>NC_090443.1:56275760-66275760 GCF_031143425.1 Pleurodeles waltl
TATGTGATTTAAATTGTGCTTAAAAACTGTCTGCCCCCCTGTTTTTTTACCTTTAAAAAAGCCAGATTTCAGATTGCGTGCCCAGCAGTATTCCAGTGTTTGTTTCTTAAAAAATCTCTCCCTTACCTGGAAAGTATACTCTGCTAGCTTGGCAGTGTGGGATTCAGGCTGTCTGTATCCAAGGAGATTCTGAATAGAACAGCAGTTGCCTTTCCCCCTGACCACAGGGACTGGACTTAGCTGATTGGCTCCGTGAGTCCTTGTTGCACCTGAGCCCCACCCCCCACACCTGCTCTGGCCCCTTAAGTTTGCGGATGGAAGCAGAAAGCAGCCACCTCCATTTTGTGAGCCTCTGCATCTCCCCTGTGTCCTGATACAGCCGAGTATTCAAGTATTGCAAAAAGACCTAGGTAAGGAGCCCGGAGATTTATCTGGGTAAATAGTATTATTTGTTCAAAAGTGTTAATTTCAGCTACCTGTGTCTGTTTTAATGTGGACTCTCTGTGTTTCAGGCAGCCTGGCCTCTTTTAAAGTGGTGTGTTTATTTTATTAGTTTTTGCCGTGACTGTGTGAATTGCCTTGCTAGTTTGTGGCACATAGCCCCCCCTTTTATTTCTTCTAAGTAAAAAGGCTACTTACATCTTGCAGAGTGTGTTTTTAGGAGACTGTTTTAATCTGTTTCTGTGATTTAAATTGTGCTTAAAAACTGTCTCCCCCCTGTTTTTTTGCCTTTAAAAAAGCCAGATCTCAGAGTGCGTGCCCAGCAGTATTCCAGTGTTTGTTTCTTAAAAAATCTCTCCCTTACCTGGAAAGTAGACTCTGCTACCTTTGAAGTGTGGATTCAGGCTGTCTGTATCCTAGGAGATTCTGAATAGAGCAACAGCTGCCTTCCCCCCTGCCCACAGGTACTGGACTTAGCTGATTGGCTCTCTAAGTCCCTGTTGCACCTGAGCCCCGCCCCCCCACACCTGCTCTGGCCCCTTAAGTTTGTGTAGGAAAGCCCGACAGCCACCTCCATTTTGTGAGCCTCTGCATCTCCCTTGTGTCCTGATACAGCCCAGTGTTCAAGTATTGCAAAAAGACCTAGGTAAGGAGCCCGGAGATTTTTGTGGGTAAATAGTATTATTTGTTCAAAAGTGTTTATTGCAGCTACATGTATCTGTTTTACTGTGGACTCTCTGGGGCATATTTATACTCCGTTTGCGCCGAATTTGCGTCGTTTTTTTTCGACGCAAATTCGAATCAAAACTAACTCCATATTTATACTTTGGCGTTAGACGCGTCTAGCGCAAAGTTCATGGAGTTAGCGTCATTTTTTTGCGTGAACACCTTCCTTGCGTTAATGATATGCAAGGTAGGCGTTCCCGTCTTAAAAAATGACTCCGATGCTATTGCGTCGGATTTATACTCCTGGGCAAAAATGACGCCCGGGAGTGGGCGGGTCTAAAAAAACCCGCATTTGCGCTGGATTTTAGCGCCTGGGTCAGGGCAGGCGTTAAGGGACCTGTGGGCTCAGAATGAGCCCAGAGGTGCCCTCCCCTGCCCCCAGGGACACCCCCTGCCACCCTTGCCCACCCCAGGAGGACACCCAAGGATGGAGGGACCCACCCCAGGGACATTAAGGTAAGTCCAGGTAAGTATTTGTTTTCATTTTTTTTTTGGCATAGGGGGGCCTGATCTGTGCCCCCCTACATGCCACTATGCCCAATGACCATGCCCAGGGGACATAAGTCCCCTGGGCATGGCCATTGGGCAAGGGGGCATGACTCCTGTCTTTGCTAAGACAGGAGTCATTTCAATGGGGGATGGGCGTCGGAAAAAAATGGCGCAAATCGGGTTAAGACGATTTTTTTGCCTCAGCCTGACTTGCCCCATTTTTGGACGCCCAAACGCCATTTTTCCCTACGCCGCCTGGTGTACGTGGTTTTTTTTCACGCACACCAGGCAGCGCCGGTCGACTAACGCCGGCTAACGCCATTCAATAAATACGGCGCCCGCATGGCGCTTCAGAATGGCGTTGGCCGGCGCTAATTTTTTTGGCCCAAAACTGCGTTAGCGCAGTTTTGCGTCAAAAAGTATAAATATGGGCCCCTGTGTTTCAGGCAGCCTGGCCTCTTTTAAAGTGGTGTTTTTTTTTAATTCGTTTTTGCCGTGACTGTGTGAATTGCCTTGCTAGTTTGTGGCACATAACCCCCCCTTTTTTTTCTTCTAAGTAAAAAGGCTACATACATCTTGCAGAGTGTGTTTTTAGGAGACTGTTTTCATCTGTTTCTGTGATTTAAATTGTGCTTAAAAACTGTCTGCCCCCTGTTTTTTTTTGCCTTTAAAAAGCCTGATTTCAGAGTGAGCGCCCAGCAGTTTTCCAGTGTTTGTTTCTTAACCCCTTCGCTGCCAGGCCTTTTCCCCCTCCTGTGCCGAGCCTTTTTTTGGGTATTTGGAGCAGTTTGCGCTTAGGCTCTCATAACTTTTTGTTCACATAAGCTACCTGCGCCAAATTTCGTCCTTTTTTTTCGGGATTCTAGAGGTACCCAGACTTTGTGGGTTCCCCAGAAGGAGGCCAAGAAATTAGCCAACAAAACAGTGAAAATTTCGTTTTTTTCAAAAAAATTGGGCAAATGGGCTGCAGAAGAAGGCTTGTGTTTTTTTCCCTGAAAAGGGCATCAACAAAGGGTTTGCGGTGCTAAAATCACCAGCTTCCCAGCTTTCAGGAACAGGCAGACTTGAATCAGAAAACCCAATTTTTCAACACAATTTTGGCATTTTACTGGGACATACCCCATTTTTATGATTTTTGGTGCTTTCAGCCTCCTTCCAGTCAGTGACGGAAATGGGCATGAAACCAACGCTGGATCCCAGAAACCGCAACATTTCTGAAAAGTAGACAAAATTCTGAATTCAGCAAGGGGTAATTTGTGTAGATCCTACAAGGGTTTCCTACAGAAAATAGCAACTGAAAAATAAAAATATTGAAATTGAGGTGAAAAAAACATTTTTCTCTACGTTTTACTCTGTAACTTTTTCCTGCAATGTCAGATTTTCGAAAGCAATATACCGTTACGTCTGCTGGACTCTTCTGGTTGCGGGGATATATAGGGCTTGTAGGTTCATCAAGATCTCTAGGTACCCAGAGCCAATAAATGACCAGCACCCTGCAGTGGGTTTTCATTCTATGCCGGGTATACAGCAATTAATTTGCTGAAATATAAAGAGTAAAAAATAGCTATCACGAAAACCTTTGTATTTCCAAAATGGGCACAAGATAAGGTGTTGAGAAGCAGTGGTTATTTGCACATCTCTGAATTCCGGGGTGCCCATACTAGCGTGTGAATAACAGGGCATTTCTCAAATAGACGTCTTTTTTACACACTGTCTTACATTTGGAAGGGAAAAATGTAGAGAGAAACAAGGGGCAATAACACTTGTTTTGCTATTCTATGTTCCCCCAAGTCCCCTTTGCAAACCTCAAAATTTGGCTAAAAAAACACATGTTCCTCACATTTCTGTGGCATAAAGTTCTGGAATCTGAGAGGAGCCACAAATTTCCTTCCACCCAGCGTTCCCCCACGTCTCCCGATAAAAATTATACCTCACTTGTGTGGGTAGGCCTAGCGCCCGTGACAGGAAACGCCCCAAAGCGCAACGTGGACACAGCCAAATTTTTGAAGGAAAACAGAGGTGTTTTTTGCAAAGTGCCTACCTGTAGATTTTGGCCTGTAGCTCAGCCGCCACCTAGGGAAACCTACCAAACCTGTGCATTTCTGAAAACTAGAGACCTAGGGGAATCCAAGATGGGGTGACTTGTGTGGCTCGGACCAGGTTCTGTTACCCAGAATCCTTTGCAAACCTCAAAATTTGGCTAAAAAAACACATGTTCCTCACATTATTGTGGCAGAAAGTTCTGGAATCTGAGAGGAGCCACAAATTTCCTTCCACCCAGCGTTCCCCTAAGTCTCTCGATAAAAATGGTACCTCACTTGTGTGGGTAGGCCTAGCGCCCGTGACAGGAAACGCCCCAAAGCGCAACGTGGACACTGCCAAATTTTTGAAGGAAAACAGAGGTGTTTTTTGCAAAGTGCCTACCTGTAGATTTTGGCCTGTAGCTCAGCCGCCACCTAGGGAAACCTACCAAACCTGTGCATTTCTGAAAACTAGAGACCTAGGGGAATCCAAGATGGGGTGACTTGTGTGGCTCGGACCAGGTTCTGTTACCCAGAATCCTTTGCAAACCTCCTCACATTTCTGTGGCAGAAAGTTCTGGAATCTGAGAGGAGCCACAAATTTCCTTCCACCCAGCGTTCCCCTAAGTCTCTCGATAAAAATGGTACCTCACTTGTGTGGGTAGGCCTAGCGCCCACGAAAGGAAATGGCCCAAAACACAACGTGGACACAACATATTTTTTCACAGAAAACAGAGGTGTTTTTTGCAAAGTGCCTACCTGTGGATTTTGGCCTCTAGCTCAGCCAGCCCCGGGGAGGGGGGGAAATGCCCTAAAATAAATTTGACCCCCCAAACCCCCCCTGCCCAGGAGCGACCCTTGCCTACGGGGTCGCTCCCCCTGCGTGACATTGGCGCCAAAAAACAAATCCCTGGTGCCTAGTGGTTTCTGCCCCCTTGGGGGCAGATTGACCTAAAATCAACTAATCTGCCCCCAAGGGGGGCAGAAATGCTCTAAATACAGTTTGCCCCCCAGGGGAGCGACCCTTGTCTGATGGGTCGCTCCCCATCTCTAAAAAAACAAACAAACCAAAAAAAAACACAAAGATTTTTTTTGCCCTGGCGCCTACAGGTTTCTGCCCCCCCTGGGGGCAGATCGGCCTAATAATAGGCCGATCTGCCCCCAGGGGGGGCAGAAATGGCCTAAAATAAATTTGCATCCCCAACCCCCACCCCCCCACCAGTAGCGACCGTTGCCTACGGGGTCGCTCCCCCTGCGTGACATTGGCGCCAAAAAACAAATCCCCGGTGCCTAGTGGTTTCTGCCCCCTTGGGGGCAGATTGACCTAAAATCGACCAATCTGCCCCCAAGGGGGGCAGAAATGCTCTAAATACAGTTTTCCCTCCAGTGGAGCGACCCTTGTCTGATGGCTCGCTCCCCATCTCTAAAAAAACAAACAAAAAAACAAAAAACAAATTTGCCCCGGCGCCTACAGGTTTCTGCCCCCCCTGGGGGCAGATCGGCCTAATAATAGGCCGATCTGCCACCAGGGGGGGCAGAAATGGCCTAAAATAAATTTGCCCCCCGAACCCCCCCGTGAGCGACCCTTGCCTACGGGGTCGCTCCCCCTGCATGACATTGGCGCCAAAAAACAAATCCCTGGTGCCTAGTGGTTTCTGCCCCCTTGGGGCAGATTGACCTTAAATCGACCAATCTGCCCCCAAGGGGGGCAGAAATGGTCTAAATACAATTTGCCCCCCAGGGGAGCGACCCTTGCCTGATGGGTCGCTCCCCATCTCTATAAAAAACCAAACAAACAAAAAAAAAAACACAAAAAACAATTTGCCCTGTCGCCTAGAGGTTTCTGCCCCCCCTGGGGGTAGATCGGCCTAATACCAATAGGCCGATCTGCCCCCAGGGGGGGCAGAGATGGCCTAAAATAATTTTGCCCCCCCCACTACCCCCCACCCGGGGAGCGACCCTTGCCTACAAGGTCGCTCCCCTTGCGTGACGGCGCAAAAAAAAAAAGATCCCTGGTGCCTAGTGGTTTCTGCCCCCCTTGGGGACAGATTGACCTAAAATCGGCCGATCTGACCCCAAAGCGGGCAGAAATGGCCTAAATACAATTTGCCCCTCCAGGGGAGCGACCCTTGTCCAAGGGGTCGCTCCCCATCTGTAAAACAAAAAAATCCCTGGTGCCTAGTGGTTTCTACCCCCCTTGGGGGCAGATCAGCCGAATCAAAATAGGCTGATCTACCCCTCAGGGGGGCAGAAATGGCCTAAAATAATCCCCCCTCCCCTTGCGTGAAATTCATGCAAAAAAAAAAACTCCCTGGTGTCTAATGGTTTCTGCCCCCCAAGGGGGGCAGAAATGGCCTAAATATAATTTGGCCCCTAGGGGAGCGACCCTTGCCTAAGGGGTCACTCCCCACCTAAAAAAAAAAAGAAAACATAACAAAAGAAAAAAAAAAAAGAAATGATCCCTGGTGCCTAGAGGTTTCTGCCCCTAGGGGGGGCAGAAAAGGCCTTCCCAAAAAAATGCCCCCCCTGGGAGAGCGACCCATGCCCAAGGGGTCGCTCCCGTTGCGTGAAATTCGCGCAAAAAAAAAACTCCCTGGTGTCTAATGGTTTCTGTCCCCCCTTGGGGGCAGATTGGCCTCATCAAAATAGGCCAATCTTCCCCCAAGGGGGGCAGAAATGGCCTAAATATATATTGCCCCGTAGGGGAGCGACCCTTGCCTAAGGGATCGCTCCCCACCTAAAAAAAAAGAAAACATCACAAAAAAAAACCAAAAAAACCCAAGCTCCCTGGTGCCTAGAGGTTTCTACCCCCCCTGGGGGTACATCGGCCTAATAATAGGCCAATATGCCCTCAGGGGGGGCAGAAAAGACGTCCAAAAAAAATGCCCCCCCTGGGAGCGACCCTTGCCCAAGGGGTCGCTCCCTTTTGACAGTTTCATGAAAAAAAAAAAAAATCACTGGTGTCTAGTGGGGTTTCAAAAGCCGGATTGCAAGCAATCCGGCTTTTGAAACCCTGTGAGAGACTTCAAAGGGAAGGAAATACATTTCCTTCCCTTTGAAGCCTCTAGGGGCCTCCCCCATGGGATTGAAAGAGAAATGCAAAGCATTTCTCTTTCAATCGCGCTGGAAGCTCTGCTTCCAGCGCAATGGGGGAGACCCTGTGACTAATCAGCGCGCGCTCGCGCACTGACGTCACAGGGGGGGTCGGGGGGGGTCGGGGGTGGGAGGGGAAGGGCTTCCCCTTCCATCCCTGACTTGGGGGGTGGGGGGGAACCCCACAGAGGGAGCGCTAGCGCTCCCTCTGGGCTCTGTGCACAGGACGTAATGGTTACGTCCTGGGCACAGCAGCACTGTGCCTCAGGACGTAACCATTACGTCCTGGGCACAGAAGGGGTTAAACAATCTCTCCCTTACCTGGAAAGTAGACTCTGCTAGCTTGGAAGTGTGGATTCAGTCTGTCTGTATCCAAGGAGATTCTGAATAGAGCAACAGCTGCCTTTCCCCCTGACCACAGGGACTGGACTTAGCTGATTGGCTCCGTGAGTCCTTGTTGCACCTGAGCCCCGCCCCCCCACACCTGCTCTGGCCCCTTAAGTTTGTGGAGGGAAGCCCAAGACAGCCACCTCCATTTTGTGAGCCTCTGCATCTCCCCTGTGTCCTGATACAGCCGAGTATTCAAGTATTGCAAAAAGACCTAGGTAAGGAACGCTGAGATTTATCTGGGTAAATAGTATTATTTGTTCAAAAGTGTTTATTTCAGCTACCTGTGTCTGTTTTACTGTGGACTCTCTGTGTTTCAGGCAGCCTGGCCTCTTTTAAAGTGGTGTTTTTTTTTTTTATTCGTTTTTGCCGTGACTGTGTGAATTGCCTTGCTAGTTTGTGGCACATAGCCCCCCCTTTTTTTCTTCGAAGTAAAAAGGCTACATACATCTTGCAGAGTGTGTTTTTAGGAGACTGTTTTAATCTGTTTCTGTGATTTAAATTGTGCTTAAAAACTGTCTGCCCCCTGTTTTTTTTTGCCTTCAAAAAGCCTGATTTCAGAGTGAGCGCCCAGCAGTTTTCCAGTGTTTGTTTCTTAAACAATCTCTCCCTTACCTGGAAAGTAGACTCTGCTAGCTTGGAAGTGTGGATTCAGTCTGTCTGTATCCAAGGAGATTCTGAATAGAGCAGCAGCTGCCTTTCCCTCTGACCACAGGGACTGGACTTAGCTGATTTGCTCCGTGAGTCCTTGTTGCACCTGAGCCCCGCCCCCCCACACCTGCTCTGGCCCCTTAAGTTTGTGGAGGGAAGCCCAAGACAGCCACCTCCATTTTGTGAGCCTCTGCATCTCCCCTGTGTCCTGATACAGCCGAGTATTCAAGTATTGCAAAAAGACCTAGGCAAGGAGCCCGGAGATTTATCTGGGTAAATAGTATTATTTGTTCAAAAGTGTTTATTAGAGCTACCTGTGTCTGTTTTACTGTGGACTCTCTGTGTTTCAGGCAGCCTGGCCTCTTTTAAAGTGGTGTTTTTTTTTTAAATTAGTTTTTGCTGTGACTGTGTGAATTGCCTTGCTAGTTTGTGGCACATAGCCCCCCCTTTTCTTGTCTTCTAAGTAAAAAGGCTACATACATCTTGCAGAGTGTGTTTTTAGGAGACTGTTTTAATCTGTTTCTGTGGTTTAAATTGTGCTTAAAAACTGTCTCCCCCCCTGTTTTTTTGCCTTTAAAAACCCCAGATTTCAGAGTGCGTGCCCAGCAGTATTCCAGTGTTTGTTTCTTAAAAAATCTCTCCCTTACCTGTAAAGTAGTCTCTGCTACCTTTGAAGTGTGGATTCAGCCTGTCTGTATCCATGGAGATTCTGAATAGAGCAGCAGTTGCCTTTCCCCCTGACCACAGGGACTGGACTTAGCTGGTTGGCTCACTGAGTCCCTGTTGCACCTGAGCCCCGCCACCCACACCTGCTCTGGCACCTTAAGTTTGTGGAGGGAAGCTTAAAACAGCCACCTCCATTTTGTGAGCCTCTGCATCTCCCTTGTGTCCTGATACAGCCCAGTGTTCAAGGATGGCAAAAAGGCCTAGGTAAGGAGCCCTGAGATTTATCTTGGTAAATAGTATTATTTGTTCAAAAGTGTTTACTTCAGCTACCTGTGTCTCTTTTAATGTGGACTTTCTGTGTTTCAGGCAGCCTTTCCTCTTTTAAACTGGTGTTTTTGTTTTTTATTCGTTTTTGCCGTGACTGTGTGAATTGCCTTGCTAGTTTGTGGCACAAAACCTCCCCTTTTTTTCTTCTAAGTAAAAAGGCTACATACATCTTGCAGAGTGTGTTTTTGGGAGACTGTTTTAATCTGTTTCTGTGATTTAAATTGTGCTTAAAAACTGTCTGCCCACTGTTTTTTTTGCCTTTAAAAAAGCCTGATTTCAGAGTGCGCGCCCAGCAGTTTTCCAGTGTTTTTTTCTTAAACAATCTCTCCCTTACCTGCAAAGTAGACTCTGCTAGCTTGGAAGTGTGGATTCAGCCTTTCTGTATCCAAGGAGATTCTGAATAGAGCAGCAGTTGCCTTTCCCCCTGACCACAGGGACTGGACTTAGCTGATTAGCTCCGTGAGTCCTTGTTGCACCTGAGCCCCGCCCCCCCACACCTGCTCTGGCCCCCTAAGTTTGTGGAGTGAAGCCCAAGACAGCCACCTCCATTTTGTGAGCTTCTGCATCTCCCCTGTGTCCTGATACAGCCGAGTATTCAAGTATTGCAAAAAGACCTAGGTAAGGAGCCCGGAGATTTATCTGGGTAAATAGTATTATTTGTTCAAAAGTGTTAATTTCAGCTACCTGTGTCTGTTTTACTGTGGACTCTCTGTGTTTCAGCCATCCTGGCCTCTTTTAAAGTGGTGTTTTTTTTAATGTTTTTGCCGTAACTTTGTGAATTGCCTTGCTAGTTTGCGGCACATAACCACCCCCCCCCCTTTTTTTCTTCTAAGTAAAAAGGCTACATACATCTTGCAGAGTGTGTTTTTGGGAGACTGTTTTAATCTGTTTCTGTTATTTAAATTGTGATTAAAAACTGTTTGCCCACCTGTTTTTTTGCCTTTAAAAAAGCCCGCTTTTAGAGTGTGCGCCCATCAGTATTCCAGTGCTTTTTTTCTTAAACAGTCTCTCCCTTACCTGGAAAGTAGACTCTGCTAGCTTGGAAGTGTGGATTCAGCCTGTCTGTATCCAAGGAGAATCTTAATAGAGCAGCAGTTGCCTTTCCCCCTGACCACAGGGACTGGACTTAGCTGATTGGGTCCCTGAGTCCCTGTTGCACATAAGCCCCGCCCCCCCACATCGGCTCTGGCCCCTTAAGTTTGTGGAGGGAAGCCCAAGACAGCCACCTCCATTTTGTGAGCCTCTGCATCTCCCCTGTGTCCTGATACAGCCGAGTGTTGAAGCATTGCAAAAAGACCTAGGTAAGGAGCCCGGAGATTTTTGTGGGTAAATAGTATTATTTGTTCAAAAGTGTTTATTGCAGCTACATGTATCTGTTTTACTGTGGACTCTCTGTGTTTCAGGCAGCCTGGCCTCTTTTAAAGTGGTGTTTTTTTTTAATTCGTTTTTGCCGTGACTGTGTGAATTGCCTTTCTAGTTTGTGGCAAATAACCCCCCTTTTTTTTTCTTCTAAGTAAAAAGGTTACATACATCTTGCAGAGTGTGTTTTTAGGAGACTGTTTTAATCTGTTTCTGTGATTTAAATTGTGCTTAAAAACTGTCTGCCCCCTGTTTTTTTTTGCCTTCAAAAAGCCTGATTTCAGAGTGAGCGCCCAGCAGTTTTCCAGTGTTTGTTTCTTAAACAATCTCTCCCTTTCCTGGAAAGTAGACTCTGCTAGCTTGGAAGTGTGGATTCAGTCTGTCTGTATCCAAGGAGATTCTGAATAGAGCAGCAGCTGCCTTTCCCCCTGACGACAGGGACTGGACTTAGCTGATTGGCTCCGTGAGTCCTTGTTGCACCTGAGCCCCGCCCCCCCCACACCTGCTCTGGCCCATTAAGTTTGTGGAGGGAAGCCCAATACAGCCACATCCATTTTGTGAGCCTCTGCATCTCCCCTGTGTCCTGATACAGCCCAGTGTTCAAGGATTGCAAAAAGACCTAGGTAAGGAGCCCTGAGATTTATCTGGGTAAATAGTATTATTTGTTCAAAAGTGTTTATTTCAGCTACCTGTGTCTCTTTTAATGTGGACTCTCTGTGTTTCAGGCAGCCTGGCCTCTTTTAAAGTGGTGATCTTTTTAAAATTAGTTTTTGCCATGACTGTGTGAATTACCTTGCTAGTTTGTGGCACATAACCCTCCCCTTTTTTTCTTCTAAGTAAAAAGGCTACATACATCTTGGAGAGTGTGTTTTTAGGAGACTGTTTTAATCTTTTTCTGTGATTTAAATTGTGCTTAAAAACTGTCTGCCCCCTGTTTTTTTTGCCTTTAAAAAGCCTGATTTCAGAGTGCGCGCCCAGCAGTTTTCCAGTGTTTGTTTCTTAAACAATCTCTCCCTTACCTGGAAAGTACACTCTGCTAGCTTGGAAGTATGGATTCAGCCTGTCTGTATCCAAGGAGAATCTTAATAGAGCAGCAGTTGCCGCTCCCCCTGACCACAGGGACTGGACTTAGCTGATTGGGTCCCTGAGTCCATGTTGCACGTAAGCCCCGCCCCCCACATCTGCTCTGGCCCCTTAAGTTTGTGGAGGGAAGCCCAAGACAGCCACCTCCATTTTGTGAGCCTCTGCATCTCCCCTGTGTCCTGATACAGCCGAGTGTTGAAATATTCGAAAAGACCTAGGTAAGGAGCCCGGAGATTTTTGTGGGTAAATAGTATTATTTGTTCAAAAGTGTTTATTGCAGCTACATGTATCTGTTTAACTGTGGACTCTCTGTGTTTCAGGCAGCCTGGCCTCTTTTAAAGTGGTGTTTTTGTTTTATTAGTTTTTGCCGTGACTGTGTGAATTGCCTTGCTAGTTTGTGGCACATAACCCCCCCCTTTTTTTTCTTCTAAGTAAAAAGGCTACATACATCTTGCAGAGTGTGTTTTTAGGAGACTGTTTTAATCTGTTTCTGTGATTTAAATTGTGCTTAAAAACTGTCTGCCCCCTGGTTTTTTTTGCCTTCAAAAAGCCTGATTTCAGAGTGAGCGCCCAGCAGTTTTCCAGTGTTTGTTTCTTAAACAATCTCTCCCTTACCTGGAAAGTAGACTCTGCTAGCTTGGAAGTGTGGATTCAGTCTGTCTGTATCCAAGCAGATTCTGAATAGAGCAGCAGCTGCCTTTCCCCCGACCACAGGGACTAGACTTAGCTGATGGCTCCCTGAGTCCCTGTTGCACTTGAGCCCTGCACCCACACCTGATCTGGCCCATTAAGTTTGTGGAGGGAAGCCCAATACAGCCACATCCATTTTGTGAGCCTCTGCATCTCCCCTGTGTCCTGATACAGCCCAGTGTTCAAGGATTGCAAAAAGACCTAGGTAAGGAGCCCTGAGATTTATCTGGGTAAATAGTATTATTTGTTCAAAAGTATTTATTTCAGCTACCTGTGTCTCTTTTAATGTGGACTCTCTGTGTTTCAGGCAGCCTGGCCTCTTTTAAAGTGGTGATCTTTTTAAAATTAGTTTTTGCCATGACTGTGTGAATTACCTTGCTAGTTTGTGGCACATAACCCTCCCCTTTTTTTCTTCTAAGTAAAAAGGCTACTTACATCTTGCAGAGTGTGTTTTTAGGAGACTGTTTTAATCTGTTTCTGTGATTTAAATTGTGCTTAAAAACTGTCTGCCCCCTGTTTTTTTTGCCTTTAAAAAGCCTGATTTCAGAGTGCGCGCCCAGCAGTTTTTCAGTGTTTGTTTCTTAAACAATCTCTCCCTTACCTGGAAAGTAGACTCTGCTAGCTTGGAAGTGTGGATTCAGTCTGTCTGTATCCAAGGAGATTCTGAATAGAGCAGCAGTTGCCTTTCCCGCTGACCACAGGGACTGGACTTAGCTGATTGGGTCCCTGAGTCCCTGTTGCACATGAGCCCCGCCCCCCACATCTGCTCTGGCCCCTTAAGTTTGTGGAGGGAAGCCCAAGACAGCCACCTCCATTTTGTGAGCCTCTGCATCTCCCCTGTGTCCTGATACAGCCGAGTATTCAAGTATTGCAAAAAGACCTAGGCAAGGAGCCCGGAGATTTATCTGGGTAAATAGTATTATTTGTTCAAAAGTGTTTATTTCAGCTACCTGTGTCTGTTTTACTGTGGACTCTCTGTGTTTCAGGCAGCCTGGCCTCTTTTAAAGTGGTGTTTTTTTTTTTATTAGTTTTTGCTGTGAATGTGTGAATTGCCTTGCTAGTTTGTGGCACATAGCCCCCCCTTTTCTTGTCTTCTAAGTAAAAAGGCTACATACATCTTGGAGAGTGTGTTTTTAGGAGACTGTTTTAATCTTTTTCTGTGATTTAAATTGTGCTTAAAAACTGTCTGCCCCCTGTTTTTTTTGCCTTTAAAAAGCCTGATTTCAGAGTGCGCGCCCAGCAGTTTTCCAGTGTTTGTTTCTTAAACAATCTCTCCCTTACCTGGAAAGTACACTCTGCTAGCTTGGAAGTATGGATTCAGCCTGTCTGTATCCAAGGAGAATCTTAATAGAGCAGCAGTTGCCTCTCCCCCTGACCACAGGGACTGGACTTAGCTGATTGGGTCCCTGAGTCCATGTTGCACGTAAGCCCCGCCCCCCACATCTGCTCTGGCCCCTTAAGTTTGTGGAGGGAAGCCCAAGACAGCCACCTCCATTTTGTGAGCCTCTGCATCTCCCCTGTGTCCTGATACAGCCGAGTGTTGAAATATTCGAAAAGACCTAGGTAAGGAGCCCGGAGATTTTTGTGGGTAAATAGTATTATTTGTTCAAAAGTGTTTATTGCAGCTACATGTATCTATTTAACTGTGGACTCTCTGTGTTTCAGGCAGCCTGACCTCTTTTAAAGTGGTGTTTTTTTTAATTCGTTTTTGCCGTGACTGTGTGAATTGCCTTGCTAGTTTGTGGCACATAACCCCCCCCTTTTTTTTCTTCTAAGTAAAAAGGCTACATACATCTTGCAGAGTGTGTTTTTAGGAGACTGTTTTAATCTGTTTCTGTGATTTAAATTGTGCTTAAAAACTGTCTGCCCCCTGTTTTTTTTTGCCTTCAAAAAGCCTGATTTCAGAGTGAGCGCCCAGCAGTTTTCCAGTGTTTGTTTCTTAAACAATCTCTCCCTTACCTGGAAAGTAAACTCTGCTAGCTTGGAAGTGTGGATTCAGTCTGTCTGTATCCAAGGAGATTCTGAATAGAGCAGCAGCTGCCTTTCCCCCGACCACAGGGACTAGACTTAGCTGATGGCTCCCTGAGCCCCTGTTGCACTTGAGCCCTGCACCCACACCTGATCTGGCCCATTAAGTTTGTGGAGGGAAGCCCAATACAGCCACATCCATTTTGTGAGCCTCTGCATCTCCCCTGTGTCCTGATACAGCCCAGTGTTCAAGGATTGCAAAAAGACCTAGGTAAGGAGCCCTGAGATTTATCTGGGTAAATAGTATTATTTGTTCAAAAGTGTTTATTTCAGCTACCTGTGTCTCTTTTAATGTGGACTCTCTGTGTTTCAGGCAGCCTGGCCTCTTTTAAAGTGGTGATCTTTTTAAAATTAGTTTTTGCCATGACTGTGTGAATTACCTTGCTAGTTTGTGGCACATAACCCTCCCCTTTTTTTCTTCTAAGTAAAAAGGCTACTTACATCTTGCAGAGTGTGTTTTTAGGAGACTGTTTTAATCTGTTTCTGTGATTTAAATTGTGCTTAAAAACTGTCTGCCCCCTGTTTTTTTTGCCTTTAAAAAGCCTGATTTCAGAGTGCGCGCCCAGCAGTTTTTCAGTGTTTGTTTCTTAAACAATCTCTCCCTTACCTGGAAAGTAGACTCTGCTACCTTTGAAGTGTGGATTCAGCCTGTCTGTATCGAAGGAGATTCTGAATAGAGCAGCAGTTGCCTTTCCCCCTGACCACAGGGACTAGACTTAGCTGATGGCTCCCTGAGTCCCTGTTGCACTTGAGCCCCGCACCCACACCTGATCTGGCCCCTTAAGTTTGTGGAGGGAAGCCCAAGACAGCCACATCAATTTTGTGAGCCTCTGCATCTCCCCTGTGTCCTGATACAGCCCAGTGTTCAAGGATCGCAAAAAGACCTAGGTAAGGAGCCCTGAGATTTATCTGGGTAAATAGTATTATTTGTTCAAAAGTGTTTATTTCAGCTACCTGTGTCTCTTTTACTGTGGATTCTCTGTGTTTCAGGCAGCCTGGCCTCTTTTAAAGTGGTGTTTTTCTTTAAATTAGTTTTTGCCGTGACTGTGTGAATTGCCTTGCTAATTTGTGGCACATATCCCCCCCCCCCCTTTTTTCTTCTAAGTAAAAAGGCTACATACATCTTGCAGAGTGTGTTTTTAGTAGACTGTTTTAATCTGTTTCTGTGATTTAAATTGTGCTTAAAAACTGTCTCCCCCCCTGTTTTTTTGCCTTTGCGATCGGGCAGCAGGAATGCCCACTAGACACCAGGGATTTTTTTTATTTTTATTTGTGCAATCATTTTGACTTGCGGGGAGCGGCCCCTTGGGCAAGGGTCGCTCCCCTTGTGGGGATCATTATTGAGGGCCATTTCTGCCCCCCTTGGGCCTACTTTTTAGGCAGATCTGCGGGGCAGAAAACACTAGATCACCAGGGATTTTTCTATATTTGTTTATTTATGTGGGGGGTGCCCCCTTGGGCAAGAGATGGCCCCCCCCAAGGGGGCAGAGAACTGCTGGCCTTTTCTGCCCCCCTTGAGGGCATATCGGCCTATTTTTTTTAGGTCCATCTGCCCGCAAGGGGGGCAGAAGCCACTTAGGCACCAGGGATTGTGTGTGTAGTGGATGGGGGGGCGGCCCCTTGGGTAAGGGTCGCTCCCCTTTGGTGGGCATGTCTTTTAGGGCCATTTTTGCCCCCCTTGGGGGCAGATCAGCCTATTATTTTTGGGCTGATCTGCCCCAAGGGGGGCAGAAACCACTAGAACGCCAGGGATTTTTTTTTATGTGTTTATTTTTGTGGGGGGGCATCCCCTTGGGCACGGGGCGCCCCCCCCCCAAGGGGGGCATTGACCTGTTGGCCATTTCTGCCCCCTCTGGGGGCAGATGGGCCTATTTTGTTAGGCCCACCTGCCCCCAATGGGGGCAGAAGCCACTTAGACACCAGGGATAGTGTGTGTGTGTGTGTGTGTGTGTTAGTGGATGGGGGGGGCCTTGGGCAAGGGTCACCCCCCACTTTGGGGGCACATGTACCGAGGCCATTTCTGCACCCCTTGGAGACAGATCAGCCTATTATTTTTAGGCTGATCTGCCCCCAAGGGGGGCAGAAACCACTAGAACGCCAGGGATTTTTTTTATTGGTTTATTTTTGTGGGGGGGGGCATCCCCTTGGGCACGGGGCGCCCCCCCATGGGGGGCATTGACCTGTTGGCCATTTCAAGATGGGCCTATTTTTTTAGGCCCACCTGCCCCCAAGGGGGGCAGAAGCCACTTAGACACCAGGGATAGTGTGTGTGTGTGTGTGTGTGTGTGTGTGTGTGTGTGTTAGTGGATGGGGGGGGGCCTTGGGCAAGGGTCGCCCCCCACTTTGGGGGCACATGTACCCAGGCCATTTCTGCACCCCTTGGAGACAGATCAGCCTATTATTTTTAGGCTGATCTGCCCCCAAGGGGGGCAGAAACCACTAGAACGCCAGGGATTTTTTTTATTTGTTTATTTTTGTGGGGGGGGCGTCCCCTTGGTCACGGGGTGCCCCCCCAAGGGGGGCATTGACCTGTTGGACATTTCTGCACCCCCTGGGGGCAGATGGGCCTATTTTTTTAGGCCCACCTGCCCGGAAAGGGGGGCAGAAGCCACTTAGACACCAGGGATAGTGTGTGTGTTAGTGGATGGGGGGGGCCTTGGGCAAGGGTCGCCCCCCACTTTGGGGGCACATGTACCCAGGCCATTTCTGCACCCCTTGGAGACAGATCAGCCTATTATTTTTAGGCTGATCTGCCCCCAATGGGGGCAGAAACCACTAGAACGCCAGGGATTTTATTAATTTTTTTATTTTTGTGGGGGGGCGTCCCCTTGGTCACGGGGCACCCCCCCAAGGGGGGAATTGACCTGTTGGGCATTTCTGCACCCCCTGGGGGCAGATGGGCCTATTTTCTTAGGCACCAGGGATAGTGTTTTTTTGTTTTTTTTGTTTGAGGGCTGTCCCCTTTGGCAAGGGTCGCTCTCCATGGGGACACACTACTAAAGGTATTTTCTGGCTTCCTTCGGGCAGACAGGCCTATTTTTTTAGTAGGCCCATCTGCCCCTATGGCAGAATCCACTTAGGCACCAATTTCTAAATGTTTGATGGTGGGGTGTTTGTCTACTGAAGAAGTCTTTGCATTTGTGATAAAAAAATGTTTTCCTCCTTTTTGTTCTAGTTCAAAGCTTTTGCTTTATTTGCTGTGGCTCCTTGCGGTTTTGGCGGTGGTTGACCTGCAGTTTGCACAGTTGCATGTTTTAGGTAAGTAAAAACAATTTACTCCAAAGGAGTATTGTTGCCATGCATGAATGACATGTTTGTAGGGGGTGTACTAAATGCAGGATTTTGTCTGAAATTGTCCTTAGATTTGTGCACAATGATATTTGTTTTGTCTTATTTCTAATTTGCCTTTCTTTCTTTCTTTTTAGTGGGATATCATTGGTGATTGCTGTGTAGTTGCTGGTGAATCAAGCTTTTTCAGGCAAGTGAGCGGTATAGTTTTTGAGTTTATAACTCTTACTAACAAAGCTACACTTTGTTACTTGTCTTACACAGTGCTGGTTGTTGGTGGTGAATTTGTCCAGTTAATTTTAGCAGGAGAGATCATGGCTAGCCGCAGGATGACCGCTCAGCAGGTGGTTGGTATGCTTTTTGAGTCACAGTCTGATCATGACTGTGAGACGGACTCTGCATCTGAGGCAGAGGAGGAAGTCAGAGATTCTGGCAGTGATGTTTCTGTTGGAGGGGAATCTTCTGATGATGAAGCCACACTCAGTGCAAATGAAGGGCCTGTTTTAGAGGAGGACATTGATGTGCCAATAGTGCAGCAACCTGGGGCTGAAAGGTTTCCCATTATAAAACCTGATGTCTGGGTTGCCCCAAACATGGAGCAGCCAGAGTTGCCTGCCTTTACTGGTCTCCCGGGGTGTAACGCCAATACAGAGAACCTTTTGCCTATCAATTTCTTTAAGTTATTCATGGATGATATGTTTTTGGAAGAGATTGTTGAGCAGACTAATTTGTATGCGGAGCAGCATTTGAGGGACAACGCTGCTAGACTTAGGCCACACTCTAAAGCTGCCCAGTGGATTCCCACAAATTTGGAGGAGATAAAAAAGTTTTTGGGTTTGACTTTTTAGATGGCAACAGCTATATTTCCTGCGACCATGAGTCGTAATCGGTATTTGCTTCTTCTTAGGATGCTGCATTTTGTTGACAATGCATTAGCCTTGCCACGAGATCACCCAGATTCTGACCGTCTTTTTAAGATTAGGCCTGTCCTTGATCATTTTGTAGATCAGTTTTCGGAGGTCTAATGTTCCAGGCAAAGAGTTAAGTGTGGATGAGTCTTTGGTCTTAGGCAGTACATTCCTAGCAAAAGGGCGCAATATGGAATTAACTTGTATATGCTGTCTGAAAGTAGGACAGGATATGTGTATAGTTTCCGTGTGTACACTGGTAGGGATTCCAATATTGACCCCCTTGGTTGTCCTCCCACTTTTGGAGTTACTGAGAAAATTGTGTGGGATCTTGGTAGACGACTGTTCAACAAAGGTCACCATTTGTATGTAAATAACTTCTACACTGGTGTGCAGTTGTTCAAGGAATTGTTTAGAGTGGACACAGTTGCTTGTGGCACAATCCGTTCTAACTATAAAGGCTATCCAAGGGAGCTTGTCTGTAAAAAACTTGAGAGGGGACAGTGCTGTGCCTTGCGGAACGAGGAGCTGCTAGCTTTGAAATTTTCAGACAAGAGGGATGTCTACATGCTAAGTACCATCCATGATGAGAGTACTTCCCCCGTGACTGTTTGGGGCCAGGTTGCTGAAGTGCGCAAACCTGTGTGCATTTTAGATTATAATAAGCACATGGGTGATGTAGATAGAGTTGACCAGAGGTTGGAACCTTATACTGCTATTCGTAAGTATTACGTTTGGTATAAGAAGTTAGCACTTCACCTCTTCCACTTAGCAACCTTCAATGCTTTTATTGTGTTTAGGGATAGGTCTCCAGAGTCAAAGATGACATTTGTGAAATTTCAGGAGTCAGTGATAGAGAGCCTTATTGTGGTGGAACAGGCCAGAGTTCCTAGAGAAGCAGTGGTGGAGGATGTGGCTAGATTGAAAGATCGCCACTTTGCTGAGTACATTCCTCCCACACCCAAAAAAGACTTTCCAGCTAAGAAATGTAGAGTGTGTTTTCGAAGAGGTATCCGGAGGGATGTACTGCCCAGATTGTCCTTCAAGGCCTGGGCTGTGTGTCGGTGGTTGTTTTAAGAATTACCACACCCAGAAGAATTTCTGGGAACAATCATGAGTGTAAACTCATGTCTGTTTTGTATTTTCATGTGTTCAGTTTTATGGTTAGCATTTCTGTCATGTTCTTAGTTAGAGCTTTTGTGTTTGTAGTTTTGTAATTCTTTCTACTTAGTTAGGGGTTCCTCTGTTTAAAAAAAATTAAAAATGATGCCATTGTGTGTGGAGTGGGGCTTGGCTGAGAGTGTACATATTGACTTGCTGTTGGCTACTGCAACACACTGCCAGCCAAACACCAGTCCCCACACTCCCATCAGCGGGTGTGATTGTTGTATCAGGCATGTGGGCGTATGTAAGTGATGGGCCCTTGAGTGGCGCTGTCTGTCGATGTGAGTGTTGTAATGTGCTGGGCCCGTGGCTGGCGGTGTGAATGGTCTTGTGTGTGTCATGTATGAAAGTTGTGTGAATGGACTGTAAAGCGGTTGGTGCCTTGTCGCGGCTTTACAGCTCACGAGCTGTGAGTCATTGGTTCAGTTTTTTGTCTTTCAGTTATTAACAGTGCATTTCATTTTTGTGAAAGCCTTTGTTAGTAAAATTTGATCCACTGAACCATCACTCACCCTCGTGCCAAATCCAACCAGTATGCGTGGTAAAAATGACAAAACCTGCTCCGCTGTAATCAGGCGTCGCAGCACACCTGTGACACGCTAGGTGCCTCAGGTGGGACCCCGATGATGAAGCATGCCACCAACTTGGTTGGTGGGTGAGGGGTCTTTTTCACATAACCTAAGTGTGTTTCTTTTCAAAATTGTTGTGTTTGGCACATCACGGACGTATGTGGACACATCAAAACGATATATTACAAAACTACCTGTGTTTGGGGGGGAGAGGGCACCTATGTTTTTGGTCCTGTGTGCGGCCTTCATCTAGGGAAACCTACCAAACCCAGACATTTTTTTAAACTAGACACCCCAAGGAGTCCAGGGAGGTGTGGCTTGCGTGGATCCCCCAACATTTTCTTACCCAGACTCCTCTGTAAACCTCAAAATGTGCTTAAAAAAGCATATTTTCCTGACTTTTCTTCGTAGGATCACCACTCCAGCACAAAATTCCTACTCCCCAGTGTTCCCCTCAGTCTCCCAAGTAAAATGACACCTCACTTATGTGGGTCCCCAAAGCAGAGTCAGTCTAAAGATGTATAAAAGAATATGTCCTTATAAACTCGCTGTGCTATCCCCTCTATCTCTACAAGTTTTGGGCCTTATTCTGTTGCAGGCACCTGGCCCACCCACACAAGTGAGGTATCATTTTTATCGGGAGACTTGGGGGAACGCTGGGTGGAAGGAAATTTGTGGCTCCACTCAGATTCCAGAACTTTCTGTCACCGAAATGTGTGGAAAATGCGTTTTTTTAGCCAAAATTTGAGGTTTGCAAAGGATTCTGGGTAACAGAACCTGGTCAGAGCCCCGCAAGTCACCCCATCTTGGATTCCCCTAGGTCTCTAGTTTTCAAAAATGCACAGGTTTGGTAGGTTTCCCTAGGTGCCGGCTGAGCTAGAGGCCAAAATCTACAGGTAGGCACTGTTTTCAATGAAATAATTTGGATGTGTCCACGTTGTGTTTTGGGGTGTCTCTTGTCGCGGCCGCTAGGCCTACCCACACAAGTGAGGTATCATTTGTATTGGGAGACATGGGGGAACGCTGGGTGGAAGGAAATTTGTGGCTCCTCTCAGATTCTAGAACTTTCTGCCACAAAAATGTGAGGAGCATGTGTTTTTTAAGCCAAATTTTGAGGTTTGCAAAGGATTCTGGGTAACAGAACCTGGTCCGAGCCACACAAGTCACCCCATCTTGGATTCCCCTAGGTCTCTAGTTTTCAGAAATGCACAGGTTTGGTAGGTTTCCCTAGGTTGTGGCTGAGCAACAGGCAAAAATCTACAGGTAGGCACTTTGCAAAAAACACCTCTGTTTTCTTTCAAAAAATTGGATGTGTCCACGTTGCGCTTTGGGGCGTTTCCTGTCGCGGGCGCTAGGCCTACCCACACAAGTGAGGTATCATTTTTATCGGGAGACGTAGGGGAATGCTGGGAGGAAGGAAATTGGTGGCTCCTCTCAGATTCCAGAACTTTCTGCCACAGAAATGTGAGGAACATGTGTTTTTTTAGCCAAATTTTGAGGTTTGTAAAGGATTCTGGGTAACAGAACCTGGTCCGAGCCACACAAGTCACCCCATCTTGGATTCCCCTAGGTCTCTAGTTTTCAGAAATGCACAGGTTTGGTAGGTTTCCCTAGGTGGCGGCTGAGCTAGAGGCCAAAATCTACAGGTAGGCACTTTGCAAAAAACACCTCTGTTTTCTTTCAAAAATTTGGATGTGTCCACGTTGCGCTTTGGGGCGTTTCCTGTCGCGGGCGCTAGGCCTACCCACACAAGTGGGGTACCATTTTTATCGGGAGACGTGGGGGAACGCTGGGTGGAAGGAAATTTGTGGCTCCTCTCAGATTCCAGAACTTTCTGCCACAGAAATGTGAGGAACATGTGTTTTTTTAGCCAAATTTTGAGGTTTGCAAAGGATTCTGGGTAACAGAACCTGGTCTGAGCCCCCAAGTCACCCCATCTTGGATTCCCCTAGGTCTCTAGTTTTCAGAAATGCACAGGTTTGGTAGGTTTCCCTATGTGGCGGCTGAGCTATAGGCCAAAATCTACAGGTAGGCACTTTGCAAAAAACACCTCTGTTTTCTTTCAAAAAATTGGATGATGTCCACGTTGCGCTTTGGGGCGTTTCCTGTCGCGGGCGCTAGGCCTACCCACACAAGTGAGGTATCATTTGTATTGGGAGACATGGGGGAACGCTGGGTTGAAGGAAATTTGTGGCTCCTCTCAGATTCTAGAACTTTCTGCCACAAAAATGTGAGGAGCATGTGTTTTTTAAGCCAAATTTTGAGGTTTGCAAAGGATTCTGGGTAACAGAACCTGGTCCGAGCCACACAAGTCACCCCATCTTGGATTCCCCTAGGTCTCTAGTTTTCAGAAATGCACAGGTTTGGTAGGTTTCCCTAGGTTGCGGCTGAGCAACAGGCAAAAATCTAATGGTAGGCACTTTGCAAAAAACACCTCTGTTTTCTTTCAAAAATTTGGATGTGTCCACGTTGCGCTTTGGGGCATTTCCTGTCGCGGGCGCTAGGCCTACCCACACAAGTGGGGTACCATTTTTATCGGGAGACGTGGGGGAACGCTGGGTGGAAGGAAATTTGTGGCTCCTCTCAGATTCCAGAACTTTCTGCCACAGAAATGTGAGGAACATGTGTTTTTTTAGCCAAATTATGAGGTTTGCTAAGGATTCTGGGTAACAGAACCTGGTCCGAGCCACACAAGTCACCCCATCTTGGATTCCCCTAGGTCTCTAGTTTTCAGAAATGCACAGGTTTGGTAGGTTTCCCTATGTGGCGGCTGAGCTAGAGGCCAAAATCTTCAGGTAGGCACTTTGCAAAAAACACCTCTGTTTTCTTTCAAAAAATTGGATGCGTCCACGTTGCGCTTTGGGGCGTTTCCTGTCGCGGGCGCTAGGCCTACCCACACAAGTGAGGTATCATTTTTATCGGGAGACGTGGGGGAACGCTGGATGGAAGGAAATTTGTGGCTCCTCTCAGATTCCAGAAATTTCTGCCACAGAAATGTTAGGAACATGTGTTTTTTTAGCCAAATTCTGAGGTTTGCAAATGATTCTGGGTAACAGAACCTGGTCCGAGCCACACAAGTCACCCCATCTTGGATTCCCCTAGGTCTCTAGTTTTCAGAAATGCACAGGTTTGGTAGATTTCCCTAGGTGGCGGCTGAGCTACAGGCCAAAATCTACAGGGAGGCACTTTGCAAAAAACACCTCTGTTTTCTTTAAAAAAATTGGATGTGTTCACGTTGCGCTTTCGGGCGCTTCCTGTCGCGGTGCTAGGCCTACCCACACAAGTGAGGTATAATTTTTATCGGGAGACGTGGGGGAACACTGGGTGGAAGGAAATTTGTGGCTCCTCTCAGATTCCAGAACTTTCTGCCACAGAAATGTGAGGAACATGTGTTTTTTTAGCCAAATTTTGAGGTTTGCAAAGGATTGTGGGTAACAGAACCTGGTCCGAGCCACACAAGTCACCCCATCTTGGATTCCTCTAGGTCTCTAGTTTTCAGAAATGCACCGGTTTGGTAGGTTTCCCTAGGTGGCGGCTGAGCTAGAGGCCAAAATCTACAGGTAGGCACTTTGCAAAAAACACCTATGTTTTCTTTCAATAATGTGGATGTGTCCACGTTGCGCTTTGGGGCGTTTCCTGTCGCGGGCGCTAGGCCTACCCACACAAGTGAGGTATAATTTTTATCAGGAGACGTGGGGGAACGCTGGGTGGAAGGAAATTTATGGCTCCTCTCAGATTCCAGAACTTTCTGCCACAGAAATGTGAGGAACATGTGTTTTTTTAGCCAAATTTGTAGGTTTGTAAAGGATTCTGGGTAACAGAACCTGGTCCGAGCCACACAAGTCACCCCATCTTGGATTCCTCTAGGTCTCTAGTTTTCAGAAATGCACAGGTTTGGCAGGTTTCCCTATGTGGCGGCTGAGCTAGAGGCCAAAATCTACAGGTAGGCGCTTTGCAAAAAACACCTCTGTTTTCTTTCAAAAATTTGGAAGTGTCCACGTTGCGCTTTGGGGCGTTTCGTGTCGCGGGCGCTAGGCCTACCCACACAAGTGAGGTATCATTTTTATCGGGAGACGTGGGGGAACGCTGGGTGGAAGGAAATTTGTGGCTCCTCTCAGATTCCAGAACTTTCTGCCACAGAAATGTGAGGAACATGTGTTTTTTTAGCCACATTTTGAGGTTTGCAAAGGATTCTGGGTAACAGAACCTGGTCCGAGCCACACAAGTCACCCCATCTTGGATTCCCCTAGGTCTCTAGTTTTCAGAAATGCACAGGTTTGGTAGGTTTCCCTAGGTGGCGGCTGAGCTAGAGGCCAAAATCTACAGGTAGGCACTTTGCAAAAAACACCTCTGTTTTCTTTCAAAAATTTGGATGTGTCCACGTTGCGCTTTGGGGCGTTTCCTGTCGCGGGCGCTAGGCCTACCCACACAAGTGGGGTACCATTTTTATCGGGAGACGTGGGGGAACGCTGGGTGGCAGGAAATTTGTGGCTCCTCTCAGATTCCAGAACTTTCTGCCACAGAAATGTGAGGAACATGTGTTTTTTTAGCCAAATTTTGAGGTTTGCAAAGGATTCTGGGTACTAGAACCTGGTCCGAGCCACACAAGTCACCCCATCTTGGATTCCCCTAGGTCTCTAGTTTTCAGAAATGCACAGGTTTGGTAGGTTTCCGTATGTGGCGGCTGAGCTACAGGCCAAAATCTACAGGTAGGCACTTTGCAAAAAACACCTCTGTTTTCTTTCAAAAAATTGGATGTGTCCACGTTGCGCTTTGGGGCGTTTCCTGTCGCGGGCGCTAGGCCTACCCACACAAGTGAGGTATCATTTTTATCAGGAGACGTGGGGGAACGCTGGGTGGAAGGAAATTTGTGGCTCCTCTCAGATTCCAGAAATTTCTGCCACAGAAATATGAGGAACATGTGTTTTTTTAGCCAAATCTTGAGGTTTGCAAAGGATTGTGGGTAACAGAACCTGGTCCGAGCCACACAAGTCACCCCATCTTGGATTCCCCTAGGTCTCTAGTTTTCAGAAATGCACAGGTTTGGTAGGCTTCCCTAGGTGGCGGCTGAGCTACAGGCCAAAATCTACAGGTAGGCACTTTGTAAAAAAACACCTCTGTTTTCTTTCAAAAAATTGGATGTGTTCACGTTGCGCTTTGGGGCATTTCCTGTCGCGGGCGCTAAGCCTACCCACACAAGTGAGGTATCATTTTTATCGGGAGACGTGGGGGAACGCTGGGTGGAAGGAAATTTGTGGCTCCTCTCAGATTCCAGAACTTTCTGCCACAGAAATGTGAGGAACATGTGTTTTTTTAGCCAAATTTTGAGATTTGCAAAGGATTGTGGGTAACAGAACCTGGTCCGAGCCACACAAGTCACCCCATCTTGGATTCCACTAGGTCTCTAGTTTTCAGAAATGCACAGGTTTGGCAGGTTTCCCTAGGTGGCAGCTGAGCTACAGGCCAAAATCTACAGGTAGGCACTTTGCAAAAAAACACCTCTGTTTTCTTTCAAAAAATTGGATGTGTTCACGTTGCGCTTTGGGGCATTTCCTGTCGCGGGCGCTAGGCCTACCCACACAAGTGGGGTACCATTTTTATCGGGAGACGTGGGGGAACGCTGGGTGGAAGGAAATTTGTGGCTCCTCTCAGATTCCAGAACTTTCTGCCACAGAAATGTGAGGAACATGTGTTTTTTTAGCCAAATTTTGATGTTCGGAAAGGATTCTGGGTAACAGAACCTGGTCCGAGCCACACAAGTCACCCCATCTTGGATTCCTCTAGGTCTCTAGTTTTCAGAAATGCACAGGTTTGGCAGGTTTCCCTAGGTGGCGGCTGAGCTAGAGGCCAAAATCTACAGGTAGGCGCTTTGCAAAAAACACCTCTGTTTTCTTTCAAAAATTTGGAAGTGTCCACGTTGCGCTTTGGGGCGTTTCGTGTCGCAGGCGCTAGGCCTACCCACACAAGTGAGGTATCATTTTTATCGGGAGACGTGGGGGAACGCTGGGTGGAAGGAAATTTGTGGCTCCTCTCAGATTCCAGAACTTTCTGCCACAGAAATGTGAGGAACATGTGTTTTTTTAGCCACATTTTGAGGTTTGCAAAGGATTCTGGGTAACAGAACCTGGTCCGAGCCACACAAGTCACCCCATCTTGGATTCCCCTAGGTCTCTAGTTTTCAGAAATGCACAGGTTTGGTAGGTTTCCCTAGGTGGCGGCTGAGCTAGAGGCCAAAATCTACAGGTAGGCACTTTGCAAAAAACACCTCTGTTTTCTTTCAAAAATTTGGATGTGTCCACGTTGCGCTTTGGGGCGTTTCCTGTCGCGGGCGCTAGGCCTACCCACACAAGTGGGGTACCATTTTTATCGGGAGACGTGGGGGAACGCTGGGTGGAAGGAAATTTGTGGCTCCTCTCAGATTCCAGAACTTTCTGCCACAGAAATGTGAGGAACATGTGTTTTTTTAGCCAAATTTTGAGGTTTGCAAAGGATTCTGGGTACTAGAACCTGGTCCGAGCCACACAAGTCACCCCATCTTGGATTCCCCTAGGTCTCTAGTTTTCAGAAATGCACAGGTTTGGTAGGTTTCCGTATGTGGCGGCTGAGCTACAGGCCAAAATCTACAGGTAGGCACTTTGCAAAAAACACCTCTGTTTTCTTTCAAAAAATTGGATGTGTCCACGTTGCGCTTTGGGGCGTTTCCTGTCGCGGGCGCTAGGCCTACCCACACAAGTGAGGTATCATTTTTATCAGGAGACGTGGGGGAACGCTGGGTGGAAGGAAATTTGTGGCTCCTCTCAGATTCCAGAAATTTCTGCCACAGAAATATGAGGAACATGTGTTTTTTTAGCCAAATCTTGAGGTTTGCAAAGGATTGTGGGTAACAGAACCTGGTCCGAGCCACACAAGTCACCCCATCTTGGATTCCCCTAGGTCTCTAGTTTTCAGAAATGCACAGGTTTGGTAGGCTTCCCTAGGTGGCGGCTGAGCTACAGGCCAAAATCTACAGGTAGGCACTTTGCAAAAAAACACCTCTGTTTTCTTTCAAAAAATTGGATGTGTTCACGTTGCGCTTTGGGGCATTTCCTGTCGCGGGCGCTAAGCCTACCCACACAAGTGAGGTATCATTTTTATCGGGAGACGTGGGGGAACGCTGGGTGGAAGGAAATTTGTGGCTCCTCTCAGATTCCAGAACTTTCTGCCACAGAAAGATGAGGAACATGTGTTTTTTTAGCCAAATCTTGAGGTTTGCAAAGGATTGTGGGTAACAGAACCTGGTCCGAGCCACACAAGTCACCCCATCTTGGATTCCCCTAGGTCTCTAGTTTTCAGAAATGCACAGGTTTGGTAGGCTTCCCTAGGTGGCGGCTGAGCTACAGGCCAAAATCTACAGGTAGGCACTTTGCAAAAAAACACCTCTGTTTTCTTTCAAAAAATTGGATGTGTTCACGTTGCGCTTTGGGGCATTTCCTGTCGCGGGCGCTAAGCCTACCCACACAAGTGAGGTATCATTTTTATCGGGAGACGTGGGGGAACGCTGGGTGGAAGGAAATTTGTGGCTCCTCTCAGATTCCAGAACTTTCTGCCACAGAAATGTGAGGAACATGTGTTTTTTTAGCCAAATTTTGAGATTTGCAAAGGATTGTGGGTAACAGAACCTGGTCCGAGCCACACAAGTCACCCCATCTTGGATTCCACTCGGTCTCTAGTTTTCAGAAATGCACAGGTTTGGCAGGTTTCCCTAGGTGGCGGCTGAGCTACAGGCCAAAATCTACAGGTAGGCACTTTGCAAAAAAACACCTCTGTTTTCTTTCAAAAAATTGGATGTGTTCACGTTGCGCTTTGGGGCATTTCCTGTCGCGGGCGCTAGGCCTACCCACACAAGTGGGGTACCATTTTTATCGGGAGACGTGGGGGAACGCTGGGTGGAAGGAAATTTGTGGCTCCTCTCAGATTCCAGAACTTTCTGCCACAGAAATGTGAGGAACATGAGTTTTTTTAGCCAAATTTTGATGTTCGGAAAGGATTCTGGGTAACAGAACCTGGTCCGAGCCACACAAGTCACCCCATCTTGGATTCCTCTAGGTCTCTAGTTTTCAGAAATGCACAGGTTTGGCAGGTTTCCCTAGGTGGCGGCTGAGCTAGAGGCCAAAATCTACAGGTAGGCGCTTTGCAAAAAACACCTCTGTTTTCTTTCAAAAATTTGGAAGTGTCCACGTTGCGCTTTGGGGCGTTTCGTGTCGCAGGCGCTAGGCCTACCCACACAAGTGAGGTATCATTTTTATCGGGAGACGTGGGGTAACGCTGGGTGGAAGGAAATTTGTGGCTCCTCTCAGATTCCAGAACTTTCTGCCACAGAAATGTGAGGAACATGTGTTTTTTTAGCCACATTTTGAGGTTTGCAAAGGATTCTGGGTAACAGAACCTGGTCCGAGCCACACAAGTCACCCCATCTTGGATTCCCCTAGGTCTCTAGTTTTCAGAAATGCACAGGTTTGGTAGGTTTCCCTAGGTGGCGGCTGAGCTAGAGGCCAAAATCTACAGGTAGGCACTTTGCAAAAAACACCTCTGTTTTCTTTCAAAAATTTGGATGTGTCCACGTTGCGCTTTGGGGCGTTTCCTGTCGCGGGCGCTAGGCCTACCCACACAAGTGGGGTACCATTTTTATCGGGAGACGTGGGGGAACGCTGGGTGGAAGGAAATTTGTGGCTCCTCTCAGATTCCAGAACTTTCTGCCACAGAAATGTGAGGAACATGTGTTTTTTTAGCCAAATTTTGAGGTTTGCAAAGGATTCTGGGTACTAGAACCTGGTCCGAGCCACACAAGTCACCCCATCTTGGATTCCCCTAGGTCTCTAGTTTTCAGAAATGCACAGGTTTGGTAGGTTTCCGTATGTGGCGGCTGAGCTACAGGCCAAAATCTACAGGTAGGCACTTTGCAAAAAACACCTCTGTTTTCTTTCAAAAAATTGGATGTGTCCACGTTGCGCTTTGGGGCGTTTCCTGTCGCGGGCGCTAGGCCTACCCACACAAGTGAGGTATCATTTTTATCAGGAGACGTGGGGGAACGCTGGGTGGAAGGAAATTTGTGGCTCCTCTCAGATTCCAGAAATTTCTGCCTCAGAAATATGAGGAACATGTGTTTTTTTAGCCAAATCTTGAGGTTTGCAAAGGATTGTGGGTAACAGAACCTGGTCCGAGCCACACAAGTCACCCCATCTTGGATTCCCCTAGGTCTCTAGTTTTCAGAAATGCACAGGTTTGGTAGGCTTCCCTAGGTGGCGGCTGAGCTACAGGCCAAAATCTACAGGTAGGCACTTTGCAAAAAAACACCTCTGTTTTCTTTAAAAAAATTGGATGTGTTCACGTTGCGCTTTGGGGCATTTCCTGTCGCGGGCGCTAAGCCTACCCACACAAGTGAGGTATCATTTTTATCGGGAGACGTGGGGGAACGCTGGGTGGAAGGAAATTTGTGGCTCCTCTCAGATTCCAGAACTTTCTGCCACAGAAATGTGAGGAACATGTGTTTTTTTAGCCAAATTTTGAGGTTTGCAAAGGATTCTGGGTACTAGAACCTGGTCCGAGCCACACAAGTCACCCCATCTTGGATTCCCCTAGGTCTCTAGTTTTCAGAAATGCACAGGTTTGGTAGGTTTCCGTATGTGGCGGCTGAGCTACAGGCCAAAATCTACAGGTAGGCACTTTGCAAAAAACACCTCTGTTTTCTTTCCAAAAATTGGATGTGTCCACGTTGCGCTTTGGGGCGTTTCCTGTCGCGGGCGCTAGGCCTACCCACACAAGTGAGGTATCATTTTTATCAGGAGACGTGGGGGAACGCTGGGTGGAAGGAAATTTGTGGCTCCTCTCAGATTCCAGAACTTTCTGCCACAGAAATGTGAGGAACATGTGTTTTTTTAGCCAAATTTTGAGATTTGCAAAGGATTGTGGGTAACAGAACCTGGTCCGAGCCACACAAGTCACCCCATCTTGGATTCCACTAGGTCTCTAGTTTTCAGAAATGCACAGGTTTGGCAGGTTTCCCTAGGTGGCGGCTGAGCTACAGGCCAAAATCTACAGGTAGGCACTTTGCAAAAAAACACCTCTGTTTTCTTTCCAAAAATTGGATGTGTTCACGTTGCGCTTTGGGGCATTTCCTGTCGCGGGCGCTAGGCCTACCCACACAAGTGGGGTACCATTTTTATCGGGAGACGTGGGGGAACGCTGGGTGGAAGGAAATTTGTGGCTCCTCTCAGATTCCAGAACTTTCTGCCACAGAAATGTGAGGAACATGTGTTTGTTTAGCCAAATTTTGATGTTCGCAAAGGATTCTGGGTAACAGAACCTGGTCCGAGCCACACAAGTCACCCCATCCTGGATTCCCTTAGGTCTCTAGTTTTCAGAAATGCACAGGTTTGGTAGGTTTCCCTATGTGGCGGCTGAGCTACAGGCCAAAACCTACAGGGAGGCACTTTGCAAAAAACACCTCTGTTTTCTTTAAAAAAATTGGATGTGTTCACGTTGCGCTTTGGGGCGCTTCCTGTCGCAGGCGCTAGGCCTACCCACACAAGTGAGGTATCATTTTTATCGGGAGACGTGGGGGAACGCTGGGTGGAAGGAAATTTGTGGCTCCTCTCAGATTCCAGAACTTTCTGCCACAAAAATGTGAGGAACATGTGTTTTTTTAGCCAAATTCTGAGGTTTGCAAAGGATTCTGGGTAACAGAACCTGGTCCGAGCCACACAAGTCACCCCATCTTGGATTGCCCTAGGTCTCTAGTTTTCAGAAATGCACAGGTTTGGTAGGTTTCCCTAGGTGGCGGATGAGCTACAGGCCAAAATCTACAGGTAGGCACTTTGCAAAAAAACACCTCTGTTTTCTTTCAAAAAATTGGATGTGTTCACGTTGCGCTTTGGGGCATTTGCTGTCGCGGGCGCTAGGCCTACCCACACAAGTGAGGTATCATTTGTATCGGGAGACGTGGGGGAACGCTGGTTGGAAGGAAATTTGTGGCTCCTCTCAGATTCCAGAACTTTCTGCCACAGAAATGTGAGGAACATGTGTTTTTTTTAGCCAAATTTTGAGGTTTGCAAAGGATTCTGGGTAACAGAACCTGGTCCGAGCCACACAAGTCACCCCATCTTGGATTCCCCTAGGTCTCTAGTTTTCAGAAATGCACAGGTTTGGTAGGTTTCCCTAGGTGGCGGCTGAGCTACAGGCCAAAATCTACAGGTAGGCACTTTGCAAAAAACACCTCTGTCTTCTTTCAAAAATTTGGATGTGTCCACGTTGCGCTTTGGGGCGTTTCCTGTCGCGGGCGCTAGGCCCACCCACACAAGTGGGGTACCATTTTTATCGGGAGACGTGGGGGAACGCTGGGTGGAAGGAAATTTGTGGCTCCTCTCAGATTCCAGAACTTTCTGCCACAGAAATGTGAGGAACATGTGTTTTTTTAGCCAAATTTTGAGGTTTGCAAAGGATTCTGGGTAACAGAACCTGGTCCGAGCCACACAAGTCACCCCATCTTGGATTCCCCTAGGTCTCTAGTTTTCAGTAATGCACAGGTTTGGTAGGTTTCCCTAAGTGGCGGCTGAGCTACAGGCCAAAATCTACAGGTAGGCACTTTGCAAAAAACACCTCTGTTTTCTTTAAAAAAATTGGATGTGTCCACGTTGCGCTTTGGGGCGTTTCCTGTCGCGGGCGCTAGGCCTACCGACACAAGTGAGGTATCATTTTTATCGGGAGACGTGGGGGAACGCTGGGTGGAAGGAAATTTGTGGCTCCTCTCAGATTCCAGAAATTTCTGCCACAGAAATGTTAGGAACATGTGTTTTTTTTAGCCAAATTCTGAGGTTTGCAAAGGATTCTGGGTAACAGAACCTGGTCCGAGCCACACAAGTCACCCCATCTTGGATTCCCCTAGGTCTCTAGTTTTCAGAAATGCACAGGTTTGGTAGGTTTCCCTAGGTGGCAGCTGAGCTACAGGCCAAAATCTACAGGTAGGCACTTTGCAAAAAAACACCTCTGTTTTCTTTCCAAAAATTGGATGTGTTCACGTTGCACTTTGGGGCATTTCCTGTCGCGGGCGCTAGGCCTACCCACACAAGTGAGGTATCATTTTTATCGGGAGACGTGGGGGAACGCTGGTTGGAAGGAAATTTGTGGCTCCTCTCAGATTCCAGAAATTTCTGCCACAGAAATGTTAGGAACATGTGTTTTTTTTAGCCAAATTCTGAGGTTTGCAAAGGATTCTGGGTAACAGAACCTGGTCCGAGCCACACAAGTCACCCCATCTTGGATTCCCCTAGGTCTCTAGTTTTCAGAAATGCACAGGTTTGGTAGGTTTCCCTAGGTGGCGGCTGAGCTACAGGCCAAAATCTACAGGTAGGCACTTTGCAAAAAAACACCTCTGTTTTCTTTCCAAAAATTGGATGTGTTCACGTTGCGCTTTGGGGCATTTCCTGTCGCGGGCGCTAGGCCTACCCACACAAGTGAGGTATCATTTTTATCGGGAGACGTGGGGGAACGCTGGTTGGAAGGAAATTTGTGGCTCCTCTCAGATTCCAGAACTTTCTGCCACAGAAATGTGAGGAACATGTGTTTTTTTAGCCATATTTTGAGGTTTGCAAAGGATTGTGGGTAACAGAACCTGGTCCGAGCCACACAAGTCACCCCATCTTGGATTCCTCTAGGTCTCTAGTTTTCAGAAATGCACAGGTTTGGTAGGTTTCCCTAGGTGGCGGCTGAGCTAGAGGCCAAAATCTACAGGTAGGCACTTTGCAAAAAACACCTCTGTTTTCTTTCAAAAATGTGGATGTGTCCACGTTGCGCTTTGGGCGTTTCCTGTCGCGGGCGCTAGGCCTACCCACACAAGTGAGGTATCATTTTTATCAGGAGACGTGGGGGAACGCTGGGTGGAAGGAAATTTATGGCTCCTCTCAGATTCCAGAACTTTCTGCCACAGAAATGTGAGGAACATGTGTTTTTTTAGCCAAATTTGTAGGTTTGTAAAGGATTCTGGGTAACAGAACCTGGTCCGAGCCACACAAGTCACCCCATCTTGGATTCCCCTAGGTCTCTAGTTTTCAGAAATGCACAGGTTTGGTAGGTTTCCCTAGGTGGCGGCTGAGCAACAGGCAAAAATCTACAGGTAGGCACTTTGCAAAAAACACCTCTGTTTTCTTTCAAAAATTGGATGTGTCCACGTTGCGCTTTGGGGCGCTTCCTGTCGCGGGCGCTAGGCCTACCCACACAAGTGAGGTATCATTTTTATCGGGAGACGTGGGGGAACGCTGGGTGGAAGGAAATTTGTGGCTCCTCTCAGATTCCAGAACTTTCTGCCACAGAAATGTGAGGAACATGTATTTTTTTAGCCAAATTTTGATGTTCGCAAAGGATTCTGGGTAACAGAACCTGGTCCGAGCCACACAAGTCACCCCATCCTGGATTCCCTTAGATCTCTAGTTTTCAGAAATGCACAGGTTTGGTAGGTTTCCCTATGTGGCGGCTGAGCTACAGGCCAAAACCTACAGGGAGGCACTTTGCAAAAAACACCTCTGTTTTCTTTAAAAAAATTGGATGTGTTCACGTTGCTCTTTGGGGCGCTTCCTGTTGCGGGCGCTAGGCCTACCCACACAAGTGAGGTATCATTTTTATCGGGAGACGTGGGGGAACGCTGGGTGGAAGGAAATTTGTGGCTCCTCTCAGATTCCAGAACTTTCTGCCACAAAAATGTGAGGAACATGTGTTTTTTTAGCCAAATTCTGAGGTTTGCAAAGGATTCTGGGTAACAGAACCTGGTCCGAGCCACACAAGTCACCCCATCTTGGATTGCCCTAGGTCTCTAGTTTTCAGAAATGCACAGGTTTGGTAGGTTTCCCTAGGTGGCGGATGAGCTACAGGCCAAAATCTACAGGTAGGCACTTTGCAAAAAAACACCTCTGTTTTCTTTCAAAAAATTGGATGTGTTCACGTTGCGCTTTGGGGCATTTGCTGTCGCGGGCGCTAGGCCTACCCACACAAGTGAGGTATCATTTGTATCGGGAGACGTGGGGGAACGCTGGTTGGAAGGAAATTTGTGGCTCCTCTCAGATTCCAGAACTTTCTGCCACAGAAATGTGAGGAACATGTGTTTTTTTTAGCCAAATTTTGAGGTTTGCAAAGGATTCTGGGTAACAGAACCTGGTCCGAGCCACACAAGTCACCCCATCTTGGATTCCCCTAGGTCTCTAGTTTTCAGAAATGCACAGGTTTGGTAGGTTTCCCTAGGTGGCGGCTGAGCTACAGGCCAAAATCTACAGGTAGGCACTTTGCAAAAAACACCTCTGTCTTCTTTCAAAAATTTGGATGTGTCCACGTTGCGCTTTGGGGCGTTTCCTGTCGCGGGCGCTAGGCCTACCCACACAAGTGGGGTACCATTTTTATCGGGAGACGTGGGGGAACGCTGGGTGGAAGGAAATTTGTGGCTCCTCTCAGATTCCAGAACTTTCTGCCACAGAAATGTTAGGAACATGTGTTTTTTTTAGCCAAATTCTGAGGTTTGCAAAGGATTCTGGGTAACAGAACCTGGTCCGAGCCACACAAGTCACCCCATCTTGGATTCCCCTAGGTCTCTAGTTTTCAGAAATGCACAGGTTTGGTAGGTTTCCCTAGGTGGCGGCTGAGCTACAGGCCAAAATCTACAGGTAGGCACTTTGCAAAAAAACACCTCTGTTTTCTTTCCAAAAATTGGATGTGTTCACGTTGCGCTTTGGGGCATTTCCTGTCGCGGGCGCTAGGCCTACCCACACAAGTGAGGTATCATTTTTATCGGGAGACGTGGGGGAACGCTGGTTGGAAGGAAATTTGTGGCTCCTCTCAGATTCCAGAACTTTCTGCCACAGAAATGTGAGGAACATGTGTTTTTTTAGCCATATTTTGAGGTTTGCAAAGGATTGTGGGTAACAGAACCTGGTCCGAGCCACACAAGTCACCCCATCTTGGATTCCTCTAGGTCTCTAGTTTTCAGAAATGCACAGGTTTGGTAGGTTTCTCTAGGTGGCGGCTGAGCTAGAGGCCAAAATCTACAGGTAGGCACTTTGCAAAAAACACCTCTGTTTTCTTTCAAAAATGTGGATGTGTCCACGTTGCGCTTTGGGCGTTTCCTGTCGCGGGCGCTAGGCCTACCCACACAAGTGAGGTATCATTTTTATCAGGAGACGTGGGGGACAGCTGGGTGGAAGGAAATTTATGGCTCCTCTCAGATTCCAGAACTTTCTGCCACAGAAATGTGAGGAACATGTGTTTTTTTAGCCAAATTTGTAGGTTTGTAAAGGATTCTGGGTAACAGAACCTGGTCCGAGCCACACAAGTCACCCCATCTTGGATTCCCCTAGGTCTCTAGTTTTCAGAAATGCACAGGTTTGGTAGGTTTCCCTAGGTGGCGGCTGAGCAACAGGCAAAAATCTACAGGTAGGCACTTTGCAAAAAACACCTCTGTTTTCTTTCAAAAATTGGATGTGTCCACGTTGCGCTTTGGGGCGCTTCCTGTCGCGGGCGCTAGGCCTACCCACACAAGTGAGGTATCATTTTTATCGGGAGACGTGGGGGAACGCTGGGTGGAAGGAAATTTGTGGCTCCTCTCAGATTACAGAACTTTCTGCCACAGAAATGTGAGGAACATGTGTTTTTTTAGCCAAATTTTGAGGTTTGCAAAGGATTGTGGGTAACAGAACCTGGTCCGAGCCACACAAGTCACCCCATCTTGGATTCCTCTAGGTCTCTAGTTTTCAGAAATGCTCAGGTTTGGCAGGTTTCCCTAGGTGGCGGCTGAGCTAGAGGCCAAAATCTACAGGTAGGCACTTTGCAAAAAACACCTCTGTTTTCTTTCAAAAATTTGGATGTGTCCACGTTGCGCTTTGGGGCGTTTCCTGTCGCGGGCGCTAGGCCTACCCACACAAGTGAGGTATCATTTTTATCGGGAGACGTGGGGGAACGCTGGGTGGAAGGAAATTTGTGGCTCCTCTCAGATTCCAGAACTTTTTGCCACAGAAATGTGAGGAACATGTGTTTTTTTAGCCAAATTTTGAGGTATGCAAAGGATTCTGGGTAACAGAACCTGGTCAGAGCCACACAAGTCACCCCATCTTGGATTCCCCTAGGTCTCTAGTTTTCAGAAATGCACAGGTTTGGTAGGTTTCCCTAGGTGCCGGCTGAGCTACAGACCAAAATCTACAGGAAGGCACTTTGCAAAAAACACCTCTGTTTTCTTTCAAAAATGTGGATGTGTCCACGTTGCGCTTTGGGGCGTTTCCTGTCACGGGCGCTAGGCCTACCCACACAAGTGAGGTATCATTTTTATCAGGAGACGTGGGGGAACGCTGGGTGGAAAGAAATTTGTGGCTCCTCTCAGATTCCACAACTTTCTGCCACAGAAATGTGAGTAACATGTGTTTTTTTAGCCAACTTTTGAGGTTTGCAAAGGATTCTGGGTAACAGAACCTGGTCCGAGCCACACAAGTCACCCCATCTTGGATTCCCCTAGGTCTCTAGTTTTCAGAAATGCACAGGTTTGGTAGGTTTCCCTAGGTGGCGGCTGAGCTACAGGCCAAAATCTACAGGTAGGCACTTTGCAAAAAAACACCTCTGTTTTCTTTCAAAAAATTGGATGTGTTCACGTTGCGCTTTGGGGCATTTCCTGTCGCGGGCGCTAGGCCTACCCACACAAGTGAGGTATCATTTTTATCGGGAGACGTGGGGGAACGCTGGTTGGAAGAAATTTTTGGCTCCTCTCAGATTCCAGAACTTTCTGCCACAGAAATGTGAGGAACATGTGTTTTTTTAGCCAAATTTTGAGGTTTGTAAAGGATTCTGGGTAACAGAACCTGGTCCGAGCCACACAAGTCACCCATCTTGGATTCCCCTAGGTCTCTAGTTTTCAGAAATGCACAGGTTTGGTAGGTTTCCCTAGGTGGTGGCTGAGCAACAGGCCAAAATCTACAGGTAGGCACTTTGCAAAAAACACCTCTGTTTTCTTCCAAAAAAATCGGATGTGTCCACGTTGCGCTTTGGGGCGTTTCCTGTTGCGGGCGCTAGGCCTACCCACACAAGTGAGGTATCATTTTTATCGGGAGACGTGGGGGAATGCTGGGTGGAAGGAAATTGGTGGCTCCTCTCAGATTCCAGAACTTTCTGCCACAGAAATGTGAGGAACATGTGTTTTTTTAGCCAATTTTTGAGGTTTGTAAAGGATTCTGGGTAACAGAACCTGGTCCGAGCCACACAAGTCACCCCATCTTGGATTCCCCTAGGTCTCTAGTTTTCAGAAATGCACAGGTTTGGTAGGTTTCCCTAGGTGGCGGCTGAGCTAGAGGCCAAAATCTACAGGTAGGCACTTTGCAAAAAACACCTCTGTTTTCTTTCAAAAATTTGGATGTGTCCACGTTGCGCTTTGGGGCGTTTCCTGTCGCGGGCGCTAGGCCTACCCACACAAGTGGGGTACCATTTTTATCGGGAGACGTGGGGGAACGCTGGGTGGAAGGAAATTTGTGGCTCCTCTCAGATTCCAGAACTTTCTGCCACAGAAATGTGAGGAACATGTGTTTTTTTAGCCAAATTTTGAGGTTTGCAAAGGATTCTGGGTACTAGAACCTGGTCCGAGCCACACAAGTCACCCCATCTTGGATTCCCCTAGGTCTCTAGTTTTCAGAAATGCACAGGTTTGGTAGGTTTCCGTATGTGGCGGCTGAGCTACAGGCCAAAATCTACAGGTAGGCACTTTGCAAAAAACACCTCTGTTTTCTTTCAAAAAATTGGATGTGTCCACGTTGCGCTTTGGGGCGTTTTCTGTCGCGGGCGCTAGGCCTACCCACACAAGTGGGGTACCATTTTTATCGGGAGACGTGGGGGAACGCTGGGTGGAAGGAAATTTGTGGCTCCTCTCAGATTCCAGAACTTTCTGCCACAGAAATGTGAGGAACATGTGTTTTTTTAGCCAAATTTTGAGGTTTGCAAAGGATTCTGGGTAACAGAACCTGGTCCGAGCCACACAAGTCACCCCATCTTGGATTCCCCTAGGACTCTAGTTTTCAGTAATGCACAGGTTTGGTAGGTTTCCCTAAGTGGCGGCTGAGCTACAGGCCAAAATCTACAGGTAGGCACTTTGCAAAAAACACCTCTGTTTTCTTTAAAAAAATTGGATGTGTCCACATTGCGCTTTGGGGCGTTTCCTGTCGCGGGCGCTAGGCCTGCCGACACAAGTGAGGTATCATTTTTATCGGGAGACGTGGGGGAACGCTGGGTGGAAGGAAATTTGTGGCTCCTCTCAGATTCCAGAAATTTCTGCCACAGAAATGTTAGGAACATGTGTTTTTTTTAGCCAAATTCTGAGGTTTGTAAAGGATTCTGGGTAACAGAACCTGGTCCGAGCCACACAAGTCACCCCATCTTGGATTCCCCTAGGTCTCTAGTTTTCAGAAATGCACAGGTTTGGTAGGTTTCCCTAGGTGGCGGCTGAGCTACAGGCCAAAATCTACAGGTAGGCACTTTGCAAAAAAACACCTCTGTTTTCTTTCCAAAAATTGGATGTGTTCACGTTGCGCTTTGGGGCATTTCCTGTCGCGGGCGCTAGGCCTACCCACACAAGTGAGGTATCATTTTTATCGGGAGACGTGGGGGAACGCTGGTTGGAAGGAAATTTATGGCTCCTCTCAGATTCCAGAACTTTCTGCCACAGAAATGTGAGGAACATGTGTTTTTTTAGCCAAATTTTGAGGTTTGTAAAGGATTCTGGGTAACAGAACCTGGTCCGAGCCACACAAGTCACCCCATCTTGGATTCCCCTAGGTCTCTAGTTTTCAGAAATGCACAGGTTTGGTAGGTTTCCCTAGGTGGCGGCTGAGCAACAGGCAAAAATCTACAGGTAGGCACTTTGCAAAAAACACCTCTGTTTTCTTTCAAAAATTGGATGTGTCCACGTTGCGCTTTGGGGCGCTTCCTGTCGCGGGCGCTAGGCCTACCCACACAAGTGAGGTATCATTTTTATCGGGAGACGTGGGGGAACGCTGGGTGGAAGGAAATTTGTGGCTCCTCTCAGATTACAGAACTTTCTGCCACAGAAATGTGAGGAACATGTGTTTTTTTAGCCAAATTTTGAGGTTTGCAAAGGATTGTGGGTAACAGAACCTGGTCCGAGCCACACAAGTCACCCCATCTTGGATTCCTCTAGGTCTCTAGTTTTCAGAAATGCACAGGTTTGGTAGGTTTCCCTAGGTGGCGGCTGAGCTAGAGGCCAAAATCTACAGGTAGGCACTTTGCAAAAAACACCTCTGTTTTCTTTCAAAAATTTGGATGTGTCCACGTTGCGCTTTGGGGCGTTTCCTGTCGCGGGCGCTAGGCCTACCCACACAAGTGGGGTACCATTTTTATCGGGAGACGTGGGGGAACGCTGGGTGGAAGGAAATTTGTGGCTCCTCTCAGATTCCAGAACTTTCTGCCACAGAAATGTGAGGAACATGTGTTTTTTTAGCCAAATTTTGAGGTTTGCAAAGGATTCTGGGTACTAGAACCTGGTCCGAGCCACACAAGTCACCCCATCTTGGATTCCCCTAGGTCTCTAGTTTTCAGAAATGCACAGGTTTGGTAGGTTTCCGTATGTGGCGGCTGAGCTACAGGCCAAAATCTACAGGTAGGCACTTTGCAAAAAACACCTCTGTTTTCTTTCCAAAAATTGGATGTGTCCACGTTGCGCTTTGGGGCGTTTCCTGTCGCGGGCGCTAGGCCTACCGACACAAGTGAGGTATCATTTTTATCGGGAGACGTGGGGGAACGCTGGGTGGAAGGAAATTTGTGGCTCCTCTCAGATTCCAGAAATTTCTGCCACAGAAATGTTAGGAACATGTGTTTTTTTTAGCCAAATTCTGAGGTTTGTAAAGGATTCTGGGTAACAGAACCTGGTCCGAGCCACACAAGTCACCCCATCTTGGATTCCCCTAGGTCTCTAGTTTTCAGAAATGCACAGGTTTGGTAGGTTTCCCTAGGTGGCGGCTGAGCTACAGGCCAAAATCTACAGGTAGGCACTTTGCAAAAAAACACCTCTGTTTTCTTTCCAAAAATTGGATGTGTTCACGTTGCGCTTTGGGGCATTTCCTGTCGCGGGCGCTAGGCCTACCCACACAAGTGAGGTATCATTTTTATCGGGAGACGTGGGGGAACGCTGGTTGGAAGGAAATTTGTGGCTCCTCTCAGATTCCAGAACTTTCTGCCACAGAAATGTGAGGAACATGTGTTTTTTTAGCCATATTTTGAGGTTTGCAAAGGATTGTGGGTAACAGAACCTGGTCCGAGCCACACAAGTCACCCCATCTTGGATTCCTCTAGGTCTCTAGTTTTCAGAAATGTACAGGTTTGGTAGGTTTCCCTAGGTGGCGGCTGAGCTACAGGCCAAAATCTACAGGTAGGCACTTTGCAAAAAACACCTCTGTTTTCTTTCAAAAATGTGGATGTGTCCACGTTGCGCTTTGGGCGTTTCCTGTCGCGGGCGCTAGGCCTACCCACACAAGTGAGGTATCATTTTTATCAGGAGACGTGGGGGAACGCTGGGTGGAAGGAAATTTATGGCTCCTCTCAGATTCCAGAACTTTCTGCCACAGAAATGTGAGGAACATGTGTTTTTTTAGCCAAATTTGTAGGTTTGTAAAGGATTCTGGGTAACAGAACCTGGTCCGAGCCACACAAGTCACCCCATCTTGGATTCCCCTAGGTCTCTAGTTTTCAGAAATGCACAGGTTTGGTAGGTTTCCCTAGGTGGCGGCTGAGCAACAGGCAAAAATCTACAGGTAGGCACTTTGCAAAAAACACCTCTGTTTTCTTTCAAAAATTGGATGTGTCCACGTTGCGCTTTGGGGCGTTTCCTGTCGCGGGCGCTAGGCCTACCCACACAAGTGAGGTATCATTTTTATCGGGAGACGTGGGGGAACGCTGGGTGGAAGGAAATTTGTGGCTCCTCTCAGATTACAGAACTTTCTGCCACAGAAATGTGAGGAACATGTGTTTTTTTAGCCAAATTTTGAGGTTTGCAAAGGATTGTGGGTAACAGAACCTGGTCCGAGCCACACAAGTCACCCCATCTTGGATTCCTCTAGGTCTCTAGTTTTCAGAAATGCTCAGGTTTGGCAGGTTTCCCTAGGTGGCGGCTGAGCTAGAGGCCAAAATCTACAGGTAGGCACTTTGCAAAAAACACCTCTGTTTTCTTTCAAAAATTTGGATGTGTCCACGTTGCGCTTTGGGGCGTTTCCTGTCGCGGGCGCTAGGCCTACCCACACAAGTGAGGTATCATTTTTATCGGGAGACGTGGGGGAACGCTGGGTGGAAGGAAATTTGTGGCTCCTCTCAGATTCCAGAACTTTTTGCCACAGAAATGTGAGGAACATGTGTTTTTTTAGCCAAATTTTGAGGTATGCAAAGGATTCTGGGTAACAGAACCTGGTCAGAGCCACACAAGTCACCCCATCTTGGATTCCCCTAGGTCTCTAGTTTTCAGAAATGCACAGGTTTGGTAGGTTTCCCTAGGTGCCGGCTGAGCTACAGACCAAAATCTACAGGAAGGCACTTTGCAAAAAACACCTCTGTTTTCTTTCAAAAAATTGGATGTGTCCACGTTGCGCTTTGGGGCGTTTTCTGTCGCGGGCGCTAGGCCTACCCACACAAGGGGGGTACCATTTTTATCGGGAGACGTGGGGGAACGCTGGGTGGAAGGAAATTTGTGGCTCCTCTCAGATTCCAGAACTTTCTGCCACAGAAATGTGAGGAACATGTGTTTTTTTAGCCAAATTTTGAGGTTTGCAAAGGATTCTGGGTAACAGAACCTGGTCCGAGCCACACAAGTCACCCCATCTTGGATTCCCCTAGGACTCTAGTTTTCAGTAATGCACAGGTTTGGTAGGTTTCCCTAAGTGGCGGCTGAGCTACAGGCCAAAATCTACAGGTAGGCACTTTGCAAAAAACACCTCTGTTTTCTTTAAAAAAATTGGATGTGTCCACATTGCGCTTTGGGGCGTTTCCTGTCGCGGGCGCTAGGCCTGCCGACACAAGTGAGGTATCATTTTTATCGGGAGACGTGGGGGAACGCTGGGTGGAAGGAAATTTGTGGCTCCTCTCAGATTCCAGAAATTTCTGCCACAGAAATGTTAGGAACATGTGTTTTTTTTAGCCAAATTCTGAGGTTTGTAAAGGATTCTGGGTAACAGAACCTGGTCCGAGCCACACAAGTCACCCCATCTTGGATTCCCCTAGGTCTCTAGTTTTCAGAAATGCACAGGTTTGGTAGGTTTCCCTAGGTGGCGGCTGAGCTACAGGCCAAAATCTACAGGTAGGCACTTTGCAAAAAAACACCTCTGTTTTCTTTCCAAAAATTGGATGTGTTCACGTTGCGCTTTGGGGCATTTCCTGTCGCGGGCGCTAGGCCTACCCACACAAGTGAGGTATCATTTTTATCGGGAGACGTGGGGGAACGCTGGTTGGAAGGAAATTTGTGGCTCCTCTCAGATTCCAGAACTTTCTGCCACAGAAATGTGAGGAACATGTGTTTTTTTAGCCATATTTTGAGGTTTGCAAAGGATTGTGGGTAACAGAACCTGGTCCGAGCCACACAAGTCACCCCATCTTGGATTCCTCTAGGTCTCTAGTTTTCAGAAATGCACAGGTTTGGTAGGTTTCCCTAGGTGGCGGCTGAGCTAGAGGCCAAAATCTACAGGTAGGCACTTTGCAAAAAACACCTCTGTTTTCTTTCAAAAATGTGGATGTGTCCACGTTGCGCTTTGGGCGTTTCCTGTCGCGGGCGCTAGGCCTACCCACACAAGTGAGGTATCATTTTTATCAGGAGACGTGGGGGAACGCTGGGTGGAAGGAAATTTATGGCTCCTCTCAGATTCCAGAACTTTCTGCCACAGAAATGTGAGGAACATGTGTTTTTTTAGCCAAATTTGTAGGTTTGTAAAGGATTCTGGGTAACAGAACCTGGTCCGAGCCACACAAGTCACCCCATCTTGGATTCCCCTAGGTCTCTAGTTTTCAGAAATGCACAGGTTTGGTAGGTTTCCCTAGGTGGCGGCTGAGCAACAGGCAAAAATCTACAGGTAGGCACTTTGCAAAAAACACCTCTGTTTTCTTTCAAAAATGTGGATGTGTCCACGTTGCGCTTTGGGGCGTTTCCTGTCGCGGGCGCTATGCTTACCCACACAAGTGAGGTATCATTTTTATCGGGAGACGTGGGGGAATGCTGGGTGGAAGGAAATTGGTGGCTCCTCTCAGATTCCAGAACTTTCTGCCACAGAAATGTGAGGAACATGTGTTTTTTTAGCCAAATTTTGAGGTTTGTAAAGGATTCTGGGTAACAGAACCTGGTCCGAGCCACACAAGTCACCCCATCTTGGATTCCCCTAGGTCTCTAGTTTTCAGAAATGCACAGGTTTGGTAGGTTTCCCTAGGTGGCGGCTGAGCTAGAGGCCAAAATCTACAGGTAGAAACTTTGCAAAAAAACACCTCTGTTTTCTTTGAAAAATTTGGATGTGTCCACGTTGCGCTTTGGGGCGTTTCCTGTCGCAGGCGCTAGGCCTACCCACACAAGTGGGGTACCATTTTTATCGGGAGACGTGGGGGAACGCTGGGTGGAAGGAAATTTGTGGCTCCTCTCAGATTCCAGAACTTTCTGCCACAGAAATGTGAGGAACATGTGTTTTGTTTTTTTAGCCAAATTTTGAGGTTCGCAAAGGATTCTGGGTAACAGAACCTGGTCCGAGCCACACAAGTCACCCCATCTTGGATTCCCTTAGGTCTCTAGTTTTCAGAAATGCACAGGTTTGGTAGGTTTCCCTATGTGGCGGCTGAGCTACAGGCCAAAATCTACAGGTAGGCACTTTGCAAAAAACACCTCTGTTTTCTTTCAAAAATTGGATGTGTCCACGTTGCGCTTTGGGCGTTTCCTGTCGCGGGCGCTAGGCCTACCCACACAAGTGAGGTATCATTTTTATCAGGAGACGTGGGGGAACGCTGGGTGGAAGGAAATTTATGGCTCCTCTCAGATTCCAGAACTTTCTGCCACAGAAATGTGAGGAACATGTGTTTTTTTAGCCAAATTTGTAGGTTTGTAAAGGATTCTGGGTAACAGAACCTGGTCCGAGCCACACAAGTCACCCCATCTTGGATTCCCCTAGGTCTCTAGTTTTCAGAAATGCACAGGTTTGGTAGGTTTCCCTAGGTGGCGGCTGAGCAACAGGCAAAAATCTACAGGTAGGCACTTTGCAAAAAACACCTCTGTTTTCTTTCAAAAATGTGGATGTGTCCACGTTGCGCTTTGGGGCGTTTCCTGTCGCGGGCGCTAGGCTTACCCACACAAGTGAGGTATCATTTTTATCGGGAGACGTGGGGGAATGCTGGGTGGAAGGAAATTGGTGGCTCCTCTCAGATTCCAGAACTTTCTGCCACAGAAATGTGAGGAACATGTGTTTTTTTAGCCAAATTTTGAGGTTTGTAAAGGATTCTGGGTAACAGAACCTGGTCCGAGCCACACAAGTCACCCCATCTTGGATTCCCCTAGGTCTCTAGTTTTCAGAAATGCACAGGTTTGGTAGGTTTCCCTAGGTGGCGGCTGAGCTAGAGGCCAAAATCTACAGGTAGAAACTTTGCAAAAAAACACCTCTGTTTTCTTTGAAAAATTTGGATGTGTCCACGTTGCGCTTTGGGGCGTTTCCTGTCGCAGGCGCTAGGCCTACCCACACAAGTGGGGTACCATTTTTATCGGGAGACGTGGGGGAACGCTGGGTGGAAGGAAATTTGTGGCTCCTCTCAGATTCCAGAACTTTCTGCCACAGAAATGTGAGGAACATGTGTTTTGTTTTTTTAGCCAAATTTTGAGGTTCGCAAAGGATTCTGGGTAACAGAACCTGGTCCGAGCCACTCAAGTCACCCCATCTTGGATTCCCTTAGGTCTCTAGTTTTCAGAAATGCACAGGTTTGGTAGGTTTCCCTATGTGGCGGCTGAGCTACAGGCCAAAATCTACAGGTAGGCACTTTGCAAAAAACACCTCTGTTTTCTTTCAAAAATTGGATGTGTCCACGTTGCGCTTTGGGGCGCTTCCTGTCGCGGGCGCTAGGCCTACCCACACAAGTGAGGTATCATTTTTATCGGGAGACGTGGGGGAACGCTGGGTGGAAGGAAATTTGTGGCTCCTCTCAGATTCCAGAACTTTCTGCCACAGAAATGTGAGGAACTTGTGTTTTTTTAGCCAAATCTTGAAGTTTGCAAAGGATTCTGGGTAACAGAACCTGGTCCGAGCCACACAAGTCACCCCATCTTGGATTCCCCTAGGTCTCTAGTTTTTAGAAATGCACAGGTTTGGTAGGTTTCCCTAGGTGGCGGCTGAGCTACAGGCCAAAATCTACAGGTAGGCACTTTGCAAAAAAACACCTCTGTTTTCTTTCAAAAAATTGGATGTGTTCACGTTGCGCTTTGGGGCATTTCCTGTCGCGGGCGCTAGGCCTACCCACACAAGTGAGGTATCATTTTTATCGGGAGACGTGGGGGAACGCTGGGTGGAAGGAAATTTGTGGCTCCTCTCAGATTCCAGAACTTTCTGCCACAGAAATGTGAGGAACATGTGTTTTTTGAGCCAAATTTTGAGGTTTGCAAAGGATTGTGGGTAACAGAACCTGGTCCGAGCCACACAAGTCACCCCATCTTGGATTCCTCTAGGTCTCTAGTTTTCAGAAATGCACAGGTTTGGCAGGTTTCCCTAGGTGGCGGCTGAGCTAGAGGCCAAAATCTACAGGTAGGCACTTTGCAAAAAACACCTCTGTTTTCTTTCAAAAATTTGGATGTGTCCACGTTGCGCTTTGGGGCGTTTCCTGTCGCGGGCGCTAGGCCTACCCACACAAGTGAGGTATCATTTTTATCGGGAGACGTGGGGGAACGCTGGGTGGAAGGAAATTTGTGGCTCCTCTCAGATTCCAGAACTTTTTGCCACAGAAATGTGAGGAACATGTGTTTTTTTAGCCAAATTTTGAGGTATGCAAAGGATTCTGGGTAACAGAACCTGGTCCGAGCCACACAAGTCACCCCATCTTGGATTCCCCTAGGTCTCTAGTTTTCAGAAATGCACAGGTTTGGTAGGTTTCCCTAGGTGCCGGCTGAGCTACAGACCAAAATCTACAGGAAGGCACTTTGCAAAAAACACCTCTGTTTTCTTTCAAAAATGTGGATGTGTCCACGTTGCGCTTTGGGGCGTTTCCTGTCACGGGCGCTAGGCCTACCCACACAAGTGAGGTATCATTTTTATCAGGAGACGTGGGGGAACGCTGGGTGGAAAGAAATTTGTGGCTCCTCTCAGATTCCACAACTTTCTGCCACAGAAATGTGAGTAACATGTGTTTTTTTAGCCAACTTTTGAGGTTTGCAAAGGATTCTGGGTAACAGAACCTGGTCCGAGCCACACAAGTCACCCCATCTTGGATTCCCCTAGGTCTCTAGTTTTCAGAAATGCACAGGTTTGGTAGGTTTCCCTAGGTGGCGGCTGAGCTACAGGCCAAAATCTACAGGTAGGCACTTTGCAAAAAAAACACCTCTGTTTTCTTTCAAAAAATTGGATGTGTTCACGTTGCGCTTTGGGGCATTTCCTGTCGCGGGCGCTAGGCCTACCCACACAAGTGAGGTATCATTTTTATCGGGAGACGTGGGGGAACGCTGGTTGGAAGAAATTTTTGGCTCCTCTCAGATTCCAGAACTTTCTGCCACAGAAATGTGAGGAACATGTGTTTTTTTAGCCAAATTTTGAGGTTTGTAAAGGATTCTGGGTAACAGAACCTGGTCCGAGCCACACAAGTCACCCATCTTGGATTCCCCTAGGTCTCTAGTTTTCAGAAATGCACAGGTTTGGTAGGTTTCCCTAGGTGGCGGCTGAGCAACAGGCCAAAATCTACAGGTAGGCACTTTGCAAAAAACACCTCTGTTTTCTTCCAAAAAAATCGGATGTGTCCACGTTGCGCTTTGGGGCGTTTCCTGTTGCGGGCGCTAGGCCTACCCACACAAGTGAGGTATCATTTTTATCGGGAGACGTGGGGGAATGCTGGGTGGAAGGAAATTGGTGGCTCCTCTCAGATTCCAGAACTTTCTGCCACCGAAATGTGAGGAACATGTGTTTTTTTAGCCAATTTTTGAGGTTTGTAAAGGATTATGGGTAACAGAACCTGGTCCGAGCCACACAAGTCACCCCATCTTGGATTCCCCTAGGTCTCTAGTTTTCAGAAATGCACAGGTTTGGTAGGTTTCCCTAGGTGGCGGCTGAGCTAGAGGCCAAAATCTACAGGTAGGCACTTTGCAAAAAACACCTCTGTTTTCTTTCAAAAATTTGGATGTGTCCACGTTGCGCTTTGGGGCGTTTCCTGTCGCGGGCGCTAGGCCTACCCACACAAGTGGGGTACCATTTTTATCGGGAGACGTGGGGGAACGCTGGGTGGAAGGAAATTTGTGGCTCCTCTCAGATTCCAGAACTTTCTGCCACAGAAATGTGAGGAACATGTGTTTTTTTAGCCAAATTTTGAGGTTTGCAAAGGATTCTGGGTACTAGAACGTAGTCCGAGCCACACAAGTCACCCCATCTTGGATTCCCCTAGGTCTCTAGTTTTCAGAAATGCACAGGTTTGGTAGGTTTCCGTATGTGGCGGCTGAGCTACAGGCCAAAATCTACAGGTAGGCACTTTGCAAAAAACACCTCTGTTTTCTTTCAAAAAATTGGATGTGTCCACGTTGCGCTTTGGGGCGTTTCCTGTCGTGGGCGCTAGGCCTACCCACACAAGTGAGGTATCATTTTTATCAGGAGACGTGGGGGAACGCTGGGTGGAAGGAAATTTGTGGCTCCTCTCAGATTCCAGAACTTTCTGCCACAGAAATGTGAGGAACATGTGTTTTTTTAGCCAAATTTTGAGGTTTGCAAAGGATTGTGGGTAACAGAACCTGGTCCGAGCCACACAAGTCACCCCATCTTGGATTCCCCTAGGTCTCTAGTTTTCAGAAATGCACAGGTTTGGTAGGCTTCCCTAGGTGGCGGCTGAGCTACAGGCCAAAATCTACAGGTAGGCACTTTGCAAAAAAACACCTCTGTTTTCTTTCAAAAAATTGGATGTGTTCACGTTGCGCTTTGGGGCATTTCCTGTCGCGGGCGCTAAGCCTACCCACACAAGTGAGGTATCATTTTTATCGGGAGACGTGGGGGAACGCTGGGTGGAAGGAAATTTGTGGCTCCTCTCAGATTCCAGAACTTTCTGCCACAGAAATGTGAGGAACATGTGTTTTTTTAGCCAAATTTTGAGATTTGCAAAGGATTGTGGGTAACAGAACCTGGTCCGAGCCACACAAGTCACCCCATCTTGGATTCCACTAGGTCTCTAGTTTTCAGAAATGCACAGGTTTGGCAGGTTTCCCTAGGTGGCAGCTGAGCTACAGGCCAAAATCTACAGGTAGGCACTTTGCAAAAAAACACCTCTGTTTTCTTTCAAAAAATTGGATGTGTTCACGTTGCGCTTTGGGGCATTTCCTGTCGCGGGCGCTAGGCCTACCCACACAAGTGGGGTACCATTTTTATCGGGAGACGTGGGGGAACGCTGGGTGGAAGGAAATTTGTGGCTCCTCTCAGATTCCAGAACTTTCTGCCACAGAAATGTGAGGAACATGTGTTTTTTTAGCCAAATTTTGATGTTCGGAAAGGATTCTGGGTAACAGAACCTGGTCCGAGCCACACAAGTCACCCCATCTTGGATTCCTCTAGGTCTCTAGTTTTCAGAAATGCACAGGTTTGGCAGGTTTCCCTAGGTGGCGGCTGAGCTAGAGGCCAAAATCTACAGGTAGGCGCTTTGCAAAAAACACCTCTGTTTTCTTTCAAAAATTTGGAAGTGTCCACGTTGCGCTTTGGGGCGTTTCGTGTCGCAGGCGCTAGGCCTACCCACACAAGTGAGGTATCATTTTTATCGGGAGACGTGGGGGAACGCTGGGTGGAAGGAAATTTGTGGCTCCTCTCAGATTCCAGAACTTTCTGCCACAGAAATGTGAGGAACATGTGTTTTTTTAGCCACATTTTGAGGTTTGCAAAGGATTCTGGGTAACAGAACCTGGTCCGAGCCACACAAGTCACCCCATCTTGGATTCCCCTAGGTCTCTAGTTTTCAGAAATGCACAGGTTTGGTAGGTTTCCCTAGGTGGCGGCTGAGCTAGAGGCCAAAATCTACAGGTAGGCACTTTGCAAAAAACACCTCTGTTTTCTTTCAAAAATTTGGATGTGTCCACGTTGCGCTTTGGGGCGTTTCCTGTCGCGGGCGCTAGGCCTACCCACACAAGTGGGGTACCATTTTTATCGGGAGACGTGGGGGAACGCTGGGTGGAAGGAAATTTGTGGCTCCTCTCAGATTCCAGAACTTTCTGCCACAGAAATGTGAGGAACATGTGTTTTTTTAGCCAAATTTTGAGGTTTGCAAAGGATTCTGGGTACTAGAACGTAGTCCGAGCCACACAAGTCACCCCATCTTGGATTCCCCTAGGTCTCTAGTTTTCAGAAATGCACAGGTTTGGTAGGTTTCCGTATGTGGCGGCTGAGCTACAGGCCAAAATCTACAGGTAGGCACTTTGCAAAAAACACCTCTGTTTTCTTTCAAAAAATTGGATGTGTCCACGTTGCGCTTTGGGGCGTTTCCTGTCGTGGGCGCTAGGCCTACCCACACAAGTGAGGTATCATTTTTATCAGGAGACGTGGGGGAACGCTGGGTGGAAGGAAATTTGTGGCTCCTCTCAGATTCCAGAAATTTCTGCCACAGAAATATGAGGAACATGTGTTTTTTTAGCCAAATCTTGAGGTTTGCAAAGGATTGTGGGTAACAGAACCTGGTCCGAGCCACACAAGTCACCCCATCTTGGATTCCCCTAGGTCTCTAGTTTTCAGAAATGCACAGGTTTGGTAGGCTTCCCTAGGTGGCGGCTGAGCTACAGGCCAAAATCTACAGGTAGGCACTTTGCAAAAAAACACCTCTGTTTTCTTTCAAAAAATTGGATGTGTTCACGTTGCGCTTTGGGGCATTTCCTGTCGCGGGCGCTAAGCCTACCCACACAAGTGAGGTATCATTTTTATCGGGAGACGTGGGGGAACGCTGGGTGGAAGGAAATTTGTGGCTCCTCTCAGATTCCAGAACTTTCTGCCACAGAAATATGAGGAACATGTGTTTTTTTAGCCAAATCTTGAGGTTTGCAAAGGATTGTGGGTAACAGAACCTGGTCCGAGCCACACAAGTCACCCCATCTTGGATTCCCCTAGGTCTCTAGTTTTCAGAAATGCACAGGTTTGGTAGGCTTCCCTAGGTGGCGGCTGAGCTACAGGCCAAAATCTACAGGTAGGCACTTTGCAAAAAAACACCTCTGTTTTCTTTCAAAAAATTGGATGTGTTCACGTTGCGCTTTGGGGCATTTCCTGTCGCGGGCGCTAAGCCTACCCACACAAGTGAGGTATCATTTTTATCGGGAGACGTGGGGGAACGCTGGGTGGAAGGAAATTTGTGGCTCCTCTCAGATTCCAGAACTTTCTGCCACAGAAATGTGAGGAACATGTGTTTTTTTAGCCAAATTTTGAGATTTGCAAAGGATTGTGGGTAACAGAACCTGGTCCGAGCCACACAAGTCACCCCATTCTGGATTCCACTAGGTCTCTAGTTTTCAGAAATGCACAGGTTTGGCAGGTTTCCCTAGGTGGCGGCTGAGCTACAGGCCAAAATCTACAGGTAGGCACTTTGCAAAAAAACACCTCTGTTTTCTTTCAAAAAATTGGATGTGTTCACGTTGCGCTTTGGGGCATTTCCTGTCGCGGGCGCTAGGCCTACCCACACAAGTGGGGTACCATTTTTATCGGGAGACGTGGGGGAACGCTGGGTGGAAGGAAATTTGTGGCTCCTCTCAGATTCCAGAACTTTCTGCCACAGAAATGTGAGGAACATGTGTTTTTTTAGCCAAATTTTGATGTTCGGAAAGGATTCTGGGTAACAGAACCTGGTCCGAGCCACACAAGTCACCCCATCTTGGATTCCACTAGGTCTCTAGTTTTCAGAAATGCACAGGTTTGGCAGGTTTCCCTAGGTGGCGGCTGAGCTAGAGGCCAAAATCTACAGGTAGGCGCTTTGCAAAAAACACCTCTGTTTTCTTTCAAAAATTTGGAAGTGTCCACGTTGCGCTTTGGGGCGTTTCGTGTCGCAGGCGCTATGCCTACCCACACAAGTGAGGTATCATTTTTATCGGGAGACGTGGGGGAACGCTGGGTGGAAGGAAATTTGTGGCTCCACTCAGATTCCAGAACTTTCTGCCACAGAAATGTGAGGAACATGTGTTTTTTTAGCCACATTTTGAGGTTTGCAAAGGATTCTGGGTAACAGAACCTGTCCGAGCCACACAAGTCACCCCATCTTGGATTCCCCTAGGTCTCTAGTTTTCAGAAATGCACAGGTTTGGTAGGTTTCCCTAGGTGGCGGCTGAGCTAGAGGCCAAAATCTACAGGTAGGCACTTTGCAAAAAACACCTCTGTTTTCTTTCAAAAATTTGGATGTGTCCACGTTGCGCTTTGGGGCGTTTCCTGTCGCGGGCGCTAGGCCTACCCACACAAGTGGGGTACCATTTTTATCGGGAGACGTGGGGGAACGCTGGGTGGAAGGAAATTTGTGGCTCCTCTCAGATTCCAGAACTTTCTGCCACAGAAATGTGAGGAACATGTGTTTTTTTAGCCAAATTTTGAGGTTTGCAAAGGATTCTGGGTACTAGAACCTGGTCCGAGCCACACAAGTCACCCCATCTTGGATTCCCCTAGGTCTCTAGTTTTCAGAAATGCACAGGTTTGGTAGGTTTCCGTATGTGGCGGCTGAGCTACAGGCCAAAATCTACAGGTAGGCACTTTGCAAAAAACACCTCTGTTTTCTTTCAAAAAATTGGATGTGTCCACGTTGCGCTTTGGGGCGTTTCCTGTCGCGGGCGCTAGGCCTACCCACACAAGTGAGGTATCATTTTTATCAGGAGACGTGGGGGAACGCTGGGTGGAAGGAAATTTGTGGCTCCTCTCAGATTCCAGAAATTTCTGCCACAGAAATATGAGGAACATGTGTTTTTTTAGCCAAATCTTGAGGTTTGCAAAGGATTGTGGGTAACAGAACCTGGTCCGAGCCTCACAAGTCACCCCATCTTGGATTCCCCTAGGTCTCTAGTTTTCAGAAATGCACAGGTTTGGTAGGCTTCCCTAGGTGGCGGCTGAGCTACAGGCCAAAATCTACAGGTAGGCACTTTGCAAAAAAACACCTCTGTTTTCTTTCAAAAAATTGGATGTGTTCACGTTGCGCTTTGGGGCATTTCCTGTCGCGGGCGCTAAGCCTACCCACACAAGTGAGGTATCATTTTTATCGGGAGACGTGGGGGAACGCTGGGTGGAAGGAAATTTGTGGCTCCTCTCAGATTCCAGAACTTTCTGCCACAGAAATGTGAGGAACATGTGTTTTTTTAGCCAAATTTTGAGATTTGCAAAGGATTGTGGGTAACAGAACCTGGTCCGAGCCACACAAGTCACCCCATCTTGGATTCCACTAGGTCTCTAGTTTTCAGAAATGCACAGGTTTGGCAGGTTTCCCTAGGTGGCGGCTGAGCTAGAGGCCAAAATCTACATGTAGGCACTTTGCAAAAAACACCTCTGTTTTCTTTCAAAAATTTGGATGTGTCCACGTTGCGCTTTGGGGCGTTTCCTGTCGCGGGCGCTAGGCCTACCCACACAAGTGGGGTACCATTTTTATCGGGAGACGTGGGGGAACGCTGGGTGGAAGGAAATTTGTGGCTCCTCTCAGATTCCAGAACTTTCTGCCACAGAAATGTGAGGAACATGTGTTTTTTTAGCCAAATTTTGAGGTTTGCAAAGGATTCTGGGTACTAGAACCTGGTCCGAGCCACACAAGTCACCCCATCTTGGATTCCCCTAGGTCTCTAGTTTTCAGAAATGCACATGTTTGGTAGGTTTCCGTATGTGGCGGGTGAGCTACAGGCCAAAATCTACAGGTAGGCACTTTGCAAAAAACACCTCTGTTTTCTTTCCAAAAATTGGATGTGTCCACGTTGCGCTTTGGGGCGTTTCCTGTCGCGGGCGCTAGGCCTACCCACACAAGTGAGGTATCATTTTTATCAGGAGACGTGGGGGAACGCTGGGTGGAAGGAAATTTGTGGCTCCTCTCAGATTCCAGAAATTTCTGCCACAGAAATATGAGGAACATGTGTTTTTTTAGCCAAATCTTGAGGTTTGCAAAGGATTGTGGGTAACAGAACCTGGTCCGAGCCACACAAGTCACCCCATCTTGGATTCCCCTAGGTCTCTAGTTTTCAGAAATGCACAGGTTTGGTAGGCTTCCCCAAGTGGCGGCTGAGCTACAGGCCAAAATCTACAGGTAGGCACTTTGCAAAAAAACACCTCTGTTTTCTTTCAAAAAATTGGATGTGTTCACGTTGCGCTTTGGGGAATTTCCTGTCGCGGGCGCTAAGCCTACCCACACAAGTGAGGTATCATTTTTATCGGGAGACGTGGGGGAACGCTGGGTGGAAGGAAATTTGTGGCTCCTCTCAGATTCCAGAACTTTCTGCCACAGAAATGTGAGGAACATGTGTTTTTTTAGCCAAATTTTGAGATTTGCAAAGGATTGTGGGTAACAGAACCTGGTCCGAGCCACACAAGTCACCCCATCTTGGATTCCACTAGGTCTCTAGTTTTCAGAAATGCACAGGTTTGGCAGGTTTCCCTAGGTGGCGGCTGAGCTACAGGCCAAAATCTACAGGTAGGCACTTTGCAAAAAAACACCTCTGTTTTCTTTCCAAAAATTGGATGTGTTCACGTTGCGCTTTGGGGCATTTCCTGTCGCGGGCGCTAGGCCTACCCACACAAGTGGGGTACCATTTTTATCGGGAGACGTGGGGGAACGCTGGGTGGAAGGAAATTTGTGGCTCCTCTCAGATTCCAGAACTTTCTGCCACAGAAATGTGAGGAACATGTGTTTGTTTAGCCAAATTTTGATGTTCGCAAAGGATTCTGGGTAACAGAACCTGGTCCGAGCCACACAAGTCACCCCATCCTGGATTCCCTTAGGTCTCTAGTTTTCAGAAATGCACAGGTTTGGTAGGTTTCCCTATGTGGCGGCTGAGCTACAGGCCAAAACCTACAGGGAGGCACTTTGCAAAAAACACCTCTGTTTTCTTTAAAAAAATTGGATGTGTTCACGTTGCGCTTTGGGGCGCTTCCTGTCGCGGGCGCTAGGCCTACCCACACAAGTGAGGTATCATTTTTATCGGGAGACGTGGGGGAACGCTGGGTGGAAGGAAATTTGTGGCTCCTCTCAGATTCCAGAACTTTCTGCCACAAAAATGTGAGGAACATGTGTTTTTTTAGCCAAATTCTGAGGTTTGCAAAGGATTCTGGGTAACAGAACCTGGTCTGAGCCACACAAGTCACCCCATCTTGGATTGCCCTAGGTCTCTAGTTTTCAGAAATGCACAGGTTTGGTAGGTTTCCCTAGGTGGCGGATGAGCTACAGGCCAAAATCTACAGGTAGGCACTTTGCAAAAAAACACCTCTGTTTTCTTTCAAAAAATTGGATGTGTTCACGTTGCGCTTTGGGGCATTTGCTGTCGCGGGCGCTAGGCCTACCCACACAAGTGAGGTATCATTTGTATCGGGAGACGTGGGGGAACGCTGGTTGGAAGGAAATTTGTGGCTCCTCTCAGATTCCAGAACTTTCTGCCACAGAAATGTGAGGAACATGTGTTTTTTTTAGCCAAATTTTGAGGTTTGCAAAGGATTCTGGGTAACAGAACCTGGTCCGAGCCACACAAGTCACCCCATCTTGGATTCCCCTAGGTCTCTAGTTTTCAGAAATGCACAGGTTTGGTAGGTTTCCCTAGGTGGCGGCTGAGCTACAGGCCAAAATCTACAGGTAGGCACTTTGCAAAAAATACCTCTGTCTTCTTTCAAAAATTTGGATGTGTCCACGTTGCGCTTTGGGGCGTTTCCTGTCGCGGGCGCTAGGCCCACCCACACAAGTGGGGTACCATTTTTATCGGGAGACGTGGGGGAACGCTGGGTGGAAGGAAATTTGTGGCTCCTCTCAGATTCCAGAACTTTCTGCCACAGAAATGTGAGGAACATGTGTTTTTTTAGCCAAATTTTGAGGTTTGCAAAGGATTCTGGGTAACAGAACCTGGTCCGAGCCACACAAGTCACCCCATCTTGGATTCCCCTAGGTCTCTAGTTTTCAGTAATGCACAGGTTTGGTAGGTTTCCCTAAGTGGCGGCTGAGCTACAGGCCAAAATCTACAGGTAGGCACTTTGCAAAAAACACCTCTGTTTTCTTTAAAAAAATTGGATGTGTCCACGTTGCGCTTTGGGGCGTTTCCTGTCGCGGGCGCTAGGCCTACCGACACAAGTGAGGTATCATTTTTATCGGGAGACGTGGGGGAACGCTGGGTGGAAGGAAATTTGTGGCTCCTCTCAGATTCCAGAAATTTCTGCCACAGAAATGTTAGGAACATGTGTTTTTTTTAGCCAAATTCTGAGGTTTGCAAAGGATTCTGGGTAACAGAACCTGGTCCGAGCCACACAAGTCACCCCATCTTGGATTCCCCTAGGTCTCTAGTTTTCAGAAATGCACAGGTTTGGTAGGTTTCCCTAGGTGGCAGCTGAGCTACAGACCAAAATCTACAGGTAGGCACTTTGCAAAAAAACACCTCTGTTTTCTTTCCAAAAATTGGATGTGTTCACGTTGCGCTTTGGGGCATTTCCTGTCGCGGGCGCTAGGCCTAGCCACACAAGTGAGGTATCATTTTTATCGGGAGACGTGGGGGAACGCTGGTTGGAAGGAAATTTGTGGCTCCTCTCAGATTCCAGAAATTTCTGCCACAGAAATGTTAGGAACATGTGTTTTTTTTAGCCAAATTCTGAGGTTTGCAAAGGATTCTGGGTAACAGAACCTGGTCCGAGCCACACAAGTCACCCCATCTTGGATTCCCCTAGGTCTCTAGTTTTCAGAAATGCACAGGTTTGGTAGGTTTCCCTAGGTGGCGGCTGAGCTACAGGCCAAAATCTACAGGTAGGCACTTTGCAAAAAAACACCTCTGTTTTCTTTCCAAAAATTGGATGTGTTCACGTTGCGCTTTGGGGCATTTCCTGTCGCGGGCGCTAGGCCTACCCACACAAGTGAGGTATCATTTTTATCGTGAGACGTGGGGGAACGCTGGGTGGAAGGAAATTTGTGGCTCCTCTCAGATTCCAGAACTTTCTGCCACAGAAATGTGAGGAACATGTATTTTTTTAGCCAGATTTTGATGTTCGCAAAGGATTCTGGGTAACAGAACCTGGTCCGAGCCACACAAGTCACCCCATCCTGGATTCCCTTAGATCTCTAGTTTTCAGAAATGCACAGGTTTGGTAGGTTTCCCTATGTGGCGGCTGAGCTACAGGCCAAAACCTACAGGGAGGCACATTGCAAAAAACACCTCTGTTTTCTTTAAAAAAATTGGATGTGTTCACGTTGCGCTTTGGGGCGCTTCCTGTCGCGGGCGCTAGGCCTACCCACACAAGTGAGGTATCATTTTTATCGGGAGACGTGGGGGAACGCTGGGTGGAAGGAAATTTGTGGCTCCTCTCAGATTCCAGAACTTTCTGCCACAAAAATGTGAGGAACATGTGTTTTTTTAGCCAAATTCTGAGGTTTGCAAAGGATTCTGGGTAACAGAACCTGGTCCGAGCCACACAAGTCACCCCATCTTGGATTGCCCTAGGTCTCTAGTTTTCAGAAATGCACAGGTTTGGTAGGTTTCCCTAGGTGGCGGATGAGCTACAGGCCAAAATCTACAGGTAGGCACTTTGCAAAAAAACACCTCTGTTTTCTTTCAAAAAATTGGATGTGTTCACGTTGCGCTTTGGGGCATTTGCTGTCGCGGGCGCTAGGCCTACCCACACAAGTGAGGTATCATTTGTATCGGGAGACGTGGGGGAACGCTGGTTGGAAGGAAATTTGTGGCTCCTCTCAGATTCCAGAACTTTCTGCCACAGAAATGTGAGGAACATGTGTTTTTTTTAGCCAAATTTTGAGGTTTGCAAAGGATTCTGGGTAACAGAACCTGGTCCGAGCCACACAAGTCACCCCATCTTGGATTCCCCTAGGTCTTCTAGTTTTCAGAAATGCACAGGTTTGGTAGGTTTCCCTAGGTGGCGGCTGAGCTACAGGCCAAAATCTACAGGTAGGCACTTTGCAAAAACACCTCTGTCTTCTTTCAAAAATTTGGATGTGTCCACGTTGCGCTTTGGGGCGTTTCCTGTCGCGGGCGCTAGGCCTACCCACACAAGTGGGGTACCATTTTTATCGGGAGACGTGGGGGAACGCTGGGTGGAAGGAAATTTGTGGCTCCTCTCAGATTCCAGAACTTTCTGCCACAGAAATGTGAGGAACATGTGTTTTTTTAGCCAAATTTTGAGGTTTGCAAAGGATTCTGGGTAACAGAACCTGGTCCGAGCCACACAAGTCACCCCATCTTGGATTCCCCTAGGTCTCTAGTTTTCAGTAATGCACAGGTTTGGTAGGTTTCCCTAAGTGGCGGCTGAGCTACAGGCCAAAATCTACAGGTAGGCACTTTGCAAAAAACACCTCTGTTTTCTTTAAAAAAATTGGATGTGTCCACGTTGCGCTTTGGGGCGTTTCCTGTCGCGGGCGCTAGGCCTACCGACACAAGTGAGGTATCATTTTTATCGGGAGACGTGGGGGAACGCTGGGTGGAAGGAAATTTGTGGCTCCTCTCAGATTCCAGAAATTTCTGCCACAGAAATGTTAGGAACATGTGTTTTTTTTAGCCAAATTCTGAGGTTTGCAAAGGATTCTGGGTAACAGAACCTGGTCCGAGCCACACAAGTCACCCCATCTTGGATTCCCCTAGGTCTCTAGTTTTCAGAAATGCACAGGTTTGGTAGGTTTCCCTAGGTGGCGGCTGAGCAACAGGCAAAAATCTACAGGTAGGCACTTTGCAAAAAACACCTCTGTTTTCTTTCAAAAATTGGATGTGTCCACGTTGCGCTTTGGGGCGCTTCCTGTCGCGGGCGCTAGGCCTACCCACACAAGTGAGGTATCATTTTTATCGGGAGACGTGGGGAAACGCTGGGTGGAAGGAAATTTGTGGCTCCTCTCAGATTACAGAACTTTCTGCCACAGAAATGTGAGGAACATGTGTTTTTTTAGCCAAATTTTGAGGTTTGCAAAGGATTGTGGGTAACAGAACCTGGTCCGAGCCACACAAGTCACCCCATCTTGGATTCCTCTAGGTCTCTAGTTTTCAGAAATGCTCAGGTTTGGCAGGTTTCCCTAGGTGGCGGCTGAGCTAGAGGCCAAAATCTACAGGTAGGCACTTTGCAAAAAACACCTCTGTTTTCTTTCAAAAATTTGGATGTGTCCACGTTGCGCTTTGGGGCGTTTCCTGTCGCGGGCGCTAGGCCTACCCACACAAGTGAGGTATCATTTTTATCGGGAGACGTGGGGGAACGCTGGGTGGAAGGAAATTTGTGGCTCCTCTCAGATTCCAGAACTTTTTGCCACAGAAATGTGAGGAACACGTGTTTTTTTAGCCAAATTTTGAGGTATGCAAAGGATTCTGGGTAACAGAACCTGGTCAGAGCCACACAAGTCACCCCATCTTGGATTCCCCTAGGTCTCTAGTTTTCAGAAATGCACAGGTTTGGTAGGTTTCCCTAGGTGCCGGCTGAGCTACAGACCAAAATCTACAGGAAGGCACTTTGCAAAAAACACCTCTGTTTTCTTTCAAAAATGTGGATGTGTCCACGTTGCGCTTTGGGGCGTTTCCTGTCACGGGCGCTAGGCCTACCCACACAAGTGAGGTATCATTTTTATCAGGAGACGTGGGGGAACGCTGGGTGGAAAGAAATTTGTGGCTCCTCTCAGATTCCACAACTTTCTGCCACAGAAATGTGAGTAACATGTGTTTTTTTAGCCAACTTTTGAGGTTTGCAAAGGATTCTGGGTAACAGAACCTGGTCCGAGCCACACAAGTCACCCCATCTTGGATTCCCCTAGGTCTCTAGTTTTCAGAAATGCACAGGTTTGGTAGGTTTCCCTAGGTGGCGGCTGAGCTACAGGCCAAAATCTACAGGTAGGCACTTTGCAAAAAAAACACCTCTGTTTTCTTTCAAAAAATTGGATGTGTTCACGTTGCGCTTTGGGGCATTTCCTGTCGCGGGCGCCTAGGCCTACCCACACAAGTGAGGTATCATTTTTATCGGGAGACGTGGGGGAACGCTGGTTGGAAGAAATTTTTGGCTCCTCTCAGATTCCAGAACTTTCTGCCACAGAAATGTGAGGAACATGTGTTTTTTTAGCCAAATTTTGAGGTTTGTAAAGGATTCTGGGTAACAGAACCTGGTCCGAGCCACACAAGTCACCCATCTTGGATTCCCCTAGGTCTCTAGTTTTCAGAAAATGCACAGGTTTGGTAGGTTTCCGTAGGTGGCGGCTGAGCAACAGGCCAAAATCTACAGGTAGGCACTTTGCAAAAAACACCTCTGTTTTCTTCCAAAAAAAATCGGATGTGTCCACGTTGCGCTTTGGGGCGTTTCCTGTTGCGGGCGCTAGGCCTACCCACACAAGTGAGGTATCATTTTTATCGGGAGACGTGGGGGAATGCTGGGTGGAAGGAAATTGTTGGCTCCTCTCAGATTCCAGAACTTTCTGCCACAGAAATGTGAGGAACATGTGTTTTTTTAGCCAATTTTTGAGGTTTGTAAAGGATTCTGGGTAACAGAACCTGGTCCGAGCCACACAAGTCACCCCATCTTGGATTCCCCTAGGTCTCTAGTTTCAGAAATGCACAGGTTTGGTAGGTTTCCCTAGGTGGCGGCTGAGCTAGAGGCCAAAATCTACAGGTAGGCACTTTGCAAAAAACACCTCTGTTTTCTTTCAAAAATTTGGATGTGTCCACGTTGCGCTTTGGGGCGTTTCCTGTCGCGGGCGCTAGGCCTACCCACACAAGTGGGGTACCATTTTTATCGGGAGACGTGGGGGAACGCTGGGTGGAAGGAAATTTGTGGCTCCTCTCAGATTCCAGAACTTTCTGCCACAGAAATGTGAGGAACATGTGTTTTTTTTAGCCAAATTTTGAGGTTTGCAAAGGATTCTGGGTACTAGAACCTGGTCCGAGCCACACAAGTCACCCCATCTTGGATTCCCCTAGGTCTCTAGTTTTCAGAAATGCACAGGTTTGGTAGGTTTCCGTATGTGGCGGCTGAGCTACAGGCCAAAATCTACAGGTAGGCACTTTGCAAAAAACACCTCTGTTTTCTTTCAAAAAATTGGATGTGTCCACGTTGCGCTTTGGGGCGTTTTCTGTCGCGGGCGCTAGGCCTACCCACACAAGTGGGGTACCATTTTTATCGGGAGACGTGGGGAACGCTGGGTGGAAGGAAATTTGTGGCTCCTCTCAGATTCCAGAACTTTCTGCCACAGAAATGTGAGGAACATGTGTTTTTTTAGCCAAATTTTGAGGTTTGCAAAGGATTCTGGGTACTAGAACCTGGTCCGAGCCACACAAGTCACCCCATCTTGGATTCCCCTAGGTCTCTAGTTTTCAGAAATGCACAGGTTTGGTAGGTTTCCGTATGTGGCGGCTGAGCTACAGGCCAAAATCTACAGGTAGGCACTTGCAAAAAACACCTCTGTTTTCTTTAAAAAAATTGGATGTGTCCACGTTGCGCTTTGGGGCGTTTTCTGTCGCGGGCGCTAGGCCTACCCACACAAGTGGGGTACCATTTTTATCGGAGACGTGGGGGAACGCTGGGTGGAAGGAAATTTGTGGCTCCTCTCAGATTCCAGAACTTTCTGCCACAGAAATGTGAGGAACATGTGTTTTTTTTAGCCAAATTTTGAGGTTTGCAAAGGATTCTGGGTAACAGAACCTGGTCCGAGCCACACAAGTCACCCCATCTTGGATTCCCCTAGGGACTCTAGTTTTCAGTAATGCACAGGTTTGGTAGGTTTCCCTAAGTGGCGGCTGAGCTACAGGCCAAAATCTACAGGTAGGCACTTTGCAAAAAACACCTCTGTTTTCTTTAAAAAAATTGGATGTGTCCACATTGCGCTTTGGGGCGTTTCCTGTCGCGGGCGCTAGGCCTACCGACACAAGTGAGGTATCATTTTTATCGGGAGACGTGGGGGAACGCTGGGTGGAAGGAAATTTGTGGCTCCTCTCAGATTCCAGAAATTTCTGCCACAGAAATGTTAGGAACATGTGTTTTTTTTAGCCAAATTCTGAGGTTTGCAAAGGATTCTGGGTAACAGAACCTGGTCCGAGCCACACAAGTCACCCCATCTTGGATTCCCCTAGGTCTCTAGTTTTCAGAAATGCACAGGTTTGGTAGGTTTCCCTAGGTGGCGGCTGAGCTACAGGCCAAAATCTACAGGTAGGCACTTTGCAAAAAAACACCTCTGTTTTCTTTCCAAAAATTGGATGTGTTCACGTTGCGCTTTGGGGCATTTCCTGTCGCGGGCGCTAGGCCTACCCACACAAGTGAGGTATCATTTTTATCGGGAGACGTGGGGGAACGCTGGTTGGAAGGAAATTTGTGGCTCCTCTCAGATTCCAGAACTTTCTGCCACAGAAATGTGAGGAACATGTGTTTTTTTAGCCATATTTTGAGGTTTGCAAAGGATTGTGGGTAACAGAACCTGGTCCGAGCCACACAAGTCACCCCATCTTGGATTCCTCTAGGTCTCTAGTTTTCAGAAATGCACAGGTTTGGTAGGTTTCCCTAGGTGGCGGCTGAGCTAGAGGCCAAAATCTACAGGTAGGCACTTTGCAAAAAAACACCTCTGTTTTCTTTCAAAAATGTGGATGTGTCCACGTTGCGCTTTGGGCGTTTCCTGTCGCGGGCGCTAGGCCTACCCACACAAGTGAGGTATCATTTTTATCAGGAGACGTGGGGGAACGCTGGGTGGAAGGAAATTTATGGCTCCTCTCAGATTCCAGAACTTTCTGCCACAGAAATGTGAGGAACATGTGTTTTTTTAGCCAAATTTGTAGGTTTGTAAAGGATTCTGGGTAACAGAACCTGGTCCGAGCCCACACAAGTCACCCCATCTTGGATTCCCCTAGGTCTCTAGTTTTCAGAAATGCACAGGTTTGGTAGGTTTCCCTAGGTGGCGGCTGAGCAACAGGCAAAAATCTACAGGTAGGCACTTTGCAAAAAACACCTCTGTTTTCTTTCAAAAATGTGGATGTGTCCACGTTGCGCTTTGGGGCGTTTCCTGTCGCGGGCGCTAGGCTTACCCACACAAGTGAGGTATCATTTTTATCGGGAGACGTGGGGGAATGCTGGGTGGAAGGAAATTGGTGGCTCCTCTCAGATTCCAGAACTTTCTGCCACAGAAATGTGAGGAACATGTGTTTTTTTAGCCAAATTTTGAGGTTTGTAAAGGATTCTGGGTAACAGAACCTGGTCCGAGCCACACAAGTCACCCCATCTTGGATTCCCCTAGGTCTCTAGTTTTCAGAAATGCACAGGTTTGGTAGGTTTCCCTAGGTGGCGGCTGAGCTAGAGGCCAAAATCTACAGGTAGAAACTTTGCAAAAAAACACCTCTGTTTTCTTTGAAAAATTTGGATGTGTCCACGTTGCGCTTTGGGGCGTTTCCTGTCGCAGGCGCTAGGCCTACCCACACAAGTGGGGTACCATTTTTATCGGGAGACGTGGGGGAACGCTGGGTGGAAGGAAATTTGTGGCTCCTCTCAGATTCCAGAACTTTCTGCCACAGAAATGTGAGGAACATGTGTTTTGTTTTTTTAGCCAAATTTTGAGGTTCGCAAAGGATTCTGGGTAACAGAACCTGGTCCGAGCCACACAAGTCACCCCATCTTGGATTCCCTTAGGTCTCTAGTTTTCAGAAATGCACAGGTTTGGTAGGTTTCCCTATGTGGCGGCTGAGCTACAGGCCAAAATCTACAGGTAGGCACTTTGCAAAAAACACCTCTGTTTTCTTTCAAAAATTGGATGTGTCCACGTTGCGCTTTGGGCGTTTCCTGTCGCGGGCGCTAGGCCTACCCACACAAGTGAGGTATCATTTTTATCAGGAGACGTGGGGGAACGCTGGGTGGAAGGAAATTTATGGCTCCTCTCAGATTCCAGAACTTTCTGCCACAGAAATGTGAGGAACATGTGTTTTTTTAGCCAAATTTGTAGGTTTGTAAAGGATTCTGGGTAACAGAACCTGGTCCGAGCCACACAAGTCACCCCATCTTGGATTCCCCTAGGTCTCTAGTTTTCAGAAATGCACAGGTTTGGTAGGTTTCCCTAGGTGGCGGCTGAGCAACAGGCAAAAATCTACAGGTAGGCACTTTGCAAAAAACACCTCTGTTTTCTTTCAAAAATGTGGATGTGTCCACGTTGCGCTTTGGGGCGTTTCCTGTCGCGGGCGCTAGGCTTACCCACACAAGTGAGGTATCATTTTTATCGGGAGACGTGGGGGAATGCTGGGTGGAAGGAAATTGGTGGCTCCTCTCAGATTCCAGAACTTTCTGCCACAGAAATGTGAGGAACATGTGTTTTTTTAGCCAAATTTTGAGGTTTGTAAAGGATTCTGGGTAACAGAACCTGGTCCGAGCCACACAAGTCACCCCATCTTGGATTCCACTAGGTCTCTAGTTTTCAGAAATGCACAGGTTTGGCAGGTTTCCCTAGGTGGCGGCTGAGCTAGAGGCCAAAATCTACATGTAGGCACTTTGCAAAAAACACCTCTGTTTTCTTTCAAAAATTTGGATGTGTCCACGTTGCGCTTTGGGGCGTTTCCTGTCGCGGGCGCTAGGCCTACCCACACAAGTGGGGTACCATTTTTATCGGGAGACGTGGGGGAACGCTGGGTGGAAGGAAATTTGTGGCTCCTCTCAGATTCCAGAACTTTCTGCCACAGAAATGTGAGGAACATGTGTTTTTTTAGCCAAATTTTGAGGTTTGCAAAGGATTCTGGGTACTAGAACCTGGTCCGAGCCACACAAGTCACCCCATCTTGGATTCCCCTAGGTCTCTAGTTTTCAGAAATGCACATGTTTGGTAGGTTTCCGTATGTGGCGGGTGAGCTACAGGCCAAAATCTACAGGTAGGCACTTTGCAAAAAACACCTCTGTTTTCTTTCCAAAAATTGGATGTGTCCACGTTGCGCTTTGGGGCGTTTCCTGTCGCGGGCGCTAGGCCTACCCACACAAGTGAGGTATCATTTTTATCAGGAGACGTGGGGGAACGCTGGGTGGAAGGAAATTTGTGGCTCCTCTCAGATTCCAGAAATTTCTGCCACAGAAATATGAGGAACATGTGTTTTTTTAGCCAAATCTTGAGGTTTGCAAAGGATTGTGGGTAACAGAACCTGGTCCGAGCCACACAAGTCACCCCATCTTGGATTCCCCTAGGTCTCTAGTTTTCAGAAATGCACAGGTTTGGTAGGCTTCCCTAGGTGGCGGCTGAGCTACAGGCCAAAATCTACAGGTAGGCACTTTGCAAAAAAACACCTCTGTTTTCTTTCAAAAAATTGGATGTGTTCACGTTGCGCTTTGGGGAATTTCCTGTCGCGGGCGCTAAGCCTACCCACACAAGTGAGGTATCATTTTTATCGGGAGACGTGGGGGAACGCTGTGTGGAAGGAAATTTGTGGCTCCTCTCAGATTCCAGAACTTTCTGCCACAGAAATGTGAGGAACATGTGTTTTTTTAGCCAAATTTTGAGATTTGCAAAGGATTGTGGGTAACAGAACCTGGTCCGAGCCACACAAGTCACCCCATCTTGGATTCCACTAGGTCTCTAGTTTTCAGAAATGCACAGGTTTGGCAGGTTTCCCTAGGTGGCGGCTGAGCTACAGGCCAAAATCTACAGGTAGGCACTTTGCAAAAAAACACCTCTGTTTTCTTTCCAAAAATTGGATGTGTTCACGTTGCGCTTTGGGGCATTTCCTGTCGCGGGCGCTAGGCCTACCCACACAAGTGGGGTACCATTTTTATCGGGAGACGTGGGGGAACGCTGGGTGGAAGGAAATTTGTGGCTCCTCTCAGATTCCAGAACTTTCTGCCACAGAAATGTGAGGAACATGTGTTTGTTTAGCCAAATTTTGATGTTCGCAAAGGATTCTGGGTAACAGAACCTGGTCCGAGCCACACAAGTCACCCCATCCTGGATTCCCTTAGGTCTCTAGTTTTCAGAAATGCACAGGTTTGGTAGGTTTCCCTATGTGGCGGCTGAGCTACAGGCCAAAACCTACAGGGAGGCACTTTGCAAAAAACACCTCTGTTTTCTTTAAAAAAATTGGATGTGTTCACGTTGCGCTTTGGGGCGCTTCCTGTCGCGGGCGCTAGGCCTACCCACACAAGTGAGGTATCATTTTTATCGGGAGACGTGGGGGAACGCTGGGTGGAAGGAAATTTGTGGCTCCTCTCAGATTCCAGAACTTTCTGCCACAAAAATGTGAGGAACATGTGTTTTTTTAGCCAAATTCTGAGGTTTGCAAAGGATTCTGGGTAACAGAACCTGGTCCGAGCCACACAAGTCACCCCATCTTGGATTGCCCTAGGTCTCTAGTTTTCAGAAATGCACAGGTTTGGTAGGTTTCCCTAGGTGGCGGATGAGCTACAGGCCAAAATCTACAGGTAGGCACTTTGCAAAAAAACACCTCTGTTTTCTTTCAAAAAATTGGATGTGTTCACGTTGCGCTTTGGGGCATTTGCTGTCGCGGGCGCTAGGCCTACCCACACAAGTGAGGTATCATTTGTATCGGGAGACGTGGGGGAACGCTGGTTGGAAGGAAATTTGTGGCTCCTCTCAGATTCCAGAACTTTCTGCCACAGAAATGTGAGGAACATGTGTTTTTTTTAGCCAAATTTTGAGGTTTGCAAAGGATTCTGGGTAACAGAACCTGGTCCGAGCCACACAAGTCACCCCATCTTGGATTCCCCTAGGTCTCTAGTTTTCAGAAATGCACAGGTTTGGTAGGTTTCCCTAGGTGGCGGCTGAGCTACAGGCCAAAATCTACAGGTAGGCACTTTGCAAAAAACACCTCTGTCTTCTTTCAAAAATTTGGATGTGTCCACGTTGCGCTTTGGGGCGTTTCCTGTCGCGGGCGCTAGGCCCACCCACACAAGTGGGGTACCATTTTTATCGGGAGACGTGGGGGAACGCTGGGTGGAAGGAAATTTGTGGCTCCTCTCAGATTCCAGAACTTTCTGCCACAGAAATGTGAGGAACATGTGTTTTTTTAGCCAAATTTTGAGGTTTGCAAAGGATTCTGGGTAACAGAACCTGGTCCGAGCCACACAAGTCACCCCATCTTGGATTCCCCTAGGTCTCTAGTTTTCAGTAATGCACAGGTTTGGTAGGTTTCCCTAAGTGGCGGCTGAGCTACAGGCCAAAATCTACAGGTAGGCACTTTGCAAAAAACACCTCTGTTTTCTTTAAAAAAATTGGATGTGTCCACGTTGCGCTTTGGGGCGTTTCCTGTCGCGGGCGCTAGGCCTACCGACACAAGTGAGGTATCATTTTTATCGGGAGACGTGGGGGAACGCTGGGTGGAAGGAAATTTGTGGCTCCTCTCAGATTCCAGAAATTTCTGCCACAGAAATGTTAGGAACATGTGTTTTTTTTAGCCAAATTCTGAGGTTTGCAAAGGATTCTGGGTAACAGAACCTGGTCCGAGCCACACAAGTCACCCCATCTTGGATTCCCCTAGGTCTCTAGTTTTCAGAAATGCACAGGTTTGGTAGGTTTCCCTAGGTGGCAGCTGAGCTACAGACCAAAATCTACAGGTAGGCACTTTGCAAAAAAACACCTCTGTTTTCTTTCCAAAAATTGGATGTGTTCACGTTGCGCTTTGGGGCATTTCCTGTCGCGGGCGCTAGGCCTACCCACACAAGTGAGGTATCATTTTTATCGGGAGACGTGGGGGAACGCTGGTTGGAAGGAAATTTGTGGCTCCTCTCAGATTCCAGAAATTTCTGCCACAGAAATGTTAGGAACATGTGTTTTTTTTAGCCAAATTCTGAGGTTTGCAAAGGATTCTGGGTAACAGAACCTGGTCCGAGCCACACAAGTCACCCCATCTTGGATTCCCCTAGGTCTCTAGTTTTCAGAAATGCACAGGTTTGGTAGGTTTCCCTAGGTGGCGGCTGAGCTACAGGCCAAAATCTACAGGTAGGCACTTTGCAAAAAAACACCTCTGTTTTCTTTCCAAAAATTGGATGTGTTCACGTTGCGCTTTGGGGCATTTCCTGTCGCGGGCGCTAGGCCTACCCACACAAGTGAGGTATCATTTTTATCGTGAGACGTGGGGGAACGCTGGGTGGAAGGAAATTTGTGGCTCCTCTCAGATTCCAGAACTTTCTGCCACAGAAATGTGAGGAACATGTATTTTTTTAGCCAGATTTTGATGTTCGCAAAGGATTCTGGGTAACAGAACCTGGTCCGAGCCACACAAGTCACCCCATCCTGGATTCCCTTAGATCTCTAGTTTTCAGAAATGCACAGGTTTGGTAGGTTTCCCTATGTGGCGGCTGAGCTACAGGCCAAAACCTACAGGGAGGCACATTGCAAAAAACACCTCTGTTTTCTTTAAAAAAATTGGATGTGTTCACGTTGCGCTTTGGGGCGCTTCCTGTCGCGGGCGCTAGGCCTACCCACACAAGTGAGGTATCATTTTTATCGGGAGACGTGGGGGAACGCTGGGTGGAAGGAAATTTGTGGCTCCTCTCAGATTCCAGAACTTTCTGCCACAAAAATGTGAGGAACATGTGTTTTTTTAGCCAAATTCTGAGGTTTGCAAAGGATTCTGGGTAACAGAACCTGGTCCGAGCCACACAAGTCACCCCATCTTGGATTGCCCTAGGTCTCTAGTTTTCAGAAATGCACAGGTTTGGTAGGTTTCCCTAGGTGGCGGATGAGCTACAGGCCAAAATCTACAGGTAGGCACTTTGCAAAAAAACACCTCTGTTTTCTTTCAAAAAATTGGATGTGTTCACGTTGCGCTTTGGGGCATTTGCTGTCGCGGGCGCTAGGCCTACCCACACAAGTGAGGTATCATTTGTATCGGGAGACGTGGGGGAACGCTGGTTGGAAGGAAATTTGTGGCTCCTCTCAGATTCCAGAACTTTCTGCCACAGAAATGTGAGGAACATGTGTTTTTTTTAGCCAAATTTTGAGGTTTGCAAAGGATTCTGGGTAACAGAACCTGGTCCGAGCCACACAAGTCACCCCATCTTGGATTCCCCTAGGTCTCTAGTTTTCAGAAATGCACAGGTTTGGTAGGTTTCCCTAGGTGGCGGCTGAGCTACAGGCCAAAATCTACAGGTAGGCACTTTGCAAAAAACACCTCTGTCTTCTTTCAAAAATTTGGATGTGTCCACGTTGCGCTTTGGGGCGTTTCCTGTCGCGGGCGCTAGGCCTACCCACACAAGTGGGGTACCATTTTTATCGGGAGACGTGGGGGAACGCTGGGTGGAAGGAAATTTGTGGCTCCTCTCAGATTCCAGAACTTTCTGCCACAGAAATGTGAGGAACATGTGTTTTTTTAGCCAAATTTTGAGGTTTGCAAAGGATTCTGGGTAACAGAACCTGGTCCGAGCCACACAAGTCACCCCATCTTGGATTCCCCTAGGTCTCTAGTTTTCAGTAATGCACAGGTTTGGTAGGTTTCCCTAAGTGGCGGCTGAGCTACAGGCCAAAATCTACAGGTAGGCACTTTGCAAAAAACACCTCTGTTTTCTTTAAAAAAATTGGATGTGTCCACGTTGCGCTTTGGGGCGTTTCCTGTCGCGGGCGCTAGGCCTACCGACACAAGTGAGGTATCATTTTTATCGGGAGACGTGGGGGAACGCTGGGTGGAAGGAAATTTGTGGCTCCTCTCAGATTCCAGAAATTTCTGCCACAGAAATGTTAGGAACATGTGTTTTTTTTAGCCAAATTCTGAGGTTTGCAAAGGATTCTGGGTAACAGAACCTGGTCCGAGCCACACAAGTCACCCCATCTTGGATTCCCCTAGGTCTCTAGTTTTCAGAAATGCACAGGTTTGGTAGGTTTCCCTAGGTGGCGGCTGAGCAACAGGCAAAAATCTACAGGTAGGCACTTTGCAAAAAACACCTCTGTTTTCTTTCAAAAATTGGATGTGTCCACGTTGCGCTTTGGGGCGCTTCCTGTCGCGGGCGCTAGGCCTACCCACACAAGTGAGGTATCATTTTTATCGGGAGACGTGGGGAAACGCTGGGTGGAAGGAAATTTGTGGCTCCTCTCAGATTACAGAACTTTCTGCCACAGAAATGTGAGGAACATGTGTTTTTTTAGCCAAATTTTGAGGTTTGCAAAGGATTGTGGGTAACAGAACCTGGTCCGAGCCACACAAGTCACCCCATCTTGGATTCCTCTAGGTCTCTAGTTTTCAGAAATGCTCAGGTTTGGCAGGTTTCCCTAGGTGGCGGCTGAGCTAGAGGCCAAAATCTACAGGTAGGCACTTTGCAAAAAACACCTCTGTTTTCTTTCAAAAATTTGGATGTGTCCACGTTGCGCTTTGGGGCGTTTCCTGTCGCGGGCGCTAGGCCTACCCACACAAGTGAGGTATCATTTTTATCGGGAGACGTGGGGGAACGCTGGGTGGAAGGAAATTTGTGGCTCCTCTCAGATTCCAGAACTTTTTGCCACAGAAATGTGAGGAACACGTGTTTTTTTAGCCAAATTTTGAGGTATGCAAAGGATTCTGGGTAACAGAACCTGGTCAGAGCCACACAAGTCACCCCATCTTGGATTCCCCTAGGTCTCTAGTTTTCAGAAATGCACAGGTTTGGTAGGTTTCCCTAGGTGCCGGCTGAGCTACAGACCAAAATCTACAGGAAGGCACTTTGCAAAAAACACCTCTGTTTTCTTTCAAAAATGTGGATGTGTCCACGTTGCGCTTTGGGGCGTTTCCTGTCACGGGCGCTAGGCCTACCCACACAAGTGAGGTATCATTTTTATCAGGAGACGTGGGGGAACGCTGGGTGGAAACAAATTTGTGGCTCCTCTCAGATTCCACAACTTTCTGCCACAGAAATGTGAGTAACATGTGTTTTTTTAGCCAACTTTTGAGGTTTGCAAAGGATTCTGGGTAACAGAACCTGGTCCGAGCCACACAAGTCACCCCATCTTGGATTCCCCTAGGTCTCTAGTTTTCAGAAATGCACAGGTTTGGTAGGTTTCCCTAGGTGGCGGCTGAGCTACAGGCCAAAATCTACAGGTAGGCACTTTGCAAAAAAACACCTCTGTTTTCTTTCAAAAAATTGGATGTGTTCACGTTGCGCTTTGGGGCATTTCCTGTCGCGGGCGCTAAGCCTACCCACACAAGTGAGGTATCATTTTTATCGGGAGACGTGGGGGAACGCTGGTTGGAAGAAATTTTTGGCTCCTCTCAGATTCCAGAACTTTCTGCCACAGAAATGTGAGGAACATGTGTTTTTTTAGCCAAATTTTGAGGTTTGTAAAGGATTCTGGGTAACAGAACCTGGTCCGAGCCACACAAGTCACCCATCTTGGATTCCCCTAGGTCTCTAGTTTTCAGAAATGCACAGGTTTGGTAGGTTTCCCTAGGTGGCGGCTGAGCAACAGGCCAAAATCTACAGGTAGGCACTTTGCAAAAAACACCTCTGTTTTCTTCCAAAAAAATCGGATGTGTCCACGTTGCGCTTTGGGGCGTTTCCTGTTGCGGGCGCTAGGCCTACCCACACAAGTGAGGTATCATTTTTATCGGGAGACGTGGGGGAATGCTGGGTGGAAGGAAATTGGTGGCTCCTCTCAGATTCCAGAACTTTCTGCCACAGAAATGTGAGGAACATGTGTTTTTTTATCCAATTTTTGAGGTTTGTAAAGGATTCTGGGTAACAGAACCTGGTCCGAGCCACACAAGTCACCCCATCTTGGATTCCCCTAGGTCTCTAGTTTCAGAAATGCACAGGTTTGGTAGGTTTCCCTAGGTGGCGGCTGAGCTAGAGGCCAAAATCTACAGGTAGGCACTTTGCAAAAAACACCTCTGTTTTCTTTCAAAAATTTGGATGTGTCCACGTTGCGCTTTGGGGCGTTTCCTGTCGCGGGCGCTAGGCCTACCCACACAAGTGGGGTACCATTTTTATCGGGAGACGTGGGGGAACGCTGGGTGGAAGGAAATTTGTGGCTCCTCTCAGATTCCAGAACTTTCTGCCACAGAAATGTGAGGAACATGTGTTTTTTTAGCCAAATTTTGAGGTTTGCAAAGGATTCTGGGTACTAGAACCTGGTCCGAGCCACACAAGTCACCCCATCTTGGATTCCCCTAGGTCTCTAGTTTTCAGAAATGCACAGGTTTGGTAGGTTTCCGTATGTGGCGGCTGAGCTACAGGCCAAAATCTACAGGTAGGCACTTTGCAAAAAACACCTCTGTTTTCTTTCAAAAAATTGGATGTGTCCACGTTGCGCTTTGGGGCGTTTTCTGTCGCGGGCGCTAGGCCTACCCACACAAGTGGGGTACCATTTTTATCGGGAGACGTGGGGGAACGCTGGGTGGAAGGAAATTTGTGGCTCCTCTCAGATTCCAGAACTTTCTGCCACAGAAATGTGAGGAACATGTGTTTTTTTAGCCAAATTTTGAGGTTTGCAAAGGATTCTGGGTACTAGAACCTGGTCCGAGCCACACAAGTCACCCCATCTTGGATTCCCCTAGGTCTCTAGTTTTCAGAAATGCACAGGTTTGGTAGGTTTCCGTATGTGGCGGCTGAGCTACAGGCCAAAATCTACAGGTAGGCACTTTGCAAAAAACACCTCTGTTTTCTTTAAAAAAATTGGATGTGTCCACGTTGCGCTTTGGGGCGTTTTCTGTCGCGGGCGCTAGGCCTACCCACACAAGTGGGGTACCATTTTTATCGGGAGACGTGGGGGAACGCTGGGTGGAAGGAAATTTGTGGCTCCTCTCAGATTCCAGAACTTTCTGCCACAGAAATGTGAGGAACATGTGTTTTTTTAGCCAAATTTTGAGGTTTGCAAAGGATTCTGGGTAACAGAACCTGGTCCGAGCCACACAAGTCACCCCATCTTGGATTCCCCTAGGACTCTAGTTTTCAGTAATGCACAGGTTTGGTAGGTTTCCCTAAGTGGCGGCTGAGCTACAGGCCAAAATCTACAGGTAGGCACTTTGCAAAAAACACCTCTGTTTTCTTTAAAAAAATTGGATGTGTCCACATTGCGCTTTGGGGCGTTTCCTGTCGCGGGCGCTAGGCCTACCGACACAAGTGAGGTATCATTTTTATCGGGAGACGTGGGGGAACGCTGGGTGGAAGGAAATTTGTGGCTCCTCTCAGATTCCAGAAATTTCTGCCACAGAAATGTTAGGAACATGTGTTTTTTTTAGCCAAATTCTGAGGTTTGCAAAGGATTCTGGGTAACAGAACCTGGTCCGAGCCACACAAGTCACCCCATCTTGGATTCCCCTAGGTCTCTAGTTTTCAGAAATGCACAGGTTTGGTAGGTTTCCCTAGGTGGCGGCTGAGCTACAGGCCAAAATCTACAGGTAGGCACTTTGCAAAAAAACACCTCTGTTTTCTTTCCAAAAATTGGATGTGTTCACGTTGCGCTTTGGGGCATTTCCTGTCGCGGGCGCTAGGCCTACCCACACAAGTGAGGTATCATTTTTATCGGGAGACGTGGGGGAACGCTGGTTGGAAGGAAATTTGTGGCTCCTCTCAGATTCCAGAACTTTCTGCCACAGAAATGTGAGGAACATGTGTTTTTTTAGCCATATTTTGAGGTTTGCAAAGGATTGTGGGTAACAGAACCTGGTCCGAGCCACACAAGTCACCCCATCTTGGATTCCTCTAGGTCTCTAGTTTTCAGAAATGCACAGGTTTGGTAGGTTTCCCTAGGTGGCGGCTGAGCTAGAGGCCAAAATCTACAGGTAGGCACTTTGCAAAAAACACCTCTGTTTTCTTTCAAAAATGTGGATGTGTCCACGTTGCGCTTTGGGCGTTTCCTGTCGCGGGCGCTAGGCCTACCCACACAAGTGAGGTATCATTTTTATCAGGAGACGTGGGGGAACGCTGGGTGGAAGGAAATTTATGGCTCCTCTCAGATTCCAGAACTTTCTGCCACAGAAATGTGAGGAACATGTGTTTTTTTAGCCAAATTTGTAGGTTTGTAAAGGATTCTGGGTAACAGAACCTGGTCCGAGCCACACAAGTCACCCCATCTTGGATTCCCCTAGGTCTCTAGTTTTCAGAAATGCACAGGTTTGGTAGGTTTCCCTAGGTGGCGGCTGAGCAACAGGCAAAAATCTACAGGTAGGCACTTTGCAAAAAACACCTCTGTTTTCTTTCAAAAATGTGGATGTGTCCACGTTGCGCTTTGGGGCGTTTCCTGTCGCGGGCGCTAGGCTTACCCACACAAGTGAGGTATCATTTTTATCGGGAGACGTGGGGGAATGCTGGGTGGAAGGAAATTGGTGGCTCCTCTCAGATTCCAGAACTTTCTGCCACAGAAATGTGAGGAACATGTGTTTTTTTAGCCAAATTTTGAGGTTTGTAAAGGATTCTGGGTAACAGAACCTGGTCCGAGCCACACAAGTCACCCCATCTTGGATTCCCCTAGGTCTCTAGTTTTCAGAAATGCACAGGTTTGGTAGGTTTCCCTAGGTGGCGGCTGAGCTAGAGGCCAAAATCTACAGGTAGAAACTTTGCAAAAAAACACCTCTGTTTTCTTTGAAAAATTTGGATGTGTCCACGTTGCGCTTTGGGGCGTTTCCTGTCGCAGGCGCTAGGCCTACCCACACAAGTGGGGTACCATTTTTATCGGGAGACGTGGGGGAACGCTGGGTGGAAGGAAATTTGTGGCTCCTCTCAGATTCCAGAACTTTCTGCCACAGAAATGTGAGGAACATGTGTTTTGTTTTTTTAGCCAAATTTTGAGGTTCGCAAAGGATTCTGGGTAACAGAACCTGGTCCGAGCCACACAAGTCACCCCATCTTGGATTCCCTTAGGTCTCTAGTTTTCAGAAATGCACAGGTTTGGTAGGTTTCCCTATGTGGCGGCTGAGCTACAGGCCAAAATCTACAGGTAGGCACTTTGCAAAAAACACCTCTGTTTTCTTTCAAAAATTGGATGTGTCCACGTTGCGCTTTGGGCGTTTCCTGTCGCGGGCGCTAGGCCTACCCACACAAGTGAGGTATCATTTTTATCAGGAGACGTGGGGGAACGCTGGGTGGAAGGAAATTTATGGCTCCTCTCAGATTCCAGAACTTTCTGCCACAGAAATGTGAGGAACATGTGTTTTTTTAGCCAAATTTGTAGGTTTGTAAAGGATTCTGGGTAACAGAACCTGGTCCGAGCCACACAAGTCACCCCATCTTGGATTCCCCTAGGTCTCTAGTTTTCAGAAATGCACAGGTTTGGTAGGTTTCCCTAGGTGGCGGCTGAGCAACAGGCAAAAATCTACAGGTAGGCACTTTGGAAAAAACACCTCTGTTTTCTTTCAAAAATGTGGATGTGTCCACGTTGCGCTTTGGGGCGTTTCCTGTCGCGGGCGCTAGGCTTACCCACACAAGTGAGGTATCATTTTTATCGGGAGACGTGGGGGAATGCTGGGTGGAAGGAAATTGGTGGCTCCTCTCAGATTCCAGAACTTTCTGCCACAGAAATGTGAGGAACATGTGTTTTTTTAGCCAAATTTTGAGGTTTGTAAAGGATTCTGGGTAACAGAACCTGGTCCGAGCCACACAAGTCACCCCATCTTGGATTCCCCTAGGTCTCTAGTTTTCAGAAATGCACAGGTTTGGTAGGTTTCCCTAGGTGGCGGCTGAGCTAGAGGCCAAAATCTACAGGTAGAAACTTTGCAAAAAAACACCTCTGTTTTCTTTGAAAAATTTGGATGTGTCCACGTTGCGCTTTGGGGCGTTTCCTGTCGCAGGCGCTAGGCCTACCCACACAAGTGGGGTACCATTTTTATCGGGAGACGTGGGGGAACGCTGGGTGGAAGGAAATTTGTGGCTCCTCTCAGATTCCAGAACTTTCTGCCACAGAAATGTGAGGAACATGTGTTTTGTTTTTTTAGCCAAATTTTGAGGTTCGCAAAGGATTCTGGGTAACAGAACCTGGTCCGAGCCACACAAGTCACCCCATCTTGGATTCCCTTAGGTCTCTAGTTTTCAGAAATGCACAGGTTTGGTAGGTTTCCCTATGTGGCGGCTGAGCTACAGGCCAAAATCTACAGGTAGGCACTTTGCAAAAAACACCTCTGTTTTCTTTCAAAAATTGGATGTGTCCACGTTGCGCTTTGGGGCGCTTCCTGTCGCGGGCGCTAGGCCTACCCACACAAGTGAGGTATCATTTTTATCGGGAGACGTGGGGGAACGCTGGGTGGAAGGAAATTTGTGGCTCCTCTCAGATTCCAGAACTTTCTGCCACAGAAATGTGAGGAACTTGTGTTTTTTTAGCCAAATCTTGAAGTTTGCAAAGGATTCTGGGTAACAGAACCTGGTCCGAGCCACACAAGTCACCCCATCTTGGATTCCCCTAGGTCTCTAGTTTTTAGAAATGCACAGGTTTGGTAGGTTTCCCTAGGTGGCGGCTGAGCTACAGGCCAAAATCTACAGGTAGGCACTTTGCAAAAAAACACCTCTGTTTTCTTTCAAAAAATTGGATGTGTTCACGTTGCGCTTTGGGGCATTTCCTGTCGCGGGCGCTAGGCCTACCCACACAAGTGAGGTATCATTTTTATCGGGAGACGTGGGGGAACGCTGGGTGGAAGGAAATTTGTGGCTCCTCTCAGATTCCAGAACTTTCTGCCACAGAAATGTGAGGAACATGTGTTTTTTGAGCCAAATTTTGAGGTTTGCAAAGGATTGTGGGTAACAGAACCTGGTCCGAGCCACACAAGTCACCCCATCTTGGATTCCTCTAGGTCTCTAGTTTTCAGAAATGCACAGGTTTGGCAGGTTTCCCTAGGTGGCAGCTGAGCTAGAGGCCAAAATCTACAGGTAGGCACTTTGCAAAAAACACCTCTGTTTTCTTTCAAAAATTTGGATGTGTCCACGTTGCGCTTTGGGGCGTTTCCTGTCGCGGGCGCTAGGCCTACCCACACAAGTGAGGTATCATTTTTATCGGGAGACGTGGGGGAACGCTGGTTGGAAGGAAATTTGTGGCTCCTCTCAGATTCCAGAACTTTTTGCCACAGAAATGTGAGGAACATGTGTTTTTTTAGCCAAATTTTGAGGTATGCAAAGGATTCTGGGTAACAGAACCTGGTCCGAGCCACACAAGTCACCCCATCTTGGATTCCCCTAGGTCTCTAGTTTTCAGAAATGCACAGGTTTGGTAGGTTTCCCTAGGTGCCGGCTGAGCTACAGACCAAAATCTACAGGAAGGCACTTTGCAAAAAACACCTCTGTTTTCTTTCAAAAATGTGGATGTGTCCACGTTGCGCTTTGGGGCGTTTCCTGTCACGGGCGCTAGGCCTACCCACACAAGTGAGGTATCATTTTTATCAGGAGACGTGGGGGAACGCTGGGTGGAAAGAAATTTGTGGCTCCTCTCAGATTCCACAACTTTCTGCCACAGAAATGTGAGTAACATGTGTTTTTTTAGCCAACTTTTGAGGTTTGCAAAGGATTCTGGGTAACAGAACCTGGTCCGAGCCACACAAGTCACCCCATCTTGGATTCCCCTAGGTCTCTAGTTTTCAGAAATGCACAGGTTTGGTAGGTTTCCCTAGGTGGCGGCTGAGCTACAGGCCAAAATCTACAGGTAGGCACTTTGCAAAAAAACACCTCTGTTTTCTTTCAAAAAATTGGATGTGTTCACGTTGCGCTTTGGGGCATTTCCTGTCGCGGGCGCTAGGCCTACCCACACAAGTGAGGTATCATTTTTATCGGGAGACGTGGGGGAACGCTGATTGGAAGAAATGTTTGGCTCCTCTCAGATTCCAGAACTTTCTGCCACAGAAATGTGAGGAACATGTGTTTTTTTAGCCAAATTTTGAGGTTTGTAAAGGATTCTGGGTAACAGAACCTGGTCCGAGCCACACAAGTCACCCATCTTGGATTCCCCTAGGTCTCTAGTTTTCAGAAATGCACAGGTTTGGTAGGTTTCCCTAGGTGGCGGCTGAGCAACAGGCCAAAATCTACAGGTAGGCACTTTGCAAAAAACACCTCTGTTTTCTTCCAAAAAAATCGGATGTGTCCACGTTGCGCTTTGGGGCGTTTCCTGTTGCGGGCGCTAGGCCTACCCACACAAGTGAGGTATCATTTTTATCGGGAGACGTGGGGGAATGCTGGGTGGAAGGAAATTGGTGGCTCCTCTCAGATTCCAGAACTTTCTGCCACAGAAATGTGAGGAACATGTGTTTTTTTAGCCAATTTTTGAGGTTTGTAAAGGATTCTGGGTAACAGAACCTGGTCCGAGCCACACAAGTCACCCCATCTTGGATTCCCCTAGGTCTCTAGTTTTCAGAAATGCACAGGTTTGGTAGGTTTCCCTAGGTGGCGGCTGAGCTAGAGGCCAAAATCTACAGGTAGGCACTTTGCAAAAAACACCTCTGTTTTCTTTCAAAAATTTGGATGTGTCCACGTTGCGCTTTGGGGCGTTTCCTGTCGCGGGCGCTAGGCCTACCCACACAAGTGGGGTACCATTTTTATCGGGAGACGTGGGGGAACGCTGGGTGGAAGGAAATTTGTGGCTCCTCTCAGATTCCAGAACTTTCTGCCACAGAAATGTGAGGAACATGTGTTTTTTTAGCCAAATTTTGAGGTTCGCAAAGGATTCTGGGTAACAGAACCTGGTCCGAGCCACACAAGTCACCCCATCTTGGAATCCCCTAGGTCTCTAGTTTTCAGAAATGCACAGGTTTGGTAGGTTTCCCTAGGTGCCGGCTGAGCTACAGGCCAAAATCTACAGGTAGGCACTTTGCAAAAAACACCTCTGTTTTCTTTCAAAAATTTGGATGTGTCCACGTTCCGCTTTGGGGCGTTTCCTGTCGCGGGCGCTAGGCCTACCCACACAAGTGAGGTATCATTTTTATCGGGAGACGTGGGGGAACGCTGGGTGGAAGGCACTTTGTGGCTCCTCTCAGATTCCACAACTTTCTGCCACAGAAATGTGAGGAACATGTGTTTTTTTAGCCAACTTTTGAGGTTTGCAAAGGATTCTGGGTAACAGAACCTGGTCCGAGCCACACAAGTCACCCCATCTTGGATTCCCCTAGGTCTCTAGTTTTCAGAAATGCACAGGTTTGGTGGGTTTCCCTAGGTGCTGGCTGAGCTAGAAGCCAAAATCTACAGGTAGGCACTTTGCTAAAAACAGCTCTGTTTTCTGTGATGTGTCCACGTTGTGTTTTGGGGCATATCCTGTCCCGGGCGCTAGGCCTACCCACACAAGTGAGGTATCATTTTTATCAGGAGACTTGGGGGAACATAGAATAGCAAAACAAGTGTTATTGCCCCTTGTCTTTCTCTACATTTTTCCCTTCCAAATGTAAGACAGTGTGTAAAAAAGACGTCTATTTGAGAAATGCCCTGTAATTCACATGCTAGTATGGGCACCCCGGAATTCAGAGATGTGCAAATTACCACTGCTCCTCAACACCTTATCTTGTGCCCATTTTGGAAATACAAAGGTTTTCTTGATAGCTATTTTTTACTCTTTATATTTCAGCAAATGAATTGCTGTATACCGGCATGGAATGAAAACCCACTGCAGGGTGCAGGTCATTTATTGGCTCTGGGTACCTAGAGTTCTTGATGAACCTACAAGCCCTATATATCCCCGCAACCAGAAGAGTCCAGCAGACGTAACCGTATATTGCTTTCGAAAATCTGACATTGCAGGAAAAAGGTTACAGCATAAAACGTAGAGAAAAAGTTATGTTTTTTTCACCTCAATTTCAAAATTTTTCTTTTTCAGTTGTTATTTTCTGTAAGAAACCCTTGTAGGATCTACACAAATTACCTCTTGCTGAATTCAGAATTTTGTCTACTTTTCAGAAATGATGCGGTTTCTGGGATCCAGCGTTGGTTTCATGCCCATTTCTATCACTGACTGGAAGGAGGATGAAAGTACAAAAAATCATAAAAATGGGGTATGTCCCAGTAAAATGCCAAAATTGTGTTGAAAAATTGGGTTTTCTGATTCAAGTCTGCCTGTTCCTGAAAGCTGGGAAGATGGTGATCTTGCCACCGCAATCCCTCTGTTGATGCCATTTTCAGGGAAAAAACCACGAGCTGCCTTCTGCAGCCCTGTTTTCCCATTTAAAAATAAAAATAAAAATTCACTGTATTTTGGCTAATTTCTTGGTCTCCTTCAGGGGAACCCACAAAGTCTGGGTACCTCTAGAATCCCTAGGATGTTGGAAAAAAAGGACGCAAATTTGGCGTGGGTAGCTTATGTGAACAAAAAGTTATTAGGGCCTAAGTGCGAACTGCTCCAAATAGCCAAAAAAAGGCTCGGCACAGGAGGGGGAAAAGGCCTGGTAGCGAAGGGGTTAATCTGTTTCTGTGATTTAAATTGTGCTTAAAAACTGTCTGCCCCCCTGTTTGTTTGCTTTTAAAAAGTCCGATTTCAGAGTGCGCGCCCAGCAGTATTCCAGTGTTTGTTTTTTAAACAATCTATCCCTTATCTGGAAAGTAGACTCTGCTAACTGTGAAGTGTGGATTCAGCCTGTCTGTATCCATGGAGATTCTGAATAGAGCAGCAGTTGCCTTTCCCCCTGACCACAGGGAATGGACTTAGCTGATTGGCTCCCTGAGTCCCTGTTGCACCTGAGCCCCACCCCCCCACACCTGCTCTGGCCCCTAATGTTTGTGGAGGGAAGCCCAAGACAGCCACCTCCATTTTGTGATCCTCTGCATCTCCCTTGTGTCCTGATACAGCCCAGTGTTCAAGGATTGCAAAAAGACCTAGGTAAGGAGCCCTGAGATTTTTCTGGGTAAATAGTAGTATTTGTTCAAAAGTGTTTATTTCAGCTACCTGTGTCTCTTTTACTGTGGACTCTCTGTGTTTCAGGCAGCCTGGCCTCTTTTAAAGTGGTGATCTTTTTAAAATTCATTTTTGCCGTGACTGTGTGAATTGCGTTGGTAGTTTGTGGCACATAACCCCCCCCCCCCTTTTTTTCTTCTAAGTAAAAAGGCTACTTACATCTTGCAGTGTGTGTTTTTAGGAGACTGTTTTAATCTGTTTCTTTGATTTAAATTCTGCTTAAAAACTGTCTGCCCCCCTGTTTGTTTACCCTTTAAAAAGCCCGCTTTCAGAGTGCGCGCCCAGGAGTATTCCAGTGTTTGCTTCTTAAAGAATCTCTCCCTTACCTGGAAAGTAGACTCTGCTAGCATGGAAGTGTGGGTTCAGCCTGTCTGTATCGAAGGAGATTCTAAATAGAGCAGCAGTTGCCTTTTCCCCTGACCACTGGGACTGGACTTAGCTGATTGGCTCCCTGAGTCCCTGTGGCACTAGAGCCCCGCCCCCCCCACACCTGATCTGGCCCATTAAGTTTGTGGACAGAAGCCTATGACAGCCACCTCCATTTTGTGAGCCTCTGCATCTCCCCTGTGTCCTGATACAGCCCAGTGTTCAAGGATTGCAAAAAGACCTAGGTAAGGAGCCCTGATATTTATCTAGGTAAATAGTATTATTTGTTCAAAAGTGTTTATTTCAGCTACCTGTGTCTCTTTTAATGTGGACTCTCTGTGTTTCAGGCAGCCTGGCCTCTTTTAAAGTGGTGTTTTAAAAAAAATGTCTTTTTGCCATGACTGTGTGAATTGCCTTGCTAGTTTGTGGCACATAAACCCCCCCTTTTTTTCTTCTAAGTTAAATGGCTACATACATCTTGCAGAGTGTGTTTTTAGGAGACTGTTTTAATCTGTTTCTGTGATTTAAATTGTGCTTAAAAACTGTCTGCCCCCCTGTTTTTTTGCCTTTAAAAAAGCCCGCTTTCAGAGTGCGCGCCCAGCAGTATTCCAGTGTTTGTTTCTTAAACAATCTCTCCCTTACCTGGAAAGTAGACTCTGCTATCTTGGAAATGTGGATTCAGCCTGTCTGTATCCAAGGAGATTCTGAATAGAGCAGCAGTTGCCTTTCCCCCTGACCACAGGGACTGGACTTAGCTGATTGGCTCCCTGACTCCCTGTTGCACCTAGGCCCCCTCCAGCTCCTGCTCTGGCCCCTTAAGTTTGTGGAGGGAAGCCTAAGACAGCCACCTCCATTTTGTGAGCCTCTGCATCTCCCCTGTGTACTGATACAGCCGAGTGTTCAAGGATTGCAAAAAGACCTAGGTAAGGATCCCGGAGATTTTTCTGGGTAAATAGTATTATTTCTTCAAAAGTGTTTATTTCAGCTACCTGTGTCTGTTTTACTGTGGACTCTCTGTGTTTCTGGCAGCCTGGCCTCTCTTAAAGTGGTGTTTGTTTTTAATTAGTTTTTGCCGTGACTGTGTGAATTGCCTTGCTAGTTTGTGGCACATAATCCCCCCCCTTTGTTTTCTTCTAAGTAAAAAGGCTACTTACATCTTGCAGAGTGTGTTTTTAGGAGGCTGTTTTAATCTGTTTCTGTGATTTAAATTGTGCTTAAAAACTGTCTGCCCCGTGTTTTTTTGCCTATAAAAAAGCCAGATTTCAGAGTGCGCGCCCAGCAGTATTCCAGTGTTTGTTTTTGAGACAATCTCTCCCTCACCTGGAAAGTAGACTCTGCTAGCTTGGAAGTGTGGATTCAGCCTGTCTGTATCCAAGGAGATTCTGAATAGAGCAGCAGTTGCCTTTCCCCCTGACCACAGGGACTGGACTTAGCTGATTGGCTCCCTGAGTCCCTGTTGCACCTGAGCCCCACCCCCCCACACCTGCTCTGGCAGCTTAAGTTTGTGGAGGGAAGCCCAAGACAGCCACCTCCATTTTGTGAGCCTCTGCATCTCCCCTGTGTCCTGATACAGCCCAGTGTTCAAGGATTGCAAAAAGACCTAGGTAAGGAGCCCTGAGATTTTTCTGGGTAAATAGTACTATTTGTTCAAAAGTGTTTATTGCAGCTACCTGTATCTGTTTTATTGTGGACTCTCTGTGTTTCAGGCAGCCTGGCCTCTTTTAAAGTGGTGTTTTTTTTTTATTCGTTTTTGCCGTGACTGTGTGAATTGCCTTGCCAGTTTGTGGCACATAACTCCCCCTTTTTTTTTTCTTCAAAGTAAAAAGGCTACATACATCTTGCAGAGTGTGTTTTTAGGATAGTGTTTTAATCTGTTTCTGTGATTTAAATTGTGCTTAAAAAATGTCTGCCCCCTGTTTTTTTTGCCTTTAAAAAGCCTGATTTCAGAGTGCGCGCCCAGCAGTTTTCCAGTGTTGGTTTGTTAAACAATCTCTCCCTTACCTGGAAAGTAGAGTCTGCTAGCTTGGAAGTGTGGATTCAGCCTGTCTGTATCTATGGAGATTCTGAATAGAGCAGCAGTTGCCTTTCCCCCTGACCACAGGGACTGGACTTAGCTGGTTGGCTCCCTGAGTCCCTGTTGCACCTGAGCCCCGCCCCCACACCCGCTCTGGCCCCTTAAGTTTGTGGAGGGAAGCTCAAGACAGCCACCTCCATTTTGTGAGCCTCTGCATCTCACTTGTGTCCTGATACAGCCCTGAGCTCAAGGATTGCAAAAAGACCTAGGTAAGGAGCCCTGAGATTTTTCTGGGTAAATAGTATTATTTGTTCAAAAGTGTTTATTTCAGCTACCTGTGTCTCTTTTACTGTGGACTCTCTGTGATTCAGGCAGCCTGGCCTCTTTTAAAGTGGTGTTTTTTTTTTTATTCGTTTTTGCCGTGACTGTGTGAATTGCCTTGCTAGTTTGTGGCACATAACCCCGCCCCCTTTTTTCTTCTGAGTAAAAAGGCTACTTACATCTTGCAGAGTGTGTTTTTAGGAGACTGTTTTAATCTGTTTCTGTGATTTAAATTGTACTTAAAAAATGTCTGCCCCCTGTTTTTTTTGCCTTTAAAAAGCCTGATTTCAGAGTGCGCGCCCAGCAGTTTTCCAGTGTTGGTTTGTTAAACAATCTCTCCCTCACCTGGAAAGTAGACTCTGCTAGCTTGGAAGTGTGGGTTCAGCATGTCTGTATCCAAGGAGATTCTGAATAGGGCAGCAGTTGCCTTTCCCCCTGACCACAGGGACTGTACTTATCTGATTGGCTACCTGAGTCCCTGTGGCACCTGAACCCGGCCCCCCCACACCTGCTCTGGCGCCTTAACTTTGTGGAGGGAAGCCCAAGACAGCCACCTCCATTTTGTGAGCCTCTGCATCTCCCCTGTGTCTTGATACAGCCCAGTGTTCAAGGATTGCAAAAAGACCTAGGTAAGGAGCCCTGAGATTTATCTGGGTAAATAGTATTATTTGTTCAAAAGTGTTTATTTCAGCTACCTGTGTCTCTTTTACTGTGGACTCTCTGTGTTTCAAGCAGCCTGGCCTCTTTTAAAGTGGTGTTTTTCTTTAAATTAGTTTTAGCCGTGACTGTGTGAATTGCCTTGCTAATTTGTGGCACATAAACCCCCCCTTTTTTCTTCTAAGTAAAAAGGCTACTTACATCTTGCAGAGTGTTTTTTTAGGAGACTGTTTTAATCTGTTTCTGTGATTTAAATTGTACTTAAAAAATGTCTGCCCCCTGTTTTTTTTGCCTTTAAAAAGCCTGATTTCAGAGTGCGCGCCCAGCAGTTTTCCAGTGTTTGTTTCTTAAAAAATATCTCTGTTACCTGGAAAGTAGACTCTGCTAGCTTGGAAGTGTGGATTCAGCCTGTCTGTATCCAAGGAGATTCTGAATAGAGCAGCAGTTGCCTTTCCCCCAGACCACAGGGACTGGACTTAGCTGATTTGCTCCGTGAGTCCTTGTTGCACCTGAGCCCTGCCCCCCCACACCTGCTCTGGCCCCTTAAGTTTGTGGAGGGAAGCTCAAGACAGCCACCTCCATTTTGTGAGCCTCTGCATCTCCCCTGTGTCCTGATACAGCCGAGTATTCCAGTATTGCAAAAAGACATAGGTAAGGAGCACGGAGATTTATCTAGGTAAATAGAATTATTTGTTCAAAAGTGTTTATTTCAGCTACCTGTGTCTGTTTTACTGTGGTCTCTCTGTGTTTCAGGCAGCCTGGCCTCTTTTAAAGTGTTGTTTTTTATTTATTTGTTTTTGCCGTGACTTTGTGAATTGCCTTGCTAGTTTGTGGCACATAACCACCACCCTTTTTTTCTTCTAAGTAAAAAGGCTACATACATCTTGCAGAGTGTGTCTTTAGGAGACTGTTTTAATCTGTTTCTGTGATTTAAATTGTGCATTAAAACTGTCTGCCCCCCTGTTTGTTTGCCTTTAAAAAAGCAAGATTTCAGAGTGCGTGCCCAGCAGTATTCCAATGTTTGTTTCTTAAAACATCTCTCCCTTACCTGTAAAGTTGACTCTGCTACCTTTGAAGCATGGATTCAGCCTGTCTGTATCCATGGAGATTCTGAATAGAGCAGCAGTTGCCTTTCCCCCTGACTACAGGGACTGGACTTAGCTGATTGGCTCCCTGAGTCCCTGTTGCACCTGAACTCCGCCCCCCACACCTGATCTGGCCCATTAAGTTTATGGAGGGAAGCCCAAGACAGCCACATCCATTTTGTGAGCCTCTGCATCTCCCCTGTGTCCTGATACAGCCCAGTGTTCAAGGATTGCAAAAAGACCTAGGTAAGGAGAACTGAGATTTATCTGGGTAAATAGTATTATTTGTTCAAAAGTGTTTATTTCCGCTACCTGTGTCTCTTTTACTGTGGATTCTCTGTGTTTCAGGCAGCCTGGCCTCTTTTAAAGTGGTGTTTTTCTTTAAATTAGCTTTTGCTGTGACTGTGTGAATTGCCTTGCTAATTTGTGGCACATATACCCCCCCCCTTTCTTCTTCTAAGTAAAAAGGCTAAATACATCTTGCAGAGTGTGTTTTTAGGAGACTGTTTTAATCTGTTTCTGTGATTTAAATTGTGCTTAAAAACTGTCTGCCCCCTGTTTGTTTGCCTTTAAAAAGCCCACTTTCAGAGTGAGCGCCCAGCAGTATTCCATTGTTTGTTTCTGAAACAATCTCTCTCTCACCTGGAAAGTAAACTCTGCTAGCTTGGAAGTGTGGATTCAGCCTGTCTGTATCCAAGGAGATTATAAATAGGGCAGCAGTTGCCTTTCCCCTGACCACAGGGACTGGACTTAGCTGATTGGCTCCCTGAGTCCCTGTTGCAGCTGAGCCCCACCCCCCCACACCTGCTCTGGCAGCTTAAGTTTGTGGAGGGAAGCCCAAGACAGCCACCTCCATTTTGTGAGCCTCTGCATCTCCCCTGTGTCCTGATACAGCCCAGTGTTCAAGGATTGCAAAAAGACCTAGGTAAGGAGCCCTGAGATTTTTCTGGGTAAATAGTACTATTTGTTCAAAAGTGTTTATTGCAGCTACCTGTATCTGTTTTATTGTGGACTCTCTGTGTTTCAGGCAGCCTGGCCTCTTTAAAGTGGTGTTTTTTTTTTATTCGTTTTTGCCGTGACTGTGTGAATTGCCTTGCCAGTTTGTGGCACATAACTCCCCCTTTTTTTTTTCTTCAAAGTAAAAAGGCTACATACATCTTGCAGAGTGTGTTTTTAGGATAGTGTTTTAATCTGTTTCTGTGATTTAAATTGTGCTTAAAAACTGTCTGCCCCCTGTTTTTTTGCCTTTAAAAAGCCTGATTTCAGAGTGCGCGCCCAGCAGTTTTCCAGTGTTTGTTTGTTAAACAATCTCTCACTTACCTGGAAAGTAGACTCTGCTAGCTTGGAAGTGTGGATTCAGCCTGTCTGTATCTATGGAGATTCTGAATAGAGCAGCAGTTGCCTTTCCCCCTGACCACAGGGACTGGACTTAGCTGGTTGGCTCCCTGAGTCCCTGTTGCACCTGAGCCCCGCCCCCACACCCGCTCTGGCCCCTTAAGTTTGTGGAGGGAAGCTCAAGACAGCCACCTCCATTTTGTGAGCCTCTGCATCTCCCTTGTGTCCTGATACAGTCCAGTGTTCAAGGATTGCAAAAAGACCTAGGTAAGGAGCCCTGAGATTTTTCTGGGTAAATAGTATTATTTGTTCAAAAGTGTTTATTTCAGCTACCTGTGTCTCTTTTACTGTGGACTCTCTGTGTTTCAGGCAGCCTGGCCTCTTTTAAAGTGGTGTTTTTTATTTATTTGTTTTTGCCGTGACTTTGTGAATTGCCTTGCTAGTTTGTGGCACATAACCACCACCCTTTTTTTCTTCTAAGTAAAAAGGCTACATACATCTTGCAGAGTGTGTCTTTAGGAGACTGTTTTAATCTGTTTCTGTGATTTAAATTGTGCATAAAAAGTGTCTGCCCCCCTGTTTGTTTGCCTTTAAAAAAGCAAGATTTCAGAGTGCGTGCCCAGCAGTATTCCAATGTTTGTTTCTTAAAACATCTCTCCCTTACCTGTAAAGTAGACTCTGCTACCTTTGAAGCGTGGATTCAGCCTGTCTGTATCCATGGAGATTCTGAATAGAGCAGCAGTTGCCTTTCCCCCTGACCACAGGGACTGTACTTAGCTGATTGGCTACCTGAGTCCCTGTGGCACCTGAACCCGGCCCCCCCACACCTGCTCTGGCACCTTAACTTTGTGGAGGGAAGCCCAAGACAGCCACCTCCATTTTGTGAGCCTCTGCATCTCCCCTGTGTCTTGATACAGCCCAGTGTTCAAGGATTGCAAAAAGACCTAGGTAAGGAGCCCTGAGATTTATCTGGGTAAATAGTATTATTTGTTCAAAAGTGTTTATTTCAGCTACCTGTGTCTCTTTTACTGTGGACTCTCTGTGTTTCAGGCAGCCTGGCCTCTTTTAAAGTGGTGTTTTTCTTTAAATTAGTTTTTGCCGTGACTGTGTGAATTGCCTTGCTAATTTGTGGCACATAAACCCCCCCTTTTTTCTTCTAAGTAAAAAGGCTACTTACATCTTGCAGAGTGTTTTTTTAGGAGACTGTTTTAATCTGTTTCTGTGATTTAAATTGTACTTAAAAAATGTCTGCCCCCTGTTTTTTTTGCCTTTAAAAAGCCTGATTTCAGAGTGCGCGCCCAGCAGTTTTCCAGTGTTTGTTTCTTAAAAAATCTCTCAGTTACCTGGAAAGTAGACTCTGCTAGCTTGGAAGTGTGGATTCAGCCTGTCTGTATCCAAGGAGATTCTGAATAGAGCAGCAGTTGCCTTTCCCCCAAACCACAGGGACTGGACTTAGCGGATTTGCTCCGTGAGTCCTTGTTGCACCTGAGCCCTGCCCCCCCCACACCTGCTCTGGCCCCTTAAGTTTGTGGAGGGAAGCCCAAGACAGCCACATCCATTTTGTGAGCCTCTGCATCTCCCCTGTGTCCTGATACAGCCCAGTGTTCAAGGATTGCAAAAACCTAGGTAAGGAGCCCTGAGATTTTTCTGGGTAAATAGTATTATTTGTTCAAAAGTGTTTATTTCCGCTACCTGTGTCTCTATTACTGTGGATTCTCTGTGTTTCAGACAGCCTGGCCTCTTTTAAAGTGGTGTTTTTCTTTAAATTAGTTTTTGCCGTGACTGTGTGAATTGCCTTGCTAATTTGTGGCACATATCCGCCCCCCCTTTTCTCTTCTAAGTAAAAAGGCTAAATACATCTTGCTGAGTGTGTTTTTAGGAGACTGTTTTAATCTGTTTCTGTGATTTAAATTGTGCTTAAAAACTGTCTGCCCACCTGTTTTTTTCCCTTTAAAAAAGCCCGCTTTTAGAGTGTGCGCCCATCAGTATTCCAGTGTTTGTTTCTTAACAATCTCTCCCTTACCTGGAAAGTAGACTCTGCTAGCTTGGAAGTGTGGATTCAGCCTGTCTGTATCCATGGAGATTCTGAATAGAGCAGCAGTTGCCTTTCCCCTGACCACAGGGACTGGACTTAGCTGATTGGCTACCTGAGTCCCTGTTGCACCTGAGTCCCGCCCCCCCCACACCTGCTCTGGCTCCTTAAGTTTGTAGAGGGAAGCCCAAGACAGCCACCTCCATTTTGTGAGCCTCTGCATCTCCCCTGTGTCCTGATACAGCCCAGTGTTCAAGGATTGCAAAGAGACCTAGGTAAGGAGTTTAGAGATTTTTCTGGGTAAATAGTATTATTTGTTCAAAAGTGTTTATTTCAGCTACCTCTGTCTGTTTTACTGTGGTCTCTCTGTGTTTCAGGCAGCCTGGCCTCTCTTTTAAAGTGTTTTTTTTTTTTTTTTTGCCGTGACTTTGTGAATTGCCTTGCTAGTTTGTGGCACATAACCAACCCCCCTTTTTTTCTTCTAAGTAAAAAGCCTGCATACATCTTGCAGAGTGTGTTTTTAGGAGACTGTTTTAATCTGTTTGGGTGATTTAAATTGTGCTTAAAAAATGTCTGTCCCCCTGTTTGTTTGCTTTTAAAAAGGCCGATTTCAGAGTGCGCGCCCAGCAGTATTCCAGTGTTTGTTTTTTAAACAATCTCTCCCTTACCTGGAAAGTAGACTCTGATACCTTTGAAGCATGGATTCAGCCTGTCTGTATCCATGGAGATTCTGAATAGAGCAGCAGTTGCCTTTCCCCCTGACCACAGGGACTGGACTTAGCTGATTGGCTCCCTGAGTCCGTGTTGCACCTGAGCCCCACCCCCCCACACCTGCTCTGGCAGCTTAAGTTTGTGGAGGGAAGCCCAAGACAGCCACCTCCATTTTGTGAGCCTCTGCATCTCCCTTGTGTCCTGATACAACCCAGTGTTCAAGGATTGCAAAAAGACCTAGGTAAGGAGCCCTGAGATTTTTCTGGGTAAATAGTATTATTCGTTCAAAAGTGTTTATTTCAGCTACCTGTGTCTGTTTTACTGTGGTCTCTCTGTGTTTCAGGCAGCCTGGCCTCTTTTAAAGTGGTGTTTATTTTTTTAAATTCATTTTTGCAGTGACTGTGTGAATTGCCTTGCTAATTTGTGGCACATAACCCCCCCCCTTTTTTTTTCTTCTAAGTAAAAAGGCTACTTAAATCTTGCAGAGTGTTTTTTTAGGACACTGTTTTCATCTGTTTCTGTGATTTAAGTTGTACTTAAAAACTGTCTGCCCCCCTGTTTCTTTGCCTTTAAAAAGCCTGCTTTCAGTGTGCGCGCCCAGCAGTATTCCAGTGTTTGTTTCTGAAACAATCTCTCCCTCACCTGGAAAGTAGACTCTGCTAGCTTGGAAGTGTGGATTCAGCCTGTCTGTATCCAAGGAGATTCTGAATAGGGCAGCAGTTGCCTTTCCCCCTGACCACAGGGACTGTACTTAGCTGCTTGGCTACCTGAGTCCCTGTGGCACCTGAACCCGCCCCCCCCCACACCTGCTCTGGCGCCTTAACTTTGTGGAGGGAAGCCCAAGACAGCCATCTCCATTTTGTGAGCCTCTGCATCTCCCCTGTGTCTTGATACAGCCCAGTGTTCAAGGATTGTAAAAAGACCTAGGTAAGGAGCCCTGAGATTTATCTGGGTAAATAGTATTATTTGTTCAAAAGTGTTTATTTCAGCTACCTGTGTCTCTTTTACTGTGGACTCTCTGTGTTTCAGGCAGCCGGGCCTCTTTTAAAGTGGTGTTTTTCTTTAAATTAGTTTTTGCCGTGACTGTGTGAATTGCCTTGCTAATTTGTGGGACATAAACCCCCCCTTTTTTCTTCTAAGTAAAAAGGCTACATACATCTTGCAGAGTGTGTCTTTAGGAGACTGTTTTAATCTGTTTCTGTGATTTAAATTGTGCATAAAAAGTGTCTGCCCCCCTGTTTGTTTGCCTTTAAAAAAGCAAGATTTCAGAGTGCGTGCCCAGCAGTATTCCAGTGTTTGTTTCTTAAAACATCTCTCCCTTACCTGTAAAGTAGACTCTGCTACCTTTGAAGCGTGGATTCAGCCTGTCTGTATCCATGGAGATTCTGAATAGAGCAGCAGTTGCCTTTCCCCCTGACCACAGGGACTGTACTTAGCTGATTGGCTACCTGAGTCCCTGTGGCACCTGAACCCGGCCCCCCCACACCTGCTCTGGCGCCTTAACTTTGTGGAGGGAAGCCCAAGACAGCCACCTCCATTTTGTGAGCCTCTGCATCTCCCCTGTGTCTTGATACAGCCCAGTGTTCAAGGATTGCAAAAAGACCTAGGTAAGGAGCCCTGAGATTTATCTGGGTAAATAGTATTATTTGTTCAAAAGTGTTTATTTCAGCTACCTGTGTCTCTTTTACTGTGGACTCTCTGTGTTTCAGGCAGCCTGGCCTCTTTTAAAGTGGTGTTTTTCTTTAAATTAGTTTTTGCCGTGACTGTGTGAATTGCCTTGCTAATTTGTGGCACATATCCGCCCCCCCTTTTCTCTTCTAAGTAAAAAGGCTAAATACATCTTGCTGAGTGTGTTTTTAGGAGACTGTTTTAATCTGTTTCTGTGATTTAAATTGTGCTTAAAAACTGTCTGCTCACCTGTTTTTTTCCCTTTAAAAAAGCCCGCTTTTAGAGTGTGCGCCCATCAGTATTCCAGTGTTTGTTTCTTAACAATCTCTCCCTTACCTGGAAAGTAGACTCTGCTAGCTTGGAAGTGTGGATTCAGCCTGTCTGTATCCATGGAGATTCTGAATAGAGCAGCAGTTGCCTTTCCCCTGACCACAGGGACTGGACTTAGCTGATTGGCTCCCTGAGTCCCTGTTGCACCTGAGTCCCGCCCCCCCCACACCTACTCTGGCTCCTTAAGTTTGTAGAGGGAAGCCCAAGACAGCCACCTCCATTTTGTGAGCCTCTGCATCTCCCCTGTGTCCTGATACAGCCCAGTGTTCAAGGATTGCAAAGAGACCTAGGTAAGGAGTTTAGAGATTTTTATGGGTAAATAGTATTATTTGTTCAAAAGTGTTTATTTCAGCTACCTGCGTCTGTTTTACTGTGGTCTCTCTGTGTTTCAGGCAGCCTGGCCTCTCTTTTAAAGTGTTTTTTTTTTTTTTTTTGCCGTGACTTTGTGAATTGCCTTGCTAGTTTGTGGCACATAACCAACCCCCCTTTTTTTCTTCTAAGTAAAAAGCCTACATACATCTTGCAGAGTGTGTTTTTAGGAGACTGTTTTAATCTGTTTGGGTGATTTAAATTGTGCTTAAAAAATGTCTGTCCCCCTGTTTGTTTGCTTTTAAAAAGTCCGATTTCAGAGTGCGCGCCCAGCAGTATTCCAGTGTTTGTTTTTTAAACAATCTCTCCCTTACCTGGAAAGTAGACTCTGATACCTTTGAAGCATGGATTCAGCCTGTCTGTATCCATGGAGATTCTGAATAGAGCAGCAGTTGCCTTTCCCCCTGACCACAGGGACTGGACTTAGCTGATTGGCTCCCTGAGTCCGTGTTGCACCTGAGCCCCACCCCCCACACCTGCTCTGGCAGCTTAAGTTTGTGGAGGGAAGCCCAAGACAGCCACCTCCATTTTGTGAGCCTCTGCATCTCCCTTCTGTCCTGATACAGCCCAGTGTTCAAGGATTGCAAAAAGACCTAGGTAAGGAGCCCTGAGATTTTTCTGGGTAAATAGTATTATTCGTTCAAAAGTATTTATTTCAGCTACCTGTGTCTGTTTTACTGTGGTCTCTCTGTGTTTCAGGCAGCCTGGCCTCTTTTAAAGTGGTGTTTATTTTTTTTAATTCATTTTTGCAGTGACTGTGTGAATTGCCTTGCTAATTTGTGGCACATAACCCCCCCCCTTTTTTTTTCTTCTAAGTAAAAAGGCTACTTAAATCTTGCAGAGTGTTTTTTTAGGACACTGTTTTCATCTGTTTCTGTGATTTAAGTTGTACTTAAAAACTGTCTGCCCCCCTGTTTCTTTGCCTTTAAAAAGCCTGCTTTCAGTGTGCGCGCCCAGCAGTATTCCAGTGTTTGTTTCTGAAACAATCTCTCCCTCACCTGGAAAGTAGACTCTGCTAGCTTGGAAGTGTGGATTCAGCCTGTCTGTATCCAAGGAGATTCTGAATAGGGCAGCAGTTGCCTTTCCCCCTGACCACAGGGACTGTACTTAGCTGCTTGGCTACTTGAGTCCCTGTGGCACCTGAACCCGGCCCCCCCACACCTGCTCTGGCGCCTTAACTTTGTGGAGGGAAGCCCAAGACAGCCACCTCCATTTTGTGAGCCTCTGCATCTCCCCTGTGTCTTGATACAGCCCAGTGTTCAAGGATTGTAAAAAGACCTAGGTAAGGAGCCCTGAGATTTATCTGGGTAAATAGTATTATTTGTTCAAAAGTGTTTATTTCAGCTACCTGTGTCTCTTTTACTGTGGACTCTCTGTGTTTCAGGCAGCCGGGCCTCTTTTAAAGTGGTGTTTTTCTTTAAATTAGTTTTTGCCGTGACTGTGTGAATTGCCTTGCTAATTTGTGGGACATAAACCCCCCCTTTTTTCTTCTAAGTAAAAAGGCTACTTACATCTTACAGAGTGTTTTTTTAGGAGACTGTTTTAATCTGTTTCTGTGATTTAAATTGTACTTAAAAAATGTCTGCCCCCTGTTTTTTTTGCCTTTAAAAAGCCTGATTTCAGAGTGCGTGCCCAGCAGTTTTCCAGTGTTTGTTTCTTAAAAAATCTCTCCGTTACCTGGAAAGTAGACTCTGCTAGCGTGGAAGTGTGGATTCAGCCTGTCTGTATCCAAGGAGATTCTGAATAGAGCAGCAGTTGCCTTTCCCCCTGACCACAGGGAATGGACTTAGCTGATTGGTTCCCTGGGTCCCTGTTGCACATGAGCCCCACCCCCCACACTTGCTCTGGCCCCTTAAGTTTGTGGAGGGAATTTCAAGACAGCCACCTCCATTTTGTGAGCCTCTGCATCTCCCTTGTGTCTTGATACAGCCCAGTGTTCAAGGATTGCAAAAAGACCTAGGTAAGGAGCCCTGAGATTTTTCTGGGTAAATAGTATTATTTGTTCAAAAGTGTTTATTTCAGCTACCTGTGTCTCTTTTAAAGTGGACTCTCTGTGTTTCAAGCAGCCTGGCCTCTTTCAAAATGGTGTTTTTCTTTAAATTAGTTTTTGCCGTGACTGTGTGAATTGCCTTGCTAATTTGTGGCACATAACACCCCCTTTTTTTCTTCTAAGTAAAAAGGCTACTTACATCTTGCACAGTGTGTTTTTAGGAGACTGTTTTAATCCATTTCTGTGATTTCAATTGAACTTAAAAACTGTCTGTCCCCCTGTTTGTTTGCCTTTAAGAAGCCCACTTTCAGAGTGCGCGCCCAGGAGTATTCCAGTGTTTGTTTCTTAAAGAATCTCTCCCTTACCTGGAAAGTAGACTCTGCTAGCTTGGAAGTGTGGATTCAGCCTGTCTGTATCAAAGGAGATTCTAAATAGAGCAGCAGTTGCCTTTCCCCCTGACCACAGGTACTGGACTTAGCTGATTGGCTCCCTGAGTCCCTGTTGCACTTGAGGCCCGCCCCCACACCTGATCTGGCCCATTAAGTTTGTGGAAGGAAGCCCAAGACAGCCACATCCATTTTGTGACCCTCTGCATCTCCTCTGTGTCCTGATACAGCCCAGTGTTCAAGGATTGCAAAAAGACCTAGGTAAGGAGCCCTGAGATTTATCTGGGTAAATAGTATTATTTGTTCAAAAGTGTTTATTTCAGCTACCTGTGTCTCTTTTACTGTGGATTCTCAGTGTTTCAGGCAGCCTGGCCTCTTTTAAAGTGGTGTTTTTCTTTAAATTAGTTTTTTCCGTGACTGTGTGAATTGCCTTGCTAGTTTGTGGCACATATCCCCCCCCCCCCTTTTTCTTCTAAGTAAAAAGGCTAAATACATCTTGCTGAGTGTGTTTTTAGGAGACTGTTTTAATCTGTTTCTGTGATTTATGTTGTTCTGAAAAACTGTCTGCCCCCCTGTTTGTTTGCCTTTAAAAAGCCCGATTTCAGAGTGCACGCCCAGCAGTATTCCAGTGTTTGTTTCTTAACAATCTCTCCCTTACCTGGAAAGTAGACTCTGCTAGCTTGGAAGTGTGGATTCAGCCTGTCTGTATCCATGGAGATTCTGAATAGAGCAGCAGTTGCCTTTCCCCTTGACCACAGGGAATGGACTTAGCTGATTGGTTCCCTGGGTCCCTGTTGCACCTGAGCCCGGCCCCCCCACACCTGCTCTGGCCCCTTAAGTTTGTGGAGGGAAGCCCAAGACAGCCACCTCCATTTTGTGAGCCTCTGCATCTCCACTGTGTCCTGATATAGCCCAGTGTTCAAGGAATGCAAAAAGACCTAGGTAAGGAGCCCTGAGATTTATCTGGGTAAATAGTATTATTTGTTCAAAAGTGTTTATTTCAGCTACCTGTGTCTCTTTTAATGTGGACTCTCTGTGTTTCAGGCAGCCTGGCCTCTTTTAAAGAGGTGTTTTTCTTTAAATTAGTTTTTGCCGTGACTGTGTGAATTGCCTTGCTAATTTGTGGCACATAACCCCCCCTTTTTTTCTTATAAGTAAAAAGGCTACTTACATCTTGCACAGTGTGTTTTTAGGAGACTGTTTTAATCTGTTTCTGTGATTTAAGTTGTGCTTAAAAACTGTCTGCCCCCCTGTTTGTTTGCCTTTAAAAAGCCCGATTTCAGAGTGCACGCCCAGCAGTATTCCAGTGTTTGTTTCTTAACAATCTCTCCCTTACCTGGAAAGTAGACTCTGGTAGCTTGGAAGTGTGAATTCAGCCTGTCTGTATCCATGGAGATTCTGAATAGAGCAGCAGTTGCCTTTCCCCTGACCACAGGGACTGGACTTAGCTGACTTGTTCCCTGAGTCCCTGTTGCACCTGAGCCCCGCCCCCCCACACCTGCTCTGGCCCCTTAAGTTTGTGGAGGGAAGCCCAAGACAGCCACCTCCATTTTGTGAGCCTCTGCATCTCCCCTGTGTCCTGATACAGCCCAGTGTTCAAGGATTGCAAAGAGACCTAGGTAAGGAGCTTAGAGATTTTTCTGGGTAAATAGTATTATTTGTTCAAAAGTGTTTATTTCAGCTACCTGTGTCTGTTTTACTGTGGTCTCTCTGTGTTTCAGGCAGCCTGGCCTCTCTTTTAAAGTGTTTTTCTTTTTTTTTTTTGCCGTGACTTTGTGAATTGCCTTGCTAGTTTGTGGCACATAACCAACTCCCCTTTTTTTCTTCTAAGTAAAAAGCCTACATACATCTTGCAGAGTGTGTTTTTAGGAGACTGTTTTAATCTGTTTGGGTGATTTAAATTGTGCTTAAAAAATGTCTGCTCTCCTGTTTGTTTGCTTTTAAAAAGTCCGATTTCAGAGTGCGCGCCCAGCAGTATTCCAGTGTTTGTTTTTTAAACAATCTCCCTCACCTGGAAAGTAGACTCTGCTACCTTTGAAGTGTGGATTCAGCCTGTCTGTATCCATGTAGATTCTGAATAGAACAGCAGTTGCCTTTCTCCCTGACCACAGGGACTGGACTTAGCTGATTGGCTTCCTGAGTCCCTGTTGAACCTGAGCCCCACCCCCCCACACCTGCTCTGGCAGCTTAAGTTTGTGGAGGGAAGCCCAAGACAGCCACCTCCATTTTGTGAGCCTCTGCATCTCCCTGTGTCCTGATACAGCCCAGTGTTCAAGGATTGCAAAGAGACCTAGGTAAGGCTCCCTGAGATTTTTCTGGGTAAATAGTATTATTTGTTCAACAGTGTTTATTTCAGCTACCTGTGTCCCTTTTACTGTGGACTCTCTGTGTTTCAGGCAGCCTGGCCTCTTTGAAAGTGGTGTTTTTTTTTTTTAATTCATTTTTGCAGTGACTGTGTGAATTGCCTTGCTAGTTTGTGGCACATACCCCCGCCTTTTTTTCTTCTAAGTAAAAGGGCTCCTTAAATCTTGCAGAGTGTTTTTTTGGAGACTGTTTTAATCTGTTTCTGTGATTTAAATTGTACTTAAAAACTGTCTGCCCCCTGTTTGTTTGCCTTTAAAAAGTCCGCTTTCAGTGTGCGCGCCCAGCAGTATTCCAGTGTTTGTTTCTGAAACAATCTCTCCCTCACCTGGAAAGTAGACTCTGCTAGCTTGGAAGTGTGGATTCAGCCTGTCTGTATCTAAGGAGATTCTGAATAGGGCAGCAGTTGCCTTTCCCCCTGACCACAGGGACTGGACTTTGCTGATTGGCTACCTGAGTCCCTGTTGCACCTGAACCCGGCCCCCCCACACCTGCTCTTGCGCCTTAACTTTGTGGAGGGAAGCCCCAGACAGCTACCTCCATTTTGTGAGCCTCTGCATCTCCCCTGTGTCTTGATACAGCCCAGTGTTCAAGGATTGCAAAAAAGACCTAGGTAAGGAGCCCTGAGATTTATCTGGGTAAATAGTATTATTTGTTCAAAAGTTTTTATTTCAGCTACCTGTGTCTCTTTTACTGTGGACTCTCTGTGTTTCAAGCAGCCTGGCCTCTTTTAAAGTGGTGTTTTTCTTTAAATTAGTTTTTGCCATGACTGTGTGAATTGCCTTGCTAATTTGTGGCACATAACCCCCCTATTTTTCTTCTGAGTAAAAAAACTACTTACATCTTGCACAGTGTGTTTTTAAGAGACTGTTTTAATCTGTTTCTGTGATTTCAATTGTGCATAAAAACTGTCTGCCCCCCGGTTTGTTTGCTTTTAAAAATCCCGCTTTCAGAGTGCGCGCCCAGCAGTATTCCAGTGTTTGTTTCTTAACAATCTCTCCCTTACCTGGAAAGTGGATTCTGCTACCTTTGAAGTGTGGATTCAGCCTGTCTGTATCCATGGAGATTCTGAATAGAGCAGCAGTTGCCTTTCCCCTTGACCACAGGGACTGGACTTAGCTGATTGGCTCCCTGAGTCCCTGTTGAAACTGAGTCCCGCCCCCCACACCTGCTCTGGCCCCTTAAGTTTGTGGAGGGAAGCCAAAGACAACCACCTCCATTTTGTGAGCCTCTGCATCTCCCCTGTGTCCTGATACAGCCCAGTGTTCAAGGATTGCAAAAAGCCCTAGGTAAGGAGCCCTGAGATTTTTCTGGGTAAATAGTATTATTTGTTCAAAAGTGTTTATTTCAGCTACCTGTGTCTGTTTTACTGTGTACTCTCTGTGTTTCAGGCAGCCTGGCCTCTTTTAAAGTGGTGTTTTTTTTTTACTGTGTTTTTGCCGTGACTTTGTGAATTGCCTTGCTAGTTTGTGGCACATAACCACCCCCCTTTTTTTCTTCTAAGTAAAAAGGCTACATACATCTTGCAGAGTGTGTTTTTAGGAGACTGTTTTAATCCGTTTCTGTGATTTAAATTGTACTTAAAAACTGTCTGTCCCCCTGTTTGCCTTTAAGAAGCCCGCTTTCAGAGTGCGCGCCCAGCAGTATTCCAGTGTTTGTTTCTTAACAATCTCTCCCTTACCTGGAAAGTGGATTCTGCTACCTTTGAAGTGTGGATTCCTTTTTCTTGCACTGTCAGAAGGGCTGGGGCAGACTCATTCTTTACCAAACCTCCATTCACTGCACTTTTGTCAATTTGGGCCATTCTGTCTCCAATTTGTATGAATGAATCAGATTCTTTTCTAGGTATCAGCATAATTTCGATTTTTCCTTGGTAATTTGCAGCAATCACTCTCCCTAAAACCTGATCAATTTGCCATTTCTGTTCTGGTAACTTTCCTCTCCCCAACTGCTCTGTGACTGCTTGCATGACAGATTGCTTTTGTGCGTGCTGCACAGTTTTTATCAAATCTAGGGGAATGTGCATCTCTGTCATCTCTGCCCACCTGTAAGTGGCCTTTTCACATTTCTGGGGCACCCACATAGCCATCCCCACTAAGGCAGAATTCTGGGTGAACACTTCTCTCTCTGAATTTTTCTGATTAACATCTGCAAGGTAATTGAACCAGTTAGGTGCTAAAACATTATCAAAGAACCAAAAATCAGCATAAAAATGACACATCTCACGTAGCTCTTGCTTTAAAATCTGACACACATTATACAACGCTGTTCCTTCTCCTGTGCCAGAAAACAACATTTCAGTCAATGAATCATTAGTAAAACAAACATGCTTTTTATCTTCAGTGGACACGAATTCAAATGGTGCACACAATTTCATTGGTAACTCTTTTATCTGTGGTACTCTAGCCCTGTCTTGCAAGTACCAGATCCATTGAATGATTCTAGCTAGGGGCACTATTTTCTTTCCTTGTTCATGATTTAAATATACATAAGTATTTCCTTCTTGCACTGCGCAGAAACCTAAAGTCTGCATTATTTCATTTGCCAAATCACACGCGCGCAGCTGCATATTATTTTTCACAGTGACCATATACAAAAGTGTTAGGATTTCACTCAAATGAGGGCTATTCTTTTTCCAAAAATCAAACAAGCTAATGAAACTCGGTGTCTCTTTCTCTAAAATCTTTCCTTTTACTTGGGCATTTTGCAACGGTAACTCGTAAGTCACATTCTGGGCTCTCTCGTCCCTGTTATCAGTTAAGGAATGCATTTTGGCTGCCAAAAACCCTGGCTCACACGGAAACTCAGTGCAGCTCGGAGCTGTCTTAACCCCCTCATTACTGGAATGGGACAAGAAAGATTCTTCAAAAACAGCCCTTTCATAACTTTCAGTCTTATTTTGAATTATTGTATCCTGGCTAATTTGCTCACGTAAATTCCTATTTTCATGTTCCAACTTCCTACATTTCTCCTGCATTTCTCTGTAAGCAGATAAAGGTATCCAGACCTTTCTGTCATCATTACTTCCAAAACACACTTTTTCTACATATATACAACGGGAATTATTTCTCAAAACAACATCAGGCATTTTAGCTACACATGCATTTTCTTCTGTAATTCCCCAAACAGAAAACAATTCACAGTTTTTCTTAGCACCATCAGGCAGTTCATCAACACATGTATTCTCAGACATGGTCTGCCGTGCTACTGTGATTCCCCAAACAGAACAATTTCTGTAATTCTCCAAACAACAAAAAAACAATTACACTTTTAAAGTGTGCACTTCGAAATCTACTAACTCGTCAAACCCCTTAATCACCTCTTAATGACCGACCCCACGACTCCAGGTACCAATTGTAGTGCTTTCCTCTTATTTAGTTTCTAAGCACTAACATAACACAACAGAAATGCACTTCTGAGGTCAAAGAAGACTTTTATTGTTATTTTATTCTTCCCCAACCACAATGTTTATGAATGAATGACGAATTAGTAGCTTTCAAGTCCGCGTTAATCAAACAAAATATATCAGTTTGCAATATACACAGCAGGTTATATTTATAAGATATTGAATGCAAAGCAAAACAAATACTTCACCGTGTAGGAACTATTTACAGCTACATCTTTCTAAGGTCTGCAAGCTGATGACCCCTGTCAGCCGCGAGAAAGAGTGTCATCTACCCACACGGGATGCTGGCAGCTGGCGCCAAGCTCCAGCACGAGGTCCGGCAGATTCGAATCTGACTCTCTGCAGCCTGTTACATTCGTTACAAAGGTGTGCCCCCTCCTCTCAGACCCGGGAAACTGAGCAAGCCTTTTGGAGACTGGCCAGGTCTCCAAGACTACTCCTGTTCCCAAGCTCAAGGGAAGAGAAACGACGCCCATGTACTCTCTCTTATCAGGTCTAGTCTACTGTGAGAGCAAAACATCTTGGTTCTCTGGTGCAAAAACACAGTTTGGAAAAATACAGCTTAGATTCTCAACTGCAATGTCTAACTCCACGTTAAAGGCAATGGGCAGCTAACCTAAATATCAAATGCAATGTCATGTTAAAGGCAATAGGCAGCTAACCTAAATATCAAATGCAATGTCTAGTGTCATGTCAAAGCCAATAGGCATCTAAGCTGAATACAAAATGCAATGTCTTATATCATGTCAAAGCCCATAGGCAGCTGAGCTGAATATAAAATGCAATGTATAATATCATGTCAAAGCCAATAGGCAGCTGAGCTGAATACAAAGTGCAATGTATAATACCATGTCAAAGCCAATAGGCAGCGTAGCTGAATACAAAGTGTAATGTATAATATCATGTCAAAGCCAATAGGCAGTTAAATTGAATACATCATGCCAAAGTCAATAGGCATGCAATGTCAAAGCCAATAGGCGGCTAGACTGGATACAGCATGTCAAAGCCAATAGGCAGAATACAGAATGTAATGGCTAATGCAATGTCAAAGCCCATAGGCGGCTCAACTGAATACAGAAAGTAATGGCTAATGCCATGTCAAAGCCAATAGGCACAATACAGAATGTAATGACTAATGCAATGTCAAAGCCCATAGGCGGCTAAACTGAATACAGAAAGTAATGGCTAATGCCATGTCAAAGCCAATAGGCGGCTCAACTGAACAAAATATACCATGTGCTACTGGTGAACATTGAGCAACTAATATGCGCAGTGGTGAAACACAAAGTCATTGGTCAAAACAAACTTTATCAAATGGCAGGACATTAGGAGACTGTTTTAATCTGTTTCTGTGATTTAAATTGTACTTAAAAACTGTCTGCCCCCCTATTTATTTGCCTTTAAAAAGCCCGCTTTCAGTGTGCGCGCCCAGCAGTATTCCAGTGTTTGTTTCTGAAACAATCTCTAACTCACCTGGAAAGTAGACTCTGCTAGCTTGGAAGTGTGGATTCAGCCTGTCTGTATCCAAGGAGATTCTGAATAGGGCAGCAGTTGCCTTTCCCCCTGACCACAGGGACTGGACTTAGCTGATTGGCTACCTGAGTCCCTGTTGCACCTGAACCCGGCCCCCCCACACCTGCTCTGGCACCTTAACTTTGTGGAGGGAAGCCCAAGACAGCTACCTCCATTTTGTGAGCCTCTGCATCTCCCCTGTGTCTTGATACAGCCCAGTGTTCAAGGATTGCAAAAAAGACCTAGGTAAGGAGCCCTGAGATTTATCTGGGTAAATAGTATTATTTGTTCAAAAGTTTTTATTTCAGGTACCTGTGTCTCTTTTACTGTGGACTCTCTGTGTTTCAAGCAGCCTGGCCTCTTTTAAAGTGGTGTTTTTCTTTAAATTAGTTTTTGCTGTGACTGTGTGAATTGCCTTTCTAATTTGTGGCACATAACCCCCCTCCCTTTTTCTTCTAAGTAAAAAGGCTACTTACAGCTTGCAGAGTGTTTTTTTAGGAGACTATTTTAATCTGTTTCTGTGATTTAAATTGTACTTAAAAACTGTCTGCCCCCCTGGTTGTTTGCCTTTAAAAAGCCCGCTTTCAGAGTGCGCGCCCAGCAGTATTCCAGTGTTTGTTTCTTAACAATCTCTCCCTTACCTGGAAAGTGGATTCTGCTACCTTTGAAGTGTGGATTCAGCCTGTCTGTATCCATGGAGATTCTGAATAGAGCAGCAGTTGCCTTTCCCCCTGACCACAGGGACTGGACTTAGCTGATTGGCTCCCTGAGTCCCTGTTGAACCTGAGTCCCGCCCCCCACACCGGCTCTGGCCCCTTAAGTTTGTGGAGGGAAGCCCAACACAGCCACCTCCATTTTGTGAGCCTCTGCATCTCCCCTGTGTCTTGATACAGCCCAGTGTTCAAGGATTGCAAAAAGACCTAGGTAAGGAGCCGTGAGATTTTTCTTGGTAAATAGTACTATTTGTTCAAAAGTGTTTATTTCAGCTACCTGTGTCTCTTTTACTGTGGACTCTCTGTGTTTCAGGCAGCCTGGCCTCTTTTAAAGTGGTGTTTTTCTTTAAATTAGTTTTTGCCGTGACTGTGTGAATTGCCTTGCTAGTTTGTGGCACATAACCCCCCCCTTTTTTTCTTCTTAGTAAAAAGGCTACATACATCTTGCAGAGTGTGTTTTTAGGAGACGTTTTTAATCTGTTTCTGTGATTTAAATTGTGCTTAAAAACTGTCTGCCCCCCTGTTTTTTTGCCTTTAAAAAAGCCCGATTTCAGAGTGCGCTCCCAGCAGTATTCCAGTGTTTGTTTCTTAACAATCTCTCCCTTACCTGGAAAGTAGACTCTGCTAGCTTGGAAGTGTGGATTCAGCCTGTGTGTATCCATGGAGATTCTGAATAGAGCAGCAGTTGCCTTTCCCCCTGACCACAGGGACTGGACTTAGCTGGTTGGGTCCCTGAGTCCCTGTTGCACCTGAGCCCCGCCCCCCCACACCTGCTCTGGCCCCTTAAGTTTGTGGAGGGAAGCTCAAGACAGCCACCTCCATTTTGTGAGCCTCTGCATCTCCCTTGTGACCTGATACAGCCCAGTGTTCAAGGATTGCAAAAAGACCTAGGTAAGGAGCCCTGAGATTTTTCTGGGTAAATAGTATTATTTGTTCAAAAGTGTTTATTTCAGCTACCTGTGTCTCTTTTACTGTGGACTCTCTGTGTTTCAGGCAGCCTGGCCTCTTTTAAAGTGGTGTTTTTTTTTTATTTGTTTTTGCCGTGACTGTGTGAATTGGCTTGCTATTTTGTGGCACATAACCCCCCCTTTTTTCTTCTGAGTAAAAAGGCTACTTACATCTTGCAGAGTGTGTTTTTAGGAGACTGTTTTAATCTGTTTCTGTGATTTAAATTGTACTTAAACACTGTCTGCCCCCTGTTTGTTTGCCTTTAAAAAGCCCGCTTTCAGTGTCCGCGCCCAGCACTATTCCAGTGTTTGTTTCTGAAACAATCTCTCCCTCACCTGGAAAGTAGACTCTGCTAGCTTGGAAGTGTGGATTCAGCCTGTCTGTATCCAAGGAGATTCTGAATAGGGCAGCAGTTGCCTTTCCCCCTGACCACAGGGACTGGACTTAGCTGATTGGCTACCTGAGTCCCTGTTGCACCTGAACCCGGCCCCCCCACACCTGCTCTGGTGCCTTAACTTTGTGGAGGGAAGCCCAAGACAGCCACATCCATTTTGTGAGCCTCTGCATCTCCTCTGTGTCCTGATACAGCCCAGTGTTCAAGGATTGCAAAAAGACCTAGGTAAGGAGCCCTGAGATTTATCTGGGTAAATAGTATTATTTGTTCAAAAGTGTTTATTTCAGCTACCTGTGTCTCTTTTACTGTGGACTCTCTGTGTTTCAGGCAGCCTGGCCTCTTTTAAAGTGGTGTTTTTCTTTAAATTCGTTTTTGCCGTGACTGTGTGAATTGCCTTGCTAATTTGTGGCACATAACCCCCCTCTTTTTTCTTCTAAGTAAAAAGGCTACTTACATCTTGCAGAGTGTTTTTTTAGGAGACTGTTTTAATCTGTTTCTGTGATTTAAATTGTACTTAAAAAATGTCTGCCCCCTGTTTTTTTTGCCTTTAAAAAGCCTGATTTCAGAGTGCGCGCCCAGCAGTTTTCCAGTGTTTGTTTCTTAAAAAATCTCTCCGTTACCTGGAAAGTAGACTCTGCTAGCTTGTAAGTGTGGATTCAGCCTGTCTGTATCCAAGGAGATTCTGAATAGAGCAGCAGTTGCCTTTCCCCAGACCACAGGGACTGGACTTAGCTGATTGGCTCCCTGAGTCCCTGTTGCACCTGAGTCCCGCCCCCCCCACACCTACTCTGGCTCCTTAAGTTTGTAGAGGGAAGCCCAAGACAGCCACCTCCATTTTGTGAGCCTCTGCATCTCCCCTGTGTCCTGATACAGCCCAGTGTTCAAGGATTGCAAAGAGACCTAGGTAAGGAGTTTAGAGATTTTTATGGGTAAATAGTATTATTTGTTCAAAAGTGTTTATTTCAGCTACCTGCGTCTGTTTTACTGTGGTCTCTCTGTGTTTCAGGCAGCCTGGCCTCTCTTTTAAAGTGTTTTTTTTTTTTTTTTTTGCCGTGACTTTGTGAATTGCCTTGCTAGTTTGTGGCACATAACCCCCCCCCCCCTTTTTTTTTCTTCTAAGTAAAAAGGCTACTTAAATCTTGCAGAGTGTTTTTTTAGGACACTGTTTTCATCTGTTTCTGTGATTTAAGTTGTACTTAAAAACTGTCTGCCCCCCTGTTTCTTTGCCTTTAAAAAGCCTGCTTTCAGTGTGCGCGCCCAGCAGTATTCCAGTGTTTGTTTCTGAAACAATCTCTCCCTCACCTGGAAAGTAGACTCTGCTAGCTTGGAAGTGTGGATTCAGCCTGTCTGTATCCAAGGAGATTCTGAATAGGGCAGCAGTTGCCTTTCCCCCTGACCACAGGGACTGTACTTAGCTGCTTGGCTACCTGAGTCCCTGTGGCACCTGAACCCGGCCCCCCCACACCTGCTCTGGCGCCTTAACTTTGTGGAGGGAAGCCCAAGACAGCCACCTCCATTTTGTGAGCCTCTGCATCTCCCCTGTGTCTTGATACAGCCCAGTGTTCAAGGATTGTAAAAAGACCTAGGTAAGGAGCCCTGAGATTTATCTGGGTAAATAGTATTATTTGTTCAAAAGTGTTTATTTCAGCTACCTGTGTCTCTTTTACTGTGGACTCTCTGTGTTTCAGGCAGCCGGGCCTCTTTTAAAGTGGTGTTTTTCTTTAAATTAGTTTTTGCCGTGACTGTGTGAATTGCCTTGCTAATTTGTGGGACATAAACCCCCCCTTTTTTCTTCTAAGTAAAAAGGCTACTTACATCTTACAGAGTGTTTTTTTAGGAGACTGTTTTAATCTGTTTCTGTGATTTAAATTGTACTTAAAAAATGTCTGCCCCCTGTTTTTTTTGCCTTTAAAAAGCCTGATTTCAGAGTGCGTGCCCAGCAGTTTTCCAGTGTTTGTTTCTTAAAAAATCTCTCCGTTACCTGGAAAGTAGACTCTGCTAGCTTGGAAGTGTGGATTCAGCCTGTCTGTATCCAAGGAGATTCTGAATAGAGCAGCAGTTGCCTTTCCCCCTGACCACAGGGAATGGACTTAGCTGATTGGTTCCCTGGGTCCCTGTTGCACATGAGCCCCACCCCCCACACTTGCTCTGGCCCCTTAAGTTTGTGGAGGGAATTTCAAGACAGCCACCTCCATTTTGTGAGCCTCTGCATCTCCCTTGTGTCTTGATACAGCCCAGTGTTCAAGGATTGCAAAAAGACCTAGGTAAGGAGCCCTGAGATTTTTCTGGGTAAATAGTATTATTTGTTCAAAAGTGTTTATTTCAGCTACCTGTGTCTCTTTTAAAGTGGACTCTCTGTGTTTCAAGCAGCCTGGCCTCTTTCAAAGTGGTGTTTTTCTTTAAATTAGTTTTTGCCGTGACTGTGTGAATTGCCTTGCTAATTTGTGGCACATAACACCCCCTTTTTTTCTTCTAAGTAAAAAGGCTACTTACATCTTGCACAGTGTGTTTTTAGGAGACTGTTTTAATCCATTTCTGTGATTTCAATTGAACTTAAAAACTGTCTGTCCCCCTGTTTGTTTGCCTTTAAGAAGCCCACTTTCAGAGTGCGCGCCCAGGAGTATTCCAGTGTTTGTTTCTTAAAGAATCTCTCCCTTACCTGTAGAGTAGACTCTGCTAGCTTGGAAGTGTGGATTCAGCCTGTCTGTATCAAAGGAGATTCTAAATAGAGCAGCAGTTGCCTTTCCCCCTGACCACAGGTACTGGACTTAGCTGATTGGCTCCCTGAGTCCCTGTTGCACTTGAGGCCCGCCCCCACACCTGATCTGGCCCATTAAGTTTGTGGAAGGAAGCCCAAGACAGCCACATCCATTTTGTGACCCTCTGCATCTCCTCTGTGTCCTGATACAGCCCAGTGTTCAAGGATTGCAAAAAGACCTAGGTAAGGAGCCCTGAGATTTATCTGGGTAAATAGTATTATTTGTTCAAAAGTGTTTATTTCAGCTACCTGTGTCTCTTTTACTGTGGATTCTCAGTGTTTCAGGCAGCCTGGCCTCTTTTAAAGTGGTGTTTTTCTTTAAATTAGTTTTTTCCGTGACTGTGTGAATTGCCTTGCTAGTTTGTGGCACATATCCCCCCCCCCCTTTTTCTTCTAAGTAAAAAGGCTAAATACATCTTGCTGAGTGTGTTTTTAGGAGACTGTTTTAATCTGTTTCTGTGATTTATGTTGTTCTGAAAAACTGTCTGCCCCCCTGTTTGTTTGCCTTTAAAAAGCCCGATTTCAGAGTGCACGCCCAGCAGTATTCCAGTGTTTGTTTCTTAACAATCTCTCCCTTACCTGGAAAGTAGACTCTGCTAGCTTGGAAGTGTGGATTCAGCCTGTCTGTATCCATGGAGATTCTGAATAGAGCAGCAGTTGCCTTTCCCCCTGACCACAGGGAATGGACTTAGCTGATTGGTTCCCTGGGTCCCTGTTGCACCTGAGCCCGGCCCCCCCCACACCTGCTCTGGCCCCTTAAGTTTGTGGAGGGAAGCCCAAGACAGCCACCTTTATTTTGTGAGCCTCTGCATCTCCACTGTGTCCTGATATAGCCCAGTGTTCAAGGAATGCAAAAAGACCTAGGTAAGGAGCCCTGAGATTTATCTGGGTAAATAGTATTATTTGTTCAAAAGTGTTTATTTCAGCTACCTGTGTCTCTTTTAATGTGGACTCTCTGTGTTTCAGGCAGCCTGGCCTCTTTTAAAGAGGTGTTTTTCTTTAAATTAGTTTTTGCCGTGACTGTGTGAATTGCCTTGCTAATTTGTGGCACATAACCCCCCCTTTTTTTCTTCTAAGTAAAAAGGCTACTTACATCTTGCACAGTGTGTTTTTAGGAGACTGTTTTAATCTGTTTCTGTGATTTAAGTTGTGCTTAAAAACTGTCTGCCCCCCTGTTTGTTTGCCTTTAAAAAGCCCGATTTCAGAGTGCACGCCCAGCAGTATTCCAGTGTTTGTTTCTTAACAATCTCTCCCTTACCTGGAAAGTAGACTCTGGTAGCTTGGAAGTGTGAATTCAGCCTGTCTGTATCCATGGAGATTCTGAATAGAGCAGCAGTTGCCTTTCCCCTGACCACAGGGACTGGACTTAGCTGACTTGTTCCCTGAGTCCCTGTTGCACCTGAGCCCCGCCCCCCCACACCTGCTCTGGCCCCTTAAGTTTGTGGAGGGAAGCCCAAGACAGCCACCTCCATTTTGTGAGCCTCTGCATCTCCCCTGTGTCCTGATACAGCCCAGTGTTCAAGGATTGCAAAGAGACCTAGGTAAGGAGCTTAGAGATTTTTCTGGGTAAATAGTATTATTTGTTCAAAAGTGTTTATTTCAGCTACCTGTGTCTGTTTTACTGTGGTCTCTCTGTGTTTCAGGCAGCCTGGCCTCTCTTTTAAAGTGTTTTTCTTTTTTTTTTTGCCGTGACTTTGTGAATTGCCTTGCTAGTTTGTGGCACATAACCAACTCCCCTTTTTTTCTTCTAAGTAAAAAGCCTACATACATCTTGCAGAGTGTGTTTTTAGGAGACTGTTTTAATCTGTTTGGGTGATTTAAATTGTGCTTAAAAAATGTCTGCTCTCCTGTTTGTTTGCTTTTAAAAAGTCCGATTTCAGAGTGCGTGCCCAGCAGTATTCCAGTGTTTGTTTTTTAAACAATCTCCCTCACCTGGAAAGTAGACTCTGCTACCTTTGAAGTGTGGATTCAGCCTGTCTGTATCCATGTAGATTCTGAATAGAACAGCAGTTGCCTTTCTCCCTGACCACAGGGACTGGACTTAGCTGATTGGCTTCCTGAGTCCCTGTTGAACCTGAGCCCCACCCCCCCACACCTGCTCTGGCAGCTTAAGTTTGTGGAGGGAAGCCCAAGACAGCCACCTCCATTTTGTGAGCCTCTGCATCTCCCTGTGTCCTGATACAGCCCAGTGTTCAAGGATTGCAAAGAGACCTAGGTAAGGCTCCCTGAGATTTTTCTGGGTAAATAGTATTATTTGTTCAAAAGTGTTTATTTCAGCTACCTGTGTCCCTTTTACTGTGGACTCTCTGTGTTTCAGGCAGCCTGGCCTCTTTGAAAGTGGTGTTTTTTTTTTTTTAATTCATTTTTGCAGTGACTGTGTGAATTGCCTTGCTAGTTTGTGGCACATACCCCCGCCTTTTTTTCTTCTAAGTAAAAGGGCTCCTTAAATCTTGCAGAGTGTTTTTTTGGAGACTGTTTTAATCCGTTTCTGTGATTTAAATTGTACTTAAAAACTGTCTGTCCCCCTGTTTGTTTGCCTTTAAGAAGCCCGCTTTCAGAGTGCGCACCCAGGAGTATTCCAGTGTTTGTTTCTTAAAGAATCTCTCCCTTACCTGGAAAGTAGACTCTGCTAGCTTGGAAGTGTGGATTCAACCTGTCTGTATCAAAGGAGATTCTAAATAGAGCAGCAGTTGCCTTTCCCCCTGACCACAGGGACTGGACTTAGCTGATTGGCTCCCTGAGTCCCTGTTGCACTTGAGGCCCGCCCCCACACCTGATCTGGCCCATTAAGTTTGTGGAAGGAAGCCCAAGACAGCCACATCCATTTTGTGACCCTCTGCATCTCCTCTGTGTCCTGATACAGCCCAGTGTTCAAGGATTGCAAAAAGACCTAGGTAAGGAGCCCTGAGATTTATCTGGGTAAATAGTATTATTTGTTCAAAAGTGTTTATTTCAGCTACCTGTGTCTCTTTTACTGTGGATTCTCTGTGTTTCAGGCAGCCTGGCCCCTTTTAAAGTGGTGTTTTTCTTTAAATTAGTTTTTGCCGTGACTGTGTGAATTGCCTTGCTAATTTGTGGCACATATCCCCCCCCCCCTCTTTTTTCTTCTAAGTAAAAAGGCTAAATACATCTTTAGTGTGTTTTTAGGAGACTGTTTTAATCTGTTTGGGTGATTTAAATTGTGCTTAAAAAATGTCTGCCCCCCTGTTTGTTTGCTTTTAAAAAGTCCGATTTCAGAGTGCGCGCCCAGCAGTATTCCAGTGTTTGTTTTTTAAACAATCTCTCCCTTACCTGGAAAGTAGACTCTGCTACCTTTGAAGTGTGGATTCAGCCTGTCTGTATCCATTGAGATTCTGAATAGAGCAGCAGTTGCCTTTCCCCCTGACTACAGGGACTGGACTTAGCTGATTGGCTCCCTGAGTCCCTGTTGCACCTGAGCCCACCCCCCCACACCTGCTCTGGCAGCTTAAGTTTGTGGAGGGAAGCCCAAGACAGACACCTCCATTTTGTGAGCCTCTGCATCTCCCTTGTGTCCTGATACAGCCCAGTGTTCAAGGATTGCAAAAAGACCTAGGTAAGGAGCCCTGAGATTTTTCTGGGTAAATAGTATTATTTGTTCAAAAGTGTTTATATCAGCTACCTGTGTCTCTTTCACTGTGGACTCTCTGTGTTTCAGGCAGCAAGGCCTCTTTTAAAGTGGTGTTTTTCTTTATATTAGTTTTTGCAGTGACTGTGTGAATTGCCTTGCTAGTTTGTGGCACATAAACCCCCCCATTTTTTTCTTCTAAGTAAAAAGGCTACTTAAATCTTGCAGAGTGTTTTTTTAGGAGACTGTTTTAATCTGTTTCTGTGATTTAAATTGTACTTAAAAACTGTCTGCCCCCCTATTTATTTGCCTTTAAAAAGCCCGCTTTCAGTGTGCGCGCCCAGCAGTATTCCAGTGTTTGTTTCTGAAACAATCTCTAACTCACCTGGAAAGTAGACTCTGCTAGCTTGGAAGTGTGGATTCAGCCTGTCTGTATCCAAGGAGATTCTGAATAGGGCAGCAGTTGCCTTTCCCCCTGACCACAGGGACTGGACTTAGCTGATTGGCTACCTGAGTCCCTGTTGCACCTGAACCCGGCCCCCCCACACCTGCTCTGGCACCTTAACTTTGTGGAGGGAAGCCCAAGACAGCTACCTCCATTTTGTGAGCCTCTGCATCTCCCCTGTGTCTTGATACAGCCCAGTGTTCAAGGATTGCAAAAAAGACCTAGGTAAGGAGCCCTGAGATTTATCTGGGTAAATAGTATTATTTGTTCAAAAGTTTTTATTTCAGGTACCTGTGTCTCTTTTACTGTGGACTCTCTGTGTTTCAAGCAGCCTGGCCTCTTTTAAAGTGGTGTTTTTCTTTAAATTAGTTTTTGCTGTGACTGTGTGAATTGCCTTTCTAATTTGTGGCACATAACCCCCCTCCCTTTTTCTTCTAAGTAAAAAGGCTACTTACAGCTTGCAGAGTGTTTTTTTAGGAGACTATTTTAATCTGTTTCTGTGATTTAAATTGTACTTAAAAACTGTCTGCCCCCCTGGTTGTTTGCCTTTAAAAAGCCCGCTTTCAGAGTGCGCGCCCAGCAGTATTCCAGTGTTTGTTTCTTAACAATCTCTCCCTTACCTGGAAAGTGGATTCTGCTACCTTTGAAGTGTGGATTCAGCCTGTCTGTATCCATGGAGATTCTGAATAGAGCAGCAGTTGCCTTTCCCCCTGACCACAGGGACTGGACTTAGCTGATTGGCTCCCTGAGTCCCTGTTGAACCTGAGTCCCGCCCCCCACACCGGCTCTGGCCCCTTAAGTTTGTGGAGGGAAGCCCAACACAGCCACCTCCATTTTGTGAGCCTCTGCATCTCCCCTGTGTCTTGATACAGCCCAGTGTTCAAGGATTGCAAAAAGACCTAGGTAAGGAGCCGTGAGATTTTTCTTGGTAAATAGTACTATTTGTTCAAAAGTGTTTATTTCAGCTACCTGTGTCTCTTTTACTGTGGACTCTCTGTGTTTCAGGCAGCCTGGCCTCTTTTAAAGTGGTGTTTTTCTTTAAATTAGTTTTTGCCGTGACTGTGTGAATTGCCTTGCTAGTTTGTGGCACATAACCCCCCCCTTTTTTTCTTCTTAGTAAAAAGGCTACATACATCTTGCAGAGTGTGTTTTTAGGAGACGTTTTTAATCTGTTTCTGTGATTTAAATTGTGCTTAAAAACTGTCTGCCCCCCTGTTTTTTTGCCTTTAAAAAAGCCCGATTTCAGAGTGCGCTCCCAGCAGTATTCCAGTGTTTGTTTCTTAACAATCTCTCCCTTACCTGGAAAGTAGACTCTGCTAGCTTGGAAGTGTGGATTCAGCCTGTGTGTATCCATGGAGATTCTGAATAGAGCAGCAGTTGCCTTTCCCCCTGACCACAGGGACTGGACTTAGCTGGTTGGGTCCCTGAGTCCCTGTTGCACCTGAGCCCCGCCCCCCCACACCTGCTCTGGCCCCTTAAGTTTGTGGAGGGAAGCTCAAGACAGCCACCTCCATTTTGTGAGCCTCTGCATCTCCCTTGTGACCTGATACAGCCCAGTGTTCAAGGATTGCAAAAAGACCTAGGTAAGGAGCCCTGAGATTTTTCTGGGTAAATAGTATTATTTGTTCAAAAGTGTTTATTTCAGCTACCTGTGTCTCTTTTACTGTGGACTCTCTGTGTTTCAGGCAGCCTGGCCTCTTTTAAAGTGGTGGTTTTTTTTTATTTGTTTTTGCCGTGACTGTGTGAATTGGCTTGCTAGTTTGTGGCACATAACCCCCCCCTTTTTTCTTCTGAGTAAAAAGGCTACTTACATCTTGCAGAGTGTGTTTTTAGGAGACTGTTTTAATCTGTTTCTGTGATTTAAATTGTGCTTGAAAACTGTCTGCCCCCCTGTTTGTTTGCCTTTAAAAAGCCTGCTTTCAGAGTACGCGCCCAGCAGTATTCCAGTGTTTGTTTCTGAAACAATCTCTCCCTCACCTGGAAAGTAGACTCTGCTAGCTTGGAAGTGTGGATTCAGCCTGTCTGTATCCAAGGAGATTCTGAATAGGGCAGCAGATGTCTTTCCCCCTTACCACAGGGACTGGACTTAGCTGATTGGCTCCCTGAGTCCCTGTTGCAACTGATTCCCGCCCCCCACACCTGCTCTGGCCCCTTAAGTTTGTGGAGGGAAGCCCAAGACAGCCACCTCCATTTTGTGAGCCTCTGCATCTCCCTTGTGTCCTGATACAGCCCAGTGTTCAAGGATTGCAAAAAGACCTAGGTAAGGCTCCCTGAGATTTTCTGGTAAATGGTATTATTTGTTCAAAAGTGTTTATTGCAGCTACCTGTGTCTCTTTTACTGTGGACTCTCTGTGTTTCAGGCAGCCTGGCCTCTTTTAAAGTGGTGTTTTTTGTTTAATTCATTTTTGCAGTGACTGTGTGAATTGCCTTGCTAGTTTGTGGCACATACCCCCCCCTTTTTTTCTTCTAAGTAAAAAGGCTACTTAAATCTTGCAGAGTATTTTTTTAGGAAACTGTTTTAATCTGTTTCTGTGATTTAAATTGTACTTAAACACTGTCTGCCCCCTGTTTGTTTGCCTTTAAAAAGCCCGCTTTCAGTGTCCGCGCCCAGCAGTATTCCAGTGTTTGTTTCTGAAACAATCTCTCCCTCACCTGGAAAGTAGACTCTGCTAGCTTGGAAGTGTGGATTCAGCCTGTCTGTATCCAAGGAGATTCTGAATAGGGCAGCAGTTGCCTTTCCCCCTGACCACAGGGACTGGACTTAGCTGATTGGCTACCTGAGTCCCTGTTGCACCTGAACCCGGCCCCCCCACACCTGCTCTGGTGCCTTAACTTTGTGGAGGGAAGCCCAAGACAGCCACATCCATTTTGTGAGCCTCTGCATCTCCTCTGTGTCCTGATACAGCCCAGTGTTCAAGGATTGCAAAAAGACCTAGGTAAGGAGCCCTGAGATTTATCTGGGTAAATAGCATTATTTGTTCAAGAGTGTTTATTTCAGTTACCTGTGTCTCTTTTACTGTGGATTCTCTGTGTTTCAGGCAGCCTGGCCTCTTTTAAAGTGGTGTTTTTCTTTAAATTAGTTTTTGCCGTGACTGTGTGAATTGCCTTGCTAGCTTGTGGCACATAACCCCCACCCCTTTTTTCTTCTAAGTAAAAAGGCTACTTACATCTTGCAGAGTGTTTTTTTAGGAGACTGTTTTAATCTGTTTCTGTGATTTAAATTGTGCTTAAAAACTGTCTGCCCCCTGATTTTTTGCCTTTAAAAAAGCCTGATTTCATAGTGGGAGCCCAGCAGTATTCCAGTGTTTTTTTCTTAACAACCTCTCCCTTACCTGGAAAGCAGACTCTGCTACCTTTGAAGTGTGGATTCAGCCTGTCTGTATCCATGGAGATTCTGAATAGAGCAGCAGTTGCCTTTCCCCCTGACCACAGGGACTGGACTTAGCTGATTGGCTCCCTGAGTCCCTGTTGCAACTGAGTCCCACCCCCCCACACCTGCTCTAGCCCCTTAAGTTTGTGGAGGGAAGCCCAAGACAGCCACCTCCATTTTGTGAGCCTCTGCATCTCCCCTGTGTCCTGATACAGCCCAGTGTTCAAGGATTGCAAAAAGACCTAGGTAAGGAGCCCTCAGATTTTTCTGGGTAAATAGTACTATTTGTTCAAAAGTGTTTATTTCAGCTACCTGTGTCTCTTACTGTGGACTCTCTGGGAGTTATTCTAACTTTGGAGGAGTGTTAATCCGTCCCAAAAGTGACGGTAAAGTGACGGATATACCACCAGCCGTATTACGAGTTCCATAGGATATAATGGACTCGTAATACGGCTGGTGGTAAATCCATCACTTTTCCGTCACTTTTGGGATGGATTAACACCTCCTCCAAAGTTAGAATAACCCCCTCTGTGTTTGAGGCAGCCTGGCCTCTTTTAAAAAGGTGTTTTATTGTTTTAATTCGTTTTTTACCGTGACTGTGTGAATTGCCTTGCTAGTTTGTGGCACATAACCCCCCCTTTTTTTCTTCTGAGTAAAAAGGCTACTTACATCTTGCAGAGTGTGTTTTTAGGAGACTGTTTTAATCTGTTTGGGTGATTTAAATTGTGCTTAAAAAATGTCTGCCCCCCTCTTTGTTTGCTTTTAAAAAGTCCGATTTCAGAGTGCGCGCCCAGGAGTATTCCAGTGTTTGTTTTTTAAACAATCTCTCCCTTACCTGGAAAGTAGACTCTGCTACATTTGAAGTGTGGATTCAGCCTGTCTGTATCCATTGAGATTCTGAATAGAGCAGCAGTTGCCTTTCCCCCTGACTACGGGGACTGGACTTAGCTGATTGGTTCCCTGAGTCCCTGTTCCACCTGAGCCCCACCCCCCCACACCTGCTCTGTCAGCTTAAGTTTGTGGAGGGAAGCCCAAGACAGCCACCTCCATTTTGTGAGCCTCTGCATCTCCCTTGTGTCCTGATACAGCCCAGTGTTCAAGGATTGCAAAAAGACCTAGGTAAGGAGCCCAGAGATTTTTCAAGGTAAATAGTATTATTTGTTCAAAAGTGTTTATTTCAGCTACCTGTGTCTGTTTTACTGTGGTCTCTCTGTGTTTCAGGCAGCCTGGCCTCTCTTTTAAATTGTTTATTTTTTATTTGTTTTTGCTGTGACTTTGTGAATTGCCTTGCTAGTTTGAGGCACATAACCAACCCCCCTTTTTTTCTTCTAAGTAAAAAGACTACATACATCTTGCAGAGTGTGTTTTTAGGAGACTGTTTTAATCTGTTTGGGTGATTTAAATTGTGCTTAAAAAATGTCTGCCCCCCCTGTTTGTTTGCTTTTAAAAAGTCCGATTTCAGAGTGCGCGCCCAGCAGTATTCCAGTGTTTGTTTTTTAAACAATCTCTCCCTTACCTGGAAAGTAGACTCTGCTACCTTTGAAGTGTGGATTCAGCCTGTCTGTATCCATTGAGATTCTGAATAGAGCAGCAGTTGCCTTTCCCCCTGACTACGGGGACTGGACTTAGCTGATTGGTTCCCTGAGTCCCTGTTCCACCTGAGCCCCACCCCCCCACACCTGCTCTGGCAGCTTAAGTTTGTGGAGGGAAGCCCAAGACAGCCACCTCCATTTTGTGAGCCTCTGCATCTCCCTTGTGTCCTGATACAGCCCAGTGTTCAAGGATTGCAAAAAGACCTAGGTAAGGAGCCCTGAGATTTTTCTGGGTAAATAGTATTATTTGTTCAAAAGTGTTTATTTCAGCTACCTGTGTCTCTTTTACTGTGGACTCTCTGTGTTTCAGGCAGCCTGGCCTCTTTTAAAGTGGTGGTTTTTTTTAAATTCGTTTTTGCCTTGACTGTGTGAATCGCCTTGCTAGTTTGTGGCACATAACCCCCCCCCTTTTTTTTCTTCTGAGTAAAAAGGCTACTTACATCTTGCAGAATGTGTTTTTAGGAGACTGTTTTAATCTGTTTCTGTGATTTAAATTGTGCTTGAAAACTGTCTGCCCCCTGTTTGTTTGCCTTTCAAAAGCCTGCTTTCAGAGTACGCGCCCAGCAGTATTCCAGTGTTTGTTTCTGAAACAATCTCTCCCTCACCTGGAAAGTAGACTCTGCTAGCTTGGAAGTGTAGATGCAGCCTGTCTGTATCCAAGGAGATTCTGAATAGGGCAGCAGTTGTCTTTCCCCCTGACCACAGGGACTGGACTTAGATGATTGGCTACCTGAGTCCCTGTTGCACCTGAACGCCGCCCCCCCCACACCTGCTCTGGCACCTTAAGTTTGTGGAGGGAAGCCCAAGACAGCCACCTCCATTTTGTGAGCCTCTGCATCTCCCCTGTGTCCTCATACAGCCCAGTGTTCAAGGATTGCAAAAAGACCTAGGTAAGGAGCCCTGAGATTTATCTGGGTAAATAGTATTATTTGCTCAAAAGTGTTTATTTCAGCTACCTGTGTCTCTTTTAATGTGGACTCTCTGTGTTTCAGGCAGCCTGGCCTCTTTTAAAGTGGTGTTTTTTTTAAATTCGTTTTTGCCGTGACTGTGTGAATTGCCTTGCTAGTTTGTGGCACATAACCCCCCCCCTTTTTTTCTTCTGAGTAAAAAGGCTACTTACATCTTGCGGAGTGTGATTTAGGAGATTGTTTTAATCTGTTTCTGTGATTTAAATTGTGCTTAAAAACTGTCTGCCCTCTGTTTGAAATCGGGCTTTTTAAAGGCAAAAAAACAGTGTGGCAGACAGTTTTTAAGCACAGTTTAAATCACAGAAACAGATTAAAACAGTTGCCCCCCCATTTTTTTGCCTTTAAAAAAGCCCGCTTTCAGAGAGCGCGCCCAGCAGTATTCCAGTGTTTGTTTCTTAAACAATCTCTCCCTTACCTGAAAAGTAATCTCTGCTAGCTTGGAAGTGTGGATTCAGCCTGTCTGTTTCCAAGGAGACTCTGAATAGAGCAGCAGTTGCCTTTCCCCCTGACCACAGGGACTGGACTTAGCTGATTGACTCCTTGAGTCCCTGTTGCACCTGATCCCCGCCCCCCACACCTGCTCTGGCCCCTTAAGTTTGTGGAGGGATGCCCAAGACAGCCACCTCGATTTTGCTGTGGACTCTCTGTTTTTCAGGCAGACTGGCCTCTTTTAAAGTGGTGTTTTTTTTTATTCATTTTTGCCGTGACTGTGTGAATTGCCTTGCTAGTTTTTGGCACATAACCACCCCCCCTTTTTTCTAAGTAAAAAGGCTACATACATCTTGCAGAGTGTGTTTTTAGGAGACTGTTTTAATCTGTTTCTGCGATTTAAATTGTGCTTAAAAACTGTCTGCCCCCCTGTTTGTGTGCCTTTAAATAGCCTGATTTCAGAGTGCAAGTCCAGCAGTATTCCAGTGTTTGTTTCTTTAGCAATCTCTCCCTTACCTGGAACGTAGACTCTGCTAGCTTGGAAGTGTGGATTCAGCCTGTCTGTATCCAAGGAGATTCTGAGTGGAGCCACAGTTGCCTTTTCCCTGACCACAGGGACTGGACTTAGCTGATTGGCTCCCTGAGTCCCTGTTGCACCTGAGCCCCGCCCCCCACACCTGCTCTGGCCCCTTAAGTTTGTGGAGGGATGCCCAAGACAGCCACCTCGATTTTGTGAGCCTCTGCATCTCCCCTGTGTCCTGATACAGCTCAGTGTTCAAGGATTGCAAAAAGACCTAGTTAAGGAGTCCGGAGATTTTTCTGGGTAAATAGTATTATTTGCTCAAAAGTGTTTATTTCAGCTACCTGTGTCTGTTTTACTGTGGACTCTCTATGTTTCAGGCAGCCTGGCCTCGTTTAAAGTGGTGTTTTTTTTTTAATTCGTTTTTGCCGTGACTGTGTGAATTGCCTTGCTAGTTTGTGGCATATAACCCCCCCTTTTTTTCTTCCAAGTAAAAAGGCTACATACATCTTGCAGAGTGTGTTTTTAGGAGAATGTTTTAATCTGTTTCTGTGATTTAAATTGTGCTTAAAAACTGTCTGCCCCCCTGTTTCTTTGCTTTTAAAAAAGCGCAATTTTAGAGTGCGCTCCCAGCAGTATTCCAGTGTTTGTTTCTTAAACAATCTCTCCCTTACCTGGAAAGTAGACTCTGCTAGCTTGGAAGTGTGGATTCAGCCTGTCTGTATCCAAGGAGACTCTGAATAGAGCAGCAGTTTCCTTTGCCCCGACCACAGGGACTGGACTTAGCTGATTGGCTCCCTGAGTCCCTGTTGCACCTGAGCCCCGACCCCCCCCCCCATCTGCTCTGGCCCCTTAAGTTTGTGGAAGGAAGCCCAAGACAGCAACCTCCATTTTGTGAGCCTCTGCATCTCCCCTGTGTCCTGTTACAGTCCAGTATTCAAGGATTGCAAAAAGATCTAGGTAAGGAGCCCAGAGACCTTTCTGGGTAAATAGTATTATTTTTCAAAAGTGGTTATTTCAGCCACCTCTGTCTGTTTTACCGTGGACTCTCTGTGTTTCAGGCAGCCTGGCCTCTTTTAAAGTGGTGTTTTTTTTTTAATTCATTTTTGCCGTGACTGTGTGAATTGCCTTGCTAGTTTGTATTATATAACCCCCCCTTTTTTCTTCTAAGTAAAAAGGCTACATACATCTTGCAGAGTGTGTTTTTAGGAGAATGTTTTAATCTGTTTCTGTGATTTAAATTGTGCATAAAAACTGTCTGACCCCCTGTTTGTTTTGCCTTCAAAAAAGCCCGATTTCAGAGTGCGCGCCCAGCAGTATTCCAGTGTTTGTTTATTAAACAATCTCTCCCTTGCCTGGAAAGTAGACTCTGCTAGCTTGGAAGTGTGGATTCAGCCTGTCTGTATCCAAGGAGATACTGAATAGAGCAGCAGTTGCCTTTCCCCCTGACCACAGGGACTGGACTTAGCTGATTGGCTACCTGAGTCCCTTTTGCACCTGAGCCCCACTCCCCAACAACTGTTCTGGCCCCGTAAGTTTGTAGAGGGAAGCCCAACACAGCCACCTCCATTTTGTGAGCCTCTGCATCTCCCTTGTGTCCTGATACAGTCCAGTGTTCAAGGGTTGCAAAAAGATTTAGGTACGGAGCCCGGAGATTTTTTGGGTAAATAGTATTATATTTCAAAAGTGTTTATTTCAGCTACCTGTGTCTGTTTTACTGTGGACTCTCTGTGTTTCAGGCAGCCTGGCCTCGTTTAAAGTGGTGTTTTTTTTTTATTCGTTTTTGCTGTGACTGTGTGAATTCCCTTGCTAGTTTGTACCATATAACGCCCCCTTTTTTCTTCTAAGTAAAAAGGCTACTTACATCTTGCAGAGCGTGTTTTTAGGAGACTGTTTTAGTCTGTTTCTGTGATTTAAATTGTGCTTAAAAACTGTCTGCCCCCTGATTTTTTGCCTTTAAAAAAGCCTGATTTCATAGTGGGAGCCCAGCAGTATTCCAGTGTTTGTTTCTTAAACAATCTCTCCCTTACCTGGGAAGTAGACTCTGCTAGCTTGGAAGTGTGGATTCAGCCTGTCTGTATCCAAGGAGATACTGAATAGAGCAGCAGTTGCCTTTCCCCCTGACCACAGGGACTGGACTTAGCCTATTGGCTCCCTGAGTCTCTGTTGCACCTGAGCCCCGACCCCCCACATCTGCTCTGGCCCCTTAAGTTTGTGGTGGGAAGGCCAAGACAGCCACCTCCATTTTGTGAGCCTCTGCATCTCTCCTGTGTCCTGATACAGCCTAGTGTTCAGGGATTGCAAAAAGACGTAGGTAAGGAGCCCGGAGATTTTTCTTGGTTAATAGTATTGTTTGTTCAAAAGTGTTTATTTCAGCTACCTGTCTCTGTTTTACTGTGGACTCTCTGTGTTTCAGGCATCCTGGACTCTTCTAAAGTGGTGTATTTTTTTTTTATTCGTTTTTGCCATGACTGTGTGAATTGCCTTGCTAGTTTGTGGCACATAACCCCCCCTTTTTTTCTTCTAAGTAAAAAGGCTACATACATCTTGCAGAGTGTGTTTTTAGGAGACTGTTTTAATCTGTTTCTGTGATTTAAATTGTGCTTAAAAACTGTCTGCCCCCCTGTTTTTTTCCCTTTAAAAAGCCCGATTTCAGAGTGCACTCCCAGCAGTATTCCAGTGTTTGTTTTTTAAACAATCTCTCCCTTACCTGGAAAGTAGACTCTGCTAGCTTGGAAGTGTGGATTCAGCCTGTCTGTATCCAAGGAGACTCTGAATAGAGCAGCAGTTGCCTTTCCCCCGACCACAGGGACTGGACTTAGCTGATTGGCTCTCTGAGTCCCCGTTGCACCTGAGCCCCGACCCCCACATCTGCTCTGGCCCCTTAAGTTTGTGGAAGGAAGCCCAAGACAGCCACCTCCATTTTGTGAGCCTCTGCATCTCCCCTGTGTCCTGTTACAGTCCAGTATTCAAGGATTGCAAAAAGATCTAGGTAAGGAGCCCAGAGACTTTTCTGGGTAAATAGTATTATTTTTCAAAAGTGTTTATTTCAGCCACCTCTGTCTGTTTTACCGTGGACTCTCTGTGTTTCAGGCAGCCTGGCCTCTTTTAAAGTGTTTTTTTTTTTAATTCATTTTTGCCATGACTGTGTGAATTGCCGTGCTAGTTTGTACCATATAACCCCCCCCTTTTTTCTTCTAAGTAAAAAGGCTACATACATCTTGCAGAGTGTGTTTTTAGGAGAATGTTTTAATCTGTTTCTGTGATTTAAATTGTACTTAAAAACTGTCTGCCCGCCTGTTTTTTTTGCCTTCAAAAAAGCCCGATTTCAGTGTTTGTTTCTTAAACAATCTCTCCCTTGCCTGGAAAGTAGACTCTGCTAGCTTGGAAGTGTGCATTCAGCCTGTCTGTATCCAAGGAGATACTGAATGGAGCAGCAGTTGCCTTTCCCCCTGACCACAGGGACTGGACTTAGCTGATTGGCTCCCTGAGTCCCTGTTGCACCTGAGCCCGACCCCCCACACCTGCTCTGGCCCCTTAAGTTTGTGGAAGGAAGCCCAAGACAGCCACCTCCATTTTGTGAGCCTCTGCATCTACCCTGTGTTCTGATACAGTCCAGTATTCAAGGATTGCAAAAAGATCTAGGTAAGGAGCCCGGAGATTTTGGGGTAAATAGTATTATTTTTCAAAAGTGTTTATTTCAGCTACCTGTGTCTGTTTTACAGTGGACTCTCTATGTTTCAGGCAGCCTGGCCTCGGTTAAAGTGGTGTTTTTTTTAAAATTCGTTTTTGCCTTGACTGTGTGAATTGCCTTGCTAGTTCGTGGCATATAACCCCCCCTTTTTTTCTTCTAAGTAAAAAGGCTACATACATCTTGCAGAGTGTGTTTTTAGGAGAATGTTTTAATCTGTTTCTGTGATTTAAATTGTGCTTAAAAACTGTCTGCCCCCCTGTTTTTTTTGCCTTCAAAAAAGCCCTATTTCAGAGTGCGCGCCCAGCAGTATTCCAGTGTTTGTTTATTAAACAATCTCTCCCTTGCCTGGAAAGTAGACTCTGCTAGCTTGGAAGTGTGGATTCAGCCTGTCTGTATCCAAGGAGATACTGAATAGAGCAGCAGTTGCCTTTCCCCCTGACCACAGGGACTGGACTTACCTGATTGGCTCCCTGAGTCCCTTTTGCACCTGAGCCCCACCCACACACCTGCTCTGGCCCCGTAAGTTTGTAGAGGGAAGCCCAACACAGCCACCTCCATTTTGTGAGCCTCTGCATCTCCCTTGTGTCCTGATACAGTCCAGTGTTCAAGGATTGGAAAAAGATCTAGGTACGGAGCCCGGAGATTTTTTGGGTAAATAGTATTATATTTCAAAAGTGTTTATTTCAGCTACCTGTCTCTGTTTTACTGTGGACTCTCTGTATTTCAGGCAGCCTGGCCTCTTCTAAAGTGGTGTATTTTTTTAAATTTGTTTTTGCCATGACTGTGTGAATTGCCTTGCTAGTTTGTGGCACATAACCCCCCCCTTTTTTTCTTCTAAGTAAAAAGGCTACATACATCTTGCAGAGTGTGTTTTTAGGAGACTGTTTTAATCTGTTTCTGTGATTTAAATTGTGCTTAAAAACTGTCTGCCTCCTGTTTTTTTGCCTTTAAAAAAGCCCGATTTCAGAGTGCACTCCCAGCAGTATTCCAGTGTTTGTTTATTAAACAATCTCTCCCTTACCTGGAAAGTAGACTCTGCTAGCTTGGAAGTGTGGATTCAGCCTGTCTGTATCCAAGGAGACTCTGAATAGAGCAGCAGTTGCCTTTCCCCTGACCACAGGGACTGGACTTAGCTGATTGGCCCTCTGAGTCCCCGTTGCACCTGAGCCCCGACCCCCCACATCTGCTCTGGCCCCTTAAGTTTGTGGAAGGAAGCCCAAGACAGCCACCTCCATTTTGTGAGCCTCTGCATCTCCCCTGTGTCCTGTTACAGTCCAGTATTCAAGAATTGCAAAAAGATCTAGGTAAGGAGCCCAGAGACTTTTCTGGGTAAATAGTATTATTTTTCAAAAGTGTTTATTTCAGCCACCTCTGTCTGTTTTACCGTGGACTCTCTGTGTTTCAGGCAGCCTGGCCTCTTTTAAAGTGTTTTTTTTTTTAATTCATTTTTGCCGTGACTGTGTGAATTGCCTTGCTAGTTTGTACCATATAACTCCCCCCCTTTTTTCTTCTAAGTAAAAAGGCTACATACATCTTGCAGAGTGTGTTTTTAGGAGAATGTTTTAATCTGTTTCTGTGATTTAAATTGTGCTTAAAAACTGTCTGCCCCCCTGTTTTTTTTGCCTTCAAAAAAGCCTGATTTCAGAGTGCGCGCCCAGCAGTATTCCAGTGTTTGTTTAATAAACAATCTCTCCCTTGCCTGGAAAGTAGACTCTGCTAGCTTGGAAGTGTGGATTCAGCCTGTCTGTATCCAAGGAGATACTGAATAGAGCAGCAGTTGCCTTTCCCCCTGACCACAGGGACTGGACTTAGCTGATTGGCTCCCTGAGTCCCTTTTGCACCTGAGCCCCACCCCCCACACCTGCTCTGGCCCCGTAAGTTTGTAGAGGGAAGCCCAACAAAGCCACCTCCATTTTGTGAGCCTCTGCATCTCCCTTGTGTCCTGATACAGTCCAGTGTTCAAGGATTGGAAAAAGATCTCGGTACGGAGCCCGGAGATTTTTTGGGTAAATAGTATTATATTTCAAAAGTGTTTATTTCAGCTACCTGTGTCTGTTTTACTGTGGACTCTCTGTGTTTCAGGCAGCCTGGCCTCGTTTAAAGTGGTGTTTTTTTTTAATTCGTTTTTGCCGTGACTGTGTGAATTGCCTTGCTAGTTTTGACCATATAACCCCCCCTTTTTTCTTCTAAGTAAAAAGGCTACGTACATCTTGCAGAGTGTGTTTTTAGGAGACTGTTTGAATCTGTTTCTGTGATTTAAATTGTGCTTAAAAACTGTCTGCCCCCCTGATTTTTCACCTTTAAAAAAGCCTGATTTCAGAGCGGGAGCCCAGCAGTATTCCTGTGTTTGTTTCTTAAACAATCTCCCCGTTACCTGGATAGTAGACTCTGCTAGCTTGGAAGTGTGGATTCAGCCTGTCTGTATCCAAGGAGATACTGAATAGGGCAGCAGTTGCCTTTCCCCCTGACCACAGGGACTGGACTTAGCCTATTGGCTCCCTGAGTCCCTGTTGCACCTGAGCCCCGCCCCCCCACACCTGCCCTGGCCCCTTAAGTTAGTGGAAGGAAGCCCAAGACAGCCACCTCCATTTTGTGAGCCTCTACATCTCCCCGGTGTCCTGATACAGTCCAGTGTTCAAGGATTGCATAAAGATCTAGGTAAGGAGCCCAGAATTTTTTTGGGTAAATAGTATTATTTTTCAAAAGTGTTTATTTCAGCTACCTGTGTCTGTTTTACTGTGGACTCTCTGTGTTTCAGGCAGCCTGGCCTCGTTTAAAGTGGTGTTTTTTTTAATTCATTTTTGCCGTGACTGTGTGAATTGCATTGCTAGTTTGTGGAATATAACCCCCCCTTTTTTTCTTCTAAGTAAAAAGGCTACATACATCTTGCAGAGTGTGTTTTTAGGAGACTGTTTTAATCTGTTTCTGTGATTTAAATTGTGCGTTAAAACTGTCTGCCCCCCTGTTTTTTTGCCTTTAAAAAAGCCCGATTTCAGAGTGCACTCCCAGCAGTATTCCAGTGTTTGTTTTTTAAACAATCTCTCCCTTACCTGGAAAGTAGACTCTGCTAGCTTGGAAGTGTGGATTCAGCCTGTCTGTATCCAAGGAGACTCTGAATAGAGCAGCAGTTGCCTTTACCCTGACCACAGGGACTGGACTTAGCTGATTGGCTCCCTGAGTCCCTGTTGAACCTGAGCCCCGACCCCCCACATCTGCTATGGCCCCTTAAGTTTGTGGAAGGATTCCCAAGACAGCCACCTCCATTTTGTGAGCCTCTGCATCTCCCCTGTGTCCTGTTACAGTCCAGTATTCAAGGATTGCAAAAAGATCTAGGTAAGGAGCCCCGAGACCTTTCTGGGTAAATAGTATTATTTTTCAAAAGTGTTTATTTCAGCCACCTCTGTCTGTTTTACAGTGGACTCTCTGTGTTTCAGGCAGCCTGGCCTCTTTTAAAGTGGTGTTTTTTTAATTCATTTTTGCCGTGACTGTGTGAATTGCCTTGCTAGTTTGTACCATATAACCCCCCCTTTTTTCTTCTAAGTAAAAAGGCTACATACATCTTGCAGAGTGTGTTTTTAGGAGAATGTTTTAATCTGTTTCTGTGATTTAAATTGTGCTTAAAAACTGTCTGCCCCCGTGTTTTTTTTGCCTTCAAAAAAGCCTGATTTCAGAGTGCATGCCCAGCAGTATTCCAGTGTTTGTTTATTAAACAATCCCTCCCTTGCCTGGAAAGTAGACTCTGCTAGCTTGGAAGTGTGCATTCAGCCTGTCTGTATCCAAGGAGATACTGAATAGAGCAGCAGTTGCCTTTCCCCCTGACCACAGGGACTGGACTTAGCTGATTGGCTCCCTGAGTCCCTTTTGCACCTGAGCCCCACTGCCCCACAACTGTTCTGGCCCCGTAAGTTTGTAGAGGGAAGCCCAACACAGCCACCTCCATTTTGTGAGCCTCTGCATCTCCCTTTTGTCCTGATACAGTCCAGTGTTCAAGGATTGCAAAAAGATCTAGGTACGGAACCCAGAGATTTTTTGGGCAAATAGTATTATATTTCAAAAGTGTTTATTTCAGCTACCTGTGTCTGTTTTACTGTGGACTCTCTATGTTTCAGGCAGCCTGGCCTCGTTTAAAGTGGTGTTTTTTTTTACATTCATTTTTGCCGTGACTGTGTGAATTGCCTTGCTAGTTTGTACCATATAACGCCCCCTTTTTTCTTCTAAGTAAAAAGGCTACTTACATCTTGCAGAGTGTGTTTTTAGGAGACTGTTTTAATCTGTTTCTGTGATTTAAATTGTGCTTAAAAACTGTGTGCCCCCCTGTTTTTTTGCCTTTAAAAAAGTCCGATTTCAGAGTGCACTCCCAGCAGTATTCCAGTGTTTGTTTCTTAAACAATCTCTCCCTTGCCTGGAAAGTAGACTCTGCTAGCTTGGAAGTGTGGAATTTGCCTGTCTGTTTCCAAGGAGATACTGAATAGAGCAGCAGTTGCCTTTCCCCCTGACCACAGGGACTGGACTTAGCTGATTGGCTCCCTGAGTCCCTGTTGCACCTGAGCCCCGCCCCCCCACACCTGCTCTGGCCCCTTAAGTTTGTGGAAGGAATCCCAAGACAGCCACCTCCATTTTGTGAGCCTCTGCATCTCCCCTGTGTCCTGATACAGCCTAGTGTTCAGGGATTGCAAAAAGACCTAGGTAAGGAGCCCGGAGATTTTTCTTGGTTAATAGTATTGTTTGTTCAAAAGTGTTTATTTCAGCTACCTGTCTCTGTTTTACTGTGGACTCTCTGTGTTTCAGGCAGCCTGGCCTCTTCTAAAGTGGTTTTTTTTTTTAATTCATTTTTGCCATGACTGTGTGAATTGCCTTGCTAGTTTGTACCATATAACCCCCGCTTTTTTCTGCTAAGTAAAAAGGCTACATACATCTTGCAGAGTGTGTTTTTAGGAGACTGTTTTAATCTGTTTCTGTGATTTAAATTGTGCTTAAAAACTGTATGCCCCCCTGTTTTTTTTGCCTTCAAAAAAGCCCGATTTCAGAGTGCGCGCCCAGCAGTATTGCAGTGTTTGTTTATTAAACAATCTCTCCCTTGCCTGGAAAGTAGACTCTGCTAGCTTGGAAGTGTGGATTCAGCCTGTCTGTATCCAAGGAGATACTGAATAGAGCAGCAGTTGCCTTTCCCCCTGACCACAGGGACTGGACTTAGCTGATTGGCTCCCTGAGTCCCTTTGGCACCTGAGCCCCACCCCCCACACCTGCTCTGGCCCTGTAAGTTTGTAGAGGGAAGCCCAACACAGCCACCTCCATTTTGTGAGCCACTGCATCTCCCTTGTGTCCTGATACAGTCCAGTGTTCAGGGATTGCAAAAAGATCTAGGTAAGGAGCCCAGAGACTTTTCTGGGTAAATAGTATTATTTTTCAAAAGTGTTTATTTCAGCCACCTCTGTCTGTTTTACCGTGGACTCTCTGTGTTTCAGGCAGCCTGGCCTCTTTTAAAGTGTTTTTTGTTTTAATTCATTTTTGCCGTGACTGTGTGAATTGCCTTGCTAGTTTGTACCATATAACCCCCCCCTTTTTTCTTCTAAGTAAAAAGGCTACATACATCTTGCAGAGTGTGTTTTTAGGAGAATGTTTTAATCTGTTTCTGTGATTTAAATTGTGCTTAAAAACTGTCTGCCCCCCTGTTTTTTTTGCCTTCAAAAAAGCCTGATTTCAGAGTGCGCGCCCAGCAGTATTCCAGTGTTTGTTTAATAAACAATCTCTCCCTTGCCTGGAAAGTAGACTCTGCTAGCTTGGAAGTGTGGATTCAGCCTGTCTGTATCCAAGGAGATACTGAATAGAGCAGCAGTTGCCTTTCCCCCTGACCACAGGGACTGGACTTAGCTGATTGGCTCCCTGAGTCCCTTTTGCACCTGAGCCCCACCCCCCACACCTGCTCTGGCCCCGTAAGTTTGTAGAGGGAAGCCCAACACAGCCACCTCCATTTTGTGAGCCTCTGCATCTCCCTTGTGTCCTGATACAGTCCAGTGTTCAAGGATTGGAAAAAGATCTCGGTACGGAGCCCGGAGATTTTTTGGGTAAATAGTATTATATTTCAAAAGTGTTTATTTCAGCCAACTGTGTCTGTTTTACTGTGGACTCTCTGTGTTTCAGGCAGCCTGGCCTCGTTTAAAGTGGTGTTTTTTTTTAATTCGTTTTTGCCGTGACTGTGTGAATTGCCTTGCTAGTTTTTACCATATAACCCCCCCTTTTTTCTTCTAAGTAAAAAGGCTACGTACATCTTGCAGAGTGTGTTTTTAGGAGACTGTTTGAATCTGTTTCTGTGATTTAAATTGTGCTTAAAAACTGTCTGCCCCCCTGATTTTTCGCCTTTAAAAAAGCCTGATTTCAGAGTGGGAGCCCAGCAGTATTCCTGTGTTTGTTTCTTAAACAATCTCTCCCTTACCTGGATAGTAGACTCTGCTAGCTTGGAAGTGTGGATTCAGCCTGTCTGTATTCAAGGAGATACTGAATAGGGCAGCAGTTGCCTTTCCCCCTGACCACAGGGACTGGACTTAGCCTATTGGCTCCCTGAGTCCCTGTTGCACCTGAGCCCCGCCCCCCCACACCTGCTCTGGCCCCTTAAGTTAGTGGAAGGAAGCCCAAGACAGCCACCTCCATTTTGTGAGCCTCTACATCTCCCCGGTGTCCTGATACAGTCCAGTGTTCAAGGATTGCATAAAGATCTAGGTAAGGAGCCCAGAATTTTTTTGGGTAAATAGTATTATTTTTCAAAAGTGTTTATTTCAGCTACCTGTGTCTGTTTTACTGTGGACTCTCTGTGTTTCAGGCAGCCTGGCCTCGTTTAAAGTGGTGTTTTTTTTTATTCATTTTTTGCCGTGACTGTGTGAATTGCATTGCTAGTTTGTGGAATATAACCCCCCCTTTTTTTCTTCTAAGTAAAAAGGCTACATACATCTTGCAGAGTGTGTTTTTAGGAGACTGTTTTAATCTGTTTCTGTGATTTAAATTGTGCGTAAAAACTGTCTGCCCCCCTGTTTTTTTGCCTTTAAAAAAGCCCGATTTCAGAGTGCACTCCCAGCAGTATTCCAGTGTTTGTTTTTTAAACAATCTCTCCCTTACCTGGAAAGTAGACTCTGCTAGCTTGGAAGTGTGGATTCAGCCTGTCTGTATCCAAGGAGACTCTGAATAGAGCAGCAGTTGCCTTTACCCTGACCACAGGGACTGGACTTAGCTGATTGGCTCCCTGAGTCCCTGTTGAACCTGAGCCCCGACCCCCCACATCTGCTATGGCCCCTTAAGTTTGTGGAAGGAATCCCAAGACAGCCACCTCCATTTTGTGAGCCTCTGCATCTCCCCTGTGTCCTGTTACAGTCCAGTATTCAAGGATTGCAAAAAGATCTAGGTAAGGAGCCCCGAGACCTTTCTGGGTAAATAGTATTATTTTTCAAAAGTGTTTATTTCAGCCACCTCTGTCTGTTTTACAGTGGACTCTCTGTGTTTCAGGCAGCCTGGCCTCTTTTAAAGTGGTGTTTTTTTAATTCATTTTTGCCGTGACTGTGTGAATTGCCTTGCTAGTTTGTACCATATAACCCCCCCTTTTTTCTTCTAAGTAAAAAGGCTACATACATCTTGCAGAGTGTGTTTTTAGGAGAATGTTTTAATCTGTTACTGTGATTTAAATTGTGCTTAAAAACTGTCTGCCCCGTGTTTTTTTTGCCTTCAAAAAAGCCTGATTTCAGAGTGCGCGCCCAGCAGTATTCCAGTGTTTGTTTATTAAACAATCCCTCCCTTGCCTGGAAAGTAGACTCTGCTAGCTTGGAAGTGTGCATTCAGCCTGTCTGTATCCAAGGAGATACTGAATAGAGCAGCAGTTGCCTTTCCCCCTGACCACAGGGACTGGACTTAGCTGATTGGCTCCCTGAGTCCCTTTTGCACCTGAGCCCCACTCCCCCACAACTGTTCTGGCCCCGTAAGTTTGTAGAGGGAAGCCCAACACAGCCACCTCCATTTTGTGAGCCTCTGCATCTCCCTTTTGTCCTGATACAGTCCAGTGTTCAAGGATTGCAAAAAGATCTAGGTACGGAACCCAGAGATTTTTTGGGCAAATAGTATTATATTTCAAAAGTGTATATTTCAGCTACCTGTGTCTGTTTTACTGTGGACTCTCTATGTTTCAGGCAGCCTGGCCTCGTTTAAAGTGGTGTTTTTTTTTTACATTCATTTGTGCCGTGACTGTGTGAATTGCCTTGCTAGTTTGTACCATATAACGCCCCCTTTTTTCTTCTAAGTAAAAAGGCTACTTACATCTTGCAGAGTGTGTTTTTAGGAGACTGTTTTAATCTGTTTCTGTGATTTAAATTGTGCTTAAAAACTGTCTGCCCCCCTGTTTTTTTGCCTTTAAAAAAGTCCGATTTCAGAGTGCACTCCCAGCAGTATTCCAGTGTTTGTTTCTTAAACAATCTCTCCCTTGCCTGAAAAGTAGACTCTGCTAGCTTGGAAGTGTGGATTTTGCCTGTCTGTATCCAAGGAGATACTGAATAGAGCAGCAGTTGCCTTTCCCCCTGACCACAGGGACTGGACTTAGCTGATTGGCTCCCTGAGTCCCTGTTGCACCTGAGCCCCGCCCCCCCACACCTGCTCTGGCCCCTTAAGTTTGAGGAAGGAATCCCAAGACAGCCACCTCCATTTTGTGAGCCTCTGCATCTCCCCTGTGTCCTGATACAGCCTAGTGTTCAGGGACTGCAAAAAGACCTAGGTAAGGAGCCCGGAGATTTTTCTTGGTTAATAGTATTGTTTGTTCAAAAGTGTTTATTTCAGCTACCTGTCTCTGTTTTACTGTGGACTCTCTGTGTTTCAGGCAGCCTGGCCTCTTCTAAAGTGGTTTTTTTTTTAAATTCATTTTTGCCATGACTGTGTGAATTGCCTTGCTAGTTTGTACCATATAACCCCCGCTTTTTTCTGCTAAGTAAAAAGGCTACATACATCTTGCAGAGTGTGTTTTTAGGAGACTGTTTTAATCTGTTTCTGTGATTTAAATTGTGCTTAAAAACTGTATGCCCCCCTGTTTTTTTTGCCTTCAAAAAAGCCCGATTTCAGAGTGCGCGCCCAGCAGTATTGCAGTGTTTGTTTATTAAACAATCTCTCCCTTGCCTGGAAAGTAGACTCTGCTAGCTTGGAAGTGTGGATTCAGCCTGTCTGTATCCAAGGAGATACTGAATAGAGCAGCAGTTGCCTTTCCTCCTGACCACAGGGACTGGACTTAGCTGATTGGCTCCCTGAGTCCCTTTGGCACCTGAGCCCCACCCCCCACACCTGCTCTGGCCCTGTAAGTTTGTAGAGGGAAGCCCAACACAGCCACCTCCATTTTGTGAGCCACTGCATTTCCCTTGTGTCCTGATACAGTCCAGTGTTCAGGGATTGCAAAAAGATCTAGGTAAGGAGCCCAGAGACTTTTCTGGGTAAATAGTATTATTTTTCAAAAGTGTTTATTTCAGCCACCTCTGTCTGTTTTACCGTGGACTCTCTGTGTTTCAGGCAGCCTGGCCTCTTTTAAAGTGTTTTTTTTTTTTAATTCATTTTTGCCGTGACTGTGTGAATTGCCTTGCTAGTTTGTACCATGTAACCCCCCCCCCTTTTTTCTTCTAAGTAAAAAGGCTACATACATCTTGCAGAGTGTGTTTTTAGGAGAATGTTTTAATCTGTTTCTGTGATTTAAATTGTGCTTAAAAACTGTCTGCCCCCCTGTTTTTTTTGCCTTCAAAAAAGCCTGATTTCAGAGTGCGCGCCCAGCAGTATTCCAGTGTTTGTTTAATAAACAATCTCTCCCTTGCCTGGAAAGTAGACTCTGCTAGCTTGGAAGTGTGGATTCAGCCTGTCTGTATCCAAGGAGATACTGAATAGAGCAGCAGTTGCCTTTCCCCCTGACCACAGGGACTGGACTTAGCTGATTGGCTCCCTGAGTCCCTTTTGCACCTGAGCCCCACCCCCCACACCTGCTCTGGCCTCGTAAGTTTGTAGAGGGAAGCCCAACACAGCCACCTCCATTTTGTGAGCCTCTGCATCTCCCTTGTGTCCTGATACAGTCCAGTGTTCAAGGATTGGAAAAAGATCTCGGTACGGAGCCCGGAGATTTTTTGGGTAAATAGTATTATATTTCAAAAGTGTTTATTTCAGCTACCTGTGTCTGTTTTACTGTGGACTCTCTGTGTTTCAGGCAGCCTGGCCTCGTTTAAAGTGGTGTTTTTTTTAAATTAGTTTTTGCCGTGACTGTGTGAATTGCCTTGCTAGTTTTTACCATATAACCCCCCCTTTTTTCTTCTAAGTAAAAAGGCTACGTACATCTTGCAGAGTGTGTTTTTAGGAGACTGTTTGAATCTGTTTCTGTGATTTAAATTGTGCTTAAAAACTGTCTGCCCCCCTGATTTTTCGCCTTTAAAAAAGCCTGATTTCAGAGTGGGAGCCCAGCAGTATTCCTGTGTTTGTTTCTTAAACAATCTCTCCCTTACCTGGATAGTAGACTCTGCTAGCTTGGAAGTGTGGATTCAGCCTGTCTGTATCCAAGGAGATACTGAATAGGGCAGCAGTTGCCTTTCCCCCTGACCACAGGGACTGGACTTAGCCTATTGGCTCCCTGAGTCCCTGTTGCACCTGAGCCCCGCCCCCCCACACCTGCTCTGGCCCCTTAAGTTAGTGGAAGGAATCCCAAGACAGCCACCTCCATTTTGTGAGCCTCTACATCTCCCCGGTGTCCTGATACAGTCCAGTGTTCAAGGATTGCATAAAGATCTAGGTAAGGAGCCCAGAATTTTTTTGGGTAAATAGTATTATTTTTCAAAAGTGTTTATTTCAGCTACCTGTGTCTGTTTTACTGTGGACTCTCTGTGTTTCAGGCAGCCTGGCCTCTTTTAAAGTGGTGTTTTTTTTAATTCATTTTTGCCGTGACTGTGAGAATTGCATTGCTAGTTTGTGGAATATAACCCCCCCTTTTTTTCTTCTAAGTAAAAAGGCTACATACATCTTGCAGAGTGTGTTTTTAGGAGACTGTTTTAATCTGTTTCTGTGATTTAAATGGTGCGTCAAAACTGTCTGCCCCCCTGTTTTTTTGCCTTTAAAAAAGCCCGATTTCAGAGTGCACTCCTAGCAGTATTCCAGTGTTTGTTTTTTAAACAATCTCTCCCTTACCTGGAAAGTAGACTCTGCTAGCTTGGAAGTGTGGATTCAACCTGTCTGTATCCAAGGAGACTCTGAATAGAGCAGCAGTTGCCTTTACCCTGACCACAGGGACTGGACTTAGCTGATTGGCTCCCTGAGTCCCTGTTGAACCTGAGCCCCGACCCCCCACATCTGCTATGGCCCCTTAAGTTTGTGGAAGGAATCCCAAGACAGCCACCTCCATTTTGTGAGCCTCTGCATCTCCCCTGTGTCCTGTTACAGTCCAGTATTCAAGGATTGCAAAAAGATCTAGGTAAGGAGCCCCGAGACCTTTCTGGGTAAATAGTATTATTTTTCAAAAGTGTTTATTTCAACCACCTCTGTCTGTTTTACAGTGGACTCTCTGTGTTTCAGGCAGCCTGGCCTCTTTTAAAGTGGTGTTTTTTTTAATTCATTTTTGCCGTGACTGTGTGAATTGCCTTGCTAGTTTCTACCATATAACCCCCCCTTTTTTCTTCTAAGTAAAAAGGCTACATACATCTTGCAGAGTGTGTTTTTAGGAGAATGTTTTAATCTGTTTCTGTGATTTAAATTGTGCTTAAAAACTGTCTGCGCCCGTGTTTTTTTTTGCCTTCAAAAAAGCCTGATTTCAGAGTGCGCGCCCAGCAGTATTCCAGTGTTTGTTTATTAAACAATCCCTCCCTTACCTGGAAAGTAGACTCTGCTAGCTTGGAAGTGTGCATTCAGCCTGTCTGTATCCAAGGAGATACTGAATAGAGCAGCAGTTGCCTTTCCCCCTGACCACAGGGACTGGACTTAGCTGATTGGCTCCCTGAGTCCCTTTTGCACCTGAGCCCCACTCCCCCACAACTGTTCTGGCCCCGTAAGTTTGTAGAGGGAAGCCCAACACAGCCACCTCCATTTTGTGAGCCTCTGCATCTCCCTTTTGTCCTGATACAGTCCAGTGTTCAAGGATTGCAAAAAGATCTAGGTACGGAACCCAGAGATTTTTTGGGCAAATAGTAGTATATTTCAAAAGTGTTTATTTCAGCTACCTGTGTCTGTTTTACTGTGGACTCTCTATGTTTCAGGCAGCCTGGCCTCGTTTAAAGTGTTTTTTTTTTTTACATTCATTTTTGCCGTGACTGTGAATTGCCTTGCTAGTTTGTACCATATAACGCCCCCTTTTGTCTTCTAAGTAAAAAGGCTACTTACATCTTGCAGAGTGTGTTTTTAGGAGACTGTTTTAATCTGTTTCTGTGATTTAAATTGTGCTTAAAAACTGTCTGCCCCCCTGTTTTTTTGCCTTTAAAAAAGTCCGATTTCAGAGTGCACTCCCAGCAGTATTCCAGTGTTTGTTTCTTAAACAATCTCTCCCTTGCCTGGAAAGTAGACTCTGCTAGCTTGGAAGTGTGGATTTTGCCTGTCTGTATCCAAGGAGATACTGAATAGATCAGCAGTTGCCTTTCCCCCTGACCACAGGGACTGGACTTAGCTGATTGGCTCCCTGAGTCCCTGTTGCACCTGAGCCCCGCCCCCCCACACCTGCTCTGGCCCCTTAAGTTTGTGGAAGGAATCCCAAGACAGCCACCTCCATTTTGTGAGCCTCTGCATCTCCCCTGTGTCCTGATACAGCCTAGTGTTCAGGGATTGCAAAAAGACCTAGGTAAGGAGCCCGGAGATTTTTCTTGGTTAATAGTATTGTTTGTTCAAAAGTGTTTATTTCAGCTACCTGTCTCTGTTTTACTGTGGACTCTCTGTGTTTCAGGCAGCCTGGCCTCTTCTAAAGTGTTTTTTTTTTTAAATTCATTTTTGCCATGACTGTGTGAATTGCCTTGCTAGTTTGTACCATATAACCCCCGCTTTTTTCTGCTAAGTAAAAAGGCTACATACATCTTGCAGAGTGTGTTTTTAGGAGACTGTTTTAATCTGTTTCTGTGATTTAAATTGTGCTTAAAAACTGTATGCCCCCCTGTTTTTTTTGCCTTCAAAAAAGCCCGATTTCAGAGTGCGCGCCCAGCAGTATTGCAGTGTTTGTTTATTAAACAATCTCTCCCTTGCCTGGAAAGTAGACTCTGCTAGCTTGGAAGTGTGGATTCAGCCTGTCTGTATCCAAGGAGATACTGAATAGAGCAGCAGTTGCCTTTCCCCCTGACCACAGGGACTGGACTTAGCTGATTGGCTCCCTGAGTCCCTTTGGCACCTGAGCCCCACCCCCCACACCTGCTCTGGCCCTGTAAGTTTGTAGAGGGAAGCCCAACACAGCCACCTCCATTTTGTGAGCCACTGCATCTCCCTTGTGTCCTGATACAGTAAAGTGTTCAAGGATTGCAAAAAGATCTAGGTACGGAGCCCGGAGATTTTTTGGGGTAAACAGTATTATATTTCAAAAGTGTTTATTTCAGCTACCTGTGTCTGTTTTACTGTGGACTCTCTATGTTTCAGGGGGCCTGGCCTCGTTTAAAGTGGTGGTTTTTTTAATTCGTTTTTGCCATGACTGTGTGAATTGCATTGCTAGTTTGTGGAATATAACCCCCCCTTTTTTTCTTCTAAGTGAAAAGGCTACATACATCTTGCAGAGTGTGTTTTTAGGAGACTGTTTTAATCTGTTTCTGTGATTTAAATATGTGCTTAAAAATTGTCTGCCCCCCTGTTTCTTTGCTTTTAAAAAAGCCCGATTTTAGAGTGCGCTCCCAGCAGTATTCCAGTGTTTGTTTATTAAACAATCTCTCCCTTGCCTGGAAAGTAGACTCTGCTAGCTTGGAAGTGTGGATTCAGCCTGTCTGTATCCAAGGAGATACTGAATAGAGCAGCAGTTGCCTTTCCCCCTGACCACCGGGACTGGACTTAGCTGATTGGCTCCCTGAGTCCCTTTTGCACCTGAGCCCCACTCCCCCACAACTGTTCTGGCCCCGTAAGTTTGTAGAGGGAAGCCCAACACAGCCACCTCCATTTTGTGAGCCTCTGCATCTCCCTTGTGTCCTGATACAGTCCAGTGTTCAAGGATTGCAAAAAGGTCTAGGTACGGAGCCCGGAGATTTTTTCGGTAAATAGTATTATATTTCAAAAGTGTTTATTTCAGCTACCTGTGTCTCTTTTACTGTGGACTCTCTGTGTTTCAGGCAGCCTGGCCTCTTTTAAAGTGGTGTTTTTTTTTTATTCGTTTTTGCCGTGACTGTGTGAATTGCCTTGCTAGTTTGTGGCACATAACCTCCCCCCTTTTTTCTTCTAAGTAAAAAGGCTACTTACATCTTGCAGAGTTTTTTTTAGGAGACTGTTTTAATCTGTTTCTGTGATTTAAATTGTACTTAAAAACTGTCTGCACCCCTGTTTGTTTGCCTTTAAAAAGCCTGCTTTCAGTGTGCGCGCCCCAGCAGTATTCCAGTGTTTGTTTCTGAAACAATCTCTCCCTCACCTGGAAAGTAGACTCTGCTAGCTTGGAAGTGTGGATTCAGCCTGTCTGTATCCAAGGAGATTCTGAATAGGGCAGTAGTTGCCTCTCCCCCTGACCACAGGGACTGGACTTAGCTGATTGGCTACCTAAGTCCCTGTTGCACCTGAACCCCGCCCCCCCCACACCTGCTCTGGCACCTTAAGTTTGGGAAGGGAAGCCCAAGACAGCCACCTCCATTTTGCGAGCCTTTGCATCTCCCTGTGTCCTGACACAGCGCAGTTTTCAAGGATTGCAAAAAGACCTAGGTAAAGAGCCCTGAGATTTTTCTGGGTAAATAGTATCATTTGCTCAAAAGTGTTTATTTCAGCTACCTGTGTCTCTTTTACTGTGGACTCTCTGTGTTTCAGGCAGCAAGGCCTCTTTTAAAGTGGTGTTTTTCTTTATATTAGTTTTTGCCGTGACTGTGTGAATTGCCTTGCTAGTTTGTGGCACATAAAAACACCCCTTTTTTTCTAAGTAAAAAGGCTACATACATCTTGCAGAGTGTGATTTAGGAGATTGTTTTAATCTGTTTCTGTGATATAAATTGTGCTTAAAAACTGTCTGCCCTCTGTTTGAAATCGGGCTTTTTAAAGGCAAAAAAACAGTGGGGCAGACAGTTTTTAAGCACAGTTTAAATCACAGAAACAGATTAAAACAGTTGCCCCCCCGTTTTTTTGCCTTTAAAAAAGCCCGCTTTCAGACAGCGCGCCCAGCAGTATTCCAGTGTTTGTTTCTTAAACAATCTCTCCCTTACCTGAAAAGTAATCTCTGCTAGCTTGGAAGTGTGGATTCAGCCTGTCTGTATCCAAGGAGACTCTGAATAGAGCAGCAGTTGCCTTTCCCCCTGACCACAGGGACTGGACTTAGCTGATTGACTCCTTGAGTCCCTGTTGCACCTGAGCCCCGCCCCCCACACCTGCTCTGGCCCCTTAAGTTTGTGGAGGGATGCCCAAGACAGCCACCTCGATTTTGCTGTGGACTCTCTGTGTTTCAGGCAGCCTGGCCTCTTTTAAAGTGGTGTTTTTTTTTTATTCGTTTTTGCCGTGACTGTGTGAATTGCCTTGCTAGTTTTTGGCACATAACCACCCCCCCCCCTTTTTTTCTAAGTAAAAAGGCTACATACATCTTCCAGAGTGTGTTTTTAGGAGACTGTTTTAATCTGTTTCTGCGATTTAAATTGTGCTTAAAAACTGTCTGCCCCCCTGTTTGTTTGCCTTTAAAAAGCCTGCTTTCAGTGTGCGCGCCCCAGCAGTATTCCAGTGTTTGTTTCTGAAACAATCTCTCCCTCACCTGGAAAGTAGACTCTGCTAGCTTGGAAGTGTGGATTCAGCCTGTCTGTATCCAAGGAGATTCTGAATAGGGCAGTAGTTGCCTCTCCCCCTGACCACAGGGACTGGACTTAGCTGATTGGCTACCTAAGTCCCTGTTGCACCTGAACCCAGCCCCCCCCACACCTGCTCTGGCACCTTAAGTTTGGGGAGGGAAGCCCAAGACAGCCACCTCCATTTTGCGAGCCTTTGCATCTCCCTGTGTCCTGACACAGCGCAGTTTTCAAGGATTGCAAAAAGACCTAGGTAAAGAGCCCTGAGATTTTTCTGGGTAAATAGTATCATTTGCTCAAAAGTGTTTATTTCAGCTACCTGTGTCTCTTTTACTGTGGACTCTCTGTGTTTCAGGCAGCAAGGCCTCTTTTAAAGTGGTGTTTTTCTTTATATTAGTTTTTGCCGTGACTGTGTGAATTGCCTTGCTAGTTTGTGGCACATAACAAAAACATCCCTTTTTTTCTAAGTAAAAAGGCTACATACATCTTGCAGAGTGTGATTTAGGAGATTGTTTTAATCTGTTTCTGTGATATAAATTGTGCTTAAAAACTGTCTGCCCTCTGTTTGAAATCGGGCTTTTTAAAGGCAAAAAAACAGTGGGGCAGACAGTTTTTAAGCACAGTTTAAATCACAGAAACAGATTAAAACAGTTGCACCCCGTTTTTTTGCCTTTAAAAAAGCCCGCTTTCAGAGAGCGCGCCCAGCAGTATTCCAGTGTTTGTTTCTTAAACAATCTCTCCCTTACCTGAAAAGTAATCTCTGCTAGCTTGGAAGTGTGGATTCAGCCTGTCTGTATCCAAGGAGACTCTGAATAGAGCAGCAGTTGCCTTTCCCCCTGACCACAGGGACTGGACTTAGCTGATTGGCTCCCTGAGTCCCTTTGGCACCTGAGCCCCACCCCCCACACCTGCTCTGGCCCTGTAAGTTTGTAGAGGGAAGCCCAACACAGCCACCTCCATTTTGTGAGCCACTGCATCTCCCTTGTGTCCTGATACAGTCCAGTGTTCAAGGATTGCAAAAAGATCTAGGTACGGAGCCCGGAGATTTTTTGGGTAAACAGTATTATATTTCAAAAGTGTTTATTTCAGCTACCTGTGTCTGTTTTACTGTGGACTCTCTATGTTTCAGGGGGCCTGGCCTCGTTTAAAGTGGTGTTTTTTTTAATTCGTTTTTGCCATGACTGTGTGAATTGCATTGCTAGTTTGTGGAATATAACCCCCCCTTTTTTTCTTCTAAGTGAAAAGGCTACATACATCTTGCAGAGTGTGTTTTTAGGAGACTGTTTTAATCTGTTTCTGTGATTTAAATATGTGCTTAAAAATTGTCTGCCCCCCTGTTTCTTTGCTTTTAAAAAAAGCCCGATTTTAGAGTGCGCTCCCAGCAGTATTCCAGTGTTTGTTTATTAAACAATCTCTCCCTTGCCTGGAAAGTAGACTCTGCTAGCTTGGAAGTGTGGATTCAGCCTGTCTGTATCCAAGGAGATACTGAATAGAGCAGCAGTTGCCTTTCCCCCTGACTACCGGGACTGGACTTAGCTGATTGGCTCCCTGAGTCCCTTTTGCACCTGAGCCCCACTCCCCCACAACTGTTCTGGCCCCGTAAGTTTGTAGAGGGAAGCCCAACACAGCCACCTCCATTTTGTGAGCCTCTGCATCTCCCTTGTGTCCTGATACAGTCCAGTGTTCAAGGATTGCAAAAAGGTCTAGGTACGGAGCCCGGAGATTTTTTCGGTAAATAGTATTATATTTCAAAAGTGTTTATTTCAGCTACCTGTGTCTCTTTTACTGTGGACTCTCTGTGTTTCAGGCAGCCTGGCCTCTTTTAAAGTGGTGTTTTTTTTTTATTCGTTTTTGCCGTGACTGTGTGAATTGCCTTGCTAGTTTGTGGCACATAACCTCCCCCCTTTTTTCTTCTAAGTAAAAAGGCTACTTACATCTTGCAGAGTTTTTTTTAGGAGACTGTTTTAATCTGTTTCTGTGATTTAAATTGTACTTAAAAACTGTCTGCCCCCCTGTTTGTTTGCCTTTAAAAAGCCTGCTTTCAGTGTGCGCGCCCCAGCAGTATTCCAGTGTTTGTTTCTGAAACAATCTCTCCCTCACCTGGAAAGTAGACTCTGCTAGCTTGGAAGTGTGGATTCAGCCTGTCTGTATCCAAGGAGATTCTGAATAGGGCAGTAGTTGCCTCTCCCCCTGACCACAGGGACTGGACTTAGCTGATTGGCTACCTAAGTCCCTGTTGCACCTGAACCCCGCCCCCCCCACACCTGCTCTGGCACCTTAAGTTTGGGAAGGGAAGCCCAAGACAGCCACCTCCATTTTGCGAGCCTTTGCATCTCCCTGTGTCCTGACACAGCGCAGTTTTCAAGGATTGCAAAAAGACCTAGGTAAAGAGCCCTGAGATTTTTCTGGGTAAATAGTATCATTTGCTCAAAAGTGTTTATTTCAGCTACCTGTGTCTCTTTTACTGTGGACTCTCTGTGTTTCAGGCAGCAAGGCCTCTTTTAAAGTGGTGTTTTTCTTTATATTAGTTTTTGCCGTGACTGTGTGAATTGCCTTGCTAGTTTGTGGCACATAAAAACACCCCTTTTTTTCTAAGTAAAAAGGCTACATACATCTTGCAGAGTGTGATTTAGGAGATTGTTTTAATCTGTTTCTGTGATATAAATTGTGCTTAAAAACTGTCTGCCCTCTGTTTGAAATCGGGCTTTTTAAAGGCAAAAAAACAGTGGGGCAGACAGTTTTTAAGCACAGTTTAAATCACAGAAACAGATTAAAACAGTTGCCCCCCCGTTTTTTTGCCTTTAAAAAAGCCCGCTTTCAGACAGCGCGCCCAGCAGTATTCCAGTGTTTGTTTCTTAAACAATCTCTCCCTTACCTGAAAAGTAATCTCTGCTAGCTTGGAAGTGTGGATTCAGCCTGTCTGTATCCAAGGAGACTCTGAATAGAGCAGCAGTTGCCTTTCCCCCTGACCACAGGGACTGGACTTAGCTGATTGACTCCTTGAGTCCCTGTTGCACCTGAGCCCCGCCCCCCACACCTGCTCTGGCCCCTTAAGTTTGTGGAGGGATGCCCAAGACAGCCACCTCGATTTTGCTGTGGACTCTCTGTGTTTCAGGCAGACTGGCCTCTTTTAAAGTGGTGTTTTTTAAATTCGTTTTTGCCGTGACTGTGTGAATTGCCTTGCTAGTTTTTGGCACATAACCACCCCCCCTTTTTTTTCTAAGTAAAAAGGCTACATACATCTTGCAGAGTGTGTTTTTAGGAGACTGTTTTAATCTGTTTCTGCGATTTAAATTGTGCTTAAAAACTGTCTGCCCCCCTGTTTGTTTGCCTTTAAATAGCCTGATTTCAGAGTGCGAGTCGAGCAGTATTCCAGTGTTTGTTTCTTTAGCAATCTCTCCCTTACCTGGAACGTAGACTCTGCTAGCTTGGAAGTGTGCATTCAGCCTGTCTGTATCCAAGGAGATACTGAATAGAGCAGCAGTTGCCTTTCCCCCTGACCACAGGGACTGGACTTAGCTGATTGACTCCTTGAGTCCCTGTTGCACCTGAGCCCCGCCCCCCACACCTGCTCTGGCCCCTTAAGTTTGTGGAGGGATGCCCAAGACAGCCACCTCGATTTTGCTGTGGACTCTCTGTGTTTCAGGCAGCCTGGCCTCTTTTAAAGTGGTGTTTTTTTTTTATTCGTTTTTGCCGTGACTGTGTGAATTGCCTTGCTAGTTTTTGGCACATAACCACCCCCCCCCCTTTTTTTCTAAGTAAAAAGGCTACATACATCTTCCAGAGTGTGTTTTTAGGAGACTGTTTTAATCTGTTTCTGCGATTTAAATTGTACTTAAAAACTGTCTGCCCCCCTGTTTGTTTGCCTTTAAAAAGCCTGCTTTCAGTGTGCGCGCCCCAGCAGTATTCCAGTGTTTGTTTCTGAAACAATCTCTCCCTCACCTGGAAAGTAGACTCTGCTAGCTTGGAAGTGTGGATTCAGCCTGTCTGTATCCAAGGAGATTCTGAATAGGGCAGTAGTTGCCTCTCCCCCTGACCACAGGGACTGGACTTAGCTGATTGGCTACCTAAGTCCCTGTTGCACCTGAACCCAGCCCCCCCCACACCTGCTCTGGCACCTTAAGTTTGGGGAGGGAAGCCCAAGACAGCCACCTCCATTTTGCGAGCCTTTGCATCTCCCTGTGTCCTGACACAGCGCAGTTTTCAAGGATTGCAAAAAGACCTAGGTAAAGAGCCCTGAGATTTTTCTGGGTAAATAGTATCATTTGCTCAAAAGTGTTTATTTCAGCTACCTGTGTCTCTTTTACTGTGGACTCTCTGTGTTTCAGGCAGCAAGGCCTCTTTTAAAGTGGTGTTTTTCTTTATATTAGTTTTTGCCGTGACTGTGTGAATTGCCTTGCTAGTTTGTGGCACATAACAAAAACATCCCTTTTTTTCTAAGTAAAAAGGCTACATACATCTTGCAGAGTGTGATTTAGGAGATTGTTTTAATCTGTTTCTGTGATATAAATTGTGCTTAAAAACTGTCTGCCCTCTGTTTGAAATCGGGCTTTTTAAAGGCAAAAAAACAGTGGGGCAGACAGTTTTTAAGCACAGTTTAAATCACAGAAACAGATTAAAACAGTTGCACCCCGTTTTTTTGCCTTTAAAAAAGCCCACTTTCAGAGAGCGCGCCCAGCAGTATTCCAGTGTTTGTTTCTTAAACAATCTCTCCCTTACCTGAAAAGTAATCTCTGCTAGCTTGGAAGTGTGGATTCAGCCTGTCTGTATCCAAGGAGACTCTGAATAGAGCAGCAGTTGCCTTTCCCCCTGACCACAGGGACTGGACTTAGCTGATTGACTCCTTGAGTCCCTGTTGCACCTGAGCCCCGCCCCCCACACCTGCTCTGGCCCCTTAAGTTTGTGGAGGGATGCCCAAGACAGCCACCTCGATTTTGCTGTGGACTCTCTGTGTTTCAGGCAGACTGGCCTCTTTTAAAGTGGTGTTTTTTTTTAATTCGTTTTTGCCGTGACTGTGTGAATTGCCTTGCTAGTTTTTGGCACATAACCACCCCCCCTTTTTTTTCTAAGTAAAAAGGCTACATACATCTTGCAGATTGTGTTTTTAGGAGACTGTTTAATCTGTTTCTGCGATTTAAATTGTGCTTAAAAACTGTCTGCCCCCCTGTTTGTTTGCCTTTAAATAGCCTGATTTCAGAGTGCGAGTCCAGCAGTATTCCAGTGTTTGTTTCTTTAGCAATCTCTCCCTTACCTGGAACGTAGACTCTGCTAGCTTGGAAGTGTGCATTCAGCCTGTCTGTATCCAAGGAGATACTGAATAGAGCAGCAGTTGCCTTTCCCCCTGACCACAGGGACTGGACTTAGCTGATTGACTCCTTGAGTCCCTGTTGCACCTGAGCCCCGCCCCCCACACCTGCTCTGGCCCCTTAAGTTTGTGGAGGGATGCCCAAGACAGCCACCTCGATTTTGCTGTGGACTCTCTGTGTTTCAGGCAGACTGGCCTCTTTTAAAGTGGTGTTTTTTTTTTATTTGTTTTTGCCGTGACTGTATTAATTGCCTTGCTAGTTTTTGGCACATAACCCCCCCCTTTTTTTCTAATTAAAAAGGCTATATACATCTTGCAGAGTGTGTTTTTAGGAGACTGTTTTAATCTGTTTCTGCGATTTAAATTGTGCTTAAAAACTGTCTGCCCCCCTGTTTGTTTGCCTTTAAATAGCCTGATTTCAGAGTGCGAGTCCAGCAGTATTCCAGTGTTTGTTTCTTTAGCAATCTCTCCCTTACCTGGAACGTAGACTCTGCTAGCTTGGAAGTGTGGATTCAGACTGTCTGTATCCAAGGAGATTCTGAATAGAGCCACAGTTGCCTTTTCCCTGACCACAGGGAGTGGACTTAGCTGATTGGCTCCCTGAGTCCCTGTTGCACCTGAGCCCCACCCCCCCACACCTGCTCTGGCCCCTTAAGTTTGTGGAGGGATGCCCAAGACAGCCACCTCGATTTTGAGAGCCTTTGCATCTCCCCTGTGTCCTGATACAGCTCAGTGTTCAAGGATTGCAAAACGACCTAGTTAAGGAGCCCGGAGATTTTTCTGGGTAAATAGTATTATTTGCTCAAAAGTATTTATTTCAGCTACCTGTGTCTGTTTTACTGTGGACTCTCTGTGTTTCAGGCAGCCTACCCTCTTTTAAAGTGGTGTTTTTTTTTTATTCGTATTTGCCGTGACTGTGTGAATTGCCTTGCTAGTTTGTGGCACATACCCCCCTTTTTTTCTTCTAAGTAAAAAGGCTACTTACATCTTGCAGAGTGTGTTTTTAGGAGACTGCTTTAATCTGTTTCTGTGATTTAAATTGTGCTTAAAAACTGTCTGCCTCCCTGTTTTTTTGCCTTAAAAAAAGCCAGATTTCAGAGTGCATGCCCAGCAGTATTCCAGTGTATGTTTCTGAAACAATCTCTCCTTTACCTGGAAAGTAGACTCTGCTAGCTTGGAAGTGTGGATTCAGCCTGCCTGTGTCCAAGGAGATTCTGAATAGAGCAGCAGTTGCCTTTCCCCTGACCACAGGGACTGGACTTAACTGATTGGCTCCCTGAGTCCCTGTTGCACCTGAGCCCCGCCCTCCCACACCTGCTCTGGCCCCTTAAGTTTCTGGAGGGAAGCCCAAGACAGCCACCTCCATTTTGTGAGCCTCTGCATCTCCCCTGTGTCCTGATACAGTTCAGTATTCAAGGATTGCTAAAAGATCTAGATAAGGAGCCCGGAGATTTTTGGGGTAAATAGTATTATATTTTAAAAGTGTTTATTTCAGCTACCTGTGTCTGTTTTACTGTGGACTCTCTATGTTTCAGGCAGCCTGGCCTCGTTTAAAGTGGTGTTTTTTTTTTTATTCGTTTTTGCCGTGACTGTGTGAATTGCCTTGCTAGTTTGTGGCATATAACCCCCCCTTTTTTTCTTCTAAGTAAAAAGGCTACATACATCTTGCAGAGTGTGTTTTTAGGAGAATGTTTTAATCTGTTTCTGTGATTTAAATTGTGTTTAAAAACTGTCTGCCCCCCTGTTTCTTTGCTTTTAAAAAAGCCCAATTTTAGAGTGCGCTCCCAGCAGTATTCCAGTGTTTGTTTCTTAAACAATCTCTCCCTTACCTGGAAAGTAGACTCTGCTAGCTTGGAAGTGTGGATTCAGCCTGTCTGTATCCAAGGAGACTCTGAATAGAGCAGCAGTTGCCTTTACCCCGACCACAGGGACTGGACTTAGCTGTTTGGCTCCCTGAGTCCCTGTTGCACCTGAGCCCCAACCCCCCCCCATCTGCTCTGGCCCCTTAAGTTTGTGGAAGGAAGCCCAAGACAGCCACCTCCATTTTGTGAGCCTCTGCATCTCCCCTGTGTCCTGTTACAGTCCAGTATTCAAGGATTGCAAAAAGATCTAGGTAAGGAGCCCAGAGACCTTTCTGGGTAAATAGTATTATTTTTCAAAAGTGGTTATTTCAGCCACCTCTGTCTGTTTTACTGTGGACTCTCTGTGTTTCAGGCAGCCTGGCCTCTTTTAAAGTGGTGTTTTTTTTTAATTCATTTTTGCCGTGACTCTGTGAATTGCCTTGCTAGTTTGTACCATATAACCCCCCCTTTTTTCTTCTAAGTAAAAAGGCTACATACATCTTGCAGAGTGTGTTTTTAGGAGAATGTTTTAATCTGTTTCTGTGATTTAAATTGTGCTTAAAAACTGTCTGCCCCCCTGTTTTTTTTGCCTTCAAAAAAGCCCGATTTCAGAGTGCGCGCCCAGCAGTATTCCAGTGTTTTGTTTATTAAACAATCTCTCCCTTGCCTGGAAAGTAGACTCTGCTAGCTTGGAAGTGTGGATTCAGCCTGTCTGTATCCAAGGAGATACTGAATGGAGCAGCAGTTGCCTTTCCCCCTGACCACAGGGACTGGACTTAGCTGATTGGCTCCCTGAGTCCCTGTTGCACCTGAGCCCCGACCCCCCACACCTGCTCTGGCCCCTTAAGTTTGTGGAAGGAAGCCCAAGACAGCCACCTCCATTTTGTGAGCCTCTGCATCTCCCCTGTGTCCTGATACAGTCCAGTATTCAAGGATTGCAAAAAGATCTAGGTAAGGAGCCCGGAGATTTTTGGGGTAAATAGTATTATTTTTCAAAAGTGTTTATTTCAGCTACCTGTGTCTGTTTTACAGTGGACTCTCTATGTTTCAGGCAGCCTGACCTCGGTTAAAGTGGTGGTTTTTTTTTAATTCGTTTGTGCCTTGACTGTGTGAATTGCCTTGCTAGTTCGTGGCATATAACCCCCCCTTTTTTTCTTCTAAGTAAAAAGGCTACATACATCTTGCAGAGTGTGTTTTTAGGAGAATGTTTTAATCTGTTTCTGTGATTTAAATTGTGCTTAAAAACTGTCTGCCCCCCTGTTTTTTTTGCCTTCAAAAAAGCCCTATTTCAGAGAGCGCGCCCAGAAGTATTCCAGTGTTTGTTTATTAAACAATCTCTCCCTTGCCTGGAAAGTAGACTCTGCTAGCTTGGAAGTGTGGATTCAGCCTGTCTGTATCCAAGGAGATACTGAATAGAGCAGCAGTTGCCTTTCCCCCTGACCACAGGGACTGGACTTAGCTGATTGGCTCCCTGAGTCCGTTTTGCACCTGAGCCCCACCCCCCACACCTGCTCTGGCCCCGTAAGTTTGTAGAGGGAAGCCCAACACAGCCACCTCCATTTTGTGAGCCTCTGCATCTCCCTTTTGTCCTGATACAGTCCAGTGTTCAAGGATTGGAAAAAGATCTAGGTACGGAGCCCGGAGATTTTTTGGGTAAATAGTATTATATTTCAAAAGTGTTTATTTCAGCTACCTGTCTCTGTTTTACTGTGGACTCTCTATGTTTCAGGGGGCCTGGCCTCGTTTAAAGTGGTGTTTTTTTTTATTCGTTTTTGCCGTGACTGTGTGCATTGCCTTGCTAGTTTGTGGCACATAACCTCCCCCCTTTTTTCTTCTAAGTAAAAAGGCTACTTACATCTTGCAGAGTTTTTTTTAGGAGACTTTTTTAATCTGTTTCTGTGATTTAAATTGTACTTAAAAACTGTCTGCCTCCTTGTTTGTTTGCCTTTAAAAAGCCTGCTTTCAGTGTGCGCGCCCCAGCAGTATTCCAGTGTTTGTTTCTGAAACAATCTCTCCCTCACCTGGAAAGTAGACTCTGCTAGCTTGGAAGTGTGGATTCAGCCTGTCTGTATCCAAGGAGATTCTGAATAGGGCAGTAGTTGCCTCTCCCACTGACCACAGGGACTCGGACTTAGCTGATTGGCTGCCTAAGTCCCTGTTGCACCTGAACCCCGCCCCCCCCACACCTGCTCTGGCACCTTAAGTTTGGGGAGGGAAGCCCAAGACAGCCACCTCCATTTTGTGAGCCTTTGCATCTCCCTGTGTCCTGACACAGCGCAGTTTTCAAGGATTGCAAAAAGACCTAGGCAAAGAGCCCTGAGATTTTTCTGGGTAAATAGTATCATTTGCTCAAAAGTGTTTGTTTCAGCTACCTGTGTCTCTTTTACTGTGGACTCTCTGTGTTTCAGGCAGCAAGGCCTCTTTTAAAGTGGTGTTTTTCTTTATATTAGTTTTTGCCGTGACTGTGTGAATTGCCTTGCTAGTTTGTGGCACATAACAAAAACCCCCCTTTTTTTCTAAGTAAAAAGGCTACATACATCTTGCAGAGTGTGATTTAGGAGATTGTTTTAATCTGTTTCTGTGATATAAATTGTGCTTAAACACTGTCTGCCCTCTGTTTGAAATCGGGCTTTTTAAAGGCAAAAAAACAGTGGGGCAGACAGTTTTTAAGCACAGTTTAAATCACAGAAACAGATTAAAACAGTTGCCCCCCCGTTTTTTTGCCTTTAAAAAAGCGCGCTTTCAGAGAGCGCGCCCAGCAGTATTCCAGTGTTTGTTTCTTAAACAATCTCTCCCTTACCTGAAAAGTAATCTCTGCTAGCTTGGAAGTGTGGATTCAGCCTGTCTGTATCCAAGGAGATTCTGAATAGAGCAGCAGTTGCCTTTCCCCCGGACCACAGGGACTGGACTTAGCTGATTGACTCCTTGAGTCCCTGTTGCACCTGAGCCCCGCCCCCCACACCTGCTCTGGCCCCTTAAGTTTGTGGAGGGATGCCCAAGACAGCCACCTCGATTTTGCTGTGGACTCTCTGTGTTTCAGGCAGACTGGCCTCTTTTAAAGTGGTGTTTTTTTTTAATTTGTTTTTGCCGTGACTGTGTGAATTGCCTTGCTAGTTTTTGGCACATAACCACCCCCCCTTTTTTTTCTAAGTAAAAAGGCTACATACATCTTGCAGAGTGTGTTTTTAGGAGACTGTTTTAATCTGTTTCTGCGATTTAAATTGTGCTTAAAAACTGTCTGCCCCCCTGTTTGTTTGCCTTTAAATAGCCTGATTTCAAAGTGCGAGTCGAGCAGTATTCCAGTGTTTGTTTCTTTAGCAATCTCTCCCTTACCTGGAACGTAGACTCTGCTAGCTTGGAAGTGTGGATTCAGCCTGTCTGTATCCAAGGAGATTCTGAATAGAGCCACAGTTGCCTTTTCCCTGACCACAGGGACTGGACTTAGCTGATTGGCTCCCTGAGTCCCTGTTGCACCTGAGCCCCGCCCCCCACACCTGCTCTGGCCCCTTAAGTTTGTGGAGGGATGCCCAAGACAGCCACCTCGATTTTGTGAGCCTCTGCATCTCCCCTGTGTCCTGATACAGCTCAGTGTTCAAGGATTGCAAAAAGACCTAGTTAAGGAGCCCGGAGATTTTTCTGGGTAAATAGTATTATTTGCTCAAAAGTGTTTATTTCAGCTACCTGTGTCTGTTTTACTGTGGACTCTCTGTGTTTCAGGCAGCCTACCCTCTTTTAAAGTGGTGTTTTTTTTTTAATTCGTATTTGCCGTGACTGTGTGAGTTGCCGTGCTAGTTTGTGGCACATACCCCCCTTTTTTTCTTCTAAGTAAAAAGGCTACTTACATCTTGCAGAGTGTGTTTTTAGGAGACTGCTTTAATCTGTTTCTGTGATTTAAATTGTGCTTAAAAACTGTCTGCCTCCCTGTTTTTTTGCCTTAAAAAAAAGCCAGATTTCAGAGTGCATGCCCAGCAGTATTCCAGTGTATGTTTCTGAAACAATCTCTCCTTTACCTGGAAAGTAGACTCTGCTAGCTTGGAAGTGTGGATTCAGCCTGCCTGTGTCCAAGGAGATTCTGAATAGAGCAGCAGTTGCCTTTCCCCTGACCACAGGGACTGGACTTAACTGATTGGCTCCCTGAGTCCCTGTTGCACCTGAGCCCCGCCCTCCCACACCAGCTCTGGCCCCTTAAGTTTCTGGAGGGAAGCCCAAGACAGCCACCTCCATTTTGTGAGCCTCTGCATCTCCCCTGTGTCCTGATACAGTCCAGTATTCAGGGATTGCAAAAAGATCTAGGTAAGGAGCCCAGAGACCTTTCTGGGTAAATAGTATTATTTTTCAAAAGTGGTTACTTCAGCCACCTCTGTCTGTTTTACCGTGGACTCTCTGTGTTTCAGGCAGCCTGGCCTCTTTTAAAGTGGTGTTTTTTTTTTAATTCATTTTTGCCGTGACTGTGTGAATTGCCTTGCTAGTTTGTACCATATAACCCCCCCTTTTTTCTTCTAAGTAAAAAGGCTACATACATATTGCAGAGTGTGTTTTTAGGAGAATGTTTTAATCTGTTTTTGTGATTTAAATTGTGCTTAAAAACTGTCTGCCCCCCTGTTTTTTTTGCCTTCAAAAAAGCCCGATTTCAGAGTGCGCGCCCAGCAGTATTCCAGTGTTTGTTTATTAAACAATCTCTCCCTTGCCTGGAAAGTAGACTCTGCTAGCTTGGAAGTGTGGATTCAGCCTGTCTGTATCCAAGGAGATACTGAATAGAGCAGCAGTTGCCTTTCCCCCTGACCACAGGGACTGGACTTAGCTGATTGGCTACCTGAGTCCCTTTTGCACCTGAGCCCCACTCCCCCACAACTGTTCTGGCCCCGTAAGTTTGTAGAGGGAAGCCCAACACAGCCACCTCCATTTTGTGAGCCTCTGCATCTCCCTTGTGTCCTGATACAGTCCAGTGTTCAAGGATTGCAAAAAGATCTAGGTACGGAGCCCGGAGATTTTTTGGGTAAATAGTATTATATTTCAAAAGTGTTTATTTCAGCTACCTGTGTCTGTTTTACTGTGGACTCTCTGTGTTTCAGGCAGCCTGGCCTCGTTTAAAGTGGTGTTTTTTTTTAATTCGTTTTTGCCGTGACTGTGTGAATTGCCTTGCTAGTTTGTACCATATCACGCCCCCTTTTTTCTTCTAAGTAAAAAGGCTACTTACATCTCGCAGAGCGTGTTTTTAGGAGACTGTTTTAATCTGTTTCTGTGATTTAAATTGTGCTTAAAAACTGTCTGCCCCCTGATTTTTTGCCTTTAAAAAAGCCTGATTTCGTAGTGGGAGCCCAGCAGTATTCCAGTGTTTGTTTGTTAAACAATCTCTCCCTTGCCTGGAAAGTAGACTCTGCTAGCTTGGAAGTGTGCATTCAGCCTGTCTGTATCCAAGGAGATACTGAATGGAGCAGCAGTTGCCTTTCCCCCTGACCACAGGGACTGGACTTAGCTGATTGGCTCCCCGAGTCCCTGTTGCACCTGAGCCCCGACCCCCCACACCTGCTCTGGCCCCTTAAGTTTGTGGAAGGAAGCCCAAGACAGCCACCTCCATTTTGTGAGCCTCTGCATCTCCCCTGTGTCCTGATACAGTCCAGTATTCAAGGATTGCAAAAAGATCTAGGTAAGGAGCCCGGAGATTTTTGGGGTAAATAGTATTATTTTTCAAAAGTGTTTATTTCAGCTACCTGTGTCTGTTTTACAGTGGACTCTCTACGTTTCAGGCAGCCTGGCCTCGGTTAAAGTGGTGTTTTTTTTTTTATTCGTTTTTGCCTTGACTGTGTGAATTGCCTTGCTAGTTCGTGGCATATAACCCCCCCTTTTTTTCTTCTAAGTAAAAAGGCTACATACATCTTGCAGAGTGTGTTTTTAGGAGAATGTTTTAATCTGTTTCTGTGATTTAAATTGTGCTTAAAAACTGTCTGCCCCCCTGTTTTTTTTGCCTTAAAAAAAGCCCTATTTCAGAGTGCGCGCTCAGCAGTATTCCAGTGTTTGTTTCTTAGACTGTGTGAATTGCCTTGCTAGTTTGTACCATATAACCCCCCCTTTTTTCTTCTAAGTAAAAAGGCTACATACATCTTGCAGAGTGTGTTTTTAGGAGACTGTTTTAATCTGTTTCTGTGATTTAAATTGTGCTTAAAAACTGTCTGCCCCCCTGATTTGTTGCCTTTAAAAAAGCCTGATTTCAGAGTGGGAGCCCAGCAGTATTCCAGTGTTTGTTTCTTAAACAATCTCTCCCTTACCTGGAAAGTAGACTCTGCTAGCTTGGAAGTGTGGATTCAGCCTGTCTGTATCCAAGGAGATACTGAATAGGGCAGCAGTTGCCTTTCCCCCTGACCACAGGGACTGGACTTAGCCTATTGGCTTACTGAGTCCCTTTTGCACCTGAGCCCCACCCCGGCACACCTGCTCTGGCCCGTAAGTATGTAGAGGGAAGTCCAAGACAGCCACCTCCATTTTGTGAGCCTCTGCATCTCCCCTGTGTCCTCATACAGCCCAGTATTCAAGGATTGCAAAAAGATCTAGGTAAGGAGCCCAGAGACTTTTCTGGGGAAATAGTATTATTTTTCAAAAGTGTTTATTTCAGCTACCGGTGTCTGTTTAATATGGACTCTCTGTGTTTCAGGCAGCCTGGCCTCTTTTAAAGTGGTGTTTTTTAAAACAAAATTGTTTTTGCCTTGACTGTGTGAATTGCCTTGCTAGTTCGTGGCATATAACCCCCCCTTTTTTTCTTCTAAGTAAAAAGGCTACATACATCTTGCAGAGTGTGTTTTTAGGAGAATGTTTTAATCTGTTTCTGTGATTTAAATTGTGCTTAAAAACTGTCTGCCCCCCTGTTTTTTTTGCCTTCAAAAAAGCCCTATTTCAGAGTGCGCGCCCAGCAGTATTCCAGTGTTTGTTTCTTAGACTGTGTGAATTGCCTTGCTAGTTTGTACCATATAACCCCCCCTTTTTTCTTCTAAGTAAAAAGGCTACATACATCTTGCAGAGTGTGTTTTTAGGAGACTGTTTTAATCTGTTTCTGTGATTTAAATTGTGCTTAAAAACTGTCTGCCCCCCTGATTTGTTGCCTTTAAAAAAGCCTGATTTCAGAGTGGGAGCCCAGCAGTATTCCAGTGTTTGTTTCTTAAACAATCTCTCCCTTACCTGGAAAGTAGACTCTGCTAGCTTGGAAGTGTGGATTCAGCCTGTCTGTATCCAAGGAGATACTGAATAGGGCAGCCGTTGCCTTTCCCCCTGACCACAGGGACTGGACTTAGCCTATTGGCTTACTGAGTCCCTTTTGCACCTGAGCCCCACCCCGGCACACCTGCTCTGGCCCGTAAGTATGTAGAGGGAAGTCCAAGACAGCCACCTCCATTTTGTGAGCCTCTGCATCTCCCCTGTGTCCTCATACAGCCCAGTATTCAAGGATTGCAAAAAGATCTAGGTAAGGAGCCCAGAGACTTTTCTGGGGAAATAGTATTATTTTTCAAAAGTGTTTATTTCAGCTACCGGTGTCTGTTTAATATGGACTCTCTGTGTTTCAGGCAGCCTGGCCTCTTTTAAAGTGGTGTTTTTTAAAACAAAATTGTTTTTGCCGTGACTGTGTGAATGCCTTGCTAGTTTGTGGCACATAACCCCCCCCCCCCCTTTTTTTCTTCTAAGTAAAAAGGCTACTTACATCTTGCAGAGTCTGTTTTTAGGTTACTGTTTTAATCTGTTTCTGTGATATAAATTGTGCTTAAAAACTGTCTGCCCCCCTGTTTTTTTGCTTTTAAAAAAGCCTGATTTCAGAGTGGGCGCCCAGCAGTATTCCAGCGTTCGTTTTTTTAACCAATCTCTCCCTTACCTGGAAAGTAGACTCTGCTAGCTTGGAAGTGTGGATTCTGCCTGTCTGTATCCAAGGAGACTCTGAATAGAGCAGCAGTTGCCTTTCCCCCTGACCACAGGGACTGGACTTAGTTGATTGGCTCCCTGAGTTCCTGTTGCACGTGAGCCCTGCCCCCCACACCTGCTCTGGCCCATTAAGTTCGTTGAGGGAAGCCCAAGACAGCCACCTCCATTTTGTGAGCGTCTGTATCTCCCCTGTGTCCTGATACAGCCCAGTGTTCAAGGATTGCAAAAAGGCCTAGGAAAGGATCCCTGAGATTTTTCTGGGTAAATAGTATTATTTGTTCAAAAGTATTTATTTCAGCTACATGTGTCTGTTTTACTGTGTACTCTCTGTGTTTCAGGCAGCCAGGCCTCTTTAAAAGTGGTGTTTTTTTTAATTCATTTTTGCCGTGAATGTGTGAATTGCCTTGCTAGTTTGTACCATATAACCCCCCCCCCCTTTTCTTTCTAAGGAAAAAGGCTACAGTCATCTTGCAAAGTGTGTTTTTAGGAGACTGTTTTAATCTGTTTCTGTGATTTAAATTGTGCTTAAAAACTGTCTGCCCCCCTGTTTTTTTGCCTTTAAAAAAGTCCGATTTCAGAGTGCACGCACAGCAGTATTCCAGTGTTTGTTTATTAAACAATCTCTCCCATGCCTGTAAAGTACACTCTGCTAGCTTGGAAGTGTGGATTCAGCCTGTCTGCATCCAAGGAGATTCTGAATAGAGCTGCAGCTGCCTTTCCCCTGCCCACAGGGACTGGACTTAGCTGATTGGTTCTCTGAGTCCCTGTTTTACCTGAGCCCGCCCCCCACACCTGCTCTGGCCCCTTAAGTTTGTGGAGGGAAGCCCAAGAGAGCCACCTCCATTTTGTGAGCCTCAGCATCTTCCCTGTGTCCTGATACATCCCAGTGTTCAAGGATTGCAAAAAGACCTAGGTAAGGAGCCCTGAGATTTTTCTGGGTAAATAGCATTATTTGTTCAAAAGTGTTTATTTCACCTACCTGTGTCTGTTTTACTGTGGACTCTCTGTGTTTCAGGCAGCATGGCCTCTTTTAAAGTGGTGTTTTTTTTAATTTGTTTTTGCAGTGACTGTGAATTGCCTTGCTAGTTTGTGCACATAATCCCCCTCCCCCTTTTATCTTTTAAGTAAAAAGGCTACATACATCTTGCAGAGTGTGTTTTTAGGAGACTGTTTTAATTAGGTTCTGTGATTTAAATTCTGTTTAGAAACTGTCTGCCCCACTGTTTTTTGGCTTTAAAAAAGCCCAATTTCAGAGTGCGCGTCCAGCAGTATTTCAGTGTTTGTTTTTTAAACAATCTCTCCCTTACTCCCTTACCCGGAAAGTAGACTCTGCTAGCTTGGAAGTGTGGATTCAGCCTGTCTGTATCCAAGGAGATTCTGAATAGAGCATCAGCTGCCTTTCCCCCTGCCCACAGGGACTGGACTTAGCTGATTGGCTCTCTGAGTCTTTGTTGCACCTGAGCCCCGCCCACCCACACCTGCTCTGGCCCCTTAAGTTTGTGGAGGGAAGCCCACGATAGCCACCTCCATTTTGTGAGCCTCAACATCTTCCCTGTGTCCTGATACAGCCCAGTGTTCAATGATTGCAAAAAGACCTAGATAAGGAGCCCTGAGAGTTTTCTGGGTAAATAGTATTATTTGTTCAAAAGTCTTTATTTCAGCTACCTGTGTCTGTTTTACTGTGGACTCTCTGTGTTTCAGGCAGCCTGGCCTCTTTTAAAGTGGTGTTTTTTTAAAATTTGTTTTTGCAGTGACTGTGTGAATTGCCTTGCTAGTTTGTGGCACATAACCCCCCCTTTTTTCTTCTAAGTAAAAAGGCTACATACATCTTGCAAAGTGTGTTTTTAGGAGACTGTTTTAATCTGTTTCTGTTATTTAAATTGTGTTTAAAAACTGTCTGCCCCCCTGTTTTTGCCTTTAAAATAGCCCAGTTTCAGAATGCGCGCCCAGCAGTATTCCAGTGTTTGTTTTTTAAACAATCTCTCCCTTACCTGGAAAGTAGACTCTGCTAGCTTGGAAGTGTGGATTCAGCCTGTCTGTATCCAAGGAGATTCTGAATAGGGCAGCAGCTGCCTTTGCCCCTGCCCACAGGGACTGGACTTTACTGATTGGCTCTCTGAGCCCCTGTTGCACCTGAGCCCCGCCCCCCCACACCTGCTCTGGCCCCTTAAGTTTGTGGAGGGAAGCCCAACACAGCCACCTCTATTTTGTGATCCTCAGCGTCTCCCCTGAGTCCTGATACAGCCCAGTGTTCAAGGATTGTAAAATGACCTCGGTAAGGAGCCCTGAGATTTTTCTGCGTAAATAGTATTATTTGTTCAAAAGTGTTTATTTCAGCTACCTGTGTCTGTTTTACTGTGGACTCTCTGTGTTTCAGGCAGCCTGGCCTCTTTTAAAGTGATGTTTTTCTTTTTATTAGTTTTTGCCGTGACTGTGTGAATTGCATTGCTAGTTTGTGGCACATAACCCCCCCCCTTTTTTCTTCTAAGTAAAAAGGCTAAATACATCTTGCAGAGTGTGTTTTTAGGAGAGTGTTTTAATCTGTTTCTGTGATTTATATTGTGTTTAAAAACTGTCTGATCCCCTGTTTTTTGCACTTAAAAAGGCCCGATTTCAGAGGGCGCGCCCAGCAGTATTCCAGTGTTTGTTTTTTAAACAATATCTCCCTTACCTGGGAGGTAGACTCTGCTAGCTTGGAATTGTGGATTCAGCCTGTCTGTATCCAAGGAGATTAAGAATAGGGCAGCAGCTGCCTTTCCCCCTGCCCACAGGGACTGGACTTCACTGATTGGCTCTCTGAGCCCCTGTTGCACCAGAGCCCCGCCCCCCCACACCTGCTCTGGCCCCTTAAGTTTGTGGAGGGAAGCCCAAGACAGCCACCTCCATTTTGTGAGCCTCAGCATCTCCCCTGAGTCCTGATACAGCCCAGTGTTCAAGGATTATAAAACGACCTCGGTAAGGAGCCCTGAGATTTTTCTGGGTAAATAGTATTATTTGTTCAAAAGTGTTTATTTCAGCTACCTGTGTCTGTTTTACTGTGGACTCTCTGTGTTTCAGGCAGCCTGGCCTCTTTTAAAGTGGTGTTTTTCTTTTTATTAGTTTTTGCCGTGACTGTGTGAATTGCCTTGCTAGTTTGTGGCACATAACCCCCCTCCCCTTTTTTCTTCTAAGTAAAAAGGCTATATACATCTTGCTGAGTGTGTTTTTAGGAGAGTGTTTTAATCTGTTTCTGTGATTTATATTGTGTTTAAAAACTGTCTGATCCCCTGTTTTTTGCACTTAAATAGGCCCGATTTCAGAGTGCGCGCCCAGCAGTATTCCAGTGTTTGTTTTTTAAACAATATCTCCCTTACCTGGGAGGTAGACTCTAGTAGCTTGGAATTGTGGATTCAGCCTGTCTGTATCCAAGGAGATTCTGGATAGAGCAGCAGCTGCCTTTCCCCATGCCCACAGGGACTGGACTTAGCTGATTGGCTCTCTGAGTCCCTGTTGCACCTGAGCCCCGTCCCCCCCACATCTGCTCTGGCCCCTTAAGTTTGTGGAGGGAAGCCCATGACAGCCACCTCCATTTTGTGAGCCTCAGCATCTTCCCTGTGTCCTGGTACAGCCCAGTGTTCAAGGATTGCAAAGAGACCTAGGTAAGGAGGCCTAAGATATTTCTGGGAAATAGTACTATTTGTTCAAAAGTATTTATTTCAGCTACCTTTGTCTGTTTTACTGTGGACTCTCTGTGTTTCAGGCAGCCTGGCCTCTTTTAAAGTGGTGTTTTTTTTTAATTTGTTTTTGCAGTGACTGTGTGAATTGCCTTGCTAGTTTGTGGCACATAACCCTCCCCTTTACTTCTAAGTAAAAAGGGTACATACATCTTGCAGAGTGTGTTTTTAATAGACTGTTTTAATCTGTTTCTGTGATTTATATTGTGTTTAAAAACTATCTGCCCCCCTGTTTTTTGCACTTAAAAAAGCCCGATTGCAGAATGCGCGCCCAGCAGTATTACAGTGTTTGTTTTTTAAACAATCTCTCCCTTACCTGGAAAGTAGACTCTGCTAGCTTGGAAGTGTGGATTCAGCCTGTCTGTATCCTAGGAGATTCTGAATAGAGCAGCAGCTGCCTTTCCCCATGCCCTCAGGGACTGGACTTAGCTGATTGGCTCTGTGAGTCCCTGTTGCACCTGAGCCCCGCCTCCAACCACTGCTCTGGCCCCTTAAGTTTGTGGAGGGAAGCCCACGACAGCCACCTCTTTTTGTGATCCTCAGCATCTTCCCTGTGTCCTGATACAGCCCAGTGTTCAAGGATTGGAAAAAAGACCTAGGTAAGGAGCCCTGAGATTTGTCTGGGTAAATAGTATTATTTGTTCAATAGTGTTTATTTCAGCTACCTGTGTCTGCTTTACTGTGGACTCTCTGTGTTTCAGGCAGCCTGGCCTCTTTTAAAGTGGTGTTTTTTCAAAATTTGTTTTTGCCATGACTGTGTGAATTGCCTTGGCAGTTTGTAGCACATAACCCCCCCTTTTTTCTTCTAAGTAAAATGGCTACATACATCTTGCAGAGTGTGTTTTTAGGAGACTCTTTTAATCTGTTTCTGTGATTTAAATTGTGTTTAAAAACTGTCTGCCCCCTGATCTTTGCCTTTAAAAATGCCCGATATCAGAGTGCGCGCCCAGCAGTATTCCAGTGTTTGTTTTTTAAACAATCTGTCCCTTACCTGGAAAGTAGACTCTGCTAGTTTGGAAGGGTGGATTCAGCCTGTCTGTATCCAAGGAGATTCTGAATAGAGCAGCAGCTGCCTTTCCCCATGCCCACAGGGACTGGACTTAGCTGATTGGCTCTCTGACTCCGTGTTGCACCTGAGCCCCGCCGTCACACACCTGCTCTGGCCCCTTAAGTTTGTGGAAGGAACCCCAAGACAGCCACCTCCATTTTGTGAGCCTCAGCATCTTCCCTATGTCCTGATACAGCCCAGTGTTCAAGGATTGCAAAAAGACCTAGGTAAAGAGCCCGGAGATTTTTCTGGGTAAGTAGTGGTATTTGTTCAAAAGTGTTTATTTCAGCTACCTGTGTTTGTTTAAGTGTGGACTCTCTGTGTTTCAGGCAGCCTGGTCTCTTTTAAAATTTAGTTTTTTTTAAAATTTGTTTTTGCTGTGACTGTGTGAATTGCCTTGCTAGTTTGTGGCACATACCCCCCCCCCCTTTTTCTTCTAAGTAAAAAGGCTACATACATCTTGCAGAGTGTGTTTTTAGGAGACCGTTTTAATCTATTTCTGTGATTTAAATTGTGTTTAAAAGCTGTCAGCCCCCCTGTTTTTTGCCTTTAAAAAAAAGCCCGATTTCAGAGTGCCCGCCCAGCAATATTCCAGTGTTTTTTTTGTTTTTCAGACATATATAGAAAAAGAAGGAAAAAACAGGTTCAAGTACAAAGCAAGGATGTATGGAATTTGTACATCTTATCATTGTTTTAGTATCGTTGTTAGCCATCAACAATAATGGGTTGTGGTGCTATCAGCAGATCTAGCCATCGTAGTGTCCCCTGAAAAAACATTATGGGGGTCATTCTGACCCTGGCGGTCTTGGACCGCCAGGGCAAGAATGACAGAAGCACCGCCAACAGGCTGGCGGTGCTTCCATTCCCATTCTGACTGCGGCGGTAAAGCCGCGGTTGCCCCGCCGGGGCCGGTGGTTTTCCGCTGTTTTTGCCCCGGCTGCAAGCAGCGCTGCCCTGGGGATTCTGACCCCCTTACCGCCAGCCTGTTTCTGGCAGTTTTCACCGCCAGGAAGAGGCTGGCGGTAAGGGGTATCCTGGGGCCCCTGGGGCCCCTGGGGGCCCCTGCACTGCCCATGCCACTGGCATGGGCAGTGCAGGGGCCCCCTAACAGGGCCCCAGCCAGCTTTTCACTGTCTGCATAGCAGACAGTGAAAAGCGCGACGGGTGCAACGGCACCCGTCGCACGGCCGCAACACCGCCGGCTCCATTCGGAGCCGGCTCCTGTGTTGCGGCCCTCATTCCCGCCGGCCCAGCGGGAATGTCAGAATGGGGGCCGCGGAATTTTGGACGCATGGCGGCCAAATGGCAGTTTCCGCCAAGGTTGGAATGACCCCCTAAGTATCTTATTACGTATCTGGTTTATGTAATCAATTCTAGCCATCGTCCCCATATCTTTTCGAATTTGTGTAGGCACCCTCTAGACTCAAATACCAGTTTCTCCTGATTGGCACACCAATCCACCCTCTTTCTCCATTTCTGGATTAACGGGCCTTCTGGGGACGTCCACGCTGCAGCGATATCTCTATTTGCGACTAGTAATGCCGTAGCTGTCAGTGTTCGTTTAGCACGTGTTCCTCCCATTTCTTCCTTTACCCCCAATAGGATTAGCTTGGCTGATTTTTGTATTTCTTGACCCAGTGCCCTTCCTATATCTTGGATCACCCCTTCCCAGTACTTTTGTATTTTTTGACAGGTCCATACCATATGGAAGAAGTCTGCTTGTTCATTCAGGCATCTTGGGCATTTGGCAGAAGGGCAGGTTCCCATTTTGTGTAGTTTGGATGGTTTCAGATAGGCCCCACGTAAATAATAGAATTGTATCATGCGGAATCTTGCGATATTGCCAATGCCTTGGGCGCCATCAAGGCTTCCCTCCATTCCGTTTCTTCTAGGGGTCCAAGCCATGATTCCCACTTAGTCCTAAAAATGACTAAGTTATCAGGAGTGTTGTTGATTAGTGTTTTGTAAAGTTGAGAAATGCCTTTCCCCTCCATATTTCCCATGAGTATTTTGGCTTCCAGTGGGTTAAAGTCCTGTATAGGGCTTGTGGTGGGCAGATGGGTTCGGAGTGCGTGTCTTAGTTGAAGGTATCCAAAGAACTGTGTCTGGTTTAATTGAAATTCTGCTTGTAGGTCTTGGAACAATTTCATGGCCCTCCCTTTCCATAAGTCCCCAACCAGGGAAATGCCTATTAGGTTCCATGTTGCGAATCCCTCCAGCGTGGCCGAGGCATACATCGATTTCCTTCTCTGTAGCGGAGTCTGGATGGTGATAACAGTATTCCAGTGAGTGTGGCTTAACGCGGCTTGCCATGCCAGGAAGACCACTTTGGTTGTTTTCTCCATGTCACGAGGAAGCAATGCTCCATACAGCATGTCAAGAACCTGTGGAAACCCCAGGAGTGTCAATTCTGTCTTATACACCGGGTCTTCCCAGCCCCCATTAAACCAGTCATGGACCACTATCAATTGGGTAGCCAGGTAATACAGATAGGGATCTGAGGCACCCAAATCTCCATCGTACATTCCTCTCCAGCAATGTTGTATCACTACTCAATGTCTATTACCTCTCCATAGAAATCTTCCGCTGATGCTTTCGAGATTTTTGAACCAGGAGTGGGGGATGAGGATGGGAACATTTTGGAATATGAATAGGAGTCTTGGCAAGATCATCATTTTGTATAGGGCCACCTGCCCCATCACATTCAAGGGGAGGGTTTGCCATCTCTGCATGTCCGTTTTGATTCTTGTTAGCAGAGGAGATAGATTTTTGGCCCATATTAATTCAGGCAGAAAGGTTACCCAGATCCCTAGGTATTTAAAACTTAATTTGCGTTAGGGTCATCTGCATATAGAGCTATCCTGTCTTCATGAGATGGACCCCATTTCCATCTTCGGTATACTGAGCCCGCTCTGATCATCTGGGCTAGAGGCTCAATGGCCAAGGTAAACAAAAGAGGGGATAGGGGACATCCCTATCGAGTACCTCTGCGGATGTTGAACCTGTGGGATATGGTCCCATTAACCTGAACACAGGCCGTAGGGTTAGTGTATAATGCTTTAATTAAGTGGCAAAATTGTTTTTCTATGCCTGCCCGTCGGAGTACCAGTAGAAGGAATCCCCAGTCAACCGAATCAAAAGCCTTTTCAAAATCTATGAGCAAGAGGGCCAGGCTTTGGGGCAACCGGCGTCTCTCCGCCAAGGCTACGTGTAGCCGGCGGATATAGTGTTGTGTACTGCGGGTTGCCATAAACCACACATTGGTCAGGATGGATTAGCTGCGGCAGGACCCTTTTGATGCGAGTGGCAAGGATAGAGGCGAAAAATTTAATATCTGTGTTAATCGATGATATTGGTCTGTAATCCGCCTAGTGAGGCGAAGGGAGCTGGGTTTTGGGGAGCACCACGATCATGGCTGTATCTAGTTCAGGAGGAAAGGATCCACCTTTTCCTATTTCTGCGAAAAGGCGTAGGAGACGTGGGGTCAGGTCTTCTCTAAACACCTTATAATATTCTGGGGGAACCCATCGGGACCAGGCGTCTTGCCAGCGTTTAATGTCGAGATTGCCGCCCCAATTTCTTTCTCTCTAATGGGTTCCTTGCTCTGAAAGCTGTGCTTCTATCATAGGTAACCGTGGGAGGGGTATCTCATCAAGTAGTTGACGTGTTTGATGTGAATCTATTTGTGTAGATGCTTGGTACAGTGTATGATAATAGTTGGCAAAAGCATTCGCAATTTTGGTACGACCCGTAACCAGGGCCCCATCCCCGTCATAAATTTCAGGGACGATCTTGGAGGTGTGATCGCGGGAGATCAACCAATACAGCATCTTCCGGGCCTCGTTCCCCCAGCCATATATCCTTCCAGTGTTGGCCCTCCAGAAATATTTCGCGGCCTCCAGGGATTGACCCCGTATCTCCTCTCAGATTAGGAGGAGTTGACGCGTCAGTTTCGCGCTTGGGTTTATTACGTTGTCTCTTTCGAGGTTTATTGTTCGGAGCTCTATCTGTGCGATATGTAGCATTTTGGCACGTTCCTGATTACGTACCAGATTTTTAGCCATACCTCTTAATACTGCCTTCCCTGCCGCCCATAGAGTGCCCTCCGAGGTTACCGAGCCTTCGTTTAGGTGGAAGTATTCTGCTTGTGCCTGACGTAATTGTTCCTTAAAGTGTTAATCTTGGAGATACCATGCGTTTAGCCGCCACATGGGGCGACGCCGGGGCGGGCCGGGCCTTGTATGAGCCGGAGAGGGGCATGGTCAGAGATTCCTCTGACTAGAATCTTGATGTGTGAGAGGGTTGTACAATCTGTGCTCGGAAGAAGCATCACATCTATTCTGGATTGGGAGCCATGGGCAGCTGAGGTGTGGGTGAATTGTCTCTGCCTTGGATGCCATATCCGCCAGGCGTCACATAGTCCCGTGGCAGATAACCACCCCTTAATTTCGGTTTGCCAGTGTACGTCTATATGTGGTGAGTGGGCCGTCTACATCTAAGGTCGGGTCCGGGGTTGTGTTGAAGTCGCCACCTAGTATAGTGTGCCAAAGGGGTAGGTCAGAGAGAAGTTTTGTGAGTGCCTGGAGGGTTGAGCTGACCAGGGAGGGAGGGGAGTAGATACTTATTATATTAAATGTGATCCCTTCTACCTTACCGGTAATGGCTACAAACCGCTCCTGTTGGTCTCTCCGTACTTGGATGTGTGTCATAGGGAAGGTACGATGCAATAATATGGCTACTCCTCGTGACCCACGTGTGTATCCCGCATGGTACACTCTATCAAATCCTCGATGAGTCAGGAATGGGTATTTATCCCCTAAAAGGTGGGTATCCTGCAACATGAGTATTTCTGGATGGTATCTATGTATGAAGGTGAATACTGCAGTACGTTTAATTTTGTCTAGGAGCCCATTGATGTTCCATGACATAATTTGTACTTGATTCATGGGGGGTGTGATTGTAGGTGGAATTTTACAGTTGTTGAGCTAACCTTTAGCTACTAGTTTGTGCGACTCTGAAGGACTTATCTTTCTATCTTCCTGCTGCCGCTTCTCAGACTCTATTATATCTGTCGAGTCATTAAGCATCCTGCCCTGTGCCTCAATTAAAAAAATATATGAATCTTGCCTTCGATACAAATTCTAACATTGGCTTTTAGAACGAGGCCGGAACCCCCTTGCCCCCCAACTCCGTCCCCACCCCATACTTCCCCCCAGAAGCATCTGTCACCCATATACATAGCCCCTCACTTTTAAAACTGGTGAGATGGCTTTCGAGTGGTAAGGCTGTGGTATTGGTGGCGGTGGACCCCTCCCTAGTATCGGATCATGCATAAATGTATAATACTCGATGTGTGATCAAGTTAAGCATACCGCTCCTATTTCTGTGTTCATTGTCTTAAGTCTTTCCTAGAATAAGTTCCACCTATGCAGTCACAGGATTGGACTACGGGACAAGTCAGAGTCGTCTTGTGCCTCTAGCTGGATCTTGGTTGTGTCCTGTGGTTTCAGGCTTGTCAGGGTGGCTCTGGAATTCTCTTTCGATTGTGGGTGTCTGGGTTCCGATCGATGAGCCCCGGGAGGGGAGTCCGAGCTGGATCTATGTCTTCCTCTTCGTTTCCGAGAGCATGTGCGCTGACTGCGCATCGGTTGTTGCCCCCTTGTGTGAGCTGGCGTTGTCTTAAGCGGTGGCTGTAATCCTGTTCTGTGAATATCTAGTGGGGTTTCTTCCGTTAGCCAGGTCCATGCCGCGGTCGGCTGCTCAAAGAAGTAGGTGTTATTATTATAGATCACCCGGAGTCTGGCTGGAAACAGGAGACGATACTGGATGTCCATTGATCGAAGCTTTTGTTTCACTTCCATGAATGAGCAGCGTTGTTGCTGTACCTCTAATGTGTAATCTGGGAAAAGGAGTACTTTCGTTCCATTGCAGAGGAGGTCTCCCATGGAGCGAGCCTCCCGCTGGACCAGGTCTCTGTCTTTGAAGTTGAAGAGGCAGATTATTACTGGCCTAGGTGGGGAGCCGGGCGGAGGCCTTGCGCGCAGCGACGTATGGGCTTGTTCGATTGTGAACCATGGCGTGAGGTGGTCTGCCGGCAACCAGGACCAGAACCACTCCTCTAGGAACGTATCCAATGATGATTCTGCAGTGGCCTTGGGAAGACCCACTAGGCAAAGATTGTTACGTCGAGATTAGTTTTCTGCGGTTTCAGCCCTCCTGTGTAGATCTGAGGTGCGTTTGATCAGCATTGAGAATTGGGTTTATAGAGTTATTTCATCTTCTGCCGTGGAGATTCTCGGCTGGGCCTCTGTGATTCGGGATACTGCATTGCGGAGATCTTGCCGGATCAGGGCGACATCCACTCCGACCTCCCCTATTTTTGATTTGACTGCTGTCTGGGAGGCCTGAATCGCCTGAAGGATTGGCGCCAGGTCGCTGGACGATGTTTGTGGGTTATTACCATCATTTGTGGTTGGGCCTTCCGACCGTGGGCCCGCTGTACCTGTGGTGAATTGGTCCATACGAGCTTGTGCCGTTGTTTGTTTGATCGCTTTGTTTTTCCCATGATGTTGGGTGAGGTTCTAACCTCTCTAGGGTTGCAGTGATCGGTCAATTTCTTTCTGCCCTACTGTAGGGCCCGATGGGAGGTCCCTGGGGATCTAATCTGATTCCCCCTGTGGTATATCCTAATTTATGAATCTATTAGATAGTTCCAGGGGTATTGGGGGAACACGGTGTTGCAGAGTTTATTTCATCTTACTGTTTTGTTTTGTTATTGTCCTATCCCCCTCTATGTCCTTTACCCCGGCGGTGTTTTTATTCACTCGATATGGTCCCGGGACTCCTCCCCTGTCCAGCCGGTAAGGATGCCTGGCGTCCGGAGGAGGGGCGGTCAGCGAATAAGGAAAGGGTGAAAAGGGAGGCACTCCTTGTAATCCCTAACGTGTCACCTTCAGACTGCACCCCACCGTGGTCCGAATTAGGGAGATGGGGCCCCTCTCTGCTCAGGGGGCCCGAAGATCCAGATTCACCTCTCGGTATCCCAGTGTTTGTCCCAGCTCACGTTTGTGGTTGCTGCTTGTTACTGTTACTTAATTTCTTCTTTCCCCTCTCCCGGGAAGACCAGTGGGGAGCGCGTCACCGCAACACGGTCCGTAGTTGGCCGCCCTCGAGACGATGTAATGTCTAGGACCCGGACTGCAGCCAGCCCTGGGCTCCAAAATCCTCTCCCGGGCTCCAGCCGGGGGGCCCTTCTCTGCCACGGAGTCTCTCATCTCAGGGCGGCAGGTGGGGCAACGAGCCCGCCGGTTCGGTCCTCCGGCTGATCACACCCCTGGTAGGCCCTCCATCCCGGCCCCGCGTCCCGGCCTATAGCAGCATCAGCAGGGGTCCCTGTGCCCCGGCGTGCACCCGTCTGCTCAGGCTGCCTTCCCAGCGGTCTGCAGGTCCTCCTCCTAATATTGGGCTCTGGGCCTGCTAGGGCCTGCACAATTCGCAGCCGAGCACCCCGGCCTCCGGCCCACGGAGCGCCCCCCTTCCCAGCCCTCGGTCACCACGGGAAGGGGGGGAATCAGGGGGACGAGAGAATCGTGGTGCTGCCGGCCCGGGGCCTACCTTGATTTCTCACAGTCACAGCGGCCCCGGCCGCGACCCGCACCTTCTCTGGCTCGGGGTACTTAGCCCTGCCTCCATGCCGTTCGGGCCGCCTTTCCGCCGCAGCGGGCCACGCCTCAGGTCCGTTCCCTCCGCCGCCATCTTGATCGGGGGAAGCAGCGGCCGAACGCTGGGCAGCCAAACCTCGGTCTCACAGGGCCGGGAACCCCCACACGAGACGGGGCAGGATAAAGGAACCCCGATGAAGCTTTCACGGTGTTGATGTGTACGGATAGTGATTTTTTGAGAGGCGGATGACGGAGGGTCCTTAGCACTACAAAAGTGCGACCGCCATCTTGACACCCTGGCCACGCCCCCGCAAGTGTTTGTTTTTTAAACAATCTCTCCCTTACGTGGAAAGGAGACTCTGCTAGCTTGGAAGTGTGGATTCAGCCTGTCTGTATCCAATGAGATTCTGAATAGAGCAGCAGCTGCCTTTCCCCCTGACCACAGGGACTGGACTTAGCTGATTGGCTCCCTGAGTCCCTTTTGCACCTGAGCCCCACCCCCCCCTTAGTTTATTTCAGCTACCTGTGTCTGTTTTACTGTGGACTCTCTGTGTTTCAGGCAGACTGGCCTCTTTTAAAGTGGTGTTTTTTTTCAATTAGTTTTTGCTGTGACTGTGTGAATTGCCTTGCTAGTTTGTTGCACATAATTCCCCCCCCCCCTTTTTTCTTCGAAGTAAAAAGGCTACATACATCTTGCAGAGTGTGTTTTTAGGAGACTGTTTCAATCTGTTTCTGTGATTTAAATTGTGTTTAAAAACTGTCTGCCCCCTGATCTTTGCCTTTAAAAATGCCCGATATCAGAGTGCGCGCCCAGCAGTATTCCAGTGTTTGTTTTTGAAACAATCTGTCCCTTACCTGGAAAGTAGACTCTGCTAGCTTGGAAGGGTGGATTCAGCCTGTCTGTATCCAAGGAGATTCTGAATATAGCAGCAGCTGCCTTTCCCCATGCCCACAGGGACTGGACTTAGCTGATTGGCTCTCTGACTCCGTGTTGCACCTGAGCCCCGCCGTCACACACCTGCTCTGGCCCCTTAAGTTTGTGGAGGGAAGCCCAAGACAGCCACCTCCATTTTGTGAGCCTCAGCATCTTCCCTATGTCCTGATACAGCCCAGTGTTCAAGGATTGCAAAAAGACCTAGGTAAAGAGCCCGGAGATTTTTCTGGGTAAGTAGTATTATTTGTTCAAAAGTGTTTATTTCACCTACCTGTGTTTGTTTAAGTGTGGACGCTCTGTGTTTCAGGCAGCCTGGTCTCTTTTAAAATTGTGGTTTTTTTTTAATTAGTTTTTGCCGTGACTGTGTGAATTGCCTTGCTAGTTTGTGGCACATACCCCCCCCCCCTTTTTCTTCTAAGTAAAAAGGCTACATACATCTTGCAGAGTCTGTTTAGGAGACTGTTTAATCTGTTTCTGTGATTTAAATTGTGTTTAAAAACTGTCTGCCCCCTGTTTTCTGCCTTTAACAAAGACCGATTTCAGAGTGCGCGCCCAGTATTCCAGTGTTTGTTTTTTAAACAATCTCTCCCTTACCTGGAAAGTAGACTCTGCTAAAGTGGTGTTTTTTTTTTTATTCATTTTTGCTGTGAATGTGTGAATTGCCTTGATAGTTTGTGGCACAAAGCTCCCCCCCTCCTTTTTTCTTCTAAGTAAAAAGGCTACAGACATCTTGCAGAGCGTGTTTTTAGGAGACTGTTTTAATCTACAGTATTTCTGTGATTTAAATTGTGTTTAAAAACTGTCTGCCCCCTTGATCTTTGCCTTTAAAAATCCCCGATTTCAGAGTGCGTGCCCAGCAGTATTCCAGTGTTTGTTTTTTAAACAATCTCTCCCTTACTTGGAAAGTAGACTCTGCCAGCTTGGAAGTGTGGATTCAGCCTTTCTTTATTCAAGGAGATTCTGAATAGAGCAGCAGCTTCTTTTCCTCCTGCCCACAGGTACTGGACTTAGATGATTGGCTCTCTGAGTCCCTGTTGCACCTGAGCCCCAACCCCCCACACCTGCTCTGGCCCCTTACGTTTGTAGAGGGAAGCCCAAGACAGCCACCTCCATTTTGTGAGCCTCAGCATCTTCCCTGTGTCCTGATACAGCCCAGTGTTCAAGGATTGCAAAAAGACCTAGGTAAGGAGCCCTGAGATTTTTCTGGGTGAATAGTATTATTTGTTCAAAAGTGTTTACTTCAGCTACCTGTTTCTGTTTTACTTTGGACTCTCTGTGTTTCAGGCAGCCTGGCCCCTTTTAAAGGGGTGTTTTTAAAAAAAATAGTTTTTGCAGTGATTGGGTGAATTGCCTTGCTAGTTTGTGTCACATACCCCCCCTCTTTTTCCGAGTAAAAAGGCTACATACATCTTGCAGAGTGTGCTTTTAGGAGACTGTTTCAATCTGTTTCTGTGATTTGAATTGTGTTTAAAAACTGTTTGCCCCCCTGTTTTTTGCCTTTCAAAAAAAAAAACGATTTCAGAGTGCGCGCCCAGCAGTATTCCAGTGTTTGTTTTTTAAACAATCTCTCCCTTATGTGGAAAGTAGACTCTGCTAGCTTGGAAGTTTGGATTCAGCCTATCTGTATCCAAGGAGATTCTGAATAGAGCAGCAGCTGCCTTTCCCCCTGCCCACAGGGACTGGACTTAGCTGATTGGCTCTCTGAGTTCCTGTTGCACCTGAGCCCCGCCTCCAGCAACTGCTCTGCCCCGTAAGGTTGTGGAGGGAAGCCCAAGACAGGCACCTCCACAATGTGAGCCTCAGCATCTTCCCTGTGTCCTGATACAGCCTAGTGTTCAAGGATTGCAAAAAGAACTAGGTAAGGAGCCCTGAGATTTTTCTGGGTAAATAGTATTATTTGTTCAAAAGTGTTTATTTTAGCTACCTGTGTCTGTTTTACTGTGGACTCTCTGTATTTCAGGCAGCCTGGCCTCTTTTGAAGTGGTATTTTTTTTTGTTTGTTTTTTTTGCCGTGACTGTGTGAATTGCCTTGCTAATTTGTGGCACTTAACCCCCCCCCCCCATTTTTTCTTCTAAGTGAAAAGGCTACATACATCTTGCAGAGTGTGTTTTTAGGAGACCGTTTTAATCTATTTCTGTGATTTAAATTGTGTTTAAAAGCTGTCAGCCCCCCTGTTTTTTGCCTTTAAAAAAGTTCGATTTCAGAGTGCGCGCCCAGCCGTATTCCAGTGTTTTTTTTAAACAATCTCTCCCTTACCTGGAAAGTAGACTCTGCTAGCTTAGAAGGGTGGATTCAGCCAGTCTGTATCCAAGGAGATTCTGAATAGAGCAGCAGCTGCCTTTCCCCGTGCCCACAGGGACTGGACTTAGCTGATTGGCTCTCTGAGTCCCTGTTGCACCTGAGCCCCGCCCCCACACCTGCTCTGGCCCCTTAAGTTTGTGGAGGGAAGCCCAAGACAGCCACCTCCATTTTGTGAGCCTCAGCATCTTCCCTGTGTCCTGATCCAGCCCAGTGTTCAAGGATTGCAAAAAGATCTAGGTAAGGAGCCCTGAGATTTGTCTGGGTAAATAGTATCATTTGTTGAAAAGTGTTTATTTCAGCTACCTGTGTCTGTTTTACTGTGGACTCTCTGTGTTTCAGGCAGACTGGCCTCTTTTAAAGTGGTGTTTTTTTTAAATTCGTTTTTACCCTGACTGTGTGAATTGCCTTGCTAGTTTGTGGCACATAACCCCACCCCCCCCCTTTACTTCTAAGTAAAAAGACTACATACATCTTGCAGAGTGTGTTTTTGAGACCACTGTTTAATCTGTTTCTGTGATTTAAATTGTGTTCAAGAACTGTCTGCCGTCCTGTTTTCAGCCTTTAACAAAGCCCGATTTCAGAGTGCGCGCCCAGCTATATTCCAGTGTTTGTTTTTTAAACAATCCCTCCCTTACCTGGAAAGTACACTCTGCTAGCTTGGAAGTGTGGATTCAGCCAGTCTGTATCCAAGGAGATTCTGAATAGAGCAGCAGTTGCCTTTTCCCCTGCACACAGGGACTGGACGTAGCTGATTGGCTCTCTGAGTCCCTGTTTCATCTTAGCCCCGTCCCCCCACACCTGCTCTGGCCCCTTAAGTTTGTGGAGGGAAGCCCAAGACAGCCACCTCCATTTTGTGAGCCTCAGCATCTTCCCTGTGTCCTGATACAGCCCAGTGTTAAAGGATTGCAAAAAGACCTAGGTAAGGAGCCCTGAGATTTGTCTGGGTAAATAGTATTATTTGTTCAAAAGTGTTTATTTCAGCTACCTGTGTCTGTTTTACTGTGGACTCTCTGTGTTTCAGGCAGCCTGGTCTCTTTTAAAGTGGTGTTTTTTTTTAATTCGTTTTTGCCGTGACTGTGTGAATTGCCTTGCTAGTTTGTGGCACATACCCCCCCTTTTTTCTTCTAAGTAAAAAGGCTACATACATCTTGCAGAGTGTGTTTTTTGGAGACTGTTTAATCTGTTTCTGTGATTTAAATTGTGTTTAAAAACTGTCTGCCCCCTGTTTTCTGCCTTTAACAAAGCTTGATTTCAGAGTGCGCACCTAGCAGTATTCCAGTATTTGTTTTTTAAACAATCTCTCCCTTACTTGATAAGTAGACTCTGCTAGCTTGGAAGTGTGGATTCAGCCGTGCTGTATTCAAGTAGAATCTGAATAGAGCAGCAGCTGCCTTTCCCCGTGCCCACAGGGACTGGACTTAGCTGATTGGCTCTCTGAGTCCCTGTTGCACCTGAGCCCCGCCCCCCACACCTGCTCTGGCCCCTTAAGTTTGTGGAGGGAAGCCCAAGACAGCCACCTCCATTTTGTGAGTCTCAGCATCTTCCCTGTGTCCTGATCCAGCCCAGTGTTCAAGGATTGCAAAAAAATCTAGGTAAGGAGCCCTGAGATTTGTCTGGGTAAATAGTATTATTTGTTGAAAAGTGTTTATTTCAGCTACCTGTGTCTGTTTTACTGTGGACTCTCTGTGTTTCAGGCAGACTGGCCTCTTTTAAAGTGGTGGTTTTTTTTTATTCGTTTTTGCTGTGACTGTGTGAATTGCCTTGCTAGTTTGTGGCACATACCCCCCCTTTTTTCTTCTAAGTAAAAAGGCTACATACATCTTGCAGAGTGTGTTTTTTGGAGAGTGTTTAATCTGTTTCTGTGATTTAAATTGTGTTTAAAAACTGTCTGCCCCCTGTTTTCTGCCTTTAACAAAGCCCGATTTCAGAGTGCGCACCTAGCAGTATTCCAGTATTTGTTTTTTAAACAATCTCTCCCTTACTTGGCAAGTAGACTCTGCTAGCTTGGAAGTGTGGATTCAGCCTGTCTGTATTCAAGGAGATTCTGAATAGAGCAGCAGCTGCCTTTCCCCCTGCCCACAGGGACTGGACTTAGCTGATTGGCTCTCTGAGTCCCTGTTGCACCTGAGCCCCGTCCCCCCACACCTGCTCTGGCCCCTTACGTTTGTTGAGGGAATCCCCATGACAGCCACCTCCATTTTGTGAGCCTCAGCATCTTCCCTGTGTCCTGATACCACCCAGTGCTCAAGGAGTGCAAAAAGATCTGGGTAAGGAGCCCTGAGATTTTTCTGGGTGAATAGTATTATTTGTTCAAAAGTATTTATTTCAGCTACCTGTTTCTGTTTTACTGTGGACTCTCTGTGTTTCAGGCAGCCTGGCCTCTTTTAAAGTGGATTTTTTTTTTAATTCGTTTTCGCTGTGACTGTGTGAATTGCCTTGCTAGTTTGTGGCACATAACCCCCTCCCCCCTTTTCTTCTAAGTAAAAAGGCTACATACATCTTGCGGAGTGTGTTTTTAGGAGACTGTTTTAATGTGTTTCTGTGATTTAAATTGTGTTTAAAAACTGTCTTCCCCCCTGTTTTTTGCCTTTGAAAAAGCCCAATTTCAGAGTGCACGCCCAGTAGTATTCCAGTGTTTGTTTTTTAAACAATCTCTCCCATACCTGGAAAGTAGACTCTGCTAGCTTGGAAGTATTTATTCAGTTTGGCTGTATACTAGGAGATTCTGAATAGAGCAGCAGCTGCCTTTCCCCCTGCCTACAGGGACTGGACTTAGCTGATTGGCTCTCTGAGACCCTGTTGCACCTGAGCCCCGCCCCCCAACACCTGCTCTGGCCCCTTAAGTTTGTGGAGGGAAGCCAAAGACAGCAACCTCCATTTTGTGAGCCTCAGCATCTTCCCTGTGTCCTGATACAGCCTAGTGTTCAAGGATTGCAAAAAGACCTAGGTAAGGAGCCCTGAGATTTTTCTGGGTAAATAGTATTATTTGTTCACAAGTGTTTCTTTCAGCTACCTGTGTCTGTTTAACTGTGGACTCTCTGTGTTTCAGGCAGCCTGGTCTCTTTTCAAGTGCTGTTTTTTTCAAATTCGTTTTTGCCGTGACTGTGTGAATTACCTTGCTACTTTGTGGCACCTAATCCCCCCCCCTTTTTTTCTTCTAAGTAAAAAGGCTACATACATCTTGCAGAGTGTGTTTTTAGGACAAAGTTTTAATATGTTTCTGTGATTTAAATTGTGTTTCAAAACCGTCTGCCTCCCTGTTTTCTGTCTTTAACAAAGCCCGATTTCAAAGTACGCGCCCAGCAGTATTCCAGTGTTTGTTTTTTAAACAACCTCTTCCTTACCTGGAAAGTAGACTCTGCTAGCTTGGAAGGGTGGATTCAGCCTGTCTGTATCCAAGGAGATTCTGAATAGAGCAGCAGGTGCCTTTCCCCCTGCCCACAGGGACTGGACTTAGCTAATTGGCTCTCTGAGTCCCTGTTGCACCTGAGCCCCTCCCCCCACACCTGCTCTGGCCCCTTAAGTTTGTGGAGGGAAGCCCAAGACAGCCACCTCCATTTTGCGAGCCTCAGCATTTTCCCTGTGTCCTGATACAGCTCAGTGTTCAAGGATTGCAAAAAGACCTAGGTAAGGAGCCCTGAGATTTGTCTGGGTAAATAGTATTATTTGTTCAAAAGTGTTTATTTCAGCTACCTGTTTCTGTTTTATTGTGGGGTCTCTGTGTTTCAGGCAGCTGGCCTCTTTTAAAGTGGTGTTTTTTTAAAGTTCATTTTTGCTGTGACTGTGTGAATTGCCTTGCTAGTTTGTGGCACATAACCCCCCCCCCCCTTTTCTTCTAAGTAAAAAGGCTACATACATCTTGCAGAGTGTGTTTTTAGGAGACTGTTTTAATTTGTTTGTGTGATTTAAATTGCGTTTTAAAACTGTCTGCCCCACTGTTTTTTGCCTTTAAAAAAACCCGATTTCAGAGTGCGCGCCTAGCAGTATTCCAGTGTTTGTTTTTTAAACAATCTCTCCTTTACCTGGAAAGTAGACTCTGCTAGCTTGGAAGTGTGGATTCAGCCTGTCTGTATTCAATGAGATTCTGAATAGAGCAGCAACTGCCTTTCCCCCTGCCCACAGGGACTGGACTTAGCTGATTGGCTCTCTGAGTCCCTGTTGCACCTGAGCCCCGCCCCCCCATACCAGCTCTGGCCCCTTAAGTTTGTGGAGGGAAGCCCAAGACAGCCACCTCCATTTTGTGAGCCTCAGCATCTTCCCTGTGTCCTGATACAGCCCAGTGTTCAAGGATTGCAAAAAGACCTAGGTAAGGAGCCCTGAGATTTTTCTGGGTAAATAGTATAATTTGCTCAAAAGTGTTTATTCCAGGTACCTGTGTCTGTTTTACTGTGGACTCTCTGTGTTTCAGGCAGCCTGGCCTCTTTTAAAGTGGTGTTTTTTTTAATTTGTTTTTGACGTGACTGTGTGAATTGCCTTGCTAGTTTGTGGCACATACCCCCCCCCCTTTACTTCTAAGTAAAAAGGCTACATACATCTTGCAGAGTGTGTTTTTAAGAGACAGTTTTAATCTATTTCTTTGATTTAAATTGTGTTTAAAATCTGTCTGCCCCCCTGTTTTTTGCCTTTAAAAAAGCCCAATTTCAGCGTGCGCGCCCAGCAGTATTCCAGTTTTTTTTTGTTATAAACAATTTTTTTTTGTTTTTCAGACATATATAGAAAAGGAAGGAAAAAACAGGTTCAAGTACAAGGCAAGGACGCATGGAATTTGTACATCTTATCATTGTTTTAGTATCGTTGTTAGCCATCAACAATAATGGGTTGTGGTACTATCAGCAGATCTAGCCACCGTAGTGTCCCCTTGAAACATTAAGTATCTTATTACATATCTGGTTTATTTCATCAATTCTAGCCATCGTCCCCATATCTTTTTGAATTTGTGTGGACACCCTCTAGACTCAAATACCAGTTTCTCCTGATTGGCACACCAATCCACCCCCTTCCTCCATTTCTGGATCAACTGGACTTCTGGGGACATCCACGCTGCAGCGATATCTCTATTAGCGACTAATAATGCCGTAGCTGTCAGTGTTAGTTTAGCAGGTTTTCCTCCCATTTCTTCCTTTACCTCCAATAGGATTAGCTTAGCTGATTTTTATATTTCTTGACCCAGTGCCCTTCCTATATCTCGGATCACCCCTTCCCAGTACTTTTGTATTTTTTGACAGGTCCATACCATATGATAGAAGTCTGCTGGTTCATTCGGGCATCTTGTGCATTTGGCAGAAGGGCGGGCTCCCATTTTGTGTAGTTTGGATGGTGTCAGATAGGCCCCATATAAATAATAAAATTGTTTTATGCGGAATCTTGCGATATTGCCAATACCTTGGGCGCCATCAAGGCTTCCCTCCATTCCGTTTCTTCTAGGGGTCCGAGCCATGATTCCCACTTAGTCCTAAAAATGACTAAGTTATCAGGAGTGTTGTTGATTAGTGTTTTGTAAAGTTTAGAAATGCCTTTCCCCTCCATATTTCCCATGTGTATTTTGGCTTCCAGTTGGTTAAAGTCTGGTATAGGGCTTGTGGTGGGCAGATGGGTTCGCAGTGCGTGTCTTAGTTGAAGGTATCTAAAGAACTGTGTCTGGTTTAATTGAAATTCTGCTTGTAGGTCTTGGAACAATTTCATGGCCCTCCACTTCCATATGTCCCCAACCAGGGAAATGCCTATTAGGTCCCATGTTGCAAATCCCTCCAGCGTGACCGAGGCATACATCCATTTCCTTCTCCATAGCGGAGTCTGGATGCCAGGAAGACCACTTTGGTTGTTTCCTCCATGTCACGAGGAAGCGATGCTCCATACAGCATGTCAAGAACCTGTGGAAACCCCAGGAGTGTCAATTCTGTCTTATACGCCGGGTCTTCCCAGCCCCCATTAAACCAGTCATGGACCACTATCAATTGGGTGGCCAGGTAATACAGATAGGGATCTGATGCACCCAAACCTCCATCATACATTCCTCTCCGGCAATGTTGTATCACTACTCGATGCCTATTACCTCTCCATAGAAATCTTCCGGTGATGCTTTCGAGATTTTCGAGATTTTTGAACTAGGAGTGGGGGATGAGGATGGGAACATTTTGGAATATGTGTAGGAGTCTTGGCAAGATCATAATTTTGTATAGGGCCACCCGCCCCTTCACATTCAAGGGGAAAGTTTTCCATCTCTGCATGACTGTTTTGATTCTTGTTAGCAGAGGAGATAGATTTTTGGCCCATGTTAATTCGGGCAGAAAGGTTACCCAGATCCCAAGGTATTTAAACTTAATTTGCGTATGGGTCATCTGCATATAGAGCTATCCTGTCTTCATGAGAATGTCCCCATTTCCATCCTCGGTATACTGAGCCCGCTCTGATCATCTGGCTAGAGGCTCAATGGCCAGGGTAAACAAAAGAGGGGATAGGGGACATCCCTGTCGAGTACCTCTGCGGATGTCGAACCTGTGGGATATGGTCCCATTAACCTGTACACAGGCCGTAGTATATGTGTATAATGCTTTAATTAAGTGGCAAAATTGTTTTTCTATGCCTGCCCGTCGGAGCACCAGTAGAAGGAATCCCCAGTCAACCAAATCAAAAGCCTTTTCAAAATCTATGAGCAAGAGGGCCAGCTTTGGGGCAACCAGTGCCTCTCCGCCAAGGTTACGTGTAGCCGGCGGATACATTGTTTTGTACTGCGAGTTGCCATAAACCACACATTGGTCAGGATGGATTAGCTGCGGCAGGACCCTTTTGATGCAAGTGGCAAGGATAGAGGCGAAAATTTTAATATCTGTGTTAATCGATGATATTGGTCTGTAATCCGTGCAGTGAGGCGAAGGGGGCTGGGTTTTGGGGAGCACCACGATCAGGGCTGTATCTAGTTCAGGAGGAAAGGATCCACCTTTTCCTATTTCTGCGCAAAGGCGTAGGAGACGTGGGGTCAGGTCTTCTCTAAACACCTTATAATATTCTGGGGGGAACCCTTCGGGACCAGTCGTCTTGCCAGCATTTAATGTCGAGATTGCCGCCCCAATTTCTTCCTCTCTAATGGGTTCCTTCCTCTAAAAGCTGTGCTTCTATCATAGGTAACTGTGGGAGGGGGATCTCGTCAAGTAGTTGACGTGTTTGATGTGAATCTATTTGTGTAGATGATTGGTACAGTGTATGATAATAGTTGGCAAAAGCATTCGCAATTTCGGTATGACCCGTAAACAGGGACCCATCCCCGACATAAACTTCAGGGACGATCTTGGATGCGTGATCGCGGGAGATCAACCAACACAGCATCTTCCCGGTCTTGTTCCCCCAGCCATATATCCTTCCAGTGCTGGCCCTCCATAAATATTTTGCGGCCTCCAGGGATTGACCCCATATCTCCTCTCAGATTAGGAGGAGTTGTCGCGTCAGTTTCTCGCTTGGGTTTATTACGTTGTCTCTTTCGAGGTTTATTGCTCGGAGCTCTAGCTGTGTGATATATAGCGTTTTGGCACGTTCCTGATTATGTATCAGATTTTTAGCCATACCTCTTAATACCGCCTTCCCTGCTGCCCATAAAGTGCCCTCCGAGGTTACTGAGCCTTCGTTTAGGTGGAAGTATTCTGCTTGTGCCTGACATAATTGTTCCATAAAGTGTTCATCTTGGAGATACCATGTGTTTAGCCGCCACATGGGGCGACGCCGGGGGCGGGCCGGGCCTAGTATGAGCCGGAGAGGGGCATGGTCAGAGATTCCTCCGGCTATAATCTTGATGTGTGAGAGGGTTGTACAATCTGTGCTCGGAAGAAGCATCAGGTCTATTCTGGATTGGGAGCCATAGGTTGCTGAGGTGTGGGTGAATTGTCTCTGCCTCAGATGCCATATCCGCCAGGCGTCACATAGTCCTGTGGCAGATAACCACCCCTTAATTTTGGTTGCCAGTGTAAGTCTATATGTGGTGAGTGGGCCGTCTACATCTAAGGTCGGGTCCGGGGTTGCGTTGAAGTCACGTACCTAGTATAGTGTGCCCAGGGGGTAGGTCAGAGAGAAGTTTTGTGAGTGCCTGGAGGGTTGAGCTGACCAGGGAGGGAGGGGCGTAGATACTTATTATATTAAATGTGATCCCTTCTACCTTACCGGTAATGGCTACAAACTGCCCCTGTTGGTCTCTCCGTACTTGGATGTGTGTCATAGGGAAGGTACGATGCAATAATATGGCTACTCCTTGTGACCCACGTGTGTATCCCGCATGGTACACTCTATCAAATCCTCGACGAGTCAGGAATGGATATTTATCCCCCAAAAGGTGGGTTTCCTGCAACATGAGTATTTCTGGATGGTATCTATGTATGAAGGTGAATACTGCAGTACGTTAAATTTTGTCTAGGAGCCCGTTGATGTTCCATGACATAATTTGTACTTGATTCATGGGGGGGTGATTGTAGATGGGATTTTACAGTTGTTGAGCCAACCTTTAGCTACTAGTTTGTGCGACTCTGAAGGACTTATCTTTCTATCTTCCTGCTGCCGGTTCTCAGACTCTATTATACCTGTTGAGTCATTAAGCATCCTGCCCTCTGCCTCAATTAAAAAAAATATGAATCTTGCCTTCGCATACAAATTCTAACATTAGCCTTTAGAACGAGGCCGGAACCCCCTTGCCCCCCAACTCCCTCCCCACCCCATACTTCCCCCAGAAGCATCTGTCACCCCTATACATAGCCCCTCACTTCTAAAACTGGTGAGATGGCTTTTGAGTGGTAAGGCTGTGGTATTGGTGGCGGTGGACCCCTCCCTAATATCAGATCATGCATAAATGTATAATACTTGATGTGTGATCAAGTTAGGCATAACACTTCTATTTCTGTGTTCATTGTCTGAAGTCTTTCCCAGAATAAGTTCCACCTATGCAGTCACAGGATTGGACTACGGGACAAGTCAGAGTCTTCTTCTGTCTCTAGCTGGACCTTGGTTGTGTACTGTGGTTTCAGGCTTGTCAGGGTGGCTCTGGAATTCGCTTTCGATTGTGAATGTCTGGGTTCCGATCGATGAGCCCCGGGAGGGAAGTCCGAGCTGGATCTATGTCTTCCTCTTTGTTTCCGAGAGCGTGTGCGCTGACTGCGCATCGGTTGTTGCCCCCTTGGGTGAGCTGGTGTTGTCTTAAGCAGTGGCCGTGATCCTGTTCTGTGCATATCTAGTGGGGTTTCTTCCATTAGCCAGGTCCATGCCGCGGTCGGCTGCTCAAAGAAGGAGGTTTTATTATTATAAATCACCCGGAGGCTGGCTGGAAACAGGATACTTTACTGGATGTCCATTGATCTAAGCTTTTGTTTCACTTCCATGAACGTGCGGCGTTGTTGCTGCACCTCTAATGTGTAATCCAGGAAAAGAGTACTTTCGTTCCATTGCAGAGGAGGTCTCCCATGGAGCGAGCCTCCTTCAGGACCAGGTCTCTGTCTTTGGAGTTGAAGAGGCAGATTATTACTGGCCTGGGTGGGGAGCCAGGCGGAGGCCTTGCGCGCAGCGACCTATGGGCTTCTTCGATTGTGAACCATGGCGTGAGGTGGTCTGTCTGCAACCAGGACCAGAACCACTCCTCTAGGAATGTATCCAATGATGATTCTGCATTGGCCTCGGGAAGCCCCACTAGGCGAAGATTGTTACGTCGAGATCTGTTTTCGGCGTCTTCAGCCCTCCTGTGTAGATCTGAGGTGCGTTTGGTCAGCATTGAGATTTGGGTTTTTAGAGTTGTTATTTCATCTTCTGCCGTGGAAATTCTCGACTCGGCCTCTGTGATTCGGGATACTGCATTGCGGAGATCTTGCCGGATCAGGGCGACATCCACTCCGACCTCCCCTATTTTTGATTCGACTGCTGTCTGGGAGGCCTGAATCGCCTGAAGGTTCGCCGCCAGGTCACTGGACGATGTTTGTGGGTTATTACCGCCATTTGTGGTTGGGCCTTCCGACCGTGGGCCCCCTGTACCTGTGGTGAATTGGTCCATACGAGTTTGGGCCGTTGTATGTTTGATCGCTTTGTCTTTGCCCATGATGTTGGGTGTGGTTCTAACCTCTCTAGGGTTGCAGTGATCAATCAATTTCGTTCTGCCCTACTGTAGGGCTCAATGGGAGATCCCCGGGGATCTAATCTGATTCCCCCTGTGGTATATCCTAATTTAGGAATCTATTAGATTGTTCCAGGGGTATTGGGGGAACACGGTGTTGCAGAGTTTATTTCATCTGTCTGTTTCGTTTTGTTATTGTCCTATCCCCTTCTATGTCCTTTACCCCGGCGGCGTTTTTATTCACTCGATATAGTCCCGGGACTCCTCCCTTGTCCAGCCGGTAAGGATGCCTGGCGTCCGGAGGAGGGGCGGTCAGAGAATAAGGAAAGGGTGAAAAGGGAGGCACTCCTTGTAATCCCTAACGTGTCACCTTCAGACTGCACCCCACCGTGGTCCGAAGGACGGAGATGGGTACCCTCTCTGCTCACGCAGCCTGAAGGTCCAGATTCACCTCTCGGTCTCCCAGTGTTTGTCCCAGCTCACGTTTGTGGTTGCTGCTTGTTACTGTTACTTAATTTCTTCTTTCCCCTCTCCCGGGGAGACCAGTGGGGAGCACGTCACCGCAACACGGTCCGTAGTTGGACGCCCTCGAGGCGATGTAATGTCTAGGCCCCGGACTGCAGCCAGCCCTAAGCTCCAAAACCCTCTCCCAGGCTCCAGCCGGGGGCCCCTCGCTGCCACGGAGTCTCTTATCTTGGGGGGTAGGGGGGACAAAGAGTCCGCCGGTTCTGTCCTCCGGCTGATCACACCCCTGGTAGGGCCCTCCATCCCGGCCCCGCGTCCCGGCCTATAGCAGCATCAGTAGGGGTCCCCGTGCCCTGGCGAGCACCCGTCCGCTCAGGCGGCCCTCCCAGCGGTCTGCAGGTCTTCCTCCTAATATCGGGCTCTGGGCCTGCCAGGACCCCACACAATTCGTGGCCGGGCACCCAGGCCTCCGGCCCATGGAATGCCCCCTTCCCAGCCCTTGGTCACCACGGCAAGGGGGGGGGGGAAATCAGGGGGACCAGAGAATCGCGGTTCTGCCGGCCCGGGGCCTACCTTGATATCTCCCAGTCACAGAGGCCCCGGCCGCGACCCGCAACTTCTCTGGCTCGGGGTCCGCAGCCCTGCCTCCAAGACGTCGGGGCTGCCGCCGCCTTTCCGCTGCAGCGGGCCGCACCTCAGGTCCGTCCCTCAGCCACCATTTTGATCGGGAGAAACCGTGGTCGAACACTGGGCAGCCAAAACCTCGGTCTCCCGGGGCCGGGAGGGCTGGGAACCCGCCACACGAGACACGGCACGATAAAGGAACCCCGATGAAGTGTTCACGGTGTTGATGTGTACGGGTAGTGATTTTATGAGAGGCGGATGACGGAGGGGTCCTGAGCACAACAAAAGTGCGACCGCCATCCTGACGCCCTTGCCACGCCCCCTCCAGAGTTTGTTTTTTAAACAATCTCTCCCTTATGTGGAAAGTAGACTCTGCTAGCTTGGAAGTGTGGATTCAGCCTGTCTGTATCCAAGGAGATTCTGAATAGAGCAGCAGCTACCTTTCCCCCTGCCCACAGGGACTGGACTTAGTTTATTTCAGCTACCTCTGTCTGTTTTACTGTGGACTCTCTGTGTTTCAGGCAGCCTGGCCTCTTTTAAAGTGGTGTTTTTTTTTTATTTGTTTTTGCCGTGACTGTGTGAATTGCCTTGCTAGCTTGTGGCACATAACCGCCCCCCTTTTTTTTCCTAAGTAAAAAGGCTACATACATCTTGCAAAGTGTGTTTTTAGGAGACTGTTTTAATCTGTTTCTGTGATTTAAATTGTGTTTAAAAACTGTCTTCCCCCCTATTTTTTGCCTTTACAAAAGCACGATTTAAGAGTGTGCGCCTAGCCGTATTCCAGTGTTTGTTTTTTAAACAATCTCTCCCTTACCTGGAAAGAAGACTCTGCTAGCTTGGAAGGGTGGATTCAGCCTGTCTGTATCCAGGGAGATTCTGAATAGAGCAGCAGCTGCCTTTCCCCGTGCCCACAGGGAGCGGACTTAGCTGATTGGCTCTCTGAGTCCCTGTTGCACCTGAGCCCCGCCGTCCCACACCTGCTCTGGCCCCTTAAGTTTGTGGAGGGAAGCCAAAGACAGCCACCTCCATTTTGTGAGCCTCAGCATCTTCCCTGTGTCCTGATACAGCCCAGTGTTCAAGGATTGCAAAAAGGCCTAGGTAAGGAGCCCTGAGATTTGTCTGGGTAAATAGTATTATTTGTTCAAAAGTGTTTATTTCAGCTACCTGTGTCTGTTTTGCTGTGGACTCTATGTGTTTCAGACAGCCTGGTCTCTTTTAAAGTGCAGTTTTTTTCAAATTTGTTTTTGCCGTGACTGTGTGAATTGCCTTGCTAGTTTGTGGCACATAGCCCCCTCCTTTACTTCTAAGTAAAAAGGCTACATACATCTTGAAGACTGTGTTTTTGAGGAGACTGTTTAATCTGTTTCTGTGATTTAAATTGTGTTTAAAAGCTATCTGTCGTCCTGTTTTCTGCATTTAACAAAGCCCGATTTCAGAGTGCGCGCCCAGCAGTATTCCAGTGTTTGTTTTTTAAACAATCTCTCCCTTACCTGGAAAGTAGACTCTGCTAGCTTGGAAGTGTGGATTCAGCCTGTCTGTATCCAAGGAGATTCTGAATAGAGCAGCAGTTACCTTTCCCCCTGTCCACAGGCACTGGACGTAGCTGATTGGCTCTCTGAGTCCCTGTTGCACCTGAGCCCCGTCCCCCCACACCTGCTCTGGTCCCTTAAGTTTGTGGAGGGAAGCCCAAGACAGCCACCTCCATTGTGTGAGCCTCAGCATCTTCCCTGTGTCCTGATACAGCCCAGTGTTCAAGGATTGCAAAAAGGCCTAGGTAAGGAGCCCTGAGACTTGTCTGGGTAAATAGTATTATTTGTTCAAAAGTGTTTATTTCAGCTACCTGTGTCTGTTTTGCTGTGGACTCTATGTGTTTCAGACAGCCTGGTCTCTTTCAAAGTGGTGTTTTTTTCAAATTCGTTATTGCCATGACTGTGAGAATTGCCTTGCTAATTTGTGGCACATACCCCCCTCCTTTTTATTTTAAGTACACAGGCTACATATATCTTGCAGAGTGTGTTTTTAAGAGACTGTTTAATCTGTTTCTGTGATTTAAACTGTGTTTAAAAACTGTCTGCCCCCTGATCTTTGCCTTTAAAAATGCACGATTTCAGAGTGTGCGACCAGCAGTATTCCAGTGTTTGTTTTTGAAAAAATCTCTCCCATACTTGGAAAGTAGACTCTACTAGCGTGGAAGTGTGGATTCAGCCTGTCTGTATTCAAGGAGATTCTGAATAAAGCAGCAGCTGTCTTTCCCCTGCCCACAGGGACTGGACTTAGCTGATTGGCTCTCTGAGTCTCTGTTGCACCTGAGCCCCGCCCCCTCACACCTGCTCTGGCCCCTTAAGTTTGTGGAGGGAAGCCCAAGACAGCCACCTCCATTTTGTGAGCCTCAGCATCTTCCCTGTGTCCTGATACCGCCCTGTGTTCAAGGATTGCAAAAAGACTTAGGTAGGGAGCCCTGAGATTTTTCTGGGTAAATAGTAATATTTGTTCAAAAGTGTTTATTCCAGGTACCTGTGTCTGTTTTACAGTGGACTCTCTGTGTTAGAGGCAGCCTGGTCTCTTTTAAAGTGGCGTTTTTTAAAAATGTGTTTTTGCTGTGACTGTGTAAATTGCCTTGCTAGTTTGTGGCACATAACCCCCTCCTTTTTCTTTTAAGTAAAAGGGCTACATACATCTTGCAGAGTGTGTTTTTAGGAGACTGTTTAATGTGTTTCTGTGATTTAAATTGTGTTTAAAAACTGTCTGCCTCCCTTTTTTCAGCCTTTAACAAAGCCCGATTTCAGAGTTTGCACCCAGCAGTATTCCAGTGTTTGTTTTTTAAACAATCTCCCCCTTACCTGGAAAGTAGAATCTGCTAGCTTGGAAGTGTGGATTCAGCCTGTCTGTATCCAAGGAGATTCTGAATAGAGCAGCAGCTGCCTTTCCCCCTGCCCACAGGGAGTGGACTTAGCTGATTGGCTCTCTGAGTCCGTGTCGCACCTGAGCCCCTCCCCCAACACCTGCTCTGGCCCCTTAATTTTGTGGCGGGAAGCCCAAGACAGCCACCTCCATTTTCTGAGCCACCGCATCTTCCCTGTGTCCTTATACAGCCCAGTGTTCATGGATTGCAAAGAGACCTAGGTAAGGAGCCCTGAGATTTGTCTGGGTAAATAGTATTATTTGTTCAAAAGTGTCTATTTCAGCTACCTGCGCTGTTTTACTGTGTACTCTCTGTGTTTCAGGCAGCCTGGTTTCTTTTAAAGTGGTGTTTTTTAAAAATGTGTTTTTGCAGTGACTGTGTGAATTGCCTTGCTAGTTTATGGCACATACCCCCCCTTTTTTCTTCTAAGTAAAAAGGCAACATACATCTTGCAGAGTGTGTTTTTTGGAGACTGTTTTAATCTGTTTCTGTGATTTAAATTGTGTTTAAAAACTGTCTGCCCCCATGATCTTTGCCTTTAAAAATCCCCGATTTCAGAGTGCACTCCCAGCAGTATTCCAGTGTTTGTTTTTAAAACAATCTCTCCCTTACTTGGAAAGTAGACTCTGCTAGCTTGGAAGTGTGGATTCAGCCTTTCTTTATTCAAGGAGATTCTGAATAGAGCAGCAGCTTCTTTTCCTCCTGCCCACAGGTACTGGACTTAGATGATTGGCTCTCTGATTCCCTGTTGCACCTGAGCCCCGCCCCAACACCTGCTCTGGCCCCTTAAGTTTGTGGAGGGAAGCCCAAGACAGCCACCTCTATTTTGTGAGCCTCAGCATCTTCCCTGTGTCCTGATACAGCCCAGTGTTCAAGGATTGCAAAAAGACCTAGGTAAGGAGCCCTGAGATTTTACTGGGTAAATAGTATTATTTGGTCAAAATTGTTTATTCGAGCTACCTGTGTCTGTTATACTGTGTACTCTCTGTGTTTCAGGCAGCCTGGTTTCTTTTAAAGTGGTGTTTTTTAAAAATGTGTTTTTGCCGTGACTGTGTGAATTGCCTTGCTAGTTTGTGGCACATGCCCCCCCTTTTTTCTTCTAAGTAAAAAGGCTACATACATCTTGCAGACTGTGTTTTTAGGAGACTGTTTTAATCTGTTTCTGTGACTTAAATTGTGTTTAAAAACTGTCTGCCCCCCTGTTTTCTGCCTTTAAAAAAGCCCAATTTCGGAATGCATGCCCAGCAGTATTCCAGTGTTTGTTTTTTAAACAATCTCTCCGTTACCTGGAAAGTAGACTCTGCTAGCTTGGAAGTGTGGATTCAGCCTGTCTGTATCCAAGGAGATTCTGAATAGAGCAGTAGCTGCCTTTTCCCCTGCCCACAGGTACTGGACGTAGCTGATTGGCTCTCTGAGTCCCTGTTGCACCTGAGTCCCGTCCCCTCACACCTGCTCTGGCCCCTTAAGTTTGTGGAGGGAAGCCCAAGACAGCCACCTCCATTTTGTGAGCCTCAGCATCTTCCCTGTGTCCTGATACCGCCCTGTGTTCAAGGATTGCAAAAAGACCTAGGTAAGGAGGCCTGAGATATTTCTGGGAAATAGTACTATTTGTTCAAAAGTGTTTATTTCAGCCACCTGTTTATGTTTTACTGTGGACTCTCTGTGTTTCAGGCAGCCTGGCCTCTTTTATAGTGGTGTTTTTTTTTATTTGTTTTTGCCGTGACTGTGTGAATTGCCTTGCTGGTTTGTGGCACATAACCCCCTCCTTTTTTCTGCTAAGTAAAAAGGCTACATACATCTTGCAGAGTGTGTTTTTAGGAGACTGTTTTAATCTGTTTCTGTGATTTAAATTGTGTTTAAAAACAGTCTGCCCCCCAGTTTTATGCCTTTAAAAAAGCACGATTTAAAAGTGCGCGCCCAGCAGTATTCCAGTGTTTGTTTTTTAAACAATCTCTCCCTTACCTGGAAAGTAGACTCTGCTAGCTTGGAAGTGTGGATTCAGCCTGTCTGTATCCAAGGAGATTCTGAATAGAGCAGCAGTTACCTTTCCCTCTGCCCACAGGGACTGGACGTAGCTGATTGGCTCTCTGAGTCCCTGTTGCACCTGAGCCCCGCCGTCCCCACACCTGCTCTGGCCCCTTAAGTCTGTGGAGGGAAGCCCAAGACAGCCACCTCCATTTTGTGAGCCTCAGCATCTTTCCTGTGTCCTGATACAGCCCAGTGTTCAAGGATTGCAAAAAGACCTAGGTAAGGAGCCCTGAGATTTTTCTGGGTAAATAGTATTATTTGTTCAAAAGTGTTTATTTCAGCTACCTGTGTCTGTTTAACTGTGGACACTCGGTGTTTCAGCCACAATGGTCTCTTTTAAAGTGGTGTTTTGTTCAAATTCGTTTTTGCCGTTACTGAGTGAATTGCCTTGCTACTTTGTGCAACCTAACCCCCACTCTTTTTTCTTCTAAGTAAAGAGGATACATACATCTTGCAGAGTGTGTTTTTAGGAGACTGTTGTAATCTGTTTCTGTTATTTAAATTGTGTTTAAATACTGTCTGCCCCCCTGTTTTCTACCTTCAAAAAAGCCCGATTTCAGAGTGCGCGCCCAGCAGTATTCCTGTGTTTGTTTTTTAAACAATCTCTCCCTTACCTGGAAAGTAGACTCTGCTAGCTTTGAAGTGTGGATTCAGCCTGTCTGAATCCAAGGAGTTTCTGAATAGACAAGCTGTTTCCTTTCCCCCTGCCCACAGGGACTGGACGTAGCTGATTGGCTCTCTGAGTCCCTGTTGCACCTGAGCCCCGCCCCCCCACACCTGTTCTGGCCCCTTAAGTTTGTGGAGGGAAGCCCAAGACAGCCACCTCCATTTTGTGAGCGTCAGCAGCTTCCCTGTGTCCTGATACAGCCCAGTGTCAAGGATTGCAAAAAGACCTAGTTAAGGAGCCCTGAGATTTTTCTGAGTAAATAGTACTATTTGTTCAAAAGTGTTTATTTCAGCTACTTGTCTCTGTTTTACTGTGGACTCTGTTTTTCAGGCAGCTTGGCCTCTTTTAAAGTGGTGTTTTTTAAAATTTGTTTTGCCATAACTGTCTGAATTGCCTTGCTAGTTTGTGGCACATAACCCCCCCCTTTTCTTCTAAGTAAAAAAGCTACATACATCTTGCAGAGTGTGTTTTTAGGAGACTGTTTTAATCTTTTTCTGTGATTTAAATTGTGTTTAAAAACTGTCTGCCCCCCTGTTTTTTGCCTTTAAAAAAGCACGATTTAAGAGTGCGCGCCCAGCAGTATTCCAGTGTTTATTTTTTAAACAATCTCTCCCTTACCTGGAAAGTAGGCTCTGCTAGCTTGGAAGTGTGGATTCAGCCTTTCTTTATTCAAGGAGATTCTGAATAGAGCAGCAGCTTCTTTTCCTGCTGCCCACAGGGACTGGACTTAGATGATTGGCTCTCTGAGTCCCTGTTGCACCTGAGCCCCAACCCCCCACACCAGCTCTGGCCCCTTAAGTTTGTGGAGGGAAGCCCAAGACAGCCACCTCCATTTTGTGAGCCTCAGCATCTTCCCTGTGTCCTGATACAGCCTAGTGTTCAGGGATTGCAAAAAGACCTAGGTAAGGAGCCCGGAGATTTTTCTGGGTGAATAGTATTATTTGTTCAAAAGTGTTTATTTCAGCTACCTGTTTCTGTTTTACTGTGGACTCTCTGTGTTTCAGGCAGCCTGGCCTCTTTTAAAGAGTTGTTTTTTAAAAAAAAAGTTTTTGCAGTGATTGGGTGAATTGCCTTGCTAGTTTGTGTCACATAACCCTCCCCCCCTTTTTCTAAGTAAAAAGGCTACATACTTCTTGCAGAGTGTGTTTTTAGGAGACGGTTTCAATCTGTTTCTGTGATTTAAATTGTGTTTAAAAACTGTCTGCCCCCTTGTTTTTTGCCTTTAAAAAAGCCCAATTTCACAGTGCGCTCCCAGCAGTATTCCAGTGTTTGTTTTTTAAACAATCTCTCCCTTACCTGGAAAGTAGACTCTGCTAGCTTGGAAGTGTGGATTCCGCCTCTCTGTATCCAAGGAGATTCTGTATAGAGGAGCAGCTGTCTTTCCTCCTGCCCACAGCGACTGGACTTAGCTGAATGGCTCTCTGAGTCCCTGTTGCACCTGAGCCCTGTCCCCCCACACCTGCTCTGGCCCCTTAAGTTTGTGGTGGGAAGCTGAAGACAGCCACCTCCTTTTTGTGAGCCTCAGCATCTTCCCTGTGTCCTGATACAGCCCAGTGTTCAAGGATTGCAAAAAGACCTAGGTAAGGAGCCCTGAGATTTTTCTGGGTAAATAGTATTATTTGTTCAAAAGTGTTCATTTCATCTACTTGTGTCTGTTTTACGGTGGACTCGCTGTGTTTCAGGCAGCCTGGCCTCTTTTAAAAGTGTGTTTTTTTTTAATTTGTTTTTTGCCGTGACTGTGTGAATTGCCTTGCTAGTTTGTGGCACATAATCCCCTCCTTTTTTCTGCTAAGTAAAAAGGCTACATACATCTTGCAGAGTGTGTTTTTAGGATACTGTTTTAATCTGTTTCTGTGATTTAAATTGTGTTTAAAAACTGTCTGCACCCCTGTTTTTTGCCTTTAAAAAGGCCCAATTTCAGAGTGCGCGCCCAGCAGTATTCCAGTGTTTTTTTGTTTTTGATAAACACATTTTTATTGTTTTTCAGACATATACAGAAAAGGAAGGCAAAAACAGGTTCAAGTACAAGGCAAGGACGCATGGAATTTGTACATCTTATCATTGTTTTAGTATCATTGTTAGCCATTAACAATAATGGGTTGTGGTGCTATCAGCAGATCTAGCCACAATAGTGTCCCCGTGAAACATTAAGGTGGTCATTACAACCCTGGCGGACTGTGTTAAAAATGCGGTAATACCGCAAACAGGCCTGTGGAGAAAAAAAGGGAATTATGACCGTGGCGGAAACCGCCAACATAGACAGCCACTTTAACACTCCGACCACCACAGCGGTACAGACAAGCAGCGCAGCGGTCACCGCCAACAGACAGGCGGAGACAATGTACCGGCCACACTATTACAACAGGCCAATCCGCCACCTTTTCCGGGGCAGATTCACCGTGGATAAAAATACAGCGGAAACAGCTTTTGAAGTTTGAAAACGATCACCTTAACACAGGCCATGAGGAAGGAGGGCACCATGGAGCCCGAACTCCAAATACTCCCTGCGCTTGTTTACCTGCTCTTCTACGAACATCAGCAACGGTGGCGCCGAAGACAACGGTGAGTACTGCACCTACGACATAGGGGAGGGGGGCGGCAAAAGTCAGGGGGACACAAACGCAGCACCCCCACCCCCACCACGAACCTCACATACTACACACACACATTAATGCATATCCAAACAACACAGTAACAACCCACAACCCCCCCGGAAGAATGCAAAGACAAAAGGGAATCAGTATAACTATTGTAATGAATAAAAATACAGTAAGCTCATATATATAGAAATATATACACATTCCAAATATATACATCACGATTACTAGTGCAGGTATGCACAATTCAGTGTCCGTGGACCACTGGGCCCAAAATGCATGGGTGAGGCCCACACTAGATACCTGTTCACAAACGGAGAGACCACTGCAGAGGCATCAGATAGTAATACAACAGGCACCTCAGGGGGAAGGGAAGGGGGGGCACCTCAGCTGGATGAGTGCAAAGCCAGATCCACGATGGGGCTCAATGCCCATTGATGTATCCTGGGGAGTGCAAAGCCACAGTCTCTCAAGTCTCTACAATGGGTGGTTTGCCCACTGCTGTATCCTGGGGGAGTGCAAAGCCACAGTCTCTCAAGTCTCTACAGTGGGTGGTTTGCCCACTGTACCATCCGGGGAGTGAAAAGCCACAGTCTCTCAAGTCTCTACAGTGGGTGGTTTGCCCACTGCTGTATCCTGGGGAGTGCAAAGCCACAGTCTCTCAAGTCTCTACAGTGGGTGGTTTGCCCACTGTACCATCCTGGGGAGTTCAAAGCCGCAGTCTCTCAAGTCTCTACAGTGGGTGGTTTGCCCACTGTACCATCCTGGGGAGTGCAAAGCCACAGTCTCTCAAGTGGATGCAGTTCTCCACTGGTTCTGGAGGGGGACTGGTGCCCAGAGTGCTTCATCCTGTGAAGGATTCAGGTAGTGGGTGCAGTTCTCCACTGGTTCTGGAGGGGGACTGGTGCCCAGAGTGCATCACGCTCCTCGTGACGGTCCCAGTTCCGTCACTGTCCCAGCCGCACATGGGCTAACGATGCTTGCCATGGCGGTCTTTGCCCTGTTCAGCGGTGCTTGACTTAGCCGTTTCTGACCTGTTCAGCGGTGCTTGCCATGGCGGTCTTTGCCCTGTTCAGCGGTGCTTGAGTTGGCAGTCTCTGCCCTGTTCAGCGGTGCTTGCCTTGTTCAGCAGTGCTTGCCATGGTGGTCTTTGCCCTGTTCAGCAGTGCTTGACTTTGCTGTCTGTGACCTGTGCAGCGATGCTTGCCCTGTTCAGCGGTGCTTGACTTAGCCGTTTCTGACCTGTTCAGCGGTGCTTGCCCTGTTCAGCGGTGCTTGCCATGGCGGTCTTTGCCCTGTTCAGCGGTGCTTGAGTTGGCAGTCTCTGCCATGTTCAGCGGTGCTTGCCTTGTTCAGCGGTGCTTGCCATGGCGGTGTTTGCCCTGTTCAGCGGTGCTTGACTTAGCCGTTTCTGACCTGTTCAGCGGTGCCTGCCATGGCAGTCTTTGCCCTGTTCAGCAGTGCTTGACTTAGCCATTTCTGACCTGTTCAGCTGTGCCTGCCATAGCGGTCTTTGCCCTGTTCAGCGGTGCTTGACTTAGCCGTTTCTGACCTGTTCAGCGGTGCTTGCCCTGTTCAGCGGTGCTTGCCATGGCGGTCTTTGCCCGGTTCAGCAGTGCTTGAGTTGGCAGTCTCTGCCCTGTTCAGTGGTGCTTGCCTTGTTCAGCGGTGCTTGCCATGGCGGTGTTTGCCATGTTCAGCGGTGCTTCACTTAGCCATTTCTGACTTGTTCAGCGGTGCCTGCCATGGCGGTCTTTGCCCTGTTCAGCGGTGCTCGACTTAGCCGTTTCTGACCTGTTCAGCGGTGCTTGCCCTGTTCAGCGGTGCTTGCCATGGCGGTCTTTGCTCTGTTCAGCAGTGCTTGAGTTGGCAATCTCTGCCCTGTTCAGCGATGCTTGCCTTATTCAGCGGTGCTTGCCATGGTGGTCTTTGCACCGTTCAGCGGTGCTTGACTTTGCTGTCTGTGACCTGTGCAGCAGTGCTTGCCCTGTTCAGCGGTGCCTGCCATGGCGGTGCTTGCCCTGTTCAGCGGTGCTTGCCCTGTTCAGCGGTGCTTGCCCTGTTCAGCGGTGCTTTCCATGGCGGTCTTTGCCCTGTTCAGCGGTGCTTGACTTTGCTGTCTGTGACCTGTGCAGCGGTGTGTGGCATGGCGGTCCCTCAGTGTCCAGCGGGGCTGTGGGTGCCGGGGCCCTCCAGGGCACTGGCGGTGGTCTCCGGACCAGTGACGACAGTGCTGCCCTCCAGGGCACTGACTCTGGCGGTGGTCTCCGGACCAGTGATGACGGTGCTGCCCTCCAGGGCACTGAATATCGCGGTGGTCTCCGGACCAGTGACGATGGGGCTGGCGGTGGCGTCCTGGCCAGCGGGGAGGATGGCGGCCTTCTCTGCCGTGCTGTTCCTCCCAGACTTTGGAGACTTCTTCTGCCCTTCCCCACCTTGGGAGGGGTCACAGCTGACTCAACACTTCCCCCGGGACCCTTGTGGGCAGCTTTGCCGGCAGGAGTCTTCACCCTCTCCTGGCGGGGACTGTCCAACTTCTGGTGCTTTACAGGGGGTGGACTGGCAGTGCTTTGGCTCAGTGTCACACTGGCTGCCCTGGTGGCCGGTGCACTCCACATACCTCTAACACGCACCACTGGTACCAGACTTTTTTTGGCTGAGGTGCTAGTACGGGACCTGTGAATTGGAGGGGTGGGGGTGGTGGGACAGAGGTAAAGGTTGCTCAGGAAAAGTTTCTGACAAACACTGGGATGGGTAGCTGGAGGGGGTCTGGAAGTGGAGGAAGAGGAGGTGGTTGTAGGAGGTGTAACTTTAGATGATTTGGGTGCAGGTGCAGGTTCTGGAGGCTGTCATGAGGTGGATGGATGTTGGGTGTGTGGGTGTCCGCGTTTGTGTACTTTGGTAGGGGGCGTCACAGACACACTGGGAGAGGACACAGGGGATGTGTAAATGGTAGTGGGGGTGGTGAGTGCAGGTGAGTGGGGTGTGGTGCTGGGTGTTCTGGTGCAAGTCCTAGTGGCTGTAGTGGTAGTGCATGCAGGTGAGAGTGTAGACGACACTGGGAAGGAGGAGGGGGTCACAGTGGAGCGGTGGACGTTGCTGTGTCTGTATGTGGGTGATGCTTGTGTGAGTGCCTGTGGGATGTGTGGTGCCTATGTTTGCCTGAGCTGCCCTTGTGTGTTGAGGTGTGTGCAGGGTGGTCTGATGGTGTGCTTGGGATAGGCTGGGGTACAGGGGATTGGGTCTGGGTGGAGGAAGTTGGAGGGGGAGGCTAGACACAGGGACAGTGGCTGCCATCAGTGCTGAGGCCAGAGATTGCAGGGTTCGATGATGGGCAGCCTGACCAGAATGAATGCCCTCCAGGAATGCATTTGTTTGTTGCAACTCCCTGTATGACATTCACAATGTTAGACTGCCCAACAGTGAGTGACCTGAGGAGGTCAATGGCCTCCTCACTGAGGGCAGCAGGGGTGACAGGGGCAGGGGCTGAGGTGCCTGGGGCGAAGGTGGTGCCCACCCTCCTGGGTGAGTGGGCACGGAGCGAAGGCCGAGGGGCTGCTGGGAGGGCGGTGCTGGTAGGGGGGGTGGCGGCTGTACCTGTAGAAGTGGGGGGTCACAGATGGTGCTGCCACCACAAGGGAGCTCCCATCGGAGGACGAGTCCGTGTCGCTGATCCGGTCACCGACGTGAAGCTCCCCTCGCCCTCCGTCCCATTGGTGTATTCTGTGTCCATGGTGTGGCCCTCCATGGCCATGTGGGATGCAGACCCCTCGTGCTCCGGTGCCACTTTACCTCCGCCTGATGATGCTGACGCACAACAGAACAGGGAGACCACAAAAAAGGGGTGGGGAAACAGAAAAAAGACAGGTTGAGTGCATGGCTTACCGCTACAGTTGGCGGACAATACAGACACAGCAGCCCACTGCACTACGCCGTGCTCTTGGCCTCTACAGATGCAATTCCTGGGATATGGCCTACATGGCTATGAGTGTAATCTACCCATATAGATGACACGGGCCTGTATACCTGTACTTGACACTCTACAGAGGTGGGGTGGAGTGACACATGACCTGGATTCCGGAGGGGCCTAGCCTACGGAACTCGCCCTGGCCTAGGGAAACCCACAGCCCTCCTCCCCCACCCAGACACCTCCACTGCACGCAAAGTCATGAGAATGTGAGTGTACTCACCCCCTTGTGTCTGCTGTGATGCCCTCATGCGCCCATCCAACTCAGGGTAGGCCACCGCCAGGATCCAGAACATCAGGGGGGTCATGGTGCGACGGGCACCCCTCCCACGTTGGGAGGCCATCCGCAGCTGAGCCTCCGCCGTCTTCTTGCTCCGGCGGCGAATGTCTTCCCATCTTTTACGGCAGTGGGTGCTCCGTCTCTGGTGGACCCCCAGGGTCCGGACGTCCTTGGCGATGGCATGCCAAATATCCTTCTTCTGGTGGGCGCTGACCTACATGACATGTGCAGGGGAAGAAGAGAAGTCATTAGCAACAGCTCTGTCGAAGTGAGTGGCCCACATCCCTGCCCTTGCCATGTGGCACATGCAATCACACTTCTACATGCTTGCAGGACTCTGCCCCCTTCCTACTGACATCCAGCCCTCTCCACCCAGGCATAGCCCATACAACGTGCTCCCTGTGTACTTACCTGTTGGTCTGGAGGACCGTAGAGTAGCATGTACTGGGGGAGGACCCCGTCCACGAGCTTCTCCAACTCCTGTGCAGTGAAGGCAGGGGCCCTTTCCCCAGACGCACGAGCCATTGTCTCTTCCAGACGGAGGTCACAGCAGCACTTGCAGTGTAGGTCCTCTCCTGTCGAAGATCCGGTATCCAGTGATTGAACAGATAGAAAATGGCAGACACGTCCGTGGCGGTGCGTATCATCCCTGCCGGCGCACTTCGTCATTGGCTCCTGGGACCCATAGGGTCCAATGTTAACCAATGCAGCATTGTACTGCGGTCTTTGACAGCCTACCACGACGGTGTACAACGCTAGCGCAGTTACCTCACATCCCATTGTCCCACTTTAGAGGTCAGGCAGCCGCCATTTCAGGGGCCCACATGGCTTCATTTACAACTGCGTCACACATACCTAGGCCTACACTCAACACACATACAGGAAGGATATTGTATTTACTGTCGTGTCCTGTGTAGCTGTGGGTACATACCTCAGGATTTGATGACTCTGTGGTCGCTGTTGTCCTTCTTAGGCACCGTCAGCTGGGACATGTGAGGAGATGGCGGAATCCTCCGGTGTACCAACCGCTGGTGGACCTGTTAACAATGAAGCAGCGACATTTAATCATCACCTACAGGTTTGACCGTGCCACAATCCAGGAACTGTGTGCCCAGTTGGAGCCAGACCTGATGTCACCAATCCGCCATCCCCCAGGAATCCCTCCTCAAGTGCAGGTGCTATCAGTGCTCCATTTCCTAGCAAGTGGGTCATTTCAGACAAAAGTGGCCATGGCATCAGGGATGTCCCAGCCTATGTTTTCCAACGTGTTGTCCAGAGTGTTGTCTGCCCTGCTGAAACACGTGAGGAGCTACATCGTTTTCCCTCAGGTGGAGGATTTGGCGACAGTTAAAAGTGACTTCTATGCCCTGGGACATATCCATAACATCATAGGTGCCATTGATGGGACCCATGTGGCTCTGGTCCCCCCCCCCACAGGAGTGAACAGGTGTACAGGAACCGGAAGAGTTATCATTCGATGAATGTACAATTGGTATGTTTGGCAGACCAGTACATCTCCCAGGTAAATGCTGTGTTCCCTGGCTCAGTGCATGACGCCTACATCCTGCGGAATAGCAGCGTCCCGTATGTGATGGGTCAACTCCAGAGGCACCGTGTGTGGCTATTAGGGGACTCTGGTTACCCCAACCTGTCATGGCTATTGGCCCCAGTGAGGAATCCCAGGACCAGGGCAGAGGAACGCTACAATGAGGCTCATGGGTGGACTAGGAGGGTGATCGAACGCACCTTCGGCCTCCTGAATGCCAGGTTCAGGTGCCTCCATATGACAGGTGGTTCCCTATTCTACTCACCAAGGAAGGTGTGCCACATCATCATCATCGCCTGCTCGATGCTTCACAATCTTGCTTTGCGACGCCAGGTGCCTTTTCTACAGGAGGATGGTCCAGATGACGGTGTTGTGGCAGCTGTGGAGACTGTGGACAGTGATGAGGAGGAAGCAGAGGAAGAAGACATTGATAACAGGGACTCTGTCATACAGCAATATTTCCAGTGACACACAGGTGAGAACAATTATTTTACTAATACATTCACTTTCACACTTCTACCTCTATCCTGTCTGTCAATTTGAAGTAGTATCTGCTAACTGAGTGATACATTTCCATTACGGTTTCACAGGTGTTGTTACCAACGTGTGTCACCTGCTTGCATCCTTCATGGACTTGTGATGTGTGACATAGGTATGTTGACATTACTATTGAGAACGGATTTTGTCACTGTCATAGCTAATACACATTTTCAAAATCCAGATTCTGACTCCAGATTGTTTTGTGGTTCAAGGGTGTTTATTGAAGTGCTAATTATTGGAGGGGGAATGTCCATGGCAGAGTCCAGTCTATAAGTCTCACAGGTGCATTGCCCATATGGGCATAGGAAGTGGAGCTGGGGCAGTTCCAATCTGGACAGGGTAACAAAGTGGGACAGTGGGAGGACAATCAGGGTGGTCTAATTTCCTGGCGAGGGTCTTGCCATCTTGCTCTGTCCTTTTCCTCGATCTCAGGGACCCCTTGCGGGGTGGTTCTCCATCTGCAGGGGGTGCGGTGGTGGTCCTGTGGCGGGGCGTCCTGTCCACTAGCGTTGGCGGAGGTGGTGGGCAGTTCATCATCCATGCTAGTGTCATGGTCCCCTTGGAGTGCCACGGTGTCCCTCATGGTCTTTTGTATGTCCTTCGGCACCCCTACGATGGTGGCCAGGGCGGTGCTGATGGTTCTGAGCTCCTCCCTGAACCCCAAATACTGTTCGTCCTGCATGCACTGGGTCTCCTGAAACTTGGCCAGGACCGTAGCCATCGTCTCCTGGGAGTGGTGGTATGCTCCCATGATGGAGGAGAGGGCCTCGTGGAGAGTGGGTTCCCTTGGCCTGTCCGCCCCCTGTCGCACGGCAGCCCTCCCAGTTCCCCTGTGTTCCTGTGCCTCCGTCCATCGTGGTCATAATAGCTGTGGCGGATTTCCGCGGTGGCGGCAGTGTATGGGCGGTCTTCTGCACGGTGGTAAGCGGCTTTTACCGCCAATGTTGTAATGACCCCATAAGTATCTTATTACGTATCTGGTTTATGTCATCAATTCTAGCCATCGTCCCCATATCTTTTCGAATTTGTGTGGGCACCCTCTAGACTCAAATACCAGTTTCTCCTGATTGGCACACCAATCCACCCCCTTCCTCCATTTCTGGATCAACGGGCCTTCTGGGGACGTCCACGGTGCAGCGATATCTCTCTTAGCGACTAATAATGCCGTAGCTGTCAGTGTTCGTTTAGCACGTGTTCCTCCTATTTCTTCCATTACCCCCAATAGGATTAGCTTAGCTGATTTTTGTATTTCTTGACCCAGTGCCCTACCTATATCTCAGATCACCCCTTCCCAGTACTTTTGTATTTTTTGACAGGTCCATACCATATGAAAGAAGTCTGCTGGTTCTTTCGGGCATCTTGGGCGTTTGGCAGAAGGGCGGGCTCCCAATTTGTGTAGTTTGAATGGTGTCAGATAGGCCCCATATAAATAATAGAATTGTATCATGCAGAACCTTGCTGATATTGCCAATATCTTGGGCGCCATCAAGGCTTCCCTCCATTCCGTTTATTCTAGGGGTCCGAGCCATGATTCCCACTTAGTCCTAAAAATGACTAAGTTATCAGGAGTGTTGTTGATTAGTGTTTTATAAAGTTGAGAAATGCCTTTCCCCTCCATATTTCTCATGAGTATTTTGGCTTCCAGTGGGTTAAAGTCCGGTATAGGGCTTGTCGTGGGCAGATGGGTTCGCAGTGCGTGTCTTAGTTGAAGGTATCTAAAGAACTGTGTCTGGTTTAATTGAAATTCTGCTTGTAGGTCTTGGAACAATTTAATGGTCCTCCCTTTCCATATGTCCCCAACCAGGGAAATGCCTATTATGTCCCATGTTGCCAATCCCTCCATCGTGGCCGAGGCATACATCCATTTCCTTCTCCATAGAGGAGTCTGGAGGGTGATAACGGTATTCCAGTGAGTGTGGCGTAACGCGGCTCGCCATGCCAGGAAGACCACTTTGGTTGTTTCCTCCATGTCACGAGGAAGCGATGCTCCATACAGCATGTCAAGAACCTGTGGAAACCCCAGGAGTGTCAATTCTGTCTTATACACTTTGGGGGTGATTCTCACCCTGGCGGGAGGCGGAGGCCACCCGCTAGAGTTCCCCCCTCCAAAATACCGCTCCGCGGTCGAAAGACCGCTGAGGGTATTTTGGGTTTTGCACTGGGCTGGCGGGCAACCGCCAAAAGGCCGCCCGCCAGCCCAGTGCAAAACACCCTTCCCACGAGGACGCCGGCTCAGAATTGAGCCGGCGGAGTAGGAAGGTGCGACGGGTGCAGTGGGTGCTGTGCCGCCATGGAGGATTCATTTGGGCAGCGGAAAACCGGCGGGAGACTGCCGGTTTTCCGCATCTGACCGCGGCCAAACCGCCGTGGTCAGAATGCCCTGTGGGGCACCGCCAGCCTGTTGGCGGTGCTCCCGCCAACCCTGGCCCCGGCGGTCCATGACCGCCGGGGTCAGAATGACCCCCTTGGTCTTCCCAGCCCCGATTAAACCAGTCATGGACCACTATCAATTGGGTAGCCAGGTAATATAGATAGGGATCTGACGCACCCAAACCTCCATCATACATTCCTCTCCGGCAATGTTGTATTGCTACTCAATGTCTATTACCTTTCCATAGAAATCTTCCGGTGATGCTTTCGAGATTTTTGAACCAGGAGTGGGGGATGAGGATGGAAACATTTAGGAATATGAATAGGTGTCCTTGGCAAGATCATCATTTTGTATAGGGCCACCCGCCCCATCACATTCAAGGGGAGGGTTTGCCACCTCTGCATGTCCGTTTTGATTCTTGTTAGCAGAGGAGATAGATTTTTGGCCCATGTTAATTCGGGCAAAAGGGTTACCCAGATCCCTAAGTATTTAAAACTCAATTTGCGTATGGGCATGGTATTTTGCCAATCGAAGCAATCACGTGTGTTTGCTAGTGGGATCAGGATTGATTTGGTGGAGTTCATCCTGAGACCTGAGATTAGTTCGTATTTCCTTAGAAGGCAAAGGCTCCTTGGACCCGTTATATTGGGTTCCTCCATATATAGCAGAACATCATCTGCATATACTGTAGAGATATCCTGTCTTCATGAGATGGACCCCATTTCCATCCTCGGTATAATGAGCCCGCTCTGATCATCTGGGCTAGAGGCTCAATGGCCAAGGTAAACAAAAGAGGGGATAGGGGACATCCCTGTCGAGTACCTCTGCGGATGTCGAACCTGTGGGATATGGTCCCATTAACCTGTACACAGGCCGTAGGGTTAGTGTATAATGCTTTAATTAGGTAGCAAAATTGTTTTTCTATGCCTTCCCATCGGAGCACCAGTAGAAGGAATCCCCAGTCAACCGAATCAAAAGCCTTTTCAAAATCTATGAGCAAGAGGGCGAGGCTTTGGGGCAACCGCCATCTCTCCGCCAAGGCTATGTGTAGCCGGCGGATACAGTGTCGTGTACTGCAGGTTGCCATAAACCCACATTGGACAGGATGGGTTAGCTGCGGCAGGACCCTTTTGATGCGAGTGGGAAGGATAGAGGCGAAAATTTTAATTTCTGTGTTAATCAATGATATTGGTCTGTAATCCGCGCAGTGAGGCGAAGGGGGCTGGGTTTTGGGGAGCACCATGATCATGGCTGTATCTAGTTCAGTAGGAAAGGATCCACCTTTTCCTATTTCTGCGAAAAGGCGTAGGAGACGTGGGGTCAGGTCTTCTCTAAACACCTTATAATATTCTGGGGGGAAACCATCGGGACCAGGCGTCTTTCCAGCGTTTAATGTTGAGATTGCCGCCCCAATTCTTTCCTCTCTAATGGGTTCCTCTAAAAGCTGTGCTTCTATCATAAGTAACTGTGGGAGGGGGAACTTGTCAAGTAGTTGACGTGTTTGATGTGAATCTATTTGTGTAGATGCTAGGTACAGTGTATGATAATAGTTGGCAAAAACATTCGCAATTTCGGTATGACCCGTAACCAGGGCCACATCCTTGTCATAAATTTCAGGGATGATCTTGGAGGCGTGATCGCGGGAGATCAACCAATACAGCAATTTCCCGGTCTTGTTCCCCCAGCCACATATCCTTCCAGTGCTGGCCCTCCATAAATGTTTCGCGGCCTCCAGGGATTGACCCCGAATCTCCTCTCAGATTATGAGGAGTTGACGCGTCAGTTTCGCGCTTGGGTTCATTACGTTGTCTCTTTGGAGGTTTATTTCTCGGAGCTCTAGCTGTGTGATATGTAGCGTTTTAGTTCGTTCCTGATTACGTATCAGATTTTTAGCCATACCTCTTAATACCGCCTTCCCTGCCACCCATAGAGTGCCCTCCGAGGTTACCGAGCCTTCTTTTAGGTGGAAGTATTCTGCTTGTGCCTGACGTAATTGTTCCTTAAAGTGTTCATCTTGGAGATACCATGCGTTTAGCCGCCACATGGGGCGACACCAGGGTTGGGCCGGGCCTAGTATGAGCCAGAGAGGGGCATGGTCAGAGATTCCTCAGACTAGAATCTTGATGTGTGAGAGGGTTGTACAATCTGTGCTCGGAAGAAGCATCAGGTCTATTCTGGATTGGGAGCCATGGGTTGCTGAGGTGTGGGTGAATTGTCTCTGCCTCGGATGCCATATCCGCCAAGCGTCACATAGTCCCGTGGCAGATAACCACGCCTTAATTTCGGTTGCCAGTGTACGTCTATATGTGGTGAGTGGGCCGTCTACATCTAAGGTTGGGTCCGGGGTTGCATTGAAGTCGCCACCTAGTGTAGTGTGCCCAGGGGGTAGGTCAGAGAGAAGTTTTGTGAGTGCCTGGAGGGTTGAGCTGACCAGGGAGGGAGGGGCGTAGATACTTAATATATTAAATGTGATCCCTTCTACCTTACAGGTAATGGCTACAAACCACCCCTGTTGGTCTCACCGTACTTGGATGTGTGCCATAGGGAAGGTACGATGCAATAATATGGCTACTCCTCGTGACCCACGTGTGTATCTCGCATGGTACACTCTATCAAATCCTCGACGAGTCAGGAATAGGTATTTATCCCCCAAAAGGTGGGTTTCCTGCAACATGAGTATTTCTGGATGGTATCTATGTATGAAGGTGAATACTGCAGTACGTTTAATTTTGTCTAGGAGCCCGTTGATGTTCCATGACAGAATTTGTACTTGATTCATGGTGGGGGTGTGATTGTAGGTGGGATATTACAGTTGTTGAGCCAACCTTTAGCTACTAGTTTGTGCGACTCTGAAGGACTTATCTTTCTATCTTCCTGCTGCCGATTCTCAGACTCTATTATATCTGTTGAGTCATTAGGCATCCTGCCCTGTGCCTCAATTAAAAAAAAAATATGACTCTTGCCTTCGCATACAAATTCTAACAGTGGCCTTTAGAACGAGGCCGGAACCCCCTTGCCCCCCAACTCCCTCCCCACCCCATACTTCCCCCCAGAAGCATCTGTCGCTCATATACATAGCCCATCACTTCTAAAACTGGTGAGATGGCTTTCGAGTGGTAAGGCTGTGGTATTGGTGGCGGTGGACCCCTCCCTAATATCGGATCATGCATAAATGTATAATACTCGATGTGTGAGAAAGTTATGCATAACGCTTCTATTTCTGTGTTCATTGTCTTAAGTCTTTCCCAGAATAAGTTCCACCCATGCAGTCACAGGATTGGACTACGTGACAAGTCAGAGTCTTCTTGTGTCTCTAGCTGGATCTTGGTTGTGTCCTGTGGTTTCAGGCTTGTCAGGGTGGCTCTGGAATTCTCTTTCGATTGTGGGTGTCTGGGTTCCGATCGATGAGCCCCGGGAGGGGAGTCCGAGCTGGATCTATGTCTTCCTCTTCGTTTCCGAGAGCGTGTGTGCTGACTGCGCATCGGTTGTTGCCCCCTTGGGTGAGCTGGCGTTGTCTTAAGCGGTGGCCGTGATCCTGTTCTGTGCATATCTAGTAGGGTTTCTTCCATTAGCCAGGTCCATGCCGCGGTCGGCTGCTCAAAGAAGTAGGTTTTATTATTATAGATCACCCGGAGGCTGGCTGGAAACAGGAGACGATACTGGATGCCCATTGATCTAAGGTTTTGTTTCACTTCCATGAACGAGCGGCGTTGTCGCTGTACCTCTGATGTGTAATCCGGGAAAAGGAGTACTTTTGTTCCACTGCAGAGGAGGTCTCCCCTGGAGCGAGCCTCCCGCAGTACCAGGTCTCTGTCTTTGGAGTTGAAGAGGCAGATTATTACTGGCCTGGATGGGGAGCCGGGCGGAGGCCTTGCTCACAGTGACCTATGGGCTCGTTCGATTGTGAACCATGGCGTGAGGTGGTCTGCCGGCAACCAGGGCCAGAACCACGCCTCTAGGAATGTATCCAATGATGATTCTGCAGTGGCCTCGGGAAGACCCACTAAGCAAAGATTGTTACGTCGAGATCTGTTTTCAGCATCTTCCGCCCTCCTGTGTAGATCTGAGGTGCGTTTGATCAGCATTGAGATTTGGGTTTTTAGAGTTGTTATTTCATCTTATGCCGTGGAGATTCTCGACTCAGCCTCTGTGATTCGGGATATGGAATTGCGGAGATCTTGCCGGATCAGGGCGACATCCACTCCGACCTCCCCTATTTTTGATTCGACTGCTCTCTGGGAGGCCTGAATCGCCTGAAGGATCGCCGCCAGGTCGCTGGACGATGTTTGTGGGTTATTACCGCCATTTGTGGTTGGGCCTTCCGACTGTGGGCCCACTGTACCTGTGGTGAATTGGTCCATACGAGTTTGGGCCGTTGTATGTTTGATCGCTTTGTCTTTGCCCATGATTTTGGGTGTGGTTCTAACCTCTCTAGGGTTGCTGTGATCCGTCAATTTCGTTCTGCCCTACTGTAGGGCCCGATGGGAGATCCCTGTGGATCTAATCTGATTCCCCCTGTGGTATATCCTAATTTATAAATCTATTAGATAGTTCCAGGGGTATTGGGGGAACACAGTGTTGCAGAGTTTATTTCATCTTACTGTTTCATTTTGTTATTGTCCTATCCCCTTCTATGTCCTTTACCCTGGCGGTGTTTTTATTCACTCGATATGGTCCCGGGACTCCTCCCCTGTCCAGCCGGTAAGGATGCCTGGCGTCCGGAGGAGGGGCGGTCAGCGAATAATGAAAGGGTGAAAAGGGAGGCACTCCTTGTAATCCCTAACGTGTCACCTTCAGACTGCACCCCACCGTGGTCCGAAGGACGTAGATGGGGCCCCTCTTGGCTCACGGGGCCCGAAGGTCCAGATTCACCTCTCAGTATCCCAGTGTTTGTCCCAGCTCACGTTTGTGGTTGCTGCTTGTTACTGTTACTTAATTTCTTCTTTCCCCTAACCCGGGGAGAACAGTGGGGAGTGCGTCACCGCAACACGGTCAGTAGGGGTCCCCGTGCCCCAGTGAGCACCCGTCCGCTCAGGCGGCCCTCCCAGCGGTCTGCAGGTCCTCCTCCTAATATCGGGCTCTGGGCCTGTCAGGGCCCCGCACAAATCGCGGCTAAGCACCCGGCCTCCGGCCCACGGAGCGCCCCCTTCCCAGCCCCGGTCACCATGGGAAAGGGGGAAAAAATCAGGGGGACGAGAGAATTGCGGTGCTGCTGGCCCGGGGCCTACCTTGATTTCTCCCAGTCACATCGGCCCCGGCCGTGACCCGCACCTTCTCTGGCTCGGGGTACTCAGCCCTGCCTCCAGGCCATCCGGGCCGCTGCCGCCTTTCTGCTGCCGCGGGCCACGCCTCAGGTCCGTCCCTCAGCCGCCATCTTGATCGGGGAAGCAGCGGTTAAACGCTGGGTAGCCAAAACTTCGGTCTCACGGGGCGGGGAGGGCCGGAAACCCGCCACACGAGACGGAGCAGGATAAAGGAACCCCGATGAAGCATTCACGGTATTGATGTGTACGGATAGTGATTTTATGAGAGGAGGATGACGGAGGGGTCCTGAGCACTACAAAAGTGCAACCGCCATCTTAACGCCCTGGCCACGCCCCCTCCAGTGTTTCTTTTTTAAACAATCTCTCCCTTACGTGGAAAGGACACTCTGCTAGCTTTGAAGTGTGGATTCAGCCTGTCTGTATCCAAGGAGATTCTGAATAGAGCAGCAGCTACCTTTACCCCTTCCCACAGGGACTGGACTAAGGGGGTGATTCTAACCCTGGCGGTCGGTGTTAAAGCGGCGGCCAACCCGCCAACAGGCTGGCGGTCAAAAAAATGGAATTCTGACCCTGGCGGGAACCGCCAACACAGACAGCCACTTTAACACTCCGACCACCACGGCGGTACAAACAAACAGCGCGGCGGTCACCGCCAACAGGCAGGCGGCAGACAATGTACCGCCCACACTATCACAACTCACCAATCCGCCACCTTTTCCGGGGCGGGAGCACCGCCGATAAAAACACGGCGGAAACAGACTACGAACGGGAAAACGCACACCACTACGCACTCCAGGAGGAAGGAGGACAGCATGGAACCCGAATTAAACATCCTACCTGCTCTCGTCTACCTTCTCATCTACCACGAGTACGAAGTCCGGTGCAGACGACAATGGTGAGTACTGCACCTACGACACACGGGAGGGGGAGGACGAAAGGTTACGGCCACACACATATGCGACCCCCCCCACCCCCAACTATGTACACACCAATGCAGAGCAACAAGTCACAGTGACACCACCCAAACACCCCTGAAAAATGCTATGGCATAATCAAATTTGGAATAAATATTTATGTACAAAAAAGCTCCTGAAAATTATCGTACAACCATGAAAGATATTTACAAGAAAACAAATGATATACACATCAGTGTATAACTGAAGTAACAAGTCCTGCACATCCTACGAATTCATCATGTCCGTGGGCCAAAGTTTTGAGAAACAAGGGCAAAGCCCACACAGGAGACCTGAGTCCTTTGGAGAGAACACTGCAGGGGCATCAGATGTAAAAACTACAGGCACCTCAGGGGGAAGGGAAGGGGGGGCACCACAGCCACATGAGTCCACGACGCCAGATCCACGAGGAGCCACCATGCCCACTGTACCATCCTGGGGAGTGCAAAGCCACAGTCTCTCAATGTCTCTACAGTGGGTGGGCTGCCCACTGTACCATCCTGGGGAGTGCAAAGCCACAGTCTCTCAATGTCTCTACAGTGGGTGGGCTGCCCACTGTACCATCCTGGGGAGTTCCAAGCCACAGTCCATCAGGTGGATGACAGTCTCCACTGGTCAAGGAGGAGGCATGGTGGGCACAGTGAACCATAAACAGTGCTTGAGACGGCGGTGCCCAGCGGAGCGGTGCTTGAGACGGCGGTGCCCAGCGGAGCGGTGCTTGAGATGGCGGTGCCCAGCGGAGCGGTGCTTGAGAAGAAGGGCCCAGCGGAGCGGTGCTTGAGAAGAAGGGCCCAGCGGAGCGGTGCTTGAGATGGCGGTGCCCAGCGGAGCGGTGCTTGAGAAGAAGGGCCCAGCGGAGCGGTGCTTGAGACGGCGGTGCCCAGCGGAGCGGTGCTTGAGATGAAGGGCCCAGCGGAGTGGTGCTTGAGACGGCGGTGCCCAGCGGAGCGGTGCTTGAGAAGAAGGGCCCAGCGGAGCGGTGCTTGAGAAGAAGGGCCCAGCGGAGCGGTACTTGTGAAGAAGGGCCCAGCGGAGCGGTGCTTGAGACGGCGGTGCCCAGCGGAGCGGTGCTTGAGAAGAAGGGCCCAGCGGAGCGGTGCTTGAGAAGAAGGGCCCAGCGGAGCGGTGCTTGAGAAGAAGGGCCCAGCGGAACGGTGCTTGAGACGGCGGTGCCCAGCGGAGCGGTGCTTGAGACGGCGGTGCCCAGCGGAGCGGTGCTTGAGATGGCAGTGCCCAGCGGAGCGGTGCTTGAGATGAAGGGCCCAGCGGAGCGGTGCTTGAGATGGCGGGGCCCTTTTCAGCGGTGCCTATCTTCACGGCGGGGCCCTCTTCAGTGGTGCTCTACTGCACGGCGGGCCCTGTTCAGCGGTGCTCTTCTGCACGGCGGGCCCTCTTCAGCGGTGCCTATCTTCATGGCGGGGCCCTGTTCAGCGGTGCTCTTCTGCACGGCGGGCCCTGTTCAGCGGTGCTCTTCTGCACGGCGGGCCCTGTTCAGCGGTGCTCTTCTGCACGGCGGGCCCTGTTCAGCGGTGCTCTTCTGCACGGCGGGCCCTGTTCAGCGGTGCTCTTCTGCACGGCGGGCCCTCTTCAGCGGTGCCTATCTTCACGGTGGGGCCCTGTTCAGTGGTGCTCTTCTGCACGGCGGGCCCTGTTCAGCGGTGCTCTTCTGCACCGCGGGCCCTCTTCAGCGGTGCTCTTCTGCACGGCGGGGCCCTCTTCAGCGGTGCTCTTCTGCGCGGCGGGCCCTGTTCAGCGGTGCTCTTCTGCACGGCGGGGCCCTCTTCAGCGGTGCTCTTCTGCGCGGCGGGCCCTGTTCAGCGGTGCTCTTCTGCACGGCGGGGCTGTCTTCAGCGGTGCTCTTCTGCACCGCGGGCCCTCTTCAGCGGTGCCTATCTTCACGGCGGGGCCCTCTTCAGCGGTGCTCTTCTGCACGGCGGGCCCTGTTCAGCAGTGCCTATCTTCACGGCGGGGCCCTCTTCAGCGGTGCCTATCTTCACGGCGGGGCCCTCTTCAGCGGTGCTCTTCTGCACGGCGGGCCCTGTTCAGCGGTGCTCTTCTGCACCGCGGGCCCTCTTCAGCGGTGCCTCTCTTCACGGCGGGCCCTCTTCAGCGTTGCTCTACTGCACGGCGGGCCCTGTTCAGCGGTGCTCTTCTGCACGGCGGGCCCTCTTCAGCGGTGCTCTTCTGCACCGCGGGCCCTGTTCAGCGGTGCTCTTCTGCACCGCGGGCCCTCTTCAGCGGTGCTCATCCAGCAGGTCAAGGGAGCCAGACCTGTGCTGCACTCCCTGCTCAGTCGCCCTCGGACCGTGACGTTTCTGGACCCTTCGGGGACGGACTCCTGGCCTCTTTAGTGTCCTCCTTCCCAGCTGGGATGTGACATGTGGGGTCCACCTTCTCCGCGCTCCTGCTGCCCTTCCGCTCCTTTGATGGGGCTCTCGGGCCCTTGCCTCCCCTAGATGGTGTGGCTGGTGAAGTGGCCGCACATTGCTCCTTGGGGGCAGCCCTGTCAGTCCTCGCACGGCGGCCCTTGTTTTTGCGGGTCCTCTTGCCGGGGGGGGGGGCTGGACGTGTCCTTGCTGCTGATCGATGTGTCACTGCTGGCAAAGGGTGGACTCCAGAACCCATGCACAACAGTGACACTCGAAGCTGGGCTGGTGGTGGCTGCGGTGCTCTTGGGACTCTTTGCAGATGGAGGGGGGAGCTCATCGGAGGGAAAGAGGTTAAGATTAGCCAGGAAAAGCTTTTTAGGTCCAAGGTAAAGGGTAGGAGAAGTGGTGATGGGAGTGGAGGAAGAGGATGTGGTTGTAGGAGAGTCAGGTGTGCTGTCATTGGGTGAAGGTGCTGGTGCTGTAGGCTGACGTGAGGTGGATGGCTGTTGGGTGGGTGGCTGCCTTCGTTTGTGTGTCTTGGAAGAGGGGGTGACAGACACAGTGGGAGAGGACACAGGGGACGTGTAAATGGCAGTGGGGGTGGTGACTGCACGAGTGTGGACTGTACTGGAGGGTGAGGTGGTGATGGAAGCACTGGCTGATGTTGGGGTGCATGCAGGTGTGAGTGTAGACGTCACAGGGAGGGAGGAGGGAGACGAGGAGGAGGGGGACACAGAGGTGGTTGTGACTGCTGGAATGTCTGCATCTGTGTGTTGCTTGGGTGAGTGTTTGTGGGATCTGTGGTGCTTGTGTCTGGATGAGCTGCTCTTGGGTGTTGAGGTGTGTGCAGGCTGGTCTGATGGTGTGGATGGGATAGGCTGAGGAACAGGAGACAGAGACAGGCTGGAGGCAGTCAGAAGAGGGAGGCTGGAAACAGGGACAATGGCTGCCGTCAGTGCTGAGGCCAGAGCAGTGAACGCTCGTTGATGGGCAGCCTGACCCGAATGAATGCCCTCCAGGTACGCATTGCTCTGTTGAACCTCCCTTTGCACACCCTGGATGGCATTCAAAAGGGTAGTCTGCCCAACAATGAGCGTCCTCACCAGGTCAATGAGCTCCGCACTGAGGGCAGCAGGGGCAACAGGGGCAGGGGCTGAGGTGCCTGGGGCGAAGGAGACGCGCGCCTTCCTGGGCGAGCGGGCACGGAGCGTAGGCTGAGGGGCTGCTGGGAGGGCGGTGCTGGTGCGCTGGGTGGCGGCTGTACCTGTAGAGGCGGGGGGCCCGGATGTTGCCGCCACCGCTAGGGAGCACCCATCCGAGGACGTGTCTGAGTCGCTGGTCTCACCACCGGTCCCCGTTGTGGTGCTCCCCTCGCCCTCCGGATCACTGGTGCCCTCGGTGTCTGTTCCTGGGCCCACCGGGGCCTTGTGTCCTGCAGCTCCCTCGTGCTCCGATGCCAAATCTCCTCTGCCTGATGATGCTAATGCACACATGCACAAGAAGATGAAGAGAAAGGGTGGGGGGAGAAAAAAGAAGACCAGGTTGAGTGCATGCAATGTCAACACCGTTGGCGGAGAGGACAGACACAGGAGCCTCATGCACTAAGCCGCGCATTCGGGGTACACTACTCAGTACTACTGACTAGGACAACAGGCCAAGAGACGTCAAACGCGCACATGGGTGATGCTGGTCCATCAATGGCTGTACTTGTCACCCTACAGAGGTGGGGGCCGGGGGCACAGGGCCATGCCTAAGGGAGGGGACTACACTACAGAAAGCGCCCTGGCCTAATGTCACCCACAGCCCTCCTCCCCCACCCAGGCGCCTCCACTGCGCAGAAAGATAGGAGAATGTGCTGATACTCACCCCCTTGTGTCTGCTGTGATGTCTTAAAGCGCCCATCCAATTCAGGGTAGGCCACCGCCAGGATCCGGGACATCAGGGGGTTCATGGTGCGACTGGCACCCCTCCTAGGTTGGGAGGCCATCCCCAGCAGTGTTTCTGCGGTCTTCCTTGTTCCGCGGCGGATGTCCTCCCACCTCTTGCGGCAGTGGGTGCCCCGTCTGTTGTGGACCCCCAAGTTCCGGACTTCCTTGGCGATGGCACGCCAAATCTTGATCTTCTGATGGGCGCTGACCTATTTGACATGTACAGGGTGGAAAGGAGGAAATCATCAATGACCTGCATGTTAGATGTGATGGGCCCCCCCCCCACCAACTTTGCCATATGGCACATGCTCTCATCTGTCGTGCGTTGCACTCCTCATTCGCCCCCCAACCCACCAACTTACATCCACCCCAATCCACACAGGCATAGCCCATTCCATGTGCACCCGGTGTACTCACTTGTTGGTCTGGAGGACCGTAGAGTAGCGCATACTGGGGGAGGACCCCATCCACGAGCTTCTCCAACTCTTCAGACGTGAAGGCAGGGGCCCTTTCCCCAGTCGCAGCAGCCATTGTCACTTCCAGACCGAGGTCACAGCAGCACTTGCAGTATAGGTCCTCTCCTGTGGATGATCAGGTCTCGAGTGATCAATCAGCTAGGAAATGGCGGTCACGCCCGCGGCGGTGCGTACCGCGGCGGTGCGTACCGCGACCGCCGGCGCACATCGTCATTGGCTCCTGAAACCCATAGGGTTCAATGTTAACCAATGCGGCTTTGCGCCGTGGTCTTCGACCGCCTACCGCCACGGTGTGCCCCGCCAGCGCATTGACCTCACATCCCATTGTCCCACTTCACAGGTCAGGCAGCCGCCATTTCAAGGGCCTACATGGCTTAATTTTGACTGCGACACACAGGCCTAGGCCTTGCATTGCCACACATACACGCCTTTCAACCCATTGCCATTCTTTAACTGTGCAAGCTGTCTGTACGTACCTGTGGTTTGCCTGACTCTGTGCTCCATGTTGTCCTTCCTAGGCACCGTCCGCTGGGACTTGCGAGGAGAAGGACGAATCCTCGCGTGTACCGACCACTGGTGGACCTGTCGACAATGGAAGAACGCCATATAATACTTCGATACAGACTTGACCGTGCCACTATCCATGAACTGTGTGCCCAGCTGGAGCCAGCCCTGATGTCCCCCATCCGCCAACCCACAGGGATTCCCCCTCTGGTGCAGGTTTTGTCAGTCCTCCATTTTTTGGCAAGTGGGTCATTCCAGACAACAGTGGCCATGTCATCTGGAATGTCTCAGCCTATGTTTTCAAAGATTTTGAGCAGAGTGTTGTCTGCCCTGATGAAACTCATGCGGAGCTACATCATTTTCCCAGAGGAGGGTGACTTGCCTACAGTGAAGGGTGATTTCTATGCCCTTGGACATATCCCCAACATCATTGGTGAAATTGATGGGACCCATGTGGCTTTGGTACCCCCAAAAGACGATGAGCAGGTGTACAGAAACAGGAAAAATTATCATTCGATGAATGTGCAGGTGGTCTGTTTGGCTGACCAGTACATCTCCCATGTAAATGCCAAGTTCCCAGGGTCAGTGCATGACGCGTATGTTATGCGAAATAGCGGCATCCCCTATGTGATGGAGCAGCTACAGAGACAACGTGTGTGGCTAATTGGTTACTCTGGTTACCCCAACCTGCCTTGGCTACTGACCCCAGTGAGGAATCCCCGGACCAGGGCAGAGGAACGGTACAATGAGGCCCATGGGCGAACTAGGAGGATCATCGAAAGGACCTTTGGCCTCCTGAAGGCCAGGTTTAGGTGCCTGCATATGACAGGGGGATCCCTGATGTACTCACCAAAGAAGGTGTGCCATATCATCGTGGCCTGCTGTATGCTTCACAATCTGGCATTGCGACGTCAGGTTCCTTTCCTGCAGGAGGATGGTGCAGATGGTGGTGTTGAAGCAGCTGTGGAGCCTGCGGAGAGTGAAGAGGAGGAAGACTCAGAGGACGACACAGACAACAGGGACAGAGTAATAGAACAGTATTTTCAGTAGCACACAGGTAATAATCACCCATGCCATTTTACATTTCCTGAAAGCCTCCTGCATCTCAACTTTGTCGATTTCCCCCCAGAACTATAAACATGATGATTGATTTTCCCTTCCCTTTTCTGTGCTGTATGAGCCACTGCGTGACCTCGGCTTGGTTGGCCCATGGACTAATGCTAAGTTACCTCGGTATGTGTAATTCACAATGTTAAAAATACGTAATTGATATGTAATGTGTCATACATTTGTAAATAAGACAGGCTAAGTCCTGATTGATTTCAGTGCAATGTGTGATTTATTATTAGTGCATAGATATTGGTACATGATAGTGAAACAGTGATGGGTGGGGGTGGAGTAATGTCCATGGCAGAGTCCAGTTCTCAGTCTGACAGGTGCATTGTCCATATGCCTGTGGCAGGATGGAGCAGGGGCAGTTCAAGGTTTGACAGGGTGGCAATGTTGAACAGTGGGAGGACTTCAGGGGGTATGTGATGCTGGCGGGGGTCTTGACATCCTACTCTGTCGTTTTTTTTTATCTCAGGCTCCTTTTGCGGGGTGGTTGTTGTTCAGCAGGAGGTGGGGTTCTGGTGGGCTGTCGTTGTGGTGGGGCCTCCTGTCCACTAGCGCCGGCGGAGGTGGTAGGCTGTTCCTGTTCCTGGCTAGTGACAGGGGCCCTGTGTGATGCCACATGGTCCCGAAACGTGTCCTCTATACGGTTCAGGGCCTGGACTATGCTCCCCATAGCGGTTGAGATGTTGGTGAGTTGGTCGCTGAACCCCATGTAGCGTTGCTCCTGCTGTGCCTGGATCTCCTGGAACCTGGCCAGTACCGTCGCCATCGTCTCTTGTGAGTGGTGGTAGGCTGCCATGATGGTGGTGAGGGCCTCTTGGAGAGTGGGTTCCCTGGGCCTCTCCTCCCCCCCCTGTCGCACAGCAGCCCTCCGAGTTGCCCTGTTTCCCTGGGCCTCTGTCCCCTGGACGGTGTGCCCACTCCCACTGCCCCCAGGTCCCTGTTGTTGTTGGGTTGGTGGGTTACCCTGGGTGCCCTGTAGTGGTAGACACACCGCTGCTTGACCTGTCCTAGAGACAGAGGCTTGGGCCCGCTGGGTGGGAGCTGTGCTGTTGTTCCCAGAGGGGGTTGGGTCTGCAGTGGCCTGTGTCTGGGTGAGGGGAACCGACTGCCCAGAGGTCCCCGATGGTCCGGGCTGGTCATCAGGGTCCAGGTCGACAGAGCTGCTGTCATCACTAGGGGCCTGTTCCGGGGGTGGGATGGACATTTCTGGTCCCTCCTGACCGGTGTGTTGTCGTTCGGGTCCTGCATGGGGTAAGAGGGTATGGTTTTTGTTTCTGTGTGTGCATTAGCTTGCGTTTTATGGGTGCCCTTGTCCCCCAGTGCTGGCATTCCCTTGGGGGAGGAGTTGTGAGGGTGTTTTGTGGGGGGGGGATGGGTATGTGCAGTGGTCATGCTTAGGTGATGGGTGTCCATAGTTTGGGGATGGCATGCAGGGGTTGGTGTTGGGTGGGTTGTGCTGAAGAGACATTCTCAGGGAGGATGTGTGCTGGGGGGTTGGGGGTGAGGGTGGGGGTTAGCATGCTGGGGGGGGGGTGAAGTGGTTGGGCTTGTACTTACCAGAGTCCATTCCTCCGTGTACTCCAGCGAGGGCATCATAATGCAGGATGTTTAGTACCTCTTGCTCCCATGCTGTGAATTCGGGTGGAGTGGGTGGGGGTCCCCCGCCAGTATTCTGCACTGCGATGTTGTGTCGCGAGACCATCGATCGCACCTTCCCCAGTAGGTCGTTCCATCGTTTGCGGATGTCGTCCCTATTTCTGGGATGCTGTCCCACCGCGTTGACCCTGTCCACGATCCGCTGCCAGAGCTCCGCCTTCCTAGCTATCGTGGTGTGCTGCACCTGTGTGCCGAAGAGCTGGGGTTCCACTCTTATAATTTCCTCCACCATGACCCGGAGTTCTTGGTCCGAAAAGCGTGGGTGCCTTTGTGGTGCCATGGGGTGGTGTGTATGAGGTGTGGGATGGTGTATGTGATGATGAGTGTGTTGGTGTGTGGTGCTTTGTGCTTCTATGTGGTATGTGTGATGTTGTGGTGTGCCTCTGTGTGTCTGGCTCTCTATTCTCTGATGTGTCTCTCTCTCCTTCGTCTCTGGTTTTTGTTGGTAGGGGTTTGTGGGTGATGTGGGTGTGTGTTTTATATGGTATTGGATGTGTGGGAGTGGTGTGTGTATGTGTTTCAGGTGTGTGCCTTTCAAATTGTCCAATGTGGTAGGGGTTTGTAAAGGTGTGTGTATTTTGACCGCGGCGGTGTGTACCGCCAATGGAATACCGCGGTTGAATGACCGCCGCGTGGATTTGCGGGTCATAATGGGATGGGCGTATTTCTGTTGGCGTGGCGGTGGAGGTTTGGTCTTCTCCAGTTTACCGCTGGCCGCTGATGTGGCGGACTGCAGTGGAGGGCGGATTTTTGGAGGTTTTGCAGTTGTGGGTCAGAATGTCCGTGGCGGCTGACCGCGGCCGCGGCGGTATTGCGGCGGCCTTCTGACCGGCGGTAAGCGGCTTTTACCGCCGAGGTCAGAATGACTCCCTAAGTTTATTTCAGCTACCTGTGTCTGTTTTACTGTGGACTCTCTGTGTTTAAGGCAGCCTGGCCTCTTTTAAAGTGGTGTTTTTTTTTTAATTCGTTTTTGCCGTGACTGTGTGAATTGCCTTGCTAGTTAGTGGCCCCCCTTTTTTCTTCTAAGTAAAAAGGCTACATTCATCTTGCAGAGTGTGTTTTTAGGAGACTGTTTTAATCTGTTTCTGTGATTTAAATTGTGTTTAAAAAATGTCTGCCACCCTGTTTTTTGCCTTTAAAATAGCTCGATTTAAGAGTACGCGCCCAGCAGTATTCCAGTGTTTGTTTTTTAAACAATCTCTCCCTTACCTGAAAAGTAGACTCTGCTAGCTTGGAAGGGTGGATTCAGCCTTTCTGTATCCAAGGAGATTCTGAAAAGAGCAGGAGCTGCCTTTCCCCCTGCCCACAGGGACTGGACTTAGCTGATAGGCTCTCTGAGTCCCTGTTGCACCTGAGCCCCGCCGTCACACACCTGCTCTGGCCCTTTAAGTTTGTGGAGGGAAGCCCAAGACAGCCTCCTCCAGTTTGTGAGCCTCATCATCTTCCCTGTGTCCTGATACAGCCTAATGTTCAAGGATTGCAAAAAGACCTAGGTAAGGAGCCCTGAGATTTTTCTGGGTAAATAGTATTATTTGTTCAAAAGTGTTTAATTCAGCTACCTGTGTCTGTTTTACTGTGGACTCTCTATGTTTCAGGCAGCCTGGCCTCTTTTAAAGTGGTGTTTTTTTTTAAATCCGTTTTTGCTGTGACTGTGTGAATTGCCTTGCTAGTTTGTGGCACATAACCCCCCCTTTTTTCTTCTAAGTAAAAAGGCTACATACATCTTGCAGAGTGTGTTTTTAGGAGACTGTTTTAATCTGTTTCTGTGATTTGAATTGTGTTTAAAAACTGTTTGGCCCCCTGTTTTTTGCCTTTAAAAAAGTTCGATTTCAGAGTGCGCGCCCAGCAGTATTCCTGTGTTTGTTTTTTAAACAATCTCTCCCTTACCTGAAAAGTAGACTCTGCCTGCTTGGAAGTGTGGATTCAGCCTGTCTGTATCCGAGGGGATTCTGAATAGAGCAGCAGCTGCCTTTCCCCCTGCCTACAGGGACTGGACTTAGCTGATTGGCTCTCTGAGTCCCTGTTGCACCTGAGCCCCATCCCCGCAAACCTGCTCTGGCCCCTTAAGTTTGTGGGAGGAAGCCTAAGACAGCCACCTCCATTTTGTGAGCCCCAGCATCTTCCCTGTGTCCTGATACCACCCACTGTTCAAGGATTGCAAAAAGACCTAGGCAAGGAGCCCTAATATTTTCCTGGGTAAATAGTAATATTTGTTCAAAAGTGTTTATATCAGGAACCTGTGTCTGTTTTACTGTGGACTCTCTTTGTTTCAGGCAGCCTGGCCTCTTTTAAAGTGGTGTTTTTTTTAAATTCATTTTTGCTGTGACTGTGTGAATTGCCTTGCTAGTTTGTGGAACATAACCCTCCTCCCCCTTTTATCTTCTAAGTAAAAAGGCTACATAGATCTTGCAGAGTGTGTTTTTAGGAGACTGTTTTTATCTGTTTCTGTGATTTAAATTGTGTTTAAAAACTGTTTGGACCCCTGTTTTTTGCCTTTAAAAAAGCTCGATTTGAGAGTGCGCGCCCAGCAGTATTCCAGTGTTTGTTTTTTAAACAATCTCTCCCTTACCTGAAAAGTAGACTCTGCCTGCTTGGAAGTGTGGATTCAGCCTGTCTGTATCCAAGGGGATTCTGAATAGAGCAGCAGCTGCCTTTCCCCCTGCCTACAGGGACTGGACTTAGCTGATTGGCTCTCTGAGTCCCTGTTGCACCTGAGCCCCATCCCCGCACACCTGCTCCGGCCCCTTAAGTTTGTGGGAGGAAGCCTAAGACTGCCACCTCCATTTTGTGAGCCTCAGCATTTTCCCTGTATCCTGATACAGCCCAGTGTTCGAGGATTACAAAAAGACCTAGGTAAGGAGCCCTGAGATGTTTCTGGGTAAATAGTATTATTTGTTCAAAAGTGTTTATTTCAGCTACTTGTGTCTGTTTAACTGTGGACTTTCTGTGTTTCAGGCAGCCTGGTCTCTTTTAAAGTGGTGTTTTTTTTTTAATTAGTTTTTTCCGTAACTGTGTGAATTGCCTTGCTACTTTGTGGGACCTAACCCCCCCTTTTTTTTCTTCTAAGTAAAAAGGCTACATACATCTTGCAGAGTGTGTTTTTAGGAGACTGTTTTAATCTGTTTGTGTGATTCAAATTGTGTTTTAAAACTGTCTGCCCCCCTGATCTCTGCCTTTAAAATTCCCCGATTTCAGAGTGCGCGCCCAGCAGTATTCCATTGTTTGTTTCTGAAACAATCTCTCCCTTACTTGGAAATTAGACTCTGCTAGCTTGGAAGTGTGGATTCAGACTGTCTGTATTCAAGGAGATTCTGAATAGAGCAGCAGCTGCCTTTCCCCCTGCCCACAGGGACTGGACTTAGCTGATTGGCTCTCTCAGTCCCTGTTGCACCTGAGCCCCGTCCCCCCACATCTGCTCTGGCCCCTTAAGTTTGTGGAGGGAAGCCCATGACAGCCACCTCCATTTTGTGAGCCTCAGCATCTTCCCTGCGTCCTGGTACATCCCAGTGTTCAAGGATTGCAAAGAGACCTAGGTAAGGAGGCCTGAGATATTTCTGGGAAATAGTACTATTTGTTCAAAAGTATTTATTTCAGCTACCTTTGTCTGTTTTACTGTGGACTCTCTGTGTTTCAGGCAGCATGGCCTCTTTTAAAGTGGTGTTTTTTTTTATTTGTTTTTGCCGTGAGTGTGTGAATTGCCTTGCTAGTTTTTGGCACATAAGCCCCCCTTTTTTCATCTAAGTAAAAAGGCTACATACATCTTGCAGATAGTGTTTTTAGGAGACTGTTTTAATCAGTTTCTGTGATTTAAATTGTGTTTTAAAACTGTCTGCCCCCCTGTTTTTTGCCTTTAAAAAAGCACGATTGAAGAGTGCATGCCCAGCAGCATTCCAGTGTTTGTTTTTTAAGCAATCTCTCCCTTACATGGAAGGTAGATTCTGCTAGCTTGGAAGTGTGGATTCAGCCTGTCTGTATCCAAGGAGATTCTCAATAGAGCAGCAGCTGCCTTTCCCCCTACCCAAAGGGACTGGACTTAGCTGATTGGCTCTCTGAGTCCCTGTTGCACCTGAGCCCCGACCGCACCCACACCTTCTCTGGCCCCTTAAGTTTGTGGAGGGAAGCCGAAGACAGCCACCTCAATTTTGTGAGCCTCAGCATTTTCCCTGTGTCCTGATACAGCCCAGTGTTCAAGGATTGCAAAAAGACTTAGGTAAGGAGCCCTGACATTTTTCTGGGTGAATAGTATTATTTCTTCAAAAGTGTTTATTTCAGCTACCTGTTTCTGTTTTACTGTGGACTCTCTGTGTTTCAGGAAGCCTGGCCTCTTTTAAAGTGGTGTTTTTATATAATTCGTTTTTGCCGTGACTATGTGAACTGCCTTGCTGTTTTGTGGCACATAACCCCCCCCCCCTTTTTTCTTCTAAGTAAAAAGGCTACATACATCTTGCAGAGTGTGTTTTTAGGAGACTGTTTTAATCCGTTTCTGTGATTTAAATTGTGTTTAAAAACTGTCTGCCAGCCTGTTTTTTTGCCTCTAACAAAACCCCATTTTCAGAGTGCGCGCCCAGCAGTATTCCAGTGTTTCTTTTTTAAACAATCTCTCCCTTACCTGGAAAGTAGACCCTGCTAGCTTGGAAGTGTGGATTCAGCCTGTCTGTATCCAAGGAGATTCTGAATAGAGCAGCAGCTGCCTTTCCCCCTGCCCACAGGGACTGGACTTAACTGATTGGCTCTCTGAGTCCCTGTTGCTCTTGAGCCCTGCCCCCCCACACCTGCTCTGGCCCCTTAGGTTTGTGGAGGGAAGCCCAAGACAGCCACCTCCATGTTGTGAGCCTCAGCATCTTCCCTGTGTCCTGATACAGCCCAGTGTTCAAGGATTGCAAAAAGACCTAGGTAAGGAGCCCTGAGATTTTTCTGGGTAAATAGTATTATTTGTTCAAAAGTGTTTCTTTCAGCTACCTGTGTCTGTTTAAATGTGGACTCTCTGTGCTTCAGGCATCCTGGTCTCTTTTAAAGTGGTATTTTTGTAAAATTTGTTTTTGCTGTGACTGTGTGAATTGCCTTGCTACTTTGTAGCACCTACCCCACCCCCTTTTTTCTTCTAAGTAAAAAGGCTACATACATATTGCAGAGTGTGTTTTTAGGAGACTATTTTATTCTGTTTCTTTGATTTAAATTGTGTTTAAGACTGTCTACCCCCCTGTTTTTTGCCTTTAAAAAAGCCCAATTTCAGAGTGCGCGCCCAGCAGTATTCAAGTGTTTGTTTTTTAAACAATCTCTCGCTTGCCTGGAAAGTAGACTCTGCTAGCTTGGAAGCGTGGATTCAGCCTGTCTGTATTCAAGGAGATTCTGAACAGAGCACCAGCTGCCTTTCCCCCTGCCCAAAGGGAATGGACTTAGCTGATTGGCTCTCTGAGTCCCTGTTGCACCTGAGCCCCGCCGTCCAACACCTGGTCTGGCCCCTTAAGTTTGTGGAGGGAAGCCCAAAACAGCCACCTCCATTTTGTGAGCCTCAGCATCTTCCCTGTGTCCTGATACAGCCCAGTGTTCAAGGATTGCAAAAAGACCTAGGTAAGGAGCTGTGAGCTTTTGTCTGGGTAAATAGAATCATTTGTTCAAAAGTGTTTATTTCAGCTACCTATTTCTGTTTTACTGTGGACTCTCTGTGTTTCAGGCTGCCTGGTCTCTTTTGAAATGGTGTTTTTTTTTAATTCGTTTTTGCCGTGACTGTGTGAATTGCCTTGCTATTTTGCGGCACCAACCCCCCCCCCCATTTTTCTTCTAAGTAAAAAGGCTACATACAATTTGCAGAGTGTGTTTTTAGGAGACCATTTTAATCTGTTTCTGTGATTTAAATTGTGTTTAAAAACTGTGTGCCCCCCTGTTTTCTACCTTTAAAAAAGCTAGATTTCAGAGGGTGCGCCCAGCAGTATTCCACTGTTTGTTTTTTAAAGAATTTCTCCCTTACCTGGAAAGTAGACTCTGCTAGCTTGGAAGTGTGGATTCAGCCTGTCTGTATCTTAGGAGATTCTGAATAGAGCAGCAGCTGCCTTTCCCCCTGCCCACAGGGACAGGACTTAGCTGATTGGCTCTCTGAGTCCCTATTGCACCTGAGCCCCGCCCCCCACACCTGCTCTGGCCCCTTAAGTTTGTGGAGGGAAGCCCAAGACAGCCACTTCCATTTTGTGAGCCTCAGCATCTTCCCTGTGTCCTGATACAGCCCAGTGTTCAAGGATTGCAAAAAGACTTAGGTAAGGAGCCCTGACATTTTTCTGGGAAATAGTACTATTTGTTCAAAAGTATTTATTTCAGCTACCTTTGTCTGTTTTACTGTGGACTCTCTGTGTTTCAGGCAGCATGGCCTCTTTTAAAGTGGTGGTTTTTTTAATTTGTTTTTTCCGTGACTGTAAAGTGCCTTGCTACTTTGTGGCACCTAACCCCCCCTTTTTTCTTCTAAGTAAAAAGGCTACATACATCTTGCAGAGTTTTTTTTTAGGAGACTGTTTTAATCTGTTTGTGTGATTCAAATTGTGTTTTAAAACTGTCTGCCCCCCTGATCTCTGCCTTTAAAATTCCCCGATTTCAGAGTGCGCGCCCAGCAGTATTCCATTGTTTGTTTTTTAAAGAATTTCTCCCTTACCTGGAAAGTAGACTCTGCTAGCTTGGAAGTGTGGATTCAGCCTGTCTGTATCTTGGGAGATTCTGAATAGAGCAGCGGCTGCCTTTCCCCCTGCCCACAGGGACTGGACTTAGCTGATTGGCTCTCTCAGTCCCTGTTGCACCTGAGCCCCATCCCCCCCACATCTGCTCTGGCCCCTTAAGTTTGTGGAGGGAAGCCCATGACAGCCACCTCCATTTTGTGAGCCTCAGCATCTTCCCTGCGTCCTGGTACAGCCCAGTATTCAAGGATTGCAAAGAGACCTAGGTAAGGAGGCCTAAGATATTTCTTGGAAATAGTACTATTTGTTCAAAAGTATTTATTTCAGCTACCTTTGTCTGTTTTACTGTGGACTCTCTGTGTTTCAGGCAGCATGGCCTCTTTTAAAGTGGTGTTTTTTTTAATTTGTTTTTGCCGTGAGTGTGTGAATTGCCTTGCTAGTTTTTGGCACATAAGCCCCCCTTTTTTCATCTAAGTAAAAAGGCGACATACATCTTGCAGATAGTGTTTTTAGGAGACTGTTTTAATCAGTTTCTGTGATTTAAATTGTGTTTTAAAACTGTCTGCCCCCCTGTTTTTTGCCTTTAAAAAAGCACGATTTAAGAGTGCATGCCCAGCAGCATTCCAGTGTTTGTTTTTTAAGCAATCTCTCCCTTACCTGGACGGTAGATTCTGCTAGCTTGGAAGTGTGGATTCAGACTGTCTGTATCCAAGGAGATTCTCAATAGAGCAGCAGCTGCCTTTCCCCCTGCCCAGAGGGACTGGACTTAGCTGATTGGCTCTCTGAGTCCCTGTTGCACCTTAGCCCCGCTGACCCACACCTGCTCTGGCCCCTTAAGTTTGTGGAGGGAAGCCCAAGACAGCCACCTCCATTTTGTGAGCCTCAGCATCTTCCCTGTGTCCTGATACAGCCCAGTGTTTAAGGATTACAAAAAGACTTGGTAAGGAGCCCTGAGATTTTTCTGGGTAAATAGTATTATTTGTTCAAAAGTGTTTATTTCAGCTACCTGTGTCTGTTTTACTGTGGACTCTCTGTGTTTCAGGCAGCCTGGCCTCTTTTAAAGTGGTGGTTTTTTTTTTATTTGTTTTTGCCTTGACTGTGTATATTGCCTTGCTAGTTTGTGGCACATAAGCCCCCCTTTTTTCTTCTAAGTAAAAAGGCTACATACATCTTGCAGAGTGTGTTTTTAGGAGACTGTTTTAATCTGTTTCTGTGATTTAAATTGTGTTTAAAAACTGTCTGCCCCCCTTTTTTTTGCCTTTAAAAAAGCCCGATTTCAGAGTGCGCGCCCAGCAGTATTCCAGTGTTTGTTTTTTAGACAATCTCTCCCTTACCTGAAAAGTAGACTCTGCTAGCTTGGAAGTGTGTATTCAGCCTGTCTGTATCCAAGGAGATTCTGAATAGAGAAGCAGTTGCCTTTCAACCTGCCCACAGGGATTGGATGTAGCTGATTGGCTCTCTGAGTCCCTGTTGCACCTAAGCCTCGCCCCCACACCTGCTCTGGCCTCTTAAGTTTGTGGAGGGAAGCCCAAGACTGCCACCTCCATTTTGTGAGCCTCAGCATCTTCCCTGTGTCCTGATACAGCCTAGTGTTCAAGGATTGCAAAAAGACCTAGGTAAGGAGCCCTGAGATTTTTCCGGGTAAATAGTATCATTTGTTAAAAAGTGTTTATTTCAGCTACCTGTGTCTGTTTTACTGTGGTCTCTCTATGTTTTAGGCAGCCTGGCCTCTTTTAAAGTGGAGTTTTTTTTTTTTAATTCGTTTTTGCTGTGACTGTGTGATTGCCTTGCTAGTTTGTGGCACATAACCCCCCTCCCCCTTTGATCTTCTAAGTAAAAAGGCTACATACATCTTGCAGAGTGCGTTTTCAGGAGACTGTTTTAATCTGTTTCTGTGATTTAAATTGTGTTCAGAAACTGTCTGCCCTCCTGTCATTTGCCTTTAAAAAAAGCCCGATTTCAGAGTGCGTGCCCAGCAGTTTTCCAGTGTTTGTTTTTTCAACAATCTCTCCCTTACCTGGAAAGTAGACTCTGCTAGCTTGGAAGTGTGGATTCGACCTGTCTGAATCCTAGGATATTCTGAATAGAGCAGCCGCTGCCTTTCCCCCTGCCCACAGGGACTGGACGTAGCTGATTGGCTCTTTGAGTCCCTGTTGCACCTGAGCCCCTCCGTCCCACACCTGCTCTGGCCCCTTAAGTTTGTGGAGGGAAGCTCAAGACAGCCACATCCATTTTGTGAGCCTCAGCATCTTCCCTGTGTCCTGATACAGCCCAGTGTTCAAGGATTGCAAAAAGACCTAGGTAAGGAGCCCTGAGATTTTTCTGGGTAAGAAGTATTCTTTGTTCAAAGGTGTTTATTTCAGCTACTTGTGTCTGTTTTACTGTGGACTCTCTGTGTTTCAGGCAGCCTGGCCTCTTTTAAAGTGGTGTTTTTTTAAAATTTGTTTTTGCCGTGACTGTGTGAATTGCCTTGCTAGTTTGTGGCATATAACCCCCCCCTTTTTGTCTTCTAAGTAAAAAGGCTAAATACATCTTGCAGAGTGTGTTTTTAGGAGACTGTTTTAATCCGTTTCGGTGATTTAAATTGTGTTTAAAAACTGTCTGCCCCCCTGATTTTTGCCTTTAGAAAAGCCCGATTTAAGAGTGCTTGCCCAGCAGCATTCCAGTGTTTGTTTTTTTAAACAATCTCTCCCTTACCTGGAAAGTAGACTCTGCCAGCTTGGAAGTGTGGATTCAGCCTGTCTGTATCCTAGGAGATTGTGAATAGAGCAGCAACTGCCTTTCCCCCTGCCCACAGGGACTGGACTTAGCTGATTGTCTCTCTGAGTCCCTTTTGCACCTGAGCCACACCCCCCACACACCTGCTTTGGCCCCTTAAGTTTGTGAAGGGAAGCCCAAGACAGCCACCTCCATTTTGTGAGCCTCAGCATCTTCCCTGTGCCCTGATACAGCCCAGTGTTCAAGGACTGCAAAAAGACCTAGGTAAGGAGCCCTGAGATTTTTCTGGGTAAATAGTATTCTTTCTTCAAAAGTGTTTATTTCAGCCACCTGTGTCTGTTTTACTGTGGACTCTCTGTGTTTCAGGCAGCCTGGCCTCTTTTAAAGTAGTGTTTTTTTTTTAAATGTGTTTTTGCTGTGACTGTGTGAATTGCCTTGCTAGTTTGTGGCATATAACACCCCCTTTTCTTCTAAGTAAAAATGCTACATACATCTTGCAGAGTGTGTTTTTAGGAGACTTCTTTTCATCTGTTTCTGTGATTTATATTGTGTTTAAAAGCTGTCTGCCCCCCCTTTTTTGCCTTTAAAAAAAGACCGATTTCAGAGTGTGTGCCCAGCAGTATTCCAGTATTTGTTTTTTAAACAATCTCTCCCTTACCTGCAAAGTAAACTCTGCTAGCTTGGAAGTGTGGATTCAGCCTGTCTGTATCCAAGGAGATTCTGAATAGAGGAGAGCAGCTGCCTTTCCCCCTGCCCACAGGGACTGGACTTAGCTGATTGGCTCTCTGAGTCCGTTTTTCAACTGAGCCCGCCCTCCCCCCACCTGCTCTGGCCCCTTAAGTTTCTGGAGGAAAGCCCAAGACAGTCACCTCCATTTTGTGAGCCTCAACATCTTCCCTGTGTCCTGATACATCCCAGTGTTCAAGGATTGCAAAAAGACCTAGGTAAGGAGCCCTGAGATTTTTCTGAGAAAATAGTACTATTTGTTCAAACGTGTTTATTTCAGCTACCTGTGTCTGTTTTACTGTGGACTCTCTGTGTTTCAGGCAGCCTGGCCTCTTTGAAATTGGTGTTTATTTTTAATTCATTTTTGCCATGACTGTGTGTATTGCCTTGCTAGTTTGGGGCACATAGCCCCTCTCCCCCTTTTATCTTCTAAGTAAAAAGGCTACATACATCTTGCTGAATGTGTTTTTAGGAGACTGTTTTAATCCGTTTCTATGATTTAAATTGTGTTTAGAAACTGTCTGCCCACCTGTATTTTGCCTTTAAAAAAGCACGATTTAAGCGTACTCACCCAGCAGTATTCCAGTGTTTGTTTTTTAAACAATCTCTCCCTTACCTGGAAAGTAGACTCTGCTAGCTTGGAAGTGTGGATTCAGCCTGTCTGTATCCTAGGAGATTCTGAATAGAGCAGCAGCTGCCTTCCCCCCTGCCCACAGGTACTGGACTTATCTGATTGGCTCTCTGAGTCCCTGTTGCACCTGAGCCCCGCCCCCCCACATCTGCTCTGGCCCCTTAAGTTTGTGGAGGGAAGCCCATGACAGCCACCTCCATTTTGTGAGCCTCAGCATCTTCCCTGCGTCCTGGTACATCCCAGTGTTCAAGGATTGCAAAGAGACCTAGGTAAGGAGGCCTGAGATATTTCTGGGAAATAGTACTATTTGTTCAAAAGTATTTATTTCAGCTACCTTTGTCTGTTTTACTGTGGACTCTCTGTGTTTCAGGCAGCATGGCCTCTTTTAAAGTGGTGTTTTTTTTAATTTGTTTTTGCCGTGAGTGTGTGAATTGCCTTGCTAGTTTTTGGCACATAAGCCCCCCTTTTTTCATCTAAGTAAAAAGGCTACATACATCTTGCAGATAGTGTTTTTAGGAGACTGTTTTAATCAGTTTCTGTGATTTAAATTGTGTTTTAAAACTGTCTGCCCCCCTGTTTTTTGCCTTTAAAAAAGCACGATTGAAGAGTGCATGCCCAGCAGCATTCCAGTGTTTGTTTTTTAAGCAATCTCTCCCTTACATGGAAGGTAGATTCTGCTAGCTTGGAAGTGTGGATTCAGCCTGTCTGTATCCAAGGAGATTCTCAATAGAGCAGCAGCTGCCTTTCCCCCTACCCAAAGGGACTGGACTTAGCTGATTGGCTCTCTGAGTCCCTGTTGCACCTGAGCCCCGACCGCACCCACACCTTCTCTGGCCCCTTAAGTTTGTGGAGGGAAGCCGAAGACAGCCACCTCAATTTTGTGAGCCTCAGCATTTTCCCTGTGTCCTGATACAGCCCAGTGTTCAAGGATTGCAAAAAGACTTAGGTAAGGAGCCCTGACATTTTTCTGGGTGAATAGTATTATTTCTTCAAAAGTGTTTATTTCAGCTACCTGTTTCTGTTTTACTGTGGACTCTCTGTGTTTCAGGAAGCCTGGCCTCTTTTAAAGTGGTGTTTTTATATAATTCGTTTTTGCCGTGACTATGTGAATTGCCTTGCTGTTTTGTGGCACATAACCCCCCCCCCCTTTTTTCTTCTAAGTAAAAAGGCTACATACATCTTGCAGAGTGTGTTTTTAGGAGACTGTTTTAATCCGTTTCTGTGATTTAAATTGTGTTTAAAAACTGTCTGCCAGCCTGTTTTTTTGCCTCTAACAAAACCCCATTTTCAGAGTGCGCGCCCAGCAGTATTCCAGTGTTTCTTTTTTAAACAATCTCTCCCTTACCTGGAAAGTAGACCCTGCTAGCTTGGAAGTGTGGATTCAGCCTGTCTGTATCCAAGGAGATTCTGAATAGAGCAGCAGCTGCCTTTCCCCCTGCCCACAGGGACTGGACTTAACTGATTGGCTCTCTGAGTCCCTGTTGCACTTGAGCCCTGCCCCCCCACACCTGCTCTGGCCCCTTAGGTTTGTGGAGGGAAGCCCAAGACAGCCACCTCCATGTTGTGAGCCTCAGCATCTTCCCTGTGTCCTGATACAGCCCAGTGTTCAAGGATTGCAAAAAGACCTAGGTAAGGAGCCCTGATATTTTTCTGGGTAAATAGTATTATTTGTTCAAAAGTGTTTCTTTCAGCTACCTGTGTCTGTTTAAATGTGGACTCTCTGTGCTTCAGGCATCCTGGTCTCTTTTAAAGTGGTATTTTTGTAAAATTAGTTTTTGCTGTGACTGTGTGAATTGCCTTGCTACTTTGTAGCACCTACCCCACCCCCTTTTTTCTTCTAAGTAAAAAGGCTACATACATCTTGCAGAGTGTGTTTTTAGGAGACTATTTTATTCTGTTTCTTTGATTTAAATTGTGTTTAAGACTGTCTACCCCCCTGTTTTTTGCCTTTAAAAAAGCCCAATTTCAGAGTGCGCGCCCAGCAGTATTCAAGTGTTTGTTTTTTAAACAATCTCTCGCTTGCCTGGAAAGTAGACTCTGCTAGCTTGGAAGCGTGGATTCAGCCTGTCTGTATTCAAGGAGATTCTGAACAGAGCACCAGCTGCCTTTCCCCCTGCCCAAAGGGAATGGACTTAGCTGATTGGCTCTCTGAGTCCCTGTTGCACCTGAGCCCCGCCGTCCAACACCTGGTCTGGCCCCTTAAGTTTGTGGAGGGAATCCCAAAACAGCCACCTCCATTTTGTGAGCCTCAGCATCTTCCCTGTGTCCTGATACAGCCCAGTGTTCAAGGATTGCAAAAAGACCTAGGTAAGGAGCTGTGAGCTTTTGTCTGGGTAAATAGAATCATTTGTTCAAAAGTGTTTATTTCAGCTACCTGTTTCTGTTTTACTGTGGACTCTCTGTGTTTCAGGCCGCCTGGTCTCTTTTGAAATGGTGTTTTTTTTTAATTCGTTTTTGCCGTGACTGTGTGAATTGCCTTGCTATTTTGCGGCACCAACCCCCCCCCCATTTTTCTTCTAAGTAAAAAGGCTACATACAATTTGCAGAGTGTGTTTTTAGGAGACCATTTTAATCTGTTTCTGTGATTTAAATTGTGTTTAAAAACTGTATGCCCCCCTGTTTTCTACCTTTAAAAAAGCTAGATTTCAGAGGGTGCGCCCAGCAGTATTCCACTGTTTGTTTTTTAAAGAATTTCTCCCTTACCTGGAAAGTAGACTCTGCTAGCTTGGAAGTGTGGATTCAGCCTGTCTGTATCTTAGGAGATTCTGAATAGAGCAGCAGCTGCCTTTCCCCCTGCCCACAGGGACTGGACTTAGCTGATTGTCTCTCTGAGTCCCTTTTGCACCTGAGCCACACCCCCCACACACCTGCTTTGGCCCCTTAAGTTTGTGAAGGGAAGCCCAAGACAGCCACCTCCATTTTGTGAGCCTCAGCATCTTCCCTGTGCCCTGATACAGCCTAGTGTTCAAGGACTGCAAAAAGACCTAGGTAAGGAGCCCTGAGATTTTTCTGGGTAAATAGTATTCTTTCTTCAAAAGTGTTTATTTCAGCCACCTGTGTCTGTTTTACTGTGGACTCTCTGTGTTTCAGGCAGCCTGGCCTCTTTTAAAGTAGTGTTTTTTTTTTAAATTTGTTTTTGCTGTGACTGTGTGAATTGCCTTGCTAGTTTGTGGCATATAACACCCCCTTTTCTTCTAAGTAAAAATGCTACATACATCTTGCAGAGTGTGTTTTTAGGAGACTTCTTTTCATCTGTTTCTGTGATTTATATTGTGTTTAAAAGCTGTCTGCCCCCCCTTTTTTGCCTTTAAAAAAAGACCGATTTCAGAGTGCGCGCCCAGCAGTATTCCAGTATTTGTTTTTTAAACAATCTCTCCCTTACCTGCAAAGTAAACTCTGCTAGCTTGGAAGTGTGGATTCAGCCTGTCTGTATCCAAGGAGATTCTGAATAGAGGAGAGCAGCTGCCTTTCCCCCTGCCCACAGGGACTGGACTTAGCTGATTGGCTCTCTGAGTCCGTTTTTCAACTGAGCCCGCCCTCCCCCCACCTGCTCTGGCCCCTTAAGTTTCTGGAGGAAAGCCCAAGACAGTCACCTCCATTTTGTGAGCCTCAACATCTTCCCTGTGTCCTGATACATCCCAGTGTTCAAGGATTGCAAAAAGACCTAGGTAAGGAGCCCTGAGATTTTTCTGAGAAAATAGTACTATTTGTTCAAACGTGTTTATTTCAGCTAACTGTGTCTGTTTTACTGTGGACTCTCTGTGTTTCAGGCAGCCTGGCCTCTTTGAAATTGGTGTTTATTTTTAATTCATTTTTGCCATGACTGTGTGTATTGCCTTGCTAGTTTGGGGCACATAGCCCCTCTCCCCCTTTTATCTTCTAAGTAAAAAGGCTACATACATCTTGCTGAATGTGTTTTTAGGAGACTGTTTTAATCCGTTTCTATGATTTAAATTGTGTTTAGAAACTGTCTGCCCACCTGTATTTTGCCTTTAAAAAAGCACGATTTAAGCGTACTCACCCAGCAGTATTCCAGTGTTTGTTTTTTAAACAATCTCTCCCTTACCTGGAAAGTAGACTCTGCTAGCTTGGAAGTGTGGATTCAGCCTGTCTGTATCCTAGGAGATTCTGAATAGAACAGCAGCTGCCTTCCCCCCTGCCCACAAAGACTGGACTTATCTGATTGGCTCTCTGAGTCCCTGTTGCACCTGAGCCCCGCCCGCCCACACCTGCTGTGGCCCCTTAGGTTTGTGGAGGGAAGACCAAGACAGCCACCTCCATTTTTTGAGCCTCAGCATCTTCCCTGTGTCCTGATACAGCCCAGTGTTCAAGGATTGCAAAAAGACCTAGGTAAGGAGCCCTGAGATTTTTCTGGGTAAATAGTATTATTTGTTCAAAAGTGTTTATTTCAGCTAGCTGTGTCTGTTTTACTGTGGACTCTCTGTGTTTCAGGCATCCTGGTCTCTTTTAAAGTGGTATTTTTGTAAAATGTGTTTTTGCTGTGACTGTGAGAATTGCCTTGCTACTTTGTAGCACCTACACCACCCCCTTTTTTCTTCTAATTAAAAAGGCTACATACATCTTGCAGAGTGTGTTTTTAGGAGACTGTTTTAATCTGTTTCTGTGATTTAAATTGTGTCTAAAAACTGTGTGCCCCCCTGTTTTCTACCTTTAAAAAAGCTAGATTTCAGAGGGTGCGCCCAGCAGTATTCCACTGTTTGTTTTTTAAAGAATTTCTCCCTTACCTGGAAAGTAGACTCTGCTAGCTTGGAAGTGTGGATTCAGCCTGTCTGTATCTTAGGAGATTCTGAATAGAGCAGCAGCTGCCTTTCCCCCTGCCCACAGGGACTGGACTTAGCTGATTGGCTCTCTGAGTCCCTATTGCACCTGAGCCCCGCCCCCCACACCTGCTCTGGCCCCTTAAGTTTGTGGAGGGAAGCCCAAGACAGCCACCTCCATTTTGTGAGCCTCAGCATCTTCCCTGTGTCCTGATACAGCCCAGTGTTCAAGGATTGCAAAAAGACCTAGGTAAGGAGCCGTGAGCTTTTGTCTTTGTAAATAGTATTATTTGTTCAAAAGTGTTTATTTCAGCCACCTGTGTCTGTTTTACTGTGGACTCTCTGTGTTTCAGGCATCCTGGCCTATTTTAAAGTGGTGTTTTTAAAAAAAAATGTTTTTGCTGTGAATGTGTGAATTGCCTTGCTAGTTTGTGGCATATAACCCCCCCCCCCTTTTCTTCTAAGTAAAAATGCAACAACATCTTGCAGAGTGTGTTTTTAGGAGACTTCTTTTAATCTGCTTCTGTGATTTATGTTGTGTTGAAAAGCTGTCTGCCCCCCTTTTTTTGCCTTTAAAAAAAGCCCGATTTCAGAGTGCGCGCCCAGCAGTATTTCAGTATTTTTTTTTTAAACAATCTCTCCCTTACCTGGAAAGTAGACTCTGCTAGCTTGGAAGTGTGGATTCAGCCTGTCTGTATCCAAGGAGATTCTGAATAGAGGAGCAGCTGCCTTTCCCCCTGCCCACAGGGACTGGACTTAGCTGATTGGCTCACTGAGTCCCTGTTGCACCTGAGCCCCGCCCGCACCCACACCTTCTCTGGCCCTTTAAGTTTTTGGAGGGAAGCCGAAGACAGCCACCTCCATTTTGTGAGCCTCAGCATTTTCCCTGTGTCCTGATACAGCCCAGTGTTCAAGGATTGCAAAAAAGACTTAGGTAAGGAGCCCTGACATTTTTCTGAGTGAATAGTATTATTTCTTCAAAAGTGTTTATTTCAGCTACCTGTTTCTGTTTTACTGTGGACTCTGTGTTTCAGGCAGCCTGGCCTCTTTTAAAGTGGTGTTTTTATTCAATTCGTTTTTGCTGTGCCTATGTGAATTGCCTTGCTGTTTTGTGGCACATAACCCCCCCCCTTTTTTCTTCTAAGTAAAAAGGCTACATACATCTTGCAGAGTGTGTTTTTAGGAGACTGTTTTAATCCATTTCTGTGCTTTAAATTGTGTTTAAAAACTGTCTGCCAGCCTGTTTTTTTGCCTCTAAAAAAGCCCAATTTCAGAGTGCGCGCCCAGCAGTATTCCAGTGTTTGTTTTTTAAACAATCTCTCCCTTACCTGGAAAGTAGACCCTGCTAGCTTGGAAGTGTGGATTCAGCCTGTCTGTATCCAAGAAGATTCTGAATAGAGAAGCAGCTGCCTTTCCCCCTGCCCACAGGGACTGGACTTAACTGATTGGCTCTCTGAGTCCCTGTTGCACTTGAGCCCTGCCCCCCCACACCTGCTCTGGCTCCTTAAGTTTGTGGAGGGAAACCCAAGACAGCCACCTCCATTTTTTGAACCTCAGCATCTTCCCTATGTCCTGATACAGCCCAGTGTTCAAGGATTGCAAAAAGACCTAGGTAAGGAGCCCTGAGATTTTTCTGGGTAAATAGTATTATTTGTTCAAAAGTGTTTCTTTCAGCTACCTGTGTCTGTTTTACTGTGGACTCTCTTTGTTTCAGGCAGCCTGGCCTCTTTTAAAGTGGTGTTTATTTTTAATTCTTTTTTGCTGTGACTGTGTGAATTGCATTGATAGTTTGTGGCACATAGCCCCTCTCCCCCTTTTATCTTCTAAGTAAAAAGGCTACATACATCTTGCTGAGTGTGTTTTTAGGAGACTGTTTTAATCCGTTTCTGTGATTTAAATTGTGTTTAGAAACTGTCTGCCCCCCTGTATTTTGCCTTTAAAAAAGCACGATTTAAGCGTGCTCACCCAGCAGTATTCCAGTGTTTGTTTTTTAAACAATCTCTCCCTTACCTGGAAATTAGACTCTGCTAGCTTGGAAGAGTGGATTCCGCCTGTCTGTATCGAAGGAAATTCTGAATAGAGCAGCATCTGCCTTTCCCCCTGCCTACATGGAGTGGACTTAGCTGATTGGCTCTCTGAGTCCGTTTTTCAACTGAGCCCGCCCTCCCTCCACCTGCTCTGGCCCCATAAGTTTGTGGAGGGAAGCCCAAGACAGCCACCTCCATTTTGTGAACCTCAGCATCTTCCCTGTGTCCTGATACAGCCCAGTGTTCAAGGATTGCAAAAAGACCTAGGTAAGGAGTCCTGAGATTTTTCTGGGTAAATAATATGATTTGTTCAAAAGTGTTTATTTCAGCTACCTGTGTCTGTATAAATGTGGACTCTCTGTGTTTCAGGCAGCCTGGTCTCTTTTCAAGTGCTGTTTTTTTCAAATTCGTTTTTGCCGTGACTGTGTGAATTACCTTGCTACTTTGTGGCACCTAACCCCCCCCACCCTTTTTTTCTTCTAAGTAAAAAGGCTACATACATCTTGCAGAGTGTGTTTTTAGGACAAAGTTTTAATATGTTTCTGTGATTTAAATTGTGTTTAAAAACTGTCTGCCCCCCTATTTTCTACCTTTAAAAAAGCCAGATTTCAGAGTGCGCGCCCAGCAGTATTCCAGTGTCTGTTTTTTAAACAATATCTCCCTTACCTGGAAAGTAGACTCTGCTAGCTTGGAAGTGTGCATTCAACCTGTCTGTGTCCAAGGAGATTCTGAATAGAGACGCAGTTGCCTTTCCCCCTGCCCACAGGGCACTAGACGTAGGTGATTGGCTCTCTGAGTCCCTGTTGCACCTAAGCCCCGCCCCCACACCTGCTTTGGCCTCTTAAGTTTGTGGAGGGAAGCCCAAGACTGCCACCTCCATTTTGTGAGCCTCAGCATCTTCCCTGTGTCCTGATACGGCCCAGTGTTCAAGGATTGCAAAAAGACCTAGGTAAGGAGCCCTGAGATTTTTCTGGGTAAATAGTATCATTTGTTCAAAAGTGTTTATTTCAGCTACCTGTGTCTGTTTAACTGTGGACTCTCTGTGTTTCAGGCAGCCTGGCCTCTTTTAAAGTGGTTATTTTAAAAAAAAAACATTTGCTGTGACTGTGTGAATTGCCTTGCTACTTTGTGGCCCCCAACCCCCCCTTTTTTCTTCTAGGTAAAAAGGCTACATACATCTTGCAGAGTGTGTTTATAGGAGACTGTTTTAATCTGTTTCTGTGATTTAAATTGTGCTTAAAAACTGTCTGCCCCCCTGTTTTCTACCTTTTAAAAAGCCCAATTTCAGAGTGCGTGCCCAACAGTATTCCAGTGTTTGTTTTTTAAACAATCTCTCTCTTACCTGGAAAGTAGACTCTGCTACCTTGGAAGTGTGGATTCAGCCTGTCTGTATCCAAGGAGATTCTGAATAGAGCAGCAGCTGCCTTTCCCCCTGCCCACAGGGACTGGACTTAACTGATTGGCTCTCTGAGTCCCTGTTGCACCTGAGCCCTGCCCCCAACACCTGCTTTGGCCCCTTAAGTTTGTGGAGGGAAGCCCATGACACCCATCTCCATTTTTTGAGCCTCAGCATCTTCCCTGTGTCCTGATACAGCCCAGTGTTCAAGGATTGCAAAAAGACCTAGGTAAGGAGCCCTGAAATTTTTCTGGGTAAATAGTATTTTTTGTTCAAAAGTGTTTATTTCAGGTACCTGTGTCTGTTTTACTGTGGATTCTCTGTGTTTCAGGCAGCCTGGCTGTAACTGGGCATTCATTGACGCCGGTATACACACGCCAACGGAGGCCATGTCAACATACCCCAGGGGCACTCGTGAGAGTCCCGGAGTGATGACGTCAGCCACAGAAATCGTTCCAGGGAACAGTGAAAAGAAATACGGACCAGTGAAATCCCATCGAGAGGAACAGGAAGAGTTCCGAGTGTCGCGGACCGCTGGGAAAGAAACGCTGTGGTCAGCGAACGGCGGAGCAGAGCACAAGACGACAGGAGAAACACCAGAGACGAGAAGAGACCACTGGCACCTTCTGTCCCTTCAGGAGAGAAGTTGGGAGATCGCGAAAGGTCCAGCCACGTCCCAGGAGAATCATGGCTCCCAGAGGTACGTTCATACCTAAGCTGGGGCTTCTGGCCGGCTTGTGTACGGGGAAAGAAAGCAAGGGAGGGGAAGACGGGGGAGTAAGGAGGAGAGATCGTGTAAAGAAGGGGAACCATACTGACCTTTTTTCTCCCCCTTAACCTCACTGTGAGGGGAGTCCGTTATAAGGAAAGAGATAACTACCAAAAGAGAGAGAAAAAGAAACTAGGAGTTTCACAGGAAGGTGACAGTCACTATTGTATAAGAAAATAATCCCTCCACAACCCCACACTTACCTCCCCTCCCACCACCCTATTAACCCTACTTTGACCCCTGCCTTAACTCTACACTTACCTGTTTTCCCGATCTTCTTTTGTTTTGGGGAACCCTGGGCTGCTGCCACGAGGGAAAAAGACCGGACCTCCTTCGATTCGGGAACACGCTACACCGGAGTCTCACCTCAAGCCTTGTCAGAGAGAAAAGGACCTGAATGAATATAAAGAGAAGCCGACCTGAAATATAAAAACTAAGAAGACAGTATTAATTCATTAATTATAAACAAATCACTTATCCACTTCAAACTGCGCCTATTGAGTCATTCCAATATCTCTCCCACCTGGGGGTAAAGAACCCATTACAGTGGTGTCAGAAGTGGGATATTGGAATAGGCAACAGGACAGATTGAGGCTATGGAGGGCACTCCCACCATAGCGGACATGATGCAGCAATTAGCTGAGGGACAGCGACATCTGCAGATCGTGTGGGAGGAACAACAGAAAGAAGCGAAAGTGGAAAAAGAGGCACTACAAAGCGCTCTAAAAAGTCAGGCCACTATCATGGCCAACAACCAGTTGGTACATGAGAATGCACTAAAAACCTTAATAGATACCATTGCGGCCACCAGAGTACATCCGAATGTACCCAGCTCAGTCTTACAAAGGTATCAGGAAGGCGAAGATCCAGACGCCTATTGTACCAACTTTGAGCGAGTTGCCACCTCCGCCACCTGGCCTCAGGATAGGTGGGGCCAGTATATCGCCCCTTTGTTAACCGGGACCGTCCAAGCAGCTTATCAAGCGGTAAACCCTGGAGGCACAACGCTATATCAAGACATTAAAAAGAGCATCCCAGAGCAGGTGGGCTTTGACACAGAACATTACAGGGTCAGGTTTAGGAAAGCCAAGTGGGGACCATCCGAGAATCCCCGAGCATTACATTTTCGGATAAAAGATTTGGGTCTTAAATGGTTAGGACCCATAGGGACTAATAGGGAAGATATTATCGAGGCCATCCTCTTGGAACAATATCTAGACGCCCTACCTACCAATACCCGCAACTGGATCAACCAACACCCGAGTCCTGACACGAACACTACTATTGAGTTGGCCTGTGCTTTCCACCGCTCCCTCGAGTTTAAGACACCCCTCCAACGCACAATGCCCACCCCCATCCGACAGAACCTCGGACAAACCTCGTCCCTGGGGCGAAGACCGGTAGATGACCCCGGAAAATCACGAGGGGCCGAGAAACCGTATGTACAGCAACCCCAATGTTATAGTTGTGGGAAGTGGGGCCATATAGCCCGGGTTTGTCCCCTGAAAACTGAGAAACCAGAGCCTATGGAAATAGGAATCACTAGAGGGAGGGGCTTCTTTACAGCGGGTAAAGATACCCCATACAAGAAAGAGCTTTCCATCAATGAGAGACTAACGGTGGCGCTTATCGATTCCGGATGTAGTCAGTCCGTAATCAGGGCGGATTTAGTAGACAGCCATACCTTCACTCCGGGACTTACTGTATCCATTTGTTGCATACATGGGGAAACGAGAGAGTATCCAATGACTTGGGCCACTCTTTCATGGGAGGGAAAAGAAACCCCCATAAGGATGGGAGTGGTTGAACGACTGGTTGAAGATGCCATCATAGGAACAGATTTCAAAGACTTTTCGATACTTCTGGATAGTACAAGGAATAAAGAAGATATGGGTTCCTGGTGGAAGAGCGCCCCCTTTTGTAACATACAAATCCAACCCCAGGCTAGTGGGTACAAACCCACTAGGAAAGAAAAACGAGAAACAAGGAAACTCTACGGAAAAGGGGATTCGAGCTACAATAGGGTAATAACAAGGGTCCATACCCTCCCTGGTCTTCCCCACTTCCGTATTTGTCAGAGGGAAGATCCTAGTCTGATTAATGCCTGGAAGACTGCCCGGCCTCGAACCCCTGACGATATTTGCCCTTCCTTTACTATAGATAAGAATTTGTTATATCGAATCACTGCAGTGAAAGGCAAGAAAAAAGACAGCTACTAGTTCCTGAACCTTATAGACAGCAGGTGTTGCACCTGGCCCATAGTCAGCCGGGTGGTGGTCACTATGGGAGAGAGAAGACGGAAGAGTACCTGTTACGGAGGTTCTATTGGCCTGGGGTCTTTTCTCAGATCAGAAAATTCTGTCCGCAATGTCCTAAATGCCAATTGATCAATCCTGGACCCAAGAAAAGAGCTCCATTACAGCCTCTTCCCATTATTGAATTACCTTTTTCAAGGATAGGAATGGACATCGTAGGTCCTCTTCTACCTTCCTCCAAAGGTTACCGATATATATTAGTATTGGTAGATTACGCCACCAGATACCCCGAGGCCATCCCTCTCACCAGTATTAACACCAAGAGCGTTGCCAATGCAATGATAGGGTTCTTTTCCCGAGTAGGTTTTCCCCGAGAGATTTTAACGGACCAGGGTACTCAATTCATGTCCAACTTAATGGCTCAGATTTGTCAACTTCTGGGGATTAAACCAATAAGGACTGCGGTTTATCACCCACAAACGGATGGGTTGGTGGAGAGATACAACCGCACCCTGAAAACTCTCTTAAAGAAATCGGTTTCAGAGTCAGGCAGGGACTGGGATAGGAAACTACCATTAGTATTATATGCCATCAGGACCCATGAGCAATCCTCTACGGGACATAGGGGGTCATTCCGACCCCGGCGGTCAAGGACCGCCGGGGCCGGGGATGCGGGAGCACCGCCAACAGGCTGGCGGTGCTCCTCAGGACATTCTGATTGCGGCGGTTCAGCCGCGGTCAGAACAGGAAAACCGGCGGTCTCCCGCCGGTTTTCCGCTGTCCTGCAGAATCCTCCATGGATTCTGACACCCCATACCGCCATCCTGTTCCTGGCGGGTCGCCCGCCAGGAACAGGATGGCGGTATGGGGTGTTGTGGGGCCCCTGGGGGCCCCTGCAGTGCCCATGCCAATGGGCATGGGCACTGCAGGGGCCCCCGTAAGGGGGCCCCACTTTGTATTTCAGTGTCTGCTTTGCAGACACTGAAATACGCGACGGGTGCCACTGCACCCGTCGCACATACCCACTCCGCCGGCTCCATTCGGAGCCGGCTTCCTCGTGGGGAGGGGTTTCCCGCTGGGCTGGCGGGCGGCCTTCTGGCGGTCGCCCGCCAGCCCAGCGGGAAAGCCAGAATGGCCTCCGCGGTCTATCGACCGCGGAGCGGCCATATGGCGGCTCCCTCCAGGTGGGCGGCGACCGCCGCCCGCGGGGGTCAGAATGACCCCCATAGTCCTTTTGAATTGGTGTTCGGACGACAGCCTAGAACATTATTAGACATGGCAGCTGAGTTATGGGAGGAGGAAGAGGATGGGGAAAATTCCCTTTTGGAATATACCAGCGACTTAAAAGCCCGATTACAAACTGTATGGTAAGACGTAAGGGAACATATGGAAAGAGCTCAGGGTAGGCAAAACAATATTACGATAGAAACACGCAATTGCGAACCTTAACAGAAGGGGACAGCGTGTTAGTGCTCCTACCCAGTTCCGACAACAAACTATTGGCAAAACGGCAGGGGCCATATAAGGTGATAGGAGTAGTGACCCCTGTTACCTATAACATCCAACTAACAGCTAATCCCAAGAAATCTCAGATCTTTCACATCAATCTGCTAAAAAAATGGGAAGAATCTACGGTAGGCCAGACAGCTGGATATTTAGTTCATACGGTTAAGGAACTGGAAATAGGATGGTGTCCCACAGACCGCCCTTCTCAAAACGAGGTACCCCAAAGAAATACGGAAATCACGTTCCAACAGAATAGCCAGTTAACCCAACTACTTAATGATCATAACCAAGTGTTTTCCCCGATACCGGGTAAAACCAAGTTAGTACAACACCAAATCATAACACAACCTGGTAAAATAGTCAGGTTGCGACCATATCGTATCCCCGAAGCTAGGAAAGTCCTAGTGGAAAAAGAAATAGAGAAAATGTTAGACCTGGGTATTATAGAGCCTTTACAAAGCCCCTGGTGTTCTCCGGTGGTGTTAGTACCAAAGCCGGACAGATCTATACGCTTTTGTATTGACTTCAGACAGGTCAATGCCGTATCCCAATTTGATATGTACCCCCTTCCAAGGGTAGACAAACTCATAGAAAGATTAGGAAAGGCCAAATATATGTCTACCCTAGACTTGACCAAGGGGTACTGGCAGATTCCTTTAGCACCAGAGGATTAGGAAAAAACGGCATTCTCTACATCCTCGGGCCTGTATCATTTTAATGTTCTCCCTTTGGGTTACAGGGGGCGCCAGCCACCTTCCAACGTCTCATAGATACCATATTACGACCTCATACCAGATACGTAGCTGCCTATCTGGATGATATTGTTATTTATAGCGAAACCTGGGCCGACCATTTATCACATTTAAACAAGATACTTACAGCCCTACAAAGAGCAGGCCTAACCGCCAATCCCTCCAAAAGCCGACTCGCGTTTAATGAGATTTCATACTTGGGGTATCACATAGGGAGAGGTATCATTAAACCACAAATGAATAAAGTAGAGGCCATTCTAAGCATAAAAATCACCTACCACGAAAAAAGAGATTCGTTCATTTCTAGGACTAGTGGGGTACTATCGAAGATTTATACCGCACTATTCCACCTTGGCCGCTCCCCTGACGGATCTACTAAAGAAAGGGCAGCCCAAGAATATCACAACTCTCAACCCGGTCCAGTCCCATAGTTACCATGCCTTACAAAGGTATCTTACTACCCATCCGGTATTAAAATGCCCTGATTTTGATCTTCCGTTTCACCTGCAAATGGATGCCTCCGACGTGGGGTTGGGGGCCGTGCTTTTTCAGAAAGATAAGGAAAACGTGAGCCACCCTGTTGTCTTTATTAGTCGCAAACTGTTTCCAAGGAAACAGAGATATCCAATAATTGAACGGGAGTGTCTGGCCATCAAGTGGGCGATAGAGAGCCTACAGTATTACCTCCTAGGAAGGTATTTTCTGCTGTACACGGACCACGCCCCTCTTACATGGCTCTCGAGATATAAAAATACCAACGTCCGTATTCTAAGATGGTTTATGGAGCTTCAACCTTTCTCCTTCCAGGTTTGCCATCTCCCTGGTGATCTTATGGGTCAGGCTGACTATTTGTCTCGGTTCCCGGGCCCTCTGGGTCTCGAACAGCCCCATTCAAGGGAGGGGATGTGTAACCGGGCATTCGTTGACGCCGGTATACACACGCCGACGGAGGCCGTGTCAACATACCCCCGTGGCACTCATGAGAGTCCAGGAGTGATGACGTCAGCCACAGAAGGCGTTCCAGGGAACAGTGAAAAGAAAGACGGACCAGTGAAATACCGTCGAGAGGAACAGGAAGAGTTCCGAGAGACGCGGACCACGGGGAAAGAAACGCTGGAGTCAGCAAACGGCGGAGCAGAGCACGAGACGACAGGAGAGACGCCAGAGACGAGAGGAGACAACAGGGCGCCTCCCGTCCCTTCAGGAGAGAAGTCCGGAGATCGCGAAGGGTCCAGCCACATCCCAGGAGGGTCGTGGCTCCCAGAGGTATGTTCATACCTAAGCTGGGGCTTCTGGCCGGCTTGGGTACGGGGAAAGAAAGCAAGGGAGGGGAAGAAGGGGAGTAAGGAGGAGAGATCGTGTAAAGAAGGGGAACCATACTGACCTTTGTTCTCTGACTTAACCTCACTGTGATGGGAGTCCATTATAAGAAAAGAGATAACTACCAAAATAGAGAGAAAAAGAAACTAGGAGTTTCACGGGAAGGTGACAGTCACTATTGTATAAGAAAATAATCCCTCCACAACCCCACACTTCCCTCCCCTCCCACCACCCTGTTAACCCTACTTTGACCCCAGCCTTACCTCTACACTTACCTGTTTTCCCAGTCTTCTTTTGTTTTGGGGAACCCTGGGCTGCGGCCACAAGGGAAAAAGACCGGACCTCCTTCGATTCGGGAACACGCTACACCGGAGTCTCACCTCAAACCTTGTCAGAGAGAAAAGGAACCGAATTAATATAAAGAGAAGCCGACCTGAAATATAAAAACTAAAAAGACAGTATTAATTAATTAATTATAAATAAATCACTTATCCACTTTAACCTGCGCCTATTGAGTCATTCCAATATCTCTCCCACCTGGGGGTAAAGAACCCATTACACTGGCCTCTTTTAAGGAGGTGTTTTTTGTAAATTCATTTTTGCCGTGACTGTGTGAATTGCCTTGCTAGTTTGAGGCACATAACCCTCCACCTCCTTTGATCTTCTAAGTAAAAAGGCTACATACATCTTGCAGAGTGTGTTTTAAGGAGACTGTTTTAATCCGTTTCTGTGATTTAAATTGTGTTTAAGAACTGTCTGTCCCCCTGTTTTTTGCCCTTAAAAAAGCCCAATTTCAGAAGGTGCGCCCAGCAGTATTCCAGTGTTTCTTTTTTAAACAATCTCTCCCTTACCTGGAAAGTAGACTCTGCTAGCTTGGAAGTGTGGATTCAACCTGTCTGTATCCAAGGAGATTCTGAATAGAGCAGCAGCTGCCTTTCCCCCTGCCCACAAGTACTGGACTTAGCTGATTGGCTCTCTGAGTCCCTGTTGCACCTGAACCCCGCCCCCCCCCCACACCTGCTCTGGCCCCTTAAGTTTGAGGAGGGAAGCCCACGACAGCCACCTCCATTTTGTGAGCCTCAGCATCTTCCCTGTGTCCTGATGCCACCCTATGTTCAAGGATTGCAAAAAGACCTAGGTAAGGAGGCCTGAGATATTTCTGGGAAATAGTACTATTTGTTCAAAAGTGTTCATTTCAGCTACCTGTGTCTGTTTTACTGTGGACTCTCTGTGTTTCAGGCAGCCTGGCCTCTTTTAAAGTGGTGTTTTTAAAAAAAATAGTTTTTGCCGTGACTGTGTGAATTGCCTTGCTAGTTTGTGGCACATAACCCCCCCTTTTTGTCTTCTAAGAAAAAAGGCTACATACATCTTGCAGAGTATGTTTTTAGGAGCCTGTTTTAATCTGTTTCTGTGATTTAAATTGTGTTTAATAACTGTCTGCCCCCCTGTTTTTTGCATTTACAAAATCACGATTTAAGAGTGCGCTCCCAGCAAAATTCCAGTGTTTGTTTTTTAAACAATCTCTCCCTTACCTGGAAAGTAGACTCTGCTCGCTTGGAAGTGTGGATTCTGCCTGTCTGTATCCAAGGAGATTCTGAATAGAGCAGCAGCTGCCTTTCCCCCTGCCCACAGGTACTGGACTTAGCTGATTGGCTCTCTGAGTCTTTGTTGCACCTGAGCCCTGCCCCCCCCCCACACATGTTCTGGCCCCTTAAGTTTGTGGAGGGAAGCCCAAGACAGACACCTCCATTTTGTGAGCCTCAGCATCTTCCCTGTGTCCTGATACAGCCCAGTGTTCAAGGATTGCAAAAAGACCTAGGTAAGGAGCCCTGAGATTTTTCTGGCTAAATATTATTATTTGTTCAAAAGTGTTTATTTTAGCTACCTGTGTCTTTTTTACTGTGGACTCAGTGTTTTAGGCAGCCTGGCCTCTTTTTAAAGTGGTGTTTGTTTTTAAAAACATTTTGTTGTGACAGTGTAAATTGCCTTGCTAGTTTGTGGCACATAACCCCCCCTTTTTTCTTCTGAGTAAAAAGGCTACATACATTTTGCAGAGTGTGTTTTTAGGAGACTGTTTTAATCTGTTTCTGTGATTTAAATTGTGTTTAGAAACTGTCTGCCCCCCTGATCTTTGCCCTTCAAAATGCCCGATTTCAGAGTGCTCGCCCAGCAGTATTCCAGTGTTTGTTTTTGAAAAAATCTCTCCCTTACCTGGAAAGTAGACTCTGCTAGCTTGGAAGTGTGGATTCAGTCTGTCTGTATTCAAGGAGATTCTGAATAGAGCAGCAGCTGCCTTTCCCCCTGCCTACAGGGACTGGACTTAGCTGATCGGCTCTCTGAGTCCCTGTTGCACCTGAGCCCCACCCCCCACACCTGCTCTGGCACCTTAAGTTTGTGGAGGGAAGCCCAAGACAGCCACCTCCATTTTGTGAGCCTCAGCATCTTCCCTGTTTTCTGATACAGCTCAGTGTTCAAGGATTGCAAAAAGACCTAGGTAAGGAGCCCTAACATTTTCCTGGGTAAATAGTATTATTTGTTCAAAAGTGTTTATTTCAGCTACCTGTGTCTGTTTTACTGTGGACTCTCTGTGTTTCAAGCAACCTGGCCTCTTTTGAAATGGTGTTTTTTTTTAATCCATTTTTGCCGTGACTGAGTGAATTGCCTTGCTAGTTTGTGGCACATAACCCCCCCCCCCTTTTTTACTTCTAAGTAAAAAGGCTTCATACATCTTGTAGAGTGTGTTTTTAGGAGACTGTTTTAACCTGTTTCTGTGATTTATATTGTGTTTAAAAACTGTCCTCCCCCTGCTTTTTGCCTTTAAAAAAGACCGATTTCAGAGTGCGCGCCCAGCAGTATTCCAATGTTTGTTTTTTAAACAATCTCTCCCTTACCTGGAAAGTAGACTCTGCTAGCTTGGAAGTGTGGATTCAGCCTGTCTGTATCCAAGGAGATTATGAATAGAGCAGCTGCTGCCCTTCCCCCTGCCCACAGGGACTGGACTTAGCTGATTGGCTCTCTGAGTCCCTGTTGCACCTGAGGCCCGCCCTCCCACACCTGCTCTGGCCCCTTAAGTTTGCAGAGGGAAGCCCAAGACAGCCACCTCCATTTTGTGAGCCTCAGCATCTTCCCTGTGTCCTGATACAGCCCAGTGTTCAAGGATTGCAAAAAGACCTAGGTAGGGAGGTCTGAGATATTTCTGGGAAATAGTACTATTTGTTCAAAAGTGTTTATTTCAGCTACCTGTGTCTGTTTTACTTTGGACTCTCTTTGTTTCAGGCAGCCTCACCTCTTTTAAAGTGGTGTTTTTTTTTTATTTGTTTTTGCTGTGACTGTGTGAATTGCCTTGCTAGTTTGTGGCACATACTCCCTCCTTTTTCTTTTAAGTAAAAAGGCTACATATATCTTGCAGAGTAGAGTGTGTTTTTAGGAGACTGTTTAATCTGTTTCTGTGATTTAAATTGTGTTTAAAAACTGTCGGCCACCCTTTTTTCAGCCTTTAACAAAGCCCTATTTCAGAGTGCGCGCCCAGCCGTATTCCAGTGTTTTTGTTTTTTTTAATAAACACATTTTTATTGTTTTTCAGACATATACAGAAAAGGAAGGCAAAAACAGGTTCAAGTACAAGGCAAGGACGCATGGAATTTGTACATCTTATCATTGTTTTAGTATCATTGTTAGCCATCAACAATAATGGGTTGTGGTGCTATCAGCAGATCTACCCACCATAGTGTCCCCGTGAAACATTAAGGTGGTCATTACAACCCTGGCGGACGGTGTTAAAGATGTGGTAATACCGCAAACAGGCCGGCAGAGAAAAATAGGGGATTATGACCATGGCAGAAACCGCCAACATAGACAGGCACTTTAACACTCCGACCGCCACGGTGGTACAGACAAGCAGCGCGGCGGTCACCGCCAACAGACAGACGGTAGACAATGTACCGCCCACACTATTACAACAGGCCAATCCGCCACCTTTTCCGGGGCAGATTCACCGTGGATAAAAACATGGCAGAAACAGCTTTTGCAATGGGAAAACGCTCACCTTAACACACGCCACGAGGAAGGAGGGCAGCACGGAGCCCGAACTCCAGATACTCCCTGCGCTTGTCTACCTGCTCTTCTGCGAAAATCAGCAACGGCGCCGCCGAAGACAACGGTGAGTACTGCACCTACGACATAGGGGAGGGGGGAGGCAAAAGTCAGGGGGACACAAACGCAACACCCCCACCCGCACCCCAAACCTCACCCACTACAACACACACATTAATGCATATCCAAACCTCCCAGTAACAACCCAAAACCCCCCCCCGGAAGAATACAAAGACAAAAGGGAATCAGTATAACTATTGTAATGAATAAAAATACAGTAAGCTCATATTTACAGAAATATATACACATTCCAAATATATACATCACGATTACTAGTGCAGGCATGCACAATTCAATGTCCGTGGACCACTGGGCCCAAAATGCATGGGCGAGGTCCACACTAGATACCTGTCCACAAACGGAGAGACCACTGCAGGGGCATCAGATAGTAATAGAACCAGACACCTCAGGGGGAAGGGAAGGGGGGGCACCTCAGCCAGATGAGTGCAAAGCCAGATCCACGACGGGCTCCATGCCCATTGATGTTTCCTGGGGAGTGCAAAGCCACAGTATCTCAAGTCTCTACAGTGGGTGGTTTGTCCACTGCTGTATCCTGGGGAGTGCAAAGCCACAGTCTCTCAAGTCTCTACAGTGGGTGGTTTGCCCACTGTACCATCCTGGAGAGTGCAAAGCCACAGTCTCTCAAGTCTCTACAGTGGGTGGGTTGCCCACTGTTACATCCTGGGAAATGCAAAGCCACAGCCTCTCAAGTCTCTACAGTGGGTGGTTTGCCCACTGCTGTATCCTGGGGAGTGCAAAGTAACAGTCTCTCAAGTCTCTACAGTGGGTGGTTTGCCCACTGTACCATCCTGGGGAGTGCAAAGCCACAGTCTCTCAAGTCTCTACAGTGGGTGGGTTGCCCACTGTTACATCCTGGGGAATGCAAAGCCACAGTCTCTCAAGTCTCTACAGTGGGTGGGTTGCCCACTGTTACATCCTGGGGAGTGCAAAGCCACAGTCTCTCAAGTCTCTACAGTGGGTGGTTTGCCCACTGCTGTATCCTGGGGAGTGCAAAGCCACAGTCTCTCAAGTCTCTACAGTGGGCGGTTTGCCCACTGTACCATCCTGGGGAGTGCAAAGCCACAGTCTTTCAAGTCTCTACAGTGGGTGGTTTGCCCACTGTACCATCCTGGGGAGTGCAAAGCCACAGTCTCTCAAGTCTCTACAGTGGGTGGGTTGCCTACTGTTACATCCTGGGGAATGCAAAGCCACAGTCTCTCAAGTCTCTACAGTGGGTGGGTTGCCCACTGTTACATCCTGGGGAGTGGAAAGCCACAGTCTCTCAAGTCTCTACAGTGGGTGGTTTGCCCACTGCTGTATCCTGGGGAGTGCAAAGCCACAGTCTCTCAAGTCTCTACAGTGGGTGGTTTGCCCACTGTACCATCCTGGGGAGTGCAAAGCCACAGTCTCTTGAGTCTCTACAGTGGGTGGTTTGCCCACTGTACCATCCTGGGGAGTGCAAAGCCACAGTCTCTCAAGTGGATGCAGTTCTCCACTGGTTCTGGAGGGGGACTGGTGCCCAGAGTGCTTCATCCTGTGAAGGATTCAGGTAGTGGATGCAGTTCTCCACTGGTTCTGGAGGGGGCTGGGGGGGACTGGTGCCCAGAGTGCTTCATCCTGTGAAGGATTCAGGTAGTGGATGCAGTTCTCCACTGGTTCTGGAGGGGGACTGGTGCCCAGAGTGCTTCATCCTGTGAAGGATTCAGGTAGTGGATGCAGTTCTCCACTGATTCTGGAGGGGGACTGGTGCCCAGAGGCATCACGCTCCTCGTGACGGTCCCAGTTCCGTCACTGTCCCAGCCGCACATGGGCTAACGATGCTTGCCATGGCGGTCTTTGCCCTGTTCAGCGGTGCTTGACTTAGCCGTTTCTGACCTGTTCAGCGGTGCTTGCCATGGCAGTCTTTGCCCTGTTCAGCGGTGCTTGAGTTGGCAGTCTCTGCCCTGTTCAGCGGTGCTTGCCTTGTTCAGCAGTGCTTGCCATGGCGGTCTTTGCCCTGTTCAGCGATGCTTGACTTAGGCGTTTCTGACCTGTTCAGCGGTGCCTGCCATGGCGGTCTTTGCCCTGTTCAGCGGTGCTTGACTTAGCCGTTTGTGACCTGTTCAGCGGTGCTTGCCATGGCGGTCTTTGCCCTGTTCAGCGGTGCTTGAGTTGGCAGTCTCTGCCCTGTTCAGCGATGCTTGCCTTGTTCAGCGGTGCTTGCCATGGCGGTCTTTGCCCTGTTCAGCGGTGCTTGACTTAGCCGTTTCTGACCTGTTCAGCGGTGCCTGCCATGGCGATCTTTGCCCTGTTCAGCGGTGCTCGACTTAGCCGTTTCTGACCTGTTCAGCGGTGCTTGCCCTGTTCAGCGGTGCTTGCCATGGCGGTCTTTGCCCTGTTCAGCGGTGCTTGAGTTGGCAGTCTCTGCCCTGTTCAGCGGTGCTTGCTTTGTTCAGCGGTGCTTGCGATGGCGGTCTTTGCCCTGTTCAGCGGTGCTTGACTTTGCTGTCTGTGACCTGTGCAGCAGTGCTTGCCCTGTTCAGCGGTGCCTGCCATGGCGGTCTTTGCACTGTTCAGCAGTGCTTGCCAGGTTCAGCGGTGCTTGCCCTGTTCAGCGGTGTTTGCCCTGTTCAGCGGTGTTTGCCATGGCGGTCTTTGCCCTGTTCAGCGGTGCTTGACTTTCCTGTCTGTGACCTGTGCAACGGTGTGTGACATGACGGTCCCTCAGTGTCCAGCGGGGCTGTGGGTGCCAGGGCCCTCCAGGGCACTGGCGCTGGTCTCCGGACCAGTGACGACAGTTCTGCCCTCTAGGGCACTGACTCTGGCGATGGTCTCCGGACTAGTGACGATAGTGCTGCCCTCCAGGGCAATGACTCTGGCAGTGGTCTCCGGACCAGTGACAATAGTGCTGCCCTCCATGGCACTGACTCTGGTGGTGGTCTCCGGACCAGTGACGATGGGGCTGGCGGTGGCGTCCTGGCCAGCGGGGAGGATGGCGGCCTTCTCCGCCGTGCTGTTCCTCCCAGACTTTGGAGACTTCACCACCTTGGGAGGGGTCACAGCTGACTCAACACTCCCCCCAGGACCCTTGTGTGCGGCTTTGCCGGCAGGAGTCTTCACCCTCTCCCATCGGGCACTGTCCAACTTCTGGTGCTTTACAGGGGGTGGACTGGCAGTGCTTTGGCTCTGTGTCATACTGGCTGCCCTGGTGGCAAGTGCACTCCACATACCTCTAACACGCACCACTGGTACCGAACTTTTTTTGGCTGAGGTGCTAGTACGGGACCTATAAATTGGAGGGGTGGGGATGGTGGGACAGGTCAAGGTTGCTCAGGAAAAGTTCTGACGAACACTGGGATGGGTAGCTGGAGGGGGTCTGGTAGTGGAGGAAGAGGAGGTGGTTGTAGTAGGTGTAACTTTATATGATTTGGGTGCAGGTGCAGGTTCTGGAGGCTGTCATGAGGTGGATGGATGTTGGGTGTGTGGGTGTCCGCGTTTGTGTACTTTGGTACGGGGCGTCACAGACACACTGGGAGAGGACACAAGAGACGTGTAAATTGTAGTGGGGGTGGTGAGTGCAGGTGAGCGGGGTGTGATGCTGGGTGTTCTGGTGCGAGTCCTTGTGGCTGTAGTGGTAGTGCATGCAGGTGAGAATGTAGATGACACTGGGAGGGAGGAGGGAGACGACGAGGAGGGGGACACAGTGGAGCAGTGGATGTTGCTGTGTCTGTATGTGGGTGATGCTTGTGTGAGTGCCTGTGGGATGTGTGGTGCCTATGTTTGCCTGAGCTGCTCTTGTGTGTTGAGGTGTGTGCAGGCTGCTCTGATGGTGTGCTTGGGATAGGCTGGGGTACAGGGGATTGGGTCTGAGTGGAGGAAGTTGGAGGGGGGAGGCTAGGCACAGGGACAATGGCTGCCATCAGTGCTGAGGCCAGAGATTGCAGGGTTCGATGATGGGCAGCCTGACCAGAATGAATGCCCTCCAGGAATGCATTTGTTTGTTGCAACTTCCTTTCTACACCCTGGATGGCATTCACAATGGTAGACTGCCCAACAGTGAGTGACCTGAGGAGGTCAATGGCCTCCTCACTGAGGGCAGCAGGGGTGACAGGGGCAGGGGCTGAGGTGCCTGGGGCGAAGGTGATGCCCACCCTCCTTGGTGAGCGGACACGGAGCGAAGGCTGAGGGGCTGCTGGGAGGGCGGTGCTGGTAGGGGGGGTGGTGGCTGTACCTGTAGAAGTGGGGGGGGGTACAGATGGTGCCGCCACCACAAGGGAGCTCCCATCGGAGGACGAGTCCGTGTCGCTGATCCGGTCACCGACGTGAAGCTCCCCTCGCCCTCCGACGCACTGGTGTATTCTGTGTCTGTGGTGTGGCCCTCCATGGCCATGTGGGACGCAGACCCCTCGTGCTCCGGTGCCACTGTACCTCCGCCTGATGATGCTGATGCACAAAAGAACAGGGAGACCACAAAAAAGGGGTGGGGAAACAGAAGAAAGACGGTTGAGTGCATGGCTTACCGCTACCGTTGGCGGACATTACAGACACAGCAGCCCACTGCACTACGCCGTGCTCTTGCCTAGGGAAACCCACAGCCCTCCTCCCCCACCCAGACACCTCCACTGCACGCAAAGTCATGAGAATGTGAGTGTACTCACCACCTTGTGTCTGCTGTGATGCCCTCATGCACCCATCCAACTCAGGGTAGGCCACCGCCAGGATCCGGAACATCAGGGGGTTCATGGTGAGATGGGCACCCCTCCCACGTTGGGAGGCCATCCCCAGCTGAGCCTCCGCTGTCTTCTTGCTCCAGCGGCAAATGTCCTCCCATCTTTTACGGCAGTGGGTGCTCCGCTTCTGGTGGACCCCCGGGGTCTGGACATCCTTGGTGATGGCACGCCAAAATCCTTCTTCTGGTGGGCGCTGACCTACATGACATGTACAGGGGAAGAAGAGAAGTCATTAGCAACAGCTCCGTCGAAGTGAGTGGCCCACATCCCTGCCCTTGCCATGTGGCACATGCAATCACGTTTCTACATGCTTGCAGGACTCTGCCCCCTTCCTACTGACATCCAGCCCTCTCCACCCAGGCATAGCCCATACAACGTGCTCCCTGTGTACTTACCTGTTGGTCTGGAGGACCGTAGAGTAGCGTGTACTGGGGGAGGACCCCGTCCACGAGCTTCTCCAACTCCTGTGCAGTGAAGGCAGGGGCCCTTTCCCCAGATGCACGAGCCACTGTCTCTTCCAGACCGAGGTCACAGCAGCACTTGCAGTGTAGGTCCTCTCCTGTCGAAGATCAGGTATCGAGTGATTGAACAGATAGAAAATGGCGGTCACGTCTGCGGCTGTGCGTATCATCACCGCTGGCGCACTTCGTCATTGGCTCCTTGGACCCATAGGGTCCAATGTTAACCAATGCAGCATTGCGCCGCGGTCTTTGACCGCCTACCGCGACGGTGTACAACGCTAGCGCAGTTACCTCACATCCCATTGTCCCACTTTAGAGGTCAGGCAGCTGCCATTTCAGGGGCCCACATGCCTTCATTTACAACTGCGTCACACATACCTAGGCCTACACTCAACACACATACAGGAAGGATATTGTATTTAGTGTTGTGTCCTGTGTAGCTGTGGGTACATACCTCAGGATTTGTTGACTCTGTGGTCGCTGTTGTCCTTCCTAGGCACCGTCAGCTGGGACACGTGAGGAGATGGCGGAATCCTCCGGTGTACCGACCGCTGGTGGACCTGTTAACAATGGAGGAGCGACATTTAATCATCACCTACAGGTTTGACCGTGCCACAATCCAGGAACTGTGTACCCAGTTGGAGCCAGACATGATGTCACCAATCCGCCATCCCCCAGGAATCCCTCCTCAAGTGCAGGTGTTATCAGTGCTCCATTTCCTAGCAAGTGGGTCATTTCAGACAACAGTGGCCATGGCATCAGGGATGTCCCAGCCTATGTTTTCATACGTGTTGTCCAGAGTGTTGTCTGCCCTGCTGAAACACGTGAGAAGCTACATAATTTTCCCTCAGGTGGAGGATTTGGCAACAGTTAAAGGTGACTTCTATGCCCTGGGACATATCCCTAACATCATAGGTGCCAGTGATGGGACCCATGTGGCTCTGGTCCCCCCCCCCCCCAACAGGAGTGAGCAGGTGTACAGGAACCGGAAGAGTTATCATTCGATGAATGTTCAGATGGTATGTTTGGCAGACCAGTACATCTCCCAGGTAAATGCTATGTTCCCTGGCTCAGTGCATGACGCCTACATCCTGTGGAATAGCAGCATCCCGTATGGAATGGGTCAACTCCAGAGGCACCCTGTGTGGCTATTAGGGGACTCTGGTTACCCCAACCTGTCATGGCTATTGACCCCAGTGAGGAATCCCAGGACCAGGGCAGAGGAACGCTACAATGAGGCCCATGGGCGGACTAGGAGGGTGATCGAACGCACCTTCCGCCTCCTGAAGGCCAGGTTCAGGTGCCTCCATATGACAGGTGGTTCCCTATTCTACTCACCAAGGAAGGTGTGCCAGATCATCATCGCCTGCTCGATGCTTCCCAATCTTGCTTTGCAACGCCAGGTGCCTTTTCTGCAGGAGGATGGTCCAGATGACGGTGTTGTGGCAGCTGTGGAGACTGTGGACAGTGATGAAGAGGAATTAGAGGAAGAAGACAATGATAACAGGGACTCTGTCATACAGCAATATTTCCAGTGACACACAGGTGAGAACAATTATTTTACTAATACATTCACTTTCACACTTCTACCTCTATCCTGTCTGTCAATTTGAAGTAGTATCTGCTAACTGAGTGATACATTTCCATTACGGTTTCACAGGTGTGGTTACCAACGTGTGTCATCTGCTTGCATCCTTCATGGACTTGTGATGTGTGACATAGGTATGTTGACATTACTATTGAGAACGGATTTTGTCACTGTCATAGCTAATACACATTTTCAAAGTCACAGACTGACTCCAGATTGTTTTGTGGTTCAGGGGTGTTTATTGAAGTGCTAATTATTGGAGGGGGGGCAAAATGGTGATGGTGGAGGAATGTCAATGGCAGAGTCCAGTCTATAAGTCTCACAGGTACATTGCCCATATGGACATAGGAAGTGGAGCTGGGGCAGTTCCAATCTGGAGAGGGTAACAAAGTGGGACAGTGGGAGGACAATCAGGGTGGTCTCATTTCCTGGCGGGGGTCTTGCCATCTTGCTCTGTCCTGTTCCTGGATCTCAAGGACCGCTTGCGGGGTGGTTCTCCATCTGCAGGGGGTGGGGTGCTGGTATGGTGGTCCTGTGGCGGGGCGTCCTGTCCACTAGCGCCAGCGGAGGTGTTGGGCAGTTTATCATCCATGCTAGTGTCAGGGGCCCCTTGGAGTGCCACGGTGTCCCTCATGGTCTTTTGTATGACCTTCAGCACCCCTACGATGGTGGCCAGGGCGGTGCTGATGGTTCTGAACTCTTCCCTGAACCCCAAATACTGTTCGTCCTGCATGCGCTGGGTCTCCTGAAACTTGGCCAGGACTGTAGCCATCGTCTCCTGGAAGTGGTGGTATGCTCCCATGATGGAGGAGAGGGCCTCGTGGAGAGTGGGTTCCCTTGGCCTGTCCGTCCCCTGACGCACTGCAGCCCTCCCAGTTCCCCTGTGTTCCTGTGCCTCTGTCCCCTGGACCGTGTGCCCACTACCACCGCCCCCAGGTCCCTGTTGTTGTTGGGGTGGTGGGTTATCCTGGGTTCCCTGTAGTGGTGGACACACAGCTGACTGACGTGTCCTGGGTACGGAGGTATGGGCCCGCTGGGTGGGTGCTGTGCTGGTGTTACCAGAGGGTGGATGGTCAGTGTTGGGCTGTGCCTGTGCGAGGGGAACCGACTGTCCCGAGGCCCACGATGGTCCGGGCTGGTCATCTGGATCCAGTTGGACAGAGCTGCTGTCATCACTGTGGGCCTCTTCTGGGGGTGTAGTGGACATGTCTGGACCCTCCTGTGTGGTGATGTTACGTAGTGGTCCTGCAGGGGTATAAAAGCATGATTATTGCATGTGTGTGTGTCATGGTGTGCAATGGGTGGGTGTGCGTGTACCCCAGTGCAAGCATTCCTGTGTGCGGGCTTGTGTGATGATGGTTGGAGGGTGTTATGGGTATGTGCAGTGGGCATGCTTTAGTGATGGGTGTCCATGCTTTGTTGTTGCATGCAGGTGTGTGATAGCATGCAGGTAGGGTGGGGGATATGATAGTTAAGATTTGACTTACCAGTGTCCATTCCTCCACCGACTCCTCCAAGGCCCTCAGGATGCATAATGGTCAAGACCTGCTCCTCCCATGTTGTTAGTTGTGGGGGAGGAGGTGGGGGTCCACCGCCAGTCTGCTGAATCGCGATGTTGTGCCTGGAGACCACTGAACGCACCTTCCCCCGTAGGTCGTTCCACCTCTTCCTGATGTCCTCCCGATTTCATGGATGCTGTCCCACTGCAATAACCCTGTCGACGATTCTTCGCCATAGCTCCATCTTCCTGGCTATGGAGGTGTGCTGCACCTGTGATCCAAATAGCTGTGGCTCTACCCGTACGATTTCCTCCACCATGACCATGAGCTCCTCCTCGGAAAACCTGGGTGTCTTTGGCGTGCCATGGGGTGGTGTAGGTGATGTGTGGGGTTGTGTATGTGGTGATGAGTGTGGTGATGTGTTGTGGTGTGTGGAATTTTGTGCGTGGATGTTGTGTGGGTGATGGTGTTTGGTGCCTCTGTGTGGTGGGGTTCTCTATTGCTGTGCTCTCTCTCTGTCGCCTTCGTCTCAGATTTTTGGTCGTAGGGGTTTGTGGGTGATGTGGGTGTGTGTTTTATAATTTGTTGGGTGTGTGGGAGTGTTGTTTGTATGTGTATCAGGTGTCTGTATTCTGAATTGTCCAATGTGGCGGTGTTTTGGAGATGTGTGTGTATTTTGAGAGTGCCGGTGTGTACCGCCAATGGAATACTGCGGTTGAAAGACCGCTGCGTGGATTCGTGGGTCGTAATAGCATGGGCGTGTTTCTGCTGGCGGGACGGTGGAGGTTTTGTTTTTGCCAGTTTATCACTGACCTTTGGTGTGGCGGACTTGTGTGGGTGTCTGTATTTCGGCTGATTCCGAGATGTGGGTCATAATAGCTGTGGCGGTTTTCCGCGGCGGTGTATTGGCGGTCTCCTGCACAGCGGTAAGCGGCTTTTACCGCCAATGTTGTAATGACCCCCTAAGTATCTTCTTACATATCTGGTTTATGTCATCAATTCTAGCCATCGTCCCCATATCTTTTCGAATTTGTGTGGGCACCCTCTAGACTCAAATACCAGTTTCTCCTGATTGGCACACCAATCCACCCCCTTCCTCCATTTCTGGATCAACGGGCCTTCTGGGGACGTCCACGGTGCAGCGATATCTCTCTTAGCGACTAATAATGCTGTAGCTGTCAGTGGTCGTTTAGCACGTGTTCCACCCATTTCTTCCATTACCCCCAATAGGATTAGCTTAGCTGATTTTTGTAATTCTTGACCCAGTGCCCTTCCTATATCTCGGATCACCCCTTCCCAGTACTTTTGTATTTTTTGACAGGTCCATACCATATGAAAGAAGTCTGCTGGTTCATTCGGGCATCTTGGGCATTTGGCAGAAGGGCGGGCTCACATTTTGTGTAGTTTGGATGGTGTCAGATAGGCCCCATATAAATAATAGAATTGTATCATGCGGAACCTTGCCGATATTGCCAATACCTTAGGCGCCATCAAGGCTTCCCTCCATTCCGTTTCTTCTAGGGGTCCGAGCCATGATTCCCACTTAGTCCTAAAAATGACTAAGTTATCAGGAGTGTTGTTGATTAGTGTTTTGTAAAGTTGAGAAATGCCTTTCCCCTCCATATTTCTCATTAGTATTTTGGCTTCCAGTGGGTTAAAGTCCAGTATAGGACTTGTGGTGGGCAGATGGGTTCGCAGTGCGTGTCTTAGTTGAAGGTATCTAAAGAACTGTGTCTGGTTTAATTGAAATTCTGCTTGTAGGTCTTGGAACGATTTAATGGCCCTCCCTTTCCATATGTCCCCAACCAGGGAACTGCCTATTAGGTCCCATGTTGCGAATCCCTCCAGCGTGGCCGAGGCATACATCCATTTCCTTCTCCATAGCGGAGTCTGGATGGTGATAACAGTATTCCAGTGAGTGTGGCTTAACGCAGCTCGCCATGCCAGAAAGACCACTTTGGTTGTTTCCTCCATGTCACGAGGAAGGGATGCTCCATACAGCATGTCAAGAACCTGTGGAAACCCCAGGAGTGTCAATTCTGTCTTATACGCCGGGTCTTCCCAGCCCCCATTAAACCAGTCATGGACTACTATCAATTGGGTAGCCAGGAAATATAGATAGGGATCTTACGCACCCAAACCTCCATCATACATTCCTCTCCGGCAATGTTGTATCGCTACTCAATGTCTATTACCTCTCCATTGAAATCTTCCGGTGATGCTTTCGAGCTTTTTGAACCAGGAGTGGGGGATGAGGATGGGAGCATTTTGGAATATGTATAGGAGTCTTGGCAAGATCATCATTTTGTTAGGGCCACCTACCCCATCACATTCAAGGGGAAGGTTTGCGATCTCTGCATGTCCGTTTTGTTTCTTGTTAGCAGAGGAGATCGATTTTTGGCCCATGTTAATTCGGGCAAAAGGGTTACCCAGATCCCTAGATATTTAAAACTTAATTTGCGCATGGGTATGGTATTTTGCCAATTGAAGCAATCACGTGTGTTTGCTAGCGGGATCAGGATTGATTTGGTGGAGTTCATCCTGAGACCTGAGATTAGTTAGTATTTCCTTAGAAGGCAAAGGCTCCTTGGACCCGTTATACTGGGTTCCTCCATATATAGCAGAACATCATCTGCATATAGAGCTATCCTGTCTTCATGAGATGGACCCCATTTCCATCCTCGGTATACTGAGCCCGCTCTGATCATCTGGGCTAGAGGCTCAATGGCCAGGGTAAACAAAAGAGGGGATAGGGGACATCCCTGTCGAGTACCTCTGCGGATGTCGAACCTGTGGGATATGGTCCCACTAACCTGTACACAGGCCGTAGGGTTAGTGTATAATACTTTAATTAAGTGGCAAAATTGTTTTTCTATGCCTGCCCGTCAGAGCACCAGTAGAAGGAATCCCCAGTCAACCGAATCAAAAGCCTATTCAAAATCTATGAGCAAGAGGGCCAGGCTTTGGGGCAACCGGCGTATCTCCACCAAGGCTACGTGTAGCCGGCGGATACAGTGTTGTGTACTGCGGGTTGCCATAAACCCACATTGGTCAGGATGGATTAGCTGCGGCAGGACCCTTTTGATGCGAGTGGCAAGGATAGAGGCGAAAATTTTAATTTCTGTGTTAATCGATGATATTGGTCTGTAATCCGCGCAGTGAGGCGAAGGGGGCTAGGTTTTGGGGAGCACCACGATCATGGCTGTATCTAGTTCAGGAGGAAAGGATCCACCTTTTCCTATTTCTGCGAAAAGGCGTAGGAGACGTGGGGTCAGGTCTTCTCTAAACACCTTATAATATTCAGGGGGGAACCCATCTGGACCAGGCGTCTTGCCACCGTTTAATGTCGAGATTGACGTCCCAATTTCTTCCTCTCTAATGGGTTCCTCTAAAAGCTGTGCTTCTATCATAGGTAACTGTGGCAGGGGGATCTCGTCAAGTAGTTGACGTGTTTGATGTGAATCTATTTGTGTAGATGCTTGGTACAGTGTATGATAATAGTTGGCAAAAGCATTCGCAATTTCGTAATGACCCGTAACCAGGGCCACATCCTTGTCATAAATTTCAGGGATGATCTTTGAGGGATGATCGCGGGAGATCAACCAATACAGCATCTTCCCGGTCTTGTTCCCCCAGCCATATATCCTTCCAGTGCTGGCCCTCCATAAATGTTTCCCGGCCTCCAGGGATTGACCCTGTATCTCCTCTCAGATTAGGAGGAGTTGACACATCAGTTTCGCGCTTGGGTTTATTGCGTTGTCTCATCGAGGTTTATTGCTCGGAGCGCTCTAGCTGTGTGATATGTAGCGTTTTGGCACGTTCCTGATTACGTATCAGATTTTTAGCCATACCTCTTAATACCGCCTTCCCTGCCGCCCATAGAGTGCCCTCCGAGGTTACCGAGCCTTCGTTTAGGTGGAAGTATTCTGCTTGTGCCTGACGTAATTGTTCCTTAAAGTGTTCATCTTGGAGATACCATGCGTTTAGCCGCCACATGGGGTGACGCCGGGGGTGGGCCGGGCCTAGTGTGAGCCGGAGAGGGGCATGGTCAGAGATTCCTCTGGCTAGAATCTTGATGTGTGAGAGGGTTGTACAATCTGTGCTCAGAAGAAGCATCAGGTCTATTCTGGATTGGGAGCCATGGGCTGCTGAGGTGTGGGTGAATTGTCTCTGCCTTGGATGCCATATCCGCCAGGTGTCACATAGTCTCATGGCAGATAACCATCCCTTAATTTCGGTTGCCAGTGTACGTCTATATGTGGTGAGTGGGCCGTCTACATCTAAGGTCGGGTCCGGGGTTGCGTTGAAGTCGCCACCTAGTATAGTGTGCCCAGGGGGTAGGTCAGAGAGAAGTTTTGTGAGTGCCTGGAGGGTTGAACTGGCCAGGGAGGGAGGGGCGTAGATACTTAATATATTAAATGTGATCTCTTCTACCTTACCGGTAATGGCTACAAACCGCCCCTGTTGGTCTCTCCGTACTTGGATGTGTGTCATAGGGAATGTACAATGCAATAATATGGCTACTCCTTGTGACCCACGTGTGTATCCCGCATGGTACACTCTATCAAATCCTCGACGATTCAGGAATGGGTATTTATCCCCCAAAAAGTGGGTTTCCTGCAACATGAGTATTTCTGGATGGTATCTAAGTGTGAAGGTGTATACTGCAGTACGTTTAATTTTGTCTAGGAGCCCGTTGATGTTCATGACATAATTTGTACTTGATTAATGGGGGGTGTAATTGTAGGTGGAATTTTACAGTTGTTGAGTCAACCTTTAGCTACTAGTTTGTGCGACTCTGAAGGACTTATCTTTCTATCTTCCTGCTGCCGATTCTCAGACTATTATATCTGTTGAGTCATTAAGAATCCTGCCCTGTGCCTCAATTAAAAAAAAAAAATGAATCTTGCCTTCGCATACAAATTCTAATATTGGCCTTTAGAACGAGGCCGGAACCCCCTTGCCCACCAACTCCCTCCCCAACCCATACTTCCCCCCAGAAGCATCTGTCGCCCCTATACATAGCCCCTCACTTCTAAAACTGGTGAGATGCCTTTTGAGTGGTAAGGCTGTGGTATTGGTGGCGGTGGACCCCTCCCTAGTATCGGATCATGCATAAATGTATAATACTCGATGTGTGATCAAGTTAGGCATAAGGCTTCTATTTCTGTGTTCATTGTCTTAAGTCTTTCCCAGAATAAGTTCCACCTATGCAGTCACAGGATTGTACTACGGGACAAGTCAGAGTCTTCTTGTGTCTCTAGCTGGATCTTGGTTGTGTCCTGTGGTTTCAGGCTTGTCAGGGTGGCTGTGGAATTCTCTTTCGATTGTGGGTGTCTGGGTTCCGATCGATGAGCCCCGGGAGGGGAGTCCGAGCTGGATCTATGTGTTCCTCTTCGTTTCCGAGAGCATGTACGCTGACGGCGCATCGGTTGTTACCCCCTTGGGTGAGCTGGTGTTGTCTTAAGCGGTGGCCATGATCCTGTTCTGTGCATATCTAGTGGGGTTTCTTCCGTTAGCCAGGTCCATGCTGCGGTCAGCTGCTCAACGAAGTAGGCTTTATTATTATAGATCACCCGGAGGCTGGCTGGAAACAGGAGACTATACTGGATGCCCATTGATCTAAGCTTTTGTTTCACTTCCATGAATGAGTGGCGTTGTTGCTGTACCTCTAATGTGTAATCCGGGAAAAGGAGTACTTTCTTTCCATTGCAGAGTTGGTCTCCCCTGGAGCGAGCCTCCCGCAGGACCAGGTCTCTGTCTTTGAAGTTGAAGAGGCACATTATTACTGGCATGGGTGGGGAGCCGAACGGTGGCCTTGCGCGCAGCGACCTATGGGCTCGTTTGATTGTGAACCATGGCGTGAGGTGGTCTGCCGGCAACCAGGATCGGAACCACTCCTCTAGGAACGTATCCAATAATGATTCTGCAGTGGCCTCGGGAAGACCCACTATGCGAAGATTGTTATGTCAAGATCTGTTTTTGGCATCTTCAGCCCTCCTGTGTAGATCTGAGGTGCGTTTGGTCAGCATTGAGATTTGGGTTTGTAGAGTTGTTATTTCATCTTCTGCCGTGGAGATTCTCGCCTCGGCCTCTGTGATTCAGGATACTGCATTGCGGAGATCTTGCCGGATCAGGGCGACATCCACTCCGACCTCCCCTAATTTTTGATTCAACTGCTGTCTGGGAGGCCTAAATCGCCTGAAGGATCGCCGCCAGGTCGCTGGACGATGTTTTTGGGTTATTACCGCCTTTTGTGGTTGGGACTTCCGACCGTGGGCCCGCTGTACCTGTGGTGAATTGGTCCATACGAGCTTGTGCCGTTGTTTGTTTGATAAGCTTTGTCTTTGCCCGTGATGTTCGGTGTGGTTCTAACCTCTCTAGGGTTGCAGTGATCGGTCAATTTCGTTCTGCCCTACTGTAGGGCCTGATGGGAGATCCCTGGGGAGCTAATCTGATTCCCCCTGTGGTATATCCTAATTTATGAATCTATTAGATAGTTCCAGGGGTATTGGGGGAACACGGTGTTGCAGAGTTTATTTCAACTTACTGTTTCGTTTTGTTATTGTCCTATCCCCTGCTATGTCCTTTATCCCGGCGGCGTTTTTATTCACTCGATATGGTCCCGGGACTCCTCCCCTGTCCAGCCGGTAAGGATGCCTGGCGTCCGGAGGAGGGGCGGTCAGCGAATAAGGAAAGGGTGAAAAGGGAGGCACTCCTTGTAATCCCTAATGTGTCACCTTCAGACTGCACCCCACTGTGGTCCGAATTAGGGAGATGGGGCCCCTCTCTGCTCACGGGGCCCGAAGATCCAGATTCACCTCTCCGTATCCCAGTGTTTGTCCCAGCTCACGTTTGTGGTTGCTGCTTGTTACTGCTACTTAATTTCTTCTTTCCCCCCTCCCAGGGAGACCAGTGGGGAGCGCGTCACCGCAACACGGTCAGTAGTTGGCCGCCCTCGTGGCGATGTAATCTCTAGGCCCCGTACTGCAGCCAGACCCGGGCTCCAAAACCCTCTCCCGGGCTCCAGCCGGGGGGCCCCTCGCTGCCACGGAGTCTCTTATCACGGGGGAGGGGGGCAACGAGCCAGCCGGTTCGGTCCTACGGCTGATCACACCCGTGGTAGGCCCTCCATCCAGGCCCCGCATCCTGGCCTATAGCATCATCAGCAGGGGTCCCCGTGCCCTGGCGAGCACCCGTCCGCTCAGGTGGCCCTCCCAGCAGTCTGCAGGTCCTCCTCCTAATATCGGGCTCTGGGCCTGCCAGGCCCCGCACAATTTGAGGCCTCCGGGCCACGGAGCGCCTCCAACCCCCTTCCCAGCCCTCGGTCACCACGGGAAGGGGAGGAAAAATCAGGAGGACCAGAGAATTGCGGCGCTGCCGGTACAGGGCCCACCTTCATATCTCCCAGTCACAGCGGTCCCGGCCCCGACCCGCACCTTCTCTGGCTCGGGGTCCGCAGCCCTGCCTCCAGGCCGTCCGGGCCGCCGCCGCCTTTCCGCCGCAGCAGGTTGCGCCTCAGGTCCGTCCCTCAGCCGCCATCTTGATCAGGTGAAGCAGCGGATGAACGCTGGGCAGCTAAAACCTCAAACTCACGGGCCAGGAGTGCCGGGAACCTGCCACACAAGACGGGGCAGGATAAAGGAACCCCGATGAAGCGTTCACGGTGTTAATGTGTACGGATAGTGATTTTATGAGAGGTGGATGACGGGGGGGTCCTGAGCACTACAAAAGTGCGACCGCCATCTTGACGCCCTGGCCACGCCCCCTCCAGTGTTTGTTTTTTAAACAAGCTTTCCCTTACGTGGAAAGTAGACTCTGCTAGCTTGGAAGTGTGGATTCAGCCTGTCTGTATCCAAGGAGATTATGAATAGAGCAGCAGCTGCCTTTCCCCCTGCCCACAGGGACTGGACTTAGCTCATTGGCTCTCTGAGTCTCTGTTGCACCTGAGGCCCGCCGTCCCACACCTTCTCTGGCCCCTTAAATTTGTGGAGGGAAGCCCAAGACAGCCACCTCCATTTTGTGAGCCTCAGCATCTTCCCTGTGTCCTGACATAGCCCAGTGTTCATGGATTGCAAAAAGACCTAGGTAAGGAGCACTGAGATTTTTCGGGGTAAATAGTACTATTTGTTCAAAAGTGTTTATTTCAGCTACCTGTGTCTGTTTTACTGTGGACTTTCTGTTTTTCAGGCAGCCTGGCCTCTTTAAAAGTGGTGTTTTTTTTAAATTTGATTTTGCCATGAATGTATGAATTGCCTTCCTAGTTTGTGGCACATACCCCCCCTTTTTTCTTCTAAGTAAAAAGGCTACATACATCTTGCAGAGTGTGTTTTTAGGAGACTGTTTTAATCTGTTTCTGTGATTTCAATTGTGTTTAAAAACTGTCTGCCCCCCTGTTTTCTGCCTTTAAAAAAGCCCAATTTCAGAGTGCGCGCCCAGCAGTATTCTATTGTTTGTTTTTGAAACAATCTGTCCCTTACCTGGAAAGTAGACTCTGCTAGCTTGGAAGTGTGGATTCAGCCTATCTGTATTTATGGAGATTCTGAATAGAGCAGTAGCTGCCTTTCCCACTGCCCACAGGGACTGGACTTAGCTGATTGGCTCTCTGAGTCCTTGTTGAACCTGAGCCCTGCCCCCCCCCACACATGTTCTGGCCCCTTAAGATTGTGGAGGGAAGCTCAAGACATCCACATCCTTGTTGTGACCCTCAGCATCTTCCCTGTGTCCTGATACAGCCCAGTGTTCAAGGATTGCAAAAAGACCTAGGTCAGGAGCCCTGAGATATTTCTGAGTGAATGGTACTATTTGTTCAAAAGTGTTTATTTCAGCTACCTGTGTCTGTTTTACTGTGGACTCTCTGTTTTTCAGGCAGCCTGGCCTCTTTTAAAGTTGTGGTTTTTTTTTATTTGTTTTTGCCGTAACTGTGTGAATTGCCTTGCTAGTTTGTGGCACATAGCCCCCCTTTTTTCTTCTAAGTAAAAAGGCTACATACATCTTGCAGACTGTGTTTTTAGGAGACTGTTTTAATCTTTTTCTGTGATTTAAATTGTGTTTAAAAACTGTCTGCCCCCCTGTTTTTTGCATTTAAAAAAGCACGATTTCAGAGTGCGCGCCCAGCAGTTTTCCCGTGTTTGGTTTTGAAACAATCTCTCCCTTACCTGGAAAGGAGACTGCTAGCTTGGAAGTGAGGATTCAGTCTGTCTGTATACAAGGAGATTCTGAATAGAGCAGCAGGTGCCTTTCCCCCTGCCCACAGGGACTGGACTTAGCAAATTGGCTCTCTGAGTCCCTGTTGCACCTGAGCCCCTCCCCCCCACACCTGCTCTGGCCCCTTAAGTTTGTGGAGGGAAGCCGAAGACAGCCACCTCCATTTTGTGAGCTTCAGCATCTTCCCTGTTTCCTGATACAGATCAGTGTTCAAGGATTGCAAGAAGACATAGGTAAGGAGCCATAATATTTTCCTGGGTAAATAGTATTATTTGTTCAAAATTGTTTATATCAGCTACCTGTGTCTGTTTTACACTGGACTCTCTTTGTTTCAGCAGCCTCGCCTCTTTTAAAGTGGTGTTTTTTAAAATTCACTTTTGCTGTGACTGTGTGTATTGCCTTGCTAGTTTGTGGAACATAACCCCACTCCCCCTTTTATCTTCTAAGTAAAAAGGCTACATACATCTTGCAGACTGTGTTTTTAGGACACTGTTTTAATCTTTTTCTGCCCACCTGTTTTTTGCCTTTAAAAAATTATGATTTCAGAGTGCGCGCCCAGCAGTATTCCAGTGTTTGTTTTTGAAACAATCTCTCCCTTACCTGGAAAGGAGACTCTGCTAGCTTGGAAGGGTGGATTCAGCCTGTCTGAATCCAAGGATATTCTGAATAGAGCAGCTGCTGCCTTTCCCTGTGCCCACAGGGACTGGACTTAGCTGATTGGCTCTCTGAGTCCCTGTTGCACCTGAGCCCTGCCCCCCCCCACACATGCTGTGGCCCCTTAAGTTTGTGGAGGGAAGCCCAAGACAGCCACCTCCATTTTGTGAGCCTCAGCATCTTCCTTGTGTCCTGATACAGCCCAGTGTTCAAGCCTCTTTTAAAGTGGTGTTTTTTTTTTATTCGTTTTTGCTGTGACTGTGTGAATTGCCTTGCTAGTTTGTGGCACATAACCCCCCCTTTTTTCTTCTAAGTAACAGGTCACAAACATCTTGCAGAGTGTGTTTTTAGGAGACTGTTTTAATCTGTTTCTGTGATTTACATTATGTTTAAAAACTGTCTGCCCCCCTGTTTTTTGCCTTTAAAAAAGCATGATTTCAGAGTGCGCGCCCAGCAGTATTCCAGTGTTTGTTTTTTAAACAATCTCTCCCTTACCTGGAAAGGAGACTCTGCTAGCTTGGAAGGGTGGATTCAGCCTGTCTGTATCAAATGAGATTCTGAATAGAGCAGCAGCTGCCTTTCCCCCTGCCCACAGGGACTGGACTTAGCTGATTGGCTCTCTGAGTCCCTGTTGCACCTGAGCCCCGTCCCTGCACACCTGCTCGGGCCCCTTAAGTTTGTGGGGGGAAGCCCAAGACAGCCACCTCCATTTTGTGAGCCTCAGCATATTCCCTGTGTCCTGATACCACCCACTGTTCAAGGATTGCAAAAAGACCTAGGTAAGGAGCCCGGAGATTTGTCTGGGTAAATAGTATGATTTGTTCAAAAGTGTTTATTTCAGCTACCTCTGTCTGTTTTACTGTGGACTCTCTGTGTTTCAGGCAGCCTGGCCTCTTTGAAAGTGGTGTTTTTTTCAAATTAGTTTTTGCTGTGACTGTGTGAATTGCTTTGCTAGTTTGTGGCACATAACCCCTCCCCCCCTTTTTCTTCTATGTAAAAAGGCTACATAAATCTTGCAGAGTGTGTTTTTAGGAGACTGTTTTAATCTGTTTCTGTGATTTAAATTGTGTTTTAAAACTGTCCGCCCCCCTGTTTTCTACCTTTAAAAACCCCTATATCAGAGTGCGCGCCCAGCAGTATTCCAGTGTTTGTTTTTTAAACAATCTCTCCCTTACCTGGAAAGTAGACACTGCTAGCTTGGAAGTGTGGATTCAGCCTGTCTGTATCCAAGGAGATTCTGAATAGAGCAGCGGGTGCCTTTCCCCCTGCCCACAAGGACTGGACTTAGCTAATTGGCTCTCTGAGTCCCTGTTGCACCTAAGCCCCGCCCCTCACCTGCTCTGGCCCCTTAAGATTGTGGAGGGAAGCTCTAGACAGCCACATCCATTTTGTGACCCTCAGCATCTTCCCTGCGTCCTGGTACAGCCCAGTGTTCAAGGATTGCAAAAAGACCTAGGTAAGGAGGCCTGAGATATTTCTGGGAAATAGTACTATTTGTTCAAAAGTGTTTATTTCAGCTACCTGTGTCTGTTTTACTGTGGACTCTCTGTGTTTCAGACAGCCTGGCCTCTTTTAAAGTGGTGTTTTTTTTTAATGTGTTTTTGCCGTGACTGTGTGAATTGCCTTGCTAGTTTGTGGCACATAACCCACCCCCTTTTTCTTCTAAGTAAAAAGGCTACATACATCTTGCAGTGTGTGTTTTTAGGAAACTGTTTTAATGTATTTCTGTGATTTAAATTGTGTTTAGAAACTGTCTGACCCCCTGTTTTTTGCCTTTAAAAAAGCCCGATTTCAGAATGCGCGCCCAGCAGTATTCCAGTGTTTGTTTTTTAAACAATCTCTCCCTTACCTGGAAAGTAGACTCTGCTAGCTTGGAAGGGTGGATTCAGCCTGTCTGTATCCAAGGAGATTCTGAATAGAGCAGCTGCAGCCTTTCCCCGTGCCCACAGGGACTGGACTTAGCTGATTGGCTCTCTGAGTCCCTGTTGCACCTGAGCCCCGCCCCCCCCCCCACAGCTGCTCTGGCCCCTTAAGTTTGTGGAGGGAAGCCCAAGACAGCCACCTTCTTTTTGTGAGCCTCAGCATCTTCCTTGTGTCCTGATACAGCCCAGTGTTCAAGGATTGCAAAAAGACCTAGGTAGGGAGGTCTGAGATATTTCTGGGAAATAGTACTATTTGTTTAAAAGTGTTTATTTCAGCTACCTGTGTCTGTTTTACTGTGGACTCTCTTTGTTTCAGGCAGCCTGGCCTCTTTTAAATTGGTGTTTTTTTTTTTATTCGTTTTTGCCGTGACTATGTGAATTGCCTTGCTATTTTGTGGCACATAATCCCCCCTTTTTTCTTCTAAGTAAAAAGGCTACATACATCTTGCAGAGTGTGTTTTTAGGAGACTGTTTTAATCTGTTTCTGTGATTTAAATTGTGTTTAAAAAGAGTCTGCCACCCTGTTTTTTGCCTTTAAAAAAGCCCGATTTAAGAGTGCGCACCCAGCAGCATTCCAGTGGGTTTTTTTGAAAAAATCTCTCTCTTACTTGGAAAGTAGACTCTGCTAGCTTGGAAGTGTGGATTCAGCCTGTCTGTATCAAAGGAGATTCTGAATAGAGCAGCAGCTGCCTTTCCCCCTGCCCACAGGGACTGGACTTAGCTGATTGGCTCTCTGAGTACCTATTGCACCTGAGCCCCGCCCCCAACACCTGCTCTGGCCCCTTAAGTTTGTGGAGGGAAGCTCAAGACAGCCACAGCCATTTTGTGAGCCTCAGCATTTTCCCTGTGTCCTGATACAGACCAGTGTTCAAGGATTGCAAAAAGACTAGGTAAGGAGCCCTGAGGTTTTTCTGGGTAAATAGTATTATTTGTTCAAAAGTGTTTATTTCAGCTACCTGTTTCTGTTTTACTGTGGACTCTCTGTGTTTCAGGCAGCCTGGCCTCTTTTAAAGTGTTTTTATTTTTTTATTAGTTTTTGCTGTGACTGTGTGAATTGCCTTGCTAACTTGTGGCACATAACCCCCCCCCCTTTATCTTCTAAGTAAAAAGGCTAAATACATCTTGCAGAATGTGTTTTTAGGAGACTGTTTTAATCCGTTTCTGTGATTTAAATTGTGTTTTAAAACTGTCTGCCCCCCTGTTTTATGCCTTTAAAAAAGCAGGATTTAAGGGTGCACGCCCAGCAGTATTCCAGTGTTTGTTCTTTAAGCAATCTCTCCCTTACCTGGAAAGTATATTCTGCTAGCTTGGAAGTGTAGATTCAGCCCGTCTGTATCCAAGGATATTCTGAATAGAGCAGCAGCTGTCTTTTCCCCTGCCCACAGGGACTGGATTTAGCTGATTGGCTCTATGAGTCCCTGTTGCACCTGAGCCCCGCCCGCCCCCCACACCTGCTCTGGCCCCTTAAGTTTGTGGAAGGAAGCCAAAGACAGCAACCTCCATTTTGTGAGCCTCAGCATCTTCCCTGTGTCCTGATACAGCCCAGTGTTCAAGGATTGCAAAAAGACCTAGGTAAGGAGCCCTGAGATTTTTCTGGGTAAATAGTATTATTTGTTCAAAAGTGTTTCTTTCAGCTACCTGTTTCTGTTTTACTGTGGACTCTCTGTGTTTCAGGCAGCCTGGCCTCTTTTAAAGTGGTGTTTTTTTTTAATTTGATTTTGCCGTGAGTGTGTGAATTGCCTTGCTAGTTTGTGGCACATACCCCCCCTTTTTTCTTCGAAGTAAAAAGGCTACATACATCTTGCAGAGTGTGTTTTTAGGAGACTGTTTTAATCTTTTTCTGTGAATTAAATTGTGTTTAAAGACTGTCTGCCCCCCTGTGTTTTGCCTTTAAAAAAGCACGATTTAAGAGTGCACGCCCAGCAGCATTCCAGTGTTAAGCAATCTCTCCCTTACCTGGAAAGTAGACTCTGCTAGCTTGGAAGTGTGGATTGCGCCTGTCTGTATCGAAGGAAATTCTGAATAGAGCAGCAGCTGCCTTTCCCGCTGCCCAAAGGGACTGGACTTAGCTGATTGGCTCTCTGAGTCCCTGTTGCACCTGAGCCCCGCCTCCCCACACCTGCTCTGGCCCCTTAAGTTTGTGGAGGGAAGCCCAAGACAGCCACCTCCATTTTGTGAGCCTCAGCATCTTCCCTGTTTCCTGATACAGCTCAGTGTTCAAGGATTGCAAAAAGACCTAGGTAAGGAGCCCTAAAATTTTCCTGGGTAAATAGTATTATTTGTTCAAAAGTGTTTATATCAGCTACCCGTGTCTGTTTTACTGTGGACTCTCTTTGTTTCAGGCAGCCTCGCATCTTTTAAAGTGTTTTTTTTTTAATTAGTTTTTGCTGTGACTGTGTGAATTGCCTTGCTAGTTTGTCGCACATAACCCCCCCCTTTTTTCTTCTAATTAACAGGCTACAAACATCTTGCAGAGTGTGTTTTTAGGAGACTGTTTTAATCTGTTTCTGTGATTTACATTGTGTTTAAAAACTGTCTGCCCCCCTGTTTTTTGCCTTTAAAAAAGCACAATTTCAGAGTGCGTGCCCAGCAGTATTCCAGTGTTTGTTTTTGAAACAATCTCTCCCTTATCTGGAAAGGAGACTTTGCTAGCTTGGAAGTGTGGATTCAGCCTGTCTGTATCCAGGGAGATTCTGAATAGAGCAGCAGCTGCCTTTCCCCCTCCCCACAGGGACTGGACTTAGCTAATTGGCTCTCTGAGTCCCTGTTGCACCTGAGCCCCTCCCCCCACACCTGCTCTGGCCCCTTAAGTTTGTGGAGGGAAGCCCAAGACAGCCACCTCCATTTTGTGAGCTTCAGCATCTTCCCTGTTTCGTGATACAGCTCAGTGTTCAAGGATTGCAAAAAGACCTAGGTAAGGAGCCCTAATATTTTCCTGGGTAAATAGTATTATTTGTTCAAAAGTGTTTATATCAGCTACCTGTGTCTGTTTTACTGTGGACTCTCTTTGTTTCAGGCAGCCTCGCCTCTTTTAAGGTGGTGTTTTTTTTTTATTCACTTTACCGTGACTGTGTGTATTGCCTTGCTAGTTTGTGGCACATAACCCCACTCCCCCTTTTATCTTCTAAGTAAAAAGGCTACATACATCTTGCAGAGTGTGTTTTTAGGAGACTGTTTTAATGTATTTCTGTGATTTAAATTGTGTTTAGAAACTGTCTGCCCCCCTGTTTTTTGCCTTTAAAAAAGCCAGATTTCAGAATGCGAGCCCAGCAGTATTCCAGTGTTTGTTTTTTAAACAATCTCTCCCTTACCTCGAAAGTAGACTCTGCTAGCTTGGAAGTGTGGATTCCGCCTGTCTGTATCCAAGGAGATTCTGAATAGAGCAGCTGCAGCCTTTCCCCGTGCCCACAGGGACTGGACTTAGCTGATTGGCTCTCTGAGCCCCTGTTGCACCTGAGCCCCGCCCCCCCCACACCTGCTTTGGCCCCTTAAGTTTGTGGAGGGAAGCCCAAGACAGCCACCTCCTTTTTGTGAGCCTCAGCATCTTCCTTGTGTCCTGATACAGCCCAGTGTTCAAGGATTGCAAAAAGACCTAGGTATGGAGCCCTGAGATATTTCTGGGAAATAGTACTATTTGTTCAAAAGTGTTTATTTCAGCTACCTGTGTCTGTTTTACTGTGGACTCTCTTTGTTTCAGGCAGCCTCGACTCTTTTAAAGTGGTGTTTTTTTTTATTCGTTTTTGCTGTGACTGTGTGAATTGCATTGATAGTTTGTGGCACATAACTCCCCCCCCCTTTTTTCTTCTAAGTAAAAAGGCTACATACATCTTGCAGAGCGTGTTTTTAGGAGACTGTTTTAATGTATTTCTGTGATTTAAATTGTGTTTAGAAACTGTCTGCCCCCCTGTTTTTTGCCTTTAAAAAAGTCCGATTTCAGAATGCGAGCCCAGCAGTATTCCATTGTTTGTTTTTTAAACAATCTCTCCCTTACTTGGAAAGTAGACTCTGCTAGCTTGGAAGTGTGGATTCAGCCTGTCTGTATCAAAGGAGATTCTGAATAGAGTAGCAGCTGCCTTTCCCCCTGCCCACAGGGACTGGACTTAGCTGATTGGCTCTCTGAGTACCTATTGCACCTGAGCCCCGCCCCCAACACCTGCTCTGGCCCCTTAAGTTTGTGGAGGGAAGCCCAAGACAGCCACAGCCATTTTGTGAGCCTCAGCATTTTCCCTGAGTCCTGATACAGCCCAGTGTTCAAGGATTGCAAAAAGACCTAGGTAAGGAGCCCTGAGGTTTTTCTGGGTAAATAGTATTATTTGTTCAAAAGTGTTTATTTCAGCTACCTGTTTCTGTTTTACTGTGGACTCTCTGTGTTTCAGGCAGCCTGGCCTCTTTTAAAGTGGTGGTTTTTTTTTTATTTGTTTTTGCTGTGACTGTGTGAATTGCATTGATAGTTTGTGGCACATAACTCCTCCCCCCCCCTTTTTTCTTCTAAGTAAAAAGGCTACATACATCTTGCAGAGTGTGTTTTTAGGAGACTGTTTTAATCTGTTTCTGTGATTTACATTGTTTCTAAAAACTGTCTGGCCCCCTGATCTTTGCCTTTAAAAAAGCCGGATATCAGAGTGTGCGCCCAGCAGTATTCCAGTGTTTGTTTTTTAAACAATCTCTCCCTTACCTGAAAAGTAGACTCTGCTAGCTTGGAAGTGTGGATTCAGCATGTCTGTATCCAAGGAGATTCTGAATGGAGCAGGAGCTGCCTTTCCCCGTACCCACAGGGACTGGACTTAGCTGATTGGCTCTCTGAGTCCCTGTTGCACCTGAGCCCTGCCCCCCCTCACACCTGCTTTGGCCCCTTAAGTTTGTGGAGGGAAGCCCAAGACAGCCACCTCAAGTTTGAGAGCCTCAGCATCTTCCCTGTGTCCTGTTACTGCCCAGTGTTCAAGGATTGCAAAAAGACCTAGGTAAGGAGCCCTGAACTTTTTCTGGGTAAATAGTATTATTTGTTCAAAAGTGTTTATTTCAGCTACCTGTGTCTGTTTTACTGTGGACTCCCTGTGTTTCAGGCAACCTGGCCTCTTTTAAAGAGGTGTTTTTCGTAAATTCATTTTTGCTGTGACTGTGTGAATTGCCTTGCTAGTTTGTGGCACACTCTCCCCCTTTTATCTTCTAATTAAAAAGGCTACATACATCTTGCAGAGTGTGTTTTTAGGAGACTGTTTTAATCAGTTTCTGTGATTTAAATTGTGTTTAGAAACTGTCTGCCCCCCTGTTTTTTGCCTTTAAAAAAGCCCGATTTCAGAATGCGCGTCCAGTAGTATTCCAGTGTTTGTTTTTTAAACAATCTGTCCCTTCACTGGAAAGTAGACTTTGGTAGCTTGGAAGGGTGGATTCAGCCTGTCTGTATCCAATGAGATTCTGAATAGAGCAGCAGCTGCCTTTCTCCGTGCCCACAGGGACTGGACTTAGCTGATTGGCTCTCTGAGTCCCTGTTGCACCTGAGCCCTGCCGTCCCACACCTGCTCTGGCCCCTTAAGTTTGTGGAGGGAAGCCCAATACGGCCACCTCCATTTTGTGAGCTTCAGCATCTTCCATGTGTCCTGATACAGCCCAGTGTTAACGGATTGCAAAAAGACCTAGGTAAGGAGCCCTGAGATTTTTCTGGGTAAATAGTTTTATTTGTTCAAAAGTGTTTATTTCAGCTACCTGTGTCTGTTTAACTTTGGTCTCTCTGTGTTTCAGGCAGCCTGGTCTCTTTGAAAGTGGTGTTTTAAAAAAAAAACATTTGCTGTGACTGTGTGAACTGCTTTGCTACTTTGTGGCCCCTAACCCCCCCTTTTTTCTTCTAGGTAAAAAGGCTACATACATCTTGCAGAGTGTGTTTTTAGGAGACTGTGCTAATATGTTTCTGTGATTTACATTGTGTTTAAAAACTGTCTGCCCCCCTGTTTTCTGCCTTTAAAAAAGCCCGATTTCAGAGTGCACGCCCAGCAGTATTCCAGTGTTTGTTTTTTAAACAATCTCTCCCTTACCTGGAAAGTAGACTCTGCTAGCTTGGAAGTGTGGATTCAGCCTGTCTGTCTCCTAGGAGATTCTGAATAGAGCAACAGCTGCCTTCCCCCCTGCCCACAGGTACTGGACTTAGCTGATTGGCTCTCTAAGTCCCTGTTGCACCTGAGCCCCGCCCCCCCACACCTGCTCTGGCCCCTTAGGTTTGTGGAGGGAAGACCAAAACAGCCACCTCCATTTTGTGAACCTCAGCATCTTCCCTGTGTCCTGATACAGCCCAGTGTTCAAGGATTGCAAAAAGACCTAGGTAAGGAGCCCTGAGATTTTTCTGGCTAAATAGTATTATTTGTTCAAAAGTGTTTATTTTAGCTACCTGTGTCTGTTTTACTGTGGACTCTCTGTATTTTAGGCAGCCTGGCCTCTTTTAAAGTGGTGTTTGTTTTTAAAAACATTTTGTTGTGACAGTGTAAATTGCCTTATTAGTTTGTGGCACATAACCCCCCCCCTTTTCTTCTAAGTAAAAACGCTACATACATCTTGCAGAGTGTGTTTTTAGGAGACTGTTTTAACCTGTTTCTGTGATTTATATTGTGTTTAAAAACTGTCCTCCCCCTGCTTTTTGCCTTTAAAAAAGAACGATTTCAGAGCGTGCGCCCAGCAGTATTCCAATGTTTGTTTTTTAAACAATCTCTCCCTTACCTGGAAAGTAGACTCTGCTAGCTTGGAAGTGTGGATTCAGCTTGTCTGTATCCAAGGAGATTATGAATAGAGCAGCTGCTGCCCTTCCCCCTGCCCACAGGGACTGGACTTAGCTTATTGGCTCTCTGAGTCCCTGTTGCACTTGAGCCCTGCCCCCCCTCACCTGCTCTGGCCCCTTAAGTTTGTGGAGGGAGGCCCAAAACAGCCACCTCCATTTTGTGAGCCTCAGCATCTTCCCTGTGTCCTGATACAGCCCATTGTTCAAGGATTGCAAAAAGACCTAGGTAGGGAGGTCTGAGATATTTCTGGGAAATAGTACTATTTTTTCAAAAGTGTTTATTTCAGCTACCTGTGTCTGTTTTACTGTGGACTCTCTTTGTTTCAGGCAGCCTCACCTCTTTTAAAGTGTTTTTTTTTTGTTGTTTTTTTTTTTGCTGTGACTGTGTGAATTGCCTTGCTAGTTTGTGCCACATACTCCCCTCCTTTTTCTTTTAAGTAAAAAGGCTACATATATCTTGCAGAGTGTGTTTTTAGGAGACTGTTTAATCTGTTCCTGTGATTTAAATTGTGTTTAAAAACTGTCTGCCCCCTTTTTTCAGCCTTTAACAAAGCTCGATTTCAGAGAGCGCGCCCAGCAGTATTCCAGTGTTTTTTTATTTTTATAAACACATTTTTATTGTTTTTCAGACATATACAGAAAAGGAAGGCAAAAGCAGGTTCAAGTGCAAGGCAAGGACGTATGGAATTTGTACATCTTATCATTGTTTTAGTATCATTGTTAGCCATCAACAATAATGGGTTGTGGTGCTATCAGCAGATTTAGCCACCATAGTGTCCCCGTGAAACATTAAGGTGGCCATTAGAACCCTGGCGGACGGTGTGAAAGATGCGGTAATACCGCAAACAGGCCGGCGGAGAAAAAAAGGATATTATGACCGTGGCGGAAACCGCCAACATAGACAGCCACTTTAACACACTGACCGCCACGGCAGTACAGACAAGCAGCGCGGCGGTCACCGCCAACAGACAGGCGGTAGACAATGTACCACCCACACTATTACAACAGGCCAATCCGCCACCTTTTCCGGGGCGGATTCACCGTGGATAAAAAAACGGCAGAAACAGCTTTTGCAATGGGAAAATGCTCACCTTAACACACACTACGAGTAAGGAGGGCAGCATGGAGCCCGAACTCCATATACTCCCTGCGCTTGTCTACCTGCTCTTCTACGAACATCAGCAACGGCGGCGCCGAAGACAACGGTGAGTACTGCACCTACGACATAGGGGAGCAGGGAGGCAAAAGTCAGGGGTACACAAACGCAACACACCCACCCCCACCCCGAACCTCACCCACTACAACACACACATTAATGCATATCCAAACCTCCCAGTAACAACCCACAACCCCCCCCGGAAGAATGCAAAGACAAAAGGGAATCAGTATAACTATTGTAATGAATAAAAATACAGTAAGCTCATATTTACAGAAATATATACACATTCCAAATATATACATCACGATTACTAGTGCAGGTATGCACAATTCAATGTCCGTGGACCACTGGGCCCAAAATGCATGGGTGAGGCCCACAGTAGATACCTGTCCACAAACGGAGAGACCACTGCAGGGGCATCAGATAGTAACAGAACAGGCACCTCAGGGGGAAGGGAAGCGGGGGGCACCTCAGCCGGATGAGTGCAAAGCCAGATCCACGACGGGCTCCATGCCCATTGATGTTTCCTGGGGAGTGCAAAGCCACAGTCTCTCAAGTCTCTACAGTGGGTGGATTGCCCACTGTTACAACCTGGGGAGTGCAAAGCCACAGTCTCTCAAGTCTCTGCAGTGGGTGGTTTGCCCACTGTACCATCCTGGGGAGTGCAAAGCCACAGTCTCTCAAGTCTCTACAGTGGGTGGGTTGCCCACTGTTACATCCTGGGGAATGCAAAGCCACAGTCTCTCAAGTCTCTACAGTGGGTGGGTTGCCCACTGTTACATCCTGGGGAGTGCAAAGCCACAGTCTCTCAAGTCTCTACAGTGGGTGGTTTGCCCACTGCTGTATCCTGAGGAGTGCAAAGCCACAGTCTCTCAAGTCTCTACAGTGAGTGGTTTGCCCACTGTACCATCCTGGGGAGTGCAAAGCCACAGTCTCTCAAGTCTATACAGTGGGTGGATTGCCCACTGTACCATCCTGGGGAGTGCAAAGCCACAGTCTCTCAAGTCTCACAAGTGGGTGGGTTGCCTACTGTTACATCCTGGGGAATGCAAAGCCACAGTCTCTCAAGTCTCTACAGTGGGTGGGTTGCCCACTGTTACATCCTGGGGAGTGGAAAGCCACAGTCTCTCAAGTCTCTACAGTGGGTGGTTTGCCCACTGTACCATCCTGGGGAGTGCAAAGCCACAGTCTCTCAAGTCTCTACAGAAGGGTGGGTTGCCCACCGTACCATCCTGGGGAGTGCAAAGCCACAGTCTCTCAAGTGGATGCAGTTCTCCACTGGTTCTGGAGGGGGACTGGTGCCCAGAGTGCTTCATCCTGTGAAGGATTCAGGTAGTGGATGCAGTTCTCCACTGGTTCTGGAGGGGGACTGGGGGGACTGGTGCCCAGAGTGCTTCATCCTGTGAAGGATTCAGGTAGTGGATGCAGTTCTCCACTGGTTCTGGAGGGGGACTGGTGCCCAGAGTGCTTCATCCTGTTGAAGGATTCAGGTAGTGGATGCAGTTCTCCACTGGTTCTGGAGGGGGACTGGTGCCCAGAGTGCATCACGCTCCTCGTGACGGTCCCAGTTCCGTCACTGTCCCAACCGCACATGGGCTAACGATGCTTGACTTTGCTGTCTGTGACCTGTTCAGCTGTGCTTGACTTAGCCGTTTCTGACCTGTTCAGCGGTGCTTGCCATGGCAGTCTTTGCCCTGTTCAGCGGTGCTTCAGTTGGCAGTCTCTGCCCTGTTCAGCGGTGCTTGTCTTGTTCAGAAGTGCTTGCCATGGCGGTCTTTGCCCTGTTCAGCGGTGCTTAACTTAGCCGTTTCTGACCTGTTCAGCGGTGCTTGCCCTGTTCAGCGGTGCTTGCCATGGCGGTCTTTGCCCTGTTCAGCGGTGCTTGACTTAGCCGTTTCTGACCTGTTCAGCGGTGCTTGCCATGGCAGTCTTTGCCCTGTTCAGCGGTGCTTGAGTTGGCAGTCTCTGCCCTGTTCAGCGGTGCTTGTCTTGTTCAGCAGTGCTTGCCATGGCGGTCTTTGCCCTGTTCAGCGGTGCTTGACTTTGCTGTCTGTGACCTGTGCAGCGGTGCTTGCCCTGTTCAGCGGTGCTCGACTTAGCCGTTTCTGACCTGTTCAGCGGTGCCTGCCATGGCGGTCTTTGCCCTGTTCAGCGGTGCTTTACTTAGCCGTTTCTGACCTGTTCAGCAGTGCTTGCCCTGGCGGTCTCTGCCCTGTTCAGCGGTGCTTGAGTTGGCAGTCTCTGCCCTGTTCAGCAGTGCCTGCCATGGCGGTCTTTGCCCTGTTCAGCGGTGCTTGACTTAGCCGTTTCTGACCTGTTCAGCGGTGCTTGCCATGGCGGTCTTTGCCCTGTTCAGTGGTGCTTGAGTTGGCAGTCTCTGCCCTGTTGAGCGGTGTTCGCCTTGTTCAGCGGTGCTTGCCATGGCGGTCTTTGCCCTGTTCAGCGGTGCTTGACTTAGACGTTTCTGACCTGTTCAGCTGTGCCTGCCATGGCGGTCTTTGCCCTGTTCAGCGGTGCTCGACTTAGCCGTTTCTGCCCTGTTCAGCGGTGCTTGCCTTGTTCAGCGGTGCCTGCCATGGCGGTCTTTGCCCTGTTCAGCGGTGCTTGAGTTGGCAGTTTCTGCCCTGTTCAGCGGTGCTTGCCTTGTTCAGCAGTGCTTGCGATGGCGGTCTTTGCCCTGTTCAGCGGTGCTTGACTTTGCTGTCTGTGACCTGTGAAGCAGTGCTTGCCCTGTTCAGCGGTGCCTGCCATGGCGGTCTTTGCCCTGTTCAGTGGTGCTTGCCCTGTTCAGCGGTGCTTGCCCTGTTCAGCAGTGTTTGCCATGGCGGTCTTTGCCCTGTTCAGCGGTGCTTGACTTTGCTGTCTGTGACCTGTGCAGCAGTGTGTGGCATGACGGTCCCTCAGTGTCCAGCGGGGCTGTGGGTGCCGGGGCCCTCCAGGGCACTGGCGCTGGTCTCCGTGTTGAAGTAAGCCTCAGCAAGGCCTACTAGTGCAAGGGATTGACCTTTCTCTGCACAAAGTCCTCAGACCATGTAGGAAGAAGTTGGCACAGGAACTGAAATAAAAGACAAAGGGGGTCATTCTAACCCTGGCGGTCGGTGTTAAAGCGGCGGCCAACCCGCCAACAGGCAGGCGGTCCAAAAAATGGAATTCTGACCCTGGCGGGAACCGCCAACAGAGACCGCCACTTTAACACTCCGACCGCCACGGCGGAACAAACAAACAGCGTGGCGGTCACCGCCAACAGACAGGCGGGAGACAATGTACCACCCACCCTATCACAACTCACCAATCCGCCACCTTTTCCGGGGCGGGAGCCCCGACGATAAAAACACGGCGGAAACAGACTACGAACGGGAAAACGCTCACCTCCACACACTCCACGAGGAATCTGGATAGCATGGAACCAGAACTACACATCCTACCAGCTATTGTCTACCTGCTCCTCTAACAGGAGCACGAACGCCGGCGCAGAAGACAACGGTGAGTACTGCACCTACGACACAGGGGAGGGGGGAGGGAAAAATATTACGGGCACACACATACGCGACACACCCACTCTCACCCACAACTACCTACACATCAATTCAGAGCAACAACTCAGAGTGACACCCCCCAAACCCCCCGGAAGAATGCAAAGACAAAATAAAATATCATGAAATAAAATATATTGTACGGCTAAGTTAAAAATTATTTCGAACATCTATAACTATATACACATATGTAAATTGTCCAGTCCAAATAGGGTTTCAGTCATTGTACGTGGGCCAATGGGCCTGAACACATGGGCAAAGCCCACACAGGAGACCCGACTCCATTGGAGAGAACACTGCAGGGGCATCAGATAGCAAAACTACAGGCACCTCAGGGGGAGGGAAAGGGGGGGCACCTCAGCCACATGAGTCCACGACGCCAGATCCACGAGGGGCCTCCATGGCCACTGTCCCATCCTGGGGAGTGCAAAGCCACAGTCTCTCAAGTCTCTACAGTGGGTGGCTTGCCCACTGTACCATCCTGGGGAGTGCAAAGCCACAGTCTCTCAAGTCTCACAAGTGGGTGGATTGCCCACTGTACCATCCTGGGGAGTGCAAAGCCACAGTCTCTCAAGTCTCTACAGTGGGTGGATTGCCCACTGACATATCCTGGGGGGTGCAAAGCCACAGTCTCTCAAGTGGATTACAGACTCCACTGGTACTGGAGGAGGCATGGTGCCCAGAGTGCATTGTGCAGCCCTGCCCGACACAGATCCGGCCCTGCCCTTCTGCCAATGGGCCAGCGGTGCATGACTTGAAGGGCCCAGCGGAGCGGTGCAGAGACGCCGGTGCCCAGCGGAGCGGTGCTTGAGATGAAGGGCCCAGCGGAGCGGTGCAGAGACGGTGGTGCCCAGCGGAGCGGTGCTTGAGATGAAGGGCCCAGCGGAGCGGTGCTTGAGATGAAGGGCCCAGCGGAGCGGTGCTTGAGATGAAGGGCCCAGTGGAGCGGTGCAGAGACGGCGGTGCCCAGCGGAGCGGTGCTTGAGATGAAGGGCCCAGCGGAGCGGTGCTTGAGATGAAGGGCCCAGCGGGGCGGTGCTTGAGATGAAGGGCCCAGCGGGGCGGTGCTTGAGATGAAGGGCCCAGCGGAGCGGTGCTTGAGATGAAGGGCCCAGCGGAGCGGTGCAGAGACGGCGGTGCCCAGCGAAGCGGTGCTTGAGATGAAGGGCCCAGCAGAGCGGTGCTTGAGATGAAGGGCCCAGCGGAGCAGTGCAGAGACGGCGGTGCCCAGCGGAGCGGTGCTTGAGATGAAGCGGCCTGTAAAGCGGTTCTTGTCTTGAAGGGCCCTGTTCAGCGGTTCTTGAGACGGCGGTGCCCTGTTCAGCGGTGCTTGTCTTGAATTGCCCTGTTCAGCGGTGCTTGTCTTGAAGGGCCCTGTTCAGCGGTGCTTGAGACGGCGGTGCCCTGTTCAGCGGTGCTTGTCTTGAAGGGCCCTGTTCCGCGGTGCTTGTCTTGAAGGGCCCTGTTCAGCGGTTCTTGTCTTGAAGGGCCCTGTTCACTGGTGCTTGTCTTGAAGGGCCCTGTTCAGCGGTTCTTGAGACGGCGGTGCCCTGTTCAGCGGTGCTTGAGACGGCGGTGCCCTGTTCAGCAGTGCTTGTCTTGAAGGGCCCTGTTCAGCGGTGCTTGTCTTCAAGGGCCCTGTTCAGCGGTTCTTGTCTTGAAGGGCCCTGTTCAGCGGTTCTTGAGACGGCGGTGCCCTGTTCAGCGGTGCTTGTCTTGAAGCGCCCTGTTCAGTGGTGCTTGTCTTGAAGGGCCCTGTTCAGCGGTTCTTGTCTTGAAGGGCCCTGTTCAGCGGTTCTTGTCTTGAAGGGCCCTGTTCAGCGGTTCTTGAGACGGCGGTGCCCTGTTCAGCGGTGCTTGTCTTGAAGGGCCCAGTTCTGCGGTGCTGGTCTTGAAGGGCCCTGTTCAGCGGTGCTTGTCTTGAAGGGCCCTGTTTAGCGGTGCTTGTCTTGAAGGGCCCTGTTCAGCGGTTCTTGACATGTGTCTCCAGGGCACCAGATCCGGCCAATATTTGGAGTTCACTCGCCATCCGACTTCTCGCTTGCGGGGCCCTCCTGTGCTGGAGTCCCGGGCCCATGGGTGTCCTCCTTCACACCCGGAATGGGGCTGGTGGGGCCCTCCTGGGCAGCTCGCCTGCTGCCGGACTTGCCTGCCGTGCTGCCCTTGCCATCCTTCCGTGATTCTCTGTGACCCTTGCCTCCCTTTTTCGATGTGCCAGGTGGCACCCCACTTCCTGACGGTGCCAGGGTAGTGCCTTTGGAGGCTGCCGTCTCTGGCCTCTCGCGCCAGGCCTTGACTTTCTTTGTTTTTTTCCCAGGGGGTGGGCTGGCTGTCCCTTTGCTGCTGGCCGATGTAGCTGCCCTTGAAGGTGGTGGACTCCAATATCCTTGCACTATGGTCCTTGTAGGTCCAGGGGTTGTGGTGGCTGAGGTGCTGATTGGACTCTTACAAGATGGAGGGGGTGGGTCAGGTGATGGGAAGAGGTTAATTTTGGACAGGAAAAACTTTTTAGGAGCAGTGGGAAGGGTAGGTGCAGTGGGTATGGGAGTGGAGGAAGAGGATGTGGTTGTAGTAGAGTCAAGTGTGCTGTCTTTGGGTGCAGGTGCTTGTGAAGGAGGCTTTTGTGAGGTGGATGGCTGTTGGGTGGGTGGCTGCCTGCGTTTGTGTGGTTTGTAAGAGGGGGTGACAGACACACTGGGAGAGGACATAGGGGACATGTAAATGGCAGTGGGGGTGGTGACTGCACGTGTGCGGAGTGTTCTGGTGGGTGTGCTGGTGATGGACGTAGTGGATGATGATGTTGGGCATGCAAGTGTGAGTGGAGACGTCACAGGGAGGGAGGAGGGAGAAAAGGAGGAGGGGGACACAGAGGAGGCAGTGGCTGTTGGCATGTCTGCATGTGGCTGTTGCTTGTGTGTATGCTTGTGTGATGTGTGGTGCTTATGTCTGGATGCACTGCCCTTGGGTGTTGAGGTGTGTGCAGGCTGGTCTGTAGGTGTGTCTGGGATAGGCAGAGGAACAGGGGAGTGGGACTGGGTTGAGGAAGTTGGAGGAGGGAGGCAGGAGACAGGGACAATGGCTGCCGTCAGTGCTGAGGCCAGAGCGTTGAACGATCGCTGATGGGCAGCCTGACCCGAATGAATGCCCTCCAGGTATGCATTGCTCCGGTGCACCTCCCTTTCTACACCCTGGATGGCATTCAAAAGGGTAGACTGCCCAACAATGAGCGTCCTGAGGAGGTCAATGACCTCCTCACTGAGGGCAGCAGGGGTAACTGGGGCAGGGCCTGAGGTGCCTGGGGCGAAGGAGATGCCCGCCTTCGTGTGCGAGCGGGCACGGGGCGAACGCTGAGGGGCTGCATGGAGGGCGGAGCTGGTGCGCTGGGTGGCGGCTGTACCTGTTGTTGCGGTGGGCACGGATGTTGCCGCCACCACAAGGGAGCTCCCTTCCGAGGACGTGTCTGTGTCGCTGATGTCTCCACGTGTCCCCGTTGTGGAGCTCCCCTCGCCCTCCGTCTCACTGGTGAACTCCGAGTCGGTTGCATGGCCCTCCGGGGCCATGTGAGATGCAGCTCGCTCGTGCTCCGATGCCACTTCTCCTCTGCCTGATGATGCTAATGCACAGGAAGAGCAGCAAAAAAGGGGGGGGGGAATAAAGACATGTTGAGTGCATGCATTGGCAACACAGTTGGCGGAGAGGACAGACACAGAAGCCCCCTGCACTACGCCGCGCACTTGGGGTACACTACTCAATCATTGGGACTTGGCCTACAAGCCTATGGACGACAACTGCACACATAGGTGACACAGGGCCATGGATAGCTGTACTTGGCACCCTACAGAGGTGGGGGGCGGGGACACAGGGCCATGCCTTACGGAGGGGCCTAGCCTACAGAAATCGCCCTGACCTAGGGATACCCACAGCCCTCCTCCCCCACCCAGACACCTCCACTGCGCGCTAAGATAGCAGAATGTGCTTGTACTCACCCCCTTGTGTCTGCTGGGATGTCCTCACGCGCCCATCCAAATCTGGGTAGGCCACCGCCAGGATCTGGTACATCAGGGGGGTCAATTGACGAGTGGCACCCCTCCTACGTTGGGAGGCCATCCCCAGCAGAGCCTTCGCCGTCTTCCTGCTCCCGCGGCGGATGTCCTCCCACCTCTTGCAGCAGTGGGTGCCCTGTCTGTTGTGGAACCCCAGGGTCCGGACGTCCTTGGCGATGGCACGCCAAATGTCGATTTTCTGATGGGCGCTGACCTATGTGACATGTACAGGGGGAGAAAAAAAATATCATCATTTTCTGCATTGTCGATGTGAGTGGCCCCCCCTCCCCACCCTTGCCATATGGCACATGCTCTCATCTGTCGTTTGATGCATGCCTCATTCGCTCCCCTCCCCACCATCGTTCATTCACCCCACTCAACCCAGGCATTGGCCAGAAAGCATGGTCCCAGTGTACTTACCTGTTGGTCTGGAGGACCGTAGATTAGCGCATACTGGGGGAGGACCCCATCCACGAGTTTTTCCAATTCTTCAGAAGTGAAGGCAGGGGCCCTTTCACCAGTCGCAGCAGCCATTGTCTCTTCCAGACCGAGGTCACAGCAGCACTTGCAGTATAGGTCCTCTCCTGTGGATGATCAGGTCTCGAGTGATTAAGCAGATAGAAAATGGCGGTCACGCCCGCGGCGGTGCGTACCGCGACCGCCGGCGCACATCGTCATTGGTTCCTGAAACCCATAGGGTTCGATGATAACCAATGAGGCTTTGCACCGCGGTCTTCGACCGCCTACCGCCACGGTGTGCCACGCCTGCGCATTGTCCTCACATCCCATTGTCGCACTTCACAGGTCAGGCAGCCGCCATTTCAAGGGCCCACATGGCTAAATTCCTACTGCGTCACACATGCCTAGGCCTTGCATCGACACTCATACAAGCCATTCACTGCATAGAGAATCGTGTACAGTGCATGCTCTGGGAACGTACCTGTGGGTTGATTGACTCTGTGCTCCATGTTGTCCTTCCTAGGCACCGTCCGCTGGGACTTGCGAGGAGATGGAGGAATCTTCCCATGTACAGACCGCTGGTGGACCTGTCGACAATGGAAGAAAGACATGTCATATTGACATACAGGCTTGACAGAGCCACTATACAGGAACTGTGTGCCCAGCTGGAGCCAGACCTGATGTCGCTCATCCGCCAACCCACAGGGATTCCCCCTCTAGTGCAGGTTCTGTCAGTACTCCATTTTTTGGCAAGTGGGTCATTTCAATAAACAGTGGCCATTTCATCAGGGATGTCTCAGCCTATGTTTTCAAAGGTGTTGGCCAGAGTGTTGTCTGCCCTGATGAAATACATGCGGAGCTACATTGTTTTCCCTGAGGTGGCCGATTTGGCTACAGTGAAGGGTGATTTCTATGCCCTTGGACATATTCCCAACATCATTGGTGCCATTGATGGGACACATGTGGCTTTGGTCCCCCCCAGCCGGAGTGAACAGGTGTACAGGAACAGAAAAAGTTATCATTCGATGAATGTCCAGGTGGTCTGTTTGGCTGACCAGTACATCTCCCATGTAAATGCCAAGTTCCCTGGGTCAGTGCATGACGCGTACATCATGCGAAATAGCAGCATTCCTTATGTGATGGAACAACTACAGAGACACCGTGTGTGGCTAATTGGTGACTCTGGTTACCCCAACCTGTTGTGGCTACTGACCCCAGTGAGGAATCCCAGTACCAGGGCAGAGGAACAGTACAATGAGGCCCATGGGCGTACTAAGAGGGTGATCGAACGCACCTTCGGCCTCCTGAAGGCCAGGTTTAGGTGCCTGCATATGACAGGTGGATCCCTAATGTACTCACCAAAGAAGGTGTGTCATATCATCGTGGCCTGCTGTATGCTTCACAACCTGGCTTTGTGACGCCAGGTGCCTTTCCTGCAGGAGGATGCTCCAGATGGTGGTGTTGTGGCAGCTGTGGAGCCTGTGGAGAGTGAAGAGGAGGAAGACGACGAGGACGACACAGACAACAGGGACACAGTAATAGAGCAGTATTTTCAATAACACACAGGTAAGAATCAACAATGGCATTTTACATTTACTTACAGTCTCCTGCCTCTCTACTGTCTGACCTTTTCACCCAGTGTATGGTAACTGAGTTGTGACTTTCCCTTCCAATTTCAGAGATGTGGGCCCCACTGCGTGACCTCTGCTTTGTTTGCCCATGGACTACAGCTGTGTGACAGTGGTATGTTGTCATCAGAATGTAACTTGACATTTTGCAACGGTTAAGTCTAATACATTTGTTCAAAATACAGGCAGACTCCTGATTATTTTTGTGCAATAAGTGTTTTTATTAAAGTGCTCAATTTAGGGACATGGTTGAAAAATCGGTGATGGGTGATGGTGGAGGAATGTCCATGGCAGAGTCCATGTTTTCAGTCTCACAGGTGCATTGTCCATATGCCTGTGGAAGGTGGAGCAGGGGCAGTTTAAGGTTGGACAGGGTGACAATGTGGGACAGTGGGATGACATCAGGGGGTATCCTCTCCTGGCGGGGGTCTTGGCATCCTACTCTGTCTTCTTCCTAGATCTCAGGCCCCGCTTGCGGGGTGGTTCTCCTTCTGCAGGGGGTGGGGTTCTGGTGGCCTGTTGTTCTTGTGTGGGGGCCTCCTGTCCACTAGCGCCGGCGGAGGTGGTAGCCTGTTCTTGGTCCATGCTAGTGACAGGGGCCCTTTGTGGTGCCACAGTGTCCCGCAATGTGGTGACAATCTGGTTGAGAGCCACGACGATGGTGCCCATTGCGGAAGTAATGTTTCGGAGTTCTTCCCTGAACCCCATAAACTGTTCCTCCTGCAGTACCTGGATCTCCTGGAACCTGGCCAGTACCGTCGCCATCGTCTCCTGGGAGTGGTGGTATGCTCCCATGATGGAGGATAGGGCCTCGTGGAGAGTGGGTTCCCTGGGCCTGTCCCCCCCCTGTCGCACAGCAGCCCTCCCAGTTCCCCTGTTTCCCTGGGCCTCTGTCCCCTGGACCGTGTGCCCACTACCACTGCCCCCAGGTCCCTGTTGTTGTTGGGGTGGTGGGTTAACCTGGGTGCCCTGTAGTGGTGGACACACCGCTGATTGACGTGTCCTGGAGACAGAGGAATGGGCCCGCTGGGTGGGAGCTGTGCTGGTGTTCCCAGAGGGGGGTAGGTCTGCTGTGGCCTGTGGCTGTGTGAGGGGAACCAACTGTCCCGAGGTCCCTGATGGGCCGGGCTGGTCATCTGGGTCCAGGGAGACAGAGCTGCTGTCATCACTAGGGGCCTCTTCTGGGGGTGGGATGGACATTTCTGGACCCTCCTGGGCGGTGTGGTGGCGTTCGGGTCCTGCAGGGGTATAAGAGTATGGTTATTGCTTCTGTGTGTGCCATATCGTGCAATGGGTGGGTGCCCGTGTACCCCAGTGCTGGCATTCCCTTGTGGGGGCTGTTGTGACGGTGGTTTGTGGGGGAGATGGGTATGTGCAGTGGGCATGCTTAGGTGATGGGTGTCCATGGTTTGTGGTGGCATGCAGGGTTTGGTGTTGGGATGGGTGGGTTGTGATGGTGAGACATTAGCAAGGAAGATGTGTGATGGGGTGGGGGGTGAGGGTGGGGGTATGAGTTGGCATGCTGGATGGGGTGGGGGGGATGAAGTAGTGAAGATTTGACTTACCAGAGTCCATTCCTCCAGATACTCCTGCGAGGCCCTCAGGATGCAGGATGTTCAAGACGCGCTCCTCCCATGTTGTAAATTCTGGGGGTTGAGGTGGGGGTCCGCCGCCAGTCTTCTGCACCGCGATGTTGTGTGTGGATACCATGGAACGCACCTTCCCCCGTAGGTCGTACCACCGCTTCCTGATGTTGTCCCGATTTCGTGGATGCTGTCCCACAGCGTTGACCCTGTCCACTATTCTTTGCCATAGCTCCATCTTCCTGGCAATGCTGGTGTGCTGCACCTGTGTCCCGAAGAGCTGGGGCTCTACCGAACTATTTCCTCCACCATGACCCTGAGTTCTGTGTCTGAGAACCTGGGGTGTCTTGGGGGTGCCATGAGGTGGTGTGGATGTGGTGTGGGGTGGAGTATGTGTTGATGAGTGTGGTGAGTGTGGTGGTGTGTGGTGTTTTCTGCGTGGATGTTGTGTGGGTGATGGTGTATTGTGCCTCTGTGTGATGGTGTTCTCTATTCTGTGCTGTCTCTCTCTGGCCTTCTCTCAGTAATTGTGGTCGTAGGGATTTGTGGGTGATATGGGTGTGTGTTTTATATTGTATTGGGTGTGTGGGAGTGTTGTGTGTATGAGTATCAGGTGTGTGTATTTCAAATTGTCCAATGTGGTTGTGTTTTGTAAGTGTGTGTGTATTTTGAGCGCGGCGGTGTGTACCGCCAATGGAATACCGCGGTTGAAAGACCGCCGCGTGGATTCGTGGGTCGGAATGGCATGGGCGTTTCTCTGTTGGCGTGACGGTGGAGGTTTGGTCATCGCCAGTTTTTCGCTGCCCTTTGATGTGGCGGACGTTTGTGGATGTCGGGATTTTGGCGGTTTGCCTGTTGTGGGTCAGAATGACCGTGGCGGTTTACCGCGACCGCAGCGGTGTTGTGGCGGTCTTCTGACCGGCGGTAAGCGCCTTTTACCGCCGAGGTTGGAATGACCCCCAAAGTTTATGAACCTCATGAGGTGGTACTACAGTTCAAACAGCACCCTTAGGTAATGTCTGAAGTAGCACACTGAACTGAGAGACCTTGGTCCTTTTATACCCACGCAGGGGCTAAAAGGAGGTGGTACAGTTATAGAAGCAAGACTTGTATACATGTAAGGTCATGTGGAAAATGCACAGTCGACAGGTAGGAGGAGCTAACAGTTTTCAAGGACTAACAGCTGCAGACCTTACTGAGCATGTGCGAAAGTGGGAGATGCTAAATATAACTTGTCACTAGGCAGATTTCAAGAGTAGTTAACAGAAAGGTAGGACAGAGCACATGGTGAGCACATGGCAGCATGTGGCAGAGAAAATGGCTGCCATGAATACAAAATGGATTCCGCGAAATGTTCACAATAGTTACAAATACAAGATGTCTTCTGCTAATGCTTAATCTAATTGCTGCTAAACTACAACAGACGACCCTTTCAGCATTAGCTGAAGACATTCATCTTTCTGGGATAATCTAAATATTCATCTTGTATATTTATGCTCATCATTTCAGCTATTTCTTTATCTAACATATGTTGTGCTTTCATTTCTGTAATATATCTTTTGGTAGGCATACAAGCAGTAATACACATGGAGCAGAACATTGGACCACACTGAATACAGATACAGCATGTGAAAAATATTGCAATCATTACACACAGGATAGTCAGTAGTTTCCAGCCCCAGGTGGAAACAAGAGCCCAAAACCATCCAGAAAAAGTCCAAGTACCAGTCTCTGTGTGGGTTTCTGCAGCAATTTTTTGCAATTTAGATATTGCATCATATACTGAAGGTGAGTGATCGGGAATGAAAACACAGCAACTACTACCGATGATGCGACATGCACCACCTCGGTCAGCCAATATCACATCTAGTACCATACGATTTTGGAGCGCTACTATCCTCGCAATTTGGAGCTCCTCAGTAATATTCCCAAGTGCCAGAGCTGCCTGATTGGTAACAGCTTCCACAACCCTAGTCAATCGTCTCACTTTCCTACTGTTTAACGCAGCACCCACAAAGGGGAACAATCGTAAATAAAAATCAACATATTGTTGCAGGCTAGTATCTGTTTGGTCTACCTCATTTATATCTATTGTTAATGATGTCATTGAACAGTTTTAAATCTCGGTGATATGATGCAGGGGCCAAAAACACAGGGGGTAATAGAAAAGATACATAATACACACCTGACCACCCAACAGGTAGTTGGTAATATCCATAGTTTCCACAAACAAAATATGTATTATGTGAAGCTGTAAAACTACTATTATTTACACCCTCAATAGTTAAAATCAAGGTACAATCGCTTATCCCTACTGGAATTCGCCCAATGCTACGTATACATAAATCTGCTTTAGTTTTTGTAACCGAAATCACAAATTGTTCTTTCTTGTCAGAGTCTCTTATATTTGTGAAGACATATGGTACTGAAACATTGTCCGGTTGATACTCTTCCCATTCCCATTTAGTTCCTTTGGCTTGGGGATACGCACCTTTGTCCTGGTAGCATACTTTATTAAGGCGAAAAAGAAGTCCGCCCTCTGTACGTTTTCCAGATGCAAACAAAAGCGTGTACCAAGCTTGACAAGAACCATTGTGTGAAAAAGGAAGAGGAATGAAAAGTGTTCCTCCTTTCTTTTGATGCGCAGGTATCATTCCACATACCCAACAGAGTTAGTTGTATTTGTAGCATTATGAGTATGATGCAACATCTGAATGAAAGTATTATTGAAGTACGATTGACGGTGCTTCTGCTCCTGATAGGGAAGTGTAAAGTAATAGTGATCCTCTGGTACTGGAGTAGTGGCAACAAAAAACTCTCGAGCGGGAGCCTTCTTTTCAACAAACCAGTTGATTGTTGCTGTAACCACCAAAACAACAAAAAAAAACATAGTACTAATGATCAGTTTGTTATTCATTTTAGCAACAGTGATAATCGACCCTTTCAGAAATGGATTAAAAACAATCGTTGGAGCTCTTATCCCTGGGCAGCCGCTGATTTCTTCACCACGGGCCAAGACAGGTGTCACTACTCTAATGCATGGCTTATCCCCCCCTTGCCACATTGGCTCTCCGTTTCACTAACCCAGGGCGGTAGCTCAACCAGTTTTTTCAAAACATTTTCAGATTCTTTCCTCGGTCTCAAATTATATCGCGACACTCCAGAAGTCGTATGGTCCGGGAAGACCTCTGCAGATTCGTCAGGTGATATAGCACGGCCTTTCTCCGTAGTCAAAATCTCTCGATGATCGGTCAGCACAGCAGGTTCCACCAAGGTAGGTAGCACTCTCTTGCAATGAGTACTATGGACCCAATTCTTTCGGTTCGTCACTCGAACTGCTGTCCTTGTCGCAAGGAGCACCTGTTCTGGGCCTCGCCACCTTGGTTCCAAGCTGCTTGATCTTTGAAAAGACTTAATCATCACCTGGTCACCAGGTCGGAGTTCATGGCCTTCACCTGTAGATCTGTCAGGAAGTGCTTCTCGAACCTGTTGATGAATAGAAACCAAATTGCCGGTTAACTGTGCCAAATAATCATTCATCAGGACACAAGTTACATCATATACGGATTTTGGCTTAGGAACTCCCCAAATATTCATTGGCCTCCCAAATACTATTTCGTATGGGCTAAGGCCGAGTCGAGAGTGTGGCACTGACCTAATAGACAATAATGCCAACGGTAATGCATCCGGCCAAGTTAAGGATGTGGAAGCCTGTATCTTCGCTAACTTCACCTTCAAAGTAGCATTATACCTTTCCACCAACCCTGCTGATTGTGGGTGGAAAACCGCATGGAACTTCTGTTTGATCCCTAATCCTTTCAGGACATACTTAATAACTTCCCCAACAAAATGAGGTCCGTTATCACTCCATAAAAGTCTGCAAACACCAAACCTAGGGAAACATTCTTTCAAAAGCACCTTTGCTGTGGTAATGGCAGTATTATCCTTTGTGGGATACGCCTCTATCCATTTACTGAAGGCACATACCACCAACAAGACATACTTTAAATTGTTGCAGCGTTCAAGCTGAATATAATCTATTTGTAGAACTTCAAAAGGTGCAGTTGGTGTAGCAAACCCTCCCGCAGGAGTACGTGTCCCGTTTCCAGGATTGTATTGTAAACAGATCAAACAAGACTGTACTACTCTCTTAGCTGTACTGGAAATTTCTGGATGCTCCCAAACTTGCGTAAGCAACTTCGTTATTGTTGAAGCTCCAACATGTGCCAGCCCATGTGCCACCTGAACCATAGGTTGTACAAAAGCTATAGGCAATTTCCATTTATCCATCTGCTTATTCCGCCAAAAGCCCTCATCATCCAATTCTCCATCTTCAGACCATTGCTCAGGTTCTTTCACAGAAGCAGATTTCTGTATATCTAATACGTCTTGTCTAGTATTATGCCAACATTCAGCTTGTGACTTCACTACATACATAGAAGTAGTACTTCGCTGCATCGCAGTCTCACGTGCTACGCGGTCTGCAAGAGCATTACCTTGCCCTATCTTATTGGTCACTTTCTTATGTGCACTACATTTTACAATAGCTAGTTTCTTTGGATATGTCAATGCAGTCAAGAGGTTATGCACTAATTCTCCGTGCATTATCTGCATCCCGTGGGATGTGAGAAAGCCTCTCTCCTTCCAAAGCAAACCAAAATAATGAGCCACTCCAAAAGCATAGCGGCTGTCTGTATAAATGTTCACACTTAAGTCCGTACTAAGCTCACATGCTCGTGTCAAAGCTATTAGTTCAGCTGCTTGAGCTGACTTCTGTGGTATACGGGCTGTCTCCACTACCGTGTGTATTGTGGTGATTGCATATGCAGCTGAGGTCGTACCATCTGGCAACTTCAAACAAGACCCATCAACCCACAATTCCCCGTCTACATCTAAAAGGGGCGTATCTTGTAAATCAATACGACCCTTTGTCTGTTCTTCGGTAAGGAATATACAATCATGTGTTTCTTGTGACTGAGGCTGAGTCACCGGATATGGCAACAAAGTGGCTGGATTTAATGTTGCACATCTCTTCAGTGTAATGTGAGGAGCCAACAATGTCAACTCATATCCCCTTATACGGGCGCTAGTTAAATGTTGTGTCTTTGTTTGATTTAAAAGAGCATCAACCGCATGGGGTACTAACACCAACAGCTTATGTGACAAAACTATCCCTTCACTCTGACGTATTGACACAGCTGATGCGGCAACTGAACGAAAACACCCAGGCAACGCTCGAGCGACAGGATCAAGTACTGCTGAAAAATATGCACAGGGACGCTGCTTATCGCCATGTGTCTGTACTAAAACTGACAATGCACATCCATCTTTCTCATGTACGTAAAGTGCAAAAGGCTTCATGTAATCTGGAGTACCTAACACTGGTGCGGAACAAAGTGCTTGTCGCAGCTGCCTGAAAGCAGTCTCACATTCATCTGTCCATGGGAGGGGCATTGGAGTATCTTTAGTCAAAAGTGCTAGCAAAGGTTTGACAATGTGTGAAAACCCTAATATCCATTGCCTACAAAAAGAAGTAAGACCAAGGAATGTCCGAACATCTTTCTGAGTAGAGGGTACTGATGTGTCTAAAATTGCTTGAATACGATCTGATGTAAGTGCACGGCCCTCCTTAGACAAAAAGTGACCTAAATAGGTTACCTTTGGTCTACAATATTGCAATTTCTTTCGTGACACTTTATGATGGTGTAAAGCAAGAAAAGAAAGTAAAGACAAAGTGCACTTTTCACAGTGCTCAGGGGTATCAGCCGCCAACAAAATATCATCGACATATTGTATGAGAGCCACACCTTCAGGCAAAACAAAAGAATCAAGTTGTCGTTTTAACGCTTGACTATAAATACTTGGACTCTCCGTATAGCCTTGAGGAACTCTGCAAAATCTATATGATTGTTTATTCAAAGTAAAACCAAACAAATATCGGCTGTCAGGATGAATAGGGATCGAAAAGAAAGCATTCTTCAAGTCTATCACAGAGAACGTATTTGCTGTCGGGGGAACCAAAGTGAGGAGTGTCGTGATGTCAGATACCACAGGATATTGTGGTATCACAATCTTATTGACTTCTCGTAAATCAATAATGAATCAGTAAATCCTAGTATCAGTATCCTTTTTCATAATAGGAAGAATCGGACTGTTACAAACATTATACAGAACTTCCTCAACAACTCCAACTGCAATAAGATCATGCACAATTTGCGTGAGTGCTTCTTCGCCCTCCTGTGAAATTTTGTATTGAGACAAACGTGGCAATACAGCTCCCTCCTTGACACTAATATGTACCGGTGGAATAATCATTTGTCCCACATCAGTATCTGAAGTAGCCCACAAAGTACTAGGGAGTGAAGCTAATGCAATATCCTCTTTAACAAGACAAACTCTTTCCATCACAGGATGATTATCACTTAAAATAACACGCACCCCTTCAGGAGAGCATCGTATTGTAGCCCTGAAATACTTGAGCATATCAAGACCCACAATATTGTCTGGTGTATTTGGAGAAAGCAAAAATGGACATGGAGCAGTAAATTTATCAACATGGAATGCAAGTGGTTGTGACAATGGGCTAGGGTAAGGTGTTCCATCAAAACCTTTCGATGTAATGGTTAAGCCAGACAGGGGAGCCCTTGGAATCAATTGTTTAGACAAGGCGCTATGAGTAGCTCCTGTATCAACCAGAAACTGATCAGTAGAACCCAAAACATGTGCTGTAACATAGGGACCACTCTGATCTACTGGAACTTCAACTGATTCCTTACCCCATCCTAGGCAATCCTATGCATAAGCAGAGTCTTGGAAATCAGGCTGCACATAGTTAGACATCTGGTATTGGTTCCGTCTATCAAAAGTGATAAACCCATCTTGCCCTCGTATATTAGCATCAACCCTAGCATGATCATTCGTGCTTCTTCTAGGTCCTGAATATCCTGAGCGATTTCTCATTTGTCCCCGACCACGTGAACACTGCTGAACACGCAGTACTGGACAATCGGCAGCCCAATGCCCAAATTTCTTACAATACGCACACTGATCAACAGACAAATTCGAACGAGTGTAAGAAGAACCATAAGATCCACGTCCACCTCTATCACTACCTCTAAAAGGCGGACCATAAGCTTGAGCCAACATAACCTTCATCTTTAATTCTTTAATTTTTTTGTCCTCGCTGCCTTTTGCTTCTAATTCCTGACGTTCATAATACTGAGCCATAGTCAAAAGAGAAACCGGAGTAGAGGTAGTCCATGAACTTTCACTAGCTTTTAGACGACTAGCTATTCCTGGTAACAGATTTGCGACATATTTATCGACAAACAAATGTCTGCCCGTATCATCTGATAATAACTGACCGCTAAAATCATGAAATGCTTCTTTAAAGCATGTAAAGAAATCAGAGACCGATTCATTTGCCTTTTGCTTACAAGACCCTAAAACAGTCCAATCTATCTTTTTAGGGGGAATAATCGTTTTTAACTTAACTGATATGGCTGCAGGAAGATCTAGAATCAACTGATATGGCTTTTTTGCAGGTTCCCTATCCCCGTCCATCTGTTCTAATTCTTTCCATGACGCCCCAAAAACTGCACGATCATCAATTTTACGAACAGTTCTCCACATATCTGGCGGTAATATGAATCAGAAAAATAAATCAATGTCAGCCAAAGTCATAGTACAAGAACTAATTGCTCCCTCAACTTCCTCATAAAAGGCGGCTGGATTTTTCCGCGGGTCAGGTAATGCTGTTTTAAGTGCCATTACATCTGCCCTATTCCAAGGAGTATACACCCAATTATAAATAAAATAACCCTTAGCATCAACAGAAGTTTTATCATCACTTGTACCCAATCCTTTAGGAGGAACATAGAAAGGCGCGGCCTCCCGCATTGGTTTCGAGTGAACTATCATAGTCTTATCTGTTCCGAAGATGGAAACTTACACCCCATCGTTCTGAGATGTCCGTGAAACTACGTCCACAGCCTTTTTCTCCTCTTGCAAACGGACTGCCATAACACATAATTTCATTAAACGCCTGATTGCATCAGCCACCTGGGAGAAAACAAAAAGACCATCACGCATTTGCTTATGATCAGCTGCTACATCATCGGGCTCTAACTCATCAGAATATTTCCGATATAGTTCAATAACTTCTAAGCCAAATGCCTCAGTAAAATATAGCTGCTCCTTTTCCGACCACCCTTTCATGTTGTCTAAAAGTTCAGAAGCAGAGACAACGCTACGAATTGTTTTACGAGCAATAGATCTAAGCTCAGACGCACGGTCAGCAGGCAACATAGAGCGACTGTCTCGCATCTTCTGTTGCTCCGAACTGGAGACCTTAGCTAACTCATGAGGGACAGAAGGGACGACATACGGAGGTGGAGGGCGATCTAGTAACAATAAATCATCATGTGGTTTATTAAGGATAGGATAGAGAGGTTGCCTAACGGTGTTTTGGCCAGTTACCTGTAATTTACATTATTTCTCTTCTAGCTCCTTTAAGTCATTTCTTTCTTTCTTTCTCATTTCCAATGCTTTCACATATACATTCTTCCGCTGCTCTTTCTCAAGCAAGGCTTGCTCACGCTTCACTTGTCCACGCACTTCTTTCTCCCACATTCCTACACAGTCAAATATATCTTGCCTAGACTTTCGCTTACACATACATTGTTCCACATACACAATCTTTCGCAAATCAAATGACCCATGCATAGGCCAACGTAACTCAGGTTCCGCACGAGTGTATTTATTCCATAATGTGCTGTACATTATAGAAGAAAGACCATGTTTAACATACATATCTCTATTTGGCGTCCCCTCTGGGGGTGCCGGTTGAGATTCTTCCAGTCTCAAATTGGTACCATTACAATAGCAACACATCCTACGAAGTGCGCTAAAAACAGGCGTGCCAAAAATAGTGCAAAATATGCAATATTATAATCAAAGTAGCACTTAAATTAAATTGGAGAAAATTCTCCTCATTACCTGCCTATATAAATTGCAATTTATATATCAATTCAAAAGACACAAATTGACTAGTCACCCAAAACACGAGAGCCACAGTAAGTAGTGCTACACTACATTACCAAACAAAGGCATCAAAACCCACAGCAAGTGCCGTAAAACGGCTCTTACCAATCACAGGGTGTCCAGGTTCCAACTGCCAAGTTCTAAAATCGACCAAATGGTCACTGCATGACGAATGAACAAAAAGGATCTCAGTCGAGGACCGGTGCCACCTGGATGGTCAAATCAGAAAGAAGGGAAAAACGCCGTGGTTGCCAAGACTCGGGTCTCTTCAGGCATTGATCGTCCGCAGCGAGATCCCAATCCTTCGTCGCGACCAATCCGTTGGGCATCCGAGTCACCGATGAGTCCCTGTTCGGGCACCAATTTGTTGAAGTAAGCCTCAGCAAGGCCTACTAGTGCAAGGGGTTCACCTTTCTCTGCACAAAGTCCTCAGACCATGTAGGAAGAAGTTGGCACAGGAACTGAAATAAAAGACAAAGTTTATTTACCTCATGAGGTGGTACTACAGTTCAAACAGCACCCTTAGGTAATGTCTGAAGTAGCACACTGAACTGGGAGAGCATGGTCCTTTTATACCCACTCAGGGGCTAAAAGGAGGTGGTACAATTATAGAAGCAAAACTTGTATACATGTAAGGTCATGTGGAAAATGCACAGTCGACAGGTAGGAGGAGCCAACAGTTTTCAAGGACTAACAGCTGCAGAGCTTACTGAGCATGTGCGAAAGTGGGAAATGCTAAATATAACTTGTCACTAGGCAGATTTCAAGAGTAGTTAACAGAAAGGTAGGACAAAGCACATGGTGAGCACATGGCAGCATGTGGCAGAGAAAATGGCTGCCATGAATACAAAATGGATTCCGCTAAATGTTCACAATAGTTACAAATACAAGATGTCTTCTGCTAATGCTTAATCTAATCGCTGCTAAACTACAACATCCGGACCAGTGATGACAGTGCTGCCCTCCAGGGCACTGACTCTGGCGATGGTCTCCGGACCAGTGACGATAGTGCTGCCCTCCAGGGCACTGACTCTGGCGGTGGTCTCCGGACCAGTGACGACAGTGCTGCCCTCCAGGGCACTGACTCTGGCGGAGGTCTCCGGACCAGTGACGATAGTGCTGCCCTCCAGGGCACTGACTCTGGCGGTGGTCTGCGGACCAGTGACGACAGTGCTGCCCTCCAGGGCACTGACTCTAGCGGTGGTCTCTGGACTAGTGACGATGGGGCTGGTGGTGGCGTCCTGACCAGTGGGGAGGATGGCGGCCTTCTCCGCCGTGCTGTTCCTCCCAGACTTTGGAGACTTCTTCTGCCCCTTCACCACCTTGGGAGGGGTCACAGCTGACTCGACACTCCCCCCGGTACCCTTGTGGGCGGCTTTGCTGGCAGGAATCTTCACCCTCTCCCGTCGGGCACTGTCCAACTTCTGGTGCTTTACAGGGGGTGGACTGGCAGTGCTTTGGCTCTGTGTCACACCGGCTGCCCTGGTGGCCAGTGCACTCCACATAACTCTAACCACGCACATTGGTACCAAACTTTTTTTGGCTGAGGTGCTAGTACGGGACCTATAAATTGGAGGGGTGGGGGTGGTGGGACAGGTCAAGGTTGCTCAGGAAAAGTTTCTGACGAACACTGGGATGGGTAGCTGGAGGGGGTCTGGGAGTGGAGGAAGAGGAGGTGGTTGTAGGAGGTGTAACTTTAGATGATTTGGGTGCAGGTTCTGGAGGCTGTCATGAGGTGGATGGATGTTGGGTGTGTGGGTGTCCGCGTTTGTGTACTTTGGTAGGGGGCGTCACAGACACACTGGGAGAGGACACAGGGGATGAGTAAATTGTAGTGGGGGTGGTGAGTGCAGGTGAGCGGGGTGTGGTGCTGGGTGTTCTGGTGCGAGTCCTAGTGGCTGTAGTGGTAGTGCATGCAGGTGAGAATGTAGACGACACTGGGAGGGAGGAGGGAGACGACGAGGAGGGGTACACAGTGGAGCAGTGGATGTTGCTGTGTCTGTATGTGGGTGATGCTTGTGTGAGTGCCTGTGGGATGTGTGGTGCCTATGTTTGCCTGAGCTGCCCTTGTGTGTTGAGGTGTGTGCAGGCTGGTCTGGTGGTGTGTTTGGGATAGGCTGGGGTACAGGGGATTGGGTCTGGGTGGAGGAAGTTGGAGGGGGGAGGCTAGACACAGGGACAATGGCTGCCATCAGTGCTGAGGCCAGAGATTGCAGGGTTCGATGATGGGCAGCCTGACCAGAATGAATGCCCTCCAGGAATGCATTTGTTTGTTGCAACTCCCTTTCTACACCCTGGATGGCATTCACAATGGTAGACTGCCCAACAGTGAGTGACCTGAGGAGGTCAATGGCCTCCTCACTGAGGGCAGCAGGGGTGACAGGGGCAGGGGCTGAGGTGCCTGGGGCGAAGGTGATGCCCACCCTCCTGGGTGAGCGGACACGGGGCGAAGGCTGAGGGGCTGCTGGGAGGGAGGTGCTGGTAGGGGTGTGGCGGCTGTACCTGTAGAAGTGGGGGGGCACAGATGGTGCCGCCACCACAAGGGAGCTCCCATCGGAGGACGAGTCCGTGTCGCTGATTCGGTCACCGACGTGAAGCTCCCCTCGCCCTCCGTCCCACTGGTGTATTTTGTGTCCGTGGTGTGGCCCTCCATGGCCATGTGGGACGCAGACCCCTCGTGCTCCGGTGCCACTGTACCTCCACCTGATGATGCTGATGCACAACAGAACAGGGAGACCACAAAAAAGGGGTTGGGAAACAGAAGAAAGACAGGTTGAGTGCATGGCTTACCGCTACCGTTGGCGGACAATACAGACACAGCAGCCCACTGCACTACGCCGTGCTCTTGGTCTCTACAGATGCAATTCCTGGGATATGGCCTACATGGCTATGAGTGTCATCTACCCATATAGATGATACAGGGGCATGTATACCTGTACTTGGCACTCTACAGAGGTGGTGTGGAGTGGCACATGACCTGGATTCCGGAGGGGCCTAGCCTACGGAACTCGCCCTGGCCTAGGGAAACCCACAGCCCTCCTCCCCCATCCAGACACCTCCACTGCGCACAAAGTCATGAGAATGTGAGTACTCACCCCCTTGTGTCTGCTGTGATGCCCTCATGTGCCCATCCAACTCAGGGTACGCCACCGCCAGGATCTGGAACATCAGGGGGGTCATGGTGTGACGGGCACCCCTCCCACGTTGGGAGGCCATCCCCAGCTGAGCCTCCGCCGTCTTCTTGCTCCAGCAGCAAATGTCCTCCCATCTTTTACGGCAGTGGGTGCTCCACCTCTGGTGGACCCCCAGGGTCCGGACGTCCTTGGCGATGGCACGCCAAATATCCTTCTTCTGGTGGGCGCTGACCTACATGACATGTACAGGGGAAGAATAGAAGTCATTAGCAACAGCTCCGTCGAAGTGAGTGGCCCACATCCCTGCCCTTGCCATGTGGCACATGCAATCACATTTCTACATGCTTGCAGGATTCTGCCCCCTTCCTACTGACATCCAGCCCTCTCCACCCAGGCATAGCCCATACAACGTGCTTCCTGTGTACTTACCTGTTGGTCTGGAGGACCGTAGAGTAGCGTGTACTGGGGGAGGACCCCGTCCACGAGCTTCTCCAACTCCTGTGCAGTGAAGGCAGGGGCCCTTTCCCCAGACGCACGAGCCATTGTCTCTTCCAGACCGAGGTCACAGCAGCACTTGCAGTGTAGGTCCTCTCCTGTCGAAGATCAGGTATTGAGTGATTGAACAGATAGAAAATGGCGGTCACATCCGCGGCTGTGCGTATCATCACCGCCGGCGCACTTCGTCATTGGCTACTGGGACCCATAGGGTCCAATGTTAACCAATGCAGCATTGCGCCGCGGTCTTTGACAGCCTACCGCGACGGTGTACAACGCTAGCGCAGTTACCTCACATCCCATTGTCCCACTTTAGAGGTCAGGCAGCCGCCATTTCAGGGGCCCACATGGCTTCATTTACAACTGCGTCACACATACCTAGGCCTACATTCAACACACATACAGGGAGGATATTGTATTTAGTGTCGTGTCCTGTGTAGCTGTGGGTACATACCTCAGGATTTGTTGACTCTGTGGTCGCTGTTGTCCTTCCTAGGCACCGTCAGCTGGGACACGTGAGGAGATGGTGGAATCCTCCGGTGTACCAACCGCTGGTGGACCTGTTAACAATAGAGGAGCGACATTTCATCATCACCTACAGGTTTGACCGTGCCACAATCCAGGAACTGTGTACCCGGTTGGAGCCAGACATGATGTCACCAGTCCGCCATCCCCCAGGAATCCCTCCTCAAGTGCAGGTGTTATCAGTGCTCCATTTCCTAGCAAGTGGGTCATTTCAGACAACAGTGGCCATGGCATCAAGGATGTCCCAGCCTATGTTTTCCAACGTGTTGTCCAGAGAGTTGTCTGCCCTGCTGAAACATGTGAGGAGCTACATCATTTTCCCTCAGGTGGAGGATTTGGCGACAGTTAAATGTGACTTCTATGCCCTGGGACATATCCCTAACATCATAGGTGCCATTGATGGGACCCATGTGGCTCTGATCCCCCCCCCCCCCACAGGAGTGAACAGGTGTACAGGAACCGGAAGAGTTATCATTCGATGAATGTACAGATGGTATGTTTGGCAGACCAGTACATCTCCCAGGTAAATGCTATGTCCCCTGGCTCAGTGCATGACCCCTACATCCTGCGGAATAGCAGGATCCCGTATGTGATGGGTCAACTCCAGAGGCACCCTGTGTGGCTATTAGGGGACTCTGGTTACCCCAACCTGTCATGGCTATTGACCCCAGTGAGGAATCCCAAGACCAGGGCAGAGGAATGCTACAATGAGGCCCATGGGCGGACTAGGAGGGTGATCGAATGCACCTTCGGCCTCCTGAAGGCCAGGTTCAGGTGCCTCCATATGACAGGTGGTTCCCTATTCTACTCACCAAGGAAGGTGTGCCAGATCATCATCGCCTGCTCGATGCTTCACAATCTTGCTTCGCGACGCCAGGTGCCTTTTCTGCAGGAGGATGGTCCAGATGACGGTGTTGTGGCAGCTGTGGAGACTGTGGACAGTGATGAGGAGGAAGCAGAGGAAGAAGACATTGATAACAGGGACTCTGTCATACAGCAATATTTCCAGTGACACACAGGTGAGAACAATTATTTTACTAATACATTCACTTTCACACTTCTACCACTATCCTGTCTGTCAATTTAAAGTAGTATCTGCTAACTGAGTGATACATTTCCATTATGGTTTCACAGGTGTGGTTACCAACGTGTGTCATCTGCTTGCATCCTTCATGGACTTGTGATGTGTGACATAGGTATGTTCACATTACTATTGAGAATGGATTTTGTCACTGTCCTAGCTAATACACATTTTCAAAGTCACAGACTGACTCCAGATTGTTTTGTGGTTCAAGGGTTTTTATTGAAGTGCTAATTATAGGAGGGGGTGGCAAAATGGTGATGGGTGATGGTGGAGGAATGTCAATGGCAGAGTCCAGTCTATAAGTCTCACAGGTGCATTGCCCATATGGGCATAGGAAGTGGAGCTGGGGCAGTTCCAATCTGGACAGGGTAACAAAGTGGGACAGTGGGAGGACAATCAGGGTGGTCTCATTTCCTGGCGGGGGTCTTGCCATCTTGCTCTGTCCTGTTCCTGGATCTCAGGGACCGCTTGCAGGGTGGTTCTCCATCTGCAGGGGGTGGGGTGCTGGTATGGTGGTCCTGTGGCGGGGCGTCCTGTCCACTAGCGCCAGCAGAGGTGTTGGGCAGTTCATCATCCATGCTAGTGTCAGGGGCCCCTTGGAGTGCCACAGTGTCCCTCATGGTCTTTTGTATGTCCTTCAGCACCCCTACGATGGTGGCCAGGACGGTGCTGATGGTTCTGAGCTCCTCCCTGAACCCCAAATACTGTTCATCCTGCATGCGCTGGGTCTCCTGAAACTTGGCCAGGACCGTAGCCATCGTCTCCTGGGAGTGGTGGTATGCTCCCATGATGGAGGAGAGGGCCTCGTGGAGAGTGGGTTCCCTTGGCCTGTCCGCCCCCTGTCGCACGGCAGCCCTCCCAGTTCCCCTGTGTTCCTGTGCCTCCGTCCCCTGGACCGTGTGCCCACTACAACTGCCCCCAGGTCCCTGTTGTTGTTGGGGTAGTGGGTTATCCTGGGTTCCCTGTAGTGGTGGACACACAGCTGACTGACGTGTCCTGGGTACGGAGGTATGGGCCCGCTGGGTGGGTGCTGTGCTGGTGTTACCAGAGGGTGGAAGGTCAGTGTTGGGCTGTGCCTGTGAGAGGGGAGCCGATTGTCCCGAGGCCCACGATGGTCCGGGCTGGTCATCTGGATCCAGTTGGACAGAGCTGCTGTCATCACTGTGGGCTGTGGGCCTCTTCTGGGGGTGGAGTGGACATGTCTGGACCCTCCTGTGTGGTGATGTTACGTAGTGGTCCTGCAGGGGTATAAAAGCATGATTATTGCATGTGTGTGTGTCATGGTGTGCAATGGGTGGGTGTGCGTGTACCCCAGTGCAAGCATTCCTGTGTGGGGGCTTGTGTGATGATGGTTGGGGGTGTTATGGGTATGTGCAGGTGGCATGCTTTAGTGATGGGTGTCCATACTTAGTTGTGTCATGCAGGGCTTGGTGGTGGGTGGTTTGTGTTATGAGTACATTAGTGAGGAGTTGGAGTGATAGGGGAGGGGGTGAGGGTGGGGGTGTGTGATAGCATGCAGGTAGGGTGGGGGATATGATAGTTAAGATTTGGCTTACCAGTGTCCATTCCTCCACCGACTCCTCCAAGGCCCTCAGGATGCATAATGGTCAAGACCTGCTCCTCCCATGTTGTTAGTTGTGGGGGAGGAGGTGGGGGTCCGCCGCCAGTCCGCTGAATCGCGATGTTGTGCCTGCAGACCACTGAACGCACCTTCCCACGTAGGTCGTTCCACCTCTTCCTGATGTCCTCCTGATTTCATGGGTGCTGTCCCACTTCGTTTACCCTGTCGATGATTCTTCGCCATAGCTCCATCTTCCTGGCTATAGAGGTGTGCTGCACCTGTGATCCAAATAGCTGTGGCTCTACCCGTACGATTTCCTCCACCATGACCCTGAGCTCCTCCTCAGAAAACCTGGGTGTGTTTGGCGTGCCATGGGGTGGTGTAGGTGATGTGTGGGGTGGTGTATGTGGTGATGAGTGTGGTGATATGTTGTGGTGTGTGGAATTTTGTGCGTGGATGTTGTGTGGGTGATGGTGTTTTGTGCCTCTGTGTGGTGGGGTTCTCTATTGCTGTGCTCTCTCTCTGTCGCCTTCGTCTCTGATTTTTGGTTGTAGGGGTTTGTGGGTGATGTGGGTGTGTGTTTTATATTGTGTTGGGTGTGTGGGAGTGTTGCTTGTATGTGTATCAGGTGTGTGTATTTTGAATTGTCCAATGTGGCAGTGTTTTGGAGATGTGTGTGTATTTTGAGGGTGGCGGTGTGTACCGCAAATGGAATACTGCGGTTGAAAGACCGCCACGTGGATTCGTGGGTCGTAATAGCATGGGCGTGTTTCTGCTGGCGGGTCGGTGGAGGTTTTGTTTTCGCCAGTTTATCACTGACCTTTGGTGTGGCGGACTTCTGTGGGTGACTGTATTTCGGCTGATTCCGAGATGTGGGTCATAATAGCTGTGGCGGATTTCCACGGCCGCAGCGGTGTATTGGCGGTCTCCTGCACGGCGGTAAGCGGCTTTTACCGCCAATGTTGTAATGACCCCCTAAGTATCTTATTACGTATCTGGTTTATGTCATCAATTCTAGCCATTGTCCCCATATCTTTTCGAATTTGTGTGGGCACCCTCTAGACTCAAATACCAGTTTCTCCTGATTGGCACACCAATCCACCCCCTTCCTCCATTTCTGGATCAACGGGCCTTCTGGGGACATCCACGGTGCAGCGATATCTCTCTTAGCGACTAATAATGCCGTAGCTGTCAGTGTTCGTTTAGCACGTGTTCCTCCCATTTCTTCTATTAGCCCCAATAGGATTAGCTTAGCTGATTTTTCTATTTCTTGACCCAGTGCCCTTCCTATATCTCGGATCACCACTTCCCAGTACTTTTGTATATTTTGACAGATCCATACCATATGAAAGAAGTCTGGTTCATTCGGGCATCTTGGGCATTTGGCAGAAGGGCGGGCTCACATTTTGTGTAGTTTGGATGGTGTCAGATAGGCCCCATATAAATAATAGAATTGTATCATGCAGAACCTTGCCGATATTGCCAATACCTTGGGCGCCATCAAGGCTTCCCTCCATTCCGTTTCTTCTAGGGGTCCGAGCCATGATTCCAACTTAGTCCTAAAAATGACTAAGTTATCAGGAGTGTTGTTGATTAGTGTTTTGTAAAGTTGAGAAATGCCTTTCCCCTCCATATTTCTCATGAGTATTTTGGCTTCCAGTGGGTTAAAGTCCGGTATAGGGCTTGTGGTGGGCAGATGGGTTTGCAATGCGTGTCTTAGTTGAAGGTATCTAAAGAACTGTGTCTGGTGTAATTGAAATTCTGCTTGTAGGTCTTGGAACGATTTAATGGCCCTCCCTTTCCATATGTCCCCAACCAGGGAAATGCCTATTAGGTCCCATGTTGCGAATCCCTCCAGCGTGGCCGAGGCATACATCCATTTCCTTCTCCATAGCGGAGTCTGGAGGGTGATAACGGTATTCCAGTGAGTGTGGCGTAACGCAGCTCGCCATGCCAGAAAGACCACTTTGGTTGTTTCCTCCATGTCACGAGGAAGGGATGCTCCATACAGCATGTCAAGAACCTGTGGAAACCCCAGGAGTGTCAATTATGTCTTATACGCCGGGTCTTCCCAGCCCCCATTAAACCAGTCATGGACCACTATCAATTGGGTAGCCAGGTAATATAGATAGGGATCTGACGCACCCAAACCTCCATCATACATTCCTCTCCGGCAATGTTGTATCACTACTCAGTGTCTATTACCTCTCCATAGAAATCTTCCGGTGATGCTTTCGAGCTTTTTGAACCAAGAGTGGGGGATGAGGATGGGAACATTTTGGAATATGTATAGGAGTCTTGGCAAGATCATCATTTTGTTAGGGCCACCCGCCCCATCACATTCAAGGGGAAGGTTTGCCATCTCTGCATGTCCGTTTTGTTTCTTGTTAACAGAGGCGATAGATTTTTGGCCCATGTTAATTCGGGCAAAAGGGTTACCCAGATCCCTAGGTATTTAAAACTTAATTTGCTTATGGGTATGGTATTTTGCCAAGCGAAGCAATCATGTGTGTTTGCTAGCGGGATCAGGATTGATTTGGTGGAGTTCATCCTGAGACCTGAGATTAGTTTGTATTTCCTTAGAAGGCAAGGGCTCCTTGGACCCGTTATACTAGGTTCCTCCAAATATAGCAGAACATCATCTGCATATTGAGCTATCCTGTCTTCATGAGATGGACCCCATTTCCACCCTCGGTATACTGAGCCCGCTCTGATCATCTGGGCTAGAGGCTCAATGGCCAGGGTAAACAAAAGAGGGGATAGGGGACATCCCTGTCTAGTACCTTTGTGGATGTCGAACCTGTGGAATATGGTCCCATTAACCTGTACACAGGCCGTAGGGTTAGTGTATAATTCTTTAATTAGGAGGCAAAATTGTTTTTCTATGCCTGCCTGTCGGAGCACCAGTAGAAGGAATCCCCAGTCAACCGAATCAAAAGCCTTTTAAAAATCTATGAGAAAGAGGGACAGGCTTTGGGGCAACCGGCGTCTCTCTGCCAAGGCTACGTGTGGCCGGCGGAAACTGTGTCGTGTACTGCGGGTTGCCATAAACCACACATTGGTCATGATGGATTAGCTGAGGCTGGACCCTTTTGATGCGAGTGGCAAGGATGGAGGTGAAATTTTTTATATCTGTGTTAATCGATTATATTGGTCTGTAATCCTCACAGTGAGGCGAAGGGGGCTGGGTTTTGGGGAGCACCACGATCATGACTGTATCTAGTTCAGGAGGAAAGGATCCACCTTTTCCTATTTCTGCGAAAAGGCGTAGGAGACGTGGGGTCAGGTCTTCTCTAAACACCTTATAATATTCTGGGTGAAACCCTTCGGGACCAGGCGTCTTGCCAGCATTTAATGTCGAGATTGCTGCCCCAATTTCTTCCTCTTTAATGGGTTCCTTCCTCTAAAAGCCGTGCTTCTATCATAGGTAACTGTGGGAGGGGGATCTAGTCAAGTAGTTGAGGTGTTTGATGTGAATCTATTTGTGTAGATGCTTGGTACAGTGTATGATAATAGTTGGCAAAAGCATTCGCAATTTCGGTATGACCCGTGACCAGGGCCCCATCCCTGTAATAAATTTCAGGGACGATTTTGGAGGAGTGATCGCGTGAGATCAACCAATACAGCATCTTCTCGGTCTTGTTCCCCCAGCCATATATCCTTCCAGTGCTGGCTCTCCATAAATGTTCCGCGGCCTCCAGGGATTGACCCCATATCTCCTCTCAGATTAGGAGGAGTGGTCGCGTCAGTTTCTCGCTTGGGATTATTACGTTGTCTCTTTCGAGGTTTATTGCTCGGAGCTCTAGCTGTGTGATATGTAGCGTTCCTGATTACGTATCAGATTTTTAGCCATACCTCTTAATACCGCCTTCCCTGCCGCCCATAGAGTGCCCTCTGAGGTTACTGAGCCTTCGTTTAGGTGGAAGTATTCTGCTTGTGCCTGACGTAATTGTTCCTTAAAGTGTTCATCTTGGAGATACCATGCGTTTAGCCGCCACATGGGGCGACGCCGGGGGCAGGCCGGGCCTAGTATGAGCCGGAGAGGGGCATGGTCAGAGATTCCTCTGGCTAGAATCTTGATATGTGAGAGGGTTGTACAATCTGTGCTCGGAAGAAGCATCAGGTCTATTCTGGATTGGGAGCCATGGGTTGCTGAGGTGTGGGTGAATTGTCTCTACCTCGGATGCCATATCCGCCAGGCGTCACATAGTCCCGTGGCAGATAACCACCCCTTAATTTTGGTTGCCAGTGTACGTCTATATGTGGTGAGTGGGCCGTCTACATCTAAGGTCGGGTCCGGGTTGCGTTGAAGTCGCCACCTAGTATAGTGTGCCCAGGGGGTAGGTCAGAGAGATGTTTTGTGAGTGCCTGGAGGGTTGAGCTGACCAGGGAGGGAGGGGCGTAGATACTTATTATATTAAATGTGATCCCTTCTACCTTACAGGTAATGGCTACAAACCGCCCCTGTTGGTCTCTCCGTACTTGGATGTGTCATAGGGAAGGTACGATGCAATAATATGGCTACTCCTCGTGACCCACGTGTGTATCCCGCAAGGTACACTCTATCAAATCCTCGATGAGTCAGGAATGGGTATTTATCCCCCAAAAGGTGGGTTTCCTGCAACATGAGTATTTCTGGAAGGTATCTATGTATGAAGGTGAATACTGCAGTACGTTTAATTTTGTCTAGGAGCCCGTTGATGTTCCATGACATAATTTGTACTTGATTCATGGGGGGGGGGGTGATTGTAGGTGGGATTTTGCAGTTGTTTTTTTAAACCAGATTTTATTGATTTTATAAACAATTCAAAACAGTTTACATTGTACTTCCTTCTTCACATCACTCTGTATAACACATTGGATTTATTTATTTGCGCGCTTAAACTGGTAGAGATTCATTCTTAGTAAACATTATTTATTTGGTATCATCAAAATCCAACTCCCCCCCCTCCCTATTCCCACCCTAACCCCTCAGTCCGGATACTCATTTAATGATATTACATCTGCAATAGGAAAGTTGGAGACTTTGAGTTAACTTAATTGAGTCTCTGGGGGTAGTTTGCATGTGTAGGGGTCAGCTGACTTTGTCCATGTGAGAGCTATGTTTTGTTTTTGAGGGTTGAATGCTTTTGTGTATTTGTATAGGCAACTTGGGATTGGCTATGGAGTGTTGGGGGAGTGCTGTATGGTTAGTTCGGTTTTTAATGAATCCATTATTAGTTCCCAGTTATCTGATACTTCAGGAGGTCTGATCCCGGTTCTGGCTTCTTTTTATAGCAGAGTACCTTCGGCAGTAGCCCACTTAAGTAGTTCATTTTTCCAGTTTGTTAGTTTAGGGCCCACAGGATTTTTCCAGTTGCTGGCTATTTCTCTTTTTGCCAGGGTTAGGGCTAAGTCCAATAATCTGTCTGAGGCTTTATGTTTAGTAGAATGTGTAAATGTGTGCAAGAGGCAGGTGTCAATTGAGCATGACACAGTCCTACCTAGTATCTGGGATAATTTTTGGCAAATCTCAGACCAATAAGATGTCAGTGTTTGGCATTCCCAAAACATGTGGTTGAATTCTGCATCTATTATCTTACAACTTGGACAACACTCTGCGGTTTTGTTGAAGTATTTGTTAATAAGGGCGGGTGTAAGGTAGGCTTGATGTAGGACATAAAAATTGATCAGTTTAAATCTGGCGTTTGCTTTAGGTAAGTTCTGTAGTGTACGTTCCCATTCTGTTTCAGAGATATCTCTGTTAAAGGTTTTTTCCCATTGTTGTTTCAGGTATGAAAGGAGGACTGTATTATCTGATCTAATTAAAGCATATAAAGTAGAAATAACCCTAGTCCTGGAAGTTGAGGATGCCAGGTACGTGCACATACCCTGCGCTGGTGGTTCAGAGTTTTTTGTTCGCCAGTGGTTGCCTATGCTAGCCTTTATGGTCCCGTAAGTTAAAAAAATGTTTCGCCGGGATGTCATACTGTGCTCTAAGGGTCTAACGATTTCAACTTATTGTTCTCGAATAATGTGCCTACAGTATTAACCCCGGCCTCCAGCCAGTCTCTAAGCTCAAGTTCAGCCCTTTTCTGAGTTATTGCTTGCAGCGCACTGAGAGGAAGTTCCGCTGAATAGGGAGTTTTAGTTTTAGTTTTGTGTAAGTGCGATTTCCAACATTTAGCTATTATTTTCACTTCTGGGCTGTCCTGTTTTCCTTCTTTTGTGGGGCCTAGCAGTATTTCAAACAGTCTTGCTTTCTGTGGCAAGGAGGACTCTGCATTAGGTTGTAACACCAAGCTGTTAGAGATCCAAAGTACCAGCCATTGTAATTGAGCCGCTATGTAATATGACTCAAAGTCAGGTGTGGCTAGGCCCCCACTTGACATCTGTCTCTGGTGCTTTATTAGAGCCACCCTTTTCCTGCTGCTACCCCATACAAATGAGCTTACTGTTGAATTCAGATCCCTGAAGAAGGACTTAGGAATCCATATTGGAAGGGCCGCAAAATGGTATAACAGTCTTGGTAGTACTATCATTTTAAGGATCGCGATGGGACCCATCACCGAAAGAGGGAGTGTTTGCCAGAATGTCATGCAGGATTTTATGGAGCGGAATACGCCGCCTAAATTTCCATAAAAAATGTCTCTAGTCTCATGATATATTTTTACTCCTAGATATGGAAGCCCATCAGGTATCCATCTAACCATTCCCAAAGTCAGTGGGGGTTGATGATGTTTCACCAAGGGGAATAAACCAGTTTTGTCCCAGTTTACCTTTAGGCCTGAATGTTTTTTGAAGTTGGACAGCATTAGTTGAGCTACAGGGAGATCCCTCTGCATGTCACCCAAAAATATCAGGAGGTCATCTGCATATAAGGCTATGAAATGTCTTACGTTTCCGATCAGTATTCCAGGTCCTCCCTGTCCCGCCCTGGCCGCCGCAGCCAGAGGTTCCATTGCTAGTGCAAACAACAGGGGGGAGAGGGGGCAACCCTGTCTCGTCCCGCGTTCCACCGCGTACCTGGATGATATAATACGTCCCGTACGGACTCTAGCTGCAGGGTTAGTGTAAAGCAGTTTCACCCATGCAATATGATCAGGGCCAACTCCCATTTGGGCCATAACCTTATGAAGAAGGTCCCATTCTAAGCTATGAAAGGCTTTTTTGATGACTACTGCCAATATGCCCAGAGACTCCGTTGAGGGGGTTATTCCATTCATGACTGCGAAGAGCCTGCGTATGTTTCCTGCTGTGTTATGGCCTGGGATGAAGCCTGCTTGGTTTGGGTGGATGAAAGAGGGCATCAGAGGTAGGAGTCTAGTTGCCAAGATTTTGCTGAGTATCTTATAATCGAGGTTCAGCATGGAGAGGGGCCTGTATGCCCCCAACCCAGTTGGGTCATTTCCGGGCTTGAGCAGCGGGACTATAATGGCTTCCCTAGTAGTTTCAGGTAATAGGCCCTGATCCTTGACACATTTAAAAAAAAAATCCAAGCGCGGTGTGAGTATCTCAGCAAAGGTTTTGTAAAATTCGTCAGGCAGGCCATCAGTACCAGGTGTTTTTCCCCTTGCCAGGTCTTTCACAGCCCCTTTGATCTCATATGGTGTGATATTTCCTTCTAGTGCATCAGTGGATGTTGGTTCCCAGAGTTTTAAGTTTATTGTTAATAAGTATTGCTCAGTTAGGTCCCTGTTTAGGTTGGATCTTTTTTGGTATAGTGATTCATAAAAAGCCAAGAACTGGGCGTTAATCTGTTTAGGGTTGTGTATTTGGGTCCCATCTCTTGCGGTCAGGTTCATTATGGGGGGGGGATTTTTCTAACTGCGATATTACCCAGGCAAGCAGTTTACTCGCTTTATCTCTTTCGCCATGCACTCTTGCGATATACTGCTTATGGTCGAAACATCTGAGGCGTTCGACACAGTGTGCTACTTTTGATCTGTATTCCAGTATTTGGGGTTGTAAATGAGGGTTTCTAGACCTATTTTTATCTGTTTCTCTTAGTATATCCTCGGCCTTCTCAGTCTCTCCTAATAAGGTCCTACAAATTCCTACTGTTTCAGCAATGCATCTCCCTCTTATTACTACTTTAAAGGCATCCCATTCTACCAGCCCGCTAGTCGTGGTGTTGTTGTTTTCTTCTAAATAATGTTCTATGGCTTGATGGATATCATCTCGGAAGGGGGGATCTTCTAGTAATTCGGGTCTAAGTCTCCATGTGGGTATACATGGGATGGGGGACCCCCATCCTAATGACAGCAACTGGGGGTTATGGTCAGGTATTGTGCGAGACAAGTATTCTGTGTTTGATACAAGTGAGTGTATGTCTGGTGAGCACAAGAAGGAGTCTAATCTAACATGGAGCTTGTGGAGGGCAGAGAAAAAGGAGTAGTCTTTGGCACTAGGATGTAGTTTACGCCAGGTATCAATGAGGCCCCAATTTCCTTGCCATGTGGTGAACTGTTGAGCTATCTTCACTAATGGAGAATGTGGTAGGGGAGGATGTGATCTATCTGCCCCTATGTCGCTTACACAGTTAAAATCCCCACCCACTATTACCGGTGCTTGCAGGAATGTCGCTAATGAGTTGGATAGTCGAGTAAAGAAGTCGCCCTGTCCTGTGTTAGGGGCGTATACATTGATTAGTGCTATGTCCTTCCCCTCCAGTCTGCCTTTGATCGCTATGAATCTCCCCTCTGGGTCCACTTGGCTATCTGTCAACTGAAATGGGACCCCTGCTCGGATCCAAATCAGAATACCCCTCGAGTATGCTGAATAAGTAGTATAGAATGCCTGACCTCTCCATCTTTTTTGTAAGGCTTTGCCCTCTTTCGATGTTAAGTGAGTTTCCTGTAACATAGCTATTTGAATACCCCTTCTCTGCAAATAAGAAGATATCTTATATCTCTTGACTAAAGAGTTCATACCCCTGATGTTCCAGGTCAGGACCTTATACGGTTTTGGTGTAGCCATAGTAGTGTTTTTGTTGTTCTACTGAGGTGTGATTTCTGGTAGTCTAGTATTATGATGGTTTCCCTGGTGATTTCTTGCTCCCTGCTCCATTTTGCAATTTCTGTGGTGATTCTCGGACGGATATTAAACCCTAGAAAATTCCCCAACATAATAACTCCCCAACTCCCCATCCCTAGGACAAAAGTCAAACCTCTCTTGCCCAAACTTGTGTGAAAAAAAAGTTAACTGTCCAACAACGTGGGGGGTGCTTCAGATAGAAAACCGAAGCTCAGCAGGGCGACCTCTCCTCAGGCCCCGGGTGGAAAAAAGACTGAAATTCAGTGGCTCCAGGGTTTCGATTATCGGGTGTCAGTGGGCTAGTCTCTTCTTGCAGACTTTTAATTCGGTTTTAGAAGCTGTAGGTGTGCTCCTGGTTGTCCCTGAGGTTTACATATATCATATCTCCCAGGAACTCTGTTTGTAATTCAAGAATGTACTTCAGATTATGGTGTCTGACGTCCCTGGGGTTACATCCGGGCCCTTTTGGTTAGGCGTGAGTGACAAATCTGATTCATGTTCCGAGTCTGATTGGTTTACGTCACTATGTGTTTGCTTAGGTGAACTCTGTTCAGAGCAGCCGAGGGACGCAGCTGCCTCCACTGCTTTTTGACGGTCGTTTAGAATCTCCAGAGGGGATTGACTAGAGCGTCTTGTAGTATTTCTGCTGTTAGATTTTCCTTTAAGGTTTAGTTGGTGTTTTTCAGGGTTAATTCGTTTCTCGTTGAGATGTTGCTTGTCCATCCAGTTCCAAACCTCCTCCGCCGAGTTAAAAAACTGTGAGCCTGTTGTGGTTATGATTCGGAGTTTGGCCGGAAATAGCATCCCGTATTGGACCCCTAGATTTCTGAGTCTCTGTTTGGCCTCCCTGAAAGAAGCCCTCTGCTTTAATACCTCTCGCGAGAAATCAGGGAAGATCCAAATCACTTGGTTGTCCAATAAGCAGTCTCCCTTTTTCCTGCTTTGGGTGAGTAAATGGTCTCTCTCTTTATAGTGCAATAGTTTGGCCACCACCGGTCTAAGAGGAGCGCCCGGCGGAGGAGGACGTGCCGGGACTCTATGTGCTCTTTCCACTGCAAAAAATTAGGATAGTCCTTCATTCGCTATATTTTCCTTCAACCATTTTTCAAGGAAGTCAATCATGTTGGTTCCTTCGACTTTCTCAGGTAGCCCCATGATTCTGATGTTATTTCTTCAGCATCTTCCGCCCTCAGTTCTAAATCTTTTATTCTTTTCTCCATTTGTCTTGATGCTTTGGAAGCGCCTTGAAGCTCGGGTCCCAGTTCTTTCAGCTGTTTTTCTGTCGAGGTCACTCTTTCTGCTAGTCGCCGGTGATCGTCTTTGAGCACTGTGAAGTCTGACGCGAGAGAGTCTATTTTCATCTCAAGAGCGGTTCTGGAGGCAGAGATAGCCTGTATTACATCCTGCAGGGTAGGCTCTTTTATGGCTCCCTCCTCCACAGAGGAAAATTTCCCCACAACCTCCTGTTCTGGGGGTGCATTTTCTGTTATATCCCTAGTATTATCGGCTTCTCACCTTCTATTTGGTTTGCCCATCACTGGCGGTGTGCAGCACTTTTGCTGGTGATCACTTGAAAGTGTAAGGGCAGTATAGAGCCGATGATAGTGTTTACCTATTTTCCAAAAGTTGCTGGATGGGCCCACCTGGGTCCAGCACCTGGGGGGTGGAGGCCTGTCTTTTATTGAGCCAAATGTCTTAATTACAGATTATTAAACTGGATTGGCGAACAATCTGTTGGACCTTCCGATTTGAGCTGATGGCTATTTTTATAAACGTGTCGGAACTTATGGGTAAAGCGTGGAGCTGGGCTGTATTTTTAAGTTACGCCATCATTCCTTTCTTTATTCAATCGCTAGTTGATTCATCTATTAGAAAGGTCTGATTTGGATATTGTTAGGTCGGTGTTTTCCCAGCAGCCGTCTCTCAGTGTTCCGGCTTGGGGGGGCGTCCCTCTGCTCTGGTTCCCCGTATTGCTGGCCCGGCCGATCTCCCACCCCTTCTTTAGCGGCCTCACTGGGTTTCAGCCTAGTTACGCCAAGCCCCTTCTCACCTTCGGTTGCTTTCTCGCTATTCGGGTCTCCGGATTACAGTACCCCGGGCCATCTCCTCCCAGTGGGTTTATCACGGTCTACTGTGTCGGATGGTTGCGCCCTCGATCCCCTCTTGACGCCAGGCCTCCTCACCTCCTCTTATAACTTCTCCGCTGTACCGGGCCGTCTCCTCCAGCATTGCCTGTCTGCCGGTTTCTTTCTTCTCTCTGCTCGTCTTGGATCAGTAAGGTTCGATCTAGGCCTCAGTGTTTCTCTCAGTCCGCCAAGGTGATGCCCAAGGGTGCTCTCCCGGCCGCCCAGGTCCCGGAGTGCTTGGCAGCCGCCATCTTGTCCCCTCGAGCTCTTTTCCGACTCGCATCTAGCCCGTTCGTGTCGGAGCCCCAGCTAGTGAATTCTGGGGGTCAGAAGCCAAACATCGATAGCCCGGAGGGGCACCACGCATTCCGCTCCCTCTGTGCGGAATCTGGAGCCGAATTGAGTGTTATAGCCCCAGGGGTGAGGAGAGAAAGGCGGGAGCCTCAAGAAGAAGCTGCTACCGCCATGGTGCCAAGCCACGCCCCCCTGGAATTTTACAGTTGTTGAGCCAACCTTTAGCTACTAGTTTGTGCGACTCTGAAGGACTTATCTTTCTATCTTCCTGCTGCCGATTCTCAGACTCTATTATATCTGTTGAGTCATTAAGCATCCTGCCCTGTGCCTCAATTAAAAAAAAAATATGAATCTTGCCTTCGCATACAAATTCTAACATTGGCCTTTAGAACGAGGCCGGATCCCCCTTGCCCCCCAACTCCCTCCCTACTCCATACTTCCCCCCAGAAGCATCTGTTGCCCCTATACATAGCCCCTCACTTCTAAAAGTTGTGAGATGGCTTTTGAGTGGTAAGGCTGTGGTATAATACTCGATGTGTGATCAAGTTAGGCATAACGCTTCTATTTCTGTGTTCATTGTCTTAAGACTTTCCCAGAATAAGTTCCACCTATGCAGTCACAGGATTGGACTACGGGACAAGTCCGAGTCTTCTTCTGTCTCTAGCTGGATCTTGGTTGTATCCTGTGGTTTTAGGCTTGTCAGGGTGGCTCTGGAATTCTCTTTCGATTGTGGGTGTCTGTGTTCTGATCGATGAGCCCCGGGAGGGGAGTCCGAGCTGGACCTATGTCTTCCTCTTCCTTTCCGAGAGCGTATGCGCTGACTGCGCATCGGTTGTTGCCCCCTTGGGTGAGCTGGTGTTGTCTTAAGCGGTGGCCGTGATCCTGTTCTGTGCATATCTAGTGGGGTGTCTTCCGTTAGCCAGGTCCATGCCGCGGTCGGCTGCTCAAAGAAGTAGGTTTTATTATTATAGATCACCCGGAGGCTGGCTGGAAACAGGAGACTATACTGGATGTCCATTGATCTAAGCTTTTGTTTCACTTCCATGAACGAGCGGCGTTCTTGCTGTACCTCTAATGTGTAATCCGGGAAAAGGAGTACTTTTGTTCCATTGCAGAGGAGGTCTCCCCTGGAACGAGCCTCCCGCAGGACCAGGTCTCTGTCTTTGGAGTTGAAGAGGCAGATTATTACTGGCCTGGGTGGGGAGCCAGACGGAGGCTTTGCGCGCAGCGACTTATGGGCTTGTTCGATTGTGAACCATGGCGTGAGGTGGTCTGCCGGCAACCAGAACCACTCCTCTAGGAATGTATCCAATGATGATTCTGCAGTGGCCTCGGGAAGACCCACTAGGCAAAGATTGTTACGTTGAGATCTGTTTTCGGCGTCTTCAACCCTCCTGTGTAGATCTGAGGTGCGTTTGATCAGCATTGAGATTTGGGTTTTTAGTGTTGTTATTTTATCTTCTGCCGTGGAGATTCGCGTCTCGGCCTCTGTGATTCGGGATACTGCATTGCGGAGATCTTGCCGGAACAGGGCGACATCCACTCCGACCTCCCCTATTTTTGATTCGACTGCTGTCTGGGAGGCCTGAATCGCCTGAAGGATCGCCGCCAGGTCGCTGGACGATGTTTGTGGGTTATTACCGCCATTTGTGGTTGGGCCTTTCGACTTTGGGCCCACTGTACCTGTGGTGAATTGGTCCATATGAATTTGTGCCGTTGTTTGTTTGATCGCTTTGTATTTGCCCATGATGTTGGGGTGGTTCTAACCTCTCTAGGGTTGCAGTGATCGGTCAATTTCGTTCTGCCCTACTGTAGGGCCCGATGGGGGATCCCTGGGGATCTAATCTGATTCCCCCTGTGGTATATCCTAATTTATGAATCTATTAGATAGTTCCAGGGGTATTGGGGGAACACAGTGTTGCAGAGTTTATTTCATCTTACTGTTTCGTTTTGTTATTGTCCTATCCCATTCTATGTCCTTTACCCCGGCAGTGTTTTTTATTCACTCGGTATGGTCCTGGGACTCCTCCCCTGTCCAGCCGGTAAGGATGCCTGGTGTCCGGAGGAGGGGCTGTCAGCTAATAAGGAAAGGGTGAAAAGGGAGGCACTCCTTGTAATCACTAACCTGTCACCTTCAGACTGCACCCCACTGTGGTCCAAAGGACGGAGATGGGGCCCCTCACTGCTCACGGGGCCAGAAGGTCCAGATTCACCTCTCGGTATCCCAGTGTTTGTCCCAGCTCACGTTTGTGGTTGCTGCTTGTTACTGTTACTTAATTTCTTCTTTCCCCTCTTCCGGGGAGACCAGTGGGGAGCGCGACACTGCAACACGGTCAGTAGGGGTCCCCGTGCCCCGGCGAGCACCCGTCCGCTCAGGCGGCCCTCCCAGTGGTCTGCAGGTCCTCCTCCTAATATTGGGCTCTGGGCCTGCCAGGGCCCGCACAATTCGCGGCCGAGCACCCCGGCCTCCGGCCCACGGAGCGCCCCCCTTCCCAGCCCTCGGTCACCACGGGAAGGGGGGGGAAATCAGGGGGACGAGAGAATCGCAGCGCTGCTGTCCCGGGGCCTACCTTGATTTCTCTCAGTCACAGCAGGCCCGGCCGCGAACCGCACCTTCTCTGGCTCGGGGTCCTCAGCCCTGCCTCCAGGCCGTCCGGGCCGCCACCGCCATTCCGCCGCAGCGGGCCGCGCCTCAGATTGGTCCCTCAGCCGCCATCTTGATCAAGGGAAGCAGCGGTCGAACGCTGGGCAGCCAGAACCTCGGTCTCACGGGGTCGGGAGGGCGGGGAACCCGCCACACGAGACTGGGCAGGATAAAGGAACCCCGATGAAGCGTTCACGGTGTTGATGTGTACGGATAGTGATTTTATGAGAGGCAGATGACGGAGGGGTCCTGAGCACTACAAAAGTGTGACCGCCGTCTTGACGCCCTGGCCACGCCCCCTCCAGTGTTTGTTTTTAAAACAATCTTTCCCTCACGTGGAAAGGAGACTCTGCTGGCTTGGAAGTGTGGATTCAACCTGTCTGTATCCAAGGAGATTCTGAATAGAGCAGCAGCTGCCTTTCCCCCTCCCCACAGGGACTGGACTTAGTTTATTTCAGCTACCTGTGTCTGTTCTACTGTGGACTCTCTGTGTTTCAGGTAGCCTGGCCTTTTTTAAAGTGGTGTTTTTTTTTTTATTCGTTTTTGCGTTACTGTGTGAATTGCCTTGCTAGTTTGTGGCACATAACCGCCCCCCTTTTTTCTTCTAAGTAAAAAGGCTACATTCATCTTGCAGAGTGTGTTTTTAGGAGACTGTTTTAATCAGTTTCTGTGATTTAAATTGTGTTTAAAAACTGTCTGCCCCGCTGTTTTTTGCCTTTAAAAAGCACAATTTAAGAGTACGTGCCCAGCAGTATTCCTGTGTTTGTTTTTTAAACAATCTCTCCCTCACGTGGAAAGGAGACTCTGCTACCTTGGAAGTGTGGATTCAGCCAGTCTGTATCCAAGGAGATTCTGAATAGAGCAGCAGCTGCCTTTCCCCTGCCCACAGGGACTGGACTTAGCTGATTGGCTCTCTGAGTCCCTGTTGCACCTGAGCCCCGCCTCCAACACCTGCTCTGGCCCCTTAAGTTTGTGGAGGGAAGCCCAAGAAAGCCACCTCCTTTTTGTGAGCCTCAGCATATTCACTGTGTCCTGATACAGCCCAGTGTTCAAGGATTGCAAAAAGACCTAGGTAAGGAGCCCTGAGATTTTTCTGGGAAATAGTATTATTTGTTCAAAAGTGTTTATTTCAGTTACCTGTTTCTGTTTTACTGTGGAGTCTCTGTGTTTCAGGCAGCCTGGCCTCTTTTAAAGTGGTGTTTTTTTAAAATTTGTTTTTGCTGTGACTGTGTGAATTGCCTTGCTAGTTTGTGGCACATAACTCCGCCTTTTCTTCTAAGTAAAAAGGCTACATACATCTTGCAGAGTGTGTTTTTAGGAGACTGTTTGAACCTTTTCTGTCATTTATATTGTGTTTAAAGACTGTCTGCCCCCCTGTTTGTTTGCCTTTTAAAAAAAACGATTTCAGAGTGCGCGCCCAGCAGTATTCCAGTGGTTTTTTTTTTGATAAACAAATTTTTATTGTTTTTCAGACATATAGAAAAGGAAGGAAAAAACAGGTTCAAGTACAAGGCAAGGACGAATGGAATTTGTACATCTTATCATTGTTTTAGTATCGTTGTTAGCCATCAACAATAATGGGTTGTGGTGCTATCAGCAGATCTAGCCATCGTAGTGTCCCCTTGAAAGATTAAGTATCTTATTACGTATCTGGTTTATGTCATCAATTCTAGCCATTGTCCCCATATCTTTTCAAATTTGTGTGGGCACCCACTAGACTCAAATACCAGTTTCTCCTGATTGGCACACCAATCCACCCCCTTCCTCCATTTCTGGATCAACAGGCCTTCAGGGGACGTCCACGCTGCAGCGATATCTCTTTTAGCGACTAATAATGCCGTAGCGGTCAGTGTTCGTTTAGCACGTGTTCCTCCCATTTCTTCCTTTACCCCCAATAGGATTAGCTTGGCTGATTTTTGTATTTCTTGACCCAGTGCCCTTCCTATATCTCGGATCACCCCTTCCCAGTACTTTTGTATTTTTTGACAGGTCCATACCATATGAAAGAAGTCTGTTGGTTCATTCAGGCATCTTGGGCATTTGGCAGAAGGGCTGGCTCACATTTTGTGTAGTTTGGATGGTGTCAGATAGGCCCCATATAAATAATAGAATTGTAGCATGCGGAATCTTGCGATATTGCCAATACCTTGGGCGCCATCAAGGCTTCCCTCCATTCCGTTTCTTCTAGGGGTCCGAGCCATGATTACCACTTAGTCCTAAAAATGACTAAGTTTTCAGGAGTGTTGTTGATTAGTGTTTTGTAAAGTTGAGAAATGCCTTTCCCCTCCATATTTCCCATGAGTATTTTGGCTTCCAGTGCGTTAAAGTCCGGTATAGGGCTTGTGGTGGGCAGATGGGTTCGCAGTGCGTCTTTTAGTTGAAGGTATCCAAAGAACTGTGTCTGGTTTAATTGAAATTCTGCTTGTAGGTCTTGGAACAATTTCATGGCCCTCCCTTTCCATCTGTCGCCAAACCAGGGAAATGCCTAGTAGGTCCCATGTTGCGAATCCCTCCTTCGTGGCCGAGGCATACATCCATTTCCTTCTCCATAGTGGAGTCTGGAGGGTGATAACAGTATTCCAGTGAGTGTGGTGTAACGCGGCTCGCCATGTCACGAAGACCACTTTGGTTGTTTCCTCCATGTCACGAGGAAGCGATGCTCCATACAGTATGTCAAGAACCTGTGGAAACCCCAGGAGTGTCAATTCTGTCTTATACGCCAGGTCTTCCCAGCACCCATTAAACCAGTCATGGACCACTATCTATTTGGTAGCCAGGTAATATAGATAGGGATCTGACGCACCCAAACCTCTATCATACATTCCTCTCCGGCAATGATGTATCGCTACTCAATGTCTACTACCTCTCCATAGAAATCTTCCGCTGATGCTTTCGAGATTTTTGAACCAGGAGTGGGGGATGAGGATGGGAACATTTTGGAATATGTATAGGAGTCTTGGCAAGATCATCATTTTGCATAGGGCCACCCGCCCTATCACATTCAAGGGGAGGGTTTGCCATCTCTGCATGTCCGTTTTGATTCTTGTTAGCAGAGGAGATAGATTTTTGGCCCATGTTAATTCGGGCAGAAAGGTTACCCAGATCCCTAGGTATTTAAAACTTAATTTGCGTATGGGTCATCTGCATATAGAGCTATCCTGTCTTCATGAGATGGACCCCATTTCCACCCTCGGTATACTGAGCCCGCTCTGATCATCTGGGCTAGAGGCTCAATGGCCAGGGTAAACAAAAGAGGGGATAGGGGACATCCCTGTCTAGTACCTCTGTGGATGTCGAACCTGTGGAATATGGTCCCATTAACCTGTACACAGGCCGTAGGGTTAGTGTATAATGCTTTAATTAGGAGGCAAAATTGTTTTTCTATGCCTGCCTGTCGGAGCACCAGTAGAAGGAATCCCCAGTCAACCGAATCAAAAGCCTTTTCAAAATCTATGAGAAAGAGGGACAGGCTTTGGGGCAACCGGCGTCTCTCTGCCAAGGCTACGTTTGGCCGGCGGAAACTGTGTTGTGTACTGCGGGTTGCCATAAACCACACATTGGTCAGGATGGATTAGCTGCGGCTGGACCCTTTTGATGCGAGTGGCAAGGATGGAGGTGAATTTTTTTATATCTGTGTTAATCGATGATATTGGTCTTTAATCCGCACAGTGAGGCGAAGGGGGCTGGGTTTTGGGGAGCACCACGATCATGACTGTATCTAGTTCAGGAGGAAAGGATCCACCTTTTCCTATTTCTGCGAAAAGGCGTAGGAGACGTGGGGTCAGGTCTTCTCTAAACACCTTATAATATTCTGGGTGAAACCCTTCGGGACCAGGCGTCTTGCCAGCGTTTAATGTCGAGATTGCTGCCCCAATTTCTTCCTCTCTAATGGGTTCCTTCCTCTAAAAGCTGTGCTTCTATCATAGGTAACTGTGGGAGGGGGATTTCGTCAAGTAGTTGAGGTGTTTGATGTGAATCTATTTGTGTAGATGCTTGGGACAGTGTTTGATAATAGTTGGCAAAAGCATTCGCAATTTCGGTATGACCCGTGACCAGGGCCCCATCCCTGTAATAAATTTCAGGGATGATTTTGGAGGAGTGATCGCGTGAGATCAACCAATACAGCATCTTCTCGGTCTTGTTCCCCCAGCCATATATCCTTCCAGTGCTGGCCCTCCATAAATGTTCCGCGGCCTCCAGGGATTGACCCCATATCTCCTCTCAGATTAGGAGGAGTTGTTGCGTCAGTTTCTCGCTTGGGATTATTACGTTGTCTCTTTCGAGGTTTATTGCTCGGAGCTCTAGCTGTGTGATATGTAGCGTTCCTGATTACGTATCAGATTTTTAGCCATACCTCTTAATACCGCCTTCCCTGTCGCCCATAGAGTGCCCTCTGAGGTTACTGAGCCTTCGTTTAGGTGGAAGTATTCTGCTTGTGCCTGACGTAATTGTTCCTTAAAGTGTTCATCTTGGAGATACCATGCGTTTAGCCGCCACATGGGGCGATGCCGGGGGCGGGCCGGGCCTAGTATGAGCCGGAGAGGGGCATGGTCAGAGATTCCTCTGGCTAGAATCTTGATATGTGAGAGGGTTGTACAATCTATGCTCGGAAGAAACATCAGGTCTTTTCTGGATTGGGAGCCATGGGTTGCTGAGGTGTGGGTGAATTGTCTCTACCTCGGATGCCATATCCGCCAGGCGTCACATAGTCCCGTGGCAGATAACCACCCCTTAATTTTGGTTGCCAGTGTACGTCTATATGTGGTGAGTGGGCCGTCTACATCTAAGGTCGGGTCCGGGGTTGCGTTGAAGTCACCACCTAGTATAGTGTGCCCAGGGGGTAGGTCAGAGAGATGTTTTGTGAGTGCCTGGAGGGTTGAGCTGACCAGGGAGGGAGGGGCGTAGATACTTATTATATTAAATGTGATTCCTTCTACCTTACCGGTAATGGCTACAAACCGCCCCTGTTGGTCTCTCTGTACTTGGATGTGTGTCATAGGGAAGGTACGATGAAATAATATGGCTACTCCTCGTGACCCACGTGTGTATCCCGCATGGTACACTCTATCAAATCCTCGATGAGTCAGGAATGGGTATTTATCCCCCAAAAGGTGGGTTTCCTGCAACATGAGTATTTCTGGAAGGTATCTATGTATGAAGGTGAATACTGCAGTATGTTTAATTTTGTCTAGGAGCCCGTTGATGTTCCATGACATAATTTGTACTTGATTCATGGGGGGGGGGGTGATTGTAGGTGGGATTTTGCAGTTGTTTTTTTAAACCAGATTTGAGTGATTTTATAAACAATTCAAAACAATTTACATTGTACTTCCTTCTTCACATCACTCTGTATAACACATTGGATTTATTTATTTGCGCGCTTAAACTGGTAGAGATTAATTCTTAGTAAACATTATTTATTTGGTATCATCAAAATCCAACTCCCCCCCTCCCTATTCCCACCCTAACCCCTCGGTCCGGATACTTATTTAATGATATTACATCTGCAATAGGAAAGTTGGAGACTTTGAGTTAACTTAATTGAGTCTCTGGGGGTACTTTGCATGTGTAGGGGTCAGCTGACTTTGTCCATGTGAGAGCTATGTTTTGTTTTTGAGGGTTGAATGCTTTTGTGTATTTGTATAGGCAACTTGGGATTGGCTATGGAGTGTTGGGGGAGTGCTGTATGGTTAGTTCGGTTTTTAATGAATCCATTATTAGTTCCCAGTTATCTGATACTTCAGGAGGTCTGATCCCGGTTCTGGCTTCTTTTTGTAGCAGAGTACCTTCGGCAGTAGCCCACTTAAGTAGTTCATTTTTCCAGTTTGTTAGTTTAGGGCCCACAGGATTTTTCCAGTTGCTGGCTATTTCTCTTTTCGCCAGGGTTAGGGCTAAGTCCAATAATCTGTCTGAGGCTTTATGTTTAGTAGAATGTGTAAATGTGTGCAAGAGGCAGGTGTCAATTGAGCATGACACAGTCCTACCTAGTATCTGGGATAATTTTTGGCAAATCTCAGACCAATAAGATGTCAGTGTTTGGCATTCCCAAAACATGTGGTTGAATTCTGCATCTATTATCTTACATCTTGGACAACACTCTGCGGTTTTGTTGAAGTATTTGTTAATACGAGCGGGTGTAAGGTAGGCTTGATGTAGGACATAACAATTGATCAGTTGAAATCTGGCGTTCCGCGATGCTTTAGGTAAGTTCTGTAGTGTACGTTCCCATTCTGTTTCAGAGATATCTCTGTTAAAGGTTTTTTCCCATTGTTGTTTCAGGTATGAAAGGGGGACTGTATTATCTGATCTAATTAAAGCATATAAAGTAGAAATAACCCTAGTCCTGGAAGTTGAGGATGCCAGGTACGTGCACATACCCTGCCCTGGTGGTTCAGAGTTTTTTGTTCGCCAGTGGTTACCTATGCTAGCCTTTATGGTCCCGTAAGTTAAAAAAATGTTTCGCCGGGATGTCATACTGTGCTCTAAGGGTCTCAAACGATTTCAACTTATTGTTCTCGAATAATGTGCCTACAGTATTAACCCCAGCCTCCAGCCAGTCTCTAAGCTCAAGTTCAGCCCTTTTCTGAGTTATTGCTTGCAGCGCACTGAGAGGAAGTTCCGCTGAATAGGGAGTTTTAGTTTTAGTTTTGTGTAAGTGCGATTTCCAACATTTAGCTATTATTTTCACTTCTGGGCTGTCCTGTTTTCCTTCTTTTGTGGGGCCTAGCAGTATTTCAAACAGTCTTGCTTTCTGTGGCAAGGAGGACTATGCATTAGGTTGTAACACCAAGCTGTTAGAGATCCAAAGTGCCAGCCATTGTAATTGAGCCGCTATGTAATATGACTCAAAGTCAGGTGTGGCTATGCCCCCACTTGACATCTGTCTCTGGAGCTTTATTAGAGCCACCCTTTTCCTGCTGCTACCCCATACAAATGAGCTTACTGTTGAATTCAGATCCCTGAAGAAGGACTTAGGAATCCATATCGGAAGGGCAGCAAAATGGTATAACAGTCTTGGTAGTACTATCATTTTAAGGATCGCGATGGGACCCATCACCGAAAGAGGGAGTGTTTGCCAGAATGTCATGCATGATTTTATGGAGCGGAATACGCCGCCTAAATTTCCATCAAAAATGTCTCTAGTCTCATGATATATTTTTACTCCTAGATATCGAAGCCCATCAGGTATCCATCTAACCATTCCCAAAGTCAGTGGGGGTTGATGATGTTTCACCAAGGGGAAAAAAACAGTTTTGTCCCAGTTTACCTTTAGGCCTGAATGTTTTTTGAAGTTGGACAGCATTAGTTGAGCTACAGGGAGATCCCTCTGCATGTCACCCAAAAATATCAGGAGGTCGTCTGCATATAAGGCTATGAAATGTCTTACGTTTCCGATCAGTATTCCAGGTCCTCCCTGTCCCGCCCTGGCCGCCGCAGCCAGAGGTTCCATTGCTAGTGCAAACAACAGGGGGGAGAGGGGGCAACCCTGTCTCGTCCCGCGTTCCACCGCGTACCTGGATGATATAATACTCTAGCTGCAGGGTTAGTGTAAAGCAGTTTCACCCATGCAATATGATCAGGGCCAACTCCCATTTGGGCCATAACCTTATAAAGGAGGTCCCATTCTAAGCTATCAAAGGCTTTTTCGATGACTACTGCCAATATGCCCAGAGACTCAGTCGAGGGGGTTATTCCATTCATGACTGCGAAGAGCCTGCGTATGTTTCCTGCTGTGTTACGGCCTGGGATGAAGCCTGCTTGGTTTGGGTGGATGAAAGAGGGCATCAGAGGTAGGAGTCAAGTTGCCAAGATTTTGCTGAGTATCTTATAATCGAGGTTCAGCATGGAGAGGGGCCTGTATGCCCCCAACCCAGTTGGGTCATTTCCGGGCTTGAGCAGTGGGACTATAATGGCTTCCCTAGTAGTTTCAGGTAATAGGCCCTGATCCTTGACACATTTAAACATTTTTTCCAAGCGCAGTGCGAGTATCTCAGCAAAGGTTTTGTAAAATTCGTCAGGCAGGCCATCAGTACCAGGTGTTTTTCCCCTTGCCAGGTCTTTCACAGCCCCTTTGATCTCATATGGTGTGATATTTCCTTCTAGTGCATCAGTGGATGTTGGTTCCCAGGGTTTTAAGTTTATTGTTAATAAGTATTGCTCAGTTAGGTCCCTGTTTAGGTTGGATCTTTTTTGGTATAGTGATTCATAAAAAGCCAAGAACTGGGCGTTAATCTGTTTAGGGTTGTGTATTTGGGTCCCATCTCTTGCGGTCAGGTTCATTATGGGGGGGGGGATTTTTCTGACTGCGATATTACCCAGGCAAGCAGTTTACTCGCTTTATCTCTTTCGCCATGCACTCTTGAGAGATACTGCTTATGGTCGAAACATCTGAGGCGTTCAACACAGTGTGCTACTTTTGTTCTGTATTCCTGTATTTGTGGTTGTAAATGTGGGTTTCTAGGCCTATTTTTCTCTGTTTCTCTTAGTATATCCTCGGCCTTCTCAGTCTCTCCTAATAAGGTCCTACAAATTCCTACTGTTTCAGCAATGCATCTCCCTCTTATTACTACTTTAAAGGCATCCCATTCTACCAGCCCGCTAGTCGTGGTGTTGTTGTTTTCTTCTAAATAATGTTCTATGGCTTGATGGATATCATCTCGGAAGGGGGGATCTTCTAGTAATTCGGGTCTAAGTCTCCATGTGGGTATACATGGGATGGGGGACCCCCATCCTAATGACAGCAACTGGGGGTTATGGTCAGGTATTGTGCGAGACAAGTATTCTGTGTTTGATACAAGTGAGTGTATGTCTGGTGAGCACAAGAAGGAGTCTAATCTAACATGGAGCTCGTGGAGGGCAGAGAAAAAGGAGTAGTCTTTGGCACTAGGATGTAGTTTACCCCAGGTATCAATGAGGCCCCAATTTGCTTGCCATGTGGTGAACTGTTGAGCTATCTTCACTAATGGAGAATATGGTAGGGGAGGATGTGATCTATCTGCCCCTATGTCGCTTACACAGTTAAAATCCCCACCCACTATTACCGGTGCTTGCAGGAATGTCGCTAATGAGTTGGATAGTCGAGTAAAGAAGTCGCCCTGTCCTGTGTTAGGGGCGTATACATTGATTAGTGCTATGTCCTTCCCCTCCAGTCTGCCTTTGATCGCTATGAATCTCCCCTCTGGGTCCACTTGGCTATCTGTCAACTGAAATGGGACCCCTGCTCGGATCCAAATCAGAATGCCCCTCGAGTATGCTGAATAAGTAGTATAGAATGCCTGACCTCTCCATCTTTTTTGTAAGGCTTTGCCCTCTTTCGATGTTAAGTGAGTTTCCTGTAACATAGCTATTTGAATACCCCTTCTCTGCAAATAAGAAGATATCTTATATCTCTTGACTAAATAGTTCATACCCCTGATGTTCCAGGTCAGGACCTTATATGGTTTTGGTGTAGCCACAGTAGTGTTTTTGTTGTTCTACTGAGGTGTGATTTCTGGTAGTCTAGTATTATGATGGTTTCCCTGGTGATTTCTTGCTCCCTGCTCCATTTTGCAATTTCTGTGGTGATTCTCGGACGGATATTAAACCCTAGAAAATTCCCCAACATAATAACTACCCAACTCCCCATCCCTAGGACAAAAGTCAAACCTCTCTTGCCCAAACTTGTGTGAAAAAAAAGTTAACTGTCCAACAACGTGGGGGATGCTTCAGATAGAAAACCGAAGCTCAGCAGGGCGACCTCTCCTCAGGCCCCGGGTGGAAGAAAGACTGAAATTCAGTGGCTCCAGGGTTTCGATTATCGGGTGTCAGTGGGCTAGTCTCTTCTTGCAGACTTTTAATTCGGTTTTAGAAGCTGTAGGTGTGCTCCTGGTTGTCCCTGAGGTTTACATATATCATATCTCCCAAGAACTCTGTTTGTAATTCAAGAATGTACTTCAGATTATGGTGTCTGACGTCCCTGGGGTTACATCCGGGCCCTTTTGGTTAGGCGTGAGTGACAAATCTGATTCATGTTCCGAGTCTGATTGGTTTACGTCACTATGTGTTTGCTTAGGTGAACTCTGTTCAGAGCAGCCGAGGGACGCAGCTGCCTCCACTGCTTTTTGACGGTCGTTTAGAATCTCCAGAGGGGATTGACTAGAGCGTCTTGTAGTATTTCTGCTGTTAGATTTTCCTTTAAGGTTTAGTTGGTGTTTTTCAGGGTTAATTCGTTTCTCGTTGAGATGTTGCTTGTCCATCCAGTTCCAAACCTCCTCCGCCGAGTTAAAAAACTGTGAGCCTGTTGTGGTTATTATTCGGAGTTTGGCTGGAAATAGCATCCCGTATTGGACCCCTAGATTTCTGAGTCTCTGTTTGGCCTCCCTGAAAGAAGCCCTCTGCTTTAATACCTCTCGCGAGAAATCAGGGAAGATCCGAATCACTTGGTTGTCCAATAAGCAGTCTCCCTTTTTCCTGCTTTGGGTGAGTAAATGGTCTCTCTCTTTATAGTGCAATAGTTTGGCCACCACCGGTCTAGCAGGAGCGCCCGGCGGAGGAGGACGTGCCGGGACTCTATGTGCTCTTTCCACTGCAAAAAATTAGGATAGTCCTTCATTCGCTATATTTTCCTTCAACCATTTTTCAAGGAAGTCAATCATGTTGGTTCCTTCGACTTTCTCCGGTAGCCCCATGATTCTGATGTTATTTCTTCAGCATCTTCCGCCCTCAGTTCCAAATCTTTTATTCTTTTCTCCATTTGTCTTGATGCTTTGGAAGCGCCTTGAAGCTCGGGTCCCAGTTCATTCAGCTGTTTTTCTGTCAAGGTCACTCTTTCTGCTAGTCGCCGGTGATCGTCTTTGAGCACTGTGAAGTCTGACGCGAGAGAGTCTATTTTCATCTCAAGAGCGGTTCTGGAGGCAGAGATAGCCTGTATTACATCCTGCAGGGTAGGCTCTTTTATGGCTCCCTCCTCCACAGAGGAAAATTTCCCCACAACCTCCTGTTCTGGGGGTGCATTTTCTGTTATATCCCTAGTATTATCGGCTTCTCACCTTCTATTTGGTTTGCCCATCTCTGGCGCTGTGCAGCGCTTTTGCTGGTGATCACTTGAAAGTGTAAGGGCAGTATAGAGCCGATGATAGTGTTTACCTATTTTCCAAAAGTTGCTGGATGGGCCCACCTGGGTCCAGCACCTGGGGGGTGGAGGCCTGTCTTTTATTGAGCCAAATGTCTTAATTACAGATTATTAAACTGGATTGGCGAACAATCTGTTGGACCTTCCGATTTGAGCTGATGACTATTTTTATAAACATGTCGGAACTTATGGGTAAAACGTGGAGCCGGGCTCTATTTTTAAGTTACGCCATCATTCCTTTCTTTATTCGATCGCTAGTTGATTCATCTATTAGAAAGGTCTGATTTGGCTATTGTTAGGTCGGTGTTTTCCCAGCAGCCGTCTCTCAGTGTTCCGGCTTGGGGGGGCGTCCCTCTGCTCTGGTTCCCCGTATTGCTGGCCCGGCCGATCTCCCACCCCTTCTTTAGCGGCCTCACTGGGTTTCAGCCTAGTTACGCCAAGCACCTTCTCACCTTCGGTTGCTTTCTCGCTATTCGGGTCTCCGGATTACAGTACCCCGGGCCATCTCCTCCCGGTGGGTTTATCACGGTCTACTGTGTCGGATGGTTGCGCCCTCGATCCCCTCTTGACGCCAGGCCTCCTCACCTCCTCTTATAACTTCTCCGCTGTGCCGGGCCGTCTCCTCCAGCATTGCCTGTCTGCCGGTTTCTTTCTTCTCTCTGCTCGTCTTGGATCAGTAAGGTTCGATCTAGGCCTCAGTGTTTCTCTCAGTCCGCCGAGGTGATGCCCAAGGGTGCTCTCCCGGCCACCCAGGTCCCGGAGTGCTTGGCAGCCGCCATCTTGTCCCCTCGAGCTCTCTTCCGACTCGCATCTAGCCCGTTCGTGTCGGAGCCCCAACTAGTGGTTTCTGGGGGTCAGAAGCCAAACATCAATAGCCTGGAGGGGCACCACACATTCCGCTCCCTCTGTGCGGAATCTGGAGCCGAATTGAGTGTTATAGCCCCAGGGGTGAGGAGAGAAAGGCGGGAGCCTCAAGAAGAAGCTGCTACCGCCATGGTGCCAAGCCACGCCCCCCTGGAATTTTACAGTTGTTGAGCCAACCTTTAGCTACTAGTTTGTGCGACTCTGAAGGACTTATCTTTCTATCTTCCTGCTGCCGATTCTCAGACTCTATTATATCTGTTGAGTCATTAAGCATCCTGCCCTGTGCCTCAATTAAAAAAAAATATGAATCTTGCCTTCGCATACAAATTCTAACATTGGCCTTTAGAACAAGGCCGGATCCCCCTTGCCCACCAACTCCCTCCCTACTCCATACTTCCCCCCAGAAGCATCTGTTGCCCCTATACATAGCCCCTCACTTCTAAAAGTTGTGAGATGGCTTTTGAGTGGTAAGGCTGTGGTATAATACTCGATGTGTGATCAAGTTAGGCATAACGCTTCTATTTCTGTGTTCATTGTCTTAAGACTTTCCCAGAATAAGTTCCACCTATGAAGTCACAGGATTGGACTACGGGACAAGTCCGAGTCTTCTTCTGTCTCTAGTTGGATCTTGGTTTTATCCTGTGGTTTCAGGCTTGTCAGGGTGGCTCTGGAATTCTCTTTCGATTGTGGGTGTCTGGGTTCCGATCGATGAGCCCCGGGAGGGGAGTCCGAGCTGGACCTATGTCTTCCTCTTCCTTTACGAGAGCGTATGCGCTGACTGCGCATCGGTTGTTGCCCCCTTGGGTGAGCTGGTGTTGTCTTAAGCGGTGGCCGTGATCCTGTTCTGTGCATATCTAGTGGGGTGTCTTCCGTTAGCCAGGTCCATGCCGCGGTCGGCTGCTCAAAGAAGTAGGTTTTATTATTATAGATCACCCGGAGGCTGGCTGGAAACAGGAGGCTATACTGGATGTCCATTGATCTAAGCTTTTGTTTCACTTCCATGAACGAGCGGCGTTCTTGCTGTACCTCTAATGTGTAATCCGGGAAAAGGAGTACTTTCGTTCCATTGCAGAGGAGGTCTCCCCTGGAGCGAGCCTCCCGCAGGACCAGGTCTCTGTCTTTGGAGTTGAAGAGGCAGATTATTACTGGCCTGGGTGGGGAGCCAGACGGAGGCCTTGCGCGCAGCGACCTATGGGCTTGTTCGATTGTGAACCATGGCGTGAGGTGGTCTGCCGGCAACCAGAATCACTCCTCTAGGAATGTATCCAATGATGATTCTGCAGTGGCCTCGGGAAGACCCACTAGGCGAAGATTGTTACATCGAGATCTGTCTTCAGCGTCTTCAGCCCTCCTGTGTAGATCTGAGGTGCGTTTGGTCAGCATTGAGATTTGGGTTTTTAGAGTTGTTATTTCATCTTCTGCCGTGGAGATTCTCGATTCGGCCTCTGTGATTTGGGATATTGCATTGCGGAGATCTTGCCAGATCAGGGCGACATCCACTCCGACCTCCCCTATTTTTTATTCGACTGCTGTCTGGGAGGCCTGAATCGCCTGAAGGATCGCCGCCAGGTCGGTGGACGATGTTTGTGGGTTATTACCGCCATTTGTGGATGGGCCTTCCGACCGTGGGCCCACTGTACCTGTGGTGAATTGGTCCATACGAGTTTGTGCTGTTGTTTGTTTGATCGCTTTATTTTTGCCCATGATGTTGGGTGTGGTTCCAACCTCTCTAGGGTTGCAGTGATCGGTCAATTTCGTTCTGCCCTACTGTAGGGCCCGAAGGGGGATCACTGGGGATCTAATCTGATTCCCCCTGTGGTATATCCTAATTTATGAATCTATTAGATAGTTCCAGTGGTATTGGGGGAACACGGTGTTGCAGAGTTTATTTCATCTTACTGTTTCGTTTTGTTATTGTCCTATCCCCTTCTGTGTCCTTTACCCCGGCGGCGTTTTTATTCACTCGATATGGTCCCAGGAGTCCTCTCTTGTCCAGCCGGTAAGGATGCTTGTCGTCCGGAGGAGGGGTGGTCAGAGAATAAGGAAAGGATGAAAAGGGAGGCACTCCTTGTAATCCCTAACGTGTCACCTTCAGACTGCACCCCACCGTGGTCCGAAGGATGGAGATGGGGCCCCTCTCTGCTCACGGGCCCGAAGGTCCAGATTCACCTCTCGGTATCCCAGTGTTTGTCCCAGCTCACGTTTGTGGTTGCTGCTTGTTACTGTTAATTAATTTCTTCTTTCCCCTCTCCCGGGGAGACCAGTGGGGAGCGCATCACCACAACACGGTCCGTATTTGGCCACCCTCGAGGCGATGTAATGTCTAGGCCCCGGACTGCAGCCAGCCCTGGGCTCCAAAACCCTCTCCCGGGCTCCAGCCGGGGGGCCCCTCGCTGCCTCAGAGTCTCTTATGTTGGGGGGGAGGGGTCAACGAGCCCGCCGGTTCGGTCCTCCGGCTGATCACACCCCTGGTAGGCCCTCCATCCTGGCCCTGTGTCCCGGCCTATAGCAGCATCAGTAGGGGTCCCCGTGCCCCAGCGAGCACCCGTCCGCTCAGGCGGCCCTCCCAGCGGTCTGCAGGTATTCCTCCTAATATCTGGCTCTAGGCCTGCCAGGGCCCCACACAATTTGCGGCTGAGCACCCAGGCCTCCGGCCCACGGAACGCCCCCCTTCCCAGCCCTCGGTCACCACGGGAAGGGGGGAAAAATCAGGGGGACCAGAGAATTGCGGTGCTGCCGGCCCGGGGCCTACCTTGATTTCTCCCAGTCACAGCGGCCGCGACCTGCAACTTCTCTGGCTCGGGGTCCGCAGCCCTGCCTCCAGGCCGTCCGGGCTGCCGCCGCCTTTCCGCCGCAGCGGGCCGCGCCTCAGGTCCGTCCCTCAGCCACCATCTTGATCGGGGGAAGCAGTGGTCGAATGCTGGGCAGCCAAAACCTCGGTCTCACAGGGCCGGGAGGGCCGGGAACCCGCCACATGAGACGGGGCACGATAAAGGAACCCCGATGAAGCGTTCACGGTGTTGATGTGTACGGATAGTGATTTTATGAGAGGCAGATGACGGAGTGCGACCGCCATCTTGACGCCCTTGCCACGCCCCCTCCAGTGTTTGTTTTTTAAACAATCTCTCCCTTATGTGGAAAGTAGACTCTGCTAGCTTAGAAGTGTGGATTCAGCCTGTCTGTATCCAAAGGACTGGACTTATCTGATTGGCTCTCTGAGTCCCTGTTGCACCTGAGCCCCGCCGTCCCACACCTGCTCTGGCCCCTTAAATTGGTGGAGGGAAGCCCAAGACACCCACCTCCATTTTGTGAGCCTCAGCATCTTCCCTGTGTCCTGATACAGCCCAGTGTTCCAGGATTGCAAAAAGACCTAGGTAAGGAGCCCTGAGATTTGTCTGGGTAAATAGTATTATTTGTTCAAAAGTGTTTATTTCAGCTACCTGTGTCTGTTTTACTGTGGAGTCTCTGTGTTTCAGGCACACTGGCCTCTTTTAAAGTGGTGTTTTTTTCAAATTTGTTTTTGCCGTGACTGTGTGAATTGCCTTCCTAGTTTGTGGCACATAACCCCGCCCCCATTTACTTCTAAGTAATAGGAATACATGCATCTTGCAGAGTGTGTTTTTAGGGGACTGTTTTAATCTGTTTCTGTGATTTATATTGTGTTTAAAAATTGTCTGTCCCCCTGTTTTTTGCAATTAAAAAGGCCCGATTTCAGAGTGCGCGCCCAGCAGTATTCCAGTGTTTGTTTTTTAAACAATCTCTCCCTTACCTGGAAGGTAGACTCTGCTAGCTTGGAAGTGTGGATTAAGCCTTTCTGTATCCAAGGAGATTCTGAATAGAGCAGCAGCTGCCTTTCCCCCTGCCCACAGGGACTGGACCTAGCTGATTGGCTCTCCGAGTCCCCGTTGCACCTGAGCCCCGCCTCCAACACCTGCTCTGGTCCCTTAAGTTTGTGGAGGGAAGCCCAAGATAGCCACCTCCATTTTGTGAGCCTCAGCATCTTCCCTGTGTCCTGATACAGCCCAGTGTTCAAGGATTGCACAAAGACCTAGGTAAGAAGCCCTGAAATTGTTCTGGGTAAATAGTATTATTTGTTCAAAAGTGTTTATTTCAGCTATCTGTGTCTGTTTTACAGTGGAGTCTCTGTGTTTCAGGCAGCCTGGTCTCTTTTAAAGTGGTGTTTTTTAAAGGTTGTTTTTGCTGTCACTGTGTAAATTGCCTTGCTAGTTCGTGGCATATACCCCCCCTTTTTTCTTCAAAGTAAAAAGGCTACGTACATCTTGCAGAGTGTGTATTTAGGAGACTGTTTTAATCGGTTTCTGTGATTTAAATTGTGCTTAAAAACTGTCTGCCCCCATGTTTTCTACCTTTAAAAAAGCCCAATTTCAGAGTGCGTGCCCAGCAGTATTCCAGTGTTTGTTTTTTAAACAATCTCTGCCTTACCAGGAAAGTAGACTCTGCTAGCTTGGAAGTGTGGATTCAGCCTGTCTGTATCCAAGGAGATTCTGAATAGAGCAGGAGCTGCCTTTCCCCCTGCCCACAGGGACTGGACGTAGCTGATTGGCTCTCTGAGTCCCTGTTGCACCTGAGCCCCGCCGTCCCACACCTGCTCTGGCCCCTTAAGTTTGTGGAGGGAAGCCCAAGACAACCATCTCCATTTTGTGATCCTCAGCATCTCCCCTGTGTCCTGATACAGCCCAGTGTTCAAGGATTGCAAAAAGACCTAGGTGAGGAGCCCTGAAATTTTTCTGGGTAAATAGTATTATTTGCTCAAAAGTGTTTATTTCAGCTACCTGTGTCTGTTTTACTGTGGACTCTCTGTGTTTCAGGCTGGCTGGTCTCTTTTAAAAGGGTGTTTTTTTTCCAATTAGTTTTTGCTGTGACTGTGTGAATTGCCTTGCTAGTTTGGGGCACATAACCCCGCCTTTTTTTCTTCTAAGTAAAAAGGCTACTTACATCTTGCAGAGTGTGTTTTTAGGAGACTGTTTTAATCTGTTTCTGTGATTTAACTTGTGCTTAAAAACTGTCTGCCCCCCTGTTTTTTTACCTTTAAAAAAGCCAGATTTCAGATTGCGCGCCCAGCAGTAGTCCAGTGTTTGTTTCTTAAAAAATCTCTCCCTTACCTGGAAAATACACTCTGCTAGCTTGGTAGTGTGGATTCAGCCTGTCTGTATCCAAGGAGATTCTGAATAGAACAGCAGTTGCCTTTCCCCCTGACCACAGGGACTGGACTTAGCTGATTGGCTCCGTGAGACCTTGTTGCACCTGAGCCCCGCCCCCCCACACCTGCTCAGGCCCCTTAAGTTTGTGGAAGGAAGCCCAAGACAGCCACCTCCATTTTGTGAGCCTCTGCATCTCCCCTGTGTCCTGATACAGCCCAGTGTTCAAGGATTGCAAAAAGACCTTGGTAAGGAGCCTGGAGATTTTTCTAGGTAAATAGTATTATTTGTTCAAAAGTGTTTATTTCAGCTACCTGTGTCTGTTTTACTGTGGAATCTCTGTGTTTCAGGCAGCCTGGCCTCTATTAAAATGGTGTGTTTTTTTCAATTAGTTTTTGCTGTGACTGTGTGAATTGCCTTGCTAGTTTGTGGCACATAACCCCCCCTTTTTTTCTTCTAAGTAAAAAGGCTACTTACATCTTGCAGAGTGTGTTTTTAGGAGACTGTTTTAATCTGTTTCTGTGATTTAAATTGTGCTTAAAAAGAGTCTGCCCCCCTGTTTTTGGCCTTTAAAAAAGCCCGATTTCAGGGTGCGCGCCCAGCAGTATTCCAGTGTTTGTTTTTAAAACAATCTCTTCCTTACTTGGAAAGTAGACTCTGCTAGCTTGGAAGTGTGGATTCAAGCTGTCTGTATCCAAGGGACTGGACTTAGCTGATTGGCTCTCTGAGTCCCTGTTGCACCTGAGCCCAGCCGTCCCACACCTGCTCTGGCCCCTTTAATTGGTGGAGGGAAGCCCAAGACACCCACCTCCATTTTGTGAGCCTCAGCATCTTCCCTGTGTCCTGATACAGCCCAGTGTTCAAGGATTGCAAAAAGACCTAGGTAAGGAGCCCTGAGATTTGTCTGGGTAAATAGTATTATTTGTTCAAAAGTGTTTATTTCAGCTACCTGTGTCTGTTTTACTGTGGAGTCTCTGTGTTTCAGGCACACTGGCCTCTTTTAAAGTGGTGTTTTTTTCAAATTTGTTTTTGCCGTGACTGTGTGAATTGCCTTGCTAGTTTGTGGCACATAACCCCGCCCCCATTTACTTCTAAGTAATAGGAATACATGCATCTTGCAGAGTGTGTTTTTAGGAGACTGTTTTAATCTGTTTCTGTGATTTATATTGTGTTTAAAAATTGTCTGTCCCCCTATTTTTTGCAATTAAAAAGGCCCGATTTCAGAGTGCGCGCCCAGCAGTATTCCAGTGTTTGTTTTTTAAACAATCTCTCCCTTACCTGGAAGGTAGACTCTGCTAGCTTGGAAGTGTGGATTAAGCCTTTCTGTATCCAAGGAGATTCTGAATAGAGCAGCAGCTGCCTTTCCCCCTGCCCACAGGGACTGGACCTAGCTGATTGGCTCTCCGAGTCCCCGTTGCACCTGAGCCCCGCCTCCAACACCTGCTCTGGTCCCTTAAGTTTGTGGAGGGAAGCCCAAGATTGCCACCTCCATTTTGTGAGCCTCAGCATCTTCCCTGTGTCCTGATACAGCCCAGTGTTCAAGGATTGCACAAAGACCTAGGTAAGAAGCCCTGAAATTGTTCTGGGTAAATAGTATTATTTGTTCAAAAGTGTTTTATTTCAGCTTTCTGTGTCTGTTTTACAGTGGAGTCTCTGTGTTTCAGGCAGCCTGGTCTCTTTTAAAGTGGTGTTTTTTAAAGGTTGTTTTTGCTGTCACTGTGTAAATTGCCTTGCTAGTTCGTGGCATATACCCCCCCTTTTTTCTTCAAAGTAAAAAGGCTACGTACATCTTGCAGAGTGTGTATTTAGGAGACTGTTTTAATCGGTTTCTGTGATTTAAATTGTGCTTAAAAACTGTCTGCCCCCATGTTTTCTACCTTTAAAAAAGCCCAATTTCAGAGTGCGTGCCCAGCAGTATTCCAGTGTTTGTTTTTTAAACAATCTCTGCCTTACCAGGAAAGTAGACTCTGCTAGCTTGGAAGTGTGGATTCAGCCTGTCTGTATCCAAGGAGATTCTGAATAGAGCAGGAGCTGCCTTTCCCCCTGCCCACAGGGACTGGACGTAGCTGATTGGCTCTCTGAGTCCCTGTTGCACCTGAGCCCCGCCGTCCCACACCTGCTCTGGCCCCTTAAGTTTGTGGAGGGAAGCCCAAGACAGCCATCTCCATTTTGTGATCCTCAGCATCTCCCCTGTGTCCTGATACAGCCCAGTGTTCAAGGATTGCAAAAAGACCTAGGTGAGGAGCCCTGAAATTTTTCTGGGTAAATAGTATTATTTGCTCAAAAGTGTTTATTTCAGCTACCTGTGTCTGTTTTACTGTGGACTCTCTGTGTTTCAGGCTGGCTGGTCTCTTTTAAAAGGGTGTTTTTTTTCCAATTAGTTTTTGCTGTGACTGTGTGAATTGCCTTGCTAGTTTGGGGCACATAACCCCGCCTTTTTTTCTTCTAAGTAAAAAGGCTACTTACATCTTGCAGAGTGTGTTTTTAGGAGACTGTTTTAATCTGTTTCTGTGATTTAACTTGTGCTTAAAAACTGTCTGCCCCCCTGTTTTTTTACCGTTAAAAAAGCCAGATTTCAGATTGCGCGCCCAGCAGTAGTCCAGTGTTTGTTTCTTAAAAAATCTCTCCCTTACCTGGAAAATACACTCTGCTAGCTTGGTAGTGTGGATTCAGCCTGTCTGTATCCAAGGAGATTCTGAATAGAACAGCAGTTGCCTTTCCCCCTGACCACAGGGACTGGACTTAGCTGATTGGCTCCGTGAGACCTTGTTGCACCTGAGCCCCGCCCCCCCACACCTGCTCAGGCCCCTTAAGTTTGTGGAAGGAAGCCCAAGACAGCCACCTCCATTTTGTGAGCCTCTGCATCTCCCCTGTGTCCTGATACAGCCCAGTGTTCAAGGATTGCAAAAAGACCTTGGTAAGGAGCCCGGAGATTTTTCTAGGTATATAGTATTATTTGTTCAAAAGTGTTTATTTCAGCTACCTGTGTCTGTTTTACTGTGGAATCTCTGTGTTTCAGGCAGCCTGGCCTCTATTAAAATGGTGTTTTTTTTTCAATTAGTTTTTGCTGTGACTGTGTGAATTGCCTTGCTAGTTTGTTGCACATAACCCCCCCTTTTTTCCTTCTAAGTAAAAAGGCTACTTACATCTTGCAGAGTGTGTTTTTAGGAGACTGTTTTAATCTGTTTCTGTGATTTAAATTGTGCTTAAAAAGAGTCTGCCCCCCTGTTTTTGGCCTTTAAAAAAGCCCGATTTCAGGGTGCGCGCCCAGCAGTATTCCAGTGTTTGTTTTTAAAACAATCTCTTCCTTACTTGGAAAGTAGACTCTGCTAGCTTGGAAGTGTGGATTCAAGCTGTCTGTATCCAAGGGACTGGACTTAGCTGATTGGCTCTCTGAGTCCCTGTTGCACCTGAGCCCCACCCCCCCACACCTGCTCTGGCCCCTTAGATTTGTGGAGGGAAGCCCAAGACAGCCACCTCCATTTTGTGAGCCCCATCATCTTTCCTGTGTCCTGATACAGCCCAGTGTTCAAGGATTGCAAAAAGACCTAGGTAAGGAGGCCTGAAACTTTTCTGGGTAAATAGTATTATTTGTTTAAAAGTGTTTATTTCAGCTACCTGTGTCAGTTTTACTGTGGCCTCTCTATGTTTCAGGCAGCCTGGCCTCTTTTAAAGTGGTGTTTTAATTTTTTTTATTTTTGCCGTGACTGTGTGAATTGCCTTGCTAGTTTGTGGCACATAGCCCCCCACCACGCCTTTTTTTCTTCTAAGTCAAAAGGCAACATACATCTTGCAGAGTGTGTTTTTAGGAGACTGTTTTAATCTGTTTCTGTGATTTAAATTGTGTTCAAAAACTGTCTGCCCCCATGATCTTTGCCATTAAAAATGCCCGATTTCAGAGTGCGCGCCTAGCAGTATTCCAGTGTTTGTTTACGAAACAATCTCTCCCTTACCTGGAAAGTAGACTCTGCTAGGTTGGAAGTGTGGACTCAGCCTGTCTGTATTCATGGAGATTCTGAATAGAGCAGGAGCTGCCTTTCCACCTCCCCACAGGGACTGGACTTAGCTGATTGGCTCTCTCAGTCCCTGTTGCACCTGAGTCCCGTCCCCTTAAACCTGCTCTGGCCCCTTAAGTTTGGGGAGGGAATCCCAAGACAGCCAACTCCATTTTGTGAGCCTCAGCATCTTCCCTGTGTCCTGATACAGCCCAGTGTTCAAGGATTGCAAATAGACCTAGGTAAGGAGCCTTGAGATTTTTCTGGGTAAATAGTACTATTTGTTCAAAAATGTTTATTTCAGCTACCTGTGTCTGTTTTACTGTGGACTTTCTGTTTCTCAGGCAGCCGGGCCTCTATTAAAGTGGTGTTTTTTTTTTATTTGTTTTTGCCGTGACTGTGTGAATTGCCTTGCTAGTTTGTGGCACATAACCCCCCATTTTTTCTTCTAAGTAAAAAGGCTACATACATCTTGCAGAGTGTGTTTTTAGGAACCTGTTTTAATCTGTTTCTGTGATTTAAATTGTGTTTAAAAACTGTCTGCCCCCCGTTTTGTGGCTTTAAAAAAGCACGATTTAAAAGTGCGCGCCCAGCAGTATTCCAGTGTTTGTTTTTTAAACAATCTCTCGCTTACCTGGAAAGTAGACTCTGCTAGCATGGAAGTGTGGATTCAGCCTGTCTGTATCCTAGGAGTTTGTGAATAGAGCAGCAGCTGCCTTTCCCCCTGCCCATATGGACTGGGCTTAGCTGATTGGCTCTCTGAGTCCCTGTTGCACCTGAGCCCCACCCCCCCCCCACACCTGCTCTGTCCCCTTAAGTTTGTGGAGGGAAGCCCAAGACAGCCACCTCCATTTTGTGAGCCTCAGCATCTTCCCTGTGTCCTGATACAGCCCAGTGTTGAAGAATTGCAAAAATACCTAGGTAAGGAGCCCTGAGTTTTTCTGGGTAAATAGTATTCTTTTGTTCAAAAGTGTTTATTTCAGCTACCTGTGTCTGTTTTACTGTGGACTCTCTGTGTTTCAGGCAGCCTGGCATCTTTTAAAGTGGTGTTTTTTTTAAAACATTTTGTTGTGACAGTGTGAATTGCCTTTGCTAGTTTGTGGCACATACCCCCCTTTTTTATTCTGTGTACAAAGGCTACATACATCTTGCAGAGTGTGTTTTTAGGAGACTGTTTTAATCTGTTTCTGTGATTTAAATTGTGTTCAAAAACTGTCTGCCCCCATGATCTTTGCCATTAAAAATGCCCGATTTCAGAGTGCGCGCCTAGCAGTATTCCAGTGATTGTTTATGAAACAATCTCTCCCTTACCTGGAAAGTAGACTCTGCTAGGTTGGAAGTGTGGATTCAGCCTGTCTGTATTCATGGAGATTCTGAATAGAGCAGCAGCTGCCTTTCCACCTGCCCACAGGGACTGAATTTAGCTGATTGGCTCTCTGAGTCCCTGTTCCACCGGAGCCCCGCCCCCCACACCTGCTCTGGCCCCTTAAGTTTGTGGAGGGAAGACCACGACAGCCAGCTCCATTTTGTGAGCCTCAGCATCTTCCTTGTGTCCTGATACAGCCCAGTGTTCAAGGATTGCAAAAAGACCTAGGTATGGAGCCCTCAGATTTTTTCGGGTAAATAGTATTATTTGTTCAAAAGTGTTTATTTTAGCTACCTGTGTCTGTTTTACTGCGACCCTCTGTGTTTCAGGCAGCCTGACCTCTTTTAAAGTGGTGTTTTTTTTTGTTTTTGTTTGCCGTGACTGTGTGAATTGCCTTGCTAGTTTGTGGCACATAACTCCCCCTTTTTTTCCTCTAAGTAAAAAGGCTACATACATTTTGCAGAGTGTGTTTTTAGGAGACTGTTTTAATCTGTTTCTGTGATTTAAATTGTGTTCAAAAACTGTCTGCCCCCATGATCTTTGCCATTAAAAATGCCCGATTTCAGAGTGCGCGCCTAGCAGTATTCCAGTGTTTGTTTATGAAACAATCTCTCCCTTACCTGGAAAGTAGACTCTGCTAGGTTGGAAGTGTGGATTCAGCCTGTCTGTATTCATGGAGATTCTGAATAGAGCAGCAGCTGCCTTTCCACCTGCCCACAGGGACTGAACTTAGATGATTGGCTCTCTGAGTCCCTGTTCCACCGGAGCCCCGCCCCCCACACCTGCTCTGGCCCCTTAAGTTTGTGGAGGGAAGCCCAAGACAGCCACCTCCATTTTGTGAGCCTCAGCATGATCCCTGTTTCCTGATACAGCCCAGTGTTCAAGGATTGCAAAACGACTTAGGTAAGTAGCCCCTAGATTTTTCTGGGTAAATAGTATTATTTGTTCAAAAGTGTTTATTTTAGCTATCTGTGTCTGTTTTACTGTGGACTCTCTGTGTTTCTTTTAAAGTGTTTTTTTGTTCTTTTATTTGTTTTTGCCATGACTTCGTGAATTGCCTTGCTAGTTTGTGGCACATTACCACCCCCCCCCCCTTTTTCTTCTAAGGAAAAAGGCTACATACATCTTGCAGAATGTCTTTTTAGAAGAATGTTTTAATCTGTTTCTGTGGTTTAAATTGTGTTTAAAAATTGCCTGTGCCCCTGTTTTTTGCCTTTCAAAAAGCTCGATTTCAGAGTGCGCTCCCAATAGTATTCCAGTGTTTGTTTTTTAAACAATCTCTCCCTTACCTGGAAAGTAGACTCTGCTAGCTTGGAAGTGTAGATTCAGCCTGTCTGTATCCAATGAGATTGTGAATAGAGAAGCAGCTGCCTTTCCCCCTGCCCACAGGGACTGGACTTAGCTGATTGGCTCTGAGTCCCTCCTGCTCCTGAGCCCCGCCCCCAACACCTGCTCTGGCCCCTTAAGTTACTGGAGGGAAGCCTAAGACTGCCACCATCTTTTTGTGAGCCTCAGCATCTTCCCTTTGTCCTGATACAGCCCAGTGTTCAAGGATTGCAAAAAGACCTAGGCAAGGAGCCCTGAGATTTTTCTGGGTAAATAGTATTATTCATTCAAAAGTGTTTATTTCAGCTACCTGTGTCTGTTTTACTGTGGACTCTCTGCGTTTCAGGCAGTCTGGCCTCTTATAAAGTGGTGTTTTTTTATTTATTTGTTTTTGCTGTGACTGTGTGAATTGCCTTGCTAGTTTGTGGCACATACCCCACCCCTTTTTTCTTCTAAGTAAAAAGGCTACATATATCTTGCACAGTGTGCATTTAGGAGACTGTTTTAATCTGTTTCTGTGATTTAAATTGTGTTTAAAAACTGTCTGCCCCCCTGTTTTTTGCCTTTAAAAAAAGACTGATTTCACAGTGACCGCTAAGCAGTATTCCAGTGTTTGTTTTTTAAACAATCTCTCCCGTACCTGGAAAGTAGACTCTGCTAGCTTGGAAGTGTGGATTCAGCCTGTCTGTATCCAAGGAGATTCTGAATAGAGCAGCACCTGGCTTTCCCCCTGCCCACAGGAACTGGACTTAGCTGATTGGCTCTCTGAGTCCCTGTTGCACCTGAGCCCCGCCGTCCCACACCTGCTCTGGCCCCTTAAGTTTGTGGAGGGAAGACCAAGACAGCCACCTCCATTTTTTGAGCCTCAGCATCTTCCCTGTGTCCTGATACAGACCAGTGTTCAAGGATTGCAAAAAGTCCTAGGTAAGTAGCCCTGAGATTTTTCTGGATAAATAGTATTATTTGTTCAAAAGTGTATTTTAGCTACCTGTGTCTGTTTTACTGTGGACTCTCTGTGTTTCAGGTAGCCTGGCCTCTTTTAAAGTGTTTTTTTTATTTGTTTTTGCCGTGACTGTGTGAATTGCCTTGCTAGTTTGTGGCAAATAACCCCGCTCCCCCTTTTATCTTCTAAGTAAAAAGGCTGCATACATCTTGCAGAGTGTGTTTTTAGGGGACTGTTTTAATCTGTTTTTGTGATTTGAATTGTGTTTAAAAACTGTCTGCCCCCCCTGTATTTTGCCTTTAAAATAGCCCAATTTCAGAGACCGCGCCCAGCAGTATTCCAGTGTTTGTTTTTTAAACAATCTCTCCCTTACCTGGAAAGTAGACTCTGCTAGCTTGGAAGTGTGGATTCAGACTGTCTGTATCAAAGGAGATTGTGAATAGAGGAGCAGCTGCCTTTCCCCCTGGCCACAGGGACTGGACTTAGCTGATTGGCTCTCTGAGTCCCTGTTGCACCTGTGCCCTGCCCCCCCCACACCTGCTCTGGCCCCTTACGTTTGTGGAGAGAATCCCAAGACAGCCACCTTCATTTTGTGAGCTTCAGCATCTTCCCTTTGTCCTTATACAGCCCAGTGTTCAAGGACTGCAAAAAGACCTAGGTAAGGAGCCCTGAGATTTTTCTGTGTAAATAGTATCATTTGTTCAAAAGTGTTTATTTCTGCTACCTGGGCGTGTTTTACTGTGGACTCTCTGTGTTCCAGACAGCCTGGCCTCTTTAAAAGTGGTGTTTTTGTTTAAATTTGTTTTTGCCGTGACTGTGTGAATTGTCTTGCTAGTTTGTGGCACATAACCCCCCCCCCCCCCTTTTTTCTTCTAAGTAAAAAGGCTACATACATCTTGCAGAGTGTGTATTTAAGAGACTGTTTAAATCTGTTTCTGTGATTTAAATTGTGTTTAAAAACTGTCTGCCCCCCTGTATTTTGCCTTTAAAATAGCCCGATTTCAGAGAGCGCGCCCAGCAATATTCCAGTGTTTCTTTTTTAAACCATCTCTCCCTTACCTGGAAAGTAGACTCTGCTAGCTTGGAAGTGTGGATTCAGCTTGTCTGTATCCAAGGAGATTCTGAATAGAGGAGCAGCTGCCTTTCCCCCTGCCCACAGGGACTGGACTTAGCTGATTGTCTCTCTGAGTCCCTGTTGCACCTGAGCCCCGCCCCCCACACCTGCTCTGGCCCTTTAATTTTGTGGAGAGAAGCCCAAGACAGCCACCTTCATTTTGTGAGCTTCAGCATCTTCCCTTTGTCCTGATACAACCCAGTGTTCAAGGATTGCAAAAAGACCTAGGTAAGGAGCCCTGTGATTTTTCTGTGTAAATAGTACTATTTGTTCAAAAGTGTTTATTTCTGCTACCTGTGTCTGTTTTACTGTGGACTCTCTGCGTCTAAGGGAGCCTGGCCTCTTTTAAAGTGGTGTTTTTTTTTTTATTAGTTTTTGCCGTGACTGTGTGAATTGCCTTGCTAGTTTTTGGCACATAATTCCCCCACCCCCTTTTTTCTTCTAAGTAAAAAGGCTATATACATCTTGCAGAGATTGTTTTTAGGAGTCTGTTTTAATCTGTTTCTGTGATTTAAATTGAGTTTAAAAACTGTCTGCCCCTCTGTTTTTTGCCTTTAAAAAATCCTGATTGCAGAGTGCGCGGCCAGCAGTATTCCAGTGTTTGTTTTTTAAACAATCTCTCCCTTACCTGGAAAGTAGACTCTGCTAGCTTGGAAGTGTTGATTCAGCCTGTCTGTATCGAAGGAGATTCTGAATAGAGCAGCAGCTGCCTTTCCCCCTGCCCACAGGGACTGGACTTAGCTGATTGCCTCTCTGTGAACCTGTTGCACCTGGGCCCCGCCCCCCCCACACCTGCTCTGGCCCCTTAAGTTTCTGGAGGGAAGCCCAAGACAGCCAACTCCATTTTGTGAGCCTCAGCATCTTCCCTGTGTCCTGATACAGCCCAGTGTTCAAGGATTGCAAATAGACCTAGGTAAGGAGCCCTGAGATTTTTCTGGGTAAATAGTACTATTTGTTCAAAAGTGTTTATTTCAGCTACCTGTGTCTGTTTTACTGTGGACGTTCTGTTTTTCAGGCAGCGTGGCCTCTATTAAAGTAGTGGTTTTTTTTTTATTTTTTTTTACCATGACTGTGTGAATTGCCTTGCTAGTTTGTGGCACATAACCCCCCCTTTTTTCTTCTAAGTAAAAAGGCTACATACGTCTTACAGAGAGTGTTTTTAGGAGACTGTTTTAATCTGTTTTTGTGATTTAAATTGTGTTTAAAAACTGTCTGCCCCCCCTGTATTTTGCCTTTAAAATAGCCCGATTTCAGAGAGCGCGCCCAGCAGTATTCCAGTGTTTGTTTTTTAAACAATCTCTCCCTTACCTGGAAAGTAGACTCTGCTAGCTTGGAAGTGTGGATTCAGCCTGTCTGTATCCAAGGAGATTTTGAATAGAGGAGCAGCTGCCTTTCCCCCTTGCCACAGGGACTGGACTTAGCTGATTGGCTCTCTGAGTCCCTGTTGCACCTGAGCCCCGCCGCCCCACACCTGCTCTGGCCCCTTAAGTTTGAGGAGGGAAGCCCAAGACAGCCACCTCCATTTTGTGAGCCTCAGCTGCTTCCCTGTGTCCTGACACAGCCCAGTATTCAAGGATTGCAAAAAGACCTAAGTAAGGAACTCTGAGAATTTTCTGGGTAAATAGTATTATTTGTTCAAAAGTGTATATTTCAGCTACCTGTGTCTGTTTTACTATGGACTCTCTGTGTTTCAGGCAGACTGTCCTCTTTTAAAGTGTTTTTGTTTTTTAAATTTGTTTTGCCATGACTGTGTGAATTGCCTTGCTAGTTTGCGGCGCATACCCCCCTTTTTTTCTGGTAAGTGAAAAGGCTACATACATCTTGCAGAGTGTGTTTTCAGGAGACTGTTTCAATCGGTTTCTGTGATTTAAAAATGTGTTTAAAAACTGTCTGCCCCCCGGTTTTTTGCCTTTAAAAAATCCTGATTGCAGAGTGCGCACCCAGCAGTATTCCAGTGTTTGTTTTTTAAACAATCTCTCCCTTACCTGGAAAGTAGACTCTGCTACCTTTGAAGTGTGGATTCAGCCAGTCTGTATCCAAGGAGATTCTGAATAGAGCAGCAGCTGCCTTACCCCCTACCTACAGGGACTGGACTTAGCTGATTGGCTCTCTGAGTCCCTGTTGCACCTGAGCCCTGCCCCCCCACACCTGCTCTGGCCCCTTAAGTTTGTGGAGGGAAGCCCAAGACAGCCAACTCCATTTTGTGAGCCTCAGCATCTTCCCTGTGTCCTGATACAGCCCAGTGTTCAAGGATTGCAAATAGACCTAGGTAAGGAGCCCTGAGATTTTTCTGGGTAAATAGTACTATTTGTTCAAAAGTGTTTATTTCAGCTACCTGTGTCTGTTTTACTGTGGACGTTCTGTTTTTCAGGCAGCGTGGCCTCTATTAAAGTAGTGTTTTTTTTTTTATTTGTTTTTACCATGACTGTGTGAATTGCCTTGCTAGTTTGTGGCACATAACCCCCCCTTTTTTCTTCTAAGTAAAAAGGCTACATACATCTTGCAGAGTGTGTTTTTAGGAGATTGTTTTAGTCTGTTTCTGTGATTTATATTGTGTTTAAAAACTGTCTTCCCCCCGGTTTTGGCTTTAAAAAAGCACGATTTAAGAGTGCGCGCCCAGCAGTATTCCAGTGTTTGTTTTTTAAACAATCTCTCGCTTACCTGGAAAGTTGACTCTGCTAGCTTGGAAGTGTGGATTCAGCCTTTCTGTATCCTAGGAGTTTGTGAATAGAGCAGCAGCTGCCTTTCCCCCAGCCCACACGGACTGGGCTTAGCTGATTGGCTCTCTGAGTCCCTGTTGCACCTGAGTCCCGTCCCCTTACACCTGCTCTGGCCCCTTAAGTTTGTGGAGGGAAGCCCAAGACAGCCACTTCCCTTTTGTAAGCCTCAGCATCTTCCCTGTGTCCTGATACAGCCCAGTGTTCAAGAATTGCAAAAATACCTAGGTAAGGAGCCCTGAGATTTTTCTGGGTAAATAGTATTCTTTTGTTCAAAAGTGTTTATTTCAGCTACCTGTGTCTGTTTTACTGTGGACTCCCTGTGTTTCAGGCAGCCTGGCATCTTTTAAAGTGGTGTTTTTTTTTAAACATTTTGTTGTAACAGTGTGACTTGCCTTGCTAGTTTGTGGCACATACCCCCCGCCCCCTTTTTATTCTGAGTACAAAGGCTACATACATCTTGCAGAGTGTGTTTTTCGGAGACTGTTTTAATCTGTTTCTGTGATTTAAATTGTGTTTAAAAACTGTCTGACCCCTTGATCTTTGCCTTTAAAAAAGCCCGATTTCAGAGTGCGTGCCCAGCAGTATTCCAGTGTTTGTTTTTAAAAAATCTCTCCCTTACCTGGAAAGTAGACTCTGCTAGCTCGGAAGTGTGGATTCAGCCTGTCTGGATCGAAGGAGATTCTGAATAGAGCAGCAGCTGCCTTTCGCCCTGCCCACAGGGACTGGACTTAGCTGATTGCCTCTCTGAGTCCCTGTTGCACCTGAGCCCCACCCCCCACACCTGCTCTGGTCCCTTAAGTTTGTGGAGGGAAGACCAAGACAGCCACCTCCATTTTGTGAGCCTCAGCATGTTCCCTGTTTCCTGATACAGCCCAGTGTTCAAGGATTGCAAAAAGACCTAGGTAGGGAGCACTTAGATTTTTCTTGGTAAATAGTATTATGTGTTCAAAAGTGTTTATTTTAGCTATCTGTTTCTGTTTTACTGTGGACTCTCTGTGTTTCAGGCAGCCTGGCCTCTTTTAAAGTGGTGTTTTTTTAAAATTTGTTTTTACCATGACTGTGTGAATTGGCTTGCTAGTTTGTGGCACATAACCCCCCCTTTTTTCTTCTAAGTAAAAAGGCTACATACATCTTGCAGAGTGTGTTTTTAGGAGACTGTTTTAGTCTGTTTCTGAGATTTATATTGTGTTTAAAAACTGTCTTCCCCCCGGTTTTTGGCTTTAAAAAAGCACGATTTAAGAGTGCGCGCCCAGCAGTATTCCAGTGTTTGTTTTTTAAACAATCTCTCGCTTACCTGGAAAGTAGACTCTGCTAGCTTGGATGTGTGGATTCAGCCTTTCTGTATCCTAGGGGTTTGTGAATAGAGCAGCAGCTGCATTTCCCCCTGCCCACAGGGACTGGACTTAGCTGATTGGCTCTCTGAGTCCCTGTTGCAACTGAGTCCCGCCGTCCCACACCTGCTCTCGCCCCTTAAGTTTGTGGAGGGAAGCCCAAGACAGCCACCTCTATTTTGTGAGCCTCAGCATCTTCCCTGTGTCCTGATACAGCCCAGTGTTTAAGGGTTGCAAAAAGACCTAGGGAAGGAGCCCTGACATTTTTCTGGGAAAATAGTATTATTTGTTCAAAAGTGTTTATTTCACCTACCTGTGTCTGTTTTACTATGGACTCTCTGTGTTTCAAGCAGACTGTCTTCTTTTAAAGTGGTGTTTTTTTTAAATTTGTTTTTGCCGTGACTGTGTGAATTGCCTTGCTAGTTTGAGGCGCATACCCCCCCACCTTTTTTCTTGTAAGTGAAAAGGCTACATACATCTTCCAGAGTGTGTTTTCAGGAGACTATTTCAATCTGTTTCTGTGATTTAAATTGTGTTTAAAAACCGTCTGCCCCTGTTTTTTTTACTTTAATAAAGCTTGATTTCACAGTGCACGCCCAGCAGTATTCCAGTGTTTGTTTTGTAAACAGTCTCTCCCTTACCTGGAAAGTAGACTCTGCTAGCTTGGAAGTTTGGATTCAGCCTGTCTGTATCCAAGGAGACTCTGAATAGAGCAGCAGCTGCCTTTCCCCCTGCCCACAGGGACTGGCCTTAGCTGATTGGCTCTCTGAGTCCCTGTTGCACCTGAGCCCCCCCAACACCTGCTCTGGCCCCTTATGTTTGTGGAGGGAAGCCCAAGACAGCCACTTCCATTTTGTGAGCCTCAGCAGCTTCCCTGTGTCCTGATACAGCCCAGTGTTCAAGGATTGCAAAAAGACCTAGTTAAGGAGCCCTGAGATTTTTCTGGGTAAATACCATTATTTGTTCAAAAGTGTTTTTTTCAGCTACCTGTGTCTGTTGTACTGTGGACTCTGTGTTTCAGGCAGCCTGGCCTCTTTGAAAGTGTTTTTTTTTAAATTCGTTTTTGCCATGACTGTGTGAATTGCCTTGCTAGCTTGTGGCACATAACACCCCCCCCCCCCCTTTTTTCTTCTAAGTAAAAAGGCTACATACGTCTTACAGAGAGTGCTTTTAGGAGACTGTTTTAATATGTTTCTGTGATTTAAATTGTGTTTAGAAACTGTCTGCCCCCCTGTTTTTTGCCTTTCAAAAAGCCTGATTGCAGAGTGCGCACCCAGCAGTATTGCAGTGTTTGTTCTTTACACAATCTCTCCCTTACCTGGAAAGTAGACTCTGCCAGGTTGGAAGTGTGGATTCAGCCTGTCTGAATCCAAGGAGATTCTGAATAGAGCAGCAGCTGCCTTTCCCCCTGCCCACAGGGACTGGCCTTAGCTGATTGGCTCTCTGAGTCCCTGTTGTACCTGAGCCCTGCCCCCCACACCTGCTCTGGACCTTTAAGTTTGTGGAGGGAAGCCCAAGACAGCCACCTCCATTTTGTGAGCCTAAGCATCTTCCCTGTGTCCTGATACAGCCCAGTGTTCAAGGATTGCAAAAAGACCTAGTTAAGGAGCCCTGAGATTTGTCTGGGTAAATAGTACTATTTTTTCAAAAGTGTTTATTTCAGCTACCTGTGTCTGTTTTACTGTGGACTCTGTGTTTCAGACAGCCTGGCCTCTTTTAAAGTGGTGTTTTTTTTCTATTCGTTTTTGCCGTGACTGTGTGAATTGCCTCGCTAGTTTGTGGCACATAACCCCACCTTTTTTCTTCTATGTAAAAAGGCTACATACATCTTGCAGAGTGTGTTTTTAGGAGACTGTTTTAATCTGTTTCTGTGATTTAAATTGTGTTTAAAAACTGTCTGCCCCCTAGTTTTTTGCCTTTAAAAAAAGCCCGATTTCAGAGTGCGCGCCCAGCAGTATTCCAGTGTTTGTTTTTTAAACACTCTCTCCCTTTACTGCAAAGTAGACTCTGCTAGCTTGGAAGTGTGGATTCAGCCTGTCTGTATCCAAGGAGATTCTGAGTAGAGCAGCAGCTGCCTTTCCCCCTGCCCACATTGACTGGACTTATCTGATTGGCTCTCTGAGTCCCTGTTGCACCTGAGCCCCGCCCCACCACACCTGCTCTGGCCCCTTAGGTTTGTGGAGGGAAGCCCAAGACAGACACCTCCATTTTGTGAGCCTCAGCATCTTCCCTGTGTCCTGGTACAGACCAGTGTTCAAGGATTGCAAAAAGACCTAGTTAAGGAGCCCTGAGATTTTTCTGGGTAAATAGTATTATTTGTTCAAAAGTGTTTATTTCAGCTACCTGTGTCTGTTTTACTGTGGACTCTCTGTGTTTCAGGCAGCCTGGCCTCTTTTAAAGTGGTGGTTTTTTTTAATTCGTTTTTGCCGTGACAGTGTGAATTGCCTTGCTAGCTTGTGGCACATAACACCCCCCCCCCCTTTTTTCTTCTAAGTAAAAAGGCTACATACGTTCTACAGAGAGTGTTTTTAGGAGACTGTTTTAATCTGTTTCTGAGATTGAAATTGTGTTTAAAAACTGTCTGCCCCCCTGTTTTTTGCCTTTCAAAAAGCCTGATTGCAGAGTGCGCACCCAGCAGTATTCCAGTGATTGTTCTTTAAACAATCACTCCCTTACCTGGAAAGTAGACTCTACTAGCTTGGAAGTGTGGATTCAGCCTGTCAGTATCCAAGGAGATTCTGAATAGAGCAGCAGCTACCTTTGCCCCTGCCCACAGGGACTGGACTTAGCTGATTGGCTCTCTGAGTCCCTCCTGCACCTGAGCCCCGCCCCCACACCTGCTCTGGCCCCTTAAGTTTGTGGAGGGAAGCCCAAGACTGCCACCTCCATTTTGTGAGCCTCAGCTGCTTCCCTGTGTCCTGACACAGCCCAGTATTCAAGGATTGCAAAAAGACCTAAGTATGGAACCCTGAGAATTTTCTGAGTAAATAGTATTATTTGTTCAAAAGTGTTTATTTCAGCTACCTGTGTCTGTTTTACTATGGACTCTGTGTTTCAGACAGACTGTCCTCTTTTAAAGTTTTTTTTTTTTTTTTTAATTTGTTTTTGCCATGACTGTGTGAATTGCCTTGCTAGTTTGTGGCGCATACCCCCCTTTTTTCTTGTAAGTGAAAAGGCTACATACATCTTGCAGAGTGTGTTTTCAGGAGACTGTTTCAATCTGTTTCTGTGATTTAAATTGTGTTTAAAAACTGTCTGCCTCTGTTTTTTTTACTTTAATAAAGCCTGATTTCAGAGTGCGCGCCCAGCAGTATTCCAGTGTTTGTTTTTTAAACAATCTCTCCCTTACCTAGAAAGTAGACTCTGCTAGCTTGGAAGTTTGGATTCAGCCTGTCTGTATCCAAGGCGATTATGAGTAGAGCAGCAACTGCCTTTCCCCCTGCCCACAGGGACTGGCCTTAGCTGATTGGCTCTCTGAGTCCCTGTTGTACCTGAGCCCTGCCCCCCACACCTGCTCTGGCCTTTTAAGTTTGTGGAGGGAAGCCCAAGACAGCCACCTCCATTTTGTGAGCCTAAGCATCTTCCCTGTGTCCTGATACAGCCCAGTGTTCAAGGATTGCAAAAAGACCTAGGAAAGGAGCCCTGACATTTTTCTGGGTAAATAGTATTATTTGTTCAAAAGTGTTTATTTCACCTACCTGTGTCTGTTTTACTATGGACTCTCTATGTTTCAGGCAGACTGGCCTCTTTTAAAGTGGTGTTTTTTTATTTATTCGTTTTTGCCATGACTGCGTGAATTGCCTCGCTAGTTTGTGGCATATAACCCCCCCCCTTTTTTCTTCTAAGTAAAAAGGCTACATACATCTTGCAGAGTGTGTTTTTAGGAGACTGTTTTAATCTGTTTCTGTGATTTAAATTGTGTTTAAAAATTGTCTGCCCCCTAGTTTTTTGGCTTTTAAAAAGCCCGATTTCAGAGTGCACGCCCAGCAGTATTCCAGTGTTTGTTTTTTAAGCACTCTCTCCCTTTACTGGAAAGTAGACTCTGCTAGCTTGGAAGTGTGGATTCAGCCTGTCTGTATCCAAGGAGATTCTGAATAGAGCAGCAGCTGCCTTTCCCCCTGCCCACATTGACTGGACTTAGCTGATTGGCTCTCTGAGTCCCTGTTGCACCTGAGCCCCGCCCCCACACCTGCTCTGGACCTTTAAGTTTGTGGAGGGAAGCCCAAGACAGCCACCTCCATTTTGTGAGCCTCAGCATCTTCCCTGTGTCCTGATACAGACCAGTGTTCCAGGATTGCAAAAAGACCTAGTTAAGGAGCCCTGAGATTTTTCTGGGTATATAGTATTATTTTTTCAAAAGTGTTTATTTCAGCTACCTGTGTCTGTTTTACTGTGGACTCTCTGTGTTTCAGGCAGCCTGGCCTCTTTTAAAGTGGTGTTTTTTTTTAATTCATTTTTGCCGTGACTGTGTGAATTGCCTTGCTAGCTTGTGGCACATAACACCCCCCCCCCCCTTTTTCTTCTAAGTAAAAAGGCTACATACGTCTTACAGAGAGTGTTTTTAGGAGACTGTTTTAATCTGTTTCTGTGATTTAAATTGTGTTTAAAAACTGTCTGCCCCCCTGTTTTTTGTCTTTCAAAAAGCCTGATTGCAGAGTGCGCACCCAGCAGTATTCCAGTGATTGTTCTTTAAATAATCTCTCCCTTACCTGGAAAGTAGACTCTACTAGCTTGGAAGTGTGGATTCAGCCTGTCAGTATCCAAGGAGATTCTGAATAGAGCAGCAGCTACCTTTGCCCCTGCCCACAGGGACTGGAGTTAGCTGATTGGCTCTCTGAGTCCCTGTTGCACCGGAGCCCCGCCCCCACACCTGCTCTGGCCTCTTAAGTTTGTGGAGGGAAGTCCAAGACAGCCACCTCCATTTTGTGAGCCTAAGCTGCTTCCCTGTGTCCTGATACAGCCCAGTGTTCAAGGATTGCAAAAAGACCTAGGAAAGGAGCCCTGACATTTTTCTGGGTAAATAGTATTATTTGTTCAAAAGTGTTTATTTCACCTACCTGTGTCTGTTTTACTATGGACTCTCTATGTTTCAGACAGACTGTCCTCTTTTAAAGTGTTTTTTTTAAAATTTGTTTTTGCCATGACTGTGTGAATTGCCTTGCTAGTTTGTGGCGCATACCCCCCTTTTTTTTTTGTAAGTGAAAAGGCTACATACATCTTGCAGAGTGTGTTTTCAGGAGAATGTTTCAAACTGTTTCTGTGGTTTAAATTGTGTTTAAAAACTGTCTGCCTCTGTTTTTTTTACTTTAATAAATCCTGATTTCAGAGTGCACGCCCAGCAGTATTCCAGTGTTTGTTTTTTAATCAATCTCTCCCTAACCTGGAAAGTAGACTCTGCTAGCTTGGAAGTGTGGATTCAGCCTGTCTGTATCCAAGGAGATTCTGAATAGAGCAGCAGCTGCCTTTTCTCTGCCAACAGGGACTGGACTTAGCTGATTGGCTCTCTGAGTCATTCTTGCACCTGAGCCCCCCACCCCCACACCTGCTCTGGCCCCTTAAGTTTCTGGAGGGAAGCCCAAGACAGCCACCTCCATTTTGTGAGCCTCAGCATCTTCCCTGTGTCCTGATACAGCCCAGTGTTCAAGGATTGCAAAAAGACCTAAGTAAGGAACCCTGAGAATTTTCTGGGTAAATAGTATTATTTGTTCAAAAGTGTTTATTTCAGCTACCTGTGCCTGTTTTATGTGGACTCTCTGTATTTCAGGCAGCCTGGCCTCCTTTAAAGTGGTGTTTTTTTTAATTTGTTTTTGCCATGGCTGTGTGAATTGCATTCCTAGTTTGTGGCACATAACCCCCCCCTTTTTTCTTGTAAGTAAAAAGGCTACATACATCTTGCAGACTGTGTTTTTAGGAGACTGTTTTAATCTGTTTCTGTGATTTAAATTGTGTTTAAAAACTGTCTCCCCCTTGTTTTTTTACTTTAATAAAGCCTGGTTTCAGAGTGCGCGCCCAGCAGTATTCCAGTGTTTGGTTTTTTAAACAATCTCTCCCTTACCTGGAAAGTAGACTGTGCTAGCTTGGAAGTGGGAATTCAGCCTGTCTGTATCCAGGGAGATTCTGAATAGAGCAGCAGCTGCCTTTCCCCCTGCCCAGAGGGACTGGACTTAGCTGGTTGGGTCTCTGAGTCCCTGTTGCACCTGAGCCCCGCCCCCCCACACCTGCTCTGGCCCCTTAAGTTTGGGAGGGAAGCCCAAGACAGCCACCTCCGTTTTGTGAGCCTCAGCATCTTCCCTGTGTCCTGATACAGCCCAGTTTTCAAGGATTGCAAAAAGACCTAGGTAAGGAACCATGAGATTTTTCTGGGTAAATAGTATTATTTCTTCAAAAGTGTTTACTTCGGCTACCTGTGTCTGTTTTACTGTGGACTCTCTGTGTTTCAGGCAGCCTGGCCTCTTTTAAAGTGGTGTTTTGTTTTTTATTTGTTTTTGCCGTGACTGGGTGAATTGCCTTGCTAATTTGTGGCACATAACCCCATCCCCTTTTTTTCTTCTAAGTAAAAAGACTACATACATCTTGCAGAGTTTGATTTTAGGAGACTGTTTTCATCTGTTTCTGTGATTTAAATTGTGTTTAAAAAGTGTCTGCCCCCCATTTTTTTGCTATTAAAAAATCCTGATTTCAGAGTGCCCGCCCAGCAGTGTTCCAGTGTTTGTTTTTTAAACAATCTCTCCCTTACCTGGAAAGTAGACTCTTCTTGCTTGGAAGTGTGGATTCAGCCTGTCTGTATCCAAGGAGATTCTGAATGGAGCAGCAGCTGCCTTTCCCCCTGCCCACAGGGACTGGACTTAGCTGATTGGCTCTCTGAGTCCCTGTTGCACCTGAGCCCCGCCCCCCGCCCCACACCTGCTCTGGCCCCTTAAGTTTGTGGAGGGAAGCCCAAGACAGCCACCTCCATTTTGTGAGCCTCAGCAGCTTACCTGTGTCCTGATACAGCCCAGTGTTCAAGGATTGCAAAAAGACCTAGTTAAGGAGCCCTGAGATTTTTCTGGGTAAATAGTATTATTTGTTCAAAAGTGTTTATTTCAGCTACCTGTGTCTGTTTTACTGTGGACTCTGTGTTTCAGGCAACCTGACCTCTTTTAAAGTGGTGTTTTTTTTAAATTTGTTTTTGCAGTGACTGTGTGAATTGCCTTGCTAGTTTTTGGCACAGAAACCCCACCCCTTTTTTCTTCTAAGTAAAAAGGCTACACACATCTTGCAGAGTGTGTTTTTTGGAGACTGTTTTAATCTGTTTCTGTGATTTAAATCGTGTTTAAAGAGTGTCTACCCCCCTGTTTTTTGCCTTTAAAAAAGCCAGATTTCAGAGTGCGCGCCCAGCAGTATTCCAGTGTTTGTATTTTAAACTGTCTCTCCCTTACCTGGAAACTAGACTCTGCTAGCTTGAAAGTGTGGATTCAGCCTGTCTGTATCCAGGGAGATTCTGAATAGAGCAGCAGCTGCCTTTCCCCCTGCCCACAGGGACTGGACTTAGCTGATTGGGTCTCTGAGTCCCTGTTGCACCTGAGCCCCGCCCCCCACACCTGCTCTGGCCCTTTAAGTTTGTGGAGGGAAGCCCAAGACAGCCCCTTCCATTTTGTGAGCCTCAGCAGCTTACCTGTGTCCTGATACAGCCCAGTGTTCAAGGATTCTAAAAATACCTATGTAAGGAGCCCTGAGATTTTTCTGGGTAAATAGTATTATTTTTTCAAAAGTGTTTATTTCAGCTACCTGTGTCTGTTTTACTGTGGACTCTCTCTGTTTGAGGCAGCCTGGCCACTTTTAAAGTGGTGTTTTTTTTTATTCGTTTTTGCCGTCACTGTGTGAATTGCCTTGCTAGTTTGTGGAACATAACCCCTCCCCTATTTTCTTCTAAGGAAAAATGCTACATACATCTTGTAGAGTGTGTTTTTAGGAGACTGTTTTCATCTGTTTCTGTGATTTAAACTGTGTTTAAAAACTGTCTGCCCCTTGTTTTTTTACTTTAATAAAGCCTGATTTCAGGGTGCGCGTCCAGTAGTATTCCAGTGTTTGTTTTTTAAACAATGTCTCCCTTACCTGGAAAGTAGACTCTGCTAGCTTGGAAGTGTGGATTGCGCCTGTCCGTATCCAAGGAGATTCTGAATAGAGAAGCAGCTGCCTTACTCCCTGCCCACAGGGACTGGACTTAGCTGATTGGCTCTCTGAGTCCCTCTTGCACCTGAGCCCCGCCCCCACACCTGCTCTGGCCCCTTAAGTTTGTGGAGGGAAGCCCAAGACAGCCACCTCCATTTTGTGAGCCTCAACAGCTTCCCTGTGTCATGATACAGCCCAGTGTTCAAGGATTGCAAAAAGTCCTAAGTAAGGAACCGTGAGAATTTTCTGGGTAAATAGTATTATTTGTTCAATACTGTTTATTTCAGCAACCTGTGCCTGTTTTACTGTGGACTCTCTGTGTTTCAGGCAGCCTAGCCTCTTTTAAAGTGTTTTTTTTTTTAATTTATTTTTGCCACGACTGTGTGAATTGCCTTGCTAGTTTGTGGCACATAACCCCCCCTTTTTTTCTTCTAATTAAAAAGGCTAATTACATCTTGCAGAGTGTGTTTTTAGGAAACTGTTTTGAACTGTTTCTGTGATTTTAATTGTGTTTCAAAACTGCCTGCCCCCCTGTTTTTTGCCTTTAAAAAAGACCGATTTCAGAGTGCACGCCCAGCAGTATTCCAGTGTTTGTTTTTTAAACAATCCCTCCCTTACCTGGAAAGTAGACTCTGCTAGCTTGGAAGTGTGGATTCAGCCTGTCTGTATCCAAGGAAATTCTGAATAGAGCAGCACCTGCCTTTCCCCCTGCCCACAGGGACTGGACTTAGCTGATTGGGTCTGTCAGTCCCTTTTTCACCTGAGCCCCGCCCCCCACACCTGCTCTGGCCCCTTAAGTTTGTGGAGGGAAGCCCAAGACAGCCACCTCCATTTTGTGAGCCTCAGCATCTTCCCTGTGCCCTGATACAGCCCAGTGTTCAAGGATTGCAAAAAGACCTAAGTAAGGAACCCTGAGAATTTTCTGGGTAAATAGTATTATTTGTTCAAAAGTGTTTATTTCAGCTACCTGTGCCTGTTTTACTGTGGACTCTCTGTGTTTCAGGCAGCCTGGCCACTTTTAAAGTGGTGTTTTTTTTTATTTGTTTTTGCCGTGACTGTGTGAATTGCCTTGCTAGTTTGTGGCACATAACCCCTCCCCTATTTTCTTCTAAGGAAAAATGCTACATACATCTTGTAGAGTGTGTTTTTAGGAGACTGTTTTAATCTGTTTCTGTGATTTAAATTGTGTTTAAAAACTGTCTGCCTCTGTTTTTTTTACTTTAATAAAGCCTGATTTCAGAGTGCGCGCCCAGCAGTATTCCAGTGTTTGTTTTTTAAACAATCTCTCCCTTACCTAGAAAGTAGACTCTGCTAGCTTGGAAGTTTGGATTCAGCCTGTCTGTATCCAAGGCGATTATGAGTAGAGCAGCAACTGCCTTTCCCCCTGCCCACAGGGACTGGCCTTAGCTGATTGGCTCTCTGAGTCCCTGTTGTACCTGAGCCCTGCCCCCCACACCTGCTCTGGACCTTTAAGTTTGTGGAGGGAAGCCCAAGACAGCCACCTCCATTTTGTGAGCCTAAGCATCTTCCCTGTGTCCTGATACAGCCCAGTGTTCAAGGATTGCAAAAAGACCTAGGAAAGGAGCCCTGACATTTTTCTGGGTAAATAGTATTATTTGTTCAAAAGTGTTTATTTCACCTACCTGTGTCTGTTTTACTATGGACTCTCTATGTTTCAGGCAGACTGGCCTCTTTTAAAGTGGTGTTTTTTTATTTATTCGTTTTTGCCATGACTGCGTGAATTGCCTCGCTAGTTTGTGGCATATAACCCCCCCCCCCCTTTTTTCTTCTAAGTAAAAAGGCTACATACATCTTGCAGAGTGTGTTTTTAGGAGACTGTTTTAATCTGTTTCTGTGATTTAAATTGTGTTTAAAAATTGTCTGCCCCCTAGTTTTTTGGCTTTTAAAAAGCCCGATTTCAGAGTGCACGCCCAGCAGTATTCCAGTGTTTGTTTTTTAAGCACTCTCTCCCTTTACTGGAAAGTAGACTCTGCTAGCTTGGAAGTGTGGATTCAGCCTGTCTGTATCCAAGGAGATTCTGAATAGAGCAGCAGCTGCCTTTCCCCCTGCCCACATTGACTGGACTTAGCTGATTGGCTCTCTGAGTCCCTGTTGCACCTGAGCCCCGCCCCCACACCTGCTCTGGACCTTTAAGTTTGTGGAGGGAAGCCCAAGACAGCCACCTCCATTTTGTGAGCCTCAGCATCTTCCCTGTGTCCTGATACAGACCAGTGTTCCAGGATTGCAAAAAGACCTAGTTAAGGAGCCCTGAGATTTTTCTGGGTATATAGTATTATTTTTTCAAAAGTGTTTATTTCAGCTACCTGTGTCTGTTTTACTGTGGACTCTCTGTGTTTCAGGCAGCCTGGCCTCTTTTAAAGTGGTGTTTTTTTTTAATTCATTTTTGCCGTGACTGTGTGAATTGCCTTGCTAGCTTGTGGCACATAACACCCCCCCCCCCCTTTTTCTTCTAAGTAAAAAGGCTACATACGTCTTACAGAGAGTGTTTTTAGGAGACTGTTTTAATCTGTTTCTGTGATTTAAATTGTGTTTAAAAACTGTCTGCCCCCCTGTTTTTTGTCTTTCAAAAAGCCTGATTGCAGAGTGCGCACCCAGCAGTATTCCAGTGATTGTTCTTTAAATAATCTCTCCCTTACCTGGAAAGTAGACTCTACTAGCTTGGAAGTGTGGATTCAGCCTGTCAGTATCCAAGGAGATTCTGAATAGAGCAGCAGCTACCTTTGCCCCTGCCCACAGGGACTGGAGTTAGCTGATTGGCTCTCTGAGTCCCTGTTGCACCGGAGCCCCGCCCCCACACCTGCTCTGGACCTTTAAGTTTGTGGAGGGAAGTCCAAGACAGCCACCTCCATTTTGTGAGCCTAAGCTGCTTCCCTGTGTCCTGATACAGCCCAGTGTTCAAGGATTGCAAAAAGACCTAGGAAAGGAGCCCTGACATTTTTCTGGGTAAATAGTATTATTTGTTCAAAAGTGTTTATTTCACCTACCTGTGTCTGTTTTACTATGGACTCTCTATGTTTCAGACAGACTGTCCTCTTTTAAAGTGTTTTTTTTTAAATTTGTTTTTGCCATGACTGTGTGAATTGCCTTGCTAGTTTGTGGCGCATACCCCCCTTTTTTTTTTGTAAGTGAAAAGGCTACATACATCTTGCAGAGTGTGTTTTCAGGAGAATGTTTCAAACTGTTTCTGTGGTTTAAATTGTGTTTAAAAACTGTCTGCCTCTGTTTTTTTTACTTTAATAAATCCTGATTTCAGAGTGCACGCCCAGCAGTATTCCAGTGTTTGTTTTTTAATCAATCTCTCCCTAACCTGGAAAGTAGACTCTGCTAGCTTGGAAGTGTGGATTCAGCCTGTCTGTATCCAAGGAGATTCTGAATAGAGCAGCAGCTGCCTTTTCTCTGCCAACAGGGACTGGACTTAGCTGATTGGCTCTCTGAGTCATTCTTGCACCTGAGCCCCCCACCCCCACACCTGCTCTGGCCCCTTAAGTTTCTGGAGGGAAGCCCAAGACAGCCACCTCCATTTTGTGAGCCTCAGCATCTTCCCTGTGTCCTGATACAGCCCAGTGTTCAAGGATTGCAAAAAGACCTAAGTAAGGAACCCTGAGAATTTTCTGGGTAAATAGTATTATTTGTTCAAAAGTGTTTATTTCAGCTACCTGTGCCTGTTTTATGTGGACTCTCTGTATTTCAGGCAGCCTGGCCTCCTTTAAAGTGGTGTTTTTTTTAATTTGTTTTTGCCATGGCTGTGTGAATTGCATTCCTAGTTTGTGGCACATAACCCCCCCCCCTTTTTTCTTGTAAGTAAAAAGGCTACATACATCTTGCAGACTGTGTTTTTAGGAGACTGTTTTAATCTGTTTCTGTGATTTAAATTGTGTTTAAAAACTGTCTCCCCCTTGTTTTTTTACTTTAATAAAGCCTGGTTTCAGAGTGCGCGCCCAGCAGTTTTCCAGTGTTTGGTTTTTTAAACAATCTCTCCCTTACCTGGAAAGTAGACTGTGCTAGCTTGGAAGTGGGAATTCAGCCTGTCTGTATCCAGGGAGATTCTGAATAGAGCAGCAGCTGCCTTTCCCCCTGCCCAGAGGGACTGGACTTAGCTGGTTGGGTCTCTGAGTCCCTGTTGCACCTGAGCCCCGCCCCCCACACCTGCTCTGGCCCCTTAAGTTTGGGAGGGAAGCCCAAGACAGCCACCTCCGTTTTGTGAGCCTCAGCATCTTCCCTGTGTCCTGATACAGCCCAGTTTTCAAGGATTGCAAAAAGACCTAGGTAAGGAACCATGAGATTTTTCTGGGTAAATAGTATTATTTCTTCAAAAGTGTTTACTTCGGCTACCTGTGTCTGTTTTACTGTGGACTCTCTGTGTTTCAGGCAGCCTGGCCTCTTTTAAAGTGGTGTTTTGTTTTTTATTTGTTTTTGCCGTGACTGGGTGAATTGCCTTGCTAATTTGTGGCACATAACCCCATCCCCTTTTTTTCTTCTAAGTAAAAAGACTACATACATCTTGCAGAGTTTGATTTTAGGAGACTGTTTTCATCTGTTTCTGTGATTTAAATTGTGTTTAAAAAGTGTCTGCCCCCCATTTTTTTGCTATTAAAAAATCCTGATTTCAGAGTGCCCGCCCAGCAGTGTTCCAGTGTTTGTTTTTTAAACAATCTCTCCCTTACCTGGAAAGTAGACTCTTCTTGCTTGGAAGTGTGGATTCAGCCTGTCTGTATCCAAGGAGATTCTGAATGGAGCAGCAGCTGCCTTTCCCCCTGCCCACAGGGACTGGACTTAGCTGATTGGCTCTCTGAGTCCCTGTTGCACCTGAGCCCCGCCCCCCGCCCCACACCTGCTCTGGCCCCTTAAGTTTGTGGAGGGAAGCCCAAGACAGCCACCTCCATTTTGTGAGCCTCAGCAGCTTACCTGTGTCCTGATACAGCCCAGTGTTCAAGGATTGCAAAAAGACCTAGTTAAGGAGCCCTGAGATTTTTCTGGGTAAATAGTATTATTTGTTCAAAAGTGTTTATTTCAGCTACCTGTGTCTGTTTTACTGTGGACTCTGTGTTTCAGGCAACCTGACCTCTTTTAAAGTGGTGTTTTTTTTTAATTTGTTTTTGCAGTGACTGTGTGAATTGCCTTGCTAGTTTTTGGCACAGAAACCCCACCCCTTTTTTCTTCTAAGTAAAAAGGCTACACACATCTTGCAGAGTGTGTTTTTTGGAGACTGTTTTAATCTGTTTCTGTGATTTAAATCGTGTTTAAAGAGTGTCTACCCCCCTGTTTTTTGCCTTTAAAAAAGCCAGATTTCAGAGTGCGCGCCCAGCAGTATTCCAGTGTTTGTATTTTAAACTGTCTCTCCCTTACCTGGAAACTAGACTCTGCTAGCTTGAAAGTGTGGATTCAGCCTGTCTGTATCCAGGGAGATTCTGAATAGAGCAGCAGCTGCCTTTCCCCCTGCCCACAGGGACTGGACTTAGCTGATTGGGTCTCTGAGTCCCTGTTGCACCTGAGCCCCGCCCCCCACACCTGCTCTGGCCCTTTAAGTTTGTGGAGGGAAGCCCAAGACAGCCCCTTCCATTTTGTGAGCCTCAGCATCTTCCCTTTGTCCTGATACAGCCCAGTGTTCAAGGATTCTAAAAATACCTATGTAAGGAGCCCTGAGATTTTTCTGGGTAAATAGTATTATTTTTTCAAAAGTGTTTATTTCAGCTACCTGTGTCTGTTTTACTGTGGACTCTCTCTGTTTGAGGCAGCCTGGCCACTTTTAAAGTGGTGTTTTTTTTTATTCGTTTTTGCCGTCACTGTGTGAATTGCCTTGCTAGTTTGTGGAACATAACCCCTCCCCTATTTTCTTCTAAGGAAAAATGCTACATACATCTTGTAGAGTGTGTTTTTAGGAGACTGTTTTCATCTGTTTCTGTGATTTAAACTGTGTTTAAAAACTGTCTGCCCCTTGTTTTTTTACTTTAATAAAGCCTGATTTCAGGGTGCGCGTCCAGTAGTATTCCAGTGTTTGTTTTTTAATCAATGTCTCCCTTACCTGGAAAGTAGACTCTGCTAGCTTGGAAGTGTGGATTGCGCCTGTCCGTATCCAAGGAGATTCTGAATAGAGAAGCAGCTGCCTTACTCCCTGCCCACAGGGACTGGACTTAGCTGATTGGCTCTCTGAGTCCCTCTTGCACCTGAGCCCCGCCCCCACACCTGCTCTGGCCCCTTAAGTTTGTGGAGGGAAGCCCAAGACAGCCACCTCCATTTTGTGAGCCTCAACAGCTTCCCTGTGTCATGATACAGCCCAGTGTTCAAGGATTGCAAAAAGTCCTAAGTAAGGAACCGTGAGAATTTTCTGGGTAAATAGTATTATTTGTTCAATACTGTTTATTTCAGCAACCTGTGCCTGTTTTACTGTGGACTCTCTGTGTTTCAGACAGCCTAGCCTCTTTTAAAGTGTTTTTTTTTTTAATTTATTTTTGCCACGACTGTGTGAATTGCCTTGCTAGTTTGTGGCACATAACCCCCCCTTTTTTTCTTCTAATTAAAAAGGCTAATTACATCTTGCAGAGTGTGTTTTTAGGAAACTGTTTTGAACTGTTTCTGTGATTTTAATTGTGTTTCAAAACTGCCTGCCCCCCTGTTTTTTGCCTTTAAAAAAGACCGATTTCAGAGTGCACGCCCAGCAGTATTCCAGTGTTTGTTTTTTAAACAATCCCTCCCTTACCTGGAAAGTAGACTCTGCTAGCTTGGAAGTGTGGATTCAGCCTGTCTGTATCCAAGGAAATTCTGAATAGAGCAGCACCTGCCTTTCCCCCTGCCCACAGGGACTGGACTTAGCTGATTGGGTCTGTCAGTCCCTTTTTCACCTGAGCCCCGCCCCCCACACCTGCTCTGGCCCCTTAAGTTTGTGGAGGGAAGCCCAAGACAGCCACCTCCATTTTGTGAGCCTCAGCATCTTCCCTGTGCCCTGATACAGCCCAGTGTTCAAGGATTGCAAAAAGACCTAAGTAAGGAACCCTGAGAATTTTCTGGGTAAATAGTATTATTTGTTCAAAAGTGTTTATTTCAGCTACCTGTGCCTGTTTTACTGTGGACTCTCTGTGTTTCAGGCAGCCTGGCCACTTTTAAAGTGGTGTTTTTTTTTATTTGTTTTTGCCGTGACTGTGTGAATTGCCTTGCTAGTTTGTGGCACATAACCCCTCCCCTATTTTCTTCTAAGGAAAAATGCTACATACATCTTGTAGAGTGTGTTTTTAGGAGACTGTTTTAATCTGTTTCTGTGATTTAAATTGTGTTTAAAAACTGTCTGCCCCCCTGTTTTTTGCCTTTAAAAAAGCTGGATTTCAGAGTGTGCGCCCAGCAGTATTCCAGTGTTTGTATTTTAAACAATCTCTCCCTTACCTGGAAAGTAGACTCTGCTAGCTTGTAAGTGTGGATTCAGCCTGTCCATATCCAAGAAGATTCTGAATAGAGGAGCAGCTGCCTTTCCCCCGCCCACAGGGACTGGACTTAGCTGATTGGTTCTCTGAGTCCCTGTTGCACCTGAGCCCCGTCCCCCCACACCTGCTCTGGCCCCTTAAGTTTGTGGAGGGAAACCCAAGACAGCCACCTCCATTTTGTGAGCTTCAGCATCTTCCATGTGTTCTGATACAGCCCAGTGTTCAAGGATTGCAAAAAGACCTAGGTAAGGAGCCATGAGATTTTTCTGGGTAAACAGTATTATTTGTTCAAAAGTGTTTATTTCAGCTACCTGTGTCTGTTTTACTGTGGACTCTCTGTGTTTCAGGCAGCCTGGCCTCTTTTAAAGTGGTGCTTTTAAAAAAAAATATTTTTGCCGTGACTGTGTGAATTGCCTTGCTAGTTTGTGGAACATAACCCCCCCTTTATTCTTCTAAGTAAAAATGCTACATACATCTTGCAGAGTGTGTTTTTTGGAGACTGTTTTAATCTGTTTCTGTCTTTTAAATTGTGTTTAAAAAGTGTCTGTCCCCCTGTTTTTTGCCTTTAAAATAGCCCGATTTCAGAGTGCGTGCCCAGCAGTATTCCAGTGTCTGTTTTTTAAACAATCTCTCCCTTACCTCGAAAGTAGACTCTGCTAGCTTGGAAGTGTGGATTCAGCATGTCTGTATCCAAGGAGATTCTGAATAGAGCAGCAGCTGCCTTTCCCCCTGCCCACAGGGACTGGATTTAGCTGATTGGCTCTCTGAGTCCCTGTTGCACCTGAGCCCCGCCCCCACACCTGCTCTGGCCCCTTAAGTTTGTGGAGGGAAGCCCAAGACAGCCACCTCCATTTTGTGAGCCTCAACAGCTTCCCTGTGTCCTGATACAGCCCAGTGTTCAAGGATTGCAAAAAGTCCTAAGTAAGGAACCGTGAGAATTTTCTGGGTAAATAGTATTATTTGTTCAAAAGTGTTTATTTCAGCAACCTGTGCCTGTTTTACTGTGGACTCTCTGTGTTTCAGGCAGCCTGGCCTCTTTTAAAGTGGTGTTTTTTTAAAATTTCTTTTTGCCATGACTGTGTGAATTGCCTTGCTAATTTGTGGCGCATAACCCCCCATTTATTTTTCTAAGTAAAAAGGCTACATACATCTTGCAGAGTGTGTTTTTTGGAGACTGTTTTAATCTGTTTCTGTGATTTAAATTGTGTTTAAAAAACTGTCTGCCCCCCTGTTTTTTCCCATAAAAAGAGCCAGATTTCAGAGTGCGCGCCCAGCAGTATTCCAGTGTTTGTTTTTTAAACAATCTCTCCCTTACCTGGAAAGTAGACTCTGCTAGCTTGGAAGTGTGGATTCAGCCTGTCTGTATCCAGGGAGATTCTGAATAGAGCAGCAGCTACCTTTCCCCCTACCCATAGGGACTGGACTTAGCTGATTGGGTCTCTGAGTCCCTGTTGCACCTGAGCCCCGCCCCCCACACCTGCTCTGGCCCTTTAAATTTGTGGAGGGAAGCCCAAGACAGTCACCTCCATTTTGTGAGCCTCAGCATCTTCCCTGTGTCCTGATACAGCCCAGTGTTCAAGAATTGCAAAAAGACCTAGGTAAGGAGCCCTGAGATTTTTCTGGGTAAATAGTATTATTTGTTCAAAAGTGTTTATTTCAGCTACCTGTGTCTGTTTTACTGTGGACTCTTTGTGTTTCAGGCAGCCTGGTCTCTTTTAAAGTGGTGGTTTTAAAAAAAAATTGTTACCGTGACTGTGTGAATTGCCACCCTAGTTAGTGGCACATAACCCCCCCCTTTTTTCTTCTAAGTGAAAAGGCTACATATATCTTGTAGAGTGTGTTTTTAGGAGAATGTTTTAATCTGTTTCTGTGATTTAAATTGTGTTTAAAAACTGTCTGCCCCTTGTTTTTTTACTTTAATAAAGCCTGATTTCAGAGTGCGCGCCCAGTAGTATTCCAGTGTTTGTTTTTTTAAACAATGTCTCCCTTACCTGGAAAGTAGACTCGGCTAGCTTGGAAGTGTGGATTCCGCCTGTCCGTATCCAAGGAGATTCTGAATAGAGGAGCAGCTGCCTTTCTCCCTGCCCCAAGGGACTGGACTTAACTGATTGGCTCTCTGAGTCCCTCTTGCACCTGAGCCCCGCCCCCACCCCTGCTCTGGCCCCTTAAGTTTGTGGAAGGAAGCCCAAGACAGCCACCTCCATTTTGTGAGCTCAGCAGCTTCCATGTGTCCTGATACAGCCCAGTGTTCAAGGATTGCAAAATGACCTAAGTAAGGAACCGTGAGAATTTTCTGGGTAAATAGTATTATTTGTTCAAAACTGTTTATTTCAGCAACCGGTCCCTGTTTTACTGTGGACTCTCTGTGTTTCAGGCAGCCTAGCCTCTTTTAAAGTGTTTTTTATTTTTTATTTATTTTTGCCGTGACTGTGTGAATTGCCTTGCTAGTTTGTGGCACATAACCCCCCATTTATTCTTCTAAGTAAAAAGGCTACATACATCTTGCAGAGTGTGTTTTTTGGAGACTGTTTTAATCTGTTTCTGTGATTTAAATTGTGTTTAAAAAACTGTCTGCCCCCCTGTTTTTTCCCTTAAAAAAAGCCAGATTTCAGAGTGCGTGCCCAGCAGTATTCCAGTGTTTGTTTTTTAATCTATCTCTCCCTTACCTGGAAAGTAGACTCTGCTAGCTTGGAAGTGTGGATTCAGCCTGTCTGTATCCAGGGAAATTCTGAATAGAGCAGCAGCTACCTTTCCCCCTGCCCACAGGGACTGGACTTAGCTGATTGGGTCTCTCAGTCCCTTTTTCACCTGAGCCTCGCCCCCCCACACCTGCTCTGGCCCCTTAAGTTTGTGGAGGGAAGCCCAAGACAGCCACCTCCATTTTGTGAGCCTCAGCATCTTCCCTGTGTCCTGATACAGCCCAGTGTTCAAGGATTGCAAAAAGACCCAGGTAAGGAGCACTGCGATTTTTCTGGGTAAATAGTATTATTTGTTCAAAAGTGTTTATTTCAGCTACCTGTGTCTGTTTTACTGTGGACTCTGTGTTTCAGGCAGCCTGGCCTCTTTTAAAGTGTTTTTTTTTTTACATTTGTTTTTGCCATGACTATGTGAATTGCCTTGCTAGTTTGTGGCATATACCCCCCCTTTATTCTTCTAAGTAAAAAGGCTACATACATGTTGCAGAGTGTGTTTTTTGGAGACTGTTTTAATCTGTTTCTGTGATTTAAATTGTGTTTAAAAACTGTCTGCCCCCCTGTTTTTTGCCTTTAAAAAAGCCGGAGTTCAGAGTGTGCGCCCAGCAGTATTCCAGTGTTTGTATTTTAAACAATCTCTCGCTTACGTGGAAAGTAGACTCTGCTAGCTTGGAAGTGTGGATTCAGCCTGTCTGCATCCAAGGAGATTCTGAATAGAGCAGCAGCTGCCTTTCCCCCTGCCCACAGGGACTGGATTTAGCTGATTGGCTCTCTGAGTCCCTGTTGCACCTGAGCCCCGTCCCCCCACACCTGCTCTGGCCCCTTAAGTTTGTGGAGGGAAGCCCAAGACAGCCACCTCCATGTTGTGAGCTTCAGCATCTTCCATATGTTCTGATACAGCCCAGTGTTCAAGGATTGCAAAAAGACCTAGGTAAGGAGCCATGAGATTTTTCTGGGTAAATAGTATTATTTGTTCAAAAGTGATTATTTCAGCTACCTGTATCTGTTTTACTGTGGACTCTCTGTGTTTCAGGCAGCCTGGCCTCTTTTAAAGTTGTGTTTTATTTTATTTGTTTTTGCCTTGACTGTGTGAATTGCCTTGCTAGTTTGTGGCACATAACCCCTCCCCTATTTTCTTCTAAGGAAAAATGCTACATACATCTTGTAGAGTGTGTTTTTAGGAGACTGTTTTAATCTGTTTCTGTGATTTAAATTGTGTTTAAAAACTGTCTGCCCCCCCGTTTTTTGCTTTAAAAAAAAGCCAGATTTCAGAGTGCGCTCCCAGCAGTATTCCAGTGTTTGTTTTTTAAACAATCTCTCCCTTACCTGGAAAGTAGACTCTGCTAGCTTGGAAGTGTGGATTCAGCCTGTCTGCATCCAAGGAGATTCTGAATAGAGCAGCAGCTGCCTTTCCCCCTGCCCACAGGGACTGGATTTAGCTGATTGGCTCTCTGAGTCCCTGTTGCACCTGAGCCCCGCCCCCCCACACCTGCTCTGGCCCCTTAAGTTTGTGGAGGGAAGCCCAAGACAGCCACCTCCATTTTGTGAGCTTCAGCATCTTCCATGTGTTCTGATACAGCCCAGTGTTCAAGGATTGCAAAAAGACCTAGGTAAGGAGCCATGAGATTTTTCTGGGTAAATAGTATTACTTGTTCAAAAGTGTTTATTTCAGCTACCTGTGTCTGTTTTACTGTGGACTCTGTGTTTCAGGCAGCCTGGCCTCTTTTAAAGTGGTGTTTTGTTTTAATTTGTTTTTGCCATGACTGTGTGAATTGCCTTGCTAGTTTGTGGCACATAACCCCCCCTTTATTCTTCTAAGTAAAAAGGCTACATACATCTTGCAGAGTGTGTTTTTTAGAAACTGTTTTAATCGGTTTATGTGATTTAAATTGTGTTTAAAAACTGTCTGCCCCCCCTGTTTTTTGCCTTTAAAAAAAGCCAGATTTCAGAGTGCGCTCCCAGCAGTATTCCAGTGTTTGTTTTTTAAACAATCTCTCCCTTACCTGGAAAGTAGACTCTGCTATCTTGGAAGTGTGGATTCAGCCTGTCTGTATCCAAGGAGATTCTGAATAGAGCAGCAGCTGCCTTTCCCCCTGCCCACAGGGACTGGACTTAGCTGATTAGCTCTCTGAGTCCCTGTTGCACCTGAGCCCCACCCCCCACACCTGCTCTGGCCCCTTAGGTTTGTGGAGGGAAGCCCAAGACAGTCACCTCCATTTTGTGAACTCTGCAGCTTTCTATGTGTCCTGATACAGCCCAGTGTTCAAGGATTGCAAAAAGACCTAGGTAAGGAGCCCTGAGATTTTTCTGGGTAAATAGTATTATTTGTTCAAAAGTGTTTATTTCAGCTACCTGTGTCTGTTTTACTGTGGACTCTGTGTTTCAGGCAGCCTGGCCTCTTTTAAAGTGGTGTTTTGTTTTAATTTGTTTTTGCCATGACTGTGTGAATTGCCTTGCTAGTTTGTGGCACATAACCCCCCCTTTATTCTTCTAAGTAAAAAGGCTACATACATCTTGCAGAGTGTGCTTTTTAGAAACTGTTTTAATCTGTTTCTTTGATTTAAATTGTGTTTAAAAACTGTCTGCCCCTTGTTTTTTTACTTTAAAAAAGCCTGATTTCAGAGTGCGCGCCCAGTAGTATTCCAGTGTTTGTTTTTTAAACAATCTCTCCCTTACCTGGAAAGTAGACTCTGCTAGCTTGGAAGTGTGGATTCAGCCTGTCTGTATCCAAGGAGATTCTGAATAGAGCAGCAGCTGCCTTTCCCCCTGCCCACAGGGGCTGGACTTAGCTGATTGGGTCTCTCAGTCCCTGTTTCACCTGAGCCACGCCCCCCCACACCTGCTCTGGCCCCTTAAGTTTGTGGAGGGAAGCCCAAGACAGTCACCTCCATTTTGTGAGCTCAGCAGCTTCCATGTGTCCTGATACAGCCCAGTGTTCAAGGATTGCAAAAAGACCTAGGTAAGGAACCCTGAGATTTTTCTGGGTAAATAGTATTATTTGTTCAAAAGTGTTTATTTCAGCTACCTGTGTCTGTATTACTGTGGACTCTTTGTGTTTCAGGCAGCCTGGGCTCTTTTAAAGTGGTGGTTTAAAAAAATTTTTTTTTACCGTGACTGTGTGAATTGCCTCCCTAGTTTGTGGCACATAACCCCTCCCCTATTTTCTTCTAAGGAAAAATGCAACATACATCTTGTAGAGTGTGTTTTTAGGAGACTGTTTTAATCTGTTTCTGTGATTTAAATTGTGTTTAAAAACTGTCTGCCCCCCGTTTTTTGCCTTAAAAAAAAGCCAGATTTCAGAGTGCGCTCCGAGCAGTATTCCAGTGTTTGTTTTTTAAACAATCTCTCCCTTACCTGGAAAGTAGACTCTGCTAGCTTGGAAGTGTGGATTCAGCCTGTCTGTATCCAAGGAGATTCTGAATAGAGCAGCAGCTGCCTTTCCCCCTGCCCACAGGGACTGGATTTAGCTGATTGGGTCTCTGAGTCCCTGTTGCACCTGAGCCCCACCCCCCCACACCTGCTCTGGCCCCTTAAGTTTGTGGAGGGAAGCCCAAGACAGCCACCTCCATTTTGTGAGCCTCATCATCTTCCCTGTGTCCTGACACAGCCCAGTGTTCAAGGATTGCAAAAGGACCCAGATAAGGAGCCCTGCGATTTTTCTGGGTAAATAGTATTATTTGTTCAAAAGTGTTTATTTCAGCTACCTGTGTCTGTTTTACTGTGAACTCTGTGTTTCAGGCAGCCTGGTCTCTTTTAAAGTGGTGTTTTTTTTTTTTTTTTTTTGCCATCACTGTGTGAATTGCCTTGCTAGTTTGTGGCACATAACCCCCCCTCTATTCTTCTAAGTAAAAAGGCTACATACATCTTGCAGAGTGTGTTTTTTGGAGACTGTTTTAATCTGTTTCTGTGATTTAAATTGTGTTTATAAACTGTCTGCCCCCCTGTTTTTTGCCTTTAAAAAAAGCCAGATTTCAGAGTGCGCGCCCAGCAGTATTCCAGTGTTTGTTTTTTAATCTATCTCTCCCTTACCTGGAAAGTAGACTCTGCTAGCTTGGAAGTGTGGATTCAGCCTGTCTGTATCCAAGGAGATTCTGAATAGAGCAGCAGCTGCCTTTCCCCCTGCCCACAGGGACTGGATTTAGCTGATTGGGTCTCTGAGTCCCTGTTGCACCTGAGCCCCACCCCCCACACACCTGCTCTGGCCCCTTAGATTTGTGGAGGGAAGCCCAAGACAGCCACCTCCATTTTGTGAGCCTCAGCATCTTCCATGTGTTCTGATACAGCCCAGTGTTCAAGGATTGCAAAAGGACCCAGGTAAGGAGCCCTGCGATTTTTCTGGGTAAATAGTGTTATTTGTTCAAAAGTGTTTATTTCAGCTACCTGTGTCTGTTTTACTGTGGACTTTCTGTGTTTCAGGCAGCCTAGCCTCTTTTAAAGTGGTGTTTTTTTATTTTATATATTTTTGCAGCGACTGTGTGAATTGCCTTGCTAGTTTGTGGCACATGAACCCCACCCCCTTTTATTCTTCTAATTAAAGAGGCTAAATACATCTTGCAGAATGTGTTTTTATGAAACTGTTTTGAACTGTTTCTGTGATTTTAATTGTGTTTAAAAACTGTCTGCCCCCCTGTTTTTCCCTTTAAAAAAGCCCGATTTCAGAGTGCACGCCCAGCAGTATTCCAGTGTTTGTTTTTTAAAGAATCCCTCCCTTACCGGGAAAGTAGACTATGCTAGCTTGGAAGTGTGGATTCAGCCTGTCTGTATCCAAGGAGATTCTGAATAGAGCAGCAGCTGCCTTTCCCCCTGCCCACAGGGACTAGACTTAGCTGATTGGGTCTCTCAGTCCCTGTTTCACCTGAGCCCCGCCCCCCCCACACCTGCTCTGGCCCCTTATGTTTGTGGAGGGAAGCCCAAGACAGCCACCTCCATTTTGTGAGCCTCAGCATCTTCCCTGTGTCCTGATACAGCCCAGTGTTCAAGGATTGCAAAAACACCTAGGTAAGGAGCCCTGAGATTTTTCTGGGTAAATAGTATTATTTGTTCAAAAGTGTTTATTTCAGCTACCTCTGTCTGTTTTACTGTGGACTCTTTGTGTTTCAGGCAGCCTGGTCTCTTTTAAAGTGGTGTTTTTAAAAAAAAATGTTTTACCGTGACTGTGTGAATTGCCTCCCTAGTTTGTGGCACATAACCCCCCCCCCCTTTTTTCTTCTAAGTAAAAAGGCTACATACATCTTGCAGAGTGTGTTTTTAGGAGACTGTTTTAATCTGTTTCTGTGATTTGAATTGAGTTTAAAAACTGTCTGCCCCTTGTTTTTTACTTTAATAAAGCCTGATTTCACAGTGCACGCCCAGTAGTATTCCAGTGTTTGTTTTTTAAACAATCTCTCCCTTACGTGGAAGGTAGACTCTGCTAGCTTGGAAGTGTGGATTCCGCCTGTCCGTATCCAAAGAGATTCTGAATAGAGGAGCAGATGCCTTTCTCCCTGCCCACAGGGACTGTACTTCGCTGATTGGCTCTCTGAGTCCCTCTTGCACCTGAGCCCCACCCCCACACCTGCTCTGGTCCCTTAAGTTTGTGGAGGGAAGCCCAAGACAGCCCCCTCCATTTTGTGAGCTCAGCAGCTTCCATGTGTCCTGATACAGCCCAGTGTTCAAGGATTGCAAAAAGACCTAAGTAAGGAACCCTGAGAATTTTCAGGGTAAATAGTATAATTTGTTCAAAAGTGTTTATTTCAGCTACCTTTGCCTGTTTTACTGTGGACTCTCTGTGTTTCAGGCAGCCTGGCCTCTTTTAAAGTGGTGTTTTATTTTTTAATTTGTTTTTGCCATGACTGTGTGAATTGCCTTGCTAGTTTGTGGCACATAACCCTCCCTTTATTCTTCTAAGTAAAAAGGCTACATACATCTTGCAGACTGTGTTTTTTGGAGACTGTTTTAATCTGTTTCTAGGATTTAAATTGTGTTTAAAAACTGTCTGCCCCCCTGTTTTTTGCCTTTAAAAAAGCCAGATGTCAGAGTGCGCGCCCAGCAGTATTCCAGTGTTTGTTTTTTAAACTATCTCTCCCTTACCTGGAAAGTAGACTCTGCTAGCTTGGGAGTGTGGATTCAGCCTGTCCATATCCAAGGAGATTCTGAATAGAGGAGCAGCTGCCTTTCCCCCGCCCACAGGGACTGGACTTAGCTGATTGGCTCTCTGAGTCCCTGTTGCACCTGAGCCTCACCCCCCCACTTATGCTCTGGCCCCTTAAGTTTGTGGAGGGAAACCCAAGACAGCCACCTCCATTTTGTGAGCTTCAGCATCTTCCATGTGTTCTGATACAGCCCAGTGTTCAAAGATTGCAAAAATACCTAGGTAAGGAGCCATGAGATTTTTCTGGGTAAATAGTATAATTTGTTCAAAAGTGTTTATTTCAGCTACCTTTGCCTGTTTTACTGTGGACTCTCTGTGTTTCAGGCTGCCTGTCCTCTTTTAAAGTGGTGTTTTTTTTAAATTTATTTTTGCCGTTACTGTGTGAATTGCCTTACTAGTTTGTGGCACATAACCCCCCCCTATTTTCTTCTAAGTAAAAATGCTACATAAATCTTGTAGAGTGTGTTTTTAGGAGACTGTTTTAATCTGTTTCTGTGATTTTAATTGTGTTTAAAAAGTGTCTGTCCCCCTGTTTTTTGCCTTTAAAAAAGCTCGATTTCAGAGTGCGTGCCCATCAGTATTCCATTGTTTGTTTTTTAAACAATCTCTCCCTTACCTGGAAAGTAGACTCTCCTAGCTTGGAAGTGTGGATTCAGCCTGTCTGTATCCAAGGAGATTCTGAATAGAGCAGCAGCTGCCTTTCCCCCTGCCCACAGGGACTGGACTAAGCTGATTGGCTCTCTGACTCCCTATTGCAACTGAGTCCCGCCGTCCCACACCTGCTCTGGCCCCTTAAGTTTGTGGAGGGAAGCCCAAGACAGCCACCTCCATTTTGGGAGCTTCAGCATCTTCCATGTGTTCTGATACAGCCCAGTGTTCAAGGATTGCAAAAAGACCTAGGTAAGGAGCCATGAGATTTTTCTGGGTAAATAGTATTATTTGTTCAAAAGTGTTTATTTCAGCTACCTGTGCCTGTTTTACTGTGGACTCTCTGTGTTTCAGGCAGCCTAGCCTCTTTTAAAGTGGTGTTTTTTTTTAATTCGTTTTTGCCGTGACTGTGTGAATTGCCTTTGCTAGTTTGTTTCGCATAACCCCCCCTTTATTCTTCTAAGTAAAAAGGCTACATACATCTTGCAGAGTGTGTTTTTTGGAGACTGTTTTAATCTGTTTCTGTGATTTAAATTGTGTTTAAAAACTGTCTGCCCCCCTGTTTTTTGCCTTTAAAAAAAAGCCAGATTTCAGAGTGCGCGCCCAGCAGTATTCCAGTGTTTGTTTTTTAAACAATCTCTCCCTTACCTGGAAAGTAGACTCTGCTAGCTTGGAAGTGTGGATTCAGCCTTTCCGTATCCAAGGAGATTCTGAATAGAGCAGCAGCTGCCTTTCCACCTGCCCACAGGGACTGGATTCAGCTGATTGGCTCTCTGAGTCCCTGTTGCACCTGAGCCCCACCCCCACACCTGCGCTGGCCCCTTAAGTTTGTGGAGGGAAGCCCAAGACAGCCACCTCCAGTTTGTGAGCCTCAGCAGCTTCCCTGTGTCCTGACACAGCCCAGTGTTCAAGGATTGCAAAAGGACCCAGGTAAGGAGCCCTGCGATTTTTCTTGGTAAATAGTATTATTTGTTCAAAAGTGTTTATTTCAGCTCCCTGTGTCTGTTTTACTGTGGACTCTGTGTTTCAGGCAGCCTGGCCTCTTTTAAAGTGGTGTTTTTTTTTTTTATTTGTTTTTGCCATCACTGTGTGAATTGCCTTGCTAGTTTGTGGCACATAAACCCCCCTTTATTCTTCTAAGTAAAAAGGCTACATACATCTTGCAGAGTGTGTTTTTTGGAGACTGTTTTAATCTGTTTCTGTGATTTAAATTGTGTTTATAAACTGTCTGCCCCCCTGTTTTTTGCCTTTAAAAAAAGCCAGATTTCAGAGTGCGCGCCCAGCAGTATTCCAGTGTTTGTTTTTTAATCTATCTCTCCCTTACCTGGAAAGTAGACTCTGCTAGCTTGGAAGTGTGGATTCAGCCTGTCTGTATCCAAGGAGATTCTGAATAGAGCAGCAGCTGCCTTTCCCCCTGCCCACAGGGACTGGATTTAGCTGATTGGGTCTCTGAGTCCCTGTTGCACCTGAGCCCCACCCCCCACACACCTGCTCTGGCCCCTTAGATTTGTGGAGGGAAGCCCAAGACAGCCACCTCCATTTTGTGAGCCTCAGCATCTTCCATGTGTTCTGATACAGCCCAGTGTTCAAGGATTGCAAAAGGACCCAGGTAAGGAGCCCTGCGATTTTTCTGGGTAAATAGTATTATTTGTTCAAAAGTGTTTATTTCAGCTACCTGTGTCTGTTTTACTGTGGACTCTCTGTGTTTCAGGCAGCCTAGCCTCTTTTAAAGTGGTGTTTTTTTATTTTATATATTTTTGCAGCGACTGTGTGAATTGCCTTGCTAGTTTGTGGCACATGAACCCCACCCCCTTTTTTTCTTCTAATTAAAGAGGCTAAATACATCTTGCAGAATGTGTTTTTATGAAACTGTTTTGAACTGTTTCTGTGATTTTAATTGTGTTTAAAAACTGTCTGCCCCCCTGTTTTTCCCTTTAAAAAAGCCCGATTTCAGAGTGCACGCCCAGCAGTATTCCAGTGTTTGTTTTTTAAAGAATCCCTCCCTTACCGGGAAAGTAGACTATGCTAGCTTGGAAGTGTGGATTCAGCCTGTCTGTATCCAAGGAGATTCTGAATAGAGCAGCAGCTGCCTTTCCCCCTGCCCACAGGGACTAGACTTAGCTGATTGGGTCTCTCAGTCCCTGTTTCACCTGAGCCCCGCCCCCCCACACCTGCTCTGGCCCCTTATGTTTGTGGAGGGAAGCCCAAGACAGCCACCTCCATTTTGTGAGCCTCAGCATCTTCCCTGTGTCCTGATACAGCCCAGTGTTCAAGGATTGCAAAAACACCTAGGTAAGGAGCCCTGAGATTTTTCTGGGTAAATAGTATTATTTGTTCAAAAGTGTTTATTTCAGCTACCTCTGTCTGTTTTACTGTGGACTCTTTGTGTTTCAGGCAGCCTGGTCTCTTTTAAAGTGGTGTTTTTAAAAAAAAATGTTTTACCGTGACTGTGTGAATTGCCTCCCTAGTTTGTGGCACATAACCCCCACCCCCTTTTTTCTTCTAAGTAAAAAGGCTACATACATCTTGCAGAGTGTGTTTTTAGGAGACTGTTTTAATCTGTTTCTGTGATTTGAATTGAGTTTAAAAACTGTCTGCCCCTTGTTTTTTACTTTAATAAAGCCTGATTTCACAGTGCACGCCCAGTAGTATTCCAGTGTTTGTTTTTTAAACAATCTCTCCCTTACGTGGAAGGTAGACTCTGCTAGCTTGGAAGTGTGGATTCCGCCTGTCCGTATCCAAAGAGATTCTGAATAGAGGAGCAGATGCCTTTCTCCCTGCCCACAGGGACTGTACTTCGCTGATTGGCTCTCTGAGTCCCTCTTGCACCTGAGCCCCACCCCACACCTGCTCTGGTCCCTTAAGTTTGTGGAGGGAAGCCCAAGACAGCCCCCTCCATTTTGTGAGCTCAGCAGCTTCCATGTGTCCTGATACAGCCCAGTGTTCAAGGATTGCAAAAAGACCTAAGTAAGGAACCCTGAGAATTTTCAGGGTAAATAGTAGAATTTGTTCAAAAGTGTTTATTTCAGCTACCTTTGCCTGTTTTACTGTGGACTCTCTGTGTTTCAGGCAGCCTGGCCTCTTTTAAAGTGGTGTTTTATTTTTTAATTTGTTTTTGCCATGACTGTGTGAATTGCCTTGCTAGTTTGTGGCACATAACCCTCCCTTTATTCTTCTAAGTAAAAAGGCTACATACATCTTGCAGACTGTGTTTTTTGGAGACTGTTTTAATCTGTTTCTAGGATTTAAATTGTGTTTAAAAACTGTCTGCCCCCCTGTTTTTTGCCTTTAAAAAAAGCCAGATTTCAGAGTGTGCGCCCAGCAGTATTACAGTGTTTGTATTTTAAACAATCTCTCCCTTACCTGGAAAGTAGACTCTGCTCGCTTGGAAGTGTGGATTCAGCCTATCCACATCCAAGGAGATTCTGAATAGAGGAGCAGCTGCCTTTCCCCGCCCACAGGGACTGGACTTAGCTGATTGGCTCTCTGAGTCCCTGTTGCACCGGAGCCTCGCCCCCCCACACCTGCTCTGGCCCCTTAAGTTTTTGGAGGGAAGCCCAAGACAGCCACCTCCATTTTGTGAGCTTCAGCATCTTCCATGTGTTCTGATACAGCCCAGTGTTCAAGGATTGCAAAAAGACCTAGGTAAGGAGCCATGAGATTTTTCTAGGTAAATAGTATTATTTGTTCAAAAGTGTTTATTTCAGCTACCTGTGTCTGTTTTACTGTGGACTCTCTGTGTTTCAGGCAGCCTAGCCTCTTTTAAAGTGGTGTTTTTTTTTAATTCGTTTTTGCCATGAGTGTGTGAATTGCCTTTGCTAGTTTGTTTTGCATAACCCCCCCCTTTTTTCTTCTAATTAAAAAGGCTAAATACATCTTGCAGAGTGTGTTTTTAGGAGACTGTTTTAATCTGTTTCTGTCATTTAAATTGTGTTTGAAAAGTGTCTTTCCCCCTGTTTTTTGCCTTTAAAAAAGCCCGATTTCAGAGTGTGTGCCCAGCAGTATTCCAGTGTTTGTTTTTTAAAGAATCTCTCCCTTACCTGGAAAGTAGACTCTGCTAGCTTGAAAGTGTGGATTAAGCCTGTCTGTATCCAAGGAGATTCTGAATAGAGCAGCAGCTGCCTTTCCCCCTGCCCACAATGACTGGATTTAGCTGATTGGCTCTCTGAGTCCCTGTTGCACCTGAGCCCCACCCCCACACCTGCTCTGGCCCCTTAAGTTTGTGGAGGGAAGCCCAAGACAGCCACCTCCATTTTGTGAGCCCCAGCAGCTTCCCTGTGTCCTAACACAGCCCAGTGTTCAAGGATTGCAAAAGACCTAGTTAAGGAGCCCTGAGATTTTTCTTGGTAAATAGTATTATTTGTTCAAAAGTGTTTATTTCAGCTACCTGTGTCTGTTTTACTGTGGACTCTCTGTGTTTCAGGCAGCCTGGCCTCTTTTAAAGTGGTGTTTTTTTTTAATTTGTTTTTGTCATGACTGTGTGAATTGCCTTGCTTGTTTGTGGCACATAACCCCCCCCCCCCCCCCCTCTTTTTCTTCTAAGTAAAAAGGCTACATACATCTTGCAGAGTGTGTTTTTACGAGACTGTTTTAATCTGTTTCTGTTATTCAAATTGTGTTTAAAAATTGTCTACCCCCCTGTTTTTTGCCATTAAAAATCCCGATTTCAGAGTGCGCTCCCAGCAGTATTCCAGTGTTTGTTTTTTAAACAATCTCTCCCTTACCTGGAAAGTAGACTCTGCTATCTTGGAAGTGTGGATTCAGCCTGTCTGTATCCAAGGAGATTCTGAATAGAGCAGCAGCTGCCTTTCCCCCTGCCCACAGGGACTGGACTTAGCTGATTAGCTCTCTGAGTCCCTGTTGCACCTGAGCCCCACCCCCCACACCTGCTCTGGCCCCTTAAGTTTGTGGAGGGAAGCCCAAGACAGTCACCTCCATTTTGTGAACTCAGCAGCTTCTATGTGTCCTGATACAGCCCAGTGTTCAAGGATTGCAAAAAGACCTAGGTAAGGAGCCCTGAGATTTTTCTGGGTAAATAGTATTATTTGTTCAAAAGTGTTTATTTCAGCTACCTGTGTCTGTTTTACTGTGGACTCTCCATGTTTCAGGCAGCCTAGCCTCTTTTAAAGTGGTGTTTTTTTTTTAATTTATTTTTGCCGTGACTGTGTGAATTGCCTTGCTAGTTTGTGGCACATAACCCCTCCCCTATTTTCTTCTAAGGAAAAATGCTACATACATCTTGTAGAGTGTGTTTCTAGGAGACTGTTTTAATCTGTATCTATGATTTAAATATGTGTTTAAAAACTGTCTGCCCCTTGTTTTTTTACTTTAAAAAAGCCTGATTTCAGAGTGCGCGCCCAGTAGTATTCCAGTGTTTGTTTTTTAAACAATCTCTCCCTTACCTAGAAAGTAGACTCTGCTAGCTTGGAAGTGTGGATTCAGCCTGTCTGTATCCAAGGAGATTCTGAATAGAGCAGCAGCTGCCTTTCCCCCTGCCCACAGGGGCTGGACTTAGCTGATTGGGTCTCTCAGTCCCTGTTTCACCTGAGCCCCGCCCCCCACACCTGCTCTGGCCCCTTAAGTTTGTGGTGGGAAGCCCAAGACAGCCACCTCCATTTTGGGAGCTTCAGCATCTTCCATGTGTTCTGATACAGCCCAGTGTTCAAGGATTGCAAAAAGACCTAGGTAAGGAGCCATGAGATTTTTCTGGGTAAATAGTATTATTTGTTCAAAAGTGTTTATTTCAGCTACCTGTGCCTGTTTTACTGTGGACTCTCTGTGTTTCAGGCAGCCTAGCCTCTTTTAAAGTGGTGTTTTTTTTTTATTCGTTTTTGCCGTGACTGTGTGAATTGCCTTTGCTAGTTTGTTTCGCATAACCGCCCCTTTATTCTTCTAAGTAAAAAGGCTACATACATCTTGCAGAGTGTGTTTTTTGGAGACTGTTTTAATCTGTTTCTGTGATTTAAATTGTGTTTAAAAACTGTCTGCCCCCCTGTTTTTTGCCTTTAAAAAAAAGCCAGATTTCAGAGTGCGCGCCCAGCAGTATTCCAGTGTTTGTTTTTTAAACAATCTCTCCCTTACCTGGAAAGTAGACTCTGCTAGCTTGGAAGTGTGGATTCAGCCTTTCCGTATCCAAGGAGATTCTGAATAGAGCAGCAGCTGCCTTTCCACCTGCCCACAGCGACTGGATTCAGCTGATTGGCTCTCTGAGTCCCTGTTGCACCTGAGCCCCACCCCCACACCTGCTCTGGCCCCTTAAGTTTGTGGAGGGAAGCCCAAGACAGCCACCTCCAGTTTGTGAGCCTCAGCAGCTTCCCTGTGTCCTGACACAGCCCAGTGTTCAAGGATTGCAAAAGGACCCAGGTAAGGAGCCCTGCGATTTTTCTTGGTAAATAGTATTATTTGTTCAAAAGTGTTTATTTCAGCTCCCTGTGTCTGTTTTACTGTGGACTCTCTGTGTTTCAGGCAGCCTAGCCTCTTTTAAAGTGGTGTTTTTTTTTTTTATTTGTTTTTGCCATCACTGTGTGAATTGCCTTGCTAGTTTGTGGCACATAACCCCCCCTTTATTCTTCTAAGTAAAAAGGCTACATACATCTTGCAGAGTGTGTTTTTTGGAGACTGTTTTAATCTGTTTCTGTGATTTAAACTGTGTTTATAAACTGTCTGCCCCCCTGTTTTTTGCCTTTAAAAAAAGCCAGATTTCAGAGTGCGCGCCCAGCAGTATTCCAGTGTTTGTTTTTTAATCTATCTCTCCCTTACCTGGAAAGTAGACTCTGCTAGCTTGGAAGTGTGGATTCAGCCTGTCTGTATCCAAGGAGATTCTGAATAGAGCAGCAGCTGCCTTTCCCCCTGCCCACAGGGACTGGATTTAGCTGATTGGGTCTCTGAGTCCCTGTTGCACCTGAGCCCCACCCCCCACACACCTGCTCTGGCCCCTTAGATTTGTGGAGGGAAGCCCAAGACAGCCACCTCCATTTTGTGAGCCTCAGCATCTTCCATGTGTTCTGATACAGCCCAGTGTTCAAGGATTGCAAAAGGACCCAGGTAAGGAGCCCTGCGATTTTTCTGGGTAAATAGTATTATTTGTTCAAAAGTGTTTATTTCAGCTACCTGTGTCTGTTTTACTGTGGACTCTCTGTGTTTCAGGCAGCCTAGCCTCTTTTAAAGTGGTGTTTTTTTATTTTATATATTTTTGCAGCGACTGTGTGAATTGCCTTGCTAGTTTGTGGCACATGAACCCCACCCCCTTTTTTTCTTCTAATTAAAGAGGCTAAATACATCTTGCAGAATGTGTTTTTATGAAACTTTTTTGAACTGTTTCTGTGATTTTAATTGTGTTTAAAAACTGTCTGCCCCCCTGTTTTTCCCTTTAAAAAAGCCCGATTTCAGAGTGCACGCCCAGCAGTATGCCAGTGTTTGTTTTTTAAAGAATCCCTCCCTTACCGGGAAAGTAGACTATGCTAGCTTGGAAGTGTGGATTCAGCCTGTCTGTATCCAAGGAGATTCTGAATAGAGCAGCAGCTGCCTTTCCCCTGCCCACAGGGACTGGACTTAGCTGATTGGCTCTCTGAGTCCCTATTGCACCTGAGCCCCACCCCTCCACACCTGCTCTGGCCCCTTAAGTTTGTGGAGGGAAGCCCAAGACAGCCACCCCCATTTTGTGAGACTCAGCAGCTTCCCTGTGTCCTGATACAGCCCAATGTTCAAGGATTGCAAAAAGACCTAGGTAAGGAGCCCTGAGATTTTTCTGGGTAAATAGAATTATTTGTCCAAAAGTGTTCATTTCAGCTACCTGTGTCTGTTTTACTGTGGATTCTCTGTGTTTCAGGCAGCCTAGGCTCTTTTAAAGTGGTGTTTTTTTTTTTTTGTTTTTTTTTGTCGTTACTGCGTGAATTGCCTTGCTAGTTTGTGGCACATAACCCCCCCCCCCCCCTTTATTCTTCTAAGTAAAAAGGCTACATACATCTTGCAGAGTGTGTTTTTTGGAGACTGTTTTAATCTGTTTCTGTGATTTAAATTGTGTTTATAAACTGTCTGCCCCCCTGTTTTTTGCCTTTAAAAAATGCCAGATTTCAGAGTGCGCGCCCAGCAGTATTCCAGTGTTTGTTTTTTAATCTATCTCTCCCTTACCTGGAAAGTAGACTCTGCTAGCTTGGAAGTGTGGATTCAGCCTGTCTGTATCCAAGGAGATTCTGAATAGAGCAGCAGCTGCCTTTCCCCCTGCCCACAGGGACTGGATTTAGCTGATTGGGTCTCTGAGTCCCTGTTGCACCTGAGCCCCACCCCCCACACACCTGCTCTGGCCCCTTAGATTTGTGGAGGGAAGCCCAAGACAGCCACCTCCATTTTGTGAGCCTCAGCATCTTCCATGTGTTCTGATACAGCCCAGTGTTCAAGGATTGCAAAAGGACCCAGGTAAGGAGCCCTGCGATTTTTCTGGGTAAATAGTATTATTTGTTCAAAAGTGTTTATTTCAGCTACCTGTGTCTGTTTTACTGCGGACTCTCTGTGTTTCAGGCAGCCTAGCCTCTTTTAAAGTGGTGTTTTTTTATTTTATATATTTTTGCAGCGACTGTGTGAATTGCCTTGCTAGTTTGTGGCACATGAACCCCACCCCCTTTTTTTCTTCTAATTAAAGAGGCTAAATACATCTTGCAGAATGTGTTTTTATGAAACTGTTTTGAACTGTTTCTGTGATTTTAATTGTGTTTAAAAACTGTCTGCCCCCCTGTTTTTCCCTTTAAAAAAGCTCGATTTCAGAGTGCATGCCCAGCAGTATTCCAGTGTTTGTTTTTTAAAGAATCCCTCCCTTACCGGGAAAGTAGACTATGCTAGCTTGGAAGTGTGGATTCAGCCTGTCTGTATCCAAGGAGATTCTGAATAGAGCAGCAGCTGCCTTTCCCCCTGCCCACAGGGACTAGACTTAGCTGATTGGGTCTCTCAGTCCCTGTTTCACCTGAGCCCCGCCCCCCCCACACCTGCTCTGGCCCCTTATGTTTGTGGAGGGAAGCCCAAGACAGCCACCTCCATTTTGTGAGCCTCAGCATCTTCCCTGTGTCCTGATACAGCCCAGTGTTCAAGGATTGCAAAAACACCTAGGTAAGGAGCCCTGAGATTTTTCTGGGTAAATAGTATTATTTGTTCAAAAGTGTTTATTTCAGCTACCTCTGTCTGTTTTACTGTGGACTCTTTGTGTTTCAGGCAGCCTGGTCTCTTTTAAAGTGGTGTTTTTAAAAAAAAATGTTTTACCGTGACTGTGTGAATTGCCTCCCTAGTTTGTGGCACATAACCCCCACCCCCTTTTTTCTTCTAAGTAAAAAGGCTACATACATCTTGCAGAGTGTGTTTTTAGGAGACTGTTTTAATCTGTTTCTGTGATTTGAATTGAGTTTAAAAACTGTCTGCCCCTTGTTTTTTACTTTAATAAAGCCTGATTTCACAGTGCACGCCCAGTAGTATTCCAGTGTTTGTTTTTTAAACAATCTCTCCCTTACGTGGAAGGTAGACTCTGCTAGCTTGGAAGTGTGGATTCCGCCTGTCCGTATCCAAAGAGATTCTGAATAGAGGAGCAGATGCCTTTCTCCCTGCCCACAGGGACTGTACTTCGCTGATTGGCTCTCTGAGTCCCTCTTGCACCTGAGCCCCACCCCACACCTGCTCTGGTCCCTTAAGTTTGTGGAGGGAAGCCCAAGACAGCCCCCTCCATTTTGTGAGCTCAGCAGCTTCCATGTGTCCTGATACAGCCCAGTGTTCAAGGATTGCAAAAAGACCTAAGTAAGGAACCCTGAGAATTTTCAGGGTAAATAGTATAATTTGTTCAAAAGTGTTTATTTCAGCTACCTTTGCCTGTTTTACTGTGGACTCTCTGTGTTTCAGGCAGCCTGGCCTCTTTTAAAGTGGTGTTTTATTTTTTAATTTGTTTTTGCCATGACTGTGTGAATTGCCTTGCTAGTTTGTGGCACATAACCCTCCCTTTATTCTTCTAAGTAAAAAGGCTACATACATCTTGCAGACTGTGTTTTTTGGAGACTGTTTTAATCTGTTTCTAGGATTTAAATTGTGTTTAAAAACTGTCTGCCCCCCTGTTTTTTGCCTTTAAAAAAGCCAGATGTCAGAGTGCGCGCCCAGCAGTATTCCAGTGTTTGTTTTTTAAACTATCTCTCCCTTACCTGGAAAGTAGACTCTGCTAGCTTGGGAGTGTGGATTCAGCCTGTCCATATCCAAGGAGATTCTGAATAGAGGAGCAGCTGCCTTTCCCCCGCCCACAGGGACTGGACTAAGCTGATTGGCTCTCTGACTCCCTATTGCAACTGAGTCCCGCCGTCCCACACCTGCTCTGGCCCCTTAAGTTTGTGGAGGGAAGCCCAAGACAGCCACCTCCATTTTGGGAGCTTCAGCATCTTCCATGTGTTCTGATACAGCCCAGTGTTCAAGGATTGCAAAAAGACCTAGGTAAGGAGCCATGAGATTTTTCTGGGTAAATAGTATTATTTGTTCAAAAGTGTTTATTTCAGCTCCCTGTGTCTGTTTTACTGTGGACTCTGTGTTTCAGGCAGCCTGGCCTCTATTAAAGTGGTGTTTTTTTTTTTTTATTTGTTTTTGCCATGACTGTGTGAATTGCCTTGCTAGTTTGTGGCACATAACCCCCCCCCCTTTATTCTTCTAAGTAAAAAGGCTACATACATCTTGCAGAGTGTGTTTTTTAGAAACTGTTTTAATCGGTTTATTTGATTTAAATTGTGTTTAAAAACAGTCTGCCCCCCTGTTTTTTGCCTTTAAAAAAAGCCAGATTTCAGAGTGTGCGCCCAGCAGTATTACAGTGTTTGTATTTTAAACAATCTCTCCCTTACCTGGAAAGTAGACTCTGCTCGCTTGGAAGTGTGGATTCAGCCTATCCACATCCAAGGAGATTCTGAATAGAGGAGCAGCTGCCTTTCCCCGCCCACAGGGACTGGACTTAGCTGATTGGCTCTCTGAGTCCCTGTTGCACCGGAGCCTCGCCCCCCCACACCTGCTCTGGCCCCTTAAGTTTTTGGAGGGAAGCCCAAGACAGCCACCTCCATTTTGTGAGCTTCAGCATCTTCCATGTGTTCTGATACAGCCCAGTGTTCAAGGATTGCAAAAAGACCTAGGTAAGGAGCCATGAGATTTTTCTAGGTAAATAGTATTATTTGTTCAAAAGTGTTTATTTCAGCTACCTGTGTCTGTTTAACTGTGGACTCTCTGTGTTTCAGGCAGCCTAGCCTCTTTTAAAGTGGTGTTTTTTTTAAATTCGTTTTTGCCATGAGTGTGTGAATTGCCTTTGTTAGTTTGTTTTGCATAACCCCCCCCTTTTTTCTTCTAATTAAAAAGGCTAAATACATCTTGCAGAGTGTGTTTTTAGGAGACTGTTTTAATCTGTTTCTGTCATTTAAATTGTGTTTGAAAAGTGTCTTTCCCCCTGTTTTTTGCCTTTAAAAAAGCCCGATTTCAGAGTGTGTGCCCAGCAGTATTCCAGTGTTTGTTTTTAAAAGAATCTCTCCCTTACCTGGAAAGTAGACTCTGCTAGCTTGAAAGTGTGGATTAAGCCTGTCTGTATCCAAGGAGATTCTGAATAGAGCAGCAGCTGCCTTTCCCCCTGCCCACAATGACTGGATTTAGCTGATTGGCTCTCTGAGTCCCTGTTGCACCTGAGCCCCACCCCCCACACCTGCTCTGGCCCCTTAAGTTTGTGGAGGGAAGCCCAAGACAGCCACCTCCATTTTGTGAGCCCCAGCAGCTTCCCTGTGTCCTAACACAGCCCAGTGTTCAAGGATTGCAAAAGACCTAGTTAAGGAGCCCTGAGATTTTTCTTGGTAAATAGTATTATTTGTTCAAAAGTGTTTATTTCAGCTACCTGTGTCTGTTTTACTGTGGACTCTCTGTGTTTCAGGCAGCCTGGCCTCTTTTAAAGTGGTGTTTTTTTTTAATTTGTTTTTGTCATGACTGTGTGAATTGCCTTGCTTGTTTGTGGCACATAACCCCCCCCCCCCCTCTTTTTCTTCTAAGTAAAAAGGCTACATACATCTTGCAGAGTGTGTTTTTACGAGACTGTTTTAATCTGTTTCTGTGATTCAAATTGTGTTTAAAAATTGTCTACCCCCCTGTTTTTTGCCATTAAAAATCCCGATTTCAGAGTGCGCTCCCAGCAGTATTCCAATGTTTATTTTTTAAACAATCTCTCCCTTACCTGGAAAGTAGACTCTGCTCGCTTGGAAGTGTGCATTCAGCCTGTCTGTATCCAAGGAGATTCTGAATAGAGCAGCAGCTGCCTTTCCCCCTGCCCACAGGGACTGGACTTAGCTGATTGGCTCTCTGAGTCCGTGTTGCACCTGAGCCCCGCCCCTCCACACCTGCTCTGGCCCCTTAAGTTTGTGGAGGGAAGCCCAAGACAGCCACCCCCATTGTGTGAGCCTCAGCAGCTTCCCTGTGTCCTGATACAGCCCAGTATTCAAGGATTGCAAAAAGGCCTAGGTAAGGAGCCCTGAGATTTTTCTGGGTTGTCGCGTGGGCTCTCATTATCCTAAATGAGACTACTGGATTTCTAGGCAGCAGGATCGTTCACGGTGTAGGGGACTGAGTCTGACCCACTTGGAAGGACCTCTGTCACCCTAAACCCGGTTTTGCTCCGGCTAAATAGCAGTGCCTCATTTCTTCCAAGGGGAAGAGATGATATGGCAGCCGAGCGCATGACATCTTTGGAACTTCTCAGGGAAGTCGTGGTCACTCAGATCCAAACCAGCTCTCTCATTTACAGTATGATCTCATATACAAATGACAAAGGCAGTTTAAGTTTTATATAATGTTTTAATAAAACGACTGCATTATAGATATTAAGGCGTGAGCTGCAATAACCAGAACCATACAAAACAGTAGGATTGAAATAGTCACGAGGAGAGTGAAACATAAGAATAACGCTATCATGGTGTTAACAATTTCTACTCTCTCTCAACTAGTTCTATTTCGAGCACAGCATGTTAAGCTTCTAACTTGCTTTTCAGATTCCCTGGGAAAACATCAACCCTCATACCTGAGCAAAGGCCTGTAATCTGGTTCAGCATCTGCAACAAGGCAGTCAGCGTCTAGTTGTGGTTCCCTGGTCGGAATCTCCCTCTTGCATGTATTGGGACAAGGAAGTGTTTTTATAACTAACATGTCAGCGTGATCACAAAATGTCCCTACGCAAGAACGCCAAAGACTAAACTCCTACCACGTCTATCGGCAATGTACCAGACTGTATCCTTGACTGAAGCACAGAGTGAACAGGAATGTGTTATTGTGAACTCCAGTGCTGAAGTAGGCTAAACAGTGTGATATAAAAAAAAAAAACAAGACCGTAGAACTGGTTATTTGAAAAATAACAGTACGAAGCCGAATAAAAAGCATTTAGAGCAAAGTGCACAGAGGCTATAAGCTGCGAGCAAAGGAATAAAATACATCCAGGGCAAAGTGCACAAAGGCCTAAAGCCTGAAGCTAATGCGCAAAGGATACATAAAACTGACCACACTACAGGGTAAATGGTATTATTTGTTCAAAAGTGTTTATTTCAGCTACCTGTGTCTGTTTTACTGTTTACTGTCTGTGTTTCAGGCAGACTGGCCTCTTTTAAAGTGGTGTTTGTTTTAAATTCATTTTTGCTGTGACTTTGTGAATTGCCTTACTAGTTTGTGGCACATAACCCCCCCTTTTTTCTTCTAAGTAAAAAGGCTAGATACGTCTTGCAGAGTGTGTTTTTAGGAGACTGTTTTAATTTGTTTCTGTAAATTAAATTGTGTTTAAAAACTGTCTGCCCCCTTGTTTTTTTACTTTAAAAAAGCCCAATTTCACAGTGCGCTCCCAGCAGTATTCCAGTGTTTGTTTTTTAAACAATCTCTCCCTTACCTGGAAAGTAGACCCTGCTTGCTTGGAAGTGTGGATTCAGCCTGTCTGTATCCAAGGAGATTCTGAATAGAGCAGCAGCTGCCTTTTCCCTTGCCCTCAGGGACTGGACTTAGCTGATTGGCTCTCTGAGTCCCTGTTGCCCCTGCGCCCCACCCATCCACACCTGCGCTGGCCACTTCAGTTTGTGGAGGGAAGCCCAAGACAGCACCCCCATTTTGTGAGACTCAGCAGCTTCCCTCCCTATGTACTGATACAGCCCAGTGTTCAAGGATTGCAAAAAGACCTAGGTAAGGAGGCCTGCGATTCTTCTGGGTAAATAGTATTATTTGTTCAAAAGTGTTTATTTCAGCTACCTGTGTCTGTTTTACTGTGGACTGTCTGTGTTTCAGGCAACCTGGCCTCTTTTAAAGTGGTGTTTTGTTTAAATTAGTTTTTGCTGTGACTGTGTGAATTGCCTTGCTAGTTTGTGGCACATAAGCAGCCCCTTTTTTATTCTAAGTAAGAAGGCTACATACATCTTGCAGAGTGGGTTTTTAGGAGACTGTTTTAATCTGTTTATGTGATTTAAATTGTGTTTTAAAACTGTCTGCCCCCCTGTTTTTTGCCTTTAAAAAAGCCCGATTTCAGAGTGCGCGCCCAGCAGTATTCCAGTGTCTGTTTTTTTAAATAATCTCTCCCTTACCTGGAAAGTAGACTCTGCTAGCTTGGAAGTGTCGATTGAGCCCGTCTGTATCCAAGGAGATTCTGAATAGAGCAGCAGCCGCATTTTCCCCTGACCACAGGGACTGGACTTAGCTGATTGGCTCTCTGAGTCCCTGTTGCACCTGAGTCCCGCCCCCCACACTTGCTCTGACCCCTTAAGTTAGTGGAGGGAAGCCCAAAACAGCCACCTCCATTTTGTGAGTCTAAGCATCTTCCCTGTGTCCTGATACAGCCCAGTGTTCAAGGATTGCAAAAAGACCTAGGTAAGGAGCCCAGAGATTTTTCTGGGTAAATAGTATTACTTGTTCAAGTGTTCATTTCAGCAACCTGTGTCTGTTTTACTGTGGACTCTCTGTGTTTCAGGCAGCCTGGCCTCTTTTAAAGTGGTGTTTTTTTTTTAATTTGTTTTTGCCGTGACTGTGTGAATTGCCTTGCTAGTTTGTGGCACATAACCCCCCCTTTTTTCTTCTAAGTAAAAAGGCTACATAAATCTTGTAGAGTGTTTTTTAGGAGACTGTTTTAATCTGTTTCTGTGATTTAAATTGTGTTTAAAAACTGTCTGCACCGCTGTTTTTAGCCTTTAAAAAAGCCTGATTTCAGAGTGAGCGCCCATCAGTATTGCAGTGTTTTTTTTTTAAACAATCTCTCCCTTACCTGGAAAGTAGACTCTGCTAGCTAGGAAGTGTGGATTCAGCCTGTCTGTATCCAACGAGATTCTGAATAGAGCAGCAGCTGCCATTCCCCTTGCCCACAGGGACTTTACTTAGCTGATTGGCTCTCTGAGTCCCTGTTGCACCTGAGCCCCGTCCCCCCTCACCTGCTCACGCCCCTTAAGTTTGTGGAGGGAAGCCCAAGACAGCCACCCCCATTTTATGAGCCTCTGCATTTTCCCTGTGTCCTGATACAGCCCAGTGTTCAAGGATTGCAAAACAACTTAGGTAAGGAGCCCTGAGATTTTTCTGGTTAAATAGTATTGTTTGTTCAAAAGTGTTTATTTCATCTAACTGTGTCTGTTTTACTGTGGACTCTCTGTGTTTCAGGCAGCCTGGCCTCTTTTAAGTTATTATTTTTTTTTTTTTTAATTTGTGTTTGCCATGACTATGTGAATTGCCTTGCTAGTTTGTGGCATATGACCCCCCCCCCCCCTTTTTTCTTATAAGTAAAAAGGCTACATACATCTTGCAGAGTGTGTTTTTAGGAGACTGTTTTAATCTGTTTCTGTGATTTAAATTGTGTTTAAGCACTGTCTGCCCCTGATTTTTGCCTTTAAAAAAGCCTGATTTCAGAGTGCGCGCCCAGCAGTATTCCAGTGTTTGTTTATAAAACAATCTCTCCCTTACCTGGAAAGTAGACTCTGCTAGCTTAGAAGTGTGGATTCAGCCTGTCTGTATCCAAGGAAATTCTGAATAGGGTAGCAGCTGCCTTTCCTCCCTGCCCACATTAACTGGACTTAGCTGATTGGCTCTCTGAGTCCCTGTTGTACCTGAGTCCCGCCCCCCCACACTTGCTCTGACCCCTTAATTTTGTGGAGGGAAGCCCAAAACAGCCAGCTCCATTTTGTGACCCTCAGCATCTTCCCTGTGTCCTGATACAGCCCAGTGTTCAAGGATTGCAAACAGATATAGGTAAGGAGCAGTGAGATTGTGTCTGGGTAAATAGTATTATTTGTTCAAAAATGTTTATTTCAGCTACCTGTGTCTGTTTTACTGTGGACTCTCTGTGTTTCAGGCAGCCTGGCCTCTTTTAAAGTGGTGATCTTTTTAAAGTTCGTTTTTGCCGTGACTGTGTGAATTGCCTTGCTAGTTTGTGGCACACGACCCCCCCCCTTTTTTCTTTTAAGTAAGAAGGCTACATACATCTTGCAGACTGGGTTTTTAGGAGACTGTTTTAATCTGTTTCAGTGATTTAAATTGTGTTTTAAAACTGTCTGCCCCCATGTTTTTCGCCTTTAAAAAAGACTGATTTCAGAGTGCGCTCCCAGCAGTATTCCAGTGTTTGTGTTTTAAATAATCTCTCCCTTACCTGGAAAGTAGACTCTGGTAGCTTGGAAGTGTGGATTCGGCCTGTCTGTATCCAAGGGGATTCTGAATAGAGCAGAAGCTGCCTTTCCCCCTGCCCACAGGGATTGGACTTAGCTGTTTGGCTTTCTGTGTCCCTGTTGCACCTGAGCCCCGCCCCCCCACTCATGCTCTGACCCCTTAATTTTGTGGAGGGAAGCCCAAGACATCCACCTCCATTTTGTGAGCCTCAGCATCTCCCCTGTGTCCTGATACAGCCCAGTGTTCAAGGATTGCAAAAAGACCTAGGTAAGGAGCCCTGAGATTTTTCTGGGTAAATAGTATTATTTGTTCAAAGGTGTTTATTTCAGCTAACTGTGTATGTTTTACTGTGGACTCTCTGTGTTTCAGGCAGCCTGGCCTCTTTTAAAGTGGTGCTTTTTTTAAATTAGTTTTTTCTGTGACTGTGTGAATTGCCTCGCTAGTTTGTGGCACATAATCCCCCCTTTTTTCTTCTAAGTAAAAAGGCTACATAGATCGTGCAGAGTGTGTTTTTAGGAGACTTAGGGGGTCTTTACAACATTGGCGGTATAAGGCGCTTACCGCCGTGCAGAAGACCGCCAATACACCGCCGCGGTAGACCGCCACAGCTATTATGACACACATCACGGAATTCGCCGAAATTCAGACACCCACACAATACCGCCACACCAAAGGTCAGTGATGCACATGCGGAACCAAATCCTCCACCTCCACGCCAACATAAACACGCCAATGCTATTACGACCAACGAATCCACGCGGCGGTCTTTCAACCACGGTATACCATTGGCGGTACACACCGCCGCGCTCAAAATACACACACATCTACAAAACACAGCCATATTGGACAATTTCAAATACATACACCTGATACACATACACACACCACTCCCACATACCGAACACAATATAAAACACACACCCACATCACCTACAAACCCCTACAACCAAAAATTCTGAGAGAAGGCCAGAGAGACAGCACAGAATAGACAACCCCATCACACAGAGGCACACAACACCATCACCCACACAACATCCAAGCACAAAACACCACATACCACTACACTCACCACACTCATCAACACATACACCACCCCACACATCACCTACACCACCCCATGGCACGCCAAAGACACCCCCGCTTCTCCGAGGAGGAGCTCAGGGTCATGGTGGAGGAAATCATCCGGGTAGAGCCACAGCTATTTGACTCACAGGTACAGCACACATCCATAGCCAGGAAGATGGAGCTATGGCACAGAATAGTGGACAGGGTCAACGCAGTGGGACAGAACCCAAGAAATAGGGAGGACATCAGGAAGAGGTGGAACGACCTACGGGGGAAGGTGCGTTCAACAGTATCCAGGCACCACATCGCGGTACAGCGGACTGGCGGCGGACCCACACCTCCTCCCCCTCAACTAACAACATGGGAGGAGCAAGTCTTGACCATCTTGCATCCTGAGGGCCTCGGAGGAGTCGTTGGAGGAACGGACACTGGTAAGTCAAATCTTAACTATCATATCCCCCACCCTACCTGCATGCAATCACACACCCCCACCCTCACACCCTCCCCTTTTACCCCAAATCCTCACCAATCTACCCATGACACCAACCACCCATCCCAACCCCAAGACCTGCATGACACAACTAAGCATAGACACCCATCACTAAAGCATGCCCACTGCACAGACCCATAACACCCCCAACCATCAGCACACAAGCCCCCACACAGGAATGCCTGCACTGGGGTTCACGCACACCCACTCATTGCACACCATGAAACACACACGTAATCATGTACTTATACCCCCGCAGGAATCCGAAGGAACGTCACCACACCAGAGGGTCTAAACAACACCACTCCACCCCCAGAAGAGGCCCACAGTGACGAGAGCAGCTCTGCCCTACTGGATCTTGATGACCAGCCCGGACCATCGTGGGCCTCAGGACAGTCGGTTCCCCTTGCCCAGCCACAGCCCAACACCGAGCTGCCACCCTCTGGTAACACCAGCACAGCACCCACCCAACGGGCCCAAACCTCCCTACCCAGGACAGGTCAATCAGCAGTGTGTCCACCACTACAGGGCACCCAGGGTAACCCACCACCCCAACAACAACAGGGACCTGGGGGCAGTGGTAGTGGGCACACGGTCCAGGGGACGGAGGCACAGGAACACAGGGGAACTGGGAGGGCTGCTGTGCGACAGAGGGAGGACAGGCCAACGGAACCAACTCTCCACAAGGCCCTCTCCCCCATCATGGGAGCATACCACCACTCCCAGGAGACGATGGCGACGGTCCTGGACAAGTTGCAGGAGACCCTGCGTCTGCAGGAGGAACAATATTTGGGGTTCAGGGAGGAGCTCAGGACCATCGGCTCCACCCTGGGCACCATCGTAGGGGTGCTGACGGACATTCAAAAGACCTTGAGGGACACCGTAGCACTCCAAGGGGCCCCTGACACTAGCCACGACGATGAACTGCCCACCACCTCCGCCGGCGCTAGTGGACAGGACGCCCCGCCACAGGACCAACACACCAGCAACCCATCCCCTGCAGACGGACAACCACCACGCAAGCAGGCCCTGAGATCCAGGAACAGGACAGAGCAAGATGGCAAGACCCCCGCCAGGAAATAAGACCACCCTGATTGTCCCCCCACTGTGCCACTTTGTTATCCTGCCTAAATCGGAACTGCCCCAGCTCCACTTCCAATGGCCAGATGTGCAATGTACCTGTGAGACTAATAGACTGGACTCTGCCATGGACATTCCTCCACCATCACTCATCACCATTTTACAACCCCCCTTCATTTTTTTAGCACTTAAATAAACACCCTTGAAACACTAAAAAAAACTGGAGTCAGTCTATGATTTGTAATTCTGTATTATCAATTACAGTTTCATAATGGGTTACCCATTGGAAGGCTAACATACCTATGTCACACATCACAAGCCCTTCAAGGATGCAAACAGTTGACACGTAGGTTACCACATTTGTGAAACTGAAATGGAAGTGGACAACTCAGTTAACAAATAGTGAGTGAAATGTCGGTACAGGATAGAGGTAGATGTGTGAAAGTTAATGTAATGGTAAAAATGAAAATGTTCTCACCTGTGTCTCACTGGAAATATTGCTGTATGACTGACTCCCTGTTGTCGTTTTCTTCTTCCTCAGCTTCCTCCTCATCACTGTCCACAGGCTCCACAGGCTCCACAGCTGCCACAACACCGTCATCTGGATCATCCTCCTGCAGAAAAGGCACCTGGTGTCGCAATGCCAAATTATGGAGCATGGAACAGGCGATGATGATGTTGCACACCTTCTTCGGTGAGTAGAATAGGGACCCTCCTGTCATATGTAGGCACCTGAACCTGGCCTTAAGGAGGCCGAAGGTGCGCTCGATAACCCTCCTAGTCCGCCCATGGGCCTCATTGTAGCGTTCCTCTGCCCTGGTCCTGGGATTCCTCACTGGGGTCAATAGCCAGGAAAGGTTGGGGTAACCAGAGTCCCCCAATAGCCATACACGGTGCCTCTGGATTTGACCCATCATATCAGGGATGCGGCTATTCCGCAGGATGTAAGCGTCATGCACTGAGCCAGGGAACATAGCATTTACCTGAGAGATGTACTGGTCTGCCAAACAGACCATCTGGACATTCATGGAATGATAACTCTTCCGGTTTCTGTACACCTGTTCACTCCTACGGGGGGGACCAGAGCTACATGGGTCCCATCAATGGCACCTATGACGTTGGGGATATGTCCAAGGGCATAGAAGTCACCTTTCACTGTAGGCAAATCCTCCACCTCAGGGAAAATGATGTATCTCCTTACGTGTTTCAGCAGGGCAGCCAACACTCTGGACAACACGTTGGAAAACATAGGCTGTGACATCCCTGATGCCACGGCCACTGTTGTCTGAAAAGACCCACTTGCAAGGAAATGGAGCACTGACAGCACCTGCACGTCAGGGGGGATTCCAGTCGGATGGTGGATTGGTGACATCAGGTCTGGCTCCAACTGGGTACATAGTTCCTGGATTGTGGCACGGTCAAACCGGTAGGTGACGATTAAATGTCTCTCTTCCATTGTCAACAGGTCCACCAGCGGTCGGTACACCGGAGGATTCCGCCATCTTCTCATATGTCCCAGCTGACGGTGCCTAAGAAGGACAACAGCGAAGAAACAGTCACTATTCCTCCAGGTATGTACCCACAGTCACACACAAGCCTACACCAGACAATAAACCCTTCCTGTATGTGTGTTGAGTGTAGGCCTCAGTATGTGTGACGCAGTTGAAAATGAATCCATGTGGGCCCCTGAAATGGCGGCTGCCTGACCTCTAAACTGGGACAATGGGATTGTGGGGTAACAGCGCTGGCGTTGCACAGCGTTGCAGTAGGCGGTCGTAGAGCGCGGCGCAATGCTGCATTGGTTAACATTGGACCCTATGGGTCCCAGGAGCCAATGAACAGGTGCGCCGGCGGTGATGATGCGCCCCGCCGCGGACGTCACCACCGCGGACGTCACCGCCATTTTCTATCTGTTCAATCACTAGATACCTGACCTTCGACAGGAGAGGACCTACACTGATAGTGCTGCTGTGACCTCGGTCTGGAAGCGACGATGGCTGCTGCATCTGGGGAAAGGGCCCCTACCTTCACTGCACAGGAGATGGAGAAACTTGTGGATGGTGTCTTCCCCCAGTACATGCTACTCTACGGTCCTCCAGACCAACAGGTTAGTACACAGGGAGCACGTTGTAGGGGCTAGGCCTGGGTGGACAGGGCTGGGTGGAAGAGGGAAGGGGGCAGAAGTCATACTACAGTAAAGCATGGGAATAAATGGGCCACATGGTCAGAGTATGGAGGGGGCCACACACATTGATGGTGCAGTTGGTAATGACTGTTCCTCTTCCCTTGTGCATGTCATGTAGGTCAGTGCCCACCAGAAGAGGGACATTTGGCGTGCCATCGCCAAGGAGGTCCGGACCCTGGGTGCCCACCAGAGACGGGGCACCCACTGCCGGAAGAGACGGGAGGACATTCACCGCTGCAGCAAGAAGACGGTGGAGGCTCAGCTGTGGATGACCTCCCAACGTGGGAGGGGTGCCCGTCGCACCATGACCCCCCTGATGTTCTGGATCCTGGTGGTGGCCTACCCGGAGTTGGATGGGCGCTTGAGGACATCACAGCAGACACAAGGGGGTGAGTACAACCTCATTCTGCTGACTTTGCGTGCAGTGGAGGGGTCTGGGTGGGGGAGGTGAGCTGTGGGTGTCACTAGGCCAGGGCGAGTTAGGTAGGCAAGGCCCCTCTGTAATGTAGGCCATGTGGCACTCTACCCCACCTCAGAAGAGTGGCAAGTTGAGGTATAGTTGCCCCTGTGGCATCCATGTGCGCAGATTTCCACCATTGCCATGTAGGCCATATCGCAGAATTTGCATGTGCAGAGGGCAGGAGCATGGCGTTATGCATGGGGCTGCTGCGTCTGTCTTGTCTGCCAACGGTAGCGGTATGACATGCACTAAAACTCTCTTTCTTCTGTCTCCCCCCCCCCTTTTCCTGCTCTCCCTGTGCTTTTGTACATCAGCATCATCAGGCGGAGGTACAGTGGCACCGGAGCACGAGGGAGCTGCATCCCACATGGCCATGGAGGGCCACACCACAGACTCTGAATGCACCAGTGGGACGGAGGGCGAGGGGAGCTTCACGTCGGCCACCGGATCACCAACCAGCGACACGGACTCGTCCGCCGATGGGAGCTCCCCTTGTGGAGGCGGCACCATCTGTGCACCCCACTTCTACAGGTACAGCCGCCACCCCCCCTACCAGCACCGCCCTCCCAGCAGCCCCTCAGCGTTCGCCCCGTGCCCGCTCACCCAGGAGGGTGGGCATCACCTTCGCCCCAGGCACCTCAGGCCCTGCCCCAGTCACCCCTGCTGCCCTCAGTGAGGAGGCCATTGACCTCCTCAGGTCACTCACTGTTGGGCAGTCTACCATTGTGAATGCCATCCAGGGTGTAGAACGAGAGTTGCAACACGGTAATGCATTCCTGGAGGGCATTCATTCTGGTCAGGCTGCCCTTCAGCGAACCCTGCAATCTCTGGCCTCAGCACTGATGGCAGCCATTGTCCCTTTGTCCAGCCTTCCCCCTCCAACTTCCTCCACCCAGACCCAATCCCCTGTACCCCAGCCCATCCCAAGCACACCTACAGACCAGCATGCACACAAGTCAACACACCCAAGTAGCTCAAGCAAACATAGGCACCACACACACCACAGGCACTCACACAAGCATCACACCCATACAGATACAGCAACATCCACTGTGTCCCCCTCCTCCTCTTCTCCCTCCTCCCTCTCAGTCTCGTCTACACACACACCTGCATGCACCACATCCACAGGCACTAGGACTCGCAACAGGACACCCAGCACCACAAGCCGCTCACCTGCACTCACCACCTCCACTGCCATTTACACGTCCCATGTGTCCGCTCCCAGTGTGTCAGTGACGCCCCCTCCCAAAGTACCCAAACGCCGGCAATCACTCACCCAACATCCATCCACCTCACGACAGCCTCCAGTACCTGCACCTGCACCCAAAACAGCTAAAGTGACACCTCCTGCAACCACCTCCTCTTCCTCCACTCCCAGACCCCCTCCAGCTACCCATCCCAGTGTCCGTCAGAAACTGTCCCTATGTCAAATTGACCTTTTTGCCACCACCCCCACCTCCAATTCATCAGTCCCGTTGTAGCGCCTCAGCCAAAAAGCCTCCAGTACCAGTGGTGCGTGTTCCAGGTTTTTGGAGTGCACCGTCCACCAGGGCAGGCAGTAGGACCCGGAGCCAAGGCACTGGCAGCCCACCCCCTGTAAAGGCTCCGAAATTGGAGAGTGGACGACGGGACCGTGTCAAGACTCCTGGTGGGCCAACAAGTGAAATGGGATTGAAGGCGATTGGTGAGTCAGCTGTAACTCCAACAAAGGTGGGGTAGGTCCAGAGGAAGTCTCCCCAGCCTGTTTGAGTGTCACGGCAGAGAAGTGCGCCATCATTTCCGGCAGTCCAGACACAACCGCCAGCACCGTCTTCACTGGTCCAGAGACCACCGCCAGAGTCACAGCCCAGGAGGGCCCAAGTATCGTTATTGGTCCGGAGACCACCGCCAGAGTCACAGCCCAGGAGGGCCCAAGTATCGTCACTGGTCCAGAGACCACGGCCAGAGTCACAGCCCAGGAGGGCCCAAGTATCGTTACTGGTCCGGAGACCACCGCCAGAGTCACAGCCCAGGAGGGCCCAAGTATCGTCACTGGTCCAGAGACCACTGCCAGAGTCACAGGCCAGGAGGGCACAAGTATCGTTACTGGTCCGGAGACCACCGCCAGAGTCACAGCCCAGGAGGGCCCAAGTATCGTTGCTGGTCAGGAGACCACCGCCAGAGTCACAGCCCAGGAGGGCCCAAGTATCGTTGCTGGTCCAGAGAACACCGCCGGAGTCACAGCCCAGGAGGGGCCAGGATGCCACAGCCCCGCTGACCAATGATGGAACGTCATGCCACACACCAATGTCCAGTATGGAGATCGTCATGCCACACACCAATGTCCAGTGTGGAAATTGCCACACACCAATGTCCAGTATGGAGATCGTCATGCCACACACCAATGTCCAGTGTGGAAATCGTCATGCCACACACCAATTTCCAGTGTGGAAATCATCATGCCACACACCAATGTCCAGTATGGAGATCACTATACCACACACCAATGTCAGTATCAGAACCGCCATGTCAAAGCACCGCTAAACAGGGCAAAGACCGCCATGTCAAAGCACCGCTGAGCAGGGCAAAGACCGCCATGTTAAAGCACCGCTGAACATGGCAAAGACCGCCATGTCAAAGCACTGCTGAACAGTCCTGAACCACCATGGCAAAGCACCACTGAACAGGGCAAAGACCGCCATGTCAAAGCATCGCTGAACAGTCCTGAACCACCATGGCAAAGCACCGCTGAACAGGGCAAAGACCGCCATGGCAAAGCACCGCTGAACAGGGCATGCACCGTGTAGGAATGAATGTACTGCCACATCAGGCATCCTTATCCCATGTGCAGCTGGGACAGTGACAGGACAGGAACTTTCACGGGGAGACTCATCCAGTCTGGGCACCAGTCCCCCTCCAGAACCAGTGTAGACCTGCATCTACTTGAGAGACTGTGGCTTTGCACTCCCTAGGATTGTTCAGTGGGCAAGCCACCCACTGTAGAGACTTGAGAGACTGTGGCTTTGCACTCCCCAGGATTGTTCAGTGGGCAAGCCACCCACTGTAGAGACTTGAGAGACTGTGGCTTTGCACTCCCCAGGATGGCACAGTGGGCAAGCCACCCACTGTAGTGACTTGAGAGACTGTGGCTTTGCACTCCCCAGGATGGCACAGTGGGCAAGCCACCCACTGTAGAGACTTGAGAGACTGTGGCTTTGCACTCCCCAGGATACATCAATGGGCATGGAGCCCGGTCGTGGATCTGGCTTCGCATTCATGTGGCTGAGGTGCCCCTCCTTCCCTTCCCCCTGAGGTGCCTGTAGTGTTTCTGTCTGATGCCCCGGCAGTGTTCTCTCCGATTTGGGTCAGGTATCTTTTGTGGGCCTCGCCCATGCATTTTTGGACTGTTTGTGCACGGACATTGTTGTGTACATATATGCACTACTTCTTGTATTGTATATATTATTATGAGTGATTTTGAGATATATATCTGTATATTTTTGTATGACATTTATATTGGCACATTGCAATGTTTGACCGAATTCGCATTGTCTTTGCATTCTTCCGGGGGGATTTTTGACAGCATTGGTGTGTATGTTGTACTATGCGAGGGTGGGGGTGTTTGGTGGGTGTCCCCCTAACTTTTGCCTCCCCCCTCCCCGTGTCGTAGATGCAGTACTCCCCGGTATCTTCTGTGCCTACGTCGCTGTTGGTCGTGAAGGAGCAGAAAGACAAGGGCAGGTAGTATTTGGAGTTCCGGGTCCATGAGTCGTCGTTCCTCGTGGGATGTGTAGAAGGTGAGCGTTTTCCCATAGCTAAAGCAGTTTCGGACGTGTTTTTGTCCACGGTAAATCCGCCCCGGAAAAGGTGGCGGATTGGCGGGTTGTAATGGTGTGGGCGGTACATTGTCTTCCGCCTGTCTGTTGGCGGTATCCGCCGCGGCGGGCGGTGTGTTAAAGTAGCTGTCTTTGTTAGCGGTTTCCGCCAGGGTCATAATTCCCTTTTTTTGTCCGTCGGCCTGTTTGTGGTATTACCGCACCTTTTACACCGTCCGCCAGGGTTGTAATGACCCCCTTAGTCTGTTTCTGTGATTTAAATTGTGTTTAAAAATTGTCTGCCCCCCTGTTTTTTGCCTTTCAAAAAGCCAGATTTCAGAGTGCGCACCCAGCAGTATTCCAGTGTTTGTTTTTTAATCAATCTCTCCCTTACCTGGAAAGTAGACTCTGCTAGCTTGGAAGGGTGGATTCAGCCTGTCTGTATCCAAGGAGATTCTGAATAGAGCAGCAGCTGCCTTTCCCTCTGCCCACAGGGACTGGACTTATCTGATTGGCTCTCTGAGTCCCTGTTGCAACTGAGCCCCGCCCCCCACATCTGCTCTGTCCCCTTAAGATTGTGGAGGGAACCCAAGACAGCCACCTCCATTTTGTGAGCCTCAGCATCTTCCCTGTGTCCTGATACAGCCCAGTGTTCAAGGATTGCAAAAAGACCTAGGTAAGGAGCCCTGAGATTTTTCTGGGTAAATAGTATTATTTGTTCAAAAGTGTTTATTTCAGCTACCTGTGTCTGTTCTACTGTGGACTCTCTGTGTTTCAGGCAGCCTGGCCTTTTTTAAAGTGGTGTTTTTTTTTAATTTGTGTTTTCTGTGACTGTGTGAATTGCCTTGCTAGTTTGTGGCACATAACCCCCCACTTTTTTCTCCTAAGTAAAAAGCCTACACACATCTTGCAGAGTGTGTTTTTAGGAGACTGTTTTAATCTGTTTCTGTGATTTAAATTGTGTTTAAAAACTGTCTGCCCCCCTGTTTTTTGCCTTTAAAAAAGCCGGATTTCAGAGTGTGCGCCCAGCAGTATTCCAGTGTTTGTATTTGAAACAATCTCTCCCTTACTTGGAAAGTAGACTCTGCTAGCTTGTAAATGTGGATTCAGCCTGTCCATATCCAAGAAGATTCTGAATAGAGGAGCAGCTGCCTTTCCCCCTGCCCACAGGGACTGGACTTAGCTGATTGGGTCTGTCAGTCCCTGTTTCACCTGAGCCCCGCCCCCCACACCTGCTCTGGCCCCTTAAGTTTGTGGAGGGAAGCCCAAGACATCCACCTCCATTTTGTGAGCCTCAGCATCTTCCCTGTGTCCTGATACAGCCCAGTGTTCAAGGATTGCAAAGAGACGTAGGTAAGGAGCCCTGAGATTTTTCTGGGTAAACAGTATCATTTGTTCAAAAGTGTTTATTTCAGCTACCTGTGTCTGTTTTACTGTGGACTGTCTGTGTTTCAGGCAGTCTGGCCTCTTTTAAAGTGCTGTTTTTTTATTTGTTTTTGCCATGACTTTGTTAATTGCCTTGCTAGTTTGTGGCACATAACCCCCCCCCTTTTTTCTTCTAAGTAAAAAGGCTACATACATCTTGCAGAGTGTGTTTTTAGGAGACTGTTTTAATCTGTTTCTGTGAGTTAAATAGTGTTTAAAAACTGTCTGCCCCCTAGTTTTTTGCCTTTAAAAAAGCCCGATTTCAGAGTGCGCGCCCAGCAGTATTCCAGTGTTTATTTTTTAAACACTATCTCCCTTTACTGAAATGTAGACTCTACTAGCTTGGAAGTGTGGATTCAGCCTGTCTGTATCCAAGGAGATTCTGAACAGAGCAGCAGCTGCCTTTCCCCCTGCCCACATTAACTGGACTTAGCTGATTGGCTCTCTGAGTGAGAGAGACGGGCTGCTTCAACATCCTACGCATGCTCCGAAAGATCTTCCGATGGATCCCCACCGAAACCAGGAAGACGGTCACCCAGGCCCTCGTCACCAGCCGACTGGACTACGGTAACACCCTCTACACCGGAACCACGGCCAAACTACAGAAAAGACTCCAACGCATCCAGAACGCCTCCGCACGCCTCATCCTTGACATCCCCCGTCACAGCCACATCTCCGGACACCTGAGAGACTTGCACTGGCTCCCCGTCAGCAAGAGAATCACGTTCCGTCTCCTCACCCAAGCACACAAGGCCCTCCACGACCTGGGCCCCAGGTACCTCAACAACCGCCTGACCTTCTACACTCCCACCCGCCAGCTACGATCGACCAGCCACGCCCTCGCCGACGTGCCACGCATTAGAAAAGCCACCATGGGAGGAAGATCCTTTTCCTACCTGGCAGCCAAGACTTGGAACTCCCTCCCCATCCACCTCCGCCTGACCCAAGACCACCTCTCCTTCAGGAAGCAACTCAAGACCTGGCTGTTCGAGCAGTAGCGGTCCCCTCTCCCCCAGCGCCTTGAGACCCTCCGGGTGAGTAGCGCGCTATACAAATTTCTTGATTGATTGATTGGTTCTGAGTCCCTGTTTCACCTGAGCCCCGCCCCCCACACCTGCCTTGGCCCCTTAGGTTTGTGGAGGGAAGCTCAAGACAGCCACCTCCATTTTCTGAGCCTCAGCAGCTTCCCTGTGTCCTGATACAGCCCAGTGTTCAAGGATTGCAAAAAGACCTAAGTAAGGAACCCTGAGATTTTTCAGGGTAAATATTATTATTTGTTCAAAAGTGTTTATTTCAGCTACCTGTGTCTGTCTTTCTGTGGACTCTCTGTGTTTCAGGCAGCCTGGCCTCTTTTAAAGTGGTGTTTTTTTTTTATTTGGTTTTGCCGTGACTGTGTGAATTGCCTTGCTAGTTTGTGGCACATAACCCCTCCTCTTTTTTCTTCTAAGTTAGAAGGCTACATAGATCTTGCAGAGTGTGTTTTTAGGAGACTGTTTTAGTCTGTTTCTGTGATTTAAATTGTGTTTAAAAAGTGTCTGCACCCCTGTTGTTTGCCTTTAAAAAAGCCCCATTTCAGAGTGCGTGCCCAGCAGTATTCCAGTGTTTGTTTTTTAATCAATCTCTCCCTTACCTGGAAAGTAGACTCCGATAGCTTGGAAGTGTGGATTCAGCCTGTCTGTATCCAAGGAGATTCTGAATAGAGCAGAAGCTGCCTTTCCCCCTTCCCACAGGGACAGGACTTAGCTGATTTGCTCTCTGAGTCCCTGTTGCACCTCAGCCCCACCCCCCACACCTGCTCTGGCCCCTTAAGTTTGTGGAGGGAAGCCCAAGACAGCCACCTCCATTTTGTGAGCCTCAGCATCTTGCCTGTGTCCTGATACAGCCCAGTGGTCAAGGATTGCGAAAGGACCTTGGTAAGGAGCCCTGAAATTTTTATGGGTAAATAATATTATTTGTTCAAAAGTGTTTACTTCAGCTACCTCTGTCTGTTTTACTGTGGACTCTCTGTGTTTCAGGGAGCTTGGACTCTTTTAAAGTGGTGTTTTTTTTAAATTAGTTTTTGCTGTGACTGTGTGAATTGCCTCGCTAGTTTGTGGCACATAACCCCCCACCCCTTTTTTTTCTAAGTAAAAAGGCTACATACATCTTGCAGAGTGTGTTTTTAGGACACTATTTTAATCTGTTTCTGTAATTTAAATTGTGTTTAAAAACTATCTGCCTCCCTGTTTTTTGCCATTAAAAAAGCACGATTTCAGAGTGCGTGCCCAGCAGTATTCCAGTGTTTGTTTTTTAAACACTCTCTCCCTTACCTGGAAAGTAAACTCTGCTAGCTTGGAAGTGTGGATTTAGCCTGTCTGTATCCAAGGAGATTCTGAATAGAGCAGCAGCTGCCTTTCCCCCTGCCCACAGGGACTGGACTTAGCTGTTTGGCTTTCTGGGTCCCTGTTGCACCTGAGCCCCGCCCCCCCCACTCATGCTCTGACCATTACATTTTGTGGAGGGAAGCCCAAGACACCCACCTCCATTTTGTGAGCCTCAGCATCTTCCCTGTGTCGTGATACAGCCCAGTGTTCAAGGATTGCAAAAAGACCTAGGTAAGGAGCCCTGAGATGTTTCTGGGTAAATAGTATTATTTGTTCAAAAGTGTTTATTTCAGCTACCTGTGCCTGTTTTACTGTGGACTCTCTGTGTTTCTGGCAGGCCGGCCTCTTTTAAAGTGGTGTTTTTTTTTTATTTGTTTTTGCCGTGACTGTGTGAATTGCCTTGCTAGTTTGTGGCACATACCCCACCCCCTTTTTTCTTGTAAGTAAAAAGGCTACATACATCTTGCAGAGTGTGTTTTTAGGAGACTGTTTTAATCTGTTTCTGTGATTTAAATTGTGTTTAAAAACTGTCTGCCCCCTTGTTTTTTTACTTTAATAAAGCCTGATTTTAGAGTGCGCGCCCAGCAGTATTCCATTGTTTGTTTTTTAAACAATCTCTCCCTTACCTGGAAAGTAGACTCTGCTAGCTTGGAAGTGTGGATTCAGCCTGTCTGTATCCAAGGAGTTTCTGAATAGAGGAGCAGCTGTCTTTCCCCCTGCCCACAGGGACTAGACTTAGCTGATTGGCTCTCTGATTCCCTGTTGCACCTGAGCCCCGTCCCCCAACACCTGCTCTGGCCCCTTAAGTTTGTGGAGGGAATCCCAACACAGCCACCTCCATTTTGTGAGCCTCAGCATCTTCCCTATGTCCTGATACAGCCCAGTGTTCAACGATTGCAAAAAGACATAGGTAAGGAGCCCTGCGATTCTTCTGGGTAAATAGTATTATTTGTTCAAAAGTGTTTATTTCAGCTACCTGTGTCTGTTTTACTGTGCACTCTCTGTGTTTCAGGCAGCCTGGCCTGTTTTAATCTGGTGTTTTTTTTAAATTAGTTTTTGCCGTGACTTGGTGAATTGCCTTGCTAGTTTGCGGCCCATACCCCACCCCCTTTTGTCTTGTAATTGAAAAGGCTACATACATCTTGCAGAGTGTGTTTTCAGCACACTGTTTAAATCTGTTTCTGTGATTTAAATTGTGTTTAAAAATTGTCTGCCCCCTGCTTTTTGCCTTTCAAAAAGCCTGATTGCAGAGTGCGCGCCCAGCAGTATTCCAGTGTTTGTTTTTTTAAACAATCTCTCCCTTACCTGGAAAGTAGACTCTGCTAGCTTGGAAGTGTGGATTCAGCCTGTCTGTATCCAAGGAGATTCTGAATAGAGCAGCATCTGCCATTCCCCCGCCCCCAGGGACTGGACTTAGATGATTGGCTCTCTTAGTCCCTGTTGCACCAGAGCCCGCCCCCCCCCCCCACACACCTGCTCTGCCCCCTTAATTTTGTGGAGGGAAGCCCAAGACAGCCACCTCCATTTTGTGAGCCTCAGCATCTTCCCTGTGTCCTGATACAGCCCAGTGTTCAAGGATTGCAAAAAGACCTAGGTAAGGAGCCCTGAGATTTTTCTGGTTAAATAGTATAATTTGTTCAAAAGTGTTTATTTCAGCTACCTGTGTCTGTTTTACTGTGGATTCTCTGTGTTTCAGGCAACCTAGGCTCTTTTAAAGTGCTGTTTTTTTATTTGTTTTTGCCATTACTTTGTTAATTGCCTTGCTAGTTTGTGGCACATAACCCACCTCTTTTTTCTTCTAAGTAAAAAGGCTCCACACATCTTGCAGAGTGTGTTTTTAGGTCACTGTTTTCATCTGTTTCTGTGATTTAAATTGTGTTTAAAAACTGTCTGCCCCCGTGTTTTTGGCCTTTATAAAAGCCTGATTTCAGAGTGCGCCCGTCAGTATTCCAGTGTTTGTTTTTTAAACAATATCTCCCTTACCGGGAAAGTAGACTCTGCTAGCTTGGAAGTGTTTATTCAGCCTGTCTGTATCCATGGAGATTCTGAATAGAGTAGCAGCTGCCTTTCCCCTTGCCCACAGGGACTGGACTTAGCTGATTGGCTCTCTGAGTCCCTGTTGCACCTGAGCCCCCCCCCCACAGCTGCTCGGGCCCCTTAAGTTTGGGGAGGGAAGCCCAAGACAGCCACCTCCATTTTGTGAGCTTCATCAACTTCCCTGTGTCCTGATACAGCCCAGTCTTCAAGGAATGCAAAAAGACCTAGGTAAGGTGCCCTGAGATTTTTCTGGGTAAATAGTATTGTTTGTTCAAAAGTGTTTATTTCAGCTACCTGTGTCTTTTTAACTGTGGACTCTCTGTGTCTCAGGCAGCCTGGCCTCTTTTAAAGTGGTGTTTTTGTTTTTATTTGTTTTTACCGTGACTGTGTGAATTGCCTTGCAGGTTTGTCTCACATAATCCCCCCCTTTTTTCTTCTAAGTAAAAAGGCTGCATACATCTTGCAGAGTGTGTTTTTATGAGACTGTTTTAATCTGTTTCTGTGATTTAAATTTGGTTTAAAAACTGTCTGCCACCCCGTTTTTTGCCTTTATAAAAGCCCAATTTCAGAGTGCGCGCCCAGCAGTATTCCAGTGTTTGTTTTTTAAACAATATCTTGCTTACCTGGAAAGTAGACTCTGCTAGCTTGGAACTGTGGATTCAGCCTGTCTGTATCCAAGGAGATTCTGAATAGAGCAGCAGCTGCCTTTCCCCCTGCCCACAGGGGCTGGACTTAGCTGATTGGGTCTCTCAGTCCCTGTTTCACCTGAGCCCCGCCCCCCCACACCTGCTCTGGCCCCTTAAGTTTGTGGAGGGAAGCCCAAGACAGTCACCTCCATTTTGTGAGCTCAGCAGCTTCCATGTGTCCTGATACAGCCCAGTGTTCAAGGATTGCAAAAAGACCTAGGTAAGGAACCCTGAGAATATTCTGGGTAAATAGTATTATTTGTTCAAAAGTGTTTATTTCAGCTACCTGTGTCTGTTTTACTGTGGACTCTTTGTGTTTCAGGCAGCCTGGTCTCTTTTAAAGTGGTGGTTTAAAAAAAAAAAAAATTACAGTGACTGTGTGAATTGCCTCCCTAGTTTGTGGCACATACCCCCCCCCCTTTTTTCTTCTAAGTAAAAAGGCTACATACATCTTGCAGAGTGTGTTTTTAGGAGACTGTTTTCATCTGTTTCTGTGATTTAAATTGTGTTTAAAAACTGTCTGCCCCTTTTTTTTAACTTTAATAAAGCCTGATTTCAGAGTGTGCGCCCAGTAGTATTCCAGTGTTTGTTTTTTAAACAATGTCTCCCTTACCTGGAAAGTAGACTCGGCTAGCTTGGAAGTGTGGATTCCGCCTGTCCGTATCCAAGGAGATTCTGAATAGAGGTGCAGCTGCCTTTCTCCCTGCCCACAGGGACTGGACTTAGCTGATTGGCTCTCTGAGTCCCTGTTGCACCTGAGCCCCGCCCCCCCACACCTGCTCTGGCCCCTTAAGTTTGTGGAGGGAAGCCCAAGACAGCCACCTCCATTTTGTGAGCCTCAGCATCTTCCATGTGTTCTGATACAGCCCAGTGTTCAAGGATTGCAAAAAGACCTAGGTAAGGAGCCCTGCGATGTTTCTGGGTAAATAGTATTATTTGTTCAAAAGTGTTTATTTCAGCTACCTGTGTCTGTTTTACTGTGGACTCTCTGTGTTTCAGGCAGCCTAGCCTCTTTTAAAGTGGTGTTTTTTATTTTTATTTATTTTTGCCGTGACTGTGTGAATTGCCTTGCTAGTTTGTGGCACATACCCCCCCCCCCTTCTTTTCTTCTAATTAAAGAGGCTAAATACATCTTGCAGAGTGTGTTTTTAGGAAACTGTTTTGAACTGTTTCTGTGATTTTATTTGTGTTTAAAGACTGTCCGCCCCCCGTTATTTGCCTTTAAAAAAGCCTGATTTAAGACTGCGCGCTCAGCAGTATTCCAGTGTTTGTTTTTTAAACAATCTCTCCCTTACCTGGAAGGTAGACTCTACTAGCTTCGAAGTGTGGATTCAGCCTGTCTGTATCCAAAGAGATTCTGAATAGATCAGCAGCTGCCTTTCCCCCTGCCCACAGCGACTGGACTTAGCTGATTGGCTCTAGTACCTGTTCCACCAGAGCCCCCCCCCCCCCCCCCACCTGCCCTGGCCCCTTAAGTTTGTGGAGGACTGTGATTGGTGGATAGGGCTGAGATTCTGATTGCTGTTGGTTCTAGGGCTGTGACTGGTGGATAGGGCTGAGATTCTGATTGGTTGTTGGTTCTAGGGATTCTGATTGGCTGTTGGTTCCAGGGCTGTGATTGGTGGATAGGGCTGAGATTCTGATTGGCTGATGGTTCTAGGGCTGTGATTGGTGGATAGGGCTGAGATTCTGATTGGCTGTTGGTTCTAGGGCTGAGATGCTGATTGGCTGTTGGTTCTAGGGCTGTGATTGGTGGATAGGGCTGAGATTCTGATTGGCTGTTGGTTCTAGGGATTCTGATTGGCTGTTGGTTCCCGGGCTGTGATTGGTGGATAGGGCTGAGATTCTGATTGGCTGTTGGTTCTAGGGTTGTGATTGGTGGATAGGGCTGAGATTCTGATTGGCTGTTGGTTCCAGGGCTGTGATTGGTGGATAGGGCTGAGATTCTGATTGGTTGTTGGTTCTAGGGATTCTGATTGGCTGTTGGTTCCAGGGCTGTGATTGGTGGATAGGGCTGAGATTCTGATTGGCTGTTGGTTCTAGGGCTGTGATTGGTGGATAGGGCTGAGATTCTGATTGGCTGTTGGTTCTAGGGCTGTGATTGGTGGATAGGGCTGAGATTCTGATTGGCTGTTGGTTCTAGAGCTGTGATTGGTGGATAGGGCTGAGATTCTGATTGGCTGTTGGTTCTAGGGATTCTGATTGGCTGTTGGTTCTAGGGCTGTGGTTGGTGGATAGGGCTGAGATTCTGATTGGCTGTTGGTTTTAGGGCTGTGATTGGTGGATAGGGCTGAGATTCTGATTGGCTGTTAGTTCTAGGGATTCTGATTGGCTGTTGGTTCTAGGGCTGTGATTGGTGGATAGGGTGAGATTCTGATTGGTTGTTGGTTCTAGGGATTCTGATTGGCTGTTGGTTCCAGGGCTGTGATTGGTGGATAGGGCTGAGATTCTGATTGGCTGCTGGTTCTAGGGCTGAGATTCTGATTGGCTGTTGGTTCTAGGGCTGTGATTGGTGGATAGGGCTGAGATTCTGATTGGCTGTTGGTTCTAGGGCTGTGATTGGTGGATAGGGCTGAGATTCTGATTGGCTGTTGGTTCTAGAGCTGCGATTGGTGGATAGGGCTGAGATTCTGATTGGCTGTTGGTTCCAGGGCTGTGATTGGTGGATAGGGCTGAGATTCTGATTGGCTGTTGGTTCTAGGGCTGTGATTGGTGGATAGGGCTGAGATTCTGATTGGCTGTTGGTTCTAGAGCTGTGATTGGTGGATAGGGCTGAGATTCTGATTGGCTGTTGGTTCTAGGGCCGTGATTGGTGGATAGGGCTATGATTCTGATTGGCTGTTGGTTCTAGGGCTGTGATTGGTGGATAGGGCTGAGATTCTGATTGGCTGTTGGTTCTAGGGCTGTGATTTGTGGATAGGGCTGAGATTCTGATTGGCTGTTGGTTCTAGGGATTCTGATTGGCTGTTGGTTCTAGGGCTGTGATTGGTGGATAGGGCTGAGATTCTGATTGGCTGTTGGTTCTAGAGCTGTGATTGGTGGATAGGGCTGAGATTCTGATTGGCTGTTGGATCCAGGGCTGTGATTGGTGGATAGGGCTGAGATTCTGATTGGCTGTTGGTTCTAGGGCTGTGATTGGTGGATAGGGCTGAGATTCTGATTGGTTGTTGGTTCTAGGGATTCTGATTGGCTGTTGGTTCCAGGGCTGTGATTGGTGGATAGGGCTGAGATTCTGATTGGCTGTTGGTTCTAGGGCTGTGATTGGTGGATAGGGCTGAGATTCTGATTGGCTGTTGGTTCTAGGGCTGTGATTGGTGGATAGGGCTGAGATTCTGATTGGCTGTTGGTTCTAGGGATTCTGATTGGCTGTTGGTTCCAGGGCTGTGATTGGTGGATAGGGCTGAGATTCTGATTGGCTGTTGGTTCTAGGGCTGTGATTGGTGGATAGGGCAGAGATTCTGATTGGCTGTTGGTTCTAGGGATTCTGATTGGCTGTTGGTTCTAGGGCTGTGATTGGTGGATAGGGTGAGATTCTGATTGGTTGTTGGTTCTAGGGATTCTGATTGGCTGTTGGTTCCAGGGCTGTGATTGGTGGATAGGGCTGAGATTCTGATTGGCTGTTGGTTCTAGGGCTGAGATTCTGATTGGCTGTTGGTTCTAGGGCTGTGATTGGTGGATAGGGCTGAGATTCTGATTGGCTGTTGGTTCCAGGGCTGTGATTGGTGGATAGGGCTGAGATTCTGATTGGCTGTTGGTTCTAGGGCTGAGATTCTGATTGGCTGTTGGTTCTAGGGCTGTGATTGGTGGATAGGCCTGAGATTCTGATTGGCTGTTGGTTCCAGGGCTGTGATTGGTGGATAGGGCTGAGATTCTGATTGGCTGTTGGTTCCAGGGCTGTGATTGGTGGATAGGGCTGAGATTCTGATTGGCTGTTGGTTCTAGGGCTGAGATGCTGATTGGCTGTTGGTTCTAGGGCTGTGATTGGTGGATAGGGCTGAGATTCTGATTGGCTGTTGGTTCTAGGGATTCTGATTGGCTGTTGGTTCTAGGGCTGTGATTGGTGGATAGGGCTGAGATTCTGATTGGCTGTTGGTTCTAGAGCTGTGATTGGTGGATAGGGCTGAGATTCTGATTGGCTGTTGGTTCTAGGGCCGTGATTGGTGGATAGGGCTATGATTCTGATTGGCTGTTGGTTCTAGGGCTGTGATTGGTGGATAGGGCTGAGATTCTGATTGGCTGTTGGTTCTAGGGCTGTGATTGGTGGATAGGGCTGAGATTCTGATTGGCTGTTGGTTCTAGGGATTCTGATTGGCTGTTGGTTCTAGGGCTGTGATTGGTGGATAGGGCTGAGATTCTGATTGGCTGTTGGTTCTAGAGCTGTGATTGGTGGATAGGGCTGAGATTCTGATTGGCTGTTGGATCCAGGGCTGTGATTGGTGGATAGGGCTGAGATTCTGATTGGCTGTTGGTTCTAGGGCTGTGATTGGTGGATAGGGCTGAGATTCTGATTGGTTGTTGGTTCTAGGGATTCTGATTGGCTGTTGGTTCCAGGGCTGTGATTGGTGGATAGGGCTGAGATTCTGATTGGCTGTTGGTTCTAGGGCTGTGATTGGTGGATAGGGCTGAGATTCTGATTGGCTGTTGGTTCTAGGGCTGTGATTGGTGGATAGGGCTGAGATTCTGATTGGCTGTTGGTTCTAGGGATTCTGATTGGCTGTTGGTTCCAGGGCTGTGATTGGTGGATAGGGCTGAGATTCTGATTGGCTGTTGGTTCTAGGGCTGTGATTGGTGGATAGGGCAGAGATTCTGATTGGCTGTTGGTTCTAGGGATTCTGATTGGCTGTTGGTTCTAGGGCTGTGATTGGTGGATAGGGTGAGATTCTGATTGGTTGTTGGTTCTAGGGATTCTGATTGGCTGTTGGTTCCAGGGCTGTGATTGGTGGATAGGGCTGAGATTCTGATTGGCTGTTGGTTCTAGGGCTGAGATTCTGATTGGCTGTTGGTTCTAGGGCTGTGATTGGTGGATAGGGCTGAGATTCTGATTGGCTGTTGGTTCCAGGGCTGTGATTGGTGGATAGGGCTGAGATTCTGATTGGCTGTTGGTTCTAGGGCTGAGATTCTGATTGGCTGTTGGTTCTAGGGCTGTGATTGGTGGATAGGCCTGAGATTATGATTGGCTGTTGGTTCTAGGGCTGTGATTGGTGGATAGGGCTGAGATTCTGATTGGCTGTTGGTTCTAGGGCTGAGATGTTGATTGGCTGTTGGTTCTAGGGCTGTGATTGGTGGATAGGGCTGAGATTCTGATTGGCTGTTGGTTCTAGGGATTCTGATTGGCTGTTGGTTCCAGGGCTGTGATTGGTGGATAGGGCTGAGATTCTGATTGGCTGTTGGTTCTAGGGTTGTGATTGGTGGATAGGGCTGAGATTCTGATTGGCTGTTGGTTCTAGGGCTGTGATTGGTGGATAGGGCTGAGATTCTGATTGGCTGTTGGTTCCAGGGCTGTGATTGGTGGATAGGGCTGAGATTCTGATTGGCTGTTGGTTCTAGGGCTGTGATTGGTGGATAGGGCTGAGATTCTGATTGGCTGTTGGTTCTAGAGCTGTGATTGGTGGATAGGGCTGAGATTCTGATTGGCTGTTGGTTCTAGGGCCGTGATTGGTGGATAGGGCTATGATTCTGATTGGCTGTTGGTTCTAGGGCTGTGATTGGTGGATAGGGCTGAGATTCTGATTGGCTGTTGGTTCTAGAGCTGTGATTGGTGGATAGGGCTGAGATTCTGATTGGCTGTTGGTTCTAGGGCCGTGATTGGTGGATAGGGCTGAGATTCTGATTGGCTGTTGGTTCTAGGGCTGAGATGTTGATTGGCTGTTGGTTCTAGGGCTGTGATTGGTGGATAGGGCTGAGATTCTGATTGGCTGTTGGTTCTAGGGATTCTGATTGGCTGTTGGTTCCAGGGCTGTGATTGGTGGATAGGGCTGAGATTCTGATTGGCTGTTGGTTCTAGGGTTGTGATTGGTGGATAGGGCTGAGATTCTGATTGGCTGTTGGTTCTAGGGTTGTGATTGGTGGATAGGGCTGAGATTCTGATTGGCTGTTGGTTCTAGGGCTGTGATTGGTGGATAGGGCTGAGATTCTGATTGGCTGTTGGTTCCAGGGCTGTGATTGGTGGATAGGGCTGAGATTCTGATTGGCTGTTGGTTCTAGGGCCGTGATTGGTGGATAGGGCTATGATTCTGATTGGCTGTTGGTTCTAGGGCTGTGTTTGGTGGATAGGGCTGAGATTCTGATTGGCTGTTGGTTCTAGGGCTGTGATTGGTGGATAGGGCTGAGATTCTGATTGGCTGTTGGTTCTAGGGATTCTGATTGGCTGTTGGTTCTAGGGCTGTGATTGGTGGATAGGGCTGAGATTCTGATTGGCTGTTGGTTCTAGAGCTGTGATTGGTGGATAGGGCTGAGATTCTGATTGGCTGTTGGTTCTAGGGCCGTGATTGGTGGATAGGGCTATGATTCTGATTGGCTGTTGGTTCTAGGGCTGTGATTGGTGGATAGGGCTGAGATTCTGATTGGCTGTTGGTTCTAGGGCTGTGATTGGTGGATAGGGCTGAGATTCTGATTGGCTGTTGGTTCTAGGGATTCTGATTGGCTGTTGGTTCTAGGGCTGTGATTGGTGGATAGGGCTGAGATTCTGATTGGCTGTTGGATCCAGGGCTGTGATTGGTGGATAGGGCTGAGATTCTGATTGGCTGTTGGTTCTAGAGCTGTGATTGGTGGATAGGGCTGAGATTCTGATTGGCTGTTGGTTCTAGGGCCGTGATTGGTGGATAGGGCTAGGATTCTGATTGGCTGTTGGTTCTAGGGCTGTGATTGGTGGATAGGGCTGAGATTCTGATTGGTTGTTGGTTCTAGGGATTCTGATTGGCTGTTGGTTCCAGGGCTGTGATTGGTGGATAGGGCTGAGATTCTGATTGGCTGTTGGTTCTAGGGCTGTGATTGGTGGATAGGGCTGAGATTCTGATTGGCTGTTGGTTCTAGGGCTGTGATTGGTGGATAGGGCTGAGATTCTGATTGGCTGTTGGTTCTAGAGCTGTGATTGGTGGATAGGGCTGAGATTCTGATTGGCTGTTGGTTCTAGGGCCGTGATTGGTGGATAGGGCTATGATTCTGATTGGCTGTTGGTTCTAGGGCTGTGATTGGTGGATAGGGCTGAGATTCTGATTGGCTGTTGGTTCTAGGGCTGTGATTGGTGGATAGGGCTGAGATTCTGATTGGCTGTTGGTTCTAGGGATTCTGATTGGCTGTTGGTTCTAGGGCTGTGATTGGTGGATAGGGCTGAGATTCTGATTGGCTGTTGGTTCTAGAGCTGTGATTGGTGGATAGGGCTGAGATTCTGATTGGCTGTTGGATCCAGGGCTGTGATTGGTGAATAGGGCTGAGATTCTGATTGGCTGTTGGTTCTAGGGCTGTGATTGGTGGATAGGGCTGAGATTCTGATTGGTTGTTGGTTCTAGGGATTCTGATTGGCTGTTGGTTCCAGGGCTGTGATTGGTGGATAGGGCTGAGATTCTGATTGGCTGTTGGTTCTAGGGCTGTGATTGGTGGATAGGGCTGAGATTCTGATTGGCTGTTGGTACTAGGGCTGTGATTGGTGGATAGGGCTGAGATTCTGATTGGCTGTTGGTTCTAGGGATTCTGATTGGCTGTTGGTTCCAGGGCTGTGATTGGTGGATAGGGCTGAGATTCTGATTGGCTGTTGGTTCTAGAGCTGTGATTGGTGGATAGGGTGAGATTCTGATTGGTTGTTGGTTCTAGGGATTCTGATTGGCTGTTGGTTCCAGGGCTGTGATTGGTGGATAGGGCTGAGATTCTGATTGGCTGCTGGTTCTAGGGCTGAGATTCTGATTGGCTGTTGGTTCTAGGGCTGTGATTGGTGGATAGGGCTGAGATTCTGATTGGCTGTTGGTTCTAGGGCTGTGATTGGTGGATAGGGCTGAGATTCTGATTGGCTGTTGGTTCTAGAGCTGCGATTGGTGGATAGGGCTGAGATTCTGATTGGCTGTTGGTTCCAGGGCTGTGATTGGTGGATAGGGCTGAGATTCTGATTGGCTGTTGGTTCTAGGGCTGTGATTGGTGGATAGGGCTGAGATTCTGATTGGCTGTTGGTTCTAGAGCTGTGATTGGTGGATAGGGCTGAGATTCTGATTGGCTGTTGGTTCTAGGGCCGTGATTGGTGGATAGGGCTATGATTCTGATTGGCTGTTGGTTCTAGGGCTGTGATTGGTGGATAGGGCTGAGATTCTGATTGGTTGTTGGTTCTAGGGATTCTGATTGGCTGTTGGTTCCAGGGCTGTGATTGGTGGATAGGGCTGAGATTCTGATTGGCTGTTGGTTCTAGGGCTGTGATTGGTGGATAGGGCTGAGATTCTGATTGGCTGTTGGTTCTAGGGATTCTGATTGGCTGTTGGTTCTAGGGCTGTGATTGGTGGATAGGGCTGAGATTCTGATTGGCTGTTGGTTCTAGAGCTGTGATTGGTGGATAGGGCTGAGATTCTGATTGGCTGTTGGTTCTAGGGCCGTGATTGGTGGATAGGGCTATGATTCTGATTGGCTGTTGGTTCTAGGGCTGTGATTGGTGGATAGGGCTGAGATTCTGATTGGCTGTTAGTTCTAGGGCTGTGATTTGTGGATAGGGCTGAGATTCTGATTGGCTGTTGGTTCTAGGGATTCTGATTGGCTGTTGGTTCTAGGGCTGTGATTGGTGGATAGGGCTGAGATTCTGATTGGCTGTTGGTTCTAGAGCTGTGATTGGTGGATAGGGCTGAGATTCTGATTGGCTGTTGGATCCAGGGCTGTGATTGGTGGATAGGGCTGAGATTCTGATTGGCTGTTGGTTCTAGGGCTGTGATTGGTGGATAGGGCTGAGATTCTGATTGGTTGTTGGTTCTAGGGATTCTGATTGGCTGTTGGTTCCAGGGCTGTGATTGGTGGATAGGGCTGAGATTCTGATTGGCTGTTGGTTCTAGGGCTGTGATTGGTGGATAGGGCTGAGATTCTGATTGGCTGTTGGTTCTAGGGATTCTGATTGGCTGTTGGTTCCAGGGCTGTGATTGGTGGATAGGGCTGAGATTCTGATTGGCTGTTGGTTCTAGGGCTGTGATTGGTGGATAGGGCAGAGATTCTGATTGGCTGTTGGTTCTAGGGATTCTGATTGGCTGTTGGTTCTAGGGCTGTGATTGGTGGATAGGGTGAGATTCTGATTGGTTGTTGGTTCTAGGGATTCTGATTGGCTGTTGGTTCCAGGGCTGTGATTGGTGGATAGGGCTGAGATTCTGATTGGCTGTTGGTTCTAGGGCTGAGATTCTGATTGGCTGTTGGTTCTAGGGCTGTGATTGGTGGATAGGGCTGAGATTCTGATTGGCTGTTGGTTCCAGGGCTGTGATTGGTGGATAGGGCTGAGATTCTGATTGGCTGTTGGTTCTAGGGCTGAGATTCTGATTGGCTGTTGGTTCTAGGGCTGTGATTGGTGGATAGGCCTGAGATTATGATTGGCTGTTGGTTCTAGGGCTGTGATTGGTGGATAGGGCTGAGATTCTGATTGGCTGTTGGTTCTAGGGCTGAGATGTTGATTGGCTGTTGGTTCTAGGGCTGTGATTGGTGGATAGGGCTGAGATTCTGATTGGCTGTTGGTTCTAGGGATTCTGATTGGCTGTTGGTTCCAGGGCTGTGATTGGTGGATAGGGCTGAGATTCTGATTGGCTGTTGGTTCTAGGGTTGTGATTGGTGGATAGGGCTGAGATTCTGATTGGCTGTTGGTTCTAGGGCTGTGATTGGTGGATAGGGCTGAGATTCTGATTGGCTGTTGGTTCCAGGGCTGTGATTGGTGGATAGGGCTGAGATTCTGATTGGCTGTTGGTTCTAGGGCTGTGATTGGTGGATAGGGCTGAGATTCTGATTGGCTGTTGGTTCTAGAGCTGTGATTGGTGGATAGGGCTGAGATTCTGATTGGCTGTTGGTTCTAGGGCCGTGATTGGTGGATAGGGCTATGATTCTGATTGGCTGTTGGTTCTAGGGCTGTGATTGGTGGATAGGGCTGAGATTCTGATTGGCTGTTGGTTCTAGAGCTGTGATTGGTGGATAGGGCTGAGATTCTGATTGGCTGTTGGTTCTAGGGCCGTGATTGGTGGATAGGGCTGAGATTCTGATTGGCTGTTGGTTCTAGGGCTGAGATGTTGATTGGCTGTTGGTTCTAGGGCTGTGATTGGTGGATAGGGCTGAGATTCTGATTGGCTGTTGGTTCTAGGGATTCTGATTGGCTGTTGGTTCCAGGGCTGTGATTGGTGGATAGGGCTGAGATTCTGATTGGCTGTTGGTTCTAGGGTTGTGATTGGTGGATAGGGCTGAGATTCTGATTGGCTGTTGGTTCTAGGGTTGTGATTGGTGGATAGGGCTGAGATTCTGATTGGCTGTTGGTTCTAGGGCTGTGATTGGTGGATAGGGCTGAGATTCTGATTGGCTGTTGGTTCCAGGGCTGTGATTGGTGGATAGGGCTGAGATTCTGATTGGCTGTTGGTTCTAGGGCCGTGATTGGTGGATAGGGCTATGATTCTGATTGGCTGTTGGTTCTAGGGCTGTGTTTGGTGGATAGGGCTGAGATTCTGATTGGCTGTTGGTTCTAGGGCTGTGATTGGTGGATAGGGCTGAGATTCTGATTGGCTGTTGGTTCTAGGGATTCTGATTGGCTGTTGGTTCTAGGGCTGTGATTGGTGGATAGGGCTGAGATTCTGATTGGCTGTTGGTTCTAGAGCTGTGATTGGTGGATAGGGCTGAGATTCTGATTGGCTGTTGGATCCAGGGCTGTGATTGGTGGATAGGGCTGAGATTCTGATTGGCTGTTGGTTCTAGAGCTGTGATTGGTGGATAGGGCTGAGATTCTGATTGGCTGTTGGTTCTAGGGCCGTGATTGGTGGATAGGGCTAGGATTCTGATTGGCTGTTGGTTCTAGGGCTGTGATTGGTGGATAGGGCTGAGATTCTGATTGGTTGTTGGTTCTAGGGATTCTGATTGGCTGTTGGTTCCAGGGCTGTGATTGGTGGATAGGGCTGAGATTCTGATTGGCTGTTGGTTCTAGGGCTGTGATTGGTGGATAGGGCTGAGATTCTGATTGGCTGTTGGTTCTAGGGCTGTGATTGGTGGATAGGGCTGAGATTCTGATTGGCTGTTGGTTCTAGAGCTGTGATTGGTGGATAGGGCTGAGATTCTGATTGGCTGTTGGTTCTAGGGCCGTGATTGGTGGATAGGGCTATGATTCTGATTGGCTGTTGGTTCTAGGGCTGTGATTGGTGGATAGGGCTGAGATTCTGATTGGCTGTTGGTTCTAGGGCTGTGATTGGTGGATAGGGCTGAGATTCTGATTGGCTGTTGGTTCTAGGGATTCTGATTGGCTGTTGGTTCTAGGGCTGTGATTGGTGGATAGGGCTGAGATTCTGATTGGCTGTTGGTTCTAGAGCTGTGATTGGTGGATAGGGCTGAGATTCTGATTGGCTGTTGGATCCAGGGCTGTGATTGGTGAATAGGGCTGAGATTCTGATTGGCTGTTGGTTCTAGGGCTGTGATTGGTGGATAGGGCTGAGATTCTGATTGGTTGTTGGTTCTAGGGATTCTGATTGGCTGTTGGTTCCAGGGCTGTGATTGGTGGATAGGGCTGAGATTCTGATTGGCTGTTGGTTCTAGGGCTGTGATTGGTGGATAGGGCTGAGATTCTGATTGGCTGTTGGTTCTAGGGCTGTGATTGGTGGATAGGGCTGAGATTCTGATTGGCTGTTGGTTCTAGGGATTCTGATTGGCTGTTGGTTCCAGGGCTGTGATTGGTGGATAGGGCTGAGATTCTGATTGGCTGTTGGTTCTAGAGCTGTGATTGGTGGATAGGGCTGAGATTCTGATTGGCTGTTGGATCCAGGGCTGTGATTGGTGGATACGGCTGAGATTCTGATTGGCTGTTGGTTCTAGGGCTGTGATTGGTGGATAGGGCTGAGATTCTGATTGGTTGTTGGTTCTAGGGATTCTGATTGGCTGTTGGTTCCAGGGCTGTGATTGGTGGATAGGGCTGAGATTCTGATTGGCTGTTGGTTCTAGGGCTGTGATTGGTGGATAGGGCTGAGATTCTGATTGGCTGTTGGTTCTAGGGCTGTGATTGGTGGATAGGGCTGAGATTCTGATTGGCTGTTGGTTCTAGGGCTCTGATTGGTGGATAGGGCTCAGATTCTGATTGGCTGTTGGTTCTAGGGCTGAGATGCTGATTGGCTGTTGGTTCTAGGGCTGTGATTGGTGGATAGGGCTGAGATTCTGATTGGCTGTTGGTTCTAGGGATTCTGATTGGCTGTTGGTTCCAGGGCTGTGATTGGTGGATAGGGCTGAGATTCTGATTGGCTGTTGGTTCTAGGGTTGTGATTGGTGGATAGGGCTGAGATTCTGATTGGCTGTTGGTTCCAGGGCTGTGATTGGTGGATAGGGCTGAGATTCTGATTGGCTGTTGGTTCTAGGGCTGTGATTGGTGGATAGGGCTGAGATTCTGATTGGCTGTTGTTTCCAGGGCTGTGATTGGTGGATAGGGCTGAGATTCTGATTGGCTGTTGGTTCTAGGGCCGTGATTGGTGGATAGGGCTAGGATTCTGATTGGCTGTTGGTTCTAGGGCTGTGATTGGTGGATAGGGCTGAGATTCTGATTGGTTGTTGGTTCTAGGGATTCTGATTGGCTGTTGGTTCCAGGGCTGTGATTGGAGGATAGGGCTGAGATTCTGATTGGCTGTTGGTTCTAGGGCTGTGATTGGTGGATAGGGCTGAGATTCTGATTGGCTGTTGGTTCTAGGGCTGTGATTGGTGGATAGGGCTGAGATTCTGATTGGCTGTTGGTTCTAGAGCTGTGATTGGTGGATAGGGCTGAGATTCTGATTGGCTGTTGGTTCTAGGGCCGTGATTGGTGGATAGGGCTATGATTCTGATTGGCTGTTGGTTCTAGGGCTGTGATTGGTGGATAGGGCTGAGATTCTGATTGGCTGTTGGTTCTAGGGCTGTGATTGGTGGATAGGGCTGAGATTCTGATTGGCTGTTGGTTCTAGGGATTCTGATTGGCTGTTGGTTCTAGGGCTGTGATTGGTGGATAGGGCTGAGATTCTGATTGGCTGTTGGTTCTAGAGCTGTGATTGGTGGATAGGGCTGAGATTCTGATTGGCTGTTGGATCCAGGGCTGTGATTGGTGAATAGGGCTGAGATTCTGATTGGCTGTTGGTTCTAGGGCTGTGATTGGTGGATAGGGCTGAGATTCTGATTGGTTGTTGGTTCTAGGGATTCTGATTGGCTGTTGGTTCCAGGGCTGTGATTGGTGGATAGGGCTGAGATTCTGATTGGCTGTTGGTTCTAGGGCTGTGATTGGTGGATAGGGCTGAGATTCTGATTGGCTGTTGGTTCTAGGGCTGTGATTGGTGGATAGGGCTGAGATTCTGATTGGCTGTTGGTTCTAGGGATTCTGATTGGCTGTTGGTTCCAGGGCTGTGATTGGTGGATAGGGCTGAGATTCTGATTGGCTGTTGGTTCTAGAGCTGTGATTGGTGGATAGGGCTGAGATTCTGATTGGCTGTTGGATCCAGGGCTGTGATTGGTGGATAGGGCTGAGATTCTGATTGGCTGTTGGTTCTAGGGCTGTGATTGGTGGATAGGGCTGAGATTCTGATTGGTTGTTGGTTCTAGGGATTCTGATTGGCTGTTGGTTCCAGGGCTGTGATTGGTGGATAGGGCTGAGATTCTGATTGGCTGTTGGTTCTAGGGCTGTGATTGGTGGATAGGGCTGAGATTCTGATTGGCTGTTGGTTCTAGGGCTGTGATTGGTGGATAGGGCTGAGATTCTGATTGGCTGTTGGTTCTAGGGCTCTGATTGGTGGATAGGGCTCAGATTCTGATTGGCTGTTGGTTCTAGGGCTGAGATGCTGATTGGCTGTTGGTTCTAGGGCTGTGATTGGTGGATAGGGCTGAGATTCTGATTGGCTGTTGGTTCTAGGGATTCTGATTGGCTGTTGGTTCCAGGGCTGTGATTGGTGGATAGGGCTGAGATTCTGATTGGCTGTTGGTTCTAGGGTTGTGATTGGTGGATAGGGCTGAGATTCTGATTGGCTGTTGGTTCCAGGGCTGTGATTGGTGGATAGGGCTGAGATTCTGATTGGCTGTTGGTTCTAGGGCTGTGATTGGTGGATAGGGCTGAGATTCTGATTGGCTGTTGTTTCCAGGGCTGTGATTGGTGGATAGGGCTGAGATTCTGATTGGCTGTTGGTTCTAGGGCTGTGATTGGTGGATAGGGCTGAGATTCTGATTGGCTGTTGGTTCTAGAGCTGTGATTGGTGGATAGGGCTGAGATTCTGATTGGCTGTTGGTTCTAGGGCTGTGATTGGTGGATAGGGCTGAGATTCTGATTGGTTGTTGGTTCTAGGGATTCTGATTGGCTGTTGGTTCCAGGGCTGTGATTGGTGGATAGGGCTGAGATTCTGATTGGCTGTTGGTTCTAGGGCTGTGATTGGTGGATAGGGCTGAGATTCTGATTGGCTGTTGGTTCTAGGGCTGTGATTGGTGGATAGGGCTGAGATTCTGATTGGCTGTTGGTTCTAGGGATTCTGATTGGCTGTTGGTTCCAGGGCTGTGATTGGTGGATAGGGCTGAGATTCTGATTGGCTGTTGGTTCTAGGGCTGTGATTGGTGGATAGGGCAGAGATTCTGATTGGCTGTTGGTTCTAGGGATTCTGATTGGCTGTTGGTTCTAGGGCTGTGATTGGTGGATAGGGTGAGATTCTGATTGGTTGTTGGTTCTAGGGATTCTGATTGGCTGTTGGTTCCAGGGCTGTGATTGGTGGATAGGGCTGAGATTCTGATTGGCTGTTGGTTCTAGGGCTGAGATTCTGATTGGCTGTTGGTTCTAGGGCTGTGATTGGTGGATAGGGCTGAGATTCTGATTGGCTGTTGGTTCCAGGGCTGTGATTGGTGGATAGGGCTGAGATTCTGATTGGCTGTTGGTTCTAGGGCTGAGATTCTGATTGGCTGTTGGTTCTAGGGCTGTGATTGGTGGATAGGCCTGAGATTATGATTGGCTGTTGGTTCTAGGGCTGTGATTGGTGGATAGGGCTGAGATTCTGATTGGCTGTTGGTTCTAGGGATTCTGATTGGCTGTTGGTTCCAGGGCTGTGATTGGTGGATAGGGCTGAGATTCTGATTGGCTGTTGGTTCTAGGGTTGTGATTGGTGGATAGGGCTGAGATTCTGATTGGCTGTTGGTTCTAGGGCTGTGATTGGTGGATAGGGCTGAGATTCTGATTGGCTGTTGGTTCCAGGGCTGTGATTGGTGGATAGGGCTGAGATTCTGATTGGCTGTTGGTTCTAGGGCTGTGATTGGTGGATAGGGCTGAGATTCTGATTGGCTGTTGGTTCTAGAGCTGTGATTGGTGGATAGGGCTGAGATTCTGATTGGCTGTTGGTTCTAGAGCTGTGATTGGTGGATAGGGCTGAGATTCTGATTGGCTGTTGGTTCCAGGGCTGTGATTGGTGGATAGGGCTGAGATTCTGATTGGCTGTTGGTTCTAGGGCTGTGATTGGTGGATAGGGCTGAGATTCTGATTGGCTGTTGGTTCTAGAGCTGTGATTGGTGGATAGGGCTGAGATTCTGATTGGCTGTTGGTTCTAGGGCCGTGATTGGTGGATAGGGCTATGATTCTGATTGGCTGTTGGTTGTAGGGCTGTGATTGGTGGATAGGGCTGAGATTCTGATTGGTTGTTGGTTCTAGGGATTCTGATTGGCTGTTGGTTCTAGGGCTCTGATTGGTGGATAGGGCTGAGATTCTGATTGGCTGTTGGTTCTAGGGATTCTGATTGGTGGATAGGGCTGAGATTCTGATTGGCTGTTGGTTCTAGGGCCGTGATTGGTGGATAGGGCTATGATTCTGATTGGCTGTTGGTTCTAGGGCTGTGATTGGTGGATAGGGCTGAGATTCTGATTGGCTGTTGGTTCTAGGGATTCTGATTGGCTGTTGGTTCCAGGGCTGTGATTGGTGGATAGGGCTGAGATTCTGATTGGCTGTTGGTTCTAGGGCTGTGATTGGTGGATAGGGCTGAGATTCTGATTGGCTGTTGGTTCTAGGGCCGTGATTGGTGGATAGGGCTGAGATTCTGATTGGCGGTTGGTTCTAGGGCTCTGATTGGTGGATAGGGCTGAGATTCTGATTGGCTGTTGGTTCTAGGGCTGGGAGCATGATTGGGGGGTCAGGAATAGGGCTATGATTGGTGATTAGGGCTGGGTCTCCCATTAGGTGTTTGAATCAGGGCTTGAAATTGGATTGGCTAGGACTAGGACCAGCTTCTTATTGGCCAGTAGGGCTATTAAAGGCTAGGACTCAGGGCGTCTCAGCCCGGGCGGAGAGGACAAGGGGCGGAGAGGACAAGGGGCGGAGAGGACAAGGGGCGGAGAGGACAAGGGGCGGAGAGGACAAGGGGCGGAGAGGACAAGGGGCGGAGAGGACAAGGGGCGGAGAGGACAAGGGGCGGAGAGGACAAGGGGCGGAGAGGACAAGGGGCGGAGAGGACAAGGGGCGGAGAGGACAAGGGGCGGAGAGGACAAGGGGCGGAGAGGACAAGGGGCGGAGAGGACAAGGGGCGGAGAGGACAAGGGGCGGAGAGGACAAGGGGCGGAGAGGACAAGGGGCGGAGAGGACAAGGGCAGCCGCCTGTTTGGGCCTGTTCAGGACAGGTAGGGCCTAGGGCCAGAAATGCTGCCCAATTCTCAATTGAACAGGAATGGTTCCAGCCCCTACACATCCCTCAACATGCAACCACATTCTACAAAGGCATCCAACTCTTGCATCACAAACTGACCTGCATTCTCACAGCAAACACTACACTGTCCACTCCCACTAACACAACCTGAAATCACCCACACAACACAAAACTACAGTATACATTTCTCTCAGTCTCAGCCTTCCAGATACACAATCTCTGCTCATACTAACCAACAACACTATCCGCTGTTTGCTCCACACAGACCAACTGTCATCATAACAATGCCCAAACCCTGCCTTCCAACACACCATCTACAAACACTATTCCCCTCTCTTCACCAATTCTACACAACCATACAATCCCCACATTTCATTCCACCACACATATATATTACCTCTTCCAGTCATCGCAACTAACACTAACTCCCCTGACACACATCCATCACCTCTTACACACCTCATACATTAATCTCGCAAACACATCAACACCCCCAGTAATTCTCTAATTCCACTCACCAGCACTAACTCACATACAAATCCCTCACCAAAAACAACTACACCAATATCCCCGCTCACTATTCCACAAAACCAATACAGACCACAAACATCAGCACATCAAATCAACACAAACTTACATTATACTTATCGTCGTACCCACTCCCACCCTCAGGACTACACAAAGAATACAAATTCCATCCTATCTCTACCCCTACTTTCTCACTCTTCACAAACACCTACCACAAGCACCCCACCCCAGCAACTTTCATTCACTCACCTCTCCTCAATTGCACAATTTAGAGCCTTACATCATGATCCATATGCTTCTCCACCACCCCTAACCCATACTCCATCAACACTAAGCAAACATGCCACTCATAGCAACCTCGCATCCCCTTGTCTATTATATATCTATATCATCAAAAAGGGAATCCTGTGTTCCTTCCAGTGCTCGCCTATCAAGGTTGGTACTCAGTCAATGGGCACAGGAACCATTTTTAATCCACGCCAAAAACTAATCAAAATCTGGCACTCCTTGCAAAACAATGGCCTTCATTTATTTCAAAAATCCATAAAACAGAACATAGGGCTCTATGTTCTGTTTTATGGATTTTTTTTAAATAAATGAAGGCCATTGTTTTGCAAGGAGTGCCAGACTTTGATTTGTTTTTGGCGTGGAGATATATATATATATATATATATATATATATATATATATAACCCCCCCCCCCCCACAAAAAAAAAAAATGCCTCCTTAACCTGCTGGAAGAGGAACACTTTATTGAAAAGCAAGACTATTGTGAGCCTCAAACAGTTACCAGAACTAGCAACACTCCTGCTTCAAGCTCACATTATAGTACTTACATGTTAGAAATGGGGTTTGTCCAAGCAAGAACCCTCACTCTAGTCAGGGTAAGTCACACACAGTCCAAATTATCCAGTGCCCATCTTCTGGTAGCTTGGCACGAGCAGTCAGGCTTAACTTAGAAGGCAATGTGTAAAGCGTTTGTGGTGTATTTTTGTGGTGCTATATTGTGTTATTGTATGATTTATTGCACACAGTGTTTAGAAAAATATATAATATTTATCTGGATATTTGCAGGTCAAAACAATCAAAGATGCAATATGAATTTGTAAAGATATCACTAAAAAGTGATATGAAGTGTCTTAAATCTTTATAAAGTAAACAAAGTCTCTTACAAGCACAAAGTACCTGGTTTGGAGTGGAAAATCTCTGCAGAGGGCCGCAGAAGAGGAGATGAGTGGAAAAATGGTGTGTGCATCAGTTTTACCCCTTCACACACAGACTTGTGTCGTTATTTTTCACCCGGGGAAGACGTGCGTCGTTTTCCAGCAGGCACACCGTCTCCTTCTATGGATCGCAGATTACCAGATGTCCCAGGGTCTCTGCGTGGATTCGTCAGCTTGTTATCCGGCTGCGCGTCGTTCTGGGAGACTGTGCGTGGAATTTTCTTTCTCACGGCAGGCATTGCGTCGATTTCCTCTCTGGAAGTCGGTCGGCGTTGTCCATGCAAGGCAGTGCATTGAAGTTCCGGTCGCACCACAGGCGTCGCGTGGCACCTTTCCGGATCAGCGTGTGGTGAATTTTTCACGGCGGAGCAAGCTGTCCGTCTAATTTTACGGCGCACACAGCGTCCAGTTGAAAAAGAGAAGTCTTTTTGGTCCCAAGACTTCAGGGAACAGGAGGCAAGCTCTATCCAAGCCCTTGGAGAGCACTTTTACAGCCAGACAAGAGTTCAGCAAGGCAGCAGGCCAACAGAAAGGCAGAAGTCCTTTGTAGAAAGCAGACAGGTGAGTCCTTTGAGCAGCCAGGCAGTTCTTCTTGGCAGGATGTAGGTTCTGGTTCCTTCTCCAGCAAGAGTTTGAGGTGGTAGGGCAGAGGCCTTGTTTTATACTAAATTGTGCCTTTGAAGTTGGGGGGGGGGGGGGGACTTCAAAGAGTGGCTAAGAAGTGCATCAGGTCCCCTTTCAGTTCAATCATGTCTGCCAGGGTCCCAGTAGGGGGGGGGGTGGCAGTCCTTTGTGTGAGGACAGGCCCTCCACCCTCCCAGCCCAGGAAGACCCATTCAAAATGCAGATGTATGCAAGTGAGGCTGAGTACCCTGTGTTTGGGGTGTGTCTGAGTGAATGCACAAGGAGCTGTCAACTAAGCCCAGCCAGACGTGGATTGTAAGGCACAGAAAGATTTAAGTGCAAAGAAATGCTCACTTTCTAAAAGTGACATTTCTAGAATAGAAATATTAAATCCGACTTCACCAGTCAGCAGGATTTTGTATTACCATTCTGGCCATACTAAATATGACCTTCCTGCGCCTTTCCGATCAGCAGCTGCCACTTCAACAATGTATGAGGGCAGCCCCAATGTTAGCCTATGAAGGGAGCAGGCCTCACAGTACTGTAAAAACAAATTTAGTAGCTTTACACTACCAGGACATATAAACTACACAGGTACATGTCCTGCATTTTACCCACACAGCACCCTGCTCTAGGGGTTACCTAGGGCACACATTAGGGGTGACATATGTAGACAAAGGGGAGTTTTAGGCTTGGCAAGTTCTTTTAAATGCCAAGTCGAAGTGACAGTGAAACTGCACACACAGGCCTTGCAATGGTAGGCCAGAGACAAGGTTAAGGGGCTACTGAAGTGGGTGGCACAACCAGTGCTGCAGGCCCACTAGTAGCATTTAATCTATAGGCCCTAGGCACATATAGTGCACTCTACTAGGGTCTTACAAGTAAATCAAATAGCCAATCATGGATAAATCAATGGACAGTACAATTTACACAGAGAGCATATGCACTTTGGGCACTTTAGCACTGGTTAGCAGTGGTAGAGTTCAAAAGCCAACAACAACAGGTCAGGAAAAAATAGGAAGGAGGCAAAACATTTGGGGATGACCCTGTCAAAAAGCCAGGTCCAACATCACCCATCTCCTAAACAAAACAACACTACCACTAACACACCTTTTCTTAAACTGCCAGCTCATAAATACTAGATCACTCTAAAAAAAAAAAACAAGTACCACATCTACGACCTGCTCACAGACACACAACCTGACTTACTATTCATAACTGAATCCTGGTTGGGAGATGACATGGCCCCAGTGTTGCACGAAGCCGTTCCTCCAGGCTACCAAACCATTGCACAAAACCGGATAGGCAAGAGAGGATGTGGACTAGCTATTATATTCAAACATGCAATGAACCTCAGTAAAAGAGACAACATCTCCATACAAGGTTGTGAAGCCCTCCTTACCAGATGCCACCCTACTCCAACTTCCTCCTGTAACGTTCTCCTCCTTTACAGACCTCCACCTAACACCACCACATTCCCAGATGCTTTTCTAGACACAGTCTCAAACCTTAATACACTACACTCCAACCTATGCATTCTTGGGGATCTAAACATTTGGTTTGACAAACCCAATATGCCCCATCCAAAAGCTATCACTACTGGCCTAGTCGCATTGAACCTACATCAGATTGTACACAATCCCACACACATCGCTGGACACATCCTAGATGTCATTTTTGCTAAGCCTGAACTAGTTACTATTCATAGCATCACACCAATCACTTGGTCAGACCACCATTTGATAACTTTCCGACATACAACTCCACAAATCAACACACCCCACAACTACTTACACACATACACCTATTGAACATGGAGCAACCTCAGTTGTGTTTCTAAGTCATCCAAATTGACAGTCAACACAGATCCAGATACAATTAATTCTGTGGCAAAACTTTATGAGTGGCTACAGGAAGCTTTTGATATCCTAATACCACTCAAAACAAACAACAGTCGAGACAAACTGCAGCTACACAAACTTAACAGGATATACAAATCATCAATCAAAAAAGCAACAAAAAAAAAAGGTACTACTCAGACAGAATTCAAAATGCTCAATCTACAACCAAGGAATTTTATCAAATGCTCAATGATTTTCGAAAACCTACATTCTTGGAAGGAAGTCATCCCACTACTCAAGATTTCACAAACAAATTGGCAACTCACTACACAACCAAGGAAGACACATTGGACTCCTATTTAAAACATAAGAAAAACATCAGCACTACCCCCTTTCCTAAAATACCCTCTAAGAATAAACCAACCCAACCTCTACAGTCCTTCAAACAAATATCCCAGGGTGAATTTATGGATTTGGTCAAAGCAAGCAGACCTTCCGGTTGCCCTTCTGACCCTTGCCCACCACAAATCTTCAAGAACATTCTTCTATCTACTTTTGCTGCCACACCTGTAAGAAGAATCATTAACAACTCTTTAACTTCAGGAACTTTTCCTGTAGACCTGAAAAAGGCATACATATGACCATTATTAAAGAAAACAAACAGAGACCCGCAAGACCCCAACAACTACAGACCAATCATAAATAGACCTTTCCTGGGCAAACTGATAGAAAGAGCAGCATTCGCCCAGATGTCACAATTCATTGAAGACAATTCTATACTTTCAGACTTCTTCCTGGGAGGAATCCAGTTTGGAAGCACTGAATCGGCACTCATAGCATTCTGGGATGATCTTAAAAAAACAGTCGACCACAATGGAGTTGCTGCACTACTTCTCTTGGACCTCTCGGCTGCCTTTGATACGGTTGACCATGACACCCTAATTCAAAGACTCCACGAAGCCGGCAAACAAGGGATTGCTCTTGACTGGATTAGTTCCTATCTTCAAAAAAGATCAAATATCATCCACTCGCCCCCCTTCTCATCCGAACCCTACCTAACAAAAGCAGGGGTCCCCCAAGGATCAATCATCTCACCTTTGCTTTTCAACATCTACATTATATCTTTACCAGAAATGATCAATGATTGTCATCTGCATAGTTGTAGCATGTGAGATGGAACACAAATACTACTTAAATTAGAATGCCCCAAAAACATTGAAAACTCACAAATCTTCAGTTGCCTCAGAGCCGTTGATCAGTGGATGACCTGGAGCCATCTCAAACTAAATACCTCCAAAACAGAAATACTCATATGTGGTGACTGGAAAAAATATGACCCTCTGTGCGTCTGGCCTGACAATCTCGGACCACCTCCTCAATTATCGAATGAAGTTGGAATCCATGGTGATTCCTAGGTTTTTAAGTTAACTATGAATGCCCAAGTGGACAAATTAGCACAAACAAGCTTCTTCACCTTGAAGACTTTACGACGCATCTTCCCCCACCTCGGATTTCCACACAAGGTGCAAACTACTATCTCGCTTGTACTATCCAAACTGGATTATGCCAACCATGGACCATCTCTATCTATTATGAAAAAACTACAACGTATCCAGAATTCCGCAGCCAGGCTACTATTACATGTAAAGCCGCAAGCCCACATCTCCCCTGCCTTGAGAGCACTACACTGGTTACCCGTTGTCAGAAGATGCACTTTCAAGCTGCTTTGTAGCACCCACAAAGCTATACATGGAACAGGACCGCTTTTTATCAGAAACAAATACATCCAACAAAGAAACCTCCGCTCAAGATTGGCACCCCGCCTTAGAACACCACCATACAAGAAAAAGACTATAGGTAGTACATCCTTCTCCGTTCAAGCAGGCAAACTATGGAATTCATTACCCCTAACTATGAGAGCCACAGATAACTTTCTTGTCTTCAGAAAACTACTCAAGAGTTGGCTCTTTCCTTCATAACCACCATATTCAAACAACTATGGACTGCATGTGCCTATGTTGATAAATATTTTTCAGATTATGTGTATATTTCTAGTTATGTATAGTTCTTTAGAAAATATGTATCGCTACAATGTCATAAAAATAAAATACACACACACTCTTTAAACCTGTTTGACAACGTATATTTTACCCATGGTTCTAATTATGTATTGTATGTGCATATGTGTGTGTATTCATGTGTGTTTGTGTATGTATATATATATATATATATATATGTGTGTGTGTGTGTGTGTATGTATGCATGCATGTATGTATGTATGTATGTGTCTATGTTGTTTCGGTGCTTGGCATGTTCGTGGGTCATTGCATGGCTCTTGGGTGGGTTGTTATACTGATGTCTATGAATTCCTGCTCTCATCTTATCACACTTATCTACCCATCATCATATGTCATGTCTCTATCAAACTATCCTCCATTCTCACTCTGACGCATCCCAAATCCTTTCTACTACTTTCATCTCCTAAGTAACTCTGCCTAAGCTCTTCCCTCCGCTTCCACATCTAACTCACCAAACCTCACTCTACTACCGTGACCTCCCACACAACCCTACTAAATTCTCCCGCATTTATCTCACCCTTCTACTATGCTCTCCCTAACCCTTCCACATACTCTTCCCTCCATTTACTCATCCCAAGCCTTTGGGTTGAGTAAATGAAGGATATACTCCCAATTAACACTTCTGGATTTCTTTCCTCCTCCACCCCATTACTCGAGTCAATCTAACAAACTCATTTCCGCGGCTCAAATTAACTCATAATAATACTAAAACTGCACTCATTATTTCCCTATACTAATTTATCACTAATTCTTGTTGGGTTCCAGAGTAGCGTGCTACTCACCGAAAAGCGATTCAACGCCTCGTCAGGGGTAGTAAGCGCTATATAAATACTATTACAATACAATAGAATACAATACAATATACCAGGCGGGGACACAAACATGCCATGAATGCTCACAATTTGCCCAAAAATACCAGTATTATGCTAGGGTCAGACATATCCCAAGAGTGGGAACCATCAATCTCAGGCAGCAACAATATGGCAAGAAGAACAAAGTACTTACCTTTGGTAATAACCTATTTGTAGACATGCTATCTAGATTCAGATTCCTCACCTTCTGAATATGCCCAGCTGCTGAACTGAATCAGATAAAAAGCATTCTCCTACATTAATAGTACTAATAGTAGGGTAGTACTTGAAACCGTCGGTGTCAAGTACTACCCTAGACATGACGTCTTTTCAGCTTAAGGTTCCAATGATAAGTTATTTATCTTCATAATGCTTTTCTTGCAAGAACCTCAAACCGCTGATTCCGCACCGAAGAATATCCTGTACACATCAGACTTATCCACAGAGATTTGAGAAGCACTACTCTCACACCTTGCTAGGCGGCACTGACTCCATACTGCCCAGAAAGTGACAGAGCAGCAAAAAGGTGCAGGCCCTGCATGTTGAATCTTGCTTTTTCCCTTTCCATGCCCTGAATGTTGAAACTGAAAAATTGTTGGTAACAATGTGCTGATCGCCAACTTGGGACTTTTTTTTAGATATTAAAGAGAGGCCACTTCACAGTATGGAGGAGGGGGTGAAAGGACAGTGAGGAATTAGCGGTCAGATATTCACTAGAAACAGTGTTACCAAAGGTACGTAACTTGTCCTTCTGAGGTCTACTTTTAACCACATATTCGTCTCCTCAGAATAAATGCCAACACATTACTTCCAAGGTGGAGGGTCTGTGAAGTAGGCTCAGAATAAAAAACTCAGCAGAACTGAGTGTGAGAAGTGTTCTTCCCGACTATCAAGGTAGTAGTGCTTGGCGAATGCAAGCACCAGTGCCCACATTGCCATCTGACAAATTAAGGATAGGCATCCCTCAATGCCAACGCAGTAGTAGCAGAGGCTGTGTGGTGCAACAGGCTCTCACAGTTTGAGGGCTGTTTCTTGGCCAGTACAAAGTAGACCTTCCTTAATGCAGGAGACTATCCACCACAAGGAGCTCTTCCACACAGCCTTCCCCAGTTATTTGTTACAGATAATCCCACAAAAAGGTGATTGGCTTTTGAGTTTTTACATAGATTGTACCAAGCACCACAGAGGAGACATTGTCTGGTCCAATTGATAGAGTATCTCCTCTTTCAAGGGGTGGGGGCTAAGAACAGTGGTAGACTGATGGTCGTCCAATGTGGAAGGGAGTCTCAACTTTTGGTAATGCGGTCACCCAAAATCTCAGCACCAATTTGTCAGTAAAAAACATGGTGTAGGATGGTTACCAGAGCCTGGAGCTCATTTATACGAGAAATGACAATTGCAACGAGGAGCATCGCCTTTAAAGTTAGGAGATAAGTGAGCAGATAGGTTAGAAAGCCATAAACATGCAGAATGTCAAGTCCAAATTAAGGTTCCACTGTGGCATCACAAACGGTTTAGGAGACAACGTGCATGTCGAACCTTTAATAAATCTCAGGTTTTCTGGTCTTGCTTATTCGAATCACCTTTTACAGTTATAATTTAATAGCAGTTAACTGGCTACACACATAGGGCGTAAGTAGCACAGATTCGGGTGAAGGACTGTCCTCCTTAAACATGGGTTCCTCTCGAAGTGGTAGCCTGATCAGAGGACAGCACGTGCTGAGGAGCACTACGTAACAATCTCCTGGCACAATATGGAGCAACCAGGATGATTATGGCCCAGTGGTCCTGGATCTCCTTCAGAACTCAGAGCAGGCGAGGTAGAGGTAGGAAGGCGTACAGGAGTCTCTTGTTTTGTTCTAGCCGGAATGATTCTTCTAATGAGTATTCTTGCATAAATATCCATCTAGGCTCCCCAGACCCACTGTTAGGAGACAGCCTACACCCCCTCCAGAATGTAGACAACACTTGTAATCTGCCAGCTAACATCAACTCAGCTTGTCTGCTCTGGCATCCAGGTACCCTGACAGGTGGTTGGCGAACGGCCAGCAAGGGGACCTCTGAAAACAGACCGTGGCTACGAGGGGTCCACCAGCGACAGTTCGACTGGCGGCCCCTGCCTTTCCATGAGAACCGAAGGTGCACAAGTGGGAGCTGGAAGTGCACTGAAAATTCTAAAGTATGGACTATTTGAAGGTCTCAATCTGATGCAAAATTGAAAAACAGTCCAGGAAACTCAAGTTTATCGGAACTTACTAGCACATTAGAAAAGATGAAGTGGCGTATTTATAGTCCCCTAGTGCCACCTTGAGCCAATTTAATGTCATTCACTTTGATGTTAACATGGCCCAACGAGGCTGAAATCCCTGCGCAGTATTTTCATAGTGGCGCAATGCATGCACTGCACTACTCTGTAACCCTTTGTGCTACATTATGCCTGCAAAGGGGGAGCTCCCCCATTAGGGAAGCTGGAAAAATGGTGCAAGGAAATCTCTGAAATTTCCTTGTGCCATTTTTTACAGCACATTTAGGTCCTTCTCAAGAGCAGGCGTTAAAAGGGGGCTTCCATTTTTTAGAATGGGTCCCTTTGCACTCTGCTGAATATGTTGGCGCTACTCCTGCAGAGTACATCAATAGTGTCATGAAAAATGATGCTATTGCCCCTACTCTGTGCCATGGTGCGCCGTATTTTAAATACGGCGCACACATGGTGGCACTAGGGGGGTGCTAAGGGGTGCAGGGAAAGTGCAGCACCACTTTCCATATATCTGGCCCTAAGAGTTGTTGGAAACCACTGAAATAGAGAATGGACCGCCAGACTTGCATCGTAAGACACAGAAAGAAAGGGTCTGACGTAAGCATGGAGGGTGGCAATACTACAGTACTCCACTGCATCACTTCCAGGGTGGTATAGAGTGGGTGCGGGAGCTGATTTTTCTGCTTGACATAAGTCATAGAAAGGCCAAGCCTAGATAAAGTTGAAGTCACTTTTGCCTTGGTGGACTGGGCACAGCCACCTTGAGTAGGTTCTTTCTTGGCAAGGGCATAGCGTATCTTAAATAATGCATAGCACAATCCTTCTGGACAGTACCCACTTCTGGATTGCCCTGGCATTTTGGCATCAACATAGCATATGAACAGCTGATTATCAGACCAGCATTCCCTGGTCCTAAATACGTAGTAGCCGACAGCCCTAAGAGTATCCAGATGATGGATTCGCTCCTCGTCCTTAATGAGACGAGGCACAGGATAAAATGTAGGCAGGATTACAGACCGACTAACGTGAAGCAGAGTATTCAACTTGGGAAGATTTTAATCTTTTGTTCTAAAAGCAAGCTTCTCCAGAAAGGAAGATTTGAGTTGAGCACACACAAAGACTGCCATCATGCCAGCTCTTCACGGGTGAACTGCAATCTCGTAGACAGTGTTTGGTCTTGACTGTCAGCAGTCGCAACTTGTAGCTACACCTGGAAACAACCAGAGATCCCATCAGACATATGAAGACCAGGGTAAGTGCAGTCTAAGGCAAATTGATCAGAGAAGGGGGAACAAATGTAAGATGACCCGTTCAGAAATCTGACAACAGTACGAAATTTGAACAGTGAAGGGTGGTCTGGTAGACCAAGGTTTTTTTTTCAGATTTCTCAGCTTTTCTTGAACTGTTCCCAGTGCAGAGTCGCCCCCAGCTCATCAAAGTGCAAAACAAACATCCAAAAGATGCACCTTTATTGGTTAAGTAATCTCATCTGTGCATCATGATATGAACCTGGTCCAAAACTCAGGTTATACAGATTTCATGGAGGGATGATGCCTCAACAGAATGACGCCCACTACCTCCTGTGGTAGTTGGAAAGAACTCGGATTACCCCACTCCTTATTAAGGTATGAAGGTGGAGGCAATTGAGGTTCAGTGCAGAACTTGACTCCCTGATTGAGAGGAGGCCCACCCTATGTGAAACTAGGATCAGGAGGACACAGATACAAGTTTAACAGGTATGCTTACCAAACCCTCTGCAGCCAGTTCGGGGTTACCAGAATATTCTGATGGATACCCCAACTGTAAATTCCTCTCCTTGTGAACATCCCCAGTCGCCAGACAGAATCCGGAGATTTCTTTGAGATTCCCTTGCACACTGGTAAGTGGAGTTGTGCAGTGCTGTCCCACTCCACAATATAACCACCTCATCCAAATGCGGACATCAGTTCCTTAGATCTTTTCTTACTGCACCTTGCAGCACAGATCCACAGCTTGCTCCCTCTTTCATTTGACAGAAGACATTTTACAGACTGCACATTGCCTTGTGGTATTGCAAGAAGCAAAGCCGGGTGGGGTGTGGGTCTTGTGTCAAGAGGTTCAAGGCTGCCACTAGCTGAGTTATCAGAGTAGCTCCCGAATTGTAATCACCTGGAAGGATTTTTAATTGCCAGGGTTGACAAACTCATCCGGCATTGCTTTGAGGATCACACATGACAGCTACACTTCTCTTCAAGGTGGAAGAGGGCATCTTCCAGCAGTAGGAGAACCTGGTCTCCATCTTTTCATAACTACAGAGAATACAGTGTCAAAACATTTGCAAACTAGAATTCTCAAGCCTATTCTCACTCAGAGGAAGTAAGACATACAGGAGTCCCAAATTCCAGTCCAGTTGAGAAGCATCTCCACCTATCCTGCCCAAAGTTCTGAAGAACATCAAGAATGACTGGTCACCAGTCATCCTAGTGGCTCTGGATTGGGCCAGGGGAGCATGGTAACCAAGACTTCTGGCCTTGAGGATCTGTCCTCCTATCGAGCTGCCTCTTTTGGAGGATCTCCTGTTGTAGCAGCACAGAGGAGTCCTGCACCCACACCTGTATAACTTAAACCTTCATGCTTGGAGATAAAGCAGCGACAGCTGACTACTTCTGACCTTTCTCCTGAGGTAGTAAATGTCATTCTGGCAGCAAGGCATCCCCTCCACCAAACCCATCTATGCAGGACACTGGGAGAAGTTTGCTATCTGGTGTTCTTCTAGGCATATCCTATACTTAGAAGTTCAGTTGCCTTTTTTCCTTGTTAGTCCAGCAAGGCCTTGCTGTGGTAATAGTTCAAGGTTATTTATTAGCTTTATGGACTTAACTACAGTTGCCTGATGAGCCATCTTTTTTTAAGTCACCTGTTGTGATGCAATTTTTGAAAGGGATGGGCCAAATGTTCCCACCAACACCCTTTGTAATGCCCCAGTATTATCTCAACAGATTCTTACATTCCTAACATGCACTCCATTTGAGCCCACAGACAGCTGCTCCCTTAGATTACTAATATCAAAACAGGTTCCTCTTTGCCTCATACCAGCTCACACTGGACAAGTTGAGTGCCTGTTTTTTTTTCTTCTTTTTACATCTGTGAGGCAGCAACAAGGGTACCAGTCCAGACATTAATGAAGCACTAGTGCCAGGACAGGCAGGTCCGGTGGGTAGGGCACTTGGCTCATGTGATCCTGCAGGTCTTTCTGATCTGAGCCATTCCACGGACCAGCCACCAGGGAAGGTACTGCGTTGGTCTTATCTGTTAACAAGGTGAGGAATCTGTGGTTAGAGCGTTACCAAAGGTAACTAACTTGTTCTTCTGATGGATACTCCTGTCTGTTGGATACTCTAACTACAGATTCCTCACCAACTCATCCTACTTCCAGTTCTGTGGAATGGACTCATCTGGTACATACTAAAAAGGTACCAACTTTGTGCCAGTGTGCCGATCACCATCTGCTTCCTAAGCACTTCACACCAACATCACAGACAGATATCAGGGCCACAATATAACCGGCATGTCTGTGCGTTTATATCAGTTACTTTTTTATGTCACTCCCAAGGCAAGATGGAGATGACAGAGCTGCATGATGCCACCCACCTGCATGTGAGGAAATTGCTGAGAAAAAACTACTGATCCAGTCTGGTATCTCAGTATTCTTGAGGTCAGAAACCTGCAGTTAGAGTATCCACCCACCCTGTGAGTATCTGTTCATGGCATGCAGTGCTGTAGATTCACATGCTCTGCACACTCCTGCCTTCTAGTGTTGGGCTCAGACGTGTCTAAGTTATTTTTCTCCAGAGAAGTCTTTTGAATCACAAGATTTATTGACTCCTCCTATGAACGGTAATGCACCAAGGTACAGTGACTCCAGTCATGACTGGTAATGGGCACCGGCTTCAATGTTAGATTGTTTAAGGCATAAAGATAGAGGAAAGGAAGATGACCATGCAAAGAGAGAAAAAGACATCCACAACAACCAAAGGCTTCCATGGGGAGGGTGGGTGTATGTGAATCTACAACAAACTGTTACTTAATGTGTAAGCATCGGTCTCTTCCGCTCTGTATAGACTGTAAAGCAGTTCTCCCCTAAGCAGTCGCTAGCTGGAAGTTGCTGCAGAAGACTGAAAAGGCATACACAAGACAGCCTAGCCAATGCTTGTTGCCGTGCATGTTTGAATGCCCTCAACGAGCCTTCTGGCTTTGCCCACCTTAGAGAGAGCATGGCCTTTATGTGACATGCCAAGGAAGTCCACTAATGCCCTTTCTTGCAGGCACAATAGGGCCTTGTTGGTGGTGGGCTATTGTTTTTTGGCCTTAGCGTAGCAAGTATGAATTCCCTAGATGAGCCATCTGGCTATGCCCGCCTTTGAAAGCGTGGTCAGTTACAGTGAAAGCAACAAAGATGTTGAGTTTTGAGAAACTGCTTTGTCTTGTCAATGTAGTACATAAGGGCCCATTTGACATCTAGTTTCCGGAATGCCCACTGTGCTACTGAGTGACTGTGGGAAGAACGATACCACTTTAGGCAGAAACTGTGGGTTCGTCAGAAGAACAACTGTCATTATAGACTTTAAAGAAAGGTTCTTCTAAGGAAAGAACTTGAAGTTCACTCACACGCTTTAAAGATGTAATGACAACATGGAAGGAAACCTCCACCTTTGAGTCCCTTAACTCACTCCACCCTACAGTTCTGGTAGAAGTGTGGCTTAATGGTTAGAGCGACAGACCCTGATACAGAAATCTGGCCCGGGACCAGGGTTCAATTCCCCCCTCAGCAGGTCTTGCGAGAAATATCAGGTCCGAGGAAATTGAGCCCATCAGTGCCTAATCTAATTCATTGGTCCCACTCTGTAACTCTGGGCAATAGCTAGCTTAATCTCCACAACGGCCCCAACAGCGCTGGGATGCCTGGCATCACCTTGGAGGTTGCCCAGGAGTGGGCACCTCACAGGAAAAAGCCAGGAGGGGTTCCACAGCAGTATGCGTCCAGCGCCTTGAGACCCTAACGGGCGAGTAGTGCGCTATACAAGTACGAAGTTTACAGTTTTAAAGGGAGGGCCCATTAGTTGAGTTAGAACTATATTGAGGTTCAAGCAGGGCCTTGGGGCATCCTGGGCAAGAACTCGTCTGAGTCCTTTCATGAAGGATTTGATGACTGGGACTCTGAATAAAGAAGAGTGTTTCCTGTTTTGTAGCTAATCTACAACTAAGTGAAAACGGATAGAAGTGTGGACAAGGTGTGATTGTTGAAGATGAAACAGAAAGCAGACTACGCCCTGGACCACTGGTTTCTGCAGATTGATGCATTTGGAAAGGCAGTAATGGACAAACATATTCCACTTGGCTGCACAACAGGCCTGTGTGGTAGGCCTACAGGCCATTTTTAGGATGGACATGCATTATGGGGGCAGTCTGAGGTAACCAAATTCTAAGATCTCAGGAGCCAAATTGCAAGTTTGAGCTGCCGGGGGTTTGGATGGCTGACTATGCCTGGAACTTCTAACACAGAACCAAGGCAGTTTCTGATGTGGAACTACGGATAAGACAAGATGTTTTGTGATCCATGGATGCCTGATCCAAGTGGACGCCACAAGAATGAGGGATGTTTACCAAAGCTTCCAAACCACATATGGAAGAAGTAGGAGGAAAAAATGCATAGGCAAATATCCCTGACCAATTCATCCACTGTGAGTTGCCTCTAGATTGTTGGAACCTAGAGGCAAAGCTTTGGCATTTTTTTTTTTTTTTGGGCAGTTGCAAAGAGTTCTATGTCATATATATATATATATATATTTCAGAAATATATATACGTAGGTAATATCATTCTTGGTGTGATCAGACAGGCAACGGGGAGGCAGGTGGTACCGTGAGGATACTGTATCCACCAGATAAAGCGTTACTGGAGATAAGTAACTTGTTCTTTTGATCCTGTGAGGAGGAGGGTAGACCTGATTCAATGATGTGTCCGGTAGCGCCCCTATGAACAGGAGGCGCTGAGAGGGCTCCCGGTGAGATTTGGGCACATTCAACGAAAAGACAAGGTTGAACGACGACTGGGTTGTCACCTGCAAATGGTACAGCACTAACTCTGGAGACTTGGATTTGATCAGCCAATCGTCCAGGTAAGGGAATACAGATATTCCCTTCCTTCTGACATGTGCTACAACCACTGCTGCCATCACCTTTGTGAAAACTCAAAGTGCAGAAATAAGACCAAAAAGAAGGAGCTCAAACTGGTAGTGCTGCAACCCACCTCATGAAACAGAGATACTTCCTGTGCGACTTCAGAATGAGGATGTGAAAATATGCATCCTCTAAGTCGATAGAAACCATCCAGTCTTCTTTATTCAGCGCAAGAAGCACCTGGCCAGGGTAAGCATTTTGAATTTTTCCTGTTTGAGAATCCAATTCAAAACCTTCAGGTCCAGAATTGGCCTCAAACGACCCTCCTTCTTGGGAATCAGGAAATACTTGAATAACATCCCTGACCCTTTTTCTGCTCCGGATCCAACTTCACTGGCCCTTCAACAATAGATTTTGCACCTCCTTTTGAAGCAACAGTAAATGTTCTTCTAAGCAAAAAGAATGTTGAGGAAGGAAAGGAGGGAGGGGGGAGAACTCTCGAAAGGGAAGGGCATAACCATTTCCTACAATTTCCTACAATGCTTGGAGTCCATGAGCCTGATGTTATCAACTCCCATTCTTGAAGAAAATGAAACAACTTTCCCCCTACAGGTAACACAGTGCTTGAAGGAAAGAGAACTAGGGCTGATTCCCTGATTGGTTTCCAGCAGAGGTGACGAGGAGAAAAGCCACTGAGTGGCACCATGTGATTTAAGTCTTCCATGACCTCTGTAGGACCTGTAGAGGGGGTTGGCAGGTTGACGACTCTGGAACTGCTGTCTCCAACGAAAGGAGAAGCTATGGCCAAACCGCCTAAACCTACGAAAAGGTCTATAGGTCGATGATAATGATGGAAGATCTAAAGACTTTGCACTTGAAAGGTTTAAAGACAGAAAAGCCACTGCTGAGTCAGCTTTTTCTCCAAACAGTTTGGACCCATCAAACGGGAGGTCCATCAAGGAGGATTGCATATCCTGGGAAAACCCCGAACCTCTAAGCCATGTGTGCCTCCTATTGACCACTGATGTTCCAATGACTTTGCCAACAGAAGTGGCTGTTTCTAGGCCACATTGAATAACCTGTCTGTAAGGAAATGCCTCCTTGGCATGGTTACCCCCCTGACTTTTTGCCTTTGCTGATGCCAAGTGTGCTGAAGCCTGCTAACCAGGCCCCAGCACCAGTGTTCTTTCCCTAACCTGTACCTTTGTTTCCACAATTGGCACACCCTGGCATCCAGGTAAGTCCCTTGTAACTGGTACCCCTGATGCCAGGGAAGGTCCCTAAAGGCTGCAGCATGTCTTATGCCACCCTGGGGACCCCTCACTCTGCACAGACACACTGCTTGCCAGCTTGTGTGTGCTAGTGGGGATAAAACGACAGTCGACATGGCACTCCCCTCAGGGTGCCATGCCAACATCACACTGCCTATAGGTATAGGTAAGTCACCCCTCTAGCAGGCCTTACAGCCCTAAGGCAGGGTGCACTATACCATAGTTGAGGGCACAAGTGCATGAGCACTATGCCTCTACAGTGTCTAAGCAAAACCTTAGACATTGTAAGTGCAGGGTAGCCATAAGAGTATATGGTCTGGGAGTCTGTCAAACACGAACTCCACAGCACCATAATGGCTACACTGAAAACTGTGAAGTTTGGTATCAAACTTCTCAGCACAATAAATGCACACTGATGCCAGTGTACATTTTATTGTAACATACACCCCAGAGGGCACCTTAGAGGTGCCCCCTGAAACCTTAACCGACTACCAGTGTAGGCTGACTAGTTTTAGCAGCCTGCCACACACCAGACATGTTGCTGGCCACATGGGGAGAGTGCCTTTGTCAATCTGTGGCTAGTAACAAAGCCTGTACTGGGTGTAGGTGCTTCTCACCTCCCCCTGCAGGAACTGCAACACCTGGAGGTGAGCCTCAAAGGCTCACCCCCTTTGTTACAGCACCCCAGGGCACTCCAGCTAGTGGAGTTGCCCGCCCCCTCTGGCCACGGCCCCACTTTTGGCGGCAAGGCCGGAGGAGATAATGAGAAAAACAAGGAGGAGTCACTGGCCAGTCAGGACAGCCCCTAAGGTGGCCTGAGCGGAGGTGACTGACTTTTAGAAATCCTCCATCTTGCAGATGGAGGATTCCCCCAATAGGATGAGGGATGTGCCCCCCTCCCCTCAGGGAGGAGGCACAAAGAGGGTGTAGCCACCCTCAGGGCTAGTAGCCATTGGCTACTAACCCCCAGACCTAAACACACCCCTAAATTGAGTATTTAGGGGCTCCCAGAACACAGCGAGATAGATTCCTGCAACCTAAGACGAAGGAGGACTGCTGAGCTGAAAACCTGCAGAGAAAACGGAGACACCAGCTGCTTTGGCCCCAGCTCTACCGGCCTGTCTCCCCACTTCTAAAGACACTGCTCCAGCGACTTGTTCCACAGGGTCCAGCGACCTCTGAAACCTCAGAGGACTACCCTGCATCTAGAAGGACCAAGAACTCCGGAGGGCAGCGGCTCTGTTCCACAAAGACTGTTGTTTCAAAGTTGCTTCTTTGTTGCAAAGTTGCACACGTTTCCCGCCGGAAGCATGAGACTTTGCACTCTGCACCCGACGCCCCCGTCCCGACTTGTGGAGAACAAACACCACAGGGAGGACTCCCCGGCGACTACGAGAATGTGAGTAGCCCGAGTTGACCCCCCTGAGCCCCCACAGCGACGCCTGCAGAGGGAATCCCGAGGCTCCCCCTGACTGCGACTACCAGGCGTCGGGTCTTTGAAGCAGGCAAAGACACTGCACCCGCGGCCCCCAGGACCTGAAGGATCCGACCTCCAGTGCAGGAGCGACCCCCAGGTGGCCCTCTCCCTTGCCCAGGTGGTGGCTACCCCGAGGAGCCCCCCCGCCCTTGCCTGCATCGCTGAAGAGACCCCTTGGTCTCCCATTGAAACCTATTGCGAACCCGACGCCTGTTTGCACACTGCACCCGGCTGCCCCCGTGCCATTGAGGGTGTACTTTTTGTGCCAACTTGTGTCCCCCCCCCGGTGCCCTACAAAACCCCCCTGGTCTGCCCTCCAAAGACGCAGGTACTTACCTGCTGGCAGACTGGAACCGGGGCACCCCCTTCTCCATTGAAGCCTATGCGTTTTGGGCACCACTTTGACCTCTGCACATGACCGGCCCTGAGCTGCTGGTTTAGTAACTTTGGGGTTGCCCTGAACCCCCAACGGTGGGCTACCTTGGACCCATCTTTGAACCCTGTAACCACCAGACTCTCAGCTGAAGGATGTTGAGTTACAAATTGTGGATCACCTGGTGCAGCTTTATATCTTCTGGCAATCACCTTGGACAATGCCGGATTAGTGACTGAGCTAGTCCTGGAGCTGTGAAGCAAACCAGTCAAAGCATCATTGTTAGAAATGGGGTCTCTAGTTGGCAGTCGGTTTGCACCCTGTCCAAGTAGGGACCCTCACTCTAGTCAGGATAAGGGAGATACCCACTCAGATAACCCCTGCTCACCCCCTTGGTAGCTTGGCACAAGCAGTAAGGCTTATCTCAGAAGTAATGTGTAAAGTATTTGCACACACAGTAGCACAGTCAAAACACTACAAATGGACACCACACCACTTAAGAACTGCAGTAACTACCTATGGATTCCTCACCTAAAGAATTCTCCCCTCGCGCCAGCCTTCGACGGAAATTTCTTCTAGCTCTGCACGTCGACGTCACAATCGTCCGACTTCACGCAACGCCACATGACGTCATCTAGGCAATAAGAAGCCGTCGTCGACGTGCAGACATCAGTTATCACCATTTTTTTACGTGCCATAGAGGCGAACAGGTTAAACCTAAAGAGCACACACTAATCCAGAATAGACTAAAATAAAACATTTAATATAAAACTCAGTATATATCACAGTTATGAATGCTCAATTCGAGATAGAAATAAATAAATATATATGTACAATTCCAGTCCAAAATGTCCTTTTCACTATCTTAGATTGCAAAGAAAAAGTATATACAATTAATACAACCATATGCATGTGAAAGCTTTATACATATATATACAAGTCCAAGGATGCGCACCCAAAGAGATCCTGGTTTGACCAGTCAGGCAACGGGGAGGTGGGTGGGACCGTGAGGAATCCACAGGTAGTTACTGTATCCACCAGAAAAAGCGTTACCGAAGGTAAGTAACTTATTCTTCTGATGGATACCCCCTACCTGGGATTCCTCACCAAAAAAATAGAGTTCCCAAGCAGTATAACCTCCCGTGGAGGGTGCCCGAATGGTCAAACCAAGAAATCTTGCAGCACTGAGCGAGCAAAATGGCCATCCCTCCTGACCTCAGAGTCCAAACAGTAATGCTTGGCAAAAGTATGGAGGGATGCCCGGGTTGCTGCCCTGCAGATGTCAGCCACAGGAACACCTCTAGCCAAAGCCGATGAAGCCCTGGTGGAATGGGCACGAAGCCCCACAGGTGGATCTCTCTTTGCCAAAGAATAGCAGATCTTAATACATAGAATGACCCACCTGGATAGCGTTCTCTTGTGGACCGCTCTACCTTTCCTCTTCCCCACGTATCCAACGAAGAGCTGTTCATCCTGTCTGAACTCTTTCGTCCTGGCGACGTAGAAGCTCAGTGCTCTTCGCGGATCCAGCCCGTGGAGCCTCTCTTCCTCCTTGGATGGGTGAGGTGGAGGGTAAAAGGAAGAGAGAGTAATTGACTGCCCCAGGTGAAAGGGTGTAACAACCTTCGGTAGGAAAGCGCCTTGGTCCTCAACACCACTTTGTCCTTGAAGAAGGAAAGGAATGGGGTTTCTACAGTTAGAGCCTGAAGCTCACTAACCCTTCTGGCAGATGTTATTGCCACCAAGAAAACAGTTTTAAATACTAGGAACCGTAAAGAACAAGAGTGCATGGGTTCAAACGGGGCCCCCATAAGAAAAGTCAAAAACAAGTTAAGGTCCCACTGAGGCATAACGAATGGCGTGGGCAGATACTTATTAGTAAGTCCCTTTAGAAACTTTAAAACAATTGGTGACTTAAAGAAGGATGGTTGATCAGGAAGGCACAGAAAAGCAGATAGTGCAGACAGATAACCCTTAACAGTGGCAACTGAAAAACCTTTCTGTGCCAAACAGAGCGCAAATGACAAAATGTCAGATAAACCAGCTCTTAAAGGATCTAAACTATTCTCTCCACACCAGCTTGTAAACTTAGCCCAACGATTTGCATAGATTGACTTGGTGGAGTGTCGCCTGGCCGATAGAAAAACTTCCACCACATCTGGATGGAGAGAAAAGGAACTCAGATTGCCCCGTTCAATCTCCAGGCATGAAGATGCAGGCTCTGGAGGTGGGGGTGTAGAATCTGCCCCTGCGACTGCGAGAGGAGGTCCACCCTGCAAGGGAGACGGAGCGGAGGGCACTGAGAGAGTTGGAGTAGGTCCGAATACCACACCCTTCTCAGCCAATCGGAGCTATTAAGATGACTTGAGCTCGGTCTTGGCGGATTTTCCTGAGAACTTGAGGAATCAAGGGTATGGGGGGAAACGCGTAAAGCAACTGACCCTTCCAGGACATCTGAAACGCGTCCCCCAGAGCTCCTTGCACCGGATACTGGAGGCTGCAAAACAGTGGGCACTGCGCATTATCTTGAGTTGCAAACAGATCTATTTGTGGATATCCCCACATCTGGAAGATATACAGAACTAGATCTGGATGAAGACGCCACTTGTGGTCGACCGAGCTGCGTCGACTGAGAATGTCTGCACGCACATTCAGGACTCCGGCCAAATGATGTGCAATCAAGCAGATCTTGTGATCCTGAAGCCAGGACTAGAGTCGAAGAGCTTCTCTGCAGAGAAGATACAACCCCACTCCTCCCGGTTTGTTTATATACCACATCGCGGTCGTGTTGTCCATTAGAACCTGGACTGACTGACCGCGAATGGAAAGGAGGAAGGCCTTGAGTGCCAGCCGTACTGCCCGCAATTCTAACAGATTGATGTGTAATTTCTGTTCTACTGGAGACCAAAGGCCTTTGATCTCCAGGTCCCCCAGATGAGCTCCCCACCCTAGAGTGGAAGCATCCGTTACCACTGAGGCCACTGGTGGGGGTAGCGAGAACGGTCTTCCTTGAGACAGGTTGTCGACCACTGCCCACCATTGAAGATCCACTGCGGTGTCTCTGGAGATCTTTATCGAATCCTCGAGATCCCCTTTGTGCTGAAACCACTGCCTGCGGACGCACCACTGGAGAGCCCTCATGTGCCAGCGTGCATGAGTGACCAACAGTATGCAAGAAGCAAACAGACCGAGCAGACGAAGGACTTTGAGGATTGGAACTACCGCTCCATTTTGAAACATTGGAATCAAAGCCTGTATGTCCTGAACCCGCTGTGGCGGAGGAAAGGCCCGATTCAATGTCGTGTCCAATACTGCCCCTATGAACAGGAGGCGTTGAGGGCTCAAGGTGAGACTTGGGTACATTGACTGAAAACCCCAGGTCGTACAACAATTGAGTCGTCGACTGGAGATGGCACCGCACGAGCTCTGGAGTACTGGCTTTGATCAACCAATCGTCCAGATAGGGAAACACAGCGATCCCTTTTCTTCTGAGCTCTGCTGCTACCACCGCCATCACCTTCGTGAAGACTCGAGGTGCTGAAGTAAGACCAAACGGGAGGACCGCAAACTGATAATGTTGTGATCCCACCACAAAACAAAGATACTTCCTGTGCGATCTGAGGATCGGAATATGAAAATACGCGTCCTGCAAATCGACCGACACCATCCAGTCTCCTTCGTTCAACGCCAAAAGAACCTGTGAGAGGGTCAGCATTTTGAACTTTTTCTGTTTGAGGAACCAATTCAAAATCCTCAAGTCCAAAATCGGTCTCAGCCGACCATCCTTCTTGGGAATCAAAGTATTTTGAATAGCACCCCTGACCCCTCTCTTGCTCGGGAACCAACTCTATTGCACCTTTTTGTAATAGGGATAATACCTCCTGCTGAAACACGAGAAAATAGTCTTCCGAACAGAAGGATGGGCAGGGAGGGTGGGAGGAAATTCCCAAAAGAGCGTACCCCCTCTTCACAATGTCGATAACCAAGGAGTCTTATGTTATGACCTCCCACATTGGAAGAAAAAGGGTAAGTCTCCCCCCTACTGGAGATGAATGGACAGGGAATGGTGGAGGACTACCGCTGCTTTCCTTGCTGCACCCCTCCCGAGGAAGAGGCAGAATGCTGCAAGGTGGCTCCTCTCGTACGGACTCTGCCCCTGCCCCTGAAGGATCTGTAAGGCAGGGTAGAAGCAGTTTGTTGTGGTCCTTGCAGTCTTCCTCGAAAGGAACCACGACCAAATCCTTTAAATCTCCAAAAACCTCTAAAGGTGGATGAGGCCGACGACTGGACTCCCAAGGATCTAGCTGTTGCTTCCCTCTCTTTAAAATGTTCTAAGGCTGAGTCAGCCTTAGAACTGAAGAGCTTTTCCCCATAAAACAAAAGATCAAGGAGTGTAGCCTGCACGTCCGTCGAGAAGCCCGATGATCTAAGCCAAGACTGCCTCCTAGAGACTATGGTCGGGCCCATAGCCCAGTCACCGAGCCCGAAGTGTCCAAACCAGACTGGATCACTTGCGTCACAGCCGCTTGAGCATCCGAAAAGAGTTGCAGCATCTCCTGTGACACATTAGGATGGCCCTTTGCCTCTTCCATAAGGGCATGTATGTAACGTCCCAGTATACATGTGGCGTTAGAAGATTTCAGGGCCATACTGCACGATGAAAGTCTTTTTAGCAGTATGGTCCATCTTTTTCGACTCTCTATCAGCAGGAACCCCAGGAAACGAGCCAGGAGAGGATCTGGAGGAACATGAAGCTTGGACCACAAGGCTCTCCGGAGTTGGTTGCCTGGAAAGAAACACCGGATCCCCAGGCGCCGTCCTGTAACGCCGAGCCACCGCTCTGTTGACCGCAGCGGTGGATACAGGTTTCATCCAAATATCCTTAATAGGGTCCAGCAGAGCCTCATTGAATGGAAGAAGAGGCTCAGCAGATGCAGATGTCGGATGGAGGACCTCTGTCAATAAATTTCTTACCCTCCGCGGTAGGAAGAGTAATATCCAAAAAGTCTGCAGCCTTACAAATGGCCTTATGGAAAGAAGCTGCTTCCTCTGATCTCTCCAGGAGAAGCTAGATCCCATTCCGGGGTAGTGTCAAGGCCACTAGCTGAGTCCAGACCCTGGAAGTCACCTGAGGGCTCTACAACTTCTCCTTCCTCCAGGTGTTGCCTCGCGTACTCCTCATCTTCCAAGAGACGAAGGACCAGGCGCCTTGATCTAAGTCTGGATTCCAAGCCTGGAGTCGACAAGGTGTCAGCAGACGCCGAAGATCTCCGTCAGCGCCGAACCTCGGATTCGTCTGAAGCCGGAGGCTCCGGCTCCACAGCGTTCTTGGACGTCGATGGGATCCGAGGCGAATCAGACGGCGCCGTAACAGGTGTAGCCATCCTGATCGACGTCGTAGGCATCGGCGCCGCTTCAGACGCAGCAGACATAAACGGGGTGAACGGCGCCGACTTGAAAGACGCCGGAACACCCAAGTCGTAGGCCAAAGGACCAGACGGACCTGCATGACTTCCACCCGGCACCATGGAAGCAAAGATGTTAAACACAGCGTTCAAAAACGCTGCAGGATCCGATCCCGGAGTTGGGAAAGCCAGGTACTGTTGCTGCTGCACCGGCGCAGCTGCCGAAGAGGATCCAGGTAACTCCTGGCCAGGAGAACCTTCAGGCCTCTGGGGAGGCTCGACCTCAGACCGACCCAGGTGACGTCGGGTCACCAGAGGTGGAGGGGTGACGGTCGGGCTTATCTCCCACATCGGATGCCGAGTCGACAGAGAAGCCGATCTAGACCTGGACCGTCCTTTGCTCGATCGGCGCCGAGATCCATGACGGCGCCGAGAGCCACTATGGTGATGACGAGACCTAGAGGATCTCGACGAAGACTCCCTCCTATGACGCCTCTCTTTCTTCTTCTTGGACCGGGCCAAGAATAACTTCGCCTCTCTGAGTGCCTTAGGGTTCATGCGCTGGCACGAACCGCATGCCTCGACCTCATGATCGGAACTAAGGCACCAGAGGCAGTTTTCGTGGGGGTCGGTAACCGACACCCGACCCCCGCATTGGTTACAAGGTTTAAAGCCGGATTTTCTAGGCTGCGAAATCGTAACCGTCCGTTGGTAACAGTAGCTCCCTGTGAGCCTCGAAGAAACAAGCGTTATTCGGGCACGGAAAAAAGGGAACGGACGTCTGCACGTCGACGACGGCTTCTTATTGCCTAGATGACGTCATGTGGCATCGCGTGGAGTCGGGCGATTGTGAAGTCATCGTCGACGTGCAGAGCTAGAAGAAATTTCCGTCGAAGGCTGGCGCGAGGAGAGAATTCTTTTGGTGAGGAATCCACAGGTAGGTGTATCCATCAGAAGTAATGTGTAAAGCATTTGCACAACACACAGTAATAAGTGAAAACACTACAAATGGACACCACACCAGTTTTAGAAAAATATCCCATATTTATCTATATAAAAAAAGACCAAATACGATAAAAATCCAACATACTGTAATAAAATATGAATTCAGCAAGATTTACTCAAAAATACAGTTCCTTGAAGTCGATAGCTCCACATGGGGCTATCACGGCGTTGTGATCAACAAAACCAACAGTTCAGGCAGGCCGCGGCATTGCGGGCCAGCTACGGTCTTGGGAAGACCCACAAACAGTACCTTGGATTTGCAGGGAGTCGTGAGCTCCGGAGAGCAGCGCCGCTGACGTCGCAGTGTCGGTTCCGGAGTCGGTGCAGGAATCGTCGGGCTCTTGAGGTCACATGCGTTGCGGATCGAACTCCAGGCTGATGAAGTCAGGTTCACTGGCGTGGATGGCGTTGGGGCTGCGGTGCACAGCGGGACGATGCGACGCGCGGTGCCCAGAGGTCACTGTGACGGCAGCGGCTCAGTAACAGCGTCCAGCAGCGTTTGTGAGACCAGGGCTGCGGTGTGAAGCAGGCCAGTGCGACGTGCGGTGTCCACAGGTCACAGTGCAGGCAGCAGTGTTGTTGCTGAAGCGCTGTCATCGGTAGGCCCAAGCCAGCGGTGCGGGACGGGACTGTGCTTCGTGACCCTCACGAGTGGTGTCCACAGGCCACGGTGCAGGCACAATGCCTGGTAACGACACAGGAGTCTATGGTACTGGCGTCGGTGGACTGGGGCTGCGGGACGGTGCTTCATGTACCTCATGAGCAGCGTCCACAGGCCACGGTGCAGGCAGCGGCGCTAGTGCAGCAGGAGCAGCATCACCGGGGATGCTCAGGCTGCATTGTGAGCAGGCAAAGCCGGAGTGTGGGGCCCACAGGTCGCACTGCGAGCAGCGGCTTGGTGAAGTCGTCCAATGACAGTGTCGGGGAGACCAGAGTTGCAGTGCAAAGCGGGGCAATGAGACTCCGTGTGGTGTCGGCAGGTCACGGTGCAGGCTAGAGTCGTCAGCGGTGTTGCAGTGGTTTCTCCTCTTGAACAGCACAAAACACACAGTTCCCAGTGCTGCAGGTCGAGGAAACTGAAGTCTTTGGTGTCCCCAAGACATCCAACAGGAGGCAAGCTCTACTCCAAGCCCTTGGAAATTTTTCTCAAGCAGGACATACAGCAAAGTTCACCCTTTGCACTCTTTTCAGGCAGAAGCAGCAACTGCAGGCCAGTCCACCAGAGCCGCACAGCAAAGGGACAGTAATCCTCCTTCAGCTCTTCTCCTTGCAGAGGTTCCTCTTTATTCCAGAAATATTCTAAAAATTTGGGGATTGGGGGCTTTTTCTTATATCCAGGTCTGCCTTTGAAATTACAAAACTTCAAAACAAAGTCTCAAGTGTTTGCAAGACCCTTCCTTGTCCAGGCCAGGCCCCAGACGCACACCAGGGGGTCAGAGACTGCATTGTGTGAGGGCAGGCACAGTCCTTTCAGGTGTGAATGACCACTCCTCCCTCCTCTCTAGCACAGATGGCTCATCAGGATATGCATGCTACATTTTGTGTCACTGTCTAGAGAGGTGCAAAACAGTCCAACTGTCAAACTGACCCAGACAGACAATCCACTAACAGGCAGAGTCACAGAATGGTATAAGCATCTGCTCTCAAAGGGAATCTGCGCTTTAAGGATATTTAAAGGCAGACCCTTGTTAACCTATGAGAGTGATAGGCTGTGCAAAGTGAAAACCGAATTTGGCAGTATTTCACTGTTAGGACATATAAAACACACTAGTATATGTCCTACCTTAAAAATACACTGCCCCTGGGGCTACCTAGGGCCTACCTTAGGGGTACCTGACATGTAGTAGAATGGAAGGTTTAGGCCTGGCAAGTGGTTACACTTGCCAAGTCAAATTGGCAGTTTAAAACTAAACAGAGACACTGCAGTGGCAGGTCTGAGCCATGTTTACAGGGCTACTAATGTGGGTGGCACAACCAGTGCTGCGGGCCCACTAGTAGCATTTGATTTACAGGCCATGGGCATTTCTAGCGCACTTTACTAGGGACTTATCAGTAAATCAAATATGCCAATCATGGATAAAACAATCAACAGTACACTTTACAAAGAGCGCATATGCACTTTTGCCCTGGTTGGCAGTGGTAAAGTGCCCAGAGTCCTAAAGCCAACAAACAGGTCAGAAAAAGTAGGAGAAAGGAGGCAAAGAGACTGGGGATGACCCCGCAAAAAGGGTCATTTCCACCAATCATTAAAAGGAAGCAAAGGCTCCTAGATAGCAGAAGAGGAGTTAAGAACTTCAGTTAGAATGTGTGTTTTTAACTGAAGTGGGTAAGGGCAGTTCCAAAAATTCAGCTGCTTTCTTTATCACCCCATAGTAACCAGTAACTTCCAGAAGAGTAATACCACCAGGCGATAACTCCCACTCCTGAGAGGTATCCAAACCACTAGCCTCATCAATACCTTCAACACCTTGAGAAGGTAAAGGGATTTCTCCTTCCTCAAGTTCTTGTTGCTCCTCATAGTATTGCTGTTCTACTAAGAGCCTCAAGGTTGCTCTTCTAGACCTTAGACTAGATTCCAGTCTCTGCATCGATAAAGCATGTGCCAACATCGACAACGCCTTTCGCAGTGGCAGTGAAGCGGCACCTTGAGAGGAGTGACTATGCGTCAGACAAGATCTGTCAGCATCGGCACCACCGTCAACTCGGATGTCCTTGAAGCGGATGGCATGAAAGGCAAGAAAGAAGCCTCTTTATATGGCGCCAGGAGTCCTCCAAGATTAAATGCCAAAGGTCCAGGCGCACCAGCAGGGGCCAAAGCTCTATTGAAAAAGCTAAACATAGCATTTAAAAATGCAGACAGTCCGTCCCTGGAGTGGGAAAACCCGGATACTCCTGCTGAGGCGGAGCTTGATTTGACTCCTGAATTTCAATTTCCTGATCCGTTGGAGTAACAGGAGAGGAATTGTCAGGATTAGTCGGCGATGCCAATATCTCCACCGAAGACGACGCCAGTGACACTTCAGGCAACTTTGGTTGAGGAGACAAAGTAGGACCAATTTCCCAAGTCGACCGGCGCCAGACTTGGAACCCGGGGATAGATTTTCATCATGTGAGGTATGATGACAACACATCTCATGCGACTTTGATGATTGATGCGACTCCTCTTGATGACTCAATCTCCTACGACCACGTTTCTCTCTTTTGGCTTTCAAGAGGAACAGTTTGGCTTCTCTTACCATCAGAGCCTTAGGGTTCATCCTCTGGCACGAAGGACAACCTGCAACGTTGTGGTGGGAACTGAGACACCAAAGGCAATCTTTGTGTGGGTCAGTGACCGACATATGACCTCCACACTATTTACATGGCTTAAACCCAGACTTCTTTCTTTGGCTGTGACACTGTAACCCAACAATACTTCAACGAAGAAAACTACAGCGAAACAATGTAACGAACAGGAGAGGTAGAAAAAACGTTACGTCGAAGGCACAGAAAAAAATGGAACTGATGTCAGCATGCTGGTGTGGATTTCTTATAGCTCCAATGACGTCAGGTGGGGATGTGCTATTGTGACATCCTTGACGTGGAGAGCTGGCGCATTGGGAGAATTCAAAAGGTAAGGAATCCACAGGTAGATGTATCCCTCAGAAAGGGTTGGCCCTGCAACAGATAGTTGCTGTACCACCACTGCAAGAGAGAGCTGGGTACTGGCTCACAATAACATTAGATCTTTAAAGTGACCCTCCGATTTGGACTGTTGTGCTGCCAGGCACTCCTGTACAAGACACATGTGAACCTTGCATGGGGGACTATGGTGATACAAGAAGCCATCAAGCTAAGGTGGCCTATGACTATCCTGACCGTTAAGTGGTGATCTGGCTGAAAAGAACAAGTTACTTACCTTCGGTAACGAGTTATCTAGTAGATAGAATTCCCTGATGTCAGCTTCGAATCTGGAATTTTTCTGCTGAGCAGTACCCTGCGCGCGCCATCGGGTGGCGTCGTTCAGATCCGCATGCGACCAGCTCCGTGTGCATCGTCCGCATCGTTGGAGCCGTCCATGACGCCACGGCTGTCTCTATAGACGCCGTCTCAGCACGTGTACGTCCGTTCTTTTCCCACAACTTTCCACGCCAGAAACGCAGAGTCATGGAAGAACCAATAGTTATGGATTTTATTTCTTTGACTGTTTGAAGGAAAAATTCTTACATGCCTTTAAGAAAGGCAAAAATGGCAAAATCATATATATACATAAATATATTTGTATAAAAATATCCGTAGAGCGGGAAGGCTTGGGTGGGTGTAAGAAATCTGCAGCTAGAGTCTCTGCCAGATACCTCGTTACCGAAGGTAAGTAAATTGTTCATCTGATAGAGACTTCTAGCTGCAGCTTCCTTACCTTAGAATAGATACCCAAGCTATAACCCATGGCGGTGGGTCTGAAGAAGATTTTTATACCAGGAAGTCCTGCAAGACAGAACGGGCAAAATGCCTCTCTCTTCTCACCTGGCTATCCAGGCAGTAGTGTTTTGCAAACATGTGCAAGGAAGCCCACGTTGCAGCCTGAAGGAAATCTACCACAGGTACACCACGTGCTAACGCAGTGGTAGCAGCTTTCCCCCTAGTAGAGTGAACTCTCAAGCCCTCAGGAGGCTGCTTCTTTGCCAAAGCATAGCAGATCTTTATACAGAGAACGATCTAGCTCGAAATGTATCGTTTCTGTACTGCCCGACCCTCTTTGCCCCAACGTACCCCACAAAGAGTTGGTCGTCCACCCAGAACTCTTTAGTGCGATCAAGATAGAACGATAACGCTCTTTTTGGGTCCAGCCGATGGAGACGGCTCCTCTTCCTTAGAGGGATGCAGTGGTGCAAAGAAGGTGGGCAGGGTGATATTTTGACCCAGATGGAAAGGGGTCACCACCTTGGGGAGGAAAGAGGCATGATTTCTGAGAACCACATTTTCAGGGAAGATTGTGAGATATGGCGGTTTTGATGATAAAGCCTGTAGCTCACTCACTTTTCTGGCAGATGTAATTGCCACCAAAAAGGCTGTCTTAATAGTGAGCAGCCGAAGAGGACAGTTATGTAAGGGCTCGAAGGGAGCACACACAGGGAAAGTAAGAACCAGATTAAGGTCCCAATGGGGCACAACAAAAGGCACATGCGGGAACAAATGCACAAGCCCTCTCAAAAATCTCTGTACTATAGGTGATTTAAACAAAGCTGGTTGATCGGGCAACCAAAGAAAGGCTGATAAGGCTGCAAGATAGCCCTTGAGAGTCCCTAAGGAGGAACCCTGTTGGGCGAGAGATCATATAAACAAAAGGATATTAGACACAGGAGAAGAAAGAGGATCAATAGACATCTGTACAATATGAAACAAAATGTTTCCAACGGCAGGCGTAGACCGACTTAGTAGAGGGACGTCTGGCTGCCAGAATGACATCACAGACCTTAGGAGGGAGGTCATAAACCATCAACTGTCGCCGTTCAATCTCCACGCATGAAGGTGCAGAGTTGACAGGTTCGGGTGGAGAACCTTCCCCTGCTGCTGCGACAGAAGATCCTCCTGAAGAGGCAGCCTGATTAGAGGACTGATGCTCATTTTGAGAAGCTTTGGATACCAAACTCTTCATGCCCAATCCGGAGCCACTAGGATTACTTGGGCCCGGTCGTTCTTGAGAACTCCAGGCAGAAGTGGTATAGGCGGAAAGGCATACAGGAGGCCTTAACTCCACTCTCGACGAAAAGCGTCGCCTAGCGATAGCCCCCTTGGAAACTCCAACGCGCAAAACTGCTGACATTGCGCATTCTCTATGGAGGCGAACAGATCTAACCAAGGCTCTCCCCACTGCTGAAAGTGTCCTTGCGTCACCTCCGGATGGAGACACCATTCATGATCCTCGGCTGAGTTTGTCCGCCCTGGCATTCAGAAAACCTGCCAGGTGTTGAACCACCAGGGTCATTCCCTGCTGTTCCAGCCATTTCCAGAGACGTAAAGCCTCTTGACAAAGGGTCCACGACCCCACACCGCCCTGCTTGTTGCAGTACTGCATTGCGGCAGTGTTGTCTGTGAACACCTGCACTACCTTCCCTTTCACAACAGGAAGAAATGCTTTCAATGCTAGTCGGATCGCCCAAAGCTCCAGCAAGTTGATGTGGAGCCCAGATTCCGCCAGAGACCAGTGACCGCTGATCTCCACCTCTCCCAGATGGCCGCCCCATCCCAGAAGTGACGCACCTGTCACTACTGTGAGATCTGGTTGGGGAAGGGAGAGGAGTCTGCCTTTGACCCAATCGCAGTTCACTAACCACCACTGCAGATCCCTTGCCGTCCCCTCCGAGATCTGAACCACGTTGGTAAGATTTCCTTGATGCTGTGCCCATTGGAACTTCAGGTCCCACTGCAAAGCCCTCATGCGCCATCTGGCATGCTTGACCAATAGTATGCAGGAAGCCATGAGTCCCAACAGCCTCAGAGTATGTCTCACCAAAATCCAGGTTAGAGGCCGAAACATCGGTATCATAACCTGAATATCCTGGACCCGCTGTTCAGGAGGATAGGCCCGATACTGCATTGTGTCCAGAATAGTGCCGATGAAAGTGAGCTTCTGAGAGGGAGTCAGGTGTGACTTCGGCACATTTATAGTGAACCCCAGCAAATGCAGGAGGTCCGCCGTCGTCTGGAGGTGGGTGAGGAGAGCCTGGGGCGTAGGAGCCTTCAGCAGCCAATCGTCTAGGTAGGGGAAGACTGAAATCCCTGACCTGCGCAAATGAGCTGCCACCACTGGCATCACCTTTGTGAACACCCGAGGGGCACTAGTGAGACCGAAAGGGAGCACAGTGAACTCAAAGTGCTTGTGGTCCACCTTGAACCGCAGGTAACGCCTGTGGGCTGGCAGGATAGGAATATGGAAATACGCATCCTGCAAATCCAACGCTACCATCCAGTCTCCTTGGTCTAGGGCAGACAAAACCTGAGCAAGAGTGAGAATCTTGAATTTCTCCTTCTTGAGGAACAGATTGCCCTATCTTGGGGATGTCAAAGGCCTAATCTATAATCTGCTGGCTTTAACACAAAAAAAAATTTCTAGCTCAAATGGTTCAAAAGTTACTAAAGTTGCAGCAACACGTGTTGTTCTGCAGTGGAAGGCCTTTTGGAAAGCTAGACTGGTCACTTTTCTGTTGCTTATTGTTATATGTGGGTATTAAACTCGCACTGAGGTGCTACTAATGCACATATAGTATTACCAAGTTTAAAAATGGCAAAATATTGAAGTAATACTATTACAAAACATGATGCATTATGCCACATAATCTGACTTTTGTTGCTGCATAATTTACTTACCGCTGCTGCATACTTTGGCCCTCTCCTGTCACATAATTCCAGTGGCCCCACCTATTGGGTAGAAAGGGCTGTGCACTCGATCCCGCCTCCCCCTTAAGTTGTGTCGAGAACCCTCTGGCAAAAGCAGCCTATGTGGTGGTGGATGAGGGTACAAAATGAAAATGGCCTAGTTCCACTGTGCTGGTGAGTAAGGGCTCCATTGCAAGCTCCCTTTGGAAAATGTTTCCTCTACCTAATAGGTGGTTTGATAGAGATCTTCCCAGTCTGTGGATGGATGAATAGTTTAACGTCAAGCTCTTCCTGGAGACACTAGAGGATGGGCTGCTTATGATACCCAAACATTGCAGATGATGGGGATTTGCTTGCCGGAAGACCTGATGTCAAGGGTGTATTGTGGCTCGTCAACGCCAAAGGAGCCCATGGCTGGTGCTGCAGTTTCAGTGCTGACGGATGGCTTGGTATCTGTTCCGAGAGCTTCTGTTGGTGCCGATCATGGCCTTCAAACAGTGTCAGTCTATAAGCTTTCTGCACTTCAGGCTCAACACCAGTCTCCCACCAGGGTGGTGCTCAGCCAGTCAGTGGGGGGAGTGGGGATGGGGGGGGGGGGGGGGGGATGGGGAAGGGGGGGGGGCAGGGTGTGAGGAGTGGAAAGGGGGAAGAGATTTATTTTCTTTTTGGAGAGGCTGGGTGGTGCTCAGCCAGTCAGTGGGGGGAGTGGGGATGGGGGGTGCAGGGTGTGAGGAGTGGAAAGGGGGAAGAAAGAGATATATTTTCTTTTTGGAGAGAGGCGGGGTGGTACTCACTGTTGATGACTTGGCACCTTAATGTGCTCCTAGGTCTCTGAGTCAGAGAGGGAGCTAATTTAGGGGCTGAACTGGAGTGACTGGTTTCTTGAGGGTCTGGTCTCTGGTTCGCCCTCAATGTCCTGTTCCCTGCAGATATCATTGGTGTCATCTTCCTTCTGGTGCTCCATTTGGCACTGAGCAAGTCACTAATTGCGCTAATACCATAAGGCATTCTTACAGCAAAAGGCAAGGCCGGCAGAACAAGCGGACTTGTAGTGTTCTAGCAAAAGGCACAAGTTGCAAACCTGGTTGTGGCTGGTCCAAGGCTACTTCACATGAGACAGAAATGAAGAAGACTCCTCAATACTGTCCTCTGAGTAGAATCATTGAAGAGGAAAATAAAGCTGTAGATGCAAAAAAAAATAAAAAAACCCTGTTAGGGGCAGGGCCCTGTAGAGAGGTGTCGAGTGGAAACCCAGTCGCCCAGCTGTGTGGATATCACAACAAGGAGAAATCCACTGCTGATGAAGAGTTTCCATGCCAACCAGAGAGAACAGCCCTAAGAAGTCAGACAACACCAAAAGGTATCAACCCAGAGCTCAATCAGTAACAAATCCGACCCAGAAGGCGGAAAGAAAACAATCTTAATGGAGCTGATTAAATTTACTAGTCATAGGTGGAGTCAATCTACCTCTTAACGCGAAAGCCTTCTTCGAAGAGAAATAAGTTGCACACATCCTGGATTAACACTAGATGGCAGGAGTATGCAGAGCATGTGCATCTATAGCTAAACGTGCCTTAAAATCCTGGACATCCACAACAGCTTCATACCACTCACACCCCTCACTCACCCAACTCAACCCCCACTCATGACCCCCCCCCCCCCCCCCCCCCACCACACTCACCACCTGGGCCCCCACCACACATGAAAAAAATGAAAAAAACATGAACTCCATCCACTCCGGATCCCCCTCGACCCCTGTCCACATCGCATCTACAACAAAGCCAGCCCAACCATCGCCCCCATACTCCGCGACATAATCAACTTCTTTCGACTCCATCTACCCAGACCCCTGGAAGCATGTGGAAATCACTGCTCTCCTAAAAAAAAAAAAAAAAAGCTGACCCGGAGACCCTCTCCAACTATCGCCCCATTTCCCTCCTCCCTTTCCCCGCCAAGGTTGCAGAGAAACTAGTCAACGCCCACCTATCCCACTTCCTCGAAGAAAACAACACTCTTGACCCCTCACAATTTGGGTTCTGCAAGAACCACAGCACTGAAACCGCCCTCATTGCATGCACTGACGACATCAGGACCAAAATCGACAAAGGCGAGACCGTCACACTCATCCTCCTAGACCTCTCCACAGCCTTTGACACTGTCTGCCACCACACACTCTGCACACGCCTCCACAACATAGGAATTTGCCACAAAGCCTTAGACTGGCTCACCTCCTTCCTCACTGACCAGACCCAGAGAGTCCACCTTTCCACTCCACCGCTACCAATATCTGCAGAGTCCCCCAAGGGTCCTCCCTCAGCCCCACACTCATCAACATTTACATGATTCCCCCTAGCCAACATCCTCCGATCACACGGAATCACTATCCTCTCCTACGCAGATGACACCCAACTCATTCTCTCCCTGACCCGCAACCCCACCACCGCCAAAACCAACCTACATGCTGCTCTCCTCGACACCGCCAACTGGTTGACAACTAACCACCTCAAGCTTAACTCCAACAAAACCGAGATCATCATCTTTGGCCCCAACAAAACCATAAGGGACGACTCCTGGTGGCCCGTGGCCTAGGCCCCGCACGCACCCCCGCAAACCACGCATGCAACCTCGGCATCATCCTGGACCCCTCCCTCTCCATGACACAGCAAATCAATGCTCTAACCTCCTCCTGCTTCCACACACTCCGCACTCTAAAAAAAACATCCTTCAAATGGCTTCTCCCAGAGACCAGGAAGACAGTCACCCATGCACTCATCAGCAGCATACTAGACTACGGTAACACCCTCTATGCCGGCACCACACTCAAACTCAAGCTCCAGAAAATCCAGAACACAGCCGCACGCCTCGTCCTTGGCGTCTCTCGCCATGAATGAATCTCACCACACCTCAAATCCCTTCACTGGCTCCCCATAGACAAGAGAATCACATTCAAGATCCTCATCCACACACACAAATCCCTCCACAACACTGGCCCAACCTACCTCAGCGACAGAGTGAACTTCCACACTCCCACCCGCAACCTCCGATCAGCCGACCTCGCCCTAGCCACAGTCCCCCGCATCAAACGCACCGCCACAGGAGGCAGGTCCTTCTCCTACCTCACCCCCAAAACCTGGAACTCCCTCCCCACCAACCTCCGCAAAACCAAAAACCTCCTGCTCTTCAGAAAGAACCTCAAGACATGGTTGTTCGATCAGTGACCCCCCCCCCCTGCTCCCTCCTTGCCCCCCCCCTGCTCCCTCCTTGCCCCCCCCCCTCCCCCAAGCACCTTGAGACACTCATGGGTGAGCAGCGCGCTCTATAAGATTTTTTTGATTGATTGGTCCCTGTTGGATGCATCGCTGTTGCAGTTTTCTTCGAAGTTGGGAGACAGGCTGGTAGGGCTGGGGCCAAAGCACTTGTTTCAGTCTTCTCTGCAGGGCTTCAGGTCAGCAGTCCTTTGTTAAGGTTGCAGGAATCTAATTTCCTAGGTTCTGGGGTGCCACTAAATACTGGATTTAAGGGTGTGCTTAGGCCTGGGAGGGTAGTAGCCAATGGGTACTGTCCTGGAGGGTGGCTACACCCTCTTTGTGCCTCCTCTCTAGGGGGAATCCTTCACTCTCAAGATGGAGGATTTCTAAAAGCAGGAGACACCTCAGCTCAGGACACCTTAGGGTCTGTCCTGACTGGTGGGTGGCTCCTCCTTGTTTTTCTAATTATCTCCTCCAGCCTTGCCGCCAAAAGTGGGGGCAGTGGCTGGAGGGGCAGGCATCTCCACTAGCTGGGATGCTCTGTGGTGCTGTAACAAAAGGGGTGAGCTTTTGAGGCTCACCACCAGGTGTTAGTTCCTGCAGGTGGAGGTGAGAAGCACCTCCACCCAGTACAGGCTTTGTTCCTGGCCACAGAGTGACAAAGGCACTCTCCCTATGTGGCCAGCAACATGTCTGGTGTGTGGCAGAAACTAGTCAGCCTACACTGGAACTCGGGGTGGTATTCACCTCTAAGGTGCCCTCTGGGTGTATGTTACAATAAATTGCACACTGGCATCAGTATGCATTTATTGTGCTGAGAAGTTTGATACCAAACTTCCCAGTTTTCAGTGTAGCCATTATGGAACTTTGGAGTTCGTGTTTGACAAACTCCCAGACCATATACTCTTATGGCTGCCCTGCACTTACAATGTCTAAGGTTTTACTTAGACAATGTAGGGGCATAGTGCTCATGCACATATGCCCTCACCTGTGGTATAGTGTACCATGCCTTAGGGCTGTAAGGCCTGCTAGAGGGGTGACTTACCTATGCCACAGGCAGTGTGAGGTTGGCATGGCACTCTGAGGGGAGTGCCACGTAAGCTTAGTCATTTTCTCCCCACCACCCCCCACAAGCTGTGAGGCAGTGTGTATGTGTAGAGTGAGGGGTCCCCAGGGTGGCATAAGACATGCTGCAGCCCTTAGACACCTTCCCTGGCATCAGGGCCCTTGGTGCCAGAGGTACCAGTTACAAGGGACTTACCTGAGTGCCAGGGTTGTGCAAACTGTGGAGACAAAGGTACAGTTTAGGGAAAGAATACTGGTGCTGGGGCCTGGTTAGCAGGGTCCTAGCACACTTTCAAATCATAACTTAGCATCAGCAAAGGCAAAAAGTCAGGGGGTTACCATGCCAAGGAGGCATTTCCTTACACTCATGTTGTTGCCACAGCTTTTGTATTTCTTTTAAAAGACAAGATGTTTAGCAACCTTGAAGGACTCCCAGGATATAGCATATTTACACCTTTTCCACATTGGTTTAAGAACATTATAAAATCAGGGCCCCCATTTCTGCACAGAACACCGTTGTGTAAAGCCCTGGAGGAAGACCTTCTGCATAACCAGTACAGTAGAGAAAGTGGAATGTCAGGCACCAACATCACTGGGAAATGATCCAAGTGTAAGTGGAAGGTATTTAACACACTCTACCCAATTAGTAGCCTCCATGCCAAGAAACAAGACATCCAATCTTAAACAGAGATTTTGAGAATGGAGTACAAAGAGAACACTACACCCCCCCTCCGGTCCTTCAAATTTCAGTCAGGCCAGAGTTAAGCAGTTTGACCAGTCTAGTATATCCAGCAGCTGAAGGGTTCTCTTTATCGAGCAAAGGGAGAAGAGCCAAGATAAAGGCCTACCTGCATGTCAGCCTAGAGCTGTCAGGTTTCTGGATCAAGTAATCTGTGATCTTGGCTCTCAGAAAACTGAGGAGACTACTTTGGGGGCATTTATGTTAATAATGGTACATTTCTTTGAACAGAGTAGTCCTTTGACCATTAGGACTCTACCTTCAGGGTCAGTATGCAAGTTGACTGAAGTGAAATAGACAGATCTCCTAATGAGGACAGCGACATCCCACCCATAGAAACTAAACAATTAAAAGAATCTAAAAGGCCCCTCTCCTTGGAGCATATTCAAATGGACATATAAATTTTAAGTCTATCCAGATAAACTGAAACAGGCCTTACCGCTCTGGTGTGGAGGCTCTGGATGTTCCAATTTAGACATTTAGGACTGTCCAGCTCTGAAGTAAATCAATACTAGGTGTGCTTTTATGCAATGTGGCTTAAAAGCAGACACTATACAAGAGCAAGTTCGGTACCAAACCCATTTGTCTGCTTAACCACAGATTGCAAGAGTACTATAACCACACCCAATTACAATGTATACCTAAACTAACAGTGTAGACATCCACGACTCCCATAATCGTTGAAACCACTTCTGAGCACTAAATGTGGATTGCACCAAGAGGCTTATGCCACCCCCATGTATCTGTATCAGGTTTTATGCAATGAGAACTGGGAAACACATGTATAAATCGAAACACTGACAGCTAATGAACCATTCCTTTTTATCTTTGACAATTTTCTACAAGACTGTGGCTAATATTTCATATCCTACCTATGGAAACATCATCCACACCATATATAACATCACTCATCACTGGTCAAGACCCAGCTGCATCAGAAGGGTATTTGAGGAGGTGTTTTTTTTCTTGACAGATTTGCTTAGCAAATTAAAGAACCTCTTCAGGCTTCATAAAAAAAAAACAAAAAAAAATGTGTGTGGCCCCCTTCAGTTACACGCAGGTTGGCAAGGTATAACATTGAATAAACGTACAAGTTACTAACCTTCGGTAACAAAATATCTGGTAAAGACATTCTGGTTGCAGATTCCCTACCTTAGAGTTTCCCCCAGGCGTCAGTCTGGATCTTTAGATTTTTCTTCGAGCAATACCCTTGCGTGTAGCAGATGGCATCAGTCAACTCCGTGAGCGTCGCTGTGATGACGTCGGGAGTAGTACATAGACGCTAGCGCAGCGACGTCAGTTTCTTTGACTTTCCACACCAAAGCACAGAGCCGATAAGAACACAGATTGGTGCGCCAGAGCTAAGGACCTGAATGGGGAATCCCTGTCCCTAGAAATCAGTTCGCAAGCAGGGAGAATGGGTGGGTCGGTAAGGAATCTCAAACTATAATATGTCTCTACCAGATTGAAAATGTCACTTACCCAGTGTACATCTGTTCGTGGCATTAGTCGCTGCAGATTCACATGTTTGGCACAGTCCGCTGCCTGGTGTTGGGCTCGGAGTATTACAAGTTGTTTTTCTTCGAAGAAGTCTTTTTGGTCACGGGACCGAAGGACTCCTCCCTCCATTGCGCATGGGCGTCGACTCCATCTTAGATTGTTTTCCCCGCAGAGGGTGAGGATGGAGTTGTTTGGTATAAATAGTGCCCATGCAATGGAGTGAATATGTATGTACGTTAAGAGTTTCTAATAATTATTTACAAATGTTCAGATGTTTAAGATTTATGATCTACTTCTAAACGGCTACAGGCTTCCCGGGGAGGTGGGAGGGTACATGTGAATCTGCAGCGACTAATGCCACGAACAGATGTACACTGGGTAAGTGACATTTTCAGTTCGATGGCATATGTTGCTGCAGATACACATGTTTGGCATAGACTATAAAGCAGTTACCTCCCCTAAAAGCGGTGGTTTAGCCTGTAGGAGTTGAAGTAGTTTGGAATAATGTTCTTAGTACAGCTTGGCCCACTGTAGCTTGTTGTGCATTTAGTACGTCTACACAGTAGTGTTTAGTAAACGTATGAGGCGTAGACCAGGTTGCAGCCTTACATATTTCGCTCATAGGAATGTTTCCTAGAAAGGCCATTGTAGCACCTTTCTTTCTGGTTGAGTGTGCCTTTGGTGTAATAGGCAATTCTCTTTTGGCTTTAAGATAGCATGTTTGAATGCATCTGACTATCCATCTAGCAATGCCTTGTTTAGAGATTGGATTTCCTATGTGTGGTTTTTGAAAAGCTATGAACAGTTGTTTTGTTTTCCTGATTAGCTTTGTTCTGTCAATGTAATACATTAGTGCTCTTTTGATGTCTAATGTATGTAGTGCCCTTTCAGCCACAGAATTTGGTTGTGGGAAGAACACTGGCAATTCTACTGTTTGATTTAAATGGAATGGTGAGATTACTTTTGGCAGAAATTTTGGATTTGTTCTTAGAACTATTTTATTGTTGTGTATTTGAATAAATGGTTCTTGTATGGTAAATGCCTGTATTTCACTTACTCTTCTGAGGGATGTGATTGCAATGAGAAATGCGACCTTCCAGGTTAGATATTGCATTTCACAGGAATGCATGGGTTCGAAAGGTGGACCCATGAGTCTTGTTAAGACGATGTTAAGATTCCATGAAGGAACTGGTGGTGTTCTTGGTGGTATAATTCTTTTTAGCCCTTCCATGAATGCTTTAATAACTGGTATTCTAAATAGAGACGATGAATGAGTAGTTTGTAGGTAAGCAGATATTGCTGCGAGGTGTATTTTTATAGATGAAAAAGCGAGATTTGCTTTTTGCAAATGTAGTAAGTATCCTACTATGTCTTTAGTAGAGGCATGTAATGGTTGTATTTGATTGGCATGGCAGTAGTAAACAAATCTTTTCCACTTAGATGCATAGCAGTGTCTAGTGGAAGGTTTTCTAGCTTGTTTTATGACCTCCATGCATTCTTGTGTGAGGTCTAAGTGTCCGAATTCTAGGATTTCAGGAGCCAAATTGCCAGATTCAATGATGCTGGGTTTGGATGCCTGATCTGTTGTTTGTGTTGTGTTAACAGATCTGGCCTGTTGGGTAGTTTGACATGCGGTACTAGTGAAAGGTCTAGTAGAGTTGTATACCAAGGTTGTCTTGCCCATGTGGGTGCTATCAGTATGAGTTTGAGTTGGTTTTGACTCAACTTGTTTACTAGATATGGAAGGAGAGGGAGAGGGGGAAAAGCGTACGCAAATATCCCTGACCAATTCATCCATAGAGCATTGCCTTGTGATTCGCGGTGTGGGTACCTGGATGCGAAGTTTTGGCATTTTGAGTTTTCTTTTGTTGCGAACAAATCTATCTGGGGTGTTCCCCAAATTTGAAAGTACTTGTTCAGAACTTGGGGGTGAATTTCCCATTCGTGGACTTGTTGGTGGTCTCGCGAAAGGTTGTCTGCTAGTTGGTTTTGTATTCCTGGAATAAATTGTGCTATTAGGCGAATGTTGTTGTGAATCGCCCACTGCCAAATTTTTTGTGTTAGGAGGCACAATTGTGTTGAGTGTGTTCCTCCTTGTTTGTTTAAATAATACATTGTTGTCATGTTGTCTGTTTTGACAAGAATGTATTTGTGTGTTATTATGGGTTGGAAGGCTTTTAACGCTAGAAATACTGCTAACAGTTCTAGGTAATTGATATGAAATTTTGTTTCGTGTATATCCCATTGTCCTTGAATGCTGTGGTGATTGAGGTGTGCTCCCCACCCTGTCATGGAAGCATCTGTTGTTATAACGTATTGAGGCACTGGGTCCTGAAATGTCCGCCCTTTGTTTAAATTTTTGCTGTTCCACCATAGAAGCGAGAGGTATGTTTGGCGGTCTACCAACACCAGATTTTGAAGTTGACCCTGTGCCTGTGACCATTGTGATGCTAGACACTGTTGTAAGGGTCGCATGTGTAGTCTTGCGTTTGGGACAATGGCTATGCATGATGACATCATGCCTAGAAGTTTTAGCACAAATTTTGCTTGTATCTTTTGGTTTGGAAACATAGCACTTATTACCTTGTGGAATGCCTGCACTCTTTGTGGACTTGGAGTGGCAATTCCTTTTGATGTGTTGATGGTTGCTCCTAGATATTGTTGTGTTTGACACGGTTCTAGGTGTGATTTTGTATAGTTGATGGAAAACCCCAGTTTGTGAAGGGTTTGTATGACAAATGTGGTGTCGTTTGCGCATTTTTTTACTGTGTTGGTCTTGATTAGCCAATCGTCTAGGTAAGGGAACACATGTATCTGTTGTCTCCTGATGTGTGCTGCTACTACTGCTAGACATTTTGTGAACACTCTTGGTGCAGTTGTTATTCCGAATGGCAACACCTTGAATTGGTAATGTATTCCTTTGAATACGAACCGTAGGTACTTTCTGTGAGAAGGGTGTATTGGTATATGAAAGTACGCATCCTTTAGGTCTAATGTGGTCATGTAATCTTGCTGTTTGAGCAGTGGAATGATGTCTTGTAGTGTGACCATGTGAAAATGGTCCGATATGATGTAGGTATTTAGTGTCCTGAGATCTAATATTGGTCTTAATGTTTTGTCTTTTTTTGGAATTAGAAAGTACAGGGAGTAAACTCCTGTGTTTTTTTGTTGTACTGGTACTAACTCTATTGCATCCTTTTGCAGTAGTGCTTGAACTTCTAGTCCTAAAAGTTCTAAATGTTGTGGTGACATTTTGCGTGTTTTGGGGGGGATGTTTGGTGGGAAGTTGTGGAATTCTATGCAATAGCCATGTTGGATTATTGCTAATACCCAATTGTCTGTTGTAATCTGTTGCCAAGATTGGTAGAATTGGCTTAGTCTTCCCCCCACTGGTGTTGAGTGAAGGGGTTGCGTGACTTGAAAGTCACTGTTTAGGTGGAGGTGTTTTTGGAGTCTGGAATCTTCCCCTACTCCTTGGGAATTGACCCCCCCGATATCCCCTGAAACCTCCCCTTTGGAAGGAACCCTGATATGGTGTGGTTCTTGTTTGTTGGCTGGTGGTGTCTGTGGGTTGGCCACGAAACCCCCCTCTAAATGGAGTTTTTCTGAAAGAGCCTCTGCTCTGCGGGGAGTAGAGTGCGCCCATGGCCTTGGCCGTGTCTGTGTCCTTTTTAAGTTTTTCAATGGCTGTATCCACTTCAGAGCCAAAAAGTTGTTTCTCGTTGAAGGGCATATTAAGGACAGCCTGCTGGATTTCAGGTTTGAAGCCTGAAGTGCGTAGCCAAGCGTGTCTCCTTATGGTGACAGCAGTGTTGACTGTTCTTGCTGCAGTATCGGCTGCGTCTAGTGAAGAGCGGATTTGATTGTTTGAGATCGTTTGTCCCTCTTCAACTATTTGCTGCGCCCTTTTTTGGTATTCCTGGGGAAGATGGTCTACGAGAAGTTGCATCTCGTCCCAGTGTGCGCGGTCATATCTGGCCAGCAGCGCTTGTGAATTTGCGATGCGCCACTGGTTGGCTGCCTGTGATGCTACTCTTTTTCCTGCCGCATCAAATTTTCGGCTTTCTTTGTCCGGAGGTGGGGCGTCGCCAGATGTATGTGAATTTGCTCTCTTGCGAGCTGCCCCTACTACCACGGAGTCAGGTGGTAACTGCGAAGTAATAAACACTGGGTCTGTGGGTGGTGTTTTGTATTTTTTATCCACCCTTGGGGTGATGGCTCTTGATTTTACGGGCTCCTCAAAAATTTGTTTTGCGTGTCGTAACATCCCTGGTAGCATTGGGAGACATTGATATTGGCTGTGTGTAGCCGAGAGGGTGTTAAATAAAAAATCATCCTCTATAGGATCGGAATGCAGTTGGACATTGTGGAATTCTGCTGCCCTAGCCACCAGTTGCGAGTATGAGGTACTGTCCTCTGGCGGTGACGGCTTCGTGGGGTATGACTCGGGATCATTGTCCGGCACTGGGGTGTCATACAGGTCCCAAGCGTCTTGATCCTGATCGTCATGACTTATGGTAGTGTGCGCTGGTGAGTGCATTTGTGGCGGTGTTTGTGCCGGCGATGCCTGTGGTGGAGAGGGCGGAGGCGTGACTTTTTTAACCACTTTGGCTTGTGGTTGTGCGTCATCCTTTGGAAGTCCGATCCTTCTTTTCCTCATGATTGGGGGAAGGGTTGATATCTTCCCTGTGTCTTGCTGGATGTACAGTCTCTTTTGTGTGTAGTCCGATTCTACACTTTGGAGCTCTTGTCCAAATCTGTGCATTTGGCCACTTATTCCTTGTTCCTCTGAGTAGGATGAAGGTGTGGTATTTTTCGGCGCCGAGAGAGAATCTTTTTTCGGTTTCGGCACCGACAGAATTTTTGTTCCTTTCGGCATGGATTCTCGGTGCCGATGTTTTTCGGTGCCGGTATCTTGTTTTTGTCTCTCGGAGCCGCTTTCTCGGCTCCGAGGTTGCTCCATGGCGGTCCCTCGACCGGAGTCGGGTGTCTTCGCTATGGGCGTGCCCTTTTTCGGCGCCTTCGACGGGTCGCCTGTTTTATGGGTCGAGCCATGGCCTGTTGGCAGTGGCGTCCCCTGGGCTTTCGGTTTGTCGATGGATTTACTTTTCGACGTCTTACTCACAGTTTGTTGCTGTTGTTCGACGTCGGAGTCTCCGGATTCTGATTCCGGAACCGAGAATGTTTCCTCTTCGTCGTCGAAACGTTGTTTGGTCGGCGTGGACGCCATTTGTAGACGCCTGGCTCTTCGGTCCCGGAGTGTTTTTCTGGACCGGAAGGCTCGACAGGCTTCACAGGTATCCTCCTTGTGCTCGGGGGACAAGCACAAGTTACAGACCAAGTGCTGATCTGTATAAGGATACTTACTGTGACATTTTGGGCAGAAACGAAACGGGGTCCGTTCCATCGGCTTCGATGTCGCACGCGGTCGGGCCGACCAGGCCCCGATGGGGGATCGAAACTACCCCAAAGTCTTCCGATGATCGGTGTCGATGTACCTAACTATCCCGATACCGAACGGAACAATACCGACGCTTTCTTCCGAGATTCTGACTAACTTTCCGAACCGAAACACGGAGCGAAAAGGAATACGTCCGAACCCGACAGCGGAAAAAAACAATCTAAGATGGAGTCGACGCCCATGCGCAATGGAGCCGAGGAGGGAGGAGTCCTTCGGTCCCGTGACCAAAAAGACTTCTTCGAAGAAAAACAACTTGTAATACTCCGAGCCCAACACCAGGCAGCGGACTGTGCCAAACATGTGTATCTGCAGCAACATATGCCATCGAACATTTTGTTACTGAAAGTAAGTAAATGGTACATCTGACAAAGGCTTTTAGTTGCAGATTGCTTACCTTAGAATAGATACCTAAGCAATGCCATCCTCAGAGGTGGGTTGCGAAACAAGATCATACTAGGAAGTCCTGCAGGACCGAACGACCAAAGTAGCCATCCCGACAGACCAGACTGTCCAGGCAATAGTGCTTAGAAAACATGTGCAGGGATGCCCACATAGCTGCCTGGCAGATATCCAGGACAGGAACCCCACGTGCTAACGCAGTGGAAGCAGCACCTGCTCTGGTGGAATGAGCACGCAAGCCCTCATGGGGTTGCTTCTTGGCCAAAGCATTGCACATCTTGATGCAAAGAAGTACCCATCGAGAGATGGTACGTTTTTGCACCACCTTCCCTTTCTTCGCACCCACATACCCGACAAAGTTGATCGTCCACCTGGAAATCTTTAGTATGATTAAGATAGAACGCCAACTCTCTGGATCCAGACGGTGGAGTCTCTCCTCCTTATGGGAAGGTTGTGGGGGTGCGTAAAAAAGTAGGCAAGGTGAGGGACTGGCCTAAATGAAAAGGCGTAACAACCTTGAGAAGGAAGGAAGCCTTAGTGCGCAACACCGCTTTGTCTGGGTGCACAGAAAAGAATGGATGCTTGGAAGAAAGGACTTGAAGCTCACTCACTCTGCGAGCAGACGTGATGGCAACAAGAAAGACAGTCTTGAAAGTGAGGTGCAGTAAAGGGCAATTGTGTATCCGCTCAAAGGGAGTACACATTAAGCAAGGACAAGATTGAGGTCCCACTGAGGGATGATAAATGGAATGAGAGGAAATAAAAGTGTGAGACCTTTAAGGAATCTATTCACAAAAGGAAATTTAAAGAGTGAGGGATGATCAGGTAGCCTAAGAAAGAGCCGAAATGGCAGATAAATACCCAGAGCTCTACTGGGCCAAAGAAAGAATAAACACAAGAACCTCAGACAGAGAGGAGATCAACAGATTTGTTGGTGCACCATGACACAAATTTATGCAAACGACAGGTGCATACAGTTTTGGTGGAGGGACGCCTGGCTGCCAAGATAACATCACAGACGTCAGGTGAAAGATAAAAATTCAACTATCGAAACTCAATCTCCACGCATGAAGGCAGAGATTGGACAGGTTCAGGTGAAAAACCATCCCTTGTTGCTGCAACAGAAAATTCGCCCAAAGAAGCAGTCTGAGTGGAGGATTGGTGGCATTACTCAATAGCTCTGGATACCATACTCTCCGTGCCCAGTCCGGAGCCACCAAGATGACTTGGGCCCGGTCGTTCCTGATCTTCTTGAGAACTCTGGGCAGAAGTGGTATAGGCAGAAAGGCGGAGTTCCACTCCAGACTAGAAGCGTCGGAGCGAGAGCCGCCTTGGAAACTTCAACGCGCAAAACAGCTCACATTGCGGGTTCTCTGCGGAGGCAAACAGATCTAACCAAGGCTCTCCCCACTGCTGAAAGAGACCTTGCACCACCTCCGGATGGAGACGCTATTCGTGATTGGCTGTGCATCGATGGCTGAGTTTGTTTGCTCTGGTGTTGAGAGAACCTACCAGATGTTGAAACACCAGGGTAATGCCCTGATGTTCCAGCCATGTCCAGAGGCGTAGTGCCTCCTGACAAAGGGTCCAGGACCCTACTCCGCCCTGTTTGTTGCAGTACCACATGGCGGTAGTATTGTCCATGAACACCTGCACTACTTTCCCTTTGAGAGAGGGAAGAAATGCTTTCAACCCAAGCCTGATCGCCCAGAGCTCCAGAAGATTGATATGGAGCCCAGACTCCGTTGAAGACCAGATGCCTCTGATCTCTGCCTCTTCCATGTGGCAGCCTCAACCCAGAAGTGACGCATCTGTCACTATGGATAGATCTGGCTGGGGAAGGGAGAGGGATCTGCCGTGGACCTAATGCAGATTCGAAAGCCACCACTGCAGGTCTTTTGCAGTCCCCTCCGAGATCTGGACCGTGTCAGAGAGATCCCCATGATGCTGCGCCCACTAGAACTTCAAGTCCCAGTGCAGAGCCTGCATATGCCATCAGTCACTAGCAGGATGCAGGAGGCCATGAGGCCCAGCAGCCTCAGTGTCACTGAAACCCAAGACAGAGACTGAAAGATCTGAATCATTGCCTGAATATCTTGGACTCGCTTTTTGGGAGGATAAGCCTGAAACTGCACTGTGTCCAGAACAGCTCAAATGAAAGGGAGCGTCTTAGAGGGAGTCAGGTGTGACTTCAGCACGTTGATAGTGAACCCCAGGGTGTGCAGGAGGCTCGCCGTAGTCTGAAGGAGGGAGACAAATTTCTGGGGCGAGTCAGACTTCAACAGCCAGTGGTCGAGGTAGGGGAAGACTAAGACCCTTTAACCTGCGCAGATGAGATGCAACCACCGCCATCACTTTCGTGAAACACCCGAGGGTCGCTGGTAAGGCCGAAGGGGAGCACGATAAACTGATAGTGCTCGTGACCTACCATGAATCGTAGGTAACGTCTGTGGGCAGGTAGGATGACAATGTGGAAATAAGTGTCTTGCAAGTACAACACTCCCATCCAGTCTGCTGAGTCCAAGGCAGATAGGACGTGAGCCAGGGTGAGCATTTTGAATTTCTCCTTCTTGAGGAAGTAGTTGAGTTCCCGAAGGTCTAGGATAAGACGTAAGCCCTTGTCCTTTTCAGCACCAAAAAGTACCGGGAATAACAACCACAACCTACTTCTGGCACAGGGACCTTCTCTATAGCTCCCTTGGCTAAGAGAGCTGCGCCTTCCTGCCGGAGAAGTGCCAAATGATTCTCCGGAAGTTGGCTGATTGATGGAGGCATGGCCGGGGGGCAGACTTGAAAGGAAGGGAATAGCCCTTTCAAACTATCTGGAAAACCCACTTGTCCGTGGTGATGGATTCCCAGTGGGGCAGGTGATGGCGAATCCTGCCGCCAAATGGATCGGAGTGAGGGGGCAGACTAAGGGTTTGGAGGCTGCAACAGGGGCAAGTGTGGACTGGGCAGACCTCTGGTTCCCTTGTCCCACGTCCACGTGGGATTCCACATCCCTGGCCATGCCACAGCTGAACATCATGGGTGGCTCGGTAGCTGGGTGGGGGGATGCGACAGAGCCCCTTCTGTGGCCACGAAAGAGGCGAAAGGCGGACTGTTGGGGCTGAGGGGCAGCGGAAAGACCAAGAGACCGAGCCGTAGCCCAGGAGTCCTTGAATCTCTCAAAGGCCGGGTCCGTCTTGACTCCAAAGAGACAGGAGCCATCAAAGGGCATGTCCATTAGAGACTGTGGGGTATCCCCCGAAAAATCAGAAGTATGCAACCAGGTGTGGCATCTCAAGGCCACGGTCATAGCAACTGATCTGCGGAGAGTCCAGCCTGCATCAGATAGTGAACTTCACTGCATCTCTCCCTTCATAGACAGCTTGGGAGATGATAGCCCGGGCCTCCTCCGGTATCTGCGGCAGAACTTGTGCAACCGTATCCAACAGAGTGGGTATAGCAGCCCAAAAGGCATGCAGTGTTCACGGACCGCAGCACAAGACTGGAGGAAGAAAACATCTTCCTAAATTGTTCCAGCCTTTTTAATACCCTATTTGGGGATGCGGAAGGGAAGGCGCTCGAGGAATAGGAAGCCTGGATGACAAGACTCTCAGGCGTGGGGTGTTGGGACAGGAATTTAGGGTTGTTCGGAGCGGGACGATGGCGGCGTGCGATAGCCCTATTCACAGGAGTCCCAGTGTTGGGTTTGGACTAAGTACCCAAAAGGACATTGGTGAGGGCTTCATTGAATGGCTGAAGCACCTCGGTCACTGGGCCAGAGTTCTACAGTAGGTAGCTCAAGGCCAAGGACCTCAGCCACCCTATTTACTACCATAGCGTAAACCGCTCCCTCCACCATAGCCATGGCAGGAGAAGACAGCATGCCAGCGTCTGGAGAAATGTCCAGTCCACTGGCCTCACCCAACTCCTGTGCCCAGTAAAAAGATGGGTCATCCTGGTATTCATAAGGGTCCAGGGACCCCTCTAATCCTTCCCCGAATTCGTACCCATAAGGAAAAGGGTCCAAATCTGACCAGGGGTGAGTAGGCCCCATCGTCCGACACTGCTCCAACCCAGAGTTGTCCGGGATAAGGATCAGGTCGATGTCGATGGTGGGCACTACAGATGTCGGGAGCGTCGACAATCGAACCGGCGCCAGGGGAAGGTCTCAGTGATACGACCGCCATTGGTGCGGATCCGCAAGGGGATCCAGAGGGGACCTCGGTAGCCGGAGCTGAAGCCACTGGCACAGAACCTGAAGGCCCCTCATCTGAACCCGTTGGGCCCGAAGGCGCTGTATTGGGAGTCAGTACGCCCAAAAATGAGGCGCATGGCCTCATAAAACTCTTAATTGGGTGGGGGACGCTCAAGCTCCCGGAAATTCAGGGAAGTGCAGAGCAAATCCAGAAGCAGGGTCCAAAGACTGAGGCCTCGAGCGTCAACACTTCTCCCAGCGTTGCATCAGCCGAGCGACAGGGCGAAGTCAAAGGGTGACAGGACCTCTTCGATTTCTTCCTACCTGTGCCCGAAGACATGGTGGAAGAATAGTGGCGGTTCTGCAAACGGTCTCAAGACCTTCCTCTTGAGCGAGACCGGGACCTACGCGGAGTAGAGCTCTGGGCCGCCTTGAGCATGAGGGACCGCTCCCTCAAGGCCCTTGGGAGCACAACTTTGGGTGGTGGTCGTGCTCCAAGCACCACAAACCCGATGCGGATCTGTCACCGACATCATGCAGTGACTTTCCTCACACGGTATTTTAACCGTTTCCTAAGTGCAATCTAAAGAAATATACCACTGTAGCTGTTTACTTAGGCTGCACATTATGTTCTTTCTTAATTGTCTCTGAAGGCCATCCTGAAGTAAGGCGAACATATAAACTTAAGAGGAGACTATGTAAAGAAGTGCTCTGGGATAGCGCACGTGGGCAGAACTATTCAAATGTTTATGACTAACAGATCCCCTACGAGAGGACTGTGTGCTTTCTCCATAATAAAGCACTGCAAAGTTCTCGCTGCCAGAAATGTCAGAGAAGAGCTTTTCCACAGTGTTCAGGTTTATAAAGCCTGTGGATTCAGCCCCATCAATGGTATGAATATTGGTATGAATATTGTGCCCCTTGTGCATGCTTCAAGGTCCGCACTTGATGAACAAGGTATTTATCTGCAGCCGCAGACTTCTTACCTGAATTATCCTGAGGCATCCAAATGGATCCAGAATTTTGTTCGTGAGCATTATCCCTGTGCATGGGTAGGTGGCTCTGTTTAGCTCAGCATGGCATCATCAGCATTGCCCATGCCAGGAATGGCACTCAAAGCACCAATATAGGTGCCATCCAAGTGTGCTGACGTTAGTTTTTTTCCACACCTTTCCAGGCCAGGAGCACAGAGGCACTTAAAACACTGACCCCACTGGTGTCAAAACCTAGCACCCTGAAAGGTAAGTAACCCTGTCCCTAGAAATCCTTTTGCAGAGCACAAAGGCTAGATGGGTCATAAGGAATCTAAGGAATCTGCGGCCAGATACAGTCTATCAGATGAACAAGTTACCTTCAGTAATGAAAATGTCACTTACCCAGTGTACATCTGTTCGTGGCATCAGTCGCAGTAGATTCGCATGTTCTGCAATAGCTCGCCATCTGGTGTTGGGCCGGAGTGTTACAAGTTGTTTTTCTTCGAAGAAGTCTTTCGAGTCACGGGACCGAGTGACTCCTCCTTTTGTCTCCATTGCGCATGGGCGTCGACTCCATCTTCGATTGTTTTTCCCCGCAGAGGGTGAGGTAGGAGTTGAATTGTAGTAATAGTGCCCATGCAATGGAGTGACTAAGTATGCACCTATTTAAGGTTGAGATGATACATATAGAAATAATTGAAGGTAACTTCCAAACTGCTACAGGCTCCCGGGGAGGCGGGTGGGCACATGCGAATCTACTGCGACTGATGCCACGAACAGATGTACACTGGGTAAGTGACATTTTCAGTTCGATGGCATCTGTCGCTGTAGATACGCATGTTCTGCATAGACTAGTAAGCAGTTATTTCCCCAAAAGCGGTGGATCAGCCTGTAGGAGTGGAAGTAGTCTGAAATAATGTCCTTAATACGGCTTGACCTACTGTGGCTTGTTGTGCGGATAACACGTCTACACAGTAGTGCTTGGTGAATGTGTGAGGCGTAGACCATGTGGCTGCCTTACATATTTCTTGCATTGGGATGTTTCCTAGAAAGGCCATGGTAGCACCTTTCTTTCTGGTTGAGTGTGCCCTTGGTGTAATGGGCAGCTGTCGTTTAGCTTTAAGGTAGCAGATTTGGATGCATTTAACTATCCATCTGGCTATACCTTGTTTTGAAATTGGGTTTCCTGCGTGAGGTTTTTGAAATGCAATAAAGAGTTGTTTAGTCTTTCTGATGTTTTTTGTTCTGTCAATGTAATACATTAATGCTCTTTTGACATCTAATGTATGTAGTGCCCTTTCAGCTACGGTATCTGGCTGTGGAAAGAACACTGGAAGTTCCACTGTTTGATTTAGATGGAACGGTGAAATAACCTTTGGCAAAAATTTAGGATTGGTCCTTAGGACGACTTTATTTTTGTGTAGTTGTATAAAAGGTTCCTGTATAGTAAACGCCTGAATCTCGCTTACTCTTCTCAGGGAAGTAATGGCGATGAGAAATGCCACCTTCCAGGTTAGGAACTGTATGTCGCAGGAGTGCATGGGTTCAAAAGGTGGACCCATAAGTCTAGTTAGGACAACATTTAGGTTCCATGAAGGAACAGGTGGTGTTCTTGGTGGTATAATTCTCCTAAGGCCCTCCATGAATGCTTTAATGACTGGTATTTTATATAGGGAAGTTGAATAGGTAGTCTGCAGGTATGCAGATATTGCTGCAAGGTGAATCTTAATGGAAGAGAAAGCTAGGTTAGATTTTTGTAAGTGAAGCAAGTAACCCACTACATGTTCTGGAGTTGTGTGTAATGGTTGTATTTGATTAATATGGCAGTAGCAAACAAACCTCTTCCATTTACTTGCATAGCAGTGCCTGGTGGATGGCCTTCTTGCTTGTTTTATGACTTCCATACATTCTTGGGTAAGTTGTAAGTGCCCGAATTCTAGGATTTCAGGAGCCAGATTGCTAGATTCAGCGATGCTGGATCTGGGTGTCTGATCTTTTGGTTGTGCTGTGTCAACAGATCTGGCCTGTTGGGCAATTTGATGCAGGGTACCACTGATAGGTCTAGCAGCGTTGTGTACCAGGGTTGCCTTGCCCAAGTTGGTGCTATCAATATGAGTTTGAGTTTGCTTTGACTGAGTTTGTTTACCAGGTAAGGAAGGAGAGGGAGAGGAGGAAAAGCGTAAGCAAATATCCCTGACCAGTTCATCCATAGGGCATTGCCTTGGGATTGTTTGTGTGGGTACCTGGATGCGAAGTTTTGGCATTTTGCGTTCTCCCTTGTCGCAAACAAGTCTATCTGAGGTGTTCCCCAGAGTTTGAAATAAGTGTTCAGAATTTGGGGGTGAATTTCCCATTCGTGGACCTGTTGGTGATCTCGAGAGAGATTGTCTGCGAGTTGATTTTGTATCCCTGGTATAAACTGTGCAATTAGGCGAATTTGGTTGTGAATTGCCCAATGCCAAATTTTTTGTGCTAGCAGGCTTAACTGTGTGGAGTGCGTCCCTCCCTGCTTGTTTAGATAATACATTGTTGTCATGTTGTCTGTTTTGACGAGAATGTATTTGTGAACTATTATTGGTTGGAAAGCTTTTAGTGCTTGAAAAACTGCTAGCAGTTCTAGGTGATTGATATGCAGTTTTGTTTGATGTACGTTCCATTGTCCTTGTATGCTGTGTTGATCGAGGTGTGCTCCCCACCCTGTCATGGAAGCATCTGTTATTACGTATTGTGGCACTGGGTCTTGGAAAGGCCGCCCCTTGTTTAAATTTATGTTGTTCCACCACAGAAGCGAGAGGTAAGTTTGGCGGTCTATTAACACCAGATCTAGAAGGTGACCCTGTGCTTGAGACCACTGTGATGCTAGGCATTGTTGTAAGGGCCTCATGTGCAGTCTTGCGTTTGGGACAATGGCTATGCATGATGACATCATGCCTAGGAGTTGTAATACCATCTTTGCCTGTATCTTTTGTGTTGGATACATGCGTTGTATGATGGTGTTGAAATTTTGAATTCTTTGTGGACTTGGAGTGGCTACTCCCTTTGATGTGTCTATTATGGCTCCCAGGTATTGTTGTACCTTGCGTGGCAGAATTTTGGATTTTGTGAAATTGACGGTGAACCCGAGTTTGAAGAGGGTTTGTATGATCTGATTTGTGTGATTTGAGCACTGTATGAACGAATGGGCCTTGATTAGCCAGTCGTCCAAATATGGGAACACATGTATTTGCTGCCTTCTTATGTGTGCAGCGACTACCGCTAGACATTTGGTAAAGACTCTTGGTGCGGTTGTTAATCCGAAAGGCAGTACCTTGAATTGGTAATGTATTCCTTTGAATACAAACCTTAGGTATTTCCTGTGAGATGGGTGTATTGGTATATGGAAATAAGCATCCTTGAGGTCTAAAGTTGCCATGTAGTCGTGTAGTTTTAGCAATGGCAATACTTCTTGTAGTGTGACCATGTGGAAGTGGTCTGATTTGATGAAAGTGTTCACTACTCTGAGGTCTAGGATTGGTCTCAGCGTTTTGTCCTTCTTTGGTATCAGAAAGTACAGTGAGTAAACTCCTGTGTTTATTTGTGTGTTTGGCACTAATTCGATTGCATTCTTTTGCAATAGTGCCTGCACTTCTATCTCCAGGAGATTGGAATGGTGTGTTGTTAAATTTTGTGCTTTTGGTGGTATGTTTGGAGGGAATTGTAGAAATTCTATGCAATAACCATGTTGGATAATTGCTAGAACCCAAGTGTCTGTAGTGATTTCCTCCCATGCTTTGTAATAATGACCTATTCTTCCCCCCACTGGTGTTGTGTGGAGGGGGTGAGTGACATGTGAGTCATTGTTTAGTAGTAGGGGTTTTGGGGCTTTGAAATCTCCCTCTATTTCTAGGGAATTGCCCTCCTCTATATTGTCCCCGAAAACCTCCTCTATACTGTCCCTGGTAAGTGGACGGTGTTGCTTGTGAGGTGCTGGCTTGTGTGCTTTGACCCCGAAACCCCCCTCGAAAGGGCGTTTTACGGAATGTGCTGTAATTCCCTCTGCTCTGCGGGGAGTAGAGTGCGCCCATGGCTTTGGCAGTGTCCGTATCTTTTTTGAGTTTCTCAATCGCTGTGTCCACTTCTGGACCGAACAGTTCTTTTTCATTAAAAGGCATATTGAGAACTGCTTGTTGAATCTCTGGTTTAAATCCAGACGTTCGGAGCCATGCATGCCGTCTGATAGTTACAGATGTATTAATTGTCCGTGCAGCTGTATCTGCAGCGTCCATGGCGGAACGTATCTGGTTGTTGGAGATGGTCTGTCCCTCCTCAACCACTTGTTTCGCCCTATTTTGGAAGTCCTTGGGCAGATGTTCAATGAGATGTTGCATCTCGTCCCAGTGGGCTCTGTCATAGCGCGCAAGTAGTGCCTGGGAGTTCGCGATGCGCCACTGGTTTGCAGCTTGTGCTGCGACTCTTTTACCAGCTGCATCGAACTTGCGGCTTTCTTTATCTGGGGGTGGTGCATCTCCAGATGTGTGAGAGTTGGCCCTTTTCCTAGCTGCTCCTACAACAACAGAGTCTGGTGGCAGCTGTGTAGTGATGAAAACCGGGTCCGTAGGAGGCGGCTTATACTTCTTTTCCACCCGTGGTGTGATTGCCCTACTTTTGACCGGCTCCTTAAATATGTCTTTTGCGTGCCGGAGCATACCAGGGAGCATAGGCAGGCTTTGGTAGGAGCTGTGGGTGGAGGAGAGTGTGTTGAACAAGAAATCATCCTCGACCTGTTCTGAGTGGAGGCTTACGTTATGAAATTGTGCTGCTCTAGCCACCACCTGAGAGTACGCGGTGCTGTCTTCTGGTGGAGATGGCTTTGTAGGGTAGGCCTCCGGGCTGTTATCTGACACTGGGGCGTCGTATAGGTCCCATGCGTCCTGATCTTGGTCACCCTGGCTCATGGTGGTGTGAGCTGGGGAGTGAGATGGAGTTTGTGCTGGTGAAACGTTAATCACGGGCGGAGGAGAGGGTGGTGGTGTAATTCTTTTAACCACTTTTGGTTGTGGTGCTTGTTCCGTCTGGAACTCCAACCTTCTCTTTCTCCTAATGGGGGGAAGGGTGCTTATTTTTCCTGTCCCCTGCTGAATGAAGATACGCTTTTGCGTATGGTCCACATCAGTTGCTTGTAGCTCTTCCTCAAACCTATGCTTTTGCATTTGGGAGGTTAGCGAGTGCTCTTCTGTATAAGAGCCTGAAGCTGGGTCGCTTGCAGTTTGTTTCGGCGTTGAAACTTTGTCTGCGTGTTTTTTCGGCTCCGAGGTGACTTTTTTCCTTTTCGGGGCCGAAACCTCTCGGCGTCGATCTGTTTCGGTGCCGGTGTCTCGGCATCGAGCCGTGTCCACACCGGTATCTCGGTGTCGAGGCTTGTCTCCAGCACTTTCTCGGTCCCGAGAAGGCTGCGTGCCGGTGTCTCGACCGGAGTCGGACGATCTCGGCACTGTTTTGGCCTTTTTCGGTGCCGACGGTCGGTCACCGAATTTATGGGTCGAGCCATGGCCTGGTGGCAGTGGCGTCCCCTGGGCCTTGTAAATGTTTCTCTGTGTGTTTTTCGACGTCTTACTCACGGTTTGTGTATCGTCGAATCCTTCGGAGTCTGAGTCTTGGATTGAGAAGGTACCTTCTTCTTCCTGTTCCTCGAACTCCCGTTGGGCTGTCGGTGCGGACGCCATTTGAAGTCTTCTGGCTCGACGGTCTCGGAGTGTTTTTCGGGACCGGAACGCACGACAGGCCTCGCAGGTGTCTTCGCTGTGCTCAGGTGACAGGCACAGGTTGCAGACCAAGTGTTGGTCTGTGTAGGGGTATTTATTGTGGCATTTGGGGCAGAAACGAAACGGGGTCCGTTCCATCGGCGTTCTTCAGCACGCGGTCGGGCCGACCAGGCCCCGACGGAGGATCGAAAAACTACCCCGAAGGGCACCGGAGCTCTTCGATCTTCGATGCGGTGTGGAATCTAAGTACGCCGATCCCGAACGCAACAATACCGACGAAAATCTTCCGAAATTAGCTAATTTTCCGTTCCGAAACTCGGAGCGACAGGAACACGTCCGAACCCGATGGCAGAAAAAAAACAATCGAAGATGGAGTCGACGCCCATGCGCAATGGAGACAAAAGGAGGAGTCACTCGGTCCCGTGACTCGAAAGACTTCTTCGAAGAAAAACAACTTGTAACACTCCGGCCCAACACCAGATGGCGAGCTATTGCAGAACATGCGTATCTACAGCGACAGATGCCATCGAACTTTATTTTCTGGTGGAGAGACCTCTACCCGTAGAACAGATACCCAAGCAATACCATCCCTGGAGTTTTGTCAGTGGATCACTCCTAGACAACGACCGAATGGGCAAAAAGCCCATCCCGACGGACCTCACCGTCAAGGCAGTAATGTTTTGTGATTGTGTGCAGGGAAGTCCACGCTGCTGCCTGGCAGATATCCAGGACAGGAACTCTGCATGCTAAAGCAGTGGTCACAGCCTTAGCTCTGGTGGAATGAGCGTGCAAGCCCTCAGGGAGTTGCATCTTGGCCAATGTCGTGGAGATCTTAATACAGAGTATTATCCACCTGGAGATGGTCCACTTGTGAACAGCCCAACCTTTCTTTGCTTCGACATACCACACAAAGTTGGTTGTCCACCCAGAACTCTCATGTACAATCAAGGTAGGATGACAATGCTCATTTTGGGCCCAGACGGTGGAGACACTCATTCTTGGAGGAATGTGGCAGAGCGTAGGAAGTGGACTGAGTGATCGACTGGTCTACATGAAAAAGAGTAACCACTTTCAGAAGAAAGGAAGCTCTTGTACGAAACACCAGTTTGCCTGGATAGACACGCTGTTCATGAAAAGGAGACTTGGATGACAAGACCTGAAGCTAGCCGACTCGCTGGGCAGATGTAATCACCACGAGGAAAGATGTCTTGATATAAGGGAGCGTGCATCAATAATGTATGTACAAGATTGAAGTCTCACTGTGGCATAAAAGGGTGAAGATGGAAACGTGTTGGAGACCTTTCAAGAACCTATTTACAATAGATGATCTGATGAATGATGGCTATCCAGGCAATGGCAAAAAGCAGAAATAGCAAAAAGAGCCTTCAGAGTGCCCAGAAAAGAGCCCTGCTGGGCAAGAGACTAAACTGAAGAACCTGAGGAAAGTGGGGCAAGAAAGGGATCAATTTGTCTTTCTGCACACCATACCACAAATTTTCCACAACAGTAGGCATATACTATCTTGGTGGAGGGACACCTGGCAACCAAAATAACACTGCACACTTCGGATAGGAATGCAAAAGCTGTCAACTCTCCACTCAATCTCCATGCAAGAAGTCGAAGAGTTGACCATTTCTGTTGGAGAACCCTCCCCTCTACTGCAACAGAAGATCCTCCCGAAGAGGCAGCCTTTTAGGAGGACCAATGGCCATGCGCAACAGCTCGGGATACCAAACTCTCCAAGCCCATTCCACAGCCACAAGGATGACTTGGGCATTGTCATTCCTGATCTTCTTGCGAATTCTGGACAGTAGCAGTATGGGCAGAAAGGCATGCACAGGAGGCCTGAGCTCCACTTGAGACAAAATGTGTCTCAGAGTGAGAGCCGCTTTGAAAACTCCAGCATGAAGAAGTGCTGACATTGTACTCCTCGGCAATGGTGAACAGATCTAACCAAGGGGCTCTCTCCACTGCTGAAAGAGACCTTGAGCCGTCTCCGGATGGAGACAACCTTTATGATTCGCTAGGCATCTTCGGCTGAATTTGTCCGCCCTGTCATTCACACAGCCTGCCAGGTGTTTAAACGCCAGGGATATGCCCTAACGTTCCAGCCATGACCAGAGACATAGGGCCTCTTGACCGAGTCCACCACCCCACCCTTTTTGTTGCAGCACCACATGGCAATGGTGTTGTCTGAACACCTGCACTAGCCTTCCCTTGATGGACGGTAGGAAGTTTTTCAATGCCAGTCAGGCTGCTCGGAGCTCCAACTGGTTGATGTAAAGACCGGATTCTGCCAAAGACCAGAGGCCTCCGATCTCCACCTCTCCAAGATAGCTTTCCCATCCCATGAGTAACCTATCTTTCACTGTCAGATCTGTTGGGGAAGGAAGAAGGGTCTACTGCTGACCCAAATGCAGTTCATTAGCCAACACTGCAGATCATTTGCATTTCCCTCTGAGATCTGCACCTTATCAGGCAAATTCCCCTGATGGGGTGCCCACTGGAACTTCAGGTCCCACTGCAAAGCCTGCATATGCCAGCAGGCAAGTCTCACCAGCAGGACGCAGGAGGCCATAAGTCTCAGAAACCTCAGCCTCACTGAAATCCAGGTTAGAGGCTGAAACATCACTAACAGTCTGATTATTCTGGACTCGTCATTCGGGAGGATAAGTCCTAAACTGCGTTCAGAACAGCTCTGATAAAAGGGAGTGTAAGGAATTGCCTCCTTGGCATGGTTACCCCCTGACTTTTTGCCTTTGCTGATGCTAAGTTATGATTTGAAAGTGTACTGGGACCCTGCTAACCAAGCCCCAGCACCAGTGTTCTTTCCCTAAACTGTACCTTTGTCTCCACAATTGGCACAACCCTGGCACTCAGGTAAGTCCCTTGTAACTGGTACCTCTGCTACCAAGGGCCCTGATGCCAGGGAAGTTCTCTAAGGGCTGCAGCATGTCTTATGCCACCCTGGGGACCCCTCACTCAGCACATGCACAGTGCCTCACAACTTGTGTGTGCTGGTGGGGAGAAAATTACTAAGTCGACATGGCACTCCCCTCAGAGTGCCATGCCAACCTCACACTGCCTGTGGCATAGGTAAGTCACCCCTCTAGCAGGCCTTACAGCCCTAAGGCAGGGTGCACCATACCACAGGTGAGGGCATATGTGCATGAGCACTATGCCCCTACAGTGTCTAAGCAAAACCTTAGACATTGTAACCTAAACTCACCCTTAAATCTAGTATTTAGGGGCACCCCAGAACCTAGGAAATTAGATTCCTGCAACCTTAACAAAGAAGGACTGCTGACCTGAAGCCCTGCAGAGAAGACGGAGGCAACAACTGCCTTGGCCCCCAGCCCTACTGGCCAGTCTCCCAACTTTGAAGAAAACTGCAACAGCGACACATCCAACAGGGACCAGCGACCTTTGTTCACGGGAGTTTCTTGGTCTTTGGGTGCAGGGCAGTCCTCAGACTTCAGAGGCTCTGTTCAAAACCAGCTACTTCTTGGCAACAAAGAAGCAACTTCCAAAGACTTCATGTTTCCCGCCGGAAGCGTGAGACATCACCCTCTGCACCCGACGCCCCCGGCTCGACCTGCAGAAAACCAACACCTCAGGGAGGACCCCCCCCAGCGACTGCGAGCCCGTGAGTAACCAGAGACAACCCCAGAGCCCCCAGAGCGACGCCTGCAGAGAGAATCCAGAGGCTCCCCCTGACCGTGACTACCTGTAACAAGGGACCCAACGCCTGGAACCAACACTGCACCCGCCACCCCCAGGACCTGAAGGAACCGAACTCCAGTGCAAGAGCGACCCCCAGGTGACCCTCTGCCTAGCCCAGGTGGTGGCTGCCCCAAGGAGCCCCCCGTGCCTGCCTGCATCGTTGAAGTGACCCCCGGGTCTCTCCATTACTTTCTATACAAAACCAGATGCCTGTTTTACACACTGCACCCGGCCGCCCCCTGTGCCGCTGAGGGTGTACTTTCTGTGCCTTCTTGTGTCCCCCCAGTGCCTTACAAAACCCCCTGGTCTGCCCCCCCACCCCCTGAGGACACAGGTACTTACCTGCTGGCAGACTGGAACTGGGGCACCCCTGTTCTCCATAGAAGCCTATGTGTTTTGGGCACCTCTTTGACCTCTGCACCTGACCAGCCCTGAGCTGCTGGTGTGGTAACTTTAGGGTTGCCTTGAACCACCAACGGTGTGCTACCTATGCCCCAACTTTGAGACTTAAGTGTTTTACTTACCTTCAAAACTAACCTTTACTTACCTCCCTCAGGAACTGTTGATTTTTGCATGGTGTCCACTTTTGAAATAGCTTATTGCCATTTTTACAAAGACTGTACAGGATATTGTTTTCATTCAAAGTTCCTAAAGTACCCAAGTAAAGTACCTTACAGTTAGTGTTTAATGTAAATCTTGAACCTATGGTTCTTAAAATAAACTAAGAAATGAAAATGTCACTTACCCAGTGTACATCTGTTCGTGGCATCAGTCGCAGTAGATTCGCATGTTTTGTAATAGCTCGCCATCTGGTGTTGGGCCGGAGTGTTACAAGTTGTTTTTCTTCAAAGAAGTCTTTCGAGTCACGGGACCGAGTGACTCCTCCTTTTGTCTCCATTGCGCATGGGCGTCGACTCCATCTTTGATTGTTTTTCCCCGCAGAGGGTGAGGTAGGAGTTGAATTGTAGTAATAGTGCCCATGCAATGGAGTGACTAAGTATGCACCTATTTAAGGTTGAGATGATACATATATAAATAGTTGAAGGTAACTTCCAAACTGCTACAGGCTCCCGGGGAGGCGGGTGGGCACATGCGAATCTACTGCGACTGATGCCACGAACAGATGTACACTGGGTAAGTGACATTTTCAGTTCGATGGCATCTGTCGCTGTAGATACGCATGTTTTGCATAGACTAGTAAGCAGTTATCTCCCCAAAAGCGGTGGATCAGCCTGTAGGAGTGGAAGTAGTCTGAAATAATGTTCTTAATACGGCTTGACCTACTGTGGCTTGTTGTGCGGATAACACGTCTACACAGTAGTGCTTGGTGAATGTGTGAGGCGTAGACCATGTGGCTGCCTTACATATTTCTTGCATTGGGATGTTTCCTAGAAAGGCCATGGTAGCACCTTTCTTTCTGGTTGAGTGTGCCCTTGGTGTAATGGGCAGCTGTCGTTTAGCTTTAAGGTAGCAGATTTGGATGCATTTAACTATCCATCTGGCTATACCTTGTTTTGAAATTGGGTTTCCTGCGTGAGGTTTTTGAAATGCAATAAAGAGTTGTTTAGTCTTTCTGATGTTTTTTGTTCTGTCAATGTAATACATTAATGCTCTTTTGACATCTAATGTATGTAGTGCCCTTTCAGCTACGGTATCTGGCTGTGGAAAGAACACTGGAAGTTCCACTGTTTGATTTAGATGGAACGGTGAAATAACCTTTGGCAAAAATTTAGGATTGGTCCTTAGGACGACCTTATTCTTGTGTAGTTGTATAAAAGGTTCCTGTATTGTAAACGCCTGAATCTCGCTTACTCTTCTTAGGGAAGTAATGGCGATGAGAAATGCCACCTTCCAGGTTAGGAACTGTATTTCGCAGGAGTGCATGGGTTCAAAAGGTGGACCCATAAGTCTAGTTAGGACAACATTTAGGTTCCATGAAGGAACAGGTGGTGTTCTTGGTGGTATAATTCTCCTTAGGCCCTCCATGAATGCTTTAATGACTGGTATCTTATATAGGGAAGTTGAATAGGTAGTCTGCAGGTATGCAGATATTGCTGCAAGGTGTATTTTAATGGAAGAGAAAGCCAGGTTAGATTTTTGTAAGTGAAGCAAGTAACCCACTACATGTTCTGGAGTTGTGTGTAATGGTTGTATTTGATTAATATGGCAGTAGCAAACAAACCTCTTCCATTTACTTGCATAGCAGTGCCTGGTGGATGGCCTTCTGGCTTGTTTTATGACTTCCATACATTCTTTGGTAAGTTGTAAGTGCCCGAATTCTAGGATTTCAGGAGCCAGATTGCTAGATTCAGCGATGCTGGATCTGGGTGTCTGATCTTTTGGTTGTGCTGTGTCAACAGATCTGGCCTGTTGGGCAATTTGATGCAGGGTACTACTGATAGGTCTAGCAGCGTTGTGTACCAGGGTTGCCTTGCCCAAGTTGGTGCTATTAATATGAGTTTGAGTTTGTTTTGACTGAGTTTGTTTACCAGGTAAGGAAGGAGAGGGAGAGGAGGAAAAGCGTAAGCAAATATCCCTGACCAGTTCATCCATAGGGCATTGCCTTGGGACTGTTTGTGTGGGTATCTGGATGCGAAGTTTTGGCATTTTGCGTTCTCCTTTGTCGCAAACAAGTCTATCTGAGGTGTTCCCCAGAGTTTGAAATAAGTGTTCAGAATTTGGGGGTGAATTTCCCATTCGTGGACCTGTTGGTGATCTCGAGAGAGATTGTCTGCGAGTTGATTTTGGATCCCTGGTATAAATTGTGCTATTAGGCGAATTTGGTTGTGAATTGCCCAACGCCAAATCTTTTGTGCTAGCAGGCTTAACTGCGTGGAGTGCGTCCCCCCTTGCTTGTTTAGATAATACATTGTTGTCATGTTGTCTGTTTTGACGAGAATGTATTTGTGAACTATTATTGGTTGGAAAGCTTTTAGTGCTTGAAAAACTGCTAGAAGTTCTAGGTGATTTATATGCAGTTTTGTTTGATGTACGTTCCATTGTCCTTGTATGCTGTGTTGATCGAGGTGTGCTCCCCACCCTGTCATGGAAGCATCTGTTGTTATTACGTATTGTGGCACTGGGTCTTGGAAAGGCCGCCCTTTGTTTAAATTTATGTTGTTCCACCACAGAAGCGAGAGGTAAGTTTGGCGGTCTATTAACACCAGATCTAGAAGGTGACCCTGTGCTTGTGACCATTGTGATGCTAGGCACTGTTGTAAGGGCCTCATGTGCAGTCTTGCGTTTGGGACAATGGCTATGCATGAAGACATCATGCCTAGGAGTTGTAGTACCATCTTTGCTTGTATCCTTTGTGTTGGATACATGCGTTGTATGATGGTGTTGAAATTTTGAATTCTTTGGGGACTTGGAGTGGCTACTCCTTTTGATGTGTCTATTATGGCTCCCAGGTATTGTTGTACCTTGCGCGGCAGAATTTTGGATTTTGTGAAATTGACGGTGAACCCTAGTTTGAAGAGGGTTTGTATGATATGATTTGTGTGATTTGAGCACTCTATTAACGAATGGGCCTTGATTAGCCAGTCGTCTAGATATGGGAACACATGTATTTGCTGCCTTCTTATGTGTGCAGCGACTACCGCTAGACATTTGGTAAAGACTCTTGGTGCGGTTGTTAATCCGAAAGGCAGTACCTTGAATTGGTAATGTATTCCCTTGAATACAAACCTTAGGTATTTCCTGTGCGATGGGTGTATTGGTATATGGAAATAAGCATCCTTGAGGTCTAAAGTTGCCATGTAGTCGTGTAGTTTTAGCAATGGCAATACTTCTTGTAGTGTGACCATGTGAAAGTGGTCTGATTTGATGAAAGTGTTCACTACTCTGAGGTCTAGGATTGGTCTCAGCGTTTTGTCCTTCTTTGGTATCAGAAAGTACAGTGAGTAAACTCCTGTGTTTATTTGTGTGTTTGGCACTAATTTGATTGCATTCTTTTGCAATAGTGCCTGCACTTCTATCTCCAGGAGATTGGAATGGTGTGTTGTCAAATTTTGTGCTTTTGGTGGTATGTTTGGAGGGAATTGTAGAAATTCTATGCAATAACCATGTTGGATAATTGCTAGAACCCAAGTGTCTGTAGTGATTTCCTCCCATGCTTTGTAATAATGACTTATTCTTCCCCCCACTGGTGTTGTGTGGAGGGGGTGAGTGACATGTGAGTCACTGTTTAGTAGTAGGGGTTTTGGGGCTCTGAAATCTTCCTCTATTTCTAGGGAATTGCCCTCCTCTATATTGTCCCCGAAAACCTCCTCTATACTGTCCCTGGTAACTGGACGGTGTTGCTTGTGAGGTGCTGGCTTGTGTGCTCTGACCCCGAAACCCCCCTCGAAAGGGTGTTTTACGGAATGTGCTGTAATTGCCTCTGCTCTGCGGGGAGTAGAGTGCGCCCATGGCTTTGGCAGTGTCCGTATCTTTTTTGAGTTTCTCAATCGCTGTGTCCACTTCTGGACCGAACAGTTCTTTTTCGTTAAAAGGCATATTGAGAACTGCTTGTTGAATCTCTGGTTTAAATCCAGACGTTCGGAGCCATGCATGCCTTCTGATAGTTACAGATGTATTAATTGTCCGTGCAGCTGTATCTGCAGCGTCCATGGAGGAGCGGATCTGGTTGTTGGAAATGGTCTGTCCCTCCTCAACCACTTGTTTTGCCCTATTTTGTAAGTCCTTGGGCAGATGTTCAATGAGATGTTGCATCTCGTCCCAGTGGGCTCTGTCATAGCGCGCAAGTAGTGCCTGGGAGTTCGCGATGCGCCACTGGTTTGCAGCTTGTGCTGCGACTCTTACCAGCTGCATCGAACTTGCGGCTTTCTTTATCTGGGGGTGGTGCATCTCCAGATGTGTGAGAGTTGGCCCTTTTCCTAGCTGCTCCTACAACGACAGAGTCTGGTGGCAGCTGTGTAGTGATGAAAACCGGGTCTGTAGGAGGCGCCTTATACTTTTTTTTCCACCCTTGGTGTGATTGCCCTACTTTTGACCGGCTCCTTAAAGATTTCTTTTGCGTGCCGGAGCATACCAGGGAGCATAGGCAGGCTTTGGTATGAGCTGTGGGTGGAGGAGAGTGTGTTGAATAAAAAATCATCCTCGACCTGTTCTGAGTGGAGGCTTACGTTGTGAAATTGTGCTGCTCTAGCCACCACATGAGAATACGCGGTGCTGTCCTCTGGTGGAGATGGCTTCGTAGGGTATGCCTCCGGACTGTTATCTGACACTGGGGCGTCGTATAGGTCCCATGCGTCTTGATCTTGGTCACCCTGGCTTATGGTGGTGTGAGCTGGGGAGTGTGATGGAGTTTGTGCTGGTGAGACGTTAATCACGGGCGGAGGAGAGGGTGGTGGGGTAACTCTTTTCACCACTTTTGGTTGTGGTGTCTGTTCAGTTTGGAACTCCAACCTTCTCTTTCTTCTAATGGGGGGGAAGGGTGCTTATTTTTCCTGTCCCCTGCTGTATGAAAATACGCTTTTGCGTATGGTCACAATCAGTTGATTGTAGCTCTTCCTCAAACCTATGCTTTTGCATTTGGGAGGTTAGCGAGTGCTCTTCTGTGTAAGAGCCTGAAGCTGGGTCGCTTGCAGTTTGTTTCGGCACCGAAACCCTGTCTGCGTGTTTTTTCGGCTCCGAGGTGACTTTTTTCTTTTTCGGGGCCGAAACCTCTCAGCGTCGATCTTCTTCGGTGCCGCTGTCTCGGCGTTGAGCCGTGTCCACACCGGCATCTCTGTGTCGAGGCTTGTCTCCAGCACTTTCTCGGTCCCGAGAAGGCTGCGTGCCGGTGTCTCGACCGGAGTCGGCACTGTTTGGGCCTTTTTCGGTGCCGACGGTCGGTCACCGAATTTATGGGTGGAGCCATGGCCTGATGGCAGTGGCGTCCCCTCGGCCTTGTAAATCTTCCTCTGTGTGGTTTTCGACGTCTTACTCACGGTTTGTGTATCGTCGAATCCTTCGGAGTCCGATTCTTGGATCGAGAAGGTACCTTCCTCTTCCTCGAACTCTCGGTGGGCTGTCGGCGCGGACGCCATCTGAAGTCTTCTGGCTCGACGGTCTCGGAGTGTCTTTCGGGACCGGAACGCACGACAGGCCTCGCAGGTGTCTTCACTGTGCTCAGGTGACAGGCACAGGTTACAGACCAAGTGTTGGTCTGTATAGGGGTATTTATTGTGGCATTTGGGGCAGAAACGGAACGGGGTCCGTTCCATCGGCGTTCTTCAGCACGCGGTCGGACCGACCAGGCCCCGACGGGGGATCGAAAAACTACCCCGAAGGGCACCAGAGCTCTTCGATCTTCGATGCGGTGTTGAATCTAAGTACGCCGATCCCGAACGCAACAATACCGACGAAAATCTTCCGAAATTAGCTAACTTTCCGTTCCGAAACTCGGAGCGACAGGAACACGTCCGAACCCGATGGCGGAAAAAAAACAATCAAAGATGGAGTCGACGCCCATGCGCAATGGAGACAAAAGGAGGAGTCACTCGGTCCCGTGACTCGAAAGACTTCTTCGAAGAAAAACAACTTGTAACACTCCGGCCCAACACCAGATGGCGAGCTATTGCAAAACATGCGTATCTACAGCGACAGATGCCATCGAACATATATTTTTCAATATAAAAACCTATTGGCCTGGAGTAAGTCTTTGAGTGTGTGTTCCTCATTTATTGCCGGTGTGTGTACAACAAATGCTTAACACTACCTTCTGATAAGCCTACTGCTGGACCACACTACCACAAAATAGAGCATTAGTATTATCTAATTGTGCCTCTATCAACCGCTTTACATTTTTCCTAGATAAGCCTTGGCTGCTCAGCCACAGCTAGCTCCCCAGCTACTTCTAGATGCTGCCTAATAAGGGGATACCTGGACCTGGTATAAGGTAATAATACCCTAGGTATTCACCACACACCAGGCCAGCTTCCTACAGTCTCCAGGATCCAATGGGCAATGGTGCCTTTTGTGACAGGGTTCCCTTTGTTGCATTTAGCATACGCAACCAATAATTGGTTACCTCTGCAGAGCCGCTTGGATTCTTCCAAGTAGTATACTAGTGCCCTTCTTACATTCAGTGTATGCAGTTCTTTCTTTTTCGGTTTGCGAGTTTGACGAAAACTGGTTTGATTCACGTGGAACTTGGTGACCACCTTTGGTAGGAACTGTGGGTTTGTTCTGGGAATTAAGTTGTCCTTGTGGATTTGCATGTATGGTTCTATCGTTAAGGCTTGGATCTCATTTACTCTTCGCAGTGATGTGATCGCAATTCGGAAGGCTGTTTTTAGTGCGAGAAATCTTAAATTAGCATGGGTTTGAATGGTTTTGATACGCGTTGTGTTAGCACTGTGTTTAAGCTCCACATTGGGGCTGGTGCCTTTCTCAGAGGGGCAATTCTTTTACATCCTTCCAGGAACCTTTTCATTACTGGTGCTGTAAAGAAACTTTTGCATAACAGCCCTCTGGTGTGGGCCATGATTGCTGTCAGGTGTACCTTGTGTGAAAAGTAGTTGCCTCAGTGTCCAGTAAGTGTGTGGGATAGGTTATTACCGTCTCCTATCTAACAATTGTTTGTTGTGTATCGTTTCCTGTGTACCACAGGAAATATTTTTTCCATTTTGATGCACAGCATCTTCTTCTTGGTTTTCTTGCTTCCTTTAATATCTCCATGATTCTGTGTGGCAGGTTTAGGTGTACAACTTCTATCTATTCAGGCACCATGCTGTTAGATTGAGTGTTGCCTTTGGGTGGAATACTTTCCCCCTTTGTATTGTGAGTAGGTCTTGTTCAGTTTTGATCTTTACAAACTGTTCCCTGGCTAGTTCGAGTAGGTCTGAGTATCATGCTTGTCTGGCCCTCTGGGGGTGGGGGTGGAAAGGCATAGGCAAATGTCCCTGACCAGTTTAGTGGCAGGGCATTCCCTTCAGATTGGTGGTGTGGAAACAATAGAGGCAAAGCGTTTGCATTTTCTGTTCTCTGCTGATGCAAACAGGTCGATTGTTGGTGTGCCCCAGATTTTGAAAATTCTTTAGAGGCTCCTTTGCTTTATTTCCCATTCATCTGTGTTGCTGTTTTGCCTGCTTAGTTTGTCCACTTCTACATTGTCCTTTCCCGGTAGGTGTGTCGTTTCTAGGCTGATCCCTTGGGGTAGCGCCCATTTCCATATTTTTTGGGCCAATCTGCTCAAGGTGACCGATTTTCTACCCTCTTGCTTGTTTAGATAGACAACACAACAACAAGATTCTGTCTGTATTGGTACTGAGTTCCCTGCTATTTGCGACTGAAATGCCTTCGGGGCTAGAAACACTGCCTTCAGTTCCAGAAAATTGAAGTGTTTGACTGCGTCTTTCTTGTTCTATAGAACTTGTATCTTTAGATTGTCTGTGTGCGCTCCTCACCCCTTGTGGGATGCATCCATGGTGATGGCCACAGAAGGAGGAGTTGTGTTGAAGGGTCTTCCTTTATTTGCTTGAATGCCCCCATTGTATCTTTTTGTATTGTCTGTTATAACCACTAGATCCTCCCCAACACCCTGTGGTTTGTGACCAATTGTTGGTTAGCCACTCTTGGAATGGTCTCATGTGTAGCCTTGTATGTGGTTTGAGGGGACTGCAGGATGCAATCATGCCCATTAGCTTCATGACTGTCTTCACTGTCAGATACTACCCCTTCTGGTAAAGGCGACATTGCTCTGTGATTGCCTGTATTTTCTTTGGTGCAGGGTAGGCCTGTGCCTTCCTGGTATTGAGTCTGGCTCCTAGGAAGATTGTTTTGTGTTGAGGTAGTGGTGACGATTTTTGTGGTTTATGCTGAAACCCAGCTTTTGCATGGGTTGTGAGGACTGTTTTGGTGTCCTCTTGACATTTCTCCTTTGTCCGCGCTCTTATTAGCCAGTTGTCTAAGTAGAGGTGCACATGGACTCCGTGCCTTCTCAGGAATGCTGCAACTGCTGCTAGGCATTTTGTGAAAACCATTGGTGCCGATATAACTCCAAATGGTAAGACCTTGAATTGATGGTGCACTCCTAGTGCGAATCTGAGATATGTTTTCTGTGCTTGATGTATTGGTATGTGTAGATAGGCATCCTGAAGGTATATGGTTGCCATGTAATCTCCTTTTTGCAGGAGTGGTATGACCTCTTGAAGCATTGCCACCCTGAAATGCTGTATGTGGATGAATTTGTTTATGAACCGGAGATCTAGGTTCGCTCTTAGTGAAAGGTCCTGTTTTGGCACCAAGCAGTAGGGCGAGTAATTTCCTTTAACTAGTTCATTGGCACTTTTTCTATTGCCTGTTTCAGCAAGAGTTTTTACTTCCTTTTTTTCAGTAGCAGTCAGCTCTGCTGAGAGATACCCTTTTTTCCTTGGTGGAGTCTTTGGTAGTTCTATACAGTAGCCGTGGCATACCACGTTTGGTATCCAATTTTCTGTAGTAATAATTTCCCAGTGTTGTGGGTACTGCAGTATTCTTCTCCCTACTGGTGTTGTGTGGAGGCTTGTGGGCACTAGCGCTTCATTTGGTTGTTCCCGTTCCTCTGGTTGTTTGCGCCCCCCTTGCTCTTCCTCTACCCCGAAACAACTGCCTGGCAGTGTGTTGCCACTGTTGGTATCCGGTTTGTTGGTTACCCTGTGATGTATTGCCCTAGTTGTCTGTTGCTGCCCCGAGGCAAGCGTCAAACAGTGCTGGGGAAGTCTATATTCTCAGCACTATTTTTAAATCGGTCAGTAATATTTATACTGCACTGGTATGTGCAGTGTTTTTTTGATGGACGGTTGTGTCCATTATGTTCAACAATTTAACCTATTTCCTTAAGTTTTTCTGTTACAGCCGTTCTCTGTCAATCACTTTGAAGATGATTCCCAATAGATTTGAGTGTTTGTGTGTAACTAAGACTGCTTGCTGCGTTGTAGTGATCCAACCCATGCCTGCATTATTTTAATTTGCTCAAAATTCTTTGTTGAAAGGAAACAGAGTGCCCAAATGCTAGGGTTGCAGCCAGGACAAAAGGTAATCACGAAGCCTTTGGTTCTTGATTACTGTATGTCGAACTCTAGAGCTCAACAGTCTTAAAGACTGTAAGCAAACAGGCAGTTAAAAACAACGTGCAAGAATAGATTATTTTAAAGATTAGTTTATTTGGAAGGAGGGAAGAAAAACCAAAGAATGAAAAAAAATAAAGTTAATGATGGGTCACATGATACGGTATCTCCCCATAAAACTGAAATTACAGTTTATGTGTTTTATACAAATTTGTACACGTCTCCAGAATGTGTAAACTCTGACTAGTGAACTGTATTCCCATAACATGAAGTCAGGAATGGGAAGAGGCAAAAATTGAGCTTTTAACCAAGGCAATGTCACTCAGGGGAAAGGTGCCAGTGAAACTACCAACAAGCTGGACGTCACTGTGCCATGAGAGTAGGGGAGCAGGAGCACACAGTTTAAAATTAAGCATGAAATTTAGACACTTTCAGCTCATCCCTCAAATGAGCTCCTCTACTTTCCCCATCAGGACACAATTGGAGGTTTGGGGGCTAAGAAAGTCTGCCAATTCTGCCTCCACCTGATGGTAACTGCTGCAGACTGCAATTTTTGTTATCTAACAAAACAAGACTCCAGATATAGATTGATGCTTCCTAAAAACTGCACCTCACCCTGTTCCAAGAGATGGTCTTAATACTATGCACGAGAGCACTATATAGTGATTCTGGAAACCCTAAATCAAGTACTGGTGAGACCCTCACAGCCAACGACACACTAAACCCAAATAACCCCAAAACGTGTTGAGAAACAATAAGCATCAGTCCGAAATGGAAACAAATTCTCCCCTGGGACTGGGCAACAGGTTTGCTATGCAGCACAGCTGACTGAAAGCACATTGCACACAACAGAAATGAATAATAGAACTCCTAAGAGATAAATGCAATGACTTTCCCAGCTATCGCTGAGAGGACAACAAGCAAAGCTCTGCCAAATTACAAGAGTCCAGCAAATTGTTGTAAGATCACACATGCAAAATTTCCCTTCCTTACCTCCTATACTTCCCTTTCCATATGTAGGAGTTAGGCAGAAGGATTGCCCCATTTTATTAATTGACACTTTGAAGAAATGTACTGCCCAATAAATGCATGGTTGATAAGGACGATTCAGCCCTGGGTCGAGGGCAGACCTCTAATACCATATGCATCAGAGTACATACCATCAAGGACATCCTATGCTGACAAAGCCATGCTTCAGTATCAGCCAAATTTCAGGCTCATAGCAGCATGTGCTTCGTAGCAGCAAATTAATGCCAGACTTGGGTGAAAGAAGAAGAGGAACCTTTAATGAGTGCTCCCTGTGACAGTACTGTTTTGGCAAACCCCTCCTTAATAAATAGAATCTGCCGGACAACAGGTTTCAGAAGACATATGAGCAGAGGGCTGAAAAGTGACTAAAAACAAAGTGAGGCCCTATCTTTAATAGGATACTTTATTTATTTAGGTAATGATTCAGACTTCATATAAATTGCAACAGGCTATAGTAAGACTAGGGAGGCAGTAAACACTGCTTGCTCTAGAAGTCCTTCTATGTGCCCACATACCACTTTCTACCCTCATAACCACATCAGAACTGCAAAGTCCTTTTAAAACCAATCCAAAAAGCAGTACAGAATTCCTGCTTCGTAATTTTCACTCTAAAGAGAAGGGTCTAGGCTCTATGTCACACGGGATAACAGCGTGCACACACTCCCCATAATGGGCTTTTAATTTCTTTAAAATTCTTCGCCTCTCTCAATAAAACGTCAAAAGTCTCTCCAATTCGGCCAATACTTTAAAGGCTGCAGCAGCATGCAAGAGAAAAAAATGTTTTTTTGTGTAAAATTAAGAAAGGTCTCCTGGAGGTGTTAATTTTGAGTATTGTGTATTTCATTTTTTCTCATCTTTGACTGAAATTTGTTTCTGCTCTCCAAATGTTCAGGAAAAGCAACAGGCTAAGCGAAAGTGGCATTTCTTTGGAAAGGTGTCACTCAGGGAACCCTTCGTCATCTTCTCCATCAACCGCTAAAGCAGCATACTTGCTTGCATGGCTGAACTTCTGCAAGAAAAATAAACGCCAGTCAGCTTGGATAACTCAAATGCCATCTTTTCATTCCAATCCAGAGACACTGATTCCGATAAGAATTTGTCTGCGGTGACGGATGGGCTTAATAAATATTGACAGACCAATGCAATTAGACGACCCAGTTGGGTTACAAATTTTCAAAAATAGAAAATCACACAAAATAGGCCTACAGCAAGCCGAGTAAAAGCACCTTTAGACAGTCTTAGCTTGTGCTCCCATGAACTACGTTCTCAGAACTAAGAATTAATAAGTCCCAAGGTAATTTGCCCTGTCAAATTCATTCTTGTCCTCGACTTCGTTGTAGATAATGGAGACTCACCACTTTACAAAAATACAGTAGTTAAAATGACATTCCTTTAAGGACCTTCAAATTCCCTCACACCCAGCCACCCACTTCATTTTACGTGTATAGTCTCATGCATCGCCAACAAGAAACTGTTAATGACTGGTTGAAACTGACGAATTACTAGCCTGCTTCTCTTATGTTATCTTGAAGCTGTTATAATGCATGTCATCAGAACTATCAAGTCAGAAGACCTGACATCTAATTTGGTATTCATCGTGTTTTCCAGAAAATTGCCTGGCATCTCTACTTGCATAAAGCAACAGCACATTACCCAGTTAACACTGGGGAAGAACTTAGTAACACTGCACACTCCAGTATTGATGCACTAATCTTGAAAACGATAAAGCCATGAGTAGACCATACCTCTCCAGGCACATCCTGCAGTCTATTTGGCTCAGCTGATGGTCCAAAGTCACGTTCACGCATGCAATCATTCCTGCAAGAAAAAAAAACGCTTGTACATTCCTAGAAAAACATGGAACTGCTATTTGCACAATTAGCCAAACTGTGCAGTCTTGAACGCAATTTACAATCGTTGACTACTCCGCTTTTCTAAATCCCACTGCCAGTCTGGAATTCCAATTGCATCATGGCCATTCATCAGGGGTTTGTCACCGAGTTCTGATAAACAGGGCCTCAGTTCTACATGTCAATTTGAATAACCCAACCTCAAAAAACCAGTGCCCTAGTTGAATGAGTTACTCAATCATTACCTTAACAGCACACAAAGTCTTGCTCTAACCAGAGTATGGGATAATATTTGCCTTCCATGTAAACTACTTATGACAATTAAAACCACTAACAAGTCAGCTGCAGTGTCTTAGTATGACATGAACATCACACGAGATAGTCTTGGTTCATTCCAAATGCAGAGAAAGACGTAACTAATCCTAGTTCTCGGGTCACTGCCAGCAGCCCAACATGGCAGATACAAAATACATTCTTTTTATTCCCTTTCCTGGGTATCTGATAAAATCTGCAACCAGAACGAACAGCCAACCCTCAAAACGTGGGGAAGGATCTCTTCCCCTCCCCCACCCCCCCCCCCCCCACCCCGCAACATGGTACAGAAAGTATCAGAGAGAGATTGAACTCTAAATCTGAGTGATAGAGTCTTTAAACAAATGCATCAGAGCAAACCTGGCGGACCCAGAGATCAGAATTTTAGCCTTAACAGCAACGATGGTCTGAATGGAGCACTGTTAAAGCAGTGTGGTGGCACACAACGGTTGCTACGATCAGGTAAGCAGTGCTGGGAAGGAGCACAAGCCAGGCAGGTAAAGAGGACTGAAGCATGGCCCTACCTGCAATTAAGGGCGTGGTGCCTGAGAAAAGAGCCGGCTGCGTAGTGTGTATGTGGGAAGGGAGGTGGGATTTGGTATCATTAGTGCATATTTGATTGCGTTTGGAAGTACTGAAGGCTTGGCCTGGGAGAAAATTTCATTACAGCAGATTAACTGGAATCATTTCAGTAACTAAGCATTACTCTTGTGATGCAAAATTACGAGATTATGTTAGCTTTAGTAATTAAGACTAATTAGGGGCAAAAATCCTATCGCAGGAGCACAGGAACAACAAAAACGTAAGAGCAAGTGGATGCTGGTGACTGCTGTTCGTATCCTGTAGCATTTAGTGCTATTTTCTTAGTGGAAAATGCATCCTCTGTTCCACTTTGGGCACAAGGGTGCATTTTGCATTAAGAAAATAGTGCTAAATGTTGGATTACGCTTCTCACGTAATGAGTAATTGTATGGTAATTACAAGTAATTACACTAGAGAGAATTACACCAGTTACACCCCCCCACTGAAGACTTCAGATGAAATGCACACTGCATCCACTGAGGAATACTTACCCCACGCCACCATGCAGTGTGAATTGCTGTATGTCTGGCCCCTGAAAGGCATACTGCATCAGTTAACAAGTACCCAAAATAGGCCAGAAATTAATGATGCCACACACAGAAACGAACCGCAGTGGGGATTGCGTTTATACAGCTACAATAGACTAGGGCCCCTTCTGAAATTATAACAAGTCCACGGAAATGGAGTACTTAATACTAAACAGACGAGAGTTGGAAATGACTGCTACAAACACGAAAAACTGAGCATTTGATAGGATTGCGGCAGGAGGCCATCAGTGGAGCCACAAAGGATGCTATGGTGAGCAAGCTTGACCAAATACTGACCACAATAAATGACATAAGATCAGCCCTAGAGGCTAAAATAGATGCGGTAAGAACAGGCTTCAACGTGGCAAGTGAGGATCAGCGAAAACTTGGAGATTAGTCATAATGAAGCAACCCTTACTGAACTTTCCCTACAACCCTCCGAAACAGCGAGCCAATTCACAGAACTTAAACGCTAGCAGACCGAGCAGATGATGCAGAAAAGAAAGCATGAGGTAATCATCTACGAATAGCTGAGATTCCTGGAAATGAAGGTTGCAACAACAATTCATACAGGAGTGGCTCCAGAACACAGTTGCACTGCAAGTATTACCCTATTCTTTGTAGCAGGGCAGGTGCATCAACTGTCAAAGAGTCCTTTCCCAAGTGCTCTGCCACAGCTCATAATAGCAAAAGGAAACTGTTACTTACCAGTAGACATCTGTTTGGGGCATGTAGTGTTGTAGATCCACATGCTGTGCATAAGCTCGCCATCTAGTGTTGGGTTTGGAGTAGTACAACTTGTTTTTGTTTGAAGAAAGTTTGAGTCACGGGATTGAGTAACTCTTCCCCTTGGTAATACTGCGCATGGGCATCGAGTCCTTTGTTAGACTGTTTGTCCGCAGGCGGGGAGTGTGAAGTAGTGAAAAGAGAATAGTAGAATCTAAAAGACTCCCATGCAATGTATTTACATATACACACACACATACATACATGGAAAATGTCACTTACCCAGTGTACATATGTGCATGGCATGAGACGCTGCAGATTCACATGCTGTGCATTATCCTGCCATCTAGTGTTGGGCTCAGAGTGTTACAAGTTGTTTTTCTTCGAAGAAGTCTTTTCGAGTCACAAGATTGAGGGACTCCTCCCTTTCGGCTCCACTGCGCAGGGGCGTCGACTCCATCTTAGATTGTTTTCCCCGCAGAGGGTGAGGTAGGAGTTGTGAGTATACTAGGTGTGCCCATGCAATAGGATAGGTATGTATGTACATAATGTGTATTAAAATAGTTATTTAGAAATTTACAATTTTCATTCAACTAATAACAGCTACAGGCTCCCGGGGAGGTGGGAGGGCGCATGTGAATCTGCAGCGTCTCATACTACGCACAGATGTACACTGGGTAAGTGACATTTTCCGTTCAGTGGCATGTGTAGCTGCAGATACACACGCTGTGCATAGATTAATAAGCAGTAATCTCCCCCAAAATGCGGTGGATTAGCCTGTAGGAGTTGAAGTTGTCTGAAATGTTCTTAATACAGCCTGTCCTACTGTGGCTTGTTGTGTTGCCAACACATCTACACAGTAATGCTTGGTGAATGTATGAGGCGTAGACCAGGTGGCTGCCTTACACCAAGAGCACATTCCACTAGGAAAAAAGGTACCACAATGGCTTTTCTTGGGAATATACCTATCACTGAAATTTGTAATAGGTAGATCTCTTTTTACTTTAATATAGCAAGTTTGAATACATTTAACTATCCATCTGGCAATGCCTTGTTTGGATATAGGATTACCTGCATGAGGTTTTTGAAAGGCTACAAACAATTTGTAGGAAGTTGGGTCTGTATGTACTATTTCAAAGTAAGAAATAGCATGCACAGAGTCCAAGGGTTCCCCTTAGAGGTAAGATAGTGGCAAAAAGAGAATTCTATTTTGTGGTAGTGTGCACCAGTGTTCTTTCCCTAAAACTGTACCTTTGTGTCCACCATTGGCACACCCTGGCATCCAGGTAAGTCCCTTGTATCTGGTACCCTTGGTACCAAGGGCCCTGATGCCAGGGAAGGTCTCTAAGGGCTGCAGCATGTCTTATGCCACCCTGGGGACCCCTCACTCAGCGCGCACACACACACACACACACACACACTGCTTGCCAGCTTGTGTGTGGTGGTGGGGAGAAAATGACTAAGTCGACAAGGCACTCCCCTCAGGGTGCCATGCCAACCTCACGCTGCCTATGGCATAGATAAGTCACCCCTCTAGCAGGCCTTACAGCCCTAAGGCAGGGTGCACTATACCATAGGTGAGGGCATAGGTGCATGAGCACTATGCCCCTACAGTGTCTAAGCAAGACCTTAGACATTGTAAGTGCAGGGTAGCCATAAGAGTATATGGTCTAGGAGTCTGTCAAACACGAACTCCACAGCACCATGATGGCTACACTGAAAACTGTGAAGTTTGGTATCAAACTTCTCAGCACAATAAATGCACACTGATGCAAGTTTACATTTTATTGTAAAATACACCCCAGAGGGCATCTTAGAGATGTCCCCCGAAAACATACCCGACTTCCAGTGTGGGCTGACTAGTTTTACCAGCCTGCCACACAACAGACGCGTTGCTGGCCACATGGGGAGAGTGCCTTTGTCACTCTGTGGCTAGTAACAAAGCCTGTACTGGGTGGAGGTGCTTCTCACCTCCTCCTGCAGGAACTGTAACACCTGGCGGTGAGCCTCAAAGGCTCACCCCCTTTGTTATAGCACCACAGGGCATTCCAGCTAGTGGAGGAGATAATGAGAAAAACAAGGAAGCTATAGCAACTATAGCAAGACGGATAGTCAAGTGCATTCAAACTTGCTATACTAAAGCTAAGAGACAATTCCCACCTAGATCACTTTCCACTAGGAAAAAAGGTGCACCTATGGCCTTTCTAGGTAACATACTGTAAAGAAATGGCTCCCTGTTGCAGTTACCCCCCACTTTTTGCCTAATACTGATGCTGACTTGACTGAGAAGTGTGCTGGGACCCTGCTAACCAGGCCCCAGCACCAGTGTTCTTTCACCTAAAATGTACCATTGTTTCCACAATTGGCACAACCCTGGAACCTAGGTAAGTCCCTTGTAACTGGTACCCCTGGTACCAAGGGCCCTGATGCCAGGGAAGGTCTTTCAGGGCTGCAGCATGTCTTATGCCACCCTAGGGACCCCTCACTCAGCACAGACACACTGCTTGCCAGCTTGTGTGTGCTGATGGGGAGAAAATGACTAAGTCGACATGGCACTCCCCTCAGGGTGCCATGCCAACCTCCCACTGCCTGTGGCATAGGTAAGTCACCCCTCTAGTAGGCCTTACAGCCCTAAGGCAGGGTGCACTATACCACAGGTGAGGGCATATGTGCATGAGCACTATGCCCCTACAGTGTCTAAGCAAAACCTTAGACATTGTAAGTGCAGGGGAGCCATAAGAGTATAAGGGCTGGGAGTCTGTCAAAAACGAACTCCACAGCTCCATAATGGCTACACTGAATACTGGGAAGTTTAGTATCAAACTTCTCAGAATAATAAACCCACACTGATGCCAGTGTTGGATTTATTAAAAAATGCACACAGAGGGCATCTTAGAGATCCCCCCTGTATTTTACCCAATTGTTCAGTGCAGGACTGACTGGTCTGTGCCAGCCTGCTGCTGAGAGACGAGTGTCTGACCTCATGCGGTGAGAGCCTTTGTGCTCTCTGAGGACAGAAACAAAGCCTGCTCTGGGTGGAGGTGCTTCACACCTCCCCCCTGCAGGAACTGTAACACCTAGCAGTGAGCTTCAAAGGCTCAAGCTTCGTGTTACAATGCCCCAGGGCACTCCAGCTAGTGGAGATGCCCGCCCCCTGGACACAGCCCCCACTTTTGGCGGCAAGTCCAGGAGAGATAATGAGAAAAACAAGGAGGAGTCACTGGCCAGTCAGGACAGCCCCTAAGGTGTCCTGAGCTGAGGTGACTCTGACTTTTAGAAATCCTCCATCTTGTAGAAGGAGGATTCCCCCAATAGGGATAGGAATGTGACCCCCTCCCCTTGGGAGGAGGCACAAAGAGGGTGTACCCACCCTCAGGGCTAGTAGCCATTGGCTACTAACCCCCCAGACCTAAACACGCCCTTAAACTTAGTATTTAAGGGCTCCCCTGAACCTAAGAATTTAGATTCCTGCAACTTACCGAAGAAGACTGCTGAGCTGAAAACCCCTGCAGAAGAAGAAAGAAGACACCAACTGCTTTGGCCCCAGTCCTACCGGCCTGTCTCCTGCCTTCTAAAGAACCCTGCTCCAGCGACGCTTTCTCCAGGACCAGCGACCTCTGAATCCTCAGAGGACTGCCCTGCTTCCAAGAGACCAAGGAACTCCCGAGGACAGCGGCACTGCTCCAAAAGAACTGCGACTTTGTTTCAAGGAGCAGATTTAAAGACCCCTGCAACTCCCCGCAAGAAGCGTGAGACTTGCAACACTGCACCCAGCGACCCCGACTCGACTGGTGGAGAACCAACACCTCAGGGAGGACCCTCCGGCGACTCAGTCTGTGAGTAACCAAAGTTGTCCCCCCTGAGCCCCCACAGCGACGCCTGCAGAGGGAATCCCAAGGCTCCCCCTGACCGCGTCTGCCTGAACTCCATTTCCCGACGGCTGGAAAAGACCCTGCACCCGCAGCCCCCAGCACCTAACGGAACGGAACTCCTGTGAAGGAGTGACCCCCAGGAAGCCCTCTCCCTTGACCAGGTGGTGGCTACCCCGAGGAGCCCCCCCCTTGCCTGCCTGCAACACTGAAGAGATCCCTTGATCTCTCATTGATTTCCATTGAAAACCCGACGCTTGTTTCTACACTGCACCCGGCCGCCCCAGTGCCGCTGAGGGTGTACTTTTTGTGTGGACTTGTGTCCCCCCCGGTGCCCTACAAAACCCCCCTGGTCTGCCCTCCAAAGACGCGGGTACTCACCTGCTGGCAGACCGGAACCGGGGCACCCCCTTCTCTCCATTGCAGCCTATGCGTTTTGGGCACCTCTTTGACCTCTGCACCTGACCGGCCCTGAGCTGCTGGTGTGGTAACTTTGGGGTTGCTCTGAACCCCCAACGGTGGGCTACCTTGGACCCAAGAGACCTTGGACCTGAGACTTGTAAGTGATTTACTTACCTGACAAAACTAACAAAAACTTACCTCCACCAGGAACTGTGAAAATTGCAGTAAGTGTCCACTTTTAAAACAGCTTATTGTGTTTTATGTGAAAAGTATACATGCTAATGTAATGATTCAAAGTTCCTAAAGTACTTACCTGCAATACCTTTCAAATGAGATATTACATGTAGAATTTGAACCTGTGGTTCTTAAAATAAAGTAAGAAAATATATTTTTCTATAACAAAACCTATTGGCTGGATTTGTCTGAGTGTGTGTTCCTCATTTATTGCCTGTGTGTATGTACAACAAATGCTTAACACTACTCCTTTGATAAGCCTACTGCTCGACCACACTACCACAAAATAGAGCATTAGTATTATCTCTTTTTGCCACTATCTTACCTCTAAGGGGAACCCTTGGACTCTGTGCCTACTGTTCCTTACTTTGAAATAGTGCATACAGAGCCAACTTCCTACACATACCTATGACAGATATTTGTAAAGCAGCAACATGGTCAACATCACACACCTTTACTTAACATTGTGTAGACATCTTTGCCAGACAGCAGGCAAATGTTGGACAAGCTTTACTAAAAACACTTTCAAACAATTGCAACCCCTACACACTAGCCACCGCTTTATGGAGGGACTGCTTTACAGTCTATGCACAGCATGTGTATCTACAGCTACACATGCCATTGAACGGAAAATGTTACTTATCAGTAGACATCTGTTCAAGCCATGTAGTGCTGTAGATTCACATGCACCCTCCCTCCTCCCCTGAAGTGTGTACAGATTGCAATTTGATTATATATATATATATATATATATATATATATAATGTGTGTTCGGTGGCAATTGTAGCTGCAGATATACATTGTAGGAAGTTGGCTCTGTATGCACTATTTAAAAGTAAGGAATAGTATGCACAGAGTCCAAGGGTTCCCCTTAGAGCATTAGTATTATCTCTTTTTGCCACTATCTTACCTCTATTTTGTGGTAGTGTGGTCGAGCAGTAGGCTTATCAAAGGAGTAGTGTTTAAGCATTTGTTGTACATACACAAAGGCAATAAATGAGGAACACACTCAGACAATTCCAGGCCAATAGGTTTTTGTATATAAAAATATATTTTCTTAGTTTATTTTAAGAACCACAGGTTCAATTTACATGTAATACTTCAAATGAAAGGTATTGCAGGTAGGTACTTTAGGAACTTTGAATTAGCAAAATAGCATATACACTTTTCACATAAATCACATATAGCTATTTTAAAACTAGACAGTGCAATTTTCAACAGTTTCTGGGGGGAGTAAGAGTTTGTTAGTTTTTGCAGGTAAGTAAACCACCTACGGGGTTCAAGTTTGGGTCCAAGGTAGCCCACCGTTGTGGGTTCAGAGCAACCCCAAAGTTACCACACCAGCAGCTCAGGGCCGGTCAGGTGCAACGGTCAAAGTGGTGCCCAAAACGCATAAGCTTCAATGGAGAAGGGGGTGGCCCTGTTCCAGCCTGCCAGCAGGTAAGTACCCGCGTCTTCGGAGGGCAGGCCAGGGGGGTTTTGTAGGGCACCGGAGGGGGGACACAAGTCCACACAGAAAGTTTACCCTCAGCAGCACGGGGGCGGCCGGGTGCAGTGTGCGAACACGCGTCGGGTTTGTAATTTAAATCAATGGGAGACCAAGGGTTCTCTTCAGTGATGCAGGCAGGCAGGAGGGGGTGGGGGGGGCTCCTCGGGGTAGCCACCACCTGGGCAAGGGAGAGGGCCTCCTGGCGGTCACTCCTGCACTGGAGTTAGGATCCTTCAGGTCCTGGGGGCTGCAGGTGCAGAGTCTTTACCAGGCGTCGGGATCTGAGGAGCAGGCAATCGCGGTCAGGGGGAGCCTCAGGATTCCCTCTGCAGGCGTCGCTGTGGGGGCTCAGGGGGGGGGGGGCAACTCTGGCTACTCACGGTCTCGCAGTCGCCGGGGAGTCCTCCCTGAAATGATTGTTCTCCACAAGTCCAGCCGGGGGCGTCGGGTGCAGAGTGCCAAGTCTCACACTTCCGGCGGGAAACGCAAGTTGTTTCAAAGTTGCTTATTGGTTTCAAAGTTGCAGTCTTTGGTGAACAGGGCCGCTGTCCTCGGGAGTTCTTGGTCCTTCTAGAGCAGGGCAGTCCTCTGAGGATTCAGAGGTCGCTGGTCCCTGGGGAAAGCGTCGCTGGAGCAGTGTCTTTAGAAGTGGGGAGACAGGCCGGTAGAGCTGGGGCCAAAGCAGTTGGTGTCTCCGTCTTCTCTGCAGGGTTTTTCAGTTTAGCAGTGCTCTTCTTCTTAGGTTGCAGGAATCTGAGTTCCTAGGTTCTGGGGAGCCCTTAAATACTAAATTTAAGGGCGTGTTTAGGTCTGGGGGGTTAGTAGCCAATGGCCACTAGCCCTGAGGGTGGGTACACCCTCTTTGTGCCTCCTCCCTGAGAGGAGGGGGGCACATCCCCAATCCTATTGGGGGAATCCTCCATCTGCAAGATGGAGGATTTCTAAAAGTTAGAGTCACCTCAGCTCAGGACACCTTAGGGGCTATCCTGACTGGCCAGAGACTCCTCCTTGTTTTTATCATTATCTCCTCCGGCCTTGCCGCCAAAAGTGGGGCCGTGGCCGGAGGGGGCAGGCAACTCCACTAGCTGGAGTGCCCTGTGGTGCTGTAACAAAGGGGGTGAGCCTTTGAGGCTCACCGCCAGGTGTTACAGTTCCTGCAGGGGGAGGTGTGAAGCACCTCCACCCAGTACAGGCTTTGTTACTAGCCACAGAGTGACAAAGGCACTCTCCCCATGTGGCCAGCAACATGTCTGGTGTGTGGCAGGCTGCTAGAACTAGTCAGCCTACACGGATAGTCGGTTAAGGTTTCAGGGGGCACCTCTAAGGTGCCCTCTGGGGTGTATGTTACAATAAAATGTACACTGGCATCAGTGTGCATTTATAGTGCTGAGAAGTTTGATACCAAACTTCACAGTTTTCAGTGTAACCATTATGGTGCTGTGGAGTTCGTGCATGACAGACTCCCAGACCATATACTCTTATGGCTACCCTGCACTTACAATGTTTAATGTTTTGCATAGACACTGAAGGGGCACGGTGCTCATGCACTGGTGCCCTCACCTATGGTATAGTGCACCCTGCCTTAGGGCTGTAAGGCCTGCTAGATGGGTGACTTATCTATACTGCATAGGCAGTGTGAGGTTGGCATGGCACCCTGAGGGGAGTGTCATGTCGACTTAGTCTTTTTATCCCCACTAGCACACACAAGCTGGCAAGCAGTGTGTCTGTGCTGAGTGAGGGGTCCCCAGGGTGGCATAAGATATGCTGCAGCCCTTAGAGACCTTCCCTGGCATTAGGGCCCTTGGTACCAGGGGTACCAGTTACAAGGGACTTACCTAGATGCCAGGACGTGCCAATTGTGGAAACAAAAGTACAGGTTAGGGAACGAACACTGGTGCTGGGGCCTGGTTAGCAGGCCTCAGCACACTTTCAAATCAAAACTTAGCATCAGCAAAGGCAAAAAGTCAGGGGGTAACCATGCCAAGGAGGCATTTCCTTACACCTGCTAACCAGGCCCCAGAACCAGTGTTATTTCCCTAAACTGTACCTTTGTCTCCACAATTGGCACACCCTGGCATCCAGGTAAGTCCCTTATAACTGGTACCCCTGGTACCAAGGGCCCTGATGCCAGGGAAGGTCTCTAAGGGCTGCAGCATGTCTTATGCCACCCTGGGGACCCCTCACTCAGCACATGCACACTACTTGCCAGCTTGTGTGTGTTAGTGGGGATAAAATGACTAAGTCGACATGGCACTCCCCTCAGGGTGCCATGCCAACCTCACACTGCCTATGGCATAGATCAGTCACCCCTCTAGCAGGCCTAACAGCCCTAAGGCAGGGTGCACTATACCACAGGTGAGGGCATAGGTGCATGAGCAGTATGCCCCTACAGTGTCTAAGCAAGACCTTAGACATTGTAAGTGCAGGGCAGCCATAAGAGTATATGGTCTGGGAGTCTGTCAAACACGAACTCCACAGCACCATAATGGCTACACTGAAAACTGGGAAGTTTGGTATCAAACTTCTAAGCACAATAAATGCACACTGATGCCAGTGTACATTTTATTGTGAAATACACCCAGAGGGCATCTTAGAGGTGCCCCCTGAAAACATACCCGACTTCCAGTGTGGGCTGACTAGTTTTTGCCAGCCTGCTACACAGACATGTTGCTGGACACATGGGAAGAGTGCCCTTGTCACTCGTTGGTATTGAGGTTGGTAGGCTGACTGATTGTGAGGTGGATGCCTCAGGTGTTTGTGTTCTAAATCCACCTCTTTATTGAGGTTTCCGAAAGGACCCCCTGTATTGCGTTGTATACAAAGCACCCATGGCTTTAGCGGTGTCTGAATCTTTTTTCATTTTCTCAATAGCCGTGCCTACTTCAGGGCCAAAAAGTTGTGTAGGAAGTTGGCTCTGTATGTGCTATTTCAAAGTAATGAATAGCATGCACAGAGTCCAAGGGTTCCCCTTAGAGGTAAAATAGTGGTAAAAAGAGATAATACTAATGCTCTATTTTGTGGTAGTGTGGTCGAGCAGTAGGCTTATCCAAGGAGTAGTGTTAAGCATTTGTTGTACATACACATAGACAATAAATGAGGTACACACACTCAGAGACAAATCCAGCCAATAGGTTTTGTTATAGAAAAATATATTTTCTTAGTTTATTTTAAGAACCACAGGTTCAAATTTAACATGTAATATCTTGTTTGAAAGGTATTGCAGGTAAGTACATTAGGAACTTTGAATCATTTCAATTGCATGTATACTTTTCAAGTTATTCACAAATAGCTACTTTAAAAGTGGACACTTAGTGCAATTTTCACAGTTCCTGGGGGAGGTAAGTTTTTGTTAGTATTACCAGGTAAGTAAGACACTTACAGGGTTCAGTTCTTGGTCCAAGGTAGCCCACCGTTGGGGGTTCAGAGCAACCCCAAAGTCACCACACCAGCAGCTCAGGGCCGGTCAGGTGCAGAGTTCAAAGTGGTGCCCAAAACGCATAGGCTAGAATGGAGAGAAGGGGGTGCCCCGGTTCCGGTCTGCTTGCAGGTAAGTACCCGCGTCTTCGGAGGGCAGACCAGGGGGGTTTTGTAGGGCACCGGGGGGGACACAAGCCCACACAGAAATTTCACCCTCAGCAGCGCGGGGGCGGCCGGGTGCAGTGTAGAAACAAGCGTCGGGTTTGCAATGTTAGTCTATGAGAGATCAACGGATCTCTTCAGCGCTGCAGGCAGGCAAGGGGGGGCTTCCTCGGGGAAACCTCCACTTGGGCAAGGGAGAGGGACTCCTGGGGGTCACTTCTCCAGTGAAAGTCCGGTCCTTCAGGTCCTGGGGGCTGCGGGTGCAGGGTCTTTTCCAGGCGTCGGGACTTAGGTTTCAGAGAGTCGCGGTCAGGGGAAGCCTCGGGATTCCCTCTGCAGGCGGCGCTGTGGGGGTTCAGGGGGGACAGGTTTTGGTACTCACAGTCGTAGAGTAGTCCGGGGGTCCTCCCTGAGGTGTTGGTTCTCCACCAGCCGAGTCGGGGTCGCCGGGTGCAGTGTTGCAAGTCTCACGCTTCTTGCGGGGAGATTGCAGGGTCTTTAAAGCTGCTCCTTGAAACAAAGTTGCAGTCTTTTTGGAGCAGGTCCGCTGTCCTCGGGAGTTTCTTGTCTTTTTCGAAGCAGGGCAGTCCTCAGAGGAATCAGAGGTCGCTGGTCCCTTGGAAGGCGTCGCTGGAGCAGAGTTCTTTGGAAGGCAGGAGACAGGCCGGTGAGTTTCTGGAGCCAAGGCAGATGTCGTCTTCTGGTCTTCCTCTGCAGGGGTTTTCAGCTAGGCAGTCCATCTTCTTGAAGTTTGCAGGAATCTAATTTTCTAGGGTTCAGGGTAGCCCTTAAATACTAAATTTAAGGGCGTGTTTAGGTCTGGGGGGTTAGTAGCCAATGGCTACTAGCCCTGAGGGTGGGTACACCCTCTTTGTGCCTCCTCCCAAGGGGAGGGGGTCACAATCCTAACCCTATTGGGGGAATCCTCCATCTGCAAGATGGAGGATTTCTAAAAGTTAGAGTCACCTCAGCTCAGGACACCTTAGGGGCTGTCCTGACTGGCCAGTGACTCCTCCTTGTTGCTTTCTTTGTTCCCTCCAGCCTTGCCGACAAAAGTGGGGGCCGTGGCCGGAGGGGGCGGGCAACTCCACTAAGCTGGAGTGCCCTGCTGGGCTGTGACAAAGGGGTGAGCCTTTGAGGCTCACCGCCAGGTGTCACAGCTCCTGCCTGGGGGAGGTGTTAGCATCTCCACCCAGTGCAGGCTTTGTTACTGGCCTCAGAGTGACAAAGGCACTCTCCCCATGGGGCCAGCAACATGTCTCTAGTGTGGCAGGCTGCTGGAACTAGTCAGCCTACACAGACAGTCGGTTAAGTTTCAGGGGGCACCTCTAAGGTGCCCTCTGGGGTGTAGTTTGCAATAAAATGTACACTGGCATCAGTGTGCATTTATTGTGCTGAGAAGTTTGATACCAAACTTCCCAGTTTTCAGTGTAGCCATTATGGTGCTGTTTGAGTTCGTGTTTGACAGACTCCCAGACCATATACTCTTATGGCTACCCTGCACTTACCATGTCTAAGGTTTTGTTTAGACACTGTAGGGGTACCATGCTCATGCACTGGTACCCTCACCTATGGTATAGTGCACCCTGCCTTAGGGCTGTAAGGCCTGCTAGAGGGGTGTCTTACCTATACTGCATAGGCAGTGAGAGGCTGGCATGGCACCCTGAGGGGAGTGCCATGTCGACTTACTCGTTTTGTCCTCACTAGCACACACAAGCTGGCAAGCAGTGTGTCTGTGCTGAGTGAGGGGTCTCCAGGGTGGCATAAGACATGCTGCAGCCCTTAGAGACCTTCCTTGGCATCAGGGCCCTTGGTACTAGAAGTACCAGTTACAAGGGACTTATCTGGATGCCAGGGTCTGCCAATTGTGGATACAAAAGTACAGGTTAGGGAAAGAACACTGGTGCTGGGGCCTGGTTAGCAGGCCTCAGCACACTTTCAATTGTAAACATAGCATCAGCAAAGGCAAAAAGTCAGGGGGCAACCATGCCAAGGAGGCATTTCCTTACACAACCCCCCCCCCAAACGAAAGAGGATGAGACTAACCTTTCCCAAGAGAGTCTTCATTTTCTAAGTGGAAGAACCTGGAAAGGCCATCTGCATTGGCATGGGCAGTCCCAGGTCTGTGTTCCACTATAAAGTCCATTCCCTGTAGGGAGATGGACCACCTCAACAGTTTAGGATTTTCACCTTTCATTTGCATCAGCCATTTGAGAGGTCTGTGGTCAGTTTGAACTAGGAAGTGAGTCCCAAAGAGGTATTGTCTCAGCTTCTTCAGGGACCAAACCACAGCAAAGGTCTCCCTCTCAATGGCACTCCAACGCTGCTCCCTGGGGAGTAACCTCCTGCTAATGAAAGCAACAGGCTGGTCAAGGCCATCATCATTTGTTTGGGACAAAACTGCCCCTATCACATGTTCAGAGGCATCTGTCTGCACAATGAACTGCTTAGAATAATCTGGAGCTTTTAGAACTGGTGCTGAGCACATTGCTTGTTTCAGGGTGTCAAAGGCCTGTTGGCATTCCACAGTCCAGTTCACTTTCTTGGGCATTTTCTTGGAGGTGAGTTCAGTGAGGGCTGTCACAATGGATCCATATCCCTTCACAAACCTCCTGTAATACCCAGTCAAGCCAAGGAATGCCCTGACTTGAGTCTGGGTTTTTGGAGCTACCCAGTCCAGAATAGTCTGGATCTTGGGTTGGAGTGGCTGAACTTGGCCTCCACCTACAAGGTGGCCCAAGTAAACCACAGTTCCCTGCCCTATCTGGCATTTGGATGCCTTGATAGAGAGGCCTGCAGATTGCAGAGCCTTCAAAACCTTCTTCAGGTGGACCAGGTGATCCTGCCAGGTGGAGCTAAAGACAGCAATATCATCAAGATAAGCTGTGCTAAAGGACTCCAAGCCAGCAAGGACTTGATTCACCAACCTTTGGAAGGTGGCAGGGGCATTCTTTAAACCAAAGGGCATAACAGTAAACTGATAATGCCCATCAGGTGTGGAGAATGCTGTTTTCTCTTTTGCTCCAGGTGCCATTTTTATTTGCCAGTACCCTGCTGTCAAGTCAAAGGTACTTAGGAATTTGGCAGCACCTAATTTATCTATGAGCTCATCAGCTCTAGGAATTGGATGAGCATCTGTCTTGGTGACAGAATTGAGCCCTCTGTAGTCCACACAAAACCTCATCTCTTTCTTTCCATCTTTGGTGTGAGGTTTGGGGACTAAGACCACTGGGCTAGCCCAGGGGCTGTCAGAGTACTCAATTACTCCCAATTCCAGCATCTTGTGGACTTCCACCTTGATGCTTTCCTTAACATGGTCAGACTGTCTAAAGATTTTGTTTTTGACAGGCAGGCTGTCTCCTGTGTCCACATCATGGGTACACAGGTGTGTCTGACCAGGGGTTAAGGAGAAGAGTTCAGGAAACTGTTGTAGGACTCTCCTACAATCAGCTTGCTGTTGGCCAGAGAGGGTGTCTGAGTAGATCACTCCATCTACTGAGCCATCTTTTGGGTCTGATGACAGAAGATCAGGGAGAGGTTCACTCTCTGCCTCCTGATCCTCATCTGTTACCATCAACAGATTCACATCAGCCCTGTCATGGAAGAGCTTAAGGCGGTTCACATGGATCACCCTCTTGGGGCTCCTGCTTGTGCCCAGGTCCACCAGGTAGGTGACCTGACTCTTCCTTTCTAGCACTGGGTAAGGGCCACTCCATTTGTCCTGGAGTGCCCTGGGAGCCACAGGCTCCAGAACCCAGATTTTCTGCCCTGGTTGGAACTCAACCAGTGCAGCCTTTTGGTCATACCAAAACTTCTGGAGCTGTTGGCTGGCCTCAAGGTTTTTGGTTGCCTTTTCCATGTACTCTGCCATTCTAGAGCGAAGGCCAAGTACATAGTCCACTATGTCTTGTTTAGGCTCATGAAGAGGTCTCTCCCAGCCTTCTTTAACAAGAGCAAGTGGTCCCCTTACAGGGTGGCCAAACAGAAGTTCAAAGGGTGAGAATCCTACTCCCTTCTGTGGCACCTCTCTGTAAGCAAAAAGCAGACATGGCAAGAGGACATCCCATCTCCTTTTGAGTTTTTCTGGGAGCCCCATGATCATGCCTTTTAATGTCTTGTTGAATCTCTCAACTAAGCCATTAGTTTGTGGATGGTATGGTGTAGTGAATTTGTAAGTCACTCCACACTCATTCCACGTGTGTTTTAGGTATGCTGACATGAAGTTGGTACCTCTGTCAGACACCACCTCCTTAGGGAAACCCACTCCGGTAAAGATACCAATGAGGGCCTTGGCTACTGCAGGGGCAGTAGTCGACCTAAGGGGAATAGCTTCAGGATACCTAGTAGCATGATCCACTACTACTAGGATGTACATATTTCCTGAGGCTGTGGGAGGTTCCAGTGGACCAACTATGTCCACACCCACTCTTTCAAAGGGGACCCCCACCACTGGAAGTGGAATGAGGGGGGCCTTTGGGTGCCCACCTGTCTTACCACTGGATTGACAGGTGGGGCAGGAGAGGCAAAACTCCTTAACCTTCTGGGACATATTGGGCCAGTATAAGTGGTTGACTAACCTCTCCCACGTCTTGGTTTGTCCCAAATGCCCAGCAAGGGGAATATCATGGGCTAAGGTCAGAATAAACTCTCTGAACGACTGAGGCACTACCACTCTCCTAGTGGCACCAGGTTTGGGGTCTCTGGCCTCAGTGTACAGGAGTCCATCTTCCCAATAGACCCTATGTGTTCCATTTTTCTTGCTCTTGGACTCTTCAGCAGCTTGCTGCCTAAGGCCTTCAAGAGAGGGACAGGTTTCTTGTCCCTTACACAGCTCCTCCCTTGAGGGTCCCCCTGGGCCTAAGAGCTCAACCTGATAAGGTTCAAGCTCCAAAGGCTCAGTTCCCTCAGAGGGCAGAACTTCTTCCTGAGAAGAGAGGTTCCCTTTTTCTGACTGTGTTGCAGTTGGTTTCCCAACTGACTTTCCTTTTCTCTTGGTAGGCTGGGCCATTTTTCCAGACTCCAGCTCTACTTTTTCACCCTGTGCCTTGCATTGTGCTCTTGTTTTTACACACACCAGTTCAGGGATACCCAGCATGGCTGCATGGGTTTTTAGTTCTACCTCAGCCCATGCTGAGGACTCCAGGTCATTTCCAAGCAGACAGTCTACTGGGATGTTTGAGGAGACCACCACCTGTTTCAGGCCATTGACCCCTCCCCATTCTAAAGTTACCATTGCCATGGGATGTGCTTTAGTTTGATTGTCAGCATTGGTGACTGTATACGTTTTTCCAGTCAGGTATTGGCCAGGGGAAACCAGTTTCTCTGTCACCATGGTGACACTGGCACCTGTATCCCTCAGGCCCTCTACACTTGTCCCATTAATAAAGAGCTGCTGCCTGTATTTTTGCATGTTAGGCGGCCAGGCAGCTAGTGTGGCTAAATCCACCCCACCCTCAGAGACTAGAGTAGCTTCAGTGTGGACCCTGATTTGCTCTGGGCAAACTGTTGATCCCACTTGGAGACTAGCCATTCCAGTGTTACCTGGATTGGAGTTTGGAGTGGAACTTTTCTTGGGACAGGCCTTGTCTCCAGTTTGGTGTCCAGACTGACTACAGTTTCGACACCAGGCCTTTTTGGGATCAAAGATTTTACCCTTGTACCCAGGATTGTTTTGTGAAGAGGCTCTGGGCCCACCCTCCTGTGCAGGTTTTTGGGGGCCTGTAGAAGACTCTTTACTATTTTTATTTTTGGCTGTCTCACCACCTTTCCCCTGGGGAGGTTTTGTGACCCCTTTCTTTTGGTCACCCCCTGTGGAAGTTTTGGACACCCTTGTCTTGACCCAATGGTCCGCCTTCTTTCCCAATTCTTGGGGAGAAATTGGTCCTAGGTCTACCAGATGCTGATGCAGTTTATCATTGAAACAATTACTTAACAGGTGTTCTTTCACAAATAAATTGTACAGCCCATCATAATTACTTACACCACTGCCTTGAATCCAACCATCTAGTGTTTTTACTGAGTAGTCTACAAAGTCAACCCAGGTCTGGCTCGAGGATTTTTGAGCCCCCCTGAATCTTATCCTATACTCCTCAGTGGAGAATCCAAAGCCCTCAATCAGGGTACCCTTCATGAGGTCATAAGATTCTGCATCTTTTCCAGAGAGTGTGAGGAGTCTATCCCTACACTTTCCTGTGAACATTTCCCAAAGGAGAGCACCCCAGTGAGATCTGTTCACTTTTCTGGTTACACAAGCCCTCTCAAAAGCTGTGAACCATTTGGTGATGTCATCACCATCTTCATATTTAGTTACAATCCCTTTAGGGATTTTCAACATGTCAGGAGAATCTCTGACCCTATTTACGTTGCTGCCACCATTGATGGGTCCTAGGCCCATCTCTTGTCTTTCCCTCTCTATGGCTAGGATCTGTCTTTCCAAAGCCAATCTTTTGGCCATCCTGGCTAACTGGATGTCCTCTTCACTGGAGTTATCCTCAGTGATTTCAGAGGTGTTGGTCTCTCCTGTGAGGGAACCAGCATCTCTGACTATTATTTTTGGAGTCAGGGTTTGAGAGACCCTGTTCTCCCTAGATAGGACTGGTAGGGGGGAATTTTCCTCCAAGTCACTATCCTCTTCCTCTGAGTTGCCACCCTCAGAGGGGTTGGCCTTTTCAAACTCTGCCAAAAGCTCCTGGAGCTGTATTTTGGTAGGTTTGGGGCCCATTGTTATTTTCTTTATTTTACAGAGTGACCTTAGCTCCCTCATCTTAAGATGGAGGTAAGGTGTGGTGTCGAGTTCCACCACAGTCACATCTGTGCTAGACATTTTGCTTCTAAAAGTTGGAATACTTTTTAAGAATCTACAACTGGTTCTAGAATCTAATTCAAACTTTTACAAACTTTTAAACTCTAAAAGAAATGCTAAACAGGATCTAACACAAGGCCCTAGCAGGTCTTTTAAGAATTTAGAAAACTTTTCAAATTGCAAAAATCAATTTCTAATGACAATTTTGGAATTTGTCGTGTGATCAGGTATTGGCTGAGTAGTCCAGCAAATGCAAAGTCTTGTACCCCACCGCTGATCCACCAATGTAGGAAGTTGGCTCTGTATGTGCTATTTCAAAGTAAGGAATAGCATGCACAGAGTCCAAGGGTTCCCCTTAGAGGTAAAATAGTGGTAAAAAGAGATAATACTAATGCTCTATTTTGTGGTAGTGTGGTCGAGCAGTAGGCTTATCCAAGGAGTAGTGTTAAGCATTTGTTGTACATACACATAGACAATAAATGAGGTACACACACTCAGAGACAAATCCAGCCAATAGTTTTTGTTATAGAAAAATATCTTTTCTTAGTTTATTTTAAGAACCACAGGTTCAAATTTAACATGTAATATCTTGTTTGAAAGGTATTGCAGGTAAGTACATTAGGAACTTTGAATCATTTCAATTGCATGTATACTTTTCAAGTTATTCACAAATAGCTACTTTAAAAGTGGACACTTAGTGCAATTTTCACAGTTCCTGGGGGAGGTAAGTTTTTGTTAGTATTACCAGGTAAGTAAGACACTTACAGGGTTCAGTTCTTGGTCCAAGGTAGCCCACCGTTGGGGGTTCAGAGCAACCCCAAAGTCACCACACCAGCAGCTCAGGGCCGGTCAGGTGCAGAGTTCAAAGTGGTGCCCAAAACGCATAGGCTAGAATGGAGAGAAGGGGGTGCCCCGGTTCCGGTCTGCTTGCAGGTAAGTACCCGCGTCTTCGGAGGGCAGACCAGGGGGGTTTTGTAGGGCACCGGGGGGGACACAAGCCCACACAGAAATTTCACCCTCAGCAGCGCGGGGGCGGCCGGGTGCAGTGTAGAAACAAGCGTCGGGTTTGCAATGTTAGTCTATGAGAGATCAACGGATCTCTTCAGCGCTGCAGGCAGGCAAGGGGGGGCTTCCTCGGGGAAACCTCCACTTGGGCAAGGGAGAGGGACTCCTGGGGGTCACTTCTCCAGTGAAAGTCCGGTCCTTCAGGTCCTGGGGGCTGCGGGTGCAGGGTCTTTTCCAGGCGTCGGGACTTAGGTTTCAGAGAGTCGCGGTCAGGGGAAGCCTCGGGATTCCCTCTGCAGGCGGCGCTGTGGGGGTTCAGGGGGGACAGGTTTTGGTACTCACAGTCGTAGAGTAGTCCGGGGGTCCTCCCTGAGGTGTTGGTTCTCCACCAGACGAGTCGGGGTCGCCAGGTGCAGTGTTGCAAGTCTCACGCTTCTTGCGGGGAGATTGCAGGGTCTTTAAAGCTGCTCCTTGAAACAAAGTTGCAGTCTTTTTGGAGCAGGTCCGCTGTCCTCGGGAGTTTCTTGTCTTTTTCGAAGCAGGGCAGTCCTCAGAGGAATCAGAGGTTGCTGGTTCCTTGGAAGGCGTCGCTGGAGCAGAGTTCTTTGGAAGGCAGGAGACAGGCCGGTGAGTTTCTGGAGCCAAGGCAGTTGTCGTCTTCTGGTCTTCCTCTGCAGGGGTTTTCAGCTAGGCAGTCCTTCTTCTTGTAGTTTGCAGGAATCTAATTTTCTAGGGTTCAGGGTAGCCCTTAAATACTAAATTTAAGGGCGTGTTTAGGTCTGGGGGGTTAGTAGCCAATGGCTACTAGCCCTGAGGGTGGGTACACCCTCTTTGTGCCTCCTCCCAAGGGGAGGGGGTCACAATCCTAACCCTATTGGGGGAATCCTCCATCTGCAAGATGGAGGATTTCTAAAAGTTAGAGTCACTTCAGCTCAGGACACCTTAGGGGCTGTCCTGACTGGCCAGTGACTCCTCCTTGTTGCTTTCTTTGTTCCCTCCAGCCTTGCCGCCAAAAGTGGGGGCCGTGGCCGGAGGGGGCGGGCAACTCCACTAAGCTGGAGTGCCCTGCTGGGCTGTGACAAAGGGGTGAGCCTTTGAGGCTCACCGCCAGGTGTCACAGCTCCTGCCTGGGGGAGGTGTTAGCATCTCCACCCAGTGCAGGCTTTGTTACTGGCCTCAGAGTGACAAAGGCACTCTCCCCATGGGGCCAGCAACATGTCTCTAGTGTGGCAGGCTGCTGGAACTAGTCAGCCTACACAGACAGTCGGTTAAGTTTCAGGGGGCACCTCTAAGGTGCCCTCTGGGGTGTAGTTTGCAATAAAATGTACACTGGCATCAGTGTGCATTTATTGTGCTGAGAAGTTTGATACCAAACTTCCCAGTTTTCAGTGTAGCCATTATGGTGCTGTGGAGTTCGTGTTTGACAGACTCCCAGACCATATACTCTTATGGCTACCCTGCACTTACCATGTCTAAGGTTTTGTTTAGACACTGTAGGGGTACCATGCTCATGCACTGGTACCCTCACCTATGGTATAGTGCACCCTGCCTTAGGGCTGTAAGGCCTGCTAGAGGGGTGTCTTACCTATACTGCATAGGCAGTGAGAGGCTGGCATGGCACCCTGAGGGGAGTGCCATGTCGACTTACTCGTTTTGTCCTCACTAGCACACACAAGCTGGCAAGCAGTGTGTCTGTGCTGAGTGAGGGGTCTCCAGGGTGGCATAAGACATGCTGCAGCCCTTAGAGACCTTCCTTGGCATCAGGGCCCTTGGTACTAGAAGTACCAGTTACAAGGGACTTATCTGGATGCCAGGGTCTGCCAATTGTGGATACAAAAGTACAGGTTAGGGAAAGAACACTGGTGCTGGGGCCTGGTTAGCAGGCCTCAGCACACTTTCAATTGTAAACATAGCATCAGCAAAGGCAAAAAGTCAGGGGGCAACCATGCCAAGGAGGCATTTCCTTACAAGTTGTTTTTGATTAAACGGCATATTGAGGACTGCCTGCTGGATTTCAGGTTTAAACCCTGAAGACCTAAGTCATGCGTGTCTCTGTATAGTAACGGCAGTATTAATTGTTCTAGCTACGGTGTCTGCAGAATCTAGGGCTGACCTGATTTGGTTATTTGTAACAGCCTGCCCTTCCTTGACTATTTGTTGTGCCCTTTTTTGTTGGCCTTTGGGGAGATGTATGTTATCTTTCATCTCATCCCAGTGGGCCCTATCATATCTAGCCAATAGTGCTTGGGAATTGGCTATCCTCCATTAGTTGGCTGCTTGCGATGCTACCCTTCTGCCCGCAGCATCACATTTTCTGCTCTCCTTTTCTGGTGGAGGTGCATAACCTGATGACTGGGAGTTCGCTTTTTTTCTGGCCGCGCTTACGACTACAGAGTCAGGAGGCAGTTGTATAATAAAGGCTGGATCAGAAGGAGGTGGCTTATACTTTTTCTCCACTCTGGAAGAAATTATCCTAGCCTTGACTGGCTCTTGGAATATTTGGTGTGCATGCTTTAACATGCCTGGAAGCATGGGAAGGGACTGATAGGTAGTGTGTGTAGAGGATAATGTGTTAAAAAGAAAATTATTCTCTAAGGGCTCTGTGTGCATGGTGACATCGTGGTAGGATGCTATCCTCTGGTGGTGAGGGTTTGGAAGGATAGCACTCTGGGCTGTTACAAGGAATGGGATCTGGATAATACAGATCCCATGGATCCACTTCTTGTGAATCAAATGAATGTACAGGAGATTGTACAAGTGTGGGAGTAGTAGGTAGAGAGACAAGCAAGGAAGGAGAATGAGGAGGAGACTGAGGAGAAAATTGAGGAGCTGGAGATTTTTGTTCAGTCTTTGGCACTTTAGTTGGTGGCTGAGCAGTGTCCAATTGTTCATGACAGGCCAGCTTCCTCTTAGGCTTCGGAGGAGGTGCAGTTACATTTTTGCCAGTATCCTTGTGAATATGTATTCTGGCTTGCCTTTCATCTTCATCCTCCATGTGTGTGTTCCTCCGAAAATCTATGGCTTTCTCTGTATAAACTGTCCTTTTCAGCTCCGAAGCTAGTTTTTTCGGGTTCGAAAGGCTGGGAGTGGATGTCTTATGCCACCCTCAGCTCCGAAAGCGATTTTCGAGGTTTTGACTCGAAGGATCGATGTTTACTAGTTTCGGAGACAGGGCTTCGGCTCGAGTCCGAAGGCTTCGGTGGCGTGGCCTTTTTCAGTGCTGAAGTTCTTGGTTGGTCACCGATGGTCTTTTTACAGGTCGAGCCATGGCCTTCCGGCAGTGGCATTCCCAAGGCCTCATGTTTGGGCTTGGCTGGGACAGGCGTACTCATGTGCTGTCCTGCCATGACCGGTCTGTCCTCCTCGGACTCCTGCTCGGAGTCAGACCCTTGGACAGAGACTGCGGTGTGCATAATCGCCTCTTCCTCGACGTCGAGACGTTCGGTGCCCTTCAGCGCCACCTCGAGTCTTCGTGCTCTTCTGTCTCAGTTTTCTTCGAACCGAAGGATCTGCAAGCCTCACAATTTTTCTCTGGATGGTCTGGGGAGAGACAAATTACAGACGAGATGTTGGTCTGTGTAGGGAAATTTTTCATGCCACCGAGGACAAAAGCAGAACGGGGTCCGGTCCATGAGGCTTCCACGCAGTCAGCCCGACTAGGCCAGAGTTGGGCTTGGGTACCCTGAAGGGCAAGTTAAGATGTTTGACTCGAAGGTATGGAAATGTCAATGGAAGATGGAACAATACCGATGAGAATTAGCAAGCTGTAGAACTTTTCTGACTCAAACTATCGGAACGAAAAGAAACACGTCCGAACCCCATTGCGGAAAGAAAACAATCTAACATGGAGTCGATGCCCATGCGCAATGGAGCCGAAGAGGAGTCACTCAATCCCGTGACTCAAACACTTCAAAGAAAAACAGCTTGTAACATTCCGAGCCCAACACTAGATGGCAGAATATGCATAGCATGTGTATCTGCAGCTACACATGCCATTGAATGAATATTATATATATATATATATATATATATATATATATATATATATATATATATATATAGAGAGAGAGAGAGAGAGAGAGAGAATGTCACTTACCCAGTGTTCATCTGTTCGTGGCATGAGACGCTGCAGATTCACATGCTGTGCCTTATCCTGCAATCTAGTGTTTGGCTCGGAGTGTTACAAGTTGTTTTTCTTCGAAGAAGTCTGAGTCACGGGACCGAGTGACTCCTCCCTTTCGGCTCCATTGCGCATGGGCGTCGACTCCATCTTAGATTGTTTTCCCCCGCAGCGGGTGAGGTAGGAGTTTTGAGTATACTAGAGGTGCCCATGCAATGGAGTAGGAATGTATGTACCTAATGTCTATTAAAACAATATTTATTTATTTACATATTTACAATTTTCATGCAACTAAAAAACGGCTACAGGCTAGCGGGGAAGTGGGAGGGCGCATGTGAATCTGCAGCGTCTCATGCCACGAACAGATGTACACTGGGTAAGTGACATTTTCCGTTCAGTGGCATGTGTAGCTGCAGATACTCATGCTGTGCATAGACTACCATGCAGTAATCACCCAAAAAGCGGTGGTTTAGCTTGTAGGAGTTGAAGTTGTCTGAAATAATTTTCTTAATACAGCCTGTCCTACTGTGGCTTGTTCTGTTGCTAACACATCTACACAGTAATGCTTAGTAAATGTATGAGGCGTAGACCAGATGGATCCGGGTGTCTGATCTGTTTGTGTTGTGTTAACAGATCTGGCCTGTTTGGTAGTTTGATGTGAAGTACTACTGATAAGTCCAACAGTGTTGTGTACCACGGTTGGTGAGCCCAGGTTGGTGCTATGAGTATTAGTTTGAGTTTGTTTTGACTTAGTTTGTTGACCAGATAAGGAATGAGTGGGAGAGGGGGAAAAGAGCAAGCAAATATCCCTGACCACCTGATTCATAGAGCATTGCCCTTGGTCTGAGGGTGTGGGTACCTGACCGCGAAGTTTTGGCATTTTGCGTTTTCTTTTGTTGCGAATAGGTCTATGTTTGGTGTTCCCCAGCGGTGGAAGTGATCCTGTAGGATCTGGGGATGTATTTCCCATTCATGAGCTTGCTGGTGATCTTGACTGAGATTGTCGGCTAACTGATTCTGAATGTCAGGTATGTATTGTACTATTAGGCGAATGTGGTTGTGAATTGCCCAATGCCAAATCCTTTGTGCTAAGAGAGACAGTTGTGACGAGTGTGTCCCCCCCCTTGTTTGTTGAGATAGTACATTGTTGTCATGTTGTCTGTCTTGACAAGAATGTGTTTGTGGGCTACTAGTGGTTGAAACGCTTTTAATGCTAGAAAAAACGCTAGCAGTTCCAAATGATTTATGTGAAGTTGTTTTTGTTGATTGTCCCATTGACCATGTATGCTGTGACTGTTGAGGTGTGCTCCCCACCCAACAATGGAAGCATCTGTTGTGATAATAGCTTGAGGCACTGGGTCTTGGAAAGGCCGCCCTTTGTTTAAATTTATAGGGTTCCACCATTGAAGCGAGGAGTGTGTTTGGCGGTCTATCAACACTAGATCTTGAAGTTGACCCTGTGCTTGTGTCCATTGTTTTGCTAGGCACTGTTATAAGGGCCGCATGTGTAATCTTGCATTTGGGACAATGGCTATGCATGAGGACATCATGCCTAGTAGTTTCATTACAAACTTTACCGTGTAGTGTTGGTTTCGTTGTATGCTTGATCTTACATTTTGGAACGATTGGACTCTTTGTGGACTTGGAGTGGCAATTGTCCTTTGTGTGTTGAGTGTTGCTCCCAAGCATTGTTGTATTTCGGATGGTTGTAGATGTGATTTTTGGTAATTTATAGAGAACCCCAGTTTTTGTAGTTTCTACGTCGTATTGCATGTGAAGAAGGCACTGTTGTTGAGCGTTGGTTTTTATTAGCCAGTCGTCTAAATATGGGAATACGTGCATGTGCTGTCTCCTTATGTGATCGGCTACTACTGCTAGGCATTTTGCGAATACCCTAGGGGCTTTCGTTATTCTGAACGGTAGCACTTTGAATTGATAGTGTATTCCGTGCATTACAAACCTTAACTATTTTCTGTGAGAAGGATGGATGGGTGTAAGGAAATGCCTCCTTGGCATGGTTACCCCCTGACATTTTGCCTTTGCTGATGCCAAGTTATGATTTGAAAGTGTGCTGAGGCCTGCTAACCAGGCCCCAGCACCAGTGTTCTTTCCCTAAAACTGTACCTTTGTTTCCACAATTGGCACACCCTGGCATCCAGGTAAGTCCCTTGTAACTGGTACCCCTGGTACCAAGGGCCCTGATGCCAGGGGAGGTCTCTAAGGGCTGCAGCATATCTTATGCCACCCTGCGGACCCCTCAATCAGCACAGACACACTGCTTACCAGCTTGTGTGTGCTGGTGAGGACAAAACGAGTAAGTCGACATGGCACTCCCCTCAGGGTGCCATGCCAACCTCACACTGCCTATGCAGTATAGATAAGTCACCCCTCTAGCAGGCCTTACAGCCCTAAGGCAGGGTGCACTATACCATGGGTGAGGGCACCAGTGCATGAGCACTGAGCCCCTACAGTGTCTAAGCCAAACCTTAGACATTGTAAGCGCAGGGTAGCCATAAGAGTATATGGTCTGGGAGTCTGTCAAACACGAACTCACCAGCACCATAATGGCTACACTGAAAACTGGGAAGTTTGGTATCAAACTTCTCAGCACAATAAATGCACACTGATGCCAGTGTACATTTTATTGTAAAATACATCCCAGAGGGCACCTTAGAGGTGCCCCCTGAAACCTTAACCAACTACCCGTGTAGGCTGACTGGTTTTAGCAGCCTGCCACACTCCAGACATGTTGCTGGCCACATGGGGAGAGTAAAGCAAAACACAAACGCTGTGGGATAGCGTAACTGGATGGACGGAATGCGGAACCAATCAAACATTCACCTCCAGTCACAGATCTGGGTTTAATCCATCCATTATTTTGCTCACCATGCCACCCCAGTTTGAACCCAGCCATATGCAAATCAGTCTTGACCCTGTTCCACATGGGAACAGTCCAGCCCGAACTGCCAGGCCAGGTTCTCCCTGGACCGGAAACAAGCATCCTGGGACCAGTTTCGGGGTTTCACCCCTCCTCAGCCAGGCTAGCTTGAATCCAGTGGCACAGTGAGCCCGGGACCCACGTCTGGGCATACCCGGCGCACTTAGGGCGGCAAAAGCAAAGCAAAACACAAACGCTGTGGGATAGCGTAACTGGATGGACGGAATGCGGAACCAATCAAACATTCACCTCCAGTCACAGATCTGGGTTTAATCCATCCATTATTTTGCTCACCATGCCACCCCAGTTTGAACCCAGCCATATGCAAATCAGTCTTGACCCTGTTCCACATGGGAACAGTCCAGCCCGAACTGCCAGGCCAGGTTCTCCCTGGACCGGAAACAAGCATCCTGGGACCAGTTTCGGGGTTTCACCCCTCCTCAGCCAGGCTAGCTTGAATCCAGTGGCACAGTGAGCCCGGGACCCACGTCTGGGCATACCCGGCGCACTTAGGGCGGCAAAAGCAAAGCAAAACACAAACGCTGTGGGATAGCGTAACTGGATGGACGGAATGCGGAACCAATCAAACATTTACCTCCAGTCACAGATCTGGGTTTAATCCATCCATTATTTTGCTCACCAAGCCACTTTGTCACTCTGTGGCTAGTAACAAAGCCTGCACTGGGTGGAGATGCTTATCACCTCCCCCTTGCAGGAGCTGTAACACCTGGCGGTGAGCCTCAAAGGCTCACCCCTTTGTTCCAGCACCACAGGGCATTCCAGCTAGTGGAGTTGCCCGCCCCCTCCGGCCACGACCCCACTTTTGGCGGCAAGGCCAGAGGAGATAATGAGAAAAACAAGGAGGAGTCATTGACCAGTCAGGACAGCCCCTAAGGCAACCTGAGCTGAAGTGACTGACTTTTAGGAATCCTCCATCTTGCAGATGGAGGATCCTCCCAATAGGGATAGGAATGTGACCCCCTCCCCTTGGGAGGAGGCACAAAGAGGGTGTAGCCACCCTCAGGACTAGTAGCCATTGGCTACTGCCCTCCCTGACCTAAACACACCCCTAAATTCTGTATTTAGGGGCTCCCCTGAACCTAGGACCTCAGATTCCTGCAACCTAAGAAGAAGAGGACTGCTGAGCTGAAAAACCCTGCAGAGAATACGGAGACACCAACTGCTTTGGCCCCAGCTCTACCGGCCTGTCTCCCCCCTTCGGAAGAAAACTGCTCCAGCGACGCTTTCCCCAGGACCAGCGACCTCTGAATCCTCAGAGGACTGCCCTGCTCTAAAAGGACCAAGAAACTCCTGAGAACAGCGGCCCTGTTCACCCAAGACTGCAACTTTGTTTCCAAAGAAGCAACTTAAAGACAACAGCATTTCCCGCCAGAAGCGTGAGACTTGCAACTCTGCACCCGACGCCCCCGGCTCGACTTGTGGAGAAACAACGCTTCAGGGAGGACTCCCCGGCGACTCCGAGACTGTGAGTAACCAACGTTGTCCCCCCTGAGCCCCCACAGCGACGCCTGCAGAGGGACCGCGACTGTCTGATTCCCAGATCCCGACGCCTGGAAAAGACCCTGCACCCGCAGCCCCCAGGACTTGAAGGATCGGAACTCCAGTGCAGGAGTGACCGCCAGGAGGCCCTCTCCCTTGCCCAGGTGGTGGCTACCCGAGGAGCCCCCCCCTTGCCTGCATCGCTGAAGAGACCCCTTGGTCTCCCATTGATTCCTATTACAAACCCGACGCTTGTTTGCACACTGCACCCAGCCGCCCCGCGCTGCTGAGGGTGTACTTTCTGTGTGGACTTGTGTCCCCCCCCGGTGCCCTACAAAACCCCCCTGGTCTGCCCTCCGAAGACGCGGGTACTTACCTGCTGGCAGACTGGAACCGGGGCACCCCCTTCTCCATTGAAGCCTATGCGTTTTGGGCACCACTTTGAACTCTGCACCTGACCGGCCCTGAGCTGCTGGTGTGGTAACTTTGGGGTTGGTCTGAACCCCCAACTGTGGGCTACCTTGGACCCCAATTTGAACCCCGTAGGTGGTTTACTTACCTGCAAGAACTAACAATAACTTACCTCCCCTAGGAACTGTGAAAATTGCACTGTGTCTAGTTTTAAAATAGCTATATGTGTTTTATTTGAAAAGTATATATGCTATTGTGATTATTCAAAGTTCCTAAAGTACTTACCTGCAATACCTTTCATGCAAAGTATTTCATGTAGAATTTGAACCTGTGGTTCTTAAAATAAACTAAGAAAATATATTTTTCTATACAAAAACCTATTGGCCTGGAATTGTCTCTGAGTGTGTGTTCCTCATTTATTGCCTGTGTGTATGTACAACAAATGCTTAACACTACTCCTTTTGATAAGCCTACTGCTCGACCACACTACCACAAAATAGAGCATTAGTATTATCTCTTTTTGCCACTATCTTACCTCTAAGGGGAACCCTTGGACTCTGTGCATACTATTCCTTACTTTGAAATAATGCATACAGAGCCAACTTCCTACAGGGAGCCTCTGGATTCCCTCTGCAAGCGTCGCTGTGAGGGCTCAGGGGGGTTAACTATGGCTACTCACGGGCTTGCAGTCGCCGGGGAGTCCTCCCTGTAGTGTTTGCTCTCCACAAGTCGAGCCGGGGGCGTCGGGTGCAGAGTGCAAATTCTCACGCTTCCGGCGGGAAACGTGTGTTCTAGTTGCTTCTTTGTTGCAAAGTTGCAGTCTTTGTGGAGCAGAGCCGCTGTCCTCGGGAGTTCTTGGTCCTTTTAGATGCAGGGTAGTCCTCCTCTGAGGCTTCAGAGGTTGCTGGACTCTGGAACGCATCGCTGGAGCAGTTCTTTAGAAGTGGGGAGACAGGCCGGTAGAGCTGGGGCCAAAGCAGTTGGTGTCTCCGTCTTCTCTGCAGGTTTTTCAGCTCAGCAGTCCTTCTTCGTCTTAGGTTGCAGGAATCTAGTTTCCTAGGTTCTGGGGGCCCCTAAATACTGAATTTAGGGGTGTGTTTAGGTCTGGGAGGGCAGCAGCCAATGGCTACTGTCCTTGAGGGTGGCTACACCCTCTTTGTGCCTCCTGCGTGAGGGGAGGGGGGCACATCCCTATTCCTATTGGGGGAATCCTCCAAAATCAAGATGGAGGATTTCTAAAGGCAGGGGTCACCTCAGCTCAGGACACCTTAGGAGCTGTCATGACTGGTGGGTGACTCCTCCTTGTTTTTCTCATTATCTCCCCTGGACTTGCCGTCAAAAGTGGGGGTTGTGTCCAGGGGGTGGGCATCTCCACTAGCTGGAGTGCCCTGGGGCATTGTAACACGGAGCCTGAGCCTTTGAGGCTCACTGCTAGGTGTTACAGTTCCTGCAGGGGGGTGGTGTGAAGCACCTCCACCCAGAGCAGGCTTTTGTTTCTGACCTCAGAGAGCACAAAGGCCCTCACCACATGGGGTCAGAAACTCGTCTCTCAGCAGGCTGGCACAGACCAGTCAGTCCTGTACTGAAGGATTGGGTAAAATACAGGGGGCATCTCCAAGATACCCTCTGTGTGCATTTGTTAATAAATCCAACACTGGCATCAGTGTGGGTTTTTTATTCTGAGAAGTTTGATACCAAACTTCCCAGTATTCAGTGTAGCCATTATGGAGCTGTGGAGTTCGTGCATGACAGATTCCCAGACCATATACTCTTATGGCTACCCTGCACTTACAATGTCTAAACGTTTTGCTTAGACAATGTAGGAGCATAGTGCTCTTGCACCTATGCCCTCACCTGTGGTATAGTGCACCCTGCCTTAGGGCTGTAAGGCCTGCTAGAGGGGTGACTTACCTATGCCACAGGCAGTGTGAGGTTGGCATGGCACCCTGAGGGGAGTGCCATGTTGACTTAGTCTTTTTATCCCCACCAGCACACACAAGCTGGCAAGCAGTGTGTCTGTGATGAGTGAGGGGTCCCTAGGGTGGCATAAGACATGCTGCAGCCCGTACCAGTTACAAGGGACTTACCTGGGTGCCAGGGTTGTGCCAATTGTGGAGACAATGGTAAATTTTAGGTGAGAGAACACTGGTGCTGGGGCCTGGTTAGCAGGGTCCCAGCACACTTCTCAGTCAAGTCAGCCTCAGTATCAGGAAAAAAGTGGGGGGTAACTGCAACAGGGAGCCATTTCTTTACAGCTACCATCTAGATGTTTGTAAGGAAATGCCTCCTTGGCATGGTTGCCCCCTGACTTTTTGCCTTTGCTGATGCTATGTTTACAATTGAAAGTGTGCTGAGGCCTGCTAACCAGGCCCCAGCACCAGTGTTCTTTCCCTAACCTGTACTTTAGTATCCACAATTGGCAGACCCTGGCATCCAGATAAGTCCCTTGTAACTGGTACTTCTAGTACCAAGGGCCCTGATGCCAAGGAAGGTCTCTAAGGGCTGCAGCATGTCTTATGCCACCCTGGAGACCTCTCACTCAGCACAGACACACTGCTTACCAGCTTGTGTGTGCTAGTGAGGACAAAACGAGTAAGTCGACATGGCACTCCCCTCAGGGTGCCATGCCAGCCTCTCACTGCCTATGCAGTATAGGTAAGACACCCCTCTAGCAGGCCTTACAGCCCTAAGGCAGGGTGCACTATACCATAGGTGAGGGTACCAGTGCATGAGCATGGTACCCCTACAGTGTCTAAACAAAACCTTAGACATTGTAAGTGCAGGGTAGCCATAAGAGTATATGGTCTGGGAGTCTGTCAAACACGAACTCCACAGCACCATAATGGCTACACTGAAAACTGGGAAGTTTGGTATCAAACTTCTCAGCACAATAAATGCACACTGATGCCAGTGTACATTTTATTGTAAAATACACCCCAGAGGGCACCTTAGAGGTGCCCCCTGAAACTTAACCGACTATCTGTGTAGGCTGACTAGTTTTAGCAGCCTGCCACAAACCGAGACATGTTGCTGGCCCCATGGGGAGAGTGCCTTTGTCACTCTGAGGCCAGTAACAAAGCCTGCACTGGGTGGAGATGCTAACACCTCCCCCAGGCAGGAATTGTCACACCTGGCGGTGAGCCTCAAAGGCTCACCTCCTTTGTGCCAAACCAGCAGGACACTCCAGCTAGTGGAGTTGCCCGCCCCCTCCGGCCAGGCCCCACTTTTGGCGGCAAGGCCGGAGAAAATAATGAGAAAAACAAGGAGGAGTCACTGGCCAGTCAGGACAGCCCCTAAGGTGTCCTGAGCTGAAGTGACTCTAACTTTTAGAAATCCTCCATCTTGCAGATGGAGGATTCCCCCAATAGGGTTAGGTTTGTGACCCCCTCCCCTTGGGAGGAGGCACAAAGAGGGTGTACCCACCCTCAGGGCTAGTGGCCATTGGCTACTAACCCCCCAGACCTAAACACGCCCTTAAATTTAGTATTTAAGGGCTACCCTGAACCCTAGAAAATTAGATTCCTGCAACTACAAGAAGAAGGACTGCCCAGCTGAAAACCCCTGCAGCTGAAGACCAGAAGACGACAACTGCCTTGGCTCCAGAAACTCACCGGCCTGTCTCCTGCCTTCCAAAGATCCTGCTCCAGCGACGCCTTCCAAAGGGACCAGCGACCTCGACATCCTCTGAGGACTGCCCCTGCTTCGAAAAGACAAGAAACTCCCGAGGACAGCGGACCTGCTCCAAGAAAAGCTGCAACTTTTGTTTCCAGCAGCTTTAAAGAACCCTGCAAGCTCCCCGCAAGAAGCGTGAGACTTGCAACACTGCACCCGGCGACCCCGACTCGGCTGGTGGCGATCCAATACCTCAGGAGGGACCCCAGGACTACTCTGATACTGTGAGTACCAAAACCTGTCCCCCCTGAGCCCCCACAGCGCCGCCTGCAGAGGGAATCCCGAGGCTTCCCCTGACCGCGACTCTTTGAACCTAAAGTCCCGACGCCTGGGAGAGACCCTGCACCCGCAGCCCCCAGGACCTGAAGGACCGGACTTTCACTGGAGAAGTGACCCCCAGGAGTCCCTCTCCCCTGCCCAAGTGGAGGTTTCCCCGAGGAACCCCCCCCTTGCCTGCCTGCAGCGCTGAAGAGATCCCGAGATCTCTCATAGACTAACATTGCGAACCCGACGCTTGTTTCTACACTGCACCCGGCCGCCCCCGCGTCGCTGAGGGTGAAATTTCTGTGTGGACTTGTGTCCCCCCCGGTGCCCTACAAAACCCCCCCTGGTCTGCCCTCCGAAGACGCGGGTACTTACCTGCAAGCAGACCGGAACCGGGGCACCCCCTTCTCTCCATTCTAGCCTATGCGTTTTGGGCACCACTTTGAACTCTGCACCTGACCGGCCCTGAGCTGCTGGTGTGGTGACTTTGGGGTTGCTCTGAACCCCCAACGGTGGGCTACCTTGGGCCAAGAACTAAGCCCTGTAAGTGTCTTACTTACCTGGTTAACCTAACAAATACTTACCTCCCCTAGGAACTGTGAAAATTGCACTAAGTGTCCACTTTTAAAACAGCTATTTGTCAATAACTTGAAAAGTATACATGCAATTTTTATGATTTAAAGTTCCTAAAGTACTTACCTGCAATACCTTTCGAATGAGATATTACATGTAGAATTTGAACCTGTGGTTCTTAAAATAAACTAAGAAAAGATATTTTTCTATATAAAAACCTATTGGCTGGATTTGTCTCTGAGTGTGTGTACCTCATTTATTGGCTATGTGTATGTACAACAAATGCTTAACACTACTCCTTGGATAAGCCTACTGCTCGACCACACTACCACGAAATAGAGCATTGGTATTATCTATTTTTACCACTATTTTACCTCTAAGGGGAACCCTTGGACTCTGTGCATGCTATTCCTTACTTTGAAATAGCACATACAGAGCCAACTTCCTACAATGTTACATCGTGCGAACTTAACTGTTTCATTGCCCTTTCAACTGCGAAGCTTTTGTCCTGGAATGTGGCTGGTATCAACAGCAAACTAGCTGTTACTGAATTGGGGGGTAAATGTTGATAACTTCAACATTTGTATGTTCCAGGAAACATGGGCAACGCATAGCATGTATAGGCAGGGGTTGTGTTCCTTTTTCAAAAAAAGCCACGCCGTCTCCAGCAGGTAGGGCAGCAGGGGGGACTATGTACCTGGGTAAAAATGACAGAGGTGGGTGGAGACATTTTGGCTATAGTTATACAGCCAAATCTAGGCATCCCTGTCTCATGTATAAATATCTACAATAGACCGGGCCCTTCTAAGCAACAGTCAGCCACTATAGAGCTCCTGAATACTATAATTTTAGATCTCCGCCCTAAATATCGTATTATAGCGGGGGATTTTAACGCGTCAATTGAACTCAATTCTGCTCTCATTGAGGTTATGCAGACCGAAGACGATAAATGGAATGTCCCCCCTTATTCAATTCAGCCAAATTCATCTAACGTCTGTATCAGGGCTCTGCAGATAATAGACCTTATGATAATTCACGGTCTTCTTGGTAATGGCCGTTTTCCAGCTGATAGCCCTGCTAGACCAACCTTTTTTTAGGGGATCATATAGCAGTACTTTGGACTTTATTATTTTTGATTTAAGGCTGTGGCATCATATAATAGATGTGAAAGGGGGCTACCTGAACACGAGTGACCATGCGCTTCTTCAAATTGTATATAATAGAACTTTTTTTAGCAGGAGCTGTGTCTCCTTCTGCTCTTGCATCTACTGGCATTTTGAAGCGGTCCAGTAAAAGGCGTATGGTAAGATGGGATTCCTTTCAGAGATCCAACAAGCTACGGGACAAACTGTGTGTATTAGTTTCTAGCCACCAGCTCTTTGACGACCATTTCATATTAACCTCGCTTGAAGTCATGTCCCTCCATTCGGATCTCTTAAGGAGCTGTTTTCCAAATCTGTTAGGATTCCAAATAACTCTTCTTATCCTAGCAGCAAGTGGTTCGATAAGAGATGCAGAGAGGCCAAAAGTGCCTTGATTAAGGCGTTAAGAACAAAAGATAGGGAAGATATTGTTAAGGCAAGGTGAAATTATGTCTCCATATGCAAGACGTGTAAACTTGAGTATGAAGAGGTTCTATGGAGTGAATTGGCCGAGGCTGCAAGGGCCCACGATTCCAAACGCTTCTGGCTCCTGGTTGCTCGCAGCGACCAAAATCAAGCACTCAAGCCAGAGTGCCATATTGCCCCTGAAGTTTGGCTCTCTCACTTTAAGGAGCTGTATGGTTCCACATCTGACTGTAGTGCCATTAGCTTTGGAGAGATGTCACTATCACAACAGTCAGTGATTTCTTTGCCCTCCTTCTCATTAAAAGAAACCGAATTGGCAATCATTGCTCAAAAAGCAGGGAAGGCCCCAGGGCGTGATGGGATCCCTTCAGATATGTATAAAGCAGACTTGAACAACTGGAGTCCGTAAGTAAACAGGATCTCCAATGCTGTCTTGATCAACAGGCCTTATCCCGATTCATGGAAGGAGGCAATTATTGTGCCGATATATAAGAAAGGGGAGAGAGGTTCACCAGGGAATTATAGACCCATCAGCCTCTTAGATAATTTACAAAAAATATTCTGTTACCAGCTAACAATCAGGCTGAAAAAATGTTTAGTGGATAATCAAGTACTAAGCCATCTCCAGGCAGGGTTCAGAGACAAGGTCAGCACAATCGATCAGGTCTTCCGCTTTATTACCATAATATGGAAAACTGTTGACGTGGATTCAGGCCATCTTTTTGTGGCATTTGTAGACCTAAAATCTGCTTTTGACCTTGTCCCATGCCATAAATTGTGGGAAGTCATGAGCAGTGTAGGGGTTCCTTGTTCTATGTTAAATATAATCAGAGATCTTTATACTGGCAACTGTGCCAGAATTCGATGTGGACCGGAAGGTGAATTAACCCCAGAGTTTCCCACAAATCGTGGCGTGAGACAGGGCTGTGTACTTGCTCCCACACTGTTCCTCCTATTCATCAATGCATGCATCCCCTACGTCTTGGAATGTTCTAGCGATGACCCCAAATTGGGAGGGCAAAAGATTCCATGCCATGTTTTCTGATGATACTTAGCTAATATCCCAAACAGCTATAGGTCTCTCAAAATTGCTCTCGAGGTTTATGGACTTCTGCAAAGATCATGGTTTAGAAATCAACTCATTAAAAACTAAATATGTGGTGTTTGGAGATAAAAAGCATAAGATGAGGAGACCTATTTGCTTAGAGGGTGCCATATTGGAAAGAGAGGGTACTTTCGATTATTTAGGTCTAAAATTAGAAGACTCACACAAATGGCATGCCCACCTCCAGAAATCAACAATGTGCTTGAAACAAAGGGCGGGCGGTATTGTGAGATTTGCAGCCACATCCCCCAGATTTGCTTTGACTCCTGCCCTAGAAATATACAAATTGCAAGCTTGGAGGGAGGGAGAGGTGGTGGTGGTGGTGGGGGGGATTGGGTCTCTATAGGGAGCTGAGTTGTGGGGCTACTGCAATCTGGAGGATTTGGCAAGGGTGCCTTTACTACAATAATTAAGTGGTGTGCTTATGTAAAACGGTCCTTTCTTCGTCTTGGCTTGGGGACTGTAGGAAGTTGGCTCTGTATGCAGTATTTCAAAGTAAGGAATAGTATGCACAGAGTCCAAGGGTTCCCCTTAGAAGTAAGATAGTGGCAAAAAGAGATAATACTAATGCTCTTTTTTTGTGGTAGTGTGGTCGAGCAGTAGGCTTATCAAAGGAGTAGTGTTAAGCATTTGTTGTACATACACAAAGGCAATAAATGAGGAACACACTCAGAGACAATTCCAGGCCAATAGGTTTTTGTATAGAAAAATATATTTTCTTAGTTTATTTTAAGAACCACAGGTTCAAATTTTACATGTAATATCTCATTTGAAAGGTATTGCAGGTAAGTACTTTAGGAACTTTGAATAATGACAGTAGCATATATACTTTTCACATAAAACACAATAAGTGGTTTTAAAAGTGGACAGTGCAATTTTCACAGTTCCTGGGGGAGGTAAGTTAGTGTTAGTTTTAACAGGTAAGTAAATCACTTACAAGTCTCAGGTTTGGGTCCAAGGAAAGGTATTGCAGGTAAGTACTTTAGGAACTTTGGATAATCACAATATAATATATTCTTTTCAAATAAAACACATAGCTATTTTAAAACTAGACACTTAGTGCAATTTTCACAGTTCCTAAGGGAGGTAAGTTATTGTTAGTTCTTGCAGGTAAGTAAACCACCTACGGGGTTCAGATTGGGGTCCAAGGTAGCCCACCGTTGGGGGTTCAAAGCAACCCCAAAGTTACCACACCAGCAGCTCAGGGCCGGTCAGGTGCAGAGTTCAAAGTGGTGCCCAAAACACATAGGCTTCAATGGAGAAGGGGGTGCCCCGGTTCCAGTCTGCCAGCAGGTAAGTACCCGCGTCTTCGGAGGGCAAACCAGGGGGTTTTTGTAGGGCACTGGGGGGGGGGGGGGGGGGGGGGGGAGAAACACAGAAAGTACACCCTCAGCAGCGCGGGGGCGGCCGGGTGCAGTGTGCAAACAAGCGTCGGGTTTGTAATAGGAATCAATGGGAGACCAAGGGGATTCCCTCTTCAGCCGTCGCTGTGGGGGCTCAGGGGGGACAACTTTGGTTACTCACAGTCTCGGAGTCGCCGGGGAGTCCTCCCTGAAGCGTTGTTGCTCCACCAGTCGAGTCGGGGTCGCCGGGTGCAGAGTTGCAAGTCTCACGCTTCTGGCGGGAATTGCTGTTGTCTTTAAGTTGCTTCTTTGGGAACAAAGTTGCAGTCTTGGGTGAACAGGGCCGCTGTTCTCGGGAGTTTCTTGGTCCTTTTAGAGCAGGGCAGTCCTCTGAGGATTCAGAGGTCGCTGGTCCTGGGGAAAGCGTCGCTGGAGCAGTTTTCTTCCGAAGGGGGGAGACAGGCCGGTAGAGCTGGGGCCAAGGCAGTTGCACCTATGGTATAGTGCACCCTGCCTTAGGGCTGTAAGGCCTGCTAGAGGGGTGACTTATCTATACTGCATAGGCAGTGTGAGGTTGGCATGGCACCCTGAGGGGAGTGCCATGTCGACTTACTCGTTTTGTCCTCACCAGCACACACAAGTTGGCAAGCAGTGTGTCTGTGCTGAGTGAGGGGTCCCCAGGGTGGCATAAGATATGCTGCAACCCTTAGAGACCTTCCCTGGCATCAGGGCCCTTGGTACCAAGGGTACCAGTTACAAGGGACTTACCTGGATGCCGGGGTGTGCCAATTGTGTAAACAAAAGTACAGTGTAAGGAAATGCCTCCTTGGCATGGTTGCCCCCTGACTTTTTGCCTTTGCTGATGCTATGTTTACAATTGAAAGTGTGCTGAGGCCTGCTAACCAGGCCCCAGCACCAGTGTTCTTTCCCTAACCTGTACTTTTGTATCCACAATTGGCAGACCCTGGCATCCAGATAAGTCCCTTGTAACTGGTACTTCTAGTACCAAGGGCCCTGATGCCAAGGAAGGTCTCTAAGGGCTGCAGCATGTCTTATGCCACCCTGGAGACCTCTCACTCAGCACAGACACACTGCTTGCCAGCTTGTGTGTGCTAGTGAGAACAAAACGAGTAAGTCGACATGGCACTCCCCTCAGGGTGCCATGCCAGCCTCTCACTGCCTATGCAAGTATAGGTCAGTCACCCCTCTAGCAGGCCTTACAGCCCTAAGGCAGGGTGCACTATACCATAGATGAGGGTACCAGAGCATGAGCATGGTACCCCTACAGTATCTAAACAAAACCTTAGACATTGTAAGTGCAGGGTAGCCATAAGAGTATATGGTCTGGGAGTTTGTCAAACACGAACTCCACAGCACCATAATGGCTACACTGAAAACTGGGAAGTTTGGTATCAAACTTCTCAGCACAATAAATGCACACTGATGCCAGTGTACATTTTATTGCAAAATACACCCCAGAGGGCACCTTAGAGGTGCCCCCTGAAACTTAACCGACTGTCTGTGTAGGCTGACTAGTTCCAGCAGCCTGCCACACTAGAGACATGTTGCTGGCCCCATGGGGAGAGTGCCTTTGTCACTCTGAGGCCAGTAACAAAGCCTGCACTGGGTGGAGATGCTAACACCTCCCCCAGGCAGGAGCTGTGACACCTGGCGGTGAGCCTCAAAGGCTCACCCCTTTGTCACAGCACCGCAGGACACTCCAGCTAGTGGAGTTGCCCGCCCCCTCCGGCCCCCACTTTTGGCGGCAAGGCCGGAGGAAATAATGAGAATAACGAGGAGTCACTGGCCAGTCAGGACAGCCCCTAAGGTGTCCTGAGCTGAGGTGACTAACTTTTAGAAATCCTCCATCTTGCAGATGGAGGATTCCCCCAATAGGGTTAGGATTGTGACCCCCTCCCCTTGGGAGGAGGCACAAAGAGGGTGTACCCACCCTCAGGGCTAGTAGCCATTGGCTACTAACCCCCCAGACCTAAACACGCCCTTAAATTTAGTATTTAAGGGCTACCCTGAACCCTAGAAAATTAGATTCCTGCAACAACAAGAAGAAGGACCGCCTAGCTGAAAACCTCTGCAGAGGAAGACCAGAAGACAACAACTGCCTTGGCTCCAGAAACTCACCGGCCTGTCTCCTGCCTTCCAAAGAACTCTGCTCCAGCGACGCCTTCCACAGGGACCAGCGACCTCTGAATCCTCTGAGGACTGCCCTGCTTCGACGACGACAAGTAACTCCCGAGGACAGCGGACCTGCTCCAAAAAGACTGCAACTTTATCCAAAGGAGCAGCTTTAAAGAACCCTGCAATCTCCCCGCAAGAAGCGTGAGACTTGCAACACTGCACCCGGCGACCCCGACTCGGCTGGTGGAGAACCAACACCTCAGGGAGGACCCCCGGACTACTCTACGACCGTGAGTACCAAAACCTGTCCCCCCTGAGCCCCCACAGCGCCGCCTGCAGAGGGAATCCCGAGGCTTCCCCTGACCGCGACTCTCTGAAACCTAAGTCCCGACGCCTGGAAAAGACCCTGCACCCGCAGCCCCCAGGACCTGAAGGACCGGACTTTCACTGCAGAAGTGACCCCCAGGAGTCCCTCTCCCTTGCCCAAGTGGAGGTTTCCCCGAGGAAGCCCCCCCTTGCCTGCCTGCAGAGCTGAAGAGATCCCTTGATCCCTCATTGACTTCCATTGCGAACCCGACGCTTGTTCTAACACTGCACCCGGACGCCCCCGCGCCGCTGAGGGTGAAATTTCTGGGTGGGCTTGTGTCCCCCCCGGTGCCCTACAAAACCCCCCTGGTCTGCCCTCCGAAGACGCGGGTACTTACCTGCAAGCAGACCGGAACCGGGGCACCCCCTTCTCTCCATTGAAGCCTATGCGTTTTGGGCACCACTTTGAACTCTGCACCTGACCGGCCCTGAGCTGCTGGTGTGGTAACTTTGGGGTTGCTCTGAACCCCCAACGGTGGGCTACCTTGGACCAAGAACTGAACCCTGTAAGTGTCTTACTTACCTGGTAAAACTAACAAAAACTTACCTCCCCCAGGAACTGTGAAAATTGCACTAAGTGTCCACTTTTAAAGTAGCTATTTTTGAATAACTTGAAAAGTATACATGCAATTGAAATGATTCAAAGTTCCTAATGTACTTACCTGCAATACCTTTCAAACAAGATATTACATGTTAAATTTGAACCTGTGGTTCTTAAAATAAACTAAGAAAATATATTTTTCTATAACAAAACCTATTGGCTGGATTTGTCTCCGAGTGTGTGTACCTCATTTATTGTCTATGTGTATGTACAACAAATGCTTAACACTACTCCTTGGATAAGCCTACTGCTCGACCACACTACCACAAAATAGAGCATTAGTATTATCTCTTTTTACCACTATTTTACCTCTAAGGGGAACCCTTGGACTCTGTGCATGCTATTCCTTACTTTGAAATAGCACATACAGAGCCAACTTCCTACATACAGGTTAGGGAAAGAACACTGGTGCTGGGGCCTGGTTAGCAGGCCTCAGCACACTTTCAATTCAAAACATAGCATCAGCAAAGGCAAAAAGTCAGGGGGTAACCATGCCAAGGAGGCATTTCCTTACAGGGACCTATTGGAAGGAGCCTTCCTCTATTCCTAAAAATGCTATACAGATTTTGAAGGACGCATTTTGTCTTAATGTTCAAACTTCGCAATTGGCCGAAGTTTCGCCCTTCTCTACGACTGGCAGTTTTCTACAATTCAAATGCCATTGTGAGTCCGAGCATTATATGGACGTAAAACTTTCTCCACTTGCATGCGCCCTGTATACTAGATTTAGAATAGGGTCTCTTCCTCTGCGTACCCTAACCTACAAATGGTCCAATATAAACAATAGGTCCAAGTCATGTCTGATGGGCCGTGAGAATGAAGAATCTGTGACCCATGTTCTTTTCCAATGTCCTGCATATCACAGAGGGCTCTTTGGATTATCCCCCTATGCAAACAAATGGGTTTTAGGAACTGCTTACCTGCTCTGAGGGTACTCAAGTCAGACCCATCTGTACAAATTGCGTGTTCTTTGGCATTTTTTTTTTTAATATATCTGGATTTTAGACTTGGGATTTAAAAGAGCAAAATTTAGTAACAGATACTAGAAGCAGGCATATCAGATTATAGTTGTGAAATATAATGTATGGCTAGTAGTATATTGTATTCATTATCCAGTTGATGTCATATGCCCCTTTTTATATTTAATATTTATGGAGATTTTTAAGCACTGATTCCTGCTGTTTTAAATTTGCTGATTCTAGAGCATTATTTTAAATTTTAATATTTTTATTCCTATACTTATCTTGATTGTTTTGTACTTTGATGTTATATTTTTACCGAAATAAAGTGATGATAAGGTGTCTTGTTTTGGGGAAGGCATACTGGCCAATGACTACTGTCCTTGAGGGTGGCTACACCCTCTTTGTGCCTCCTCCCTGTGGGGAGGGATGCACATCCCTAATCCTATTGGGGGAATCCTCCAAAACCAAGATAGAGGATTTCTAAAGGCAGGGATCACTTCAGCTCAGGAAACCTTAGGAGCTCTCCTAACTGGTGGGTGAATTCTCTTTGTTTTTCTCATTATCTCCCCTGAAGTTGCTGCCAAAAGTGGGGGCTGTGTCCAGGGAGCGGGCACCTCCACTAGCTGGAGTGCCCTGGGGCAATGTAACACAAAGCTTGAGCCTTTGAGGGTCACTGCTAGGTGTTACAGTTCCTGCAGGGGGGGAGGTGTTAAGCATCTCCACCCAGTGTAGGCTTTGTTTCTGGCCTCAGAGAGCACAAAGGCTCTCACCCCAGGGGGTCAGAAACTCGTCTCTCAGCAGCAGGCTGGCACAGACCAGTCAGTACTGCACTGAAGGATTGGGTAAAATACATGGGGTATCTCTAAGATGTCCTCTGAGTGCATTTTTTTTTATAAATCCAACACTGGCATAAGTGTGGGTTTATTATTCTGAGAAGTTTGATACCAAACTTCCCAGTATTCAGTGTAGCCATTATGGAGCTGTGGAGTTCGTTTTTGACAAACTCCCAGACCATATATTTAATATGGCCACACTATACTTACAATGTCTAAGAATGGACTTAGACACAGTAAGGTCATATTGCTCATGCAGCTATGCCCTCACCTGTGGTATAGTGCACCCTGCCTTAGGGTTGTAAGGCCTGCTAAAGGGGTGACTTACCTATGCCACAGGCAGCATTTTGTAGTTATGGCATCCTGGGGGGGGGATGCTATGTCGACTTTGCCTTTTTCTCCCCACCAACACACACAATCTACAATGGCAGTGTGCATGTGTTAGATAAGGGGTCCCTTATGGTGGCACATCATATGCTGCAGCCCTTAGGGACCTTCCCTGGTCACAGGGCCCTTGGTACCACTGGTACCTTTTACAAGGGACTTATCTGTGTGCCAGGGTTGTGCCAATTGTGGAAACAATGGTACATTTTAGGTAAAAGAACACTGGTGCTGGGGCCTGGTTAGCAGGGTCCTAGCACACTTCTCAGTCAAGTCAGCATCAGGCAAAAAGTGGGGGGTAACTGAAACAGGGAGCCATTTTCCTACAAACAAAAATTAGGATAGATTGAAACCCTCACTTTCACCCATTACTAAGACGCATGGTTTCAACCTGGACACCGACTGCTTCTAAGGGAACACACATTGCCAAGAAAACAAAGATGGCTTGATACTAGCTCTACTAAAGAAAGCCTCTGGAGATACGGCTGCACTAACTCACACTGCTTTTCAAAACCTCATGCTCATGTATCAAGTTGGTGGCAATGAATAGATAAAAAACCTCCCAGGGTCCACACTGGCCTCTGTTTTGGGGTCTTACACAAGGATATGCCTTAAAAATATATGACCACATCGGCCAGCGCTGGTAGAACTCTGCTGGCTCCACTTGTCAGCCCATATCATCGACAAAGCCAATCAGCATTGATTCCCTGCATATCTAAGTGATAAGCTCACCATCTTCAGTGACTGCTGGTACACTTGCAGACAGTACAATACCTGAATGAAGGTGGAAGAATTGGAACGACAAGAAAATAGGTCTTTTCTCCTGTGCACCCAGGATCAGCAACATCATTCCTGTATTATTAAGGACCACCGCAACCATTCTTCAATTTAGAAAAAATACATCTATTTCTTGAGGTGGAAACAGTCCTGTCCGCTATTAGAACTTCACTAACGGTGCAATCACTTGTTGACCTTATATTTACTTTTGACCTGTAGAGTGCTCTGACTTGTTTATATAGAAGCAAGTTCCTTACCTAATATAACGCTCTTTCTAGTGGATATTCTTTGTAATAGGTGGACATGGTGGACACTATTCGGGATAGTGCCAGTTCCCTTCAAAGTTACTAGCAAACCATGCACAACATTTTTGGATCAGATTCAGACCCACTGCATGTGCTCAGAAGGCAACAAGACAGATGTCAGCAGTGAAACAGAACCTCTAACACTGCCTCCCTCTACTCCAAAAACTAACCTGCCACTACAAAATGCCAGGGGTCTGTATTATTGTGTTTTAAAGTGGAAAAAAGTGAAATATTATAACAGAATGTGCTACATTATGCTGCATACGTTGCCTTAACTTGCCACATAATTTAATTAATCAGCAAAATAATTTGGGGCTACAAAGCCACATTATTCCAGTGTCCCTCCTACCATCTTGAGCTAGTTGCATTCAAAACTCAAAAAAAAAAAAGAAAAAAAAAAAAAACCAGACCTAAAGTCACTAAAGCTTTACAGATACTAGACAACAATTCCGCCCCTTCCCCCCCAAACCACCCTACAAGTAGCTCAATGTGCTGCACTAACTTGCTTAAGAGAAATGCAGAAAGCCTTCTTTAGCCCTAAGAAGCATATAGTAAGTCCACTGTTATTTCAGTAAAAGTTCAGTGGGTTCTCCACATTCCCCTAGCAGTAATAGTTCAGTGAGACCCTTCACATTCCATGTTATTGCATGTATACCCAAGGCCAATGGAATTACGCAGCAGGGTTGACAAAATTATGCAGCAAGAAAAGGCTAAATATGCAGTACAATATGTAGTGATATTTTAATTTGACCAATTTATTAATATTGTCTGGACAATGTTGCACCTCATTAGTACCAGTTTAACACATGAATACTGCAATCGGGAACAGAAATGCTGCGTGTTAACCTTTGTAAAGGATCAACAACTGCCCGAGCTACATGTGGCGCTTTCTTTAATAACTGTCGCTTTGTGCTAGAGACAAATGCGGTGAAATTTGCAAATTATGTAACCAAAGCTCTTTCAAGGGTCAAGGGTGGCAAATCCATGATTATGCATAAACTTGCATAGCTGCAGAACATAAATCCAGATGCCCTATATATATCATACAGCTAAGTAGTTTTATGTAATACCTACATCATTCCCTATTAGTAGTTTACAGAGTACCTTGCATCCCTCAAGCAGTAACCTAGAAAGAAGGCACTGTATAACATCATGCACATCCCTGGAATTATCAGTAAAGTATTGAGCATTACTTTTCATCTGACACACAATTACCAGGAAGCAATACACAACAAATGTATGAAAGAAAGCAATTAAGTGTGGTATGCCATGCAATGCCAGAACTCACCTTTCAGATTCTCTGCTTTGTCCATCGCCCCAACTACGGCCATTACCATCTCTCTTGCCCTGCGGGCTTCGCAAACCATCCAACTTGTTCTCATCAGCTGGACAAGAGTAAAAGAAGAACGTGAATGTTTGGCTCGGAGTGAGAAACTAAAGATTAATAGTTTAAAAAGTGTTTACTCATTGTCTCCAGATATTGTCCCTCAGCAGTAAGCTTGCTACGGTCATACTTTCCAAGAAACATTTGTTCAGCATGTCTGATACGGTCAACCTCACTTCCCAAATCTTTATTGCTGATGAATGAGCAGAGAGCATAAGTACACTGCTGAACTTTAAATCTACAAGTTGATTAGACTCCCCGTACAACCTCTCTACAGCTGTATGTTTTTAACCAGAACTGGAAGCCTGAGGAGCATTTTTCTGTGAGTTGTGTAGGAAGCTGAACCTTTATATGGTATATGAATACTGTGTAAATTGTCCAGGAGCTCCCCAAGAGAGTGGACAAAGCTTGCTATGCAATCCCAAAGTGCTCTAATTAAGGGTAGTGTGGTCTAGCAGCCTTCGGCTTCACACATAGGAGCACAAAACTACAAACATCCAAAATAGTCAATAAATGAAAGCATCAAGGAGATCAATACCAATTTATAAAAATAGTAAGTATCTTTATAGATGTTTAGCCATCAGAGAAAAATCATTCAGATAGGTACGTTTTTAAATAGGTATTATTATCACTTTATAAAGGAATGTTATCCTCTGGGAGGTAAAACTAATTTTGCAAAGAAGTAGAGTACAGTGACTTACAAGACCAATCTCCTGGGGTTGAGGTGAGTATTGGACAAGGTTCAAAGCAGCATCCACAGTACACCCTCAGTGGCACAGGGGGCCGGGTGCAGAGTGCAAACCAGCCTCAATGTGATCCTATGGATATCAGTCACTGCAGAAAGAGGCTGCAGGCTCTGGCCAGGAAGTCAATTGGGCTGAACCAACAGCGGGGCTCAGGCCTCACGATGCTAGAGAACAGGTAGGCACCTATGGTCCTCTTCACCACAGCTCAGCGGCAACAGGTGCAGAGGTATCTGTAGGAGTTTTTTTAAATTTTATTTTTTACCAGTGCAGTTGCCTTAGACAGGGGCTGCAAGCAGAGGCTGCAGGCGCTGTCAGGGAGTCCAGGAGGGATGAAAACCTGATAGACAAATTCTGGAGAGCTCAGAAACCCTGTTGGCACCAGTGGTCCACTTCAACTCGGGTCAGAGATGGTGGGTGCACCAATGACTTCAGGTGTTGGGTTTTGGTGGTTCCAGAGGCTTCAGAGTCCCTTCTTTTGGAGTTTGCTGGGGAGCAGGTCTGCTGTTCACGGAAGGTCTTGAATCTTTTTCGAAGGTAGGCAGTCCTCCCGGGTTTCTGAAGTCACAGCTGCAGGATGAGTCGACTTTGGTGCAGTTTTCAAAAGGGGTTGGTACCGGGTCAGCTGCTTCTTTTCTCCTCTTCTGCTCATGTGGCTCTTCGGTGCCCATGGTCTTCTTGGGTCATCAGGATCGGCTTCTCTGGTGCCAGGGCCTCCCCTAAATACTGAACTTAGGGGTGTCAGAGGTTTGTAGGGTAGTAGCCAATGGGCTACTGCCCCTTGGGATCACTATACCCCCCTGTAAGGCAATGCCTCCTTGGCATGGTTACCCCCTGACTTTTTGCCTTTGCTGATGCCAAGTTATGATTTGAAAGTGTGCTGAGGCCTGCTAACCAGGCCCCAGCGTTCTTTCCCTAACCTGTACCTTTGTTTCCACAATTGGCACACCCTGGCAACCAGGTAAGTCCCTTGTAACTGGTACCCCTGGAACCAAGGGCCCTGATGCCAGGGAAGGTCTCCAAGGGTTGCAGCATGTCTTATGCCACCCTGGAGACCCCCCACTCAGCACAGACACACTGCTTGCCAGCTTGTGTGTGCTGGTGGGGATAAAATGACTAAGTCGACATGGCACTCCCCTCAGGGTGCCATGCCAACCTCACACTGCCTATAGGTCACCCCTCTAGTAGGCCTTACAGCCCTAAGGCAGGGTGCACTATAACACTGGTGAGGGCATATGTGCGTAAGCACTATGCCCCTACAGTGTCTAAGCCAAACCTTAGACATTGTAAGTGCAGGGGAGCCATGAGAGTATATGGTTTGGGAGTCTGTCAAACACGAACTCCACAGCACCATAATGGCTACACTAAAAACTGGGAAGTTTGGTATCAAACTTCTCAGCACAATAAATGCACACTGATGCCAGTGTGCACTTTATTGTAAAATACACCCCAGAGGGCATCTTAGAGATGCCCCCTGAAAACATACCTGACTTCCAGTGTGGGCTGACTAGTTTATGCCAGCCTGCCACACACCAGACATGTTGCTGGCCACATGGGGAGAGTGCCTTTGTCACTCTGTGGCCAGGAATAAAGCCTGTACTGGGTGGAGGTGCTTCTCACCTCCCCTTGCAGGAACTGTAACACCTGGCAGTGAGCCTAAAAGGCTCACCCCCTTTGTTACAGCGCCACAGGGCATCCCAGCTAGTGGAGATGCCCGCCCCTCCGGCCACTGTCCCCACTTTTGGCGGCAAGGCTGGAGGAGATAATGAGGAAAACAAAGAGGAGTCACCCACCAGTCAGGACAGCCCCTAAGGTGTCCTGAGCTGAGGGGACTCTGACTTTTAGAAATCCTCCATCTTGCAGATGGAGTATTCCCCCAATAGGGATAGGGATGTGCCCCCCCTCCACACAGGGAGGAGGCACAAAGAGGGTGTAGCCACCCTCAGGGCCAGTAAGCCATTGGCTACTGCCCTCCCAGACCTAAACCACCCCTAAATTTAGTATTTAGGGGGTCCCAGAACCGAGGAAGATAGATTCCTGCAACCTAAAGAAGAAGGAGGACTGCTGACTTGAAGCCCTGCAGTAAAGACGGAGACAACAACTGGTTTGGCCCCAGCCCCACCGGCCTGTCTCCCTACTTCGAAGAAAAATGCAACAGCGACGCATCCAACAGGGTCCAGCAACCTCTGAAGCCTCAGAGGACTACCCTGCATCTAAAGGACCAAGAAGCTCCCGAGAACAGCAGCCCTGTTCAAGAAACTGCAACTGTTTGTAACAAAGCAGCAACTTTTATACACACGTTTCCCACCAGAAGCATGAGACTTTCCACTCTGCACCCGAAGCCCCCGGCTCGACCTGCGGAAAACTAACACTACAGGGATGACTACCCAGCGACTGCGAGCCCATGAATAGCCAGAGTTGACCCCCTCTGAGCCCCCACAGCGACACCTGCAGAGTAAATCCAGAGGCTCCCCCTGACCGCGACTGCCTGCTTCAAGGAACCCGATGCCTGGAAACCACACTGCACCCGCTGCCCCCAGGACCTGAAGGAACCGAACTCCAGTGCAGGAGCAACCCCCAGGCGACCCTCTGCCTAGCCCAGGTAGTGGCAACCCCGAGGAGCCCCCCGCCTGTATCGCTGAAGAGACACCCCGGTTTCCCATTGATTCCTATTAGAAACCCGATGCCTGTTTGCACTCTGCACCCGGCCGCCCCTGGGCCGCTGAGGGTGTACTTTTTCGGTGCCTGCTTGTGTCCCCCCGGTGCCCTACAAAACACCCCTGGTCTGCCCTCCGAAGACGCAGGTACTTACCTGCTGGCAGACTGGAACCAGGGAACCCCTATTTCCATTGAAGCCTATGTGTTTTGGGCACCACTGACCTCTGCACCTAACCACCCCTGAGCTGCTGGTGTGGTAACTTTGGGGTGCCTTGAACCCCCAACGGTGGGCTACTTTGGACCCAACTTTGAACCCTGTAAGTGTTTTACTTACCTGTGAACTTAACAATTACTTATATCCCCCAGGAACAGTTGAGTTTTGCAGTGTCCACTTTTAAAATACCTTATTGCCATTTTCTTCAAAACTGTACATGCTATTGTGATTATTCAAAGTTCCTAGAATACCTGAGTGAAATACCTTTCATTTAAAGTATTGTTGGTATCCACTTCAGTCTTCATGCGCGCCATCTCTTCGTCTGTATGGGTACCAAACAGCGAGTTCCCGTTGAACGGAAGATTTAAGATACGCTGTTGCGCTTCCTGCTTTAATCCTGTCAGTCTCAACCAGGAAGACCTTGCACAAACCCCATGTGCGTACCCATGTGCAGCTAAGTCTGCCCCATCTGCTGCTGCGCTGATGACCTGACTGGAGACCAGACATCCCTCTTGAAGGATCTCCTAGAAGTCCTGCCTGTCCTCCCTAGGCAATTTGTCTGCGAACCTGTTCAGAGAGTCCCAAAGTGAACGGTCATATCTGCCTAGGAGTGCAGAAGCGCTGGAGACCTTCATCATAGAAGCCGCTGTGCCACACATTTTCCTCCCCAGAGAGTCCAGATGTCTGCTCTCCTTGTCAGGTGGAACAGTGGAGGATGAGGCTACTGAGTGTGTTTTTCGGGCTGCAGCCAATATGACTGAGTCCGGTGGCGGATCCGTCCTGAGAAATAAAGGATCGTGTTCAGGCGCTTTATATTTCTTCAAGATCCTAGCAGGAGCTGATCTGAGGGTGGCTGGTGCTAAAAAGGTGTCCATGGTTGGTTGCAACAGACCAGGCACTAGCGGCAGCAGCTTTTTTGAAACCGCCCTATGTTGCAGAGTTTAAAAAATGACAGATGAGGAGGTTGACGGTTCTGGAACCTCTATGTTTAGTTTTTGTGCTCCCCTGATAAGCACCTCATTAAAAGGTAGTGATGTCGTCCACCAGGGAAACCCTAGCTGGTTGAGAATCCGTTAAGGTAGGGGAGTATTGCCTGACGGATGACTCCGACGATAACCAAGAGGGCGACCTTCTGTGCCGTGACCGTGACCTAGATCGTCTCTGGGAGCGTGACCTGCTTCGAGATGCTGTTGCAGAGAGCCCAGGCCTCATGGTAGAGTGGTGAGAAGCAGAATGAGCCCGTCCTGCCCACGCTGTCAGTGATGGTGTTCTCGGGAGAGAGGTAGTAGGAGAGTACATCCTCGAATACTGCGAGTCCAGGGAGGCAGTCGGTCTATTAAGGCTCTCCAACCACCTCGGTGACAAGTTGATGGGCGAGACATGCCTAGACGATGCAGCTCTCGACCGAGATGAACCACTTCTTATCGAGACCACCGGAGATGTTGGAGTGGTCTTATCCGCCGGCGGAAGCCGATGCTCCGCTCCCTGCAAGACAGGTAAAACCTGCGTCGACAGCTGTAACGACGTCGAAGGGAGTGCCGCAGGTTGTCCCTGCCACAACGTTGAGTGCCTCGACGTTGACCGGCGATCCCTTGACCGCGATCTGCTCGCCGTCGTGTGCCTCGACGTCGGATGTCCTCGTTCTCGCCGCTGAGGCGATTTCGACATCGCCTTCCTTGATGTCGAGGGGTGCGAGGCCTTCGGCAGCGAATGGGCACGCCGGTGATGGCTCGCCGTCGATCGGTGGGTTGCCGTCGACGGAGATCTATGACAGTGAGATGGTGGCAGCGACGACGTCGACGGGGAACAAACAGGTATCTTCCTACCTGCTGACGTCGATCTAGCCTGTCTCTCCTGAGAATGGCTTCTTGGCTGCCTGGGAAGCAAAGAGGATGATATTTTCTGCCTCTCATGAAGCCCATGAAGCCTGATCTTCTCCCTGTCCTTCAGAGTTCTTTTTGACATGTTCTTGCAGTGTTTGCAAGTGTCAGGGCAGTGACTGAGGCAAGCGCACAATGTAGAGTGTGTGTGGATCTGACTGGGCCTTCTTCCCACAGGAAGGGCACTTCACAAAAAGGGAAGGAATTTTTTTAGTCAGGAAAAAACTTCCAGACTCAGACAAAGATGTTAGACGTCGAGTAAAGGTGGAAAACACTGTTCTGAAGTATTTTTCTGAGAAAAACTCAGAAAAACTGAGAGCTCTATGCTCCAGGATCCTCAGAAGAAGCCGGAAAAAAGAACTGACATAACTGTGAACCAACTGTCACCTCTCCTTCACCCCTGAGGCATGGTGGGATACTGGAGGTGCTCAGGGTCTTAAAGGCACGGTGCCAGAATATTTATGGTTCTCCTGTGTTAACCTGCATACAGCCTATTGGCTAAGAATGCTCTATTGTTTTTCAATGTAGTTTTTTCTCTTTTTTCTCTGATGATTACTACTGCTTATTTCCCTAGGCCCAGTTGTGGGGCTTTGGTAAATATTTTTTCTCTTACTGTAATTTTGAAAAGGATAAAAAAAAAAAAAAGAAACCTCCATAGAAATAAAGCATTTTAGCCTATTTATGATTATAGTCTGCATTGCTGTTTTACACATGTATATATGAGTTTAGTATGAAAATTTGTCTACTAAAAATGCTATATGTATATTTTTCGTGTGTATTTTATATATGCTCCGGGGTCCCCGCACAAGGGCGGGAATATTCAATGTTTATGACTATTGATGAGGATCCCCTGGAAGAGAACCTCCAAAACCAAGATGAAGGATTTCTAAAGGCAGGTGTCACCTCAGCTCAGGGCACCTTAGGGGCTATCCTGACTGGTGGGTGACTCCTCCTTGTTTTTCTCATTATCCCCTCTGGACTTGCCACCAGAAGTCAGGGCTGTGTTCAGGGGCAGGCATCTCCACTAGCTGGAGTGCCCTGGGCCATTGTAACATGAAGCCTGAGCCTGTGAAGCTCACTGATAGGTGTTACAGTTCCTGCAGAGGGAGGTGTGAGACACCTCCACCCAGAGCAGGCTGTGTTTCTGGCATCAGAGGGCACAAAGGCCCTCAACCCCATGGGGTCAGAAACTCGTCTCTCTGCAGGAGGCTGGCACAGACCATTCAGTCCTTCACTGAAGTATTGGGAAAAATACAGGAGGCGTCTCCAAGATGCCCTCTGTGTCCATTTTGTAATAAATCCAACAATGGCATCAGTGTGGGTTTATTATTCTGAGAAGTTGGATACCAAACGTCCCAGTATTCAGTGTGGCCTTTATGGAGCTGTGGAGTTGGTTTTTAACAAACTCCCACACCATATACTTAATATGACCCCACTGTACTTACAATGTCTAAGAATGGACTTCGACACTGTAGGGGCATATTGCTCATGCAGCTATGCCCTCACCTGTGGTATAGTGCACCCTGCCTTAGGGCTGTAAGGCCTGCTAGAGGGGTGACTTACCTATGCCACAGGCAGTGTTTTGTGTTCATGGCACCCTGAGGGGGATGCCATGTCGACCTTGCCCTTTTCTCCCCACCAACACACACAATCTGCAATGGCAGTGTGCATGTGTTAGGTAAGGGGTCCCGGAGGGTGGCACAACACATGTTGCAGCCCTTAGGGACCTTCCCTGGTCACAGGGCCCTTTGTACCACTGGTACCTTTTAATAGGGACATATCTGTGTCCCAGGGGTGAGCTAACTGTGGAAACAATGGTATATTTTTAGTGAAAGAACACTGGTGCTGCGGCCTGGTTAACAGGGTCCCAAGCACACTCACTCAAGTCAGCATCAATGTAAGGAAATGCCTCCTTGGCATGGTTGCCCCCTGACTTTTTTGCCTTTGCTGATGCTATGTTTACAATTGAAAGTGTGCTGAGGCCTGCTAACCAGGCCCCAGCACCAGTGTTCTTTCCCTAACCTGTACTTTTGTATCCACAATTGGCAGACCCTGACATCCAGATAAGTCCCTTGTAACTGGTACTTCTAGTACCAAGGGCCCTGATGCCAAGGAAGGTCTCTAAGGGCTGCAGCATGTCTTATGCCACCCTGGAGAACTCTCACTCAGCACAGAGACACTGCTTGCCAGCTTGTGTGTGCTAGTGAGAACAAAACGAGTAAGTCGACATGGCACTCCCCTCAGGGTGCCATGCCAGCCTCTCACTGCCTATGCAGTATAGGTAAGACACCCCTCTAGCAGGCCTTACAGCCCTAAGGCAGGGTGCACTATACCATAGGTGAGGGCACCAGTGCATGAGCATGGTACCCCTACAGTGTCTAAACAAAACCTTAGACATTGTAAGTGCAGGGTAGCCATAAGAGTATATGGTCTGGGAGTTTGTCAAACACGAACTCCACAGCACCATAATGGCTACACTGAAAACTGGGAAGTTTGGTATCAAACTTCTCAGCACAATAAATGCACACTGATGCCAGTGTACATTTTATTGTAAAATACACCCCAGAGGGCACCTTAGAGGTGCCCCCTGAAACTTAACCGACTATCTGTGTAGGCTGACTAGTTCTAGCAGCCTGCCACAAACCGAGACATGTTGCTGGCCCCATGGGGAGAGTGCCTTTGTCACTCTGAGGCCAGTAACAAAGCCTGCACTGGGTGGAGATGCTAACACCTCCCCCAGGCAGGAATTGTCACACCTGGCGGTGAGCCTCAAAGGCTCACCTCCTTTGTGCCAACCCAGCAGGACACTCCAGCTAGTGGAGTTGCCCGCCCCCTCCGGCCAGGCCCCACTTTTGGCGGCAAGGCCGGAGAAGATAATGAGAAAAACAAGGAGGAGTCACTGGCCAGTCAGGACAGCCCCTAAGGTGTCCTGAGCTGAAGTGACTCTAACTTTTAGAAATCCTCCATCTTGCAGATGGAGGATTCCCCCAATAGGGTTAGGATTGTGACCCCCACCCCTTGGGAGGAGGCACAAAGAGGGTGTACCCACCCTCAGGGCTAGTAGCCATTGGCTACTAACCCCCCAGACCTAAACACGCCCTTAAATTTAGTATTTAAGGGCTACCCTGAACCCTAGAAGGTTAGATTCCTGCAACTACAAGAAGGACTGCCCAGCTGAAAACCCCTGCAGCGGAAGACCAGAAGACGACAACTGCCTTGGCTCCAGAAACTCACCGGCCTGTCTCCTGCCTTCCAAAGATCCTGCTCCAGCGACGCCTTCCAAAGGGACCAGCGACCTCGACATCCTCTGAGGACTGCCCCTGCTTCGAAAAGACAAGAAACTCCCGAGGACAGCGGACCTGCTCCAAGAAAAGCTGCAACTTTGTTTCCAGCAGCTTTAAAGAACCCTGCAAGCTCCCCGCAAGAAGCGTGAGACTTGCAACACTGCACCCGGCGACCCCGACTCGGCTGGTGGAGATCCGACGCCTCAGGAGGGACCCCAGGACTACTCTGATACTGTGAGTACCAAAACCTGTCCCCCCTGAGCCCCCACAGCGCCGCCTGCAGAGGGAATCCCGAGGCTTCCCCTGACCGCGACTCCTTGAACCTAAAGTCCCGACGCCTGGGAGAGACCCTGCACCCGCAGCCCCCAGGACCTGAAGGACCGGACTTTCACTGGAGAAGTGACCCCCAGGAGTCCCTCTCCCTTGCCCAAGAGGAGGTTTCCCCGAGGAATCCCCCCCTTGCCTGCCTGCAGCGCTGAAGAGATCCCGAGATCTCTCATAGACTAACATTGCGAACCCGACGCCTGTTTCTACACTGCACCCGGCCGCCCCCGCGCTGCTGAGGGTGAAATTTCTGTGTGGGCTTGTGTCCCCCCCGGTGCCCTACAAAACCCCCCTGGTCTGCCCTCCGAAGACGCGGGTACTTACCTGCAAGCAGACCGGAACCGGGGCACCCCCTTCTCTCCATTCTAGCCTATGCGTTTTGGGCACCACTTTGAACTCTGCACCTGACCGGCCCTGAGCTGCTGGTGTGGTGACTTTGGGGTTGCTCTGAACCCCCAACGGTGGGCTACCTTGGACCAAGAACTAAGCCCTGTAAGTGTCTTACTTACCTGGTAAAACTAACAAAAACTTACCTCCCCTAGGAACTGTGAAAATTGCACTAAATGTCCACTTTTAAAACAGCTATTTGTCAATAACTTGAAAAGTATACATGCAATTTTGATGATTTGAAGTTCCTAAAGTACTTACCTGCAATACCTTTCGAATGAGATATTACATGTAGAATTTGAACCTGTGGTTCTTAAAATAAACTAAGAAAAGATATTTTTCTATATAAAAACCTATTGGCTGGATTTGTCTCTGAGTGTGTGTACCTCATTTATTGTCTATGTGTATGTACAACAAATGCTTAACACTACTCCTTGGATAAGCCTACTGCTCGACCACACTACCACAAAATAGAGCATTAGTATTATCTATTTTTTACCACTATTTTACCTCTAAGGGGAACCCTTGGACTCTGTGCATGCTATTCCTTACTTTGAAATAGCACATACAGAGCCAACTTCCTACATTGGTGGATCAGCGGTGGGGTACAAGACTTTGCATTTGCTGGACTACTCAGCCAATACCTGATCACACGACAAATTCCAAAATTGTCATTAGAAATTGATTTTTGCAATTTGAAAAGTTTTCTAAATTCTTAAAAGACCTGCTAGGGCCTTGTGTTAGATCCTGTTTAGCATTTCTTTTAGAGTTTAAAAGTTTGTAAAAGTTTGAATTAGATTCTAGAACCAGTTGTAGATTCTTAAAAAGTATTCCAACTTTTAGAAGCAAAATGTCTAGCACAGATGTGACTGTGGTGGAACTCGACACCACACCTTACCTCCATCTTAAGATGAGGGAGCTAAGGTCACTCTGTAAAATAAAGAAAATAACAATGGGCCCCAAACCTACCAAAATACAGCTCCAGGAGCTTTTGGCAGAGTTTGAAAAGGCCAACCCCTCTGAGGGTGGCAACTCAGAGGAAGAGGATAGTGACTTGGAGGACAATTCCCCCCTACCAGTCCTATCTAGGGAGAACAGGGTCCCTCAAACCCTGACTCCAAAAATAATAGTCAGAGATGCTGGTTCCCTCACAGGAGAGACCAACACCTCTGAAATCACTGAGGATAGCCCCAGTGAAGAGGACATCCAGTTAGCCAGGATGGCCAAAAGATTGGCTTTGGAAAGACAGATCCTAGCCATAGAGAGGGAAAGACAAGAGATGGGCCTAGGACCCATCAATGGTGGCAGCAACATAAATAGGGTCAGAGATTCTCCTGACATGTTGAAAATCCCCAAAGGGATTGTAACTAAATATGAAGATGGTGATGACATCACCAAATGGTTCACAGCTTTTGAGAGGGCTTGTGTAACCAGAAAAGTGAACAGATCTCACTGGGGTGCTCTCCTTTGGGAAATGTTCACAGGAAAGTGTAGGGATAGACTCCTCACACTCTCTGGACAAGATGCAGAATCTTATGACCTCATGAAGGGTACCCTGATTGAGGGCTTTGGATTCTCCACTGAGGAGTACAGGATTAGGTTCAGGGGGGCTCAAAAATCCTCGAGCCAGACCTGGGTTGACTTTGTTGACTACTCAGTGAAAACACTAGATGGTTGGATTCAAGGCAGTGGTGTAAGTAATTATGATGGGCTGTACAATTTATTTGTGAAAGAACACCTGTTAAGTAATTGTTTCAATGATAAACTGCATCAGCATCTGGTAGACCTAGGACCAATTTCTCCCCAAGAATTGGGAAAGAAGGCGGACCATTGGGTCAAGACAAGGGTGTCCAAGACTTCAACAGGGGGTGACCAAAAGAAAGGGGTCACAAAGACTCCCCAGGGGAAGGGTGATGAGACAACCAAAACTAAAAATAGTAAAGAGTCTTCTACAGGCCCCCAAAAACCTGCACAGGAGGGTGGGCCCAGAGCCTCTTCACAAAACAATGGGTACAAGGGTAAAAACTTTGATCCCAAAAAGGCCTGGTGTCATAGCTGTAAACAGCATGGACACCAAACTGGAGACAAGGCCTGTCCCAAGAAAGGTTCCACTCCAAACTCCCATCCAGGTAACACTGGTATGGCTAGTCTCCAAGTGGGATCAACAGTGTGCCCAGAGCAAATCAGGGTCCACACTGAAGCTACTCTAGTTTCTGAGGGTGGGGTGGATTTAGCCACACTAGCTGTCTGGCCGCCTAACATGCAAAAATACAGACAGCAACTCTTAATTAATGGGACTAGAATAGAGGGCCTGAGGGATACAGGTGCCAGTGTCACCATGGTGACAGAGAAACTGGTTTCCCCTGGCCAATACCTGACTGGAAAAACTTACACAGTCACCAACGCTGACAATCAGAGAAAAGTACATCCCATGGCAATGGTTACTTTAGAATGGGGAGGGGTCAATGGCCTGAAACAGGTGGTGGTCTCCTCAAATATCCCAGTGGACTGTCTGCTTGGAAATGACCTGGAGTCCTCAGCATGGGCTGAGGTAGAACTAAAAACCCATGCAGCAATGCTGGGTATCCCTGAACTGGTGTGTGTGAAAACAAGAGCACAATGCAAGGCACAGGGCGAACAAGTAGAGCTGGAGTCTGGAAGAATGGCCCAGCCTACCAAGAGAACAGGAAAGTCAGTTGGGAAACCAACTACAACACAGCAAAAGAAAGGGAACCTCTCTTCTCAGGAAGAAGTTCTGCCCTCTGAGGGAACTGAGCCTTTGGAGCTTGAACCTTATCAGGTTGAGCTCTTAGGCCCAGGGGGACCCTCAAGGGAGGAGCTGTGTAAGGGACAAGAAACCTGTCCCTCTCTTGAAGGCCTTAGGCAGCAAGCTGCTGAAGAGTCCAAAGGCAAGAAAAATGGAACGCATAGGGTCTATTGGGAAGATGGACTCCTGTACACTGAGGCCAGAGACCCCAAACCTGGTGCCACTAGGAGAGTGGTAGTGCCTCAGCTGTTCAGGAAGTTCATCCTAACATTGGCCCATGACATTCCCCTTGCTGGACATTTGGGGCAAACCAAGACGTGGGAGAGGTTAGTCAACCACTTCTACTGGCCCAATATGTCCAACATGGTTAAGGAGTTTTGCCTCTCCTGCCCCACCTGTCAAGCCAGTGGTAAGACAGGTGGGCATCCAAAGGCCCCCCTCATTCCACTTCCAGTGGTGGGGGTTCCCTTTGAAAGAGTGGGTGTGGACATAGTTGGTCCACTAGAACCTCCCACAGCCTCAGGAAATATGTATATCCTGGTAGTAGTGGATCATGCTACCAGGTATCCTGAAGCTATTCCCCTTAGGTCGACTACTGCCCCTGCAGTAGCCAAGGCCCTCATTGGTATCTTTACCAGAGTGGGTTTTCCTAAGGAGGTGGTGTCTGACAGAGGTACCAACTTCATGTCAGCATACCTAAAGCACATGTGGAATGAGTGTGGAGTGACTTATAAATTCACTACACCATACCATCCACAAACTAATGGCTTGGTTGAGAGATTCAACAAGACATTAAAAGGCATGATCATGGGGCTCCCAGAAAAGCTCAAAAGGAGATGGGATGTCCTCTTGCCATGTCTGCTTTTCGCTTACAGAGAGGTGCCACAGAAGGGAGTAGGATTCTCACCCTTTGAACTTCTGTTTGGTCATCCTGTAAGGGGACCACTTGCTCTTGTTAAAGAAGGCTGGGAGAGACCTCTCCATGAGCCAAAACAAGACATAGTGGACTATGTACTTGGCCTTCGCTCTAGAATGGCAGAGTACATGGAAAAGGCAACCAAAAACCTTGAGGCCAGCCAACAGCTCCAGAAGTTTTGGTATGACCAAAAGGCTGCACTGGTTGAGTTCCAACCAGGGCAGAAAGTCTGGGTTCTGGAGCCTGTGGCTCCCAGGGCACTCCAGGACAAATGGAGTGGCCCTTACCCAGTACTGGAGAGGAAGAGTCAGGTCACCTACTTGGTGGACCTGGGCACAAGCAGGAGCCCCAAGAGGGTGATCCATGTAAACCGCCTTAAGCTCTTCCACGACAGGGCTGATGTCAATCTGTTGATGGTAACAGATGAGGATCAGGAGGCAGAGAGTGAACCTCTCCCTGATCTTCTGTCATCAGACCCAAAAGATGGTACAGTAGATGGAGTGATCTACTCAGACACCCTCTCTGGCCAACAGCAAGCTGATTGTAGGAGAGTCCTACAACAGTTTCCTGAACTCTTCTCCTTAACCCCTGGTCAGACACACCTGTGTACCCATGATGTGGACACAGGAGACAGCATGCCTGTCAAGAACAAAATCTTTAGACAATCTGACCATGTTAAAGAAAGCATCAAGGTGGAAGTCCACAAGATGCTGGAATTGGGAGTAATTGAGCGCTCTGACAGCCCCTGGGCTAGCCCAGTGGTCTTAGTCCCCAAACCTCACACCAAAGATGGAAAGAAAGAGATGAGGTTTTGTGTGGACTACAGAGGGCTCAATTCTGTCACCAAGACAGATGCCCATCCAATTCCAAGAGCTGATGAGCTCATTGATAAATTAGGTGCTGCCAAATTTCTAAGTACCTTTGACTTGACAGCAGGGTACTGGCAAATAAAAATGGCACCTGGAGCAAAAGAAAAGACAGCATTCTCCACACCTGATGGGCATTATCAGTTTACTGTTATGCCCTTTGGTTTAAAGAATGCCCCTGCCACCTTCCAAAGGTTGGTGAATCAAGTCCTTGCTGGCTTGGAGTCCTTTAGCACAGCTTATCTTGATGATATTGCTGTCTTTAGCTCCACCTGGCAGGATCACCTGGTCCACCTGAGGAAGGTTTTGAAGGCTCTGCAATCTGCAGGCCTCTCTATCAAGGCATCCAAATGCCAGATAGGGCAGGGAACTGTGGTTTACTTGGGCCACCTTGTAGGTGGAGGCCAAGTTCAGCCACTCCAACCCAAGATCCAGACTATTCTGGACTGGGTAGCTCCAAAAACCCAGACTCAAGTCAGGGCATTCCTTGGCTTGACTGGGTATTACAGGAGGTTTGTGAAGGGATATGGATCCATTGTGACAGCCCTCACTGAACTCACCTCCAAGAAAATGCCCAAGAAAGTAAACTGGACTGTGGAATGCCAACAGGCCTTTGACACCCTGAAACAGGCAATGTGCTCAGCACCAGTTCTCAAAGCTCCAGATTATTCTAAGCAGTTCATTGTGCAGACTGATGCCTCTGAACATGGGATAGGGGCAGTTTTGTCCCAAACAAATGATGATGGCCTTGACCAGCCTGTTGCTTTCATTAGCAGGAGGTTACTCCCCAGGGAGCAGCGTTGGAGTGCCATTGAGAGGGAGGCCTTTGCTGTGGTTTGGTCCCTGAAGAAGCTGAGACCATACCTCTTTGGGACTCACTTCCTAGTTCAAACTGACCACAGACCTCTCAAATGGCTGATGCAAATGAAAGGTGAAAATCCTAAACTGTTGAGGTGGTCCATCTCCCTACAGGGAATGGACTTTATAGTGGAACACAGACCTGGGACTGCCCATGCCAATGCAGATGGCCTTTCCAGGTTCTTCCACTTAGAAAATGAAGACTCTCTTGGGAAAGGTTAGTCTCATCCTCTTTCGTTTGGGGGGGGGGGTTGTGTAAGGAAATGCCTCCTTGGCATGGTTGCCCCCTGACTTTTTTGCCTTTGCTGATGCTATGTTTACAATTGAAAGTGTGCTGAGGCCTGCTAACCAGGCCCCAGCACCAGTGTTCTTTCCCTAACCTGTACTTTTGTATCCACAATTGGCAGACCCTGACATCCAGATAAGTCCCTTGTAACTGGTACTTCTAGTACCAAGGGCCCTGATGCCAAGGAAGGTCTCTAAGGGCTGCAGCATGTCTTATGCCACCCTGGAGACCTCTCACTCAGCACAGACACACTGCTTGCCAGCTTGTGTGTGCTAGTGAGAACAAAACGAGTAAGTCGACATGGCACTCCCCTCAGGGTGCCATGCCAGCCTCTCACTGCCTATGCAGTATAGGTAAGACACCCCTCTAGCAGGCCTTACAGCCCTAAGGCAGGGTGCACTATACCATAGGTGAGGGTACCAGTGCATGAGCATGGTACCCCTACAGTGTCTAAACAAAACCTTAGACATTGTAAGTGCAGGGTAGCCATAAGAGTATATGGTCTGGGAGTTTGTCAAACACGAACTCCACAGCACCATAATGGCTACACTGAAAACTGGGAAGTTTGGTATCAAACTTCTCAGCACAATAAATGCACACTGATGCCAGTGTACATTTTATTGTAAAATACACCCCAGAGGGCACCTTAGAGGTGCCCCCTGAAACTTAACCGACTATCTGTGTAGGCTGACTAGTTCTAGCAGCCTGCCACAAACCGAGACATGTTGCTGGCCCCATGGGGAGAGTGCCTTTGTCACTCTGAGGCCAGTAACAAAGCCTGCACTGGGTGGAGATGCTAACACCTCCCCCAGGCAGGAATTGTCACACCTGGCGGTGAGCTTCAAAGGCTCACCTCCTTTGTGCCAACCCAGCAGGACACTCCAGCTAGTGGAGTTGCCCGCCCCCTCCGGCCAGGCCCCACTTTTGGCGGCAAGGCCGGAGAAGATAATGAGAAAAACAAGGAGGAGTCACTGGCCAGTCAGGACAGCCCCTAAGGTGTCCTGAGCTGAAGTGACTCTAACTTTTAGAAATCCTCCATCTTGCAGATGGAGGATTCCCCCAATAGGGTTAGGATTGTGACCCCCACCCCTTGGGAGGAGGCACAAAGAGGGTGTACCCACCCTCAGGGCTAGTAGCCATTGGCTACTAACCCCCCAGACCTAAACACGCCCTTAAATTTAGTATTTAAGGGCTACCCTGAACCCTAGAAGGTTAGATTCCTGCAACTACAAGAAGAAGGACTGCCCAGCTGAAAACCCCTGCAGCGGAAGACCAGAAGACGACAACTGCCTTGGCTCCAGAAACTCACCGGCCTGTCTCCTGCCTTCCAAAGATCCTGCTCCAGCGACGCCTTCCAAAGGGACCAGCGACCTCGACATCCTCTGAGGACTGCCCCTGCTTCGAAAAGACAAGAAACTCCCGAGGACAGCGGACCTGCTCCAAGAAAAGCTGCAACTTTGTTTCCAGCAGCTTTAAAGAACCCTGCAAGCTCCCCGCAAGAAGCGTGAGACTTGCAACACTGCACCCGGCGACCCCGACTCGGCTGGTGGAGATCCGACGCCTCAGGAGGGACCCCAGGACTACTCTGATACTGTGAGTACCAAAACCTGTCCCCCCTGAGCCCCCACAGCGCCGCCTGCAGAGGGAATCCCGAGGCTTCCCCTGACCGCGACTCCTTGAACCTAAAGTCCCGACGCCTGGGAGAGACCCTGCACCCGCAGCCCCCAGGACCTGAAGGACCGGACTTTCACTGGAGAAGTGACCCCCAGGAGTCCCTCTCCCTTGCCCAAGAGGAGGTTTCCCCGAGGAATCCCCCCCTTGCCTGCCTGCAGCGCTGAAGAGATCCCGAGATCTCTCATAGACTAACATTGCGAACCCGACGCCTGTTTCTACACTGCACCCGGCCGCCCCCGCGCTGCTGAGGGTGAAATTTCTGTGTGGGCTTGTGTCCCCCCCGGTGCCCTACAAAACCCCCCTGGTCTGCCCTCCGAAGACGCGGGTACTTACCTGCAAGCAGACCGGAACCGGGGCACCCCCTTCTCTCCATTCTAGCCTATGCGTTTTGGGCACCACTTTGAACTCTGCACCTGACCGGCCCTGAGCTGCTGGTGTGGTGACTTTGGGGTTGCTCTGAACCCCCAACGGTGGGCTACCTTGGACCAAGAACTAAGCCCTGTAAGTGTCTTACTTACCTGGTAAAACTAACAAAAACTTACCTCCCCTAGGAACTGTGAAAATTGCACTAAATGTCCACTTTTAAAACAGCTATTTGTCAATAACTTGAAAAGTATACATGCAATTTTGATGATTTGAAGTTCCTAAAGTAATTACCTGCAATACCTTTCGAATGAGATATTACATGTAGAATTTGAACCTGTGGTTCTTAAAATAAACTAAGAAAAGATATTTTTCTATATAAAAACCTATTGGCTGGATTTGTCTCTGAGTGTGTGTACCTCATTTATTGTCTATGTGTATGTACAACAAATGCTTAACACTACTCCTTGGATAAGCCTACTGCTCGACCACACTACCACAAAATAGAGCATTAGTATTATCTATTTTTTACCACTATTTTACCTCTAAGGGGAACCCTTGGACTCTGTGCATGCTATTCCTTACTTTGAAATAGCACATACAGAGCCAACTTCCTACAATCAATATCAGGCAAACAGTGGTGGCGGGGGTAAATGCAAGAAGGGCCATTTTCCTACACTTGCCTATATCAAACAAAGTACTGTTGATACCTGTGTGAAATACAAAACTTAAGGTACTTACTTGAATCTTGTGGTTCTAAAAGTAAATTAAGAAAATATATTTTTATATTATAAAAACCATTGGTCTGGAGTTAAGTCATCGAGTGTGTGCTTCTTCCCTCTGAAAAGCATAACCTGTTGATCACACTACCACAAAAGAGAGCATTAGTATAATCTACTTTGGCCTCTGTTAAGCCTCTGGGGAACCCCTGGACTCTATGGACTCTATCAAGGTGAGATAAAGTGTGTACAGAGCCAGCTTCCTACTCCCACACTGACGGGAGCTTTATTGCGTTTGGAGGTTGTAGTTGTGCACATTTTTCTAAAAATTGAGGCTCCAGGCTCCTGCCTTTATCCGACAATTTATATCTGTAGGAAGTTGGCTCTCTATGTACTATTTCAAAGAAAGGGTTCCCGTTAGAGGTAAGATAGTGGCAAAAAGAGATAGTTCTAATGCGCTATTTTGTGGGAGTGTGGTCGAGCAGTAGGCTTATCAGAGGGTAGTGTTAAGCATTTGTTGTACACACACAGGCAATAAATGGGGAACACACACTCCGAGACAATTCCAGGCCAATAGGTTTTTATATAGAAAAATATATTTTCTTAGTTTATTTTAAGAACCACAGGTCCAAGATTTACAAACAATACTTTAAATGAAGGGTATTTCACTTAGGAACTTTGAATTAGCAAAATAGCATATACAGTTTTCACACAAATGGCATATAGCTATTTTAAAACTAGACACTTAGTGCAATTTTCAACAGTTCCTGGGGGAGGTAAGTGTTTGTTAGTTTTGCAGGTAAGTAAACCACCTACGGGGTTCAAAGTTGGGTCCAAGGTAGCACATCGTTGGGGGTTCAGGGCAACCCCGAAGTTACCACACCAGCAGCTCAGGACCGGTCAGGTGCAGAGGTCAAGGTGGTGCCCAAAACGCACAAGCTTCAGTGGAGAAGGTGGTGCCCTGGTTCCAGTCTGCCAGCAGGTAAGTAAATGAGTCTTCTGAGGGCAGACCAGGGGGTGTGTGTGTGTGTGTGTGTGTGTGTGTGTGTGTGTGTGTGTGTGTGTGTGTGTGTGGGGTGTGTGTGTGTGTGTGTGTGTGTGTGTGGGGGTGTGTGTGTGGGTGTGTCAAGTCGGCACAAAAAGTACACCCTCAGCAGCACGGGGGCGGCCGGGTGCCGTGTGCAAACAGGCGTCGAGTTCACAATAGGTTTCAATGTGAGACCAAGGGATCTCTTCAGCGATGCAGGCAGGCAAGGGGGGGCTCCTCGGGGTAGCCACCACCTGGGCAAGGGAGAGGGCCACCTGGGGGTCGCTCCTGCACTGGAGGTCGGATCCTTCAGGTCCTGGGGGGCTGCGGGTGCAGTGTCTTTACCAGGCGTCGGGTCTTTGAAGCAGGCAGTCGCGGTCAGGGGTAGCCTCGGGATTCACTCTGCAGGCGTCGCTGTGGGGGCTCAACTCGGGCTACTCACAGTCTTGTAGTCGCCGGGGAGTCCTCCCGGTGGTGTTTGTTCTCTACAAGTCGGGCCGGGGGCGTCGGATGCAGAGTGCAAAGTCTCACGCTTCCGGCAGGAAACGCAAGTTGTTTCAAAGTTGCTTCTTTGTTGCAAAGTTGCAGTCTTTGTGGAACAAAGCCGCGGTCCTCGGGAGTTCTTGGTCCTTCTAGATGCAGGGTAGTCCTCTGAGGCTTCAGAGATCGCTGGACCCTGTGGAATGCGTCACTGGAGCAGTGTCTTTAGAAGTGGGGAGACAGGCCAGTAGAGCTGGGGCCAAAGCAGTTGATGTCTCAGTCTTCTCTTCAGGTTTTCAGCTCAGCAGTCATTCTTCGTCTTAGGTTGCAGGAATCTATCTTGCTGTGTTCTGGGAGCCCCTAAATACTAAATTTAGGGGTGTGTTTAGGTCTGGGGGGTTAGAAGACAATGGCTACTAGCACTGAGGGTGGCTACACCCTCTTTGTGCCTCCTCCCTGAGGGGAGGGGGGCACATCCCTATCCCTACTGGGGGAATCCTCCATCTGCAAGATGGAGGATTTCTAAAAGTCAGAGTAACCTCGGCTCAGGACACCTTAGGGGCTGTCCTGACTGGCCAGCGACGACTCCTTGTTTTTCTCATTATCTCCTCCGGCCTTGCCGCCAAAAGTGGGGCCGTGGCCGGAGGGGGCGGGCAACTCCACTAGCTGGAGTGCCCTGGGGTGCTGTAACAAAGGGGGTGAGCCTTTGAGGCTCACCGCCAGGTGTTACAGTTCCTGCAAGGGGAGGTGAGAAGCACCTCCACCCAGTACAGGCTTTGTTACTAGCCACAGAGTGACAAAGGCACTCTCCCCATGTGGCCAGCAACATCTCTGGTGTGTGGCAGGCTGCTAAAACTAGTCAACCTACACTGGTAGTCGGTTAAGGTTTCAGGGGGCACCTCTAAGGTGCCCTCTGTGGTGTATGTTACAATAAAATGTACGCTGGCATCAGTGTGAATTTATTGTGCTGAGAAGTTTGATACCAAACTTCACAGTTTTCAGTGTAGCCATTATGGTGCTGTGGAGTTCGTGCTAGACAGACTCCCAGACCATATACTCTTATGGCTACCCTGTACTTACAATGTCTAAGGTTTTACTTAAGACACTGTAGGGGCATAGTGCTCAAGCACTTATGCCCTCCCCTCTGGTATAGTGCACCCTGCCTTAGGGCTGTAAGGCTTGCTAGAGGGGTGACTTATCTATACCTATAGGCAGTGTGAGGTTGGCATGGCACCCTGAGGAGAGTGCCATGTCGACTTAGTCACTTTATCCCCACTAGCACACACAAGCTGGCAAGCAGTGTGTCTGTGCTGAGTGAGGGGTCCCCAGGGTGGCATAGACATGCTGCAGCCCTTAGAGACCTTCCCTGGCATCAGGGCCCTTGGTACCATGGGTACCAGTTACAAGGGACTTACCTGGATGCCAGGGTGTGCCAATTGTGGAAACAAAGGTACAGGTTAGGGAAAGAACACTGGTGCTGGGGCCTGGTTAGCAGGCCTCAGCACACTTTCAAATCATAACTTGGCATCAGCAAAGGCAAAAAGTCAGGGGATAACTATGCCAAGGAGGCATTTCCTTACAGTATCCCAGAAACAGTACACTAAAGAAGGTTATTTTAGTTTATTTTTAAGATTAATTTATAGCCGATTTCAGCAACTCCTACAACAATGCGGGCTACCGGTCTTAAATATTGCATACGGTCGTCGTCCATGACAAACGTCATCCACATATCACAACGCTTCAGGGTCAATGTTGTGTAGAATAGATGTTACACGAGCTAAGAACAGTCGTGGGCTGTTCTTCTACCCTTGTGGGAGTCGGCAGAATGTTTTCTGAGTGCCAAGGGCGCTAAAACTTGTTAAGACCCAACTTTCAGGCGATCTGTTTTGGCAGAAAAACCTGTTGGATATATCCAGGGTCGTCATATTATTTGCGCACTATATTGTTCATAAGTGCTGTGTGCATTTTGTATGGCAAATGTTTTTGTGTGACTGTTTAAATGTCTATAGTCTTAAGACTATTCTATATGAATGGTTGGGTTTTGCGACTGGAAATAACGGATTGTTCATCGACGAGTCTGCGGTTTCAATGATACCCTGGTACTCCAATTGGTTGAGGATTTTCCTCACAGGCACTCTTGCATCATATTTTATTGGGTATTGAGGTTGGAGTTGGGATTTTATTGGTCTTACGTGTGTAAAGAAATGGCTCCCTGTTGCAGTTACCCCCCACTTTTTGCCTGATACTGATGCTGACTTGACTGAGAAGAGTGCTGGGACCCTGCTAACCAGGCCCCAGCACCAGTGTTCCTTCACCTAAAATGTACTTTTGTATCCACAATTGGCAGACCCTGGCATCCAGATAAGTCCCTTGTAACTGGTACTTCTAGTACCAAGGGCCCTGATGCCAAGGAAGGTCTCTAAGGGCTGCCGCATGTCTTATGCCACCCTGGAGACCTCTCACTCAGCACAGACACACTGCTTGCCAGCTTGTGTGTGCTAGTGAGGACAAAACAAGTAAGTCGACATGGCACTCCCCTCAGGGTGCCATGCCAGCCTCTCACTGCCTATGCAGTATAGGTAAGACACCCCTCTAGCAGGCCTTACAGCCCTAAGGCAGGGTGCACTATACCATAGGTGAGGGTACCAGTGCATGAGCATGGTACCCCTACAGTGTCTAAACAAAACCTTAGACATTGTAAGTACAGGGTAGCCATAAGAGTATATGGTCTGGGAGTCTGTCAAACACGAACTCCACAGCACCATAATGGCTACACTGAAAACTGGGAAGTTTGGTATCAAACTTCTCAGCACAATAAATGCACACTGATGCCAGTGTACATTTTATTGTAAAATACACCACAGAGGGCACCTTAGAGGTGCCCCCTGAAACTTAACCGACTGTCTGTGTAGGCTGACTAGTTCCAGCAGCCTGCCACACCAGAGACATGTTGCTGGCCCCATGGGGAGAGTGCCTTTGTCACTCTGAGGCCAGTAACAAAGCCTGCACTGGGTGGAGATGCTAACACCTCCCCCAGGCAGGAGCTGTGACACCTGGCGGTGAGCCTCAAAGGCTCACCCCTTTGTCACAGCCCAGCAGGGCACTCCAGCTTAGTGGAGTTGCCCGCCCCCTCCGGCCACGGCCCCCACTTTTGGCGGCAAGGCTGGAGGGAACAAAGAAAGAAACAAGGAGGAGTCACTGGCCAGTCAGGACAGCCCCTAAGGTGTCCTGAGCTGAGGTGACTCTAACTTTTAGAAATCCTCCATCTTGCCGATGGAGGATTCCCCCAATAGGGTTAGGATTGTGACCCCCTCCCCTTGGGAGGAGGCACAAAGAGGGTGTACCCACCCTCAGGGCTAGTAGCCATTGGCTACTAACCCCCCAGACCTAAACACGCCCTTAAATTTAGTATTTAAGGGCTACCCTGAACCCTAGAAAATTAGATTCCTGCAACTACAAGAAGAAGGACTGCCTAGCTGAAAACCCCTGCAGCGGAAGACCAGAAGACGACAACTGCCTTGGCTCCAGAAACTCACCGGCCTGTCTCCTGCCTTCCAAAGATCCTGCTCCAGCGACGCCTTCCAAAGGGACCAGCGACCTCGACATCCTCTGAGGACTGCCCCTGCTTCGAAAAGACAAGAAACTCCCGAGGACAGCGGACCTGCTCCAAGAAAAGCTGCAACTTTGTTTCCAGCAGCTTTAAAGAACCCTGCAAGCTCCCCGCAAGAAGCGTGAGACTTGCAACACTGCACCCGGCGACCCCGACTCGGCTGGTGGAGATCCGACACCTCAGGAGGGACCCCAGGACTACTCTGATACTGTGAGTACCAAAACCTGTCCCCCCTGAGCCCCCACAGCGCCGCCTGCAGAGGGAATCCCGAGGCTTCCCCTGACCGCGACTCTTTGAACCTAAAGTCCCGACGCCTGGGAGAGACCCTGCACCCGCAGCCCCCAGGACCTGAAGGACCGGACTTTCACTGGAGAAGTGACCCCCAGGAGTCCCTCTCCCTTACCCAAGTGGAGGTTTCCCCGAGGAATCCCCCCCCTTGCCTGCCTGCAGCGCTGAAGAGATCCCGAGATCTCTCATAGACTAACATTGCGAACCCGACGCCTGTTCCTACACTGCACCCGGCCGCCCCCGCGCTGCTGAGGGTGAAATTTCTGTGTGGGCTTGTGTCCCCCCCGGTGCCCTACAAAACCCCCCTGGTCTGCCCTCCGAAGACGCGGGTACTTACCTGCAAGCAGACCGGAACCGGGGCACCCCCTTCTCTCCATTCTAGCCTATGTGTTTTGGGCACCACTTTGAACTCTGCACCTGACCTGCCCTGAGCTGCTGGTGTGGTGACTTTGGGGTTGCTCTGAACCCCCAACGGTGGGCTACCTTGGACCAAGAACTAAGCCCTGTAAGTGTCTTACTTACCTGGTAAAACTAACAAAAACTTACCTCCCCTAGGAACTGTGAAAATTGCACTAAGTGTCCACTTTTAAAACAGCTATTTGTCAATAACTTGAAAAGTATACATGCAATTTTGATGATTTGAAGTTCCTAAAGTACTTACCTGCAATACCTTTCGAATGAGATATTACATGTAGAATTTGAACCTGTGGTTCTTAAAACAAACTAAGAAAAGATATTTTTCTATATAAAAACCTATTGGCTGGATTTGTCTCTGAGTGTGTGTACCTCATTTATTGTCTATGTGTATGTACAACAAATGCTTAACACTACTCCTTGGATAAGCCTACTGCTCGACCACACTACCACAAAATAGAGCATTAGTATTATCTATTTTTACCACTATTTTACCTCTAAGGGGAACCCTTGGACTCTGTGCATGCTATTCCTTACTTTGAAATAGCACATACAGAGCCAACTTCCTACAACGTGGTAGGGGGAATCTTTGTCCCATCCTACGTGATTGCGATATAACGCATGTGCCCGTGCCCCTGCCCAATCAATGGCATGCATTCCAACGAGCTTTCTGGGAACAAGGGGCGAGAAGGAATTTTCAATCACATCCTCTCTATAAGGGAGATAGCTGATGACTTCTGGCGGCCACTCTTTTTCAGCCAGTAAAATATAAATAGAAACAATGCGGGCCAAAAAGATGGCGTCTACTCTACGTTCAATGTCTCCTAACTGAATAGTTACTCTGTACATCCTACCGGGTGTGGAGACACTCATGCCGGCAGTCTCAAATTGTAAGAAGTCATCAGCTGCTTTCACCTCCAGATGCTCTTGCAGATCCTGGTGCACTATTGTGACCTCTCTTGTCCTGTCCAGCTGTGCCAGTGCCCACTTCCTGTTCTTCAATAAAGCCCTCTTCTTAAGTGGCATGACAGATTTTAACTGCTGCCACCTTTTTCCTTTTAAATTGGTGTATTTGTTGGGGGAAGTGTAGGAAGTTGGCTCTGTATGCACTATTTCAAAGTAGGGAATAGTATGCGCAGAGTCCAAGGGTTCCCCTTAGAGGTAAGATAGTGGCAAAAAGAGATAATACTAATGCTCTATTTTGTGGTAGTGTGGTCGAGCAGTAGGCTTATCAAAGGAGTAGTGTTAAGCATTTGTTGTACATACACCCAGGCAATAAATGAGGAACACACACTCAGAGACAAATCCAGCCAATAGGTTTTGTTATAGAAAAATATATTTTCTTAGTTTATTTTAAGAACCATAGGTTCAAATTCTACATGTAATATCTCATTTGAAAGGTATTGCAGGTAAGTACTTTAGGAACTTTGAATAATCACAGTAGCATATATACTTTTTACATAAAACACAATAAGCTGTTTTAAAAGTGGACAGTGCAATTTTCACAGTTCCTGGGGGAGGTAAGTTATTGTTAGTTTTAGCAGGTAAGTAAATCACTTACAAGTCTCAGGTATGGGTCCAAGGTAGCCCACCGTTGGGGGTTCAGAGCAACCCCAAAGTTACCACACCAGCAGCTCAGGGCCGGTCAGGTGCAGAGGTGAAAGAGGTGCCCAAAACACATAGGCTTCAATGGAGAGAAGGGGGTGCTCCGGTTCCAGTCTGCCAGCAGGTAAGTACCCGTGTCTTCGGAGGGCAGACCAGGGGGGTTTTGTAGGGCACCGGGGGGGGGACACAAGTCAGCACAAAAAGTACACCCTCAGCAGCGCGGGGGCGGCCGGGTGCAGTGTGCAAACACGCGTCGGGTTTTCAATGGTTTTCAATGAGACCAAGGGATCTCTTCAGCGGTGCAGGCAGGCAAGGGGGGGGTTCCTCGGGGTAGCCACCACCTGGGCAAGGGAGAGGGCCTCCTGGGGGTCACTCCTGCACAGAAGTTCCGTTCCTTCAGGTGCTGGGGGCTGCAGGTGCAGGGTCTTTTCCAGCCGTCGGGACTTTAGGTTCAGGCAGTCGCGGTCAGGGGGAGCCTCGGGATTCCCTCTGCAGGCGTCGCTGTGGGGGCTCAGGGGGGACAACTTTGGTTACTCACGGTCTCGGAGTCGCCGGAGGGTCCTCCCTGTGGTGTTGTTTCTCCACCAGTGGAGTCGGGGTCGCCGGGTGCAGTGTTGCAAGTCTCACGCTTCTTGCGAGGAGTTGCAGGGGTCTTTAAATCTGCTCCTTTGAAACAAAGTTGCAGTCTTTTTGGAGCAGGGCCGCTGTCCTCGGGAGTTTGTCTTTCTTGAAGCAGGGCAGTCCTCTGAGGATTCAGAGGTCGCTGGTCCTTTGGAAAGCGTCGCTGGAGCAGGTTTCTTTGGAAGGCAGGAGACAGGCCGGTAGGACTGGGGCCAAAGCAGTTGGTGTCTTCTTTTCTTCTTCTGCAGGGGTCTTTCAGCTCAGCAGTCCTCTTCTTCTTGTAGTTTCAGGAATCTAAATTCTTAGGTTCAGGGAAGCCATTAAATACTAAATTTAAGGGCGTGTTTAGGTCTGGGGGGTTAGTAGCCAATGGCTACTAGCCCTGAGGGTGGGTACACCCTCTTTGTGCCTCCTCCCAAGGGGAGGGGGTCACATCCCTAATCCTATTGGGGAATCCTCCATCTGCAAGATGGAGGATTTCTAAAAGTTAGAGTCACTTCAGCTCAGGACACCTTAGGGGCTGTCCTGACTGGCCAGTGACTCCTCCTTGTTATTCTCATTATTTCCTCCGGCCTTGCCGCCAAAAGTGGGGGCCGAGGCTGGAGGGGGCGGGCAACTCCACTAGCTGGAGTGTCCTGTGGTGCTGGAACAAAGGGGTGAGCCTTTAAGGCTCACCGCCAGGTGTTACAGCTCCTGCCTGGGGGAGGTGTTAGCATCTCCACCCAGTGCAGGCTTTGTTACTGGCCTCAGAGTGACAAAGGCACTCTCCCCATGGGGCCAGCAACATGTCTCGGTTGTGGCAGGCTGCTGGAACCAGTCAGCCTACACAGATAGTCGGTTAAGGTTTCAGGGGGCACCTCTAAGGTGCCCTCTGGGGTGTATTTCACAATTAAATGTACACTGGCATCAGTGTGCATTTATTGTGCTGAGAAGTTTGATACCAAACTTCCCAGTTTTCAGTGTAGCCATTATGGTGCTGTGGAGTCCGTGTAAGACAGACTCCCAGACCATATACTCTTATGGCTACCCTGCACTTACAATGTCTAAGGTTTGGCTTAGATACTGTAGGGGCACAGTGCTCATGCACTGGTGCCCTCACCTATGGTATAGTGCACCCTGCCTTAGGGCTGTAAGGCCTACTAGAGGGGTGACTTATCTATACTGCATAGGCAGTGTGAGGTTGGCATGGCACCCTGAGGGGAGTGCCATGTCGACTTACTCGTTTTGTTCTCACCAGCACACACAAGCCGGCAAGCAGTGTGTCTGTGCTGAGTGAGGGGTCCCCAGGGTGGCATAAGATATGCTGCAGCCCTTAGAGACCTTCCCTGGCATCAGGGCCCTTGGTACCAGGGGTACCAGTTACAAGGGACTTACCTGGATGCCAGGGTGTGCCAATTGTGGAATCAAAAGTACAGGTTAGGGAAAAAACACTGGTGCTGGGGCCTGGTTAGCAGGCCTCAGCACACTTTCAATTCAAAACATAGCATCAGCAAAGACAAAAAGTCAGGGGGTAACCATGCCAAGGAGGCATTTCCTTACAGGAAGTTTCTCTTCTTTTTTAACTGAAACTTCAGACTAGCGTTTTGAGTCCTTTCTCGGTTTCACGTACTCAAGTTCACTGCTCTGACCGCTCACCTCTCACTGCGTTTTTCGGGGGAGTCCTGAAAGTAATGAGATTTGCGGGTATCAGTATATTAATATCTCCCAGGCGTTTTTATATTATCCCTATTTCTAAGGTTGTACATGTTTTGTGGGGTCTGTGTGTGGGTATTATTATTATTTTTTTTTTTTAAGGTGTTTGTTGTTTTTTATCCCAGAGTTTTTTGGAACCTTCAGGCACTTGCATGGTAGTATCTTGTAGGAAGTTGGCTCTGTATGCACTATTTCAAAGTAAGGAATAGTATGCACAGAGTCCAAGGGTTCCCCTTAGAGGTAAGAGAGTGGCAAAAAGAGAATACTAATGCTCTATTTTGTGGTAGTGTGGTCGAGCAGTAGGCTTATCAAAGGAGTAGTGTTAAGCATTTGTTGTACACACACAAGCAATAAATGAGGAACACACACTCAGGCAATTCCAGGCCAATAGGTTTTTGTATAGAAAAATATCTTTCCTTAGTTTATTTTAAGAACCACAGGTTCAAATTTTACATGTAATACTTCAAATGAAAGGTATTGCAGGTAGGTACTTTAAGAACTTTGAATGATCAAAATAGCATATATACTTATCACATAAATCACATATAGCTATTTTAAAACTAGACACTTAGTGCAATTTTTCACAGTTCCTAGGGGGAGAAAGTTTGTTAGTTCTTCCAGGTAAGTAAACCACCTACGGGGTTCAAGTTTGGGTCCAAAGTAGCCCACCGTTGGGGGTTCAGAGCAACCCCAAAGTTACCACACCAGCAGCTCAGGGCCGGTCTGGTGCAGAGTTCAAAGTGGTGCCCAAAACACATAGGCTTCAATGGAGAAGGGGGTGCCCCGGTTCCAGTCTGCCAGCAGGTAAGTACCCGAGTCTTCAGAGGGCAGACCAGGGGGGTTTTGTAGGGCACTGGGGGGGGACACAAGTTAGCACAGGAAGTACACCCTCAGCAGCACGGGGGCGGCCGGGTGCAGTGTGCAAACACGTCGGGTTTCCAATGTAAATCAATGGGAGACCAAGGGGTCTCTTCAGCGATGCAGGCAGGCAAGGGGGGTGCTCCTCGGGGTAGCCACCACCTGGGCAAGGGATAGGGCCTCCTGGGGGTCACTCCTGCACTGGAGTTCCGATCTTTCAGGTCCTGGGGGCTGCGGGTGCAGAGTCTTTTCCAGGCGTCGGGATCTGGGAGTCAGGCAGTCGCGGTCAGGGGGAGCCTCAGGATTCCCTCTGCAGGCATCGCTGTGGGGGCTCAGGGGGGGCAACTCTGGCTACTCACAGTCTCGTAGTCGCCGGGGAGTCCTCCCTGAAGTGTTGTTTCTCCACAAGTTGAGCCGGGGGCGTCGGGTGCAGAGTAGCAAGTGTCACGCTTCCGGCGGGAAACGCAGCTGTCTTGAAGTTGCTTCTTTGGAAACAAAGTTGCAGTCTTGGGTGAACACAGCCGCTGTCCTCGGGAGTTTCTTGGTCCTCCTAGAGCAGGGCAGTCCTCTGAGGATTCAGAGGTCGCTGGTCCTGGGGAAAGCGTCGCTGGAGCAGTGTCTTTTAGAAGTGGGGAGACAGGCCGGTAGAGCTGAGGCCAAAGCAGGTGGTGCCTCAGTCTTCTCTGCAGGGTTTTTCAGCTTAGCAGTCCTCTTCTTAGGTTGCAGGAATCTCAGTTCCTAGGTTCTGGGGAGCCCTTAAATACTAAATTTAAGGGCGTGTTTAGGTCTGGGGGGTTAGTAGCCAATAGCTACTAGCCCTGAGGGTGGGTACACCCTCTTTGTGCCTCCTCCCAAGGGGAGGGGGTCACATTTCTATCCCTATTGGGGGAATCCTCCATCTGCAAGATGGAGGATTTCTAAAAGTCAGAGTCACCTCAGCTCAGGACACCTTAGGGGCTGTCCTGACTGGCCAGTGACGACTCCTTGTTTTTCTCATTATCTCTCCTGGACTTGCCGCCAAAAGTGGGGGCTGTGTTCAGGGGGCGGGCATCTCCACTAGCTGGAGTGCCCTGGGGCATTGTAACACGAAGCCTGAGCCTTTGAGGCTCACTGCTAGGTGTTACAGTTCCTGCAGGGGGGAGGTGTTAAGCACCTCCACCCAGAGCAAGCTTTTGTTTCTGTCCTCAGAGAGCACAAAGGCCCTCACCACATGGGGTCAGAAACTCGTCTCTCAGCAGCAGGCTGGCACAGACCAGTCAGTCCTGCACTGAACAATTGGGTAAAATACAGGGGGCTCTCTAAGATGCCCTCTGTGTGCATTTTGTAATAAATCCAACACTGGCATCAGTGTGGGTTTATTATTCTGAGAAGTTGGATACCAAACTTCCCAGTATTCAGTGTAGCCATTGTGGAATTCGTTTTTGACAGACTCCCAGACCATATACTCTTATGGCTACCCTGCACTTACAATGTCTAAGGTTTTGCTTAGACACTGTAGGGGCATAGTGCTCATGCACCTATGCCCTCACCTGTGGTATAGTGCACCCTGCCTTAGGGCTGTAAGGCCTGCTAGAGGGGTGACTTACCTATGCCACAGGCAGTGTGAGCTTGGCATGGCACCCTGAGGGGAGTGCCATGTCGACTTAGTCTTTGTCTCCCCACCAGCACACACAAGCTGGCAAGCAGTGTGTCTGTGCTGAGTGAGGGGTCCCTAGGGTGGCATAAGACATGCTGCAGCCCTTGGAGACCTTCCCTGGCATCAGGGCCCTTGGTACACCAGGGGTACCAGTTACAAGGGACTTACCTGGGTGCCAGGGTTGTGCCAATTGTGGAAACAATGGTACATTTTAGGTGAAAGAACACTGGTGCTGGGGCCTGGTTAGAAGGGTCCCAGCACACTTCTCAGTCAAGTCAGCATCAGTATCAGGCAAAAAGTGGGGGGTAACTGCAACAGGGAGCCATTTCCTTACATATCTTTATTAGATCTGCCTTGAAATTGTGGTTTAATCGGTCTGGCCACCAGAATATCTCGACCAATACTTAAATAAGTCTCTGCGATTATTCTTGGTAGCTTACTTTCTTGATCCTGTGCAGGAACGTCCTGGAGCCGCATGCGCACTGCTAGTGCAACTGCATCACCTTTAAGGTTACTTAATACGATTGAAGATACTGTGGCAAAATTGCCCATTAATTGCATCCCTAAATCCAGGGCCGGGGCAGCCCTGTATTCCTTGCATTTGTTTTAAAACCTCCGGAAGATTGGCAAGGGTTGTTGTCCCGTGTGCGGTAGTAAAGAGCGTGGCACATACCGTGCCCCATGTATTGCAGTTATCAACTGAGGGAACCATCCCAAATGGCAAGCACATTGCCATTATACGTTTATCCTAAGGTCCTCTTAGGGGAAAAACTGCTTTCAGCACATTTATTTTTTGAGCTAACCAAAACGGAATTTCCTCCCGTTGGTGGGTACTGTAGGAAGCTGGCTCTGTATATACTATATCAAAATGAGATAAAGTGTGCACAGAGTCCAGGGGTTCCCCAAGAGGAAATAATAGCTAATACTAATGCGCTATTTGTGGTAGTGTGGTCGAGCAGTTAGGGTTATCAGAGGGTAGTGTTAAGCATTTGTTGTACACACACAAGCAATAAGTGAAAACACACTCAATGACTTAACTCCAGACCATTATGTTTTTATATAGAAAAATATATTTCCTTAATTTCTTTCTAGAACCCCAGGACTCAGTTTGCCTGTAAGTACATTAAATGAAAGGTACTTTGCATAGGTAAGTTGAAAACTTTGAATTAAATCAGTTATACATACAGTTTTCTTTAAAATGGCAAAAAGCTATTTTATGAGTGGACACTGTGCAATTTTCAACAGTTCCTGGGGGAGGAGAAAGTACAGTTTTGGAGGCAAGTAACAAACTTATGGGTTCAGTCTCCAGGGCATAGCTAGCCCACTGTTGGGGGTTCAAGTCAACCCCGAAGCACCCAGCACCAGCAACACGGGCCAGTCAGGTGCAGAGCTCAAACATGAGCCAAAATAACATGGGCGCCTATGGAGACAGGGTTTGCTCCGGTTTCGGTCTGCTTGCAGGCAAGTACCAGTGTTGTCAGAGGGCAGACCAGAGGGGGTTTGGAAGAGCACTTAAGGGGCCCCAAGTAGGCACAAAAACCACACCCTCAGCGGCACAGGGGCGGCCGGGTGCAGTGTGCAAACACGGCATCAGGTTCTTGATTGAACGCAATGGAGAGATCCAGGGGTCACTTAGGCGCTGCAGGCAGGGCACAGGGGGGCTTCTCGGGCAAGCCACCGACAGGGGAAAGGTGAGGACCGCCTGCTGGTCGATGCTGAATCGTTGGTCAGTTTCTCTCGGGCCTGGGGGCTGCGGGTGCAGAGCTTCTCCAGGCAACAGATAACTTCGTCCCAGGCAGTTGCGGTCAGGGTGGTCCTCGGGATTCCCCCTGCAGGTGTTCACGGGGTTGGGGGGGGGGGACGCTCTAGAGAAGTTGGCCCAGGGATGACAGGTCATCAGAATCGCCTGGGGATCCTCTCTGGCTAGTTGGTTTCTCAAGACACGGGCCAGGGGCGTCGGGCGCAGAGTAGTCGGGACTCACACTTCTGGACTGAGGTGGGAGTCCCTTTAAAGATGGATTGCTTTTCTTCTAGTTGGGCAGAGCTGCTGCCCACAGGAGTTCTTGGTCTACTGTGATGCAGGCAGTCCTCTGGAGGCTTTTCAGGGGTTGCTGGTCCTGTAGAACGCGTCGCTTTTCAGTTGCAGGGTCCTTGAAGCAGGAGACAGGCTGGGGCCAAGTCAGTTGTCTCTTCTCTGCAGGGTTTTCAGCTCAGCAGTCCTTCTTGTGAGGTCATCAGGCATCTGAAGAGCTAAGTTCAGGGTTGCCCCTAAATACTAAATGTAGGGGTGTGTTAGGGTCAGAGAGCAGTCGCCAATAGCTAATGTCCCTGGGGGTGGCTACACCCTCCTAGTGCCCCCTCCCTCTGGGGAGAGGGGCACATCCCTATTGGTCCTAATCCTCCAAAGAAAGATGGAGGATTTCTCAAGGGGTGGTCATGGCTGAGGGGGTGACTCCACCTTGTTTCTCATTATCCCTCCAGACTTGCCACCAAAAGCGGGGGCTCATCCGGGGGCGGGCATCTTCACTAGCTGAAGTTCCCTGCGCACTGTAACACCAGGCTTGAGCCTTTGAGGCTCACTGCCAGGTGTTACAGTTCCTGCAGGGGAGGTGTGAAGCACCTCCACCCAGGACAGGCTTTGTTTCCGACTACAGAGTGCACAAAGGCACTTACCCCATGTGGTCAGAAACTCACCTGGAAGTGACAGACTGGCACGCACTGGTCAGACTTGCACTAGCAGTTAGGCTAACATACAGGGGGCATATCTTTAAGATGCCTTTTGTGTGCATTTCTCAATAAATCCCACACTGATATCAGTGTGGGTTTATTGTGCTGAGAAGTTTGATACCAAACATCCCAGTACTCAGGGTAGCCATTATGGTGCAGTGGAGTTTGTAATGACAGACTCCCAGACCATATACTCAGTATGGCTACCCTGTACTTAAGTCTAAAAACTGACACACTGTAGGGGCACTGTGCTCATGCCACTGTGCCCTCACCTGTGGTATAGTGCACCCTGCCTTAGGGCTGTAAGGCCTGCTAGAGGGGTGACTTACCTATGCCAAAGGTAGTGGTTTGTGGGCATGTCAGTCTGAGGGGAGTGCGATGTTGACTTTGTCTTTTCTCCCCACTAGCACACACAAGCTGCAAAGCAGTGTGCATGTACTGAGTGAGGGGTCCCGGAGGATGGCATAATACATGCTGCAGCCCTTAGGGACCTTCCCTGGCCACAGGGCCCTTGGTACCAGGGGTACCTATTACAAGGGACTTATCTGTGTGCCAGGGCTGTCCCAATTGTGGAGACAAAGGTACAGTTTAGGGAAAGAACACTGGTGATGGGACCTGGTTAGCAGGGTCCCAGCACACTTCCAATCTAAGCAGGCATCAACACTAGGCAAAAAAGTGGGGGGTGACAATGCCAACAGTGGCATTTTCCTACAGGTAACTTACCCATGATTGAATGTACAGTCACAGGGTTAATGCCTGGCGTGACTGCATGTTGTTGCACTGGGGTAGCATGTGCTGGATTAGTACTTAATGTTTGCATAACACACTGTATTAATAGTCTGTATATTCTTGTGAGCTCTCTATTTAGGCAGTGAACCTCCGCTATCGCTAAGGTTGCAGCAACAGAGTGTGGTGTATGTGTGGTCAATAAAGGCCAGGTCGGGCCATCATTGCTTAGAGGACCTAACCTAATATGTAATTTTGTATGTGGTAGAGCGCCATCAAGGCAGTTATTATGGTCTTGATAAGATAAAGGTATTTCTAAATACGCTTAAGCTCTGTATTGTGCAGGTATGGTTGCAAGTGTGTACTTGTGAAATGTATTTGTGTTCCAATCTACTGCTGGAAAAGTGACCCAAGAGTAAAAGATTTCTGTTCTATAGGCTGGATGAGCCTCAATAACAAATGTGATTTGACCCCCCCTGGCCAGTTAGGCCATTAGCCAATAAATGTGTCGTAGGGGGTGGTTGCATATGTACTGCAATTGCTACCCGTTGTAGGTTCACAATTTTAATGGTGGATGTATGTTCAGAGATAAGGACACCAAGTGGGGACTGGTTCTTTTGAGGTTTAAGCTTGAACAACCTACAGCTCAAGTTAGGTACTACCTACTTAGCTGAGGATGGAATCCTCAAAACCAGGGACGTCTCTGTGTATAGTATTGTGGTGTCTTTAGCCTTAAATGAGACGGATATTCGGGAGGATCAGAATATTAGTGATTGACCAAATATTGGGCGCCATGTCGAGTAGGTTTTCATTATGCTAATGAGGCTACTGGATTTGGGAGACAGGATCACATGGATTGTGGGTACTAAGTATAATTCCACACCACATGATGCCCTTCAGCCTAATCTGGGTTCTCCGGCTAACTAGCAGCACCTCATCTCTGGCTGAGCTGATAATGCAATCGGGCACATGACCAGGAAGACTCCTCAGGGGAATCCTGGTCAATCAAACCCCATCCCCGTTCTCTCAGTTACTAAAAGTCTCATACAGGCAAAGACAACAGAGGCAGAATATAGTTCAATAAACATTTATTGAAGTAACTGCATCTTAGACATAAAGGCATTCTGTAAGGAAATGCCTCCTTGGCATGGTTACCCCCTGACTTTTTGCCTTTGCTGATGTTATGTTTTGAATTGAAAGTGTGCTGAGGCCTGCTAACCAGGCCCCAGCACCAGTGTTCTTTCCCTAACCTGTACTTTTGATTCCCCAATTGGCACACCCTGGCATTCAGATAAGTCCATTGTAACTGGTACCTCTGGTACCAAGGGCCCTGATGCCAGGGAAGGTCTCTAAGGGCTGCAGCATGTATTATGCTACCCTAGAGACCCCTCACTCAGCACAGACACACTGCTTACCAGCTTGTGTGTGCTAGTGAGAACAAAATGAGTAAGTCGACATGGCACTCCCCTCAGGGTGCCATGCCAGCCTCTCACTGCCTATGCAGTATAGGTAAGACACCCCTCTAGCAGGCCTTACCGCCCTAAGGCAGGGTGCACTATACCATAGGTGAGGGTACCAGTGCATGAGCACTGTGCCCCTACAGTGTCTAAGCAAAACCTTAGACATTGTAAGTGCAGGGTAGCCATAAGAGTATATGGTCTGGGAGTCTGTTTTACACGAACTCCACAGCACCATAATGGCTACACTGAAAACTGGAAAGTTTGGTATCAAACTTCTCAGCACAATAAATGCACACTGATGCCAGTGTACATTTTATTGCAAAATACACCCCAGAGGGCACCTTCGAGGTGCCCCCTGAAACTTAACCGACTGTCTGTGTAGGCTGACTAGTTCCAGCAGCCTGCCACACTAGAGACATGTTGCTGGCCCCATGGGGAGAGTGCCTTTGTCACTCTGAGGCCAGTAACAAAGCCTGCACTGGGTGGAGATGCTAACACCTCCCCCAGGCAGGAGCTGTAACACCTGGCGGTGAGCCTCAAAGGCTCACCCCTTTGTCACAGCACCGCAGGACACTCCAGCTAGTGGAGTTGCCCGCCCCCTCCGGCCCCGGCCCCCACTTTTGGCGGCAAGGCCGGAGAAAATAATGAGAACAACAAGGAGGAGTCACTGGCCAGTCAGGACAGCCCCTAAGGTGTCCTGAGCTGAGGTGACTAACTTTTAGAAATCCTCCATCTTGCAGATGGAGGATTCCCCCAATAGGATTAGGGATGTGACCCCCTCCCCTTGGGAGGAGGCACAAAGAGGGTGTACCCACCCTCAGGGCTAGTAGCCATTGGCTACTAACCCCCCAGACCTAAACACGCCCTTAAATTTAGTATTTAAGGGCTTCCCTGAACCTAAAGATTTAGATTCCTGCAACAACAAGAAGAAGGACTGCCTAGCTGAAAACCCCTGCAGAGGAAGACCAGAAGACAACAACTGCCTTGGCTCCAGAAACTCACCGGCCTGTCTCCTGCCTTCCAAAGAACTCTGCTCCAGCGACGCCTTCCAAAGGGACCAGCGACCTCTGAATCCTCTGAGGACTGCCCTGCTTCGACGACGACAAGAAACTCCCGAGGACAGCGGACCTGCTCCAAAAAGACTGCAACTTTATCCAAAGGAGCAGCTTTAAAGAACCCTGCAATCTCCCCGCAAGAAGCGTGAGACTTGCAACACTGCACCCGGCGACCCCGACTCGGCTGGTGGAGAACCAACACCTCAGGGAGGACCCCCGGACTACTCTACGACTGAGTACCAAAACCTGTCCCCCCTGAGCCCCCACAGCGCCACCTGCAGAGGGAATCCCGAGGCTTCCCCTGACCGCGACTCTCTGAAACCTAAGTCCCGACGCCTGGAAAAGACCCTGCACCCGCAGCCCCCAGGACCTGAAGGACCGGACTTTCACTGCAGAAGTGACCCCCAGGAGTCCCTCTCCCTTGCCCAAGTGGAGGTTTCCCCGAGGAAGCCCCCCCCTTGCCTGCCTGCAGCGCTGAAGAGATCCCTTGATCTCTCATTGACTTCCATTGCGAACCCGACGCTTGTTCTAACACTGCACCCGGCCGCCCCCGCGCCGCTGAGGGTGAAATTTCTGTGTGGGCTTGTGTCCCCCCCGGTGCCCTACAAAACCCCCCTGGTCTGCCCTCCGAAGACGCGGGTACTTACCTGCTGGCAGACTGGAACCGGGGCACCCCCTTCTCTCCATTGGAGCCTATGCGTTTTGGGCACCACTTTGAACTCTGCACCTGGCCGGCCCTGAGCTGCTGATGTGGTAACTTTGGGGTTGCTCTGAACCCCCAACGGTGGGCTACCTTGGACCAAGAACTGAACCCTGTAAGTGTCTTACTTACCTGGTAAAACTAACAAAAACTTACCTCCCCAGGAACTGTGAAAATTGTACTAAGTGTCCACTTTTAAAATAGCTATTTGTGAATAACTTGAAAAGTATACATGCAATTGAAATGATTCAAAGTTCCTAATGTACTTACCTGCAATACCTTTCAAACAAGATATTACATGTTAAATTTGAACCTATGGTTCTTAAAATAAACTAAGAAAATATATTTTTCTATACAAAACCTATTGGCTGGATTTGTCTCTGAGTGTGTGTACCTCATTTATTGTCTATGTGTATGTACAACAAATGCTTAACACTACTCCTTGGATAAGCCTACTGCTCGACCACACTACCACAAAATAGAGCATTAGTATTATCTCTTTTTACCACTATTTTACTTCTAAGGGGAACCCTTGGACTCTGTGCATGCTATTCCTTACTTTGAAATAGCACATACAGAGCCAACTTCCTACAGGGACCAACAACTCTGAAATCACTGAGGATAACTCCAGTGAAGAGGACATCCAGTTAGCCAGGATGGCCAAAAGATTGGCTTTGGAAAGACAGATCCTAGCCATAGAAAGGGAAAGACCAGAGATGGGCCTAGGACCCATCAATGGTGGCAGCAACATAACTAGGGTCAGAGATTCTCCTGACATGTTGAAAATCCCCAAAGGGATTGTAACTAAATATGAAGATGGTGATGACATCACCAAATGGTTCACAGCTTTTGAGAGGGCTTGTGTAACCAGAAAAGTGAACAAATCTCACTGGGGTGCTCTCCTTTGGGAAATGTTCACAGGAAAGTGTAGGGATAGACTCCTCACACTCTCTGGAAAAGATGCAGAATCTTATGACCTCATGAAGGGTACCCTGATTGAGGGCTTTGGATTCTCCACTGAGGAGTATAGGATTAGATTCAGGGGTGCTCAAAAATCCTCGAGCCAGACCTGGGTTGACTTTGTAGACTACTCAGTAAAAACACTAGATGGTTGGATTCAAGGCAGTGGTGTAAGTAATTATGATGGGCTGTACAATTTATTTGTGAAAGAACACCTGTTAAGTAATTGTTTCAATGACAAACTGCATCAGCATCTGGTGGACCTAGGACCAATTTCTCCCCAAGAATTGGGAAAGAAGGCAGACCATTGGGTCAAGACTAGGGTGTCCAAAACTTCCACAGGGGGTGACCAAAAGAAAGGGGTCACAAAACCTCCCCAGGGGAAAGGTGGTGAGACAACCAAAAATAAAATTAGTAAAGTCTTCTACAGGCCCCCAAAAACCTGCACAGGAGGGTGGGCCCAGAGCCTCTTCACAAAACAATCCTGGGTACAAGGGTAAAAACTTTGATCCCAAAAAGGCCTGGTGTCGAAACTGTAGTCAGTCTGGACACCAAACTGGAGACAAGGCCTGTCCCAAGAAAAGTTCCACTCCAAACTCCAATCCAGGTAACACTGGAATGGCTAGTCTCCAAGTGGGATCAACAGTGTGCCCAGAGCAAATCAGGGTCCACACTGAAGCTACTCTAGTCTCTGAGGGTGGGGTGGATTTAGCCACACTAGCTGCCTGGCCGCCTAACATGCAAAAATACAGGCAGCAGCTCTTTATTAATGGGACAAGTGTAGAGGGCCTGAGGGATACAGGTGCCAGTGTCACCATGGTGACAGAGAAACTGGTTTCCCCTGGCCAATACCTGACTGGAAAAACCTATAGAGTCACCAACGCTGACAATCAGACTAAAGCACATCCCATGGCAATGGTAACTTTAGAATGGGGAGGGGTCAATGGCCTGAAACAGGTGGTGGTCTCCTCAAACATCCCAGTAGACTGTCTGCTTGGAAATGACCTGGAGTCCTCAGCATGGGCTGAGGTAGAACTAAAAAACCATACAGACATGCTGGGTATCCCTGAACTGGTGTGTGTAAAAACAAGAGCACAGTGCAAGGCACAGGGTGAAAAAGTAGAGCTGGAGTCTGGAAGAAAGGCCCAGCCTACCAAGGGAAAAGGAAAGTCGGTTGGGAAACCAACTGCAACACAGTCAGAAAAAGAGAGCCTCTCTTCTCAGGAAGAAGTTCTGCCCTCTGAGGGAACTGAGCCTTTGGAGCTTGAACCTTATCAGGTTGAGCTCTTAGGCCCAGGGGGACCCTCAAGGGAGGAGCTGTGTAAGGGACAAGAAACCTGTCCCTCTCTTGAAGGCCTTAGGCAGCAAGCTGCTGAAGAGTCCAAGGGCAAGAAAAATGGAACACATAGGGTCTATTGGGAAGATGGACTCCTGTACACTGAGGCCAGAGACCCCAAACCTGGTGCCACTAGGAGAGTGGTAGTGCCTCAGTCGTTCAGAGAGTTTATTCTGACCTTAGCCCATGATATTCCCCTTGCTGGGCATTTGGGACAAACCAAGACGTGGGAGAGGTTAGTCAACCACTTCTACTGGCCCAATATGTCCCACAAGGTTAAGGAGTTTTACCACTGGCTTGACAGGTGGGGCAGGAGAGGCAAGACAGGTGGGCATCCAAAGGCCCCCCTCATTCCACTTCCAGTGGTGGGGGTCCCCTTTGAAAGAGTGGGTGTGGACATAGTTGGTCCACTAGAACCTCCCACAGCCTCAGGAAATATGTATATCCTAGTAGTAGTGGATCATGCTACTAGGTATCCTGAAGCTATTCCCCTTAGGTCGACTACTGCCCCTGCAGTAGCCAAGGCCCTCATTGGTATCTTTACCAGAGTGGGTTTCCCTAAGGAGGTGGTGTCTGACAGGGGTACCAACTTCATGTCAGCATACCTAAAACACATGTGGAATGAGTGTGGGGTGACTTACAAATTCACTACACCATACCATCCACAAACTAATGGCTTAGTTGAGAGATTCAACAAGACATTAAAAGGCATGATCATGGGGCTCCCAGAAAAGCTCAAAAGGAGATGGGATGTCCTCTTGCCATGTCTGCTTTTCGCTTACAGAGAGGTGCCACAGAAGGGAGTAGGATTCTCACCCTTTGAACTTCTGTTTGGTCACCCTGTAAGGGGACCACTTGCTCTTGTTAAAGAAGGCTGGGAGAGACCTCTTCATGAGCCTAAACAGGACATAGTGGACTATGTACTTGGCCTTCGCTCTAGAATGGCAGAGTACATGGAAAAGGCAAGCAAAAACCTTGAGGCCAGCCAACAGCTCCAGAAGTTTTGGTATGACCAAAAGGCTGCAATGGTTGAGTTCCAACCAGGGCAGAAAGTCTGGGTTCTGGAGCCTGTGGCTCCCAGGGCACTTCAGGACAAATGGAGTGGCCCTTACCCAGTGCTAGAAAGGAAGAGTCAGGTCACCTACCTGGTGGACCTGGGCACAAGCAGGAGCCCCAAGAGGGTGATCCATGTGAACCGCCTTAAGCTCTTCCATGACAGGGCTGATGTAAATCTGTTGATGGTAACAGATGAGGATCAGGAGGCAGAGAGTGAACCTCTCCCTGATCTTCTGTCATCAGACCCAAAAGATGGCTCAGTAGATGGAGTGATCTACTCAGACACCCTCTCTGGCCAACAGCAAGCTGATTGTAGGAGAGTCCTACAACAGTTTCCTGAACTCTTCTCCCTAACCCCTGGTCAGACACCTGTGTACCCATGATGTGGACACAGGAGACAGCATGCCTGTCAAAAACAAAATTTTTTAGACAGTCTGACCATGTTAAGGAAAGCATCAAGGTGGAAGTCCACAAGATGCTGGAATTGGGAGTAATTGAGCGCTCTGACAGCCCCTGGGCTAGCCCAGTGGTCTTAGTCCCCAAACCTCACACCAAAGATGGAAAGAAAGAGATGAGGTTTTGTGTGGACTACAGAGGGCTCAACTCTGTCACCAAGACAGACGCCCATCCAATTCCTAGAGCTGATGAGCTCATAGACAAATTAGGTGCTGCCAAATTCTTAAGTACCTTTGACTTGACAGCAGGGTACTGGCAAATAAAAATGGCACCTGGAGCAAAAGAGAAAACAGCATTCTCCACACCTGATGGGCATTATCAGTTTACTGTTATGCCCTTTGGTTTAAAGAATGCCCCTGCCACCTTCCAAAGGTTGGTGAATCAAGTCCTTGCTGGTTTGGAGTCCTTTAGCACAGCTTATCTTGATGTTATTGCTGTCTTTAGCTCCACCTGGCAGGATCACCTGGTCCACCTGAAGAAGGTTTTGAAGGCTCTGCAATCTGCAGGCCTCTCTATCAAGGCATCCAAATGCCAGATAGGGCAGGGAACTGTGGTTTACTTGGGCCACCTTGTAGGTGGAGGCCAAGTTCAGCCACTCCAACCCAAGATCCAGACTATTCTGGACTGGGTAGCTCCAAAAACCCATACTCAAGTCAGGGCATTCCTTGGCTTGACTGGGTATTACAGGAGGTTTGTGAAGGGATATGGATCCATTGCGACAGCCCTCACTGAACTCACCTCCAAGAAAATGCCCAAGAAAGTGAACTGGACTGTAGAATGCCAACAGGCCTTTGACACCCTGAAACAAGCAATGTGCTCAGCACCAGTTCTAAAAGCTCCAGATTATTCTAAGCAGTTCATTGTGCAGACAGATGCCTCTGAACATGGGATAGGGGCAGTTTTGTCCCAAACAAATGATGATGGCCTTGACCAGCCTGTTGCTTTCATTAGCAGGAGGTTACTCCCCAGGGAGCAGCGTTGGAGTGCCATTGAGAGGGAGGCTGTAAGGAAATGCCTCCTTGGCATGGTTGCCCCCTGACTTTTTGCCTTTGCTGATGCTATGTTTACAATTGAAAGTGTGCTGAGGCCTGCTAACCAGGCCCCAGCACCAGTGTTCTTTCCCTAACCTGTACTTTTGTATCCACAATTGGCAGACCCTGGCATCCAGATAAGTCCCTTGTAACTGGTACTTCTAGTACCAAGGGCCCTGATGCCAAGGAAGGTCTCTAAGGGATGCAGCATGTCTTATGCCACCCTAGAGACCTCTCCCTCAGCACAGACACACTGCTTGCCAGCTTGTGTGTGCTAGTGAGGACAAAACGAGTAAGTCGACATGGCCCTCCCCTCAGGGTGCCATGCCAGCCTCTCACTGCCTATGCAGTATAGGTAAGACCCCCCTCTAGCAGGCCTTACAGCCCTAAGGCAGGGTGCACTATACCATAGGTGAGGGTACCAGTGCATGAGCATGGTACCCCTACAGTGTCTAAACAAAACCTTAGACATTGTAAGTGCAGGGTAGCCATAAGAGTATATGGTCTGGGAGTCTGTCAAACACGAACTCCACAGCACCATAATGGCTACACTGAAAACTGGGAAGTTTGGTATCAAACTTCTCAGCACAATAAATGCACACTGATGCCAGTGTACATTTTATTGTAAAATACACCACAGAGGGCACCTTAGAGGTGCCCCCTGAAACTTAACCGACTATCTGTGTAGGCTGACTAGTTTTAGCAGCCTGCCACAAACCGAGACATGTTGCTGGCCCCATGGGGAGAGTGCCTTTGTCACTCTGAGGCCAGTAACAAAGCCTGCACTGGGTGGAGATGCTAACACCTCTCCCAGGCAGGAATTGTCACACCTGGCGGTGAGCCTCAAAGGCTCACCTCCTTTGTGCCAACCCAGCAGGACACTCCAGCTAGTGGAGTTGCCCGCCCCCTCCGGCCAGGCCCCACTTTTGGCGGCAAGGCCGGAGAAAATAATGAGAAAAACAAGGAGGAGTCACTGGCCAGTCAGGACAGCCCCTAAGGTGTCCTGAGCTGAGGTGACTCTAACTTTTAGAAATCCTCCATCTTGCAGATGGAGGATTCCCCCAATAGGGTTAGGATTGTGACCCCCTCCCCTTGGGAGGAGGCACAAAGAGGGTGTACCCACCCTCAGGGCTAGTAGCCATTGGCTACTAACCCCCCAGACCTAAACACGCCCTTAAATTTAGTATTTAAGGGCTACCCTGAACCCTAGAAAATTAGATTCCTGCAACAAGAAGAAGGACTGCCCAGCTGAAAACCCCTGCAGCGGAAGACCAGAAGACGACAACTGCCTTGGCTCCAGAAACTCACCGGCCTGTCTCCTGCCTTCCAAAGATCCTGCTCCAGCGACGCCTTCCGAAGGGACCAGCGACCTCGACATCCTCTGAGGACTGCCCCTGCTTCGAAAAGACAAGAAACTCCCGAGGACAGCGGACCTGCTCCAAGAAAAGCTGCAACTTTGTTTCCAGCAACTTTAAAGATCCCTGCAAGCTCCCCGCAAGAAGCGTGAGACTTGCAACACTGCACCCGGCGACCCCGACTCGGCTGGTGGCGATCCAACACCTCAGGAGGGACCCCAGGACTACTCTGATACTGTGAGTACCAAAACCTGTCCCCCCTGAACCCCCACAGCGCCGCCTGCAGAGGGAATCCCGAGGCTTCCCCTGACCGCGACTCTTTGAACCTAAAGTCCCGACGCCTGGGAGAGACCCTGCACCCGCAGCCCCCAGGACCTGAAGGACCGGACTTTCACTGGAGAAGCGACCCCCAGGAGTCCCTCTCCCTTGCCCAAGTGGAGGTTTCCCCGAGGAATCCCCCCCTTGCCTGCCTGCAGCGCTGAAGAGATCCCGAGATCTCTCATAGACTAACATTGCGAACCCGACGCCTGTTCCTACACTGCACCCGGCCGCCCCCGCGCTGCTGAGGGTGAAATTTCTGTGTGGACTTGTGTCCCCCCCGGTGCCCTACAAAACCCCCCTGGTCTGCCCTCCGAAGACGCGGGTACTTACCTGCAAACAGACCGGAACCGGGGCACCCCCTTCTCTCCATTCTAGCCTATGTGTTTTGGGCACCACTTTGAACTCTGCACCTGACCGGCCCTGAGCTGCTGGTGTGGTGACTTTGGGGTTGCTCTGAACCCCCAACGGTGGGCTACCTTGGACCAAGAACTGAACCCTGTAAGTGTCTTACTTACCTGGTAAAACTAACAAATACTTACCTCCCCTAGGAACTGTGAAAATTGCACTAAGTGTCCACTTTTAAAACAGCTATTTGTGAATAACTTGAAAAGTATACATGCAATTTTGATGATTTGAAGTTCCTAAAGTACTTACCTGCAATACCTTTCGAATGAGCTATTACATGTAGAATTTGAACCTGTGGTTCTTAAAATAAACTAAGAAAAGATATTTTTCTATATAAAAACCTATTGGCTGGATTTGTCTCTGAGTGTGTGTACCTCATTTATTGTCTATGTGTATGTACAACAAATGCTTAACACTACTCCTTGGATAAGCCTACTGCTCGACCACACTACCACAAAATAGAGCATTAGTATTATCTGTTTTTACCACTATTTTACCTCTAAGGGGAACCCTTGGACTCTGTGCATGCTATTCCTTACTTTGAAATAGCACATACAGAGCCAACTTCCTACAGAGGCCTTTGCTGTGGTTTGGTCCCTGAAGAAGCTGAGACCATACCTCTTTGGGACTCACTTCCTAGTTCAAACTGACCACAGACCTCTCAAATGGCTGATGCAAATGAAAGGTGAAAATCCAAAACTGTTGAGGTGGTCCATCTCCCTACAGGGAATGGACTTTATAGTGGAACACAGACCTGGGACTGCCCATGCCAATGCAGATGGCCTTTCCAGGTTCTTCCACTTAGAAAATGAAGACTCTCTTGGGAAAGGTTAGTCTCATCCTCTTTCGTTTGGGGGGGGGGGGGTTGTGTAAGGAAATGCCTCCTTGGCATGGTTACCCCCTGACTTTTTGCCTTTGCTGATGCTATGTTTTGAATTGAAAGTGTGCTGAGGCCTGCTAACCAGGCCCCAGCACCAGTGTTCTTTCCCTAACCTGTACTTTTGATTCCCCAATTGGCACACCCTGGCATCCAGATAAGTCCCTTGTAACTGGTACCTCTGGTACCAAGGGCCCTGATGCCAGGGAATGTCTCTAAGGGCTGCAGCATGTATTATGCCACCCTAGAGACCCCTCACTCAGCACAGACACACTGCTTACCAGCTTGTGTGTGCTAGTGAGAACAAAATGAGTAAGTCGACATGGCACTCCCCTCAGGGTGCCATGCCAGCCTCTCACTGCCTATGCAGTATAGGTAAGACACCCCTCTAGCAGGCCTTACCGCCCTAAGGCAGGGTGCACTATACCATAGGTGAGGGTACCAGTGCATGAGCACTGTGCCCCTACAGTGTCTAAGCAAAACCTTAGACATTGTAAGTGCAGGGTAGCCATAAGAGTATATGGTCTGGGAGTCTGTTTTACACGAACTCCACAGCACCATAATGGCTACACTGAAAACTGGAAAGTTTGGTATCAAACTTCTCAGCACAATAAATGCACACTGATGCCAGTGTACATTTTATTGCAAAATACACCCCAGAGGGCACCTTAGAGGTGCCCCCTGAAACTTAACCGACTGTCTGTGTAGGCTGACTGGTTCCAGCAGCCTGCCACACTAGAGACATGTTGCTGGCCCCATGGGGAGAGTTCCTTTGTCACTCTGAGGCCAGTAACAAAGCCTGCACTGGGTGGAGATGCTAACACCTCCCCCAGGCAGGAGCTGTAACACCTGGCGGTGAGCCTCAAAGGCTCACCCCTTTGTCACAGCACCAAAGGACACTCCAGCTAGTGGAGTTGCCCGCCCCCTCCGGCCCCGGCCCCCACTTTTGGCGGCAAGGCCGGAGAAAATAATGAGAATAACAAGGAGGAGTCACTGGCCAGTCAGGACAGCCCCTAAGGTGTCCTGAGCTGAGGTGACTAACTTTTAGAAATCCTCCATCTTGCAGATGGAGGATTCCCCCAATAGGATTAGGGATGTGACCCCCTCCCCTTGGGAGGAGGCACAAAGAGGGTGTACCCACCCTCAGGGCTAGTAGCCATTGGCTACTAACCCCCCAGACCTAAACACGCCCTTAAATTTAGTATTTAAGGGCTTCCCTGAACCTAAAGATTTAGATTCCTGCAACAACAAGAAGAAGGACTGCCTAGCTGAAAACCCCTGCAGAGGAAGACCAGAAGACAACAACTGCCTTGGCTCCAGAAACTCACCGGCTTGTCTCCTGCCTTCCAAAGAACTCTGCTCCAGCGACGCCTTCCAAAGGGACCAGAGACCTCTGAATCCTCTGAGGACTGCCCTGCTTCGACGACGACAAGAAACTCCCGAGGACAGCGGACCTGCTCCAAAAAGACTGCAACTTTATCCAAAGGAGCAGCTTTAAAGAACCCTGCAATCTCCCCGCAAGAAGCGTGAGACTTGCAACACTGCACCCGGCGACCCCGACTCGGCTGGTGGAGAACCAACACCTCAGGGAGGACCCCCGGACTACTCTACGACTGAGTACCAAAACCTGTCCCCCCTGAGCCCCCACAGCGCCGCCTGCAGAGGGAATCCCGAGGCTTCCCCTGACCGCGACTCTCTGAAACCTAAGTCCCGACGCCTGGAAAAGACCCTGCACCCGCAGCCCCCAGGACCTGAAGGACCGGACTGTCACTGCAGAAGTGACCCCCAGGAGTCCCTCTCCCTTGCCCAAGTGGAGGTTTCCCCGAGGAAGCCCCCCCTTGCCTGCCTGCAGCGCTGAAGAGATCCCTTGATCTCTCATTGACTTCCATTGCGAACCCGACGCTTGTTTTAACACTGCACCCGGCCGCCCCCGTGCTGAGGGTGAAATTTCTGTGTGGGCTTGTGTCCCCCCCGGTGCCCTACAAAACCCCCCTGGTCTGCCCTCCGAAGACGCGGGTACTTACCTGCTGGCAGACTGGAACCGGGGCACCCCCTTCTCTCCATTGCAGCCTATGCGTTTTGGGCACCACTTTGAACTCTGCACCTGACCGGCCCTGAGCTGCTGGTGTGGTAACTTTGGGGTTGCTCTGAACCCCCAACGGTGGGCTACCTTGGACCAAGAACTGAACCCTGTAAGTGTCTTACTTACCTGGTAAAACTAACAAAAACTTACCTCCCCCAGGAACTGTGAAAATTGCACTAAGTGTCCACTTTTAAAATAGCTATTTGTGAATAACTTGAAAAGTATACATGCAATTGAAATGATTCAAAGTTCCTAATGTACTTACCTGCAATACCTTTCAAACAAGATATTACATGTTAAATTTGAACCTGTGGTTCTTAAAATAAACTAAGAAAAGATATTTTTCTATAACAAAACCTATTGGCTGGATTTGTCTCTGAGTGTGTGTACCTCATTTATTGTCTATGTGTATGTACAACAAATGCTTAACACTACTCCTTGGATAAGCCTACTGCTCGACCGCACTACCACAAAATAGAGCATTAGTATTATCTATTTTTACCACTATTTTACCTCTAAGGGGAACCCTTGGACTCTGTGCATGCTATTCCTTACTTTGAAATAGCACATACAGAGCCAACTTCCTACACATTCATTGCAATAATTAGGATGATAAAATACAATAAAAGCAAGCAGGTGACACAAGAACAGTCCTACCATACTGTCACTAGGAGTGATACGGCAGGTCTGTTCGTGGCATGTGGTGCTGCAGATTCACGTGCTGTGCATATTCTGCCATCTAGTGTTGGGCTCGGAGTGTTACAAGTTGTTTTTCTTCAAAGAAGCTTTTTTGAGTCACAAGATCAGGTGACTCCTACTGTGGGTGATAGTGCGCATGGGCATCGAGTCCTTTGTTTATTGTTTTCCTGCAGGAAGGTAAAGTAAGGAGTGAAGAAGGATAAGTTACTTACCTGTAAATCCTAGTTCTCTTCCAGGGGTATCCTCATCAAAGTCATAAACATTGAATATTCCCGCCCTTGTGCTGGGACCCCGGAGCATATATAAAATACACACATATTGTACATGTGTAAAACAGCAATGCAGGCTATAATCATAAACAGGCTAAAATGCTTTATTTCTATGAAGTTTTTTTTATTTTTATATATTAGAAAATCACAATAGAGAATAAATATCTACCCAAGCCCCCAAAACTGGGCTTAGGGAAGTAAGCAGCAGTAAACACTAGAGAAAAAGAGAAAAAAAAAAAACTACATTGAAAAACAATGGAGCATTCTTAGCCAATAGGCTGCATGCAGGTTAACACAGGAGAACCATAAAAACTTTGGCACTGTGCCTTTAAGACCCTGAGCACCTCCAGTATACCACCATGCCTCAGGGGTGAAGGAAAGGTGGCAGTTGGTTCACAGGTAGGTCAGTTCTTTTTTCCGGCTTCTTCTGAGAGGATCCTGGAGCATTGAGCTCTCAGTTTTTCTGAGTTTATTTTCTCAGAAAAATCCTTTAAAAAGCGTTTTTTCCTGTTTCATTCGACAGATAACATCTTTGTCTGTGTTTGGCAGTTGTTTCCTGACAGAAAAATGCCTTCACTTTTTGTTAAATGCCCTTCTTGTGGGAAGAAGGCCCAGTCAGACCCACACTCTCTTTGTATTGTGTGCCTGCCTCAGAGTCACTGCCTGACACTTGTAAGCACTGCAAGAATATGTCAAAGAGGACTCTGAAGGACAGAGAAAAGATCAGGCTACATGGGCTTCATGAGGCAGAAAACATCGTCCTCTTCACTTCCCAGGCATCCAGCAGGCCATTCTCAGGAGAGAATGGCTAGGTCGACGTCAGCAGGTAGGAAAGTACCGGTTTGTTCCCCGTCGTCGCTGCCACCGTCTCACCGGCATAGATCGCAGTCGACGGCGACCCACCCCACCCGACGTCGAAGGAGACGGCGTCGAGGGAACACCATCGCAGGGGCAGCTCTCTGTCGACGGCAGCCCGCCGATCGACGTTGAGACATCGTCGGGCGTGCCCGGTCGCCGCCAAAGGCCGTACGCCCCCGACGTCAAGAGACACGACGTCTCAATCGCCACGACGGCATGAGAGACATCCGCTGTCGACCTCCCACCGCTCCACGTCGAGGCACACGACGGCGAGTAGGTTGAGGTCCAAAGATCGCCGTTCGACGTCGAGGCACTCAACGTCGAGGCAAGAGCAACCGATGGGGTGCCCTTCGACGTCGACACAGCCGTCGACAGGTTTTACCTGTCCCGCAGGGAGTAGAACATCGCCCCCCGCCAGCAGACAAGGCCGCACCATCTCCCGTGGTCTCCATACCGAGCGACTCATCTCGTTCAAGAGCGGCATCTGGGCATGTTTCGCCCATCAACCTATCTCCAAGATGGCTAGAGAGCCTTAACAGACCAGCGGCCTCCCCGGATTCGCAGTATTCGCGAATGTACTCTCCTACTGCCTCCCTTCCAAGAACGCCATCACCGACAGCAAGGGCAGGACGGGCTCGTTCTGCTCCTCGTCAACCGACTGCGAAGCCTGGGCGCTCTGCTACAGCGTCTCGCAGCAGGTCTCGTTCTCAACGGCGATCCAGGTCTCGTTCACGAAGATGATCACCCTCTTGGTCGTCGTCAGGATCCTCGATCGGGCGTTACTCCCCCACCCTAACAGATTCTCCACCTGCTAGGGTCTCACCGGTGGATGACATTACCACGTTTAACGAGGTGCTGTTAAGGGGAGCGCAGAAATTAAACATAGAGGTTCCAGAGCCATCTACCTCCTCGTCAGTCATCTTTGAGACTCTGCAGCATAGATCAGCGTCAAAAAAGCTACTGCCTCTAGTGCCTGGTTTGTTGCAGCCAACCATGGACACCTTTCTGGCCCCAGCCACACTCAAATCTGCCCCGTCTAGGATTCTGAAAAAATATAAGGCTCCCGAACAGGACCCTTTGTTCCTAAGAAAGAATCCGCCACCGGACTCTGTAATATTGGCTGCAGCCCGAAAAACCCACTCGGTGGCATCATCCTCCACGGTCCCCCCGGATAAAGAGAGCAGGCATCTAGACTCTCTGGGGAGAAAGATGTGCGGTACGGCGGCTTCGGCAATGAAAGTCTCCAGTGCTTCTGCACTCCTGGGCAGGTATGACCGTTCTCTGTGGGACTCCCTCAATAGATTCACAGAGAAATTGCCCAGAGAAGACAGACAAGATTTTCAAGAGATCCTGCAGGAGGGATGCCTGGTATCCAACCAGGTTATCAGCGCGGCGGCAGATGGGGCGGATTTAGCTGCACATGGGTACGCACATGGAATCTGTGCAAGATGGTCTTCCTGGCTGAGACTGACTTGTTTGAAGCAAGAAGCACAACAGCGCATCCTGAATCTCCCATTCGCCGGGAACTCGCTGTTCGGTACCCATGCAGACGTGGAAATGACCCGCATGAAGACCGAGGTGGACACCATGAGGGCAGTAGGTCTGGAAAGGAAGAAAGATTTCAGGAGAAGGTATAGGCCTTATGACAGGCGCCCTTTCCAGCAGAGGGTTCAAACCCCTCACTGGTCCCAAAGGCCACAACAACGGCAGGCACGCCCTCTTTTTCAGCGAAGGAACACAAGGGAGCGAGGGTCAAGTAGACCTCAGCAGTCCACATCGAAAGCGCCCGCCAAACAATGAGATCTCGCTTCCCTCGACACTGTACACCACTCCGGTGGGGGGAAGTATTGCAGGTTATCTTCACGAGTGGCACTCTATCACAAGAGACAAATGGGTGCTCAATATTGTCGAAAATGGCTACTCTCTTCTGTTCAAACAGCCTCCACCACACTTGCCACCAGCCAAATGCAATCCATCTCATCTCAGCCTGCTGCGCAAAGAGGCTCTCGCCCTCTTACAAAAGAATGCTATAGAAAGGGTTCCACCTGCGCACAGAGGAAAGGGGGTTTACTCCCGTTATTTTCTGGTGGCCATGCCAATCACACACTGCCTATGCAGTATAGATAAGTCACCCCTCTAGCAGGCCTTACAGCCCTAAGGCAGGGTGCACTATACCATAGGTGAGGGCACCAGTGCATGAGCACTGTGCCCCTACAGTGTCTAAGCCAAACCTTAGACATTGTAAGTGCAGGGTAGCCATAAGAGTATATGGTCTGGGAGTCTGTCAAACACGAACTCCACAGCACCATAATGGCTACAATGAAAACTGGGAAGTTTGGTATCAAACTTCTCAGCACAATAAAGGCACACTGATGCCAGTGTACATTTTATTGTTAAATACACCCCAGAGGGCACCTTAGAGGTGACCACTGAAACCTTAACCAACTACCTGTGTAGGCTGACTGGTTTTAGCAGCCTGCCACACTCGAGACATGTTGCTGGCCACATGGGGAGAGTGCCTTTGTCACTCTGTGGCTAGTAACAAAGCCTGTACTGGGTGGAGATGCATATCACCTCACCCTTGCAGGACTGTAACACCTGTCGGTGAGCCTCAAAGGCTCACCCCCTTTGTTACAGCACCACAGGGCATTCCAGCTAGTGGAGTTGCCCGCCCCACTTTTGGCAGCAAGGCCGGAGGAGATAATGAAAAAAACAAGGCGGAGTCACTGACCAGTCAGGACAGCCCCTAAGGCAACCTGAGCTGAAGTGACACTGACTTTTAGGAATCCTCTATCTTGCAGATGGAGGAATCCCCCCCAATAGGGATAGGAATGTGACCCCCTCCCCTTGGGAGGAGGCACAAAGAGGGTGTAGCCACCCTCAGGGCTAGTAGCCATTGGCTACTGCCCTCCCTGACCTAAACACACCCCTAAATTTTGTATTTAGGGGCTCCCCTGAACCTAGGAACTCAGATTCCTGCAACCTAAGAAGAAGAGGACTGCTGAGCTGAAAAACCCTGCAGAGAAGACGGAGACACCAACTGCTTTGGCCCCAGCTCTACCGGCCTGTCTCCCCCCTTCGGAAGAAAACTGCTCCAGCGACACTTTCCCCAGGACCAGCGACCTCTGAATCCTCAGAGGACTGCCCTGCTCTAAAAGGACCAAGAAACTCCAGAGAACAGCTGCCCTGTTCACCCAAGACTGCAACTTTGTTTCCAAAGAAGCAACTTAATTAAAGACAACTGCATTTCCCGCCAGAAGCGTGAGACTTGCAACTCTGCACCCAACGCTCCCGGCTCGACTTGTGGAGAACAAACACTTCAGGGAGGACTCCCCGGCGACTACGAGACCGTGAGTAGCCAGAGTTGCCCCCCCCTTGAACCCCCACAGTGACGCCTGTAGAGGGAATCCCGAGGCTCCCCCTGACCGCGACTGCCTGACTCCCAGATCCCGACGCCTGGTAAAGACTCTGCACCCGCAGCCCCCAGGACCTGAAAGATCGGAACTCCAGTGCAGGAGTGACCCCCAGGAGGCCCTCTCCTTTGCCCAGGTGGTGGCTACCCCGAGGAGCCCCCCCCTTGCCTGCATCGCTGAAGAGACCGCTTGGGCTCCCATTGATTTCTATTGAAAACCCAACGTATGTTGGCACACTGCACCCGGCCGCCCCGTGCTGCTGAGGGTGTACTTTTTGTGCTGACTTGTGTCCCCCCCGGTGCCCTACAAAAACCCCATGGTCTGCCCTCCGAAGACGCGGGTACTTACCTGCTGGCAGACTGGAACCGGGGCACCCCCTTCTCCATTGAAGCCTATGTGTTTTGGGCACCACTTTGACCTCTGCACCTGACCGGCCCTGAGCTGCTGGTGTGGTAACTTTGGGGTTGCTCTGAACCCCCAACGGTGAGCTACCTTGGACCCAAACTTGAACCCCGTAGGTGGTTTACTTACCTGCAAGAGCTAACAATTACTTACCTCCCCTAGGAACTGTGAAAATTGCACTGTGTCTAGTTTTAAAATAGCTATATGTGTTCTATTTGAAAAGTATATATGCTATTGTGATTATTCAAAGTTCCTAAAGTACTTACCTGCAATACCTTTCATGCAAAGTATTACATGTAGAATTTGAACCTGTGGTTCTTAAAATAAACAAAATATATTTTTCTATACAAAAACCTATTGGCTGGATTTGTCTCTGAGTGTGTGTTCCTCATTTATTGCCTGTGTGTATGTACAACAAATGCTTAACACTACTCCTTTGATAAGCCTACTGCTCGACCACACTACCACAAAATAGAGCATTAGTATTATCTCTTTTTGCCACTATCTTACCTCTAAGGCAAAGGTCTCCAAACTTTTTAATGGCGCTCCCCCCCAGTTGAAAAATAAAAATCATTGGGCCCCCCCCTTAGAATTTTTCACAGTTATTTTATAAACATGGCAAAGTTTAAATATGTCTAAACCTATTTAAACATTGCAGTTAAGTACTGTTAGCTTTTTAAAACTGCAATAACATGCTTCTGCTTAAAACAAAGGCCTGTTATCTGTATAATATTTATTTTGGCCAGAGTCTGGGGCCCCCCCTGGGATCACTTCAGGCCCCCCTAGGGGGGCCCGCCCCCCCAGTTTGAAGACCTCTGCTCTAAGGGGAACCCTTGGACTCTGTGCATACTATTCCTTACTTTTAAATAGTGCATACAGAGCCAACTCCCTACACCATCAATCATTTACACCACTGCCTTGAATCCAACCATCCAGTGTTTTCACTGAGTAGTCCACAAAATCAACCCAGGTCTGGCTCAAGGTTTTTTGAGCCCCCCTGAATCTAATTATATACTCCTCAGTGGAGAATCCAAAGCCCTCAATCAGGGTACCCTTCATGAGGTCATAAGATTCTGCATCTTTTCCAGAGAGTGTGAGGAGTCTATCCCTACACTTTCCAGTGAACATTTCCCAAAGGAGAGCACCCCAGTGAGATCTGCTTACTTTTCTGGTTGCACAAGCCCTCTCAAAAGCTGTGAACCATTTGGTGATATCACCATCTTCATATTTAGTTACAATCCCTTTTGGGATTTTCAACATGTCAGGGGAATCTCTGACCCTATTTATGTTGCTGCCACCATGGATGGGACCAAAACCCATCTTTTGTCTTTCCCTTTCTATGGCTAGGAGCTGTCTCTCCAAAGCCAATCTTTTGGCCATCCTGGCTAACAGGAGGTCATCTTCACTGAGGCTCTCCTCAGTGATAACAGAGGTGCTGTGCCCTCCTGTGAGGGAAGCAGCATCTCTGACTATTATGTTTGGAGTCAGGGCTTGAGGGTCCCTGATCTCCCTAATTAGGACTGGAAGGGGGGGAATTCTCCAAGTCACTATCTTCACCCTCTGTGAGGTCATCCTCAGAGGGGTTGGCTTTTTCAAACTCTGCCAGCAGCTCCTGGAGCTGTTTGGAGGGTCTTAAGCCAACTGGGATTTTCTTTATTTTGCAGAGAGACCTTAGCTCCCTCATCTTAAGATGGAGATAAGGTGTGAGGTCGAGTTCCACCACATTCTCTTCTGCACCAGGCATTATGTTTCTAAAAGTTGGAATACTTTTTAAGAATCTAAAGCTATTTCTAGAACTTAATTCAAACTTTCACAAAACTTTTAAACTCTAAATGCTAACAGGGACTAACACGAGGCCCTAGCAGGACTTTTAAAAATTTAGAAAAATAGCTCAAATTGCAAAAATCAATTTCTAATGACAATTTTTGGAATTTAGTTGTGTGATCAGGTATTGGCTGAGTAGTCCAGCAAATGCAAAGTCTTGTACCCCACCGCTGATCCACCAATGTGGTAAGTTGGCTCTGTATGCACTATTTCAAAGTAAGGAATAGTATGCACAGAGTCCAGGGGTTCCCCTTAGAGGTAAGATAGTGGCAAAAAGAGATAATTCTAATGCTCTATTTTGTGGTAGTGTGGTCAAGCAGTAGGCTTATCAAAGGAGTAGTGTTAAGCATTTGTTGTACATACACAGGCAATAAATGAGGAACACACACTCAGACAATTCCAGGCCAATAGGTTTTTGTATAGAAAATGAAAATGTCACTTACCCAGTGTACATCTGTTCGTGGCATTAGTCGCTGCAGATTCACATGTTGTGCATAGTCGGTGTTGGGTCGGAGTGTTACAAGTTGTTTTTCTTCGAAGAAGTCTTTTCGAGTCACGAGACCGAGGGACTCCTCCTCCTTTGTTCCATTGCGCATGGGCGTCGACTCCATGTTAGATTGTTTTCCCCGCAGAGGGTGAGGTAGGAGTTGTGTATGTTAGTAATAGTGCCCATGCAATGGAATGAATAAGTATGTACCAAATAAGGTTTAAGTAATATATTTACAAATATACAAATGTTGAAGATAACTTCCAAACGGCTACAGGCTCCCGGGGAGGCGGGTGGGCACATGTGAATCTGCAGCGACTAATGCCACGAACAGATGTACACTGGGTAAGTGACATTTTCAGTTCGGTGGCATGTGTAGCTGCAGATACACATGTTGTGCATAGACTAGTAAGCAGTTATCTCCCCAAAAGCGGTGGCTCAGCCTGTAGGAGTGGAAGTAGTCTGAAATAAAGTTCTTAGTACGGCTTGACCTACTGTGGCTTGTTGTGCGGATAGCACATCTACACAGTAGTGCTTAGTAAATGTGTGAGGCGTAGACCATGTGGGGGCCTTACATATCTCGTTCATTGGAATGTTTCCTAGGAAGGCCATGGTAGCGCCTTTCTTTCTGGTTGAATGTGCCCTTGGTGTAATGGGCAGCTCTCTCTTTGCTTTGAGGTAGCAGGTTTGGATGCACTTAACTATCCATCTGGCTATACCCTGTTTTGATATTGGGTTTCCTGTATGAGGTTTTTGAAATGCAATAAACAGTTGTTTTGTTTTCCTAATTAGTTTTGTTCTGTCAATGTAGTACATTAGTGCTCTTCTGATGTCTAATGTATGTAGTGCCCTTTCAGCTACTGAGTCTGGCTGTGGGAAGAACACTGGTAGTTCTACCGTTTGATTTAAGTGGAACGGTGAAATAACTTTTGGTAAAAATTTAGGATTGGTTCTTAGGACTACCTTATTTTTGTGTATTTGAATAAAAGGTTCTTGTATAGTAAACGCCTGAATTTCACTTACTCTTCTTAGAGATGTGATGGCAATGAGAAATGCAACCTTCCACGTTAAGAATTGCATTTCGCAAGAGTGCATGGGTTCAAAAGGTGGGCCCATGAGTCTTGTTAAGACGATGTTGAGGTTCCATGAAGGAACAGGTGGTGTTCTTGGTGGTATAATTCTTTTTAGGCCTTCCATAAACGCTTTAATGACAGGTATCCTAAATAGTGAAGTTGAATGGGTAATCTGCAGGTATGCAGATATTGCTGCGAGGTGTATTTTTATGGAAGAGAAGGCTAGATTTGATTTCTGTAAATGTAGTAAGTATCCCACTACATCCTTTGGAGATGCATGTAATGGTTGAACTTGCTTATTATGGCAGTAGCAAACAAATCTTTTCCATTTGCTTGCGTAGCAGTGTCTAGTGGACGGTCTTCTAGCTTGTTTTATGACTTCCATACATTCTTGGGTGAGGTTTAAATGTCCGAATTCTAGGATTTCAGGAGCCAGATTGCTAGATTCAGCGATGCTGGGTTTGGATGCCTGATCTGTTGTTTGTGTTGTGTTAACAGATCTGGCCTGTTGGGTAACTTGACATGGGGTACTACTGACAGGTCTAGTAGTGTTGTGTACCAAGGTTGTCTTGCCCATGTTGGTGCTACTAGTATGAGTTTGAGTTTGTTTTGACTCAATTTGTTTACTAGATATGGAAGGAGAGGGAGAGGGGGAAAGCGTACGCAAATATCCCTGACCAGTTCATCCATAGAGCATTGCCTTGAGACTGCCTGTGTGGGTACCTGGATGCGAAGTTTTGGCATTTTGCGTTCTCTTTTTTTGCAAATAGGTCTATTTGAGGTGTTCCCCAAATCTTGAAGTAAGTGTTTAGAATTTGGGGGTGAATCTCCCATTCGTGGACCTGTTGGTGATCCCGAGAGAGATTGTCTGCTAGTTGATTTTGGATCCCTGGGATAAATTGTGCTATTAGGCGAATGTGGTTGTGAATTGCCCATTGCCAAATCTTTTGTGCCAGGAGGCACAGCTGTGTTGAGGGTGTTCCCCCTTGTTTGTTTAGATAATACATTGTTGTCATGTTGTCTGTTTTGACAAGAATGTATTTGTGGGTTATGATGGGTTGAAATGCTTTCAACGCTAGGAATACTGCTAACAATTCAAGGTGATTTATATGCAGCTTTGTTTGATGTACGTCCCATTGTCCTTGGATGGTGTGTTGACTGAGGTGTGCTCCCCACCCTGTCATGGAAGCATCTGTTATCACGTATTGTGGCACTGGGTCTTGGAAAGGCCGCCCCTTGTTTAAATTTATACTGTTCCACCATAGAAGCGAGATGTATGTTTGGCGGTCTATCAACACCAGATCTAGAAGGTGACCCTGTGCATGTGACCATTGTGATGCTAGGCACTGTTGTAAGGGCCTCATGTGCAGTCTTGCGTTTGGGACAATGGCTATGCATGAGGACATCATGCCTAGGAGTTTTAATACCATCTTTGCCTGTATTTTTTGTGTTGGATACATGGCTTGTATAACCTTGTGAAAATTTTGAACCCTTTGTGGACTTGGAGTGGCTATTCCCTTTGTTGTGTTGATTGTTGCTCCTAAGTATTGCTGTGTTTTGCACGGCAGAATGTGAGATTTTGTATAGTTGATGGAGAAACCGAGTTTGTAGAGGGTTTGTATGACATAATCCGTGTGGTGTGAACACTTTGTTAGGGAGTTGGTCTTGATTAGCCAATCGTCTAGGTACGGGAATACGTGTATTTGCTGCCTTCTGATGTGTGCAGCTACTACTGCCAGGCATTTTGTAAATACTCTTGGTGCGGTTGTTATACCGAACGGCAACACTTTGAATTGGTAATGTATTCCTTTGAATACGAACCTTAGGTATTTCCTGTGCGAGGGATGTATCGGTATGTGGAAATACGCGTCCTTTAGATCTAAGGTTGTCATGTAGTCTTGTTGCTTTAGCAGTGGTAACACGTCTTGTATCGTGACCATGTGAAAGTGGTCTGATTTGATGTAGGTGTTTAGTGTTCTGAGATCTAGGATTGGTCTCAGTGTTTTGTCCTTTTTTGGTATTAGAAAGTACAGTGAGTAAACTCCCGTGTTTTTTTGTGTACATGGTACCAATTCTATTGCGTCCTTTTGCAGTAATGCTTGAACTTCTAGTTCTAGAAGGTCTAGATGTTGTTTTGACATAGTCTGTGTTTTTGGTGGGACATCTGGAGGGAGTTGGAGAAATTCTATGCAATAACCATGTCGGATAATTGCTAAGACCCAAGTGTCTGTTATCTCCTCCCAAGATTTGTAAAACTGACTTAGTCTTCCCCCCACTGGTGTTGTGTGAAGGGGTTGAGTGACTTATGAGTCAGTGTTTGGTTGGAGGGGTTTTTGGACTTTTAAATTTTCCCCGGTTTCTAGGGAATTGTCCTCCTCTGTACTGGCCCCGAAAGCCTCCCCTTTGGTACTGTCCCTGGTATGTAGACGGTGTTGATTGTGAGGTGCTGGCTTGTGTGGCTTGACCCCGAAACCTCCCTCTGAAGGTTGTTTTGCGGAAGGTGCCAAAAGTGCCTCTGCCCCGCGGGGAATAGAGTGCGCCCATGGCCTTGGCTGTGTCAGTGTCCTTTTTCAATTTCTCAATTGCCGTGTCGACTTCGGGTCCAAACAATTGTTGTTAATTGAACGGCATATTGAGCACCGCTTGCTGTATTTCCGGTTTAAAGCCAGATGTGCGCAACCATGCGTTCCTTCTTATGGTTACTGCGGTATTTATTGTTCTTGCAGCTGTGTCCGCTGCGTCCATAGAGGAGCGTATTTGGTTATTGGAGATGTTTTGTCCCTCCTCAACCACTTGTTTTGCCCGTTTTTGAAATTCCTTGGGTAGATGCTTGTAGGAAGTTGGCTCTGTATGTGCTATTTCAAAGTAAGGAATAGCATGCACAGAGTCCAAGGGTTCCCCTTAGAGGTAAAATAGTGGTAAAAATAGATAATACTAATGCTCTATTTTGTGGTAGTGTGGTCGAGCAGTAGGCTTATCCAAGGAGTAGTGTTAAGCATTTGTTGTACATACACATAGACAATAAATGAGGTACACACACTCAGAGACAAATCCAGCCAATAGGTTTTTATATAGAAAAATATCTTTTCTTAGTTTATTTTAAGAACCACAGGTTCAAATTCTACATGTAATATCTCATTCGAAAGGTATTGCAGGTAAGTACTTTAGGAACTTCAAATCATCAAAATTGCATGTATACTTTTCAAGTTATTGACAAATAGCTGTTTTAAAAGTGGACACTTAGTGCAATTTTCACAGTTCCTAGGGGAGGTAAGTTTTGATTAGTTTTACCAGGTAAGTAAGACACTTACAGGGTTCAGTTCTTGGTCCAAGGTAGCCCACCGTTGGGGGTTCAGAGCAACCCCAAAGTCACCACACCAGCAGCTCAGGGCCGGTCAGGTGCAGAGTTCAAAGTGGTGCCCAAAACACATAGGCTAGAATGGAGAGAAGGGGGTGCCCCGGTTCCGGTCTGCTTGCAGGTAAGTACCCGCGTCTTCGGAGGGCAGACCAGGGGGGTTTTGTAGGGCACCGGGGGGGACACGAGTCCACACAGAAATTTCACCCTCAGCGGCGCGGGGGCGGCCGGGTGCAGTGTAGAAACAAGCGTCGGGTTCGCAATGTTAGTCTATGAGAGATCTCGGGATCTCTTCAGCGCTGCAGGCAGGCAAGGGGGGGGTTCCTCGGGGAAACCTCCACTTGGGCAAGGGAGAGGGACTCCTGGGGGTCACTTCTCCAGTGAAAGTCCGGTCCTTCAGGTCCTGGGGGCTGCGGGTGCAGGGTCTCTCCCAGGCGTCGGGACTTTAGGTTCAAAGAGTCGCGGTCAGGGGAAGCCTCGGGATTCCCTCTGCAGGCGGCGCTGTGGGGGCTCAGGGGGGACAGGTTTTGGTACTCACAGTATCAGAGTAGTCCTGGGGTCCCTCCTGAGGTGTCGGGTCTCCACCAGCCGAGTCGGGGTCGCCGGGTGCAGTGTTGCAAGTCTCACGCTTCTTGCGGGGAGCTTGCAGGGTTCTTTAAAGCTGCTGAAAACAAAGTTGCAGCTTTTCTTGGAGCAGGTCCGCTGTCCTCGGGAGTTTCTTGTCTTTTCGAAGCAGGGGCAGTCCTCAGAGGATGTCGAGGTCGCTGGTCCCTTCGGAAGGCGTCGCTGGAGCAGGATCTTTGGAAGGCAGGAGACAGGCCGGTGAGTTTCTGGAGCCAAGGCAGTTGTCGTCTTCTGGTCTTCCGCTGCAGGGGTTTTCAGCTGGGCAGTCCTTCTTCTTGTTGCAGGAATCTAATTTTCTAGGGTTCAGGGTAGCCCTTAAATACTAAATTTAAGGGCGTGTTTAGGTCTGGGGGGTTAGTAGCCAATGGCTACTAGCCCTGAGGGTGGGTACACCCTCTTTGTGCCTCCTCCCAAGGGGAGGGGGTCACAATCCTAACCCTATTGGGGGAATCCTCCATCTGCAAGATGGAGGATTTCTAAAAGTTAGAGTCACCTCAGCTCAGGACACCTTAGGGGCTGTCCTGACTGGCCAGTGACGACTCCTTGTTATTCTCATTATTTTCTCCGGCCTTGCCGCCAAAAGTGGGGCCTGGCCGGAGGGGGCGGGCAACTCCACTAGCTGGAGTGTCCTGCTGGGTTGGCACAAAGGAGGTGAGCCTTTGAGGCTCACCGCCAGGTGTGACAATTCCTGCCTGGGAGAGGTGTTAGCATCTCCACCCAGTGCAGGCTTTGTTACTGGCCTCAGAGTGACAAAGGCACTCTCCCCATGGGGCCAGCAACATGTCTCGGTTTGTGGCAGGCTGCTAAAACTAGTCAGCCTACACAGATAGTCGGTTAAGTTTCAGGGGGCACCTCTAAGGTGCCCTCTGTGGTGTATTTTACAATAAAATGTACACTGGCATCAGTGTGCATTTATTGTGCTGAGAAGTTTGATACCAAACTTCCCAGTTTTCAGTGTAGCCATTATGGTGCTGTGGAGTTCGTGTTTGACAGACTCCCAGACCATATACTCTTATGGCTACCCTGCACTTACAATGTCTAAGGTTTTGTTTAGACACTGTAGGGGTACCATGCTCATGCACTGGTACCCTCACCTATGGTATAGTGCACCCTGCCTTAGGGCTGTAAGGCCTGCTAGAGGGGTGTCTTACCTATACTGCATAGGCAGTGAGAGGCTGGCATGGCACCCTGAGGGGAGTGCCATGTCGACTTACTCGTTTTGTCCTCACTAGCACACACAAGCTGGTAAGCAGTGTGTCTGTGCTGAGTGAGAGGTCTCCAGGGTGGCATAAGACATGCTGCAGCCCTTAGAGACCTTCCTTGGCATCAGGGCCCTTGGTACTAGAAGTACCAGTTACAAGGGACTTATCTGGATGCCAGGGTCTGCCAATTGTGGATACAAAAGTACAGGTTAGGGAAAGAACACTGGTGCTGGGGCCTGGTTAGCAGGCCTCAGCACACTTTCAATTGTAAACATAGCATCAGCAAAGGCAAAAAGTCAGGGGGCAACCATGCCAAGGAGGCATTTCCTTACACAACCCCCCCCCAAACGAAAGAGGATGAGACTAACCTTTCCCAAGAGAGTCTTCATTTTCTAAGTGGAAGAACCTGGAAAGGCCATCTGCATTGGCATGGGCAGTCCCAGGTCTGTGTTCCACTATAAAGTCCATTCCCTGTAGGGAGATGGACCACCTCAACAGTTTAGGATTTTCACCTTTCATTTGCATCAGCCATTTGAGAGGTCTGTGGTCAGTTTGAACTAGGAAGTGAGTCCCAAAGAGGTATGGTCTCAGCTTCTTCAGGGACCAGACCACAGCAAAGGCCTCCCTCTCAATGGCACTCCAACACTGCTCCCTGGGGAGTAACCTCCTGCTAATGAAAGCAACAGGCTGGTCAAGGCCATCATCATTTGTTTGGGACAAAACTGCCCCTATCCCATGTTCAGAGGCATCAGTCTGCACAATGAACTGCTTAGAATAATCTGGAGCTTTGAGAACTGGTGCTGAGCACATTGCCTGTTTCAGGGTGTCAAAGGCCTGTTGGCAGTCCACAGTCCAGTTCACTTTCTTGGGCATTTTCTTGGAGGTGAGCTCAGTGAGGGCTGTCACAATGGATCCATATCCCTTCACAAACCTCCTGTAGTACCCAGTCAAGCCAAGGAATGCCCTGACTTGAGTCTGGGTTTTTGGAGCTACCCAGTCCAGAATAGTCTGGATCTTGGGTTGGAGTGGCTGAACTTGGCCTCCACCTACAAGGTGTCCCAAGTAAACCACAGTTCCCTGCCCTATCTGGCATTTGGATGCCTTGATAGAGAGGCCTGCAGATTGCAGAGCCTTCAAAACCTTCCTCAGGTGGACCAGGTGATCCTGCCAGGTGGAGCTAAAGACAGCAATATCATCAAGATAAGCTGTGCTAAAGGACTCCAAGCCAGCAAGGACTTGATTCACCAACCTTTGGAAGGTGGCAGGGGCATTCTTTAAACCAAAGGGCATAACAGTAAACTGATAATGCCCATCAGGTGTGGAGAATGCTGTCTTTTCTTTTGCTCCAGGTGCCATTTTTATTTGCCAGTACCCTGCTGTTAAGTCAAAGGTACTTAGAAATTTGGCAGCACCTAATTTATCAATGAGCTCATCAGCTCTTGGAATTGGATGAGCATCTGTCTTGGTGACAGAATTGAGCCCTCTGTAGTCCACACAAAACCTCATCTCTTTCTTTCCATCTGTGGTGTGAGGTTTGGGGACTAAGACCACTGGGCTAGCCCAGGGGCTGTCAGAGCGCTCAATGACTCCCAATTCCAGCATCTTGTGGACTTCCACCTTGATGCTTTCCTTAACATGGTCAGACTGTCTAAAGATTTTGTTCTTGACAGGCATGCTGTCTCCTGTGTCCACATCATGGGTACACAGGTGTGTCTGACCAGGGGTTAAGGAGAAGAGTTCAGGAAACTGTTGTAGGACTCTCCTACAATCAGCTTGCTGTTGGCCAGAGAGGGTGTCTGAGTAGATCACTCCATCTACTGTACCATCTTTTGGGTCTGATGACAGAAGATCAGGGAGAGGTTCACTCTCTGCCTCCTGATCCTCATCTGTTACCATCAACAGATTGACATCAGCCCTGTCGTGGAAGAGCTTAAGGCGGTTTACATGGATCACCCTTTTGGGGCTCCTGCTTGTGCCCAGGTCCACCAAGTAGGTGACCTGACTCTTCCTCTCTAGTACTGGGTAAGGGCCACTCCATTTGTCCTGGAGTGCCCTGGGAGCCACAGGCTCCAGAACCCAGACTTTCTGCCCTGGTTGGAACTCAACCAGTGCAGCCTTTTGGTCATACCAAAACTTCTGGAGCTGTTGGCTGGCCTCAAGGTTTTTGGTTGCCTTTTCCATGTACTCTGCCATTCTAGAGCGAAGGCCAAGTACATAGTCCACTATGTCCTGTTTAGGCTCATGGAGAGGTCTCTCCCAGCCTTCTTTAACAAGGGCAAGTGGTCCCCTTACAGGATGACCAAACAGAAGTTCAAAGGGTGAGAACCCTACTCCCTTCTGTGGTACCTCCCTGTAAGCGAAAAGCAGACATGGCAGGAGGACATCCCATCTCCTTTTGAGTTTTTCTGGGAGCCCCATGATCATGCCTTTTAATGTCTTGTTGAATCTCTCAACTAAGCCATTAGTTTGTGGATGGTAAGGTGTAGTGAATTTATAAGTCACTCCACACTCATTCCACATGTGCTTTAGGTATGCTGACATGAAGTTGGTACCTCTGTCAGACACCACCTCCTTAGGGAAACCCACTCTGGTAAAGATACCAATGAGGGCCTTGGCTACTGCAGGGGCAGTAGTCGACCTAAGGGGAATAGCTTCAGGATACCTGGTAGCATGATCCACTACTACCAGGATATACATATTTCCTGAGGCTGTGGGAGGTTCCAGTGGACCAACTATGTCCACACCCACTCTTTCAAAGGGCACCCCCACCACTGGAAGTGGAATGAGGGGGGCCTTTGGGTGCCCACCTGTCTTACCACTGGCTTGACAGGTGGGGCAGGAGAGGCAAAACTCCTTAACCATGTTGGACATATTGGGCCAGTAGAAGTGGTTGACTAACCTCTCCCACGTCTTGGTTTGTCCCAAATGTCCAGCAAGGGGAATGTCATGGGCCAATGTTAGGATGAACTCTCTGAACAGCTGAGGCACTACCACTCTCCTAGTGGCACCAGGTTTGGGGTCTCTGGCCTCAGTGTACAGGAGCCCATCTTCCCAATAGACCCTATGTGTTCCATTTTTCTTGCCTTTGGACTCTTCAGCAGCTTGCTGCCTAAGGCCTTCAAGAGAGGGACAGGTTTCTTGTCCCTTACACAGCTCTTCCCTTGAGGGTCCCCCTGGGCCTAAGAGCTCAACCTGATAAGGTTCAAGTTCCAAAGGCTCAGTTCCCTCAGAGGGCAGAACTTCTTCCTGAGAAGAGAGGTTCCCTTTCTTTTGCTGTGTTGCAGTTGGTTTCCCAACTGACTTTCCTGTTCTCTTGGTAGGCTGGGCCATTTTTCCAGACTCCAGCTCTACTTTTTCACCCTGTGCCTTGCATTGTGCTCTTGTTTTCACACACACCAGTTCAGGGATACCCAGCATGGCTGCATGGGTTTTTAGCTCTACCTCAGCCCATGCTGAGGACTCCAGGTCATTTCCAAGCAGACAGTCCACTGGGATATTTGAGGAGACCACCACCTGTTTCAGGCCATTGACCCCTCCCCATTCTAAAGTAACCATTGCCATGGGATGTACTTTTCTCTGATTGTCAGCGTTGGTGACTGTGTAAGTTTTTCCAGTCAGGTATTGGCCAGGGGAAACCAGTTTCTCTGTCACCATGGTGACACTGGCACCTGTATCCCTCAGGCCCTCTATTCTAGTCCCATTAATTAAGAGTTGCTGTCTGTATTTTTGCATGTTAGGCGGCCAGACAGCTAGTGTGGCTAAATCCACCCCACCCTCAGAAACTAGAGTAGCTTCAGTGTGGACCCTGATTTGCTCTGGGCACACTGTTGATCCCACTTGGAGACTAGCCATACCAGTGTTACCTGGATGGGAGTTTGGAGTGGAACCTTTCTTGGGACAGGCCTTGTCTCCAGTTTGGTGTCCATGCTGTTTACAGCTATGACACCAGGCCTTTTTGGGATCAAAGTTTTTACCCTTGTACCCATTGTTTTGTGAAGAGGCTCTGGGCCCACCCTCCTGTGCAGGTTTTTGGGGGCCTGTAGAAGACTCTTTACTATTTTTAGTTTTGGTTGTCTCATCACCCTTCTGCTGGGGAGTCTTTGTGACCCCTTTCTTTTGGTCACCCCCTGTTGAAGTCTTGGACACCCTTGTCTTGACCCAATGGTCCGCCTTCTTTCCCAATTCTTGGGGAGAAATTGGTCCTAGGTCTACCAGATGCTGATGCAGTTTATCATTGAAACAATTACTTAACAGGTGTTCTTTCACAAATAAATTGTACAGCCCATCATAATTACTTACACCACTGCCTTGAATCCAACCATCTAGTGTTTTCACTGAGTAGTCAACAAAGTCAACCCAGGTCTGGCTCGAGGATTTTTGAGCCCCCCTGAACCTAATCCTGTACTCCTCAGTGGAGAATCCAAAGCCCTCAATCAGGGTACCCTTCATGAGGTCATAAGATTCTGCATCTTGTCCAGAGAGTGTGAGGAGTCTATCCCTACACTTTCCTGTGAACATTTCCCAAAGGAGAGCACCCCAGTGAGATCTGTTCACTTTTCTGGTTACACAAGCCCTCTCAAAAGCTGTGAACCATTTGGTGATGTCATCACCATCTTCATATTTAGTTACAATCCCTTTGGGGATTTTCAACATGTCAGGAGAATCTCTGACCCTATTTATGTTGCTGCCACCATTGATGGGTCCTAGGCCCATCTCTTGTCTTTCCCTCTCTATGGCTAGGATCTGTCTTTCCAAAGCCAACCTTTTGGCCATCCTGGCTAACTGGATGTCCTCTTCACTGGAGTTATCCTCAGTGATTTCAGAGTTGTTGGTCCCTCCTGTGAGGGAACCAGCATCTCTGACTATTATTTGTGGAGTCAGGGCTTGAGAAGCCCTGCTCTCCCTAAGTAGGACTGGAGGGGGGGAATTTCCCTCCAAGTCACTATCTTCATCCTCTGAGTTGCCATCCTCAGAGGGGTTGGCCTTTTCAAACTCTGCCAAAAGCTCCTGGAGCTGTACTTTGGTAGGTTTGGGGCCCATTGCTATTTTCTTTAGTTTACAGAGTGACCTTAGCTCTCTCATCTGTAGATGGAGGTAAGGTGTGGTGTCGAGTTCCACCACATTCACATCTGTGCTAGACATTATGCTTCTAAAAGTAGGAATACTTTTTAAGAAACTAAAACTGGTTCTAGAATCTAATTCAAACTTTTACAAACTTTTAAACTCTAAAAGAAATGCTAAACAGGATCTAACACAAGGCCCTAGCAGGTCTTTTAAGAATTTAGAAAACTTTTCAAATTGCAAAAATCAATTTCTAATGACAATTTTGGAATTTGTCGTGTGATCAGGTATTGGCTGAGTAGTCCAGCAAATGCAAAGTCTTGTACCCCACCGCTGATCCACCAATGTAGGAAGTTGGCTCTGTATGTGCTATTTCAAAGTAAGGAATAGCATGCACAGAGTCCAAGGGTTCCCCTTAGAGGTAAAATAGTGGTAAAAATAGATAATACTAATGCTCTATTTTGTGGTAGTGTGGTCGAGCAGTAGGCTTATCCAAGGAGTAGTGTTAAGCATTTGTTGTACATACACATAGACAATAAATGAGGTACACACACTCGGAGACAAATCCAGCCAATAGGTTTTTATATAGAAAAATATCTTTTCTTAGTTTATTTTAAGAACCACAGGTTCAAATTCTACATGTAATATCTCATTCGAAAGGTATTGCAGGTAAGTACTTTAGGAACTTCAAATCATCAAAATTGCATGTATACTTTTCAAGTTATTGACAAATAGCTGTTTTAAAAGTGGACACTTAGTGCAATTTTCACAGTTCCTAGGGGAGGTAAGTTTTGATTAGTTTTACCAGGTAAGTAAGACACTTACAGGGTTCAGTTCTTGGTCCAAGGTAGCCCACCGTTGGGGGTTCAGAGCAACCCCAAAGTCACCACACCAGCAGCTCAGGGCCGGTCAGGTGCAGAGTTCAAAGTGGTGCCCAAAACACATAGGCTAGAATGGAGAGAAGGGGGTGCCCCGGTTCCGGTCTGCTTGCAGGTAAGTACCCGGGTCTTCGGAGGGCAGACCAGGGGGGTTTTGTAGGGCACCGGGGGGGACACGAGTCCACACAGAAATTTCACCCTCAGCGGCGCGGGGGCGGCCGGGTGCAGTGTAGAAACAAGCGACGGGTTCGCAATGTTAGTCTATGAGAGATCTCGGGATCTCTTCAGCGCTGCAGGCAGGCAAGGGGGGGGTTCCTCGGGGAAACCTCCACTTGGGCAAGGGAGAGGGACTCCTGGGGGTCACTTCTCCAGTGAAAGTCCGGTCCTTCAGGTCCTGGGGGCTGCGGGTGCAGGGTCTCTCCCAGGCGTCGGGACTTTAGGTTCAAAGAGTCGCGGTCAGGGGAAGCCTCGGGATTCCCTCTGCAGGCGGCGCTGTGGGGGCTCAGGGGGGACAGGTTTTGGTACTCACAGTATCAGAGTAGTCCTGGGGTCCCTCCTGAGGTGTCGGGTCTCCACCAGCCGAGTCGGGGTCGCCGGGTGCAGTGTTGCAAGTCTCACGCTTCTTGCGGGGAGCTTGCAGGGTTCTTTAAAGCTGCTGAAAACAAAGTTGCAGCTTTTCTTGGAGCAGGTCCGCTGTCCTCGGGAGTTTCTTGTCTTTTCGAAGCAGGGGCAGTCCTCAGAGGATGTCGAGGTCGCTGGTCCCTTCGGAAGGCGTCGCTGGAGCAGGATCTTTGGAAGGCAGGAGACAGGCCGGTGAGTTTCTGGAGCCAAGGCAGTTGTCGTCTTCTGGTCTTCCGCTGCAGGGGTTTTCAGCTGGGCAGTCCTTCTTCTTGTTGCAGGAATCTAATTTTCTAGGGTTCAGGGTAGCCCTTAAATACTAAATTTAAGGGCGTGTTTAGGTCTGGGGGGTTAGTAGCCAATGGCTACTAGCCCTGAGGGTGGGTACACCCTCTTTGTGCCTCCTCCCAAGGGGAGGGGGTCACAATCCTAACCCTATTGGGGGAATCCTCCATCTGCAAGATGGAGGATTTCTAAAAGTTAGAGTCACCTCAGCTCAGGACACCTTAGGGGCTGTCCTGACTGGCCAGTGACTCCTCCTTGTTATTCTCATTATTTTCTCCGGCCTTGCCGCCAAAAGTGGGGCCTGGCCGGAGGGGGCGGGCAACTCCACTAGCTGGAGTGTCCTGCTGGGTTGGCACAAAGGAGGTGAGCCTTTGAGGCTCACCGCCAGGTGTGACAATTCCTGCCTGGGAGAGGTGTTAGCATCTCCACCCAGTGCAGGCTTTGTTACTGGCCTCAGAGTGACAAAGGCACTCTCCCCATGGGGCCAGCAACATGTCTCGGTTTGTGGCAGGCTGCTAAAACTAGTCAGCCTACACAGATAGTCGGTTAAGTTTCAGGGGGCACCTCTAAGGTGCCCTCTGTGGTGTATTTTACAATAAAATGTACACTGGCATCAGTGTGCATTTATTGTGCTGAGAAGTTTGATACCAAACTTCCCAGTTTTCAGTGTAGCCATTATGGTGCTGTGGAGTTCGTGTTTGACAGACTCCCAGACCATATACTCTTATGGCTACCCTGCACTTACAATGTCTAAGGTTTTGTTTAGACACTGTAGGGGTACCATGCTCATGCACTGGTACCCTCACCTATGGTATAGTGCACCCTGCCTTAGGGCTGTAAGGCCTGCTAGAGGGGTGTCTTACCTATACTGCATAGGCAGTGAGAGGCTGGCATGGCACCCTGAGGGGAGTGCCATGTCGACTTACTCGTTTTGTCCTCACTAGCACACACAAGCTGGTAAGCAGTGTGTCTGTGCTGAGTGAGAGGTCTCCAGGGTGGCATAAGACATGCTGCAGCCCTTAGAGACCTTCCTTGGCATCAGGGCCCTTGGTACTAGAAGTACCAGTTACAAGGGACTTATCTGGATGCCAGGGTCTGCCAATTGTGGATACAAAAGTACAGGTTAGGGAAAGAACACTGGTGCTGGGGCCTGGTTAGCAGGCCTCAGCACACTTTCAATTGTAAACATAGCATCAGCAAAGGCAAAAAGTCAGGGGGCAACCATGCCAAGGAGGCATTTCCTTACAATGCTCGATGAGATGCTGCATCTCGTCCCAATGGGCTCTATCATATCGTGCTAGGAGCGCCTGAGAGTTGGCGATGCGCCACTGGTTTGCAGCTTGTACTGCAACCCTTTTCCCAGCTGCGTCGAACTTGCGGCTCTCCTTATCTGGAGGTGGTGCCTCGCCTGATGTGTGCGAGTTGGCTCTCTTGCGAGCTGCCCCTACCACGACTGAATCTGGTGGCAGCTGTGCGGTGATAAAAGTAGGGTCCGTGGGCAGTGCTTTATATTTTTTCCCCACCCTTGCAGTTATCGCTCTACTCTTGACAGGTTCTTTGAAGATCTGCTTTGCGTGCCTTAGCATTCCTGGAAGCATAGGCAGGCTTTGGTAGGTGTTATGGGTGGAAGAGAGGGTGTTGAAAAGGAAGTCATCCTCGACAGGTTCTGCGTGTAACGACACATTATGGAACTCTGCTGCCCTAGCTACCACGTGTGCATACGCTGTACTGTCCTCAGGTGGTGAGGGCTTGGTAGGGTACGACTCAGGACTATTGTCTGATACTGGGGCGTCGTAAAGGTCCCAAGCGTCTTGGTCATCTTGGCTCATGGTGGTATGAGCCGGTGAATGTGACGGAGTCTGTGCCGGTGATATATGAGTTACAGGTGGAGGAGAGGATGGCGGGGTTACCTTTTTAACCACTTTTGTTTGTGGTGTGTGTTCCTGTGTTTGGAACTCGAGTCTCCTTTTTCTCCTGATTGGGGGAAGGATGCTGATTTTCCCTGTCCCACTTTGTATGAAAATCCGCTTTTGTGTGTGGTCCACGTCAGTGGTCTGCAACTCTTCCTCAAATCTGTGTTTGCGCATTTGAGAGGACAGTGATTGTTCCTCTGAATACGAGCTGGCAGTCGTTTTGGCACCGAAACTGTGTCTTTGCTTGTTTTCGGCTCCGAGGAGAATTTCCTCTTTTTCGGAGTCAAGCCTTCTCGGCGTCTATCATCCTCGGTGCTGCTGTCTCAGCGTCTAGCAGCTTCGGTTCCGCTGTCTCGGCGTCGATCTTTTTCGGCAGCACTGTCTCGGTCCCGAGATTGCTGCGTGCCTGTGTCTCGACCCGAGTCGGACGATCTCGGCACCGGTTCGGCCTTTTTCGGTGCCGATGGACGGTCACCTACTTTATGGGTTGAGCCATGGCCTGTTGGCAGTGGCGTCCCCTGGGCCTTGTCTGTTTTCTTGTGTGGTGCTTGCTTCGACGTCTTACTCACGGTTTCTTCGACGTCGAATTCTTCCGAGTCCGATTCATGAATGGAGAAGGCTTCCTCCTCTTCTCCTTGTTCCTCGAACCCTCGTTGTCCTGTCGGCGTGGCCGCCATCTGTAATCTTCTGGCTCGCCGGTCACGGAGCATTTTTCGGGACCGAAACGCACGACAGGCCTCAAACGTCTCTTGCCTGTGCTCGGGCGACAGGCACAAGTTACAGACCAAATGTTGGTCTGTATATGGATACTTATTGTGGCATTTAGGACAGAATCGGAACGGGGTCCGTTCCATCAGTGTCGATGTTACACGCGGTCGGGCCGACCAGGCCCCGACGGGGGATCGAAATTACCCCGAAGGGCTACCGGAGCTCTTCACGATTCGGTGTCGATTCTATTCTAACCCGAAACCGAACGAAACAATACCGACGTAGTTTTCCGAAGTTATGACTATCTTTCCGTCCCGAAACCCGGAGCGAAAAGGAACACGTCCGAACCCGATGGCGGAAAAAAAACAATCTAACATGGAGTCGACGCCCATGCGCAATGGAACAAAGGAGGAGGAGTCCCTCGGTCTCGTGACTCGAAAAGACTTCTTCGAAGAAAAACAACTTGTAACACTCCGACCCACCAGACAGCGGACTATGCACAACATGTGTATCTGCAGCTACACATGCCACCGAACATATATTTTCTTAGTTTATTTTAAGAACCACAGGTTCAATTTTTACATGTAATACTTTAAATGAAAGGTATTGCAGGTAGGTACTTTAGGAACTTTGAATAATCAAAATAGCATATACAGTCTTCACATAAATCACCTATAGCTATTTTAAAACTAGACAGTGCAATTTTCACAGTTCCTATGGGGAATAAGAGTTCGTTTTTTGCAGGTAATTAAACCACCTACGGGGTTCAAGTTTGGGTCCAAGGTAGGCCACCGTTGGGGGTTCAGAGCAACCCCAAAGTTACCACACCAGCAGCTCAGGGCCGGTCAGGTGCAGAGGTCAAAGCAGTGCCCAAACAGCATAGGCTTCAATGGAGAAGGGGGTGCCCCGGTTCCAGTCTGCCAGCAGGTAAGTACCCGCGACTTCGGAGGGCAGTCCAGGGGTGTTTTGTTCGCCACCGGGGGGTGGGGAGACGTGGGGGGGGCTGGAAACAAGTCAGCACAAAAAGAACACCATCAACGGCACAGGGGCAGCCGGGTGCAGAGTTGAAACAGGCGTCGGGTTTGCAATAGATTTCAATGGGAGACCCAGGGGTCTCTTCAGCAATGCAGGCAAGGGGGGGGGGGCTCCTCGGGGTAGCCACCACCTGGGCAAGGGACAGGGCCACCTGGGGGGTCGCTCCTGCACTGGAGGTCGGATCCTTCAGGTCCTGGGGGCTGCGGGTGCAGTGTGTTTCGGTGTCGGGTTCTTGGAAGCAGGCAGTCACGGTCAGTGGGAGCCTCGGGATTCCCTCTGCAGGCGTTGCTGGGGGGCTCAGGGGGGTCAACTCTGGCTACTCACAGGGTCGTAGTCGCCGGGGAGTCCTCCCTGTAGTGTTGGTTCTCCGCAGGTCGAGCCGTGGGCATCGGGTGCAGAGTCGAAAGTCTCACGCTTCCGGCGGGAAACTTGTGGTCCTTTAAAAGTTGTTTCTTTGTTGAAAGTTTCAGTCTTTGGGGAACAGGGCCGCTGTCCTCGGGAGTTCTTGGTCCTTTTAGATGCAAGGTAGTCCTCTGAGGCGTCAAAGGTCGCTGGACCCTGGGGAACGCATCGCTGTTGCAGTTTTTCTCGAAGTGGGGAGACAGGCCGGTAGGTCTGGGGCCAAAGCAGTTGGTGTCTCAGTCTTCTCTGCAGGGCTCCAGGTCAGCAGTCCTCCTTAGTCTTCAGCTTGCAGGAATCTAGTTTCCTAGGTTCTGGGGAGCCCCTAAATAATGAATTTAGGGGTGTGTTTAGATCTGGGAGGGCAGTAGCCAATGGCTACTGTCCTTGAGGGTGGCTACACCCTCCTTGTGCCTCCTCCCTGAGGGGAGGGGGCCACATCCCTATTCCTATTGGGGGAAATCCTCCAAAACCAAGATGGAGGATTTCTAAAGGCAGGGGTCACCTCAGCTCAGGACACCTTAGGGGCTGTCCTGACTGGTGGGTGACGACTCCTTGTTTTTCTCATTATCTCCCCTGGACTTGCCGCCAAAAGTGAATAGACTTAGACACTGTAAGGGCATATTGCTCACGCAGCTATGCCCTCACCTGTGGTATAGTGCACCCTGCCTTAGGGCTTTAAGTCCTGCTAGAGGGGTGACTTACCTATGCCACAGGCAGCATTTTGTGTGCATGGCATCCTGAGGGGGATGCCATGTTGACTTTGCCTTTTTCTCCCCACCAACACACACAATCTGCAATGGTAGTGTGCATGTGTTAGTTGAGGGGTCCCTGAGGGTGGCACAACATATGCTGCAGCCCTTAGGGACCTTCCCTGGTCACAGGGCCCTTGGTACCACTGGTACGTTTTACAAGGGACTTATCTGTGTGCCAGGGGTATGCCAATTGTGGAAACAATGGTACATTTTAGGTGAAAGAACACTGGTGCTGGGGCCTGGTTAGCAGGGTCCCAGCACACTTCTTAGTCAAGTCCGTATCAGGCAAAAAAGTGGGGGATAACTGCACCAGGGAGCCATTTCCTTACACCACCTATCAGAAGGGGGCTCTGACGTCACCTTCCTGGCCACTCAGATACTCCCAGAGCTCCCTACCAACCTTGGATTCAAAATGGCAGAACCAGGGACCCTCTGGAGGAGCTCTGGACACCAACCCTGGGGTGGTGATTGACAGGGGAGTGGTCACTGCTTTCCTACAAACAGGTCTGCTGTTCACAGGAGGTCTTGAGTAGTTTTTGAAGGCAGGCAGTCCTCCCGGGGTTTTGGAGTCACAGTTCCCCCAAAGTCAACTTTGGGGCAGGTTTGACAAATGATGAGGCCAGCGGGACTGGTACCAGGTCAGCTTTTTATTTTGTCCTCTACTGCTGCCACAGCTATTCAGTATACTTGGTCTTAGGTCATTAGGATCTGTTTCTCTGGAGCCAGGTGCTCCCTAAACACTGAATTTAGGGGTGTGTAGGGTAGTAGCCAATGGGCTACAGACCCCTGGGGTCACCATGCCCTCTATATGACCACTTCCTGTGGGAACTGGGCATAACCCTGTCCCAGAATTCCTAGGTAGGACATCACAAAGATGGCTACCTCTGAAAAATTGTGTCCACCTCACAGTAGCCCACTTTAGGGGTGGTACTAGCCTAGAGGTGGCATGCCTACCTGACTAGTTAATTGTCCTGCCTAAATGGGCAATGGCTTGCTTTCCTGTAAGGGGAGCCTGAATTGTGTTTCAAAGAGGCAGCAGCCCTTTGAGGCTTGCCACCTTAGGAAGAAAAATCAGCAGGTCATCCTGTGGAAGGGGATGTTACACCCTCTTCCCAGATAGGTTTTTGCTTTGGGTCTCCTGAGAGCAGAAGGCTCTCATCCTAGGGGCCCAAAACCGTGTGGAAGGCTAGCAGAACCTGGTAAGCAAGCACACAAGAGGCTGGTAGGGTGTCAGGGGGCACCTCTAAGGTGCCCTCTGGGTGCATGTATTGGTAAATTCAACACTGGCATCAGTCTGGGTTCACCAAAACTAGATGTTTGATATCAAAGATCCCTATCATCAGTGAAGCCATCACATAGCTGGGGAATGCATATTGACCAGTGTCCAGCACATGCATTTAAAAGGGCTTCCCTGGTCACATACTATATCTGAGAATTGACAGACATAGCAGGGGCATAGCTGTTCATGCAGCTATGTCCTCACATGTAATATAATGCACCCTGCCTTAGGGCTGTAAGGTCTGCTAGAGGGGTGACTTACATATATTGCATGCATGTAGGAAGTTGGCTCTGTATGTGCTATTTCAAAGTAAGGAATAGCATGCACAGAGTCCAAGGGTTCCCCTTAGAGGTAAAATAGTGGTAAAAATAGATAATACTAATGCTCTATTTTGTGGTAGTGTGGTCGAGCAGTAGGCTTATCCAAGGAGTAGTGTTAAGCATTTGTTGTACATACACATAGACAATAAATGAGGTACACACACTCAGAGACAAATCCAGCCAATAGGTTTTTATATAGAAAAATATCTTTTCTTAGTTTATTTTAAGAACCACAGGTTCAAATTCCACATGTAATATCTCATTCGAAAGGTATTGCAGGTAAGTACTTTAGGAACTTCAAATCATCAAAATTGCATGTATACTTTTCAAGTTATTCACAAATAGCTGTTTTAAAAGTGGACACTTAGTGCGATTTTCACAGTTCCTAGGGGAGGTAAGTATTTGTTAGTTTTACCAGGTAAGTAAGACACTTACAGGGTTCAGTTCTTGGTCCAAGGTAGCCCACCGTTGGGGGTTCAGAGCAACCCCAAAGTCACCACACCAGCAGCTCAGGGCCGGTCAGGTGCAGAGTTCAAAGTGGTGCCCAAAACACATAGGCTAGAATGGAGAGAAGGGGGTGCCCCGGTTCCGGTCTGCTTGCAGGTAAGTACCCGCGTCTTCGGAGGGCAGACCAGGGGGGTTTTGTAGGGCACCGGGGGGGACACAAGTCCACACAGAAATTTCACCCTCAGCGGCGCGGGGGCGGCCGGGTGCAGTGTAGAAACAAGCGTCGGGTTCGCAATGTTAGTCTATGAGAGATCTCGGGATCTCTTCAGCGCTGCAGGCAGGCAAGGGGGGGGTTCCTCGGGGAAACCTCCACTTGGGCAAGGGAGAGGGACTCCTGGGGGTCACTTCTCCAGTGAAAGTCCGGTCCTTCAGGTCCTGGGGGCTGCGGGTGCAGGGTCTCTCCCAGGCGTCGGGACTTTAGGTTCAAAGAGTCGCGGTCAGGGGAAGCCTCGGGATTCCCTCTGCAGGCGGCGCTGTGGGGGCTCGGGGGGGACAGGTTTTGGTACTCACAGTATCAGAGTAGTCCTGGGGTCCCTCCTGAGGTGTCGGGTCTCCACCAGCCGAGTCGGGGTCGCCGGGTGCAGTGTTGCAAGTCTCACGCTTCTTGCGGGGAGCTTGCAGGGTTCTTTAAAGCTGCTGGAAACAAAGTTGCAGTTTTTCTTGGAGCAGGTCCGCTGTCCTCGGGAGTTTCTTGTCTTTTCGAAGCAGGGGCAGTCCTCAGAGGATGTCGAGGTCGCTGGTCCCTTCGGAAGGCGTCGCTGGAGCAGGATCTTTGGAAGGCAGGAGACAGGCCGGTGAGTTTCTGGAGCCAAGGCAGTTGTCGTCTTCTGGTCTTCCGCTGCAGGGGTTTTCAGCTGGGCAGTCCTTCTTCTTGTTGCAGGAATCTAATTTTCTAGGGTTCAGGGTAGCCCTTAAATACTAAATTTAAGGGCGTGTTTAGGTCTGGGGGGGTTAGTAGCCAATGGCTACTAGCCCTGAGGGTGGGTACACCCTCTTTGTGCCTCCTCCCAAGGGGAGGGGGTCACAATCCTAACCCTATTGGGGGAATCCTCCATCTGCAAGATGGAGGATTTCTAAAAGTTAGAGTCACCTCAGCTCAGGACACCTTAGGGGCTGTCCTGACTGGCCAGTGACTCCTCCTTGTTTTTCTCATTATTTTCTCCGGCCTTGCCGCCAAAAGTGGGGCCTGGCCGGAGGGGGCGGGCAACTCCACTAGCTGGAGTGTCCTGCTGGGTTGGCACAAAGGAGGTGAGCCTTTGAGGCTCACCGCCAGGTGTGACAATTCCTGCCTGGGAGAGGTGTTAGCATCTCCACCCAGTGCAGGCTTTGTTACTGGCCTCAGAGTGACAAAGGCACTCTCCCCATGGGGCCAGCAACATGTCTCGGTTTGTGGCAGGCTGCTAAAACTAGTCAGCCTACACAGATAGTCGGTTAAGTTTCAGGGGGCACCTCTAAGGTGCCCTCTGGGGTGTATTTTACAATAAAATGTACACTGGCATCAGTGTGCATTTATTGTGCTGAGAAGTTTGATACCAAACTTCCCAGTTTTCAGTGTAGCCATTATGGTGCTGTGGAGTTCGTGTTTGACAGACTCCCAGACCATATACTCTTATGGCTACCCTGCACTTACAATGTCTAAGGTTTTGTTTAGACACTGTAGGGGTACCATGCTCATGCACTGGTACCCTCACCTATGGTATAGTGCACCCTGCCTTAGGGCTGTAAGGCCTGCTAGAGGGGTGTCTTACCTATACTGCCTAGGCAGTGAGAGGCTGGCATGGCACCCTGAGGGGAGTGCCATGTCGACTTACTCATTTTGTTCTCACTAGCACACACAGGCTTGTAAGCAGTGTGTCTGTGCTGAGTGAGGGGTCTCTAGGGTGGCATAAGACATGCTGCAGCCCTTAGAGACCTTTCTTGGCATCAGGGCCCTTGGTACTAGAAGTACCAGTTACAAGGGACTTATCTGAATGCCAGGGTGTGCCAATTGTGGATACAATGGTACATTTTAGGTGAAGGAACACTGGTGCTGGGGCCTGGTTAGCAGGGTCCCAGCACACTTCTCAGTCAAGTCAGCATCAGTATCAGGCAAAAAGTGGGGGGTAACTGCAACAGGGAGCCATTTCTTTACAATGCAGCATTAGGGGATATGGCACACAGGTTGTGTGCCATGTCATGTTTTCACTTTTGTCTGCACCAAGACACAGCCCGCAATGACAGCTTGTCATGTGCTTGGTGAGTGGTCCCTTAGGGTGGCACAATTCGTGCTGCTGTTCTTAGGGACCCTCTTTAGCACCTCAGGCCCTAGGCACAAGGGGTACCGTTTACTAGGGACTTAAAGGGAGCTAAAGGATTTGGCAATTGGGGAAACAACTGTACAGTTTAGGGAAAGAGATCTGGCACTGGGGGCCTGGTAAGCAGGAACCCAGGGGGGGCATGGGAGGTGGGAGGGTGATGGCCTTGTCAAAAATGCATTTTCCTTGAGTTTCATTAAAATTGTGGTTTGAAAAAATGTGAAAAGGACCACATTTGGATTGTAAATGGAAGTGCATGTGCCAAAGCAACCAGAGCACGACCTCCCACTAATGCTTTCCTTAATCTGGCTAAAAAGTTACGTTTGTCAGCAAGCTCCCAACACACGACTATCTCTATCACTCCAAATCATAACTCTTACCTCTTTTTGGGCTTGATTTGGGCAGGCCTGGTTCAGTAACACCACTGTCAAAGAAAGGAGAAACCAAGAGTTAACATGTAAACCCAAGGATCAAGAAAGACATTTACAACAGGTTTACAGATAACCAGTTTTTCAGACTAACATACATAGTATGATTAAAATAATGATATCTCCATTACAGTTTTTTTCAGTTTGAGTAGCCTTTTTGTGCTTACTTCTCTATCACAATTACAGTTCTCCATGGGCATTTAGAAAGGATTAAAATACTTGTGCTATTCCTAGTCATCTGGCCTGACAGGGTATTATTGAAGCCAATGAATGTGTGAAAAATCCAATTCTGTTGAAGATGAATAGGGATTAGGATGCAACATATGACCCAAGAAGGATAGCTAGATATTAAGTAATAGAACCATGCAAGCAATTGTTACTGCCCTTCGATGAGTGCCGTGACAACAGCCCTAAAGCATGTTAAAGCTGCACCATCTGGTATCTAGAAGGCTTCTGTAACTCCATGAATTTGTCTGGACAGAACTCTATAATCATGCAAGTGTACTAGAAGTGTTCAATGTTCTTCCTTTTCACATATGTGTTCAACAAATAGAGACACCCAAAGTACCCCTCTTTTCTGAGTGAAGGTGGCCACTTTTCCCCTCAACCTTGGCTATGTAGTGAATCCTGGTGGTATTTACACAAATCTGTATGCACAGTTGTAAGGTAATGCCTCCTTGGCATGGTTACCCCTTGACTTTTTGCCTTTGCTGATGCCAAGTTCTGATTTGAAAGTGTGCTGAGGCCTGCTAATCTGGCCCCAGCACCAGTGTTCTTTCCCTAAAACTGTACCTTTGTTTGCACAATTGGCACACCCTTTCATCCAGTTACGTCCTGTAGGAAGTTGGCTCTGTATGCACTATTTCAAAGTAAGGAATAGTATGCACAGAGTCCAAGGGTTCCCCTTAGAGGTAAGATAGTGGCAAAAAGAGATAATACTAATGCTCTATTTTGTGGTAGTGTGGTCGAGCAGTAGGCTTATCAAAGGAGTAGTGTTAAGCATTTGGTGTACATACACACAGGCAATAAATGAGGAACACACACACAGAGACAAATCCAGCCAATAGGTTTTGTTATAGAAAAATATATTTTCTTAGTTTATTTTAAGAACCACAGGTTCAAATTCTACATGTAATATCTCATTTGAAAGGTATTGCAGGTAAGTACTTTAGGAACTTTGAATAATCACAATAGCATATATACTTTTTACATAAAACACATATAGCTATTTTAAAAGTGGACACAGTGCAATTTTCACAGTTCCTAGGGGAGGTAAGTTAATGTTAGCTCTTGCAGGTAAGTAAACCACCTACGGGGTTCAAATTGGGGTCCAAGGTAGCGCACCGTTGGGGGTTCAGAGCAACCCCAAAGTTACCACACCAGCAGCTCAGGGCCGGTCAGGTGCAGAGTTCAAAGTGGTGCCCAAAACGCATAGGCTTCAATGGAGAAGGGGGTGCCCCGGTTCCAGTCTGCCAGCAGGTAAGTACCCGCGTCTTCGGAGGGCAGACCAGGGGGGTTTTGTAGGGCACCGGGGGGGACAAGTCCACACAGAAAGTACACCCTCAGCAGCGCGGGGGCGGCCGGGTGCAGTGTGCGAACAAGCGTCAGGTTTGTAATAGGAATCAATGGGAGACCAAGGGGTCTCTTCAGCGGTGCAGACAGGCAAGGGCGGGACTCCTCGGGGTAGCCACCACCTGGGCAAGGGAGAGGGCCTCCTGGGGGTCACTCCTGCACTGGAGTTCCGATCCTTCAGGTCCTGGGGGCTGCGGGTGCAGGGTCTTTTCCAGGCGTTGGGATTGGAGAGTCAGGCAGTCGCGGTCAGGGGGAGCCTCGGGATTCCTTCTGCAGGCGTCGCTGGGGGGCTCAGGGGGTATACCCAGTGTACATTTGTTCCTGACATTAGTCGCTGCAGATTCACATGCTGTGCATAGGCCGCCGTCTGGTGTTGGGTCGGAGTGTTACAAGTTGTTTTTCTTCGAAGAAGTCTTTGAGTCACGAGACCGAGGGACTCCTCCTACTTTGGTTCCATTGCGCATGGGCGTCGACTCCATGTTAGATTGTTTTCCCCGCAGAGGGTGAGGTAGGAGTTGTGTATGTTAGTAATAGTGCCCATGCAATGGAATGAATAAGTATGTACAAAATGAAGGTTAAAGTAATATATTTACAAATGTACAAATGTTGAAGATTACTTCCAAACGGCTACAGGCTCCCGGGGAGGCGAGTGGGCGCATGTGAATCTGCAGCGACTAATGCCACGAACAGATGTACACTGGGTAAGTGACATTTTCCCTTCGGTGGCATGTGTAGCTGCAGATACGCATGCTGTGCATAGACTAGTAAGCAGTTATCTCCCCAAAAGCGGTGGTTCAGCCTGTAGGAGTGGAAGTAGTTTGAAATAAAGTTCTTAGTACAGCTTGACCTACTGTGGCTTGTTGTGCAGAAAGCACGTCTACACAGTAGTGCTTAGTAAATGTGTGAGGCGTAGACCATGTTGCTGCCTTACATATTTCGTTCATTGGAATATTTCCTAGAAAGGCCATGGTAGCACCTTTCTTTCTGGTTGAGTGTACCTTTGGTGTAATAGGCAGCTGTCTTTGCTTTAAGATAGCAGGTTTGGATGCACCTAACTATCCATCTAGCTATACCTTGTTTTGATATTGGATTTCCTGTATGAGGTTTTTGAAATGCAATAAATAGTTGTTTTGTTTTCCTAATTAGTTTTGTTCTGTCAATGTAGTACATTAGTGCTCTTTTAATGTCTAATGTATGTAGTGCTCTTTCAGCTATTGAGTCTGGCTGTGGAAAGAACACTGGCAATTCTACTGTTTGATTTAAGTGGAACGGTGAGATGACCTTTGGTAAGAATTTTGGGTTGGTTCTTAGAACTACCTTATTTTTGTGTATTTGAATAAATGGTTCTTGTATAGTAAATGCCTGAATTTCACTTACTCTTCTTAGAGATGTAATGGCAATGAGAAATGCAACTTTCCACGTTAGATATTGCATTTCGCAAGAGTGCATGGGTTCGAAAGGCGGACCCATGAGTCTTGTTAAGACAATATTGAGGTTCCATGAAGGAACAAGCGGTGTCCTTGGTGGTATAATTCTTTTTAGGCCTTCCATAAATGCTTTAATGACAGGTATTCTAAATAGGGAAGTTGAATGAGTAATTTGCAGGTATGCAGATATTGCTGCAAGATGTATCTTTATGGAAGAGAAAGCTAGATTTGACTTTTGCAAATGTAGTAAATACCCTACAACATCTTTTGGAGATGCATGCAATGGGTGAACTTGATTATTATGGCACTAGCAAACAAACCTTTTCCATTTACTTGCATAGCAGTGTCTAGTGGATGGCCTTCTAGCTTGTCTTATGACCTCCATACATTCGTGTGTGAGGTTTAAGTGTCCAAATTCTAGGATTTCAGGAGCCAAATTGCTAGATTCAGCGATGCTGGGTTTGGATGCCTGATTTGTTGCTTGTGTTGTGTTAACAGATCTGGCCTGTTGGGTAGTTTGACATGAGGTACTACTGACAGGTCTAGTAGTGTTGTATACCAAGGTTGTCTTGCCCATGTTGGTGCTATTAGAATGAGTTTGAGTTTGTTTTGACTCAATCTGTTTACTAGATATGGAAGGAGAGGGAGAGGGGGGAAAAGCGTATGCAAATATCCCTGACCAATTCATCCATAGAGCATTGCCTTGAGATTGCTGGTGTGGGTACCTGGATGCGAAGTTTTGGCATTTTGCGTTTTCTTTTGTTGCAAATAGATCTATTTGAGGTGTTCCCCACATTTGGAAGTAAGTGTTCAGGATTTGGGGGTGAATTTCCCATTTGTGGACCTGTTGGTGATCCCGAGAGAGATTGTCTGCTAGCTGGTTCTGGATCCCTGGAATAAACTGTGCTATTAGGCGAATGTGGTTGTGAATTGCCCAATGCCATATTTTTTGTGTGAGGAGACACAACTGTGTTGAGTGTGTTCCCCCCTGTTTGTTTAAATAATACATTGTCGTCATGTTGTCTGTTTTGACAAGAATGTATTTGTGGGTTATCATTGGTTGGAATGCTTTCAACGCTAGAAATACTGCTAACAATTCTAGGTGATTTATATGAAACTTTCTTTGATGTACGTCCCATTGTCCTTGGATGCTGTGTTGATTGAGGTGTGCTCCCCACCCTGTCATGGAAGCATCTGTTGTTATCACGTATTGTGGCACTGGGTCTTGGAAAGGCCGCCCTTTGTTTAAATTTGTACTGTTCCACCATAGAAGCGAGATGTATGTTTGGCGGTCTATCAACACCAGATCTAGAAGGTGACCCTGTGCATGTGACCGTTGTGATGCTAGGCACTGTTGTAAGGGCCGCATGTGCAATCTTGCGTTTGGGACAATGGCTATGCATGAGGACATCATGCCTAGGAGTTTTAAGACCATCTTTGCGTGTATCTTTTGTGTTGGATACATAGCTTGTATCACCTTGTGAACATTTTGAACCCTTTGTGGAATTGGAGTGGCTATCCCTTTTGTTGTGTTGATTGTCGCTCCCAAGTATTGCTGTGTTTGACACGGCAAAAGGTGTGACTTTGCATAGTTGATGGAGAAACCCAGTTTGTAAAGGGTTTGTATAACAATCTGTGTGGTGTAAACACTTTGTTAGCGAGTCGGTTTTGATTAACCAATCGTCTAGGTACGGGAACACATGTATTTGCTGCCTCCTGATATGTGCAGCTACTACTGCTAGACATTTTGTAAAGACTCTTGGTGCTGTCGTTATGCCGAATGGCAACACTTTGAATTGGTAATGTATTCCTTCGAATACGAACCTTGGGTATTTCCTGTGCGAGGGATGTATCGGTATATGGAAATACGCGTCTTTTAGATCTAACGTTGTCATGTAGTCTTGCTGTTTCAGTAGTGGTATTACATCTTGTAAGGTGACCATGTGAAAGTGGTCTGATTTGATGTAGGTGTTTAGTGTTCTGAGATCCAATATTGGTCTCAGACTTTTGTCCTTTTTCGGTATTAGAAAGTACAGTGAGTAAACTCCTGTGTTCTTTTGTGTGTTTGGTACTAATTCTATTGCATCTTTTTGCAGTAATGCTTGAACTTCTAGTCCTAGAAGGTCTATATGCTGTTTGGACATCTTGTGTGATTTCGGTGGGACGTTTGGAGGGAGTTGGAGAATTTCTATGCAATAACCATGTTGGATAATTGCTAAGACCCAAGTGTCTGTTGTTATCTCCTCCCAAGAATTGTAGAACTGGCTTAGTCTTCCCCCCACTGGTGTTGTGAGAAGGGGTTGAGTGACTTGTGAGTCACTGCTTGTTTTGGGCCCTTGAAATTTTCCCCGGTTTCGTGGGAATTGGCCCCCTCTGTATTGGCCCCGAAAGCCTCCCCTTTGATACTGTCCCTGGTAGGTAGACGGTTTTGTTTGTGAGGTGGTGGCTTGTGTGGCTTGACCTCGAAACCCTCCTCTGAAAGTAGTTTTGCGAAATGTGCCAAATGTGCCTCTGCCCTGCGGGGAATAGAGTGCACCCATGGCTTTAGCTGTGTCAGTGTCTTTCTTTAATTTTTCAATTGCAGTGTCCACTTCTGGTCCAAACAATTGTTGTTCATTTAACGGCATATTGAGCACTGCCTGTTGTATCTCAGGTTTGAAGCCGGATGTGCACAGCCATGCGTGCCTCCTTATCGTTACAGCAGTAGTTATAGTTCTTGCAGCTGTATCTGCTGCATCCATAGAAGAACGGATTTGGTTGTTGGATATGTTTTGTCCCTCTTCAACCACTTGTTTTGCCCGTTGTTGGAATTCTTTGTAGAGGTGCTCGATGAGATGCTGCATCTCGTCCCAATGGGCTCTGTCATATCGCGCTAGGAGTGCCTGCGAGTTGGCGATGCGCCACTGATTTGCAGCTTGTACTGCAACCCTTTTCCCGGCTGCATCAAACTTTCGTCTCTCCTTGTCAGGAGGAGGTGCGTCGCCTGATGTGTGCGAGTTGGCTCTTTTACGAGCTGCTCCTACGACAACTGAATCTGGTGTCAGTTGTGATGTAATGAAAGCAGGGTCTGTGGGTGGTGCCTTGTATTTCTTCGCCACCCTTGGGGTTATTGCTCTGCTTTTAACTGGCTCCTTAAAGATTTGTTTAGCGTGCCTTAGCATTCCCGGGAGCATAGGAAGGCTTTGATAATTGCTATGGGTGGAGGACAGGGTGTTAAAAAGGAAGTCATCCTCGATAGGCTCTGAATGTAGCGATACGTTATGAAACTCTGCCGCCCTAGCTACCACCTGAGCATACGCTGTACTGTCCTCAGGTGGTGAGGGCTTAGTGGGGTACGACTCAGGGCTATTGTCCGATACTGGGGCGTCATAAAGATCCCATGCGTCCTGGTCATCTTGGCTCATGGTGGTATGAGCTGGCGAGTGTGACGGAGATTGTGCCGGTGATATATGAGTTGCCGGTGGTGGAGAGGGTGGTGGAGTTACCTTCTTCACCACTTTTGCTTGTGGTGTTTTTTCTTGTTGTTGGAAATCTAGTTTCCTTTTTCTTCTGATTGGGGGAAGGGTGCTGATCTTCCCTGTACCACTTTGTATAAAGATCCGCTTTTGCGTGTGATCTATAGCTGTTGTTTGTAATTCCTCCTCAAATCTGTGTTTTTGAAGTTGGGAGGACAGTGAGTGTTCCTCTGAGTAGGAACTGGCTTTTGGTTCGGTTGCTGGGCGTTTTGGCACCAAAACCGTGTCTTTTGTTGTTTTCGGCTCCGAAGAGATTTTCCTCTTTTTCGGTGTCGAACCTTCTTGGCGTCGACCATCTTCGGTGCCGCTATCTCTGTGCCGAGCAGCTTCATTGCCGCTGCCTCGGTGTCAACCCTTTTCTGCGGAAGTATCTCGGTCCCGAGATTGCTGCGTGGCTGTGTCTCGACCTGAGTCGGACGATCTCGGCACCAGCTCGCCTTTTTTCGGTGCCGATGGAACGGTCACCTACTTTATGGGTTGAGCCATGGCCTGTCGGCAGTGGTCGTCCCCTGGGCCTTGTCTGTTTTTCTGTGTGATGCTTGTTTCGACGTCTTACTCACGGTTTCTTCGACGTCGAATTCTTCGGAATCTGATTCGTGGATGGAGAATGTTTCTTCTTCTCCCTCTTCCTCGAACCGTTGTTGTCCTGTCGGCGTGGACGCCATCTGCAACCTTCTGGCTCTTCGGTCTCGGAGTGTTTTTCTCGACCGAAACGCTCGACAGGTGTAAAGAAATGGCTCCCTGTTGCAGTTACCCCCCACTTTTTGCCTGATACTGATGCGGACTTGACTGAGAAGTGTGCTGGGACCCTGCTAACCAGGCCCCAGCACCAGTGTTCTTTCACCTAAAATGTACCATTGATTCCACAATTGGCACACCCTGGCACCCAGAAAAGTCCCTTGTAACTGGTACCTCTGGTACCAAGGGCCCTGATACCAGGGAAGGTCTCTAAGGGATGCAGCATGTATTATGCCACCCTAGAGACCCCTCACCCAGCACAGACACACTGCTTACCAGCTTGTGTGTGCTAGTGAGAACAAAATGAGTAAGTCGACATGGCACTCCCCTCAGGGTGCCATGCCAGCCTCTCACTGCCTATGCAGTATAGGTAAGACACCCCTCTAGCAGGCCTTACAGCCCTAAGGCAGGGTGCACTATACCATAGGTGAGGGTACCAGTGCATGAGCACTGTGCCCCTACAGTGTCTAAGCAAAACCTTAGACATTGTAAGTGCAGGGTAGCCATAAGAGTATATGGTCTGGGAGTCTGTTTTGCACGAACTCCACAGCATCATAATGGCTACACTGAAAACTGAGAAGTTTGGTATCAAACTTCTCAGCACAATAAATGCACACTGATGCCAGTGTACATTTTATTGCAAAATACACCCCAGAGGGCACCTTAGAGGTGCCCCCTGAAACTTAACCGACTGTCTGTGTAGGCTGACTAGTTCCAGCAGCCTGCCACACTAGAGACATGTTGCTGGCCCCATGGGGAGAGTGCCTTTGTCAATCTGAGGCCAGTAACAAAGCCTGCACTGGGTGGAGATGCTAACACCTCCCCCAGGCAGGAGCTGTAACACCTGGCGGTGAGCCTCAAAGGCTCACCCCTTTGTCACAGCACCGCAGGACACTCCAGCTAGTGGAGTTGCCCGCCCCCTCCGGCCCCGGCCCCCACTTTTGGCGGCAAGGCCGGAGAAAATAATGAGAATAACAAGGAGGAGTCACTGGCCAGTCAGGACAGCCCCTAAGGTGTCCTGAGCTGAGGTGACTAACTTTTAGAAATCCTCCATCTTGCAGATGGAGGATTCCCCCAATAGGGTTAGGATTGTGACGCCCTCCCCTTGGGAGGAGGCACAAAGAGGGTGTACCCACCCTCAGGGCTAGTAGCCATTGGCTACTAACACCCCAGACCTAAACACGCCCTTAAATTTAGTATTTAAGGGCTCCCCTGAACCTAAGAACTTAGATTCCTGCAACAACAAGAAGAAGGACTGCCTAGCTGAAAACCCCTGCAGAGGAAGACCAGAAGACACCAACTGCCTTGGCTCCAGAAACTCACCGGCCTGTCTCCTGCCTTCCAAAGAACTCTGCTCCAGCGACGCCTTCCAAAGGGACCAGCGACCTCTGAATCCTCTGAGGACTGCCCTGCTTCGACGACGACAAGAAACTCCCGAGGACAGCGGACCTGCTCCAAAAAGACTGCAACTTTATCCAAAGGAGCAGCTTTAAAGAACCCTGCAATCTCCCCGCAAGAAGCGTGAGACTTGCAACACTGCACCCGGCGACCCCGACTCGGCTGGTGGAGAACAAACACCTCAGGGAGGACCCCCGGACTACTCTACGACTGTGAGTACCAAAACCTGTCCCCCCTGAGCCCCCACAGCGCCGCCGGCAGAAGGAATCCCGAGGCTTCCCCTGACCGCGACTCTCTGAAACCTAAGTCCCGACGCCTGGAAAAGACCCTGCATCCGCAGCCCCCAGGACCTGAAGGACCGGACTTTCACTGCAGACGTGACCCCCAGGAGTCCCTCTCCCTTGCCCAAGTGGAGGTTTCCCCGAGGAAGCCCCCCCTTGCCTGCCTGCAGCGCTGAAGAGATCCCTTGATCTCTCATTGACTTCCATTGCGAACCCGACGCTTGTTCTAACACTGCACCCGGCCGCCCCCGCGCCGCTGAGGGTGAAATTTCTGTGTGGGCTTGTGTCCCCCCCGGTGCCCTACAAAACCCCCCTGGTCTGCCCTCCGAAGACGCGGGTACTTACCTGCTGGCAGACTGGAACCGGGGCACCCCCTTCTCTCCATTGAAGCCTATGCGTTTTGGGCACCACTTTGAACTCTGCACCTGACCGGCCCTGAGCTGCTGGTGTGGTAACTTTGGGGTTGCTCTGAACCCCCAACGGTGGGCTACCTTGGACCAAGAACTGAACCCTGTAAGTGTCTTACTTACCTGGTAAAACAAACAAAAACTTACCTCCCCCAGGAACTGTGAAAATTGCACTAAGTGTCCACTTTTAAAATAGCTATTTGTGAATAACTTGAAGTATACATGCAATTGAAATGATTCAAAGTTCCTAATGTACTTACCTGCAATACCTTTCAAACAAGATATTACATGTTAAATTTGAACCTGTGGTTCTTAAAAAAAACTAAGAAAATATATTTTTCTATAACAAAACCTATTGGCTGGATTTGTCTCTGAGTGTGTGTACCTCATTGTAAGGAAATGCCTCCTTGGCATGGTTGCCCCCTGACTTTTTGCCTTTGCTGATGCTATGTTTACAATTGAAAGTGTGCTGAGGCCTGCTAACCAGGCCCCAGCACCAGTGTTCTTTCCCTAACCTGTACTTTTGTATCCACAATTGGCAGACCCTGGCATCCAGATAAGTCCCTTGTAACTGGTACTTCTAGTACCAAGGGCCCTGATGCCAAGGAAGGTCTCTAAGGGCTGCAGCATGTCTTATGCCACCCTGGAGACCTCTCACTCAGCACAGACACACTGCTTACCAGCTTGTGTGTGCTAGTGAGGACAAAACGAGTAAGTCGACATGGCACTCCCCTCAGGGTGCCATGCCAGCCTCTCACTGCCTATGCAGTATAGGTAAGACACCCCTCTAGCAGGCCTTACAGCCCTAAGGCAGGGTGCACTATACCATAGGTGAGGGTACCAGTGCATGAGCATGGTACCCCTACAGTGTCTAAACAAAACCTTAGACATTGTAAGTGCAGGGTAGCCATAAGAGTATATGGTCTGGGAGTCTGTCAAACACGAACTCCACAGCACCATAATGGCTACACTGAAAACTGGGAAGTTTGGTATCAAACTTCTCAGCACAATAAATGCACACTGATGCCAGTGTACATTTTATTGTAAAATACACCCCAGAGGGCACCTTAGAGGCGCCCCCTGAAACTTAACCGACTATCTGTGTAGGCTGACTAGTTTTAGCAGCCTGCCACAAACCGAGACATGTTGCTGGCCCCATGGGGAGAGTGCCTTTGTCACTCTGAGGCCAGTAACAAAGCCTGCACTGGGTGGAGATGCTAACACCTCTCCCAGGCAGGAATTGTCACACCTGGCGGTGAGCCTCAAAGGCTCACCTCCTTTGTGCCAACCCAGCAGGACACTCCAGCTAGTGGAGTTGCCCGCCCCCTCCGGCCAGGCCCCACTTTTGGCGGCAAGGCCGGAGAAAATAATGAGAATAACAAGGAGGAGTCACTGGCCAGTCAGGACAGCCCCTAAGGTGTCCTGAGCTGAGGTGACTCTCTTTTAGAAATCCTCCATCTTGCAGATGGAGGATTCCCCCAATAGGGTTAGGATTGTGACCCCCTCCCCTTGGGAGGAGGCACAAAGAGGGTGTACCCACCCTCAGGGCTAGTAGCCATTGGCTACTAACCCCCCAGACCTAAACACGCCCTTAAATTTAGTATTTAAGGGCTACCCTGAACCCTAGAAAATTAGATTCCTGCAACAAGAAGAAGGACTGCCCAGCTGAAAACCCCTGCAGCGGAAGACCAGAAGACGACAACTGCCTTGGCTCCAGAAACTCACCGGCCTGTCTCCTGCCTTCCAAAGATCCTGCTCCAGCGACGCCTTCCGAAGGGACCAGCGACCTCGACATCCTCTGAGGACTGCCCCTGCTTCGAAAAGACAAGAAACTCCCGAGGACAGCGGACCTGCTCCAAGAAAAGCTGCAACTTTGTTTCCAGCAACTTTAAAGATCCCTGCAAGCTCCCCGCAAGAAGCGTGAGACTTGCAACACTGCACCCGGCGACCCCGACTCGGCTGGTGGCGATCCAACACCTCAGGAGGGACCCCAGGACTACTCTAAGACTGTGAGTACAAAAACCTGTCCCCCCTGAGCCCCCACAGCGCCGCCTGCAGAGGGAATCCCGAGGCTTCCCCTGACCGCGACTCTTTGAACCTAAAGTCCCGACGCCTGGGAGAGACCCTGCACCCGCAGCCCCCAGGACCTGAAGGACCGGACTTTCACTGGAGAAGTGACCCCCAGGAGTCCCTCTCCCTTGCCCAAGTGGAGGTTTCCCCGAGGAATTCCCCCCTTGCCTGCCTGCAGCGCTGAAGAGATCCCGAGATCTCTCATAGACTAACATTGCGAACCCGACGCCTGTTCCTACACTGCACCCGGCCGCCCCCGCGCCGCTGAGGGTGAAATTTCTGTGTGGACTTGTGTCCCCCCCGGTGCCCTACAAAACCCCCCTGGTCTGCCCTCCGAAGACGCGGGTACTTACCTGCAAGCAGACCGGAACCGGGGCACCCCCTTCTCTCCATTCTAGCCTATGTGTTTTGGGCACCACTTTGAACTCTGCACCTGACCGGCCCTGAGCTGCTGGTGTGGTGACTTTGGGGTTGCTCTGAACCCCCAACGGTGGGCTACCTTGGACCAAGAACTGAACCCTGTAAGTGTCTTACTTACCTGGTAAAACTAACAAATACTTACCTCCCCTAGGAACTGTGAAAATTGCACTAAGTGTCCACTTTTAAAACAGCTATTTGTGAATAACTTGAAAAGTATACATGCAATTTTGATGATTTGAAGTTCCTAAAGTACTTACCTGCAATACCTTTCGAATGAGCTATTACATGTAGAATTTGAACCTGTGGTTCTTAAAATAAACTAAGAAAAGATATTTTTCTATATAAAAACCTATTGGCTGGATTTGTCTCTGAGTGTGTGTACCTCATTTATTGTCTATGTGTATGTACAACAAATGCTTAACACTACTCCTTGGATAAGCCTACTGCTCGACCACACTACCACAAAATAGAGCATTAGTATTATCTATTTTTACCACTATTTTACCTCTAAGGGGAACCCTTGGACTCTGTGCATGCTATTCCTTACTTTGAAATAGCACATACAGAGCCAACTTCCTACATTGGTGGATCAGCGGTGGGGTACAAGACTTTGCATTTGCTGGACTACTCAGCCAATACCTGATCACACGACAAATTCCAAAAATTGTCATTAGAAATAGATTTTTGCAATTTGAAAAGTTTTCTAAATTCTTAAAAGTCCTGCTAGGGCCTTGTGTTAGTCCCTGTTAGCATTTTCTTTTAGAGTTTAAAAGTTTGGTAAAAGTTTGAATTGGATTCTAGAACTAGTTTTAGTTTCTTAAAAAGTATTCCAACTTTTAGAAGCATAATGTCTAATACAGATGTGAATGTGGTGGAACTCGACACCACACCTTACCTCCATCTACAGATGAGAGAGCTAAGGTCACTCTGTAAACTAAAGAAAATAGCAATGGGCTCCAGACCTTCCAAACTACAGCTCCAGGAGCTGTTGGCAGAGTTTGAAAGAGCCAACCCCTCTGAGGATGGCAACACAGAGGATGATGATAGTGACTTGGAGGGTGATTCCCCCCCACCAGTCCTATCTAGGGAGAACAGGGCTTCTCAAGCCCTGACTCCACAAATAATAGTCAGAGAGGCTGGTTCCCTCACAGGAGGGACCAACAACTCTGAAATCACTGAGGATAACTCCAGTGAAGAGGACATCCAGTTAGCCAGGATGGCCAAAAGATTGTCTTTGGAAAGACAGATCCTAGCCATAGAAAGGGAAAGACAAGAGATGGGCCTAGGACCCATCAATGGTGGCAGCAACATAAATAGGGTCAGAGATTCTCCTGACATGTTGAAAATCCCCAAAGGGATTGTAACTAAATATGAAGATGGTGATGACATCACCAAATGGTTCACAGCTTTTGAGAGGGCTTGTGAAACCAGAAAAGTGAACAAATCTCACTGGGGTGCTCTCCTTTGGGAAATGTTCACAGGAAAGTGTAGGGATAGACTCCTCACACTCTCTAAAAAAGATGCAGAATCTTATGACCTCATGAAGGGTACCCTGATTGAGGGCTTTGGATTCTCCACTGAGGAGTATAGAATTAGATTCAGGGGGGCTCAAAAATCCTCGAGCCAGACCTCGGTTGATTATGTTGACTTCTCAGGGAAAACACTGGATGGTTGGGTAACTGGAAATGAAGTGTATGACTATGTTGGGCTTTATAATTTGTTTATGAAAGAACACATTTTAAGTAACTGCTTCAATGAAAAGTTGCATCAGTATCTGGTAGACCTAGGTCCAATTTCTCCCCAAGAATTGGGAAAGAAGGCAGACCACTGGGTCAAGACTAGGGTAACCAAAACTTCCACTGGGGGTGACCAAAAGAAAGGGGTTACAAAGCCTCCCCAGGAGAAAGTGGGTGACACTAGAAACAAAGAAAAAGAGTCCCCTGTAGGCCCCCAAAAACCAGACCAGGTGGGTGGGCCCAGAGACACAACCCAAAACAAAGGTGGGTACCAGGGTAAGAGCTGGGATGCCACTAAGGCATGGTGCCATAACTGTAAACAGACAGGGCACCACACCAAGGACACTTCTTGTCCCCAAAACAAACCCCCTAGCAAAAGTCCAGGGGTGACCAGTGTAGCCATTGGGGATGACTCCTCAGATGAGGAGGTCTTCATAGCCTTCAACTGGAAAAAGGGCCCAACAGGTGAGTTGGAGATTCCAGAGGGAAGTAGACACTTCCACCACCTACTGGTGAATGGAATCCCAGCCACTGCCCTGAGAGACACTTGTGCCAGTCACACTATTGTGCATGACAGGCTGGTGTTCTCAAACCAGTACATCCCAGGTGAGATGGCCAGAGTAAGAGTTAGCCCAGACAGGGTCACTGATAGGCCTGTGGCTTTTGTGCCCATAGAAGTGGGTGGGACTTTTAGCTGGAGAAGGGTGGTAGTCAGTACAGACCTCCCTCTTGATTGTCTCCTTGGAAATGACTACCCAGAGGTTAGTCAGAGCCCAAGAGAGGAACTGGTCCAGTGCCAGTCCTCTCCCAAGGATTCTTGAGTGCCTGCCTCTGCAGTAAATGCAAGTAGGCCCCAGAAGAAAAAGAAAAGGAAACAGAGTAGGAAAGGTGGACAACCTTTAGCCAAGGTTCCAGCAAGCCAAGGAGATTCTGCTCCAGTAGGGGAGAACTCCAAAAGTGGCTCTGATAAAGTCCAACCTGACCCACAAGAAGTCCTGGCTAGTCAGGCAACGGTTAAGCCTGAGTGGGTGGCTCCTCAGCTAACAGAAGAAAGAGTGGAAGAAGGGTGTTTACTACAAGATGTGGTAACCCCCCACTCTAATACAGCAGACAGGCACCCTGAACCCAAAGAAGCCTGTAACTTAGCCCCTTCCCTTGTAGGTGAAGAGCTAAAGGTGTGGTTCTGGGCACTGATAGCTGTCAGTGGCCTCTGCTGGGTGTTAGCCTTTATGGCTGCACCATCCTTGGCATGGTGGTCTGACCCCATGCCAAATAGCAAGTTAGGCCCCCTGACCCTGTTGGTCATGGTGGGGTTACTCCAGCTCTGGGTAACCTCTTTGGGTAAGCTAGGGGTGACCCTGGCTAAGATAAGATTAGCAGAGGTGGATACCTCTGACCTCAAAATAGAGAGAATGGGTGAAGACATAAAAAGCACAGACAAGAGGCAGTTCAGACTAGGTCCTATCACTGTGGAAGTGGGTCAGTTCCCCAGAGGGAATGACCTGAACAGGAGGATGTAAGGCAGAGTAGGCCCTGCAACAAACCAGCCTATTTCCTCTACTCTTCCTCGCCTGACAGACTAGGAAGACTCTCCCAGCTTTGGCTGAGTCTCCTGGCCTGTGGGCTGGGGGGGGGGGGGCTTGTGTAAAGAAATGGCTCCCTGTTGCAGTTACCCCCCACTTTTTGCCTGATACTGATGCTGACTTGACTGAGAAGAGTGCTGGGACCCCGCTAACCAGGCCCCAGCACCAGTGTTCCTTCACCTAAAATGTACCATTGTATCCACAATTGGCACACCCTGGCATTCAGATAAGTCCCTTGTAACTGGTACTTCTAGTACCAAGGGCCCTGATGCCAAGGAAGGTCTCTAAGGGCTGCAGCATGTCTTATGCCACCCTAGAGACCACTCACTCAGCACAGACACACTGCTTACAAGCCTGTGTGTGCTAGTGAGAACAAAATGAGTAAGTCGACATGGCACTCCCCTCAGGGTGCCATGCCAGCCTCTTACTGCCTATGCAGTATAGGTAAGACACCCCTCTAGCAGGCCTTACAGCCCTAAGGCAGGGTGCACTATACCATAGGTGAGGGTACCAGTGCATGAGCATGGTACCCCTACAGTGTCTAAACAAAACCTTAGACATTGTAAGTGCAGGGTAGCCATAAGAGTATATGGTCTGGGAGTCTGTCAAACACGAACTCCACAGCACCATAATGGCTACACTGAAAACTGGGAAGTTTGGTATCAAACTTCTCAGCACAATAAATGCACACTGATGCCAGTGTGCATTTTATTGTAAAATACACCCCAGAGGGCACCTTAGAGGTGCCCCCTGAAACTTAACCGACTATCTGTGTAGGCTGACTAGTTTTAGCAGCCTGCCACAAACCGAGACATGTTGCTGGCCCCATGGGGAGAGTGCCTTTGTCACTCTGAGGCCAGTAACAAAGCCTGCACTGGGTGGAGATGCTAACACCTCCCCCAGGCAGGAATTGTCACACCTGGCGGTGAGCCTCAAAGGCTCACCTCCTTTGTGCCAACCCAGCAGGACACTCCAGCTAGTGGAGTTGCCCGCCCCCTCCGGCCAGGCCCCACTTTTGGCGGCAAGGCCGGAGAAAATAATGAGAAAAACAAGGAGGAGTCACTGGCCAGTCAGGACAGCCCCTAAGGTGTCCTGAGCTGAGGTGACTCTGACTTTTAGAAATCCTCCATCTTGCAGATGGAGGATTCCCCCAATAGGGTTAGGATTGTGACCCCCTCCCCTTGGGAGGAGGCACAACGAGGGTGTACCCACCCTCAGGGCTAGTAGCCATTGGCTACTAACCCCCCAGACCTAAACACGCCCTTAAATTTAGTATTTAAGGGCTACCCTGAACCCTAGAAAATTAGATTCCTGCAACTACAAGAAGAAGGACTGCCTAGCTGAAAACCCCTGCAGCGGAAGACCAGAAGACGACAACTGCCTTGGCTCCAGAAACTCACCGGCCTGTCTCCTGCCTTCCAAAGATCCTGCTCCAGCGACGCCTTCCAAAGGGACCAGCGACCTCGACATCCTCTGAGGACTGCCCCTGCTTCGAAAAGACAAGAAACTCCCGAGGACAGCGGACCTGCTCCAAGAAAAGCTGCAACTTTGTTTCCAGCAACTTTAAAGAACCCTGCAAGCTCCCCGCAAGAAGCGTGAGACTTGCAACACTGCACCCGGCGACCCCGACTCGGCTGGTGGAGATCCGACACCTCAGGAGGGACCCCAGGACTACTCTGATACTGTGAGTACCAAAACCTGTCCCCCCTGAGCCCCCACAGCGCCGCCTGCAGAGGGAATCCCGAGGCTTCCCCTGACCGCGACTCTTTGAACCTAAAGTCCCGACGCCTGGGAGAGACCCTGCACCCGCAGCCCCCAGGACCTGAAGGACCGGACTTTCACTGGAGAAGTGACCCCCAGGAGTCCCTCTCCCTTACCCAAGTGGAGGTTTCCCCGAGGAATCCCCCCCCTTGCCTGCCTGCAGCGCTGAAGAGATCCCGAGATCTCTCATAGACTAACATTGCAAACCCGACGCCTGTTCCTACACTGCACCCGGCCGCCCCCGCGCTGCTGAGGGTGAAATTTCTGTGTGGGCTTGTGTCCCCCCCGGTGCCCTACAAAACCCCCCTGGTCTGCCCTCCGAAGACGCGGGTACGTACCTGCAAGCAGACCGGAACCGGGGCACCCCCTTCTCTCCATTCTAGCCTATGTGTTTTGGGCACCACTTTGAACTCTGCACCTGACCGGCCCTGAGCTGCTGGTGTGGTGACTTTGGGGTTGCTCTGAACCCCCAACGGTGGGCTACCTTGGACCAAGAACTGAGCCCTGTAAGTGTCTTACTTACCTGGTTAACCTAACAAATACTTACCTCCCCTAGGAACTGTGAAAATTGCACTAAGTGTCCACTTTTAAAACAGCTATTTGTCAATAACTTGAAAAGTATACATGCAATTTTGATGATTTGAAGTTCCTAAAGTACTTACCTGCAATACCTTTCGAATGAGATATTACATGTAGAATTTGAACCTGTGGTTCTTAAAATAAACTAAGAAAAGATATTTTTCTATATAAAAACCTATTGGCTGGATTTGTCTCTGAGTGTGTGTACCTCATTTATTGTCTATGTGTACGTACAACAAATGCTTAACACTACTCCTTGGATAAGCCTACTGCTCGACCACACTACCACAAAATAGAGCATTAGTATTATCTATTTTTACCACTATTTTACCTCTAAGGGGAACCCTTGGACTCTGTGCATGCTATTCCTTACTTTGAAATAGCACATACTGAGCCAACTTCCTACAGTAAGATAGTGGCAAAAAGAGATAATACTAATGCTCTATTTTGTGGTAGTGTGGTCGAGCAGTAGGCTTATCCAAGGAGTAGTGTTAAGCATTTGTTGTACATACACATAGACATTAAATGAGGTACACACACTCAGAGACAAATCCAGCCAATGGGTTTTTATATAGAAAAATATCTTTTCTTAGTTTATTTTAAGAACCACAGGTTCAAATTCTACATGTAATATCTCATTCGAAAGGTATTGCAGGTAAGTACTTTAGGAACTTCAAATCATCAAAATTGCATGTATACTTTTCAAGTTATTCACAAATAGCCGTTTTAAAAGTGGACACTTAGTGCAATTTTCACAGTTCCTAGGGGAGGTAAGTATTTGTTAGGTTAACCAGGTAAGTAAGACACTTACAGGGCTTAGTTCTTGGTCCAAGGTAGCCCACCGTTGGGGGTTCAGAGCAACCCCAAAGTCACCACACCAGCAGCTCAGGGCCGGTCAGGTGCAGAGTTCAAAGTGGTGCCCAAAACACATAGGCTAGAATGGAGAGAAGGGGGTGCCCCGGTTCCGGTCTGCTTGCAGGTAAGTACCCGCGTCTTCGGAGGGCAGACCAGGGGGGTTTTGTAGGGCACCGGGGGGGACACAAGCCCACACAGAAATTTCACCCTCAGCAGCGCGGGGGCGGCCGGGTGCAGTGTAGAAACAAGCGTCGGGTTTGTAATGGAAGTCAATGGGAGATCTAGGGATCTCTTCAGCGCTGCAGGCAGGCAAGGGGGGGATTCCTCGGGGAAACCTCCTCTTGGGCAAGGGAGAGGGACTCCTGGGGGTCACTCCTCCAGTGAAAGTCCGGTCCTTCAGGTCCTGGGGGCTGCGGGTGCAGGATCTCTCCCAGGTGTCGGGACTTAGGATTCAAAGAGTCGCGGTCAGGGGAAGCCTCGGGATTCCCTCTGCAGGCGGCGCTGTGGGGGCTCAGGGGGGGACAGGTTTTTGTACTCACAGTCTTAGAGTAGTCCTGAGGTCCCTCCTGAGGTATTGGATCGCCACCAGCCGAGTCGGGGTCGCCGGGTGCAGTGTTGCAAGTCTCACGCTTCTTGCGGGGAGCTTGCAGGGTTCTTTAAAGCTGCTGGAAACAAAGTTGCAGCTTTTCTTGGAGCAGGTCCGCTGTCCTCGGGAGTTTCTTGTCTTTTCGAAGCAGGGGCAGTCCTCAGAGGATGTCGAGGTCGCTGGTCCCTTTGGAAGGCGTTGCTGGAGCAGGATCTTTGGAAGGCAGGAGACAGGCCGGTGAGTTTCTGGAGCCAAGGCAGTTGTCGTCTTCTGGTCTTCCTCTGCAGGGGTTTTCAGCTAGGCAGTCCTTCTTGTAGTTGCAGGAATCTAATTTTCTAGGGTTCAGGGTAGCCCTTAAATACTAAATTTAAGGGCGTGTTTAGGTCTGGGGGGTTAGTAGCCAATGGCTACTAGCCCTGAGGGTGGGTACACCCTCTTTGTGCCTCCTCCCAAGGGGAGGGGGACACAATCCTAACCCTATTGGGGGAATCCTCCATCTGCAAGATGGAGGATTTCTAAAAGTCAGAGTCACCTCAGCTCAGGACACCTTAGGGGCTGTCCTGACTGGCCAGTGACTCCTCCTTGTTGCTTTCTTTGTTCCCTCCAGCCTTGCCGCCAAAAGTGGGGGCCGTGGCCGGAGGGGGCGGGCAACTCCACTAAGCTGGAGTGCCCTGCTGGGCTGTGACAGAGGGGTGAGCCTTTGAGGCTCACCGCCAGGTGTCACAGCTCCTGCCTGGGGGAGGTGTTAGCATCTCCACCCAGTGCAGGCTTTGTTACTGGCCTCAGAGTGACAAAGGCACTCTCCCCATGGGGCCAGCAACAGGTCTCTGGTGTGGCAGGCTGCTGGAACTAGTCAGCCTACACAGACAGTCGGTTAAGTTTCAGGGGGCACCTCTAAGGTGCCCTCTGGGGTGTATTTTGCAATAAAATGTACACTGGCATCAATGTGCATTTATTGTGCTGAGAAGTTTGATACCAAACTTCCCAGTTTTCAGTGTAGCCATTATGGTGCTGTGGAGTTCGTGTTTGACAGATTCCCAGACCATATACTCTTATGGCTACCCTGCACTTACAATGTCTAAGGTTTTGCTTAGACACTGTAGGGGTACCATGCTCATGCACTGGTACCCTCACCTATGGTATAGTGCACCCTGCCTTAGGGCTGTAAGGCCTGCTAGAGGGGTGTCTTACCTATACTGCATAGGCAGTGAGAGGCTGGCATGGCACCCTGAGGGGAGTGCCATGTCGACTTACTCGTTTTGTCCTCACTAGCACACACAAGCTGGCAAGCAGTGTGTCTGTGCTGAGTGAGAGGTCTCCAGGGTGGCACAAGACATGCTGCAGCCCTTAGAGACCTTCCTTGGCATCAGGGCCCTTGGTACTAGAAGTACCAGTTACAAGGGACTTATCTGGATGCCAGGGTCTGCCAATTGTGGATACAAAAGTACAGGTTAGGGAAAGAACACTGGTGCTGGGGCCTGGTTAGCAGGCCTCAGCACACTTTCAATTGTAAACATAGCATCAGCAAAGGCAAAAAGTCAGGGGGCAACCATGCCAAGGAGGCATTTCCTTACATTTGGTATCAAACTTCTCAGCACAATAAATGCACACTGATGCCAGTGTACATTTTATTGCAAAATACACCCCAGAGGGCACCTTAGAGGTGCCCCCTGAAACATAACCGACTGTCTGTGTAGGCTGACTAGTTCCAGCAGCCTGCCACACTAGAGACATGTTGCTGGCCCCATGGGGAGAGTGCCTTTGTCACTCTGAGGCCAGTAACAAAGCCTGCACTGGGTGGAGATGCTAACACCTCCCCCAGGCAGGAGCTGTAACACCTGGCGGTGAGCCTCAAAGGCTCACCCCTTTGTCACAGCACCGCAGGACACTCCAGCTAGTGGAGTTGCCCGCCCCCTCCGGCCCCGGCCCCCACTTTTGGGAGCAAGGCCGGAGAAAATAATGAGAATAACAAGGAGGAGTCACTGGCCAGTCAGGACAGCCCCTAAGGTGTCCTGAGCTGAGGTGACTAACTTTTAGAAATCCTCCATCTTGCAGATGGAGGATTCCCCCAATAGGGTTAGGATTGTGACCCCCTCCCCTTGGGAGGAGGCACAAAGAGGGTGTACCCACCCTCAGGGCTAGTAGCCATTGGCTACTAACCCCCCAGACCTAAACACGCCCTTAAATTTAGTATTTAAGGGCTCCCCTGAACCTAAGAATTTAGATTCCTGCAACAACAAGAAGGACTGCCTAGCTGAAAACCCCTGCAGAGGAAGACCAGAAGACACCAACTGCCTTGGCTCCAGAAACTCACCGGCCTGTCTCCTGCCTTCCAAAGAACTCTGCTCCAGCGACGCCTTCCAAAGGGACCAGCGACCTCTGAATCCTCTGAGGACTGCCCTGCATCGACGACGACAAGAAACTCCCGAGGACAGCGGACCTGCTCCAAAAAGACTGCAACTTTATCCAAAGGAGCAGCTTTAAAGAACCCTGCAATCTCCCCGCAAGAAGCGTGAGACTTGCAACACTGCACCCGGCGACCCCGACTCGGCTGGTGGAGAACCAACACCTCAGGGAGGACCCCCGGACTACTCTACGACTGTGAGTACCAAAACCTGTCCCCCCTGAACCCCCACAGCGCCGCCTGCAGAGGGAATCCCGAGGCTTCCCCTGACCGCGACTCTCTGAAACCTAAGTCCCGACGCCTGGAAAAGACCCTGCACCCGCAGCCCCCAGGACCTGAAGGACCGGACTTTCACTGCAGACGTGACCCCCAGGAGTCCCTCTCCCTTGCCCAAGTGGAGGTTTCCCCGAGGAAGCCCCCCCTTGCCTGCCTGCAGCGCTGAAGAGATCCCTTGATCTCTCATTGACTTCCATTGCGAACCCGACGCTTGTTCTAACACTGCACCCGGCCGCCCCCGCGCCGCTGAGGGTGAAATTTCTGTGTGGGCTTGTGTCCCCCCCGGTGCCCTACAAAACCCCCCTGGTCTGCCCTCCGAAGACGCGGGTACTTACCTGCTGGCAGACTGGAACCGGGGCACCCCCTTCTCTCCATTGAAGCCTATGCGTTTTGGGCACCACTTTGAACTCTGCACCTGACCGGCCCTGAGCTGCTGGTGTGGTAACTTTGGGGTTGCTCTGAACCCCCAACGGTGGGCTACCTTGGACCAAGAACTGAACCCTGTAAGTGTCTTACTTACCTGGTAAAACTAACAAAAACTTACCTCCCCCAGGAACTGTGAAAATTGCACTAAGTGTCCACTTTTGAAATAGCTATTTGTGAATAACTTGAAAAGTATACATGCAATTGAAATGATTCAAAGTTCCTAATGTACTTACCTGCAGTACCTTTCAAACAAGATATTACAGGTTAAATTTGAACCTGTGGTTCTTAAAATAAACTAAGAAAAGATATTTTTCTATACAAAACCTATTGGCTGGATTGGTCTCTGAGTGTGTGTACCTCATTTATTGTCTATGTGTATGTACAACAAATGCTTAACACTACTCCTTGGATAAGCCTACTGCTCGACCACACTACCACAAAATAGAGCATTAGTATTATCTCTTTTTACCACTATTTTACCTCTAAGGGGAACCCTTGGACTCTGTGCATGCTATTCCTTACTTTGAAATAGCACATACAGAGCCAACTTCCTACAACAGGCCTCACACGTTTTTTCTTTGTGCTCGGGTGACCGGCACAAGTTACAGACCAAATGTTGGTCTGTATAGGGATATTTACCGTGGCATTTAGGACAGAATCGGAACGGGGTCCGTTCCATCAGTCTCGATCTTGCACGCGGTCGGGCCGACTAGGCCCCGACGGGGGATCGAAAGTACCCCGAAGGGCTACCGGAGCTCTTCAAGATTCGGTGTCGATTCTAATCGAACCCGATACCGAACGAAACAATACCAACAAATTTTCCGTTGATTCTGACTAACTTTCCGACCCGAAACACGGAGCGAAAAGGAACACGTCCGAACCCGATGGCGGAAAAAAAACAATCTAACATGGAGTCGACGACCATGCGCAATGGAACCAAAGTAGGAGGAGTCCCTCGGTCTCGTGACTCGAAAAGACTTCTTCGAAGAAAAACAACTTGTAACACTCCGATCCAACACCAGGCGGCGGACTATGCACAGCATGTGTATCTGCAGCTACACATGCCACCGAACCTTTGGTTACTCACAGTCTCGGAGTCGCCGGGGAGTCCTCCCTGGAGTGTTGTTTCTCCACCAGTCGAGTCGGGGTCACCGGGATGCAAGTCTCACGCTTCTGGCGGGAAATGCTGTTGTCTTTAAGTTGCTTCTTTGGAAACAAAGTTGCAGTCTTGGATGAACAGGGCCGCTGTTCCCGGGAGTTTCTTGGTCCTTTTAGAGCAGGGCAGTCCTCTGAGGATTCAGAGGTCGCTGGTCCTGGGGAAAGCGTCGCTGGAGCAGTTTTCTTCCGAAGGGGGGAGACAGGCCGGTAGGGCAGGGGCCAAAGCAGTTGGTGTCTGTCTTCTCTGCAGGGTTTTTCAGCTCAGCAGTCCTCTTCTTCTTAGGTTGCAGGAATCTGAGTTCCTAGGTTCTGCGGAGCCCCTAAATACTGAATTTAGGGGTGTGTTTAGGTCTGGGAGGGCAGTAGCCAATGGCTACTGTCCTTGAGGGTGGGTACACCCTCTTTGTGCCTCCTCCCTGAGGGGAGGGGGGCACATCCCTATTCCTATTGGGGGAATCCTCCTTCTACAAGATGGAGGATTTCTAAAAGTCAGAGTCACCAAAGCTCAGGGCACCTTAGGGGCTGTCCTGACTGGCCAGTGACTCCTTGTTTTTCTCATTATCTCTCCTGGACTTGCCGCCAAAAGTGGGGGCTGAGTCCAGGGGGCGGGCATCTCCACTAGCTGGAGTGCCCTGGGGCATTGTAACATGAAGCCTGAGCCTTTGAGGCTCACTGCTAGGTGTTACAGTTCCTGCAGGGGGGAGGTGTGAAACACCTACACCCAGAGCAGGCTTTTGTTTCTGTCCTCAGAGAGCAAAAAGGCTCTCACCGCATGGGGTCAGAAACTCGTCTCTCAGCAGCAGGCTGGCACAGACCAGTCAGTCCTGCACTGAACAACTGGGTAAAATACAGGGGGCATCTCTAAGATGCACTCTGTGGGCATTTTTTAATAAATCCAACACTGGCATCAGTGTGGGTTTAATATTCTGAGAAGTTTGGTACCAAACTTCCCAGTAGTCAGTGTAGCCATTATGGAGCTGTGGAGTTCGTTTTTGACAGACTCCCAGACCATATATTCTTATAGCTACCCTGCACTTACAATGTCTAAGGTTTTGTTTAGACACTGTAGGGGCATAGTGCTCATGCACCTATGCCCTCACCTGTGGTATAGTGCACCCTGCCTTAGGGCTGTAAGGCCTGCTAGAGGGGTGACTTAGCTATGCCACAGGCAGTGTGAGCTTGGCATGGCACCCTGAGGGGAGTGCCATGTCGACTTAGTCATTTTCTCCTCACTAGCACACACAAGCTGGCAAGCAGTGTGTCTGTGCTGAGTGAGGGGTCTCTAGGGTGGCATAAGACATGCGGCCTCCCTTAGAGACCTTCCCTGGCATCAGGGCCCTTGGTACCCAGGGTACCAGTTACAAGGGACTTACCTGGATGCCAGGGGTGTGCCAATTGTGGAGACAATGGTACATTTTAGGAGAAAGAACACTGGTGCTGGGGCCTGGTTAGCAGGGTCCCAGCACACTTCTCAGTCAAGTCAGAATCAGTATCAGGCAAAAAGTGGGGGTTAAGTGCAACACAGAGCCATTTCTTTACACGTCCCTTGTAACTGGTACCCCTGGTACCCCTGGTACCAAGGGCCTTGATTCCAGGGAAGGTCTCTAAGGGCTGCAGCATGTCTTATGCCACCCTGGGGACCCCTCACTCAGCACAGACACACTGCATGCCAGCTTGTGTGTGCTGGTGGGGATAAAATGACTAAGTCGACAGCACTCCCCTCAGGGTGCCATGCCAACCTCACACTGCCTATAAGTCACCCCTCTAGCAGGCCTTACAGCCTAAGGCAGGGTGCACTATACCACAGGTGAGGGCATAGGTGCATGAGCACTATGCCCCTACTGTGTCTAAGCAAAACCTTAGACATTGTAAGTGCAGGGCAGCCATAAGAGTATATGGTCTGGGAGTCTGTCATGCACGAACTCCACAGCACCATAATGGCTACACTGAAAAATGGGAAGTTTGGTATCAAACTTCTCAGCGCAATATATGCACACTGATGCCAGTGTACATTTTATTGTGAAATACACCCCAGAGGGCATCTTAGAGATGCCCCCTAAAAACATACCCGACTTCCAGTGTGGGCTGACTAGTTTTGCCAGCCTGCCACACACCAGACATGTTGCTGGCCACATGGGGAGAGTGCCTTCGTCACTCTGTGGCTAGTAACAAAGCCTGTACTGGGTGGAGGTGCTTCTCACCTCCCCCTGCAGGAACTAACACCTGGCGGTGAGCCTCAAAGGCTCACCCCCTTTGTTACAGCGCCACAGGGCATTCCAGCTAGTGGAGATGCCTGCCCCTTCCGGCCACGGCCCCAAAGTGGCAGGCTGGCAGGAACTGGTCAACCCACACGAAGTCGGGTATGTTTTCAGGGGGCATCAAAATAAAGAGTCATGCTCAGTGGGATCCCTATGAAGCTCAACATTGTGAAAAGCGGCTACTCAGGCTGTCACCTGCTGGTAGGATGTAGCATCCTCTGGCAGTGAGGGTCGTGCGGGGTATAGATCTGGGTCTGTGGATAACATGGGATAAGGGTCATACGTACCCCAAGGATATGGGTGCTGTGCGTCCCACCTAAATTCCCCCTCTCCCCCTGTGAATAGTGGGCAAACCTGTGGTGTGAAATCTCCTACAGTAAGAGCAGCAGGTGAATGACGGGGGAGGGGTGGAGACAGAAGATGAAAGGGGGGGGGGGGGGGGGGGGGGGGTGGAAGGAGGAAGATGCGTCCAGGGCCTCCTCAATTGTGAGTGTGTTAAAAAGTAACAGAGGGAGAAGCAATGATGCACTAGCCCCTGGATGTGGTGTCGGGGCTGACGAGTATCCATGGTCTCCAAAATGGGTTCCACAGGAGAAGGTGGGGGCCAATGATTACCCAGAGTCTTTCGGCTCAGAAGAGGTGGAGTCCCTGGATTTCGAGGCCAAAGCTTTGGGTCGGTGCTTTTTTGTCTGTGCCAATGCAAAGGTGAGTGTTGGAGCCAAAGCTGTTGGTGCAGAAGTTCAGATCAAAATGGCCATGAGGTCTCAAATCGAAGAGGAGGAGGTCAATGCCAAAGACTGTCTTGGCAGGTTTCAAGGCCGAGTCAAAGGGTGTGGCATCCAAGCCTGATTTTCGGAGCCAGCCATGGCCTGGTGGCAGTCGGTAACCTCGGTAACAGGCCTTTTGGCAGTCTTGACGGGGGCAAGAGGAGCCACTGTACTCGCAGGTTGCGCTGATGTCACCTAATAGCTTTCAATATCCGACTGGATGTCGGAGTCCTGGATGGAAAAAAAGTCTCCTCCTGTTCAGGCTCCCCCTGGGCGTACTCCTCCCAAAAGGTATCAGGAGTGTCTTCCAGGGTCTCATGCTCATCTGCAGCTGGCAAGCCCTCCAGTCTGGAAGTGTCTTTTTTGACTGGAAGGATCTGCAGGCGTCGCAGGTGGCTTCTTGATGTTGGCTGGTATGCGAGAATTTGGAGTGGCACCGAGGACTGAATCGAAAAGCGTGTGTTCCATCAGTGCGACATACTGATCGGTGCCATGAAGTGAGGTAGGATCGAATGGGCGAAGACACCCTGTAGGAAGTTGGCTCTGTATGCACTATTTCAAAGTAAGGAATAGTATGCACAGAGTCCAAGGGTTCCCCTTAGAGGTAAGATAGTGGCAAAAAGAGATAATACTAATGCTCTATTTTGTGGTAGTGTGGTCGAGCAGTAGGCTTATCAAAGGAGTAGTGTTAAGCATTTGTTGTTGTACATACACACAGGCAATAAATGAGGAACACACACTCAGAGACAAATCCAGCCAATAGGTTTTGTTATAGAAAAATATATTTTCTTAGTTTATTTTAAGAACCACAGGTTCAAATTCTACATGCAATCTCATTTGAAAGGTATTGCAGGTAAGTACTTTAGGAACTTTGAATAATTACAGTAGCATATATACTTTTCACATAAAACACAAATAACTGTTTTAAAAGTGGACACAGTGCAATTTTCACAGTTCCTGGGGGAGGTAAAGTATTGTTAGTTCTTGCAGGTAAGTAAACCACCTACAGGGCTCAGATTTGGGTCCAAGGTAGCCCACTATTGGGGGTTCAGAGCAACCCCAAAGTTACCACACCAGCAGCTCAGGGCCGGTCAGGTGCAGAGGTCAAAGAGGTGCCCAAAACACATAGGCTTCAATGGAGAAGGGGGTGCCCCGGTTCCAGTCTTCCAGCAGGTAAGTACCCGCGTCTTCGGAGGGCAGACCAGGGGGGTTTTGTAGGGCACCGGGGGGGACACAAGTCCACACAAAAAGTACACCCTCAGCAGCACGGGGGCGGCCGGGTGCAGTGTGCAAACAAGCGTCGGGTTCTCTGTAGGTTTCAAGGGGTCTCTTCAGCAGTGCAGGCAGGCAAGGGGGGGGGGCTCATCGGGGTAGCCACCACCTGGGCAAGGGAGAGGGCCTCCTGGGGGTCACTCCTGCACTGGAGTTCCGATCCTTCAGGTTCTGGGGGCTGCGGGTGCAGGGTCTTTTCCAGCCGTCGGGATGTTAGAGTCAGGCAGTCGCCGTCAGGGGGAGCCTCGGGATTCCCTCTGCAGGCGTCGCTGTGGGGGCTCAGGGGGGACAACTTTGGTTACTCACGGTCTCGGAGTCGCCGGAGGGTCCTCCCTGAGGTGTTGTTTCTCCACCAGTCGAGTCGGGGTCGCCGGGTGCAGTGTTGCAAGTCTCACGCTTCTTGCGGGGATTGCAGGGGTCTTTAAATCTGCTCCTCTGTAACAAAGTTGCAGTCTTTTTGGAACAGGGCCGCTGTCCTCTGGAGTTTCTAGTCTTTCTTGAAGCAGGGCAGTCCTCTGAGGATTCAGAGGTCGCTGGTCCTGGGGAAAGCGTCGCTGGAGCAGGTTTCTTTGGAAGGCAGGAGACAGGCCGGTAGGACTGGGGCCAAAGCAGTTGGTGTCTTCTTTCTTCTTCTGCAGGGGTTTTCAGCTCAGCAGTCCTCTTCTTCTTGTAAGTTGCAGGAATCTAAATCTTTAGGTTCAGGGAAGCCCTTAAATACTAAATTTAAGGGTGTGTTTAGGTCTGGGGGTTAGTAGCCAATGGCTACTAGCCCTGAGGGTGGGTACACCCTCTTTGTGCCTCCTCCCAAGGGGAGGGGGTCACAATCCTATCCCTATTGGGGGAATCCTCCATCTGCAAGATAAGAGCCTTAGGGGCTGTCCTGACTGGCCAGTGACTCCTCCTTGTTATTCTCATTATTTCCTCCGGCCTTGCCGCCAAAAGTGGGGCCGTGGCCGGAGGGGGCGGGCAACTCCACTAGCTGGAGTGCCCTGCGGTGCTGGAACAAAGAGGGTGAGCCTTTGAGGCTCACCGCCAGGTGTTACAGCTCCTGCCTGGGGGAGGTGTTAGCATCTCCACCCAGGGCAGGCTTTGCTACTAGCCACAGAGTGACAAAGGCACTCTCCCCATGGGGCCAGCAACATGTCTCGAGTGTGGCAGGCTGCTAGAACCAGTCAGCCTACACAGGTAGTTGGTTAAGGTTTCAGGGGGCACCTCTAAGGTGCCCTCTGGGGTGTATTTTACAATAAACTGTACACTGGTATCAGTGTGCATTTATTGTGTTGAGAAGTTTGATACCAAACTTCCCAGTTTTCAGTGTAGCCATTATGGTGCAGTGGAGTTCGTGTTTGACAGACTCCTAGACCATATACTCTTATGGCTACCCTGCACTTACAATGTCTAAGGTTTGGCTTAGACACTGTAGGGGCACAGTGCTCATGCACTGGTACCCTCACCTATGGTATAGTGCACCCTGCCTTAGGGCTGTAAGGCCTGCTAGAGGGGCGACATATCTATACTGCATAGGCAGTGTGAGGTTGGCATGGCACCCTGAGGGGAGTGCCATGTCGACTTACTCGTTTTGTTCTCACCAGCACACACAAGCTGGCAAGCAGTGTGTCTGTGCTGAGTGAGGGGTCCCCAGGGTGGCATAAGCTATGCTGCAGCCCTTAGAGACCTTCCCTGGCATCAGGGCCCTAGGTACCAGTTACAAGGGACTTACCTGGATGCCAGGGTGTGCCAATTGTGTAAAACAAAAGTACAGGTTAGGGAAAGAACACTGGTGCTGGGGCCTGGTTAGCAGGCCTCACACTTTCAAATCAAAACATAGCATCAGCAAAGGCAAAAAGTCAGGGGGTAACCATGCCAAGGAGGCATTTCCTTACACACCCCAAAAGGACTTTCGGTCGGTTTCCAGACTAACTGGGTCAGTGAGACGAGCACGATAGTTATATATAAAAATTAAAAAAACAGCTGAAAACAATACCGACGATTTTAGGAAAGAAGGAAGAGAGGTTTTGAAACCAGAGCGAAGGGAGAATGGAGCAAAGAGACGTCCGAACCCGATGGCAGAGAGAAAACAAACTAAGGGGTCTATACCCATGCGCATTATCACTGACTAGAAGTCACTATCCTGCGACTCGAAAATGCTTTTTTGAAGAAAAACTTGCGACGGACTGAGCCCAACACTAGATGGTAGGAGCAAGCAGAGTATGTGTATCCACAGCCACGTGAACCTTTGTATTATTGCTGCATTTAGGAATGCTATTCCTAACCGAGTTGAGAATGGCCCCTAGATAAGGTTCTATCTGAAGTGGACTTAGGTGTGACTTTTGGAAATTGATTGTGAAGCCTAGTTGATGAATCAAGTCAATTGTGACTTGACTGTGGAGCAAACATTGGTTAAGAGTATTGGCGTTGGGCCAGTCATCTAGGTATGGAAGGACATGAATTTTCCGCCTGCGGAAGCACGCTGCAAAAACTGCGAGGCACGTTGTGACCCCGAAGGGAATCACTTTGAATTGGTAGTTTGGTCCTGCTATCACAAATCTGAGCTATTTGCGATGTGCTGGGTGTAGAGGAATGTGAAAGGAGGCGTCCTTTAAATCTAGCACTAGAAATACAAACTCTCACCATTTTGAAGCCATGGGATTACATCTTGAAGCGCAATCATTTGAAAATGTTCTACTAAGTAATGATTTAATGGTCTGAGATCTAGGCAAGGTCTAAAGGAGCCATCCGTTTTGGGCATGAGAAAGTATAGTGAATATACTCCTGTTATCTGATGTCACAGCAGGACTGGCTCTATGGCTCCTTGGCTGTTAAAGCCGCCACTTCCTGTTTGAGGAGAGTGGCATGTTTCTGTGAAAGTCTATGGGTGCGAGGGGGAATGTTTGAAGGTGTGGAATTGAGCTCTAGACAGTAACCATGTTGGACAATATCCAACACTGTAGGAAGTTGGCTCTGTATGTGCTATTTCAAAGTAAGGAATAGCATGCACAGAGTCCAAGGGTTCCCCTTAGAGGTAAAATAGTGGTAAAAAGAGATAATACTAATGCTCTATTTTGTGGTAGTGTGGTAGTGTGGTCGAGCAGTAGGCTTATCCAAGGAGTAGTGTTAAGCATTTGTTGTACATACACATAGGCAATAAATGAGGTACACACACTCAGAGACAAATCCAGCCAATAGGTTTTGTATAGAAAAATATCTTTTCTTAGTTTATTTTAAGAACCACAGGTTCAAATTCTACATGTAATATCTCATTCGAAAGGTATTGCAGGTAAGTACTTTAGGAACTTCAAATCATCAAAATTGCATGTATACTTTTCAAGTTATTCACAAATAGCTGTTTTAAAAGTGGACACTTAGTGCAATTTTCACAGTTCCTAGGGGAGGTAAGTATTTGTTAGGTTAACCAGGTAAGTAAGACACTTACAGGGCTTAGTTCTTGGTCCAAGGTAGCCCACCGTTGGGGGTTCAGAGCAACCCCAAAGTCACCACACCAGCAGCTCAGGGCCGGTCAGGTGCAGAGTTCAAAGTGGTGCCCAAAACACATAGGCTAGAATGAAGAGAAGGGGGTGCCCCGGTTCCGGTCTGCTTGCAGGTAAGTACCCGCGTCTTCGGAGGGCAGACCAGAGGGGTTTTGTAGGGCACCGGGGGGGACACAAGCCCACACAGAAATTTCACCCTCAGCAGCGCGGGGGCTGCCGGGTGCAGTGTAGAACCAAGCGTCGGGTTTGTAATGGAAGTCAATGGGAGATCTAGGGATCTCTTCAGCGCTGCAGGCAGGCAAGGGGGGGGGGGTTCCTCGGGGAAACCTCCACTTGGGCAAGGGAGAGGGACTCCTGGGGGTCACTCCTCCAGTGAAAGTCCGGTCCTTCAGGTCCTGGGGGCTGCGGGTGCAGGGTCTCTCCCAGGTGTCGGGACTTAGGATTCAAAGAGTCGCGGTCAGGGGAAGCCTCGGGATTCCCTCTGCAGGCGGCGCTGTGGGGGCTCAGGGGGGACAGGTTTTTGTACTCACAGTCTTAGAGTAGTCCTGGGGTCCCTCCTGAGGTGTTGGATCGCCACCAGCCGAGTCGGGGTCGCCGGGTGCAGTGTTGCAAGTCTCACGCTTCTTGCGGGGAGCTTGCAGGGTTCTTTAAAGCTGCTGGAAACAAAGTTGCAGCTTTTCTTGGAGGAGGTCCGCTGTCCTCGGGAGTTTCTTGTCTTTTCGAAGCAGGGGCAGTCCTCAGAGGATGTCGAGGTCGCTGGTCCCTTTGGAAGGCGTCGCTGGAGCAGGATCTTTGGAAGGCAGGAGACAGGCCGGTGAGTTTCTGGAGCCAAGGCAGTTGTCGTCTTCTGGTCTTCCTCTGCAGGGGTTTTTCAGCTAGGCAGTCCTTCTTGTAGTTGCAGGAATCTAATTTTCTAGGGTTCAGGGTAGCCCTTAAATACTAAATTTAAGGGCGTGTTTAGGTCTGGGGGGTTAGTAGCCAATGGCTACTAGCCCTGAGGGTGGGTACACCCTCTTTGTGCCTCCTCCCAAGGGGAGGGGGTCACAATCCTAACCCTATTGGGGGAATCCTCCATCTGCAAGATGGAGGATTTCTAAAAGTCAGAGTCACCTCAGCTCAGGACACCTTAGGGGCTGTCCTGACTGGCCAGTGACTCCTCCTTGTTGCTTTCTTTGTTCCCTCCAGCCTTGCCGCCAAAAGTGGGGGCCGTGGCCGGAGGGGGCGGGCAACTCCACTAAGCTGGAGTGCCCTGCTGGGCTGTGACAAAGGGGTGAGCCTTTGAGGCTCACCGCCAGGTGTCACAGCTCCTGCCTGGGGGAGGTGTTAGCATCTCCACCCAGTGCAGGCTTTGTTACTGGCCTCAGAGTGACAAAGGCACTCTCCCCATGGGGCCAGCAACATGTCTCTGGTGTGGCAGGCTGCTGGAACTAGTCAGCCTACACAGACAGTCGGTTAGGTTTCAGGGGGCACCTCTAAGGTGCCCTCTGTGGTGTATTTTACAATAAAATGTACACTGGCATCAGTGTGCATTTATTGTGCTGAGAAGTTTGATACCAAACTTCCCAGTTTTCAGTGTAGCCATTATGGTGCTGTGGAGTTCGTGTTTGACAGACTCCCAGACCATATACTCTTATGGCTACCCTGCACTTACAATGTCTAAGGTTTTGTTTAGACACTGTAGGGGTACCATGCTCATGCACTGGTACCCTCACCTATGGTATAGTGCACCCTGCCTTAGGGCTGTAAGGCCTGCTAGAGGGGTGTCTTACCTATACTGCATAGGCAGTGAGAGGCTGGCATGGCACCCTGAGGGGAGTGCCATGTCGACTTACTCGTTTTGTCCTCACTAGCACACACAAGCTGGCAAGCAGTGTGTCTATGCTGAGTGAGAGGTCTCCAGGGTGGCATAAGACATGCTGCAGCCCTTAGAGACCTTCCTTGGCATCAGGGCCCTTGGTACTAGAAGTACCAGTTACAAGGGACTTATCTGGATGCCAGGGTCTGCCAATTGTGGATACAAAAGTACAGGTTTAGGGAAAGAACACTGGTGCTGGGGCCTGGTTAGCAGGCCTCAGCACACTTTCAATTGTAAACATAGCATCAGCAAAGGCAAAAAGTCAGGGGGCAACCATGCCAAGGAGGCATTTCCTTACAAACACCCACTGGTCTGCTGTGATATTTTGCCAATTGTAGGAAGCTGGCAATACTGGATTAGTGGCATTACACAGGCCAGAGGGCAGTAGCCAATGTCCTTGAGGGTGACAACACCCTTTCTGTGCCCACTCCCTTTCGGGAGGGGGCACACTCCTAATCCTATTGGTCCCTGTCCTCCAACCCAAGATGGAGGATTCTACAGGGAGGGGGTCACTTCAGCTCTGAACATCTTAGGGGTAGTCCTAGCTGGAGTTGTCACTCTCCCTGTTTTTCCCAATTTTCCTGCCAGACTTGCTGCCAAAAGTGGGGCTTTGCTCAAGGGGGCAAGCATCTCCACTAGCTAGAGTGCCCTGGGGCACTGTAACAGGAGGCCTGAGCCTTTGAGGCTCACCGCCCAATGTTACAGTTCCAGCAGTGGGGAGATAAGCACCTCCACCCAGAGCAGGCTTTGTTTCGGACTCCAGAAAGCACAAAAGCTCTCACTCCATGGGGTCAGAATCTCGTCATTTAGTGGCAGGCTGGCACAGACTGGTCAGCCTTGCACTAAAGGGTTGTTTAAAGTACATGGAGCATCTACGATGCCCTCTGGGTGCATTTTACAATAAATACAACACTGGCATCAGTGTGGATTTATTGTACTGAATAGTTTGATACCAAACTTCCCAACCTTCAGGGGAGCCATCATGGAGATGTGGAGTTTGTGATGATAAACTCACAGTCCTTGTACTTAATATGACCATACTCAACTTACAATGTCTAGGTATGGACTTAGAAACTGTAGGGCCATTTAGCTCATGCAGCTATGCCCTTATCTCTGGTATAGTGCACCCTGTCTTAGGCCTATAAGGCCTGCTAGAAGGGTGACTTAACTATGCCACAGGCAGTGGTTGGTGGGCATGGAAACCTAAGAGGTGTCGACTACCTTTTCCTACCCACCAGCACACACAAGCTGCAATGGCAGTATGCATGTGATTGGTGAGGGATCCCCCCCTTCGGGGGGAACAATACATGCTGCAGCCCTTAGGACCCTCCCTGATCACAGGGCCCTTGGTACCACTGGTAGCTTGTACAAGGGTCTTATCTGTGTGGAATTGTTTTTTACAGTTTTACGGAAAGAACACTGGTGCTGGGGCCTGGTTAGCAGGATCCCAGCACACTGTCGAGTCAGCATCAATATCAGGCAAAATGAGGGGGATAATGCAAAAAGGGGCAATTTTCTACAGAGACTGAGGTGTCCTTCTACAGGTGTCTGGTAATCAGAGGGAAGGTGAAGTGAGTCACTGCTTGGTAGCAGAAGAGCTTCTAGGGGAGGTTGTTCTCCCTGTCCTCTACAGTTTCCTCTATAAGAATCAATAGGGTTGGCCTTTGGGGTAGGATAATGAAGTCTCTGGTGTAGAGGTTTTGGAGGTGGTTTTATATTGTGACCTACGAAAAGCAACGTGAGAGGCAGAGGTTTGTAGTGCTCCCATGGACTTGGCCACTTCATTATGTTTCTTCAACTTTTCAAGCGCCTGATCAACTTGAGGGTCAAAAGGGTGCTCTTTGTCGAATGGTATGTTAGAGATTATTTGCAGTACCTTCCGTTTAAACATAGCATAACCACGCATGTCTGCACAAGAGGACACTAATGTTTATAACTCTTGCTGCTGTGTCCGCTGCACGGCTAATAGAATTGTTAGAAATGAATTGACCTTCACTAACAATTGTGGGAAAGTACCCTCTTTTTGGCATGGTTACCCCCCACTTTTTGGCTATCAGTATGCTTAGACTGTTCACTGGAATCCTGCTAACCAGGACCCCCAGTGATTGTGCTCTCTCTCTCCAGATTTGGTTATCTTGGACATTTGTGCACTCCACAATTGGCATACTGGTGTCTCCTTATAAGTCACAAGTACAAGGTACTTAGGTACCCAGGGCATTGGGACACCAGGGGCTTCAGTATGTACTATGCCACCCATGAGAGCCCATGCAAAATGCGTCTGCAGGCCTGCCATTGCAGCCTGTGTGAAAAGGTGCGTGCACCCATTCAACATAGATCACTACACCAGGTCACTGAGTTACTCCTAGGGGGATTGCAGGTTCCTGTGTGTGAGGGCACCCCTGCATGAGCAGAGGTGCCCCTATGAACTCCAGTTCCAATGCACTAGAATTCTTAAGTGCAGGGAAGCCATTTTATTCGTGTACTGGACAAAGGTCACTTGGTAGTCCAGCTACATAATGGTAATTCCAAACGTGGGCACATTTGGTGTCAAACATGTCAGAATCATACCCCAATACTAATGCCAGAATTAGTGGCATGATTCCATGCACCCTAGTATTGCTCCTACCAGTCGTCCAGGTTTTACAGCTGCTGCCATCCCTCAGACAGGTTTCTGCCCTAGTCCATGCTCTGGCGCTAAACTGGACAAAGGAAAGGAGAGGGACCACTCCCCTGTCCATCGCCATTCCAAAGGTGGTGCCCAGAGCTCCTCCAGCTGGCCACTTGATTCTGCCATCTTGAATCCAAGATGGGCAGAGGGCCCCTGGAGCATCTGAGTGGCCAGGTCAGGCAGGTGACATCACAGCCCCCTCCTGATCGGTGTCACCCTGCTAGGTGACCAATCCCCCTTCCTGGGCTATTTTGGGTCTTCCTCCACAGTGGGTATTCAGATTCAATGTGTAAGATTCCAGCAGGACTCCAATGCATAATTTACTTCATCTTCTGACCACTGGGACTGCAACTGGACCCTCCAGGAACCGACAATTTTCAACTCCAGTGAAGACTCTGCTCTGCAACATTCTTTCACCAGCGCCTTCCAACAACTGCAACATTTCCCTGGCTGTGCATCCTCTCAGGGAGACAAGCCTTCAGGCTACACAAGAAGGAATCTCCCTTGGAGTGAAGGAGTCACTCCCCTGCAAACAGCAGGCACCAACTGCAACAACATCCAGCTGCGTGGATCTTCTCTCCTGCAAAACTGTGTGAATCCTGCAACACAGGTGGTGGTCTGGAGTGGTCCCTGTGGTCCCCTTCCAGCTGTCCAATTTAGAAGACTGAGCCCTTGCCTCTCCGTGCAGGACAGTAGCCCTGTGCACCACGACTCTTGCAGTCACCAAGGCTTGTTTGTTCCTCCTCCAAGGGATCTTCAGGCTCCGTGTAGCCCTGGCCTCCAGTGCTCTACCCTGCAAAGCAGTCTCCTGCCTGCTGCTCCAGCAACGTAGGGGCTCCTCTCCACGTGTGATGAGTGGGCCTCACTGAGACTTCTGTGCCTGATGCCTGTCGGAGCTACATCCTCATCTTCAGGCTCTTCTCACTGCTGAGGGTCACCTGGGTCTCCCCTCCTTGGGTTGAGTCCCCCTGGACCTTGCTCATCCCGGGCAGCTCTGCAAATCTTCAACTGCAACTTTTGCCTTTGCCAAGGTTTGTTGGCGGTTTTTCAACACCACTGACTGGCTGCAACTCTTCTTCCCTCGTGGGACATTGCTTGCATCACTTCTGAGACTTTTCTCCTGCTGGAGTTCTGCACAGCTGACTACTTGTCTCCATCGTCGACCTGGTCCTGCATCTCCAGAAGGGTGGGTAGTGGCTCCTGCCCCAATCGGATACTCCAACTCAGAATGGACTTTGTCCCCTTCTTTTGCAGGTCCTTTGCTGTCAGGATTCGCCTTTGGTTTCTTCCAGTCTTGCTTGGGTCTTGCACAATCCTTTCCCAAAGTTTACCTGTGGGTTTGGGGGGGAAAAACATTTACTTCCCTCTTCACTCCTGGTCGCTGAGGGGGCACCCTGGTACTTACTTTTTGGGGTTACTAGTTGCTCCATCTCCCCTCTACAGATTCCACTTCCTTGGGTGGGGGACTGCCTTTCGCGTTCCACTTACTTAGTATACGGTTTAGTTTCCCCCCCACCGCATGGCTTTCACTACTTTCTATTATTTTGCTGTTTGCTATTGCTTTCTATGCTAATCAGTGACTTCTAATTTGTATATAATAGTGTGTTTACTCACCTCTTAGTGGAGTATTGCCTCTACAGTACTTTAGTATTTGTGTTTCCATGATAAAGGACCTTTATTTTATTTTTTTAACACTGTGAGGTTCTTTCATGTGTGTAAGTGCTTTGTTACTACAGAGGTATTGCATAAGCTTTGCAGGTCTCCTAGATAAGTCTTGTCTGCTCATCCACAGCTCCCTCTAGAGAGCATTGGCTTCCTGGACACTGACTACACCTCACTAATAGGGGATACCTGGACCTGGTATAAGGTGATTACCCCATAGGTGCTCACCACTCACCAGGCCAGCTTCCTACACCTACTAGGATCCTGAAATACTTCTTCCACGTGACTCATCATGCACCTGACTGTATGTGGCTGCCCTACCAATAAGTTCCGGGCAGAAAGTATTATTGTCTGGTGGGGATGGTCTAGCTGGATAGACATCCAGGTCAGTGTCTACATCTGGGTCAAAATCATATTGCGACCAAGGGTCTGTGTCTGTGTGAAAAGGCATATTATTGTGCCCGGTGTCTTGAATGCCATGTAATGAGTGAGGTGAGCCCTGTGTTGTGATGTCAACAGGTTCATCTTGAGAAGACGTGGTAAAGGAGAAGGTGGTGGAGTGATGGTGGTGGGGATGTAGGCAGAGGTGGGTGAATATCAGTCTCTATCCATTCTTTTTTGCTTGGCTGGAGGCGTAGGTGTCTCAAGGGCCTCTTCAAAAGTAAGTGGTTCTTTAGATGGCTGAATAGAAGCAGATACTGCCTGGCATTAAGCTGCTCCTTCATTTTATGGATGGGCTCAAGGAAGTTGTTAACTCCAAGACTGTAGTTATTTTCAGTCCATTCGGCTCCGAGGTGCCCTTTACTTTTGGTGCCGCAGCAGTCATTTTTTTCGGTGCCGGGACATATGGGACAGAGTGGGATTGTAGGAAGTTGGCTCTGTATGCACTATTTCAAAGTAAGGAATAGTATGCAGAGTCCAAGGGTTCCCCTTAGAGGTAAGATAGTGGCAAAAAGAGATAATTCTAATGCTCTATTTTGTGGTAGTGTGGTCGAGCAGTAGGCTTAACAAAGGAGTAGTGTTAAGCATTTGTTGTACATACACAAGCAATAAGGAACACACACAGACAATTCCAGGCCAATAGGTTTTTGTATAGAAAAATATATTTTCTTAGTTTATTTTAAGAACCACAGGTTCAAGATTTACATGTAATACTTCAAATGAAAGGTATTGCAGGTAGGTACTTTAGGAACTTTGAATTAGCAAAATAGCATATACACTTTTCACATAAATCACATATAGCTATTTTAAAACTAGACACTTGGTGCAATTTTCAACAGTTCCTGGGGGGAGTAAGAGTTTGTTAGTTTTTGCAGGTAAGTAAACCACCTACGGGGTTCAAGTTTGGGTCCAAGGTAGCCCACCGTTGGGGGTTCAGAGCAACCCCAAAGTTACCACACCAGCAGCTCAGGGCCGGTCAGGTGCAGAGGTCAAAGTGGTGCCCAAAACGCATAGGCTTCAATGGAGAAGGGGGTGCCCTGGTTCCAGTCTGCCAGCAGGTAAGTACCCGCGTCTTTGGAGGGCACACCAGGGGGGTTTTGTAGGGCGGCGGCGGGGGTGGGGGGGAGGGGCACAAATCCACACAAAGTACACCCTCAGCGGCACAGGGGCGGCCGGGTGCAGTGTGAAAACACACGTCGGATTTTCAATAGAAAGCAATGGGAGACCAAGGGGCCTCTTCAGTGATGCAGGCAGGCAAGGGGGGGGCTCCTCGGGGTAGCCACCACCTGGGCAAGGGAGAGGGCCTCCTGGGGGGTCACTCCTGCACTGGAGTTCGGATCCTTCAGGTGCTGGGGGCTGCGGGTGCAGGGTCTTTTCCAGCCGTCGGGACTTTAGGTTCAGGCAGTCGCGGTCAGGAGGAGCCTCGGGATTTCCTCTGCAGGCGTCGCTGCGGGGGCTCAGGGGGGACAACTTTGGTTACTCACGGTCTCGGAGTCGCCGGAGGGTCCTCCCTGAGGTGTTGGTTCTCCACCAGTCGAGTCGTGGTCGCCGGGTGCGGTGTTGCAAGTCTCACGCTTCTTGCGGGGAGTTGCAGGGGTCTTTAAATCTGCTCCTTTGAAACAAAGTTGCAGTCTTTTGGAGCAGGGCCGCTGTCCTCGGGAGTTCCTTGTTTTTCTTGAAGCAGGGCAGTCCTCTGAGGATCCAGAGGTCGCTGGAGCAGGTTTCTTTGGAAGGCAGGAGACAGGCCGGTAGGACTGGGGCCAAAGCAGTTGGTGTCTTCTGTTCTTCCTCTGCAGGGGTTTTTCAGCTCAGCAGTCTTCTTCTTGTACGTTTCAGGAATCTAAATTCTTAGGTTCAGGGGAGCCCTTAAATACTAAATTTAAGGGCGTGTTTAGGTCTGGGGGGTTAGTAGCCAATGGCTACTAGCCCTGAGGGTGGGTACACCCTCTTTGTGCCTCCTCCCAAGGGGAGGGGGTCACATCCCTAATCCTATTGGGGAATCCTCCATCTGCAAGATGGAGGATTTCTAAAAGTTAGAGTCACTTCAGCTCAGGACACCTTAGGGGCTGTCCTAACTGGCCAGTGACGACTCCTTGTTATTCTCATTATTTCCTCCGGCCTGGCCGCCAAAAGTGGGGGCCGTAGCCGGAGGGGGTGGGCAACTCCACTAGCTGGAGTGTCCTGCGGTGCTGGAACAAAGGGGTGAGCCTTTGAGGCTCACCGCCAGGTGTTACAGCTCCTGCCTGGGGGAGGTGTTAGCATCTCCACCCAGTGCAGGCTTTGTTACTGGCCTCAGAGTGACAAAAGCACTCTCCCCATGGTGCCAGCAACATGTCTCGGTCGTGGCAGGCTGCTGGAACCAGTCAGCCTACACAGATAGTCGGTTAAGGTTTCAGGGGGCACCTCTAAGGTGCCCTCTGGGGTGTATTTTACAATAAAATGTACACTGGCATCAGTGTGCATTTATTGTGCTGAGAAGTTTGATACCAAACTTCCCAGTTTTCAGTGTAGCCATTATGGTGCTGTGGAGTTCGTGCATGACAGACTCCCAGACCATATACTCTTATGGCTACCCTGCACTTACAATGTCTAAGGTTTTGCTTAGACACTGTAGGGGCACAGTGCTCATGCACTGGTGCCCTCACCTATGGTATAGTGCACCCTGCCTTAGGGCTGTAAGGCCTGCTAGAGGGGTGACTTATCTATACTGCATAGGCAGTGTGAGGTTGGCATGGCACCTGGAGGGGAGTGCCATGTCGACTTACTCGTTTTGTCCTCACCAGCACACACAAGCTGGCAAGCAGTGTGTCTGTGCTGAGTGAGGGGTCCCCAGGGTGGCATAAGATATGCTGCAGCCCTTAGAGACCTTCCCTGGCATCAGGGCCCTTGGTACCAGGGGTACCAGTTACAAGGGACTTACCTGGATGCCAGGGTGTGCCAATTGTGAAAACAAAAGTACAGGTTAGGGAAAGAACACTGGTGCTGGGGCCTGGTTAGCAGGTGTAGGAAGTTGGCTCTGTATGCACTATTTCAAAGTAAGGAATAGTATGCACAGAGTCCAAGGGTTCCCCTTAGAGGTAAGATAGTGGCAAAAAGAGATAATACTAATGCTCTATTTTGTGGTAGTGTGGTCGAGCAGTAGGCTTATCAAAGGAGTAGTGTTAAGCATTTGTTGTACACACACAGGCAATAAATGAGGAACACACACTCAGAGACAATTCCAGGCCAATAGGTTTTTGTATAGAAATGAAAATGTCACTTACCCAGTGTACATCTGTTCGTGGCATCAGTCGCAGTAGATTCGCATGTTTTGCAATAGCTCGCCATCTGGTGTTGGGCCGGAGTGTTACAAGTTGTGTTTCTTCGAAGAAGTCTTTCGAGTCACGGGACCGAGTGACTCCTCCTTTTGTCTCCATTGCGCATGGGCGTCGACTCCATCTTTGATTGTTTTTCCCCGCAGAGGGTGAGGTAGGAGTTGAATTGTAGTAATAGTGCCCATGCAATGGAGTGACTAAGTATGCACCTATTTAAGGTTGAGATGATACATATATAAATAGTTGAAGGTAACTTCCAAACTGCTACAGGCTCCCGGGGAGGCGGGTGGGCACATGCAAATCTACTGCGACTGATGCCACGAACAGATGTACACTGGGTAAGTGACATTTTCAGTTCGATGGCATCTGTCGCTGTAGATACGCATGTTTTGCATAGACTAGTAAGCAGTTATCTCCCCAAAAGCGGTGGATCAGCCTGTAGGAGTGGAAGTAGTCTGAAATAATGTTCTTAATACAGCTTGACCTACTGTGGCTTGTTGTGCGGAGTGTGCCCTTGGTGTAATGGGCAGCTGTCGTTTAGCTTTAAGGTAGCAGATTTGGATGCATTTAACTATCCATCTGGCTATACCTTGTTTTGATATTGGGTTTCCTGCATGAGGTTTTTGAAATGCAATAAATAGTTGTTTAGTCTTTCTGATGTTTTTTGTTCTGTCAATGTAATACATCAATGCTCTTTTGACATCTAATGTATGTAGTGCCCTTTCAGCTACGGTATCTGGCTGTGGAAAGAACACTGGAAGTTCCACTGTTTGATTTAGATGGAACGGTGAAATAACCTTTGGCAAAAATTTAGGATTGGTCCTTAGGACGACCTTATTCTTGTGTAGTTGTATAAAAGGTTCCTGTATTGTAAACGCCTGAATCTCGCTTACTCTTCTTAGGGAAGTAATGGCGATGAGAAATGCCACCTTTCAGGTTAGGAACTGTATTTCGCAGGAGTGCATGGGTTCAAAAGGTGGACCCATAAGTCTAGTTAGGACAACATTTAGGTTCCATGAAGGAACAGGTGGTGTTCTTGGTGGTATAATTCTCCTAAGGCCCTCCATGAATGCTTTAATGACTGGTATCTTATATAGGGAAGTTGAATAGGTAGTCTGCAGGTATGCAGATATTGCTGCGAGGTGTATTTTAATGGAAGAGAAAGCCAGGTTAGATTTTTGTAAGTGAAGCAAGTAACCCACTACATGTTCTGGAGTTGTGTGTAATGGTTGTATTTGATTAATATGGCAGTAGCAAACAAACCTCTTCCATTTACTTGCATAGCAGTGCCTGGTGGATGGCCTTCTGGCTTGTTTTATGACTTCCATACATTCTTGGGTAAGTTGTAAGTGCCCGAATTCTAGGATTTCAGGAGCCAGATTGCTAGATTCAGCGATGCTGGATCTGGGTGTCTGATCTTTTGGTTGTGCTGTGTCAACAGATCTGGCCTGTTGGGCAATTTGATGCAGGGTACTACTGATAGGTCTAGCAGCGTTGTGTACCAGGGTTGCCTTGCCCAAGTTGGTGCTATTAATATGAGTTTGAGTTTGTTTTGACTGAGTTTGTTTACCAGGTAAGGAAGGAGAGGGAGAGGAGGAAAAACGTAAGCAAATATCCCTGACCAGTTCATCCATAGGGCATTGCCTTGGGACTGTTTGTGTGGGTATCTGGATGCGAAGTTTTGGCATTTTGCGTTCTCCTTTGTCGCAAACAAGTCTATCTGAGGTGTTCCCCAGAGTTTGAAATAAGTGTTCAGAATTTGGGGGTGAATTTCCCATTCGTGGACCTGTTGGTGATCTCGAGAGAGATTGTCTGCGAGTTGATTTTGGATCCCTGGTATAAATTGTGCTATTAGGCGAATTTGGTTGTGAATTGCCCAACGCCAAATCTTTTGTGCTAGCAGGCTTAACTGCGTGGAGTGCGTCCCCCCTTGCTTGTTTAGATAATACATTGTTGTCATGTTGTCTGTTTTGACGAGAATGTATTTGTGAACTATTATTGGTTGGAAAGCTTTTAGTGCTTGAAAAACTGCTAGAAGTTCTAGGTGATTTATATGCAGTTTTGTTTGATGTACGTTCCATTGTCCTTGTATGCTGTGTTGATCGAGGTGTGCTCCCCACCCTGTCATGGAAGCATCTGTTGTTATTACGTATTGTGGCACTGGGTCTTGGAAAGGCCGCCCTTTGTTTAAATTTATGTTGTTCCACCACAGAAGCGAGAGGTAAGTTTGGCGGTCTATTAACACCAGATCTAGAAGGTGACCCTGTGCTTGTGACCATTGTGATGCTAGGCACTGTTGTAAGGGCCTCATGTGCAGTCTTGCGTTTGGGACAATGGCTATGCATGAAGACATCATGCCTAGGAGTTGTAGTACCATCTTTGCTTGTATCCTTTGTGTTGGATACATGCGTTGTATGATGGTGTTGAAATTTTGAATTCTTTGGGGACTTGGAGTGGCTACTCCTTTTGATGTGTCTATTATGGCTCCCAGGTATTGTTGTACCTTGCGCGGCAGAATTTTGGATTTTGTGAAATTGACGGTGAACCCTAGTTTGAAGAGGGTTTGTATGATATGATTTGTGTGATTTGAGCACTCTATTAACGAATGGGCCTTGATTAGCCAGTCGTCTAGATATGGGAACACATGTATTTGCTGCCTTCTTATGTGTGCAGCGACTACCGCTAGACATTTGGTAAAGACTCTTGGTGCGGTTGTTAATCCGAAAGGCAGTACCTTGAATTGGTAATGTATTCCCTTGAATACAAACCTTAGGTATTTCCTGTGCGATGGGTGTATTGGTATATGGAAATAAGCATCCTTGAGGTCTAAAGTTGCCATGTAGTCGTGTAGTTTTAGCAATGGCAATACTTCTTGTAGTGTGACCATGTGAAAGTGGTCTGATTTGATGAAAGTGTTCACTACTCTGAGGTCTAGGATTGGTCTCAGCGTTTTGTCCTTCTTTGGTATCAGAAAGTACAGTGAGTAAACTCCTGTGTTTATTTGTGTGTTTGGCACTAATTTGATTGCATTCTTTTGCAATAGTGCCTGCACTTCTATCTCCAGGAGATTGGAATGGTGTGTTGTCAAATTTTGTGCTTTTGGTGGTATGTTTGGAGGGAATTGTAGAAATTCTATGCAATAACCATGTTGGATAATTGCTAGAACCCAAGTGTCTGTAGTGATTTCCTCCTTTGCTTTGTAATAATGACTTATTCTTCCCCCCACTGGTGTTGTGTGGAGGGGGTGAGTGACATGTGAGTCACTGTTTAGTAGTAGGGGTTTTGGGGCTCTGAAATCTTCCTCTATTCCTAGGGAATTGCCCTACTCTATATTGTCCCCGAAAACCTCCTCTATACTGTCCCTGGTAACTGGACGGTGTTGCTTGTGAGGTGCTGGCTTGTGTGCTCTGACCCCGAAACCCCCCTCGAAAGGGTGTTTTACGGAATGTGCTGTAATTGCCTCTGCTCTGCGGGGAGTAGAGTGCGCCCATGGCTTTGGCAGTGTCCGTATCTTTTTTGAGTTTCTCAATCGCTGTGTCCACTTCTGGACCGAACAGTTCTTTTTCGTTAAAAGGCATATTGAGAACTGCTTGTTGAATCTCTGGTTTAAATCCAGACGTTCGGAGCCATGCATGCCTTCTGATAGTTACAGATGTATTAATTGTCCGTGCAGCTGTATCTGCAGCGTCCATGGAGGAGCGGATCTGGTTGTTGGAAATGGTCTGTCCCTCCTCAACCACTTGTTTTGCCCTATTTTGTAAGTCCTTGGGCAGATGTTCAATGAGATGTTGCATCTCGTCCCAGTGGGCTCTGTCATAGCGCGCAAGTAGTGCCTGGGAGTTCGCGATGCGCCACTGGTTTGCAGCTTGTGCTGCGACTCTCTTACCAGCTGCATCGAACTTGCGGCTTTCTTTATCTGGGGGTGGTGCATCTCCAGATGTGTGGGAGTTGGCCCTTTTCCTAGCTGCTCCTACAACGACAGTCTGGTGGCAGCTGTGTAGTGATGAAAACCGGGTCTGTAGGAGGCGCCTTATACTTTTTTTCCACCCTTGGTGTGATAGCCCTACTTTTGACCGGCTCCTTAAAGCTTTCTTTTGCGTGCCGGAGCATACCAGGGAGCATAGGCAGGCTTTGGTATGAGCTGTGGGTGGAGGAGAGTGTGTTGAATAAAAAATCATCCTCGACCTGTTCTGAGTGGAGGCTTACGTTGTGAAATTGTGCTGCTCTAGCCACCACTTGAGAATACGCGGTGCTGTCCTCTGGTGGAGATGGCTTCGTAGGGTATGCCTCCGGACTGTTATCTGACACTGGGGCGTCGTATAGGTCCCATGCGTCTTGATCTTGGTCACCCTGGCTTATGGTGGTGTGAGCTGGGGAGTGTGATGGAGTTTGTGCTGGTGAGACGTTAATCACGGGCGGAGGAGAGGGTGGTGGGGTAACTCTTTTCACCACTTTTGGTTGTGGTGTCTGTTCAGTTTGGAACTCCAACCTTCTCTTTCTTCTAATGGGGGGAAGGGTGCTTATTTTTCCTGTCCCCTGCTGTATGAAAATACGCTTTTGCGTATGGTCCACATCAGTTGATTGTAGCTCTTCCTCAAACCTATGCTTTTGCATTTGGGAGGTTAGCGAGTGCTCTTCTGTGTAAGAGCCTGAAGCTGGGTCGCTTGCAGTTTGTTTCGGCACCGAAACCCTGTCTGCGGGTTTTTTCGGCTCCGAGGTGACTTTTTTCTTTTTCGGGGCCGAAACCTCTCGGCGTCGATCTTCTTCGGTGCCGCTGTCTCGGCGTCGAGCAGTGTCCACACCGGCATCTCGGTGTTGAGGCTTGTCTCCAGCACTTTCTCGGTCCCGAGAAGGCTGCGTGCCGGTGTCTCGACCGGAGTCGGACGATCTCGGCACTGTTTGGGCCTTTTTCGGTGCCGAAGGTCGGTCACCGAATTTATGGGTGGAGCCATGGCCTGATGGCAGTGGCGTCCCCTGGGCCTTGTAAATCTTCCTCTGTGTGGTTTTCGACGTCTTACTCACGGTTTGTGTATCGTCGAATCCTTCGGAGTCGGAGTCTGAGTCTTGGATCGAGAAGGTACCTTCCTCTTCTTGTTCCTCGAACTCTCGGTGGGCTGTCGGCGCGGACGCCATCTGAAGTCTTCTGGCTCGACGGTCTCGGAGTGTTTTTCGGGACCGGAACGCACGACAGGCCTCGCAGGTGTCTTCACTGTGCTCAGGTGACAGGCACAGGTTACAGACCAAGTGTTGGTCTGTATAGGGGTATTTATTGTGGCATTTGGGGCAGAAACGGAACGGGGTCCGTTCCATCGGCGTTCTTCAGCACGCGGTCAGGCCGACCAGGCCCCGACGGGGGATCGAAAAACTACCCCGAAGGGCACCGGAGCTCTTCGATCTTCGATGCGGTGTTGAATCTAACTACGCCGATCCCGAACGCAACAATACCGACGAAAATCTTCCGAAATTAGCTATCTTTCCGTTCCGAAACTCGGAGCGACAGGAACACGTCCGAACCCGATGGCGGAAAAAAAACAATCGAAGATGGAGTCGACGCCCATGCGCAATGGAGACAAAAGGAGGAGTCACTCGGTCCCGTGACTCGAAAGACTTCTTCGAAGAAAAACAACTTGTAACACTCCGGCCCAACACCAGATGGCGAGCTATTGCAAAACATGCGTATCTACAGCGACAGATGCCATCGAACAATATATTTTCTTATTTTATTTTGAGAACCACAGGTTCAAATTTTACATGTAATATCTCGTTAGAAAGGTATTTGCAGGTAAGTACTTTTGGAACTTTGAATAATTACAGTAGCATATATATTTTTCACATAAAACACAATAAGCTGTTTTAAAAGTGGACACAGTGCAATTTTCACAGTTCCTGGGGGAGGTAAGTTATTGTTAGTTTTAACAGGTAAGTAAATCACTTACAAGTCTCAGGTTTGGGTCCAAGGTCGCCCACTGTTGGGGGTTCAGAGCAACCCCAAAGTTACCACACCAGCAGCTCAGGGCCGGTCAGGTGCAGAGGTCAAAGAGGTGCCCAAAACACATAGTGTAAGGAAATGCCTCCTTGGCATGGTTGCCCCCTGACTTTTTGCCTTTGCTGATGCTATGTTTACAATTGAAAGTGTGCTGAGGCCTGCTAACCAGGCCCCAGCACCAGTGTTCTTTCCCTAAACCTGTACTTTTGTATCCACAATTGGCAGACCCTGGCATCCAGATAAGTCCCTTGTAACTGGTACTTCTAGTACCAAGGGCCCTGATGCCAAGGAAGGTCTCTAAGGGCTGCAGCATGTCTTATGCCACCCTGGAGACCTCTCACTCAGCACAGACACACTGCTTGCCAGCTTGTGTGTGCTAGTGAGGACAAAACGAGTAAGTCGACAGGGCACTCCCCTCAGGGTGCCATGCCAGCCTCTCACTGCCTATGCAGTATAGGTAAGACACCCCTCTAGCAGGCCTTACAGCCCTAAGGCAGGGTGCACTATACCATAGGTGAGGGTACCAGTGCATGAGCATGGTACCCCTACAGTGTCTAAACAAAACCTTAGACATTGTAAGTGCAGGGTAGCCATAAGAGTATATGGTCTGGGAGTCTGTCAAACACGAACTCCACAGCACCATAATGGCTACACTGAAAACTGGGAAGTTTGGTATCAAACTTCTCAGCACAATAAATGCACACTGATGCCAGTGTGCATTTTATTGCAAAATACACCCCAGAAGGCACCTTAGAGGTGCCCCCTGAAACTTAACCGACTGTCTGTGTAGGCTGACTAGTTCCAGCAGCCTGCCACACCAGAGACATGTTGCTGGCCCCATGGGGAGAGTGCCTTTGTCACTCTGAGGCCAGTAACAAAGCCTGCACTGGGTGGAGATGCTAACACCTCCCCCAGGCAGGAGCTGTAACACCTGGCGGTGAGCCTCAAAGGCTCACCCCTTTGTCACAGCCCAGCAGGGCACTCCAGCTTAGTGGAGTTGCCCGCCCCCTCCGGCCACGGCCCCCACTTTTGGCGGCAAGGCTGGAGGGAACAAAGAAAGCAACAAGGAGGAGTCACTGGCCAGTCAGGACAGCCCCTAAGGTGTCCTGAGCTGAGGTGACTGACTTTTAGAAATCCTCCATCTTGCAGATGGAGGATTCCCCCAATAGGGTTAGGATTGTGACCCCCTCCCCTTGGGAAGAGGCACAAAGAGGGTGTACCCACCCTCAGGGCTAGTAGCCATTGGCTACTAACCCCCCAGACCTAAACACGCCCTTAAATTTAGTATTTAAGGGCTACCCTGAACCCTAGAAAATCAGATTCCTGCAACTACAAGAAGAAGGACTGCCTAGCTGAAAACCCCTGCAGAGGAAGACCAGAAGACGACAACTGCCTTGGCTCCAGAAACTCACCGGCCTGTCTCCTGCCTTCCAAAGATCCTGCTCCAGCGACGCCTTCCAAAGGGACCAGCGACCTCGACATCCTCTGAGGACTGCCCCTGCTTCGAAAAGACAAGAAACTCCCGAGGACAGCGGACCTGCTCCAAGAAAGGCTGCAACTTTGTTTCCAGCAGCCTTGAAAGAACCCTGCAAGCTCCCCGCAAGAAGCGTGAGACTTGCAACACTGCACCCGGCGACCCCGACTCGGCTGGTGGCGATCCAACACCTCAGGAGGGACCCCAGGACTACTCTAAGACTGTGAGTACAAAAACCTGTCCCCCCTGAGCCCCCACAGCACCGCCAGCAGAGGGAATCCCGAGGCTTCCCCTGACCGCGACTCTTTGAATCCTAAGTCCCGACACCTGGGAGAGACCCTGCACCCGCAGCCCCCAGGACCTGAAGGACCGGACTTTCACTGGAGGAGTGACCCCCAGGAGTCCCTCTCCCTTGACCAAGTGGAGGTTTCCCCGAGGAACCCCCCCCTTGCCTGCCTGCAGCGCTGAAGAGATCCCTAGATCTCCCATTGACTTCCATTACAAACCCGACGCTTGTTTCTACACTGCACCCGGCCGCCCCCGCGCTGCTGAGGGTGAAATTTCTGTGTGGGCTTGTGTCCCCCCCGGTGCCCTACAAAACCCCCCTGGTCTGCCCTCCGAAGACGCGGGTACTTACCTGCAAGCAGACCGGAACCGGGGCACCCCCTTCTCTCCATTCTAGCCTATGTGTTTTGGGCACCACTTTGAACTCTGCACCTGACCGGCCCTGAGCTGCTGGTGTGGTGACTTTGGGGTTGCTCTGAACCCCCAACGGTGGGCTACCTTGGACCAAGAACTGAACCCTGTAAGTGTCTTACTTACCTGGTAAAACTAACCAAAACTTACCTCCCCTAGGAACTGTGAAAATTGCACTAAGTGTCCACTTTTAAAACAGCTATTTGTCAATAACTTGAAAAGTATACATGCAATTTTTATGATTTAAAGTTCCTAAAGTACTTACCTGCAATACCTTTCAAATGAGATATTACATGTAGAATTTGGACCTGTGGTTCTTAAAATAAACTAAGAAAAGATATTTTTCTATACAAAAACCTATTGGCTGGATTTGTCTCTGAGTGTGTGTACCTCATTTATTGTCTATGTGTATGTACAACAAATGCTTAACACTACTCCTTGGATAAGCCTACTGCTCGACCACACTACCACAAAATAGAGCATTAGTATTATCTATTTTTACCACTATTTTACCTCTAAGGGGAACCCTTGGACTCTGTGCATGCTATTCCTTACTTTGAAATAGCACATACAGAGCCAACTTCCTACACATAGGCTTCAATGGAGAGAAGGGGGTGCCCCGGTTCCAGTCTGCCAGCAGGTGAGTACCCGCGTCTTCGGAGGGCAGACCAGGGGGGTTTTGTAGGGCACCGGGGGGGGACACAAGTCAGCACACAAATTACACCCTCAGCAGCGCGGGGGCGGCCGGGTGCAGTGTGCAAACACGCGTCGGGTTTTCAATGGTTTTCAATGAGAGACCAAGGGATCTCTTCAGCGGTGCAGGCAGGCAAGGGGGGGGCTCCTCGGGGTAGCCACCACCAGGGCAAGGGAGAGGGCCTCCTGGGTGTGCCAATTGTGAAAACAAAAGTACAGGTTAGGGAAAGAACACTGGTGCTGGGGCCTGGTTAGCAGGCCTCAGCACACTCAATTCAAAACATAGCATCAGCAAAGGCAAAAAGTCAGGGGGTAACCATGCCAAGGAGGCATTTCCTTACAGCTACCCTGCACTTACAATGTCTAAGGTTATGCTTAGACACTGTAGGGGCAGTGCTCATGCACTGGTGCCCTCACCTATGGTATAGTGCACCCTGCCTTAGGGCTGTAAGGCCTGCTAGAGGGGTGACTTATCTATACTGCATAGGCAGTGTGAGGTTGGCATGGCACCCTGAGGGGAGTGCCATGTCGACTTACTCGTTTTGTCCTCACCAGCACACACAAGCTGGCAAGCAGTGTGTCTGTGCTGAGTGAGGGGACCCCAGGGTGGCATAAGATATGCTGCATCCCTTAGAGACCTTCCCTGGCATCAGGGCCCTTGGTACCAGGGGTACCAGTTACAAGGGACTTACCTGGATGCCAGGGTGTGCCAATTGTGAAAACAAAAGTACAGGTTAGGGAAAGAACACTGGTGCTGGGGCCTGGTTAGCAGGCCTCAGCACACTTTCAAATCAAAACTTAGCATCAGCAAAGGCAAAAAGTCAGGGGGTAACCATGCCAAGGAGGCATTTCCTTACAGGGATGCAGAAGCTTTCGGTGCCAAGGTTAATGTTGTTCTGCTTGGTATCGAAGCGGAAAGCTTAGTTTTGCTTTCAGAGCCGAGCTCAATAGCAGGGCATCTGAATGGGATTTTGGGTGCCTGCCACGGCACACAGGCAGCAGCGGCCTGATAGCCTTCAGTTCTGTGCTGGAGAACTTTTTAGTCAGAGCAGGGGGAACTTTTACTCATGGTTGGTTGTGCCGGCGGAATCTGTTGCATGTCGAGGTCTGTGTTGACTTCAGAGCCCGAATCCTCTACTGATAAAGCCTCTTTTCTCAGTAGCCCAAGCCTCTTGAACTTCCTGCACTTCTGGGTCAGACATGATATCTTGGGAGTCAGGAAGTATCAATTTTTGCCTCGATTTCATGCTTCTGCATTTCTCAACAATGGCTCTCCGATATTGCAGGGGCTTCTTCGATTGGAAATACTGGCAGGATTTCCAACCCTCCTGTGTTTCAGCAACAGGCAGAGGTTGCAAACCGGATGCTGGTCAGTCCACAGGAACTTTGCAGGGCACTTCGGACAGAAATGGATTAGTTTCATTAGTATTTTATTCTTGTGAACATAGAAATCGAGAAAAATGGCGGCCCAGAGGGGCCTCTAACAAATTGAGCCAATCCGACAATTTCTTTGGTTCTGGGATGTAGAAGGGAAATATGCATTTAGTGAACAATACAGATGAACTGGGAAGGCTTCCCGAATGGAAGAGGCCTAAAAGACTGTCTCGAACAGCTGCTCAGTGAAAACACGACCAGATGAGACAGTGGAATAAAACAATCTAACAATGGAGTCGATGCCAAAGTGCATAGCCAGAGGAGGAGTCACTATACCTTGTGACTCAAGACTTTTTGAAGAAAAACAAATTGCAACCTTCTGGACCCAACACTAGATGGCAGAAGTACACAGACTATGTGCATCTACAGCCACACATACCATCAACCAGATTGTTTTCCGTCTGTAAACGGAAAACTGGAAAACTGGAAAACTTGTATATTAAGACTATTAAAACTTTACCATCTTGGGTGTTCGTATTCATTGTATTAGATATGCCAAAGCAACTGTATCTGATCGTTTGTGCACCTGTTTTGCTGAACCTCACAAAATGAAAATAATTGAGCATGTTACAGTCTGCAACACTCAAAAGAAATAAACAAAAAAAACATGGCAGCCAGACACCAAGCTGGTCGCGCACGCTTGCCAGGAGAGACCAAATATGCAGATTTTCTCCTTTTTCTCCCTGGCTCTTCTGCCGCTAACTGACACCCCTTTGTTTTGTCAGTCTTAAGAGACCCTAAATACTAAAAAAGGAAAGGAAACATCTTAAATGAATGACCACACTGACAGCTGTCACTGAGTACTCTTGCTGTCCAATATATGTAGTATGGTGTCCTTGTATGTAGTATGGCGTCATTGTATGAGAAGCTAGAGTATGTCTTATGATTATAACCAAATGTGCTGAATTAGTTAAACTCATCTTTTGTCAGAATCTTCAGCAAAACAGTCTCAGATGGACAAGTCCAGTTTCATAAGAGAAAATAGAAACATCCGACTGACATCTAGACCAAATAAACATGAACAATCAGAACCACCAAAAAACATGCAGACATATAGGCTGTAAAACAAATGGTTCTGATTCTCTCATCCAGTAGTTTGATATGTGAACTAGCTTTTATACTCTACAGGGCAATTCTAGATGTTCCACACAGTCTATAGTTAGGAGCCTAGGTCTCAGTTGAACACTGGATATTTCTAGAAACCTACAGCTCACAGAGTAGGTTAGGTTAGTGAACTAAGAATAAGGCCCAGCACGTGCTCTTACCTTGTGGGAGACTGCTTGTCAGAGTCTGAGCTCAGTGAGCGGGCAGCAGGAGAGGTAGTGCTGCGCTTAACCCAAGCATTTTCCTTGGGCGGGGGGGCTGGCATCACCTTCAGAGGAAGTGGGGATTCTGCTTTAGGACCTTTGGAACTGGGAGATGTTGATTCCTCATCTTTACTAAACACTTCATTTTCCACAGACTTTTCACTTTCCCTCCTTCGAGTGCCTGAAAGGAGAAGGGGGGGGGGGGAAGAACACAAACTTTTCTCAGCCAAGTACAGCAGGTTGGGGAAGGAAAAATGAGCTTGGATGGGGTTTCCTCTGAATTATGTTACAATTACATCATATTTATTGCACAGAGTAGAACAATGCACCTTTCACTGATCTAAGGATCTTGCTTACCAGACAGGAAAGGAATATGTTACTAACCCTGTAAGCATCTGTTCGTGGCATGATAAACCACAGCTGGTTGCAGGTTTGTTTTTCTCTCAGCAAAGACTTCTGAGTGACAAGGTGGAGTGACTCCTCGATGATAGAGCATGGGCATCAACTCCATTGTTAGACTGTTTTCCCACAGGGGGGGGTGAAAAAGGGGTGCAGAGTAAGTGCAAGTAATAAGCCCATGTGTAAAACAGTGGAAAAAACTGCAACGGGCATAGGTGTCCAGGGAAGAGGGTGGACGCGTGTGAATCTACAGCGATACATGTCACTGTGAGAGAGCCTCTTTTTGACATGCCAATCGCCCCACTTATTGCCTTTTGCTGATGTGTCCTAGAAATTGTAGTGCCCAGGGCCCCTGCTAACCAGGTTCCCTGGGCCAGAGCTCTTTCCCTAAATCTGTTGTAATACACTGACAATTGGATACACCCTTAGCCATCACTGTAAGACCCTTGCAAGTGGGCACCTATGTGCCCAGGGCATCGGGTACTATGGGTAAGCTCCTGTAGGAAGGTGGCTTTGTATATACTATTTCAAAGTGAGAAATAGTGTGCACAGAGTCCAAGGGTTCCCCTTAGAGGTAAGATAGTGGCAAAAAGGGATAATTCTAATGCTCTATGTAAAGAAATGGCTCCCTGTTGCAGTTACCCCCCACTTTTTGCCTGATACTGATGCTGACTTGACTGAGAAGTGTGCTGGGACCCTGCTAACCAGGCCCCAGCACCAGTGTTCCTTCACCTAAAATGTACCATTGTATCCACAATTGGCACACCCTGGCATTCAGATAAGTCCCTTGTAACTGGTACTTCTAGTACCAAGGGCCCTGATGCCAAGAAAGGTCTCTAAGGGCTGCAGCATGTCTTATGCCACCCTAGAGACCCCTCACTCAGCACAGACACACTGCTTACAAGCCTGTGTGTGCTGGTGAGAACAAAATGAGTAAGTCGACATGGCACTCCCCTCAGGGTGCCATGCCAGCCTCTCACTGCCTATGCAGTATAGGTAAGACACCCCTCTAGCAGGCCTTACAGCCCTAAGGCAGGGTGCACTATACCATAGGTGAGGGTACCAGTGCATGAGCACTGTGCCCCTACAGTGTCTAAGCAAAACCTTAGACATTGTAAGTGCAGGGTAGCCATAAGAGTATATGGTCTGGGAGTCTGTTTTACACGAACTCCACAGCACCATAATGGCTACACTGAAAACTGGGAAGTTTGGTATCAAACTTCTCAGCACAATAAATGCACACTGATGCCAGTGTACATCTTATTGTAAAATACACCCCAGAGGGCACCTTAGAGGTGCCCCCTGAAACTTAACCGACTATCTGTGTAGGCTGACTAGTTTTAGCAGCCTGCCACAAACCGAGACATGTTGCTGGCCCCATGGGGAGAGTGCCTTTGTCACTCTGAGGCCAGTAACAAAGCCTGCACTGGGTGGAGATGCTAACACCTCTCCCAGGCAGGAATTGTCACACCTGGCGGTGAGCCTCAAAGGCTCACCTCCTTTGTGCCAACCCAGCAGGACACTCCAGCTAGTGGAGTTGCCCGCCCCCTCCGGCCAGGCCCCACTTTTGGCGGCAAGGCCGGAGAAAATAATGAGAAAAACAAGGAGGAGTCACTGGCCAGTCAGGACAGCCCCTAAGGTGTCCTGAGCTGAAGTGACTCTAACTTTTAGAAATCCTCCATCTTGCAGATGGGGGATTCCCCCAATAGGGTTAGGATTGTGTCCCCCTCCCCTTGGGAGGAGGCACAAAGAGGGTGTACCCACCCTCAGGGCTAGTAGCCATTGGCTACTAACCCCCCAGACCTAAACACGCCCTTAAATTTAGTATTTAAGGGCTACCCTGAACCCTAGAAAATTAGATTCCTGCAACTACAAGAAGAAGGACTGCCTAGCTGAAAACCCCTGCAGAGGAAGACCAGAAGACGACAACTGCCTTGGCTCCAGAAACTCACCGGCCTGTCTCCTGCCTTCCAAAGATCCTGCTCCAGCGACGCCTTCCAAAGGGACCAGCGACCTCGACATCCTCTGAGGACTGCCCCTGCTTCGAAAAGACAAGAAACTCCCGAGGACAGCGGACCTGCTCCAAGAAAAGCTGCAACTTTGTTTCCAGCAGCTTTAAAGAACCCTGCAAGCTCCCCGCAAGAAGCGTGAGACTTGCAACACTGCACCCGGCGACCCCGACTCGGCTGGTGGAGAACCGACACCTCAGGAGGGACCCCAGGACTACTCTGATACTGTGAGTACCAAAACCTGTCCCCCCTGAGCCCCCACAGCGCCGCCTGCAGAGGGAATCCCGAGGCTTCCCCTGACCGCGACTCTTTGAACCTAAAGTCCCGACGCCTGGGAGAGACCCTGCACCCGCAGCCCCCAGGACCTGAAGGACCGGACTTTCACTGGAGAAGTGACCCCCAGGAGTCCCTCTCCCTTGCCCAAGTGGAGGTTTCCCCGAGGAATCCCCCCCTTGCCTGCCTGCAGCGCTGAAGAGATCCCGAGATCTCTCATAGACTAACATTGCGAACCCGACGCCTGTTCCTACACTGCACCCGGCCGCCCCCGCGCTGCTGAGGGTGAAATCTCTGTGTGGACTTGTGTCCCCCCCGGTGCCCTACAAAACCCCCCTGGTCTGCCCTCCGAAGACGCGGGTACTTACCTGCAAGCAGACCGGAACCGGGGCACCCCCTTCTCTCCATTCTAGCCTATGTGTTTTGGGCACCACTTTGAACTCTGCACCTGACCGGCCCTGAGCTGCTGGTGTGGTGACTTTGGGGTTGCTCTGAACCCCCAACGGTGGGCTACCTTGGACCAAGAACTGAACCCTGTAAGTGTCTTACTTACCTGGAAAAACTAACAAAAACTTACCTCCCCCAGGAACTGTGAAAATTGCACTAAGTGTCCACTTTTAAAACAGCTATTTGTCAATAACTTGAAAAGTATACATGCAATTTTGATGATTTGAAGTTCCTAAAGTACTTACCTGCAATACCTTTCGAATGAGATATTACATGTAGAATTTGAACCTGTGGTTCTTAAAATAAACTAAGAAAAGATATTTTTCTATATAAAAACCTATTGGCTGGATTTGTCTCTGAGTGTGTGTACCTCATTTATTGTCTATGGGTATGTACAACAAATGCTTAACACTACTCCTTGGATAAGCCTACTGCTCGACCACACTACCACAAAATAGAGCATTAGTATTATCTATTTTTACCACTATTTTACCTCTAAGGGGAACCCTTGGACTCTGTGCATGCTATTCCTTACTTTGAAATAGCACATACAGAGCCAACTTCCTACACTCTATTTTGTGGTAGTGTGGTCGAGCAGTATGCATATCAGAGGGTTTTGTTAAGCATTTGTTGTACACAGGCAATAAATGAGGAACACACTCAGACTTACTCCAGGCCAATAGGTTTTTATATTGAAAAATATATTTTCTTAGTTTATTTTTAGAACCACAAGTTCAAGATTTGAAGTAAATACATAAAATGCAAGGTACTCCACACAGGTAAGTTGGGAACTTTGAATTAAAGTAATATCATATACAGTCTTTATTAAAATGGCAATAAGCTATTTTAAAAGTGGACACAGTGCAAAAATCATCAATTCCTGGGGGAGGTAAGTAATGGTTAGATTGTGAGGTAAGTAAAACACTTACAAGTCTCAGTTCCTGGGCAAAGGCAGCCCACCGTTGGGGGTTCAAGGCAACCCCAAAGTTACCACAGGAGCAGTTCAGGGCCGGTCAGGTGCAGAGTTCAAAGTGTTGCCCAAAACGCATAGGCTTCAATGGAGAAGGGGGTGCCCCGGTTCCAGTCTGCCAGCAGGTAAGTACCCGTGTCCTCGGTGGGGCAGACCAGGGGGTTTTATAGAGCACTGGGGGGGGACACACAAGTAGGCACACAAAACACACACTCAGCAGCACAGGGGCGGCCGGGTGCAGTGCGCAAAGCACACAGAGGGAATCTTAGAGATGCCCCCTGTATACCAGTCTAAATACCAGTGTTAGGCTGACCAGTTCCTGCCAGCCTGCCACAACCAGACTGGTTTCTGGCCACATGTGGTGGTGCTCCTCACCTCCCCCTGCAGGAACTGTAACACCTGGTGGTGAGCCTCAAAGGCTCATGCCTGTTACAGCGCCCCAGGGCATCCAAGCTATTGGCGATGCCCACCCCTCTCGACACAGCCCCCACTTTTGGTGGCAAGTCTGGAGGAGATAATGAGAAAAACAAGGAGTCACCACCCACCAGTCAGGACAGCCCCTAAGGTGTCCTGAGCTGAGGTGACCCCCCTGCCTTAAGAAATCCTCTATCTTGGTTTTGGAGAATTCCCCCAATAGCAATAGGGATGTGCCCCTCTCCCCTCAGGGAGGAGGTACAAGGAGGGTGTAGCCACCCTCAAGGACAGTAGCCATTGGCTACTGCCCCCAGACCTAAACATCCCCCTAAATTTAGTATTTAGGGATGATCCTGAAACCAGGAAATCAGATTCCTGCAACAAGAAGGACTGCTGACCTGAAAGACCCGCAGAGACGACAACTGACTTGGCCCCAGCCCTACCGGCCTGTCTCGAGACTCAAAGAACCTGCACAGCGACGAATCCGAGAGGGACCGGCGACCTCTGAGGACTCAGAGGACTGCCCTGAATCTAAAGAACCAAGAAACTCCTGAGAACAGCGGCACTGTTCAAAACCTGCAATAACTTTGCAACAAAGAAACAACTTTTAAAGAACTCTTTTCCCTCCAGAAGCATGAGACTTCACACGCTGCACCAGACGCCCCAGGCTCGAGTTCAGGATAACCAACACCGCAGAGAGCTCCCCCTAACTGCGACTGCCTGGCATTAAAGGAACAGACGCCTGGGCCAAGCACTGCACCCGCAGCCCCCAGGACTGAGAGGAACCACCTGCCAGTGCAGGAGTGACCGGCAGGCGGCCCTCATCCTAGCCCAGGTGGTGGCTGGCCCGAGAAGCCCCCCTGTACCCTGCCTGCATCGCATAAGTGACCCACCAGGTAATAGCAAACCCAACGCCTACTTTGCCTACTACAAAACCCCCTTGGGTCTGCTACCCGAGGACACAAGTACTTACCTGTAAGCAGACTAGGACCGGAGCACCCCTGTTCTTCATGGGCGCCTATGTTTTGGGCCCTACTTTGACCTGTGCACCTGACCGGCCCCCGTGTTGCTGGTGCTGTGGCTTTGGGGTTGGGGTTTCTTTAACCCCCAACGGTGGGCTGCCTATGCCCAGGAGACTGACTGTGTAAGTGCTTTACTTACCTGAGAAACCTAACCAAACTAACCTCCCCCAGGAACTGTTGATTTTTGCAGTGTGCACTTTTAAAATAGCTTATTGCCATTTTAATCTAAAATGTGTGTACTACTGTTTTAAATCAAAGTTCTATACTTACCTGTGTGAAGTACCTTGCATTTTATGTACTTACCTCAAATCTTGCACCTTGTGGATCTAAAATAAATTAAGAAAATATATTTTTCTATATAAAACCTATTGGCCTGGAGTTAGGTCTTTGAGGGTGTGTTCCTCATTTATTGCCTGTGTGTGTACAACAAATGCTTAACACTACCCTCTGATAAGCCTACTGCTCAACCACATTACCACAAAATAGAGCATTAGTATTATCTAATTTTGCCACTATCAACCTCTAAGGGGAACCATTGGGCTCTGTGCACACTATTTCTCACTTTGAGATAGTATATACAGAGCAGACTTCCTACAGCCTGGCTTCTAGACACTGCCTACACTTCACTGAGAGGGGTGACCTAGTGTAAGGTGTAAGTACTATAGGTACCCACCACACACCAGGCCAGCTTCCTACACCTCTCATCCTGAGCTGCGTCGATCCTGCATCACAGGTGGTGGTCCGGAGTAGTCCTCTTGGTCCTCTCTGCCAGCTGTCCAACTTTGGTGGAGACAAGCCTTTGCCTTCCCACGCAGGACAGTACACCTGTGCACCATGTCTCTTGCAGCTGCCAAGGCCGGTTTGCATCTCCTCCAAGGGACCTTCAGGTAACTGCTATCTCCAGTCCCAAGCACTCCTTCCAGTGACGCACAGTCCTCTGCGTGGTTCTCCTGCAGCGTGGGATACCTTTCTATAGTACTGCGTGGGCTCCTTCTGCAACATCTGTGTCCCCGTGCTGGGGGTGCTGCTTCTGCTCCTGTGGATTCTTTGCGACGCTGAAGATCCGCAGTGACTCCCCATCCAGGGTTGAGTCCTCCTGGGCCTTGCTGGTACCCAGCAGCACCACTTTTCCACTAACTGCGAGATTGGCTTTGCCGAGGCTTGTTGGTGGAATTCAAGCACTGACATCCATCGGCAATCTTCACTCCAGCATGGGACATCTGCATCCTTCAGGAATTCTTCTCCAGCTCCAGTGCTGACCTGATCATCACAGTCGACAAACTAATGCAAGTACAGCTGGGTGGGTAGTAGGATCCTACTCCTCCTGGACTCCACTGTGACTCTTGGACTTGGTCCACTCTCTCCACAGGTCTTCTCCAGGAATCCACAGCTGGTTTCCTTCTGTTTAGTCTGCGCGTCTTTTCTTCTTTTCCTTCCTTTCGGGTGGTTTGGGGAAATTCTTGTGATTTACTCCTGCTTTCCTGGTTTTGGGGGGCGGGGGGTTACGTAACTTGCCTCTGCTAAAAAAAATTTTTTTAGTACTCCAAGATTTGCTCTACACATTGCAATTACCTAGGTGGGGGCCCCGTGTTGGCATTCCATTTTTTAGTATATGGTTTGGGCTCCCCCTAGGGTCACTATTGGATATCTACATTGCACTGTTTTCTAACTTTTTCTATGCCTATTTCTGATTACTAGTGTACATATTTAGGGCGTTTACTTACCTCCTTAGGGAGCATTTCCTTTTTAGTATTGCGCCACTAAAATAAAGTACTTTTGTAGGTGTGTGGTTTCTTTCATGTGTGCAAGTGCTGTGTGACTACAGTGGTATTGCATGATGTAGGAAGTTGGCTCTGTATGCACTATTTCAAAGTAAGGAATAGTATGCACAGAGTCCAAGGGTTCCCCTTAGAGGTAAGATAGTGGCAAAAAGAGAATACTAATGCTCTATTTTGTGGTAGTGTGGTCGAGCAGTAGGCTTATCAAAGGAGTAGTGTTAAGCATTTGTTGTACATACACATAGACAATAAATGAGGTACACACACTCAGAGACAAATCCAGCCAATAGGTTTTGTATAGAAAAATATCTTTTCTTAGTTTATTTTAAGAACCACAGGTTCAAATTTAACATGTAATATCTTGTTTGAAAGGTATTGCAGGTAAGTACATTAGGAACTTTGAATCATTTCAATTGCATGTATACTTTTCAAGTTATTCACAAATAGCTATTTTAAAAGTGGACACAGTGCAATTTTCACAGTTCCTGGGGGAGGTAAGTATTTGTTAGTTTTACCAGGTAAGTAAGACACTTACAGGGTTCAGTTCTTGGTCCAAGGTAGCCCACCGTTGGGGGTTCAGAGCAACCCCAAAGTTACCACACCAGCAGCTCAGGGCCGGTCAGGTGCAGAGTTCAAAGTGGTGCCCAAAACGCATAGGCTTCAATGGAGAGAAGGGGGTGCCCCGGTTCCAGTCTGCCAGCAGGTAAGTACCCGCGTCTTCGGAGGGCAGACCAGGGGGGTTTTGTAGGGCACCGGGGGGGACACAAGCCCACACAGAAATTTCACCCTCAGCGGCGCGGGGGCGGCCGGGTGCAGTGTTAGAACAAGCGTCGGGTTCGCAATGGAAGTCAATGAGAGATCAAGGGATCTCTTCAGCGCTGCAGGCAGGCAAGGGGGGGCTTCCTCGGGGAAACCTCCACTTGGGCAAGGGAGAGGGACTCCTGGGGGTCACTTCTGCAGTGAAAGTCCGGTCCTTCAGGTCCTGGGGGCTGCGGGTGCAGGGTCTTTTCCAGGCGTCGGGACTTAGGTTTCAGAGAGTCGCGGTCAGGGGAAGCCTCGGGATTCCCTCTGCAGGCAGCGCTGTGGGGACTCAGGGGGGACAGGTTTTGGTACTCACAGTCGTAGAGTAGTCCGGGGGTCCTCCCTGAGGTGTTGGTTCTCCACCAGCCGAGTCGGGGTCGCCGGGTGCAGTGTTGCAAGTCTCACGCTTCTTGCGGGGAGATTGCAGGGTTCTTTAAAGCTGCTCCTTTGGATAAAGTTGCAGTCTTTTTGGAGCAGGTCCGCTGTCCTCGGGAGTTTCTTGTCGTCGTCGAAGCAGGGCAGTCCTCAGAGGATGCAGAGGTCGCTGGTCCCTTTGGAAGGCGTCGCTGGAGCAGAGTTCTTTGGAAGGCAGGAGACAGGCCGGTGAGTTTCTGGAGCCAAGGCAGTTGTTGTCTTCTGGTCTTCCTCTGCAGGGGTTTTCAGCTAGGCAGTCCTCCTTGTTGTTGCAGGAATCTAATTTCTTAGGTTCAGGGAAGCCCTTAAATACTAAATTTAAGGGCGTGTTTAGGTCTGGGGGGTTAGTAGCCAATGGCTACTAGCCCTGAGGGTGGGTACACCCTCTTTGTGCCTCCTCCCAAGGGGAGGGGGTCACAATCCTAACCCTATTGGGGGAATCCTCCATCTGCAAGATGGAGGATTTCTAAAAGTTAGTCACCTCAGCTCAGGACACCTTAGGGGCTGTCCTGACTGGCCAGTGACTCCTCCTTGTTGCTTTCTTTGTTCCCTCCAGCCTTGCCGCCAAAAGTGGGGGCCGTGGCCGGAGGGGGCGGGCAACTCCACTAAGCTGGAGTGCCCTGCTGGGCTGTGACAAAGGGGTGAGCCTTTGAGGCTCACCGCCAGGTGTTACAGCTCCTGCCTGGGGGAGGTGTTAGCATCTCCACCCAGTGCAGGCTTTGTTACTGGCCTCAGAGTGACAAAGGCACTCTCCCCATGGGGCCAGCAACATGTCTCTAGTGTGGCAGGCTGCTGGAACTAGTCAGCCTACACAGACAGTCGGTTAAGTTTCAGGGGGCACCTCTAAGGTGCCCTCTGGGGTGTATTTTGCAATAAAATGTACACTGGCATCAGTGTGCATTTATGGTGCTGAGAAGTTTGATACCAAATGTAAGGAAATGCCTCCTTGGCATGGTTGCCCCCTGACTTTTTGCCTTTGCTGATGCTATGTTTACAATTGAAAGTGTGCTGAGGCCTGCTAACCAGGCCCCAGCACCAGTGTTCTTTCCCTAACCTGTACTTTTGTATCCACAATTGGCAGACCCTGGCATCCAGATAAGTCCCTTGTAACTGGTACTTCTAGTACCAAGGGCCCTGATGCCAAGGAAGGTCTCTAAGGGCTGCAGCATGTCTTATGCCACCCTGGAGACCTCTCACTCAGCACAGACACACTGCTTACCAGCTTGTGTGTGCTAGTGAGAACAAAACGAGTAAGTCGACATGGCACTCCCCTCAGGGTGCCATGCCAGCCTCTCACTGCCCATGCAGTATAGGTAAGACACCCCTCTAGCAGGCCTTACAGCCCTAAGGCAGGGTGCACTATACCATAGGTGAGGGTACCAGTGCATGAGCATGGTACCCCTACAGTGTCTAAACAAAACCTTAGACATTGTAAGTGCAGGGTAGCCATAAGAGTATATGGTCTGGGAGTCTGTCAAACACGAACTCCACAGCACCATAATGGCTACACTGAAAACTGGGAAGTTTGGTATCAAACTTCTCAGCACAATAAATGCACACTGATGCCAGTGTACATTTTATTGTAAAATACACCACAAAGGGCACCTTAGAGGTGCCCCCTGAAACCTATCCGACTATCTGTGTAGGCTGACTGGTTCCAGCAGCCTGCCACACTAGAGACATGTTGCTGGCCCCATGGGGAGAGTGCCTTTGTCACTCTGAGGCCAGTAACAAAGCCTGCACTGGGTGGAGATGCTAACACCTCCCCCAGGCAGGAGCTGTAACACCTGGCGGTGAGCCTCAAAGGCTCACCCCTTTGTCACAGCCCAGCAGGGCACTCCAGCTTAGTGGAGTTGCCCGCCCCCTCCGGCCACGGCCCCCACTTTTGGCGGCAAGGCTGGAGGGAACAAAGAAAGCAACAAGGAGGAGTCACTGGCCAGTCAGGACAGCCCCTAAGGTGTCCTGAGCTGAAGTGACTCTAACTTTTAGAAATCCTCCATCTTGCAGATGGAGGATTCCCCCAATAGGGTTAGGATTGTGACCCCCTCCCCTTGGGAGGAGGCACAAAGAGGGTGTACCCACCCTCAGGGCTAGTAGCCATTGGCTACTAACCCCCCAGACCTAAACACGCCCTTAAATTTAGTATTTAAGGGCTACCCTGAACCCTAGAAAATTAGATTCCTGCAACTACAAGAAGAAGGACTGCCTAGCTGAAAACCCCTGCAGAGGAAGACCAGAAGACGACTACTGCCTTGGCTCCAGAAACTCACCGGCCTGTCTCCTGCCTTCCAAAGATCCTGCTCCAGCGACGCCTTCCAAAGGGACCAGCGACCTCGACATCCTCTGAGGACTGCCCCTGCTTCGAAAAGACAAGAAACTCCCGAGGACAGCGGACCTGCTCCAAGAAAAGCTGCAACTTTGTTTCCAGCAGCTTTAAAGAACCCTGCAAGCTCCCCGCAAAAGGCGTGAGACTTGCAACACTGCACCCGGCGACCCCGACTCGGCTGGTGGCGATCCAACACCTCAGGAGGGACCCCAGGACTACTCTAAGACTGTGAGTACAAAAACCTGTCCCCCCTGAGCCCCCACAGCGCCGCCTGCAGAGGGAATCCCGAGGCTTCCCCTGACCGCGACTCTTTTGAATCCTAAGTCCCGACACCTGGGAGAGACCCTGCACCCGCAGCCCCCAGGACCTGAAGGACCGGACTTTCACTGGAGAAGTGACCCCCAGGAGTCCCTCTCCCTTGCCCAAGTGGAGGTTTCCCCGAGGAACCCCCCCCTTGCCTGCCTGCAGCGCTGAAGAGATCCCTAGATCTCCCATTGACTTCCATTACAAACCCGACGCTTGTTTCTACACTGCACCCGGCCGCCCCCGCGCTGCTGAGGGTGAAATTTCTGTGTGGACTTGTGTCCCCCCCCGGTGCCCTACAAAACCCCCCTGGTCTGCCCTCCGAAGACGCGGGTACTTACCTGCAAGCAGACCGGAACCGGGGCACCCCCTTCTCTCCATTCTAGCCTATGTGTTTTGGGCACCACTTTGAACTCTGCACCTGACCGGCCCTGAGCTGCTGGTGTGGTGACTTTGGGGTTGCTCTGAACCCCCAACGGTGGGCTACCTTGGACCAAGAACTGAACCCTGTAAGTGTCTTACTTACCTGGTAAAACTAACAAAAACTTACCTCCCCCAGGAACTGTGAAAATTGCACTAAGTGTCCACTTTTAAAACCGCTATTTGTCAATAACTTGAAAAGTATACATGCAATTTTGATGATTTGAAGTTCCTAAAGTACTTACCTGCAATACCTTTCGAATGAGATATTACATGTAGAATTTGAACCTGTGGTTCTTAAAATAAACTAAGAAAAGATATTTTTCTATATAAAAACCTATTGGCTGGATTTGTCTCTGAGTGTGTGTACCTCATTTATTGTCTATGTGTATGTACAACAAATGCTTAACACTACTCCTTGGATAAGCCTACTGCTCGACCACACTACCACAAAATAGAGCATTAGTATTATCTATTTTTACCACTATTTTACCTCTAAGGGGAACCCTTGGACTCTGTGCATGCTATTCCTTACTTTGAAATAGCACATACAGAGCCAACTTCCTACACCAAACTTCCCAGTTTTCAGTGTAGCCATTATGGTGCTGTGGAGTTCGTGTAAAACAGACTCCCAGACCATATACTCTTATGGCTACCCTGAACTTACAATGTCTAAGGTTTTGTTTAGACACTGTAGGGGTACCATGCTCATGCACTGGTACCCTCACCTATGGTATAGTGCACCCTGCCTTAGGGCTGTAAGGCCTGCTAGAGGGGTGGCTGACCTATACTTGAATAGGCAGTGAGAGGCTGGCATGGCACCCTGAGGGGAGAGCCATGTCGACTTACTCGTTTTGTTCTCACTAGCACACACAAGCTGGCAAGCAGTGTGTCTGTGCTGAGTGAGAGGTCTCCAGGGTGGCATAAGACATGCTGCAGCCCTTAGAGACCTTCCTTGGCATCAGGGCCCTTGGTACTAGAAGTACCAGTTACAAGGGACTTATCTGGATGCCAGGGTCTGCCAATTGTGGATACAAAAGTACAGGTTAGGGAAAGAACACTGGTGCTGGGGCCTGGTTAGCAGGCCTCAGCACACTTTCAATTGTAAACATAGCATCAGCAAAGGCAAAAAGTCAGGGGGCAACCATGCCAAGGAGGCATTTCCTTACACAACCCCCCCCCCCCCCCCCCCCCAAACGAAAGAGGATGAGACTAACCTTTCCCAAGAGAGTCTTCATTTTCTAAGTGGAAGAACCTGGAAAGGCCATCTGCATTGGCATGGGCAGTCCCAGGTCTGTGTTCCACTATAAAGTCCATTCCCTGTAGGGAGATGGACCACCTCAACAGTTTAGGATTTTCACCTTTCATTTGCATCAGCCATTTGAGAGGTCTGTGGTCAGTTTGAACTAGGAAGTGAGTCCCAAAGAGGTATGGTCTCAGCTTCTTCAGGGACCAAACCACAGCAAAGGCCTCCCTCTCAATGGCACTCCAACGCTGCTCCCTGGGGAGTAACCTCCTGCTAATGAAAGCAACAGGCTGGTCAAGGCCATCATCATTTGTTTGGGACAAAACTGCCCCTATCCCATGTTCAGAGGCGTCTGTCTGCACAATGAACTGCTTAGAATAATCTGGAGCTTTTAGAACTGGTGCTGAGCACATTGCTTGTTTCAGGGTGTCAAAGGCCTGTTGGCATTCTACAGTCCAGTTCACTTTCTTGGGCATTTTCTTGGAGGTGAGTTCAGTGAGGGCTGTCACAATGGATCCATATCCCTTCACAAACCTCCTGTAGTACCCAGTCAAGCCAAGGAATGCCCTGACTTGAGTCTGGGTTTTTGGAGCTACCCAGTCCAGAATAGTCTGGATCTTGGGTTGGAGTGGCTGAACCTGGCCTCCACCTACAAGGTGGCCCAAGCAAACCACAGTTCCCTGCCCTATCTGGCATTTGGATGCCTTGATAGAGAGGCCTGCAGATTGCAGAGCCTTCAAAACCTTCTTCAGGTGGACCAGGTGATCCTGCCAGGTGGAGCTAAAGACAGCAATATCGTCAAGATAAGCTGTGCTAAAGGAATCCAAGCCAGCAAGGACGTGATTCACCAACCTTTGGAAGGTGGCAGGGGCATTCTTTAAACCAAAGGGCATAACAGTAAACTGATAATGCCCATCAGGTGTGGAGAATGCTGTTTTCTCTTTTGCTCCAGGTGCCATTTTTATTTGCCAGTACCCTGCTGTCAAGTCAAAGGTACTTAAGAATTTGGCAGCACCTAATTTGTCTATGAGCTCATCAGCTCTAGGAATTGGATGGGCGTCTGTCTTGGTGACAGAGTTGAGCCCTCTGTAGTCCACACAAAACCTCATCTCTTTCTTTCCATCTTGGGTGTGAGGTTTGGGGACTAAGACCACTGGGCTAGCCCAGGGGCTGTCAGAGCGCTCAATTACTCCCAATTCCAGCATCTTGTGGACTTCCACCTTGATGCTTTCCTTAACTTGGTCAGACTGTCTAAAGATTTTGTTTTTGACAGGCATGCTGTCTCCTGTGTCCACATCATGGGTACACAGGTGTCTGACCAGGGGTTAGGGAGAAGAGTTCAGGAAACTGTTGTAGGACTCTCCTACAATCAGCTTGCTGTTGGCCAGAGAGGGTGTCTGAGTAGATCACTCCATCTACTGAGCCATCTTTTGGGTCTGATGACAGAAGATCAGGGAGAGGTTCACTCTCTGCCTCCTGATCCTCATCTGTTACCATCAACAGATTTACATCAGCCCTGTCATGGAAGAGCTTAAGGCGGTTCACATGGATCACCCTCTTGGGGCTCCTGCTTGTGCCCAGGTCCACCAGGTAGGTGACCTGACTCTTCCTTTCTAGCACTGGGTAAGGGCCACTCCATTTGTCCTGAAGTGCCCTGGGAGCCACAGGCTCCAGAACCCAGACTTTCTGCCCTGGTTGGAACTCAACCATTGCAGCCTTTTGGTCATACCAAAACTTCTGGAGCTGTTGGCTGGCCTCAAGGTTTTTGCTTGCCTTTTCCATGTACTCTGCCATTCTAGAGCGAAGGCCAAGTACATAGTCCACTATGTCCTGTTTAGGCTCATGAAGAGGTCTCTCCCAGCCTTCTTTAACAAGAGCAAGTGGTCCCCTTACAGGGTGACCAAACAGAAGTTCAAAGGGTGAGAATCCTACTCCCTTCTGTGGCACCTCTCTGTAAGCGAAAAGCAGACATGGCAAGAGGACATCCCATCTCCTTTTGAGCTTTTCTGGGAGCCCCATGATCATGCCTTTTAATGTCTTGTTGAATCTCTCAACTAAGCCATTAGTTTGTGGATGGTATGGTGTAGTGAATTTGTAAGTCACCCCACACTCATTCCACATGTGTTTTAGGTATGCTGACATGAAGTTGGTACCTCTGTCAGACACCACCTCCTTAGGGAAACCCACTCTGGTAAAGATACCAATGAGGGCCTTGGCTACTGCAGGGGCAGTAGTTGACCTAAGGGGAATAGCTTCAGGATACCTAGTAGCATGATCCACTACTACTAGGATATACATATTTCCTGAGGCTGTGGGAGGTTCTAGTGGACCAACTATGTCCACACCCACTCTTTCAAAGGGGACCCCCACCACTGGAAGTGGAATGAGGGGGGCCTTTGGGTGCCCACCTGTCTTACCACTGGCTTGACAGGTGGGGCAGGAGAGGCAAAACTCCTTAACCTTGTGGGACATATTGGGCCAGTAGAAGTGGTTGACTAACCTCTCCCACGTCTTGGTTTGTCCCAAATGCCCAGCAAGGGGAATATCATGGGCTAAGGTCAGAATAAACTCTCTGAACGACTGAGGCACTACCACTCTCCTAGTGGCACCAGGTTTGGGGTCTCTGGCCTCAGTGTACAGGAGTCCATCTTCCCAATAGACCCTATGTGTTCCATTTTTCTTGCCCTTGGACTCTTCAGCAGCTTGCTGCCTAAGGCCTTCAAGAGAGGGACAGGTTTCTTGTCCCTTACACAGCTCCTCCCTTGAGGTTCCCCCTGGGCCTAAGAGCTCAACCTGATAAGGTTCAAGCTCCAAAGGCTCAGTTCCCTCAGAGGGCAGAACTTCTTCCTAAGAAGAGAGGTTCTCTTTTTCTGACTGTGTTGCAGTTGGTTTCCCAACTGACTTTCCTTTTCTCTTGGTAGGCTGGGCCTTTCTTCCAGACTCCAGCTCTACTTTTTCACCCTGTGCCTTGCATTGTGCTCTTGTTTTTACACACACCAGTTCAGGGATACCCAGCATGGCTGCATGGGTTTTTAGTTCTACCTCAGCCCATGCTGAGGACTCCAGGTCATTTCCAAGCAGACAGTCTACTGGGATGTTTGAGGAGACCACCACCTGTTTCAGGCCATTGACCCCTCCCCATTCTAAAGTTACCATTGCCATGGGATGTGCTTTAGTCTGATTGTCAGCGTTGGTGACTGTATAGGTTTTTCCAGTCAGGTATTGGCCAGGGGAAACCAGTTTCTCTGTCACCATGGTGACACTGGCACCTGTATCCCTCAGGCCCTCTACACTTGTCCCATTAATAAAGAGCTGCTGCCTGTATTTTTGCATGTTAGGCGGCCAGGCAGCTAGTGTGGCTAAATCCACCCCACCCTCAGAGACTAGAGTAGCTTCAGTGTGGACCCTGATTTGCTCTGGGCACACTGTTGATCCCACTTGGAGACTAGCCATTCCAGTGTTACCTGGATTGGAGTTTGGAGTGGAACCTTTCTTGGGACAGGCCTTGTCTCCAGTTTGGTGTCCAGGCTGATTACAGCTACGACACCAGGCCTTTTTGGGATCAAAGTTTTTACCCTTGTACCCAGGATTGTTTTGTGAAGAGGCTCTGGGCCCACCCTCCTGTGCAGGTTTTTGGGGGCCTGTAGAAGACTCTTTACTATTTTTATTTTTGGCTGTCTCACCACCTTTCCCCTGGGGAGGTTTTGTGACCCCTTTCTTTTGGTCACCCCCTGTGGAAGTTTTGGACACCCTTGTCTTGACCCAATGGTCCGCCTTCTTTCCCAATTCTTGGGGAGAAATTGGTCCTAGGTCTACCAGATGCTGATGCAGTTTATCATTGAAACAATTACTTAACAGGTGTTCTTTCACAAATAAATTGTACAGCCCATCATAATTACTTACACCACTGCCTTGAATCCAACCATCTAGTGTTTTTACTGAGTAGTCTACAAAGTCAACCCAGGTCTGGCTCGAGGATTTTTGAGCCCCCCTGAATCTAATCCTATACTCCTCAGTGGAGAATCCAAAGCCCTCAATCAGGGTACCCTTCATGAGGTCATAAGATTCTGCATCTTTTCCAGAGAGTGTGAGGAGTCTATCCCTACACTTTCCTGTGAACATTTCCCAAAGGAGAGCACCCCAGTGAGATTTGTTCACTTTTCTGGTTACACAAGCCCTCTCAAAAGCTGTGAACCATTTGGTGATGTCATCACCATCTTCATATTTAGTTACAATCCCTTTAGGGATTTTCAACATGTCAGGAGAATCTCTGACCCTATTTATGTTGCTGCCACCATTGATGGGTCCCAGGCCCATCTCTTGCCTTTCCCTTTCTATGGCTAGGATCTGTCTTTCCAAAGCCAATCTTTTGGCCATCCTGGCTAACTGGATGTCCTCTTCACTGGAGTTATCCTCAGTGATTTCAGAGTTGTTGGTCCCTCCTGTGAGGGAACCTGCATCTCTGACTATTATTTGTGGAGTCAGGGCTTGAGAAGCCCTGTTCTCCCTAAGTAGGACTGGAGGGGGGGAATTTCCCTCCAAGTCACTATCTTCATCCTCTGTGTTGCCATCCTCAGAGGGGTTGGCTTTTTCAAACTCTGCCAAAAGCTCCTGGAGCTGTACTTTGGTAGGTTTGGAGACCATTGTTATTTTCTTTAGTTTACAGAGTGACCTTAGCTCTCTCATCTGTAGATGGAGGTAAGGTGTGGTATCGAGTTCCACCACATTCACATCTGTGCTAGACATTATGCTTCTAAAGGTTGGAATACTTTTTAAGAAACTAAACTGGTTCTAGAATCTAATTCAAACTTTTAACAAACTTTTAAACTCTAAAAGAAATGCTAACAGGGACTAACACAAGGCCCTAGCAGGACTTTAAAGAATTTAGAAAACTTTTCAAATTGCAAAAATCAATTTCTAATGACAATTTTGGAATTTGTTGTGTGATCAGGTATTGGCTGAGTAGTCCAGCAAATGCAAAGTCTTGTACCCCACCGCTGATCCACCAATGTAGGAAGTTGGCTCTGTATGCACTATTTCAAAGTAAGGAATAGTATGCACAGAGTCCAAGGGTTCCCCTTAGAGGTAAGATAGTGGCAAAAAGAGATAATACTAATGCTCTATTTTGTGGTAGTGTGGTCGAGCAGTAGGCTTATCAAAGGAGTAGTGTTAAGCATTTGTTGTACATACACATAGACAATAAATGAGGTACACACACTCAGACAAATCCAGCCAATAGGTTTTGTATAGAAAAATATCTTTTCTTAGTTTATTTTAAGAACCACAGGTTCAAATTTAACATGTAATATCGTGTTTGAAAGGTATTGCAGGTAAGTACATTAGGAACTTTGAATCATTTCAATTGCATGTATACTTTTCAAGTTATTCACAAATAGCTATTTTAAAAGTGGACACAGTGCAATTTTCACAGTTCCTGGGGGAGGTAAGTATTTGTTAGTTTTACCAGGTAAGTAAGACACTTACAGGGTTCAGTTCTTGGTCCAAGGTAGCCCACCGTTGGGGGTTCAGAGCAACCCCAAAGTTACCACACCAGCAGCTCAGGGCCGGTCAGGTGCAAAGTTCAAAGTGGTGCCCAAAACGCATAGGCTTCAATGGAGAGAAGGGGGTGCCCCGGTTCCAGTCTGCCAGCAGGTAAGTACCCGCGTCTTCGGAGGGCAGACCAGGGGGGTTTTGTAGGGCACCGGGGGGGACACAAGCCCACACAGAAATTTCACCCTCAGCGGCGCGGGGGCGGCCGGGTGCAGTGTTAGAACAAGCGTCGGGTTCGCAATGGAAGTCAATGAGAGATCAAGGGATCTCTTCAGCGCTGCAGGCAGGCAAGGGGGGGCTTCCTCGGGGAAACCTCCACTTGGGCAAGGGAGAGGGACTCCTGGGGGTCACTTCTGCAGTGAAAGTCCGGTCCTTCAGGTCCTGGGGGCTGCGGGTGCAGGGTCTTTTCCAGGCGTCGGGACTTAGGTTTCAGAGAGTCGCGGTCAGGGGAAGCCTCGGGATTCCCTCTGCAGGCGGCGCTGTGGGGACTCAGGGGGGACAGGTTTTGGTACTCACAGTCGTAGAGTAGTCCGGGGGTCCTCCCTGAGGTGTTGGTTCTCCACCAGCCGAGTCGGGGTCGCCGGGTGCAGTGTTGCAAGTCTCACGCTTCTTGCGGGGAGATTGCAGGGTTCTTTAAAGCTGCTCCTTTGGATAAAGTTGCAGTCTTTTTGGAGCAGGTCCGCTGTCCTCGGGAGTTTCTTGTCGTCGTCGAAGCAGGGCAGTCCTCAGAGGATGCAGAGGTCGCTGGTCCCTTTGGAAGGCGTCGCTGGAGCAGAGTTCTTTGGAAGGCAGGAGACAGGCCGGTGAGTTTCTGGAGCCAAGGCAGTTGTTGTCTTCTGGTCTTCCTCTGCAGGGGTTTTCAGCTAGGCAGTCCTCCTTGTTGTTGCAGGAATCTAATTTCTTAGGTTCAGGGAAGCCCTTAAATACTAAATTTAAGGGCGTGTTTAGGTCTGGGGGGTTAGTAGCCAATGGCTACTAGCCCTGAGGGTGGGTACACCCTCTTTGTGCCTCCTCCCAAGGGGAGGGGGTCACAATCCTAACCCTATTGGGGGAATCCTCCATCTGAAGATGGAGGATTTCTAAAAGTTAGAGTCACCTCAGCTCAGGACACCTTAGGGGCTGTCCTGACTGGCCAGTGACTCCTCCTTGTTGCTTTCTTTGTTCCCTCCAGCCTTGCCGCCAAAAGTGGGGGCCGTGGCCGGAGGGGGCGGGCAACTCCACTAAGCTGGAGTGCCCTGCTGGGCTGTGACAAAGGGGTGAGCCTTTGAGGCTCACCGCCAGGTGTTACAGCTCCTGCCTGGGGGAGGTGTTAGCATCTCCACCCAGTGCAGGCTTTGTTACTGGCCTCAGAGTGACAAAGGCACTCTCCCCATGGGGCCAGCAACATGTCTCTAGTGTGGCAGGCTGCTGGAACTAGTCAGCCTACACAGACAGTCGGTTAAGTTTCAGGGGGCACCTCTAAGGTGCCCTCTGGGGTGTATTTTGCAATAAAATGTACACTGGCATCAGTGTGCATTTATGGTGCTGAGAAGTTTGATACCAAACTTCCCAGTTTTCAGTGTAGCCATTATGGTGCTGTGGAGTTCGTGTAAAACAGACTCCCAGACCATATACTCTTATGGCTACCCTGCACTTACAATGTCTAAGGTTTTGTTTAGACACTGTAGGGGTACCATGCTCATGCACTGGTACCCTCACCTATGGTATAGTGCACCCTGCCTTAGGGCTGTAAGGCCTGCTAGAGGGGTGGCTGACCTATACTTGCATAGGCAGTGAGAGGCTGGCATGGCACCCTGAGGGGAGTGCCATGTCGACTTACTCGTTTTGTTATCACTAGCACACACAAGCTGGCAAGCAGTGTGTCTGTGCTGAGTGAGAGGTCTCCAGGGTGGCATAAGACATGCTGCAGCCCTTAGAGACCTTCCTTGGCATCAGGGCCCTTGGTACTAGAAGTACCAGTTACAAGGGACTTATCTGGATGCCAGGGTCTGCCAATTGTGGATACAAAAGTACAGGTTAGGGAAAGAACACTGGTAATGGGGCCTGGTTAGCAGGCCTCAGCACACTTTCAATTGTAAACATAGCATCAGCAAAGGCAAAAAGTCAGGGGGCAACCATGCCAAGGAGGCATTTCCTTACACATGAGCTTTGCATGTCTCCCAGCTAAGCGTTGGCTGCTCATCCACAACTACCTCTAGAAAGCCTGGCTTCTAGACACTACCTACACTTCACAAAGAGGGGTATACCTGGACCTGGTATAAGGTGCAAGTACCTTAGGTACCCACCACACACCAGACCAGCTTCCTACTTTGGGGGGGGAGACGGAGACTGTATAAAGCCACTGTCCTTGCTTGGTGATAGTACTACGTTGGGAAGCACTTTTGCCTCTACCCTTTCTATTGCTGCCTCAATAGGATCCTCTATAGTAGGCTTTGGTGGGGAATAGCTGCTCTGACCTTGCTGGTATGATCCCGAGGCTTCTGGAGTGGTGGTTTTAGAACCTCAGCAATAGCTGGAATGGTTAAAGGAACCCCCTAGATGTCAGTTGTAAGGGCCCCCATGGACTTTGCTGTTTCTGTATCCTTTATTTTTTCTAGGGCCTAATCAACTTGAGGGCCGAAACGATGTTCTTTATCGAAAGGAATGTATAAAATATTTTGCTGGACATCAGGCTTGAAGCCTGAAATACACAGTCAAGCATGTTGTTGGAGTCGGATGCTAGTATTGATGCCCCTGGCTGCAGTGTCGGCAGAATCAAGGCCACAGCTTATAGATGTATTGGATATCAGCTTGCCCTCTGTGACAAGTTCCTGTCCCCTTTTCCTGTGATAATCAAGGAGATGCTGAAGGAGCTCAGAGCACAACAGTACCTAGCTAACAGACCCATAGAATTGGCAATGTGTCATTGGTTTGCAGTCTGGGCTGTAACCCTTTTCCCGGCAGCATCAATCTGCTTGCTTTCTTTCTCGGGTGGTGTGTGTGTGTGTAAGGAAATGCCTCCTTGGCATGGTTACCCCCTGACTTTTTGCCTTTGCTGATGCTGTTTTGAATTGAAAGTGTGCTGAGGCCTCCTAACCAGGCCCCAGCACCAGTGTTCTTTCCCTAACCTGTACTTTTGTTTACACAATTGGCACACCCTGGCATCCAGGTAAGTCCCTTGTAACTGTTAGCCCTGGTTCCAAGGGCCCTGATGCCAGGGAAGGTCTCTAAGGGCTGCAGCATATCTTATGCCACCCTGGGGACCCCTCACTCAGCACAGACACACTGCTTGCCAGCTTGTGTGTGCTGGTGAGGACAAAACGAGTAAGTCGACATGGCAATCCCTTCAGGGTGCCATGCCAACCTCACACTGCCTATGCAGTATAGATAAGTCACCCCTCTAGCAGGCCTTACAGCCCTAAGGCAGGGTGCACTATACCATAGGTGAGGGCACCAGTGCATGAGCACTGTGCCCCTACAGTGTCTAAGCAAAACCTTAGACATTGTAAGTGCAGGGTAGCCATAAGAGTATATGGTCTGGGAGTCTGTCAAACACGAACTCCACAGCACCATAATGGCTACACTGAAAACTGGGAAGTTTGGTATCAAACTTCTCAGCACAATAAATGCACACTGATGCCAGTGTACATTTTATTGTAAAATACACCCCAGAGGGCACCTTAGAGGTGCCCCCTGAAACCTTAACCAACTACCTGTGTAGGCTGACTGGTTTTAGCAGCCTGCCACACTCGAGACATGTTGCTGGCCACATGGGGAGAGCGCCTTTGTCACTCTGTGGCTAGTAACAAAGCCTGCACTGGGTGGAGATGCTTATCACCTCCCCCTTGCAGGAGGAGCTGTAACACCTGGCGGTGAGCCTCAAAGTCTCACCCCCCTTTGTTCCAGCACCACAGGGCATTCCAGCTAGTGGAGTTGCCCGCCCCCTCCGTCCACGGCCCCACTTTTGGCGGCAAGGCCGGAGGAGATAATGAGAAAAAACAAGGAGGAGTAACTGACCAGTCAGGACAGCCCCTAAGGCAACCTGAGCTGAAGTGACTGACTTTTAGGAATCCTCCATCTTGCAGATGGAGTATCCCCCCAATAGGGATAGGAATGTGACTCCCTCCCCTTGGGAGGAGGCACAAAGAGGGTGTAGGTGCAAGATGGAGGATTTCTAAAAGTTAGAGTCACTTCAGCTCAGGACACCTTAGGGGCTGTCCTGATTGGCCAGTGACGACTCCTTGTTATTCTCATTATTTCCTCCGGCCTTGCCGCCAAAAGTGGGCCCGTGGCCGGAGGGGGGCGGGCAACTCCACTAGCTGGAGTGCCTTGTGGTGCTGGAACAAAGGGGGTGAGCCTTTAATCACCGTCAGGTGTTACAGCTCCTGCCTGGGGGAGGTGATAGCATCTCCATTCAGTGCAGGCTTTGTTACTGGCCACAGAGTGACAAAGGCACTCTCCCCAGGTGGCCAGCAACATGTCTCGAGTGTGGCAGGCTGCTAAAACCAGTCAGCCTACACAGGTAGTTGGTTAAGGTTTCAGGGGGCACCACTAAGGTGCCCTCTGGGGTGTATTTTACAATAAAATGTACACTGGCATCAGTGTGCATTTATTGTGCTGAGAAGTTTGATACCAAACTTCCCAGTTTTCAGTGTAGCCATTATGGTGCTGTGGAGTTCGTGTTTGACAGACTCCCAGACCATATACTCTTATGGCTACCCTGCACTTACAATGTCTAAGGTTTGGCTTAGAAACTGTAGGGGCAGAGTGCTCATGCACTGGTGCCCCTCACCTATGGTATAGTGCACCCTGCCTTAGGGCTGTAAGGCCTGCAAGAGGGGTGACTTATCTATACTGCATAGGCAGTGTGAGGTTGGCATGGCACCCTGAGGGGAGTGCCATGTCGACTTACTCATTTTGTCCTCACCAGCACACACAAGCTGGCAAGCAGTGTGTCTGTGCTGAGTGAGGGGTCCCCAGGGTGGCATAAGACATTTTGCAGCCCTTAGAGACCTTCCCTGGCATCAGGGCCCTTGGTACCAGGGGTACCAGTTACAAGGGACTTACCTGGATGCCAGGGTGTGCCAATTGTGAAAACAAAAGTACAGGTTAGGGAAAGAACACTGGTGCTGGGGCCTGGTTAGCAGGCCTCAGCACACTTTCAATTCAAAACATAGCATCAGCAAAGGCAAAAAGTCAGGGTGTAACCATGCCAAGGAGGCATTTCCTTACAAACTGCGTTTCCCGCCGGACACGTGAGACTTGCTACTCTGCACCCGACACCCCCGGCTCGACTTGTGGAGAAACAACACTTCAGAGAGGACTCCCCGGCGACTGCGAGACCCTGAGTAGCCAGAGTTGCCCCCCCTGAGCCCCCACAGCGACGCCTGCAGAGGGAATCCCGAGGCTCCCCCTGACCGCGACTGCCTGACTCCCAGATCCCGACGCCTGGAAAAGACCCTGCACCCGCAGCCCCCAGGACCTTAAAGATCGGAACTCCAGTGCAGGAGTGACCCCCAGGAGGCCCTCTCCCTTGCCCAGGTGGTGGCTACCCCGTGGAGGCCCCCCCACTTGCCTGCACCGCTGAAGAGATCCCTTGATCTCTCATTGAAATCTACAGAGAACCCGACGCGTGTTTGCACACTGCACCCGGCCGCCCCCACGCTGCTGAGGGTGTACTTTTTGTGCTGACTTGTGTCCCCCCCCCCCCCGGTGCCCTACAAAACCCCCCTGGTCTGCCATCCGAAGACGCAGGTACTTACCTGCTGGCAGACCGGAACCGGGGCACCCCCTTCTCTCCATTGAAGCCTATGTGTTTTGGGCACCTCATTGACCTCTGCACCTGACCGGCCCTGAGCTGCTGGTGTGGTAACTTTGGGGTTGCTCTGAACCCCCAACGGTGGGCTACCTTGGACCCAATCTTGAACCCCGTAGGTGGTTTACTTACCTGCAAAAACTAACAAACTCTTACTCCCCCTAGGAACTGTGAAAATTGCACTGACTAGTTTTAAAACAGCTATATGTGATTGATATGAAAACTGTGTATGCTATTTTGATTAATCAAAGTTCGTAAAGTACCTACCTGCAATACCTTTTATTTGAAGTATTACATGTAAAATTTGAACCTGTGGTTCTTAAAATAAACTAAGAAAATATATTGTTCTATACAAAAACCTATTGGCCTGGAATTGTCTCTGAGTGTGTGTTCCTCATTTATTGCCTGTGTGTGTACAACAAATGCTTAACACTACTCCTTTGATAAGCCTACTGCTCGACCACACTACCACAAATTAGAGCATTAGTATTATCTCTTTTTGCCACTATCTTACCTCTAAGGGGAACCCTTGGACTCTGTGCATACTATTCCTTACTTTGAAATAGTGCATACAGAGCCAACTTCCTACACAGGGTATGTAATTTTCTTTCCAATTAAGGTTTGTTATCTCTTAAAGAATACTGGTAACTGGACGGTCTGGTTGACGTGAAATTTGCTCACCACTTTAGAACTCTGAGAACTACTTTATCTTTGTAGATTTGCACGCATGGTTCTTGTATTGTTAGCGCTTGAATCACGCTTACTCTTCGTAGCAGTGTGATCGCGATCAGAAAGGCAGTTTTCAACGTGAAACTGGAGTTCAGCTTTATGCATGGTGTAAGGAAATGCCTCCTTGGCATGGTTACCCCCTGACTTTTTGCCTTTGCTGATGCTATGTTTTGAATTGAAAGTGTGCTGAGGCCCTCCTAACCAGGCCCCAGCACCAGTGTTCTTTCCCTAACCTGTACTTTTGATTCCACAATTGGCACACCCTGGCATCCAGATAAGTCCCTTGTAACTGGTACCCCTGGTACCAAGGGCCCTGATGCCAGGGAAGGTCTCTAAGGGCTGCAGCATATCTTATGCCACCCTGGGGACCCCTCACTCAGCACAGACACACTGCTTTCCAGCTTGTGTGTGCTGGTGAGGACAAAACGAGTAAGTCGACATGGCAATCCCTTCAGGGTGCCATGCCAACCTCACACTGCCTATGCAGTATAGATAAGTCACCCCTCTAGCAGGCCTTACAGCCCTAAGGCAGGGTGCACTATACCATAGGTGAGGGCACCAGTGCATGAGCACTGTGCCCCTACAGTGTCTAAGCAAAACCTTAGACATTGTAAGTGCAGGGTAGCCATAAGAGTATATGGTCTGGGAGTCTGTCAAACACGAACTCCACAGCACCATAATGGCTACACTGAAAACTGGGAAGTTTGGTATCAAACTTCTCAGCACAATAAATGCACACTGATGCCAGTGTACATTTTATTGTAAAATACACCCCAGAGGGCACCTTAGAGGTGCCCCCTGAAACCTTAACCAACTACCTGTGTAGGCTGACTGGTTTTAGCAGCCTGCCACACTCGAGACATGTTGCTGGCCACATGGGGAGAGCGCCTTTGTCACTCTGTGGCTAGTAACAAAGCCTGCACTGGGTGGAGATGCTTATCACCTCCCCCTTGCAGGAGCTGTAACACCTGGCGGTGAGCCTCAAAGGCTCACCCCCCTTTGTTCCAGCACCACAGGGCATTCCAGCTAGTGGAGTTGCCCGCCCCCTCCGGCCACGGCCCCACTTTTGGCGGCAAGGCCGGAGGAGATAATGAGAATAACAAGGAGGAGTCACTGGCCAGTCAGGACAGCCCCTAAGGCAACCTGAGCTGAAGTGACTGACTTTTAGGAATCCTCCATCTTGCAGATGGAGTATCCCCCCAATAGGGATAGGAATGTGACCCCCTCCCCTTGGGAGGAGGCACAAAGAGGGTGTAGCCACCCTCAGGGCTAGTAGCCATTGGCTACTGCCCTCCCTGACCTAAGCACACCCCTAAATTCTGTATTTAGGGGCTCCCCTGAACCTAGGAACTCAGATTCCTGCAACCTAAGAAGAAGGGGACTGCTAAGCTGAAAAACCCTGCAGAGAAGACGGAGACACCAACTGCTTTGGCCCCAGCTCTACCGGCCTGTCTCCCCCCTTTGGAAGAAAACTGCTCCAGCGACGCTTTCCCCAGGACCAGCGACCTCTGAATCCTTAGAGGACTGCCCTGCTCTAAAAGGACCAAGAACTCCCGAGGACAGCGGCTCTGTTCACCCAAGACTGCAACTTTGTTTCCAAAGGAGCAACCTTAAAACAACTGTGTAGGAAGTTGGCTCTGTATCCACTATTTCAAAGTAAGGAATAGTATGCACAGAGTCCAAGGGTTCCCCTTAGAGGTAAGATAGTGGCAAAAAGAGATAATACTAATGGTCTATTTTGTGGTAGTGTGGTCGAGCAGTAGGCTTATCAAAGGAGTAGTGTTAAGCATTTGTTGTACACACACAGGCAATAAATGAGGAACACACACCCAGAGACAATTCCAGGCCAATAGGTTTTTGTATAGAAAAATAGCTTTCCTTAGTTTATTTTAAGAACCAAAAGTTCAAATTCTACATGTAATATCTCATTTGAAAGGTATTTGCAGGTAAGTACTTTAGGAACTTTGAATAATCACAATAGCATATATACTTTTTACATAAAACACATATAGCTATTTTAAAAGTGGACAGTGCAATTTTCACAGTTCCTGGGGGAGGTAAGTTAATGTTAGTTCTTGCAGGTAAGTAAACCACCTACGGGGTTCAAATTGGGGTCCAAGGTAGCCCACCGTTGGGGGTTCAGAGCAACCCCAAAGTTACCACACCAGCAGCTCAGGGCCGGTCAGGTGCAGAGGTCAAAGTGGTGCCCAAAAAACACAGGCTTCAATGGAGAAGGGGGTGCCCCGTTCCAGTCTGCCAGCAGGTAAGTACCTGCGTCTTCGGAGGGCAGACCAGGGGGGTATTGTAGGGCACCGGGGGGGACACAAGTCAGCACAGAAAGTACACCCTCAGCAGCACTGGGGCGGCCGGGTGCAGTGTGCAAACACGTGCCGGGTTTTCAATAGGTTTGAATGAGAGACCAAGGGGTCTCTTCAGCGATGCAGGCAGGCAAAGGGGGGGGCTCCTCGGGGTAGCCACCACCTGGGCAAGGGAGAGGGCCTCCTGGGGGTCACTCCTGCACTGGAGTTCCGATCCTTCAGGTCCTGGGGGCTGCGGGTGCAGGGTCTCTTCCAGGCGTTGGGATTTTGGATTCAGACAGTTGCGGTCAGGGGGAGCATCGGGATTCCCTCTGCAGGCGTCGCTGTGGGGGCTCAGGGGAGACAACTTTGGTTACTCACAGTCTTGAGTCGCCGGGGGTCCTCCCTGTAGCGTTTTTTCTCCACCAGTCGAGTCGGGGTCGCCGGGTGCAGTGTTGCATGTCTCACGCTTCTTGCGGGGATTGCAGGGGTCTTTAAATCTGCTCCTCTGGAAACAAAGTGGCAGTCTTTGTTGAACAGGGCCGCTGTTCTCGGGAGTTTCTTGGTCTTTTGGAAGCAGGGCAGTCCTCTGAGAATTCAGAGGTCGCTGGTCCTGGGGAAAGCGTCGCTGGAGCAGTTTTCTTCTGAAGGAGGGAGACAGGCCGGTAGGGCTGGGGCCAAAGCAGTTGGTGTCTCCGTCTTCTCTGCAGGGGTTTTTCAGCTCAGCAGTCCTCTTCTTCGTAAGTTGCAGGAATCTAAATTCTTAGGTTCAGGGAAGCCCTTAAATACTAAACTTAAGGGCGTGTTTAGGTCTGGGGGGTTAGCAGCCAATGGCTACTAGCCCTGAGGGTGGGTACACCCTCTTTGTGCCTCCTCCCAAGGGGAGGGGGTCACATTCCTATCCCTATTGGGGGAATCCTCCATCTGCAAGATGGAGGATTTCTAAAAGTCAGAGTCACTTCAGCTCAGGACACCTTAGGGGCTGTGTAGGAAGTTGGCTCTGTATGCACTATTTCAAAGTAAGGACTAGTATGCACAGAGTCCAAGGGTTCCCCTTAGAGGTAAGATAGTGGCAAAAAGAGATAATACTAATGCTCTATTTTGTGGTAGTGTGGTCGAGCAGTAGGCTTATCAAAGGAGTAGTGTTAAGCATTTGTTGTACATACACAGGCAATAAATGAGGAACACACTCCGAGACAAATCCAGGCCAATAGGTTTTGTTATAGAAAAATATATTTTCTTAGTTTATTTTAAGAACCACAGGTTCAAATTCTACATGTAATATCTCATTTGAAAAGTATTGCAGGTAAGTACTTTAGGAACTTTGAATAATGACAGTAGCATATATACTTTTCACATAAAACACAATAAGTGGTTTTAAAAGTGGACACAGTGCAATTTTCACAGTTCCTGGGGGAGGTAAGTTAGTGTTAGTTTTAACAGGTAAGTAAATCACTTACAAGTCTCAGGTTTGGGTCCAAGGTAGCCCACCGTTGGGGGTTCAGAACAACCCCAAAGTTACCACACCAGCAGCTCAGGGCCGGTCAGGTGCAGAGGTCAAAGAGGTGCCCAAAACACATAGGCTTCAATGGAGAGAAGGGGGTGCCCCGGTTCCGGTCTGCCAGCAGGTAAGTACCCGCATCTTCGGAGGGCAGACCAGGGGGGTTTCGTAGGGCACGGGGGGGGGGCACAAGTCAGCACAAAAAAGTACACCCTCAGCAGCGCGGGGGCGGCCGGGTGCAGTGTGCAAACATGCGTCGGGTTCTCTGTAGATTTCAATGAGAGATCAAGGGATCTCTTCAGCGGTGCAGGCAGGCAAGTGGGGGGGGCCTCCACGGGGTAGCCACCACCTGGGCAAGGGAGAGGGCCTCCTGGGGGGTCACTCCTGCACAGGAGTTCAGTTCCTTTAGGTGCTGGGGGCTGCGGGTGCAGGGTCTTTTCCAGCCGTCTGGAAAGGGAGTTCAGGCAGTCGCGGTCAGGGGGAGCCTCGGGATTCCCTCTGCAGGCGTCGCTGTGGGGGGCTCAGGGGGGGGACAACTTTGGTTACTCACGGTCTCAGAGTCGCCGGAGGGACCTCCCTGAGGTGTTGGTTCTCCACCAGTCGAGTCGGGGTCGCCGGGTGCAGTGTTGCAAGTCTCACGCTTCTTGCGGGGAGTTGCAGGGGTCTTTAAATCTGCTCCTTTGAAACAAAGTTGCAGTCTTTTGGAGCAGGGCCGCTGTCCTCGGGAGTTCCTTGTTTTTTCTTGAAGCAGGGCAGTCCTCTGAGGATTCAGAGGTCGCTGGTCCTTTGGAAAGCATCGCTGGAGCAGGTTTCTTTGGAAGGCAGGAGACAGGCCGGTAGGACTGGGGCCAAAGCAGTTGGTGTCTTCTGTTCTTCCTCTGCAGGGGTTTTTCAACTCAGCGGTCTTCTTGTAGTTTCAGGAATCTAATCTTTAGGTTCAGGGGAGCCCTTAAATACTAAATTTAAGGGCGTGTTTAGGTCTGGGGGGTTAGTAGCCAATGGCTACTAGCCCCGAGGGTGGGTACACCCTCTTTGTGCCTCCTCCCAAGGGGCGGGGGACACATTCCTATCCCTATTGGGGGAATCCTCCTTCTACAAGATGGAGGATTTCTAAAAGTCAGAGTCACCTCAGCTCAGGACACCTTAGGGGCTGTCCTGACTGGCCAGTGACTCCTCCTTGTTTTTCTCATTATCTCTCCTGGACTTGCCGCCAAAAGTGGGGGCTGTGTCCAGGAGGGGCGGGCATCTCCACTAGCTGGAGTGCCCTGGGGCATTGTAACACGAAGCTTGAGCCTTTGAAGCTCACTGCTAGGTGTTACAGTTCCTGCAGGGGGGAGGTGTGAAGCACCTCCACCCAGAGCAGGCTTTGTTTCTGTCCTCAGAGAGCACAAAGGCTCTCACCGCATGAGGTCAGAAACTCGTCTCTCAGCAGCAGGCTGGCAGAGACCAGTCAGTCCTGCACTGAACAATTGGGTAAAATACAGGGGGTATCTCTAAGATGCCCTCTGTGTGCATTTTTTAATAAATCCAACACTGGCATCAGTGTGGGTTTATTATTCTGAGAAGTTTGGTACCAAACTTCCCAGTATTCAGTGTAGCCATTATGGAGCTGTGGAGTTTGTTTTTGACAGACTCCCAGACCATATACTCATATGGCTACCCTGCACTTACAATGTCTAAGGTTTTGCTTAGACACTGTAGGGGCATAGTGCTCATGCACATATGCCCTCACCTGTGGTATAGTGCACCCTGCCTTAGGGCTGTGAGGCCTACTAGAGGGGTGACTTACCTATGCCACAGGCAGTGTGAGGTTGGCATGGCACCCTGAGGGAAGTGCCATATCGACTTAGTCATTTTCTCCCCACCAGCACACACAAGCTGGCAAGCAGTGTCTGTGCTGAGTGAGGGGTCCCTAGGGTGGCATAAGACATGCTGCAGCCCTTAGAGACCTTCCCTGGCATCAGGGCCCTTGGTACCAGGGGTACCAGTTACAAGGGACTTACCTAGGTGCCAGGGTTGTGCCAATTGTGGAAACAATGGTACATTTTAGGTGAAAGAACACTGGTGCTGGGGCCTGGTTAGCAGGGTCCCAGCACACTTATCAGTCAAGTCAGCATCAGTATCAGGCAAAAAGTGGGGGGTAACTGCAACAGGGAGCCATTTCTTTACAGGCACCACTTTGAACTCTGCACCTGACTGGCCCTGAGCTGCTGGTGTGGTAACTTTGGGGTTGCTCTGAACCCCCAACGGTGGGCTACCTTGGACCCAATCTTGAACCCCGTAGGTGGTTTACTTACCTGCAAAAACTAACAAATTCTTACTCCTCCTAGGAACTGTGAAAATTGCACTAAGTGTCTAGTTTTAAAATAGCTATATGTGATTTATATGAAAACTGTGTATGCTATTTTGATTATTCAAAGTTCCTAAAGTACCTACCTGCAATACCTTTTATTTGAAGTATTACATGTAAAATTTGAACGTGTGGTTCTTAAAATAAACTAAGAAAATATATTGTTCTATACAAAAACCTATTGACCTGGAATTGTCTGAGTGTGTGTTCCTCATTTATTGCCTGTGTGTGTACAACAAATGCTTAACACTACTCCTTTGATAAGCCTACTGCTCGACCACACTACCACAAAATAGAGCATTAGTATTATCTCTTTTTGACACTATCTTACCTCTAAGGGGAACCCTTGGACTCTGGCTCTGTATGCACTATTTCAAAGTAAGGAATAGTATGCACAACTTCCTACACAGGGTATGTAATTTTCTTTCCAATTAAGGTTTGTTATCTCTTAAAGAATACTGGTAACTGGACGGTCTGGTTGACGTGAAATTTGCTCACCACTTTAGAACTCTGAGAACTACTTTATCTTTGTAGATTTGCACGCATGGTTCTTGTATTGTTAGCGCTTGAATCACGCTTACTCTTCGTAGCAGTGTGATCGCTATCAGAAAGGCAGTTTTCAACGTGAAACTGGAGTTCAGCTTTATGCATGGTGTAAGGAAATGCCTCTTTGGCATGGTTACCCCCTGACTTTTTGCCTTTGCTGATGCTATGTTTTGCATTGAAAGTGTGCTGAGGCCTGCTAACCAGGCCCCAGCACCAGTGTTCTTTCCCTAACCTGTACTTTTGATTCCACAATTGGCACACCTGGCATCCAGGTAAGTCCCTTGTAACTGGTACCTCTGGTACCAAGGGCCCTGATGCCAGGGAAGGTCTCTAAGGGCTGCAGCATATCTTATGCCACCCTGGGGACCCCTCACTCAGCACAGACACTGCTTGCCAGCTTGTGTGTGCTGGTGAGAACAAAACGAGTAAGTCGACATGGCACTCCCCTCAGGGTGCCATGCCAACCTCACACTGCCTATGCAGTATAGATAAGTCACCCCTCTAGTAGGCCTTACAGCCCTAAGGCAGGGTGCACTATACCATAGGTGAGGGCACCAGTGCATGAGTACTGTGCCCCTACAGTGTCTAAGCAAAACCTTAGACATTGTAAGTGCAGGGTAGCCATAAGAGTATATGGTCTGGGAGTCTGTCATGCACGAACTCCACAGCACCATAATGGCTACACTGACAACTGGGAAGTTTGGTATCAAACTTCTCAGCACAATAAATGCACACTGATGCCAGGTTACATTTTATTGTGAAATACACCCCAGAGGGCACCCTTAGAGGTGCCCCTTGAAACCTTAACCGACTATCTGTGTACGCTGACTGGTTCCAGCAGCCTGCCACAACCGAGACATGTTGCTGGCCCCATGGGGAGAGTGCCTTTGTCACTCTAAGGCCAGTAACAAAGCCTACACTGGTGGAGATGCTAACACCTCCCCCAGGCAGGAGCTGTAACACCTGGCGGTGAGCCTCAAAGGCTTACCCCCTTTGTTCCCAGCACTGCAGGGCACTCCAGCTAGTGGAGTTGCCCGCCCCCTCCGGCCACGGCCCCACTTTTGGCAGCAAGACCGGAGGAGATAATGAGAATAACGAGGAGTCACTGGCCAGTCAGGACAGCCCCTAAGGTGTCCTGAGCTGAAGTGACGAACTTTTAGAAATCCTCCATCTTGCAGATGGAGGATTCCCCCAATAGGGATAGGAATGTGACCCCCCTCCCCTTGGGAGGAGGCACAAAGAGGGTGTACCCACCCTCAGGGCTAGTAGCCATTGGCTACTAACCCCCCAGACCTAAACACGCCCTTAAATTTAGTATTTAAGGGCTCCCCTGAACCTAAGAATTTAGATTCCTGCAACTTACAAGAAGAGGACTGCTGAGCTGAAAGACCCCTGCAGAGGAAGAAAAGAAGACACCAACTGCTTTGGCCCCAGACCTACCGGCCTGTCTCCTGCCTTCCAAAGAAACCTGCTCCAGCGACGCTTCCCCAAGGACCAGTGACCTCTGAATCCTCAGAGGACCTGCCCTGCTTCAAGAAAGACAAGAAACTCCCCGAGGACAGCGGCACTACTCCAAAAGAACTGCAACTTTGGTTACAGAGGAGCAGATTTAAAGACCCCTGCAAATCCCCGCAAGAAGCGTGAGACTTGCAACACTGCACCCGGCGACCCCGACTGGTGGAGAACCAACACCTCAGGGAGGACCCTCCGGCGACTCTGAGACCGTGAGTAACCAAAGTTGTCCCCCCTGAGCCCCCACAGCGACGCCTGCAGAGGGAATCCTGAGGCTCCCCCCTGACCGCGACTGCCTGAACTCCATTTTCCGACGACTGGAAAAGACCCTGCACCCGCAGCCCCCAGCACCTGAAGGAACTGAACTTCTGTGCAGGAGTGACCCCCAGGAGGCCCTCTCCCTTGCCCAGGTGGTGGCTACCCCGAGGAGCCCCCCCCTTGCCTGCCTGCACCGCTGAGAGAGACCCCTTGGTCTCCCATTGAAACCTACAGAGAACCCGACGCTTGTTTACACACTGCACCCGGCCGCCCCCGCGCTGCTGAGGGTGTACTTTTTGTGCTGACTTGTGTCCCCCCTGGTGCCCTACAAAACCCCCCTGGTCTGCCCTCCGAAGACGCGGGTACTTACCTGCTGGCAGACTGGAACCGGGGCACCCCCTTCTCTCCATTGAAGCCTATGTGTTTTGGGCACCTCTTTGACCTCTGCACCTGACCGTCCCTGAGCTGCTGGTGTGGTAACTTTGGGGTTGCTCTGAACCCCCAACGGTGGGCTACCTTGGACCCAAACCTGAGACTTGTAAGTGATTTACTTACCTGCTAAAACTAACAATAACTTACCTCCCCCAGGAACTGTGAAAATTGCACTGTGTCCACTTTTAAAACAGCTATGTGTTTTATGTGAAAAGTATATATGCTACTGTAATTATTCAAAGTTCCTAAAGTACTTACCTGCAATACCTTTCAAATGAGATATTACATGTAGAATTTGAACCTGTGGTTCTTAAAATAAACTAAGAAAATATATTTTTCTATAACAAAACCTATTGGCTGGATTTGTCTCTGAGTGTGTGTTCCTCATTTATTGCCTGTGTGTATGTACAACAAATGCTTAGCACTACTCCTTTGATAAGCCTACTGCTTGACCACACTACCACAAAATAGAGCATTAGTATTATCTCTTTTTGCCACTATCTTACCTGTAAGGGAACCCTTGGACTCTGTGCATACTATTCCTTACTTTGAAATAGTGCATACAGAGCCAACTTCCTACATTGGTGGATCAGCGGTGGGGTACAAGACTTTGCATTTGCTGGACTACTCAGCCAATACCTGATCACACAACAAATTCCAAAAATTGTCATTAGAAATTGATTTTTTGCAATTTGAAATTTTTCCAAATTCTTAAAAGTCCTGCTAGGGCCTTGTGGTAGTCCCTGTTAGCATTGCTTTTAGAGTTTAAAAGTTTGGTAAAAGTTTGAATTAGATTCTAGAACTAGTTTTAGATTCTTAAAAAGTATTCCAACTTTTAGAAGCATAATGTCTAGTACAGAGATGAATGTGGTGGAACTCGACACCACACCTTACCTCCATCTTAAGATGAGGGAGCTAAGGTCACTCTGTAAAATAAAGAAAATAGTAATAGGCCCCAGACCTTCCAAACTACAGCTCCAGGAGCTGTTGGCAGAGTTTGAAAAGGCCAACCCCTCTGAGGATGGCAACTCAGAGGATGATGAGTGACTTGGAGGGTGATTCCCCCCTACCAGTCCTATCTAGGGAGGACAGGGCCTCTCAAGCCCTGACTCCAAGCATAATAGTCAGATGCTGGCTCCCTCACAGGAGGGACCAACCTCTCTGAAATCACTGAGGATAACTCCAGTGAAGAGGACATCCAGTTAGCCAGGATGGCCAAAAGATTGGCTTTGGAAAGACAGATCCTAGCCATAGAAAGGGAAAGACAAGAGATGGGCCTAGGACCCATCAATGGTGGCAGCAACATAAATAGGGTCAGAGATTCTCCTGACATGTTGAAAATCCCTAAAGGGATTGTAACTAAATATGAAGATGGTGATGACATCACCAAATGGTTCACAGCTTTTGAGAGGGCTTGTGTAACCAGAAAAGTGAACAAATCTCATTGGGGTGCTCTCCTTTGGGAAATGTTCACAGGAAAGTGTAGGGATAGACTCCTCACACTCTCTGGAAAAGATGCAGAATCTTACGATCTCATGAAGGGTACCCTGATTGAGGGCTTTGGATTATCCACTGAGGAGTATAGGATTAGATTCAGGGGGGCTCAAAAATCCTCAAGCCAGACCTGGGTTGACTTTGTAGCCTACTCAGTAAAAACACTAGATGGTTGGATTCAAGGCAGTGGTGTAAGTAATTATGATGGGCTGTACAATTTATTTGTGAAAGAACACCTATTAAGTAACTGTTTCAATGATAAACTGCATCAGCATCTGGTAGACCTAGGACCAATTTCTCCCCAAGAATTGGGAAAGAAGGCGGACCATTGGGTCAAGACTAGGGTGGTCCAAAACTTCCACAGGAGGTGACCAAAAGAAAGGGGTCACAAAACCTCCCCAGGGGAAGGGTGGTGAGACAGCCAAAAACAAAAATAGTAAAGAGTCTTCTACAGGCCCCCAAAAACCTGCACAGGAGGGTGGGCCCAGAGCCTCTTCACAAAACAATTCTGGGTACAAGGGTAAAACTTTGATCCCAAAAAGGCCTGGTGTCGTAGCTGTAGTCAGTCTGGACACCAAACTGGAGACAAGGCCTGTCCCAAGAAAAATACCACTTCAAACTCCACTCCAGCTAACACTGGAATGGCTAGTCTCCAAGTGGGATCAACAATGTGCCCAGAGCAAATCAGGTGTCACACTGAAGCTACATTAGTCTCTGAGGGTGGGGTGGATTTAGCCACACTGGCTGCCTGGCCCCCTAACATGCAAAAATACAGGCAGCAGCTCTTAATTAATGGGACAAGTGTAGAGGGCCTGAGGGATAGACTAAAGTACATCCCATGGCTATGGTAGCTTTAGAGTGGGGAGGGGTCAATGGCTGAAACAGGTGGTGGTCTCCTCAAATATCCCAGTAGACTGTTTGCTTGGAAATGACCTGGAGTCCTCAGCATGGGCTGAGGTAGAACTGAAAACCCATGCAGCCATGCTGGGTATCCCTGAACTGGTGTGTGTCAAAACAAGGGCACAGTGCAAGGCACAGGGTGAAAAAGTAGAGCTGGAGCCTGGAAAAAGGGCCCAGCCTACCAAGAGAAAAGGGAAGACAACTGGGAAACCAGCTGCAACACAAAAAAAGAGAACCTCTCTTCTCAGGAAGAAGTTCTGCCTTCTGAGGGAACTGAGCCTATGGAGCTGGAACCTTACCAGGTTGAGCTCTTAGGCCCAGGGGGACCCTCAAGGGGAAGAGTTGTGTAAGGGGCAAGAAACCTGTCCCTCTCTTGAAGGCCTTAGGCAGCAAGCTGCTGAAGAGTCCAAAGGCAAGAAAAATGGAACACATAGGGTCTATTGGGAAGATGGACTCCTGTACACTGAGGCAAGAGATCCCAAACCTGGTGCCACTAGGAGAGTGGTAGTGCCTCAGTCGTTCAGAGAGTTTATTCTGACCTTAGCCCATGATATTCCCTTTGCTGGGCATTTGGGACAAACCAAGACGTGGGAGAGGTTAGTCAACCACTTCTACTGGCCCAACATGTCCCAGAAGGTTAAGGAGTTTTGCACTCTCCTGTACCACCTGTCAAGCCAGTGGTAAGACAGGTGGGCATCCAAAGGCCCCCCCTCATTCCACTTCCAGTGGTGGGGGTCCCCTTTGAAAGAGTGGGTGTGGACATAGTGGGTCCACTTGAACCTCCCACAGCCTCAGGAAATGTGTACCTCCTAGTAGTAGTGGATCATGCTTACTAGGTATCCTGAAGCTATTCCCCTTAGGTCGACTACTGCCCCTGCAGCAGCCAAGGCCCTCATTGGTATCTTTACCAGAGTGGGTTTCCCTAAGGAGGTGGTGTCTGACAGAGGTACCAACTTCATGTCAGCATACCTAAAACACATGTGGAATGAGTGTGGGGTGACTTATAAATTCACTACACCATATCATCCACAAACTAATGGCCTTGTTGAGAGATTCAACAAGACATTAAAGGGCATGATCATGGGGTTCCCAGAAAAACTCAAAAGGAGATGGGATGTCCTCCTGCCATGTCTGCTTTTCGCTTACAGAGAGGTGCCACAGAAGGGAGTAGGATTCTCACCCTTTGAACTTCTGTTTGGCCACCCTGTAAGAGGACCACTTGCTCTTGTTAAAGAAGGCTGGGAGAGACCTCTTCATGAGCCTAAACAAGACATAGTGGACTATGTACTTGGCCTTCGCTCAAGGATGGCAGAGTACATGGAAAAGGCAAGTAAAAACCTTGAGGCCAGCCAACAACTCCAGAAGTTGTGGTATGACCAAAAGGCTGCACTGGTTGAATTTCAACCAGGGCAGAAAGTCTGGGTTCTGGAGCCTGTGGCTCCCAGGGCACTCCAGGACAAAATGGAGTGGCCCTTACCCAGTACTAGAAAGGAAGAGTCAGGTCACCTACTACCTGGTGGACCTGGGCACAAGCAGGAGCCCCAAGAGGGTGATCCATGTGAACCGCCTTAAGCTCTTCCATGACAGGGCTGATGTAAATCTGTTGATGGTGACAGATGAGGACCAGGAAGCTGAGAGTGAACCTCTCCTGATCTCCTCTCATCAGACCCTAAAGATGGCTCAGTGGATGGAGTGATCTACTCAGACACCCTCTCTAGCCAACAGCAGTCTGACTGTAGGAAGGTCCTGCAGCAGTTTGCTGAACTCTTTTCCCTAACCCCTGGTCAGACACACCTGTGTACCCATGATGTGGACACAGGAGACAGCATGCCTGTCAAAAACAAAATATTTAGACAGTCTGACCAAGTTAAGGAAAGCATCAAGGTGGAAGTCCACAAGATGCTGGAATTGGGAGTAATTGAGTACTCTGACAGCCCCTGGGCTAGCCCAGTGGTCTTAGTCCCCAAACCTCACACCAAAGAAGGAAAGAGAGAGATGAGGTTTTGTGTGGACTACAGAGGTCTCAACTCTGTCACCAAGACAGATGCTCATCCCATTCCTAGAGCTGATGAGCTAATAGACAAATTAGGGGCTGCCAAATTCTTAAGTACCTTTGACTTAACAGCAGGGTACTGGCAAATCAAAATGGCCCCTGGAGCAAAAGAAAAGACAGCATTCTCCACACCTGATGGGCATTATCAGTTCACTGTTATGCCCTTTGGTTTAAAGAATGCCCCTGCCACCTTCCAAAGGTTGGTGAATCAAGTCCTTGCTGGGTTGGAATCCTTTAGTGCAGCTTATCTTGATGATATTGCTGTCTTCAGCTCCACCTGGCAGGATCACCTGGTCCACCTGAAGAAGGTTTTGAAGGCTCTGCAATCTGCAGGCCTCTCTATCAAGGCATCCAAATGCCAGATAGGGCAGGGAACTGTGGTTTGCTTGGGACACCTTGTAGGTGGAGGCCAAGTTCAGCCACTCCAGCCTAAGATCCAGACTATTCTGGACTGGGCAGCTCCAAAAACCCAGACTCAAGTCAGGGCATTCCTTGGCTTGACTGGGTACTATAGGAGGTTTATGAAGGGATATGGATCCATTGTGACAGCCCTCACAGAACTCACCTCCAAAAAAAAAGCCCAAGAAAGTAAACTGGACTGTAGAATGCCAACAGGCCTTTGACACCCTGAAGCAAGCTATGTGCACAGCACCAGTTCTAAAAGCTCCAGATTACTCCAAACAATTCATTGTGCAAACAGATGCCTCTGAACATGGGATAGGGGCAGTTTTGTCCCAAACAAATGATGATGATGGCCTTGACCAGCCTGTTGCTTTCATTAGCAGGAGGTTACTCCCCAGGGAGCAGCGTTGGAGTGCCATTGAGAGGGAGGCCTTTGCTGTGGTTTGGTCCCTGAAGAAGTTGAGACCATACCTCTTTGGTACTCACTTCCTAGTTCAGACTGACCACAGACCTCTCAGATGGCTGATGCAAATGAAAGGTGAAAATCCAAAACTGTTGAGGTGGTCCATCTCCCTACAGGGAATGGACTTTATAGTGGAACACAGACCTGGTACTGCCCATGCCAATGCAGATGGCCTTTCCAGGTTCTTCCACTTAGAAAATGAAGACTCTCTTGGGAAAGGTTAGTCTCATCCTCTTTCGTTTGGGGGGGGGGGGGGGGGGGGGGGGGGGGGGGGTTGTGTAAGGAAATGCCTCCTTGGCATGGTTACCCCCTGACTTTTTGCCTTTGCTGATGCTATGTTTTGAATTGAAAGTGTGCTGAGGCCTGCTAACCAGGCCCCAGCACCAGTGTTCTTTCCCTAACCTGTACTTTTGATTCCACAATTGGCACACCCTGGCATCCAGATAAGTCCCTTGTAAGTGGTACCCCTGGTACCAAGGGCCCTGATGCCAAGGAAGGTCTCTAAGGGCTGCAGCATGTCTTATGCCACCCTGGAGACCCCTCACTCAGCACAGACACACTGCTTGCCAGCTTGTGTGTGCTGGTGAGAACAAAACAAGTAAGTCGACATGGTACTCCCCTCAGGGTGCCATGCCAACCTCACACTGCCTATGCAGTATAGATAAGTCACCCCTCTAGCAGGCCTTACAGTCCTAAGGCAGGGTGCACTATACCATAGGTGAGGGCACCAGTGCATGAGCACTGTGCCCCTACAGTGTCTAAGCAATACCTTAGACATTGTAAGTGCAGGGTAGCCATAAGAGTATATGGTCTGGGAGTCTGTTTTACACGAACTCCACAGCACCATAATGGCTACACTGAAAACTGGGAAGTTTGGTATCAAACTTCTCAGCACAATAAATGCACACTGATGCCAGTGTACATTTTATTGTAAAATACACCACAGAGGGCACCTTAGAGGTGCCCCCTGAAACTTAACCGACTATCTGTGTAGGCTGACTGGTTCCAGCAGCCTGCCACACTAGAGACATGTTGCTGGCCCCATGGGGAGAGTGCCTTTGTCACTCTGAGGCCAGTAACAAAGCCTGCACTGGGTGGAGATGCTAACACCTCTCCCAGGCAGGAATTGTCACACCTGGCGGTGAGCCTCAAAGGCTCACCCCTTTGTCACAGCACCGCAGGACACTCCAGCTAGTGGAGTTGCCCGCCCCCTCCGGCCCGGCCCCCACTTTTGGCGGCAAGGCTGGAGGAAACAAAGAAAACAGCAAGGAGGAGTCACTGGCCAGTCAGGACAGCCCCTAAGGTGTCCTGAGCTGAAGTGACTAACTTTTAGAAATCCTCCATCTTGCAGATGGAGGATTCCCCCAATAGGGATAGGAATGTGACCCCCTCCCCTTGGGAGGAGGCACAAAGAGGGTGTACCCACCCTCAGGGCTAGTAGCCATTGGCTACTAACCCCCCCAGACCTAAACACGCCCTTAAATTTAGTATTTAAGGGCTCCCCTGAACCTAAGAATTTAGATTCCTGCAACTTACAAGAAGAAGAGGACTGCTGAGCAGAAAGACCGCTGCAGAGGAAGAAAAGAAGACACCAACTGCTTTGGCCCCAGACCTACCGGCCTGTCTCCTGCCTTCCAAAGAAACCTGCTCCAGCGACGCTTTCCCAAGGACCAGCGACCTCTGAATCCTCAGAGGACTGCCCTGCTTCAAGACAGACAAGAAACTCCCGAGGACAGCGGCACTGCTCCAAAAGAACTGCAACTTTGTTACAGAGGAGCAGATTTAAAGACCCCTGCAAATCCCCGCAAGAAGCGTGAGAATTGCAACACTGCACCCGGCGACCCCGACTCGACTGGTGGAGAACCAACACCTCAGGGAGGACCCTCCGGCGACTCCGAGACCGTGAGTAACCAAAGTTGTCCCCCCTGAGCCCCCACAGCGACGCCTGCAGAGCGAATCCCGAGGCTCCCCCTGACCGCGACTGCCTGAACCTAAAGTCCCGACGGCTGGAAAAGACCCTGCACCTGCAGCCCCCAGTCCCTAAAGAAACGGAACTTCTGTGCAGGAGTGACCCCCCGGAGGCCCTCTCCCTTGCCCAGGTGGTGGCTACCCCGAGGAGCCCCCCCCCTTGCCTGCATCGCTGAAGAGACCCCTTGGTCTCCCAATGAAACCTACAGAGAACCCGACGCTTGTTTACACACTGCACCCGGCCGCCCCCGCGCTGCTGAGGGTGTACTTTTTGTGCTGACTTGTGTCCCCCCCGGTGCCCTACAAAACCCCCCTGGTCTGCCCTCCGAAGACGCGGGTACTTACCTGCTGGCAGACTGGAACCGGGGCACCCCCTTCTCTCCATTGAAGCCTATGTGTTTTGGGCACCTCTTTGACCTCTGCACCTGACCGGCCCTGAGCTGCTGGTGTGGTAACTTTGGGGTTGCTCTGAACCCCCAACGGTGGGCTACCTTGGACCCAAACCTGAGACTTGTAAGTGATTTACTTACCTGCTAAAACTAACAATAACTTACCTCCCCCAGGAACTGTGAAAATTGCAGTGTCCACTTTTAAAACAGCTATTTGTGTTTTATGTGAAAAGTATATATGCTACTGTAATTATTCAAAGTTCCTAAAGTACTTACCTGCAATACCTTTCAAATGAGATATTACATGTAGAATTTGAACCTGTGGTTCTTAAAATAAACTAAGAAAAGATATTTTTCTATAACAAAACCTATTGGCTGGATTTGTCTCCGAGTGTGTGTTCCTCATTTATTGCCTGTGTGTATGTACAACAAATGCTTAACACTACTCCTTTGATAAGCCTACTGCTCGACCACACTACCACAAAATAGAGCATTAGTATTATCTCTTTTTGCCACTATCTTACCTCTATGGGGAACCCTTGGACTCTGTGCATACTATTCCTTACTTTGAAATAGTGCACACAGAGGCAACTTCCTACACATGGGTTCAAATGGTTTTGTCATCAGTTATGACAACACTGTTTAAGTTCTACATTGGGGCTGGTGCCCTTCTTGGCGGGGAGATTCTTTTGGATCCCTCTAAGAACCTCTTTATAACAAGTGCTGTGAAATAATCTTTACATAAAGCTCCCAAAGTATAGGCCACAATTGCTGCCAAATGTACCTTGAGAGAAAGGTAGTTGATTCCGCTGTCCAGCAGATACATAGGACAGATTATTACTGTTTCTTGTCTAGATATTGCTTCTACAGTGTTATTCTCTGTGCACCATAGGTGGTAACATTTGTATGCGTAACATTTTTCTTACTGGTTTTCTAGCTTGCTTTAGTATCTCCATGGTCCTAGTTGTTACGTTTAGGTGTCTGAATTCTATGTATTTAGGCGCCATGCTGCCAGATTGAGTATTTCTGGTTCCAGGTGGAATACTCACACACTTTGCATTGTGAGTAGGTCCCATACCACAATCCTCATCATCTGTCCCTTGGACAGTTTTAGTAGGTTTGAATACCATGTTTGTCTGTCCCACTGAGGGGCTATTAGAATGAGTTTTTTCCAATGGTTCCCTGGCCTTTCCCAGTGCCTTAGGTATTAGGGGATTCGGAGGAAAGGCGTTGTAGGAAGTTGGCTCTGTATGTGCTATTTCAAAGTAAGGAATAGCATGCACAGAGTCCAAGGGTTCCCCTTAGAGGTAAAATAGTGGTAAAAAGAGATGATACTAATGCTCTATTTTGTGGTAGTGTGGTCGAGCAGTAGGCTTATCCAAGGAGTAGTGTTAAGCATTTGTTGTACATACACATAGACAATAAATGAGGTACACACACTCCGAGACAAATCCAGCCAATAGGTTTTGTATAGAAAAATATCTTTTCTTAGTTTATTTTAAGAACCACAGGTTCAAATTTAACATGTAATATCTTGTTTGAAAGGTATTGCAGGTAAGTACATTAGGAACTTTGAATCATTTCAATTGCATGTATACTTTTCAAGTTATTCACAAATAGCTATTTTAAAAGTGGACACTTAGTGCAATTTTCACAGTTCCTGGGGGAGGTAAGTTTTTGTTAGTTTTACCAGGTAAGTAAGACACTTACAGGGTTCAGTTCTTGGGCCAAGGTAGCCCACCGTTGGGGGTTCAGAGCAACCCCAAAGTTACCACACCAGCAGCTCAGGGCCGGTCAGGTGCAGAGTTCAAAGTGGTGCCCAAAACGCATAGGCTTCAATGGAGAGAAGGGGGTGCCCCGGTTCCAGTCTGCCAGCAGGTAAGTACCCGCATCTTCGGGGGGCAGACCAGGGGGGTTTTGTAGGGCACCGGGGGGGACACAAGCCCACACAGAAATTTCACCCTCAGCGGCGCGGGGGCGGCCGGGTGCAGTGTTAGAACAAGCGTCGGTTTCGCAATGGAAGTCAATGAGAGATCAAGGGATCTCTTCAGTGCTGCAGGCAGGCAAGGGGGGGCTTCCTCGGGGAAACCTCCACTTGGGCAAGGGAGAGGGACTCCTGGGGGTCACTTCTGCAGTGAAAGTCCGGTCCTTCAGGTCCTGGGGGCTGCGGGTGCAGGGTCTTTTCCAGGCGTCAGGACTTAGGTTTCAGAGAGTCGCGGTCAGGGGAAGCCTCGGGATTCCCTCTGCAGGCAGCGCTGTGGGGGCTCAGGGGGGACAGGTTTTGGTACTCAGTCGTAGAGTAGTCCGGGGGTCCTCCCTGAGGTGTTGGTTCTCCACCAGCCGAGTCGGGGTCGCCGGGTGCAGTGTTGCAAGTCTCACGCTTCTTGCGGGGAGATTGTAGGGTTCTTTAAAGCTGCTCCTTTGGATAAAGTTGCAGTCTTTTTGGAGCAGGTCCGCTGTCCTCTGGAGTTTCTTGTCGTCGAAGCAGGGCAGTCCTCAGAGGATGCAGAGGTCGCTGGTCCCTTTGGAAGGCGTCGCTGGAGCAGAGTTCTTTGGAAGGCAGGAGACAGGCCGGTGAGTTTCTGGGGCCAAGGCAGTTGTTGTCTTCTGGTCTTCCTCTGCAGGGGTTTTCAGCTAGGCAGTCCTTGTTGTTGCAGGAATCCAGTTTCTAGGTTCAGGGAGAGCCCTTAAATACTAAGTTTAAGGGCGTGTTTAGGTCTGAGGGGTTAGTAGCCAATGGCTACTAGCCCTGAGGGTGAGTACACCCTCTTTGTGCCCCCTCCCAAGGGGAGGGGGTCACATCCCTAATCCTATTGGGGGAATCCTCCATCTGCAAGATGGAGGATTTCTAAAAGTTAGAGTCACCTCAGCTCAGGACACCTTAGGGGCTGTCCTGACTGGCCAGTGACTCCTCCTTGTTATTCTCATTATTTTCTCCGGCCTTGCCGCCAAAAGTGGGGGCCGGGGCCGGAGGGGGCGGGCAACTCCACTAGCTGGAGTGTCCTGCGGTGCTGTGACAAAGGGGTGAGCCTTTGAGGCTCACCGCCAGGTGTTACAGCTCCTGCCTGGGGGAGGTGTTAGCATCTCCACCCAGTGCAGGCTTTGTTACTGGCCTCAGAGTGACAAAGGAACTCTCCCCATGGGGCCAGCAACATGTCTCTAGTGTGGCAGGCTGCTAGAACCAGTCAGCCTACACAGATAGTCGGTTAAGTTTCAGGGGGCACCTCTAAGGTGCCCTCTGTGGTGTATTTTACAATAAAATGTACACTGGCATCAGTGTGCATTTATTGTGCTGAGAAGTTTGATACCAAACTTCCCAGTTTTCAGTGTAGCCATTATGGTGCTGTGGAGTTCGTGTAAAACAGACTCCCAGACCATATACTCTTATGGCTACCCTGCACTTACAATGTCTAAGGTTTTGCTTAGACACTGTAGGGGCACAGTGCTCATGCACTGGTACCCTCACCTATGGTATAGTGCACCCTGCCTTAGGGCTGTAAGGCCTGCTAGAGGGGTGTCTTACCTATACTGCATAGGCAGTGAGAGGCTGGCATGGCACCCTGAGGGGAGTGCCATGTCGACTTACTCATTTTGTTCTCACTAGCACACACAAGCTGGTAAGCAGTGTGTCTGTGCTGGGTGAGGGGTCTCTAGGGTGGCATAATACATGCTGCAGCCCTTAGAGACCTTCCCTGGCATCAGGGCCCTTGGTACCAGAGGTACCAGTTACAAGGGACTTATCTGGGTGCCAGGGTGTGCCAATTGTGGAATCAAAAGTACAGGTTAGGGAAAGAACACTGGTGCTGGGGCCTGGTTAGCAGGCCTCAGCACACTTTCAATTCAAAACATAGCATCAGCAAAGGCAAAAATTCAGGGGGTAACCATGCCAAGGAGGCATTTCCTTACACAAACCCCCCCCCCCCCCCCGCCCCGCCCCCCCCCCCCCAAACGAAAGAGGATGAGACTAACCTTTCACAAGAGAGTCTTCATTTTCTAAGTGGAAGAACCTGGAAAGGCCATCTGCATTGGCATGGGCAGTCCCAGGTCTGTGTTCCACTACAAAGTCCATTCCCTGTAGGGAGATGGACCACCTCAACAGTTTTGGATTCTCACCTTTCATTTGCATCAGCCATCTGAGAGGTCTGTGGTCAGTCTGAACTAGGAAGTGAGTACCAAAGAGGTAGGGTCTCAGCTTCTTCAGGGACCAAACCACAGCAAAGGCCTCCCTCTCAATGGCACTCCAACGCTGCTCCCTGGGGAGTAGCCTCCTGCTAATGAAAGCAACAGGCTGGTCAAAGCCATCATCATCTGTTTGGGACAAAACTGCCCCTATCCCATGTTCAGAGGCATCTGTTTGCACAATGAACTGCTTGGAGTAATCTGGAGCTTTTAGAACTGGTGCTGTGCACATAGCTTGTTTCAGGGTGTGTAAGGAAATGCCTCCTTGGCATGGTTGCCCCCTGACTTTTTTCCTTTGCTGATGCTATGTTTACAATTGAAAGTGTGCTGAGGCCTGCTAACCAGGCCCCAGCACCAGTGTTCTTTCCCTAACCTGTACTTTTGTATCCACAATTGGCAGACCCTGGCATCCAGATAAGTCCCTTGTAACTGGTACTTCTAGTACCAAGGGCCCTGATGCCAAGGAAGGTCTCTAAGGGCTGCAGCATGTCTTATGCCACCCTGGAGACCTCTCACTCAGCACAGACACACTGCTTGCCAGCTAGTGTGTGCTAGTGAGAACAAAACGAGTAAGTCGACATGGCACTCCCCTCAGGGTGCCATGCCAGCCTCTCACTGCCTATGCAAGTATAGGTCAGCCACCCCTCTAGCAGGCCTTACAGCCCTAAGGCAGGGTGCACTATACCATAGGTGAGGGTACCAGTGCATGAGCATGGTACCCCTACAGTGTCTAAACAAAACCTTAGACATTGTAAGTGCAGGGTAGCCATAAGAGTATATGGTCTGGGAGTTTGTCAAACACGAACTCCACAGCACCATAATGGCTACACTGAAAACTGGGAAGTTTGGTATCAAACTTCTCAGCACAATAAATGCACACTGATGCCAGTGTACATTTTATTGCAAAATACACCCCAGAGGGCACCTTAGAGGTGCCCCCTGAAACTTAACCGACTGTCTGTGTAGGCTGACTAGTTCCAGCAGCCTGCCACACTAGAGACATGTTGCTGGCCACATGGGGAGAGTGCCTTTGTCACTCTGAGGCCAGTAACAAAGCCTGCACTGGGTGGAGATGCTAACACCTCCCCCAGGCAGGAGCTGTAACACCTGGCGGTGAGACTTTGTCACAGCACCGCAGGACACTCCAGCTAGTGGAGTTGCCCGCCCCCTCCGGCCCCGGCCCCCACTTTTGGCGGCAAGGCCGGAGAAAATAATGAGAATAACAAGGAGGAGTCACTGGCCAGTCAGGACAGCCCCTAAGGTGTCCTGAGCTGAGGTGACTCCAACTTTTAGAAATCCTCCATCTTGCAGATGGAGGATTCCCCCAATAGGGTTAGGATTGTGACCCCCTCCCCTTGGGAGGAGGCACAAAGAGGGTGTACCCACCCTCAGGGCTAGTAGCCATTGGCTACTAACCCCCCAGACCTAAACACGCCCTTAAATTTAGTATTTAAGGGCTACCCTGAACCCTAGAAAAATTAGATTCCTGCAACAACAAGAAGGACTGCCTAGCTGAAAACCCCTGCAGAGGAAGACCAGAAGACAACAACTGCCTTGGCTCCAGAAACTCACCGGCCTGTCTCCTGCCTTCCAAAGAACTCTGCTCCAGCGACGCCTTCCAAAGGGACCAGCGACCTCTGAACCCTCTGAGGACTGCCCTGCTTCGACGACGACAAGAAACTCCCGAGGACAGCAGACCTGCTCCAAAAAGACTGCAACTTTATCCAAAGAAGCAGCTTTAAAGAACCCTGCAATCTCCCCGCAAGAAGCGTGAGACTTGCAACACTGCACCCGACGACCCCGACTCGGCTGGTGGAGAACCAACACCTCAGGGAGGACCCCCGGACTACTCTATGACTGAGTACCAAAACCTGTCCCCCCTGAGCCCCCACAGCGCCGCCTGCAGAGGGAATCCCGAGGCTTCCCCTGACCGCGACTCTCTCAAACCTAAGTCCCGACGCCTGGAAAAGACCCTGCACCCGCAGCCCCCAGGACCTGAAGGACCGGACTTTCACTGCAGAAGTGACCCCCAGGAGTCCCTCTCCCTTGCCCAAGTGGAGGTTTCCCCGAGGAAGCCCCCCCTTGCCTGCCTGCAGCGCTGAAGAGATCCCTTGATCTCTCATTGACTTCCATTGCGAACCCGACGCTTGTTCTAACACTGCACCCGGCCGCCCCCGCGCCGCTGAGGGTGAAATTTCGGTGTGGGCTTGTGTCCCCCCCGGTGCCCTACCAAACCCCCCTGGTCTGCCCTCCGAAGACGCGGGTACTTACCTGCAAGCAGACCGGAACCGGGGCACCCCCTTCTCTCCATTGAAGCCTATGCGTTTTGGGCACCACTTTGAACTCTGCACCTGACCGGCCCTGAGCTGCTGGTGTGGTGACTTTGGGGTTGCTCTGAACCCCCAACGGTGGGCTACCTTGGATCAAGAACTGAACCCTGTAAGTGTCTTACTTACCTGGTAAAACTAACAAAAACTTACCTCCCCCAGGAACTGTGAAAATTGCACTGTGTCCACTTTTAAAGTAGCTATTTGTGAATAACTTGAAAAGTATACATGCAATTGAAATGATTCAAAGTTCCTAATGTACTTACTTGCAATACCTTTCAAACAAGATATTACATGTTAAATTTGAACCTGTGGTTCTTAAAATAAACTAAGAAAAGATATTTTTCTATAACAAAACCTATTGGCTGGATTTGTCTCTGAGTGTGTGTACCTCATTTATTGTCTATGTGTATGTACAACAAATGCTTAACACTACTCCTTGGATAAGCCTACTGCTCGACCACACTACCACAAAATAGAGCATTAGTATTATCTATTTTTACCACTATTTTACCTCTAAGGGGAACCCTTGGACTCTGTGCATGCTATTCCTTACTTTGAAATAGGACATACAGAGCCAACTTCCTACATTGGTGGATCAGCGGTGGGGTACAAGACTTTGCATTTGCTGGACTACTCAGCCAATACCTGATCACACGACAAATTCCAAAATTGTCATTAGAAATTGATTTTTGCAATTTGAAAAGTTTTCTAAATTCTTAAAAGTCCTGCTAGGGCCTTGTGTTAGTCCCTCTTAGCATTTCTGTTAGAGTTTAAAAGTTTGTTAAAAGTTTGAATTAGATTCTAGAACCAGTTTTAGTTTCTTAAAAAGTATTCCAACTTTTAGAAGCATAATGTCTAGCACAGATGTGAATGTGGTGGAACTCGACACCACACCTTACCTCCACCTACAGATGAGAGAGCTAAGGTCACTCTGTAAACTAAAGAAAATAGCAATGGGCTCCAAACCTACCAAAGTACAGCTCCAGGAGCTTTTGGCAGAGTTTGAAAAAGCCAACCCCTCTGAGGATGGCAACACAGAGGATGAAGATAGTGACTTGGAGGGACATTTCCCCCCCTCCAGTCCTACTTAGCGAGAACAGGGCTTCTCAAGCCCTGACTCCACAAATAATAGTCAGAGATGCTGGCTCCCTCACAGGAGGGTCCAACCTCTCTGAAATCACTGAGGATAACTCCAGTGAAGAGGACATCCAGTTAGCCAGGATGGCCAAAAGATTGGCTTTGGAAAGACAGATCCTAGCCATAGAAAGGGAAAGACAAGAGATGGGCCTAGGACCCATCAATGGTGGCAGCAACATAAATAGGGTCAGAGATTCTCCTGGCATGTTGAAAATCCCCAAAGGGATTGTAACTAAATATGAAGATGGTGATGACATCACCAAATGGTTCACAGCTTTTGAGAGGGCTTGTGTAACCAGAAAAGTGAACAGATCTCACTGGGGTGCTCTCCTTTGGGAAATGTTCACAGGAAAGTGTAGGGATAGACTCCTCACACTCTCTGGAAAAGATGCAGAATCTTATGACCTCATGAAGGGTACCCTGATTGAGGGCTTTGGATTCTCCACTGAGGAGTATAGGATTAGATTCAGGGGGGCTCAAAAATCCTCGAGCCAGACCTGGGTTGACTTTGTAGACTACTCAGTAAAAACACTAGATGGTTGGATTCAAGGCAGTGGTGTAAGTAATTATGATGGGCTGTACAATTTATTTGTGAAAGAACACCTGTTAAGTAATTGTTTCAATGATAAACTGCATCAGCATCTGGTAGACCTAGGACCAATTTCTCCCCAAGAATTGGGAAAGAAGGCGGACCATTGGGTCAAGACAAGGGTGTCCAAAACTTCCACAGGGGGTGACCAAAAGAAAGGGGTCACAAAACCTCCCCAGGGGAAAGGTGGTGAGACAGCCAAAAATAAAAATAGTAAAGAGTCTTCTACAGGCCCCCAAAAACCTGCACAGGAGGGTGGGCCCAGAGCCTCTTCACAAAACAATCCTGGGTACAAGGGTAAAAACTTTGATCCCAAAAAGGCCTGGTGTCGTAGCTGTAATCAGCCTGGACACCAAATTGGAGACAAGGCCTGTCCCAAGAAAGGTTCCACTCCAAACTCCAATCCAGGTAACACTGGAATGGCTAGTCTCCAAGTGGGATCAACAGTGTGCCCAGAGCAAATCAGGGTCCACACTGAAGCTACTCTAGTCTCTGAGGGAGGGGTGGATTTAGCCACACTAGCTGCCTGGCCGCCTAACATGCAAAAATACAGGCATCAGCTCTTTATTAATGGGACAAGTGTAGAGGGCCTGAGGGATACAGGTGCCAGTGTCACCATGGTGACAGAGAAACTGGTTTCCCCTGGCCAATACCTGACTGGAAAAACCTATACAGTCACCAACGCTGACAATCAGACTAAAGCACATCCCATGGCAATGGTAACTTTAGAATGGGGAGGGGTCAATGGCCTGAAACAGGTGGTGGTCTCCTCAAACATCCCAGTAGACTGTCTGCTTGGAAATGACCTGGAGTCCTCAGCATGGGCTGAGGTAGAACTAAAAACCCATGCAGCCATGCTGGGTATCCCTGAACTGGTGTGTGTAAAAACAAGAGCACAATGCAAGGCACAGGGTGAAAAAGTAGAGCTGGAGTCTGGAAGAAAGGCCCAGCCTACCAAGAGAAAAGGACAGTCAGTTGGGAAACCAACTGCAACACAGCAAAAGAAAGGGAACCTCTCTTCTCAGGAAGAAGTTCTGCCCTCTGAGGGAACTGAGCCTTTGGAGCTTGAACCTTATCAGGTTGAGCTCTTAGGCCCAGGGGGACCCTCAAGGGAGGAGCTGTGTAAGGGACAAGAAACCTGTCCCTCTCTTGAAGGTCTTAGGCAGCAAGCTGCTGAAGAGTCCAAGGGCAAGAAAAATGGAACACATAGGGTCTATTGGGAAGATGGACTCCTGTACACTGAGGCCAGAGACCCCAAACCTGGTGCCACTAGGAGAGTGGTAGTGCCTCAGTCGTTCAGAGAGTTTATTCTGACCTTAGCCCATGATATTCCCCTTGCTGGGCATTTGGGACAAACCAAGACGTGGGAGAGGTTAGTCAACCACTTCTACTGGCCCAATATGTCCCACAAGGTTAAGGAGTTTTGCCTCTCCTGCCCCACCTGTCAAGCCAGTGGTAAGACAGGTGGGCATCCAAAGGCCCCCCTCATTCCACTTCCAGTGGTGGGGGTCCCCTTTGAAAGAGTGGGTGTGGACATAGTTGGTCCACTAGAACCTCCCACAGCCTCAGGAAATATGTGTAGGAAGTTGGCTCTGTATGTGCTATTTCAAAGTAAGGAATAGCATGCACAGAGTCCAAGGGTTCCCCTTAGAGGTAAAATAGTGGTAAAAAATAGATAATACTAATGCTCTATTTTGTGGTAGTGTGGTCGAGCAGTAGGCTTATCCAAGGAGTAGTGTTAAGCATTTGTTGTACATACACATAGACAATAAATGTGGTACACACACTCCGAGACAAATCCAGCCAATAGGTTTTTGTATAGAAAAATATCTTTTCTTAGTTTATTTTAAGAACCACAGGTTCAAATTCTACATGTAATATCTCATTCGAAAGGTATTGCAGGTAAGTACTTTAGGAACTTCAAATCATCAAAATTGCATGTATACTTTTCAAGTTATTCACAAATAGCTGTTTTAAAAGTGGACACTTAGTGCAATTTTCACAGTTCCTAGGGGAGGTAAGTATTTGTTAGGTTAACCAGGTAAGTAAGACACTTACAGGGCTTAGTTCTTGGTCCAAGGTAGCCCACCGTTGGGGGTTCAGAGCAACCCCAAAGTCACCACACCAGCAGCTCAGGGCCGGTCAGGTGCAGAGTTCAAAGTGGTGCCCAAAACACATAGGCTAGAATGGAGAGAAGGGGGTGCCCCGGTTCCGGTCTGTTTGCAGGTTAGTACCCGCGTCTTCGGAGGGCAGACCAGGGGGGTTTTGTAGGGCACCGGGGGGGACACAAGCCCACACAGAAATTTCACCCTCAGCGGCGCGGGGGCGGCCGGGTGCAGTGTAGAAACAAGCATCGGGTTCGCAATGTTAGTCTATGAGAGATCTCGGGATCTCTTCAGCGCTGCAGGCAGGCAAGGGGGGGATTCCTCGGGGAAACCTCCACTTGGGCAAGGGAGAGGGACTCCTGGGGGTCACTTCTCCAGTGAAAGTCCGGTCCTTCAGGTCCTGGGGGCTGCGGGTGCAGGGTCTCTCCCAGGCGTCGGGACTTTAGGTTCAAAGAGTCGCGGTCAGGGGAAGCCTCGGGATTCCCTCTGCAGGCGGCGCTGTGGGGGCTCAGGGGGGACAGGTTTTGGTACTCACAGTATCAGAGTAGTCCTGGGGTCCCTCCTGAGGTGTTGGATCGCCACCAGCCGAGTCGGGGTCGCCGGGTGCAGTGTTGCAAGTCTCACGCTTCTTGCGGGGAGCTTGCAGGGTTCTTTAAAGCTGCTGGAAACAAAGTTGCAGCTTTTCTTGGAGCAGGTCCGCTGTCCTCGGGAGTTTCTTGTCTTTTCGAAGCAGGGGCAGTCCTCAGAGGATGTCGAGGTCGCTGGTCCCTTTGGAAGGCGTCGCTGGAGCAGGATCTTTGGAAGGCAGGAGACAGGCCGGTGAGTTTCTGGAGCCAAGGCAGTTGTCGTCTTCTGGTCTTCCGCTGCAGGGGTTTTCAGCTGGGCAGTCCTTCTTCTTGTAGTTGCAGGAATCTAATTTTCTAGGGTTCAGGGTAGCCCTTAAATACTAAATTTAAGGGCGTGTTTAGGTCTGGGGGGTTAGTAGTCAATGGCTACTAGCCCTGAGGGTGGGTACACCCTCTTTGTGCCTCCTCCCAAGGGGAGGGGGTCACAATCCTAACCCTATTGGGGGAATCCTCCATCTGCAAGATGGAGGATTTCTAAAAGTTAGAGTCACTTCAGCTCAGGACACCTTAGGGGCTGTCCTGACTGGCCAGTGACTCCTCCTTGTTTTTCTCATTATTTTCTCCGGCCTTGCCGCCAAAAGTGGGGCCTGGCCGGAGGGGGCGGGCAACTCCACTAGCTGGAGTGTCCTGCTGGGTTGGCACAAAGGAGGTGAGCCTTTGAGGCTCACCGCCAGGTGTGACAATTCCTGCCTGGGGGAGGTGTTAGCATCTCCACCCAGTGCAGGCTTTGTTACTGGCCTCAGAGTGACAAAGGCACTCTCCCCATGGGGCCAGCAACATGTCTCGGTTTGTGGCAGGCTGCTAGAACTAGTCAGCCTACACAGATAGTCGGTTAAGTTTCAGGGGGCACCTCTAAGGTGCCCTCTGGGGTGTATTTTACAATAAAATGTACACTGGCATCAGTGTGCATTTATTGTGCTGAGAAGTTTGATACCAAACTTCCCAGTTGTAAAGAAATGGCTCCCTGTTGCAGTTACCCCCCACTTTTTGCCTGATACTGATGCTGACTTGACTGAGAAGTGTGCTGGGACCCTGCTAACCAGGCCCCAGCACCAGTGTTCCTTCACCTAAAATGTACCATTGTATCCACAATTGGCACACCCTGGCATTCAGATAAGTCCCTTGTAACTGGTACTTCTAGTACCAAGGGCCCTGATGCCAAGGAAGGTCTCTAAGGGCTGCAGCATGTCTTATGCCACCCTAGAGACCCCTCACTCAGCACAGACACACTGCTTACAAGCCTGTGTGTGCTAGTGAGAACAAAATGAGTAAGTCGACATGGCACTCCCCTCAGGGTGCCATGCCAGCCTCTCACTGCCTATGCAGTATAGGTAAGACACCCCTCTAGCAGGCCTTACAGCCCTAAGGCAGGGTGCACTATACCATAGGTGAGGGTACCAGTGCATGAGCACTGTGCCCCTACAGTGTCTAAACAAAACCTTAGACATTGTAAGTGCAGGGTAGCCATAAGAGTATATGGTCTGGGAGTCTGTCAAACACGAACTCCACAGCACCATAATGGCTACACTGAAAACTGGGAAGTTTGGTATCAAACTTCTCAGCACAATAAATGCACACTGATGCCAGTGTACATTTTATTGTAAAATACACCACAGAGGGCACCTTAGAGGTGCCCCCTGAAACTTAACCGACTATCAGTGTAGGCTGACTAGTTTTAGCAGCCTGCCACAAACCGAGACATGTTGCTGGCCCCATGGGGAGAGTGCCTTTGTCACTCTGAGGCCAGTAACAAAGCCTGCACTGGGTGGAGATGCTAACACCTCTCCCAGGCAGGAATTGTCACACCTGGCGGTGAGCCTCAAAGGCTCACCTCCTTTGTGCCAACCCAGCAGGACACTCCAGCTAGTGGAGTTGCCCGCCCCCTCCGGCCAGGCCCCACTTTTGGCGGCAAGGCCGGAGAAAATAATGAGAATAACAAGGAGGAGTCACTGGCCAGTCAGGACAGCCCCTAAGGTGTCCTGAGCTGAGGTGACTAACTTTTAGAAATCCTCCATCTTGCAGATGGAGGATTCCCCCAATAGGGTTAGGATTGTGACCCCCTCCCCTTGGGAGGAGGCACAAAGAGGGTGTACCCACCCTCAGGGCTAGTAGCCATTGGCTACTAACCCCCCAGACCTAAACACGCCCTTAAATTTAGTATTTAAGGGCTGCCCTGAACCCTAGAAAATTAGATTCCTGCAACAAGAAGAAGGACTGCCCAGCTGAAAACCCCTGCAGCGGAAGACCAGAAGACGACAACTGCCTTGGCTCCAGAAACTCACCGGCCTGTCTCCTGCCTTCCAAAGATCCTGCTCCAGCGACGCCTTCCGAAGGGACCAGCGACCTCGACATCCTCTGAGGACTGCCCCTGCTTCGAAAAGACAAGAAACTCCCGAGGACAGCGGACCTGCTCCAAGAAAAGCTGCAACTTTGTTTCCAGCAGCTTTAAAGAACCCTGCAAGCTCCCCGCAAGAAGCGTGAGACTTGCAACACTGCACCCGGCGACCCCGACTCGGCTGGTGGAGACCCGACACCTCAGGAGGGACCCCAGGACTACTCTGATACTGTGAGTACCAAAACCTGTCCCCCCTGAGCCCCCACAGCGCCGCCTGCAGAGGGAATCCCGAGGCTTCCCCTGACCGCGACTCTTTGAACCTAAAGTCCCGACGCCTGGGAGAGACCCTGCACCCGCAGCCCCCAGGACCTGAAGGACCGGACTTTCACTGGAGAAGTGACCCCCAGGAGTCCCTCTCCCTTGCCCAAGTGGAGGTTTCCCCGAGGAACCCCCCCCTTGCCTGCCTGCAGCGCTGAAGAGATCCCGAGATCTCTCATAGACTAACATTGCGAACCCGACGGTTGTTTCTACACTGCACCCGGCCGCCCCCGCGCCGCTGAGGGTGAAATTTCTGTGTGGACTCGTGTCCCCCCCGGTGCCCTACAAAACCCCCCTGGTCTGCCCTCCGAAGACGCGGGTACTTACCTGCAAGCAGACCGGAACCGGGGCACCCCCTTCTCTCCATTCTAGCCTATGTGTTTTGGGCACCACTTTGAACTCTGCACCTGACCGGCCCTGAGCTGCTGGTGTGGTGACTTTGGGGTTGCTCTGAACCCCCAACGGTGGGCTACCTTGGACCAAGAACTGAACCCTGTAAGTGTCTTACTTACCTGGTAAAACTAATCAAAACTTACCTCCCCTAGGAACTGTGAAAATTGCACTGTGTCCACTTTTAAAACAGCTATTTGTCAATAACTTGAAAAGGATACATGCAATTTTGATGATTTGAAGTTCCTAAAGTACTTACCTGCAATACCTTTCGAATGAGATATTACATGTAGAATTTGAACCTGTGGTTCTTAAAATAAACTAAGAAAAGATATTTTTCTATATAAAAACCTATTGGCTGGATTTGTCTCTGAGTGTGTGTACCTCATTTATTGTCTTGTGTATGTACAACAAATGCTTAACACTACTCCTTGGATAAGCCTACTGCTCGACCACACTACCACAAAATAGAGCATTAGTATTATCTATTTTTACCACTATTTTACCTCTAAGGGGAACCCTTGGACTCTGTGCATGCTATTCCTTACTTTGAAATAGCACATACAGAGCCAACTTCCTACACCAGTTTTCAGTGTAGCCATTATGGTGCTGTGGAGTTCGTGTTTGACAGACTCCCAGACCATATACTCTTATGGCTACCCTGCACTTACAATGTCTAAGGTTTTGTTTAGACACTGTAGGGGTACCATGCTCATGCACTGGTACCCTCACCTATGGTATAGTGCACCCTGCCTTAGGGCTGTAAGGCCTGCTAGAGGGGTGTCTTACCTATACTGCATAGGCAGTGAGAGGCTGGCATGGCACCCTGAGGGGAGTGCCATGTCGACTTACTCATTTTGTTCTCACTAGCACACACAGGCTTGTAAGCAGTGTGTCTGTGCTGAGTGAGGGGTCTCTAGGGTGGCATAAGACATGCTGCAGCCCTTAGAGACCTTCCTTGGCATCAGGGCCCTTGGTACTAGAAGTACCAGTTACAAGGGACTTATCTGAATGCCAGGGTGTGCCAATTGTGGATACAATGGTACATTTTAGGTGAAGGAACACTGGTGCTGGGGCCTGGTTAGCAGGGTCCCAGCACTCTTCTCAGTCAAGTCAGCATCAGTATCAGGCAAAAAGTGGGGGGTAACTGCAACAGGGAGCCATTTCTTTACACAAGCCTCCCCCAGCCCACAGGCCAGGAGACTCAGCCCAAGCTGGGAGAGTCTTCCTAGTCTGTCAGGCGAGGAAGAGTAGGAGAAATAGGCTGGTTAGTTGCAGGGCCTACTCTGCCTTACATCCTTCTGTTCAGGTCATTCCCTTTGGGGAACTGACCCACTTCCACAGTGATAGGACCTAGTCTGAATTGCCTCTTGTCTGCCTCTTCAATGTCTCCACCCATTCTTTCTATTTTGGTCTTAGAGGTGTCCACCTCTGCTAACCTTATCTTGGCCAGGGTCACCCCTAGCTTACCCAGAGAGGTTACCCAGAGCTGGAGTAACCCCACCATGACCAATAGGGTCAGGGGGCCTAACTTGCTATTTGGCATGGGGTCAGACCACCATGCTAAGGATAGTGCAGCCATAAAGGCTAACACCCAGCAGAGGCCACTGACAGCTGTCAGTGCCCAGAACCACACCTTTAGCTCTTCACCTAAAAGGGAAGGGGCTAAGTTACAGGCCTCTTTGGGTTCAGGTTGCCTGTCTGCTGTATTAGAGTGGGGGGTTACCACATCTTGTAGTAAACACCCTTCTTCCACTCTTTCTTCTGTTAGCTGAGGAGCCACCCACTCAGTTTTAACAGTTGCCTGACTAGCCAGGACTTCTTGTGGGTCAGGTTGGACTTTATCAGGGCCATTTTTGGAGTTCTCCCCTACTGGAGCAGAATCTCCTTGGCTTGCTGTAACCTTGGCTAAAGGTTGTCCACCCTTCCTACTCGGTTTTCTTTTCTTCTTCTTCTGGGGCCTGCTTGCCTTTACTGCAGAGGCAGGACTTCCAGAATCCTTGGGAGAGGACTGGCACTGGACCAGTTCCTCTCTTGGGCTCTGACTAACCTCTGGGTAGTCATTTCCAAGGAGACAATCAAGGGGGAGGTCTGTACTGACTACTACCCTTCTCCAGCTAAGAGTGCCACCCACTTCTATGGGCACTAAAGCCACAGGCCTCTTAGTGACCCTGTCTAGGCTAACTCTTACCCTGGCAGTCTCACCTGGGAGGTACTGGTTTGAGAGCACCAGCCTGTCATGCACAATAGTGTGACTGGCACAAGTGTCTCTCAGGGCAGTGGTTGGGATTCCATTCACCAGTAGGTGGTGGAAGTGTCTACTTCCCTCTGGAATCTCCAACTCACCTGTTGGGCCCTGTTTCCAGTTGAAGGCTAGGAAGACCTCCTCATCTGAGGAGTCATCTCCCATGGCTACACTGGTTACCCCAGGAATTTTGTTCTGGGGTTTGTTTTTGGGACAAGAAGTGTCCTTGGTGTGGTGCCCAGACTGTTTACAGTTGTGGCACCATGCCTTAGTGGCATCCCAGTTCTTACCCTGGTACCCACCTTTGTTTTGGGTTGTGTCCTGGGGCCCACCCACCTGTTCTGGTTTTTGGGGGCCTACAGAGGACTCTTTTTCTTTGTTTCTAGTGTTACCCACTTTCTCCTGGGGAGTTTTTGTAACCCCTTTCTTTTGGTCACCCCCAGTGGAAGTTTTGGTTACCCTAGTCTTGACCCAGTGGTCTGCCTTCTTTCCCAATTCTTGGGGAGAAATTGGACCTAGGTCTACCAGATACTGATGCAACTTTTCATTGAAGCAGTTACTTAAAATGTGTTCTTTCATAAACAAATTATAAAGCCCAACATAGTCACACACTTCATTTCCAGTTAACCAACCATCTAGTGTTTTTACTGAGTAGTCTACAAAATCAACCCAGGTCTGGCTCGAGGATTTTTGAGCCCCCCTGAATCTAATTCTATACTCCTCAGTGGAGAATCCAAAGCCCTCAATCAGGGTACCCTTCATGAGGTCATAAGATTCTGCATCTTTTCCAGAGAGTGTGAGGAGTCTATCCCTACACTTTCCAGTGAACATTTCCCAAAGGAGAGCACCCCAGTGAGATCTGTTCACTTTTCTGGTTACACAAGCCCTCTCAAAAGCTGTGAACCATTTGGTGATGTCATCACCATCTTCATATTTTGTTACAATCCCTTTGGGGATTTTTAGGATGTCAGGAGAATCTCTGACCCTATTTAAGTTGCTGCCACCATTGATGGGACCTAGGCCCATCTCTTTTCTTTCCCTTTCTATGGCTAGGAGCTGCTTTTCCAAAGCCAATCTTTTGACCATCCTGGCTAACAGGGGGTCATCTTCACTGAGAGCATCCTCAGTGATTTCAGAAATGCTGGACCCTCCTGTGAGGGAAGCAACATTTCTGACTATCATTTTTGGAGACAGGGCTTGAGAGGCCCTGGTCTCCCTATTTAGGACTGGAAGGGGGGAATTGCCCTCCAAGTCACTAATTTCTTCCTCTGTGAAGTCATCCTCAGAGGGGTTGGCTTTTTCAAACTCTGCCAACAGCTCCTGGAGCTGAATTTTGGTAGGTCTGGAGCCAATGGTTATTTTTTTGATATTACAGAGAGACCTTAGCTCCCTCATCTTAAGATGGAGGTAAGGTGTGGTGTCGAGTTCCACCACATTCATCTCTGTATCAGACATTATTTTGCTAAAAGTTGGAAGACTTTTTAAAGAATCTAAAACTGTTTCTAGAATCTAATTTCAAACCTTTAACAAACTTTTAAACTCTAAAAGACAATGCTAAACAGGGACTTAACACACAAGGCCCTAGCAGGACTTTTAAGAATTTAGAAAAATTTCAAATTGCAAAAATGAATTTCTAATGACAATTTTGGAATTTGTCGTGTGATCAGGTATTGGCTGAGTAGTCCAGCAAATGCAAAGTCTTGTACCCCACCGCTGATCCACCAATGTAGGAAGTTGGCTCTGTATGTGCTATTTCAAAGTAAGGAATAGCATGCACAGAGTCCAAGGGTTCCCCTTAGAGGTAAAATAGTGGTAAAAAATAGATAATACTAATGCTCTATTTTGTGGTAGTGTGGTTGAGCAGTAGGCTTATCCAAGGAGTAGTGTTAAGCATTTGTTGTACATACACATAGACAATAAATGAGGTACACACACTCAGAGACAAATCCAGCCAATAGGTTTTTGTATAGAAAAATATCTTTTCTTAGTTTATTTTAAGAACCACAGGTTCAAATTCTACATGTAATATCTCATTCGAAAGGTATTGCAGGTAAGTACTTTAGGAACTTCAAATCATCAAAATTGCATGTATACTTTTCAAGTTATTCACAAATAGCTGTTTTAAAAGTGGACACTTAGTGCAATTTTCACAGTTCCTAGGGGAGGTAAGTATTTGTTAGGTTAACCAGGTAAGTAAGACACTTACAGGGCTTAGTTCTTGGTCCAAGGTAGCCCACCGTTGGGGGTTCAGAGCAACCCCAAAGTCACCACACCAGCAGCTCAGGGCCGGTCAGGTGCAGAGTTCAAAGTGGTGCCCAAAACGCATAGGCTAGAATGGAGAGAAGGGGGTGCCCCGGTTCCGGTCTGTTTGCAGGTTAGTACCCGCGTCTTCGGAGGGCAGACCAGGGGGGTTTTGTAGGGCACCGGGGGGGACACAAGCCCACACAGAAATTTCACCCTCAGCGGCGCGGGGGCGGCCGGGTGCAGTGTAGAAACAAGCGTCGGGTTCGCAATGTTAGTCTATGAGAGATCTCGGGATCTCTTCAGCGCTGCAGGCAGGCAAGGGGGGGATTCCTCGGGGAAACCTCCACTTGGGCAAGGGAGAGGGACTCCTGGGGGTCACTTCTCCAGTGAAAGTCCGGTCCTTCAGGTCCTGGGGGCTGCGGGTGCAGGGTCTCTCCCAGGCGTCGGGACTTTAGGTTCAAAGAGTCGCGGTCAGGGGAAGCCTCGGGATTCCCTCTGCAGGCGGCGCTGTGGGGGCTCAGGGGGGACAGGTTTTGGTACTCACAGTATCAGAGTAGTCCTGGGGTCCCTCCTGAGGTGTTGGATCGCCACCAGCCGAGTCGGGGTCGCCGGGTGCAGTGTTGCAAGTCTCACGCTTCTTGCGGGGAGCTTGCAGGGTTCTTTAAAGCTGCTGGAAACAAAGTTGCAGCTTTTCTTGGAGCAGGTCCGCTGTCCTCGGGAGTTTCTTGTCTTTTCGAAGCAGGGGCAGTCCTCAGAGGATGTCGAGGTCGCTGGTCCCTTTGGAAGGCGTCGCTGGAGCAGGATCTTTGGAAGGCAGGAGACAGGCCGGTGAGTTTCTGGAGCCAAGGCAGTTGTCGTCTTCTGGTCTTCCGCTGCAGGGGTTTTCAGCTGGGCAGTCCTTCTTCTTGTAGTTGCAGGAATCTAATTTTCTAGGGTTCAGGGTAGCCCTTAAATACTAAATTTAAGGGCGTGTTTAGGTCTGGGGGGTTAGTAGTCAATGGCTACTAGCCCTGAGGGTGGGTACACCCTCTTTGTGCCTCCTCCCAAGGGGAGGGGGTCACAATCCTAACCCTATTGGGGGAATCCTCCATCTGCAAGATGGAGGATTTCTAAAAGTTAGAGTCACTTCAGCTCAGGACACCTTAGGGGCTGTCCTGACTGGCCAGTGACTCCTCCTTGTTTTTCTCATTATTTTCTCCGGCCTTGCCGCCAAAAGTGGGGCCTGGCCGGAGGGGGCGGGCAACTCCACTAGCTGGAGTGTCCTGCTGGGTTGGCACAAAGGAGGTGAGCCTTTGAGGCTCACCGCCAGGTGTGACAATTCCTGCCTGGGGGAGGTGTTAGCATCTCCACCCAGTGCAGGCTTTGTTACTGGCCTCAGAGTGACAAAGGCACTCTCCCCATGGGGCCAGCAACATGTCTCGGTTTGTGGCAGGCTGCTAGAACTAGTCAGCCTACACAGATAGTCGGTTAAGTTTCAGGGGGCACCTCTAAGGTGCCCTCTGGGGTGTATTTTACAATAAAATGTACACTGGCATCAGTGTGCATTTATTGTGCTGAGAAGTTTGATACCAAACTTCCCAGTTTTCAGTGTAGCCATTATGGTGCTGTGGAGTTCGTGTAAGACAGACTCCCAGACCATATACTCTTATGGCTACCCTGCACTTACAATGTCTAAGGTTTTGTTTAGACACTGTAGGGGTACCATGCTCATGCACTGGTACCCTCACCTATGGTATAGTGCACCCTGCCTTAGGGCTGTAAGGCCTGCTAGAGGGGTGTCTTACCTATACTGCATAGGCAGTGAGAGGCTGGCATGGCACCCTGAGGGGAGTGCCATGTCGACTTACTCATTTTGTTCTCACTAGCACACACAGGCTTGTAAGCAGTGTGTCTGTGCTGAGTGAGGGGTCTCTAGGGTGGCATAAGACATGCTGCAGCCCTTAGAGACCTTCCTTGGCATCAGGGCCCTTGGTACTAGAAGTACCAGTTACAAGGGACTTATCTGAATGCCAGTGTGTGCCAATTGTGGATACAATGGTACATTTTAGGTGAAGGAACACTGGTGCTGGGGCCTGGTTAGCAGGGTCCCAGCACACTTCTCAGTCAAGTCAGCATCAGTATCAGGCAAAAAGTGGGGGGTAACTGCAACAGGGAGCCATTTCTTTACAATATGTATATCCTAGTAGTAGTGGATCATGCTACTAGGTATCCTGAAGCTATTCCCCTTAGGTCAACTACTGCCCCTGCAGTAGCCAAGGCCCTCATTGGTATCTTTACCAGAGTGGTTTTCCCTAAGGAGGTGGTGTCTGACAGGGGTACCAACTTCATGTCAGCATACCTAAAACACATGTGGAATGAGTGTGGGGTGACTTACAAATTCACTACACCATACCATCCACAAACTAATGGCTTAGTTGAGAGATTCAACAAGACATTAAAAGGCATGATCATGGGGCTCCCAGAAAAGCTCAAAAGGAGATGGGATGTCCTCTTGCCATGTCTGCTTTTCGCTTACAGAGAGGTGCCACAGAAGGGAGTAGGATTCTCACCCTTTGAACTTCTGTTTGGTCACCCTGTAAGGGGACCACTTGCTCTTGTTAAAGAAGGCTGGGAGAGACCTCTTCATGAGCCTAAACAGGACATAGTGGACTATGTACTTGGCCTTCGCTCTAGAATGGCAGAGTACATGGAAAAGGCAAGCAAAAACCTTGAGGCCAGCCAACAGCTCCAGAAGTTTTGGTATGACCAAAAGGCTGCAATGGTTGAGTTCCAACCAGGGCAGAAAGTCTGGGTTCTGGAGCCTGTGGCTCCCAGGGCACTTCAGGACAAATGGAGTGGCCCTTACCCAGTGCTAGAAAGGAAGAGTCAGGTCACCTACCTGGTGGACCTGGGCACAAGCAGGAGCCCCAAGAGGGTGATCCATGTGAACCGCCTTAAGCTCTTCCATGACAGGGCTGATGTAAATCTGTTGATGGTAACAGATGAGGATCAGGAGGCAGAGAGTGAACCTCTCCCTGATCTTCTGTCATCAGACCCAAAAGATGGCTCAGTAGATGGAGTGATCTACTCAGACACCCTCTCTGGCCAACAGCAAGCTGATTGTAGGAGAGTCCTACAACAGTTTCCTGAACTCTTCTCCCTAACCCCTGGTCAGACGAACGAGTTACTTACCTTCGGTAACGACTTTTCTGGTGGATACATTAGCTACCTGTGGATTCCTCACCTGATGAATACTCCCATGGCGCCAGCATTCGACGGAAATCTTCTTACTAGTCTCTGCACGTCGACGAGGACGTCACTCCAGCCCACGCGACGCCGTCTGACGTCATACAGGCAATAATAGGTCCTCGCCGACGTGCCGATGACAGTACCAACATTTTTTTTACGTGCATGAGAATAATAATAACCCAATGGAATGAAAGAGCAAAGCAACATCTCTTAATATTGTAAATCACACAACATTGCAATAAAATAGCTGTAGATTTAATATAACCTTTTTTTTTTTTTTGTTTTAAACAAATAAATATATTTATACATACGAATCATGTATATACACAATATATATAGATTTATATATACATATATACAAATATCATATATGCAAAATGTATTGCCACTTTGAAGACCAAAAGGAGCACACTCAAGGATTGCTTGGAGAGACCAAAAAGGCAACGGGGAGGCGGGTGGGACCGTGAGGAATCCACAGGTAGCTAATGTATCCACCAGAAAAGTTGTTACCGAAGGTAAGTAACTCGTTCTTCTGATGGATACAACTACCTGTGGATTCCTCACCTGATGAATAGAGTCCCAAAGCAGTACCACGCCCGGCGGTGGGTGCCTAAATGGTCAAACCAAGAAATCCTGCAGCACTGACCGTGCAAAATGACCGTCCCTTCTGACCTCAGAGTCCAAACAGTAATGTTTCACAAAAGTGTGAAGGGACGACCAAGTTGCGGCCTTGCAGATGTCGACCACAGGAACACCCCTGGCCAAGGCCGAAGAGGCCGACTTAGCTCTGGTGGAGTGAGCTCTAATGCCCTCAGGCGGATCCTTCTTTGCCAAAGAGTAACAGATTTTAATGCAAAGAACAACCCACCTGGAGAGTGTTCTCTTGTGGACTGCCTTTCCTCTCCTCTTGCCCACGTATCCGACAAACAGCTGATCCTCCAGCCTGATATCCTTCACTCTGTCGATATAGAAGCTCAACGCCCTTTTTGGGTCCAGGCGATGTAGTCTTTCTTCCTCCTTTGAAGGATGAGGCGGAGGATAAAACGTGGACAAAGTGATTGTCTGAGCCAAATGGAAGGGTGAAACAACCTTCGGAAGGAAAGCAGCCTTGGTCCTCAACACCACCTTATCCCCATAAAACGTTATATAAGGGGGTTTAACCGATAAGGCCTGCAACTCACTCACTCTCCTTGCAGATGTTATAGCTACCAGGAATACTGTTTTAATAACCAAATACCTTAAGGGGCAAGAATGCATAGGCTCAAAAGGGGACCCCATAAGGAAAGTCAGGACCAAGGACAAATCCCATTGAGGCATAACGAATGGTTTTGGAGGATATTGATTCAGAAGACCTTTCAAGAATCTAAGAACAATAGGGGATTTAAATAACGATGGTTGGTCTGGAAGACAAATGAAGGCTGACAAGGCCGACAAATAACCCTTAATGGTAGCCACTGCACAACCTTTCTGCGCTAGAGACAGTGCAAAAGACAAAACATGTGACAGATGAGCATGTAAGGGATCAATCTGTCTCTCTCCACACCACATAACAAATTTAGACCACCTATTAGCGTAGATAGATTTAGTGGAGTGTCGCCTGGCCGCTAAGATAACATCCACTACATCAGGCGGGAGAGAGAAGGAACTCAGGTTGCCCCGTTCAATCTCCAAGCATGTAGGTGCAGACTCTGGAGGTTGGGGTGTAAAACCTGCCCCTGCGACTGCGAGAGGAGGTCTGCCCTGAGAGGGAGATGGAGCGGAGGGCACAGTGAGAGTTGGAGAAGGTCGGAGTACCATACCCTCCTTGGCCAATCCGGAGCTATTAAGATGACTTGGGCCCGGTCTTGGCGAATTTTCCTCAACACTCGAGGAATCAAGGGTATGGGGGGAAACGCGTAAAGCAACTGGTCGCACCAGGTTATCTGAAACGCGTCCCCCAACGCTCCCTGCATCGGATACTGGAGGCTGCAGAATAACGGGCAATGCGCGTTCTCCCGAGTGGCAAACAGATCTATCCGAGGAAACACCCACATCTGGAAGATTAAACAGACTTGATCTGGATGGAGACGCCACTCGTGGTCTGCCGAGAATTGGCGACTGAGACTGTCCGCACGTACATTCAAGACCCCGGCCAGATGATTTGCCACCAAGCAAATCTGATGGTCCTTTGCCCAGGACCATAGCCGAAGAGCTTCTCTGCAGAGAAGGTACGACCCTACTCCTCCCTGTTTGTTTATGTACCACATCGTGGTAGTATTGTCCGTCAGGACCTGTACCGACTGACCACGAAGGGATGGGAGGAAGGCCTTGAGAGCCAGACGTACAGCCCGTAACTCCAACAGATTGATATGAAACACCTGTTCCTCTGGAGACCAAAGCCCTTTGATCTCCAGATCCCCCAGATGAGCTCCCCATCCTAGGGTGGAAGCATCCGTTATGACCGTGGCTGTAAGGAAATGCCTCCTTGGCATGGTTGCCCCCTGACTTTTTGCCTTTGCTGATGCTATGTTTACAATTGAAAGTGTGCTGAGGCCTGCTAACCAGGCCCCAGCACCAGTGTTCTTTCCCTAACCTGTACTTTTGTACCCACAATTGGCAGACCCTGGCATCCAGATAAGTCCCTTGTAACTGGTACTCCTAGTACCAAGGGCCCTGATGCCAAGGAAGGTCTCTAAGGGCTGCAGCATGTCTTATGCCACCCTGGAGACCTCTCACTCAGCACAGACACACTGCTTGCCAGCTTGTGTGTGCTAGTGAGGACAAAACGAGTAAGTCGACATGGCACTCCCCTCAGGGTGCCATGCCAGCCTCTCACTGCCTATGCAGTATAGGTAAGCCACCCCTCTAGCAGGCCTTACAGCCCTAAGGCAGGGTGCACTATACCATAGGTGAGGGTACCAGTGCATGAGCATGATACCCCTACAGTGTCTAAACAAAACCTTAGACATTGTAAGTGCAGGGTAGCCATAAGAGTATATGGTCTGGGAGTCTGTCAAACACGAACTCCACAGCACCATAATGGCTACCCTGAAAACTGGGAAGTTTGGTATCAAACTTCTCAGCACAATAAATGCACACTGATGCCAGTGTACATTTTATTGTAAAATACACCACAGAGGGCACCTTAGAGGTGCCCCCTGAAACTTAACCGACTGTCTGTGTAGGCTGACTAGTTCCAGCAGCCTGCCACACCAGAGACATGTTGCTGGCCCCATGGGGAGAGTGCCTTTGTCACTCTGAGGCCAGTAACAAAGCCTGCACTGGGTGGAGATGCTAACACCTCCCCCAGGCAGGAGCTGTGACACCTGGCGGTGAGCCTCAAAGGCTCACCCCTTTGTCACAGCCCAGCAGGGCACTCCAGCTTAGTGGAGTTGCCCGCCCCCTCCGGCCACGGCCCCCACTTTTGGCGGCAAGGCTGGAGGGAACAAAGAAAGCAACAAGGAGTCGTCACTGGCCAGTCAGGACAGCCCCTAAGGTGTCCTGAGCTGAAGTGACTAACTTTTAGAAATCCTCCATCTTGCAGATGGAGGATTCCCCCAATAGGGTTAGGATTGTGACCCCCTCCCCTTGGGAGGAGGCACAAAGAGGGTGTACCCACCCTCAGGGCTAGTAGCCATTGGCTACTAACCCCCCAGACCTAAACACGCCCTTAAATTTAGTATTTAAGGGCTACCCTGAACCCTAGAAAATTAGATTCCTGCAACTACAAGAAGAAGGACTGCCTAGCTGAAAAACCCCTGCAGAGGAAGACCAGAAGACGACAACTGCCTTGGCTCCAGAAACTCACCGGCCTGTCTCCTGCCTTCCAAAGATCCTGCTCCAGCGACGCCTTCCAAAGGGACCAGCGACCTCGACATCCTCTGAGGACTGCCCCTGCTTCGAAAAGACAAGAAACTCCCGAGGACAGCGGACCTGCTCCAAGAAAAGCTGCAACTTTGTTTCCAGCAGCTTTAAAGAACCCTGCAAGCTCCCCGCAAGAAGCGTGAGACTTGCAACACTGCACCCGGCGACCCCGACTCGGCTGGTGGCGATCCAACACCTCAGGAGGGACCCCAGGACTACTCTAAGACTGTGAGTACAAAAACCTGTCCCCCCTGAGCCCCCACAGCGCCGCCTGCAGAGGGAATCCCGAGGCTTCCCCTGACCGCGACTCTTTGAATCCCAAGTCCCGACACCTGGGAGAGACCCTGCACCCGCAGCCCCCAGGACCTGAAGGACCGGACTTTCACTGGAGGAGTGACCCCCAGGAGTCCCTCTCCCTTGACCAAGTGGAGGTTTCCCCGAGGAACCCCCCCCTTGCCTGCCTGCAGCGCTGAAGACATCCCGAGATCTCTCATAGACTAACATTGCGAACCCGACGCCTGTTCCTACACTGCACCCGGCCGCCCCCGCGCTGCTGAGGGTGAAATCTCTGTGTGGGCTTGTGTCCCCCCCGGTGCCCTACAAAACCCCCCTGGTCTGCCCTCTGAAGACGCGGGTACTTACCTGCAAGCAGACCGGAACCGGGGCACCCCCTTCTCTCCATTCTAGCCTATGTGTTTTGGGCACCACTTTGAACTCTGCACCTGACCGGCCCTGAGCTGCTGGTGTGGCGACTTTGGGGTTGCTCTGAACCCCCAACGGTGGGCTACCTTGGACCAAGAACTAAGCCCTGTAAGTGTCTTACTTACCTGGTTAACCTAACAAATACTTACCTCCCCTAGGAACTGTGAAAATTGCACTAAGTGTCCACTTTTAAAACAGCTATTTGTGAATAACTTGAAAAGTATACATGCAATTTTGATGATTTGAAGTTCCTAAAGTACTTACCTGCAATACCTTTCGAATGAGATATTACATGTAGAATTTGAACCTGTGGTTCTTAAAATAAACTAAGAAAATATATTTTTCTATACAAAAACCTATTGGCTGGATTTGTCTCTGAGTGTGTGTACCTCATTTATTGTCTATGTGTATGTACAACAAATGCTTAACACTACTCCTTGGATAAGCCTACTGCTCGACCACACTACCACAAAATAGAGCATTAGTATTATCTCTTTTTGCCACTATCTTACCTCTAAGGGGAACCCTTGGACTCTGTGCATACTATTCCTTACTTTGAAATAGTGCATACAGAGCCAACTTCCTACAGTGGCCACTGGTGGCGACTGCGCGAACGGCTTTCCCTGTGAAAGATTGTTGCCCGCAATCCACCACTTCAATTCCACAGCAGCATCTCTGGAGATCTTGACAGTACCTTCTAAATCTCCTTTGTGTTGAGACCACTGCCTTCGGAGGCACCACTGAAGAGCCCTCATGTGCCAGCGAGCATGCGTGACCAACAGAATGCAGGAGGCGAACAGACCGAGCAGACGAAGGACCTTGAGGACTGGAACTACCGCTCCATTTCGAAACATTGGAACCAATTCCTGAATATCTTGAATCCGCTGAGGCGGAGGAAAGGCTCGACTCAATGTTGTATCCAGTACTGCCCCTATGAACAGGAGGCGCTGAGAGGGCTCCAGGTGAGATTTGGGCACGTTCACCGAAAAGCCCAGGTCGAACAACAACTGGGTTGTTGACTGCAGATGATGCGACACAAGCTCCGGGGACTTGGCTTTGATCAACCAGTCGTCCAAGTAAGGGAATACTGCTATCCCCTTTCTTCTGAGCTCCGCCGCAACCACTGACATCACCTTTGTGAAGACTCGAGGTGCTGAAGTAAGACCAAACGGGAGGACCGCAAACTGATAGTGCTGCGACCCTACCACAAACCGGAGATACTTCCTGTGCGACTTGAGTATCGGGATATGAAAGTAAGCATCCTGCAAGTCGACCGACACCATCCAATCTTCCTTGTTCAACGCCAAAAGCACCTGTGCTAGGGTCAGCATCTTGAACTTTTCCTGTTTGAGGAACCAATTCAAGATCCTCAGATCCAGGATTGGTCTCAACTGACCATCCTTTTTGGGAATCAGGAAGTATCTTGAGTAACAACCTCGACCCTTTTCCTGCTCTGGGACCAACTCTACCGCGCCCTTTGAAAGGAGGACTTGAACCTCCTGTTCTAGCAACAGGAGGTGTTCTTCTGAACAATAAGATGGGCGGGGCAGGAACTCCCGAAAGGGAAGGGCGTAGCCTTTCCCCACAATGCCGAGAACCCAAGTGTCCGTGGTGATAGACTTCCACTTGTGGAGAAAATGCTGTAATCTTCCCCCTACAGGAGAGGAGTGAGTGGGAAACGGTGGAAGCCTAAGGCTGCTTCCCCTGCTGCACCCCTCCAGAGGACGAGGAAGAGGCAGAGTGCTGTTGAGAGGCTCCTCTGGTACGGGCCCCACCCCTCCCCCTCCCTCTAAATGACCTATAGGGGAGGGAAGAGGCGGGTTGCTGGAACCTCCCCCGAAAGGAAGAGGAAGAAGAACCACGCCCAAATCCCCGAAACCTCCTGAAAAATCTAGAAGAGGCAGAGGAAGAAGGAGCTTGCAGTCCTAACGATTTGGCTGTGGCTCTGCTCTCCTTAAATCGTTCCAAGGCCGAATCTGCCTTGGCTCCAAACAGTCTGTCCCCATCAAACGGGAGGTCCAGCAGGGTCGACTGGACATCCGCCGAAAACCCTGAGTTTCGGAGCCAGGCCTGTCTTCTTGCCACCACAGCCGTGCCCATCGCCCTGGCCACCGAGTCGGTCGTATCCAGCCCAGACTGGATAATCTGGGTTGCGGCAGCCTGGGCGTCCGAGACCACATCCAAGAGACCCTGGGGGAGCTCCGTAAATGAAGACGAAATATCATCCATCAGAGCATGGATGTACCTCCCCAGAATGCACGTTGCGTTGGTGGCCTTCAACGCCAAACTGCATGACGAAAATATTTTCTTGGACTGCGCATCCAGTTTCTTGGAGTCTCTGTCTCCAGGCACCGTCGGGAAGGAACCAGGCGCTGACTTTGAGGAACAGGAGGCTTGCACCACCAAGCTCTCCGGCGTAGGGTGTCTAGAGAGAAAGCCAGGGTCAGATGGTGCAGCTCGATACCTCCTGGCCACAGCCCTATGAACGGCCGAGGAAGACACCGGCTTCTTCCACACCTCCAACACCGGATCCAGCAAAGCCTCATTAAATGGCAAGAGAGGCTCAGCTGCAACAGAGGCCGGATGCAATACCTCTGTCAGCAAATTCTGCTTCGCCTCTGCCACCGGCAAAGGCAGGTCCAAAAAGCTCGCTGCCTTCCTCACAACAGCATGAAAGGGAGCAGCCTCCTCCGTATATTCCCCTGAAGATGAAAGGTCCCACTCAGGGGAAGTGTCCAGCCCACTGGCTGTATCCAGACAATGCAGTCCTTCTCCAGAGTCCTCAATCTCTCCCTCCTCTAGGACTCGCTGGTACTCCTGCTCTTCTAAAAGACGGAGAGCACGCCTCCTCGAATGAAGTCTCTCCTCGATACGCGGAGTCGACATGGCCTCCGCCGACGTCGAAGAACGGCGCCGATCGCCAGAAGCATCTGACGCCGCGTCCGGCGCCACAGGCAGCTTCGGCGCCGAGGCAGGAGCCGGAGGACTTGGAGCCGATGGACCAACCGGAGTCACAGGGCAAAATCCTGACTTCGACGGAAGGGCAACCTCCGGGGCCGAAACATCCGAAGCCACCGGAGCGGCCACCGGCACCGGCGCCGAGCCCACATTCCCAAAAGGGAGAAACGGCATAAAGGGTGCCGGCCGAAGAGGCGCAGGATCACCCAACGAAAAGGCCAAGGGCCCCGAAGGACCAGCCGGAGCAGCTCCTGGAGCCATCTGCTGAAAGATGGTATACATCGCATTAAGAAACGCTGTACTATCGGCTCCAGGAGTGGGAAAAGCCGGATACTGGGGTGCCTGGATCGAGGGCGACCCCGACGCCGGCCTCGACGTCTGCGACGCCGGAGAAAACACAAGAGGCTGCACCACCTCAATCACTGACGCCTGACCAGGCGAAGTCGGTGACGCCGGAGAGGGCAACGGCGTCGATGGATGCGGCGTGACCGTGGGGCTGACCTCCCAAGTCCTCCGACGCCGAGCCAAAGGTGACCTCGAACGAGACTCCTTGCTGGAATGACGTCGTGAATCTCTACGGCGCCGGGAGTCTCGATGACGCCGGTGAGACCTTGGCGAAGAAGACTTCTTATGATGTTTCTCCTTCTTCTTTGACTTTGCCATAAATAACTTGGCTTCACGCTCTTTGAGGGCCTTCGGATTCATGTGTTGACATGAATCGCAAGTCGAGACGTCGTGGTCGGAGCTCAAACACCATAGACAGTCGGAGTGAGGATCTGTAACTGACATCTTGCCCCCACACTCTCGACAGGGCTTGAAACCCGACTTCCTCTGAGACATTATTACCGCAGAGAAGACTACGCAGCAGACAATACACTGTAACCACGAAGGTAACAGTAGCTCCCTCGAAGATAACCGTTTCGAATGCACGGAAAAAAGGGAACTGTCATCGGCACGTCGGCGAGGACCTATTATTGCCTGTATGACGTCAGACGGCGTCGCGTGGGCTGGAGTGACATCCTCGTCGACGTGCAGAGACTAGTAAGATTTCCGTCGAATGCTGGCGCCATGGGAGTATTCATCAGGTGAGGAATCCACAGGTAGTTGTATCCATCAGAAACACCTGTGTACCCATGATGTGGACACAGGAGACCGCATGCCTGTCAAAAACAAAATTTTTAGACAGTCTGACCATGTTAAGGAAAGCATCAAGGTGGAAGTCCACAAGATGCTGGAATTGGGAGTAATTGAGCGCTCTGACAGCCCCTGGGCTAGCCCAGTGGTCTTAGTCCCCAAACCTCACACCAAAGATGGAAAGAAAGAGATGAGGTTTTGTGTGGACTACAGAGGGCTCAACTCTGTCACCAAGACAGACGCCCATCCAATTCCTAGAGCTGATGAGCTCATAGACAAATTAGGTGCTGCCAAATTCTTAAGTACCTTTGACTTGACAGCAGGGTACTGGCAAATAAAAATGGCACCTGGAGCAAAAGAGAAAACAGCATTCTCCACACCTGATGGGCATTATCAGTTTACTGTTATGCCCTCTGGTTTAAAGAATGCCCCTGCCACCTTCCAAAGGTTGGTGAATCAAGTCCTTGCTGGTTTGGAGTCCTTTAGCACAGCTTATCTTGATGATATTGCTGTCTTTAGCTCCACCTGGCAGGATCACCTGGTCCACCTGAAGAAGGTTTTGAAGACTCTGCAATCTGCAGGCCTCTCTATCAAGGCATCCAAATGCCAGATAGGGCAGGGAACTGTGGTTTACTTGGGCCACCTTGTAGGTGGAGGCCAAGTTCAGCCACTCCAACCCAAGATCCAGACTATTCTGGACTGGGTAGCTCCAAAAACCCCGACTCAAGTCAGGGCATTCCTTGGCTTGACTGGGTATTACAGGAGGTTTGTGAAGGGATATGGATCCATTGTGACAGCCCTCACTGAACTCACCTCCAAGAAAATGCCCAAGAAAGTGAACTGGACTGTGGAATGCCAACAGGCCTTTGACACCCTGAAACAAGCAATGTGCTCAGCACCAGTTCTAAAAGCTCCAGATTATTCTAAGCAGTTCATTGTGCAGACAGATGCCTCTGAACATGGGATAGGGGCAGTTTTGTCCCAAACAAATGATGATGGCCTTGACCAGCCTGTTGCTTTCATTAGCAAGAGGTTACTCCCCAGGGAGCAGCGTTGGAGTGCCATTGAGAGGGAGGCCTTTGCTGTGGTTTGGTCCCTGAAGAAGCTGAGACCATACCTCTTTGGGACTCACTTCCTAGTTCAAACTGACCACAGACCTCTCAAATGGCTGATGCAAATGAAAGGTGAAAATCCTAAACTGTTGAGGTGGTCCATCTCCCTACAGGGAATGGACTTTATAGTGGAACACAGACCTGGGACTGCCCATGCCAATGCAGATGCCTTTCCAGGTTCTTCCACTTAGAAAATGAAGACTCTCTTGGGAAAGGTTAGTCTCATCCTCTTTCGTTTGGGGGGGGGGGGGGTTGTGTAAGGAAATGCCTCCTTGGCATGGTTGCCCCCTGACTTTTTGCCTTTGCTGATGCTATGTTTACAATTGAAAGTGTGCTGAGGCCTGCTAACCAGGCCCCAGCACCAGTGTTCTTTCCCTAACCTGTACTTTTGTATCCACAATTGGCAGACCCTGGCATCCAGATAAGTCCCTTGTAACTGGTACTTCTAGTACCAAGGGCCCTGATGCCAAGGAAGGTCTCTAAGGGCTGCAGCATGTCTTATGCCACCCTGGAGACCTCTCACTCAGCACAGACACACTGCTTGCCAGCTTGTGTGTGCTAGTGAGAACAAAACGAGTAAGTCGACATGGCACTCCCCTCAGGGTGCCATGCCAGCCTCTCACTGCCTATGCAAGTATAGGTCAGCCACCCCTCTAGCAGGCCTTACAGCCCTAAGGCAGGGTGCACTATACCATAGGTGAGGGTACCAGTGCATGAGCATGGTACCCCTACAGTGTCTAAACAAAACCTTAGACATTGTAAGTGCAGGGTAGCCATAAGAGTATATGGTCTGGGAGTTTGTCAAACACGAACTCCACAGCACCATAATGGCTACACTGAAAACTGGGAAGTTTGGTATCAAACTTCTCAGCACAATAAATGCACACTGATGCCAGTGTACATTTTATTGCAAAATACACCCCAGAGGGCACCTTAGAGGTGCCCCCTGAAACTTAACCGACTGTCTGTGTAGGCTGACTAGTTCCAGCAGCCTGCCACACTAGAGACATGTTGCTGGCCCCATGGGGAGAGTGCCTTTGTCACTCTGAGGCCAGTAACAAAGCCTGCACTGGGTGGAGATGCTAACACCTCCCCCAGGCAGGAGCTGTAACACCTGGCGGTGAGCCTCAAAGGCTCACCCCTTTGTCACAGCACCGCAGGACACTCCAGCTAGTGGAGTTGCCCGCCCCCTCCGGCCCCGGCCCCCACTTTTGGCGGCAAGGCCGGAGAAAATAATGAGAACAACAAGGAGGAGTCACTGGCCAGTCAGGACAGCCCCTAAGGTGTCCTGAGCTGAGGTGTGTAAAGAAATGGCTCCCTGTTGCAGTTACCCCCCACTTTTTGCCTGATACTGATGCTGACTTGACTGAGAAGTGTGCTGGGACCCTGCTAACCAGGCCCCAGCACCAGTGTTCCTTCACCTAAAATGTACCATTGTATCCACAATTGGCACACCCTGGCATTCAGATAAGTCCCTTGTAACTGGTACTTCTAGTACCAAGGGCCCTGATGCCAAGGAAGGTCTCTAAGGGCTGCAGCATGTCTTATGCCACCCTAGAGACCCCTCACTCAGCACAGACACACTGCTTACAAGCCTGTGTGTGCTAGTGAGAACAAAATGAGTAAGTCGACATGGCACTCCCCTCAGGGTGCCATGCCAGCCTCTCACTGCCTATGCAGTATAGGTAAGACACCCCTCTAGCAGGCCTTACAGCCCTAAGGCAGGGTGCACTATACCATAGGTGAGGGTACCAGTGCATGAGCACTGTGCCCCTACAGTGTCTAAACAAAACCTTAGACATTGTAAGTGCAGGGTAGCCATAAGAGTATATGGTCTGGGAGTCTGTCAAACACGAACTCCACAGCACCATAATGGCTACACTGAAAACTGGGAAGTTTGGTATCAAACTTCTCAGCACAATAAATGCACACTGATGCCAGTGTACATTTTATTGTAAAATACACCACAGAGGGCACCTTAGAGGTGCCCCCTGAAACTTAACCGACTATCAGTGTAGGCTGACTAGTTTTAGCAGCCTGCCACAAACCGAGACATGTTGCTGGCCCCATGGGGAGAGTGCCTTTGTCACTCTGAGGCCAGTAACAAAGCCTGCACTGGGTGGAGATGCTAACACCTCTCCCAGGCAGGAATTGTCACACCTGGCGGTGAGCCTCAAAGGCTCACCTCCTTTGTGCCAACCCAGCAGGACACTCCAGCTAGTGGAGTTGCCCGCCCCCTCCGGCCAGGCCCTACTTTTGGCGGCAAGGCCGGAGAAAATAATGAGAATAACAAGGAGGAGTCACTGGCCAGTCAGGACAGCCCCTAAGGTGTCCTGAGCTGAGGTGACTCTAACTTTTAGAAATCCTCCATCTTGCAGATGGAGGATTCCCCCAATAGGGTTAGGATTGTGACCCCCTCCCCTTGGGAGGAGGCACAAAGAGGGTGTACCCACCCTCAGGGCTAGTAGCCATTGGCTACTAACCCCCCAGACCTAAACACGCCCTTAAATTTAGTATTTAAGGGCTGCCCTGAACCCTAGAAAATTAGATTCCTGCAACAAGAAGAAGGACTGCCCAGCTGAAAACCCCTGCAGCGGAAGACCAGAAGACGACAACTGCCTTGGCTCCAGAAACTCACCGGCCTGTCTCCTGCCTTCCAAAGATCCTGCTCCAGCGACGCCTTCCGAAGGGACCAGCGACCTCGACATCCTCTGAGGACTGCCCCTGCTTCGAAAAGACAAGAAACTCCCGAGGACAGCGGACCTGCTCCAAGAAAAGCTGCAACTTTGTTTCCAGCAGCTTTAAAGAACCCTGCAAGCTCCCCGCAAGAAGCGTGAGACTTGCAACACTGCACCCGGCGACCCCGACTCGGCTGGTGGAGACCCGACACCTCAGGAGGGACCCCAGGACTACTCTGATACTGTGAGTACCAAAACCTGTCCCCCCTGAGCCCCCACAGCGCCGCCTGCAGAGGGAATCCCGAGGCTTCCCCTGACCGCGACTCTTTGAACCTAAAGTCCCGACGCCTGGGAGAGACCCTGCACCCGCAGCCCCCAGGACCTGAAGGACCGGACTTTCACTGTAGAAGTGACCCCCAGGAGTCCCTCTCCCTTGCCCAAGTGGAGGTTTCCCCGAGGAACCCCCCCCTTGCCTGCCTGCAGCGCTGAAGAGATCCCGAGATCTCTCATAGACTAACACTGCGAACCCGACGCTTGTTTCTACACTGCACCCGGCCGCCCCCGCGCCGCTGAGGGTGAAATTTCTGTGTGGACTCGTGTCCCCCCCGGTGCCCTACAAAACGCCCCTGGTCTGCCCTCCGAAGACGCGGGTACTTACCTGCAAGCAGACCGGAACCGGGGCACCCCCTTCTCTCCATTCTAGCCTATGTGTTTTGGGCACCACTTTGAACTCTGCACCTGACCGGCCCTGAGCTGCTGGTGTGGTGACTTTGGGGTTGCTCTGAACCCCCAACGGTGGGCTACCTTGGACCAAGAACTGAACCCTGTAAGTGTCTTACTTACCTGGTAAAACTAATCAAAACTTACCTCCCCTAGGAACTGTGAAAATTGCACTAAGTGTCCACTTTTAAAACAGCTATTTGTCAATAACTTGAAAAGTATACATGCAATTTTGATGATTTGAAGTTCCTAAAGTACTTACCTGCAATACCTTTCGAATGAGATATTACATGTAGAATTTGAACCTGTGGTTCTTAAAATAAACTAAGAAAAGATATTTTTCTATATAAAAACCTATTGGCTGGATTTGTCTCTGAGTGTGTGTACCTCATTTATTGTCTATGGGTATGTACAACAAATGCTTAACACTACTCCTTGGATAAGCCTACTGCTCGACCACACTACCACAAAATAGAGCATTAGTATTATCTATTTTTACCACTATTTTACCTCTAAGGGGAACCCTTGGACTCTGTGCATGCTATTCCTTACTTTGAAATAGCACATACAGAGCCAACTTCCTACAAGGTGACTCCAACTTTTAGAAATCCTCCATCTTGCAGATGGAGGATTCCCCCAATAGGATTAGGGATGTGACCCCCTCCCCTTGGGAGGAGGCACAAAGAGGGTGTACTCACCCTCAGGGCTAGTAGCCATTGGCTACTAACCCCCCAGACCTAAACACGCCCTTAAATTTAGTATTTAAGGGCTACCCTGAACCCTAGAAAACTAGATTCCTGCAACAACAAGAAGAAGGACTGCCTAGCTGAAAACCCCTGCAGAGGAAGACCAGAAGACAACAACTGCCTTGGCTCCAGAAACTCACCGGCCTGTCTCCTGCCTTCCAAAGAACTCTGCTCCAGCGACGCCTTCCAAAGGGACCAGCGACCTCTGAACCCTCTGAGGACTGCCCTGCTTCGACGACGACAAGAAACTCCGAGGACAGCGGACCTGCTCCAAAAAGACTGCAACTTTATCCAAAGAAGCAGCTTTAAAGAACCCTGCAATCTCCCCGCAAGAAGCGTGAGACTTGCAACACTGCACCCGGCGACCCCGACTCGGCTGGTGGAGAACCAACACCTCAGGGAGGACCCCCGGACTACTCTACGACTGTGTACCAAAACCTGTCCCCCCTGAGCCCCCACAGCGCCGCCTGCAGAGGGAATCCCGAGGCTTCCCCTGACCGCGACTCTCTGAAACCTAAGTCCCGATGCCTGGAAAAGACCCTGCACCCGCAGCCCCCAGGACCTGAAGGACCGGACTTTCACTGCAGAAGTGACCCCCAGGAGTCCCTCTCCCTTGCCCAAGTGGAGGTTTCCCTGAGGAAGCCCACCCTTGCCTGCCTGCAGCACTGAAGAGATCCCTTGATCTCTCATTGACTTCCATTGCGAACCCGACGCTTGTTCTAACACTGCACCCGGCCGCCCCCGCGCCGCTGAGGGTGAAATTTCTGTGTGGGCTTGTGTCCCCCCCGGTGCCCTACAAAACCCCCCTGGTCTGCCCTCCGAAGACGCGGGTGCTTACCTGCAAGCAGACCGGAACCGGGGCACCCCCTTCTCTCCATTGAAGCCTATGCGTTTTGGGCACCACTTTGAACTCTGCACCTGACCGGCCCTGAGCTGCTGGTGTGGTAACTTTGGGGTTGCTCTGAACCCCCAACGGTGGGCTACCTTGGATCAAGAACTGAACCCTGTAAGTATCTTACTTACCTGGTAAAACTAACAAAAACTTACCTCCCCCAGGAACTGTGAAAATTGCACTAAGTGTCCACTTTTAAAGTAGCTATTTGTGAATAACTTGAAAAGTATACATGCAATTGAAATGATTCAAAGTTCCTAATGTACTTACCTGCAATACCTTTCAAACAAGATATTACATGTTAAATTTGAACCTGTGGTTCTTAAAATAAACTAAGAAAAGATATTTTTCTATAACAAAACCTATTGGCTGGATTTGTCTCTGAGTGTGTGCACCTCATTTATTGTCTATGTGTATGTACAACAAATGCTTAACACTACTCCTTGGATAAGCCTACTGCTCGACCACACTACCACAAAATAGAGCATTAGTATTATCTATTTTTACCACTATTTTACCTCTAAGGGGAACCCTTGGACTCTGTGCATGCTATTCCTTACTTTGAAATAGCACATACAGAGCCAACTTCCTACAAAGAGCTTAAGGCGGTTCACATGGATCACCCTCTTGGGGCTCCTGCTTGTGCCCAGGTCCACCAGGTAGGTGACCTGACTCTTCCTTTCTAGTACTGGGTAAGGGCCACTCCATTTGTCCTGAAGTGCCCTGGGAGCCACAGGCTCCAGAACCCAGACTTTCTGCCCTGGTTGAAATTCAACCAGTGCAGCCTTTTGGTCATACCACAACTTCTGGAGTTGTTGGCTGGCCTCAAGGTTTTTACTTGCCTTTTCCATGTACTCTGCCATCCTTGAGCGAAGGCCAAGTACATAGTCCACTATGTCTTGTTTAGGCTCATGAAGAGGTCTCTCCCAGCCTTCTTTAACAAGAGCAAGTGGTCCCCTTACAGGGTGGCCAAACAGAAGTTCAAAGGGTGAGAATCCTACTCCCTTCTGAGGCACCTCTCTGTAAGCGAAAAGCAGACATGGCAGGAGGACATCCCATCTCCTTTTGAGTTTGTCTGGGAGCCCCATGATCATGCCCTTTAATGTCTTGTTGAATCTCTCAACAAGGCCATTAGTTTGTGGATGATATGGGGTAGTGAATTTGTAAGTCACTCCACACTCATTCCACATGTGTTTTAGGTATGCTGACATGAAGTTGGTACCTCTGTCAGACACCACCTCCTTAGGGAAACCCACTCTGGTAAAGATACCAATGAGGGCCTTGGCTACTGAAGGGGCAGTAGTCGACCTAAGGGGAATAGCTTCAGGATACCTAGTAGCATGATCCACTACTACTAGGATGTACATATTTCCTGAGGCTGTGGGAGGTTCTAGTGGACCAACTATGTCCACACCCACTCTTTCAAAGGGGACCCCCACCACTGGAAGTGGAATGAGGGGGGCCTTTGGATGCCCACCTGTCTTACCACTGGATTGACAGGTGGGGCAGGAGAGGCAAAACTCCTTAACCTTCTGGGACATATTGGGCCAGTAGAAGTGGTTGACTAACCTCTCCCACGTCTTGGTTTGTCCCAAATGCCCAGCAAGGGGAATATCATGGGCTAAGGTCAGAATAAACTCTCTGAAACCCTGAGGCACTACCACTCTCCTAGTGGCACCAGGTTTGGGATCTCTTGCCTCAGTGTACAGGAGTCCATCTTCCCAATAGACCCTATGTGTTCCATTTTTCTTGCCTTTGGACTCTTCAGCAGCTTGCTGCCTAAGGCCTTCAAGAGAGGGACAGGTTTCTTGTCCCTTACACAACTCTTCCCTTGAGGGTCCCCCTGGGCCCAAGAGCTCAACCTGATAAGGTTCCAGCTCCATAGGCTCAGTTCCCTCAGAGGGCAGAACTTCCTCCTGAGAAGAGAGGTTCTCTTTTTGGTGTTGTGTTGCAGCTGGTTTCCCAGCTGACTTTCCTTTTCTCTTGGTAGGCTGGGCCATTTTTCCAGACTCCAGCTCTACTTTTTCACCCTGTGCCTTGCACTGTGCCCTAGTCTGGACACACAGCAGTTCAGGGATACCCAGCATGGCTGCATGGGTTTTCAGTTCTACCTCAGCCCATGCTGAGGACTCCAGGTCATTTCCAAGCAAACAGTCTACTGGGATATTTGAGGAGACCACCACCTGGTTCAGGCCTTTGACCCCTCCCCACTCTAAAGTTACCATAGCCATGGGATGTACTTTAGTCTGATTGTCAGCGTTGGTGACTGGGTAAGTTTGTCCAGCCAGGTATTGGCCAGGGGAAACCAGTTTCTCTGTCACCATGGTGACACTGGCACCTGTATCCCTCAGGCCCTCTACACTTGTCCCATTAATTAAGAGCTGCTGCCTGTATTTTTGCATGTTAGGGGGCCAGGCAGCCAGTGTGGCTAAATCCACCCCACCCTCAGAGACTAATGTAGCTTCAGTGTGACACCTGATTTGCTCTGGGCACACTGTTGATCCCACTTGGAGACTGGCCATTCCAGTGTTAGCTGGAGTGGAGTTTGAAGTGGTATTTTTCTTGGGACAGGCCTTGTCTCCAGTTTGGTGTCCAGACCGACTACAGTTACGACACCAGGCCTTTTTGGGATCAAAGTTTTTACCCTTGTACCCAGAATTGTTTTGTGAAGAGGCTCTGGGCCCACCCTCCTGTGCAGGTTTTTGGGGGCCTGTAGAAGACTCTTTACTATCTTTGTTTTTGGCTGTCTCACCACCTTTCCCCTGGGGAGGTTTTGTGACCCCTTTCTTTTGGTCACCCCCTGTGGAAGTTTTGGACACCCTAGTCTTGACCCAATGGTCCGCCTTCTTTCCCAATTCTTGGGGAGAAATTGGTCCTAGGTCCACCAGATGCTGATGCAGTTTATCATTGAAACAATTACTTAATAGGTGTTCTTTCACAAATAAATTGTACAGCCCATCATAATCATTTACACCATTTCCTTGAATCCAACCATCTAGTGTTTTTACTGAGTAGTCTACAAAGTCAACCCAGGTCTGGCTCGAGGATTTTTGAGCCCCCCTGAATCTAATCCTATACTCCTCAGTGGAGAATCCAAAGCCCTCAATCAGGGTACCCTTCATGAGGTCATAAGATTCTGCATCTTTTTTATAGAGTGTGAGGAGTCTATCCCTACACTTTCCTGTGAACATTTCCCAAAGGAGAGCACCCCAGTGAGATTTGTTCACTTTTCTGGTTTCACAAGCCCTCTCAAAAGCTGTGAACCATTTGGTGATATCATCACCATCTTCATATTTAGTTACAATCCCTTTAGGGATTTTCAACATGTCAGGAGAATCTCTGACCCTATTTATGTTGCTGCCACCATTGATGGGTCCTAGGCCCATCTCTTGTCTTTCCCTTTCTATGGCTAGGATCTGTTTTTCCAAAGCCAATCTTTTGGCCATCCTGGCTAACTGGATGTCCTCTTCACTGGAGTTATCCTCAGTGATTTCAGAGAGGTTGGACCCTCCTGTGAGGGAGCCAGCATCTCTGACTATTATTTTTGGAGTCAGGGCTTGAGAAGCCCTGTTCTCCCTAGATAGGACTGGTGGAGGGGATTCTTCCTCCAGTTCACTATCATCTTCCTCTGTGTTATCCACAGAGGGGTTGGCTCTATCATACTCTGCCAACAGCTCCTGGAGCTGTGCTTTGGTAGGTCTGGAGCCCATTGTTATTTGTCTTATGTTACAGAGTGACCTTAGCTCTCTCATCTGGAGATGGAGGTAAGGTGTGGTGTCGAGTTCCACCACATTCACATCTGTGCTAGACATTATGCTTCTAAAAGTTGGAATACTTTTTAAGAAACTAAACTGGTTCTAGAATCTAATTCAAACTTTTACAAACTTTTAAACTCTAAAAGAAATGCTAACAGGGACTAACACAAGGCCCTAGCAGGACTTTAAAGAATTTAGACTACTTTTCAAATTGCAAAAATCAATTTCTAATGACAATTTTGGAATTTGTTGTGTGATCAGGTATTGGCTGAGTAGTCCAGCAAATGCAAAGTCTTGTACCCCACCGCTGATCCACCAATGTAGGAAGTTGGCTCTGTATGTGCTATTTCAAAGTAAGGAATAGCATGCACAGAGTCCAAGGGTTCCCCTTAGAGGTAAAATAGTGGTAAAAAGAGATAATACTAATGCTCTATTTTGTGGTAGTGTGGTCGAGCAGTAGGCTTATCCAAGGAGTAGTGTTAAGCATTTGTTGTACATACACATAGACAATAAATGAGGTACACACACTCAGAGACAAATCCAGCCAATAGGTTTTGTATAGAAAAATATCTTTTCTTAGTTTATTTTAAGAACCACAGGTTCAAATTTAACATGTAATATCTTGTTTGAAAGGTATTGCAGGTAAGTACATTAGGAACTTTGAATCATTTCAATTGCATGTATACTTTTCAAGTTATTCACAAATAGCTATTTTAAAAGTGGACACAGTGCAATTTTCACAGTTCCTGGGGGAGGTAAGTTTTTGTTAGTTTTACCAGGTAAGTAAGACACTTACAGGGTTCAGTTCTTGGTCCAAGGTAGCCCACCGTTGGGGGTTCAGAGCAACCCCAAAGTTACCACACCAGCAGCTCAGGGCCGGTCAGGTGCAGAGTTCAAAGTGGTGCCCAAAACGCATAGGCTTCAATGGAGAGAAGGGGGTGCCCCGGTTCCAGTCTGCCAGCAGGTAAGTACCCGCGTCTTCGGGGGGCAGACCAGGGGGGTTTTGTAGGGCACCGGGGGGGACACAAGCCCACATAGAAATTTCACCCTCAGCGGCGCGGGGGCGGCCGGGTGCAGTGTTAGAACAAGCGTCGGTTTCGCAATGGAAGTCAATGAGAGATCAAGGGATCTCTTCAGTGCTGCAGGCAGGCAAGGGGGGGGCTTCCTCGGGGAAACCTCCACTTGGGCAAGGGAGAGGGACTCCTGGGGGTCACTTCTGCAGTGAAAGTCCGGTCCTTCAGGTCCTGGGGGCTGCGGGTGCAGGGTCTTTTCCAGGCGTCGGGACTTAGGTTTCAGAGAGTCGTGGTCAGGGGAAGCCTCGGGATTCCCTCTGCAGGCGGCGCTGTGGGGGCTCAGGGGGGACAGGTTTTGGTACTCAGTCGTAGAGTAGTCCGGGGGTCCTCCCTGAGGTGTTGGTTCTCCACCAGCCGAGTCGGGGTCGCCGGGTGCAGTGTTGCAAGTCTCACGCTTCTTGCGGGGAGATTGCAGGGTTCTTTAAAGCTGCTCCTTTGGATAAAGTTGCAGTCTTTTTGGAGCAGGTCCGCTGTCCTTGGGAGTTTCTTGTCGTCGTCGAAGCAGGGCAGTCCTCAGAGGATGCAGAGGTCGCTGGTCCCTTTGGAAGGCGTCGCTGGAGCAGAGTTCTTTGGAAGGCAGGAGACAGGCCGGTGAGTTTCTGGGGCCAAGGCAGTTGTCTTCTGGTCTTCCTCTGCAGGGGTTTTCAGCTAGGCAGTCCTTCTTGTTGTTGCAGGAATCCAGTTTCTAGGTTCAGGGAGAGCCCTTAAATACTAAGTTTAAGGGCGTGTTTAGGTCTGGGGGGTTAGTAGCCAATGGCTACTAGCCCTGAGGGTGAGTACACCCTCTTTGTGCCCCCTCCCAAGGGGAGGGGGTCACATCCCTAATCCTATTGGGGGAATCCTCCATCTGCAAGATGGAGGATTTCTAAAAGTTAGAGTCACCTCAGCTCAGGACACCTTAGGGGCTGTCCTGACTGGCCAGTGACGACTCCTTGTTATTCTCATTATTTTCTCCGGCCTTGCCGCCAAAAGTGGGGGCCGGGGCCGGAGGGGGCGGGCAACTCCACTAGCTGGAGTGTCCTGCGGTGCTGTGACAAAGGGGTGAGCCTTTGAGGCTCACCGCCAGGTGTTACAGCTCCTGCCTGGGGGAGGTGTTAGCATCTCCACCCAGTGCAGGCTTTGTTACTGGCCTCAGAGTGACAAAGGCACTCTCCCCATGGGGCCAGCAATATGTCTCTAGTGTGGCAGGCTGCTGGAACTAGTCAGCCTACACAGACAGTCGGTTAAGTTTCAGGGGGCACCTCTAAGGTGCCCTCTGTGGTGTATTTTACAATAAAATGTACACTGGCATCAGTGTGCATTTATTGTGCTGAGAAGTTTGATACCAAACTTCCCAGTTTTCAGTGTAGCCATTATGGTGCTGTGGAGTTCGTGTAAAACAGACTCCCAGACCATATACTCTTATGGCTACCCTGCACTTACAATGTCTAAGGTTTTGCTTAGACACTGTAGGGGCACAGTGCTCATGCACTGGTACCCTCACCTATGGTATAGTGCACCCTGCCTTAGGGCTGTAAGGCCTGCTAGAGGGGTGTCTTACCTATACTGCATAGGCAGTGAGAGGCTGGCATGGCACCCTGAGGGGAGTGCCATGTCGACTTACTCATTTTGTTCTCACTAGCACACACAAGCTGGTAAGCAGTGTGTCTGTGCTGGGTGAGGGGTCTCTAGGGTGGCATAATACATGCTGCAGCCCTTAGAGACCTTCCCTGGCATCAGGGCCCTTGGTACCAGAGGTACCAGTTACAAGGGACTTATCTGGGTGCCAGGGTGTGCCAATTGTGGAATCAAAAGTACAGGTTAGGGAAAGAACACTGGTGCTGGGGCCTGGTTAGCAGGCCTCAGCACACTTTCAATTCAAAACATAGCATCAGCAAAGGCAAAAAGTCAGGGGGTAACCATGCCAAGGAGGCATTTCCTTACACTTGGTCTGCCTGCTTCTATGTTGTCCTTCCCTAATAAGTGAACGGTTTGTAAGTTGATCCCTTGTGATATACCCCATTTCCATATTTCTTGGGCTAGTCTGCTCAGGGTAAAATATTTTGTGCCCCCTTGTTTGCTCAGAGAGAATGTTGTTGTTGTTGTATTGTTGGTTTGGATTAGAACTGTTTTTTATGATACTTATGTTTGAAAGGCTTTCAGGGCCAGAAACACTGTCTTCATCTCTAGGAAATTGATGTGCTTTATTGCATCCGTTTTGGGGATGATATTTTTGTGATTTATGCTGAACACTAACCCCCTTAGTTAGTAGTAGTAGGGTTGTGATCACTGTTTGGGTAGCCCTTTGACATTTTTCTTTGGTATGTGCCTCTATCAGCCAGTCGTCCAGGTAGGGGTATACGTGAATCCCACTACTCAGGGATGGTGCGACTGTTGCCAAGCATTTTGTGGAAACCCTTGATGCTGACTATATTCCAAAGGGCAAGACTTTGAATTGATAGTGAATCCCTGCGAGGACGAATCTGAGGTACATTTTGTGTGCCTGGTTTACCGGTATGTGCAGACAGGCGTCCTGTTGGTCTATGGTTGCCATGTAGTCTAACTTTTGCAGGAGTGGGAGTACCTCCTTGTAGGAAGTTGGCTCTGTATGTGCTATTTCAAAGTAAGGAATAGCATGCACAGAGTCCAAGGGTTCCCCTTAGAGGTAAAATAGTGGTAAAAATAGATAATACTAATGCTCTATTTTGTGGTAGTGTGGTCGAGCAGTAGGCTTATCCAAGGAGTAGTGTTAAGTATTTGTTGTACATACACATAGACAATAAATGAGGTACACACACTCAGAGACAAATCCAGCCAATAGGTTTTGTTATAGAAAAATATCTTTTCTTAGTTTATTTTAAGAACCACAGATTCAAATTTAACATGTAATATCTTGATTGAAAGGTATTGCAGGTAAGTACATTAGGAACTTTGAATCATTTCAATTGCATGTATACTTTTCAAGTTATTCACAAATAGCTATTTCAAAAGTGGACACTTAGTGCAATTTTCACAGTTCCTGGGGCAGGTAAGTATTTGTTAGTTTTACCAGGTAAGTAAGACACTTACAGGGTTCAGTTCTTGGTCCAAGGTAGCCCACCGTTGGGGGTTCAGAGCAACCCCAAAGTTACCACACCAGCAACTCAGGGCCGGTCAGGTGCAGAGTTCAAAGTGGTGCCTGTAAGGAAATGCCTCCTTGGCATGGTTGCCCCCTGACTTTTTGCCTTTGCTGATGCTATGTTTACAATTGAAAGTGTGCTGAGGCCTGCTAACCAGGCCCCAGCACCAGTGTTCTTTCCCTAACCTGTACTTTTGTATCCACAATTGGCAGACCCTGGCATCCAGATAAGTCCCTTGTAACTGGTACTTCTAGTACCAAGGGCCCTGATGCCAAGGAAGGTCTCTAAGGGCTGCAGCATGTCTTATGCCACCCTGGAGACCTCTCACTCAGCACAGACACCCTGCTTGCCAGCTTGTGTGTGCTAGTGAGGACAAAACGAGTAAGTCGACATGGCACTCCCCTCAGGGTGCCATGCCAGCCTCACTGCCTATGCAGTATAGGTAAGACACCCCTCTAGCAGGCCTTACAGCCCTAAGGCAGGGTGCACTATACCATAGGTGAGGGTACCAGTGCATGAGCATGGTACCCCTACAGTGTCTAAACAAAACCTTAGACATTGTAAGTGCAGGGTAGCCATAAGAGTATATGGTCTGGGAGTTTGTCAAACACGAACTCCACAGCACCATAATGGCTACACTGAAAACTGGGAAGTTTGGTATCAAACTTCTCAGCACAATAAATGCACACTGATGCCAGTGTACATTTTATTGTAAAATACACCCCAGAGGGCACCTTAGGGGTGCCCCCTGAAACTTAACCGACTATCTGTGTAGGCTGACTAGTTTTAGCAGCCTGCCACGAACCGAGACATGTTGCTGGCCCCATGGGGAGAGTGCCTTTGTCACTCTGAGGCCAGTAACAAAGCCTGCACTGGGTGGAGATGCTAACACCTCCCCCAGGCAGGAATTGTCACACCTGGCGGTGAGCCTCAAAGGCTCACCTCCTTTGTGCCAACCCAGCAGGACACTCCAGCTAGTGGAGTTGCCCGCCCCCTCCGGCCAGGCCCCACTTTTGGCGGCAAGGCCGGAGAAAATAATGAGAAAAACAAGGAGGAGTCACTGGCCAGTCAGGACAGCCCCTAAGGTGTCCTGAGCTGAAGTGACTAACTTTTAGAAATCCTCCATCTTGCAGATGGAGGATTCCCCCAATAGGGTTAGGATTGTGACCCCCTCCCCTTGGGAGGAGGCACAAAGAGGGTGTACCCACCCTCAGGGCTAGTAGCCATTGGCTACTAACCCCCCAGACCTAAACACGCCCTTAAATTTAGTATTTAAGGGCTACCCTGAACCCTAGAAAATTAGATTCCTGCAACTACAAGAAGAAGGACTGCCTAGCTGAAAACCCCTGCAGAGGAAGACCAGAAGACGACAACTGCCTTGGCTCCAGAAACTCACCGGCCTGTCTCCTGCCTTCCAAAGATCCTGCTCCAGCGACGCCTTCCAAAGGGACCAGCGACCTCGACATCCTCTGAGGACTGCCCCTGCTTCGAAAAGACAAGAAACTCCCGAGGACAGCGGACCTGCTCCAAGAAAAGCTGCAACTTTGTTTCCAGCAGCTTTAAAGAACCCTGCAAGCTCCCCGCAAGAAGCGTGAGACTTGCAACACTGCACCCGGCGACCCCGACTCGGCTGGTGGCGATCCAACACCTCAGGAGGGACCCCAGGACTACTCTGATACTGTGAGTACCAAAACCTGTCCCCCCTGAGCCCCCACAGCGCCGCCTGCAGAGGGAATCCCGAGGCTTCCCCTGACCGCGACTCTTTGAACCTAAAGTCCCGACGCCTGGGAGAGACCCTGCACCCGCAGCCCCCAGGACCTGAAGGACCGGACTTTCACTGGAGAAGTGACCCCCAGGAGTCCCTCTCCCTTGCCCAAGTGGAGGTTTCCCCGAGGAATCCCCCCCTTGCCTGCCTGCAGCGCTGAAGAGATCCCGAGATCTCTCATAGACTAACATTGCGAACCCGACGCCTGTTTCTACACTGCACCCGGCCGCCCCCGCGCTGCTGAGGGTGAAATTTCTGTGTGGACTTGTGTCCCCCCCGGTGCCCTACAAAACCCCCCTGGTCTGCCCTCCGAAGACGCGGGTACTTACCTGCAAGCAGACCGGAACCGGGGCACCCCCTTCTATCCATTCTAGCCTATGTGTTTTGGGCACCACTTTGAACTCTGCACCTGACCGGCCCTGAGCTGCTGGTGTGGTGAATTTGGGGTTGCTCTGAACCCCCAACGGTGGGCTACCTTGGACCAAGAACTAAGCCCTGTAAGTGTCTTACTTACCTGGTTAACCTAACAAATACTTACCTCCCCTAGGAACTGTGAAAATTGCACTAAGTGTCCACTTTTAAAACAGCTATTTGTCAATAACTTGAAAAGTATACATGCAATTTTGATGATTTGAAGTTCCTAAAGTACTTACCTGCAATACCTTTCGAATGAGATATTACCTGTAGAATTTGAACCTGTGGTTCTTAAAATAAACTAAGAAAAGATATTTTTCTATATAAAAACCTATTGGCTGGATTTGTCTCTGAGTGTGTGTACCTCATTTATTGTCTATGTGTATGTACAACAAATGCTTAACACTACTCCTTGGATAAGCCTACTGCTCGACCACACTACCACAAAATAGAGCATTAGTATTATCTCTTTTTGCCACTATCTTACCTCTAAGGGGAACCCTTGGACTCTGTGCATGCTATTCCTTACTTTGAAATAGCACATACAGAGCCAACTTCCTACAGTGCCCAAAACGCATAGGCTTCAATGGAGAGAAGGGGGTGCCCCGGTTCCAGTCTGCCAGCAGGTAAGTACTTGCGTCTTCGGAGGGCAGACCAGGGGGGTTTTGTAGGGCACCGGGGGGGACACAAGCCCACACAGAAATTTCACCCTCAGCGGCGCGGGGGCGGCCGGGTGCAGTGTTAGAACAAGCGTCGGGTTCGCAATGGAAGTCAATGAGAGATCAAGGGATCTCTTCAGCGCTGCAGGCAGGCAAGGGGGGGCTTCCTCGGGGAAACCTCCACTTGGGCAAGGGAGAGGGACTCCTGGGGGTCACTTCTGCAGTGAAAGTCCGGTCCTTCAGGTCCTGGGGGCTGCGGGTGCAGGCTCTTTTCCAGACGTCGGGACTTAGGTTTCAGAGAGTCGCGGTCAGGGGAAGCCTCGGGATTCCCTCTGCAGGCGGCGCTGTGGGGGCTCAGGGGGGACAGGTTTTGGTACTCACAGTCGTAGAGTAGTCCGGGGGTCCTCCCTGAGGTGTTGGTTCTCCACCAGCCGAGTCGGGGTCGCCGGGTGCAGTGTTGCAAGTCTCACGCTTCTTGCGGGGAGATTGCAGGGTTCTTTAAAGCTGCTTCTTTGGATAAAGTTGCAGTCTTTTTGGAGCAGGTCCGCTGTCCTCAGGAGTTTCTTGTCGTCGTCGAAGCAGGGCAGTCCTCAGAGGATTCAGAGGTCGCTGGTCCCTTTGGAAGGCGTCGCTGGAGCAGAGTTCTTTGGAAGGCAGGAGACAGGCCGGTGAGTTTCTGGAGCCAAGGCAGTTGTTGTCTTCTGGTCTTCCTCTGCAGGGGTTTTCAGCTAGGCAGTCCTTCTTGTTGTTGCAGGAATCTAAATTCTTAGGTTCAGGGAATCCCTTAAATACTAAATTTAAGGGCGTGTTTAGGTCTGGGGGGTTAGTAGCCAATGGCTACTAGCCCTGAGGGTGGGTACACCCTCTTTGCGCCTCCTCCCAAGGGGAGGGGGTCACATTCCTATCCCTATTGGGGGAATCCTCCTTCTTCAAGATGGAGGATTTCTAAAAGTCAGAGGCACCTCAGCTCAGGACACCTTAGGGGCTGTCCTGACTGGCCAGTGACTCCTCCTTGTTTTTCTCATTATCTCTCCTGGACTTGCCGCCAAAAGTGGGGGCTGGGTCCAGGAGGCGGGCATCTCCACTAGCTGGAGTGCCCTGGGGCATTGTAACACGAAGCTTGAGCCTTTGAAGCTCACTGCTAGGTGTTACAGTTCCTGCAGGGGGGAGGTGTGAAGCACCTCCACCCAGAGCAGGCTTTGTTTCTGTCCTCAGAGAGCACAAAGGCTCTCACCGCATGAGGTCAGACACTCGTCTCTCAGCAGCAGGCTGGCACAGACCAGTCAGTCCTGCACTGAACAATTGGGTAAAATACAGGGGGTATCTCTAAGATGCCCTCTGTGTGCATTTTTTAATAAATCCAACACTGGCATCAGTGTGGGTTTATTATTCTGAGAAGTTTGATACTAAACTTCCCAGTATTCAGTGTAGCCATTATGGAGCTGTGGAGTTCGTTTTTGACAGACTCCCAGCCCATATACTCTTATGGCTACCCTGCACTTACAATGTCTAAGGTTTTGCTTAGACACTGTAGGGGCATAGTGCTCATGCACATATGCACTCACCTGTGGTATAGTGCACCCTGCCTTAGGGCTGTAAGGCCTACTAGAGGGGTGACTTACCTATGCCACAGGCAGTGGGAGGTTGGCATGGCACCCTGAGGGGAGTGCCATGTCGACTTAGTCATTTTCTCCCCATCAGCACACACAAGCTGGCAAGCAGTGTGTCTGTGCTGAGTGAGGGGTCCCTAGGGTGGCATAAGACATGCTGCAGCCCTTAGAGACCTTCCCTGGCATCAGGGCCCTGGGTACCAGGGGTACCAGTTACAAGGGACTTACCTAGGTGCCAGGGTTGTGCCAATTGTGGAAACAATGGTACATTTTAGGTTAAAGAACACTGGTGCTGGGGCCTGGTTAGCAGGGTCCCAGCACACTTCTCAGTCAAGTCAGCATCAGTATCAGGCAAAAAGTGGGGGGTAACTGCAACAGGGAGCCATTTACTTACACTGGGGGAACTTGAATGGGAGAATTAGTGCTTAACACGCTGTGCTCTATTATAGCCTAGGTAGGAATTAGTCTATTGATTCTAGTGACAACATGGTAGTGTTATTTCTATGCTTTACTCTCCTTGTCACAATTTTAATCTTAACATGCTATATCGTCCTGTTATTGCAACACACGCTTTGCTATCTAAGATGAAGCCGCTTCATTAAAATCTTACTGAAACATACACTGCCTCGGTTGGTCATTGTGTAAATGAGACTAATGTAACTGAGAGAAACTGATGACACCTGAGTGACCACGGCTTCCCCGAGAAACCATTTATGTCATGCACTCAGCTGCCCAATCGTCCCTGCCCTTGGGTAGAGATGAGGCACTGCTAGTTAGCCGAAGTAAAACCCGGATTGGAGCGACAGGTGTCACCGGCAGTGGGCCAGACTCAGTCTCCCACACCGCAGGCGATTCTGTCACTCGAAATCCAGTAGTTTCATTAGGATAATGAGGCCTATGCGACACCCTCAGTCGGTGATATCTTCTAGAAAATAAACCTCAATCCTCTGATTTGTTCAATGTTGTGTCAAAAAAAACATCACAGCTACTCCTTTTGCTTCCAGACCCAAAGGCGGAAAAAAATCTGAAGATGGCTACTACACACAGGAACTTTCAGAGTGCCATCTGACGTCATGCAGGGGACGGTCCAAAGACCAAATGATGGGCAACGACACTTAAAAAGAAGAAAGAAGAGAGAAAAAAAAAAAAACAATTGTGGACCCTTCCACGAGGGGGCAGAATAATGTACAGGATGAGAATCCAGAAAAGGATTCATGCTGCAAAACATCCCTTTAAGCATGGGCCGATACTAGGTGCCCCTGTGTTGAGAATAAGGTTTTCAAAAAGGAAATCCTCTTCGAGGCTCTCTATGAAGCTGTACACCATAAAATGTGGCTGCCCTGTAGGAAAGCACTCTTTTTGGCATGGTTAGCCCCCACTTTTTGCCCGGTTTCTGAGGTGGCTTTGACTGGAAGTGCACTGGGTCCCTCCTAACCAGGTCTGCGGTACCAGATTTTTCCCCAAAACTGCAGGTTTTTTTGCACAATTGTCACACTTTTGCCCCCACTGAAGCCCAAAGTGTGCCAGGTTCCCTATCACTGCATGTGCCAGGTGTAAGTCACTCCTAAGGCAGGGTGCATCAAGGGACGTGAGAGCACATATGCACGAGCAACTATGGCTCTGCTATGTCTAGGTCGATTCTGAGACCTAGTAAGTGAACAGGGAAGCCATTTTAAATGCATGTGCTGGACACCGGTCATCACGAGTTGCACAGCTACATGATGGTTTCTATGAATCCTGGGATGGCATTGATAGGCCCCACTTTTTGCCCAGTTTCCCCAAGACTGCACAGTTGTTTTGCAAAATTGGCATACTCTTTTGCACCCACTGTAAGCCCCTAGTAAATGGTACCCCTGGTACCTAGGGCCTTGGGTACTAAGTAAGGTGTCTGGGGGCTGCAGCACCTGTTGTGCCACCACTAGGGACCCCTCACCAAACCCACACAGTGCTGCCATTGCAGACTGCATGTGTTGGTGCAGGCTAAATTGAAAACACGACCTGTCACACACCCTTAAGTGTGCCAGATTCCCTATCGCTGCATGTGCCAGGTGTAAGTCAACCCTAAAGCAGGGTGCATATCAAGGCATGTTTGAGTCAGCACTCTCGAGGACGTGAGGCAAAAACCTGCACTGGGCGGAGGTGTTATCACTTCACCCAGGCAGGATGGAAATTTCAGGGTGGGAAGCTTCAAAGGCTTAACTACCTTTGTAACACGACCCAGGTCTCTCCAGAAGGTAGAGGTGACCGACGTCCCTGTCCTGACTCCACTTTTGGCAGCAGCAGGGGTGGGATAATTAGGCAGATTAGGAGGTGTGCCCACTTAATGTCAGTCCCATCCCTAAGGTGGATGAGCTTAAGAGGACGCTATTTTAATTCCTACATCTTGTTTCAAAGGAATTATACTACTATTGTTAGGGTTATGCCCACTTCTCAGTGGAAGTGGTCACAGAAAGGGTTAGTCACCCTAAAGATGGGCAGGCCATTGGCTACCACCTGGCACTCCCTGTAACGCCCCTAAATTGAGTATTTAGGTGGCACCCTAGAACTCAGATCCTGACGAGCTACAAAGCAAAGGACAAATAAGAGTAGCCCCTACAGAACAGAACAAGAAAGGAAGACTTGGAACCAACCCCTCCGGCCTGTCTGCTGACCTCTACAGACTCTGACCAAAAGACTCATCCTGCAGCTGAGTCTGCAAGAAACCAAGGAGGACTGTCTACCTTCTACAAAGACTCAGACTTCGGTGAGCAGCGTAACTGCTCTGCAACAAAGTTTCAAGAAAGGACTCTGCATCCCCTGGAACAGCAAGGACCTGACACCCGAAGTGACCTCTACACCAGAAAAACACAACCTGAAGTAAAGCCAACCAACGGTGCCAGCCCAGTTCCCCAGCTGTTTAGAGTCCAAGTCCACTTAGGTTTCACCCCTCTTGAACTACCCCAAGTTGCCTGCAGGCTCCCCTCTCCTGCAGCTTAGTGGCAAGAGCAAACCAGACACCTCCAGCAACCACTGCACCCGTTGCCCCTGATCCCATCTGAGTTGAGTCACTGGTGCCAGCGGCGTCCCCCGGCTACCCTGACCTCGAGTCCACCCTAGGTCCACCCCTGCCAGACTCCCTAACGACACATGCAGCCTCAAGACACAGGACCCCCGGACCGCGAGCGCTACTGGATGAGAAAACCTGACGCCTAAAGACATCCCTGCTTTCCTCACTACGTGGGCACAGGAGAAAGGGGACCAAAGATGCACCTACATCCTTGAGCACCCCAAGTCTACCACCAACCTGCTTACTGTCCCTGACTGACTTCATAGAAAGAGCCTGCAGCTTGTCACGAGTTCCAGCTCACACAGTGAACCAATGGGCACCCAACACCTTACTGCACCCCTGCACCAAGCCGCCACCGTGCTGCCCAGTGTGGCCTGTTTTGGTTCTGATCAGTGCCCATTACTTACCTTTACTCTCTGACCTAGATGTCATAAGTTGTTGCTAACCCCGTGTTTGCTGAACATGGTTTTCCTCCATAGGATAACATCAAGAGAACTCTGTAAATTGCAATAAGTGTTGATTTCTGAAACTGCAAAGTATATATGCATAAAAGTCTACTTACCCGATTACGAAGTTCTTGGGTATGAAACCTATATAAAAAGGAATTGCTATTTTTCTAAATTGTTCTCTAATTTATTAGGAGTGTGTGCCTCATTTATTGCCTCAGAGTACAACAAATGCTTAGCACTACCCTCTGATTAGCCGAACTGCTCACCCACACTACCACATAACAGAGCATTAGTCTATCAATGTTTGCCTCTGCAAAACCTATTGGGGATCCACTGGACGCTGCACAGTGTATTTCATTTTAACGGACTGTACAGAGAGCCACCTTCCTACCTTCCCTAGCTATGAGTTCCTGGTAGGTCATGGAATCATCAGAAGTGATGGACATGCTGAGTACAAATATGGGTCTGTGTCTAATGGAGGATCAAATCTTAAGAATCCCAGGGGTCGGTGAATGGTGGTATATGAAAAGAGTCATCCCTGAGGGAAGGTATCTAAGGGATTTGCATCAAACTGTGGTGAAGATGGCAAGTGGTAGTGGAGGTGGTGGAGGTAGTGGAGGTGGTGATAGTGGTGGAAGAGACAAAGGACTGGTAGCTTTGTCAATTTTTTCCAACTTTGATGGAAAACAGTATTTTGGACGGTGGTGGAAATGTAGATGAAGGCTTCGTTAGAATCTGTCCACTTTTTGGCTGGATCTGTATTTGCTGTAGAGTCCAATTTCTCATGTAGCTTATGGATAACTGGCCCCACTAACGTGTCAATGGTGTTTTTGGGTGTCTACCTGGAAGGTTCTGAGCTGAGTGTGCTTCGGCACAGAGGCCATGGACGGGTGGCTAGCACCTGAGGCCGTCAGTGTCCGAATTTGTTTCCTGGTGCAGACCATGGCCTACAGGCAGTGGTGGTCCGAAGGCCTCTTGTTCTGGAGTCGTTTGTTTTTTGTAATGTTTAAACAAAGGCTGAGGCGCAGGGGGGTACATTACTCACTGTGCAAGTCTCCAGAGTGACAGTGATTTTGAACTCTGGGTCAAAATCTGAACTGGCTACGACAGAAAATGCCTCCTCTTCTGCTACCAAAGCCTGTGGCTGTTGCTCCTCACCGACTTATTGATGCCCAAAAAGATCAGGTGTGTTCCGCTGCATTTCAAGCTGACTTGCTCAATGGTCTGAGTGTCTTCAAGTGGAATGCGTGACGTGACAAAGTGGGCAGAAAATTATTGTTGTCCATTCCATTACCAGGAGGGCATTGTATGGCGATCCGGCTGGAGACTGAGTTTGGAGGCCTTGAACGACGATGCCCTCTGCGAGCCACGTCAACTCAACAGTTGTACCCCCCCCGACATGTAGATAGAAGAAATGCAATTGATAACAATAATCAATGAGAGTAGATTTGGAACCGAACGAGATAATCTACGGTCTCGACCCAGAGTGCAAGCACACACATCTGAACCAGACTGCGGAGAGAAAACAATTTAACAAAGAAGTCGATGCCCACACGCATGGAGCTGGTAGGGGTCCACTTAAAGTCAAAACTAAAATGTATTTTTTTTAAATGGGACTCAGAAGTGAAGAGAGGTTTGTTTAATAAACAAAACAGCAGAAAGGAGAGAGGTGGGTAAAGCAAAAAAAAAAAAAAAGAGCTGTGGGAGACAAATATAGAAAGTAGGGTGAGTAGGAGAGACATCACATCAAGTGAGAGCTAAACTGCAAGAACACACAAACACTTCCAGTGTTAAAAGCAAAAGGAAAAGGTAGTTCCCTGAGAGTAAGTAACAAAAGTGTAAAAATCATCCACTTGAAAGGGTGTTAAAGAAGCTATGCTCCAGTGGGCCGACAAATGCCAGAAGAGGAAGTAAAGCCATTAAATGAGTAATTAAATGAAAATGACAAGAAAGCCAACCCATGATAAGCAGTTGGCTGACCAGAAGCAAGCTAATAGCTAAAACCTTCTGTAAGCCAAACATAAAGACACCTTCTGTTTTAGTGAATTTGGAGTAGCAAGGTGTATAGGTAATTTCAACTACATCCAGTTCTACTTACTTCGCGAAGATGTTCCTGTGCTACCAGTCTGAGAGGACTCGCTGCCTGTCCTGGATCGCTCTTGGGTGTTTTCTTCACTGCGCCAGCTCGGGTGTCTGTGGTCAACAGGAAAATGCGGGGTCACAGAACTTACAAAATGCTTCACCCAAGAGCATTACAAGGCGTCTAAGTCAATTTTAAATTTGCTTTTTTGCGAGCCATTAAAACAAAATCCACATTTTCCCCTTTGCTAATCTGTAGATCATAGCCTGAAGTAAAGCAACCTACAAATATTTTAGTTTTTACCCAAATAATATACTTCACTTTATTTTAACTGTCCAACTTTTCCTGTGCTTCTTATTAAGGTCTACAACCTTATCATGGGATCCCAGTCTTCCAACTTAAAGAACATTTAGGTCAACACAAATCAAAAGTTACCTTTCATAAAGAACAATGCCACATCATTCAAATAATTTTGAGAGCAACTAATAAATTAGGTGCTGCAATTACCGTTGGTCTTTAGGAGGTGAAGCTCAGGTATCCATTTTCTCTCTCAGACCATAAAGCCTTCTGAATTACTGCTATATGTGCCCCTTCTGAACTGTATCCCTTTTGCTACCCTTGACTTCATATCCCTCCACTGGATACATATACTTTACCCTGCCTCAAATGCTTTTTTCTACCTTTCTCTAGGTTTTCTTTCTAATCTTGGGCGCTCGTCATCCAGATGGCGTGTTAGTTTCTCCTGTTCTTTCTGTAGCCGCTCCTCTACTTCCCGTTCCCTGGCTGCTGTGTCCACTGGCTTTGCTGCACCAAAAATGGAAGCAGCCCGGCTTGAGGCTGTGGACCCTCCAGACGAATCTGGCTCCTTGGGCGCTGTTCGAGGTTTTAGTACTAGTTTGGGTCTTTGAGTAGGGCCTGCATCGGAACCATCAAAAATACAAAACAAAAACAAGATAAATTTACTGCAGTCACTTAACAATCAAGACTCCATTCCCCCGCATCCAGAAAAAAAAAACACATTAGAAGCCCAAGCTTTGGCACACCCAGCAGCTATGGCATATCAGATATACAGATGATCTGGAGCTGCAAATCTGTAAGTAGAAAGGAAGGGGTTTTCAACTTATCCAGTGTCCCTATGTTTCTAACATTACACTGTATTAATGCTCATATTAAGACAAGCATGCATACAGGACATTAGTTTAAAACATAAGCTGAGGGGGGTAAAAGTTGACAACTGTAGAGGATTCAAGTGTTAAGTGTAAGAAACTGGGTTGCTGCTTGACTGGGGGTGAGCCTTGTTCAAGCAGCGGCCACAATCCTTGTCAGGATGAGGCACAAGCCAAACCTAAAATAACTTGTGCTCACCCTTCTAAAAGCTAGTAGTAAGCAGTCAGGCTTAACTTCGAGACAATGTGCAAAGTATTTGTGCAAAGTTTGAGAGAATAATAAGGTGAAAACACCACACAAGAGATCACACACCATATAAGAAAAATATATGTTTTTATTAAATAAACCAAGACCAAAATGACAAATATTCAATCAGTAGAACTGAAGATATGCAGGTTTTAAGATTTCAGTGGAAACAGCACTTTATGAAAATGGCCCTTGTTGCAGTCACCCCCCCCCCCTTTTTGCCTGATATTGATGCTGACTTGACAAGAGTGTGCTAGAACCCTGCTAACCAGGCCCCAGCACCAGTGTTCCTTCACTAAAAATGTACCACTGTTTCCACAATTGGCACACCCCTGGCACACAGATAAATCCCTTGGGAAAGGTATCGGGGTACCAAGGGCCCTGTGACCAGGGAAGGTGCCTAAGGGCTGCAGCATGTGTTGTCATCCTAAGGGACCCCTCACCTAACACATGCACACTGCCATCGCAGATTGTGTGTTGGTAGGGAGAAAAAGGCAAAGTCAACATAACATCCCCTAAGGATGCCATGCACAAAAATTCTGTCCGTGGTATAGGTAAGTGTAAGGAAATGCCTCCTTGGCATGGTTGCCCCCTGACTTTTTGCCTTTGCTGATGCTATGTTTACAATTGAAAGTGTGCTGAGGCCTGCTAACCAGGCCCCAGCACCAGTGTTCTTTCCCTAACCTGTACTTTTGTATCCACAATTGGCAGACCCTGGCATCCAGATAAGTCCCTTGTAACTGGTACTTCTAGTACCAAGGGCCCTGATGCCAAGGAAGGTCTCTAAGGGCTGCAGCATGTCTTATGCCACCCTGGAGACCTCTCACTCAGCACAGACACACTGCTTGCCAGCTTGTGTGTGCTAGTGAGAACAAAACGAGTAAGTCGACATGGCACTCCCCTCAGGGTGCCATGCCAGCCTCTCACTGCCTATGCAGTATAGGTAAGACACCCCTCTAGCAGGCCTTACAGCCCTAAGGCAGGGTGCACTATACCATAGGTGAGGGTACCAGTGCATGAGCATGGTACCCCTACAGTGTCTAACCAAAACCTTAGACATTGTAAGTGCAGGGTAGCCATAAGAGTATATGGTCTGGGAGTTTGTCAAACACGAACTCCACAGCACCATAATGGCTACACTGAAAACTGGGAAGTTTGGTATCAAACTTCTCAGCACAATAAATGCACACTGATGCCAGTGTACATTTTATTGTAAAATACACCCCAGAGGGCACCTTAGAGGTGCCCCCTGAAACTTAACCGACTATCTGTGTAGGCTGACTAGTTTTAGCAGCCTGCCACAAACCGAGACATGTTGCTGGCCCCATGGGGAGAGTGCCTTTGTCACTCTGAGGCCAGTAACAAAGCCTGCACTGGGTGGAGATGCTAACACCTCCCCCAGGCAGGAATTGTCACACCTGGCGGTGAGCCTCAAAGGCTCACCTCCTTTGTGCCAACCCAGCAGGACACTCCAGCTAGTGGAGTTGCCCGCCCCCTCCGGCCAGGCCCCACTTTTGGCGGCAAGGCCGGAGAAAATAATGAGAAAAACAAGGAGGAGTCACTGGCCAGTCAGGACAGCCCCTAAGGTGTCCTGAGCTGAGGTGACTCTGACTTTTAGAAATCCTCCATCTTGCAGATGGAGGATTCCCCCAATAGGGTTAGGATTGTGACCCCCTCCCCTTGGGAGGAGGCACAACGAGGGTGTACCCACCCTCAGGGCTAGTAGCCATTGGCTACTAACCCCCCAGACCTAAACACGCCCTTAAATTTAGTATTTAAGGGCTACCCTGAACCCTAGAAAATTAGATTCCTGCAACTACAAGAAGAAGGACGGCCTAGCTGAAACCCCTGCAGCGGAAGACCAGAAGACGACAACTGCCTTGGCTCCAGAAACTCACCGGCCTGTCTCCTGCCTTCCAAAGATCCTGCTCCAGCGACGCCTTCCAAAGGGACCAGCGACCTCGACATCCTCTGAGGACTGCCCCTGCTTTGAAAAGACAAGAAACTCCCGAGGACAGCGGACCTGCTCCAAGAAAAGCTGCAACTTTGTTTCCAGCAGCTTTAAAGAACCCTGCAAGCTCCCCGCAAGAAGCGTGAGACTTGCAACACTGCACCCGGCGACCCCGACTCGGCTGGTGGAGATCCGACACCTCAGGAGGGACCCCAGGACTACTCTGATACTGTGAGTACCAAAACCTGTCCCCCCTGAGCCCCCACAGCGCCGCCTGCAGAGGGAATCCCGAGGCTTCCCCTGACCGCGACTCTTTGAACCTAAAGTCCCGACGCCTGGGAGAGACCCTGCACCCGCAGCCCCCAGGACCTGAAGGACCGGACTTTCACTGGAGAAGTGACCCCCAGGAGTCCCTCTCCCTTGCCCAAGTGGAGGTTTCCCCGAGGAACCCCCCCCTTGCCTGCCTGCAGCGCTGAAGAGATCCCGAGATCTCTCATAGACTAACACTGCGAACCCGACGCCTGTTTTCGACACTGCACCCGGCCGCCCCCGCGCTGCTGAGGGTGAAATTTCTGTGTGGACTTGTGTCCCCCCCGGTGCCCTACAAAACCCCCCTGGTCTGCCCTCCGAAGACGCGGGTACTTACCTGCAAGCAGACCGGAACCGGGGCACCCCCTTCTCTCCATTCTAGCCTATGTGTTTTGGGCACCACTTTGAACTCTGCACCTGACCGGCCCTGAGCTGCTGGTGTGGTGACTTTGGGGTTGCTCTGAACCCCCAACGGTGGGCTACCTTGGACCAAGAACTGAGCCCTGTAAGTGTCTTACTTACCTGGTTAACCTAACAAATACTTACCTCCCCTAGGAACTGTGAAAATTGCACTAAGTGTCCACTTTTAAAACAGCTATTTGTCAATAACTTGAAAAGTATACATGCAATTTTGATGATTTGAAGTTCCTAAAGTACTTACCTGCAATACCTTTCGAATGAGATATTACATGTAAAATTTGAACCTGTGGTTCTTAAAATAAACTAAGAAAAGATATTTTTCTATACAAAAACCTATTGGCTGGATTTGTCTCTGAGTGTGTGTACCTCATTTATTGTCTATGTGTACGTACAACAAATGCTTAACACTACTCCTTGGATAAGCCTACTGCTCGACCACACTACCACAAAATAGAGCATTAGTATTATCTATTTTTACCACTATTTTACCTCTAAGGGGAACCCTGGGACTCTGTGCATGCTATTCCTTACTTTGAAATAGCACATACAGAGCCAACTTCCTACAGTAAGTCACCCCTCCAGCAGACTTTAAAGCCCTAAGGCAGGGTGCACTATACCACAGGTGAGGGCATAGCTGCATGAGCAATATGCCCCTACAGTGTGTAAGTCTATTCTTAGACATTTTAAGTACAGTGTGGCCATATTAAGTGTATGGTCTGGGAGTTTGTCAAAACGAACTCTTAGAGATGCCCCCTGAAATTCCACAATTCCTCAGTGCAGGACTGACTGGTCTGTGCCAGCCTGCCACTGAGAGAAGTTTCTGACCCCATGGGTGAGAGCCTTTGTGCTCTCTGGGGCCAGAAAAAGCCTGCACTGGGTGGAGGTGCTTCACACCTTCCCCCTGTAGGAACTAACACCTAGCGGTGAGCCTCAAAGGCTCAGGCTTCGTGTTACAATGCCCCAGGGCACTCCAGCTAGTAGAGATGCCCAGCCCCTGGACAAAGCCCCACTTTTGGCGGCAAGTCTAGAGGGATGATTAGGAAAAACAAGGACTCACCACCTCAGCCACGACCACCCCTAAGGTGTCCAGAGCTGAAGTGACCCCTCACCCTTGCAGAATCCTCCATCTTGGTTTGGAGGACAGGGACCAGTAGGGGTTAGGAATGTGCCCCCTCCCCCAAAAGGAGTGGGCAAAGGAAGGGTGTAGTCACCCTCAGGGACAGTAGCCATTGGCTACTGCCCTCTGACTCTTAAAATGTCCCTAAAGCTTGTATTTAAGGGATCAGTGAACCAAGCTAGTCAGAATCCCGACGACCTCACAAGAAGGACCGCTTAGCAGAAACCCCAGTTGAGAAGAAAAGGAGACAACAACTTACTTGGCCACTGCCCTACCGGCCTGTCTCCTGCTTCAAAGAACCTGCAGAAGAAAAGCAACGCATCCTGCAGGTCCAGTGACCTCTGAAAAAACTCCAGAGGACTGCCCGCATCACAGAGGATCAAGATCTCCAGTGGACAGCGGCCCTGGTTCAAAGAAGAACAGAAGAAGAAACATCTTCTGAAGGACTCCCACCTCACTCCAGAAGCGTGAGCCCTAACCACTCTGCACCAAAAGCCCACAGCCTGAGTCCTGGTGACCCTACCGATCAAAGAGGACCCCCAGGTGACAGTGACCAAGTGTCCACCATTGGATGACCTCTGCACCCCTCCATGAGGACACCTGCAGAGGACCCCGCTGAACGTGACTGCCCTGGAAGAAGATAACCCAAAGGAACCACTGCACCCGCAACCCCCAGGCCTTGGACAAATCGACATCTGGTGCAGCAATGATCAACAGGCGGCTCTCTTCCCTGTCTGACCGGAGGTGTGTGCGAGACACCACCCTGGACCTTGCCTGCAGCGTCTGAGTGACTCCCGGGGTCCCCACAGAGTTTCATTGGAAACCTGACGCCCAGTTTGCACCCTGCACCCGGCCGCCCGTAGTGCCGCTGAGGGGGTGGGATTGGTGCCTATTTGGGGCCCCTCCAGTGTTCCTCTAATCTCCCCTGGTCTGCCCTCCGAACCGAGGGTACTTACCTGCTGGCAGACCGAAATCAGAGTACCCCCTATCGCCATAGGAGCCCACGTTAATATTGATCAACTTTGACCTCTGCACACAGCCGGCCCCGTGTTGCTGGTGGTGGGTGTTTGGGGTTGATTTGAACCCCAAACAGTGGACTACCTATAACCCAGAGACTGGAACTGTAAGTTGTGTACTTACCTCTAAAACTGCACTTTATTGTCTTCCCCCAGGAACTGTTCTGAAAGTGCACTGTGTCCCCTTTTAAAATAGATATTATCTGTTTTCTTAAAAACTGTTTACTTGTCTAAAGTGAAACAAAGTTACTTATCTGCAATAGCATTTACTTCTGAACTGTGTCTTGTGGTTCTAGCAATAAAGTAGCAAGAATATACTTTTCTATATAAAAGCCTATTGGTCTGGAGTTAAGTCACTGAGTGTGTGTTTCTTCTATTGCTTGTGTGTGTACAACAAATGCTTAATACTACCCTCTGATAAGCCTAACTGCTCGACCACACTACCACAAATAGAGCATTAATATTATCTATTATTGCCTCAGTCAAGCCTCTTGGGGAACCCCTGGACTCTATGCACACTATCTCATTTTGATATAGTATATGCAGAGCCAGCTTCCTACAAGCACCAAAAGGAACAAAGCGCCAACTGTCGGTATCTGGTCGCACTGGTCCGTGACAGTCAAGTTCAGGCTGACCACGATGGAGAGTGGGCCAGCTACAGAGACCCAGTTAGGCCTGCTGAACAGAGTAGCTTGAGTCCTGGTTAGCAGAGTTGTGGGGGATCAACGTCGAAAGTGAGATGTGCATTCGAAGTGATGGGTTGGTTCAGAGCTGTGGCGAGGCTGCGATGTGAGGTCCAGTGTTGCTGTTGAGAATCCAATTTATGAGGATCCCGTTGTGTAGGAAGTTGGCTCTGTATATACTATTTCAAAGTAAGAAATAGTGTGCACAGAGTCCAAGGGTTCCTCTTAGAGGTAAGATAGAGCATTAGAATTATCTCTTTTTGCCACTATATTGTGGTAGTGTGGGCGAGCAGTAGGCTTATCAGAGGGTAGTGTTAAGCATCTGTGGTACACACACAGGCAATAAATGAGGAACACACACTCAAAGACTTACTCCAGGCCAATAGGTTTGTATATCGAAAAATATCTTTTCTTAGTTTATTTTAAGAACCACAGGTTCAAGTTTACAAGTAATACTTCAAATGAAAGGTATTTCACTCAGGTATTCTAGGAACTTTGAATAATCACAGTATCATGTACAGTTTTGACAAAAATGGCAATAAGCTATTTTAAAAGTGGACACAGTGCAAAAATCAACCGTTCCTGGGGGAGGTAAGTAAATGTTAAGTTCACAGGTAAGTAAAACACTTACAGGGTTCAAAGATGGGTCCAAGGCAGCCCACTATTGGGGGTTCAAGGCAACCCCAAAGATCCCACACCAGCAGCTCAGGGCCGGTCAGGTGCAGAGGTCAAAGAGGGGCCCAAAACACATAGGCTTCAATGGAGAACAGGGGTGCCCCGGTTCCAGTACCGTACCTGCGTCCTCAGGGGGCAGGCCAGGGGGGTTTTGTAGGGCGATGGGGGGGGGGGGGGGGGGGGAACACCCAAGTAGGCATACAACACTCCCTCAGCTGCACAGGGATCGCCGGGTGCAGTGTGCAAAGCAGGCGTCGGGGTTTAGGTAGGAAACAATGGAGGGACCCCGGGGGTCCCTAGCGGTGCAGGCAAACACAGGGGGGCTTCTCAGGACAGCCACCACCTGGGCTAGGCAGAGGGTCGCCTGGGGGGTTACTCCTGCGTTGAAGTTCGGTTCCTTCAGGTCCAGGGGGTTGAGGGTGCAGTGTTGGTTCCAGGCGTCGGGTCCCTTGTTCCAGGCAGTTGAGGTCAGGGGGAGCCTCTGGATTCTCTCTGCAGGCGTCGCTGTGGGGGCTCAGGGGGTTGTCTCTGGTTACTCACGGGCTTGCAGTCGCCGGGGAGTCCTCTCTGAGGTGTTTGTTCTCTGGATCTTGAGCCGGGGGCGTCGGGTGCAGAGTGTGAAGTCTCAAGCTTCCGGCGGGAAACGTGCAGTCTTGGAAAGTTGCTTCTTTGTTGCAAAGTAGCAGCTGGTTTTGGACAGGGCCGCTGTTCACTGGAGTTTCTTGGTCCTTTTGTCCCGGGCAGTCCTCTGAGGCTTCAGAGGTTGCTGGTCCCTGTCGGATGTGTCACTGGAGCAGGTTTTCAAAGTTGGAGACAGGCCGGGAGGGCTGGGGCCAAAGCAGTTGTCGTCTTCCACCTTCTCTGCAGGCTTGTAAGTCAGCAGTCCTTGTTTCTTCAGGTTGCAGGAGTCTGATTTCCTGTGATCTGGGGAGACCCTAAATACTGAATTTAGGGGTGTGTTTAGGTCTGGGAGGGCAGTAGCCAATGGCTACTGTCCTTGAGGGTGGTTACACCCTCTTTGTGCCTCTCCCTTGGGGAGGGGGGTCACATCCTTAATCCTATTGGGGAATCCTCCAAACTGCAGATGGAGGATTTCTAAAGGCAGGGGTCACCTCCGCTCAGGACACCTTAGGGGCTGTCCTGACTGGTGGGTGACTCATCCTTGTTTTTCTCATTATCTCCCCTGGACTTGCTGCCAAAAGTGGGGTGGGCGTCCAGGGGGCAGGCATCTCCACTAGCTGCAGGCGTCGCTGTGGGAGCTCAGGGGGGCCGACTCTGGCTATTCACGGTCTCAGAGTCACTGGGGAGTCCTCCCTGGTGTGTTTGTTCTCCACAAGTCGAGCCGGGGGCGTCTGGTGCAGAGTGCAGTCTCACGCTTCCGGCGGGAAACGTGTGTGGTTTCAAAGTTGCTTCTTTGTTGCAAAGTTGCAGTATTTGGGGAACAGAGCCGCTGTCCTCAGGAGTTCTTGGTCCTTCTAGATGCAGGGTGGTCCTCTGAGGCTTTAGAGGTCGCTGGTCCCTGTGGAAAGCGTCGCTGGCGCAGTGTCTTTAGAAGTGGGAAGACCAGCCGGTAGAGCTGGGGCCAAAGCAGTTGGTGTCTCAGTCTTCTCTGCAGGTTTTCAGTTCAGCAGTACTCTTCTTCTTAGGTTGCAAGAATCTGAGTTCCTAGGTTCTGGGGAGCCCCTAAATACTGAATTTAGGGGTGTGTTTAGGTCTGGGGGGTTAGTAGCCAATGGCTACTAGCCCTGAGGGTGGCTACACCCTCTTTGTGCCTCCTCCCTGAGGGGAGGGGGGCACATCCCTAATCCTATAGGGGGAATCCTCCATCTGCAAGATGGAGGATTTCTAAAAGGCAGTCACCTCAGCTCAGGACACCTTAGGGGCTGTCCTGACTGGCCAGTGACTCCTTGTTTTTCTCATGATCTCCTCTGGCCTTGCCGCCAAAATTGGGGCCGTGGCCGGAGGGGGCGGGCAACTCCACTAGCTGGAGTGCCCTGGGATGCTGTAACAAAGGGGGTGAGCCTTTGAGGCATCTCCACCCAGTACAGGCTTTACTAGCCACAGAGTGACAAAGGGACTCTCCCCATGTGGCCAGCAACATGTCTCTAGTGTGGCAGGCTGCTAAAACCAGTCAGCCTACACAGATAGTCGGTTAAGGTTTCAGGGGGGCACCTCTAAGGTGCCCTCTGGGGTGTATGTTACAATAAAATGTACACTGGCATCATTGTGCACTTATTGTGCTGAGAAGTTTGATACCAAACTTCACAGTTTTCAGTGTAGCCATTATGGTGCTGTGGAGTTCGTGCATGACAGACTCCCAGACCATATACTCTTATGGCTACCCTGCACTTACAATGTCTAAGGTTTTGCTTAGACACTGTAGGGGCATAGTGCTCATGCACTAATGGCCTCACCTATGGTATAGTGCACCCTGTCTTAGGGCTGTAAGGCCTGCTAGAGGGGTAACTTATCTATACTTCATAGGCAGTGTGAGGTTGGCATGGCACCCTGAGGGGACTGCCATGTCGACTTAGTAGTTTTTTCCCCCCTAGCACACACAAGCTAGCAAGCAGTGTGTCTGTGCTGAGTGAGGGGTCCCCAGGGTGGCATAAGACATGCTGCAGCCCTTAGAGAGTTTCCCTGGCATCAGGGCCCTTGGTACCAGTTACAAGGGACTTACCTGGATGCCAGGGTGTGCCAATTGTGGAAACAAAAGTACAGGTTAGAGAAAGAACACTGGTGCTGGGGCCTGGTTAGCAGGCCTCAGCACACTTTCAAATCAAAACTTAGCATCAGCAAAGGCAAACAGTCAGGGGGTAACCATGCCAAGGAGGCATTTCCTTACAGAAAGACTCCTCACACTCTCTGGAAAAGATGCAGAATCCTATGACCTCATGAAGGCTACCCTGATTGAGGGCTTTGGATTCTCCACTAAGGAGTATAGAATTGGGTTCAGGGGGGGCTCACAAATCCTCGAGCCAGACCTGGGTTGATTTTGTTGACTACTCAGTGAAAACACTGGATAGTTGGATTCAAGGCAGTGGTGTAAATGATTATGATGGGCTGTACAATTTATTTGTGAAAGAACACATGTTAAGTAGTTGTCCAAATGATCAACTGCATCAGCATCTGGTAGACCTAGGACCAATTTCTCCCTAGGAATTGGGAAAGAAGGCGGACCATTGGGTCAAGACTAGGGTGACCAAGACTTCCACAGGGGGTGACCAAAAGAAAGGGGTCACAAAGCCTCCCCAGGGGAAGAGTGTTGAGAAATCCAAAGGGAAATATAGTCAAGCCTCTTCTACAGGCCCCCAAAAACCTGCACAGGAGGGTGGACCCAGAGCCTCTTCACAATCCAATTTTGGGTACAAGGGGATAAACTTTGATCCCAAAAAGGCCTGGTGTCGTAGCTGTAATCAGCCTGGACACCAAACTGGAGACAAGGCCTGTCACAAGAAAGGTTCCACTTCTAAGTCTACTACAGCTAACACTGGAATGGCCAGTCTCCAAGTGGGATCAACAGTGTGCCCAGAGCAAATCAGGTGCCACACTGAAGCTACATTAGTCTGAGGGTGGGGTGGATTTAGCCACACTGGCTGCCTGGCCCCCTAACATGCAAAAATACAGGCAGCAGCTCTTAATAATGGGACAAGTGCAGAAGGTCTGAGGGATACAGGTGCCAGTGTCACCATGGTGACAGAGAAACTGGTTCCCCCTGGTCAATACCTGGCTGGACAAACTTATCCAGTCACCAACGCTGACAATCAGACTAAAGTACATCCCATGGCTATGGTAACTTTAGAGTGGGGAGGGGTCAATGGCCTGAAACAGGTGGTGGTCTCCTCAAATACCCCAGTAGACTGTTTGCTTGGAAATGACCTGGAGTCCTCAGCATGGGCTGAGGTAGAACTGAAAACCCATGCAGCCATGCTGGGTATCCCTGAACAGGTGTGTCTCAAGACAAGGGCACAGTGCAAGGCTCAGGGTGAAAAAGTGGTGTTGGAGCCTGGAAAAAGGGCCCAACCCACCAAGAGAAAAGGAAAGAAGGCTGGGGAACCAGCTTCAACACAACAAGAAAAAGAGAGCCTCTCTTCTCAGGAAGAAGTTCTGCCCTCGGAGGGAACTGAGCCTCTGGAGTTAGAACCTTATCAGGTTGAGCTCCTAGGCCCAGGGGGACCCTCAAGGGAGCAGTTGTGTAAGGGGCAAGAAACCGGTCACTCTCTTGAAGGCCTTAGGCAGCAAGCTGCTGAAGAGTCCAATAGAAAGATAAGAGGAACACATAGGGTCTATTGGGAAGATGGACTCCATTACACGGAGGCAAGAGATCCCAAACCTGGTGCCACTAGGAGAGTGGTAGTGCCTCAGGAGTTTAGGGAGTTCATTCTCACCTTAGCCCATGATATTCCTCTTGCTGGGCATTTGGAACAGACCAAGACGTGGGAGAGACTAGTCAACCACTTCTATTGGCCCAACATGTCCCAGAAGGTCAAGGAGTTTTCTGTCTCCTGTGCCACCTGTCAAGCCAGTGGTAAGACAGGTGAGCACCCAAAGGCCCCCCTCATTCCACTTCCAGTGGTGAGGTTCCCCTTTGAAAGAGTGGGTGTGGACATAGTGGACCCACTTGAACCTCCCACAGGGAACCTGTACATACTAGTAGTAGTGGATCATGCTACTAGATAACCTGAAGCAATTCCCCTTGGGTCGACTACTGCCCCTGCAGTAGCCAAGGCACTCATTGGTATTTTTACCAGAGTGGGTTTTCCTAAGGAGGTGGTGTCTGGCAGAGGTACCAACTTCATGTCAGCATACCTGAAACACATGTGGAATGAGTGTGGAGTGACTTATAAATTCACTACACCATACCATCCACAAACCAATGGTCTTGTAGAAAGATTTAACAAGATATTGAAAGGCATGATCATGGGGCTCCCTGAAAAACTCAAAAGGAGATGGGATGTCCTCTTGCCATGTCTGCTTTTCGCTTACAGAGAGGTGCCTCAGAAGGGAGTAGGATTCTCACCCTTTGAGCTTCTGTTTGGCCATCCTGTAAGGGGACCACTAGCTCTTGTGAATGAAGGCTGGGAGAGACCTCTTCATGAGCCTAAGCAAGATATAGTGGACTATGTACTAGGCCTACGTTCAAGGATGGCAGAGTACATGGAAAAGGCAAGTAAAAACCTTGAGGCCAGCCAACAGCTCCAGAAGTTTTGGTATGACCAAAAGGCTGCAATGGTTGAATTTCAACCAGGGCAGGAAGTCTGGGTTTTGGAGCCTGTGGCTCCCAGGGCACTTCAGGACAAATGGAGTGGCCCTTATCCAGTGCTAGAAAAGAAGAGTCAGGTCACCTACCTGGTAGACCTAGGCACTAGCAGGACCCCCAAAAGGGTGATCCATGTGAACCGCCTAAAGCTCTTCCATGATAGGGCTGATGTTAATCTGTTGATGGTAACAGATGAGGACCAGGAAGCTAAGAGTGAACCTCTCCCTAATCTCCTCTCCACAGACCCTAAAGATGGCTCAGTTGATGAAGTGATCTATTCAGACACCCTCTCTGGCCAACAGCAATCTGACTGTAGGAAGGTCCTGCAACAGTTTGCTGAGCTCTTTCCCTAACCCCTGGTCAGACACACCTGTGTACCCATGATGTGGACACAGGAGACAGCATGCCTGTCAAAAACAAAATATTCAGAGAGTCTGACCAAGTTAAGGAAAGAATCAAAGTGGAAGTCCACAAGATTCTGGAATTGGGAGTCATTGAGCGCACTGACAACCCCTGGGCTAGCCCAGTGGTCTTAGTCCCCAAACCTCACACCAAAGATGGAAAGAGAGATTAGGTTTTGTGTGGACTACAGAGGGCTTAATTCTGTCACCAAGACAGATGCCCATCCCATTCCAAGGGCAGATGAACTCATTGACAAACTAGGTGCTGCCAAATACTTAAGTACCTTTGACTTGACAGCAGGGTACTGGCAAATCAAAATGGCACCAGGAGCAAAAGAAAAGACAGCATTCTCCACACCTGATGGGCATTATCAGTTCACTGTTATGCCCTTTGGTTTAAAGAATGCCCCTGCCACCTTCCAAAGGTTGGTTAATCAAGTCCTTGCTGGCTTGGAGTCCTTTAGTGCAGCTTATCTTGACGATATTGCTGTCTTTAGCTCCAGCTGGCAGGATCACCTGGTCCACCTGAAGAAGGTTTTGAAGGCTCTGCAATCAGCAGGCCTCTCTATCAAGGCATCCAAATGCCAGATAGGGCAGGGAATGAAAATGTCACTTACCCAGTGTACATCTGTTCGTGGCATTAGCCGCTGCAGATTCACATGCTGTGCATAGTCTGCCGTCTGGTGTTGGGTCGGAGTGTTACAAGTTGTTTTTCTTCGAAGAAGTCTTTTCGAGTCACGAGACCGAGGGACTCCTCCTCCTTGGTTTCCATTGCGCATGGGCGTCAACTCCATCTTCAATTGTTTTCCCCGCAGAGGGTGAGGTAGGAGTTGTGTATGTTAGTAATAGTGCCCATGCAATGGAATGAATAAGTATGTACAAAATAAAGTACAAGTAATATATTTACAAATGTACAAATGTTGAAGATTACTTCCATACGGCTACAGGCTCCCGGGGAGGCGGGTGGGCGCATGTGAATCTGCAGCGACTAATGCCACGAACAGATGTACACTGGGTAAGTGACATTTTCAGTTCGGTGGCATGTGTAGCTGCAGATACACATGTTGTGCATAGACTAGTAAGCAGTTATCTCCCCAAAAACGGTGGCTCAGCCTGTAGGAGTGGAAGTAGTTTGAAATAAAGTTCTTAGTACAGCTTGATCTACTGTGGCTTGTTGTGCGGATAGCACGTCTACACAGTAGTGCTTAGTAAATGTGTGAGGCGTAGACCATGTGGCTGCCTTACATATTTCGTTCATTGGAATATTTCCTAGGAAGGCCATGGTAGCGCCTTTCTTTCTGGTTGAGTGTGCCTTTGGTGTAATGGGCAGCTCTCTCTTTGCTTTAAGGTAGCAGGTTTGGATACACTTAACTATCCATCTGGCTATACCCTGTTTTGATATTGGGTTTCCTGTATGAGGTTTTTGAAATGCAATAAACAGTTGTTTTGTTTTCCTAATTAGTTTTGTTCTGTCAATGTAGTACATTAGTGCTCTTCTGATGTCTAATGTATGTAGTGCCCTTTCAGCTACTGAGTCTGGCTGTGGAAAGAACACTGGTAGTTCTACTGTTTGATTTAAGTGGAACCTTGAAATAACTTTTGGTAAAAATGTAGGATTGGTTCTTAGAACTACCTTATTTTTGTGTATTTGAATAAAAGGTTCCTGTATAGTAAACGCTTGAATTTCGCTTACTCTTCTTAGAGATGTAATGGCAATGAGAAATGCAACCTTCCACGTTAAGAATTGCATTTCGCAAGAATGCATGGGTTCGAAAGGTGGACCCATGAGTCTTGTTAAGACGATCTTGAGGTTCCATGAAGGAACAGGTGGTGTTCTTGGTGGTATAATTCTTTTTAGGCCTTCCATAAACACTTTAATGACAGGTATCCTGAATAGTGAAGTTGAATGGGTAATCTGCAGGTATGCAGAAATTGCTGCGAGGTGTATCTTTATGGAAGAGAAGGCCAGATTTGATTTCTGCAAATGTAGTAAGTATCCTACTACAGCCTTTGGAGATGCATGTAATGGTTGAACTTGATTACTATGGCAGTAGCAAACAAATCTTTTCCATTTACTTGCATAGCAGTGTCTAGTGGATGGCCTTCTAGCCTGTTTTATGACCTCCATACATTCTTGGGTGAGGTTTAAATGTCCGAATTCTAGGATTTCAGGAGCCAGATTGCTAGATTCAGCGATGCTGGGTTTGGATGCCTGATCTGTTGTTTGTGTTGTGTTAGCAGATCTGGCCTGTTGGGTAGCTCGACATGGGGTACTACTGACAAGTCTAGTAGTGTTGTGTACCAGGGTTGTCTTGCCCATGTTGGTGCTATTAGTATGAGTTTGAGTTTGTTTTGACTCAATTTGTTTACTAGATATGGAAGGAGAGGGAGAGGGGGAAAAGCGTATGCAAATATCCCTGACCAATTCATCCATAGAGCATTGCCTTGAGACTGCCTGTGTGGGTATCTGGATGTGAAGTTTTGGCATTTTGCGTTCTCCTTTGTTGCAAATAGGTCTATTTGAGGTGTTCCCCAAATGTGGAAGTAAGTGTTTAGAATTTGGGGGTGAATCTCCCATTCGTGGACTTGTTGGTGATCTCGAGAGAGGTTGTCCGCTAGTTGATTCTGGATCCCTGGAATAAACTGTGCTATTAGGCGAATGTGGTTGTAAATCGCCCATTGCCATATCTTTTGTGCCAGGAGGCACAGCTGTGTCGAGTGTGTTCCCCCCTGTTTGTTTAGATAATACATTGTTGTCATGTTGTCTGTTTTGCCAAGAATGTATTTGTGGGTTATGATGGGTTGAAATGCTTTCAATGCTAGGAATACTGCTAACAATTCGAGGTGATTTATATGCAACTTCGTTTGATGTACGTCCCATTGTCCTTGGATGCTGTGTTGATTGAGGTGTGCTCCCCACCCTGTCATGGAAGCATCTGTTGTTATCACGTATTGTGGCACTGGGTCTTGGAAAGGCCGCCCTTTGTATAAATTTATACTGTTCCACCATAGAAGCGAGATGTATGTTTGGCGGTCTATCAACACCAGATCTAGAAGGTGACCCTGTGCCTGTGACCATTGCGATGCTAGGCACTGTTGTAAGGGCCTCATGTGCAGTCTTGCGTTTGGGACAATGGCTATGCATGAGGACATCATGCCTAGGAGTTTTAATACCATCTTTGCATGTATTTTTTGTGTCGGATACATGGCTTGTATAACCTTGTAAAAATGTTTAACCCTTTGTGGACTTGGAGTGGCTATCCCCTTTGTTGTGTTGATTGTCGCTCCTAAGTATTGCTGTGTTTTGCACGGCAGAATGTGTGATTTTGCATAGTTGATGGAGAAACCGAGTTTGTAGAGGGTTTGTATGACATACTCTGTGTGGTGTGAACACTTTGTTAGGGAGTTGGTTTTGATTAGCCAATCGTCTAGGTAGGGGAACACATGTATTTGCTGTCCTGATATGTGCAGCTACTACTGCTAGGCATTTTGTAAATACTCTTGGTGCGGTTGTTATACCGAACGGCAACACTTTGAATTGGTAATGTATTCCCTTGAATACGAACCTTAGGTATTTCCTGTGCGAGGGATGTATCGGTATGTGGAAATACGCGTCCTTTAGATCTAAGGTTGTCATATAGTCTTGTTGTTTTAGCAGTGGTAACACGTCTTGTAGCGTGACCATGTGAAAGTGTTCCGATTTGATGTAGATGTTTAGTGTTCTGAGATCTAAGATTGGTCTCAGTGTTTTGTCTTTTTTTGGTATTAGAAAGTACAGTGAGTAAACTCCTGTGTTCCTTTGTGTACGTGGTACAAGTTCTATTGCGTCCTTTTGCAGTAATGTCTGAACTTCTAATTCCAGAAGGTCTAAATGCTGTTTTGACATGTTTTGTGTTTTTGGTGGGACATTTGGAGGGATTTGGAGAAATTCTATGCAATAACCATGTTGGATAATTGCTAAGACCCAAGTGTCTGTTGTTATCTCCTCCCAAGCTTTGTAAAATTGTCTTAGTCTTCCCCCCACTGGTGGTGTGTGAAGGGGTTGAGTGACTTGTGAGTCACTGTTTGGTTGTAAGGGTTTTGGGACCTTGAAATTTTCCCCGGTTTCTAGGGAATTGTCCCCCTCTGTACTGGCCCCGAAAGCCTCCCCTTTGGTACTGTCATTGGAAGGTAGACGGTGTTGATTGTGAGGTGCTGGCTTGTGTGGCTTGACCCCGAAACCCCCCTCTGAAGGGTGTTCTGCGAAATGTGCCAAAAGTGCCTCTGCCCTGTGGGGAATAGAGTGCGCCCATGGCCTTGGCTGTGTCAGTGTCCTTTTTCAATTTCTCAATTGCCGTGTCCACATCGGGTCCAAACAATTGTTGTTCGTTGTAGGAAGTTGGCTCTGTATGTGCTATTTCAAAGTAAGGAATAGCATGCACAGAGTCCAAGGGTTCCCCTTAGAGGTAAAATAGTGGTAAAAATAGATAATACTAATGCTCTATTTTGTGGTAGTGTGGTCGAGCAGTAGGCTTATCCAAGGAGTAGTGTTAAGCATTTGTTGTACATACACATAGACAATAAATGAGGTACACACACTCAGAGACAAATCCAGCCAATAGGTTTTGTATAGAAAAATATCTTTTCTTAGTTTATTTTAAGAACCACAGGTTCAAATTCTACATGTAATATCTCATTCGAAAGGTATTGCAGGTAAGTACTTTAGGAACTTCAAATCATCAAAATTGCATGTATACTTTTCAAGTTATTGACAAATAGCTGTTTTAAAAGTGGACACTTAGTGCAATTTTCACAGTTCCTAGGGGGAGGTAAGTTTTGATTAGTTTTTCCAGGTAAGTAAGACACTTACAGGGTTCAGTTCTTGGTCCAAGCTAGCCCACCGTTGGGGGTTCAGAGCAACCCCAAAGTCACCACACCAGCAGCTCAGGGCCGGTCAGGTGCAGAGTTCAAAGTGGTGCCCAAAACACATAGGCTAGAATGGAGAGAAGGGGGTGCCCCGGTTCCGGTCTGCTTGCAGGTAAGTACCCGCGTCTTCGGAGGGCAGACCAGGGGGGTTTTGTAGGGCACCGGGGGGGACACAAGTCCACACAGAAATTTCACCCTCAGCGGCGCGGGGGCGGCCGGGTGCAGTGTAGAAACAAGCGTCGGGTTTGTAATGGAAGTCAATGGGAGATCTAGGGATCTCTTCAGCGCTGCAGGCAGGCAAGGGGGGGGTTCCTCGGGGAAACCTCCACTTGGTCAAGGGAGAGGGACTCCTGGGGGTCACTCCTCCAGTGAAAGTCCGGTCCTTCAGGTCCTGGGGGCTGCGGGTGCAGGGTCTCTCCCAGGTGTCGGGACTTTGGATTCAAGGAGTCGCGGTCAGGGGAAGCCTCGGGATTCCCTCTGCAGGCGGCGCTGTGGGGGCTCAGGGGGGACAGGTTTTGGTACTCACAGTATCAGAGTAGTCCTGGGGTCCCTCCTGAGGCGTCGGATCTCCACCAGCCGAGTCGGGGTCGCCGGGTGCAGTGTTGCAAGTCTCACGCTTCTTGCGGGGAGCTTGCAGGGTTCTTTAAAGCTGCTGGAAACAAAGTTGCAGCTTTTCTTGGAGCAGGTCCGCTGTCCTCGGGAGTTTCTTGTCTTTTCGAAGCAGGGGCAGTCCTCAGAGGATGTCGAGGTCGCTGGTCCCTTCGGAAGGCGTCGCTGGAGCAGGATCTTTGGAAGGCAGGAGACAGGCCGGTGAGTTTCTGGAGCCAAGGCAGTTGTCGTCTTCTGGTCTTCCTCTGCAGGGGTTTTTCAGCTAGGCAGTCCTTCTTCTTGTAGTTGCAGGAATCTAATTTTCTAGGGTTCAGGGTAGCCCTTAAATACTAAATTTAAGGGCGTGTTTAGGTCTGGGGGGTTAGTAGCCAATGGCTACTAGCCCTGAGGGTGGGTACACCCTCTTTGTGCCTCCTCCCAAGGGGAGGGGGACACAATCCTAACCCTATTGGGGGAATCCTCCATCTGCAAGATGGAGGATTTCTAAAAGTCAGAGTCACCTCAGCTCAGGACACCCTAGGGGCTGTCCTGACTGGTCAGTGACTCCTCCTTGTTGCTTTCTTTGTTCCCTCCAGCCTTGCCGCCAAAAGTGGGGGCTGTGGCCGGAGGGGGCGGGCAACTCCACTAAGCTGGAGTGTCCTGCTGGGCTGTGACAAAGGGGTGAGCCTTTGAGGCTCACCGCCAGGTGTCACAGCTCCTGCCTGGGGGAGGTGTTAGCATCTCCACCCAGTGCAGGCTTTGTTACTGGCCTCAGAGTGACAAAGGCACTCTCCCCATGGGGCCAGCAACATGTCTCTAGTGTGGCAGGCTGCTGGAACCAGTCAGCCTACACAGCTAGTTGGTTAAGTTTCAGGGGGCACCTCTAAGGTGCCCTCTGTGGTGTATTTTACAATAAAATGTACACTGGCATCAGTGTGCATTTATTGTGCTGAGAAGTTTGATACCAAACTTCCCAGTTTTCAGTGTAGCCATTATGGTGCTGTGGAGTTCGTGTAAAACAGACTCCCAGACCATATACTCTTATGGCTACCCTGCACTTACAATGTCTAAGGTTTTGCTTAGACACTGTAGGGGCACAGTGCTCATGCACTGGTACCCTCACCTATGGTATAGTGCACCCTGCCTTAGGGCTGTAAGGCCTGCTAGAGGGGTGTCTTACCTATACTGCATAGGCAGTGAGAGGCTGGCATGGCACCCTGAGGGGAGTGCCCTGTCGACTTACTCATTTTGTTCTCACCAGCACACACAGGCTTGTAAGCAGTGTGTCTGTGCTGAGTGAGGGGTCTCTAGGGTGGCATAAGACATGCTGCAGCCCTTAGAGACCTTCCTTGGCATCAGGGCCCTTGGTACTAGAAGTACCAGTTACAAGGGACTTATCTGAATGCCAGGGTGTGCCAATTGTGGATACAATGGTACATTTTAGGTGAAGGAACACTGGGGCTGGGGCCTGGTTAGCAGGGTCCCAGCACACTTCTCAGTCAAGTCAGCATCAGTATCAGGCAAAAAGTGGGGGGTAACTGCAACAGGGAGCCATTTCTTTACACAAGCCCCCCCCAGCCCACAGGCCAGGAGACTCAGCCAACGCTGGAAGAGTCTTCCTAGTCTGTCAGGCGAGGAAGAGTAGAGGAAATGGCTGGTTTGTTGCAGGGCCTACTCTGCCTTACATCCTCCTGTTCAGGTCATTCCCTCTGGGGAACTGACCCACTTCCACAGTGATAGGACCTAGTCTGAACTGCCTCTTGTCTGTGCTTTTTATGTCTTCACCCATTCTCTCTATTTTGAGGTCAGAGGTATCCACCTCTGCTAATCTTATCTTAGCCAGGGTCACCCCTAGCTTACCCAAAGAGGTTACCCAGAGCTGGAGTAACCCCACCATGACCAACAGGGTCAGGGGGCCTAACTTGTTATTTGGCATGGGGTCAGACCACCATGCCAAGGATAGTGCAGCCATAAAGGCTAACACCCAGCAGAGGCCACTGACAGCTGTCAGTGCCCAGAACCACACCTTTAGCTCTTCACCTACAAGGGAAGGGGCTAAGTTACAGGCTTCTTTGGGTTCAGGGTGCCTGTCTGCTGCATTAGAGTGGGGGGTTACCACATCTTGTAGTAAACACCCTTCTTCCACTCTTTCTTCTGTTAGCTGAGGAGCCACCCACTCAGGCTTAACAGTTGCCTGACGAGCCAGGACTTCTTGTGGGTCAGGTTGGACTTTATCAGAGCCATTTTTGGAGTTCTCCCTTACTGGAGCAGAATCTCCTTGGCTTGCTGGAACCTTGGCTAAAGGTTGTCCACCTTTCCTACTCTGTTTCCTTTTCTTTTTCCTCTGGGGCCTACTTGCATTTACTGCAGAGGCAGGCACTCCAGAATCCTTGGGAGAGGACTGGCCCTGGACCAGTTCTTCTCTTAGGCTCTGACTAACCTCTGGGTAGTCATTTCCAAGGAGACAATCAAGGGGGAGGTCTGTACTGACTACCACCCTTCTCCAGCTAAAAGTTCCACCCACTTCTATGGGCACAAGAGCCACAGGCCTATTAGTGACCCTGTCTGGGCTAACTCTTACTCTGGCCATCTCACCTGGGATGTACTGGTTTGAGAGCACCAGCCTGTCATGCACAATAGTGTGACTGGCACAAGTGTCTCTCAGGGCAGTGGCTGGGATTCCATTCACCTGTAGGTGGTGGAAGTGTCTACTTCCCTCTGGAATCTCCAACTCACCTGTTGGGCCCATTTTCCAGTTGAAAGCTATGAAGACCTCCTCATCTGAGGAGTCATCTCCAATGGCTACACTGGTTACCCCTGGAATTTTGTTCTGGGGTTTGTTTTTGGGACAAGAAGTGTCCTTGGTGTGGTGCCCAGACTGTTTACAGTTGTGGCACCATGCCTTAGTGGCATCCCAGTTCTTACCCTGGTACCCACCTTTGTTTTGGGTTGTGTCTTGGGGCCCACCCACCTGTTCTGGTTTTTGGGGGCCTACAGAGGACTCTTTTTCTTTGTTTCTAGTGTCACCCACTTTCTCCTGGGGAGTTTTTGTAACCCCTTTCTTTTGGTCACCCCCAGTGGAAGTTTTGGTTACCCTAGTCTTGACCCAGTGGTCTGCCTTCTTTCCCAATTCTTGGGGAGAAATTGGACCTAGGTCTACCAGATACTGATGCAACTTTTCATTGAAGCAGTTACTTAAAATGTGTTCTTTCATAAACAAATTATAAAGCCCAACATAGTCACACACTTCATTTCCAGTTAACCAACCATTTAGTGTTTTTACTGAGTAGTCTACAAAATCAACCCAGGTCTGGCTCGAGGATTTTTGAGCCCCCCTGAATCTAATTCTATACTCCTCAGTGGAGAATCCAAAGCCCTCAATCAGGGTACCCTTCATGAGGTCATAAGATTCTGCATCTTTTCCAGAGAGTGTGAGGAGTCTATCCCTACACTTTCCAGTGAACATTTCCCAAAGGAGAGCACCCCAGTGAGATCTGTTTACTTTTCTGGTTACACAAGCCCTCTCAAAAGCTGTGAACCATTTGGTGATGTCATCACCATCTTCATATTTTGTTACAATCCCTTTGGGGATTTTTAGGATGTCAGGAGAATCTCTGACCCTATTTAAGTTGCTGCCACCATCGATGGGACCTAGGCCCATCTCTTTTCTTTCCCTTTCTATGGCTAGGAGCTGCTTTTCCAAAGCCAATCTTTTGACCATCCTGGCTAACAGGGGGTCATCTTCACTGGAGTTATCCTCAGTGATTTCAGAGGTGTTGGTCTCTCCTGTGAGGGAACCAGCATCTCTGACTATTATTTTTGGAGTCAGGGTTTGAGGGACCCTGTTCTCCCTAGATAGGACTGGTAGGGGGGAATTTTCCTCCAAGTCACTATCCTCTTCCTCTGAGTTGCCACCCTCAGAGGGGTTGGCCTTTTCAAACTCTGCCAAAAGCTCCTGGAGCTGTATTTTGGTAGGTTTGGGGCCCATTGTTATTTTCTTTATTTTACAGAGTGACCTTAGCTCCCTCATCTTAAGATGGAGGTAAGGTGTGGTGTCGAGTTCCACCACAGTCACATCTGTGCTAGACATTTTGCTTCTAAAAGTTGGAATACTTTTTAAGAATCTACAACTGGTTCTAGAATCTAATTCAAACTTTTACAAACTTTTAAACTCTAAAAGAAATGCTAAACAGGATCTAACACAAGGCCCTAGCAGGTCTTTTAAGAATTTAGAAAACTTTTCAAATTGCAAAAATCAATTTCTAATGACAATTTTGGAATTTGTCGTGTGATCAGGTATTGGCTGAGTAGTCCAGCAAATGCAAAGTCTTGTACCCCACCGCTGATCCACCAATGTAGGAAGTTGGCTCTGTATGTGCTATTTCAAAGTAAGGAATAGCATGCACAGAGTCCAAGGGTTCCCCTTAGAGGTAAAATAGTGGTAAAAATAGATAATACTAATGCTCTATTTTGTGGTAGTGTGGTCGAGCAGTAGGCTTATCCAAGGAGTAGTGTTAAGCATTTGTTGTACATACACATAGACAATAAATGAGGTACACACACTCAGAGACAAATCCAGCCAATAGGTTTTGTATAGAAAAATATCTTTTCTTAGTTTATTTTAAGAACCACAGGTTCAAATTCTACATGTAATATCTCATTCGAAAGGTATTGCAGGTAAGTACTTTAGGAACTTCAAATCATCAAAATTGCATGTATACTTTTCAAGTTATTGACAAATAGCTGTTTTAAAAGTGGACACTTAGTGCAATTTTCACAGTTCCTAGGGGGAGGTAAGTTTTGATTAGTTTTTCCAGGTAAGTAAGACACTTACAGGGTTCAGTTCTTGGTCCAAGCTAGCCCACCGTTGGGGGTTCAGAGCAACCCCAAAGTCACCACACCAGCAGCTCAGGGCCGGTCAGGTGCAGAGTTCAAAGTGGTGCCCAAAACACATAGGCTAGAATGGAGAGAAGGGGGTGCCCCGGTTCCGGTCTGCTTGCAGGTAAGTACCCGCGTCTTCGGAGGGCAGACCAGGGGGGTTTTGTAGGGCACCGGGGGGGACACAAGTCCACACAGAAATTTCACCCTCAGCGGCGCGGGGGCGGCCGGGTGCAGTGTAGAAACAAGCGTCGGGTTTGTAATGGAAGTCAATGGGAGATCTAGGGATCTCTTCAGCGCTGCAGGCAGGCAAGGGGGGGGTTCCTCGGGGAAACCTCCACTTGGTCAAGGGAGAGGGACTCCTGGGGGTCACTCCTCCAGTGAAAGTCCGGTCCTTCAGGTCCTGGGGGCTGCGGGTGCAGGGTCTCTCCCAGGTGTCGGGACTTTGGATTCAAGGAGTCGCGGTCAGGGGAAGCCTCGGGATTCCCTCTGCAGGCGGCGCTGTGGGGGCTCAGGGGGGACAGGTTTTGGTACTCACAGTATCAGAGTAGTCCTGGGGTCCCTCCTGAGGCGTCGGATCTCCACCAGCCGAGTCGGGGTCGCCGGGTGCAGTGTTGCAAGTCTCACGCTTCTTGCGGGGAGCTTGCAGGGTTCTTTAAAGCTGCTGGAAACAAAGTTGCAGCTTTTCTTGGAGCAGGTCCGCTGTCCTCGGGAGTTTCTTGTCTTTTCGAAGCAGGGGCAGTCCTCAGAGGATGTCGAGGTCGCTGGTCCCTTCGGAAGGCGTCGCTGGAGCAGGATCTTTGGAAGGCAGGAGACAGGCCGGTGAGTTTCTGGAGCCAAGGCAGTTGTCGTCTTCTGGTCTTCCTCTGCAGGGGTTTTTCAGCTAGGCAGTCCTTCTTCTTGTAGTTGCAGGGATCTAATTTTCTAGGGTTCAGGGTAGCCCTTAAATACTAAATTTAAGGGCGTGTTTAGGTCTGGGGGGTTAGTAGCCAATGGCTACTAGCCCTGAGGGTGGGTACACCCTCTTTGTGCCTCCTCCCAAGGGGAGGGGGACACAATCCTAACCCTATTGGGGGAATCCTCCATCTGCAAGATGGAGGATTTCTAAAAGTCAGAGTCACCTCAGCTCAGGACACCCTAGGGGCTGTCCTGACTGGTCAGTGACTCCTCCTTGTTGCTTTCTTTGTTCCCTCCAGCCTTGCCGCCAAAAGTGGGGGCTGTGGCCGGAGGGGGCGGGCAACTCCACTAAGCTGGAGTGTCCTGCTGGGCTGTGACAAAGGGGTGAGCCTTTGAGGCTCACCGCCAGGTGTCACAGCTCCTGCCTGGGGGAGGTGTTAGCATCTCCACCCAGTGCAGGCTTTGTTACTGGCCTCAGAGTGACAAAGGCACTCTCCCCATGGGGCCAGCAACATGTCTCTAGTGTGGCAGGCTGCTGGAACCAGTCAGCCTACACAGCTAGTTGGTTAAGTTTCAGGGGGCACCTCTAAGGTGCCCTCTGTGGTGTATTTTACAATAAAATGTACACTGGCATCAGTGTGCATTTATTGTGCTGAGAAGTTTGATACCAAACTTCCCAGTTTTCAGTGTAGCCATTATGGTGCTGTGGAGTTCGTGTAAAACAGACTCCCAGACCATATACTCTTATGGCTACCCTGCACTTACAATGTCTAAGGTTTTGCTTAGACACTGTAGGGGCACAGTGCTCATGCACTGGTACCCTCACCTATGGTATAGTGCACCCTGCCTTAGGGCTGTAAGGCCTGCTAGAGGGGTGTCTTACCTATACTGCATAGGCAGTGAGAGGCTGGCATGGCACCCTGAGGGGAGTGCCCTGTCGACTTACTCATTTTGTTCTCACCAGCACACACAGGCTTGTAAGCAGTGTGTCTGTGCTGAGTGAGGGGTCTCTAGGGTGGCATAAGACATGCTGCAGCCCTTAGAGACCTTCCTTGGCATCAGGGCCCTTGGTACTAGAAGTACCAGTTACAAGGGACTTATCTGAATGCCAGGGTGTGCCAATTGTGGATACAATGGTACATTTTAGGTGAAGGAACACTGGGGCTGGGGCCTGGTTAGCAGGGTCCCAGCACACTTCTCAGTCAAGTCAGCATCAGTATCAGGCAAAAAGTGGGGGGTAACTGCAACAGGGAGCCATTTCTTTACATTCGTTGAACGGCATATTGAGCACTGCCTGTTGTATCTCGGGTTTAAACCCGATGTGCGCAACCATGCGTGCCTTCTTATGGTTACCGCGGTATTAATTGTTCTTGCAGCTGTATCCGCTGCATCCATAGAGGACCGTATTTGGTTATTAGAGATATGTTGTCCCTCCTCAACTACTTGTTTTGCCCGTTTCTGTAATTCTTTGGGTAGATGTTCGATGAGATGCTGCATCTCATCCCAATGGGCTCTGTCATATCGCGCTAGGAGCGCCTGAGAGTTCGCGATGCGCCACTGGTTTGCAGCTTGTACAGCAACCCTTTTTCCAGCTGCGTCGAACTTGCGGCTCTCTTTGTCCGGAGGTGGGGCGTCGCCTGATGTGTGCGAGTTGGCTCTCTTGCGAGCTGCCCCTACTACAACTGAATCTGGTGGCAGTTGTGATGTGATAAAAGCAGGGTCCGTGGGCGGTGCTTTATATTTTTTCTCCACCCGTGGAGTTATCGCTCTGCTTTTGACAGGTTCTTTAAAGATCTGTTTTGCGTGCCTTAGCATTCCCGGGAGCATAGGCAGGCTTTGATAGGTGCTATGGGTGGAGGAGAGGGTGTTGAAAAGGAAGTCATCCTCGACAGGTTCTGAGTGTAACGACACGTTATGGAACTCTGCTGCCCTAGCTACCACCTGTGCATACGCTGTGCTGTACTCAGGTGGTTAAGGCTTGGTAGGGTACGACTTAGGACTATTGTCTGATACTGGGGCGTCATATAGGTCCCAAGCGTCCTGGTCATCTTGGCTCATGGTGGTATGAGCTGGTGAATGTGACAGAGTTTGTGCCGGTGATGTATGAGTTACAGGTGGAGGAGAGGGTGGTGGAGTTACGTTCTTCACCACTTTTGCTTGTGGTGTTTGTTCTTGTGTTTGGAACTCGAGTCTCCTTTTCCTCCTGATTGGGGGAAGAGTGCTGATCTTCCCTGTCCCACTCTGTATGAAGATCCGCTTCTGGGTGTGGTCTACGTCAGTGGATTGTAACTCTTCTTCAAATCTGTGTTTGCGCATTTGAGAGGACAGTGATTGTTCCTCTGAATACGAGCTGGCAGTTGGTTCGGTTGCTGGGCGTTTTGGCACCGAAACTGTGTCTTTGCTTGTTTTCGGCTCCGAGGAGAATTTTCTCTTTTTTGTAGTCGAGCTTTCTCGGCACCGATCATCCTCGGTGCCGCTGTCTCTGCGTCGAGCAGCTTCGGTTCCGCTGTCTCTGCGTCGACCCTTTTCGGCAGCACTTTCTCGGTCCCGAGATTGCTGCATGCCTGTGTCTCGACCCGAGTCGGACGATCTCGGCACCAGTTCGCCCTTTTTCGGTGCCGATGGACGGTGTAAAGAAATGGCTCCCTGTTGCAGTTACCCCCCACTTTTTGCCTGATACTGATGCTGACTTGACTGAGAAGTGTGCTGGGACCCTGCTAACCAGGCCCCAGCACCAGTGTTCCTTCACCTAAAATGTACCATTGTATCCACAATTGGCACACCCTGGCATTCAGATAAGTCCCTTGTAACTGGTACTTCTAGTACCAAGGGCCCTGATGCCAAGAAAGGTCTCTAAGGGCTGCAGCATGTCTTATGCCACCCTAGAGACCCCTCACTCAGCACAGACACACTGCTTACAAGCCTGTGTGTGCTAGTGAGAACAAAATGAGTAAGTCGACATGGCACTCCCCTCAGGGTGCCATGCCAGCCTCTCACTGCCTATGCAGTATAGGTAAGACACCCCTCTAGCAGGCCTTACAGCCCTAAGGCAGGGTGCACTATACCATAGGTGAGGGTACCAGTGCATGAGCACTGTGCCCCTACAGTGTCTAAACAAAACCTTAGACATTGTAAGTGCAGGGTAGCCATAAGAGTATATGGTCTGGGAGTCTGTTTTACACGAACTCCACAGCACCATAATGGCTACACTGAAAACTGGGAAGTTTGGTATCAAACTTCTCAGCACAATAAATGCACACTGAAGCCAGTGTACATTTTATTGTAAAATACACCACAGAGGGCACCTTAGAGGTGCCCCCTGAAACTTAACCAACTATCTGTGTAGGCTGACTGGTTCCAGCAGCCTGCCACACTAGAGACATGTTGCTGGCCCCATGGGGAGAGTGCCTTTGTCACTCTGAGGCCAGTAACAAAGCCTGCACTGGGTGGAGATGCTAACACCTCCCCCAGGCAGGAGCTGTGACACCTGGCGGTGAGCCTCAAAGGCTCACCCCTTTGTCACAGCCCAGCAGGGCACTCCAGCTTAGTGGAGTTGCCCGCCCCCTCCGGCCACGGCCCCCACTTTTGGCGGCAAGGCTGGAGGGAACAAAGAAAGCAACAAGGAGGAGTCACTGGCCAGTCAGGACAGCCCCTAAGGTGTCCTGAGCTGAGGTGACTCTGACTTTTAGAAATCCTCCATCTTGCAGATGGAGGATTCCCCCAATAGGGTTAGGATTGTGACCCCCTCCCCTTGGGAGGAGGCACAAAGAGGGTGTACCCACCCTCAGGGCTAGTAGCCATTGGCTACTAACCCCCCAGACCTAAACACGCCCTTAAATTTAGTATTTAAGGGCTACCCTGAACCCTAGAAAATTAGATTCCTGCAACTACAAGAAGAAGGACTGCCCAGCTGAAAACCCCTGCAGCGGAAGACCAGAAGACGACAACTGCCTTGGCTCCAGAAACTCACCGGCCTGTCTCCTGCCTTCCAAAGATCCTGCTCCAGCGACGCCTTCCAAAGGGACCAGCGACCTCGACATCCTCTGAGGACTGCCCCTGCTTCGAAAAGACAAGAAACTCCCGAGGACAGCGGACCTGCTCCAAGAAAGGCTGCAACTTTGTTTCCAGCAGCTTTGAAAGAACCCTGCAAGCTCCCCGCAAGAAGCGTGAGACTTGCAACACTGCACCCGGCGACCCCGACTCGGCTGGTGGCGATCCAACACCTCAGGAGGGACCCCAGGACTACTCTAAGACTGTGAGTACAAAAACCTGTCCCCCCTGAGCCCCCACAGCGCCGCCTGCAGAGGGAATCCCGAGGCTTCCCCTGACCGCGACTCTTTGAACCTAAAGTCCCGACGCCTGGGAGAGACCCTGCACCCGCAGCCCCCAGGACCTGAAGGACTGGACTTTCACTGGAGAAGTGACCCCCAGGAGTCCCTCTCCCTTACCCAAGTGGAGGTTTCCCCGAGGAATCCCCCCCTTGCCTGCCTGCAGCGCTGAAGAGATCCCGAGATCTCTCATAGACTAACATTGCGAACCCGACGCCTGTTCCTACACTGCACCCGGCCGCCCCCGCGCTGCTGAGGGTGAAATTTCTGTGTGGACTTGTGTCCCCCCCGGTGCCCTACAAAACCCCCCTGGTCTGCCCTCCGAAGACGCGGGTACTTACCTGCAAGCAGACCGGAACCGGGGCACCCCCTTCTCTCCATTCTAGCCTATGTGTTTTGGGCACCACTTTGAACTCTGCACCTGACCGGCCCTGAGCTGCTGGTGTGGTGACTTTGGGGTTGCTCTGAACCCCCAACGGTGGGCTACCTTGGACCAAGAACTAAGCCCTGTAAGTGTCTTACTTACCTGGTTAACCTAACAAATACTTACCTCCCCTAGGAACTGTGAAAATTGCACTAAGTGTCCACTTTTAAAACAGCTATTTGTGAATAACTTGAAAAGTATACATGCACTTTTGATGATTTGAAGTTCCTAAAGTACTTACCTGCAATACCTTTCGAATGAGATATTACATGTAGAATTTGAACCTGTGGTTCTTAAAATAAACTAAGAAAAGATATTTTTCTATACAAAAACCTATTGGCTGGATTTGTCTCTGAGTGTGTGTACCTCATTTATTGTCTATGTGTATGTACAACAAATGCTTAACACTACTCCTTGGATAAGCCTACTGCTCAACCACACTACCACAAAATAGAGCATTAGTATTATCTATTTTTACCACTATTTTACCTCTAAGGGGAACCCTTGGACTCTGTGCATGCTATTCCTTACTTTGAAATAGCACATACAGAGCCAACTTCCTACAGACGGTCACCTATTAAATGGGTTGAGCCATGGCCTGTTTGCAGTGGCGTCCCCTGGGGCTTGTCTGTTTTCCCGTGTGGTGCTTGTTTTGACGTCTTACTCACGGTTTCTTCGACGTCGAACTCCTCCGAGTCCGATTCATGGATGGAGAAGGCTTCCTCCTCTTCTCCTTGTTCCTCAAACCCTCGTTGTCCTGTCAGCGTGGACGCCATTTGCAACCTTCTGGCTCTTCGGTCACGGAGCGTCTTTCGGGACCGAAACGCACGACAGGCCTCACACGTTTCTTCCTTGTGCTCGGGCGACAGGCACAAGTAACAGACTAAATGTTGGTCTGTATATGGATATTTATTGTGGCATTTAGGACAGAATCGGAACGTGGTCCGTTCCATCGGTGTCGATGTTACACGCGGTCGGGCCGACCAGGCCCCGACGGGGGGGGGTCGAAGTTACCCCGAAGGGCTACCGGAGCTCTTTACGATTCGGTGTCGATTCTATCTAACCCGATACCGAACAAAACAATACCGACGTAGTTTTCCGAAGTTCTGACTATCTTTCCGTCCCGAAACCCGGAGCGAAAAGGAACACGTCCGAACCCGATGGCGGAAAAAAAACAATTGAAGATGGAGTCGACGCCCATGCGCAATGGAAACAAAGCAGGAGGAGTCCCTCGGTCTCGTGACTCGAAAAGATTTCTTCGAAGAAAAACAACTTGTAACACTCCGACCCAACACCAGACGGCGGACTATGCACAGCATGTGTATCTGCAGCTACACATGCCACCGAACCTGTGGTTTACTTGGGTCACCTTGTAGGACAAGTTCAGCCACTCCAGCCTAAGATCCAGACTAATCTGGACTGGGCCGCTCCAAAAACACAGACTCAAGTCAGGGCATTCCTTGGCTTGACTGGGTATTACAGGAGGTTTGTGAAGGGATATGGATCCATAGTGACAGCCCTCACAGAACTTACCTCCAAGAAAATGCCCAAGAAGGTAAACTGGACTGTAGAATGCCAACAGGCCTTTGACACCCTGAAACAAGCAATGTGCACAGCACCAGTTCTTAAAGCTCCAGATTACTCCAAGCAGTTCATTGTGCAGACAGATGCCTCTGAACATGGGATGGGGCAGTTTTGTCCCAAACAAATGATGATGGCCTTGACCAGCCTGTTTTCATTAGCAGGAGGTTACTCCCCAGGGAGCAGCGGTGGAGGGCCATTGAGAGGGAGGCCTTTGCTGTGGTTTGGTCCCTGAAGAAGCTGAGACCATACCTCTTTGGTACTCACTTTGTAGTTCAAACTGACCACAGACCTCTCAGATGGCTGATGCAAATGAAAGGTGAAAATACAAAACTGTTGAGGTGGTCCACCTCCCTACAGGGAATGGACTTTGTAGTGGAACACAGACCTGGGACTCGCCATGCCAATGCAGATGGCCTTTCCAGGTTCTTCCACTTAGAAAATGACGACTCTCTTGGGAAAGGTTAGTCTCATCCTTTTTCATTTGGAAGGGGGGGGGGGTGTAAGCAAATGCCTCCTTGGCATGGTTACCCCCTGACTTTTTGCCTTTGCTGATGCCAAGTTATGATTTGAAAGTGTGCTGAGGCCTGCTAACCAGGCCCAAGCACCAGTGTTCTTTCCCTAACCTGTACTTTTGTTTACACAATTGGCACACCCTGGCATCCAGGTAAGTCCCTTGTAACTGGTACCCCTGGTACCAAGGGCCCTGATGCCAGGGAAGGTCTCTAAGGGCGGCAGCATATCTTATGCCACCCTGGGGATCCCTCATTCAGCACAGACACACTGCTTGCCAGCTTGTGTGTGCTAGTGGGGATAAAAAGACTAAGTCAACATTGCACTACCCTCAGGGTGCCATGCCAACCTCACACTGCCTATGCAGTATAGATAAGTCACCCCTCTAGTAGGCCTTGCAGCCTTAAGGCAGGGTGCACTATACCATAGGTGAGGGCACCAGTGCATGAGCACTGTGCCCCTACAGTATCTAAGCAAAACCTTAGACATTGTAAGTGCAGGGTCGCCATAAGAGTATATGGTCTGGGCGTTTGTCAAACGCGAACTCCACAGCACCATAATGGCTACACTGAAAACTGAAGTTTGGTATCAAACTTCTCAGCACAATAAATGCACACTGATGCCAGTGTACATTTTATTTTAACATACACCACAGAGGGCACCTTAGAGGTGCCCCCTGAAACCTTAACCGACTACCGGTGTAGGCTGACTGGTTTTAGCAGCCTGCCACACACCACACATGTTGCTGGCCACATGGGGAGAGTGCCTTTGTCACTCTGTGGCTAGTAACAAAGCCTGTACTGGGTGGAGGTGCTTCACACCTCCCACTGCAGGAACTGTAACACCTGGCGGTGAGCCTCAAAGGCTCACGACATTTGTTACAGCACCACAGGGCACTCCAGCGAGTGGAGTTGCCCGCCCCCTCCGGCCACGGTCCCACTTTTGGCAGCAAGGCCGGAGGAGATAATGAGAAAAACAAGGAGGAGTCAATGGCCAGTCAGGACAGCCCCTAAGGTGTCCTGAGCTGAGGTGACTGACTTTTAGAAATCCTCCATCTTGCAGAGGGAGGATTCCCCCAATAGGATTAGGGATGTGCCCCCCTCCCCTCAGTGAGGGCTACTAACCCCCCAGACCTAAACACGCCCTTAAATTTAGTATTTAAGGGCTCCCCAGAACCTAGGAACTGAGATTCCTGCAACCTAAGAAGAGGACTGCTAAGCTGAAAAACCCTGCAGAGAAGACGGAGACGCCAACTGCTTTGGCCCCAGCTCTACCGGCCTGTCTCCCCACTTCTAAAGACACTGCTCCAGTGACGCTTTCCACAGGGACCAGCGACCTCTGAAGACTGCCCTGCATCTAGAAGGACCAAGAACTCCCGAGGACAGCGGCTCTGTTCACCAAAGACTGCAACTTTGAATCAAAGAAGCAACTTTGCAACAACTTGCGTTTCCCGCCGGAAGCGTGAGACTTGACACACTGCACCCGACGCCCCCGGCTCGACTTGTGGAGAACAATCACTTCAGGGAGGGCTCCCCGGCGACTGAGTAGCCAGAGTTGACCCCACTGAGCCCCCACAGCGACGCCTGCAGAGGGAATCCCGAGGCTCCCCCTGACCGCGACTGCCTGCTTCTAAGAACCCGACGCCTGGTAGGGACACTGCACCCGCAGCCCCCAGGACCTGAAGGATCTGACCTCCAGTGCAGGAGTGACCCCCAGGAGGCCATCTCCCTTGCCCAGGTGGTGGCTACCCCGAGGAGCCCCCCCCCCCCCCTGCCTGCATCGCTTAAGAGACCCCTTGGTCTCCCATTTGCTTTCTATTACAAACCTGACGCTTGTTTGCACATTGCACCCGGCCGCTGAGGGTGTACTTTTTTGTGTGGACTTGTGTTTCCCCCCCGGTGCCCTACATAACCCCCCTGGTCTGCCCTCCGAAGACGTGGGTACTTACCTGCTGGCAGACTGGAACCGGGGCACCCCCTTCTCCATTGAAGCCTATGCGTTTTGGGCACCACTTTGACCTCTGCACCTGACCAACCCTGAGCTGCTGGTGTGGTAACTTGGGGTTGCTCTGAACCCCCAACGGTGGGCTACCTTGGACCCAAACTTCAACCCCGTAGGTGGTTTACTTACCTGCACAAACTAACAAACTCTTACTCCCCCCAGGAACTGTTGAAAAGTGCACTGTGTCTAGTTTGAAAATAGCTATGTGGGATTTATGTGAAAACTGTATATGCTATTTTGCTAGTTCAAAGTTCCTAAAGTACCTACCTGCAATACCTTTCATTTGAAGTATTATATGTAAATCGTGAACCTGTGGTTCTTAAAATAAACTAAGAAAATATATTTTTCTATATAAAAACCTTATTGGCCTGGAATTGTCTCTGAGTGTGTGTTCCTCATTTATTGGCTGTGTGTGTACAACAAATGCTTAACACGACTCCTTTGATAAGCCTACTGCTCGACCACACTACCACAAAATAGAGCATTAGAATTATCTCTTTTTGCCACTATCTTACCTCTAAGGGGAACCCTTGGACTCTGTGCATACTATTCCTTACTTTGAAATAGTGCATACAGAGCCAACGTCCTACAGGTCCCCACAGCCCAAGCTCCAAGGGGCCCCCCTCAGCACAGTACCCTGGACTGAGAGCTCCCAAGTGAGTCTGGAGGGGGGGCAGGGCACCCTTCATGTACTGTGCAGGGGGAGGTCCCCTCAAGTTTCATTAAGCCACTATGTGTGCCACATGGATAGAGAGGGATAGAATTGTAATAAAAACAAAAGGTCTTGGTTAACGCCAGATCTAATTTAGGGGTATGTTTAGGTCTGGGAGGGCAGTAGCCAATGGCTACTATCCTTGAGGGTGGCTACACCCTCTGTAAGGAAATGCCTCAGTGGCATGGTTACCCCCTGACTTTTTGCCTTTGATGATGCTAAGTTATGATTTGAAAGTGTGCTGGGACCCTGCTAACCAGGCCCCAGCACCAGTGTTCTTTCCCTAAACTGCAACTTTGTCTCCACAATTGGCACAACCCTGGCACCCAGGTAAGTCCCTTGTAACTGGTACCCCTGGTACCAAGGGCCCTGATGCCAGGGAAGGTCTCTAAGGGCTGCAGCATGTCTATGCCACCCTAGGGACCCCTCACTCAGCACATGCACACTGCCTCTCAGCTTGTGTGTGCTGGTGGGGAGAAAATGACTAAGTTGACTTGGCACTCACCTCAGGGTGCCATGCCAACCTCACACTGCCTGTGGCATAGGTAAGTCACCCCTCTAGCCCTAAGGCAGGGAGCACTATACCACAGGTGAGGGCATATGTACATGAGCACTGTGCCCCTACAGTGTCTAAGCAAAACCTTAGACATTGTAAGTGCAGGGTAGCCATAAGAGTATATGGTCTGGGAGTCTGTGAAACAACTCCACAGCACCATAATGGCTATACTGAAAACTGGGAAGTTTGGTATCAAACTTCTCAGCACAATAAATGCACACTGATGCCAGTGTGCACTTTATTGTAAAATACACCCAGAGAGCATCTTAGAGATGCCCCCTGAAAACATACCTGACTTCCAGTGTGGGCTGACTAGTTTATGCCAGCCTGCCACACACCAGACATGTTGCTGGCCACATGGGGAGAGTGCCTTTCTTACTCTGTGGCCACGAACAAAGCCTGTACTGGGTGGAGGTGCTTCTCACCTCCCCCTGCAGGAACTGTAACACCTGGTGGTGAGCTTCAAAGGCTCACCCCCTTTGTTACTGCACCACAGGGCATCCCAGCTAGTGGAGATGCCTGCCCCTCTGGCCACTGCCCCCACTTTTGGCGGCAAGGCTGGAGGAGATGATGAGGAAAACAAGGAGGAGTCACCCCCCCCCCCAGTCAGGACAGCCCCTAAGGTGTCCAGAGGTGAGGTGACACTTACTTTTAGAGATCCTCCATCTGGAAGGAGGATTCCCCCAATAGGATTAGGCATGTGCTCCCCTCCCCACAGGGAGGAGGCACAAAGAGGGCGTAGCCACCCTCAAGGACAGTAGCCATTGGCTACTGCCCTCCCAGACAAACACACCCCTAAATTCAGTATTTAGGGGTTCCCAGAACCAAGGAAGATAGATTCCTGCAACCTAAAGAAGAAGGACTGCTGACCTGAAGCCCTGCAGTGAAGATGGAAATGACAACTGATTTGGCCCCAGCCCACCGGCCTGTCTCCCTACTTCGAAGAAAACTGCAACAGCGACGCATCCAACAGGGTCCAGCGACCTCTGAAGCCTCCGAGGACTACCCTGCATCTAAAGGACCAAGAAGCTCCAGAGAACAGCGACCCTGTTCAAGAAACTGCAACTTTCTGCAACAAAGAAGCAACATTTAAGGACCACACGTTTCCAGCCGGAAGCGTGAGACTTTCCACTCTGCACCCGACGCGGACCTGCGGAAAACTAACACTACAGGGAGGACTCCCCAGCGACTGCGAGCCCGTGAGTAGCCAGAGTTGAGCCCCCACAGAGACGCCTGCAGAGGAAATCCAGAGGCTCCCTGAGCTGCTGGTGTGGTAACTTTGGGGTTGCTCTGAACCCCCAACGGTGGGCTACCTTGGACCCAAACTTGAACCCCGTAGGTGGTTTAATTACCTGCAAAAAACGAACTCTTATTCCCCATAGGAACTGTGAAAATTGCACTGTCTAGTTTTAAATCAGCTATATGTCATTTATGTGAAAACTGTATATGCTATTTTGCTAATTCAAAGTTCCTAAAGTACCTACCTGAAATACCTTTCATTTGAAGTATTACATGTAAATCGTGAACCTGTGGTTCTTGAAATAAACTAAGAAAATATATTTTTCTATACAAAAACCTATTGGCCCGGAATTGTGTGTTCCTCATTTATGGCCTGTGTGTATGTACAACAAATGCTTAACACTACTCCTTTGATAAGCCTACTGCTCGACCACACTACCACAAAATAGAGCATTAGTATTATCTCTTTTTGCCACTATCTTACCTCTAAGGGGAACCCTTGGACTCTGTGCATACTATTCCTTACTTAGAAATAGTGCATACAGAGCCAACTTCCTACAGGATGAATCTCCCATTCGTGAATCTGTTGGTGATCTCGACTGATTGTCGGCCAACTGGTTTTGAATTCCTGGGATGTATTGCGCTATTAGGCGAATGTGAATCGTCCAATGCCAAATCTTCTGTGCTAAGAGACACAGTTGTGATGAGTGTGTCCCTCCCTGTTTAAGTAATACATTGTTGTCATGTTGTCTGTGGGCTATTAGCGGTTGAAATGCTTTCAACGCTAGAAACACTGCTAGTAGTTCTAGCTGATTTATGTGAAGTTGTTTCTGCTCAGTGTCCCATTGTCCCTGGATGCTGTGATGGTTGAGGTGTGCTCCCCACCCTACCATAGAAGCATCTGTTGTGAGCACGTATTGTGGCACTGGGTCCTGGAAAGGCCACCCTTGATTTAAGTTCACATGATTCCACCATTGTAGCGAGGTGTGTGTTTGGCGGTCTATCAACACTAGATCTTGTAGTTGACCCTGTGCTTGTGTCCATTGCGTTGCTAGGCACTGTTGCAAGGGCCGCATGTGTAATCTTGCGTTTGGGGGAATGGCTATGCATGAGGACATCATGCCTAGTAGGTTCATCACTAATTTTACCTGATACTTCTGGTTTGGGTGTATACTTTGTATTACGTTTTGGAATGCTTGTACCCTTTGTGGACTTGGAGTGGCAATCCCTTTTTTGTGTTGATTGTTGCTCCTAAGTACTATTGTATTTGACACAGCTGTAGGTGTGATTTTTGGTAGTTTAGTGAGAATCCTAGTTTGTGAAGGGTTTCTATGACGTTTTTGTGTGTGTTGAAAACACTGTTCTTGTGTGTTGGTTTTGATTAACCAATCGTCTGGATACGGGAACACGTGTATGTGCTGTCTCCTGATATGTGCCGCTACTACTGCAAGGCATTTTGTAAATACCCTTGGTGCTGTTGTTACTCCGAATGGTAACACTTTGAACTGGTAATGTACTCCTTGGATTACAAACCTTAATTATTTCCTGTGTGAAGGATGTATGGGTATATGGAAGTACGCATCTTTGAGATCTAATGTCGTCATGTAGTCTTGTTGTTGGAACAAGAGGATTACGTCTTGAAGTGTCACCATGTGAAAGTGATATAATATGGGTCTTAGAGTTTTGTCCTTTTTGGAGTAAACCCCTGTTCCTTTCTGATGATTGGGTACTAGTTCTATTGCATCTTTTTGTAACAACGCTTGGACTTCTATCTGTAATAGATCCATGTGTTGTTTGGACATGTGTGTTTTTGGAGGCACATTTGGTGGTAACTGTAGGAATTCTATGCAATAGCCATGTTGGATGATGGCTAGAACCCACGAGTCCGTTGTTATTTCCTCCCAATTTTTGTAAAAATCTGTTAGTCTCCCCCCCCCCCAACTGGTGTGATGTGTTGGGGATTTGTGACACTGAAGTCACTGTTTGTTTTGAGGGGTCTTTGGACTTTGGAACTTCCCTCTAGTCTTAGGGAACTGTCCACCTCTGTATTGTCCCCGAAAGCCTCCAATCTGATACTGGCTTTGGTATGTGGGCCTGGTTTGTGAGGTTGAGGGTTCTGTGGTTTGGCCCCAAAATCCCCCTCTAAATTGTGTCTTCCTAAAAATGCCTCTGTTCTGTGGGGAGTAGAGCACGCCCATAGCCTTGGCCGTATCTGTATCTTTTTTCAGCTTCTCGATAGCTGTGTCCACTTCCGGGCCAAACAACTGCTGTCCATTAAAAGGCATATTAAGCACAGCCTGTTGGATTTCGGGCTTGAATCCCGAGGTGCGCAGCCATGCGTGTCTCCGAATTGTGACCGCTGTATTTACAGTTCTTGCAGCTTCCATTGCCACATCCATTGCCGAATGTATCTGGTTATTTGAGCTACTTTGGCCCTCTTATACCACTTGTTGGGCCCGCTTTTGGAATTCTTTGGGCAGATGTTCAATAAAGTGTTGCATTTCATCCCAGTGGGCTCTGTCATATCTTGACAGCAAAGCCTGTGAATTTGCAATGCGCCATTGATTGGCTGCTTGTGCTGCCACTCTTTTTCCTGCTGCGTCGAACTTGCGACTTTCTTTGTCGGGTGGTGGTGCATCTCCAGAGGTGTGTGAATTCGCCCTTTTACGTGCTGCGCCTACTACTGAGTCCGGTGTCAGTTGCTGCGTGATGTACATAAGGTCTGTTGGTGGAGGCTTGTACTTTTTCTCCACCCTAGGAGTGATGGCCCTACCTTTTACGGGTTTTTGAAATACTTGCTTAGCGTGTTTCAACATTCCTGGTAACATCGGAAGACTCTGGTACTGACTATGTGTGGACGACAGAGTATTAAATAAAAAGTCATCTTCGATAGGTTCAGCGTGCAGTGTCATGTTGTGAAAAGCAGCTGCTCTGGACACCACCTGTGTGTAAGCAGTACTGTCTTCAGGTGGTGATGGTCTTGCTGGGTAACAGTCGGGACTGTTATCTGACAGAGGCGCATCATAAAGATCCCATGCATCTGGGTCATCTTGGCTCATGCCTGTGTGTGTTGGAGACCGCACCATAGTTGGGCTAGCAATTGTTGATGATTGCGGTGAGTGTTGTGGTGATGGTGGCGGAGTTACTTGTTTTGCCACCTTTGTTTGTGGTTGTTTATCCTTATCTTGGAAAGCCAGTTTCCTTTTCATCCTTATAGGAGGGAGAGTTCTCATCTTCCCTGTCTCCTTTTGGATATGGAGCCTTCTCTGTGTATAATCTGGCTCCCCTGCTTCTAGCTCTTGCCCGAATTTATGGCTTTGCATTTGTGTGGAAAGCCCTTGTTCCTCAGTGTAGGAACTTGTTTTCGGCTCCGAAGCCGGATGTTTCGGTATCGAAACCTTTTCAACAGTCTTTTTCGGCTCCAAAGCCACTTTTGAGTTTCGGTGTTCCGGTCGCTCGGTGCCGACTCATCTCAGTGCCGGTATCTCGATGTCGAGATTGTTCTGAACCAGTGTCTCGGGCCCAAGTCTTTTCTGTGCCGGTATCTCGACTGGAGTCGGATGACTTCGGCACATGTGTGCCCTTTTTCGGTGCCGATGGACGGTCACCGCTTTTTTGGGTTAAGCCATGGTCTGCCAGCGGTGGCGTCCCCTGGGCTTTGATGATTTTCACGTGAGTTTCGGCTGGGGCTGTTTTACTCACGGTTTTCGGCGTCTGTTCTGTTTCAGCCTTGTCCGAGTCCGAGACAGCAATGGAGAAGGCTTCTTCTTCCTCCAAGTCGTGGTGTCCTGACGGCGCCGACACGCCATTTGAAGTCTTCTTGCTCTCCGGTCCCTCAGCGTTTTCCTCGACCGAAACGCTCGACAGGCCTCACAGGTATCCTCTTTGTGTTCGGGAGACAAACACAAATTACAGACCAAATGTTGATCTGTGTAAGGATACTTGTTGTGGCATTCGGGGCAGAAGCGGAATGGGGTCTGTTCCATTAGTCTTGTAGACGAACGTGGTCTGGCCGACCAGGCCCCACTGGGGAATCGAAAACCCGAAGGGCCACCGGAGCTCTTCAAAATTCGGTGTTGATCTGTGTTAACTAACCTGATACCGAACGCAAACAATACTGTCGAATTTTCCGATATCTAACTAACTTTCCGAACCGAAACACAGAGCGAAGAGGAACACGTACGAACCCGATGGCGGAAAGAAAACAATCTAGGATGGAGTCAACGCCCATGCGCAATGGAGCCGAAATGGGAAGAGTCCCTCAATCTCGTGACTCGAAAAGACTTCTTCGAAGAAAAACAACTTGTAACACTCCGAGCCCAACACTAGATGGCGGGATATGCACAGCATATGTATCTGCAGCTACACATGCCATCGAACATATATACACACACACAGTAAGAGGCATAAAAAGGTTATAAAACAGTGTACAATTGCAATAAGCAATAGTAGGTCTCTGGGGATCCCAAACCATATACTAAAAGTGGAATGAGAATACAGGGCCCCCACCTAAGTAAGTAAATAGTGTAGAGCGGAGCTGGGAGTAACAGGAAACCACACAGGTGAGTAGTGAAGTACCCCTCCAGGGACCAGGAATGCAGGAGTAAAGCACTGGATTTCCCCAAAACCACCCCAAAAGAGGAAAAGAAGAGACCTAGAACAGCCTGCATGGAACCAGCAGTATTACTTTAGATGGAGACCTGTGGAGGGAGGGGGACCAAGTCTAGAAGTTTCTGTGGAGTCCAGGGGGAGTAGGAGATACTACCGACCCAGAGGTACCTTTTGGAGTTAGTCGACGAAGAAGGAAGACAGGACAGCACTGCAGCACAGAAGCTGGAGAACAGTTCCTGATGCGTGCAAATGTGTCCCACGCTGGAAGCTGGATTGCAGATGGGTGTCAGTGAAGGATTTCCACCAACAAGCCTTGGCAAAGGCAAATTTGCGGTTGGAGGTAAAGGGGTGCTGCGGGAACCAGCAAGGTCCAGGAGAGGAAATCACAGGGGACCCTCTGCATCGCAGAAGGCCCACAGGAGCAGAGGCAACACCCACAGGTGTCCCGCAGGATAGGGAGACAGAAGTCGCTGAAGCACCCCACGCAGCACCACAGACGTTGTTCCCACATCGCCAGAGGACCACACAGAGGCCCAGGAGTTGCAGGAGAGAGTGCGAGATACATGTTGCCTGAAGTTCCCCTTGGAAGTGAAGCAAAAGAGGCCTTGGCAGCTGCAAAGGACGTGGTGCATGGGGGTACTGTCTTGCATGGAGTTGACAGGACTTACCACCACAAAAGTGTGAAATCTGGTAGAGAGGACCAAGGGTGACTCTCCGGACCACTACCCGTGATGCAGAACCCCTGCCACTCAGGATGAAGGGAGATCCACGCAGCCGGTCGTCATTGTAGACCGGTACCTGTAGTTACAGGGGAGTGATGCCTTCACCCCAAGGGAGAGTCCTTCATCTTCTTGTGCAGGCTGAAGAGTTGCAGTCTGAGGTTGCACAGCCAGGGAAACTGTGCTGAGCTGGAAGGAATTCTGGATACAATGTTGCAGATGGGTCTTCCTCTTGGATATGCAGCTTTTAGGTTCCTGGAGGGTCCAGTTGCAGTTCCGGAGTCCAGAAGTAGAAGGAGAGGTTGCAGGGGAGTCCTGCTGGAATCTTGCAACCGATTTTAAGAACCAACCCCAGAGGAAGACCCTATATAGCCCAAAGAGGGGGGATTGGTCACCTAACCAGGTAACTACTTATCAGAGGGTGCCTCTGACGTCACCTGCCTGGCCTGGCCACTCAGATGCTCCCCAGAGTTCCCTGCCAACCTTGGAATCAAGATGGCAGAACCCAGGGACCCTCTGGAGGTGCTCTGAGCACCACACCCTAGGGGTGGTGATGGGCAGAGGGTGGTAACTCCCCTTTCCATTGTCCAGTTTTGCGCTAGAGCAGGAACTGGGGGTCCCTGAACCGGTGTGGACTGGTTTATACACAGAGGGCACCAAATGTGCCCTTCAAAGCAAACCACTGACTTGGGGAAGCTACCCCTCCCGAGCCAGTCACATTTATTTCCAACGGGAGAGTGTGTTACCTCCCTATATGCCTTACTGGACTTGAGAAGATCAAGCAGCAGGAGGGCAGAAACATGTCTGAGGGGTGGCAGCAGATGGGCTGCCTGAAAAACCCTGAAAGGCTGGTGGTAGAAATGCTGGGGGTCCTGCTAAGGAGCCCCCAGAGTGCATGGAATCATACTTGCAACAGTATTGGGGTATGATTCCGACATGTTGTATACCAAGCATGCCCAGGTTCTGAGTAACCATTATGTAGCTGGACATAGGTAGTGACCTATGGTCCAGTACACATATAAAATGGCGTCCCCGCACTCAAAGTCCAGTAAAATGCTGATTAAATTTGTGGGGGAACCGCTGCAAGTGCAGGGGTGCCCTAACACACAGGTACCTGCACCCTGTTCTCTGGGCTGAGAGGGCCTACCATAGGGGTCACATACAGTGAGTGACCTGTAGCGAACACGGGTGCGTGCACCCAGTTCATGCAGACTGCAATGGATCCTAATGAACACAGTCAAACACTGACAACAGGCAAAAAATGTGGGTAACCATGCCAAGAAAGAGGGCACTTTCCTACACAACCCCATCTCCCCCCCCAAACCAAGGACAAGGCGGCTAACCTTGCCCAGATGAGTCTTCATTGGCTAATTGGAAATATCTGGAGAGTCCATCTGCATTGGGGAAGTTAATCCCAGGACCATGTTCGACTGTAAAGTAGGGATATGGATCACCTCAATTTGGGGTTTTCTCCTTTCATCTGAATGAGCCATAGAAGAAGGTGCTAATGGTCTGTCTGAACAATGAAGTACGTGCCAAACAGGTATGGTCTCAGCTTCTTCAAGGCCCTGACCACAGCAAAAGCCTCCCTTTCTATAGCTGACCAACCGTTCTCGCTAGGGGTCCACCTTCTGCTGATGAAAGCATTGGCTGATTCCGGCCCTCAGTGTTCAGCCAAGAAAGAACTGTCCCCACCCCTACCGCTAAAGCATCAGTTAGGACAATGAATGTCTTGGAGTAATCAGGGCTTTCTAATGCTGGCGCAGAGCACATGGCCTGTTTAAGGTCCTCAAAAGCTTTTTGACAGCTAGCTGTCCATAAAACTTTCTTGGGCATCTTTTTGGATGTGATGTCATTAAGAGGGGCTCCAATGGAGCCATAATTCTTAATGAGCCTCCAGTAGTACTCAGTGAGGCCAAGGAAGTCTCTCACCTGGATTTGTGTTGCAGGGGGAGCAGAGTCTAAGACAGTCTGGAACTTCCCCTGCAATGGTTGAATCTGGCCTCCACCTACCAGGTGACCCAGATATACAACCTTCCCCTGCCCATCTGGCACGTAAAGGCCTTGATAGTGAGTACAGCTCTCTGCAAGGCCTCCAAAACATTCCACAGGTGGACCAGGTGGCCATCCCAGGTGGAGCTAAAGACAGCTATGTTGTCGAGATAAGCTGCACTATAGGCTTCAAAACCTTGAAGCACTGTATTCACCAGCCTCTGGAAAGTGGCAGGAGCATTCTTCAAAGCAAAGGGCATAACAGTAAATTGATAATGCCCTCCAATGGTTGAGAATGCAGTTTTTGGTTTTGCATCCTGTGACAATCTGATCTGCCAATATCCTGCAGTCAAGTCAAATGTGCTTAGATACTTAGCAGATGCCAGTGTATCTATCAGCTCATCTGCCCTAGGTAAAGGACGATCATTAGTCTTTGTGACTGGGTTGAGCCCTCTATAATCCACACAGAACCTCATCTCCTTTTTCCCATTTTGTGAGTGAGATTTTGGTACCAGCACCACTGGGCTAGCCCAGGGGCTGTCAGAGTGCTCAATCACTCCTAGGTCAAGCATCTTTTGCACTTCAGCTTTGATGCAATATCTAACATAATCAGATTGACTGTAAATTTTACTTTTAACAGTTCAGAGAACTGGCCTACGAGGTTTCTGCAGTTGTCCTTCTGAGACTCAGAAAGGCAGTCTGCTAGGACCATTCCGTCCACTGAGCCATCAGCTGCAGCGGTGGAGAAGAGATCAGGGATAAATTCACTCTTCTTCCTGTCTCTGATCAGATGCCATGAGCAGGGTCAGATCAGCCCTGTCATAGTAGGGCTTAAGGCGGTTCACATGAAGCACCCTGAGGGGGCTCCTTGGAGTGGTCAAGGTCCACCAAATAGGTGACCTCACCCTTTTTCTCCACTATAGTGTGGGGACCACTACATTTGTCTTGGAGTGCTCCAGGGCTCACACTTTGTCCTGGCTGGAACACAGTTAGGACAGTCTTCTGATCATGCCACTGATTTTGCAGTTCTTGGCTGGCCTGAAGGTTTTTAGTGGCCCTTTTCATGTACCAGGCCATCCTGGATCTGAGACCAAGTACATAATCCACAATGTCTTGTTTAGGGGGTTTGAGAGGTTGCTCCCACCCTTCCTTTACAAGTGCAAGTGGACCCCTAACAGGGTGACCAAACAGAAGTTCAAAGGGGCTGTAGCCCACTCCCTTCTGAGGAACCCCCCTGTAAGCAAACAGGAGGCATGATAATAGGACATCCCATCTCCTCCTGAGTTTTTCAGAGTCCCATAATCATACCTTTGAGAGTTTTTATTAAATCTCTCAACAAAATGATTGGTTTGAGGGTGGTAAGGAGTGGTGAACTTGTAAGTAACACCATTTCCCTGCCACATGGCTTTGAGGTATGCAGACATTAACTTTGTACCTCTGTCTGACACCACCTCTTGTGTAAAGCCCACCCTGGAGAAGATTTCCAAGAGGGCCTTTGCCACTGCAGGAGCTGTTCTGGATACCTGGTGGTGTGGTCCACCACCACCAGTATAAATCGGTTTTTAGAAGCAGTGGGAGGGTCTGGGGAGGAGGAGGCAACAATATCCACCCCAACCACAGAGTGGAATTAGGGGGCCTTTGGAGTGCCATCTGTTTTAACACTGGCTTGACAGGTGACACAGAAGCAACAAAACTCCTTTGTATCTTCAGACATGTGGGACCAGTGAAAGTGTGGAACAAGCCTGTCCCAAGTCTTGCTTTGCCCCAAGTGAACTGCCAGGGGTACGTCATGTCCCATTTTCAACAAAAACTCTATACTGCAGAGGTACTGCCAACATCCTGGTGGCACCAGGTTTGGGTTCCCTTGCTTCGGAGTATAGGAGATTGCCCTTCCAGTACACCATGGGGGTGCCACTGACATCCCCAGCTTCCTGAATGACAGCTTGCTGTCTTAACCTTTCCAGTTTGGGACAGGTGTGCTGTGCCCTACTGAACTACTCCCCGGCAGGCCCCCCTGCACCTTCAAGTTAAGCTGTATCAGCTTTTAACCCTTCAGTAGATTGATTCCTCCTCCAGAAAGGGGGAATCCTCACTGGAGGTTGGGTTAGGGGGCAACTTTTTGCCATTCCTACCCTTGGCTTTGGGAACTTTTGGGCCATTGTTCCAGGCTCCAAAATTCCACTTTCTTTTTGGCATGAGCCCTGTTCAAAGCAAAAATATGCCCTGGGATGCCCAGCATTGCTGCATGGGCCTCCAACTCCACTTCAGCACAAGCTGAAATCTCCAAGTAATTCCCCAAGAGACACACTACAGATAAGTCTGTGGACACTAAAACCTTCTTTGGGCCAGTAACGCACGCTCCTCCCCCACCCCCCACTTATCAAAACAACAACTGCTGTGGGATGGCATACATTGTTGTTGTGGGAGTCAGTCACTTGGTACTGCTGACCAAGTAGGTGTTGCTCAGGGGACACCATTTTTTCCAGTCACCATAGTGACACTGGCACCTGTGTTCCTTTAGGCCTCTGCCTGAACACCATTTATCAAGGGCAGCTGCCTGTGCTTACCCATATTAAGGGGACAGACAGCAAAGGTGGCAAAATCAATGCCCCATCTGAGACTAAAACAGCCACAGTAGTTTCTCTAAGCCAGTACCCACCACACTTCCTAAAGTGAGCCCAGCTACACCCTTGGAATTGATATTGCTGCCTGACCCACCACTACTGTTGTTACTAGGGGCACTAGTGGTAGAGGTGGGGGCTGTAGTGGTGGCTTGTTTGGTGCTTTTCTTAAGGCAGGGGCTGACTCCTGGCATATGGGCCTTGTTCCTACAGCCCTAGCACCAACGATTTTTGCTATGGGAAGATGAAGAGGATTTGGACCCACCCCAGAGGAATTTTGTGGGCCTGATGAAGACTCTTTAGTTTTGTCCCCACCCTTGTCCTGAGACTTACCAGTTTCCTTTTTCTTGTCCTGGTCACCCCCCATTGTGAGCCTTTCTGCTCACCCTTGTTCTGACCCATTTGTCTGCCTTCTTTCCCAATTCTTGGGGCGAGGTCAGATCGCAGTCCACCAAGTACTGGGGCAATAATTCAGATACATAGTTGTTCAGTACACACTCTCTTAAAATCAGATTATACAAGCCCTCAGTCTCTGACTTTGCTATCACGTAACCAGCTCTCCAAAGCTTTTAAAGAGCAGTCCACAAAATCAACCCAATCTTGGGAGGACTCTTTCCTGATCTCCCTGAACTTAACTCTGTACTGTTCAGTGTTAAGGCCAAATCCTTCTAACAGAGCAGACTTTAAAACTGTAGTTGTCAGCATCCTCCTCTGACACTAAGCATATCTGTAGGAAGTTGGCTCTGTATGTGCTATTTCTAAGTAAGGAATAGCATGCACAGAGTCCAAGGGTTCCCCTTAGAGGTAAAATAGTGGTAAAAAATAGATAATACTAATGCTCTATTTTGTGGTAGTGTGGTCGAGCAGTAGGCTTATCCAAGGAGTAGTGTTAAGCATTTGTTGTACATACACAGACAATAAATGAGGAACACACACTCAGAGACAAATCCAGCCAATAGGTTTTGTTATAGAAAAATATATTTTCTTAGTTTATTTTAAGAACCACAGGTTCAAATTTAACATGTAATATCTTGTTTGAAAGGTATTGCAGGTAAGTACATTAGGAACTTTGAATCATTTCAATTGCATGTATACTTTTCAAGTTATTCACAAATAGCTATTTTAAAAGTGGACACAGTGCAATTTTCACAGTTCCTGGGGGAGGTAAGTTTTTGTTAGTTTTACCAGGTAAGTAAGACACTTACAGGGTTCAGTTCTTGGTCCAAGGTAGCCCACCGTTGGGGGTTCAGAGCAACCCCAAAGTTACCACACCAGCAGCTCAGGGCCGGTCAGGTGCAGAGTTCAAAGTGGTGCCCAAAACGCATAGGCTTCAATGGAGAGAAGGGGGTGCCCCGGTTCCGGTCTGCTTGCAGGTAAGTACCCGCGTCTTCGGAGGACAGACCAGGGGGGTTTTGTAGGGCACCGGGGGGGGGGGGACAAGCCCACACAGAAATTTCACCCTCAGCGGCGCGGGGGCGGCCGGGTGCAGTGTTAGAACAAGCGTCGGGTTCGCAATGGAAATCAATGAGAGATCAAGGGATCTCTTCAGCGCTGCAGGCAGGCAAGGGGGGGCTTCCTCGGGGAAACCTCCACTTGGGCAAGGGAGAGGGACTCCTGGGGGTCACTTCTGCAGTGAAAGTCCGGTCCTTCAGGTCCTGGGGGCTGCGGGTGCAGGGTCTTTTCCAGGCATCGGGACTTAGGTTTCAGAGAGTCGCGGTCAGGGGAAGCCTCGGGATTCCCTCTGCAGGCGGCGCTGTGGGGGCTCAGGGGGGACAGGTTTTGGTACACAGTCGTAGAGTAGTCCGGGGGTCCTCCCTGAGGTGTTGGTTCTCCACCAGCCGAGTCGGGGTCGCCGGGTGCAGTGTTGCAAGTCTCACGCTTCTTGCGGGGAGATTGCAGGGGTCTTTAAAGCTGCTCCTTTGGATAAAGTTGCAGTCTTTTTGGAGCAGGTCCGCTGTCCTCAGGAGTTTCTTGTCGTCGTCGAAGCAGGGCAGTCCTCAGAGGATTCAGAGGTCGCTGGTCCCTTTGGAAGGCGTCGCTGGAGCAGAGTTCTTTGGAAGGCAGGAGACAGGCCGGTGAGTTTCTGGAGCCAAGGCAGTTGTTGTCTTCTGGTCTTCCTCTGCAGGGGTTTTCAGCTAGGCAGTCCTTCTTGTTGTTGCAGGAATCTAGTTTCTAGGTTCAGGGAGAGCCCTTAAATACTAAATTTAAGGGCGTGTTTAGGTCTGGGGGGTTAGTAGCCAATGGCTACTAGCCCTGAGGGTGAGTACACCCTCTTTGTGCCTCCTCCCAAGGGGAGGGAGTCACATCCCTAATCCTATTGGGGGAATCCTCCATCTGCAAGATGGAGGATTTCTAAAAGTCAGAGTCACCTCAGCTCAGGACACCTTAGGGGCTGTCCTGACTGGCCAGTGACTCCTCCATGTTTTTCTCATTATCTCTCCTGGACTTGCCGCCAAAAGTGGGGGCTGGGTCCAGGGGGCGGGCATCTCCACTAGCTGGAGTGCCCTGGGGCATTGTAACACGAAGCTTGAGCCTTTGAAGCTCACTGCTAGGTGTTACAGTTCCTGCAGGGGGGAGGTGTGAAGCACCTCCACCCAGAGCAGGCTTTGTTTCTGTCCTCAGAGAGCACAAAGGCTCTCACCGCATGAGGTCAGACACTCGTCTCTCAGCAGCAGGCTGGCACAGACCAGTCAGTCCTGCACTGAACAATTGGGTAAAATACAGGGGGTATCTCTAAGATGCCCTCTGTGTGCATTTTTTAATAAATCCAACACTGGCATCAGTGTGGGTTTATTATTCTGAGAAGTTTGATACTAAACTTCCCAGTATTCAGTGTAGCCATTATGGAGCTGTGGAGTTCGTTTTTGACAGACTCCCAGCCCATATACTCTTATGGCTACCCTGCACTTACAATGTCTAAGGTTTTGCTTAGACACTGTAGGGGCATAGTGCTCATGCACATATGCCCTCACCTGTGGTATAGTGCACCCTGCCTTAGGGCTGTAAGGCCTACTAGAGGGGTGACTTACCTATGCCACAGGCAGTGGGAGGTTGGCATGGCACCCTGAGGGGAGTGCCATGTCGACTTAGTCATTTTCTCCCATCAGCACACACAAGCTGGCAAGCAGTGTGTCTGTGCTGAGTGAGGGGTCCCTAGGGTGGCATAAGACATGCTGCAGCCCTTAGAGATCTTCCCTGGCATCAGGGCCCTTGGTACCAGAGGTACCAGTTACAAGGGACTTACCTAGGTGCCAGGGTTGGGCCAATTGTGGAAACAATGGTACATTTTAGGTGAAAGAACACTGGTGCTGGGGCCTGGTTAGCAGGGTCCCAGCACACTTCTCAGTCAAGTCAGCATCAGTATCAGGCAAAAAGTGGGGGGTAACTGCAACAGGGAGCCATTTCTTTACAATATCCTTACCCTTGTCAGAGAGGGAGAGCCAAAGAATAGCAGCCCACTGTTTCTGGGGGACCTTCTGAACTTTACAGGCCTCTCCAGAGCAGCACAGCACTACTGATTGTCACCCCCCACCTTGTATGGGGGAACAACCTTACAAAGATTTCTGGAATCAAGAGAGTCCTCCCTGACCCTAGGTTCCCCGAAACCATTGTTACTGCTTCCACCAATCGGTGCGAACCCTAATCCCTGCCTCCCTCTCTCTCCACTGCCAAGGCCTCCCTGTCTAGGGCTAGCTGTTGCTGCTGCAGCCTAATACAGAGGTGACACGAGTGGCAGGATGAGGATCTGTCTCTAGGTTTGGTAACCCTCTGAACTAGTCACCTGGGAACAAAGATAGGCCTACTGACATGGCCACCCTTGGAACTACCTGTAGTGCTCCCAGCTACACTATGGGGTTTACAAGAGACCCTGTGATCCTATGAGGAACCCTCCTGACTCACCTCAGTATTCACATGCTCTCTAACACAGGGGCTAAGACTTCCTCCTCCTCCTGGCTACCAGCTTGTTCCTGGTCATCCTGGAGGAGCATTCTAAGAAGCAGAGTTTTATTAGGGTTCCTCCCTGTCTTAAGGTTCTTACTCTTGCACACTTCCCTCAATTCCTGGAAGGTGAGATCATCATAGGGACAATCCATGTTCTGAGATGTGATAGGTACTGAACACCTGTTAGAGTGTTGTAGGGTGTGCCCATCCGCCCTAACTTCTAGTCTCTTTTTAGGGAAGTTTGGGGCAGGGGCTATTCCAGGCCCCTCTTTTAACCCAACTTTAAGAGACTACCCCTGCTACAAGGCATAAGTGTAAACCTAACTAGTAAGGTTATAAGTTTAGGAGTCACAGTATCTATTCGTACTTAGCAAACATATGGAATTATCGGTGAGCTACTGTTTTTCAAACTTTGACTGCTCCAACAAGAACTGCTATATAATGAGAGGTGGCCTGGCTCTGCCTAGGACATTTGTTCTGTAAGAAATAAGGCAGAGATTCTTTAAATTCAAATTATGCAATGAATTTTATGGTACAATGGCATCTTGATAGGAAGATCGGAAATAACTTTTGGAACACAAAAGGCACTGGTCATCAGGGGAACCTTGTTGCAATGGAAACTTATGTCGTTCAGTACAAGGAGCTTGACTCATTCACCCTTATTAATTTAAAAGCAACATTTTAGGTTTAGTGTTTCAGATATTCCTTTTTCATAGACTTGAAATGTAGTTCAATCAATCTGAAAGGAAAGAAGCAAGAGCAGGCTTGGAGGGCCTGCAATTAAGGCCTGCTAAGAAATGTTTAATCACTGGTATTTTTTTTAAAAAGTTGCCTGAAGGAAGTGGACAGTAAGAAGCAATGATAGCCAAAAGTACCTTATCAGAGATTAACTGCAAGTGATTTTTAGGCAGAAAGAATGTAAATAAGACCTTTTTCTTGCAGGCAAAAGTCTCTTATTATGCAGATCCTCTATAGGCAGGTGTGCCCTACAGTGCATACCCCCTCAGTGCCCCTTACATACTCTGCAGAGATAACTGGAGTGTAGGGCATACCTCTCGGCGCTCTTGCATACTCTGCAGTGATTGCTGCGGAGTATGGAAGGGCACTGAGGGGTATGCGCTGCTGTACATTTGGTATCTGGCAGCACTATTTCTGTGCGCAAAGTGCATTCATGTTTAGACGTGAGGGTGCATTTTGCACTAAGAAAATTGTGCCAAATGCCCAATGCCGCCCCATTGTGGAATTTCACAGAATCTTGTGAAATTTTAATCTAATTCAGCAGAATCAAATTCTGCCAATTGTGCCCAACACTAATCCTTTTGCCCTCTAAAGCATATAAATAACCTGTGGGAGGGTGTCTGGCTTTCTTCACAATGGCTAAGCTGACATCAAGACGGTTTAAATGTCATGTAGAGAATCCGACAGCCATGTGGTTAAGTTCAGCAAGAAACAGCTGGAGTGGCGAATCATTGCTGTCTCCTGTGTGATCTAATGGCTGCATAAGACCCAGGTACTACAGGTACTACAAATTGGAAAGGAAAGTCTTGATCCACGAGAATTTTTGGGGCTTTGTATGGCTTGGAATAGGAGACCTCCTTCAGGAGATGTGGAATTGGAGGAGATATATATACAAATTCCAGAGACCAGTGTTTCCAAACAATATTTTCCTTAAAATAAAGTTCTGGCAACCTGAAGGCATAGCCTGACTGTTAGAAATGCCATTCTTAATTTTCTTCTGTGCTGAACATGTACATACTCTAGCATCACCATGATGTCAACACTTTGGAGAGAACCGCACTTATTAGCACCCACTAGCTCTGTTCTGGAGGTGTCTTCCAAGTTTGTCCGCTTTTAAATCTCAGCAATAGCATTGCCCATAAGCTTACAAATTTTCAACCACAGACAGTGTGTCAGATTGCCTGAACGTCCTTCGAAACAACGCTGGACCTTTCTCCTTCCTTTTGTTCAAGCAATGGACAGGGGAGATGTGATTCGTCTTAGGATGAGGACCTCAGAAGAGTTAGTGACACACAGAACATATTTCATAACTAAAGCCCCAAATGCTTTTTTCTGAACTTCCCCTTCACATTAAGTAAACAGCACTCACATGGCTAAAAGAAAATCTTATTTCATAAAACAAGTCCAAATATTGTGTGGAAAATTAAGCTTTGGAGACTTCACACTCCCGAAATCTATTTTTTATAACTAGGATGGATACTGAAGAGACCTCTTTAATACCCCTTGATGCCCAAATGTGCAAGGAAAGATAAGGGATGTCAAACAAAAACTGGTCATCACAAAAACAAGTCTTAGAGCCCCATTTGGTGAGTTAAAGGCTGCCATCACCGTCTGCAATACGAGTAGATTTCAAAAGGATATGGTATCCAAAAAGCCTAAGTACCATCATTATTGCCCTGACAAAAGGACTGGATTAGAGACGATAATCTGCATGATTAATCTCTTGGCATTAAAGATGGGTAATTTCAGAGCAGAAAAAAAAAAAGGAAAAAAGACTAAGCAGATATTTACCAAAAACAGTGCAGAAGAGGCTTATTAGAGGAGGCCACACACATTTCTATTGCCCTCACTCTTAGACCAAAAATCAAAAGAAGCAGAACAGAAATGGTTCGCTCAGTTGGTAAAAGAATGACTGAATAATGACAATGACCTGCAACCAGAGTATATGTAAAGTGCTGCTTTCCACAGAGCTGGACTTAGATCCCAGGTGTTAACACATTCCAAATTACAATACATAGCCCAACCAAAGAGGAAGCACCCAAAGTGTCAAACTATATGCTGCATAGGTTTGTTATAGCGACCTCGGTATTAACTAAAATAATAAAACAAAAGCTCACTGTATGACACCCAAGAGTTGCACATGACCAAATTATCAGACAGAGGGACAACAGTTCAAGAAGGTAAAGTTTGTGCAGATTAAACGTCCTGTTGTGTACACATTAATAAGGAAAATGGCAGATTTAACATTTAGAAGATTCAATTGTAGGCAATAAAAAAAAAACAAGGTCTGGGAATGCATTGAAGGTTGCAAGTCTGATGTGAGATCAACAGTCCAAAACAAGTGAAAAGTGTAATTGGAAAGACAAATTAGAAAAGATAATTCAACAGCCAACTTAAACAGTCTCAAGTTTGCCAGTAAAGGTCTAGCAACTGCCATCTCTGAAAGTGATATCTGGCTGTAACCCCAGCCCAAACATCTTACATTTCACAACACCCTCCAGCAGAGGACACCTACCTCTCTCCTCTCGTCGGAAATCATCCCTGGAAGAGTCAGTCCACCTGTCCCTGTCGTCACGCCGCTCTGATCGATCACCATAGCGGTCTCCACCGCCCCTGTAATCATCCCGCTTCTCATAGTCCTGCCGGTAACCAGTGCCAAAGGCTCTCCGACTGCCCCGGGAGTCGTCAAATCCTCCCCCGCCTGAGAACAACAACAGACATCAGGTTTCCACAGCCTGTGATTGGTTCAAAGAAATGCATCATACACCAAAGGAACAGCCACATGCAGATCGCCAAACAGTGCCACCAGAGATAGGCAAGGGTTATGCTAACGACAAGTACCAGATAAGAAGAGCACACAATTAAAAATAGATACATAGAAACTTTACTATCTCCACCCCAATTCTGCAGTACTAGTGCCTCTTTCCTCAAGTACTTCAGAGATGCTCTGCAAATATATACTGCCTAGTATAAATAGCATCACCTCACCTACAAAGACACGGGCTAACACCAATATTCTGAATCTTCAAAACAAGTCAAGCGGAAATGCTCCAGCAATATACATTATTAAAAGCAAACTAAAAAACGTCTGGTACCTCTAGCTCATACACTCCCGAGTGCTAGAAATCAGACCACAGAAACCACTATACACTTCACAAAGCCAGACATGCATCAATATACCAACCACCCATGTCACAAGAACCAACCACATTCCAGCACCAAAATAGGTCTCGTTTGATGACCTCATCAACTACGATACAGCTAGTGCTTAATATTTGCAGTCTTTTTTGCAGTTATAGAATTATTTATTCTAGGTCCAGTTCTAGGCCGGTGGTGTCATGAACATGATGGATAAATCTGCACCAATATTAACAAACATACCAGCAGAAAGACACTCCTCCACATTCTGATCTGCACCCATAACACCAAGCTATACTAATCGATCACTATAGGCTGCTTGCTTAGATTACAATGAGCTGGGGAGGGAGAGGAAAGCAGGGGGCTAAGTCAGGAACTGTATTTGGCAGTGTGAGTGTCACGTACACCCTGCTCACCATGGTCATGCTTCCGGGCCCTGACTAGACCCCAGTGCAGAAAGATAAAAGCACACACAGAGAGCCTGTCAAACAGTCATTCAAAATGTCTACTCTCCCCTCACCCCATCCTAAAGGACAGGTATATTATTTTTAAGACAAAAAAGAACAAGACCTTGTGGAAAATAAAAAGGCCTCGTTGAAGAAACTGATGTCTCAGAAGATAAAATTAAAAAGCTTGCAGACAAAAAATACAAGTACTCAGTAAGAGACAAAAAAGGTACTGGTATTTGGTCTTGACATTTGCTCTTGACTTCCAGTTCTTTTTTCTGTGGTTAAAAAAAGGTATTGGTGCATGGCTGCCATCACAGCGACAATGAGGTGAACTGCTGTGGTTTAACTGTAAACTAGAGGATACAGCAGAGAAACAACCCATCCAAACAAGGAAAAGTTGGACCCTGAAGGCAAGAGTGCAGCAACTGCAGTGCCATGATCTTTCTGTAACAAGACACGTATGCCGAATATTTTGGAATGTCGATGAAACAGGCTTTAGACGATGAGGAGAAACAAAGATCGAGCACCAAGGATCGACAAGGAATCCGAGGAGACACCCGAGGGTTGCACTCAGCTGCCTCCCAAGGAGCCCAGAGGATCAGCTGGCCTGGGAAGGTGAGTAAACTGACATCACAAGATGTGAGCTGCGGGACCCGAAAAGGGGGCAGCATGAAGAGATGCAGGGCCACCTGTCACTGATACCCCAGACAGTGCAAGACATTGCTGTCGGTGCCCCCAAACCACCTGAAAATCAAGTGCAAGAAGGTTGCAGGCTAATGAAACGTTGGGTAATCTAAGAAGTAGTCTCAACTGGGGGGGCAGGGGGAGGACTATGGTGAGGAGACTCTCAGTCGACTGTTGCCATCTTAAAGATTCTGCCTACCCTCTAGCAGTACAAGGTTTGGAATTGGATGATGGTTTTGACCATATACACAAGAGAAGGACATCTGCTGATGTTTGAACTACTGGGAAATTTGTTCTAGAGAAATGATGCAGAAAGGAATGCAGACCTCCCATAGCTCCACTTTAACATAAAACTCCGCTCCAGGGCACACCTGGAGAAGCCTCACCAGGTGGCTAAACTAGGGTCGGATTTTTCAGAGACACAACTCACTGAGGATTCTTGCCTCCTTTCATGTGAGAAAAAAAAAAGGAGGGGTATAATTTGTCTTGCTAATTCATATCTCTAAAGAAAAATCAAATAAACAATGTGGTGACTAATTACTTCATCACCTTTGCTGGACAAGAACACTGATTTAACTCTCCCACCACAATTTGCGATCTACTCGACAGGCAGTAATTTGTCTCCCAAGGCCATCACCAAGATAGCCTTGAGGTCCAGTCTCATGACCTTTGAAAATAAACTGAAGAGAGAGTGGACCTATAAAAACATGGTGGATTTTAAAACAGAGTTGTGATATAACACCGACATGCTCAGGAATGATGTGGACTCCAGGATACTAGAGGACGAGCCAAAGACATAACTGAATGGAAAAAAAGCAGGCTAAGAGCATAAATCGAGGCTGTGCAGGTCGCAACAGAGGCTATTATCCTCAGGTGTGAACTTCAACAGGTCAAGATTCCTTCTTGCTTCTTTGGTGCAGATTATTTCTTGCCAACCCCAGAGGATGCACAGCTGTGGAAATGTTGCAACTGCTGGAAGGAGCCAGAAAAACAATGTTGCAAGGCAAGGTTGTCTCAGGAGTTGCAGGCTTATATGGTTCCTGAAGAGTCCAGCAACAGTTCCCGAGGCCAGGAGCAGAAAAAGTTGTTGCTGAAGAGTCCAGTTGGAGTCTTGCATGCTGAATCTTGGGACCCACCCAATAGGGAGTCCCTAAATAGCCCTACCAGGGGGGATTAGTCACTGTAGGAAGTTGGCTCTGTATGTGCTATTTCAAAGTAAGGAATAACATGCACAGAGTCCAAGGGTTCCCCTTAGAGGTAAGATAGTGGCAAAAAGAGATAATACCAATGCTCTATTTTGTGGTAGTGTGGTCGAGCAGTAGGCTTATCAAAGGAGTAGTGTTAAGCATTTGTTGTACATACACACAGGCAATAAATGAGGAACACACACTCAGAGACAAATCCAGCCAATAGGTTTTGTTATAGAAAAATATATTTTCTTAGTTTATTTTAAGAACCACAGGTTCAAATTCTACATGTAATATCTCATTTGAAAGGTATTGCAGGTAAGTATTTTAGGAACTTTGAATAATTACAGTAGCATATATACTTTTCACATAAAACACAAATAGCTGTTTTAAAAGTGGACACAGTGCAATTTTCACAGTTCCTGGGGGAGGTAAGTTATTGTTAGTTTTAGCAGGTAAGTAAATCACTTACAAGTCTCAGGTTTGGGTCCAAGGTAGCCCACCGTTGGGGGTTCAGAGCAACCCCAAAGTTACCACACCAGCAGCTCAGGGCCGGTCAGGTGCAGAGGTCAAAGAGGTGCCCAAAACACATAGGCTTCAATGGAGAGAAGGGGGTGCCCCGGTTCCGGTCTGCCAGCAGGTAAGTACCCGCGTCTTCGGAGGGCAGACCAGGGGGGTTTTGTAGGGCACCGGGGGGGGGGGACACAAGTCAGCACAAAAAGTACACCCTCAGCAGCGCGGGGGCGGCCGGGTGCAGTGTGCAAACAAGCGTCGGGTTTTCAATGGTTTTCAATGAGAGACCACAGGATCTCTTCAGCGGTGCAGGCAGGCAAGGGGGGGGGGCTCCTCGGGGTAGCCACCACCTGGGCACGGGAGAGGGCCTCCTGGGGGTCACTCCTGCACTGAAGTTCCGTTCCTTCAGGTGCTGGGGGCTGCGGGTGCAGGGTCTTTTCCAGCCATCGGGATTTCAGAGTCAGACAGTCGCGGTCAGGGGGAGCCTGGGGATTCCCTCTGCAGGGGTCGCTGTGGGGGCTCAGGGGGGACAACTTTGGTTACTCACAGTCTCGGAGTCGCTGGAGGGTCCTCTCTGAGGTGTTGGTTCTCAACCAGTCGAGTCGGGGTCGCCGGATGCAGTGTTGCAAGTCTCACGCTTCTTGCGGGGAGTTGCAGAGGTCTTTAAATCTGCTCCTTCGAAACAAAGTTGGTGTCTTTTTGGAGCAGGGCCGCTGTCCTCGGGAGTTTCTTGTCTTTCTTGAAGCAGGGCAGTCCTCTGAGGATTCAGAGGTCGCTGGTCCTTTGGAAAGCGTCGCTGGAGCTGGTTTCTTTGGAAGGCAGAAGACAGGCCGGTAGGACTGGGGCCAAAGCAGTTGGCGTCTTCTGTTCTTCTTCTGCAGGGGTTTTTCAGCTCAGCAGTCCTCTTTTTCTTGTAGTTTCAGGAATCTAAATTCTTAGGTTCAGGGAAGCCCTTAAATACTAAATTTAAGGGCGTGTTTAGGTCTGGGGGGTTAGTAGCCAATGGCTACTAGCCCTGAGGGTGGGTACACCCTCTTTGTGCCTCCTCCCAAGGGGAGGGGGGTCACATTCCTATCCCTATTGGGGGAATTCTCCATCTGCAAGATGGAGGATTTCTAAAAGTTAGAGTCACTTCAGCTCAGGACACCTTAGGAGCTGTCCTGACTGGCCAGTGACGACTCCTTGTTATTCTCATTATCTCCTCCGGCCTTGCCGCCAAAAGTGGGGCCGTGGCCGGAGGGGGCGGGCAACTCCACTAGCTGGAGTGCCCTGCGGTGCTGGAACAAAGGGGGTAAGCCTTTAAGGCTCACCGCCAGGTGTTACAGCTCCTGCCTGGGGGAGGTGATAGCATCTCCACCCAGGGCAGGCTTTGTTACTGGCCTCAGAGTGACAAAGGCACTCTCCCCATGGGGCCAGCAACATGTCTCGGTTGTGGCAGGCTGCTGGAACCAGTCAGCCTACACAGATAGTCGGTTAAGGTTTCAGGGGGCACCTCTAAGGTGCCCTCTGGGGTGTATTTTACAAAAAAATTTACACTGGCATCAGTGTGCATTTATTGTGCTGAGAAGTTTGATACCAAACTTCCCAGTTTTCAGTGTAGCCATTATGGGGCTGTGGAATCCGTGTTTGACAGACTCCCAGACCATATACTCTTATGGCTACCCTGCACTTACAATGTCTAAGGTTTGGCTTAGACACTGTAGGGGCACAGTACTCATGCACTGGTGCCCTCACGTACGGTATAGTGCACCCTGCCTTAGGGCTGTAAGGCCTACTAGAGGGGTGACTTATCTATACTGCATAGGCAGTGTGAGGTTGGCATGGCACCCTGAGGGGAGTGCCATGTCTACTTGTTTTGTTCTCACCAGCACACACAAGCTGGTAAGCAGTGTGTCTGTGCTGAGTGAGGGGTCCCCAGGGTGGCATAAGATATGCTGCAGCCCTTAGAGACCTTCCCTGGCATCAGGGCCCTTGGTACCAGGGGTACCAGTTACAAGGGACTTACCTGGATGCCAGGGTGTGCCAATTGTGGAATCAAAAGTACAGGTTAGGGAAAGAACACTGGTGCTGGGGCCTGGTTAGCAGGCCTCAGCACACTTACAATTCAAAACATAGCATCAGCAGAGGGGTAACCATGCCAAGGAGGCATTTCCTTACAGTCACTCTACTGGGTGACCACCTATCAGAGGGTGTCATTGATGTCAGCTACCTGTCCTGACCAACCAGATACTCCCAGGGGCCTCGGCACATCTTGCTTTTAAGATGGAAGAATCAAGTGGCCACCTGGCGGAGCTCTGGGCACCACCCCTGGGGTGGTGATGGACAGGGGAGTGGTCACTGCCCTTTCCTTTATGGGTTTTTGCACCAGAGCAGGGACCATGGGTAACTGGACTGGTGCAAACCGGATTATGCAAAGAGGGCACCAAATGTGCCCTTGAAAGCAAACCAGTGGTGTGGCGAGATTACCCCTCCCCAGCCATGTAACACCTATTTCTAAGGGGAGAGGGTGTTCTATCCCCTCTCCCACAGGAAATCCTATCTTCTGCCTTCTCCTGCTTCAGCTGGTCAAGCAGCAGGAGGTCAGAAACCTGTCTGAGGGGTGGCAGCAGCGTGGGCTGGCCATAAACCTGGGAAGACTGGTGGGAGCAATACTGGGGGGGGGGGGGAGCCCCCAGAGTGCATAGAATCATGCCACCAATACTGGCATCAGTATCAGGGTATGATTCCAACATGTTTGATACCAAACATGCTCAGGTACGGCGTTACCATTATGTAGCTGGACACAGGTATGTGTCCAGTACATGGGTAAAATGGTTTACCCGCACTTACATTGGTGGATCAGCGGTTAGGTACAAGACTTTGCATTTGCTGGACTACTCAGCCAATACCTGATCACACGACTAAATTCCAAAAATTGTCATTAGAAACTGATTTTTGAAATTTTAGCTATTTTTCTAAATTTGTAAAAGTCCTGCTAGGGCCCTGTGTTAGTCCCTGTTAGCATTTCTTTTAGAGTTTAAAAGTCTTGTAAAAGTTTGGATTAAGTTCTAGAGATAGTTTTAGATTCTTAAAAAGTATGCCAACTTTTAGAGAAATAATGTCTGCTGCAGAAGAGACAGCTCAACCTTACCTGCACCTTAAGATGTCAGAGCTAAGGACTCTCTACAGAATCAAGAAACTTAAAACTGGTTCAAACCCTACCAAAGTACAGCTCCAGGAGCTCTTGGCAGAGTTTGCTAGAGACAACCCCTCTGAAGATGTCCTTATAGAGGAAGATGCTAGTGAAGTGGAGGACAATTTCTCCCCTTCACTCCTAGTTAGGGAGAACAGGGTTCCTCCAACCCTGACTCCACAAGGGATAGTCAGATGTTGCTTCTCACAGGAGAGTCCAACAGCTCTGGAAGCATTAAGGGCAGCCTCAATGAAGATGACCTCCTGCTAGCCAGGATGGCCAAGAGATTGGCTTTGGAGAGACAGCTCCTAGCCATTGAAAGGGAAAGACAAGAGATGGGCTTAACTCACATCAATGGTGGCAGCAATTTAAATAGGGTCAGAGATACTCCTGGCATGCTAAAAATCCCAAAAGGGGTTGTAACAATATAAGAAGATGGTGATGACATCACCAAATGGTTCACAGCTTTTGAGAGGGCTTGTGCAGCCAGAAAAGTAAACAAATCTCACTGGGGTGCTCTCCTTTGGGAAATGTTCACTGTAAAGTGTAGGGATAGACTCCTCACACTCTCTGGAAAATATGTAGAATCTTATGACCTCATGAAGGCTACCCTGATTGAGGGCTTTGGATTCTCAACTGAGGAGTACAGGATTAGGTTCAGGGGGGCTCAAAAATCCTCGAGCCAGACCTGGGTTGATTTTGTTGACTTCTCAGTCAAAATACTGGATGGTTGGATTAATGGCAGTGGTGTAAATGATTGATGGGCTGTACAATCTGTTTATGAAAGAACACCTTTTAAGTAATTGTTTCAATGATAAACTGCATCAGCATCTGGTAGACCTAGGTCCAATTTCTCCCCAAGAATTGGGAAAGAAGGCAGGCCATTGGGTCAAGACTAGGGTGACCAAGACAAAAGGGGTCACAAAGAATCCCCAGCGGAAGAGTATTGAGACATCCAAGGGTAAAAGTAAAGAGTCTTCTACAGGGCCCCAAAAGCCTGCTCAAGAGGGAGGGTCCAAAGCCTCTTCACAATCCTCATTTGGGTACAAGGGTAAACACTTTGATCCCAAAAAGGCCTGGTGTCATAGCTGTAATCAGCAGGGACACCAAACTGGAGACAAGGCCTGTCCCAAGAAAGGTTCCACTTCTACCACTACTCCAGTTAGCACTGGAATAGCCAGTCTCCAGGTGGGATCAACAGTGTGCCCAGAGCAAATTAGGGTTCACACTGAAGCTACATTAGTCTCGGAGGGTGGGGTGGACTTAGCCACACTGGCTGCCTGCCCCCCCCCTAATATGCAAAAATACAGGCAGCAACTCTTAATTAATGGGACTAGTGTAGAAGCCCTGAGGGATACAGGTGCCAGTGTCACAATGGTGACAGAGAAACTGGTTTCCCCAGGACAATATCTGACTGGACAAACTTATCCAGTCACCAACGCTGACAATCAGACTAAAGTACATCCCATGGCAACTTTAGAATGGGGAGGGGTCACTGGCCTGAAACAGGTGGTAGTCTCCTCTGCTATCCCAGTAGACCGTTTGCTTGGAAATGACCTGGAGTCCTCAGCATGGGCTGAGGTAGAACTCAAAACCCATGCAGCCATGCTGGGTATCCCTGAACTGGTGTGTCAAGACAAAGGCACAGTGCAAGGCTCAGGGTGAAAAAGAGGTGTTGGAGCCTGGAATAATGGCCCAACCCTCCAAGAGAAAAGAAAAGAAGACTGGGGAACCAGCTTCAACACAGCACAAGAAAAAGAACCTCTCTTCCCAGGAAGAAGTTCTGACCTCTGAGGGAACTGAGCCTATGGAGTTAGAACCGTATCAGGTTGAACTCTTAGGCCCAGGGGGACCCACAAGGGAACAGCTGTGTAAGGGGCAAGAAACCTGTCCCTCTCTTGAAGGCCTTAGGCAGCAAGCTGCTGAAGAGACCAAAGGAAAAAATCAGTGGAACAGATAGGGTCTATTGGGAAGATGGACTCCTTTACACTGAGGCAAGAGATCCCAAACCTGGTGCCACTAGGAGAGTGGCAGTGTCTCAGGAGTTTAGGGAGTTCATTCTCACCTTAGCCCATTATATTCCACTTGCTGGGCATTTGGGACAAACTAAGACTTGGGAGAGGTTAGTCAACCATTTCTATTGGCCCAACATGTCCAAGAAAGTAAAGGAGTTTTGTGCCTCCTGTGCCATCTGTCAAACCAGTGGTAAGACAGGTGGCCATTCAAAGGCCCCCCTCATTCCACTTCCAGTGGTGGGGGGCCCCTTTGAAAGAGTGGGAGTGGACATAGTGGGTCCACTTGAACCTCCCACAGCCTCAGGGAATCAGTATATCCTATTAGTAGTGGATCATGCTACTAGGTACCCTGAAGCAATTCCGCCTTAGGTCCACTACTGCCCCTGCAGTAGCCAAAGCACTCAAAGGTATCTTTACCAGAGTGGAATTTCCTAAAGAGATGTGTCTGACAGAGGTACCAACTTCATGTCAGCATACCTGAAACACATGTGGAATGAGTGTGGGGTAAATTACAAATTCACCACACCATACCATCCACAAACCAATGGTCTTGTGGAAAGATTCAATAAGACATTGAAGGGCATGATCATGGGGCTCCCTGAAAAGCTCAAAAGGAGTTGGGTTGTCCTCTTGCCATGTCTGCTTTTCGCCTACAGAGAGGTGCCTCAGAAAGGAGTAGGGTTTTCCCCCTTTGAACTTCTGTTTGGCCATCCTGTAAGGGGACCACTAGCTCTTGTTAAAGAAGGCTGGGAGAGACCTCTCCATGAGCCTAAGCAAGAAAGAGTGGACTATGCACTAGGCCTATGTTCCAGGATGGCAGAGTACATGGAAAAGGCAAGTAAAAACCTTGAGGCCAGCCAACAACTCCAGAAGATGTGGTATGACCAAAAGGCTGTTATGGTTGAGTTTCAGCCAGGGCAGAAAGTCTGGGTTCTGGAGCCTGTGGCTCCCAGGGCACTTCAGGATAGATGGAGTGGCCCTTACCCAGTGCTAGAGAGAGAGTCAGGTAGACCTAGGCACTAGCAGGACCCCCAAAAGGGTGATCCATGTGAACCGCCTCAAACTTCTTCATGACAGGTGTAGGAAGTTGGCTCTGTATGTGCTATTTCAAAGTAAGGAATAGCATGCACAGAGTCCAAGGGTTCCCCTTAGAGGTAAAATAGTGGTAAAAAGAGATAATACTAATGCTCTATTTTGTGGTAGTGTGGTCGAGCAGTAGGCTTATCCAAGGAGTAGTGTTAAGCATTTGTTGTACATACACAAGACAATAAATGAGGTACACACACTCAGAGACAAATCCAGCCAATAGGTTTTTATATAGAAAAATATATTTTCTTAGTTTATTTTAAGAACCACAGGTTCAAATTCTACATGTAATATCTCATTCGAAAGGTATTGCAGGTAAGTACTTTAGGAACTTCAAATCATCAAAATTGCATGTATACTTTTCAAGTTATTGACAAATAGCTGTTTTAAAAGTGGACACTTAGTGCAATTTTCACAGTTCCTAGGGGAGGTAAGTTTTGATTAGTTTTACCAGGTAAGTAAGACACTTACAGGGTTCAGTTCTTGGTCCAAGGTAGCCCACCGTTGGGGGTTCAGAGCAACCCCAAAGTCACCACACCAGCAGCTCAGGGCCGGTCAGGTGCAGAGTTCAAAGTGGTGCCCAAAACACATAGGCTAGAATGGAGAGAAGGGGGTGCCCCGGTTCCGGTCTGCTTGCAGGTAAGTACCCGCGTCTTCGGAGGGCAGACCAGGGGGGTTTTGTAGGGCACCGGGGGGGACACCAGTCCACACAGAAATTTCACCCTCAGCGGCGCGGGGGCGGCCGGGTGCAGTGTAGAAACAAGCGTCGGGTTCGCAATGTTAGTCTATGAGAGATCTCGGGATCTCTTCAGCGCTGCAGGCAGGCAAGGGGGGGGTTCCTCGGGGAAACCTCCACTTGGGCACGGGAGAGGGACTCCTGGGGGTCACTTCTCCAGTGAAAGTCCGGTCCTTCAGGTCCTGGGGGCTGCGGGTGCAGGGTCTCTCCCAGGCATCGGGACTTTAGATTCAAAGAGTCGCGGTCAGGGGAAGCCTCGGGATCCCCTCTGCAGGCGGCGCTGTGGGGGCTCAGGGGGGACAGGTTTTGGTACTCACAGTATCAGAGTAGTCCTGGGGTCCCTCCTGAGGTGTCGGGTCTCCACCAGCCGAGTCGGGGTCGCCGGGTGCAGTGTTGCAAGTCTCACGCTTCTTGCGGGGAGCTTGCAGGGTTCTTTAAAGCTGCTGGAAACAAAGTTGCAGCCTTTCTTGGAGCAGGTCCGCTGTCCTCGGGAGTTTCTTGTCTTTTCGAAGCAGGGGCAGTCCTCAGAGGATGTCGAGGTCGCTGGTCCCTTCGGAAGGCGTCGCTGGAGCAGGATCTTTGGAAGGCAGGAGACAGGCCGGTGAGTTTCTGGAGCCAAGGCAGTTGTCGTCTTCTGGTCTTCCTCTGCAGGGGTTTTCAGCTAGGCAGTCCTTCTTCTTGTAGTTGCAGGAATCTAATTTTCTAGGGTTCAGGGTAGCCCTTAAATACTAAATTTAAGGGCGTGTTTAGGTCTGGGGGGGTTAGTAGCCAATGGCTACTAGCCCTGAGGGTGGGTACACCCTCTTTGTGCCTCCTCCCAAGGGGAGGGGGTCACAATCCTAACCCTATTGGGGGAATCCTCCATCTGCAAGATGGAGGATTTCTAAAAGTTAGAGTCACCTCAGCTCAGGACACCTTAGGGGCTGTCCTGACTGGCCAGTGACTCCTCCTTGTTTTTCTCATTATTTTCTCCGGCCTTGCCGCCAAAAGTGGGGCCTGGCCGGAGGGGGCGGGCAACTCCACTAGCTGGAGTGTCCTGCTGGGTTGGCACAAAGGAGGTGAGCCTTTGAGGCTCACCGCCAGGTGTGACAATTCCTGCCTGGGAGAGGTGTTAGCATCTCCACCCAGTGCAGGCTTTGTTACTGGCCTCAGAGTGACAAAGGCACTCTCCCCATGGGGCCAGCAACATGTCTCGGTTTGTGGCAGGCTGATAAAACTAGTCAGCCTACACAGATAGTCGGTTAAGTTTCAGGGGGCACCTCTAAGGTGCCCTCTGTGGTGTATTTTACAATAAAATGTACACTGGCATCAGTGTGCATTTATTGTGCTGAGAAGTTTGATACCAAACTTCCCAGTTTTCAGTGTAGCCATTATGGTGCTGTGGAGTTCGTGTAAAACAGACTCCCAGACCATATACTCTTATGGCTACCCTGCACTTACACTGTCTAAGGTTTTGTTTAGACACTGTAGGGGCACAGTGCTCATGCACTGGTACCCTCACCTATGGTATAGTGCACCCTGCCTTAGGGCTGTAAGGCCTGCTAGAGGGGTGTCTTACCTATACTGCCTAGGCAGTGAGAGGCTGGCATGGCACCCTGAGGGGAGTGCCATGTCGACTTACTCATTTTGTTCTCACTAGCACACACAGGCTTGTAAGCAGTGTGTCTGTGCTGAGTGAGGGGTCTCTAGGGTGGCATAAGACATGCTGCAGCCCTTAGAGACCTTTCTTGGCATCAGGGCCCTTGGTACTAGAAGTACCAGTTACAAGGGACTTATCTGAATGCCAGGGTGTGCCAATTGTGGATACAATGGTACATTTTAGGTGAAGGAACACTGGTGCTGGGGCCTGGTTAGCAGGGTCCCAGCACACTTCTCAGTCAAGTCAGCATCAGTATCAGGCAAAAAGTGGGGGGTAACTGCAACAGGGAGCCATTTCTTTACAACAGGGAAGATGTAAACATGTTAATGGTTACAGATGAGGACCAGGAAGCTGAGAGTGAACCTCTCCCTGATCTCCTCTCCACTGACCCTAAAGATGGCTCAGTAGATGGAGTGAACTATTCAGACACCCTCTCTGGCCAACAGCAACCTGACTGTAGGAAGGTCCTGCAACAGTTTGATGAGCTCTTTGCCCTAACCCCTGGTCAGACACACCTGTGTACCCATGATGTGGACACAGGAAACAGCATGCCTGTCAAGAACAAAATCTTTAGACAGTCTGACCAAGTTAAGGAAAGCATCAAAGTGGAAGTCCACACGATGCTGGAATTGGGAGTCATTGAGCACTCTGACAGCCCCTGGGCTAGCCCAGTGGTCTCAGTCCCCAATCCTCACACAAAAGATGGTAAGAGAGAGATTTGGTTTTGTGTGGACTACAGAGGACTTAATTCTGTCACCAAGACAGATGCCCATCCCATTCCAAGGGCAGATGAGTTAATTGACAAACTAGGTGATGCCAGATTCTTCAGTATCTTTGACTTGACAGCAGGTTACTGGCAAATAAAAATGGCACCAGGATCAAAAGAAAAGACAGCATTCTCTACACCTGATGGGCACTATCAGTTTACTGTGATGCCCTTTGGCCTAAAGATTGCCCCTGCCACCTTCCAAAGGTTGGTGTCTCAAGTCCTTGCAGGCTTGGAGTCCTTTAGTGCAGCTTATTTTGATATTGCTGTCTTTAGCTCCAGCTAACCCCTCCCAGATCACCTGGTCCACCTGAAGAAGGTTTTGCAGGCCCTGCAAGCAGCAGGCCTCTCTATCAAGGCATCCAAATGTCAGATAAGGCAGGGTACTGTGGTTTACTTGGGACACCTTGTAGGTGGAGGCCAAGTTCAGCCACTCCAACCCACGATCCAGACTATTAAGACTGGGCAGCTCCAAAAACCCAGACTCAAGTCAGGGCATTCCTTGGCTTGACTGGTTACTATAGGAGGTTTGTGAAGGGATAAGGATCCATAGTGACACCCCTCACAGAACTTACCTCCAAGAAAATACCCAAGAAAGTAGACTGGACTGTAGAATGCCAACAGGTCTTTGACTCCCTGAAACAAGCAATGTGCACAGCACCAGTTCTCAAAGCTCCAGATTCCTCCAAGCACTTCACTGTGCAGACTGATGCCTCTGAACATGGGATGGGGCAGTACTGTCCAAGACAAATGATGATGGCCTTGACCAGCCTATTGCTTTCATTAGCAGGAGGTTACTCCTTGGCATGGTTACCCCCTGACATTTTGCCTTTGTTGATGCCAAGTTATGTTTTGAAAGTGTGCTGAGGCCTACTAACCAGGCCCCAGCACCAGTGTTCTTTCCCTAAACTGTACCTTTGTCTCCACAAACTGGCACAACCCTGGCACCCAGGTAAGTCCCTTGTAACTAGTATCAAGGGCCCTGATGCCAGGAAAGGTCTCTAAGGGCTGCAGCATGTCTTATGCCACCCTGGGGACCCCTCAATCAGCACGTACACACTGCTTCCCAGCTTGTGTGTGCTGGTGGGGAGAAAATGACTAAGTCGACGTGGCACTCCCCTCAGAGTGCCATGCCAACCTCACACTGCCTATGATATAGATAAGTCACCCCTCTAGCAGGCCTTACAGCCCTAAGGCAGGGTGCACTATACCACAGGTGAGGGCATAGGTGCATGAGCACTATGCCCCTACAACGTCCAAGCAAAACCTTAGACATTTTAAGTGCAGGGTAGCCATAAGAGTATATGGTCTGGGGGTCTGTCAAACACGAACTCGCCAGCACCATAATGGCTACACTGAAAACAGGGAAGTTTGGTATTCAACTTCTCAGCACAATAAATGCACACTGATGCCAGTGTGCACTTTATTGTAAAAGTACACCCAGGGGGCACCTTAGAGGTGCCCCGTGAAAACATACCCAACTCCAGTGTGGGCTGACTAGTTTTTGCTAGCCTGCCACACACCAGACATGTTGCTGGCCACATGGGGAGAGTGCCTTTGTCACTCTGTGGCCAGGAACAAAGCCTGTACTGGGTGGAGGTACTTCTCACCTCCCACTGCAGGAACTGTAACACCTGGCAGTGAGCCTCAAAGGGTCATGCCTTTTATTACAGCATACCAGGGCAGTCCAGCTAGTTGAGATGCCCGCTCCTTCAGCCACTGCCCCCACTTTTGGCGGCAAGGCTGGAGGAGATAATGAGAAAAAGAAGGAGGTGTCACCCACCAGTCAAGTAAGCCCCTAAGGTGTCCTGAGCTGAGGTGACCCCTGCCTTTAGAAATCCTCCATCTTGAGTTTGGAGGATTCCCCCAATAGGATTAGGGATGTGCCCCCCTCCCATCAGGGAGGAGGCACAAAGAGCGCGTAGCCACCCTCAAGGACAGTAGCCATTGGCTACTGCCCTCCCAGACCTAAACACCCCTAAGTTTAGTATTTATGGGTGACCCTGAAGCCAAGAAATCAGATTCCTGCAACCTGAAACAAGGACTGCTGACCGTAAAGCCCTGCAGAGACGACGGAGGGCGACAACTGCTTTGGCCCCAGCCCTACCGGCCTGTCTCCCGACCCGAAAACTGCAACAGCGACGCATCCAACAGGGAACAGCGACCTCTGAAGCCTCCGAGGACTGCCCTGAAAATAAGGACCAAGTAACTCCCGTGAGCAGCAGCTCTGCTCAACAACAAGCAGCAACTTTGCAACTTTCTTGCAACTTCTAAGGACTTCACTCTTCCAGCCAGAAGCGTGAGACTTCACCCTCTGCATCCGACGCCCCCGGCTTGAGCTTCAGAGAACCAACACCACAGGGAGGTCTCCCAGGCGACTGCGACCTCGTGAGTAGCCCGAGACGACCCCCTGGACCCCCACAGCGACACATGCAGAGGGAATCCACAGGCTCCCCCTGACCACAACTGCCTGTAACAAGGAACTCAACGCCTGGACCAAGCACTGCACCTCCAGCCCCTAGGACCAGAAGGAGCCGAACCTCAGTGCAGGAGTGACCCTTTGCCTAGCCCAGTTGGTGGTTGGCCCGAGAAGCCCCCCTGTGCCCTGCCTGCGCCGCTAGAGTGACGCCCGGGTCCCTCCACTGAATCCAATACAAAACCTGATGCCTGCTTTGCACACTGCACCCGGCCGCCCCTGTGCCGCTGAGGGTGTGTTTTGTGTGCCTACTTGTGTCCCCCACAGTGCTCTATAAAACCCCCCTGGTCTGCACTCCAAAGACGCACCTGTAGGCAGACTGGAACTGGAGCACCCCTGTTCTTCAAAGGCTCCTACGTGTTTTGGGCACCTCTTTGACCTCTGCACCTGACCGGCTCTGAGCTGCTGGTGTGGTAACTTTGAGGTTGCCTTGAACCCCCAATGGTGGGCTGCCTATTCCCAGGAACTGAGACTTGTAAGTGTTTTACTTACCTGACAAACTAACCATTACTTACCTCCCCCAAGAACTGTTGATTTTTGCACTGTGTCCACTTTTAAAATAGATTGCCATTTTAACAAAAACTGTATATGTTATTGCTCCAATTCAAAGTTCCTAACTTACCTGTGTGGAGTACCTTTCATTTTATGTATTTACTTCAAATCTTGAACTTGTGGTTCTAAAAATTAAGAAAATATATTTTTCTATATAAAAACTATTGGCCTGGAGTTAAGTCTTTGAGTGTGTGTTCCTCATTTATTGCCCATGTGTACACAACAAATGCTTAACACTACCCTCTGATAAGCCTACTGCTCGATCACAGTACCACAAAATAGAGCATTAGAATTAACTAATTTTGCAACTATCTTACCTCTAAGGGGAACCCTTAGACTCTGTGCACACTATCTCTTACTTTGAGACAGTATATATAGAGCCAACTTCCTAACAAAAATATATATTATATATATATATATTATATATATATATATATATATATATATATATATATATATATATATATATATATATATATATATATATATATGGAAAATGTCACTTACCCAGTGTAAATCTGTTCGTGGCTGCAGATTCACATGCTGTGCATTATCCTGCCATCTAGTGTTGGGCTCAGAGTGTTACAAGTTGTTTTTCTTCGAAGAAGTCTTTTCGAGTCACGAGACCGAGGGACTCCTCCCTTTCGGCTCCATTGCGCATGGGTGTCGACTCCATCTTAGACTGTTTTCCCCGCAGAGGGTGAGGTAGGAGTTGTGTATATAGTAAAGGTGCCCTTGCAATGGAGTAAGTATGTATGTACATAATGTGGATAAAAATAGTATATATTTACAAATTTACAAGTTTCATCAACTTATGATAGCTACAGGCTCCTGGGGAGGCGGAAGGGCGCATGTGAATCTGCAGCGTCCCATGCCACGAACAGATGTACACTGGGTAAGTGACATTTTCCGTTCGATGGCATGTGTAGCTGCAGATACACATGCTGCGCACAGACTAGTAAGCAGTAATCTCCCCAAAAGCGGTGGCTTAGCCTGTAGGAGTTGAAGTTGTCTGAAATAATGTTCGTAATACAGCCTGTCCTACTGTGGGTTGTTGTGTTAACACATCTACACAGTAATGTTTTGTGAATGTATGAGGCGTAGACCATGTGGCTGCCTTACAGATTTCTGTCATAGGTATATTCCCTAGAAAAGCCATTGTGGCGCCTTTTTCCTAGTGGAGTGCGCCTTTGGTTTAATAGGTAGGTCTCTTTTTGCTTTGATATAGCAGGTCTGACTGCATTTCACTATCCATCTGGCAATACTTTGTTTGGATATTGGATTTCCTGCATGATGTTTTTGGAAGGCTACAAACAATTGTTTTGTTTTGCGAAACTGTTTTGTTCTATCACTGTAATACATTAGTGCTCTTTTAAAGTCTAATGTATGTAAGGCTCTTTCAGCTACTGAATCTGGTTGTGGAAAAAAGATAGGGAGTTCCACTGTTTGGTTTAGGTGGAATGGTGATAGAACCTTTGGTAAGAATTTGGGATTTGTACGGAGAACTACTTTATGTTTATGTATTTGTATAAAGGGTTCTGTAAGGAAATGCCTCCTTGGCATGGTTGCCCCCTGACTTTTTGCCTTTGCTGATGTTATGTTTACAATTGAAAGTGTGCTGAGGCCTGCTAACCAGGCCCCAGCACCAGTGTTCTTTCCCTAACCTGTACTTTTGTATCCACAATTGGCAGACCCTGGCATCCAGATAAGTCCCTTGTAACTGGTACTTCTAGTACCAAGGGCCCTGATGCCAAGGAAGGTCTCTAAGGGCTGCAGCATGTCTTATGCCACCCTGGAGACCTCTCACTCAGCACAGACACACTGCTTGCCAGCTTGTGTATGCTAGTGAGGACAAAACGAGTAAGTCGACATGGCACTCCCCTCAGGGTGCCATGCCAGCCTCTCACTGCCTATGCAGTATAGGTAAGACACCCCTCTAGCAGGCCTTACAGCCCTAAGGCAGGGTGCACTATACCATAGGTGAGGGTACCAGTGCATGAGCATGGTACCCCTACAGTGTCTAAACAAAACCTTAGACATTGTAAGTGCAGGGTAGCCATAAGAGTATATGGTCTGGGAGTCTGTCAAACACGAACTCCACAGCACCATAATGGCTACACTGAAAACTGGGAAGTTTGGTATCAAACTTCTCAGCACAATAAATGCACACTGATGCCAGTGTACATTTTATTGCAAAATACACCCCAGAGGGCACCTTAGAGGTGCCCCCTGAAACCTAACCGACTGTCTGTGTAGGCTGACTAGTTCCAGCAGCCTGCCACACCAGAGACATGTTGCTGGCCCCATGGGGAGAGTGCCTTTGTCACTCTGAGGCCAGTAACAAAGCCTGCACTGGGTGGAGATGCTAACACCTCCCCCAGGCAGGAGCTGTGACACCTGGCGGTGAGCCTCAAAGGCTCACCCCTTTGTCACAGCCCAGCAGGGCACTCCAGCTTAGTGGAGTTGCCCGCCCCCTCCGGCCACGGCCCCCACTTTTGGCGGCAAGGCTGGAGGGAACAAAGGAAGCAACAAGGAGGAGTCACTGGCCAGTCAGGACAGCCCCTAAGGTGTCCTGAGCTGAAGTGACTAACTTTTAGAAAGCCTCCATCTTGCAGATGGAGGATTCCCCCAATAGGGTTAGGATTGTGACCCCCTCCCCTTGGGAGGAGGCACAAAGAGGGTGTACCCACCCTCAGGGCTAGTAGCCATTGGCTACTAACCCCCCAGACCTAAACACGCCCTTAAATTTAGTATTTAAGGGCTACCCTGAACCCTAGAAAATTAGATTCCTGCAACTACAAGAAGAAGGACTGCCTAGCTGAAAACCCCTGCAGAGGAAGACCAGAAGACGACAACTGCCTTGGCTCCAGAAACTCACCGGCCTGTCTCCTGCCTTCCAAAGATCCTGCTCCAGCGACGCCTTCCAAAGGGACCAGCGACCTCGACATCCTCTGAGGACTGCCCCTGCTTCGAAAAGACAAGAAACTCCCGAGGACAGCGGACCTGCTCCAAGAAAAGCTGCAACTTTGTTTCCAGCAGCTTTAAAGAACCCTGCAAGCTCTCCGCAAGAAGCGTGAGACTTGCAACACTGCACCCGGCGACCCCGACTCGGCTGGTGGCGATCCAACACCTCAGGAGGGACCCCAGGACTACTCTAAGACTGTGAGTACAAAAACCTGTCCCCCCTGAGCCCCCACAGCGCCGCCTGCAGAGGGAATCCCGAGGCTTCCCCTGACCGCGACTCTTTGAATCCTAAGTCCCGACACCTGGGAGAGACCCTGCACCCGCAGCCCCCAGGACCTGAAGGACCGGACTTTCACTGGAGGAGTGACCCCCAGGAGTCCCTCTCCCTTGACCAAGTGGAGGTTTCCCCGAGGAACCCCCCCCTTGCCTGCCTGCAGCGCTGAAGAGATCCCTAGATCTCCCATTGACTTCCATTACAAACCCGACGCTTGTTTCTACACTGCACCCGGCCGCCCCCGCGCTGCGGAGGGTGAAATTTCTGTGTGGGCTTGTGTCCCCCCCGGTGCCCTACAAAACCCCCCTGGTCTGCCCTCCGAAGACGCGGGTACTTACCTGCAAGCAGACCGGAACCGGGGCACCCCCTTCTCTCCATTCTAGCCTATGTGTTTTGGGCATCACTTTGAACTCTGCACCTGACCGGCCCTGAGCTGCTGGTGTGGTGACTTTGGGGTTGCTCTGAACCCCCAACGGTGGGCTACCTTGGACCAAGAACTGAGCCCTGTAAGTGTCTTACTTACCTGGTAAAACTAACCAAAACTTACCTCCCCTAGGAACTGTGAAAATTGCACTAAGTGTCCACTTTTAAAACAGCTATTTGTCAATAACTTGAAAAGTATACATGCAATTTTTATGCTTTAAAGTTCCTAAAGTACTTACCTGCAATACCTTTCGAATGAGATATTACATGTAGAATTTGAACCTGTGGTTCTTAAAATAAACTAAGAAAAGATATTTTTCTATACAAAAACCTATTGGCTGGATTTGTCTCTGAGTGTGTGTACCTCATTTATTGCCTATGTGTATGTACAACAAATGCTTAACACTACTCCTTGGATAAGCCTACTGCTCGACCACACTACCACAAAATAGAGCATTAGTATTATCTCTTTTTGCCACTATCTTACCTCTAAGGGGAACCCTTGGACTCTGTGCATGCTATTCCTTACTTTGAAATAGCACATACAGAGCCAACTTCCTACAGGTTCTTGTATAGTAAATGCTAGTATTTCACTTACTCTTCTAAGAGATGTGATAGCTATCAGGAAGGCTACTTTCCAAGTTAAGTATTGCATCTCACAAGAGTGCATGGGCTCAAATGGTGGTCCCATGAGCCGTGTTAACACAATACTGAGATTCCCCGAGGGGACTGGTGGTGTTCTCGGGGGTATGATTCTTTTTAATCCCTCCATAAATGCTTTGATGACTGGGATTCTGAAAAGTGATGTTGAATGAGTAATCTGCAGATATTGCTGTGAGATGTATTTTAATAGAAGAGAATGCTAGTTTAGATTTTTGTAAGTGTAATAGGTAGCTTACAATGTTTTTTTTGCAGAAGCATGTAGTGGTTGAATTTGATTGTTATGACAGAATAAACAAATCTTTTCCATTTGTTTGCATAACAATGTCTTGTAGTAGGTTTCCTAGCTTGTTTAATGACCTCCATACATTCTTGTGTAAGGTTTAAATGTCCGAATTCTAAGACTTCAGGAGCAAGATCGCTAGATTGAGCGATGCTGGATTTGGGTGCCTGATCGGTTTGTGTCGAGTTAACAGATCTGGTATGTTTGGTAGTTTGATATGAGGTACTACTGACCGGTCCAGCAGTGTTGTGTACCACGGTTGGCGAGCCCAGGTTGGTGCTATGAGTATTAGTTTGAGTTTGTTTTGACTCAATTTGTTTACCAGATAAGGATGGAGTGGGAGAGGGGGAAAAGCGTAAGCAAATATCCTTGACAAGCTCATCCATAACGAATTGCCCTTGGACAGAGGGTGTGGATACCTGGACGCGAAGTTTTGGCATTTTGCGTTTTCTTTTGTTGGGAATAGGTCTATTTGTGGCGCTCCCCATAGTAAAAAGTAAGTTTGTAGGATCTGGGGATGTATTTCCCATTCGTGTGTTTGTTGGTGAGCTCGACTGTGATTGTCGGCTAACTGGTTTTGAATACCTGGGATGTATTGTGCTATTAGGCAGATGTGATAGTGAATTGCCCAATGTCAATTTTTTTTGTGCTAAGACAGTTGTGAGTAGTGTGTCCCTCCCTGTTTGTTGAGGTAATACATTGTGGTCATGTCTGTTTTGACAAGAATGTGTTTGTGGGCTACCAGGGGTTGAAATGCTTTTAATGCTAGAAACACTGCCAACAGTTCTAAGTGATTTATGTGCAGTTGTTTTTGTTGAATGTTCCATTGTCCCTGTATACTGTGCTGGTTGAGGTGTGCTTCCCCACCCCACCATGGAAGCATCTGTTGTGATCACGTATTGAGGCACTGGGTCTTGGAATGGCCGCCCTTGGTTTAAATTTATAGGGTTCCACCATTGAAGCGAGAATTGTGTTTGGTGGTTGTAGGAAGTTGGCTCTGTATGTGCTATTTCAAAGTAAGGAATAGCATGCACAGAGTCCAAGGGTTCCCCTTAGAGGTAAAATAGTGGTAAAAAGAGATAATACTAATGCTCTATTTTGTGGTAGTGTGGTCGAGCAGTAGGCTTATCCAAGGAGTAGTGTTAAGCATTTGTTGTACATACACAGACAATAAATGAGGTACACACACTCAGAGACAAATCCAGCCAATAGGTTTTTATATAGAAAAATATCTTTTCTTAGTTTATTTTAAGAACCACAGGTTCAAATTCTACATGTAATATCTCATTCGAAAGGTATTGCAGGTAAGTACTTTAGGAACTTCAAATCATCAAAATTGCATGTATACTTTTCAAGTTATTCACAAATAGCTGTTTTAAAAGTGGACACAGTGCAATTTTCACAGTTCCTAGGGGAGGTAAGTATTTGTTAGTTTTACCAGGTAAGTAAGACACTTACAGGGTTCAGTTCTTGGTCCAAGGTAGCCCACCGTTGGGGGTTCAGAGCAACCCCAAAGTCACCACACCAGCAGCTCAGGGCCGGTCAGGTGCAGAGTTCAAAGTGGTGCCCAAAACGCATAGGCTAGAATGGAGAGAAGGGGGTGCCCCGGTTCCGGTCTGCTTGCAGGTAAGTACCCGCGTCTTCGGAGGGCAGACCAGGGGGGTTTTGTAGGGCACCGGGGGGGACACAAGCCCACACAGAAATTTCACCCTCAGCAGCGCGGGGGCGGCCGGGTGCAGTGTAGAAACAAGCGTCGGGTTTGCAATGTTAGTCTATGAGAGATCTCGGGATCTCTTCAGCGCTGCAGGCAGGCAAGGGGGGGATTCCTCGGGGAAACCTCCACTTGGGTAAGGGAGAGGGACTCCTGGGGGTCACTTCTCCAGTGAAAGTCCGGTCCTTCGGGTCCGGTGCAGGGTCTCTCCCAGGCGTCGGGACTTTAGGTTCAAGGAGTCGCGGTCAGGGGAAGCCTCGGGATTCCCTCTGCAGGCGGCGCTGTGGGGGCTCAGGGGGGACAGGTTTTGGTACTCACAGTATCAGAGTAGTCCTGGGGTCCCTCCTGAGGCGTCGGATCTCCACCAGCCGAGTCGGGGTCGCCGGGTGCAGTGTTGCAAGTCTCACGCTTCTTGCGGGGAGCTTGCAGGGTTCTTTAAAGCTGCTGGAAACAAAGTTGCAGCTTTTCTTGGAGCAGGTCCGCTGTCCTCGGGAGTTTCTTGTCTTTTCGAAGCAGGGGCAGTCCTCAGAGGATGTCGAGGTCGCTGGTCCCTTTGGAAGGCGTCGCTGGAGCAGGATCTTTGGAAGGCAGGAGACAGGCCGGTGAGTTTCTGGAGCCAAGGCAGTTGTCGTCTTCTGGTCTTCCGCTGCAGGGGTTTTCAGCTGGGCAGTCCTTCTTGTAGTTGCAGGAATCTAACCTTCTAGGGTTCAGGGTAGCCCTTAAATACTAAATTTAAGGGCGTGTTTAGGTCTGAGGGGTTAGTAGCCAATGGCTACTAGCCCTGAGGGTGGGTACACCCTCTTTGTGCCTCCTCCCAAGGGGAGGGGGTCACAATCCTAACCCTATTGGGGGAATCCTCCATCTGCAAGATGGAGGATTTCTAAAAGTTAGAGTCACCTCAGCTCAGGACACCTTAGGGGCTGTCCTGACTGGTCAGTGACTCCTCCTTGTTTTTCTCATTATCTTCTCCGGCCTTGCCGCCAAAAGTGGGGCCTGGCCGGAGGGGGCGGGCAACTCCACTAGCTGGAGTGTCCTGCTGGGTTGGCACAAAGGAGGTGAGCCTTTGAGGCTCACCGCCAGGTGTGACAATTCCTGCCTGGGGGAGGTGTTAGCATCTCCACCCAGTGCAGGCTTTGTTACTGGCCTCAGAGTGACAAAGGCACTCTCCCCATGGGGCCAGCAACATGTCTCGGTTTGTGGCAGGCTGCTAGAACTAGTCAGCCTACACAGATAGTCGGTTAAGTTTCAGGGGGCACCTCTAAGGTGCCCTCTGGGGTGTATTTTACAATAAAATGTACACTGGCATCAGTGTGCATTTATTGTGCTGAGAAGTTTGATACCAAACTTCCCAGTTTTCAGTGTAGCCATTATGGTGCTGTGGAGTTCGTGTTTGACAAACTCCCAGACCATATACTCTTATGGCTACCCTGCACTTACAATGTCTAAGGTTTTGTTTAGACACTGTAGGGGTACCATGCTCATGCACTGGTACCCTCACCTATGGTATAGTGCACCCTGCCTTAGGGCTGTAAGGCCTGCTAGAGGGGTGTCTTACCTATACTGCATAGGCAGTGAGAGGCTGGCATGGCACCCTGAGGGGAGTGCCATGTCGACTTACTCGTTTTGTTCTCACTAGCACACACAAGCTGGCAAGCAGTGTGTCTGTGCTGAGTGAGAGGTCTCCAGGGTGGCATAAGACATGCTGCAGCCCTTAGAGACCTTCCTTGGCATCAGGGCCCTTGGTACTAGAAGTACCAGTTACAAGGGACTTATCTGGATGTCAGGGTCTGCCAATTGTGGATACAAAAGTACAGGTTAGGGAAAGAACACTGGTGCTGGGGCCTGGTTAGCAGGCCTCAGCACACTTTCAATTGTAAACATAGCATCAGCAAAGGCAAAAAAGTCAGGGGGGCAACCATGCCAAGGAGGCATTTCCTTACAGTGGTCTATCAACACTAGATCTTGGAGTTGACCCTGTGCCTGTGTCCATTGGGTTGCTAAACACTGTTGTAATGGCCACATGTGTAGTCTTGCGTTTGAGACGATGGCTATGCATGAAGACATCATGCCTAGAAGTTTCATTACAAACTTCACTTGGTAGTGCTGGTTTGGGTACATGTTTAATATTATATTTTGGAAGGCTTGTACTCTTTGTGGACTTGGAGTGGCAATCGCCTTTTGTGTGTCGAGTGTTGCTCCCAAGTATTGTTGTATTTGACACGGTTGTAGATGTGATTTTTGGTAGTTTATAGAGAACCCTAGTTTGTGTAGGGTTTCTATAACTGTAGGAAGTTGGCTCTGTATGTGCTATTTCAAAGTAAGGAATAGCATGCACAGAGTCCAAGGGTTCCCCTTAGAGGTAAAATAGTGGTAAAAAATAGATAATACTAATGCTCTATTTTGTGGTAGTGTGGTCGAGCAGTAGGCTTATCCAAGGAGTAGTGTTAAGCATTTGTTGTACATACACATAGACAATAAATGAGGTACACACACTCAGAGACAAATCCAGCCAATAGGCTTTTATATAGAAAAATATCTTTTCTTAGTTTATTTTAAGAACCACAGGTTCAAGTTCTACATGTAATAGCTCATTCGAAAGGTATTGCAGGTAAGTACTTTAGGAACTTCAAATCATCAAAATTGCATGTATACTTTTCAAGTTATTAACAAATAGCTGTTTTAAAAGTGGACACTTAGTGCAATTTTCACAGTTCCTAGGGGAGGTAAGTATTTGTTAGTTTTACCAGGTAAGTAAGACACTTACAGGGTTCAGTTCTTGGTCCAAGATAGCCCACCGTTGGGGGTTCAGAGCAACCCCAAAGTCACCACACCAGCAGCTCAGGGCCGGTCAGGTGCAGAGTTCAAAGTGGTGCCCAAAACACATAGGCTAGAATGGAGAGAAGGGGGTGCCCCGGTTCCGGTCTGCTTGCAGGTAAGTACCCGCGTCTTCGGAGGGCAGACCAGGGGGGTTTTGTAGGGCACCGGGGGGGACACAAGTCCACACAGAAATTTCACCCTCAGCAGCGCGGGGGCGGCCGGGTGCAGTGTAGAAACAAGCGTCGGGTTTGTAATGGAAGTCAATGGGAGATCTAGGGATCTCTTCAGCGCTGCAGGCAGGCAAGGGGGGGGTTCCTCGGGGAAACCTCCACTTGGGCAAGGGAGAGGGACTCCTGGGGGTCACTCCTCCAGTGAAAGTCCGGTCCCTCAGGTCCTGGGGGCTGCGGGTGCAGGGTCTCTCCCAGGTGTCGGGACTTTGGTTTCAAAGAGTCGCGGTCAGGGGAAGCCTCGGGATTCCCTCTGCAGGCGGCGCTGTGGGGGCTCAGGGGGGACAGGTTTTGGTACTCACAGTATCAGAGTAGTCCTGGGGTCCCTCCTGAGGTGTTGGATCGCCACCAGCCGAGTCGGGGTCGCCGGGTGCAGTGTTGCAAGTCTCACGCTTCTTGCGGGGAGCTTGCAGGGATCTTTAAAGTTGCTGGAAACAAAGTTGCAGCTTTTCTTGGAGCAGGTCCGCTGTCCTCGGGAGTTTCTTGTCTTTTCGAAGCAGGGGCAGTCCTCAGAGGATGTCGAGGTCGCTGGTCCCTTCGGAAGGCGTCGCTGGAGCAGGATCTTTGGAAGGCAGGAGACAGGCCGGTGAGTTTCTGGAGCCAAGGCAGTTGTCGTCTTCTGGTCTTCCGCTGCAGGGGTTTTCAGCTGGGCAGTCCTTCTTCTTGTTGCAGGAATCTAATTTTCTAGGGTTCAGGGTAGCCCTTAAATACTAAATTTAAGGGCGTGTTTAGGTCTGGGGGGTTAGTAGCCAATGGCTACTAGCCCTGAGGGTGGGTACACCCTCTTTGTGCCTCCTCCCAAGGGGAGGGGGTCACAATCCTAACCCTATTGGGGGAATCCTCCATCTGCAAAATGGAGGATTTCTAAAAGTTAGAGTCACCTCAGCTCAGGACACCTTAGGGGCTGTCCTGACTGGCCAGTGACTCCTCCTTGTTATTCTCATTATTTTCTCCGGCCTTGCCGCCAAAAGTGGGGCCTGGCCGGAGGGGGCGGGCAACTCCACTAGCTGGAGTGTCCTGCTGGGTTGGCACAAAGGAGGTGAGCCTTTGAGGCTCACCGCCAGGTGTGACAATTCCTGCCTGGGGGAGGTGTTAGCATCTCCACCCAGTGCAGGCTTTGTTACTGGCCTCAGAGTGACAAAGGCACTCTCCCCATGGGGCCAGCAACATGTCTCGGTTTGTGGCAGGCTGCTAAAACTAGTCAGCCTACACAGATAGTCGGTTAAGTTTCAGGGGGCACCTCTAAGGTGCCCTCTGTGGTGTATTTTACAATAAAATGTACACTGGCATCAGTGTGCATTTATTGTGCTGAGAAGTTTGATACCAAACTTCCCAGTTTTCAGTGTAGCCATTATGGTGCTGTGGAGTTCGTGTAAAACAGACTCCCAGACCATATACTCTTATGGCTACCCTGCACTTACAATGTCTAAGGTTTTGCTTAGACACTGTAGGGGCACAGTGCTCATGCACTGGTACCCTCACCTATGGTATAGTGCACCCTGCCTTAGGGCTGTAAGGCCTGCTAGAGGGGTGTCTTACCTATACTGCATAGGCAGTGAGAGGCTGGCATGGCACCCTGAGGGGAGTGCCATGTCGACTTACTCATTTTGTTCTCACCAGCACACACAGGCTTGTAAGCAGTGTGTCTGTGCTGAGTGAGGGGTCTCTAGGGTGGCATAATACATGCTACAGCCCTTAGAGACCTTCCCTGGCATCAGGGCCCTTGGTACCAGAGGTACCAGTTACAAGGGACTTATCTGGATGCCAGGGTGTGCCAATTGTGGAAACAATGGTACATTTTAGGTGAAAGAACACTGGTGCTGGGGCCTGGTTAGCAGGGTCCCAGCACACTTCTCAGTCAAGTCAGCATCAGTATCAGGCAAAAAGTGGGGGGTAACTGCAACAGGGAGCCATTTCTTTACAATAACGTATTGTGTGTGAAGCTGACACTGTTGAGTGTTGGTTTTTATTAACCAGTCGTCCAAGTAAGGGAATACGTGCATGTGCTGTCTCCTATTATGAGCGGCTACTACTGCAAGGCATTTTGTGAATACCCTTGGAGCTGTTATCCCGAATGGCAACACTTTGAACTGGTAATGTACTCCTTGGATTACAAACCTTAAGTACTTTCTGTGGGAAGGATGTATGGGTATAGGGAAATATGCATCCTTGAGGTCGTGTTGACATGTAGTCATGTTGTTTGAGCAATGGGATCACGTCTTGCAGTGTCACCATGTGAAAGTGATCTGATTTGATGTAAATGTTTAATATTCTGAGATCTAGGATGGGTTTTAGAGTTTTGTCTTTTTTGGGTATGAGAAAGTACAGGGAGTAAACACCTGTTCCTTTCTGATGAATTGGTACTAGTTCTATTGCATCTTTTTCCAACAACGCTTGGACCTCCAGTTGTAATAGATCCATGTGTTTGGACATGTGTGTTTTCGGTGGGACATTTGGAGGGAATTGTAGGAATTCTATGCAATAACCATGTTGGATAATGGCTAGGACCCAAGAGTCTGTAGTTATGTTTTCCCAATTGTTGTCAATTTGTGTGTCTCACCCCCCACTGGTATTATGTGTTGGGGATTTGTGACATTGAAGTCACTGTTCAGTTTGTGGGGTTTTTGGGCTTTGGAATTTCCCTCTTGTTTTAGGAAACTGTCCACCCCTATATTGACCCCAGTATGTGGGCCTACTTTGTGAGGTTGAAGGTTCTGTGCTTTGGTCTCGAAACCCCACCTCTAAAGTGTGGCTTCCTAAAGGTGCCTCTGCTCTGTGGGGAGTAAAGCGCGCCCATGGCTTTGGCCGTGTGTAGGAAGTTGGCTCTGTATGTGCTATTTCAAAGTAAGGAATAGCATGCACAGAGTCCAAGGGTTCCCCTTAGAGGTAAAATAGTGGTAAAAAGAGATAATACTAATGCTCTATTTTGTGGTAGTGTGGTCGAGCAGTAGGCTTATCCAAGGAGTAGTGTTAAGCATTTGTTGTACATACACATAGACAATAAATGAGGTACACACACTCCGAGACAAATCCAGCCAATAGGTTTTGTATAGAAAAATATCTTTTCTTAGTTTATTTTAAGAACCACAGGTTCAAATTTAACATGTAATATCTTGTTTGAAAGGTATTGCAGGTAAGTACATTAGGAACTTTGAATCATTACATTAGCATGTATACTTTTCAAGTTATTCACAAATAGCTACTTTAAAAGTGGACACTTAGTGCAATTTTCACAGTTCCTGGGGGAGGTAAGTTTTTGTTAGTTTTACCAGGTAAGTAATACACTTACAGGGTTCAGTTCTTGGTCCAAGGTAGCCCACCGTTGGGGGTTCAGAGCAACCCCAAAGTCACCACACCAGCAGCTCAGGGCCGGTCAGGTGCAGAGTTCCAAGTGATGCCCAAAACACATAGGCTTCAATGGAGAGAAGGGGGTGCCCCGGTTCCGGTCTGCTTGCAGGTAAGTACCCGCGTCTTCGGAGGGCAGACCAGGGGGGTTTTGTAGGGCACCGGGGGGACACAAGCCCACACAGAAATTTCACCCTCAGCGGCGCGGGGCGGCCGGGTGCAGTGTTAGAACAAGCGTCGGGTTCGCAATGGAAGTCAATGAGAGATCAAGGGATCTCTTCAGCGCTGCAGGCAGGCAAGGGGGGGCTTCCTCGGGGAAACCTCCACTTGGGCAAGGAAGAGGGACTCCTGGGGTCACTTCTGCAGTGAAAGTCCGGTCCTTCAGGTCCTGGGGGCTGCGGGTGCAGGGTCTTTCCCAGGCGTCGGGACTTAGGTTTCAGAGAGTCGCGGTCAGGGGAAGCCTCGGGGTTCCCTCTGCAGACGGCGCTGTGGGGGCTCAGGTTTTGGTACTCACAGTCGTAGAGTAGTCCGGGGGTCCTCCCTGAGGTGTTGGTTCTCCACCAGCCGAGTCGGGGTCGCCGGGTGCAGTGTTGCAAGTCTCACGCTTCTTGCGGGGAGATTGCAGGGTTCTTTAAAGCTGCTCCTTTGGATAAAGTTGCAGTCTTTTTGGAGCAGGTCCGCTGTCCTCAGGAGTTTCTTGTCGTCGTCGAAGCAGGGCAGTCCTCAGAGGATTCAGAGGTTGCTGGTCCCTTTGGAAGGCGTCGCTGGAGCAGAGTTCTTTGGAAGGCAGGAGACAGGCCGGTGAGTTTCTGGAGCCAAGGCAGTGGTTGTCTTCTGGTCTTCCTCTGCAGGGGTTTTCAGCTAGGCAGTCCTTGTTGTTGCAGGAATCTAAATCTTTAGGTTCAGGGAAGCCCTTAAATACTTAATTTAAGGGCGTGTTTAGGTCTGGGGGGTTAGTAGCCAATGGCTACTAGCCCTGAGGGTGGATACACCCTCTTTGTGCCTCCTCCCTGAGGGGAGGGGGGCACATCCCTAATCCTATTGGGGGAATCCTCCTTCTGCAAGATGGAGGATTTCTAAAAGTCAGAGTCACCTCAGCTCAGGACACCTTAGGGGCTGTCCTGACTGGCCAGTGACTCCTCCTTGTTATTCTCATTATTTCTCCTGGACTTGCCGCCAAAAGTGGGGGCTGTGTCCAGGGGGCGGGCATCTCCACTAGCTGGAGTGCCCTGGGGCATTGTAACACGAAGCTTGAGCCTTTGAAGCTCACTGCTAGGTGTTACAGTTCCTGCAGGGGGGAGGTGTGAAGCACCTCCACCCAGAGCAGGCTTTGTTTCTGTCCTCAGAGAGCACAAAGGCTCTCACCGCATGAGGTCAGACACTCGTCTCTCAGCAGCAGGCTGGCACAGACCAGTCAGTCCTGCACTGAACAATTGGGTAAAATACAGGGGGTATCTCTAAGATGCCCTCTGTGTGCATTTTTTAATAAATCCAACACTGGCATCAGTGTGGGTTTATTATTCTGAGAAGTTTGATACCAAACTTCCCAGTATTCAGTGTAGCCATTATGGAGCTGTGGAGTTCGTTTTTGACAGACTCCCAGACCATATACTCTTATGGCTACCCTGCACTTACAATGTCTAAGGTTTTGCTTAGACACTGTAGGGGCATAGTGCTCATGCACTGGTGCCCTCACCTATGGTATAATGCACCCTGCCTTAGGGCTGTAAGGCCTACTAGAGGGGTGACTTATCTATACTGCATAGGCAGTGTGAGGTTGGCATGGCACCCTGAGGGGAGTGTCATGTCGACTTACTCATTTTGTTCTCATCAGCACACACAAGCTGGCAAGCAGTGAGTCTGTGCTGAGTGAGGGGTCCCCAGGGTGGCATAAGATATGCTGCAGCCCTTAGAGACCTTCCCTGGCATCAGGGCCCTTGGTACCAGGGGTACCAGTTACAAGGGACTTACCTGGGTGCCAGGGTGTGCCAATTGTGGAATCAAAAGTACATTTTTAGGTGAAAGAACACTGGTGCTGGGGCCTGGTTAGCAGGGTCCCAGCACACTTCTCAGTCAAGTCAGCATCAGTATCAGGCAAAAAGTGGGGGGTAACTGCAACAGGGAGCCATTTCTTTACACCGTGTCCGTGTCTTTCTTTAGCTTCTCTATAGCTGTATCCACCTCCAGCCCAAACAAATGTTGTCCATTAAAAGGCATATTAAGCACAGCCTGCTGGATCTCTGGCTTAAATCCGGAGGTGCGTAGCCATGCGTGTCTCCGAATAGTGACTGCCATGTTCACTGTTCTGGCGGCTGTGTCCACTGCGTCTATAGCCGATCGTATCTGGTTGTTGGAGATACTTTGGCCCTCCTCCACAACTTGTTGTGCACGCTTTTGAAACTCTTTGGGAAGATGTTCAATGAAATGCTGCATTTCGTCCCAATGAGCCCTGTCATATCTTGCCAATAAAGCTTGGGAATTGGCAATACGCCATTGATTGGCTGCTTGTGTTGCAATCCTTTTTCCCGCTGCATCAAACTTTCGACTTTCTTTGTCGGAAGGTGGTGCATCCCCAGAAATCTGCGAGTTTGTCCTTTTCCGGGCTGCCCCTACTACCAACGAGTCAGGTGTTAGTTGTTGCGTGATGTACACAGGGTCCCGTAGGGGGAGGTTTGTATTTCTTCTCCACCCTAGGTGGGATGGCTCTGCCTTTGACGGGGTCTTGAAACACCTGTTTCGCATGTTTTAACATGCCTGGTAACATAGGCAGACTCTGGTATTGGCTATGTGTTGATGACAGGGTATTGAATAAAAAGTAATCCTCTATAGGTTCTGCATGTAGTGCTACGTTGTGAAAAGTAGCTGCTCTGGACACCACTTGCATGTAAGCAGTACTGTCTTCAGGTGGTGATGGTCTTGCTGGGTAGCAATCCGGACTATTGTCAGATACTGGTGCATCATATAGATCCCAAGCATCTGGGTCATCCTGGCTCACCCTGTGTGCGTTGGTGATTGCATCATTGGGGGTGTTGCAATTGGTGACAATTGTGGTGAGTGCTGTGGCGATGGCTGTGGCGAAAAACGTGTTGGAGTTTTTTCTTTAGCCACCTTTGCTGTTGGCTGTTTTTCCGTTTCTTGGAAAGCGAGTTTCCTATTCATTTTAATTGGGGGAAGAGTTCTTATTTTCCCTGTGTCCCTCTGGATATTGAGCCTTCTTTGTGTATAGTCTGGCTCTCCCATCTCTAATTCTTGTCCGAATTGATGGCCTTGTAGTTGTGCTGAAAGGCCTTATTCCCCTGAATAGGAGCTCTGTTTCGGCTCCGAGGCTGGGTGTTTCAGCACCGGAACCTTTTCTGCAGTCTTTTTCGGCTCCAAAGCCACCTTTTTCGGTTTCGGGGTACCGATATCTCGGTGCTGAGTTTGGTCGGAGCCAGTATCTCGGTGCCGAGTATAGTCTGTGCCGGTATCTCGACCGAGTCGGATGTTTTCGACACGTGTGTGCCCTTTTTCAGGGCCGAAGGTTGGTCACCGTGTTTACGGGTTAAGCCATGGCCTGCTGGCGGTGGCGTCCACCGGGCTTTCATGATCTTTGTGTGAGTTTTGGCCGGGGCAGGTTTACTCACAGTTTGTCCGAGTCAGGAATGGAGAAAGTCTCCTCTTCTTCGACGCTGTGTTGTCCGGCCGGCATCAACGCCATTTGAAGCCTTCGAGCTCTCAGGTCCCGTAGCGTCTTCGACCGAAATGCCCGACAGGCCTCGCAGGTATCCTCTTTGTGTTCGGGGGACAAACACAAATTACAGACTGTAGGAAGTTGGCTCTGTATGCACTATTTCAAAGTAAGAAATAGTATGCACAGAGTCCAAGGGTTCCCCTTAGAGGTAAGATAGTGGCAAAAAGAGATAATACTAATGCTCTATTTTGTGGTAGTGTGGTCGAGCAGTAGGCTTATCAAAGGAGTAGTGTTAAGCATTTGCTGTACATCCACACAGGCAATAAATGAGGAACACACACTCAGACGAATCCAGGCCAATAGGATTTGTTATAGAAAAATATCTTTTCTTAGTTTATTTTAAGAACCACAGGTTCAAGATTTACAAGTAATACTTAAAATGAAAGGTATTTCACTTAGGAACTTTAGGAACTTTGAATTAGCAAAATAGCATATACAGTTCTCACACAAATGGCAATAAGCTATTTTAAAACTGGACACTGTGCAATTTTCAACAGTTCCTTGGGGGGGGAAGCCCCAGGACACTCCAGCTAGTGGAGATGCCCGCCCCCTAGACCCAGCCCCCACTTTTGGCGGCAAGTCCAGGAGAGATAATGAGAAAAACAAGGAGTCGTCACTGGCCAATCAGGACAGTCCCTAAGGTGTCCTGAGCTGAGGTGACTGACTTTTAGAAATCCTCCATCTTGCAGATGGAGGATTCCCCCAATAGGATTAGGGATGTGTCCCCCTCCCCTCAGGGAGGAGGCACAAAGAGGGTGTAGGCACCCTCAAGGACAGTAGCCATTGGCTACTGCCCTCCCTGACCTAAACACACCCCTAAATTCTGTATTTAGGTGCTCCCCAGAACCTAGGAACTCAGATTCCTTCAACTTACGAAGAAGAGGACTGCTGAGCTGAAAAATCCCTGCAGAGAAGACGGCGACACCAACTGCTTTGGCCCCAGCCCTACCGGCCTGTCCCCCCTCCTTCAGAAGAAAACTGCCCCAGGACCAGCGACCTCTGAATCCTCAGAGGACTGCCCTGCTTCCAAAAGACCAAGAAACTCCCGAGAACAGCGGCCCTGTTCAACAAAGACTGCAACTTTGTTTCCAGAGGAGCAGATTTAAAGACCCCTGCAATCCCCGCAAGAAGCGTGAGACTTGCAACACTGCACCTGGCGACCCCGACTCGACTGGTGGAGAACCAACGCTACAGGGAGGACCCCCCAGCGACTCCAAGACTGTGAGTAACCAAAGTTGTCCCCCTGAGCCCCCACAGCGATGCCTGCAGAGGGAATCCCGAGGCTCCCCCTGACCGCGACTGTCTGAATCCAAAATCCTGACGCCTGGAAGAGACCCTGCACCCGCAGCCCCCAGGACCTGAAGGATCGGAACTCCAGTGCAGGAGTGACCCCCAGGAGGCCCTCTCCCTTGCCCAGGTGGTGGCTACCACCGAGGAGGCCCCCCCCCCCCTTGCCTGCCTGCACCGCTGAAGAGACCCCTTGGTCTCCCATTGAAACCTATTACAAACCTGATGCGTGTTTGCACACTGCACCCGGCCGCCCCCGCGCTGCTGAGGGTGTACTTTTTGTGCTGACTTGTGTCCCCCCCGGTGCCCTACAAAACCCCCCTTGTCTGCCCTCCGAAGACGCGGGTACTTACCTGCTGGCAGACTGGAACCGGGGCACCCCCTTCTCCATTGAAGCCTGTGTGTTTTGGGCACCACTTGGACCTCTGCACCTGACCGGCCCTGAGCTGCTGGTGTGGTAACTTTGGGGTTGCGCTGAACCCCAAATGGTGGGCTAACTTGGACCCAACTTTGAACCCTGTAGGTGGTTTACTTACCTGCAAAACTAACAAACACTTACCTCCCCCAGGAACTGTTGAAAATTGCAGTGTCTAGTTTTAAAATAGCATATTGCCATTTGTGTGAAAACTGTATATGCTATTTTGCTAATTCAAAGTTCCTAAGTGAAATACCCTTCATTTGAAGTATTACTTGTAAATCGTGAACCTGTGGTTCTTAAAATAAACCAAGAAAATATATTTTTCTATACAAAAATCTATTGGCCTGGAATTGTCATTGGGTGTGTTCCTCATTTATTGCCTGTGTGTGTACAACAAATGCTTAACACTACTCTCTGATAAGCCTACTGCTCGACAACACTACCACAAAATAGAGCATTAGAATTATCTTTTTTTGCCACTATCTTACTTCTAAGGGGAACACTTGGACTCTGTGCATGCTATTTCTTACTTTGAAATAGTACATACAGAGCCAACTTCCTACATTGGTGGATCAGCGGTGGGGTACAAGACTTTGCATTTGCTGGACTACTCAGCCAATACCTGATCACACGACTAAATTCCAAAAATTGTCATTAGAAACAGATTTTTGAAATTTGAGCTATTTTTCTAAATTTTTAAAAGTCCTGCTAGGGCCTTGTGTTAGTTCCTGTTAGCATTTTTTTTTTTAGAGTTTAAAAGTTTTGTGAACGTTTGAATTAAGTTCTAGAGTTTTAGATTCTTAAAGTATTCCAACGTTTAGAAACATAATGTCTAATGCAGAGTGATTGTGATGAACTCATCCTCACCCCTTATCTGCATCTTAGGATGTCAGAGTTAAGGTCTCTCTGCAAAATCAAAAAGATTAAAACTGGTTCAAATTCTACCAAAGTACAGCTCCAGGAGCTTTTGGCAGAGTTTGCTAAAAACAACCCCTCTGATGATGGCCTCACAGAGGGGGACCCTAGTCACAATGAGGATTTCCCACCTCCAGTCCTAGTTAGGGAGCCCAGGGTCTCTCAAACCCTGACTCCAAATGTGATAGTTAGAGATGCTGCTTCTCTCACAGGAGAGTCCAGCAACTCTGGAAGCATTGAGGGCAGCCTCAATGAAGATGACCTCTTGTTAGCCAGGATGGCCAAAAGATTGGCTTTAGAGAGACAGCTCCTAGCCATAGAAAGGGAAAGACAAGAGATGGGCCTAGGTCCCATCAATGGTAGCAGCAACATAAATAGGGTCAGAGATTCTCCTGACATGTTGAAAATCCCAAAAGGGATTGTAACTAAATATGAAGATGGTGATGACATCACCAAATGGTTCACAGCTTTTGAGAGGGCTTGTGCAACTAGAAAAGTAAACAGATCTCACTGGGGTGCTCTCCTTTGGGAAATGTTCACAGGAAAGTGTAGGGATAGACTCCTCACACTTTCTGGAAAAGATGCAGAATCCTGTGACCTCATGAAGGCTACCCTGATTGAGGGCTTTGGACTCTCCACTGAGGAGCATAGAATTAGGTTCAGGGGGGCTCAAAAATCCTCGAGCCAGACCTGGGTTGATTTTGTAGACTACTCAGTAAAAACACTGGATGGTTGGATTCATGGCAGTGGTGTAAATGATTATGATGGGCTGTACAATTTATTTGTGAAAGAACACCTGTTAAGTAATTGTTTCAATGATAAACTGCATCAGCATCTGGTAGACCTAGGACCAATTTCTCCCTAGGAATTGGGAAAGAAGGCGGACCATTGGGTCAAGACTAGGGTGACCAAGACTTCCACAGGGGGTGACCAAAAGAAAGGGGTCACAAAGCCTCCCCAGGGGAAGAGTGTTGAGACATCCAAGGGAAAAAGTAAAGAGTCTTCTACAGGGCCCCAAAAACCTGCTCAGGAGGCAGGGCCCAGAGCCTCTTCACAAACAAATTTTGGGTTCAAGGGTAAAAACTTTGATCCCAAAAAGGCCTGGTGTCGTAGCTGTAATCAGCAAGGACACCAAACTGGAGACCAGGCCTGTCCCAAGAAAGGTTCCACTTCTAACTCTACTCCAGCTAACACTGGAATGGCCAGTCTCCAAGTGGGATCAACAGTGTGCCCAGAGCAAATCAGGGTTCACACTGAAGCTACATTAGTCTCTGAGGGTGGGATGGATTTAGCCACACTGGCTGCCTGGCTCCCTAATATGCAAAAATACAGGCAGCAACTTTTAATTAATGGGACAAGTGTGGAAGGCCTGAGGGATACAGGTGCCAGTGTCACCATGGTGACAGAGAAACTGGTTTCCCCTGGTCAATACCTGGATGGACAAACTTACCCAGTCACCACCGCGGACAATCAGACTAAAGCACATCCCATGGCTATGGTAACTTTAGAGTGTGGAGGGGTCAATGGCCTGAAACAGGTGGTGGTCTCCTCAAATATCCCTGTAGACTGTTTGCATGGAAATGACCTGGCGTCCTCAGCATGGGCTGAGGTAGAACTCAAAACCCATGCAGCCATGCTGGGTATCCCTGAATTGGTGTGTCAAGACAAGGGCACAGTGCAAGGCTGTATGTACCCCTGGGTCTCCCTTTTGAACTACATTGCAAACCCGACTCCTGTTTGCACACTGCACCCGGCCGCCCCGTGCCGCTGAGGGTGTACTTTGTGCTGACTTGTGCCCCCCCCCCCTGGTGCCCTACAAACCCCCCCCCCCGTTCTGCCCTCCGAAGACGCGGGAACTTACCTGCTGGCAGACTGGAACCGGGGAACCCCCTTCTCCATTGAAACCTATGTGTTTTGGGCACCAGTTTGACCTCTGCACCTGACCGGCCCTGAGCTGCTGGTGTGGTAACATTGGGGTTGCTCTGAACCCCCAACGGTGGGCTACCTTGGACCCAACTTTGAACCCTGCAGGGCACACTTCTCAGTCAAGTCAGCATCAGTAACAGGCAAAAAGTGGGGGGTAACTGCAACAGGGAGCCATTTCTTTACAATTACAAAGTGGTAATGTCATTCATGGGGGGCTCTCAAAGAGCTTGTAATGGATGCATGTGTGTTCAATGAAGTGTCCACATCATTTGAGCGCAAAGTTTTGTTAACACCTTGGGTGCCCTGGATGTACGGGTTACGTCATGGGCAGCACCACTCTGGTGACCAGGACGTAACCGTTCCGTCCAGATAGGGGCCCACGGGGGAAGCTCTGCCTGTTCCCCCCCCCCCCCCCCTCCCCCCCTCCACCTTCCGCCCCAAGGGCCTGGCACCCCCTCCCCTGGGCAGGGATGGAAGGGGAATTGGGCAAGATTATTTTAGGCCTTTTCTGTCTTTGTCTCATCTAAACAGATAATTCTGCTGCACCTGTCAGCCTAAAAATGTTTTTTTCCAAACTGCCCTTTTGGACCAGCTTTGGTTCCCCCTCAATTTCGACATGTTTTTGCCTCTTCCCTGTCACAGGCACTTGGCCCATCTACACAAGTGAGGTTTCATTTTTACCGTGAGACTGAGGGGAATGTTGGGTGATAGGACATTTGTCCCGGTGCAGTGATCCCACACAGAAATGTGGGAAAAATGAGTTTTTTTTTTTTTTAGCTAAATTTGAGGTTTGCTGAGGATTCTGGGTAAGAAAACACTGAAGGATCCATGCAAGTCACACCTCCCTGGACTCCCTTGGTTGTCTAGTTTTCAGAAATGTCTGTGTTTGATAGGTTTCCCTAGATGGCTGCTGAGCCCAGGACCAAAAACGCAGGTGCTGTGCCCCCCAGCAAAAACAGGTCGTTTTGTATTTGATATTTTGATGTGTCCAGATAGTGTTTTGGGGCATTTCATTTCTCGGTGCTAGGTCTACCCATACAAGTGAGGTACCATTTTATCAGGGGAGTCGGGGGAACGTTGGGTGAAAAGAAATTTGTTGCTTCTCTCAGATTCCAAAACTGTCACCAAAATGTGAGGAAATTTTTTTTGTTGGCCAAATTTTGAGGTTTGCAAAAGATTCTGGTTAACAGAACCCGGTGAGAGTCCCACAAGTCAGCCCATCCTGGATTCCCTTAGGTGTCTAGTTTTAAAAAATGCGCAGGTTTGGTAGGTTTCCCTAGGTGCAGGTTGAGCTAGAGGCTGATGTGTCCATGTTGTATTTCCTGTCACGTGCATTAGGCCTACCCACGCAAGTGAGGTACCATTTGTATCGGGAGACTTGGGGGAACACAGAATAGCAAAACAAGTGTTATTGCCCCTTGTCTTTCTCTACATTTTTCCTTCCAAAAGTAAGAAGGTGTGTAAAAAAGACATTAATTTGAGAAATGCCCTGTAATTCACATGCTAGTATGGGCATCCCGGAATTCAGAGATGTGCAAATAACCACTGCTGCTCTACACCTTATCTTGTGCCCAATTTGGAAATATAAAGGTTTTCGTCATACTTATTTTTCACTCTTTATATTTGTAAGGAAATGCCTCCTTGGCATGGTTGCCCCCTGACTTTTTGCCTTTGCTGATGCTATGTTTACAATTGAAAGTGTGCTGAGGCCTGCTAACCAGGCCCCAGCACCAGTGTTCTTTCCCTAACCTGTACTTTTGTATCCACAATTGGCAGACCCTGGCATCCAGATAAGTCCCTTGTAACTGGTACTTCTAGTACCAAGGGCCCTGATGCCAAGGAAGGTCTCTAAGGGCTGCAGCATGTCTTATGCCACCCTGGAGACCTCTCACTCAGCACAGACACACTGCTTACCAGCTTGTGTGTGCTAGTGAGGACAAAACGAGTAAGTCGACATGGCACTCCCCTCAGGGTGCCATGCCAGCCTCTCACTGCCTATGCAGTATAGGTAAGACACCCCTCTAGCAGGCCTTACAGCCCTAAGGCAGGGTGCACTATACCATAGGTGAGGGTACCAGTGCATGAGCATGGTACCCCTACAGTGTCTAAACAAAACCTTAGACATTGTAAGTGCAGGGTAGCCATAAGAGTATATGGTCTGGGAGTCTGTCAAACACGAACTCCACAGCACCATAATGGCTACACTGAAAACTGGGAAGTTTGGTATCAAACTTCTCAGCACAATAAATGCACACTGATGCCAGTGTACATTTTATTGTAAAATACACCACAGAGGGCACCTTAGAGGTGCCCCCTGAAACTTAACCGACTATCTGTGTAGGCTGACTAGTTTTAGCAGCCTGCCACAAACCGAGACATGTTGCTGGCCCCATGGGGAGAGTGCCTTTGTCACTCTGAGGCCAGTAACAAAGCCTGCACTGGGTGGAGATGCTAACACCTCTCCCAGGCAGGAATTGTCACACCTGGCGGTGAGCCTCAAAGGCTCACCTCCCTTGTGCCAACCCAGCAGGACACTCCAGCTAGTGGAGTTGCCCGCCCCCTCCGGCCAGGCCCCACTTTTGGCGGCAAGGCCGGAGAAAATAATGAGAATAACAAGGAGGAGTCACTGGCCAGTCAGGACAGCCCCTAAGGTGTCCTGAGCTGAGGTGACTCTAACTTTTAGAAATCCTCCATCTTGCAGATGGAGGATTCCCCCAATAGGGTTAGGATTGTGACCCCCCTCCCCTTGGGAGGAGGCACAAAGAGGGTGTACCCACCCTCAGGGCTAGTAGCCATTGGCTACTAACCCCCCAGACCTAAACACGCCCTTAAATTTAGTATTTAAGGGCTACCCTGAACCCTAGAAAAGTAGATTCCTGCAACAAGAAGAAGGACTGCCCAGCTGAAAACCCCTGCAGCGGAAGACCAGAAGACGACAACTGCCTTGGCTCCAGAAACTCACCGGCCTGTCTCCTGCCTTCCAAAGATCCTGCTCCAGCGACGCCTTCCGAAGGGACCAGCGACCTCGACATCCTCTGAGGACTGCCCCTGCTTCGAAAAGACAAGAAACTCCCGAGGACAGCGGACCTGCTCCAAGAAAAGCTGCAACTTTGTTTCCAGCAGCTTTAAAGAACCCTGCAAGCTCCCCGCAAGAAGCGTGAGACTTGCAACACTGCACCCGGCGACCCCGACTCGGCTGGTGGAGACCCGACACCTCAGGAGGGACCCCAGGACTACTCTGATACTGTGAGTACCAAAACCTGTCCCCCCTGAGCCCCCACAGCGCCGCCTGCAGAGGGAATCCCGAGGCTTCCCCTGACCGCGACTCTTTGAACCTAAAGCCCCGACGCCTGGGAGAGACCCTGCACCCGCAGCCCCCAGGACCTGAAGGACCGGACTTTCACTGGAGAAGTGACCCCCAGGAGTCCCTCTCCCTTGCCCAAGTGGAGGTTTCCCCGAGGAACCCCCCCCTTGCCTGCCTGCAGCACTGAAGAGATCCCGAGATCTCTCATAGACTAACACTGCGAACCCGACGCTTGTTTCTACACTGCACCCGGCCGCCCCCGCGCCGCTGAGGGTGAAATTTCTGTGTGGACTCGTGTCCCCCCCGGTGCCCTACAAAACCCCCCTGGTCTGCCCTCCGAAGACGCGGGTACTTACCTGCAAGCAGACCGGAACCGGGGCACCCCCTTCTCTCCATTCTAGCCTATGTGTTTTGGGCACCACTTTGAACTCTGCACCTGACCGGCCCTGAGCTGCTGGTGTGGTGACTTTGGGGTTGCTCTGAACCCCCAACGGTGGGCTACCTTGGACCAAGAACTGAACCCTGTAAGTGTCTTACTTACCTGGTAAAACTAATCAAAACTTACCTCCCCTAGGAACTGTGAAAATTGCACTAAGTGTCCACTTTTAAAACAGCTATTTGTCAATAACTTGAAAAGTATACATGCAATTTTGATGATTTGAAGTTCCTAAAGTACTTACCTGCAATACCTTTCGAATGAGATTACATGTAGAATTTGAACCTGTGGTTCTTAAAATAAACTAAGAAAAGATATTTTTCTATATAAAAACCTATTGGCTGGATTTGTCTCTGAGTGTGTGTACCTCATTTATTGTCTATGTGTATGTACAACAAATGCTTAACACTACTCCTTGGATAAGCCTACTGCTCGACCACACTACCACAAAATAGAGCATTAGTATTATCTATTTTTACCACTATTTTACCTCTAAGGGGAACCCTTGGACTCTGTGCATGCTATTCCTTACTTTGAAATAGCACATACAGAGCCAACTTCCTACATTGGTGGATCAGCGGTGGGGTACAAGACTTTGCATTTGCTGGACTACTCAGCCAATACCTGATCACACGACAAATTCCAAAATTGTCATTAGAAATTGATTTTTGCAATTTGAAAAGTTTTCTAAATTCTTAAAAGACCTGCTAGGGCCTTGTGTTAGATCCTGTTTAGCATTTCTTTTAGAGTTTAAAAGTTTGTAAAAGTTTGAATTAGATTCTAGAACCAGTTTTAGTTTCTTAAAAAGTATTCCAACTTTTAGAAGCATAATGTCTAGCACAGACGTGAATGTGGTGGAACTCGACACCACACCTTACCTCCATCTACAGATGAGAGAGCTAAGGTCACTCTGTAAACTAAAGAAAATAGCAATGGGCCCCAAACCTACCAAAGTACAGCTCCAGGAGCTTTTGGCAGAGTTTGAAAAGGCCAACCCCTCTGAGGATGGCAACTCAGAGGATGAAGATAGTGACTTGGAGGGAAATTCCCCCCCTCCAGTCCTACTTAGGGAGAGCAGGGCTTCTCAAGCCCTGACTCCACAAATAATAGTCAGAGATGCTGGTTCCCTCACAGGAGGGACCAACAACTCTGAAATCACTGAGGATAACTCCAGTGAAGAGGACATCCAGTTAGCCAGGATGGCCAAAAGATTGGCTTTGGAAAGACAGATCCTAGCCATAGAGAGGGAAAGACAAGAGATGGGCCTAGGACCCATCAATGGTGGCAGCAACATAAATAGGGTCAGAGATTCTCCTGACATGTTGAAAATCCCCAAAGGGATTGTAACTAAATATGAAGATGGTGATGACATCACCAAATGGTTCACAGCTTTTGAGAGGGCTTGTGTAACCAGAAAAGTGAACAGATCTCACTGGGGTGCTCTCCTTTGGGAAATGTTCACAGGAAAGTGTAGGGATAGACTCCTCACACTCTCTGGACAAGATGCAGAATCTTATGACCTCATGAAGGGTACCCTGATTGAGGGCTTTGGATTCTCCACTGAGGAGTACAGGATTAGGTTCAGGGGGGCTCAAAAATCCTCGAGCCAGACCTGGGTTGACTTTGTTGACTACTCAGTGAAAACACTAGATGGTTGGATTCAAGGCAGTGGTGTAAGTAATTATGATGGGCTGTACAATTTATTTGTGAAAGAACACCTGTTAAGTAATTGTTTCAATGATAAACTGCATCAGCATCTGGTAGACCTAGGACCAATTTCTCCCCAAGAATTGGGAAAGAAGGCGGACCATTGGGTCAAGACAAGGGTGTCCAAGACTTCAACAGGGGGTGACCAAAAGAAAGGGGTCACAAAGACTCCCCAGCAGAAGGGTGATGAGACAACCAAAACTAAAAATAGTAAAGAGTCTTCTACAGGCCCCCAAAAACCTGCACAGGAGGGTGGGCCCAGAGCCTCTTCACAAAACAATGGGTACAAGGGTAAAAACTTTGATCCCAAAAAGGCCTGGTGTCATAGCTGTAAACAGCATGGACACCAAACTGGAGACAAGGCCTGTCCCAAGAAAGGTTCCACTCCAAACTCCCATCCAGGTAACACTGGTATGGCTAGTCTCCAAGTGGGATCAACAGTGTGCCCAGAGCAAATCAGGGTCCACACTGAAGCTACTCTAGTTTCTGAGGGTGGGGTGGATTTAGCCACACTAGCTGTCTGGCCGCCTAACATGCAAAAATACAGACAGCAACTCTTAATTAATGGGACTAGAATAGAGGGCCTGAGGGATACAGGTGCCAGTGTCACCATGGTGACAGAGAAACTGGTTTCCCCTGGCCAATACCTGACTGGAAAAACTTACACAGTCACCAACGCTGACAATCAGAGAAAAGTACATCCCATGGCAATGGTTACTTTAGAATGGGGAGGGGTCAATGGCCTGAAACAGGTGGTGGTCTCCTCAAATATCCCAGTGGACTGTCTGCTTGGAAATGACCTGGAGTCCTCAGCATGGGCTGAGGTAGAGCTAAAAACCCATGCAGCCATGCTGGGTATCCCTGAACTGGTGTGTGTGAAAACAAGAGCACAATGCAAGGCACAGGGTGAAAAAGTAGAGCTGGAGTCTGGAAAAATGGCCCAGCCTACCAAGAGAACAGGAAAGTCAGTTGGGAAACCAACTGCAACACAGCAAAAGAAAGGGAACCTCTCTTCTCAGGAAGAAGTTCTGCCCTCTGAGGGAACTGAGCCTTTGGAACTTGAACCTTATCAGGTTGAGCTCTTAGGCCCAGGGGGACCCTCAAGGGAAGAGCTGTGTAAGGGACAAGAAACCTGTCCCTCTCTTGAAGGCCTTAGGCAGCAAGCTGCTGAAGAGTCCAAAGGCAAGAAAAATGGAACACATAGGGTCTATTGGGAAGATGGGCTCCTGTACACTGAGGCCAGAGACCCCAAACCTGGTGCCACTAGGAGAGTGGTAGTGCCTCAGCTGTTCAGAGAGTTCATCCTAACATTGGCCCATGACATTCCCCTTGCTGGACATTTGGGACAAACCAAGACGTGGGAGAGGTTAGTCAACCACTTCTACTGGCCCAATATGTCCAACATGGTTAAGGAGTTTTGCCTCTCCTGCCCCACCTGTCAAGCCAGTGGTAAGACAGGTGGGCACCCAAAGGCCCCCCTCATTCCACTTCCAGTGGTGGGGGTGCCCTTTGAAAGAGTGGGTGTGGACATAGTTGGTCCACTGGAACCTCCCACAGCCTCAGGAAATATGTATATCCTGGTAGTAGTGGATCATGCTACCAGGTATCCTGAAGCTATTCCCCTTAGGTCGACTACTGCCCCTGCAGTAGCCAAGGCCCTCATTGGTATCTTTACCAGGGTGGGTTTCCCTAAGGAGGTGGTGTCTGACAGAGGTACCAACTTCATGTCAGCATACCTAAAGCACATGTGGAATGAGTGTGGAGTGACTTATAAATTCACTACACCTTACCATCCACAAACTAATGGCTTAGTTGAGAGATTCAACAAGACATTAAAAGGCATGATCATGGGGCTCCCAGAAAAACTCAAAAGGAGATGGGATGTCCTCCTGCCATGTCTGCTTTTCGCTTACAGGGAGGTACCACAGAAGGGAGTAGGGTTCTCACCCTTTGAACTTCTGTTTGGTCATCCTGTAAGGGGACCACTTGCCCTTGTTAAAGAAGGCTGGGAGAGACCTCTCCATGAGCCTAAACAGGACATAGTGGACTATGTACTTGGCCTTCGCTCTAGAATGGCAGAGTACATGGAAAAGGCAACCAAAAACCTTGAGGCCAGCCAACAGCTCCAGAAGTTTTGGTATGACCAAAAGGCTGCACTGGTTGAGTTCCAACCAGGGCAGAAAGTCTGGGTTCTGGAGCCTGTGGCTCCCAGGGCACTCCAGGACAAATGGAGTGGCCCTTACCCAGTACTAGAGAGGAAGAGTCAGGTCACCTACTTGGTGGACCTGGGCACAAGCAGGAGCCCCAAAAGGGTGATCCATGTAAACCGCCTTAAGCTCTTCCACGACAGGGCTGATGTCAATCTGTTGATGGTAATGATGGTAAACAGATGAGGATCAGGAGGCAGAGAGTGAACCTCTCCCTGATCTTCTGTCATCAGACCCAAAAGATGGTACAGTAGATGGAGTGATCTACTCAGACACCCTCTCTGGCCAACAGCAAGCTGATTGTAGGAGAGTCCTACAACAGTTTCCTGAACTCTTCTCCTAACCCCTGGTCAGACACACCTGTGTACCCATGATGTGGACACAGGAGACAGCATGCCTGTCAAGAACAAAATCTTTAGACAGTCTGACCATGTTAAGGAAAGCATCAAGGTGAAGTCCACAAGATGCTGGAATTGGAGTCATTGAGCGCTCTGACAGCCCCTGGGCTAGCCCAGTGGTCTTAGTCCCCAAACCTCACACCACAGATGGAAAGAAAGAGATGAGGTTTTGTGTGGACTACAGAGGGCTCAATTCTGTCACCAAGACAGATGCTCATCCAATTCCAAGAGCTGATGAGCTCATTGATAAATTAGGTGCTGCCAAATTTCTAAGTACCTTTGGACTTAACAGCAGGGTACTGGCAAATAAAAATGGCACCTGGAGCAAAAGAAAAGACAGCATTCTCCACACCTGATGGGCATTATCAGTTTACTGTTATGCCCTTTGGTTTAAAGAATGCCCCTGCCACCTTCCAAAGGTTGGTGAATCAAGTCCTTGCTGGCTTGGAGTCCTTTAGCACAGCTTATCTTGATGATATTGCTGTCTTTAGCTCCACCTGGCAGGATCACCTGGTCCACCTGAGGAAGGTTTTGAAGGCTCTGCAATCTGCAGGCCTCTCTATCAAGGCATCCAAATGCCAGATAGGGCAGGGAACTGTGGTTTACTTGGGGACACCTTGTAGGTGGAGGCCAAGTTCAGCCACTCCAACCCAAGATCCAGACTATTCTGGACTGGGTAGCTCCAAAAACCCAGACTCAAGTCAGGGCATTCCTTGGCTTGACTGGGTACTACCGGAGGTTTGTGAAGGGATATGGATCCATTGTGACAGCCCTCACTGAGCTCACCTCCAAGAAAATGCCCAAGAAAGTGAACTGGACTGTGGACTGCAACAGGCCTTTGACACCCTGAAACAGGCAATGTGCTCAGCACCAGTTCTCAAAGCTCCAGATTATTCTAAGCAGTTCATTGTGCAGACTGATGCCTCTGAACATGGGATAGGGCAGTTTTGTCCCAAAACAAATGATGATGGCTTGACCAGCCTGTTGCTTTCATTAGCAGGAGGTACTCCCCAGGGAGCAGCGTTGGAGTGCCATTGAGAGGGAGGGCCTTTGCTGTGGTCTGGTCCCTGAAGAAGCTGAGACCATACCTCTTTGGGACTCACTTCCTAGTTCAAACTGACCACAGACCTCTCAAATGGCTGATGCAAATGAAAGGTGAAAATCCTAAACTGTTGAGGTGGTCCATCTCCCTACAGGGAATGGACTTTATAGTGGAACACAGACCTGGACTGCCCATGCCAATGCAGATGGCCTTTCCAGGTTCTTCCACTTAGAAAATGAAGACTCTCTTGGGAAAGGTTAGTCTCATCCTCTTTCGATTGGGGGGGGTTGTGTAAGGAAATGCCTCCTTGGCATGGTTGCCCCCTGACTTTTTTGCCTTTGCTGATGCTATGTTTACAATTGAAAGTGTGCTGAGGCCTGCTAACCAGGCCCCAGCACCAGTGTTCTTTCCTAACCTGTACTTTTGTATCCACAATTGGCAGACCCTGGCATCCAGATAAGTCCCTTGTAACTGGTACTTCTAGTACCAAGGGCCCTGATGCCAAGGAAGGTCTCTCAGGGCTGCAGCATGTCTTATGCCACCCTGGAGACCTCTCACTCAGCACAGACACACTGCTTACCAGCTTGTGTGTGCTAGTGAGGACAAAACGAGTAAGTCGACATGGCACTCCCCTCAGGGTGCCATGCCAGCCTCTCACTGCCTATGCAGTATAGGTAAGACACCCCTCTAGCAGGCCTTACAGCCCTAAGGCAGGGTGCACTATACCATAGGTGAGGGTACCAGTGCATGAGCATGGTACCCCTACAGTGTCTAAACAAAACCTTAGACATTGTAAGTGCAGGGTAGCCATAAGAGTATATGGTCTGGGAGTCTGTCAAACACGAACTCCACAGCACCATAATGGCTACACTGAAAACTGGGAAGTTTGGTATCAAACTTCTCAGCACAATAAATGCACACTGATGCCAGTGTACATTTTATTGTAAAATACACCACAGAGGGCACCTTAGAGGTGCCCCCTGAAACTTAACCGACTATCTGTGTAGGCTGACTAGTTTTAGCAGCCTGCCACAAACCGAGACATGTTGCTGGCCCCATGGGGAGAGTGCCTTTGTCACTCTGAGGCCAGTAACAAAGCCTGCACTGGGTGGAGATGCTAACACCTCTCCCAGGCAGGAATTGTCACACCTGGCGGTGAGCCTCAAAGGCTCACCTCCTTTGTGCCAACCCAGCAGGACACTCCAGCTAGTGGAGTTGCCCGCCCCCTCCGGCCAGGCCCCACTTTTGGCGGCAAGGCCGGAGAAAATAATGAGAATAACAAGGAGGAGTCACTGGCCAGTCAGGACAGCCCCTAAGGTGTCCTGAGCTGAGGTGACTAACTTTTAGAAATCCTCCATCTTGCAGATGGAGGATTCCCCCAATAGGGTTAGGATTGTGACCCCCTCCCCTTGGGAGGAGGCACAAAGAGGGTGTACCCACCCTCAGGGCTAGTAGCCATTGGCTACTAACCCCCCAGACCTAAACACGCCCTTAAATTTAGTATTTAAGGGCTACCCTGAACCCTAGAAAAGTAGATTCCTGCAACAAGAAGAAGGACTGCCCAGCTGAAAACCCCTGCAGCGGAAGACCAGAAGACGACAACTGCCTTGGCTCCAGAAACTCACCGGCCTGTCTCCTGCCTTCCAAAGATCCTGCTCCAGCGACGCCTTCCGAAGGGACCAGCGACCTCGACATCCTCTGAGGACTGCCCCTGCTTCGAAAAGACAAGAAACTCCCGAGGACAGCGGACCTGCTCCAAGAAAAGCTGCAACTTTGTTTCCAGCAGCTTTAAAGAACCCTGCAAGCTCCCCGCAAGAAGCGTGAGACTTGCAACACTGCACCCGGCGACCCCGACTCGGCTGGTGGAGACCCGACACCTCAGGAGGGACCCCAGGACTACTCTGATACTGTGAGTACCAAAACCTGTCCCCCCTGAGCCCCCACAGCGCCGCCTGCAGAGGGAATCCCGAGGCTTCCCCTGACCGCGACTCTTTGAACCTAAAGCCCCGACGCCTGGGAGAGACCCTGCACCCGCAGCCCCCAGGACCTGAAGGACCGGACTTTCACTGGAGAAGTGACCCCCAGGAGTCCCTCTCCCTTGCCCAAGTGGAGGTTTCCCCGAGGAACCCCCCCCTTGCCTGCCTGCAGCGCTGAAGAGATCCCGAGATCTCTCATAGACTAACACTGCGAACCCGACGCTTGTTTCCTACACTGCACCCGGCCGCCCCCGCGCCGCTGAGGGTGAAATTTCTGTGTGGACTCGTGTCCCCCCCGGTGCCCTACAAAACCCCCTGGTCTGCCCTCCGAAGACGCGGGTACTTACCTGCAAGCAGACCGGAACCGGGGCACCCCCTTCTCTCCATTCTAGCCTATGTGTTTTGGGCACCACTTTGAACTCTGCACCTGACCGGCCCTGAGCTGCTGGTGTGGTGACTTTGGGGTTGCTCTGAACCCCCAACGGTGGGCTACCTTGGACCAAGAACTGAACCCTGTAAGTGTCTTACTTACCTGGTAAAACTAATCAAAACTTACCTCCCCTAGGAACTGTGAAAATTGCACTAAGTGTCCACTTTTAAAACAGCTATTTGTCAATAACTTGAAAAGTATACATGCAATTTTGATGATTTGAAGTTCCTAAAGTACTTACCTGCAATACCTTTCGAATGAGATATTACATGTAGAATTTGAACCTGTGGTTCTTAAAATAAACTAAGAAAAGATATTTTTCTATATAAAAACCTATTGGCTGGATTTGTCTCTGAGTGTGTGTACCTCATTTATTGTCTATGTGTATGTACAACAAATGCTTAACACTACTCCTTGGATAAGCCTACTGCTCGACCACACTACCACAAAATAGAGCATTAGTATTATCTATTTTTACCACTATTTTACCTCTAAGGGGAACCCTTGGACTCTGTGCATGCTATTCCTTACTTTGAAATAGCACATGACAGAGCCAACTTCCTACAATATTTCAGCAAATTGATTGCTGTATACCGATATAGAATGAACACCCTTGCAAGGTGCAGCTCATTTATTGGCTCTGGGTACCTAGGGTTCCTACAAGCCCTATATATCCCCGCAACCAGAAGAGTCCAGCAGACATAACGGTATATTGCTTTAAAAAATCTGACATTGCAGGAAAAAGTTAGAGTTAAACGGTTGAGAAAAATTGCTGTTTTGTTCACCTCAATTTCATTTTTTTTTTTATTTTCAGCTGTTATTTTCTGTAGGAAAACCTTGTAGGATCTACACAAATGACCCCTTGCTGAATTCAGAATTCTGTCTACTTTTCAGAAGTGTTAAGCTTTCTGGGATGCAGCAGTGGTTTCACACCCATTTTCTGTCACTAACTGGAAGGAGGCTGAAAGCACAGAAATAGTAAAAATGGGGTATGTCCCAGTAAAATGTCACAATTGTGTTGAAAATTGGGGTTTTCTGATTGAAGTCTGCCTGATCCTGAAAGCTTGGAAGCTGGTGATTTTAGCACCGCCAACCACAAGCATCTTCTGCAGTCCTTTTTTCCCATTTTTATTTTTTTTAACAAAGACGAAAGCTTCACTATTTTAGTTAACTTATTGGTCTCCTTCAGGGGAACCCACAACGTCTGGGTACCTCTAGAATTCCCTAGGATGTTGGAAAAGAAAGGAGGCAAATTGGCATGGTAGCTTATGTGGACAGAAAGTTATGACGGCCTAAGTGTGAACTGCCCCAAATAGCCGGGAAAAGGCCTGGCACCTGAGGGGAAAAGGCCTGGCACCTGAGGGGAAAAGGCCTGGCACCTGAGGGGAAAAGGCCTGGCACCTGAGGGGAAAAGGCCTGGCACCTGAGGGGAAAAGGCCTGGCACCTGAGGGGAAAGGCCTGGCACCTGAGGGGAAAAGGCCTGGCAGCAAAGGGGAAAAGGCCTGGCAGCAAAGGGGAAAAGGCCTGGCAGCAAAGGGGAAAAGGCCTGGCAGCAAAGGGAAAAGGCCTGGCAGCAAAGGGGAAAAGGCCTGGCAGCAAAGGGGAAAAGGCCTGGCAGCAAAGGGGAAAAAGGCCTGGCAGCAAAGGGAAAAGGCCTGGCAGCAAAGGGGAAAAGGCCTGGCAGCAAAGGGGAAAAGGCCTGGCAGCAAAGGGGAAAAGGCCTGGCAGCAAAGGGGAAAAGGCCTGGCAGCAAAGGGGAAAGGCCTGGCAGCAAAGGGGAAAAGGCCTGGCAGCAAAGGGAAAAGGCCTGGCAGCAAAGGGGAAAAGGCCTGGCAGCAAAGGGAAAAGGCCTGGCAGCAAAGGGGAAAAGGCCTGGCAGCAAAGGGGAAAAGGCCCTGGCAGCAAAGGGGTTAAGAAACATAACGTTTTCTGGTGCTCAAGCCCTTTCGTTGCATACAATGTGCATCTAGCCCTCTTGAGGAGTGGATCTGCAGGAGGCTTGGGGTTGCTGGTCGCTTTCACATAGACACTGCGGTTTGCCTAGAGACTAACAAAAGGTTTGGCTTTAGGAAAAGGAGGCAAATTAACAAGCTGCAATGATACTTGTAATGGATCCACCAATGGAATTACAAATGAGATGTCGTTAGAGGGTCTGGAAATTGGCCAGGAGAGGGTGATTATTACAGTTGCTTCAAAGGTGAAGGTGCCACCACTGAGAGGCTCAACACTGAAAACCTTAACTTGTATGTCCTGACACTAAACGGTAACACAGGCTGATGTAGTAACGTAAAGTGGAGAGACGTCGAGTATGAAGCAAACAACAGTTGAGATCGGCACTTCATAAGAAGAGAAGGCATAGCAACAGTCAAAAAAAATGCAAGATCAAGACAAGAAACCCCCTCATTCTACTTGTATGTTACAGACATCAAATTAAAAGGAGAAATCTTGAAGAAAAACTCAGAAATAAATGAAACACACTCACTGTTCCAAGCATCCACTCACACAAACCAGAACAAAGACCTGACTTAGGAGCAAACTGCATGTACAAGGCATCATGCTATTTGAAGCCTTGGACGCAAGGTGAACAGTTATTTTTTAATTTTTTAACCCGCACATGTAAAAGCCAACCAGTTTGCTCCGTTTCCCATTCCCTAGGTATTTTAGGCAACGCTTCAGTTGTTGGTGCTGCAATGTAGTATTTGGAAAGGGTGCTTTCTTGTTTTCATGAAATGTCTATCATTTGGAAATCCTTATATTGATAAGCTCTTAGAAAGTGTTTCTCCTCTTTGGGTCATGCTGGACTTTTCACCTTCTGAAATATTGGATATAATGTCTTCAAGAGCTACCACAGGTAGTGAAGAAAACATTTAACATTTAGGAGTATTAACTGAGATAAAATGCACTTAGGACTTTCATCACAGAACTTGCAAATCACAGAATGAAAATATCTCCACAGCCGAAACAGGCCAGTTCACAAAGCAGTGGATGTGAAGGAGGCAATTAGCAACACAAAATGCATAATAAATCCTTCAGATCATTTATTCCAGTTACGCAAAATGTTGCAACTGGCACACAGTGGTTTTCAGATCATAAGATAATGGTCATTTGTCACTCTCCATTCCCCATATATTTGTTACTACAGCTTGCCCAAGCTAGATCACAGGATGAAAATTCATCCTGCATGAATTAGTTTTAAAGCTTTCAAAGAAAGGTTTTCAAATTGATTAAATTCCACTTCAAGTTGCCCAGTTTAACTTTAGCTCTTATATCAACCGTCCTTTACCTTCCCTACGATCTCTATCATCATAGCGATCCCGTGGTGCTCTGTCAAACCCATCTCGACGTGGACCATCACGATATCGATCAGACTCATACCGGTCACTTTTAAACCCTGGAGAAAGACAAGAATGCAAAAAAGTAAAAACAAGGTGACCGAAACCAAGCAGTGGAGTCACTGACACATTTTCATAAAGGAATGATTAGCCATTAATACTTAATCATAAAAGCTGTCTACCACACCAATTGTAGGAAGTTGCCTCTGTGTGCACTATTTCAAAGTAAGGAATAGTATGCACAGAGTCCAAGGGTTCCCCATAGAGGTAAGATAGTGGCAAAAAGAGATAATACTAATGCTCTATTTTGTGGTAGTGTGGTCGAGCAGTAGGCTTATCAAAGGAGTAGTGTTAAGCATTTGTTGTACACACACAGGCAATAAATGAGGAACACACACTCAGACAATTCCAGGCCAATAGGTTTTTGTATAGAAAAATATATTTTCTTAATTTATTTTAAGAACCACAGGTTCAAATTTTACATGTAATACTTCAAATGAAAGGTATTGCAGGTAGGTACTTTAGGAACTTTGAATAATCAAAATAGCATACACAGTTTTCATATAAATCACATATAGCTATTTTAAAACTAAACACTTAGTGCAATTTTCACAGTTCCTAGGGGGAGTAAGAGTTTGTTAGTTTTTGCAGGTAAGTAAACCACCTACGGGGTTAAAGTTTGGGTCCAAGGTAGCCCACCGTTGGGGGTTCAGAGCAACCCCAAAGTTACCACACCAGCAGCTCAGGTGCAGAGGTCATAGTGGTGCCCAAAACGCATAGGCTTCAATGGAGAAGTGGGTGCCCCGGTTCCAGTCTGCCAACAGGTAAGTACCCGCGTCTTCGGAGGGCAGACCAGGGGGGTTTTGTAGGGCACCAGGGGGGGGACACAAGTTAGCACAGAAAGTACACCCTCAGCAGCACGGGGGCGGCCGGGTGCAGTGTGCAAACACGCGTCGGGTTTGTAATTGAAATCGATGGGAAACCAAGGGGTCTCTTCAGCGATGCAGGCAGGCAAGGGGGGGGCTCCTCGGGGTAGCCACCACCTGGGCAAGGGAGAGGGCCTCCTGGGGGTCACTCCTGCACTGGAGTTCTGATCCTTCAGGTCCTGGGGGCTACGGGTGCAGAGTCTTTACCAGGCGTCGGGATCTGAGGAACAGGCAGTCACGGTCAGGGGGAGCCTAGGGATTCCCTCTGCAGGCGTCGCTGTAGGGGCTCAGGGGGGGGCAACTCTGGCTACTCACGGTCTCGCAGGCGCCAGGGAGTCCTCCCTGAAGTGATTGTTCTCCACAAGTTGAGCCGGGGGTGTCGGGTGCAGAGTAGCAAGTCTCACACTTGCGGCGGGAAACACAGGTTGTTTTAAAGTTGCTCCTTTGTAACAAAGTTGCAGTCTTGGGTGAACAGAGCCGCTGTCCTCGGGAGTTCTTGGTCCTTCTAGAGCAGGGCAGTCCTCTGAGGATTCAGAGGTCGCTGGTCCCTGGGGAAAGCATCGCTGGAGCAGTGTCTTTAGAAGGGGGGGGAGACAGGCCTGTAGAGCTGGGGCCAAAGCAGTTGGTGTCTCCGTCTTCTCTGCAGGGTTTTTCAGCTTAGCAGTCCTCTTCTTCTTAGGTTGCAAGAATCTGAGTTCCTAGGTTCTGGGGAGCCCCTAAATACAGAATTTAGGGGTGTGTTTAGGTCTGGGAGGGCAGTAGCCAATGGCTACTAGCCCTGAGGGTGGCTACACCCTCTTTGTGCCTCCCAAGGGGAGGGGGTCGCATTCCTATCCCTATTGGGCGAATCCTCCATCTGCAAGATGGAGGATTTCTAAAAGTCAGAGTCACCTCAGCTCAGGTTGCCTTAGGGGCTGTCCTGACTGGCCAGTGACGACTCCTTGTTTTTCTCATTATCTCCTCCGGCCTTGCCGCCAAAAGTGGGGCCGTGGCCGGAGGGGGCGGGCAACTCCACTAGCTGGAATGCCCTGGGGTGCTGTAACAAAGGGAGTGAGCCTTTGAGGCTCACTGCCAGGTGTTACAGTCCCTGCAAGGGGGAGGTGATATGCATCTCAACCCAGTACAGGCTTTGTTACTAGCCACAGAGTGACAAAGGCACTCTCCCCATGTGGCCAGCAACAGGTCTCGAGTGTGGCAGGCTGCTAAAACCAGTCAGCCTACACGGGTAGTTGGTTAAGGTTTCAGGGGGCACCTCTAAGGTGCCCTCTGGGGTGTATGTTACAATAAAATGTACACTGGCATCAGTGTGCATTTATTGTGCTGAGAAGTTTGATACCAAACTTCACAGTTTTCAGTGTAGCCATTATGGTGCTGTGGAGTTCGTGCACGACAGACTCCCAGACCATATACTCTTATGGCTGCCCTGCACTTACAATGTCTAAGGTTTTGCTTAGACACTGTAGGGGCACAGTGCTGATGCAATTGTGCCCTCACCTATGGTATAGTGCACCCTGCCTTAGGGCTGTAAGGCCTGCTAGAGGGGTGACTTATCTATACTGCATAGGCAGTGTGAGGTTGGCATGGCACCCTGAGGGGAGTGCCATGTCGACTTACTCGTTTTGTCCTCACCAGCACACACAAGCTGGCAAGCAGTGTGTCTGTGCTGAGTGAGGGGGTCCCCAGGGTGGCATAAGACATGCTGCAGCCCTTAGAGACCTTCCCTGGCATCAAGGCCCTTGGTACCAGGGGTACCAGTTACAAGGGACTTACCTGAGTGCCAGGGTGTGCCAATTGTGAAAACAAAAGTACAGGTTAGGGAGAGAACACTGGTGCTGGGGCCTGGTTAGCAGGCCTCAGCACACTTTCAAATCAAAACTTAGCATCAGCAAAGGCAAGAAGTCAGGGGGTAACCATGCCAAGGAGGCATTTCCTTACACAACCCCCCCCCCCCCCCCCCCCAAAAACGAAAGAGGATGAGACTAACCTTTCCCAAGAGAGTCTTCATTTTCTAAGTGGAAGAACCTGAAAAGGCCATCTGCATTGGCATGGGCAGTCCCAGGTCTGTGTTCCACTATAAAGTCCATTCCCTGTAGGGAGATGGACCACCTCAACAGTTTTGGATTTTCACCTTTCATTTGCATCAGCCATCTGAGAGGTCTGTGGTCAGTTTGAACTAGGAAGTGGGTACCAAAGAGGTATGGTCTCAGCTTCTTCAGGGACCAAACCACAGCAAAGGCCTCCCTCTCAATGGCACTCCAACGCTGCTCCCTGGGGAGTAACCTCCTGCTAATGAAAGCAACAGGCTGGTCAAGGCCATCATCATTTGTTTGGTACAAAACTGCCCCTATCCCATGTTCAGAGGCATCTGTCTGCACAATGAACTGCTTGGAGTAATCTGGAGCTTTGAGAACTGGTGCTGTGCACATTGCTTGTTTCAGGGTGTCAAAGGCCTGTTGGCATTCTACAGTCCAGTTTACCTTCTTGGGCATTTTCTTGGAGGTAAGTTCTGTGAGGGCCGTCACTATGGATCCATATCCCTTCACAAACCTCCTCTAATACTCAGTCAAGCCAAGGAATGCCCTGACTTGAGTCTGGGTTTTTGGAGCTGCCCAGTCCAGAATAGTCTGGATCTTAGGCTGGAGTGGCTGAACTTGGCCTCCACCTACAAGGTGGCCCAAGTAAACCACAGTTCCCTGCCCTATCTGGCATTTGGATGCCTTGATAGATATGCCTGCTGTAAGGAAATGCCTCCTTGGCATGGTTGCCCCCTGACTTTTTGCCTTTGCTGATGCTATGTTTACAATTGAAAGTGTGCTGAGGCCTGCTAACCAGGCCCCAGCACCAGTGTTCTTTCCCTAACCTGTACTTTTGTATCCACAATTGGCAGACCCTGGCATCCAGATACGTCCCTTGTAACTGGTACTTCTAGTACCAAGGGCCCTGATGCCAAGGAAGGTCTCTAAGGGCTGCAGCATGTCTTATGCCACCCTGGAGACCTCTCACTCAGCACAGACACACTGCTTACCAGCTTGTGTGTGCTAGTGAGAACAAAACGAGTAAGTCGACATGGCACTCCCCTCAGGGTGCCATGCCAGCCTCTCACTGCCTATGCAGTATAGGTAAGACACCCCTCTAGCAGGCCTTACAGCCCTAAGGCAGGGTGCACTATACCATAGGTGAGGGTACCAGTACATGAGCATGGTACCCCTACAGTGTCTAAACAAAACCTTAGACATTGTAAGTGCAGGGTAGCCATAAGAGTATATGGTCTGGGAGTCTGTCAAACACGAACTCCACAGCACCATAATGGCTACACTGAAAACTGGGAAGTTTGGTATCAAACTTCTCAGCACAATAAATGCACACTGATGCCAGTGTACATTTTATTGTAAAATACACCACAGAGGGCACCTTAGAGGTGCCCCCTGAAACCTATCCGACTATCTGTGTAGGCTGACTGGTTCCAGCAGCCTGCCACACTAGAGACATGTTGCTGGCCCCATGGGGAGAGTGCCTTTGTCACTCTGAGGCCAGTAACAAAGCCTGCACTGGGTGGAGATGCTAACACCTCCCCCAGGCAGGAGCTGTAACACCTGGCGGTGAGCCTCAAAGGCTCACCCCTTTGTCACAGCCCAGCAGGGCACTCCAGCTTAGTGGAGTTGCCCGCCCCCTCCGGCCACAGCCCCCACTTTTGGCGGCAAGGCTGGAGGGAACAAAGAAAGCAACAAGGAGGAGTCACTGGCCAGTCAGGACAGCCCCTAAGGTGTCCTGAGCTGAAGTGACTAACTTTTAGAAATCCTCCATCTTGCAGATGGAGGATTCCCCCAATAGGGTTAGGATTGTGACCCCCTCCCCTTGGGAGGAGGCACAAAGAGGGTGTACCCACCCTCAGGGCTAGTAGCCATTGGCTACTAACCCCCCAGACCTAAACACGCCCTTAAATTTAGTATTTAAGGGCTACCCTGAACCCTAGAAAATCAGATTCCTGCAACTACAAGAAGAAGGACTGCCTAGCTGAAAACCCCTGCAGAGGAAGACCAGAAGACGACAACTGCCTTGGCTCCAGAAACTCACCGGCCTGTCTCCTGCCTTCCAAAGATCCTGCTCCAGCGACGCCTTCCAAAGGGACCAGCGACCTCGACATCCTCTGAGGACTGCCCCTGCTTCGAAAAGACAAGAAACTCCCGAGGACAGCGGACCTGCTCCAAGAAAAGCTGCAACTTTGTTTCCAGCAGCTTTAAAGAACCCTGCAAGCTCCCCGCAAGAAGCGTGAGACTTGCAACACTGCACCCGGCGACCCCGACTCGGCTGGTGGAGACCAGACACCTCAGGAGGGACCCCAGGACTACTCTGATACTGTGAGTACCAAAACCTGTCCCCCCTGAGCCCCCACAGCGCCGCCTGCAGAGGGAATCCCGAGGCTTCCCCTGACCGCGACTCTTTGAATCCTAAGTCCCGACACCTGGGAGAGACCCTGCACCCGCAGCCCCCAGGACCTGAAGGACCGGACTTTCACTGGAGAAGTGACCCCCAGGAGTCCCTCTCCCTTGCCCAAGTGGAGGTTTCCCCGAGGAACCCCCCCCTTGCCTGCCTGCAGCGCTGAAGAGATCCCTAGATCTCCCATTGACTTCCATTACAAACCCGACGCTTGTTTCTACACTGCACCTGGCCGCCCCCGCGCTGCTGAGGGTGAAATTTCTGTGTGGACTTGTGTCCCCCCCGGTGCCCTACAAAACCCCCCTGGTCTGCCCTCCGAAGACGCGGGTACTTACCTGCAAGCAGACCGGAACCGGGGCACCCCCTTCTCTCCATTCTAGCCTATGTGGTTTGGGCACCACTTTGAACTCTGCACCTGACCGGCCCTGAGCTGCTGGTGTGGTGACTTTGGGGTTGCTCTGAACCCCCAACGGTGGGCTACCTTGGACCAAGAACTGAACCCTGTAAGTGTCCTACTTACCTGGTAAAACTAACAAAAACTTACCTCCCCCAGGAACTGTGAAAATTGCACTAAGTGTCCACTTTTAAAACAGCTATTTGTCAATAACTTGAAAAGTATACATGCAATTTTGATGATTTGAAGTTCCTAAAGTACTTACCTGCAATACCTTTCGAATGAGATATTACATGTAGAATTTGAACCTGTGGTTCTTAAAATAAACTAAGAAAAGATATTTTTCTATATAAAAACCTATTGGCTGGATTTGTCTCTGAGTGTGTGTACCTCATTTATTGTCTATGTGTATGTACAACAAATGCTTAACACTACTCCTTGGATAAGCCTACTGCTCGACCACACTACCACAAAATAGAGCATTAGTATTATCTATTTTTACCACTATTTTACCTCTAAGGGGAACCCTTGGACTCTGTGCATGCTATTCCTTACTTTGAAATAGCACATACTGAGCCAACTTCCTACATTGGTGGATCAGCGGTGGGGTACAAGACTTTGCATTTGCTGGACTACTCAGCCAATACCTGATCACACGACAAATTCCAAAATTGTCATTAGAAATTGATTTTTGCAATTTGAAATTTTTCTAAATTCTTAAAAGTCCTGCTAGGGCCTTGTGTGTTAAGTCCCTGTTTTAGCATTGTCTTTTAGAGTTTAAAAAGTTTGTTAAAAGTTTGAAATTAGATTCTAGAAACAGTGTTAGATTCTTTAAAAAGTCTTCCAACTTTTAGCAAAATAATGTCTGATACAGAGATGAATGTGGTGGAACTCGACACCACACCTTACCTCCATCTTAAGATGAGGGAGCTAAGGTCTCTCTGTAAGATAAAGAAAATAACAATGGGCCCCAAACCTACCAAAATACAGCTCCAGGAGCTTTTGGCAGAGTTTGAAAAGGCCAACCCCTCTGAGGGTGGCAACTCAGAGGAAGAGGATAGTGACTTGGAGGACAATTCCCCCCTACCAGTCCTATCTAGGGAGAACAGGGTCCCTCAAACCCTGACTCCTAAAATAATAGTCAGAGATGCTGGTTCCCTCACAGGAGAGACCAACACCTCTGAAATCACTGAGGATAGCCCCAGTGAAGAGGACATCCAGTTAGCCAGGATGGCCAAAAGATTGGCTTTGGAAAGACAGATCCTAGCCATAGAGAGGGAAAGACAAGAGATGGGCCTAGGACCCATCAATGGTGGCAGCAACATAAATAGGGTCAGAGATTCTCCTGACATGTTGAAAATCCCTAAAGGGATTGTAACTAAATATGAAGATGGTGATGACATCACCAAATGGTTCACAGCTTTTGAGAGGGCTTGTGTAACCAGAAAAGTGAACAGATCTCACTGGGGTGCTCTCCTTTGGGAAATGTTCACAGGAAAGTGTAGGGATAGACTCCTCACACTCTCTGGACAAGATGCAGAATCTTATGACCTCATGAAGGGTACCCTGATTGAGGGCTTTGGATTCTCCACTGAGGAGTACAGGATTAGGTTCAGGGGGGCTCAAAAATCCTCGAGCCAGACCTGGGTTGACTTTGTTGACTACTCAGTGAAAACACTAGATGGTTGGATTCAAGGCAGTGGTGTAAGTAATTATGATGGGCTGTACAATTTATTTGTGAAAGAACACCTGTTAAGTAATTGTTTCAATGATAAACTGCATCAGCATCTGGTAGACCTAGGACCAATTTCTCCCCAAGAATTGGGAAAGAAGGCGGACCATTGGGTCAAGACAAGGGTGTCCAAGACTTCAACAGGGGGTGACCAAAAGAAAGGGGTCACAAAGACTCCCCAGCAGAAGGGTGATGAGACAACCAAAACTAAAAATAGTAAAGAGTCTTCTACAGGCCCCCAAAAACCTGCACAGGAGGGTGGGCCCAGAACCTCTTCACAAAACAATGGGTACAAGGGTAAAAACTTTGATCCCAAAAAGGCCTGGTGTCATAGCTGTAAACAGCATGGACACCAAACTGGAGACAAGGCCTGTCCCAAGAAAGGTTCCACTCCAAACTCCCATCCAGGTAACACTGGTATGGCTAGTCTCCAAGTGGGATCAACAGTGTGCCCAGAGCAAATCAGGGTCCACACTGAAGCTACTCTAGTTTCTGAGGGTGGGGTGGATTTAGCCACACTAGCTGTCTGGCCGCCTAACATGCAAAAATACAGACAGCAACTCTTAATTAATGGGACTAGAATAGAGGGCCTGAGGGATACAGGTGCCAGTGTCACCATGGTGACAGAGAAACTGGTTTCCCCTGGCCAATACCTGACTGGAAAAACTTACACAGTCACCAACGCTGACAATCAGAGAAAAGTACATCCCATGGCAATGGTTACTTTAGAATGGGGAGGGGTCAATGGCCTGAAACAGGTGGTGGTCTCCTCAAATATCCCAGTGGACTGTCTGCTTGGAAATGACCTGGAGTCCTCAGCATGGGCTGAGGTAGAACTAAAAACCCATGCAGCAATGCTGGGTATCCCTGAACTGGTGTGTGTGAAAACCAGAGCACAATGCAAGGCACAGGGTGAACAAGTAGAGCTGGAGTCTGGAAGAATGGCCCAGCCTACCAAGAGAAAAGGAAAGTCAGTTGGGAAACCAACTGCAACACAGCAAAAGAAAGGGAACCTCTCTTCTCAGGAAGAAGTTCTGCCCTCTGAGGGAACTGAGCCTTTGGAGCTTGAACCTTATCAGGTTGAGCTCTTGGGCCCAGGGGGACCCTCAAGGGAAGAGCTGTGTAAGGGACAAGAAACCTGTCCCTCTCTTGAAGGCCTTAGGCAGCAAGCTGCTGAAGAGTCCAAAGGCAAGAAAAATGGAACACATAGGGTCTATTGGGAAGATGGGCTCCTGTACACTGAGGCCAGAGACCCCAAACCTGGTGCCACTAGGAGAGTGGTAGTGCCTCAGCTGTTCAGAGAGTTCATCCTAACATTGGCCCATGACATTCCCCTTGCTGGACATTTGGGACAAACCAAGACGTGGGAGAGGTTAGTCAACCACTTCTACTGGCCCAATATGTCCAACATGGTTAAGGAGTTTTGCCTCTCCTGCCCCACCTGTCAAGCCAGTGGTAAGACAGGTGGGCATCCAAAGGCCCCCCTCATTCCACTTCCAGTGGTGGGGGTGCCCTTTGAAAGAGTGGGTGTGGACATAGTTGGTCCACTGGAACCTCCCACAGCCTCAGGAAATATGTATATCCTGGTAGTAGTGGATCATGCTACCAGGTATCCTGAAGCTATTCCCCTTAGGTCGACTACTGCCCCTGCAGTAGCCAAGGCCCTCATTGGTATCTTTACCAGAGTGGGTTTCCCTAAGGAGGTGGTGTCTGACAGAGGTACCAACTTCATGTCAGCATACCTAAAGCACATGTGGAATGAGTGTGGAGTGACTTATAAGTTCACAACCCCATACCATCCACAAACTAATGGCTTAGTTGAGAGATTCAACAAGACATTAAAGGGCATGATCATGGGGCTCCCAGAAAAACTCAAAAGGAGATGGGATGTCCTCTTGCCATGTCTGCTTTTCGCTTACAGAGAGGTGCCACAGAAGGGAGTAGGATTCTCACCCTTTGAACTTCTGTTTGGTCATCCTGTAAGGGGACCACTTGCCCTTGTTAAAGAAGGCTGGGAGAGACCTCTCCATGAGCCTAAACAGGACATAGTGGACTATGTACTTGGCCTTCGCTCTAGAATGGCAGAGTACATGGAAAAGGCAACCAAAAACCTTGAGGCCAGCCAACAGCTCCAGAAGTTTTGGTATGACCAAAAGGCTGCACTGGTTGAGTTCCAACCAGGGCAGAAAGTCTGGGTTCTGGAGCCTGTGGCTCCCAGGGCACTCCAGGACAAATGGAGTGGCCCTTACCCAGTACTAGAGAGGAAGAGTCAGGTCACCTACTTGGTGGACCTGGGCACAAGCAGGAGCCCCAAGAGGGTGATCCATGTGAACCGCCTTAAGCTCTTCCATGACAGGGCTGATGTGAATCTGTTGATGGTAACAGATGAGGATCAGGAGGCAGAGAGTGAACCTCTCCCTGATCTTCTGTCATCAGACCCAAAAGATGGCACAGTAGATGGAGTGATCTACTCAGACACCCTCTCTGGCCAACAGCAGGCTGATTGTAGGAGAGTCCTACAACAGTTTCCTGAGCTTTTCTCCCTAACCCCTGGTCAGACACACCTGTGTACCCATGATGTGGACACAGGAGACAGCATGCCTGTCAAGAACAAAATCTTCAGACAGTCTGACCATGTTAAGGAAAGCATCAAGGTGGAAGTCCACAAGATGCTGGAATTGGGAGTAATTGAGCGCTCTGACAGCCCCTGGGCTAGCCCAGTGGTCTTAGTCCCCAAACCTCACACCAAAGATGGAAAGAAAGAGATGAGGTTTTGTGTGGACTACAGAGGGCTCAATTCTGTCACCAAGACAGATGCCCATCCAATTCCAAGAGCTGATGAGCTCATTGATAAACTAGGTGCTGCCAAATTTCTGAGTACCTTTGACTTGACAGCAGGGTACTGGCAAATCAAGATGGCACCTGGAGCAAAAGAAAAGACAGCATTCTCCACACCTGATGGGCATTATCAGTTTACTGTTATGCCCTTTGGTTTAAAGAATGCCCCTGCCACCTTCCAAAGGTTGGTGAATCAAGTCCTTGCTGGCTTGGAGTCCTTTAGCACAGCTTATCTTGATGATATTGCTGTCTTTAGCTCCACCTGGCAGGATCACCTGGTCCACCTGAGGAAGGTTTTGAAGGCTCTGCAATCTGCAGGCCTCTCTATCAAGGCATCCAAATGCCAGATAGGGCAGGGAACTGTGGTTTACTTGGTACACCTTGTAGGTGGAGGCCAAGTTCAGCCACTCCAACCCAAGATCCAGACTATTCTGGACTGGGTAGCTCCAAAAACCCAGACTCAAGTCAGGGCATTCCTTGGCTTGACTGGGTACTACAGGAGGTTTGTGAAGGGATATGGATCCATTGTGACAGCCCTCACTGAACTCACCTCCAAGAAAATGCCCAAGAAAGTAAACTGGACTGTGGAATGCCAACAGGCCTTTGACACCCTGAAACAGGCAATGTGCTCAGCACCAGTTCTCAAAGCTCCAGATTATTCTAAGCAGTTCATTGTGCAGACTGATGCCTCTGAACATGGGATAGGGGCAGTTTTGTCCCAAACAAATGATGATGGCCTTGACGAGCCTGTTGCTTTCATTAGCAGGAGGTTACTCCCCAGGGAGCAGCGTTGGAGTGCCATTGAGAGGGAGGCCTTTGCTGTGGTTTGGTCCCTGAAGAAGCTGAGACCATACCTCTTTGGGACTCACTTCCTAGTTCAAACTGACCACAGACCCCTCAAATGGCTGATGCAAATGAAAGGTGAAAATCCTAAACTGTTGAGGTGGTCCATCTCCCTACAGGGAATGGACTTTATAGTGGAACACAGACCTGGGACTGCCCATGCCAATGCAGATGGCCTTTCCAGGTTCTTCCACTTAGAAAATGAAGACTCTCTTGGGAAAGGTTAGTCTCATCCTCTTTCGTTTGGGGGGGGGTTGTGTAAGGAAATGCCTCCTTGGCATGGTTGCCCCCTGACTTTTTGCCTTTGCTGATGCTATGTTTACAATTGAAAGTGTGCTGAGGCCTGCTAACCAGGCCCCAGCACCAGTGTTCTTTCCCTAACCTGTACTTTTGTATCCACAATTGGCAGACCCTGGCATCCAGATAAGTCCCTTGTAACTGGTACTTCTAGTACCAAGGGCCCGGATGCCAAGGAAGGTCTCTAAGGGCTGCAGCATGTCTTATGCCACCCTGGAGACCTCTCACTCAGCACAGACACACTGCTTACCAGCTTGTGTGTGCTAGTGAGAACAAAACGAGTAAGTCGACATGGCACTCCCCTCAGGGTGCCATGCCAGCCTCTCACTGCCTATGCAGTATAGGTAAGACACCCCTCTAGCAGGCCTTACAGCCCTAAGGCAGGGTGCACTATACCATAGGTGAGGGTACCAGTACATGAGCATGGTACCCCTACAGTGTCTAAACAAAACCTTAGACATTGTAAGTGCAGGGTAGCCATAAGAGTATATGGTCTGGGAGTCTGTCAAACACGAACTCCACAGCACCATAATGGCTACACTGAAAACTGGGAAGTTTGGTATCAAACTTCTCAGCACAATAAATGCACACTGATGCCAGTGTACATTTTATTGTAAAATACACCACAGAGGGCACCTTAGAGGTGCCCCCTGAAACCTATCCGACTATCTGTGTAGGCTGACTGGTTCCAGCAGCCTGCCACACTAGAGACATGTTGCTGGCCCCATGGGGAGAGTGCCTTTGTCACTCTGAGGCCAGTAACAAAGCCTGCACTGGGTGGAGATGCTAACACCTCCCCCAGGCAGGAGCTGTAACACCTGGCGGTGAGCCTCAAAGGCTCACCCCTTTGTCACAGCCCAGCAGGGCACTCCAGCTTAGTGGAGTTGCCCGCCCCCTCCGGCCACAGCCCCCACTTTTGGCGGCAAGGCTGGAGGGAACAAAGAAAGCAACAAGGAGGAGTCACTGGCCAGTCAGGACAGCCCCTAAGGTGTCCTGAGCTGAAGTGACTCTAACTTTTAGAAATCCTCCATCTTGCAGATGGAGGATTCCCCCAATAGGGTTAGGATTGTGACCCCCTCCCCTTGGGAGGAGGCACAAAGAGGGTGTACCCACCCTCAGGGCTAGTAGCCATTGGCTACTAACCCCCCAGACCTAAACACGCCCTTAAATTTAGTATTTAAGGGCTACCCTGAACCCTAGAAAATCAGATTCCTGCAACTACAAGAAGAAGGACTGCCTAGCTGAAAACCCCTGCAGAGGAAGACCAGAAGACGACAACTGCCTTGGCTCCAGAAACTCACCAGCCTGTCTCCTGCCTTCCAAAGATCCTGCTCCAGCGACGCCTTCCAAAGGGACCAGCGACCTCGACATCCTCTGAGGACTGCCCCTGCTTCGAAAAGACAAGAAACTCCCGAGGACAGCGGACCTGCTCCAAGAAAAGCTGCAACTTTGTTTCCAGCAGCTTTAAAGAACCCTGCAAGCTCCCCGCAAGAAGCGTGAGACTTGCAACACTGCACCCGGCGACCCCGACTCGGCTGGTGGAGACCCGACACCTCAGGAGGGACCCCAGGACTACTCTGATACTGTGAGTACCAAAACCTGTCCCCCCTGAGCCCCCACAGCGCCGCCTGCAGAGGGAATCCCGAGGCTTCCCCTGACCGCGACTCTTTGAATCCTAAGTCCCGACACCTGGGAGAGACCCTGCACCCGCAGCCCCCAGGACCTGAAGGACCGGACTTTCACTGGAGAAGTGACCCCCAGGAGTCCCTCTCCCTTGCCCAAGTGGAGGTTTCCCCGAGGAACCCCCCCCTTGCCTGCCTGCAGCGCTGAAGAGATCCCTAGATCTCCCATTGACTTCCATTACAAACCCGACGCTTGTTTCTACACTGCACCCGGCCGCCCCCGCGCTGCTGAGGGTGAAATTTCTGTGTGGACTTGTGTCCCCCCCGGTGCCCTACAAAACCCCCCTGGTCTGCCCTCCGAAGACGCGGGTACTTACCTGCAAGCAGACCGGAACCGGGGCACCCCCTTCTCTCCATTCTAGCCTATGTGGTTTGGGCACCACTTTGAACTCTGCACCTGACCGGCCCTGAGCTGCTGGTGTGGTGACTTTGGGGTTGCTCTGAACCCCCAACGGTGGGCTACCTTGGACCAAGAACTGAACCCTGTAAGTGTCCTACTTACCTGGTAAAACTAACAAAAACTTACCTCCCCCAGGAACTGTGAAAATTGCACTAAGTGTCCACTTTTAAAACAGCTATTTGTCAATAACTTGAAAAGTATACATGCAATTTTGATGATTTGAAGTTCCTAAAGTACTTACCTGCAATACCTTTCGAATGAGATATTACATGTAGAATTTGAACCTGTGGTTCTTAAAATAAACTAAGAAAAGATATTTTTCTATATAAAAACCTATTGGCTGGATTTGTCTCTGAGTGTGTGTACCTCATTTATTGTCTATGTGTATGTACAACAAATGCTTAACACTACTCCTTGGATAAGCCTACTGCTCGACCACACTACCACAAAATAGAGCATTAGTATTATCTATTTTTACCACTATTTTACCTCTAAGGGGAACCCTTGGACTCTGTGCATGCTATTCCTTACTTTGAAATAGCACATACAGAGCCAACTTCCTACACCTGCTGATTGCAGGGCCTTCAAAACCTTCAGGTGGACCAGGTGATCCTGCCAGCTGGAGCTAAAGACAGCAATATCGTCAAGATAAGCTGCACTAAAGGACTCCAAACCAGCAAGGACTTGATTCACCAACCTTTGGAAGGTGGCAGGGGCATTCTTTAAACCAAAGGGCATAACAGTAAACTGATAATGCCCATCAGGTGTGGAGAATGCGGTCTTTTCTTTTGCTCCTGGTGCCATTTTGATTTGCCAGTACCCTGCTGTTAAGTCAAAGGTACTTAAGAATTTGGCAGCACCTAATTTATCAATCAGTTCATCAGCCCTTGGAATGGGATGGGCATCTATCTTGGTGACAGAATTAAGCCCTCTGTAGTCCACACAAAACCTCATCTCTCTCTTTCCATCTTTGGTGTGAGGTTTGGGGACTAAGACCACTGGGCTAGCCCAGGGGCTGTCAGAGTGCTCAATGACTCCCAATTCCAGCATTTTGTGGACTTCCACTTTGATGCTTTCCTTAACTTGGTCAGACTGTCTGAATATTTTGTTTTTGACAGGCATGCTGTCTCCTGTGACCACATCATGGGTACACAGGTGTCTGACCAGGGGGTAGGGAATAGAGCTCAGCAAACTGTTGCAGGACCTTCCTACTATCAGATTGCTGTTGGCTAGAGAGGGTGTCTGAGTAGAATACTCCATCCACTGAGCCATCTTTAGGGCTTGTGGAGAGGAGATCAGGGAGAGGTTCACTCTCAGCTTCCTGCTCCTCATCTGTTACCATCAACAGATTCACATCAGCCCCATCATGGAAGAGCTTTAGGCGGTTCACATAGATCACCCTCTTGGGGCTCCTGCTAGTGCCTAGGTCCACCAGGTAGGTGACCTGACTCTTTTCTAGCACTGGGTAAGGGCCACTCCATTTCTCCTGAAGTGCCCTGGGATCCACAGGCTCCAAAACCCAGACTTTCTGCCCTGGTTGAAATTCAACCATTGCATCCTTTTGGTCATACCAAAACATCTGGAGCTGTTTGCTGGCCTCAAGGTTTTTACTTGCCTTCTCCATATACTCTGCCATCCTTGAATGTAGGCCAAGTACATAGTCCACTATATCTTGCTTAGGCTCATGAAGAGGTCTCTCCCAGCCTTCTTTCACAAGAGCTAGTGATCCCCTTACAGGGTGGCAAAACAGAAGTCCAAAGGGTGAGAACCCTAATCCCTTCTGAGGCACCTCTCTGTAAGCGAAAAGCAGACATGGCAAGAGGACATCCCATCTCCTTTTGAGTTTTTCAGGGAGCCCCATGATCATGCCTTTTAATGTCTTGTTGAATCTCTCAACAAGGCAATCAGTTTGTGGATAGTATGGTGTAGTGAATTTATAAGTCACTCCACAATCATTCCACGTGTGTTTAAGGTATGGTGACATGAAGTTGGTACCTCTGTCAGACACCACCTCCTTAGGAAAACCCACTCTGGTAAAAATACCAATGAGGGCCTTGGCTACTGCAGGGGCAGTAGTCGACCGAAGGGGAATAGCTTCAGGGTATCTAGTAGCATGATCCACTACTACTAGTATGTACATGTTCCCTGAGGCTGTGGGAGGTTCAAGTGGACCCACTATGTCCACACCCACTCTTTCAAAGGGGACCCCCACCACTGGAAGTGGTATGAGGGGGGCCTTTGGGTGTCCACCTGTCTTACCACTGCCTTGACAGGTGTTACAGGAGACACAAAACTCCTTGACTTTGTGGGACATGTTGGGCCAACAGAAGTGGTTGACTAGTCTCTCCCACGTCTTGGTTTGTCCCAAATGCCCAGCAAGAGGAATATCATGGGCCAAGGTCAGTATGAACTCCCTAAACTCCTGAGGCACTACCACTCTCCTAGTGGCACCAGGTTTGGGATCTCTTGCCTCAGTGTAAAGGAGTCTATCTTCCCAATAGACCCTATGTGTTCCAGTTTTCTTGCCATTGGACTCTTCAGCAGCTTGCTGCCTAAGGCCTTCAAGAGAGGGACAGGTTTCTTGCCCCTTACACAACTGATCCCTTGAGGGTCCCCCTGGGCCTAAGAGCTCAACCTGATAAGGTTCTAACTCCATAGGCTCAGTTCCTCAGAGGGAAGAACTTCTTCCTGAGAAGAGAGGTTCTCTTTTTGTTGTTGTGTTGCAGCTGGTTTCCCAGTTGTCTTTCCTTTTCTCTTGGTAGGCTGGGCCCTTTTTCCAGGCCCCAGCTCTACTTTTTCACCCTGAGCCTTGCACTGTGCCCTTGTCTTGACACACACCAGTTCAGGGATACCCAGCATGGCTGCATGAGTTTTCAGTTCTACCTCAGCCCATGCTGAGGACTCCAGGTCATTTCCAGTCTACTGGGATATTTGAGGATACCACTGTAAGGAAATGCCTCCTTGGCATGGTTACCCCCTGACTTTTTGCCTTTGCTGATGCTATGTTTTGAATTGAAAGTGTGCGGAGGCCTGCTAACCAGGCCCCAGCACCAGTGTTCTTTCCCTAACCTGTACTTTTGTTTTCACAATTGGCACACCCTGGCATCCAGGTAAGTCCCTTGTAACTGGTACCTCTGGTACCAAGGGCCCTGATGCCAGGGAAGGTCTCTAAGGGCTGCAGCATATCTTATGCTACCCTGGGGATCCCTCACTCAGCACAGACACACTGCTTGCCAGCTTGTGTGTGCTGGGGAGGAGAAAACGAATAAGTCGACATGGCACTCCCCTCAGGGTGCCATGCCAACCTCACACTGCCTATGCAGTATAGATAGGTCACCCCTCTAGCAGGCCTTACAGCCCTAAGGCAGAGTGCACTATATCATAGGTGAGGGTACCAGTGCATGAGCACTGTGCCCCTACAGTGTCTAAGCCAAACCTTAGACATTGTAAGTGCAGGGTAGCCATAAGAGTATATGGTCTGGGAGTCTGTCATACATGAACTCCACAGCACCATAATGGCTACACTGAAAACTGGGAAGTTTGGTATCAAACTTCTCAGCACAATAAATGCACACTGATGCCAGTGTACATTTTATTGTAAAATACACCCCAGAGGGCACCTTAGAGGTGCCCCCTGAAACTTAACTGACTGTCTGTGTAGGCTGACTGGTTTTAGCAACCTGCCACACTCGAGACATGTTGCTGGCCACATGGGGAGAGTGCCTTTGTCACTCTGTGGCTAGTAACAAAGCCTGCACTGGGTGGAGATACTATCACCTCCCCCAGGCAGGAGCTGTAACACCTGGCGGTGAGCCTCAAAGGCTCACCCCCTTTGTTCCAGCACCACATGGTATTCCAGCTAGTGGGGTTGCCCGCCCCCTCCGGCCACAGCCCCACTTTTGGCGGCAAGGCCGGAGGAGATAATGAGAAAAACAAGGAGGAGTCACTGACCAGTCAGGACAGCCCCTAAGGCAACCTGAGCTGAAGTGACTGACTTTTAGGAATCCTCCATCTTGCAGATGGAGGATCCCCCCCAATAGGGATAGGAATGTGACCCCCTCCCCTTGGGAGGAGGCACAAAGAGGGTGTAGCCACCCTCAGGGCTAGTAGCCATTGGCTACTGCCATCCCTGACCTAAGAACTCCCCTAAATCCTGTATTTAGGGCTCCCCTGAACCTAGGAAATCAGATTCCTGCAACTTACGAAGAAGAGGACTGCTGAGCTGAAAAACCCCTGCAGAGAAGACGGAGACACCAACTGCCTTGGCCCCAGCCCTACCGGCCTGTCTCCCTCCTTCAGAAGAAAACTGCTCCAGCGACGCTTTCCCCAGGACCAGCGACCTCTGAATCCTCAGAGGACTGCCCTGCTTCCAAAAGACCAAGAAACTCCAGAGAACAGCGGTCCTGTTCAACAAAGACTGCAACTTTGTTTCCAGAGGAGCAGATTTAAAGACCCCTGCAATCCCCGCAAGAAGCGTGAGACTTGCAACACTGCACCCGGCGACCCCGACTCGACTGGTGGAGAAACAACGCTACAGGGAGGACCCCCCGGCAAGTCCGAGACTGTGAGTAACCAAAGTTGTTCCTCCCTGATCCCCCACAGCGACGCCTGCAGAGGGAATCCCGAGGCTCCCCCCTGGCCGCGACTGCCTGACTCTAAAATCCCGACGCCTTGAAAAGACCCTGCACCCGCAGCCCCCAGGACCTGAAGGATCGGAATTCCAGTGCAGGATTGACCCCCCAGGAGGCCCTCTCCCGTGCCCAGGTGGTGGCTACCCCGAGGAGCTCCACCCCCCCTTGCCTGCATCGCTGAAGAGACCCCTTGGTCTCTCATTGAAACCTATTGAAAACCCGACGCGTGTTTGCACACTGCACCCGGCCGCCCCAGTGCTGCTGAGGGTGTACTTTCTGTGCTGACTTGTGTCCCCCCCGGTGCCCTACAAAACCCCCCTGGTCTGCCCTCCGAAGACGCGGGTACTTACCTGCTGGCAGACTAGAACCGGGGCACCCCCTTCTCCATTGAAGCCTATGTGTTTTGGGCACCACTTTGAACTCTGCACCTGACCGGCCCTGAGCTGCTGGTGTGGTGACTTTGGGGTTGCTCTGAACCCCCAACGGTGGGCTACCCTGGACCCCAATTTGAACCCCGTAGGTGGTTTACTTACCTGCAAGAACTAACAATAACTTACCTCCCCCAGGAACTGTTGAAAATTGCAGTGTCCACTTTTAAAATAGCTATATGTGTTTTATGTAAAAAGTATATATGCTATTGTGATTATTCAAAGTTCCTAAAGTACTTACCTGCAATACCTTTCAAATGAGATATTACATGTAGAATTTGAACCTGTGGTTCTTAAAATAAACTAAGAAAATATATTTTTCTATACAAAAACCTATTGGCCTGGAATTGTCTCTGAGTGTGTGTTCCTCATTTATTGCCTGTGTGTATGTACAACAAATGCTTAACACTACTCCTTTGATAAGCCTACTGCTCGACCACACTACCACAAAATAGACCATTAGTATTATCTCTTTTTGCCACTATCTTACCTCTAAAGGCAAACGTGTGCATATATTTTTTGATGCGACCACTGGCAGTAGTGCAGTCCTAGCTTACATGTATTTAGAGCACTCGCCCTAATATTAAAGGCTTTGCAGTAATAAACCAAAAATACAAGCTTGATCAGCATGAACATATGGGTGCATATATTACCTCAAGTGCAGACAATTCCCTTCCCTGTTCTTTAGTGTGCTACTATGAACTGGAATAAAAAGGGTTTGTGCTGCAGAGGGTTGGGCCTACTTGTCCCAAGGACAAAACAGACATAAAAAAATTGTTGTCCTGGTGTTTTCATAGGACATTTCTGTTCAGAACAAGTTTGGTGCACTCATAAAGGGAGCAGCAGATCCATCTTTGGTATGATGGAGTTACTTTTTACCACACTTGTATACACCTTGTCTGAGATGATTGATCTCCTGCTTACATTACTTGTTTATCTTGGCTTCCATTTTTATTTGCAGTATTTATATGCAGTCCCTTTGTTTTGTTCAGTAGGCAAATTCCACTTTGTCTGAGTTTCATATAAAATGATAAACTGCTAATTCTGGCTTGTTGAAATGGACTAAAGTAATGTAAAACTTTAAAGATCCTATTTTTTTTCTTTCACCAGGAAGTCACCAATTATATCACGTAAGTTGTTGGTCTTTTGGTGTTTTATGCCGGTTTTTGCTTTCATGCTAATGCCAGTGCAAGACATTGGGACGTTGATGCTGCAGCGAAGAATATAGATTGGATCGTTTCGGTCTGGGTCTATACTGTATGCCATGATCCCCTGTGAAAGGAAACGGATTCATCAGCTTATGAGAAGCACTTGCTTGACTTGATGCTGGTGCCATTGTATCTTAAACTAGTAACTTAATATTAGTCTGGCTCTATCCATGGAGGTTCTGAACACCCTTTGCGTGCAGCCACACTACACAAATGCAGGTGCAGTGTTCCAAACAGCTGGTTTACTAATTCTGGACCTTCCTGTCTTTCGGTGTACTCCTTCCTTTTCTGTATGCTTCTTCCACACACAAGTTTTGTATGGTTTCCTGTATTTTTAATCTCTTCTGCCTATGCCAGCACTCTTAACTCCTTCTCCATCCGTTCCACCTTAAAATCACATGCCTACCTGCAACACAGTCACCATCTGTTGCTTCTCTTACCTAATGATTAGTGTAAGGAAATGCCTCCTTGGCATGGTTACCCTTTGACGTTTTGCCTTTGCGGATGCCAAGTTTTGATTTGAAAGTGTGCTGAGGCCTGCTAACCAGGCCCCAGCACCAGTGTTCTCTCCCTAACCTGTACTTTTGTTTTCACAATTGGCGCACCCAGGTAAGTCCCTTGTAACTGGTACCCCTGGTACCAAGGGCCCTGATGCCAGGGAAGGTCTCTAAGGGCTGCACCATATCTTATGCCACCCTGGGGACCCCTCACTCAGCACAGACACACTGCTTGCCTGCTTGTGTGTGCTGGTGAGGACAAAATGAGTAAGTCGACATGGCACTCCCCTCAGGGTGCCATGCCAACCTCACACTGCCTATGCAGTATAGATAAGTCACCCCTCTAGCAGGCCTTACAGCCCTAAGGCAGGGTGCACTATACCATAGGTCCATAGGTGAGGGCACCAGTGCATGAGCACTGTGCCCCTACAGTGTCTAAGCCAAACCTTAGACATTGTAAGCGCAGGGTAGCCATAAGAGTATATGGTCTGGGAGTCTGTCAAACACGAACTCCACAGCACCATAATGGCTAAAAGTTTGGTATCAAACTTCTCAGCACAATAAATGCACACTGATGCCAGTGTACATTTTATTGTAAAATACACCCCAGAGGGCACCTTAGAGGTGCCCCCTGAAACCTTAACCAAACTACCTGTGTAGGCTGACTGGTTTTAGCAGCCTGCCACACACGAGACATGATGCTGGCCACATGGGGAGAGTGCCTTTGTCACTCTGTGGCTAGTAACAAAGCCTGCACTGGGTGGAGATGCTTATCACCTACCCCTTGCAGGAGCTGTAACACCTGGCGGTGAGCCTCAAAGGCTCACCCCCTTTGTTACAGCACCACAGGGCATTCCAGCTGGTGGAGTTGCCTGCCCCCTCCGGCCACGGCCCAACTTTTGGCGGCAAGGCCGGAGGAGATCATGAGAAAAACAAGGAGTCGTCACTGGCTAGTCAGGACAGCCCCTAAGGCAACCTGAGCTGAAGTGACTCTGACTTTTAGGAATCCTCCATCTTGCAGATGGAGGATCCCCCCCAATAGGAATAGGAATGTGACCCCCTCCCCTTGGGAGGAGGCACAAAGAGGGTGTAGCCACCCTCAGGGCAAGTAGCCATTGGCTACTGCCCTCCCTGACCTAAACACACCCCTAAATTCTGTATTTAGGGGCTCCCCTGAACCTAGGAACTCAGATTCCTGCAACCTAAGAAGAAGAGGACTGCTAAGCTGAAAAACCCTGCAGAGAAGACGGAGACACCAACTGCTTTGGCCCCAGCTCTACCGGCCTGTCTCCCCACTTCTAAAGACACTGCTCCAGCTACGCTTTCCCCAGGGACCAGCGACCTCTGAATCCTCAGAGGACTGCCCTGCTCTAGAAGGACCAAGAAACTCCTGAGGACAGCGGCTCTGTTCACCCAGGACTGCAACTTTGTAACGAAGAAGCAACTTTAAAACAACTTGCGTTTCCCGCCAGAAGCGTGAGACTTGCTACTCTGCACCCGACGCCCCCGGCTCGACTTGTGGAAGACAATCACTTCAGGGAGGACTCCCCGGCAACTGCAAGACCGTGAGTAGCCAGAGTTGCCCTCCCTTAGCTCCCACAACGACGCCTGCAGAGGGAATCCCGAGGCTCCCCCTGACCGAGACTGCCTGCCTCCCAGATCCCGACGCCTGGTAAAGACTCTGCACCCGCAGCCCCCAGGACCTGAAGGATCGGAACTCCAGTGCAGGAGTGACCCCCAGGAGGCCCTCTCCCTTGCCCAGGTGGTGGCTACCCCAAGGAGTGCCCCCTTGCCTGCATCGCTGAAGAGACCCCTTGGTCTCCCAATCCTTTCTATTACAAACCCGACGCTTGTTTGCACACTGCACCCGGCCGCCCCGTGCCGCTGAGGGTGTACTTTCTGTGTGGACTTGTGTCCCCCCCGGTGCCCTACAAAACCCCACTGGTCTGCCCTCCGAAGACGCGGGTACTTCCCTGATGGCAGACTGGAACCGGGGCACCCCCTTCTCCATTGAAGCCTATGCGTTTTGGGCACCTCTTTGACCTGAGCTGCTGGTGTGGTAACTTTGGGGTTGCTCTGAACCCCCAACAGTGGGCTACCTTGGACCCAAACCTGAGACTTGTAAGTGATTTACTTACCTGCTAAAACTAACAATAACTTACCTCCCCCAGGAACTGTGAAAATTGCAGTGTCCACTTTTACAACAGTTATTTGTGTTTTATGTGAAAAGTATATATGCTACTGTAATTATTCAAAGTTCCTAAAGTACTTACCTGCAATACCTTTCAAATGAGATATTACATGTAGAATTTGAACCTGTGGTTCTTAAAATAAACTAAGAAAATATATGTTTCTATAACAAAACCTATTGGCTGGATTTGTCTCTGAGTGTGTGTTCCTCATTTATTGCCTGTGTGTATGTACAACAAATGCTTAACACTACTCCTTTGATAAGCCTACTGCTCGACCACACTACCACAAAATAGAGCATTAGTATTATCTCTTTTTGCCACTATCTTACCTCTAAGGGGAACCCTTGGACTCTGTGCATACTATTCCTTACTTTGAAATAGTGCATACAGAGGCAACTTCCTACAGGTCCCCACAGCCCGAGCTCCAAGGGGCCCCCCTCAGCACAGTACCCTGGACTGAGAGCTCCCAAGTGAGTCTGGAGGGGGGCAGGACACCCTTCATGTACTGTGCAGGGGGGAGGTCCCCTCAAGTTTCATTAAGCCACTGTGTGTGCCACATGGATAGAGAGGGATAGAATTGTAATAAAAACAAAAGGTCTTGGTTAACGCCAGATCTAATTAGGGGACCGATTGTTAAAGAAAGTCAAAATTAAGCACCTATGGTATAGGTCTTTCCGTTAGTGCAGATTTGCAGATTTCATGAATTCACAAGAACTTACAGAAGTAGACAAGAAAATGGTATTCCTAGATAATATTTGTGAACTGTATTTTAGCATGAGCAAAGATGCATGTGTAGATCAGCTTATTTAAACATATGTTTACAAGATCACTTTCCCTCCAACCACTCCCCCCCCACCTTCCCCCAACCCCTGGAAGAAGTTTTACCTTTGCCCTTGTCAGGAGTAAATGCCCAGCCTTTGCCAGTATATAAAAAGATTAGAGAAGAGCTTGTGAAAACCCACCAGACGTGCAAGTTAGAAAGTTTGCACAGACTCAAAATGGCATTCCAACCCTGGAACCTTTGTTTACCCCTACCTCCAGCCCAAGTATGTAGATCTGGAGAAAGGTGGTAAAAAAAAGGAAATAGTAGCATTCAAGTCTTTCTATAGTATTCGCCCTGGCATAATCAGAGAGGCTATTATCAGAGCTCTTGTATAAGGAGATTGGTGCCATAATTTGTTGCTGCTCTACATGGCACCAAATGGACATCTATATATATATATATATATATATATTTTTTTTTTTTTTTAACAACGGAACAAGTAGATTTATTAAGGAACATGTCCTATGGGCAAGTGGATATTTTATTAAATTCCACACCCCTGTAACTAAGTCTGTAAATATTTGGATAAGGGCACCACCTCCCATTCCTTCACCAGACTGTGTGTGCGACAGTGTTTCATGGTCCTGTGTGAAAAATACAGTTTTGTTCCTAATGTTTTTTTGTAACTGTCCACGCTGAAGTTAGAGCAAGAATACGCAAGATGCAAAATGTCACCTTTGGTTTGAATTACAGAATGAAATCTCTCTACAGTACTGCGACCATTTGGTCTCTGCATTCCATTTCACAAATGTGATGCTTTCAACAGAAGGCTTTTCTTTCCCTTAACTTACTGTCTCCAAAACCATCATCGCCTCTTCGGGGAGGATCGTCAGCGGTATCAGAAGTCGGTCGCGCCCTCCAATCTGAGGAGTCAGTCTTATCCGAATCACGATTCCGGTCTCGGTCCCTGCCTCCAAAAGAGCCATCTCGGTCTGCAACATAGAAATGCAAAAATAACCAACGTGTGTGAGTGAAGGAGACACATGTTTTTTAGAGAAATATAAGGGAGAGAAAGAAAAAAAAACAAGCAGAAGTTCCCTGCCACAGAACTATGAAGTTAGTACAGTTCAGAACACATGAACAAAAGTTAAAAACTTCATAAATACACTAAATACAATCAGAAAAGTGGGTATGGAAAATATATCTATACCTTTTAACAATTAAATATCTGCACAATAATTGTAAACAACCTGCTCTGTAATAATGAAACATCTAGAGGCGAGACCACAAGCTGCATTTTAAAAATATATCTGTAAAAATGTGAACCACCCTTGCACATGCACATCTTCTCAGGAAATTAGCCCATCACCTGGGCACCATCCAGATACGTATAGTGGATGACAGCCAATGAAGTATGACGCAGAAAGGAAGTGGGTTATTTCCCCAAATGGGATGTGCCTATGGTATTTCACAGGAGGATAAGAAGCAAATCAAGAGGTGCTAGAGATCAAATTATTGCTGATCTATGGTATGAAGAGATAGGACATCATAAGCTTAACTGAAACATTTTGTAATGGGTGTGACATCAGAATTAAAGAGGGTCGTATCTATCCGTATGAAACATAAGGAAGGTAGGTACCCATATTTGCAATTCAAGCATGTTCTTTATGAAGCATTCACGTCTGTCCTCTGCTGTCTCTATTGGATTTTCTTACAATATTGATGAGGCTATGACAGTAATAAACTCAATGGAGAGTCCCCAAGTGAATCCATGCAAATTGTCATCTGGAATTTTGCTTCGATTAAGCCCTCTCTTTTTGTGTCAATACAGTCTCGAGAAAAATGCAGAGCAGATGCATGTTTTACCTGCTTTACACAGATTGCAGCAGAAGTTAGGCTATTCGGATAAATCAACTGTAATGTAATATCTAGGTATGCCCCATGATAACTTAAACATAATTATGGAGCCCAGCAACACACTGGATGGAGGAAGACACAAGCCATAGGACCAGCAATTAAGATGCTGCTCTCGCTAGACAGGCGGCAACAGTACTTTAAAGATTAAACCCTTTTTAAAAGGGGGGAAAAAATAATATTCTGCCCAGTAGAAGAAAAACACATGAAGTTTGAAAAGAGGAAATCACAGACAAGGCATCATGCAATTTTACGCTCCTGTGAGACTGGAACTGGCCATGGGTGTAGTAATCTGTCCTATACAGGAACACAAGAAGATTAAAGCCATGCAGGGCATCGCAATGCCTCACTGAAACAAGCTTTATATACTAGAATATGCAGCAACTTACCTTTATCATTGGACTGGTCAGCCACATCAACTCTTATTCTTCTATTTCCTAAGGACTAAACACAATTTATTAAGCTTAGAGGAAGAAAATAACTGTGCATTTAAATGCATTGTAAATTCAAGAGCTAAGTAATGATCTCCCAACAGACAGCTTACACAGACATCAGCTCAGATATTGGGTAAAATATGAAAGCCTCTTTTGTGGGTCTATGTTCTCGTTAAACAGGGTGCCCTGCAAACCCAACCTAAAACCCATGTTGACGTGTGACCCATATAAAACTACTCAACTGAACTCCCTTTTGACAATCAACTATAGGGTGAAAGCAAGACTGAAACAGGACTGCACTTAGTACAGAGCACAGAATTGTTCTACAGTAAATGTTTTGCACAACTTACTTAACAAACATGTATCCTTCAGAATGTAGTAATTTCTACTGATTTCATTTGATTAGTGACTTGCACCAGAACAAGGGTCTTCAAAAATGTGTACTTCCTGTCCCACCCATCATGGACAGGCCAACTTCATACAGATATTAAAAAATATTGTAAGCAAAGGTGGCAAAATGTCTAAGAAAAGTCAGAGAACATCAATTGTGATCAAACAGATGTTCATCCTTGGTGTTTAAGCCTTTTATTTTTTCACCTTATCATATCCAGCTACTAATTAGTCCCACGCCATGTGACACCTCCACCCAGTCCTGCCTTTTTAGCCTCAAGCGCTTTGTAAGGGTAGGGCAAACAATACCAACATGCAATGTTAAATATGAAGCCACAAGCCCCAAAAACCAATGCTCTTGACCAAAAAAAAAAAAATAATATTCAAAACCAGCTGAAGATGTTTGAGAAGTATTGGGACCACACTTCCACTTTGAACATATTTAAAAAAAAAAAAAAAAAAGGAATGTTGCAGGGATGATCAGTTAACTCTTAAATGTGCAGTAAATAGGAAATGTTACTTACCAGTAGACATCTGCCGTGGCATGTGGTGCTGTAGATTCACATGCTGTGCATAAGCTCGCCATCTAGTGCTGGGTTCGGAGTAGTACAATTTGTTTTTCTTCTAAGAAACTGAGTAATGGGATCGAGTTACTCCTCCTCTCGGTAATGCACATGGAGTCCTTTGTTAGATTGTTTCTCCGCAGGCAGGAGAGTAAAGTAGTGAAAAATAGAGCGTAGAATAGAAAAGATGCCCATGCTACGTATTTACATATGTACATTATTTACATAAGATTAAATTGCAAAGTCTACACGCGTCAGGGGAGGAGGGAGGGCACATGTGAATCTACAGCATATCATGCCACGACCAGATGTCTACTGGTTAGTAAAAAAACAAAAATGTTTTGTGGCATGTGTAGCTGTAGATACACAAGCTGTGCATAGACTGTAAAGCAGTCCCTCCATAAAGTGGTGGCTAGCAAGCAGGGGTTGCAATTGTTTTAAAAAGTGTTTTGAGTACAGCTTGTCCAACATTTGCTCGTTATCATGCAAAGACATCTGCACAGTAAGGTTCTGTAAATGTGTATGTTGGAGACCATGTTGCTGCTTTACAAATATCTGCTATAGGTATGTTACCTAAAAATGCAATTGATGCACTTTTTCCCCCCTAGAGGAGTGTGCTGTAGGTGGTACAGGTAATTGTCATTTAGCTTTAGTATAGCAAGTATGAATGCATTTGACTATCAATCTGGCTATAGTTGTTTTAGATATAGGATCTCCTTTGTGTGATAAGGAAGTCAAAGTGGTTTTGTTTTCATAATTTTTTTTTCTATCTATATAATACATAAGAGCGGTTTTAACATCTAGGGTATAGAGCGGTTGTAGGAAAGTACCCTCTTTCTTGGCATGGTTACCCCCATTTTCTACCTGTTGTCAGTTTGACTGTCTACTGGGTTCCTGCTAACCAGGACCCCAGTAGTTTTTCTCTCCTCTAAATTGCACCTTTTTCTTCCCACAATTGGCATACTGCTCCCCCCCCCATATAAGTCCCTAGCATATGGTACCTAGGTATACAGGGCATTGATCTTCCAGGGTATCTGTAAGGAAAAGCCTCCCTGGCATGGTTGCCTCCTGACTTTTTGCCTTTGCTGAGGCTATGTTTACAATTGAAAGTGTGCGGAGGCCTGCTAACCAGGCCCCAGCACCAGTGTTCTTTCCCTAACCTGTACTTTTGTATCCACAATTGGCTGACCCTGGCATCCAGATAAGTCCCTTGTAACTGGTACTTCTAGTACCAAGGGCCCTGATGCCAAGGAAGGTCTCTAAGGGCTGCAGCATGTCTTATGCCACCCTGGAGACCTCTCACTCAGCACAGACACACTGCTTGCCAGCTTGTGTGTGCTAGGGAGAACAAAACGAGTAAGTCGACATGGCACTCCCCTCAGGGTGCCATGCCAGCCTCTCACTGCCTATGCAAGTATAGGTCAGCCACCCCTCTAGCAGGCCTTACAGCCCTAAGGCAGGGTGCACTATACCATAGGTGAGGGTACCAGTGCATGAGCATGGTACCCCTACAGTGTCTAAACAAAACCTTAGACATTGTAAGTGCAGGGTAGCCATAAGAGTATATGGTCTGGGAGTTTGTTTTGCACGAACTCCACAGCACCATAATGGCTACACTGAAAACTGGGAAGTTTGGTATCAAACTTCTCAGCACAATAAATGCACACTGATGCCAGTGTACATTTTATTGCAAAATACACCCCAGAGGGCACCTTAGAGGTGCCCCCTGAAACTTAACCGACTGTCTGTGTAGGCTGACTAGTTCCAGCAGCCTGCCACACTAGAGACATGTTGCTGGCCCCATGGGGAGAGTGCCTTTGTCACTCTGAGGCCAGTAACAAAGCCTGCACTGGGTGGAGATGCTAACACCTCCCCCAGGCAGGAGCTGTAACACCTGGCGGTGAGCCTCAAAGGCTCACCCCTTTGTCACAGCACCGCAGGACACTCCAGCTAGTGGAGTTGCCCGCCCCCTCCGGCCCTGGCCCCCACTTTTGGCGGCAAGGCTGGAGGAAACAAAGAAAACAGCAAGGAGGAGTCACTGGCCAGTCAGGACAGCCCCTAAGGTGTCCTGAGCTGAGGTGACTCTGACTTTTAGAAATCCTCCATCTTGCAGATGGAGGATTCCCCCAATAGGGTTAGGATTGTGACCCCCTCCCCTTGGGAGGAGGCACAAAGAGGGTGTACCCACCCTCAGGGCTAGTAGCCATTGGCTACTAACCCCCCCCAGACCTAAACACGCCATTAAATTTAGTATTTAAGGGCTACCCTGAACCCTAGAAAATTAGATTCCTGCAACAACAAGAAGAAGGACTGCCTAGCTGAAAACCCCTGCAGAGGAGGACCAGAAGACACCAACTGCCTTGGCTCCAGAAACTCACCGGCCTGTCTCCTGCCTTCCAAAGAACTCTGCTCCAGCGACGCCTTCCAAAGGGACCAGCGACCTCTGAATCCTCTGAGGACTGCCCTGCTTCGACGACGACAAGAAACTCCCGAGGACAGCGGACCTGCTCCAAAAAGACTGCAACTTTATCCAAAGGAGCAGCTTTAAAGAACCCTGCAATCTCCCCGCAAGAAGCGTGAGACTTGCAACACTGCACCCGGCGACCCCGACTCGGCTGGTGGAGAACCAACACCTCAGGGAGGACCCCCGGACTACTCTACGACTGAGTACCAAAACCTGTCCCCCCTGAGCCCCCACAGCGCCGCCTGCAGAGGGAATCCCGAGGCTTCCCCTGACCGCGACTCTCTGAAACCTAAGTCCCGACGCCTGGAAAAGACCCTGCACCCGCAGCCCCCAGGACCTGAAGGACCAGACTTTCACTGCAGACGTGACCCCCAGGAGTCCCTCTCCCTTGCCCAAGTGGAGGTTTCCCCGAGGAAGCCCCCCCTTGCCTGCCTGCAGCGCTGAAGAGATCCCTTGATCTCTCATTGACTTCCATTGCGAACCCGACGCTTGTTCTAACACTGCACCCGGCCGCCCCCGCGCCGCTGAGGGTGAAATTTCTGTGTGGGCTTGTGTCCCCCCCGGTGCCCTACAAAAACCCCTGGTCTGCCCTCCGAAGACGCGGGTACTTACCTGCTGGCAGACTGGAACCGGGGCACCCCCTTCTCTCCATTGAAGCCTATGCGTTTTGGGCACCACTTTGAACTCTGCACCTGACCGGCCCTGAGCTGCTGGTGTGGTAACTTTGGGGTTGCTCTGAACCCCCAACGGTGGGCTACCTTGGACCAAGAACTGAACCCTGTAAGTGTCTTACTTACCTGGTAAAACTAACAAATACTTACCTCCCCCAGGAACTGTGAAAATTGCACTAAGTGTCCACTTTTAAAACAGCTATTTGTGAATAACTTGAAAAGTATACATGCAATTGAAATGATTCAAAGTTCCTAATGTACTTACCTGCAATACCTTTCAAACAAGATATTACATGTTAAATTTGAACCTGTGGTTCTTAAAATAAACTAAGAAAAGATATTTTTCTATAACAAAATAAATTGGCTGGATTTGTCTCTGAGTGTGTGTACCTCATTTATTGTCTGTGTATGTACAACAAATGCTTAACACTACTCCTTGGATAAGCCTACTGCTCGACCACACTACCACAAAATAGAGCATTAGTATTATCTCTTTTTACCACTATTTTACCTCTAAGGGGAACCCTTGGACTCTGTGCATGCTAGTCCTTACTTTGAAATAGCACATACAGAGTCAACTTCCTACAGTATCCCCATGGGCTGCAGCAGTTAATGTTCCATCCATAGGGAGCCCATGCAAAGGGCTCTGCAGGCTTGCCATTGCAGACTGCGTGAACCGGGTGCACGCACCCGTTTTTACTACAGGTCACTACACCAGGTCACTGTAAGTCATCCCTATGGTAGGCCCTCTCAGCCCAGAGGGGAGGGTGCAGGTACCTGTGTGTGAGGCAACCCCTGCACTAGCAGAGGTGCCCCAACAAACTCAGCCACATTTTACTGGACTTCGCGAGTGCAGGAACTCCATTTTATGTGTGTACTGGACATAAGTCACAACCTATGTTTGGCTACATAATGGTAATTCCAAACCTGGGCATGATTCCATACACTCTGGGGGCTCCTTAGAGGACCCCTAGCATTGCTACCACTGGTCTTACAGGGTTTTCCACGCAGCCCAGCTGCTGCCACCCCTCAGACAGGTTTCTGCCCTCCTGCTATGTGATCTGATGAAGCCCAGGAAGGCAGAACAAAGGATTTCCTTTGGGAGAGGGAGTTAACACCCTCTCCCTTTGGAAATAGGTGTGACTGGCTTGGGAGGGGTAGCCTCCCACAGACACTAGTTTGCTTTGAAGGAAACATTTGGTGCCCTCCATGCATAAAAAAAAAAAAAAAAATCCACACCATTTCAGGGACCCCCAGTCCCTGATCTGGCGCAACCCTGGACAATGGAAAGGGGAGTGACCACTTCCCTGTCCATCATGGTGCCCAGAGCTCCTCCAGAGGGTCCCTGGGTTCTGCCATCTTGATTCTAAGGTTGGCAGGGAACTATAGGAGCATCTGAGTGATCACGCCCAGCAGGTGACATCAGAGCCCCCTCCTGATAGGTGCTTACCTGGTAAGGTGACCAATCCCTCCTATCAGGGCTATTTAGGGTCTCTCTCATGTGGGTCCTCCAATTCGGCTTGCAACATTCCAGCAGAACTCCTCTGCAACCTTTACTTCGACTTCTGGCCTTCGGAACTGCGACTGGAACCTTCAAGAGCCGACAAGCTGCTTCAAAGAAGAAAGGACTCTTTAGCAACATGGTTTCCAGGGCTCCTGCCAGCTTTGCAACAGTTTCCTTGCCCTGCATCCTCAGAAGACTGCAAATCTTCAGTCTGCACAAGGAGGAATCGCCCTTGGAGTGAAGGAGCTGCTTCCCTGCAACTGCAGGCACCTACAACAAATGACAACCAGCAGCATGGATCCCCTCTCCTGCTGAGCTGCGTGGATCCTGCATCGTGGGTGGCGGTCCAGGGTAGTCCTCTTGGTCCTCTCTGCCAGCTGTTCAACTTTGGTGGGGGTAAGCCTTTGCCTTCCCACGCAGGACAGTACCCCCATACACTGTCTCTTGCAGCTGCCAGGGCCTGTTTGCATCTCCTGCAAGGGACTGTCAGGCAATATGTAGCTCCAGCCCCCAGCAGTCCATCCTACAAAGCACAGCCTCCTGCAGCGTGGGATCCACTTCTGTAATGCTGCGTGGGTTCCTTCTGCAACGTCTGTGTCCCCCTCCTGTGGGACTCCTGTAAGTGCTGCCTCTGCTCCTGTGGAATCTCTGCGACCTCCTGGGTTGAGCCCTCATGGGCTTTGCCGGCCCCCAGCAGCACCTCTTTTCCACTAACCGCGAGTATGCCCTTGCCAAGGCTTGTTGGTGGAAATCCTACACAGACACAGACACTGGTTCTCTAGTACTCCCAGCTCAACACACTTGACTTACCTAGGTGGGGGTACCTTGTTCACATTCCATTTCTGTAGTATATGGTTTGTGCTCCCTCTAGGGTCACTATTTGTTATTACTGTTTGCACTCTTTTCTAACCTTTTCTATGCCTATCTCCGATTGCTAGTGTATCTATTTAGTGTATTACTTACCTCCTAATGGTGGGTCACCTGTCTAGCAAATTGGTGATTGGTTAAAAAAAAAAAGTAAATTTATTTTTGTACAACTGAGTGTTTTCTTTAATGTGTGTAAGTGCTGTGTGACTACAGGCATGAGCGTTGCATGTCTCCTAGATAAGCATTGCCTGCTCATCCACAGCTACCTCTAGAGGGCCTGGCTTCTAGATACTGCCTACACTTCACTAAGAGGGGATACCTGGACCTGGAATAGGTTTAACTTCCATAGGTACCCACCACACACCAGGCCAGCTTCCTACAAAGGCCTTTCTGCTACTGAATCTGGTTGTGGGAAGAAAACAGGTAATTCTATTGTTTGATAAATAAGGAATTTTAAAAATTACTTTTGGAAGGCATTTAAGTTTTGTTCTCAACACAACTGTTATTTTATGATTGTAAAGAAATGGCTCCCTGTTGCAGTTACCCCCCCACTTTTTGCCTGATACTGATGCTGACTTGACTGAGAAGTGTGCTGGGACCCTGCTAACCAGGCCCCAGCACCAGTGTTCCTTCACCTAAAATGTACCATTGTATCCACAATTGGCACACCCTGGCATTCAGATAAGTCCCTTGTAACTGGTACTTCTAGTACCAAGGGCCCTGATGCCAAGGAAGGTCTCTAAGGGCTGCAGCATGTATTATGCCACCCTGGAGACCTCTCACTCAGCACAGACACACTGCTTGCCAGCTTGTGTGTGCTAGTGAGGACAAAACGAGTAAGTCGACATGGCACTCCCCTCAGGGTGCCATGCCAGCCTCTCACTGCCTATGCAGTATAGGTAAGACACCCCTGTAGGAAGTTGGCTCTGTATGTGCTATTTCAAAGTAAGGAATAGCATGCACAGAGTCCAAGGGTTCCCCTTAGAGGTAAAATAGTGGTAAAAAGAGATAATACTAATGCTCTATTTTGTGGTAGTGTGGTCGAGCAGTAGGCTTATCCAAGGAGTAGTGTTAAGCATTTGTTGTACATACACATAGACAATAAATGAGGTACACACACTCAGAGACAAATCCAGCCAATAGGTTTTTATATAGAAAAATATCTTTTCTTAGTTTATTTTAAGAACCACAGGTTCAAATTCTACATGTAATAGCTCATCCGAAAGGTATTGCAGGTAAGTACTTTAGGAACTTCAAATCATCAAAATTGCATGTATACTTTTCAAGTTATTCACAAATAGCTGTTTTAAAAGTGGACACTTAGTGCAATTTTCACAGTTCCTAGGGGAGGTAAGTATTTGTTAGCTTTACCAGGTAAGTAAGACACTTACAGGGTTCAGTTCTTGGTCCAAGGTAGCCCACCGTTGGGGGTTCAGAGCAACCCCAAAGTCACCACACCAGCAGCTCAGGGCCGGTCAGGTGCAGAGTTCAAAGTGGTGCCCAAAACACATAGGCTAGAATGGAGAGAAGGGGGTGCCCCGGTTCCGGTCTGCTTGCAGGTAAGTACCCGCGTCTTCGGAGGGCAGACCAGGGGGGTTTTGTAGGGCACCGCGGGGGACACAAGTCCACACAGAAATTTCACCCTCAGCGGCGCGGGGGCGGCCGGGTGCAGTGTAGAAACAAGCGTCGGGTTCGCAATGTTAGTCTATGAGAGATCTCGGGATCTCTTCAGCGCTGCAGGCAGGCAAGGGGGGGGGTTCCTCGGGGAAACCTCCACTTGGGCAAGGGAGAGGGACTCCTGGGGGTCACTTCTCCAGTGAAAGTCCGGTCCTTCAGGTCCTGGGGGCTGCGGGTGCAGGGTCTCTCCCAGGCGTCGGGACTTTAGGTTCAAAGAGTCGCGGTCAGGGGAAGCCTCGGGATTCCCTCTGCAGGCGGCGCTGTGGGGGCTCAGGGGGGACAGGTTTTGGTACTCACAGTATCAGAGTAGTCCTGGGGTCCCTCCTGAGGTGTTGGATCGCCACCAGCCGAGTCGGGGTCGCCGGGTGCAGTGTTGCAAGTCTCACGCTTCTTGCGGGGAGCTTGCAGGGTTCTTTAAAGTTGCTGGAAACAAAGTTGCAGCTTTTCTTGGAGCAGGTCCGCTGTCCTCGGGAGTTTCTTGTCTTTTCGAAGCAGGGGCAGTCCTCAGAGGATGTCGAGGTCGCTGGTCCCTTTGGAAGGCGTCGCTGGAGCAGGATCTTTGGAAGGCAGGAGACAGGCCGGTGAGTTTCTGGAGCCAAGGCAGTTGTCGTCTTCTGGTCTTCCTCTGCAGGGGTTTTCAGCTAGGCAGTCCTTCTTCTTGTAGTTGCAGGAATCTAATTTTCTAGGGTTCAGGGTAGCCCTTAAATACTAAATTTAAGGGCGTGTTTAGGTCTGGGGGGTTAGTAGCCAATGGCTACTAGCCCTGAGGGTGGGTACACCCTCTTTGTGCCTCCTCCCAAGGGGAGGGGGTCACAATCCTAACCCTATTGGGGGAATCCTCCATCTGCAAGATGGAGGATTTCTAAAAGTTAGAGTCACCTCAGCTCAGGACACCTTAGGGGCTGTCCTGACTGGCCAGTGACTCCTCCTTGTTTTTCTCATTATTTTCTCCGGCCTTGCCGCCAAAAGTGGGGCCTGGCCGGAGGGGGCGGGCAACTCCACTAGCTGGAGTGTCCTGCTGGGTTGGCACAAAGGAGGTGAGCCTTTGAGGCTCACCGCCAGGTGTGACAATTCCTGCCTGGGAGAGGTGTTAGCATCTCCACCCAGTGCAGGCTTTGTTACTGGCCTCAGAGTGACAAAGGCACTCTCCCCATGGGGCCAGCAACATGTCTCGGTTTGTGGCAGGCTGCTAAAACTAGTCAGCCTACACAGATAGTCGGTTTAGTTTCAGGGGGCACCTCTAAGGTGCCCTCTGTGGTGTATTTTACAATAAAATGTACACTGGCATCAGTGTGCATTTATTGTGCTGAGAAGTTTGATACCAAACTTCCCAGTTTTCAGTGTAGCCATTATGGTGCTGTGGAGTTCGTGTTTGACAGACTCCCAGACCATATACTCTTATGGCTACCCTGCACTTACAATGTCTAAGGTTTTGTTTAGACACTGTAGGGGTACCATGCTCATGCACTGGTACCCTCACCTATGGTATAGTGCACCCTGCCTTAGGGCTGTAAGGCCTGCTAGAGGGGTGTCTTACCTATACTGCATAGGCAGTGAGAGGCTGGCATGGCACCCTGAGGGGAGTGCCATGTCGACTTACTCGTTTTGTCCTCACTAGCACACACAAGCTGGTAAGCAGTGTGTCTGTGCTGAGTGAGAGGTCTCCAGGGTGGCATAAGACATGCTGCAGCCCTTAGAGACCTTCCTTGGCATCAGGGCCCTTGGTACTAGAAGTACCAGTTACAAGGGACTTATCTGGATGCCAGGGTCTGCCAATTGTGGATACAAAAGTACAGGTTAGGGAAAGAACACTGGTGCTGGGGCCTGGTTAGCAGGCCTCAGCACACTTTCAATTGTAAACATAGCATCAGCAAAGGCAAAAAGTCAGGGGGCAACCATGCCAAGGAGGCATTTCCTTACACAACCCCCCCCCAAACGAAAGAGGATGAGACTAACCTTTCCCAAGAGAGTCTTCATTTTCTAAGTGGAAGAACCTGGAAAGGCCATCTGCATTGGCATGGGCAGTCCCAGGTCTGTGTTCCACTATAAAGTCCATTCCCTGTAGGGAGATGGACCACCTCAACAGTTTAGGATTTTCACCTTTCATTTGCATCAGCCATTTGAGAGGTCTGTGGTCAGTTTGAACTAGGAAGTGAGTCCCAAAGAGGTATGGTCTCAGCTTCTTCAGGGACCAAACCACAGCAAAGGCCTCCCTCTCAATGGCACTCCAACGCTGCTCCCTGGGGAGTAACCTCCTGCTAATGAAAGCAACAGGCTGGTCAAGGCCATCATCATTTGTTTGGGACAAAACTGCCCCTATCCCATGTTCAGAGGCATCAGTCTGCACAATGAACTGCTTAGAATAATCTGGAGCTTTGAGAACTGGTGCTGAGCACATTGCCTGTTTCAGGGTGTCAAAGGCCTGTTGGCAGTCCACAGTCCAGTTTACTTTCTTGGGCATTTTCTTGGAGGTGAGTTCAGTGAGGGCTGTCACAATGGATCCATATCCCTTCACAAACCTCCTGTAATACCCAGTCAAGCCAAGGAATGCCCTGACTTGAGTCTGGGTTTTTGGAGCTACCCAGTCCAGAATGGTCTGGATCTTGGGTTGGAGTGGCTGAACTTGGCCTCCACCTACAAGGTGGCCCAAGTAAACCACGGTTCCCTGCCCTATCTGGCATTTGGATGCCTTGATAGAGAGGCCTGCAGATTGCAGAGCCTTCAAAACCTTCCTCAGGTGGACCAGGTGATCCTGCCAGGTGGAGCTAAAGACAGCAATATCATCAAGATAAGCTGTGCTAAAGGACTCCAAGCCAGCAAGGACTTGATTCACCAACCTTTGGAAGGTGGCAGGGGCATTCTTTAAACCAAAGGGCATAACGGTAAACTGATAATGCCCATCAGGTGTGGAGAATGCTGTCTTTTCTTTTGCTCCAGGTGCCATTTTTATTTGCCAGTACCCTGCTGTCAAGTCAAAGGTACTTAGAAATTTGGCAGCACCTAATTTATCAATGAGCTCATCAGCTCTTGGAATTGGATGGGCATCTGTCTTGGTGACAGAATTGAGCCCTCTGTAGTCCACACAAAACCTCATCTCTTTCTTTCCATCTTTGGTGTGAGGTTTGGGGACTAAGACCACTGGGCTAGCCCAGGGGCTGTCAGAGCGCTCAATTACTCCCAATTCCAGCATCTTGTGGACTTCCACCTTGATGCTTTCCTTAACATGGTCAGACTGTCTGAAGATTTTGTTTTTGACAGGCATGCTGTCTCCTGTGTCCACATCATGGGTACACAGGGGTGTCTGACCAGGGGTTAGGGAGAAAAGCTCAGGGAACTGTTGTAGGACTCTCCTACAATCAGCCTGCTGTTGGCCAGAGAGGGTGTCTGAGTAGATCACTCCATCTACTGTGCCATCTCTTGGGTCTGATGACAGAAGATCAGGGAGAGGTTCACTCTCTGCCTCCTGATCCTCATCTGTTACCATCAACAGATTCACATCAGCCCTGTCATGGAAGAGCTTAAGGCGGTTCACATGGATTACCCTCTTGGGGCTCCTGCTTGTGCCCAGGTCCACCAGGTAGGTGACCTGACTCTTCCTTTCTAGCACTGGGTAAGGGCCACTCCATTTGTCCTGGAGTGCCCTGGGAGCCACAGGCTCCAGAACCCAGACTTTCTGCCCTGGTTGGAACTCAACCAGTGCAGCCTTTTGGTCATACCAAAACTTCTGGAGCTGTTGGCTGGCCTCAAGGTTTTTGGTTGCCTTTTCCATGTACTCTGCCATTCTAGAGCGAAGGCCAAGTACATAGTCCACTATGTCCTGTTTAGGCTCATGGAGAGGTCTCTCCCAGCCTTCTTTAACAAGGGCAAGTGGTCCCCTTACAGGATGACCAAACAGAAGTTCAAAGGGTGAGAACCCTACTCCCTTCTGTGGTACCTCCCTGTAAGCGAAAAGCAGACATGGCAGGAGGACATCCCATCTCCTTTTGAGTTTTTCTGGGAGCCCCATGATCATGCCTTTTAATGTCTTGTTGAATCTCTCAACTAAGCCATTAGTTTGTGGATGGTAAGGTGTAGTGAATTTATAAGTCACTCCACACTCATTCCACATGTGCTTTAGGTATGCTGACATGAAGTTGGTACCTCTGTCAGACACCACCTCCTTAGGGAAACCCACTCTGGTAAAGATACCAATGAGGGCCTTGGCTACTGCAGGGGCAGTAGTCGACCTAAGGGGAATAGCTTCAGGATACCTGGTAGCATGATCCACTACTACCAGGATATACATATTTCCTGAGGCTGTGGGAGGTTCCAGTGGACCAACTATGTCCACACCCACTCTTTCAAAGGGCACCCCCACCACTGGAAGTGGAATGAGGGGGGCCTTTGGATGCCCACCTGTCTTACCACTGGCTTGACAGGTGGGGCAGGAGAGGCAAAACTCCTTAACCATGTTGGACATATTGGGCCAGTAGAAGTGGTTGACTAACCTCTCCCACGTCTTGGTTTGTCCCAAATGTCCAGCAAGGGGAATGTCATGGGCCAATGTTAGGATGAACTCTCTGAACAGCTGAGGCACTACCACTCTCCTAGTGGCACCAGGTTTGGGGTCTCTGGCCTCAGTGTATAGGAGCCCATCTTCCCAATAGACCCTATGTGTTCCATTTTTCTTGCCTTTGGACTCTTCAGCAGCTTGCTGCCTAAGGCCTTCAAGAGAGGGACAGGTTTCTTGTCCCTTACACAGCTCTTCCCTTGAGGGTCCCCCTGGGCCTAAGAGCTCAACCTGATAAGGTTCAAGCTCCAAAGGCTCAGTTCCCTCAGAGGGCAGAACTTCTTCCTGAGAAGAGAGGTTCCCTTTCTTTTGCTGTGTTGCAGTTGGTTTCCCAACTGACTTTCCTGTTCTCTTGGTAGGCTGGGCCATTTTTCCAGACTCCAGCTCTACTTTTTCACCCTGTGCCTTGCACTGTGCTCTTGTTTTCACACACACCAGTTCAGGGATACCCAGCATTGCTGCATGGGTTTTTAGCTCTACCTCAGCCCATGCTGAGGACTCCAGGTCATTTCCAAGCAGACAGTCCACTGGGATATTTGAGGAGACCACCACCTGTTTCAGGCCATTGACCCCTCCCCATTCTAAAGTAACCATTGCCATGGGATGTACTTTTCTCTGATTGTCAGCGTTGGTGACTGTGTAAGTTTTTCCAGTCAGGTATTGGCCAGGGGAAACCAGTTTCTCTGTCACCATGGTGACACTGGCACCTGTATCCCTCAGGCCCTCTATTCTAGTCCCATTAATTAAGAGTTGCTGTCTGTATTTTTGCATGTTAGGCGGCCAGACAGCTAGTGTGGCTAAATCCACCCCACCCTCAGAAACTAGAGTAGCTTCAGTGTGGACCCTGATTTGCTCTGGGCACACTGTTGATCCCACTTGGAGACTAGCCATACCAGTGTTACCTGGATGGGAGTTTGGAGTGGAACCTTTCTTGGGACAGGCCTTGTCTCCAGTTTGGTGTCCATGCTGTTTACAGCTATGACACCAGGCCTTTTTGGGATCAAAGTTTTTACCCTTGTACCCATTGTTTTGTGAAGAGGCTCTGGGCCCACCCTCCTGTGCAGGTTTTTGGGGGCCTGTAGAAGACTCTTTACTATTTTTAGTTTTGGTTGTCTCATCACCCTTCTGCTGGGGAGTCTTTGTGACCCCTTTCTTTTGGTCACCCCCTGTTGAAGTCTTGGACACCCTTGTCTTGACCCAATGGTCCGCCTTCTTTCCCAATTCTTGGGGAGAAATTGGTCCTAGGTCTACCAGATGCTGATGCAGTTTATCATTGAAACAATTACTTAACAGGTGTTCTTTCACAAATAAATTGTACAGCCCATCATAATTACTTACACCACTGCCTTGAATCCAACCATCTAGTGTTTTCACTGAGTAGTCAACAAAGTCAACCCAGGTCTGGCTCGAGGATTTTTGAGCCCCCCTGAACCTAATCCTGTACTCCTCAGTGGAGAATCCAAAGCCCTCAATCAGGGTACCCTTCATGAGGTCATAAGATTCTGCATCTTGTCCAGAGAGTGTGAGGAGTCTATCCCTACACTTTCCTGTGAACATTTCCCAAAGGAGAGCACCCCAGTGAGATCTGTTCACTTTTCTGGTTACACAAGCCCTCTCAAAAGCTGTGAACCATTTGGTGATGTCATCACCATCTTCATATTTAGTTACAATCCCTTTAGGGATTTTCAACATGTCAGGAGAATCTCTGACCCTATTTATGTTGCTGCCACCATTGATGGGTCCTAGGCCCATCTCTTGTCTTTCCCTCTCTATGGCTAGGATCTGTCTTTCCAAAGCCAATCTTTTGGCCATCCTGGCTAACTGGATGTCCTCTTCACTGGGGCTATCCTCAGTGATTTCAGAGGTGTTGGTCTCTCCTGTGAGGGAACCAGCATCTCTGACTATTATTTTAGGAGTCAGGGTTTGAGGGACCCTGTTCTCCCTAGATAGGACTGGTAGGGGGGAATTGTCCTCCAAGTCACTATCCTCTTCCTCTGAGTTGCCACCCTCAGAGGGGTTGGCCTTTTCAAACTCTGCCAAAAGCTCCTGGAGCTGTATTTTGGTAGGTTTGGGGCCCATTGTTATTTTCTTTATCTTACAGAGTGACCTTAGCTCCCTCATCTTAAGATGGAGGTAAGGTGTGGTGTCGAGTTCCACCACAGTCACATCTGTGCTAGACATTTTGCTTCTAAAAGTTGGAATACTTTTTAAGAATCTACAACTGGTTCTAGAATCTAATTCAAACTTTTACAAACTTTTAAACTCTAAAAGAAATGCTAAACAGGATCTAACACAAGGCCCTAGCAGGTCTTTTAAGAATTTAGAAAACTTTTCAAATTGCAAAAATCAATTTCTAATGACAATTTTGGAATTTGTCGTGTGATCAGGTATTGGCTGAGTAGTCCAGCAAATGCAAAGTCTTGTACCCCACCGCTGATCCACCAATGTAGGAAGTTGGCTCTGTATGTGCTATTTCAAAGTAAGGAATAGCATGCACAGAGTCCAAGGGTTCCCCTTAGAGGTAAAATAGTGGTAAAAAGAGATAATACTAATGCTCTATTTTGTGGTAGTGTGGTCGAGCAGTAGGCTTATCCAAGGAGTAGTGTTAAGCATTTGTTGTACATACACATAGACAATAAATGAGGTACACACACTCAGAGACAAATCCAGCCAATAGGTTTTTATATAGAAAAATATCTTTTCTTAGTTTATTTTAAGAACCACAGGTTCAAATTCTACATGTAATAGCTCATCCGAAAGGTATTGCAGGTAAGTACTTTAGGAACTTCAAATCATCAAAATTGCATGTATACTTTTCAAGTTATTCACAAATAGCTGTTTTAAAAGTGGACACTTAGTGCAATTTTCACAGTTCCTAGGGGAGGTAAGTATTTGTTAGCTTTACCAGGTAAGTAAGACACTTACAGGGTTCAGTTCTTGGTCCAAGGTAGCCCACCGTTGGGGGTTCAGAGCAACCCCAAAGTCACCACACCAGCAGCTCAGGGCCGGTCAGGTGCAGAGTTCAAAGTGGTGCCCAAAACACATAGGCTAGAATGGAGAGAAGGGGGTGCCCCGGTTCCGGTCTGCTTGCAGGTAAGTACCCGCGTCTTCGGAGGGCAGACCAGGGGGGTTTTGTAGGGCACCGCGGGGGACACAAGTCCACACAGAAATTTCACCCTCAGCGGCGCGGGGGCGGCCGGGTGCAGTGTAGAAACAAGCGTCGGGTTCGCAATGTTAGTCTATGAGAGATCTCGGGATCTCTTCAGCGCTGCAGGCAGGCAAGGGGGGGGTTCCTCGGGGAAACCTCCACTTGGGCAAGGGAGAGGGACTCCTGGGGGTCACTTCTCCAGTGAAAGTCCGGTCCTTCAGGTCCTGGGGGCTGCGGGTGCAGGGTCTCTCCCAGGCGTCGGGACTTTAGGTTCAAAGAGTCGCGGTCAGGGGAAGCCTCGGGATTCCCTCTGCAGGCGGCGCTGTGGGGGCTCAGGGGGGACAGGTTTTGGTACTCACAGTATCAGAGTAGTCCTGGGGTCCCTCCTGAGGTGTTGGATCGCCACCAGCCGAGTCGGGGTCGCCGGGTGCAGTGTTGCAAGTCTCACGCTTCTTGCGGGGAGCTTGCAGGGTTCTTTAAAGTTGCTGGAAACAAAGTTGCAGCTTTTCTTGGAGCAGGTCCGCTGTCCTCGGGAGTTTCTTGTCTTTTCGAAGCAGGGGCAGTCCTCAGAGGATGTCGAGGTCCCTTTGGAAGGCGTCGCTGGAGCAGGATCTTTGGAAGGCAGGAGACAGGCCGGTGAGTTTCTGGAGCCAAGGCAGTTGTCGTCTTCTGGTCTTCCTCTGCAGGGGTTTTCAGCTAGGCAGTCCTTCTTCTTGTAGTTGCAGGAATCTAATTTTCTAGGGTTCAGGGTAGCCCTTAAATACTAAATTTAAGGGCGTGTTTAGGTCTGGGGGGTTAGTAGCCAATGGCTACTAGCCCTGAGGGTGGGTACACCCTCTTTGTGCCTCCTCCCAAGGGGAGGGGGTCACAATCCTAACCCTATTGGGGGAATCCTCCATCTGCAAGATGGAGGATTTCTAAAAGTTAGAGTCACCTCAGCTCAGGACACCTTAGGGGCTGTCCTGACTGGCCAGTGACTCCTCCTTGTTTTTCTCATTATTTTCTCCGGCCTTGCCGCCAAAAGTGGGGCCTGGCCGGAGGGGGCGGGCAACTCCACTAGCTGGAGTGTCCTGCTGGGTTGGCACAAAGGAGGTGAGCCTTTGAGGCTCACCGCCAGGTGTGACAATTCCTGCCTGGGAGAGGTGTTAGCATCTCCACCCAGTGCAGGCTTTGTTACTGGCCTCAGAGTGACAAAGGCACTCTCCCCATGGGGCCAGCAACATGTCTCGGTTTGTGGCAGGCTGCTAAAACTAGTCAGCCTACACAGATAGTCGGTTAAGTTTCAGGGGGCACCTCTAAGGTGCCCTCTGTGGTGTATTTTACAATAAAATGTACACTGGCATCAGTGTGCATTTATTGTGCTGAGAAGTTTGATACCAAACTTCCCAGTTTTCAGTGTAGCCATTATGGTGCTGTGGAGTTCGTGTTTGACAGACTCCCAGACCATATACTCTTATGGCTACCCTGCACTTACAATGTCTAAGGTTTTGTTTAGACACTGTAGGGGTACCATGCTCATGCACTGGTACCCTCACCTATGGTATAGTGCACCCTGCCTTAGGGCTGTAAGGCCTGCTAGAGGGGTGTCTTACCTATACTGCATAGGCAGTGAGAGGCTGGCATGGCACCCTGAGGGGAGTGCCATGTCGACTTACTCGTTTTGTCCTCACTAGCACACACAAGCTGGTAAGCAGTGTGTCTGTGCTGAGTGAGAGGTCTCCAGGGTGGCATAAGACATGCTGCAGCCCTTAGAGACCTTCCTTGGCATCAGGGCCCTTGGTACTAGAAGTACCAGTTACAAGGGACTTATCTGGATGCCAGGGTCTGCCAATTGTGGATACAAAAGTACAGGTTAGGGAAAGAACACTGGTGCTGGGGCCTGGTTAGCAGGCCTCAGCACACTTTCAATTGTAAACATAGCATCAGCAAAGGCAAAAAGTCAGGGGGCAACCATGCCAAGGAGGCATTTCCTTACAACCCCTCTAGCAGGCCTTACAGCCCTAAGGCAGGGTGCACTATACCATAGGTGAGGGTACCGGTGCATGAGCATGGTACCCCTACAGTGTCTAAACAAAACCTTAGACATTGTAAGTGCAGGGTAGCCATAAGAGTATATGGTCTGGGAGTCTGTCAAACACGAACTCCACAGCACCATAATGGCTACACTGAAAACTGGGAAGTTTGGTATCAAACTTCTCAGCACAATAAATGCACACTGATGCCAGTGTACATTTTATTGTAAAATACACCACAGAGGGCACCTTAGAGGTGCCCCCTGAAACTTAACCAACTATCTGTGTAGGCTGACTGGTTCCAGCAGCCTGCCACACTAGAGACATGTTGCTGGCCCCATGGGGAGAGTGCCTTTGTCACTCTGAGGCCAGTAACAAAGCCTGCACTGGGTGGAGATGCTAACACCTCCCCCAGGCAGGAACTGTGACACCTGGCGGTGAGCCTCAAAGGCTCCCCCCTTTGTCACAGCCCAGCAGGGCACTCCAGCTTAGTGGAGTTGCCCGCCCCCTCCGGCCACGGCCCCCACTTTTGGCGGCAAGGCTGGAGGGAACAAAGAAAGCAACAAGGAGGAGCCACTGGTCAGTCAGGACAGCCCCTAAGGTGTCCTGAGCTGAAGTGACTCTAACTTTTAGAAATCCTCCATCTTGCAGATGGAGGATTCCCCCAATAGGGTTAGGATTGTGACCCCCTCCCCTTGGGAGGAGGCACAAAGAGGGTGTACCCACCCTCAGGGCTAGTAGCCATTGGCTACTAACCCCCCAGACCTAAACACGCCCTTAAATTTAGTATTTAAGGGCTACCCTGAACCCTAGAAAATCAGATTCCTGCAACTACAAGAAGAAGGACTGCCTAGCTGAAAACCCCTGCAGAGGAAGACCAGAAGACGACAACTGCCTTGGCTCCAGAAACTCACCGGCCTGTCTCCTGCCTTCCAAAGATCCTGCTCCAGCGACGCCTTCCAAAGGGACCAGCGACCTCAACATCCTCGGAGGACTGCCCCTGCTTCGAAAAGACAAGAAACTCCCGAGGACAGCGGACCTGCTCCAAGAAAGGCTGCAACTTTGTTTCCAGCAGCCTTGAAAGAACCCTGCAAGCTCCCCGCAAGAAGCGTGAGACTTGCAACACTGCACCCGGCGACCCCGACTCGGCTGGTGGAGATCCAACACCTCAGGAGGGACCCCAGGACTACTCTGATACTGTGAGTACCAAAACCTGTCCCCCCTGAGCCCCCACAGCGCCGCCTGCAGAGGGAATCCCGAGGCTTCCCCTGACCGCGACTCTTTGAATCCAAAGTCCCGACGCCTGGGAGAGACCCTGCACCCGCAGCCCCCAGGACCTGAAGGACCGGACTTTCACTGGAGAAGTGACCCCCAGGAGTCCCTCTCCCTTGCCCAAGTGGAGGTTTCCCCGAGGAATCCCCCCCTTGCCTGCCTGCAGCGCTGAAGAGATCCCGAGATCTCTCATAGACTAACATTGCGAACCCGACGCTTGTTTCTACACTGCACCCGGCCGCCCCCGCGCTGCTGAGGGTGAAATTTCTGTGTGGGCTTGTGTCCCCCCCGGTGCCCTACAAAACCCCCCTGGTCTGCCCTCCGAAGACGCGGGTACTTACCTGCAAGCAGACCGGAACCGGGGCACCCCCTTCTCTCCATTCTAGCCTATGCGTTTTGGGCACCACTTTGAACTCTGCACCTGACCGGCCCTGAGCTGCTGGTGTGGTGACTTTGGGGTTGCTCTGAACCCCCAACGGTGGGCTACCTTGGACCAAGAACTGAACCCTGTAAGTGTCTTACTTACCTGGTAAAACTAACAAAAACTTACCTCCCCCAGGAACTGTGAAAATTGCACTAAGTGTCCACTTTTAAAGTAGCTATTTGTCAATAACTTGAAAAGTATACATGCAATTGAAATGATTCAAAGTTCCTAATGTACTTACCTGCAATACCTTTCAAACAAGATATTACATGTTAAATTTGAACCTGTGGTTCTTAAAATAAACTAAGAAAAGATATTTTTCTATAACAAAACCTATTGGCTGGATTTGTCTCTGAGTGTGTGTACCTCATTTATTGTCTGTGTGTATGTACAACAAATGCTTAACACTACTCCTTGGATAAGCCTACTGCTCGACCACACTACCACAAAATAGAGCATTAGTATTATCTCTTTTTACCACTATTTTACCTCTAAGGGGAACCCTTGGACTCTGTGCATGCTATTCCTTACTTTGAAATAGCACATACAGAGCCAACTTCCTACATTGGTGGATCAGCGGTGGGGTACAAGACTTTGCATTTGCTGGACTACTCAGCCAATACCTGATCACACGACAAATTCCAAAATTGTCATTAGAAATTCATTTTTGCAATTTGAAATTTTTCTAAATTCTTAAAAGTCCTGCTAGGGCCTTGTGTGTTAAGTCCCTGTTTAGCATTGTCTTTTAGAGTTTAAAAAGTTTGTTAAAAGTTTGAATTAGATTCTAGAAACAGTTTTAGATTCTTAAAAAAGTATTCCAACTCTTAGCAGAATAATGTCTGATACAGAGATGCAGGTGGTGGAACTCGACACCACACCTTACCTCCATCTTAAGATGAGGGAGCTAAGGTCTCTCTGTAATATAAAGAAAATAACCATTGGCTCCAGACCTACCAAAATTCAGCTCCAGGAGCTGTTGGCAGAGTTTGAAAAAGCCAACCCCTCTGAGGATGACTTCACAGAGGAAGAAATTAGTGACTTGGAGGGCAATTCCCCCCTTCCAGTCCTAAATAGGGAGACCAGGGCCTCTCAAGCCCTGTCTCCAAAAAGGATAGTCAGAAATGTTGCTTCCCTCACAGGAGGGTCCAGCATTTCTGAAATCACTGAGGATGCGCTCAGTGAAGATGACCCCCTGTTAGCCAGGATGGTCAAAAGATTGGCTTTGGAAAAGCAGCTCCTAGCCATAGAAAGGGAAAGAAAAGAGATGGGCCTAGGTCCCATCAATGGTGGCAGCAACTTAAATAGGGTCAGAGATTCTCCTGACATCCTAAAAATCCCCAAAGGGATTGTAACAAAATATGAAGATGGTGATGACATCACCAAATGGTTCACAGCTTTTGAGAGGGCTTGTGTAACCAGAAAAGTGAACAGATCTCACTGGGGTGCTCTCCTTTGGGAAATGTTCACTGGAAAGTGTAGGGATAGACTCCTCACACTCTCTGGAAAAGATGCAGAATCTTATGACCTCATGAAGGGTACCCTGATTGAGGGCTTTGGATTCTCCACTGAGGAGTATAGAATTAGATTCAGGGGGGCTCAAAAATCCTCGAGCCAGACCTGGGTTGATTTTGTAGACTACTCAGTAAAAACACTGGATGGTTGGTTAACTGGAAATGAAGTGTGTGACTATGTTGGGCTTTATAATTTGTTTATGAAAGAACACATTTTAAGTAACTGCTTCAATGAAAAGTTGCATCAGTATCTGGTAGACCTAGGTCCAATTTCTCCCCAAGAATTGGGAAAGAAGGCAGACCACTGGGTCAAGACTATAGGTAACCAAAACTTCCACTGGGGGTGACCAAAAGAAAGGGGTTACAAAAACTCCCCAGGAAAAAGTGGGTGACACTAGAAACAAAGAAAAAGAGTCCTCTGTAGGCCCCCAAAAACCAGAACAGGTGGGTGGGCCCCAAGACACAACCCAAAACAAAGGTGGGTACCAGGGTAAGAACTGGGATGCCACTAAGGCCTGGTGCCACAACTGTAAACAGTCTGGGCACCACACCAAGGACACTTCTTGTCCCAAAAACAAACCCCAGAACAAAATTCCTGGGGTAACCAGTGTAGCCATGGGAGATGACTCCTCAGATGAGGAGGTCTTCCTAGCCTTCAACTGGAAACAGGGCCCAACAGGTGAGTTGGAGATTCCAGAGGGAAGCAGACACTTCCACCACCTACTGGTGAATGGAATCCCAACCACTGCCCTGAGAGACACTTGTGCCAGTCACACTATTGTGCATGACAGGCTGGTGCTCTCAAACCAGTACATCCCAGGTGAGATGGCCAGAGTAAGAGTTAGCCTAGACAGGGTCACTAAGAGGCCTATGGCTTTAGTACCCATAGAAGTGGGTGGCACTCTTAGCTGGAGAAGGGTAGTAGTCAGTACAGACCTCCCCCTTGATTGTCTCCTTGGAAATGACTACCCAGAGGTTAGTCAGAGCCCAAGAGAGGAACTGGTCCAGTGCCAGTCCTCTCCCAAGGATTCTGGAAGTCCTGCCTCTGCAGTAAATGCAAGCAGGCCCCAGAAGAAGAAGAAAAGAAAACAGAGTAGGAAGGGTGGACAACCTTTAGCCAAGGTTACAGCAAGCCAGGGAGATTCTGCTCCAGTAGGGGAGAACTCCAAAAATGGCCCTGATAAAGTCCAACCTGACCCACAAGAAGTCCTGGCTAGTCGGGCAACTGTTAAACCTGAGTGGGTGGCTCCTCAGCTAACAGAAGAAAGAGTGGAAGAAGGGTGTTTACTACAAAATGTGGTAACCCCCCACTCTAATACAGCAGACAGGCACCCTGAACCCAAAGAAGCCTGTAACTTAGCCCCTTCCCTTGTAGGTGAAGAGCTAAAGGTGTGGTTCTGGGCACTGACAGCTGTCAGTGGCCTCTGCTGGGTGTTAGCCTTTATGGCTGCACTATCCTTGGCATGGTGGTCAGACCCCATGCCAAATAGCAAGTTAGGCCCCCTGACCCTGTTGGTCATGGTGGGGTTACTCCAGCTCTGGGTAACCTCTTTGGGTAAGCTAGGGATGACCCTGGCTAAGATAAGATTAGCAGAGGTGGATACCTCTAAACCCAAAATAAAAAGAATGGGTGGAGACATTGAAGAGGCAGACAAGAGGCAATTCAGACTAGGTCCTATCACTCTGGAAGTGGGTCAGTTCCCCAAAGGGACTGACCTGAACAGAAGGATGTAAGGCAGAGTAGGCCCTGCAACTAACCAGCCTATTTCTCCTACTCTTCCTCGCCTGACAGACTAGGAAGACTCTCCCAGCTTGGGCTGAGTCTCCTGGCCTGTGGGCTGGGGGGGGGGGCTTGTGTAAAGAAATGGCTCCCTGTTGCAGTTACCCCCCCACTTTTTGCCTGATACTGATGCCGACTTGACTGAGAAGTGTGCTGGGACCCTGCTAACCAGGCCCCAGCACCAGTGTTCCTTCACCTAAAATGTACCATTGTATCCACAATTGGCACACCCTGGCATTCAGATAAGTCCCTTGTAACTGGTACTTCTAGTACCAAGGGCCCTGATGCCAAGGAAGGTCTCTAAGGGCTGCAGCATGTATTATGCCACCCTGGAGACCTCTCACTCAGCACAGACACACTGCTTGCCAGCTTGTGTGTGCTAGTGAGGACAAAACGAGTAAGTCGACATGGCACTCCCCTCAGGGTGCCATGCCAGCCTCTCACTGCCTATGCAGTATAGGTAAGACACCCCTCTAGCAGGCCTTACAGCCCTAAGACAGGGTGCACTATACCATAGGTGAGGGTACCAGTGCATGAGCATGGTACCCCTACAGTGTCTAAACAAAACCTTAGACATTGTAAGTGCAGGGTAGCCATAAGAGTATATGGTCTGGGAGTCTGTCAAACACGAACTCCACAGCACCATAATGGCTACACTGAAAACTGGGAAGTTTGGTATCAAACTTCTCAGCACAATAAATGCACACTGATGCCAGTGTACATTTTATTGTAAAATACACCACAGAGGGCACCTTAGAGGTGCCCCCTGAAACTTAACCAACTATCTGTGTAGGCTGACTGGTTCCAGCAGCCTGCCACACTAGAGACATGTTGCTGGCCCCATGGGGAGAGTGCCTTTGTCACTCTGAGGCCAGTAACAAAGCCTGCACTGGGTGGAGATGCTAACACCTCCCCCAGGCAGGAACTGTGACACCTGGTGGTGAGCCTCAAAGGCTCCCCCCTTTGTCACAGCCCAGCAGGGCACTCCAGCTTAGTGGAGTTGCCCGCCCCATCCGGCCACGGCCCCCACTTTTGGCGGCAAGGCTGGAGGGAACAAAGAAAGCAACAAGGAGGAGTCACTGGTCAGTCAGGACAGCCCCTAAGGTGTCCTGAGCTGAAGTGACTCTAACTTTTAGAAATCCTCCATCTTGCAGATGGAGGATTCCCCCAATAGGGTTAGGATTGCGACCCCCTTCCCTTGGGAGGAGGCACAAAGAGGGTGTACCCACCCTCAGGGCTAGTAGCCATTGGCTACTAACCCCCCAGACCTAAACACGCCCTTAAATTTAGTATTTAAGGGCTACCCTGAACCCTAGAAAATCAGATTCCTGCAACTACAAGAAGAAGGACTGCCTAGCTGAAAACCCCTGCAGAGGAAGACCAGAAGACAACTGCCTTGGCTCCAGAAACTCACCGGCCTGTCTCCTGCCTTCCAAAGATCCTGCTCCAGCGACGCCTTCCAAAGGGACCAGCGACCTCAACATCCTCTGAGGACTGCCCCTGCTTCGAAAAGACAAGAAACTCCCGAGGACAGCGGACCTGCTCCAAGAAAGGCTGCAACTTTGTTTCCAGCAGCCTTGAAAGAACCCTGCAAGCTCCCCGCAAGAAGCGTGAGACTTGCAACACTGCACCCGGCGACCCCGACTCGGCTGGTGGAGATCCAACACCTCAGGAGGGACCCCAGGACTACTCTGATACTGTGAGTACCAAAACCTGTCCCCCCTGAGCCCCCACAGCGCCGCCTGCAGAGGGAATCCCGAGGCTTCCCCTGACCGCGACTCTTTGAATCCAAAGTCCCGACGCCTGGGAGAGACCCTGCACCCGCAGCCCCCAGGAGTCCCTCTCCCTTGCCCAAGTGGATGTTTCCCCGAGGAATCCCCCCTTGCCTGCCTGCAGCGCTGAAGAGATCCCGAGATCTCTCATAGACTAACATTGCGAACCCGACGCTTGTTTCTACACTGCACCCGGCCGCCCCCGCGCTGCTGAGGGTGAAATTTCTGTGTGGGCTTGTGTCCCCCCCCGGTGCCCTACAAAACCCCCCTGGTGTGCCCTCCGAAGACGCGGGTACTTACCTGCAAGCAGACCGGAACCGGGGCACCCCCTTCTCTCCATTCTAGCCTATGCGTTTTGGGCACCACTTTGAACTCTGCACCTGACCGGCCCTGAGCTGCTGGTGTGGTGACTTTGGGGTTGCTCTGAACCCCCAACGGTGGGCTACCTTGGACCAAGAACTGAACCCTGTAAGTGTCTTACTTACCTGGTAAAACTAACAAAAACTTACCTCCCCCAGGAACTGTGAAAATTGCACTGTGTCCACTTTTAAAACAGCTATTTGTCAATAACTTGAAAAGTATACATGCAATTTTGATGATTTGAAGTTCCTAAAGTACTTACCTGCAATACCTTTCGAATGAGATATTACATGTAGAATTTGAACCTGTGGTTCTTAAAATAAACTAAGAAAAGATATTTTTCTATACAAAAACCTATTGGCTGGATTTGTCTCTGAGTGTGTGTACCTCATTTATTGTCTGTGTGTATGTACAACAAATGCTTAACACTACTCCTTGGATAAGCCTACTGCTCGACCACACTACCACAAAATAGAGCATTAGTATTATCTCTTTTTACCACTATTTTACCTCTAAGGAGAACCCTTGGACTCTGTGCATGCTATTCCTTACTTTGAAATAGCACATACAGAGCCAACTTCCTACATGTATCTGCAGCTACACATGCCACCGAATGGAAAATGTCACTTACCCAGTGTAAATCTGTTCGTGGCATGAGACGCTGCAGATTCACATGCGCCCTCCCACATCCCCGGTAGCCTGTAGCCGTTCTTAGTTGAATGAAAATTGTAAATATGTAAATAAATATTATACCTTAGACATTGTAAGTGCAGGGTAGCCATAAGAGTATATGGCCTGGGAGTCTGTTTTGCACGAACTCCACAGCACCATAATGGCTACACTGAAAACTGGGAAGTTTGGTATCAAACTTCTCAGCACAATAAATGCACACTGATGCCAGTGTACATTTTATTGTAAAATACACCCCAGAGGGCACCTTAGAGGTGCCCCCTGAAACTTAACCGACTGTCTGTGTAGGCTGACTAGTTCCAGCAGCCTGCCACACTAGAGACATGTTGCTGGCCCCATGGGGAGAGTGCCTTTGTCACTCTGAGGCCAGTAACAAAGCCTGCACTGGGTGGAGATGCTAACACCTCCCCCAGGCAGGAGCTGTAACACCTGGCGGTGAGCCTCAAAGGCTCACCCCTTTGTCACAGCCCAGCAGGGCACTCCAGCTTAGTGGAGTTGCCCGCCCCCTCCGGCCACGGCCCCCACTTTTGGCGGCAAGGCTGGAGGGAACAAAGAAAGCAACAAGGAGGAGTCACTGGCCTGTCAGGACAGCCCCTAAGGTGTCCTGAGCTGAGGTGAGGCTGACTTTTAGAAATCCTCCATCTTGCAGATGGAGGATTCCCCCAATAGGGATAGGAATGTGCCCCCCTCCCCTTGGGAGGAGGCACAAAGATGGTGTACCCACCCTCAGGGCTAGTAGCCATTGGCTACTAACCCCCCAGACCTAAACACACCCTTAAATTTTGTATTTAAGGGCTCCCCAGAACCTAGGAACTCAGATTCCTGCAACCCAAGAAGAGGACTGCTAAGCTGAAAAACACTGCAGAGAAGACGGAGACACCAACTGCTTTGGCCCCAGCTCTACCGGCCTGTCTCCCCACTTCTAAAGACACTGCTCCAGTGACGCTTTCCACAGGGACCAACGACCTCTGAATCCTCAGAGGACTGCCCTGCTCTAGAAGGACCAAGAACTCCTGAGGACAGCAGCTCCATTCACCCAAGACTGCAACTTTGTTACAAAGGAGCAACTTTAAAACAACCTGTGTTTCCCGCCGGAAGCGTGAGACTTGCCACTCTGCACCTGACGCCCCCGGCTCGACATGGAGAACAAACACTTCAGGGAGGACTCCCGGCGACTGCAAGACCGTGAGTAGCCAGAGTTGCCCCCCCCACAGCGACGCCTGCAGAGGGAATCCCGAGGCTCCCCCTGACCCGACTGCCTGCTTCTCAGATCCCGACGCCTGGTAAAGACTCTGCACCCGCAGACCCCAGGACCTGAAGGATCCGAACTCCAGTGCAGGAGTGACCCCCAGGAGGCCCTCTCCCTTGCCCAGGTGGTGGCTACCCCTGAGGAGCCCCCCCCCCCCCCCTTTGCCGGCATCGCTGAAGAGACCCCTTGGTCTCCCATTGAAAACCCGACGCGTGTTTGCACACTGCACCCGGCCGCCCCCGTGCTGCTGAGGGTGTACTTTCTATGTGGACTTGTGTTCGCCCCCACCCCTCCCCCCCGGTGCCCTACAAAACCCCCTGGTCTGCACTCCGAAGACGCGGGTACTTACCTGCTAGCAGACTGGAACCGGGGCACCCCCTTCTCCATTGAAGCCTATGCATTTGGACACCACTTTGACCTCTGCACCTGACCGGCCCTGAGCTGCTGGTGTGGTAACTTTGGGGTTGCTCTGAACCCCCAACGGTGGGCTACCTTGGACCCAAACTTGAACCCCGTAGGTGGTTTACTTACCTGCAAAAACTAACAAACTCTTACTCCCCCCAGGAACTGTTGAAAATTGCACTGTGTCTAGTTTAAAAAAAAGCTACAGGGAGTGCAGAATTATTAGGCAAGTTGTATTTTTGAGGATTAATTTTATTATTGAACAACAACCATGTTCTCAATGAACCCAAAAAACTCATTAATATCAAAACTGAATATTTTTGGAAGTAGTTTTTAGTTTGAGCTATGTTAGGGGGATATCTGTGTGTGCAGGTGACTATCACTGTGCATAATTATTAGGCAACTTAACAAAAAAATGAAAATGTCACTTACCCAGTGTACATCTGTTCGTGGCATTAGTCGCTGCAGATTCACATGTTTGGCACAGTCCGCTGCCTGGTGTTGGGCTCGGAGTATTACAAGTTGTTTTTCTTCGAAGAAGTCTTTTTGGTCACGGGACCGAAGGACTCCTCCCTCTTTGGCTCCATTGCGCATGGGCGTCGACTCCATCTTAGATTGTTTTCCCCGCAGAGGGTGAGGATGGAGTTGTTTGGTATAAATAGTGCCCATGCAATGGAGTGAATATGTATGTATGATAAGAGTTTCTAATAATTATTTACAAATGTTCAGATGTTTAAGGTTTATGATCTACTTCTAAACGGCTACAGGCTTCCCGGGGAGGTGGGAGGGTACATGTGAATCTGCAGCGACTAATGCCACGAACAGATGTACACTGGGTAAGTGACATTTTCAGTTCGATGGCATATGTCTCTGCAGATACACATGTTTGGCATAGACTATAAAGCAGTTACCTCCCCTAAAAGCGGTGGTTTAGCCTGTAGGAGTTGAAGTAGTTTGGAATAATGTTCTTAGTACAGCTTGGCCCACTGTAGCTTGTTGTGCATTTAGTACGTCTACACAGTAGTGTTTAGTAAACGTATGAGGCGTAGACCAGGTTGCAGCCTTACATATTTCGCTCATAGGAATGTTTCCTAGAAAGGCCATTGTAGCACCTTTCTTTCTGGTTGAGTGTGCCTTTGGTGTAATAGGCAATTCTCTTTTGGCTTTAAGATAGCATGTTTGAATGCATCTGACTATCCATCTAGCAATGCCTTGTTTAGAGATTGGATTTCCTATGTGTGGTTTTTGAAAAGCTATGAACAGTTGTTTTGTTTTCCTGATTAGCTTTGTTCTGTCAATGTAATACATTAGTGCTCTTTTGATGTCTAATGTATGTAGTGCCCTTTCAGCCACAGAATTTGGTTGTGGGAAGAACACTGGCAATTCTACTGTTTGATTTAAATGGAATGGTGAGATTACTTTTGGCAGAAATTTTGGATTTGTTCTTAGAACTATTTTATTGTTGTGTATTTGAATAAATGGTTCTTGTATGGTAAATGCCTGTATTTCACTTACTCTTCTGAGGGATGTGATTGCAATGAGAAATGCGACCTTCCAGGTTAGATATTGCATTTCACAGGAATGCATGGGTTCAAAAGGGGGACCCATGAGTCTTGTTAAGACGATGTTAAGGTTCCATGAAGGAACTGGTGGTGTTCTTGGTGGTATAATTCTTTTTAGCCCTTCCATGAATGCTCTAATAACTGGTATTCTAAATAGAGACAATGAATGAGTAGTTTGTAGGTAAGCAGATATAGCTGCGAGGTGTATTTTTATAGATGAAAAAGCGAGATTTGCTTTTTGCAAATGTAGTAAGTATCCTACTATGTCTTTAGTAGAGGCATGTAATGGTTGTATTTGATTGGCATGGCAGTAGTAAACAAATCTTTTCCACTTAGATGCATAGCAGTGTCTAGTGGAAGGTTTTCTAGCTTGTTTTATGACCTCCATGCATTCTTGTGTGAGGTCCAAGTGTCCGAATTCTAGGATTTCAGGAGCCAAATTGCCAGATTCAATGATGCTGGGTTTGGATGTCTGATCTGTTGTTTGTGTTGTGTTAACAGATCTGGTCTGTTGGGTAGTTTGACATGCGGTACTAGTGAAAGGTCTAGTAGAGTTGTATACCAAGGTTGTCTTGCCCATGTGGGTGCTATCAGTATGAGTTTGAGTTGGTTTTGACTCAACTTGTTTACTAGATATGGAAGGAGAGGGAGAGGGGGAAAAGCGTACGCAAATATCCCTGACCAATTCATCCATAGAGCATTGCCTTGTGATTCGCGGTGTGGGTACCTGGATGCGAAGTTTTGGCATTTTGAGTTTTCTCTTGTTGCGAACAAATCTATCTGGGGTGTTCCCCAAATTTGAAAGTACTTGTTCAGAACTTGGGGGTGAATTTCCCATTCGTGGACTTGTTGGTGGTCTCGCGAAAGGTTGTCTGCTAGTTGGTTTTGTATTCCTGGAATAAATTGTGCTATTAGGCGAATGTTGTTGTGAATCGCCCACTGCCAAATTTTTTGTGTTAGGAGGCACAATTGTGTTGAGTGTGTTCCTCCTTGTTTGTTTAGATAATACATTGTTGTCATGTTGTCTGTTTTGACAAGAATGTATTTGTGTGTTATTATGGGTTGGAAGGCTTTTAACGCTAGAAATACTGCCAACAGTTCTAGGTAATTGATATGAAGTTTTGTTTCGTGTATATCCCATTGTCCTTGAATGCTGTGGTGATTGAGGTGTGCTCCCCACCCTGTCATGGAAGCATCTGTTGTTATAACGTATTGAGGCACTGGGTCCTGAAATGTCCGCCCTTTGTTTAAATTTTTGCTGTTCCACCATAGAAGCGAGAGGTATGTTTGGCGGTCTACCAACACCAGATTTTGAAGTTGACCCTGTGCCTGTGACCATTGTGATGCTAGACACTGTTGTAAGGGTCGCATGTGTAGTCTTGCGTTTGGGACAATGGCTATGCATGATGACATCATGCCTAGAAGTTTTAGCGCAAATTTTGCTTGTATCTTTTGGTTTGGAAACATAGCACTTATTAGCTTGTGGAATGCCTGCACTCTTTGTGGACTTGGAGTGGCAATTCCTTTTGATGTGTTGATGGTTGCTCCTAGATATTGTTGTGTTTGACACGGTTCTAGGTGTGATTTTGTGTAGTTGATGGAAAACCCCAGTTTGTGAAGGGTTTGTATGACAAAGGTGGTGTCGTTTGCGCATTTTTTTACTGTGTTGGTTTTGATTAGCCAGTCGTCTAGGTAAGGGAACACATGTATCTGTTGTCTCCTGATGTGTGCTGCTACTACTGCTAGACATTTTGTGAACACTCTTGGTGCAGTTGTTATTCCGAATGGCAACACCTTGAATTGGTAATGTATTCCTTTGAATACGAACCGTAGGTACTTTCTGTGAGAAGGGTGTATTGGTATATGAAAGTACGCATCCTTTAGGTCTAATGTGGTCATGTAATCTTGCTGTTTGAGCAGTGGAATGATGTCTTGTAGTGTGACCATGTGAAAATGGTCCGATATGATGTAGGTATTTAGTGTCCCGAGATCTAATATTGGTCTCAATGTTTCGTCTTTTTTTGGAATTAGAAAGTACAGGGAGTAAACTCCTGTGTTTTTTTGTTGTACTGGTACTAGTTCTATTGCATCCTTTTGCAGTAGTGCTTGAACTTCTAGTCCTAAAAGTTCTAAATGATGTTGTGACATTTTGCGTGTTTTGGGGGGGATGTTTGGTGGGAAGTTGTGGAATTCTATGCAATAGCCATGTTGGATTATTGCTAATACCCAATTGTCTGTTGTAATCTGTTGCCAAGATTGGTAGAATTGGCTTAGTCTTCCCCCCACTGGTGTTGAGTGAAGGGGTTGCGTGACTTGAAAGTCACTGTTTAGGTGGAGGTGTTTTTGGAGTCTGGAATCTTCCCCTACTCCTTGGGAATTGACCCCCCCGATATCCCCTGAAACCACCCCTTTGGAAGGAACCCTGATATGGTGTGGTTCTTGATTGTTGGCTGGTGGTGTCTGTGGGTTGGCCACGAAACCCCCCTCTAAATGGAGTTTTTCTGAAAGAGCCTCTGCTCTGCGGGGAGTAGAGTGCGCCCATGGCTTTGGCCGTGTCTGTGTCCTTTTTAAGTTTTTCAATGGCTGTATCCACTTCCGAGCCAAACAGTTGTTTCTCGTTGAAGGGCATATTAAGGACAGCCTGCTGGATTTCAGGTTTGAAGCCTGAAGTGCGTAGCCAAGCGTGTCTCCTTATGGTGACAGCAGTGTTGACTGTTCTTGCTGCAGTATCGGCTGCGTCTAGTGAAGAGCGGATTTGATTGTTTGAGATCGTTTGTCCCTCTTCCACTATTTGCTGCGCCCTTTTTTGGTATTCCTGGGGAAGATGGTCTACGAGAAGTTGCATCTCGTCCCAGTGTGCGCGGTCATATCTGGCCAGCAGCGCTTGTGAATTTGCGATGCGCCACTGGTTGGCTGCCTGTGACGCCACTCTTTTCCCTGCCGCGTCAAATTTTCGGCTTTCTTTGTCCGGAGGTGGGGCGTCGCCAGATGTATGTGAATTTGCTCTTTTGCGAGCTGCCCCTACTACCACAGAGTCGGGTGGTAACTGCGAAGTAATAAACACTGGGTCTGTGGGTGGTGGTTTGTATTTCTTATCCACCCTTGGGGTGATGGCTCTTGATTTTACGGGCTCCTCAAAAATTTGTTTTGCGTGCCGTAACATCCCTGGTAGCATTGGGAGACATTGATATTGGCTATGTGTAGCCGAGAGGGTGTTAAATAAGAAATCATCCTCTATAGGATCGGAATGCAGTTGGACATTGTGGAAGTCTGCAGCCCTAGCCACCAGTTGCGAGTATGAGGTACTGTCCTCTGGCGGTGACGGCTTTGTGGGGTATGACTCGGGATCATTGTCCGGCACTGGGGTGTCATACAGGTCCCAAGCGTCTTGATCCTGATCGTCATGACTTATGGTAGTTTGCGCTGGTGAGTGCATTTGTGGCGGTGTTTGTGCCGGCGATGCCTGTGGAGGAGAGGGCGGAGGCGTGACTTTTTTAACCACTTTGGCTTGTGGTTGTGTGTCATCCTTTGGAAGTCCGATCTTTCTTTTCCTCATGATTGGGGGAAGGGTTGATATCTTCCCTGTATCTTGCTGGATGCACAGTCTCTTTTGTGTGTAGTCCGATTCTACACTTTGGAGCTCTTGTCCAAATTTGTGCATTTGGCCACTTAGTCCTTGTTCCTCTGAGTAGGATGAAGGTGTGGTATTTTTCGGCGCCGAGAGAGAATCTTTTTTCGGTTTCGGCACCGACAGAATTTTTGTTCCTTTCGGCATGGATTCTCGGTGCCGATGTTTTTCGGTGCCGGTATCTTGTTTTTGTCTCTCGGAGCCGCTTTCTCGGCTCCGAGGTTGCTCCATGGCGGTCCCTCGACCGGAGTCGGGTGTCTTCGCTATGGGCGTGCCCTTTTTCGGCCCCTTCGACGGGTCGCCTGATTTATGGGTCGAGCCATGGCCTGTTGGCAGTGGCGTCCCCTGGGCTTTCGGTTTGTCGATGGATTTACTTTTCGACGTCTTACTCACAAGTTTGTTGCTGTTGTTCGACGTCGGAGTCTCCGGATTCTGATTCCGGAACCGAGAATGTTTCCTCTTCGTCGTCGAAACGTTGTTTTGTCGACGTGGACGCCATTTGGTGACGCCTGGCTCTTCGGTCCCGGGGTGTTTTTCTGGACCGGAAGGCTCGACAGGCTTCACAGGTATCCTCCTTGTGCTCGGGGGACAAGCACAAGTTACAGACCAAGTGCTGATCTGTATAAGGATACTTACTGTGACATTTTGGGCAGAAACGAAACGGGGTCCGTTCCATCGGCTTCGATGTCGCACGCGGTCGGGCCGACCAGGCCCCGATGGGGGATCGAAACTGCCCCAAAGTCTTCCGATGATCGGTGTCGATGTACCTAACTATCCCGATACCGAACGGAACAATACCGACGCTTTCTTCCGAGATTCTGACTAACTTTCCGAACCGAAACACGGAGCGAAAAGGAATACGTCCGAACCCGACAGCGGAAAAAAACAATCTAAGATGGAGTCGACGCCCATGCGCAATGGAGCCAAAGAGGGAGGAGTCCTTCGGTCCCGTGACCAAAAAGACTTCTTCGAAGAAAAACAACTTGTAATACTCCGAGCCCAACACCAGGCAGCGGACTGTGCCAAACATGTGTATCTGCAGCGACATATGCCATCGAACAAATATATACCCATTTCAATTATTTATCATTACCAGTGAAACCAATATAACATCTCAACATTCACAAATATACATTTCTGACATTCAAAAACAAAACAAAAACAAATCAGTGACCAATATAGCCACCTTTCTTTGCAAGGACACTCAAAAGCCTGCCATCCATGGATTCTGTCAGTGTTTTGATCTGTTCACCATCAACATTGCGTGCAGCAGCAACCACAGACTCCCAGACACTGTTCAGAGAGGTGTACTGTTTTCCCTCCTTGTAAATCTCACATTTGATGATGGACCACAGGTTCTCAATGGGGTTCAGATCAGGTGAACAAGGAGGCCATGTCATTAGATTTCCTTCTTTTATACCCTTTCTTGCCAGTCACGCTGTGGAGTACTTGGACGCGTGTGATGGGAGCATTGTCCTGCATGAAAATCATGTTTTTCTTGAAGGATGCAGACTTCTTCCTGTACCACTGCTTGAAGAAGGTGTCTTCCAGGAACTGGCAGTAGGACTGGGAGTTGAGCTTGACTCCATCCTCAACCCGAAAAGGCCCCACAAGCTCATCTTTGATGATACCAGCCCAAACCAGTACTCCACCTCCACCTTGCTGGCGTCTGAGTCGGACTGGAGCTCTCTGCCCTTTACCAATCCAGCCACGGGCCCATCCATCTGGCCCATCAAGACTCACTCTCATTTCATCAGTCCATAAAACCTTAGAAAAATCAGTCTTGAGATATTTCTTGGCCCAGTCTTGACGTTTCAGCTTGTGTGTCTTGTTCAGTGGTGGTCGTCTTTCAGCCTTTCTTACCTTGGCCATGTCTCTGAGTATTGCACACCTTGTGCTTTTGGGCACTCCAGTGATGTTGCAGCTCTGAAATATGGCCAAACTGGTGGCAAGTGGCATCGTGGCAGCTGCACGCTTGACTTTTCTCAGTTCATGGGCAGTTATTGTGCGCCTTGGTTTTTCCACACGCTTCTTGCGACCCTGTTGACTATTTTGAATGAAACGCTTGATTGTTCGATGATCACGCTTCAGAAGCTTTGCAATTTTAAGAGTGCTGCATCCCTCTGCAAGATATCTCACTATTTTTTTACTTTTCTGAGCCTGTCAAGTCCTTCTTTTGACCCATTTTGCCAAAGGAAAGGCAGTTGCCTAATAATTATGCACACCTGATATAGGGTGTTGATGTCATTAGACCACACCCCTTCTCATTACAGAGATGCACATCACCTAATATGCTTTCGAGCCTATACAGCTTGGAGTAAGACAACATGCATAAAGAGGATGATTTGGTCAAAATACTCATTTGCCTAATAATTCTGCACTCCCTGTATGTAAGGAAATGCCTCCTTGGCATGGTTGCCCCCTGACTTTTTGCCTTTGCTGATGCTATGTTTACAATTGAAAGTGTGCTGAGGCCTGCTAACCAGGCCCCAGCACCAGTGTTCTTTCCCTAACCTGTACTTTTGTATCCACAATTGGCAGACCCTGGCATCCAGATAAGTCCCTTGTAACTGGTACTTCTAGTACCAAGGGCCCTGATGCCCAGGAAGGCCTCTAAGGGCTGCAGCATGTCTTATGCCACCCTGGAGACCTCTCACTCAGCACAGACACACTGCTTACCAGCTTGTGTGTGCTAGTGAGGACAAAACGAGTAAGTCGACATGGCACTCCCCTCAGGGTGCCATGCCAGACTCTCACTGCCTATGCAGTATAGGTAAGACACCCCTCTAGCAGGCCTTACAGCCCTAAGGCAGGGTGCACTATACCATAGGTGAGGGTACCAGTGCATGAGCATGGTACCCCTACAGTGTCTAAACAAAACCTTAGACATTGTAAGTGCAGGGTAGCCATAAGAGTATATGGTCTGGGAGTCTGTCAAACACGAACTCCACAGCACCATAATGGCTACACTGAAAACTGGGAAGTTTGGTATCAAACTTCTCAGCACAATAAATGCACACTGATGCCAGTGTACATTTTATTGTAAAATACACCACAGAGGGCACCTTAGAGGTGCCCCCTGAAACTTAACCGACTGTCTGTGTAGGCTGACTAGTTCCAGCAGCCTGCCACACCAGAGACATGTTGCTGGCCCCATGGGGAGAGTGCCTTTGTCACTCTGAGGCCAGTAACAAAGCCTGCACTGGGTGGAGATGCTAACACCTCCCCCAGGCAGGAGCTGTAACACCTGGCGGTGAGCCTCAAAGGCTCACCCCTTTGTCACAGCCCAGCAGGGCACTCCAGCTTAGTGGAGTTGCCCGCCCCCTCCGGCCACGGCCCCCACTTTTGGCGGCAAGGCTGGAGGGAACAAAGAAAGCAACAAGGAGGAGTCACTGGCCAGTCAGGACAGCCCCTAAGGTGTCCTGAGCTGAAGTGACTCTAACTTTTAGAAATCCTCCATCTTGCAGATGGAGGATTCCCCCAATAGGGTTAGGATTGTGACCCCCTCCCCTTGGGAGGAGGCACAAAGAGGGTGTACCCACCCTCAGGGCTAGTAGCCATTGGCTACTAACCCCCCAGACCTAAACACGCCCTTAAATTTAGTATTTAAGGGCTACCCCGAACCCTAGAAAATTAGATTCCTGCAACTACAAGAAGAAGGACTGCCTAGCTGAAAACCCCTGCAGAGGAAGACCAGAAGACGACAACTGCCTTGGCTCCAGAAACTCACCGGCCTGTCTCCTGCCTTCCAAAGATCCTGCTCCAGCGACGCCTTCCAAAGGGACCAGCGACCTCGACATCCTCTGAGGACTGCCCCTGCTTCGAAAAGACAAGAAACTCCCGAGGACAGCGGACCTGCTCCAAGAAAAGCTGCAACTATGTTTCCAGCAGCTTTAAAGAACCCTGCAAGCTCCCCGCAAGAAGCGTGAGACTTGCAACACTGCACCCGACGACCCCGACTCGGCTGGTGGCGATCCAACACCTCAGGAGGGACCCCAGGACTACTCTAAGACTGTGAGTACAAAAACCTGTCCCCCCTGAGCCCCCACAGCGCCGCCTGCAGAGGGAATCCCGAGGCTTCCCCTGACCGCGACTCTTTGAATCCTAAGTCCCGACACCTGGGAGAGACCCTGCACCCGCAGCCCCCAGGACCTGAAGGACCGGACTTTCACTGGAGGAGTGACCCCCAGGAGTCCCTCTCCCTTGACCAAGTGGAGGTTTCCCCGAGGAACCCCCCCCTTGCCTGCCTGCAGCGCTGAAGAGATCCCTAGATCTCCCATTGACTTCCATTACAAACCCGACGCTTGTTTCTACACTGCACCCGGCCGCCCCCGCGCTGCTGAGGGTGAAATTTCTGTGTGGGCTTGTGTCCCCCCCGGTGCCCTACAAAACCCCCCTGGTCTGCCCTCCGAAGACGCGGGTACTTACCTGCAAGCAGACCGGAACCGGGGCACCCCCTTCTCTCTATTCTAGCCTATGCGTTTTGGGCACCACTTTGAACTCTGCACCTGACCGGCCCTGAGCTGCTGGTGTGGTGACTTTGGGGTTGCTCTGAACCCCCAACGGTGGGCTACCTTGGACCAAGAACTGAACCCTGTAAGTGTCTTACTTACCTGGTAAAACTAACAAAAACTTACCTCCCCCAGGAACTGTGAAAATTGCACTAAGTGTCCACTTTTAAAGTAGCTATTTGTGAATAACTTGAAAAGTATACATGCAATTGAAATGATTCAAAGTTCCTAATATACTTACCTGCTATACCTTTCAAACAAGATATTACATGTTAAATTTGAACCTGTGGTTCTTAAAATAAACTAAGAAGAGATATTTTTCTATAACAAAACCTATTGGCCGGATTTGTCTCTGAGTGTGTGTACCTCATTTATTGTCTATGTGTATGTACAACAAATGCTTAACACTACTCCTTGGATAAGCCTACTGCTCGACCACACTACCACAAAATAGAGCATTAGTATTATCTATTTTTACCACTATTTTACCTCTAAGGGGAACCCTTGGACTCTGTGCATGCTATTCCTTACTTTGAAATAGCACATACAGAGCCAACTTCCTACACTGTATATGTCATTTATGTGAAAACTGTATATGCTATTTGTAAGGAAATGCCTCCTTGGCATGGTTACCCCCTGACTTTTTGCCTTTGCTGATGCTATGTTTTTAATTGAAAGTGTGCTGAGGCCTGCAAACCAGGCCCCAGCACCAGTGTTCTTTCCCTAACCTGTACTTTTGATTCCACAATTGGCACACCCTGGCATCCAGATAAGTCCCTTGTAACTGGTACCTCTGGTACCAAGGGCCCTGATGCCAGGGAAGGTCTCTAAGCGCTGCAGCATGTATTATGCCACCCTAAGAGACCCCTCACTCAGCACAGACACACTGCTTACCAGCTTGTGTGTGCTAGTGAGAACAAAATGAGTAAGTCGACATGGCACTCCCCTCAGGGTGCCATGCCAGCCTCTCACTGCCTATGCAGTATAGGTAAGACACCCCTCTAGCAGGCCTTACAGCCCTAAGGCAGGGTGCACTATACCATAGGTGAGGGTACCAGTGCATGAGCACTGTGCCCCTACAGTGTCCAAGCAAAACCTTAGACATTGTAAGTGCAGGGTAGCCATAAGAGTATATGGTCTGGGAGTCTGTTTTACACGAACTCCACAGCACCATAATGGCTACACTGAAAACTGGGAAGTTTGGTATCAAACTTCTCAGCACAATAAATGCACACTGATGCCAGTGTACCTTTTATTGTAAAATACACCACAGAGGGCACCTTAGAGGTGCCCCCTGAAACTTAACCGACTATCTGTGTAGGCTGACTGGTTCCAGCAGCCTGCCACACTAGAGACATGTTTCTGGCCCCATGGGGAGAGTGCCTTTGTCACTCGGAGGCCAGTAACAAAGCCTGCACTGGGTGGAGATGCTAACACCTCCCCCAGGCAGGAGCTGTAACACCTGGCGGTGAGCCTCAAAGGCTCACCCCTTTGTCACAGCACCGCAGGACACTCCAGCTAGTGGAGTTGCCTGCCCCCTCCAGCCCCGGCCCCCACTTTTGGCAGCAAGGCCGGAGAAAATAATGAGAATAACAAGGAGTCACTGGCCAGTCAGGACAGCCCCTAAGGTGTCCTGAGGGGACTCCAACTTTTAGAAATCCTCCATCTTGCAGATGGAGGATTCCCCCAATAGGATTAGGGATGTGACCCCCACCCCTTGGGAGGAGGCACAAAGAGGGTGTACACACCCTCAGGGCTAGTAGCCATTGGCTACTAACCCCCCAGACCTAAACACGCCCTTAAACTTAGTATTTAAGGGCTCTCCCTGAACCTAGAAACTAGATTCCTGCAACAACAAGAAGAAGGACTGCCTAGCTGAAAACCCCTGCAGAGGAAGACCAGAAGACAATAACTGCCTTGGCTCCAGAAACTCACCGGCCTGTCTCCTGCCTTCCAAAGAACTCTGCTCCAGCGACGCCTTCCAAAGGGACCAACGACCTCGGAATCCTCTGAGGACTGCCCTGCTTCGACGACGACAAGAAACTCCCGAGGACAGCGGACCTGCTCCAAAAAGACTGCAACTTTATCCAAAGGAGCAGCTTTAAAGAACCCTGCAATCTCCCCGCAAGAAGCGTGAGACTTGCAACACTGCACCCGGCGACCCCGACTCGGCTGGTGGAGAACCAACACCTCAGGGAGGACCCCCGGACTACTCTACGACTGTGAGTACCAAAACCTGTCCCCCCTGAGCCCCCACAGCGCCGCCTGCAGAGGGAATCCCGAGGCTTCCCCTGACCGCGACTCTCTGAAACCTAAGTCCCGACGCCTGGAAAAGACCCTGCACCCGCAGCCCGCAGGACCTGAAGGACCGAACTTTCACTGCAGAAGTGACCCCCAGGAGTCCCTCTCCCTTGCCCAAGTGGAGGTTTCCCCGAGGAAGCCCCCCCCTTGCCTGCCTGCAGCACTGAAGAGATCCCTTGATCTCTCATTGACTTCCATTGCGAACCCGACGCTTGTTCTAACATTGCACCCGGCCGCCCCCGCGCCGCTGAGGGTGAAATTTCTGTGTGGGCTTGTGTCCCCCCCAGTGCCCTACAAAACCCCCCTGGTCTGCCCTCCGAAGACACGGGTACTTACCTGCTGGCAGACTGGAACCGGGGCACCCCCTTCTCTCCATTGAAGCCTATGCGTTTTGGGCACCACTTTGAACTCTGCACCTGACCGGCCCTTAGCTGCTGGTGTGGTAACTTTGGGGTTGCTCTGAACCCCCAACGGTGGGCTACCTTGGACCAAGAACTGAACCCTGTAAGTGTCTTACTTACCTGGTAAAACTAACAAAAAAACTTACCTCCCCCAGGAACTGTGAAAATTGCACTAAGTGTCCACTTTTAAAATAGCTATTTGTGAATAACTTGAAAAGTATAAATGCAATTGAAGTGATTCAAAGTTCCTAATGTACTTACCTGCAATACCTTTCAAACAAGATATTACATGTTAAATTTGAACCTGTGGTTCTTAAAATAAACTAAGAAAAGAATTTTCTATACAAAACCTATTGGCTGGATTTGTCTCGGAGTGTGTGTACCTCATTTATTGTCTATGTGTATGTACAACAAATGCTTAACACTACTCCTTGGATAAGCCTACTGCTCGACCACACTACCACAAAATAGAGCATTAGTATTCTCTTTTTACCACTATTTTACCTCTAAGGGGAACCCTTGGACTCTGTGCATGCTATTCCTTACTTTGAAATAGCACATACAGAGCCAACTTCCTACACTATTTTGCTAATTCAAAGTTTCTAAAGTACCTACATGCAATACCTTTCATTTGAAGTATTACATGTAAATCTTGAACCTGTGGTTCTTAAAATAAACTAAGAAAATATATTTTTCTATACAAAACCTATTGGCCTGGAATTGTCTTTGAGTGTGTGTTCCTCATTTATTGCTTGTGTATGTATGCACTATTTCAAAGTAAGAAATAGCATGCACAGAGTCCAAGGGTTCCCCTTAGAGGTAAGATAGTGGCAAAAAGAGATAATACTAATGCTCTATTTTGTGGTAGTGTGGTCGAGCAGTAGGCTTATCAAAGGAGTAGTGTTAAGCATTTGTTGTACAATAAATGAGTGTAAAGAAATGGCTCCCTGTTGCAGTTACCCCCCACTTTTTGCCTGATACTGATGCCGACTTGACTGAGAAGAGTGCTGGGACCCTGCTAACCAGGCCCCAGCACCAGTGTTCCTTCACCTAAAATGTACCATTGTATCCACAATTGGCACACCCTGGCATTCAGATAAGTCCCTTGTAACTGGTACTTCTAGTACCAAGGGCCCTGATGCCAAGGAAGGTCTCTAAGGGCTGCAGCATGTCTTATGCCACCCTAGAGACCCCTCACTCAGCACAGACACACTGCTTACAAGCCTGTGTGTGCTAGTGAGAACAAAATGAGTAAGTCGACATGGCACTCCCCTCAGGGTGCCATGCCAGCCTCTCACTGCCTATGCAGTATAGGTAAGACACCCCTCTAGCAGGCCTTACAGCCCTAAGGCAGGGTGCACTATACCATAGGTGAGGGTACCAGTGCATGAGCATGGTACCCCTACGGTGTCTAAACAAAACCTTAGACATTGTAAGTGCAGGGTAGCCATAAGAGTATATGGTCTGGGAGTTTGTCAAACACGAACTCCACAGCACCATAATGGCTACACTGAAAACTGGGAAGTTTGGTATCAAACTTCTCAGCACAATAAATGCACACTGATGCCAGTGTACATTTTATTGTCAAATACACCCCAGAGGGCACCTTAGAGGTGCCCCCTGAAACTTAACCGACTATCTGTGTAGGCTGACTAGTTTTAGCAGCCTGCCACAAACCGAGATATGTTGCTGGCCCCATGGGGAGAGTGCCTTTGTCACTCTGAGGCCAGTAACAAAGCCTGCACTGGGTGGAGATGCTAACACCTCCCCCAGGCAGGAATTGTCACACCTGGCGGTGAGCCTCAAAGGCTCACCTCCTTTGTGCCAACCCAGCAGGACACTCCAGCTAGTGGAGTTGCCCGCCCCCTCCGGCCAGGCCCCACTTTTGGCGGCAAGGCCGGAGAAAATAATGAGAAAAACAAGGAGGAGTCACTGGCCAGTCAGGACAGCCCCTAAGGTGTCCTGAGCTGAGGTGACTCTAACTTTTAGAAATCCTCCATCTTGCAGATGGAGGATTCCCCCAATAGGGTTAGGATTGTGACCCCCTCCCCTTGGGAGGAGGCACAAAGAGGGTGTACCCACCCTCAGGGCTAGTAGCCATTGGCTACTAACCCCCCAGACCTAAACACGCCCTTAAATTTAGTATTTAAGGGCTACCCTGAACCCTAGAAAATTAGATTCCTGCAACTACAAGAAGAAGGACTGCCTAGCTGAAAACCCCTGCAGCGGAAGACCAGAAGACGACAACTGCCTTGGCTCCAGAAACTCACCGGCCTGTCTCCTGCCTTCCAAAGATCCTGCTCCAGCGACGCCTTCCAAAGGGACCAGCGACCTCGACATCCTCTGAGGACTGCCCCTGCTTCGAAAAGACAAGAAACTCCCGAGGACAGCGGACCTGCTCCAAGAAAAGCTGCAACTTTGTTTCCAGCAGCTTTAAAGAACCCTGCAAGCTCCCCGCAAGAAGCGTGAGACTTGCAACACTGCACCCGGCGACCCCGACTCGGCTGGTGGCGATCCAACACCTCAGGAGGGACCCCAGGACTACTCTGATACTGTGAGTACCAAAACCTGTCCCCCCTGAGCCCCCACAGCGCCGCCTGCAGAGGGAATCCCGAGGCTTCCCCTGACCGCGACTCTTTGAACCTAAAGTCCCGACGCCTGGGAGAGACCCTGCACCCGCAGCCCCCAGGACCTGAAGGACCGGACTTTCACTGGAGAAGTGGCCCCCAGGAGTCCCTCTCCCTTACCCAAGTGGAGGTTTCCCCGAGGAATCCCCCCCTTGCCTGCCTGCAGCGCTGAAGAGATCCCGAGATCTCTCATAGACTAACATTGCGAACCCGACGCCTGTTCCTACACTGCACCCGGCCGCCCCCGCGCTGCTGAGGGTGAAATTTCTGTGTGGACTTGTGTCCCCCCCGGTGCCCTACAAAACCCCCCTGGTCTGCCCTCCGAAGACACGGGTACTTACCTGCAAGCAGACCGGAACCGGGGCACCCCCTTCTCTCCATTCTAGCCTATGTGTTTTGGGCACCACTTTGAACTCTGCACCTGACCGGCCCTGAGCTGCTGGTGTGGTGACTTTGGGGTTGCTCTGAACCCCCAACGGTGGGCTACCTTGGACCAAGAACTAAGCCCTGTAAGTGTCTTACTTACCTGGTTAACCTAACAAATACTTACCTCCCCTAGGAACTGTGAAAATTGCACTAAGTGTCCACTTTTAAAACAGCTATTTGTGAATAACTTGAAAAGTATACATGCAATTTTGATGATTTGAAGTTCCTAAAGTACTTACCTGCAATACCTTTCGAATGAGATATTACATGTAGAATTTGAACCTGTGGTTCTTAAAATAAACTAAGAAAAGATATTTTTCTATACAAAACCTATTGGCTGGATTTGTCTCCGAGTGTGTGTACCTCATTTATTGTCTATGTGTATGTACAACAAATGCTTAACACTACTCCTTGGATAAGCCTACTGCTCGACCACACTACCACAAAATAGAGCATTAGTATTATCTATTTTTACCACTATTTTACCTCTAAGGGGAACCCTTGGACTCTGTGCATGCTATTCCTTACTTTGAAATAGCACATACAGAGCCAACTTCCTACATTGGTGGATCAGCGGTGGGGTACAAGACTTTGCATTTGCTGGACTACTCAGCCAATACCTGATCACACGACAAATTCCAAAATTGTCATTAGAAATTCATTTTTGCAATTTGAAAGTTTTCTAAATTCTTAAAAGTCCTGCTAGGGCCTTGTGTGTTAAGTCCCTGTTTAGCATTGTCTTTTTAGAGTTTAAAAGTTTGTTAAAAGTTTGAATTAGATTCTAGAAACAGTTTTAGATTCTTAAAAAAGTATTCCAACTCTTAGCAGAATAATGTCTGATACAGAGATGCAGGTGGTGGAACTCGACACCACACCTTACCTCCATCTTAAGATGAGGGAGCTAAGGTCTCTCTGTAATATAAAGAAAATAACCATTGGCTCCAGACCTACCAAAATTCAGCTCCAGGAGCTGTTGGCAGAGTTTGAAAAAGCCAACCCCTCTGAGGATGACTTCACAGAGGAAGAAATTAGTGACTTGGAGGGCAATTCCCCCCTTCCAGTCCTAAATAGGGAGACCAGGGCCTATCAAGCCCTGTCTCCAAAAATGATAGTCAGAAATGTTGCTTCCCTCACAGGAGGGTCCAGCATTTCTGAAATCACTGAGGATGCTCTCAGTGAGGATGACCCCCTGTTAGCCAGGATGGTCAAAAGATTGGCTTTGGAAAAGCAGCTCCTAGCCATAGAAAGGGAAAGAAAAGAGATGGGCCTAGGTCCCATCAATGGTGGCAGCAACTTAAATAGGGTCAGAGATTCTCCTGACATCCTAAAAATCCCCAAAGGGATTGTAACAAAATATGAAGATGGTGATGACATCACCAAATGGTTCACAGCTTTTGAGAGGGCTTGTGTAACCAGAAAAGTGAACAGATCTCACTGGGGTGCTCTCCTTTGGGAAATGTTCACTGGAAAGTGTAGGGATAGACTCCTCACACTCTCTGGAAAAGATACAGAATCTTATGACCTCATGAAGGGTACCCTGATTGAGGGCTTTGGATTCTCCACTGAGGAGTATAGAATTAGATTCAGGGGGGCTCAAAAATCCTCGAGCCAGACCTGGGTTGATTTTGTAGACTACTCAGTAAAAACACTAGATGGTTGGTTAACTGGAAATGAAGTGTGTGACTATGTTGGGCTTTATAATTTGTTTATGAAAGAACACATTTTAAGTAACTGCTTCAATGAAAAGTTGCATCAGTATCTGGTAGACCTAGGTCCAATTTCTCCCCAAGAATTGGGAAAGAAGGCAGACCACTGGGTCAAGACTAGGGTAACCAAAACTTCCACTGGGGGTGACCAAAAGAAAGGGGTTACAAAAACTCCCCAGGAGAAAGTGGGTGACACTAGAAACAAAGAAAAAGAGTCCTCTGTAGGCCCCCAAAAACCAGAACAGGTGGGTGGGCCCCAAGACACAACCCAAAACAAAGGTGGGTACCAGGGTAAGAACTGGGATGCCACTAAGGCCTGGTGCCACAACTGTAAACAGTCTGGGCACCACACCAAGGACACTGCTTGTCCCAAAAACAAACCCCAGAACCAAATTCCTGGGGTAACCAGTGTAGCCATGGGAGATGACTCCTCAGATGAGGAGGTCTTCCTAGCCTTCAACTGGAAACAGGGCCCAACAGGTGAGTTGGAGATTCCAGAGGGAAGTAGACACTTCCACCACCTACTGGTGAATGGAATCCCAACCACTGCCCTGAGAGACACTTGTGCCAGTCACACTATTGTGCATGACAGGCTGGTGCTCTCAAACCAGTACATCCCAGGTGAGACTGCCAGGGTAAGAGTTAGCCTAGACAGGGTCACTAAGAGGCCTGTGGCTTTAGTGCCCATAGAAGTGGGTGGCACTCTTAGCTGGAGAAGGGTAGTAGTCAGTACAGACCTCCCCCTTGATTGTCTCCTTGGAGATGACTACCCAGAGGTTAGTCAGAGCTCAAGAGAGGAACTGGTCCAGTGCCAGTCCTCTCCCAAGGATTCTGGAAGTCCTGCCTCTGCAGTAAATGCAAGCAGGCCCCAGAAGAAGAAGAAAAGAAAACAGAGTAGGAAGGGTGGACAACCTTTAGCCAAGGTTACAGCAAGCCAAGGAGATTCTGCTCCAGTAGGGGAGAACTCCAAAAATGGCCCTGATAAAGTCCAACCTGACCCACAAGAAGTCCTGGCTAGTCAGGCAACTGTTAAACCTGAGTGGGTGGCTCCTCAGCTAACAGAAGAAAGAGTGGAAGAAGGGTGTTTACTACAAGATGTGGTAACCCCCCACTCCAATACAGCAGACAGGCAACCTGAACCCAAAGAAGCCTGTAATTTAGCCCCTTCCCTTTTAGGTGAAGAGCTAAAGGTGTGGTTCTGGGCACTGACAGCTGTCAGTGGCCTCTGCTGGGTGTTAGCCTTTATGGCTGCACTATCCTTAGCATGGTGGTCTGACCCCATGCCAAATAGCAAGTTAGGCCCCCTGACCCTATTGGTCATGGTGGGGTTACTCCAGCTCTGGGTAACCTCTCTGGGTAAGCTAGGGGTAACCCTGGCCAAGATAAGGTTAGCAGAGGTGGATACCTCCAAGACCAAGATAGAAAGAATGGGTGGAGACATTGAAGAGGCAGACAAGAGGCAATTCAGACTAGGTCCTATCACTGTGGAAGTAGGTCAGTTCCCCAAAGGGAATGACCTGAACAGAAGGATGTAAGGCAGAGTAGGCCCTGCAACTAACCAGCCTATTTCTCCTACTCTTCCTCGCCTGACAGACTAGGAAGACTCTCCCAGCTTGGGCTGAGTCTCCTGGCCTGTGGGGGGCTTGTGTAAAGAAATGGCTCCCTGTTGCAGTTACCCCCCACTTTTTGCCTGATACTGATGCTGACTTGACTGAGAAGAGTGCTGGGACCCTGCTAACCAGGCCCCAGCACCAGTGTTCCTTCACCTAAAATGTACCATTGTATCCACAATTGGCACACCCTGGCATTCAGATAAGTCCCTTGTAACTGGTACTTCTAGTACCAAGGGCCCTGATGCCAAGGAAGGTCTCTAAGGGCTGCAGCATGTCTTATGCCACCCTAGAGACCCCTCACTCAGCACAGACACACTGCTTACAAGCCTGTGTGTGCTAGTGAGAACAAAATGAGTAAGTCGACATGGCACTCCCCTCAGGGTGCCATGCCAGCCTCTTACTGCCTATGCAGTATAGGTAAGACACCCCTCTAGCAGGCCTTACAGCCCTAAGGCAGGGTGCACTATACCATAGGTGAGGGTACCAGTGCATGAGCATGGTACCCCTACGGTGTCTAAACAAAACCTTAGACATTGTAAGTGCAGGGTAGCCATAAGAGTATATGGTCTGGGAGTTTGTCAAACACGAACTCCACAGCACCATAATGGCTACACTGAAAACTGGGAAGTTTGGTATCAAACTTCTCAGCACAATAAATGCACACTGATGCCAGTGTACATTTTATTGTCAAATACACCCCAGAGGGCACCTTAGAGGTGCCCCCTGAAACTTAACCGACTATCTGTGTAGGCTGACTAGTTTTAGCAGCCTGCCACAAACCGAGATATGTTGCTGGCCCCATGGGGAGAGTGCCTTTGTCACTCTGAGGCCAGTAACAAAGCCTGCACTGGGTGGAGATGCTAACACCTCCCCCAGGCAGGAATTGTCACACCTGGCGGTGAGCCTCAAAGGCTCACCTCCTTTGTGCCAACCCAGCAGGACACTCCAGCTAGTGGAGTTGCCCGCTGTAAGGAAATGCCTCCTTGGCATGGTTGCCCCCTGACTTTTTGCCTTTGCTGATGCTATGTTTACAATTGAAAGTGTGCTGAGGCCTGCTAACCAGGCCCCAGCACCAGTGTTCTTTCCCTAACCTGTACTTTTGTATCCACAATTGGCAGACCCTGGCATCCAGATAAGTCCCTTGTAACTGGTACTTCTAGTACCAAGGGCCCTGATGCCAAGGAAGGTCTCTAAGGGCTGCAGCATGTCTTATGCCACCCTGGAGACCTCTCACTCAGCACAGACACACTGCTTGCCAGCTTGTGTGTGCTAGTGAGGACAAAACGAGTAAGTCGACATGGCACTCCCCTCAGGGTGCCATGCCAGCCTCTCACTGCCTATGCAGTATAGGTAAGACACCCCTCTAGCAGGCCTTACAGCCCTAAGGCAGGGTGCACTATACCATAGGTGAGGGTACCAGTGCATGAGCATGGTACCCCTACAGTGTCTAAACAAAACCTTAGACATTGTAAGTGCAGGGTAGCCATAAGAGTATATGGTCTGGGAGTCTGTCAAACACGAACTCCACAGCACCATAATGGCTACACTGAAAACTGGGAAGTTTGGTATCAAACTTCTCAGCACAATAAATGCACACTGATGCCAGTGTACATTTTATTGTAAAATACACCACAGGGGGCACCTTAGAGGTGCCCCCTGAAACTTAACCGACTATCTGTGTAGGCTGACTAGTTTTAGCAGCCTGCCACAAACCGAGACATGTTGCTGGCCCCATGGGGAGAGTGCCTTTGTCACTCTGAGGCCAGTAACAAAGCCTGCACTGGGTGGAGATGCTAACACCTCTCCCAGGCAGGAATTGTCACACCTGGCGGTGAGCCTCAAAGGCTCACCTCCTTTGTGCCAACCCAGCAGGACACTCCAGCTAGTGGAGTAGCCCGCCCCCTCCGGCCAGGCCCCACTTTTGGCGGCAAGGCCGGAGAAAATAATGAGAAAAACAAGGAGGAGTCACTGGCCAGTCAGGACAGCCCCTAAGGTGTCCTGAGCTGAAGTGACTAACTTTTAGAAATCCTCCATCTTGCAGATGGAGGATTCCCCCAATAGGGTTAGGATTGTGACCCCCTCCCCTTGGGAGGAGGCACAAAGAGGGTGTACCCACCCTCAGGGCTAGTAGCCATTGGCTACTAACCCCCCAGACCTAAACACGCCCTTAAATTTAGTATTTAAGGGCTACCCTGAACCCTAGAAAATTAGATTCCTGCAACTACAAGAAGAAGGACTGCCTAGCTGAAAACCCCTGCAGCGGAAGACCAGAAGACGACAACTGCCTTGGCTCCAGAAACTCACCGGCCTGTCTCCTGCCTTCCAAAGATCCTGCTCCAGCGACGCCTTCCAAAGGGACCAGCGACCTCGACATCCTCTGAGGACTGCCCCTGCTTCGAAAAGACAAGAAACTCCCGAGGACAGCGGACCTGCTCCAAGAAAAGCTGCAACTTTGTTTCCAGCAGCTTTAAAGAACCCTGCAAGCTCCCCGCAAGAAGCGTGAGACTTGCAACACTGCACCCGGCGACCCCGACTCGGCTGGTGGCGATCCAACACCTCAGGAGGGACCCCAGGACTACTCTGATACTGTGAGTACCAAAACCTGTCCCCCCTGAGCCCCCACAGCGCCGCCTGCAGAGGGAATCCCGAGGCTTCCCCTGACCGCGACTCTTTGAACCTAAAGTCCCGACGCCTGGGAGAGACCCTGCACCCGCAGCCCCCAGGACCTGAAGGACCGGACTTTCACTGGAGAAGTGGCCCCCAGGAGTCCCTCTCCCTTACCCAAGTGGAGGTTTCCCCGAGGAATCCCCCCCTTGCCTGCCTGCAGCGCTGAAGAGATCCCGAGATCTCTCATAGACTAACCTTGCGAACCCGACGCCTGTTCCTACACTGCACCCGGCCGCCCCCGCGCTGCTGAGGGTGAAATTTCTGTGTGGACTTGTGTCCCCCCCGGTGCCCTACAAAACCCCCCTGGTCTGCCCTCCGAAGACGCGGGTACTTACCTGCAAGCAGACCGGAACCGGGGCACCCCCTTCTCTCCATTCTAGCCTATGTGTTTTGGGCACCACTTTGAACTCTGCACCTGACCGGCCCTGAGCTGCTGGTGTGGTGACTTTGGGGTTGCTCTGAACCCCCAACGGTGGGCTACCTTGGACCAAGAACTAAGCCCTGTAAGTGTCTTACTTACCTGGTTAACCTAACAAATACTTACCTCCCCTAGGAACTGTGAAAATTGCACTAAGTGTCCACTTTTAAAACAGCTATTTGTGAATAACTTGAAAAGTATACATGCAATTTTGATGATTTGAAGTTCCTAAAGTACTTACCTGCAATACCTTTCGAATGAGATATTACATGTAGAATTTGAACCTGTGGTTCTTAAAATAAACTAAGAAAAGATATTTTTCTATACAAAACCTATTGGCTGGATTTGTCTCTGAGTGTGTGTACCTCATTTATTGTCTATGTGTATGTACAACAAATGCTTAACACTACTCCTTGGATAAGCCTACTGCTCGACCACACTACCACAAAATAGAGCATTAGTATTATCTATTTTTACCACTATTTTACCTCTAAGGGGAACCCTTGGACTCTGTGCATGCTATTCCTTACTTTGAAATAGCACATACAGAGCCAACTTCCTACAATGAGGAACACACTCTGAGACAAATCCAAGCCAATAGGTTTTGTAATAGAAAAATATCTTTTCTTAGTTTATTTTAAGAACCACAGGTTCAAATTCTACATGCAATATCTCATTTGAAAGGTATTGCAGGTAAGTACTTTAGGAACTTTGAATCATTACATTAGCATGTATACTTTTTACATAAAACACAATAAGCTGTTTTAAAAGTGGACACTTAGTGCAATTTTCACAGTTCCTGGGGAGTTAAGTTTTTGTTAGTTTTTGTCAGGTAAGTAAATCACTTACAATTCTCAGGTTTGGGTCCAAGGTAGCCCACGTTGGGGGTTCAGAGCAACCCCAAAGTTACCACACCAGCAGCTCAGGGCCGGTCAGGTGCAGAGGTCAAAGAGGTGCCCAAAACGCATAGGCTTCAATGGAGAGAAGGGGGTGCCCCGGTTCCGGTCTGCCAGCAGGTAAGTACCCGCGTCTTTGGAGGGCAGACCAGGGGGGTTTTGTAGGGTACCGGGGGGGACACAAGTCCACACAGAAAGTACACCCTCAGCGGCACTGGGGCGGCCGGGTGCAGTGTAGAAACAAGCGTCGGGTTTTCAATGGAAATCAATGAGAGATCAAGGGATCTCTTCAGCGTTGCAGGCAGGCAAGGGGGGGGCTCCTCGGCGTAGCCACCACCTGGGCAAGGGAGAGGGCTTCCTGGGGGTCACTCCTGCACAGGAGTTCCGTTCCTTTGGCTGCTGGGGGCTGCGGGTGCAGGGTCTTTTCCAGCCGTCGGGAAATGGAGTTCAGGCAGTCGCGGTCAGGGGGAGCCTCGGGATTCCCTCTGCAGGCGTCGCTGTGGGGGCTTAGGGGGGACAACTTTGGTTACTCACGGACTCGGAGTCGCCGGAGGGTCCTCCATGAGGTGTTGGTTCTCCACCAGTCGAGTCGGGGTCTCCGGGTGCAGTGTTGCAAGTCTCACGCTTCTTGCGGGGAGTTGCAGGGGTCTTTAAATCTGCTCCTTCGAAACAAAGTTGCAGTCTTTTTGGAGCAGTACCGCTGTCCTCGGGAGTTTCTTGGTCTCTTGGAAGCAGGGCAGTCCTCTGAGGTTTCAGAGGTCGCTGGTCCTGGAGAAAGCGTCGCTGGAGCAGGGTTCTTTAGAAGGCAGGAGACAGGCCGGTAGGACTGGGGCCAAAGCAGTTGGTGTCTTTCTTCTTCTGCAGGGGTTTTCAGCTCAGCAGTCTTCTTCTTCGGTAAGTTGCAGGAATCTAAATTCTTAGGTTCAGGGGAGCCCTTAAATACTAAATTTAAGGGCGTGTTTAGGTCTGGGGGGTTAGTAGCCAATGGCTACTAGCCCTGAGGGTGAGTACACCCTCTTTGTGCCTCCTCCCAAGGGGAGGGGGTCACATCCCTAATCCTATTGGGGGAATCCTCCATCTGCAAGATGGAGGATTTCTAAAAGTTGGAGTCACTTCAGCTCAGGACACCTTAGGGGCTGTCCTGACTGGCCAGTGACTCCTCCTTATTTTTCTCATTATTTTCTCCGGCCTTGCCGCCAAAAGTGGGGGCCGGGGGCGGGCAACTCCACTAGCTGGAGTGTCCTGCGGTGCTGGCACAAAGGGGTGAGCCTTTGAGGCTCACCGCCAGGTGTGACAGCTCCTGCCTGGGGGAGGTGTTAGCATCTCCACCCAGTGCAGGCTTTGTTACTAGCCACAGAGTGACAAAGGCACTCTCCCCATGGGGCCAGCAACATGTCCCTAGTGTGGCAGGCTGCTGGAACCAGTCAGCCTACACAGATAGTTGGTTAAGGTTTCAGGGGGGCACCTCTAAAGGTGCCCTCTGGGGTGTATTTTACAATAAAATGTACACTGGTATCAATGTGCATTTATTGTGCTGAGAAGTTGGATACCAAACTTCCCAGTTTTCAGTGTAGCCATTATGGTGCTGTGGAGTTCGTGCATGAGAGACTCCCAGACCATATACTCTTATGGCTACCCTGCACTTACAATGTCTAAGGTTTTGCTTAGACACTGTAGGGGCATAGTGCTCATGCACTGGTGCCCTCACCTATGGTATAGTGCACCCTGCCTTAGGGCTGTAAGGCCTACTAGAGGGGTGACTTATCTATACTGCATAGGCAGTGTGAGGTTGGCATGGCACCCTGAGAGGCGTGCCATGTCGACTTACTCGTTTTGTTCTCATCAGCACACACAAGCTGGCAAGCAGTGTGTTGGTGCTGAGTGAGGGGTCCCCAGGGTGGCATAAGATATGCTGCAGCCCTTAGAGACCTTCCCTGGCATCAGGGCCCTTGGTACCAGGGGTACCAGTTACAAGGGACTTACCTGGATGCCAGGGTGTGCCAATTATGGAATCAAAAGTACATTTTAGGCGAAAGAACACTGGTGCTGGGGCCTGGTTAGCAGGGTCCCAGCACACTTCTCAGTCAAGTCAGCATCAGTATCGGGCAAAAAGTGGGGGGTAACTGCAACAGGGAGCCATTTCTTTACAGCCGCTCTTTTGATAAGTTGGTGTGATTCCACCATTGCAAAGAGTTGCAAGTCTGGCGGTCCAGCACTAGATCCTGAATGTGACCCTGTGCCTGAGACCATTGTTGCGTGAGACACTGTTGCAGGGATCTCCTGTTTAGATGTGCACTGGGCACTATTGATATGCACAATGCCATCATTCCTAATAGTTTCATAATAAACCTTACTGTGCAAGTTTTATTGCATTGTAGTTGAGATATGAGACAATGGAACGCTGTATCGATTGTGTATTGTGCGTTGCTGACAGGTTTGAATGGTGCTGGCTTTTATGAGCCAGTAGTGGAGATAGTGAGACATGCATATACTGTCTTCTGAAGTACGCTGCAACCATTGCAAGGCATTTGGTAAATACCCTTGGTGGTGGTGGTACTCCAAAGGGTAGCATTTTAAATTGGTAGTGCTTGCCTGTTATCACAAATCTTAGATATTTGTGATGTGCTGGATGTATGGGAATATGGAAGTAAGCTTCTTTTAGATCTAATGCGGTCATGTAGTCCTGTTTTTGTAGTAAAGGAATGACATCCTAAAGAGTGACCATGTGGAAATGCTCTGAGAGAATGTACTGATTGAGGGGTCAGATCGAGGATTGAGTGCGCCATCCTTTTTTGGTATGAGGAAGTTGAGAATATACTCCTGTCCCTTGTTGAGGGATAGGTACCATTTCTATTGCACCTTTGAGTAACAGTGATTCTACCTCTAGTTTTAGTAGAACGAGGTGTTCTAGAGAAAGCCTGCTTGAGCAAGGGGGAATATTTGGTGGAGTGGAGAGGAGTTCTAGGCAATAACCGTTGTGGATAATTGACATTACCCATTGAACTTATGTAATGGGGTGCCATTGATGGTAGAAATGTTGCAGTCTTCCTCCCACAGGAGCTGTGTGCGGGGTGAGGATGCAGAGAAAGTCACCGCTTTGATGAGGTGAAGGCACCTCTTGTGGCAGTGGATTTGCCCCTACTTCGAAAATGGTGTCCTCTATAAGATCCTCTGAAAGGGCCCCTAGAATAAGACTGTTGTCCTGTTTTTTTGTTAGGACGTAGAGGCCTCTGTTTGGGGTTTAAAACCCCCTCTAAATTGGGACTTGCAAAAAGTACCCTGAAAAGGTGTTGTGTAAAAGGCACCCAGGACCTTTGCTGTATCAGAGTCCTTTTATAATTTCTCAATGGTGGTATCCACATCTGGCCCAAATAGCATCTGTTTGTTAAACGGCATATTAAGGGCTGCTTGCTGTATCTCAGGTTTGAATCCCGAGCACCTCAACCAAGCATGCCTTCTGATCATAATGCTAGTATTTATACCACTAGCTGCGGAGTCTGCTGCATCGAGGGAGGATCTTATTTGATTGTCTGCAATAGCTTGTCCTTTTGCCACTACCTGCTGTGCCCTTTTTTTGGTGTTCTGGAGGGAGATATTGGAGGAACTCCTGCATCTTGTCCCAATGGGCCCTGTCATACCTGGCTAAAAGAGATTGGGAGTTAGCAACTCTCCAGTGATTTGCAGCGTGAGTCGCCACTCTTTTGCCTACTGCATCAAATTTGCGGCTTAATCAGGGGGCGGAGCATCCCCTATGGAATGACTGTTTGCCCTCTTTTTATCTGCACTAACAATGGAATCAGATGGCAACTGTTGTGTTAAGAGTGGATCTGATGGTGCGGCTTTATATTTTTTGTCCACTCTCGGTATAAGTATTTTAGCCTTTGCTGGTTCTTTTAAAATATCAGCGTGTTTTAGCATGCCTGGTAGCACTGGTAAACATTGGTACGGTTTGTGTGTAGAGAATATCAAATCAAATCAAATCAAATCATTAGCATTTATAAAGCGCGCTACTCACCCGTGCGGGTCTCAAGGCGCTAGGGACAAAGGGGGTGGTTATCGCTGCTCGAACAGCCAGGTCTTTAGGAGTCTCCGGAAAGCGGAGTGGTCCTGAGGCTGGTGGGGAGGGAGTTCCAGGTCTTGGCCGCCAGGAAGGAGAAAGATCTCCCACCCGCTGTGGAGCGTCAGATGCGAGGGACGGTGGTGATTGCGAGGCCAGAGGAGCGGAGGGGGCGGGTGGGGACGTAGAAGTTGAGGCGTCTGTTGAGGTATTCCGGTCCCTTGTCGTGGAGGGCTTTGTGTGCGTGGGTGAGAAGTCGGAAGGTGATCCTTTTGCTGACTGGGAGCCAATGCAGGTGTCTCAGGTGTGCAGAGATGTGGCTGCTGCGGGGTACGTCGAGGAGGAGGCGGGCCGAGGCGTTTTGAATGCGTTGTAGGCGATTTTGGAGTTTGGCTGTGGTCCCGGCGTAGAGGGTGTTGCCGTAGTCCAGGCGGCTCGTGACGAGGGCGTGGGTCACGGTTTTTCTGGTGTCGGCGGGGATCCAGCGGAAGATCTTGCGGAGCATGCGGAGGGTGAGGAAGCAGGCGGAGGACACGGCGTTGACTTGCTTGGTCATGGTGAGAAGAGGGTCCAAGATGAAGCAGAGGTTGCGGGCGTGGTCTGCGGGGGTCGGTGCGGTGCCGAGGGCCGTGGGCCACCAGGAGTCGTCCCAGGCAGACGGGGTATTGCCGAGGATGAGGACTTCAGTTTTTTCAGAGTTCAGCTTTAGGCGGCTGAGCCTCATCCAATCTGCGACGTCCTTCATACCCTCTTGTAGGTTGGTCTTGGCGCTGGCGGGGTCCTTGGTGAGGGAGAGTATAAGTTGGGTGTCGTCGGCGTAGGAGGTGATGATGATGTCGTGCTTGCGTACGATGTTGGCGAGGGGGCTCATGTAGACATTGAAGAGTGTCGGGCTGAGTGATGAGCCTTGAGGTACGCCGCAGATGATCTCAGTGGGTTCTGAGCGAAACGGAGGGAGGTAGACTCTTTGGGAGCGGTTTGCGAGGAAGGAGGCGATCCAGTCCAGGGCCTGGTCTTGGATCCCGGTGGAGCAGAGGCGGGTGATTAGGGTGCGGTGACAGACGGTGTCAAAGGCAGCCGAGAGGTCGAGAAGAATGAGGGCGACTGTTTCACCGTTGTCCATCAGGGTTCTGATGTCGTCTGTGACTGAGATGAGGGCGGTTTCAGTGCTGTGGTTGGTTCGGAATCCGGTCTGTGAGGGGTCGAGCAGGTTGTTGTCTTCCAGGAAGGTGGTCAGCTATTTGTTGACGGTCTTCTCTATTACTTTGGCTGGGAAAGGCAGAAGGGAGATGGGGCGGAAGATTTTCAGGTCGCTCGGGACATCCGTAAGTTTCTTTAGTAGGGCGTTGACTTCGGCGTGTTTCCAGCATTCGGGGAAGGTAGCAGAAGAAAAAGAAGAGTTGATGATGGTCTGGAGGTGGGGGGGGCGATGATGTCGTCGGCTTTGTTAAAGATGAAGTGCGGGCAGGGGTCCGAAGGGGCGCCGGAGTGGATAGAGTTCATGATGGATTTGGTTTCTTCCGTGCTGATGTGGGTCCAGTTGTTGAGGGTGATGGTCGGGGATGTGGGTTCTGTGGTGTTTGGTTGGGTCTGGTGTCCGAAGCTGTCGTGGAGGTCGCTGATCTTGCGATGGAAGAAAGTGGCGAGGGATTCGCATAGATCCTGTGAGGGCGTGACGGCGTTGGCACTGGGATTGGAGAACTCCTTGATGATGCTGAAGAGTTCTCTGCTGTTGTGGCTGTTTTTGTCCAGTCTGTCGGTGAAAAAATTCCTTTTGGCAGCGCGGATCAGGTGGTGGTGTTCGCGGGAATCGTTCTTGAGGGCGGTCATGTGGTCAGCGGTGCGGTCCTTGCGCCAGGCTTTCTCAAGTGCGCGACAAGTTTTCTTTGATTCTTTGAGGGTGTCAGAGAACCAGAGGGGTTTCTTGGTGTTCTGTCGCTGCGAGCGTTTGAGGGGAGCAAGGTTGTCTGCGCAGTTGGAGATCCAGTTTGTGAGGTTGAGGGCTGCGTCGTTGGGGTCAGTAGTGAGGGTGGGTTGGTTGGCGGCGAGTGCGGAGAAGAGTTGCTCTTCAGGGATCTTGTTCCACTGTCGGCGAGGGATGGGTTGAGTGCGGAGGTGGCGGGTCTCGCGTCGGAATGTGAAGTGGACGCAGCTGTGGTCGGTCCAATGTAGGGTGGAGGCGTGGCTGAAGAAGACGTGTTTGCTGGCGGAGAAGATAGGGTCGAGTGTGTGTCCGGCGATGTGGGTGGCAGTGTTCACCAGTTGTTTGAGGCCGAGGTTGGCGAGGTTGTCGAGCAGGATGGTGGTGTTGGGGTCGTTGTTTTGTTCCAGATGGAAGTTGAGGTCGCCTAGGAGGATGTAGTCCGGTGAGGCGAGGGCGTGCGGGGAGATGAAGTCGGCGATGGCGTCGCTGAAAGGGGCGCGAGGTCCGGGAGGACGGTAGACGAGGGATCCTCTGAGGGTGGTCCTCGGGTCGGTGCGAATCTGAAAATGCAGGTGTTCAGCGGCGAGAGGGGAGTCTTCAGTGGAGGTGGTGACGCTGATGGAGTCTTTGAAGACGATGGCGATACCTCCTCCTACTTGGTTGGTGCGGTCTTTCCTGGAGATCTTGTAGCCTTCGGGGATGGCGGTGGCGATGTCTGGAGCAGAGGAGGCGTTCATCCAGGTCTCCGTGATGAAGGCGACATCCGGTGCTGTGGAGTCTAGGAGGTCCCAGAGTTCAACGGCGTGTTTGTGAACGGAGCGAGCGTTGACTAGGATGCACTTGAGGTGGTTGATGGCGCGTGGGCTTGTGGTCGTAGTTGTTGCGTGGTGGAAGATGCGTTTGCAGGAGTTGCAGGCGAAGGGTCCATGGGTGCGTTTGGGGTGAGCTTGGAAGCAGGTGTTGGAGCGTCCTGGGTTGAGGGCATGGAGGGTGGTGGGGTTGTAGCGGATCAGCGGGGCTTGGGAGAGCTGGGGACCAGGGGTCGTGGCGCTGGGCGCAGGCCAGGCGCGGACGGGCGCCATATGAAGTAGGAGGGGGGGGGGGGGGGGGGAGGGGTCAGCTGGGGGCGAATGGGAGCTGGGGGGCGGGGGCGTGCAGGAGGTCGCGGCGGGAAAGCGCGAGGGAGGGGGGGGACAGGTAGAGTGCTGGGGAGGGGGGTTTAAGGGTGGAGGGGGGAGAGTGTTAGGAGGTTTAGGAGATTAGGGAGAAAGATAGGTGTAGGGTTGTGAAGATAGGGGAGGGGGGGTTGTAGAGGTGGGTGAGGGTGAGAGGTAGAGTGAGGGGATAGGAAGATAGGTAATAGAGGGGGTGGCGGGAGGGGGGGGAGAGATGGAGAAATAGGTAGAGAGAAAAGGTAGATAGAGAAATCGATAGATAGGGAAAAAGATAGAGAGATAGGAAGATAGGAGGAGGTGGAGAGTGAGGGAGTTGGATAGTGGGATAGAGAGATGGAGAGATAGGAAGATAGGAGGAGGTGGAGAGTGAGGGAGTTGGATAGTGGGATAGAGAGATGGAGAGATAGGTAGATAGGAGGAGTGAGGGAGGTAGAAAGTGAACGGGTTAGATAGGGGAGATAGATGGGGGATGCGAGTGGGGGAGGGGGATGAGGCAGGAGCAGGAGGGCAGGCGCGGGGAGAAGAGGACGGAGGAGGCGGAAGACAGAGGAAGACAGAGGAAGACAGAGGAAGACAGAGGAAGACAGAGGAAGACAGAGGAAGACAGAGGAAGACAGAGGAAGACAGAGGAAGACAGAGGAAGACAGAGGAAGACAGAGGAAGACAGAGGAAGACAGAGGAAGACAGAGGAAGACAGAGGAAGACAGAGGAAGACAGAGGAAGATACAAAAAATGAAGAGACAGAGTGCAGAAGACCACAGCAGAAGATGAGGAAGAAGAGAAGAGGAGAGAAGACGGGGAGAAGAGAAGTACAGAAGAAGAATACAGACGAGGAGAGAGGCGGAAGAACAGAGAAGAAGAAAAGAGGAAAAGAAGCAGGAGCAGGAGAGAGGGTGAGTAGCGCGGGCAGAACGAGGGGCTGGGAGGTGGGGGGTACTTACTGTGAAGTGGGTCTCAGGAACTCAGGAACCTGGAGGAGCTGCAGCGGCAGGGGGAGCGACCTACCCTTGGGTCAAGGGTCGCAACCACTGTCGCGCAGCGGCTGCCATATGAGGTAGGAGGGGGGGGAGGGGTCAGCTGGGGGCGAATGGGAGCTGGGGGGCGGGGGCGTGCAGGAGGTCGCGGCGGGAAAGCGCGAGGGAGGGGGGGGGGAACAGGTAGACTGAGAAGAGCTGGGGGAGGGGGGTTTAAGGGTGGAGGGGGGAGAGTGTTAGGAGGTTTAGGAGATTAGGGAGAAAGATAGGTGTAGGGTTGTGAAGATAGGGGAGGGGGGGTTGTAGAGGTGGGTGAGGGTGAGAGGTAGAGTGAGGGGATAGGAAGATAGGTAATAGAGGGGGTGGCGGGAGGGGGGGAGAGATAGAGAAATAGGTAGAGAGAAAAGGTAGATAGAGAAATCGATAGATAGGGAAAAAGATAGAGAGATAGGAAGATAGGAGGAGGTGGAGAGTGAGGGAGGTAGAAAGTGAACGGGTTAGATAGGGGAGATAGATGGGGGATGCGAGTGGGGGAGGGGGATGAGGCAGGAGCAGGAGGGCAGGCGCGGGGAGGAGAGCAGAAGGACTGGAGAGCAGAAGGACTGAAGAGCAGAAGGACTGAAGAGCAGAAGGACTGAAGAGCAGAAGGACTGAAGAGCAGAAGGACTGAAGAGCAGAAGGACTGAAGAGCAGAAGGACTGAAGAGCAGAAGGACTGAAGAGCAGAAGGACTGAAGAGCAGAAGGACTGAAGAGCAGAAGGACAGAGGAAGACAGAGGAAGACAGAAGAAGACCGAAGAAGACCGAAGAAGACCGAAGAAGACCGAAGAAGACCGAAGAAGACCGAAGAAGACCGAAGAAGACCGAAGAAGACCGAAGAAGACCGAAGAAGACCGAAGAAGACCGAAGAAGACCGAAGAAGACCGAAGAAGACCGAAGAAGACCGAAGAAGACCGAAGAAGACCGAAGAAGACCGAAGAAGACCGAAGAAGACCGAAGAAGACCGAAGAAGACCGAAGAAGACCGAAGAAGACAGAAGAAGACAGAAGAAGACAGAAGAAGACAGAAGAAGACAGAAGAAGACAGAAGAAGACAGAGGAACACAGAAGAAGACAGAGGAACACAGAAGAAGACAGAGGAACACAGAGGAAGATACAAAAAACGAAGAGACAGAGTGCAGAAGACCACAGCAGAAGATGAGGAAGGGGAGAAGAGAAGTACAGAAGAAGAATACAGACGAGGAGAGAGGAGGAAGAACAGAGAAGAAGAAAAGAGGAAAAGAAGCAGGAGCAGGAGAGAGGGTGAGTAGCGCGGGGCAGAACGAGGGGCTGGGAGGTGGGGGGTACTTACTGTGAGGTGGGTCTCAGGAACTCAGGAACCTGGAGGAGCTGCAGCGGCAGGGGGAGCAACCTACCCTTGGATAGGGTGTTGAATAGAAAGTCATCCTCTATGGGTTCAGAGTGCAGCTGCACATTGTGGTATGTGGCTGCTCTAGCAATCACCCGAGTATAGGCTGGAGTGTCTTCTGGTGAAGATGGCCAAGTGGGATATGTATCAGGGTCATTAGATAGGATAGTGTCTGAATCATATATATCCCATGGGTCTACATTGTAAGTATTGTCAACCACATAATCCCCATGTGAAGAAACAGAAAATTGCATAGAATACTGTGTAGGTGAAGGTGATGGTGGAGAAGTGGGTAGCAAAAAAATATGCGATGGAGAAGACTCTTTGGTTTCTCCTTGTGCTTAAATATTTTCATGGGTGAAGGCCCATGTTCCAAACTTACTTGGAAAGATGGTAGGAAGTTGGCTCTGTATGCACTATTTCAAAGTAAGGAATAGTATGCACAGAGTCCAAGGGTTCCCCTTAGAGGTAAGATAGTGGCAAAAAGAGATAATACTAATGCTCTATTTTGTGGTAGTGTGGTCGAGCAGTAGGCTTATCAAAGGAGTAGTGTTAAGCATTTGTTGTACATACACACAGTGTAAAGAAATGGCTTCCTGTTGCAGTTACCCCCCACTTTTTGCCTGATACTGATGCTGACTTGACTGAGAAGTGTGCTGGGACCCTGCTAACCAGGCCCCAGCACCAGTGTTCTTTCACCTAAAATGTACCATTGTTTCCACAATTGGCACAACCCTGGCACCTAGGTAAGTCCCTTGTAACTGGTACCTCTGGTACCAAGGGCCCTGATGCCAGGGAAGGTCTCTAAGGGCTGCAGCATGTCTTATGCCACCCTAGGGACCCCTCACTCAGCACAGACACACTGGTTGCCAGCTTGTGTGTGCTGGTGGGGAGAAAATGACTAAGTCGACATGGCACTCCCCTCAGGGTGCAATGCCAACCTCACACTGCCTGTGGCATAGGTAAGTCACCCCTCTAGCAGGCCTTACAGCCCTAAGGCAGGGTGCACTATACCACAGGTGAGGGCATATGTGCATGAGCACTATGCCCCTACAGTGTCTAAGCAAAACCTTAGACATTGTAAGTGCAGGGTAGCCATAAGAGTATATGGGCTGGGAGTCTGTCAAAAACGAACTCCACAGCTCCATAATGGCTACACTGAAAACTGGGAAGTTTAGTATCAAACTTCTCAGAATAATAAACCCACACTGATGCCAGTGTTGGATTTATTAAAAAATGCACACAGAGGGCACTTTAGAGATGCCCCCTGTATTTTACCCAATTGTTCAGTGCAGGACTGACTGGTCTCTGCCAGCCTGCCGCTGAGAGACGAGTTTCTGACCCCATGTGGTGAGGCCCTTTGTGCTCTCTGGGGACAGAAACAAAAGCCTGCTCTGGGTGGAGGTGATTCACACCTCCCCCCTGCAGGAACTGTAACACCTAGCAGTGAGCTTCAAAGGCTCAGGCTTCGTGTTACAATGCCCCAGGGCACTCCAGCTAGTGGAGATGCGCGCCTCCTGGACCCAGCCCCCACTTTTGGCGGCAAGTCCAGGAGAGATAATGAGAAAAACAAGGAGGAGTCACTGGCCAGTCAGGACAGCCCCTAAGGTGTCCTGAGCTGAGGTGACTGACTTTTAGAAATCCTCCATCTTGTAGAAGGAGGATTCCCCCAATAGGGATAGGAATGTGACCCCTCCCCTTGGGAGGAGGCACAAAGAGGGTGTACCCACCCTCAGGGCTAGTAGCCATTGGCTACTAACCCCCCAGACCTAAACACGCCCTTAAATTTAGTATTTAAGGGCTTCCCTGAACCTAAAGATTTAGATTCCTGCAACTACAAGAAGAAGGACTGCCGAGCTGAAAGACCCCTGCAGAGGAAGACCAGAAGACACCAACTGCCTTGGCCCCAGACTTACCGGCCTGTCTCCTGCCTTCCAAAGAACCTGCTCCAGCGACGCTTTCCAAGGGACCAGCGACCTCTGAATCCTCTGAGGACTGCCCTGCTTCGAAAAAGACAAGAAACTCCCGAGGACAGCGGCACTGCTCCAAAAGAACTGCAACTTTGTTACAAGGAGCAGATTTAAAGGCCCCTGCAATTCCCCGCAAGAAGCGTGAGACTTGCAACACTGCACCCGGCGACCCCGACTCGACTGGTGGAGAACAACCAACTCAGGGAGGACCCTCCGGCGACTCTACGACTGAGTAACCAAAGTTGTCCCCCCTGAGCCCCCACAGCGACGCCTGCAGAGGGAATCCCCAGGCTCCCCCTGACCGCGACTGTCTGAACTCCATTTCCCGACGGCTGGAAAAGACCCTGCACCCCCAGCCCCTAAAGAAACGGAACTTCTGTGCAGGAGTGACCCCCAGGAGGCCCTCTCCCTTGCCCGGGTGGTGGCTACCCCGAGGAGCCCCCCCCTTGCCTGCATCGCTGAAGAGACCCCTTGGTGTCCCATTGAAACCTGAAGGAAACCAGACGCGTGTTTGCACACTGCACCCGGCCACCCCCGCGCTGCTGAGGGTGTACTTTCTGTGCTACTTTGTGTCCCCCCCGGTGCCCTACAAAACCCCCCTGGTCTGCCCTCCGAAGACGTGGGTACTTACCTGCTGGCAGACTGGAACCGGGGCACCCCCTTCTCTCCATTATAGCCTATGTGTTTTGGGCACCTCTTTGACCTTTGCACCTGACCGGCCCTGAGCTGCTGGTGTGATAACTTTGGGGTTGCTCTGAACCCCCAACGGTGGGCTACCTTGGACCAAAAACTGAGAACTGTAAGTGACTTACTTACCTGTGAAAACTAACAATAACTTACCTCCCCCAGGAACTGTGAAAATTGCACTGTGTCCACTTTTAAAACAGCTTATTGTGTTTTATGACAAAAGTATTCATGCTAATGTAATGATTCAAAGTTCCTAGAGTACTTACCTGCAATACCTTCCAAACAAGCTATTACATGTGAAATTTGAACCTGTGGTTCTTAAAATAAACTAAGAAAAGATATTTTTCTATAACAAAACCTATTGGCTGGATTTGTCTCTGAGTGTGTGTACCTCATTTATTGTCTTGTGTATGTACAACAAATGCTTAACACTACTCCTTGGATAAGCCTACTGCTCGACCACACTACCACAAAATAGAGCATTAGTATTATCTCTTTTACCACTATTTTACCTCTAAGGGGAACCCTTGGACTCTGTGCATGCTATTCCTTACTTTGAAATAGCACATACAGAGCCAACTTCCTACACACAGGCAATAAATGAGGAACACACACTCAGAGACAAATCCAGGCCAATAGGTTTTGTTATAGAAAAATATATTTTCTTAGTTTATTTTAAGAACCACAGGTTCAAATTCTACATGTAATATCTCATTTGAAAGGTATTGCAGGTAAGTACTTTAGGAACTTTGAATAGTCACAGTAGCATATATACTTTTTACATAAAACACAATAAGCTGTTTTAAAAGTGGACACACTGCAATTTTCACAGTTCCTGGGGGAGGTAAAGTAATGTTAGTTTTTGCAGGTAAGTAAACCACCTACTGGGTTAAGATTGGGGTCCAAGGTAGCCCACCGTTGGGGGTTCAGAGCAACCCCAAAGTCACCACACCAGCAGCTCAGGGCCGGTCAGGTGCAGAGTTCAAAGTGGTGCCCAAAACGCATAGGCTTCAATGGAGAGAAGGGGGTGCCCCGGTTCCAGTCTGCCAGCAGGTAAGTACCCGCGTCTTCGGAGGGCAGACCAGGGGGGTTTTGTAGGGCACCGGTGGGGACACAAGTCCACACAGAAAGTACACCCTCAGCAGCGCGGGGGCGGCCGGGTGCAGTGTGTAAACAAGCGTCGGGTTTCCAATGGGAGTCAATGGGAGACCAAGGGGTCTCTTCAGCGGTGCAGGCAGGCAAGGGGGGGGCTCCTCGGGGTAGCCACCACCTGGGCAAGGGAGAGGGCCTCCTGGGGGTCACTCCTGCACTGAAGTTCCGATCCTTCAGGGGCTGGGGGCTGCGGGTGCAGGGTCTTTTCCAGCCGTCGGGATTTTAGAGTCAGGCAGTCGCGGTCAGGGGGAGCCTGGGGATTCCCTCTGCAGGCGTCGCTGTGGGGGCTCAGGGGGGACAACTTTGGTTACTCACGGTCTTGGAGTCGCTGGAGGGTCCTCCCTGAGGTGTTGGTTCTCCACCAGTCGAGTCGGGGTCGCCGGGTGCAGTGTTGCAAGTCTCACGCTTCTTGCGGGGATTGCAGGGGTCTTTAAATCTGCTCCTCTGTAACAAAGTTGCAGTCTTTTTGGAGCAGGTCCGCTGTCCTCGGGAGTTTCTAGTCTTTCTTGAAGCAGGGCAGTCCTCTAAGGATTCAAAGGTCGCTGGTCCTGGGGAAAGCGTCGCTGGAGCAGGGTTCTTTAGAAGGCAGGAGACAGGCCGGTAGGACTGGGGCCAAAGCAGTTGGTGTCTTCTTTTCTTCTTCTGCAGGGGTCTTTCAGCTCAGCAGTCCTCTTCTTCTTGTAGTTTCAGGAATCTAAATTCTTAGGTTCAGGGAAGCCCTTAAATACTAAATTTAAGGGCGTGTTTAGGTCTGGGGGGTTAGTAGCCAATGGCTACTAGCCCTGAGGGTGGGAACACCCTCTTTGTGCCTCCTCCCAAGGGGAGGGGGTCACATTCCTATCCCTATTGGGGGGAATCCTCCATCTGAAAGATGGAGGATTGCTAAAAGTTAGAGTCACTTCAGCTCAGGACACCTTAGGGGCTGTCCTGACTGGCCAGTGACGACTCCTTGTTATTCTCATTATCTCCTCCGGCCTTGCCGCCATAAGTGGGGCTGTGACCGGAGGGGTCGGGCAACTCCACTAGCTGGAGTGCCCTGTGGTGCTGGAACAAAGGGGGTAAGCCTTTGAGGCTCACCACCAGGTGTTACAGCTCCTGCCTGGGGGAGGTGTTAGCATCTCCACCCAGTGCAGGCTTTGTTACAGGCCACAGAGTGACAAAGGCACTCTCCCCATGTGGCCAGCAACATGTCTCGAGTGTGGCAGGCTGCTAGAACCAGTCAGCCTACACGGGTAGTTGGATTAGGTTTCAGGGGGCACCTCTAAGGTGCCCTCTGGGGTGTATTTTACAATAAAATGTACACTGGCATCAGTGTGCATTTATTGTGCTGAGAAGTTTGATACCAAACTTCCCAGTTTTCAGTGTAGCCATTATGGTGCTGTGGAGTCCATGTTTGACAGACTACCAGACCATATACTCTTATGGCTACCCTGCACTTACAATGTCTAAGGTTTGGCTTAGACACTGTAGGGGCACAGTGCTCATGCACTGGTGCCCTCACCTATGGTATAGTGCACCCTGCCTTAGGGCTGTAAGGCCTACTAGAGGGGTGACTTATCTATACTGCATAGGCAGTGTGAGGTTGGCATGGCACCCAGAGGGGAGTGCCATGTCGACTTACTCATTTTGTTCTCACCAGCACACACAAGCTGGCAAGCAGTGTGTCTGTGCTGAGTGAGGGGTCCCCAGGGTGGCATAAGATATGCTGCAGCCCTTAGAGACCTTCCCTGGCATCAGGGCCCTTGGTACCAGGGGTACCAGTTACAAGGGACTTACCTGGATGCTGGGGTGTGCCAATTGTGGAATCAAAAGTACAGGTTAGGGAAAGAACACTGGTTGCTGGGGCCTGGTTAGCAGGCCTCAGCACACTTTCAATTGAAAACATAGCATCAGCAAAGGCAAAAAGTCAGGGGGTAACCATGCCAAGAAGGCATTTCCTTACAGACAGCTTCCTCTTTGTTTTTGAAGGAGGAGAGGCAATCTTTCCTGTGTCTTTTTGAATCTGTATTTTCTGTTGTTTATGGTCCATGACTTCAAGAATGGGCCTAATGTCTGCTGATTCCTCTGTAAATAGAAAATATTTGCTTCCTATAGTTGTGCGCTCCAAAAGATTGGTGATGGGGCTGCTTTAATGTGGACTCTGAAGCAGATGGGAGTTTTTTCGGCTCCGAGGAGAAGGTTGGCTGTTCCGGCTCAGGTGGTATGCAAACGTTTAGATTCCTAAGTGGAAGCCTCTGCCTTGTGACTCGATCCCGAAACGGGCGTGGTAGCCTGTTCGGTCAAACACATTTTGGTCTTTTTAAGCACCGAACCAGAGGGCCAGTCATCGAGATGTAACTTTCGGGCTCGACCATGGCCAGTAAGCAGTGGTGGAACCAAGACCTTTTGTGTTGACATTTTGTGATGTATTTGGTGATGGGAAGGGGCTGGCTTACTCACGTACTGCGCCGCAGGAATAACTTGGTTGTCCCCATCTGAGACACGGTCGGAATCAGAGACTGGAAACTTTTGTTCAGTTGACTTCGATGCCATCTCCAGCCGACGCGCTCTTCAATCCAGCAGTGTCTTCTTGGAGCGGAAGGATCGGCACATCTTGCAGGTTTCTTTCTTGTTGGCCGGAGGGGAGGTTACACACAGAGTGCTGGTCGGTGTAGAGGAACTTAGCAAGGCACAGAGGACAGAATCGAAACTGAGTCTGATCCATGCACCTTTGACACAGAAGGCCCGAGAAGGGCGTCTAATCGATCCAGACACTACAATCGGATTGAGCGTAGTATGGAGAAACACGTTTGAAAGCTATACCGACGTTTGATGGAGAAGTTCAGATAGTACTGAACCGAGATCTACCGGAGCGAGCAGGAACACGTCCGAATCAGACAATGGAAAGAAAAACTAACAAAGGACTCGATACCCATGTGCACTTTCACCGAGAGGAGTCACCACTTGATCTCGTGACTCAAAAAAGCCGCTTCGAAGATAAACAACTTTTAACACTCCGAGCCCAACTCTAGATTGCGGCCTTAAGCAAAACATGTGTATCTGCAGCTACACATGCCATTGAACATTATATATATATATATATATATATATATATATATATATATACACACACACACACACACACACACACACACACATACATATATACATACATATACACACACACACATATATATATATATATATACATACACACACACGTTGGTTGCAAGCCCTAATGTGCAACACTGTGACGCACTCCTGAACACTGAGCTATTCTGTTCCTGCCCTAGGCATGCCCAATCTGCCTTTTTTTTTAAAAAAAAATCCTACCCTTCGTGTGCCTATCCTATTAAAACCCTCCTGCAGCTGTGCTCCACTCAATATTGACCTATCCTGTCCCTCCTCATGTGTGCTCCTTTCCAGGCTGCTTTACCATCCCTTTCACATTTGTTCTCTAATCTGCCACTGCCCTATTCCATTCCTCCCCACTCCTAGGCAATCTATCTTCAATATATCTCCTCCATCACCATTTAAACACTGGTCTATCTCTTCCCTACTCTTCAAGTGTGCATCCAATCAAACCAGTCCCATTTCATTGCTCACTGTGCATGCTCCATTTGACCTACTTTCCATCCCTCACACATGTGTGAATACAGTTATCCAGTTTGTCCACCCTGTGTTTCATATCTCATTCTCATATATATTCTACGCTGGACCTATATTCAACTCCCTCCCCCCCTTCATTCAACATTTGAAACTGGTACCATTCCAACATGTTCTGAATGGTCTATCAATCCTGTACTATTCCATTCCTTACCTGCACACGGTTTCAAATGGGTGCTATTCCGTTTAGGTGCTCCATTAAAATTGTATTATTCTGACCCTCACAAACAAAAAATAATCTCAATCCATTACTGTACCATACCCTTTTGCAGCTGTACTCGATCTTAATCAATTCTACTGCACTGCTCCTTTTCTCCATTATACACCCTGGGTAAATTTGTCCTGAGAGATCATCAGTTTGCACTTCGTGTCTGTCGCCATAAGAATTAATTCACAGTTCAGTGGCAGCGGATAGCAATCAGAGCTTAATTTATTGTAACGTCAAACTCATTAAATAACTTACCTCTTCATTGAGGCTGAGGGCACGGAGAAGGGAGTCTAAATCGTCAAACTCAGCATAACCAAAACCCTTCAATCGCTCAGGGTTGCTAGGCTCCCGCGGCAAACGTACTGCACTGATCTGCACATAAAAATGGAGAAAGAAAAAGCAGTCTAAAATTCCTGGTTTCAGTAAAGCAGAATACACTGCATTTCATCCAACACTTATAAACCCAGGCCCATCCTGCAGTCATCTTGTAGATATCACGTCTGCTACATTATCTGCAATAGTTTTTATTTTTTTCTATTTTTATTTTTTTAATTTTTTTAATGAAGCAGCTATTTTAGGTAGACGAGTCCGGACTGCACAGTACGTGTTAGTAAAGAGCCACCCTCGCCCCAAGAAGCTGCATGTGCTTTACCAATAGCAATCTGAAATGCAGAAAACACCTACTTGATTTACATGTGAATTGTAGCAGTCATGTCTTTATCCTGGGCTCACTGGGCAGGATGGGCATTATAATGCGTACATCCAGGAAGAGTGCCAGCCCAAGATCGGACACTGACATTTTCACATTGGATTCAAGAGTCTACACAGGTGTAACAATTCAGAACAAGCATTTGTGATGCAATAGGTCTCGCATTTGCTGAGCTATTGGCTTTGCAAATGCATAACTGGACTTTTCTTGCCACATAACTTGGTTAAGCCTGCTGCATAATTTGGCCACTCTGCCACAAAATTCCAGTGGCCCTGCATATAAATAACTAAAGCACTTCCATTTACCTTCTTCCTCTGTCTTCAACAAAAAATTAAAATATTGCCATTTATTATATTTTTAAAATACACCCACCCACCCAAAACCTAGTGTGGGGACCCAGAGATGAAACCCTGCATGCTTGCACCTTTATAACCACACACGGCATTGCTTGAGAATTTAGCTGTCATCAGTGTGAGATCAGACAAGTGTATATTGAAGAGGAGAGGGTTTTGAAGGGAATGATTATTTGGGTACTGCATGGCTGCCAAGTTTCTTATGTGTGACATCACCATGGTGTAAGTGTGCTCCTATGTGACACTGCATGCCTTCAGTGTGACAGAGTGAAACTTAATTGCAATTACAACCATGCAGAAAAATCCCTGAAAAGAAATTAGAAATTGCCCTACATATGAAGCACTAAAAGTAGGTGATTCTTTTTCCAAATTAACTTGCATTGAGGCAGTGCTGCTCTCTGTTGAAATACTGCCATATTTAAAAACTGCCATATTTAAAAGGTACGTGTCTGCAGAGAGCAGGGACTACCCACCATCGGCCCCTTAAAAGAGTACACAGTGTCCGAGATTAAACCATGACCGCCATTAATCTTTTTTGACCCCTTATCTTAAAGCGTGGCACTGGGCAGGGCCGATTCTAGGATTGTACGGTAAATAAGCAAATGCCTATGCAATAAAGAGATGGACTTGATGGTCAGGATAGCACTCCGTAGAGCTAGAATAGACTACCAGCACACTGGAGTCATTTATGACCTAATGAAGAAGTACATTTTAACGTTTAGTCAGTTAATTATATTTTATCAGCAAAGCCCAGTCATCACAGCGCTTTATAAAAGGATAGAAAGCGCATGTGGGAGAGCAGTAGTAGCCGTTGGTGACGGAGGGAAAAAAATACTGTGCTGGAAGGGCTTAGCTATCATCAGAACACTTAGTCATGAAAAGCAGCCGTACTTGGGAGGGGGGTGGGGAGCTAGGAGACAATTTTCTTACAGAAACACACATTTGATACTGCAGAAAAATAATATTTCCAAGTACGGTGCCCGACAGTAGAATAACGCAATATTGATGAGAAACGACCTGTGAAATGGTGCTATTTAGCCAATCTGTTTGGAAATGTGATAACTAAAAGTAAAGGTTAGAGTCAGATTAAACAACAATAGTCTTGGTGGTGAAACAGACCCCTAATCCTTGCTTGCCTTAAAATCGTACATGCAATGCCCACTCAGCACAATAGCCGATCTCTTTACTCCATTTTCCAGGCCTGCTTTTGGCTTCTAGTCCAACCATGGCTGGCCCTTTAAGAAACCGTTATTTAATGGAAAACAGCAACTATATGCCTGTGGTTTTGGGTGCAAATTCTTTATAACGATGTCTGAAACACAGTTGAAACTACAACCGATGAGTCAACGGAGTTGATCTCGGGTCAAGGTGACTTCAAAACGATGTGGACCGATAGAAAAACTTTGTTCGGATGCAACACCTACCACAGGCGCAGCAGGAGCAGCGGCCCCGGGGTTCTGAGGGGCCCAATCAACCCTGATAATTGCAGTATTTTAGACTTAAGTCACAAAGCAATTAGACTGAGGGGCAAAGAGCAAGAATTGACCACTAGCAAGCAGGGATTTATAAAGGGATACTGAAACAAATGAAAAAGCAGAGAGCCCACAAAGTAAGTATATACTATACAAAGTATATGCAAGAGATCTTGAATGCTCGACCTAAAAAAAAAAAAAAAAAAAAAAAAAAAGTTGCGTCTGCTGCTCCACAAACCTGAGAGTAGCCAAAGGACACCTCATCCAAGGCACAGGAATGGACCACTGGTTAGTAGTAACTATGCACCTTTTTTAACTGACCATGCCATGCTGAATCTTAGGAAGTTAGGGGGGCTCAGCAGCAGACAAAGTCAACTGCCTTACTCACCTGCTCTATATTTTTTTAATTAATTTTGCTGGCAAACAGACGTGAGAAAGAGATTCTGATTAGGTAAGTTAGTTTCGGTTACCTAAAAGGTGCCATCAAAGAAAAACCTTAAACTCCTCAGCAGCCACTTAACTACGAATCAAGACACAAAATAGCTGGTATCCGCTATAAAGTGGGATTTGCGATGACAAACAAACCACAAGCTTAGGCCTTTTTATTTTATGCATATATGGCACCCTATGAAGGTATGAGTTGTGATTTGCACAGCACAAACCTTTAAAGGGAGTAGAGTAAATTACATGGTGTGCTGGGAGGCGATACAAGAAGATGCACATCAAGTGGGAATTACACCAGTACATTGCAATTCACATTTTTAGGCACGATTTAATTATTTTAAAGAATGCTGCAATACATTTTTTCTACTAGAATTCAAATGTTAGAAAAAGATGAAAACTATGTCCCTTACAAGTGAGTTCTCAGCACTATTGGATGTTCACCACACCTGTCCCTGCAGCTAGGATCATAGAGCTTCTGAACTACAACCTCACAATATATACTGTTCATGTCGAGATTTCATAGTCACACTACACCCAATATTTACATAGTTTATTCATCACTTCATATTTTACAAGATTAATTAACTTTTTTTCAAGAACGTTAAGCAAGGGACACCAAGCAGAGGGGGGGAAAATGTTTTCAAGCATTGAAAGAATATGATCAAAAGTGAAGCCTCCCACCCGAAGTGAGTTACAAATATTTTGAGTAAATCAACCAGAAATGCCACTTTCTTCTCCCTACTATGCACGTAGGGTAGAAGAGTACACCAGCTCCCTCCCCACAGCCACAGGATACAAAGAAAGCAACTATCTCACATACTCACATTCAGCCCATGGAAAAATTTTAATATAGACTCTTCGCACACATCATAGGGGAGGTTTCCAAGGAAAGCGGTGAAAGGAGGAGATTTAGGGAGTCTGCTTCTATCCACATCCGGTTCACGAGCAGCGCGAGGTGCAGTAGGCAGGATAGAGCGATCAATCGCAGGTGTCCGATAAGCATCATCGTCGTTACTATGCCAAGTGGTAGAAACTAGAGCAGACAAGTACCAATGTTAAGATAAACAGAGAAACTGCTTAATGAAGCACAGTATGACAGTCAAATTTAACTTTCTAATTAAGCCACACAATTTACATTCCTCTGTTCATCACTTGATCTGCAGGTAGTTCTGTGCCCTGAACTGATCTTTGTATGGAAGTTCATAAAAACTAAGTTAGACTCACTGCTAATTTAGAACAAAGCTCCTAAAGATTAACCCTAGTGGTACACCTTACTGAAAGGCCACAGTGAGGGAAAAAAAAAAAAAAAGAGCTTGAGCACATGGATTCCATGGACAAATCCTTCTAATTAGATTCCTTTACAGAATATTAAGAGACCATTCAACATCCTGTTTAACTATTTTATTCAAAGAGCACTAGATACGTGTAAACCTTCAAACTAGTGCCTAATGCAAGACTACAGGAAAAGTCAAAGCTTCAGAGAAACTTACCATCTCCTTCCAAATCATCTGTCTCATCAGCCCAGCTGACAGGCTTGGAAGAGTAGCTGCTGCCACCCCCACGATCATAACTGCTACCTCCACGGTCATAGCCGCCACGATCAAAGCTGCTTCCGCCACGATCAAAGCTGCTTCCGCCACGATCAAAGCTGCTTCCGCCACGATCAAAGCTGCTTCCGCCACGATCAAAGCTGCTTCCGCCACGATCAAAGCTGCTTCCGCCACGATCAAAGCTGCTTCCGCCACGATCGTGGCCCCCGATGCCTCCTCCACCACTGCTGCCACCAGTGGTATCATCTGCCAAGAAGTCAGTGAGGGTCAGGGTCTTTCCCTTCTTACCTTTCTTCTTAGCTGTGAAGAAGAAATACAAGTCAGTGCAACAATCTAAACGCCAAACAACAACACAAAAAAAAGTCAAGAGTGCATCAGCTAATGAGACCCACAATACCATTGTAGGGTAGGTTAAATGTTTATTTTCCGAAGTTCACCATTCACAATGAGGTCATCATATGCTAACACAAAAGGACTAACAAAAATGAGTTGAATAAAATACCAGTCTGGACATAACCATATGGAAAGAAATAAATGAGGGAGGAAATCATGTAAAAGATTTTCAGCATTTTCAAATTTTCATATATAGTGAGCATTTCAAAGCTTCTGTTGGGGGGGAGGAAGGGGCAGATCATCACAGAAACGCCAGTTTTATGGATTTTCTTCAACATTTAGGATCCTAATAGGACAGAACGTGACAATTCATGTGTTCGACATCCACTCAAATTGAGGCAAGGCAGAGTCAGATCCCTAAAAGTGTTGTAGAGAAATAACCTTGAAGTGCCAGAGGAGGAAATCACAGAAAAACCAAAGTGAAACTGATCACTGCTGGATCCTGAAAACTACAAGAGGGAAAAAGTAAAAGGTGATGACAGGACACAACTTACAAGTAGAGGCTGTCAGCAGCAGCACCACTAAAATCTTAATCCAATGTTTTAGTGACTAGCTACTAGACAAGCAGCCTTTGTGACTGCTGCATTTTTCAGATGACCTGAGGAATGTGTATGAAAGAGAAAAATGTATGCAAATATCCTTGACCAGTTCATCCATTGTGCATTGCCCAGGGACTGTGGGCGAGAGTACCTGGAGGTGATACATTGAGATCTTACATTCAAGTGTGTTGCAGACAGCTTGACTGGGACATGATACATCATTCCAAGTATTTCTGCAGCACTTGGGGATGTCACTCCTATTCGTGGGTCTGTAGATGACTCCAGCTGAGATCTGCAAGCTTGGTGCATAACCCCGACAGGTGTTTTACCAGTAGATTAATTTAATGGGTTATGGTCCAAAGTCAGATCTCTTATGATAAAATGGAGCAGTGAACTGAACATGTTACATCTTTGTTCTCTATTTAGTACATTACTGTCATATTGTTTGCAGAAATTAGTACAATTCTGCAACAATTTTGAGGCAAGAATGCCTTGATGGCTGCTTTAATCTCCAGCAGTTCTAATCCGTTGATGCGGAGGTAACCTTGCTACAATTGTCAACTGACCCTGAACTACTACAAATGCATCGGTGTCTATGGTCACTAGAAACTGAGGGTTGAGAACCAGCCTTACCAGTAACAAATTGTCTGCTTTCTGCCCTTGTTGTTTTTGCTGAACACTGGACTTTACCAACTCTAGACCCTCCCAGTCGCTTGTGACCACTGTATGGACAGACATTCTTGAAGCAGATGCATGTGTAACCTGGCTTTTGGTACTAAGATAATGCATTATTATGCCATCATATCAAACAGTTTCATAACCGTCCTCCCTCTCAGAGGCTTCAACAACTGGTAAAAGAGGAAGCAGCCCTTGGAAGGTCTCTTCTCTCTCTAAACTAGGATAGACATTTAAAGTAATTCTATTTAGTGCAGTCTCTTGGTTGCCTTAAATTTGCTGGAAATTTATGTTTGATTTTGTTCTTTATTTCACATTGACGGTGACCCTTAATTGGTGTAGGAACGGCTTATTTTTTTTGTCAGCAAGACACTGGTCTCAACTCTTTCCCTTTACCCGCCAGTCATTCAGGTAAAGAAAAACGCGGATGTGATGCACTGCCACAAGAGCTAGACATTTAGTCAACTCCCTTAGAGTGGGTAGAACTTTTTTTTTTATTGATAATGTATCCATTTTCTGAAAATCTTGAATACTGCTTGTGAACAGTATAGATTGCAAGGTGGCATATGCATTATGCATCCTTGAGGTCCAGAGCTACCACGTAGTCTCCTTGTCAGAGAAGAGGAATAATGTCTGGCAGGGTCGTAACCTTGAAATGGTTAGACAAAACATATGGATTTAGCGCTCTGAGATCTAGAATTGGGCCCAAGTATACACCTTTCTTTGGAATGAGCAAGTATAGCAAGTACACTCATTTGCCTCGTTCTTTGTCAGATACAGCTCCTATAGCTCATTTCTAGAGCAGCACCTGATCTTCATTAAGCACCTGTTTGCAATGTTTTAGATTCATACTATACCATCATCGTGGAGGTTTACTGGGTTTGTCTTATGTAAGAATTTGAGGCAATATCCTTGGACAATGATTGAAAGTACCAACTAACCTCTAGTCATACTTTGTCACAGAGACAAGTAAAACCCCAGTCTTCTCTCAAGAGGTGTTGGAGGAAAAGATGGACAGTGTTTGGTGGCAGTACTGTTTTTGCCTCATGCATTTAGTTTCTTCTGTCATCACAAAATCCACCGCTATTTGGTACTATGATTGTTTTTGCTGCTGACTCTTAAGAGGACTGGTGAAGAGGCTGATACTGTGGTCTTGCATAACCAGGGGTTGCTTTGACCCTTCCACGAGCTTATGGACATCAAAAACCAAAATGAAAGGTAAACCAATGAGGCCCAAACACGCTGAGGCAGGCATGCTGTTTGGGGGAGGATCAGTGTTTATCCACCACAAGGCAGTATCTTTAACATTAATAGCACATTAAAAAATTTGCATTTAATATTGTTCCCTTTGTCACAATTCTGCAGTAGTCATTTTACGGTAGGATTCAGGGCGATTCGATGGATTCTAATCATCATCCCAGTGGTCTCTGTTATAGCCCACAAGCAAGGCCACAGAGTTACTAATGCGCCACTGTACAGCAGTCACCATCACAATTATCTTGCCTACGGTATCTATTTTCCTACTGTCCTTGTCAGGAGGAGGTACATCACTCCAGCCCTCCTTCAGTGCCCACAGTCTTGTAGTATGCACCACAAACAAATCAGTTGGCACGTCTTTCAATAAAGACGGTCTTTGTGCAACAGGTCTGAATTCCTTTTCAGTCTTTATGGTCATTACAACAGATCGAACTGGGTCTTTGAAATTGTCGTGTGTGTGTCTGTCTGTCTTTTTGGAGAATGTTTCCATTATTTAGCCCTCCACCTCTTCCACCTCCAGATGACTAGCACCTTGTAGTGAGCAGCCAGTCTGTCAATGACAAAGTTATATGCTAATGTGTAGTTTGGAGGTAAAGCTTTAACTGAATAAGACTTAAGTGATGCATCCTCTTGCTTGTGTATTCTATAATCATCCCATAGAAATCCTGACAGTATGGGGCATCTAACGCCCGATTTCCAATATGTATATCAGGTGTTATATCGGTTACTGATCTGAGTCTTCTTGCTATGACTTGGAAGGTGGTGGGATGGGCAAGGCAACATCTGGCCTTTTCTTCTTAGGAATTGGTAAGTCCTTGAAAGGAAATGCCTCCTTGGCATGGTTACCCCCTGACTTTTTGCCTTTGCTGATGCTAAGTTTTGATTTGAAAGTGTGCGGAGGCCTGCTAACCAGGCCCCAGCACCAGTGTTCTTTCCCTAACCTGTACTTTTGTTTTCACAATTGGCACACCCTGGCATCCAGGTAAGTCCCTTGTAACTGGTACCCCTGGTACCAAGGGCCCTGATGCCAGGGAAGGTCTCTAAGGGCTGTAGCATATCTTATGCCACCCTGGGAACCCCTCACTCAGCACAGACACACTGCTTGCCAGCTTGTGTGTGCTGGTGAGGACAAAACGAGTAAGTCGACATGGCACTCCCCTCCATGTGCCATGCCAACCTCACACTGCCTATGCAGTATAGATAAGTCACCCCTCTAGCAGGCCTTACAGCCCTAAGGCAGGGTGCACTATACCATAGGTGAGGGCACCAGTGCATGAGCACTGTGCCCCTACAGTGTCTAAGCAAAACCTTAGACATTGTAAGTGCAGGGTAGCCATAAGAGTATATGGTCTGGGAGTCTGTCAAACACGAACTCCACAGCACCATAATAGCTACACTGAAAACTGGGAAGTTTGGTATCAAACTTCTCAGCACAATAAGTGCACAATGATGCCAGTGTACATTTTATTGTAACATACACCCCAGAGGGCACCTTAGAGGTGCCCCCTGAAACCTTAACCAACTACCTGTGTAGGCTGACTGGTTTTAGCAGCCTGCCACACTCAAGACATGTTGCTGGCCACATGGGGAGAGTGCCTTTGTCACTCTGTGGCTAGTAAAGCCTGTACTGGGTGGAGATGCTTATCACCTCCCCCTTGCAGGACTGTAACACCTATCGGTGACCTCAAAGGCTCACCCCCTTTGTTACAGCACCACAGGGCATTCCAGCTAGTGGAGTTGCCCGCCCCCTCCGGCCACGGCCCCACTTTTGGCAGCAAGGCCGGAGGAGATAATGAGAAAAACAAGGAGGAGTCACTGACCAGTCAGGACAGCCCCTAAGGCAACCTGAGCTGAAGTGACTCTGACTTTTAGGAATCCTCCATCTTGCAGATGGGAGGATCCCCCCCAACAGGGATAGGAATGTGACCCCCCTCCCCTTGGGAGGAGGCACAAAGAGGGTGTAGCCACCCTCAGGGCTAGTAGCCATTGGCTGCGGCCCTCCATGACCTAAACACACCCCTAAATTCTGTATTTAGGGGCTCCCCTGAACCTAGGAACTCAGATTCCTGCAACCTAAGAAGAGGACTGCTAAGCTAAAAAATCCTGCAGAGAAGACGGAGACACCAACTGCTTTGACCCCAGCTCTACCGGCCTGTCTCCCCACTTCTAAAGACACTGCTCCAGCGACGCTCTCCCCAGGACCAGCGACCTCTGAATCCTCAGAGGACTGACCTGCTCTAGAAGGACCAAGAACTCCAGAGGACAGCGGCCTGTTCACCCAAGACTGCAACTTTGTTACAAAGGAGCAACTTTGAAACAACTTGCGTTTCCCGCCGGAAGCGTGAGACTTGCTACTCTGCACCCGACGCCCCCGGCTCAACTCTGGAGAACAAACACTTCAGGGAGGACTCCCCGGCGACTGCGAGACCGTGAGTAGCCAGAGTTGCCCCCCCTGAGCCCCCACAGCGACGCCTGCAGAGGGAATCCCGAGGCTCCCCCTGACCACGACTGCCTGTTCCTCAGATCCCGACGCCTGGAAAAGACTCTGCACCCGCAGCCCCCAGGACCTGAAGGATCCGAACTCCAGTGCAGGAGTGACCCCCCCAGGAGGCCCTCTCCCTTCCCCAGGTGGTGGCTACCCCAAGGAGCCCCCCCCCCCCCTTGCCTGCATCGCTGAAGAGACCCCTTGGTCTCCCATTGATTTCTATTGCTAACCCGACGCTTGTTTGCACACTGCACCGAGCCGCCCGTGCTGCTGACGGTGTATTTTCTGTGCTAACTTGTGTCCCCCCCGGTGCCCTACAAAACCCCCCTGGTCTGCCCTCCGAAGACGCAGGTACTTACCTGCTGGCAGACTGGAACCGGGGCACCCCCTTCTCCATTGAAGCCTATGCGTTTTGGGCACCACTTTGACTTCTGCATCTACCGGCCCTGAAATGCTGGTGTGGTAACTTTGGGGTTGCTCTGAACCCCCAACGGTGGGCTACCTTGGACCCAAACTTGAACACCGTAGGTGGTTTACTTACCTACAACAATTAACAAATACTTACCTCCCCCAGGAACTGTTGAAAATTGCACTGTCTAGTTTTAAAATAGCTATATGTGATTTATTTGAAAAGTATATATGCTATTGTGATTATTCAAAGTTCCTAAAGTACTTATCGGCAATACCTTTCATTTGAAGTATTGCATGTAAAATTTGAACCTGTGGTTCTTAAAAATAAATTAAGAAAATATATTTTTCTATACAAAAACCTATTGGCCTGGAATTGTCTCTGAGTGTGTGTTCCTCATTTATTGCTTGTGTGTGTACAACAAATGCTTAACACTACTCCTTTGATAAGCCTACTGCTCGACCACACTACCACAAAATAGAGCATTAGTTTGATCTCTTTTTGCCACTATCTTACCTCTAAGGGGAACCCATGGACTCTGTGCATACTATTCCTTACTTTGAAATAGTGCATACAGAGCCAACTTCCTACAGTCCTTAATTACTCTGACACTGCCTCCTCAAAAGTGGGGCTCCTGTTCTTTGGAGAACCTTCAATGGCAGAAGATGTCAGTGCCCACTCTGGATATACGCACATTGTGCATTACCTAGGGCCAGGTGGCTCAGTGTGTTCCAAAGTTATTGTAGGCAAAGACGCTCCACTACCTTAACCAGATAAACCTGTTCAAATCAAGCATGAGTACCAGACTAAGGAGTCACTGAACCTGAAGTAGACTATTTAAAGGGCACGTACAACTAAGGATGTGATTAGAGAATACTTTCCAGGTCACTAACCAATGGAAGCTGGTTAGTAAGCAACAATGAGCCAGCACCTGCCTAAATTTCCTATATTCCTTATTTTAGTTCCACAGTCATTAGAATTTCTTTAGTTGTTCAACTCTTACATTCTTAGGATCTATATTTTTACTACTGCATAGAGGTAGAATGAAATGCTTTCTCTTGTTAAGGAGAAACCACTGGCTGAACAATCTGTTAAAGTGATACCGTCTTGCATCCCAAGTTTCTAAACCCACTCCACCTTCCTAAGGTAAGCCTTTGATTACTCTACTTACTCACCTAATGGCAAAGAGCTGAAAAGGTGTACTTTGTTATGTATGTCCTCGGTGCAACAGTCCTCAGGACACCATTGGTAACCACATCAGTCACCTCAATTGTGTCCCAGAAACTGTGTCAGGGGCAAAGGAATTAATTCTCACAGGACCCAATGTACTATCCTACGATGAAACACTGGTTTAAATTGCAATTATTCCACGTTATAAAAAGTCATCTTGTGCTGCAAACAAAAATACCACCAACATGCTTCACACCAAACCCTAGTTAAGCAGGGGATATTAAAAACTGCTGTACAGTGTTCACTGAACACACCACTGACCAACCGAACCCTTTTTCTAAGGGCCAAAAACAATTTCACACCACCTCTGGTACACAATGAACCACGCACAGTGTTCTGAGAAACCTTCAAAACAATCAATTTTCTCAACAGATGCCTAGTAAGACAGTTAGCACAATGCTTTGAGCCTCTTCAACACATTACAATATCCAACCTCAAAGCAACAGACAAACCACCAATACATTTAAATAGGAGGAGCAAGAAAGTGCACAGAGACAAAAACAAAAAAGTAGAGCAGAGGGGCGCAGAGTGAAACAGTAGTGCAAAGTGAAACAGAAGAGTAGCGCAGACAAGAGTAGTTCAGAGAGAAGTAGAAGTAGTGTAGAGTGGGGGCCCAGAGAGAGTAGAGCAGCGTAGAGAGACTAGAGCAAAAGGGCGGCCCAGAGTAGGGTAGTGCACAGCGAAACAGCAGAGTGGGCGGCATGAAGAGACAAGAGCGGGCCAGAGTACAGCTGTCCGGGGTGAAGCAGCCTGGGAGTAGAGTGCTGGAACGTGCATAGGCGTAGAGTGGAGTGGAATACAGTGCAGTGGCCTGGAGTGGTGCAGAATAGAATGGAGTACAGTAAATTGGAGTATGCATGGTGCTGTAGCACACTCCCATTACAGGCAACACATCTTCAATTGAAATGACTATCACGTTTGCAGAGTTTTACTGACAGAAGTATGCAGCACAATGTGCGAAACTGTCACCACCTAGTGTACTGATTTATTTTTTATTCATCGTCTAAAATATTTGTTTCCATCACACTGCAGAATTAACAAAAAATGCGCTTCATTTGTCCTTCCCTAATCTGTATATGTGCTGAAACATCTGCACCACTCATTTCGAAATATTCTGTGTGCTACAAAAAAATAATTGTACAGTCTTCCATCAAGCAAGCCCCAGCAGTCCAGCACACCCCCAGCAGTCAGCAGGATTGTCAGAAATCCTCTCACTCTGAAGTCAGAGAAAGAAAATTAAACACCACTCTCCCTCGGAAGACAGAGCCTGGCATTTGACTGCTGTCTTTAAATGCACAGCAAATGTGACAAGATAAGGCAGGAAGGCTGTGAACTTGCCTTTCCTAAAGTTAAAGGCATGGTTTTTCAGGCAAGCATAGACTAGAGAATGGCAGTCTAAGGATTTTATGGTGTGTGAATCCCCAGCGCAGGGACACTGAATGGAGTAGCCAAGCGCTTTATAAGATTCTAACAAATAAAAAATAAGAAGAACAAGACTTAAAGGGCCTGTTTACAGAAATCGAGCAGTGGTGGAAGGATACAATGAATAGAATATGGGCTATCGAAGTGATGAACTCAAACTGGACATCCTAACACAAATAAAGATTGCAAACTGAAAGCAAGAATATGTGATAAGGCACAAAGCCAAAAGGTAAGCAATGAATGGAATGCATCTGAATGTCTCCAAGATGTCATTAGCAAACGACATCTGTGCTGTCCGCTAGGCTTCCGCCTAACCAAACATTCACACAGTCCATACGTCTCGCTTACGTGAGAGCTACTGGCTTTGCCAATGTCTTTTAGCCAAGCTATGGAGCAGCCATATATATATATATATATATATATATATATATATATATATATATATATATATATATATATATATATATATATATATATACACACATACATACATACATACATACTTTTTTTTTTCCTTTACTTTCCCACGTCATAGTGCCTTTTTAATAACTGTATCTGAGATTCTTCTACCAAGTACAAAGTGTAAGATTCGCACAAGCACAAGAATCTGAATGTGAGTTACTCGGAAAACAAATTGTATTGTGTGATTTTCAAAAACAGGGTGTGAGAGGAACGCAGGGGTCAGGCATAAAAAGCAGGGTGGGTGAAATGCTCACAAATGCATTGTGTGTGAGATGTACAAAGACATGAGGAGCCTATGGGGGGGGAATAGAGGGAAAGAGAACCAAGATGATCATCTCACCCTCTTCTATTTGTGTGGTTTAGATGGATCGGTGTCAAAAACAGACGCTTCAAACATGAAAAGTTCATGCACAGGACGTAGATCTTTTAGAGAAAAGAACCGCTTGTGGTCTGGTATTGTGAATCCAAAATGCGAGAGTAGCACCCATTTAAATGTAAACGACAAAGTAAAGAAATGTATTCTGATGTACCACTGCTATCTAGATGTGCAACACCCATGAGTTACCCAGTTTGCAGTTAGTTATATTATTGAAGATATTTCCACAGCGCAGTGAGCAACAAAGCGCAGAGGTGGTAAAAAAACATCCAATGTCTTACTTTCCTTACAGCATACCTACAATGTTAAAAAATATATCAGGGGTGCATAAATGCGGTGTGAGGCTTGCAAGCCATCAAGGGTCTGACCAGTTGCATATCCTTCTCAAAGCAAGGAACTGTAACACCTGGCGGTGAGCCTCAAAGGCTCACCCCTTTTGTTACAGCGCCCCAGGGCATACCAGCCAGTGGAGATGCCCACCTCTCAGGCCACTGCCCCCACTTTTGGCTGCAAGGTCGGAGGAAATAATGAGAAAAACAAGGAGGGGTCACCCACCAGTCAGGACAGCCCCTAAGGTGTCCTGAGCTGAGGTGACCCCTGCCTTTAGAAATCCTGCATCTGGACATTGGAGGATTCCCCCAATAGGATTAGGGATGTGCCCCCCCCTGCCCTACCCTCAGGGAGGAGGCACAAAGACGGTGTAGCCACACTCCAGGACAGTAGCCCTTGGCTACTGCCCCCCAGACCTAAACACACCCCTAAATTTAGTATTTAGGGGCACCCAAGAACCCAGGAAATCAGATTCCTGCAACCTGAAAGCCCTGCAGAGATGACAGAAGACAACTGCTTTGGCCCCAGTCCTACCGGCCTGTCTCCTGAGAGGAAGAAAACTGCAACAACAATGCATCCGACAGGGACCAGCGACCTCTGGAGCCTCAAAGGACTGCCCTGAACCAAAGGACCAATAAATTTCCGTGAGCAGAGGCTCTGCTCAACAACAAGCAACAACTTTGCAACTTTCTTGCAACTACTAAAGACTTCACTCTTCACGCCGGAAGTGTGAGACTTCACCCTCTGCACCCGATGCCCCCGGCGACTGCGACCTTGTGAGTAGCCTGAGACGACTCCCCTGGATCCCCACGGCGATGCATGCAGAGAATCCAGAGGCTCCCCCTGACCACGACTGCATGTAACACGGAATTCGACACCTGGACCAAGCACTGCACCCGCAGCCCCCAGGACCAGAAGGAACCGAACCACAGTGCAGGAGTGACCCCCGCCAGTGGGCACTCTGCCTAGCCCAGTTGGTGGCTGGCCTGAGAAGCCCCCCTGTGCCCTGCCTGCAATGCTAGAGTGACCCCCGGGTCCCTCCATTGAATCCATAAAAATCCCAACGTCCGCTTTGCACACTGCACCCGGCCGCCCCTGTGCCGCTAAGGGTATGGTTTGTGTGCCTACTTATGTCCCCCACAGTGCTCTACAAACCTCCCCCCAACCTCCCCGGTCTGCCCTCCAAAGACACAGGTACTTACTTACCTTTAGGCAGACTGGAAACGGAGCACCCCTGTTCTTCATAGGTGCCTGTGCGTTTTGGGCACCTCTTTGACCTCTGCACCTGACCGACCCGAGCTGCTGGTGTGGTAACTTTGGGGTTGCCTTGCACCCCCAACGGTGGGCTGCCTATACCCAGGAACTGAGACTTGTAAGTGTCTTACTTACCTGACAAACTAACCATTGCTTACCTCCCCCAGGAACTGTTGATTTTTGCAGTGTGTCCACTTTTAAAATAGCTTGCCATTTTTACTAAAACTGTGTATTCAATTGCTCGAATTCAAAGTTCCTAACTTACCTGTGTAGAGTGCCTTGCATTTTATGTATTTACTTCAAATCTTGAACTTGTGGTTCTAAAAATAAAGAAAATATATTTTTCTATATAAAAACCTATTGGCCTGGAGTAAGTCTTTGAGTGTGTGTTCCTCATTTATTTTCTGTGTGTGTACAACAAATGCTTAACACTACCCTCTGATAAGCCTACTGCTCGACCAGAGTACCACAAAGTATAGCATTAGAATTATCTAATTTTGCCACTATCTTACCTCTAAGGGGAACCCTTGGACTCTGCACACTATCTCTTACTTCGATATAGTATGTACAGAGCCAACTTCCTACAACGTTGTTGTGCTTTGGAAACAAATGTACGCAAACCAGTTTCAGCACAAGCACAGTGTCACTCACCAGGCCTCTGGCATGCATGTTTATGGCTAGAGCTGCTAGCAGCAGGGAACCAGATTTGAATCTTGGCATCGGCTCAACACCATGTGATTGTGGGCAAATCTCAATCTCCCCGTGCCTGAAAAAATAATGTGATGTGACATTGTGGTGTAACTGGTGGCGCTCGCAGAAAGCGCTCCAATAACTTTGGGTCGATTTTGCAGTGATGACTACCTTTAAAACATTTCCTTGCATCAGGCATAGGTGAAAGAGGCCAATAAAAATATTTTTCTTTAAAAAAACTTTGACAAGCTACTAAAGCATTAGAACACACAACGTATACTGGGGCTGGGGGATAAGGAGATGGAGTCAGGTGGCGGAGATGAAAAAAATAGTATCTGAATCAGACCGCAATCAGCGGATGGACAATGATAAAGGGAAAAAAAAAAAAAAAATGATTCAGGGTGTCACGTGTGGGACACACTGCCTATTCAGAAGGTAGCAAATAACAGTGATAATGATAGCAATAAATTGTAAGTAATGGGCGGGCTAGAAGCCCCTTTTAGAGATTTTTAAATAAACAGATTGTCACCATAGCGACAGTGCATGCACACTGCCTGTAGGCGAGACCTAAAGAGGATCTTTTTTCCTGTGACAGCACCAGATCAGTGACCCTCACAACCAGCAAACACACACAATATTACCCCCAATGCATTCAAGGACCCTCTTGCTGACCCCTTTTATGAGGGAGTTGAAGGTCTATCATTAGGGTGGTCTAGCTTCAACAGATGAAATGGCATATCTAAATAAAATACTGAGAGCATTTTAAAGCACTTCTAGCTCACCCACATCCCAAACCACCCAGGTGCTGAAAGCCAAGAACATTCAAGCATTCTTATGGAAATACTTCCACAGATAGTAAGCGGGACAACGCCCTCCGCGTGACTCCTCTGAAATTTTATCAGACAGAGACAGACAGACGAAATGGATGCAAGAGTTGATGCACTCAAAGTGGAGGGACAGAATGTACACAGGTTGAAACAAACAGTGAAAAGTTAGCAAGGCTAAGGGGAGGCGATGTGCTGCACCTAATAGATAAACATGTAGCTGCACCTGCAGCAGGAGACAGCATTCGTGAAGGAGAAATGGATATAACAATGTAACGTCAACAATGGGTAATATATAATTTCAGACTTACGAGTTTGTTTCTTACATCATGCCCTGAAGAAAGACTAGTGCTCTATGTAACATTTACAATTTAGTGGAGGGGGCCATTCCATTAGGGGGAAAGCTCGGCGCCATATAAGACATCCAATAGTGAGAGGCAGGCCTCTCCTCCGACATGAAGAAAAAGCAACTGTCTGAAACAGACACTGTTGCCAAGCATTACTCATCTATCTGGATACGAGGCACACAAACTGTATGGGAGTACAATTATGCATGCAAAGGTACTTTCTACATTCTGCACCTTGAAACTATATAGCTGGTGCCCCAACAGTGAAAAGCCACACAATGCACCTGCACACAAAAACGTTGAATCTCATCATTCTCACCAAACCAGCGTGTGCAGAATAATCTCAACATACATTTGAGAATTCTTCCCTGGACACCTAACTAGTTGATCAGTCCAAAGAACCAGTTTCAAAAAAAGAATCCGGTAGTGTCAAAGAAGCCTAACAATTCTAGTTGTCTGTCAGAGCTCGAAAGGCAGACTCCAAATATACACTGCCAAAAAAACAAGCAGCCGACACATGCAGGTCTTAGCAACAGGCAGCCTCTGAGAGGCTCCACATTTGGTAAACATGCCAGGAAGGGAACTAACTCAAGAGTTAAAAACGCAAACACATTATCTGTCAGATGGGCAGATAAAAGCAAAAGTTTGCATCAGGTGAGCAGCAAGTACTCGCCACCCTCCCCTCCGCATGTAGAAGACCAAGGTTGTGTTTGATCAAACTAGTTCAAATATAGTAAGATTTGCAATATTTTTAGCTGTCGGTGCTTGCGCTGACCCTGGGCTCCGCGAACACTCAATCATGCGAGTGAAAGAAACAAAAACCTCACAGGCACACTGCTGGCTGTGCAGAAGCAAAACAGTAATCTGGCAGTTAGGCTTTTTAGGAATGCTGCAACTAAAAGGCACAAAACCTCATCAGATCATCAAAAAGCCGTTTTAAAAGCTCAGGGATGTGGAATTCCTATCGCCTGACGCCCAGGACATCTTGTTTGGGGTCAAGGGCAACACGTTTTTATGTTTACTTTGTCCTTGGGACAAGTAGGCCCAACCCCCTGCAGCACAAACCCTTTGGCTGCCTGTTTACAGAGTGGAAAACTGTGCAGTTGAGGTAATGTGTTTCCAAAAGATAATGCTGTTCGAACTTGTATTTATGGTTCATTTTTTGAAAGCCTTCATTATTAGGGTGCGTGCTGTAAATAAATGTTTTAAGGTCACACTTCACTACTGACGTATATGCAAATGAAGTGTCATTTAGTAAAATGTGTTGATGCATGCTAGTATTTCCCAAAAATATTTCTAATGGAAAATCAGTGTAACCATTTTCAACACGATTATGGGAAGCATGAAAATGAACAAACACTGACAAAGCCAACTGATCTGACATATTTTTATAAGTCTTTTAGTTTCATCAATGCGTGTCTTGTTTTGACATGGCTTTTGTAACACTTTATTGTTGTGGGAGCTACCAGGCCCTCAACATTGTAACAAACATTGGCAAAACCCCCCCAAAAAGTTTTTGAACTCTTAAAGCACACGCTGCCACCAGCGGCATAACAAAGGCCCCGCAGCCGCCCTCCAGGGGGCCCCTTCAGCACAGCACCTGCCCTGAGTGAGTCTGGAGAGGGGGCTCCTCCAGGTTCTTTGCAAAGGGGCACCCTCCAGTTTCGTTACGTCACTGATTGCCACTGTAGTTCCTGACACTGAACAAAACTACTTTGTGTGGCAATATGCTCCTTGTGGAAGAGCAGAATGCGATCACTCACAGTAAAGTCAGCCGAAAGAGAGAGAAATAGAAGTTTAATAAAAACAAAATGTCTTTGTTAACACCAGACCTAATTAGGGACCAAGACCCACATGTAGGTAGCTTTTTGCATGTCGCAAACATCGACTTTCGCTGTTTGCGACGTGCAAAAAGCACATTGCGATGCACAAACCCAGTTTTGCGATTCAGTAACCTGGTTACCGAATCACAAAACGGGTTTGCGACTCGCAATTAGTAAGGGGTGTTCCCTTCCTAATTGCAACTCGCAGAGCAATGTAGGATTGTTTTGTGACCGCGAACGCAAACCAATCGCAGTTTGCACCCATTTCAAATGGGTGCTAACACTTTCGCAAAAGGGAAGGGATCCCCATGGGACCCCTTCCCCATTGTGAATGTCACTGTAAACATTTTTTCAGAGCAGGCAGTGGTCCTGCGGACCACTGCCTGCTCTGAAAAAATGAAACGAAAACGTTTCATTTTTCGTTTTTGTTATGCATCTCGTTTTCCTTTAAGGAAAACGGGCTGCATTCCAAAAGAAAAACAAAAAAAAATGCTTTATTGAAAAGCAGTCACAGACATGGTGGTCTGCTGTCTCCAGCAGGCCACCATTCGCGAGGGGGTCGTAAATTGCGACCCACCTCATGATTATTCATGATGTGGGCATTTGCGAAGCCCTTGCGAATCACAGATGGTGTCAAGGACACCATCCTACATTCGGATTTGCGACTCGCAATTTGCAGGTCACAAATCTGAACCTACCTACTTGTGGCCCCAAATTCTTAAAGAAAGTCACAAAAGTGCACCCATGGTATATGTCGTACCCCTATAAAATATTTGTGAACTGTATTTTAGCATGGGTAAATACGATGTGTAGATTTGCTCATGTGAAAATCTATTGAGCATTTGCAAGTTCATTTTCCCTCCAGCCACTTTCTTCCCAACTCTGGAAGAAGTTCTAATTCTGTCATTGTCAGGAGTAAATGTCAAACCTTTCTTATTATGGGAAAATATTAGAGAGAAGCTGGTAAAAATCTTTACAACATGCAGGTTAGTAGGTTTGCAGACTCAAAGGCATTCCAGCCCTGGAACTATTGCTTACTGCTTCCTCCAGCCCCAGTATGCAGATCTGCAGAAAGGGGGCAAAATAAGGAAATTGCTACAGTAGGGATTGAAACTCCAAGTATTCAAGCCCTACTATGGTAGTAGTCCTGGCATAATCAGAGAGGCTATTAATTGCTGCCATAATTTGTCGCCACACTACATGGCACCAAAGGGACAAGTAGATCTTTTTACAGGACAAGTAGATTTGAGAAGCAACCTGTCCCCTGGACAAGTAGATATTTTAATAAATTCCACACCCCTGAAGCTTCACCTGACAATGAGCCGAGTGCTTGCACGCATGCACACAACCACTGAGTGGAAATTAAACATTCTGTGGTTGTTAATAAAACGCAATGTAGTTGCATGGGTACAACGTGGAAATACTAAGATACTGTATAGCGCAAATACAAATTGCATTGTACAATGCTTAACTCGGAGGCAAAAACGAATATTTGACACTGAGGCGTTTATAAATAGAGAAGTAAAGCAACACATTCTTAAATAGAAAGTTATTTAATCAGAGGTTTGACTCTTTATATTACCACAACCTCAAACTGAGCAACGGCATTAAAGAACCTCCAAAGGACAAGTAACTGCATACTAGAGGCAGCTACATAGACTTCTAAACCAGCCTTAACCGAAAGCCTTGCATTTCTTGTCTAAAGCAATGGCTGGGAAAGAAAGAGCTGTAGGCCATCAATACCAAACTAAGAAACTACAGTTTAAGGAAATGTCCTTGTATGGTCACCAATAAAGTTTTGGATTGATGCTTCTGGTTTCTCGACTAGGAGTGCACCGGGGCCTGCTAACCAGACCTGGGAGCTCATGCCCCGATCTTAAAGTGTGTTAGTTGGACTGGCTTACACCCAAATTGGCGCAAGTTAATTTACTGATAAATCCATAGAATATGGTACCCAAGACCTGTAAATTAGAGGGTCATCCCAGGGATTGGATGTGACAAAGATAAAACACTGCTCCCGGTCTGCCACTGGAAGAGCAGTTTGAAACTTAACTAAAACTTTGCCACTTAAAGCAATGGCCTAGCCAAGTTCTCCCCATTTAATATATCCAAGTCAGCCCTAAGGTAGGGCTATCGGGCACTAAGGCAGGCTGCTGTGTATTAAAAAGTGGAACATGTATTTTTACATATAGCAATAGTTAAAACCTGAAAATGTCGTTTTTATAGTTCAACAGGCTATTAGCCCCATTAATAAGTGCATAGTTACAGGTTGCCACACAGTACTGCTAAGTTCTGACGGGAATACTAAGGTTGATACTGTAAGTTTTAAAACAACTTCTTATATCAAGACATACTTGTTGCCCAAGTCAAACTTATTATAACTTGTTCTAGTGTGTGCAACAATCAAAGTTGCCACTTTGTTGCTAAGTCTCCTGTGCCCATACACTGTTGCACATGGGGTCTCTTTCTGCCCTCCGGAGGAGACATACAAACTACTTAGGAAAGGATACAATAGAAGCATTGGTGGGAGATAGGTGTTACCTCTCCCTGGCAGGAAGCCACACAAGTGATGGACCAAAAGGAGAGCTTTAAAGAAGAAACAGCCTTGAAGAGCAAATGGGAAACATTTGGGAGAGTGGCTGCTCTATTGATTAGGCAGACAGACCTGTACTCGGAATAGAGGGAAAAACAAGTTGTCAATCCATTTTCTCAGGGGCAGGTAAGCCCCCTTACTAGCCACATCTCTAGAGAGTTCTACACGCCAAGAGAGGGGGTCTGCCACCTTGAGAGTGGGCAGAACAGAGACTTCTGGTATAGCTAGGGGCTACACTTCACAGGAAGTGAATCTGAACAGGCAGGAGGAATCATGGCAACCTATTGGCTAGTGACCATGCCCTCCCCAAGGGCATTTTCTGGGGATAAAAAAAAGGGCATCCCCGACACTCAGAACTAAGGTCTCACTGGACTGAAGAACAGGATCAAGGAAGACTGCCCTGCTCCACCAAAGACAGGGCAAAGAGAGGCAGCACCAATGTGGACAGCACCCGCTGTACCTGGTGGCTAGCAAAGGAGCAGGGACTGTGCCTGCTGTGTACTGCTCTTTGAAAAGTCGACTCCGGCAATTAGCCGAAGCAAGAGACGCCAACTGTAAATTGGATGACCACCTGTTTGCAGCACAGCGCCACACAGCAGCTGAAGAAGTGTACTAGGGAAAAATGGTAGCCCAGATTGCCGAATCACTGCTCCTCACCATCATGCAGCTCAAGAGATCAAGACCAGATGCTTAAAAGTCCAAGTCTGCTGGACCCAGGAGAGTCAGAGTGCAGCTAGATTGCCCAGAAGGTAAGTTACTGCCAAAGGAAGAAAACTGCTGAAACCGGTGTACCAGGTAATTGGTAGCCCACTGGCGACAGGACTTCCGCCAACCCAGAGATTTGGGACGTCAACCCCTGTGGCCAGGATCACCTCGCCAAGTCAGTGGAGCAAGCAGCAGCCCAAGGAAGACATCCGTCGACCATACAGCATCTTCAGCACCCTGTATTTTGTGCAGGATGAGCAGGAGTGGGTGACGGAAGAAACAAAGGGGAAGGGTGGAAGCAAAGCGAACGGTTCAGAGACCAGCACGAACGAGAGCAGCACACAAGCTGGAAAACGCAAATTGTCTTACGAAGTGCTTAAACAAGTGGAAAAAAAGAAGTACTTCAAAAGTGAGCAGTAAAAGGACAAAAGTATTGTGTAATCAAGTACGTCGAATGCTTCTGAGGGCCCAGAGCGGCAGGAGACGCCGGAGGGCGCGACCCGACCGTCTGAGCGGAGCGGAGCCCGGTTCGCGGCGCAACCTAAGAGTGCGCGCTGGACTGAACTACCGCTACCGATCGACCCACTGGGCCAGGTGCGGCGAGGGCGGAGGTCACGCCGGCAGGGTCCGAGGACGGGTGGCCGCGGAGCTGTGCGCGGCCTCGGGGAACATCAGGGGCCCCCCGAGACCGGGCCCTGCTGACCGGGGGAGCTGCTGGTGGTGACCGCGGGAAGGGCACCCACAACGTAGAGGCCGAAGTAGCAGTGAACAAAGTAAGCCCGAGGGGCGTCCGCAGCAATGCGAATGAGTATCGGCCAGGGCCGCAACATTCAGGAGCAGCAATCGAGGTGAGAGTGGGGGCGGCGACCGGAGCGGCACTGGAGCCGGTGCAGACCTGTGTACTGGGGCATCCCGAACTGCTCCAAGAAGCAGAAGGCCAGAACGGACAACGCGAACCCCACCCGGCGGCAGGACCACAAGGGGCTCCACATGAACCACAGGCCTAGACAACAATATAACCACGCCGCTGGCTAAAGAAGCTGTCCACAACGGCTTAAAATCAGCGAATACTCAGTCGGGCACCATTAAGACCTACATAGACGTGATAATCGCAGCCCAACACCCACCCAAAAGCCATTTGTGGGAAGTTAAAACTACCCCATTGGAGCCTGCAACGGCCTCGCGCTGCAAAGGCAACGGTTGACCCAATAGCACACCATTACTGGAAATAATGGCCAAACCCAAACAGCCCAAGCTGGGGCCCCTCTCAGACCACGGCTCACCACCAGACTTACAGATAACAACCATTTCGCAAGTAAATGAGACATTGCGCACGCACTTGTCGCAATTTGAAAAACTTCTGCAAGCAGTCATGAACACTAAGACCTCCCTCGAGAGCAAGATTGATTCCGCAATCTCGGAAATTACTATTTTACGTGTGGATCACCGCAAGCTAACTGAAAGGGTCGTCATCACAGAAATAGCATTAACTGATGTCCAACCAGAAGTAACCGCAATGAAAAACAAAATACAGCAGCTGGAAATGAAAATCACACTGCTGCAGCGCAGGACCGAAGATGCCGAGGGCCGTGCTAGACGAAACAATATCAGATTCCTAGGCATCCCAGAAAGAACAGAATCGCCCAAGGCTGAAGAATTCCTGGAGAACTGGCCTACAGACACAATGAAAATACTAGACCCTGCTAAAGTGCCAATCATAGAAAGAGCACATAGAATCCCAGGCAGACCTCCTCGCCAGGGCGCCCCACCCCGCCCACTGATAGCGAGATTTATAAACTGCAGAGATAGGGACCAAGTCTTACAGCACTTCAGAACCTCAGGCACAGCTAACATGGAGAATTGTGTCATCACTGCCTATCCGGACTACACAGCGGAAGTCCAAAACAAGAGGGCATCGTTTTTTAAAGTTAAGCAAGTCTTGCGCGAGAATAAAATCTCATATTCACTCATGTTCCCAGCTCGCCTCCGGATAATCTCAGATGAAAAAACACTTGTATTCCCAACACCAGAGGACGCCTGGACATGGGCACATGCGAAAGGCTTAGTAGACCCAACTAAAGAGGACAGGCTGAAGGAAGACTGGATAACACCATACGCCCAACCAAAACACAAATGGCAGACGATCAGGCGCAAGCCTTAAAAGAGATCAGCACACTATTGCGCTCGCAGCTGAGCACCACCAACAAAGCAGACTTCAATGACAGCGGCTCGCAACACAGTGGAACCAGCTCCTCCCCCTCCCTGCTGATAAGGGGACCGTGCCTTACTCCACGCACGGCAGACGAAATATAAGAATCCCGCGACAGAACCCTAAAGAAGTGGAATCTAGCAATCTGCACTAACACAACAATGGACACTGAACTCGGATAAGAGCGATGCTATGCCACGCTAAAGATGGTATGACCCGGCGGGAATCGAGCGCAAATGCAGAAACCCCAACACTGCTTTGCACGGAAACCCACAAGCCGGCGCTGGAAACAATCAACACTGCAGTGGGCCACGGACAAGGGCTAGGCCTCTATCAGCTCACGCCCCCAACTACCTGTACGGTACCTGAATGGAAAAGAATCACATCGGACACGATTTGGGCACCGGTTGTGCCACCGCGTTTAAAGTTGGGCTTTGCCCAGTATATCCTTTTTATTGTCTTTTACAGTTTTTCCTTCTTTCTTCTCTCATCACAGGTGCTTACATCAATTTCCCGGGGCTACCAAAATCCTACACATACAGGTTAGAAATCGAGTGGGGGACTAATGCGTTGTACCGGATCTGTGCCATGCGACGAGCAGAAACAATCATGCCCCAACAGCAGGCCCTCCGTGCGAATGATACTATAACGTAAAATGGTATACAAGGACATAACTTACAACATAACATGGAATGTAAAAGGCATGGCTGGCGCAACCAAATGAAACAAGATACGAGCACACTTAAAGCGCCACCACATACACATTGCCATATTACAGGAAACGCACATCACACCAGCAGACGCCAAAGCAGCAGAAAAGAGCTGGGCGGGACAGATATATGCGGCAGGAATATCCTCTTTCGTGAGGGGGGTCTTGATCTGGATAGCCCCTGGTGTCCCCTACGTCACATACCATAACAGACAAGGAAGGCAGATACATCCAGCTGGTGGGTGCGCTGGACGGCGAGCCACTGGTGATTACGGGCTATATAGCCCCAACATTAAACAAGGTGAATTTTTACAAACCACCATATCACACCTATCAAACTCCCTAAATCTACCTAACATATGGGGTGGGGACATGAACTGCGTCCCACAAGTAGACATGGACAGGTCACACCCCCCACTAGTGGCTGCCCCAGTAAGGAAAAACTCACAAACGTTGCAAACCTGGATATCAGAGCGTAGACTAATAGACGTGTGGAGACACCTCCACCCACTAGATAAGGAGTACTCCTACTACTCACCTGTGCACCTCCTGCACACCCGCATAGATTTAATACTCAGCTCACAAGACTAGATACACAAATTCACTAAAGCAGAATACTCCGCGAGAGTGATCTCAGATCACAACCCTCTCATAGCACATATTAAGTGGGGCAGACCGAGAACACGTATCCCGACGTGGCTCCTGCAACCACGATTATTACTAGATCCCCCCCCCTTCAGACAGGAAATAGCCACTCAAATTAACACATATTTTGCACTCAACAGCGGAACCACGAAATCCAAAGCAAACGAATGGGACGCACCTAAGGTAGTAGTTAGGGGCATATGCATGACAATGTCCAAGGGGGTACGTCAAACACTGACAAACGAAATTCGCGTACATGAGCAAAAACGTAAGATCCGCAGAATGTAAATTTGCAGAGGGTACAATAGACAAGGCGGGCCTCACGGCACAGCGAACACTGTGGAATGATGCAGACCACTGTCTGAGGCACTACGACTACAGATATCATATGGCCCGCATGCACTCTGAAGGCGACAGACCAGGCAGACTCCTGGCGTGGCTCTTGAAGAGCAAACGTCACAATGCACCCATCGGAGCCTTGCGCCTGAACGCGGGAGAAATCATAAACACCCAAACCGAAATAAACAACGCTTTTAAAGAATATTACAGTACACTGTATAGGGCGCACCTCTCTCCATCACAAGAACAGATGTGCAAGTTCTTCAGTGGGATACAAATATATCACCTCACACCAACACAAGCCGGGGAACTGGACAGACCAATAGATATCGCGGAAGTGCAACAGGCACTACGTCAATTGACACACGGAAAGGCACCGGGGAGCGACGGCCTCCCCATAGAATTCTATGACACCTTTCAGACGCAAACACTAGCGCAATATTACGAAATGCTGAATGAGGCCTTAGAACGTGGCCAACTGTCTGAATCACAACGCAAGGCGATAATAGTGGTGCTACCTAAACCAGGCCGCGATCCTATGGACGTCCGCTCATACCGGCCGTTGTCACTATTAAACTCATACTGCAAATTGCTAGGCAAAATACTAGCAAACCGACTGCTCCCACTGCTACCAGAACTGGTGCACCACGACCAGTCGGGATTCATACCCGGCCGAAACACATTTGTCAATATACGGAACCTTATCCGTATGATGGCAAACACCCCAGAGAACGAAAACAAACGAGTAGCGGTGTCACTGGACATTGAAAAGGCTTTTGATACATTGGGTTGGCCTTTTCTACTGGAGACACTCGACCTAATGGGATGCGGCAAGACATATACTATGTGGATTAGGACCTTATACTCTGAACCGACAGCTAGGGTCAAAACAGGTGAAACCATATCAGAGAAGTTTAGAATCGAGAGGGGCACTAGACAGGGTTGCCCATTATCCCCACTGTTGTTCGCTCTCGCCATGGAGCCCCTAGCAGCCCGTCTACAAACACATGCATCCGCGTGGGGCATTCAAGATGGCCCCGAATATCGCATAATCTCACTATATGCGGATGACGCGTGAATATTCCTATGCAACTACGCTGCCTCCATTCCGGGTACACTCGAATTGCTAGATCAGTTCGGTGCCATCTCCGGCTTAAAGGTAAACTGGTCGAAATCCTGTGTATTTCCCATGAGAGTGATTCCAGAGACACGCCGTATAGACCACTCTTTGAATGAGCTGAAATGGTGTTACACCACATTTAAGTACCTGGGAATAAACATCTACCACGACCCTCAAGACCTCAGGGAGGGAAACCTAGGACGCACGATCAGAGCCCTCCGAGGCTCTCTGCCCTTCTGGTGCTCACTCCCACTCTCCCCACTGGGGAGAGTGGCCATAGCCAAGATGGTTGTACTGCCACGTCTGCTATATGTTTTCTCTGCGCTACCTCTGACTCTACTAGCCTCCCTTTTTAAACACCAAACTGGCTAAAACTCTAGCCAGTATATTGACAGATCTAATCTGGGGCAATGGCCGACGCAGAGTGGCCCCAACCAAAATATACCAACCACTCACACAGGGTGGGGTTTGGGAGTGCCGCGACTTGAACTATATTATATATCCACCCAGTTACAATGGGTGCTTAAATGGATACGCGATCCTGCCAATATAGAAGCACAAATTATACATAGCGAACTGGGGCACACCAACATAATACGCTACTTAATGGATAGAGACGAACCACGACTTACGCAAAACATCCTACTTCATAATGCACGGCGGATATGGCACCGATACGTGCTGAGCGATGACAAGATGCCACAATACTCCCCTAAGATACCACTGCTAGACATACCCAAAGCCGAAAGGGTAGCCGCAAAACTAGACTTAGCAGCTTGGCCGTTGAACGGCATACAAACAGTCGGCGACCTATTCAGCGAAGGACAAATAATAACATACGAGGCACTGTCCAACGCCCATAACCTGGGGGGCGGCAATTTCATCACATATGGCGCGATGCGCCAACTAATATGGGCCACTTGGAACTGCGGTAACAAAGAACCCTCCGTAGCACCCATCCTACATGAACTACTAAATTGTTTGCAAAATCCAACCAATATCTCGGAAACGTATAAAATCCTTACCACAAAATACACACAAGGCCAAGGACAAGCCAAAAACAGATGGGACCAGACTCCAGCCAACATTCTCCCACAACACAAGTGGAACCAGGCGGTAGCACTGACACACACTGTGTCACGTAATCCCAGGCTCCGATACACACAGTTCAACTACTTCCATCAGACATATTTATCACCACACCGTCTAGCACGTATGTTTCCACGTTCATCTCAGAAATGCCCCAGATATGGAACAGTTGAAGCCACCTTCTTTCATATGACTTGGGAATGCCCCCCGATCTTGAAGGCTTGGAGTGACATAATATTTCAAATATCCGAATGGTTAGACACCCCGCTATCTCCCAACCCGGAACTCTGCTTGCTGGGTATAAGAGAAAGACCTAAAGGCAGAAAACAGATACACAAATGCATAGACCTAGCGTTGGTTTTGTACAGGCGACTAATAGCTATGCACTGGAAGGCCCCCAACGTACCAGAGACACAACTATGGCACAGGGAACTATTGCGCTGGGCAAAAGCAGAAGCATACACACTGCAGTCGCTGCAGGACAGTGGGATTAAAGTAAAGGGTGCAGAGACCTGGAACTCCTTTGTCACAACACTAGAAAGTAAAGACAAGCACCCCCCCTGAGCACAAAATAACGAACAAGTGAATAACAACAAAACAAAAAGCAAAGTATAACTATTACAAATCACGAAACACATCCCATACACCCATTAATCGTGAGCAACCAACAGAGCACCTCCAATACTTCTGCAGATGGGCCACTAGGCTCCCAATATCCACCCTTTTCCCCGCACTTTTCCTTTAACGCATTAAATGTTTCTCAGCACCTGTCTTTTTCTTTTCATTCTAAAATATATTTAAGATTACTAGCAATACGCACCAAAGGAGGCAAGAGGATAAGGATGCGGTACACAAAGACTGTACTACAACTTTGGTGCAAAACATAAACGTGTAATTTTATTTGTTCTCACATTACAATCGACATCTGCTTTCATTCCCTCCCCTTCTTTTCATTTTGTATATCCCTGTGTGCAATGTTAAATAAATAACAATAAAAAGATGTTTAAAAAAAAAAATCTCAATAAGTCACTTGCATGATGCACAATGTTACAAGAATGAAAAAACAATATATGAACCTACAAAAAGTCACGTCATTAGGTTCCACTGAATTGCAGCAGGTGCCTCAATCACCGCAACATGAAAATAAATACAGGTAAACAACAAACATTTAGGCAATAAAACATTTGGCACTCAGGACGACAGCAATAGCACCGGGAAAACAAAGCAAATATTTGGTGCTCCAAGGAGAAGCAGAAACCTAATGGTCTTTGCTGTAAACAAGACAATCAACAAAAAAGTCAAACCTCAGCCATTGATCGGGCTACATAATTATGGGCTTCGAGATTTAAAAAAAAAAAATAAAAAAAATAAAATAAAAAAAAAGTGTTTTGTAAAAGTTAGGTTGCTAAGCAAAGATGGTAAGGCTTGTTCAATGTATGAAACATTTTCAGGGAGAAAGGGACAATGCAGCGTTTTTTGCTTTCTCAGGTTTCCCCTGCCCAAACGAGATCAAGTACGTGGGGATGGAGAAACTGGAAGGGCAACCGGAGCGTAAACAGGGGTTGGAAAAAAAGACAAGCATTGGCAATGCAGTAGGTCTCACATTATAAAGTTAGAGCTATTGCCGTTGTAAATGACAATGTTTTATTTGTGTGTTTTGGTTCGAAGTGTAGAGGATGTATGTGGTGTTGAGTGGACATTTTTGGTTTGTATTTTTTTTATTTTTTACTTGTGGAATAGTGTGGTATTGAGTGTATTTATGTAGTGGAATTATGTGGCATGGTGAATACATATGGGTGAGAGCTAGACAGAATAGATACAAATGAAGACAGAGAGGGATGGGTAGTTTATTTAGGAACTGTTGCAAGCTTCCCTCACAGAGAAGGTGCAATGCAAGCTTCCCTCACAGAGAAGGTGCAATGCAAGCTTCCCTCACAGAGAAGGTGCAATGCAAGCTTCCCTCACAGAGAAGGTGCAATGCAAGCTTCCCTCACAGAGAAGGTGCAATGCAAGCTTCCCTCACACACCTTAACTTTGATGAAGTTTTTGTTTCATGTTCGTGCTCTCATCTGAAGTGGTTTTGCTATTTGGCAACAGAGAATAGCAACCAACACAAAAGGTTGTTCATTCTTTTACCCTGTTTAGCTATCTGCATTTCTACTTGCCGACCATTGTTTTACCCTGTTTAGCTATCTGTATTTCTACTTGCCGACCACTAGATCCATACAAATAATCACCAGTGGCAAAAAAGATGTAACATAGCCCTACAGTGAAACCAATGGAATTAACAATATCAACCAGATATAGTGATATGGACCACATAGCTACCTCAGTAAGTGCCAGACTCAACATTGCATTTTTTTTTTAAAGATACTGCCCCTACCAGCACCAGTGGGCAACCAATGAAACATAACTAATTAGCATCTGAGAAATAAAAAGCAATTACCATACTGTAAAGCTTGCATATCCACATCCTATCTATTACAAAACAATGCTACAGACCATCTGCCATAGTCCGTTCCTACATATTGAAAGCAATAGTTTTCTTTAAATTTGAAGCCCCATTAAGTTCAACTTAAAATAAGAAATACATTGTAAATGCACAACGTGCCTGGGTACATTGAGTTATCTATACAATGTAAATGCACAACGTGCTAGGGTACATTGAGTTCTCTACGGCAGTGGATTAATATAGTTCACATACATTGTCACATACCCCTAGTAAAATCTGGTCTTAACTTGGGTGCAAAGGATCTATTCGACACAACGGAAACGCGTGTCCCTTTAGAGTTTTATCTATTATTACCATAAAACTGCTTGTTAAGCTGCAGTGCAAACTTCAACAGGAGTTGGAAGTGGCTAATCAGGATATATTGAGAAACTGGGGAACCATTTGGAACACGTCAAACTTACCCCCAATTGAATTAACGTGAATGAGGATGCCAAGTAAGTTTTAGCTAACTGAAATAAACTGAAATCAAACTAGGGACACATCAGCAAAATAAAGCATGCACTGAAGAGCCCCCGCCGAAGAAAAGCGCATTTTAAAAATAAACAATAGACATTAGCGAAGCAAGAATGACTATTAGAGGAGCAGAGCTGGTTGTTTATCCGACAAGTAGGTACAAGAAATGCTTCCATGCCGGTAACGAGCTGAGGCGGTTTACTGTTAAGATGCCTGCCCAGTTGCCATGCTTTTAGCTATCAAGCAATCACCCTTCAGCGAACCACATCCTCAGGCCTTAGATAAAAGTGATACATTCTTGCTTGTAAGCCTAGTTATTAGACTCCACATACAAAGTAACATTAGACTATTGGTTCGATTTTGTACAACTTGGAAAAATCACAAACCAGAACGCATGGTTTGTCAAACTTGGTAACTTATATAGAGGACGCCATGGTCAATAGCGTGTGGGCTTCCCCTACCCGCAGACTAAGACGGCTTCAAGCCTTCCATCAACCCGAGACAAAAGAGCGCTGCATTGGCCCACTGCTTATCCCTCAGGATTCTGCCCACATCATCTTCTATCCAAACCTTTCCCCCCCACCAAGACCACCTCCTAAATTCATCCTTATCTGTTCGCAATTTTCTTCTCTGATGCTCTTAGCATGCCATCTACACGCTGCTGTCTCGACTGCAGCCACAGAAGGAAAACAAGTGCTTAGCATTAAGCTTTCAATATGCCTCTCATCCCCTGTCACAGCAGCAAATACATTAATGACAAAGAGGCAACCACCTATGCCACAAAAGAAAGGACAATATAATAATACTCTCTCTTTTGCAATCTACTCCCCAATAGTGCGAAAACTGTGTTAATTTGATTGAAAATTAAACAAACTACTTTTCTCTTGTCAGAATAATTTGAATCTAAATTGACGTCCAACAATAGTTTTTTTTTAAAATACATTAAAATTATTTGATGTGGGCAATGTACTGTTAAGAAAATGTTTCCGTATATTCAAACTATGCTCCATTAACAAAAAAAATATGCTTTAGTGTAAAGTTTTATAAAGTTTGTGACCCCAGTGGCATGATGCAAACCCTGATCTGGCATAAAATATTACTTCAGGTGCATCACAGGCCTAACAATACACCTGTAACAATAACTGTGCTTATGTGATGTCAGTTGTGCGCTGGGTGCTTTACGAACACAAAAGCCTTTACAAGCGGAAACAAGTACAACAGCATGGATGGGGTAGGAAAGTCTTGAAATGCACAGCAAATGTGACCAGATTAGATTTACAACCCTGTTTACAGCAGAGCTTGGAAAGATGAGCACTCCTCTCCAGTGCTCCAGATGAAAGATCAAAGTAGTCCTATCGAACATTTTAAAACGGTAGCAGTGTATTTAGATAGCAGTTGGTCCAGAGAAGAGACCAAAAAGAAACAAGGGTTTGCAATGCAATGGGTCTTGCATTTGCCAGAGTTAGAGCCAGCAGCATTGTAAACTCCTAACAAGACTTTTCTTTCCGCACAACTTGAAAATCAAAAGTAAAACAGTTTCACATAAGCTAGCAGATTCACAGCATCACGGAGGCCACGGGCATCAGCGATAAGGAGAGACACAAAAGGAAAAAGAAGTTTGCTCATAGTGAAACTTATCGGCAAAAGTGCAAATAGCCATTTAACAGGGGCGTTAACAAAACCTCCCCAAGGAGGGACAAACGTAAACCATTTACCAATGTCAAAGGACTTTTGAAGGGCAGGCCCACGAACGAGTGATAGTGATGGGCGTAGTGAAAAGCCGAGATACGTAACAGGTCGGAAAAGCAGCACATGCACGCTGCTATGCTAGACCTAAAAAGGTAGGACAAGGAGTAAGACTACCCAGTAAGCAAGCAAGGGTTTTTGAAGGACACTGGCAAATACAAATCACGATAACTGGTTGGAGCTGAACCTCAAACATCTACAACAGGTCGCAGTAAGCGCTGTTTAGGCTCAACCCTAAAAAAAAAAAAAAAAAAAAAAAAAAAAAAAGGTTCAGAATTAAGAAAGCTACTGGGATTGAGGGGGTAAGAAGCGATGGACAAGCTGATGGAAGGAACTAGAAAACATGCACACAAAGAGTTCCCCACCCCCCCCACACAAAAATAAGGAGTTTCCTAAAAATGAGCAGTAGAAGGACAAGTCAGACAAACCGATAGGATGGTAAAAAGGTTACGATCCAGGAGCGGGACAAACCCAAGAAAAATAAGGCAAGCCATAAAATCAGAAACAAGTAAATGAGAGTTACAATGGTAAACAGCGGGTGTAGGAAGTTGGCTCGGTATATACTATTTCAAAGTAAGAAATAGTGTGCACAGAGTCCAAGGGTTCCCCTTAGAGGTAAGATAGTGGCAAAAAGAGATAATTCTAATGCTCTATTTTGTGGTAGTGTGGTCGAGCAGTAGTAGGCTTATCAGAGTGTAGTGCTCAGCATCTGTTGTACACGCACAGGCAATAAATGAGGAACACACACTCAAAGACTTAGTCCAGGCCAATAGGTTTTTATATAGAAAAATATATTTTCTTAGTTTATTTTAAGAACCACAGGTTCAAGATTTACAAGTAATACTTCAAATGAAAGGTATTTCACTCAGGTATTCTAGGAACTTTGAATAATCACAATAGCATGTAGTTTTGACAAAAATGGCAATAAGCTATTCTAAAAGTGGACACAGTGCAAAAATCAACAGTTCCCGGGGGAGGTAAGTAAATGTTAAGTTCACAGGTAAGTAAATCACTTACAGGGTTCAAAGTTGGGTCCAAGGTAGCCCACCGTTGGGGGTTCAAGGCAACCCCAAAGTTACCACACCAGCAGCTCAGGGCCGGTCAGGCGCACACAGGCTTCAATGGAAACAGGGGTGCCCCGGTTCCAGTCTGCCAGCAGGTAAGTACCCGTGTCCTCAGAGGGCAGACCGGGGGGGGGGGCGGGGGGGGGGGGGGGCGGGGGGGTTTGTACGGCACAGAAAGTACACCCTCAGCGGCACAGGGGCGGCCGGATGCAGAGTGCAAACAGGCGACGGGTTTTGCATTGGAATCAATAGGGAGACCCGGAGATCTCTTCAACTATGCAGGCAGGCACAGGGGGGCTCCTCGGGGTAGCCACCACCTGGGCTAGGCAGAGGGTCACCTGGGGGTTGCTCCTGCACTGGAGTTCGGTTCCTTCAGGTCCTGGGGGCTGCGGGTGGAGTGTTGGTTCCAGGCGTCGGGTCCCTTGTTACAGGCAGTCGAGATCAGGGGGGCGCCTCTGGATTTCCTCTGCAGGCGTCGCTGCGGGGGCTCAGGGGTGGGTCGTCTCTGGTTACTCAAGGGCTCGCAGTCGCCGGGGAGTCCTCCCTGAGGTGTTTGTTTTCTGCAGGTCGAGCCGGGAGTGTCGGGTATGTTTTCAGGGGGCATCTCTAAGATGCCCTCTGGGTGTATTTTACAATAAATCAGTGTGCATTTATTGTGCTGAGAAGTTTGATACCAAACTTTCCAGTTTTCAGTGTAGCCATTATGGTACTGTGGAGTTCGTGTTTGACAGACTCCCAGACCATATACTCCTATGGCTATCCTGCACTTACAACGTCTAAGGTTTTGCTTAGACACTGTAGGGGCATAGTGCTCATGCACTTATGCCCTCACCTATGGTATAGTGCACCCTGCCTTAGGGCTGTAAGGCCTGCTAGAGGGGTGACTTACCTATACCTATGCCACAGGCAGTGTGAGGTTGGCATGGCACTCTGAGGGGAGTGCCATGTCGACTTAGTCACTTTATCCCCACTAGCACACACAAGCTGGCAAGCAGTGTGCATGTGCTGAGTGAGGGGTCCCTAGGGTGGCTTAAGACATGCTGCAGCCCTTAGAGACCTTCCCTGGCATCAGGGCCCTTGGTAGCAGGGGCACCAGTTACAAGGGACTTACCTGGGTGCCAGGGTTGTGCCAATTGTGGAGACAAAGGTACAGCTTAGGGAAAGAACACTGGTGCTGGGGCCTGGTTAGCAGGGTCCCAGCACACTTTCAAATCATAACTTAACATCAGCAAAGGCAAAAAGTCAGGGGGTAACCATGCCAAGGAGGCAGTTCATTACAGCGGGCATGGTGTAAGCATACTGTAAGTTCACAACAGATTTTTTCACGACCAAAGAGCTTGGGCTGTCTGATAGGCTTGACCTAGAAATGTATGCACCAGCCACCATGTTGCAAGCAAGCCAATATGTGGACAAATTACAGTCATCTCGTTTACACCGGTCTCAAAATAAAAATTTCCAAGTGAACAGCAGTTGTGCCAGCAAGCTGAGGGCACCAAGGAAATAACCCTACCACTTCACTCATCAAATTTAAACATCAAACAAATACTTTATTCCACCTCAATTCCAGCCAGCCACGGTTCGTTAAGTTGCTGCTCTAAATGGCACCATAACAACTCGGTTTTCAGCATCACAAATGTGAGCTACAAAGTCATTTAAAATAACGCAGCAAAGATGGCTATCGATAACAGGTGCTGGACTTGACTGCAGGGTCGTAATAAGAAGTGCTTGTTCACTCTCTGCAAAAGGCAATTTAGTCCACAATGTTGGCCACTCTGCTAACAAGCAAAAACATCCGCTTTTCAGCAGACAGTCAATACACAAATCTGTAGTTTTGACAAAAGCATGCACAGAAGGGGCAAAAAGAACACAACATGCTGCCGCCACTCCAACAATTAAAACTACATTCTTCCATTGCTATCAAAGTAGTAAGTTCCTACTTGGATACTTTCCTTAACTCTGTTTGAAATCTACCTTCTACAGGAGTGCAACAAGATATGTAGAGGTATTCTAGGTATGCTATGATAAGGGTTTCTATTTCTGCTGTTCCTTCATGTTTTAGCCATGAGATATCTATGTGCCTACAAGATCTGCAGTCAAGTATTCTTGTTACTCAATTCTGCTCATGTTTCTTGCACATACACACCAATACACAGCAGAGGCAGAAGTACCAGTGAAATTTGTAATTTTCCCAGCTCTGTGCGTCAGTCTTCGGGGCGCGCTGCAGATGAGCATCGATTTTCAGCAGCAACGCCGGCGAGTCTATTTCCCAGCCGCAGATCGGACTTGCGTCGATCTTTTCCCCGCACGTCGTTCTGTACGTGGATTTCCTCCTCTTAGGCCACCAGCTTCTCCTTTCAGGGTCCCAGGAACTGGATGGAAACCACTTGGCAGAGTAGGAGTCTCTCCAGAGACTCCAGGTGCTGGTAGAGAGAAGTCTTTGCTGTCCCTGAAACTTCAAACAACAGGAGGCAAGCTCTAAATCAAGCCCTTGGAGATCTTCACAAGATGGAAGGCACACAAAAGTCCAGTCTTTGCCCTCTTACTCTGGCAGAAGCAGCAACTGCAGGATAGCTGCACAATCACAGGCAGGGCAGCTCTTCTTCCTCAGCTCATCTCCAGGCAGAGGTTCCTTCTGGTTTCCAGAAATGTTCTCAAGTCTGTGGTTTTGGGTGCCCTTCTTATATCCAATTTATCCTTTGAAGTAGGCCTACTTCAAAGTAAAGTCTCTTTTGAATGTGAAATCCTGCCTTGCCCAGGCCAGGCCCCAGACACTCACCAGGGGGTTGGAGACTGCATTGTGTGCGGGCAGGCACAGCACTTTCAGGTGTGAGTGACCACTCCTCTCCCCCCATCCCTTCCCCCCCCTTTCTCAGCATAGATGGCTCATCGGGAAATGCAGACTACACCCCAGCTTCCTTTGTGTCACTGTCTAGTGTGAGGTGCAACCAGCCCAACTGTCAAACTGACCCAGTTTGGGCATGAGGGCTACTCCATAGAAGCCAATGGCAAAGACCCAGACAAGGAACTCACAAACAGGCAGATTCACAAAAATGGTATAAGCGAGAAAATGCTCACTTTCCAAAAGTGGCATTTTCAAACACACAATCTTAAAATCAACGCTACTAAAAGATGTATTTTTAAATTGTGAGCTCAGAGACCCCAAACTCCACATGTCCATCCGCTCCCAAAGGGAATCGTCACTTCAATCAGATTTAAAGGTAGCCCACATGTTAACCTATGAGAGGGACAGGTCTTACAACAGTGAAAAATGAATTTAGCAATATTTCACTGTCAGGACATTTAAAATACATTACTATAAGTCCCAGGGCCTACCTTAGAGACTGACATGTAAGAAAAGGGAAGGTTTGGGCATGGCAAGTGGGTGCATTTGCCAAGTCGAATTTACAGTTAAAACTGCACACACAGGCACTGCAGTGGCAGGTCTGAGACATGATTACAGAACTACTTGTGTGGGTGGCACAACCAGTGCTGCAGGCCCACTAGAAGCATTTAATTTGCAGGCCCTGTGCACCTCTAGTGCACAGTACTAGGGACTTACTAATAAATCCTATGCCAATCATGGATAAACCAATTACATACATATTTTGTAAAGGAGCACTTGCACTTTAGCACTGGTTAGCAGTGGTAAAGTGCCCAGAGTAACAAAAACAGCAAAATCAGAGCCCAGCACACAACAACCTGTGAAACATAGGCAAAAAGTTCAAGGAGACCACACCAGGGATGAAAAGCCTAACACATACAATACCCAACCATCAGAAAGAATTACTATATTAGCCTCTCAAATCCATGTTACACAAAACTAAAGTTTTGGACCCGACTTCCAGCCACACAAAATGACACGTTTGTTTATGCAGCCAGTTGTAACAAACAAGAAACAATTATGACCCGACGAACGCTAATATCTATGTGCAGTATAAAATTAAAGAGGCACTGTACTGCAATGTTTGTATTATTCTTCAGGCAACATTATCAGTAATGGTACCTCACGCAGTGTTTTTTTCATTTGCGAGATATGCTTCTTTGCAAAATATAGAGGGTAGGTCTGGCTTGACAAAGCAGCTATCCTCACATCTAATGTGAGCCACAAACCTATAAGAGGCATTACAAGAGAGACTTTGGCTCCATCCAGATATTTAATTCCTTGTGTAGAAACTTCGATTGGGCAGAAATACTGCGCTTCTGCTAAAAGAGAGCTAGCATTGAGCTCCTATTGGCTCCTCAAGGGTTGTTTCCTCATAATATGGCTACTGTGTTCCACTAATGACGTCCCGATGTGCAAAGGGAAAGGGGGAATTCTACGCCATGCTGTAATGCATCATACTGCGAAGGGCGCCTCAATGATGTCCCGACTTTACTTTCAATACCTATGTGGGCTCCAGGAATAGTAGCTCTTGGCTGAAGCTGGCAAGGGTATAGGCAAAGTGGCTGCTCCCTGCAGTCCATGTGTATTAATTGCACACAAGCAGGAGCAGCACATTTCTTCTGCAGGATAACCCTGAGCAGGTGAAACCAAAAGTGACTGGGCAGCCTGCTCCCCTAGACCCACCTTTATCAAAATGATGGGTGAATGACTGCCGGGGCAGAGGTTGCATGGCTGCTCTCAGTGGTCTGTGAGTGCATATTCACACAATTGGGAGCAGACGTTTCACCGAACAAACGATCAAAGATCATGGCTAGAACTGTCAGGGCCTGAGAAGTCTCTCACCTCGTGTCACGTGTACTCATGAACACAAGTGGGAGCTACACGCCTCTGCCCCAGATAAGTTTTATGTGTGGAAGCATGTGCGCTCCAATTATTTAATTAATCTTGGATATATATATATATACACATACACACACATACACACACACACACACACACACACACACACATACTCTTTCGTGTTCTTCTACTATGTCACCCTCAAATTTTTGGAGCAAATTGCCGAAGTCTTAGCACATGTCCGAACTAAGACGGTCTCCCTCTCAGCACCACTCATGTGGTATCTCGTAACATTTCCCGTTTAATCGTTTAGTTGTTTGACTTAACAACCGTTGCGTTGATAACCAACTAATCAAACTAGCATTTGCAATAGGTCTTGTGTTTGCTTGAGTTAGAGCTATCAGCGTTGTAAATTTCTAAGTGGACGTTTCTTGCCACAAATTGAGAATGAAAAGTAAAAAAGTTGACAATAGTAAAGTCAATTCAAGGCGTTATGGCCGTCATGAGCGCGAGAGTTACTGGCTCCCTGCGTGAATGTCTAGAAAGAATCGCGGATGGGATAAAAGTAAAATCGAAACTGGAGAAGGGGCCATCACACGCTGAAAAAGGAGAAAGTGTGACTTAGTGTGATAGACAACAAAAATGTTCACTTAGTGAAATCACCTGGGAGGGAACTCCGCACACAAAGGAGGGACATTTCACAAAAAGCACCAATAAAAATGAAACATTTAAGACAAGCCTAATAAAGAATGAATAGCAGTAGTGGGTGTGGTTAAAAGCCCACAGAGAGAAGGATGAAAGATTGCTAGCGTGCAAATTAAAGGCTTAACTGCACAAAGACATGGTTGCAACAATCATCAACCCCAAGGGAGCAGGTACATGCCGATGAGGACACTGAATGCCTGTGCAATCACTTTTATTGTGACCTCTACTCAGCAGACTACAATGACCTGTCGGATATGCAATCGTACCTTTCCACAGCCCAAGTCCCTGGGTCTCTCCTCAACAAGCAGTTTTGCTTGAATCCGATATCGAAGTATAAGTGAATACAGGGATAGCTCAACACCAAACCAGCAAGCCCCAGACATGGACGACTTTATGCCAGCCTTATACATGGCCTTCTGCTTCTCCAAACCGCACCACTCAAACGCCTATAAATTCCTTTGAAGACACGGGGGAAACTTACAGACACCATGTACGAGGCCACCCTAACTGTAATTCCAAAATCAGGGAAGGCTTTCCCTTTCACTGACTCTTAGCCCTATTGAACGCTGATGTGTTTTAGGTGTGGGGAGTGACCCCTTAGGCAAGGGTCGCTCCCATAGGGGGCAAATTATATTTAGGCCATTTCTGCCCCCCTTGGGGGCAGATCGGACTATTTTTATGAGGCCAATCTGCCCCCCAAGGGGGTAGAAACCACTAGACACCAGGGATGTATTTTTTTTTTTTTTTTTGGGTGAAAGTGACATAAGGGAGCAACCCCATAGGCAAGGGTCGCTCCCCTGGAGGGGCAAATTGTATTTAGGCGATTTCTGCCTGCTTTGGGGGCAGATCGGCCTATTGTTATTAGGCTGATCTGCCCCCGGGGGGGGGCAGAAACCTCTAGGCACCAGGGCAAATTTTATTTTGTGTTTTTTTTTTGTTTTTTTTTAGAGATGGGGAGCGACCCATTAGGCAAGGGTCGCTCCCCTGGGGGGCAAATTTATTTTAGGCCATTTCTGCCCCCCCCCTCCCCGGCCAGCTGAGCTAGAGGCCAAAATCCACAGGTAGGAACTGTTTTCTATGAAAAAATGTTATGAGTCCACGTTGTGTTTTGGGCCATTTCCTGTCGCGGGCGCTAAGCCTACCCACACAAGTGAGGTATCATTTTTATCGGGAGACTTGGGGGAACGCTGGGTGGAAGGAAATTTGTGGCTCCTCTCAGATTCCAGAACTTTCTGTCACCGAAATGTGAGGAAAACGTGTTTTTTTAGCCAAATTTTGAGGTTTGCAAAGGATTCTGGGTAACAGAACCTGGTCAGAGCCCCACAAGTCACCCCATCTTGGATTCCCCTAGGTCTCTAGTTTTAAAAAATGCACAGGTTTGGTAGGTTTCCCTAGGTGTCGGCTGAGCTAGAGGCCAAAATCTACAGGTAGGCACTTTGCAAAAAACACCTCTGTTTTCTTTTTAAAAAATGTGCTATGTCCACGTTGCGTTTTGGGGCATTTCCTGTCGCGGGCGCTAGGCCTACCCACACAAGTGAGGTATCATTTTTATCGGGAGACTTGGGGGGGGACATAGATTAGCAAAACAAGTGTTATTGCCCCTTGTCTTTCTCTACATTTTTTCCTTCCAAATATACGAGTGTGTAAAAAAGACATCTATTTGAGAAATGCCCTGTAATTCACATGCTAGAATGGTCACCCCGGAATTCAGAGATGTGCAAATAACCACTGCTCCTCAACACCTTATCTTGTGCCCTTTTTGGAAATACAAAGGTTTTCTTGATAGCTATTTTTCACTCTCTATATTTCAGCAAATGAATTGCTGTATACCCAGTATAGAATGAAAACGCATTGCAGGGTGCAGCTCATTTATTGGCTCTGGGTACCTAAGGTTCTTGATGAACATACAAGCCCTATATATCCCCGCAACCAGAAGAGTCCAGCAGACTTAACGGTATATTGCTTTCAAAAATCTGACATTGCAGGAAAAGGTTACAGAGTAAAACGTAGAGAAAAATTGCTGATTTTTTTCACCTCAATTTCAATATTTTGTTTTTTCTGTTATTTTCTGTAGGAAACCCTTGTAGGATCTACACAAATGACCCCTTGCTGAATACAGAATTTTGTCTACTTTTCAGAAATGTTTAGCTTTCTGGGATCCAGCATTGGTTTCACACCCATTTCTGTCACTGACTGGAAGGAGGCTGAAAGCACAAAAAAATCGTAAAAATGGGGTATGTCCCAGTAAAATGCCAAAATTGTGTTGAAAAATTGGGTTTTCTGATTCAAGTCTGCCTGTTCCTGAAAGCTAGGAAGCTGGTGAGTTTAGCACTGCAAACCCTTTGTTGATGTCATTTTCAGGGAAAAACCACAAGCCTTCTTCTGCAGACCCTTTTTTCCATTTTTTTGAAAAAAACGAAATTTTCACTGTATTTTGGCTAATTTCTTGGCCTCCTTCTGGGGAACCCACAAAGTCTGGGTACCTCTAGAATCCCTAGGATGTTGGATAAAAAGGACACAAATTTGGCGTGCGTAGCTTATGTGAACAAAAAGTTATGAGGGCCTAAGCGTGAACTGCCCCAAATAGCCAAAAAAAGGCTTGGCACCTGAGGGGGAAAAAGCCTGGAGGCGAAGGGGTTAAACTTACCACAGGCAACCCAAATATTTCTGAAAAGCTTATTCCAATTAGCCTCCTCACCCAAACATGTGGAATACCCGGAGATCAAGGTATACTCCTCCAGGGGGAAAATTGCTGAATGCAACTATGCTGATCTCCTGTGTCCACAGACTGGTAATCCTGGCAGCATGGAGGGCAGAATAAGGACCATTAAAAAGACTATCTAGCCCAAAATATTACACATGATGCAAACTACCCTTCCACGTCCCTCCATGGCTTCTGATAAACACCAACACCTTGAATCCTGAAACTCATGGCATCACTAGAACCACTGTGGCGGCCTGGGACAGTTTCTAATTCCAAGGGCCTAACCTCTATCCCCACCCCCACTTCCCGTATAATTGATAACCTTTCCTTCACTCAGGCAGTAACAGGGGACACTTACTGTGGCTAGACACCAATTGTGAGAGAGTGAGGAATTTCTAAGATTGTGAGGCGCTTTTGACATCTGATCAGATTAAAGATGGCCTGGAGAAAGAAACGTGGTGATAAATCCACAAGAGACACTGGATGATGCACACCACTATTAGACAAGACCCTGACACATCTTTTGGGGCAGTGCCACAAACTAAAGCAGTACTGGCAAGAGGAGCTATCCGATGGAAATAAAATTCACACACTTATACAGCAGTTCCCTGGCTCCACGCTTTTTGGACTATTAAATAACCAAATAAACCCACTAAATAACCAAATATACCCACTTCACTCACACAAGGGCAAGACTATCACCTTAGCTCTTTGCGCCACCAGTGAAGTCATCACTGCCAAGTGGGAAACGGACAACTCCAGACCACACGACCTGGCTACATACGTTCTGGGAACACCTTGGAATGGATAAAGAAAGTCTCCGCTGAACTGGCCAAAAAAGGAGGCTTGTTTGACAAAATATGGGGCCTATGTACAACATTTTTGTCTCAAGAATTTAAAAAAAAAAAAAAACTGTCCTAGACACTTGCAAATTGCTGGTTGTATTTGGGTGCATGTGTTTAATTAAAAAAAAAATTAAAAAAAGTATCAGTGTACAGATATGAGCTATAAAAATGAAAGTAGAATTGCCGGGGAGAACATGAGGCAGCAACGCTCTCTGAAATCTAAAAGAAAGTACTGGGCTTTCGTGGAGCAGGTAACAGGAAGTAACATGGGGCATGCTGCACCAGACTTGTTCTGTCAAGACATCAACCTATCCACTGCTTTATCACCGGCGCAGGTACCGGTCCGGTAAAGATTTGAACTTTAACCCGACTAGGTCATACCAAATTGGAGACAGTTTGCAATCGGGGCATGGACAACAAAACCCTGCTCATTTGGCCTACTTTAGCCACTGGAATACCACCAAGTAGTAAGTAAGGCATTCGAAGTGCATGTGGCAAAAAAACAAATGTTCCAACAAAAGGCATTAAACAGCCCAACTTGCATACATAACCACTATACACTAACAAATCCAACACTCCACAGATAGCTGAATTATGGTGTATCATGGAACCCAAAAAAGAAAAAAAAACACTAAATTACTTTACTAATACACTTATATTCTGCCATTCTCCTACAAAACCCTGTAAATTATGGTGTTAAAGCTTTTCTATAAGAGGAACTACTACTAATCAGAGGTACCACATTAGGCAATATTACAAGTGAGGACATCACAGGCAAGTTAGCAGCAGTCACCAGCCCTGAACGAGACGAAGCATAGCTACCAGCAGTAATATCAGTAATAGAGGCAAATGCCATCTGGCACCATGGAATTAACTTTAGCAATACGTCTCGTGAGCATGCATGGATTACTAAGAAATCATTATCTTTGACCCTATTTTGAAATACCATCCTCTTGTTCTCAAGCATCAGTTATTTGTTATAGAAAAAAAAAAATCCATTTTGAACAAGTGCTTTTAATTATGATAAACATATTTAATTCCCAGGTTATATAAACGAAATAACCGTAATATATCAGTTTTCAATCTTGATAACCAGCCATTTGTCCCAAACACCAGCCTGCCATTCCCTCACTCGGTCGTGTATTACCATCACATGCCAGGGATGGAAACCCATAATGCCAAGGATTCCACTGTGTGCAATGACGGCTACCATTATGTAACAATTTAGGCACTATAATGTTAAGGATGGCATTAAGCCAGGACCACCAGTGTGAGGGCTGAACATTAATGACCAAGACACCCACTATGCACAAGAATAGTCAATTCAGTAGCCAAACTTCCTTAATGTTTTAAACTGAAAAAAAAGAAATAAAACAAGCCTTACCTAAAGGAGATGGCATAGGAATTAGCTTCACTCCTCTCACGCACTAGGAAGGCTCCGTCTCGAGACACCCTCATTAACATGTGCTCTGTTTGTGCCCTTGTGAGATTGGCAAGGTACCACTCTTTGCTCTCATGTGCATTATATCCCAAGAACAGCCACCATTATGCTATTCCCATAATTATCCAGGGGTGGACACCGCTGTATCAGACATACTTACAATATGTCAAGGATTCTGTGAGTTTTGAAAAGCATATGCCCCGGGAGTACCACATGCTTATGATGGTCTCTGAAGCTAGGGATTACCGACAGGGATAAGCACTGTCTGCCAGGATGGCCCCCAGACCTGGTACACGTATCTGTACACACATTTTTCTACAACCAACTAGGCCTTATGTGTCTTCAGGACTAATTTTCCTTGGACTGTAGGTTAATTTCGCACTCCTCTCAAACACTCACACTATGGATTCTCTGCCCAGAACCTAAGCTGTAACTCCATAAGCACAGCACTGCTTCCAGCACATTAAGTCTGGAGAAGAACACTGCTCGAGTGTTCTGCTCCAGATACTCTCAATGATTTAATTAGCCAACTCTGCTAACTTCATGCAAGAAACACAAAAAAAATTAAAACCGGTAGAACTGACCGATAGTCTCGACGATTCACATAAAAATGCGTCCAGAGAATGCATCACAATGTCATAACACTTAGAGTTATAGGAATGTGAATATCAGTAAGCACCCTACTGCATAAAGGTTTCAATACTCAAACTCAGATTAATCTTCTGTAAAGAGACATCAGTACAGAATAGAAATGCAGAACAGATGTACTCAGAACTGCACTATGAAGATGTTATGTTACAATCAATATAATCACAACATAATTACCAGCCCTCACAGAGATTTAGACGAGATAAGAAAGCCAAGACAAGGGCCACCAACGGAGAATACAACAGACTTGTAAACTCAATGGTAAGCTGAAGATACACGCTGACTGCAACAATCAGATATGACCTACTCCATCAATCGAAACAGGCATGGTTTATATCTTTCAACAAAAAAAGCCCTAAACTGACTCTTGCAGCAACAATATTATTTTTATCCCTTCTTCAGAGCCTAAAACCTTCTAAAAACAGTCACTAACTTTTTTAACGTCTCTGCATGTTCCTGTCAGGTTGGCCGACAAATAAATGGGATCAACTTGTGGTTACTTTCTGCGACCGTATGACCTATTACAGACTTTGTGTTAGAGTCCCCCATCCCTCCAAATATATTCAGTAATTGGCGCAGTTGTTTATCATGGCTGGCCATTTCTTAGAAGGGCTGGCCACCAATGCCACAGCATTATGAGGATAGTTGCACTGCTCCATTTGTTTTCTTATCCGGTTTTTGTGACGTGGCCATCAAGAAGTCTCTTTGTGAAACTGCAGCATGCAGCTCGAGAGCTAAATATTTAATTTACTGATAGGCCAACATCTGAATTACTGCTTAACAACTTTTGCGTTTACTAAGCGCTTACTGACTGGATGAATTAGCATCTCATTAAGAGTGTTTTTCACTAACTGCTGTTGCACTTTGCTGTCATGATTACATGACAGATGCCCGGCTTTTCTGGGTCAGACATGCGAGAACAGTGGTTTTATTAAAGATGCAACAAAAGGACAGGAATGCCCAAAGGTATCTAAGCACAAAATATTGCAGAAAAAAAAAAGAAAAAAAAAAAAACACACACACACACACAAACTTGAGCTTGGTATTTCCCTTTATATAGATAAGCAACGACTCAGAAAAACAAAAAAATCAATACTTAATTAAATCAAATGATGTCTTCAGTTCTTTGCAATCGGGGTTTGGTTCTAGCCAGACAACTGACACCTGGTGGGTAGCAATATTATGGACATCTCTATGAGGACTGTGGGCAGATGTCATTAGGTGAATGGTATTGTGGATGTTTCTGCAGCCTTCAACACAGTCAACCGTGATATCTTGCTTTATATGTTGAAAGTCCAGTGGAACTGTATTAGATAGGTTCAAGTAGTTCCTGTCCAGAACATCACAACCAACTCATGGTTTCCAATTCTCTTCAGTCACAGCACAAATCATTTTTGGGTTTCACAAAAAGTGGCCATGGCACCCATTTTTTTCTCAACCATACGGATTCGGCCTCAGGACAAGCTTATTTAATCATTTGGCTTTGATTTCATGAAATACATTGTTGAACGAATATCATCCTGGAACTCAATAACCACTAGCCTCTAGCAATAAACCAGACTTGAATAACGCTTTAGATAAATGCATTAGGCCTAGAGCCCAAAATCCTGCTAAAACGAAGATACTTCTATCTGTAAATCCCTTAGTAACTTTGAGTACCTTTGGCCATCTAGATACTACCTCAAGCACTTACTGCAATTGCATAAACATTACAGAACATCCACCATCTTTCAAGATCCTCGTTTCTCCAGCTCTGAAACAACTGCATTAGTTACCGGTCACTCAACATTGAACTCAATGGATTGTGCACTGTAAGCAGAGCAGTAAGTGGTAAGAGACCATTAGCTGCAACACAAATCGATCAGGGCATGAGCTCAGCAAAGTTTTCTCTGTTCCACTGACAACCTGATCTGCATTGGCAGCATGTACTTTTAACTCCAGGCATTCCATTTACGAAATATCGCAACCGAAGTGAGCAGATATTACATGCAGTTAAACAACCGACTCTTCAATGTGCATTATCAGCACCATGAGACCACCTGGTGGTAAACAAAAGATTTACAGAGAATCATCCAGCGCAGCTTCTGAAAAAGGACCCTAAACCGACTCCTCTGACTCAGTCTTGAAGAAGGCCTAAAAGCTATCAAGTCAGCTACTTACCAAAAAATGTATATCCAGGAGAAGCCTTCAGCAAAGTCCCTGATGAGATCTTCTGCTTGAGCCTCCCACAAGGATGCTAACGTAGTCACCAGGCACGTCATTCAAAACGGATAAACACCGTGGTTTCATGTGGCAACCACCAACAATGCTCCGGAATTCTCATAGTGCAGCCTCCAAAAAGATGCTGAGGGGTTTCACACTCACATCTACCATTCAGCTAATCCTCGTGCATCAAACTGTCAATACACCTCCTCTTTAGACCACTGCCAACAGTTCATCCCATCTCCTGGCTTGACTACTGCAGAAGTGCAATGGTTGTACCCATTTTCAAGCAAGTATTGGGAAAGCCCATAGGTTTAGCTTTGGACAAGCCTGCAATTCTTCTAATGCAAACCTCTGCAGTAGGCATTAAAAGAGTAAAAGTTTTTTTTTTTTTAAAAACACATGTAAAAGAGACATGCATAATTTGGAAAAACATAAAAGTAGAAAATTACCAGATTCAAAAATACATTTTAAAAATTAAATTAAATCAAATCAGTTGCAGGCTTATAAGTCCCAATACGTAAGTAAGTGAAGTGCAATACTTTTTTCGTGGATGTATGCATGTGTGCAAAATATCACTCACAGTGAAGGCAGAGAATGGCGGAAGTGGGCTAAGCCACTGCTGAATTCTGTGGTAGGCAGAAGCTAAATGAAATGACACCTGAACAGACCAATGGATTAAGAGAGTTAGCTGAAAAAGACCATGTGTGTGTGTGTGTGGGCCAACAAGCCTGCTAAATTTGGACTGGGTCAGACCTGAAAAGCAACAATTCAACACTAATGCCCTCACAAACATTGATCAATCTCACTCAAAGAATCTCATAATGAATGCCTTCCATCGAGTCACCAACAACTGATGTACTAATGTGCAATGAGGGTCCACAAAAAACATCCTTTGAGAAATGGTCTTAAAATATCTGCATCACTAGCACTCGCCAGAACAACCTTTACTCATAATCTTCTGAAAAAATCCAGCACAAAACAAACACATTAGTGGAGCCTACCCCTTAGTACAACCAGCAAAAACGTGGGAATTTTTTCAAACCAAAGACGAGAACCATCCAAAACCACATGGAATTCAGAAAGACATTTAACACCTGGCTCTATCCAAAATGGTCATTACCACGACGTTTGGACATCTTAAAACTCAGAAGCACACCCATCAAAACTGGTCCAGATCAGCCCTAGGGTGGAAAATAGAAAGCACAACCATCAGCGTAGCTATCTCTCACTCCACTTGCTTCACTCACCCATATGAACAGTCACATATTCACTGCAGGAATATATGAGCAGCTTCTACATACTTGTACAACATCAAAACATATACTGTGTAGGCCTCACTACATTCAGACTCGCCAACCGTACACCAGCACTTATAAGTCTGAAAATGCTAATGCATTCCATATCCTTCATTGCAGGTGCATTCACACCAAGAAAAACATTTTAGGAGCACAACCAATCAAAGCATAAGTAACTTAGGCCACATGACTGATAAACATTCTTCAATAGATGCACTTTCACAGTACAGCTTGTTTGTAAATGTGCTATCACGCCTCAACAAAGCTATTAAACTATAGAAGTGTATTTAACACTCAAGAGGCATAACATTCACAGATCCCAGTCTCCACGCGTTCAAGAAGACGGTTTTGCTGAATAAAAATTGGGGGGGGGCGAATAGCAGTTATTCTGTTACTGTACAGTGCTGCCATCGGGTCCCACCAACAAACCCTGGCCAGTGTTGACACGCTATCAGCCGACAGAATGCTCTACTGTTATGAACCACTCCACGATTTTGAGCACGAGTCATGCTGTCAGACCCCGCCCATAAATGGAGAGAGTCTTGCTGTCAGGCCTCCCTCCTGAGCCCACCACCCCTGCGCTGCTTTGCATCACTCTCAATAATGGGCCTGCTTACAATTCAGGAGGTGGGGAGGGTGGCAATCGGGGGGTGCCGTGCACGAGCTTACTGACCCTCAACCCCACGCGAAGACCGCGCGCCGCCGCCCAACTGCCAATCACCTCCATGCAAAACGTGCTCTATCCAAGAACCCCTCGGAAAAGCTCCGCGAAGCTCCAAGAGGCCGACTCACAGCCCCATTTTTCTCTTGACGAGGCACTAACACCCAGGCCCCCACCACGTCCACCAGCGCTCACCTGAAGCCGCCATATTGGGAGAGTGAGAGAACTCAAGGACCCGGATGGCGCGGTCACGTGATGTATAGCGCGTGTTGCTGGAAAGGGGGAAGCACGCGTCACTGACAAACAGAAATGCGATGCGTATGACGTATTGGAGCGCAACCGGAAACTATTTCTGGTCAAATGTAAGTATTTCTTCTAGATCTATTATGTTCCTCTATGACTGAATTTGACTGTTCCAAGATGGCTACCACCTCGTATTTGAAAATGCCATTTTAGAAAAGCGTCACACCTCCTCCGCTGTAACCACTGTTGTGGCATGAAAGAAGCAATGTTCAGTGTGGTCTTTACCAACGCGTGCTTTTCCTCACTGTACTATGAGATATGTGCATGTCCCGCTATTGGAAATCTTTTCTGATGCAACCGGTTTACAAATGCAAAAAGTACCCATACCAAAATGGATGACAAACTGGCGACACAACAACTACTGTTTAAAAAGCTCAATTACATAGCTGTCAAGTTTCTCAGATCCATGCGTGGTTTACTGCTCCAGTTAATTTTTTTTTTTTTACTTCTGGGACTAATAGTTCTGTTTTATAATGGAGTAAACGACCACAAGTACTAAATTTCAAAGAAAAAGCCTGGACTGGAGCAGTACATCACTCATTGACCTGGGGAACTGGTTAGCGATGGCGGACTCTTTCCGTCCAGAAACCATGCCAGTTGATCTTTACAATAACCGGAAATAGATTTGTTTACAATTTGTGCCATCTATTGTTGCCCTTTGAATGTAATTAAAAGCGATGCATTTTCTCATGAGTCTTGAGGTCTTATCATAATGCCAACAGACCCAATTCAGGTGGGAGACTACCGATTTTTTAAAGCCAAAAATGGCTTTATTTTAGCATTCTTCTGCCTAAAATTGCCTTTGCCTGCGTGCTAGTCAACGGGAAAAATGAAATCCCTGTACAGTATCCATTTTAGGACATCCTCACTCTTCACTACTCATCCCTACTTCTCATCCCTGCTTCTCATCCATCATCCCTACTTCTCATCCATCATATATCATCCCTACTTCTCTTCCATCATCCTTACTTCTCATCCCTGCTTCTCATCCATCATCCCTACTTCTCATCCCTGCTTCTCATCCATCATCCCTACTTCTCATCCATCTTCCCTACTTCTCATCCAGCATACATCATCCCTACTTCTCATTCATCATCCATCATCCCTACTTCTCATCCATCATCCCTATTTCTCATCACTACTATTCATCCATCATCCCTACTTCTCACCCTTCATCCATACTTCTCATCCATCATATATTATCCCTAATTCTCATCCATCATCCCTACTTCTCATCCCTGCTCCTCATCCATACTTCTCTTCCATCATCCCTACTTCTCATCCCTCATCCCTGCTTCTCATCCATCAGCCCTCAGTCAAACCCACACATTTTCAGTTTTGTGAAACACACCTTCACACTGATTGGTTGGCAACAGCCAATCAAAGTAATGAGAGAGGCCTGCATCCAATTTCACTGAAAAGCAGCCTTCTCATTGCATGTGCTGGGTGAAGATGAGGAGAAGGAGTGCAACTGTGTGTTTGTTTCCAGTGAATTCAAGGCTGTACAACATTTCATTTTATTAACTAAATGTTTTTCTGTTTACACAGGCCTCTGCAGAAAGCTCTGCTGGTTTGGGAAATACAAGGAGGCCACGGCGTGGGCTGTGCCTTTGAATGTGTATTTAGGGTCACCACTCACGCACGCCCTCTCGATAACTGGCACTTGTAGCAAGGTAGCCTCTTTCTAGCCTTGTTACCCCCACTTTTGGCCTGTTTGTGAGTATGTGTCAGTGTGTTTTCACTGTCTCACTGGGTTCCTGCTATCCAGGGCCCAGTGCTCGTAGTGAAAACCCTATGTTGTCAGTGTGTTTGTTATGTGTCACTGGGATCCTGCTAGGCAGGACCCCAGTGCTCATAGTATGTGCCCTGTATGTGTTCCCTGTGTGGTGCCTAACTGTATCACTGAGGCTCTGCTAACCAGAACCTCAGTGTTTATGCTCTCTCTGCTTTCTAAATTTATCACTGCAGGCTAGTTACTAAATTTACCAATTCTCATTGGCACACTGGTACACCCATACAATTCCCTTGTATATGGTACTTAGGTACCCAGGGTATTGGGGTCCCAGGAGATCCCTATGGGCTGCAGCATTTCTTTTGCCACCCATAGGGAGCTCTGACAATTCTTACGCAGGCCTGCCACTGCAGTCTGAGTGAAATAACGTCCACGTTATTTCACTGCCATTTTTCACTGCACATAAGTAACTTATAAGTCACCTATATGTCCAACCTTCACCTGGTGAATGTTGGGTGCCAAGTTACTTAGTGTGTGTGCACCCTGGCACTAGCCAAGATGCCCCACATCGTTCAGGGCAAATTCCCCGGACTTTGTGAGTGCGGGGACACCATTACACGGTGCACCATACATAGGTCACTACCTATGTATAGCGTCACAATCATAACTCCGAACATGGCCATGTAACATGTCTAAGATCATGGAATTGTCCCCCCAATACCATTCTGGTATTGGGGGGACAATTCCATGATCCCCCGGGTCTCTAGCACAGAACCCGGGTACTGCCAAACTGCCTTTCCAGGGTTTCCACTGTAGCTGCTGCTGCTGCCTAACCCTCAGACAGGTTTCTGCCCTCCTGGGGTCCAGGCAGCCCTGGCCCAGGAAGGCAGAACAAAGGATTTCCTCTGAGAGAGGGTGTTACACCCTCTCCCTTTGGAAATAGATGTGAATGGCTGGGGAGCAGTAGCCTCCCCCAGCCTCTGGAAATGCTTTGATGGGCACAGATGGTGCCCATCTCTGCATAAGCCAGTCTACACTGGTTCAGGGATCCCCCAGCCCTGCTCTGGCGCGAAACTGGACAAAGGAAAGGGGAGTGACCACTCCCCTGACCAGTACCTCTCAGGGGAGGTGCCCAGAGTTCCTCCAGTGTGTCCCAGACCTCTGCCATCTTGGAAACCGACAGAGGTGTTAGGGGCACACTGGACTGCTCTGAGTGGCCAGTACCAGCAGGTGACGTCAGAGACCCCCTCTGATAGGCTCTTACCTCTCTTGGTACCAATCCTCCCTTCTTGGTAGCAAAACCTCCTTTTCTGGCTATTTAGGGTCTCTCCTCTGGGGAATTCTTCAGATAACGAATGCAAGAGCTCACCAGAGTTCCTCTGCATCTCCCTCTTCGACTTCGGCCAAGGATCGACCACTGACTGCTCCAGGGCGCCTGCAAAACCGCAACAAAGTACCAGCAACATTGTTGTAGCGCCTCTTCCTGCCGGCTTTCTCGACTGTTTCCTGGTGGTGCATGCTCTGGGGGTCACCTGCCTTCACCCTGCACTAGAAGCCAAGAAGAAATCCCCAGTGGATCGACTGAATCTTCCCCCTGCTAACGCAGGCACCAAAAGTCTGCATCACCGGTCCTCTGGGTCCCCTCTCATCCTGACGAGCGTGGTCCCTGGAACACAGGAACTCTATCCAAGTGACTCCCACAGTCCAGTGATCCTTCAGTCCAAGTTTGGTGGAGGTAAGTCCTTGCCTCCCCACGCTAGACTGCAAACTTGTGTACTGCGTGATTTGCAGCTGCTCCAGCTCCTGTGCACTCTTCCAGGATTTCCTTCATGCACAGCCTAGCCTGGGTCCCCAGCACTCCGTCCTACAGTGCTCAATCCTCTGAGTTGGCCTCCGGCGTCATGAGACCCTCCTTTGTGACTCTGAGCCAGCTCTGGTTCACAAATCTTTCAAGTGCCTGTTCTGGTACCTCTACGGTTGCTGCCTGCTTCTGTGGAGGTTCCCTGAGTTGCTGAGCGCCCCCTCTGTCTCCTCCTCAAAGGGGCGACATCCTGGTCCTTCCTGGTCCCCAGCAGCACTCAGAAACCTCTACCGCGACCCTTGCAGCTAGCAAGGCTTGTTTGCGGTATTTCTGCGTGGGAACACTTCTGCAACCTTCATCGCAATGTGGGACATCTTCCATCCAAAGGAGAAGTTCCTAGTCCTCTTTGTTGTTGCAGAACTCCAAGCTTCTTCCACCCTGAGGCAGCTTCCTTGCACCTTCATCCAGGGTTTTCTGGGCTCCTGCCCCCCCCGGACACTATCGTGACTCTTGGACTTGGTCCCCTTGCCTTGCAGGTCCTCAGGTCCAGGAATCCACCTTCAGTGCCTTGCTGGTGTTTGTTGTTCTTGCAGAATCCAACTTTCACGACTATTGTGCTCTTTTGGTGTAGTAGGTGTACTTTACTCATACTTTTCAGGGTCTTGGGGTGGGGTATCTTGGACACGCTGACTGTTTTCTTACAGTCCAAGCGACCCTCTACAAGCTCCCATAGGTCTGGGGTCCATTCGTGATTCGCATTCCACTTTTGGAGTATATGGTTTGTGTTGCCCCTAGACCTATGTCTGCCTATTGCAACCTATTGTAATTCTACACGGTTTGCATTACTTTTCTGACTCTTACTTACCTGTTTTGGGTTTGTGTTCATATAACTTGTGTATATTACTTACCTTCTTACTGAGGGTACTCACTGAGATACTTGTGGCATATTGTCATAAAAATAAAGTACCTTTATTTTTAGTAACTCTGTGTATTGTGTTTTCTTATGATATTGTGCATATGATATAAGTGGTATAGTGGGAGCTTCGCATGTCTCCTAGTTCAGCCTAAGCTGCTTTGCCATAGCTACCTTCTATCAGCCTAAGCTGCTAGAAACACCTCTATTCTACTAAAAAGGGATAACTGGACCTGGCACAGGGTGTAAGTACCACAGGGTACCCACTATAAGCCAGGCCAGCCTCCCACAGTGTTGCACCCTCTCACTTTGGAAATAGGTGTGAAGGGCGGGGGAGGAGTAGCCTCCCCCAGCCTCTGAAAATGCTTTGATGGGCACAGATGGTGCCCATCTTTGCATAAGTCAGTCTACAATGGTTCAGGGATCACTGTTCTGCTTTCCTTCTTATCTCGTTTTCAGAGCTTACAGAACATATCAAGAATGCACTTCTGAGTTCAAAGAAGACTTTTATTGTTGTTAATTCTTCCCCACCCACAAGTTCGTAAGAGACAAATTAATAGATTTCAAGCACACGTTCAATGAAAACAAAATATATTTGCAATGTACACAGCAGGTTATAGATATAAGATATTGAATGCAAAGCAAAACAAATACTTCACCGTGTGAGAAACTATTTACAGCTTCATCTTTCTGGGGTCTGCAAGTTGATGACTCCAGTCAACTGCGAGAAAGAGATTATCTACCCACACGGGAGACTGGCAACTGGCACCAAGTTCCAGTCCGAAGTCAGGCAGATTCGAATCTAATTCTCTGAAGCCCGTGTCATCCGTTTCAAAAGCGTTCCCCCTCCTCTCAGACCCGAGAAAACTACGCAAGCCTTTGGAGACTGGCCAGATCTCCTAGACTGCTCCTCTTCCCAAGCCTGAGCAGGAAGGAAAAACACCGAATGTACCCTCTCTTATCAGATCTAGTCTGGTATGAGAAAAACATCTTGGTTCATCTTGTGCAAAAACACAGCTTGGAAAAATACAGCTTGGATTCTCAACTGCAATGTCTAACTCCACGTTAAAGGCAATAGGCAGCTAACCTAAATATCAAATGCAATGTCTAATGTCATGTCAAAGCCAATAGGCAGCTGAGCTGAATACAAAATGTAATATCTAATATCATGTCAAAGCCATTAGGCAGCTAAACTGAATACAGCATGTCAAAGCCAATAGGCAGAGTACAGAATGTAATGGCTAATGCAATGTCAAAGCCAATAGGCAGCTAGGCTGAACAAAACATACAATGTGCTACTGGTGAACATTGAGCAACTAATATGCGCAGTGGTGAAACACAAAGTCATTGGTCAAACTCCATTATTAGCATCACAATCACCCAGCCCTGCTCTGGTGCGAAACTGGACAAAGGAAAGGGGAGTGACCACTCCCCTGACCAGCACCTCCCAGGGGAGGTGCCCAGAGCTCCTCCAGTGTGTCCCAGACCTCTGCCATCTTGGAAACAGAGGTGTTGGGGGCACATTGGACTGCTCTGAAGTGGCCAGTGCCAGCAGGTGACGTCAGAGACCCCCTCCGATAGGCTCTTACCTTTCTTGGTAGCCAATCCTCCTTTCTTGGTAGCCAAACCTCCTTTTCTGGCTATCTAGGGTCTCTCCTCTGGGGTATTCGTCAGATAACGAATGCAAGAGCTCACCAGAGTTCCTCTGCACTTCCCTCTTCGATTTCTGCCAAGGATCGACCGCTGACTGCTCAACGACGCCTGCAAAACTGCAACAAAGTAGGAAGATGACTACCAGCAACATTGTAGCGCCTAATTCTGCCGGCTTTCTCAACTGCTTCCTGATGGTGCATGCTCTGAGGGCTGTCTGCCTTCACCCTGCACTGGAAATCCCAAAGAAATCTCCCTTGGGTTGACGGAGTCTTCCCCCTGCTAACGCAGGCACCAAACTTCTGCATCACCAGTCCTCTGGGTCCCCTCTCATCTCGACGAGCGTGGTCCCTGGAACACAGGAGCTATATCCAAGTGATTCCCACAGTCCAGTGATCCTTCAGTCCAAGTTTGGTGGAGGTAAGACCTTGCCTCCGCACGCTAGACTGCAAACGTGTATACTGCGTGATTTGCAGCTGCTCCGGCTTCTGTACACTTCTCCAAGGATTCCTTTGTGCACAGCCTAGCATGGAACCCCAGCACTCCGTCCTGCAGTTCTCAACTCTCTGAGTTGAACTCCGACGTCGTGGGACCCTCCTTTGTGACTCTGTGTGGACTCCGGTTCACAAATCTTCTAACTGCCTGCTCTGGTGCTTCTGCGGGTGCTGCCTGCTTCTGTGGGGGCTCTTTGAGTTGCTGAGTGCCCCTTCTGTCTCCTCCTCCAAGGGGCAACATCCTGGTCCTTCCTGGTCCCCAGCAACACCCAAAAACCTCTACTGCAACCCTTGCAGCTAGCAAGGCTTGTTTGCAGTATTTCTGTGTAGCAACACCTCTGCAACCTCCAGCACGCCGTGGGACATCTTCCATCCAAAGGAGAAGTTCCTAGCTCTTTTCGTTGTTGCAATTCTTCCACCCAGAGGCAGCCTTCTTGCACCTTCATCCGGGGTTTCCTGGGCTCCTGCCCCTCCGGACACTTTTGTGACTCTTGGACTTGGTCCCCTTGCCTTCCAGGTCCTCAGGTCCAGGAATCCGTCTTCAGTGCTTTGCTTGTGGTTCTTGCAGAATCCCCCTGTCACGACTATTGTGTCCTATTGGGGTAGTAGGGGTACTTTACTCCTACTTTTCAGGGTCTTGGGGTGGGGTATCTTGGACACCCTGACTGTTTTCTAACAGTCCCAGCGACCCAAGCTCCCATAGGTCTGGGGTCCATTTGTGATTCGCATTCCACTTTTGGAGCATATGGTTTGTGTTGCCCCTAGACCTATGTTCACCTATTGCATCCTATTGTAATCCTACACTGTTTGCATTACTTTTCTTACTATTACTTACCTGTTTTGGGTTTGTGTACATATAACTTGTGTATATTACTTACCTTCTAACTGAGGGTACTCACTGAGATACTTGTGGCATATTGTCATAAAAATAAAGTACCATTATTTTTAGTAACTCTGAGTATTGTGTTTTCTTATGATATTGTGCTATCTGATATAAGTGGTATAGTAGGAGCTTTGCATGTCTCCTAGTTCAGCCTAAGCTGCTTTGCCATAGCTACCTTCTATCAGCCTAAGCTGCTAGAAACACCTCTATTCTACTAATAAGGGATAACTGGACCTGGCACAGGGTGTAAGTACCACAAGGTACCCACTATAAGCCAGGCCAGCCTCCTACATTGGTGGTGCAGCGGTGGGATAAGTACTTGCAACTGCTTTACCACTTAGTCATTTGGTACTTTTCATAAGAGAATCATATACCACATAGTTCAGTGTATGTACACTTAACCAAAAAAGTTTACTTTTCAGTTCTAAAACTTTTAACAAAGTTCTGAAAAGTTTTTGAAAACATCTAAAAGTTTTCCCAAGGTTTGAAAAAGGTTTTTCCGTGCTTTCGAAAGTTATACAACTTTTTCTTTCTCACTATCCTTAAACCTATACTATCATGTCTGTTATAGAGCCCACTCCCAAAACTGTTAATGCAACATATGAGAGTTTAAACTATAAGAGTTTGAGGGGTCTCTGCCAGGATAGAGGTTTGAGTATAGGTAACAATCCTACAAAAGAGTTTCTCTTTAACATGCTCATTGTAGATGACCAGAACCAGTCTGGCCCATCTCAGGAGAGGTTAGAAAATAGGGAAGCTTCCCAGTCTGACTCAGAGGAGTTCCATGCGAAAGCTGGGGAGGGTTCTTACAAGGTCCTGCCCCCTAGCAGGGCACCTAGTGATACTGGTAGCGATAGAGGCTCCCACAACAGTAGGGCTTCTTTCACCCCTAGAGGCCAGGTTACTAGGGTGCAGACAGTTAGGGACAGGTCTCCCTCTGAAACTTCCCACATTTCCTCTGTGTCCAAACATTACCAACCCACCCACCCTGAGGATAACTTGTTAGAAAGGGAACTCAAAAAGTTGAGGGTTGAAGAGACCAGACTGAAGCTTAAACAGCAACAGCTGGCCTAAGTTAGGGAATCCCTAGACATAGAGAAGGAAGGACAGAGATTGGGGTTAGTTCCCCATGGTGGCAGCAGCAGTATTTCTGATAGCAATCCTGTTAAAGAGCAAGAGTCCAGGAATCTGCACAAGATAGGCCCCCCCTTACAAGGAGGGGGATGACATTAATAAGTGGTTTGCTGCACTTGAGAGGGCCTGTATGTTACAGTTGGTCCCTCAAAGGCAGTGGGCTGCTATTTTGTGGCTATCTTTCACTGGAAAGGGTAGGGATAGGCTCCTTACTGTCAGAGAAAGTGAAGCCAATAGCTACAAAGTTTTGAAAGATGCACTCTTGGATGGATTTGGCTTAACCATTGAACAATACAGGATTAAGTTCAGAGACACCAGAAAAGAGTCTTCTCAAGACTGGACAGATTTTGTGGACTGTTCAGTGAAGGCCTTGGAAGGGTGGTTGCATGGCAGTAAGGTATCTGACTATGAAAGCCTGTACAATCTTATTTTGAGAGAGCATATTCTTAACAATTGTGTGTCTGATTTGTTACACCAGTACTTAATAGACTCAGATCTGACCTCTCCCCAACAATTGGGAAAGGTGGCAGAGAAATGGGTCAGAACAAACGTGAACAGAAAAGTTCATACAGGAGGTGACAAGGATGACAAGAAGAAAGATGGTGAGAAATCTCAGGATAGGCATGGGGATAAAGGTAAAACTAAGGATCCTTCTTCAAATTCTAAACACTCTTCAGGGGGTGGGGATAAATCATCTTCTTCTTCACAACCCACACACATTAAAAAGCCTTGGTGCTTTGTGTGTAAAAATAAAGGCCGTAGGCCAGGGGATAAGTCCTGTCCAGGTAAACCCCCTGAGCCTACCACCACTAATACATCAAACTCTAGTGCCCCTAGCAGTAGTGGTAATAGTGGTGGGACTGCTGGCAACAGTCAAAATAAGGGTGTAGTTGGGTTCACTTATGGGTCCATCATAGAAACTGGGGTAGTCAGTCCCAAGACAGTTTCTGTCACACCTGGTGACATTGGCCTTGCCACGCTGGCTGCTTGTCCCCTTACAATGGATAAGTACAGGCAGACAGTTTCAATAAATGGTGTTGAGGTTCAGGCCTACAGGGGCACAGGTACCAGTATCCCTTTGGTGACTGAAAACCTAGTGTCTCCTGAACAACACATCATTGGACAACAGTACAAGATTATTGATGTCCATAACTCAACTAAGTTTCTTCCCTTAGCTATGATACAGTTTAGTTGGGGTGGAGTTACTGGCCCTAAGCAGGTGGTAGTATCACCTAGCTTACCTGTAGATTGTCTCTTGGGTAATGACCTAGAGGCCTCAGGTTGGGCTGAGGTAGGGTTTAATACCCATGCAGCCATGCTGGGTATCCCTGAGGAATTGCTTCCTCTCATTTCAGCTGAAATGAAAAAGCAAAGGAGAGAAAAAGGCCTGAAAACTCAGGATCCTTCTCCAATAACAGGTAAAAAGTGCATCAAAGTATCCCCTATCCACCCTGCCATTCAGGATACCATTCCTGTGGTAGGAGAAACCTCTCCTGGGGTGGCACCTGTACCAAGGGAATCATCAGCTGGCACAGCTGTACTCCCTGAGCTGGAAGTACCTCTCTGTGGGATAACTAATATTGGTGAGAAAAAGTGCACCATTTTAGTTAACATGGAGCATCCCTCCATCCCCCCCAGAGAAACATTAGTGCAGAAACCCTGCACTGCCTCACAACACTTAGGACTGCAGCTCTTCCCTAGTGTGGAGCTCATAGGACACCATCCCTTCCCTGCTCCAACTCAAGAGAAACAGCAACCCTGTTCCCTCTTACAGCCATATGGACAACGTTTTTGCCCAGCTATGGCTTTACTGAGACAGCATCCCTATCTGGCATTCTCATCATTTGATATAGGTCCAGTGGACAATTCCGACTGCTCTAAACTTAAACATACTAACAGGAACTCTGAAAATATGACTTCACATTGTTGGCTAGCTAAAAAAACTTCAAACAGGGAAGTAACCATATAGTGGATGATAAAGGGAGTAACCAAGCTATCGCAGAGCTACTCTCTACTTATCACCATTTAGACAATCAACTGGCCAAGGTTAGCCTTATTGTCCTTCGTTTGGGGGGGGGGGGGGGTTGTGTAGGAAGGTAGCCTCTTTCTAGCCTTGTTACCCCCACTTTTGGCTTGTTTGTGAGGATATGTCAGGGTGTTTTCACTGTCTCACGGGGATCCTGCTAGCCAGGGCCCAGTGCTCATAGTGAAAATCCTATGTTGTCAGTGTGTTTGTTATGTGTCACTGGGATCCTGCTAGCCAGGACCCCAGTGCTCATAAGTTTGTGGCCTATATGTGTTCCCTGTGTGGTGCCTAACTGTATCACTGAGGCTCTGCTAATCAGAACCTGTGTTTATGCTCTCTCTGCTTTCTAAATTTGTCACTGCAGGCTAGTGACTAAATTTACCAATTCTCATTGGCACACTGGTACACCCATATAATTCCCTTATATAAAGTACTTAGGTACCCAGGGTATTGGGGTTCCAGGAGATCCCTATGGGCTGCAGCATTTCTTTTGCCACCCATAGGGAGCTCAGGCAATTCTTACACAGGCCTGCCACTGCAGCCTGAGTGAAATAACATCCACGTTATTTCACAGCCATTTTTCACTGCACATAAGTAACTTATAAGTCACCTATATGTCTAACCCTCACTTGGTGAAGGTTGGGTGCCAAGTTCCTTAGTGTGTGGGCACCTTGGCACTAGCCAAGGTGCCCCCACATCGTTCAGGGCAAATTCCCCGGACTTTGTGAGTGCGGGGACACCATTACACGTGTGCACTATACATAGGTCACTACCTATGTATAGCGTCACAATGGTAACTCTGAACATGGCCATGTAACATGTCTAAGATCATGGAATTGTCACCCCAATACAATTCTGGTATTGGGGGGGCAATTGCATGATCCCTCGGGACTCTAGCACAGAACCCGGGTACTGCCAAACTACCTTTTTGGGGTTTCCACTGCAGCTGCTGCTTCTGCCAACTCCTCAGCCAGGATTCTGCCATCCTGGGGTCTGGGCAGCCCCGGCCCAGGAAGGCAAAACAAAGGATTTCCTCTGAGAGAGGGTGTTACACCCTCTCCCTTTGGAAATAGGTGTGAAGGGCTGGGGAGGAGTAGCCTCCCCCAGCCTCTGGAAATGCTTTGATGGGCACAGATGGTGCCCATCTCTGCATAAGCCCGTCTACACCGGTTCAGGGATCCCCCAGCCCTGCTCTGGCACAAAACTGGACAAAGGAAAGGGGAGTGACTACTCCCCTGACCAGCACCTCCCAGGGGAGGTGCCCAGAGCTCCTCCAGTGTGTCCCAGACCTCTGCCATCTTGGAAACAGAGGTGTTGGGGACACACTGGAGTGCTCTGAGTGGCCAGTGCCAGCAGATGACGCCAGAGACCCCCTCTGATAGGCTCTTACCTTTCTTGGTAACCAATCCTCCTTTCTTGGTAGCCAAACCTCCTTTTCTGGCTCTTTAGAGTCTCTCCTCTGGGATATTCTTCAGATAACGAATGCAAGAGCTCACCAGAGTTCCTCTGCACTTCACTCTTCGACTTCTGCCAAGGATCGACCGCTGACTGCTCCAGGACGCCTGCAAAACTGCAACAAAGTAGCAAGACGACTACCAGCAACATTGTAGCGCCTAATCCTGCCGGCTTTCTCAACTGCTTCCTCGTGGTGCATGCTCTGAGGGCTGTCTGCCTTCACCCTGCACTGGAAATCCCAAAGAAATCTCCTGTGGGTTGACGGAGTCTTCCCCCTGCTAACACAGGCACCAAACTTCTGCATCACCAGTCTTCTGGGTCCCCTCTCATCTCGACGAGCATGGTCCCTGGAACACAGGAGCTATATCCAAGTGACTCCCACAGTCCAGTGATCCTTCAGTCCAAGTTTGGTGGAGGTAAGTCCTTGCCTGCCCACGCTAGACTGCTAACCTGTGTACTCCGTGATTTGCAGCTGCTCCGGCTTCTGTGCACTTCTCCAAGGATTCCTTTGTGCACAGCCTAGCCTGGGTCCCCAGCACTCCGTCCTGCAGTGCTCAACCCTCTGAGCTGGACTCTGACGTCGTGGGACCCTCCTTTGTGACTCTGCGTGGACTCTGGTTCTCAAATCTTTTAAGTGCTTGCTCTGGTACTTCTGTGGGTGCTGCCTGCTTTTGTGGGGGCTCTCTGAGTCACTGAGTGCCCCCTTTCTCCTCCTCCAAGGGGCGACATCCTGGTCCTTCCTGGTCCCCAGCAGCACCCCAAAACCTCTACCGCGACCCTTGCAGCTAGCAAGGCTTGTTTGTGGTATTTCTACATGGAAACACCTCTGCAACCTCCAGCACGCAGTGGGACATCTTCCATCCAAAGGAGAAGTTCCTAGCCCTTTTCGTTGTTGCAGAATCCTTGGCTTCTTCCACCCAGAGGCAGCCTTCTTGCACCTTCATCTGGGGTTTCCTGGGCTCCTGCCCCCCCTGGACACAATCGGACTCTTGGACTTGGTCCCCTAGCCTTGCAGGTCCTCAGGTCCAGGAATCCGTCTTCAGTGCTTTGCTGGTGTTTGTAGTTCTTGCAGAATCCCCCTATCACGACTATTGTGTCCTATTGGGGTAATAGGGGTACTTTACTCCTACTTTTCAGGGTCTTGGGGTGGGGTATCTTGGACACCCTGACTGTTTCCTTACAGTCCTAGCGACCCTCTACAAGCTCCCATAGGTCTGGGGTCCATTTGTGATTCGCATTCCACTTTTGGAGCATATGGTTTGTGTTGCCCCTAGACCTATGTTCACCTATTGCATCCTATTGTAATCCTACACTGTTTGTATTATTTTTCTTACTATTACTTACCTGTTTTGGTTTGTGTACATATAACTTGTGTATATTACTTACCTTCTAAATGAGGGTACTCACTGAGATACTTGTGGCATATTGTTATAAAAATAAAGTACCTTTATTTTTAGTAACTCTGAGTATTGTGTTTTCTTATGATATTGTGCTATATGATATAAGTGGTATAGTAGGAGCTTTGCATGTCTCCTAGTTCAGCCTAAGCTGCTTTTCCATAGCTACCTTCTATCAGCCTAAGCTGCTAGAAACACCTCTATTCTACCTAATAAGGGATAACTGGACCTGGCACAGGGTGTAAGTACTACCAGGTACCCACTATAAGCCAGGCCAGCCTCCTACAGTACTGTAATTATACAACAGCCAGTTGTGAGACCGCCAAGGGAGTCTCCCCCCACCCTCGGCTAGGTTTAGGGCTGCATCCACTAAACAAACCACCGTACTCAGTGCCTGTGGCTGAGGGCAAGGTGTGGTGATTAAGTGGTTAGTGATTAAGATGTCTTTCTTTAGGTAAACCTGTACTAAACTTATTTGCTTCTTGCAACCAGTGAGTGGAGTTTAGACCTAACAAATTATCTAGTGTACTCTACTTATTAGCGATTCCAGCAAACAACACAGTTTATGACGGTCCCTTTATTTTTGTGAAACGTCCTACAAAACAAAGGTTATGCTGCTTGCATCTTCTAATCATGTGCTCCCTTACAGTAAAGGGAGCTTCCAGGCGTTGGCAGTTGGTCTAGAGCAGTAGTTCTCAACCTTTCAACTTCTGTGGAGCCCCACATTATCATTTCTGGACCCCCGGGGACCCCCACTAAATCATTAATGGAATCCGGGAAACACTGAGTTATTACTGGAAGCAAGGGACTCTGGCCTCAACATTGTTGATGAATCGAACCGCAAAACAATACACACAAAAAACATACAGAAACAAGCATTCATCAAACACATACACAGATGATAACACATTTTATTTAATTTGTAAACAAATGTAAATAAAAAAATAAAAAAATGTAATTTTAATAGGAAGGTTGGAGCTTTTCTAAATTCAATTGAAGCCACACATCGTCGATACTCTATTCCATTTGACGCACCTGCACTGCTCACATTAATCAATCTGAGGCTACCAATTTAATTTTTAGCCTCCAATTTCAAATTCCTTGAAATTTGCAGTGCATTTTGAAATTTGCAATTGTACATTTAGCCACTTCATTTATGTACACTTTATTAATCTGTTAATATTATTTAATTTTGAAGCAGTCACAAACCCCCTGAAGTGGCTTGGCGCCCCTCAGGGGTCCCCGGACCACAGTTTAGGAACCACTGGTATAGAGTGTCTATTTTAGCTTTTTGTTTTGGTGCAAAACAATAGCGGCTAATGAGGGCATATCTTGTGCAGTTGCCAAGTACACCCTGAGTTGCCTAGTAATGTGCAATATCTCGAGAGCTTTTTCCATTGACATGTGACTTCAAACTTGAAGATTCAGCTAAGGTATTGTGTGCTCTGTTTGCCCGCCTTCCCCCTGATAGAAAATCATGCAAATGGAAGAGAATAACCTGTCGGTATGCAGTGCCCACCTCCCAGTCTTTTGGTAGTATAGGTTTGTCTGTCGCATTGCTTGCTCTTGGCACAAGAACTTCGTCTGAACATGCATTCCGGTGTTAGATCCCAAGAACATTTCGATTCCTTGTTCAAATGGCTTTTACCATAAATCTCTCTTGATGTTTATTTATTATTATTATTATTATTATTATTTTTTTGCGACATGAAATGAGAACTAATTTTTTAATAGTTGCTCTGCAGTCATCTTTTTATTTATTTTTATTATTTTTTATTTGGAGAATACCAGGGATGCTGATCTGGGACAGTTTTGTCTATCGGTTTTTACTCACCCATCTTACCCACACTTTTTCTCTTGCAAACAAAACATGTGTCTGAGGCCTTTTCAAAGGCAGGCATACAGTCAAGTGCCCCATGCAAAGCTTTAGCATCTCCGCAGCCTTTTTAGGGTTGAGCCTGTGATAGAATGTGCTAGCACATGTATCTCGCTTGCAAAACACCATTGTTAACAATAGTGGCTTGGTGCTCGCCTGTTGTTTACCATTTGATGGCTTGCATGGCACTGTTTTTTTACAGCTTCATAATTTGTCACTTCAGGCCAAGTATAATTTCCGTTCTCCTCTATGGAGCAGGGACCAAGCACTGATTGATTCAATTTAATCAGATGCCTGTCCGCTGCTCCGGCTGAGATTAAGGTACTATTTTGACTTTTTTAACTTGTAGTGCCCTGCAAACAGAAGGTGTGTGGCTGGCAAAAACATGCCCAGCAGGACAAACAAAATTGCAAAGTTTTATTTTCTATAATTAACTTTCTTTTATTTTGCCAAGCCTTCTTTTATCACTTTGCACTCATGTTTTGTTTTGGCTTGTCTACCTTGTTCACAAAAGATGATGATTATCTTGTTCTAAGTATTGCAAAGCAACATTGTTTCTTTCTTATATGTAATATCTGAAATTATGCTTTAGCACATAATTGTGCAGTACACCCCATTCCACCCCACTCCAATCCAATCTGCCCTACTCCACTCAATAAAATGCAGCTCTACAATATTCCACTCTATAAAGTTCAAGTCCATTAAACTGTACTCCAAACTAACACACTACTCCACTCTATAACAATCCACTCACCAAAATTCTACAGCGCGTTCTATACAACAAAATCTACACCAGTCAAGTTCACACTATACCACTGTACAATACTACTCCAGTAAACAACATGATACACAACTCCCTCTATACCACTACATACCACTTTAAACTACTATAATGTACAACACACTAAACCACCATAAACCTCCACTCTACCCCACTCCACTTCACTCTGACACTATATACTACTCCATTATATTCCAAGACACCTAACACCACTCTATACCATTACAATCTTCTACAATATTCCTATCTATATCACTCCACTGTATGCCCCTTAACACTCACAATCTACTCCACTCTAAGGGCCACACGTCCTATTGCTACATTTCACAAGTACCTAATTGCTCCTTTTTTACAACTCGCAAAATGTGATGTACAACAGTGTCTCAGACACTGTTTGCGATTCCCAACTGACTCGCATGGGACCTACCTCATCAATATTCATGAAGCAGATCACAATTTATGACCCATTAGGAATGCCTTGCACTCATAGGCCCCTTCCTAACACCGACTTGCAAAATAGGGTTGATACATACAAAAATGCTATTTAGTGGCTGCAAATGGCCCAATTTGCTGTTTGCGAGCCCTAAATCCTTTTCTAAATCTGGGTCAAAGTACCTCTACAACACTATACTCCAATCTACACAACACCCTTTACATCACATATATATACTGGACGCTGAACAGACCTCTTTATGGCTGAGTGACTCCTCCCAGTAGCCTCACTGCTACCCTGCACAGAACAGTATGGGGGAAAGGTGTCAAGTGTCTCCTTAAGATGGTTCCAACCAGTAGGAAAAAACCCACAAAGGATAACAACCTCCTTGGCAACCTTTTAACTCTTGGTTGAAGCTGAAGATTGATAGTGAATACATTCCCAAGGAACCAAGCTCCCACTAACATCAACAAGGAGAAAAGAGCCAAGCATGAATCCCAAGCATAGAATTCCAGAAGAATATCCAATTGCTAGAAGGTAAATTCTAGGACAAAAATGATAGCAAGGGGTGAAAAACATGCCTAAAAATAAGGGAATAAATATGATGACGAGTGTGACTAAAAATAAGGGAAAAATATGTTACAGTGCATCTTCCTCTCATGTTTGTCTCCCTTATATATGATTCAAACAAGAACTGATTTGACAGGAAAAGCTGTATTTCATCTTGGATTGTGATCTTTGAATAACGGTCTATAGACAATCTGAGAAGGGCTCATTATCACGGCTGCCCACTTCTTTTCCAGAAAGTCGCAGTGTTCATTTGGTAAATAAAGAAGAAGCCCCAGGTTTCATATCCTTGTTGTGCTGAATTCTAGAGCTGCACCACTGCCCTTTATGCCTGGTACATCAAGAAGGTCCTGAACATCACTCTTGGTGAACAGAAGTGCAAGGCTTGTTTGTAGTATTTCTACATGGAAACACCTCTGCAACCTCCAGCACGCCGTGGGACATCTTCCATCCAAAGGAGAAGTTCCTAGCCCTTTTCGTTGTTGCAGAATCCTTGGCTTCTTCCACCCAGAGGCAGCCTTCTTGCACCTTCATCTGGGGTTTCCTGGGCTCCTGCTCCCCCTGGACACTATCGGGACTCTTGGACTTGGTCCCCTAGCCTTGCAGGTCCTCAGGTCCAGGAATCCGTCTTCAGTGCTTTGCTGGTGTTTGTAGTTCTTGCAGAATCCCCCTATCACGACTATTGTGTCCTATTGGGGTAATAGGGGTACTTTACTCCTACTTCTCAGGGTCTTGGGGTTGGGTATCTTGGACACCCTGACTGTTTTCTTACAGTCCCAGCGACCCTCTATAAGCTCCCATAGGTCTGGGGTCCATTTGTGATTCGCATTCCACTTTTGGAGCATATGGTTTGTGTTGCCCCTAGACCTATGTTCACCTATTGCATCCTATTGTAATCCTACACTGTTTGCATTACTTTTCTTACTATTACTTACCTGTTTTGGTTTGTGTACATATAGGCCCTCATTCGGACCTTGGCGGGCGGCGGAGGCCGCCCGCCAAAGTCCCGCCGTCAGGTTACCGTTCCTCGGTCGAAAGACCGCAGCGGTAATTCTGACTTTCCCGCTGGGCTGGCGGGCGGCCGCCTTCAGGCCGCCCGCCAGCCCAGCGGGAAAGAGGCTTCCACGATGAAGCCGGCTCGGAATCGAGCCGGCGGAGTGGAAGCTGTGCGACGGGTGCAGTTGCACCCGTCGCGTATTTCATTGTCTGCGCAGCAGACAGTGAAATACATTTAGGGTCCCTCTTACGGGGGCCCCTGCAGTGCCCATGCCAGTGGCATGGGCACTGCAGGGGCCCCCAGGGGCCCCGCGACCCCCCCTACCGTCATCCGGTTCCCGGCGGGCGGACCGCCGGGAACTGGATGGCGGTAGGGGGGGTCGGAATCCCCTCGGCAGCGCAGCTAGCTGCGCCGCCTTGGAGGATTCCAATGGGCGGCGGTACACTGGCGGGAGCCCGCCAGTGTTGCCGGTCCGACCGCAGCTTTACCGCCGCGGTCGGAATGCCCATTGGAGCACCGCCGGCCTGTCGGCGGTGCTCCCGCGGTCCTCCAACCCGGCGGTCATGGACCGCCAGGGTTGGAATGACCACCATAATTTGTGTATATTACTTACCTTCTAACTGAGGGTACTCACTGAGATACTTGTGGCATATTGTTATAAAAATAAAGTACCTTTATTTTTAGTAACTCTGAGTATTGTGTTTTCTTATGATATTGTGCTATATGATATAAGTGGTATAATAGAAGCTTTGTATGTCTCCTAGTTCAGCCTAAGCTGCTTTGCCATAGCTACCTTCTATCAGCCTAAGCTGCTAGAAACACCTCTATTCTACTAATAAGGGATAACTGGACCTGGCACAGGGTGTAAGTACCACAAGGTACCCACTATAAGCCAGGCCAGCCTCCTACAGGCTGTAATTATACAACAGCCAGTTGTGAGACCGCCAAGGGAGTCTCCCCCACCCTCGGCTAGGTTTAGGGCTGCATCCACTAAACAAACCACTGTACTCTGTGCCTGTGGTTGAGGGCAAGGTGTGGTGATTAAGTGGTTAGTGATTAAGATGTCTTTCTTTAGGTAAACCTGTACTAAACTTAGTTGCTTCTTGCAACCAGTGACTGGATGTAGGAAAGTACCATCTTGCCTGGCATGTTACCCCCATTTTTCACTGTATATATGTTGTTTTAGTTGTATGTGTCACTGGGACCCTGTCACCCAGGGCCCCAGTGCTCATAAGTGTGCCTGAATGTGTTACCTGTGTAGTGACTAACTGTCTCACTGAGGCTCTGCTAATCAGAACCTCAGTGGTTATGCTCTCTCATTTCTTTCAAATTGTCACTAACAGGCTAGTGACCAATTTTACCAATTTACATTGGCTTACTGGAACACCCTTATAATTCCCTAGTATATGGTACTAAGGTACCCAGGGTATTGGGGTTCCAGGAGATCCCTATGGGCTGCAGCATTTCTTTTGCCACCCATAGGGAGCTCTGACAATTCTTACACAGGCCTGCCACTGCAGCCTGAGTGAAATTACGTCCACGTTATTTCACAGCCATTTTACACTGCACTTAAGTAACTTATAAGTCACCTATATGTCTAACCTTTACCTGGTAAAGGTTGGGTGCTAAGTTACTTAGTGTGTGGGCACCCTGGCACTAGCCAAGGTGCCCCCACATTGTTCAGGGCCAATTCCCCGGACTTTGTGAGTGCGGGGACACCATTACACGCGTGCACTACATATAGGTCACTACCTATATGTAGCTTCACAATGGTAACTCCGAATATGGCCATGTAATATGTCTATGATCATGGAATTGCCCCCTCTATACCATCCTGGCATAGTTGGCACAATCCCATGATCCCAGTGGTCTGTAGCACAGACCCTGGTACTGCCAAACTGCCTTTCCCGGGGTTTCACTGCAGCTGCTGCTGCTGCCAACCCCTCAGACAGGCATCTGCCCTCCTGGGGTCCAGCCAGGCCTGGCCCAGGATGGCAGAACAAAGGACTTCCTCTGAGAGAGGGTGTTACACCCTCTCCCTTTGGAAAATGGTGTGAAGGCAGGGGAGGAGTAGCCTCCCCCAGCCTCTGGAAATGCTTTCATGGGCACATTTGGTGCCCATTTCTGCATAAGCCAGTCTACACCGGTTCAGGGACCCCTTAGCCCTGCTCTGGCGCGAAACTGGACAAAGGAAAGGGGAGTGACCACTCCCCTGACCTGTACCTCCCCTGGGAGGTGCCCAGAGCTCCTCCAGTGTGCTCCAGACCTCTGCCATCTTGGAAACAGAGGTGCTGCTGGCACACTGGACTGCTCTGAGTGGCCAGTGCCACCAGGTGACGTCAGAGACTCCTTGTGATAGGCTCCTTCAGGTGTTGCTAGCCTATCCTCTCTCCTAGGTAGCCAAACCCTCTTTTCTGGCTATTTAGGGTCTCTGTCTCTTGGGATTCCTTAGATAACGAATGCAAGAGCTCATCCGAGTTCCTCTGCATCTCTCTCTTCACCTTCTGCCAAGGAATCGACTGCTGACCGCGCTGGAAGCCTGCAAAACTGCAACATAGTAGCAAAGACGACTACTGCAACTCTGTAACGCTGATCCTGCTGCCTTCTCGACTGTTTTCCTGGTGGTGCATGCTGTGGGGGTAGTCTGCCTCTTCTCTGCACTAGAAGCTCTGAAGAAATCTCCCGTGGGTCGACGGAATCGTCCCCCTGCAACCGCAGGCACCAAAGAGCTGCATTACCTGTCCCTTGGGTCTCCTCTCAGCACAACGAGCGAGGTCCCTTGAATCCAGCAACTGTGTCCAAGTGACCCCCACAGTCCAGTGACGCTTCAGTCCAAGTTTGGTGGAGGTAAGTCCTTGCCTCCCCACGCCAGACTGCATTGCTGGGAACCGCGACTTTTGCAGCTACTCCGGCCTCTGTGCACTTCCGGCGGAAATCCTTTGTGCACAGCCAAGCCTTGGTCCACAGCACTCTAACCTGCATTGCACGACTTTCTAAGTTGGTCTCCGGCGACGTGGGACTCCTTTGTGTAACTTCGGGTGAGCACTGTTTCACGCATCCTCGTAGTGCCTGTTTCTGGCACTTCTCCGGGTGCTACCTGCTGCTGAGAGGGCTCCTTGTCTTGCTCGACGTCCCCTCTCTCTCCTGACGCAATTTGCGACATCCTGGTCCTTCCTGGGCCACAGCAGCATCCAAAAACGCTTACCGCATGATTTGCAGCTAGCAAGGCTTGTTGGCGTTCTTTCGGTGGGAAAACACTTCTGCACGACTCTCCAAGGCGAGAGGGATCCGTCCTCCAAAGGGGAAGTCTCTAGCCCTTTGCGTTCCTACAGAAACCTCAGCTTCTTCTGTCCAGTAGAAGCTTCTTTGCACCCACAGCTGGCATTTTCTGGGCATCTGCCCATCTCCGACTTGCTTGTGACTTTTGGACTTGGTCCCCTTGTTCCACAGGTACCCCAGATTGGAAATCCATCGTTGTTGCATTGTTGGTTTGTGTCTTTCCTGCATTATTCCCCTATCACGACTTCTTTGTCCTTTGGGGAACTTTAGTGCACTTTGCACTCACTTTTCAGGGTCTTGGGGTGGGCTATTTTTCTAACCCTCACTATTTTCTAATAGTCCCAGCGACCCTCTACAAGGTCACATAGGTTTGGGGTCCATTCGTGGTTCGCATTCCACTTTTGGAGTATATGGTTTGTGTTGCCCCTATCCCTATGGGTCCCCATTGCATCCTATTGTAACTATACATTGTTTGCACTGTTTTCTAAGACTATACTGCATATTTCTGGTATTGTGTATATATATCTTGTGTATATTTCCTATCCTCTCACTGAGGGTACACTCTGAGATACTTTGGCATATTGTCATAAAAATAAAGTACCTTTATTTTTAGTATAACTGTGTATTGTGTTTTCTTATGATATTGTGCATATGACACTAAGTGGTACTGTAGGAGCTTCACTCGTCTCCTAGTTCAGCCTAAGCTGCTCTGCTAAGCTACCATTATCTATCAGCTTATGCTGCTAGACACCCTATACACTAATAAGGGATAACTGGGCCTGGTGCAAGGTGCAAGTACCCCTAGGTACTCACTACAAGCCAGTCCAGCCTCCTACATTGGTTGTGCAGTGGTGGGATAAGTGCTTTGAGACTACTTACCACTCTTGTCATTGTACTTTTCATAAGAGAAAAATATACAAAACAAGTTCAGTGTATATACACATAACCAAAAAGTTTTGCATTTCCTCTTTTCACTCTTTTCTAAGTGCTGAAAAGTACTTCTAACTTTCTAAAAAGTTTAAAAAGTTTTTTTTCTCTGTCTTTCTAAAAGCTCTGACAAACTTTTTTCTCTTTTTCTATCACTTTAACTCTCTCTAAAAATGTCTGGCACAGGCCAAAATGTTGATCTGTCCAAACTTGCATATGACCACCTTAGCTGGAAAGGAGCAAGGAGTCTCTGTGTAGAGAGAGGTTTGAGTGTAGGGAAGAATCCTTCCTTGGAATTGTTACTTAGCATGCTTAGAGAACAGGATAAGGCTAGAAGTGCCCCATCTGTAGAAAAAGTAGCTAATGGTTCCCAATCTGATCCAGGGACTCCCCCAGGAAAAGATTCAGGAAAGAAACTTCCTAGCCTGCCCATTACTAGACAGTCTAGCATAGTTGGTAATGATGAAGAGCCACACCATACAAATAGTGTTGTCTCACATCATAGCAAAAGCATTTATTCTCACCACAGTGGTACTGATGTTTCTGTTAGCCAAGCTGTTAGGGTGTCCTCTGTAAGGGACAGGTCTCCTTCTGTCCATTCTCACCATACTTCTGTTTCAAGGCATGTCCCTCCCACCCACCCTGATGACAGATTGTTAGAAAGGGAGCTCAATAGATTGAGAGTGGAACAAACCAGACTGAAGCTCAAGAAGCAACAGCTGGATTTGGATAGACAGACTTTAGAAGTAGAGAAGGAGAGACAGAAACTGGGTTTAGAAACCCATGGTGGCAGTAGCAGTATTCCCCATAGTCGTCCTGCAAAAGAGCATGATTCCAGGAATCTGCACAAGATAGTTCCCCCTTATAAGGAGGGGGATGACATTAACAAGTGGTTTGCTGCACTTGAGAGGGCCTGTGCTGTACAGGATGTCCCTCAAAGGCAGTGGGCTGCTATCCTATGGCTATCATTTAGTGGAAAAGGTAGGGATAGGCTCCTTACTGTAAAAGAAAATGAAGCTAATGATTACAAAGTTCTTAAGAATGCACTCCTGGATGGTTATGGCTTAACCACTGAACAATACAGGATAAAGTTCAGAGAGACCAAAAAGGAGTCTTCACAAGACTGGGTTGATTTCATTGACCATTCAGTGAAGGCCTTGGAGGGGTGGTTACATGGCAGTAAAGTTACTGATTATGACAGCCTGTATAACTTGATCCTGAGAGAGCATATTCTTAATAATTGTGTGTCTGATTTGTTGCACCAGTACTTGGTGGACTCTGATCTGACCTCTCCCCAAGAATTGGGAAAGAAGGCAGACAAATGGGTCAGAACAAGGGTGAACAGAAAAGTTCATACAGGGGGTGACAAAGATGGCAACAAGAAGAAGGATGGTAAGTCTTCTGACAAGGGTGGGGACAAATCTAAAAATGAGTCTTCATCAGGCCCACAAAAACACTCTGGTGGGGGTGGTGGGCCCAAATCCTCTTCTAATCAAAACAAGGAAAAGAAACCATGGTGCTATTTATGTAAAATAAAAGGCCATTGGACAACAGATCCCAGTTGTCCAAAGAAAAGCACCAAGCCTCCTACCACTACAACCCCTACTGCTACACCTAGTGTCCCTACTAATAGCAGTGGTGGTGGGAGCAAACCTACTAATAGCCAATCCAAGGGAGTAGCTGGGCTCACTATTGGTAACTTAGTTGGGGTTGGTCTTGTTAGGGTGACCACAGAGGCTATACTAGTCTCTGAGGGGGCTATTGATTTAGCCACCTTAGTTGCTTGTCCCCTTAATATGGATAAGTACAAGCAGCTACCCCTAATAAATGGTATTGAGGTTCAGGCCTACAGGGACACTGGTGCCAGTGTGACTATGGTCATAGAGAAACTGGTCCACCCTGAACAACACCTACTTGGTCACCAGTACCAAGTAACCGATGCTCACAACAACACACTTAGCCACCCCATGGCTGTTGTAAATCTCAACTGGGGGGGGTTACTGGTCCAAAGAAAGTTGTGGTAGCTTCAGATTTACCTGTAGACTGTCTATTAGGGAATGATTTGGAGACATCAGCTTGGTCAGATGTGGAGTTGGAGGACCATGCAGCAATGCTGGGCATCCCAGGGCATATTTTTGCTTTGACAAGGGCTCAGGCCAAAAAGCAAAAAGGACAGGGAAGCTTGGATCCTGGAACAATGGACCAAGTGCTCCCTAAAGCTAGGGCTAGTAGAAGCAAACCACTTCCTACTATCCCTCCCTCTACAGTGGATTCTACTTCTGAGGAAGAAGAATTCCATCCCTGTGCAGAACCTACACCAGAGGAGCTTCAAGCAGACACTGCTGAGCTTTTGGGTGAAGGGGGGCCTGCCAGGGAGGAGCTGAGTGTGGCACAGCAAACCTGTCCCACATTAGAGGGTCTAAGACAGCAAGCTGTCAAACAAGCTAATGGGGATGTCAGTGACTCTCACAGAGTTTACTGGGAGGACAACCTCTTGTACACATAGGCACGGGATCCTAAACCTGGAACTGCCAGGAGATTAGTGATTCCTCAGGAGTACAGAAAGTTCCTCCTAACTCTTGCACACAACATTCCCCTAGCTGGACATCTGGGGCAAATGAAAACTTGGGACAGGCTTGTTCCCCTGTTTCATTGGCCTAGGATGTCTGAGGACACAAAGGAAATTTGTAAGTCCTGTGAAACCTGTCAAGCCAGTGGCAAGACAGGTGGCACTCCAAAGGCACCCCTTATTCCACTGCCTGTGGTTGGGGTTCCCTTTGAAAGGGTAGGGGTTGACATAGTTGGCCCCCTTGACCCTCCTACTGCTTCAGGCAATAGGTTTATCTTGGTGGTAGTGGACCATGCTACAAGATATCCTGAAGCAATTCCTTTAAGGACCACTACAGCACCTGCAGTGGCAAAGGCCCTCCTGGGAATATTTTCCAGAGTGGGCTTCCCAAAGGAAGTAGTATCAGACAGAGGAAGTAATTTCATGTCTGCATACTTAAAGGCCATGTGGAAGGAGTGTGGTGTGACTTACAAGTTCACTACACCCTATCATCCACAAACAAATGGACTGGTGGAGAGATTTAATAAAACTCTCAAAGGCATGATTATGGGTCTCCCTGAAAAACTCCGCAGGAGATGGGATATCCTGTTACCATGCCTCCTTTTTGCCTACAGCGAGGTACCCCAGAAAGGAGTGGGCTTCAGCCCCTTTGAACTCCTCTTTGGTCACCCTGTTAGGGGTCCACTAACACTTGTCAAGGAGGGTTGGGAACAACCTTTAAAATCTCCAAAACAAGATATTGTGGATTATGTACTTGGCCTCAGATCAAGGATGGCTGAGTATATGAAAAAGGCCAGTAAAAACCTTCAGGCCAGCCAAGAGCTCCAGAAGCAATGGCATGATCAGAAGGCTGTTTTGGTTCAGTACCAACCAGGGCAGAAAGTGTGGGTCTTGGAGCCTGTGGCCCCAAGAGCACTCCAAGATAAATCGAGTGGACCCCACATAATTGTTGAAAAGAAGGGTGAAGTCACCTACTTAGTTGACTTAGGCACTGCCAGGAGTCCCCTTAGGGTGCTCCATGTCAATCGCCTGAAACCCTACTATGACAGGACTGATCTCACCCTGCTCATGGCAACTGATGAGGGACAGGAAGAAGACAGTGATCCTCTACCTGATCTCTTCTCTTCCACAGAACAAGATGCTCTTGTGGAAGGTGTAGTTTTGGCTGATTGTCTTACTGCTGAGCAGAAAGACCATTGCATAAATCTCCTAGATCAATTCTCTGAACTCTTCTCTACTGTGCCAGGTACCACTTCTTGGTGTGAGCACACTATAGATACTGGAGACAGTTTACCTGTCAAAAGTAAGATCTATAGGCAGCCTGACCATGTCAGGGACTGCATAAAGCAAGAGGTGCAGAAAATGTTAGAAGTAGGAGTGGTTGAGCACTCTGAAAGTCCATGGGCTTCTCCTGTGGTACTTGTACCAAAACCCCATTCCAAAGATGGAAAGAAGGAAATGCAGTTTTGTGTAGACTATAGAGGTCTCAACCTTGTAACCAAAACTGATGCTCACCCTATACCCAGGGCAGATGAGCTCATAGATACACTGGCATCTGCCAAGTATCTAAGCACTTTTGATTTAACTGCAGGGTATTGGCAGATCAAATTATCAGAAGATGCTAAACCTAAAACTGCATTTTCAACCTTTGGAGGACATTACCAGTTCACAGTAATGCCTTTTGGATTGAAGAATGCACCTGCCACTTTTCAAAGGTTGGTGAACACAGTCCTGCAAGGGCTGGAAGCTTTCAGTGCAGCATATTTGGACGATATAGCTTTCTTTAGCTCCAGCTGGGATGATCACCTGGTCCACCTATGGAAAGTTTTGGAGGCCCTGCAAAAGGCAGGCCTCACTATCAAGGCTTCAAAGTGCCAGATAGGGCAGGGGAAGGTGGTTTATCTGGGACACCTTGTTGGTGGGGAACAGATTGCACCACTACAGGGGAAAATCCAAACTATTATAGATTGGGTTCCCCCTACCACTCAGACTCAGGTGAGAGCCTTCCTAGGCCTCACTGGGTATTACAGGAGGTTCATTAAGAACTATGGCTCCATTGCAGCCCCTCTTAATGACCTCACATCCAAAAAGATGCCTAAAAAGGTATTGTGGACAGCTAGCTGTCAGAAAGCTTTTGAGGAGCTGAAGCAGGCCATGTGCTCTGCACCTGTCCTGAAAAGCCCTTGTTACTCTAAAAAATTCTATGTCCAAACTGATGCATCTGAATTAGGAGTAGGGGCAGTCCTATCACAACTTAATTCTGAGGGCCAGGATCAACCTGTTGCTTTTATTAGTAGGAGGTTGACCCCTAGAGAAAAGTGTTGGTCTGCCATTGAGAGGGAGGCCTGTGCTGTGGTCTGGGCTCTGAAGAAGTTGAGGCCATACCTGTTTGGCACTCACTTCATTGTTCAGACAGACCACAAACCTCTACTTTGGCTAAAACAAATGAAAGGTGAAAATCCTAAATTGTTGAGGTGGTCCATATCCCTACAGGGAATGGACTATACAGTGGAACATAGACCTGGGAGTAGCCACTCCAATGCAGATGGACTCTCCAGATATTTCCACTTAGACAATGAAGACTCATCAGGTCATGGCTAGTCTTATTGTCCTTCGTTTGGGGGGGGGGGGTTGTGTAGGAAAGTACCATCTTGCCTGGCATGTTACCCCCATTTTTCACTGTATATATGTTGTTTTAGTTGTATGTGTCACTGGGACCCTGTCACCCAGGGCCCCAGTGCTCATAAGTGTGCCTGAATGTGTTACCTGTGTAGTGACTAACTGTCTCACTGAGGCTCTGCTAATCAGAACCTCAGTGGTTATGCTCTCTCATTTCTTTCAAATTGTCACTAACAGGCTAGTGACCAATTTTACCAATTTACATTGGCTTACTGGAACACCCTTATAATTCCCTAGTATATGGTACTAAGGTACCCAGGGTATTGGGGTTCCAGGAGATCCCTATTGGCTGCAGCATTTCTTTTGCCACCCATAGGGAGCTCTGACAATTCTTACACAGGCCTGCCACTGCAGCCTGAGTGAAATAACGTCCACGTTATTTCACAGCCATTTTACACTGCACTTAAGTAACTTATAAGTCACCTATATGTCTAACCTTTACCTGGTAAAGGTTGGGTGCTAAGTTACTTAGTGTGTGGGCACCCTGGCACTAGCCAAGGTGCCCCCACATTGTTCAGGGCCAATTCCCCGGACTTTGTGAGTGCGGGGACACCATTACACGCGTGCACTACATATAGGTCACTACCTATATGTTGCTTCACAATGGTAACTCCGAATATGGCCATGTAATATGTCTATGATCATGGAATTGCCCCCTCTATACCATCCTGGCATAGTTGGCACAATCCCATGATCCCAGTGGTCTGTAGCACAGACCCTGGTACTGCCAAACTGCCTTTCCCGGGGTTTCACTGCAGCTGCTGCTGCTGCCAACCCCTCAGACAGGCATCTGCCCTCCTGGGGTCCAGCCAGGCCTGGCCCAGGATGGCAGAACAAAGGACTTCCTCTGAGAGAGGGTGTTACACCCTCTCCCTTTGGAAAATGGTGTGAAGGCAGGGGAGGAGTAGCCTCCCCCAGCCTCTGGAAATGCTTTCATGGGCACATTTGGTGCCCATTTCTTCATAAGCCAGTCTACACCGGTTCAGGGACCCCTTAACTCTGGCGCGAAACTGGACAAAGGAAAGAGGAGTGACCACTCCCCTGACCTGTACCTCCCCTGGGAGGTGCCCAGAGCTCCTCCAGTGTGCTCCAGACCTCTGCCATTTTGGAAACAGAGGTGCTGCTGGCACACTGGACTGCTCTGAGTGGCCAGTGCCACCAGGTGACGTCAGAGACTCCTTGTGATAGGCTCCTTCAGGTGTTGCTAGCCTATCCTCTCTCCTAGGTAGCCAAACCCTCTTTTCTGGCTATTTAGGGTCTCTGTCTCTTGGGATTCCTTAGATAACGAATGCAAGAGCTCATCCGAGTTCCTCTGCATCTCTCTCTTCACCTTCTGCCAAGGAATCGACTGCTAACCGCGCTGGAAGCCTGCAAAACTGCAACATAGTAGCAAAGACGACTGCTGCAACTCTGTAACGCTGATCCTGCCGCCTTCTCGACTGTTTTCCTGGTGGTGCATGCTGTGGGGGTAGTCTGCCTCCTCTCTGCACTAGAAGCTCTGAAGAAATCTCCCGTGGGTCGACGGAATCGTCCCCCTGCAACCGCAGGCACCAAAGAGCTGCATTACCGGTCCCTTGGGTCTCCTCTCAGCACGACGAGCGAGGTCCCTCGAATCCAGCAACTGTGTCCAAGTGACCCCCACAGTCCAGTGACTCTTCAGTCCAAGTTTGGTGGAGGTAAGTCCTTGCCTCCCCACGCCAGACTGCATTGCTGGGAACCGCGACTTTTGCAGCTACTCCGGCCCCTGTGCACTTCCGGCGGAAATCCTTTGTGCACAGCAAAGCCTGGGTCCACGGCACTCTAACCTGCATTGCACGACTTTCTAAGTTGGTCTCCGGCGACGTGGGACTCCTTTGTGTAACTTTGGGTGAGCACCGTTTCACGCATCCTCGTAGTGCCTGTTTCTGGCACTTCTCCGGGTGCTACCTGCTGCTGACAGGGCTCCTTGTCTTGCTCGACGTCCCCTCTCTCTCCTGACGCAATTTGCGACATCCTGGTCCTTCCTGGGCCACAGCAGCATCCAAAAACGCTTACCACACGATTTGCAGCTAGCAAGGTTCTGCACGACTCTCCAAGGCGAGAGGGATCCGTCCTCCAAAGGGGAAGTCTCTAGCCCTTTGCGTTCCTGCAGAAACCTCAGCTTCTTCTGTCCAGTAGAAGCTTCTTTGCACCCACAGCTGGCATTTCCTGGGCATCTGCCCATCTCCGACTTGCTTGTGACTTTTGGACTTGGTCCCCTTGTTCCACAGGTACCCCAGATTGGAAATCCATCGTTGTTGCATTGTTGGTTTGTGTCTTTCCTGCATTATTCCCCTATCACGACTTCTTTGTCCTTTGGGGAACTTTAGTGCACTTTGCACTCACTTTTCAGGGTCTTGGGGTGGGCTATTTTTCTAACCCTCACTATTTTCTAATAGTCCCAGCGACCCTCTACAAGGTCACATAGGTTTGGGGTCCATTCGTGGTTCGCATTCCACTTTTGGAGTATATGGTTTGTGTTGCCCCTATCCCTATGGGTCCCCTTTGCATCCTATTGTAACTATACATTGTTTGCACTGTTTTCTAAGACTATACTGCATATTTCTGGTATTGTGTATATATATCTTGTGTATATTTCCTATCCTCTCACTGAGGGTACACTCTGAGATACTTTGGCATATTGTCATAAAAATAAAGTACCTTTATTTTTAGTATAACTGTGTATTGTGTTTTCTTATGATATTGTGCATATGACACTAAGTGGTACTGTAGGAGCTTCACTCGTCTCCTAGTTCAGCCTAAGCTGCTCTGCTAAGCTACCATTATCTATCAGCCTATGCTGCTAGACACCCTATACACTAATAAGGGATAACTGGGCCTGGTGCAAGGTGCAAGTACCCCTAGGTACTCACTACAAGCCAGTCCAGCCTCCTACACTGGAGTTTAGACCTAACAAATTATCTAGTGTACTCTACTTATTAGCGATTCCAGCAAACAACACAGTTTATGACGGTCCCTTTATTTTTGTGAAACGTCCTACAAAACAAAGGTTATGCTGCTTGCATCTTCTAATCATGTGCTCCCTTACAGTAAAGGGAGCTTCCAGGCGTTGGCAGTTGGTCTAGAGCAGTAGTTCTCAACCTTTCAACTTCTGTGGACCCCCACATTATAATTTCTGGATCCCCGGGGACCCCCACTAAATCATTAATGGAATCCGGGAAACACTGAGTTATTACTGGAAGCAAGGGACTCTGGCCTCAACATTGTTGATGATTCGAACCGCAAAACAATACACACAAAAAACATACAGAAACAAGCATTCATCAAACACATACACAGATGATAACACATTTTATTTAATTTGTAAACAAATGTAAATAAAAAAATAAAAACATGTAATTTTAATAGGAAGGTTGGAGCTTTTCTAAATTCAATTGAAGCCACACATCGTCGATACTCTATTCCATTTGACGCACCTGCACTGCTCACATTAATCAATCTGAGGCTACCAATTAAATTTTTAGCCTCCAATTTCAAATTCCTTGAAATTTGCAGTGCATTTTGAAATTTGCAATTGTACATTTAGCCACTTCATTTATGTACACTTTATTAATCTGTTAATATTATTTAATTTTGAAGCAGTCACAAACCCCCTGAAGTGGCTTGGCGCCCCTCAGGGGTCCCCGGACCACAGTTTGGAAACCACTGGTATAGAGTGTCTATTTTAGCCTTTTGTTTTGGTGCAAAACAATAGCGGCTCATGAGGGCATATCTTGTGCAGTTGCCAAGTACACCCTGAGTTGCCTAGTAATTTGCAATATCTCCAGAGCTTTTTCCATTGACATGTGACTTCAAACTTGAAGATTCAGCTAAGGTATTGTGTGCTCTGTTTGCCCGCCTGCCCCCTGATAGAAAATCATGCAAATGGAAGAGAATAACCTGTCGGTATGCAGTGCCCACCTCCCAGTCTTTTTGGTAGTATAGGTTTGTCTGTCGCATTGCTTGCTCTTGGCACAAGAACTTCGTCTGAACATGCATTCCGGTGTTAGATCCCAAGAACATTTCGATTCCTTGTTCAAATGGCTTTTACCATAAATCTCTCTTGATGTTTATTTATTATTATTATTATTTTTTTGCGATATGAAATGAGAACAAATTTTTTAATAGTTGCTCTGCAGTCATCTTTTTATTTTTTATTTTTTTGGGAGAATACCAGGGATGCTGATCTGGGACAGTTTTGTCTATCGGTTTTTACTCACCCATCTTACCCACACTTTTTCTCTTGCAAACAAAACATGTGTCTGAGGCCTTTTCAAAGGAAGGCATACAGTCAAGTGCCCCATGCAAAGCTTTAGCCTCTCCGCAGCCTTTTTAGGGTTGAGCCTGTGATAGCATGTGCTAGCACATGTATCTCGCTTGCAAAACACCATTGTTAACAATAGTGGCTTGGTGCTCGCCTTTTGTTTACCATTTGATGGCTTGCATGGCACTGTTTTTTTACAGCTTCATAATTTGTCATTTCAGGCCAAGTATAATTTCCGTTCTCCTCTATGGAGCAGGGACCAAGCACTGATTGATTCAATTTAATCAGATGCCTGTCCGCTGCTCCGGCTGAGATTAAGGTACTATTTTGACTTTTTTAACTTGTAGTGCCCTGCAAACAGAAGGTGTGTGGCTGGCAAAAACATGCCCAGCAGGACAAACAAAATTGCAAAGTTTTATTTTCTATAGTTAACTTTCTTTTATTTTGCCAAGCCTTCTTTTATCACTTTGCACTCATGTTTTGTTTTGGCTTGTCTACCTTGTTCACAAAAGATGATGATTATCTTGTTCTAAGTATTGCAAAGCAACATTGTTTCTTTCTTATATGTAATATCTGAAATTATGCTTTAGCACATAATTGTGCAGTACACCCCATTCCACCCCACTCCAATCCAATCTGCCCTACTCCACTCAATAAAATGCAGCTCTACAATATTCCACTCTATAAAGTTCAAGTCCATTAAACTGTACTCCAAACTAACACACTACTCCACTCTAGAACAATCCACTCAACAAAATTCTACAGCGTGTTCTATACAACAAAATCTACACCAGTCAAGTTCACACTATACCACTGTACAATACTACTCCAGTGAACAACATGATACACAACTCCCTCTATACCACTCCATACCACTTTAAACTACTATAATGTACAACACACTAAACCACCATAAACCTCCACTCTACCCCACTCCACTTCACTCTGACACTATATACTACTCCATTATATTCCAAGACACCTAACACCACTCTATACCATTACAATCTTCTACAATATTCCTATCTATATCACTCCACTGTATGCCCCTTAACACTCACAATCTACTCCACTCTAAGGGACTCCTTTGTGTAACTTCGGGTAAGCACCGTTTCACGCATCCTCGTAGTGCCTGTTTCTGGCACTTCTCCGGGTGCTACCTGCTGCTGACAGGGCTCCTTGTCTTGCTCGACGTCCCCTCTCTCTCCTGACGCAATTTGCGACATCCTGGTCCTTTCTGGGCCACAGCAGCATCCAAAAACGCTTACCACACGATTTGCAGCTAGCAAGGTTCTGCACGACTCTCCAAGGCGAGAGGGATCCGTCCTCCAAAGGGGAAGTCTCTAGCCCTTTGCGTTCCTGCAGAAACCTCAGCTTCTTCTGTCCAGTAGAAGCTTCTTTGCACCCACAGCTGGCATTTCCTGGGCATCTGCCCATCTCCGACTTGCTTGTGACTTTTGGACTTGGTCCCCTTGTTCCACAGGTACCCCAGATTGGAAATCCATCGTTGTTGCATTGTTGGTTTGTGTCTTTCCTGCATTATTCCCCTATCACAACTTCTTTGTCCTTTGGGGAACTTTAGTGCACTTTGCACTCACTTTTCAGGGTCTTGGGGTGGGCTATTTTTCTAACCCTCACTATTTTCTAATAGTCCCAGCGACCCTCTACAAGGTCACATAGGTTTGGGGTCCATTCGTGGTTCGCATTCCACTTTTGGAGTATATGGTTTGTGTTGCCCCTATCCCTATGGGTCCCCTTTGCATCCTATTGTAACTATACATTGTTTGCACTGTTTTCTAAGACTATACTGCATATTTCTGGTATTGTGTATATATATCTTGTGTATATTTCCTATCCTCTCACTGAGGGTACACTCTGAGATACTTTGGCATATTGTCATAAAAATAAAGTACCTTTATTTTTAGTATAACTGTGTATTGTGTTTTCTTATGATATTGTGCATATGACACTAAGTGGTACTGTAGGAGCTTCACTCGTCTCCTAGTTCAGCCTAAGCTGCTCTGCTAAGCTACCATTATCTATCAGCCTATGCTGCTAGACACCCTATACACTAATAAGGGATAACTGGGCCTGGTGCAAGGTGCAAGTACCCCTAGGTACTCACTACAAGCCAGTCCAGCCTCCTACACTGGAGTTTAGACCTAACAAATTATCTAGTGTACTCTACTTATTAGCGATTCCAGCAAACAACACAGTTTATGACGGTCCCTTTATTTTTGTGAAACGTCCTACAAAACAAAGGTTATGCTGCTTGCATCTTCTAATCATGTGCTCCCTTACAGTAAAGGGAGCTTCCAGGCGTTGGCAGTTGGTCTAGAGCAGTAGTTCTCAACCTTTCAACTTCTGTGGACCCCCACATTATAATTTCTGGACCCCCGGGGACCCCCACTAAATCATTAATGGAATCCGGGAAACACTGAGTTATTACTGGAAGCAAGGGACTCTGGCCTCAACATTGTTGATGATTCGAACCGCAAAACAATACACACAAAAAACATACAGAAACAAGCATTCATCAAACACATACACAGATGATAACACATTTTATTTAATTTGTAAACAAATGTAAATAAAAAAATAAAAACATGTAATTTTAATAGGAAGGTTGGAGCTTTTCTAAATTCAATTGAAGCCACACATCGTCGATACTCTATTCCATTTGACGCACCTGCACTGCTCACATTAATCAATCTGAGGCTACCAATTAAATTTTTAGCCTCCAATTTCAAATTCCTTGAAATTTGCAGTGCATTTTGAAATTTGCAATTGTACATTTAGCCACTTCATTTATGTACACTTTATTAATCTGTTAATATTATTTAATTTTGAAGCAGTCACAAACCCCCTGAAGTGGCTTGGCGCCCCTCAGGGGTCCCCGGACCACAGTTTGGAAACCACTGGTATAGAGTGTCTATTTTAGCCTTTTGTTTTGGTGCAAAACAATAGCGGCTCATGAGGGCATATCTTGTGCAGTTGCCAAGTACACCCTGAGTTGCCTAGTAATTTGCAATATCTCCAGAGCTTTTTCCATTGACATGTGACTTCAAACTTGAAGATTCAGCTAAGGTATTGTGTGCTCTGTTTGCCCGCCTGCCCCCTGATAGAAAATCATGCAAATGGAAGAGAATAACCTGTCGGTATGCAGTGCCCACCTCCCAGTCTTTTTGGTAGTATAGGTTTGTCTGTCGCATTGCTTGCTCTTGGCACAAGAACTTCGTCTGAACATGCATTCCGGTGTTAGATCCCAAGAACATTTCGATTCCTTGTTCAAATGGCTTTTACCATAAATCTCTCTTGATGTTTATTTATTATTATTATTATTTTTTTGCGATATGAAATGAGAACAAATTTTTTAATAGTTGCTCTGCAGTCATCTTTTTATTTTTTATTTTTTTGGGAGAATACCAGGGATGCTGATCTGGGACAGTTTTGTCTATCGGTTTTTACTCACCCATCTTACCCACACTTTTTCTCTTGCAAACAAAACATGTGTCTGAGGCCTTTTCAAAGGAAGGCATACAGTCAAGTGCCCCATGCAAAGCTTTAGCCTCTCCGCAGCCTTTTTAGGGTTGAGCCTGTGATAGCATGTGCTAGCACATGTATCTCGCTTGCAAAACACCATTGTTAACAATAGTGGCTTGGTGCTCGCCTTTTGTTTACCATTTGATGGCTTGCATGGCACTGTTTTTTTACAGCTTCATAATTTGTCATTTCAGGCCAAGTATAATTTCCGTTCTCCTCTATGGAGCAGGGACCAAGCACTGATTGATTCAATTTAATCAGATGCCTGTCCGCTGCTCCGGCTGAGATTAAGGTACTATTTTGACTTTTTTAACTTGTAGTGCCCTGCAAACAGAAGGTGTGTGGCTGGCAAAAACATGCCCAGCAGGACAAACAAAATTGCAAAGTTTTATTTTCTATAGTTAACTTTCTTTTATTTTGCCAAGCCTTCTTTTATCACTTTGCACTCATGTTTTGTTTTGGCTTGTCTACCTTGTTCTCAAAAGATGATGATTATCTTGTTCTAAGTATTGCAAAGCAACATTGTTTCTTTCTTATATGTAATATCTGAAATTATGCTTTAGCACATAATTGTGCAGTACACCCCATTCCACCCCACTCCAATCCAATCTGCCCTACTCCACTCAATAAAATGCAGCTCTACAATATTCCACTCTATAAAGTTCAAGTCCATTAAACTGTACTCCAAACTAACACACTACTCCACTCTAGAACAATCCACTCAACAAAATTCTACAGCGTGTTCTATACAACAAAATCTACACCAGTCAAGTTCACACTATACCACTGTACAATACTACTCCAGTGAACAACATGATACACAACTCCCTCTATACCACTCCATACCACTTTAAACTACTATAATGTACAACACACTAAACCACCATAAACCTCCACTCTACCCCACTCCACTTCACTCTGACACTATATACTACTCCATTATATTCCAAGACACCTAACACCACTCTATACCATTACAATCTTCTACAATATTCCTATCTATATCACTCCACTGTATGCCCCTTAACACTCACAATCTACTCCACTCTAAGGGACTCCTTTGTGTAACTTCGGGTAAGCACCGTTTCACGCATCCTCGTAGTGCCTGTTTCTGGCACTTCTCCGGGTGCTACCTGCTGCTGACAGGGCTCCTTGTCTTGCTCGACGTCCCCTCTCTCTCCTGACGCAATTTGCGACATCCTGGTCCTTTCTGGGCCACAGCAGCATCCAAAAACGCTTACCACACGATTTGCAGCTAGCAAGGTTCTGCACGACTCTCCAAGGCGAGAGGGATCCGTCCTCCAAAGGGGAAGTCTCTAGCCCTTTGCGTTCCTGCAGAAACCTCAGCTTCTTCTGTCCAGTAGAAGCTTCTTTGCACCCACAGCTGGCATTTCCTGGGCATCTGCCCATCTCCGACTTGCTTGTGACTTTTGGACTTGGTCCCCTTGTTCCACAGGTACCCCAGATTGGAAATCCATCGTTGTTGCATTGTTGGTTTGTGTCTTTCCTGCATTATTCCCCTATCACGACTTCTTTGTCCTTTGGGGAACTTTAGTGCACTTTGCACTCACTTTTCAGGGTCTTGGGGTGGGCTATTTTTCTAACCCTCACTATTTTCTAATAGTCCCAGCGACCCTCTACAAGGTCACATAGGTTTGGGGTCCATTCGTGGTTCGCATTCCACTTTTGGAGTATATGGTTTGTGTTGCCCCTATCCCTATGGGTCCCCTTTGCATCCTATTGTAACTATACATTGTTTGCACTGTTTTCTAAGACTATACTGCATATTTCTGGTATTGTGTATATATATCTTGTGTATATTTCCTATCCTCTCACTGAGGGTACACTCTGAGATACTTTGGCATATTGTCATAAAAATAAAGTACCTTTATTTTTAGTATAACTGTGTATTGTGTTTTCTTATGATATTGTGCATATGACACTAAGTGGTACTGTAGGAGCTTCACTCGTCTCCTAGTTCAGCCTAAGCTGCTCTGCTAAGCTACCATTATCTATCAGCCTATGCTGCTAGACACCCTATACACTAATAAGGGATAACTGGGCCTGGTGCAAGGTGCAAGTACCCCTAGGTACTCACTACAAGCCAGTCCAGCCTCCTACACTGGAGTTTAGACCTAACAAATTATCTAGTGTACTCTACTTATTAGCGATTCCAGCAAACAACACAGTTTATGACGGTCCCTTTATTTTTGTGAAACGTCCTACAAAACAAAGGTTATGCTGCTTGCATCTTCTAATCATGTGCTCCCTTACAGTAAAGGGAGCTTCCAGGCGTTGGCAGTTGGTCTAGAGCAGTAGTTCTCAACCTTTCAACTTCTGTGGACCCCCACATTATAATTTCTGGACCCCCGGGGACCCCCACTAAATCATTAATGGAATCCGGGAAACACTGAGTTATTACTGGAAGCAAGGGACTCTGGCCTCAACATTGTTGATGATTCGAACCGCAAAACAATACACACAAAAAACATACAGAAACAAGCATTCATCAAACACATACACAGATGATAACACATTTTATTTAATTTGTAAACAAATGTAAATAAAAAAATAAAAACATGTAATTTTAATAGGAAGGTTGGAGCTTTTCTAAATTCAATTGAAGCCACACATCGTCGATACTCTATTCCATTTGACGCACCTGCACTGCTCACATTAATCAATCTGAGGCTACCAATTTAATTTTTTGCCTCCAATTTCAAATTCCTTGAAATTTGCAGTGCATTTTGAAATTTGCAATTGTACATTTAGCCACTTCATTTATGTACACTTTATTAATCTGTTAATATTATTTAATTTTGAAGCAGTCACAAACCCCCTGAAGTGGCTTGGCGCCCCTCAGGGGTCCCCGGACCACAGTTTGGAAACCACTGGTATAGAGTGTCTATTTTAGCCTTTTGTTTTGGTGCAAAACAATAGCGGCTCATGAGGGCATATCTTGTGCAGTTGCCAAGTACACCCTGAGTTGCCTAGTTATTTGCAATATCTCCAGAGCTTTTTCCATTGACATGTGACTTCAAACTTGAAGATTCAGCTAAGGTATTGTGTGCTCTGTTTGCCCGCCTGCCCCCTGATAGAAAATCATGCAAATGGAAGAGAATAACCTGTCGGTATGCAGTGCCCACCTCCCAGTCTTTTTGGTAGTATAGGTTTGTCTGTCGCATTGCTTGCTCTTGGCACAAGAACTTCGTCTGAGCATGCATTCCGGTGTTAGATCCCAAGAACATTTCGATTCCTTGTTCAAATGGCTTTTACCATAAATCTCTCTTGATGTTTATTTATTATTATTATTATTTTTTTGCGACATGAAATGAGAACTAATTTTTTAATAGTTGCTCTGCAGTCATCTTTTTATTTTTTATTTTTTTGGGAGAATACCAGGGATGCTGATCTGGGACAGTTTTGTCTATCGGTTTTTACTCACCCATCTTACCCACACTTTTTCTCTTGCAAACAAAACATGTGTCTGAGGCCTTTTCAAAGGAAGGCATACAGTCAAGTGCCCCATGCAAAGCTTTAGCATCTCCGCAGCCTTTTTAGGGTTGAGCCTGTGATAGAATGTGCTAGCACATGTATCTCGCTTGCAAAACACCATTGTTAACAATAGTGGCTTGGTGCTCGCCTGTTGTTTACCATTTGATGGCTTGCATGGCACTGTTTTTTTACAGCTTCATAATTTGTCACTTCAGGCCAAGTATAATTTCCGTTCTCCTCTATGGAGCAGGGACCAAGCACTGATTGATTCAATTTAATCAGATGCCTGTCCGCTGCTCCGGCTGAGATTAAGGTACTATTTTGACTTTTTTAACTTGTAGTGCCCTGCAAACAGAAGGTGTGTGGCTGGCAAAAACATGCCCAGCAGGACAAACAAAATTGCAAAGTTTTATTTTCTATAGTTAACTTTCTTTTATTTTGCCAAGCCTTCTTTTATCACTTTGCACTCATGTTTTGTTTTGGCTTGTCTACCTTGTTCTCAAAAGATGATGATTATCTTGTTCTAAGTATTGCAAAGCAACATTGTTTCTTTCTTATATGTAATATCTGAAATTATGCTTTAGCACATAATTGTGCAGTACACCCCATTCCACCCCACTCCAATCCAATCTGCCCTACTCCACTCAATAAAATTCAGCTCTACAATATTCCACTCTATAAAGTTCAAGTCCATTAAACTGTACTCCAAACTAACACACTACTCCACTCTAGAACAATCCACTCAACAAAATTCTACAGCGTGTTCTATACAACAAAATCTACACCAGTCAAGTTCACACTATACCACTGTACAATACTACTCCAGTAAACAACATGATACACAACTCCCTCTATACCACTCCGTACCACTTTAAACTACTATAATGTACAACACACTAAACCACCATAAACCTCCACTCTACCCCACTCCACTTCACTCTGACACTATATACTACTCCATTATATTCCAAGACACCTAACACCACTCTATACCATTACAATCTTCTACAATATTCCTATCTATATCACTCCACTGTATGCCCCTTAACACTCACAATCTACTCCACTCTAAGGGCCACACGTGCTATTGCTACATTTCGCAAGTACCTAATTGCTCCTTTTTACAACTCGCAAAATGTGATGTACAACAGTGTCTCAGACACTGTTTGCGATTCCCAACTGACTTGCAAGGGACCTACCTCATCAATATTCATGAAGCAGATCACAATTTATGACCCATTAGGAATGACCTGCACTCATAGGCCCCTTCCTAACACTGACTCGCAAAATAGGATTGATACATACAAAAATGCTATTTAGCGGCTGCAAATGGCCCAATTTGCTGTTTGCGAGCCCTAAATCCTTTTCTTAATCTGGGTCAAAGTACCTCTACAACACTATACTCCAATCTACACAACACCCTTTACATCACATATATATACTGGACGCTGAACAGACCTCTTTATGGCTGAGTGACTCCTCCCAGTAGCCTCACTGCTACCCTGCACAGAACAGTATGGGTGAAAGGTGTCAAGTGTCTCCTTAAGATGGTTCCAACCAGTAGGAAAAAACCCACAAAGGATAACAACCTCCTTGGCAACCTTTTAACTCTTGTTTGAAGCTGAAGATCGATAGTGAATACATTCCCAAGGAACCAAGCTCCCACTAACATCAACAAGGAGAAAAGAGCCAAGCATGAATCCCAAGCATAGAATTCCAGAAGAATATCCAATTGCTAGAAGGTAAATTCTAGGACAAAAATGATAGCAAGGGGTGAAGAACATGCCTAAAAATAAGGGAATAAATATGATGACGAGTGTGACTAAAAATAAGGGAAAAATATGTTACAGTGCATCTTCCTCTTATGTTTGTCTCCCTTATATATGATTCAAACAAGAACTGATTTGACAGGAAAAGCTGTATTTCATCTTGGATTGTGATCTTTGAATAACGGTCTATAGACAATCTGAGAAGGGCTCATTATCACGGCTGCCCACTTCTTTTACAGAAAGTCGCAGTGTTCATTTGGTAAATAAAGAAGAAGCCCCAGGTTTCATATCCTTTTTGTGCTGAATTCTAGAGCTGCACCACAGCCCTTTATGCCTGGTACATCAAGAAGGTCCTGAACATCACTCTTGGTGAACAGAAGTGCAGAGATATCAGAGAGGTCCAGGTGGTGCTGATGCTCAGCTGGTGCTGAGCACAGTGTCTTAGAACCAACTGCTTCTCTTCTTCAATGAGCATGGTCTTTTAGTAAGTTCTTGGCACTGCTCACAGCACTGATTTAATAGTAGGTCTATCTCAGTTGCTGAGTAAAATGAATGGCTGAAAGACTAAGGGGGTTATTCTAACTTTGGAGGAGGTGTTAATCCGTCCCAAAAGTGACGGAAAAGTGACGGATTTACCACCAGCCGTATTACGAGTCCATTATATCCTATGGAACTCGTAATACGGCTGGTGGTATATCCGTCACTTTACCGTCACTTTTGGGACGGATTAACACTCCTCCAAAGTTAGAATAACCCCCTAAATGGCTACGGCTTCACATGAATTCTTGATTTATTGACTGAATAATCTATTTAAGTTTTTGAAGCAATTTAGGGCTGTTTTTTTAACGGGGATCATGGCTGTGTGTCTTCTCTATTCGAGCTAGCACACTCTGATGTGGTTCCTTTGATATCATATCATCCTTTGCTATTTCCCTTTTTTACCTCATGATCTTTATGTTCTCATAAGTGTTTTTTTTTTAGGTATTTAGATACTATTCTAGGCCCCTAGATCCCTTAATACCAATACATTGGGGCATGCATTTACAGCATACACTGAAGACTTAGGCCCTCATTATGACATTAGCAGTGAGTGATAAAGTGGCGGAAATACCGCCAAATTATGACCATAGCGGTGCGAACTCCCATAGACAGCCACGCATGCCGTCGGTCGCCATCAACAGCCAGGCGGGAGACGAAGTACAGCCCACCATATCATGACACAGTACCACCGGGGTGGAACCAATGTCATCAAAAGCCTGGCGGAAACAGAACACAAAAGAAGAAAGACTCACCTACAGAGACACAGAGAAGACAAACGCTGCCATAGAACCGGAAATGCAAGTCTTCCCGATGCTCTTCTATTCCATGCTCCACCTGGAACACCAACGCCGGCGAAGACAACGACAGTGAGTACGGCCGCCTAGCACACAAGGGAGGGAGGGAGGAAAAGGAGAGTGATACACACATGCACAACACACACCAGACACACACCAGACACACACACACACCCCATACACACAATCAGCTGCAGACGAAAAACAATGGTACACAACACACAGCATAATAATGCAAGGACAACAAGAAGGCAGTAATGAGAATGTATTGAATATGAAGAGCCATCAAATGAACCAATTGGATAAAACAGAGAAATGTACAAATGTCCACAAATGGCCAATGCCCAGTCCAAAGTACAAAGGGCCCACATGGCCACAGGACACAGTCCAAGGCCCAACTTGTCTCCTGGCATCATCTGTACAGAACTCTGCAGGGGCATAATTTTGCACCTCAGGGGGATTGGGACTTGGGGGGGCACCTCAGCTGAAGTCAGGAACTTGCCCACTGGTTCTGGAGGGGGCTCAATGCCCATTTCTCTGTGCTGAGGAGTGCTAGGTCACAGTCTCTCAGGTGGGTGACTTGCCCACTGGTTCTGGATGGGGCTTCATTCCCATTTCTCTGTGCTGGGGAGTGCAAGGTAAAAGTCTCCCAGGTAGAGGACTTGCCCACTGGTTCTGGAGGGGGCTCCATGCCCATTTCTCTGTGCTGGGGAGTGCAAGGTCACAGTTTCTCAGGTGGGTGACTTGCCCACTGGTTGTGGAGAGGTCTCCTTGTACAGCAGTCATAGGAGGGTGGCCTACATGTCCTCTGCTGGGGGTGAGGGCTGCACTGTCTCAGAAGGTGAAGGTGAGGCCTCTGCAGGAGGAGTCAGCTGCAGTGCCTCAGCTGGAGGTGAGGGCTCCGTGAACACTCGTGGTGGTGGTGTCACCCTGCCAGCCTCTGCTGGAGGTAAGGGCTGCATTGTGTCAGCAGGTGAAGGTGCCTCCTGGGCAGCCTCTGCTGGAGGTGAGGGCTGCACTGTTTCAGCAGCTGAAGGTGCAGCCTCTGCAGGAGGAGTGGGCTCCACTGCCTCAGGAGGTGAGGGCTCCGTGACCACTGGTGGTGTCATCCTGTCAGCCTCTGCTGGAGTCGAGGGCTTCTTCCCCTTCATGGCAGGAGGAGCGGCCTCCTTCCACTTCATGGCAGAAGTCAAGGGCTTCTTTCCCTTCATGGCAGGAGGTGCAGCCTCCTTCCCCTTCATGGCAGGAGTCGAGGGCTTCTTTCCCTTCATGTCAGGAGTCGAGGGCTTCTTCCCCTTCATGGCAGGAGTTGAGGGCTTCTTCCCCTTCATGGAAGGGGGTGTGGTTTCCTTATCCTGCCTGGCTGGTGGAGTGGAATCCATCACTGTCTTGCTTCCATGACTAGGAGGTGCCTCCACTGTCCGTGTGGACTGTTTGGCTGAGGTGCTGGGCTGGGTCATTGGGACCCTGTTCTTACGGGCCGGACGGAGGGGGAGGGAAGAGGTCAAGTTGGGCAAGGAGAAGCTTGTTAGGGATGGTGGGGCGGGAAGAGGGAGGAGGGATGGGAGTGGAGGTTGAGGGAGTGGTTTTTGGAGGTGTATATCTGCTGGACTTGGGTGCATGGGCAGTGTGCGTGTGTGAGGTGGATGGCTGTTGGGTGTCTGAGTGCTTGCGTTTATGACCTTTAGGAGCGGGTGACAGACAGGGTGGGAGAAGACACAGGGGACGCATGCATGGATGTTGAGGAGGTGTCTACTAGTGAGGTGTGTGTTCTCCCTGGTGTCGTGATGCTGGTGGTGGATGTTGATGCAGTGTATGCAAGGGTGAGTGTGGATGTGACTGTGAAGGAGGAGGAGGGGGAGACAGTGGAGGCAGTGGATGTGGTTGTGTGTGCTGTTGTGTGTGCTACTGTCTGGTGTTTGGGTGAGTGCTTTTGGGCCGAAGTGTGGTGCCTGTGTTTGACTGTGATACTCTAGTGTGATGCCTTGTGTGCATGCTCGTCTGTGTGTGTGCATGAGATGGGTTTGGGTTGAAGAGACTGGTAAGTGGTAGTTGGAGGGGGGACGATAGGAACAGGGACAATGGCTGCCATCAGAGAGGAGGCCAGAGCCTGAATCGATCTCTATTGGGCCGCCAGTCCAACGTGGATGCCCTCCAGGAATGCATTGCATTGCTGGTTCTGGGATGCCAGCCCCTTGATGGCATTCACAATGGTTGACTGCCCTACAGAGATGGATCTCAGGAGGTCAGTAGCCTCCTCACTCAGGGTAGCAGGGATCACTGGGGCAGGGCCTGACGTTCCAGGGGCGAATGAGATGTCCTCCCTCCTGGGTGAACGGGCACAGGCAACTCGCTGAGGGGCTACTGGGAGGGCGGTGCTGGTACAGGGGGTGGTAGCTGTACTTGTAGCTGGGGTGGTCACAGAGGAGTCTGCCACCACCAGGGAGCTTCCATCGGAGGAGGTATCTGAGTCAGTGTTGTCACCTCCTGTCTCCGCCATGGTGCTCCCCTCGCCCTCCATCCCACTGGCTCCCTCTTTGCCAGTGGACTCTGCCTCCTGGGTCCTGTGGGATGCAGCTCCCTCTGTCGCCAGTGCCCCTGCTCCTTCACCAGATGATGCTAATGCACACGTGGACACGATGACAGAATAAAAAAAGGGGAAGAGAGAGAAAGGGAGCACTAGGTCAATTACTGCAAAAACACCACAGAAGGCATACACAGTATCGTCACACACAGGGATCAGGATTTAGCACAATGCATTGCACTGTCAAACAATTGGCTAGATGCCACAGCAAGATGAGGGCCAACCACCACCAACTGCACCCCTCCTGGGACCCACTAAGCCCTGTCTGACATGGAATGCAACCTAGAAAGGTTACCTTCTTTTCCCTTTCAACCATTACCCTGGAGCTGGATCACGCTGCAATGTCTGGCCTGGCATTAAGGGGCATCCACTAACTGACACCCACCACCCAGATCCATTGCCACCTACAAATTATTGTTGTAACGGCCACTGTACTCACCCCCTTGTGGCTGCTGTGATGCCCTCAAGCGCCCATCCAGCTCTGGGTAGGCCACCGCCAGTATGCAGGTCTTCAGGGGGGTCAGGTTCTGACGGGCACCCCTTCCTTGTTGGAAGGCCATCCCCATTTGGACCCTTCGCGGTCTTCTGTGCCCAGCGTCTCAGGTCTTCCCAATGTTTCTGACAGTGGGTGCTCCACTTGCCATAGACCCCAAGGGTCCGCACGTCCTTGGCGATGGGACACCATAATCCCTTCTTTTGATGGGCGCTGACCTGCAGAGGCGATACAGAGGGGAGGACACAATTACACATACAATCCAGCCTGTCACACATATGTCCCACCAATCCTGCTTTAATCACCATTGGCACACACATCGTCCGGCGCACACCATGTACACCACCATATGACAGCCTTCCCTCCCCGATGACACGATGCTTGCACACACATCTCCATGCATCCTTCCCCCATCCATCGTGTCCAAGGTGTACTCACCTGTTGGTCTGGAGGCCTATAGAGCAGTCTGTACTGGGGTAGGACCCCATCCACCAATCACTCCAACTCCTCCGAAGTGAAGGCATGAGCCCTTTCCCCGGTCACACGGGCCATGGTAGGTTCCAGACACAGGTCACAGCAGCACACGCAGTGTGGGTGTTCTCCTGTTGAAGGTCAGGAAACAAGTGAGGAATCAGATAGAAAATGGCAGTCACGTCCGCGGCGGTGTACACCGTCACCGCCGGCGCAGATCCCCATTGGCCACTGTACTCCACAGAGCCCCATATTATCCACTGAGGAATTGGTCGGCGGTGGAAGACCGACTTCTGCCACAACGCACAACATCGGCGGAGTTACCTCACTTCCACCTGTCCCTACATACAGGACAGGCGGTCGCCATTTCATGGTGGTGGTCAACGATCAGATTAACCTTTACTGCTTCACTGCCTAGATTTGCACATGCCTTGCCATTCCCACTGTTCCATCACATAAATGCAACATGTACACTCAGGTGGTGGTTTCATGGTTCAAATTGTGACAGCTTACTCACTCTTGTGTCCCTTAGATACCTACTGCTGCGGATGAATGGGGGGAGAAGACGAACTCCAGTGTACAGACCCCTTGTGGACTTGGATACACTGGAGGACATGCACATTATACTGACTTATAGACTGGACAGGGCAACAATCACAGAGCTGTGTGCCCAATTGGAGCCTGACCTGATATCAGCTATCCGTCATCCCACTGGTATCTCCCTCTTGTGCAAGTGCTATCACTGCTCCATTTCCTGGCAACTGGTTCTTTCCAAGTGACAGTGGGCTTGGCAGCTGGAATGTCACAGCCAATGTTTTCAATCGTGCTGGCAAGGGTTTTGTCTGCCCTGGTGAAACACATGTGCAGCTACATTGCTTTCCCCCAGGTGGAAGATTTGCCCACTGTGAAGGCAGGAATCTATGCAGTGGGGCATATCCCCAATATTATCTGGGCGACTGACGGTACACATATTGCGTTTGTTCCCCCGCCAGAATGAACAGGTGTTCAGGAAACTTAAGAGTTTCTACTCACTGAATGTGCAAATAGTGGCCTGGCGGACCAGTACATATCCCACGTCACTGCCAAGTATTCTGGGTCGGTGCATGACGCCTTCGTCCTGAGGAATAGCAGCATCCCAAATGTGATGGCCCAACTACAGAGGCACAGGGTGTGGCTAATAGGTGAGCCAGAGCCCCCACCCACTGTATGTGAGTGTATGCCTTCAGGCGTTCTTTCCATAGGATTGTGTAAGGCTAAATGTTGTCCCTCAATACTTGCTGGTGACTCTGGCTACCCAAACCCTTCGTGGCTCCTGACCCCTGTGGGGAATGCCAGGACAGGGGCTGAGGACCGTTATAATGAGGCACATGGGCGAACCTGAAGAATAATCGAGCGGTCCTTCGGCCTCCTGGAGGCCAGGTTCATGTGCCTCCATCTGACAGGTGGATCCCTTTGCTACTAACCCGGAAAGGACTGCCAGATAGTAGTGGCATGCTGCATGTTGCACAACCTGGCCTTTAGATGACATGTGCCTTTTATTCAGGAAGAGGGGACTGGAGATGACCCTGTGGCAGCAGTGGACCCTGAGGACAGTGAGGATGAGGAGGCAGAGGCAGAGGATGAGGATGAGGACAACAGAACATCAGTTATATGTCAATACTTCCAATGACACACAGGTGAGACAGTAGGACTTACCATTACTCTGACTATTGATTTATCTGTGTGGCTGTAGCATGATGGCATTCACTTCCTTTGCATCTCAACCTACTGCCACCTATGGCTTCTCATTTTTCAGATGTTGGTGATATGACAAAAATGTCCTGATGTGATCACTGTAGACAGTTACAGTTCATTATTTTTATGCTATCACAGTGTTCAGGTCATTGGCATTAGATGTGACTGAACACAATTTGAGTGACACTGTTTTATGTTTGAAAATGTGCATTTGTTGGAACAAAGTGGACAAGGTGACAGGGTGGGACACAAGGGGGACAATTAGGAGAGCCTCATTTCCTGGCAGTGGTCTTGATCTTGGCAAGTGTCTCTGGCTTCTGTCTGGTTTGCAGGGAATGTTTGCGGGGTGGCTCATGTTCTGCAGGGGGAGGGGTGCTGGTGGCCTGTTGGTCCTGTGGCTGGGCCTCCTTTCCACTAGCTGCAGCGCATGTGGTGAACTGGTCAATAGACTGGCTAGTGGTAGGGGCCCGCTGCTGTGCAGTCCATTCCCTCATGATGTTGGCCATGTCTGCCAGCATCCCTGCTATGGAGATCATGGTGGTGTTGAGGGCCTGCAAGTCCTCCCTGATCTCCTGATGGTGTTCCTCCTGCAGCTGCTTGTTCTCCTGCATGTTGTTCAGGATCTGGCCCATCGTGACCTGGGATTGTTGGTAGGCACCCAGGACATTAGTAAGTGCCTCCTGGAGAGTCGGTTCCCTGGGCCTGTCCTTCCCCTAGCACACGGCAGTCCTCCCAGGGTCCCTGTTGCCCTGTGCCTGTGTCCCCTGAACGGTGTGCCCACTGCCACTGACCCCAGGTCCCTGTTGTCTTGGAGGCGTGGTGTGGACTGGGGTCCCAGTACAGGTGGGAACACTGCTGATTGACGTGTCCTGGGGACAGAGGTGTGGGGACGCTGGGTGGGTGCTGTGGTGTTGGTAACTGATGGGGGAGGCTCTGTGGTGGACTGTGTGTGGGCTGGGGTGACCAACTGACCAGTGGTCCCTGATGAGCCAGGTTGTTGATCCAGATCCGGAAGTCCAGAGTTACTGTCATCACTGGGGGCATCTTCTGTTGGGCGACTGGATAGTCGTGGCAACTCCTCTCCACTGAGATTGGCTGGGGCACCTGTGGGGATGTAAGTTATGTATTATGCTTCATGCCTGTGACTTATTGTACATCCCTATCTTCCCCTCTATCGTTGCTGTTGCCCTGCCCCCTTTAAATGTGTATGATGATGTATTGTGTGATTGTTAGTTCTCCATGCTGTGCTGCGAGCTGGTGCCTTGCTGCCATGGAATGTACCTTTCCCCGTAGGTCGTTCCACCTCTTCCTGATGTCGTCCCTTGTTCTTGGATGCTGTCTTATGATGTTCACCATGTCTATGATTCTCTGCCATAGCTCCATCTTCCTTGCAATGGATATCTGCTGGACCTGTGCTCCAAACAGCTGTGGCTCTACCCTGACTATTTCCTCCACCACGACCTGCAACTCCTCATCTGTGGGGGTGCCTTTGTGGAGCCATGGGTGTTGTGTGGTGTGTGTAAGTGTGTGGGTATTGGGTAGTGTGATTGGGTTTGCGTAGTGGAGTGCACGAGGGATGTATGGGTGTATGTGTAGTTGTTGCAGTAGTCTTGATGTCTGTCTGGTGGCAAAGATTTGTATTCGTAAAAGGTTGTGGGTAATGTGGGTTTGTGTTTTATAGTGGTGTAAGTGGGTGGGTTTGGTGTGTGTTTAGTTATCAGGTATGTGTTTTTTTAATTGACCAATGTTGTGTAGTTTAGTATTTGGGTGTCCATTGTGAGCACAGCGGTGTGTACTGCCAATGGTTTACCACACTTGAGTGTCCGTCGTGGGGATTCATGGGTTGCAATGTGGTGGGCGTTGTTTTGTTGGCGTAAAGGTACGGGTGTTGGCACCGACAGTTTACTACTGACCTTTGGGCTGGTGGATTTGTGTATGTGGCTGTATTCTGTCGGTTTGGTGTGTGTGTGTCATAATATGCCGAACAGATATCTGACACTGCGGCGGTATGTTGGCGGCCGTCAGTGTGGCGGTAAGCGGGATTTACCGCCAATGTCATAATGAGGGCCTTAAAGCTCTCACAATGCTGCCATGTATGACTAAGATTGCTTGATAACCTCCAAACACTGGTCTATCATCTTAATTATCACTTTCCCATTGAGCACTAACATATTTTCTCTCACTAGCTTTAAGCCTTATTTGATCTACATGGATGAGACCTCACTGGCAGTTGGTGGCACTATAGTCACTGACCAAGGTCACCATCCCGTAATTCATACCTAATCCTCCACCCTCAAGAAACCACCAACTCACTAAGCCCTTTATGTACACAAGCTGCAATTCTTCTTTGTTATTTCAGAAATGTGTTCCTGCTGTGTCCCGGGATAAGTGTTATATGTCCTTGAACCTATCCCACTGCTACACCCACCCCAGTTCATTTCCACCTGAGAACCCTCAGGTTGCTCTCTTTAATGCTTATACTGCTGGGAGATACACCCCGTTTGTTTTTCTTTACGGCCCCAGAATCTATCATAGCTAGATGTGGTAGCCTCCCAGAGACTTTGTTTTAGAGATTTTGATGCCTAATAGTTAATAAATCAGTCCTTTAAAACTGTCCCAACAACTAACATTCAGTTCTATCTTTATGTTGCCTAAAAGCTGTCCAGGCCTATTTCAGAAAGTTGCTGTCAGACCTCATTCCAGGGTGGTGGGGGGAGGCACAGGACATACATGGTTTATTGACAGTGACATAAACAGGGGGACACAGGGCATACATGCTTTATTGACAGTAACATAAACGGTAGAGACATTGCGTGATAGAACATTAATGACACCGTACATGAGATCCATACACTGTATCCTGACACCCCCATTCATAATTCCAACGTACACATTTATCAGTCGACAATCATGTTGGGCCTTGGAGAACCAGGGTGTGCTATTGAGGGTCCCATTAATTCATTACAGATGCTGCCTCAGTAGACGTTCCAAGGCCCCCAACTATTTATCCATTTTCTGTGGCAACCTCGACCCACATACACCACCCTTTCAGTTAACATTATTCAATCTATAGCCTTACTCCAGTCTCCTAACCAGGGTGACTGCTCTGCCCCCAACATTCTCTCAATGTTGTGTTTGGCCACTATGAGACCCAGTGTCTACCATATCTGCAGCATGGGAGTCACCTCAACCCCTTACAAGACATTCAGGAGCCACCACTTCACCGCGGCCATGAGGGAACTTGCTGTTACTTCATCCATACACTCCACAACGTCTGTCCGAAAGGTTTGGATTATGGAACAGATCCACATAGGCCCCCATTACAACCATGGTGGTCAGTGTGAAAGCGGCGGTAAATACCGCCAACAGGCCGGCGGAAAGAAAATGGGATCACGACCACAGCGGAAACCGCCAACACAGACAGCCACTTTAACACTCCGACTGCCACGGCAGTAGCAACAAACACCGCGGTGGTCACCGCCAACAAACAGGCGGAATGCAATATAACGCCCACCCCATTGCAACCTTCCAATCTGCCAGCTTTTCCGAGGCGGTACCAACGCCATCAAAAGCATGGCAGAAACAGACCAGAGAAGGGAAACCACTCACCTCTCAACACTCAATGAAGAACCAGGACGTCATGGAGCCCGAATTACAGGTCCTGCCCATGCTGGTCTACCTCCTCATCTACCAGGAATACCAAAGGCTGCGGCGACGACCATGGTGAGTACTGCACCTAGTACACAGGGGAGAGGGGGGAAAGAGAGTGACACACACATGCAACACACCCACCCTCACCCACAACACCATACACACAAACACATGCAACAACATTACATTTACACCCCGTAACCCCCTGGAAGAACGCAAGGACAAAAGGAATTGAGTTAAATCAGTGATATATATTAGAAATAGGCAGATATATGTAACGAATAGAAAAATAGTATTTACATAAATATACAATATATATATAAGGCCGTACATTGTCCTTTCCAAATGTCCGAGGGCCACTGGGCCAAAAATCATGGGCCAAGCCCACACTTGACTCCTGCCTCAATACGGAGAACACTGCAGGGGTATCAGGTCGAAAATACACAGGCACCTCAGGGGGACGGGGAAGGGGGGGCACCTCAGCCAGAAGATGGGACAACGCCACTGTTCCTGGTGGGGGCTCCATGCACACAGCGATGTCCTGGGGAGTGCAAGGGCACAGTCTTTCAAGTGAGTGGTTTGCCCACTGCTTGGTCCTGGGGAGTGCAAAGCCACAGTCTCTCAAGTGTGTGCTTTGCCCACTGCTTGGTCCTGGGAAGTGCAAAGCCACAGTCTCTCTAGTGGATGGCTTATCCACTGCTTGGTCCTGGGGAGTGCAAAGCCACAGTCTCTCAAGTGGGTGGTTTGCCCACTGCTTGGTCCTGGGAAGTGCAAAGCCACAGTCTCTCTAGTGGATGGCTTCTCCACTGCTTGGTCCTGGGGAGTGCAAAGCCACATCTCTCAAGTGGGTGGGTTGCCCACTGCTTGGTCCTGGGGAGTGCAAAGCCACAGTCTCTCAAGTGGGTGGGTTGCCCACTGCTTGGTCCTGGGAAGTGCAAGGCCACAGTCTCTCGAGTGGGTGGGTTACCCACTGCTTGGTCCTTGGAAGTGCAAAGCCACAGTCTCTCTAGTGGATGGCTTCTCCAGTGGTTCTGGAGGGGGCCTTGTGCACAGTGTGCTTCATCCTGCCAAGGAGGGAGTGAGTGGATGCATATCTCCAGTGGTTCTGGAGGGAGCCTTGTGCCCAGTGTGCTTCATCATGCCACGGAGGGGGTGAGAGAATGCATATCTCCACTGGTTCTGGAGGGGGCCTTGTGCCCAGTGATGCAGCACTTAGGGTGTGGCAGTTCACATTCCCTCACCTGGGTGTCTGAGGCACGGGATTTGCAGGGACCAGGTTGCATGATAGTCCATGGAGGCAGGGCTAGACTCCATCCTGCGGCGGCTAAGGCTGCAAACTGGTGGTAGTGCTGGGGCTAGTGGGGGTGCTGCCAGTGGTGGTGGGAGGCTCCAGCCTGTCTGCTGCCCCCTGGGGGTGCTGCTACTGGTAGTGGTCCTACTGTCAGTGGTGCAGGTGGCGGTGCTTGCGGCGGGGCTGGTGGCGGTGCTGGCTGTGGTGCAGGTGCCAGTGGTGGATGGAGGCTCCAGCCCTTCTCCTGCAGCCTCGGATGGCTGCCCACTGGGGATGCTGCTGCTGACAGTAGTGGTGCTAGCGGCGGCACAGGTGGCGGTGCTTGTGGCGGTGCTTGCGGCGGAGCTTGCGGCTGGGCTGCTGGTGGTGCTGCCCGCTGTGCAGGTGGCTCCGACGGCTGAAGTGCCTTGCCTTGGGTTTTCTGCCCCTTCCTCGCCTTGGCAGATGCTTTTGTGACCTTGGCTCTGGCAGCTGGAGATTTGGAGGAGGCCTTGCTGGGTGGGTTGTTATCCTTGCCCTTGCTGCATGCTCGCCCATTCTTCACCTTGGCAGGTGGCGGAATGGTTTTGTCCTTTGCAGGGGTTGGTGGCACACTGGCTGGGCTGAGGGGTACCCCCTTTGATCCTCAATGAGTTGCAGGTACCACAGCATACGCCGACTTGGTGGCTGAAGTTCTGGCCTGGGTTCTGGACACCCTGGCCCGAGGGGAAGGACTGGGGGGGGGGGGGAGAGGAAAGAGGTCAATGTTTTCTAGGAAAAGCTTTTTAGACACACTGGGGTGGGAAGAGGGAGAGGGTTTGGGAGTGGAGGAAGAGGGAGTGGTTGTAGGAGGTGTCTGTCTGCTGAGTTTGGGTGAAGGTGCATGGGCTCGATGCTGTTGTGAGGTGGATGGCCGTTGGGTGGGTGGGTGGGTGCTTGTGTTTGTGCACTTTGGGAGGAGGGGTCACAGACACACTGGGAGAGGACACAGGGGATGTGTGCATGGATGTGGGGGTGGTGACTGCCAGTGAGGGGTGAGTAGTAATGGGCGTGCTGGTGATGGAGGTAGTGGATGAGGATGTAGTGCATGCAGGTGTGAGTGGAGACGATATTGGGAGGGAGGTGGACGAGGAGGAGGAGGGGGGACACAGTGGAGGCAGTGGATGTTGGTGTGTTTGCATGGGGATGGTGCTTGTGTGAGTGCCTGTGGGAGGATGTGTGGTGCTTGTGTTTGCCTGAGCCACTTCTGTGTGTTGATTTAGGTGAATACTGGTCTGAAGGTGTGCTTGGGATAGGCTGGGGTTGAGGGGATTGGGACTGGGCAGAGGAAGCTGGAGGGGGGGAGGCTAGAGACATGGACAATGGCTGCCATCAGTGCGGAGGCCAGAGCCTGAAATGCTCTCTGTTGGGCCGCCACGCCAGAGTGAATGCCCTCTAGGTATGCATTTGTTTGTTGCAAATGCCTCTCGACACCCTGGATGGCATTCAGAATGGTTGACTGCCCAACAGTGAGGGATCTCAGAAGGTCAATAGCCTCCTCATTGAGGGCAGCAGGGCTGACTGGGGCAGGTCCTGAGGTGCCTGGGGCGAAGGAGATGCCGACCCTCCTGGGTGAGGTGGCACAGGAAACATGCTGAAGGCTGCTGGGAGGGCAGTGCTGGTAGGGGGGGGTAGCGGCTGTACCTGTTGTTGGGGTGGGCACAGAGGTGTCCACCACCGCCAGGGAGCTTCCACCAGAGGAGGAGTCGCTGTCTGTAGTCTCCCCTCCTTTCCCCGTCGTGGTGCTCTCCTCGCCCTCCATCCCACTGGTGCCCTCACCCTCGGTGGATTCAGCCTTCAGGCCCTTGTGGGATGTGTAGGAGGCTGGCCTGGCTTATAGTGGGTACCCTGTGGTACTTACACCCTGTGCCAGGTCCAGTTATCCCTTATTAGTAGAATAGAGGTGTTTCTAGCAGCTTAGGCTGATAGAAGGTAGTTATGGCAAAGCAGCTTAGGCTGAACTAGGAGACATGCAAAGCTCATACTATACCATGTATATCATATGCACAATATCATAAGAAAATACAATACACAGAGTTACTAAAAATAAAGGTACTTAATTTTTATAACAATATGCCACAAGTATCTCAGTGAGTACCCTCAGTAAGAAGGTAAGTAATATACACAAGTTATATGTACACAAACCCAAAACAGGTTAGTAAGAGTAAGAAAAGTAATGCAAACAGTGTAGAATTACAATAGGTTGCAATAGCTGAACATAGGTCTAGGGGCAACACAAACCATATACTCCAAAAGTGGAATGCGAATCACGAATGGACCCCAGACCTATGGGAGCTTGTAGAGGGTCGCTGGGACTGTAAGAAAACAGTCAGGGTGTCCAAGATACCCCTGAACAGTAGGAGTAAAGTACACCTACTACCCCAAAAGGACACAATAGTCTTGATAGGGGGATTCTGCAAGAACAACAAACACCAGCAAGGCACTGAAGGTGGATTCCTGGACCTGAGGACCTGTAAGGCAAGTGGACCAAGTCCAAGAGTCGCGATAGTGTCCAGGGGGGGCAGGAAACCAGGAGACCACGGATGATGGTGCGAGGAAGCTGCCTCAGGATGGAAGAAGCTTGGAGTTCTGCAACAACAAAGAGGACTATGAACTTCTCCTTTGGATGGAAGATGTCCTGCGTCGCGATGAAGGTTGCAGAAGTGTTCCCACACAGAAATACTGCAAACAAGCCTTGCTACCTGCAAGGGTCGTGGTAGAGGTTTTTAGGTGCTGCTGGGGACCAGCAAGAACCAGGATGTCGCCCCTTGGAGGAGGAGACAGAGGGGGCACTCAGCAACTCAGAGAGCCCCCACAGAAGCAGGCAGCACCCGCAAAAGTACCCAAACAGGCACTTAGAAATTTGTGAACCGGAGCTGGCTCAGAGTCACAAAGGAGGGTCCCATGACGTCGGAGGCCAACTCAGAGGGTTGAGCACTGCAGGACGTAGTGCTGGGGACCCAGGCTAGGCTGTGCACGAAGGAAATCCTGGAAGAGTGCACAGGAGCTGGAGTAGCTGCAAATTACGCAGTACACAGGTTTGCAGTCTAGCGTAGCAAGGACATACCTCCACCAAACTTGGACTGAAGGATCACTGGACTGTGGGAGTCACTTGGATAAAGTTCCTGTGTTCCAGGGACCACGCTCGTCCGGATGAGAGGGGACCCAGTGGACCGGTGATGCAGTCTTTTGGTGCCTGCGTTAGCAGAGGGAAGATTCCGTTGACCCACAGGAGATTTCTTCTTGTCTTCCAGTGCAGGGTGTAGGCAGATGACCCCCAGAGCATGCAGCACCAGGAAGCAGTCGAGAAAGCCGGCAGGATGAGGTACTACAATGTTGCTGGTAGTCGTCTTGCTACTTTGTTGCGGTTTTGCAGGCGTCCTGGAGCAGTCAGCGGTCGATCCTTGGTAGAAGTCAAAGAGGGATATGCAGAGGAACTCTGGTGAGCTCTTGCATTCGTTATCTGAAGAATTCCCCAGAGGAGAGACCCTAAATAGCCAGAAAAGGAGGTTTGGCTACCAAGAAAGGAGGATTGGCTACCAAGAAAGGTAAGAGCCTATCAGAGGGGGTCTCTGACGTCACCTGCTGGCACTGGCCACTCAGAGCAGTCCAGTGTGCCCCCAACACCTCTGTTTCCAAGATGGCAGAGGTCTGGGACACACTGGAGGAGCTCTGGGCACCTCCCCTGGGAGGTACTGGTCAGGGGAGTGGTCACTCCCCTTTCCTTTGTCCAGTTTCGTGCCAGAGCAGGGCTGGGGGATCCCTGAACCGGTGTAGACTGGCTTATGCAGAGATGGGCACCAACTGTGCCCATCAAAGCATTTCCAGAGGGTGGGGGAGGCTACTCCTCCCCAGCCCTTCACACCTATTTCCAAAGTGAGAGGGTGTAACACCCTCTCTCAGAGGAAATCCTTTGATCTGCCTTCCTGGGCCAGGGCTGTCTGGATCCCAGGAGGGCAGAATCCTGTCTGAGGGGTTGGCAGCAGCAGCAGCTGCAGTGGAAACCCCGGAAAGGCAGTTTGGCAGTACCCGGGTTCTGTGCTAGAGACCCAGGGGATCATGGAATTGTCCCCCCAGCACCAGAATGGTATTGGGGTGACAATTCCATGATCTTAGACATGTTACATGGCCATGTTCGGAGTTACCATTGTGACACTATCCATAGGTAGTGACCTATGTATAGTGCACACTTGTAATGGTGTCCCCGCACTCACAAAGTCCGGGGAATTTGCCCTGAACAATGTGGGGGCACCTTGGCTAGTGCCAGGGGGCCCACACACTAAGTAAGTTGGCACCCAACCTTCACCAGGTGAAGGTTAGACATATAGGTGACTTATAAGTTACTTATGTGCAGTGAAAAATGGCTGTGAAATAACCTGGACATTATGTCACTCAGGCTGCAGTGGCAGGCCTGTGTAAGAATTGTCAGAGCTCCCTATGGGTGGCAAAGCAATGCTGCAGCCCATAGGGATCTCCTGGAACCCCAATACCCTGGGTACCTAAGTACAATATACAAGGGAATTATATGGGTGTATCAGTGTGGCAATGAGAATTGGTAAATTTAGTCACTAGCCTGCAGTGACAAATTTAGAAAGCAGAGAGAGCATAAACACTGAAGTTCTGGTTAGCAGAGCCTCATTGATACAGTTAGGCACCACAACGGGAACACATACAGGGCACATACTATGATCACTGGGGTCCTGCCTAGCAGGATCCAAGTGACACAGGGGCTAAAACATACATACAGTGAAAATGGGGGTAACATGCCAGGCAAGATGGTACTTTCCTACAGGATGCAGCTCCCTCCATCACTGGTGCCTCTGCTCCTCCGCCAGATGATACTAATGCACACAAGGTCAGGGTGACAAAACAAAAAGAGGTTGGGAGAGACAGAGGATACACTTGGTCAATGCCAGCAACACCACTACCGTTGGTGTACACAACACACAGGGAGCAGCTCTACGCACTAGGCCATGCCCAACCATTTACTAAGATAGTCACCAGCCCATGGGGTACAATGCCTATTGCCATTAGCTGCACACCTGAAACCCACAGGACCCTGCCCAGTGGTAGTTGCCCACTAACACTATTGGGGTAGGAGTGCTTCAGAGCCTGTCCAACAAGGGACCTACCCTGCCATCTTCGCCCTGGCGTAGGGGCACCCATAGCCCACATCCCCCACCCAGGTACCTCTTAACGCACACAAAGTCAGGATTCAGAATCTGTACTCACCCTCTTGTGGCTGCTGTGATGGCTTCAAGTGCCGATCCAACTCCAGATAGGCCACCACCAGGATGCAGAACATCAGGGGGGTCATGGTGCAACGGTCACCCCTTCTTCGTTGGGAGGTCAGTCCCAGCTGGCCCTCCACCATCTTCTTTGCCCAGCGGCTCAGGTCCTCCCACCTCTTGCGGCAGTGGGTGCTCCGCCTGTCAAAGACCCCTAGGGTCCGCACCTCCTTGGCAATGGCACGCCAAATACCCTTTTTCTGGTGGGCACTGACCTGCATGGAAAAGACAGCAGAAAAGGGAATTATTCAACCGTCCGGACTGTCACAGTATTGGCCCACCATATCCCTCTCATCCCTCTGATGCACATGCATTGACCACCTTACATGCAGCACTCTGGCCAGGACGCCTCTGCCCCCTCCCCCCTACATGTGGCTTACATACACAGCACTCCATACATTTATGGCCCACGCATCATGCTCACAGTGTACTCACCTGTTTGTCTGGAGGACCGTAGACTAACGTGTACTGGGATAGGAACCCATCCATCAGTTTCTCCAACTCCTCCGCAGTGAAGGCAGGGGCCCTTTCCCCAGACACATGAGCCATTGTCGCTTCCAGACACAGGTCACAGCAGCACTAGCAGTGTAGGTCCTCTCCTGTTGAAGGTCAGGTAGCAAGTGAGTGAACAGATAGAAAATGGCAGTCACGTCCGCGGTGGTGCATACCGTCACTGCCGGCGTACATCGCCATTGCCTCCTGGAACTCATAGGGACCAATGATAACCAATGCGAAGATGCGCAGCGGCCTTCGACAGCCAACCGCAACGGCGCACAACGCCAGCGCAATTACCTAATTTTCACTTGTCCCTCCTCACAAGTCAGGCTGCTGCTATTTCAGGAGGGCACAGGGCATGGCACCTAACTGCGTCACAGCAGACATTGGCACAGCAACTGATTGTCGGATTCACATCTTGTTTCTGTAAAGTAAACAAATCACCATTAGTGCAATAGATGTGTGAATATGACCCTCTGCTCACCGTTTTCTTTCATAGGCTTCAACTGCTGAGGCTGAATATGAGATGGCGGCATCCTCCGGTGTACAGAGCCCTGGTGGAGCTTGCGACAATGGAGGACAGGCACATTATCATAACCTACAGACTTGATCGTGCCACAATCCTAGAACTGTGTGCCCAATTGGAGCCAGACCTGATGTCAGCTATCAGCCAGCCCACAGGTATCCCCCCTCTAGTGCAGGTCCTGCCAGTGCTCCATTTCCTGGCACGTGGTTCCTTCCAAACAACAGTGGCCATGGCATCAGGGATGTCCCAGCCAATGTTCTCCAACGTGTTGACCAGAGTGTTTTCAGCCCTGCTGAAACTTATGCGCAGCTACATCGTGTTCCCCCAGGTGGAGGATTTGACCACAGTGAAAGCTGACTTTTAAGCCCTGGGACATATCCCCAACATCATTGGTGCCATTGATGGTACACATGTGGCATTTGTCCCACCCCGGAGAAATGAACAAGTTTTCAGGAATAGAAAAAGCTATCACTCTATGAATGTGCAGATGGTGTGTTTGGCGGACCAGTACATCTCCCATGTGAATGCCAAATATCCTGGCTCTGTGCATGACGCCTTTATCTTGAGGAATAGCAGCATCCCATATGTGATGGGCCAACTTCAGAGGCACCGGGTGTGGCTAATAGGTGAGCCCAAGGTCCCCACACACTATGAGTAGGTGTCTGGGTATGGGGTTGTCCCTAAAGGGTTAGTGTGTGTCTAACAGTTGTCCCTCAAAATTTGCAGGTGACTCTGGTTACCCCACCCTCTCATGGCTACTGACCCTAGTGAGGAATGCCAGGACAAGGGCAGAGGAACGTTACAATGAGGCACATGGGTGTACAAGGAAGATTATTGAAAGGACCTTTGGCCTCCTGAAGGGCAGGTTCCGTTGCCTCCATCTGACAGGTGGCTTCCTGTACTACTCACCCAAGAAGGTGTGCCAGATTATCGTTGCATGTTGCATGTTGCACAACCTCGCCTTGAGACGCCAGGTACCTTTTCTGCAGGAGGATGTGCCTGGAGATGGTCTTGTGGCAGCGGTGGAGTCTGTGGGGAAGTGAGGAAGAGGAGGCAAAGGAAGAAGATGTTGACAACAGAAGCAATATAATTCAGCAGTACTTCCAGTGACAGACAGGTAAGACACTGTAACTTCACTTTATATTTCAGTTTTCTGTTGGACATTGTAAATGGCAGCCTGTTTCCCTATGTCTATGGCCACTGACTGTACACGTTGGCATCTCTAATTTCAGATCTCTGTGCCCCACTCTGGCTCCTGCTATGTGTACCGCTGCCCACCAAAGGTCATTCCAAAGTATATTTCACTGTACATTTGAGTTGCAATGCTTTGATAATGTTGTACTAATACATATGTGAACCATTTGACAGACTCCAGATTAGTATTTGTTCAAAGGGTGTTCATTTAAGTGCTCATAAGTAGAGGGGGATGTGCAATGGGCTGGGCTGATAGTGGAGGAAAGTCCAGGGTAGAGTCCAGTCTCTTGGTATCACAGGTACACTGTCCAATGGGGCGTAGGAAGGGGAGTAATGGTAGTTCAAGGTGGACAGGATGACAGAGTGGGACAGAAGGGTAACAATCAGGAGAGTCCTATTTCCTGGCAGGGGTCTTGGCAATGTTCTCTGGCTTCTGCCTGGATCGCAAGACCGTTTGCTGGGTGGTTCTCCTTCTGCAGGGGGTGGGGTGCTGGTGGCCTGTTGTTCCTGTGGCGGGGCCTCCTGTCCACTAGCGTCGGCGGAGGTGGAAGGCTGTTCACCGGTTTGGCTAGTGTCAGGGGCCAGTTGTTGTGCCACTGCCTCCCTCATGGTCTTGCCCAGGTCAGCCAGCACCCCTGCAATGGTGACCACGATGGTGTAGATGTTTTTTAGGTCCTCCCTGATCCCCAGGCACTGTCCCTCCTGCAGCAGCTGGGTCTCCTGCAACTTGGCCAGTATCTGGCCCATCATCTCCTGGGAATGGTGGTATGCTCCCAGGATGTTGGAGAGTGCCTCGCGGTTTCCTGGGCCTGTCCTCCCCCTTTCGCACAGCAGTCCTCCCAGCTTCCCTGTTGTCCTGTGCCTCTGTCCCCTGAACTGTGTGCCCACTACCACTGACCCCAGGTCCCTGATCGTCCTGGGTTTGTGGGGTTGCCTGGGGTCACTGTAGTAGTGGACACACTGCTGATTGATGTGTCCTGGTGACAGTGGCATGGGCCCGCTGCATGGGTGCTGTGGTGGTGTTTCCTGAGGGGGGAGGCTCTGTGGTGGGTTGGGACTGTGGCAGGGGAACCGACTGTCCAGGTGTCCCGGATGGGCCAGGTTGGTCATCCTGATCCAGGCGTGCAGAGCTGCTGACATCACTGTGGGCCTCTTCAGGGAGGGACTGGATGTAGCTGGCACCTCCTCTCTGGTGACGTTGAGTATGGGTTCTGTGGGGATGCAAATGCAGTGTTATTGTATCTGCGTGTGCCATCTTCTGCATGGGTGTGTTTCCCTGTATGATTGTGATTTCCCTGTCAGCTTGGCCTTGTGTGAGTGGTGATTTTGTGGGCTGGGTGACTCTCTCTATTGGGCATGCTGTGGTGATGGGTGTCCATGCAGGCATGTGTTGGGGGTCCATGCATTGGTGTTACATGCAGGGCTGGTATTGGGATGGGTGGGTTGTGATGTTGGGGTATATTTGAGGTGGTGGAGTGATGGGGTTGAGGGTAGGGGTTGGAGTTTGTGATGGCATGCAGGTAGGGTGGGGGGATAAATCAGTAAAGATTTGACTTACCAGAGTCCAGTCCTCCTGCGAGGCCCTCAGGATGTATTATTGCCAAAACTTGTTCCTCCCATGTTGTTATTTGTGGGGGAGGAGATAGGGTCCACCGCCCGTCCTCTGTACTGCTACCTGGTGTCTTGCAACCACGGAACACACCTTCCCCTATAGGTCGTTCCACCTCTTTCTGATGTCATCCCTTGTTCTGGGGTACTGTCCCACGGCGTTGACCCTGTCCACAATTCTCCACCATAGCTCCATCTTCTTAGCTATGGACATCTGCTGCACCCGTGATCCGAATAGCTGTGGCTCTACCCAGATGATTTCCTCCACCACGACCCTTAGCTCCTCCTCTGAAAACCTGGGGTGACTTTGGGGTGCCATGGATGTGGTGTGAGTGATATGTGTGGGGTGATGTGTGGGGTGATGTGTTGGGGTGTATGCTGTGATGTGCGTGGATGGTGTATGGGTGATGGTGTTCTGTGCCTCTGATTGAGGGGGTGCTGCTAGCTTGTGTCTCTCTGTGTTGGCAATCTTGTTTTTTGTAGAAAGGTTTGTGGGTAATGTGGGTGTGTGTTTTTTAGTGGTGTGAGTGTGTGGGTGTGGTGTGTGTATATGTGTCAGGTGTGTGTAGTTTGAATTGTCCAATGTGGTGGTATTTTGTAAATGTGTGTGTATTTTGAGTGCGGCGGTGTGTACCGCCAATGGTTTACCGCGTTTGAAAGACCACTGCGGTGATTCTTGGGTCCTGATACTGTGGGCATATTCCTGTTGGCATAACGGTGTGGGTTTTGCTATTGTCAGTTTATCACTGACCTTTGGGCTGGAGTACTTGTGTGGGTGTCTGTATAGTGGCGCAATTCCCAGTGTAGGTCATAATACCCGTAGCGGAATACTGCCGCTGTCACTGTATGTTGGCCGCCGTCAGCACGGTGGTAGGCGGCATTTACCGCCACGGTTGGAATTAGGGCCATAGTGTGGCAAAACATGACGGGGTGCCCACATCCTCGCCGGCAAACCTTAGTCATTGTTCAACCCATTTTGAACAATAATGATTGGGCATAGTATGTTCTGTCCATTATTTTGTAACTGTACTACACTGAACCCCGCCAGTATGGCCACCTTCTGTGGAGATGCCAGTGCCTCCGCCGACTTATTGTCTTTCATTTCCCCTAGGTCATGTACCCACTTTTCCCTCAGGTGTTTTAAGGTGTCAGGGGTGTTGTTTAATAGTTTCTTGTATGTTAAGGAGGTCGCTTACCGAGGCATATGCTCATTAACTAAATGTTACTCCTGGGGCGAAGACTTGGGGAGGACAGTTCCCTTGGACAATATCACCCTGAGCGTGTGCGTACATATAGCTATAGACCTCGGAAGGTGCTAGCAGGTAATCTCGTCTAGGATCTGACCATGGGACAACATCCCCTTTGGTCCAGAGGTCTCCCACTTTTGAGAGACCGATAAGATCCCATTTGTCGAATGGCTATGTGCCCAGGGTGCCCACTACTGCGGTGTCCCATAAGGGGGTTGTTTCTGTTACCGTGCCCTTCCATCACACTGTGCCAAATGGTGACTACTGTAACTGTAGGGCCGGATACACAGGAGTGTTTTCGGGGGCTTTATAGGGTCCTAAGGATAACCCAATGGTTGCTAATTAATCTGTCCATGCAAAACGCTGGTTCGTGTGGAGGAAGGTGAACCCATCAGTTTATAGTGGTGAGTTGAGATGCCCTGTAATATTTGTTGAGGTTTGGAAGGGATATTCTGCCATCGTATATTCATCCCCCGCTAGGTTTGTGTAACACAACTCTAGCCAGGCCCCCATTCCAGAGCAATGTTCGGAGATCTGTTTTGATTGCCTTAAAATATGAGTTGTGTATTGGGTAAGGTGTGTTCCGGAGGACATATAAAAAATGTGGAAGGGACATCATTTTAAAAAGTGCTGCTTTGCCAGAGAGAGACAAGGGCAGAGACCTCTGGTGTTCCACATCACGCCTCAACCTTTCTAAATGAGATAGGAGGTTTTTGGTGTAGAATAGGTAACAAAACCCATCTAACGCTCGGCACCTGAGGAGGTACACCAGAGACCTATTTCAATTTATAGTGCAATCTGAGTAACTGTTGAAGGTTGTAATCATTTGAGTAATTCTGTTGAATGTATTGTCAGGGTCTGTACCATACAGAATTATGTTGTATGCGTATAGCGATATTCTAACTTCCCAGTTGTCTTGCCAGATAAGACCTCTGACCAAAGGATCCTGCCTGACCCAAGCCGCCAGGGGCTCTAACTATAGGACAAAGATTAGCAGCGACACGGGGCAACCCTTTCGTGTGCCACGTTGGAGGCTAAACACCCGAGATAACACACTATTTACTCTGTCTTGGGCCAGTGGTTGTGTATACAGCAGCCTGACCCAGCTGGTAAAGTGGGGACCAAAACCCAGACAGCTTAGGATCTCAAACATGTAGGACCATTCTATGGTGTCAAATGTCATTCTGGCATTGAGGGAGACCACCAAAGCATCTTCCTGACAGTTGTTAGATTGACACAGTACCTCATGAAGGTGGCGCAGGTTAAGTGTAGTACTGCGGGCAGGCATTAAGCCCAATTGGTCTTGTGGATCAGGGTAGTGACTACCTTAAGTAAGTGGGTTTCTAGCACCTTGGCCAGGATCTTTGCTATTACATTGAGGAGGGAGATAGGCCCGTATGAGGTGCAGTCGTATGGGGGCTTCCCCTCCTTGGGTATAACCACAATGGTGGCTAGGCATTGGTTTATAGGCAAAGAGCCAAGTTTTCTACAGTTTTGGGACATACGTAATAAGTGGGGAGCAAGTTTTGCGGCCATTAGCTTATTAAGTTCTATTGGCACACCTTTGGGCCAATAGCTTTGCCGGGACCGAGGTCTCATATTGCCTGTATAATTTCAGCCTCTGTTAACTCCTCTTCCAGGAGAGCCCAATTGGTCGAGTCAATTGGAGGGAGGAGTATGTCTGCCAGGAGTTCCATGGCCTCTTCCCCCGTGGTAGTAACCGCCAGGGAGTGTAGCTGAGTGTAATAAGCAGTGAAGGTTTCTGCCACTCCTCATAGGTTATATGTGAGCATGCCAGTGTTGGATCATATTATTGACACCCATCGATATGCCTGTTTCCTCTTATCTAACCAGGCCAGTAGTTTCCATGCCTTATTACCAGCTTCATAGACATAGGGGGTCATTCCAACCCTGGCGGTCGGTGTTAAAACGGCGGCTAACCCGCCAACAGGCTGGCGGTTAAAAAAATGGAATTCTGACCCTGGCGGAAACCGCCAACAGAGACAGCCTCTTTAACACTCTGACCGCCACGGCGGGACAAACAAACAGCGCGGCGGTCACCGCCAACAGACAGGCGGGAGACAAAGTACCGCCCACCCTATCACAACCCACCAATCCGCCACCTTTTCCGGGGCGGTAGCCCCGCCGATAAAAACACGGCGGAAACAGACATTAGAAACGGAAAACGCTCACCTCCATACACCCCACGAGGAATCTGGACAGCATGGAACCCGAACTACACATCCTACCAGCTATTGTATTCCTGCTCCTCTACCAGGAGCACGAACGCCGGCGCAGAAGACAACGGTGAGTACTGCACCTACGACACAGGGGAGGGGTGAGGAGAAAATATTACGGGGACACACATACGCGACACACCCACCCCCACCCTCACCAACTACAACACACACATCAATGCATAGCAATACATCACTGTTACAACCCCCAAACCCCCCCGAAAGAATGCAAAGACAAAAGGAAATGATCCATAAACAGTCGAAAATATTGTATTATTAACTTATAAAAATATCACACATTTAAAACTAATATATACATAAATATTAAAAGTCCGATAATTTTAGCTGTCATTGTCCGTGGACCACTGGGCCCAAATCACATGGGCAAGGCCCACACAAGATACCTGACACCAACGGAGAGAACACTGCAGGGGTATCAGATAGAAAAACTACAGGCACCTCAGGGGGAAGGGAAGTGGGGGCACCTCAGCCACATGAGTACACAACGCCAGATCCACGAGGGGCCTCCATGGCCACTGTCCCATCCTGGGGAGTGCAAAGCCACAGTCTCTCAAGTCTCTACAGTGGGTGGGTTGCCCACTGTACCATCCTGGGGAGTGCAAAGCCACAGTCTCTCAAGTCTCTACAGTGGGTGGGTTGCCCACTGTACCATCCTGGGGAGTGCAAAGCCACAGTCTCTCAAGTCCATACAGTGGGTGGGTTGCCCACTGTTCCATCCTGGGGAGTGCAAAGCCACAGTCTCTCAAGTCTCTACAGTGGGTGGGTTTCCCACTGTCATATCCTGGGGAGTGCAAAGCCACAGTCTCTCAAGTCCATACAGTGGGTGGGTTGCCCACTGTTCCATCCTGGGGAGTGCAAAGCCACAGTCTCTCAAGTCTCTACAGTGGGTGGGTTGCCCACTGAACCATCCTGGGGAGTGCAAAGCCACAGTCTCTCAAGTCCATACAGTGGGTGGGTTGCCCACTGTACCATCCTGGGGAGTGCAAAGCCACAGTCTCTCAAGTCCATACAGTGGGTGGGTTGCCCACTGTACCATCCTGGGGAGTGCAAAGCCACAGTCTCTCAAGTCTCTACAGTGGGTGGGTTGCCCACTGTACCATCCTGGGGAGTGCAAAGCCACAGTCTCTCAAGTGGATGACAGTGTCCACTGGTTCTGGAGGGGGACTGGTGCCCAGAGTGCTTCGTGCAGCCCTGCCCGACACAGATGTGGCACTGCCCCTTCCGCCAATGGGCCAGCGGTGCTTGAGATGGCGGTGCCCTGTTCAGCGGTGCTTGATTGAAAGGGCCCAGTTCAGCGGTGCTTGAGACGGCGGTGCCCTGTTCAGCGGTGCTTGAGGTGGCGGTGCCCTGTTCAGCGGTGCTTGAGACGGCAGTGCCCTGTTCAGCAGTGCTTGATTGAAAGGGCCAAGTTCAGCGGTGCTTGAGACGGCGGTGCCCTGTTCAGCGGTGCTTGAGATGGCGGTGCCCTGTCCAGCGGTGCTTGAGACGGCGGTGCCCTGTTCAGCGGTGCTTGATTGAAAGGGCCCAGTTCAGCGGTGCTTGAGACGCCGGTGCCCTGTTCAGCGGTGCTTGAGACGGCGGTTCCCTGTTCAGCGGTGCTTGATTGAAAGGGCCCAGTTCAGCGGTGCTTGAGAGGGCGGTGCCCTGTTCAGCGGTGCTTGAGATGGCGGTGCCCTGTTCAGCGGTGCTTGAGACGGCGGTGCCCTGTTCAGCAGTGCTTGAGACGCCGGTGCCCTGTTCAGCGGTGCTTGAGATGGCGGTGCCCTGTTCAGCGGTGCTTGAGACGGCGGTGCCCTGTTCAGCGGTGCTTGAGATGGCGGTGCTCTGTTCAGCGGTGCTTTAGACGGCGGTGCCCTGTTCAGCGGTGCTTGATTGAAAGGGCCCAGTTCAGCGGTGCTTGAGATGGCGGTGCCCTGTTCAGCGGTGCTTGATTGAAAGGGCCCAGTTCAGCGGTGCTTGAGACGGCGGTGCCCTGTTCAGCGGTGCTTGAGATGGCGGTGCCTTGTTCAGCGGTGCTTGAGACGGCGGTGCCCTGTTCAGCGGTGCTTGAGATGGCGGTGCCCTGTTCAGCGGTGCCCTGTTCAGCGGTGCTTGAGACGGCAGTGCCCTGTTCAGCGGTGCTTCAGATGGCGGTGCCCTGTCCAGCGGTGCTTGAGACGGCGGTGCCCTGTTCAGCGGTGCTTGATTGAAAGGGCCCAGTTCAGCGGTGCTTGAGATGGCGGTGCCCTGTTCAGCGGTGCTTGATTGAAAGGGCCCTGTTCAGCGGTGCTTGAGATAGCGGTGCCCTGTTCAGCGGTGCTTGAGACGGCGGTGCCCTGTTCAGCGGTGCTTGAGATGGCGGTGCCCTGTTCAGCGGTGCTTGAGATGGCGGTGCCCTGTTCAGCGGTGCTTGAGACGGCGGTGCCCTGTTCAGCGGTGCTTGATTGAAAGGGCCCAGTTCAGCGGTGCTTGAGATGGCGGTGCCCTGTTCAGCGGTGCTTGATTGAAAGGGCCCAGTTCAGCGGTGCTTGAGATGGCGGTGCCCTGTTCAGCGGTGCTTGATTTAAAGGGCCCAGTTCAGCGGTGCTTGAGATGGCGGTGCCCTGGTCAGCGGTGCTTGAGACGGCGGTGCCCTGTTCAGCGGTGCTTGATTGAAAGGGCCCAGTTCAGCGGTGCTTGAGACGGCGGTGCCCTGTTCAGCGGTGCTTGAGATGGCGGTGCCCTATTCAGCGGTGCTTGAGACGGCGGTGCCCTGTTCAGCGGTGCTTGATTGAAAGGGTCCAGTTCAGCGGTGCTTGAGATGGCGGTGCCCTGTTCAGCGGTGCTTGATTGAAAGGGCCCAGTTTAGCGGTGCTTGAGATGGCGGTGCCCTGTTCAGCGGTGCTTGAGACGGCGGTGCCCTGTTCAGCGGTGCTTGATTGAAAGGGCCCAGTTCAGCGGTGCTTGAGACGGCAGTGCCCTGTTCAGCGGTGCTTGAGACGGCGGTGCCCTGTTCAGCGGTGCTTGAGACGGCGGTGCCCTGTTCAGCGCTGCTTGAGACGGCGGTGCCCTGTTTAGCGGTGCTTCATTGAAAGGGCCCAGTTCAGCGGTGCTTGAGATGGCGGTGCCCTGTTCAGCGGTGCTTGATTGAAAGGGCCCAGTTCAGCGGTGCTTGAGATGGCGGTGCCCTGTTCAGCGGTGCTTGATTGAAAGGGCCCAGTTCAGCGGTGCTTAAGATGGCGGTGCCCTGTTCAGCGGTGCTTGAGACAGCGGTGCCCTGTTCAGCGGTGCTTGATTGAAAGGGCCCAGTTAAGCGGTGCTTGAGACGGCGGTGCCCTGTTCAGCGGTGCTTGAGATGGCGGTGCCCTGTTCAGCGGTGCTTGAGACGACGGTGCCCTGTTTAGCGGTGCTTGATTGAAAGGGCCCAGTTAAGCGGTGCTTGAGACGGCGGTGCCCTGTTCAGCGGTGCTTGAGATGGCGGTGCCCTGTCCAGCGGTGCTTGAGACGGCGGTGCCCTGTTCAGCGGTGCTTGATTGAAAGGGCCCAGTTCAGCGGTGCTTGAGACGGCGGTGCCCTGTTCAGCGGTGCTTGAGATGGCGGTGCCCTGTCCAGCGGTGCTTGAGACGGCGGTGCCCTGTTCAGCGGTGCTTGATTGAAAGGGCCCAGTTCAGCGGTGCTTGAGATGGCGGTGCCCTGTTCAGCGGTGCTTGATTGAAAGGGCCCAGTTCAGCGGTGCTTGAGACGGCGGTGCCCTGTTCAGCGGTGCTCTGTTCAGCGGTGCTTGAGATGACCGTGCCCTGTTCAGCGGTGCTTGAGACGGCGGTGCCCTGTTCAGCGGTGCTTGAGACGGCGGTGCCCTGTTCGGCGGTGCTTGAGACGGCGGTGCCCTGTTCAGCGGTGCTTGAGACGGCGGTGCCCTGTTCAGCGGTGCTTGAGATGGCGGTGCTCTGTCCAGCGGTGCTTCAGACGGCAGTGCCCTGTTCAGCGGTGCTTGATTGAAAGGGCCCAGTTCAGCGGTGCTTGAGATGGCGGTGCCCTGTTCAGCGGTGCTTGATTTAAAGGGCCCAGTTCAGCGGTGCTTGAGATGGCGGTGCCCTGTTCAGCGGTGCTTGAGACGGCGGTAACCTGTTCAGCGGTGCTTGATTGAAAGGGCCCAGTTCAGCAGTGCTTGAGACGGCGGTGCCCTGTTCAGCGGTGCTTGATTGAAAGGGCCCAATTCAGTGGTGCTTGAGACGGCGGTGCCCTGTTTAGCGGTGCTTGATTGAAAGGGCCCAGTTCAGCGGTGCTTGAGATGGCGGTGCACTGTTCAGCGGTGCTTGAGATGGCAGTGCCCTGTTCAGCGGTGCTTGATTGAAAGGGCCCAGTTCAGCGGTGCTTGAGACGGCTGTGCCCTGTTCAGCGGTGCTTGAGTGGCGGTGCCCTGTTCAGCGGTGCTTGAGACGGCGGTGCCCTGTTCAGCGGTGCTTGATTGAAAGGGCCCAGTTCAGCGGTGCTTGAGACGGCAGTGCCCTGTTCAGCGGTGCTTGAGACGGCGGTGCCCTGTTCAGCGGTGCTTGAGACGGCGGTGCCCTGTTCAGCGGTGCTTGAGACGGCGGTGCCTTGTTTAGCGGTGCTTCATTGAAAGGGCCCAGTTCAGCGGTGCTTGAGATGGCGGTGCCCTGTTCAGCGGTGCTTGATTGAAAGGGCCCAGTTCAGCGGTGCTTGAGATGGCGGTGCCCTGTTCAGCGGTGCTTGATTGAAAGGTCCCAGTTCAGCGGTGCTTAAGATGGCGGTGCCCTGTTCAGCGGTGCTTGAGATGGCGGTGCCCTGTCCAGCGGTGCTTGAGACGACGGTGCCCTGTTCAGCGGTGCTTGATTGAAAGGGCCCAGTTAAGCGGTGCTTGAGACGGCGGTGCCCTGTTCAGCGGTGCTTGAGATGGCGGTGCCCTGTCCAGCGGTGCTTGAGACGGCGGTGCCCTGTTCAGCGGTGCTTGATTGAAAGGGCCCAGTTCAGCGGTGCTTAAGATGGCGGTGCCCTGTTCAGCGGTGCTTGAGATGGCGGTGCCCTGTTCAGCGGTGCTTGAGACGACGGTGCCCTGTTCAGCGGTGCTTGATTGAAAGGGCCCAGTTAAGCGGTGCTTGAGACGGCGGTGCCCTGTTCAGCGGTGCTTGAGATGGCGGTGCCCTGTCCAGCGGTGCTTGAGACGGCGGTGCCCTGTTCAGCGGTGCTTGATTGAAAGGGCCCAGTTCAGCGGTGCTTGAGACGGCGGTGCCCTGTTCAGCGGTGCTTGAGATGGCGGTGCCCTGTCCAGCAGTGCTTGAGACGGCGGTGCCCTGTTCAGCGGTGCTTGATTGAAAGGGCCCAGTTCAGCGGTGCTTGAGATGGCGGTGCCCTGTTCAGCGGTGCTTGATTTAAAGGGCCCAGTTCAGCGGTGCTTGAGATGGCGGTGGCCTGTTCAGCGGTGCTTGAGACGGCGGTGCCCTGTTCAGCGGTGCTTGATTGAAAGGGCCCAGTTCAGCGGTGCTTGAGACGGCGGTGCCCTGTTCAGCGGTGCTTGATTGAAAGGGCCCAATTCAGTGGTGCTTGAGACGGCGGTGCCCTGTTTAGCGGTGCTTGATTGAAAGGGCCCAGTTCAGCGGTGCTTGAGATGGCGGTGCCCTGTTCAGCGGTGCTTGAGATGGCAGTGCCCTGTTCAGCGGTGCTTGATTGAAAGGGCCCAGTTCAGCGGTGCTTGAGACGGCTGTGCCCTGTTCAGCGGTGCTTGAGATGGCGGTGCCCTGTTCAGCGGTGCTTGAGACGGCGGTGCCCTGTTCAGCGGTGCTTGAGACGGCGGTGCCCTGTTCAGCGGTGCTTGAGATGGCGGTGCCCTGTTCAGCGGTGCTTGAGACGGCGGTGCCCTGTTCAGCGGTGCTTGATTGAAAGGGCCCAGTTCAGCGGTGCTTGAGACGCCGGTGCCCTGTTCAGCGGTGCTTGAGATGGCGGTGCCCTGTTCAGCAGTGCTTGATTGAAAGGGCCCAGTTCAGCGGTGCTTGAGATGGCGGTGCCCTGTTCAGCGGTGCTTGAGATGGCGGTGCCCAGTTCAGCGGTGCTTGAGACGGCGGTGCCCTGTTCAGCGGTGCTTGATTGAAAGGGCCCAGTTCAGCGGTGCTTGAGACGGCGGTGCCCTGTTCAGCGGTGCTTGATTGAAAGGGCCCAGTTCAGCGGTGCTTGAGACGGCGGTGCCCTGTTCAGCGGTGCTTGATTGAAAGGGCCCAGTTCAGCGGTGCTTGAGATGGCGGTGCCCTGGTCAGCAGTGCTTGAGACGGCGGTGCCCTGTTCAGCGGTGCTTGATTGAAAGGGCCCAGTTCAGCGGTGCTTTAGACGGCGGTGCCCTGTTCAGCGGTGCTTCAGATGGCGGTGCCCTGTTCAGCGGTGCTTGAGACGGCGGTGCCCTGTTCAGCGGTGCTTGATTGAAAGGGTCCAGTTCAGCGGTGCTTGAGATGGCGGTGCCCTGTTCAGCGGTGCTTGATTGAAAGGGCCCAGTTCAGCGTGCTTGAGATGGCGGTGCCCTGTTCAGCAGTGCTTGAGACGGCGGTGCCCTGTTCAGCGGTGCTTGATTGAAAGGGCCCAGTTCAGCGGTGCTTGAGACGGCGGTGCCCTGTTCAGCGGTGCTTGAGACGGCAGTGCCCTGTTCAGCGGTGCTTGAGACGGCGGTGCCCTGTTCAGCGGTGCTTGATTGAAAGGGCCCAGTTCAGCGGTGCTTGAGATGGCGGTGCCCTGTTCAGCGGTGCTTGATTGAAAGGGCCCAGTTCAGCGGTGCTTGAGATGGCGGTGCCCTGTTCAGCGGTGCTTGATTGAAAGGGCCCAGTTCAGCGGTGCTTAAGATGGCGGTGCCCTGGTCAGCGGTGCTTGAGACGGCGGTGCCCTGTTCAGCGGTGCTTGATTGAAAGGGCCCAGTTCAGCGGTGCTTTAGACGGCGGCGCCCTGTTCAGCGGTGCTTGAGATGGCGGTGCCCTGTTCAGCGGTGCTTGAGACGGCGGTGCCCTGTTCAGCGGTGCTTGAGACGGCGGTGCCCTGTTCAGCGGTGCTTGATTGAAAGGGCCCAGTTCAGCGGTGCTTGAGACGGCGGTGCCCTGTTCAGCGGTGCTTGAATGAAAGGGCCCAATTCAGCGGTGCTTGAGACGGCGGTGCCCTGTTCAGCGGTGCTTGATTGAAAGGGCCCAGTTCAGCAGTGCTTGAGATGGCGGTGCCCTGTTCAGCGGTACTTGAGATGGCAGTGCCCTGTTCAGCAGTGCTTGATTGAAAGGGCCCAGTTCATCGGTGCTTGAGACGGCGGTGCCCTGTTCAGCGGTGCTTGAGATGGCGGTGCCCTGTTCAGCGGTGCCCTGTTCAGCGGTGCTTGAGACGGCAGTGCCCTGTTCAGCGGTGCTTCAGATGGCGGTGCCCTGTCCAGCGGTACTTGAGACGGTGGTGCCCTGTTCAGCGGTGCTTGATTGAAAGGGCCCAGTTCAGCGGTGCTTGAGATGGCGGTGCCCTGTTCAGCGGTGCTTGATTGAAAGGGCCCTGTTCAGCGGTGCTTGAGATAGCGGTGCCCTGTTCAGCGGTGCTTGAGACGGCGGTGCCCTGTTCAGCGGTGCTTGAGATGGCGGTGCCCTGTTCAGCGGTGCTTGAGACGGCGGTGCCCTGTTCAGCGGTGCTTGATTGAAAGGGCCCAGTTCAGCGGTGCTTGAGATGGCGGTGCCCTGTTCAGCGGTGCTTGATTGAAAGGGCCCAGTTCAGCGGTGCTTGAGATGGCGGTGCCCTGGTCAGCGGTGCTTGAGACGGCGGTGCCCTGTTCAGCGGTGCTTGATTGAAAGGGCCCAGTTCAGCGGTGCTTGAGACGGCGGTGCCCTGTTCAGCGGTGCTTGAGATGGCGGTGCCCTATTCAGCGGTGCTTGAGACGGCGGTGCCCTGTTCAGCGGTGCTTGATTGAAAGGGTCCAGTTTAGCGGTGCTTGAGATGGCGGTGCCCTTTTCAGCGGTGCTTGATTGAAAGGGCCCAGTTTAGCGGTGCTTGAGATGGCGGTGCCCTGTTCAGCGGTGCTTGAGACGGCGGTGCCCTGTTCAGCGGTGCTTGATTGAAAGGGCCCAGTTCAGCGGTGCTTGAGACGGCAGTGCCCTGTTCAGCGGTGCTTGAGACGGCGGTGCCCTGTTCAGCGGTGCTTGAGACGGCGGTGCCCTGTTTAGCGGTGCTTCATTGAAAGGGCCCAGTTCAGCGGTGCTTGAGATGGCGGTGCCCTGTTCAGCGGTGCTTGATTGAAAGGGCCCAGTTCAGCGGTGCTTGAGATGGCGGTGCCCTGTTCAGCGGTGCTTGATTGAAAGGGCCCAGTTCAGCGGTGCTTAAGATGGCGGTGCCCTGTTCAGCGGTGCTTGAGACGACGGTGCCCTGTTTAGCGGTGCTTGATTGAAAGGGCCCAGTTAAGCGGTGCTTGAGACGGCGCTGCCCTGTTCAGCGGTGCTTGAGATGGCGGTGCCCTGTCCAGCGGTGCTTGAGACGGCGGTGCCCTGTTAAGCGGTGCTTGATTGAAAGGGCCCAGTTCAGCGGTGCTTGAGACGGCGGTGCCCTGTTCAGCGGTGCTTGAGATGGCGGTGCCATGTCCAGCGGTGCTTGAGACGGCGGTGCCCTGTTCTGCGGTGCTTGATTGAAAGGGCCCAGTTCAGCGGTGCTTGAGATGGCGGTGCCCTGTTCAGCGGTGCTTGATTGAAAGGGCCCAGTTCAGCGGTGCTTGAGACGGCGGTGCCCTGTTCAGCGGTGCCCTGTTCAGCGGTGCTTGAGATGGCCGTGCCCTGTTCAGCGGTGCTTGAGACGGCGGTGCCCTGTTCAGCAGTGCTTGAGACGACGGTGCCCTGTTCGGCGGTGCTTGAGACGGCGGTGCCCTGTTCGGCGGTGCTTGAGACGGCGGTGCCCTGTTCAGCGGTGCTTGAGATGGCGGTGCTCTGTCCAGCGGTGCTTGAGATGGCAGTGCCCTGTTCAGCGGTGCTTGATTGAAAGGGCCCAGTTCAGCGGTGCTTGAGATGGCGGTGCCCTGTTCAGCGGTGCTTGATTTAAAGGGCCCAGTTCAGCGGTGCTTGAGATGGCGGTGCCCTGTTCAGCGGTGCTTGAGACGGCGGTGCCCTGTTCAGCGGTGCTTGATTGAAAGGGCCCAGTTCAGCAGTGCTTGAGACGGCGGTGCCCTGTTCAGCGGTGCTTGATTGAAAGGGCCCAATTCAGGGGTGCTTGAGACGGCGGTGCCCTGTTTAGCGGTGCTTGATTGAAAGGGCCCAGTTCAGCGGTGCTTGAGATGGCGGTGCACTGTTCAGCGGTGCTTGAGATGGCAGTGCCCTGTTCAGCGGTGCTTGATTGAAAGGGCCCAGTTCAGCGGTGCTTGAGACGGCTGTGCCCTGTTCAGCGGTGCTTGAGATGGCGGTGCCCTGTTCAGCGGTGCTTGAGACGGCGGTGCCCTGTTCAGCGGTGCTTGAGACGGCGGTGCCCTGTTCAGCGGTGCTTGAGATGGCGGTGCCCTGTTCAGCGGTGCTTGAAACGACGGTGCCCTGTTCAGCGGTGCTTGATTGAAAGGGCCCAGTTAAGCGGTGCTTGAGACGGCGGTGCCCTGTTCAGCGGTGCTTGAGATGGCGGTGCCCTGTCCAGCGGTGCTTGAGACGGCGGTGCCCTGTTCAGCGGTGCTTGATTGAAAGGGCCCAGTTCAGCAGTGCTTGAGACGGCGGTGCCCTGTTCAGCGGTGCTTGAGATGGCGGTGCCCTGTCCAGCGGTGCTTGAGACGGCGGTGCCCTGTTCAGCGGTGCTTGATTGAAAGGGCCCAGTTCAGCGGTGCTTGAGATGGCGGTGCCCTGTTCAGTGGTGCTTGATTGAAAGGGCCCAGTTCAGCGGTGCTTGAGACGGCGGTGCCCTGTTCAGCGGTGCCCTGTTCAGCGGTGCTTGAGATGGCCGTGCCCTGTTCAGCGGTGCTTGAGACGGCGGTGCCCTGTTCAGCGGTGCTTGAGACGGCGGTGCCCTGTTCGGCGGTGCTTGAGACGGCGGTGCCCTGTTCGGCGGTGCTTGAGACGGCGGTGCCCTGTTCAGCGGTGCTTGAGATGGCGGTGCTCTGTCCAGCGGTGCTTGAGACGGCAGTGCCCTGTTCAGCGGTGCTTGATTGAAAGGGCCCAGTTCAGCGGTGCTTGAGATGGCGGTGCCCTGTTCAGCGGTGCTTGATTTAAAGGGCCCAGTTCAGCGGTGCTTGAGATGGCGGTGCCCTGTTCAGCGGTGCTTGAGACGGCGGTGCCCTGTTCAGCGGTGCTTGATTGAAAGGGCCCAGTTCAGCGGTGCTTGAGACGGCGGTGCCCTGTTCAGCGGTGCTTGATTGAAAGGGCCCAATTCAGTGGTGCTTGAGACGGCGGTGCCCTGTTTAGCGGTGCTTGATTGAAAGGGCCCAGTTCAGCGGTGCTTGAGACGGCTGTGCCCTGTTCAGCGGTGCTTGAGATGGCAGTGCCCTGTTCAGCGGTGCTTGATTGAAAGGGCCCAGTTCAGCGGTGCTTGAGACGGCTGTGCCCTGTTCAACGGTGCTTGAGATGGCGGTGCCCTGTTCAGCGGTGCTTGAGACGGCGGTGCCCTGTTCAGCGGTGCTTGAGACGGCGGTGCCCTGTTCAGCGGTGCTTGAGATGGCGGTGCCCTGTTCAGCGGTGCTTGAGACGGCGGTGCCCTGTTCAGCGGTGCTTGATTGAAAGCGCCCAGTTCAGCGGTGCTTGAGACGCCGGTGCCCTGTTCAGCGGTGCTTGAGATGGCGGTGCCCTGTTCAGCAGTGCTTGATTGAAAGGGCCCAGTTCAGCGGTGCTTGAGATGGCGGTGCCCTGTTCAGCGGTGCTTGAGATGGCGGTGCCCAGTTCAGCGGTGCTTGAGACGGCGGTGCCCTGTTCAGCGGTGTTTGATTGAAAGGGCCCAGTTCAGCGGTGCTTGAGACGGCGGTGCCCTGTTCAGCGGTGCTTGATTGAAAGGGCCCAGTTCAGCGGTGCTTGAGACGGCGGTGCCCTGTTCAGCGGTGCTTGATTGAAAGGGCCCAGTTCAGTGGTGCTTGAGATGGCGGTGCCCTGGTCAGCAGTGCTTGAGACGGCGGTGCCCTGTTCAGCGGTGCTTGATTGAAAGGGCCCAGTTCAGCGGTGCTTTAGACGGCGGTGCCCTGTTCAGCGGTGCTTCAGATGGCGGTGCCCTGTTCAGCGGTGCTTGAGACGGCGGTGCCCTGTTCAGCGGTGCTTGATTGAAAGGGTCCAGTTCAGCGGTGCTTGAGATGGCGGTGCCCTGTTCAGCGGTGCTTGATTGAAAGGGCCCAGTTCAGCGTGCTTGAGATGGCGGTGCCCTGTTCAGCAGTGCTTGAGACGGCGGTGCCTTGTTCAGCGGTGCTTGATTGAAAGGGCCCAGTTCAGCGGTGCTTGAGACGGCGGTGCCCTGTTCAGCGGTGCTTGAGACGGCAGTGCCCTGTTCAGCGGTGCTTGAGACGGCGGTGCCCTGTTCAGCGGTGCTTAATTGAAAGGGCCCAGTTCAGCGGTGCTTGAGATGGCGGTGCCCTGTTCAGCGGTGCTTGATTGAAAGGGCCCAGTTCAGCGGTGCTGGAGATGGCGGTGCCCTGTTCAGCGGTGCTTGATTGAAAGGGCCCAGTTCAGCGGTGCTTAAGATGGCGGTGCCCTGGTCAGCGGTGCTTGAGACGGCGGTGCCCTGTTCAGCGGTGCTTGATTGAAAGGGCCCAGTTCAGCGGTGCTTTAGACGGCGGCGCCCTGTTCAGCGGTGCTTGAGATGGCGGTGCCCTGTTCAGCGGTGCTTGAGACGGCGGTGCCCTGTTCAGCGGTGCTTGAGACGGCGGTGCCCTGTTCAGCGGTGCTTGATTGAAAGGGCCCAGTTCAGCGGTGCTTGAGACGGCGGTGCCCTGTTCAGCGGTGCTTGAATGAAAGGGCCCAATTCAGCGGTGCTTGAGACGGCGGTGCCCTGTTCAGCGGTGCTTGATTGAAAGGGCCCAGTTCAGCAGTGCTTGAGATGGCGGTGCCCTGTTCAGCGGTACTTGAGATGGCAGTGCCCTGTTCAGCGGTGCTTGATTGAAAGGGCCCAGTTCAGCGGTGCTTGAGACGGCGGTGCCCTGTTCAGCGGTGCTGGAGATGGCGGTGCCCAGTTCAGCGGTGCGTGAGATGGCGGTGCCCTGTTCAGCGGTGCTTGATTGAAAGGGCCCAGTTCAGCGGTGCTTGAGACGGCGGTGCCCTGTTCAGCGGTGCTTGATTGAAAGGGCCCAGTTCAGCAGTGCTTGAGACGGCGGTGCCCTGTTCAGCGGTGCTTGATTGAAAGGGCCCAGTTCAGCGGTGCTTGAGATGGCGGTGCCCTGTTCAGCGGTGCTTGATTGAAAGGGCCCAGTTCAGCGGTGCTTGAGATGGCGGTGCCCTGGTCAGCGGTGCTTGAGACGGCGGTGCCCTGTTCAGCGGTGCTTGATTGAAAGGGCCCAGTTCAGCGGTGCTTTAGACGGCGGCGCCCTGTTCAGCGGTGCTTCAGATGGCGGTGCCCTGTTCAGCGGTGCTTGAGACGGCGGTGCCCTGTTCAGCGGTGCTTGATTGAAAGGGTCCAGTTCAGCGGTGCTTGAGATGGCGGTGCCCTGTTCAGCGGTGCTTGATTGAAAGGGCCCAGTTCAGCGGTGCTTGAGACGGCGGTGCCCTGTTCAGCAGTGCTTGAGACGGCGGTGCCCTGTTCAGCGGTGCTTGATTGAAAGGGCCCAGTTCAGCGGTGCTTGAGACGGCGGTGCCCTGTTCAGCGGTGCTTGAGAAGGTGGTGCCCTGTTCAGCGGTGCTTGAGACGGCGGTGCCCTGTTCAGCGGTGCTTGATTGAAAGGGCCCAGTTCAGCGGTGCTTGAGATGGCGGTGCCCTGTTCAGCGGTGCTTGATTGAAAGGGCCCAGTTCAGCGGTGCTTGAGATGGCGGTGCCCTGTTCAGCGGTGCTTGATTGAAAGGGCCCAGTTCAGCGGTGCTTAAGATGGTGGTGCCCTGTTCAGCGGTGCTTGAGACAGCGGTGCCCTGTTCAGCGGTGCTTGATTGAAAGGGCCCAGTTCAGCGGCGCTTGAGACGGAGGTGCCCTGTTCAGCGGTGCTTGAGATGGCGGTGCCCTGTTCAGCGGTGCTTGAGATGGCGGTGCCCTGTTCAGCGGTGCTTGAGACGACGGTGCCCTGTTCAGCGGTGCTTGAGATGGCCGAGCCCTGTCCAGCGGTGCTTGAGACGGCGGTGCCCTGTTCAGCGGTGCTTGATTGAAAGGGCCCAGTTCAGCGGTGCTTGAGACGGCGGTGCCCTGTTCAGCGGTGCTTGAGATGGCGGTGCCCTGTCCAGCGGTGCTTGAGACGGCGGTGCCCTGTTCAGCGGTGCTTGATTGAAAGGGCCCAGTTCAGCGGTGCTTGAGACGGCGGTGCCCTGTTCAGCGGTGCTTGAGATGGCGGTGCCCTGTCCAGCGGTGCTTGAGACGGCGGTGCCCTGTTCAGCGGTGCTTGAATGAAAGGGCCCAGTTCAGCGGTGCTTGAGATGGCGGTGCCCTGTTCAGCGGTGCTTGATTGAAAGGGCCCAGTTCAGCGGTGCTTGAGACGGCGGTGCCCTGTTCAGCGGTGCCCTGTTCAGCGGTGCTTGAGATGGCGGTGCCCTGTTCAGCGGTGCTTGAGACGCCAGTGCCCTGTTCAGCGGTGCTTGAGACGGCGGTGCCCTGTTCGGTGGTGCTTGAGATGGCGGTGCCCTGTTCAGCGGTGCTTGAGACGGCGGTGCCCTGTTCAGCGGTGCTTGAGATGGCGGTGCTCTGTCCAGCGGTGCTTGAGACGGCAGTGCCCTGTTCAGCGGTGCTTGATTGAAAGGGTCCAGTTCAGCGGTGCTTGAGATGGCGGTGCCCTGTTCAGCGGTGCTTGATTTAAAGGGCCCAGTTCAGCGGTGCTTGAGATGGCGGTGCCCTGTTCAGCGGTGCATGAGACGGCGGTGCCCTGTTCAGCGGTGCTTGATTGAAAGGGCCCAGTTCAGGGGTGCTTGAGACGGAGGTGCCCTGTTCAGCGGTGCTTGATTGAAAGGGCCCAATTCAGCGGTGCTTGAGACGGCGGTGCCCTGTTCAGCGGTGCTTGATTGAAAGGGCCCAGTTCAGCGGTGCTTGAGATGGCGGTGCCCTGTTCAGCGGTGCTTGAGATGGCAGTGCCCTGTTCAGCGGTGCTTGATTGAAAGGGCCCAGTTCAGCGGTGCTTGAGACGGCGGTGCCCTGTTCAGCGGTGCTTGAGATGGCGGTGCCCTGTTTAGCGGTGCTTGAGACGGCGGTGCCCTGTTCAGCGGTGCTTGAGACGGCGGTGCCCTGTTCAGCGGTGCTTGAGATGGCGGTGCCCTGTTCAGCGGTGCTTGATTGAAAGGGCCCAGTTCAGCGGTGCTTGAGACGCCGGTGCCCTGTTCAGCGGTGCTTGAGATGGCGGTGCCCTGTTCAGCAGTGCTTGATTGAAAGGGCCCAGTTCAGCGGTGCTTGAGATGGCGGTGCCCTGTTCAGCGGTGCTTGAGATGGCGGTGCCCAGTTCAGCGGTGCTTGAGACGGCGGTGCCCTGTTCAGCGGTGTTTGATTGAAAGGGCCCAGTTCAGCGGTGCTTGAGACGGCGGTGCCCTGTTCAGCGGTGCTTGATTGAAAGGGCCCAGTTCAGCGGTGCTTGAGACGGCGGTGCCCTGTTCAGCGGTGCTTGATTGAAAGGGTCCAGTTCAGCGGTGCTTGAGATGGCGGTGCCCTGTTCAGCGGTGCTTGATTGAAAGGGCCCAGTTCAGCGGTGCTTGAGACGGCGGTGCCCTGTTCAGCAGTGCTTGAGACGGCGGTGCCCTGTTCAGCGGTGCTTGATTGAAAGGGCCCAGTTCAGCGGTGCTTGAGACGGTGGTGCCCTGTTCAGCGGTGCTTGAGAAGGCGGTGCCCTGTTCAGCGGTGCTTGAGACGGCGGTGCCCTGTTCAGCGGTGCTTGATTGAAAGGGCCCAGTTCAGCGGTGCTTGAGATGGCGGTGCCCTGTTCAGCGGTGCTTGATTGAAAGGGCCCAGTTCAGCGGTGCTTGAGATGGCGGTGCCCTGTTCAGCGGTGCTTGAGATGGCAGTGCCCTGTTCAGCGGTGCTTGATTGAAAGGGCCCAGTTCAGCGGTGCTTAAGATGGTGGTGCCCTGTTCAGCGGTGCTTGAGACAGCGGTGCCCTGTTCAGCGGTGCTTGATTGAAAGGGCCCAGTTCAGCGGCGCTTGAGACGGCGGTGCCTTGTTCAGCGGTGCTTGAGATGGCGGTGCCCTGTTCAGCGGTGCTTGAGATGGCGGTGCCCTGTTCAGCGGTGCTTGAGACGACGGTGCCCTGTTCAGCGGTGCTTGAGATGGCCGAGCCCTGTCCAGCGGTGCTTGAGACGGCGGTGCCCTGTTCAGCGGTGCTTGATTGAAAGGGCCCAGTTCAGCGGTGCTTGAGACGGCGGTGCCCTGTTCAGCGGTGCTTGAGATGGCGGTGCCCTGTCCAGCGGTGCTTGAGACGGCGGTGCCCTGTTCAGCGGTGCTTGATTGAAAGGGCCCAGTTCAGCGGTGCTTGAGACGGCGGTGCCCTGTTCAGCGGTGCTTGAGATGGCGGTGCCCTGTCCAGCGGTGCTTGAGACGGCGGTGCCCTGTTCAGCGGTGCTTGAATGAAAGGGCCCAGTTCAGCGGTGCTTGAGATGGCGGTGCCCTGTTCAGCGGTGCTTGATTGAAAGGGCCCAGTTCAGCGGTGCTTGAGACGGCGGTGCCCTGTTCAGCGGTGCTTGAGACGCCAGTGCCCTGTTCAGCGGTGCTTGAGACGGCGGTGCCCTGTTCGGTGGTGCTTGAGATGGCGGTGCCCTGTTCAGCGGTGCTTGAGACGGCGGTGCCCTGTTCAGCGGTGCTTGAGATGGCGGTGCTCTGTCCAGCGGTGCTTGAGACGGCAGTGCCCTGTTCAGCGGTGCTTGATTGAAAGGGTCCAGTTCAGCGGTGCTTGAGATGGCGGTGCCCTGTTCAGCGGTGCTTGATTTAAAGGGCCCAGTTCAGCGGTGCTTGAGATGGCGGTGCCCTGTTCAGCGGTGCATGAGACGGCGGTGCCCTGTTCAGCGGTGCTTGATTGAAAGGGCCCAGTTCAGGGGTGCTTGAGACGGAGGTGCCCTGTTCAGCGGTGCTTGATTGAAAGGGCCCAATTCAGCGGTGCTTGAGACGGCGGTGCCCTGTTCAGCGGTGCTTGATTGAAAGGGCCCAGTTCAGCGGTGCTTGAGATGGCGGTGCCCTGTTCAGCGGTGCTTGAGATGGCAGTGCCCTGTTCAGCGGTGCTTGATTGAAAGGGCCCAGTTCAGCGGTGCTTGAGACGGCGGTGCCCTGTTCAGCGGTGCTTGAGATGGCGGTGCCCTGTTTAGCGGTGCTTGAGACGGCGGTGCCCTGTTCAGCGGTGCTTGAGACGGCGGTGCCCTGTTCAGCGGTGCTTGAGATGGCGGTGCCCTGTTCAGCGGTGCTTGATTGAAAGGGCCCAGTTCAGCGGTGCTTGAGACGCCGGTGCCCTGTTCAGCGGTGCTTGAGATGGCGGTGCCCTGTTCAGCAGTGCTTGATTGAAAGGGCCCAGTTCAGCGGTGCTTGAGATGGCGGTGCCCTGTTCAGCGGTGCTTGAGATGGCGGTGCCCAGTTCAGCGGTGCTTGAGATGGCGGTGCCCTGTTCAGCGGTGCTTGAGACGGCGGTGCCCTGTTCAGCGGTGTTTGATTGAAAGGGCCCAGTTCAGCGGTGCTTGAGACGGCGGTGCCCTGTTCAGCGGTGCTTGATTGAAAGGGCCCAGTTCAGCGGTGCTTGAGACGGCGGTGCCCTGTTCAGCGGTGCTTGATTGAAAGGGCCCAGTTCAGAGGTGCTTGAGACGGCGGTGCCCTGTTCAGCGGTGCTTGATTGAAAGGGCCCAGTTCAGTGGTGCTTGAGATGGCGGTGCCCTGGTCAGCAGTGCTTGAGACGGCGGTGCCCTGTTCAGCGGTGCTTGATTGAAAGGGCCCAGTTCAGCGGTGCTTTAGACGGCGGTCCCCTGTTCAGCGGTGCTTCAGATGGCGGTGCCCTGTTCAGCGGTGCTTGAGACGGCGGTGCCCTGTTCAGCGGTGCTTGATTGAAAGGGTCCAGTTCAGCGGTGCTTGAGATGGCGGTGCCCTGTTCAGCGGTGCTTGATTGAAAGGGCCCAGTTCAGCGTGCTTGAGATGGCGGTGCCCTGTTCAGCAGTGCTTGAGACGGCGGTGCCCTGTTCAGCGGTGCTTGATTGAAAGGGCCCAGTTCAGCGGTGCTTGAGACGGCGGGCCCTGTTCAGCGGTGCTTGAGATGGCGGTGCCCTGTTCAGCGGTGCTTGAGACGGCGGTGCCCTGTTCAGCGGTGCTTGATTGAAAGGGCCCAGTTCAGCGGTGCTTTAGACGGCGGTGCCCTGTTCAGCGGTGCTTCAGATGGCGGTGCCCTGTTCAGCGGTGCTTGAGACGGCGGTGCCCTGTTCAGCGGTGCTTGATTGAAAAGGTCCAGTTCAGCGGTGCTTGAGATGGCGGTGCCCTGTTCAGCGGTGCTTGATTGAAAGGGCCCAGTTCAGCGTGCTTGAGATGGCGGTGCCCTGTTCAGCAGTGCTTGAGACGGCGGTGCCCTGTTCAGCGGTGCTTGATTGAAAGGGCCCAGTTCAGCGGTGCTTGAGACGGCGGTGCCCTGTTCAGCGGTGCTTGAGATGGCGGTGCCCTGTTCAGCGGTGCTTGATTGAAAGGGCCCAGTTCAGCGGTGCTTGAGACGGCGGTGCCCTGTTCAGCGGTGCTTGAGATGGCGGTGCCCTGTCCAGCGGTGCTTGAGACAGCGGTGCCCTGTTCAGCGGTGCTTGAATGAAAGGGCCCAGTTCAGCGGTGCTTGAGATGGCGGTGCCCTGTTCAGCGGTGCTTGATTGAAAGGGCCCAGTTCAGCGGTGCTTGAGACGGCGGTGCCCTGTTCAGCGGTGCCCTGTTCAGCGGTGCTTGAGATGGCGGTGCCCTGTTCAGCGGTGCTTGAGACGGCAGTGCCCTGTTCAGCGGTGCTTGAGACGGCGGTGCCCTGTTCGGTGGTGCTTGAGATGGCGGTGCCCTGTTCAGCGGTGCTTGAGACGGCGGTGCCCTGTTCAGCGGTGCTTGAGATGGCGGTGCTCTGTCCAGCGGTGCTTGAGACGGCAGTGCCCTGTTCAGCGGTGCTTGATTGAAAGGGTCCAGTTCAGCGGTGCTTGAGATGGCGGTGCCCTGTTCAGCGGTGCTTGATTTAAAGGGCCCAGTTCAGCGGTGCTTGAGATGGCGGTGCCCTGTTCAGCGGTGCATGAGACGGCGGTGCCCTGTTCAGCGGTGCTTGATTGAAAGGGCCCAGTTCAGGGGTGCTTGAGACGGAGGTGCCCTGTTCAGCGGTGCTTGATTGAAAGGGCCCAATTCAGCGGTGCTTGAGACGGCGGTGCCCTGTTCAGCGGTGCTTGATTGAAAGGGCCCAGTTCAGCGGTGCTTGAGATGGCGGTGCCCTGTTCAGCGGTGCTTGAGATGGCAGTGCCCTGTTCAGCGGTGCTTGATTGAAAGGGCCCAGTTCAGCGGTGCTTGAGACGGCGGTGCCCTGTTCAGCGGTGCTTGAGATGGCGGTGCCCTGTTTAGCGGTGCTTGAGACGGCGGTGCCCTGTTCAGCGGTGCTTGAGACGGCGGTGCCCTGTTCAGCGGTGCTTGAGACGGCGGTGCCCTGTTCAGCGGTGCTTGAGATGGCGGTGCCCTGTTCAGCGGTGCTTGATTGAAAGGGCCCAGTTCAGCGGTGCTTGAGACGCCGGTGCCCTGTTCAGCGGTGCTTGAGATGGCGGTGCCCTGTTCAGCAGTGCTTGATTGAAAGGGCCCAGTTCAGCGGTGCTTGAGATGGCGGTGCCCTGTTCAGCGGTGCTTGAGATGGCGGTGCCCAGTTCAGCGGTGCTTGAGACGGCGGTGCCCTGTTCAGCGGTGTTTGATTGAAAGGGCCCAGTTCAGCGGTGCTTGAGACGGCGGTGCCCTGTTCAGCGGTGCTTGATTGAAAGGGCCCAGTTCAGCGGTGCTTGAGACGGCGGTGCCCTGTTCAGCGGTGCTTGATTGAAAGGGCCCAGTTCAGAGGTGCTTGAGACGGCGGTGCCCTGTTCAGCGGTGCTTGATTGAAAGGGCCCAGTTCAGTGGTGCTTGAGATGGCGGTGCCCTGGTCAGCAGTGCTTGAGACGGCGGTGCCCTGTTCAGCGGTGCTTGATTGAAAGGGCCCAGTTCAGCGGTGCTTTAGACGGCGGTGCCCTGTTCAGCGGTGCTTCAGATGGCGGTGCCCTGTTCAGCGGTGCTTGAGACGGCGGTGCCCTGTTCAGCGGTGCTTGATTGAAAGGGTCCAGTTCAGCGGTGCTTGAGATGGCGGTGCCCTGTTCAGCGGTGCTTGATTGAAAGGGCCCAGTTCAGCGTGCTTGAGATGGCGGTGCCCTGTTCAGCAGTGCTTGAGACGGCGGTGCCCTGTTCAGCGGTGCTTGATTGAAAGGGCCCAGTTCAGCGGTGCTTGAGACGGCGGTGCCCTGTTCAGCGGTGCTTGAGACAGCAGTGCCCTGTTCAGCGGTGCTTGAGACGGCGGTGCCCTGTTCAGCGGTGCTTGATTGAAAGGGCCCAGTTCAGCGGTGCTTGAGATGGCGGTGCCCTGTTCAGCGGTGCTTGATTGAAAGGGCCCAGTTCAGCGGTGCTTGAGATGGCGGTGCCCTGTTCAGCGGTGCTTGATTGAAAGGGCCCAGTTCAGCGGTGCTTAAGATGGCGGTGCCCTGGTCAGCGGTGCTTGAGACGGCGGTGCCCTGTTCAGCGGTGCTTGATTGAAAGGGCCCAGTTCAGCGGTGCTTTAGACGGCGGCGCCCTGTTCAGCGGTGCTTGAGATGGCGGTGCCCTGTTCAGCGGTGCTTGAGACGGCGGTGCCCTGTTCAGCGGTGCTTGAGACGGCGGTGCCCTGTTCAGCGGTGCTTGATTGAAAGGGCCCAGTTCAGCGGTGCTTGAGACGGCGGTGCCCTGTTCAGCGGTGCTTGAATGAAAGGGCCCAATTCAGCGGTGCTTGAGACGGCGGTGCCCTGTTCAGCGGTGCTTGATTGAAAGGGCCCAGTTCAGCAGTGCTTGAGATGGCGGTGCCCTGTTCAGCGCTACTTGAGATGGCAGTGCCCTGTTCAGCGGTGCTTGATTGAAAGGGCCCAGTTCAGCGGTGCTTGAGACGGCGGTGCCCTGTTCAGCGGTGCTGGAGATGGCGGTGCCCAGTTCAGCGGTGCGTGAGATGGCGGTGCCCTGTTCAGCGGTGCTTGATTGAAAGGGCCCAGTTCAGCGGTGCTTGAGACGGCGGTGCCCTGTTCAGCGGTGCTTGATTGAAAGGGCCCAGTTCAGCAGTGCTTGAGACGGCGGTGCCCTGTTCAGCGGTGCTTGATTGAAAGGCCCAGTTCAGCGGTGCTTGAGATGGCGGTGCCCTGTTCAGCGGTGCTTGATTGAAAGGGCCCAGTTCAGCGGTGCTTGAGATGGCGGTGCCCTGGTCAGCGGTGCTTGAGACGGCGGTGCCCTGTTCAGCGGTGCTTGATTGAAAGGGCCCAGTTCAGCGGTGCTTTAGACGGCGGCGCCCTGTTCAGCGGTGCTTCAGATGGCGGTGCCCTGTTCAGCGGTGCTTGAGACGGCGGTGCCCTGTTCAGCGGTGCTTGATTGAAAGGGCCCAGTTCAGCGGTGCTTGAGACGCCGGTGCCCTGTTCAGCGGTGCTTGAGACGGCGGTGCCCTGTTCAGCGGTGCTTGATTGAAAGGGCCCAGTTCAGCGGTGCTTGAGACGGCGGTGCCCTGTTCAGCGGTGCTTGAGACAGCGGTGCCCTGTTCAGCGGTGCTTGATTGAAAGGGCCCAGTTCAGCGGTGCTTGAGACGGCGGTGCCCTGTTCAGCGGTGCTTGATTGAAAGGGCCCAGTTCAGCGGTGCTTGAGATGGCGGTGCCCTGTTCAGCGGTGCTTGATTGAAAGGGCCCAGTTCAGCTGTGCTTAAGATGGTGGTGCCCTGTTCAGCGGTGCTTGAGACAGCGGTGCCCTGTTCAGCGGTGCTTGATTGAAAGGGCCCAGTTCAGCGGCGCTTGAGACGGCGGTGCCCTGTTCAGCGGTGCTTGAGATGGCGGTGCCCTGTTCAGCGGTGCTTGAGATGGCGGTGCCCTGTTCAGCGGTGCTTGAGACGACGGTGCCCTGTTCAGCGGTGCTTGAGATGGCCGTGCCGTGTCCAGCGGTGCTTGAGACGGCGGTGCCCTGTTCAGCGGTGCTTGATTGAAAGGGCCCAGTTCAGCGGTGCTTGAGACGGCGGTGCCCTGTTCAGCGGTGCTTGAGATGGCGGTGCCCTGTCCAGCGGTGCTTGAGACGGCGGTGCCCTGTTCAGCGGTGCTTTGCTTGAGATGGCGGTGCCCTGTCCAGCGGTGCTTGAGACGGCGGTGCCCTGTTCAGCGGTGCTTGAATGAAAGGGCCCAGTTCAGCGGTGCTTGAGATGGCGGTGCCCTGTTCAGCGGTGCTTGATTGAAAGGGCCCAGTTCAGCGGTGCTTGAGACGGCGGTGCCCTGTTCAGCGGTGCCCTGTTCAGCGGTGCTTGAGATGGCGGTGCCCTGTTCAGCGGTGCTTGAGACGGCAGTGCCCTGTTCAGCGGTGCTTGAGACGGCGGTGCCCTGTTCGGTGGTGCTTGAGATGGCGGTGCCCTGTTCAGCGGTGCTTGAGACGGCGGTGCCCTGTTCAGCGGTGCTTGAGATGGCGGTGCTCTGTCCAGCGGTGCTTGAGACGGCAGTGCCCTGTTCAGCGGTGCTTGATTGAAAGGGTCCAGTTCAGCGGTGCTTGAGATGGCGGTGCCCTGTTCAGCGGTGCTTGATTTAAAGGGCCCAGTTCAGCGGTGCTTGAGATGGCGGTGCCCTGTTCAGCGGTGCATGAGACGGCGGTGCCCTGTTCAGCGGTGCTTGATTGAAAGGGCCCAGTTCAGGGGTGCTTGAGACGGAGGTGCCCTGTTCAGCGGTGCTTGATTGAAAGGGCCCAATTCAGCGGTGCTTGAGACGGTGGTGCCCTGTTCAGCGGTGCTTGATTGAAAGGGCCCAGTTCAGCGGTGCTTGAGATGGCGGTGCCCTGTTCAGCGGTGCTTGAGATGGCAGTGCCCTGTTCAGCGGTGCTTGATTGAAAGGGCCCAGTTCAGCGGTGCTTGAGACGGCGGTGCCCTGTTCAGCGGTGCTTGAGATGGCGGTGCCCTGTTCAGCGGTGCTTGAGACGGCGGTGCCCTGTTCAGCGGTGCTTGAGACGGCGGTGCCCTGTTCAGCGGTGCTTGAGATGGCGGTGCCCTGTTCAGCGGTGCTTGAGACGGCGTTGCCCTGTTCAGCGGTGCTTGATTGAAAGGGCCCAGTTAAGCGGTGCTTGAGACGGCGGTGCCCTGTTCAGCGGTGCTTGAGATGGCGGTGCCCTGTTCTGCGGTGCTTGAGACGGCGGTGCCCTGTTCAGCTGTGCCCTGTTCAGCGGTGCTTGAGATGGCGGTGCCCTGTTCAGCGGTGCTTGAGACGGCGGTGCCCTGTTCACCGGTGCTTGAGACGGCGGTGCCCTGTTCGGCGGTGCTTGAGATGGCGGTGCCCTGTTCAGCGGTGCTTGAGACGGCGGTGCCCTGTTCAGCGTTGCTTGAGATGGCAGTGCCCTGTTCAGCGGTGCTTGATTGAAAGGGCCCAGTTCAGCGGTGCTTGAGATGGCGGTGTCCTGTTCAGCGGTGCTTGATTTAAAGGGCCCAGTTCAGCGGTGCTTGAGATGCCGGTGCCCTGTTCAGCGGTGCATGAGACGGCGGTGCCCTGTTCAGCGGTGCTTGATTGAAAGAGCCCAGTTCATGGGTGCTTGAGACGGCGGTGCCCTGTTCAGTGGTGCTTGATTGAAAGGGCCCAATTCAGCGGTGCTTGAGACGGCGGTGCCCTGTTCAGCGGTGCTTGATTGAAAGGGCCCAGTTCAGCGGTGCTTGAGATGGCAGTGCCCTGTTCAGCGGTGCTTGAGATGGCAGTGCCCTGTTCAGCGGTGCTTGATTGAAAGGGCCCAGTTCAGCGGTGCTTGAGACGGCGGTGCCCTGTTCAGCGGTGCTTGAGATGGCTGTGCCCTGTTCAGCGGTGCTTGAGACGGCGGTGCCCTGTTCAGCGGTGCTTGAGACGGCGGTGCCCTGTTCAGCGGTGCTTGAGATGGCGGTGCCCTGTTCAGCGGTGCTTGAGACGGCGGTGCCCTGTTCAGCGGTGCTTGATTGAAAGGGCCCAGTTCAGCGGTGCTTGAGACGCCGGTGCCCTGTTCAGCGGTGCTTGAGATGGCGGTGCCCTGTTCAGCAGTGCTTGATTGAAAGGGCCCAGTTCAGCGGTGCTTGAGATGGCGGTGCCCTGTTCAGCGGTGCTTGAGATGGCGGTGCCCAGTTCAGCGGTGCTTGAGATGGCGGTTCCCTGTTCAGCGGTGCTTGAGTGAAAGGGCCCAGTTCAGCGGTGCTTGAGATGGCGGTGCCCTGTTCAGCGCTGCTTGAGACGGCGTTGCCCTGTTCAGCGGTGCTTGATTGAAAGGGCCCAGGTCAGCGGTGCTTGAGACGGCGGTGCCCTGTTCAGCGGTGCTTGAGATGGCGGTGCCCTGTTCAGCGGTGCTTGAGACGGCGGTGCCCTGTTCAGCGGTGCTTGATTGAAAGGGTCCAGTTCAGCGGTGCTTGTGATGGCGGTGCCCTGTTCAGCGGTGCTTGATTGAAAGGGCCCAGTTCAGCGGTGCTTGAGATGGCGGTGCCCTGTTCAGCGGTGCTTGAGACGGCGGTGCCCTGTCAGCGGTGCTTGATTGAAAGGGCCCAGTTCAGCGGTGCTTGAGACGGCGGTGCCCTGTTCAGCGGTGCTTGAGACGGCAGTGCCCTGTTCAGAGGTGCTTGAGACGGCGGTGCTCTGTTCAGCGGTGCTTGATTGAAAGGGCCCAGTTCAGCGGTGCTTGAGATGGCGGTGCCCTGTTCAGCGGTGCTTGATTGAAAGGTTCCAGTTCAGCGGTGCTTGAGATGGTGGTGCCCTGTTCAGCGGTGCTTGATTGAAAGGGCCCAGTTCAGCGGTGCTTAAGATGGCGGTGTCCTGTTCAGCGGTGCTTGAGACAGCGGTGCCCTGTTCAGCGGTGCTTGATTGAAAGGGCCCAGTTCAGCGGTGCTTGAGACGGCGGTGCCCTGTTCAGCGGTGCTTGAGACGGCGGTGCCCTGTTCAGCGGTGCTTGAGACGACGGTGCCCTGTTCAGCTGTGCTTGAGATGGCGGTGCCCTGTCCAGCGGTGCTTGAGAAGGCGGTGCCCTGTTCAGCGGTGCTTGATTGAAAGGGCCCAGTTCAGCGGTGCTTGAGATGGCGGTGCCCTGTCCAGCGGTGCTTGAGACGGCGGTGCCCTGTTCAGCGTTGCTTAATTGAAAGGGCCCAGTTCAGCGGTGCTTGAGATGGCGGTGCCCTGTTCAGCGGTGCTTGATTGAAAGGGCCCTGTTCAGCGGTGCTTGAGACGGCGGTGCCCTGTTCAGCGGTGCTTGAGACGGCGGTGCCCTGTTCAGCGGTGCTTGAGACGGCGGTGCCCTGTTCGGCGGTGCTTGAGACGGCGGTGCCCTGTTCAGCGGTGCTTGAGACGGCGGTGCCCTGTTCAGCGGTGCTTGAGATGGCGGTGCTCTGTCCAGCGGTGCTTGAGACGGCAGTGCCCTGTTGAGCGGTGCTTGATTGAAAGGGCCCAGTTCAGCGGTGCTTGAGATGGCGGTGCCCTGTTCAGCGGTGCTTGATTTAAAGGGCCCAGTTCACCGGTGCTTGAGATGGCGGTGCCCTGTTCAGCGGTGCTTGAGACGGCGGTGCCCTGTTCAGCGGTGCTTGATTGAAAGGGCCCAGTTCAGCGGTGCTTGAGACGGCGGTGCCCTGTTCAGCGGTGCTTGATTGAAAGGGCCCAATTCAGCGGTGCTTGAGACGGCGGTGCCCTGTTCAGCGGTGCTTGATTGAAAGGGCCCAGTTCAGCGGTGCTTGAGATAGCGGTGCCCTGTTCAGCGGTGCTTCAGATGGCGGTGCCCTGTTCAGCGGTGCTTGATTGAAAGGGCCCTGTTCAGCGGTGCTTGAGATGGCGGTGCCCTGTTCAACGGTGCTTGAGACGGCGGTGCCCTGTTCACCGGTGCTTGATTGAAAGGGCCCAGTTCAGTGGTGCTTGAGACGGCGGTGCCCTGTTCAGCGGTGCTTGAGATGGCGGGGCCCTGTCCAGCGGTGATGAGATGGCGGTGCCCTGTCCAGCGGTGCTTGAGGCGGCGGTGCCCTGTTCAGTGGTGCTTGAGATGAGTGTCCAGTGCAGCGGTTCCGGTACAGGCATATGGATGTCACTCGCCACCTCGCATGTGGCTGGCGGGGCCTTCCTGCCCATCTTTCTGTTGGCTTGCGGGGCCCTCCAGGGCTGCCGTACCGGGCCTCTGGGTGTCCTCCTGCACACCTGGTGTTGGGGCTGGTGGGGCCCTCCTGGGCAGCTGGCCTGCTGCCGGACTTGTCGGGCGTGCTGCCCTTCCCACCTTTCCCTGGTCGTCTGTGGCCCTTTGCCACCTTTGGCGGTGTGCCAGGTGGCACCCCACTTCCAGACGGAGCCAGGGTAGGGATTTTGGTCCCTGGTGTCCGTGGCCTCTCGCGCCGGGCACTGCTAATTTTTGGGTGCTTTTCCGGGGGTGGGCTGGCCGTGCCTTGGCTCCTAGCAGGAGTAGTTGCCCTTGAGGGTGGGGGACTCCAGAGTCCTTGGACAACAGTCCTGATAGGTCCTGGTTTGGTGGTGGCTGAGGTGCTGATTGCAGTCTTATGAGATGGACGGGGTGGGGGAGTTGTAGGAAAGAGGTCAAGTTTGGAAAAGAAAAGCAATTTGGAAAGAGAGGGACGGGTAGGTGTAGTGGGTATGGGAGTGGAGGAAGAGGATGTGGTTGTAGGAGTGTGAAGTCTGGTGTCTTTGGGTGCAGGTGCTTGGGCTGGAGGCTGTCGTGAGGTGGATGGCTGTTGGGTGGGTGGCTGCTTGCGTTTGTGTGGTTTGGAAGAGGGGGTGACGGACACACTGGGAGAGGACACAGGGGACGTGTAAATGGTAGTGGGGGTGGTGACTGCACGTGTGCGGAGTGTTCGGGTGGGTGTGCTGGTGATGGACGTAGTGGCTGAAGATGTTGTGCATGCAAGTGTGAGTGGAGACGTCACAGGGAGGGAGGAGGGAGATGAGGAGGAGGGGGACACAGTGGAGGCAGTGGCTGTTGGTTTGTCTGCATGTGGATGTTGCTTGTGTGAATGCTTGTGTGATGTGTGGTGCTTATGTCTGGATGAGCTTCCCTTGGGTGTTGAGGTGTGTGCAGGCTGGTCTGATGGTGTGTCTGGGATAGGCAGAGGTACTGGGGATTGGGTCTGGTTGGAGGAAGTTGGAGCGGGGATGCTAGAGACAGGGACAATTGCTGCCGTCAGTGCTGAGGCCAGAGCGTTGAACGATCGCTGATGGGCAGCCTGACCCGAATGAATGCCCTCCAGGTATGCATTACTCCGGTGCACCTCCCTTTCTACACCCTGCATGGCCTTCAAAAGGGTAGACTGCCCAACAATGATGGTCCTCAGGAGGTCAATGACCTCCTCACTGAGGGCAGCAGGGGTGACAGGGGCAGGGCCTGACGTGCCTGGGGCGAAGGAGATGCCCACCTTCCCGGGTGAGCGGGCACGGGGCAAACGCTGAGGGGCTGCTGGGAGGGCGGTGCTGGTGCGCTGGGTGGCGCCTGTACCTGTTGTTGCGGGGGGCACGGATGTTTCCGCCACCACAAGGGAGCTCCCTTCAGAGGACGAGTCGCTGCCACTGACATCAGCACGAGTCCCCGCGTTGGAGCTCCCCTCGCCCTCCGTCCCACTGGTGTACTCAGAGTCCGTTGCATGGCCCTCCAGGGCCATGTGGGATGCAGCTCCCTCGTGCTCCGATGCCACTTCTCCTCCGCCTGATGATGCTGATGCACGCATGAACAGGAAGACCACAAAAAAGGGGGGGGGGAGAAATAAAGACATGTTGAGTGCATGGATTACCGCTACCGTTGGCGGACAAGACAGACACAGAAGCCCCCTGCACTACGCCGCGCACTTGGGGTCCACTACTCAATCAGTGGGACATGGCCTACAAGCCTATGGATGACAACTGCACACATAGATGACACAGGGCCATGGATACCTGAACTTGGCACCCTACAGAGGTGGGGGGCGGGGGCACAGGGCCATGCCTTACGGAGGGGCCTAGTCTACAGAAATCGCCCTGGCCTAGGGAGACCCACAGCCCTCCTCCCCCACCCAGACACCTCCACTGATCGCAAAGTCACCAGAATGAGAGTGTACTCACCCCTTTGTGTCTGCTGTGATGTCCTCACGCGCCCATCCAAATCGGGGTAGGCCACCGCCAGGATCCGGGACATCAGGGGGGTCAATTGACGACTGGCACCCCTCCTACGTTGGGAGGCCATCCCCAGCAGAGCCTCCGCCGTCTTCCTGCTCCCGCGGCGGATGTCCTCCCACCTCTTCCGGCAGTGGGTGCCCCGTCTGTTGTGGACCCACAGGGTCCGGACGTCCTTGGCGATGGCACGCCAAATCGCAATTTTCTGGTGGGCGCTGACCTATGTGACATGTACAGGGAGAGAAAAATTGTCATCACCTTCTGCATGCTCGAAGTGAGTGGCCCCCCATCCCCACCCTTGCCATGTGGCACATGCTCTCATCTGTCGTCTGATGCATGCCTCAATCGCTCCCCTCCCCACCATCTTTCATCCACCCGACTCAACCCAGGCATTGCCCACAAAGCATGCTCCCAGTGTACTTACCTGTTGGTCTGGAGGACAGTAGAGTAGCGCATACTGGGGGAGGACCCCATCCACGAGTTTCTCCAATTCTTCAGAAGTGAAGGCAGGGGCCCTTTCCCCATTCCAGACCAAGGTCACAGCAGCACTTGCAGTGTAGGTCCTCTCCTGTGGAAGATCAGGTATCGAGTGATTAAGTAGATAGAAAATGGCGGTCACGCCCGCGGCACATTGTCATTGGCTCCTGAAACCCATAGGGTTCAATGTTAACCAATGCGGCTTTGCGCCGCGGTCTTCGACCGCCTACCGCCACGGTGTGCCACGCCAGCGCATTGACCTCACATCTCATTGTCACACTTCACAGGTCAGGCAGCCGCCATTTCAAGGGCCCACATGGCTTAATTTCTACTGCGTCACACATACCTAGGCCTTTCCTCAACACTCATACAAACCATTCACTGCATAGTGAATCGTGTTGTGTGCAAGCTGTGGGAACGTACCTGTGGGTTGATTGACTCTGTGCTCGCTGTTGTCCTTCCTAGGCACCGTCCGCTGGGCAATGCGAGGAGATGGAGGAATCTTCCCGTGTACAGACCGCTGGTGGACCTGTCGACAATGGAGGAACGACATGTCATTCTGACATACAGGCTTGACCGAGCCACTATACATGAACTGTGTGCCCAGCTGGAGGCAGACCTGATGTCACCCATCCGCCAACCCACAGGGATCCCCCCTCTAGTGCAGGTGCTGTCAGTACTCCATTTCTTAGCAAGTGGGTCATTTCAAACAACAGTGGCCATATCATCAGGGATGTCTCAACCTATGTTTTCCAAGGTGTTGTCCAGAGTGTTGTCTGCCCTGCTCGAACACATGCGGAGCTACATCATTTTCCCTGAGGTGGGGGATTTGCCTACAGTGAAGGGTGATTTCTATGCCCTTGGACATATCCCCAACATCATAGGTGCCATTGATGGGACACATGTGGCTTTGGTACCCCCCAGCAGGAGTGAACAGGTGTACAGGAACAGGAAAAGTTATAATTCGATGAATGTACAGATGGTCTGTTTGGCAGACCAGTACATCTCCAATGTTAATGCCAAGTTCCCTGGCTCAGTGCATGACGCCTACATCCTGCGGAATAGCAGCATCCCGTATGTGATGGGTCAACTCCAGAGGCACCGGGTGTGGCTATTAGGGGACTCTGGTTACCCCAACCTGTCCTGGCTACTGACCCCAGTGCGGAATCCCAGGACCAGGGCAGAGGAACGCTACAATGAGGCCCATGGGCGGACTAGGAGGGTGATCGAACGCACCTTTGGCCTCCTGAAGGCCAGGTTCAGGTGCCTCCATTTGACAGGTGGATCCCTAATGTACTCACCAAAGAAGGTGTGCCAGATCATCGTGGCCTGCTGTATGCTTCACAACCTGGCTTTGCGCCGCCAGGTGCCTTTTCTGCAGGAGGATGGTCCAGATGGTGGTGTTGTAGCAGCTGTGGAGCCTGTGGAGAGTGAAGAAGAGGAAGCCGAAGAGGACGACATAGACAACAGGAACACAGTAATAGAGCAATACTTTCAGTGACACACAGGTAAGAGTACACACCGGCATATTACATTTACTTAAAGACTCCTACCTCTCTACTATCTGACTTTTTCCCCCAGTGTATGGCAACTGTGTTGTGACTTTCCCTTCCGTTTTCAGACCTGTGGGCCCCACTGCGTGACATCTGCTTAGTTTCCCCATGGACTACAGCTGTGTGACAGCGGTTTGTTGGCATCACAATGTGAAGAAAAATGTTGCCACTGTCATGTCTAATACATTTGTTAAAATCACAGACAGACTCCAGATTGTTTATGTGTAATAAGTGTGTTTATTCAAGTGCTCTAATTTGGATGGGTGGTTGCAAATCGGTGAGGGGTGATGGTGGAGGATTGTCCATGGCAGAGTCCAGACTATCAGGTTCACAGGTGCATTGTCCAAATGCCTGTGGGAAGTGGAGCAGAGGCAGTTTAAGGTTGGACAGGGTGACAATGTGGGACAGTGGGATGACAATCAGGGCGGTATCCTTTGCTGGCAGGGGTCTTGACATGTTTCTCTGTCTTCTTCCTGGATCTCAGGGCCCGCTTGCGGGGTGGTTCTCCTTCTGCAGGGGGTGGGGTTCTGGTGGCCTGTTGGTCTTGTGTCGGGGCCTCCTGTCCACTAGCGCCGGCGGAAGTGGTAGCCAGTTCTTGGTCCATGCTAGTGACAGGGGCCCTTTGAGGTGCCACAGTGTTCCGCAATGTGGTGATTAACTCATTCAGGGCCACTACAATGGTACCCATGGCGGAACTGATGTTTCTGAGTTCCTCCCTGAACCCCATATACTGTTGCTCCTGCAGAAGCTGGATTTCCTGAAACCTGGCCAGGACCGTCGCCATCGTCTCCTGGGAGCGGTGGTATGCTCCCATGATGAAGGAGAGGGCCTCGTGAAGAGTGGGTTCCCTTGGCCTGTCCCCCCCCGTCGCACAGCAGCCCTTCCAGTTCCCCTGTTTCCCTGGGCCTCCGTCCCCTGGACCGTGTGCCCACCACCACTGCCCCCAGGTCCCTGTTGTTGTTGGGGTGGTGGGTTAACCTGGGTTCCCTGTAGTGGTGGACACACCGCTGATTGACGTGTCCTGGGGACAGAGGTATGGGCCCGCTGGGTGGGTGCTGTGCTGGTGTTCCCAGAGGGGGGAAGGTCTGCTGTGGCCTGTGACTGTCTGAGGGGAACCGACTGTCCCGAGGTCCCCGATGGACCGGGCTGGTCATCTAGATCCAGGGAGACAGAGCTGCTGTCATCACTGTGGGCCTCTTCTGGGGGTGGAGTGGACATTTGTGGACCCTCCTGCGCGGTGACCTGGCGTTCGGGTCCTGCAGGGGTATAAAAGTATGGTTATTGCTTCTGTGTGTGCCAATGGCGTGCAATGGGTGGGTGCCTGTGTACCCCAGTGCTGGGCTGTTGTGACGGTGTTTTGGGGGGGAGGGGTGATGGGTATGTGCATTGGGCATGCTTTGGTGATGGGTGTCCATGCTTTGGGGCCGCATGCAGGGCTAAGTTTTGGGATGGGTGGGTTGTGATGGTGAGACATTTGCAAGGGGTAGTTGTGATGGGGGTGAGGGTGGGGGCCTGAGTTGGCATGCAGGTGGGGTGGGGGGGATGAAGTAGTGAAGATGAGATTTACCAGAGTCCATTCCTCCACCGACTCCTGCGAGGCCCTCAAGTTGCAGGATGTTCAAGACTTGCTCCTCCCATGTTGTAAATTCTGGGGGAGGAGGTGGGGGTCCGCCGCCAGTCCGCTGAACCGCGATGTTGTGCCTTGATACCATGGAAAGCACCTTCCCCCGTAGGTCGTTCGACCTCTTCCTGATGTCGTCCCTATTTCTTGGGTGCTGTCCCACAGCGTTGACCCTGTCGACTATTCTGCTCCATAGCTCCATCTTCCTGGCAATGGTGGTGTGCTGCACCTGTGTCCCGAAAAGCTGGGGCTCTACTCGTACGATTTCCTCCACCATGACCCTGAGTTCATCATCTGAGAACCTGGGGTGTCTTTGAGGTGCCATGGGGTGGTGTGGATGATGTGTGGGGTGGAGTGTGTAGTGATAGGTGAGGTGCTATTTAGTGGTGTGTTGTGTGAGGTGCGTGGAAATTCTGTGGGTATTGGTATTGTGTGCCTGTGGATGCTTGGTAGTTGACTGTGGTGTCTCTCTCTGGTCTTCGTTCGTGATTTTTGGTCGTAGGGGTTTGTGGGTGATGTGGGTGTGTGTTTCATATTGTATTGGGTGTGTGGGAGTGGTGTGTGTATGTGTATCAGGTGTGTGTATTTCGAATTGTCCAATGTGGTAGTGTTTTGTACGAGTATGTGTATTTCGACCGCGGCGGTGTGTACCGCCAATAGAATACCGCGGTTGAAAGACCGCCGCGTGGATTCGTGGGTCGTGATAGCATGGGCGTATTTCTGTTGGCGTGATGGTGGAGGTTTGGTCATCGCCAGTTTATCGCTGACCTTTGGTGTGGCGGACTTTTGTGGATGTCGGTATTTTGGCGGTTTGCCTGTTGTGGGTCAGAATGACCGTGGCGGTTTACCGCGACCGCGGCGGTGTTATGGCGGTCTTCTGTCTGGCGGTAAGCGCCTTTTACCGCCGAGGTTGGAATGATCACCATAGTGTATCATTGCTCTGTGACTCACTTTGGCAGCCTCCATGGCTTCATCTCTGTATTTGTTTTGCTTTAACTGCAATGTGTGTTTGGAGTTAGCAGAAGATCCTGCTCGAGGTCTTGCAACTCTTCTTTGAGGGCATCATGTTTGGCTCCTTTAGGGGCATTACACAGGTCAGAGGGCAGGAGCCAACGGCTGCTGTTCCCAAGGGTGGCTACACCCTTCCTGTGCCCACTCCCTTTGGGGAGGGGGGCACATTCCTGACCCTATTGGTCCCTGACCTCCTCACCAAGATGGAGGATCATGCAGGAAGGGGTCACTTCAGCTCCGGACACCTTAGGGGTGGTCCTAGATGGAGTGGTTACTCCTCCCTGTTTTACCTAATTCCCCCTCCCCGGTCTTGCAGCCAAAAGTGGAGCTTTGTCCAGGTAGAGGGCCTCTCCACTAGCAGGAGTGCCCTTGAGTACTGTAACAGGAGCCCTGAGTCTTTGAGGCTCACCGCCCAGTGTTACAGTGCCTCTAGAGGGGAGGTGTGAAGCAACTCCAGCCAGCGCAAGCTTTGTTTCTTGCCACAGAGAGCACGTAGGTTCTCACCCCATGAGGTCAGAAACCTGTCTTTCAGTGGCAGGCTGGCACAGACTGGTCAGCCTCACACTAAACGGTTGGGCAAAATCCAGGGGGCATCTCTAAGATGCCCTCTGGGTGCATTGTACAATAAATCCAACACTGGCATCAGTGTGGGTTTATTGTTCTGAGAAGTTTGATACCAAACTTCTCAACCTTCAGTGAAGCTTTTTGGGATGACAAACTCCAAGTCCATGTACTGAATATGGCCACACTGCACTTACAATGTCTAAGAATGGACTTAGGCACTCTAGGGGCATAATGGTCATGCAGCTATGCCCTCACCTGTGGTATAGTGCACACTGCCTTAGGGTTGTAAGGCCTGCTAGAGAAGTGACTTACCTATGCCACAGACAGTGGTTGGTAGGCATGGCACCCTGAGAGGGATGCCATGTCGACTTTACCTTTTTCTCTCCACCAGAACCAACAAGCTGCAGTGGCAGTGTGCATGTATTTGGTGAGGGGTCCTTTAGGGTGGCACAAGAAATGCTGTAGCCCTTAGGGACCCTCCGTGGTCACAATACCCTTGGTGCCACGGATACCTTTTACAAGGGACTTATCTGTGTGCCAGGGGTGTGCCAATTGTGGAAACAATGGTACAGTTTTAGGGAAAGAACACTGGTCCTAGGGCCTGGTTAGCAGGATCCCAGCACACTCTCAGACAAGTCAGCATCAATATCAGGCAAAAAATGTGTTGGGCGGGGGGTAACCATGCCAAAAGGGGCACTTTTCTACAAAACCCCCTCCCAAACGAAAGAGGATGAGACTAACTTTTCCCAAGAGAGTCTTCATTGTCTAAGTAGAAAAACCCTGAAAGGCCATCTGCACTGGCATGGGCAGTCCCAGGTCTGGGTTCCCCTGCATGTCCATTCCCTGTAGGGAGATGGGCGACCTCAAATGGTCAGGGTTCTCACCTTTTATTTGCTTTAGCCATCTGAGAGGTCTGTGGTGAGTTTGCACAATGAAGTGATTACCAAACAAGTATAGTCCCAACATTTTCAGGGATCGGACCACAGCAAAGGCCTCCCTCTCAATGGCACTCCTACCCTGTTCCCTGGGGAGTAACTGCTAATGAAAGCAAAAGGTTGGTCATGGCCATCATCATCGGTCTGGGACAGGACTGCTCCTATCTCATGTTCAGAGGCATCTGTCTGCACAATGAACCGCTTAGAGTAGTCTGGAACTTTGGGAACTGGTGTGGGCGCATTACCTCCTTCAGGGTGTCAGAGGCCTTTTGACAGTCAAAAGTCACGTTTATCTTTAGGGCATCTTTTAAGAGGTCAGTTCTGTGAGGGGGGGTCACAATGGATCCATATCCCTTCACTATTGTCATACAGTAACCAGCCAAGCCAAGGAATGCCCTGACTTGAGTCTGGGTTTTCAGAGCTTCCCAGTCCAGAATTGTCTGGATCTTGGGCTGTAAGGGCTGCACTTGACCTCCACCCACAAGGTGTCCCAAGTATACAACAGTGTCCTGCCCCATCTGCACTTGATAGTAAGGCCTGCTGATTGCAGAGCCGGTAAAACCTTCTCCAGGTGTACCAGGTGATCCTGCCAGGAGGAGCTAAAGACAGAAATATCATCAAGATATGCTGTATGAAGGACTCTGAGCCAGCAAGGACTTGATTCACTAACCTTTGGAAGGTGGCAGGGGCATCGTTTAAACCAAAGGGCATAACAGTGAACTAATAATGCCCATCGGGTGTAGAGAATACAGACTTTTTTTTTGCTCAAGGTGCGATTCTGATTTGCCATTACCCTGCAGTTAAGTCAAAGGTACTGAGGAACTTGGCTGCGCCTAATTTATCTATCAACTCATCTGCTCTTGGTATAGGGTGTGCAATTGTCCTGGTAACAGAGTTGAGACCTCTATAGTCCACACAAAACCTCATCTCTTTTTTTCCATCCTTGGAATGAGATTTGGGTACTAAGACCACTAAGCTAGCCCAGCGACTGTCAGAGGGTTCAATAACCCCTAGTTCCAGCATCTTGTGGACTTCAACTTTGATGCTCTCCTTGACTTGGTCAGACTGTTGATAGATCTTAGTCTTGACAGGCAAACTGTATCCTGTGTCCACATCATGGGCGCACAGGTAGGTTTGTCCATGGGTCAAGAAGAAGAACCCTGCAAACTGCTGGAGGACTTGCCTGCAGTCATCCTGCTGTTGGGCAGGAAGGGTGTCTGAGAAGACATCTCCATCAACTGACCAATCTTTAGGGTCATGAGAGAGGAGGTGATGTAGAGGTTCACTCTCTGCTTCCTGATCCTCATTGGTAACCATCAGCATGGTTACTTCTGCCCTGTCACAATAGAGATTGAAGCGGTTCACATGGATCACCCTCTTGGGTGTCCTGCTAGTGCCCAGGTCTACCAAGTAGGTGACCTCACTCTTTTTCTCTAGGATAGGGTGAGGGCCAGTCCATCTGTCCCGGAGTGCCCTAGGATACATAGGCTCCAGAACCCATACCTTCTGCCCTGGTTTAAACTCCCCCAGCCTTTTGATCAGACCACTTCTTCTGGAGCTGTTGGCTGGTCTCAACATTTTTGGATGCCTTTCCCATGTACTCAGCCATCCTGGAGCAGAGGCCAAGCACATAGTCCCCTACATTTTGCTTAGGCTCGTGGAGACATCTCTCCCAGCCCTCCTTCAGAAGTGCAAGTGGTCCCCTAACAGGGTGGCTAAACAGAAGTTCAAAGGGGGAAAACCCTACTCTTTTCTGAGGCACTTCTCTGTAGGCGAAAAACAAGCATGGCAGGAGGACATCCCATTTTCTTTTGAGTTTTTTAGGAAGTCCCATGATCATGCCCTTAGATGTCTTGTTGAAACTTTCAACAAGTCCATTGGTTTGTGGATGGTATTGTGTAGTAAACTTGTAGGTCACCCACACTCATTCCACACGTGTTTTAGATAAGTTGAGATAAAGTTTGTACCTCTGTCAGAAACTACCTCCTTAGGAAACCCTACCCTGGTAAAGATACCAATAATGGTTTGGGCTACTGCAGGAGCTGTAGTAGACCTAAGAGGAATTGCTTCAGGATATCTGGTAGCATGATCCACTACTAGCAGTATGCACTGATTTCCTGAGGCTGTGGGTGGTTCAAGTGAATCCACAATGTCCACACAAACCCTTTCAAAGGGCACCCCCACCACAGGTAGTGGAATGAGGGGGGCCTTTGGGTGGCTACAAAACTCCTTCACCTTTTGGGACATATTGGGCCAATAGAAAAGATCTGACAAGTCTATTCCAGGTTTCTGTCTGTCCCAGATGCCCAGCTAGGGGGGTGTCATGGGCTAAAGTAAGGCGGACTCTTAAAACTGCTGGGGTACTACTAGTCTCCTGGTTGCACCAGGTTTGGGGTCTCTGGCCTCACTGTATAAGTGTCCTTCCTCTCTATAGACCCTGTAGGAGCCACTGACATCTCCCTTCTCCTGTGCAGCTTGCCTGGCACAGCTAGTCTCTAGTGGGTCCCCATGGGCCCAATAGCTCTACCTGATAAGTACCCAGATCCATGGACTTAGTTCCCTCATAGGATAAGACTTCTTCCAGATTAAAGCTGCTTACACTTTTGTCCCATTAACCAAGAGTTTCTGCCTGTATTTGTTGATGTTAGTGGGCCAGCCAGCAATTGTGAAAACCTCCACCCCACCCTCAGAGACTAAAGTAGCTTCAGTGTGAAGCCTGATTTACTTTGGGCACACTGTTGATCCCACCTGGAGACTGGCTATACTAGTACTAACTGGTGCAGTGATAGGGGGATTCTTTTTGGGACAGGCCAAGTCTCCAGTTTGTATCCATGCTGTTTACAGTTGTGACATCAGGCCTTCTTGGGATCAAAGTTTTTGTTCCCCTTGTAGCCATGTGAAGATTGTGAAGAGGGTTGGGCCCACAATCCTGAGCAGGGGTTTGGATCCCTTGAGAAGAATCTTTACTTTTTATCCTTAGGTGTCTCAGCACCCTTCCCTTGGGGAGGCTTTGTAGCCCTTTTCTTTTGGCCAGCCCCAGTGGAAGTCTTGGTCACCCTTGTCTTGACCCAATGGTCTACATTGTTTCCCAATTCTCAGGGAGAAATTGGACCTAGGTCTACCAGATATTGATGCAGCCTGTCATTGAAGCAGTTACTTAAAAGTGTTCTTTCATAAACAAATTATAAAGCCCATCATAGTTATGCACTCCACTGCCAGTTACCCAACCATCTAGTGTTTTTACTGAGTAGTCTACAAAATCACCCAGGACTGGCTCAAGGTTGTGTGAGCTCCCTGAACCTAATTCCATACTCCTGAGTGGTGAATCAAAAGCCCTCAATCAGGGTAGCCTTCATGTGGTCATAGGATTCAGCATCTGCACCAGTGAGCGTGAGTAGCTTATCCCTACCCTTACCAGTAAACAGTTCCCATAGGAGAGATCCCAAATGTGAATTCTTTAACTTTCTGGTTCCACAAGCCCTCCCAAAGGCTGTGAACCACTTGGTGATGTCATCATCTTCCCCATACTTAGGGACAATCCCTTCGGGGATTTTAGGGGTATCAGAGTGCTCTCTGTCCTTAGCTGTTGTATTGCTGCCACCATAATGGGTGCTAAGCCCATTTCTGCCCTCTCCCTTTTTATAGTTAGGAGCTGTCTCTCCAAGGCTAACCTTTTGGCCATCTTTGCTAAAAGAAGGCCCTCTTCATTGAGACTGCTCTCAATGTTCCCAGAGGAGCTGGACTGCCCTGTTGCTGTGTGTCTTCCTCCTTTACTGCAAAAGGGCCCTGAACATTCTTATCACCTCCTGGTTAAGGCCTACATGAACAGTTAGCATGGGCTGCACTACCGGTGTGTCATTTGGTGGAGGGGGAGACAAGCAACCGTTTTAACCCTCGGGATGCAAGGGCCAGTATTAGGCCCTCATTATGACATTGGCAGTAAACCCCGCTTACCGCCATGCTGACTGCAGCGGCAGATTACCGCTACCCATATTATGACACACATATAGCAATCCGTCTCTATACAGCCACACACACAAGTCCGCCAGCCCAAAGGTCGGTGATAAACTGGCGGTATCCAAACCCACACTGTTACGCCAGCAGAAAAACGCCCACAACATTATGACCCACGAATCTCCACAGCGGACATTCAATGGCGGTAAACCATTGGCGGTACATACCGCCATGCTCACAATACACACACACATACAAAACAACACCACATTGGACAATTCAAAATACACACACCTAACACCCATTCACACACCACACCCACACCAATATAAAACACACCCACATTACCCACAACCCTTTATGCCTACAAACAAGTGCCACAAGAGAGATAGCAATACCACAGACAAGACCACAGCCACACACCACCATCACCTATACACCATCCATGCACCTTACATCACACACCCCAACACATCACTCTACACACCCTCACCCACACCACTCACACTACACCCATGACACCACAACAACACTCCAGGTTCTCTTTGGAGGAGCTAAGGGTCATGGTGGAGGAAATCATCCGGGTAGAGCCACAGCTATTCGGATCACAGGTGCAGCAGACATCCATTGCTAGGAAGATCGAGCTATGGCGAAGAATCGTGGACAGGGTCAACGCCGTGGGACAGCACCCCAGAACAAGGGATGACATCAGGAAGAGGTGGAACGACCTATGGGGAAGGTGCGTTCGGTGGCAGCAAGACACCAAATAGCTATACAGGGGACTGGCAGTGGACCCCCACCTCCTCCCCCACAACTAACAACATGGGAGGAGCAAGTCTTGGAAATCATGCATCCTGAGAGTCTGGCAGGAGTAGGAGGACGACTGGACTGTGGTAAGACAACGCTTTGCTACTTTCATCCCCCCTACCTGCATGCCATCACATACCCCCACCCTTACCCTCATTCCCATCACTCTACCACCTCCCACACACCCCACCATCACAACCCACCCCTCCCAATACCAAGCCCTGCATGCAACACCAATGCATGGACACCCATCACAGACCTGCACCTATCACTAAAGCATGCACACTAGAGGGAAACAGCTAGCCCACCAAATAACAACGTACACAAGGCAAAGCTGCCAGGGCAATAACAACCATAGAGGGCAACACACCCAAGCACAAGATGTCATACGCAGAAACGATAACACTGCATTTACATCCCCACAGGTCCCCCAGCCAGCGTCACCGGAGAGGAGGTGCCAGCAACATCCAGTCCCCCCGAGAAGAGGCCCACATTGATGACAGCATCTCTGGATGCCTGGATCTGGATGACCAACCTGGCCCATCAGGGATCTCCAGTCAGTCGGTTGCCCAGGCACAGTCCCATAGCACCACAGAGCCTCCCCCCTCAGGAAACACCAGCACAGTACCCACCCAGCAGGCCCATACCTCTGTCCCTAGGACACGTCAATCAGCAGTTTGTCCACCACTACATGGACCTCAGACCTTCCCAGATCTCAGACCAGGTCCCCTGACCTGGGGTCAGTGGCAGTGGGCACACAGTTCAGGGGACAGAGACACAGGACAACAGGAAAGCTGAGAGGACTGCTGTGTGACAGGGAGAGGACAGACCCAGGGAACCGACTCTCCAGGAGGCACTCACAGCGATCCTGGGAGAGGATGTGCCAGATACTGGACAAGATGCAGGAGAACCAGCGGCTGCAGGAGGGACAGTACATGGGGATCAGGGAGGACTTGAATGATATCAACACACCCCTGGTCACCATTGCAGGGGTGCTGGCAGACATGGCCAACACTATGAGGGAGGCAGTGGCACACCACCGGGCCCCTACCACTAGTCAAACCGATGAACAGTCCTCCACCTCCGCTGCCGCTAGTGGACAGGAGGCCCCTCCACAGGACCAACAGGCCACCAGCATCCCTCCCCCTGCAGAAGGAGAACCACCCCGCAAACGTTCCAGGCAGAAGCCAGAGACTATTGCCAAGACCCCCTCCCCCCCCCCCCAGGAAATAAGACTCTCTTGAATGTTACCCTTGTGTCCCACCCTGTCACCCTGTCCACCTTGAACTGCAACTGCCATTGCTCCCCTTCCTATGCCCCCTTGGACAATGCACCTGTGATCCACATAGCCTGGACTCTGTCCTGGACTTTCCTCCATCATCACCCCAGACCGTTCCACATCCCCCTCTACTTATTAGCACTTAAATAAACACCCTTTGAAAAAATACAAGTATGGAGTATGTCAAATGATTTAACTATGTATTCGTTTAACAAGGTTTGAACACTGCAATACAACTGTACAGTAATGTATACTTAGGAATAACCTGTAGTTGGCTGCAGTCAACAAACCAGGAGCGATAGTGGGACACAAATATCTACAAATAGAAATGCCAAAGGCTACAGTGAGTGGCTATAGAAGTGGGAAAATCAGCCTGCAAGTGACAATCTCAAACACAAAACTGTCAATTAAAAGTGAAGTTACACTGTCTTACCTGTCCACAGGGTCCACTGCTGCCACACGGCCATCTCCAGCCTCATGCTCCTGCAGAAAAGGCACCTGGGGACGTAAGGCAAGATTGTGCAACATACAGCATGCCACGATGATCTGGCAGACCTTCTTGGGTGAGTAGCACAGGGAACCACCTGTGAGATGGAGGCAACTAAACCTAGCCTTTACGAGACTGAATGTCCTCTCTATAATTCTTCTTGTTCGCCCATGTGCCTCATTGTAACGTTCCTCTGCCATTGTCCTGGCATTCCTCACAGGGGTCAGTAGCCATGAGAGGTTGGGGTAACCAGAGTCACCTGCAAATATCGAGGGACACCTGTTAGACACACACCAACCATTATGGCTCACACCATACCCATACACCAACATCAACTGGGTGGGAACCAGGGCTCACCTATTAGCCACACCCAGTGCCTTTGGAGTTGAGCGATCACATATGGGATGCTGCTATTCCTCAGGATGAAGGCATCATGCACAGACCCAGGATAATTTTCATTGGCATGGGAGATGTACTGCTCCACCAGACACACTGCACATTCATTGAGTGAAATCTCTTTCGATTTCTGAACACCTGTTTATTTCTCCGGAGGGGAACAAATGCAATATGTGTATCATCAATTGCCCCAATATTGTTGGAGATATGTCCCATTGCATAGAAATCAGCTTTCACTTTCACTGTGGCCAAATCCTCCACCTGGGGGAAGACGATGTAGCTGCGCATGTGTTTAATCAGGGCAGACAACACTCTGGTCAGCATTATTGAGAACATTGGCTGGGACATTCCTGCTGTCAAGCCCACTGTCGCTTGGAAGGAGGCAGTTACCAGGAAATGGAGCACAGATAGGACTTGCACAAGGGGGGGGATCCCGGTGGGGTGACGGATAGCAGATATCAGGTCAGGCTCCAATTGGGCACACAGCTGTGTGATTGTGGCCCTGTCCAGTCTATAGGTGAGGATAATGTGCCTGTCCTCCATTGTTGCCAAGACCACCAGGTGTCTGTACACGGGGGTCTGTCTCCATCTCCTATTCATCCGCAGCGGTTGCAGTCTATGGGGCAAAACGGTGAGTAGCTGGTCAGTATCCCATATTTCCAAATACTACACTTCATTGTATATTGTGATTGTAACAGTATATTGTTGGATATGTCCAAATGGTGCTTATGTGTACTGTGACGCAGTTAGGTGCCATGGCCTGCCCCCTCAACTGAAATGGCGTCCATCTGTCCTGTATGGAGGGACATGTGGAAATGAGGTAATTCCATTGACGTTGTGCGCCATTGCGGGAGGCGGTCGAGAACCATCGTGCAATTCCTCATTGGCTATCATTGGGCCCTATGGGTTACAATCGCCAATGGTGATGTACGCCAGCGGTGACGGTGCTCACCGCCGCAGACGTGACCGCCATTTTCTATCTGTTCACTCAGTTGCTACCTGACCTTCAACAGGAGAGGACCTACACTGCATGTGCTGCTGTGACCTGTGTCTGGAACCAACCATGGCTCGTGTCACTGGGGAAGGGGCCCCTGCCTTCACCGCGGCAGAGTTGGAGAGACTGGTGGATGGGGTCCTACCCCAGTACCGAATGCTGTATGGGCCTCCAGACCAACAGGTGAGTACACTGTGAGCACGCTGCATGGGGCTTAAATGCATGGAGTGGTGTGTGTGAAGGCCTCGTGTTGGGCGGGGGTTGGTGGAAGGGCCCTGGGCCGCGTGCTGCATATATGGTTGGCCATGTCTGTGCGTAAGAGGATGTGAAGGGCTGTGGTGGGCCATGAGTGTAACAGGCAGGACGGTCTGACTGATACCTTTTCTTATGTGTATTTCTCTGCAGGTCAGCACCCATCATAAAAAGGATATATGGCGAGCCATCGCCAAGGACGTGCGGACCCCGGGGGTCTACAGCAGGTGGAGCACCCACTGTCAGAAATGTTGAGAGGACCTGAGACTCTGGGCATGGAAGACGGCAGAAGCCCAGCTGGGGTTGGCCTCCCAAAGAGGGTGGGGTGCTGGTCAAACCCCTACCCCCCTGATGGCCCGCATACCGGCAGTTGCCTATCCAGAGCTGGATGGGTGCTTGGGGGCATCACAGCAGCCAGAAAGGGGTGAGTACAGTGCCCCAATATACTACTTGCGCGTGGTTGGGTGGTATCCGGGTGGGGGATGTGGGCCTGTGGGTGCCCCTAGGCCAGGCCAGACATTGCAAGGTAGGTCCCATGTTGGGCAGGGTCTGATGTAAACTTCCTCCAACCAAGCCAGTAGGCATCCACTTCTGGGCAGGGGTCTGTGGGTCTCAGGTATGCTACAATTGGCTTTCGGTGTCCCTGTCCATGGGCTGGTGACTACATTGTGTGTTAGTGCATTGCCTAGTGTGTAGGACTGTTCTCTGTGTGTGTGTGTCGTGTACACCAACGGTGGTGTTGTTGCCGCCATTGACCAAGTGTATCCTTTGTCTCTCCCCCACTTTTTGTTTTGTCACCCTGTCCTTATGTGCATTAGCATCATCTGGTGAAGGTGCAGAGGGAACAGAGGGAACTGCATCCCACAGTGCCCAGGAGGCCGAATCCACCGATGGTGAGGGCACCAGTGGGACGGAGGGCGAGGGAAGCACCACGGCAGAGACAAGCATGGACAGTTCGGACAGTGATACCTCCTCCGATGGAAGCTCCATGGTGGTGGCAGACACCTTTGTGCCCACCCCAACTACAGGTACAGCCGCCACCCCGTACCAGCACCGCCCTCCCGGCATCCCCTCAGCATCTTTCCTGTGCCCGCTCACCCAGGAGGGTGGGCATTTCCTTCACCCCAGGCACCTCAGGCCCTGCCCCAGTTAGCCCTGCTGCCCTGAGTGAGGAGGCTATTGACCTCTTGTGATCCATCTCTGTTGGGCAGTCACCCATTGTGAATGCCATCCAGGGGCTGACAGCCCAAATGCAACAGACAAATGCATTCCTGGAGGGCGTTCACACTGGCATGGCGGCCCAACAGAGATCAATCCAGGCTCTGGCTTCCTCTCTGATGGCAGCCATTGTCCCTGTTTCTAGCCTCCCTCCTCCAACTTCCTCTACCCAGTTCCATTCCCCTCAACCCCAACCTATCCCAAGCACAAAATAGAAAATAGCCGCTAGGAAGTAGGTCATAGGTAACGGGCGCTCACAGTAAGTCCATGTAATCAAGTTCACAAAACAGTTATGTCATGGTGCTCCTGACAGGAGGATCTTCCTGACTCCTCCAATGTTTCCAAGGAAACTGACAGTACCAACAAACAGCTGTCAGAGCACTCACGAAATAAAATTTAAGAGTATGATGATGTAATAGATCCTCTGTATGGAAGGCAATCACGCCAAGCTCTGGTTCAGGATAGATTTATTTCTTGAAGCAGTTCAATCATAATAGAGAAATATCCTTGAAAATCATATACAATTAGCCACCACAGCCAACATGTGTTTCGTCCAATGAGAGATCCCTCTCACGGACTTCATCAGGGCTGTAAAAATGGAAACACATTTGTATCTAAGTACATGTCATTTGCGACAGGCAAGTTAAGAGCAGAAGTTATCGTGAATTTTGTGCAAGTCAAAACATGCTATAAGTGACTTAGGGGGTCATTCTGACCCTGGCGGCCGGTGGCCGCCAGGGCCACCGACCACGGGAGCACCGCCAACAGGCTGGCAGTGCTCCCACGAGCATTCTGACCGCGGCGGTTCAGCCGCGGTCAGAAGCGGCAAGTCGGCGGGCTCCCGCCGACTTACCGCTGCTCGGGGGAATCCTTCATGGCGGCGGAGCGCGCTCCGCCGCCATGAGGATTCTGACAGCCCCTACCGCCATCCTGTTCATGGCGGGAAACCCGCCATGAACAGGATGGCGGTAGGGGGTGCCGTGGGGCCCCTGGGGGCCCCTGCCGTGCCCATGCCAGTGGCATGGGCACGGCAGGGGCCCCCGTAAGAGGGCCCCGCAAAGTATTTCAGTGTCTGCCTAGCAGACACTGAAATACGCGACGGGTGCAACAGCACCCGTCGCACCTTCCCACTCCGCCGGCTCGATTACGAGCCGGCATCCTCGTGGGAAGGGAGTTTTTCCCTGGGCTGGCGGGCGGTCTTTTGGAGACCGCCCGCCAGCCCAGGGAAAAACTCATAATACCCTCCGCGGTCTTTTGACCGCGAAGCGGTATTATGGAGGGCTGAATTCTGGCGGGCGTCCTCCGCCGCCCGCCAGAATCAGAATCAGGGCCTTAGTCTCCCAAAATTTGAACAATAAAAAAATAAAAAAATATAATAAAAAAATATGCTACAATGCATTTATAAAGGGTCAACATCTTAAGTCAAGTTCCCCTAGCTAGTAAATACACGACCATTTAGGAATTATATCACCAAGTAATGATATGTGTCAAGTGAATTATAGATGAATATGAACGTCACCAGAATGAGAGATGTAAGGAAAGTATACCTATGCGTATATGTAAACAGAATAAGAGAACGAAGGAAAGAGAGAAAAAGGCCTTTATCCCACAGAAATACATTATCGTAGGATCAGGAAGATCAATAGAAATAAATATAAATAAATATAAAGTACCGGTCCTACAGTACTAAATATCCCGATCTGATGTTGCACGGAAATGTATCCAAAACTATAATTAAAACGGAACTATGAACCCCTATCAGAGTTAAAACATACCTTAAAGTCAGTTACGGCCTGTGTTCAATGGTACTCTTATCGTGGTCTAGGCAATCTATAAAGGCAATAAGTGCGAGTGACTATTGTGATGTCTAATCATAATGTGAAGTCTAATAACATTAACCGTGCCAACACGTCTAATAATGACCAATCCGGTCTAACACTGACCTTGTATGGTGAACGCAATTATTTATCACATCACGGTATATAACTGCAGGAATCCTAATATATAATCTGGAATCGAAATAAAGGAAACGAGTGCCATCATTCCGAATATAGTAAGAAAAACTCGATAGAAATACTACTCAACGTATGCTCGAGTATTAAGTTCACAACACCCCTCAGGAACGCTCACCTTACTTAAATGTGTCAGTATCATTATGGGAACATCGTAGCCGTGGTCAAATCATTGCACGGCATTCCCTGTGACTAAGATCTGTCATCGTAGAACGAGCGTCTGAAAGCCGGCGCTTTTGTTCGTGATCACGTTCTTAATATTAACATAAAAAGATCTGGAGCACCGAAGGGAGTAAATGGGTCTCAGATATACTATATTGGGGTAGATACATCGATGACTGCCTTATGATCTGGACAGGTGACCTACAAGAACTGGATAACTTCATAAACTATCTTAATAATAATGACTACAATATTCGATTCACTTCAGAACACAGTGATACCAGCATCTCATTTTTGGACGTAGAACTTTTTATTTTCAACAACAAGATTGAGAACAGACTTTACAGAAAAAGTACCTCTTGCAATTCTATCTTACATGCAAGGAGTGCACATCCAGTCCATCAAATCAACTCTACAGTATACCATTTGGCGAAATGGTAAGAGCCAGACGGAATTGTAGTCTTGATAAGGATTTTGGCGTATGTATAGAGGACATGGCCACGAGATTTAAAGCACGGGGATACTCTTCCCGAGTGATTAACAGAGCCCGTACTAGAGTCATGCGGGTTAAGAGGTCTGATACTTTGGGTAAAAAATCTAGAACAAGAGACTCTACAATCCGCTGTATTACCAGTTACACCAAAACTGCCAGTCTGTTACGGAAATGTATGAACAGATATAGTTTTGGATACATTTCCGTGCAACATCAGATCGGGATATTTAGTACTGTAGGACCGGTACTTTATATTTATTTATATTTATTTCTATTGATCTTCCTGATCCTACGATAATGTATTTCTGTGGGATAAAGGCCTTTTTCTCTCTTTCCTTCTTTCTCTTATTCTGTTTATATATACGCATAGGTATACTTTCCTTACATCTCTCATTCTGGTGACGTTCATATTCATCTACAATTCACTTGACACATCATTACTTGGTGATATAATTCCTAAATGGTCGTGTATTTACTAGCTAGGGGAACTTGACTTAAGATGTTGACCCTTTATAAATGGATTGTAGCATATTTTTTTTATTATATTTTTTTAATTTTTTATTGTTCAAATTTTGGGAGACTAAGGGCCTCATTATGACCCTGGCGGTACAGAACCGCCAGGGTCAACGGGGGCGGGAGCACCGCCGACAGGCCGGCGGTGCTCCCTTGGGCATTCCGACCGCGGCGGTAACGCCGTGGTCGGACCGGGACAACTGGCGGTCTCCCGCCAGTTTCCCGCTGCCCAAATGAATCCTCCAAGGCGGCGCAGCATGCTGCGCCGCCTTGGGGATTCTGACACCCCCTACCGCCATCCTGTTCCTGGCGGTTCGCCCGCCAGGAACAGGATGGCGGTAGGGGGTGTCGCGGGGCCCCCGTAAGAGGGCCCCGCTAGTATTTCACTGTCTGCATAGCAGACAGTGAAATACGCGACGGGTGCAGTAGCACCCGTCGCACCTTCCCACTCCGCCGGCTCGATTACGAGCCGGCTTCATCGTGGGAAGGTTGTTTTCCCCTGGGCTGGCGGGCGGCCTTTTGGCGGCCGCCCGCCAGCCCAGGGGAAAACTTGGAATACCCTCCGCGGTCTCTGGACCGCGGAGCGGTATTTTGGAGGTGGGAAGTCTGGCGGGCGGCCTCCGCCGCCCGCCAGACTTAGAATGAGGGCCCAAGTCACTTATAGCATGTTTTGACTTGCACAAAATTCACGATAACTTCTGCTCTTAACTTGCCTGTCGCAAATGACATGTACTTAGATACAAATGTGTTTCCATTTTTACAGCCCTGATGAAGTCCGTGAGAGGGATCTCTCATTGGACGAAACACGTGTTGGCTGTGGTGGCTAATTGTATATGATTTTTAAGGATATTTCTCTATTATGATTGAACTGCTTCAAGAAATAAATCTATCCTGAACCAGAGCTTGGCGTGATTGCCTTCCATACAGAGGATCTATTACATCATCATACTCTTAAATTTTATTTCGTGAGTGCTCTGACAGCTGTTTGTTGGTACTATCCCAAGCACACAGGCCGACCAGCATGCACACAAGACAACACACAGGAGTGGTTCAGGCAAACACAAGACCACACATCATCCCACAGGCAGTCACACAAACACTATCCAGATGCAGGCATACCAACATACACTGCCTCCACTGTGTCCTCCTCCTCCTCGTCGTCCACCTCTCTCCCAGTTGTGTCTACACTCACCTGCATGTACTACATCCTCATCCATCATCACCATCACGCCTATCACTACACACCCCTCACTGGCAGTCACTACCCCCACATCCATGCACACGTCCCCTGTGTCCTCTCCCACTGTGTCTGTGCCCCCTACTCCCAAAGTAGACAAACACAAGCACTCAGACACCCAATAGCCATCAACCTCACAACAGCATCCAGCCCATGCACCTGTACCCAATGTCAGCAGACAGACACCTCCTACAACCACTTCCTCTTCCTCCACTCTTAAACCTTCACCCTCTTCCGCCCAAATGTCCCTAAGAAGCTTTTCCTCTCCACCGTTGACCTCTTCCCTACCACTCCCCCATTCTTCACGTTGGGCCAGGGTGGTCAGAACCCAGGCGAGCACCTCAGCCATCCAGTCCATGGCCACAGTAGTGCCAACAGCTACTTCAGGTGGGAGAGGATACCGGGCACCAGGCAGCCACTCTGAAAGGGTGCCTGCACCAGGTGCTGCAAGGAAGGCTGAGGAAGCACCACCAGCTGCGTCAAGGAAGGGCAAGGAGGCCCCCCCCAGCTGCTTCAAGGAAGGGCAAGGAGGCACCACCAGCTGCGTCAAGGAAGGGCAAGGAGGCACCACCAGCTGCGTCAAGGAAGGGCAAGGAGGAACCCCCTGCTGCTACAGGGAAGTGCAAATAGCAATACCTGGCTGCTGACAGGAAGGGCAAGGGGCCTGCACCAGCAGGCAGGAAGGACAGGAGGCCTGGTGCTGGGGCTCATTCGGAGTCCCCACCGCCAACCATGGGGGTTCAGCTGTCCGAGGCTGCTGGGGATGGGCTAGAGCCTCCCCCTATCAATGCTAGCACCGCCACCAGCACCACTGTCAGCAGCAGCAGCCCCAGTGGGCAGCCATCCAAGGCTGCAGGGGAAGGGCTGGAGCCTCCCCCCACCACTGCCAGCACCGCTACCAGCACCACTGCCACCAATGTTCATGCGTCACTGCCGGCGGGCAGTGTGTAGTCCTGCATCCATGGGCTGTTGTGCTACCTGGCCCCTGAAAATGCTCCCTCCAGAACCAGTGGAGAAGCCATCCACTCACCCCATACTCCACAGGATGAAGCTCACTGGGCACAATGCCCCCTCCAGAACCAGTGGAAGAAGCCATCCACTCACCCCATCTTCCACAGGATGAAGCTCACTGGGAACGATGCCCCCTCCAGAACCAGTGGAAGAAGACATCCACTAGAGAGACTGTGGCCTTGCACTCCCCAGGACCAAGCAGTGGGCAAACCAACCACTTGGGAGACTGTGGCCTTGCACTCCCCAGGACCAAGCAGTGGGCAAACCACCCACTTGAGAGACAGTGGCCTTGCACTCCCCAGGACCAAGCAGTGGGAACCCACCCACTTGAGAGACTGTGGCCTTGCACTCCCCCGGACAGCGCACAGGGCATGTTGCCCCCTCTAGGACCAGTAGTGTTGTACCATCTTCCGGCTGAGGTGCCCCCCCATTTCCAGTCCTCCTGAGGTGCCTGTCCATTTTCGACCTGATGGCCCTGCAGTGTTATCTCTGTTTTCTTGCAGGAGTGTGGTGGGGCCTTGGCCTATGTATTGTGGCCCTGTGGCCCATGGACATCGAGGACTTGGCAGTGTCCCTACATTTGTAAATATGAATATACAGTTTGTATTTCGATGCACTTATTCATTGTATTTTATCGTATTACACTCACTTTCTTCAAATCATTTTGTCATTGCATTATTTCTGAGGGGTACGGGGTAAATATGTTATGTTGCTGCATCTGGTTGTGTGTATGGTGTTGGGGGTGTGGTGTGTGTGTGTTGCGTGTGCGTCACTCTCTTTTTCCTCCCCCCTCCCTAGTGTGCTATGCGGAAGTACTCACTGTGGTCGTCTTCGCCGGTGTGGGTGTTCATAATGAAGCAGAAGGTAGACGAGCATGAGGAAAACTTGCAGCTCGGGCTCCATGGCGTCGTGGTTGTTCCCTGAGTCTCCACAGGCTTTTGATTGTCGTTAGTACCACCTCGGAAAAGGTGGCGGATAGGCCAGTCATAATAGAGTGGGTAGTACATTGTCTTCCTCCTAGCTGTTGGTGGTTACCGCCTTGGTGCTTGTTGATTCGGCCCTGGCGGTGGGTGTGTTAAAGTAGCTGTCTGTCTGAGCGGTTTCCGCCGTGGTCATGATTCGATTTTTGTTACAGCCGACCTGTTGGCGGTATTAGCGCCCCAACCGCCAGGGTTGTAATGAGGGCCTTAGTGTTGATCAGGTCCCAAGGGGGCCAGTCCCAGAGGCCTTTATCACGCAGCACCAGGTGGAGGCCAAATTAATAATAGCACAGTCTTCAATAAGAGGCCATAGCAGTCACGTGGCAAAAAAGAGAGTGCCCCCAACATAAGGGTCTTATCAGAGCAGGATACATAAGGGGATTGGTACCACACAGCTTCTTAATGTCCCAGCACGAAACAGAGGCAGAGGGAGGGGTGGGGGAGTGTCAGGCCCCAGGATCACTCTAGGTGGATACTCAGTACCACCCCAAGGGCCCCTACTCACTCACTCAGACCCCAGTGCAGAGGTCGGTTTGGTCTGATGCCTCTTTGGTGCCGTAGGAATGCCTGAAGGCCTTTTAGTGCGCTCTCAATGCCTCGATGGAGCAGCCGGGCTGCTGAAGGGCAGGTTGGTGGAGGTCGGCATCTGTTCCTGTCAGTGTCCGCCGCAGCATCCCATGTCTTGTTGTCTGTGCGGGACAGCATGATCCTTGCTGATTAGGTCCAGATAGAGGGTATCCCCAGGGGATCCACCGGTGTTCTAGAATCCTCTTGGTATCAGAACCGGGGGATGGATGAAGAGGAGCTCCCAGACACTGTGATAGGTTGGGAAATCAAGGCCCCAGCTGCCGACACAGCGCTAGGCCTTAACAGGAGAATGCAGCATTTTGGTGGGGTTGGGCAGGCAGGGAGCAGGAGCTGCTCTAGTCTGTGGCCATCTTGCCAATCAGCCAGCAGCGTTCCCCTCCACGTGAAATATTTTAATTCAATTTTCAAAAAGACCCCCCCTATCTGACAGTTGACCAAAGGTATGTTTTGCAGTCTGCTCATCTGGACATTGCAACATATGCTTGTTTGAGGCTGCACATATGTACTTGTCTGAGAATATTGAGATAACTGGGTTAACAATTGTGATTTTTGGATGTCTGAGTGCTAGTTTGGAGTTTGATTCTTAATGAATCTTCCATTCCCCCTGAGATTCAATGAGTGGATGCCAATCAATTGGTGGTATCACTACTTGTTAATTACTGTGACAAGAATCTGTGTTATTCTAAATCAAAGTAAAGTTGTTGCTGTTAGCACCACACATTGAGCAGTTCTCATATGAGATGACAGAGCTACATCTGTGTTTGAAGCTATCAGGTCTAAAGAACTGGCAAAAATGTAGTTTCCTTGAGATAGCTTTGCTACAACTGGTGCTCTAACATGCAAAATAATACATTAAATGTGTGGCTGATGAGTAATGTCATGCAAGGAGGTCACTTCAACATAAACAGAAATGTTATAATAACAGAAACCATGCTTCTACTTCTGTTCTATAGTCCTGGGACATAAAGTGTCAAATACACTAAATTATCACTGTTGTTTTTAAATCCCGCTAGGCCAATGTGCCTTATAAAATGCAACATTTGTTACAAATTTCCCCACACTTCTTTTGAGAAGAATAGTCATATTCACTATAATGGTTGTTGTTGCCTTTAAGCATAGACTTACCTGCGTTAATAAAAAAGCAGGGCACTCATTTTCTGTCTTTCACAGTTTTGTCTTTATTTCTTGGAGCATGAGTAAAGGGCATAGGTGGCAGTCACAAACCAAATGAAGGCTCAACTTGTATTAGGGTCGAGGTTACAGAAGGCATCTGGCTCAAGCCTACCTCGAGCTTTAAGTGGCCTGCCCACCTCTAGCCAAAGCTGAGGACTAAAGTATGCTAAGCTGTAATACTGGCTCTAAAGGCAAAGTTAAGAACACAGGGCTGAGATAAGGAGCCCAGGATCCGGTACTACTTCTAGTGTCAGAGACGAGAGCTCCTGGGAGAAATATGGAAAGCAGACACAAACATCCCTTCGCTCTCTGGAAAGTTAGTACTCATGGCTGGAATATGGAGCTCACTATAATACAAGCTCTACATGCAGAGGCAATAGCTTAGGACTGAAGTACCTCAAGAGAATGAGGTGAGAGCACAGAACTGCAACAGCTTTAGAAGAAGCCGTGAGAGCTCAGGGAAGAAATATGAAGCCCATGTGCTGATATCAGTTGTCTTTGTAAAGTTAAGAGGTTATGTTATGTGGATTTGTAGAGTGTGGCTAGTCACCTGTGAGGGTATCCAGGTGCTGAGCAGGGCAGGCCTGAGGGGCAGGAGGGGATCATACCTGTTTTGTCTGGAAGAGCCATGTCTTGAGGTTCCTTCGGAAGTCCTTGAGGGAGAGGGAGATTCTGAGGTGTTGTAGGAGGTCGTTCAAGGTCTTGGCTGCGAGGTCTGAACTAAAATAAGGAGACCTCTATAATACAGGCTCTAGAGGGAGAGGTGAGAAGTCCAGCACATATCAGTTTTATCAGAAGAGGTGAAAGTTCAGGACTAAAATATGGACCAGCTCTAGAAATAGAGGTAAAGGGTCAGGGCTAATCTCAGCTTTAGAGGCAGAGGGGCTGATTTAGAGTTTGGAGGTCGAGTTACTCTGTCACAAAGGTGAAGGATATCCTGTCCTCCAAAATATAAATCTCATTATATCCTATGGGATTTATATTTTGGCAGACGGGATATCATTCACCGTTGTGATGGAGTAACCCTCCCTCCGCCAAACTCTAAATCAAGCCCAGAGTTAAGGACTCAGAGCTGGTAAATGGGGCTGAGGCTGAAAATTACAGTATGGAAGCCAGGCTCTAAACCAGCTCTAGAAACCGCAGTGAGAAATCTGGGCTGGAGAACAGAACCCAGGCTCCGAAACCAGCCCAGAGAAAGAAGTACACAGATGACAATGGGTAATTACTGTGCAGACCTGAATTTACAAGGACATTAAGGAACCAAGGCCCTCATTACAACTTTGGTGGTAACTGCGGCCTACCACCATGGCGACGGCCACCAACAATTCCGTCGCCGTGGCTACCAGCCGCCCACCCGCATTATGACCGTAGACTGAATTCCGCCAGAAGACTGGTGGAATACCGTGTACGGTCATGGCGGCGGACAGCAGCGCCACACCAGCAAAACACTGCCGACTGTATCATGAGCAATCCCATCTCCTGCAGGAGGACCCCCTGTCAGGTTCTCCGACAGGAGAGGGGGTTGGAGGTTGGTGTGTGAGTGTGTGGGGGTGTTGTGTGCGGGGGGTATGTGTGTCTGTTTTTGTATGTGTGTATGGGGGTGTGAGACGCATTGAATGTGTGCGTGAATGACTGACTGTGAGTGTACATGTATGTTGTGTGTTAATGCATGTTTGCAACAATGTATGTTGTGTGGGTATGTATGTGTGCATGCGTGGGTGGATGTGGGTATGCGTGTGTGTATGATTGTGTATGTGTGGGGGGGTGTGAGTGTGTAAATGTGCGGGTGGTGCGGGAGAGGGAAGGGGAGGGTGGGTTAGGACTCTGGGGAAGGGAAGGGGGCGGGGGAGACCCCTATCAGTGCAAGGGATGAATTCCCGGGCACTGATAGCTGTTTTTGTGGCGGTACGCTTGCCACAAAAACCATGGCGGTAGGCAGGGTCATAATCCCGAGGGTGGGATTGTGACAGACATCTGGCTGGAGACCAAAGTCTCCACCCAGCGGCCGTTTCCACCCTGGCGGCCGGAGTGGTACATTGGTGGTTTGGCTTGAGCCAAACTGCCAATGTCATAATTTGGGAAAAGGTACCGCCAGCCTGTTGGCAGTACCTTTCCCCAAATTACCGCAGACCGCCAGGGTTGTAATGAGGGCCTAAATGTTTTAAGCAAGCAGGGAATGTTGTTGTAAACTTTTTTCTGTTAAGCATGATGGAGCAGATTGCTTTGCTGTCCAAAGCAGTCTGCAGCCCCAATCCCATCAGCCCGGCTCATAGGAGCTGAAGGGAGGGGGCTACAGCCCGTTGAGCCCAATGGGCTTTGTGCGCCTTCCTAGCACAATTTAAGCACAGAACCCGCCTAGTCTGTCAGATCCCAGGACCAAGAGGACCCCTCCGGTTATTCACTGTTACACCAACCCCCGCTATAAGCCCAGATATTGCAGGGGTGATATTTTTGCTGGGATGGGTCTCAGTCCACACTCTGATACACTATGGAATGCACTTGTCACATTAAGTCATTCTGGGTTGTGTGCGCAGTTCGGTCATGTTTGTATCTGGATATTGTGATACAGGCTTGGAGGATAAGCTGATGTAGGTTCATCTAGGCAGGGAATGGGCCAGTCAGGAGTTATGCGGCAGCAAATGGAAGGCCTTTTCTCTGGTGCTCTCAAGGGTGAGAAAATTATATCAGCTCTTGGATGAGGTACATGTTGAGTTGAGTTCCCAGTGGGACCAGCAGGTGCTGGTGGGGAAGGTGTCATGGTAAAAAGCAAAGGGTAGATAATGAATGTGCCTCATGAACAGGTGGGTTTGCATAGCAGGTAATTGGCGTGCAACAGGTGCAATTGTGATGCAAGTAGAAGTGAAGTTTAAAATAAAAATACTTCAGTGAGTGTTAACACTGAGGTGGACGGCTAATGTGCATGCAACCTCTGTGAAGATGCTAATAAGTGGTAAAGAAGGGCATTGGGGCCCATGCTTACTATTGGGATAATTGAGGGTGCAGCTCAGACACAGGGTCAGGGGTTGGGGCTAGCTAGACATGGTTATGGGAATGGCTTTGACATTGGAAAGCAAGGTACACCTGGCTCCACCACCAAACAATGTGGTTGTGCCAGGCTTTGGGTGTTTGGTATAGCTATTTCACTGACATTTGGGACTTCCGTGTGTGTGACCTATCAGACCATGAGGGCAAAAGTATCAGGTGGTGTCAGAATCAGGGACAAGTAGCTGGGATTGGATGAGGCTACTCTACAAAGAAGGCAGAAAAATATCTGTTGAAAAGGCAGGGCCCAGCTAGCTGCAAGAAAAGAGTGGAGTGAGGCAGCAAATACAGACTTCTGTGGGGAATTTACAGGGTAATTAAGTGAGGGGTCCATTCTTGCAGGTGTGGGTGGGACATCTATTACCAGTGTAGAACAAGGTGTTAGCAGATGCTAAGGGGGTAGGATTGGCAGTCACTTTATGACCTGTTCATTTCATAAAAGAGTGGCCACAACGGTGGCCACCAAGAGTTTGAAAGATAGCACCATTAAGAAAATAAGGAGGTGAGAAGGCTCTATTGGAACCTGTCCATCTAGCTAGGGGAGTGAGAGAACAAGGAAGAAGAAGGGAAAATTGAATGAGACGGTGGTCAGAGGTGGCTGTTAATATGAGGAAGTGTAATGGAATTATTATGTAACACAAAAATATTTAACAAAGCTTATACCACTGCTTAAATTCCATTTTTGTTTTCCACTTCATAGAGGTGAAATGGCATGGGACATCTGGCACTCGTTGTCCTTGGTGGCAGAGCAACCTGACAAGAATTCTATAAATATGGAACTTTATACTTGAACCCATGAAATTTAAATGGTTAGGGGAATCAAGTTTTGTGGTGGTGCCGTTTGGGAGAAGATTTTAGCTATGCTGGACCCTGATGCACAAACCTCAAGTCTACATTGTTCCTCTGGAAGGTAGTGATAACATCTCTGCCCTGCTTAGAGGCAGTACTTACAATGCAATCCCAGGTGTTATAGAGCCTTCACAGAAGGGATATGGGCAGTTGGTGACAGAGCTGAGGGGCTACTTGCAAGTCAATATGAGGACTGTGGATGCTGCACTGCAAGGAATGGCTCCAGGACAGAGCCCACAGCCCAGAAGGATTTACTGCGGAAGTGACATAGTCACCCTGTAAAGGTTGGGGTGGGGTGGTGCTGGAAATGAAATACCACATGGCTGTTAAAAATGACACTGTTGCTGGTCCCCTGAGCAGGGCTTGTAACAAACACTTAACCTTAAATAAAGGTAAGATTTTGCCAGAAGCTAAAAGTCAGCTGGCGGTGGTTGGAGCAGATGATTGCTGAATAAATGACGGAATAGATGGCGAACAAACGAAGGCAATGGAGTCATGAATGTAGGACTCCAGGCCCAGGGCTGGGAGGGTAGCGAGCACTAATGAAAAGGCACAAGACAAAGGGTATGGTGTAAGATGGAGCCTGATAATGTGTAGTACAGGCTCAGCAATAAGACATTAGAGAAAGATCTCTTGTCAAGTTGGAAACTGCCTCATTTGGTGAGGTCCAGGAGAACAGTCAGATGGGCTAAGTCACCACTTAGCACTGGAATGCTTGCTACTACTCAATCCACATTCTGATTCTGTGTCAGGGACAGAGGTGAGTATTATGCATATCATTCTTCACCTTATTCTTTACAGCAGCGGTTGCCAAAGATATTCCTTTAAATCAACTATGTTTCCCCCTGAAAAAACACCAGGGAATTTAATAAGCAACAAACGGCCTGATTTAGAACTTGGCGGACAGGTTACTTTGTCACAACGGTGATGGATATCCTGTTTGCATAAATCTAAATTCCATTATATCCTATGGGATTTAGACTTCAGTGGACGGGATATCCCTCACCATGGTGACGGAGTAACCCGTCCGCCAAGTTCTAAATCCGGCCCAAAGTAACAATGCGCAGCAAAGCTGGCTATATATATATATATTATATATCAAAATGACATATATATTGTGGAAAGATTCCAGGGGTTCTCTTACTAGTGGCCAGGGGCTTGCTCTAGCAACCCGAAGGTGCTATTTTAAGGGGTAGTGTGGTCGAGCAGCCTTAGGCCTATCAGAGAGGAGTGTTAGGTATCTGCAAATATACACACACAGTCAATAAATGAGACACATGACTCAAGGAGGGCAACACCAATTAAAAAAAATTACAAGTATCATTATATATGTTTTGGCACCAGAACCAATATGATCAGATAAGTATGTATTGCAAGACAAATCTTTACAGTTTTGAAAAGTTGACACAGTGCAATTTCTGAAAAGTTGCAATGTTTTCCTCTGAAGAGAAAAACGAGTACTGCAATCAGGTATAGTACGACTTATGGGACCAATCTCTTAGACTTGAGGTGAGTATTGGGCAACGGTCAGGACCACACCAACAGGTCACACCGGGCGGCACTGGGGTGCCCAGGTGCAGAGGTGTAGTATGGCTTGTGATGCCCAATTATAGTCAATGGAAATCGATACAGTTGAAAAGAGGCTGCAAGTGTGGACAAGGAGCCCAGTTGGGAAGAACCAACATTTGGGTTCAAGTCTTCACATGCTCAGGGATGGATGGACACCTTTAATCCTCCTCTCCACGGGCCAAGGGCGACGGGTGCAGAGGTGTCCTGAGGCGTCAGGTTTTCTCCACTGGGAGCACTTGCGGTTGACGGGGCCTGCAGGCAGAGGCTGCAGGCAGCGTTGGTGAGTCCACAGTCAGCAAGTCCAAGGTAGGCTTTTTCTCTGGAGGGCTAGGCAACCATGTTGGCACTGTAGGTCCATTTCAGCTTGGGCTAGGTGGCACAAGTTCAGTGGTTCTTTCCGGTGTTGGGTTTTCTGTGTTCCGGAGTTCTCTCAGTTGTCTTGGGGTGCCTGCAAGATGCAGGGAAGCAGCTCCACTGCTCCACAGGTCTTTCTTGAAGGCAGACAGGCCTCCCAGGCTTTTGGAAGCACAGCAGCTTCAGCCAATAGCCTGTGTGAGGTGGGCATAACCCTGTCCCAGAGTTCCTAAACCTGCCAGCTCTAAGATGGCAATTTTCTAACCTTAGAGGTAGTACTGACCTGAGGGGTGGACACATCTCCCTGAATACTATGGCCCTCATTACAACCCTGGCGGTCGCTGTTAAAGCAGCAGTAATACCGCCAACAGGCCGGCGGAAACAAAATGGAATCACAACCATGGCGGAAACCGCCAACATTGACAGTCACTTCAACACTCCGACCATCATGGCGGTAGAAACAAACGCCCCGGCGGTAACTGCCAAGACAGTCGGAACACAAGGTTCCGCCCACTGTATTACAACACACCTATCCACCACCTTTTCTGGGGCAGTACCAATGTTATCAAAAGCACGGCAGAAACAGGACTTGGAACGGAAACCACTCATCACTCGACACCCAACGAGGAACCAGGATGGCATGGAGCCCAAACTACAGGTCCTGCCCATGCTGGTCTTCCTCCTCTTATATCAGGAAAGACGCCGGCGACAACCACGGTGAGTACTGCACCTAGCACACAGGGGAGGTGGGGAGGGAAAAGAGAGTGACACACAACACGCAACACCCCCACCCCTTACCCACAACACCTTACACACAAATACATGCAGCAACATTACAAATACACCCCGTCACCCCCTGGGAGAACGCAAGGCCAAAAGGAAATGATTGTAACAAGTGTAATCGATTAAAAATCAGATAGGGCAAATAAAATATTTCGTATATACAAATTATTACACCAACTGCACAAGTCCGGATATAAATTAAATCATTGTCCGTGGATCAGTGTCCCAAAATGCATGGGCGAAGCCCACACAAGATAGTTGACTCGAAACGGAGAGAACACTGCAGGGGCATCAGATGGAAAATAAACAGGCACCTCAGCCAGATGAACGGATGATGCCACTGCTCCACGAGGGGGCTCCATGCCCACTGCTGTATCCTGGGGAGTGCAAAGCCACAGCCTCACAAGTTTTTCCAGTGGGTGGCTTGCCCACTGCTGTATCCTGGGGAGTGCAAAGCCACAGTCTCTCAAGTCTTTCCAGTGGATGGTTTGCCCACTGCTGTATCCTGGGGAGAGCAAAGCCACAGTCTCAAGACTTTACAGTGGGTGGTTTTGCCCACTGCTGTATTCTGGGGAGTGCAAAGCCACAGTCTCACAAGTCTTTCCAAAGGGTGGTTTGCCCACTGCTGTATCCTGGGGAGTGCAAAGTCACAGTCTCTCAAGTGGATAACAGTCTCCACTGGTTCTGGAGGGGGCTTGGTGCCCAGAGTGTTTCATCCTGCCAAGGACTGAGGTAGTGGATGTGGTTCTCCACTGGTTCTGGAGGGGGCTTGGTGCCCAGAGTGCTTAATCCTGCCAAGGAATGAAGTAGTGGATGTGATTCTCCACTGGTTCTGTAGGGGGCTTGGTGCCCAGAGTGCTTCATCCTGCCAAGGACTGAGGTAGTGGATGTGATTCTCCACTGGTTCTGGAGGTAGCTTGTTGCCCAGAGTGCTTCACATGCAGTGTGGCAGGTCCCATTCCCTCACCTGGGTGTGTGTGCCACGAGATTGCCTGGGAACAGGTAGCTCGATACACCATGGAGGCAGAGACACACTCCACCCTGCTGCGACTTCGCCTGCCACCTGCAGGTACAAACAGTGCTGGGAGTCATGCCTCATGTACACTGGGCAGGGTCCAGGACATCTCCTGCAGCCTTGGATGGCTGCCCACTGGGGATGATTGCCATGTCAGCTGTGGTGGCACTGTTCGAGCAAGTAGCGGGGCTGGTGGCGGTGGTTGCGACGGTGTCTGTGGCGGAGGTTCTGGCGGTGGTGCATGTGTCTGCACCTGTTGAGGGGCACAGCAAGACGTCTCCTGCAGCCTCAGATGGCTGCCCACTGGGGATGATGCTGGGGACTGTTGCTGAGGCAGCATATGTGCAGATGGCAGCGCTGGCAGCGGTGCAGGTGGTGGTGCAGGAGGCGGTGTCCACCGCCATACAGGTTGATGTTGTGGTTGACAGAAGGGGTGACTCTGGTCCCTCATCCGGAGCCACGGTGCCCTGTCCTGACCTGCTCTTTGGCTTGTGTATCTTCCCCAAATTTTATGTTGCTGCTGGTGCCTTGCCACTGTCCCCTTTTGGCTTGGAGGAGCCCTTGCTTGCTGGTAGGTGCGGCTTCTCCCTCCGGCAAGTGGGCACCTTCTTCACCTTGGCAGGTGGCGGAATGTCCTGCTCCTCGCTAGGTGGCACACTGGCAGCCCTGATGGGTGGCGCCTGCGATGAGACCGGAGATGCTGGGACCACTGTGCTTGAGGATTTGGTGGCTGAGGTGCTGGGCTGGGACCTGGACAGCCTGGCCCTAGGGGAAGGACGGGGGGTGAGGTGTAGGGAAGAGGTCAGTGTTCGCCAGGAAGAGTTTTTTAGACACACTGGGACGTGAAGATGGAGGGGGTTTGGGAGTGGAGGAAGAGGTAGTGGTTGTAGGAGGTGTACGTTTGCTGACTTTGGGTGAAGGTGCATGGGCCGGAGGCTGTTGTGAGGTGGATGGCTGTTGGGTGGGTGTGTGCCTGCGTTTGTGTAGTTTGGGAGGAGGGTTCACAGACACACTGGGAGAGGACACAGGGGATGTGTGAATGGTAGTAGGGATGGTGATTGCACGTGAGCGGTGTGTGGTGATGGGTGTGCTGGTGATGGAGGTAGTGGCTGAGGATGTAGTGCATGCAGGTGTGAGTGGAGATGAGACAGGGAGGGAGGAGGAGGACGTGGAGGAGGGGGACACAGTGGAGGCAGTGGATGTTGGTGTGTCTGCATGGGGATGGTGCTTGTGTGAGTGCCGGTGGGATGTGTGGTGCTTATGCTTGCCATGTCCACTCTTGTGTGTTGATTAGTGTGCATGCTGGTCAGATGGTGTGCTTGGGATAGGCTGAGGTACAGGGGATTGGGTCTGGGTGGAGGAAGTTGGAGGGGGGAGGCTGGACGCAAGGACAATGGCTGCCATCCGTGCTGAGGCCAGAGCCTGAAATGCTCTCTGTTGGGCCGCCTGGCCAGAATGAATGCCCTCCAGGTATGCATTTGTTTGCTGCAAATGTCTCTCAACACCCTGGATGGCATTCAAAATGGTAGATTGCTCAACAGTGAGGGATCTCAGGAGGTCAATAGCCTCCTCACTGAAGGCAGCAGGGCTGACTGGGGCAAGGGCTGAGGTGCCTGGCGTGAAGTAGACGCCCACCCTCCTGGAGGACTCTGTCTAGATCCATTTCATGCACAGCTGGAACCCATGGGAGCGTGACTAGGTGTAGAGGGCAAATACCACCTTTGGGGTTGGAGTGGGAATGAGGCTGGAAAACAATGGATCTACCTTTGCGTGTCTGCCCTGGCCTAGGGGAACCCACAGACCACCCCCCCACCCAGACCCCTCATCAAGCGTGCAGAGTCAGCTGAATGAGAGTGTACTCACCCCCTTGTGGCTGCTGTGATGCCCTCAAGCGCCCATCCAACTCCAGATATGCCACTGCCAGGATCCGGTACATCAGGGGGGTCATGGTGTGACGGGCACCCCTTCCACGTTGGGAGGCCATCCCCAGCTGGGCCTCCGCCGTCTTCTTGCTCCTGCGGCGCAGGTCCTCCCATCTTTTCCGGCAGTGGGTGCTCCGTCTATGGTAGACCCCCAGGGTCCGCACTCCCTTGGCGATGGCACGCCAAATACCCTTCTTCTGGTGGGCGCTGACCTAGAGGAAAAGTGAAATTAGAATGGATGTTACTCTCCTGTACAGTTCTTCTCACACATTGCCCACAAACCTCCCACCCTGGCCCAGAGATACATACACACACCTATCCTCACATGCTGGCCTGCCCCCCCTCCCTCTTCCATCCACGACACTCCATACAATCATGTGCCTTCCACCATCCTCACAGTGTACTCACCTGTTTGTCTGGAGGACCGTACAGTTGCGTGCACTGGAGGAGGACCCCATCCACTAGTTTCTCCAGCTCCTCTGCAGTGAAGGCAGGGGCCCTTTCCCCAGACACTGTAGCCATTGTCGCTTCCAGACACAGGTCACAGCAGCACTTGCAGTGTAGGTCCTCTCCTGTTGAAGGTCAGGTATCAAGTGAGGGAACTGACACTCCATACAATCATGTGCCATCCACCATGCTCACAGTGTACTCACCTGTTTGTCTGGAGGACCGTACAGTTGCGTGTACTGGGGGAGGACCCCATCCACTAGTTTCTCCAGCTCCTCCGCAGTGAAGGCAGTGGCCCTTTCCCCAGACACTGTAGCCATTGTCGCTTCCAGACACAGGTCACAGCAGCACTTGCAGTGTAGGTCCTCTCCTGTTGAAGGTCAGGTATCAAGTGAGGGAACTGATAGAAAATGGCAGTCACTTCTTTGGCGGTGTGTACCGTCACCACCAGCGTACATCGTCATTGGCTCCTGGAACCCATAGGGCCCAATGTTAACCAATGATGAATTGCGCTGCGGTCTTTGACCACCTGCCGCAACAGTGTACAACGCCAGCGCAGTTACCTCATTTCCCCTTGTCCCACCTTACAGGTCAGGCAGCCGCCATTTTAGGGGGCCACATGGCAGGCCAAATAACTGTGTCACACCTATTCAGCCCAGGAATCCGGACAGACAAAGGCACATAGAGAAAATTTTACGTTTTTGCTAAACAGCCTTGTAATACCTAAGTGTTGTATGACCCTCTGCTCTCCCTTCTCCTCCATAGGGCATGTCCGCTGGGGCAGGTGATGAGATGGCGGCATCCTTCGGTGTACAGACCCCTGGTGGACCTGTCGACAATGGAAGACAGACACATCATTATCACTTACAGACTTGATCGTGCAACAATCCAGGAACTGTGTGCCCAGTTGGAGCCTGACCTGATGTCCGCTATCCGCCATCCCACAGGAATACCCCCTCTAGTGCAGGTCCTGTCTGTACTCCATTTCCTGGCCAGTGGGTTTTTTCAAACAACAGTAGCCATGGCATCAGGGATGTCCCAGCCAACGTTCTCTAACGTGTTGTCCAGAGTGTTGTCTGCCCTGCTGAAACACATGCGCAGCTACATCGTTTTCCCTCAAGTGGAGGATTTGCCCACAGTGAAAGGTGACTTCTATGCCCTGGGACATATCCCCAACATCATTGGTGCCATTAATGGTACACATGTGGCATTTGTCCCACCCCGCAGGAATGAACAGGTGTACAGAAACCAGAAGAGCTACAATTCTTTGAATGTGCAGATGGTGTGTTTGGCAGACCATTACATCTCCCATGTGAATGCCAAGTATCCTGGCTCAGTGCATGATGCTTAAATTTTGAGGAATATCAGTATCCCTTATGTGATGGGGCAATTGCAGAGGCACCGTGTGTGGCTAATCAGTGAGCCTAAAGACCCCACAGAGTTTCATTTGCTGTCTGGGTATGGGAGATTCCCTAATGTTTGGAGTATGTCTAACAGTTGTGCCTCGATATTTGCAGGTGACTCTGGTTACCCCAAACTGTCATGGCTACTGACCCCAGTGAGGAATCCCAGGACAAGGGCAGAGGAACGCTACAATGAGGCACATGGGTGAACTAGGAGGATAATAGAGCGCACCTTCAGCCTCCTGAAGGCCAGATTCCGGTGCCTCCATCTGACAGGAGGCTCCCTATACTACTCACCGAAGAAAGTGTGCCAGATCACCGTGGCCTGCTGTATGTTGCACAACCTGGCTTTGCGACACCAGATGCCTTTTCTGCAGGAGGATGGGCCTGATGGTGGTCTTGTCACAGCTGTGGAGCCTGTGGACAGTGAAGAAGAGGAGGCAGAAGAAGAAGATGTAGACAACCAAAACAACATCATCATGCAATACTTAAAGTGAGACACAGGTGAGAAGATGGAACTGCTTGCCACATCTCATACTATTGTAGGACCTAGCATAAGTCTGCCTTTTTACCTCTGTGTATGGACCCTGACTTGTCACTTTGGCTTTCCATTTCACAGATCTGGGTTCCAATTTGTGCCCTCTGCTATGTTTACTCCTGGCCTACAGCTGTGTGACATTGGTATGTGAACAAGTACATTAACATTGCTATATACCAGAGATTTTACAATTACACATTTGTGAAAGCACACACTGACTCCAGATTTTTTGGTGATTTAAGGGTGTTTATTTCTGTGCAAATAAGTGGAGCGGGTTGTGGAATGGGCTGGGGTGATGGTGGAGGAATGGCCATGGCAGAGTCCAGTCTCTTGGTCTCACAGGTGCATTGTCCAGTGGGGCATAGGAAGTGGAGCAATGGCAGTTTAAGGTGGACAGAGTGCCAAAGTGGGACAGAAGCGTAACATTCAGGAGGGTCTTATTTCCTGGCAGGGGTCTTGGCAATGTTCTCTGTCTTGTTCCTGGATCTCAGGGACCGTTTGCGGGGTGGTTCTCCTTCGGCAGGGGGTTGGGTGCTGGTGGCCTGTTGGTCCTGTGGCAGTGCCTCCTGTCCACTAGCGCCGGCGGAAGTGGAGGGCTGTTCATCATCCAGGCTAGTGTCAGGGGCCCGTGGGTGTGCCACTGTCTCCCTCATGGTGTTGACAAGGTCTGCCAGCACCCCTGCAATGGTGACCAGGGTGGTGTTAATGGACTTCAAGTCCTCCCTGATCCCCAGGTAGTGTTCCTCCTGCAGCCGCTGGGTTTCCTGAAACTTGGCCAGTACCATGCCCATGGTCTCCTGGAAATGGTGGTAAGCTCCCATGATGTTGGAGAGTGCCTTTTGGAGTGTCAGTACCCTGGGCCTGTCCTCCCCCTGTCGCACAGCAGTCCTCCCAGCTTCCCTGTTATCCTGTGCCTCTGTCCCCTGAACCGTGTGCCCACTGCCACTGACCACAGGTCCCTGATTTTCTTGGGTTGGTGGGTTTGCCTGGGTTCCCTGTGTGGTGGACACACTGCTTATTGACGTGTCCTGGAGACACAGGGATGGGCCCGCTGGGTGGGTGCTGTGGTGGTGTTTCCTGAGGGGGGAGGTTCAGTGGTGGTTTGGGGCTGTGTCAGGGGAACCGACTGCCCCAAGGTCCCTGATGGACCGGGCTGGTCATCTTGATCGAGGCGTGCAGAGCTGCTGTCATCACTGTGGGCCTCTTTTGTGGGGGGACTGGATATGTCTGGCACCTCCTGTCCGGTGACGTTGGGTATGGGTCCTGTTGGGGTGTAAATCCATAGTTTTAGTATCTGTGTGTGCCATCTTGTGCATTGGGTGAGGTACCCTCTACTCCCCAATGTTGCATAATTGTGTTTGCCCTTTTGTGATAGTTGGTTTGGGGTCTTTTGTGGGTATCTGTACTTGACATGCTTTGGTGACTGTGGTCCATGCATAGGTGTTGCATACCGGGCCTTGGTATTGAGATGTGTGGGTTGTGATAGTGGGACATATATGAGATGATGGAGTGATGGGAGTGAGGGTAAGGGTGGGGGTATGTGATGGCATGCAGATTGGGTGGGGGGATATGGTAAAAAAAATATGACTTACCAGAGTCCAGTCCTCCTGCTACTCCTGCGAGGCCCTCAGGATGCAGTATTGCCAAGACTTGCTCCGCCCATGTTGTTAGTTGTGGAGGAGGAGGTGGGGGTCCACCGCCAGTCCTCTGTACAGCAATCTGGTGTCTTGAAACCACTGAACGCACCTTCCACCGTAGGTCGTTCCACCTCTTCCTGATGTCATCCTGTGTTCTTGGATGCTGTCCCACTGCGTTGACCCTGTTGACGATTCTCTGCCATAGCTCCAGCTTCCTCGCAATGGAGGTGTGCTGCACCTGTGATCCGAAAAGCTGTGGCTCTACCCGGATGATTTCCTCCACCATGACCCTGAGCTCCTCCTCTGAAAACTTGGGGTGTCTTTGAGGTGCCATGATGTGGTGTGGGTGATTTGAGAGGTTCTGTCTGTTGTGATGTGTGGGGGGATGTATTGGTGTGTGTTGTTTGAGGTGCGTGGATGTTGTATAAGTGATGGTGTTGTGTGTCTGTGGATGCTGGTATTGTGTTTGCTAATCTCTCTCTCTGGCCTTCTTCCAAATTTTATGTTGTAAGGGTTTGTGGGTAATGTGGGTGTGTGTTTTATAGTGGTGTGAGTGTGGTGTGTGTATGTGTATCAGGTATGTGTATTTCAAATTGTCCAATGTGGTTGTGTTTTGTAAGTGTTTGTGTATTTTGAGCGCGGCGGTGTGTACCGCCAATGGATAACCGTGGTTGAATGACCGCTGCGTTGATTCGTGGGTCGTGATAGTGTGGGCGTATTCTTGTTGGCGTGACAGGGTAGGTTTTGGTATCGCCAGTTTATCACTGACCTTTAGTGTGGCGGACTTGTGTGGGTGTCTGTATAGTTGCGGATTCCGAGATGTGGGTCGTAATACCTGTAGCGGAATTCCGTCTCCGTGGTATGTTGGCGGTCTTCAGCACGACGGAAAGCGGGATTTACCGCCAGGGTTGTAATGAGGGCCTATATTTCTCGCCTGTCCAGGTGCCAGGCGTCCATGTGCTAAATGGGCCCTGGGGCAGGGGTTTGGCATTTTTCCTTGGAGTGAAGCTAGATGTACACATAGAAGGTGGTGGGCTTCTTTGAAGCCCCTTGCCTCGGAATCCAGGTTTGCAGGTCATCTTGCTGGGTGGGGTGTGTAAACACCTTTCCCAGAGCAGGCTTTGTTTATGACTGCAAAAGAAAAGAACAGTACACAGTTCCAACGAAAAAAATATAGAAACACAGTGGATAGAGAAAGGAACCTGTGAGTTCTGGTTAGAACAAGAGCCCTCACTCACCAATTGGTGACATGCTTCATCATCGGGCTTTTGCACCTCGTCAAGCAGGCACTGCAATGCCTGACGGGCCCCTCACGGGGCTCTTTGCCGGAGATCTTTTAGGTGTAGAAATGCCATTGTTGAGTGCTGAAATGTGGGATTGGTATAGAGAAATGTAAGTGAGTGAGGTTAAAAATGGCTAGAGGTCTTCAAAACTCATATTTAATCAAGATCAGACCCCTGACATAATTAAAAACAGTGGTGTGGGGGAAGGATTAGTTGTAATGTCTAATCTACCCTCAATAGGAGTTAAGAAAATTATGTTATGTCTACAGTCCCTAAAATCAGAGAGTATTTGGAATGTCAGTAGAGAGATCCCTATACTGCTTCTAGAGAAGTCAACATGTTTCTTGCATTTAAAGTCGATAAAGATCAGTGCGATTCGTCAGGACCACACGTACCTAATCCTCATATTGCATTTAGCTTGTAGTTAAATCATCTCACAGGAACCCTCCTTATATTAAAGGATGGGCTCCATCGGGATAGCAACAAGCATCAGTGGTCCGAGCTGGTCTAAATATCCTGCTCTGCAGATCCACGTGGCGGCATGCACCTGCTCTGTGCTCCCGGGCTAATTTGTTTATGACTGCCCAATAGCAAAGGCTGTCACCCTTGGGGGGATCAGACTTGTGACTGGTGGTGGCAGGCTCTAAAACTGGTCAGCCCACACATGGATAGATGGTAGGCTTCAGGGTGCAACTCTAAGGTGCCCTCTGGGTGAACGTATTAATAAATCCATTACTGGCATCAGTGAGGGTTTATTAATATGAGATGTACCAAGACACTCAGCTTGCAATGGCAGCCGGTGTGTGCTAGGTGAGGGGTTCCTGGGGGTGACACGACACATGCTGCAGCCCATAGGGACCTTCTTTGGTACATATGCCTTAGGTACCGTGGGCACCATTTACTAGGGACTTACAAGGGGGACCAACAGTGTTGCCAATTAGGGAACAATTGCCCAGTTTTAGGGAAAGAGATCTGGCACTGAGGACCTGGTTAGCAGGAACCCAATACAGTTTTAGCCAAAATAGCATTGAAAACCAGGCACAAAGTAGGGGTGAACCATGTAAAAAAGGGGCACATTCCTACACCCCCCCCAAACGAAAGAGAATGAGAATAAAATTTCCCATGAGAGTCTTTATTGTCTAAGTGGCAAAACTGGGAAGGCCATGTGCATTGGCATGGTCAGTCCCAGGTCTGTGTTACACTGTAAAGTCAATTCCTGAGATAGACCACAGTTTGGGATGTTCACCCTTCATTTGCATCAGCCATCTGAGAGGCTTGTGGTCAGTTTGAACAATGAAGTGAGAGCTAAACAAGTATTGGCTCAACGTCTTCAGGGACCAGACCATAGCAAGAGCTTCCCTCTCAATTGCATTCCAACACTGCTCTCTGGGGAGTAACCTCAATCTAATGAAAGCAACAGGTTGGGCATGGCCATCATCATTGGTTTGGGATAGGACCAATCCTATCCCATTTTCAGAGACATCTGTCTGCACTATGAACTGCTTTGAATAATCTGGAGCTCTTAGAATGGGTGCTGAGCACACCACCTCTTTCAGAGTGTCAAAAGCCTTTTGACAGCTCACTGTCCAGTTTACTTTGTTTGGCATCTTTTTGGAGGTCAGTTCTGTGAGGGATGCCACAATGGTACAATACCCCTTCACTACCCTCATGCAGTGCCCATTTAAGCCAAGGAATGGGTGGTTGGATCTTTCCAGTCCAGAATTATCTGGATCTTGGGTTGTAGTGGTTCAACTTGGCATTCACTTCACAGGTGACCCAAGTATACAACCTTGCCCTGGCCTATCTGGCACTTCCTTGCCTTGATAGTAAGGCCTGCATTTTGCAGAGCTTCAAGAACCTTGCCAAGGTGGATCAAGTGATCCTAACAAGTGTAGCTAAAGACAGCAATATCATCAAGATATGCTGTACTAAAGGCTTCCAACCAAGCAAGGACTTTATTCACCAACCTTTGGAAGGTGGCAGGGGCATTCTTTAACCCAAATGACATAACAGTGAACTGGTAATGTCCATCTCGGTTTGAGAATGCTGGTCTTTTTTTGCTCCAGGAGTCAGACCAATCTGCCAGTATGCTGATGTCAAATCAAAAGTACAGAGAAACTTGGCTGCCCCTAACCTGTCAATCAGTTTGTATACCCTTGCAATAGCGTGTTCAGCTGTGTTGGTGACAACATTAAGACCACTAACGTAGACAAAAATCCACAGGTTTACCTTCCTTGGAATGAGTTTTAGGAACTAATATCACTGTGCTGGCCCAGGGACTGTCAGAATGCAGAATCACCCCTAAAACCAGCATCTTGCTTACTTCAGCTTTGATCCTATCGTTCACATGGTCAGACTGTCTAAAGATTTTACTCTTATCGAGCATACGCTCACCGGTGTCCACATCATGGACACACCAGTTAGTCTGAACAGGGGTGTGAAAAACATAGCTCAGCATACTGCTGTAAGACTTGCCTGCAATCAGCTTGCTGCAGGGCAGTGAGAGTGTCTGAAAAGACCACTCCATCAACTGCCCCATCTTTGGGGCTGTGGGAGAGGAGGTCAGGGAGAGGCTCATACTATTCTCCCTGATCCTCATCAATGACCATCAGCATCGCCACATCAGCCCCGTCATGGAACAGCTTAGGGCAGTTCACACAGAGAACCCTTTGAGGGTTCCTGGGACTACCTAGGTCAACGAGATAGGTGATCTCAATCTCCTTTTCAAGGATATGGCAAGGGCCACTCTATTTGTCCTGGAGTGCCATGGCAGCCACAGGCTCAAGTACCCACACCTTCCGCTCTAGTTGGAACTCCACCATGGCAGCCTTTTGGTGATATCAGAGTTTCGGAGCCCCTCGCTGACCTCAAAGTATTTGGATGCTTTTTCCATGTATTCAGTCATCCTTGAATGTAGGCTAAACACATAGGCCCTCATTACGACTGTAGCGGAGGGTGATAAAGTGGTGGTAATACTGCCAACAGGCTGGCTGTAATTACTGCCAAATTATGACCATGGCAGTGATATCTCCGATAGACAACCAATGTACCACACCGACTGCCAGGGTGGAAACAACAGTCACCACGGCGGTAGCCACCTACAGCCAGACGGAAGACAAAGTACCGCCCACCATATTAAGACACACAAATCCACCACCTTTTCCGGGGCAGTACCAAAGCCATCAAAAGCCTGGTGGAAACCGAGCACAAAAGTCAAAGGACTCACCAATGGAGACACAGGGAAGGGCCACGCCACCATGGAACCCGAACTGCAAGTCTTCCCAATGATATTCTATGTTATGCTCCACCTGGAACACCAACGCCGGTGAAGACGACGATGGTGAGTACAGCCGCCCAACACACAAGGGAGGTTGGGAGGAAAACGAGAGTGACATACACACACGCACAACACACACCCGATATACACACAACCAGATGCATTACAAAAACAATTTGACCCTGAAAATCTGCACAATAATGCAAGGACAACAGGAATTGATGAAAGTGATTGTAATCAGTCCAACAATAAAATCAACAATCCGATTTGGCCATGAAACAGATATGTACACTTGTACAAAAAAGGGACACTGCACAGTCCATAGTTCAAAGGGCCCACATGGCCACAGGGCACAGTCCAAGGCCGCACTCGAATCCTGCACCAAACCGGATAGAACACTGCAGGGGCATCAGTTGTCAAATAGGCAGGCACCTCGGGGGGCACCTCAGCCAGATGCGAGAACAAGCTCACTGGTTCTGGAGGGGGCAACATGCCCTGTGCTTTGTCCTGGGGAGTGCAAGGCCACATTCTCCTAAGTGGGTGAGTTGCCCACTGGTTCTGGAGGGGGCAGGCCGCACAGTAGCCCCTGGAGGCAGTACTACAAAGCGTCCGCTGGCAGTGATGGCTGCACTGTGGTAGTGGTTGGGGGAGGCTCCTGCTCAGCCCCTGCACTCTGTGATGGCTGCACTGTGGTGGTGGTTGGGGAATGCTCCTGCTCAGCCCCTGCACTCTGTGATGGCTGCACTGTGGTGGTGGTTGGGGGAGGCTCCTGCTCAGCCCCTGCACTCTGTGGTGGCTGCACAACCACGGCTGACTGTGGGGGCCCTGTGGCAGCTGCTGATGGTGGCTGTGTTTGGCTGACAGCTTCCACTGGTGTAGATTGCTTCCTCTCGTCCTGGTCAAGGGTGGGGATCCCTTACCCTTCCTGGCAGGGGTGGATGGGCTCTTCCTCCCCTCTGCCTGCTGGTTCAGGCTCCTTCCCCTTCTTTCCAGCTGGTGCAGGCTCCTTCCCCTTCTTCGCAGCTGTTGCAGGCTCCTTCCCCTTCTACGCTGCTGGTGCAGGCTCCTTCCCCTTCTTCGCAGATGGTGCAGGTTCCTTCCCCTTCTTCGCAGCTGGTGCAGGCTCCTTTCCCTTCAGTATTGTTATTCTGGAATCCCTACCGCCACGAGTAGGTGGTGCTACCACTGGGCCTGTGGACTGTTTGGCTGAGGTGCTGGGCTGGGTCCTTGCAACCCTGCCTTCACGTGCAGGACGGGGTAGGGAAGAGATTAATCGTGGAAAGGAAAAGCTTTTTAGGTACGTTGGGGCGGGAAGAGGGAGGAGTAATGGGAGTGGAGGATAAGGGAGTGGTTCTTGGATGTGTATGTCTGCTGGATTTGGGTGCAGGTGCATGGTCTGCATGCTGTTGTGAGGTGGATGGCTGTTGTTTGTCTGAGTGCTTGCATTTGTGTCCTTTAGGAGGGGGGGCAGACACGGTGGGAGAGGACACAGGGGACGCGTGCATGGATGTTGTGGAGGTGTCTGCCAGGGAGGTGTGTGTTCTGCTTGGTGTGGTGATGATGCTGGTAGTGCATTTTGATGTAGTGCATGTAGGTGTGAGTGTAGACGTAACTGGGTGGGAAGTGGAGGAGAAGGAGGAGGGGGAAACAGTGGAGTCAGTGAATGTTGTCATGTCTGCAGCTGAATGGTGTTTGAGTGAGTTCCTGTGGGATGAAGTGTGGTGCTTGTCTTTGCCTGTGCCACTCTTGGGTGTTGTCTTGTGTGCATGCTCGTCTGGCTGTGTGCTTGGGTTGAGGAGAATGGGACTGGGAAGTGGAAGTTGGAGGGGGGACGGTTGAAACAGGGACAATGGCTGCCATCAGAGAGGAGGCCAGAGCCTGAATCAATCTCTGTTGGGCCGCCAATCCACCGTGAATGCCCTCCAGGAATGCATTTGATTGCTGCATCTTGTCTGCCAGCCCCTGGTTGGCATTCACAATGGTTGACTACCCTACAGAGATGGATCTCAGAACATCAATAGCCTCCTCACTCAGGGCAGTAGGGCTGACTGGGGCAGGGCCTGAGGTGCCTGGGGTGAAGTAGATGCCCGCCCTCCTGGGTGAGTGGGCACGGGCAACTTGCTGAGGGTCTACTCGGAGGGCAGTGCTGTTACGGGGTGGCGGCTGTACCTGTAGCTGGGGTGGTCACAGAGGTGTCCGCCGCCACCAGGGAGTCCCCATCGCAGGAGGTATCAGAGTCTGTGTTGTCCCCTCCGTGGTGCTTCCCTCGTCGCCCGTCCCAGTGGTGCCATCAGCGTCGGTCAACTATGCCTCCATGGTCCTGTGGGATGCTGCTCCCTCTGTCGCAGGTGCCTCTGCTCCTCCGCCAGATGATGTTAATGCTCATAAGGACAGGATGACAAAACACGAAAGGGGGGGAGTCAATGACTGCACCAACACCACCATTGGCGTACACAGCACCCTCACACACAGGGAACAGGCCTACGCATTATGCATGACACTACCAGTGAAATGGCTAGTCACCAAGGAATGATGAGGGGCACACACCGCCAACTGCAGCACACCTGGGACCCACGCAGCCCTGCCCAGAAGTGAATACTAACAAGCTAGGTAGGCAGTATTTCACATTCAAACCCTTAGCCAACAGAGGACCTATGCTGCTATTTCTGGCCTGGCCTAGGGGCACCCAAGGACACACAACTACCACCCGGATACCACCCCACCAGCTGTAACTTGTAATGATAGCCTCTGTACTCACCCCCTTGTGGCTGCTGTGATGCCCTCAAGCGCCCATCCAGCTCAGGGTAGGTCACCACCAGTGCCAGTATGTGGGCCATCAGGGGGGTCCAACGGGCACCCCTTGCTTGTTGGGAGGCCATCCCCAGCTGGGCCTCTGCGGTCTTCCGCGCTCAACATCTCAGGTCCTCCCACCGTTTCTGACAGTGGGTGCTCTGCCTGCCATAGACCCACAGGGTCCGCACCTCCTTGGCGATGGCACGCCATATCCCCTTCTTTTGATGGGCTCTGACATGCAGAGGCAATACAGACAGGAGAACAATATTAGACAAACAGTCCAGCCTGTCACACAGATGGCCCACCATACCCGTTTGCATCACCATTGGCACACACATAGCCCAGCCCACAACATGTACACCGCCAAAAGGACATCCACCCACCCCCCTTACACGAGGCCTTCCCACACAACTCCATGCATTCATGCCACATGCATCGTGCCCACAGTGTACTCAACTGTTGGTCTGGAGGGCCATATAGCAGTCTGTATTGGGGTAGGACCCCATCCACCAGTCGCTCCAACTCCTCAGAAGTGAAGGCCGGGGCTCTTTCCCTGGTCACACGGGCCTTGGTAGGTTCCAGACACGGGTCACAGCAGCACATGCAGTGTAGTTCCTCTCCTATGGAAGGTCAGGAAACAAGTGAGGAATGAGATAGGAAATGGTGGTCACGTCTGCGGCGGTGCATACCGTCACCCCCGGCGTAGATCATCATTGGCCACTGTACCCCATAGGGCCCAATATTAACCAATGAGGAATTGCACAGCGATTCACGACCGCCACGGCGCACAACGTCAGCGGCATTACTTCACTTCCACCTGTCTCTACACACAGGTTAGGCGGTCGCCATTTCAGTGGGGTGAACAGGCCTATCGACAATTGCTGCGTCAGAGGATAAATAGGCACATACGTCACTAATTACACTGTCCCATAATATGTTTGCACATTGTGGACTGCTGTTGTGGCTCCATTGTTCAGTTTGTGACAGCCTATTCACTCTTGTTTCCCTTAGATACCTATCGCTACGGATAAATATGAGATGAAGACATACCTCTGTATACAGACCCCTGGTGGACTTGGCTACACTGGATGACAGGCACATAATACCTATAGACTGGACAGGGCCACAATCACAGAGCTGTGTGCTCAATTGAAACCTGACCTGAAAGCAGCTATCCATCATCCCACTGGGATCCCCCCTCTTGTGCAAGTGCTATCAGTCTCCATTTCCTGGCAAGTGGTTCTTTCCAGGTGACAGTGGGCTTGGCAGCAGGAATGTCACAGCCAGTGTTCTCAATCGTGCTAACAAGAGTGTTGTCTTCCCTGATAAAACACATGTGCAGCTACATTGCTTTCCCCCCAGGTTGAAGATTTGGCCACTGTGAAGGCCGGATTTTATGCAATGGGACATATCCCCAATACAATTGGGGAAATTGACGGAAGACATATTGCATTTGTACCCCCTGCCAGAATGAACAGGTGTTCAGGAATCGTATGAGTTTCCACTCCATGAATGTGCAAATGGTGTGCTTGGCGACCAGTACATCTCCCACGTCAATGCTAAGTATCCTGGGTCGGTGCATGATGCCTTTGTCCTGAGGAATAACAGCATCCCAAATGTGATGTCTCAACTACAGAGGCACAGGATGTAGCTAAAAGGTGAACCCTGGTTCCCACCCAGTATATGTTGGTGTATGCCTATGGTGTTGGCCATATAGGATAGTTTGTGGCTAAATGTTTTTCCTCAATATTTGCAGGTGACTCTGGTTACCCAAACCTATCATGGCTGCTGACCCCTGTGAGGAATGCCAGGACAAGGGCAGAAGAACGTTATAATGAGGCACATGGGCGAACCGGAAGGATCATTGAAAGGACCTTTGGCCTCCGGAAGGCAATGTTCAGGTGCCTCCATCTGACAGGTGGATCCCTGGGCTACTCACCCAAGAAGGTCTGCCAGATAGTAGTGGCATGCTGCATGTTGCACAACCTGGCCCTCAGACGCCAGGTACCTTTTCTGCAGGAGGAGGAGACTGGAGATGCCCCTGTGGCAGCAGTGGACCCTGAGGAGAGTGACGATGAGGAGGCAGAGGATGAGGATGTGGACAACAGAACATCTGTGATACGTCAGTACTTCCAATGACACACAGGTGAGACAGTGCAACTTCACATTTCTATGAGTATTGGTGTATTCTGTGTGGCATTGGCATGCTGGCATTACCCAATTCCTTGCCCTACATACTGTTACCTATGGATATTCATTTTGCAGATGTTGGTGATATGACAACATTCTCCTGGTGTGATCACAACAGCCAGCTACAGGTCATTAATTCTACGCTCATTCTATGTACAGTTCATCTGCAATGGTTGTAGCTGTTTCAATCAATACAAACTTGCAATACATGAAATACTAGTAGTCGAGTTTTATCCAAGGGTGTTTATTGTAGTGCTAAAATATAGAGGGGATAGTGCAATTGAATGGGGTGATAATGGAGGAAAGTCCAGGGTATTGTTCCAGTCTGTTTGTAGCACAGGTGCATTGTCCATGGGGACATAGGAAGGGGACCAATGGCAGTTCAAGGTGGACAAGGTGACTGAGTGGAACACAAGGGGGACAATCAGGAGAGTCTAATTTCCTGGCGGTGGTCTTGGCATGTGTCTCTGGCTTCTGTCTGGTTCGCAGGGAATGTTTGCAGGGTGGTTCACCTTCTGCAGGGGGAGAGGTGCTGGTGGCCTGTTGGTCCTGTGGTGGGGCCTCCTGGCCACTAGCGGCAGCAGAAGTGTAGGGCTGTTCAGATGACTGGCTAGTGGCAGAGGCCTGCTGGTGTGTTGTTGCCTCCCTCATGATGTTGGCCATGACTGCCAGCACCCCTGCTATGGAGATCAGGGTGTTAATGGCCTGCAAGTCCTCCCTGATCCCCTGGTACTGTCCCTCCTGCAGCCGCCTGTTCTCCTGCACGTTGTCTAAGATCTGGCCCATCATGTCCTGGGAGTGTTAGTAGGCTCATAGGATCTCAGTTTGTGCCTCCTGGAGAGGCAGTTCCCTGGTCCTGTCCTCCCCCTGGCGCACAGCAGTCCTCCCAGTATCCCTGTTGGCCTGGGCCTCTGTCTCCTGAACGGTGTGCCCACTGCCACTGACCCCAGATCCCTGATTGTCTTGTGTGCGAGGTGTGGCCTGGGGTCCCTGTACAGGTGGGCACACTGCTGATTGATGTGTCCTGGGGACAGAGGTGTGGGTACACTGGGAGGGTGCTGTGGTGTTGGATCCTGATGGGGAGGCTCTGTGGTGGTCTGTGACTGGGTTTGGATGACCGGCTGTCCAGCGGTTCTTGATGGGCCAGGTAGATCGTCCAGATCCTGAAGTCCAGAGTTACTGTCATCACTGTGGGCCTCTTCTGTTGAGGGACTGGATAGTGGTGGCACCTCCTTTCCAGTGACATTGGATGGGGTACCTGTGGGGATGTAAATGAGGTATTATGCTTCAGGTGTCTGACATTTGAACTTCTATAGCTTCCCCTCTATGGTTGTTGTTCCCCTGCCAGCTTTTGCTTGTATATGTTGGTGTATAGTGGTTATGATAGTTTCCCTATGCTGTGCATGCTTTGGTGATGAGTGTTTATGCAGGGCTTGGAGGGGTGTCCATGCATTGGTACAGCATGCAGGGCTTGGCATTGGGATTAGTGTGATGTGATCGTGGAGTGTGTGGAATGAAGTGGAGTGATGGGACTGAGGGTGTGTGATGGCATGCAGGTATGGGGGTGAGAATTGTTAAATGTTGACTTACTAGTGTTCAGTCCTCCTCCAACTCTGGCGAGTCCCTCAGGATGCAGTAATGCCAAGACTTGCTCCTCCCATGCTGTGAGTTGTGAGGGAGGAGATGGGGGTCCACCGCCAGTCCTCTGTATAGCGAGCTGGTGTCTTCCTGCAGTGGAACGTACCTTCCCCCGTAGGTCGTTCCACCTCTGCCTGATGTCATCCCTTGTTCTTGGATGCTGTCCCACGGCATTGACCCTGTCCACGATTCTCTGCCATAGCTCCATCTTCTTTGCTATTGATATCTGCTGCACCAGTGCTCCAAAGAGCTGTGGCTCTACCCTGACGATTTCCTCCACCATGACCCTTAACTCCTCCTCAGTGAAACAGGGCTGTCTTTGTGGTGCCATGGGTGTTGTGTGATGTTTGTTGGTGAGGGTGTGTTGGGTAATGTGTTGGGGTGTTTGCTGTGGAGTGCGTGAGGGGTGTATGGGTGTGAGTGGTGTGTGTGTCTAGTTGTCTCTGTGCTCTTCTTCTCAGTCTTGTGGTGGCAATAGTTGTTGGTAAAGGGTTCTGGGTAATGTGGGTGTGTGTTTTATAGTGGTGTGTGGGTGTGGTGTGTGTATTGGGGTCAGGTGTGTATTGTTTGAATTGGCCAATGTGGTGGTGTTTTGTCTGTGGGTGTCCATTCTGAGTGCGGCGGTATGTACCCCCAATGGTTTACCACTGTTGAATGTCTGCCATGGTGATTTGTGGGTCAAAATGTGATGGGCGTTGTTCTGTTGGCGTAACGGTGTGGGTTTTGGGACCGCCAGTTTATCACTGACCTTTGTTCTGGCGGATTTGTGTAGGTGGCTGTATTCTGTCAGATTGGCATGTGTGTGTCATAATTTGGTGAATGGATATTCGCCAGCGTGGCGGTAAGCGGTTTTTACCACCAATGTCATAATGAGGGCCATAGTCCTTAATGTCTTCTTTGGGCTCTGTGAGAGACACCTCCCAGACTTCTCTCACTAGACACAGCAGTCCCCTTACCTGATGACCAAACAGAAGTTAAAGGGGGAAAAACCTATTCCCTTCTGTGGCCTTTCTCTGTAGGTAAAAAGCAAGCATGGTAACAGGATATCCCATCTCCTTTTGAGCTTTTCAGGGAGACCTGCAATCATGCCTTTCATTGTTTTGTTGAATATCTCAACTGAACCATTTCTTTGAGGGTGATATGGGGTAGTGAACTTATAAGTCACTCCACATTCATTCCACATTGCTTTGAGGTAAGCAGACATAAAGTTACTACCTCTGTTTGATATCACCTCTTTATGGAAGCCTACTCTAGTAAAGATACTAAGTACGGTTCTAGCAACAGTAGGAGCAGTGATAGTCCTAAGGGGTGTAGCTTCAGGGTACCTGGTGGCATGATCCACTACCACCAGTACAAATCTGTTCCCTGATGCGGTTGGAGGGTCCAGGGGGTCAACAACATCAACGCCTAAACTTTCAAAGGGAACCAAACCACTGGAATTGGAATTAGGGGGTCCTTTGGGTGGCCACCTGTCTTGCCACTGACTTGACAAGTGACACAGGAGTTTAAAAAACTCCACCTTCTGAGACATACCTGGCCAGTAGAAGTGAGGTACCAACCTACTCCAAGTTTTGGACTGGTCTGGCCAATAACCCAGCTAAGATGATGTCATGAGCCTGTGAGAAAGTAGCCTCTTTCTAAGATGGTTACCCACATGTTTGGCAAGTTTGACAGTGTGTTTTCACTGTGTCACTGGGATCCTGCTAGCCAGGACCCCAGTGTTTATGGCTTGTGGCCTACATGTCAGTATGTTTCCCTGTTTTTGTCAGAATGCTTGACTGTGTCATTGGAGTACTGCTAACCAGGACCCCAGTACTCATGCTCTCTCTCATTCCAAATATGTCCTTACATACGGGTAACTCAGTATTTCACTCCAAATTGGCATACTGGTCCCCCCTTATAAGTCCCTAGTATATGGTACCCAGGTACCCAGGGCATTGAGGCTCTAGGGGATCCCTATGGGCTGCAGCATTTCTTTTGCCACCCATACGGAGACCATGCAAAGGCTTCCTCAGGATTGCCATTGCAGCCTGTGTGAAATAGTGCATGCACTATTTCGCAGCCATTTTCATTGCACCAGGTCACTTATAAGTCACCTATATATAAGGCCTTCCAACCCAGAAGGCTGGATGCAAAGTACCTGTGTGGGAGGAGACCCCTGCACTAGCAGAGGTGCCTCCCCATCATCCAGGCCCATTTCCCCAGACTTGTGAGTGCGGGGACGCCATTTTACCCCATGCACTGGACATAGGTCAATACCTATGTCCAGCTTCACAATAGTAACCCCGAATATTGCCATGTAAGGTGTCTAACAACCGGGAATTGTACTCCAATACTAATTCTATTATTAGTTGCACAATCCCATGCACTCTGGGGGCTCTACAGTGGACCCCAGTACTGCCATACCAGCCTTCTGAGGTTTTCCAGGCAGCCTCAGCTGCTGCCACCTCACAGACAGGTTTCTGCCCTCCTGTTGATTGAGCAGCTCAAGTCCAGGAAGGCAAAACAAAGGATTTCCTTTGGGAGAGGGGTGTTACACCCTCTCCCTTTGGGAATAGGTGTTATAGGCATGGGAGGGGTAGCCTCCCAGAGCCTCTGGAAATGCTTTGAAGGGCACAGATGGTGCCCTCCTTGCATAATCCAGTCTACACCGGTTCAGGGACCCCCAGTCCCTGCTCCGGCATGAAACTGGGCAAAGGAAAGGCGACTGACTACTTCCCTGTCCATCACCACCCCAGGGGTGGTGCCCAGAACTCCTGTAGAGTGTCCCTGGTTAGTAATCTTGGATTCTACAGTGGTCGGGCACTCTGGGAGCATCTGAGTGGCCAGTTCCAGCAGGTGACATTAGAGACCCCTCATGATAGGTGCTTACCTGATTAGGTGACTAATCCCCCTTTCAGGGCTATTTAGGGTCTCTCCTCTAGGTGTTTCTTCAGATTCGGATTGCAAGACTCACACAGGAACCCTCTGCATTCTTTACTTCATCTTCTACTGACAGAACCGCAGCTGAACCCTCCAGGGACGCTACAAACTGCAACAAAGAAGCAAAGACGACTTCTGCAACATTGTATCTTCAGCTCCTGCCAGCAACTGCAACAATTTCCAGGTCGTGCATCCTCCGAGGACTGCCTGTCTTCAGCATGCACCAGAAGAACTGAAGGAATCTCTTGTGGAGTGACGGAGTCACTTCCCTGCTTCAGCAGGCACCTCTGGGCACCGACGACTGGTGGTATGGGTCTCCTCTCCAGACGATGAGCGTGGATCCAGCAACAAGGGTGGTGGACTAAACTGACCCCAACAGTCCCAAGGTCCAGCTATCCAACTTTGGTGGAGGTAGGAGCTTGTCTCCCCACACAAGACAGTACCCTCATGCACCACATGACTTACAGTTGCCAAGGCTTGTGTGCAACTTTCCAAGAAGTCCTTCGTGCATAGCACAGCTTAGGCCTCCAGCACTCCATCCTGCGAAGCACAGCTCCCTAAGTTGTTCTCTGGTGGCGTGTGATCCCTATGTGTCGTGCTGCATGGGCCTCCATTTGCACCTTCTTTGTCACCATGCTGTGGGACTCCTGTGTGCACTGCCTGGGTGTGTGATTGTCAGGGGGTGCTGGGAGGGGGAGAGGGAGGGTGAGGATGGCAGAGGACTCTAGAGGGGTTGGGGAGACCCCTATCTGTGCCAGGGACGGAATTTCCTGGCACTCATAGTACCTACCACCATGGTTTTTGTGGCAGTAAGATTGCCATGAAAACCATGGCGGTAGGCTGGGTCATTATCCCGAGGGTGGGATTGTGATGGCCGCCTGGCTGGAGACTGAAGTCTCCAGCCCGGAGGCTGTTACCACCTTGGCGGACGGAGTGGTACATTGGCGGTTTGGCTTAAGCCAAACCTCCAATGTCATAATTTAGGAAAAGATACCGCCAGCCTGTTGGCAGTACCTTTTCCCCAAATTACCGCTGTCCGCCAGTGTTGTAATGAGGGCCTGAGTATTTTCTTTCATGTGTGTGAGTACTATGTGACTACAGTGGTATTGCAAGAGCTTTGCATCTCTCCTAGTTCAGCCTTGGCTGCTCTGCTGCAAGCTACCTCTAGACAGCCTAGCTGCTAGACACTGACTACATTTCACTAATAAGGGATAACTGGACCTGGTATAAGGTGTAAGTACCTTTGGTACCCACTACAAACCGGGCCAGCCTCCTACAGAGCCAAAGGGAACAGGAACTCTCTATACATCAGAGACACTACCACTCTCCTAGTGCCACCAGGTTTAGGGTCCCTGACCTCAGTATACAGGAGTCACTACTCCCAATAGTTTCTGTGAGCCCCACTGACATCACCCTTTTCCTGGTCAGCGGTTTGCTCTGTCAGGCTCTCAAGAGTGGAACAGGCCCTCTGTCCCTGGCACAGTTCCTCCCTAGAGTGACCCCTGGGCCTAAGAGCTCTGCCACGTAAGTCTCAAGTTTCTGGGGCTCATTTCCCTTAAGGCAGTGCTCTCCAAACTTTTTAATGCTGCACCCCCTCAGTTGAAAAATAAAAATCATTGGGTCCCATCAGTTTTTTTCACAAATATTTTATAAAGATGACAATGTTTAAATATGTCTAGATGTATTTAAACATTGAAGTTAAGTACTGTTACCATTTTAAAAATGCAAAAACATGTTTCTACTTAAAACAAAACACTGCTATCTGTGTAATGCTTCTTTTGACCAGAGCCTGGCGCCCCCCTGGGATCCCTTGAGGCCCCCCAAGGGGGCGCGCCCCCCAGTTTGAAGACCCCTGCCTTAAGGGCTGACAGGTCTTCTCCCTGAGGAGAGGGGGACCTGACCCTTGGGCTGCTCAGAAACTTGCTTATCAGACTTCGTGCCTTTTCTCTTGGGGGGCTGGGACATTATTCCCGGCTCCAGCACCTCTTTTTTACCCTGGTCTTTGCATTGTGCTCTGGTTTTCACACACACCCTCTCAGGTATACCCATCATAGCTGCATGGGTCTTTCTTTTGACCTTAGCCCATGCTGAGGACTCCAGAACATTTCCTAGCAAACAGGCTACAAGAGTTGCAGAGGATACCACCATCTTTTTTTGTCCAGTAACCCCCTTCCCACTTGAAGGACACCATTGCCATTGGATGGACCTTAGCTTGGTTATTAGTATTGATGACGGTGAACGTTTCCCCAGTAAGATACTGTTCTGGGGATATCAGTGTTTTAGTCACCATGGTGACACTTGCATCTGTATCCCTCAGTGCTTCAACTCTGATCCCATTAATATGGGACTGTAGTCTGTACTTCTCCAGATTACTGGACCAGACAACCAGGGCAGCTACATCCATCCCTCCCCCGAGACTAAAGTTGCTTCTGTGAGCTTTCTGACATGGTCAGGGCCCTCCTGTGATCCCATCTGGAGACTTACCACCTCATCAGGGGCTGCAGGTGCATTAGGTTGATTCTTTGTGGGGAATGCAGGGTCTCCAGTTCGGTGCCCATTGGCTTTGCAATTAAAGCACCAAGCCTTCTTAGGGTCACAGTTCTTACCCTGGTAAGCACCCTTGCTCTGTGTCTTGTCTCAGGTCCCACCCTCCCGAAGAGGTCACCATCTTTTCCACAGGCTGGCTTAGCAGCCCCTTTCTTTTGGTCACCCCCACCGTGAGTTGTCTTGCATACCCTAGTTTTGACCCAGTAGTCTGCCCTTTTTCCCAATTCTTGGGGATAAATTGGACCTACGACTAAGAGGTACCAATACAATTTTTCAGAAACACAGTTACTTGACAGATGCTGTTCCATAATAAGATTACAAAGCCCATCATAGTCTTGCACCTGGTTCACTTTTAACTAGCCACACTGTGTTGAGAAGCCAACAAAATGCACCCCGAATTGACAATAGGTTTTTCTAGTTTCCCTGAACCTTATCCTGTGCCCTTCAGTTGTGAGACCAAATCCCTCAATCAGAGTATCTTCCATTTGGTCCTAGGACTAAGCATCTGCTCCACTCATTTTCAGGAGTCTATCCCTATACTTTCCTGAGAACGGCTCTCAGAGTAAGAGAGTCCCAATGCTTCTCTCATGGTACAAGCCCTCTCAAAAGCTGTCAACCATTTGGTAATATCATCATCCTCTGAATATTTGGAGACAATCCTTTTGGGAATCTTTGGGTCAAAACCTTCTTCTTTGTCCCTATTTAAAAATTTGCTGGCACCACAGATGGGTCCTAGGCCCATCTCAGCTTTTTATTTTTCTATTTTCAAGAGTCTAGCCTCTAACTTCATCCTCTTGGCTAGCTTCTGTAGTTCAGCATCTTCACTGTCTCCATCTACTGGGGTACTGTCAGAAGTGCCTCCAGTGATGTTACTGTCTAATTCATCATCCTCTTCCACCTCAGTGTCCTGAGGGGCTCCTTTACTTGACAGGGCTCTATCTTTTTCTGCTTGCACCTGCTGTAGATGGACTTTTGTGGGCTTAGTGCCCATTGCAAGTTTCCATGCTTGGCAGAGGGCCATAAGTTGAGTAACTTTAAGGAGTTTGTAGGGGCACAGGTTGAGCTCCTGGGATGACCCTGCTGCCTCAGCCCTGGTTTTAATGAAGTTGGGGCGTTATTAGTACTTAAAAAAACTAAAAAGGCCTAACGTAGCTAAAGTATTTTGAATTATAAAAGGTTTTGACTGGGGGACTTAACACAAGGCCTGACAGCTAATTTTAAACAATTTAGAAAGATTGCAAGAATGGAAAAATGTTTCCTAACTAAAGACAATTTCTGATTCCTTTGTGCAATCACTTATTAACTGAGTGGTACAGCAAATGTCAAGTCTTGTATCCCACCGCTGTGCCACCAATGTAGGAAGATGACTCTTTATATGATATATTTATCATGCAAAGAGTCCAGGGGTTCCCTTACTGCTGGACAGGGGCTTGCTCTAGCAATCCCAAGGTGCTCTTTTAGTGGGTAGCAGGGTTGAGCAGCTTTAGGCTTATCAGAGAGTTAGGTATCTGCAAATACGCACACGTTTTGGCACCAGAGTCAATCTGATCAGGTAAGTACATTTTGCAGGAAAAATCTTTACAGTTTCGAAAAGTCGACACTTTCTGAAAAGTTGCAATGTTATCCTTTAGAGTGAAAAACAAGTACTGCATTCAGGTATAGTACAGCAACTTACAGGACCAATCTCCTATGCTGAACGTGAGTACTGGGCAAGGGTCAGGACCACAGTGGGTGTGGTCACACCGGGCAGCACTGGGGTGGCTGTGTGCAGAGGTGTAGTACGGCGTTGGGTGACCAATGTTAGTCAATGGGGATCGGTCAGGTTGAAAAGAGGCTGAAGGCCTGGACAAGGAGTCCACTCTGGAAGAACCAACAGGTGGGTTCAACTCTTGAGAAGCTCAGGGTCGAGGGACACCTTTGGTCCTCTTCTCCACAGGCCAGGGGTGATGGGTGTAGAGGCATCCTGAGGCACTGTGTTTTCTCCACCGGGAAAACCTGCAGTTGAGGGGGCCTGCAGGCAGAGGCTACAGGTCCGTCAGTGAGTACACAGTGGGCAAGTCCAAGATGGGCTTTGTCTCTGGAGGGCTGGGGGGACCACATCAGCACTATTGATCCAGTTCAACTCTGGGCAGAAGGCACCGGTGCCGTGGTGTTTTTTAGTGTCTGCTTTTCTGTGGTCTGGAGTCCTCGCATTGTCTTGGAGTGCCTGCAAGATGCAGGGAAGCAGCTCCACTGCTCCACAGGAGTTCCTGGGTCTTTGTTGATGGCAGGCAGGCCTCCCAGGCTTTTGGAGGCATAGCAGCTTGCAGGACGAGTCAACTTTGCACAAATCAGCTGGAACAGCAGACAGGCCAGCAGGGCTAGGCCCAAACAGGTGCTTCTTCCTCTGGGTTTGCTTTTGCAGCTCTTGGGTGGTGTACTTCTTCGTTGGTCAGTAGGAATCTGATTTCCTGGTGCCTGGGGCTCCCCTAAATACTGCGCCAAGTGGTGTTTTGGGGAGTGTAGATTGGTTGCTAACGGGCTACTTACTCTTGGGGTCACTACACCCCCTCTATGACCACTTCTTGAGGGAAGTGGGCATAACCCTGTCCCAGAGATACTAAATCTGCCAACTAAAAAATGGCAGATTTCTAAAAGTTGGGTCCACATCAGGCAGCGCACCTTAGGGGTGGTACTGACCTGAGGGGTGGACACACCTCCCTGAATACTAAATTCACCACCTCTCCAGGTGCCAAATGGACCTTAAATGACCGGTTCGCAGGTCTCCTGATGGGCGGGGTGTGTAAGCCCCTCTCCCAGAGCAGGCTTTGTTTATGACTGCCCAAGAGCAAAGGCTCTCACCCTTCCATCACTGGCATCACAGAGGGTTTATTAATATGAGATGTTTAATACCAATCATCCCTATTTTCAGTGAAGCCATCATGTAGCTGGGGAACTCGTGTTGACTAGTGTCCAGCTCATGTACTTAAATGGCTTCCCTGTACCCTCACTATATCTAAGAATCGGTAAAGACATAGGGGGTCATTCTAACTTTGGCGGGCGGCGGAGGCCGCCCGCCAAAGTTGCCCCGCCATAATCCCGCTGCGCGGTCAAATGACCGCCGCGGTAATTCTGGCTTTCTCGCTGGGCGGGCGGGCGACCGCCAAAAGGCCGCCCGCCCAGCGGGAAAGCACCAGCAACGAGGATGCCGGCTCCGAATGGAGCCGGCGGAGTTGCTGGTGTGCGACGGGTGCAGTTGCACCCATTGCGATTTGAAAATCAATGTGGGGCCCTGTTAGGGGGCCCCTGCAGTGCCCATGCCCATCCCAGGGGCCCCACGACACCCGTTCCCGCCAGCCAGGTTCTGGCGGTGAAAACCACCAGAACCAGGCTGGCGGGAAGGGGGTCGGAATCCCCATGGCGGCGCTGCTTGCAGCGCCGCCGTGGAGGATTCCCTGGGGCAGCGGGAAGCCGGCGGGAAACCGCCGGCTTCCCTTTTCTGACCGCGGCTTTACCGCCGCAGTCAGAATGCCCCCGGAAGCACCGCCAGCCTGTTGGCGGTGCTTCCGTTGCCCTCCACCCTGGCGGTCATAGACCGCCAGGGTTGGAATGAGGGCCATAGAGAGGCATATCTGCTCATGCAGATATTCCTGACATGTAATATAATGTATCCTGTCTTAGGGCTGGAAGGCCTGCTGTAGGGGTGACTTACATATATTGTACAGTGTTAGGGGACATGGCACACAGGTGGTGTGCTATGTTGTGCTTTCACTTTTAGCTGCACCAAGACATGCAGCCTGCAATGGCAGTCAGTGTTTGCTAGGTGAGAGGTCCATGAGGGTGGCTCAAAACATGCTACAGCCCCTGGGGGCGCTCTGTGGTACCCATGCCTTGGGTACCAGGAATATCTTTTACTAGGGTCTTACAGGGAGATGAAAGGTATAGCCAATTGCGGAACAATTCCACAGTTTTAGTGAAAGAGATCTGGCACTAGGGACCTCGTTAGCAGGGACCCAGAACACTTTCAGTCAAAATGACATCTAATACCAGGCAAAAAGTGGGGGTGACCATGTAAAAAAGGGGCACTTTCCTACACCATGTGTACCAGTAATCATGGCGATCAGTCCATTATTTAGTTCTCTGTGCTTATCATATCAGTCTAAGTCTTAACTGTTTGGAGAAAGTTAAGTCACCATTGTTCCTTTATCCTCTGTGTTTGCTTTTCTAATTTAGTGTTTCAACTGCAATACTGCATGCTTACTGCATGACCCTGCTTGCCTCTTTACTCCATTGCGCAGTAGACTCCCCACATTGTGATTCCCAAGCTTGGCAGTCTCGAAATCCATGGTCAGGATGAAGCGCTAGAGCACAATGTGATGGCTCGTCAAGGCCTTCTGCCTGACAGCGCATGCATCAAAGCAGAGCTGGCAGGATAATTCTCACTCTAGGCCTCACATGTGAAGAGAGATGCCTTTTTCATTCATTAGTAGTGCAATCCAGTCAATTCATCTCTAGTCTTCCTGCCTGCTCACAGAATAGCGCCAACGGAGTAAGGAGACACCACTGGGCCATATTTTCTAAGGTTTCTGCAATGTACCAGTGAGCAGGACAGCCCATCAAATATAGAGGTGTTATTAAAGTGCAACCTCCCTTGCCATGAAGAGAAACATAAATCACACAGAAAACAAATCAATCTTGTGTGCACTCCTTTAAGGACCGCAAGAACTCTCACTAATATGAGGGCAAAGAGGAAGACCGGCCCCTTGAGCAGTACAATCTCACTGATGACTTAGGCAAAACATTTCCCCAAGCAGTTTCAAAGGTGCTGAAACCTCATAATAATCATCAGCTCCCACTGTGGGCGTAAAGACTTCCCAATCCCTTAATGGGAGGAATATCTCTCTAAGACAGATCCAGTACAATTCAGGATACAATGGCATTCTACGACCTGCCAGTGCTATAAAGAGGTGTAGCACTGGGCACCTGGAAGAGTTCAACAGAGAAGGAGAATCCTTCTGTAAGAGAATATGCACATTGAAACACTCGTATTCCACTCGAGAGGCTATAGCCATCAGGGAAAATAGAAACAATGTTGCTCTGGAATTAGACCACAGCACTGGGTACCCCATAAAAGGGAAAAGAAGAAGCACAAATGAGGATATGGCCTCATCTGATGATGAGCCAGGGGTAGAGGACCTGGCGTCTGAACCTGCCATCTACAGGAGGGCTAGATAAAAAAAAAAAAAAAATTGGGGTTGTTTGAACCCAAACTTATCTACCATTCTAGATCATCCAAATGGATTCTGACCACTAAAGTGGCATATTATGTGGAAGGTAAGACAGCCCCTAGACAAGGAGGCCAAGGTGAGGCTGAGGGTAAAGTGCACCAGACTCTCCTTGAAGGGCAAGGTGATTGACTCCAGAGATTGATACCAAGATCGGCACCTTTTTCTCCAAGTATATGAAGGATCTCTCGAAAAGGATATATTGCTGCTGGAGGGCCTGTCAGGATAAACGCCTGGATGTTATAGCCTCCCTCATGAAAATATTGGAACTGGTTGAATAAGCCAAGGAATCCAACATTACAGTGCCTGCTGAGGTAGTTTCTGGCTGGGCCCAATGGGCAGAATAGATGTTGGGCAACACCAGTTGTGCACTGTTGGCAGAAGGGTGCAGATCCCTCCTCATTAAGATTGATCCTAAACTAGCCGGATGAGGCAGAGGCTGCTGCTCTGGCCTTTTCTCCAAGGCTCCTGCAAAGGGCAGATTAAGAGGAATATTGAATGGCAAGATACTCACCAAGAGGAACCTACTTCCCTTTACAAGACTACTTGAAAGGAAGCGGTGGTAGAGCATCAATCAGATGGGGAACCAATGCCCCAGAGGGATTTTACAGTAAGAATTATCGATTTGTATCTTCGAGAGCTGGGGAGGGGGCAGTTGAGGAGGCTCAAAAACAGGTGGTAAAATTTGACAAACGATCCAGTGGTTTTGGAAACGGTAGAGGGTTTCTACATAGAGTTTAATGGAACCCCAGTTCAGACCTCTTGCCTCCATCTTCTGAGATTTTCAGAACAAGAGATGGGTCTCATAGACAAGGAGGTAAAGGAGATGGAGACCAAAGGTGGAATTTACAGGCTGGCACTAAACCCCGAAGGTTTTCTAAGCAATATCTTCCAGATCAATAAAAAAGGATTCAAACCAGTGATCAACAAGTGGCTAGCTTACTACCACTTCAAAATGGAAGGTCTCTCTCTCTTGAGAGATGCAGTCCTTATGGGAGACTGGGTGGACAGGCTGCACCTGAAACATGTTTACTGGACATTTCCAATTTTCCTTCCACACATAAGATTTCTTCACTTTGGTTAGAGGGATCAAGACAATGAGTTTTGAGCATTTCCATCCGGCCGTTGTCAGGCCCCTGGTGCTTTACCAGGTTTCTGCACCCAATTGTAAAATACTTGAGGGCCAGAGGCACTAGGCTAATCATATACTTGGGCGACATGCTGCTGATGGATCAATGCCAACAGCAACTGTCACCGAATCTGAACATGACTTTTGCATTGTTACAGGATCTGGGATTTGTCACAAACATAGTGAAATCAGATTTGCAGTCTAGCCAGACAATGGTGGTCATTACAACCCTGGCGGACGGTGTTAAAGCGGCGGTAAGACCGCCAACAAGCTGGCGGTAAAAAATTTGGAATTACGACCGTGGCGGAAACCGCCAACAAAGACAGCCACTTTAACACTACGACCGCCACGGCGGTACAAACAAACAGCGCGGCGGTCACCGCCAACAGACAGGCGGAGGACAATGTACCGCCCACACTATTATGACAGGCCAATCCGCCACCTTTTCCGGGGCAGATTCACTGCGGATAAAAACACGGCGGAAACAGGAATTTCGAAGGGAAAACGCTCACCTCTACACACTACACGAGGAACGAGGACACCATGGACCCGGAACTCCAAATCCTACCTGCGATAGTCTTCCTGCTCCTGTACCAGGAGCACGAATGCCAGCGGCGAAGACCATGGTGAGTACTGCATCTACGACACAGGGGAGGGGGGAGGCAAAAAACAGGGACACACACGTGCAACACCCCCACCCTCACCCACTACAACACACACACTAATACATATCTACACATTATAGTTACACCCCCCCCCCAACCCCCCCCGTAAGAATGCAAAGACAAGAGGAAATTAGTGTAACCATTGTAATCTATTAAAATGCAGTACGCAAAAATATACATATATACACTATTAACAAAATATACACCAAAAATAGTAGTCCAGGTATTGCACCATTCATAGTCCGTGGACCACTGGGCCCAAAATGCATGGGCGAGGCCCACACTCGATACCAGATCAACACAGAGAGAACACTGCAGGGGCATCAGATAGAAATACAACAGGCACCTCAGGGGGAAGGGAAGGGGGGCACCTCAGCCGGATGAGTGCAAGACGCCAGATCCACGAGGGGGCTCCATGCCCATTGATGTATCCTGGGGAGTGCAAAGCCACAGTCTCTCAAGTCTCTACAGTGGGTGGTTTGCCCACTGCATTATCCTGGGGAGTGCAAAGCCACAGTCTCTCAAGTCTCTCCAGTGGGTGGTTTGCCCACTGTTCAATCCTGGGGAGTGCAAAGCCACAGTCTCTCAAGTCTCTACAGTGAGTGTTTTGCCCACTGCATTATCCTGGGGAGTGCAAAGCCACAGTCTCTCAAGTCTCTCCAGTGGGTGGTTTGCCCACTGTTCAATCCTGGGGAGTGCAAAGCCACAGTCTCTCAAGTCTCTACAGTGGGTGTTTTGCCCACTGCTTTATCCTGGGGAGTGCAAAGCCACAGTCTCTCAAGTCTGTACAGTGAGTGGTTTGCCCACTGATCAATCCTGGGGAGTGCAAAGCCACAGTCTCTCAAGTCTCTACAGTGGGTGTTTTGCCCAATGCTGCATCCTGGGGAGTTCAAAACCACAGTCTCTCAAGTGGATAACAGTCTCCACTGGTTCTGGAGGGGGACTGGTGCCCAGAGTGCTTCATCCTGTGAAGGACAGAGGTAGTGGATGCATGTCTCCATTGGTTCTGGAGGGGGACTGGTGCTCAGAGTGCTTCATCCTGTGAAGGACTGAGGTAGTGGATGCATGTCTCCACTGGTTCTGGAGGGGGACTGGTGCACCGAGTGCATCACTCACCCCATGACGGACCCAGTTGCGTCAGTGCCCCTGCCGACCATGGGCTAGCGGTGCTTGATTTGGCGGTGCCCTGTTCAGCGGTGCTTGAGTTGGTGGTGCCCTGTTCAGCGGTGCTTGAGTTGGCGGTCCTTCAAGGCCCAGTGGTGCTTGATTTGGCGGTGCCCTTTTCAGCGGTGCTTGAGTTGGCGGTCATTCATGGCCCAGCAGTGCTTGATTTGGCGGTGCCCTGTTCAGCGGTGCTTGTGTTGGCGGTCCATCATGGCCCAGCGGTGCTTGATTTGGCGGTGCCCTGTACAGCGGTGCTTGAGTTGGCAGTCCTTCATGGCCCAGCGGTGCTTGATTTGGCGGTGCCCTGTTCAGCGGTGCTTGAGTTGGCGGTCCTTCATGGCCCAGCTGGGCTGTGGCTGGCGTGGCCCTCCTGGGCAGCTGGGCTGTGGCTGGCGGGGCCCTCCTGGGCAGCTGGGCTGGGGCTGGCGGGGCCCTCCTGGGCAGCTGGGCTGGGGCTGGCGGGGCCCTCTGGGCAGCTGGGCTGGGACAGGCGTGGCCCTCCTGGGAAGCTGGGCTGGCGGGGCCCTCCTGGGCAGCTGGGCTGACAGGGCCCTCCTGGGCAGTGGGGATGGGGCTGGCAGGGCCCTCCTGGGCAGCTGGGCTGAGGCTGGCGGGGCCCTCCTGGGCTGCTGGGCTGGGGCTGGCAGTCCTTCATGGCCCAGCTGGGCTGTGGCTGGATTGGCCCTCCTGGGCAGCTGGGCTGTGGCTGGCGGGGCCCTCCTGGGCAGCTGGGCTGGGACAGGCGGGGCCCTCCTGGGAAGCTGGGCTGGTGGGGCCCTCCTGGGCAGCTGGGCTGGCAGGCCCTCCTGGGCAGCTGGGCTGGCAGGGCCCTCCTGGGCAGTGGGGATGGGGCTGGCGGGGCCCTCCTGGGCAGCTGGGCTGAGGCTGGCAGGGCCCTCCTGGGCAGCTGGGCTGGCGGGGCCCTCCTGGGCAGCTGGGCTGGCGGGGCCCTCCTGGGCAGCGGGGATGGGGCTGGCGGGGCCCTCCTAAGCAGCGGGGATGGGGCTGGCGGGGCCCTCCTGGGCAGCGGGGATGATGGCGGTCTTCTCCGCTGTGCTGCTCTTCCCAGGCTTGCCGGGTTTCTTGTGGCCCTTCCCCCCCTTGGGAGGTGTCCCCTGGGAGCGGCTTGGGTGGCTGGAGTCTTCCCCCTCTCCCGCCGGGCACTGGCCAACTTCTGGTGCTTCACATGGAGGGGACTGGCTGTGCTGTGGCTCCGTGCCACACTGGCTGTCCTGGTGGCCGGTGCACTCCACATACCTGTGAATACAGGCACCACTGGTCCTGGAGATGTTGTGGCTGGGGTGCTAGTTCAGGACCTAGGAGATGGACGGGGGGGAGGTGTGGGAAAAAGGTCAAGGCTGGACAGGAAAAGTTTTTTGGACACAATGGGACAGGTAGCTGGAGGGGGTTTGGGAGTGGAGGTGGTAGTAGGAGGTGTACGTTTGGTGACTTTGGGTGCAGGTGCGGTACAAACAAACAGCGCGGCGGTCACCGCCAACAGACAGGCGGAGGACAATGTACCGCCCACACTATTATGACAGGCCAATCCGCCACCTTTTCCGGGGCAGATTCACTGCGGATAAAAACACGGCGGAAACAGGAATTTCGAAGGGAAAACGCTCACCTCTACACACTCCACGAGGAACGAGGACACCATGGACCCGGAACTCCAAATCCTACCTGCGATAGTCTTCCTGCTCCTGTACCAGGAGCACGAACGCCAGCGGCGAAGACCATGGTGAGTACTGCATCTACGACACAGGGGAGGGGGGAGGCAAAAAACAGGGACACACACGTGCAACACCCCCACCCTCACCCACTACAACACACACACTAATACATATCTACACATTATAGTTACACCCCCCCTAACCCCCCCCGTAAGAATGCAAAGACAAGAGGAAATTAGTGTAACCATTGTAATCTATTAAAATGCAGTACGCAAAAATATACATATATACACTATTAACAAAATATACACCAAAAATAGTTGTCCAGGTATTGCACCATTCATAGTCCGTGGACCACTGGGCCCAAAATGCATGGGCGAGGCCCACACTCGATACCAGATCAACACAGAGAGAACACTGCAGGGGCATCAGATAGAAATACAACAGGCACCTCAGGGGGAAGGGAAGGGGGGCACCTCAGCCGGATGAGTGCAAGACGCCAGATCCACGAGGGGGCTCCATGCCCATTGATGTATCCTGGGGAGTGCAAAGCTACAGTCTCTCAAGTCTCTACAGTGGGTGGTTTGCCCACTGCATTATCCTGGGGAGTGCAAAGCCACAGTCTCTCAAGTCTCTCCAGTGGGTGGTTTGCCCACTGTTCAATCCTGGGGAGTGCAAAGCCACAGTCTCTCAAGTCTCTACAGTGGGTGTTTTGCCCACTGCTGCATCCTGGGGAGTTCAAAACCACAGTCTCTCAAGTGGATAACAGTCTCCACTGGTTCTGGAGGGGGACTGGTGCCCAGAGTGCTTCATCCTGTGAAGGACAGAGGTAGTGGATGCATGTCTCCACTGGTTCTGGAGGGGGACTGGTGCTCAGAGTGCTTCATCCTGTGAAGGACAGAGGTAGTGGATGCATGTCTCCACTGGTTCTGGAGGGTGGACTGGTGCCCAAAGTGCTTCATCCTGTGAAGGACTGAGGTAGTGGATGCATGTCTCCACTGGTTCTGGAGGGGGACTGGTGCCCCGAGTGCATCACTCACCCCATGACGGACCCAGTTGCGTCAGTGCCCCTGCCGCTCATGGGCTAGCGGTGCTTGATTTGGCGGTGCCCAGTTCAGCGGTGCTTGAGTTGGTGGTGCCCTGTTCAGCGGTGCTTGAGTTGGCGGTCCTTCAAGGCCCAGTGGTGCTTGATTTGGCGGTGCCCTTTTCAGCGGTGCTTGAGTTGGCGGTCATTCATGGCCCAGCAGTGCTTGATTTGGCGGTGCCCTGTTCAGCGGTGCTTGTGTTGGCGGTCCATCATGGCCCAGCGGTGCTTGATTTGGCGGTGCCCTGTACAGCGGTGCTTGAGTTGGCAGTCCTTCATGGCCCAGCGGTGCTTGATTTGGCGGTGCCCTGTTCAGCGGTGCTTGAGTTGGCGGTCTTTCATGGCCCAGCTGGGCTGTGGCTGGCGTGGCCCTCCTGGGCAGCTGGGCTGTGGCTGGCGGGGCCCTCCTGGGCAGCTGGGCTGGGGCTGGCGGGGCCCTCCTGGGCAGCTGGGCTGGGGCTGGCAGTCCTTCATGGCCCAGCTGGGCTGTGGCTGGCGGGGCCCTCCTGGGCAGCTGGGCTGTGGCTGGCGGGGCCCTCCTGGGCAGCTGGGCTGGGACAGGCGGGGCCCTCCTGGGAAGCTGGGCTGGCGGGGCCCTCCTGGGCAGCTGGGCTGGCAGGCCCTCCTGGGCAGCTGGGCTGGCAGGGCCCTCCTGGGCAGTGGGGATGGGGCTGGCAGGGCCCTCCTGGGCAGCTGGGCTGAGGCTGGCGGGCCCTCCTGGGCTGCTGGGCTGGGGCTGGCAGTCCTTCATGGCCCAGCTGGGCTGTGGCTGGATTGGCCCTCCTGGGCAGCTGGGCTGTGGCTGGCGGGGCCCTCCTGGGCAGCTGGGCTGGGACAGGCGGGGCCCTCCTGGGAAGCTGGGCTGGCGGGGCCCTCCTGGGCAGCTGGGCTGGCAGGGCCCTCCTGGGCAGTGGGGATGGGGCTGGCAGGGCCCTCCTGGGCAGCTGGGCTGAGGCTGGCAGGGCCCTCCTGGGCAGCTGGGCTGGCGGGGCCCTCCTGGGCAGCGGGGATGGGGCTGGCGGGGCCCTCCTAAGCAGCGGGGATGGGGCTGGCGGGGCCCTCCTGGGCAGCGGGGATGATGGCGGTCTTCTCCGCTGTGCTGCTCTTCCCAGGCTTGCCGGGTTTCTTGTGGCCCTTCCCCCCCTTGGGAGGTGTCCCCTAGGAGCGGCTTGGGTGGCTGGAGTCTTCCCCCTCTCCCGCCGGGCACTGGCCAACTTCTGGTGCTTCACATGGAGGGGACTGGCTGTGCTGTGGCTCCGTGCCACACTGGCTGTCCTGGTGGCCGGTGCACTCCACATACCTGTGAATACAGGCACCACTGGTCCTGGAGATGTTGTGGCTGGGGTGCTAGTTCAGGACCTATGAGATGGACGGGGGGGGAGGTGTGGGAAAAAGGTCAAGGCTGGACAGGAAAAGTTTTTTGGACACAATGGGACAGGTAGCTGGAGGGGGTTTGGGAGTGGAGGTGGTAGTAGGAGGTGTACGTTTGGTGACTTTGGGTGCAGGTGCATGCGCTGGAGGCTGTCGTGAGGTGGATGGCTGTTGGGTGGGTGTGTGCCTGCGTTTGTGTATCTTGGGAGGGGGCGTCACAGACACACTGGGAGAGGACACAGGGGACGTGTGAATGGTAGTGGGGGTGGTGACTGCACGTGAGAGGGGTGTGCTGGTGGGTGTGCTGGTGAGGGACGTAGTGGCTGTAGAGGTAGTGCATGCAGGTGTGTGTGTAGATGAGACTGGGAGGGAGGAGGGAGACGAGGAGGAGGGGGACACAGTGGAGGCAGTGGATGTTGGTGTGTCTGCATGTGTGTGATGCTTGTGTGAGTGCCTGTGGGATGTATGGTGCTTATGTTTGCCTGAGCTTCCCTTGTGTGGTGAGGTGTGTGCAGGCTGGTCTGATGGTGTACTTGGGATAGGCAGAGGTACAGGGGATTGGGTCTTTGGGGAGGAAGTTGGAGGGGGGAGGCTAGACACAGGGACAATGGCTGCCATCAGTGCTGAGGCCAGAGTTCGAAAGGCTCGGTGAAGGGCCGCCTGACTAGAATGCATTAGTTTGTTGCAACTGCCTTTCTACACCTTGGTTGGCATTCAAAATGGTAGACCGCCCAACAGTGAGGGACCTGAGGAGGTCAATGGCCTCCTCACTAAGGGTAGCAGGGGTCACTGGGGCAGGGCCTGAGGTGCCTGGGGCGAAGGTGATGCCCACCCTCCTGGGTGAGCGGGCATGGGCAAAGGCTGAGGGGCTGCTGGTAGGGCGGTGATGGTAGGGGGGGTGGCGGCTGTACCTGTAGATGCGGGGGGCACAGATGTTGCCACCACCACAAGGAAGCTCCCATCAGAGGATGAGTCTGTGTCGCTGGTGTCCGCTCCTGTCCCCGCTGTGGAGCTCCCCTCGCCCTCCGTCCCACTGGTGAATTCTGAGTCCGTAGTGTGGCCCTCCATGGCCATGTGGGATGCAGCTCCCTCGTGCCCCGGTGCCATTGCTGCTCCGCCTGATGATGCTAATGCACACAAGAACAGGGAGACCACAAAAAGGGGGGGAAACAGAAGAAAGACATGTTGAGTACATGGATTACCGCTACCGTTGGCGGACAAGACAGACACAGAAGCCCCCTGCACTATGCCGCGCTTTTGGGCTCTACAGTGCAATTCCTGGGAAATGGCCTACAAGGCTATGGACGACATCTGCACACATAGGTGACACAGGGGCATGAATAGCTGTACTTGGCACTCTACAGAGGTGAGGTGGGGTGGGGGGGCCACAGGGCCATGCCTTATGGAGGGGCCTAGCCTACAGAACTCGCCCTGGCCTAGGGAAACCCACAGCCCTCCTCCCCCACCCAGACGACTCCACTGCGCGCAAAGTCAGCTGAATGAGAGTGTACTCACCCCCTTGTGTCTGCTGTGATGCCCTTAAGCGCCCATCCAACTCCGGGTAGGCCACCGCCAGGATCCTGAACATCAGGGGGGTCATGGTTCGACGGGCACCCCTCCCACGTTGGGAGGCCATCCCTAGCTGAGCCTCCGCCGTCTTCTTGCTCCAGCGGCGAATGTCCTCCCATCTTTTCCGGCAGTGGGTGTTCCGTCAGTGGTAGACCCCCAGGGTCCGGACGTCCTTGGCGATGGCACGCCAAATATCTTTCTTCTGGTGGGCGCTGACCTACATGAAATGTACAGGGGAAGAAGAGAAGTCATTACCAACTGCACCGTCAAATTGAGTGGCCCCCATCCCTACCCTTGCCATGTGGCACATGCACCCACTGTCTTTCATGCACACAGAACTCTGCCCCCTTCCTTCTTACATCCAGCCCTCTCCACACAGGCATAGCCCATACAACATGCTCACTGTGTACTTACCTGTTTGCCTGGAGGACCGTAGAGTAGCGTGTACTGGGGAAGGACCCCATCAATGAGCTTCTCCAACTCCTCTGATGTGAAGGCAGGGGCCCTTTCCCCAGAAGCATGAACCATTGTCTCTTCCAGACCGAGGTCACAGCAGCACTTGAAGTGTAGGTCCTCTCCTGTCGAAGATCAGGTATCGAGTGGTTAAACAGATAGAAAATGGCGGTCACATCCGCGGCGGTCACGTCCGCGGTGGTGCGTACCATCACCGCCGGCGTACATCGTCATTGGCTCCTGGGACCCATAGGGTCCAATGCTAACCAATGCAGCATTGCGACGCGGTCTCCGACCGCCTACCGCGACGGTGTACAACGCCAGCGCAGTTACCTCACATCCCATTGTCCCACTGTAGAGGTCAGGCAGCCGCCATTTCAGGGGCCCACATGGCCTAATTTCCAACTGCGTTACACATACCTAGGCCTAGTCTCAACACACATAGAGGCCACATTTTGTGTATGATTGGTGTTCTGGGTAAACTGTGGGTACGTACCTCTGAGTTGTTTTACTCTGTGCTCGCTGTTGTCCTTCATAGGCACTGTCCGGAATTATGGACAGGGTGACAAAGTGGGACAGTGGGATGACAATCAGGGTGGTCTCATTTCTTGGCGGGGGTCTTGGCATCGTGCTCTGTCTTTGTCCTAGATCTCAGGGACCGTTTGCGGGGTGGTTCTCCGTCTGCAGGGGGTGGGGTGCTGGTGGTCCTGTGGCGGGGCGTCCTGTCCACTAGCGCCGGCGGAGGTGGTGGGCAGTTCATCGTCCATGCTAGTGTCAGGGGCCCCTGGGTGGGTGCTGTGCTGGTGTTTCCAGATGGGGGAAGGTCTGTGGTGGCCTGTGCCTGTGTGAGGGGAACCGACTGTCCCGAGGCCCACGATGTCCGGGTTGGTCATCTAGATCCAGTTGGACAGAGGTGCTGTCATCACTGTGGGCCTCTTCTGTGGGTGGAGTGGACATGTCTGGACCCTCCTGTCTGTTGATGTTGGGTAGTGGTCCTGTAGGGGTGGAAAGGCATGATTATTGCATCTGTGTGTGTCATGGTGTGCAATGGGTAGGTGACCGTGTACCCCAGTGCTGACATTCCTGTGTGTGAGCTTGTGTGATGATGGTTTAGGGGGTGTATGGGTATGTGCAGTGGGCATGCTTTATTGATGGGTGCCCATGCTTTGTTGTTGCATGCAGGGCTTCATGCTGGGATGTGTGGTTTGTGATATTGGTACATTTGTGAGGAGTTAGAGTGATAGGGGTGAGGGCAAGGGTGGGGGTATGTGATAGCATGCAGGTAGGGTGGGGGATGTAATAGTTAAGATTTGACTTACCATAGTCCATTCCTTCATCAACTCCTGCGAGGCCCTCAGGATGCAGAATCGCCAAGACCTGCTCCTCCCATGTTGTTAGTTGTGGGTGAGGAGGTGGGGGCCAGTCCGCTGAACTGCCTGGTGGTGTCTTGAGACCATGGAACGCACCTTCCCCCGTAGGTCGTTCCCCCTTTTCCTGATGTCCTCCCGATTTCTTGGGTGTTGTCCCACTGCGTTGACCCTGTCCACTATTCTTTGCCATAGCTCCATCTTCCTTGCAATTGAGGTGTGCTGCACCTGGGCTCCAAATAGTTGTTGCTCTACCTGGACGATTTCCTCCACCATGACCCTGAGCTCCTCCTCCGAGAACCTGGGCTGTCTTTGCCGTGCCATGGGGTGGTGTAGGTGATGTGTGGGGTGGTGTGTGTGGTGATAAGTGTGGTGATATGTAGTGGTGTGTTGTGTAAGGTGCGTGGAAGTTGTGTGGGTGATGGTGTTGTGTGCCTGTGGATGCTAGTATTGTTGATGGTGGTGTCTCTCTCTGGCCTTCGTTCGTGAATTTTGGTCGCAGTGGTTTGTGGGTGATGTGGGTGTGTGTTCTATATTGTATTAGGTGTGTGGGAGTGGTGTGTGTATGTGTCTCAGGTGTGTGTATTTCAAATTGTCCAATGTGGCTGTGTTTTGTAACGGGCGCGTGGATTCGTGTGTCGTGATAGTGTGGGCGTATTTCTGTTGGCTTGACGGTGGAGGTTTTGTTTTCGCCAGTTTATCACTGACCTTTGGTGTGACGGACTTGTTTGGGTGTCTGAATTTTGGCGGATTCCGAGCAGTGGGTCATAATGGCCGTGGCGGAATTCCGCATCTGTGGTGTTTTTTTGGTGGTCTTCTGCACGGCGGTAAGCGGCTTTTACCGCCAATGTTGTAATGACCCCCAATGTCTTTCATGCTGTTCCTCATAGATTCCGAGTAGGCCAACCTCAGTCTTTTGGAGAAGAAGATGGTGGGAGGATGGGTAGGGATTGTCCACGCCTTACATTTTCTGTCAGAAAAAGAGTTGACAGTATTATATATAGAACAATGAATGGCTTAAGTTTGGCGATCTTGGCAAGACACTGCTGGGTGAAGAGGGGAACATCCTTGGATGTGTTTTAAACATCTCAAGCCTAGGTGTTCTAATTTATGGGGTGTAGATTAGATTCTAAAACTTCTGTCGGCCTGGCAAGACAAGTTCCGCCTACCCAGAAAGGCTTCATCAGTGAAACTGGCCATGCTGCTATGTCTAATGTCATGTAGTAGGCTCCCCGATGTCAGAGAGCTAGACGTTTCAGGACATCAAATGGTGTCACCTTCACCATCACCAGAAAGGTCAAGACCAACATCAGATAGAAGCTGTGTGAGGATCAGTGTGTGAAGGCCTATGAAAATATAACAGCCAATAGAAAGCTGCTGGGTGAGAGGCAACTTTGCATTAAATAAACCTTTCAAGGCAGTTTCATTTCCATCCACCGCCAAATGGGTACAATGGGTAACACAAGTGGCAGATATAGATGTACCTCGCTTGGGGGCACTCTCAACAAGAGGCAATATGGCATCCAAAGCAATTGCAGCGGGAGGGTGACTGTAGGACATTATGAATAATGTGGACTGGTCTTTCAAATAAACATTTTAGAATTTCTGCTCCAAGCCATTTTCCCAGGTGGTGTCCTTGGTGGTAAGTAGGTGTTGAAAATGCATAATCCTTGGTCTGGTCCTGACATAGAATGTAAAATATCCTAGCTAACGAGAAGTAAACTTTTAACTCTGTGTAGGACATAGAAGTGAGGATTATCCATCCCAGGAATCTTAAGAGAAACAGGCTTCCCTCCCTTGAGTTAATTCAGTAAGAGTAGGTATGTGTATTACAATTATTGCTGTTATTGTTGCAATTTACCAACATGTGCATGACTACTATATAATGGACTAATTATGATTACCTTGACTGTTGGAACATGTGGTTCCTTTGTTGATATTTAGTTTCTCTGTATTTATTGGGAAATGTAGTTGTTTCATCATTAAAGGAATGTCCTTGGTAACCATCGTTCTGAATAATAAAGTGAAGAAAGTTATGTGTAATCCTTTCTTCTGTGTCTTTAATAGAACTACAACTTTTCTTCTACATAGCTAGGAAATTCGCTAAGGGATGAACAGGTCACACTAAGGCCCTCATTACAACCCTGGCAGTTGGTGATAAAGCAACAGTGTAAGGAAAGGCCTCCTGGGCATGGTTACCCCCTAACGTTTTGCCTTTGCTGATACTAAGTTATGAATTGAAAGTGTGCTGGGACCCTGCTAACCAGGCCCCAGCACCAGTGTTCTTTCCCTAAACTGTACCTTTGTCTCCACCATTGGCACAACCCTGGCACTCAGGTAAGCCCCTTGTAACTGGTACCCCTGGTACCAAGGGCCCTGATGCCAGAGAAGGTCTCTAAGGGCTGCAGCATGTCTTATGCCACCCTAGAGACCCCTCACTCAGCCCATGCACACTGCCTCACAGCTTGTGTGTGCTGGTGGGGATAAAATGACTAAGTCGACATGGCACTCCCCTCAGAGTACCATGCCAACCTCACACTGCCTGTGGCATAGGTAAGTCACCCCTCTAGCAGGCCTTACAGCTCTAGTGCAGGGCAGCCATAAGAGTATATGGTCTGGGAGTTTGTCAAACACAAACTCCACAGTTCCATAATGGCTACACTGAAAACTGAGAAGTTTGGTATCACAATATGATGCCAGTGTACAATTTATTGTACAATACATCCAGATGGCATCTTAGAGATGCCCCCTGAATACATGCCCGACTTCTAGTGTAGGCTGGCCAGTTCCTGCCAGCCTGCCACACACCAGACATGTTGCTGGCCACATGGGGAGAGTGCCTTTGTCACTCTGTAGCCAGGAACAAAGCGTGTACTGGGTGGAGGTGCTCCTCACCTCCCCCTGCAGGAACTGTAAAACCTTGCGGTGAGCCTCAAACCCTAAACTGTTGAGGTGGTCCATATCCCTACAGGGAATGGGCTTTATAGTGGAACACAGACCTGGGACTGCCCATGCCAATGCAGATGGCCTTTCCAGGTTCTTCCACTTAGAAAATGAAGACTCTCTTGGGAAAGGTTAGTCTCATCCTCTTTCGTTTGGGGTGGGGGGGTTGTGTAATGAAATGCCTCCTTGGCATGGTTACCCCCTAACTTTTTGCCTTTGCTGATGCTAAGTTATGATTTGAAAGTGTGCTGGGACCCTGCTAACCAGGCTCCAGCACCAGTGTTCTTTCCCTAAACCGTACCTTTGTCTCCACAATTGGCACAACCCTGGCACTCAGGTAAGCCCCTTGTAACTGGTACCCCTGGTACCAAGGGCCCTGATGCCAGGGAAGGTCTCTAAGGGCTGCAGCATGTCTTATGCCACCCTAGAAACCCCTCACTCAGCCCATGCACACTGCCTCACAGCTTGTGTGTGCTGGTGGGGATAAAATGACTAAGTCGACATGGCACTCCCCTCAGAGTGCCATGCCAACCTCACACTGCCTGTGGCATAGGTAAGTCACCCCTCTAGCGTGCCTTACAGCCCTAGTGCAGGGTAGCCATAAGAGTATATGGTCTGGGAGTTTGTCAAACACGAACTCCACAGTTCCATAATGGCTACCCTGAAAACTGGGAAGTTTGGTATCACAATATGATGCCAGAGTACAATGTATTGTAAAATACACCCAGAGGGCATCTTAGAGATGCCCCCTGAATACATGCCCGACTTCTAGTGTAGGCTGACCAGTTCCTGCCAGCCTGCCACACACCAGACATGTTGCTGGCCAGGAACAAAGCCTGTACTGGGTGGAGGTGCTTCTCACCTACCCCTGCAGAAACTGTAACACCTTGCGGTGAGCCTCAAAGGCTCACCCCTTTTGTTACAGCACCGAAGGGCATCCTAGCTAGTGGAGATGCCCACCCCTCCGGCCACTGCCCCCACTTTTGGTGGCAAGACTGGAGGAGATAATGAGAAAACAAGGAGGAGTCACCCACCAGTCAGGACAGCCCCTAAGGTGTCCTGAGCTGAGGTGACCCCTGCCTTGAAAAATCCTCCATCTTGAGTTTGGAGGATTCCCCCAATAGGATTAGGGATGTGCCCCCCTCCCCACAGGGAGGAGGCACAAAGAGGGTGTAGCCACCCTCAAGGACAGTAGCCATTGGCTACTGCCCTCCCAGACCTAAACACACCCCTAAATTCAGTATTTAGGGGCTCCCCAGATCCCAGGAAATCAGATTCCTGCAACCTGAAGAAAGAAGAAGGACTGCTGACCTACAAGCCTGCAGAGAAGGAGGAAGACGACAACTGATTTGGCACCAGCCCTACCGGCTTGTCTCCAACTTCATAAACCTGCTCCAGCGACGCATCCGACAGGGACCAGCGACTTCTGAAGCCTCAGAGGACTGCCCTGGACTACAGGACTAAGTAACTCCAGTGAACAGCGGCCCTGTTCAAAACCAGCTACTTCTTTGCAACAAAGAAGCAACTTCCAAGGACTTCATGTTTCCCGCCGGAAGCTTGAGACTCTACACTCTGCACCTGAGGCCCCCGGCTCGACCTGCAGAAAACCAACACCTCAGAGAGGACTACGTGGTGACTGCGAGCCCATGAGTAACCAGAGATGACACCCCTGAGCCCCCACAGCAACGCCTAAAGAGAGAATCCAGAGTCTCCCCCTGACCGTGACTGCCTGTAACAAGGGACCCGACGCCTGGAACCAACACTGCACCGGCAGCCCCCAGGACCTGAAGGAACCGAACTTCGATGCAGGAGTGACCACCAGGCGACCCTCTGCCTTGCCCAGTTGGTGGCTGTCCCGAGACGCCCCTCCCGTGCCTGCCTGCACCGCTAGAGTGACCCCCGGGTCCCTCCATTAAAACCTACCTGAAACCTGACGCCTGCTTTGCTCACTGCACCCGGCCGCCCCTGTGCCGCTGAGGGTGTACTTTGTGTGCCTTCTCGTGTCCCCCCCGGTGCTCTACAGAACCCCCCTGGTCTGCCCCCTGAGGATGCAGGTACTTACCTGCTGGCAGACTGGAACCGGAGCACCCCTGTTCTCCATAGGCGCCTATGTGTTTTGGGCATCTCTTTGACCTCTGCACCTGACCGGCCCTAAGCTGCTGGTGTGGTAATTTTGGGGTTGCCTTGAACCCCCAACAGTGGGCTGCCTATGCCCCAGGAGTGAGACTTGTAAGTGTTTTACTTACCTCCTAATCTAACCTTTACTTACCTCCCCCAGGAACTGTTGATTTTTGCACTGTGTCCACTTTTGAAAATAGCTTATTGCCATTTTTACAAAGACTGTACATGACATTGTTTTCATTCAAAGTTCCTAAAGTATCTAAGTGAAGCACCTTGCATTTAAAGTATTAACTGTAAATCTTGAACCTGTGGTTCTTAAAATAAACTAAGAAAATATATTTTTCATTATAAAAACCTATTGGTCTGGAGTAAGTCTTTGAGTGTGTGTTCCTCATTTATTGCCTGTGTGTGTACAACAAATGCTTAACACTACCCTCTGACAAGCCTACTGCTCGACCACACTACCACAAAATAGAGCATTAGAATTATCTACTTTTGCCACTATCTTACCTCTAAGGGGAACCGTTGGACTCTGTGCACACTATTTCTTACTTTGAAATAGTAGTATATACCGAGCCAACTTCCTACATTGGTGGATCAGTGGTGGGGTCTAAGACTTTGCATTTGCTGGACTACTCAGCCAATACCTGATCACATGACTAAATTCCAGAAATTGTCATCAGAAACTAATTTTAGAAATTTTAGCTATTTTTCTAAATTTTTAAAAGTCTTGCTAGGGCCTTGTACAAGTCCCTATTAGCATTTCTTTTAGAGTTTAAAAGTTTTGTAAAAGTTCTAGAGATAGTTTTAGATTCTTAAAAAGTATCCCAACTTTTAAAGAAATAATGTCTAGCACAGAAGAGATGGTGGTGGAACTCAACCTCACCCCTTACCTACATCTAAGGATGTCAGAGGTTAGGACTCACTATAAAAATATGAAAACTGGATCAAACCCTACCAGAGTACAGCTCCAGGAGCTTTTGGCAGAGTTTGCTAGAGACCACCCCTCTGAAGACAACCTTACAGAGGGGGAAACTAGTGACCTGGAGGATAACTCCCTCCCTCCTGTCCTAGTTAGGGAGACCAGGGTCCCTCAAACCCTAACTCCACAAGAGTTAGTCAGAGATGCTGCTTCTCCCACAGGGGAGTCCAGCAACTCTGGAAGCATTGAGGGCAGCCTCATTGAAGATGACCTCCTGTTAGCCAGGATGGCCCTAAAGATTGGCTTTGGAGAGACAGCTCCTAGCCACAGAGAGGGAAAGACAAGAGAGGGATTGTAACAAAATATGAAGATGGTGATGACATCACCAAATGGTTCACAGCTTTTGAGAGGGCTTGTGCAACCAGAAAAGTAAACAGATCTCAATGGGGTGCTCTCCTTTGGGAAATGTTCACTGGAAAGTGTAGGGATAGACTCCTCACACTCTGGAAAAGATGCAGAATCCCCTGACCTCATGAAGGCTACCCTTATTGAGGGCTTTGGATTCTCAACTGAGAAGTACAGGATTAGGTTCAGGTGGGCTCAAAACTCCTCGAGCCAGACCTGGGTTGATTTTGTTGACTTTTCAGTCACAAAACTAGATGGTTGGATTAATGGCAGTGGTGTAAATGATTATGAAGGGCTGTATAATTTATTTATGAAGGAACACCTTTTAAGTAATTGTTTCAATGATAAACTGCATCAGCATCTGGTAGACCTAGGTCCAATTTCTCCCCAAGAATTGGGAAAGAAGGCAGACCACTGACTGGGTCAAGACAAGGTTGACCAAGACTTCCACAGGGGGTGAGAAAAAGAAAGGTGTCACAAAGCCTTCCCAGGGGAAGAGTGTTGAGACATCCAAGGGAAAAAGTAAAGAGTCTTGTACAGGGCCCCAAAAACCTGCACAGGAGGGTTGGTCCAAAGCCTCTTCACAATCCTCATTTGGGTACAAGGGTAAAATCTTTGAACCCAAAAAGGCCTGGTTTCGCAGCTGTAGTCAGCATGGACACAAAACTGGAGACAAGGCCTGTCCCAAGAAAGGTTCCACTTCCACTACTACTCCAGTTAGCACTGGAATAGCCAGTCTCCAGGTGGGATCAACAGTGTCCCCAGAGCATTACATTAGTCTCTGAGGGTGGGGTGGATGTATCCACACTAGCTGCCTGGCCGCCTAACATGCAAAAATACAGGCAGCAGCTCTTTATTAATGGGACTAGAGTAGAGTCCCTGAGGGATACAGGTGCCAGTGTTACTATGGTGACAGACAAACTGGTTTCCCCAGGACAATACCAGACTGGACACACTTATCCAGTCACCAATGCTGACAATCAGACTAAAGTACATCCCATGGCTATGGTAACTTTAGAATGGGGAGGGGTCACTGGCCTGAAACAGGTGGTAGTCTCTTCTGCTATACCAGTTGAATGTCTGCTTGGAAATGATCTGGAGTCCTCAGCATGGGCTGAGGTAGAACTCAAAACCCATGCAGCCATGCTGGGTATCCCTGAATTGGTATGTGTCAAGACTAGGGCACAGTGCAGAGCTCAGGGTGAAAAAGAAATGTTGGAGTCTGGAATAATGGCCCAACCCTCCAAGAGAAAAGGAAAGAAGACTGGGGAACCAGCTTTAGCACAGAAAAAGAAACAGAACCTCTCTTCTCAGGAAGAGGTTCTATCCCCTGAGGGAACTGAGCCTATAGAGTTAGAACCTTATCAGGTTGAGCTCTTGGGCCCAGGGGGGCCCTCAAGGGAACAACTGTGCAAGGGACAAAAATGTGTCCCACTCTTGAAGGCCTAAGGCAGCAAGCTGCTGACCAAGAAAAGGGAAATGTCAGTGGAACACACAGGGTCTATTGGGAAGATGGACTCCTTTACACTGAGGCAAGAGATCCCAAACCTGGTGCCACTAGGAGAGTGGTAGTGCCTCAGGAGTTTAGGGAGTTCCTTCTGACATTAGCCCATGACATTCCTCGTGCTGGCCATTTGGGACAAACCAAGACATGGGAGAGGTTAGTCAACCATTTCTATTGGCCTAATATGTCCCAAAAAGTGAAGGAGTTTTGTGCCTCCTGTGCCACCTGTCAAGCCAGTGGTAAGACAAGTGGCCATCCAAAGGACCCCCCTCATTCCACTTCCAGTGGTGGGGGTCCCCTTTGAAAGAGTGGGAGTGGATATAGTGGGTTCACTTGAACCTCCCACAGCATCAGGGAATCAGTATATCCTAGTAGTAGTGGATCATGCTACTAGGTACCCTGAAGCAATTCCCCTTAGGTCCACTACTAACCCCTGCAGTAGCCTAAGCACTCATTGTATTTTTACCAGAGTGGGATTTCCTAAGGAGGTGGTTTCTGACAGAGGTACCAACTTCATGTCAGCTTACCTAAAACACATGTGGAATGAGTGTGGGGTGACTTACAAATTCACACCACCATACCATCCACAAACCAATGGTCTTGTTGAGATATTTAACAAGACATTGAAGGGCATGATCATGGGGCTCCCTGAAAAACTCAAAGGGAGATGGGATGTCCTTTTGCCATGCCTGCTTTTTGCCTACAGAGAGGTGCCTCAGAAGGGAGTAGGGTTTCCCCCTTTGAACTTCTGTTTGCCCATCCTGTTAGGAGACCACTAGCTCTTGTGAAAGAAGACTGGGAGTGACCTCTCCATGAGCCTAAACAAGATATTGTGGACTATGTACTGGGCCTACGTTCAAGGATGGCAGAGTACATGGAAAAGGAAAGTAAAAACCTTGAGGCCAGCCAACAACTCCAGAAGATGTGGTATGACCAAAAGGCTGGTATGGTTGAGTTTCAGCTAGGGCATAAAGTCTGGGTTCTGGAGCCTGTAGCTCCCAGGGCACTCCAGGACAAAGGGAGTGGTCCTTACCCAGTGCTAGAGAAAAAGAGTGAGGTCACTTACCTAGTGGACCTATGCACTAGCAGGACCCCCAAGAGGGTGATCCATGTTAACTGCCTAAAACTCTTCCATGACAGGGCAGATGTGAACATGTTGATGGTTACAGATGAGGACCAGGAAGCAGAGAGTGAACCCCTCCCGGATCTCCTCTACACTGACCCTAAAGATGGCACAGTAGATGGAGTGATCTATTCAGACACCCTCTCTGGCCAACAGCAAGCTGACTGCAGGCGTGTCCTCCAGCAGTTTGCTGAGCTCTTTTCCCTAACCCCTGGTCAGACACCCCTGTGTACCCATGATGTGGACACAGGAGACAGCATGCCTGTCAAAAACAAAATATTCAGACAGTCTGACCAAGTTCAGGAAAGCATCAAAGTGGAAGTCCACAAGATGCTGGAATTGGGAGTGATTGAGCACTCTGATAGTCCCTGGGCTAGCCCAGTGGTCTTGGTCCCCAAACCTCACACAAAAAATGGCAAGAGAGAGATGAGATTCTGTATGGACAACAGAGGGCCTAATTCTGTCACCAAGACAGATGCTCACCCCATTCCAAAATTATAAATTGGGTGCTGCCAAATACCTGAGTACCTTTGACTTTGACAGCAGGGTACTGGCAAATAAGAATGGCACCAGGAGCAAAAGAGAAAACAGCATTCTCTACACCTGATGGGCACTACCAGTTTACTGTGATGCCCTTTGGCCTAAAGAATGCCCCTGCCACCTTCCAAAGGTTGGTGAATCAAGTCCTTGCTGGCTTGGAATCCTTTAGTGCAGCTTATCTTGATGATGTTACTGTCTTTAGCTCCAGCTGGCAGGATCACCTGGTCCACCTGAAGAAGGTTTTGCAGGCCCTGCAAGCAGCAGGCCTCTCTATCAAGGCATCTAAATGTCAGATAGGGCAGGGTACTGTGGTTTACTTCGGACACCTTGTAGGTGGAGGCCAAGTTCAGCCACTCCAACCCAAGATCCAGACTATTCTGGACTGGGTAGCTCCAAATATCTAGACTCAAGTCAGGACATTCCTTGGCTTGACTGGTTACTATAGGAGGTTTGTGAAGGATTATGGATCAATAGTGACCCCCCTCACAGAACCTACCTCCAAGAAAATGCCCAAGAAAGTTAACTGGACCTTGGACTGTCAAAAGGCATTTGACACCCTGAAGCAAGCAATGTGCACAGCACCAGTTTTGAAAGCTCCAGATTACTCTAAGCAGTTCATAGTGCAGACAGATGCCTCTGAACATGGGATAGGAGCAGTCCTGTTCCAAACAAATGATGATGGCCTTGACCAGCCTGTTGCTTTTATTAGCAGGAGGTTACTCCCCACGGAGCAGCGTTGGAATGCCATTGAGAGGGAGGCCTTTGCTGTGGTCCGGTCCCTGAAGAAGTTGAGACCATACCTTTTTGGTACTCACTTCATAGTTCAAACTGACCACAGATCTCTCAGATGGCTCATGCAAATGAAAGGAGAAACCCCTAAACTGTTGAGGTGGTTCATATCCCTACAGGGAACGGGCTTCATAGTGGAACACAGACCTGGGACTGCCCATGCCAATGCAGATGGCCTTTCCAGGTTCTTCCACTTAGAAAATGAAGACTCTCTTGGGAAAGGTTAGTCTCATCCTCTTTCGTTTGGGGTGGGGGGGTTGTGTAATGAAATGCCTCCTTGGCATGGTTACCCCCTAACTTTTTGCCTTAGCTGATGCTAAGTTATGATTTGAAAGTGTGCTGGGACCCTGCTAACCAGGCTCCAGCACCAGTGTTCTTTCCCTAAAACGTACCTTTGTCTCCACAATTGGCACAACCCTGGCACTCAGGTAAGCCCCTTGTAACTGGTACCCCTGGTACCAAGGGCCCTGATGCCAGGGAAGGTCTCTAAGGGCTGCAGCATGTCTTATGCCACCCTAGAGTCCTCTCACTCAGACCATGCACACTGCCTCACAGCTTGTGTGTGCTGGTGGGGAGAAGATGACTAAGCCGACATGGCACTCCCCTCAGAGTGCCATGCCAACCTCACACTGCCTGTGGCATAGGTAAGTCACCCCTCTAGCAGGCCTTATAGCCCTAAGGCAGGGTTCACTATACCACAGGTGAGGGCATATGTGCATGATCACTATGCCCCTACAGTGTCTAAGCAAAACCTTAGACATTGTCAGTGCAGGTAAGGCATAAAAGTATATGGTCTGGGAGTTTGTCAGACACAAACTCCACAGTTCCATAATGGCTACACTGAAAACTGGGAAGTTTGGTATCAAACTTCTCCGCACAATAAATGCACACTGATGCCAGTATACAATTTATTGTAAAATAAACCCAGAGGGCATCTTAGAGGTGCCCCCTGAATACATGCCCGACTTCTAGTGTAGGCTGACTAGTTCCTGCCAGCCTGCCACACATCAGACATGTTGCTGGCCACAAGGGGAGAGTGCCTGTACTGCGTGGAGATGCTTCTCACCTCCCCCTGCAGGAACTGTAACACCTGACGGTGAGCCTCAAAGGCTCATCCCTTTTGTTACAGCGCCCCAGGGCATCCCAGCTAGTGGAGATGCCCGCCCCTCCGGCCACTGCCCCCACTTTTGGCGGCAAGGCTGGAGGAGATAATGAGAAAAACAAGGAGGAGTCGCTCACCAGTCAGGACAGCACCTAAGGTGTCCTGAGCTGAGGTGACCCCTGCCTTGAGAAATCCTCCATCTTGAGTTTGGAGGATTCCCCCAATAGGATTAGGGATGTGCCCCCCTCCCCACAGGGAGGAGGCACAAAGAGGGTGTAGCCACCCTCAAGGACAGTGGCCATTGGCTACTGCCCTCCCAGACCTAAACACACCCCTAAATTCAGTATTTAGGAGCTCCCCAGATCCCAGGAAATCAGATTCCTGCAACCTGAAGAAAGAAGAAGGACTGCTTACCTACAAGCCTGCAGAGAAGGAGGAAGACGACCACTGATTTGGCCCCAGCCCTACCGGCCTGTCTCCAACTTCGAAAACCTGCTCCAGCGACGCATCCGACAGGGACCAGCGACTTCTGAAGCCTCAGAGGACTGCCCTGGACTACAGGACTAAGTAACTCCAGTGAACAGCGGCCCTGTTCAAAACCAGCTACTTCTTTGCAACAAAGAAGCAACTTCCAAGGACATCACGTTTCCCGCCGGAAGCGTGAGACTCTACACTCTGCACCTGACACCCCCGGCTCGACCTGCGGAAAACCAACACCTCAGTGAGGACTACCCGGCAACTGCGAGCCCGTGAGTAACCAGAGACGACCCCCTGAGCCCCCACAGCGACTCCTGCAGAGAGAATCTGTAGGCTCCCCATGACTGCGACTGCCTGTAACAAGGGACCCGACGCCTGGAACCAACACAGCACCCGCAGCCCCCAGGACCTGAAGGAACCAAACTTCGATGCAGGAGTGACCCCCAGGCGACCCTCTGCCTTGCCCAGGTGGTGGCTGTCCTGAGAAGCACCCCCTGAGCCTGCCTGCACCACTAGAGTGACCCCCGGGTCCCTCCATTGAAACCCACCTGAAACCCGACGCCTGCTTTGCTCACTGCACCGGCCGCCCCAGTGCCGCTGAGGGTGTACTTTGTGTGCCTTATCGTGTCCCCCCCTCATGCTCTACAGGACCCCCCTGGTCTGCCCCCGAGGACGCAGGAAGTTACCTGCTGGCAGACTGGAACCGGAGCACCCCTGTTCTCCATAGGCGCCTATGTGTTTTGGGCACCTCTTTGACCTCTGCACCTGACCGGCCCTAAGCTGCTGGTGTGGTAACTTTGGGGTTGCCTTGAACCCCCAACAGTGGGCTGCCTTCGCTCCAGGACTGAGACTTGTAAGTGTTTTACTTACCTCCTAATCTAACCTTTACTTACCTCCCCCAGGAACTGTTGATTTTAGCAGTGTCCTCTTTGAAAATAGCTTATTGCCATTTTTACAAAGACTGTACATTATATTGTTTTCATTCAAAGTTCCTAAAGTATCTAAGTGAAGCACCTTGCATTTAAAGTATTAACTGTAAATCTTGAACCTGTGGTTCTTAAAATAAACTAAGAAAATATATTTTTCAATACAAAAGCCTAATGGCCTGGAGTAAGTCTTTGAGTGTGTGTTTCTCATTTATTGCCTGTGTGTGTACAACAAATGCTTAACACTACCCTCTGATAAGCCTACTGCTCGACCACACTACCACAAAATAGAGCATGAGAATTATCTACTTTTGCCACTATCTTACCTCTAAGGGGAACCCTTGGACTCTGTGCACACTATTTCTTACTTTGAAATAGTATATACCGAGCCAACTTCCTACAGACGGTAATACCGCCAACAGGCCGGCTGTAATAAAAATGAAATTATGACCACAGCGGTAACCGCTCAGACAGACAGCCACTTTAATACACTGACTGCCAGTGCGAAATCAACAGGCACCACGGCGGTAACCGCCTACAGCCAGGTGGAAAACAATGTTCCGCCCACTGTATTATGACACACCAAACCGCCACCTTTTCCGGAGTGGTACCAACAACATCAAAAGCCTGGCGGAAACACTGCATAGAAGGGAAACGACTCAGCTCTGGACACTCAAGGAAGAACCCCGCCGCCATGGAGCCTGAGTTGCATGTGTTCCCTATGTTCTTCTACCTTCTGTTCCACTGCGAAACCAACGTTGGCAAAGACGATCACAGTGAGTACTGCCACCTAGCACACAGGGGAGGAGAGGAGGAAAAAAAGAGTGACACACATGTGCAATACGCAACACCCCACCCCCAACACCGTACACACAAGCAGATGCAGTAACATTACATATTCACCCCATACCCCTCAGGAATAAGGCAAGGACAAAATAAATTGATTAAAGTGAGTGTAAGAAGATAAAATACTATAAATACGTGCATCCAAATTAACAAGTATATACATATCTACAAACGTAGGGACACTGCCCAGTCCTCAATGTCCGTGGGTCACAGGGCCACACCATATAGGCCAAGGCCCCACCACACTCCTGCAACAACACGGAGAGAACACTACAGGGGCATCAGGTTGAAAATAGCCAGGCTCCTCAGGGGGATGAGGAATGGGGGGGCACCTCAGCCAGAAGATGATACAACGCAACTGGACCTGGAGGGGGCAACATGCCCATTACTCTGTCCTGGGGAGTACAAGGCCACAGTCTCTCAAGTGGGTGACTTCCCCACTGGCTCTGGAGGGGGCAACATGCCCTGTGCTTGATCCTGGTGAGTGCAAGGCCAAAGTCTCTCAAGTGGATGTCTTCTCCACTGGTTCTAGAGGGGGCATAGTGCCCAGTGAGCTTCATCCTGTGGAGGATGGGGTGAGTGGATGACTTCTTCCACTGGTTCTGGAGGGGGCATCATGCCCAGTGAGCTTCATCCTGTGGAGGATGGGGTGAGTGGATGGCTTCTTCCACGGGTTCTGGAGAGGGCATTGTGCCCAGTGAGCTTCATCATGTGAGGATGGGGTGAGTAGATAGCTTCCTCCACTTGTTCTAGAGGGGGCATTGTGCCCAGTGAGCTTCATCCAGTGGAGGATGGGGTGAGTGGATGGCTTCTCCACTGGTTCTGGAGAGGGTATTGAGCCCTGTGATGCAGATCTTGGGGAGTGCAAGGTCACAGTCTCTCACCTGGGTGTCAGACCCACAGGATTTACTTGGGCCAGGCCGCTTAACAGCCCATGGAGGCAGGCCTACACACTGTCCGCCGGTGGCGGTGCTGGCAGTGGTGGGGGGAGGCTCCAGCCCTTCCTCTGCAGCTTCGGATGACTGCCCACTGCAGCTGCTGGCACTGGTTTTGGTGGCGGTGCAGGTAGCAGTGCTGACAGTGGTGGGGGAAGGCTCCAGCCCTTCCCCTGCAGCCTCGGACGGCTGCCCAATGGGGCTGCTGCTGGTGGCGGTGCTGGTGGCTGTGCTGGTGGCTGTGCTGGTGGTGGTGCTGGCAGTGGTGAGGGGAGGCTTCAGCAATTTCCCTGCAGCCTCGGACGGCTGCACCACCATGGTTGGAGGTGGGGGCTCCAACTGAGTCCCTGCACCAGGCCCCTTGTCTCTACTGCCTGCTGTTGCAGGCCCCTTGCCCCTCTTTCCTGCAGCTGGGGCTGCCTCCTTGCCCTTCCATTCTGCAGCTGGAGCTGCATCCTTGCCCTTCAATCCTGCAGCATGCCCTTCCATCCTACAGTTGGTGCTGCCTCCTTGCCCTTCCGTCCTGCAGTTGGGGCTGCCTCCTTGCCCTTCCATTCTGCAGCTGGAGCTGCATCCTTGCCCTTCAATCCTGCAGCATGCCCTTCCATCGTGCAGTTGGTGCTGCCTCCTTGCCCTTCCGTCCTTCAGCTGGGGCTGCCTCCTTGCCCTTCTGTCCTGGTATGTGTATGGGTGACAGGTGTGTGTTGTTTGAATTGTCCAATGTGCTGTTGTTTTGTCTGTGGGTGTCCATTGTGATTGCGGCGGTATGTACTGCCAATGGTTTACCGCCGTTGAATGCCTGCCCTGGTGGTTCGTGGGTCAAAATGTGATGGGCGTTGTTCTGTTGGCGTAACGGTGTGGGTTTTGATACCGCCAGTTTATCACTGACCTATGGGCTGGCGGATTTGTGTGTGTAGCTGAATTCTGTCAGATTGGTGTGTGTGTGTCATAATATGGTGAACGGATATCCGCCACCGCAGCGGTAAGTTGGCAGCCGTCAGCTTGGCGGTAAGTGGGATTTACCGGCAATGTCATAATGAGGACCTACGTTTCTAAATGAGAGTGTGGGAGGGATGGTTGGAAATATGGCTATGGAGGGTTGGTTGGTTGTGAAATTTTGATATGTAAAAGAAAACAATATTTAAGGAGTTATCTTGAGTTTTATGGGTGGAGGATGTGCAACTTTTGTTGAGGGTGTTGTCTTCCTTTTTCTAAACAGGCGTAGTTTATTTCCTTCTTCTCCTTTTTAGGTCGAGTGCACAAGCGCTCTGGCCTGTTGTAATCTATCTGTGGGCTTTTAACTAATCCCACCACACCCCATCACTATCACTCATTCATGGGCTTGCCTTTCAAAAATCCTTTGTTATCATTGATGAATACTTGACGTTTGTCCCTCCTTGGGGCAGTTTTGTTACCGCCTTGGCCATCGAACCTGTTACATGGATAATTTCACGTTTGCCGATACGTTTGATTGCAAGTGGACTTATTTTACCTTTTGTGTCTCTCCTTTGCGCTCATGGCAGCCATGGCACTTTGAATCAGCTTGTTTATGTCAACTGTTTTACTTTTTTTTCAGTTTATATGGCAGGGAAAGTCCAGTTAGGAATTTACAACACTAATAGCTCTAACTCGAGCAAACGCGAGACCCATTGCATTGCAAATGCTTGTTCCTTTGTAGGTATGGGACCAGGGGTGTGGCTGCCAGAGTTCTCCAAGGGAAAAGCAATAACAGAAAAAAACATTGGTGAGCATCTGAACCTCTTGTATTAGGTTCCTTTTTTCTTCACCAAACACCAACAGTGTGCAATGTGCATTTCTTTTGTTACAGGGGTCTCTAGATGTATCCTGGGTGTCAGGTGAGCAGGTGGAAGAAGAAGGAAGAAGGACAAACACAATAGAAAAGTAGGGGAGATAACCAAAAATATTGTGGTCTCTTCTTGGCGGTGGGGGGGCTGAGGGTTAGGCTTGGAGTTCTGACACAATACTTTCCCCAATACGGTGGTATCATGCACTGTTTGGAGCAAGGGTGCTTTCCCCTTCCCCACAGTGGCTCCCTTTTTAGCCCCCCTCCTCCCCTTTTTCCCCAGCTACCTCTGCTACAGGCACTCACCACCGTGGCCACAGCTTTCCTGAGCTGTGGCCGGATTAACCAGCATCTCTGGTGAAGCCAGCACTCAGTCTCAAATCATTCCTCGTGGCTTCCTTCTCCTGTTCCTGGGTCCCACCGGGCTCTCTTCCCTCGCATTACTCCTTCTGCTCCTCTCTGATGTCCTTCTGTAGCATCTCTCTTCCCGCATCGGCCCACCTCCCCGTTGTCCTTTCTCTCTTTCTATCCTGTTCTCCTGGGTTCCCGGCTTTTGGCGCTTCTGGGTCACATTTTACATCCTCCTTCTCTGTTGTCCCTTGGAATATTTCTCCTGGTACGTTGTCCCCACATTTTTCTTCCTGTTGGGACAAGTCCTTCATTAAAATGGCCGTATCAGAGGGTAGCGTTCTAATCGCTCAGTTTCCTTCTTCCTGCAGGGGCTGCTGCTTAGCCCACGATGGTGGACACCGCTTCCCTAATTTAGGTAAGGAGTGGGGTTGGGTGGCTTCACAGAGAGCAAATAGCAGTGGTATCCCTAAATCTGCCTATCTAGTCCCGGGAAGGAAGCCCAATCCCCATACCTATGTTCAGAGGTAAAAAAGAGTTCCATTAGTCTGAAGGGAGTCTTCCCACGTAGACAAAGTGGAAGCACATAGTTTCGGCAGAGACTTCAGCGACGTGTGTCATGATATGGCAGGCTTTCTGGAAGGTCCCCTCCAAGGCGGTGGTTGCTGCATGTTGTTTTATAATTAAACATCTTGTTCTGAGAACTGCCCTAACGTGACAACACATCATTTTCTGCGTAGGGTAGACATTGTAATCTATGGTCCGGCAATACCCGGTAGACTAACGTGTGCAGTTGGAGTGAGCACAGGATGAAATGTCATGCAAAGAAATGAATAAAAATTCTGCATGGAAGGGCAACTGATAAAAATAATAAAACTGCCACTAATTTGAAGCCTTGCCAAAATAATAAGAGAAATGAAACGACAAGTTACTAGTTAAGATGGCACTAGTCTTAGACCCAAGCTAAAACAAAGGTGCCTACATAAACACTAAAATAACCTGACAACACTACAAACCTAAAGTAGCCATAGACATCAATCAGTGTGCAACAAACTTGTCACTACCTACATGTTGCACAACAGTCTCTTCTCGTACTATTTTAAGCACCTTACAACATAGTGCTTACTACAATAATTGGATAATGTATAAAAATAACTTCATTCTAAAGAATGAAATGGTTCTGACAGTTTGGACCCTACACCACGGTCAATTACTGCAGTCCTTTCCATAGTCTGATCCCCCTGCAGGGTAGGTGTTTCCTTCCCTCATTCACAGCCAGGATATTTTGGCACACAGGACAGTCCAGTAATTCCTCCTTCAGACTGGACTCCGGGAGATGTGCTCTCACCTTTGCGGAGTTGGCTGTCAGTGCAACACCAATCTTGGCTGCATAGTAGGCCTTGGTTATCCTGTGGAGTACCCGCGCCTCAATAAAAGAGACCACAACAATGAACAACCGAGGGTCTTGAGTTATTTTTTAATACCAGGTTTGTGAAAGGAGGATGTGCATTCTAGATCTGCTTCCTTGGAAGTTAGGGTCAGTTCTCCTTTCCTGTGTCCTGGCTAGGCCACCTTCCAGGCCTGGTATCTGCTTTCATTTATGCTCTGTCCAACAGGACAGTATCCACATGGAGAGCCCACCACAGAAGTACAAAGAGGTGTGAGTAGGCTGCATCCAGCTTTTTATGACCCCTCTTCACAGATATCAGGAAGAGAGGCAAGAATCTGTGCCCCTTTAAAGGGCTCCTTCCCTTAACAACAGATACTACAGGCTTCACCCGGTGCCCTCAGCCATCTACCTAATGACAGCTGCTGTCATTTAGAGTCCAATGTTTCAGGAAGGGCCCTGACACTTCTAAGAAAAGCCTGACTCATCTCCCCCTCTTCTAGGAGATTTCAGCATTACACGTGCTGTGTGGAGAAAGCAACCACTTCTTTATCTTGTACTCTGGGCTGTAGGCACCCATATTGGCACCTCAGGCTTGTATTCTGCATGGCACACTATCTCCTCTAGCACACACACATGTACAATGCACTGGATATTTCATTCAGTATTCTGCGTTCATTGTGAGCAGCATTAAACGACTAGGCCTATCACAATTAATCACCACCCATGGTAATCTGCCTCCACTGCCATCTACGCATGAAACCTGTGAAAGGAACGTTGGTCTCCTGTCGCTATGAAGGTACATTTGGTGCACCCATCCCAGTTCAGGACTAGATCCAGAACCTATGATTGTCAAAAGACTGGGCCTAGGTCAATGTGCACACACAAGATTTGTGTGTGGCATGACCAAAAATATATTTTTTTAAACCGGATCACAGGTATGCAGTTAGGGAACGCAGGGCAGAGGGCACAACTGTACATCATTCACGGAACATTCCCATCCCAACAAATCCTTTCAAGAATAAGATTCTTAATATCTACCCAGTTGTGGAACAAACAGATGATGTTATTCACATACCATAGAACAATACATTTTTAGGGAGGACTCACTAATGCTACATGCTGTTCAATAAATAACATAACAAAGATATACCCCTCCCCCCAACTTATTGAGTCTTAAAGGAGGTATGGAGTGGAGCTTGATTGCAAGCTTAATGGCTTCTGCAAATCCAAAGAGCTCACAGTATCTGGCAGCCAGTGGAATGTGAAGGGTCTTTGGGTGATCCCCACTACCTCTTTCTGTGGTGCTGAGAGAGAAAGCCGAAGGGTACTCAATAATGTGCCTTTGGGATCTGTCTGCCTCTTGAGAACCTAGGCACCACAGAGTTAATGAGGCATCTTCACCCTGAGGAGTGGAGCTCAGAGGATGCAAAATTGGGTGCAGATGGTTCTGTTAACAGTGACCAGACCATTTTGTTGATAAGTTTACTAGTTAGGATCACCAATGGGTCCCACACCTTCCCGAGCTCTTGCACCTTAGTCTGCAGTCCATGATTGCCTGCACTCTGGATGATCTAGTGTGGCCATTTTTTGAGTGCTGCAATCTCCCATGTGCACCAGATGCACACCCATTCCACCTTAATCGTGTCTGCGATGCAAACATCTGGTACTAACAGCACAATGGTCTATCTACCACAGGAACATCGAGTTGAGCTGCAAGAGTTGACACAAATATACATTAGATGCCATACGCTTTTGATGTGTTTGATGCAAGCCTACTTTTCCATCCCTTCAAAATTGTGACTCATCAATGCATTAGACATACTGACGTTGGGCAGTATAATGGCCATGCTCCCCTGCTATTTCTCATTAGCCTGCTAAGTCACACTTTAGCAGTGTTAGTGGACACTGGATCATTCCTTAAATTGCAACCCTTTTATAGCCTGCAGAGTGCTTTATCCTTCCTTTCCTCTTCGGGTTCCTCTCCTGTTCCATCACTCAAGACTAGGTGAACATACCCCTTAGTCAGTATTTCACTGTATTGATGAAGGGTGAAGTGTTCGGACAGGGAACACAGTCATTGCATCTCCCTCCACTGAGAACTGTTACATCCTGAGACGGAAGGAAGATGAGCAACACCGGACCCACCAAGCAGTAGCTTATGGGAGGAATGAGACGGACTGTTATAATGAGAGATATTTGTCAGAACTTGCAACACTCAGAGGTCTACTTGTAACAGCCAGGGGTGAATAAGCTCTGAAGTCTTGTCTATGTTGCTGTTGGCCATTTTGGTGCACTGCCTTACATCATGCACATGACCTCCAATCTAGATTCCAGTCTCAATTGGGAGCAAATTCTTTGCAGACATATGACATACACTGCAGCCTCCTAAACTTGAAGTGACCCATTGATGTGGCCTTAAGTCTACCACTGAACAGTCAGGAAGTCATCCAAAGCCATCTCCGTAGAGGGGCTTGCCACATTTCTCCTTTGCTGGAATCCTTGAAGTGATCCTCAAAACCATCATGTGGGAGGTCTTGGCCATCAGGCTATCAGTAGACTCAATGGAAGTCAGTATGCCGTCTTTGAAAACAGTAGTTCAGTGAGCAAAGTTGATGCTGTGCTCCTGCGTCATCTAGGAACCTAAGAAATATGAACTCACCATAGGCAAGACATTCATTCATTGTAAATTTCTGTTAGCGATGGAGATAAATCTGCTTCTCCACTGATGGATACATTTGTGGACTCCTTACCTGTTTCTGAAAGGATCAATATTGCCCTACAGCAGCTTGATACATAATCCCCTAACACTCTGCTTTCATAGTATGTTGTCTCTTGTCACTGACCTTCCACAGGGGGAACATGGGCATGTCTACCAACATTATCCCTGATTCATAACATGTCAAATGCTGCACAATATCTAATCATCACATACAATTATCCCATGTTGCTTCTGACACATTTATTTATACCTTGCAAAATTACCTTCTGTTGATCATGGATCAAATTGGTGAAGATTCCACATATATATCTGATGCTTTGTAATGGATAGTTCGCTTTTTTCACCATGCTGTAACTGTATGTGCGTGTAATGTTAACACAACAGGTATTGTCTTAATATGGATTTATATGCTCTATTGACATTTCTTGCTGTAGCTTGCTACCTGTTATTTGGTCCAGAGGAAGACCTGCTTAAATTATGTTGGGGGCTGACACATAGACGGTGTTAGCTTGGTCATGCATGAATTTTAGAGAACATGCCCCTGGGATGCATGTATGTCAGGGTGTCAAAAAAACGTACTTGTTACTAAGACAATATTTTGTTCACTTATCACTCACTCTCTTACTGTTCTCTTGCACTGCACTTTCCCTTGGAGCACCTATTACCAAACAGTTTTTGTTGGCTCGTTGAATATTGTCTTGATCTCAATATATACGACCTTTTCACACCATTCTGAACATTTTCATTTACTTGAATGAAGGGTTTCTATGGAACTTCATCAAGCTCTGTCATTAATTAGCTTGTCAACCTTGACAAGGAAGCTGTAAAGTTGAATCTGCAGATGTCTAGGGACCTCAAACTACAGTTACCTACAACTACCTAGGCTGAATTATTTATTCTATTCTAGATTATTTCCTTTCTATTTTCTTCTAGTCTTTATAGGAGTATAGAGCATAGATCACTTGTAGGAAGCTGGCTATCTACGTAGTGTGCCAATGTAGGGGTACACCATGCACATAGTACACATGACCTCTGTTGGTAGATAGAGTCTAAAATTAATAATCCCAAATGCTCTTGTTTGTGGTAGTGTGGATGAGCAGTCTAAGGTGATCAGAGGGCAGTGTTAAGCATTTGTTGAACACACACAGAGTCAATAAATAGGACACACACTCAAGAAGAAACTCAAGACCAATTTGGAAGAATAACACTTACTTTTCTTTATTTTTTGAACACCAAGACCTTTGATCTTAGGTAAGTACTTTTTGAGTTAGTGATTTTAAAAGAAATAGAAAATGTACTGTATTTGCAGAGTAATGTGGTAATCTATTCGTATGGAGAAAAAACATTTACTGCATATGGTCATTTGCTAACGACTTACAGGGCTGCCTTCCTGGACTTAAGGTGAGTGGGAGTCAAGGTCAAAGACAGCACCAACAGGTCACCACGTTTGGCTCTGGGTCATCCGGGTGCAGAGGGGCTTTTCAGCATCGGGTCCCCAGTTTAAGTCAATGGGAAATGGTTCTGTTGAAAAGAGGCTGCAAGTAGGGATTGGGGGCCAGTCCGGTTGAACTCACAGGGGGCTCAGGTCTTGAGGGTCGTTGGCACTCAGAGACACCATCGGTTCACTTATACTCAGACTTGGGGGACTGACGTGCAGTGGTGCTTTGTCCAGCAGGTCGCTGTGTGGGAGGTCCTTGCATTTCTCTGTTTCCTGCAGAAAGAGGCTGCAGGTGGGGACTTGGGGACCAGTCCGGTCAAACCCAAGAGGGGGCTCGGCTCTAGAGGGTGTCTGGACACCGTTGGCACATTTGGTTTACTTGGGCTCAGGGTGTGGGGCCCAGGTGCAGAGATGCTTTCTAGTGTCGGGTTTCTGTGGTAAGATGCTCACTCCTTCTATTGGTGACCTTGTGGAGAGGGGCAAAACAGGGAAGCAGGGCCACACTTTTGTGGCTAGCCTTGCTAATCCTGATGTCCCCCCCGGTATAGATGCAGAGAGACACCAGGAGGGATCAACATCTCAGCACTTCAGGAAAGTGGCGGGCTGACCTTCTGGGCTCCAAAACAACCTTCTCCTGGCTCATTTTTCCCTCGGTGGGCCCGATTTGCCAACAGGACAGAGTACCAGACTTTACGAGCGGTGCCTGTAGATGCAGGGAAGCAGCTCCTCTGCTCGAAGGGAGATCTTTCCTGGCTGTTGAGATGCTGGGTAGTCCTCCAAAGGTTTGGGGAGGTTGTCTAGATCTTTGTGAAGTTGGTCCCAGCCTGGCAGGGTTTGGCGCCAATGTTTGGTGCAGGACTTCAGTTCTCGCTTTCTTGGTCCTTCTTTTTCCTTCCTCAGTCCCCTTGAAGTCAAAGTCTTGACTTAATCTGTTTTCCTGGTGTCAGGGGGCCACGTAAATGCTAAATATAGGGGTGTTACAGGGAGTGTAAGGTATTAGCCAATGGGCTACTTACCTCTAGGATCACTACACCCCTTATATGACCAGTTTCTGCAAGGTTCTGGCATAACTCTGTCTCAGAGTTCCTAATTTCACAGCCCACAAGATGATGGAATTCTCCTTTTTGGGCTCACTTCAGGTAGCCAACCCTGGGGGTATGACTTACCTGACAGTGTAACACGCCTCCTGACTATCTAATTGAAAACCTGTCTTGGTGCCAAATGGGTCACAGGGCTGGGGGTCGCCTCTCGCAGGTCTGGGGGAAGCTGGGGTCTCATATCAAAGGTAGCAGGGACTTTGAAGTCCCTAGCCTTGGTATGCAGATTTACTAACCATTTTGCTGGAGGAGGTAATAGCAACTTCTGCCAGAGCAGACATTGTTTCTGACCTCCTGAGAACCAGGTTCCCACCTCCAGGGGGGTCAGAAACTTGTCTGTGATAGCAGGCTGGTTGGTATCAGTCAGCTACCACACTAGAGAACTAATAGAGTTTCAGGGGGTACCTCTAACTAGGGACCAGGGACTTACAGGGGTGCTAAAGTCCATGCCATTTGGGTTACAGTTAGACTTTACTTGTTTTAGGGGAAAGAGCACTGCCACTGCGGTCTGATTAGCAGACCTTGGTGCACTGTCAGAGTTGAAATTCAGCATCTAGTAGTTCTAAAGGGGGCAAAAAGTGGGGGGACATCTGCAAAGAAGTCCAGTTTCCTACACACCTCCCCCTCCCTCAGCCAACATGCCCAGGAGACTCAGACCACATCTGGGAGAGTTTTCCTAGTGTGTCAGGAGAGGAAAAAGTAAGGAACCTGGTTATGCTATTGCAGGGCCTACTCTGCCGTACATCCTCCTGTCAAGGTCACTGCCTCTGGGCAGTTGACTCATCTGAACAGTGATAGAACCCATTTTGAACTGGACTTTAACTGCTTCTTTGGTATCCTCACTTGTTCTCCTTTCCTTGGGGTCAGAGGTAGCTTCCTCTGCTAACCCTATCTTAGCCAAGACAAGACCCAGCTTACCCAAAGAGGTTACCCATAAATGGAGTAACCCCACCATGACCAGCAGGGTCAGCGGTCTAACTTTCTATTTGACATGGGGTCAGCCCACCATGCCAAGGACAGTGCAGCCATAAAGGCCAACACCCAGCAGAGGCTACCGACAGCTGTCAGAACACAGAATCACACCTTTAACTCTCCACTGACAGGTGTGCGGTCTGAGGAATAGGCTTCTTTGTGCTCAAGGGGTCCTTCTGCTGTGCTGTTTCTGAGTAGGGGTTACTACCTTATGTTACAAACACGCTTCTTCCACTCTTTCCTCTGTTAGTTGGGATGCTACAGCCTCCTGCTTAATAGCTGTCTCACTGGTTAGGGCTTCTTGTAGGGCAGGTAAGGCCTCAACAGTGCCAACTCTGGAGTTTTTCCTTACTGGAGAAGAATCTCCCTGGCTTACTGGAACATTTTCCAAAGGTTGCCCATCTTTCCTACCTTCTTTTCCATGCCTTTTTTTCTGGGGCCTACTTTTAATAACTGTAGGTTCAGCACCACTAGAATCCTTAGCAGAGGTATGACCCTGGGTCAGTACCTCCTTTGAGCTCAGACAAACTTCTGGGAGGTCATTTCCAAGAAGACAATCAAGCAGGAGGTCTAAACTGATGACCACTCTCTGCCAACTGAGGGACCCAACTATCTCCAAAGGCACTAAAGCTACAGGCCTAACAATACCTTCCCCCTAGACAACTTTTATCTTGTAGTCTCTCCTGGTAAATACTGGTCTGGGGCTACCAACCTGTCATACCTCATGGTGTGACTAGCACAGCTATTCCTTAGGGCAGCAATTAGAATTCTATTCACCAGGATGTGGTGGTAGTATTTGTTTCTCTCTGGAATCACCAACTTACCTTCTGGCCCCACTTCCGAGTTGAAAGCTATGAGGAAGTCCTCATCTAAGGAGCAATCCTCCAAGGCTACACTGACAATCCCAGACCTACCTGTTTCTTGGGACATGCTGAGTCCCCTCTATAGTACCCAGTCTCTGCTGATAGCCAAGCAGGGCCTACCATCTAGGGTGTTTTGAAGATTGAGGTCCCCATCACTCTGCTTATCACCAGAGTTGGAGTGGGATGCACTATCCTTTTTTTAAAGGGCCTGGGTCCCTGAAGGAATCTCTTTGGATTCCTACCCTGATGCCTTTTGAGAATCCTAGTCCTAATCAATTTTTCATCTCTCTTAGCTAGCTCTCTGGGACTAGAAAGTGATGTATCTACCAGATTCTGGTGTAACTTGTCTGATGTACAGTTTGATAATGTGTGCTCCTTCATTATCAACTTATAGAGCCCTTCATAGTCCTGCACCTTGTTTTCTTTTAACCAGCAACCTAGAGTTTTGACTGAGAAGTCAACAAAATCTATCCAGGTCTGACTCAAGGTTGTTTTGTGAGTCTCCCTGAACTTAGTCCTGTACATCTCAGTGGTGAATCCAAAGCCCTCAATCATGGTCTCTTCCATGAGGTCATAGGACTCAGCATTTTCCTCATCTAGTGTCAGGACTCTATCCCTGCACATACCTGAGAAAAGCTCCCAGCCTAGAGAGCCCCAGTGTCTCTGGTGTAACCGCCTCATTCTACATGCTCTCTCAAAGACAGTGAACCAATTGGTTATATCATCGCCTTCAACATATTTGGGGACAGTCCCTTTGGGGATTTTAGGGTCAAAAGATTCAACTCCTTCCCTAATTGTATTGTGGCTGCCACCATTCATGGGTGCTAGACCTATCTCAGCCCTTTCTCTTTCTATGGCCAGGAGTTTGGCTTCAATGGCTACTCTTTTGGATAGTCTCTCCGGCTCTAGATCTGGATTTTCTAGTTCTTCTGTGGGCCTGCAGGGGCCTGGCCTACCTGCAGGGACAGTTTTAGGTTGAAGATGTCTACTGTTCTCCTCACCCTCTGGGATATTGGAAGGAAAGCCTTCCCCATGAGTACTGATTACAGTCTCATCCTCACTGACTGTAATCTTCATGACTATCAGCATTTTCTTTACTTGTCTGGGCCCTATTAAACCCAGCCAACAACTCATGGGAGTTGTGCCTTGGTTGGTTTGGGTCCAGTTTCAATTTTGCAAGCCCTGCAGAGGTCTTTTGGCTGCTTCAAGTTTTTTAAATTATTTTTATTGAGTTTTCAGCATGTAAAAGAAAACAGAGAAACATACAATCGCAGTAATACATAGACATGTCAAGTAAACGGTACATCAGCAATAACATACAGTGCATTACACTATGTCTACCATTGAGTAAGTAACAAGTTTAAAGTGCAGTGGACATTAAGGCCCTCATTATGATGCCAGGGTCTCAGTGGCTGTCAGACCGCCACCAATGTGGCAGTCCATCTGCCACATTACAACTCCGGCGGTAGCGACGCGGTCGGACTGCGAGCACTACCAGTTTTCCTCCACAGGAGGGTCTGGTGGTGCTGGCGGTCCTAATCCACCAGGATTACGATCCCCCTCTCCGCCACCGGTTACATGGCGGTAACCCCCTCATGTAAAGGCTGGCAGAGACAGAGAGCAGGTTCCCACAGAGGGGCCTCTGCACCACCCATGCACTTGGCATGGGCACTGTAGGGGCCCTCCTGACCAGCTCCATTTGCAGACAGTGAACTTTACGACAAGTGCTGGTGCACCCCACGCACTACAGCATTGCCGCTGGCTCTGTTATGAGCCGGTGACAATGCTGTATGCTGTTTCCTGATGGGCTAGCGGGCGGAAACTCTATCGCGGCAACCTACCCATCGGGACTTCAGTGGAGAGGCTTCTCCATCCACCAAAGTCATAATGACCCTCCTAAGACACCTCCTGCCTTATCTACAGATAGGTGGTGAGGGGGCTCCAAATGTCCTTGAGTCGTGATGATTCTTCAGTAAAAGTGTCTAATTGCTGTCTGCAGTATGTCAAGCAACCAACATTTGGATGTGGGTGTGGATCTTTTGCCCCACTGCATAGCCACTGTACGTTTGGCAAATAATTGAGTTAAACTGCTGCATGTTACGTTGCAGGTAAGGATTCAGCTTGAGATTCTGGACTATCTCATATGAGGTTGACATCTTAGTAAAGCTAGAACCTTTTTAGAAACTTGTAAAAAAAATTCTAACAGACTTTTAAGGCCTAACTTACTAATTTACTTTTTACATTTCTAATACCGCACGACTGTGGGATTTAACACAAGGCCCTATAGTTCAGATTAGAACATTAAGAAAAATCGAAAAAGTTTAAAAAATAATTTTTGACTACTGTCAATTGTGGGTTCCTTTGTGGAACCGCATATTGACCAAGAGGTATCAGCAAATGTACCCCATCGCTGATCCACCAATGTAGGAAGCTGGCTATCTATGTACTGTAACAATCTAGGGGCACGCCATGCAGATAGTACAGATGACCCCTGTTGGTAGATAGAGGCTAAAATTAATAATCTCAAATGCTCTCTTTTGTGGTAGTGTGGACTAGCAGTTTAGGGTTATCAAAGGGCAGTGTTAAGCATTTGTTGAGCACACACACAGCCAATAAATGGGACACACACTTGAGAAGGAACTTAAGACTAATTTAGAATAATAACACATATTTTATATATTTTCTAACACCAAGAACTTTGATCGCAGGTAAGTACTTTTTGAGTTAGTGATTTTACAACAAATAGAAAATGTGTGGTAGTTGCAGAGTAATGCGTAATCTATTCCTATTGAGAAAAAACATATACTGCATATGGTCACTTACTAAAGACTTACAGGGCTGTCTTCAGAGACTTAAGGTGAGTGGGCGGGTCAAGGGCTAAGGCAGCATCAACAGGTCACCTCTGTAAATTTGGGGTGTTGGGGTGCAGAGGGACTTTTCAGCGTTGGGCTCCCTGTTTAAGTCAATGAGAAATGGTCCTGTTGAAAAGAGGCTGCAAGCAGGGACTGGGGGTGCAGTCCGGTTGAACCCACAGGGGTGCTCAGGTCTCAAGGGTCTATGACACTCAGGGACATCATCGGTTCACTGATACTCGGGCTTGGGGGATTCATATGGAGTGAGGCTTTGTCGATCAGGGTCGTGCTGCTGGAGGTCCTCGCGGTTCTCTGTTTCCTGTGGAATGAGGTTGCAGGCAAGGATTGGGAGACCAGTCTGGCCAAACCCAATGAAGGGCTCGGCTCTAGAGGGTATCTGGACCCCATTGGCACTGTTAGTTCACTTGGACTCGGTCTGTGGTTCCCAGCTGCAGAGACGCCTTCTGGTGTTGTGTCAGTCAGAAGCTCACTACTTGTATTGGCATTAGACATGCTGCAGCCCTTAGGGTCCCTCTTTAGTACTCATGGCCTAGGTGCCAGTGGTACCATTTACTAGGGACTTAAAGGTGTTTCTGAAGTCCATGTCAATTGGGTTACAGTTAGACTTTACTTGGTTCAGGGGAAAGAGCACTGTTGCTGAGGTTTAATTAACAAGCCTCAGTGCACTGTCAGAGTCAAAAAACAGCATCTAATCATTCTAAATGGGGCAAAAAGTGGAGGGGGCATCTGCAAAGAAGCCCAGTTTCCTACATTATCCCAGTGATGAGGTGAAAAATATAATATATATTTGCTGTAACAAATATTTTCATATATCCTGTACACTTAATTCATAATTAGTGCTCCCGGTTTTATGGTATTTATTTTTTCGACATTTCAGTCTGTATTTATCCATTTTTATTTTGTGTTTACTGTATAAATGGATGTATAATAGGTATTTTTCCACATTTATTTAACTGATAAATGTATACTTGTACGCAAATGTCTAAAAGGTTTCAGCAGGATACAGTGTAATAGCATTATCTGAAAACACTGCATTGTAGAATAGCACAAATATCTATAGATCTGCAGTTAATTAAGCTTAATTAGGAAATCTATTTTTTTTCATCTCCCCATCGCTCAATATGTACCTGGCAGTCATGATTGACAGCAGAGAAAATCATCTGAAGAACGCCTATTTCCCATATTGTTCTCTGTTTAACAATAAATACAGACAGGGAAATAAATAATTTCTGTCTGTATTTATCTGTTAAAATCAGTACAAACTGAAAACTGGGAGCCCTAGTCATGATACATTGTAGAAGAGTCATGTAAATCCTATGTATCTACTACAAGTTTTCTTTAAAAATTTCCATACATAAGCACACTATTCATTGAGCATACAATTCACTCTGTAAACACATCATCCGAACAAAGCCCCCCCAGTAACTGTTCATTTATGCTTAAAATATTTTTTTCTTTTTATACTAGTAGTTTACTTTTGAGGAGATCCTAAAAAACTTCAACCCAGCATTTCATGGAAATTATCTTTGAATTTGCTTTCTTCAGGGCATGCAGTTTTGGAGCATCTTCACAATGCAAATTAATTGCACATGTGGTGGATCTATAATAGAACAACAATTCATTAATCCAGTATCTAAATTCTAAAAAATCATTCAGCTTGCAGATTTTTAACAGTGAAATTTCTATCCTTTAAAAGCCATATTTAAAAATATTGAACTGCCACATTTTTTGCCATCATTCTACTATCATTAATACATTACCCGGTACTAGGTGCAACCATCACCATCGCTTTATGACATCAAAAGTTCAGTACCTATCCTTCCTACTATATGAGCCATAGGAGGTGCACTGCTAAATCTGGTGACCCAAGTCACCTTTGTATGTACACTCTACAGTTGGTATACTTATTTTGTTAGACTCATATGGGCCTATTCACAACCTGCATTTTGTTGTAATTCATTAGTACTACTATAGTGCTACCAATGTACTACAAAATGGTAATAATACACATACATGTGGAGGACTATGTCTCCGCCTCTCGTATCTTTTCTATTTGGCAATCTGTGCCCCGAATACAGAGATCCCAGCACATTAAACTTTTGTTTTAGTAGTGAAAATGTGGGAATAGTTATGACTGAGTATAGGAGTAAAGAAATATTTAGAGAGGGTTAGGGAGGGTTTTTAAAAGGGGCATGCTCCCACCCAGCAAAAGAGTAAGCCCATTCATATTCACAAACTCCCCTTCTATAGGTACTACAGCCAAAATACCTAAAATGGTGTAAATGTACTCAAGCTCAGAAATGGTGTATGCCCATCACCATACTTAGCCAACCACTGGTATTGCAACACCCTCCCACAGAAAATAATGAAGGGAGAGATTTAAAATAAAACTCCACAGGAACTAATGTTAAAATAAATTAATGTTTTTAAACTATTTAAAAGTATAAATGAACACATTTGATTTAATGTTAACAAATTGCCTATAAATAAAGTATAATGATGTTATTCTAAAATATGTTAATAGCTTTTCAACTGTAAATAATATGACAATATTTATTAAAAATAATTACATTACTCTAAATTATTTCTATACACCACTTGTAATCCTTTTTATGTAACATTTTTATACAAACCATAAATCTTAATTTCAAAACCAGACTCATGTAACAAACATATATTCTAAGGTAGTAATGATTATCCATTTTGAAAGGAAGACTTGAAGGTCTTCTTAACATGTGTCACCTATTTCCGAATTGTAAAGATAACCCATAATGGGGGCAAGTAACTTTATCTCAGTAGACTATTCTTCCCTAATGGCCATATTCCATTTTGGCTAGATGTGTGCTGAAAGTTGACAAACAGAGGCTGTTCACAAAGTTAACTTTAGATGTGCAAATTCACTCGTGTAAATCTTCATGTTCCTAAGTGTAAATCTACACATTTCTGCTATTCACCATTTCTGAGTGTTGACTTGTAGGTCTCTACCCACTGTTTGAACCTCCTACTATAGGATAACAAGTGTAGAGTTGCTACTAGTAATGGTTTAGACTTAACTGAAGTCGTCCACCACCATGGTGGAGGTATTCTTATGAGTAATTAAAGGGAAAAATATTAAACTTTAATATTCTTTTAAAGATATTTTAAACATATTAATGTAAAATATAAATGTAGAATATTTTAAAATGTTAATTACAAACTTGACAGTAATATATGATGTTACAGCTCATTAAATTAAATGTGCACCACATAATTTTCACATGTTTATTTTATTTATAAATCTTTTTTTTTTTAATTACTAAACTTAAATTTTTTATTTAATACGTATTCAATTTTGTTTAACATTGTGTTCATTTAAATTATTTTATTTTTAACAAAAATGTAAAAATTCACTTCAATGTATTTTTAAAATATGTTTACTAATGCATAATAATATAAATATTGAATTATATATAATTGTTTTTAATATCTATGTAGTTATCGATCTATCTCTATATCTATCTACCTATCTATACACACACACAAAGTCAAATTAACTTTATTTAACATTATTCCCTATTTGCTGTTATTGTAGGCCCCTGTCGCAATTATCTTCCATGGGAGTATGTTGCAATACCTATGAGTGGCCATTTATGATGCTTGACTTACACTAAGGCGGGGATGGATACATTAGCTGTCATGACTCACGTGCTGCTTGCGCCTGGAATTTGCAGATCTGGTGGCGTGGATCTTCAATGTTCGACTTTGGCCCAAAAAGGGGCGACTCTTTCTGGTAGCCACGGTGCTGTAGGCAATGGAGACGCCAAGAACAGACCGTGCCCTTCAGAAAATAGCGCCAGAGGGAAAAAACCCCTTAGAAAAAGGGGAAAAACCTCCAACAGGAAGATTCCTGGAAAAAACAAGAACAAACAAACAAGAATCCAAAAGGAGCAAAAGTCAGGAAACACAGAATGCTGAAATCCAGAACCAAAAAGGGGAGGAAATCAGGAGCGAAGACACTAACTGAGCAGAAAGTGTTGCAGCGCAAGGAAATGAAGAAAACACAGCCCTTATATACCAAAGGACAGGAAGTGACCCACAGGAAGTAAAAGGACACCATATTAGACAGGGAGAGGTACATAGAACAAAACAGAATAGAAACCATAGAGAATAGGGAACAATGAATGCTGGGAAGAGAAAGGTAACCTGGGAAGGGAAGAAGACATAAAAAAGGTACAACAAAAAAGACCCCAGAAAGAAGAAAAGAAAGAGGATAAGAAGGAAGAAAGAAGAACAGGTAAGGGGGGTCAGGAGACCCCAGCAAGGCGGTGGAAAACGACAGAGCGAGGCCCCATGCAATGCCTGGGGCCTCGAAAAGTGCATGAAAGGCTGGGGGCGCGCCGCATTTTAGAAACGCGCTGTGCGGCCCCAGCCGAACGCCCGGCTTGTGCTGAACATTCGGCTCGCGCCGCACCACGCGGCGCGACAGTAGGTCCCCCTCCCGAAGGTCCAGGTTTGAGAGGAAATAAACGGTGAAAGCGTTGAATCAGGCGAGGAGCGTGAACAGAAGATGCATCTTCCCAAGAGCATTCACTGAGAGGATAACCCTTCCAATGAATCAGATACTGAAGGCGTTTGTGAAAAAGACGAGAGTCACAAATTTCCTGTACTTCATATTCAGGAATATCATCCATGAGTACAGGAGGTGGACAAGGAAACTGACGTGAGTAAGGGTCAGGCACATAAGGTTTAAGCTGAGAAACATGAAAGACCGGATGAATCTTCCATGTATGAGGTAAGTGAAGACGGACAGTGACAGGATTGACCAACTGAAGAATACGGAAAGGCCCATAGTAACGAGGTGTGAACTTATTTTGAGAAAGACGTGAGGGTAAGAATTTGGAGGAGAGCCAGACTTTATCTTGCGGATGATAGTCTGGATTGGTAGCACGTCTCTTGTCTGCAGCCTTCTTCATATATCTCTTGGTATGTAACAAATTAGATCGAATTAGTCTATGGATTTGGAGAAGGCGTTTGGAGAAACAGGTAATAGTGGGTAGAGGAGAGTTGGATTGTGGAGAAGTAGGAAAAGAGGTAGGATGAAAACCATATGAACAGAAAAAGGGAGTGACCTTGGAGGCACTATGGACTGAGTTATTGTAGGAAAATTCTGCTATAGAGAGGTAAGTGTTCCAGTTACTTTGGGTAGAATTGCAAAAGCATCGAAGATATTGCTCTAGTCCTTGGTTCAGACGCTCGGTCTGGCCGTTGGTCTGAGGATGGAATCCTGAAGACAGGGCTCTATTAATATTTAGTGTTTTACAAAAATGCCTCCAAAATCGGGAAATGTACTGAGGTCCTCTATCAGATATTATGGTATGTGGAAGTCCATGGAGACGGAAGATATGATCAATGAATATTTGACTTAGTTCCTGAGAAGTAGGTAGCCTTTTCAGGGCAGTGAAATGAGCCATCTTCGTGAAAGAATCCACCGTGACCATGATGACCCGGTTTCCCGCTGATGGTGGGAGTGAACACATAAAATCAGTAGAGATGGTATGCCATGGGGCCGGTGGAACAGGCAAAGGCTGTAGTAATCCTGCCGGTCTGGTATGGGGTATCTTGATTTGGGCACATATGGGACAGGCCTGGACGTATCTTTCCACATCCAGCTTCCAGGTAGGCCACCAGAAAAATTGTGAAAGAAGTTCTTGTGTGGCCTTGATGCCTCTATGACCAGCTACAGGTGAATCATGGCACATTTGTAATGCCTTTTCTTGCACCTTGTTAGTGGGGAGGATTATCAGGTTTTGATAATAAAAATATCCTTGTTTCTTATGTATTAATGGTCTTAGTTCTTCAATGTCGTGGTCCGATAGATTGGCGTATTCCAGTTGTACTTCTTCCAGGAAAGACTGAGCCACTCCAATGATCTTACGGGGTTCCAGAAGATACTGAGATAAGGAAGGAGTACACTCTGGATATCGGCGAGACAGAGCATCAGCCAGAATGTTTTGAGATCCAGGAATATATGTGATAAAAAAATCGTACTGACTGAAGAAAAAGGCCCAGGGGGCCTGACGACTATTCTGGCATACAAAATTTCGTAAACATTGTAGGTTACGGTGGTCTGTCCTCACCTCAAATGGTTCCTTGGAACCCATCAGAAACTGTCTCCACTCAAGGCAGGCTGTTTTCAGAGCCAATAATTCCCTTTCCAGTACAGAATAGTGTTGTTCAGCTGTGGAAAGGATATGAGACAAGTAGAAAACAGGATGTTCAAGACCATCATCCTCTTGTCGTTGGAGTAAGACAGCTCCGATGGCTCTCTCAGAAGCATCAGTTACGACTATAAATTGTTTGGTGGTATCTGGATGTCTCAAGATGGGGGCTTGGGTGAAGACTCTCTTTAATTCTTGAAAGGCTGCTTCAGCCGCCTCAGTCCAGATAAACCCTTTCTTTAAATTTTCCTTTTTTAAGGTGTGAGTTATGTGGCTAGTCAGTCTGGCAAAGTCTAGAATGAATTGTCGATAGAAGTTTGCTAACCCTAGGAAACATTGTGTTTCTTTTATGGAAGAAGGAGAAGGCCACTCTAGGATAGCTTGTACCTTTTCTTGATCCATAGCTATGCCGGTGGGACTTAAATGATAGCCCAGATATTTGACTTCCGTCATGTCGAACTCACATTTTTCTGGTTTGCAAAATAGTTGATGAGCACGAAGTCTTTGAAGAACTTGTTTCACATGGGAAGAATGGAGTTCAGGATTTCTAGAATAAATAAGAATATCATCTAGGTAGATCACGACTGTCTGATTCAGAAGGTCTGAAAACACTGAGTCCATAAATCTCTGGAAGATTGCGGGGGCGTTAGTGAGACCAAACGGCATAACCCTATATTCAAAATGGCCAAATGGAGTCCTGAAAGCTGTCTTCCATTCGTCGCCTTCTTTTATGCGTAAAAGGTGGTAAGCTCCTCGTAAATCTAATTTGGTAAAACGTTGAGCCCCTCTGATAGCTTCTAGTATGTCCCTGATGAGAGGCAAAGGATAACGATCTTTAATTGTTATTTTATTCAGACCTCGAAAATCCAGGCAAGGACGAAGATCCTTTGTCTTCTTGGGCACAAAAAAGAGAGGAGCCCCAGCCGGAGACGACGATGGAACAATAAGACCACTCTGTATATTTTCGTCCAGATACTCTTTTAGAACTTCTCTTTCGGGTTCCGTGAGAGAGTACATCCTCCCAAAAGGAACAATTGTGCCGGGTTCCAATGGAATAGCACAATCATATTCTCGATGTGGAGGTAGCACAGGTTTCAACGGTTTTTGGAAAACATCCTGAAACTCCAAATAGTGGTCTGGGACCCCTTGGACCGTATTAATGGACATACCAGTGGCACCTTCAGTATCTAAGGATCTTTTCGGAGACCAATACTTGTCGGAAGTAAAACAGTTCTCATGACAAATTGCGAAGACAAAGAAACTGTCCGGGTTACCCAATTTATATACGGGTTATGTCTGATGAACCACGGAATTCCAAGAATGATGGTATGGTTGGGGGACGTGATAAGATCGAAGGAAATGTGTTCTTGATGGTTTCCCACCTGTAGACTTAACATCAGGGTAGTGGTGTCTACAGGACCCGAGGATATCAAGGATCCATCCACGGTGTGTACCTGTTCGGGTACTTCTTTTGCTTGTGTAGGAACTTGGTGAGCAGCAGCCCACGTCTTGTCCATGTATATACCACTAGCACCACAATCCAGTAATGCCATAGTCTTTTCTTGACGACCGTCAGGAAGTTGTAACAGGACAGGAAAAATGAACAAGGCGGTTGTATTGTCATTAAAGGAGCTGATGGAAGGTATAGCTGTAGATCCCGTCCCCTCCCTTCTTACAGAGGATGGGAGGTGGCGTTTCCCGAAGGCCTGGGCGGACGTACAGGACAGGTACGAAGCATGTGACCAGCAGAACCACAGTACAGGCACAACCCTCTCTTGCGTCTGTCTTCTCGTTCACTAGCAGAGAGCGGACCTCGGGTAGTATCCACCTGCATGGGTTCCCCTTCGATGTCTCTAGCAGGAGTGCGAGGTTCCTCGGAACGCTGCAGGCAAGCTCGTGAGCTACTTGGCTGGGAAAACCCTCTACTCCTTTTCTTTTCCGATCTCCGTTCCTGAAGACGATATTCGATGGACAGTGCTTGATCCATCAGGCCACGAAGCTCTTCTGCTCTGGTAGAATGTACTAGTTCATCCTTTATTTCTTCTTTGAGTCCTCTACGAAATAAAGTTACCAGAGTACGTTCCACCCAAGTGGTCTCTGCCGCCAGCTGACGAAAACGGGTTATATATTGCAGGACGTCTTGCGAGCCTTGTTGGATGTCACATAGGGCTTCTTCAGCAGAGGCTTCCAATTCAGGACGGCTAAACATCTGTTTGAAGCGACTCACAAAGGTGGAATAGTCCGACAATACAGGGTCGTTGGAGGACACCATCGGGGTTGCCCAGGCCAAGGCTGGACCGGATAAGGCACTGATAAGATAACCCACCTTGGTCCTGTCGTGGGAGAATTGGGTAGGTCGGAAGGCGAAGTACACTGTTAATGCATCCAGGAACTCGCGAAGCTTGGTTGGTTCACCAGAGAAACAAGGGGTGGAGGCGGAGATAGTTGGAACATCACTGGTGCGGAGAGCCAAAGCCTGTCGTAACGCAGCATTTTCATTGCGTAGTTGTTGCAATTCCTGAGCTTGTTGCTGAATCGTAGTCAAAAGAGATTGTTCCGGATCTGCAGCAGCCGCCACTGAGTCATCCATGGTGTTTGAGGACGTCGGAATGGTTGGGCGCTGCAATCTGTCACGACTCACGTGCTGCTTGCGCCTGGAATTTGCAGATCTGGTGGGGTGGATCTTCAATGTTCGACTTTGGCCCAAAAAGGGGCGACTCTTTCTGGTAGCCACGGTGCTGTAGGCAATGGAGACGCCAAGAACAGACCGTGCCCTTCAGAAAATAGCGCCAGAGGGAAAAAAACCCTTAGAAAAAGGGGAAAAACCTCGAACAGGAAGATTCCTGGAAAAAACAAGAACAAACAAACAAGAATCCAAAAGGAGCAAAAGTCAGGAAACACAGAATGCTGAAATCCAGAACCAAAAAGGGGAGGAAATCAGGAGCGAAGACACTAACTGAGCAGAAAGTGTTGCAGCGCAAGGAAATGAAGAAAACACAGCCCTTATATACCAAAGGACAGGAAGTGACCCACAGGAAGTAAAAGGACACCATATTAGACAGGGAGAGGTACATAGAACAAAACAGAATAGAAACCATAGAGAATAGGGAACAATGAATGCTGGGAAGAGAAAGGTAACCTGGGAAGGGAAGAAGACATAAAAAAGGTACAACAAAAAAGACCCCAGAAAGAAGAAAAGAAAGAGGATAAGAAGGAAGAAAGAAGAACAGGTAAGGGGGGTCAGGAGACCCCAGCAAGGCGGTGGAAAACGACAGAGCGAGGCCCCATGCAATGCCTGGGGCCTCGAAAAGTGCATGAAAGGCTGGGGGCGCGCCGCGTTTTAGAAACGCGCTGTGCGGCCCCAGCCGAACGCCCGGCTTGTGCCGAACATTCGGCTCGCGCCGCACCACGCGGCGCGACATTAGCTACTCTTTTTTGTCACCTGTCAGGCTATAGTAACTTTCGAAGTATATCTTATTTCATTTTTTACCAAAAGTGTAATGGTTTATTTTAAGGTTAAGTTCATTATTACATTATAAAATAATAAAATACATATTTAATAATGGGATATATATTTGTTTTAATATTAATCTATCTATCTATCTGTCTATCTATCTATATACACACACAAAGTCAAATTCACTTTATTTAACATTATTCCCTATTTGCTGTTATTGTAGGCCCCTGTCGCAATTATCTTCCATGGGAATATGTTGCAATACTTGTGAGTGGCCATTTATGATGCTTGACTTACACCAAGGCTGGGATGGATACATTAACTACTCTTTTTTGTCACCTTTCAGTCTATAGTAACTTTTGATGTCTATTTTGTTTCATTTTTGTAACAAAAGTGTAAAGGTTTATTTGATGTTAAGTTAATTATTACACTGTAAAATGATAAAATAAATATTTAATAATGATATATATTTGTTTTTAATATTAAACTATCTATCTATCTATCTATCTCTCAACACACACACACACACACACACACACACACAGTCAAATTCATTTGAGTTATTTAACACTATTCCCAATTTTTTGCCCCTGCCCCCCATTATCATCTACAGGAGCAATTTGCAATACCTGTGAGTGGCAATACATTGTATGGTGCTTGATTTACACCAAGTCTGGGATGGAAGGGCATTTACAACTGATGTATCACCTTTAGGATTGTAGTAACTTTAGAAGTGTAGTTATTGAATAGCAAAGGTCTTGCTCTTTTGCGTGTGAATATTTGTAGAGGCCTGTACCTCCCAAGCTCCTCTGTACTTTTCCCTAAACTCCTCCCATATAGTAGTAGATATTACACATTTCTCACCAGTCTCCTGCTCTCCCCACATTTACTATTAAGTAGTAGATTTGCAGGTGTGGAGATCTCCCCATAGAAAGATTATGAGAGATGAAGGTCAAAGTCAGATATCTTTATTCGATCATTAAAAAAAGATCATAAAATAGCATATTACATACCTCATAAAAGCAGAGAAAACACATCATAATCTGAAAATAATATTAGTGCATATTAATAACATCATTTTCTTTTGGCATAAAAATGATAAAATTGCTAAAAATCAATCCAAAATATCATAAAGGAAAACAGACCTAAATGCATGAATAAAATCAAGTGTCACTTAAAATCAGTATAAGATCAATAACTGCTACCCTGTAAGCGGCTACCCGAACCATTACCTCTGCATCGATTTCCTGCACCGTAGCTACGTCTTGAGAAAGCTACACACTCTGAAACAAGTATCAGGGCTGTTTAACAGTTGTAAATATAATAAGGGCTCTCTACATTTCCTGAATGCCAGTGGTTTTAAAATATGCTTTAAACACAATTGAAAATAGAGGCAATAGAATTTACAAAAAAATAAAATATATTATTGACTGCTCAGCCTTCTAACCACAGGGGCAGGCAGGGAGATCACTAGCCAACACAGAGGCCTCTTCAGTAAAGCACAAAAGGCTCCACTTATTACCAGAACTAAATCTGAATAGAAGGGACCTTTCCCACCGTCAGAGTTCAAGAGATAGATAAAAAGCCATTTTCCCTGTAGATAAAGTGATAAGAGAATCATGTACGGAGTGCTTATTAGCAGCTTCATCCATTCTATCAGAAATGGTAGACTCTAGGAAGCTGGACTTTACTAATCTTCTGTCTTGTTTGCAGTGTGTATCAGGAGTGGAAAACATTGCAGGGAGAACAATGTCACTAAAGGTTTTGCTGACTAACTTCAACCAGGGGATGGAAAGCCCCTTTTCAAGTCTAAGGCAATCACGAATAACCTCTCTATTAAAAGTTGCTTTGGGATTTGACCAAACATTCACTCAAAGCAGGAGAGGGGCCAATTTAATTATGTCCTAAATGCAATCAAGCTTAAGTTCAGAGCATAAAATACATTCTGGGCAGGTTGAGAAAAATTCAACATGTTTCTACAAAACTGATTCTCTTCCACTTGTAGAAAAGAAGTGTTATGCTCCATACATAGCTGCACATTAAAAATCTTTATATATGGAGAGATGTCCCTCTGCCTTCTCTCAGAATGAGGTTAAAATGGGAGCAATTCGCCCTTCCTAGTTTCATGTGAGCTGAGTTTACGTGGGGTTAGCAAACGTTGGAGGGGATAAAAGTAACACCCAGATAGCAGAAGTTCTGTAAGGAGTTCAGAGAGTGGTCATGTTGCTTTAAGAGTGTCAAGTATCTCCTACCTGACCTGCAAGCCATTACATGCGACTTCCCATAATCTGTAGTCATATTCAGTGGGGTGGGAGTTCCACTGGTAGTTTTTTCAACTGTACTTTGTAGTCAGTAATACTATTGTAGTACTATTTTATATACTACAAATTAGTTTATGAATTGGGCCCAATATGTGTCTGTCAGAAAATCATAAAAATGATTTATTGCTTCCCAAGAGATCCTCTCACTGAGACTGTTTTTCTAGGATTGCAGTTGAAAACGCAGTGTTTTTTCTAACTTTTCTCTTTCTTACATTGTCAGCCTTTCTCTTTGATTGTCTGATTTTATTCCTAGAACGGTTCACTTTCGACCTTTTTGTGAGGGCCCCATTCTGATAAAATGTTTCTTCGTTGGAGCAGTCAGAACATTCCTTAAGACAGTGGACCAATGTATGTAATATTATCTGCTGTTTTGTCTCTCCCACATATTTATGACCACAGGGAGGTTCTATGATGTAGATAACAGTCCGGGTCCAACAATTTATATTTTTTTATTCCAAAGAGCAAGTGCCAAAATCAGTGTTGGCTGTTTTTCAAGATGTCTCACTTGCTTGACAGTTTCTACTTGGGAAATGTTCAACTAGTGGGAGAAGTACAATTGTCCGTTATGCATATGTTTATACATACTCTCTGTATGTATGGATGATATTGTCCCTGATGGTCTTATTTTTTTTTAAAGCAAATAGAGTTCCTCTTGTGGTTTCTCTGTATTTATGTTCAAGAAACGTCAATTCTAATTTTTCTGAGATTTTTTTAGATTGTTCATTTAACATGAGCTAGTGGAGACGCACTACTTTTTCACTCTCATATTACAGTCTTGTTCCTTCAAACTGAACTTCAGTATTGCAGTAGCTCATTCTTTTGAGAGAATGTCAAAATCATCTTTTTGGGTATCCTCAAGCCTCTAATTTCCTGTTTAATGTTTCAGCATGTTTGAAATATAGACTAAAGCCAGGTTTTCTTTGTGGCTTTTAGGGTGATAGCTGTCCAAATGTAAGAGTTTTTAATCTGCTAGTTTTGTGAAAAGCTCTTTTCTAAGTGCCAATGGTCAGCCAAGCAATCTCATTGCATAGCTGACCATGAACTCTGGTCTGGCCATGCATCGACAGTCGTGGCCCAAATCCAAGAACCTGAAGCAGGAGGACTAGGAAAAATGGATTAAGCTCCACTTTGACAGGAAGAGCATGTTTGGTCCATCAATAAATGAGATCCTTCAGCAGCACGAGAGGAGCATGGTTGCTGGTAATTGCTAATTGACATCCATGCAGTACCATCCTGCCCACTCCTCGCTGTAACTGGTGAAGGTTTTCCTGTCCCAGTGACATCACCTTGGACCATCCATCTTCCTTGACACCAACTCAGGAGGACTACTCAACTCGGATGGATAAATGCTCCCAAATGCTCCCCCCATTGTTGCCTTAGGACCCAGATCACTAAAGATGCAAGGCTGTTTTCGGCAGTGAAGAATGGTTATGGTATATAGCTGTCTTTGCCACGCCATCCAGGTGGCCTCTGTCCCGGTCATCATCCCAAGGACGTATGCAGGAAGTAAATAGGCCCTTCCTTTTAGGAGCAATTGAGATAGCCCCCCATCATTTTCGAGTGCCTGAAGCAGTACTCCACTAGGCCTACTTTACAGACTCACAAATACTATTCACTAATCTACAGCTTGAAATCTCTGCCTATGTCAGCCTATCTTTTGTGTGTGGAGTTGGGTGCCACAAATGTGAAGACCTCCACATGAGGAGGTCTGTGTTTTTGGTGTAAATGTGGGACAAGGGGTAGTGGTTGGAAAATGAGAATTATCTACTACAAAGTGGGAGGAGCTAAAGCAAAAATAGGGAGGGGCTCAGGGAGGCACATGCAAATACTAAAACACACCCATAAAAAGTATAACAATTGCTATTCACCTAAGTTGCACCCACATCTGCTCCAGTAGCACTACTCACCAAATAGGCTCAAATGTATTCAAGGTAGTCCTTAGAGATACAATTAGTAGAGAACACCATTTGTGAGAGGACTTCATTCACAGTCAACACACGTGCTACTGTAAGGGGTGGGGACTGAGCAGTCGAGACTCCACCACACCTATCAAAAGGTGAAACTCACTGCAACATCAACCAGTCACAAACTGCATAAGAAGTCAAGCTGCAGACAACACCAAAAGAAAAATGTTCCCCATATCATTTTAGTTTTGCATCACTACATTCTGGGATTTTATTTTTATTATTTTAATTTGACCTCTGAACCAACGCAATTCAACTGATGCATAAAAGCCAAGGAATGGAAAGTGGTGTCATGGTGATGTCGATCCATCTCAGCAACTAAGTGACACACTATGTTGACACCCATAACATTGAGTAGGCTGGGCCTTGAAAGTGCAAGGACTACTCCGTTTTACTTTAAAAACCAACACACATCCACCAGGGTATCTGCATTGAAGTGGAAATATGGTGATGTATTTGTAAGTCACTCAAGAGCACTGTGAAGTAGACTGTGTCTGCCGACAACAGCGATCCTGCTATGCCACTCAACTGTGGCACAAAGCACCTCTGGTAGCAACAGACTGTAAGTGGAAGGGGCACTGTTGCCTCCTGATGCCCATAAATCGACAATCTTTAAGAAAAATAATGTCAAAAACAGTATGTTAGAACTGAGGGGTTGTGGTGCACCTGCACTGTGTGCCTTGCTAATAGACGACAAAAGGGGGTGGTTGAGTTTCAGGGATGGGATTCAGCAACTCTATATGTCTTTGACTTACACATCCATTTTTACTATCAGAAAATGAGTGTATATTTTTGATTTCTATGTTTTAAGTCAAAAAGAGTGCATACACTCTAACCTTTATGGTAAAACCTGAGTGTGCTGTATGCCCACAATAACCTCCCTGAGAAGCTCAGGATTGATCACCATTGCTAATACTGTAAATCAAATGCTTGAGGTGGTTCTACCTGGCACAATGTTGATAAGGCATAGTGGGATGGACCTGGAGCAGGATCACCAAACAACCATATGTTTCACGGCTGAGATCCACTAGGCCAGCCCAGATCACTTCACTTCAGTCTGTGGATTAAAGTTTAAATCAGGCCACTCAGTTCCATCAGTACACAAGCAAGTGATCTTAGGAATGCCAATGGCAGCCACAATACATGACGTCTACACGAGCTTATTAACAGAAATTCTGGAGAACTAACGGGGGCACCTCTAAATAAACGTCGATGACTCCCAAATCCACATCTGCCCTGATAGTGTTCAGCAATGACAGGCAAATATCACCAAAAACCTTGAAGGAGAGCTTTCAATGCCTTCATGGGGCAGATCTGAGATTCTGTTATTGGGGGGTGGCCTTCCTTCCCACACAGCTAGCCCTCAAGCACCATCTGCGTCCCAGCAGGCGATGAGCCTAAGAGTTATCTTTGATGTAGACCTATTGTTCTTTCCTCAAATCAACCATATTATATCTGGTATTAACACAAGGTTACCAATGCTTCAGAAACTCCTTCCACGTCTGCAACCTCATCGAATGGAGCTGCTAGGAGACCTTGTATCTGCACTGTAACACTGCTGAAATGTGGTATGCGGGGCACCGGCACTTAGGCGGTCATTCTGACCGCGGCGGTCGGCGGTCGCCGCCCGCCAAGCGGTTCCCGCCGAAAGACCGCAACGCGGTCAAAAGACCGCGGCGGTAATTCCGGCTTTCCCGCTGGGCCGGCGGGCGACCGCCAGAAGACCGCCGGCCGGCCCAGCGGGACAGCCCCTCCAACAATGAAGCCGGCTCGGAATGGAGCCGGCGGAGTTGAAGGGGTGCGACGGGTGCAGTGGCACCCGTCGCGATTTTCACTGTCTGCTAAGCAGACAGTGAAAATCTTTGTTGGGCCCTGTTAGGGGGCCCCTGCACTGCCCATGCCAGTGGCATGGGCAGTGCAGGGGCCCCCAGGGGCCCCACGGCACCCGTTCCCGCCATCCTGGTTCCGGCGGTGGACACCGCCAGAAACAGGCTGGCTGGCGGTAAGGGGGTCGGAATCCCCATGGCGGTGCTGCAAGCAGCGCCGCCATGGCGGGTTCCCTGGGCCAGCGGGAAACCGGCGGGAAACTGACAGCTCCCCTTTTCCGACCGCGGCTTTACCGCCACGGTCAGAATCGCCCAGGAAGCACCGCCAGCCTGTTGGCGGTGCTTCCGCCGCACTCCGCCATGGCGGTCATGGACCGCCAAGGTCAGAATGACCCCCTTAATTTTGAGGGCCGGCACTTATTTTTCTGCCTCAAACATTTACTGCGAGCAAAAGACCCATACGGGAAAAACGAAGAAAGAACGAAACGAAAAAGCATCAGAAAGGGAGAAACAAGAAAGCTGCAAAAGTGAGCTGAAGGGGCAGGGAGCGGCTTTAAATGGATTGAAGAGGCCCTAGATGGCTTCAGAAGTACTCTGCGTGAGTATGCCGTTCTCGCACAATTAATTGCAGCAACCGCGTGTATAAGATAGGAGGGCTTTGGGCACCGGCACGTTTTTATTTACGAATTAGGCACTGTGTATACACACGCTTTCCCAAAGTAACGTACAGGTGGTTGACAAAGATACAGGTGCTTAACAAAGACTTCATAAGAAGGCTGCTGGTATGTGTCTTCACCTTCGGAAATGTGATCATATTACACCAGCCTTGATAGCTCTTCACTGATTCCAGGTATCCTAAAACGTTCTGCATCAAGTGCAGTGGGAAAAAACATGTCACAAATCTATAATCAATCACTTATAATCCAGCAACATTCCTCCTAATGACAAAAACACGGTGACCAGTTTATGTGGCCTCAGAATCTGGAATACCTTAGACCCGACCTTATGAGCAGGGACAAACTTCGTAGAGTTCAAGAAATTCTCAAGACAGAGCTTTTCGGCGTTATTCGATTGAAACGTTATCTATCGAAGGACAGCACCCGAAGGCTGTCACTTAAGGGTCTTTCCTTGCATCAGTTTGACCTCTAGCTGCTTTGACTCCTGGGCCATGATTCATTCATTATCCTTCATGAAATGAGCACTACATGAAAAATGTCAGTGTAAGTTGTGTGAAGGCCTTAAAAATAGTGAAGCGCCATATTTAGCAAGAGTCGCCTACCGATGACGCCATTGTCTCTTCTACGTGACAGCTTTGCACTATGGCTCAAAAGTGAGCTAGCATTTTTTAACATAGGACTGCACTTGATGTCCACCCTCCAGTACAAATTCCTACATGTGGCAACTGCACAGGGATCAGATGTAAGATGTATGCTTTAAAGCACACGTTACAATTATTATGATCAGGCAATATAGCACTTGACCACCTAATTGCACCTGGTCTCACTTGGGTTATGATATGGTGCAAAGCCAGTGCACACTACTTTAATGGATCTGGCTTTACACCAAAACGTAGATTTTCGTACAGACCCTTTTACATAAAAGAACAAGGGATGGTGCAAAGTGGTTTTGGTGTTGTGTGGGATTCATTTTTGGCACAAAATGGCTTTTGTGCGTAAAAGTTGATCGTTGTTGCTGTTTGCGCCACATTGAACCACTGTGCATCACTTTGAACTGCTCTGCGTCACACAAACACCTGCAAAACCCCTTTAGTAAATCTTTGTCCGGACCTGTACATTCTCTTCTGGCACTACTGGATGCTGTAAAATTATGGGAAGAGAACGAGATGCACATCACAGAACTTTAAAGTAAGTAATAAGAAATCACAGGGTGGCAGTGCTCTGCTAAGTTATGAAGCAGCTCTTAACGCATTGTCATTAATACTGTCTCTGGTAGCATGGCTTTGCTGCTATACTTCTAGTTTCCTCTGTATTATGTTCCTTTTTATCTCCGTAGGTTGTTGCCTCTCATTTTCATTCTCAAAACCGGCCACATAGTTGATGGAACCCAATTTTGCCTCTGTACCCCCTGCTGCAGCGGAAGATTTTTTTAATGTTCTTAAGTTCGCCTTAATGCCTACAAGTGCTGCTCAAAATTGATGCCGATGTAAAGAGCAAATCCCCGTCCCTTCAAAGTGCATTAAATCAGGAGGAAAACAGTTCACCCCTTCTGACAAATACCAACTTCCCCTCCAATCACTCAATGCCTTTTCTCTGGGTTATAGCTGTACCAATACCGACGTACGCATGGATTACTTAAAACAAGTATCACCAAATTACTTCCACGTGATAAATTATATCATTGCTCACCATCTACTCTAGAGTAAAAAGCTAGCAGTAAACGTGGCACAGACGCTAGAATTAAAATTATTTTTAAAATGGTATCGGGACACACATACAGTGACACCCATAGTTGGTGTAAAAGGTCATTTATTTAGGACAGGATTTAACATAAACATCAATAACTTTGAACTGTATACCTCCCTTTTGCCCAACCTTAACTTTAAAAGATTCCTTATACCCTTCACTCTCTCTTCCAATGGCTCTCTTCAATTTGCCTCCCCTAGGCCCTCTCCTATTCCTCTCATGCCCTCCTTGTTTGTAACATGCCACCCCCCCCACTCTGATCCTTCTCCTCCTTGTTTTTCCCCTTGGAAGGGGGACAAGCCTGCATCTGGCTTTCCCCCTCTCCCCCATTTCCTGCTAAAAACGCTATAACATCACCTGCCCTAACTGATGTCAAAAACCCTCTTCCCAACCCATTTTCTGAAAGCCCTCTAACTTTCACCATTCCTACCTCCTTTCCTATCTGCCGGGTGGGTGGGTGGTCAACGAAACCCTCCTAACTAGGTCGGCGTCGGAAAAGAGGCCGACCCCTCCCTTCCACCCCCTTATAAACTCCCCTTCTAATCCCACCCCTGCTTACCATTCAACCAATCCGGCGCCCCGCGCCACTTCCTGTCCTCCCGAACGAGCCAGCGGAGAGACTAGAACGAGTCTCTCTCCCCGCGGGCCCCTCCATTGTCAAAAAGTGTTACTTCAGGTATTTGTTGAATGAACTGCGCCATCGTGAGCAGTTAATTCAAGGTCTGAAGGGGTATACCTGCTGTTCCTATTTCAACCACAGTGCGGCAATGCTGCTCTGTGTTACGTAACAGCTCTTTTGTTGTGTGTTGCTTGCGTGCCCGTTCATATTCTGACTGCAGCCTGGTTTTGCTTCTGTATTTGCAGCTTTCTTTATATTTTTGTGTTCTATTTTATTCAGAATTGATTGGTATCAAACTAGAGTTTATTTCACAAGTAAGCAAGATGCAATAATGAGTCAAATACTCGCTGCTGAGCCCCTTGGTCAACAACAGGTCACAAGTTTGAATCCGAGCTAGACCAGCTCAGATATATTAAGCACGACTACATCGAGTAATAATACTGTATTCAAGTTCGGCTTTAGGATAGTGCAATTGGTGAGGCTTCACTGGACGTTAACCTGGAAAGGGGTGGACTTTGTGTGGAACAATAACTTAAAATGAAAAGCACCTGCTGCAGAGTCCTTGTGCGTCCAGCTTTCAAGCAGCAACAGAAATATCAACATAACTATTGTGATTAATGTTCCTCCGAGAGAGATGGAGTTTTGTCTATCGGCAGTTTTGACTTGCTATATTATACCGCTGCAAAGTACAGATTTGTATTTTATATGGATAGCTGAGTGGATTAGTAAAGCCATCCTTAACCAGCGCTTTAAAACAAACGATATGTATGTGAGAGAGGGGCTATCGAGAGATGCTGGATGGTAGTGAGGGATTCCTATGAGGGGTGTGTGGGTGGGACGATCACCTAAAAAATATTATTGTTGCAATGGGTGCCACGAATGCTAAAGCTGGCCCTGACTGTATTGTAGCGCTTCTATGGTTCTTTCTTTTGTTGAGGCTTCACAGTGCTTTCCACCAGGTAGGACTTAAGCTTCCAGGGTGTGGGTAAGGACAGGTATTGCATTGTCAGCGGAAGTGTACAGGTTTCATATTGTGCATGATGGCCACAGATTTTGCTGCAAACATATTGCAGAAGTGTCCTTACAGCACTCTAATCATCAAGTGGTATGCAAGAGTCAGTGCAAGGGATAGCTTTGCAGGTAGCATATATAAATCAGTGTTATGGGAAATCCACAATTTTTGCGTTGGAAATTAAATGCCACTAGTGGACAGCAGCACCTACTGTACCATCCGCTACAGAGGCATAAATTTGTGACTTTTGCCATTACATTTTTGTTAAAAACATTTTGTTTTTTGTTCTTGTCTCCCTGTATGTAGGTCAGCCCCAATAACAAGTAGAGCTGACAGGCTTTTGTGTGGAGTCTACAGGCGCGGCAGCATCCATTGTCCTCCCAGCAGAAAATGTGGTCACGTCAGTCATTGTCCTTGAGGACGAGGTGCATTCCTGCAGAGGCCTATCCAATCTTGACTGGGGAGCTGAAGAACATGAAGCAGCAACAAGAGGGAAAGTTTCATCACCTTTGTAAACACTGATGTTGTTTATGACCTTTCTTCACAGTTTGATGAAGGGAACGCTGCATCACAAACATGACAGATATACCGTCCTCCCTATTACAAGTGCCAAAGGATGTAATGCTCTTATAAGTCTGTTGATGTAATATCTGTCAGATTTGTGTCAGGGCCTGGTTTACAGTTTGGTGGTTGGGTTACTCTATGGTGTAGATTTACAAACATTTTGCGCTGGGTTAGAATCACAAAAGTGATGCTAAGCAGCACAAAATGTTTTTTACGAATTTACTTTCCAGTGCAAAAATACTCTAAAAGTAACACAAGGCAGCGCAAAGCACTGATTTGCATTACTTAGCACCAAGGGGGCATTACATGGGTGTTACATGGGTGTTCCCATGCAACCACCCATGTCTTTTTAACGCAAAATGCTATACAACAATATTAGAAAGTGTTTTGAAACAAGAGTAAATGCCATTCAAAAGGAGGCATTTAAAGGAGAAATGTTTTCATTTCTCCCATCTTTTCTGAGTTTGCAAGCATGCTGCACTGTGCAGCACAGTTACAAAGTAGGAAAAGTTTTGAAGTGTGTCTAAGCATAGTATTCTGTACTGGAAGGGTACCCTTCCAGTCCAAAACCTATGCTAGGATCACACACACTCTTGCACTGTGGCGCAAAGGTGTGTGTGTAGCACAGCAGCTAAAATTAGCGCTAGAGAGAGGGGAGGAGAGTGCCATCTTTCTGTTAATATGGCAATCTCCTGCTCTCTCCTCACGCAGCGCAGTATTTTACGCTGTGTCACTATTTAGTAAATGTAGCCCCAGGTGTCTAGACTATGTTTACTGTATCTACATCAACAATGCTTTGCTCATTTTGTGCTTTTAGGTTAACAAGCATGTTAATGTGTTTGCAAATGAATATGTGTACTAATATCTGTATTAAAAAATAATGTTTTATTTATATTTTTTGCCTGTCAATACTTGATTGCTAGCTTGATGAACAGCCAATCTGCTGCATTAGAAGTGCCATAGGCAAAAATCCACTTGTAATATGGCAGATGGGATATCTGCTAAATTAGTGGCATAGTATCCCATTCATCCATCTAGAAACCAGGCCCTTCATCGAGTTCAAACTAAAACAGACTGGGTTCTCCTTTCCCCGGGAACCTCTCCCACTGTTCACATCTTACCAGCAGTGATGTCAGATGAGGCGCTGGAGGTTCTTTCTGTGAGGCAGACAGCATTGATGGATGACATCCAAGCTGTCATCGCCAACTTACAAAAGCGATTGATATCCTGGAGGATGTGTACTGTGCCATGTCTTTTCCAACAGAGAAATTGTGTCTGTGCCAGTACTCCTTGGTGACCCGTACTTCTGCGACCCTGACCCTATTTCTGAACTCAGCCCAAATTCCTCTTCAGAACTACAGGTCTACCACCTGTTCAAATTCCAATACCTGCTTTATTTTTTATCACCTGTTCCAACTTCACCTCAGAGATTTTTAAAGGCATTGGCAAACTGGGCAATTGCCCAGGGCTGTCATCTTCCTAGGAACCTCTGGGAAAGTGAACTTCCTCTTTATTTCACACGCCTGTTTCTCAATTTCAGTCTTTAATGTATTATTCAATATTGTTTGAGGCTTAAATGAGCAAAAAATGAACAGGGTCCCCCTTAAACATGTCTTGCCGAGGGCCCCCAAAATCCTTAAATGACACTGTTTTACCTGCAGGCACAATTCCCCAACCTTGCTCCATAATTTCATGTGTCCCAAGACTTCACCATGCCCTAGAAACTAATCAAGCATCAAGACCTTCATTCCTAGAACACCAAGGCTTTGTCTCTCCCCAGAAAAATTCATAACACCATTCAAAAAAGGTGCCCCTGAATACCATCTGCTCCACAAAGATGGAGGGCCCGTGAGGGGATATCTACATGGAATTACAGGAAAGGGCAGACTCTAATAAGACACTATTCTCCTAATCCTCCAACTCAGACATCCTACTCTTGGCTTGTTATATTTTCATTTTTGGACATCTAGATTTACTTTGTGCTTTGTTTTCTCAGAGGATAAAGATTTGAGTTGCCATTTTTATTTCAGTAAATAAAACTTTCAGTATAAGCTTTTGTGTCTGTTTTTTTAGGTCACGGTTGTTGATGAAAATGTTAAATATTTTTACATATGTGTTTGCACATTTCAATATGTTGGCTATGTAAACAATTTTATTCAGTTTCTAGGGTTTGTGATTTTCTAAGTGAAGCATTGTAGGAGATGTAGTTCATTGTCTTTCCCATCTGTGTTAGAGGGACTGAGAGTGGCAGACTGTAGAAGGATAGTCTGTGTGGCATGTAGAGTGGGCATGTATCACTGTATTTTATGTTGTTATTTGAGTACCAAAATGAAGGAATATCTTCAGGTGCTGGGATTCACATAAGAATTCATGCTATGTATTAAGTGTGCATACAGACAGATAGCCTATATTAGTGCAATGTCTGGTATTTGGGTGTGTAAGCTGCCTTTGTTATTATGTCTAAGATTTAACAATGTAATATTGCAGTTATTGAGTGGTAATAGCTATTTGGGGTACATGGTTCTTTCATACTATTGTGTAGTGAGAGGTAGGTGTGTAGATATGGGTCAATGGTACTCTGACAGTCGGTGTGGTTTTTAAAGTAAACCACATTTGTATATAGTCATTACAAGGCTACATCTGTATAGTAAAATATTTAAAAGGTGGGTTATAGAGTGTTTGCAACATGTGGCTGCCCAAGTACATTTTAAAAAACTGTGCATTCACTTACAAATTTGAGGTGGGGGAGGGCTAAAACTGTGTTACCAGAGTATTTTATGTGGGTACGTGGTGTGAGGCATGTGGAGAGAGAGGAGGATAGGGAGAATTGTTGATAGAGATGCTTCAGAGTACATAAGGTTTAGTTTAGTGGCATTAGTAGTTAACATTGAGAACTAGAACAAATTTAAAAAGTTGTACTTACCTTTTAGTTTATTTTGCATTGTGTTATTGTTCCTCTACAACTGCTAGGTAGACTCCCAGGGCTCGTAGTAGCCGGGACATGGTGATTGAGTTGGTTGTGCGGAATTTGTGGACAAGGTTTGACTATTTATCCTCTCTTTCTTCCATCACAGTTGAGGGGGATGAACTGCTATGTTTCAGTCAACTGAAATAAACTTGAAATATGGTTGATGTAGTATTGACTTTTTAATGTTCCATTTGCCTTGTTAGCGCATACTGCCATTGACAGAGTAAAGAAAATGCATCTGAGGCAGTGGATGAACGACTGACATTCGTCTGTCACATCGCCTAACTCTAAAGAGGATGGATGAACTTCCATGGTGGCGGATGGTTGAACAGTCAGTTTTTGAAGGCTCGTCCCCCTCTGCAAAAGTCTAGATCAGGTGCCAAGTCTTTGTTTGTGACCAGAATATTAGTGGATTTGATAATCAGAATTCTTTAATTTAAGGGGGCAAGTTCCAAGGTTTGTAGGAAAGTGTTCCTCTACAGACTATGATCGAAGACCAACCTCTGGAGGTACAGTTAGGCCACAAGTTAACCACATTGGACTTCATTGGAAGTGCTGTGTAGAGGTCTTTGTAACTGCCCGGGCCCCAGGTGTTACCATTACATCAGTAATTCTGGAGGCAAGGAAGTAACGAGGATTGCAAGGTTTTGGGGAATAACTTGTGGAAATCAGTGATTCCACAAGTTAGTTAGTTAGTCAGTGATTCTGTACTGATTAACACATGTTTTTCCCCAGGATTTCATATAGAGATCTCAGATACTTTCAGTAGCTGAAATATCCATGGAAACACCACAATTTATAATACCAATGGAGCCAAAATCATCCATTCACCGGCTCCATTGGTCTACTGGCAGCAGTCATAATGATGGCCTATATGGAGTCCTCTCAAAGCAATAGGATAACCATACCATGAAGACAGCAAAGTCCTTTATGGTGTCCACCCTTGACCATTTCCTATAGTGCTTGCCTACATCTTGCACAGGGTGCTCTCCAACTGGTGAAATGGACAAGACTGTTGGTTGCAGTTTCATGTATTAATTTTGAGTTTCAGTGCCATGCAGGAGGCCCAGATAGTGAATGAATAAATGAAACCGCTATTTATAAAACTTGACCATATGACCGAAGGCTTCATCACTCTGTAAAGATCCCGTAGAAGAACTTACCAAGAAACATCAGATTAGCATAACAAAAATATCTTGAGCTTTTTCCAGCGTTACCTCAAATTCTCACTTTGTCGTAGTGTCAAAGGAAATGTGTAAAACGGTTAATTTTTAGAGTTAAGAGAAAGCAGTTTAACAATAAAGTTCCTCTTCTCGTGAAACCATCTAAAGCATTCCTAGAAGTGCCCGCCTCCTCAATCCCCGTAAACACGATGGAAAGGTATACTGTATCAAAAGCAGCAGACCACTCTATTAGTGTGCTCCAGACATGGCATGGTCATGTGTATCACAGTCTTAAGCATGATGCAGAGTGCCAAGGGAGTATGAGGACTAGTTTGCATGCAACATTTACAAAACATTATGACTTGCATTCAGTTGTGTTCAGATTTTGTGATCATTCAAGGCTGTATTGCTATTCTGAATTAAAGTTGGCTTTGATGATCCCCATTGTCCATGAAATTGTGTTGTAAGAGTTCTCACCAATGGGGTTTGGCTGGAATCCAAACAGCTGCATTAGAGCACAACCACTAAAGGCACAGTTAAGCCACCAGTAAAACACTACATGGAGTCCACCAAGGAGAAGGAAAGCCCGAACCGCTTCAGGTTCTGTTAAGCCACCAGTAAAGCATTCTAAAGGAGTCAATCCTGGAGGAACAAATCCAAACCTATGGAAGCCCTCCTAAAAGACTATGGAGTACACACAGAAGCATTAGTAGAACATGTTATTTACAGTGCTTAGAAACAGCAGAAATGTTGTTTTAGTCCCTGCTTGGGAGATTACAGGGCAGACAAAGGCTACTGGGTCCCCAGCTCTGGTGACTGAAGTAATTTGCAACTGGTGTCCTGAGGTCCGTCCTGCTATGGCTGTGTACACTTTGCCAAGTACAACCCTTTCCTCACTTGACTCTTAGAGTAGTGAGATCAAGCAGTGAAAGGCTTCCCGGAGAGATTGCTAGGGAGACAAGTGCTCAGAACTCACCACAATAACATACTGTCCAGCCCTGCGTTTATCTTTTGTTAAAAAAGTATTTTTGTATAGCAAAATTAAAATACTACACACTACAAAGGTTATTCAAGAATAGAGGTGTACCCCGTATGGGATCTAACGACGTGCAGATTTCCTACAATGCCAACAGCCTCCCCCTTTCTTTCTGATGTGACTCAGGCAAAGATATTGTACAGACATAGACTACGCACAGGTGCAGATCACTAGCCATTACCCCAAAGATTGGCCAGCCAGGTCAGTTCAATAGTCTTTGTGTCCAACAAGTTTGTTTTGGAAAAGATTAGAGCTAGTATTAGCAACAGTTCTCCTCTGCTCATGTTAAGTAGCCCCAAGTTACCTGTTCTGTTAAGCTTGTCAGTCTGTTACACGGGCTGGTGCTGTCAGTGACTTCATATTTTCGGGCTTCAGTGTAGCGATGGTAGACCACATACAGCATCCCAGGCCCTGAGCAGAATGGTTGATGGACTTGTCAGCAGTCACAGTTTCTGGCCTGACACAGGTGGGCATTCCTCTTCAGCAGATGCGGCCCCTGAGAAGACTGCTTGTCTTTAGCAGTCATGACCCCCTAGGCCAATGCAGGCGGGTGGTTGTCTTCAGCAGATGACATTTCCAGGATGATGGAGGCGGTGCTTGTCTTTAGACCTTGTGGCCTCCAGGCGGGCAGGCTTCTAGGAACAAGGTAGACCCTCAGTGTCTCCAGCAAGTTGTAAATTTCAGATGATGTCCCCTCACCTCTTGTAAACCGGTTGTCATGTAGCACCAGAGCTGGTCACAAAGCAGTCTTTCAGGCACACTGCAGAGCACTAAGTTCTTTGGTCATTAAGAACTTGGAGCTGGAACAAAGTGGAGTGGTTTCAATCCCACTACTATACATGTTTTCCAGGCTAAGGATCTGGAACCACTGTCTAAGATTTTAGAACCAGTTTGGGGTGTTTCACTTTTAGTTTTACTTTCAGGCCCGCTCTCCAGAAACAACCTTTGTGTAATGTGATGGCTCTGACAGCTGTAGTCATAGAGCTGGCTTCAAGCAGGAGTACCCACAACAAGGCCATGATGGAGTGTGAGATCTCTGCACTTGGCCATTATTAGCCTTCATGAAGCAGTGATCAGGGACAGGCAAACAGGCAGGCCCTGCCCAGAAATTTGATCACCTTGAAAAACAGAAACTGCAGTCCAACCTCTCTCCCCAAACATCTACCAATTGGCAGTGCTCAGTAAGAACTAATAAGAAGCCTTTTACTAGCAAGGACCTACTTGAACTCTATGAGTAGCCATATCTCCATCATCCCCACTTAAGTGTGTGGCTCTCCACCCTCAAGCCACAGGAATGCAGGCAATATACTTCCACTGTCTAGGCAAACTGTCTTCATCCTTCATCTTGTGCCATATTAAACCAGTGGTGTCCAAAATGGATTACCACTAGTACCAGCACTCAGACTCATATCACACACACAGACCTTCTGTCATACATGTGCTTCTCTCTCACTTCACATACACACACTCAACCTGCACAAGGAATTCCAGAGCAAGGTTCTGAGGATTCCCATAACAGTTGAACTTATATAAGGGAGCCAGTAGAGCTGCTTCTCCTGGACACAGAGAAAAAGGTAAGATCACACTACTGCTTCACAAAGCATGGCACTTTTTACGTGATACACCCAGGGCACCATACTTGGTGTGTGTTGGGAAAAATATATATTCTCATGTATGTACCTATAGATATGATACTTTAGTTCCAATTCTCTCCTCCATTATCTGAATCCCAGTAAGACTTCCCTACTGACCCATCTGACACCTGTGCCAGTTGTACAAACAAACCTCTCCAAGCCATGTTGTTAAGTTTAGCTCGGTCTCACACTTTAAGTTGAGCCAGTCAGCAACCCAGCCCCCTTTTCTTTAGGGACCACCTAATGTCTGTTCACATGTTCATGCTCACACTGCATTATGTATATTTTTACACTATGGACTTTAAGTTTTGTATATGGAGCATTTCTTTTGTATGTGCGTGCCCATGTTTGTACTGTGTCCCCTTTTGGGGTTGTGCTGTGACAGCACTTATTAACATATATAACTGCCTGACTTATATGCTTCAGGGCAGAAGATGCCAGCTTGTAAGACGTAACACTGGGATGTGCATCTGCCTTCTGCCTTGGCATGCCAATAAACCTTGGTACCTCATGACACATTTCATCTGTTCCGGAGCCTTGCCTGGTGTTTGTGTTTTCTTTGCACCTCTCTGGGGAGGGTTGAAAATAGTTTCCTAACAATGGCGTCAGAAGTGGGATGCGGGAAATGCCACCACCGGTAAGTTAATTAAATGCCTGGCTGCTGTGGCCTTTCAACGCTTACAATTTAGCTAAGAGTTAAACTGGGGATTGATGTAAATAAAAATATAGCTGGCTATTTGATAGGTGACTGAGGAGTAACTAAGTTACCCGTATCATTACGTTAAATGATAGTGGCAAATTCGTACGGCAAATTGTAATACCACGCAGGAGAACCTGGCCAGACAGAAGATCATTTTTTTCTTAAATAGGTGACTGAGGAGTAACAAAGTTATCCGTATCATTGCGTTAAATGATAGTGGCAAAATCGTACGGCGAATTGTAATTCCACGCAGGAGACCCTAAACAGAAAGAAGAGAATTTTGTTTTTGTTTTACGGGAATCCCAGAGAGAAAATAAAGTAATTAATTCATTAAAACCCTCCTGGAGTGTAGCTTGGAAAGCATTTGATCAGCTGGCACCGGAACACAGGAAATGATTTTGAAATGTGCACAAACAAATAGTCTGTCATTGATCAATGGCTACATTTGAATTATGTGTTGTTTAAGTGTAAATGTACCACTGTGTTTCATTGCAGTGTTTTTGAATTACACGTAAAGTAGTGCAGCACTGCATTAGACAAGAAAAAATGTTTTATGTTGTGCCTCTAAATTGTCAACAGCTCCTGTTTTCTCTATCTCTCTGTGTATCCACCACTGCGTAACAATTAGTTTTCCCTGTTTAACACATTTTTTTGCAGGATACAACCATTGTGTTTATTTTTTCCAAATTGTAAAATTGAGAGGGAAGGGCACAATGGGCAGCGGAAAGTCTAAAGGAAACGTAATGGTGGTAAGCCCTAGAATGCTGAAAAAAGACGAAAAAGTTGTTTAAACAGATGACAGGAGAGAATTGTTTTGACCAGACAGCCCCATAGAGCAAGGTAAGAAGGGCACAGACTGTCTAACAAATGTAAAGTAGTTTGCATGCTAATGTGGACAGAGAGAGGGAAAGCAGAGTGTAGATGTAACAAATCCTTGAGTATTAAAGACAGGCTGCATGCACACAAAACTGTAACAGCAGACTAATATCTACATTTTAGGAGTGACATTTATAACATAGTGATGATAAAACTAACTTTAATGGTAAAAGCGGACTCAATTTAAGAGGAGTAAACCTCACAGTAGTGAAAGAAAAAAAAAAAAAATGAATTTATGCGTGACACCACCAGGACATGTAAACTTAAAAGTACATGCCCCACCTACCTAGCGCCTACCTCAGGGGAGACTTATATGTAGCAAAAAGGGATTTTTAAGGATTGGCAAACAGTTTTAAATGCTAGGTCAAAGTAGCAGTAAACTGCGCCCACAGGCTGCAGTGGCAGGTCTGAGACAGGTTTGAAAGGCTACATCTGTGGGTGGTACAACCAGTACTACCACTAGTAGCATTTAATTTACTGGCCCTGGGCACTTGGTAAACTACTTTAAAAAAACAAAAAAAGCCCTTTCAAATATATTTGTAGTTGGATGGGAAATAATTACTTATTTCTAAAGGATAAAATAAACATTTCTAGGATTCAGTAAGGGATCATGTTCGCAGCAATAAAGAGATCAACCTAAAATGTAAATTCTGAATAAACACTTATTACAGTGTGAAGCTACAGCTTGAAGACCTTAAAACATTATTCAATAATAACCAAGGCTGAATATGGCCAACTACCATGAAGTTTGCTCAACATACATACATGTAAATTATTCTTAAAATTAATTTTACTAAAATCGTTTTTGCATTTTCATGATGTTTATTTTGTCTAATATCATTACTGTAAATATGAGCTATGTAACTAACTCCCACAAATTTTTGCACCCCTTTCTTCTCATGGTGTACTACAATGTAAGGCAACAGAAAGGCTAAGGCACATCATTAGAATTGCATTATTCTGTCAACATAATGATTTTAAATCATCCTTTTCATAAGTATTCTGTTATAACAACTTATTAAGAAGCAGTTAATGTTTTGCATTTCTATGGCTTCAAGCACACTTTTAAGGTGCTGCTACTTTTCTGTGTTATTTTTCTCAAATTACACACTCAGATTTCTGTGTCTAAATAGGTAAATATCTTGAGTACAAAATAGGATAATTGTGAGCTCTAACAATGCCAATATTTCTGTATCTAAGAGACAAAATTAAAATGTGAGCTTTAGCTTCAATGTGGCCTCATGGCTGTAGTGTTTCTCAAGTACCCCAGCTCCTGGTCTGCCTTTTTGCACAGGATTTCTATGCGCATACTGGCATTCTAAATTTTCTTGAGCCAGTTCTTTGGAAGGTTACCTTTCCCTACTGATGTTAATTGGTGGTAGAGAGTGCATGGCACAGAAATACAAAAACATCATAGTTTAAATCCTACCTTTCCAAATACTGAAAATGTCGATGCAAAGCAATCATGCTTCTGCCCCTGCAGAGCTCTGATGGGACTCTCACATAAGACAAACACTAAAACATTAACCAGCAGTTGTTAACTGTGCTGGGACAGGGGGTGTGAATTTATGACAGCAGGTTTAAGTGTCAGATGCTAAGCTTCTGTATTTAGCCCTGACTTGCACTGCTGTTACCAAAAAAATAAACAAAAAAAAATACTCAAGGGTAGCTCTGAACATTTCCTCATCCAAAATTATGCAAATAAGTAATGACAACTGTGGCAGTCCTTATTTTTGTTTTTACACCAGATTTTTAGAAGTACACTGATTAAACTGGTTTTATCTAAATGATTTGAAAGGGACACATGCACACACGTAGCTTGGGAAACCGCTGAAAACTCTACAGTAGACTGTGAAAGCATGACTGCAGGTCATCACCATATTTTAAATATGAGATACATATGTATATATACATGTACATTTTTAATTGTACTAATGCAATTTGTATATTTAGTATATACCACTTGTAATAATTTTAAAGAAAATGAAAAGGGTGAGCTAGTTTGGAGGACTGGCTACTTCTTTTCAGCAGTTTTGCTTCTATTTCTTATGGTTTGCAACAGATGCTTTGTGTAGGGAGGCTTGCAGCTGTGTCCTCATTTGAGACAGCTCTCTTCCACACACGTGCAAACAGTGCAGAGTCATGTTAGCCCTCACCACACTGAATGAGCACAATTTCCTAAAAGTAAAAAAAAAAAAAAGAAGAAGAAAAAACGCACACTGGAGTGCAACTTGTTCTAAATAGGTACTACAGACCAAAGAAAAAAAGATATAATGTATGCTTGTAATTTTGAAGAGTAGGTTAAGAATAACTTAATTTCCTACATTTCCTAACTATTCCATGGTACGAGAACCCAGTACGAGTAATATACAAACCAGAACATACCAGGTAAAAAGAGCTAATATATGAAAGAAAGTCCTTCTGCTTAGTAAGAAGAGGGTCAAATTGATGCTGAATACATGTAAACTGTTTTAGAATATAATCATTAGTAAGTTAAATACATTTAATAAAGGGAAGAATTTGCAGAGTGGTAGCAATACATTTCTGGCTTTGATTCAGCCCTCTTGAAACTAAATTGAACACCATAGGTCCATTCTAGGTCCAAGAATGAAACTGATTAACCCCCTTATGATGCATTTTTCAGTGTCAATAAAACATAACTAAAAGAAGGAGCCGGTGTCTCACTGGATTGTAACTTCCTTGAGGGACCGTCACTATGCAACTAACAAGACTGGATAAAGGAAGAATTGCAGATTCTATTAAGGACAGGGCAGATTTTTTGCTGTTTTCTTGAGGAATAGTACCTTTGTAGGAGATATGCCAGGTAGGACTTACATTATAGAATAACATTATCAAGGGGCACAGTATAGATAAGATGGAGGGCAAGGATACCAGCAAGGAGACAAGAGTAGGAATCAGTGTTATTCTTGCCCATGCCAAGAGGCTTACAGAAGAAAAAGCACTACATGAGGAAAGCTTTCCAGAGAAAACAAGTAGGAACATAGGATGACGCAGAGAGAGACATGACCCATGCAGCGGAAAACCGATGAACCTGGTGCTTTATGATGGAGGTGTCTGACACATCTGAAGAGAATACAATGTTTCCAACTAAGGTAGGAGATAAAATGGTTGATTTCTTAATTTCAATATGGATGTGCCCCACCAATTACTTGGAAGTATACCTCATCTGCCATAATTTCTGCAACAGTATATGCTTTCAAGAAATGGGATTTACTTACAAGCACCTGAGCGCAGGTTAGAATTGATTAACATAGCGCAAACTGCAGCAGTGAGCATTGACCTAGGACCACAGGAAAATAAATTCTTGTAGGGCCAGCTTCAGAACAACACATCTATAGCTGTAGCACCAGGATTCTACCCTACAAATTTGGGCCCCATGGTAGCTAAGAATTTTATATTTCGTTTGGGAGTTGTGACTATGTTGGGAGATGGAGAAGGATGATGATGAATGTTGTGTATGCTCAGAAATGACAGGGCTGTAATTTTTGACAAGCTTGAAAGGAATATGACTTTACAGCTGACTGAAAACAAGGTCCTAGAACAACTGAACTCAGAGGTTTGGGCAAACACAAAACTGAGACAGGATAATTAAAAACACACCCTCCCCACAAAGTAACACTTAAGGAAAATGCAGAACTACCTTATGTGTGTTGCCTCTGTAATAGTCCAATAATTCCATTGCCCAAGGGCAACAGTGGGCAATATAGATTCATACAGGATTTACGCTAGATAAACAACATTGTGATTCTCTTAGCACCTATTGTGCCTGACACCATGACTATATAATCTTCTATACTTGCAGAAGCAGAGTACGTTTCAGTTAAGTCTCGCAAGTGCGTTTATCAGTATTACAGTCCATCCAGAGAGTGAGTACCTCTTTTCCTTCACAATAAATGATACCCAGTACACTTTCACAAGACTGGCACAAGGCTTCGCAGAGAGTCTATGCACAGGCAGTAATGAGAGACCTGGACAGCCTACACCTGGAAGGCAGCAGTGTCATCTTTCAGTACGCTGATGAGCTCCTTGTGGCATCCCCATCATTTGAGGCTTGTGAAAAAGACACTGTAGCTCTGCTGAGCCACCTCAAAGAGAGAGGACACAAAGCCTCATTGTCAAAATTTCAGAGCTGCCAAAAAGAAGTGACTTACCTTGGTTATGTGGTAACCAAAGGGACACGCTGCATATCACCTGACAGAATAAAAATTATTCAAAGTATGCAGCCCCCATCCACCAAGAAAGGAATGATGTCCTTCCTGGGGATAATGAACAACTGCTGCCAGTGGATCCCTGAGTACAGATCCTAAGATGCATTCTTGAGGAAATGCACACTACAAGATACACCTAACAACATTGTGTGGACTAATGAACTTGCAGAATGTTTCAAGAAACTGAAAGGGACATTGTGTACTGCGCCAGCATTGGGGCTCCCTGATTACAAACTACCCTTCCATCTCTATGTGTCAAAGCAAGATGGCATTGCAAATGGTGTACTGACACAGCAGCATGGCTCTGTAAAAAGACCTGTGGCGTATTACTCTGTGACCTTGCCTTCGGCAGTGACTGGGCATCCAGCCTGTTTGAGAGCAGTGGCGGCAGCCGCTGTGATGGTAGAGAGGACGGCTCCCATCGTGATGGACTACCCTTGTATTGTTTATGTGCCACATTCGGTACAGTTGTTGTCATCAGCAGAAAAAACACAGCATTTTTCGGCAGTCAGGCGCACGGGTTATGAGGTCACGTTGTTGTCTAACACTAATATTACCATTAAAAAATGCCCCCCTGGTAATTTGGCAACATTATTAACTGCCATAGGTGATGTTGATGAGACCCCTGACCATGATTGTGTTGAGTTTGTAAAAGCATGCACCACACCCAGACCAGATTTACAACAGACACCTTTAGAAAAGGCAGACTATGAGTTGTACACTGATGGTTCCTCCAGTAGACTAACAGACACCGATTACAGAGCAGGGTATGCGATAACAACAGTAGACACCATAATTGAAAGCGCAGCTCTGCCCCCTGGCACATCTGCCCAGCAAGCTGAGCTGTATGCTGTAACAAGAGCATGCATCCTAGCCGAGAGGAAAACTGTTAACATTTATACTGACTCACGTTATGCCTTTGGAGTTGTCCACGATTTTGGCCAGCTATGGCAGTATCTTGGTTTCATAACAGCAGCAGGGCGCCCCATCCAAAATGGCCTTTTAGTAAAGAACTTGTTAAAAGGAATACTACTACCCAACAGAATAGCAGTCATAAAATGTGAGTCACATACAGGGGCTAACACCAAAATAGCCAGAGGAAACGCCATGGCTGACACAGCAGCAAGAGAAAGCATGTTACAGCCAGTACAAATGGTGCCCCTAATTTCAAAAAGCATTCCAAAAATTCAGCTTATTCAGAGACAATTGTTGCTAGCTGATGTAAAGGAAGCACAATGGTCTGCAACACTAGCTGAGGAAAGAGTGTGGACTGATGCTGGGTGTTTGCAAAATGATGAGGGATTAAGGGTCCACCAGGATGGGAGACCTGTGGCTCCACGTAGTATGTTCCTTCCCCTTACAAGGCTTGTTCATGGACCCACTCACATGGCACAAGGGGGGATGAATGAGCTAATTAGACAGGAATGGTTTGCACCAGGGATAACAGCCTTCACTGCACAATTCTGCTCCCAATGTCTTGTCTGTGCCCAACATACTAAAGGCCGGTCCCCTGCTACACATGATCACTTACCAGTACCACAGGGGCCGTTTACCAATGTCCAAATAGACTTTGCCTATATGCCCCCAGTGAATGGATTCAAATATTTGCTGGTGTGTGTGGATCAATTTTCAAAATGAGTGGAGGCATTTCCCACAAGGAAGAATGATGCAGCAACTGTGGTGCGATGCTTGATGAAAGATATCATACCCTGATTTGGGGTCCCCCAGGGCATTAATAGCAAGAGAGGGGGTGAATTTGTGGCTGCATTGGTGCAAAAGATGTGTGAATGTTTGGGAATAGAATGGAAACTGCATGCCCCTTACCACCCACAAAGTTCAGGACAGGTGGAGAGGATGAACTCCACTATAAAGAATAGATTAGCAAAAACAACTGATGCAACAGGCCTGAAATGGCCGGATGCACTGCCTTTAGGGCTACATGCCATAAGGGCAACTCCATCTAGGACAACCCTTTTGTCCCCCCATGAGGTACTGATGGGGCGGCCTATGTCTGTGGGGTTGAGGTTGCCTCTCCCAGCATCTCAAACAGCACTGCTGTGGACAGATGAAAATATTTCTGACTATGCTATAAAATTGTCATCAGTCTTGAGGCATCACCATCTCCAGGTGAAGGAAGCTTTGCCCCATCCGTCCTCAGAGCCCACACATCCTTTTAAAGCTGGAGACATAGTCATGGTGAGAAAAATAAAAGATGTTTCTCTTAGTTCTAGGTGGACTGGACCACACCTTGTGCTCCTGGTGACATGGACGGCGGTGAAGGTACAGGGACGTCCTGAGTGGATTCACGGCACTAGGTGCAGATCCGCACCAACAACAAACAAGACCGACGTGCCTGCAACAGTTGTACTGAGCACCTGCAACCTGTGCAGCAGCGCAACATACCAGGAAAGGGGGAGACAGACCAGACCATTCCTAAGAACCACACTGAGAGCTCCTCATCAAGTGTCAGGTGACACCAACTGATGCAGTTGAATGAAGCACACAACATAATCTCGAAGAAGGGTGATGGTAACACATGCAGAACAAAGGACTGAAGAGGACACCGCAGGGTAGGTCCATGAAGCGCCCCCTGAACAAAACGACTGCAGACCAGTAGGAGAAGCAGAGGTCAGCACACTGCGTGCCATTGCTTCACTGACAATTAGAGAAAGTAGCTTAGAACTGAGTAACAGAAAGACTTCATATCTATATCTATAACTTTTGCCATGCTCCAGCAATTCTGTGGTAAGAGCAGCTATTCTATTTCTGCAGTTAAAGTTCTACCTCCTACAGAGCAGGAGCTAGCCCACAGATATCTTAGAATACAACAAGATGTAGAGGAAGCACATAAAGAAATGTTTGATTTGATGGCTACAGACCCGTAACACATCAAATCAAATCAAATCATTAACATTTATAAAGCGCGCTACTCACCCGTGCGGGTCTCAAGGCGCTAGGGGAAAAGGGGGGGTTTACTGCTGCTTGAAAAGCCAGGTTTTTAGGAGTCTCCGGAATGCGGAGTGGTCCTGGGTGGTCCTGAGGCTGGTGGGGAGGGAGTTCCAGGTCTTGGCTGCCAGGAAGGAGAAAGACCTCCCACCCCCCGTGGAGCGGCGGATGCGAGGGACGGCAGTGAGCGCGAGGCCAGAGGAACGGAGGAGGCGGGTGGGGACGTAGAAGCTGAGGCGTCGGTTGAGGTATTCCGGTCCCTTGTTGTGGAGGGCTTTGTGTGCGTGGGTGAGAAGTCGAAAGGTGATCCTTTTGCTGACTGGGAGCCAATGCAGGTGTCTCAGGTGTGCGGAGATGTGGCTGTTTGAATGCGTTGCAGGCGATTTTGGAGGTTGGCGGTGGTCCCAGCGTAGAGGGTGTTGCCGTAGTCCAGGTGGCTCGTGACGAGGGCGTGGGTCACGGTTTTTCTAGTGTCGACGGGGATCCAGCAGAAGATCTTGCGGAGGGTGAGGAAGCAGGCGGAGGACACGGCGTTGACTTGCTTGGTCATGGTGAGAAGGGGGTCCAAGATGAAGCCGAGGTTGCGGGCGTGGTCTGTGGGGGTCGGTGCGGTGCCGAGGGCCGTGGGCCACCAGGAGTCGTCCCAGGCGGACGGGGTGTTGCCGAGGATGAGGGTTTCCGTTTTGTCAGAGTTCAGCTTTAGGCGGCTGAGCCTCATCCAATCTGCGACGTCCTTCATCCCCTCTTGTAGGTTGGTCTTGGTGCTGGTGGGGTCCTTGGTGAGGGAGAGTATAAGTTGGGTGTCGTCGGCGTAGGAGGTGATGATGATGTCGTGCTTGCGTACGATGTTGGCGAGGGGGCTCATGTAGACATTGAAGAGTGTCGGAATGCATTTGATACTAGCATATTATTTAGTCTATGTTTAAATAATGAATACCTCATAGGTGTATTTCTAGATGACAATATATTTGTTTTTCATCTAAACAAAAAGTGTAATGCCATCCCGTAAGGAAATGGCTCCCTGTTGCAATTATCCCCCACTTTTTGCCTGATACTGATGCTGACTTGACTGAGAAGTGTGTTGGGACCCTGCTAACCAGGCCCCAGCACCGGTGTTCTTTCACCTAAAATTTACCATTGTCTCCACAATTGGCACAACCCTGGCACCCAGGTAAGTCTCTTGTAACTGGTACCCCTGGTACCAAGGGCCCTGATGCCAGGGAAGGTCTCTAAGGGCTGCAGCATGCCTTATGCCACCCTAGGGACCCCTCACTCAGCACAGACACACTGCTTGCCAGCTTGTGTGTGCTGGTGGGGAGAAAATTACTAAGTCGACGTGCCACTCCCCTCAGGGTGCCATGCCAACCTCACACTGCCTGTGGCATAGGTAAGTCACCCCTCTAGCAGGCCTTACAGCCCTAAGGCAGGGTGCACTATACCACAGGTGAGGGCATAGGTGCATGAGCACTATGCCCCTACAGTGTCTAAGCATAACCTTAAGACATTGTAAGTGCAGGGTAGCCATAAGACCGTATATGGTCTGGGAGTCTGTCAAAAACGAACTCCACAGCTCCATAATGGCTACACTGAATACTGGGAAGTTTGGTATCAAACTTCTCAGAATAATAAACCCACACTGATGCCAGTGTTGGATTTATTAAACAATGCACACAGAGGGCATCTTAGAGATGCCCCCTGTATTTTACCCAGTTGTTCAGTGCAGGACTGACTGGTCTGTGCCAGCCTGCTGCTGAGAGACGAGTTTCTGACCCCATGTGGTGCGGGCCTTTGTGCTCTCTGAGGACAGAAACAAAAGCCTGCTCTTGGTGGAGGTGCTTCACACCTCCCCCCTGCAGGAACTGTAACACCTAGCAGTGAGCCTCAAAGGCTCAAGCTTCGTGTTACAATGCCCCAGGGCACTCCAGCTAGTGGAGATGCCTGCCCCCTGGACACAGACCCCACTTTTGGCGGCAAGTCCAGGGGAGATAATGAGAAAAACAAGGAGGAGTCACCCACCAGTCAGGCCAGCCCCTAAGGTGTCCTGAGCTGAGGTGACCCCTGCCTTTAGAAATTCTCCATCTTCATTTTGGAGGATTCCCCCAATAGGAATAGGGATGTGCCCCCCTCCCCTCAGGGAGGAGGCACAAAGTGGGTGTAGCCACCCTCAAGGACAGTAGCCATTGGCTACTGCCCTCCCAGACCTAAACACACCCCTAAATTCAGTATTTAGGGGCACCCCAGAACCTAGGAAACTAGATTCCTGCAACCTAAGACGAAGAAGGACTGCTCAGCTGAAAAACCTGCAGAGAAGACGGAGACACTAACTGCTTTGGCCCCAGCTCTACCGGCCTGTCTCCCCACTTCAAAAGAACTGCTACAGCGACGCGTTCCACAGGGTCCAGCGACCTCTGAAGCCTCAGAGGACTACCCTGCATCTAAAAGGACCAAGAACTCCAGAGGACAGCGGCTCTGCTCCAAGGAAGAAGCATCTTTGCAACAAAGAAGCAACTTTGAAAGAACACACATTTCCCGCCGGAAGCGTGAGACTTTGCACTCTGCACCTGACGCCCCCGGCTCGACTTGTGGAGAACCAACACTACAGGGAGGACTCCCCGGCGACTGCGAGCCCGTGAATAGCCAGAGTTGACCCCCCTAAGCCCCCACAGCGACGCCTGCAGAGGGAATCCAGAGGCTCCCCCTGACTGCGACTGCGTGCTTCTAAGAACCCGACGCCTGGTAAGGACACTGCACCCGCAGCCCCCAGGACCTGAAGGATCCGACCTCCAGTGCAGGAGCAACCCCCAGGTGGTCCTCTCCCTTGCCCAGGTGGTGGCTACCTCGAGGAGCTCCCCCTTTGCCTGCCTGCATCGCTGAAGAGACCCCTGGGTCTTCCATTGAACTACGTTGCAAACCCGACGCCTGTTTGCACACTGCACCCGGCCGCCTCCCGTGCCGCTGAGGGTATACTTTTTTTGTGCTGACTTGTGCCCCCCCCGGTGCCCTACAAAAACCCCCTGGTCTGCCCTCCGAAGACGCGGGTACTTACCTGCTGGCAGACTGGAACCGGGGCACCCCCTTCTCCATTGAATCCTATGTGTTTTGGGCACCACTTTGACCTCTGCACCTGACCGGCCCTGAGCTGCTGGTGTGGTAACTTTGGGGTTGCTCTGAACCCCCAACGGTGGGCTACCTTGGACCAACTTTGAACCCTGTAGGTGGTTTACTTACCTGCAAAACTAACAAACACTTACCTCCCCCAGGAACTGTTGAAAATTGCAGTGTCTAGTTTTAAAATAGCTATTTGCTATTTGTGTGAAAACTGTATATGCTATTTTGCTAATTCAAAGTTCCTAAAGTTCCTAAGTGAAATACCTTTCATTTAAAGTATTGTTTGTAAATCTTGAACCTGTGGTTCTTAAAATAAACTGAGATAAGATATTTTTCTATATAAAAACCTATTGGCCTGGAATTGTCTTTGAGTGTGTGTTCCCCATTTATTGCCTGTGTGTGTACAACAAATGCTTAACACTACCCTCTGACAAGCCTACTGCTCGACCACACTACCACAAAATAGACCATTAGAATTATCTCTTTTTGCCACTATCTTACCTCTAAGGGGAACCCTTGGACTCTGTGCATGCTATTTCTTACTTTGAAATAGTACATACAGAGCCAACTTCCTACATATCCGAAGATATGTATTTTATTAATATGTTATTACTATGCTTCTGCAATGTATATATATGTCTGAATCTCACATTATGAGGGACAGGCTTTGGCCTTTGCACACAGGCAACATTGGTGTGACACTAGGGCCTAAGTCAGGATACCAGTTTCACGTGCAGTTGGGCACTAAAAACAGAGGCACATGCCTAATTACCATGCAGGGGGCATTCTGGTTCCAGGATGCAGTATGAAGTGCTATATTAAAAAGGTATAATAATTTCTCTTAAATTCCCCCCCTGCCATTTTGGGTCTCCAATGGTTCCTCCTATCGGTCCCGCTAGATGTCCTTATTTTTTGTTGCACATGTGCTAGCTATCATGGTCTATGATGTATTATGTTGAAAAGACAGGTTGGTAGCTTGAGCACATCACAAAGCTGTGTGTGCAAGGATACAAGTCAGTAACATAAAGATTGGCATAACCATATTGGTCATGCAGGCTCTCTAAGGGATTCCGCACACAAAACAGAGCCCGGGATGGAACCAATGTTTTTGTAACACCATTAGCACCAGCCTTGATTGCATAAGGAAGCTTGCAATGCTGCTGTTAATACTGTTCCTGTTCTTTGTGTGGTAAGGTGGGAGGTGGGAGGTATGAGCATCAGTCATGGCTGGCGACTCAGCATAGTGGCAGGCGGGGGAGGCAAAAAAATATATATAAAAAAAATACATCTACTTACCTTGTTGCTGCGTTGCTCCTGCGTCACTGACTCGCACTTCAGGCACAGGCTGCCAGCCTGCCCTGCGCCAATCATGATGCTGCTCAGAGCAGCGTTATGATTGACTGGAGCACCCTGGCTGGGCGCAGACTGGAAGCCTGTGCCTGCTCTCTCCAACTCGACTACACATTGCCAGGTTGGAGAGAGCCCTTGTGCACATGTGTGTTAGGCTGGCCTAAATGTTTGCAGGTCCTTTTGCTGCTGGTGGGGGGGCGACGCTCCTCCCCCCTAACGGAGGAGCCGGCCCTGATTGACCATGCACTGCTCCTGTTTCTCTTTTCCTGTCCTGTGTAATTAGCATGGGTGGTTGTCCCACTTCTGTCCATAAAGTATACCAGATCTTTATGTGCTGGTATATTATTCTTCACAGGCTTTAAGATTCGTTTAGTACCTGTGCATTGTTTATTAGATAAGCTTGCATGTTACTAGATAAGCTTGCATGCAAGCCATTCATACTGTACTCCTTCTATGTGTGTGAGAGAAAGCTTGCTCTTCTGCCATGCTACAGCACTTCTCCGTGTTGGAAGCTTGCATTCCTGCCAAGTGGTTGAACTTTTGTGTGCTGGAAGATTGCACTCCTCCCATGCTTTACCATTTCTGTGTAATGGATCTTGTATTCCTGCCATTCTGTAACACTTCTCTGTAATGGAAGCTTGCCCGCCTGCCAAGAAGTAGCACTTCTGTGTAAGGGAAGCTTACAGTCATATCATGCTGCAGCACTTCTGTGTAATGGAAGCTTGCACTCCTGCCATGCTTTGGCTTTGATGTTTTGTGTAATGGAAGCTTGCCCTCATCCCATGCTGTAGTACTCCTGGGGAATGGAATCTTATATTCCTATCATGTTGTGGTATCTCTGCGTAATGGAAGCTCACACTGCTGCCATGCATTATCACTTCTGTGTTATATAAACTTGCAGTCTTCCCATGCTGTAGCCCTTCTGTGTAGTGGATCTTATTCTCCTCAGGTTATGGAAGCCATACCTGTTCTATATGTGAGTGAGGCACGCACTGCTGTCTTGATGCATGGATACTGATGTACAACCTTCCCAGCAAAAATACAGCAAAATACAGCATGAGTAGCAGGACGCGGCATACTTACCGCTAGTGCAGAACAAGTACAACACGGGTAGCAGTAATACCAAATTTCATATAATACACAGTACTCCACAGTCAGTAGCAGGGCCAGCGTCTTTCAAGTACATAGATCACACAAAGTATGTTCAGTAGTTGTGTAATCGTCTCCTCCTTACAAAAGAGACACAACACAGACACAACAGTGGTCAGTGATCCCTCGCTCACAGAACACGCGTAGCACAGACTCCAGCAGTTGACAGTACCACAGCAAGGCCATGGGCCTGATGCAGTCAAGGAAAATTACCCCTTTGCTGTTTGGGCAGTAAAATAAAGCCATAATGACGATTCAGTGGCCCTCTCAGAAATCTGGACCCAGTGTCACCGCACCAACGGCTCGCGCCTGTAGATGGTTCCTTCATAAACAGCACAGGTGCATTATGGGCTGCTCTATGTTAAATGGCTGCACCATGGCTACTTTTGTTTTATCAATCCTTTGGGCGCTGAGCCAGAGATATGTTTTCTTATAGATGGCTCTCACTGAGCGCCACTAGAGTGAATACCAGATTCTAAATCGTTTTTTACTACTTTGACGTGGCAGCATTTAGTAACAGAAGTCTTTTCCCGCTATTGAAATGTCATACAGGAATCCCCGGCTGCTCGGATTGGGCTCAATAATAGCCTATCAGCGTGAAGCTGGGAGTAGGATGGCACTGGTGCTTAATTTGAAAACAAATGCATACCAACGCTGCCTAGTCTTGATTCCACCTCATAGCTCTTTAAACCTGACACTCCCTCCCATTTACTTCGCTCCTGGGGTGTAGATGCTATGTTACTTATGGTCCCCCATTACTCCTCAGCCCCTGCTCAGTAGTTGAAAGCAGGGGTGAATGATTTTAGGGCCCATACATAATATAAAATTAGAAATGTCAATCAGTGAATTGTGGGGATGTTTGTGTTCTCAGCGGCATCACAGGCAACTTTATCTTCACTCTCATCTGCTTGATGACACTCAGAACCCCTTCAGGGAACACATCTCTGGTATTCATTGTTACCCATCTATAAACTATATTTGTACAGCTGTGGAGAGGCAGATGCACTCTTGCTGTGGGGTGTGCAGTGAGGATGAAGAGTGCTGGGGTTGGCCCAGAACTGCTGGAAAGACATTGTGCAGTGAGAAATTTGGAAGGAGTGGGTGGGTGAAAGGGGTGGGTGATTGCCTGGTACTCTGGAGCTACAGTGGCGCTAAAGGACAGGTATAATCAGGGAGCAAGTGCATGGTACTCAAAAGCGGTAGTGAGGGGGTGGATGTGGATACTGTGTTTAGCAAAGTAAATCAAGCAGAAATTCCTGAAAACTTTATCATGCAACACATCATGATAAGAACGACAAATCTGCAAGGCCCTGTACCTGTGGCTGGTATCTGCACAAAGAGTGTTTCAAACCTCATGGGAACAAGAGCCTCATGGTGAAGATTTTTTGTTCGAAGTTCTTGAAGTCGTCCATGGACCAGGTTGCCCAGGAGCTGATCAATAACCATCACTGGGACTGTCAGGACTTACTGGCTATTACCTTTTTGCAGGAGTGAAATGGGCATTAAGTAGTTCTCCACTTCCCGTGAATCAAACAGACCAAAAAATGATCAAGTCTGACCAACCGGGACGAAGCTTGGCCGAGGAGGACACCGGTCTCCCACTGGGCGACTTCGGGTTGTCTTTACAGCTTCTAGAAAGTAAATAACATTGCTTAGAGCTGGAGCTAGAATATGCATGAATAAGGTTGTTTAATATTGTGACCTACTCCTGCATACCTTATGTCCTGTCCTCCTTCATTTAATGGGTGGTTCCTTTTGGCTGAATCCACTATTGCTATAACTTGGAAACAGAACTGTTAATTCATAGAACTCATACAGGAAACCATGCTCCATGCTTATAATATATATATAATATATATATTAAGTAAAGATCATGAGCTACCTTAACAACAATTCCTCACAGGATTATAATTCAGTATTAATGCCATTCATCGTTATCCATTAATGTGCAACCATTGATCAGTTCATACCTTCATCATATGAGTTCCTCCTTGAATTAGTTAAACAGTTGTCAGTTCATCAAACTTTAGGGAAATAATAATAATAAGTATTTCTTGTCCTTTTTTGTTTTAGAAATAAACAAGATGATTGGCTTCACCAATTCCATCAGAAAATAAAAAAAACAATCAGATAAGTCTCTGTAAATACTTAATCACAGGTTGGAATTATGTTATCCAAAATAAAAGAGATTGCCGCGTTAACAATGTTCCTTGGGTTTTTAAGTTTTGCAAGTTACCGAGAGGTCAGGAGCAAGGATTCTGAGGAAGCAGGAAGCCTGAATAATCCAATGCCAGAAGATGAACCTGTCGAATCCAGCAGGAGCAGAGGATGTCAAGGACTAAGATCAGAAAGCGGAAAGCAGAAGGTACAACCGAGGTCCAAATGCTGATAGTTAAGAATAGGTGAGTGTGGGGAAAAGGAGAATCTACAAAGAGCAAGCAACCTGGTGCAGTGTGCAGTCTTAAAGGCTATGTGCTCCACCCCTTCAGGGGACAGCATAGCTGGGCATGATGCACTGCCTGCATGGCACTCCAAACAGAACACTCCCCCCAAGGGCCCCTCCCACAGGTTTGAGTTTATCAGGATATCGATGATGAAAGAGGAGAATAAGGCGGGCGTGTATGTGACGCACTGGCTTCCAAGTTTGATCCTCGCTTCCATATCCCTTCCAATAATTCAAATAAAACAGTCTGTGATGTACATGTTTGGAGTCCAGAAGTGCCTCTACTTACAATTCAGGCTCATTATAATAACTGGAGGCTTTTTAGAAAGTACAGTTCCAGGGGCAACTGGTTTTAACAAAGATACATGAAAAATGGGGTGTACTCGTATTTTTGGAGGGAAGTCCAGTTTCATGGCAACATCATTGATCCTCTTAGTAATCGGATAAGGGCCTATGTACCATGGTTGAAAGTTCCTTGGCCCCTTCATATTGAGGTGTTGTGTGGAGAACCATACTTGATCTCCCACTTGATAATCAGTACTTGCTCTTCGATGTCGACGTGTATTTTCCTTTTACTTCAGCATTGCTTGCTCCAAATTGGTTTGTGCTGTGTGTTGGAGAACCTTTATTTGTTCTGCATAATTCTTGACTCCTGGAACCTCAGTAGAATGGGTTGATGAAAGCAACAGAAAATGGGGATGTAGACCATAATTACATTGAAATGGGGATACCATGGTAGAACTAGGTTGTGCATTATTACAGGAAAATTCTGCAGCCCAAAGTAATTTGTCCCAATCTGCAGTACCACTCGATACTTGGCACCTAATGTATTGTTCTAAACATTGATTCACCCTTTCTGTCTGGCCACCTGTGGGTGGTAATCAGTAGACAGGTAGACTTCTATCTGTAATACCCCACACTAGGCTTTTCAAAGCTTTGAAACAAATTGAAGACCTGATAAGACATAGTTATGGAAGGTTGACCATGCAAACATAAAATGGATTGTAAAAAGACACCTGTGAGTGTATTAGAAGTAGGCAAGCCTGATGATGGTGTAAAATGAGCCATTGTAGAAAACATGTTTGCTGTGACCATAACCGTAGTATAACTGTAGTCTGTTTTGGGTAGTTACTCTATAAAATCTAGGAAGAGTGTGTGCCATGGGTGTGGAGGAGTAGGTAAAGGATGTAATAGACCATTTAGTGCTTGATGTGAGTTCTTATTCTGAGCACAAATAGTACATCTTTGTACAAACTGTTTAGTATCAGTCACAAGTATGGGCAACCAAGAATGATGCCAAACCAGTTCTAGTGTCTTCTTTTCTTCAGGATGACCTGCCAGTAAATGATTGTGACACCAGTATAATGCCTGTTGCTGTACGTCTGTAGTGGGAACAAATAGACCGTTGTGTACATAAGACATATTGTTTATATTCTTTTTATCTTGTTTATGTAAGATTTCTTGTGCTTCTCTACTTTGCTGAGCTACAGTTACATCTGCCAAAGAGGATATTTTAGTTATTACAGCCCCTAAGATACGGTCAGAGGATATGAATGGATGACTTTCAGATTCCTGCTTACCTAGTTCATGTCCTAAACTCAACAATGCATTTGCTTTCCCATGTTTTCCACCAGCTTGGAATTGGATTACAAAATCATAGGCAGTAAAGAACTGGGTCCAGTGTAACTGTTTCATAGATAGAGCCTTAGCAAACTTCAGGAATTTGAGGTTTCGGTGATGAGTGGATGACAGTGACAGTATGTAAAGCGCCCATCAAATAATGCCGCCATAACTCAAAGGCCTTTTTGATAGCAAGGAGCTCATTGTCACCTACTGGATAATTTACTATGGCTGGACTAAGTTTGTGAGAAAAATAGGCTACTGGGTGAAGTTGACCCATTTCCTTGTTTCTCTATGATAAAACCCCCAAAATGCCACCTGAGTTGCATCTGCACCACAATAAATGGTTGTGAAGTGCTGGGATGCTGTAGAATGGGGGCATTAATAAAAGCCTTTTTAACTGCTCGAAAGCCTGTTTTGCTGCCTCAGTCCACTTAAGCACTACTCCTTTTTTAAACAACTGTGTTACGGGGGATACCAAGGTGGACAAATGATCTATAATTCGCCGGTAAAAGTTGGCAAACCCAAGAAAGCTTTGTACTTCTTTCACAGCTAAAGGAGATTTCCATTGCATAATAACTGTAACCTTCTGCGGGTCCATATTAACCTCCTGTAAAAATACAACATACCCCAAAAAGAAAACCTCAGAAGTATGAAACTCATATTTCTCCAATTTAACAAATAACTTGTTGTCTCGTAACTGTTGCAACTCAGATCTGACATGTTTCTCATGCTCTGCCATGGATGGGGAGTATACGAGGATGCCATCAAGATAAGCCACCACACACACTTCTAAGAAATCCCTCAACACTTCATTTATAAAGAATTGAAAGGCAGCAGAGGTGTTACACAAACCAAATGGCATCACCAAGTATTCCTACAAATCAAATTTAGTACGAAATGCCACCTTCCACTCATCCCCTTCCTCACACTCACCAGATGGTAGGCCCCTCTCAGATCTAATTTGGTAAAAATCTGAGCATCCTTTACTTGATCCAATAAACTGTACCTGGGAGGCAGGATAGCGGTTCTGCACAGGGACATCATTGAGGGCTCTGTAATCTATACATGCACAGAACTCACCCACTTTTTTATATACAAAGAATAAAGAGGCAGGAGAATGGGATGGCCTCATAAATCCTATTCTTAACATTTCAGCTAGATATTCCCTAAAATGGATGTTTTCTTTTTTTGTTAGTGAATAGATCTTGCTACATGGTATGCGGGCCTCAGGAATCAGATCAATCTGGTAATCATATGGGCGATGTAGTGGGACAGTAGCAGCCCTTTTTTTATCAAATAAATCTGCCAGGTCTTGATAGCATGGAGGAATCTGAGGATCAGCTAAATCTAAGGATAATGCTGCAATTTTGCCTGGATTTAGATTAGATCTTTTTTGGAAGCAATGTTAATTACAATTGGAAGAACAAAAAGTAAGTTCATGTTTTTTCCAATTTATGACTGGATTATGGGACTCCAGCTATGGAATTCCCAAGATAGCCTGAAAGTGCGGAGCTTTTATCAAATCAAATGTTATATTCTCCATATTAGTTGCATGAATATCAAGACTAAAAGCAGTAGTGGCATGTGCTATGGGACTTGACTTTAGTGCTAAACGATCCTCATCCCAAGACAATTTGTCTGTTACATAAAAATGATGGTATTGTTGGATACTAGAGGTTTGTGCTAGAGTTTTGGATGCTAGATTAGTCTGTACACCCAAAGTGCTTGCCTCACTGGGTTTTGGGTGTACTAGTTTCCAGCCTCTCTTTTTCTCTTAGGTTTTACTGGACATTTGTTTCAACAATACAGACAAAACTTTAATGTTCTATGTCGTTGTCTTCCTTCATCTCTTAACATTCCTCTCAGGCTCCCTATCTGCATTGGTTCTGGTTTGTCAGTTTTGTTTGCGTCAAGTCTTCTTTCCTTAAAAACCAGTATCTTAGTGTCAGGTCGACCTTTGTCTCACCTACTCTCAGCCAAGCAATGGTCCACTTTCACAACCAAATCTATTAAGTCGCTACAGTTATTTGGGGGAATCAACCAGTTGGGCTAGCAAATCTTTTAATTCATCACGTAACCCTTTATAAAACAAGGAACTCCTTTTGCTCTCTGGCCACCCAGATTCTGTCACTAATCGATTGAATGTAGTAATGTACCTCAATAAATCTTTGTTGCCTTGTTGCAAGTTCAGTAATTCAGTGTCTACAGATTGAATGAATGTGAGACGAACAAATAACTTTTTCAATTCAGCCTTAAAGGCTGAATGATTATATAGCAGTGGGTCATCTTTTTCTTCTACTGGAATCGACCACATTGCAGCTGTACCCCTCAAATAGAATCATTAGTAAAACAGGCTGGTTTGCAAATGAAATGTAATCTGACACTGGTTTATAAAGGTGGCAGATTTTGTGTGCCCCCCAGAAAAATGCTCGGGAGAGGCCAAAGTAATAACAGGTGGAGCGGTGACCTGGATTACAGGTGCGCCCGCACCCTGACTGGATCCAGCTGCGATATACTGTGCAAAAGACCCTTCTGGGGACTCCCCCTTTTGGTTTAAGTTTGATACATTTGGAGTAGCATTGGCTGCTCCTTGTAAAGCATCAACTCTGTGCTAGGGCTCGAGTCCCTTTTTGCAAATTACTGATCATGTGAGCTAGATCAGCCAAGGTGACCTCATGTGTCTCCATTTAACTTGAGTGAAGATTCTACGTAGGCTCCTCTTTCTGTCAGGACTTACTGGCTGTTACCTTTTTGCAGGAGTGCAATGGGCACAAAGTAGTTCCTCACTTCCCCGTGAATCAAACAGACCATAAAATGATCAAGTCTGGCCCTCCGGGACAAAGAAATGAAGCTTGGTAAAGGAGGACACCAGTCTCCCACTGGGCGACTTCGGATTGTCTTTACAGCGTCAAGAAAGTAATTAACACTGCTTAGAACTACAGCTAGAATATGCATGAATAAGGTTGTGTAATAAAGTGACCCACTGCTGCATATCTAATGTATTTTCCTCCTTAATTTAATGGGTGGTTCCTTTTGGCTGAATCCACTATTGCTATAACTAGGAAACAGAACTCAGAACTGGTAATTCATATAACTCATACAGGAAAACATGCTCCCAAAATATATATATATATATATATATATATATATATATATATATATATATATATATATATATATATATATATATATATATATATATATATATATATATATATATGACTAAAGATCATGAGCTACCTTAACAACAATTCCCCACAGGATTATAATTCAGTATTAATGCCTTTCCTCATTTTACATTAATGTGTATCTTCTGTTATATAGAGTTCAACAGTTCATCAACATTAATACTAATCTATCTTTAAATCAAGGTCCATCTCCTTCTATGTCAATGGTCAACATTTGATCAATTTATACATCCATGATATACGAGTTCCTTCTTGAATTAGTTAAATAGTTGTCAGTTCATCAAACTTTAAGGAAATAATAATAATAATACTAATAATAAGTTCTTGTTCTTATTTGTTTTAGAAATAAACAAGACAGTCGACTTCACCAATTCCATCAAAAAAGAAAAACAAAATCAGATAATTCTCTGTAAATACTTAATCACAGGTTGGAATTATGCGACCCAAATTAAAGAGATTGGCACTTTAATAATGTTTCTTGTGTTTTTATGTTTTGCAGGTCGCTGAGAGGTCAGGAACGAGAGTTCCGAAGGAGCAGGTAGCCCAACGAATCTGATACCAGAAGATGAACCTGCCGAATCCAGCAGGAGAGGAGGACGTTCAGGAGGAAGCGGAAGGCAGAAGGAATGCCAAGGAACAACCGAGATGCCAATGCTGGAAGGTAAGAAGAGGTGAGTACGGGGAAAGGGACGCAATACGAACAACAAGAGTCCCAGTGCAGTGTGCAGCCTTAGAGGCTATGCACTCCACCCCTTAAGGGGACCGCACAGCTCACAGCCTGCGCAGCGCAACCATCAGGGGCTAGCAATCAGATCACTCCTCGGATTTGAAAGAGGGACCTATGTCAATACCATCAGTTCGTCAGCCCTATGTTATTTTTTATGTTATATTTTACTCTGGCATATTTAATTATCATAATTTGCATGCAATAGTCCTTAATAGTTACTGTGTGTGCCTATGTTATTTAGAAGAATTAATCCTGTCATTCCATAACGTTATTGTATTTTCCTTGCCCACTCCTCTCCTCTGTTCAGGGTCAACCTTAGGGTGAAGGTTTTATATGACATTTGATCAGACTCCTGGGGAGATGGCTATTACTCTCTAACATTAAGCCTGCTATTTAAATACTGTGAATGGATCAGTCATTCCATTCTTGCCTAAGAATATAAATACTTTCCCGAGGTGCCAAGACCTATGAGTAGAATGACAGTGAAATCTCCAAGTGTGATTGTTTGTACTTTTGGTGTGGGTGGGGTCCTCCTGATGGATGATGCATTTTCTCGTACTTGGCTGACTCTGCAATGCGATCCTCAGGGTCTCATGTACAAAGAATCAATTTGGTAAAAGTGGTAGCAAATTCTGCACTGACTTCTTCTTAATAGTTTTTGATTTTGCTAACCGACTCATGGGCCCCATTGCTAATATTCCACTTAAGAATTAGCATTTTGTGATTTCTTATTTGAAATGTACTAAAATGTATTAGGTAGCAATGATCACAATTTGTGTGCTGACTTCTGCAGAATGCATTGGTATTTTGCTAACCAACCTATGCATTAATAGGTCGGGTCACAAAATACCGAAACGCAGTGGATCTCAATTTGTCCTGCCTTATTAATATGCATGAGGTCGGTCACAAATTGCTATCGACTGTGGCTAGAGTCACAGGCATGGTAGCTTGCAGTGGTTACCAGACCACCATGTCTGTGATTGCTTTTAAATAAATCTACACAATTGAGTGCTGGCAGGGGAATTCCCCTTGCCAGCACACAGGTACACTTTACCCTCAACCCAAAAGGGTCTTCACTGTTCATAAAAAGATGTTCATCTAAAGAACTTTAGAGGATCATTACTCAATCACTTATTGAATTTGATTCAGAATTATTTCCACTAGTGCTAGAGTCTTAAACTCCAAAATCATTTGTGTTCGTTCAGGTTCAAACATTCAGTGGAAAACAATTCAACAGCATTCATAATAAATGTCCAATAACTTCAATCCCTTGCCACTTCCCAATGCATTTTGGTTTGAACCCTTCATCAGTGGATCTATAAATCAAATTTTATTTCCAATTAGAACTTTGCTGACTTCCTTACAGAACACTACACGTTTAACCCTTTTTATACCCTGGTGTGAACCTAGCAAGGAACGTAAAAGTACTGCGTTGATTTATGTTTCAGTGAACCCCATGCTATGTGCACTGCATGCTGGGCGTGATCTTATGCTCAAGTCCAAAACAACTGGACGTGCTGTAACTCACACATTGACTTGTGTGCTCATAGTCATTATACATGCAACCTGAATAAGTGAAAACAGATTTAAAGGTGACATCAGTAAGACCAATTATGGTGCCAAACTACAAAAATCACAGCGTTGTGGACATCCACTCATGTACCTGAATGTAATGCAAGCACCCTGAATGAGTGAAACGGATTAAGCAGTGACATAAATAAAACATTTTTCTTATCATACTTTACAGCTTTAATAAAGCTGAGTGTTAATGAACCACACATTGGCTGTTAACATGAACTGTGATACGAACAATTTGTAATCTGAAGAGTAAACTTGTTCATGGTAAACAGAAGTGTACTCCTGGCCTGACTGCTAGACTACATGTAAAACTGGTATCCTGATTTTTATTTTGGCCTAGCAACACACTAATCCCCATTGTTTGCTGAGGCCTAGGACTGCCCATGTTCAACCATACCAACAGGAGATGTAGTCTCCCAAACAGAAGACAGTCAGGGCTTTCATTAGGATCCTCCAGGTCCTCAATACTTTACTCAGATCTACAATGTGAACTTCACTACGATCATTCCATGCCCTCACTCATACCCAAAAGAGCATTCAGGAGTTGCAGGAATCCAAATAGGTTTACTGTCGGGCTGGATCCTTGACCACTGTGTGACATAAATGATTATCACTTGAGGAAGGCTGATGAGAGCCAGGTGCAGAGATCTCACACTTCGTTGTGATTCTCCTGCTCGGAGCCTGCATATTCCACTGCCTTCTGTGAGAGCTACTCGCCTTGCACAAAGGCTGGGCCTGCACTACAGCCAGATAATCACATTTAAAAGAGAACCATTCCAAAGCAATTTCCAAGCCTTAGACATGGGGTCCTCATACCCTACCTGGACAATGAGTATAAAAGTGGGATTCAAGCCATCCCACTTTGTTCCAGTTCCAAGTTCCTCTTGACCAAGGAAGAGAGTGCTACACATAATACTCAAAGAGCTGCTGTGTGACAAGGGCTTGTGTGTGTCTTACAGACACTCTCCCAGAGATGATGGAAACACCACTTGAAATCTGCACAACTTGCTGGAGAAGCTGTGAGCCTGCCTAGCACATAGTGGCCTTCCTGACTACTGAGAGAGGGAAGGAGTTTACTTGCCTTGCAGGAGGAGAAACTGTCTTGGAAGAGTGGCCACACATGTTCCCGGTCTCATGAACACCCAAAAGAAGACAATTTGTGAGCAGGAGTGTGTCCAATACCAACCAGAGTTGAGAGATGCACCCTCCTGGCCTCTCTTTGTGCTTCATTTGATTAACCACATGAAGCAATGTTGGCTTCCATCACCCAGTACTATCCAGCATCGCTGCCTGAGGAGCTTTGCTGCTGCTGCCTTTGAGCTGTGTATCCGATGTCACCGGCACTGCAGCCAAAAACTACCCCAACAGTCCAGAGACTGCAACTACCAAGGAGAGCTAACTGCAAATCCCGGCCTATGTCTGGCTTCTCAACCGTGACCAGAGAGGCCTGCCTGCTGAAGGCGAGCTAACTATTCTCACTTACATTCTCACTTACCTTACTTAGGTCCTCATTCCGACCCTGGCGGTTTCAAACCGCCAGGGTGGAGGGCAGAGGAAGCACCGGCAACAGGCTGGCGGTGCTTCCCGGGCCATTCTGACTGCGGCGGTAAAGCCGCGGTCAGAAAAGGGGAACCGGCGGTTTCCCGCCGGTTTTCCCCTGGCCCAGGGAATCCTCCATGGCGGCGCTGCTTGCAGCGCCGCCATGGGCATTCCGACCCCCTTCCCGCCAGCCTGTTCCTGGCGGTTTACACCGCCAGGAAGAGGCTGGCGGGAACGGGTGTCGTGGGGCCCCCTAACAGGGCCCCACAAAGATTTTCACTGTCTGCTTAGCAGACACTGAAAATCGCGACGGGTGCCACTGCACCCGTCGCACCCCTGCAAATCCGCCGGCTCCATTCGGAGCCGGCTTCCTCTTTGCAGGGGCTTTCCCGCTGGGCCGGCAGGCGATCTTTTGGAATGACCCCCTTAGTCTTTATTTGATGCTGCCTTTCACAGGCTTTACTCGGTGATACCTCTTGCCTCATTTCTCTCATGAATTTCCTAATTTCCTCTTAGCTTTGCACGTTATGGAATCCCTTCATGGGAAACTGAATTTGCCTAACTTTGCTTTATGACAACTCTTGCCATTTTGTTTGTATTTGCTAATTTCATTTGACTGAATTATTTAATAGAGACATTTATGTACTGACCATTTATCTTTGATAACCTTAAATGATTTGAGTTTGTAACTTTGTTAATCTGGTAATAAACCTTAAATGTTTTTAAATCTTCTGATTCTGTCCTCGTTGTGGGTCCTTATGTGCTTCACTGTTATTGATGGATTTTGGAATTGTTGGTGTCGCACCTCAGTTCGGGACTAAAGATACTTGTGTTTGCACCAATGATGTGCACAGTGCTAGCCCCATCCCACTGCAACACAGCTCATGGATTCACAGACCTTTCAACTCACATGGTGCCACCCTGTGTCACGGGATAGCAGTTCCCGTAACATGGTCACATGGTGAAGAGCTGATATCACAAGGTGAGCACACACATGTGCTGGAGTGAAAACCCATGCACAGAGTAGGTTTCCAGTTTGTATTTGGAGGCTCTGTGTAGCTGATGTCCTTTAGAAGTTTGTTTTGAGTTGTTTGAGTGCTAATTAGGTCAGGGCTCTGCACAATCAGGGGTGTAGCTTGGTCAGTTAGATTTGGGGGGAATGGTGAGCTTCAGATTTCCCAACAATCACGCTGGCATATCTTGTTAACATACATTAGTAGAGCAGTTTGAATTGTAAGAGGTACTTAAAACAAAATAATTTGTAAAATAACCCTCATTTTTTAAGAACTTCAAAACAGAGAGGAGAGAGATGAGACATCTCATCATAGCCGACTTGAAGCACCTGTTCCCAACTATTTACTAGATAATACATTTATGAGGAGGTGTAACACTCCAAGCACCCCCCCACCCATACGTCTCTGCGCACAATGCTGATCCCCATTCAAAGCCCGGCCCCTCCTCACAATGTAATTTTTTGAAGTTGGTGGTTCCACCTCCATACTTTAAGTTTGAAAAGGGAACTCTCCTGCTTTTAGAACTACACATACAGTAGTCACTGGGCATCTTAAGTGTCTTCTCGGAATCTGAAACCGCTAATTTCTGTGTGCAACTTTATGCATGTACAACAACTTCTGTTTAATGACATGTCCTTTTGTGGCGTGCACTTTTGGGTCCTATTCAGGAAGGAAAAAGTAAATAGATACACCTAATTCTAACTGAAAGTACTCTTGGTTGAGTTGTTAATGTAAAACAGACCAATATGCAAGCTTTGGCATGAAATACGATGGAAAAACGCCCTCACTCTGGGTAATTCCCATCTTAAGGCTTTAATAAACGAAGTTACGTTTAGAGGCCTGGGTTACTTGGAATGGGATCACTTCATACCAAGGCTTCAAGAATGGATGCTATGGGAAGGGAATGTTTTTAGGGTACACTTCCTGAATACTACCAGCAGGGGGCAGAAGAGTCAAAGGACTGCATGCTCCACATTCTGAAGGCCGTTACTGCTGGAATAGAGCTAAGTGGATAAACTGAAGCCGGGTTTAGACTAGAGCAGTGTGCAGGACGGTCATAAGGAGTGGGAGTGGGGACGTGCGGCTGGAACTACTTGCCCTGGGCACTGCTGTTGGCCAGGCTCACAGAGAAGTTGACAACATTTGTGAACAAGCATTTGCAATGCAACGGGTCTCGCATTTCGTCGAGTTAGAGCTATTAGCGTTGTAAACTCCTAACCAGATTTTTCTTGCCACATTAAATGGAAAAAAACAACAACGAGTGCGATCGTGCTGCGAAATAAATAGAAAAAGTAGTCCAGAAACCATACGGAAAACACGGAGCCTCGTATGTTTCCAGTAGTTGGTCGGTGTGCTCGAGGAGAGCTAAACACCAGAAAAGGCATGACGTATGCATGCCTTACATTAATTAAAGGAAGCGGATTTTAAAAGGCAAGCCCACAAACCAATGTAAGGGACTGACGTGACATGGGCCTGGTTAGAAGCCCAAAGAGAGATTACATCAGGGGACAGAGCGCTTTGCGGTCGCCCCTAATAATGTCTCAGTTAAGTGACGATAGAAAGGTTTAACCATGACCCTGTGATTACAGTCCCAGCAAAAAGGTAACTTTGCGAAAGCCAGTCAGGCCAATTTCCGGAAAAGTACGTTGGAGGGGGGGAGGAGAATGAATTATTCTTTGTACATCAAGTATTGGCAAAGCCAATAGGTCTCGCCTGTGCAAGAACTGTTTGCTTTGCCAATGTGTTTTAGTCATGTTGTACACCAGTGTGGTAGCTGTTGAGCATTGCTAAACATTAGTGGTATTGAGGAGAGTGGTGTGGGGTGGAATAGGGTAGAGTGGAGTTGAGTGGATGAGGCATAGAGTGGAGTAATGTGTATAGAGTGGAGTGTTGTAAAGTGGAGTTTCATAAAGCTGAGTGTCCTAGAGTGGAATGGGGTAGAGTGGCGTGGTGTGGAGTGGAGTGGCATAGACTGGAATAGACTGTTGTGGAGTGGTGCAGAGTGTTGTGGAGTGTCGTAGAGTGGAGTAGAGTAGGGTGGAGTTGTGTAGTGTAGTAGAGAGTTGTGGACTGTAATGGAGTAGAGTGGAGTAGAATAGAGAGTGATATAGTGGCGTACAGTGTCCTCGAGTGGTGTGCTGTAGAGTGAAGTGGTGTAGAGTGTTGTAAAGTGGCATATAATGGAGTAAAGTGGTGTAAAGTGGTGTAAAGCAGAGTAAAGTGTTGTAGAGTTTGATGGTGTCGAGTGAAGTGGTGTGGAGTGTCGTAGAATAGAGGGGCATAGAGTTTTGTAGAGTGTGGTGTAGCATGGTGTGGAGTGGGGTAGAGTTTTGTGGAGTGGAGTACAGTGGACTGGTGTAGAGTGGAGTAGTGTTGTAGAGTAATGTGGAGTAGCAAAGAGTGGAGTGGCATAGAGTGGAGTAGAGTGTGGTAGAGTGGAGTGGCATAGAGCAGAGTGATGTAGAGCGGAGTAGAGTGTGGTAGAGTGGAGTGCAGTTGAGTGGGGCAGTCTAGAGTGGAGTAGAGTGCCATAGAGTGCAGCATCATAGAGTGGAGTAGGGTACCATAGAATGAAGTGGTGTTTAGTGGCGTGTCATAGACTGAAGTCAAGTGTTGTTCTTTTGAGTGTCATAGATTGGAGTGGTGTAGAGTGGGGAAGAGTAGAGTGGCGTGTCAGAGTGTCATCAAGTGTAGTAGTGTTACAGAGTGTAGTAGAGTGGACTGGTGTAAAGTGGAGTAGAATGGAGTGGTGTAGAGTGAAGTGGTATAGAGTGGCTCTCAACACGAGATATAGTGTGTACAGTGTCCAGCGGTTCCCCAAAGGCTTAACAGGCTTAACAGAGGCTAAAGGAGATCATACTGATCTGAAAATGTGAAAATTACCACTATATCAATACAATTTAAATTCAATCAGAAGAAACTATAGAATATATTTATTATGTTATACTATAATTGTACTACCTGTATGCTAGAATAAATTATTCTGTCATTTAAACATGTTTTCTGATGCTCCTCGGGGACTTCAGCAACTTGGCATGTTTCTTATGTGTTATCAGTGTTGAAATTACCAACACATTTGCATGGACGTACTGTTTTACTGATAAAACTATACAGCACACAAATGATAATAGGTGGAAATCGGTATCACCTAATGTATTGATTTGTTTTCATCCTACTAAAATATTTGTTTCCACCACACTTTGGAATTACAAAAAAATGTGCTTAATTTGTGCAATCCCTAAATCCGATGTATTCTGAAATATTTCTACACGTTATTTACATTTTGTCGCGTGCTATAAAAAAAAACACCCTACAGCCTTTTTCCATTCCCATACTGGCAAGAAGTCACATAACTCATCGCACTTTGTAGTGGAGAAAGAAAAAAGTAAACACCAACCTCCCTGGGAGCCAGTTCTTCATTTGTAAAAGAATGAGTGCCAGTGCCCAAAGCTCTGCTCAGAGGCCTGTGACGGGCACTTTAAAATGTCTGCACACCAAATACCAAGGCTGCACAGTCCTAAATCCACCTTATGCCTCGTTAATCCACAATCAGACACTCCCTGCCAATTTATCTCACTCTTGCAGGTTCCTGATTTCTCCCTTCATGACATTTTTCATCTTTCTCTTCCTCCTTCTTCCACCTTTGTGTGTTTTTCCTTCTCTTGGTAAGTGACTGATGAGGTAAATCAAGTACTGGTCCCCAAAAATGAGGGCTGGTGCACCCCACCAGTGACTTAAATTAAGCACTGCACATTGCCCTTATAAACCAGTCGGATCCTGAACATGAGCACGCATTGGCAGGCAGAGATGGAAGTACAATGTGGGTACAGACTTACTCAAGAAGGGATGCAGCGGAAGCACAGACTGGCAGAGATGGGGTGAAGTCTGGGCACAAGTAGACACAAATATTTGTGCAATGTGAACAGAGGTTGGCAATAATAAAGGTACATTGCGAGAACAGGCTCACGGAACTAGGGGTGCAGTCTGGCTATAGACTGCGCAAAGCCTTTGCCCCTTGAGGGGTAACAAACATGCCATAAATCCAAGAGAAAAGTCCAGAACTTCTCACATTATATTCCTTGAGATATGGAGGAAGAGGCCTGGGAATTAGACACTTGAACCTTTGCTAAAATGTGAAAATTGCCGCTATATCTATACAAGATAAATTCAATCAGAGGAAACTATGGAATATATTTATTATGTTATACTATAATTGTACTACCTGGATGCTAGAATAAATTCTTCTGTCGTTCAAAGGGGGTCTTCTGATGCTCCTCGAGGACTTCAGCAACTTGGCATGTTTCTTATGTGTTATCAGTGTTTGCTGATTAGTAATGTTCATAGTCAGCCACTCCTGGTGATCCTGAGGTCTTTGAAAGCAAGATTTCATGTTTATGCACATGATACTTCAATGTACCTGTGATTGTATGTAGACAGAGCACAGCGATTCATGCAATGTTGGCAAAAGCTAGCAAAAACGGAGCAGTGTGGGCACAAGCTTGCAGAGATCGAAACGCACTGTGAACCAAGGCTATCCAAGGTACGGCGAAAGCTTGGGTGCAGGCTGGCAGAAGTGTGGTTGTAGTTTGGGTCTGGAAGTGAGTTACAGCGTGGACATAGGCAGGCAGGGATAGAGATACAGCCCCAGATTTACTGTAAAAAAATCATGCAGTACAGAGCAGCAATTAAAGTCGCTGCGTTGCGTGAATGGGAGAGAGCAGAACAGGGCCATATCTATTAGATGTGGCGCTGTTCTGCCCTCTCCCTCCGCTGGTGCACTTTGGCTGCCATGTACCAACAAAGACCTTTCTGCGCCATAGTGCATAGGTGTCTGTGTTGTGGAACGTATAGTTTTTGTACAGGAAGGGGCCCTTTCCAGTACAGAAATTATGCTTGAATGTGTGCTATAGAATGCAGCACACAAACAAAGAGGGAAAATCAAGGAGAAATGAAAACAATTCTTCTTGTTATACCTTCATCAAGGAGGCGCAGGAGTTTGGCACAAATCCTTGTGTACAACCTATTGCAGATAGGGATTTGCATCAAGCCCCATCTGTGGTTGCATGGGAACACCTATTTGCCATCCATGAAACACCCTCTTGATGCAAACTGACACAAAGCAGAGCATTGCACAACTTTGCATTACTTTTGGTTACAATCCAACAGATTTTTAATTGGCTTAGGTGTATTTGTATGTTATTTAATTGTAATTACAGTTCGTAATTGGGAGGACTAGACTATGAAATAAGTTACATGGAGTTATATGAAATAAGAATGTTTTGACAATTTTTGTGCTTCTCACTCTCTAAATGTAAAAAACAAAACTAAAAAAACTTTGTATGGTGGCTGACTGATGATTAGTCCTCCAGGAGTAAAGCACCTTTTGTTGACATTTTGAGAGAAGTAGCCTGTACAATGCGTTTGTGCCTTAACTACCATTATTTTTGTATAACAATCTAACAGAAATCGTGATTTGCGTTGGATTGTAAATAACACCATTAAACTTTGCATCAGGTTTGTGTCAAAAAGTATGACGCACACTATGTGTAAATTTGGGACTTACCGTGTACCCAAGAAGGGAAAGAAAGTGCAGTGAGAGCACAGTCCGTCAGAGCTAAACGTGTATTTCGGACAGAGATTGCCAGAAGTGAGAGTGAAATGAAGGCGAGGGTTGCGATGGGGGTGGGAGTGTAGTGTCGACAAACGTCCGGATGGAGATTGTACAGGAATTTAGGCACTGGTGCCGAGATAAAACGGTAGTGAGGATTGTGTGAGGTTAAGATTAAAGGTTCCTCTAGGCTCTCTCGGCTCAATCACAATAGTGCAGCACGTGAGAATTATGTGGATGAAAGTTTTTGACCGCAGTGCACAGGGCGCCACAGAGTGGGCATTGAACAGCATTGGATGGGGACACTATTTGGATACATGGTGCCATAAACAGAAGGCAGGGAGACCGGGGCCAGGAGAGAGGTATTCTGTCTAAAATCACCACATGTAGCAGGCATGGTGAATGGTTTACTGTCTCACAGCGCCTCCTCCGAGTAGCAGAATTAGGGCAGCAGGGGGCAAGGAGCAGCTAGTTGTGGTAGTGTGAGCAGTAGGGGGCATCACGCGGGACATGCCAGAGAATACAGTGTGGTTGGGGGTCCCAGATAGCAGAGATAGCGTAGAAGTGACTGAGGTGTAGGGTTGGCACAAGACCAGTGGCGTAACACAAATTGTAGATGCCCTCCTGCAGAATGTGATGAGGACCCCCCGTGTCTCCCGTATCTCCCATATATTCATTGGTCTTGAGCTCAATAGTGGATTCCTGAAGAGTTGGGGCCTCTCTGCTCTGGAGGGGCCTGTGTTATGCCCCTGCACAAGACTGCGGACTGCTTTCACTGTTGCACAAGGGAGAGACACAAAGATATCAGGCTGCGCACAACAGTCTAGAAGGGAGCCAGGGTTGCCACCTTTCCCTAAGAAAAGTTCCAGCCATTTGCCCATGTTTTAAGTTTCTCAAAGGCCTGGACATGATGCTTACACAGAACTTTTTAACGAAATCGCCTGTTTTCACTTTTTAACGTGACCTTTCTGTCTTTATTTACTTGAATTACCTGCCAGGGCAGTGCTTTAAATGGGCACGTACTGTCAGGTACTCAGAAGCTGCATTCCTTTTGAGAGGGAGAGTGTCTGCACTATAATACTTTTTTTGGGAGAGTACAGACACTTCTCAAAACTTAACAGGTACTCTGGGATAATGCAGGTGAAAAAACAGACCGGTGGCAAACCGTCTGTATCTGACCCAGAACCAGCAAAATGTGTGCAGAGTAGGAAGGAAAAGACGCTAGTCACCGAACTCAGCGTGGCACAGCGTAAGGACTGGAAATTGAGATTTTCCTAGCCTTGGTGTCTGAAAGGCTAGATTTTATTAAAGACACGGAGGCGAGTATTATGCAGTCTTTTCTTGCTTTAATTTTAACAGCAGCCAAGCAAAAACTACAGTACCCAGAATAAAGAAAACTACAACGATGACATCATAGCTGCAACAGCCAATAGGATAACATGCAGCAATACTAATATCTTAACTGCGAGCAACAAGTCCTCTTTTCTTGATGCGAAACTAAAGAGGAGAAGTAACAAACAAAACGGCATAGAATATAGAAACCAAAGTCACAATGTCCATACAACAATCTCGAATATGGTGAAAGTGGAGAGCCATCTGGGAGGAATAGACGTTGCTGGGCGAATCCAAAATCGGTAAGAGTTGTTCGTGTGCATCATGTCGAGCCAACGCTGGAAGAGGGAGTTGGCACTGAAAGAAAGATACAGGGTGGGTTAAAACAGTGGTGGGATAATACTCGCCTCCGTGTCTTTAATAAAATCTAGCCTTTCAGACACCAAGGCTAGGAAAATCTAAATTTTATTACAAGACCGGAGGCTCATATTATGCATGTTCAAAGCATAGCAATGACTGAATCTGAAACATGAGAAATTGGTTTACAATAAAAAGTTCTAAACGTATTTTCATTCGACCAGTCTGCAGACTTGAGAATATCCTGTAGAGAGGATCCTGCCCAAAAGGCGCGAGAGGCCATAGCACCCCTGGCCGAATGGGCACCGAAGGAATTTATATCAATGCCAGCTAAGGACATGACCCATTTAACCCAACGAGCCAGAGTAGGGGAAGAAACAGGGTTATGTGGTTTCTGAAAGGAAATAAGCAATTGGGAGGCAGAGGACGATCTCAAATCTGCAGTACGAGTCACATAACTTTTGAGACAATTTCCAACGCATAGTTTGGGTTGAGAGGGAAAAAATGGATAATTAACACAAGCTAAATTAGTTTTCGTATGTCTCTTGACCTGGAAAGAAACACCAAGGGGGGAGAAGTAAAAGGAAGAAACATCCAACGCTTTAACGTCTGAGACACGTTTGATAGAAACCAGACATAAGAGCATGGTTAACTTGGCCGAAAGCTGTTTGAGAGATAGGAAATCATTATTAGGCCAAGAGGTGAGAAATCGTAATACTAGATTGACATCCCACATGACATTATATTTAGGAGACGGTGGAAAAACGTATCTTACTCCCTTTAATAATTGGCAGACGAGAGGATGTTCCCCAATTGGCCTACCATCAACTCTTTGATGCTCCGCCGATATGGCAGATCTGTACATGTTAATAGTGCGATAGGCCTTACCTTGAGAGGCTAAAGAAGCCAGGAAATTTATAACTAAAACTACATTCGCTGAAAAGGGATCTGAATTCCTGTCCAAACACCAGCTGCTCCAAAGGGCCCAAGCGGATTTATAGGCTCTGGAGGTTCCAGGGGCCCTGGCCTGCTGGATGAGTCTAGCAGCATCTTCCGAAATTCCTGGGGTTCTCCAGGACGGCCCGAAATTCTCCAGGCTATGAGGAACAAGGAGCCATTGAGAACTAACTGATGTTGTTGGCCTTGGGGATCCAAGAGGAGGTCGGGAAAGTGAGGAAGCCAGATGGGCCGATTGATTGCCAACTCCAAGAGAGTTGGGTACCACGGTTGGGTCTGCCAGAAAGGAGTTACAATCACCAGAGTGGACAGTTGTCTGCATACTTGAGCCAGAACCCGGGGAATGAAAAGGAAGGGAGGAAATGCATAAAGAAGGGAAGACGGCCAAGTCTGAAGGAAGGCATCTGTGGCTTGAGCCTGCGGATCTGGCCTCCAACTGAAATAGGAAGGAAGGTGAGAGTTGAGGCGAGAAGCGAAAAGATCTATGTACATTTCGCCAAAGATGGAAGAAAGACGCCTGAATACTGAAGGGTGCAATTGCCAATCGCTGGAATCGTGAAGATGTCTGGAATACCAATCCGCTACTGTGTTCAGCCTGCCTGGCAGAAACACTGCCTTGACCGAGATGCGACGAGGAAGACAATACTCCCAAAGATGCTTCGCCAAAGTGGATAGAATCTTGGATTTGGTACCTCCTAGGTGGTTGATATACCTGACCGCGGACAAATTGTCCATCCTGAGGAGGATGGTGCAACTTACTCTGTTTTTTGCAAAAGTGCGGATGGCAAAGGAACCTGCAAGCATCTCTAAACTGTTGATGTGCAAGAAGGACTCCTTCAGAGACCATGCGCCCCCAGTCGAGAACTGACCACATCTTGCGCCCCAACCAGTCCGACTTGCATCGGATTCTAATACAAGATCTGGGGCGGCAGAGAAGATAGTTCTGCCGTTCCAGGCATCTAGGTGTGTCAACCACCAGAGAAGTTCTTCTTTGGATTCGGCGTCTAAAACCAAGGGATCCGAATAAGCGAGACCCTTGTGAAGATGACGGATTTTGAGCCGCTGAAGGGCGCGGTAATGTAAAGGACCTGGGAAGATGGCTTGGATAGAAGAAGCCAAAAGGCCTACTAGACGCGCCAGAGTCCTGAGGGAGATATGAGGGAGAGATAGGGATTGGCGAATCTCTTTCTTGATTAGGGATACTTTGTGTTGAGGGAGTTGCAACACCGACAGAGTAGTGTCTATTAGAAAACCAAGAAACTCCAACTTTTGAGTCGGAATTAGGACCGACTTCTGTACATTGATAAGAAAACCTAGGCTGAGAAGTAGGTTCTGACAAAGTTGAAGATGGTTTAGAAGCAGACGCTTGTCTTGCGCCATCAACAAAAAGTTGTCTAAATAAAGGATTAGACGAACCCCGTGAGAACGGAGAAAGGCTGCAACGGGTTTGAGAATTTTGGTGAAACACCAAGGTGCGGAAGAAAGCCCGAAGGGAAGAACTCTGAATTGGTAGAAAGAGTCTAGCCACTGGAACTGAAGGAATTTCCTGTGTGATTGATGAATTGGCACTGTGAGGTAGGCATCCTGAAGATCTAGTCTGACCAGCCAATCGTGCCGAAGCAGAATGTCTCTGAGGTGGAGAATAGTTTCCATCTTGAAGTGTCGATAAACTATAAAGTTGTTGAAAGCCTTTAGGTTCAACACCAGGCGAAATTCCTGATTTTTCTTTTGGACGAGGAAGATGGAGCTGAGGAAACCCGAAGGGTCGAACTGAACGGGTTCTATCGCGCGTTTGGAAAGGAGAGTGTGGATTTCGACGCGCAAAAGCTCGGTTTGATCTTGGGAAAAAACTAGGGGCAGAGGAACGCGGGATTGAATTGGGGTTTGATAAAATTGTAACAGGTAACCTTGGATGGATTGAATTACCCAGGGATCTGAGGTGAGAGAAAACCATGAATCGAGGAACAGAGCCAGTCTGCCTCCTACTGGAGGAAGGCCAGAAACAGAAACACTTACCGGAGGTTTGATCTCCTCTGTTGGCGTAGCCTCTCTGCAGGTAGCCTCTGGACCGACGGGGATAGAACCTTGGTTTATATCCTGTGTAGGACTCAAGCTGGGATTGCTGACTGTAGGAGTCTCTGCTGGCGTATTGGCCTCTGATGGAGCGGCCGGCAAAGCGACTCCTGCCTTTGCCGGCCCTGGCAAAAACCGGAGATGAAAAAATCTTTTTCATAGAAAGCTGGGCCTTGTCCAGGGAGGCAAAGGTGGACACATATTTCCCCAGATCTTTAATGAAAGAATCCCCGAATAATTGGCCCTTAGCCAATGGGCCATCATCCTTAGAGGCTAAGGAGGCTAATTTAGGATCAATTTTCAAAAGTAGACTCTTCCTCCTCTCAATAGATAGCTGAGTATTGGCATTCCCCAGCATGCAGATAGCGCGTTGCGCCCAGTTCGAAAGAACCTCAGGATCTATAGGACTGTTGTCCATTTTAGCCTCTTCCGCCAAGTCAAAGATTCTAGTGAGAGGACCTACCAAATCCAGGAGCTTGTCTTGACAACCTGACCAAGCTCTATCAACGCCCTTCTTGGGATCCTTGCCGAATTTGGTAAAAAACATCAGCATGTTGGGATCAATAACTGGGGTTGCCGTGATGTTATCTGGTAGAGAGGGACGGGGACACTCCGACTTAAGCTTATTGCGAGTGGCTTTGTCGAGGGGATGGCGTAAAAAGAAAGAAACATAATCAGCCACATGATCAGATGGATACCACTCCTTTGAATTTGGATGAACCATGAAGGAAGGGTCGAATAAGGGTTCGCCAGCATGGTCAACCAAAACATGAGACACAGGGTGAACGGCACCACCATCACTCTGAGAAATTTTACGCCTTTTCTCCAAAGACCCACACAAAAATGGATCTGCCGATCCGTCCATGTCGTCATCATGACTAGAATCATCATCGTCATCATCTGTGTCTCTCAATTGTGAAACATGCACTGGAGAAGAAGGGGGACCCGATTTAGTGACCTCTCGGATGGAAGGACCAGAGGAAACGCCTTTGGACGGCACTGGGAGGGTGGCCGCACGTTTCTTGCCTTTATTAACAGGCAGCTTGGAAGAGGACATAATTTTGGAAAAGGAGGCTTCCAAATTCTTTGTAATATCTGACATGGAAACGGTCACTGCCTGTTGTACAGAGTCCTTAATAAAGGACTTTAAATTCTCTTGAAAGAGTTGGGAATCTTCCTCCTCAACCATAATGAGAAAACCAATAAAATATATTAAAAATATATAAATATATAAATAAAAGAAAAGAAACCTAAAACTGAGACTGGGGAAACAGGGGTTAAATATGAAGAAAGTGGGAGGGAGTGGCTGAAGGGGCAGGAACCAGGAAATAGGGGCGGTACTGCCAGGAAAAGCAGAAGCCGATTGACTTCAGACGTCAGAGCGGCTGACTGAGGAGAAAAAAGGCAGTCGGGAGAAGAAACGAGCGAAATGCGCTCGAAACTATCAGAAATACCAGGAAATATTGGCGCGGTGTGGGCGCTGCCCAAAAGGTATGCCGATGTGACAAGAATGTCAAGAATGGACGCGCGTGCACGCGCGCGTCTTCAACGGCCGAAAAACGACAGTTGAAAGACGCGCTTCAACAAGAAAGGAAGACGCGCGTTTTAAGGTTAGATACGAACGCGCTGTTAAATAATCATATATAAACCATAGAAGACAGTTAACACAATGAAAATATCGAGCAAACAATGAAGGTACTTATCTTGACTGCGAGCAGCAAGAAAAGAGGACTTGTTGCTTGCAGTTAAGATATTAGTATTGCTGCATGTTATCCTATTGGCTGTTGCAGCTATGATGTCATCGTTGTAGTTTTCTTTATTCTGGGTACTGTAGTTTTTGCTTGGCTGCTGTTAAAATTAAAGCAAGAAAAGACTACATAATATGAGCCTCCGGTCTTGTAATAAAATTGGGTCGAACTGCTAGGTGAAAAGGGCGGTGTTGCGACAGTGCAAAGAGGTAGCGAGGATGTTTGGCAAAGTGAGATGGAGGGCGGCAGTTTACGTGAGCGATGAACGCTAGATGGCAGTACAACACTTCAGAGTTCATTTCGTTTCTAATGTGTGTTAAAAAGCAAGTTTAAAACTCCACAGAAATGGGCAGCCACTGTGCAAGCTTCACTCACATTTACGTACGGCTACAGCACACGCTGCAGCTGTGCACGTCTTCACCCTTACACATATTAGGTTCTGCACTGGCAGAAAAAACTGCAATGTTCCCACCCAGATATAACAAAAGAAAAAAAAACATGAGCAGAAGTTGTTTAGAAAACAGTATAGAATGAACAGCAGTGACACAAACTTACCTCGGAAACGTAGGCAGTAGCTCGGGTTTCTCTTACCTCCTCCGAGGGACGGTATTAACACGTTACTTCAACGTGCCTTTTTTCACAGACTCGGGATGGCGTCCACTGTAAACATCTGGCTAATAATAAAAATAGAAGGATTCTAATAGAACGTTTTACCCGGGAGAGCTAATAATTTTGGCAAATGTCGATTTAATTGGCCTTTTGAATCCTGCTATGGATGTGTACATTTAGGAAATGTCGAGCACGAGCAGATGATCTAGTTCTGTTTTTTACAGTATTTGAAGCTTTACTTTTCCATTCTACTCGCAGGGCAACAAGCATCAGAATGTGAAGAAACAAATAATTCTGGACCCCTCACACCAAACTGTGGGAACTAGAGCTCTTAGGGTCCTAACGTTGCTTACTTCGGGGTACAGAAGCTGTGACCTAATTTCTGTGGTTTCACAGAACTTTCAAGTTTCCCAGGTCCATGTGTGTTAAATGCCTATCCAGTACAGGCTTTTACTTTGGCTTCTGGGACATGCAGTCCTGGTTTTATAGTGGGGTAAATAGAACTACAAATCCCACAATGCCAATGAAAACTCTGGACGGGAGAAGTTACTCCTTCATGGAGCTAGGAAACATGAGCGTGCTAAGTTTGCTAGTTGAGTGCTAAGTAAGGATGCAAATGCCAGCAAGTTATTTTCCTTTTCTCAACGTCTCTTCAGACAAGTCCAGCTGTTGCTGCTCACACTGTTCTGCCAAATAATGGCGTTTTAGAATATCCATTTGTTTTTCCAGGGAGTATGAATGTTATCCGGTTAGATGTGAGATGCTTGCAACTGCATTTGGAAAGAAATCTCTGCCCGCTTACCCACTGGCTGCTTATCCCTTGAATGTCTGCAAGCAAAAAAGGCAGAAGGTCAGGCACTACATTTTATTTTAGATTTCACAATTCTCCCCGGTTGCACTAAGACATATACGATTCATTTGTAGCGTTTCAGCAAACAACATGTAGCATTGCAGGCTTGTAGTTTTACCTTTAACCCTTTCATTATGGGCTCAAAACCCCAGCATGCAAAGTGCTGCTGGGTAAGTGCCAAGACTGAACAAGGGTGTTTTAGACAATATGAAGCAACTTTCCAGGTGTGCTTTAAACTATTTTTAAAGCCATCTCCTTTTCAAGAACTCCTTGTTTCACATGTAAAACCAAAAGTGAACTGTGCTCACATATTCTGTGAGAGTTTTTTTTCACTCACATTATCCAATAAAACTAGTGCTGTCAATGTGAATGTTTTTTTGTTTTGTGCAGTGGAAAGTTTTACACCAAGCTTCACAACGCAAGAAAGGTACAAATATATAACAGCCATGAAATCTTCTCCAAAGTAAACAAACTATGAAGTACAGACTGCAAGAGTAGAAGGAACATCACATGATTCTCTCACACATGCAGAACATGGACAACACAGGTACCTAATGTAAAGATGCACCGATAGGAGCTAAATGACTGCTGTGTGCTGTTCTGTAAATAGACATAAACATAAAAAGTATAAAACTCCTAGAACAAACTGCCATATCTCTTATGGAATTATCATATACTAAAGTACTCACATAGGATGATGAATCCTGACCTATTTAGTATGGCATTCTTCAACAGTGTGTTCCAAGTCTAGCACCGGAAGGTATCCAAGAGCACGGTTGTTCACTGGTTGTACAGTTTCCTAGTTATAGATTCCTTAGTTTGGGTGAGATGTTGTCCTGCAAGTCATTCATGTTCTACCTTGTTTAACGTTCAACAAATACTAAAATTGTGCTTGGGTGAGCTAAACTGATTAGCACTTGTGCCACCCTACCACACAATTAAAAACTAGAAGGTTGAGCAGCAGAACCTGCTTTCATTTCCTTCCACATGTTTTGGTTCAGAAATATCACTCATACATGGTCAGGTCCTTGCTGAGGACTTTAGGCGCATTCCTCAGGACTTTAGGACTCAGTTTCCAACACAAATATTGTAAAAGATTTCCTGGTTCATAGGGCATGTTAAACAAGTACATTCAATATTGCCTTTCTTTTCCACTGAGCGACAGCAGTGAAAACACTCCTTCTGCTCAGAATATGTACACCTTGGATAGAAATGGTGCAAGCTTCCCTCCTTCAGAAGACTAGTAATGCTAGCACAGCAGCCACACATGCTTTCCCTGCCACAGCACTCAACCAAACCAGGTAGCAACAGGGTAAGCTTTGCTACCACAAAGAACAGGTGCAGCATGACATAAACAAAGAAAACTTCTCTTTCACAGAAGGCAGCAGGTGCAATCTTCCATACCCTGCAGAATTTCTGCAGTGTAGGCTAGTGCAAGCTTTCATCAATCAGACATATACAGGTAAAGCATGGGTGACATTTCAGAGTTGCAGACAGATCTCTGGAACGGGTGTTTTTCTCCCTGAGAGGAATGTATAGGTGGATGGCTGAATGAATATGCAAGTTCTGATATCATTCTCACTTAGGTGTTATTCCACCTCAGCATCCTGAAAGTCTTGCTTCTATGACCTTGAGACCAGCTGTTTATTTTATTTTATTTTCCATTTATTGAGAAGTAGCCATTTCTTAGTAGGTCAATAATAATTGGAGCAGCCCATCCACAGTCTTAATAACTGTGCTCTAGACAGGCATAAGGGTGCCACCCTCTTAAAAATGGTTTTGAATGTCCATGCACAAGGTGCTTTGCAATCCCACTCTCTGTGCTGCACCTGTTTATAATGTTGAAGGCCATCACTGCAATGCTGTTTAGCCCCATGATTTCACGTTTTTCAGTCCTGGGCTTTCTGGTACAAGTCATCTCTACCAGATATGTTAAGTCTCGTAGCTTCAGTTGCGGCAACCCATGACTATAACTTCCAGAGCACATTCCGCAGCCCTGACATGTTTCTCGGGTCAGTGTGTGACTAGTTGCTATAAGTAGAGGTTTTTACTTTACCTTCTGGAAGTTGTACTCTTGTGTATGAAGTGATAAAACGAGGACTACAAGTTCCAGAATGCAGAGAACAAAAACCTGGACTAGAAAAGTTATGTAAGCATGGGCCAGTAAGCTTGACACCTGTGATTAAGTTATCAGGCAAAAGCTCTGACAGACGGAGCTAGGTGACACCTATGGCTGTAGGACAGTGATACTCAAAGTACAGCCCGGGGACCGCATGCAGCCCTCCTGACCTTTACATATGCCCCCCTGGTGAACAGCAGCACTGGGTTGCTGTTTGCTGGACTCAGCACTAACACTGACAAAGAGGTTAAATAAACAGGCAAGCCTTTATATTAAGGTTTATTGAAGTTAAAGAAAGGAAGTAACTAGGTTATCCTGCACCACCTAAGTTTAGAAACACCATTATTTTTAAAGACATCTTGCCGCAAAAGTGTAAAAATATGATAGGGTCTCTTCAAAATAGAAAAAGTGTATTTCATTAACATGCAGAACTGCTTCACCGTAGTACATTACATTATACCAGTGCATTGTTAAGTATTTTTTTTTTACAAGCAATATTTTTCAAACATGAATTTAAAAACATTTATTCTTTTCCCCACTCTGACAATAATGTCAGAGGTGACCCAAGATGCAAGTCAGTTGTTATGTGCACTCTTTGTGTGGCCTGGGTTCCTATTATGAATGAAAAACAGTATAGTTTATTAAACCAAACACTGGAGAAGGTTTTGTACAGTGCACATCGAAAAGTAAATCATTTCAATGTCCTTTTATTTATGATAGTGAAGAAAAAGGAGGGAAAGTGAAATAAACAATTGTCCAGAATCACACAATTTGATAAAGTGGGGAAGCCTGGATTAATTCCAGGTTTTCTGGTTTCACATTGGGCATTTCAGCTGCTGGATGTATAAGCTTCACTTCCCCTACACCGCCTTACCGGCACCGCCCCTCGGCACCCTTCCCCAGACCGCCACCCTGCTGGCATCAATGCGGCCCTCGGTCACATCACAGACAGGCCTTTTGGCCCCTGGAAAAACGCTTGAAAGTTCCCAGGCAGCAGGAGGTAATTTGGATCGTTTGTGACAATGGCGCTGAACTCTTCCACTTTAAAGTCACGTGCTGCCGGATGGGCCCTGTGATCCGGGTGGAGGGCTGGGCGTGGCGCCTCGTTACAATTTACTTTAGGGCGTGGCCGGAGGTGCAGGTGCAGAGCAGCCCTCTGCTCCCAGTCACCTGCAGGTGACAAAACCCCGGTGGAAACAGCCGTTACCTGGCATGCTCGGATTGGCTGGCACTGCTGACACGTAGTTACCCGCCTGCCTTCGCAGCAAATAGCTTTCCACATTTCACTCGGCGTCAAACAAAAAGCATTCACCCGGCAAGAATCTGAATGAGATAACACACTTTTATCAGGTGCGATAACGTAGAGGTAAAGAGAGCTGAGGTGGAGAGATATGAAATTCATTATGGTGAAGACGAGATAGACAGGAGGGAAGGAAGAAAGTGCGCCTGGCTTTTTCTGCAGGGGAGGTTAGCTTTGCATTCCTCTCAACACACCGGGGCATATTTATTTCTTCATGCAATACAGTACAGCAACTAAAGTTGCTAGGATGCATTGTGAAGGGTCAGGTCAGAGCTATATCTACTAAGATTGCCTGCTGATGTTGTCACCCCTGTGCTAACGCTTTAATCAGCGCGCCTTGTACGCCTCACAGCCTCGTTATATGGTGCGGAGGGGAGTGCCTGCTATATTGGATAGGCTTTGTAAAGCTTACTCTCGCTGCTACAAATTCAAGCTCGAATTGCCTTTACTATAGTTGCCAGAGCTCTCACGTTTGACGTTTCTCAACTTCGTGTGTGAGTAACTCAGCCAGTATTTTTTTTTTTTTTTTAATTTGCGTTTTCAACATTGTAGTCCATTTCATACCATTATAAAATCAGGACTACGAGTTCCAGAATTAATAGAAAAAAACATAGACCGAATGAGCTACTAACCATGGTACTAGGAAACAAGGGATCTCTGACCTGTGGCACTTTATCTTTTGACTACAAAAACTGAGTCTATGCTGGCCTTCCAGCCCACACATTGTCAAAATTAAAATGAGTGTATTATATGGAGTGTTTCTCAAGCTCAATCTTAAAAGCTCTTTTTTTGCTTGCTGACAAGTATTCTCAAAGGTATGCCTGGTAGGTGTATATACATTTATTACCGTTGATTTCACTGCCCGAATCTGCAGTAAAATCCCACTTAAGGGGTGGGAAGTGAGTGTTCCAAGGTGTGACTTGCCCTGGGAGTTTGAGAACATTAGACATCTGTGCTCGAGACTATCCCAAATTCGTTTCCAACCCATTTTTTTCTTACCGTGGTTTATATAAAGCACTTTACATGAGCACCAGTTACATTACACAAATGCATTTTTTAGGCACAGGGAGAATAAGTGATTTGCCCAGAATCACAGGACGTCAAGTCGATGCTGAGGCTCATTCCTGGTTCCCCATTTCCAAAGTTGGCAGCTCTGCTGTAATGCCACATCCTCTCCAACCTGGAAGTATTCAGAGGTTTACTCCAGCCAAGAGCTGGAGTACAGAGAGCTGGACCCCATTTAAGGATAGGAAAGTGAACAGATTAACTAGGGGAATAGTTTTTTTCAATGTAAAAATGTTTTCTCTCCAGGAAAAAAGTGCATTTGCACAGGATATCAATTGCCCCTGTGTGGACTTTAATGCGGGGAGAATTTTGCACAGCAGGAATAGCAGTCCTTGGAAATAGTCACATGTCATACCCCAGTAGTACATCTGGAAACCTCTTGGAGCAGCTTTCCAGTAGTACTAATGAGAACTGTTTTTGAATAGTAAAACAAATGTAAAATACATTCAGATGGAGATGTAAATCTCCATCCCCACTGCTGCACCTGTTTTTGCTAGATAGGTCACATTCTCTAGTCTTTAAAGTACTGCATGGCTCAGCCCCAGACTACCTTGCCAGACATTTTACTTTGCACCATCTGAACAGAAGCCAATTTCGTCTCTATTCCCAAGTCAGAATTGAAATGGTTTGAGCACCAAACTCTGCATCAACAAGGCTCCTGCGTCTGGAACTCTCTTCCTCTGCATCTCCAACCAACATCTTTTCATTTTGTGGGTGCAGGAAGACCCACCTGATCTGACAAGCATTTACATTCTAATGAAGACTTGTAGACTGACATTCGCTGGTGCTCTAGCTTACAAAGGTACCATGGACACCCATCAAAAATAATAGATAAGTATAAAAGAACGAAGCATGCCATGCTACCAAGACCAACAACTAAGCATGCCATGCTACCAAGAACAGTATCAGGAACCAGAAGCAACCAGGCTGTGATGCAAACCTGGAAGCAAGAATTGAAGTATCCCATAGACTGTCACATAGCTTGACCCAAAACCTGGCCTTACCTGAACCTAGCATAAGCAATGAGAAGTAACGCACCCATGCAGCAAATACAATATAAGGGATCGGAACTAACCAATCACACCGTCGAAAAAACAGAATCAGGAACCAGGGTTATCCACACACTGAACTAGGATTAGAAAAATGTCACAAGCTGGGCCATGTCAAATGAACCCAAGCAAAGAAAAGCATCAGAAAACAGTATCACGGGAGCAGCTCAAGTGGGCATCAGAGGTGCTGGAGCAACGTGAAGAGTGTGGGTGCTGGCGATCGCCACTGCCTGACTTAAGTGCCTTGATTGTACTTTCCATGCCGCCGATATACATCTTGAGATATTTGTACTTTGCTTTGTGGAGTGAGCACATCTTTATTTATGTATGTGTTTAAAAACCTTTGGAATACCGCGACCTTCTTCTTACACCTGTACTCTTGTGCCCCAGCAAGATTGTTACTTATTAAAATTAAACAAATACACCACGCCAAGAGGAAAATTACTGACACAATTATTGTTGGGAGCTAGGGTCGCTGTTGTCCACAGTTGGAAACATCGTTCCCCTCCCAGCAAACACCCCCCCCCCCCCGGAGGTGTCACTCTGGAGGACCTAGATGTGGTGTGTGTGTATATATATATATATATATATATATACAGACGGTGACGAGTATGGTAAGAGACAGGAAGTTTACATTTGAAAGGGAATGGTTGCCATTCTAAATGTATGTTAAACATAGGAAGGAAGTCGGTAGCTCCCACCACTATGATACTATAGAGTGTAGACCCTGCAGGTTTCTCAATTAGAGGGACTATCTACATCAAAAAGTGAAGATGAGGAACAAACAAACTTATATAAAACACCTTCGATGTGTGACCTGGGGACTTCGACTCAGTTCAGTCTTGTCTGAGCATACACTTTACATGTTTCTATGGTGTAATATTGCTATATTGCCAATCCATGGACCTCGTTATGCATATTGGTTGATATGCTGTACTCCCTTTAAGCCACTGGCATGCTTTGTTAATTTTTGTGGCACTGGATCAAAAACTTGCACACAGTGTTTAAAGAAAATTACAAAATACCCTAAACATGCAGTCACACAAAGTTACTTGTCACAAGATAGTTTGTACTTAAATGCACAATAAATCCTTTAGGGCTTATAAATAAAGGCATCTTCAGTGTTTATTCTGCATCTGAATTCCATCAAGGATTTATGGGGTACTGCACCACCCCCTTCGGACCCCTGCTTACAGGGCCACTGGATTCATGGGGGTGTTGGGGAAAGGATCCTCCTGGAAAAGCTATGGAAGGTAATATGTGAATATTCCAATGCTTTATTTCCCATCTTGAAAGGGCGGCCTGTTCTGAGGCACTCTTTCACAAATATTATTATCTAGACAGCAGAAATGCATGATTGTCAGAAGTGTGAAATCCCTCATCCGCCTTTAGGGCAGATAACAGAATGATTTGTAGGAAATGCCTGGAAATGAGTCTAGTTACTGATGGTGTCAGGGACTAAGGACCATATTGAGAGTATGGCGGCAAGCCTACTGGCATGCAGGGTCAGCACATGCTATGTTCTCCACTCCCCTGGCACAAGACTGTCTGGCGTATTTAGAGAATTCATCTGACACACAGGATCTTCATGCCTTAGCAGAGCTACCTCGGCTGCATTGAAGACAATTAAGCTTTATCAAGCATGCACCATGTTTGATTCTCCAGGTCAACAAAGTTGTTTTTTCAGCAACAAACTTCAACAGTGGGAGTTTATTATTGAAAAAGAAAAACTCTCTCATACTTACGTGCTTGAGGCTTTCTCCTAGCATGTGGGGGTATTTCTTTTGTTTCTTCTTCTTGACCCCCAAGCTTTCCTTTACGATCCTGAAATGAAAAAAGATACGACTGCCCTAAATAGGATGATTTGAAGTATATTGACTCATGGCCAAGTGGCGGATGGGCTGTAGGTTAAAGGTTTCTGCGCACCCAGCCAGTTGAAGCTCCGCTAGCAGAAGCTTAGCACTTCGACCCTTCTAAACTGAGTGAGCCACCGGGGGTATTCAACAGGCTCTTGATGACCCCCTTAGTTTGCAGGACTTGAGGACACAGTTTTATCCCAGGCTGGAATTATCAAGACCCAAAATCATGTGGCAATGATGCTTCCGCTACAGTGGACAGCTACAATTACATCGGTCTGCCATATATGCTTGCTGAAATGTACAGTGGATCCAATCCAATGATGCGGGCAACTGCTCAGCAGGACTCACAGAGCAGGCAAGCAGCAAGCCTAAAGGGTACCTGAGATACACACAGGAGATCAGCAGCACTGAATTACCTGGGCAAACCCACAGAAGCAGCTGAGCAGCATCCCACCCAAAAGTAGTACTTCTACAATGCTAGCAAACCATACGGCCATAGTCACGTACTCTTTGCATGTCTGGTATCCATTTCTGCTTTGCCCCTGTGTGCCACTTACATGCACAGAATGCCCGTCTCTCCTTATGCACACGATCCTTGCTGAGTTGCAGTTTTGAAGGTGCTTAAAGGAAAATGGGTAACAGGATTACCTACTCAACAAAATCACTGGCAGGGACTGGCCAAGCGGTGGATCATGGGTAGTCAAAATAAGCTGTCACGAAGGAACTCCGGAGGTATTTGTACAGTATTCCCCACCGTGGTGTTGATGCCTCCAAGAAAAAATGTTTGTCCTACAGGTTCAGAACTTTTCTGGGACAAGCAGATAGTGCATGGACTGGGCATGTTACCTATAAAAAAGACAGGTGCATGAATTGCTGGCAATACACAGTACTGTGGTGGGTAAACAAGTAGGAACAAAGAGTTCTGTATTCACTAAAACTAAGAAGAAAGTATTGTTTAATGTAAACAAATAAACAGACACTCGATATGCAGTCACACCAGGACACATGAGTTCATTTCTTCCCTGGACCGACCGTAACCCACAAGTTTAGACCTACTGGTGTGCAGTTGGAGTCTTTCACGAGTGAGTAAGAGAGTTTCCTGGGAGGCCAAGCAAAATTACATAGTCTGAGGACTCTGCAATGCCAGGGTTGGGTTGCTGACGATGCATTAGATGCCTGCACACGGTTGGGTGAGGCTAGGAACCAGAAACAAAAAACAAATCCTGGCAGGCTGGCTACCACAGCGCAACAGGGGAATACCAGAGGCATGGTCTTTACAGCAGGTGAAATTCAGAGGGAGAGCAAATGCAGCACAACAGTCTGACAGTCAGTAGCTCTCCAAACAATGGCCTGAGCAGGGCTATCGCCAACAGTTTGCCAGTCTCCAGCTTCCAGGAATCCCTCTCTGAGCAGAGGATCTGTCCTTCCACACCCCCCTACCTCCCCTTGCCCTGGCAGCACAACTTTGTGTACCTTACTCCCATCTGGATGAATAGGGGTTATAAGATATATGTGAAATAAAGAGCAGAATCTTTACATGTGTTTTGCATATCTATCATCAGCCTTCAATGGAGTACACCCGGAGAGATTGTGGGGCGCTATGAGCAACTGTAAGAGAACTCTCGAATTATCAATTGACTTACACTATGACACTTAGACCTACATCCAGCTGGAGGGGAGAGGGAAATGTTTGACAGCTATTCGAAGTAAGAACAACCTAACCATTGCTTCACCATACCTTTATAAGGTTTTCTTCTTCTTCTGATGCACAACATGTCTCATCAAAAGCCTGAAGAAATATGATCACATCACCACTGTGGAAGTTAAAATAATACACACACACTTATTGCAGTTTTTAGTTAATAGCAGCATACACATTTATTTAAAAGTCCTGGAATAGTGTGTTGGCTGACGGAGAAGATCCAAAACAGTCACCAGACTCTTCCTGAGACTAAATGCGTAGCCAGTACTTTCACAGATTTTCAGTGCCAGAGATCACCTTCTACTCCATAAAATGAGGCCGCACTGTTGTAGTCTTTTACTGCTTAAGAAGTGTGCAACATAATTCATTCAAGGCTTCCTCCCATTAGAAACAGGTCCGCTTCGCTTCCCAAAACACAATACTAAGTAAAGTGCTTAAATTGTAGCCTTGCACAGTGATTTATGGCAAGCACTGTATGGGGAGAGCAGGTATCTCAAAGCAGAAACAGCTAGCTTGCATCCTTCCACGATCAACACAGGATGAAAAGTGACCTGCACAGATATTCTTGGTGTTGAGGAGAGAAGCACTGGTTAGGAGGGCACACATTTAGATCTGCACAAAAGCTTTCCTTTCTCATCGTATGTAGTGCTGTGCTTTTTTAAATTTTCCACAATGCCATCCTGATGGATCTCCATTGGATGGTCTGCCTACACCATCTTCAAAACCAGCTGCATCATTTACAAAGCATCACAACCAACACTTCCACATATCTGGTTGCCAAGCTCATGTCTCTGGTGAATCTTGGTACATTTGCTGTCAGGCCACCATCAGATTGGACACTAAGGGCCTGATTATGAGTTTGATGGTCGGACCGCCAGACCACCAAGGCGGTGGTACCAAAAAGACAGCTGCGGCGGTGGTTCCCAGAATGTCGTATTACAATACATACAGGCAGAACCACCGCCCGCTAAGCCAAAGTGCTGACCACCAGCGGCGGGGCAATCTGTTCTCTTGTCGAACTGTACTCTGGCGCAGTCTGCACTGCGGCCAACCGCCAAGCAGATTACAAGCACACAGTCCATGATGCGGTCCCCTTGTGGTGGATAGCCAACAGTGGTCGACCACTGTGGTACATGTTCAACAAAGCAACAGACAAGTGTACATTGGATGAATTAAAAAACAACACAGCTGACAATCATGGGCCCAGTGGACACACCTGCAAATCACATTGTTAGACTTGGCAGATTTTTGGTGTGTCTCCCCTGTCTTTTTGCCGTCTGACCTCCTGGTTTGGACTCTGTTTTTGATGATTTATTGTCTCTGCACACTTTACCACTGCTAATCAGTGCTAAAGTGCAAGTGCTCCCTAGGTAAATTGTACTGTTGACTGGTTTATCCACGATTGGCATATTTGATTTACTGGTAAGTCCCTAGTAAAATGCACTGGAGGTGCCCAGAGCCTGTAAATCAAATGCTACTAGTGGGCCTGCAGCACTGATTGTGCCACCCACATTAGTAGCCCTGTAAACATGGCTCAGACCTGCCACTGCAGTGTGTGTGCAGTTTTAAACTGCCAATTTGACTTGGCAAGTGTACCCACTTGCCAGGCCTAAACCTTCCCTTTTACAGTATGTCAGGCACCCCTAAGGGAGGCCCTAGGTAGCCCCAAGGGCAGGGTGCCGTGTATGTTTAAGGTAGGACATATACTAGTGTGTTTTATATGTCCTAACAGTGAAATACTGCCAAATTCAGTTTTCACTGCGCAAGGCCTATCCCTCTCATAGGTTAACATGGGGGCTGCCTTTAACTATCCTTAAAGCGCAGATTCCCTTTGAGAGCAGATAAAAATATGGGGTTTAGGGTCTCTGAACTCACAATTTAAAAATACACCTTTTAGTGAAGTTAGTGTTTAAATTGTCTGTTTGAAATTGCCACTTTTAGAAAGTAGGCATTTTCTTGCTTAAACCATTCTGTGACTCTGCCTGTTTGTGGATTCCCCATCTGGGTCAGTTTGACAGTTGGGCTGTTCACACCTCTCCTCTAGGCAGTGGCACAAAAGGGGGGTGAGGTGTAGCCTGCATATCCTGATGAGCCATCTGAGCTTGAGAGGAGGGAGGAGTGGCCACTCACACCTGAAAGGACTGTGCCTGCCCTCACAGAATGCAGTCTCCGACCCGCTGGTGTGCGTCTGGGGCCTGGACTGGACAAGGAATGATCTTGCAAACACTTGAGACTTTGCTTTGAAGATTGCCAACTTCACAGGCAGAACATTGTATAAGAAGAAGACCCCAAATCCCCAGACTTTTAGAATCTTTCTGGAATCAAGAGGAACCTTTGCCTAGGAGAAGAGCTGAAGAGCTGGAGGAGGAATACTGTCCCTTTGCTGTGCTGCTTTGCTGCACTGGCATGCAGTTGCTGCTTCTGCCTGAAAAGAGTGCAAAGTGTGAACTTTGCGGTGAGTCCTGTTTGAGAAAGTTCTCCAAGGGCTTGAAGTAGAGCTTGCCTCCTGTTGGAAGCCTCGGGGACACCAAAGACTTCAGTTTCATCGACCTGCAGCACTGGAAACTGTGTGTTTTGTGTTGTTCAAGAGGAGAAATCACTGCAATGCCACTAACAGTGCCGCTGGCCTGCATCGTGACCTGCCAACGCCGCACGGAGTCGCATTGCCCCACTGCGCACCACGCCCCTGGTCTTACAGACACCATCATCAGACAACTTCACTGAGCCGCTGCTCGCACTGCGACCTGTGGGCCCGGCACTACGGCATCGTCTGCTCACACCGCAGCCTGGGCCTCCCCGACGACGATGCTCCTGCTGACACAGGCGCCGCAGCCTGCACTGTGGTCTGTGGACACCGCTCGTGAGGAGCACCAATCACGTCCTGTCCCGCACCGCAGCCCCGGTCCACTAATGCCAGCACCATTGACTCCAGTGTCGTCACCAGGCATCCCTGCCTGCACCGTGGCCTGTGGACACCGTTCGCGAGGGTCACAAAGCTCCATCCCATCCCGCACTGCTGGCTTGGACCTACAGACGACAGCGCTTCCACAATGATGGCAATGCTGCCTGCACCATGAGCTGTGGACACCGCATGTTGCACTGCCCCACTTCACACGGCAGCCCTGGTCTCACTGACACCGCTGGATGCCGGCACTGAGTCGCTACATGCAACGTGACCTGTGGGCACCACGTGTCGTATCGTCCCACTTCACACCCAGCCCAGAGGCCATCAACGCTGGCGCACCTGACTTCATCAGCCGGGAGTTCGATCTCCAAGGTGTGTGACTTCAAGGGCCCGGCGACTTCTGCACCGACTCTGGTACCGACACCGCGACATCAGTGACGTCGATCTCTGGAGCTCACCGCAAATCCAAGGTACTGCTTGTGGGTCTTCCCCTGCAAACCGTAGCTGGCCCGCGATGCCGCAGCCGGCCTGAAATGTTGGCTTTGTTGCTCACAACACCGTGATAGCCCCAGGTGAAGCTATTGACTTCAAGGAACTGTATTTTTGAGTAAATCTTCCAGAATCCATATTTTTATTACTGTATGTTGGATTTTTATCGTATTTGGTCTTGTTTTAAATAGATAAATATTGGCTGTTTTTCTAAAACTTGTGTGGTGTTCTTTTATAGTGTTTTCACTGTGTTACTGTGTGTTATGTGCAAATGCTTTACACATTGCTTCTGAGGTAAGCCTGACTGCTCATACCAAGCCACCAAGGAGGTGAGCAGGGGTTATCTGAGCGAGTATCTCCCTGATCCTGACTAGAGTGACGTCCCTACCTGAGCAGGGTGCAAGCCGACTGCCAACTAGAGACCTCATTTCTAACATACACTATAAAGCACACCCCTTCACAGACCATGATCCTTTGCATCTCCACTACAACCCAGATTTGATTTTGTTGAGAGAGATAAGGCACCCCTTAATTTTCATTAACCCTAAAACCCCTTTCGACACACTTTTTTTCCATTTACTCCCCACATCACTTTCCTTTTGTAAGTAGCCGTCTGTCACCCACTTTAATTCCCCACCATGTCACATCTAAAAAATCTGCGTTTTTCAAAGAATGAGTTGAGAGTCATGGTGGTTGAAATCATAAGAGTAGAGACACAATTGTTTGGAGCCCAAGTCCAGCACACTCCTCTCAGTAGGAACATGGAACTGTGGCAAAGGATTGTCAACAGAGTGAATGCTGTTGGCACCATTCTGGACACAAAGGAGGGCATTAGGAAGAGGTAGAATGACCGGAGGGGCAAGGTGTGTTCCTTGGCCTCCAGGCAACAGATGGTGATCAACAAAACTGGTAGTGGTCCTTCCAGTGCCCCATTACAACTATTTCCCTGGGAGTAGAAGATCTTGGTCATCCTGCATCCTGAGGGCTTGGCAGGAATACATGGAGGGAGGAGTCTGGTAAGTTACACTACAAAAACTGTGGTAAAACTGCAATATCATGCATGCTCACAGCTCAGCTTTTGCCATTGTGCCATTCATTGACTGTAACAACATTCAATACCCAGAGTACTGTCAATGTGTATTGTCAGACCTAAAATCACAGCTACCAAGGCCCATCACTTGCCATTAATTGGAATGGTGCCTGTAAGTGTTTCAATAACAAATATTCATCCCAGGACTCAAGTATTTCTCAACATGTAAATGTATGTTCCAACCTAAATGCAGTCTGGCAACAGATATGTAATACCCAACATTTGCCAAGTGTTGGGAAGTAGAGGGAGTGACCCGACTGCAACTTCCAGGAGGCCCCTTTTCTGTAACTCCAACCACCAGCCCAGTGTTCATTTACCCAAATACACCTGTCAGTGAACTCTCATATGAAGTTTACTCACCAAGGAGTGTACTATTTGTCAAGTGTTGGGAAGTAGAGGGAGTGTCCTGCCTGCAACTCCCAGGAGGCCCCGTTTCTGTAACTCCAACCACCAGCTCAGTGTACACTTTCCCAAATACATCTGTTAGTGAACTCTCAAATGAAGTTTACTAACCTGGGAGTGAGCAATATACTGATCATGCTCAACTCAGAGACATGCCTGTCTACCTAGCTCTATTTTGACCTGGTATCCCAAGATTAAAACATTGAGGACAGGAATGGCACCTTACTAAGTGTTTACACCAAGTACTCCTAAGGCCATAAGCTGCATCAGCAGATTGGTAGCAGCAGCAAACACATTGACAAAGCACTGCACACATGATGACTGCAGATACAGATACAACTAAGTGGTGTGTTTGCCTGTATCACACTCAACTAGGCTTCCAGATGGTCAAATGCATATGTTGCCTCTACACTGTTGGCTTCACTGTTTGTAAAATGTATTTTTTATCCCCTCATCCAAAGTGCAACTGCCAAAATGGCTGATGCTTTACCTAGTTCTCTGGACATTAGGTACCGCCCGTGGCCACCAACGGAAGTTGACCGTGCGGTGGGGGATTTCAACTGTGGCAGACACAGCCATAGGCTATCATCGGTGACTGTGACAGTCGCGGGCCAATGGCTATGACTGTCGGCGGCAATAATCAAGTATGTGGCGTACATGTATGCCATGTTTTGCTAAATCACTAACCTGACTCCTGACACTGCTGCCATCAACACCTCCACCATTTCAGCTGCTGTGTGCTGCCTCTGGGAGCAATCAAGACAAGCCAAGCTGGTGAAAGGGCCCTTGCCTTCTCTCCTGAGGAGCCGGAGAAGCTCGTTGAGGTGGTCCTTCCCCTGTACGGTCAGCTCTAGGACTCACCAGAGGAGCAGGTAATAACCTCATAGGCATATTTGACTATGTTTGACACCATTCTTTCATTCCTCATAGGCTACAATGTGCCTCGAAATACCAGTGAGACCTTTCAGGTGCCTGTTGTCACATTTGGTTTACCATACATGGGATGTGCATGCTGCTGGTAGCGGGGACAAGTACTCTGTGAATTTCACATTACTATTGTGTTGTGTGGTGTGTGATGAGCCCTAGACCTTCATTCTGTTGCATTCATATATCTAGGCAAGGAGACTTTACAGCAATGACATATCTTTGGGTATGATGTTTGTAAATGTAAAACAACATGTATGTGCATTACCGCATGAGCCGAGTATGCATGCTGTTTGAGTCATTTTAGGTTCTCATTACCAATGTGTATATTCCCACAGTTCACTCAGACCACACCTGGCCTCGCCAAACTGTTGTATGAGACCCATGCCCTTCAGAGTGCCAGACATCCCTGAACCCACATAGAGGATAGGTACAGGATATACCGTCATGCAGGGAAGTGATGGACATGTTGGTGTCATGTAGGTTCTGTATGCTTAGCCTGCAGAGAACAAGGCCTGTGAAATGTTTCACACGCCCACTTCAACACACACATGCAGCACACATAAGCACAAGCACCACAAGATACACAGCATGCAAACCCTCAACAGTCAGACCCAGACACCCCCACACCCACCATACCCCCAGTCATCACACCAACACCCACAGAAACACACACCACACCCCCAGGCACCACTTCAACACCCACAGACACAGCTACCACACCCCTAGATGCCACCCCAGCCTACACCCACACAGGCTAACACACCACATACACCATACCCCCACACACCACCCCAACACCCACAGACCCACACACACTGTACCCCTGGACACCACACCAACACCCACAGACCCAAACACCACACACACACCATACCCTCAGGCACCACCACAACACCCGTATACACACACACACACACCATACCCCCAGACACCACACCAAAACCCACACACACAACCATCACACCCACCTTACAACCCTTCGAGAGATGCAAATGGCCACACTCACACACTCAACAGACACCACCCAAACCCAAGCATACCTCAGACACACACACATCAGCACCAACAACACCCACAGCTACAAAAGCACTTCCTCAACCATCAAACCCCTAATCCCTTCTGCAGACCCTACCCATTTTCCCAGAGAACGTTTCCTGTTTGACCTTGCCCTTACCCCTGTTAATCCCCCCTCCCAAAACCAAAAGAACCCCACCCATATACCGACCTATCACTTCCAAGTCCTCCCCTGTCACACCTGCCCCTCTCCCCCGGAACCAGCCATACCCTCCCACCCCCAAGAAGAAGCCCACCCCACCAAGGTTAAGCCCACCCCTCCAAAAACCAAACCTACTTGTCCTAAATCAGACCCCACCCAAGGGTGATCACTGAGGTACCTGGCATTCCCATTTCATACCCTTTCCTGTGGAGGTTCCTATGGCAGTGATCAGGAAGGTAAGTTGTGGGGCACAGCAATGTGCATGCACTGCTGTATGTTGACTTGCCATTGACATTTAATCAAAAGTTGAGTTCTGGTAATAAACCCAAGCTGTTTTTTGGTACACATTAGTTCTGCCGTTACTTTTCTACCTTTATGTTTTTCCTGAGTAATTTGTGATGTATGCCTACAATTGAGTTTGATTCACCCTGATTGCTGATCCATTTGCTATGGTTGTCAAGATCTGACTTTGGGAGCAGTGCTGGAGTCACCCAGAACAAGGAGAGGTGTTGAGTGAGTGGTCATCCTTTTGGGGTGTCATTGCATTGTGTCATTGTTTGCTATAGTAAGTATTTCATCTTGGCCAATGTCAAAATCTATTGGGTTACATTTGTCCCCCTGATGTCGATTGGACGTTTGTATCATGTGTGAAAAGTTAGAGTTTTGTTTGTCCACACATGGAGGGTGTTCAATTGTGCTGCCTTCCTATACATTTGACTGACCATGTGTATACCTTCCAGAAACTTCATCTACATGTGTGACACATGTTGTTGCTGTTGTATTTGCTTTCTTGACTTGTACTTGGCATGGGCATGGCTCTTGGTTACACTATTGGTTCTCCCTGAAATACATGGAGCCCCAGTTCCTGTGAAAATAGTGTTAAGGGGCATGTGCAATGTAAAATGTGTCCCGGGCAGAAGTCCCCCTGATGCGACCATCCTTGTTCTGCCGGTGTGGTTTACATTGTGAGCTTTGTATTTGACTCACAAACCATTGTGCATCCCATTTACCTTCAATTCGCTTTCAATGTGGGTGATATGTGTGGGTCCATTTCAGGGATGTTGCATGGAAGGGGTGTTTGTGTTAAATGACACATCCATACATATGTGTCTTCATTATCTCCACAGGCTATGGCATGTGAGCAATGTGAGGGTGTAATTTTAGTTAGTAGATGTGATATTGATGTGGTGTTGCTGTTGTGTGATACAATGTTATGTATACTTCGCTCTCCCTGAAACTGGGATGTGCAGACATGCGGTTTTGTAGAGTGTGGCGGTGCAGTGTCAGTGACCGGCTGGGATTGGGTCATATGTTGTGTGCTACTCTGACCTGGGACTCACAAATGTATACTCCATGGTGCACAACTCCCTTAACGTCAAATTGCTGTTGAGTTTGGGGTCACAGATAGGTGTTTTGTGTTACCGTTGATTGCATCCACGGCGGCATTGATTTTAGGCTCCTTCTAACAGCAGCAGGGCATGAAGGATCGGCTCCATGGCAGCACAGGATGTGTGCAGCTGCCTACAGGTGAGTTCCTGCTTTAGATGGCTCAATTTTTGTCAGCTAATACATGGCGGTTGGACCACCACAGTGGCGTCAGCGGAAAGCAACATCATAATATGTCTGACTAAACACTAGAAGTCCGTTCTCTGACAGCCTCATTGGCCTATCTCACTGCGTGGCGGCCTGCACTGCCTGGCGGTGCCAGCGGGACCGCAGTGGCCTTTCATCTATAGAACCGCATGCATCGGAATACAATGGTCCCACTGCCAAACCGACAGTGGTCAGACCACCGCCATGGAGGTCCATGGACTGCCAAACTTGAAATCAGGCCCTAAGTGTGGAAAAAAAAAACAAGGCAACAAACATTCTACATCTATGCAGCCACAATCCAGAACAACATCTCTGTATGCATCAGGACCACCCCAATTCTGTTCCAATTCAGGAAAGAGTTGAAGAAGTAGCGCTTTAAATATTACTACATTGTGATGCAATGAGAGTCCACCTCTCAAATCAGAACTACCTCTCAAACACATTCTTGAGCTAATCCTTGCCTTTGGCCTTGTACTACACTTCGGTGCTTTTCATCTAGATTCATATTGTACCAATACCATATACATACATACATGCATAATAGATACAAATGTGCATTATTTTGGTATTTTGATGGCGTCCTAAGGGTAGTACTAGCTTACCTTGCTTTGTATGACAACCAGCCTTTCGCATGGCATGGTCCTTGTCTCACAAAGTGCAAATAGGCCCCACCAGCTGATAGACACATTGTGTGATCAATAAAAAGAGGAAACGTTTACCTTGGTATTTGGGAAAAACAGGTATCTCAGCAGAAGTAAACTGAAAAAGAATATTTGTTAATTTAGGTTGGGTTTGAAATGCGAAACACATTAGCTAATTCACGAAATATCCATGTCTCAACACTCTTCATGAGCCTCACCTTTAAAAAAACCATTATCAGCCTCCTAAATCACCAAAATAAAATTATCTTATTGCAAAAGCTCATCAATCGCTACTTAAAGTTTAGAAGTTTGAGGCCTAGAAACTTCATGGTCCTTGAATTTGCATAATCCAAAATTTGATAAGCTTAGATTTAAATTCTGGCATTGTGTACTATGCACTAGGAATGTTATGTTAGAGCAGCAATACAACTCAAGCTCAGCCAGTGAAGTCCAACGAGTAGGGCAAAATATAGTGCTTCGAGCTGTATTGTGAAGCAAATTCACTGATTCTGTACATAGAGGTCATAGATATCTATGGGAATGGAGAGGACATCAGCGCACATTGTGATATGATACTCTCTGAGGCATTACCATCCACGCTTGCTAGTGAGGGCGTCATCAGTTTACGTTACTTAAATAAGGGCATGAGAAGCAAGAGCTATGTTAAGTTATGGTTTGATTATGTAAAATCTCATTAAGATACAAGATCACGTATCTCTTTCACGCTCTCTTCATACCAGGAGTCCTCCCTTAAACAGCAGCATTCTGAATTTTGCAGTCGACACATTAAGCTCTTTTAAGATTAGACTAGATCTTGGCAGTTTATAATTAAGGGCAAAAACTTTTAACATTGATACATTTTAAATTGACACAAATATATATTTTTTATAGCTATTTAACCTGAATAACAATTTGATGCCTGTTAGAATGCTGCAATGTATTATGTAATACATGGGAGCTTTCTATCAATGTATAAAAAACATGTATCTAATTTCACTAGTTATACGACTTGTGACCTGCCTAGTCCTCTGCAGTAAATACATTATGTAGCTGGGCAGTTGTAATAAGTTAGTAAACTCGAGTTCTGATGTGAGGATGCCTGCTGCCAGAGTTGGCAGCCAAGGTGAAAAGCAGGTCATGCAGCAACATTACAGCTGCAGCTTAAACAAAACAGTGAAAACTGAAACTGCGTTTCATTCTTCTGGTCTTTTTTCCCTCGAAAGGACTGTGCTGAGCAAAAAGGAGACAGTTGTGGGAACATGTTTATTTTTTCACACTAAGGGTCATTACAAGAAAAATAAAATATATCTGCATTTATCTGAACATTGTGAGTTCCATAAATCTGAGTTACATTAAATCGATCCTAATATAATTTTAAAACAAATTTCGAATTGTTTTGTGTGTGTCTAATTTCACACTTGATTCTGATTTTGGAATGTCGCAAGTTATACTATCTCTTTCATACCACAGAGCAACTCACAAAGTGGGATTTGTGGGTAGGATCATGTTTTAACCATTTATTTTAAGGAGTAAAGTACACCACTCTGTACATTTTAAGCATATTGCAAGTTACGTCAGCGTTCCATGACCTTATAAAGATACTTTGCTTTTGGTCTTGTTCCTTATATTGTCACAGAATCCCGTCGTGATATATAAACCATAATTATTTTGCATGGAAACTACGTTGCTAAGCAAATATTTGTTTCAAATAATAAATAAAAGACAGATTCCTTCTTTCTTGTAGAAATTTCCCATACACTGTTACTATTAGTAGTTATTGGTAGATAGCACTTAAGTAGCACCTAGAAGTTCCAGTAAAATCCAGGTTTCTCGCACAAACCCAATCCACCTCTTTGCCCACAATTGATGGCAGCATCACCGTGAGTCCGATCTCCGAGATCCTGGTATTGCAGGTGTTGCTGCTGTTTTAGCCAGCATCCTGATTAGTCGTGTTTACAAACCATCAGCGGTTGGAGCCACACCTGTTTTTTCACAGATTAAGGTGGTCATTCTGACCTCGGCGGTAAAAGGCGCCCACCGCCGGTCAGAAATCCTCCATAATTCCGCTGCGGTCGCGGTAACCCGCCACGGTCATTCTGACCCGCAGCAGCCAAACCTCCGAAAATCCGACAGCCACAACAGACCGCCAGACCAGCGGTCGGCGGAAAAGTGGAGGTGACCAAACCTCCACCGTCACGCCAACAGAAATACGCCCATGCCATTACGACCCACGAATCCACGCGGCGGTCATTCAAACGCGGTTTTCCATTGGCGGTACACACCGCCGCGGTCAGAATACACACAAACGAACAAAACTCAGCCACATTGGCCGATTTGAATTCCACACACCTGATACACATACACACACCACTCCCACACACACAATACAATATAAAACACACACCCACATCACCCACAAACCCCTACGACAAAAAATTCCGAAAGAAGCACCGAGAGACACATCATCGAACACAGAATACCATCACACAGAGGCACACTACACCATCACCCACACAATATCCACACACAAAACAACACACACCACCACACTCAACACACTTAACTACACATACTCCACCCCACACATCATACACACCACTCCATGGCACCCCAAAGACAGCCCCGCTTCTCAGACGAAGAACTCAGGGTCATGGTGGAGGAAATCGTTCGGGTAGAGCCCCAGCTCTTCGGCACACAGGTCCAATACACCAGCATTGCCCGGAGGACGGAGCTATGGCAGAGGATTGTCGACAGGGTCAACGCTGTGGGACAGCACCGAAGAAATCGGGAAGACATCAGGAAGCGATGGAACGACCTACGGGGGAAGGTGCGTTCCATGGTATCCCGGCACAACATCGCCGTGCAGAAGACTGGCGGAGGACCCCCACCTCAACCCCCACAATTTACAACATGGGAGGAGGAAGTCTTGAACATCCTGCATCCTGACGGCCTCGCAGGAGTCGGCGGAGGAATGGACACTGGTAAGTTGAAGCTTCACTACTGCTTCCCCCCCACCTGCATGCCAAATCATACCCCAACCCTCACCCCCATCCTCGAACCCCACCCCCACCCTCACCCCCACCCCCATCCTCACCCCCACCCTCACCCTCACCCCCACCACCATCCTCACCCCCACCACCATCCTCACCCCCACCCCCAGCACACCTATTCCCTGCCAATGTCTCACCATCACAACCCACACATCCCAAAACCTAGGCCTGCATGCGTCCACTAAGCATGGACACCCATCACCAAAGCATGCCCAATGCATATACACATCCCCCCCACAAGCCACCCTCACCAAAGCCCCCACACACGAATGCCAGCACTTGGGGACACGGGAACCCACAGATACACCCATATGCCACACATTGAAACTATAACCATACCTCTATACCCCTGCAGAACCCGACCGCCAACACACCGCCACGGAGGGCCCAGAATTCTCCACACCCCCCACCCAAGAGGCCGTCAGCGATGACAGCAGCTCTGTCGACCTGGACACCGATGACCAGCCCGGACCATCGGGGACCTCTGGACAGTCGGTTCCCCTCAGACAGCCACAGGCCACCACAGACCCAAACCCCTCTGGGAACACCAGCACAGCTCCCACCCAGCGGGCCCATGCCTCTGTCTCCAGGGCGCGTCAATCTGCGGTGTGTCTACCACTACAGGGCACCCAGGATAACCCACCACCCCAACAACAACAGGGACCTGGGGGCAGTGGTAGTGGGCACACCGGCCAGGGGGCAGAGGCCCAGGGAAACAGGGCAACTCGGAGGGCAGCTGTGCGACAGGGGGGGGACGGGCCCAGGGAACCCACTCTCCACGAGGCCCTCACCACCATCATGGGAGCATACAACCGCTCCCAGGAGACGATGGCGACGGTACTGGCCCGGTTCCAGGAGATCCAGGTACTGCAGGAGGAACACTATCGGGGGTACAGGGAGGACATCAGAGCCCTCACCTCTACCCTGGTTACCATGGTCGGGCTGCTGCAGGACCTCATCAACACCAGGACGGACACTCATCACCAACAAAGGGCCCCTGCCACTAGCCTGGACCAAGAACAGCCAACCACCTCCGCCGGCGCTAGTGGTCAGGAGGCCCCCGCACAACAGCAGCCCACCAGACCCCCACCTCCTGCAGGAGAAGAACCACCCCGCAAGAGGGCCCTGAGATCTCGCAAGAAGACAGAGTAGGATGTCAAGACCCCCGCCAGCAAAGGATACCACCTGATGTCATCCCACTGTCCCACATTGTCACCCTGTCCATCCTTGAACTGCCCATGCTCCATCTCTCCACAGGCCTCTGGACAATGCACCTGTGTGACTGTTACTCTGGACTCTGCCATGGACATTCCTTCACCATAGCCCCCACCCACTTGAAACCACCCATCCCATTTTGAGCACTTAAATAAACACCCATTTAGCACAAAACTATCTGGAGTCTGGCTGTGATTTCAAAATATTGTAATTGACATGACATTGCAAATATGTCCTTGTACATAGTGAAGTCAACAAACAGCTGCCACAAAGCTGTAGTCCATGGGGAAACGAAGCACAGGACTCGTAGTGGGGACCCCAGATCTGAAATAGGGAGGGAAAAGCCACAACTCAGTCATCATACACTGGGGCAAATAGACAGGCAGCAGAGATGCAGGAGAGTAGTTCACATTCACTAAATTATGTTTGAATTGTTACCTGTGTCCTATTGGAAGTACTGTTCAATGATTCTGTCCCTGTTGTCTGTTTCAGCCCCGTCGTCTTCCTCCTCGTCACTCTCCACAGGTTCCACAGCTGCCACTACACCACCGTCTCGACCATCCTCCTGCAGGAAAGGCACCTGGCGGCGCAAAGCCAGGTTGTGAAGCATGCAGCAGGCCACGGTGATGTGACACACCTTCTTAGGTGAGTACATTAGGGATCCACCTGTCATATGCAGGCACCTAAACCTGGCCTTTAGGAGGCCAAAGGTGCGTTCGATCACCCTCCTAGTACGCCCATGGGCCTCATTGTACCGTTCCTCTGCCCTGGTCCGGGGATTCCTTACTGGGGTCAGTAGCCACGACAGGTTGGGGTACCCAGAGTCCCCCAATAGCCATACACGGTGTCTCTCTAGCTGTTCCATCACGTAAGGGATGCTGCTATTCCTCAGGATGAAGGCGTCATGCACTGACCCAGGGAACTTGGCATTTACATGCGAGATGTACTGGTCAGCCAAACACACCACCTGGATGTTCATGGAATGGTAACTTTTTCTGTTCCTGTACACCTGCTCCCTGTCTCTTGGGGGAACCAAAGCCACATGGGTCCCATCAATGGCACCAATGACGTTGGGAATATGTCCAAGGGCGTAGAAATCACCCTTCACTGTAGCCAATTCGCCCACCTCAGGGAAAATGATGTAGCTCCTCACGTATTTCATCAGGGCAGACAACACTCTGGATAACACCTTCGAAAACATGGGCTGAGACATCCCAGAAGCAATTCCCACTGTTGTCTGAAATGACCCACTTGCCAGGAAATGGAGTACTGACAGGACCTGCACCAGAGGGGGAATCCCTGTGGGTTGGCGGATGGGGGACATCAGGTCGGGCTCCAGCTGGGCACACAGTTCATGTATAGTGGCACGGTCAAGCCGGTAGGTCAGGATAATGTGGCGTTCTTCCATTGTCGACAGGTCCACCAGCGGTCGGTACACGGGAGGATTCATCCGTCTCCTCGCCAAACCCAGCGGACGGTGCCTAGGAAGGACAACATGGAGCACAGAGTCAAGCAACCCACAGGTACGTACTCACAGCTTGCACAGTAAACGATTCTCTATGCAGTGAATGGCGTGTCTGAGTGGCTATGCAAGGCCTAGGCCTGTGTGACGCAGTTGAAATTGAGCCATGTGGACCCTCGAAATGGCGGCTGCCTGACCTGTGAAGTGTGACAATGGGATGTGAGGTCAATGCGCTGGCGTGGCACACCGCGGCGGTCGGCGGGCGAAGACCGCGGCGCGAAGCCGCATTGGTTAACATTGAAGCCTATGGGTTTCAGGAGCCAATGGCGAAGGGCGCCGGCGGTGGCGGGACGCACCGCCGCGGTACGCACCGCCGCGGACGTGACCGCCATTTCCTATCTACTTATCCACTTGCGACTTGAACTTTCACAGGAGAGGACCTATACTGCAAGTGTTGCTGTGACCTCGGTCTGGAAGGGACAATGGCTGCTGCGACTGGGGAAAGGGCCCCTGCCTTCACTGAAGAGGAGTTGGAGAAACTTGTGGATGGGGTCCTCCCCCAGTATGCGCTACTCTACGGTCCTCCAGACCAACAAGTGAGTTTAATTCAATATGGATTTGGGGCCACTGGCTGGCTTGGGGGCCTGGCGGGGGGCCTGGCGGGGGGCCTGGCGGGGATGGGGGGCATGTTGGGCCTGGCGGAGGGCCTGGCGGGGGGCCTGGCGGGGATGGGGGGCATGTTGGGCCTGGCGGGGGGCCTGGCGGGGATGGGGGGCGTTGGGCCACTGGCAACGATAATGCAGACAAACTTGAACGTGGTATTTCTCCCTCCCTGTACGTGTCACATAGGTCCGCGCCCATGAGAAGATCGGGATTTGGCGTGCCATCGCCAAGGAAGTCCGGACCCTGGGGGTCCACCATCGACGGGGCACCCACTGCCGCAAGAGGTGGGAGGACATCCGCCGCGGGACCAAGAAGACCGCCGAGTCTCTGCTGGGGATGGCCTCCCAACGTAGGCGGGGTGCCTGCCGTCAACTGACCCCCCTGATGTTCCGGATCCTGGCGGTGGCCTACCCTGATTTGGATGGGCGCGTGAGGGCAGCACAGCAGACACAAGGGGGTGAGTACAAGCATCATCTACTCTGTTGTCGCGCAGTGGAGGTGTCTGGGTGGGGGAGGAGGGCTGTGGGTCCCCCTAGGCCAGGGCGATATCTGTAGGCTGGGCACCCCCGTAAGCCCCTGTGTCCCCAGCCACCACCCTCAGTAGTGTGTCAGTACAGCCATCCCTGGGCCGTGTCATCCATGGGTGCAGTTGTCAACTCTAGGCGTGTAGGGCATGTTCCACGGAATGCGTAGCGGACCCCAAGTGCGCAACTTAGTGCAGGGGGCATCTGTGTCTGTCATGTCCGCTAACTGTACCGGTGATCCATGTACTCAAAATCTCTTTATTTCTCTCTCCCCCCCCCTTTTTGTTTGTCCTTCTGTGCTTGTGTGCATCAGCATCATCAGGCGGAGGAGAAGTGGCATCGGGGCAGGAGGGAGCTGCATCTCACATGGCCCAGGAGGGCCATGCCACAGAGTCTGACTGGACCAGTGAGACGGAGGGCGAGGGGAGCTCCACGACGGGGACGACTGGACCCTGCAGCGACACGGACACGTCCTCGGAAGGGAGCTCCCTTGCGGGGGTGGCACCATCCGTGCCCCCCGCCATTACAGGTACAGCCGCCACCCAGCGCACCATCTCCGCCCTCCCAGCAGCCCCTCAGCGTTCGCCCCGTGCCCGCTCTGCCAGGAAGCCGGGCATCTCCTTCGCCCCAGGCACCTCAGGCCCTGCCCCTGTTACCCCCGCTGCCCTCAGTGAGGAGGTCATTGACCTCCTCCGAACGCTCATTGTTGGGCAGACTACCCTTTTGAATGCCATCCAGGGGGTGGAGAGGGAGGTTCATCGCAGCAATGCGTACCTGGAGGGCATTCATTCGGGTCAGGCTGCCCATCAGCGATCGTTCCAGGCTCTGGCCTCAGCACTGACGGCAGCCATTGTCCCTGTCTCCTGCCTCCCTCTACTAACTCCCTCCTCCCAGTCTCCTGTTCCTCTGCCTGTCCCACCCACACCATCAGACCAGCCTGCACACACCTCAACACCCAAGAGCAGCTCATCCAAACATAAGCACCACAGATCACGCAGACATTCACACAAGCAACATTCCGATGCAGACATGCCAACAGTCACTACCACCTCTGTGACCCCCACCTCCTCGTCTCCCTCCTCCCTCCCTGTGACGTCTACACTCACACCTTCATTCACCTCACCATCAGCCAGTGTTTCCATCACCAGCATACCCTCCACTCCAGTCCGCACACATGCAGTCACCACCCCCACTGCCATTTACACGTCCCCTGTGTCCTCTCCTAACGGTGTCTGTCACCCCCTCTTCCACACCACACAAACGCAGCCACCCACCCACCCAACAGCCATCCACCTCACGACAGCCTCCCGCTCCTGCACCTGCACCCAAAGACAGCAAACTTGTCTCGCCTACAACCACATCCTCTCCCTCCACTCCCATACCCACTGTACCTTCCACTCTCCATTGTCCCAAGAAAATCTATCTCTCTACTGCTACCTTCTTTCCTGACCCTGAGCCCCCCCCTCCTTCTCGTCGGGGTAAAAAGAGCACCTCAGCCACCACCAGCCCTGCAGCCCCCTTGACAAGGGTGCAGGGGTATTGGAGCCCACCAGCCCGCAGGTCTGGATCTTCGCCCAGCAGCAAGGGGACAGCCAGCCCACCCCCTGGGAAGAGGAGCAGAAGGCGGAAGGGCCGCCGCCGGAGCCCGGATTCGATATCCCCCCAGGACACTAGCCAGCCACCGTCAACAGCCACAACTCCAAAGGGAGGAAAGGGCCACAGACTCCCGACTAAGGAGGGCAAGGGCAGCAAGGCGGAGAAGTCAGGCAGCAGGCCTGCTGCCCATGGAGGACCCGTCACAGCTGCCCAGGAGGAGCCCGCAACCCCCATAGCCGTTGCCCCGGGAGGAACTGGCACAGCTGCCCCGGGAGAGCCCACCACCCCCATAGCCGCTGCCCAGGGAGGACCCAGCCCAGCTGGCAAGGAGGGCCCCACAACCCACAGCCCAGGTGGGCATTGAAGGAGCACCATCCCCGCTGCCCAGGAGGGCACCACCAGGCAATGAGCAGTTGGCCATAGAATGGCCGCCGTCTCCAGCACCGCTCCGCTGGGGCCCGCCGTCTCAAGAACCGCTGAACTGGGCCCTTCAAGGCAAGAACCGCTGAACAGGGCCCCGCCGTCTCCAGCACCGCTCCGCTGGGGCCCGCCGTCTCAAGAACCGCTGAACTGGGCCCTTCACGGCAAGAACCGCTGAACTGGGCCCTTCACGGCAAGAACCGCTGAACTGGGTCCTTCAAGGCAAGAACCGCTGAACTGGGCCCTTCAAGGCAAGAACCGCTGAACTGGGCCCTTCAAGGCAAGAACCGCTGAACTGGGCCCTTCAAGGCAAGAACCGCTGAACTGGGCCCTTCAAGGCAAGAACCGCTGAACAGGGCCCCGCCGTCTCCAGCACCGCTCCGCTGGGGCCCGCCGTCTCAAGAACCGCTGAACTGGGCCCTTCACGGCAAGAACCGCTGAACTGGGCCCTTCAAGGCAAGAACCGCTGAACAGGGCCCCGCCGTCTCCAGCACCGCTCCGCTGGGGCCCGCCGTCTCAAGAACCGCTGAACTGGGCCCTTCACGGCAAGAACCGCTGAACTGGGCCCTTCAAGGCAAGAACCGCTGAACTGGGCCCTTCACGGCAAGAACCGCTGAACTGGGCCCTTCAAGGCAAGAACCGCTGAACAGGGCCCCGCCGTCTCCAGCACCGCTCCGCTGGGGCCCGCCGTCTCAAGAACCGCTGAACTGGGCCCTTCACGGCAAGAACCGCTGAACTGGGCCCTTCAAGGCAAGAACCGCTGAACTGGGCCCCGCCGTCTCCAGCACCGCTCCGCTGGGCCCCGCCGTCTCAAGAACCGCTGAACTGGGCCCTTCACGGCAAGAACCGCTGAACTGGGCCCTTCAAGGCAGGAACCGGTGGCCCTTTGGCAGACGTGGCAGGGCAGGATCTGTCTCGGGCAGGGCTGCAGGATGTCCTCTGGCCAACATGCCTCCTCCAGTGGCAGTGGAGTCTGTTATGGACTGCTTGGACTGTGTCTTTGCTCTCCCCAGGATGGCCCAGTGGGCAGGCCACCCACTGTATGGACTGTGGCTTTGCTCTCCCCAGGATGGCCCAGTGGGCAGGCCACCCACTGTATGGACTGTATGGACTGTGGCTTTGCTCTCCCCAGGATGGCCCAGTGGGCAGGCCACCCACTGTATGGACTGTTTGGACTGTGGCTTTGCTCTCCCCAGGATGGCCCAGTGGGCAGGCCACCCACTGTATGGACTGTATGGACTGTGGCTTTGCTCTCCCCAGGATGGCCCAGTGGGCAGGCCACCCACTGTATGGACTGTTTGGACTGTGGCTTTGCTCTCCCCAGGATGGCCCAGTGGGCAGGCCACCCACTGTATGGACTGTATGGACTGTGGCTTTGCTCTCCCCAGAATGGCCCAGTGGGCAGGCCACCCACTGTATGGACTGTATGGACTGTGGCTTTGCTCTCCCCAGGATGGCCCAGTGGGCAGGCCACCCACTGTATGGACTGTTTGGACTGTGGCTTTGCTCTCCCCAGGAAGGGCCAGTGGTCATGGAGTCCCCTCGTGGATCTGGCGTCGTGTACTCAAGTGGCTGAGGTGCCCCCCCTTCCCTTCCCCCTGAGGTGCCTGTCCTTTTTTCTTTCTGATGCCCCTGCAGTGTTCTCTCCGTGGAGTTCTTGTCGTGGGACTGGGCCTTGCCCCTTTGCTCAGGACCCCTGTGGTCCACGGACAGTGGTTGGACTACATTTAGTAGATGTATATATTTTGTACATAGTTTACTTATTTATTTGGATTACTGCTGTCCATTTTTCAATATATCTGCCCGTTTGAGATCTCTTCTTTTGGTCTTTGCATAATTTCGGAAGGGGGGGGTTTGTGGGTTGTGACAGTGATCTGTGGGAATGCATTGATGTGTGTGTTGTAGTGGGTGTGGGTGGGTGTGTGCCGGTAATCTTTGCCCTCCCCTGTGTCGTAGGTGCAGTACTCACCGATGTCTTCCGCGCCGCCGGGCGTGCTCCTGGTACAGGAGCAGGTATAGGAGTGCGGGGATGATCTGCAACTCGGGTTCCATACTGCCGGAATCTCGCGTGGTGTATGTGGAGGTGAGCGTTTTCCCGTTCGTAGTCTGTTTCCGCCGTGTTTTTATCGGCGGTGCTCCCGCCCCGGAAAAGGTGGCGGATTGGTGGGTCGTGATAGGGTGGGCGGTACATTGTCTGCCGCCTGGCTGTTGGCGGGGACCGCCGCGCTGTTTGTTTGTTCCGCCGTGGCGGGCGGAGTGTTAATGCGGCGGGCTGTGTTGGCGGTTCCCGCCAGGGTCAGAATTGCATATTTTGGACCGCTGGCCTGTTGGCGGGTTGGCCGCCGCTTTATCACCGACCGCCAGGGTCAGAATGAGGGCCTAAGTGTGGAAATGTAGATCTAGACTAGTGGCAAGGAACAGCCCTCAGTCCTGAGAAGTCAGGCAAAATTAACAGCCAATTAGGCTTGATTTTTTTTACTAAAAGCATCTAACGGAGAGGAAGGGCCAGTGAGGATGAAGTATTAATGTGTTTGGCAGTGGCACAACACAAAATGATGCCCCCCCCTTCAGAATGTGATGAGGGACCCCGGCGTCGCCCAGATTGCACAGGTATTCCCCCTGGTCGTTTGGGCCCTCCACCTACGCTGCAGGGCCCTGCTCGTGAAACAGAGTGGATTTCCCAAGCGTTTTACTATTTCTTATCCCATGCCCTTGCACGGATTTTGCAAGGCATGCAATGGCATGGCTTAGAGGGTGAGGGGCCCCCTCCAAAACAAGGAACACTGGGGACCCTCCTGCAGGGGCCTCCGTTATGCCCTTGCTGTTTGCAAACAGACATGCAGGTTTCGTTACCCCCAGAACCTTAGGTCTGGCAGGTCACTACGCCCCAGGTTACATTAGGTGTTAGTGACAGGGTGTGAGATAAAGTTCTTTTGACTGCTCTGGATATCAGGTGTCTCCTATAGGTGGGGTAGGTTTGCTGGGCTATGTTTTATTACTTGAGCGTTGTATTTGCTAAGCATCTCTAAGATTATGTATACTTTTCCAGCTGATTGGACTATTCGCCTGTGTACCTCGTCTCAGCAATGGCCTCTTTAGAGCATGCCAAGTTTATTTATTTAAGAAATGTAAACGGTGCTATGAGTTTACTCATTGTACAATTCAAATTAAACATCAATGATTGTGGGGTAGAGTAATTTAACTGCACAAGGGACATGTCGTCTATGTAGTAATCTTCACTACCGTAAGGTATGAAACTTAGTCGAAGGCCAGTCTGAAAAACTAGTTTCCTAGAGTTGGTAGGTGGACTCACAAGTGTCTCTGGAGTAGACGGGTGGACTAGATGGACCCATGCTGCAACTCTATTTGTCCTGACCCCTTGTGTCCCTCCATCACAGCTGCTGAATGCCACCCTGTGCTGGGCAGCAAAACGCCACAAAGCACCTTGACACACACGTCTGTGAAGTACCTTACACTGCAGAGCAGCAGTTGTTAGAGGCAATACACGAGCCAAGATGTTTGCCTAAAATGTTTCAATATGACTTTGTGCACGTGTGTGTGTATATATACACACACACACTCACAGGTGCACACACACGCACATTCTTCATGATTGCATAAACTAGGTCACCCCACCAGTTTTGTCTGTGGACCACTGCCTGCCTCTCTAAGAATCACTTCTAGAAGCTCCCCGGTTGGGTTCAACTTCCCAGTTCGGGTTCTGGACATTACAAAGCTTTGGTCCTTCAGCCCCCAGAGATCTGCCTCTATCGTTCAGACCCTGCCAGGCTTGTTTGGTAATAAGTGGCTCTTTAGCTGACTGCAAATTGCTGGTTGCCATGCAATGGGAGTAGTGAATCTGAAGAAACACAGACTTTGCTTCCAGTATGCTTTGTGTAGGGTACAGAGAGCTTTAAGTTTCATTCTCGCTTCCTCTGGCAGCCAGTGGACTGTTTAAAACTGACCCTTATGTAGTCACACTTCCAGAGATTCTGGCCCACTACGAATGCTTGATCCTTCAATCATCACATTCATCTTCTCATTCTTTGGGGCTCATGAAGCATGGCGTATAAGCCCAAGGGACGTATATATAAATTGAACAAGCATTAGTAAAACCAATAGGTCTATCGCGTAGGCTCTCATTATGCTAATGAGACTACTGGATTTTTGGGCGGCAAGATCATTCACAGAGTGGGGGACTAAGTCTAACCCACAGTGAAGGACCCTTGTCACCCCAAATCCGGGTTGAGCTCCGGCTAACTAGCAGTGCCTTATCTCTCCCAAAGGGAAGAGACAAATGGGCAGCCGAGCGCATGACATCTTAGTGCTTCCCAGGGAAGTCGTGGTCACTCAGGTCCCAACCAGTTCTCTCATACACAGTGTGGTCTCATATAGAAATGACAAAGGCAGTTTGAGTTTTAAAGATTGGTTTAATAAAACGACTGCACTTTAGATAACAACGCGTGAGCCGCAATAACCAGAACCATACAACATACAATGGCATGGTCCTTGTCTCACAAAGTGCAAATAGGCCCCACCAGCTGATAGACACATTGTGTGATCAATAAAAAGAGGAAACGTTTACCTTGGTATTTGGGAAAAACAGGTATCTCAGCAGAAGTAAACTGAAAAAGAATATTTGTTAATTTAGGTTGGGTTTGAAATGCGAAACACATTAGCTAATTCACGAAATATCCATGTCTCAACACTCTTCATGAGCCTCACCTTTAAAAAAACCATTATCAGCCTCCTAAATCACCAAAATAAAATTATCTTATTGCAAAAGCTCATCAATCGCTACTTAAAGTTTAGAAGTTTGAGGCCTAGAAACTTCATGGTCCTTGAATTTGCATAATCCAAAATTTGATAAGCTTAGATTTAAATTCTGGCATTGTGTACTATGCACTAGGAATGTTATGTTAGAGCAGCAATACAACTCAAGCTCAGCCAGTGAAGTCCAACGAGTAGGGCAAAATATAGTGCTTCGAGCTGTATTGTGAAGCAAATTCACTGATTCTGTACATAGAGGTCATAGATATCTATGGGAATGGAGAGGACATCAGCGCACATTGTGATATGATACTCTCTGAGGCATTACCATCCACGCTTGCTAGTGAGGGCGTCATCAGTTTACGTTACTTAAATAAGGGCATGAGAAGCAAGAGCTATGTTAAGTTATGGTTTGATTATGTAAAATCTCATTAAGATACAAGATCACGTATCTCTTTCACGCTCTCTTCATACCAGGAGTCCTCCCTTAAACAGCAGCATTCTGAATTTTGCAGTCGACACATTAAGCTCTTTTAAGATTAGACTAGATCTTGGCAGTTTATAATTAAGGGCAAAAACTTTTAACATTGATACATTTTAAATTGACACAAATATATATTTTTTATAGCTATTTAACCTGAATAACAATTTGATGCCTGTTAGAATGCTGCAATGTATTATGTAATACATGGGAGCTTTCTATCAATGTATAAAAACATGTATCTAATTTCACTAGTTATACGACTTGTGACCTGCCTAGTCCTCTGCAGTAAATACATTATGTAGCTGGGCAGTTGTAATAAGTTAGTAAACTCGAGTTCTGATGTGAGGATGCCTGCTGCCAGAGTTGGCAGCCAAGGTGAAAAGCAGGTCATGCAGCAACATTACAGCTGCAGCTTAAACAAAACAGTGAAAACTGAAACTGCGTTTCATTCTTCTGGTCTTTTTTCCCTCGAAAGGACTGTGCTGAGCAAAAAGGAGACAGTTGTGGGAACATGTTTATTTTTTCACACTAAGGGTCATTACAAGAAAAATAAAATATATCTGCATTTATCTGAACATTGTGAGTCCCATAAATCTGAGTTACATTAAATCGATCCTAATATAATTTTAAAACAAATTTCGAATTGTTTTGTGTGTGTCTAATTTCACACTTGATTCTGATTTTGGAATGTCGCAAGTTATACTATCTCTTTCATACCACAGAGCAACTCACAAAGTGGGATTTGTGGGTAGGATCATGTTTTAACCATTTATTTTAAGGAGTAAAGTACACCACTCTGTACATTTTAAGCATATTGCAAGTTACGTCAGCGTTCCATGACCTTATAAAGATACTTTGCTTTTGGTCTTGTTCCTTATATTGTCACAGAATCCCGTCGTGATATATAAACCATAATTATTTTGCATGGAAACTACGTTGCTAAGCAAATATTTGTTTCAAATAATAAATAAAAGACAGATTCCTTCTTTCTTTTAGAAATTTCCCATACACTGTTACTATTAGTAGTTATTGGTAGATAGCACTTAAGTAGCACCTAGAAGTTCCAGTAAAATCCAGGTTTCTCGCACAAACCCAATCCACCTCTTTGCCCACAATTGATGGCAGCATCACCATGAGTCCGATCTCCGAGATCCTGGTATTGCAGGTGTTGCTGCTGTTTTAGCCAGCATCCTGATTAGTCGTGTTTACAAACCATCAGCGGTTGGAGCCACACCTGTTTTTTCACAGATTAAGGTGGTCATTCTGACCTCGGCGGTAAAAGGCGCCCACCGCCGGTCAGAAATCCTCCATAATTCCGCTGCGGTCGCGGTAACCCGCCACGGTCATTCTGACCCGCAGCAGCCAAACCTCCGAAAATCCGACAGCCACAACAGACCGCCAGACCAGCGGTCGGCGGAAAAGTGGAGGTGACCAAACCTCCACCGTCACGCCAACAGAAATACGCCCATGCCATTACGACCCACGAATCCACGCGGCGGTCATTCAAACGCGGTTTTCCATTGGCGGTACACACCGCCGCGGTCAGAATACACACAAACGAACAAAACTCAGCCACATTGGCCGATTTGAATTCCACACACCTGATACACATACACACACCACTCCCACACACACAATACAATATAAAACACACACCCACATCACCCACAAACCCCTACGACAAAAAATTCCGAAAGAAGCACCGAGAGACACATCATCGAACACAGAATACCATCACACAGAGGCACACTACACCATCACCCACACAATATCCACACACAAAACAACACACACCACCACACTCAACACACTTAACTACACATACTCCACCCCACACATCATACACACCACTCCATGGCACCCCAAAGACAGCCCCGCTTCTCAGACGAAGAACTCAGGGTCATGGTGGAGGAAATCGTTCGGGTAGAGCCCCAGCTCTTCGGCACACAGGTCCAATACACCAGCATTGCCCGGAGGACGGAGCTATGGCAGAGGATTGTCGACAGGGTCAACGCTGTGGGACAGCACCGAAGAAATCGGGAAGACATCAGGAAGCGATGGAACGACCTACGGGGGAAGGTGCGTTCCATGGTATCCCGGCACAACATCGCCGTGCAGAAGACTGGCGGAGGACCCCCACCTCAACCCCCACAATTTACAACATGGGAGGAGGAAGTCTTGAACATCCTGCATCCTGACGGCCTCGCAGGAGTCGGCGGAGGAATGGACACTGGTAAGTTGAAGCTTCACTACTGCTTCCCCCCTACCTGCATGCCAAATCATACCCCAACCCTCACCCCCATCCTCGAACCCCACCCTCACCCCCACCCCCATCCTCACCCCCACCCTCACCCTCACCCCCACCACCATCCTCACCCCCACCACCATCCTCACCCCCACCCCCAGCACACCTATTCCCTGCCAATGTCTCACCATCACAACCCACACATCCCAAAACCTAGGCCTGCATGCGTCCAGTAAGCATGGACACCCATCACCAAAGCATGCCCAATGCATATACACATCCCCCCCAAAAGCCACCCTCACCAAAGCCCCCACACACGAATGCCAGCACTTGGGGACACGGGAACCCACAGATACACCCATATGCCACACATTGAAACTATAACCATACCTCTATACCCCTGCAGGACCCGACCGCCAACACACCGCCACGGAGGGCCCAGAATTCTCCACACCCCCCACCCAAGAGGCCGTCAGCGATGACAGCAGCTCTTTCGACCTGGACACCGATGACCAGCCCGGACCATCGGGGACCTCTGGACAGTCGGTTCCCCTCAGACAGCCACAGGCCACCACAGACCCAAACCCCTCTGGGAACACCAGCACAGCTCCCACCCAGCGGGCCCATGCCTCTGTCTCCAGGGCGCGTCAATCTGCGGTGTGTCTACCACTACAGGGCACCCAGGATAACCCACCACCCCAACAACAACAGGGACCTGGGGGCAGTGGTAGTGGGCACACCGGCCAGGGGGCAGAGGCCCAGGGAAACAGGGCAACTCGGAGGGCAGCTGTGCGACAGGGGGGGGACGGGCCCAGGGAACCCACTCTCCACGAGGCCCTCACCACCATCATGGGAGCATACAACCGCTCCCAGGAGACGATAGCGACGGTACTGGCCCGGTTCCAGGAGATCCAGGTACTGCAGGAGGAACACTATCGGGGGTACAGGGAGGACATCAGAGCCCTCACCTCCACCCTGGTTACCATGGTCGGGCTGCTGCAGGACCTCATCAACACCAGGACGGACACTCAACACCAACAAAGGGCCCCTGCCACTAGCCTGGACCAAGAACAGCCAACCACCTCCGCCGGCGCTAGTGGTCAGGAGGCCCCCGCACAACAGCAGCCCACCAGACCCCCACCTCCTGCAGGAGAAGAACCACCCCGCAAGAGGGCCCTGAGATCTCGCAAGAAGACAGAGTAGGATGTCAAGACCCCCGCCAGCAAAGGATACCACCTGATGTCATCCCACTGTCCCACATTGTCACCCTGTCCATCCTTGAACTGCCCATGCTCCATCTCTCCACAGGCCTCTGGACAATGCACCTGTGTGACTGTTACTCTGGACTCTGCCATGGACATTCCTTCACCATAGCCCCCACCCACTTGAAACCACCCATCCCATTTTGAGCACTTAAATAAACACCCATTTAGCACAAAACTATCTGGAGTCTGGCTGTGATTTCAAAATATTGTAATTGACATGACATTGCAAATATGTCCTTGTACATAGTGAAGTCAACAAACAGCTGCCACAAAGCTGTAGTCCATGGGGAAACGAAGCACAGGACTCGTAGTGGGGACCCCAGATCTGAAATAGGGAGGGAAAAGCCACAACTCAGTCATCATACACTGGGGCAAATAGACAGGCAGCAGAGATGCAGGAGAGTAGTTCACATTCACTAAATTATGTTTGAATTGTTACCTGTGTCCTATTGGAAGTACTGTTCAATGATTCTGTCCCTGTTGTCTGTTTCAGCCCCGTCGTCTTCCTCCTCGTCACTCTCCACAGGTTCCACAGCTGCCACTACACCACCGTCTCGACCATCCTCCTGCAGGAAAGGCACCTGGCGGCGCAAAGCCAGGTTGTGAAGCATGCAGCAGGCCACGGTGATGTGACACACCTTCTTAGGTGAGTACATTAGGGATCCACCTGTCATATGCAGGCACCTAAACCTGGCCTTTAGGAGGCCAAAGGTGCGTTCGATCACCCTCCTAGTACGCCCATGGGCCTCATTGTACCGTTCCTCTGCCCTGGTCCGGGGATTCCTTACTGGGGTCAGTAGCCACGACAGGTTGGGGTACCCAGAGTCCCCCAATAGCCATACACGGTGTCTCTCTAGCTGTTCCATCACGTAAGGGATGCTGCTATTCCTCAGGATGAAGGCGTCATGCACTGACCCAGGGAACTTGGCATTTACATGCGAGATGTACTGGTCAGCCAAACACACCACCTGGATGTTCATGGAATGGTAACTTTTTCTGTTCCTGTACACCTGCTCCCTGTCTCTTGGGGGAACCAAAGCCACATGGGTCCCATCAATGGCACCAATGACGTTGGGAATATGTCCAAGGGCGTAGAAATCACCCTTCACTGTAGCCAATTCGCCCACCTCAGGGAAAATGATGTAGCTCCTCACGTATTTCATCAGGGCAGACAACACTCTGGATAACACCTTCGAAAACATGGGCTGAGACATCCCAGAAGCAATTCCCACTGTTGTCTGAAATGACCCACTTGCCAGGAAATGGAGTACTGACAGGACCTGCACCAGAGGGGGAATCCCTGTGGGTTGGCGGATGGGGGACATCAGGTCGGGCTCCAGCTGGGCACACAGTTCATGTATAGTGGCACGGTCAAGCCGGTAGGTCAGGATAATGTGGCGTTCTTCCATTGTCGACAGGTCCACCAGCGGTCGGTACACGGGAGGATTCATCCGTCTCCTCGCCAAACCCAGCGGACGGTGCCTAGGAAGGACAACATGGAGCACAGAGTCAAGCAACCCACAGGTACGTACTCACAGCTTGCACAGTAAACGATTCTCTATGCAGTGAATGGCGTGTCTGAGTGGCTATGCAAGGCCTAGGCCTGTGTGACGCAGTTGAAATTGAGCCATGTGGACCCTCGAAATGGCGGCTGCCTGACCTGTGAAGTGTGACAATGGGATGTGAGGTCAATGCGCTGGCGTGGCACACCGCGGCGGTCGGCGGGCGTGACCGCCATTTCCTATCTACTTATCCACTTGCGACTTGAACTTTCACAGGAGAGGACCTATACTGCAAGTGTTGCTGTGACCTCGGTCTGGAAGGGACAATGGCTGCTGCGACTGGGGAAAGGGCCCCTGCCTTCACTGAAGAGGAGTTGGAGAAACTTGTGGATGGGGTCCTCCCCCAGTATGCGCTACTCTACGGTCCTCCAGACCAACAAGTGAGTTTAATTCAATATGGATTTGGGGCCACTGGCTGGCTTGGGGGCCTGGCGGGGGCCTGGCGGGGATGGGGGGCATGTTGGGCCTGGCGGAGGGCCTGGCGGGGGGCCTGGCGGGGATGGGGGGCATGTTGGGCCTGGCGGGGGGCCTGGCGGGGATGGGGGGCGTTGGGCCACTGGCAACGATAATGCAGACAAACTTGAACGTGGTATTTCTCCCTCCCTGTACGTGTCACATAGGTCCGCGCCCATGAGATCGGGATTTGGCGTGCCATCGCCAAGGAAGTCCGGACCCTGGGGGTCCACCATCGACGGGGCACCCACTGCCGCAAGAGGTGGGAGGACATCCGCCGCGGGACCAAGAAGACCGCCGAGTCTCTGCTGGGGATGGCCTCCCAACGTAGGCGGGGTGCCTGCCGTCAACTGACCCCCCTGATGTTCCGGATCCTGGCGGTGGCCTACCCTGATTTGGATGGGCGCGTGAGGGCAGCACAGCAGACACAAGGGGGTGAGTACAAGCATCATCTACTCTGTTGTCGCGCAGTGGAGGTGTCTGGGTGGGGGAGGAGGGCTGTGGGTCCCCCTAGGCCAGGGCGATATCTGTAGGCTGGGCACCCCCGTAAGCCCCTGTGTCCCCAGCCACCACCCTCAGTAGTGTGTCAGTACAGCCATCCCTGGGCCGTGTCATCCATGGGTGCAGTTGTCAACTCTAGGCGTGTAGGGCATGTTCCACGGAATGCGTAGCGGACCCCAAGTGCGCAACTTAGTGCAGGGGGCATCTGTGTCTGTCATGTCCGCTAACTGTACCGGTGATCCATGTACTCAAAATCTCTTTATTTCTCTCCCCCCCCCCCTTTTTGTTTGTCCTTCTGTGCTTGTGTGCATCAGCATCATCAGGCGGAGGAGAAGTGGCATCGGGGCAGGAGGGAGCTGCATCTCACATGGCCCAGGAGGGCCATGCCACAGAGTCTGACTGGACCAGTGAGACGGAGGGCGAGGGGAGCTCCACGACGGGGACGACTGGACCCTGCAGCGACACGGACACGTCCTCGGAAGGGAGCTCCCTTGCGGGGGTGGCACCATCTGTGCCCCCCGCCATTACAGGTACAGCCGCCACCCAGCGCACCATCTCCGCCCTCCCAGCAGCCCCTCAGCGTTCGCCCCGTGCCCGCTCTGCCAGGAAGCCGGGCATCTCCTTCGCCCCAGGCACCTCAGGCCCTGCCCCTGTTACCCCCGCTGCCCTCAGTGAGGAGGTCATTGACCTCCTCCGAACGCTCATTGTTGGGCAGACTACCCTTTTGAATGCCATCCAGGGGGTGGAGAGGGAGGTTCATCGCAGCAATGCGTACCTGGAGGGCATTCATTCGGGTCAGGCTGCCCATCAGCGATCGTTCCAGGCTCTGGCCTCAGCACTGACGGCAGCCATTGTCCCTGTCTCCTGCCTCCCTCTACTAACTCCCTCCTCCCAGTCTCCTGTTCCTCTGCCTGTCCCACCCACACCATCAGACCAGCCTGCACACACCTCAACACCCAAGAGCAGCTCATCCAAACATAAGCACCACAGATCACGCAGACATTCACACAAGCAACATTCCGATGCAGACATGCCAACAGTCACTACCACCTCTGTGACCCCCACCTCCTCGTCTCCCTCCTCCCTCCCTGTGACGTCTACACTCACACCTTCATTCACCTCACCATCAGCCAGTGTTTCCATCACCAGCATACCCTCCACTCCAGTCCGCACACATGCAGTCACCATCCCCACTGCCATTTACACGTCCCCTGTGTCCTCTCCCAATGTGTCTGTCACCCCCTCTTCCACACCACACAAACGCAGCCACCCACCCACCCAACAGCCATCCACCTCACGACAGCCTCCCGCTCCTGCACCTGCACCCAAAGACAGCAAACTTGTCTCGCCTACAACCACATCCTCTCCCTCCACTCCCATACCCACTGTACCTTCCACTCTCCATTGTCCCAAGAAAATCTATCTCTCTACTGCTACCTTCTTTACTGACCCTGAGCCCCCCCCTCCTTCTCGTCGGGGTAAAAAGAGCACCTCAGCCACCACCAGCCCTGCAGCCCCCTTGACAAGGGTGCAGGGGTATTGGAGCCCACCAGCCCGCAGGTCTGGATCTTCGCCCAGCAGCAAGGGGACAGCCAGCCCACCCCCTGGGAAGAGGAGGAGAAGGCGGAAGGGCCGCCGCCGGAGCCCGGATTCGATATCCCCCCAGGACACTAGCCAGCCACCGTCAACAGCCACAACTCCAAAGGGAGGAAAGGGCCACAGACTCCCGACTAAGGAGGGCAAGGGCAGCAAGGCGGAGAAGTCAGGCAGCAGGCCTGCTGCCCATGGAGGACCCGTCACAGCTGCCCAGGAGGAGCCCGCAACCCCCATAGCCGCTGCCCCGGGAGGAACCGGCACAGCTGCCCCGGGAGAGCCCACCACCCCCATAGCCGCTGCCCAGGGAAGACCCAGCCCAGCTGGCAAGGAGGGCCCCACCACCCACAGCCCAGGTGGGCATTGAAGGAGCACCATCCCCGCTGCCCAGGAGGGCACCACCAGGCAATGAGCAGTTGGCCATAGAATGGCCGCCGTCTCCAGCACCGCTCCGCTGGGGCCCGCCGTCTCAAGAACCGCTGAACTGGGCCCTTCAAGGCAAGAACCGCTGAACAGGGCCCCGCCGTCTCCAGCACCGCTCCGCTGGGGCCCGCCGTCTCAAGAACCGCTGAACTGGGCCCTTCACGGCAAGAACCGCTGAACTGGGCCCTTCAAGGCAAGAACCGCTGAACTGGGCCCTTCAAGGCAAGAACCGCTGAACTGGGCCCTTCAAGGCAAGAACCGCTGAACTGGGCCCTTCAAGGCAAGAACCGCTGAACTGGGCCCTTCAAGGCAAGAACCGCTGAACAGGGCCCCGCCGTCTCCAGCACCGCTCCGCTGGGGCCCGCCGTCTCAAGAACCGCTGAACTGGGCCCTTCACGGCAAGAACCGCTGAACTGGGCCCTTCAAGGCAAGAACCGCTGAACAGGGCCCCGCCGTCTCCAGCACCGCTCCGCTGGGGCCCGCCGTCTCAAGAACCGCTGAACTGGGCCCTTCACGGCAAGAACCGCTGAACTGGGCCCTTCAAGGCAAGAACCGCTGAACAGGGCCCCGCCGTCTCCAGCACCGCTCCGCTTGGGCCCGCCGTCTCAAGAACCGCTGAACTGGGCCCTTCACGGCAAGAACCGCTGAACTGGGCCCTTCAAGGCAAGAACCGCTGAACTGGGCCCCGCCGTCTCCAGCACCGCTCCGCTGGGCCCCGCCGTCTCAAGAACCGCTGAACTGGGCCCTTCACGGCAAGAACCGCTGAACTGGGCCCTTCAAGGCAGGAACCGGTGGCCCTTTGGCAGACGTGGCAGGGCAGGATCTGTCTCGGGCAGGGCTGCAGGATGTCCTCTGGCCAACATGCCTCCTCCAGTGGCAGTGGAGTCTGTTATGGACTGCTTGGACTGTGTCTTTGCTCTCCCCAGGATGGCCCAGTGGGCAGGCCACCCACTGTATGGACTGTATGGACTGTGGCTTTGCTCTCCCCAGGATGGCCCAGTGGGCAGGCCACCCACTGTATGGACTGTATGGACTGTGGCTTTGCTCTCCCCAGGATGGCCCAGTGGGCAGGCCACCCACTGTATGGACTGTATGGACTGTGGCTTTGCTCTCCCCAGGATGGCCCAGTGGGCAGGCCACCCACTGTATGGACTGTTTGGACTGTGGCTTTGCTCTCCCCAGGATGGCCCAGTGGGCAGGCCACCCACTGTATGGACTGTATGGACTGTGGCTTTGCTCTCCCCAGGATGGCCCAGTGGGCAGGCCACCCACTGTATGGACTGTATGGACTGTGGCTTTGCTCTCCCCAGGATGGCCCAGTGGGCAGGCCACCCACTGTATGGACTGTTTGGACTGTGGCTTTGCTCTCCCCAGGAAGGGCCAGTGGTCATGGAGTCCCCTCGTGGATCTGGCGTCGTGTACTCAAGTGGCTGAGGTGCCCCCCCTTCCCTTCCCCCTGAGGTGCCTGTCCTTTTTTCTTTCTGATGCCCCTGCAGTGTTCTCTCCGTGGAGTTCTTGTCGTGGGACTGGGCCTTGCCCCTTTGCTCAGGACCCCTGTGGTCCACGGACAGTGGTTGGACTACATTTAGTAGATGTATATATTTTGTACATAGTTTATTTATTTATTTGGATTACTGCTGTCCATTTTTCAATATATCTGCCCGTTTGAGATCTCTTCTTTTGGTCTTTGCATAATTTTGGAAGGGGGGGGTTTGTGGGTTGTGACAGTGATCTGTGGGAATGCATTGATGTGTGTGTTGTAGTGGGTGTGGGTGGGTGTGTGCCGGTAATCTTTGCCCTCCCCTGTGTCGTAGGTGCAGTACTCACCGATGTCTTCCGCGCCGCCGGGCGTGCTCCTGGTACAGGAGCAGGTATAGGAGTGCGGGGATGATCTGCAACTCGGGTTCCATACTGCCGGAATCTCGCGTGGTGTATGTGGAGGTGAGCGTTTTCCCGTTCGTAGTCTGTTTCCGCCGTGTTTTTATCGGCGGTGCTCCCGCCCCGGAAAAGGTGGCGGATTGGTGGGTCGTGATAGGGTGGGCGGTACATTGTCTGCCGCCTGGCTGTTGGCGGGGACCGCCGCGCTGTTTGTTTGTTCCGCCGTGGCGGGCGGAGTGTTAATGCGGCGGGCTGTGTTGGCGGTTCCCACCAGGGTCAGAATTGCATATTTTGGACCGCCGGCCTGTTGGCGGGTTGGCCGCCGCTTTATCACCGACCGCCAGGGTCAGAATGAGGGCCTAAGTGTGGAAATGTAGATCTAGACTAGTGGCAAGGAACAGCCCTCAGTCCTGAGAAGTCAGGCAAAATTAACAGCCAATTAGGCTTGATTTATTTTACTAAAAGCATCTAACGGAGAGGAAGGGCCAGTGAGGATGAAGTATTAATGTGTTTGGCAGTGGCACAACACAAAATGATGCCCCCCCCTTCAGAATGTGATGAGGGACCCCGGCGTCGCCCAGATTGCACAGGTATTCCCCCTGGTCGTTTGGGCCCTCCACCTACGCTGCAGGACCCTGCTCGTGAAACAGAGTGGATTTCCCAAGCGTTTTACTATTTCTTATCCCATGCCCTTGCACGGATTTTGCAAGGCATGCAATGGCATGGCTTAGAGGGTGAGGGGCCCCCTCCAAAACAAGGAACACTGGGGACCCTCCTGCAGGGGCCTCCGTTATGCCCTTGCTGTTTGCAAACAGACATGCAGGTTTCGTTACCCCCAGAACCTTAGGTCTGGCAGGTCACTACGCCCCAGGTTACATTAGGTGTTAGTGACAGGGTGTGAGATAAAGTTCTTTTGACTGCTCTGGATATCAGGTGTCTCCTATAGGTGGGGTAGGTTTGCTGGGCTATGTTTTATTACTTGAGCGTTGTATTTGCTAAGCATCTCTAAGATTATGTATACTTTTCCAGCTGATTGGACTATTCGCCTGTGTACCTCGTCTCAGCAATGGCCTCTTTAGAGCATGCCAAGTTTATTTATTTAAGAAATGTAAACGGTGCTATGAGTTTACTCATTGTACAATTCAAATTAAACATCAATGATTGTGGGGTAGAGTAATTTAACTGCACAAGGGACATGTCGTCTATGTAGTAATCTTCACTACCGTAAGGTATGAAACTTAGTCGAAGGCCAGTCTGAAAAACTAGTTTCCTAGAGTTGGTAGGTGGACTCACAAGTGTCTCTGGAGTAGACGGGTGGACTAGATGGACCCATGCTGCAACTCTATTTGTCCTGACCCCTTGTGTCCCTCCATCACAGCTGCTGAATGCCACCCTGTGCTGGGCAGCAAAACGCCACAAAGCACCTTGACACACACGTCTGTGAAGTACCTTACACTGCAGAGCAGCAGTTGTTAGAGGCAATACACGAGCCAAGATGTTTGCCTAAAATGTTTCAATATGACTTTGTGCACGTGTGTGTGTATATATACACACACACACTCACAGGTGCACACACACGCACATTCTTCATGATTGCATAAACTAGGTCACCCCACCAGTTTTGTCTGTGGACCACTGCCTGCCTCTCTAAGAATCACTTCTAGAAGCTCCCCGGTTGGGTTCAACTTCCCAGTTCGGGTTCTGGACATTACAAAGCTTTGGTCCTTCAGCCCCCAGAGATCTGCCTCTATCGTTCAGACCCTGCCAGGCTTGTTTGGTAATAAGTGGCTCTTTAGCTGACTGCAAATTGCTGGTTGCCATGCAATGGGAGTAGTGAATCTGAAGAAACACAGACTTTGCTTCCAGTATGCTTTGTGTAGGGTACAGAGAGCTTTAAGTTTCATTCTCGCTTCCTCTGGCAGCCAGTGGACTGTTTAAAACTGACCCTTATGTAGTCACACTTCCAGAGATTCTGGCCCACTACGAATGCTTGATCCTTCAATCATCACATTCATCTTCTCATTCTTTGGGGCTCATGAAGCATGGCGTATAAGCCCAAGGGACGTATATATAAATTGAACAAGCATTAGTAAAACCAATAGGTCTATCGCGTAGGCTCTCATTATGCTAATGAGACTACTGGATTTTTGGGCGGCAAGATCATTCACAGAGTGGGGGACTAAGTCTAACCCACAGTGAAGGACCCTTGTCACCCCAAATCCGGGTTGAGCTCCGGCTAACTAGCAGTGCCTTATCTCTCCCAAAGGGAAGAGACAAATGGGCAGCCGAGCGCATGACATCTTAGTGCTTCCCAGGGAAGTCGTGGTCACTCAGGTCCCAACCAGTTCTCTCATACACAGTGTGGTCTCATATAGAAATGACAAAGGCAGTTTGAGTTTTAAAGATTGGTTTAATAAAACGACTGCACTTTAGATAACAACGCGTGAGCCGCAATAACCAGAACCATACAACACAGTAGGATTGAAATAGTAACGTGGAGAGTGAAACATAAGAATAACGCTATCATAGTGCAACTAGATTACGTTCCCTCTTCTAAGTTCAATTTTGAGCACAGCATGTTAAACTCTAAGCCTGCCTTTCAGGTTCCCCCAGGAGGAAATCGACCCTCATACCTGAGCAAAGGCCTGTGATCGGGATCAGCATCTGCAACAGGGCAGTCAGCGTCTAGTTGTGGGTTCCTGGTCGGAATCTCCCTCTTACGTGTACCAGGACTAGGAAGTGTTTTTATAACTAACACGCCGGTGTTCTAAGAAACGTCCCTACATAACAATGTATACTTTCTACGAACCCTAAAGACTAAACTTCGACCACGTCTATCGGCAATGTACCAGACTGTATCCTTGACTGAAGCACAGAGCGAGCAAGAATGTATTGTTTGAGAACTTCAGTGCTGAAGTAAGCTAAACAGTGTGATAGAAGAAAATAAAACAAGACAGTGAAACTGGTTATTGTAAAATAAAAGTGCGAGGCTAAATAAAATGCATCTAGGGCAAAGTGCACAGAGGCCTAATACTTTAAGCAAACTCACAGAAAGCTACATTAAAAATGGCTACACTACAGGTCTTGTCTATGCAAGAGCTATTGGCTTTGCCAATGTGTTTTAGCCATGTTGCATATCAGCGTGGCTGCTGTTCAGCATGGCTACAATTTAGTGGCATAGAGGAGAGAGTCGTAGAGTGGAGTGGCAAAGAGTAGAGTGACTGAGAGTGTTGTCGTTAGAAATCGGGCCTCTAGTTGGCAGAGGTTTGCACTCTGTACAAGTAAGGAGCACAGTCCTAGTCAGGGCAAGTAAGATACACACTAAATGTTGACCTGTGCTCACCTTCTGGTAGCTTGGCACCAGTGCTTACTTTGTACTTGTTGTTTCCGGTGCTGAGCACCGACACTTATTTTTGAGGGCCGGCGCTTATTGTTCTGCCTCAAACATTTGCTGTGAGCAAAAGACACATATGGGAAAGACGGAGGAAGAGAAAAACAAAAAAGTGTCCCAATGGGAGAAAGCAGAAAGCTGCAAAAGTGAGCTGAAAGGGCAGGGAGTGGCTTTAAATTGACTGAAGAGGCCCGAGATGGCTTCAGAATTACGCTTCCTCAGTATTCCGTGCTGGCACATTTAAATGTAGCGCGCGTGTGTTTCAGAGACGGGCTTTGGGCACCGACACATTTTATTTACAAATAAAGTATGTGTGCACACTTACAGTAACACAGTGAAAACACCACAAACGGACTCTGCAACTATTTTGTAAAATAGCCAATATTTATTTGAGTCAAACAACACCAAAACAACAAAAATCCAACATACACAAGCCAGGTTCTGAATTTTGAAAGATTACATCAAAATGCAGTGCTTAGAAGACAATAGCTCCCACCCGGGGCTATTTGGTCGCACTGGACCGGGGAAAACACAAACGTTCAGTGTGGCCAGTCCGGGTACAAGAGTCAAGCAGACCCACTGACAGTACTTTTGTTGTGTAGATGCTTGGGGACGATGCGTTGATCCAGAGGAGGGAATAAGTCGCGCTAGCAAGTGGTGCATCATTTCCTGATCGGAGAACACCGTTGATGTGTTGATGTCCAGGAGCAATGAGTACTGGTTCTGATGCGTCGGTGCTGCATTTGGCCAAATCGGGGCTTTGTTGTAAGACGGGGTTGTTGCAGTTGATGAGAGATGTCTGCAGCTTCGGTGCAGGCAGCAGCAAAAGTGTGTTTCTGCAGCCAGATGCAGCAGTTCCAAGTGATGCACCAGTGTTGTTGCATCAGTTCTTGTGTTGCAGTACCACACTCACTTCTAAGAGCCCAGCTCTGGATTTGGCACCACTTGGCAGAGCAGGACTCTCAGCAGAGAAGTCTAGGTGTTGGTAGCAAGATGCAGGTGAAGTCTTTGATGTCCTTGAGACTTCAAAATTAGGAGGAAAACTCAGTCAGGTCCTTGGAGAAACTTTAGATTGCAGGATGTAGGGAGTTAGATCCAGTCCTCTCACTCACAAGAAATAAGCAGCAGGCCTACACAGCAAAGCACCGCTATCCTCCTTCCTGGTAGAATGTCCTCAGTCCAGAAGTGTTCCTCTTAGATGGTGTCAGAGGCCCAGTGCTTATTCCCAAATGTGCTTTTGAAGTGGGGGATACTTCAAAGAGTGGTTTTGAAGTGCCCCAGTTCCCTTTTAGCCCAGTCCTGTCTGCCAGGAGATCTGTGGAGTGTTATCAGTCCTTTGTGTGGGGTGAGGCAAGCACCCTTCCTGCCCAGAACGACCCACCAGTATGCAGGAGCAGTGGAGCATCCTGTGTTTTATGGCTGTATGGATGGAATGCATAAATGTAGCTGTCACCTAAACCTTACATAGACCAGACATGGATTGGAGCCAGGCTAAGGCACAGAGGGGGTCATTCCGACCCCGGCGGGCGGCGGGTGCCGCCCGCCGGGCGGAAAACCGCCGAAACACCGCCCCGCGGTCAGATGACCGCGGGGGGCATTCCGACTTTCCCGCTGGGCCGGCGGGCGATCTGCAAAAGATCGCCCGCCGGCCCAGCGGGAAAGCCCCAGCAAAGATGAAGCCGGCTCCGAATGGAGCCGGCGGATTTGCTGAGGTGCGACGGGTGCAGTGGCACCTGTCGCGATTTTCAGTGTCTGCCAAGCAGACACTGAAAATCTTGCTGGGGCCCTGTTAGGTGGCCCCTGCACTGCCCATGCCAGTGGCATGGGCAGTGCAGGGGCCCCCAGGGGCCCCACGACACCTGTTCCCGCCAGAACAGGCTGGCGGGAAGGGGGTCGGAATCCCCATGGCGGCGCTGCTTGCAGCGCTGCAATGGAGGATTCCTTTGGCCAGGGGAAAACCGGCGGGAAACCGCCGGTTTCCCTTTTCTGACCGCAGCTTTACCGCCGCGGTCAGAATTGGCCAGGAAGCACCGCCAGCCTGTTGGCGGTGCTTCCGTGGTCGTTGGCCCTGGCGGTCAATGACCGCCAGGGTCAGAATGACCCCCAGAATGTTTAAAGTAAGAAAATGCCAAAAAGTGGCATTTTCAGACTTGCAATTTAAAAAACACCTTTACAAAAAGATGTGTTTTTAAATAGTGACTCCAGAGACACATAACTCCATTTTTATATATTGTCCCAATTGGAAATGACACTTAAAAGTTATTATAAGCCATCCCCCATATTATCCTATGGGAGAGTTACAGCTTGCAATAGTGAACAATGAATATAAGACTATTTCACTACCTGGACATGTTATAGTTAAACGTATATGTCCATCTGTTTAATTACACTTTTTTGTTTTAATACTGCACCCTGCCCTTGGGGCTAACCATGGCCTATATTAGGGGTGTCTTACGTGTAATAATGAGCATTGGCTCAGTCAATAGGTCTCGCCTTTGGGACCTTATACGTGTTTAACCATGAAGCACATTATCCTGGGGACTGTGCTGTCAGGGAATGAAGAGCTAGACAATTGCTACACACAACCCTAAAAAAATTCCACTTGTCTTCAAGAAAGGATGTGGCATAACATTTAGAGCTGCCAACATTGGAACTAGGAAGCCAGGTTTGAGTCTCGGCATCTGCAGTTAAATAAAAACCTATAAAACTTAAGTTTCAATCCAAGGAGCAGTTAGTTGAAAAAGAACAATATTATGAAACATTAAGCATGGCGCTGATCCTTGTAGGCTCCAAAAGCATATCAGGAATTAAAGTTTGCATAAACATGCATACGCAGCACCAGTTTGGTTGTCAAATGGCGTCAGCTGAGCACGTTTTGCAGCCATGAGCCAAGTGCAACGAAACGAACCATTGCGGATAAGGAGAAGAACATGAGCAGGAAACTAACAAACAAGCTGAAGTACAAGAAAAACGCAGTGCACCCACACAAACTTATATGGGTGATCGTGCAATAATCCATTTAACAGGGTCGGTCTCCAGGAGGGGAACAAAACAGCCAAAAGGGGGGACAAAAGTAAAGCATATACCGAAGGAACCAAAGGAATTTTGAAAGGCTGGCCACAGAACAAATGAAAGTGAAGAGCGTGTGCAGGGCATTGTGCAAGCCCACAGATGTAGGTTACAGCATGTCAAAAGACAGCGCATGCGCAATGCCTAGGCTTGACCTAAAAAGGAAGGATTGAGCCTGGCAAGTGGGTACACTTGCCAGGTCAAACTGACAGTTTAAACTGCACACACAGACTCTGTAATGGCAGGCCTGAGACATGTTTTGAAAGACTATAGTAGTGGGTGGCACAACCAGGACTGTTTGCCCACTAGTAGCATTTTACTTGCAGTCCCTGGGCACATATAGTGCTCTTTACTAGGGACTTACTAGTAAACCAAATATATCAACCAAGAGCCAATGTTACTATGTTTTAGACACTGAGCACATACATGTTAGCACTGGATGGCAGTGGTAAAGTGCCCAGAGTCCTAAAAAAAATAAAGTTTAGCACTCAGTCAAAACAGGTCAGAAAGCAAACAGCCGGAGGAAACCATGTCAATAAATGCCTTGGTCTAACAGTTGTGTATTAGAGTGGCGTAATGTGGAGACACATAGAGTGGTATACACTGGAGTGGTATAGAGTTGAGTGGACTGGTGTATTGACCTAATGGGTTGCAGAGTATAGTGGCCCAGAGTGCAGTGGCATTCAATTCAGTGCTGTACAATGCAGCGTCATAGAATGCAGCGATGTAGATTAGAGTGGTGCATAGTAGAGTGCAGTGGTGCAGAGTAGAGTTGCACAGAATGGAGTGGCGCAGAGTAGAGTGGCCAGAGTAGAGTGGAGCAGAGTAGAATAGAGTAGAGCAGAGTGGTGTAAGAGTGCAGTGGCACAGAGTGGCAGAGAGTGGAGTGGCATAGAACTGAGTGATGCAGAGGGCAATGGAGCAGAGTAAAGTGGGGTGCAGTGGTGAAGAGTGCAGAGTAGAGTCAAGTGGCATAGAGTGCAGTGGTGTAGGGTAGAGTAGTGCAGACCAGAGTGGTGTAAGCTTCAGTGGCAGAGACTGCAGTGGTACAGACTAGAGTGTCAGAGTGCAGTGGTGTGGGTTGGAGGTGAGTGGCATAGAGAGCAGTGGTGTAGAGTACAGTGATGCAGATTAGAGTGCAGTGACGTAGAGTGCCGTTACAAAGAGTGCAGCTGTGTAGAGTGCATTGGCGTAGAGTGCAGTAGTTAAGAGTAGAGGGGCTTAGAGTGCAGTGACATAAGTGGAGTGGCACTAGGGGAATAGAGTGACGTAGAGTGCAGTGGCATGGAGTAGATTGTAGAGTGAAGTGGCGTAGAGTGGAGTCGTACAGGACAGAGTTCAGTTGCATAGAGTGGCATAGATTGTGATGCGTAGAATAAAGTGGTGTACAATGCAGTGGCATGGAGTGCAGAGGTGCAGAGCAGATTAGAGTGGCGTTCAGGGGATTGGCGTAGAGTGCAGGGGCATGGAGTTGAGTGTTACAGAGTAAAAAGCATTGGCATAGAGTGCAGTGGCAAAGAGTGCAGTGTTGCAGAGTGGTGTAGAATACAGTAGCGTAGAGTGGAGTTGCGCAGAGTAGATTGGTGTGGCCTTGACTGGAGTGCTGTAGCATGTAGTGTCAAAGAGTGCAGTGGTGTAGAGTAGGGCAGTGAACAGAAATTGGCATAGAGTAGAGTGGGACAGGGTAGAGACATAGGGCCTCATTATGACCCTGGCGGGCGGCGGAGGCCGCCCGCCAGGATCCCGCCCTCCAAATTACCGCGCCGCGGTCAAAAGACCGCGGCGGGTATTACGAGTTTTCCCCTGGGCTGGCGGGCGGTTCCAGTTAAACCGCCCGCCAGCCCAGGGGAAAACGACCTTCCCACGAGGATGCCGGCTCGTAATCGAGCCGGCGGAGTGGGAAGGTGCGACGGGTGCAACTGCACCCGTCGCGTATTTCACTGTCTGCAAGGCAGACAGTGAAATACATTTTGGGGCCCTCTTACGGGGGCCCCTGCCGTGCCCATGCCATTGGCATGGGCACGGCAGGGGCCCCCAGGGGCCCCGCGACCCCCCCTACCGCCATCCTGTTCATGGCGGCTTTCCCGCCATGAACTGGATGGCGGTAGGGGGGGTCAGAATCCTCATGGCTGCGGAGCGCGCTCCGCAGCCATGGAGGATTCCAATGAGCAGCGGAAAGTCAGCGGGAGACCGCTGACTTTCCGCTTCTGACCGCAGCTGAACCGCCGCGGTCAGAATGCTCATTGGAGCACCGCCAGCCTGTCGGCGGTGCTCCCGTGGTCGGTGGCCCTGGCGGCCACCGGCCGCCAGGGTCAGAATGACCCTCATAGTATGAAATGGCATAGAGTGGAGTGGTACAGAATACAGAGGTGTGGGGTGGTGTAAAGTGAAGTGGTGCAGAGTAAAGTGCAGAAGTGTGGAGGGGTGCAGAGTAGAGGGGAGTGGCAAAGAGTGGAGTATTCATGGTGAGCTATCACACTGCCATTACAGACAACACATTTTCAATTAAAATTTCCATTACATTTGTACAGACATACAGTTTTACTTATAAAACTATACAATGCATAGTCTAAAATATGTGACAATTGCATCACCTAGTGTAATAATTTGTTTCGATCATATTAAAGTATTGGTTTCCAACACACTTTAGAAATAAAAACAAATGTGCTTCATTTGTGTTTCTAATTCTGATATATTTTAAAATACTTACCCAGTTCATTTAAGTATTGTTGTGTGCTAGAAAAAAAATCTTTCCTACCCCTGTATCCAGCAAGATTGTTTCATAAATCCTCTCACTTTGAAGCTAGAGAAAGAAAAGTAAGCAAGCGCCATTGGAAGACAGCCTTGTATTTGACCTTGGTCTTTGAATGCACAGCAAATGTGACAAGATAAGAACAAGATTTACAGGCCTATTTACAGAAAGGGAGCACTAAGGAAGAAACTGTAAATAAGATCCGGGCAAGGGAAAGTATGAACTAAAGCCAGAGAGCCTAAAAGAAAATAAAGCCAGCAGCTGGAAGGCAAGAAAATGTGAGTTACAAACCACAAAGCCAATGGCAAGCAACAAGCAGAATGCATTCCTAGGTCAGTTTTCTAAATGTCCCCAAGATGTCTTAAGAAAACTAGACAGCTGCGCTGTCTAGTAGGCTGCCATCTAAAAATAGTGAAAGTGCTGAGACTTGTTGGACTCCATAGGGCACTTTCCTAACGGATGCTTTTGTAGACTAAGGTGGTCATTCTGACCTCGGCGGTAAAAGGCGCCTACCGCCGGTCAGAAATCCTCCATAATCCCGCCGCGGTCGCGGAAACCCGCCACGGTCATTCTGACCCGCAGAAGGCAAACCTCCGAAAATCCGACCGCCACAACAGACCGCCAGACCAGCGGTCGGCGGAAAGGTGGAGGTGACCAAACCTCCACCGCCACGCCAACAGAAATACGCCCATCCCATTACGACCCACGAATCCACGCGGCGGTCATTCAAACGCGGTATTCCATTGGCGGGACACACCGGCGCGGTCAGAATACACACAAACGAACAAAACTCACCCACATTGGACGATTTGAATCCCACACACCTGATACACATACACACACCACTCCCACACACACAATACAATATAAAACACCCACCCACATCACCCACAAACCCCTACGCTTAAAAATTCGTAAAGAAGACAAGAGCGAGACACCAGCATCCAAAACATAACAGCCACAGCCACTCAACACCATCACCCACACACTATCCACACACAAAACAACACACACCACCACACTCAACTCACTTAAATACACATACTCCACCCCACACATCATACACACCACCCCATGGCACCCCAAAGACAACCCCGCTTCACAGACGAAGAACTCAGGGTCATGGTGGAGGAAATCGTTCGGGTAGAGCCCCAGCTGTTCGGCACACAGATACAATACACCAGCATTGCCCGGAGGACAGAGCTATGGCAGAGGATTGTCGACAGGGTGAACTCAGTGGGACAGCACCCCAGAAATCGGGAAGACATCAGGAAGCGATGGAACGACCTACGGGGGAAGGTGCGTTCCATGGTATCCAGGCACAACATCGCCGTGCAGAAGACTGGCGGAGGACCCCCACCTCAACCCCCACAATTCACATCATGGGAGGAGGAAGTCTTGAACATCCTGCATCCTGACGGCCTCGCAGGAGTCGGCGGAGGAATGGATACTGGTAAGTTGAAGCTTCAATACTGCTTCCCCCCCACCTGCATGCCAAATCAGACCCCAAACCTCACCCCCACCCTCACCCCCACCACCATCCTCACCCCCACCACCATCCTCACCCCCACCCCCAGCACACCTATTCCCCGCCAATGTCTCACCATCACAACCCACACATCCCAAAACCTAGGCCTGCATGCGTCCACTAAGCATGGACACCCATCACCAAAGCATGCCCAATGCATATACACATCCCCCCCACAAGCCACCCTCACCAAAGCCCCCACACACGAATGCCAGCACTTGGGGACACGAGAACCCACAGATACACCCATATGCCACACATTGAAACTATAACCATACCTCTATACCCCTGCAGGACCCGACCGTCAACACACCGCGGCGGAGGGGCCAGAATTCTCCACACCCCCCACCCAAGAGGCCGTCAGCGATGACAGCAGCTCTGTCGACCTGGACACCGATGACCAGCCCGGACCATCGGGGACCTCTGGACAGTCGGTTCCCCTCACACAGGCCCAGGCCACTACAGACCCTAACCCCTCTGGGAACACCAGCACAGCTCCCACCCAGCGGGCCCATGCCTCTGTCTCCAGGGCGCGTCAATCTGCGGTGTGTCTACCACTACAGGGCACCTAGGGTAACCCACCACCCCAACAACAACAGGGACCTGGGGGCAGTGGTAGTGGGCACACCGGCCAGGGGGCAGAGGCCCAGGGAAACAGGGCAACTCGGCGGGCAGCTGTGCGACAGGGGGGGGAGGAGAGGCCCAGGGAACCCACTCTCCACGAGGTCCTCGCCACCATCATGGGAGCATACAACCGCTCCCAGGAGACGATGGCGACGGTACTGGCCCGGTTCCAGGAGATCCAGGTGCTGCAGGAGGAACACTATCGGGGGTACAGGGAGGACATCAGAGCCATCAACACCACCCTGGTTACCATGGTAGGGCTGCTGCAGGACCTCGTAAACAGCAGGGCGGACACTGAACAACACCCAAGGGCCCCTGCCACTAGCCTGGACCAAGAACAGCCATCCACCTCCGCCGGCGCTAGTGGACAGGAGGCCCCCGCACAGCAGCAGCCCACCAGACCCCCACCTCCTGCAGGAGAAGAACCACCCCGCAAGAGGGCCCTGAGATCTCGCAAGAAGACAGAGTAGGATGTCAAGACCCCCGCCAGCAATGGATACCACCTGATGTCATCCCACTGTCCCACATTGTCACCCTGTCCATCCTTGAACTGCCCATGCTCCATCTCTCCACAGGCCTCTGGACAATGCACCTGTGTGACTGTTACTCTGGACTCTGCCATGGACATTCCTTCACCATAGCCCCCACCCACTTGAAACCACCCATCCCATTTTGAGCACTTCAATAAACACCTATTTTGCACCAAAATATCAGGAGTCTGGCTGTGATTTCATTAGATTGTAATTGACATGACAGTGCAAATATGTCCTTGTACATGGTGAAGTCAACAAACAGCTGCCACAAAGCTGTAGTCCATGGGGAAACGAAGCACAGGACTCGTAGTGGGGACCCCAGATCTGAAATAGGGAGGGAAAAGCCAAAACTCAGTCATCATACACTGGGGCAAATAGACAGGCAGCAGAGATGCAGCAGAGTAGTTAACATTTACTAAATTATCTTTGAAATGTTACCTGTGTCCTATTGGAAGTACTGTTCAATGATTCTGTCCCTGTTGTCTGTTTCAGCCCCGTCGTCTTCCTCCTCGTCACTCTCCTCAGGTTCCACCGCTGCCACAACACCACCGTCTCGACCATCCTCCTGCAGGAAAGGCACCCGGCGGCGCAAAGCCAGGTTGTGAAGCATGCAGCAGGCCACGATGATGTGACACACCTTCTTAGGTGAGTACATTAGGGATCCACCTGTCATATGCAGGCACCTAAACCTGGCCTTCAGGAGGCCAAAGGTGCGTTCGATCACCCTCCTAGTACGCCCATGGGCCTCATTGTACCGTTCCTCTGCCCTGGTCCGGGGATTCCTTACTGGGGTCAGTAGCCACGACAGGTTGGGGTACCCAGAGTCCCCCACTAGCCAGACACGGTGTCTCTGTAGCTGTTCCATCACGTAAGGGATGCTGCTATTCCTGAGGATGTAGGCGTCATGCACTGACCCTGGGAATTTGGCATTTACATGCGAGATGTACTGGTCAGCCAAACACACCACCTGGATGTTCATTGAATGGTAACTTTTTCTGTTCCTGTACACCTGCTCCCTGTCTCTTGGGGGAACCAAAGCCACATGGGTCCCATCAATGGCACCAATTACGTTGGGAATATGTCCAAGGGAGTAGAAATCACCCTTCACTGTAGCCAATTCGCCCACCTCAGGGAAAATGATGTAGCTCCTCACGTATTTCATCAGGGCAGACAACACTCTGGATAACACCTTCGAAAACATGGGCTGAGACATCCCAGAAGCAATTCCCACGGTTGTCTGAAATGACCCACTTGCCAAGAAATGTAGTACTGACATGACCTGCACCAGAGGGGGAATCCCTGTGGGTTGGCGGATGGGGGACATCAGGTCGGGCTCCAGCCAGGCACACAGTTCATGGATAGTGGCACGGTTAAGACGGTAGGTCAGGATAATGTGGCGTTCTTCCATTGTCGACAGGTCCACCAGCGGTCGGTACACGGGAGGATTCATCCGTCTCCTCGCCCAACCCAGCGGACGGTGCCTAGGAAGGACAACATGGAGCACACAGTCAAGCAACCCACAGGTACGTACTCACAGCTAGCACAGTATACGATTCTCTATGCAGTGAATGGCGTGTCTGAGTGGCTATGCAAGGCATAGGCCTGTGTGACGCAGTTGAAATTGAGCCATGTGGGCCCTGGAAATGGCGGCTGCCTGACCTGTGAAGTGTGACAATGGGATGTGAGGTCAATGCGCTGGCGTGGCACACCGCGGCGGGCGGCGGGCCAAGACCGCGGCGCGAAGCCGCATTGGTTAACATTGAAGCCTATGGGTTTCAGGAGCCAATGGCGAAGGGCGCCGGCGGTGGCGGGACGCACCGCCGCGGTACGCACCGCCGCGGACGTGACCGCCATTTTCTATCTACTTATCCACTTGCGACTTGAACTTTCACAGGAGAGGACCTATACTGCAAGTGTTGCTGTGACCTCGGTCTGGAAGGGACAATGGCTGCTGCGACTGGGGAAAGGGCCCCTGCCTTCACTGGAGAGGAGTTGGAGAAACTTGTGGATGGGGTCCTCCCCCAGTATGCGCTACTCTACGGTCCTCCAGACCAACAAGTGAGTTTAGTTCAATATGGATTTGGTGCCACTGGCTGGCTTGGGGGCCTGGCGGGGATGGGGGGCATGTTGGGGCTGGCGGGGGGCTTGGCGGGGATGGGGGGCATGTTGGGCATGGCGGGGGGTATGGCGGGGGGCCTGGCGGGGATGGGGGGCATGTTGGGCCTGGCGGGGGGCCTGGCGGGGATGGGGGGCATGTTGGGCATGGCGGGGGGCCTGGCGGGGATGGGGGGCATGTTGGGCATGGCGGGGGGCCTGGCGGGGATGGGGGGCATGTTGGGCCTGGCGGGGGGCCTGGCGGGGATGGGGGGCATGTTGGGCATGGCGGGGGGCCTGGCGGGGATGGGGGGCATGTTGGGCATGGCGGGGGGCATGGCGGGGGGCCTGGCGGGGATGGGGGGCATGTTGGGCATGGCGGGGGCCTGGCGGGGGGCCTGGCGGGGATGGGGGGCGTTGGGCCACTGGAAAGGAAAATGCTGAGTAACTTGAACGTGGTATTTCTCCCTCCCTGTACGTGTCACATAGGTCCGCGCCCATGAGAAGATCGGGATTTGGCGTGCCATCGCCAAGGAAGTCCGGGCCCTGGGGGTCCACCATCGACGGGGCACCCACTGCCGCAAGAGGTGGGAGGACATCCGCCGCGGGACCAAGAAGACCGCCGAGTCTCTGCTGGGGATGGCCTCCCAACGTAGGCGGGGTGCCTGCCGTCAACTGAGCCCCCTGATGTTCCGGATCCTGGCGGTGGCCTACCCTGATTTGGATGGGCGCGTGAGGGCAGCACAGCAGACACAAGGGGGTGAGTACAAGCATTATCTACTCTGTTGTCGCGCAGTGGAGGTGTCTGGGTGGGGGAGGAGGGCTGGGGGTCCCCCTAGGCCAGGGCAATATCTGTAGGCTGGGCACCCCCGTAAGCCCCTGTGTCCCCAGCCACCACCCTCAGTAGTTTGTCAGTACAGCCATCCCTGGGCCGTGTCATCCATGGGTGCAGTTGTCAACTCTAGGCGTGTAGGCCATGTTCCACGGAATGCGTAGCGTACCCCAAGTGCGCAACTTAGTGCAGGGGGCATCTGTGTCTGTCATGTCCGCTAACTGTACCGGAGATCCATGTACTCAATATCCCTTTATTTCTCTCTCCCCCCCCCTTTTTGTTTGTATTTCTGTGCTTGTGTGCATCAGCATCATCAGGCGGAGGAGAAGTGGCATCGGGGCAGGAGGGAGCTGCATCTCACATGGCCCAGGAGGGCCATGCCACAGAGTCAGACTGGACCAGTGAGACGGAGGGCGAGGGGAGCTCCACGACGGGGACGACTGGAGCCTGCAGCGACACGGACACGTCCTCGGAAGGGGGCTCCCTTGCGGGGGTGGCACCATCCGTGCCCCCCGCCATTACAGGTACAGCCGCCACCCAGCGCACCATCTCCGCCCTCCCAGCAGCCCCTCCGCGTTCGCCCCGTGCCCGCTCTGCCAGGAAGCCGGGCATCTCCTTCGCCCCAGGCACCTCAGGCCCTGCCCCTGTTACCCCCGCTGCCCTCAGTGAGGAGGTCATTGACCTCCTCCGAACGCTCATTGTTGGGCAGACTACCCTTTTGAATGCCATCCAGGGGGTGGAGAGGGAGGTTCATCGCAGCAATGCGTACCTGGAGGGCATTCATTCGGATCAGGCTGCCCATCAGCGATCGTTCCAGGCTCTGGCCTCAGCACTGACGGCAGCCATTGTCCCTGTCTCCTGCCTGCCTCTACTAACTCCCTCCTCCCAGTCTCCTGTTCCTCTGCCTGTCCCACCCACACCATCAGACCAGCCTGCACACACCTCAACACCCAAGAGAAGCTCATCCAAACATAAGCACCACAGATCACGCAGACATTCACACACGCAACATTCCGATGCAGACATGCCAACAGTCACTACCACCTCTGTGACCCCCACCTCCTCGTCTCCCTCCTCCCTCCCTGTGACGTCTACACTCACACCTCCATTCACCTCACCATCAGCCAGTGTTTCCATCACCAGCACACCCTCCACTCCAGTCCGCACACGTGCAGTCACCACCCCCACTGCCATTTACACGTCCCCTGTGTCCTCTCCCACTGTGTCTGTCACCCCCTCTTCCACACCACACAAACGCAGCCACCCACCCACCCAACAGCCATCCACCTCACGACAGCCTATCCCTCCTGCACCTGCACCCAAAGACAGCAAACGTGACTCACCTACAACCACATCCTCTCCCTCCACTCCCATTCCCACTGTACCTACCACTCTCCATTGTCCCAAGAAGCTCTTCCTCGCCACTACTAACTTCTTTCCTGACCCTGAGCCCCCCCCTCCTTCTCGTCGGGGTAAGAAGAGCACCTCAGCCACCACCAGCCCTGCAGCCCCCTTGACAAGGGTGCAGGGGTATTGGAGCCCGCCAGCCCGCATGTCTGGATCTTCGCCCAGCAGCAAGTGGACAGCCAGCCCACCCCCTGGGAAGAGGAGCAGAAGGCGGAAGGGGCGCCGCAGGAGCCCGCCTTCTACATCCCCCCCGGACACCACCCAGAGACAGTCACCAGCCACAGCTCCAAAGGGAGGCAAGGGCCACAGGCCGACGACTAAGGAGGGCAAGGGCAGCAAGTTGGAGAGGTCAGGCAGCAGGCCTGCTGCCCAGGAGGAGCCCACAACCCCCATAGCCGCTGCCCCGGGAGGAACCGGCACAGCTGCCCCGGGAGAGCCCACCAGCCCCATAGCCGCTGCCCAGGGAGGACCCAGCCCAGCTGGCCAGGAGGGCCCCACCACCCACAGCCCAGGTGGGCAGTGAAGGAGCACCATCCCCGCTGCCCAGGAGGGCACCACCAGGCATTTAGCAGTTGGCCATAGACCGTCCGCCGTCTCAAGAACCGCTGAACTGGGCCCTTCAAGGCAAGAACCGCTGAACTGGGCCCCGCCGTCTCAAGAACCGCTGAACTGGGCCCTTCAAGGCAAGAACCGCTGAACTGGGCCCCGCGGTCTCAAGAACCGCTGAACTGGGCCCCGCCGTCTCATGAACCGCTGAACTGGGCCCTTCAAGGCAAGAACCGCTGAACTGGGCCCCGCCGTCTCAAGAACCGCTGAACTGGGCCCTTCAAGGCAAGAACCGCTGAACTGGGCCCCGCCGTCTCATGAACCGCTGAACTGGGCCCTTCAAGGCAAGAACCGCTGAACTGGGCCCCGCCGTCTCAAGAACCGCTGAACTGGGCCCTTCAAGGCAAGAACCGCTGAACTGGGCCCCGCCGTCTCATGAACCGCTGAACTGGGCCCTTCAAGGCAAGAACCGCTGAACTGGGCCCCGCCGTCTCAAGAACCGCTGAACTGGGCCCTTCAAGGCAAGAACCGCTGAACTGGGCCCCGCCGTCTCAAGAACCGCTGAACTGGGCCCCGCCGTCTCAAGAACCGCTGAACTGGGCCCTTCAAGGCAAGAACCGCTGAACTGGGCCCCGCCGTCTCATGAACCGCTGAACTGGGCCCTTCAAGGCAAGAACCGCTGAACTGGGCCCCGCCGTCTCAAGAACCGCTGAACTGGGCCCTTCAAGGCAAGAACCGCTGAACTGGGCCCCGCCGTCTCAAGAACCGCTGAACTGGGCCCCGCCGTCTCAAGAACCGCTGAACTGGGCCCCGCCGTCTCATGAACCGCTGAACTGGGCCCTTCAGGGCAAGAACCGCTGGCCCTTTGGCAGACGTGGCAGGGCAGGATCTATCTCGGGCAGGGCTGCAGGATGTCCTCTGGCCAACTTGCCTCCTCCAGTGGCAGTGGGGTCTGTTATGGACTGTATGGACTGTGGCTTTGCTCTCCCCAGGATGGCCCAGTGGGCAGGCCACCCACTGTATGGACTGTATGGACTGTGGCTTTGCTCTCCCCAGGATGGCCCAGTGGGCAGGCCACCCACTGTATGGACTGTATGGACTGTGGCTTTGCTCTCCCCAGGATGGCCCAGTGGGCAGGCCACCCACTGTATGGACTGTTTGGACTGTGGCTTTGCTCTCCCCAGGATGGCCCAGTGGGCAGGCCACCCACTGTATGGACTGTATGGACTGTGGCTTTGCTCTCCCCAGGATGGCCCAGTGGGCAGGCCACCCACTGTATGGACTGTTTGGACTGTGGCTTTGCTCTCCCCAGGATGGCCCAGTGGGCAGACCACCCACTGTATGGACTGTATGGACTGTGGCTTTGCTCTCCCCAGGATGGCCCAGTGGGCAGGCCACCCACTGTATGGACTGTTTGGACTGTGGCTTTGCTCTCCCCAGGATGGGCCAGTGGGCAGGCCACCCACTGTATGGACTGTATGGACTGTGGCTTTGCTCTCCCCAGGATGGCCCAGTGGGCAGGCCACCCACTGTATGGACTGTTTGGACTGTGGCTTTGCTCTCCCCAGGATGGCCCAGTGGTCATGGAGTCCCCTCGTGGATCTGGCGTCGTGTACTCAAGTGGCTGAGGTGCCCCCCCTTCCCTTCCCCCTGAGGTGCCTGTCCTATTTTCTTTCTGATGCCCCTGCAGTGTTCTCTCCGTGGAGTTCTTGTCGTGGGACTGGGCCTTGCCCCTTTGTACAGGACCCCTGTGATCCACGGACAGTGGTTGGACTACATTTAGTAGCTGTATATATTTTGTACATAGTTTATTTATTTATTGGGATTAATGGCGTACATATTTCAATATATCTGCCCGTTTATGATCTCTTCTTTTGGTCTTTGCATTATTTCAGAGGGGGGTGGTTTGTGGGTTGTGACAGTGATCTGTGGGAATGCATTGATGTGTGTGTTGTAGTGGGTGTGGGTGGGTGGGTGTGTGCCGGTAATCTTTTCCCTCCCCTGTGTCGTAGGTGCAGTACTCACCGATGTCTTCCGCGCCGCCGGGCATGCTCCTGGTATATGAGGAGGAATAGGAGTGCGGGGATGACCTGTAACTCTGGCTTCATACTGCCGGAATCTCGCGTGGAGTGCGTAGAGGTGAGCGTTTTCCCGTTCGAAGTCTGTTTCCGCCGTGTTCTTATCGGCGGTGCTCGCGCCCCGGAAAAGGTGGCAGATTGGTGGGTCGTAATAGGGTGGGCGGTACTTTGTCTGCCGCCGGGCTGTTGGCGGGAACCGCCGCGCTGTTTGTTTGTACCGCTGTGGCGGTCGGAGTGTTAAGTTGGCGGGCTGTGTTGGCGGTTCCCGCCAGGGTCAGAATTGCATATTTTAGACCGCCGGCCTGTTGGCGGCTTGGCCGCCGCTTTATCACCGACCGCCAGGGTCAGAATGAGGGCCTAAGTTTGGATATGTTGAATACAACTGCGGAGGAAGGATCGGATTCAATATAGGTGTTTAATACATGTGCACCATAGCCATGGAGATGCACCTAAATCTCTACTTGGGCTCCTTTAAAATCACTCATGAGTAGCTGTGTAAGCTGTAGATCAGGATTGAGGTGCATTGACAGAAATGTACGTTGTCATGGGCGCCATATGTCAGCGCTGGGTACAGTTCTGGAAGAGAAAGGGTTCATGTAGGTCAGGATTAAAGTGCATCAGGGGAGCTATGTGTGTCCCAGTACTGCATAGCAAAGGACAAAGCAGGCCAGGGCTGAAGTGAACTGGGAGAGGTTTATGATAAAATCCTGACATGGTATCTGGTGCTATAAGGTAGGACCAAAGTTCGTTGGCAGAGCTTTTTTTGTGTGACCGAGTTCTGGAACATCTAGAATGAAGTACACTGGCAGAGCTGTCTAGGCAGGGCTTTAAGTGGGCCAGGTCCCGCCTAGTTTGAGCCCAGACAGTAATTAACAAGCATTTGCAAAGCAATGGGTCTCGTGTTTGCTCGAATTAGAGCTATTAGCATTGTAAATTCCTAACTGGACATTTCTTGCTGCAAAAATTTAAAATGAAAAGTAAAACAGTTGACATAAGTGAGCCATTTCAAAGCACCACAGCTGCCATGAGCATGAGCGTGAAGGAGACACACAAAAGGGAAAAAAAGCTCGCTCACAGTCAAACATATCGGCAATTGTGCAGTTATACATGTAACAAGGTCGATGGCCAAGGCGGTAACAAAATCGCCCCAAGGAGGGACAAATGTAAAGCATTTACCAATGATGATAAAGAATTTTAAAAAGGGAAACCCATGAACGAGTGATAGTTATTGGAGTGCGGTGGGCATGGTTAAAAGCCCACAGATAGATTATAACAGGTCAGAGTGCTTGTGCGCTCGGCCTAAAAATGGTGATTGAAGCGGGTTCCTTTCAGGCCTTAATTGTAGCCTTTTAATTTACTGAGTTGAAACAAAGAACTCTGTCAGATTAGCAAGGCTAGGTAGATGGATAATGGAAATCGATGTAATTTCTTTTTTGTTTATATGGTTTCTCTTTCTGCTCTCTGCAGCAGGACTGTTGCTGAGTCTCAGAAGGAAGGAGCAAACTGTGATTCTGATTATTTCTGAAATGGGAGAAGGCCTTTTTTCCCCCTCAGACCCCTGAACAGAGTTCCTTTCAGCATGCTAAATTTGCGAGGCATTCTAGATTCACTTGATTTAGGTCACTCCCATGTAAAAAATTCCATGTCACACCTTTTTGGCCACACCCCTTTTTGAGGATCTCCCCATTTTTTATCCCTCATAAAGTCCTGTGTCTAGGTGTGTCTAAACCAAAATATCAGGGGGTTCTTTAAGGTTAGAGTGAGGTGCAATGGCAGAATTTTGTGTGACTTCAAGCACTGGACTAACAGCGGATGGAGCAGGCCATGTGTTAAAGTCCCATCCATAGGCCCAGGGGGCAAGCAGGAGCGACTTGGCTCAACCGTGAGGTTTGAGGCCTTATACTCCTGATGTCCTGGGGCCTGACCTACTACGGATCCTGAGCAAATGGGCCAAGCACATCTCCAGCACTTGACTCTCAGTGGTAGTGTGGGTCGAGCAGTCCAAGGCTTCTCCGGAGGGAGGTAGATACAGAGCTTTCAACGCACGCTCACACCTCAAAATATGTGCAATATTAACAAAAATGATTAACCAGTCAAATGACTTCTTTCATAACAAAAGAAGTGTTTATAAACAAACAAAGTCAAATATGGCACTCATAAACAATACACACAATCCCCTGAGGTCAGGGCGCTAGTGCTCATTAGGAAGGCCCCTGAGTCCCACTTCCCTCCCACTAGTGGGAGCGGTTATTCCCCATTCACGATAGGTGACATTCAGGTAGGCCTCACTAGCAGTCCGAGGCTAAGGAGTCACACTCTGACTCTTTTATAAAAATTCTAAAGTGTTCCAGCCCTAAGTGCTAACTGGCAGACAATGTCCCCTGGGACCATCAGGCCCTTTGATCAGTCTTACCTGAACTAGCAGGGTTTGCAGGGCCGGAGTCCCTGGAAGGGAAGGAGCTGGGTCTCCTCAATGCTCCTCTGGTGTGATGATAAGTTTCAGTTGATCCTTCCCATAGGTGGGGAGAAGAGGGAGTAATTCAATAGATTCTGGTCCCATTCCTTAGTCAGAGCTTAGGCCCGCACAGGTCACCATGGTCGGTTCTCCTCTCGATGATGGCATCAACCAGGCTAGGATCCTTGTCCTTTCCGATGGCATCTTCTGACATACAGAGTCACCACTCTTATTCCTCACTCAGGCAAAGGCCAGTTCGGCATGGCAGCAAGTTCCTCTTTGGCATGTGGGGTCACAAACACTCAAACCACACACGGGCAACAGCCTGATCAGCACGGTTAACTTTACGGCAGCCCCCTCTGGCATACACTGTCAATGACTTTCACACTACACATGGGCAATGGCCCAATCGGCAGGGTTAACTTCATGCGGGCCCCTCTGACATACGGGATTGCAGTCTTTCCCACTGCACAGCAGTCCTCTTCAAACAGCTAACTAGAAAAACCCACTAGCCAGGATTTCCCACTGGACCTTGCTATCTTGATTGATCTATTCTTCGTCATAGGGAAAGCAGGCAGGCACTGTGGCCCCTGGCTCCAGGGGCAGTCGATCTTGGATTTTCAATGGATTATGTCCCCTTTTCGGTCTGGGAAACTGACAGCCACGCAGTCCTGGTCACAGGCAGAAGTCTTGCAGAGCTTCTCCTCCTCCCACATGCCAACCAGCTGCTTGGCAATTGACAATTTTATAGTCCAGATATCAAACGTGATTTAGGATCTGAGTTTTTGAAGTTTGTGTTGGGGGTCCATTGGAAGTGCCCACTCCTCTGCCCTGCTCTTCATCCAGAAAGCAGTCAGTCTCAGCAGGAATGACTCAAAATCTGATAGCCACACAACACAGGCCACAGGAGTGAGTAGAGGTTCACATCTGGATATTAGCCATAGTGATATATGCATTAAAAAGCTACCCCAGTGCCCGAGCCCTACTCTTTATGATTATCTTGTCAACCTCATCTCCTTCCTGAGATGTGCCTAGTCCTCTTTCCAGGGACCTCTTCCTGAATCAAGGAACACTTTTTAAAGAATACTGAAGAGCCTGGCTTTTCTTTTTCCAGTGTGTGTGTGTGTGTGTGTCCCACCCAGCTCACAGGAATGCGGCAATCCAGAAATCTCTCTGGGGCATTTCTTTACCTTCTCATTCTCCCCCGTCATCCCTGGGTCTCTCAAAATGGAACCCAGAGTCGTCCATGCATTGTACCCCTCACAGGCACACATACACCCAGTATATTCATACAACAGACACTCACTTCACAGCACTGCATACTAACTTGATGTAGGCCAAGGGTGAGTTAAGCACACAGAAGTGGAACTTTACATGAGTGAGCCTGTAGGCCTCACTCCACTGACACAGGTAAAAAGGACCGTTCACTTCTACTGATCACTACACGATATGCTGCCACTACCACGTTGTGCTACTTAATTGCTGTCACAGGCAATAGCCTTTTACCACTATGATGGAACTGCTTTGGGCACTTTTACCGATCCAACAAGTCTGCAATCTGTGAGACATGGTGCACATGCATGATTCGTATTCGCCTATGAAAGCAACAATCAGCACCAGGAAGTCAGACAGTGTTGCAGCTGTGGCACTCACAGCAAGATTCTACACCTATCACCATGCGAGGGATTTTCCATCCCAACACAGAGCGTTGAGTGGACTGGTAGAGCTGTGTGTGGAACTATGTACAAATAGCAGAAGGTGCTCCCAGTAGTTCTAAAGGGATTGATTGTCTCTCAGGTCAGCTGAACAGGCCTCGGGGACTACTCTGTTTTAAAATATCTTCCTTGCATCTCAGTGAAGCACCCACTACATGGGCCTCACCTGTCACGATTGAACAGGTCCAGTGACTAGCACTGAGTGATAATAAATACTAACTGAACAACTGTAAGCTACAGACTCAGGCTCTCATTACGACTGTGATGGTCTTAAGAACGCCACATTACGGCTGTGGCGGAGCCGCCACTGTCCGACCGCCAGCACCACCAGGTTGCCGGCCGTCGACAGCCTGCCAGTTTTAGCGGTCATTATCTGCCAGGACAGCACTGCAAGCAGCACTGCCCTCTTGATTACAAGCCCCCTTTCCGCCAGCCTTTGCATGGCAGTCAGGCAGCCATGCAAAGGCATGGGCAGTGCAGGAGCCCCCATGGACAGCCTTTCACTGCCTGAATTACGGGCAATGAAAAGCGCAATGGGTGCTGTCGCACCCAACGCACTACAACATTGCCACCGGCTCGATTATGAGCCGGCGTCAATGTTATGGTGAGTTTACCACTGGGCCGGCAGGTCATCTTGGCTATTGGTCATATATGATCCATTGTAAAATAACGTGCCACTTCACCGGCGTACCTGTTTCCGACTGTGACATAGCCATTGTCGCTCCTATGTGCAGCACATTTTCCAATGACAATTTCAGTAGGCTGCTGTAGATCTTCCAATAGATCTTTAATCCGTTGCCCATTTCTGATGGGCGTACCAGCAGAAGTCATGAAACCTCGCTGTAACTGCTATTGGGCATAGCCATGGACGACACCTAACCCATATTGACTGTCTGTAAATATAGTCACCCTCATTTTGGTTGTCAAGCTACAAACTCTAGTAAGGGCAATTAGTTCTGCAACTTGTGCTGAAGAAACATCTTGAAGAAATGAAGCCTCAACTATTTCCTGGATAGTGCATACTGCATATGCTGATCTTAACCATCCTTCATTTGTTCTCAAACATGAGCCATCCAAAAATAGAAAATAATCTGGATTTAAACAAAAGTCTCATTATTTATGTCCAGTCTGGTTTTGATGCTTAAATCTGTGATACAAAGGCAATCATATTCAAATTGGTCAGACTCAGTCCTTCCAGGAATGGGCAGCAATGTGCTAGAATTCAGTACTTGACATCTCCTCAGCACAACATTACTTCCTGGCAAAATCTGCTGCTCATATTTTGTTTGTCTCGAGTTTATGAGATGCTGTGTTTTATTCTTTGTTAGTAACACCTCAAACGAATGCGGGACCATGACAGTCAGAGGAAATACAATCATAATGCTTTTACATTTCTCCAAACACACCCAGGAAAAGTGGCCATAACAGGATCAAGAGTCACTGAGAAATAAGCTGTAGGTCTCTTATTGCTTCCATGCATTTGGGTCAGCACTGAGAGAGTGCAGCCCTCCCTCACTGCTAAACAAAATGAACTCTTTTGTATAATCTGGCATTCCAATTGCCAGGGCATGACATAGACTTCCTCTCAGCTCTAGGAATGCTCTCATGCATTTGTTGTCCCATGGGATTGGATCAGTTACATCTTTGTGTGTCATTCTCAGTAAAGGTTTTGCCACCAAGGAAACATTGAGAATTCAGTGTCTACAGTAGCCAACACTTCCCAGAAGCATCTGGACTTCTTTCTGTGTTTTTGGGAGATTTATTTTTAAAATAATTTCAACTCTTCCTCTCTGGACACTTTCCTTATTCCCACTTTCAATAATGGGTCCTAAGTAGCGCACTTCTCTCTGACAGTACTGTCATTTATTTGGAACTACTTTCTGTCCATTGTCGGCCAAATGATTTAGCAATGCTAATGAATAATCAACTTGGCAATATTCTTTAGTACTTGATGTAATGAAATAAATCATCAATTTACTGGCTCAGAACTGAACTTTTAGGCAATTCCAGGGATTCTAGTTCTTCTTCAGTATCTGATTAAAAAGGGACAGGCTCTCTGTGTACCCTTGTGGCACACGAGACCACATTAATACCTTCTCTCGAAACATGAAGGAAAATAAGAATTGACTGTCTTCATGTAAAGGTATTGAAAAGAAAGCCTGGCAAAGGTCAATCACAGTGAACCACTCAGCTGTACATGGAATCTGGTAAAATATGGTGGCTGGATTCAGCACCACAGGACAACATGGGATTACAATCTCATGTATTTCTCTTAAATCCTGTACTATTCTAAACTTCCCATTTGATTTTTGTAATCCCATAATTGGTGAGTTACTTAGGCTATCAATTAGTTCTCTCAGAATGTCCTTCTCCAACATTTTGTAACCCCTTCTATCACTTCTGGAGTCATCGGGAAGGGAGGTGTTCTTGGAAAAGACTGCATTTGGTTTGATGTTTATTCTGGCTGGCTCAACTCCCTTGATTGGTCCAATTTCATTCCTGTCATATCCCACACTTCTGGTTTGACTTTTGCAATTAGTTCTATTGGTAGGTCATTTATCACCAAGATGTGATAAGATCCTGCTGTCTTCGTCTCACCATACTTAAAATCAGCATCCTCATCATATGTCTGAAATTCAATTCCATGTGGCGTGCAACTAATAGTGCAATTTAACTTGCACTGTAAAACCCTTCCTAACAAATTAACAGGACCACTAATTTATATTTTTATATTTTTCTTTGAAGGAACCTATTTTTACAGGTACTTCTTTTGAAATCAGGTTAGTAACTTGTTTATTGGTAACTCCCACAACTTGTATGACTTTTCCAGCAAGGATGTAGGTCTGACACTTCTGCTAATCACACAGTGGAACGGTGGCTCCAGAGTCAATAAGAAATGACAATTGGTGACCATTCATGTTTCCGCCTAAGTATGGTCCACTCTGGTCTACCTCTAACACTGTACCAGCATGCAGTCTACCTTCCCCCTCGGGCCCCATCATTGCGATGTGCCGGAGTTTAGCATTCTGCTGTTATCAATCATTGGAAATTGTTGAATTGCATTTTGATTTTGAAACTGCATCACATTTCAATTCATCTTGGGTAATTGAGTTTGATTACATCTTACTCTATTTATAGTAGGCTGAAACATACAGGCTTGTGACGTGGGTAAGATCTGATTTTGATTTTGTACAGGGACGTGCACTTGTTGCCTTGGGACACTTGACATCTAAACTTGATTCACATTCTGCATCTGATTATTTATTTATACGTTGTTTCTGCCTGCCAGCCCAGCAGGAAACTCATAACAGGGCCCGTGGAGGAACAGCTGCATAAGTGGTCATCTCGATGCGGGACTTTGGTGGGCGGCCTCCACATCTGCCCCTGGATGTTAGATTCCTGTAAAGTTTAGGACTTAAGTGGGCTAAGCTACAGAGAGTTTTGTACACGCCTTGTTAGATCATCTCTGTTCAAGAGTTGCTTCATGTTTTCAACGAGAAAGCACTTGTCTGGAAGCCATGAAATACATTATTCTTTCTATAGTAAAAACAAATGTGGTTTGGTGTAGACATTGTCAGAAAACAGGCCAATTAATTTCCACCAATTTTACAGGTTTGCACCCTTTACATATCCCTGCCATTGCTACTGAAGCTTAGCTCAACCTTGGAACTTGGAAGAGAATGGAAGAATCTCTTCCCCGAAGAGTTGACTCTCTGGATTGTAGGGAACAATCACCCGACATGACTTGGACTCCCAAGGTCATAGGAGTCTGCAGGCTGCCGGTAGCAATGTAAGCCCACTGTCTAGACCTTGTGTGGGCCATGCCACATGTGGTGTACTCATGAGTACACAGAGACTGGTGCACAAAGCTCTAGATTCAGAGTTATAGAAGCTGTTTTCTGTTGTGTCCTGTCCCACCACAAGTGAGGATACCTGTAAGTTGAGAATGGAATGAGATATGTGCAACATCTATTTTTACTGCTCTTAGAAGCAACAACAGAACTATATCAAAGATTGTGATGAAATGAGAAGGCATTAGAAGAGTTGGGTGACATTTCAGTAGTAGACAACAAAGTGGTGGAAATGGAAGTGTAGGCCTTTTCCACAGGGACACTAGCTGTCTCCCACATGCTGCTCCATTTTGTGGCCAAGCCTCTTTTTAGGTCTCACCTAAAGACAGCATTTAGAACTCTGTTATCAAAGACATATTGTGGAGAATATGAATACCTAAAGTGGGCTTTAGGCCTGCTCATTACTTACCACACCATTAGCTGGTTTTCTTATCAACCGTATTTGCTTCTTATTGAATGGATTTTCTTCGTCTTCTTTTGTTTGCCCCTGCCCCAGAGCATATTATCATTCTTTCCAATGGATGACTTGAGTCCTTTCACTGCTGACATTAAAGGAACTACTCTCCCCCCCAAATACTCACCCCTTCCCTCGTGTTCTGTGTTGCTCCCATCCCACCCACCCACTCATCCATTGCTTCCCCCACTCCTTCCTACCGGGCTTTTTTGTTTTTTATTATTTTTAATACCCCTGTGCCTCAAGCTCCCCATTGCTCTCCCTCCATTAACTCCTCTTTGCCACCCCATGTTCACTTCTTCCCCACTTGCTCCTCCATTGCTCTCCCACCCCTCTCTTCTCATGGTGGGGAGGGGACAACAGCTGATCTTTTCTACCAGGCTACTCCTTCCACAAAATGTTCTTTCACACATCCTGAATTTAGTTACTGTTTTTACTTACCGCTCCAAGTTGCAGGCTGCAACCATATGGAACCATATTTTTTTTTCAAAAAAGGCAGCTGTGTGATGCAATATGTGCAACATTTTGTTTTTGCTCAGTGGCAAAAAGCTCGACCAAGACAATAGGTCTGTATTGGCAGCTAAGAGACAACATCTATTGACTTAATCAATGCTTGTTCGAATGATCTGTGGATCTGAGGTAGATAATCTCTGATGTTACCAGGTGGATAGGGACGCGGTTACCTGTTACCAGGTGGCACCAATGTTGCATGCATTTGAATGGGAACTGATGTATGGTCTCGGAAAGGAGAAGGCCGCAGTTGAGCAGTTTGAGGCACAAGCTGGTCGGTGCTGGTAGTGGAATCTGGGTGGAGTGGGAGATACCTTACTATACCGCCCAGCTCGAAGGGCTGTTAATAGTGGGTTGCAGTTGTTCACCTTACACCGCATTTACATTGAACTCTGTCCTTGGAGGTGGTGTAATCAAGTGCACCCAAATTCGGAGTGTACTTGGTTCACCCCTAATTCGACCCTCTCTCAATTTGTGTTTTTTGGGTTGCTGTTTTGTATATATATATATACATATATATATATAAAGGAAGAACTCGATCCGAATGTATTATGGCGCTTTACTTGAGCATCCGTTGTATTACACAAGGTCGCATTCTCTTTCTAGGCAGGGGGACATTTGCCCAAAATCACAGCATGTTGAGCGGACTCGAACCTGGTTCCCCAATTTTACAGTGGGCACCTCTGGCCACAATGTGAGATCCTCCACCCTTAGTCCAACCTCTCTCCGTTTATTTCGCTGCAAAGCTTAGATGTAGCATTTTCTGTGTCTGAATGTATTTGTTTGTGTGGCTAGACTGGTTTGGCGTATCACTAAACCAATGTGCTCCCCCCCACTTGCAATATATCAGTGTGTCTCAAGCCGGGCTTGAGATGCATTTGCAGAGTCTTGGAATGAAGCCTGTTTTCAAGCACATTGGCAGAGGCAAGGGGCCGTGCGGATAGGAGGGGTGAGAAAGGTCAGCATTTCTTTCTGGAATCCATCAGTTTTGGTCTGCTAAACTTTCTAGGAGAATTTGAATTGAAAGACTTTAAATTGAAGGGACCTTAAGATAAGATAAAATCGGCCTGAGCACGATTAAAGGGCCTTCGAGGGTCACCCAGCCTGTCCGAGATAAAGCACGTGCACTCCGTACAGAAAGGGGCGCTTAGCGAATGCAGACCAAAAGAGCTTGACGCTGCTTAAACAGCGCCCTCGGCGAAACCTTTTTTGCCCCCATCCCCCTCTTAAAATGGCTTGACAACTTGGGAGGAGGAGCAGGGAGAGAGTGAGGGGTCAAGATTCGTGTTAAAGGTCGGTCCTGCAGCCCACCTGCGCTACTGTCACCTCACAAACCTCTGCGTTTGTCAACAAGGGAAGGCTTGCGGGTGGGTGCAGCGTCAGACTCGGATCTGTGGAGCGTGATTCGGGCACTATTCGTCGGTGTTCTGATCAGAGGTGGGGAACGGGGTAGCACTTCCCGTGAATGAGCCGGCAGTCGAGGACTAGAGGGCTCCTTCTCTTCAGAAAGGGGCTCCCTGTGTCTTTCCTGACTGCCACCCCACACCTTTCTCGTACGCTGGTCCCACACAGACAAAGGGCGGACTCAGCCGCACGCATCACTCCTCCCCATCGTTCTTACTCAGGCTGTCTTTGGCCGCTGACCTGGGGCCTCTCCTGATAGTCACAGTGCACCAGGGAGCAGGGGCCTGGCACTGCTGTCACTGAAAACTCCCTCCAAGCTCACCCAGAACACGTACACCCCAGCCTGGACTCTGAACCTCTCATGGATATGACCCCCTAACCTCTCAGCGGATTATGACGCTTGCACACCTCTTTGTCAAAACAAACTTAAGGGCAGGTGGTCAAAGCTTTTCTGAGGAGCCTGTCGCCTGCACTGCTGGATGCTGGCTTTGCTGAATACCAAGGATGCCTGGACTTTATTCCACATTATGCCTCTGCCTTCCAACAACTCGCGCTTTCTGTTTCTTTATCTCACTCTTGCAGGACCTTTTTCGTCCCTGTTTTCTACCATTATCATTATTCTGCAACTTTTTTTTCCTCCCGTTACTGCCTCTCTGTCTGAGTCAAAGTCTGACCATAAAAAATAAGTCCTGGTACCCAAAATGAGTGCTGGTGCCCACCATCTGCAAGCACCGGAACAAATTAAGGATTGAAAATATCAAATGTCCTCAGTAGTGACAGATGCCATCGCCCATTATGTAGCACACTGATGCCACGAGCGTGGCCTAGATGCCCTCAGAATGCACGCAAAGGCAATGGCAAGGGTGTTGGTCAATGCAGTACTGGAAAGGATGGTGCCGTGTTTGCACCAGCAGTACACGGTGCTTAATTTGTGCTTATTGTTTCCGGTGGCACTTATTTTTGAGGGCCGGCGCTTATTTTTCTACCTCAAACATTTGCTGTGAGCAAAAGACATATGGGAAAGGCGGAGGGAGAGAAAAATAAAAAGCGTCACAAAGGTAGAAAGCAGAAAGCTGCAAGAGTGAGCTGGAAGGGAGGGAGTGGCTTTGAATGGATTGAAGAGGCCCGAAATGGCTTCAGAATTATGCCGCCTCGGTATCCGTGCTGGCACATTTAAATGCCAGCACGCCGGGTGTTTAAGAGGGCGGCTTTGGGCACCGGCACTTTTTATTTACAAATTAAGCACTGTCAGTACACATTGCTGTATTGAAGCCTGGAGACAAGCTGTGCGTGAAGGCGCAGCCATGTCTGGATGGACCTGTGGAAGACAAGGTGATTGTGAATATTCCTGATGCAGACCGAACTAGAGTTTCAGAAGTTTTGACTGAGAATGTTGGTGCTTTGAAAAAAGATTTGTTGTTGGCTACGGGTGCTGTACCAGGCCAAAAGAGGCCAACAGACCATTCAGAAGGTTGTACCCCCGTTCCATGGCTTTCTTCAGGCTGTAGATGTAACTCCTGCAGCCATAGCTTGATGTGAGCAATTCTCGGTTAGAGCACAGCAGTGATAAAACAAGCATTGGCAAAGTCAGTAGGTTTCGTCTTTGTTTTTTATTTCTGTGTACGTTAATTGTAAAATATTAAAAACATGCTATAGTAATTTTTGTTACACATTTGCTAAACCGTTCATGGTTTATCAAATTTTGAAACAAACATTATTATAACAATTTTGTAATATTTGTATTCGTTAGATAGAACGAAGAATAAGAAGCAAAATCTATTGGCATGATGCGAAGAAGACGGAGAACCAGCTCCCTGTATTGTAGTACCGATACACACGAAGTGCCCTCAATACACCGCTCCCTGTATTGTAATACTTTGTACTACTGATATGCTTTAAGTGCCCTCAAAACGTGCCTGGACAAGAAAGAGTGAGAGAGGGAGAAAGAGAGAGACAGAGAGAGGTGTAAGTACAGGTAGGTGTAGAGGTAGGTAGAGGTAGGTGTAGGTAGAGGTAGGAGTAAAGGTAGGTATAGGTAGAAGTAGGTGTAAGTGTAGGTAGAGGTAGAGATAGGCAGATGTAGGTGGAGATAGAGGCAGGTGTAGGTAGGGGTTGGTGTAGGTAGAGATAGGTGTAGATAGAGGTAGGTGTGAGTAGAGTAGAGGTAGGTGTAAGTAGGAGTAGGTAGAGGTAGGTGTAGGTAGGGGTACGTAGAGGTAGAGGTGGGTGTAGGTAGAGGTAAATGTAGGTAGAGGTAGGATTAGGTAGAGGCAGTTGTAGGTAGAGGTAGGTAGGTCTAGGTAGAGGTAGGTGCAGGTAGAGGTAGGTACATGTAGATGTAGTTAGAGGTAGAGCTAGGTAGAGTTAGATGTAGGTAGAGGTAAGTGTAGGTAGAGGTAGGAGTAGGTAGAGGCAGTTGTAGGTAGAGGTAGTTAGGTGTAGGTAGAGGTAGGTACATGTAGATGTAGTTAGAGGTAGAGCTAGATAGAGGTAGGTGTAGGTATAGGGACAGGTAGAGGTAGGTGTAGGTAGAGGTAGGTTTAGGTACAGGCAGAGGTAGGTGTAGGTAGAGGTAGAGGTAGGTGTAGGTAGAGGTAGGTGTAGATAGAGGTATGTGTAGGTACAGGCAGAGGTAGGTGTAGGAAGCGCTAGGTGTAGGTAGAGGTAGGTGCAGGTGTAGGTAGAGGTAGGTGTAGGTAGAGGGAGGTGTAAGTGTAAGTAGAGGTAGGTGTAGGTAGAGGCAGAGGTAGGTGTAGGTAGAGAAAGAGGTAGAGCTAGGTGTAGGTAGAGGCAGGTGTAGATAGATGTAGGTATAAGTAAAGGTAGATGTAGAGGTAGGTGTAGGTACAGGTAGGTGTAGAGCTAGGTAGAGCTAGGTAGAGGTAGGTGTAGGTAGAGGTAGGTAGGTGTAGATAGAGGTAGGTGTAGAGGTAGAGGTAGGTAGTGGTAGAGAGAGATAGAGGTAGGTATAGAGGTAGTGGTAGGTAGAGGTAGAGAGAGGTATAGGTGGAGAGATATTCAAGAACAAAGCGCCATCAGCACTTAAAGTGCAAAACAAGAGGCAAATACCGTGTGTAATAACACAGGCTGGAGAAAGAGATAAAAAACGGAGTCAAAGCAGCCCGCTCTGATACACTGTGGATTCACAGTAATGGTAGGCCTGTTGCATGCGGATCCTAGGGTAGAGGATGTGGCCTAATGGCCTGAGTTGCTGACTTTGGAGATGGGAAACCAGGCATGAGTCTCAGTGTTGTCTCAACATCCTGTGATTCTGGTCAAATCACTTAGGGCCTGATTCTAACTTTGGAGGACGGTGTTAAACCGTCCCAAAAGTGGCGGATATACCACCTACCGTATTACGAGTTCCATAGGATATAATGGACTCGTAATACGGTAGGTGGTATATCCGCCACTTTTGGGACGGTTTAACACCGTCCTCCAAAGTTAGAATCAGGCCCTTAATCTCCCTGTGCCTACCAAAAATGACTGTCTCCTTCTGTAATGTAACCTGTGCTCATGTAACGCACTCCAATGCCTTCAAGTCGACAGGTGCAGACACCAAAGCAGCGACATGCCCAAACAACATACCGCCATGGAGTGCAAAGTGAAAGAAATACAGCAAGTTGTTAGTCGCAGACACATAAGAATCAGAGACATGCCCAAACAACATACCGTCACGGAGCGCGAAGCAAAAGAATTATAAAAAGAAGTACCTTCAGTGTGGTAGCCAGAGAGGAAGGACACTGGCCAGTGTCCAATGGGAAGTGACCGGAAAGAGTACTTGGTCTAGAGGCAACCCGCCGACAAGAACGGCGAAGAAGACAACAAGAAATTAAGCAGGACGACATGCAGACAACGTGCAGGCCAATCAGAAGCACATAAATCAGAGCTACGTTGAACTAAGCCAATGGTAAGTTCAGGTAAATAAGGGGCTGGGCCTAGACCCTTTAAAGTTTTTTTTATGAACAATAGATTTTGCAAGCAGCGTGCAAGTGCTCCTGCAGGCAAAACCTAAACAAGCATTTGCAGTTCAATGGGTCTTGCATTTGCTCGAGTTAGAGCTGTTAACATTGTAAACTCCTAACTGAACTTTTCTTGCTACTTAAATTGAAATTGAAAAGTCAAACAGCTGACATAAGCGAGACGATTCAAAGCGCCAGGGCCGCCATGAGCGTAAAGGAGATACACAAAAGGAAAAAGAAGTTTGCTTGCTGTTAAACATATCAGCAATCATGCAATTATCCATGTAACAGAGGCAGTCTGCTAGGCGGTAACAAAACCACCCCAAGGAGGGACAAACGTAAAACATTTACCAATGATAACAAAGGATTTTTGAAAGGCAGTCCCACGAACGAGTGACAGTGATGGGCGTGGTTAAAAGCCCACAGTTAAATTACAACAGATCAGAGCACTCAACCTCCTTCTCACACATCCACTCCGCTTGGAATATAGGATGTACAACTATACTTCAAAAACACAGAAAGGCCACCACCATGGCACTTTACTGGCCTTTGCCAAGGGTGTTCCATGTGATCCTGGTCGTGCATTGCTGGCAACTGATCAAAAAATCACTCAGATGATTGTTCTCCCAAAAGTGAATCAAACCTCGGACAGATTCTAAGAAGGTTTTCCTCTTGCATTGAAACCAAACAGAAGATGCACAAAAAGGGCAGCAGTTCTCATCCAATACAAGTACGGCACTGAAATCCACTCAGATGAACCCCATCTCATATTTACAGGACCGCGCACAGCAAGAAACACAAAAGTGAAAGGATTGACTCCTGAACTCCTCTCCTTTCAGGTTCCAGCACTGGGTCAGAGTCCATCCTTGACCACACTTTTGCATGTTGGTTATTTGACTCACTTCATCCTGCACTCCTGGTGATGGAAGCAGGATCTGCTTTTTTGATACCAAACCCTCAAGAACTTCTTTGTGCAAGGATCGAGATTACCAGGATCTTTGGGAGACGAATCCCAAAGCTTTTTCCATGATTCTCCTTCAATACTTCTCTACTTGCAGGTTCTAGATTACGCACGAGGGTCACCTAAGGCTCACAGCTCACTGCATGCCCCTATGCTAGCAAGCTTCTGTCTTTATCAGGTGATTGTTCATAGGCCTGCGGATTCAGAGGGTCATTCTGACCCTGGCGGCCGGTGGCCGCCAGGGCCACCGACCACGGGAGCACCGCCGACAGGCTGGCGGTGCTCCAATGAGCATTCTGACCGCGGCGGTTCAGCCGCGGTCAGAAGCGGAAAGTCAGCGGTCTCCCGCTGACTTTCCGCTGCTCATTGGAATCCTCCATGGCTGCGGAGCGCGCTCCGCAGCCATGAGGATTCTGACCCCCCCTACCGCCATCCAGTTCATGGCGGGAAAGCCGCCATGAACAGGATGGCGGTAGGGGGGGTCGCGGGGCCCCTGGGGGCCCCTGCCATGCCCATGCCAATGGCATGGGCACGGCAGGGGCCCCCGTAAGAGGGCCCCAAAATGTATTTCACTGTCTGCCTTGCAGACAGTGAAATACGCGACGGGTGCAGTAGCACCCGTCGCACCTTCCCACTCCGCCGGCTCGATTACGAGCCGGCATCCTCGTGGGAAGGTCGTTTTCCCCTGGGCTGGCGGGCGGTTTAACTGGAACCGCCCGCCAGCCCAGGGGAAAACTCGTAATACCCGCCGCGGTCTTTTGACCGCGGCGCGGTAATTTGGAGGGCGGGATCCTGGCGGGCGGCCTCCGCCGCCCGCCAGGGTCATAATGAGGCCCTCAGTCTCTAATGATGATCTGTTCAACCTCGATCTGTATCCTACAGTCTTCCTGTTATTCTTTGTCCTTCCTGTTTCTGCCACTTGTTGAAAAATGCCCATATTCTCTCACCAAAATCTCCACATTCTCAGGCTGCTTCATCTCTCCTATATCTTTGCATAAAGGGCCCAATAGCTCAAAGAAGCTGACTAGCACCCCACATCACTCTTGCTGAACAATAGCTACCACTTTTCAAAATCCATGCTCGGATCACAGGAGTGACTCACCGGATAAGGTCTGACGTTATTAAACTTGTACAGGGCTCAGCAGCCACTTAGCAATAACTTATTTTGGGGAATAGAAATGCAACTGGGTGTTGCCGTCACTCATTACACAGTACTCAGGTCACTGAATGTGAACTCCACTCAAGAACCACTCATCAAAAGCCCGTCTCATGTCACAGAACTCAGGCCAGCAGGGATTTTTTAAAAATTATTATTATATTTTCATTTCAGGTATAGATATACAAAAATAAAACAGGAACTGTACCTAAGTAGCATTAAGCATTAATAATCCTTTTTCCTTTGGCTGGTGACATTACAATATCTTCCTCTAATCCCTTCGTATTGGTTGATTGATTATATTTGTCAATACTATTTGCTATGTTTGCCTTGATTATAGAATCAGCGAAGCATTCAAAGAACCATCCCTTATTCAGTTCCCGATATATAAACACATCCAGGTTTCAATCATTTTATATGGTGTTAACACATTATTAACAAACAGTTCTTTACTACGACTCCCGACTTCCATTTTACTTAGCTTACTATCCCACTAACTACTGCCATATAGCTGTAAACCTTTTTATATTCCAGACGCGTTTTGAATATGCTTCCTCATATTTCTTGGTTCTTAACATTCTATTCCACCAGTTCTGCATTGTAGGAATCGTTTGAGTGGAAACTGGAGTATTAATGATAGAGCTACTGCAAAAACTATCACTATCAAATAATGTTGATATTTAGCTAGCTGGCTTGTTTTGTCAGATACTCCAAACAGCACTAGACTTGGTTCTAGCTCAATGCTTGCATTAGAGCTGTGATTTATTACTTTCTTTATTTCCAACCAAAAAATAGTTAATTTGGGACAGTCTAAAAAATATGGCACCAGTTCCCCTGCCCCTCCGGATGGCAGCAAAAGCATTGATTGGGAATTGATGGAAACATTGTGTGTATCGTCCCAGGAGTGTAATAAGCCATCCATCTGGAGAGAAAAGACATTCTCTTATAGTTAGATGCTCTCAACAATGTGTACCTGTGACAGGACGAACAGTATAAAGGCAACGGAGAGAAATTGTGGTGCTCAGGTAAGTGGTTTATTTAAAAAATATTTCGATGTTGATGTCTACGGAGTTCTGGTTTTTAGTCTCAAGGTGTTGCCTTTTCTTCCTCTTAATGGTGTTTTCCTCCTTCTTTCTTTGTTCTCTTTAAGGTTGATGCTCTGGCGGTCTCTCGTGTGGTTCCAGTGTTGGGGTACCGAAAGCAAAAGGAAATAAACGCGACAGTAAGTGGGACGAATAGGTATGTTTCTTTCTCTGAACTATGACAGAATGGGGAAGAGGCAACAAAGGGTGGGGTTGTGCCAGTGAAGAGATGTGGGTACAAAGTGACTAACTTCTTTTTAGTGCACTGATAGGTGACTCATACGTGTTTGTCCCTGTGCCCTCCAATCCCCTCCCAATCCACCCCTCACCCTTCCTTAGTTCCCTTCCCCAGTCCCCTTTACTGTGGTGCTCCCTCTGTTGGTCCAAAAAGACCGTACCTTAGTAAGCCACGACCCTCCAGGGTCGTGGCTGGCGCTGGGGTGGTCCGTCTGTGGATAATCTTTGACAGCGCTGACCGGTTCCAGCACCTCGTCGTGTGTGTGGTCCGTCCTTTCCGTTGGTCTCCTCTCCAGTTTCTCCTCCTTCGTTCGCTCCGTCCTCTCCTCCGATCTCCTCTCCCTCGGGCTCCTTTTTCTCTATGCTAGATGCACTCCGCCTCTTCACTCCCCCGGGCCGGAAACCCTCCCGGGTTACCGTGGCAACGCCGGGATGCCAGCCTCCATCTGGAAGCGTTCCCACGGCAACGTGGGAACGCGGACAAAACATATCGGAATCATCCGATACGTCAGCTGCAGCCCTTCCCGAAGGGGTGATCGGGGATACCCGTTCACAGTAACCCTACTTCCGAAATAATTCTCCAATCTTCGTTAGATATTACACATTGTGTTGTTCTGGAGATTTTATTCCTGAAATCTGTAATTATTTCAGAAGAGGGTTGATCAGCTAGCAATCCGCACCATTTCCCATGTGTAAAGAAATGGCTCCCTGTTGCAGTTACCGCCCACTTTTTGCTTGATACTGATGCTGACTTGACTGAGAAGTGTGCTGGTACCCTGCTAACCAGGCCCCAGCACCAGTGTTCTTTCACCTAAAATGTACCATTGTCTCCACAATTGGCACAACCCTGGCACCCAGGTAAGTCCCTTGTAACTGGTACCCCTGGTACCAAGGGCCCTGATGCCAGGGAAGGTCTCTAAGGGCTGCAGCATGTCTTATGCCACCCAAGGGACCCCTCACTCAGCACAGACACACTGCTTGCCAGCTTGTGTGTGCTGGTGGGGAGAAAATGACTAAGTCGACATGGCACTCCCCTCAGGGTGCCATGCCAACCTCACACTGCCTGTGGCATAGGTAAGTCACCCCTCTAGCAGGCCTCACAGCCCTAAGGCAGGGTGCACTATACCACAGGTGAGGGCATAGGTGCATGAGCACTATGCCCCTACAGTGTCTAAGCAAAACCTTAGACATTGTAAGTGCAGGGTAGCCATAAGAGTATATGGCCTGGGAGTCTGTCAAAAACAAACTCCACAGCTCCATAATGGCTACACTGAATACTGGGAAGTTTAGTATCAAACTTCTCAGAATAATAAACCCACACTGATGCCAGTGTTGAATTTATTAAAAAATGCACACAGAGGGCATCTTAGAGATACCCCCTGTATTTTACCCAATTGTTCAGTGCAGGACTGACTGGTCTGTGCCAGCCTGCTGCTGAGAGACGAGTTTCTGACCCCATGCGGTGAGAGCCTTTGTGCTCTCTGAAGACAGAAACAAAGCCTGCTCTGGGTGGAGGTGCTTCACACCTCCCCCCTGCAGGAACTGTAACACCTAGCAGTGAGCTTCAAAGGCTCAAGCTTCGTGTTACAATGCCCCAGGGCACTCCAGCTAGTGGGGATGCCCGCCCCCTGGACACAGCCCCCACTTTTGGCGGCAAGTCCAGGAGGAGATAATGAGAAAAACAAGGAGGAGTCACTGGCCAGTCAGGACAGCCCCTAAGGTGTCCTGAGCTGAGGTGACTCTGACTTTTAGAAATCCTCCATCTTGCAGATGGAGGATTCCCCCAATAGGGATAGGAATGTGACCCCCTCCCCTTGGGAGGAGGCACAAAGAGGGTGTACCCACCCTCAGGGCTAGTAGCCATTGGCTACTAACCCCCCAGACCTAAACACGCCCTTAAATTTAGTATTTAAGGGCTCCCCTGAACCTAAGAATTTAGATTCCTGCAACTTACAGAAGAAGAGGACTGCTGAGCTGAAAAACCCCTGCAGAAGAAGAAAGAAGACACCAACTGCTTTGGCCCCAGTCCTACCGGCCTGTCTCCTGCCTTCCAAAGAAACCTGCTCCAGCGACGCTTTCCCCAGGACCAGCGACCTCTGAATCCTCAGAGGACTGCCCTGCTTCAAGAGGAACAAGAAACTCCCGAGGACAGCGGCCCTGTTCCAAAAAGACTGCAACTTTGTTTCAGAGGAGCAGATTTAAAGACCCCCTGCAATTCCCGCCAGAAGCGTGAGACTTGCAACACTGCACCCGGCGACCCCGACTCGACTGGTGGAGAACCAACACCTCAGGGAGGACCCTCCGGCGACTCCAAGACCGTGAGTAACCAAAGTTGTCCCCCCTGAGCCCCCACAGCGATGCCTGCAGAGGGAATCCCGAGGCTCCCCCTGACCGCGACTGCCTGACTCTAAAATCCCGACGGCTGGAAAAGACCCTGCACCCGCAGCCCCCAGCACCTGAAGGATCGGAACTCCAGTGCAGGAGTGACCCCCAGGAGGCCCTCTCCCTTGCCCAGGTGGTGGCTACCCCGAGGAGCCCCCCCTTGCCTGCCTGCACCGCTGAAGCGACCCCTTGGTCTCCCATTGACTCCCATTGGAAACCCGACGCTTGTTTGCACACTGCACCCGGCCGCCCCCGCGCTGCTGAGGGTGTACTTTTTGTGTGGACTTGTGTCCCCCCCGGTGCCCTACAAAACCCCCCTGGTCTGCCCTCCGAAGACGCGGGTACTTACCTGCTGGCAGACCAGAACCGGGCACCTCCTTCTCTCCATTGAAGTCTATGTGTTTTGGGCACCAGTTTGAACTCTGCACTTGACCGGCCCTGAGCTGCTGGTGTGGTGACTTTGGGGTTGCTCTAAACCCCCAACGGTGGGCTACCTTGGACCCCAATCTTAACCCCGTAGGTGGTTTACTTACCTGCAAAACCTAACAATACTTTACCTCCCCCAGGAACTGTGAAAATTGCACTGTGTCCACTTTTAAAACAGCTAAATGTGTTTTATGTAAAAAGTATATATGCTATTGTAATTATTCAAAGTTCCTAAAGTACTTACCTGCAATACCTTTCAAATGAGATATTACATGTAGAATTTGAACCTGTGGTTCTTAAAATAAACTAAGAAAATATATTTTTCTATAACAAAAACCTATTGGCCTGGAATTGTTTCTGAGTGTGTGTTCCTCATTTATTGCCTGTGTGTATGTACAACAAATGCTTAACACTACTCCTTTGATAAGCCTACTGCTTGACCACACTACCACAAAATAGAGCATTAGTATTATCTCTTTTTGCTACTATCTTACCTCTAAGGGGAACCCTTGGACTCTGTGCATACTATTCCTTACTTTGAAATAGTGCATACAGAGCCAACTTCCTACGTTGGTGGATCAGCGGTGGGGTACAAGACTTTGCATTTGCTGGACTACTCAACCAATACCTGATCACACGACAAATTCCCAAAATTGTCATTAGAAATAGATTTTTGCAATTTGAACTATTTTTCTAAATTCTTAAAAGTCCTGCTAGGGCCTTGTGTTAGTCCCTGTTTAGCAATTCTTTTAGAGTTTAAAAGTTTCGTGAAAGTTTGAATTAGAACCTAGAACTAGTTTTAGATTCTTAAAAAGTATTCCAACTTTTAGAAACATAGGGGGTCATTCTGACCCCGGCGGGCGGCGGGAGCCGCCCACCTGGAGGGAACCGCCAGAATACCGCTGCGCGGTCAAAAGACCGCCGCGGGTACTCTGGGTTTCCCACTGGGCTGGCGGGCGACCGCCAAAAGGCCGCCCGCCAGCCCAGTGGGAAACACCCCTCCATGAGGATGCCGGCTCCGAATGGAGCCAGCGGAGTGGAGGATGTGTGACGGGTGCAGTGGCACCCGTCGCGTATTTCAGTGTCTGCAAAGCAGACACTGAAATACAAAGTGGGGCCCTCTTACGGGGGCCCCTGCAGTGCCCATGCCATTGGCATGGGCACTGCAGGGGCCCCCAGGGGCCCCACGACACCCCTCACCGCCATCCTGTTCCTGGCGGGCGGAACAGCCAGGAACAGGATGGCAGTGAGGGGGTCGGAATTCCCATGGGGGGGATTCCCAGGGCAGCGGAAAACCGGCGGGACACCGCCGGATTTCCTGTTCTGACCACGGCCAAACCGCCGCGGTCAGAATGCCCTGCGGGGCACCGCCAGCCTGTTGGCGGTGCTCCCGCCGACCCCGGCCCCGGCGGTCCTTGACCGCCGGGGTCGGAATGACCCCCATAATGTCTAGTACAGATGTGAATGTGGTGGAACTCAACACCACCCCTTACCTCCATCTTAAGATGAGGGAGCTAAGGTCACTCTGTAAATAAAAGAAAATAACAATGGGCCCCAGACCTTCCAAACTACAGCTCCAGGTGCTTTTGGCAGAGTTTGAAAGAGCCAACCCCTCTGAGGATGGCAACACAGAGGATGAAGATAGTGACTTGGAGGAAAATTCCCCCCTACCAGTCCTATTTAGGGAGAACAGGGCCTCTCAAGCCCTGTCTCCAAACATAATAGTCAGAGATGCTGTTCCCCTCACAGGAGGGACCAACTTCTCTGAAATCACTGAGGATAACTCCAGTGAAGAGGACATCCAGTTAGCCAGGATGGCCAAAAGATTGGCTTTGGAAAGACAGATCCTAGCCATAGAAAGGGAAAGACAAGAGATGGGCCTAGGACCCATCAATGGTGGCAGCAACATAAATAGGGTCAGAGATTCTCCTGACATGTTGAAAATCCCTAAAGGGATTGTAACTAAATATGAATATGGTGATGACATCACCAAATGGTTCACAGCTTTTGAGAGGGCTTGTGTAACCAGAAAAGTAAGCAAATCTCACTGGGGTGCTCTCCTTAGGGAAATGTTCACTGGAAAGTGAAGGGATAGACTCCTCACACTCTCTGGAAAAGATGCAGAATCCTATGACCTCATGAAGGGTACCCTGATTGAGGGCTTTGGATTCTCCACTGAGGAGTACAGGATTAGGTTCAGGGGGGCTCAAAAATCCTCGAGCCAGACCTGGGTTGATTTTGTAGACTACTCAGTGAAAACACTGAATGGTTGGGTAACTGGAAATGAAGTGCATGACTATGTTGGGCTTTATAATTTGTTTATGAAAGAACACATTTTAAGTAACTGCTTCAATGAAAAGTTGCATCAGTATCTGGTAGACCTAGGTCCAATTTCTCCCCAAGAATTGGGAAAGAAGGCAGACCACTGGGTCAAGACTAGGGTAACCAAAACTTCCACTGGGGGTGACCAAAAGAAAGGGGTTACAAAACCTCCTCAGGAGAAAGTGGGTGACACTAGAAACAAAGAAAAAGAGTCCTCTGTAGGCCCCCAAAAACCAGACCAGGTGGGTGGGCCCCGAGACACAACCCAAAACAAAGGTGGGTACCAGGGTAAGAACTGGGATGCCACTAAGGCATGGTGCCATAACTGTAGACAGACAGGGCACCACACCAAGGACACTTCTTGTCCCAAAAACAAACCCCCTAGCAAAATCCCAGGGGTGACCAGTGTAGCCATTGGGGATGACTCCTCAGATGAGGGGTCTTCATAGCCTTCAACTGGAAAAAGGGCCCAACAGGTGAGTTGGAGATTCCAGTGGGAAGTAGACACTTCCACCACCTACTGGTGAATGGAATCCCAGCCACTGCCCTGAGAGACACTTGTGCCAGTCACACTATTGTGCATGACAGGCTGGTGTTCTCAAACCAGTACATCCCAGGTGAGATGGCCAGAGTAAGAGTTAGCCCAGACAGGGTCACTGATAGGCCTGTGGCTTTTGTGCCCATAGAAGTGGGTGGGACTTTTAGCTGGAGAAGGGTGGTAGTCAGTACAGACCTCCCCCTTGATTGTCTCCTTGGAAATGACTACCCAGAGGTTAGTCAGAGCCCAAGAGAGGAACTGGTCCAGTGCCAGACCTCTCCCAAGGATTCTGAAGGTGCTACCCCTGCAGTAATTGCAAGTAGGCCCCAGAAGAAAAAGAAAAGAAAACAGAGTAAGAAAGGTGGACAACCTTTATCCAAGGTTCCAGCAAGCCAAGGAGATTCTGCTCCAGTAGGGGAGAACTCCAAAAGTGGCACTGGTACAGTCCAACTTGACCCACAAGAAGTCCTGGCTAGTCAGGCAACTGTTAAGCCTGAGTGGGTGGCTCCTCAGCTAACAGAAGAAAGAGTGGAAGAAGGGTGTTTACTATAAGATGTGGTAACCCCCCACTCTAATACAGCAGACAGGCACCCTGAACCCAAAGAAGCCTGTAACTTAGCCCCTTCCCTTGAAGGTGAAGAGCTAAAGGTGTGGTTCTGGGCACTGACAGCTGTCAGTGGCCTCTGCTGGGTGTTAGCCTTTATGGCTGCACTATCCTTGGCATGGTGGTCAGACCCCATGCCAAATAGCAAGTTAGGCCCCCTGACCCTGTTGGTCATGGTGGGGTTACTCCAGCTCTGGGTAACCTCTTTGGGTAAGCTAGGGGTGACCCTGGCTAAGATAAGATTAGCAGAGGTGGATACCTCTAACCCCAAAATAGAGAGAATGGGTGAAGACATTAAAAGCACAGACAAGCGGCAGTTCAGATTAGGTCCTATCACTGTGGAAGTGGGTCAGTTCCCCAGAGGGAATGACCTGAACAGGAGGATGTAAGGCAGAGTAGGCCCTGCAATAAACCAGCCTATTTCCTCTACTCTTCCTCGCCTGACAGACTAGGAAGACTCTCCCAGCTTTGGCTGAGTCTCTTGGCCTGTGGGCTGGGGGGGCTTGTGTAAAGAAATGGCTCCCTGTTGCAGTTACCCCCCACTTTTTGCCTGATACTGATGCTGACTTGACTGAGAAGTGTGCTGGGACCCTGCTAACCAGGCCCCAGCACCAGTGTTCTTTCACCTAAAATGTACCGTTGTCTCCACAATTGGCACAACCCTGGCACCCAGGTAAGTCCCTTGTAACTGGTACCCCTGGTACCAAGGGCCCTAATGCCAGGGAAGGTCTCTAAGGGCTGCAGCATGTCTTATGCCACCCTAGGGACCCCTCACTCAGCACAGACACACTGCTTGCCAGCTTGTGTGTGCTGGTGGGGAGAAAATGACTAAGTCGACATGGCACTCCCCTCAGGGTGCCATGCCAACCTCACACTGCCTGTGGCATAGGTAAGTCACCTCTCTAGCAGGCCTCACAGCCCTAAGGCAGGGTGCACTATACCACAGGTGAGGGCATAGGTGCATGAGCACTATGCCCCTACAGTGTCTAAGCAAAACCTTAGACATTGTAAGTGCAGGGTAGCCATAAGAGTATATGGCCTGGGAGTCTGTCAAAAACGAACTCCACAGCTCCATAATGGCTACACTGAATACTGGGAAGTTTAGTATCAAACTTCTCAGAATAATAAACCCACACTGATGCCAGTGTTGAATTTATTAAAAAATGCACACAGAGGGCATCTTAGAGATACCCCCTGTACTTTACCCAATTGTTCAGTGCAGGACTGACTGGTCTGTGCCAGCCTGCTGCTGAGAGACGAGTTTCTGACCCCATGCGGTGAGAGCCTTTGTGCTCTCTGAGGACAGAAACAAAGCCTGCTCTGGGTGGAGGTGCTTCACACCTCCCCCCTGCAGGAACTGTAACACCTAGCAGTGAGCTTCAAAGGCTCAAGCTTCGTGTTACAATGCCCCAGGGCACTCCAGCTAGTGGAGATGCCCGCCCCCTGGACACAGCCCCCACTTTTGGCGGCAAGTCCAGGAGGAGATAATGAGAAAAACAAGGAGGAGTCACTGGTCAGTCAGGACAGCCCCTAAGGTGTCCTGAGCTGAGGTGACTCTGACTTTTAGAAATCCTCCATCTTGCAGATGGAGGATTCCCCCAATAGGGATAGGAATGTGACCCCCTCCCCTTGGGAGGAGGGACAAAGAGGGTGTACCCACTCTCAGGGCTAGTAGCCATTGGCTACTAACCCCCAGACCTAAACACGCCCTTAAATTTAGTATTTAAGGGCTCCCCTGAACCTAAGACTTTAGATTCCTGCAACTTACAGAAGAAGAGGACTGCTGAGCTGAAAAACCCCTGCAGAAGAAGAAAGAAGACACCAACTGCTTTGGCCCCAGTCCTACCGGCCTGTCTCCTGCCTTCTAAAGAAACCTGCTCCAGCGACGCTTTCCCCAGGACCAGCGACCTCTGAATCCTCAGAGGACTGCCCTGCTTCAAGAGGAACAAGAAACTCCCGAGGACAGAGGCCCTGTTCCAAAAAGACTGCAACTTTGTTTCAGAGGAGCAGATTTAAAGACCCCCTGCAATCCCCGCAAGAAGCGTGAGACTTGCAACACTGCACCCGGCGACCCCGACTCGACTGGTGGAGAACCAACACCTCAGGGAGGACCCTCCGGCGACTCCAAGACCGTGAGTAACCAAAGTTGTCCCCCCTGAGCCCCCACAGCGACAACTGCAGAGGGAATCCCGAGGCTCCCCCTGACCGCGACTGCCTGACTCTAAAATCCCGACGGCTGGAAAAGACCCTGCACCCGCAGCCCCCAGCACCTGAAGGATCGGAACTCCAGTGCAGGAGTGACCCCCAGGAGGCCCTCTCCCTTGCCCAGGTGGTGGCTACCCCGAGGAGCCCCCTCCGTGCCTGCCTGCACCGCTGAAGAGACCCCTTGGTCTCCCATTGACTCCCATTGGAAACCCGATGCTTGTTTGCACACTGCACCCGGCCGCCCCCGCACTGCTGAGGGTGTACTTTTTGTGTGGACTTGTGTCCCCCCCGGTGCCCTACAAAACCCCCCTGGTCTGCCCTCCGAAGACGCGGGTACTTACCTGCTGGCAGACCGGTGAACCGGGGCACCCCCTTCTCTCCATTGAAGCCTATGTGTTTTGGGCACCACTTTGAACTCTGCACCTGACCGGCACTGAGCTGCTGGTGTGGTGACTTTGGGGTTGCTCTGAACCCCCAACGGTGGGCTACCTTGGACCCCAATCTTAACCCCGTAGGTGGTTTACTTACCTGCAAAACCTAACAATACTTTACCTCCCCCAGGAACTGTGAAAATTGCACTGTGTCCACTTTTAAAACAGCTAAATGTGTTTTATGTAAAAAGTATATATGCTATTGTAATTATTCAAAGTTCCTAAAGTACTTACCTGCAATACCTTTCAAATGAGATATTACATGTAGAAGTTGAACCTGTGGTTCTTAAAATAAACTAAGAAAATATATTTTTCTATAACAAAAACCTATTGGCCTGGAATTGTTTCTGAGTGTGTGTTCCTCATTTATTGCCTGTGTGTATGTACAACAAATGCTTAACACTACTCCTTTGATAAGCCTACTGCTCGACCACACTACCACAAAATAGAGCATTAGTATTATCTCTTTTTGCCACTATCTTACCTCTAAGGGGAACCCTTGGACTCTGTGCATACTATTCCTTACTTTGAAATAGTGCATACAGAGCCAACTTCCTACACCATGTACTGGGTACTTTACTCCTAATTAGAGCCCTACAAATCGGGTGTTCTTGGGAATTTGCCCTGGGTAAGCTAGCACTAAGAAAATGGGAGATCTGAGAAAAGCTCCAAGAGTCTAGTTGCCATGTTCTCCAGCCTAGATTTGACCTCCTCTCAAGTGATGTATCTACCTCTTTGAAGAAAATCCCCCATCTCCTTAAGCCCTTTGCTATTCCATTGGGTTATCACCGTTTCTGGAAGGTGTAGGCCAAAGTTTTCACACTCCTGTAATTGTAGATAAATATAACCTGATGGTATTTGATGTGTTTTACTTAGATTCCCTACTCTTTTACTAAGATTGCAAATATATTTGTATCAAGTTTTTTTGGGAAGTTTAGTGGTTTTAATGAATGCTGGGAGACTTATTGCTGATTCTGCGATCATCCTACTGACCAGAAATATTTCTAGGGTTTCTCTGTTATCCAAGTATCGTGCCAATATATCCTGTAATGCAGCCTGATCATAAACTTGAAAATTAGGAAGTGTCAGGTCCCTTTGGTATTTACTGAGCTGTTTAACTGAGAGCCTCACCCTTGGGGCTGTTTTCCTCCATATAAAACTTTGTATCATGGAATCCAGTTCATAAAAATAAGAGCTATTTATTCTTATTGGTACAATATTGAATAAGCAAGAAAAAGCGGAAGAACTGACATCTTGATTAGGGAGACTCCCCCTATCAGAGTCAAAAGGAGAACCATCCATCTGTCCAAAAGTGTTTGTACCTTTGCAAGCATCCTAGCATAGTTGAAGTTAAACAAATGTGCAAAGTTCTTCGTAACATAGATCGCCAAGTACCTGATGGGTTCGGATGAATTAGCTTGCTGTTGCAGGACATGAGGAAGATTCTCTGTTCCTGTGTTAAACAGGAGAACCTCTGTTTTGCTTTCATTATTCTTACAACCCCCTATTTGAGTAAACTTGTTAATTCTATCTAGCACTCTTAGCACGCTGTCGATCGCTGGTTTTAAATATAAAATGATGTTGTCAGCGAAGAGCTCAATTTTTGGTATAGCTGCTAAAAGCGACATATTTTCATTGGAGCTGCATATTATATGGGCCAATGGTTCGATAAAAAAGCCAAAGAGAATAGGAAACAGAGGACACCCTTGTCTAGTGCCTCTTTTAATCTGAATTGTGCCCCTGACCTTCGAGTTATTAACAATTCTGGCACAGGCACACTGATACAGCTGCCTTATCATCGACGTAAGTTGAGGGGGGAAGCCTAATTTGGTTAGACTACATAATAAAGCTTCCCAGTTCACTAGATCGAAGGCTTTCTCTGCATCTAGCATTATCATTAACGCAGGGATTATATTGACCGAAAAACACTTGATTGTCTGTATTAGAACATTTGTGTTGGATGTCATCAGTCTGCTGGCTACAAAACCGTTTTGGTCTTTATGTATTAATTGTTGCCCAACTGGTGTGATCCGGATAGCCCAGACCTTTGTTAAGATTTTATAATCTGCATTCAGCAGACTGATTGGGTGGTATGCATCTGGTTTCAGTGGATTTTTTTTTTTTTTTCAAAAAACTGACTTGTTGATTCTTTGAATGTTTGAGGAAATTCTACACCCTCGAGTATTGCATTGTATAATTTTGTTAAAAACGGTACTAGCTCTTCACAAAAGGTTTTGTAGAATTCTATTGGAAATCCATCCCCGCCAAAAGCTTTTGCACTTGACATTTTCTGGATAGCTCCCCTAATCTCCGAGGACGTAATCTTCTGTGCTATGTCGTTTTGAACATTTAACTGCATTTTTGATAGCATAATTGGCTTATAATACTGGTCTAACTGTGAAAGTGAAACTGCGTAATCAATCTCATAAATTCTAGAGTAATTTAACAAAAATACCCGAGCAATATCCTTCTCTTGAGTAACGATTGTACTTGTCTCAGGATCCTGAATTTGATGTATTATCTGCTTTTCATGTTTTATGCGAGCGGCCCAAGCCAAGTATTTACCGATTTGCTGACTTTCTTCATAAACCTGCTGCTGGTAGGCCCTCGAGCTAGTTACTTCTTCAACAATAAAAAAATCTTTGAACTTTGCTGTCGTTTGATACAGATTAAACCTTGCTGCTTCCTGCCCCTGCTTTCATACAGTCTGTCGCCTTGTCTATTGCCATCTGGAGTTTTTTTAATTTCAAGCTCTCGCTGTTGGGTCTGCGATGCTTTAAAAGAAATAATTTGACCCCTGGCTGTAGCTTTAAATGCCTCCCATATATTGAACAGAGATGCGGAATTCAGATTGAGCTGAAAGAACTCCTGTATACATTTTCTCATATCTGTGACCCACTTCCTGATTACTAAGTAAAGATCCAACGCATTACCATCTGGGTCTCTCCTTGCTAGCTGCCTCTAGTTCTGTCAATACCATAACCGCTGAATGGTCAGAAAAAGCGTTAGCCCATATATGCGAACCAGCCTCCCTCAGTGTACGAGATATTAGAAAAAAGTCTATTTGTGAGGCTGTTTTATAACAGTGTGAAAAGCAAGTACATTGGGTGGCTGATGGGTATTATTCTCGCCAAGGGTCCACTACCTGAAAATCACTTTTTATTATATTCAAAATTCTCCTAGTTTTAGGTTTTAGTTGTCTTTTTGCCCGATTAGAGGTATCTAATATAAATATCTTTGATATAATTGAAATCCCCTCCAGTAATAAAGGGGCCCGTGGCACTCATTGCTATATTATAGAGTTGCACTAGTGGCTCTACTTCATCCATGATTGGCCCACAGTAATTGACCAGATTGATTTGAACTCCTGATTGTATAACTTTGAGCCAGATCCACCTCCCCTTCGGGTCTCTAATGACCTCTTTTATAATCCAATCGACTCTGTTACTCAAGTATAATGCCACCCCTCTCACAGCCAGCCCAGATGAGGGAAATAAAGCTACTGAGTATTGTTTTGTGACATATATTTTGGGGCTATTCTTTTTTAGATGACTTTCCTGAAAATAAATAATTTCGGGATTGAATGATATCAACCATTTTAACATTGCCTTATATTTCTGCCTATTTGAAATTCCATTTGCGTTGCAGGAAATAATCTTAAACTTCATTGTATCTTTTAATTAACTTGATAGTAGCCTTTTCCCAGCCATACCTAGTGTCTGCTACTTTGTGGGAAAACCTGAATTTTCTCAACCCTTTAGTCCCCCCCACGTGCAGTCCCTCACTCCAACCCTGGGCCCGCCCCATCCCTCCCCTTCCTCCTTAGGTGATCTGAACCCGAGGCCATCCCGCCTAGGGACTCTCAGAGCACTCCTCTCCCTTAATCCCACCCAGTGATCCTTCCCTACCCCATTACCCCTTCTGTGGTGCCCTATCATAGCACTGTTAATGCCAAAGCATCCTGGAGTCATCATGGACTTTCCTTTTTTTAGACGCTACCAGACTCTAAGTATTGTTTATCTACTGCTTCCCCTCCATCGATACATAACTACTCATAACCCCGGGCCACAGAGCGTAAAAAAACAAAAAAACAAAAAAAACATTCCCTCAGTACCACCCTGAGAATGTTTTTCTGTCTAACCCCCCCTAAAACACCACCCATACCTCTCTGGCTTATACAAACGGGCAGCTAGCTACTGACTTGTGTGTTTATCCCCCAATGCAATATTTCTACATCCCCCTCCCATCTGTACTCCCTATAAAATTCATAAACAACTAGACATCTCAAACCACCATCTGGCACCTCGCCGCACCAAACGAGCAAGCAGATAGCTACCGACTTTTAAACCTTAGTACAATGTTTTTTACAACGCCCTCCAATCTGTGCTCCGTATGGAATTTAGAAAAGTTTTCGCTGCCTCCGCCATATGGAATATATTAGCATGTCCTTAATGTATAATTTTCAATTTTGATTGCTGGACCAAACCGTCTGGTGCCCCTATATTCTGGAAAACCGGAATCAGCTCTTTAAACTCTCGTCGTCTGCGTGTTGTAAGTGCAGACATATCAAAGAAGATTTTAAATGAGTAGTTTCCTGGAGTTGCAAAGGTCCTTGGTTTAATGGCCAGTGAGAGAATTCTTTCTTTGATGCGATAATCTCCACAGTTGACCACTATTGTGCATGGATATTTTGCACCGGGGGGGGTGAACTGCTGAGACACGATGGGCATGTGTAATAATAAGATCCATTGGATTGTCGACTGGGTCCGTTAGAACATACTGTTTGATCAAATCTGATATTAATTTAATAACCATCTGACCAGCCTCTCTCCCTTCTGGTATTCCTGTGAACCTTAAGTTAGAACGGATAGAGCGATTCTCAGCATTGTCATCCTGGATCTGCAAGTCGGCCAGTTAGGCTTGATATCTGACAATTCATGCTTCCATGTGAGAACCGCTGTCCTCTAGGTCTGATACCCGCTGTTCGACTTCCTTAACACAAGTATTCAATTGCTGCATATTGTTGTTGATGAGACTGAGCTGGGCTTCCATCCTACGATTTGCTTCCTCCTGCAATAGTTTTAAAGTCTTAAGCTCACTAAGGATCTAAAGAAGCAGAGTCTCTGTAGCTGTGGAGCCCTCCTCCACGTGAACTCCTCTTATCTGATTGTGGGAAGCCCGCCCGGGATGCCAAGAACCAGAACCAGCGCAGGCTGAAGAGCTCCTATTTTCCACTATTTTGCCAACTTCTTCATGCCCCGCTGTGACCTCCATCTGAATTGAATCTGGCATCAGCGAATCGTTTATTGTCCCAGGAGAAATATAGGGGTCTGAGTGCTGCTGAAAATTAATTAAAGTATAGGGTGATGGAGGCTGGCAAATAGGTACTGAGTTTTGTCTAGCCGGCCCCCATCCATTAAGCTTTCCGCTGTGCTAATTTAGGTGGCTCCTTGGAGTCTTTAGATCCGATTGTGGTAAATATAGGATATGTCTGTGGCTGGCCATTCCTATTTTGCTGGGTGTTAGCCTGGCCTTGTTCTGTCTGATTGGAGAGGCGCAGGTCTTGTGCGTGGCTCTGGCTATCGCAGGAGTTCTGCAAGTGGCCCTCTGTCCGGTTACCAATTATATGTTCGTTGCACTCAGATTCTATATTTGCTCCTTTTGCTTTAGAGGTAGCTTGGGAGGTGCAGAAAGAAAGTGGTTTTTGAGAGGGAGGTTGTAATACTGGGGAGATTGAGTCTGGGTTAAAGCTTGTTTCCCTTGAAGCAGGGCATTTAGTTTTTGAATTTCGTGCCACCTTCATGTTTTTGCCTGTTGGACGTGCCTTAGGCAGGAATTCCCGGGCAATCCTTTTCATTGTGTTGGGTATCATTTTCCTCAAGATATAGCAGGGACCCCCCTCATTTAACAAACCGCCCGCTTGATTGCCACAAACCTCACCCACGTCTACATAGGCCACTTCTGTAGCATGCCAGGCTGACCAACCCTGAAAGAGGGCCTAATGCTACTCTCTCGGGGGGAGGGGGTTAATTTATGGACGGTTTTACCATGCCTCAGCCCCCTCCGCTGTACTGCCTTCCGTTTGCTATGTCATAGGCGCAGGCCCAAGACAGGGAACATGTGCGAGAACATGTACATGGACATATACGGGGTAGTAATATCTATAAAAACAGTTTAGTGGGTTAAGCGCCTGCGGAAGTATGCTGATAGAGCAAAAAAAAAAAACGGTCAAATGTCATCAGAAATGTGTTCACCCCTTTTCTCCTCTTTTCTTTTCACTCACCCCTGCCCTCTGTATCATCTGTGACCGATTGCATGCTGCTTCTCCTGGCCTGCCTCTGCTTTTATATCGTGTTTCTCAGTCCCAGTTTCCAGTCAAAAGCACGCTTCAAAAAATAAACTCCAACTCTGGAAAAGTGTGTGGGGGGGGGGGGGAGGGGGGTGGGTCGTCACAGGCTCCCGTGGGCTTCCTGGGCTCCTCTGGCCGTAATTGAGCTATTGCATTACCGGCGGCGTTTCAACTCTGTTCCTGACGTAAGCGGCATCCGTTCCATGTCCTCTGGTGTGCTGCTCTCCCGATGCCTCTGTTGCTGCATCTCTATCCACGGAGCATGACGGGAGCTCCGAGTGCAGCTTCCACAGCAGGGCTTGAAAGGAAATCAAAACAAGCCTTGAAAAAAATGTTCAAACAAGTCCCACACTGCAGAAGGCAGTAAGTATAATGGGCCAGGTGGCTATCCTGATTGGGTCATGGTAGCCCATTCTGCCGTAAAAGCAGTCCACTAAGATAATTACTAGAATGTTCGAAAGGTATGTCCGACCCGGCAAAACAGGGCTCAAGAGTTATTCACCTCTGTCCGTCTTATGTCATTAAATCATGGCTTAATTTGGCTGTCACACAATCTGCTAGTACTGTCTCAGGTGACAGACCTCTGACTGCACTAAGGTTTACATCAGCAGATTGCCATCTATCAGCTCCCAACTAGCAGCTTTATCAAACCAGGCTGAAAGATCACTCAGAATGTGGGCTCTTTCTCAGCTCACAGAACAGTTTCCGACTTCCAAATTGAGGCTCCTTTACCCATCTACTCTACTTAAATCACATGACCTCTTGGGATCTCCAATTCACCTTCTGACCCATAAGCAGCTGTAGGAAGTTGGCTCTGTATGCACTATTTCAAAGTAAGGAATAGTATGCACAGAGTCCAAGGGTTCCCCTTAGAGGTAAGATGGTGGCAAAAAGAGATAATACTAATGCTCTATTTTGTGGTAGTGTGGTCGAGCAGTAGGCTTATCAAAGGAGTAGTGTTAAGCATTTGTTGTACATACAGGCAATAAATGAGGAACACACACTCAGAGACAATTCCAGGCCAATAGGTTTTTGTATAGAAAAATATATTTTCTTAGTTTATTTTAAGAACCACAGGTTCAAATTCTACATGTAATACTTTGCATGAAAGGTATTGCAGGTAAGTACTTTAGGAACTTTGAATAATCACAATAGCATATATACTTTTCAAATAAAACACATATAGCTATTTTAAAACTAGACACAGTGCAATTTTCACAGTTCCTAGGGGAGGTAAGTTATTGTTAGTTCTTGCAGGTAAGTAAACCACCTACGGGGTTCAAATTTGGGTCCAGAGCAACCCCAAAGTTACCACACCAGCAGCTCAGGGCCGGTCAGGTGCAGAGTTCAAAGTGGTGCCCAAAATACATAGGCTTCAATGGAGAAGGGGGTGCCCCGGTTCCAGTCTGCCAGCAGGTAAGTACCCGCGTCTTCGGAGGGCAGACCAGGGGGGTTTTGTAGGGCACCGGGGGGGACACAAGTCCACACAGAAAGTACACCCTCAGCAGCGCGGGGCGGCCGGGTGCAGTGTGCAAACAAGCGTCAGGTTTGTAATAGGAATCAATGGGAGACCATGGGGTCTCTTCAGCGATGCAGGCAGGCAAGGGGGGGGGGGGCTCCTTGGGGTAGCCACCACCTGGGCAAGGGAGAGGGCCTCCTGGGGGTCACTCCTGCACTGGAGTTCCGATCCTTCAGGTCCTGGGGGCTGTGGGTGCAGGGTCTTTTCCAGGCGTCGGGATCTGAGAGTCAGGCAGTCGCGGTCAGGGGGAGCCTCGGGATTCCCTCTGCAAGCGTCCCTGTGGGGGCTCAGGGGGGACAACTTTGGTTACTCACAGTCTCGGAGTCACCGGGTAGTCCTCCCTGAAGCGGTGTTTCTCCACAAGTCGAGCCGGGGGCGTCGGGTGCAGAGTTGCAAGTCTCACGTTTCTGGCGGGAAATGCTGTTGTCTTTAAGTTGCTTCTTTGGAAACAAAGTTGCAGTCTTGGATGAACAGGGCCGCTGTTCTCGGGAGTTTCTTGGTCCTTTTAGAGCAGGGCAGTCCTCTGAGGATTCAGAGGTCGCTGGTCCTGGGGAAAGCGTCGCTGGAGCAGTTTTCTTCCGAAGGGGGGAGACAGGCCGGTAGAGCTGGGGCCCAAGCAGTTGGTGTCTCCGTCTTCTCTGCAGGGTTTTTCAGCTCAGCAGTCCTCTTCTTCTTAGGTTGCAGGAATCTGATTTCCTAGGTTCTGGGGAGCCCCTAAATACAGAATTTAGGGGTGTGTTTAGGTCAGGGAGGGCAGTAGCCAATGGCTACTGTCCTTGAGGGTGGCTACACCCTCTTTGTGCCTCCTCCCAAGGGGAGGGGATCACATTCCTATCCCTATTGGGGGGATCCTCCATCTGCAAGATGGAGGATTCCTAGAAGTCAGAGTCACTTCAGCTCAGGTTGCCTTAGGGGCTGTCCTGACTGGTCAGTGACTCCTCCTTGTTTTTCTCATTATCTCCTCCGGCCTTGCTGCCAAAAGTGGGGCTGTGGCCGGAGGGGGCGGGCAACTCCACTAGCTGGAATGCTCTGTGGTGCTGGAACAAAGGGGGTGAGCCTTTGAGGCTCACCGTCATGTGTTACAGCTCCTGCCTGGGGGAGGTGATAGCATCTCCACCCAGTGCAGGCTTTGTTACTAGCCACAGAGTGACAAAGGCACTCTCCCCATGTGGCCAGCAACATGTCTCAAGTGTGGCAGGCTGCTAAAACCAGTCAGCCTACACAGGTAGTTGGTTAAGGTTTCAGGGGGCACCTCTAAGGTGCCCTCTGGGGTGTATTTGACAATAAAACGTACACTGGCATCAGTGTGCATTTATTGTGCTGAGAAGTTTGATACCAAACTTCCCAGTTTTCAGTGTAGCCATTATGGTGCTGTGGAGTTCGTGTTTGACAGACTCCCAGACCATATCCTCTTATGGCTACCCTGCACTTACAATGTCTAAGGTTTTGCTTAGACACTGTAGGGGCACAGTGCTCATGCACTGGTGCCCTCACCTATGGTATAGTGTACCCTGCCTTAGGGCTGTAAGGCCTGCTAGAGGGGTGACTTATCTATACTGCATAGGCTGTGTGAGGTTGGCATGGCACCCTGAGGGGAGTGCCATGTCGACTTACCCGTTTTGTCCTCACCAGCACACACAAGCTGGCAAGCAGTGTGTTTGTGCTGAGTGAGGGGTCCCCAGGGTGGCATAAGATATGCTGCAGCCCTTAGAGACCTTCCCTGGCATCAGGGCCCTTGGTACCAGGGGTACCAGTTACAAGGGACTTACCTGGGTACCAGGGTGTGCCAATTGTGAAAACAAAAGTACAGGTTAGGGAAAGAACACTGGTGCTGGGGCCTGGTTAGCAGGCCTCAGCACACTTTCAATCATAAACATAGCATCAGCAAAGGCAAAAAGTCAGGGGGTAACCATGCTAAGGAGGCATTTCCTTACAGCAGCCCTCTCTTGAATGTTACTATAGCACAGCCAGACATGGCCAAATAGGTAATTCAGGTGATACACTGTTTTATGTGTCAGACTTGTCTTTCTCAGCACATAGTCTTCTGTCCTATCACACAAGCTCTCCATTATGTCTGGCTCTGTGGTCAGTCAGTGAAACTGCCTCAGGTAACGGACGGTAGACTGGACTCAAGGCGCCACATCCAGCATGCCATAAATGTAAACACAGATGTACTATGGGGCAGATTTAAGAGCCCCTAGCGCCTCCTTGTGCCACACTAGCATCATTTTTTAACGCTAATGTGGCCCAATGAAACCAAAATCGCAGCACCAAATTTACAAAGTGGCGCAATGCGTGCATTGCGCCACTTTGTAACCCTTTGCCCTACAGTATGGCTACACCAGGCATAATGTATGCAAAGGGGCGTTACCCCATTAGGGGGGCCAAAAACATGGCGCAAAGAAATCTAAGAGATTTCTTTGTCTCATTTTTTTATAATTTTTTTCAGCACTTTTAACGGCTGCTCAGAGCAAGCTATAAAAGAAAGCACACCATTGTTTACAATGGGCTTTGCAGGATTATGTCATCATTTTTTACACTAATCCTGCAAAGCTCTGAACTAGCATCAACATTTTTGAAGCTAGTTCACTAACTACAGCCATGGTGTGTGTTGGGAAAAATATATATTCACATGTATATACCTACAGTTATGATACTTTAGTTCCAATTCTCTCCTCCATTATCTGAATCCCAGTAAGACTTCCCTACTGACCTCTCAGACACCTATGCCAGTTGTACAAACAAACCTCTCCAAGCCACGTTGTTAAGTTTAGCTCGTCTCACACTTTAAGTTTAGCCAGTCAGCAACCCAGCCCCCTTTTCTTTAGGGACCACCTGTTGTCTGTTCATGTGTTCATGCTCACACTGCATTATGTATATTTTTACACTATGGACTTTAAGTTTTGTATATGCAGCATTTCTTTTGTATGTGCGTGCCCATGTTTGGACTGTGTCCCCCTTTTGGGGTTGTGCTGTGACATCACTTATTAACATATATAAATGCCTGACTTATATGCTTCAGGGCAGAAGATGCCAGCTTGTAAAACGTAACACTGGGATGTGCGTCTGCCTTCTGCCTTGGTATGCCAATAAACCTTGGTACCTCAAGACACCCGTTCCGGAGCCTTGCCTGGTGTTTGTGTTTTCTTTGCGCCACTCTGGGGAGGGTGGAAAAATAGTTTCCTAACAAATGGCGTCAGAAGTGGGATGCGTGAAATGCCACCACCGGTAAGTTAATTAAATGCCTTGCTGGTGTGGCCTTTCAACGCTTAGCTAAGAGTTAAACTGGGGATTGATGTAAATAAAAATATAGCTGGCTATTTAATAGGTGACTGAAGAGTAACTAAGTTACCCGTATCATTACTTTAAATGATAGTGGCAAATTCGTACGGCGAATTGTAATACCACGCAGGAGAACCTGGCCTGACAGAAGATATTTTTTTTTTTAAATAGGTGACTGAGGAGTAACAAAGTTATCTGTATCATTGCGTTAAATGATAGTGGCAAATTCGTACGGCGAATTGTAACACCACGTAGGAAATACTGAACAGAAAGAAAATAATTGTGTTTTTGTTTTACGGGAATCCCAGAGAGAAAATAAATAAATAAATTAATCAATTAAAACCCTCCTGGAGTGTAGCTTGGGAAGCCTTTGATCAGCTGGCACCGGAACACAGGAAATGATTTTGAAATGTGCACAAACAAATAGTCTGTCATTGATCAATGGCTGTCTTTGAATTATGTGTTGTTTAAGTGTAAATGTGCCACTATGTTTCATTGCAATGTTTTTGAATTACATGTAAAGTAGTGGAGCACTGCATTAGACAAGAAAAAATGTTTTATGTTGTGCCTCTAAATTGTCAACAGCTCCTGTTTTCTCTATCTCTCTGTCGATCCACCACTACATAACAATTTTTTTTTCCCTGTTAACAATTTATTTTGCAGGATACAACCATTGTGTTTATTTTTTCCAGATTGTAAAATTGAGAGGGAAGGGCACAATGGGCAGCGGCAAGTCTAAAGGAAACGTAATGGTGGTAAGCCCTAGAATGCTGAAAAAGACAAAAAAGTGGTTTAAACAGACGACAGGAGAGAAATGTTTTGACCAGATATCCCCATAGAGCAAGGTAAGAAGGACACAGACTGTCTAACAAATTTAAAGTAGTTTGCGTGCTAATGTGGACAGAGAGAGGGAAAGCAGAGTGTAGCTGTAACAAAGCCTGGGTATTAAAGACAGGCTGCATGCACACAAAACTGTAACAGCGGACAAATATCTACATTTTAGGAGTGATATTTATAACATAGTGATGATAAAACTAACTTTAATGGTAAAAGCGCACTCAATTTAAGAAGATTAAACCTCACAGTAGTGAAAGAAAAAAATAAATAGAAAAATTTAAAAAAATGTTAAATTTGTGCGTGACACCACCGGGACATGTAAACTTAAAAGTACATGCCCCACCTACCTAGCGCCTACCTTAGGGGAGACTTATAAGTAGCAAAAAGGGATTTTTAATGCTTGGCAAACAGTTTTAAATGCTAGGTCAAAGTAGCAGTAAACTGCGCCCACAGGCTGCAGTGGCAGGCCTGAGACAGGTTTTGAAAGGCTAAGTCTGTGGGTGGTACAACCAGTACTACCGCCCACTAGTAGCATTTAATTTACTGGCCCTGGGCAATTGGTAAACTACTAAAAAAAAAAAAAAATATTAAAAAAAAGACCTTTCAAACATATTTGTAGTTGGATGGGAAATAATTACTTATTTCTAAAGGATAAAATAAACATTTCTAAGATTCAGTAAGGGATCATGTTCGCAGCAATAAGGAGATCAACCTAAAATGTAAATTCTGAATAAACACTTATTACAGTGTGAAGCTACAGCTTGAAGACCTTAAAACATTATTCAATAATAACCAAGGCTGAACATGGCCAACTACCACAAAGTTTGCTAAACATACATACATGTAAATTATTCTTAAAATTAATTTTACTAAAATCGTTATCACTACTGTAAATATGAGCTATGTAACTAACTCTCACAAATCTTTGCACCCCTTTCTTCTCATGGTGTACTACAATGTAAGGCAACAGAAAGGCTAAGGCACATCATTAGAATTGCATTATTCTGTCAACATAATGATTTTAAATAGTTCCTTTTCATAAGTATTCTGTTATAACATCTTGTTAAGAAGCAGTTAATGTTTTGCATTTCTATGGCTTTAAGCACACTTTTAAGGTGCTGCTACTTTTCTGTGTCATTTTTCTCAAATTACACACTCAGATTTCTGTGTCTAAATAGGTAAATATCTTGAGTACAAAATAGGATAATTGTGAGCTCTAACAATGCCAATAATTCTGTATCTTAGAGACAAAATTAAAATGTGAGCTTTAGCTTCAAATGTGGCCTCATGGCTGCAGTGTTTCTCAAGCACCCCAGCTCCTGGCCTCCCTTTTTGCACAGGATTTCTATGCGCATACTGGCATTCTAAATTTTCTTGAGACAGTTCTTTGGAAGGTTACCTTTCCCTACTGATGTTAATTGGTGGTACAGAGTGCATGGCACAGAAATACAAAAACAGCATAGTTTAAATCCTACCTTTCCAAAGACTGAAAATGTCGATGCAAAGCAATCATGCTTCTGCCCCTGCAGAGCTCTGATGGGACTCTCACATAGGACAAACACTAAAACACTAAACAGCAGTTGTTAACTGTGCTGGGACAGGGGATATGAATTTACAACAGCAGGTTTACGTGTCAGATGCTAAGCTTCTGTATTTAGCCCTGACTTGCACTGCTGTTACCAAAAAAAATACTCAAGGGTAGCTTTGAACCTTTTTCTCATCCAAAATTATGCAAATAAGTAATGACACTAGCTTTGAACATTTCCTCATCCAAAATTATGCAAATAAGTAATGACAACTGTGGCAGTCCTTATTTTTGTTTTTACACCAGATTTTTAGCAGTACACTGATTAAACTGGTTTTATTTAAATGATTTGAAAGGGACACATGCACACGCGTAGCTTGGGAAACTGCTGAAAACTCTACAGTAGACTGTGAAAGCATGACTGCAGGTCATCACCATATTTTAAATATGAGATACATATGTATATATACATGTACATTTTTAATTGTACTAATGCAATTTGTACATTTAGTATATACCACTTGTAATAATATTAAAGAAAATGAAAAGGGTGGGCTAGTTTGGAGGACTGGCTACTTCTTTTCAGCAGTTTTGCTTCTATTTCTTATGGTTTGCAACAGATGCTTTGTGTAGGGAGGCTTGCAGTTGTGTCCTCATTTGAGAGGGCTCTCTTCCACACACGTGCAAATAGTGCAGTGTCATGTTAGCCCTCATCACACTGAATGAGCACAATTTCCTGAAAGTAAAAAAAAAAAGAAGAAGAAGAAGAAAAACACACACTGGAGTGCAACCTGTTCTAAATAGGTACTACATACCAAAGAAAAAAAATATATAATGTATGCTTGTAGTTTTGAAGAGTAGGTTAAGAATAACTTAATTTCCTACATTTCCTAACTATTCCATGGTACGAGAACCCACTACAAGTAATATACAAACCAGAACATACCAGGTAAAAAGAGCTAATATATGAAAGAAAGTCCTTCTGCTTAGTCAGAAGAGGGTCAAATTGATGCTGAATACATGTAAACTGTTTTAGAATATCATCATTAGTAATTTAAATACATTTAATAAATGGAAGAATTTGCAGAGTGGTAGCAATACATTTTTGGCTTTGATTCAGCCCTCTTGAAACTAAATTGAACACCATAGGTCCATTCTAGGTCCAAGAATGAAACTGATTAACCCCCTTATGATGCATTTTTCAGTGTCAATAAAACAAACTAAAAGAAGGAGCCAGTGTCTCACTATGCAACTAACAAGACTGGATAAAGGAAGAATTGTAGATTCTGTTAAGGACAGGGCAGAGTTTTTGCTGTTTTCTTGAGGAATAGTACCTTTGTAGAAGATATGCAAGGTAGGACTTACATTATTGAATAACATTAACAAGGGGCACAGTATAGATACGATGGAGGGCAAGGATACCAGCAAGGAGACAAGAATAGGGATCATTGTTATTCTTGCCCATGCCAAGAGGCTTACAGAAGAAAAAGCACTACATGAGGAACGCTTTCCAGAGAAAACAAGTAGGAACATAGGATGACGCAGAGAGAGACATGACCCATGCAGCGGAAAACTGATGAATCCGGTGCTTTATGATGGAGGTATCTGACACATCTAAAGATAATACAATGTTTCCAACTAAGGTAGGAGATAAAATGGTTGATTTCTTAATTTCAATATGGATGTGCCCCACCAATTAGCTGGGGGTATACCTCATCTGCCGCAATTTCTGCAACAGTATATGCTTTCAAGAAATGGGATTTACTTACAAGCACCTGAGCACAGGTTAGAATTGATTAACATAGCGCAAACTGCAGCAGTGAGCATTGACCTAGGACCACAGGAAGAGAAATTCTTATAGTGCCAGCCTCAGATGTAGCACCAGGTTTCTACCGTACAAATTTGGGCCCCATGGTAACAAAGAATTTTACATTTCCTTTGGGAGTTGTGACTGTGTTGGGAGATGGAGAATGTTGAATGTTGTGTATGCTCAGAAACGACAGGGCTGTAGTTTTTGACAAGCTTGAAGGGAATATGACTTTACAGCTGACTGAAAACAAGGCCCTAGAACAACTGAACTCAGAGGTTTGGGCAAACACAAAAATGAGGCAGGATAATTAAAAACACACCCTCCCCATAAAGTAACGCTTAAGGAAAATGCAGAACTACCTTATGTGCGTAGCCCCTGTATTAGTCCAATAATTCCATTCCCCAAGGGCAACACTGGGCAATATAGATTCATACAGGATTTACGCCAGATAAACAACATTGTGGTTCTCTTAGCACCTATTGTGCCTGACACCATTACTATATTATCGTCTATACCTGCAGAAGCAGAGTACGTTATAGGTTAAGTCTTGCAAGTGCGTTTATCAGTATTAGAGTCCATCCACATAGTGAGTACCTCTTTGCCTTCACAGTAAATGATACCCATTACACTTTCACAAGACTGGCCCAAGGCTTCACAGAGAGTCTATGCACAGGCAGTAAAGAGAGACCTGGACAGCTTACACCTGGAAGGCAGCAGTGTAATCTTGCAGTACGCTGGTGATCTCCTTGTGGCATCTCCATCACTTGAGGCTTGTGAAACAGACACTGTAGCTCTGCTGAACCTCCTCCAGGAGAGAGGACACAACGCCTCATTGTCAAAATTTCAGCGCTGCCAAAAAGAAGTGACTTACCTGGGTTATGTGGTATCTAAAGGTACACGCTGCATATCACCTGACAGAATAAAAATGATTCAAAGCATGCAGCCCCCATCCACCAAGAAAGGAATGATGTCCTTCCTGGGGATAACGAACTACTGCCGCCAGTGGATCCCTGAGTACAGATCCTATGATGCATTCTTGAGGAAATGCACACTACAAGATGCACCTAACAACATTGTGTGGACTAATGAACTTGCAGAATGTTTCAAGAGACTGAAAGGGACATTGTGTACTGCGCCAGCATTGGGGCTCCCTGATTACAAACTACCCTTCCATCTCTATGTGTCAAAGCAAGATGGCATTGCAAATGGTATACTGACACAGCAGCATGGCTCTGTAAAAAGACCTGTGGCGTATTACTCTGTGACCTTGCCTTCGGCAGTGACTGGGCATCCAGCCTGTTTGAGAGCAGTGGCGGCAGCTGCAGTGATGGTAGAGAGGGCGGCTCCCATTGTGATGGACTACCCTTGTATTGTTTATGTGCCACATTTGGTACAGTTGTTGTTGTTGTCCCTTCTGGGTGAGCAGGCACAGGCAACTCGGTGGGGAGCAAATGGGAGAGCGGTGATGGTATGGGGGTGGCAGAAGATGACACAGCCGGTGTGGGCCCATTTGGGTCCGCAACCGCCAGGGAGCCCCCATCGGAGGAGGTATCGGAGTCACTACCTCCAGGGGTAGTTGCCTCCCCGTGGTACTCCCATCGCCCTCCAACCCGCTGGTCCCCTTGGTGTTGGACGACTCTGCCTCCGAGGATCAGTGTGCTGCTGCATCCCCACTCGCCGGTGCCTCAGCTCCCTCACTAGATGATGCTGATGTACACAGACAACACAAGAGAACAGGGATGGGGAGACAAAACAGGAGAGACACTTGTAAATAGCTGAATTGAGTGAACATACATACACCCACCCAGAAGACCCTCCAACAGGCAGCACCTTCCACTATACCCATGGCTATGCCCCTGACTAATGCCCAGAGCCCAGCTCTACAGCCATTCCCTAAACAACTTAAGGACCCGATGTGTAGGAGACCTGACCAAAACACCCCTACTTCCCACTGGGGTCATCATGTAGATGGACATCAATCAGAGTCCCTGCAACTAAGCAGCATGAACCCGAATGCACACACAGACATCCATAAAGGGGGAAATATATGGTATGTGTACTCACCCCCTTGTGACTGCAGTGCAGCCTTCAAGTGCCCATCCAGGTCTGGGTAAGCCACCGCCAGGATGCGTAGCATAAGGGGGGTCAGTGCCCGACAGGCACTCCTTCCCCGTTGGGAGGACTTCTACAGCTGGGCCTCGCAACGTTTTCGCGCCCAGCACCGCAGGTCCTCCCACCGCTTTCTGCAGTGGGTGCTTCGTCGGTTGTAGACCCCCAGGGCCGCACCTGCTTGGCAATGGCATGCCAAAGTACCCTCTTCTGGTGGGTGCTTACCTAAAAGGGACACACAGAAATGTAACACAGAGGTCAGGCACTTGGCAAAAATATCCAGCTCGCTACATGTCCACTATGGGAACGGACAGTACAAACAGACTAACAGCACATACACATGCAGCATGTCAGGAACCCTGGCCCACCCAGGGTCAGAGGTGCACACATATATCCTGCCAACACCATCCATTGCACACAACCATGGCCCACAATCCCCCGTCTCACCTGTACCTCTGGCTGTCTGTAAAGCTTGGCGTGCAGGGGCAGGACCCCGTCCACGAGCCTCTCCAATTCCTCTTGGGTGAAGGCCAGGGCCCTTTCCCCTGCAACACGTGCCACTTCCATGACCAGAGGCAGGACACAGCAGTACACTCAGTGGAGTACCTGCTTGCACGAGATCAGGGAGTCAGGTGAAGTTGGGGTGATGACTTCGCGTACGCACCGCGGCGATGTGCACCGTCACCGCCAGTGGCGATCATGATACGCTAGGATTCCCCATTGACATCCATGTTAACCAATGATTTTGCGCACGGCGGTAAACACCGCCTTATGCTGTTACGTCAGCTGCTAGCGGTATGAGGTCACTTCCACAACAACAGTTCTGGATTACAGAGGGCAGACATTTTGGCAATAACTACGCATTTATAAAACTGCCATCCGCACAATGCAGGCCCTACTGTTCCCCAAACACACATAGGCATGTGACTATTAACATTACCTCACCTCACAAGCCCTGATCTATAATTGTGGTCAAGTTGATGTTATATCATACACATTATAAATTTGTGTCGCTACAATCAAGTCAGCAGTGCTCAATGACTGACAATGTGTGCCCATGTATGTGTATTCCTCACATGTGTTTCCAACTCCTTCTAGGTACCGACCCTTGTGGCGAGGAAGGGCCCCATTGGTGTACAGACCACTTGTGGATTTGCGGACCATGGTGGAGCGTAACGTCATTATCAATTACCGACTCATCCATGCAACTGTTCTTGAACTTTGTGCATTACTGGATCCTGGACTGACTCCGGCAAATCGTAATCAGCATGCCATCCCTACTGAAGTGCAGGTGCTCTCTGCACTCCATTTCCTGGCCACGAGCTCATTTCAAGTGACAGTGGGCATGGGTGCTGGTTTTTCACAGCCAATGTTTAGCATTATACTGACAATATTCCTGAATGCATTTGTACGACACCTGCAGTTCTATGTGAGTTTTCCCCAAAGTACTGACCTCCCTGCCATCAAGTCGGACTTCTATGCGTTTGCCAACATACCCCATGTGATAGGTGCCATTGATGGCACCCACATACCTATAGTCCCCCCAAGAGTAAGTGAACAGGTGTACAGAAACCAGAAACACTTTCACTCCATGAACATTCAATTGGTGTGTACTGCAGACCAGTACATCACACATGTAAATGCCATGTTCCCTGGTTCAGTCCATGATTCATATGTGCTGAGGAACATTAGTGTGCCACACAAGATGGAACAACCAAAAGAGGACAGAGGGTGGATCATAGGTAGGAATTTCTGTCACTTATTGCCACCTAGCAGACAGCCAGGCTGTCTGCCTCGGAGGCTTGTCAATGAAAGTTCTGTTTTGCACCTTTTTCTAGGTGATTCTGGCTATCCCAACTTGCGTTGGCTCCTCACACCAGTGAGGAATCCTGGAACAGATGCAGAGAGGAATTACAATGAAGCCCATGGACGTACTAGGAGGGTGATAGAGCACACAATAGGTCTCCTGAAGGCTAGATTTTGTTGTCTACATATCTCTGACGGTTCCCTGGGCTATGGACCCGAAAAGGTGTGTAGAATAGGAGGTGGAGGGTGCTGTATATCCAGACCAGCTTCCTCAGAGAGGGGACAAGAGTGATGGTGATGATGAGGAAGGGGAAGATGTAAATTCCAGGACCCAACTGACACAACTCTACTTCCAGTAACTATGTGGGAGTAAGGGCTGAGATTGGTGTCTGTGCATCATACTGTCAGTGTGCCTTGTCATCTAGGGTTGGGTGGGTTGGAATGCACTAATTGCCACTGTGTCCAGGTCTGCATAGGACAGAATACAATTTAGTGTTTCTTTTTCTAACCATATTTAGGCACAACAACATGTAAGGCGAGTGGTTCATTTCATGCTACGCAGATACAAATAAAGTAGTTATCAACCAGTTGCATCCATACTTCACTTTGTTCACACATTATGACAGGGGACATTGTTACAGGTGTGATATGTGTTTTATTTGGTGCAGGGATTAAATCGTGCAAATTACAATGGTGGCAGTGGGTCAATGGTGGTTATCCTAAATGCCAACATGGTGGCAGCATTGTTGTCAGTATTGGTAGGTCCATCAATGCTTACATGAGTTCTTAATTATTGTTATCACTGTTTGGTGGGTGATTGAGTGGGATAGGTGGTGGACAGTTTTTAGCAGAGTCACTTCTTTGAGGGGACCTTGTTCTTGGCAGATGTTCCAGTCCCATTTCTTGGCCTGAGGGTCCGTTTGGGCGCCTGTTGTTGGGCTGTAGGGGATGAGATGGAGATCCCCTGTGTTTCCTCAGAGGGTAGTTAGTGTGAAGTTGCTGCTGATGCTCTTATTGTCTGGTCTGTCTCCTGCGCTATAGTGGGGGCTTCCTGTACTGTGTGGGCCTCAGGCTGTGTTTAGACAAGCTGCTGCAGCGCACCTGCTATGCTGGCCATTGTGGCGTTGTGCAGTTTCCACTGCTCTATGGCCTCTTGGTGGTGTGCTTGCTGCATCCCCTGACTCTGCTCCAGGGTGGATACTATCTGGGCAAATCTGTAATGGGTATGGTGGTAGGCCCCCAGGACCTCAGAGATCACGTCCTGGGCTGCAGCATCCATCCTGTGGCTTCCGCCCTGGGCCAGTGATGCCCTCCCACTGGGCATAGCCCCCTGTGCCTGTGTCCCCTACACAGGTCTAGCGGTGCCAATTGTACTGGGGCCATCATCTTCCTGCCTGTTGTTAGGGGGTGACTGTGGCCTCTGTACCTGTGTTCCATCAGTCTGTGGCCTGGATACACAGGTTTGTGGTTGGTTGCCCTGGGCTGATGTTATTGCCTAGGTGGTTGGGGTGTCAGTGGTACCCTGGGTGGGGCTGCTGGATGGTGACAGTCCAGGACTGTGTGAGTGGCCAGCCTGCTCATCAGTGTCCAGGGTTCCATCACCAGTGTCCCATGAGGTGCCTCTGTCTCCCTGGGGGGCGCTGCCACTCCTTGTCCTGTCCGTCAGGGTGGCATGCCTGTTGGGGGAAATGGACATGTCTGTTACATTAGCATGGTCGGATGGGGTGCAGAGGCCTGGGCAGGTTTGTGCGGCTTACACACTTTGGGGCCAAGCAGGATGCTTTAGTGGGGTTAGCATTGCTTTTAGCTTAGTATGTGGAGGTACATTGTGGGTGTTATAGGCCATTGTGTTTTCTTGCAGGGTTGGGTGGCTGTGCACAGGGGGAGGGATGTGGGCCTGTTAGTGGGTTTGTGAGCATTCAGGGGTGGTGGATTCAGTGCCTGTGGGCTGGGTGGGGTGTTGGTCCTGGTGAGAGTTGGAAGGGTGGTGCATGCATTACAGGTGTGATGGATATGGGGTAAATGTAGATGACTTACCCGAGTCCGTTCCTCCAGTGAGTCCAGTGAGGCCCTCAGGGTGCAGGATGGCCAGTACCTTTTCCTCCCAGTCAGTGTAGTCGGGTGGTGTTGGTGGAGGTCCTCCCCCAGTCTTCTGGACTGCAATGTGGTGCCTCTATGCCATAGCCCTGACCTTCCCCCGCATGTCATTCCATCTCTTGCGGATGTCGTCCCTGGTGCGTGGATGGTGTCCCACTGCATTGACCCTGTTGACAGCGATCTGCCATAGCTCCATCTTCCTGGTGATGGGTGTGTGCTGCACCTGACCCCCAAATATTTGTGGCTCGACCTTCAGGATTTCGTCCACCATGGTCCTTAGCTCCCTTTCTGTGAAGCGTGGGTGTTTGGGGGGTGCCATGGTGAGTGTTGTGAATGGTGTCTGGGGTGACATTTTTGTTGAGGGTGCTCTTCTGTGGTTGGGTGTGAGCATTGTAGATTGTGGCTTTCGGTGTCTGCTTCTGGTGATCTCTGTCTTTGTTGGCCTACTTTCGTTGCAAAGGATTGTGGGGTGTGTCTGTGAGTGTTTTATGGTGTTGTGGATGTGTTTCAGGTGTGTGGGTTTCTAACTTGTCCAATGTGTGCACTTCTTACTGTTGGGTCAACTTGCCGCCCGTGGCAGTCTGCACCGCCAATGGTCGTTCGGCTTCCACTGACCGCCAAGGTGATTTGTGCATCATTATTTGGAGGGCGGGATGTGTGTGTGCTCGGCGGTGGCGGGGTGGGAGGTCCAGCATTTCTGCCGACAAGGTCCTGGCGGAGACTGGTGACGGGTGATTTTTGTCAGAATCAGATTTTTGGTTCATTATATGGCAGGTTTCTGTTCATCGCCAATGGCAGTCTTCTGTTCACCGTCGCCACGGCGGTCAGCGGTGTTTACCGCTGTGTTCATAATGACCGCCAAAATCCTTTCTTTCACTGCCTTCTTCTCCATCTTCCCCTTTGTCCCTTCTATCCCTCTTTTTGGGTGTCTTCTTCTCTAGGCTTGGCTTGACTGTCTTAATCTCTCTCTTCTAGGTGGATCTCGGTTCCAGAGTACGACGTTTCCACTGAGGATGGGCGAGAGTCAACACAGAGGGACAAGAGGTAAGTATATTGTTTGAGTTCCTTATTTTTTCTTTTGTCCTGGTTGTGGTGGGGGGGGGGGGGGAAGTGTCTACAGGTGAACACGCAGTGAAACAGTGTTTAGCCTTGGTGCATTTTAAACGAGTGCCCTAGTGATTGTGCCATCAAACAATGTAACCAACTCCGTATTATGGTTTGTTTTTCTTCTTTTACTTATGCAAAGAAAACTGAGTTAGTTAGGAGCATTCACTTTTATCTCCTTCCCTGTTCACTCCCCCCCCCCCCCCACTCTCTCTGTCTTTTAAAAATATAGTTGGCAGGTCCCAGTATACGGGAACGTACCTGCATTAGCCACGTCCCTCCTTGAATGTGGCGGGTTGTTTCCACTTCTTTCAGTGAGTCTTTTCCTCCTTGGTCTTCTCTGGTTTCAGAAAGACGTCCTGTGCCATCCGAACCAGTGATGTCTAGCCCTTTTGACGTCACGTTCGTGTTTTTGTTCTCTCTGCTCGTCCCTCTCGGCGTCTCTTCTCTCCCCCTCGATCTTCCCGTCTTCCTCTGAAAACCCTTCCGCATCTCCTGCTCCACCCCCTCCATCCTCGTCTTTTTTTTTCCGCTTGCGGGTTGGAGTGTTTTTTGTTGAACACGGGGCTCTCTGAAGTGCCCCCGGGGTACGCCTCTGTCGACCCAACCTGTATAGAGTCATCAGTAACGGTGATGGCTCTATTACATTCGCCCCGCCTTGGAAAGGGCTGATCTAGACCTGTTTCCATAGGATTTCGGGATAAATAGTCTACAGGGACTATTTGGTTTCCTGGGAGATGTTGAATCTGAAACATAAAAGGTTGTAGTTCCATGAACCACCGCAATATTCTGGGGTTTGTATCTTTATTCCGGGCTAACCAAGTGAGAGGAGCATGGTCTGTAGTTAATATGAACTGATGTCCCAACAAGTAATATTGTAAACTTTCGACAGCCCATTTTATTGCCAAACATTCTTTCTCAATCACAGGATAGTGTTTTTCCCTTGGTAGTAACTTCCTGCTTATATAGACTATGGGACGTATTATTTCATTTTAGTCTTTTTGGGACAACACTGCTCCGATTCCCACATCAGATGCGTCTGTTTGTAAATAAAAAGATTTTGTAAAGTCGGGGCAATGTAAAACTGGTTTGGTTGTCAAATCGTTTCTGAGGGTTTCGTACCTACCTGTTTGCTCTGGAGTTAATTCTCTGAATTTCGTAGGCTGCTATTTTTTAAGAGGATAGTTAAAGGGGTTGCGATGGTAGAATAATTGGGGATGAAGCGACGATAATAACCAACCATCCATAAAAAGGATCGTATTTTCTTATTGGTTTGGGAGGGAGGTATCTTGAGGATAGCTTCAACTTTGTTGAGTTGAGGCGGTATTTGTCCTTTCTCTATATGATAACCAAGATAGGCAATGGAATCCCTTGCTAAATTACATTTTTCTGGATTGGCTGTTAAGCCTGCATCCACTAGCGTATGGAACACCTTAGAGAGATGGAAGAAATGTTGTCCCCAGGTTTCACTGTAAATAACAATGTTATTGAGGTATGAGGCATCATATCCCATATGGGTTCTTAGTAGTCTATCCATCAACCATTGGAAAGTGGCAGGGGCCCCATGGAGACAGAAAGGAAGTACAGTCAATTGATATAAACCAGTAGAGGTAGAGAAAGCAGTTTTCTCCTTATCTTGGAGTTTTAAGGAAATTTGTCAGTACCCTTTCGTAAGGTCTAACGTGGACAGATATCAGGCTTTTCCTAACTGTTCGATCAACTCATCCACTCTTGGTATTGTATGAGTATCAAAATCAGATATGCTGTTTAATTGTCGAAAGTTGATACATAAGCGGACTGTTTCATTAGATTTTGGAACCAAAACTACTGGGGAACACCAGGGACTTATTGAGGGCTCAATTATACCCATTTTCAACATGTTCTGTACTCCTTGTTTAACCACCTTCCTATGAGCTTCATGTATACAATAGGGTCTAAGACGGACAACCTTCCCTTCTTTGGTGTTAATCTTATGTTGTATCAAGGAGGTCTTCCCAGGGGTCAATGAAAAAAGTCTCTGATTCTGGTGTAATAACGTTAGTAATTGTGTTCGGTGGTCACTAGGTAGATCGGGGTTAATGAGGGGGAGTCTTTCACACGAATTATCAGGTTGAGGACATAACTCTATTTCCAGTGGTTTTACTTTATTTACAAAACACCATTATCTAGCTTCTAGAATTGGAGATGATTGTCCTCCCTTTTTTTTAGTCAATTAATATGGTAGATTTGTGTTTTTTTCGATGTTTCTGATATTAATAACCGGTAGGCAACAGGGTTTAGTTTTTCTAGTATCTTGTATGGTCCTTGCCATTTGGCTAACAATTTATTCTCAGAACTGGGCAACAACACTAATACCTTGTCCCCTATTCTTAGATCCCTTAAGGTAGTACCTCGATTAAAGTATCTCTTTTGTTTCTCTTGTGCTTCTTCTAGATGGATTCTGACATCATCCCAAACCGTTTGTGATCTTTTAGCTGTTGGGTGTAGCCAAGTATATCTTTATCGTCTGCCTCTTTCTCCTCCCATTTCTCAGCAGCCATGTCTAATAGGTTTCGGGGTTGTCATCCAAAAACCAATATAAAAGGGCTATGTCCAGTTGAGGCCTGAACATGGGAACGTATAGCATATAGAACTAAAGGTAACTTTTTGTCCCAATCTCTTCCAGAGTCAGACTTTGGGGGTAATTACAACTTTGGAGGAGGTGTTAATCCATCCCAAAAGTGACGGTAAAGTGACGGATATACCACCAGCCGTATTACGAGTTCCATAGGATATAATGGACTCGTAATACGGCTGGTGGTATATCCATCACTTTACAGTCACTTTTGGGACGGATTAACACCTCCTCCAAAGTTGTAATAACCCCCTTTGTCTTTTTTAGCAGCGTTTTGATGGTATGGTTATATCTTTCCACCAACCCATCGGTCTGTGGGTGATAAACAGATGTGTGAATGTGTTTTACCCCTAATATGTGACATATTTGAGTCATTAGTCGGGACATAAAAGGAGTGCCTTGATCTGTTAACAATTCTTTCGGAAAACCCACCCAAGTAAAAAAAACAATCATGGAATGTGCCACACTTTTGGTGGTCATACTGGTAAGAGGGATGGCTTTGGGGTACCGTGTGGCATAATCTACAAGAACAAGAACCCCCTAAAAGAAGGGGTTAAGGGCCACACCAGGCCCATACCAACCCTAGAAAAAGGAATGTCAATAACTGGTAATGGGTAAAGGGGAGCTCTCCTAATGGCTCCTGGGTTAATGACTTGACACTTTGGGCATTGTGCACAGAATCTACGAATATCAGAAAACAAACCAGGCCAATAAAAGTGCCAGAGTAGATATTCCTCTGTTTTTTTCTCTCCAAAAGTGTCCTCTGCCTACTTTACCATGAGGTAAATGCAATACTTGGGTGTGATATGGGCTAGGTACCACTAATTGGGTCTTCTCCTGATTATGATGTTTTACAAGCCTATATGGCAGACCATTCTGGGTTAGGAAATATGGACCTACCTGTCCTGTTTTCTCGGTGACCGCGGAGGCCCAAGCATGTTTTAATGCTGGATCATCTCTTTGACTAACTCAGGAAGGTGGTAGTGTCACCAAGATAGGTTTTTCTGTCAGGTTTAAAGGGAAAGAATCAGAAGGGTTAGGCATATGGTATAATCTTTCCTGTTCTCTTATTTCTCTTCTACTTAATTTTCTTTTTTCCTTAACTAGACTAATGGGGATCTGAGCAAACAGGGCTTCCATCAACCAGGTGTCCGTCGTATAACTTTTATGAACACTGTCCAATAGTTCGGGAAAATCAACATAGTCTGTTCCTATAATGATCTCATCAACCAGATGTGGTATTATCCCTCCTATGAGGGTTTCTCTTTGTCCCCTCCACTGTATGTGGATTTCAGCTATTGGGTAGTGTCTCGTATCCCCATAGATACAGCATATAGAGATGTATTCCTTTTGCCTAATTTGCTCTTTGGTTACCAATTCTGCTTTAATTACTGACTAGCTGCACCCGGAGTCAACTAACACCTTAGTGGGTTTATTGTTTATTAACATTTCTTTTGTATATTGTGACACCCCTCAGACTGTACGTAGTTCTCTGCCTCTGGTAACCCCTATCTCCATGGGCTCTGGTTTAGGTAATTTGTGAGGACAATTATGAGCAATGTGTCTCCACTCAGCACAATGGTAGCATTGGGGTGATTGGTTAGGTTCCTTGTCTGGTACCCATGCAATAGGACTGTCCTCTTAGCTTTTTATCGGTCGTGGTCCGGAAGAGGAAATAGTCGGTTTTCCTCCCAGGGTATGTCCTTTTGTGGGAGCTAGACTGAAATCAGGTGCTCTGTGAAATGCACATGCCAAGTCTATAGCGGATGAGGTGGTGATATTAGGGTCTTGTTTAATCCAGTTACGGGTTTTATGGGTAAAGCCTCTAAAAACTGTTCTAGTAATATTATCTGTATTACCTCTTCTCTATTTGTGCAGATCGGGCCCAACCACTTTAACCCTAAATCTTGTACTCTGTAGTATAGCGCCGGGGGGGTTTCCATGGGAATCCTTTTCGTCTTCCTACATTTTAACCGATAATACTCTGTATCAAAGCCTACCCTTTCAAGAATGGCTTTCTTTATCTCTGTAGAGGTTGTTGTTCTGCCTGGATCGACTGCTTGGTAAACGGCTTGTAATGTTCCTGTCAAAAGGGGTGCCACATACTGTCCCCATTTGTCTTGAGGCTAATTCATGGATGCTGCTAACCTTTCATTTGTGAAGAAAGCATCAGGGTGTTCTCCCGCTTGAAACTTTTGTAATACAGAGCTAGGTACATTGGGACTGAGGTACTAGGCACCTCAGGTGCTGGCTATAGTGTTGGTTAGCTTTTGAAGAGCTGTTTCGTGAACCAACTGGTTATTTGCAATGATCGTGGCTTGCCTTTTTAAAGCATTCTGTAGCGTTTCCCTGTCATTCTGGGCTTCTCTTAGTTGTTCCTCCCATACCATCTGCAAATGTCTTTGCTCTTCAGCCAACTGATTAATCATATCTTCTAAGGAGGGTTTTAACTCTATATTCCCTTTCTAGTTATAGGGAATATTATCCCACTTCTGGCACCAATATGTTGTGGGTATTGGAATTGTGGGCCTGGTCAGAGGTATTGTTTAAGACACAGCTCTTGAGTTTGTAAAGACAACTGTTTTTTTTTTATTGGTTTCCACAAGTTTTTACATTAAATCCTTTCTTTCGCTGTCTTCTTCTCTATCTTCCTCTTTGTCCCTTCTTTCTCTCTTTTTGGGTGTCTTCTTCTCTAGGCTCGGCTTGACTGTCTTAATCTCTCTCTTCTAGGTGGATCTCGGTTCCAGAGTACGATGTTTCCACCGAGGATGGGTGAGAGTGAACACAGAGGGACAAGAGGTAAGTATATTGTTTGAGTTCCTTATTTTTTTCTTTTCTCCTGGTTGGTGGGGGGGAGGGGAGTGTGGGAAAGTGCCTACAGGTGCACACACAGTGAACAGTGTTTAGCCTTGGTGCATTTTAAACGGGAGCCCTAGTGATTGTACCATCAAAGAATGTAACCAACTCCGTTTTATGGTTTGTTTTTCTTCTTTTACTTATGCAAAGAAAATGGAGTTAGTTAGGAGCATTCACTTTTATCTCCCTCTCTGTTCACTCCTCTCCCCCTTCTCTTTTAAAAATAGTTGGCAGGTCCCACTATACGGGAACGTACCTGTATTAGCCACGTCCCTCCTGGGATGTGGTGGGTTGTTTCCCCTTCTTTCAGTGAGTCTTTTCCTCTTTGATTTTCTCTGGTTTCAGCAAGACGTCCTTTGCCGTCTGAGCCTGCGATGTCTGGCCCTTTTGACGTTGCTTTTGTGTTTTCGTTCTCTCTCCTCTCGTCCCTCTTGCGTCTCTTCTCTTCCCCTCGATCTTCCCGTCTTCCTCTGAAAACCCGTCTGCGTCTCCTGCTCGGGCCCCTCCATCCTCGTCTTTTTTTTCCGCTTCCAGGTCAGCTGTGTTTTGTTGACCACGATGCTCTCTGAAGTGCCCCCGGGGTACGCCTCTGTCGACCTGACCCATATAGAGTCATCCGTAACAGTGGTGACTCTATCATAGTGTGCAAGGGAGGGTTGCGGGATTTACATGAGACTTTCATCCAATATGGCGGCAATAGGATGATTTACTTCTGTGTTAAATGCCACCATGCCGAATGTAAATAAGAAATGGGAAAGTCATGTGGACGACAGATACGTGGCAAATTCAAACTAAAGGTGCCCATTGTTTCTGAAATCTTGCTGTCCAGGTACAGACAGTGTTGTGCTGGCTCCCTACTAGTGTTCTGAGGACCTACCGAGGTATGAGCAAAGTACTTGGATTTAACTTGATAGACTTGGTGTTAGGTAGTGTGCTTTTTCTGTATGTAGCGGAAAAACAATGTATTCAGTGCTGTCTTGACTGTCCATGAGGTCATCTATACGTGTGGATTTATGTTCCTACAATCTAAACTCTGGCATTATTGACAAAGGAGGAATTTCAATGGAGGAAGCTCAGATCTAGAATGACCCTCTTGCTGGTCACCCCATAACCCTTTAAAGAACTCATTTGGGTGGGAGGTTCTTCTCTGTAAAGACATACAAACTCTGGAACACGTGAAGAAAATAAGACTAAAGGGCAGCCATCTTGAATTCTGAAGGGCAATAACGATCTGGCTGTTTCCTAAAAATAAGCCCCAACTTGGCACAATTTACAAGAGCTATTGTCTGCATATACAAATGTCTTCATATCTCTTACATGCTCATGTGCCAAACCTCATATAATAATGTGCTGTGAAATGCCTGCTGAAACATGATTAGAGTGCAATTCACACTACCATTTTTTCTGCACTACCAATCCTCATGCAGTACCAATTCTCATGCACTACCAATCTTTGCACACTACAAATCCTCGCACAATACCCCAATAGGCAAAATCTCAACCAACAAGCTTTCGTACACGTGTATCAGAATAAATACTTATTTGTACATCTCAGAAAAACTTTGGGCCTGTGAAGGGTAGGTATGCACTGTATAAATGCAAAGGCAATACGACTTTTATGACTATATTTCATCAAAGAAGGATGTACAAAGAAAAAGTTATCAATATCAGAAGAACGAGAGGGTGAGAAAGAGGGAGAATAATATGTATTACATCATGGCTATATGTCTAAGTATACTAATAATGACCTTTCATACAGCACACAAAATAACTTGAATTATTTTCGGGACTACCGCCCAAATTGAAGGCGGTCAGTCTAGTAACACTTTCAAGAATGAAGCCTTGCACAGAATTTAAAATTATGGCATGGGTATTGCAAGGAGAGGAATGCAGCAGACACATTACCCATTGAACGATTTATCAGACTTACCTGTCACCTGTACGTAACAGGAAGTAGGTTTCAGAATGCACATCAACCTTGCTACCAAGCTGCATGACCGAGGTTACAAGTTGCATGTTAAACAAGCATTGGCAATGCCAATCGATCCAGCATATGCATGATCTATTGGCTTTGTCAGTGCTTTTAGCCATGCTTCGAGCTGTGCAGCATGGCTGAAAGTAAAGACAAATTGCTGTGAGAAGGCAGCACTCTGCCTCATAACACTTATTTTTACCTTTCAGCCATGGTGCACAGCAGCCGCGCAAAATGGCTGTCCAACATAGCTAAAATACTTTGACAAAGCCAATAGCTCTCCTAGGCGGGATCTAATGGCTTTGCATATGCTTGTTATTACAGCATAGAGACCTAAAAAGAGTGAAAACTATCCCCAATCGAATTATTTTCGTCATCAGTGACAAAAAGTTTTCCTTCTATTCCCTATTCTGCTTTAAGAAAAGAAAATACAGAAATGATGCACGAGTGCCAGAGCAAAACAAGCGATTACAGAAGCAAGCCTTCCTTGAAATGTTGACTGAAAGAATGTTTACATCTGCTCAAGCATTGAAACTTAGGGGCATATTTATACTCTGTTTGCGCCAAATGTGGGTCAAAAGCTTTGACGCACATTCGGCTCAAACCGTGCACAATATTTATACTATGCCGCCCGACCCAGCGGACGTCAAAATTCCTCCGTGTGCGTAATTTTTTGGATGCGGGAAACTGGCTTGCGTTAATGACATGCAAGGTAGGCGTTCCCGGCCAAAAAATGACTTTAAGGCCTGTGCGCCTTATTTATACTCCCGCGCACAGGAGGAGGCGGGCCTTAAAAAACAGCGCACAGCCTGATGTGCTCTGGTTTTTAACGCCTGGGTGAGTGCAGGCGTTAAGGGACCTGTGGGCTCACTCCCATGGTCTCTGACCACGGAAGCAGTCCAGAGGTGCCCTTCCCTGCCCCCAGGGACACCCTCTGCCACCCTCGCCCATCCCTGGAGTACACCCATGGATGGGGGGACCCATCCAAGGTAAGTACAGGTAAGTATTTTTTTTTTTTTTTAAGTGGCATGGGGGGGCTAATTTGGGCCCCTCTACATGCCACTGTGCCCAATGGCCATGCCCAGGGGACAGAAGTCCCCTGGGCATGGCCATTGGGCAAGGGGGCATGACTCCTGTCTTTGCTAAGACAGGAGTCATTTCAATGGGGGTTGTGCACCAAAAAATGGCGCAAGTCCGGTTTGAGCCATGATTTTTTACTCTAACACGACTTGCAACATTTTTTGACGCACAACCCCCATTTTCCCCTATGCCGGAGCTGCCTGGTTTGAGTCTTTTTTTTTTACTCTGACCAGACCGCAGCGCCGGCTAACGTCACTCCTTAAATATGGCGCCTGCATGGTGCGTAGGAATGGCGTTAGCCGGCGGTAAATTTTTTGACGCAAACCAGCGCTGGTTTGCGTCAAAATGTATAAATATGGGCCTTAGTGCTGTATGTCACACATACTGTATTCTGTTGGGCACGGATAACATGCTACACTTTGCGACCAGCCCTCCCAACCTCCTTCCTCTGCTGCGCCTCATAGTGACATTTACTTATTTCAGTCAAAATGGTACCCTATGCCAGTGGTCTGTGGATTCTTGGAAGCCCACGGAGCATACTCAGGGGGTCCACGACTGCTTAGACAATTAAATATTATTAACAGATTTATAAATTGTATATAAACAAAGAAGCGGAATTGAAAATGTTATAATGTACCGTAAGTGTGCAGAAATGTGAAAATGGATGCTAAAAATTAAGTTGGTGTCCTCAGATTTGTTGGAGCAATGCAAACAGAAGGTAGTATGGAGAATGGGTGTCCTGTGTCTGATTTGGAAAAACTCTAACCGTCCCATTAAAATTTAAAATTAGATTTTTTATATATTTGCTAGTGTATTAAATAAAATATTTCATCATAGGTGCATTTTTTTGATGAATACTTATTTTTGCATTTTTGTGTATTGTTTTGCGGTTGGAATTATCGAAATTGCTTATGACAGGGTGCTTCCAATAATAACTCAGTGGGGGCCCCAGGATTTCAATAATGACTCACTTGGGTCTCAGGATTCCAGTAATGACTATTTGGGGTTCCACGGAAGTCAAAAGGTTAAAAACAACTGCCCTATGCTTTATTTCATGCAGTAATACATTCTCCCTGCCAGCATTTTGTGAGAGTTGTTTATGTCACAGTAGGCCATAAAGTGAGTGTAATTAGCACAATTATACTATAGGCTGCACATGGAAAAGGATTTCACTTTTAGGCACGAGAGCATTCTTTTAGCCTAACACATTGGTGAATTTAGACAGTTTAGAGGGGAAAATGTGCCTCTAAGTTATATGTTCCTTGGGAAAAGATGCACTGCACTCATTCAAGAAGTTCCACATACTGTAATGTACTTTATAGAAACATCTTTTTGACCAACAAAACCACAGATAAATCCAACTCATGGGTTAAAACAAAAGTGATATTTTAGCCCTGAGAGCTAAAAACTCCTCAACTTATGTACCTCGTTCCTGAGCAGCAATATCAGTGTTATGCCAGCCCTGAGACCAACAAACAGCTCTCCCGATGTACCTTGGTGCTGAGGTCTTGCGGCTGACTGCAAAGAGATGGGCTACACGTGGAGTGACATTGAAATAAAAGGCAAACAGAAATGGCTGGAGTCCTAGCTAACGTCAATACCCCAGGAGGAAAAGTAGGCATATGTAAGTGAATAAGTAGTAATGATCTGTACAGCATAACATTGCCTCTAGTTTTGGGTTGCATCTTATACATATTAATGCTTGCAACCCTCTTACTAATCCAGAGACAAACTTGGTTAAAAAGGGCTAAACAGACAGTTTAATACAAACTCATACTAAACAATATCAATATGTTGTGCTGGCTTGCCTCAACTATAGTTGCACCACAGTGCAGTTGTAGCATCATCAGAAAATGTGTCTGAAATAAATACAGGTGTATTGTGTGTACAATACCCAAAACAATGAAAGGCTTTAAAAATAACTGAGGAATTGTGTGGCCCCGAGGCAAAGAAATGGTGTTGTTTAATTCCCTTCCTTGCTATGCTACCCTTTCATCCAATGCACCGTCACTGGTCGTAGAGGGTTATTACAGGTTCTTACATAAGAAGGTGTGGAAGCCACAGTGCGGCTGTTTCTTGAGGCTCTCTCCAAGTTTCATGGCTCGCTCCTTGCTGTAGAAGATGGGGAAAGCTGCACCACTCTTCATCCAACCGGGCACCCGCTGCCACTGCTGCCACCGCTGACAGTCTGTTGGCTGACGGTCTGTTGCCACCAGATGAATGTGGTTGAGGTAGTAGAATGGGCCAAGAAAACTTTCTCTTCTCAGCAGACAGACGTGTGTAGCCTATGTTGGGAGAGCGACGGACACCTGCGTTGGGGGCTGCCAACGGTATAGAAACGCATTTGTGAAACTGCTTGTCAACTTTGTGTTGGCTGGGAGGCCATGTTTGCTGCTTAATTAAGAAACTCTATCTGAAACACTTACAAAACTCCAGATAGTGCTTTCATTCTTTAATGTGACTCTGGAAGCAGTAAACTGACACTAAAGACACTTTAACTGAAAAATTTTACCAAAATCTGAACAAAACTCATAGTTTCACTGGAATGTTGGTAATTTTTAGCTCAAGCGTAAGCATAAGATCTCTTGTATACTTTTAAGTATACTTCTGTGGGGGTCCAGCTATTTCATTTGTTAGTTTCAGTGTCATTTAAAAATCCTTGCTTGCTAGTGGTCAGTAATGCCTCTTTGTTCCGCCTTCTGTGTGGGAGCAGGGCCCAACTACTATTATATAATTATGCTTTGTCCTGTTCATCTGGTCTGTAGCAGACATTTTTTTTAACTTTGTTTCCTGCCCCTGTCCAGTAAAGCTTCCCTTTTCATTTGCAGAGCATTCGTACCCTGAGCTTAGCTGTAAATAAGGCTATAAATTAGGCAGTTACACCACACACGCTGTCTGCCAGAGCACCTCAGTTTTTACAATCAGTACACTCTGCTGTTCCAGTACTGGGACCTCGGGCACAGCACCATCAGTGCACCTAGGTCCCACCCTGGTCAGGTCACCTCCTTTCCTATACATCAACCCCTCTTAAATACAGTTCCATTACAACAGCTCAATTCAGTCCCACTGCCAAGCCAATACTGGATCAAAAGAGCAAAACACAGTTCAACCAGTGCACCTCAAGTCTAACATCCAACGTCACTGTTGATGGGAACCACCACAGCTCCGCCAGAATCCATCAATTCTAACATTCAGGGCATTTTTCTTTTCAGTACTAAGGCTCACACATACACCCCTCGTGCTTCTGTGGTTCAAAGGCAAAGCCACTCCCATGCTGGGCCCCACTCGCAGCTTCACCAGGACACCTCCAAGCTAACACTGGCAGGCAAATACTAGGCTTCACACATAGCTCCATTAACATACCTCACTTCTGACCTTGTGTGCCCGTTACTATTCCAGTACTGCAGCCACATACAACTGTCAGTGCACCTCAATCCTAACCTGCAGCGCCCCATTATTCCATTACCAGTAATTACACGTACTCTGTTTCTCATTCCTCTGCCTTCCTGTTATTCCAGCACTGGGCCAGAACACATCTCTGTCTATACTCCAAATCCTGATCTTAAGAGCTCCAATATTGCTGCATTGGGGTTCACATACAACTCTGTTAATACACTTCCTGCTGTTCTGCAGTGCCCCCTGCTGTTCCACACTCTGACTTCTGTTAGAGGATGTGGGGGAGCCAATTAAATCTATTCTTATCTGCCATCTTTATTTGGGAGGGTCTGTTTAACCTATCGCACTCTGTTCTTTCATTTACTCTGTTTGCTCTCAATGTTTCCTTTCTCCCCCACTTTTCTCTTTCCAGCTCTTAAAATCCACACATTAACAGTTTCACTCTTTCTTTCAACTGTTTATTTCTACTCCTCTCCCTTTTTTTTTATTTCCCTCTTCCTCGTCCTACCTCCTCACTCAAACTCATAAAAAGGGGCTATTTCTTTCCTTGTTTCATTCCTCTCTTTTTTCTTCATCAGTCGTTCATTATTTCACTACTTTTTTCTCTTCCCTTCATTCTTTCTTTGTCTTTTTTCTTTGCTCTTTCCTTTGAATCGGTATGTGTCCTTTCACTTTTTTTTCAGATCTTTCTTCTTTCCGTTCTCTGGTGTTTTTCTTATCTTTATCTGTCAATTCATGTTTTACTATAAATCCCTCTTTTTCCCGTCTGTGTGTGGAAGCCACAAGTTACTTGTCGTGACCCGAAGTGTCAAAGTGCTTTTCCCACTTTGTGTCTGTGGGAAATGTGTCAGTACATACATGCCTTGTTCCTTCGCTGCTTGTTTCTCTCTCCATCTCGTTTTTTCTCTAATGTTCATTTTTCTCTTTCTTTTCACACTTGTTTCCTTGTTTTTTCCTCTTTATCTTTTGTTTGCTACCTTGCTTCCCTTTTTTGCTTTTGTTCCACATGTTTGCTCTATTTCTTCTCTTAGGTGTCTTTTAATTTTCTTGTTCTTTCTCTTCTTTCTTTTATTTCTTTGCGACCCCTTCTCTTTCTTCCTTTTCTCTGTTGTGGTCCTTTTGCTTCTCTTATTACCCTCTAATGCCAAATGTTTATCTCTGATAAACGTTTATATGATAATTGTATATGTTTTAAGATAGAGGAAGATGGTAAATGGAAGTGCTTTAGTTAAATGCTGGGCCACTGGAACATTATGGCAGGAAATTATGACATCATGAGGCAGGGTTGACCAATTTATGTGGCAAGAAAAGTCCAGTTATGACTTTACAATACCAGCAGCTCTGACTCAAGAAAATGCGAGACCTATTGCATTGCAAATGCGTGTTGTTTTTACTATGCAAATCTCTCTGTAATAGGTTTCCTTGATTCCTTTCAAAGACTACTGAATTCTGGGTTCTCTCAGCTCCCAATTGGATATATCTAGACATTCTAAGATGGACAATGACATTTATATATTTCCATCAAGACATCAATTTCAGTACTTTTTCCATGTTAGTGTCATGATGTCTTATGCCTCACCCCTTAGACTTAACAAGCTGTTACCGTTGCACCAGGGCATATGAAGTGGATGGTTAGGGGCAGTTAAACACAGAGCACACATACACAAACTCCCCCCTCCAAAAAAAAACAAGCGATAGACAATGAAATGATGGGGAAAGAAGAAAAGAAGTACCTCACTCCGAGTGCGACCGGTGGACAGACATTAATAAAGCATTCAATCAGCACTTAGTCCCTGCTCCATCAAAGGGACAGGCACGCCGAAAGTAGAAGTGAAACTGGATGCTTGACCAATAAGAAGCAAGGACATGAAAGTGAGTATGAAGCCAACCAACAGTAAGTAATAGGTGGGCTAAAACAACATGTTTCCGTTTTTTTTGTTTAAAAATACAAGGAGTCTGCCTGCCTGCAGACAAGACCTAAAAATGCAAGTGCACCTGCATTCAAAGCCTAGTGAACAGTGGTGCCTGGAAGCTCCGTGGGGTGGGGAAGAAATGGCAAGTTGCTAGGAAATCTCATATGCTTTGAGTGTCAGGAAGTGGGCTCTAGGGCTAATGCTTGGTGCCGCCACAGGAAGGATAGAGGGTTGCTTAGGGATTGCAGGAATGTCTGAAGGCAAGCAGAGGTGCTTTTAGAAAATCTGAGGCTCTGAGACGCACTAACATGCTCTTTGGTGCAGAGTCTTTAGTTGTAAGTGCCTGGAGTGGAGGTCCCACGGACAGTGTTGGCTGACAGACTGAGGTTCTGTGGGAGCTGGCTGGGGGTCTGTGCGCACCAGTTAACAGCATGTGAACTTTAGATAAGGGCCTTTGAAGGTTGATTTGAGGAATGTGGTGGATAGCCAATGGCTTCTCTGATTTAGTGACCCCTCTGACTGGCTTAAGGTCTCTTGGGTCCTCTGACGGCCAGCAGGGGGTCACTTGCAGTGGGTTGAAGGCAAGTTGAGTCTCTAAAGTCAGGCAGAGGCCTAGTAAAGTGAGTTTGACAGACTCTGTACACTGTTGATGGTCATGTGATGGTGACTGAGAAGCAGTTAAGAGTTTCTGATGATATACTACTACTCCCCTGAGACTGTCTGAGGGCTCACTGAGGGGGTCTCAGGTCAGGTTGGGGGTCTCTAAGGGAGGATGAGAGGGAGCTTATGGATGGTTGAGGTCTATTTTGGGTTTCCATCGGGTTGTATGAGGGTCTTTATGTGCTGAGACTCTATTAGGTTTAGATGATGGTCTGTGAGAGCTGTACCAGCAGAGGACCACCAGAGGTTAGCCGAGGACTTCTGAGCAGCTAGCTGAGGGTGGCCGACTACAAACCCTGTGGCTCCTAGGGGCCAGCAGAATACACCCAAGTGGCTGGATGATCTTCTGTGTATTTTTTGTGGGATGACATAGGTTTCTTGTGGGTGAGAAAGGTCCTGTCCCACATGCCGAGTAGTTCCGTCACTGCCCTCCCTCCCGCATACACCACTAGTGCAGAATTACCTCAGAGTAGACTGTTGCGCCTACCTTCTCACCTGCGCACACTGCAAGCGACAGAAGGCCCCCACAGCAGGTCTCTATACCTTAACACAAACACTGTAGTGGTTCAAAGCCACCCACGGTAGACCCTGCCTCAAAGCTTGGCTTTATGTAGCCCATGCTGTGCCTACTTTCGCTGCAAGGGAGGTTTCTATTGCTGCTTCTAGTGATTTGCTGGGTTTGTGTATGAGGGAAGCTTGCAATGGCTGCGGTACCTGTTCCACGCTTAAGGGAACTAGCAATGCTGCCTTTGCAAAACCAGATTTTTGTGGAAACTGGCCCTGCTACTAACTGTGCCTGCTCAGTGTGAGTGAGGAATGCTCTCACTGCTACTGCCTGTGCAGTCACCTTTTATACTTGGAGGGACAGCTGGGGTCGTACACCACTGAATATCATGTTTGCTGTTTCGTCTTTGACTCTAACACAAAGAACCATTAACTTCTAGCGTTGTATGCCAGCAGTCCTTAATATTCACAGTTAAATATTTTAGGAGATTACCTCTCTTGAGGGGTGTATTTTCAAATTCAAAGGATGCTTAGGCCCTATAGTCACTCTGCAAATGACCTTTCTCTCCCTCACACCAGATGTCAGTGATACCAGACCCAATAATCATCCGGCACAGAGTTTCCAATGAGACCTGAACAAATAGCCACAATGTACTTTGCAAACCTGCAGTATTTTGATTCCAACTCTTTGCTTTTAGGGCGTACATTATAAGAGATAACATTTGGCTTATCTGGACTAAAAAGAAGTCATTTAAAATTTAACTACACCACAATTCCCTTTTATAGATGTTATCTGAAGGGATGTTAGCGCTAGGTTTTATTACTCAGTTTCACTCCCTGGTTATGCAAGACCAATAAACGTAAGCTGGCCGGCTACAGGGAGAGCAGGATTGCAAAGATGGGCTGGGCTGGCTGATAAGAGAGTGGGCTGGGGAGAGTGTGCTGGGGAGAATGGTCTGGGGAGAGTGGGCTGGCCAGCTGCAGAGAGAGTGGGCTGGGGAGAGTGGGCTGGCCAGCTGCAGAGAGAGTGGGCTGGGGAGAGTGGGCTGGGCCGGCTGCAGAGAGAGTTGGCTGGGGAGAGTGTGATGGGCCAGCTGCAGAGAGAGTGGGCTGGGGAGAGTGTGCTGGGGAGAGTGGGCTGGCCGGCTGCAGAGATAGTGGGCTGGGGAGAGTGTGCTGGGCCAGCTGCAGAGAGAGTGGGCTGGGGTGGCTGCAGAGAGAGTGGGCTGGGAGAGTGTGCTGGGCCAGTTGCAGAGAGAGTGGGCTGGGGAGAGTGTGCTGGGGAGAGTGGGCTGGCCAGCTGCAGAGAGAGTGGGCTGGGAGAGTGTGCTGGGGAGAGTGGGCTGGGCCGGCTGCAGAGAGAGTGGGCTGGGGAGAGTGTGCTGGGCCAGCTGCAGAGAGAGTGGGCTGGGGCGGCTGCAGAGAGAGTGGGCTGGGAGAGTGTGCTGGGCCAGCTGCAGAGAGAGTGGGCTGGGGAGAGTGGGCTGGGCCGGCTGCAGCGACGGTGGCCTGGGGAGAGTGTGCTGGGCCAGCTGCAGAGTGAGTGGGCTGGGGAGAGTGTGCTGGGGAGAGTGTGCTGGGGAGAGTGGGCTGGGCCGGCTGCAGAGAGAGTGGGCTGGGGAGAGTGTGCTGGGCCAGCTGCAGAGAGAGTGGGCTGGGCCGGCTGCAGAGAGAGTGGGCTGGGGAGAGTTTGCTGGGCCAGCTGCAGAGAGAGTGGGCTGGGGAGAGTGTGCTGGGGAGAGTGTGCTGGAGAGAGTGGGCTGGGGAGAGTGGGCTGGGCCGGCTGCAGAGAGAGTGGGCTGGGGAGAGTGTGCTGGGCCAGCTGCAGAGAGAGTGGGCTGGGGAGAGTGTGCTGGAGAGAGTGGGCTGGCCAGCTGCAGAGAGAGTGGGCTGGGAGGAGTGTGCTGGGGAGAGTGGGCTGGGCAGCTGCAGAGAGAGTGGGCTGGGGAGAGTGTACTGGGCCAGCTGCAGAGAGAGAGGGCTGGGAGAGTGGGCTGGGCCGGCTGCAGAGAGAGTGGGCTGGGGAGAGTGTGCTGGGCCAGCTGCAGAGAGAGTGGGCTGGGAAGAGTGTGCTGGGGAGAGTGAGCTGGCCAGCTGCAGAGAGAGTGGGCTGGGGAGAGTGTGCTGTGGAGAGTGGGCTGTGCTGGTTGCAGAGAGAGTGGGCTGGGGAGAGTGTGCTGGGCCAGCTGAAGAGAGAGTGGGCTGGGGAGAGTGTGCTGGGGAGAGTGGACTGGCCAGCTGCAGAGAGAGTGGGCTGGGGAGAGTGGGCTGGGCCAGCTGCAGAGAGATTGGGCTGGGGAGAGTGTGATGGGCCAGCTGCAGAGAGAGTGGGCTGGGGAGAGTGTGCTGGGGAGAGTGGGCTGGCCGGCTGCAGAGAGAGTGGGCTGGGGAGAGTGTGCTGGGCCAGCTGCAGAGAGAGTGGGCTGGGGTGGCTGCAGAGAGAGTGGGCTGGGAGAGTGTGCTGGGCCAGTTGCAGAGAGAGCGGGCTGGGGAGAGTGTGCTGGGGAGAGTGGGCTGGCCAGCCGCAGAGAGGGTGGGCTGGGAGAGTGTGCTGGGGAGAGTGGGCTGGGCCGGCTGCAGAGAGAGTGGGCTGGGGAGAGTGTGCTGGGCCAGCTGCAGAGAGAGTGGGCTGGGGCGGCTGCAGAGAGAGTGGGCTGGGAGAGTGTGCTGGGCCAGCTGCAGAGAGAGTGGGCTGGGGAGAGTGGGCTGGGCCGGCTGCAGAGAGAGTGAGCTGGGGAGAGTGTGCTGGGCCAGCTGCAGAGAGAGTGGGCTGGGGAGAGTGTGCTGGGGAGAGTGTGCTGGGGAGAGTGGGCTGGGCCGGCTGCAGAGAGAGTGGGCTGGGGAGAGTGTGCTGGGCCAGCTGCAGAGAGAGTGGGCTGGGGAGAGTGTGCTGGGCCAGCTGCAGAGAGAGTGGGCTGGGGCTTCAGAGAGAGTGGGCTGGGAGAGTGTGCTGGGCCAGCTGCAGAGAGAGTGGGCTGGGCTGGCTGCAGAGAGAGTGGGCTGGGGAGAGTGTGCTGGGCCAGCTGCAGAGAGAGTGGGCTGGGGAGAGTGGGCTGGGGAGAGTGTGCTGGGGAGAGTGTGCTGGGGAGAGTGGGCTGGGCCGGCTGCAGAGAGAGTGGGCTGGGGAGAGTGTGTGGGCCAGCTGCAGAGAGAGTGGGCTGGGGAGAGTGGGCTGGCCAGCTGCAGAGAGAGTGGGCTGGGAAGAGTGTGCTGGGGAGAGTGGGCTGGGCCAGCTGCAGAGAGAGAGGGCTGGGGAGAGTGTGCTGGGGACAGTGGGCTGGGCCGGCTGCAGAGAGAGTGGGCTGGGAGAGTGTGCTGGGCCAGCTGCAGAGAGAGTGGGCTGGGAAGAGTGTGCTGGGGAGAGTGGGCTGGCCAGCTGCAGAGAGAGTGGGCTGGGGAGAGTGTGCTGGGCCAGCTGCAGAGAGAGTGTGCTGGGAAGAGTGTGCTGGGGAGAGTGGGCTGGCCAGCTTCAGAGAGAGTGGGCTGGGGAGAGTGTGCAGTGGAGAGTGGGCTGGGCCGGTTGCAGAGAGAGTGGGCTGGGGAGAGTGTGCTGGGCAAGCTGCAGAGAGAGTGGGCTGGGGCAGCTGCAGAGAGAGTGGGCTGGGAGAGTGTGCTGGGCGAGTTGCAGAGAGAGTGGGCTGGGGAGAGTGTGCTGGGCCAGCTGCAGAGAGAGTGGGCTGGGGAGAGTGGGCTGGGCCGGCTGCAGAGAGAGTGGGCTGGGGAGAGTGTGCTGGGCCAGCTGCAGAGAGAGTGGGCTGGGGAGTGTGGGCTGGGGAGAGTGTGCTGGGGAGAGTGGGCTGGGGAGAGTGGGCTGGGGAGAGTGTGCTGGGCCAGCTGCAGAGCGAGTGGGCTGGGAAGAGTGTGCTGGGGAGATTGGGCTGGGGAGAGTGTGCTGGGGAGAGTGGGCTGGGCCGGCTGCAGACGGAGTGGGCTGGGGAGAGTGTGCTGAGCCAGCTGCAGAGAGAGTGGGCTGGGGAGAGTGTGCTGGCCAGCTGCAGAGAGAGTGGGCTGGGCCGGCTGCAGAGAGAGTGGGCTGGGGAGAGTGTTCTGGGCCAGCTGCAGAGAGAGTGGGCTGGGGAGAGTGGGCTGGGCTGGCTGCAGAGAGAGTGGGCTGGGGAGAGTGTGATGGGCAAGCTGCAGAGAGAGTGGGCTGGGGAGAGTGTGCTGGGAGAGTGGGCTGGCCGGCTGCAGAGAGAGTGGGCTGGGGAGAGTGTGCTGGGCCAGCTGCAGAGAGAGTGGGCTGGGGTGGCTGCAGAGAGAGTGGGCTGGGAGAGTGTGCTGGGCCACTTGCAGAGAGAGTGGGCTGGGGAGAGTGTGCTGGGGAGAGTGGGCTGGCCAGCTGCAGAGAGAGTGGGCTGGGAGAGTGTGCTGGGGAGAGTGGGCTGGGCCGGCTGCAGAGAGAGTGGGCTGGGGAGAGTGTGCTGGGCCAGCTGCAGAGAGAGTGGGCTGGGGCGGCTGCAGAGAGAGTGGGCTGGGAGAGTGTGCTGGGCCAGCTGCAGGGAGAGTGGGCTGGGGAGAGTGGGCTGGGCCGGCTGCAGAGACAGTGGCCTGGGGAGAGTGTGCTGGGCCAGCTGCAGAGTGAGTGGGCTGGGGAGAGTGTGCTGGGGAGAGTGTGCTGGGGAGAGTGGGCTGGGCCGGCTGCAGAGAGAGTGGGCTGGGGAGAGTGTGCTGGGCCAGCTGCAGAGAGAGTGGGCTGGGCCGGCTGCAGAGAGAGTGGGCTGGGGAGAGTTTGCTGGGCCAGCTGCAGAGAGAGTGGGCTGGGGAGAGTGTGCTGGGGAGAGTGTGATGGGGAGAGTGGGCTGGGGAGAGTGGGCTGGGCCGGCTGCAGAGAGAGTGGGCTGGGGAGAGTGTGCTGGGCCAGCTGCAGAGAGAGTGGGCTGGGGAGAGTGTGCTAGAGAGAGTGGGCTGGCCAGCTGCAGAGAGAGTGGGCTGGGAAGAGTGTGCTGGGGAGAGTGGGCTGGGCCAGCTGCAGAGAGAGAGGGCTGGGGAGAGTGTGCTGGGGAGAGTGGGCTGGGCCGGCTGCAGAGAGAGTGGGCTGGGAGAGTGTGCTGGGCCAGCTGCAGAGAGAGTGGGCTGGGAAGAGTGTGCTGGGGAGAGTGGGCTGGGCAGCTGCAGAGAGAGTGGGCTGGGGAGAGTGTGCTGGGCCAGCTGCAGAGAGAGAGGGCTGGGAGAGTGGGCTGGGCCGGCTGCAGAGAGAGTGGGCTGGGAGAGTGTGCTGGGCCAGCTGCAGAGAGAGTGGGCTGGGAATATTGTGCTGGGAGAGTGAGCTGGCCAGCTGCAGAGAGAGTGGGCTGGGGAGAGTGTGCTGTGGAGAGTGGGCTGGGCTGGTTGCAGAGAGAGTGGGCCGGGGAGAGTGTGCTGGGCCAGCTGAAGAGAGAGTGGGCTGGGGAGAGTGTGCTGGGGAGAGTGGGCTGGCCAGCTGCGGAGAGAGTGGGCTGGGGAGAGTGGGCTGGGCCAGCTGCAGAGAGATTGGGCTGGGAGAGTGTGATGGGCCAGCTGCAGAGAGAGTGGGCTGGGGAGAGTGTGCTGGGGAGAGTGGGCTGGCCGGCTGCAGAGAGAGAGTGGGCTGGGGAGAGTGTGCTGGGCCAGCTGCAGAGAGAGTGGGCTGGGGTGGCTGCAGAGAGAGTGGGCTGGTAGAGTGTGCTGGGCCAGTTGCAGAGAGAGCGGGCTGGGGAGAGTGTGCTGGGGAGAGTGGGCTGGCCAGCTGGAGAGAGGGTGGGCTGGGAGAGTGTGCTGGGGAGAGTGGACTGGGCCGGCTGCAGAGAGAGTGGGCTGGGGCGGCTGCAGAGAGAGTGGGCTGGGAGAGTGTGCTGGGCCAGCTGCAGAGAGAGTGGGCTGGGGAGAGTGGGCTGGGCCGGCTGCAGAGAGAGTGGGCTTGGGAGAGTGTGCTGGGCCAGCTGCAGAGAGAGTGGGCTGGGGAGAGTGTGCTGGGGAGAGTGTGCTGGGGAGACTGGGCTGGGCCGGCTGCAGAGAGAGTGGGCTGGGGAGAGTGTGCTGGGCCAGCTGCAGAGAGAGTGGGCTGGGGAGAGTGTGCTGGGCCAGCTGCAGAGAGAGTGGGCTGGGGCGGCTGCAGAGAGAGTGGGCTGGGAGAGTGTGCTGGGCCAGCTGCAGAGAGAGTGGGCTGGGCTGGCTGCAGAGAGAGTGGATTGGGGAGAGTGTGCTGGGCCAGCTGCAGAGAGAGTGGGCTGGGGAGAGTGGGCTGGGGAGAGTGTGCTGGGGAGAGTGTGCTGGGGAGAGTGGGCTGGGCCGGCTGCAGAGAGAGTGGGCTGGGGAGAGTGTGTGGGCCAGCTGCAGAGAGAGTGGGCTGGGGAGAGTGGGCTGGCCAGCTGCAGAGAGAGTGGGCTGGGAAGAGTGTGCTGGGGAGAGTGGGCTGGGCCAGCTGCAGAGAGAGAGGGCTGGGGAGAGTGTGCTGGGGACAGTGGGCTGGGCCGGCTGCAGAGAGAGTGGGCTGGGAGAGTGTGCTGGGCCAGCTGCAGAGAGAGTGGGCTGGGAAGAGTGTGCTGGGGAGAGTGGGCTGGCCAGCTGCAGAGAGAGTGGGCTGGGGAGAGTGTGCTGGGCCAGCTGCAGTGAAAGAGGGCTGGGAAGAGTGGGCTGGGCCGGCTGCAGAGAGAGTGGGCTGGGGAGAGTGTGCTGGGCCAGCTGCAGAGAGAGTGTGCTGGGAAGAGTGTGCTGGGGAGAGTGGGCTGGCCAGCTGCAGAGAGAGTGGGCTGGGGAGAGTGTGCTGTGGAGAGTGGGCTGGGCCGGTTGCAGAGAGAGTGGGCTGGGGAGAGTGTGCTGGGCAAGCTGCAGAGAGAGTGGGCTGGGGCAGCTGCAGAGAGAGTGGGCTGGGAGAGTGTGCTGGGCGAGTTGCAGAGAGAGTGGGCTGGGGAGAGTGTGCTGGGCCAGCTGCAGAGAGAGTGGGCTGGGGAGAGTGGGCTGGGCCGGCTGCAGAGAGAGTGGGCTGGGGAGAGTGTGCTGGGCCAGCTGCAGAGAGAGTGGGCTGGGGAGTGTGGGCTGGGGAGAGTGTGCTGGGGAGAGTGGGCTGGGGAGAGTGGGCTGGGGAGAGTGTGCTGGGCCAGCTGCAGAGCGAGTGGGCTGGGAAGAGTGTGCTGGGGAGAGTGGGCTGGTGAGAGTGTGCTGGGGAGAGTGGGCTGGGCCGGCTGCAGAGAGAGTGGGCTGGGAGAGTGTGCTGGGCCAGCTGCAGAGAGAGTGGGCTGGGAAGAGTGTGCTGGGGAGAGTGGGCTGGGGAGAGTGGGCTGGGGAGAGTGTGCTGGGCCAGCTACAGAGAGAGTGGGCTGGGGCGGCTGCAGAGAGAGTGGGCTGGGAGAGTGTGCTGGGCCAGCTGCAGAGAGAGTGGGCTGGGGAGAGTGGGCTGGGCCGGCTGCAGAGAGAGTGGGCTGGGGAGAGTGTGCTGGGCCAGCTGCAGAGAGAGTGGGCTGGGGAGAGTGTGCTGGGGAGAGTGTGCTGGGGAGAGTGGGCTGGGCCGGCTGCAGAGAGAGTGGGCTGGGGAGAGTGTGCTGGGCCAGCTGCAGAGAGAGTGGGCTGGGGAGAGTGTGCTGGGCCAGCTGCAGAGAGAGTGGGCTGGGGAGAGTGGTCTGGGGAGAGTGTGCTGGGGAGAGTGTGCTGGGGAGAGTGGGCTGGGCCGGCTGCAGAGAGAGTGGGCTGGGGAGAGTGTGTGGGCCAGCTGCAGAGAGAGTGGGCTGGGGAGAGTGGGCTGGCCAGCTGCAGAGAGAGTGGGCTGGGAAGAGTGTGCTGGGGAGAGTGGGCTGGGCCAGCTGCAGAGAGAGAGGGCTGGGGAGAGTGTGCTGGGGACAGTGGGCTGGGCCGGCTGCAGAGAGAGTGGGCTGGGAGAGTGTGCTGGGCCAGCTGCAGAGAGAGTGGGCTGGGAAGAGTGTGCTGGGGAGAGTGGGCTGGCCAGCTGCAGAGAGAGTGGGCTGGGGAGAGTGTGCTGGGCCAGCTGCAGTGAAAGAGGGCTGGGAAGAGTGGGCTGGGCCGGCTGCAGAGAGAGTGGGCTGGGGAGAGTGTGCTGGGCCAGCTGCAGAGAGAGTGTGCTGGGAAGAGTGTGCTGGGGAGAGTGGGCTGGCCAGCTGCAGAGAGAGTGGGCTGGGGAGAGTGTGCTGTGGAGAGTGGGCTGGGCCGGTTGCAGAGAGAGTGGGCTGGGGAGAGTGTGCTGGGCAAGCTGCAGAGAGAGTGGGCTGGGGCAGCTGCAGAGAGAGTGGGCTGGGAGAGTGTGCTGGGCGAGTTGCAGAGAGAGTGGGCTGGGGAGAGTGTGCTGGGCCAGCTGCAGAGAGAGTGGGCTGGGGAGAGTGGGCTGGGCCGGCTGCAGAGAGAGTGGGCTGGGGAGAGTGTGCTGGGCCAGCTGCAGAGAGAGTGGGCTGGGGAGTGTGGGCTGGGGAGAGTGTGCTGGGGAGAGTGGGCTGGGGAGAGTGGGCTGGGGAGAGTGTGCTGGGCCAGCTGCAGAGCGAGTGGGCTGGGAAGAGTGTGCTGGGGAGAGTGGGCTGGTGAGAGTGTGCTGGGGAGAGTGGGCTGGGCCGGCTGCAGAGAGAGTGGGCTGGGAGAGTGTGCTGGGCCAGCTGCAGAGAGAGTGGGCTGGGAAGAGTGTGCTGGGGAGAGTGGGCTGGGGAGAGTGGGCTGGGGAGAGTGTGCTGGGCCAGCTACAGAGAGAGTGGGCTGGGGCGGCTGCAGAGAGAGTGGGCTGGGAGAGTGTGCTGGGCCAGCTGCAGAGAGAGTGGGCTGGGGAGAGTGGGCTGGGCCGGCTGCAGAGAGAGTGGGCTGGGGAGAGTGTGCTGGGCCAGCTGCAGAGAGAGTGGGCTGGGGAGAGTGTGCTGGGGAGAGTGTGCTGGGGAGAGTGGGCTGGGCCGGCTGCAGAGAGAGTGGGCTGGGGAGAGTGTGCTGGGCCAGCTGCAGAGAGAGTGGGCTGGGGAGAGTGTGCTGGGCCAGCTGCAGAGAGAGTGGGCTGGGGAGAGTGGTCTGGGGAGAGTGTGCTGGGGAGAGTGTGCTGGGGAGAGTGGGCTGGGCCGGCTGCAGAGAGAGTGGGCTGGGGAGAGTGTGTGGGCCAGCTGCAGAGAGAGTGGGCTGGGGAGAGTGGGCTGGCCAGCTGCAGAGAGAGTGGGCTGGGAAGAGTGTGCTGGGGAGAGTGGGCTGGGCCAGCTGCAGAGAGAGAGGGCTGGGGAGAGTGTGCTGGGGACAGTGGGCTGGGCCGGCTGCAGAGAGAGTGGGCTGGGAGAGTGTGCTGGGCCAGCTGCAGAGAGAGTGGGCTGGGAAGAGTGTGCTGGGGAGAGTGGGCTGGCCAGCTGCAGAGAGAGTGGGCTGGGGAGAGTGTGCTGGGCCAGCTGCAGTGAGAGAGGGCTGGGGAGAGTGGGCTGGGCCGGCTGCAGAGAGAGTGGGCTGGGGAGAGTGTGCTGGGCCAGCTGCAGAGAGAGTGTGCTGGGAAGAGTGTGCTGGGGAGAGTGGGCTGGCCAGCTGCAGAGAGAGTGGGCTGGGGAGAGTGTGCTGTGGAGAGTGGGCTGGGCCGGTTGCAGAGAGAGTGGGCTGGGGAGAGTGTGCTGGGCAAGCTGCAGAGAGAGTGGGCTGGGGCAGCTGCAGAGAGAGTGGGCTGGGAGAGTGTGCTGGGCGAGTTGCAGAGAGAGTGGGCTGGGGAGAGTGTGCTGGGCCAGCTGCAGAGAGAGTGTGCTGGGGAGAGTGGGCTGGGCCGGCTGCAGAGAGAGTGGGCTGGGGAGAGTGTGCTGGGCCAGCTGCAGAGAGAGTGGGCTGGGGAGTGTGGGCTGGGGAGAGTGTGCTGGGGAGAGTGGGCTGGGGAGAGTGTGCTGGGCCAGCTGCAGAGCGAGTGGGCTGGGAAGAGTGTGCTGGGGAGAGTGGGCTGGGGAGAGTGTGCTGGGGAGAGTGGGCTGGGCCGGCTGCAGAGAGAGTGGGCTGGGGAGAGTGTGCTGGCCAGCTGCAGAGAGAGTGGGCTGGGCCGGCTGCAGAGAGAGTGGGCTGGGGAGAGTTTGCTGGGCCAGCTGCAGAGAGAGTGGGCTGGGGAGTGTGGGCTGGGGAGAGTGTGCTGGGGAGAGTGGGCTGGGGAGAGTGGGCTGGGGAGAGTGGGCTGGGGAGAGTGTGCTGGGCCAGCTGCAGAGCGAGTGGGCTGGGAAGAGTGTGCTGGGGAGAGTGGGCTGGGGAGAGTGTGCTGGGGAGAGTGGGCTGGGCCGGCTGCAGAGAGAGTGGGCTGGGCCGGCTGCAGAGAGAGTGGGCTGGGGAGAGTGTTCTGGGCCAGCTGCAGAGAGAGTGGGCTGGGGAGAGTGTGCTGGGGAGAGTGGGCTGGGCCGGCTGCAGAGAGAGTGGGAAAGAGAGTGCGGACCAGACTGGCTGCAGAGAGAGTGGGCTGGGGACAGGGGCCTCACCAGCTGCAGAGAGAATGGGCTGGGAGTGCGGACTAGGTGGACTGAAGTGTGCTGGGGAGAGTGGGCTGGGCCAGCTGCAGAGAGAGAGGGCTGGGGAGAGTGTGCTGGGGACAGTGGGCTGGGCCGGCTGCAGAGAGAGTGGGCTGGGAGAGTGTGCTGGGCCAGCTGCAGAGAGAGTGGGCTGGGAAGAGTGTGCTGGGGAGAGTGGGCTGGCCAGCTGCAGAGAGAGTGGGCTGGGGAGAGTGTGCTGGGCCAGCTGCAGTGAAAGAGGGCTGGGAAGAGTGGGCTGGGCCGGCTGCAGAGAGAGTGGGCTGGGGAGAGTGTGCTGGGCCAGCTGCAGAGAGAGTGTGCTGGGAAGAGTGTGCTGGGGAGAGTGGGCTGGCCAGCTGCAGAGAGAGTGGGCTGGGGAGAGTGTGCTGTGGAGAGTGGGCTGGGCCGGTTGCAGAGAGAGTGGGCTGGGGAGAGTGTGCTGGGCAAGCTGCAGAGAGAGTGGGCTGGGGCAGCTGCAGAGAGAGTGGGCTGGGAGAGTGTGCTGGGCGAGTTGCAGAGAGAGTGGGCTGGGGAGAGTGTGCTGGGCCAGCTGCAGAGAGAGTGGGCTGGGGAGAGTGGGCTGGGCCGGCTGCAGAGAGAGTGGGCTGGGGAGAGTGTGCTGGGCCAGCTGCAGAGAGAGTGGGCTGGGGAGTGTGGGCTGGGGAGAGTGTGCTGGGCCAGCTGCAGAGAGAGTGGGCTGGGGAGTGTGGGCTGGGGAGAGTGTGCTGGGGAGAGTGGGCTGGGGAGAGTTTGCTGGGCCAGCTGCAGAGAGAGTGGGCTGGGGAGTGTGGGCTGGGGAGAGTGTGCTGGGGAGAGTGGGCTGGGGAGAGTGGGCTGGGGAGAGTGGGCTGGGGAGAGTGTGCTGGGCCAGCTGCAGAGCGAGTGGGCTGGGAAGAGTGTGCTGGGGAGAGTGGGCTGGGGAGAGTGTGCTGGGGAGAGTGGGCTGGGCCGGCTGCAGAGAGAGTGGGCTGGGGAGAGTGTGCTGGCCAGCTGCAGAGAGAGTGGGCTGGGCCGGCTGCAGAGAGAGTGGGCTGGGGAGAGTGTTCTGGGCCAGCTGCAGAGAGAGTGGGCTGGGGAGAGTGTGCTGGGGAGAGTGGGCTGGGCCGGCTGCAGAGAGAGTGGGAAAGAGAGTGCGGACCAGACTGGCTGCAGAGAGAGTGGGCTGGGGACAGGGGCCTCACCAGCTGCAGAGAGAATGGGCTGGGAGTGCGGACTAGGTGGACTGCAGAGACAGTGAGCTGGCCGGCTGCAGAGAGTGGGCTGGAGAGAACGGGCTGGGCTGGTTGCACAGAGAGGTGGCTGGGAAGAGTGGGCTGGCCGGCTGCAGAGAGTGGGCTGTGGAAAGCGGGCTGAGCAAGCTGCAGACAGAGTGGGCCGGGGAGAGTGGGCTGGGCTGATTACACAAAGATTCGGCTGTGGAGAGTGGGCTCGGCCAGCTGCAGAGAGAGTGGATTGTGCTGGCTACAGAAAGAGTGGCGTGGGCCCTCTGCAGAGAGACTGGGCTGCAGAGAGAACAGGCTGGGCCAAGTGCAGAGAAAGTGGGCTTGGGAGAGCGGACTGGGGCGGCTGCAGAGAGAGTGGGCTGTGGAGATTGGGTTGTGGCAGAGAGACCAGGCTGGACCGGCTGCTGAGAGAGAGTGAGCTGGGCTAGTTGCAAAGACAACGGGTTGGGCCAGCTTCAGGGAGAGTGGGCTGGGGTGGCGGCAGAGCACTGGGTGAGCCTAAGGAAGAGCGGGGTGGGCTGAGTGCAGAGAGTGGGACTAGCGCTGCAAAGATGTCAGAATGGGTTTACTGCAGAGTGGGGTAGCCCAGCAACAGAGACTGCAGGAAAAGCTTTGCAGTTCTGAAAGGATATGGTCACTCTATGAGCTATACATTAGTGGAGGAGATGTGGCCTAGCTGCGACAGCTGTTGACTTTGGAACTAGGGAATCAGGTTCAAAGCCCGACCACAGCTCAATATCCTCTGATTGTTAGCAAAATCACTCAATCTCAGTGCGCCATGAAATTAAAAGTAACGTAATTTTGTTCTCTAAAAAAGGGCTCAAATGCCCTCTGGCAAGGTCCTGATATATAAAGATGTAAGCACTGCTGTGATCAGGGTGAGACTGTAAGCATGCACTGCTGTGATCTAAATATGACTGTAGGGAAGTATTCTCTACTGCCTTCGAGGCATCCTTGTATGGGCTCATGCTCTGCTGTGATGGAACTTGTCTGTAAGGAAACATTCACCTCAGAGATACCTGTATGCCTGTAATGAAGGTGGCGCTACTGTGATCAGGGCATGGCTCTATGGAAGCAGGCACTGGGATCTATATATGTAACTGTAAGGACGCATGCACTAAGATATCAGCATGGCTCTGTGGAAGTATGCACTGGTGTGATCGAGGCTTGGCTGTAAGGAAGAATGCATTGCTGCCATGCAGCAGGAATATAAAGAACATTAAATACTAGGATTTTAGCATAGCTGGGACATTTACATCACTATCAACTATTCCAAATGTCTAGGACCATTGCACTGCTTTAAGGATCCTTGCACTCTAGGAATACTTCCAGGGAGTTAAGACAGCGTGCGTTGCAGGGATCTCTGAAGGGTTGTTAGGAAGCATGCAGAGAGCAGGGCTTAGCATGGCTTTGAGGTAACATGCACCAGTGACTTTTTTAGGGTATTTATATTTTAGCATGCACAGCTGATCCTCGGTGCAAGATTACTTTTGGTCCTCATTACTTGAACACTTGCATGGCTGTGGGACAGCATGCAAGGCAAAGACAGTTGCAGGGCTAAAAGAAAAATAAAACTTAATGACAAAGCATGCAGAGATATGTTTGTTGCATGCGCTGCTAATACAGTTAAAGGGCTATGAGTTAGCTGCACTGTTGCATCTGTAAGTTAGCATTTACTGCTGTTGCCCCTGTAGAGCTGCAGAGCTGTGCGTTAGCATCACTGACAGGATCTCTTTGGGGCTGCATATCACCATGGACTGCTACAAAACTAGCTGACATTGCATTCCCATTCAGTGCTAGGATCCTTGGAGGGCTATACAGAATCAAGCATCATTGAGAACATTTCAAGGCTGAAAGTGTGCACACCATGCAGTTGCACAGCTGTTGGTAGCATGCACGGCTGAGAACACTCCAAGGCTGAAAGTGTGCACACCATGCAGTTGCACAGCTGTTGGTAGCATGCACTGCAGAGAACATTCCAAGGCTGAAAGTATGCACACCATGCAATTGCACATCTGTTGGTAGCATGCACTGCTCAGAATATTCCGAGACTGAAAGTATGCACACCGAGCAGTTGCACAGCTGCTGGTAGCATGCACTGCTCAGAATATTCCAATGCGGAAAGAATGCACACCATGCAGTTGCACAGCTGTTGTTAGTATGCACGGCTGAGAACACTCCAAGACCGAATGTATACACACTATCTAGTTGTACGGCTGTTGTTAGCATGCACAGCTGAGAACATTCCAAGGATGAAAGTATGCACACCATGCGGTTGCATGACTGTCGTTAGCATGCCCTGCAGTGACCCATACGAGCTGTACATTACAATTCAGTGTTAGAGTCCTTGGGTGACTGCATGAAAACATGCACTTCTGGGGCCACTTCTGGACTGGAAGTCCCCATGCACCTTGGCGTTCCTGCAGAGCTGCACTGTGTCACTCATTGCTGGGACTCATTCAGGTCAGTATTTTACCAAGCACTTTTCGAACCGGTGCAGGTCAGTTGTCTTGCACTGCTGGGGCACGTGAAGGGCTGTACGTTGCCATGCACTTCTGGGATACATCAAGCACTAGTAGTCAGCACTGACTGCTGAAACCCTTACAAGGATATAGAATAGCTCACTGCAGGGTCGAACCAACCTTTGTGCAGTAGCCCTATGTTGAACTGCTCTTCATTTTATAATCTTAACAACTGCTATTTTATTCGTTCAGGGGATCCATGGCACAAGACTACTGACCAGCACTGAACATGCTTTGGGATGTTGCTCACCAGCAGAGTGCAATGTTCTGATGGGAGAATGAGGAACTCCTGACAGTGGCGCTCCTTTTAATGTGAGTGACTCGTCTCCTGTCCCAGGCACAGCTGTACAAAACACAAATATATAACTACTGTTCCCATGGCCAGGTCATGGCACTACTGATGGTTAATGGCAGCTGATTGCAGTAATGAAGCACAGGTGCACTGGGACAGAAAATAGGTCCAGACCCTAAAATAAAAGTGGCCCCATTCATGAATCGTATAGTTAGAAAAGGGGCCCACGTTTGACTATGAGGGCACTTTTGAACTTGCAAAGAAACGCTTTATATGTGTTTTTGCAAAGTATGGGAGATTGCATGGATTTGTGCTAGCTGCATGCAATATATGTGATAAGGTGGTAATAATAGGGAAATCAACAATAAAAGGCCATAACACAGGCCAATAAACAGACAAATACAGGCCCACACACTGACCTGTCAGACCTTCCCTCCTGGCACTGCCAGGCAGCCTTATATGCCAGCCTGACCCTGATAAGATGTATGTCTGTTTACCTGTACTCCTCTTGGAGATTGCCTTCTGGCTCTCACGAGTAAATCTGTGTAGCACGTTATGAGTGGGCCCCTGTGTAGCCCCCATGCTAACACGTGGGGTGTGCAGGGGTTTTAGTTTAGTACATGAACAGCAGCAGCCACCGAGGGCCTATATTTTAGCATGCACTCCCAAGTCCGTTTGCTGCTCCTTGCACTCCCATTGAGGGTGTGAGGGGGTGGCAACGGACTGGCTCCGTGCCCATCCTTCCCAGTGCTTTTCACTTTATGAGCACCTCTGGGCCCCGGCTGGCTCAGCTCCACCTCCAGAGGGCACAGCCCTGCATTCCAGCAGAGATAAAGGAGGCTCTGTTTCTGCTCCATGGTTCTATGGAAAAGGATCGTCTTGGCTCCAAGGACATCTCCTTAGTGATTCAACCATTTGCTGGAAAATTAACAACCATGTCACCGTGACCCCGCCTCCTACATTGTTGCCCCACGGCAAGCCAGCTGTCGCGAGGCCTGTCCCCTCACCAGCAGAGGGCGCTGTGAGTCCTTAGTACACGTTGCATGGCAGAAATTCACTAAGCTCGGGTTGGAGCGTCAGATCTCAAACCTAACCCGGCAAGACTGCAAAACTGACTACTTTACCTATGCACAATACCAGCCGGGCCCGAACTGGGAATGGGATGGGGGGGGGGGTATGGGGGTATGGAATCTACACTGCTGGAATGTTGTGCCACATGACGACTGAGAGCACGAGAAGGTAGCAGCAGAGCCGACGCCTCATGCTGGCCAACAGTGGAGTGCCATCTTCTCACAGTGTACGTCAGGACAGCATCACACACTGCCCATCAGTGCCAGCTTCTCACACTGTGCCTTATGGCATGTTTCTCATCCTCCTCACCAGCATTCGCTTTTCAAGGTGCCATTCTCTTCTCATTGCCTAATCATAGCCAGATCCTAACACTGCCGACCAGTGTCTGCTGCTCACACTGCCCCCTTCTCCTCCGGGCTATACTATCTTCCCACGCTGACAGCCAATGCTAGCTTCTCATCCTGTCACCAGTGCAAGCTTCTTTTATTTTGTAAAGCATATTTTCATTGGTGTATGAAAGCTTGCATGCAAAGTATACAACAGAATGAAGGCAGGAAGTCCAGCAACAGCAAATTATTTTTTGAAAAGCTGTGGACACCACCCCCATCAGTCTCCCTGGAGCAAATAAACATGCAACACAACTGCCAAAAGAGGCAACAAAATTAATCAAAAACAAAGGAAATCAAAAACAAAAAGTACAGCGGATAAGTAGAAGCTGCTTTCTCAAGTTAGTCATCCCCGGAGCAGCCATTTCACTCTGACTTACTCAAGGTCTCCATACCCAGGCTGTACTTAGCGTCACATCAAGCCCATTATTTGACTTCTAGGCTACATGCCAAGTATTAGTCACTTGAGCCCCCGGGGTGTTGTGAAGTCGAGATCTCCGAGAAGTCTCCAAGGTCCAGATTCTTGGAGGAGTTGGGTATTAGACCCGGGTAGAACTACCCTGTTGTTTAATTTAAGTATGGAAGAGTAGCTGGATTTTTCTAATTCCTGTACTCTGCCTCGCAAGAGAGTCGTTAACTTTTCGTTGCCTATATCGACCAGACCTTGGTCATCCAAACCCTCGCTGGCTGAGAAAACAGGAGATTTCCCAAACCGGGCCACTAAGAGTTAGGCTTCGAGGAGTGAGAAATTAATTATCCGGACAGGGATGTTATAGGGTATCAGAATCCGTGCTTAATTTGTAACAGAGTGCTGGTGAATGAAGCTCTGCTCAAAAGCCAGCGGCCTGTGCAATTAAATGTAGGTGTGCCGAATACTAAGGCTGGTAGCGTTAACCCACCTCATGCCTCTTTAAGCCACTATCAGACACCCCTTGTTCCTTTCACTCACTCTTGCAGGTTCCTGCTTTCTCCCTTTGTGAAGGGTTTTCCGCCTTTCTCTTCTTTCACCTTTTCGATGTATGTGATTTCCGTCTCTTACTCTCAGTAATTACCTGATGCATAATTGCCGGTCCCCAGAAATAAGTGCCGGTGGCCCCCACCGGCACCCACCAGCTCAAATCAAGCACTGTTCCGAATCTTTTCCTGTATCTCCCAACAGAGGTGTCAGGGGATCAAGTCACAACTCCACTGCAGTGATTTCTTGAGTTTTCGAGACTGTAAGTGTTGAGGAAGACTAGATGATCTTGCACCCCCACTACTTATGGCACCGTATGCCTTTCTCTGTTTTGCATCACCAGCATTCTGTGGGGGAGCTAAACATAGCACCATCACAGGTACCTTCACATGATTATCTTCTACCAAATTTCTTTGTATTGAGTACTAAGTATAAAGTCAAGATGTTTTTTGACCCAACTCCTCCTATCCTTAATGGCATGTTTTGGTTTGGTTGAGGTCAGTGTGCTTGCTAAATATTGATACAGCCGAGTAATACCTTTTTTTATGTGATATGTTCTGATAGCCAGGTTTCTATGGGAGAGAGATCCCGTGCTGCTGGCATCCTGAGATTAAGGTAATTAACCCATTGTGATAATTGAGTATAACAGAAGGTGTTATGGCCAATCTTTGTCCATCGTTCAATCAATCAATATGGTATTTGCAAAGAGTGGCTTGTCACCTGTGCGGGTATCCAGGCACTAGAAACGGGTCTTCACTCGTAGAGCCAGGTCTTGAACCCTTTCCTGAATTCGGTCAGCATAAGGGCGGTCCAAAGGTGGAGGGCGTTCCAGGCCTTGGCAATGATGTGGGAGAAGGAGCGGCCTCCAATGCGGCAGTGGCGAATGCAAGGGTTCTGTGCGAGGGCCAGGTGTGTGGAGCGGAGGTTTCTGCAGGGGTGGTGGAAATGCAGACGCTAGTTCAGGTAGGCTGCAGTGGCAGCTCCTCCGCTATGGCGGAGGAGCTTTCCCCCCTCCCACCCCTCGCCAGCAGCAGAAACCGCAAACCTTTCATAACAAAGGGATAATAAACCATGTTCATTATCCCTTCGTTGTGAAAGAGGCAGGGCCATGGGATGACGAGCAGTGAGAGGAGTGCACTGTGCACTCCACTCACTGTGCATGTATGTTTGGCCAGCCGTCTTGGGCCTGCGAAGCACACATGCGCAGTGTGCTCTCTCCAGCCTGGCATTGTGCAGCCAGGTTGGAGAGAGCAGACATAGGCTCCCAGTCTGCCTGGGAGCGCCCTGGCTGGGCACTCCCAGCCAATCTTCATGCTGTTTTGAGCAGCGTCAGGATTGGATGCAGGGCAGGCTGGGAGCCTGTACCTGCACTGCAAGACAGAGGAGCGGCAGTGCAGCGGAGGTAAACATTTTTTTTAAACTTTATTAAAATTCCTTACCCCTCTCTCTGACTAACGCTCCACCCCCTGCGCGTGCCACCCCGACCCCTGTATCCCCAGCGAGCCACAACTGGTAGGCTGGTCCCTGGTCATGGAGGGCTCTATAGCCATGGATGAGGAGCTTGAAGTGGCATCTCTTCTAAACCGGGAGCCACTGGAGGTTTTTCAGGTTCGCATAAAGATTCAAAGGAAATTAATTTACCCTTGTCTAACAGGTCACCAATTGTAATCATGTCATACTTAAACCAGTTACCAAATCTTTGTTGATAATTCCTAGATGGAACTCTGGGATATTCAGTACAGGGGTCATTGGAGAGGGATACTTTGTGACACCACCCCTGTGAGCCATTGCATTCCAGTGGGTTGATGTCAAAACTGCATGGACTCTAAGGCCCTCATTACAACCTTGGCGGGCGGCAGAGGCCGCCCACCAATGTTGAACCACCGGGCGGCCGCCAATGAGGCCGCACTACCGCGGGGTCTATTATGAGATCCCCGCTGGGCCAGCAGGCGGAAACCTGGTTTCTGCCCGCCGGCCCAGCGGGGATCTCGGCCGCAACACGGGAGCCGGCTCCAAATGAAGCCGGCGGTGTTGTGGCTGGGGGATTTAAACCTCCGGGACAAAAGTGGCTGGAAACCGTCAGTCCCGGTGGTGCGACCGAGGTCATAATTCCCCTGGAAGCACCGCCAGCCTGTTGGCGGTGCTTCCTCCAAAACAGCCCTGGTGGTCAAAGACTGCCAAGGTTGTAATGACCCCCTATGTCTCTTCTGGGTTCTCAAGCTTGAATGGAGCCAGGGTAAAATGTGTATTGGTTTAGTGAGTATGCAGGCTCTAAAGATACCCAGAGTTTAGGACTGGTGAGTGTAGTGATATCCAACAAGGCTTGCAGATGGGCAGTGCAAATATATCATTCAATCTGAGGAAAACCCAAATCGCCTTAGTACTTCTGATAGTGGCCGCTGTTGACATTTGTAAGTGGTGGGGCATAAAAGTTTGGGATGAGTGCCCTTTGGCAAGTGAGCATAGAAAGCAAGCCTGACAGTCATAAAGGGGGTACAATGCTGTAATCTCTTATATACAATATTCAGTTTTCAGTTTGTGCATAAGTTACCAATTGCATGACACATAAGGCACTACTGTATTTGTAAGACATAAAAATATATGCAACACAAACAGATTAAATGACAACTCAGCTTGAACGCTTCTGGAAATTAAAACTTGCCTTGAATACAGAGAAGTGCCACCTCCGATGCAAGATGTGAAGCACAATGAGTCAACATACGAAGTGACCATTATTAAGCTAACCCAAAGGAGTAAGGGAAAATGTGTAGGTGCAAAAAGACGAGAAAAAGAAAACCAACAGACACACTGGGGCAGATTTAAGAGCCCCTAGCAACACCTTAGTGCCACCATAGTGTCTTTTGTTTACGCTAAGGTGATGCTAAAGTGGCACTTTCCCTGTGCCATGCATGCACTGTGCCACTTTGTAAACCCTGTACCATATTATGCCTGCGCCAGGCATAATGTATGCAAGGGGCCTTTCCCCCATTATGGGGGCTGAAAAAATGGTGCAAGGATTTCTAAGAGATTTTCTTGCGTCATTTTTTACGGCACTTTTAACGCCTGCTCAGAGCAGGCATTAAAAGGGGGCATACCATTATATACAATGGGCCCCTATGTACTCTGCGAGTACATCAATAGCGTAAAAAAATGACACTATTGCCCCTACCCTGCACCATGGTACGCCCCATTTTAAATACAGTGCACTAATGGTGGTGTTAGGGGGGCGCTAAGGGGTGCAGGGAAAGTGGTGCTGCACTAGGTGCTGCACCATTTTTCTTAAATCTGTCTCATTGTGTTTACCCCTGAAAATTCCAAATGCACAGCTCACCTTCTCCCACACCCACTGCCAATTGGAGTCCCTACACAAAACCAAAAATCCCTCTAAATCTATGAATTCTGGTTGCAGGCCACCCATAACCAAATGTATGTAGTTTTAAAATGTATTAGTTTACATCCTTTTACACAACTCTAGACAGAAGTAGCACTCCCAACTTAGGACTATCATGACTGTCATTCATGTAGTGACGTGGACAGACCTTTCACATAATTCCTCACTCCACGCCCCAAGCATTATTTCTGTGACAAATCTGATGCTCTTGTCCCATCATACACATGCGAAGTATGTATTGTTGGAGTCTCTTTTAACACCCCTGGGTCTAAGAAAATGCCTTATGACTCAAAGGAGGCAGGGGCCAGATGTGTATGAAAATGCTGGAGCTCACAGAGACCTCTTTCCGAAGTCAATCATACAGCCAGTGATAATTAACATATGGGCATGAACATGCTAAGCATCTTTCTGAAACCAGAGACAGGCACGTTTTATGAAGTGCCTAGGGTTTTTAGTAATCACAGTCGAATTCACTAGATTTGTGAACCTGTCTTTGACTCAAAAACACTATTTCTCCTTTGCATGGCTCTGTGGCTCCAGGAAATGCGAGCAGACCAACTTTGTAATATTCAGTGTGGAGCTTTGCACTCTCACCAACACTTAACCTGTTAGAACAAGGATGAATCGCTAATATTGCTGCAGAGGGTGTGAGTGAATGGCTGACACTAGTGGCCGATCAATGAAGAAATAAGTGTTTTGCAAAACACTTAGGTGGTTAGATGAGGGATTCGATGGAACACACATTTTATGCAGGATTACGCAGATTTCATGAGTGAATCTGAGGGATGCACATGGGGGCGGCTCCTTCGCAATGGCGAAGGAGCATCTCCCCCCTGGCTAAGCTAGGAGCTGAAATATATGATATTTAATTATTGGTTTATCTGTCTGCTGCTGGCTCAGCCAGCAGCATGTGAAGGGAGGGGCGGGCTGGGCCACGGGAGGAGGAGAGAGTGCACTTAAGTGTGCATGTGTGTTTGGCCGGCCGTCGCAGGCTGGCCAACACACATGCACACTTAGGTTTCTCCAACCCGGCTGTTTTGAACAGTTGGGCTGGAGAAACAGCATAGACCCCAGGGTTGTGTCTAAGTGGCAGTCCAAGCCGCTCAGACCAATACTGACGCTGATTTCATGCTAGGTTTAGCATGAAAGCAGTGCCAGGATTGCTGGGGAGCCTGTGGTTGTGTCCCAGTAAATGTTGGGACACCACATTGAGGGAAGAGGAGCAACGCGGTAGGAGGCGGTGGCAACAGCAAAAGGTGCATTTTGTATTTTTTTTAAGTTTTTTTTTCTAAATATTGAAACCGTGGATTTTTATTTACATTAAATTCAGGGGTGGGGGGGACCAAATACAGGGTAGAAATGCCCTGACACTCCAATGAAGGAGCCGCCGCTGCTGGTCGAGGATGTTTTAGGCTACTCATTGAGATTTACCCTTCCAAGTGAAAGCCAGCGATTTCTCCTATATGTGTTGGAGCATTCCTCTAGGAAATGTGAGTCGTAAGGTCTGGGCCACGTTAGTGACCTGAGGATTAAATTCATATTTATACAAGCAATCCTAACGAACCAGGAGATTTTGAGTTTTCGCCATATGTAAAGTTCTTTAAGAAGCACATCTATCAGAGGAGGGATTTTAGCCGTGTACAGCTGTTTCTCTGTGCAGTTATTTTGATCCCCAAGTGTCCTGTCACAACTTCGAGGCCTAGTGTATCCAACAGTTGAACCCAGTTATCTTGCATATGTGGAACTCCCAGTGCCACTGATTTTTTGGAATTTTGAAATTTGAGACTCTAGAGAGTCTGTCCCAGTGCCAGCTTCTAGAAATAACGTCTGAGCATGGTGGTGAAGTTCCAGAGGGCGGATCCAAAAAGAGCCAATCAAACCTATCAATTTCTTCTTTTTATTCTGTTTTAGAAGGAGTTGCTCCAAAAGGCATCCATAATTTAGTTCCAAGGAACAGCTAACATAAGCTGTCAGTATAAGTATAAAAATTATCCATCAGGTATAAAGGCACCAATTTAACATTAAATTAAGACCAGAGCCATAGAAGCAGGTGCATATGTAATAAATCTAGGCCAAAGTGTAGAAGATGAATAACGTGCCCCAAGAACCTGCAGCAGCTCCTAAAAGGTCTGGGGCAATATTGCTTAAAGGACACTTACTCAAGAAAATCACCAATACCTTAAATTATAATGTGCCCACTTAGCGTGGTGTGGTACCCAACTAAATTTATAATATAGAGAGAAAAGTACCCTAGATCCTTGTAGACAAAGCACAGGTGCTGGACAAACTTGTAAAATGTGTAGAAAATTAAATAAGCAAAAGATATAAAATGTCCTTATCAATTTTGTTAATAATTATTTTTATTTTTTAGTCTTCACAGTGCAGTTGTCCAAGAGACCCACTGCCAACTATTTACCTAGGGTGGGTGTTGGGTCCATCCCTTTCAATTGTAGACTATGAGCTTCTTTCAGCTTCTGGCTGAAGACTTTGTCAATCACGTCTTGGCTCAGCCCAGGGGAAAAGTCTCCTCTCGTGCAGTGCTACTGGCTGATTAAGCGTAACTTTTGCCTGTACGAGAGTGCTTCAATTGAACTGCATGAGCACCGACTACTGTACAACTGTTACTCTCTCTGTCCGCCCTGGTGGCTCCATCCTGTGTTTCTTGCTGTAATGTGCTGTCTGCGTTAACACATTAAACCTAGATTCCAGTTTAAATCTTATTGAGAACCCAAGGCATACGCCTGCATGGAAAGTAAGTGATGACCACACTGTTGTAAGAGGGCAATTATATAACCGTCAAATCATTAAACTTTAAAGCTCTATAATGCTTTTATATTGTAATAGAGAAGTAAATACACTCATGCAGGCACACCTCCAGAAAGTATAAGATGAATATGCAAAAAGAGTCATTGTGATAGGTGTGCATTGAAGAAGATATTGTGATGAATGTACTGTTGTGTAATAGTTATTCCTAAATGGTGTTATGGAATCCGGCAGTGAAATGAGCATCAGAGATTGATCCAGTATACCGGAGTCTCTTCCTCTTAGCGGAAGTAGTCAACAAAAGTCCAAATGACAAAATGTAGGAACGCCCATATTTGATTATTTGTTGAAGGTAATAAATGGGACACCTTACCTAATTTCTCCAAACCACGTAATAATGTACAGAAAGTCTGTTGAACAACAAGGACGCGGACATAGTGTGCACCATTTTGAATCTGTTAGAGTGAATGACACATCGTTAATAAAGCATAATTAACTAGTATGTGAAGCTCTAAAACATCCATCTGTTTTGGCCATAGGAAGTATACTACTAACTTATACGTAAAACAATATTTATTATTCAAAACCCATAAAGCCTAACATTAAGGCCCATAGAAAATTATAGTTGAGTGCAAAAATGGCATCCATACAATCTGAAGGCATTCTTATAAACAAAGGAGTGGGTGTTCAGCTAGAGAGCCATCACATGGACATGTGTGAGATTCCTTGCCTGTAAATATTAGTTAGTCAAAATCTCTATAACATGAGTGACATAGCATAGCCGTAAAAGTCAGTCCTGTATTGTGGGTCCTTTGTGCCATTTTTAGGTTTTGCCTGCAGGCGTGCTTGAGCACATGCTTGCTAAATCTTTTGTTAGTAAAAAAAACTTAAAAGGGGCTTGTAACCAGCCCCTTACTTACCGGAACTTACGATGGGCTTATTCCAATGTCACTCTGATTTACCTGCTTCGAATTGGCCAGCATGTTGCCTTCATGCCACTTCCTGTCGTCGTCTTCGTCTTCTTTGCCGATCTTGCCATCGACTTGCCTGTGCACCAATTACTCCTTCTGGTCACTTCCTATTGGCCACTAGCCAGTGTAATTCCTCCGGCTGCGACGCTGAAAGTACTTCTATTTCCTTCTTGCATGCTGTCTTCTTTCTTCGCTCACGTCTTCTTTCTTTGCTGCCATCTTTTTGGTCTTTTTTGTTTGTTGCTGTCTTCTTTTTTCTTCCAGCATGGCATCTTCTTACTTCGCTGATGTCTTCTTTCTTCAATGCCTTCTTCTCTGTCCTCTTTCTTTGTTGCTGCCCATCTTCTTTTTTCTTTCTGCATACCGTCTTCTGTCTTCGCTGTCTTCTTTACTGTATGCCATCTTCTGTCTTCTCACGTCTGCACTCTTCTTACGTCTTATGTCTTCTCTCTTCTCCCATCTTCTCTGTTCTTCCATCTTCTGTCTTCTTCCTTCTTCTGTCTTCTTCCTTCTTCTTCCGTCTTCTGTCTTCTAACATGCATGCCAATACATTTCGCCTTTGTCTTTTTTTCTATGTAAGTGGCTTACAAATATTAGAAAAATGTTATAATAATGTTTGTTTTTGTTTTTCTCTAATATTTGTAAGCCATCTACATAGAAAAAAAGACAAACAGGAAACCTATTGGCTTTGCCAGTGCTTGTTCAATCCAGCTAGCATCTGATCAGAAAAGAGATTCGATAGTATAACAGGTCCACGCTCTTCCTCTGCGATTGAAAGAAGTGCATGCATAGCGTCATGAGGGTATAGGTTCTGAAGAAAGAAATTGTCTATCACCTTTCTTTTATCAAAACACGACTTCTTTATTTTTATGTATTTATTTCGGGGTTTTTGTACAGCGCTGCTAATCTCTTTAAGGAGGCCTCCGGGTACGCTGGGAAAGGGAATATGTGATAGGAGTAGATGACATGGGTTTCGCAGCAGAGGTGCAGCTCCAATTGCTTGCAGGCAGTACCGCTAGTCGGGGCAAGATGAAAACGCCTTGAAAACATACATTTGAGGCATCTTATCTATTTGTGTAAGTCGATTTTAGTTCGGAGAAATCATAGTCAAACGGCAGAAGTTGATCAGCATGCTCAGAAGTTCATTTTTAGTCAGTATCCTATTAGGCAGATTAATTACATTAGTATCAAGCTCAGCTGATACATTAGATAAACCAACCATTGGCACAATAAAGGGTACTGCATTCCACGCTGTGCGTTCACCCTTCCCCTGCAGCGTGTTTGCCCCCTTTCCTCCACTTTGTTCTTGTCTCTGTCTGGCAGTAGGTTTTCTTACCCCTTCTTTGAACCCTGTGTGGACTTCTTCAATGTACTTGGTCACATGGCTCGACCATTCAGAGAAGCTGACCGTAGGTGCCTGGGCTTAAAACGGCAGACGACCAAAGTGAAATAGACAAGTACCCTTCTATGAGCTATCCTATGCAGTAGGAATAATTTCTTGAATCTGGATTTGACTTTGATTGATAGCCAATGGAGGGCGATTAAAGATGTGTTGATGTGTTCGAGTCAAAGAACTTGAAATGGGGTGTGGGCAGTGTTTGTCTGGGGTCTTTAAAATTTGTAGTGAGATGGTTGTAAACTAGTGCAGATGAAAGGTTGAGACCGCCCGCAGCAGAGCCATCCTCAAAGGTAAGCTTAAGAGAAATGGGACAGCCGCAACTGTGCAGATAATGGAACAATATCCTGCTCAGGGTGCTGAGTGAAGAATAAAGTTCAACCCAGAGTTAAACAATACCACCAGGTTTCACACACTTGATCTGATTGTGGTGGTGGCCCATGGGTATTGAGTAGCTGAACTAACCAGAGCGTGGTCCACAGGGCCCAAGAACAGGAACTCTGTATAGAATGTGCTGAGGAACATGACACTTTATGTGGGAATTAATGATAGGGAAAAGGCCCATATATATATATATATATATATATATATATATATTGCAAAGGCATCTACTAAGGTTGATATTTGTATGTATGTATGTGTGTATTTATATATGTATATATATATGTATTTATGTACATATTTAGGTATGTATGTTTGTATGTATACAGTATTTTTATAGTGCAAACTGAGCTAAAAGGCAGCGGAGCGCTGTACATGGTCAAAGACAAGCATAAATTCAACGAGTGAGAGGAGAGGAAGCTGAGTTGCAGATGGATAATGTATTTTGAAGTAGTGCTCTTTAGAAGGGTGCGTCTTCAACTCTTTCCTAAATTAGAGCAGCATTGGGGTGGTGCTGATGGATATGGGGATGTTGTCCAGATCCTGGGTGCAGAGATTTAAAAATTGATCATCTGGGGATTACATTAACAGAACAGCTTGAATGGCAATTCAGATAATTAAACGTAGGCATAGCACGGAATAGCAAAAATGCTTTGTGCCACACAGTTTAGTCCCATTTCTCCGGCAATCCAAATTTACAACCACCAGGCCCTAGGTGCAGCTTTATATGGTGCAGAATTTTGGGGCCATAGGGATGCAACTGCCTTACTAACATCTGAAAATCAATTTATGAGTCAACTGACTGGCCTCCCAATTAGTACCCCCCTGCTCTCTCTTAGATTAGATCTAAGGCCCAGACCACTTTCCGATAAGATAAGCATGAATCCCATTTTATGTTGGAAAAGAATCTGGGCTACCCCTGAATTGTGCTTCTACCACAAGGTTTTAGAAGAAATATTACATATCCCTGACTCATGTAACATACCCTTGCCAAGATATGTAAAAGCGACACTTAGTGGAGAAGTGTGGCTCAATGGTTAGAGCGGCAGACCCTGAGGCAGAGATCTGGCTCAAGACCAGGGTTCAAGTCCTGCTTCGGCAGGTCTTGGGCTCAATTCCCCTTGACCAGATAATTCTCGCCTCGGTGCCTAATCTAATTCATGGGTCCCACTCTGCAACTCTGGGCAATAGCTTGCTTAATCTCCACAACGGCCCCAACAGCGCTTGGATGCCTGGCTTCACCCTGGGGGTGCTCGGGAGTGGGTGCCTCACAGGGAAAAGCCAGGAGGGGTTCCACAGCGGTATGAGTACAGCGCCTTGAGACCCTAACGGGTGAGTAGTGTGCTATACAAGTGCTAATTTACATTTGTAAAGACTGGAATTGAGTCTCTATGGAATAGCCCAGAGGAGGCTTGTGTGACCTCCAAACTGTCCATGAAATCCACCTATTGGCAACATAAAGAGAGATTCCTATATGCTCAGACATAATCTGGCACCTTAAATGATGCCTTTTCTACAACGAAGGCTTAATTTTTGGAAGAACCTTCCCTGGATGAGATATAACGTGTGACAGCCAGGGGGTTGTTTCTCCAGTTTCACTGTGGGACAGTGCCCCGCCACTCCTTTACTGCATATTGGGCACTAGATGCTAGGGCAATGGATTGGCAGTGCCCCTCCAATGGCAGAATTAAAGAAACACTTGAGCATGTCCTGTTCTTCTGCCCTGCCTATTTGAGTAGCAGGAAGAATTTGATAATTCTATTGTGTCACAATCTAGGAGTTAGGGAGCAGTCAGGGAGGCAGTAAAAATCATGAAATCAGATACAAGGCATACGACTGCCTTTGCAGTCTACCAATTCTTGATGTTGTGTGGAGCATCAGACAGAAACTGAGTATCTCTCCAGGAAACTAAGGCAGTGGTGCCATATTGCATTGTACAGAATTCTAATACCACCAACTTTAACATTCTATAGTCTACACATTTGGTTGAGCAACTATAGGTTAGCTACAAATCCTGCAATCATTTTTAGATTTGTTTTAATTAAATGAAATTGATTTTTAATGTTCATGTCAGATCGTATATATATATATATACATATATCAAATCAAATCAAATCATTAACATTTATAAAGCGCGCTACTCACCCGTGCGGGTCTCAAGGCGCTAGGGGGGAAAGGGGGGGTTATCGCTGCTCGAACAGCCAAGTCTTTAGGAGTCTCCGGAAAGCGGAGTGGTCCTGGGTGGTCCTGAGGCTGGTGGGGAGGGAGTTCCAGGTCTTGGCCGCCAGGAAGGAGAAAGATCTCCCACCCGCCGTGGAGCGGCGGGTGCGAGGGACGGCAGCAAGTGCGAGGCCAGCGGAGCGGAGGGGGCGGGTGGGGACGTAGAAGCTGAGGCGTCTGTTGAGGTATTCCGGTCCCTTGTTGTGGAGGGCTTTGTGTGCGTGGGTGAGAAGACGGAAGGTGATCCTTTTGCTGACTGGGAGCCAATGCAGGTGTCTCAGGTGTGCGGAGATGTGGCTGTTGCGGGGTACGTCGAGGATGAGGCGGGCCGAGGCGTTTTGGATGCGTTGCAGGCGGTTTTGGAGTTTGGCGGTGGTCCCGGCGTAGAGGGTGTTGCCGTAGTCCAGGCGACTCGTGACAAGGGCGTGGGTCACGGTTTTTCTGGTGTCGGCGGGGATCCAGCGGAAGATCTTGCGGAGCATGCGGAGAGTGAGGAAGCAGGCGGAGGACACGGCGTTGACTTGCTTGGTCATGGTGAGAAGAGGGTCCAAGATGAAGCCGAGGTTGCGGGCGTGGTCTGCGGGGGTCGGTGCGGTGCCGAGGGCCGTGGGCCACCAGGAGTCGTCCCAGGCGGACGGGGTGTTGCCGAGGATGAGGACTTCCGTTTTTTCAGAGTTCAGCTTTAGGCGGCTGAGCCTCATCCAATCTGCGACGTCCTTCATACCCTCTTGTAGGTTGGTCTTGGCGCTGGCGGGGTCCTTGGTGAGGGAGAGTACAAGTTGGGTGTCGTCGGCGTAGGAGGTGATGATGATGTCCTGCTTGCGTACGATGTCGGCGAGGGGGCTCATGTAGACATTGAAGAGTGTCGGGCTGAGCGATGAGCCTTGAGGTACGCCGCAGATGATCTTGGTGGGTTCTGAGCGAAACGGAGGGAGGTAAACTCTTTGGGAGCGGTTAGCGAGGAAGGAGGCGATCCAGTCCAGGGCCTGGCCTTGGATCCCGGTGGAGCGTAGGCGGGTGATTAGGGTGCGGTGACAGACGGTGTCAAAGGCAGCCGAGAGGTCGAGGAGAATGAGGGCGACTGTTTCACCGTTGTCCATCAGGGTTCTGATGTCGTCTGTGACTGAGATGAGGGCGGTTTCCGTGCTGTGGTTGGTTCGGAATCCGGTTTGTGAAGGGTCGAGCAGGTTGTTGTCTTCCAGGAAGGTGGTCAGCTGTTTGTTGACGGTCTTTTCTATTACCTTGGCTGGGAAAGGTAGAAGAGAGATGGGGCGGAAGTTTTTCAGGTCGCTTGGGTCAGCCGTAGGTTTCTTTAGTAGGGCGTTGACTTCAGCGTGCTTCCAGCATTCGGGGAAGGTAGCAGAAGAAAAAGAAGAGTTGATGACGGTCTGGAGGTGCGGGGCGATGATGTCGTCGGCTTTGTTAAAGATGAAGTGCGGGCAGGGGTCCGAAGGGGCGCCGGAGTGGATAGAGTTCATGATGGATTTGGTTTCTTCCGTGTTGATGTGGGTCCAGTTGTTGAGGGTGATGTCCGGGGAAGCGGGTTCAGTGGTGTATGGTTGGGTCTGGTGTCCGAAGCTGTCGTGGAGGTCGCTGATCTTGCGATGGAAGAAAGTGGCGAGGGATTCGCACAAATCCTGTGAGGGCGTGACGGCGTTGGCGCTGGCGCTGGGGTTGGAGAACTCTTTGACGATGCTGAAGAGTTCTCTGCTGTTGTGGCTGTTTTTGTCTAGTCTGTCGGTGAAAAAGTTCCTTTTGGCAGTGCGGATCAGGTGGTGGTGTTCGCGTGTAGCATTCTTGAGGGCGGTCATGTTGTCAGCGGTGTGGTCCTTGCGCCAGGCCTTCTCAAGGGCACGACAAGTTTTCTTTGATTCTTTGAGGGTGTCAGAGAACCAGAGAGGTTTTTTGGTGTTGGTCTGTCGATGCGTGCGTTTGAGGGGAGCAAGGTTGTCAGCGCAGTTGGAGATCCAGTTTGTGAGGTTGAGAGCTGCGTCGTTGGGGTCGGTGGTGAGGGTGGGTTGGTTGGCGGCGAGAGCGGAGAAGAGTTGCTCTTCAGGGATCTTGTTCCACTGTCGACGAGGGATGGGTTGAGTGCGGAGGTGGGAGGTCTCGCGTCGGAATGTGAAGTGGACGCAGCTGTGGTCGGTCCAGTGTAGGGCAGAGGTGTGGCTGAAGAAGACGTGTTTGCTGGCGGAGAAGATAGGGTCGAGCGTGTGTCCGGCGATGTGGGTGGCGGTGTTCACCAGTTGTTTGAGGCCGAGGTTGGCGAGGTTGTCGAGCAGGGTGGTGGTGTTGGGGTCGTTGTTTTGTTCCAGATGGAAGTTGAGGTCGCCTAGGAGGATGTAGTCCGGTGAGGCGAGGGCGTGCGGGGAGATGAAGTCGGCGATGGCGTCGCTGAAAGAGGCGCGAGGTCCGGGAGGACGGTAGACGAGGGATCCTCTGAGGGTGGTCCTTGGGTCGGTGCGAATCTGAAAATGCAGGTGTTCAGCGGCGAGGGGGGGGTCTTCGGTGGAGGTGGTGACGCTGATGGAGTCTTTGAAGATGATGGCAACACCTCCTCCTACTTGGTTGGTGCGGTCTTTTCTGGAGATCTTGTAGCCTTCGGGGATGGCGGGTAGCGATGTCTGGAGCAGAGGAGGCGTTCATCCATGTCTCCGTGATGAAGGCGACGTCCGGGGCTGTGGAGTCCAGGAGGTCCCAAAGTTCAACGGCGTGCTTGTGGACGGAACGAGCGTTGACCAGGATGCACTTGAGGTGGTTGATGGCGCGTGGGCTTGTGGTCGTGGTAGTTGCGTGGTGGAAGATGCGTTTGCAGGAGTTGCAGGCGAAGGGTCCATGGGTGCGTTTGGGGTGAGCTAGGAAGCAGGTTTTGGAGCGCCCTGGGTTGAGGGCGTGGAGGGTGGTGGGGTCGTAGCGGATCAGCGGGGCTTGGGGGAGCTGGGGACCAGGGGTCGTGGCGCTGGGCGCGGGCCAGGCGCGGACGGGCGCAGACGGGCTTGCCTCTGGCGCGCCTCCGGCGCGCCAGCGGCGTGCCCGCTGCGCGCGCCCGCTGCGCGGTCGCGCAGCGGCCGCCATAAGAGGTAGGAGGGGGGGGGAGGGGTCAGCTGGGGGCGAATGGGAGCTGGGGGGCGGGGGCGTGTAGGAGGTCGCGGCGGGAAAGCGCGAGGGAGGGGGGGGGACAGGTAGAGTGAGAGGAGCTGGGGGAGGGGGTTTAGGGTGGAGGAGGGTGAGTGTTAGGAGGTTTGGAGATTAGGGAGAGAGATAGGAGTAGGGTTGTGAAGATAGGGGAGGGGGGGTTGTAGAGGTGGGTGAGGGAGAGAGGTAGAGTGAGAGGATAGGGAGATAGGTAGTAGAGGGGGTGGCGGGAGGGGGGGAGAGATAGAGAAATAGATAGAGAAAATAGATAGAGAAGTCGATAGATAGGGAAATAGATAGATAGACAGATAGGTAGGTAGGAGGAGGTGGAGAGTGGGGGAGTTAGATAGTGAGATAGGGAGCTAGAGAGATAGGAAGATAGGAGGAGTGAGGGAGGTAGATAGCGAACGGGTTAGCTAGGGGTGAGAGAGGGGGAGGCGAGTGAGGGAGGGGGATGAGGAAGGAGCAGGAGGGCAGGCTCGGGGGAAGAAGACGGAGGAGGTAGAAGAGCCGAAGACAGGAGAACAGAAGACAGAAGAACAGAAGACAGAAGAACAGAAGACAGAAGAACAGAAGACAGAAGAACAGAAGACCGGAAGAGCAGAAGACAGAAGAACAGAAGAACAGAGAAGAACAGAGAAGAACAGAGAAGAACAGAGAAGAACACAGAAGAACACAGAAGAACCGAGAAGAAGAACACAGAAGCACAGAGAAGAACAGAGAAGAAGAACACAGAAGACCGGAAGAACACAGAAGAACAGAAGGGAAGAACAGAAGAACAGAAGGGAAGAACAGAAGAACACAGAAGAAGATTGCAGAGGGGGAGCGAGGAGGAAGAGACAGAGAGGAGGAAAAGAAGCAGGAGCAGGAGAGAAGGTGAGTGGCGCGGGGCAGGGCGAGGGGCTGGGAGGAGGGGGGTACTTACAGTTAGGTGGGTCTCAGGAACACAGGAACTCGGGAACTTGGAGGAGCTGCAGCGGCAGGGGGAGCGACCTACCCTTGGGTCAAGGGTCGCTACCACTGTCGCGCAGCGGCCGCCATAAGAGGTAGGAGGGGGGGGGAGGGGTCAGCTGGGGGCGAATGGGAGCTGGGGGGCGGGGGCGTGTAGGAGGTCGCGGCGGGAAAGCGCGAGGGAGGGGGGGGGGACAGGTAGAGTGAGAGGAGCTGGGGGAGGGGGTTTAGGGTGGAGGAGGGTGAGTGTTAGGAGGTTTGGAGATTAGGGAGAGAGATAGGAGTAGGGTTGTGAAGATAGGGGAGGGGGGGTTGTAGAGGTGGGTGAGGGAGAGAGGTAGAGTGAGAGGATAGGGAGATAGGTAGTAGAGGGGGTGGCGGGAGGGGGGGAGAGATAGAGAAATAGATAGAGAAAATAGATAGAGAAGTCGATAGATAGGGAAATAGATAGATAGACAGATAGGTAGGTAGGAGGAGGTGGAGAGTGGGGGAGTTAGATAGTGAGATAGGGAGCTAGAGAGATAGGAAGATAGGAGGAGTGAGGGAGGTAGATAGCGAACGGGTTAGCTAGGGGTGAGAGAGGGGGAGGCGAGTGAGGGAGGGGGATGAGGAAGGAGCAGGAGGGCAGGCTCGGGGGAAGAAGACGGAGGAGGTAGAAGAGCCGAAGACAGGAGAACAGAAGACAGAAGAACAGAAGACAGAAGAACAGAAGACAGAAGAACAGAAGACCGGAAGAGCAGAAGAACAGAGAAGAACAGAGAAGAACAGAGAAGAACAGAGAAGAACAGAGAAGAACAGAGAAGAACACAGAAGAACCGAGAAGAAGAACACAGAAGCACAGAGAAGAACAGAGAAGAAGAACACAGAAGACCGGAAGAACACAGAAGAACAGAAGGGAAGAACAGAAGAACAGAAGGGAAGAACAGAAGAACACAGAAGAAGATTGCAGAGGGGGAGCGAGGAGGAAGAGACAGAGAGGAGGAAAAGAAGCAGGAGCAGGAGAGAAGGTGAGTGGCGCGGGGCAGGGCGAGGGGCTGGGAGGAGGGGGGTACTTACAGTTAGGTGGGTCTCAGGAACACAGGAACTCGGGAACTTGGAGGAGCTGCAGCGGCAGGGGGAGCGACCTACCCTTGGGTCAAGGGTCGCTACCACTGTCGCGCAGCGGCCGCCATAAGAGGTAGGAGGGGGGGGGAGGGGTCAGCTGGGGGCGAATGGGAGCTGGGGGGCGGGGGCGTGTAGGAGGTCGCGGCGGGAAAGCGCGAGGGAGGGGGGGGGACAGGTAGAGTGAGAGGAGCTGGGGGAGGGGGTTTAGGGTGGAGGAGGGTGAGTGTTAGGAGGTTTGGAGATTAGGGAGAGAGATAGGAGTAGGGTTGTGAAGATAGGGGAGGGGGGGTTGTAGAGGTGGGTGAGGGAGAGAGGTAGAGTGAGAGGATAGGGAGATAGGTAGTAGAGGGGGTGGCGGGAGGGGGGGAGAGATAGAGAAATAGATAGAGAAAATAGATAGAGAAGTCGATAGATAGGGAAATAGATAGATAGACAGATAGGTAGGTAGGAGGAGGTGGAGAGTGGGGGAGTTAGATAGTGAGATAGGGAGCTAGAGAGATAGGAAGATAGGAGGAGTGAGGGAGGTAGATAGCGAACGGGTTAGCTAGGGGTGAGAGAGGGGGAGGCGAGTGAGGGAGGGGGATGAGGAAGGAGCAGGAGGGCAGGCTCGGGGGAAGAAGACGGAGGAGGTAGAAGAGCCGAAGACAGGAGAACAGAAGACAGAAGAACAGAAGACAGAAGAACAGAAGACAGAAGAACAGAAGACCGGAAGAGCAGAAGACAGAAGAACAGAAGAACAGAGAAGAACAGAGAAGAACAGAGAAGAACAGAGAAGAACACAGAAGAACACAGAAGAACCGAGAAGAAGAACACAGAAGCACAGAGAAGAACAGAGAAGAAGAACACAGAAGACCGGAAGAACACAGAAGAACAGAAGGGAAGAACAGAAGAACAGAAGGGAAGAACAGAAGAACACAGAAGAAGATTGCAGAGGGGGAGCGAGGAGGAAGAGACAGAGAGGAGGAAAAGAAGCAGGAGCAGGAGAGAAGGTGAGTGGCGCGGGGCAGGGCGAGGGGCTGGGAGGAGGGGGGTACTTACAGTTAGGTGGGTCTCAGGAACACAGGAACTCGGGAACTTGGAGGAGCTGCAGCGGCAGGGGGAGCGACCTACCCTTGGGTCAAGGGTCGCTACCACTGTCGCGCAGCGGCCGCCATAAGAGGTAGGAGGGGGGGGGAGGGGTCAGCTGGGGGCGAATGGGAGCTGGGGGGCGGGGGCGTGTAGGAGGTCGCGGCGGGAAAGCGCGAGGGAGGGGGGGGACAGGTAGAGTGAGAGGAGCTGGGGGAGGGGGTTTAGGGTGGAGGAGGGTGAGTGTTAGGAGGTTTGGAGATTAGGGAGAGAGATAGGAGTAGGGTTGTGAAGATAGGGGAGGGGGGGTTGTAGAGGTGGGTGAGGGAGAGAGGTAGAGTGAGAGGATAGGGAGATAGGTAGTAGAGGGGGTGGCGGGAGGGGGGGAGAGATAGAGAAATAGATAGAGAAAATAGATAGAGAAGTCGATAGATAGGGAAATAGATAGATAGACAGATAGGTAGGTAGGAGGAGGTGGAGAGTGGGGGAGTTAGATAGTGAGATAGGGAGCTAGAGAGATAGGAAGATAGGAGGAGTGAGGGAGGTAGATAGCGAACGGGTTAGCTAGGGGTGAGAGAGGGGGAGGCGAGTGAGGGAGGGGGATGAGGAAGGAGCAGGAGGGCAGGCTCGGGGGAAGAAGACGGAGGAGGTAGAAGAGCCGAAGACAGGAGAACAGAAGACAGGAGAACAGAAGACAGAAGAACAGAAGACAGAAGAACAGAAGACCGGAAGAGCAGAAGACAGAAGAACAGAAGAACAGAGAAGAACAGAGAAGAACAGAGAAGAACAGAGAAGAACACAGAAGAACACAGAAGAACCGAGAAGAAGAACACAGAAGCACAGAGAAGAACAGAGAAGAAGAACACAGAAGACCGGAAGAACACAGAAGAACAGAAGGGAAGAACAGAAGAACAGAAGGGAAGAACAGAAGAACACAGAAGAAGATTGCAGAGGGGGAGCGAGGAGGAAGAGACAGAGAGGAGGAAAAGAAGCAGGAGCAGGAGAGAAGGTGAGTGGCGCGGGGCAGGGCGAGGGGCTGGGAGGAGGGGGGTACTTACAGTTAGGTGGGTCTCAGGAACACAGGAACTCGGGAACTTGGAGGAGCTGCAGCGGCAGGGGGAGCGACCTACCCTTGGGTCAAGGGTCGCTACCACTGTCGCGCAGCGGCCGCCATAAGAGGTAGGAGGGGGGGGGAGGGGTCAGCTGGGGGCGAATGGGAGCTGGGGGGCGGGGGCGTGTAGGAGGTCGCGGCGGGAAAGCGCGAGGGAGGGGGGGGGACAGGTAGAGTGAGAGGAGCTGGGGGAGGGGGTTTAGGGTGGAGGAGGGTGAGTGTTAGGAGGTTTGGAGATTAGGGAGAGAGATAGGAGTAGGGTTGTGAAGATAGGGGAGGGGGGGTTGTAGAGGTGGGTGAGGGAGAGAGGTAGAGTGAGAGGATAGGGAGATAGGTAGTAGAGGGGGTGGCGGGAGGGGGGGAGAGATAGAGAAATAGATAGAGAAAATAGATAGAGAAGTCGATAGATAGGGAAATAGATAGATAGACAGATAGGTAGGTAGGAGGAGGTGGAGAGTGGGGGAGTTAGATAGTGAGATAGGGAGCTAGAGAGATAGGAAGATAGGAGGAGTGAGGGAGGTAGATAGCGAACGGGTTAGCTAGGGGTGAGAGAGGGGGAGGCGAGTGAGGGAGGGGGATGAGGAAGGAGCAGGAGGGCAGGCTCGGGGGAAGAAGACGGAGGAGGTAGAAGAGCCGAAGACAGGAGAACAGAAGACAGAAGAACAGAAGACAGAAGAACAGAAGACAGAAGAACAGAAGACCGGAAGACCGGAAGAGCAGAAGAACAGAGAAGAACAGAGAAGAACAGAGAAGAACAGAGAAGAACAGAGAAGAACACAGAAGAACACAGAAGAACCGAGAAGAAGAACACAGAAGCACAGAGAAGAACAGAGAAGAAGAACACAGAAGACCGGAAGAACACAGAAGAACAGAAGGGAAGAACAGAAGAACAGAAGGGAAGAACAGAAGAACACAGAAGAAGATTGCAGAGGGGGAGCGAGGAGGAAGAGACAGAGAGGAGGAAAAGAAGCAGGAGCAGGAGAGAAGGTGAGTGGCGCGGGGCAGGGCGAGGGGCTGGGAGGAGGGGGGTACTTACAGTTAGGTGGGTCTCAGGAACACAGGAACTCGGGAACTTGGAGGAGCTGCAGCGGCAGGGGGAGCGACCTACCCTTGGGTCAAGGGTCGCTACCACTGTCGCGCAGCGGCCGCCATAAGAGGTAGGAGGGGGGGGGAGGGGTCAGCTGGGGGCGAATGGGAGCTGGGGGGCGGGGGCGTGTAGGAGGTCGCGGCGGGAAAGCGCGAGGGAGGGGGGGGGACAGGTAGAGTGAGAGGAGCTGGGGGAGGGGGTTTAGGGTGGAGGAGGGTGAGTGTTAGGAGGTTTGGAGATTAGGGAGAGAGATAGGAGTAGGGTTGTGAAGATAGGGGAGGGGGGGTTGTAGAGGTGGGTGAGGGAGAGAGGTAGAGTGAGAGGATAGGGAGATAGGTAGTAGAGGGGGTGGCGGGAGGGGGGGAGAGATAGAGAAATAGATAGAGAAAATAGATAGAGAAGTCGATAGATAGGGAAATAGATAGATAGACAGATAGGTAGGTAGGAGGAGGTGGAGAGTGGGGGAGTTAGATAGTGAGATAGGGAGCTAGAGAGATAGGAAGATAGGAGGAGTGAGGGAGGTAGATAGCGAACGGGTTAGCTAGGGGTGAGAGAGGGGGAGGCGAGTGAGGGAGGGGGATGAGGAAGGAGCAGGAGGGCAGGCTCGGGGGAAGAAGACGGAGGAGGTAGAAGAGCCGAAGACAGGAGAACAGAAGACAGAAGAACAGAAGACAGAAGAACAGAAGACAGAAGAACAGAAGACAGAAGAACAGAAGACCGGAAGAGCAGAAGACAGAAGAACAGAAGAACAGAGAAGAACAGAGAAGAACAGAGAAGAACAGAGAAGAACACAGAAGGACACAGAAGAACCGAGAAGAAGAACACAGAAGCACAGAGAAGAACAGAGAAGAAGAACACAGAAGACCGGAAGAACACAGAAGAACAGAAGGGAAGAACAGAAGAACAGAAGGGAAGAACAGAAGAACACAGAAGAAGATTGCAGAGGGGGAGCGAGGAGGAAGAGACAGAGAGGAGGAAAAGAAGCAGGAGCAGGAGAGAAGGTGAGTGGCGCGGGGCAGGGCGAGGGGCTGGGAGGAGGGGGGTACTTACAGTTAGGTGGGTCTCAGGAACACAGGAACTCGGGAACTTGGAGGAGCTGCAGCGGCAGGGGGAGCGACCTACCCTTGGGTCAAGGGTCGCTACCACTGTCGCGCAGCGGCCGCCATAAGAGGTAGGAGGGGGGGGGAGGGGTCAGCTGGGGGCGAATGGGAGCTGGGGGGCGGGGGCGTGTAGGAGGTCGCGGCGGGAAAGCGCGAGGGAGGGGGGGGGACAGGTAGAGTGAGAGGAGCTGGGGGAGGGGGTTTAGGGTGGAGGAGGGTGAGTGTTAGGAGGTTTGGAGATTAGGGAGAGAGATAGGAGTAGGGTTGTGAAGATAGGGGAGGGGGGGTTGTAGAGGTGGGTGAGGGAGAGAGGTAGAGTGAGAGGATAGGGAGATAGGTAGTAGAGGGGGTGGCGGGAGGGGGGGAGAGATAGAGAAATAGATAGAGAAAATAGATAGAGAAGTCGATAGATAGGGAAATAGATAGATAGACAGATAGGTAGGTAGGAGGAGGTGGAGAGTGGGGGAGTTAGATAGTGAGATAGGGAGCTAGAGAGATAGGAAGATAGGAGGAGTGAGGGAGGTAGATAGCGAACGGGTTAGCTAGGGGTGAGAGAGGGGGAGGCGAGTGAGGGAGGGGGATGAGGAAGGAGCAGGAGGGCAGGCTCGGGGGAAGAAGACGGAGGAGGTAGAAGAGCCGAAGACAGGAGAACAGAAGACAGAAGAACAGAAGACAGAAGAACAGAAGACCGGAAGAGCAGAAGACCGGAAGAGCAGAAGAGCAGAAGAACAGAAGAACAGAAGAACAGAGAAGAACAGAGAAGAACAGAGAAGAACAGAGAACACAGAAGAACACAGAAGAACACAGAAGAACCGAGAAGAAGAACACAGAAGCACAGAGAAGAACAGAGAAGAAGAACACAGAAGACCGGAAGAACACAGAAGAACAGAAGGGAAGAACAGAAGAACAGAAGGGAAGAACAGAAGAACACAGAAGAAGATTGCAGAGGGGGAGCGAGGAGGAAGAGACAGAGAGGAGGAAAAGAAGCAGGAGCAGGAGAGAAGGTGAGTGGCGCGGGGCAGGGCGAGGGGCTGGGAGGAGGGGGGTACTTATATATATATATGTGTATTTATATATATTTGTATATATATGTGTATTCTGATTTTAAAGGAATGTGATGTTTAAATGTGCTTTTATGGCTACTGTGCAGAAATAAAGATTTTTGATGATGATTTAAAAAGCTTTCTACCTTGTTTCTTCTTTTTTATAGTTCTTAGTCTGCAATTTGATGCTGTCCTGGCTGCGGATGTGTGATTCACCACAGATGGGGTGCTTATCTGAAATATAAACAGGAGCAAGGGCTATGCTAGCTTTGTAAAGGATGCAGCTGGTTTTGAAGGTGGTGCAGGCCAGCAAGGGGAGCCAGTCCTGGATGAGACGTGCTGCAGCATGTAGGATGCCCCTAAGTGGGGCCCGTGTGAAGTCTGGCAGCCCATGGAGTATGGCATTACCACCATCCAAATGCGAGAGTTTAGGAGCTTGAACAGAAGTTCAGAAAAAGCTTTCTGGAAGAAATCAATTGACTTTCTTCATGAGAGATCTGGTACTGCACCATCTTTGTTTTTTGGCAATGTGTTCCTTGAGGCTGAAGCTGGTGTCCAGGGAGAGTCTAAGTGACTTGGCATTCAGTGAAAGTTGGAGGTTCAAAGCCTTTTAAGGTTCATGTCATTGAACCATTTTCATGAGACTCTAGGCGAGATAGGAACCAAGCTCAAACTGGTGGGCACTGTTCTAAGGTAGTTGCATGAATAGTTTTAGTGGATTTCCCCTGATTCTAACAGCCAAAGATACCAAGATAAGTGTTTCAGGGGCATGCTGGGGTCAACTCTTTGGAAGGTGGAAGAGAGGTTTTTTGAAGTCTGACCTGTGTCTCTGATTGAGGGAGTTAGACAAGTATAATGAAAAAGGATGTTTTCTGTCTGTCCCTGGGGCACATGTAGGGCCGTAAGTCAGTGAGTAGGATCGGTGGTTGCTTGTGTTTCTGTTTAAAGAAGACACAGCCTAGCATTTCAAGCTTGACTGTCACTTTTGTGGTGAAGCAGAGAGTGATTTGCATATCTCTGACTCTTCTCTGACATTGTGAAGTAATCAAAAACAGGTCAAGGCATGCTACACGAGGCAATGTCACTCGTTTGGATTAATTGAAGCATTCTATTAATCACGTTTTGCTCTGGTTAGTTCAGTTGGAGTGGCATCAGTATGCCTGACTTAAGGCCTGCAGGCTGCTGGACAAGAGCAACTCTGAATGGCCTCTCACTCGGGAGGCCCAATAATTCTTAAAATGCCATTATGTTGCTTGGGTTCCTGTTTGGAGGGAACCTGGTCTAGTTTTTGGAATAAAACGTCCCCTGTGGGTTAAAGCCAAGATTGATTTGCATAGGTTTGTTTGCTGTTTGTAGTGAAATTTGGGTGAAAAGTAATGTAATATAATGCTACTCATAACTATGCTGGTGATTAGTATTAATGCAAGCATTCTATTCATAGAATTTTGGACTTATGCTTGTAAGTTACCCTAAGTGACACAGGTATTCATGGATATGTCCGGACAGAGGTCCTGCAGCTCTCTGTGTCAGAGGTATTCATTCAGTGCCGCTGGAACAATATTTATAGTTAGGGTTTTGTCTAGTAATGGCACAGTACTAAAGGCATAGTGGATATGTGGCAGTGCGTTTTTAAACACACAACAAGTGCTTCCAAAAGAAAACATTTGAATGGGCTCTTTATAGTTTACTCCCCACCTATATATACTCTTTCAGGTTTTATGGACATTCTCTAGTACCCACTGAAGCGCCGTGATCTGGGTTTTTGCACTCCTGCTAAGCAGAGACATAGGCTAGCATTTCAAGGTTGGACTGTCCTATTTTGGGGTGCTCACCTGTTAATAGTGAAGCAGGAGCAGTTGCACCAGGGCCTAGAGGTGTGCAGGGTCCACTGCACGCCAATTGCTCTTGATTTTTTACTACCAAACCAGGTGGTGGAGGGGCCTTCTCCTTGCTTGCATCATAGCCCATGGGGACCTTGCTAGACACTGACAGGGGTTGTTAATATTTCTGTTCAGCCGAAATGTGCCTAGCAGTTCAGACTGGCTTCAGCTTTTGGGGGTAGGGTCAAGGCATGTATCTGCCTCCTCTCTGTAAGGACATAGTTTGCAAAAACAAAAGGGAATGGAATGCTACCCAGGGAAATGGGGGCAGTTATGAATAACTCAAGTGTTCCATTCATCACTTATGTTGCTCGTAATTCGTACTCATTCCTGAATGGTGACCGGCTAGAATATATCCTGAATGAGTCATTGTGTGCAAGTATCCTGGCTAAATTGCGGACTGCAGACTTAAAGGCAATTTAACTGTTTAGAAAGTTCTGCTTAATTTTTCTCTGACATCGAGAAGCTTGTGTTCTTATTAGGTAGATTGCATATGAGGTGAATTATTATTAGGTTATTCTGTAGAGAAGCATGTGTATGCTTGATGCCACATTGAAGAAGTGAGGCCAAAATAACATTCAGTTTTGAAACCTTCAAGTGACAGCACGTTTTATTATTAAAGCAAGAAAGGAAATTAAATGTATTACTTTTTGCACGAGTCTAAACACAATTGCCTTTTTAGGGCGAACCAAAAGAGTCTATGATGCTTAAGGCTATGGGTGTGTGAAGGTGGCACAAGACCTGTGTGTGAGCATACTAGTCGGGATGGGAATGTGTGAGGGTGCCAGATGAGCTGTGCTTGTGACGTTACCAGGGGGGCTTTGCATGAATGTGCTTGGCGTGCTGAGTGTGTGAGTGTACCAGAGGGATTAGGGTGAGGATGGCAGATAGTATGTGAGTGTATGAGGACGATATTGAAACCATGAGTGAGTATACTAGCGGGAATGTGAGTTGTGGGGGTACCAGAGTCGCTGTGAGAGTGTTAGGGGCTTGTGTTAGTATAAGAGATGGAATGTGCGTGTGTGTGGGAGCTAGAGGAACTGTGAGTGAGAATACTAGCAGGCATGTGAGTGGTGGGGTTACCAAAAGGCTACGAGAGTGCCAGGGGCTTTCTGTGAGGATACTATATGCGGCGTGAGACTATGGCCGTGCAAGTGGAACCGTGAGTGAGGATGCTAGATGGAACGTGAGTGGTGAGGGTACCAGAGTGGCTGTGAGGATGCCGTGGGGGTGCGGGGACGCTTTATGTGAGAATATCAGATGAGATGTAAGCGCCTGAGGGGCACTGAAGCGGAGCTTTGAACGCGTGAATATAGTGTCGTGGTGCTGTAAGCCTGTAATGGCACCGTGTGGTACGATGGGATAGCGCACGACAAATGCGAGAGTGAAACAAAGAAACCCCACATAGGTAACCTGTCCCAGCCTTCAGGGACAATGGATATGAAACGCGATGACTCAACTATGAACAGAGGGGAGGGACGAGGGGGAGGGCGACAAAGAAGCGGGTGGATGAAAGAGTGCAGAGCTCCGTTCCCAGCGTGCCTCGCCCTCATTTCTTGCCGCCCGACACTGGTAATGATTCCCTTAAAAGGACAAGTCTGCACACCTGGCGCAAGAGGCCGGCTCTTGTTTCCAAGGGAACTCAGGTAGAGTGATTAACACACTTCCCCCTCCCTCCCCGCCACTGATATCTACAGTTACATTATTTACACAGAGGAGAGCACGTACCCTGTACACTCTTTAACACTGAGCACGTTGACATCTAGTTCAACAATCCTTCCAGAAAGACTGCGCCCACCTCTGAGGCAGGAAAAGGCAACAACTGGCAACACTGACGCACTGTGAACGGAGAGGATGTTAGCAAGCGACAGCGACGAAGTGACTACGAGCGTGCTCCAGAAGAGGGTGGTAATGGAGTATCCGCTGGGACACTAGCGGATTTTCCAACCGTACCCCCGGCCTCATGTTCATCCTAGAGTCAGGCAAATATTCGCTGTCCCCGCAGTGGAAACTCTTCCGACTCCGGCGTCTCTCTGCCAGTGCCACATCAGCAGTCACTTAGGTGGAGAAAACACCTAGGGTACAACCTTAAAAAGGGAAATTCTGGATTCTGACAGTAAAAATTCCAGACAAAGGGTCAAAATTCAGGACAAAACGTAATTTTTATGGACAAATGTGAGGACGTCACATGATTACAAAATAGAAATATAAGCTAAAATAGGTTTCTGTTCTTTAGTTTATATTGTACATTGGAGTATTAAGCAAACACATACACATAGCTGGACATATTCAAAGATGAAAAACTATCAAGGATATACACTCCAAGCACAATTTCACAGCCAACAAACAGGGCAGTTTTCACAATTCTACCCCAGCACCATGAATGATTGTGCCAGAAGCAGTGCTGTGTTGCTGAACCTATACTTGGAGTTCACAGGTAGTAGTAGCACTACTAGAGAGTGTGAAAGGGGGAGAGTAAAACAGAGAGGCAGAGACGAATGGCAAGGTAGTAGAGAGGAGAGAGCAGGTAGAGAAAAGGGATCTGAGAGAGAACGAGGTTGAACAGGAAGTGGACAGAGAGATTATGTGAGGGTTCACTTTGTAACTTGCATGTCAGAGCTTTCAATCCCAATTCCAATGTGCCATATTTTTGGAAAAATTGTACTGTTCTGCTCATTCCCTTTCACACCATGCAACGCACCATCTTCACTTACTGTGAAATGTTAGTACATATGCAGCTCAATGATTTAGCACAGGGGTCCAGATATACATTTTGTTTTGGGCCTTGTACAGGGCTCTGCTGCCATTTGGCTAGCGTTGCGCTACTGAACTAACATATGAATAAAGACAGAAAATCACTGTTAAGAAAAGGCTACTTTACCATGATTGAGGAGAAATCCATCCAAGGTTCCAGAACAGAGCATCTGTCTCACAAGCTGCAGTGTGGCACTAGTAGATTTTGAGATTAGTGCACACCCGTCATGTTATTTTAGACACTTCTAATTCTGTTCTCTATTAAGTCGAAAAGGTGGAATAAAAACTTTACAGAGACAGAGGTTACACTAAAAATGAAATCACTCCGTTCATAGGCTACACCTCCCTACTAGTCCGTCCCACATTCAGCTCTTGAAGAGCTTTTGCCTAAGGGCCTTGAGCACTGCACAAGCTGTAAGAACAATAGCTTTGCCTAGCGGTGAGCGAGACAACAAATTAACAAACCAAGCCAGGGGCCTGGTTTGGCTCTTACAATCCGTGCATCATCTGAGCATTGAAAATGTTTGCCAAGTAAATCTTATACAAATATTATGTAAAATATGATAAAGTCTCTTCATAATTAAAAAGTGAATTTCTTTAACATGCAAAAGCTATGACATTCATAAATTACATTACATCACTGCATTGAGAAGTACTTAGAAATTATATTTTTTAAACATGAACTTAAAGTAGGCTTCTCCAAGTAACTCATGAACTACTAGAATGTCTCCAGCTACCTGCAAGTTGCTCTCCTGTGTGAGCCCCAGTCTACTAAATTCAGTTTCTGCTTGGCTGAATTAATATATGGTTGAATTTCAGAAATATATTTAAATCATTTGAGGGACAGATTTTGTGGCATTGTGAGGCATATTACTGACATTATTACCTTGGTGTCTGCTAGGTGTGTTGCAGCTGAGGCTGTTGTGTATTATCTAGACAGAAGCATTCCACATTGATAAAGAGTTTCTGACATACAGCTGGCAACCCTGCTTTACACACTGAGGTGATCACTGCTGGTAATGTTGCATGTAATCTTGTCTGATGTGGTCACTATTACAGCACTAATACTATGAGGATCTCAGGATGATTTTCAATTGGAATAAGTAGCTCTTGACTTGGAACCATTCCTTGCGACAGTGCCATTAGTGAACTGAGAGACAAAACAGTTATCATGTGCATCCTATATGTGGCCCAAATTGTTACAGAAGGAGCAACATTATAGTCTATTAAACCAAACAAAATAGGTTTGTGTACAGCTGGCTTTCTGAACTCACGTATTGGAAGGTGCCTTCATATGCAAAAGTGAAGAAAAAGGAGGATCAGTAAACTAAAATATTTGCCAAAGATCACACAATTTGGCTAACAGGGAAGTAGCGATTAAACCAGGTACTGCTGTTTCACTTTGTACAAATTACCCACTTAATCAATTTTCTCTCCTTTTTACTCTTTACTTCTGATGCTAATGCTTGTTTTTACTTCTTTGAACATGAAGTTAGAACGAGCGTGACAGGCAGAAGCAATATGAAAGCTTGGCATGGGCTCGAAGTTCCAATAGGTCCACAAGCCGATTCAGAGCCAGGTTTCAGACTCCAGGCTGTCTCGAGCTTCCATGAGCACATCTACCTCTAGCTATGCCCCTGAATGGACAAGCTTTGGTGCTGGTGGCAATTGGCAAGGCAGTCTTTTTTAGGTGCACCCCAAAAGACCAACTTCTCCACAGATTCCTTTGCTACCGTCCTCCGTCCTCTCATCTTCATATTGTCCTCCTCTCTTATGTACTTAATTTCTTTTATAGTACTACTCATCCCAAGTATGTAGGGAAGGGTGTCGGTGTGCATTACGTCACACACATACTATACAGAGACAATGAGTGTTATAAGTGTGTGAGTCAATTTATAGGGAATGTTACTTATCACAATGAGGGATACAAGGTGTAGGAGTCGGATGTCATCCATGCTAGTTATTATTAAGGGTGCCTGGCCTGGAGAAATATAGAAACTCAGGATTTGGAACATAACATGGTGTTTGGGGTTGTTTTTAGTAATAAGTGTTTATTATTACCCCAAATAACCCTCTTTAGCAACCTTAAAATAATGAAAGATTGGGGAAAAACAACAGCAAGTAACAAAAGGAGCACCGTGACAACAGCAGTAACCCGCTGAGTTATATGCATAAAAAACAAATATTTGATCTCCATGTTACACCTTGTACTTTGTAGAAGGCACATAATCACCCTGCATAACACTATGGGAGTCAAAACTGGGACTAGGCAAAACTCAGATCTAACAGATGCATTAATCACCACAGTTAAACTGACAGTTTTGCCTAAAATTGCTGCCGCACATGGAACTCTGCAGTTTATGTAAGCTATTTTAAAATGGAACCTTTCTATCCACCCACAAACCCTCAAAGCTTGCCTCCTGGTGCAGTGAAACAAGTTCTTGTACAAAAGCAGAATGCCTTGCCGAGGCCCACTACATACTGTAACTGCCCAGAACTGGCCTATTATCATTCTGTATGCAGACAGAAGGACAATGGGCCCATCGCAGTCTGTGCTAGGGATGAGGAGTGCGAGCTAGCCCCAATAGGAAATTCTGCAATACTTGGAGGCTTTTTGCAGGGGAACAGTGCAGCTCAGTGCAACCCCCGCAAAATAAATTACGGACAACTGGTGTTGGTAAGAGGTCATCATGGACAACGGACGTGAGATCTAAAAAAGAGTCAGCCTGAGACATTTACGGGCGGGGATCACCCTAAAAGCACCACAGTCTTGGCTGAGAACTCTAAATGTGGGGCCTGCGGGCAGGAGAAAAACTCTAAATCAGGCCCAAAGTGTGAAAGATCATTGTTGACAAGTATTCATGCCAACAAGGGGTTTTGACACTGAAGCCGCTTAAGATCCATAGTCAAAAAAGCAAAGAGCATAGTTTAGAAGGGAATGGTGGTTCAGTGTGATAACATTTTTTTTAAGCATGGACTTGTTTATTTTATTTTTGCTGTGGTTTCAAGAGGTGAAGTAAATGTTTCATGACTTAAAAATAAGGCTGTGTAGACATAAGCATTGAAAATAGCAGGAAACCATTGAGGAAGCACTTCAGAGATAATGAAAGACACAAAGCTGCAGAAGTCCACGAGGTGAAGATAGTTTTGGCCAGAGAAGAATTAACAATTTGCAGAGATGCTGCTATGGCGAGGAGGGAGGGGAGGGAAGGAAAACTAGTCGTCTCCAAGAAAGACTAACTCAGGTACAAAAGCAACAAACATTAGCAAAGCCAGTAGTTCTAGTGTTAATTCACAAACTTTTGCCTTTCTCAATACTTGTTTTGCTTTGGCATGGTTTTTGAAAAAAATGTTTTATTGTTGGAGAAGGTGCTAGGCCCTCATTAATATATTAAACAAAAGCAAATGTTGTCTACAGCCAAAAATACTTTGGGGTATTAAAAAGAGACATTGCGATAGTAGTTACACTTAAGGGAACTACTTTGTGCATGGATGTGCTCCTTGTGAAAGTGAAGAATGTCCTCATTTACAATAAAGCTAGCCAGTGGCTGAAGAATGCTGGCTCCATTGCCCCATGCTGTAAAGGGCGGGCAGAAAATGCGAATGGCTCAAAAACAGACCCCTGGATGAAAAATACGGGCTGAAATTTCCATAGTAATTTTATTATGTGTCCAATGTTAGTAACATCAAAAGATCTTGTCTAACACCAGCCCTAAAAAGGGTGTGTAGAGTTTGGAGAAGGTGTTGGGAGGGAAAACAAGCAATGGCAAAACCAATAGGCCTTGTCTATAAAAGACCTATTGGTTTTGTTTTGCCATGTTGCACATAAGTGTGGCTCCTGTTCAGCATGGCGAAAAGGTCATTAGCGTGGAGTGTCAGAGTGGAGTGGGGGAGTAGAGCATTGTCGAGTGGATTTGCCTGAATGTTGTAGAGTGGAGTTGAAGGATTAGAGTGTTGTACAGTTGAGTAGAAGGGAGTAGGATTCAGAGGCAGAGAGTTTTGTAGAGTGGAGTGGAGTGGAGTGGGGTGGGGTGGAATAGGGTGGAGTGGGTTAGAGTGGATTGGGGTAGTGGGATGCATTGGCCTGGGGTCGAATGGGGTAGATTTGATTAGGGTGGCTTGAGTGGAGTGGGGTAGATTGGATTAGAGTGGGGTGGTTTGAAATGGGGTGAGGTGGATGGGACTGGGGTGGATTTGAGTTGGGTGGATTAGATTAGATTGGATGGGTAGTTTGGACTGGATTGATAGGGCTGGGGTGGCGTACACTGGATTGGGGTGGGGTGTGTTGGATTGGATTGCAGTGGATTGGATTGGGGTGGATTGCATGGAAGTGAGGTGGACTGGAGTGCGGTGGGGTGGATAGATTGGATTGGAGTGAGGTGGACTGAACTGGGATAGGGTGGGGTGAATTGGGGTGAATAGTAGTGGGATGGATTGGAGTGGATTATGTTGGAGTGGGGTGGATTGGAGTGGGGGAGGCTGGATGGATTGGAGTGCAGTGGATTGGGATTGGGATTGGAGTGGGATAGAGTGGATTGAAATGGGGTGGGGTGGACTGAAGGAGGTAGATTGGATTGGGGTGGATTGGGGGAGGATGGACTGGATTGGGGTAGGGTGGTCTGGGATGGATTGGACTGGGGTGAATTGCGCTAAAGTGAGGTAAATTGGCATGGGGTGGGATGGATTGCAGCGAGGTGGACTGGAGTGGGTTGTATCGGATTGGAGTGGATTGACTGAGTGGGGTGGATAAGGGTGTGAGGGAGTGGATTGTATTGAGTGTGGTGCATTTGATTGGAGTAAATTAGATGGGGTGGGGTGGACTGGATTGGGGTAGGGTGGGGTGCGGTGGATAGGATTGGGCTGGGGTGAATTGGAGTGGATTGTGGTGGATTGGACTGGAGTGGGGTAGATTGGATTGTAGGGGGTGGATTGGATTGGAGTAGGGTGGATTCATGTGGACTAGATTGGGCTGAGTGGGGTGGATTAAAGTGGAGTGTATTGCAGTAGAGTGGACTGTATTAGAGTGAGGTGGATTGGGTAGCAGTGGACTTGTTTGGAGTGAATTGGAGAAGGGTAGGTTGGATTGGACTGGAGCGGGATGATTTGAGTGGGTGGGATGATTGCTGTTGGGTAGGTTGGATTGGAGTGGGCTGGGGTGGGTTGGATTGGAGTTGAGTGAATCGGTCTGCAGCTGGGAGGCAGGACTTGAGTGGGGTGTGGTGGATTGGGGTGAGATTTGTGTCGTGTGGTCTGGGTTGCAGTAGGGTGGATTGGAGTGGGGTGAATTGGGATGGAAAGGGTTGTACTGGTGTAAAGTGAGGTGGATTGGATTGGAGTGCGGCAGATTGTTTTGGATTGAAGTGGGTTGTTTGGTATTGTAGTGGGGCAGGTTCTAGTGGCACAGATTGTTGGATTAAAGTGGGAATGATTGGAGTGGGGCAGGTTGAAATAGAATGGAGTGGGGCAGGTGGTTTTGGATTGGAGTGGGGCTGATTGTTTTGGATTGGAATGGGGCAGGTTGTTTTGGATTTGAATGGGGCAGATTGGAGTGGGCATTATTGGCGTGGGACAGATTGCTTTAGATTGGAGTGGGGCAGACTGTATTAGGGTGGAATGGAGTGACATGGATTGGGTTGGTGTGGGGTTGATTGGATTGGAGTGGGATGAATTGGGATGGAGTGGGGTGGAGTGAATTGGGATGAGGTGGATTAGATTGGAGTGAGGCATATTGTTTTGGATTGGAGTGGGTCAGACTGGAGTGGGGTGGACTGTTTTTGATTGGAGTGTGGCAGACTGGAGTGTGGCACATTGGAGTGGGGCAGATTGTAGTGGGACAGATTGTTTTGGATTGCAGTGGGGCAGATTGTTTTGGACTGGAGTGAAGCAAATTCCAGTGAGGCAGATTGTTTTGGATTGGAGTTCAGCAGATTGCAGTGGGGCAGATTGTTTTGGATTGAAGTGTGGTATGTTATTTTGAACTGGAGCGCAGCATATTGTTTTGGATTGGATTGGGGCAGATTGCTTTGAAGTGGTGAAGATTGTTTTTTATTAGAGGGGTGGACTGGATTTGGGCAGATTAGACTGGGGTGGGTTGGGAGTATTGAAGTTGGGTGTGTTGGAGTGGGCTGGACTGGGGTGGGTTGGTGTGTGGTAAAGAGGGCAGTGGTGTAACAGAACTTGAGTACACAGAGGGCCACCCTCCAAACTCACTCAGGAACTCTCAGGTCAGGGTACTGAGCTGAGGCCCCCCCCTGGAGTTCGCCCCTCCCCTCCCTCAGCAGAGGCTGCAGGGTCCTTTGTTACACCACTGAAAGTCGGTTGGATTGGGGCGGGTAGTAGTAGGGCAGATTTGAGTGGGGTGGATTGGGGTGTACTGTATGATTATGTGTTAGAGCATCATTTCAGAGATTACATACAATAAAGAAACACTGTTGCTTTGCAATATTTCAAACAAGTTGTCATCTTTTGAGATCAGCAAAAACAAAAGAAAACATGAGTGGAAAGTGAGAAAAGACGACATGGCAAAACAAAAGAAAGCTAGCTTTAAAAAATACAACTTTGCAATTTTGTTTGTCCTGCTGGGCATGTTTTTGCTAGTCACATGCCTTTAATTTCCGACGCACTAGAAGTTAACAAGAACAAAATAGTACCTCGATCACGTCATGAGCAGCGAACGAGCACTAATTAAGTTGACACAATTAGTGCTTGATCCCTGCTCCACACAGAGGAACAAAAATTATGTTAGGCATGCCTTGATGAGACTTTAAAGAAGAGTGCCATGCAAACCAACAAATGGTTGAGCGACAGGTGGGGGCCAAGTCCTTTACTGAACACAACAAAGTCTCGCAAGCGAGACGCATGCGCTAGCGCATGCACTCACAGGCTCGACCTTAATAGTTTGCGCACAACGTGCAACTCGCCTCCAGCAAAGAATCATAGGTTTATGTGATTCACCCACACATAGCCCTTTATTCACGTAATCTCATTTATCACATCATTTGACACATAAAACATAAAAATTGTACCCAAATCACCCAAAGCCACAGCAGAAATTCAAACCGCACATTCACTTAAGATAATATAAAGACAGCAGAAGATGGTTGCATTAGTAGAAGGGACAAACATTGTGAGCAACAAGATCCTTGATTGTTCCATAAGGCTGCAGTGCGCATTGTGTCAGCAGGCCCCAAGATGCACCAAAACCTGGGCATCCAAGCACAAGCAGTAGAAGGCGTTGTCAAAAAGACCTTTGGCACACAAACCTTGGGCATCCCTCTAACCTCGAAGTGTGCTACCAATTCCCAGGGCGTATCATCCCCGCCGATGTACCTGAACACAGGTGCAGCACCCAAAGTTCAAACCAGGCATCACAGCCAAGGCAAGAGAGCAAAGGATCACCAGCAGGTCAGTCCCCGCTCCTGCCAATCCATTGCCCACACAATTACACCCCACACAGGGGTCAGTCCAGTCAAAGAGTACAAATTTGAGGTATTCATCACTATTTTGCTGCCATGGACCCTGTCAACTACGGGAAGGGTGAGTGGGTGGTTGAAGATCGGACGTATGTATAGATGACCTGGGCACACTGGAAGGGGCAAAGAGACCTGGTCAAAGGAGCATGCCGCCCTAAATGGCCTCTTGGCACCTCCCCCATCTCCTGATGATGCAGTCCAGTAGAACGCTGGCACAATACCGCACTTCCACCTTTGTGATGGGGTAAGGACTCCTGCCCGTGACGCAACTAAGGGTGCCCCCGAGGTGTTGCGGGTGCCTGGATACAGTGTGCGCACAATGTGCAACTTGCCCTCCAGCAAAGAAACATAACAGGTTTATGTGGTTCACCCACATGTAGACGATTATTTATGTCATCACATTTATCACACCATTTTCACATAAGACTTATCAATTGTACCAAAATCCCCCAAAGGCACAGGAGAATTTCAAACCGGACATTCACTTAAGCGATGATTTCAAGATAATACAAAGACAGAAGCAGATGGTTACATTAGTCTTATGGACAAACATTGTGAACAAGATCCTTTATAGTTCCTTGCCACTAAGGCTGCATTGCACATGGTGCCCGCAGGCCCCAAAATGCACCACAACCAAGCCCAAGCAGTAGAAGGCATTGTCAGAAAGACCACTGGCACATAAACCTTGGACATCCCTCCAACCCGGAAGGGTGTAACCTATTTCCAGGGCATTGCAGAGCACATCGACCCCGCCAGAGTACTAGAACACAGGCGCTGCCCAAAGTTCAAACCATGCATTGTGGATAGGGCAGGAGAGTCCAGGACCACCGGCAGGTAAGTCCCCTCTCCCACCAGCTCAGTGCCCACACAATTACAACCTGCCCAGGGGTCATTCTAGTCAAAGAGACCAAATTTGAGATATTCACCGCTAGTTTGATGCCATGGGCCCTGCCACAGAGCGAGGAGTTTCTGGTGAACTCGCCCTTCCCCTTAACAGTGCTGGGCGAGATTGGAAATAGCCCCTAAAATAGTTGGGATAAACAACTCCTGGCCCCTGGCAGACATATGAACAAAGTCGTCATGAAAGTACTCAGCCCTGGCTACCTGGATCAAGTTGTGCTGCACCGTGCCCATCGAAGATCCCACCAAGATTTTCACTACAGAATGATTCCTTTTGTTCATAGAGCCATTCATAGCCCAGGTGGGCACTGTCCAGCCACACCAATCGTGGAATAACCTCCGACCATAATGTGGCTGTCGACAGCACCCGATTCCTCACCTTTGACAGGGTGAAGAGCAGAGCTTTGCGGACCCCTTGCCTACCTAGCGGTATGATGTCATTACCTCCTGCATGAATGACAATGATATCCGGGTAAGGCACCACACGTTTCTCGAGGGCCCGTGAAAGACAGTTAAATAGGTCCAACAACCTAAGCCCCCAATACCCACCAATTGATGTTCGAAGCCTGTCTCCAGTTAAGTCCTCTCAAGTCTGGAGCCACCGAAGTATTTAGCTGCTCTGCGATTGAAGGAATGCCCACACCAGCACACACAAATTGTACCATGCCCGTTGGTTGCAAACAAAAGGGGGAAGGAACAGGGTCATATTGGAGCCTATACCAGGTGAGGATGCACATAGTGCTCCTAGCACATCGATCTCCACCTGACCACCCTTTTGATGTCGTCCCTTGATAGGCCCACATCAGCCACAATGGTGGCTGTGCCAATGTGGATAGAGTGTGAGCTGAACCCTGAAGCCTCCTCACCCAGAAAGGCCAAGGCACGCTTGCACATGTGTGTACACTGAAAACTGGTGAGCAGAGTTCTGTTCACATGTATTAGCAACTTGGAACATCCCACAGTGGGGTGCACCTGCAGGAATTCCTGAGCCAGGGTCACTGGGCAGTAGGGGGCCCCTGGGGTAGGCTTGAGGTTCACCCACGTCCCTTTCCCATGAGCGTTCGTCTTCAATCTCCTGACCTTCACACAGAGATAACTGCCAGACAACATCAACCAATTCAATCCCAGTGCCCTGACCAGCCTTGAAGGATGCTACGAGTTCAGAAATCCTAAATACTCCAAAAAAGGCGAGCGAGTAGGCAAAACGGAACAAACTAACCTCATAGGGAGATAGGCATATCTGATGTAACACCCCAACAATGCGTGCTAGCTTCGCTACGTCGATGGGTCTCCTAACGTCCTCCTTAAGATTGGTCATGCATCCCCTACCCATTATATCCCTCCTCACCCTAGGGCCCTTGGTCAGGTCCACCACTCCCTTTAACCCAGAGAAGGTGATCGATGACTAGTACCTCTGTACCAAGTGCAACAACTTGCCACCCTCCCTTTGCCTCATCAAGAACCGTAGGATAGCCTCAGGGGTAAATCGTTCCGCTGCTGCAGGAGAATCAAAGGAGGCATTATATATCCGCCAAGCTGACTCATACAAATGTTTGGTCTCGGGCACCAGGGATGCGGCAATTAGGTCAGGGGCAACAGGGCACCAAGCTTCCACAACTCCTCGGGGAAGACCAACATCCTCTCGTCTGCTTGCAGCCACAAGGCTCTGAACTCTGCCAACTTGGAACGAGACACGCATCAGCCACTGCATTCTCTATCCCCAGGACATGCTTCACTGAAAAAAAGATATTATGAGCGAAACAGCTGCAAATAAGGGCCTTTAGCAGACATTGCACAAAGGGGCATTTCGCACTCTGGGTGTTTACAGCCATGGCTACAGACATGCCATCACACAAAAACATGATCCTGCTGTTGGCCAAGACAGCCCCCCATATCTGCAGGGCTGCTATGATTGGGAAAAGCTCCAAGAAAGTTACATTGCAAGTGAGCCCCGAAGCCACCCATTCCTCTGGCCAACACTGCATGCACCACTTCATGCCGAAGATCACACAAAACCCCACACTACTCGCTGTGTCCGTGAACAGAGCCAACTCAGGGTTGGACCGTGACGGCTGCTGCCATAAGAGGGTACCATTGAAGTAGTCAAAGAAATCATTCCAGGTGACCAAATCCTCCCTGAACTCAGAAGCCAGTCTGGTGTGGTGATATTTGGCCTGGAGGTCTGCCATAGCCTGGTAATGTTTTTGGAAAAGAGCCTTCCCGTGGGTATCACCGTCAAGGCAAAATTCAGTTGCCACACCAGTTCCTACAACTGACGCAAGGTGACCTTCCTGACTGCAAGACAAGCCTCAATGGATGCCTTGAATGCCAAGACCTTATCCTTAGGGAGTCTACACACCCCAGTCAAAAAATTGATCTCAATTCCCAGAAAGGTGACACTCGTTGTGGGTCCCTCTGACTTGACCGCTGCCAATGGCACCCCCAGCTCCTGCGCCAACTGTTGGAAGCCCAGCAGGGCCTTCTCGCACATTGTGGAGCCTGAGGGGCCCATAAACACGAAGTCATCCAGGTACTGAACTGTACCGTCTGTGGCCACCAAATCCTTCACAGCCCATTCCAAGAACCTACCAAACGTTTCAAACACAGCAAGCGATGGAGCACTCCATGGGCATGCACAGATTTACAAAAAACTTCGCCCCAAATGTAAACCGAAGTGAATGAGGGTCATCTGCGTGCACTGGCAGGAGGCAGAAGGCAGACTCAATGTTAGACTTGGCCACCAAGGCCCCTTTCTCTAACTTCTGTAGCTTGAGGAGGGCTTCATCAAAAGTGGTTTAACGCACACACAGACCCTGGGCAAAGTTGTCATTAACCGAGGATCCCGGTGGAAAGGACAGGTTGTGAATTAGGCAGACTTTTGCCAGGCTCCTTCTTAGGGACCAGGCAGAGTGGTGAGCAGACCAAGACCTCAGATGGGGGAGCCAGAAAGGGGCCGGCCACCCACGCTGCCAGCACCTCCTTCATGATTTTTTCATAAGTAATATCTAGCTGAAGTAGTACTGACAACTGATTTTTGGGGGGTCCGGGTAGGAGGAGAACCCAAAGGGATGTGGAATCAATCCATGAAACCATGGTATAGCAAATGGGTGTCTCAAGCATTTTTCTACCTGAAAAGGGGATAAGTGAGGACATGGAGACCGATGGGTGTGGGGAGCTTGCCAGTTTGATTGGGGTTACTTGCTTTTGGTCAGCAGGGGCTCCGTTGTTTTTTTGTGTTTCCTAAAGCACTTGCTCGCAGGGTGATCTGGGTCCCCCAAAAGAAGCAGAGATGTGTATACTGCAAGTGCCCCCCGCTGCATTCTTTCTTGTTATAGTGCCTGCAGGCACATTTCTTGTCCCCAGAGCTTTTATCTGACTGAAAGGACTGCGCAGGTTTTGCTACTAAAGGGGACATGGTGAATTCCGAGTGCCATAACTTGATCTCTCTTTGGTCCCATGCCATTTCTGCCCTGACTGCTTTCATCTGCCTAAACTTGTTATCGTACTGGAGCCAGGCAGGAACTTGAAACTCAGAGACCGGGCTATGAATTAGCGACATCCAATTCCGGAGGGACCACTCCACCCAAACCTTCTTTGGTCTGTGCTCCCCCTCCTTCCCAGGGCTAGCTTCCCTGAAACCACACCTGCATTAATTAAGCCAAAGACATCGACATACTCTTCTTTATATATCTTTTCTTTTTATCTGCTGGCATGTGGCAGGCGATTTCTGCAGGAGGTGCTAGAGTAGGAGATGTGGAACCAAAAAGCACTGGACTGACTGATAGTGGGGACTGACTGGGATGGTTGCTGGGGGGGTACTGTGGATGGCTGGGCGCACACTTGTACCGTAACGCCGCCCTGCCCCACAAGAAAGTTTGTCTGTTCGTGGACCTGCATGCTCATCGCCCCCGCCCTCCGGCCTGTGCAGTGGATATCATGGAGGGAGCCTCCGTTCTGCTCTTGCCTGCTAGGGGGACCTGTTGGGTAGCCCCCCCTCCCCATGAGGTTGTGATGCCACAGGAGCCGAAGCTTCCTGGGGTGCACCCTTGTCCTGCGGTGTAGGAAAATAGGCCATGTTACTCTGATCCACCGCTACCATACCAGTGCTAATCACCAAACCAATAGGAGCCTGGATTTGGGGGCGGGGTGCAGGGGGCTGACCATCAGACGCACCCTGGGAAGCCTGCGGTTGCGCGTTGGTCTTAACAGTCCTAGATTCTGGAGTGGCAACTTTGTAGCGACGGGGCTTTCCGCTGTTGCTTTGGTAGGGGACGGCTGCCCAAGGCTGTTGATCCTTTACCGGGCCTTCCACTAGCTTCTGAAGGGCCCAGTCCACACCATGGGTCTTCGCCATCTTCCAAAGTTCGCAGAAGGAGAAAAATTCTGCATGAGTCATGGGAGTGTCCGGCGCACATCTTGCTTGCTTTGGGGCCATGCTGCAAGGCAAAACTGCGAACTGCAATATAGTGTTAATGTTCCAGCTCATGAGCATACTATACCAAAAATAGAAGACAGTACACATTAGATCACAACTTGTAGCTTAAGGGACAACAAACGCAGACTCGATAATCCCCAATAAAGGAATCCCAAACTGCCTGCAGGATACTACTCCAGCCATCTACACATCCATGCAATATTGCATGCAGCTCTTTGACGTTGGTTCATAGCTCGTTGGCTATACTGGACAAGTGAAACTTATGAACTGTCAGCAAAGGGGGCCTGGAGCCTGCACTGCCGGGGCCTTTGTTACCCCACTGAAAGTGGGTTGGATCGGGGTGGATAGTAGTAGGGAAATTTGAGAGGGGTGGTTTAAGGTGTACTGAATGAATATGGCCCTCATTATGACCCTGGCGGTTGGCGGAGAAGTGGCGGTTTTACCGCCAACATGCTGGCGGTAAAAAATTGGAATTATGACCATGGCGGTTACCGCTAATGTCATCCGTCACTTCTCCGATCCGACCCCCAAGGCGGAGACGACCGCTGGGCTGGAGACTTGGGTCTCCAGCCCGGCGGCCGTCATAAGACCGCCGGCGGTATCACAACCCGGCTGACCGCCATGGATTTCATGGGGTTGGGAACCGCCATGAAATCCATGGCGGTGAGCACTATCAGTGCCAGGGAATTCGTTCCCTGGCACTGATAGGGGTCTCCCCCACACCTGCCACTTCCCCGCCAACCGCCAGTATGGCTGCTGGCGGCTCTCCGTCCGGAAAAGGACGGAGGGCTGCCAGCAGTCATTATTCGTCGAGCGGAAAACCGCCTGCACTGGCGGTCTTCAGCACGGCGGTCCCTCAGCAGTCTTGCAAAGAGACAGCCGAGGTTGTACTGACCACCTATGTGTTGAAGCATCATTTCAGGGATTACACATAATAAAGAAACACCGTTGCTGCACAATATTTTAAACATGTTAATTGTCATCTTTTGAGAACAGTACCCACGAGCAAAAACAAAAGAAAACATGAGTGGAAAGTGAGAAAAGACGACTTGGCAAAATAAAAGAAAGCTGGCTTTAAAAAATAAAAATTTGCAATTTTGTTTGTCTTGCTAGGCAAGTTTTTGTCAGTCATTCGCCTTCTGTTTCAGGACCACTAGAAGTTACAAAGAACCTGGGGAGCACCGACCAGCACTAATTAAGTTGAATCAATTAATGCTGGACCCCTGCTCCACACAGAGAAACGGAAATTATGCCAGGCTTCCTTGACAAGGCTGTAAAGAAGAGTGCCATGCCAATCAACAAATGGCGATCCACAGGCGGACGGGCTCCAAGCCCTTTACTAAACCCAACAAAGTCTGGTAAGCCAGACGCGTGCGCTAGCGCATGCACTCACAGACTGACCCTAAAAAGGGGTCTCCTGGAACCACTATCTATGATTTGAGTTTCCTTTCAATTCCTCTGAAACATGTCACATTAGCTCTCTCTCTTTACATACATCTCGTTCCCTCCCTCACACACTGTCACCTTTGCCCTTTGGCTCTGTAGCTTATATTATTTTTCCCGTTAGCGTTTAACCGTTCACTCTCATTTTCTCAGCTTCTAACTAAACTCTCCTAGTCTCTCTGTAACTCTCATTGTTTCTGTGCCTCTCCATATACCTCTCTCTTTCTCTCTTTGAAGCGGCATTTTCACAATCCATTATCGAGGATTTTTTTCTCTCCCCTGCTTGAAGCTTTGTGTTTTCTTAAAGCTTTTCCTGTCACGGATAACAAGCTTTGGTAAATGAGGCATGTTGTAATTGGAGAACAGCAGACTAAGACGACACGCACATGCAAACACTGCAGCCGCACAAGGGCGGGGCCTGCGTCAGGTGCCTCTCAGATGGCTGTCGGCTCTCCATCCTCAGCCGCCTACTGGTCCCACTACCAGGACTGGCGGAAGGCATGTGTGGCCTCCACCGGCCCTCCCACCCTGGCCTTGTCGTGAGAGCGGGAATGTGGTCTGACCGTGGGTGCTGTCAGGGCACTGCCACCAACTTTCATATCAGGCAGCGGCTGCCATGGAAATGTCAAGGTTTCCCGGAGAAGTGTTTGCGCGGTTTCTGTAGTAACCTCGGCTTACCTCAGCCAGACGGGGAGGGGACCTTACGTTTCTTTATTAATGAGAGAATTCCGAGCGCAGGGCAGTGGGGCACTACTGAGTGCACACACAATTCGCAGGGCCGCAACAGTGCTAAATTGTTTTTAAAGAATAATAAATTAACGCCTGGCAACCAAAGTGTTACTTTGGAGCCCTCTGGAGGGGCTGCTGAATTCCATGGTGGCCGAATACCGAGGGTGTCTCCTCTTTTTTCCACCTCATGCCTCTCTTTTCCCACTCTCTATTTATCGCACACTGAAAGTTTCTGTTACAACCATACTTTAGCTACATGCTACATGACAATGTATATCTAACGTGTTCACCCTTCTCCCTTTTTGTATTTCTCTCTCTTGCACTGGATTTAAGCTTTAAGGAAAATACCTATCAAGCCCCTAAAATGAGTGGCGGTGAGCATCTATGTATTTTTATTTATTGTGTTTATTGTTATGATTTTATATAGCAAAGGCTTGGCTCGGAGGCATCAGAGCACTTTACAATGGGGTCGAAACAGATCAGTAGCAAGTGGCTAATCACAGAATTGCCCCAGGAGGAGTGAGCGACAAGGCACCCCTCATGAGGAGGCAGCACCCAGACCCATAACAAAATACAGCAAGGTGAGCAGGTGATAGCCAGTAGGGCGGACACTGAGGTACGTAAGATTCATTGATGAAAGCTGCTGGATGAGGCACTGGAGCACCCAAAATTGGTGTGCCGATGCATGGGTGGTTAACTGAAGTGCTGGTCGAACAGGAGAGCTTTGAGGTCTTTTTTGAAGGCTCTGTGACGTGGTCAGGCGAAGGACTGGATAATGTAATGCTCTCTTTTGAAGGTGGGGGTTTCAAGAAGGAACTGAGTGCTTTTTGAATTCCGATTTGTGCGTGGCCTTTTTAGTTTCTCAGTTAGGTACAAGGGGAAAGAGGAGTGAAGTGCTTTGCGAGTGATGCAAGGATGGATGTCAATTCACCGAAATGCAGGGGTAGCGAAAGTGACATCACATGCCCTTTAACTCACACTTTTACTCATATACACATACATGTATATACAATTGCACACTTGCATACATTCTTATATAAGCACACTCTCCTGTAGTCACACACACAACATACACTTAAAACCATTTTTACTTACCTCAGCTGCCATAGAAGGGCATATTCTAGCTAATTGTACTGCATTTTTATTGTACTAATAGTGAAAATACATTGTTATTCACCATTAGTGTAATAAAAATTGACAGAAAACAGAGAGTGGAGACCCAACTGATGTACATGAGGACGAGCTGCCCCTGCGTCCCTGGCAATGAATTTGCAACCTTTGGGACAAGGGGTCGTGAAGTCAGTGCCAGGAGTTGCAAAGGACAAGCCAGGGGTCACAGCTGTGACCCCTGGCATCCTTTAATGACGTCCATGGATGAAGGCCATTTTTAAATTGGGCTCTTGTCTCTATGAGAAGCCACTGAAGGGAGAGTAGGAAGGGGTGAAAGCAATTCTGTAGTTGAGTCTGGAGAGGAGGAGTTCCTGGACAATCAATTTTAGGTCCTGTTCTAGAATAAGGTGCCTGATTTCCCAAAGTATCCTTAGCTGGAACCGGGCACTCTTGGCCATGGATGATATATGGCTCTGGATGTTGAGATGTCTGTCGAGGGTGAATTGCAGAGACTGGGCATTCTGAATTATGGATGGACAGCCCTCCAGGTTGGGTAGGAGTGACATCCAGCCTTCAAACAATGGATTGGCTTTCTTCGGAGAGATACGAAATTCTGTTTTTTGCTGGGTTTAGTTTGTGGTGGTGGTTTGTCATTCAAGTTTGAACATTTTCAGGGTGTTGGATAATTGGGTGAAGTAATCTGGAGAAGAGACCTTCAGGTAGATTTGGGTATTGTCAGCATACAGACGGAAGACTATTCTGGAGTTCCTGAGGATCATACACAGGGATTCCAGATACATGTGCTCAAAGCTCTCATTTGAAACACGCAGCTGCTGCAATTAAAGGTGCGAGCACAGAATACTGAAGCAGCATAATCCTAAAGCCATCTCGGGCCTCTTTAATCCACTTACTGCCATTCCCTGCCCCTTCAGCTCACTCTTGGAGCTTTCTGCTTTCTCCCTTTGCGACCCTTTTACGTTTTTCTCTTCCTCTGTCTTTCCCATATGTGTTTGTTGATAGCAGTAAATCCCTGATGCAGAAAAATAAGTGCCGGCCCTCAAAAATAAGTGCCAGTGCCCCACACCGGAAACCACTGGCTCAAATTAAACACTGCATTTGTTCACAGGCTATGCTGGGGATCCTGTTGGTCCTTCATGCAGCCTCCAGAAGACAGGAAGTCAGGACAATCCATTCAATGCAGAATTTCTCTCCACTTTTCCCGCTGGAGAGAGATGGACCACAAGCCCTGGAAACACCAGTACGACTCCCATGGGTATGTGCTAGAGGTAAGAATCTTCAAAGTACTGGACCAAGAGGTTCAATATTTATTAATGTATTGGAGAAGCTACACAGGGGTCCATGGCCAATCAGTGGAATGCTTCCTTCTCATTTTGTGTGGCTAACCTATCCTGTGCAATGTGTACTTGCATGTCTTTTCTAGGACCTGGCACAGGGAAGAGTTTTGTGCTAGAGCTGAAGGCAGGAATATAATACCCTATAAGGAGTTCCCACATGTGGGCAGGGAGTAAGGACACAGGTGTATGAACACTTTGACCTTGTCCCTACCTTATATGCTAATGGTCACATACAACTATACTCCAGTGGGAAAGCACTGTAACACAGACATGCTGCACACATGCACTCCAGCAGGGTAAAGCAGTGGTGCCCCACAAAGAGGTGTAAAGAAAGCAGAACTTCATTATATAGATTGGAATGCTAATGAGAGCTGAAACAAAAGATGCATTTTATACCACGCCCACAGCCAGAGATCATTTACCTTTCCATTTAGTCAGAGCTTTACCTTGAACCCCACAGTTAGCACTTACACTGTTCCCCGCGCCCCTTGTATTCAGGCGGGGCTCCCTGCCAGCAGCAACCACTGCAAATCACCTTTAACAAATGAAACAATAATAAACCAGGTTTATTATCGTTTAGTTTGTTAAAGGGGCGGGGCACTGGGGATGACGGCGATAAGGGGAGTGCACTGTGCACTCCCCTCAGTGAGCATGTATGTTTGGCCGGCCATCTCGGGCTGGCCAAACACACATGCGCAGTAGGCTCTCTCCGGCCCAGCAACACATTAGCCGGGCTGGAAAAAGCATGCACAGGCTCCCAGTCTGCCTGGGAGTCCCCTGGCTGGTGCAAGCCGCTCCTGTTTATATTGTGTGCTTTAGTCTTTATTTTCAGGGCTTTTACCTTAAATTTCAAATTAAGAGCTTTTAAACCATCGCCCCACACAGTTCCCTAGGATCTTCCACTCCAGTAAAGGTTTTTGCGTCTTCCTTCTCAAGTTGTTAGTCTAAGCCCCAATATCAGCATTGTTAGCCTAGGCAGTGCTCACACAACAGGTGTGCAGTCAGAGCTCCAACACTAGTCCCAGCAGTCAACGCTCTTACACTAGGTGTCACAGACCTTACACTAGGGCTAAAAGTACTAAAAGTCAGGGCTCGTGCACTAGGATTCAAAGGACACACAGTCCGAGCTCATACACTAGAACTCAAAAAACTCACAGCGCTCTTACATTGGGACTCACAGTCAGCGCTCTTATACTAGGAGTCATAGTCAGTGTTCTTACATTAGGATCTGAAGTCAGTGCTCTTAGTCTAGGCCTGCAGTTAGCACGCCTATACTAGGCTTCACGGTCTATGTTGCTTCACTAGGGCTGAAAGTCATCGCAATTACTCCAGGCCCAACAGACAGTGCTATTCAACCAGGCCCAAAGTCAGTGTTCTTCCTATAGACCCACAATCAGCTCTCCTACTCTAGGTGCAGAGTCAGTACTGGCTCTGAATCAGCACACTCACTCTAGGCCCTGCAGTTACTGAACTTACTAGGTTGACAGTTGGTGCTTTTACTAGGCCCCACAGTTAACACTCTTACTCTAGGTCCTGCAGTCCGTGCTCTTACTCTAGGTCTAGAGTCTGCGCTATCACATTAGTCCCAACTCCCAACCGTCAACAGTATCACACTATGCCCCACATTCAGCTTTCTTATGCTAGGCCTCACAGTCAATGCTCTTACTCCAGGTCTCCCGGTCAGATGTCTTACTCTATGTCCACAGTCAGCACTCATCATGCAGGTCTTCAGTCAGGACTATTACTATAGGCCTAAAAGTCAGCACTGTTGCACTAGGTCATACAGTCGTGCTCTCACACTCGACCCCTGAGTCAGCACTCTTAAGTTAGACCCCATAGTCAGCGCTCTTACACAAGGTTCCACAATCAGCATCCTTGCACTATGACACAGTCAGTGCTCTCATGCTATGACCCTCTCCTATTCTAGACCCCGCAGTCAACACTATTACTTCAGGCCAGCAGTCTTAGTCTTAGCTCCTACACTGGAACCCACAGCCAGTGCTCATACTAAAACTCATAGTCAGTGATTTTACATTGAGCCACCCAACCCAGTCAGCATTCTTACCGCAATCAACACTCCTCTAAGCCCCGCAGTCAGCACTCTTAGTCCAGTTCCTCAGGTGAGCGCTCTCACTCTAGGTCCCAATGACAGCACTCTTACTCCTGTCACCTGTGTCAGCACTCTCACTCCAGGTCCCATTGACGGCACTCTTACTCAAGTCACCTGTGTCAGCACTCTCACTCCAGGTCCCACTGACGGCACTCTTACTCCAGTCCCCTGTGTCAGCACTCTCACTCCAGACCCCACTGAAAGCACTCTTACTCAGGTCCCCTATGTGAGCACTCTCACCCAGACCCCACTGACAGCTCTCTTACTCCAGTCACCTGTGTCAGCACTCTCACTCCAGGTCCCATTGACGGCACTCTTACTCCTCTCACCTGTGTCAGCACTCTCACTCCAGGTCCCATTGACGGCACTCCTACTCCAGTCACCTGTGTCAGCACTGTCACTCCAGGTCCCACTGACAGCACTCTTACTCAAGTCACCTGTTTCAGCACTCTCATTCCAGGTCCCCCTAACAGAACTCTTACTCCAGTCCACCGTGTCAGCACTCTCATGGCAGGTCCCACAAATGGCACTCTTACTCCAGTCCCCTGTGTCAGCACTCTCACTCCAGTTCTCTGTGTCAGCACTCTCACTCCAGGTCCCACAGACAGCACTCTTACTCCAGTCCCCTGTGTCAGCATTCTCACTCCAGGTCCCACTAACAGCACTCTTACTCCAGGCTCTAGAGTCAGTGGTGTGACTCTGGGCCTTGCAGTCAGCGCTCTTACTCTAGGCCACACATTCAGCTTTACTTCAGGTCCACAGTGAGCACTGTTACAGTAGGCCCCACAGTTAGCACTCTTTTGCTAGTCCTCTCCCTCAACTCTCCTACTCCAGGTCTTAAAGTCAGCGCGCTTACTCTAGATATACAGTCTGCTCTCCTCAACTAGGCCCACCGTCATCAGTGTCACTCATCCAGTGCCATAACTCCGGGCTTCATGGCAAGCATTATTACTCTATGCCCTGCAGTCAGCGGAAGTACACTAGGTTGACAGTTGCCTCTAGGTCCTGAATCAGCGCTCATACTCTCGGCCCACAGTCAGCACTCATAATGTAGGTTCACAGTCAGAGCAATTACTCTGGGCCTGAATGTCAGCACTGTTACCATGGGCCCTACAGTCCGTGCTCTACCATGGGCCCTACAGTTCATCTCTGAATCAAGGCTTTTATACTAATCCCACCCTCTCTTAATCTAGTCCCTGCAGTCAACACTATCACTCCATGCCAGCAGTCAGAGCTCCTACACTGGGCTCCACAGTGAGCTGTCTTACACTTGCCCCCCACAGTCAGCACTTTTAAGTGAAGCCGTGCAGTCAGCGCTCTAACACTAGGCTCCACAGGCAGCACCTGTACACCAGGGTCCACAGTCAGTGCTCTTATATCAGGCCCTTCCTGGCCTCCGGCCCCAGCCTGTTGTAGTGCTTCAGCGTTGGGTTCTTTTTCATCCCTGTTTTCTCCCTTCGTCACTGCTTTTCTGTCATTCTGTTCCTCTTTCTCTTGCCCTTCTCTGCCTTTCTCTCTTTTGCTCTGGGTCAAAGGCTGATGACGACAGGAAGTGACGCCAAACATAAGCAGCTGTGTGCCCCACCTGCAACCACAGGCTCCAATTAAGTACTGGTCTTGCTCTCTAGCTCCTGGAGTAATCTCCGTGCCTGGGCAGCGGCTAACCGCTTAGTATTAGAGAGCGTGCCAAGACGACTCGGGGCTTCCTCAACAGACAGAGCTCTCAGACTGACAGGTAGATTCTCTAGTCTTTCTCTGGGATGTCCTATCATGCCCTATAACGCTGTGTGAGGCCGTCTCATGCTCTACCGTGTTCTGCGATGCCATGCTCTGTGGTGCCCATGTCATGCTCTGTGGTGCCCGTGCGATGCTCTTCCATGTTCTGCGATGCTACGTCATGCCCTTCTATTCTAGGATCTTAAGTCATGCTCTGCCAGGCTCTTTGATACCTGCGATCAGGGCTGGCTTAAGGGCAGTGCCACTGGTGCAGGCGCAGTGGGTGCTGACCTGGAGGGGGGTCATTGAGCTTAGGGGGCGTGGCCGCTGTCTTCAGCAATAACTTACGATTTAAAAGCACTTGATGCAGAATTCCTTGTGCATACAGCTTTCAGGCAACAATAAAAATGTCCAGATAACTTTTGTGAGTAATGTTCCTGCTAGAGTGCGAGATGGCGTTTTGTCTAGTGGCAGTTCTGACTTTCCATAAAGTTGTGCAGACGGTTATTATACCTGCTGCAAAAAACGCATACCCTGCAGATCACAGAGCTGAATTGTATGCGGATAGCTGAGTAGATTACTGCTGTTGTCACAAAGATTATTCTGCTACCGCAGTTCATAAGATTCAACCCTAACATATACCAGCGGCTGTTACGAACTGCCATCAAAAAGCTATATTTAAACTGCATAAAATGTTAGGGCATTATATTTTTCCCTGGCCTTTCATTATCTATTCCTGATATTGCTAACAGGGTTTTTTTTGGGAGGATATACATTATTTTAGTAAAGTCAGCTTTTACCAGTGCCTTAAAATAAAGTAAATGTATGTAAGAGTTAAGGGGCACTTTTGATGGGTGGTAGAGAGGGAATCTGAGGAGGAGGACTTGGGGGAAGGAAGAGGGGGGGGGCACCAAAAATGATTGTGACCTGGGCACCACCAGCGCTAAAGCCGGGCCCACCCACGATGTTGGCACGGTTTGAGTGGAGGGCCTTCCAGTGCGCTTTGGTAATCTATGAATGTATCAAGTCATTCCTGGAGAGCCGAATCGCTGACTTACGAGCTCGCAGACTGACAGACAACTTGGCCCTCCAACGCCCTTGCTTGTTTCCAGGCCTCGGGGGCACCTGCTGCTATTAGTCAAAGTGAGCAAGATCGTCAATTACCACACCCGACACTTACATAAGCATACGTCTGTTCAGGTGTCAGGCCTGCAGGCTCACCTGTGTGAACCTGCACGTTCACCTGCGCGAGGCGGACCCCACACTGCCGAGCAGAACAGGTGATCTCTGCGGAACGCAAGGCGCTGAAATGTGTCTCTGAGCACTGCGCCTGCAACGGAATGCTTCTCAGAGGGCGAGTGGCGTCACGTAAAATAATGCACTCCCCCCCCCCCCCCCCCCTTTGCATAATGTTATGAGGGATATTTACTGGCCTTGGCTAAATTAGGGTCCCAGAAGGGTGGGGGGCTTCCCTGCGCGACAGGTGCTGCACTGGCCTACGTTATGCACGCGCTGCACAGACGTGGGAAGGTTACAGTAGGCTTTTCGTGGATACCTCATTTCCGTAGCGCTTTCCTATGCCTTGATGAAACCCCATATCTTTTTCCGGAGAGTTGAGTCAAACCTACTCCACTTTGCTGAGCGCGGTCGGAGAAAGGTGTAGGTGAGGTGTTGACTTTGAGTGGTGTGCCTTTGTGTAGTGGGTGAGGCCCTGAGAGCTGCTCCAGACTTTGCCCAGTAGCAAGTCGCTGCGTCTTTTGTATGGAGTGGAAAGAGAGCGAAGTGAACCCTAGAGATATTTTAACTGGGTGCGTTTACTCAGACTTGCAGTCGGAGAGTGTTTTGAGTCCGGAGTTTGGGAAAACAGAGATCTCTATTCCTTTTCTGTAATGTACATGACTGTAGATTATCGTTGTTCTCTTTGGTAGTGCGTCAGGAATTGCATATCTGGATAGTAAGGTGCTCCCATCAGTGTAACATTTGGTGGAAAAAAACAGGAGTGACAGATGCCCTACTCCAAGAAGCAACCTTAAGTCACCTGTTAATACACTATGGATGCCACTCTAAAACGACAGAAACCCATAGGCCACCACTGTTAAACCACCACAAAATGTACACCAGAGTAGTACAAGTGTGGATTAACTGAAAAGCGTTAAAGCTGCAAGAATAGATATATTAAGAAAAATGAACGAAAGCCACAACAGTCGGCTGAGGTACAGATTAGTAATGTTAGTCTCTGTAAATGTCCAGGTACGGCCGAGGCCTTCCACAACAAATTCCCACACCACCCCCCAGAGACACCCGCATAGCTATTACTTCGCCTTGGACAGAACGCACTCTTTTTGAGTTTAGGGGTCTTGAACCCCCGGCCGTATTTTTATTGACAAAACACATAAACCAATCAACAATCATCAAAACATACACAGTATCCCCCCATCATATTTACATAATATTTACAGTGTTTCAGATGCCTAGCCTTTACAGAGTATGCTAATACATCCGATTTCCTAAAACTGATTAAATCAGTTTGTTCCTGCGTACCCCAATGTTGGTGACTGTGAATGAGATCATGACTGTTAGGACACCCAGTCCCTGTCCCACCTCCCACTAGGAGGTCGAGGGGTAGGATCTCCACAGGGGATCCTCCTTTCCCCTCCCAAACCCACTTAATGGTACACCCTGTGGAGGGGGCCGGCATGCCCACCAGGATACCTACTTTGGGCGCCCCCACCACCCTCAGACTCCACCCCCCCAAGGACCAGTGCTAGCTTCAGTCCTTTGTGCATGTGCGGGTGGTTGGCCCTAGGGGCCAGATGCCAGCAACCACTCGCAACACCCCGCGCCCCTGGATGTCGTCCTCACTTCCCAGCCAGCACCCCTTGGAGGGTCCAATTACCTTGCTGTCCTGCTCAGGTAATAAAAGATACCTAACTGTCCCACCAGTCATGATCTCACCCGCCACCATCCCAATACATTAAACATGACAATATGTACAACCTGCTTTCACGACAAATCCAATCGCATTGTCATGAGAGAACAAGCTAAAAAGCACAGAATATAAAACAGTCCTGTATAAGAAACAGGATATTGTATTGTATTGTATTGTAATCGTATTTATATAGCGCTTACTACCCCTGACGAGGTATGACAAACTATCAAACTGTGTATCAAGAGTAATAGACTGAATAGCTGCCAAAGGGGGATGGCAGGTGGGTGTTTCCCTGTTGAGCAGTGGAGCACGTTCTTCAGTCGCCACCAGCAAGCAGGAGCAAGAGGCCCGCTTGGTGACCGTGATCCCCTTATAAAGGCAGGGCTTGTCACGTCATCGACTTGCGTGGCCCGAAGCAGTAGAAGTGCTTCTGAGGCTGCACCAACCAGCCCTCCAGTGGTTTGAGCCCTTCTTAGGGGGTAGGGCGCATCGCGCCCCTTTTACCCCCATACTTCCAGCCCGGCGTTGCCGCCAATAAGCACGGCCCCCTGGATCTGGCGGGTGCCCGATGCAAATGGCCAGGTACCGCCGAGGCCTTCCACAACATATTCCTACACCACCCCTCAGGGACACCTCATAGCTATTACTTTGCCTCGCACAGAACCGCACTATTTTTGGGTTTAGGGGTCATGAACCCCCGGATATATTTTTATTGACAAAACACATAAATCAATCAACAATCATCAAAATATATGCAGTAACCCCCATCATATTTACATAGTATTTACAGCGTTTCAGATGCCTAGCCTTAACAGAGTGCTCTTATACAGTGTTTCCCAACCTTTTGACTCCCGAGGACCCCCACTGAATCACTACTGGAAGCCGGGGACCCCCAAGAAATTTGCACGATTTAAATTTCAAACATTAAAACAGTAATTCGCAAAAAATACACAAACAAGTACACGCCAAACAAATACTCAAATTAGTAAAGATATAATTATTTTATATTGGAAAAAATTGCAAAAATCTGAAAACTTTAATAGGAAGGCTGGTGCTGCATCTCGGCAACTAACTTTTCAACGTTTGGTTTTATTTAGGAAAGCTGAATCCTCAAGTCAGATTCTACGTTTCCCAAGAGATTTTTGTATTTATTTTTTAGATGCATAAACTTTTTAATTTAATGTGTGGTGGGCAAAGGAAGTAAAACCATAAAGGCCTCTCATCTCTCCATAGCCTCTCTGTCACATGTATTTAATTTGATTTATAGCACCTCTCATACCAGTGAAGGGTGTCAAAACACTTTACAGAGGACTACTACAAGGTGTCTAAGAGTGCTTGGTCTGGAAAAACACAAACTCAGGATTCAGAACATACCACAGTGGCTAGCCTTGACTTTAATAATAGCGTGCTCCTATGCAAGCAAACCTTCTTATTAGCAGTAATGAAAGAACTGGAAAAAAACAATTCTAATTTGTTCCATGTAGTTCCTTGTTGGCAGTTCATAACTCACTGTGCTAGATTATGATTGTGACGTATGGATTGCACAATAACAAAAGAATCACTATGATAAAAGCTGTAACCCACTGTGCTATGCACTTAAAATGTGGTTCTCTTTGCATGATACACATTCTTTGCATCTGGCATATTAAACATCTTCATTACCTTCAAAGAGTCAAAACTGCCACTACTAGATAAACTCCCATCTCTCCAGCAGATACATTTATCACCAAAGTTTTCTTGACACATTTATTTTTGTTGGAAAGCTTACACTGAACTTTGCAGTGCTTTTAAAGCTGCCTCACAAATAAATAAACAGATAAAAAAGCACACATGTTTCTGTAGAGGACCCAGCTGAAGAAATGCCTTCCTGCCGGTCCAGGCCTGCGGACCCCCTGGGAATGTGTCACGGACCTCTGGGGGTCCACGGATAACAGGTTGGGAAACGCTGCTCTAATACAACCAATTTCGTATCACTGACTGAATCTGTTTGTTCCTGTGTATTCCAACAATATTGGTGACTGTGAATTAGATCATGACTGATTGCTAGGACACCCAGTTCCTGTCCCACCTCCTGCTAGGAGACAAAGGGTTAGGATCTCCATAGGGGGCCATCCTATCCCCTCCCAAACCCACTTATGGGTACACCTTGTGGAGGAGGCCTGCCTGCCCGCCAGGATACCTACCTCGGGTGCCCGTGCCACCCTCAGACTCGACCCCCCCAGCTCCCCAAGGGCTAGTGCTAGCTTCAGGCCTTTGCGCATGCACGTGTAGAAGGCCCTAGGGGCCAGATGCCAGCGACCTCATGCAAACCCCTGCACCCCCAGATGTCGTTCTCACTTCCCAGCCAGCACCCCTTGGAGGGTCCAATTACCTTGCTGTCCTGCTCAGGTAATAAAAGGTACCTAACCGTCCCCCTGTTCAGGATCTCACCCTGCCACAGGCCAGCATAGTAGACCGACTATCTGACCTCCCCTTCCAGCAGTCACTCCTCTACCAAGGACGATGGACAAACCAAGCCAGAAGATTTTCTAACAAATACCATACCCAACACAAGAAAGATGTACCCCGACCTGTAGGAAGAAACCCTCCCTGTGAATGCAGCCATGTGGAATGACAGCTAACCTTTGTGGTCGAAACAACTTGGCCAACTTGTTATTAATTCTCCTCACCAAGTCATTGAGAGCCTCAACTGTCAGACCGCCCCTCCAGTGCAGATGGTGGACCATCTCGGACCAGGCAAGCACCGCCTGTGTGAATCTCTTGGCCAACCAACTGAACTCTGAGAGCACCAGCTCAAACAGCTGCCGGAGACCCAGGGGCACCAAGTAATTACCCTCAAGATGCAAAATGATGATGGCTGGTGGTGAGCAACCTAGAGGAAGCATCGAGTCCAACACCAACCTCAGTTGAGTGATGCGTAGCCCACCCAGGCTGAAGAAAGAAATACTGTATCCAGTCTGTGATGCACGTGAAGCAAAGGCAATCCTTGCATAAAGATCATCTACCCATTGGACATGAGAGTGGCCGATTACCCACACTTAAGTGACCCCTGCAGCTCCTGCGTCAACAGGAACCCTTGGGACCTTCAAACAACAGTCTCGGACAATATGGGAAAAAGACACATGGTGTAAGAGACAGGTACTCACAGCATATGCAATCTCACATACCTCTTGTAGCAATCCGAGGACCACCTGCCAATCCTCCTAACCGCTGCACCTGAAAACACCATCGCCACTGCTTCCGTGGCTGCCCCAATCCTAAAAGAGTGGGTACCAAATTCCGAGGCATCAAACCTGAGACAGAGCACGCTTGAATACCTGTGAAGCGGTGTGCCATCAGCATGCACCAAAATGTACCAATTGGCCTCGGGGGCGCTGCACCAAGAAGACATCCAAATTATATACCGGACAGCACATACTACCAGGAACTCTTCACAAAAGAGTATGATTGCCCCACTCCCCCTCTTGTTCTGTTTTACAATGAGGGATGTTGATCACCAAGGACCCTGACCCTTTGGGCCAATTAATATCTACCAACTGCAGCCCCCCAATTATGTCCCTCTTATTTCTTGCCACCAATTTTTTCAGTCTGAGGGCCCTTTAAAAGGCCATGGTAAAGGCCGCCCTAAACCAAGCGCCTCCCAAGGAGAGATACAGATATGCTCCAACTCCCCAGGAAGGATCCCAGTTTTTCCCCCCCAGGAAGGATCACAGTTTTACCCATCAATGTGGACCTAGAATCAGGTTTGATGCCTTTCAGCCATTGCCAACCCTTAAGGTCTCTTCTTACCAGGAAGGATTTTGTTCTGCCAGGGACCCCCCGTAACTGAGCAAAGAAAGAGATGGCTGCAGTGTGGTGCCTAGCAAATGCAACAAACCTCCCCTCCTTCCACAGAAACTCCAAAAATCCCGAAGAATACAACCCTGCCCCGCCAAGGAAATTAGTATAAGCCATAACTCCCCCTCATAAGCCTTCCTTGTCCTGGGTACTTGACTGACTGCAATGAGTTCTGGTAGTCTTTGGCACCAATCTGCCACAGTTGTTCCGGGAAGGGCGTTGGGAACTCCCCTACTTCTGGATGATGGCGCATGAAGACCTGCATCTTAAAACGGGACAGGGCATCAGCAGCGTTATTCAAGACACCAGTCACATGCTTTGCTAAGAAAGTCACATTCATCCTCAGACATAGCAACACAATCTCCTTCAGCACTCTCAGGATCATCTTGCACCTGGTTGCCTGCTGGTTAGTTAATACATTCCACCACTGACATATTATCAGACCAGAAGATCACAAACTGGTGGCAAAATCTCTCCGGCCACATTGAGAATGCCACAAGAATCTGAAATAGTTCCAGAAAATCAATAATAATAATTACTAGACCATATTGGACCCATTCTGTGGGTCACGGCTGTGCACACCTGGCCGTACCAAATATAGAAACAAAACCCTCACTGCCTGCCACACAACTTTCCCAATAAAGTCACCCTGGAAGGACTCTCAAATCCTCATATCCTGTTTGACCTCACTGGAGAGCCTGGTGTGGAGATGTTTGACTGTCAACCCTGACGTGGCCAGAGCAATACAAAGATAAAAAGGGTACCCCATGTGGATGACTGGAAGGGCGAAGTTCAGCTGGCCCACAAAACATTGCAACTGGTCTAGTGTGACCTTCTGCACCCTCAGGCATGCCTGTAAGACTTGAGAGAAGGCACTGACTTTGTTCCCTCGGAAGCCTAGACACTCCTGCCACTGAATCCAATTCCATCCCTAAGAATTCAATCATGGTGTAGGGCCCCAACGTCTTGCCATGCGCAAGTGGGACCCCAAACCCACCCATGAAACTTTGAAAGACTTAGAGTGCGCTGGCACACTGATTAGACCCAGAGGGACCAAGAATCAGGAAATCATTTAAGTAGTGGAGTACCAATTGATATTGTGATTTGCGTCTAAAAACCCATTTCAAGAATGAGCTAAATTTCTCAAAATAGGAACAAGTCATGGAGCAACCCATTGGCATACACTTATCAAAATAGTACTTCCCTTCCCATTGGAAACCCAGAAGATGGAAGTCATCTGGATGGACCAGTAGCAGCCTAAATGCGGATTCAATTTCTGAATTTGACATCAGAGCTCCAGGCTCGAGCTCCTGCAGCATCTGAATTGCTTTATCCAAAGACGCATACCTGACAGAACGCAGGGCACCATCAATAACTTTGTTAAAGGACTGGCCCTTTGGCGAAGACAGGTTATGTATTAATCTGAACTCACCAGGATCTTTTTAGGTACTACTCTTAGGGGAGAAGAGACAAAACCTTGCATGGGGACTTCATCAAAAGGACCTGCTATCCGCAGCAACTTCAACTCCTTGAAAATCTTAGCCCAAGCCACTTCCGGTTGGACCTCAAAAACAGCTGTTTCTTACAATGGGGTGAACCTATATAGAATAGGGCCATGATTCTGAAACCTTCCCTAAAGCCCAGATACAGCACCTGCGTGGCTGCATGATTGGTGTAGAAATTAAGTCAAGGGACCATAGCCAATAAAGTAAGAGGGGATGAGGCCTTAACAAAAACTGAAACACCATGTCTATCTCCTATTGAAACATCACTCCTGTTTTTTGCCTCTTTTATCTCGTGATTTTCTGAAACACTTTTACTCAGGGAAGGAGGCCTTGCCACAGAAAGAACAGAAGTGCTTGAAACAGCAGGTCCCCGGGGACCATGAGCTAGTGCGCTGGTTGAAATCCCACCAGGTCCCTCTTTTGCCTATAACCTCTCCGGCAGTGACTAAGTCAGTTCCCGAGGCCGTCCGAAAGGGCTGGCCTCCAACCCCCTTGGTCGATTTGTATACCTCAGCCAAGTGATTATGTGGATCTGAGCTCACCCCAGGGTCTGCTTATTGGCCTTAATCTTTATAAATTCCTTATCATACTCTTTCTATGCAGTATCATCATACCACCATGCGCCCCCCACAATCCTGTTCTGGTAACAGGCTAACTGGGCTCCCAAATTGTTAAAATGCTCTGCTAGAATGGCCTGACAAATTGAGAAGGTCTTCACCCAATTGGACAGTGACTCCTCAACTTTCTTCTTCTGAGGCCAATGGACACACTCCCTCCAGTGAGCGCATTCTTTCCACAGCTAAACCTAATCCTTGTCGGATTTGTCAACAAGTAGGTCAAAAATAGCAATGTAAGCCCCCCTTCTAAATCTTTTCCTTCACATCAACCAACATATGCAGCCTCAATTGCTCATGCTCAGAGCGAATATCACCCTGATACGTGAAGGGTGAAGAGTGACCAGTACCTGAGTTTGTCACTCCCTGGGTTAAAGAAGAAGTCACTGTAGCGTTTGCCGTTGCTGGTGCATTGCCCACTTGATACCACTGGCACAGGGACAACCTGACTCTCCGCCAGACAAGCCAATAGGGGGGTGGGGGGGTGTTTGCCTTCTGTATCCGTTTGAAACACACAGACCCAGCCCGCTCCCCTGGGACACCTGGCCACCCTTCCCGGTGCCCAGATGGGAGACCAGGCACCGAGCCCTCCCCTTAATGTCACTCTCACTGGTACCTGCCAAGGGACCCCCACCCAGGGAGGCGGACAGCATACCCACCTCAGAAATCCAACACTGATGCCAAGTGACCTACCAGGTCCTGCTGCCCACCCCCTCCACCGTGGGGAGTCATAGTCGACCTGCCACCAAGTACCACCACCTCTGCCCCGCTCTCGGTTGTGGCCTGAACTATAACCTATCTAGTACTAAAACTAGCGGGTGGCACCGTAATCAACACAGGCAATGATTGGACCACTGTTTGCAATGGAGGTGATGGAAGGAGAGCCCTTCAAGCGTCACCACGCTATCCCCCACTTGCATTGGAATGGTCTGCCTTACCCCTGTCTGCCCTGCTGCTGCACCCTTGCCCTTCGCTTGTCCACAAGCCTTAAGACTGGGGGAATGCCTCCCTAGGAGATACCCCCACCCGCTGGGGCCTATGTGTCTGACTGCCTGGTACCGCCTCAGTGACAGAGGGCTGAGTCCTCAAGGATGCTATGGCCTGATCCATAGCATCCATCCTAAGCATCAGTGCTTCAAAGAGTGCCTCAGTGCGTGAGCGCATCGCACCTCTCTGTGCGCTAGCTGCTAAGCTGTAGGGACAACCAAGAAAACAACTATTCTGGTGGGGAACCACATTGCTGGGGCTAGAGCACACCAGCAAGTACTGAGAACCTGGCAAACAATGGGTGAGCACAAAAAAAAGCCCAAACTGGCAAGGATGTACCAAACAGCTTGTCACTACTGCCAGTTTGCTCCAGACCCCATAATAAAATTGCCCAAACACAGATTCTACACTTGGCACCACACATATGGCTAGAGGCTCATCTCCCACAGCACGTGGCCCACCTTGCTAATTCCCAATACCAGAGAAACAGGGATAACCCCCAACAATTATCCCCACTTTTATTGCCACTGATCCCTCAACCAACAACCAACCCCAGAAATCTGGGCAGAGGCACTTCACCCACAGCATCAGTGGACCCCCACCAGAGCCGCCACAGAGACAAACTCAGGTTGGGTGAGCGCAGCTCGAACCCATACGGCTCTCAGTGAGGCTTGCTGGGCTGCTCGTGTACACTGTTGCCGAGCGTGCACCGGGCGTCCCTCTCTGGCGGTGGAACCTGTAGGAAAACGAACAACAAGAGACAAGAAATCCAAGTGAATCCAAAGTGCCCCATTGGGCAGTGGAGCACATCCTTCAGTCGGTCCTTTGCCAACACAGACTTTTCCAGCACAGTGAGTGAGACCCAAGTGGGCCATTCATGGATGCTGGAAGTGCTCTCCTGGCCCTTACACTGCAAAGGAAGGTCTCTTAGGGCACTTCACCTGTGCAGGGAGGTGTGAGCGGACCTTTCATTACAGTTAGAAGGCCTCAATAGGCCCTTCACTATTGCAGAAAGATGCTGCTACTTCTTTCGTCAGAACTGGAAGGCCTCACTAGTGTAGGAATCACGGGTCCTGGTGCCAGAAGCTCTTGCGGGCCATTTCCCTCCACGGCTAGGCCATGGTGGGCCCTTCTTTTACTGTTTACCTTCATGAGAAGGGCTTGCTTTACCCTCCACGAGCACAGAATTGCCTTACTCGACCTTTGCCAGCATGGGAATGGATACCATACATAGCTCTTTAGGAGCAGACAGTGGACGGTAGAGATGGGACAGTGACTGCTAAGAGATGAGTTTGGTATTGTGTGTGGGGAACACAACAGAAAAGTCATGCTGATGGTTTGGCAAGGGTAGAGAGGAGGGCAGTGGTTGTAGGAGGGCAGCAAAGAGGATGATGGTTGATGGACAGAGCACAGTACAGTAGTTGTGGGAGAGAAGTGCTGATTTCTGTGGTTCTAAGAGTGCAGTGATGGGGTGAGGTGTGCAGGAGGGAAGCAGTGTTGGCAGCGGTGTTTGTAGGAGGGCAGAGAAGAGCGTGATGGTGGGTAGGCAAGAGTGCAGAGGTGGTAGTAGGACAGTGATGAGGGTGGCGGTTGCTTGAAGGCAGTCCTGCCAGCGGTGCTTGTAGGGTAACACAGATGTGTGTGGTGGTTGTTGGGTAGAGTCGAGCGCAGTGAATGCTCAGCCGCACCCCCTACGGCTGTGGTTGTAGGACAGAGTGGAGGGTGGTGGTTGCTGCCGGTGAGAGCTGCGGGCCAGGGTTGGCAGGAGCAGTACAGACAACGCTGACTGGAGGACATGTGTGGCCTTGAAAGCATTCATGAGTCAAGGCCCCTGAGACCATTGCCAGCTTCTTTGCACATAAAGATTAAGGGAGCCAACATATCAGCGTTGGGTTGCAAGTTCCCCGGAATGCCCCCTCCCCCATCTCTAACTACAGGCAGGGCCAGGAGTGTGGGAGGCTAAGCAGAGCACAGCGTTCAATCTCCAGACCCTGGGAAGAGACAGATCCTTCTGTAAACAACCTGATTTCAATCTCTTTGTGGTGAAGCACCTCACGCCGCCCAACCGGAAGCGCGCTCAGTGCTGGTAAGTCTCAGCTAGGTGGGCTGTGTGCTCAGACCTGCCTTTACCTCTCCTCGTTGGTCACAGTCCTTCCCTCCCTTCTGGTCTCCGTTCAACCGCTAGCTCGCTCCAGTTTCAGTCCAGTCGCTCCTTTCAGTCTGTCCAGCCCCCGACTCCCTTCAGCTCTTTCTGACAAAATTCTCACCCTGAATCTCTGTCCATCTCTCCTCCCCGGGTGCCTGCCCAGCCCTCTCCAGCTTTCATCAAGGTATACGTCCGTCGCCCTTCAGATCTCGTTCCAATTTAGCTCTCTGTCTCGGATCTCTGTCCATTTAGGCCGCTCACAAGCTCCCTTTAATCCTTGGCCAGTGTCTCCACTGACATCTGTCATCCTCTCTTCTCACATCTCTGTCCAGCTCTCCTTACACGTCATTGCTGACGTCGCAGTTCAGGTCTCTGTTCAGCTCTCCTTCAGATATCGGTCCGTTTCACTTCCTCTTGCCTCTGAGTCACATGCCTCAAGTGCCTATCCCCCTGTTTTGTTAAAATGTCTTACATCTCTCTCCTTCTCAGAACTGTGCATCCCTCTCCTCTAGTCTATATCCAGCTCTCTGCTCAGGTGTTCGCCCATCTCTTGTGTTAGGCCATTACAATGCTCTCCCCTGACCACTCATGCTTGGTCACAGGGCACAAGTCCTAAAAAATAGAAGTGGGGGACTAACCAAGTTAGACAGTATACAAGAGACATCATGGCATGAAATATCACAGCATGTGACATCATAACGCGTGAGATCACACGTGGCATCACAGAAAGTGACATTAAAACCCATAAACTCACAGGAAGTGATGACCTTAGGCGCTCACACATTTGTTTAGTAGATCTACAAAGAGTACATTTGAGGGAATTACCCAATTTAACAAATAAGATTTTGCATTGTGGTTGTACCAATAAAAGTGACACAACCCACACGCAAAATCTCAGCCTCAATTTCAACATTTATTTTTTAAAATCTATGCCACAAAGAAATTGCCACGAGAAGAAACTTGGCAATACATCTGTTCTGCTTAATTGGTTGCAAAGACTGCATTTTAGAAAATCTTATGGGGATCTACCTACCCCATAAATCTCATGGGAATAATAATAATAATTATGTAAGATAACTCTGGTGTCTAACACATTTGCTGGAGAGGTGTGTGTCCTGTCTTGTCCCAGTTTTGAATCAAAGTATCATAGAGGATTAACATGTCTCCTGCAAAGCACATCATGACAGATTTTTATTTTATATAGCTAGGTAATTGGGCTTCTGCTTTTAAAATGGAGATTCTTTTGTTACTTGCAGATCATAAATTGAAATCCGTCATATATAGCACAGAGAGCTATGAAGGACATGTGACGCCTACACCTTGTAACCCTCACTATCCTATGCAACACATCCTATACATAGATTTACACTTATACGGTTTATTGTCTATGTATAATGTATATATGTAATGTAAAGCACCCTAAAACCCTGCATTGGGATAAGTAGCTCTATAAAAAAAATAAAAAAACATAGTGATATTTACATTGCCATTTGTGTATAAGGGGAAAGACCAGATATCTGACATTCTTACTATGCATGCACATCTCTTATATCCAAGGACTGACCAAAGTCAAAATCATGTCTCTTAAGTACTCGTGAAGTGACAAGCTGTGTGCCTTTGTTTCCTCTCCATTGTAATTGAGGTGGGTGTGAGGCTCTAGATAGCTCCAACAAGAACAAAAGAAGACCTGAAGGCCACTTAACTTCAGCCTTTGTTTTGGCCAGAACTCGAATTTAAAATTTTAAAAAGCGGCCCCTCACTGCTGCATGCAGGTTGTTGCTCAGAAGGAACACAGACAATGTGCAGGAGCTGCTGAATGCGTCGCAGTGTTTAAACATTGCACCGGGACGAGTTCAGCATATTACAGTGAGGCACATCTACTTGGCAGGGTGAATGCCAATGCGAATGCCAATTGTGAAAATAGTGGGTGGGCACCGTGTACCCTCGTGTACCGACGACTTGTGCCCTGCTTGGTCACAGTCGCCCACTTTCTCAGGTCCCTGTGCATCTCCTCTCTGATGTCTGTCTCTTATCTGATCCTTCAACTCTGCTTCTGATTCTCCATCTTCCCTCTCTTTAGGTCTCTTTTAAACTCTCTTCTTACCTCTTTCTAAAACTCTCTTGAGATGTCTGGCTCCCCTCTCAGCTCTCTGTCTCTTCACTTGGGTCCTTTTCATATCTTCCCCTCGGGTCACAGTCCGTGTTTGCCCTCGAGTGTCATGTCTGCTTCTCCTACCCTGCCTCCATCCACTTAATTTCTTAAGTCACTTCAGTTGTCTCCTAAGGTGTTAATCAAACTCACCCTCATGGGTCGGGCAATAACTCCCTTCAGCTTCATCATAGAAAGTCCTACCAGACTGGCTGCACGCGTGTTGAAATACCACAAGCGAGGACTGTACCCATAGCGTTTGCACAGGGTTTTGCCTCGCAGGCCTGTAGCAGGAAGTCTCCCGTTCAGTTGTACTCCTCAGACTGAGCGCACGCCAGATGAACTCCACTAGGGTTCTAAGTCTGGATTTAACAATCTGCACCAGACATGGTGGACAGGACTGTAACTCACCGCTACAGAGTCTGCCTTTTGGGAGGCCACCAGAAGTAAAGCCTTAAGCCACCCGGCGGGGTCCTCCGACCCCGTGAACTCCTGCTTTCAAACTTCATCTAGACATACAGGCTGATGTCCTCAGAACAGTGTTCAGGTTATTGGTGTCACCAGGGGACATGTTGTTGTGTAGTGCCAAGGGGAGGAGAGCGGGCGGATGGTGGCATTTTACTGGCCATGTTTACCTTCCTCCATAAACCTCCGGAATGTTATTTGTTTTCCCATGATGGGATCGGAAACTGCACATTCTGAAGTTCCTCTGCAAGCGCAGAATTACCCTTGTTCCAGAACAGGATGTACTGCAGCGTCTGGGGCTCGGCCATTTTGAACTTCCTCTCTCTATACTGCATATTATTTTATTGATTTACAATATTTTGGCACGTTTAAAAAACATTCTGTGCTGCTTTAAAGAATCGTGTGACTGTTACCGATCCCACAGTATTTCTGAAGATCGTTTTAGATTTATCAGCAAATGGACTATTACTTATAAAATCCATAGGAATTGGTTTCCAGAAAATTGTAGCACCTTCTGCATACTTTCGTCATCCAAGAGTATTCCCTGATTCACAAGTGGGGATAAGATCATACGAACCTACAGGATTTTCACTGACCTCACTGGATGAGTGAACATCTCAGAGCCTGGACGTCGCTCAACATTGGAACTGTTAGCTAGTAATACAAACTTAATAAGAGACCACACACCACCACTAGAATAATCGGGACGCGTAAAGAAACTCAAAACCAGGGTCTTCTTCCATGTCGTTGGTTAATACGCTTTACCAGGCGCTGTACACCGTAGTAAACCTGTCCGTCTTTTATGTGTATATGTACCTTTTCTGTGCCACAATGCAATGTAACTCTAATAATACATTGCATCTTTAACGTTTGTCTCCATTTCCGCGTGCCTGTACAACCTGTACACCCTTCCACCCTTCTTTATGCATTAAAATTATGAGCAAGAACAAGCACTGATAAAGACAAACCGTCTGACCTTGACAAGGCTTCTATGTTTCAATGGTTTTTTTGGCGAACATATGCATTAGACATTAAGAGAGTACAAATAATAAAAAGTAAAAATGCATCAGTCTAATTGTAGCTTGCATATGTTTGAAAAACGTAAGTAACAAGCATTGACAAAGTCAATAGGTCTCGTGTATGTGAGAGCTTTTGGCTTTGCCAATGTCTTTTAGCCATGTTGTACAGTAGCACGGCTGCTGTGCAGGATGGCTAAAAGTTAGAACAAGCATTGGCAAAGCCAATAGGTCTCGCCTACGCCAGAGCTATTGGTTTTGCCAGTATGTTTTAGCTATGTAGTACACTAGTGTGGCTGCTGTTCAGCATGGCTACAAACCAGTGGGGTGAAAGACAGTGGTGTGGAGTGGTTGTGTGTTCTAACGTGGAGTAGGGTGGGATGTTACAGAGTGGCATATAGTGGTGTAGAGTTGAGTGGCGTGGAGTGAAATGGAAATGAAGAGTATCATAGAGTGGCATGGCATCTGGTGGAGTGTTGTGGAGTGAGTAGAGTGGAAGGGTGTAGATTGGAATAGAGTTGAGTGTCATAGGGTGGAGTGGCATAGGGTGTTGTGGAGAGATGTAGAGAAGAGTGGAGTGGCATAGAGGGTATTGCGTAGAGTGGAGTAGAGTGTTGTAGAGTAGATTGATGTAGAGCGGAGTAGATCATTGTAGAGTGGAGTAGTGTAGGAGAGTGGAATGGCATAGAGTGGAGTAGAGTTTTGTAGAGTCGAGTGACGTGGAGTGGCATAGAGTGTCACATAGTGGACTGGCGTAGAGGGGATTAGTGTGTCGTAGAATAGAGTGGAGTAAAGTGGCATGGAGTAGCATAGAGAGAGTTGCATAGAGAGTCCTAGAGTGGAGTAGTGTTGTAGAGTGGCAGAAAGTGGAGTACAGTGTTGTAGAGTGAAGTGGCATAGAATAGAGCATTATAGAGTGAGTATCGTAGAGTGTAGTGTGGTAGAGTGGAAAGAGTGGCCTAAAGTGAAGTGGCATAAAGTACAGTGGTACAGAGCAGAGTGGCGTAGAGTGCATTGGTTTTGAGTAAAGTGGTGTATAGTGCATTAGCGTAGAATGCAGTGGTGTAGATTGCAGTGTTGTAGAGTAGAGTGCTGCAGAGTAGTTTACAGTGGTGTAAAGTGGATTATTTCAGAGTAGAGTGAAGTGGCAGAGTGGCGTGGTTCAGGGTAGAATTGGGTGGTTTAGGGTAGAGTGTAGAGGCACCGAGTAGAGTAGCATAGAGTGTGGTGACATACAGTGGAGTGGTGTTGAATGCAGTTAAGCAGACTAGATTAGACTGGCGTGGAGGGATGCAGAGTGTAGTGGCATGCAAGGCATTGGTGTACAGTGGTGTAGAGTTGAGCGATGCAGAGTAGAGTGCAGTGATGCAGAGCAGAGTGGTGGAGAGTAGAATAGAGTTGCTTAGAGTGTGGTGGTACAGTGTGCAATGGCAAAGAGTGTTGCAGAGCACAGTATAGTGGCATTGACTGCCGTGGTGCAGAGTAGTTGGTGTAGAATACAATGGTGTAGAGTGCATTAGTTTTTAGTAAAGTGGTGTTTAGTGCATTGGCATAGAGCTCAGTGGTTTAGAGAAGAGTGGCACAGAGAGCTTTGGTACAGGGTAGAGTAGTGCTGCGTAGAGTGCAGTGGCGTAGATTTCCGTGGCAGAGACTACAGCGTTACAGAGTACTGTCATAGACTGCAGTGGCGTGGAGTGCATTGCGAGTAGTGCAGTGGCGGAGAGTAAAGTGGTATACAGCGCAGTGGTGAACAGTATGGTGGTGAAGAGTAGAACAGAGCAGCATAGAGTGCAGTGGTGCAGAGTAGATTGGCGTAAAGTGCAGTTGCGTAGGATGCACTGGTTTTGATTAAAGTGGTGTAGAGTGCACTGGTGTAAAGAGCAGTGATGCAGAGTGGAGTGATCCAGAGTAGAGTGGATTGACGCAGAGCAGAGGAATGGAGTGGGCCTGAGTGGAGTGACGCTGAGTGTAATGGCCCTGAAAGCAGTGGCACAGATTGGTGCAGACTAGAGAGGCGTGGATAGCAGTGGTGTAGAGTACAATAGTGCAGAGTAGAATAAAGTGGCGTAGAGTACAGTGGCATAGAGTACAATGGCACAATGTGCAGTGGTGTAAAGTGTTGCAGAGTACCATACAGAGACGAAGAGTGCAGTGGTGTAGAGTAGACTGGCGTACAGTGCTATGGCATAGAGTGCATTGGTTTTGAGTAAGGTGGCATAGAGTGCATTGGAGTAGAGTGGCACAGAGTACAGCAGAGTGGCACTGAGGGGAGTGGTGTAGAGTACGTTGTTTCAGATTAGAGTGTAGTGGTGCAAAGTAGAGTACAGTGGCGTAGAGTAGAGTGCAGAGTGGATTATGGTCTAATAGAATGGATAAGCATAGAGCGCATAGGTGTAGAGTGGAGTGGTAAAAAGTAGAGCACATTGGTGTAGTGTGCAGTGGCATAGAGTGCAGTGTTGCAGAGTAGAGGAGCATGGAGTGGAGTGGTGCAGAGTAGAGTGCGGTGATGCAATGTGGAGTGCCGTGGAGTGAACTGATGTACGTGGAGTGGTGCAGAGAAGAGTGGAGTGCCGTAGAATAAAAAATGCATGGTGTGGTAGCACACTGCTATTACAGACAACCCATCTTCAATAGAAATGGCCATTACACTTGCACAAACATACAGTTTTACCGATAAACGTATATAGCGCATAAATGATAATGTGTGGAAATGTCATCACCTAGGGCCATATGTACGAACACATTTTCCCATAGACACAGAATGGGTAAAACCCTTTGATACATCTGGCCCCTAGTGTATTAATTTGTTTTGATCGTACTAAGGTATTTGCACAACACTTCAGAATTATCAAAAGATGTGCTTCATTTGTGCATTTCTAATTCTGATATATTCTGAAATAACTTTGCAGTTCACAAACAGACATTTAAATGTTGTTGTGTGCTAGAAAAAATAACATGTTACAGCCTTCCTCGAGCACCTCCCACTTAGGCAGCGTGACTGTCACATAAATCCTCTCACTTTGAAGTCAGAGAAAGAAAAGTATACACCAAGCTTCCCAGAAGACATAACCTGACATTTGACCTCTGTCTTTGAATGCACAGCAAATGTGACAAAATAAGAACAACATTTAAAGGCTTGTATGCACAAATCCAGCACTGGTGAAAGAATACAGTATATATAGCTTGGGCAAGGGAAGGGAAAACTCAAGCTGCACAGCCTAAAACAAATGGAACCAGCAAACAGAAAGCAGGCAAATGTTGTGAGTTACAAACCACAGAGCCAATGGTAAGTATTGAGTAGATTGCATTCCCAGGGAAGCTTTCTGCATGCTGTGCTGTCTGGTAGGTCTTGACCTAAAAAAAAGTGCTACGACGCAGTCTGCACTGACTACGTCATAGTGCTTTTTCTTCCTTTGGCAGGTGGGTGTGGGCAGTATGGAGAATAGGAGAGAGGGTAAAAGAGGGTGGACATCATGACAATGCAAGTAAGGGTGAGAGGGAATTAACTGGTAACACGGACTAAGGGGTGGTAAAAAAAAAGCTAAGACACGGCCAGCACTGGCCGTATCATGGTGCTTTTTTTTATTATAGCGAGTGGAGGGACAACTTGGACAATGGGAGGGTGTTGGGAAGAAACAACATGGAGAATGAGAATGGGGGTTTTAGGAGTATCAGAAACAAATCAGACAATGATGATAGGGGAAGAAGAAAGACAAAATTATCACACAATCATATCACGAGCAGCGCAAGGACACTAATCATAATGAAGCAATCAGTACTTGGGTAATACTCCATGGAAGGAAGAAGTGAAAGAAGAGGAAGTAAAACGAGCATGTGCTGGCCAATTAGGAGGCAGTAAACGAAACTGACAGTGAAGTCAATGAACGGTAAGCAATGGGTGGGCTACAAGCCCCTTCTGGTAAACAAAATCCCTTGAAAGCGACAGCACATGTGCTGTCTGAGGCAAACCTAAAAACTATCATTACCATAAAATAAAATGATGGACAGAGTGTTAAAACTTTTCACTCAGCCCAAACCACAGATCTGGGTTTAATCCATCATTATTGTGCTTGCCACGTCACCCTAGTTTGGACCCAGCCATGTGCAAATCAATCTTGACTCTGTTCCTCATGGGAACAGTCCAGCCCCAACTGACAAGCGGGGTCCTCCCTGGATTTGAAACAAGCATCCTCTGACCAATTTCACCCCTCATCAGACAGGCTAGCTTGAATCCAGTGGTGCAGTGAGCAAGGGACCCACATCTGGGCATTCCATCATCACTTAGGGCGCACATAGCAAAAATGGATGCAGAGATTGGCCTGCAAGCCCTGATAGTGATATGCACTTCTTCTGTGGCAAATGTGTACATGTGCAGGAGAGAAATGCTGTGGCAGAGAATACAGCCAATGTCTGAAGTGTATTGACTCATTGCGCCACATTGTAGGATGGAGCAGGTGGAAGCAAATTGTGAATGACACTTGATCATACCATGGCTGAAAAGGGCTGACCAAAGCCTGTTTGTATGTATATGTGCATACTTTATTGTTCTGATATTTATGGAAGACATGAGGCTGGTAAATAGCTAAAGCTGTCTTTAGGCTAGAACTAAGCAGTGCTGGGCCATACAGATGAAGGTGAACACAATAAATCACCAAAATGTAATACAGTAAGCTTAAACGGCAGTAGAACGCCAGAAACCACAAAGATGAGTAGTCTTACTGAGCCCATGTGACACTCTCAGAACGGCGTGGTCTGACTTATTTGACTTGTATTTGATGGTCCTTGGAAAGTCACAATTTAGGTAGGGACAGCGTTGGTGGGTTGCTGCAAGTAATCCAGACATGCAACTTGGTGGTAGGCATGAGTAGATTACTGCAAAGTGATCTACACTGGGTTTCCAAAAAGAAAACAAATTAACCAGAAATCTGCAAGGTTAAAGAACCATGTTGCCAGAAAGTGCACGTACAAACTGACGTGAAACCATGCAAAAAGGATTCCTCATGCTTGGGGTGGAGTCAGGCATAATTTTAAAAACGTTTTGCATCATTCATAAAGCCCACCAGAACAAAGTCACCTTTTGTATCCTAACTCTGATACCCTACTTCCAGAAGACAACGTTAAAACAATTTCCTACTTCACATCCAGTTGGACATTACCAACCCACAAACTCTCTGTTATCCTATGCCTTGCTGCACACTACGGAATTGTGTATTAACTGTACGCTGATGTGAGGTACGTTGCAAAACTTCAAAATAAGATGTAGGATTGCACCCTCTGAAAATGGGTAACTACCACAGAAGGGGGACATCTTTTCCACGCTTAGTCCATCTGCTTGCATCTCTCCCTTAGTTCTCATTGTTCGCAGGGTTGCTGTTCCTGTCTGATCTCCGCTTCTTCTCTGTGTGCTAAAAGCCAGGATGAGCCTACAGGTCAACCCGTAGAAGGGGTACAGCCTGTGCTCTAGTTGCTGCCCACAGAGGATGGGACCCAACTGCCCATCAGGCTATCTGTCTAGATTGGTAGGACAACTACTCGAGGCTCTGGTCTGGGAGAGGCCTATATCCAGGCAAGGGTAGGCTTCAGCACAGAGGAACAATGAGCAGAGAAATGATACAGCACAAAATACCGCAATTGGCTTCTGGTGTCAAATAATGTCTCTTTGACATCATAAAAATTAAAGGAGGTGGTTGCTGGTGGGGGAACCAGCACTTATTTTTGGGGACCTAGACTTATTTTTCCACATCACATATTTCCTGAATGAAAGAGAGGAAAAACACAAATAGGAAAGATGGAGGAAGAGCAAGACTGCAAAATAATCACAAAGGGAGAAAGCAAGAACGTTCAAGCATCTGGTAGTGGGTTAAAGACTACCAGCCTTGGTATGTGGTATGCTGTTGTTTAATTGTATCTGGTGCCAGCTTCTGAGCAGAGCTTTGGGCACCAGCACTTTTCATTATAAAAATTAATCATTGAGAACACCCCACCAGGGAATGAAAGCGTGTTGAGGTGGACCAGTCCCTTCTCGACATACAAGCTGTACAAGCTGCTTTTGCAGTGGGATTTGCTGTCACAAATGGCAGCTATCGATGGGAAAGGTTGGTGTAGAAAGCCTGCAGCTACCTTTTTTCCTTTTATGTTCTTGTATATCATCAAGGGTGACCTGAACGTGTGCTGCTTAGCTTCTCCATGAATGTCTACCTCGTCCTGCAGATCCAGAAACCTGAAGCATGTCTGAGGTGGACTAGATCTGACTGGGATACTGGTCAGAGTGCTGGTGCAACCTTCTCAACTGGAAAACCCAGAATTCTGCGTATAGGGGTTGTGCATGCCTCCCTGTGACCCCAACCTTCATCTAATGCACATCACAGGAGACTAAGAACCTAACTACTTTCTTCTGATTACTAGGGACAACCCAGGGTGGACACCTTACCTTGCACACCCCATACAGGAGGAATGAGATAAACCCTTTGAGTAACCCTAAGATACTGCTCAACTTTTGTTCCTGTTCTGCATTGTCTTGCATTACTTGTTGTTTGCATTGTCTTGCATTGTTGTTATGCACTATCTTGCATTTATTGGTGTGTGCATTGTTGTTTGCATGTTATACTACATTGTCTTGCATTGCTGTTTGCCATTTTCTTGCAATGTTGATCTGAATTGTTGTTCATCCTCAGATTCCCACCTGTGGCAGAAAGCCCACCTGCAGCATTGCTCATCCATCTAGTGACTGTCAGTCTGCCAGCACTCTGTTTCTGGTTCTACCACAAGGTGTGCATCCAGCGCCTTGGCAGGGACTAATGCTGTCTCATCTTCGCCTTTGACCACTGTGCAGGCATTCCTGTCCAATCCCTTGACATGGCAGAGGCCCTTATTCAGCCTCACCGTGCACCACCCTCTGGACCCCGAGCTCCAGCATCACATCCAAATTCTACATATGTTGTTAGGAGTTCGCTCCAGGGTAGGGTAAATTGTTGGGCCTCATAGTGACATACACTGAGACAGAACATAGTTGTTGCTTATCTGTTTGCGCTGACCCTTCTCTTTCTAAGGGTAGTGAAGCTCAGTGTTTGTTAACGGTACATTTTTACAGAACAAGTATTAGTCATGATACATGCTACCGTCAGTATTAATTACTCCCAGCGCTGTTTATTTAACCTGCCCAGCCGGGCTGATACACCATAACACTGACCCGTTGGTAGGGGGTGTGGGGAGCGGCGGTGGGGGGAGGGCGATGGCAGGCTTCCCTCACACAAAACCACCAAGACTGTGGGAATGCCTGTTGGAACCCTCTAGAGGCACTTAATATCCTCGCCTCTAGCCAGCTCATCCCCGTGCGTCACTGCTTCCGTCCCACACACTGAAGCCAGGCGGCGAGCAGGAATTCCGGTTACTTGCCTGCTTTCCCGCCTTCGACAAAAGCCCTTCTTGAAAATACATAAACGGAGAGGGAAATCCTGCGCCCATTAGTTTAAAGCCGCAATAATAACTCTAACTGGGGATCTGGGAACTTCCAACTGGTGGGTGCAGCAAGGCGTGTTTAGACAGCTAAGAGATTCCATCGGAGGAGTGAAGGGAGTTCTTTGCCCCGTCTCTTCGGTGCTTTATTAGTTTCCATTTTAATTAAAAACCTGCAAAAACTGCACTTAAAGGAGGATGGGGGATTGGGGGGCGGGGGGAGCAGACTGAGGGCGAGGTGAAAGGGTGACCAGTGGGGAGGGGTTGCACACGCTGAAGCACACAGCCTCCTGGACAGCTGGAATGTAAACCCACGTGGTGGACGATGCATGGAGTGTATCCAGCTCCCCCCTCCATGCAGCGCCAGGTTAACCCTGACCAAAGGTGGCCGGAGAGGAGGAGGGCGGGCAGTCTGTGCAGTCCTTACCATGTAGAACACAGAAACACTGACACAGTCAGCAGGGTCTTGTTTGCCTTCTAGGGGAAAGAGGCTGCCGCTGTAGCAGTCCTTGTGTGAGCAAGTGAGGTCAGAGACGAACCATTGCATTTCTCAGGCAACCCACCAACAAAGGCAGACATGACACGGTGCTGTTGTGCAACGAGTTATTTGCTCAGAGGCTGACGAGGCCTGTGAATCTGGGGTCGGAGCTCTCAATGACAAACAGGGGAAAGAGCAAGTGAAGGCACAAAAATGTCCTTAGGAGGGAATGGGCTAAACTCTGCCCTCCCTGCCAGCTGCAGGCTTTTCAGGGCACCCTTTAGGTGGAGGGTCACCCCGCCCATGTTCCTCTTCCAGCCTTTCACACACTGCGATTTGTCAAGTGGCAGAGAGGGTATTTTGTGCATAGGTTACATATGTTGGCAAAGACAAGTTCTCCCAGCTCTTGTTCCTAATGTCAAGAACCCGGTTCCTGTATACGCTGTCTTTCGCTGGTCTACCACATAAATAGACTTTTCACACTAGCTGTCTGGTCTCTGCCACTCTGTTCTTACTGCTGTTGGAGAACAGCATTGGGGTGATGGCCTGGCAGAGTGACAGGGGTTCAACCCCTGCCCCTGACCAATCATCTCAAAAACTTACAAGAGGCCCTACTCTTACCCCGATGGCGAAAGCCTCAGAAGGACAAGGACTTAAGGATATCTGACCTGATGTGTTAGAGGGCCTTGAGTGGCCATAAAGGATGTCTTGCACACTGACAGGTGGGACAGCAAGGTAAGGCATATTCACAGGGATACATCGAACCTGTAACCATGCTCCAAACTCTAACTCACTCCCAGGCTATTTTCTTTGAATCTGGAGGGAACTAACCTACCTACTCAAACAATACCACCATGAGTCGGCATTTCACAAGTGAACTCGTGGCAAAGACCTTTTAACATACTGGTTTAGTAGCGATACTAAGTGAACTGAAGACTCTTCCAAAGAATATGGCCCTCATTACAACATTGGCGGCAAGAGCCGCTAACCGCCGTGCAGAAGACCACCAACACACCGCCGCGGCAGTGGAATTCCGCCACGGTCATTATGACCCACTGCTCGGAATCCGCCAAAATTGAGACACCGACACAAGTCCGCCACACCAAAGGTCGGTGATAAACTGGCGAAAACAAAACCTCCACCGTCACGCCAACAGAAATACGCCCACACTATCACGACCCACGAATCCACGCAGCTGTCTTTCAACCGCGGTATTCCATTGGCGGTACACACCACTGCGCTCAAAATACACACACTCTTACAAAGCCCCATTGGACAAATCAAAATACACACACCTGATACACATACACACACCACTCCCACACACTCAATGCAATATAAAACACACACCCACATCACCCACAAACCCCTACGACCAAAATACCGAAAGAAGGCCAGAGAGAGACACTACAAACTACTACCAAGCATCCACAGGCACACAATACCATGACCCACATAACTTCCACACACCTCACGCAACACACCACTAAATCTCACCCCACTTATCACTACACACACCACCCCACACATCACCCACACCACCCCATGGCACGACAAAGACACCCCAGGTTCTCTGAGGAGGAGCTCAGGGTCATGGTGGAGGAAATCGTCCGGGTAGAGCCACAGCTATTCGGATCACAGGTGCAGCACACCTCCATCGCTAGGAAGATGGAGCTATGGCGAAGAATGGTGGACAGGGTCAACGCAGTGGGACAGCACCCAAGAAATAGGGATGACATCAGGAAGAGATGGAACGACCTACGGGGGAAGGTGCGTTCCGTGGCCTCAAGACACCACATCGCGGTTCAGCGGACTGGCGGCGGACCCCCACCTCCTCCCCCACAACTAACAACATGGGAGGAGCAAGTCTTGGCAATTCTGCATCCTGAGGGCCTCGCAGGAGTAGATGGAGGAATGGACTCTGGTAAGGCAATGCATTACTACTATATCCCCCACCCTACCTGCATGCCATCACATACCCCCACCCTCACCCCCATCACTCCAACTCCTCACAAATGTCCCAATATCACAAACCACACATCCCAACACCAAGCCCTGCATGCAACAACAAAGCATGGACACCCATCACCAAAGCATGGCCACTGCACATACCCATACACCCCACTAAACCAACATCACACAAGGTCCCACACAGGAATGCAAGCACTAGGGTACACGGTCACCCACCCATTGCACACCATGGCACACACAGATGCAATAAACATCCTTTTATACCCTGCAGGACACCTACACAACGTCACCGGACAGGAGGATCCACACATGTCCACACCACCAACAGAAGAGGCCCACAGTGATGACAACAGCTCTGTCCAACTGGATCTAGATGACCAGCCCGGCCCATCTGGGACCTCGGGACAGTCAGTTCCCCTGACAGAGTCACAGGGCACCACAGAGCTTCCCTCCTCTGGAAACACCAGCACAGCATCCACCCAGCGGGCCCATACCTCTGTCCCCAGGACACGTCAATCAGCAGTGTGTCCACCACTACAGGGAACCCAGGCTAACCCACCACCCCAACAACAACAGGGACCTGTTGGCAGTGGGCACGCGGTCCAGGGGACAGGGGCCCAGGAACACAGGGGAACTGGGAGGGCTGCTGTGCGACAGGGGGAGGACAGGCCCAGGGAACCCACTCTCCACGAGGCCCTCTCCAACATCATGGGAGCATACCACCATTCCCAGGAGATGATGGCAACAGTACTGGCCAAGTTAAAGGAGACCCAGCTGCTGCAGGAGGAACAGTATTTGGGCTTCAGGGAGGAGCTCAGATCCATCAATTCCACCCTGGGCACCATCGTAGGGATGCTGAAGGAAGTCCTCAACACCAGGAGGTACACTGTGGCACAACAAGGGGCCCCTGACACTAGCCTGGACGATGAACTGCCCACCACCTCCGCCGGTGCTAGTGGACAGGAGGCACCGCCACAGGACCACCACACCAGCACCCCACCCCCTGCAGAAGGAGAACCACCCCACAAACGGTCCCTGAGATCCAGGACAAAGACAGAGAACGATGCCAAGACCCCTGCCAAGAAATGAGGCCACAATGATTGTCATCCTTCTGTCCTGCCTTGTCATCCTGTCCATCCTGAAACTGCTCCAGCTCCACTTCCTATGCCCCTTTGGACAATGCACCTGTGAAACAAATAGACTGGACTCTGCCATGGACATTCCTCCACATCCCCCACCACTTTTTAGAACCCCCTCCAATATTGAGCACTTAAATAAACACCCTTAAAGCACAAAACAATCTGGAGTCTGTCTGTGATTTCGAAATAGTGTATTAGCAATTACAGTGTCAAAATGCTCTTTCAATTGTAATGTCAACATACCTATGTCCCACAGCTCTAGTCCATGAGGAAACAAAACAGATGTCACACAGTGTGACCCACATCTGTGAAATCGTAAGGGAAAGTGACAACTCAGTGACCATACACTGGGTGAAAACGACAGACAGTAGAGAGGTAGTAGTGTTAAAGTACATGTAGTAGGCAGGTTTGTAGTCTTACCTGTGTCTCACTGGAAGTATTGCAGGATCACTGAGTTCCTGTTGTCGATGTCCTCTTCTTCTGCTTCCTCATAACACTGTCCACAACACCTCCATCTGGACCATCCTCCTGCAGAAAAGGCACCTGTCGTCGCAAAGCTAAGTTGTGAAGCATACAGCAGGCCACGATGATCTGGCACACCATCTTTGGTGAGTAGAATAGGGATCAGCCTGTCATATGGAGGCACCTGAACCTGGCCTTCAGGAGGCCGAAGGTCCGCTCTATAATCCTCCGAGTTCGCCCATGGGCCTCATTGTACCGTTCCTCTGCCCTTGTCCTGGGATTCCTCACTGGGGACAGTAGCCATGACAGGTTGGGGTAACCAGAGTCACCTGCAAATGGCGAGGGACAACTGTTAGACACACACTAAACTGTAGGGATATCCCCAGACCCAAACAACCATTCCCACTGACTTGCTTCCAGGTGCTCACCTAATAGCCACACACGGTGCCGCTGGAGTTGACCCATCACATAAGGGATGCTGCTATTCCACAGGATGTAAGCGTCATGCACTGAGCCAGGGAATTTGGCATTCCCATGGGAGATGTACTGGTCTGCCAAACACACCATCTGCACATTCATCGAATGATAACTCTTCCGGTTTCTGTACACCTGTTTGCTCCTGCGGGGGGTGCCAAAGCCACATGTGTCCTATCAATGGCACCTATGATGTTGGGGATATGTCCCAGGGCATAGAAATTATCTTTCACTGTAGGCAAATCCTCCACCTGAGGGAAAACGATGTAGCTCCGCATGTGTTTCAGCAGGCCAGACAACACTCTGGACAACACGTTGGAAAACATTGGCTGGGACATCCCTGATGCAATGGCCACTGTTGTTTGAAATGACCCACTTGCAAGGAAATGGAGTAGTGACAGCACCTGCACTAGAGGGGGGATTCCTGTGGGATGGCGGATAGCTGACATCAGGTCTGACTCCAACTGGGCACACAGTGTCAAGATTGTGGCACGATCAAGCCTGTAGGCGATGATCACATGTCTTTCCTCCATTGCCGACAGGTCCACCAGCGGTCTGTACACCGGAGGATTCCGCCATCTCCTCACATGTCCCAGCGGACGGTGCCTATGAAGGACAACAGCGAGCACAGAGTCAACCAACTCAGAGGTACGTACCCACAGCTTACACAGAACACGATTCATAATCCGAAATTTGCATGTATGAGTGTTGAGGCAAGGCCTAGGTATGTGTGAAGCAGTTAAAAATTAAGCCATGTGGGCCCCTGAAATCGCGGCTGCCTAACCTGTAAAGTGAGACAATGGGATGTGAGGTAACTGCGCTGGTGTTGTACACCGTTGCGGTAGGCGGTCGAAGACCGCGGCGCAATTCTGCATTGGTTAACATTGGACCCTATGGGTCCCAGGAGCCAATGACGATGTATGCCGGTGGTGATGGTACGCACCGCCGCGGACGTGACCGCCATTTTGTATCTGTTCAATCACTCGATACCTGATCTTCGACAGGAGAGGACCTACACTACAAGTGCTGCTGTGACCTCAGTCTGGAAGAGACAATGGCTTGTGCGTCTGGGGAAAGGGCACCTGCCTTCACCACGGAGGAGTTGGAGAAATTCGTGGATGGGGTCCTCCCCCAGTACACGCTACTCTACAGTCCGTCAGACAAACAGGTAAGTACACTGGGAGCATGCAGTATGGGCTATGCCTGTGTGGAGTGGGGTGGATGAAAGATGGGGGGGGAGATTGAGGCGTGCATGAAACAACGGTGAGTGCATGTGCCACATGGCAAGGGTAGGGATGGGGGCCAATGACTGTGATGGTGCAGTTGGTAATAACTTTTCTTTTTCCCCTGTACAATTCATGTAGGTCAGCGCCCACCAGAAGAAGGACATCTGGCATGCCATTACCAAGGACGTCCGGACCCTGGGGTCTATCACAGACGGAGCACCCACTTGTTGTAGTTTAGCAGCGATTAGATTAAGCATTAGCAGAAGACATCTTGTATTTTTAACTATTGTGAACATTTCACGGAATCCATTTTGTATTCATGGCAGCCATTTTCTCTGCCACATCCTGGCATGTGCTCACCATGTGCTCTGTCCTACCTTTCTGTTAACTACTCTTGAAATCTGCCTAGTGACAAGTTATATTTAGCATCTCCCACTTTCACACATGCTCAGTAAGGTCTGCAGCTGTTAGTCCTTGAAAACTGTTAGCTCCTCCTACCTGTCGACTGTGCATTTTCCACATGACTTTACATGTATACAAGTCTTGCTTCTATAACTGTACCACCTCCTTTTAGCCCCTGCGTGGGTATAAAAGGACCATGCTCTCTCAGTTCAGTGTGCTACTTCAGACATTACCTAAGGGTGCTGTTTGAACTGTAGTACCACCTCATGAGGTTAATAAACTTTGGCGGTCATTCTGACTCTGCCGCCCGCCAGGCGGGAACCGCCATTTGGCCGCTACGCGGTCAAAAGACCGCTGCCAGCATTTCAACCTTCCCGCTGGGCCGGCGGGCGCTAACCATGTTAGCGCCCGCCGGCCCAGCGGGAAGGAGGCCTGCAACACAGAAGCCGGCTCCGAATGGAGCCGGCGGTGTTGCGGGCGTGCGACGGGTGCAGTTGCACCCGTCGCGCTTTTCACTGTCTGCTAAGCAGACAGTGAAAAGCTTCATGGGGCCCTGTTAGGGGGCCCCTGCACTGCCCATGCCAGTGTCATGGGCAGTGCAGGGGGCCCCAGGACACCCGTTCCCGCCAGCCTCTTCCCGGCGGTGAAAACCGCCAGAAATAGGCTGGCGGGAAGGGGGTCAGAATCCCCAGGGCAGCACGGCTTGCAGCGCTGCCCTGGCGGATTCGCCCAGCCGGGGGAAAAACGGCGGGAAACCGCCGGCCCCGGTTTTCTGATCACGGCGGTAGGGTTTGGAAGCACCGCCAGCCTGTTGGCGGTGCTTCCGTCATTCGCCACCCTGGTGGTCAAAGACCAACAGGGTCAGAATGACCCCCTTTGTCTTTTATTTCAGTTCCTGTGCCAACTTCTTCCTACATGGTCTGAGGACTTTGTGCAGAGAAAGGTGAACCCCTTGCACTAGTAGGCCTTGCTGAGGCTTACTTCAACAAATTGGCGCCCGAACAGGGACTCATCGGTGACTCGGATGCCCAACAGATTGGTTGCGACGAAGGATTGGGATCTCGCTGCGGACGATCAATGCCTGAGGAGACCCGAGTCTTGGCAACCACGGCATTTTTCCCTTCTTTCTGATTTGACCATCCAGGTGGCGCCGGTCCTCGACTGAGATCCTTTTTGTTCATTCGTCATGCAGTGACCATTTGGTCGATTTTAGAACTTGGCAATTGGAACCTGGACATCCTGTGATTGGTAAGAGCCGTTTTACGGCACTTGCTGTGGGTTTTGATGCCTTTGTTTGGTAATGTAGTTTAGCACTACTTACTGTGGCTCTCGTGTTTTGGGTGACTAGTCAATTTGTATCCTTTGAATTGATATATAAATTGCAATTTATATAGGCAGGTAATGAGGAGAATTTTGTCCAATTTAATTTTGATTTGAACGGCAACTTAAGTGCTACTTTGATTATAATATTGCATATTTTGCACTATTTTTGGCATGCCTGTTTTTAGCGCACTTCGTAGGATGTGTTGCTTTTGTAATGGTACCAATTTGAGACTGGAAGAATCGCAACCGGCACCCCCAGAGGGGACGCCAAATAGAGATATGTATGTTAAACATGGTCTTTCTTCTATAATGTACAGCACATTATGGAATAAATACACTCGTGCAGATCCTGAGTTACGTTGGCCTATGCATGGGTCATTTGATTTGCGAAAGATTGAGTATGTGGAACAATGTATGTGTAAGGGAAAGTCTAGGCAAGATATGTTTGACTGTGTACGAATGTGGGAGAAAGAAGTGCGTGGACGAGTGAAGCGTGAGCAAGCCTTGCTTGAAAAAGAGCAGCGGAAGAATGTATATGTGAAAGCATTGGAAATGAGAAAGAAAGAAAGAAATGACTTAAAGGAGCTAGAAGAGAAAGAACGTAAATTACAGGTAACTGGCCAATACACAGTTAGGCAACCTCTCTATCATATTCTTAATAAACCACATGATGATTTATTGTTACTAGATCGCCGTCCACCTCCGTATGTCGTCCCTTCTGCCCCTCATGAGTTAGTTAAGGCCTCCAGTTCAGAGCAACAGAAGATGTGAGACAGTCGCTCTATGTTGCCTGCTGACCGTGCGTCTGAGCTTAGATCTATTGCTCGTAAAACGATTCGTAGCGTTGTCCCTGCTTCTGAACTTTTAGACAACATGAAAGGGTGGACGGAAAAGGAGCAGCTATATTTTACTGAGGCATTTGGCTCAGAAGTTATTGAACTATATCGGAAATATTCTGATGAGTTAGAGCCCGATGATGTAGCAGCTGATCATAAGCAAATGCGTGATGGTCTTTTTGTTTTTTCCCAGGTGGCTGATGCAATCAGGCGTTTAATGAAATTATGTGTTGTGGCAGTCCGTTTGCAAGAGGAGAAAAGGGCTGTGGACGTAGTTGCACGGACATCTCAGACCGACGGGGTGCAAGCTTCCATCTTCGGAACAGATAAGACTATGATAGTTCACGCGAAACCAATGCGGGAGGCCGTGCCTTTGTATGTTCCTCCTAAAGGATTGGGTACAAGTGATGATAAAACTTCTGTTGATGCTAAGGGTTATTTTATTTATAATTGGGTGTACACTCCTTGGAATAGGGCAGATGTAATGGCACTTAAAACAGCATTACCTGACCCGCGGAAAAATCCAGCCGCCTTTTATGAGGAAGTTGAGGGAGCAATTAGTTCTTGTACTATGACTTTGGCTGACATTGATTTATTTTTCGGATTGATATTACCGCCAGATATGTGGAGAACTGTTTGTAAAATTGATGATCGTGCAGTTTTTGGGGCGTCATGGAAAGAATTAGAACAGATGGATGGGGATAGGGAACCTGAGAAAAAGCCATATCAGTTTATTCTAGATCTTCCTGCAGCCATATTAGTTAAGTTAAAAACGATTATTCCCCCTAAAAGATAGATTGAACTGTTTTAGCCTCTTGTAAGCAAAAGGCAGATGAATCGGTCTCTGATTTCTTTGCACGCTTTGAAGAAGCATTTCATGATTTTAGCGGTCAGTTATTGTCAGATGATACGGGCAGACATTTGTTTGTCGATAAATATGTCGCTAATCTGTTACCATGAATAGCTAGTCGTCTAAAAGCTAGTGAAAGTTCATGGACTACCTCTACTCCGGTTTCTCTTTTGACTATGGCTCAGTATTATGAACGTCAGGAATTAGAAGCAAAAGGTAGCGAGGACAAAAAGATTAAAGAATTAAAGACGAAGTTTATGTTGGCTCAAGCTTATGGTCCGCCTTTTAGAGGTAGTGATAGAGGTGGACGTGGATCTTATGGTTCTTCTTACACTCGTTCGAATTTGTCTGTTGATCAGTGTGCGTATTGTAAGAAATTTGGGCATTGGGCTGCTGATTGTCCAGCACTACGTGTTCAGCAGTGTTCACGTGGTCGGGGACAAATGAGAAATCGCTCAGGATATTCAGGACCTAGAAGAAGCACGAATGATCATGCTAGGGTTGATGCTAATGTACGAGGGCAGGATGGGTTTAACACTTTTGATAGACGGAACCTATACCAGATGTCTAACTATGTGCAGCCTGATTTCCAAGACTCTGCTTATGCATAGGATTGCCTAGGATGGGGTAAGGAATCAGTTGAAGTTCCAGTAGATCAGAGGGGTCCCTATGTTACAGCACATGTTTTGGGTTCTACTGATCAGTTTCTGGTTGATACAGGAGCTACTCATAGTGCCTTGTCTAAACAATTGATTCCAAGGGCTCCCCTGTCTGGCTTAACCATTACATCGATAGGTTTCGATGGAACACCTTCCCCTAGCCCATTGTCACAACCACTTGCATTCCATGTTGATAAATTTACTGCTCCATGTCCATTTTTGCTTTCTCCAAATACACCAGACAATATTGTGGGTCTTGATATGCTCAAGTATTTCAGGGCTACAATACGATGCTCTCCTGAAGGGGTGCGTGTTATTTTAAATGATAATCATCCTGTGATGGAAAGAGTTTGTCTTGTTAAAGAGGATATTGCATTAGCTTCACTCCCTAGTACTTTGTGGGCTACTTCAGATACTGATGTGGGACAAATGATTATTCCACCGGTACATATTAGTGTTAAGGAGGGAGCTGTATTGCCACGTTTGCCTCAATACAAAATTTCACAGGAGGGCGAAGAAGCACTCACACGAATTGTGCATGATCTTATTGCAGTTGGAGTTGTTGAGGAAGTTCTGTATAATGTTTGTAACAGTCCGATTCTTCCTATTCTGAAAAAGGATACTGATACTAGGATTTACCGATTCATTATTGATTTACGAGAAGTCAATAAGATTGTGATACCACAATATCCTGTGGTATCTGACATCACAACACTCCTCACTTTGGTTCCCCCGACAGCAACTACGTTCTCTGTGATAGACTTGAAGAATGCTTTCTTTTCGATCCCTATTCATCCTGACAGCTGATATTTGTTTGGTTTTACTTTGAATAAACAATCATATAGATTTTGCAGAGTTCCTCAAGGCTATACGGAGAGTCCAAGTATTTATAGTCAAGTGTTAAAACGACAACTTGATTCTTTTATTTTGCCTGAAGGTGTGGCTCTCATACAATATGTCGATGATATTTTGTTGGCGGCTGATACCCCTGAGCAATGTGAAAAGTGCACTTTGTCCTTACTTTCTTTTCTTGCTTCACACCATCATAAAGTGTCACGAAAGAAATTGCAATATTGTAGACCAAAGGTAACCTATTTAGGTCACCTTTTGTCTAAGGAGGGCCGTGCACTTACATCAGATCGTATTCAAGCAATTTTAGACACACCAGTACCCTCTACTCAGAAAGATGTTCGGGCATTCCTGGGTCTTACTTCTTTTTGTAGACAATGGATAATAGGGTTTTCACACATTGTCAAACCTTTGCTAGCACTTTTGACTAAAGATACTCCAATGCCCCTCCCATGGACAGATGAATGTGAGACTGCTTTCAGGCAGCTGCGACAAGACCTTTGTTCCGCACCAGTGTTAGGTACTCCAGATTACATGAAGCCTTTTGCACTTTACGTACATGAGAAAGATGGATGTGCATTGTCAGTTTTAGTACAGACACATGGCGATAAGCAGCGTCCCTGTGCATATTTTTCAGCAGTACTTGATCCTGTCGCTCGAGCGTTGCCTGGGTGTTTTCGTTCAGTTGCCGCAACAGCTGTGTCAATACGTCAGAGTGAAGGGATAGTTTTGTCACATAAGCTGTTGGTGTTAGTACCCCATGCGGTTGATGCTCCTTTAAATCAAACAAAGACACAACATTTAACTAGCGCCCGTATCACAGGATATGAGTTGACATTGCTGGCTCCTCACATTACACTGAAGAGATGTGCAACACTAAATCCAGCCACTTTGTTACCATATCCGGTGACTCAGCCTCAGTCACAAGTAACACATGATTGTATATTCCTTACCGAAGAACAGACAAAGGGTCGTATTGATTTACAAGATACGCCCCTTTTAGATGTAGACGGGGAATTGTGGGTTGATGGGTCTTGTTTGAAGTTGCCAGATGGTACGACCTCAGCTGCATATGCAATCACCACCATACACACAATAGTGGAGACAGCTCATATACCACAGAAGTCAGCTCAAGCAGCTGAACTAATAGCTTTGACACGAGCATGTGAGCTTAGTACTGACTTATGTGTGAACATTTATACAGACAGCCGCTATGCTTTTGGAGTGGCTAATGATTTTGGTTTGCTTTATAAGGAGAGAGGCTTTCTCACATCCCACGGGATGCAGATAATGCACGGAGAATTAGTGCATAACCTCTTGACTGCATTGACATATCCAAAGAAACTAGCTATTATGAAATGTAGTGCACATAAGAAAGTGACCAATAAGATAGGGCAAGGTAATGCTCTTGTAGACCGCGTAGCACGTGAGACTGCGATGCAGCGAAGTACTACTTCTATGTATGTAGTGAAGTCACAAGCTGAACGTTGGCATAATGCTAGACAAGACGTATTAGATATACAGAAATCTGCTTCTGTTAAAGAACGTGAGCAATGGTCTGAAGATGGAGAATTGGATGATGAGGGCTGTTGGCGGAATAAGCAGATGGATAAATAGAAATTGCCTATAGCTTTTGTACAACCTATGGTTCGAATGGCACATGGGCTGGCACATGTTGGAGCTTCAACAATAACGAAGTTGCTTATGCAAGTTTGGGAGCATCCAGAAATTTCCAGTACAGCTAAGAGAGTAGTACAATCTTGTTTGATCTGTTTACAATACAATCCTGGAAAAGGGACACGTACTCCTGCTGTAAGGGTTTGCTACACCAACTGCACCTTTTGAAGTTCTACAAATGGATTATATTCAGCTTGAACGCTGCAACAATTTAAAGTATGTCTTGGTGGTGGTATGTGCCTTCAGTAAATGGATAGAGGCGTATCTCACAAAGAATAATACTGCCATTACCACAGCAAAGGTGCTTTTGAAATAATTTTTCCCTAGGTTTCGTGTTTGTAGACTTTTATGGAGTGATAACGGACCTCATTTTGTTGGGGAAGTTATTAAGTATGTCCTGAAAGGATTAGGGATCAAACAGAAGTTCCATGCGGTTTTCCACCCACAATCAGCAGGGTTGGTGGAAAGGTATAATGCTACTTTGAAGCTGAAGTTAGCGAAGATACAGGCTTCCACATCCTTAACTTGGCCGGATGCATTACCATTGACATTATTGTCTATTAGGTCAGTGCCACACTCTCGACTCGGCCTTAGCTCATACGAAATAGTATTTGGGAGGCCAATGAATATTTGGGGAGTTCCTAAGCCAAAATCCGTATATGATGTACCTTGTGTCCTGATTATTTGGCACAGTTAACCGACAATTTGGTTTCTATTCATCAACAGGTTCGAGAAGCACTTCCTGACAGATCTACAGGTGAAGGCCATGAACTCCAACCTGGTGACCAGGTGATGATTAAGTCTTTTGAAAGATCAAGCAGCTTGGAACCAAGGTGGCGAGGCCCAGAACAGGTGCTCCTTGCGACAAGGACAGCAGTTTGAGTGACGAACTGAAAGAATTGGGTCCATAGTACTCACTGCAAGAGAGTGCTACCTACCTTGGTGGAACCTGCTATGCTGACCGATCATCGAGAGATTTTGACTACCGAGAAAGGCCGTGCTATATCACCTGACGAATCTGCAGAGGTCTTCCCGGACCATATGACTTCTGGAGTGTCACGATATGATTTGAGACCGAGGAAAGAATCTGAAAATGTTTTGAAAAAAACTGGTTGAGCTACCGCCCTGGGTTAGTGAAACGGAGAGCCAATGTGGCAAGGGGGGGGGATCAGCCATGCATTAGAGTAGTAACACCCATCTTGGCCCGTGGTGAAGAAATCAGCGGCTGCCCAGGGATAAGAGCTCCAACGATTGTTTTTAATCCATTTCTGAAAGGGTTGATTATCACTGTTGCTAAAATGAATAACAAACTGATCATTAGTACTATGGGGTTTGTTGTTGTTTTGGTGGTTACAGCTACAATCACCTGGTTTGTTGAAAAGAAGGCTCCTGCTCATGAGTTTTTTGTTGCCACTACTCCAGTACCAGAGGATCACTATTACTTTACACTTCCCTATCAGGAGCAGAAGCACCGTCAATCGTACTTCAATAATACTTTAATTCAGATGTTGCATCATACTCATAATGCTACAAATACTACTAACTGTTGGGTATGTGGAATGATACCTGCGCATCAAAAGAAAGGAGGAACACCTTTCATTCCTCTTCCTTTTTCACACAATGGTTCTTGTCAAGCTTGGTACACGCTTTTGTTTGCATCTGGAAAACGTACAGAGGGCGGACTTCTTTTTCGCCTTAATAAAGTATGCTACCAAGACAAAGATGGGTATCCCCAAGTCAAAGGAACTAAATGGGAATGGGAAGAGTATCAACCGGACAATGTTTCAATACCATATGTCTTCACAAATATAAGAGACTCTGACAAGAAAGAACAATTTGTGATTTCTGTTACAAAAACTAAAGCAGATTTATGTATACGTAGCATTGGGCGAATTCCAGTAGGGATAAGCGATTATACCTTGATTTTAACTATTGAGGGTGTAAATAATAGTAGTTTTACAGCTTCACATAATACATATTTTGTTTGTGGTAACTATGGATATTACCAACTACCTGTTGGGTGGTCAGGTGTGTGTTATGTATCTTTTCTATTACCCCCTGTGTTTTTGGCCCCTGCATCATATCACCGAGATTTAAAACTGTTCAATGACATCATTAACAATAGATATATAAGGGCAATAAGTACAAATGAGGTAGACCAAACGGATACTAGCCTGCAACAATATGTTGATTTTAATTTAGGATTGTTCCCCTTTGTGGGTGCTGCGTTAAACAGTAGGAAAGTGAGACGATTGACTAGGGTTGTGGAAGCTGTTACCAATCAGGCAGCTCTGGCACTTGGGAATATTACTGAGGAGCTCCAAATTGCGAGGATTGTAGCGCTCCAAAATCGTATGGTACTAGATGTGATATTAGCTGACCGAGGTGGTGAATGTCGCAGTAGTTGCTGTGTTTTCATTCTCGATCACTCACCTTCAGTATATGATGCAATATCTAAATTGCATACAATTGCTGCAGAAATCCACACAGAGACTGGTACTTGGACTTTTTCTGGATGGTTTTGGGGTCTTGTTTCCGCCTGGGGCTGGAAACCACTGACTATCCTGTGTGTAATGATTGCAATATTTTTCACATGCTGTATCTGTATTCAGTGTGGTCCAGTGTTCTGCTCCATGTGTATTATTACTTGTATGCCTACCAAAAGAAATATTACAGAAAGGAAAGCACAACATATGTTAGATAAAGAAATAGCTGAAATGATGAGCATAAATATACAAGATGAATATTTAGATTATCCCAGAAAGACGAATGTCTTCAGATAATGCAGAAAGGGTCGTCTGTTGTAGTTTAGCAGCAATTAGATTAAGCATTAGCAGAAGACATCTTGTATTTGTAACTATTGTGAACATTTCACGGAATCCATTTTGTATTCATGGCAGCCATTTTCTCTGCCACATGCTGCCATGTGCTCACCATGTGCTCTGTCCTACCTTTCTGTTAACTACTCTTGAAATCTGCCTAGTGACAAGTTATATTTATCATCTCCAACTTTCACACATGCTCAGTAAGGTCTGCAGCTGTTAGTCCTTGAAAACTGTTAGCTCCTCCTACCTGTTGACTGTGCATTTTCCACATGACCTTACATGTATACAAGTCTTGCGTCTATAATTGTACCACCTCCTTTTAGCCCCTGCGTGGGTATAAAAGGACCATGCTCTCTCAGTTCAGTGTGCTACTTCAGACATTACCTAAGGGTGCTGTTTGAACTGTAGTACCACCTCATGAGGTTAATAAACGTTGGGGGTCATTCTGACCCTGGCGGTAAAATCCGCCAGGGCCAACGACCGCGGGAGCACCGCCAACAGGCTGGCGGTGCTCCCATGGGCATTCTGACCGCAGCGGTACAGCCGTGGTCAGAAACGGAAAACCGGCGGTGTACCGCCGGTTTCCCGCTGCCCTGGGGAATCCTCCATGGCGGCGCAGCTTGCTGCGCCGCCATGGGGATTCCGACCCCCATACCGCCATCCTGTTCCTGGCGGTTTTGGCCACCAGGAAAAGAATGGCGGTATGGGGTGTCGTGGGGTCCCTGGGGGCCCCTGCAGTGCCCATGCCAATGGCATGGGCACTGCAGGGGCCCCCGTAACAGGGCCCCACAAAGATTTTCAGTGTCTGCCATGCAGACACTGAAAATCGCGACGGGTGCAACTGCACCCGTCGCACCCCTTCCACTCGGCCGGCTCCATTCGGAGCCGGCATCCTCATGGAAGGGTGTTTCCCGCTGGGCTGGCGGGCGGCCTTCTGGCGGTCGCCCGCCAGCCCAGCGGGAAACCCAGAATACCCGTGGCGGTCTTTTGACCGCACAGCGGTATTCTGGCGGTCCTAGCCAGGCCGGCGGCTTCCGCCGCCTGCCGGGGTCAGAATGACCCCCTTTGTCTTTTATTTCAGTTCCTGTGCCAACTTCTTCCTACATGGTCTGAGGACTTTGTGCAGAGAAAGGTGAACCCCTTGCACTAGTAGGCCTTGCTGAGGCTTACTTCAACACACTGCCATAAGAGATGGGAGGACATTCGCCGCTGGAGCAAGAAGATGGCGGAGACCCAGCTGGGGTTGGCCTCCCAACATGGGAGCGGTGCCCGTCGCACTATGACCCCCTGATGTTCAGGATCCTGGCGGTGGTGTACCCGGAGTTGGATGGGCGCTTGAGGGCATCACAGCAGCCACAAGGGGGTGAGTACTCTCTCATTTAGCTGATTCAGCGTGCAGTGGAAGTGTCTGGGTGGGGGAGGTGGGCTGTGGGTTTCCCTAGGCCAGGGCGAGTGTGCTAGTTAGGTCCCCTTCTTCTGGCAGACCCTGTGGCACCCCACCCCACCTGTGTACAGTGCCAACTACACCTAGTCAGCCTCCTGTGACATCCATGTGTGCAGATGTCGGCCATAGCCTTGTGGGCCATGTCCCAGCGATTGAACAGTCGACCCCAAGTGCTCAGCGTAGTGTAGGGGGCTTCTGTGTCTGTTGTGTCCTCCAACGGTAGCGGTAATGAATGCACTCAACATGTCTTTCTTCTGTCATCCCCCCCTTTTTGTGGTCTCCCTGTTCTTGTGTGCATTAGCATCATCAGGCGGAGGAGCAGTTGCACCGGAGCAGGAGGGAGCTACATCCCACATGGCCCTGGAGGGCGAGACTAGGGACTCGGAATTCACCAGTGGGACGGAGGGCAAGGGGAGCTCCACGGTGGGAACAGGAGCTGACACCAGTGATACGGACTCGTCCTCTGATGGGAGCTCCCTTGTGGTGGCACCCACTTCTGTGCCCCCCGCATCTACAGGTACAGCCGCCCCCCCCTACCACCACAGCCCTCCCAGCAGCCCCTCAGCCTTTGCCCCGTGCCCGCTCACCCAGGAGGGTGGGCATCACCTTTGCCCCAGGCACCTCAGGCCCTGCCCCAGTCAGCCCTGCTGCCCTCAGTGAGGAGGCCATTGACCTCCTCAGGTCCCTCACTATTGGGCAGCCTACCATTTTGAATGCCATCCAGAGTGTAGAGAGGCAGCTGCAACAAACAAATGCATTCCTGGAGGGCATTCATTCTAGTCAGGCAGCCCTTCAGCGAGCTTTTCAGACTCTGGCCTCAGCACTGATGGCAGCTATTGTCCCTGTCTCTAGCCTCCCCCCTCCAACTTCCTCCACCCAGACCCACACCCCTGTACCTCAGCCTATCCCAAGCACACCATCAGACCAACATGCACACACCTCAACACATAAAGGAAGCTCAGGCAAACATAAGCACCACACACATCCCACAGGCACTCACGCAAGCATCACACACATGCAGACACACCAACATCCACTGCCTCCACTGTGTCCCCCTCCTCCTCGACTCCAGCCACCAAAGCCGCTCCCAGGGGTACAGGTGGGAGTGTGGAGTCAGCTGCGACTCCAAGGTGGGGAAGGGGCACAAGAAACCCGGCAAGTCTGGGAAGAGCAGCACGGCGGAGAAGACTGCCATCATCCCCGCTGGCCAGGAGGCCACTGCCATCAGCCCCGCTGGCCAGGAGGCTACCGCCATCAGCCCCGCTGGCCCAGACAGGACCGCCAGCACCAGCACTGCTGGGCCAGACAGAACCGCTAGCAGCTGAGTCGCTGCCAAGGACCCCGCCGCAACAAGCACCGCTGAACAGGACTCCGCCGCCACAAGCACCGCTGAACAGGACACCTCCACCACAGGCACCGCTGCCAAAGACACCGCCGCCACAAGCACTGCTGAACAGGACACCTCCGCCACAAGCACCGCTGAACAGGACACATCCGCCACAAGCACCGCTGAACAGGACACCTCCGCCACAAGCACCGCTGAACAGGACACCTCCGCCACAAGCACCGCTGAACAGAACACCGCCGCCACAAGCACCGCTGGCCCATGAGCGCCAAGGGCACCGACGCTACTGAGTCCGCCACGAGCAGGATGAAGCACTCTGGGCACAAAGCCCCCTCCAGAACCAGTGGAGTATCACACCCACTCACACAGTCCTTGGCAGTATGAAGCACTCTGGGCACAAAGCCCACTCCAGAACCAGTGGAGAAAGGCATCCACTACCTCAGTCCTTGGCAGGATGAAGCACTCTGGGCACAAAGCCCCCTCCAGAACCAGTGGAGAAAGGCATCCACTACCTTTGTCACGGTTTCGGGCAGGTCTGATCAGGACTCTGGTTGGGACACCCCTTGAATATCCTAAAGAGGTAGTATACTGAGAAGAAGAGCAGCTAAAGGCATACACGGAAAGGACAGCTATGGACAGACACAGGAAACAGGAAAATAAAAAGAAGAGCAACCCTTGTGTGAACAAATAGGAAATGGATTACCAGTCGACAAACACGCTCGGGTTGTACACAGAGTAAGGTGCAGAACCTCCCACAGTGACAGGGAATCTCAATGCCTCTGGGCAGTTTGCTCTTACAGATAGTCACCCTGCCAGCTCCATAGAAAGGAGGCAGCAGAAGTGATTTTGTCTCTGGACCCTAGAGCACTAACAAGGATAGTACTTACATACACAGGACACGCTCTTGTGGGTCCAGCTGGAAACACAGTGGCAATTCCTGAGAAAACAGCAATAGCACACTGTCACTGTTAGGCACGAAAGACAACGTATAACCCTGGACAAGGATGGGGGCTAGAATTGCCTCCTGGAAACCAAGAGCCAACCCCAGTACAAAGGAGGACACTTATACACTGGTGAAGACTGATAGAACACTTACCAGACACAAAGAACCAAGAAGAAACAGAAACAGAAGGGAACAAACAAAGAGGCAGAGGCAGGAACTGGGAACAGGCTCAGGCTGAAGTAAAGGCAGGACTAGGACTTGAAAACAGGGTGCAAACTTCTGGCTGGAACAAACAGAGATAGGACTGGGAAACTGAGAGCAGGCTCTGTCTGGAACAGGCAAGGACAGGACTGGAATACAGGGAGTAGGAATGAGTAGTAAACAGGACTGGGAAACAGAGAGCAGGTTCAGGCTGAAACAAGGCAGGAGCAGGGCAGAGAAACAGGCAGCAGGCTCTGGAAGAAACAAACAGGTACAAGGCTAAGTAGTAGGGAGCAGACTCTGGCTGGAACAATCAGGAACAGGGCAGAGAAACAGGAAACAGGATCAAGCTGGAACAGCACAGGAACAAAACTGGAACACCATCCGACAAGGGGTCTGTAACACAAAGGAATCGAACTTCAATACACTACGGGGATCTTGCTTGACGAAATGGCTGCTTACAAGCAATTCCAAGCTGGGCAGCACAGGAGAGGTCTCAGGTGTGTGTAATTTCAGACAGTTGCAAGTCCTGGAGGAGAGGATCCGGGGAAAAGGAGCAACTGGACTTCTCCCATAGAAAACAATGGGAAACAGAATCCAGGTTTTCCTGACTACCAGGCTGTGCATTATGGGAGTTGCAGTCCCAGGAAGCAACTGTAGTACTACACAAGTATACCATGGCCAAAGGAGAAACAAACAGGAGTCTGCAAGGGACTCTAGATAAGTGTTCAAGGTGATTCCCAAGCTTCTGACAGTCCCCTTCCAGCGCCCCCTAGAAATGGGACGACAGAGTCATAACAACCTCAGTCCTTGGCAGGATGAAGCACTCTGGGAACAAAGCCCTCTCCAGAACCAGTGGAGTATCACATCCACTCACACAGTCCTTGGCAGGATGAAGCACTCTGGGCACAAAGCCTCCTCCAGAACCAGTGGAGTATCATATTCACTACCTCAGTCCTTGGCAGGAGGAAGCACTCTGGGCACAAAGCCCCCTCCAGAACCAGTGGAGAAAGGCATCCACTACCTCAGTCCTTGGCAGGATGAAGCACTCTGGGCACAAAGCCCCCTCCAGAACCAGTGGAGTATCACATCCACTCACACAGCCCTTGACAGGATAAAACACTCTGGGCACAAAGCCCCCTCCAGAACCAGTGAAGACTGTTATCCACTTGTGAGACTGTGGCTTGGCACTCCTCAGGATTGAACAGTGGGCAAACCACCCACTGTAGAGACTTGTGAGACTGTGGCTTTGCACTCCCCAGGATTGAACAGTGGGCAAACCACCCACTGTAGAGACTTGACAGACTGTGGCTTTGCACTCCACAGGATTGAACAGTGGGCAGACCACCCACTATAGAGACTTGAGAGACTGTAGCTTTGCACTCCCCAGGATTGAACAGTGGGCATGTGGCCCCCTCGTGGATTTGGCGTCGTGCACTCAACCGGCTGAGGTGCCCCCCCTTTCCCTTCCTCCTGAGGTGCCTGTTTTATTGCTATCTGATGCCCCTGCAGTGTTCTCTCCGTCATGTTCGGGTATTGAGTGTGGGCCTCGCCCGTGCAGTGGGGGTCCAGTGTTCCATGGACTTCAGTGGAGCAGTACCTAGATGTAGGAAAGTACCATCTTGCCTGGCATGTTACCCCCATATTTCACTGTATATATGTTGTTTTAGTCTATGTGTCACTGGGACCCTGCCAGGCAGGGCCCCAGTGCTCATAAGTATGTGCCCTGTATGTGTTCCCTGTGTGATGCCTAACTGTCTCACTGAGGCTCTGCTAACCAGAACCTAAGTGGTTATGCTCTCTCTGCTTTCCACATTTGTCACTAACAGGCTAGTGACTAAATTTACCAATTCACATTGGCATACTGGTACACCCATATAATTCCCTAGTATATGGTACTGAGGTACCCATGGTATTGGGGTTCCAGGAGATCCCTATGGGCTGCAGCATTTCTTTTGCCACCCATAGGGAGCTCTGACAATTCTTACACAGGCCTGCCACTGCAGCCTGCATGAAATAACGTCCACGTTATTTCACAGCCATTTACCACTGCACTTAAGTAACTTATAAGTCACCTATATGTCTAACCTTTACCTGGTGAAGGTTGGGTGCAAAGTTACTTAGTGTGTGGGCACCCTGGCACTAGCCAAGGTGCCCCCACATCGTTCAGGGCAAATTCCCCGGACTTTGTGAGTGCGGGGACACCATTACACGCGTGCACTGTACATAGGTCACTACCTATGTACAGCGTCACAATGGTAACTCCGAACATGGCCATGTAACATGCCATTCTGGCATTGGGGGGACAATTCCATGATCCCCTGGGTCTCTAGCACAGAACCCGGGTACTGCCAAACTGGCTTTTCAGGGTTTGCACTGCAGCTGCTGCTGCTGTCAACCCCTCAGACAGGTTTCTGCCCCCCTGGGGACCAGGCAGCCCTGGCCCAGGATGGAAGAACAAAGGACTTCCTCTGAGAGAGGGTGTAACACCTCTCCCTTTGGAAATAGGTGTGAAGGCTGGGGAGGAGTAGCCTCCCCCAGCCTCTGGAAATGCTTTGATGGGCACAGATGGTGCCCATCTCTGCATAAGCCAGTCTACACCGGTTCAGGGATACCCCAGCCCTGCTCTGGCGCGAAACTGGACAAAGGAAAGGGGAGTGACCTTTTCCCTGACCTGAACCTCCCTGGGGAGGTGCCCAGAGCTCCTCCAGTGTGTCCCAGACCTCTGCCATCTTGGAAACAGAGGTGTTTGTGGCACACTGGACTGCTCTGAGTGGACAGTGCCAGCAGGTGACATCAGAGGCCCCTTCTGATAGGCTCTTACCTCTCTTGGTAGCCAATCCTCCTTCCTAGGTAGCCAAACCTCCTTTTCTGGCTATTTAGGGTCTTTGCTTTGGGGATCTCACCAGATAACGAATGCAAGAGCTCACCAGAGTTCCTCTGCATCTCCCTCTTCACCTTCTGCCAAAGGATCGACCGCTGACTGCTCAGGACGCCTGCAAAACCGCAACAAAGTAGCAAGACGACTACTAGCAACCTTGTATCGCTTCATCCTGCCGGCTTTCTTGACTGTTTCCAGGTGGTGCATGCTCTGGGGGTAGCCTGCCTCCTTTCTGCACCAGGAGCTCTGACGAAATCTCATGTGGGTCGACGGAATCTTCCCCCTGCAACAAAAGACTGCATCATCGGTCCTCTGGGTCCCCTCTCAGCACAATGAGCGTGGTCCCTGGAACTCAGCAACTCTGTCCAAGTGACTCCCACAGTCCAGTGACTCTTCAGTCCAAGTTTGGTGGAGGTAAGTCCTTGCCTCCCCACGCTAGACTGCATTGCTGGGTACCGCGTAATTTGCAGCTGCTCCGGCTCCTGTGCACTCTTCCAGGATTCCCTGTGTGCACAGCCAAGCCTGGGTCCCGACACCCTAACCTGCAGTGCACAACCTTCTGAGTTGTCCTTTGGCATAGTGGGACTCCCTTTTGTGACTTCGGGTGGACTACGGTTCACTTTTCTTCTAAGTGCCTGTTCAGGTACTTCTGCAGGAGCTGCCTGCTTCTGTGAGGACTTCCTGACTTGCTGGGCGCCCCCTCTGTCTCCTCATCCAAGTGGCAACATCCTGGTCCCTCCTGGGCCACAGCAGCATCCAAAAACCCTAACTGTGACTCTTGCAGCTAGCAAGACTTGTTTGCGGTCTTTCTGCGTGGGAACACATCTGCAAGCTTCTTCACGACGTGGGGCATTTATCCTCTAAAGGGGAAGTTCCTAGTCCTCTTTGTTCTTGCAGAACACCAAGCTTCTTCCACCTGGTAGCAGCTTCCTTGCACCCTCAGCTGGCATTTCCTGGGCTCCTGCCCACTCTTGACACTGTCGCGACTCTTGGACTTGGTCCCCTTGTCTTACAGGTACTCAGGTCCAGAAATCCACTTTTGTTGCATTGCTGGTGTTTGTTCTCCTGGCAGAATCCCCCTATCACGACTTCTGTGCTCTCTGGGGGTAGTAGGTGCACTTTACACCTATCTTTCAGGGTCTTGGGGTGGGCTATTTTTCTAACCCCCACTGTTTTCTTAGAGTCCCAGTGACCCTCTACAAGCTCACATAGGTTTGGGGTCCATTTGTGGTTCGCATTCCACTTTTGGAGTATATGGTTTGTGTTGCCCCTCTACCTATGTGCTCCTATTGCAATCTACTTTAACTTTACATTGCTTGCATTACTTCCTTTTGCTATTATCTGCATAATTTTGGTTTGTGTACGTATATCTTGTGTATATTACATATCCTCATACTGAGGGTACTCACTGAGATATTTTTGGCATATTGTCATAAAAATAAAGTACCTTTATTTTGAGTATATCTGTGTATTGTGTTTTCTTATGATATTGTGCATATGACACCAGTGGTATAGTAGGAGCTTTACATGTCTCCTAGTTCAGCCTAAGCTGCTTTACCATAGCTACCTTCTATCAGCCTAAGCTGCTAGAAACACCTCTTCTACACTAATAAGGGATAACTGGACCTGGCACAAGGTGTAAGTATCTCTGGTACCCACTACAAGCCAGGCCAGCCCCCTACACTAGACTACTATTCTTGGTGTATATATTTGTTTATAGTGTATATATATTTTTGCGTACTGGATTTTAATATATTAGAATGGTTACACTCATTTCCTTTTGTCTTTGCATTCATCTGGGGGTTTGGGGGTGTGTGATGCTGTATTAATGTGTGTGTTGTCGTGGGTGGGGGTGTTGCGTGTGTGTGTCCCTTCCCTCCCCCCTCCCCTGTGCCGTAGGTGCAGTACTCACCGTGGTCTTGGCCGCCGGCGTTCGTGCTCCTGGTAGAGGAGCAAGAAGATTAGGGCAGGGAAAATGTGAAGCTCTGGTCCCATGGCGTCCTGGTTCCTCGTGGGGTATGTAGAGGTGAGCGCTTTCCCTTCGTAGTCCTGTTTCCGCCGTGTTTTTGTTTGCGGTGAATCCGCCCTGGAAAAGGTGGTGGATTGGTAGGTTGTGATAGGGTGGATGGTACATTGTCCTCCGCCCGTTTTTTGGCGATGACTGCTGCGCTGTTTGTTTGTACCGCCTTGGCAGTCGGAGTGTTAAAGTGGCTGTCTTTGTTGGCGGTCTTACCGCCACTTTAACACCGACCGCCAGGGTTGTAATGACCACATCTATGTCCGGCCTCATGTTTGGGGGTTATTATACCATGTAACAACTTATTCTAGCTTATTTGATTACTATAGTAAGAAAAAAAGCAGTCAGCGGGAGTGTGCATCATATGCCTAGGCGGAGCTCAGTTAGATGCTGGGTTACCTTCCTTCACCTCCAACGGTGATCCAGAGAAGCAGAGTTACACACCAACACCACACAAGTTGACCAAAAACTCATCTGAGGTATTTCATAGTTATACATTCTTACACACTCTGTCTGAAAAGTCAAAGGCTGCTTCCACAGGCAGTGGCACTAGGGACCTGGTTAGCAGGAACCCAGTGCACTTCAGTCAAAGTTACATAAAAAAAACAGGCAAAAAGTGGTGGGTGGGGGTACAGCAACCAGAAACCAGATTACTACATTATGTGGCAGCAAAAGTACCAGGAGCAAGCAACCCTATGTCTTACCATTCCCATGGATGCCAGGGCAAAGGCACGTCGGTCTGCCTGCGGTCAAAGGCTGTGCTCAGGAAACAAGCTTTGCTGATGGCTCTCTCCATGCAGTTAGGGCCCTTGCTAACAGTGTGATATAAATGTTTGCACAGTCTGTGGATATGTTTGTACTCAGAGAATTGGACTAGGGCTCTGTGTGATCTGTGAGAGAGCTCTAATTCTTAGTGAAGTAAGACTAGAGTTCTACAGGGCTCTGTGTGCTTGAGGCTAGAGCATTGCCACCCAGTGCAGTGGGGATAGGGCTCTGTGTTCACTAAAAGATAGAACTGTAACACCCAGTGGTGCAGGGCTAGGCTATGTGTGTGCTCAAAGATAGAGCCACATCATTCACTTGATTGGAGTTAGGGTGCTGGGCACACACGTGAATAATGCTGTACCACCCAGGGCAATTGGGCTAGGGCTCTGAGTGCACCCAAAGATAGAAGTGCAGTCCTAACAAACTCTGTGGGTTAAGGGAATGAAGGAGCAAATTTACAGACGTACTTGGTTTGCTGTGTTGCTTGAATGGGAGAGAGCACAGCACCACAATATCTTTTAACATATAGCGTTGTTTCTTTTCCTCCCTTTTGTGGCGTACTTGAGGGTGACTTGTGCCAACATATACACCTGTGCGCTCCAGTGCAAGGGTGTGTGCAGCATGCCAAGAGTTGTTTTTGTCATGAAAGGGTACTCTTCAGTACAAAATACTATGCTCAGCAATAGTTTAACACATTGCCCACTTTGTGTGTGTAATGTGCAAACGAAGTACACATGCAAAGTTGGAAACTTTGAAAAAAGCAAACTTTTTTAAAAAGTTATTCCTGCCTTTTGGAGACATTAATTTGTGGAGCAAAGTCCTATCAGTGTTTTTAGGTCTTGCCTATGACAGTGTATGCACTTTCTTTTGCAAGACCTTTTGTTATTTTACAGGGGGCTTAGAGGCCGGCCATTGGTTGCCCTTGGTTGCTTCATTGTCAGTCTCATTTACTTGCTTCTTATTGGTAAGCTTTCTAGGCTTCCTTTCTCTTCATGTACTTGTCCCTCCACTGGAGCATAGACTTATTATTTGTGTCCTTTTACTGTGCATTTTTTCAGGTCCTACTTTTTTTTGTTTAAACACTTTACAAGAATGTATGTTTTCCAGCTGTCTTCCTTGTGTACTTCTCTCCCTTCCGTGTTCTTCCTCCAGTCTCTTCAACCCACTGATCCTCCATTGTACGTCTGCCAGTCCCCAGCCCCACTCACACTCCATTGGTTTGCTCACTCCCAGTTCCTCTTGAGTTCCCTATGTTGTATATGTGCTTGCACTAGCCCTTTCCGACCATCATCTGTCTGTCTGCCTGCCCACGGCCCATCCCTCCTACTCTGTTGTCTGTTGCTTGGCACGGCCCTCCTTCCCACCCTCTGTTTTCCTTCTGCTAGTCCCAGCCCGTTCCTTCCACATTCTGGTGCCCATCTGCTTGCCCCTAGACCCTCCTGCGCACCCTCCGTTGTCCGTGAGCTCCCCCACCCACGTCCTTGCCTTCCACCCTCCATGTGGCCTCCCTCCGTGTTGCCTACCATCCTCCCTTCCTCTGTGTTGCCTCCCTGCACAGCAGACGCACTGTTGTACAAAATCGCTATAAAATATTGACAAAGCCAGTAGCTCTCTTCAGTGAGACCTAGTCACTTTGACAATGTTTGTTTTAATAGATAGGGCTTTGCGTCAAAATCCATGGGTGGTTGCAGGGGAATGCCTATGTACTATTCATGGAGCACCTCCTTGAAGCAAAGTAGGACAAATTGGTACTTTACATTACTAAAGAACTACTTCCCAATGCAAATCCGGATTTGCTCTGGAAAGTGAATCCCAAAACATGTCTGTGCGCTCGAGTGAGGATGCACCACCTAGGTTAGTGGCAGTATAGTGCTCTGCCACAGGCAAAAGGGGTGAGGAAATCGCTGTCAATCCAGTAAGTTATGTGGGTAAAGTTGGAGGCTCCTCCTAGGAAGGAACAGAGGCTGCATTAACCCTGGCCCGGAGTACATTCCTTTTGCCGTACTCCCTCCGGATGGCAGAGAGGCTGTGGATTTCACAAGTGGGTAAAGGAGGAATGCAGGGGAGGTGCCGGGGAATTCTTCTTGTCTGGGCCTAAAATACCGCCAGCGTGGAGGCAGGGGGGCGGGTGGAATTCATCATGTGGTGTTTTAGTCATCAGGACAGGCAGGTCAGAAAGTTTGCTGGTATGCGTTTTTTCAGGACAAATAATGCCTGTATCCTCTGTTAATGCAGCAGCTGTATCTTCCTCCACACCAGCGTTTGAAGTAATTACACTATAGTGTGCGTGCTACGTGGACCTCTTCTACAGCTCTTACTTCAAATGTCTGGTGTGGCCCTGGAACTGGCAATGCCCTAGTGATGGTCAGTGCTTATTTTGCATAAGAATGAGTATTGGGGACCAAAGTTTTGCTCTTAGGCCTGTGTCCAGCGCTATCGAATGTTATGGGTGCTGAGTACCATAGCTTTGTTGTGCCTTGATTCACGCTCATGCCTCTTTAATCCACCACCAGGCACTTCCTGCCCCTTTATCTCCTCTTGCAGGTTCTTGTCTACTCTCATTGTCATGTTTATTTCAGTTTTTCTCTTTCTCCTTTTTTCTTTGTTTTTCTCTCTCTTGCTCTGGATCGAAGTCTGATGACAAAACATAAGAGACGGCCCCCCAAAAAATAAATGCTGGTGGGCCTCATCTGCAAACACCAGCTCAAATTAGGCACTGTGCCATCTACTCCAGGCGCCCAATTAAGACTCTGCTCAAACTGCAAGGAGTCTAAAGTATGCATGCATGTGATATTGGTGTAGCGCAAACATACCTAAAAGGTGGCGAAGTGCTGTCCATGATCTAGGTCAAAGATACAGTTAAAAAATGATAGGAGGGGACTTTTCAAGGTGCCATGTTATGAGCACATCCCAGCTGCCATGAAAGCCTTCCAGTGACCCCCAAGAAGGGAGAGACTGCAGTTGAAAACACTTTGCAGTGCATAAATCGCACTATAGCCACACTCAACTTGACCTTTTTGTCCACTTCCTTGTTCCATTCTTGACCGAGGTGAGTTCTCCTGCCCAGTCACTCTTTTGCCCTAGTCCTCCCCGAAGGTATTATTTCAGCTCACCTATGCCTCGTAGGAGGCATACACTATGATCACTCAACCAGAAGACATGCTTTATTTTTTACATGTTGAAACTGAAGGTTGTGTTGACTGTGTATTCATAACACTCCTTTTTGCTTTCGATAATCTGGCACATTCCTTGACTGTGCATGCACTCCATGATCCCTATTGCCTCAGGTAACTTTCTTCTGGTCAGGTGGCTCCCTCGTGTAATCTGGGCTAATTTTGAGTGGATTGCAGCCTCCTACTTTTGATTCACCACACTTGCTCTCTCATTTTCTGGATCTATCAGATTGGATGGTTTCAATGTATTTTGGGGTTCAAAGATTTTCTACTCAGGCATTGACGGTTTCTTGGATGAAGACAATTCTTTCCTGGGAGTTTGTTACTTGGATGGTTCCATGTTTGTGAAAATGTTGGTACTGTTGGCATGTTTTTCTGAATCGGCTGTCTCTGCTATATCATTGGCTTGATGGTCACTAAGTCAGGTGGATCTGGTGGCTTGGGTATGTTACAGGACATCTTTTGGGAAGGTGATCTCCTGAAAGGCATAGATGGGGCTAAAAGAAACCCTTTGGGAGGAAATTGTGAAACAGAGTAGCTTTCTGAAGGCACAATTGAAACGCGAAAGAACATACCCAGAGTAATGGAATTCCCATTAAGTAATGAAAATAATACCTCTCTGGGATGTTCCCATCTTATCTGGCAACCAGACACGTAGGTACACAAAGGGATAATGGATGAAGTGCTGAAATTTTAGGAACACTCACCCCCAGTCACAGATCTGGGTTTAAACCATTGTTTTTTTGCTCACCATGCCATCCCAGTTTGGACCCAGTCATATGCAAATCAGTCTTGACCCTGCTCCTCATGGAAACAACCCAGCCTGAAATGCCTGGCGCTCCCCAGACTGGAAACAAGTATCTTGAGACTGCTTTTGGGGTATCTTTCCTCATCAGCCAGGCTATCTTGAATCCAGTGGCACAGAGAGCAAGCGACACACGTCTAGGCATACCATGGCCACTTTGGGTGACTTTATGGATCAAATCTGTTTATTGGCATTTAAACATGAAGAACAATACAGAGCACTGCAATGATCCCCTATCCTTTCAATAATGACACGCCCCATAGCCCTGCGCATATGCATCTCGTCCACATCCCACCCAGTCTTCACATTAGGGGAACATCTTCACAGTCTTGTATGACTCATATCAGCCTCAGGGCCAGAGGTCATTCAAAGCCGGATCTCACAGTGCTCATACTCAAACGAACATAAGAAAAAGAAAAAAGGAACAAGAACAATCATGCTTCTGCGCTTGTATGCTCCGCCTCTCTCTCACCTGAACGCCTCACCACTCCAATTGTATGGTCATCTCCGCCACTCTCACAGTCCAATCCCCATCATCCCACTAAACCTCTCGGGTCAACCCCAGTACTCTTAGATATGCTGGGCACGTCAGCTCAGTAAATTCTGTAGACAGGATCTGAAGGAAAGGTCTCCATAACACACTGATGTCGCTTGCTCTCTGCTTGGATGCCAAAGTCAGCTTTTCCATTGCCAAAATAAACCATAATTTCTGGAGCCAGGACCCATATGTTGGCAACCTATCCGTGCCCCATAGAGCAAGGATTGTCTGAAGGGCAGCATTAAGAGCCAGTGCCATCTGCCGTCCCCTTAACGAGCGAAGAGGAAACGTAATAGGGTTGGGTAAGCCCAGCAAGACATATGAGGGGAATCTAGGGATCTCTGTTTGAAACACCTTATCAATGTCATCTAATAAACTCTTCCAATATCGCTGTCGTTTGGGGCAGTGCCATAGAAGATGTACTAGCGTGCCTGTGTTACCGCACCCCCTCCAGCAGAGGCCAGACTTAGCCGGGTCCCATGTGTTTATTCTTGCTGGAGTGAAGTACCAGTAGGAAGTTATCTTGTAAGCCGTCTCTGTCCCGGCAGCACTATGGGCCGTGTGATGAGATCTGTAATAGATATTATCCCATTCCTCCTTCGTGAACTCTCTCTCCAACTCTTTCTCCCACCTCTGTTTACCCCTCGTCCTAGGCGGTTGCCCCCCACCCTGCAAGAACCAGTAAAGCTCTGATATCACTCGTTTGTCATCCTTCTTTGTGAAAATCCACCTCTCAAACTGGGTGAGTGGTCTATCTATCGAAGCCCTATTCGCGGGCATGAGGGCCCAATGTCGTACTTGATAATACAATTGTCTGTCCGCCTCAGTCAGCTGATACGTCTCCTGCATCTGCTCAAAAGGGATCACTCCACTCTTGTCAAAGAGACTCCCCACCCTCTTACAGCCCCCATCATACCATCGGCGGAAGCTCTCTACCTGTAGGCCTGGTGGGAAATCAAGGTTCTCTCCGATTGGTGACATAGGGAATGGAAACGTTGTGAGCCCCTGCTGACTCGCCACAGTGTCCCACACCCGCATCGTCACTCCCGTGACCGGGGAGGAATACAATCCATCCGCCCTGTGCCATTGTCGGAGCCAGGGTTCCTTCCAAATATGAGACCCTGCCACCGCCTGGTCCATAAAGCACCAGTGTTTCTCCGAAAGCGGCCTGCTCCATTCTAGAAGAAAGTGCAACTGGACTGCCTGAAAGTATTGCAACAGACAGGGGACAGCCAAACCGCCCTCCCCCCTAGAGTGGTATAGAACGTTCTGCGGGATCCGCGCCGGCCGACCATCCCAAATAAACTTCAAAATCGCGGCCTGTAAGGTCGCTATCGTGTGAGGCGGAGGAGTCAGAGGGAGTGCTTGAAAGACATAGAGTATGTGCGGAAGCACCGTCATTTTCACCGCCGCCACCCTGCCCAGCCAGGAGAGGTTATGCTTCCCCCAGCTCCCAAGGTCTCGCAGGACCTTCCGAGTTAAAGTCGCATAGTTCACGCTCGCCGTCTTTACTGCCGAGGTTGCCAGTTCGATACCCAAGTAGGGTACCTGCGATGTCGACCATACAAAGGGATAGTGGGCCCTCAGTGCTTCTACATGATCAGGAGAGATGGACAGGCTGAGGACCTGCGACTTCTGCATATTTACACGGAATCCAGAGACCTGCCCAAACTCCTCCATAGCTAACATCAAAGCCGGAAGAGATACCATGGGCTCCGCAAGGGTGAGGATTACATAATCCGCATAGAGACTAATAAGGTGATGTTCGCCCCCAAATTTGACGCCATTGACTAGGGGATTATCGCGAAGGCGCTGCGCAAAGGGTTCCATATACAGCGCAAATAGCAGCGGAGAAAGCGGACATCCCTGCCGTATTCCACGTCCCACCAAGAATGGCAAGGACAAGGTTCCATTGACTCGTACTGCAGCCTTGGGCGCCTGATAAATGCACTGGATGCAGGTCCTGAACCCCGGACCCAACCCAAAGCGCTCTAACACTTGGAAGATATAGGGCCAATGCACTCTATCAAACGCCTTCTCCGCATCAATAGAAAGGACGAGTGCCTCTTTACGCGATCTACCAGTTTTGTCTATTAAATGCAGAAGGCGCTTTGTATTATCTCCACACTGTCAGTGAGGTATAAAGCCTGCCTGGTCCGGGTCGATAAGGCCTGGCATATAGGGATTGAGGCGGTGAGCTAGGATACCCGTAAATAATTTGGCATCAATATTCAGAAGCGAAATAGGCCTATATGAGGCACAATCTTCGGGATCTTTCCCGGATTTATGAATAACAGTAATGGTAGCCTCCAGCATACTAGGCGTGAGAGCCCCGGATACCCGAAAGGAGTTGAAGAGCCTTGCCAAGACTGGTGCCAACTCTGGGCAGAACGTTTTATAGAAGAGTGCCGTGAAACCATCGGGGCCAGGCGACTTCCCGTTCTTTAGAAGTGCTATCGCAGAGATAACCTCATCTATTCTTATGGGCTGGTCCAACGAGGACGCTTCATGTTCCCCAAGCGGAGTGATAGTACTATCTGCCAGAAATGCAGTTGGGTCCACACATCTCTCATCCGCTGAATATAACCCTTTATAATACTCAGCAAACACCTCTGCCATTAGATCGTCAGTGTGCACTTCCCCCCTAGAGGGGGAGCGTATCATTTTTATGGCAGCTGCGGAGCGCTGCGCCCTAAGCCGGTGTGCTAGAAACTTTCAACACTTCTTACTTCCGATGTAGTACTTATGTTTGAGCCTTGCTATCACGTATTCAGCCCTATCCCAGTCGAGCCGTTTCAGCTGCTGTCGCTCTCTTTCCAGCTCCTGCCATACTCTAGGTGCACCAGTACATTTATGTGAACGCTCCCGAGCTGCTACCTTCTGCTCAAGCGCTGCTCTCAGTTCCTTCCGTGCTTTATTGTCTTTAGCCGCCAGGGATATCACCTCCCCCCGCACCACCGCTTTCAGGGCCTCCCATACGGTCTCTATGCTAACTCCGCCGTCATCATTAATGCTAAGGTAATCCACTATCACGCATCTCATTGTCTCCTCCGCTACTCTACTCTGCAAAATGGTGTCTCGAAAGCACCAGCTGGGGCTTCCCACACGCCTCATATCCAGACTCGCCTCCAGGGTAATAGGTGCGTGATCTGTCAAGGCCCGGGCCTCGATGGTGGTCTCCTGGATTCGAGAGATGAACACCGCGGAGGCCAGGAAGAAATCAACACGTGTATACGTTTTGGTGGCCACTGAATAAAAGGAATAGTCCCGGAGCTTAGGATGCTCCCTTCTCGAAACATCCTCCAGACCACACTCAGCCAGTTACTGCCTCCCGCCTGCTGTCAGCGCACCAGTCTGCCCATAACGATGCCCAGATCTATCCATCTCATTATCCATTACCAGGTTGAAGTCTCCCCCACGAGAATGGCACTGTCAGGGGTGGTGAGCGCTGGTGAAATGGCCTGCCTTATAAATGTTTCCTGTTGCGTGTTAGGTGCATATATTGTTGCAATAGTGAAGTGGAAGGTCCCCACCCGCACCCTGAGCGCCAGGAACCTCCCCTGTACTTCATGAGGCGTACCAACTACCTCCCCAGTGAAGGACTTTGACAAAAGTATCACCACCCTGCATGTTTCGTAGTGGCTGATGACCAAAATTGCCTAGGGAACTACTTTGACCGCATTCTATACGTATCCTTGGCCGCCAGGTGTGTTTCCTGTAAGAGACAGACATGACTCCCTGACTGCTCAAGGCCAGACAAAATCGCCAATCTATTTGCTGGACTATTAAGTCCTCGGACATTCAGGCTTAAACACTTAAAGGACATATGATGTCAGACCATTACCGTTACATTCTTCTGCAAGCACACCAAACATCGGACCCACACCAGGTTCTCCATTGGAGCAGACTTCCATACAGTGAGCGCAGGCAAGAACGGGCGCTATCGAAATTCCGGTGGAAGCACTCCCATACTCAACTTTAATGCACAACAGGTGCTTAGAACAAATAAGTCCTCTAGTACACACGTCTAAAGAGGTAAAGTCTCGTTGGGTCATGAGATCCGTCCGGATTCGTCACCACTGGTCCAGCAATTCAGCGTAGCCCCCACCCGGGCTCCTCCAGAATGATCAAAGACCCCCCTCAAAGCTCGCACGACCCCAAATCTCAGCGGCATTTCCCAACAACCCATCAGCTAGTTATTAGTCCCGGTGGTCAGGCTGCTCAATAACGATTGTCTTTCCAGTGCCTGTTCTGTCGTGGTAGGCCGTTGTTGCTTTCTCTTCCTCTCCTTCCGCCGCCACCGCGGGTGGCCGTCGCCATCCCCCTCCACAGCCATCCCGGGCTCTCCACCAGTCTCCTCCAGCTGCAGTATCCTCCTTGCCTCCGGCACCGATTCCCACCTGAACATAAGATGGAAGGGGTGACCCCAGGAGTAGGGCGTCGCATGAGGCCGTAAATGTTCTGTTATACGTCTGAAATCTCTTTGCCTTTGCAATGTCCGCAGCGAGAGATCCTGAAATAGCTGCAGCTTATGCTCCCAGAACTGTACATGCAACAGGTTTCAGGTTCTCTGTAGGATGGTTTCTTTTAATCCATAGTTGTGAACACATGCTAAAATATCTGGCGGCCGGCCTCCAGGCTACCCGGAGTGGCCCACCCGATGGACGCGGTCCAGCATAATCTCTCTTGATTTGTCTGGACCCAAGACTGAGCGGAACAACTCTGTGACGAACTCCCAAATATCCTCTTTCTCCGCTCCCTTTGGAGCCCCTCTAATGCGTATGTTATGCCGCCGTGACCGGTTCTCCAAATCTTCCACCATGATCTGAAGAAGGTCCTGTTGATCGCAAAGACGTATTATCTCCTGTTGCATGCGTTCCACCTCCTCCCCTCAAAAAATCTCACCATCCTCTACGCTCGCCACTCTATCCCCCAGGGACGTGATCTCCTTGCGCAGTTCCTTCATCTCCTGGGAGATTTCCCTCCGAAGCTCCTGCAGGTCGCTCCGAAGTAAATCAAACAGGGAAGAGAGAAAGCCTTTAGTGACTGGGGCCTCACCGTCATTGTCCACCTCCTCTCAGTCATCACAGCCCCTTGTACCCGCTGCTCCTTCAGCGGGGCCGCTTTTCGCCAGCTGGGATCTAGTCAGCATGTCCCTCACTGATTGCTCCCGCCGGGTTTTAGATGAGGCCATGACACTGCCTCTCCTGTACTGGCCGTCAGCCTCAGGCCCCAACCACTCCGTCCTAAGCTGGTCCAGCCGCCCAGGACGTCTCTTATGCCAGTGACCTCCTCAGACTATCCGCCCTCTCTCCAGCCAGGTAAATGAATCATCTTATGGCACCTTCTACTTCATGCCGCTGACTCACATTGCTGCCTTCCTGCCTGTTTACCAGGCCGACTGGGCATCTTCCTTCTCCTCCGTCCCTGGGGAGTACAGTGCCGGCCGATTATGCCGCCGATCGGGGTCCGCTGTAACCAAGCCGGGCCCCCTCACCAAGACCGGCGGCAGGGCATCCTCTCTGCTCCGCCACCACCTCTGCGGTCAGGGCTCCGTCACAGGCCCAGGCCCAAAACGGACCGCCTAGGCCCCAGGGGCGGAGTCCGCCAAGGCCTCCCGGCCCTCCATCCCCGTGTCTGCTCCTCTCTCTTACCAGGTCTGCCGGGCCTCCTCCGATGACGTCAGTGGCCCCACCAGTCCGCTCCGGGTTCTCTGGCCTTCTGGGTCTCCCCGCAAGGCCCGGCTCTCCTCGCTCCCCGCCGCGCACGGCAGCGCGCGCCGGCCCAGGCACGGTCCGACACCGCCGTCCCGCGCGCCCACAGGCAGGCCCCTGGTTTCCTCTCCCGTGCGCCCGTTGTCTCCGCTCGCCCCTCGGCAGGCCGGGGTGTCCAGGAGGCAATATGCGGGGGTTACGATGCTTTTAATGAGGCCCGGGCGGGGGAGCTCGCGGAAACGCGTCCGCTCACGCCGCCATCTTGGCCACGGCCCCTTTGGGTGACTTTAGCCACATAAAAGGATGATGAATGGAGTGCTGAAACTTTTCGAACGCTCACCTCAGTTACAGATCTGGGTTTAATCCACTGTTCTTTTCCTCACCACACCACCACAGTTTGGACCCAGCCATATGCAAATCAGTCTTGACCTTGCTCCCCATGTGAACAGTCCAGCCCGATCTGCCAGGCCAGGTCATCCCTGGGCCGGAAAGAAGCATCCTGGGACTGGTTTTGGGGTATCACCCCTCATCAGCCATGCTAGCTTGAATTCAGTGACACAGTGAGCAAGGGATCCACGTCTGGACTTACCCTGGCCACTTTGGGTGACTTTAGCAACACAAAAGGATGATAGATAGAGTTCTGAAACTTTTCAAACACTTACTCCCAGTCACAAATCTGGGTTTAATCCATCATTCATTTGTGCACTGTTCCACTCCAGTTTGGACCCAGCCATATGCAAATCAGTCTTGACCCTGCTCCCCATGTGAACAGTCCATCCTGAACTGCCAGGCCAGGTCTTACCTGGACCAAAAACAAGCATCCAGGGACTGGTTTCGGGGTAGCACCGCTCATCAGTGAGGCTACCTTAAATCCAATTGAATCCAGTGGCACAGTAGCATGGGACCCACATCTGGCATGGAGTGCTGAAACAAAGTACTTTAACAATACAGTCAGTTTACATATGAAAGTAGTAGTAAAGGGGGTTTGGTTTCTTGGGGCGGTGTGGGGAGTTCAGTGGGAAAGAGGGGTTAGGGTTTACAGTTCTTCCTCCTTCTCACGCTCCTTGTTGTCCTTGTCTGTGTAATCTTTCAGCAGGTTGTGTACCATTCTGCGGCACGCTTCCCTGCTCACCACCTCCCCGTTGGTCACCAGTCAGGTCCTGGCATAGAAGAGGATGTCCTTTACGCAGCAGAGGATTCTCCAGCATCCTTGGATAGCCTCCACTAAGTGTGTCTTTGGAAACAGCCCATACAGCACAGAGTGGTGAGTGATGTTTGGGTATGGTATGTGGGCTTCCATTTCTTGTTTTAAGGCTCCCTGCAGTCTCTGGGCACAAGGGCAGTCCCAGAAAAGATGGTATGTAGTTTCCTCTGCGGGGACTCCCCTTGGGCATTCGCTGTGTGGGCACAGGCCCCTGCTGTGCATGAATGACCGGACTGGCAGTCCCCCTTTCACGGCCATCCATGCAATGTCTTTGTGTCTGTTGGTCAGGGATGGGGAGGATACATTTTCCCACACCATTGTTGCTGTAGCGGGTGGCAGATCACTGACTGGTTCTGTGGTGTCCCTGGACCTGATTAGTCTGTGGATTGTCCTGGGCATCCATAGGCTTGGTGTGACACAGTTCAGCCCAAATTCCACCACAAACTTCTCAATCTCCTTGTAGTACCAGGGAAGGTCCCAGTTGAACATTGTTGCATTCTCCCACTTATCCCACCCCAGTCTTCTCCATACCGGGAGCAGGAAGAAGCGGAAGACCCTGTAAGCTGAGTGGTCCTTGTTCTAATTTCCCACGGTTATTCGGATGCAGCCACACACAAAGAAGGCTCTGAGGATTGTCGGGATGTCAGAGACTGCCTTCCCTCCCTTCTGATGCTCCTTGTGCATGACTGTCCTTTTCACCCTGTCCATCTTTGAGTGCCAAACAAAGTGGAAAACCATGCTGTTCACAGCCCGTGCTACATTGGCCAGGAGTGGCCAGGTCTGTGTCACATACTGCAGCACAGGCAGTGCGTTGTTCCTGAGCACCAGAGCCTTTCCTTCAATGCTCAGGTGTCTCACTCTCCAGAAGCCCAGTTTCTGCTTGACTTTGGCCAGGCGTTCGTTCCAGCTTTTCGCCGCTGCTCCTGGTCCCTCAAACCAGATACCGAGGATCTTTACCAGTCCTGCCTCAATGGGGAAAGGGAGAGGCTAGTTACATAGGTTCCAGCGGCCAAAGAGCTTTGCCTGTGATTTGTCCACGTTGATCTTTGCGCCTGATTCTTGGCCAAAGTCCTTGCATGCCTCCAGCAGGGACTGGACCGATTTCCCATCCGTGCAGAAGAGGGTGACGTTGTCCATGTACAGCGTGCACTTGACTTCATCCTTTGCGTCTCCTGGTGTCGGGATCCCTCTGATGCTCGGGTTCTTCCTGATCTACTCTGCGAGTACAGAGAGGGCGAGAGCAGGCAGCCTTGTCTTACCCCAGACCTGATAGGAAAGGGGTCTGTTTTCCAACCATTTACTATGACTGAACTGAAGATGTGTGTATGCATTATTCTAACATAATTGCAGAACCGCTTCCCCAGCCCAAAGCCCTGCAGTACCCTCTCCATGAACTCATGGGAGACACGGTTAAAGGCCTTTTCCTGATTGAGACAGACCAGCGCAGCGCGGATATTCCGGTCTGTGATGTACTGGATTGTGTCCCTGATCAGTGCTAGGCTGTCCGCTACCCTTCGTCCTGGAACCCCACAGGTCTAGTCTGGGTGAACTATCTCTCACATAGCGCTCTTGAGTCTATTCACCATTGTCTTTGCCAGGATCTTGTAATCCACATTCAGGAGAGAGATGGGATGCCAGTTCTTAAGGTCACATCTCTCCCCCTTATGTTAATACAGAAGCGCGATCATTCCTTCCCTTAATGTGTGGGGCATGACTCCCTCCTGCTCTATCTCCTCATGCAGCTCCAGAAGGTCTGGTCATACTAGGTCCCACAGTGAAGTATAGAATTCAATTGGTAGACCGTCACTACCTGGTGTCTTTCCAGACTTGAAGGATTTAACTGCAAGATGCAGCTCATCCAGAGTGAGGGGTGCATTCAGGACTTCCCTTACTGGTGTGGAAACCTTTCTCGGGATACCTGACAAAAACTTTTCTGCCTGATCCCCATCTGACCTCTACTCTGAGTAGAGGTCCCCATAGAAGTCTGTCACAGCCTGCCTAAAGCCTTCCTTGGTGTCATACAAGAAGAAGGAGTTGCATTTCTCTCCCTTTTCCAGGTTCTCCACCTTAGAATGGAAGATGATCCTCCTGGATTTGTCATGAAAGTGCTCGCTCTGCTCTTTCTTGACTGCCTCCAGAGGGTACATGACGTCCCATCCCTGGAGTTGGAGGTCGTGCAGTTCCTGCAGCTGTTGCTACAGTCTACTGAACTCCTTCCTTCTCCCCCTGGCTGCTTTCCTGCCCACGTTCTTAAAGAAGTCCTGAATCCTGCCTTTTACCCACTCCCACCATTCCCCTATGGACTGGAAGGTGTTTTTTATGCCTTGACACTCACTGTAAGTCCTCCTGAGCTCCTCCTGTGCATCCCCTCTCCCCAGCAGAGAACTATTCAGATTCCAGGTGCCTGGACCTGTCAGGAACTTCCCAGTTAGCTCCCCCTGGAATCTGATAGCCCTGTGATCAGAGAACTGCACTGTTACCATGGAGAGTTGCCTGATCCTCACTGATTTAGAGGTGAAAACAGTCTATCCTGGAGAGCACGGATCCATCAGGGCAGCTCCAGGTGAAGTTCCTGGCTTCCGGCCCCATGGATCCAATGACGTCTGTCAGGTAGGCCTCACCCACCATTTGCGCCAGGAGTTTTGTGGCATCATCCATCCATCCTTCCCCAGCCCTGGTCCCACATCGACCACCACTTTCTAGTATACAGTTGAAATCCCCACCCACCATGATTGTTCTTGAGGTGACCTGCTGTGGTCTGAGGCGCTGGAACAGCTCCCGTCTCTCACATTCATCAGAAGGTGCATACACATTGATCATTCTAACTGGTTCTCCTGCCCATGAGCCATCAACGACAAGATCCCTGCAGCCTTCCAGCTCGGTGACCGAGTCTACTGTGAAGCACCACCCTCTGACTAGGGTAGCGGCTCCTACAGACCTACTGCTGTTCCCCCCAGACCACAAAGAAGGCCCAAATGTCCACTGCTGTTCTAGGTGTGTGTATGAAGCTGCAAAAGGGATGGAGCATTCCTGAATCACGTACACATCACATTCCTGGCTGGCAAGAAAGTTCAAGGTGCTAGCACATCTGCGCTTGTCTCTGATACTTCTCACATTTATGGAAAACAATGAAATAGCCATCTTAATTAGTGTTTAAAAGTTTAAGTTAGGCTTAAATACTATCAATTCAGAGTAATTAACTGTTTATACACAGTGACAAGGCTACTTACAGGGCTGGTCAGGCTCCTGGCGGGTCTCCGGCGCGGGGGCTGTTGTCTCGCCCACCGTTGCTTGGTGCTTCTCTGAGGCTGGCTTGCCCACCTGGCTGGTCTCGGGCTCTTCCTCCTCTAGGTTGGCGGGCAGGCTTTGCTGTTCCTCCTCCATGGAGGCCTCTTCCTTCTCGAGTCTTGCTGGTGATGGTGGTGGGGACGCCTCCATGACGCTGGCTAGCGCCCTCATCTCCTGCAGCACTCTGGTCACTTGGTCCAGATGGTCGTCTGGCCCCTCATTCCCTGGTTGTTCTCCTTCCTCTGACTCCTCAGGATCGGAGTTAAGGTTGTGGTTGCTCAGTTACTTCTTCCTGCTCTTCTTTGTTACTTGTGGGGGACTGTGCCTCCTTTTCCTGCGCTCCTGTTTCATCCAGGGCCCTTCTTCCTGGATCTCAGAGGCAGGTTGGGGAGCGTTGTCTGTTGGTCCACTCTCAGGGATGGCCGGCATTTCTTGTTCTGTGCTCTGTGGCTCCAGGGCCTGGGTGGAGCCTTGGTCAGGTTTGGCTTGCTGGGGCCTTTCCTCCTCCCAGTTTCCTTGGTCTTTCTGGGTTCTGGGACTGGAAGACTGGCCGCGGCAGCCACCTCTTGTGCCGCTCTCCCGGGAGGTTTGGCCTCCTGGGTGTAGGACTTGGCCCTTTGCGGTCAGTCCTTGAAACGGTGGCCCAGGGCACCGCAGAGGTTGCAGGGGGCTTCCTCTTTGCATGCCCTGGCTGTGTGTCCTTCCCTTTTGCAGTTCTTGCACACTTGCACTGTGCAATCTTTAGCGGTGTGGCCCGGTTTATTGCACTTGTTGCGCAGTTTGGGCTGCCTGGGGTAGTAGAGGTAGCCTGAGTCACATCCTATGGAGAAGCTTGAAGGAGGGTGATGGATTCCATTTGGGGCGGCGGTGTCCTCTTTCAGCTTCACCATGACTGTCCATTTACCATCCCATATGCCATCACTGTCCAGGTTGCGGAAGGGTTCTCTCGCCACTGTGCAGTGGCGGCGTAGGAAGGTGGTCAGGTCCTGAATGTTGACGTGAGGGTTGTAGACGTGCACGGTCATCCTCTTGACCTCCATCACGAGTTGGCACTCCAAGTGGAAGTCGGAGAAGGGTTTCTTGTCCCGTCTTGACCAGCACATCTGCCAGTATCCTGCAGTCCTGGGGCTGGTTTCAGTGTATCACTCCTCATCAGCCAGGCTAGCTCAAATCCAGTGACACTGTAAGCAAGGGACCCACGTCTCAGCGTACCCTGGCCACTTAGGGTGACATTAATAACACAAAAGGATGCTGAAGCTTTTCGAACACTCACACCCAGTCACAGATCTGGGTTTAATCCATCATTCTTTTGCTGACCATGCCACTCATGGCTGTTCCCATGGGGAGAAGGGTCAAGACTGATTTGCATATGGCTGCCTCCATACTGGGTGGTGTGGGGAGCAAAGGAACAATGGATTAAACCAAGATCTGTAATTAGGGGAGAGGATTTGAAAAGTTTCAGCATTCCACCCATCATCCTTTTGTGTTGCTGACCCAGACACCTAGGATCTGCCTCCAACTGTCTACTTACCACCCACAAGGTGAAGTTGAAACAGTTTGTAGCTAGGCCCACGCACCTCTCTGATGCAACCCACTGGAACTTCCTCCCACCCAAAGCAGGTCAGCGATTCCCTCCCTGGAACTTTACCTACTCTGTGCAGAAAATGAGGCTGTATACTTTAGCATACATGCCAACATTTGAGGACATAATAGGGGAAATAGAGAAAAAACAGGGTCAGTTATATTCTTGGGTAAGTATTAAGCTGGAGAAAGCTAAAATATCATTTGTTGCTTAAAGTGGACAGGTAAGGGGAAGCAATGGCTAATAATATGTAATTGATAGGAGGTGATAAAAGCAGTGCTTTAAATGGGCCGGTACTCTCCGCGCCGAAGTACCGGCACTTTTTTATTTTGAGAGGGAGAGTACCGGCACATCTCAAGAAAAACGTAATACTTTTAAGAGGAGAGTACCGGCACTTCTCAGAAACAAGCAGATATTCTGGTACAGAGTACCTGCACTTCTATTTTTCCATTTAAAGCCCTGGATAAAAGAGAAATAAACCTGTATGAGAGAGAGGATGTCAATGCAGAAGTCACATAGCACGTCTCAGGCGGAGAGCGTAAACTTAACGCCGTAAAGAAGATGGGGACAGGCAGCGCTCCAGACTCTGGATGCACTTGTGCGCGAGAGTGCCAGGGTGGAGCTATGTGCATGTATAGGCACTGTGGGTGAGGCTAGAAATGTGCTGGAAAAATAAGGCCAGACTTAGGTAGCGCACGACTGGCGTAAACCTGAAATCCCCTTTTAATGCCCAAGTGATGTCATTCTTCACACTTTGTGTGAAGCAATAAATCCCACACACCAAGCCCAGACATTCATCCTGGCAGAATTCCAAAGAGCAACCGAAGTGGTGGGAAATTCCTGTGGGCCAGTCATTCGCACGGGCTTGGGCAGCAGGGTGATGAAGGGGGAGCGGGTCACCCTGTCCCTGAACGAGGTGCTTTTGTTGGCAACAGCTGGGCGCGAGTGGGCTGTCTGTGGCAAGGTCCGCAGTAACAATTAAGCAATCAGCTTAACAATTCGTCACCAAAACTCCTGCGGCTCCCAAGGTTACCAACTCCCTTCCCTCCCACAGTAGAGAAATTATAGGTGTGCTAATTGCAGCCCTCGGCAGAAAGGGTTTTGTGCAGTGCTTTACTTGCTTCTACATAAAATAAAAGCACCTGAAAAAAAAATGAGCCCCTAGCACCCACGGACAAGGAGTGAAGACTGAATGTAAGAGACTACAAGCACTGGCAAAGCCAATAGGTCTCGCCTTTGATATCGGCACCAACCTATTGCCTTTGTCAATGTTTTTCTCCTGATTGCGTACAAAACTATCATATAAAAAACATTCAGAAAAGGCCTCTCTACATACTTATAATGGCCGTTATGGAATGATTGCAAAACCAATCACACGTGGAGATAGCCAGCATTGGCGTATTGCAGCGGACGAGCAGGGCCACATCCTGCTCGAGTATGGCAGAGACAGACGAGGGGCAGAATGATCTGGGCCACAGGGGAAAGGTCAGAGAAGTGTTAAGGCATGGGCAAACTAGGCGATTGCCTGGTCCTCCACTGTTCAAAGCCCCCCCCTTGATAAAGTGATTACAATTGTTAAAATACTTCCTTATTTTCTTTCTCTATCTCAACCCCCTCACAGTACCTCTACATCTGTCTCTTTCTTTACGCACCTGTCCCTAGACTTGTCATCTTTCTTTTTGTATATTTCATATCCTTACCCTTATTTACCTTTCACCCTTATTTACATATCACTCTTCTGTCTATCTTACTATAACGTGCTCTTGCCTCCCTTAGTCTTCTTTGCTTCTCCTTCTACTTCTCACCTTTCTGTACTTTTCCCCTCTTTCTATCGCTCTCTAACTTGTTGTGTCTCATCTCTCTCTGCCTTGGTGATCACTAAATCCCCACTTTTCTCTCTACTTCACTTCTCTATTTCCTTTTCTCTTTGACTAGCTTTGTGTTTCCTGCTCGCTCACCACTTCACGCATCTTTGTGTGTCATATACACCTCCTTACTTCACCTAATTTCTTTGACCTCATCTCTTTCTGTTTACCTCCCTAATCACGTCTCGTCTCGGTGTATTTCTAAGCACCTACCCACATCTTTATTGAAACTCTCTCAGTCGTACCTTGGTCTGCCTCACTAATCCTTCCATACACCACCCCTATCCTGGGCTCTCTCTAGCATTCTTTCACGCCCTTGCCTTTTTCTTTCCGCCCTTGTGTCTTTCCTCTACCTCTCTTCCCCCTTCTTCCTACCTCACCTCATCTCTTGCCATGCACCTTCTTATCTGTTTAACCTCCCTGTAGCTCTCCTTCATCTGCCTCGCCTCTCTCTCAGCCTCAGCTCTCTTTAATTAACTTCTATATGTCTCTTTCTCAACCTTTACAAACCACTCTCTACTTGTCTCACTCCCTCCATTTTTCTTATCCAGAGCTAGATGTCATTATTAATGGAGAGGAATGTACACATAGAACACGCATTGGCAACACCAATAGGTCTTGCCTATGTGTGATATGTTAGCTTTGGTGGAATGGAGTGATGTGGAGTAGTGAAGCATGGAACGAGTAGCATTGTGTGGCAAGGAGTGGAGTAGCATTATGTGGTGTAGAATGGAGTGGCATTGCGTGGCTTGGAGTGGAGTGGCATTATGTTGTGCGTAGTAGAGTGATATTTTGTGGCTTGCAGTGGCTTGTAGCATGGAGTGTCGTGGCGTGAAATGGCATTGTGTTAAGTGGACTGGAGTGGACTGGTATTGTGTGGTGGGAAGTGGCATTGCCTGGAGTGGCACTGTGAGGAGTAGTATGGCATTGTGTATAGTGGAGTGGAGTGGCTTTGTGTGGCATGAATTTGAATGGAGTGGCATTGAGTAAAGTGGAGTGACATGCCACAAAGTGCTTCAATGCCTTGTCAGGGGAAATAAACACTTTATAAATACAGTTACAATTTAGTGGCGTGAAGTGGCATTGAATGGAATGGTGTGAAGTGGCATGAGTGGAATTGCATTGCCTGGCATGGAGTGGTATTGTGTGGTGTGGAGTGACATTATGTGGTTTGGAGCATAGTGGCACTGAGTGGAGTGGCATTGTGTGGTGTGGAGTGGACTTGCACTACTGTGTAGTGTGAAGTGGAATGGAGTGTATTTGAGTGGGGAGGTGTGGTTTTGAGTGGAGTGGCACTGTGTAGGGTGGCATGGTGTGGCACATTGTTGAGTGAAGTACCATTGTCTGAAACAGAGTGGAGTGGTATCATGTGGCATGGAACAGAATGGCATTGTGTGGCATGGAGTGGAATGGCATTGTGTAGTGTGGGGTGGCAGTTTGTGGTATGAAGTGTAATTGTGAGGCATTGAGTGGTATGGAGAGGAGTGGTATTGAATGGGGATGAGTGAGCTGCATGGAGTGTAATTATGCGGCATTGTGTTGAGTGGAGTGTAATTGTGTGGAGTGGAATTTTGGGGAAGGACTGGAATGAGATTATGTGGCATTTTGGGGAGTGACCTTCATTGTGTGGCATGGAGTGGAATTGTGTGGCATGCACTGGCATGGAGTGGAGTGGTACTGTGTGGTGGAGTGGCATTGCGTGGAATTGAATTCCATGAAGTGGAGTGGAAGTTTGCAGCATTGTGTATTTTGGAGTGAAATTGTGTGGCATTAGTGGTCTGGACTCGAGAGGAGTTGAGTGGAATTGTATGGCATTATGTGGTATGGAGTGAAGTGTAATGGAATTTTGTGGCATTGTGTGGCTTGGAGTGGAATTGTGTGGCATTGTGTGACATTGTGTGGGGTGGAGTGAAGTGGAATTATGTGGCATTGTGTGGCGTGGAGTGGCTCAGAGTGTCTTTGTGTGGCAGTGTGTGGCGAGGAGTGGAGTGGAACCGTGTGGCATTGTGTGGAGTCGAGTGGCATTGTGCAGCAATGTGTGGCGTGGTGTGGAGTGGACTGGACTAAAGTAGAATTGAGTGGCATTGAGTAGCATGGAGTGGAGTGGAATATTATGGTGCGGAGTGGAATGAAGTGAAATTGAGTGGATTGGAATTGATTGGAGAGGAATGGAGTGGGATTGAGTGGAGTGGCCTGGTGTGGCATTGTGTAGTGTGGAGGGGAGTTGAGTGATATTGAGTGGCGTGGCACTGAGTGGCATGGAGTGAAATTGTGTGACAAAGTGTAGTGTGGAAAGGCATTGTGTAGCGTAGAGTGGAAATGCGTGGCAATGTGTAAGGAAATGCCTCCTTGGCATGGTTGCCCCCTGACTTTTTGCCTTTGCTGATGCTATGTTTACAATTGAAAGTGTGCTGAGGCCTGCTAACCAGGCCCCAGCACCAGTGTTCTTTCCCTAACCTGTACTTTTGTATCCACAATTGGCAGACCCTGGCATCCAGATAAGTCCCTTGTAACTGGTACTTCTAGTACCAAGGGCCCTGATGCCAAGGAAGGTCTCTAAGGGCTGCAGCATGTCTTATGCCACCCTGGAGACCTCTCACTAAGCACAGACACTCTGCTTGCCAGCTTGTGTGTGCTAGTGAGGACAAAACGAGTAAGTCGACATGGCACTCCCCTCAGGGTGCCATGCCAGCCTCTCACTGCCTATGCAGTATAGGTAAGACACCCCTCTAGCAGGCCTTACAGCCCTAAGGCAGGGTGCACTATACCATAGGTGAGGGTGCCAGTGCATGAGCATGGTACCCCTACAGTGTCTAAACAAAACCTTAGACATTGTAAGTGCAGGGTAGCCATAAGAGTATATGGTCTGGGAGTTTGTCAAACACGAACTCCACAGCACCATAATGGCTACACTGAAAACTGGGAAGTTTGGTATCAAACTTCTCAGCACAATAAATGCACACTGATGCCAGTATACATTTTATTGTAAAATACACCCCAGAGGGCACCTTAGAGGTGCCCCCTGAAACTTAACCGACTATCTGTGTAGGCTGACTAGTTTTAGCAGCCTGCCACAAACCGAGACATGTTGCTGGCCCCATGGGGAGAGTGCCTTTGTCACTCTGAGGCCAGTAACAAAGCCTGCACTGGGTGGAGATGCTAACACCTCCCCCAGGCAGGAATTGTCACACCTGGCGGTGAGCCTCAAAGGCTCACCTCCTTTGTGCCAACCCAGCAGGACACTCCAGCTAGTGGAGTTGCCCGCCCCCTCCGGCCAGGCCCCACTTTTGGCGGCAAGGCCGGAGAAAATAATGAGAAAAACAAGGAGGAGTCACTGGCCAGTCAGGACAGCCCCTAAGGTGTCCTGAGCTGAAGTGACTCTAACTTTTAGAAATCCTCCATCTTGCAGATGGAGGATTCCCCCAATAGGGTTAGGATTGTGACCCCCTCCCCTTGGGAGGAGGCACAAAGAGGGTGTACCCACCCTCAGGGCTAGTAGCCATTGGCTACTAACCCCCCAGACCTAAACACGCCCTTAAATTTAGTATTTAAGGGCTACCCTGAACCCTAGAAAATTAGATTCCTGCAACTACAAGAAGAAGGACTGCCTAGCTGAAAACCCCTGCAGAGGAAGACCAGAAGACGACAACTGCCTTGGCTCCAGAAACTCACCGGCCTGTCTCCTGCCTTCCAAAGATCCTGCTCCAGCGACGCCTTCCAAAGGGACCAGCGACCTCGACATCCTCTGAGGACTGCCCCTGCTTCGAAAAGACAAGAAACTCCCGAGGACAGCGGACCTGCTCCAAGAAAAGCTGCAACTTTGTTTCCAGCAGCTTTAAAGAACCCTGCAAGCTCCCCGCAAGAAGCGTGAGACTTGCAACACTGCACCCGGCGACCCCGACTCGGCTGGTGGCGATCCAACACCTCAGGAGGGACCCCAGGACTACTCTAAGACTGTGAGTACAAAAACCTGTCCCCCCTGAGCCCCCACAGCGCCGCCTGCAGAGGGAATCCCGAGGCTTCCCCTGACCGCGACTCTTTGAACCTAAAGTCCCGACGCCTGGGAGAGACCCTGCACCCGCAGCCCCCAGGACCTGAAGGACCGGACTTTCACTGGAGAAGTGACCCCCAGGAGTCCCTCTCCCTTACCCAAGTGGAGGTTTCCCCGAGGAATCCCCCCCTTGCCTGCCTGCAGCGCTGAAGAGATCCCGAGATCTCCCATTGACTTCCATTACGAACCCGACGCTTGTTTCTACACTGCACCCGGCCGCCCCCGCGCCGCTGAGGGTGAAATTTCTGTGTGGGCTTGTGTCCCCCCCGGTGCCCTACAAAACCCCTCTGGTCTGCCCTCCGAAGACGCGGGTACTTACCTGCAAGCAGACCGGAATCGGGGCACCCCCCTCTCTCCATTCTAGCCTATGTGTTTTGGGCACCACTTTGAACTCTGCACCTGACCGGCCCTGAGCTGCTGGTGTGGTGACTTTGGGGTTGCTCTGAACCCCCAACGGTGGGCTACCTTGGACCAAGAACTGAACCCTGTAAGTGTCTTACTTACCTGGTAAAACTAACAAAAACTTACCTCCCCTAGGAACTGTGAAAATTGCACTGTGTCCACTTTTAAAACAGCTATTTGTCAATAACTTGTAAAGTATACATGCAATTTTTATGATTTAAAGTTCCTAAAGTACTTACCTGCAATACCTTTCAAATGAGATATTACATGTAGAATTTGAACCTGTGGTTCTTAAAATAAACTAAGAAAAGATATTTTTCTATACAAAAACCTATTGGCTGGATTTGTCTCTGAGTGTGTGTACCTCATTTATTGTCTGTGTGTATGTACAACAAATGCTTAACACTACTCCTTGGATAAGCCTACTGCTCGACCACACTACCACAAAATAGAGCATTAGTATTATCTATTTTTTACCACTATTTTACCTCTAAGGGGAACCCTTGGACTCTGTGCATGCTATTCCTTACTTTGAAATAGCACATACAGAGCCAACTTCCTACAGTTGCATTTTGCGTAGTGGTGTAGAATTGCATGGCATGTATAGTGTAAAGCATTGTGGAGTGGAATTGTGAAGCATTGTGTGGTGTAGACTGTCATTGAGTGGCATTGTGTGTAATGAAGTGGAGTGGCATTGTATGGCATGAAGTGGCATGGTGTGGAGTGGAATGGAATTGTGTGACATTATGTGTTGTGAAGTGAAGTGGAATTGTGTGATATGTACTGGAGTACTGGAATTGTGTAATATTGTGGTAAATGAAGTGGAATTGTGAGGCGTTGTGTAGAGTGGAGTGAAACTGAGTGGAGTAGAATTTAGTGGAATGGAGTGGAATTGTGTGGCTTGGAATGGCATTTTGTGGCATGGAGTAGAATTGTGTGGCATTGTGTGGAATGGGGTGCAGTGGTTTTTAGTAGAGTGGAGTGACATTGTGTGACATGAATGGCATGAAGTGGAGTGGAGTAGAATTGTGCGGAAGTGTGTGGTGTCGAATGGTGTGGCATTGTGTGAAATGGAGTGGAAATGTGTGACACTGTGTGCTGTGGAGTGGGATGGAGTGGAATTGTGTGGCATGGAGTGGAATTATGTAGTAGTGTGTGGCGTGGAGTGGATTAGAATGTAATTGTGTAGCTTTGTGTGGTGTGGAGGGGAGTGACGTGGAATTGTTTGGAGAGAGTGAAGTGTAACTGTGTGGAGTGGAATTGTGTGACATGGAGTGCAGCTGTGTGGAGTGGATCTGAGTGGAGTGGTACTGAATGGAGCAAAGTGGAACTGTGTGGAATGGAGTGGAATTGTGCAAAATTGAGTTTCATTATGTGTGGGAAGGTAGCCTCTTTCTAGCCTTGTTACCCCCACTTTTTGCCTGTTTGTGAGTATATGTCAGGGTGTTTTTACTGTCTACCAGTGCTGATAGTGGAAACCCTATGTTGTCAGTGTGTTTGATATGTGTCACTGGGATCCTGCTAGCCAGGACCCCAGTGCTCATATGTTTGTGGCCTATATGTGTTCCCTTTGTGGTGCCCAACTGTATAACTGAGGCTCTGCTAACCAGAACCTCAGTGTTTATGCTCTCTCTGCTTTTAAAATTGTCACTGCATGCTAGTGACTAATTTTACCAATTCTGATTGGCACACTGGAACACCCTTATAATTCCCTAGTATATGGTACCTAGGTACCCAGGGTATTGGGGTTCCAGGAGATCCCTATAGGCTGCAGCATTTCTTTTGCCACCCATAGGGAGCTCAGACAATTCTTACACAGGACTGCCAGTGCAGCCTGAGTGAAATAACATCCACGTTATTTCACAGCCATTTTACACTGCACTTAAATAACTTAGAAGTCACCTATATGTCTAACCCTCACTTAGTGAAGGTTAAGTGCAAAGTTACTTAGTGTGAGGACACCCTGGCACTAGCCAAGGTGCCCCCACATGGTTCAGGGCAATTTCCCCAGACTTTCTGAGTGCGGGGACACAATTACACGCGTGCACTACATACAGGTCAATACCTATATGTAGCGTCACAATGGTAACTCTGAACATGGCCATGTAACATGTCTAGGATCATGGAATTGTCCCCCCAATACCATTCTGGTATTGGGGGACAATTCCATGCACCCCCGGAGCTCCAGCATAGAGCCTGGGTACTGCCAAACTAATTCTCTGGGGTTTTCTCTGCAGCTACCGCTACTGCCAAACCTCACACAGGTTTTTGCCCCCCTGGGGCCTGCGCAGCCCAGTCCCAGGAAGGCAGAACAAAGGATTTCCTCTGAGAGAGGGTGTTACACCCTCTCCCTTTGGAAATAGGTGTTAAGGGCCTGAGAGGAGTAGCCTCTCCTGGCCTCTGGAAATGCTTTGAAGGGCATAGATGGTGCCCTCTTTGCAAAAGCCAGTCTACACCGGTTCAGTGATCCCCCCAGCCCTGCTCTGGTGCGAAAATGGGCAAAGGAAAAGGGAGTGACCACTCCCCTGACCAGCACCTTCCAAGGGGAGGTGCCCAGAGCTCCTCCAGTGTGTCCCAGACTTCTGCCATCTTGGATGCAGAGGTGAGAGAGTACAATGGACAACTCTGAGTGGGCAGTGCCAGCAGGTGACGTCAGAGACCCCTCCTGATAGATGCTTACCTTTCTCTGTAGCCAAACCTCCTCTGAGGGCTATTTAGGGTCTCTCCTGTGGGTTTCTCTTCAGATAACGAATGCAAGAGCTCACCAGAGTTCCTCTGCACTTCCCTCTTAAGGATCGACTGCTGACTGCTCCAGGACACCTGCAAAACCGCAACAAAGTAGCAAGAAGACTACCAGCAACATTGTAGCGCCTCATCCTGCCATCTTTCTCGACTGTTTCCTGGTGGTGCATGCTCTGAGGGCTGTCTGCCTTCAACCTGCACTGGAAGCCAAGAAGAAATCTCCTGTGGGTCGACAGAATCTTCCCCCTGCCAACGCAGGCACCAAATGTCTGCATCACCGGTCCTCTGGGTCCCCTCTCATCTTGACGAGCATGGTCCTTGGAACACAGGAGCTGGATCCAAGTGTAACTCGACAGTCCAGTGGCCCTTCTGTCCAAATTTGGTGGAGGTAAGTCTTTGCCTCTCCACACCAGACAGAAATCCTGTGTACTGCATGAACTGCAGCTGCTAGGGCTTCTGTGCATGTTTGGAAGACTTCCTTTGTGCACAGCCTAGCCCAGGTCCCCAGCACTCTGTCCTGCATTGCCCAACTGGCTGAGTTGGACTCCGACTTCGTGGGGCTCCCTTTTGTTGTGCTGAGACAACCGCCGTGCTCAAATCTTCTGAAAGCCTGTTCAGGTACTTCTGCAGATGCTGCCTGCTTCTGCATGGGCTCTCTCTGTTGCTGAGTGCCCCCTCTGTCTCCTCCTCCAAGGGGCGACCTCCTGGTCCTTCTGGGGCCTTGGCAGCACCCAAAATCCTCCACCGCGACTCTTGCAGCTAGCAAGGCTTGTTGCAGTCTTTCTGCGAGGAAACAACTCTGCATCCTCCAGCATGCCGTGGGACATTTTCTGACCAAAGGAGAAGATTCTGGCACCTTCCGTTGTTGCAGAATCTTTGGCTTCTTCCACCCGGAGGCAGCCCTTTTGCACCTTCATCCAGGTTTTAGTGGGCTCCTGCCTCCCTGGACACTTGCGTGACTCTTGGACTTGGTCCCCTTCCGTTACAGGTCCTCAGGTCCAGGAATCCATCTTCAGTGCTTTGCAGTCAGTTGTTGTCTTTGCAGAATCCCCTATCTCAACTTTACTGTCTTTCTGGGGTAGTAGGGTAACTTTACTCCTACTTTTCAGGGTCTTGGGGTGGGGTATCTTGGACACCCTTAGTGTTTTCGTACACACCCAGGCACCCTCTACACCTTACACTAGGCCTGGGGTCCATTCGTGGTTCGCATTCCACTTTTGGAGTATATGGTTTGTGTTGCCCCTAGGCCTATTGTCTCCTATTGCATTCTATTGTGTTCTAGAGTGTTTGCACTACTTTTACAACTGTTTACTTACCTGATTTTGGTTTGTGTGTATATTTTGTGTATTTTACTTACCTCCTAAGGGAGTATATCCTCTGAGATACTTTTGGCATATTGTCACTAAAATAAAGTACCTTTATTTTTAGTAACTCTGAGTATTGTGTTTCTTATGATATAGTGCTAAGTGATATAAGTGGTATAGTAGGAGCTTTGCTTGTCTCCTAGTTCAGCCTAAGCTGCTCTGCTATAGCTACCTCTATCAGCCTAAGCTGCTACAACACCTCTAATCTACTAATAAGGGATAACTGGACCTGGCACAAGGTGTAAGTACCACAAGGTACCCACTATAAGCCAGGCCAGCCTCCTACATTATGTGGTGGTAAATGGAGTTACATTATGTAGCGTGGGGTGGCATTGTGCGGCATGGAGTGGAAGTGTGTGACTTGAAGTGGTAATGAGTGGTGTGGAGTGGAGTGGCATTATATGGCCTGGAGTGGAATTCTGGGGTGTCCAGTGGAGTTGTATTGTGTGGTGTGGAGTTGAATTGAGTCTAATTGTGTGGAGCGGAGTGGAATTGTGTGGAGTGGAGTTACACTGTGTGGTATGGAGTGGAATTATGTTGCATTGTTTGAAGTGGAGTGGATTTGTGTAGTATTGTGTAGTGTGGAGAGTAGTAAACTGGAATTGTGAGACTTTGTGTGACATGGAGTGCTGTGAAGTAGAGTGACATTGTGTGACATGGAGTGGAGTGGAGTGGGATTGTGTGGCATGTAGTGGAGTGGATTGGAGTGGAACTATGTGGCACTGTGTGGAGTGGAATTCTGTGGCACTATGTGGCATGGCATTGGAGGGAGTGGAATTGTGTGGCATGGAATGGAGTGGAGTAGAATTGTGTGGCACTGTGTAGAGTGGAGTGGAATTGTGTTGCTTTGTGTGGAGTGGACTGGAATAGTGTGGCATTGTGTGGAGAGGAATGAAGTGGATTGGAATTGTATGGCATTTAGGTTGTGTGGATTGGAGTGGAATTGTCTGGCATTATGTGTTGTGGAGTGCAGTTGAGTGAAATTGTGTGGCATTGTGCTGTGGGAAATTGTGTGACATTGTGTGACAGTGTGTGGAATGGAGTACAATTATGTGTCATGGAGTGGCACCATGTGGTGTGGAGTGAAGTGGAGTGGAATTGTGTGGCATTGTGTGCCATGGAGTCATGTAGAATAGAATTGTGTGATATTGTGCAGTAAGGAGTGGTGTGGATTGGAGAGGAGTGGCATTAAGTAACGTTAAGTGGAGTGGAGTAGCATTTTGTGGCATAGAGTGTTGTGGAATTGGGTGGTATGGTGTAGCTTGGAGTGGAGTGGAACTGTGTGACATTATGTGGAGTGGAGCAGACCTGTATAGCATTGTGTGGTGTGGAGCCTAACTGTGTTGTTTTGTGTAGTATGGAATGGAGTGAAATGGAATTATGTAGCATGAAGTGGAGTGAAGTGTAATTGTTTTGCATTGTGCGCAGTCAAATTTTGTGGCATGGAGTGGATTTGAATTGTGTGGCGCGGAGTGGAATTGTGTTGCATTTTGTGAAGCTGTGTGGTGTGCACACAAATCTCTACTGCCCTCTCACTCTCTTAGCTTAATTGTACTATCACTGTTACATCCAACCAGAGCCGCTCAGGTGGTTGTATTAGGCTCGGTGCTATGGGCAGGCAGATCCACTGAATAATTTTCAATGTCTATTATTTTTTTACTTTGCGATGAGACGTGTGCCTCTGATGAAAAAAAGTTCAAAATTTGAACAGGTAAGTCGATCGTCCGTTAGGGGAGGGGAGTGGGGGGGATGTTGTGTGTGTATGTAGAGGGGGTGTGTGAGTACGTGTGTGCTTGCCGGGGTGTTGTGTGTATGGGAATGAGTGCGTATATGTCTGTGGGTATGTCTGTATGGATGTGTGCGTGTATGTCTGAATGTGGGTGTGTGTCTGACTGTGTGTGTGGATGTTGGCATGTATGTCGGCGTGTGTGCATGTAAGGGTGTAGGTGGTGCCTTCGTGCGTGTCGTGTGGGTATGGGTGATGTGATGTTGGGGGTCGGGGTGGGGAGGGGGGCCCTGCCACCTTTGGGGGGTGGCAGGGTTGGTGGGGGGTGTAGGGGAGGGAGTAGGTGTGGGGGAGACCCCTATCAGTGCCAGGGAAGGAATTCCCTGGCACTGATAGTGCTTAACGCCGTGGATTTCATGGCGGTTCAAACCGCTGGAAATCCACTGCGGTAAGCCGGGTCCAAATACCGCCAGCGGTATAGTGACTCCCGCCGGGCTGGAGACCCAGATCTCCAGCCAAGCAGTCGTCTCCGCCCTGGCGGGCGGAACGGAAAACCGGCGGATGACCATGGCGGTAACCGCCATGGTCATAATTCCCCAAAGTAAGACCGCCAGCCTGTTGGCGGTCTTACCGCCGGTTTAACACCGACCGCCAGGGTTGTAATGACCCCCATAGTGCCTCAATCACAGCGTGAGCAGTGGACAGACAGTAATCAAGAGGAAGCAATCTGCTCTTGGTCCATGCTCCACAGAAGAAACAGGAAGTGACACCTGGCACACGCTGGCCAATTAGGAAGCAGCAAAGGAGAGTGACAATGCAGCAAACGAAGGGTAAGCAATGAGCGGGCTCCAAGCCTGTACTATAAACTGTTCTACTTGCTGTAACAGTGCATGTGCTGTCGGGAGGCGAGACCTAAAAAGGAGGGGAGGGAATGGGAAAGAGAATTAAAGAGAACAATTATCCGATTTCACCTGGTGGAATGGAGAAAATCCGTCAAGCAGTGCTTTCATTTTCCCTGTTGCAGCAAGAATGGAAGTTATGGGGAATGTATTTGTGAGTATGTGATGACGAAGAGCCAGCAATTATGGATACATTTCCAAGCACTATATTTCATTTTCTAAGGGCACTAGCCACTAAACATTGACCATGCTACCATTATCATGTCTACCTTAAAATAGGAGGAACATGCTAGTTAGACACTGAATGCCACATAAATTGTTGTTGCCAGACATAAATATCTAGATACAAAAAAACTGAAATTGCTTCATCAATGCTTGTCCAAGCATTCATTTATTATCCGGGCAGCTTGAGCACTTGGCAGTTTGTGGGCCTCCATTGCTGAAAGATTTATGTGTAATTCAAATATGCTGGGCATTTAGATGGTCTAAATTAGCAGAAAATAGGCGATAGATGTAAAGTTGTTCCAAGCAAAGGCCCCCTAATATGCTTTGTCTAGATCCCCAAGAATCCTTAGGTCGGACTTGGAAAAGGATACCACAGGAGAATGCTGAACCTCCCATGTCATCTTCCGTGAAATGCGCGGCTATCAGGAAAACAAACCCCGCCAATGGCAACTCTTTAAAAAAATCCCACCAGCTAAGAGCTGAAGGTGGTTTACTAAAAGCCGACTCTCTCTGTACTGTATGTATGTGAACGCATGCAGTACTATTTTGGAAACATGAAGTCTACAACAGATCGCTACAGCAGTCTGTAGAAGAAACCTAAAAAACGAACAAAGGCACACTCTCCCGCAGAGAACAACCATCACTGACTTGTTATAGGCCCTATTTTTTGATTGGACGATTGAAGGGTACCTCCGCTAGCATCAACACCTGTCAGGATAAGCAAACACTTTGGCTTCAATTTGAGTATGTCTGTTTTGAATGTCTACACTGGTTGTGGAAGGAGGCGGGTGAAGGGCTGTTGATAGCTTGCATTTTAGAGTTTTGCATTCAGGGCTCTCTACATCACCAGCCACATTCTGCTTTTTGCATCCCCCCCACTTTTTATGCTTCTTTGTTCACAATGTTTGCACCTGGTAGTCTGCTGATCACCGGGGACCCCAAGGTCAGACTCCCACGGATTGAGGTGCATCCCAACTGCTCCTCCTTGTATCCCCAAGGAGAAATGTCCGGGGAAAGGGTTGGTGGCTGGTTTGATGATTTCTGTGGTACTGACTTTTTCTGTACCCACTTGTCACAAAGTCCAACAACCTGCTACTGTGTACAATCCAGGTAAGGCTCCCCCATTGTGACCTCTGCTAATACAGATTGCTTCCTGTAGCTATGTCCCCTCCCACCCCCACAACTGTAGTTTCACCACTCTGTCGCCTTTGTGTACATGTTCTGGTGTACATTTCCCTCAATAACATACCTCTGTTTTTGTGATCGCTTTGAGGAATTTGTAAAACTCAATGCTGGTCTTTGTCTACACTGTTAAATCAGTATGTTATACATTCGTCGCAATAGAAGCGTAGAATACGGACATGCATATCCCCTTCGTTTTAACAGGTTCATGTAACTTAATCCCATTTTTATGTCTTTTTTATTATTAGAAAAGTGGATTCTCTGCCTGTGTTGAAGTGAGGCATCCTTTTACATATTCAGGTCGCCTGCTCCTTATGCCTGTATCATGGTTGAAACATCGACCTATAAAATTATTCCATATAGAGTGCACTACCACTATATTGCCAAGATACGTATAAATAAATAAGTATAGATTTACTATTCGTAACGCCAAATCTACTTGCCTTGAGAATAGAGCAGTAGCCGATATAGTGGATGCACTATGTTTGCTGGTAGGAGTCAATATTCAGGATGTGATATTATTGCAGATAGATAAAGATGTACTTTATGTGCTCAAGGTTGTTGTAACACAATAAAGTGGCATGAGACCTTTCACACGAGCACTTCACATCCCACAGAAGCGCCTACATTAATAAGTGAGATAAAACCACAACTCCATAGGGCATGGATACTCTTACAGGAGTTAGTCATATTTGGAGATATCCTGCTGTTAGATACTCTACGGTTATTATTAAATAATATGTGCTCTGGCTACAGATGGCACAGTCACTTTTGATATCATCCTGCTAGATGAGGCTCACGCATTATAGCAGATGATAACTTACTGCTGGAATTGGGAGATAAAACATTACACTGAATGCGGCCTTATAGAGGGAGCGCAGATCCTACTAAGAATGAGCTACAAGTGAGAGGAAAACCCACCAGTACCTAGGTTATATTATTACCAGAGAGGTTACCGATACTATTAGGAGCAAACTGCTACATCTAGTGAGAGCACATACAATGTTACAAGAGACATTCCCAGATATCCCCAGCTGAGAGAGTACTGACATTACTTCAGTATTTAGCCCTTTGTAGGAAAGAGCATATACAAGAGTGGAGCAGAAAACACCCCGCTGGAGGAGGCACAGAAACCACTATAGGAGTTGTCATCCTGACAGAGAAGGCTATATCCATTTTGATATGTGAAATGCCCCTCTTAGAGAGGAAACATGCACCGCTACATAAATGCAATTACAATAAATAGAATATGTGGAGATCCCATACTGCCAGAAAAGACACAGATAAGATAACCAGTGGCATCCATCCTCTAGCTAGAGTAGGCAGATACTTATTACATGATATACCCCTAACCATGCTCGCAAGAGAAACTACAAAACATTTTGCTGGCAAGGCCAGGCTTAGCATTGGGAAAGAGATCCTACTGCTATAGCGGATGTATACACTATAACTGCAAATATCTACTATGATAGTTATCTTCATAACAGAGAGCATGTTAAGGGGGTACATGCTCTATTAAAATATCATAGGCTACAGAGAGTATTAATAATGTTAAAATGCTGCCTCCCAGAGAGGGCACACATACCACTGGATCACAACCTGCTATGGAGGAAGAAAGTCTATTTCATGTGATATTCCCATGCTAGAGATCGTTAAGCCAATATTAAAAGGTGTACCCTCACTATATCACACGGGACATATTTCATGACACAAATATCACATCCACTACATCGAACTAACCACTACATCGCAAAGTATGTCTAGGTAAGTAGATGTCGTTTTAAGAATAGTAAATATACTTACCTTCACAATGAAGTGGTAATGAATAAAATGAATGGAATATTTTTGTTTGTCAAAACTAATGATCTCCATATAGTGACATACAACCTGTTCAAGGGATATCATACGAAAGACGAAACTGACATTACTGGGATAGATATCTTCCTCATAGAAGACACAGACAAAACTAGGAGCAAAGTCCCTTGTTAAACTACTGCCTGCTACAGAGTGCACAGATACTGTTATGATTCAACTTCCTAGCGAGGACACGAACCAATGGGATCGAGCCTGCTGGAAATGAGAAAAAGTTATTGCAATGCCAGAGAGCACAAGGACAATATTCAGAGGGGTGTACTCCTGCTAGAGAGGGCAGATCCGCTATTTCAGCAGATATCCACTTGCTAGATGGTGTATACCTTATCGCAGTAGATGTTATCCAGCTACAAGTGGCTCACGCATGATTACAGGTACAATCCTACTCGCTGAGAGGACACATACATTATTTCATGAGATTTAGTCCTACTAAAGAGAGGACATAATTACAAAAACATGGCCCTGCTCGATAGACATGCACGTTATTACACAATATGGTCCTGCTACAGAGTAAACATACACACCGGCATGAGAGATGCTGCTTCTAGCGTGGGCACATACATTATTACACGAGATATTGATCAACTATTGAGTGCAGATACATGATTACACGAGATACACTCCTGCTGAAGAAGGCACATATACTATTACACAAAATATAGTTCTGGTAAAGAGGGCATATACATTATTACACAAGCTATGGTTCTGCAAGAACATGCACATGCACCATTACACATCATATTGGAGCGGAAACACAGTATTAGGGAAACATTAACCTGCTGGAAGGACACAGACCCTCAAGAGATGTTCCACTACTAAAAGAATCACATATAACATTGTATATGGATTAAAGTACCTGCTGTTGTACATTATGTGAATATTGCAAGTCACCTAGGAGTTCCATAAACATATAGAGGAACAAAGCTGAAAGGCGAGTTCGTTTAGACAGTTATGGAACTCCAAGGTAACTTGCAAAATCCTTCTCATGTACGGCAGGAAGTACTTTATTCCATTTGATCCATGGTCACATCATCACTTTGTCCACTAAACAGTTAAATCCTTGGTGCATGGCACTTTCATATGAAAGAAAGAACATGTTTGCAAAAGTGAAGAATGAAAATAGAATCTCTAGTCCAACATCAAACACATCAAGAAAACTGCTAGAGATCAAAAAGATATTAGAATCATATTAATCCAAGTCCTTTTTTTTAGAAAGGCACAGTAGAAACAAGCAGAAAGATTCCATCTTTTCTACAGTTGCCTAAGAAGTGCAAAAAATAAACTTGTTGCCATAAATAAATGCTTTCTGCTTGTCACTATACAGCTAGAAAAACAGAGCAGAAGAAAGAAAATCAATGTTTTGTTGTTGTTCCATGAAGTGAGAATTCAACTATAATAAATTATTACAGTTGAGTTCTGATGTCATTTGTTTATAATAGTTAACAGAGTGTCAAGTTGCCTAATATAAAGAAATTAGAGATGAGTTTGTATACAGGGATTGCAGAATCCCATATGTTATGAAGCAATATGATACTGCTAAAAATAGCACATATTTTGTTAGTATAGTCTCACTGTAACAAATGGTACAAATGCTCCGTAAGGATATGGGAATTCATGTTTAAGATTGCAGATTCCTGATTCCATAACATGTATATATTCTATACATTTAGTTAAAATTAGAAAGTGGGCTCTATAACGTAGACACTGACTTTTGTTATGTTCAAAAAGATGAACAACCTCTGATTCTTTTCACCCCTGGTTGCACAAGATTTAAACTGTATCTTATCTTTCAGAACCTAATGTTCCCTGCACGACGACTTGCAACGCTGATCTTTGCCGGTACTTTTATTTATGTATTGCTCTTCGATTACATGTGCCTTGCTGTCTCATTTAGTAGTGACAGTGCCCTGTCAAGCATAAACGTATCTTAGTGTAAGGTTATATGACAAATATAGAGGCAACGGTTTGGTTCAGGCGGTTTCAAACAAGGACTCATGGCTGATATGTCAAACATGAGGTCTCTAAATATATTCAGAGTAAAATTCTCTGCTGAGAGTGTGTCCAGTTATCATTATCAGGACTGAATATATTTGGATGGTCACAGATTTGTGGTTTGAAGTCTTGCATAAACTACAGACCCTGATGAAGCTTGTGGTGTATGAGTAAAACACTTTGGGTGTTTGGGTGTGTTTTATGAAGAGAATTGGAAGAACAATAAAGAATTGACAACATCCATTTAGGACGTCTGGGGCACATGCCCCCTCCCCAAAATGTAATCTATGCACTGCCCCCCGGGTCCTAGTCCACCCCAGGGGAGGGGGGCTTTATTTTTTCAAATGTGGACGCCTGCAGTTTTTGTAAAATAATTGCTGCAGATTTGCAGATCCATCGTAAATTAAAAAGATATATGTTTTGGCCCTTTGAGACCACCCCCCAACCAGGCCTAAGGCGATGTGGGATCCTTACCCTGCCCCCTCATATATTTCTTTAACCTTTTTTCTAGGACTTAGGACTGAGTCCTAAGATGGCTGCGGCCACACCATTGTTGATGTGGTGGCAGCCAATCAGATCTCTCCACATATCCTCAGCAGCTTGGAATACACAACATTTTTTAGCTTTAATTGCTCATATACAACTGAATGGATTTACATCAAATTACAAAAAGCGTGCTTTCTGCACCAAGATCTAGCTTTCTGCCAAATTAGGTGTAAATCCATTCAGTGGTTTTTGTTGTGCTGGTGTCTAATTTTCCAATGGAAAAATGAATGGGGAAAACATGTTTTGGGACATCCCATTTTTCTCAGCTGATGCTTGACAGACCACCAAAAAACATTCAAGGAAGATGCTGAGGTGGATGAGACAATTGTTTGGAAAGTTGTGTGAAACTTTGTCAAACTGCGCCAAAGTTATAAGCAAACGAAAAAAGATTGTATGATAACTTTTGTATGGCATGGTACGGTATGGTATGATATGTTATTGTATGGTATTATTCAGCATGGTATGGTACAGTATGGTATGGTGGCCTGTCATTGTACGGTATGGTATGACTTGTCATTGTATAGTATAGTATGGGATGGCCTGTTATTGTATATTATGGTATTGTATGAACTTTCATTATATTCTAGAATGGGACTGGATGGCATGGCCTGTTATTGTAAAGCTTGGTATGATATTGCATGCCATTGTATGGTATGGTATGGTGTGGTATGTTATAGCCTGTCATTGTATAGTAGGTTATGCTATGGTATGGTATAGTGTATCACTGTATAGAATGGCCTGGGATGGTGTGGTATGGTAAGGTATTGCCTGTATTTGTTTAGTATGGTATGGCATGGTATGGTGTAGCATGTTATGGTATGTCATTGTTTATAGTATGGTTATGGCCTGTCATTGTATGCCATGGTTTTGGCCTTTCATGGTACATATGGCCTGGTATGGTATGTATGGCGTGGCATGGTATGGTCTTTTAATGTATGATGTGGTAATTTTGTTACAATGTACACACAAGCTACAGGAAGAAGTGCAATAGGAGTGGCCAAACAACAATGCTATTTTCATGCTTGACTGTCCTTTCCAATTGGTGCTGTTGTGTAGAACCAAAGAGTATAAGGGGAGAGGTTAAAAAGTATAATCGAACGAACATCGGAGAAGAGTGGTGAAAGCAACAGCCTGGAACAAAAGCAGGTGCAAGGCAACCCAAAATGACACATATACCCTCTTAAGGTGCTGCAAGTAGAAGAAAAAAGCATTTGCAATGCAATGGGTCTCGTGTTAGCTCGAATTAGAGCTATTGACATTGTACTCCAACTGCGAACTGTCCTATCTGTCAAAGCATTTGTTTTCCATTCAGAGATGCAAATGAAGTGGTCTACTGGCTGGAGGTTGCGGAGACCCGAATTATAATCTCAGTTCGCTAAATGTAAACATTTCTGTGCAAATCACTTCACTGCTATATGTAGTAGTTTTGAAATCTGCCAACACTTTGCAGATCAATAAACAAGCTGATTCAAAGCGCCACCCCACCATGAGCGTGAGTGCGAGAGTTATTGGCTCCCTCAGTGAATGTTTAAACAGGATTGCGGCTGGGATGAAAGGCAAATCGAAGGAGGAGGGGCCATCACACGCTGTAACAGGAGGAAACGCGATGTAGTGTGATGGCCAACAGAAATGTTCACTTAGTTAAAACACCTGGATGGGAACTCAGCACACAAAGGAGGGACATTTCACAAAATACACCAATAAAAATGAAATATTTAAGACAAGCACAGCAAAGACTGAATAGCAATAGCAGGCATGGTTAAAAGCCCGCAGAGAGATTACAACAGGCTAGCGCACTTGCGCGCTCAACCCTAAAAAAGAGAAGCCAAAGCAGCAAGCAGAAGCAGCGGAAGTACAATCCTAAAGCAAGCACTGGCAAAGACAATAGGTTTCGCCTATGCAACATCTATTGACTTTGACAATGATTTTTAAACGTTGCACAGCAGTGTGGGCTGGAGTCCAATATAGGCTGAAGTAAAGGGAAAGGAGCACTATGACGCTGCCACCATTGTCCACACCATATCGCTTTTTGTTCTTTAAATCATGTTACACAGCAGTCTGCTGTGCATCTTGGCAAAATGAATGGTATGGTGTGAAATAAAATTAAGTTCAGGTGACATTTTATTCTGATTGTAGAGCCAATGTGGACAGCTGTTGCTGTCTGCAGCAGCAAATTGGCAAACAGTGCCTGGTGTGGAGGCTCTATATCTGGTCTGGTCAGTATTTTTTCACAGGTCTCATTCACAGTTTTGGCACTGAATGGAAATTACCCCCGATGGATACGAAAAAATTCTAGATATAATGTGTTGCATTAAGTTGGATTACATGAAAAGAGACATATTTCCTGCACATGCATACATCTGAAAGGCTGTTTCAGGGCACATATCTACATGTAATTGTATTATGAGCGCTAAGTTATAATAGTATTTGCTCTCATTTAGCACTTGCTACCAAAGTGTTGACATTTTTAAGTGTTGTATTTGAGGCGATGCTCCTCAATTTATCGGCCCTCTTTTTGTTGCAAATATTGTTTTTATAAACTGCTAGTTCAACTACTGGATGCTTCAGAGCACTCTATCTTAAGCTATTATGTGGGGCTATGTTATGCTACATCACGCCATGCCACCTGATGCTATCCTATGCAATGCTATGTTTTTAGGTCGAACGTACAAGCGCTCTGACCTGTTGTAAGTCTTGTGGGCTTTCAAAGCACGTCCATCACTATCACTCATTCGTGGGCTTGCCTTTCAAAAATCCTTTATCATCATTGGTAAATGCTTTACATTTGTTCCTCCCTGGGGCAGCTTGGTTACCCCCTTGGACACTGACCCCGTTACATGGATAATTGCATGTTTGTCGATCCGTTTGACTGCGAGCAAACTTCTTTTTCCTTTTGTGTCCCTCCTTTGTGCGCACGCTCATGGCGGCCGTGGCCCTTTGAATCTGCTCGGTTATGTCAACTGTTTTACGTTTCATTTTAAATTTAAGTGAAGAGAAAAGTCCAGTTAGGAATTTACAACGTTAACAGATCAAACTCGAGCAAACGCAAGACCCATTGCATTGCAAATACGTATTGCTGTATTACAAATACCTTGAAATGCAAGCTTCTCTTTCTGTTCTTGAAAAGATGACGTGATCGTTATTGAGTCCATGCAACCTCCCGCCTGTTCACCCAAAATCTAAACGCAGAAAGTGATCTGAACTTTCATGGACGTGTATTTGGCGCACAACCATTTAAATTAAAAATACTAATTTTGTGAAATAAGTCGCACCCCTTCCTGTTTTTCAGTAAACAGCAGATGTTTTGTTTTAGTCAGTCATTGTTTGTTAAATTTAACCGGAAATGGTGTGGAAGTTCACCATAAGAGAGGCGACACAGCCATGGGCGTCAATTCATCAAAATGACAGGGGTAGTGGAAGTGACATCAAGCGCCCTTTGGCCTCCACTTTCACTCACACACACATACTTACCCTTATACACACATTTACACTTACACATACTCACATAAACACATCTCACCCACAACAGGCACACAGCATACATTTAAAAGCATTTTTACTTACCTCAGCTGCCATGGAAGGGCACATTCACACGTTTATTACACTAATAGCGGATAATATGTTATTATTCACTGTAATAACAAATTAACAGACCACAAAGGGCCACATGTATGAAAATAGGTTTTGCGACTCGCAAATTGCGAGTCAGAGCGACTCGCAATTTGCGAGTTGCAAAACCTTATGTACAACAGTGCCAATGACACTGTTAGCGATTCGCAAGGGTGTAGCAAATGACCTACCTCATGAATATTCACGAGGTAGGTCGCAATTTGCAACCCCATTGGGAATGGCCACCCTCACAGGGATGGTGGCCTGCTGGAGACAGCAGACCACCATGTCTGTGACTGCTTTTAAATAAAGCAGTGTTTTTTTTAAATGGAGCCCGTTTCCCTTAAAGGAAAACGAGATGCATTTCAAACACAAAAAATTAAAAGTTTTCTTTTCATTTTTTCAGAGCAGGCAGTGGCCCATAGGACCACTGCCTGCTCTGAAAAAATGTTTTTGCTGCCATTCACAAAGGGGAAGGGGTCCCATGGGGACCCATTCCCGTTTGCGAATTGGTTAGCACCAGTTTGAAACTGGTGCAAACCTCGATTGTTTTGCGACTGCATTCGCGGTCACAAAAAATCATACATGGGACTGCGACTCGCAATTAGGAAGGGAACACCCCTTCCTAATTGAGACTTGCAAACACTTTTTGCGATTTGGTAAATAGATTGTCGAATCGCAAAAATGGATCTCTACATCCCACATTGCATTTTGCACGTCGCAAACGGCCTGTTTTACGACGTGCAAAATGCTTCGTACATGTGGCCCAAAGAGAGCAGAGCCCCAACTGATGTCCATAACTACGAGCTGCCACTGTGTTCCTGGCACTGAACTTTGCCACCTCTGAAGCCAGGGGTCCCAAAGGCAATGCCAGAGGTCGCAAAGGGCAAGCCAGGGGTCGCAGATGCGACCCTTAAATGACGTCCAGGGAGACAGCATGTAAGTGGCTGTGAAAGCTTTTTCTCCACTCTGAGTTCGCAATAGCCGCCTCTGCTGGCTTTTACACGCACTTAAACCTCCAGCATTCACTTTCACATGTCCCCAGAGTTTGGAAATGCTGCAATAGGGACTTTCACAATGTCCCATCAGCATTATTATTATTATACATATAGATACATAATGTTTAGTGTTATCAATGGCAAACTGAACAAGCATTTGCGATGCACTAGAGTCTCGCATTTGTCCGAGTTACAGCTATTACCAGTTGTAAACTGCCAACCGGATTTTTCTTGCCACGTTAAAATAAAAAAACAGTGCTGTCGCACTGCTACAGTTCACGCCTAATGAAACCTAACGGCAAAAGTGCAATTATGTACGTAACCAGCAAAAGTGCAATTAACTGTGTAACAGGGTCGATATTATGCAAAGCTCTCGACTTCTGCCAAGCGAGATCGCGCTGCAAAAATAGAGAAAAGGTAGTCCACAAACCTGATGGGAAACAGCGAGCCTTGCATGTTTTCTGTACTTGGTCGCTGCGCGCTCGAGGAGGGCTAACCACCGGAAAAGGCATGAAGTATGCATGCCTTCCACTAATGAAAGCAAGCAGATTCTAACAGTCAAGCCCACGAATCAATGAAAGACACTGACGTGACGTGGACGGGGCTCCGAGCCCTTTTCAATTTCCTAAAGCGCCTTGCTAGTGATACGCATGCGCAAGCACATGCGACGCAGGCTCGACCCTAAAAAGCAAGCACTGGGTAGACGTTTGCTGCATGGCATTGATTTTAATAGCTCACCCCTTGGATTTTTATTGCAGAAGTCTTTCTAGAGCCCTTTAAACATCCTTTAAACATTCTTAAGAGGAGATTAATGCTGCGCAGAAGGATGATAGCCTTGGCTTGCGGGAGCAGCAGCAAGGAAAGGCTAAGCAACATGAGGGAGGAGCGTGGGAGGAGGGAAGGTGGGGTAAGACATAGGAGAGATAGAGATGAACTGTAGAGTGCCATGCAATCAGCAGAAAGTAACATAAACAAGCATTTGCAATGCAATGGGTCTCACATTAGGTCGAGTTAGAGCTATTAGCGTTGTAAACTCCTAACCAGACTTTTCTTGCCACATTAAATGAAAAAAAAAGAGCGTGATCGCGATGTGTAAAACCCAGCGCGATTGCGCTGCAAAATAAAGAGAAGAAGTAGTCCAGAAACCATATGGAAAACATGGAGCCTTGTATGTTTCCAGTAGTTTACCGGTGCTCTCGAGGAGCGCTAAACACCAGGAAAGGCATGACGTATGCATGCCTTTCACAAATGAAAACAAGCGGATTTTAAAAGGCAAGCTCACAAACCAATGAAAGTGACTGACGTAACATGGGCGTGGTTAAAATCCCCCTAAAGAGAGATTAGAAGAGGGATGGAGTGCTTTGCGCTTGCCCCTAAAAACAGTACCTGTAGGAGCATGTGGCCAGTGGAAGGACACTGGCTGCAAACAGGAAACTGTACTAGGTCCATGTTCCACAACAGGGACACACAACTGAAGTGCCAAGAGGAAGTAGGAGGGAGGTGCTGAGCATTGGCCAGTAAGAAGCAAGGAAATGAGAGTGACACAGAAACCAACTGTGATAAGTAATGTTAAGTGATGGGCGGGCATTAGCCCGTTTTTAAGCTGCAGCCCACCAGACAGCGCAACTATCTGGTTTGCTAAAGACATTTTGGATACTTTCAGAAAATTTACCTAGGTATGCCTTCCGTTAGTTGATTACCACTGGCTTTGTGGTCTGTAACTCACACTTTCCATTTGCTGGCTTTATTTGATTTAGGCTCTCAAGGTTCTGTTTGTCCCTCCCGTTGTCTAAACTGTGTTTTCTGTATTCTTCTAGGAATTCGCTTTCTGTTAACAGGCCTTTAAATCTTCCTCTTATCTTGTCACATTTGCTGTGCATTCAAAGGCTGAGATCAAATGTTAGGCACTGTCGTCCAAGGGTGCTTGTTTACTTTTCTTTCTCTCACTTCAAATTGAGAGTGTTTATGTTGCAATCTTGCTGGGTACTGGAGGTAGGAAAGAGTTTTTTTCTGTCACACAACGTTTAAATGAACTGTGTAAGTATTTCAGAATATATCAGAATTATGAATGCACAAATGGAGGCCATTTTTGATATTTCTGAAGTGTGTTGGAAACAAATACTTTAATATGATAGAAACTAATCATTAAACTAGGTAATGTAATTTCCACAAATTTTTGTCTGTGCACTGTATAGTTTTACTAGTAAAACTGTATGTATGTGCTAATGTAATGGTCATTTCAATAGAAAATGTGTTGTCTCTAAAGGCGGTGTGCTACTACACCATGAATACCACTCCATTCTACTCTGCACCACTCCACACCACTGCACTCTACTCTGCAGCACTCCATTAACACCACTCCGTGCCACTGCACTCTGCACCACTCCACTCTATGCCACTGCAATCTATGCCACTTAACGCTATTCCTCTCTACTCTACCCTGAACCACTCTGCTCTGTGCCAGTGCAATCACCACTTTACTGTACATCACTGCATTCTTTGCCACTGAACTCTACAGCACTCCAGAATAGGCAACACCAGTTCACTCTGCACACCTCCACTCTACCCCACTGTACTTTAACTCTGCCACACTGCAGTCTACCCCAGTGCACTCTATGCCAATACACTTAATGCCAATGCACTTTACTCAGTAACACTCAACTCTATGCCCCTGCACCCATTGCCAGTCCACTGTAGGCACTCTAATCTACTCTGCACTACTGCAGTCTATGCCACTGCACACTACACCACTTTACTCTACGCTATTACACTCTATGCCGCTCTACCTTGCACCACTCCACTCTTCACCATTTCGCTCTACTCTGAAACAATCTGCTGTACGCCACTCTACTCCACTCAGTGCCACTCCACTCATGTCACTGCATCCTACACCACTTTATTCGTAGCCAATGCACTGTTTCGATGCACTCTACACAACTGTCCTGTCACTGCACTTTATGCCGCTGCACTCTACTCTCCATCACTGTATTCTATGGCACTCCACACCACTACAATTTGACACTACTCTGTAACACTGCACTCCCCTCTCTGCACACTGAACTCTATACCACTCTACACTGCACTACTCCACCCTACCCACTGCACTCTATGGCATTATAGTCTGCACCACTCTAGGCCACTGCACTCAATGACACTCAACTCTACTCTCTGCACTCTATGCTTTTGCACTCTATGCCAGTCAACTCTACTCAGCACCACTGTCCTCTGCATCAGTCAACTCTACACCACTCTATTCTGTACCACTCTACTCTATGCCACTACACTCTACACCACTCAGCTCTGTATGTACATCACTGAATTCAATGCCACTGTACTCAATGCCACTGCACTCTGCAACACTCTACACCAATGCACTCTACTTCAGTCCACTTTACTGCAGGCCACTCCAGTGTATGCTGCTCAATGTGACTCTACACTATGCCACTCCAATAGAAAACACTCTCTGGCCACTCCACTCTATAGCATTCTATCCACTCTTCGCCGTTCTACTCCATGACAGTCCATGCCACTCTCCTCTATCCCACTAACTTTTAGCTATGCTGAACACCAGCTACACTGATGAACAGCATGCCTACAATACATTGGCAAAGTCAGACACTCTGGCATAGGGGAAGTCTATTGACTTTGCCAATGCTTATTAAGCTTTTTTTTTCCTTAACTAACAATTTTGTTCACAGTGCATTCGCGCTGTAGGAGAAACCTAAAAAAGGAAGCAGAATTTGGACCAGGCTCCAGCGGCAGGGAAAAGACAAAAAACAAAAGTAAAGCCAAAGTGAAGCCAGAGTTGACCAGACAGGAGCCAGCAAATACAACCGATAATAAAGCCAACAAATAGTAAGCAATGGGTATGTAATAAATCACCTGTATGTAAACAAAATGTCACACATGCATGCACTGTTTCAGGTGAGACCTAAAAAGGGAGGACGATTGTTTGCTTTTGCGATAAATATGGGATGAGCTTTGTTTTAATTGACTGGGCCTGCCTGCGTCAAGTTTCTTCTCAAGAAAAGAGACCCTGCAATGTCTTACGAACCGTTTCAGTGTGATAGGCTTAAACTTAAAAGTCAACAACTTCCCTACATTCTCTCTGCAGCAGATAGTTTTAATCGAGCATCAAGTGCTGTCAAGATGCAGTTCAAATGCGGTATCAGAAAGGCAGACCATCCGTTTCCCCCTCTCCCATCCCCATTGAGTTGTGCTGAAACATTTTGGAGTGTGGGTGCGCCATTGACATTACATCACTAAAGCCATAGAGGCTGTGAAATATCCAAGCGTCACACAAAAATAACACAGTTAAGCAAATGAGCCAAGACCTTTCATCAGGAGAGTGGTAAGGGTGTGTTGTGTAGCAGGTGGCGTTTTTTGGAGCAGTGGTGGGATAGCGCATTGTCATTTGAAGACAACACATTTTCTGTTAAATTGTCCGCCATATTTCCATAGACATGTATGTTTAATGTGCAGAAATCAGGTTTCAGCAAATATTTATCATTTGCACATCACTAAGACGTCTTGATTTGTTTTGATTCTATTGAAATCTTTGATTCCATAACCCTTCAGAATTATAAAAAATGCTCTTCATGCCTTCTTTCCTAATTGCTGATATATTATGAAATATATGTTTAGTTTATTTACAGGTATTTAAATGCTGACATCTTATAGCCTTTGCTTTCACTTCCTGTACCGCAGCATGTTTGTCACCTGGGTCACTTTTACAAAATTCTCTCTCTTTGAGGTCAGAGAAGTAAAAGTAAACCCCAGTTTCCAAATAAGCAGCAAATTGTCAGAAGAGATTATCTGAAATCTGACTTTTTTAAAAGCACTGTAAATGTGATACAGTAAACACAAAGGGGCATATTTATCAAAGTGTTGCGTAACTTTGGTGCCCTTTTGCGCAGTGCAGCAAGGTGGCTTCCTGTTCTGCGTGAACATTTGATAAGTATGCCCAAAAAGGTGAAGGCATCTCTAGAGCTCATTGATTTCTGAACTCCAACACGGTTATTTTTTGGGGTGCTAAGACACCCCCAGACCCTTACTTCCAGGGCTTATGCCCACATTGCCCCCTCTCAAACTACAACCAGGTATAAGGTTGAATGAAAGATGGACCGCTTCTGATTGGTGCATCTGTGAAATTGATCCATATTGCACTGGGATGTAGCCAGCACTTCATCCTCACATTGAGAACTAATCTAGACCTGTAACCTCAGCAGTTTGTTACAGAATTATTTTCCAGAGACCACAGGCTATTCTGTTGCACCTTTCTCCCTTGCCCAGCCTCTACTGCTTGTGAGTACCTATGGGGTCCTTTAAAGCTCCTGCTTGAATTAATCCAGCACCTTGCTGCCTCTCTTCCTGACCAAGCGCTACTGTCACTCTGGACTTCCGGACTTCCTTGCTCCTCTAACAGCAGCGAGAGCCGTGAGGCGCTATGTAAAAAAGGAACCATTTTACCCCTTCAGCACCTCTGGGATTCAGAACATTTGTTGCTCCTTCTTCCACCTCCTATTTAATATTATTATTATTATAATATGATGTTTTTGCATTTTTTGTACTTTTTAAGCCACTACTTTGACTGACCAGGCCTTGATTTAACTTGTTGTATATCTGTGTAATACCTAACCTCCCTCCATCCCGTGTGGCCTTGCAGCTGGGGCAGCGCTAGCTTTGGGACTGCCTGGCTCTTATCCTGTTGCCACAGGAGAGAGAAAGCTGGACAGGTCCAGGAAGCATTATTATAGCCCTCCTCCTGATGTAGACGGCCCAAGCACAGTGAGGGGTTTCCAGCCGCTTCAGTGGAAAGAGGTACAATTATTAAATATTACACACGTTATGCTGACCGCGAAGAGCACACCCTGTCCCTTGCCAGGGGCAGGTGAAGACATGAGAACTGCTTGTCTCCCATTCAAAGCCAGGGCTGACCTTTGCTCACATAGTGGTCTGGACAAATCCAAGGGGCCAATGTACAAGCCCTTTGCGCCGCAAATGCGTCACTTTTTACATGGGAAAAAGTGACCCACCGGCGGCGCAAGGGGCTTGTAAATAAGGCCCCAAATTCGATAACCCAACCCTCTCCCCATTTCACAACCTCCTTTTTGCTTTGGCACAGACACTGTGAGAGACCTTGGTGCTCACCACTGAATACCAACGCCCTTGACATAAGCCCCGTTCGCCCAGGCCAAAAGCCGGCCCTGTAACACCCTCATCTTTTAAAGTCCTGATTTTGCCTCACGAATAGCAAGCAGCCTCTATAACTGTCCCCATGTTTGTCTCTTGCAGAGGGCTGATGCACAACTGTGTTGCATGTACTCGTTCTAAATGCAAAATCAAATCAATAAATTACTTTATATACTTCCCATGTATCACTACAGCCTCCCTCTCAGTAATTTAAAACCAGTACTATGCATTGAACAACCGATCCTGCTGGCCTGTCACTTCAGCCGCCTTATGTGCTGAACCCCTCCTCACCCCCATGCGCCACTGCCTGTGAACTTATGTTTGAGGTCGCTGTACTTGTTTTAAAGTTGCTGTAAACTTCATTTCCCAGTGCAGACGTTTTTTATCCCTCAGTAACAACAAATGTATTCTGCGTATTGAAATCCTATGTACCGCCTAATGTTATACTGTTACCAATCTATTTTACTAGGCTACCAGTCAACACGTGGTTGACCTTACTGGTGTACTCACGCCTCGTAACTGACCAGGGCGCTGAACCAGGTTGGGTGGAGTTTGTGCCTTGTAACAACATACAAATAAAGAAAAACGTAAGTCAAGGCAGAAGCATGGTCACTGATTAACATGCAGATTCGCCTGAAAATAAATATCTGAGTCAAATACTTGGCGATCGTCGTTTATTGGCAAAAAGAAGGGCTGGAGGTAAAAAAAAAGTTGAATTCTGTTTCTTGAACATTGTTAACCAATCACAGCTTTGATTTTTCAATGCACTACGGGGCGTCAAGGGCGTGGTTTAGGACTTGATGACTTTTGTGTCGTTGCTCTCGGACACCACCTTCCCATCCACCATCTTCTGTGTGGTGGTGATTACCTTTTTCACCGTTTGTGTGCTGAAGGCAGAGCTGCTGGTCAGGGCGTCCTGCAGGCTGGAGAAGAGGAAAGAGGAAGATCAGTCTGAGACTAAGCACTGCCTGGTAACCGTCAACAAGACATCACCATTGGAGAGGACAAGATCAGAGAGACACATAGAAACAATAGAGGACTTGTGCCAACATCTACCTAGTGGCAGACCACAATCCAATGGGTTGATGTGGATGGAGATGAGTGTGCAAAATGTGTGTAATTTGCTTTTCCATAATTACATGAAAATTTGGGGAAATTGTGTGACCTGCAAATCTATCAATCAGTGCTATATTTTATCAACAAATGCACCCTAGTGTCAATGCTCGTCAAAAGGACGCATTTTGAGGTAAAGTAATTATTGCGAAAAGCAAGTGGTACGAACAACAGCTGGTTGCGTTATTCCTGACATGATGTGGCATAATTTTGATCATTTGCAAAACATGCGTAACATGCAATTTCAGAAATTATGTCAATTACACCGGTGTAATTTTAATTTAAACTTGGTATAATAGAGCCATCTCCTTCTGCTTGTGTTGGACAGTAACTTTGGGCAAACTCAGAGACAGCTGAGCCCCACCCAGTCCCTTAAGCAGGCTCTTTCGGAGAAGACATATGAAAACACTGCTTCCATGTTCAATAAGACATGGGAGATGGAGATGAGGCCAATATACCTTCTCTTATTGCTAGACTAGAATTCCAGGATGAGGCAGATGGAGATAGCTGCCTACTAGTCTTGCACAGAGTCTCAAAGGCCAAGGCATTGGTAGGGTTTTCTTCCACTGTGGAACAGACCGGGAACCGGTAGGGGGGGGGGGGGAGAGGTGAAATATCCCCAAAGGCCTACTTTTAAGAAGGTGTGACCCATTGGGTAAGGGACACACATAAATTCAATTCAGGCACAGGCCTTTTCTTTGCACCCAACTGTATCCTGGTGAGTACTTACGTGAATTCGTCACCACCATCCAACAACCGCCTGTAGGTCTCGATTTCTGCCTCCAACTTCATCTTAATGTTGAGCAGGGTCTGGTACTCATGAGCCTGTCGCTGGATGTCGTTGCGCACCTGTGTGAGATCTTCCTCCAGCCGCAAGATGATGCTGTTGATCTGATCAACCTGCATTGCATAGCGCCCTTCTGTGTCTCTGAGGCTGTCTTCTAGGTTAGCATTCTGTGGATGGAAGAAGTAGAGTGGATGTAATAGCTGGCCTTGGCATTGGCACAGACATGTATTGAGCAAATCATTGTTCTGGTTAATTTATGGCTTAGAAGTGTGGGTTTCAGTGATGCTTAAGGCTGATGGGGTTTCTGAATGCCACCCCCTTGCTTTTTTAATACGATGGGGTTTCTGAATGCCACCCCTTTCCTTTTGAATACCATGTGAACAATCGCATTTGCAGATTCTTACCAAGCTTCGCATGGACTCTAGCTCGATCTCCAGGCCCTGGAGAGTCCGGCGCAGGTCTGTTGCTGTGGTCCTGGAGGATTGCAACAATTCATTGTCATGTGTAACCTGGACTGTGATCTCTTCCACCTGGACAAAGAGAAAAACATGTTAGACTATCAACTGCACCTTCACTTGTCTCTGGTACATGGGGCTGCTTCTCAGGGAACTCACAGGAAGGGCATCAATTACATCATACGAGTGTAGCTTCAGGTATCTGTCAAGGAGGCGTAGAAGCAGAACACTGTGTACTAAACATAGAGGTACAAGAATACTGTGACTAAAATATCGAGGACCAATATAGCAACAGGCAGGTAAGTTTAGTATCTATGCTTGACTCCATATTTATGTGCATTGATTATATATATAATAATATTCTTGATGTGCAGATGTAGATTAAGAATGCTCAATCTATACTCACCTATATGCACGTATTGCCCCAATATTTTTGTGTATGCTTGTAACTTTATATTCAGTATGATGTTCCATTCTACAACCCCTAAAGGATTTAAAGACCCTCGCTCATCCCCCACAGATGTTTCCTGATAAAAGGAATTACCTGCAGGGCTTAGGACAGAAACATTTTAAATATCTGTCTTGAAATCATTATAATCCATTTTGTTGGCTCTCTACTTTATATCCTACAGAAAGATGAACATCTGAGTCACTGTTGCGGAGTTTAAGATCTAATGTAATTTCTGGTATAGGTTTATATTTATAAACAGCAAAGCAATGCCGCTGCCTCGAATCTCTTTTCAATGGTACCTGGCGATTGAAGTTCTTCTCTGCGTCCTCCCTGTTCTTCTGTGCCAGGTCGTCATACTGTGCTCGGATTTCAGCCATGATCTTGCCCAGGTCCTGGGTTTTGGGTGCGTCTACCTCCACGGTCAAACCAGAGCTGGCAATCTGAGCCTGCAAGTTGTTAACCTCCTACAAGAGACAAAATAGACCATGTTTGTAAACAAAATTTAAGGCACAGGGACTTGACAAGTTCAGCCATTAAACGACATCCCTTATTTTGCTCTCCTGTTTCTCCCCTTCTCTTCTACCATTGGAATCACTCCCATAGGTTACACTTTATCTTTTACCTAAACACAAAAATGTCCTTTATATGATTCCCTTCTGCTGTTGTCTTCCTTACATCTCTAGCAGTAACTGCTGTTTGTGCCCCATCTCTTTTACCCTTAGAATCCCACTTCTCATCTCCTGATCCTTTCTTCCTGGACATCTTCAATGTTGACCTGGCTTTACTACTCTCTCCCAGCCTCGCCCCCCTAAACACATTGAGATGGCCAGAGCATCCTTACGTCCTCATGGTTCTTCTTCAGGAAGATCAGCTCCTCACGCAGGGACTCAATTTCATTTTCAAGGTTCAGACGGTTCATGTTGGTGTCATCAATCACCTTCCGAAGTCCAGCAATGTCCATCTCCACCGATGTTCTGATAGCCAGCTCTGCTTCATACCTGTCAAGGGTGGATAACTGTTAGGAAACACAAACATCTGAAACAGCCAACGAAGGCACAACTGGCTATGGTCTTGGAAGGTAATACAAGCAACTAGAAACATCTGAAGGAAGCACACCCAAATAGGGTCTTGGAAGGTGACAGACAAACTAAAAATGGCAAAATAAAGTGGAACCATCTAGGGCCTTGCAAGATAAAAACAAAAACAAGCAACAAAATCAGCTGAAGAATGCAGAGCTCACTAAGGCCGTGCAAGACAACAATAAGCAACTAAAGTCAACAGAAGAAAGTGGAAGAGGCTAGGACCTCGCCAGACATCAAAAATCAAACTGTAGGAAATCTGTTTCTTCTAAATGGTCAACCCAGATTTTGTGCATTTTGCTGGAATCCTAATTTTGTTTGGTTAAGGCTGTGCATTTTACCGCTGCTAGCTAGTAACAAAGTGCATGTGCTGCCAGTTTTAAAATGGTTGAATTGACAAACTCCTAATTAACATGCTTAGTTTGTGGTCTAAAGTGTACCCAAGACCTGGAAATTAAATGCCACTAGTGGACTGCAGCACATATTGTGCCACCCACTACAGTAGCAGTACAAACAGGGCTCCAGGCCTACCATTGCAGCCTTACAGTAGCACTATGAAAACTGCAATTCGACCTCTCAAAATAAACCCTTTTGACTTGTCAAAACCGCCCTTTTTAAATAATAAGAAGACCCTCCTATGTATGCCTTCTGGCACACAAGGCAGAGCACATGGTATTTGAAAGTCGAACATGTTGAAATTTAATAGCAACATGTCCTTACAGTGACTATCACTCAAAAGGTATTTTCATTGTAGGAAGGTCTGCTGGCCCATAGAGAAACACCGGAAAGTGATAGTAAATAACAATACTGTAGCTGGGGAAAGGAACCAGATATAAAAATAAACCACCAGTTCTAATAGTTATTAAAATCCAATTTAATTGTGACGTTGGATTTTTAATAAATATTAGGGAGAACAACTTTAGAAAGTGACCCTTTCCATCCCTGAAGTACCTGGAGGCTAATTTGCTAATTTCCTCTCCAGTACCTCCTACACAGTACTTAAGCTTCATTATTTATGAAATGCCGTCCAGGGACAAACAAATAGGCTGACCTGAGCAGTGTCATCTTAAGGATTTTTGGGGCCCCTTGGAAAGACATATTTTGGGGCCTCCTGTCTGTAACAACTTTAAATTTGATATCCCATTTTTGCTAATTGAAGCTTGTATGATCCCAAACAAACTTTTAGAAACAAGGTTTGCACAACAATAGTTGCGATATATCTTTACAGGGCACGTAAAAATCCTTAAGATGTCACTGGACAAAGAGAAACAGACTCAGTTAGTGGTAGAGGTAGGTAGAGAGGAGAGCGGTGAGATACGGATATAGATGAGGTGTGCTTGATAGAGAGAAAGTTCACTTTTCTGGGGTGGGTGGGGTAGGAAGCTGGGGACAATGTGCAATTGCCCACTTTGCCCATTCCTTAAAACCCCTCTGGTCCTGAATGGGCAGAGATGACTCATCTGAAGTCCACTGATTATGCACTGTGGGGGCTCTGGGCATTGTTTTTGACTTTACAATTAACAATCCTGCTTGAGTGTCAAATCCTGCTTGACAGGTCTGCTGACCCTTAGGGCACACTTGAAAGATGCCTAGACAATTCTTGTAGATCCACTGTCTGGTGCTGAATGACTCTGCTCTTGTCCTACCAGACTTCTGTCTCTGGGTTTATTGTGGTTAGAGTGGCTGCTTCAATCTGGATTTTAGTTAAAAAAAATTATGTGGGAGGGCATTAGGATTATCATAGTACACTCCACACAAATGCCCCCAGCCCTCAGAAACCAGATTTAGTGTGGCCAAAGACTTTCACCATCTTGAAAATGCTTAAAGTGGGTAGGGTAGGCCCGGGGAACTTTTACCCCATTGGTTATGGTGTTTCCAGGAGCTATTTAAACCCACTAGCTCGCATCAGGCATAAATGTGGCACCCCTTGGACCTGAGATCAGACCTGCTGTCTATGACCTGAGAGGAGCCCTGAAGGACTGAAACTATTCCCTCTTCTACCCAGGACTAAGAAGTAGACTCCAAGGGTCATAAGGCTGACCTCCTGTTAAAGCTAAAGGGATAAAACAAGCTACAAGAGAGGTCTTCCTGGAAATATACAGCTGACAGTGGTAACTGGATCTGGAATGGACCCAGTTGTTGGGCGCTGCCCGACACTGTATTGGTCTCTAAGTGACTCCCCCTGATGTCCTGCTTTAGAAGTGCACTCTTGCGGTAGACTGGGAATTAATGGATAGGTCAGAAGGTTAAATCTGTGACTAGGATGAGCCTGGTAGATTCTTGTCATTTCTGTATTCTTTTGTTTATTAAATGTATCTTAATTTATTTTTAATTAGTTTCGAGATTTTTATTGTTTTGCATTTTGACCATTTTACTTTTTTGGCAAAGCTTTACAGATTTCTCTAAATTAAGCCTGCCTGCTCTGTGCCATAGCTACCTGGGGATTGAGCTCATGTTATTCTAGTGACTTTGAGAGATCACCCTGACAAATGTTGTGATTATTCCTTGTGGTAGGTGGTCACCCATTCCAAATAATAATCCAAATCAGCTGAAACCAGTAAAGAAAGCACAACTGGCTAGGGCTTTGCAAGGCAATGTAAGCAACTAAAACCACCTGAATACAGCACAACCAGCTAGGGTCTTGAAAGGCAGTACAAATCAGATATGCAGACTAAGGTATATCAGGGCATTGAAATGAAAAGTGTGCTTCCTACAATGGGAAGGGGCATAACTAGCCCTCACATCAACAATGATGCTAACGCCAAAAGTCGGACACTTCTGGCCACAGCACAATAACTGGCACTCTTCCTGGGTGCTATCAGAAACAGCTTGGGTACCCTGATGCTGGCGCAAGGGGTTACAATCTTGTGCTAGAGGCAGTTCTGCCTCTCAGATGTCAGCCACTGTCCACCATTGCATTCCTGTTTCCGTGGTTTAGCCTTTCCCGTTCAGTTCTATTTAATGTGACCCAGAATATTACCACAACACAGCATTGTTTTTCTCTGTGTTCTCATCTAGGCCAACAGCTTACTACGCCCAGGGCCTGTGACACTGTAGGTGCTCAGAAGCTATGGATTAGTGTAAACATGGCCAGTGTGAGATGAGTTTGGAAGCCTTCAGAATCTAACACTATCAGGGACACCAAAGAGTCTGACGCTAACAGTGAGACTACCCTACGCCTAGATTTTTGAGAGACACTCACTTTACTCGGAAGTCATCAGCTGCCAGGCGGGCATTGTCGATTTGCAGGACCAGCTGAGCATTATCCACGGTGCTGTCGTGAACCTGGAGAGGAGAGAAAGGATATTAGGCGCACATACAAAGGAACGAGCTCGCACATAAGAGCGCAAAGGTGTGGGTACAGGGTTAACAAAATATTGAGTGATTGCATCTGTCTAAAGATGGAGAAGTGTCCAAGGAAATGTGCACGCACATTTGTAAGAAATGTGTTAGATCAATAGCGACAACAGAACTGCTCGAAAAGGTGTGCTCAAAGTGTGAGGTGTTGTCGACTGTAGGCCCCCTGTGACCCAAACAGAGATCATCCCTGGTCTAAGTTGGCACTGAGGGGCCAGAGGCAACTACATTCTGGGAAGCTGCTCTTCTTGTGGTGTTATCTGGGGTTCAATATGTCACGTCAGTGTCTCATCTAGCCCCTGGACTTCGCAGTACCAGCCACGTCTTGTGTGGCGTCACTGAACACTGGTAGTCAGGGTGCCGTTTCCTGTCTTCACTCCCTTCTGCTAAGTTTCCGTGACTCTCCTAAGTCCCACTATTGGCATCAGCCACCACAATGCATCCTGGGTATTCTCTTTCCCCGGCCTCAGCTGCCCTCCCCCTCAAGGGCTCCAGAGCACACCTGGGGAGGCTGCAGCAGCTGACGTTTGTTTGTCTCTCCTGGGCTGGCAGTGCGGTTGTTTACACTCCGTGCCAGGTGTGCTTTTCTTCCACCAACCCTGGGAGCTGAACAAAGTGTGGATTAAAGGCTGAACAGAAAGAAAAACTGTCGGCTCCCAGACCAGCCGATATCACCGTGAGTGACATGCCCCGAGTACAGAGAGACCTCGTGCACCTTCCATAGCGTGAGAGAACTGCCCGTGTGCTGACAAGGCCTACACCCTATCCCGCTCCTAAAGCCGGGACTCAAGGGCTGAGTCTGCCTTCCTGTGGTTGGTACTGCTGGCTTCAGGCCTGGGCCGAGATTATCCGCTTAACTCTCTCCTTCCCTCCCTGGGCACCTCCATCACTCTACCAAATCCTCCTCGTCAGTGGCGTAACACAAAATGACGCCCCCACCCTGCAGAACTGGACGAGGGCCCCCTGCGGTCCCTACAGCTTACAGATATTAATTGACCTTCGGTTGGATAGGGGCAGTCTCGGAATGGCTGTGGGCACCCTGCCAGCAGGGGCCAGCATAATGGCCGAAGGGGCTTCCTGGATCAGCATTACGCCCCAACTCCTGGCCATTCTGCCAACTGCGAAACCTAAGATGGTGGAGGCGGAACCCGAAAGCAGAGTGTGGTGCAGTAGCTTACAGACATTCATAGGCTTTGAATTCAATATGATGCCTTTAAGGGTGGGGCCCATGTACCGAAGGAGCTGCTGGGCCTGCTTTGGCTCTTACATTCTGCCACGCTGGCATTTTCCCCCAGGACTCAGCCCAAGCGACTGGTCTCAGGGCAGCGTGGACTGGCAAGATGCAACCATGGCCCATTGCGCACATTCTACTCGAGGCCTCCTGCAGTGTGGGGCTGGTGTGAACATTTTTGTCAGGGCTACATACACTCAAACGCTTAAGAACAGGAAAGTGTGGACTTTTGAAAATAAATCGGAGCAATATGCCGTCACCACTGACTACCCTTGAAGCATAGGCAATTTTAAGCGGGCGACAGCTAAAATTCCTGGCCTCAAAAAGTTGGCGTCTCCCGCCTGAATCGGGTCTGTTGGACTGTATGGGGCTGATATTAACTTCCAGTTCAGTCCGGCCCTGTCTTGTCCCGAGTGTACATGTTCAAAAATCTTCACGGTCCACGCGCTGTAGGGTTAATATTTGACAAGATGGCGCGCAGAAGCGACATGTTGGCCTGTCGCAACTGGCGGTGACCCAGAGTAAGAGCGCAAAGTATCCAAAGGAGACCTCTAGCCCAAGGTCACTGAAGAGCACAGCACAGACAATGACTGAGAGAGACCAGCAGCACAGGGGCACATACAAGGGGACACAGGAAAACCGACACAGGCCTGTGACGCTAGAGTGACTCAGCGAAGAGAACGAGCAATGGGACACACGAAGAACATGGTGGGAGGGACACCTATGGTGGACATACACCACTGAAAGTTTATTTCGTGTGTGCGAGGGCGACGGTGAGGAAAAACTACATTTACAACCATCATTTAACCTGGCAGCCTCATCACCAACACCGCATGGGTGGATAGGAGATGTTTCTTTTGAAACCTACACCCACATGGGGAGGGAGCTTAGAAGGACCACACCTCGGTATCTCACAGCCACATACTATGAACTGCATATATTTTGAGTTGAGCTGCAATCTACTGACAAGGAAATATTGATTTGGGACAGAGTAGGCCAGACAAAAAAAATCGAAAAAGGAGTGTGGCTTGCCCAGTGTTCATAGGCCGTGAGACTGGACCTCCCTTATCAAGTGAGTGGGCAGTGAGATAGGACAGGTGAAGACTCTTCCATGATGAGTTAGCACTGAGGTAAAGAGGTTGGGTGACATCTTACATGAGCAGATAGGGTGGAGTTGGCCACTCACCTGACGAGAGGGAGTAGTGATCTGTGGTACAGTGGACAGCCCTTCCCTGCTGGGGACGCTTCAGAGTAATAGGGTGGAGTGGGGAGGAGAATTGCACTTACTCATGTCCGCTGTTTCTCCTCTGGAGCATGGACTGAGGGATCTACTCACTGATGCTCAATCTCAGGTGGGGATTGAAGTAGGTTTTCTGTTGGGAGTATCACTGGGACTTGGCTTCTTATCAATCGTTCAGCTCCTGCATGCTTTAGTGAGAGGGCGCCCATTGATTGGTGATTAGCACCTTCTTGCCCAGAAGGGTTAGTGGTTAACCTTGACATTGAAAGACACAGTGGTTGGTTGTTAGGGTTGTGGATTATGGTGAGGTGGGCTGTCTCTTGCTACCTCAGCTTTTCCAGAACAATTTAGTAGGAGATTCAATACTGAGGCAGTGAAGCTTCTTACAAAGATATGGAAGGTTGTTGGGTTGGGCTTGGTTGAGTTTCATCTTATGTCATTTGGCTAAGGCTAGTGTTTAGGGTCAGGGTTTTTATGGGTCAGGCCTTATTTGTCTAGTTTTTTCCTCCAGTGTGCAGAAGGTGTGGCTCATATCTTAGGGGCTCAGTCCTTTCTCCTCTAAGCAGGGTTGGGGTTAAGGTTAGCGTTGACTATGGCTGAGATCTGAAGTTATGTTTAGGCCCCGCCTTCTTGCCTCTGTCAGAGTTCCAGCCTTACCTTATTCACAGGCCCCAATTTTCTTGACCTTGGGAGTAAGGATGGATTTACTGTTGGAGCTGTGGTGGAGGCACTAGTGTTTAGACTGAGGTCTTCTTGAGAGTCCGGAAGTAGAGGCACACTGTGAGTGCACGGCCTTTTCATGGGTGGGTAGGGCTAGTGTTAAACCTGTGGAGAGCACTGGCTGCTCACTCTAACCCCTCTGGGTGCGTGCCCTCTTCTTGTGCAACTGGTTTGTGTTCAAGGGTAGGGGGTAATTCCAGGCCGGAGCCTCTCAACTGTAGCTACAAATCCTCCCGCGCCCAGCAGTAGGGGCCTCGGTCCTCATGTAGGGTTAATGTGGGGTTGGTGTAAGGCTGGCCTCTCTTACCTGTCTCCTCAGCTCTTCCAGGGCCTGGCAGCAAGACCCCTACCGCGCACCTTCCTTACACAGGTTTGGCTAGTGTGTGTGTGTGGGGGGGTTCTGGTTTGCGTGGAACTCTTACCTGTCACTTGTGACCTGACCCGGATGCTAGGGTTGGGGTTTACTCGGGTTTGTCTCTCCTACCTGTCACCACAGGTCCCTGGCCTGGATGCAGCCCCCTTCATGGGCAGATAGGACTGCGGTTCGTTCGGCTGACTGGGCTCTCTTACCTGCCGCCTCAGATCCTCCAGGGTCCGGTAGTAGGGGCTCCAGTCCTTGGTGCTCGGCCCCTTCTTCTCCAGATGTTCCCGGATCTTCACCTCCAGGCCCTGGTTAGCCGCCTCCAGGCTGCGCACCTTGTCCAGGTAGGTGGCCAGGCGGTCGTTGAGGTCCTGCATGGTCTCCTTCTCGTTCTGACCCACCCCGGAGCCAGACAGGCTGAAGTTGGTGCTGGCCCCGCCGTAACCTCCCATGCCCCCGCCGTAGCCCGAGCTCACGGTGGAGACCCTGGACACGGAGATTCGGGAGCCCTGGCCCCCGGCCCCCGCGTGCACGCTGGCAGAGCTGCTCAGGGGCCCGAATCTCTTGAAGCCCTGGACACTCTGGCTGGAGCCCAGGGGCCGGTAGCCGCCGCCCCCGGACATGGTGGTGGAGTACATGACGGTGGAGGCCCTGCTGCTCATGGCGCCGAGGGAGAGACGGAAGGAATGAGGACGACGAGGAGGAGAGGCGGTGGCAGGAGATGCTGCGGGAACAAACTTCAGGACTCGCCTTGCGGACTTATATCCACAAGTGGAAAGGGAGGGCGCGGGGAAGGGGTGGGGCGTTTGCTCCACCCACACTGGTCAGGCAGGAGAAAGGAGGCGTGTGGCGGAGAGAAGGTGGGGCGGTGGGGGTGCAGAGGGAAAGAGGAACAGAGGGAAGGAGGGAAAGATGTACAGGGACAGGGGGAAGTAAAAAGAAAAGAGCGGGAAGTGGATGACTGAGTTAAACTGAAGGAAACGTGAACGGAGGGGAAGGGAGAGGCACAGGAAGAGTGGTATAGAGAGAGTGAGAGCGAAAAAGTGGTGCACTGGCGTGGCAAATGGGAAAAGAAAGAGATCTGTACAGAGAAAGGAGAAACGTGTCGGGGGGATGGGACGGAGATGTAAAAAGTGCACGGGGGGCAAAAGGCACATGTCTTGACGGAAAGAGGTACAAGGAAAGAGAGAGGGAAAGGGGTGCAAGGTGGAGGGGAAAAAACAGCACAAGAAAGCAAAATGTACAGAAAGGCGAAAATAAGATAGGAAAAGAGGCAGAGACTAATAGGTGTAAGAAGAAAGCGAATGAGTTAAAAATAAACGAGAGGTGCGAATAGAGAAGTGGCCCGCAAAGTATACAGAAATTTGCTAAGAGAGTGGTGGAGGGAAAAGATTGCAAAGATGGAGGCGCAAGAGTTGCAGTGCGAGAGAGGAAGAAGTGTGGGGACAGAGGGAAAGAGGTGGCATGGGCACAGGAGGGGGGGGGGTGCAAGGGGAGCTGGTAATGGGAGATGGGAAAGAGGTGCAGAGGCAGTGGGCCAGAGGGGAAGTGAGGAGCACGCACGGTGCACTCATAGAATGCGTGAGGTGCGGGTACACCGGGTAACCAGTGCACGACAGAGGGGGGTGCACAGGGAGGGAAGGAGAGTGAAATAGGCGCAGGGCTAGAGGGAAGGAGGTGCAGGCAAGAGGTGGAGAGATGCAGGACTACTGGGAAAGGCTTCAGGGAAGAGAAGGGGTAGTACGGGCGACTTAAACCTGTAGGGTGTAAAGTAAAAAGGAGAGAAGCGTAGTTGGGGAGAATAGAAGTGAAAGCAGGGTTCAAGGGGAGTGGCCATGAGGTGGAGGGAAAGACGAAAGGGAAGCAGGAAAAGAAACAAGGGTTCACGAACACAGAGAAAGTTGCAACAAAAGAAAAATGTGGGGGGATACGGCAAGAGGTGCAGAGAGAGATAACAAACGCCCAGGGACAGAGTAGAAGAGGTCTAGTGGCAAGGAAAGAGAAGCAGGGAAGGGTGGGGGAGGGGTGGAGAGATAGAAGGAAGGTGTTCAGAGACAAGGGAAGAGGTGCGGCATTAAGAGGAAAAGGTACTGAGAATAAGGGGAACAGGTTCAGGCACATGGCTAAGGGGATGGGGGGGGGGAAAGAGCAGGGAAAGTGTACCGGGTGATAGGAAAATAGGTGCAATGAGAGGGCAGATGAGTAGGGAAAGGGATATAGGCAGAAAAGAGAGAGGGGTAGAAGTCCACAAGTGCAGGGAAAGAGGCCCAGGGGAGAGGGACTGGAGTTAGGAGAGAATAAGTGTTAGGAGAGAGGAAAGGACAAAGAGGTTCAGGGGAGAGGGAGAGAGGCGCACAAGGATGGGAAAGAGATGAGGGAGGGAGGACATGACACAAAGTGTAGGCACAGCGGTTACAAGGTGCAGGGATGGAGGGAAAGAGATGCAACACGAAAGAGAAAACCCTTTAGGGAGAAACTGAAAGAGGTCCAGGCCTACAGGAAAATAACGCACAGAGTAAAGCGGAATCAGTGCGGGAGAGAGAGTAAATACAGAGACAGAGACAAAAGGGAAGAGTGTGTAACGGTGAACGGGCAGAGGGTCGTAGGTGCAGAATTAGTGAGGGTGTGGTATGGAAGGAACGAGAAAAATGCGGGGCTGAGGCGAGAAGGCGCTCCGACATAAGGAAGTGTATGGAAAAAAAAAGGGGCGATGCAAGGAAGGAGTGAACGAGGTGCAAGGAAATGGGGCCAAGTCTGGTTTACATTAGACTGATCCCTGTGTAGAATGTCACAGGGGGCAACAAATAGATATACTGGAATGCAACCTGAATGATTGCCCGTGGGGCTAAGACTTTTGCAAGCACTCTACCCCTGTCCATTGGTGTGTGGCTGTCTGTGCCAGGTATGCCCAGACGTCCGCCTTGTATTTGTTGTGCCATAGGGCTTGAACTGCATTCTACCAACAATGCCTAAGAAGTCTGAAACCAGCAACCAGTCGCTTGTGTTCACATTCAGAGAGGGCCTGGCAATCTGAGCCAGATCGTTGCTATCAGATCTCGACCAGGTCTAATTTGAGTAATGATAGTCCTCATTTGCAATGGCCTAGATGTCAAAAAGCATGTCGCCCCGATTGATTGCCGTTGGCTGTGATGTTTGCAAGCATTCCACTAGTCACTTTTGTGTTTCAGTTATTAATGAGATGAAGGGGCTATCTCTCCAGTACACCCCACCTAACCTTAGTGCTGTTTGTTGCTTGCTGCAGAGTAGCCATATCCATTAGCTCTCACACCAAGAGATGTTCTCCTGCTGGATTAACATTGTGGGCCAAACGAAAGTCTCTTTGTGTAGCGCTTGAATCCATACCTCTTGCATTCATCAGGTGCCGAAGGTCCAAAGATTCTGCGTCTTTCATCCAGGAAAGGTCAGGCTTTGTCTTGGGACAAACAAGCTTCGAAAGGAACTAAGCTGGTTCCCCACTTGTAAAGAATAACGGGGCCTACTCTGAAGAAAATTCGCCATTACCCTCATGGAATTTAGCACCATCAACCCATGGCCCATAAATTACACAAAGTCATGGGCCACCGAATTATTCTCACTGTCAGGCAGGGCCCATTCTATATATTTGTGCACGGTCCTTGTGTGTGGCAGGAGCAAACAGGGTCTGTTCACCTTATCACAATGAATGTGCTGCCTACAGGGCAGCTGCTAACTCTTGCTGGCCTGGGGGTAGCGCACTCAGTGAAAAACAGAGCGGTTGCTTCAAAGTCTCTCTGTGTTTATCTGCGCAGGCAGCAATCTGCCTGCGGATGAAAGAGGGTTTAGGGATCACCTTGCAGGCGGGTGCAGTCAGTGAATGCACCCACCTGCAGGGGTTATCTTGGGGGTCCATGGAACCTCTTATATCTCTCGACAGGGCTGACCTCAGGGAGAGCACTGACACTGTGCCACTTTTTGTGGTGCAGTCAGTGCACCTCCTGAGGGCGTGCTTACATCTGTGCCAGCATTTGTGTAAGTCTGCTCATCATGGCAGTGCCTGAAAGTCCACCCAAAAGTTGTACCACTGCCTGCTTGTTCCTCTCCCCAGATTTCCTTGTTCATGATTGACAAACAAACCATAGTAGCAGTACGGATAGAGTGCAGTAAAAGACAAGTGACCAGTCGAGCTCCAGGGTATTCAAGGGTGCTGAAAAATCCTGGGATGCATTGCTACTCTGATCATTCCTGGAACAAGGTACTAAGGCCCATATTTATACTTTTTCACGCAAAACTGCGTTAGCGCAGTTTTGTGTGAAAAAGTATAGTGCCGGCTAGCACCATTCCAAGATGCCTGCTGGGCGCCATATTTATGGAATGGCACTAATGTCCTTTTAGATGCTAACAGGGTGGGGAGGCGTAGGCGAAACTGGAGCTTGTCCACCGAATTATGGTGCTACACTTTTTAGAGGCAAAAAAATGCCTCTATGCAGTGTAGCGCCATTTTCTGGCACACAACCCCCATGGACATGGCTCCTGTCTTAGTAAAGACAGGTGCCATGCCCACCACCTCAATGGCCATGCCCAGGAAATGGGCCAGTGCCATGCAGGGGGCTCCAAGTCAGGGCCCCCAAGCTTAGGGAAAAAAAAAAAACTTACCGGACTTACCTGGGATAGTTCCTCCATCCTGGGGTGTCCCTCTGATGTGGGTGGGGGTGTCCCTGAGGCAAGGGAAGGGCACCTGTGGGCTCTTTCCATGGTCTCTGACCATGGAAATATGCCTGCAGGTCCCCTTACGCCTGCCCATACCGAGGCTTTAAATAATGGCGCTAAGCAAGCTTAGACGGAAACGGAATCTCATTGATGCAAGGTAGGTTTTCACGTCCAGAAAATGACGTTAACTCTGTAACTTTGGCACTAGATGTGTCTAGCGCCAAAGTATAAATATGAAGTTAGATTTGCGCTGAATTAGGGTAAAAAATGTTTTCGCAAATTCAGCACAAACCGAGTATAAATAGGGGCTAAATGTCTAATGCCAGATTAAATCAGTGCCCACCTTTTCGCAAGCCATGGCAGTTACCCTGGAAATTGTCAACAAGTTTGGATTCGTTTTTTTACAATCGTATTGACCGGAAGTCTCAAACCCGACCTAGGCTTTTGCTGGCTTTCAAACCAATAGGAGATAACTCCAACTGCTGCCGAAAAAGAATCCCTGCCTGAAAATAGGTCAGAATGAAAACTAAGGTCAGAAGCCCCAATCTGCCTCACATGGCCACCCAGATATTCCACTTACACGGCTCGAATGTAACGATTTGGCCTGCTGAAATGACTTTGTGAGCATTTGGTCCTGCTAAATCTCCCCTGCTGAGGCACTCAGAAATTACCAGGACACTTTTGGTCCAACCCTATTTGTCTTACTCGTTTCTATGAGAAGATCAGTCTGTTTAGACTGGCAGCGAATGATGAATGGCCGTATGTATTTCTGCTAGTGTAAACCAGTGCTTAATTTGTGCTTGTTGTTTCCGGTGCTGAGCACCAGCACTTATTTTTGAGGGCCGGGGCTTATTCTTAAGCCTCAAGCATTTGCTGCGAGCAAAAGACATATATAAGAAAGACGGATGAAGGGAAAAACGAAAACGTGTCACAAAGGGAGAAAGTAAAAAGCTGCAAGGGTGAGCTGAAGGGGCAGGGAGTGGCTTGATATGGATTGAAGAGGCCCGAGATGGCTTCAGGATTCCACGTTCACACATTTAGGGCCATATGTACCAACGCATTTTCCCATAGACACAGAATGGGTAAAACCCTTTGCTACATCTGGCCCTTAATTACAGCAGCCGCACGTTTAAGAGGAGGGCTTTGTGCACCGGCACCGGCACCTTTGTATTTACAAATTAAGCACTGGTGTAAACCCTTATGTTGTGTTATCAACATTTGTATAGGGCATTTCTACCATCTGCATATCACTGTATTGTACTCTATTGCAGGATTTGTATAACACTTCATACCCATGATGGGTTTCTGAGTGCCTTTTGCAGTGTATTGTTGGAAGGATATAGGATGTACTATGTCCATTATAGGAGGAACTGAGTGAGGTGAGTAAGGTTCAAGGACATGCTTCAGGCATGGTGTTTTGTATGTTGCTGCACACAAGCGCGAAGTGTTGCAGAGAATGTGAAAATAGAGGCATTAACCTAGTAACTTATTTCGTTCCTCTGCATTTTGTGATTATGTGCTTAAAAAGAGCAGGATAGTTACCAATGCTTATTTGTGCATGGATCGTGTGCTAACGTTTGGCTACCTGGATCAAAAATGATCCGCTATCTAAACAATTTTGAAAGCTGGGACGATCAAAAGAGGAGCCAGCGTACAATTCAATAATCTTGTTTAGCGATTGGTGTAGAGTTTTTGTTAAAGGAAAAATAGTTTAGTCCAACAAATTGCACAATGAGTGAGTGATGCATATTGCTTTGAAGATGAGCCATCCAGCCACAGCCAGTCAACGTAGGGATATAACGCCTGGTGTGACGTGAATCTGCACTGGTAAACTCCGAGGCTGTCTAACAGCTGCACCCTGAATTCTCTGTAATGTCCATAGAGACTTGAGCATATTCAAATATATAGACTGCTGTCACGGTACCCTCTTTTTGTACTGGTTTGCCCAACTAGTATACTCAAATCAAAAACATCAAATTAATGGGGCTTGAGTTGAAGGTTCATTAAAAAAAGTTCTTTGCTGAAAATCCAAAATAATTACATTCTTTCTTTTTTACATTTATTTGCATAATTCAGAAACAGATACTTGTACAGAGCTCAAGGCAACTTGTGCTTTCATGAGATTAACATCAACTCCTCAGGGCCACGAACGCATAAGAAGTATCTAGAAACATAAACTACACGTTTTCAATCAATCATAAGATAGTAATACTTGAGAGTGTACTACACATTTTATATAATTTAGAACAAAGTATACAACAGCATAACCAATATGTATATAATTTTACGTTCAGAACCAAGATGAATCCTACCAGAAGACATATTTCTTCAAATTTTCCCATCCAAAATATAAACAAATACAAATCATACATGTCATAGAACAGTTTTAGACAGCCCCACCAACAGTACTGTGTAAGTAAACATGCTCTATGCTGTTTATACTCCGCTAGCACACTAGAGAAACATTCTCAGAATGATTTGTATCTTTCAGTCAACAGTAGTTTTCACTTCATCTCTTGCGGCTACCATTGCTGCTTCAGGAAAGTGGCTATGACAGTGTTTCTTCAGTGGACGTCAATATTTGGATCAAAGATTTTAAAAGAGGTGATAAAAAATAGACTAGGAAAAATATGTTCTTGCAGAGCGACGATGAAGAACATTGGGCGAGTAGTCATTTCCATTCTGGGGCTGGCTTGTCCTCTGTTCAACTAGGCTGAAGTGTGGATCTGTGAAAATGGCTACACCTCCACCTGTCCTTTTAGGTAGCCATGCATTAGTTCGTAAATTGTCAGCTCGTTCTTATTGATTAAGCCAGGGTTGAGGAGTACACAGGTTAAGAAGTGAATAGATATCCTGTTCAGGGGCAGTGTACAATGGATAACGCTGTGGGTTCAGGAGGAGGAGAGAAGGTAAGATCTGCTCATTATCAGACCTAAGCATGCTCACTACAGGTTTTCCTGGGTTTGAGATAGGTAGGGGAGGAGGTGCAGGTAAGGTGGGGTCAGGGGAGATAGTGTGAGGCCTGGTGAGTGGTGAATGAGAGACAGAGGGAAGAAAGGAGAACGGACTGAAGTTGGAGGGAGCAGAACCAAATGGTTGGAGTGGAAAGGAAACACTGGATTACAGGAAAGGACGATTAGAAGAAAGAGAGGCTCCTCGGGTTATTGAAAGTATTGATGTGGCACTGAGTGGGGTATGAGTGAGTGTAGGTAGGAGGCCGGTGTTAGGTTTAGGAAAGGAGACACAGAATACAGAGGCGGGAAGAGGGGGATCGGTGAGAGAAGATTAGAGCAGGAAATGGTGGGCATGGAAGTAGGAGAGTGGTCATTAATGTGAGGAAGATATCTACTGGTGGTGAGCGAGGTTTAGTGTAGGCAAGTGATGAAGGTTGTATTTGGGAGGAAGAATCGAGGGTGTTAGCGGGGTGACGATGTGAGAGGGATGGTAGCATTGAGACTGTAGGATGAGCGAGGAGTAGATGGGAGTTGGCATTCTCGCTTGTGCATCCTACAAGACAAGAAGGTGATATTTTTGGTGATACTTTCTGAATGTTGACATGATTTCTGCACTACAATTTTTAACATAAATAAACTTCTAGATAGGAAGTGCGGGTAATATGAGCAGCTCCTTATTGTACTCTGGTATTATAGTCTGGATCAGCTGAATAATCTGCCTGATCCCAATTGCCTTGGTGGATTGTTCTGGGGCTCGTGAAACCAGCCACCAGCTCCCACTGGCGTTAATATAACCTGGTCTTTTCTATCTTGAGCTGCTAAAGCTCATTTACTAGAAGGCATCTGGAGAAGGTGGGTAGATCTTAGACCACTAGTAGTACTACTGTATGGTGTGTTAGCCTAGACCATTTCTTAGAGACTGCTGGTGTTAGTGGGTGATTCTAGAATAAAGAGAAGTCAGCTACCAGATTCCACTTGTATCTATGTAGCAGGAACCAAGGCTAACACACACAACCACAGTAATAGGTATATGTGGTCCGCTCAGAAGTAGGGATTTTGCATACTAGGTACAATAGACAACCACAGTAGTAGGTCAGTGGGGTCCACTACAAAGCAGAGACTTTGAAACCTAAGGAAAACCACAGTAGTGAGTCTATGTGTTCCATTCAGAGGCAGAGATGCTCCTACCAAAGGGTAACAACAGACAACCTCAGGAGTTGGATCAGTAAGGCTTATCTGGAAGAGAGATTTTAACGTCAGAGTGTTGTTTCTAAACAGGTGGGAGTTTTGTCTGTCAGTTATTTTGGGTTGCTTTTGGTTAGGTAAGATTTGTTTCTGTAATGCGTTGTTTAATGCATCATGTTGGTAAGTGTAAAAAATAAAATGTGCCCTATACCGTAAATCATTTTTGCAGCATATCAGAGCCCAGATTTACTAATATTTGATGCAACGCCACAAGACTGCTTCATACACTGCATCAAATGCAGAGAGCAGTAATGTGCCATATTTACTTACATATGGTGCATTCCAGCGCTCTCTCTGTGCTGGTGCACCTATGGCTACTGTAAGGAAATGCCTCCTTGTCATGGTTGCCCCCTGACTTTTTGCCTTTGCTGATGCTATGTTTACAATTGAAAGTGTGCTGAGGCCTGCTAACCAGGCCCCAGCACCAGTGTTCTTTCCCTAACCTGTACTTTTGTATCCACAATTGGCAGACCCTGGCATCCAGATAAGTCCCTTGTAACTGGTACTTCTAGTACCAAGGGCCCTGATGCCAAGGAAGGTCTCTAAGGGCTGCAGCATGTCTTATGCCACCCTGGAGACCTCTCACTCAGCACAGACACACTGCTTGCCAGCTTGTGTGTGCTAGTGAGGACAAAACGAGTAAGTCGACATGGCACTCCCCTCAGGGTGCCATGCCAGCCTCTCACTGCCTATGCAGTATAGGTAAGACACCCCTCTAGCAGGCCTTACAGCCCTAAGGCAGGGTGCACTATACCATAGGTGAGGGTACCAGTGCATGAGCATGGTACCCCTACAGTGTCTAAACAAAACCTTAGACATTGTAAGTGCAGGGTAGCCATAAGAGTATATGGTCTGGGAGTCTGTCAAACACGAACTCCACAGCACCATAATGGCTACACTGAAAACTGGGAAGTTTGGTATCAAACTTCTCAGCACAATAAATGCACACTGATGCCAGTGTACATTTTATTGTAAAATACACCACAGAGGGCCCCTTAGAGGTGCCCCCTGAAACTTAACCAACTATCTGTGTAGGCTGACTGGTTCCAGCAGCCTGCCACACTAGAGACATGTTGCTGGCCCCATGGGGAGAGTGCCTTTGTCACTCTGAGGCCAGTAACAAAGCCTGCACTGGGTGGAGATGCTAACACCTCCCCCAGGCAGGAGCTGTAACACCTGGCGGTGAGCCTCAAAGGCTCACCCCTTTGTCACAGCCCAGCAGGGCACTCCAGCTTAGTGGAGTTGCCCGCCCCCTCCGGCCACGGCCCCCACTTTTGGCGGCAAGGTTGGAGGGAACAAAGAAAGCAACAAGGAGGAGTCACTGGCCAGTCAGGACAGCCCCTAAGGTGTCCTGAGCTGAGGTGACTCTAACTTTTAGAAATCCTCCATCTTGCAGATGGAGGATTCCCCCAATAGGGTTAGGATTGTGACCCCCTCCCCTTGGGAGGAGGCACAAAGAGGGTGTACCCACCCTCAGGGCTAGTAGCCATTGGCTACTAACCCCCCAGACCTAAACACGCCCTTAAATTTAGTATTTAAGGGCTACCCTGAACCCTAGAAAATTAGATTCCTGCAACTACAAGAAGAAGGACTGCCTAGCTGAAAACCCCTGCAGAGGAAGACCAGAAGACGACAACTGCCTTGGCTCCAGAAACTCACCGGCCTGTCTCCTGCCTTCCAAAGATCCTGCTCCAGCGACGCCTTCCAAAGGGACCAGCGACCTCGACATCCTCTGAGGACTGCCCCTGCTTCGAAAAGACAAGAAACTCCCGAGGACAGCGGACCTGCTCCAAGAAAAGCTGCAACTTTGTTTCCAGCAGCTTTAAAGAACCCTGCAAGCTCCCCGCAAGAAGCGTGAGACTTGCAACACTGCACCCGGCGACCCCGACTCGGCTGGTGGAGAACCGACACCTCAGGAGGGACCCCAGGACTACTCTGATACTGTGAGTACCAAAACCTGTCCCCCCTGAGCCCCCACAGCGCCGCCTGCAGAGGGAATCCCGAGGCTTCCCCTGACCGCGACTCTTTGAATCCAAAGTCCCGACACCTGGGAGAGACCCTGCACCCGCAGCCCCCAGGACCTGAAGGACCGGACTTTCACTGGAGAAGTGACCCCCAGGAGTCCCTCTCCCTTGCCCAAGTGGAGGTTTCCCCGAGGAACCCCCCCCTTGCCTGCCTGCAGCGCTGAAGAGATCCCGAGATCTCTCATAGACTAACATTGCAAACCCGACGCTTGTTTCGACACTGCACCCGGCCGCCCCCGCGCTGCTGAGGGTGAAATTTCTGTGTGGACTTGTGTCCCCCCCGGTGCCCTACAAAACCCCCCTGGTCTGCCCTCCGAAGACGCGGGTACTTACCTGCAAGCAGACCGGAACCGGGGCACCCCCTTCTCTCCATTCTAGCCTATGTGTTTTGGGCACCACTTTGAACTCTGCACCTGACCGGCCCTGAGCTGCTGGTGTGGTGACTTTGGGGTTGCTCTGAACCCCCAACGGTGGGCTACCTTGGACCAAGAACTAAGCCCTGTAAGTGTCTTACTTACCTGGTTAACCTAACAAATACTTACCTCCCCTAGGAACTGTGAAAATTGCACTGTGTCCACTTTTAAAACAGCTATTTGTGAATAACTTGAAAAGTATACATGCAATTTTGATGATTTGAAGTTCCTAAAGTACTTACCTGCAATACCTTTCGAATGAGATATTACATGTAGAATTTGAACCTGTGGTTCTTAAAATAAACTAAGAAAATATATTTTTCTATATAAAAACCTATTGGCTGGATTTGTCTCTGAGTGTGTGTACCTCATTTATTGTCTATGTGTATGTACAACAAATGCTTAACACTACTCCTTGGATAAGCCTACTGCTCGACCACACTACCACAAAATAGAGCATTAGTATTATCTATTTCTACCACTATTTTACCTCTAAGGGGAACCCTTGGACTCTGTGCATGCTATTCCTTACTTTGAAATAGCACATACAGAGACAACTTCCTACATTGGTGGATCAGCGGTGGGGTACAAGACTTTGCATTTGCTGGACTACTCAGCCAATACCTGATCACACGACAAATTCCAAAATTGTCATTAGAAATTGATTTTTGCAATTTGAAAAGTTTTCTAAATTCTTAAAAGACCTGCTAGGGCCTTGTGTTAGATCCTGTTTAGCATTTCTTTTAGAGTTTAAAAGTTTGTAAAAGTTTGAATTAGATTCTAGAACCAGTTGTAGATTCTTAAAAAGTATTCCAACTTTTAGAAGCAAAATGTCTAGCACAGATGTGACTGTGGTGGAACTCGACACCACACCTTACCTCCATCTTAAGATGAGGGAGCTAAGGTCACTCTGTAAAATAAAGAAAATAACAATGGGCCCCAAACCTACCAAAATACAGCTCCAGGAGCTTTTGGCAGAGTTTGAAAAGGCCAACCCCTCTGAGGGTGGCAACTCAGAGGAAGAGGATAGTGACTTGGAGGACAATTCCCCCCTACCAGTCCTATCTAGGGAGAACAGGGTCCCTCAAACCCTGACTCCTAAAATAATAGTCAGAGATGCTGGTTCCCTCACAGGAGAGACCAACACCTCTGAAATCACTGAGGATAGCCCCAGTGAAGAGGACATCCAGTTAGCCAGGATGGCCAAAAGATTGGCTTTGGAAAGACAGATCCTAGCCATAGAGAGGGAAAGACAAGAGATGGGCCTAGGACCCATCAATGGTGGCAGCAACATAAATAGGGTCAGAGATTCTCCTGACATGTTGAAAATCCCAAAAGGGATTGTGACAAAATTTGAAGATGGTGATGACATCACCAAGTGGTTCACAGCTTTTGAGAGGGCTTGTGTAACCAGAAAAGTGAACAGATCTCACTGGGGTGCTCTCCTTTGGGAAATGTTCACAGGAAAGTGTAGGGATAGACTCCTCACACTCTCTGGACAAGATGCAGAATCTTATGACCTCATGAAGGGTACCCTGATTGAGGGCTTTGGATTCTCCACTGAGGAGTATAGGATTAGATTCAGGGGGGCTCAAAAATCCTCGAGCCAGACCTGGGTTGACTTTGTAGACTACTCAGTGAAAACACTAGATGGTTGGATTCAAGGCAGTGGTGTAAGTAATTATGATGGGCTGTACAATTTATTTGTGAAAGAACACCTGTTAAGTAATTGTTTCAATGATAAACTGCATCAGCATCTGGTAGACCTAGGACCAATTTCTCCCCAAGAATTGGGAAAGAAGGCGGACCATTGGGTCAAGACAAGGGTGTCCAAGACTTCAACAGGGGGTGACCAAAAGAAAGGGGTCACAAAGACTCCCCAGGGGAAGGGTGATGAGACAACCAAAACTAAAAATAGTAAAGAGTCTTCTACAGGCCCCCAAAAACCTGCACAGGAGGGTGGGCCCAGAGCCTCTTCACAAAACAATGGGTACAAGGGTAAAAACTTTGATCCCAAAAAGGCCTGGTGTCATAGCTGTAAACAGCATGGACACCAAACTGGAGACAAGGCCTGTCCCAAGAAAGGTTCCACTCCAAACTCCCATCCAGGTAACACTGGTATGGCTAGTCTCCAAGTGGGATCAACAGTGTGCCCAGAGCAAATCAGGGTCCACACTGAAGCTACTCTAGTTTCTGAGGGTGGGGTGGATTTAGCCACACTAGCTGTCTGGCCGCCTAACATGCAAAAATACAGACAGCAACTCTTAATTAATGGGACTAGAATAGAGGGCCTGAGGGATACAGGTGCCAGTGTCACCATGGTGACAGAGAAACTGGTTTCCCCTGGCCAATACCTGACTGGAAAAACTTACACAGTCACCAACGCTGACAATCAGAGAAAAGTACATCCCATGGCAATGGTTACTTTAGAATGGGGAGGGGTCAATGGCCTGAAACAGGTGGTGGTCTCCTCAAATATCCCAGTGGACTGTCTGCTTGGAAATGACCTGGAGTCCTCAGCATGGGCTGAGGTAGAACTAAAAACCCATGCAGCAATGCTGGGTATCCCTGAACTGGTGTGTGTGAAAACAAGAGCACAGTGCAAGGCACGGGGTGAACAAGTAGAGCTGGAGTCTGGAAGAATGGCCCAGCCTACCAAGAGAACAGGAAAGTCAGTTGGGAAACCAACTGCAACACAGCAAAAGAAAGGGAACCTCTCTTCTCAGGAAGAAGTTCTGCCCTCTGAGGGAACTGAGCGTTTGGAGCTTGAACCTTATCAGGTTGAGCTCTTAGGCCCAGGGGGACCCTCAAGGGAGGAGCTGTGTAAGGGACAAGAAACCTGTCCCTCTCTTGAAGGCCTTAGGCAGCAAGCTGCTGAAGAGTCCAAAGGCAAGAAAAATGGAACACATAGGGTCTATTGGGAGGATGGACTCCTGTACACTGAGGCCAGAGACCCCAAACCTGGTGCCACTAGGAGAGTGGTAGTGCCTCAGCTGTTCAGGAAGTTCATCCTAACATTGGCCCATGACATTCCCCTTGCTGGACATTTGGGACAAACCAAGACGTGGGAGAGGTTAGTCAACCACTTCTACTGGCCCAATATGTCCAACATGGTTAAGGAGTTTTGCCTCTCCTGCCCCACCTGTCAAGCCAGTGGTAAGACAGGTGGGCATCCAAAGGCCCCCCTCATTCCACTTCCAGTGGTGGGGGTTCCCTTTGAAAGAGTGGGTGTGGACATAGTTGGTCCACTAGAACCTCCCACAGCCTCAGGAAATATGTATATCCTGGTAGTAGTGGATCATGCTACCAGGTATCCTGAAGCTATTCCCCTTAGGTCGACTACTGCCCCTGCAGTAGCCAAGGCCCTCATTGGTATCTTTACCAGAGTGGGTTTCCCTAAGGAGCTGGTGTCTGACAGAGGTACCAACTTCATGTCAGCATACCTAAAGCACATGTGGAATGAGTGTGGGGTGACTTATAAATTCACTACACCATACCATCCACAAACTAATGGCTTAGTTGAGAGATTCAACAAGACATTAAAGGGCATGATCATGGGGCTCCCAGAAAAACTCAAAAGGAGATGGGATGTCCTCTTGCCATGTCTGCTTTTCGCTTACAGAGAGGTGCCACAGAAGGGAGTAGGATTCTCGCCCTTTGAACTTCTGTTTGGTCATCCTGTAAGGGGACCACTTGCCCTTGTTAAAGAAGGCTGGGAGAGACCTCTCCATGAGCCTAAACAGGACATAGTGGACTATGTACTTGGCCTTCGCTCTAGAATGGCAGAGTACATGGAAAAGGCAACCAAAAACCTTGAGGCCAGCCAACAACTCCAGAAGTTTTGGTATGACCAAAAGGCTGCACTGGTTGAGTTCCAACCAGGGCAGAAAGTCTGGGTTCTGGAGCCTGTGGCTCCCAGGGCACTCCAGGACAAATGGAGTGGCCCTTACCCAGTACTAGAGAGGAAGAGTCAGGTCACCTACTTGGTGGACCTGGGCACAAGCAGGAGCCCCAAGAGGGTGATCCATGTAAACCGCCTTAAGCTCTTCCACGACAGGGCTGATGTCAATCTGTTGATGGTAACAGATGAGGATCAGGAGGCAGAGAGTGAACCTCTCCCTGATCTTCTGTCATCAGACCCAAAAGATGGGACAGTAGATGGAGTGATCTACTCAGACACCCTCTCTGGCCAACAGCAAGCTGATTGTAGGAGAGTCCTACAACAGTTTCCTGAACTCTTCTCCTTAACCCCTGGTCAGACACACCTGTGTACCCATGATGTGGACACAGGAGACAGCATGCCTGTCAAGAACAAAATCTTTAGACAGTCTGACCATGTTAAGGAAAGCATCAAGGTGGAAGTCCACAAGATGCTGGAATTGGGAGTAATTGAGCGCTCTGACAGCCCCTGGGCTAGCCCAGTGGTCTTAGTCCCCAAACCTCACACCAAAGATGGAAAGAAAGAGATGAGGTTTTGTGTGGACTACAGAGGGCTCAATTCTGTCACCAAGACAGATGCCCATCCAATTCCAAGAGCTGATGAGCTCATTGATAAATTAGGTGCTGCCAAATTTCTAAGTACCTTTGACTTGACAGCAGGGTACTGGCAAATAAAAATGGCACCTGGAGCAAAAGAAAAGACAGCATTCTCCACACCTGATGGGCATTATCAGTTTACTGTTATGCCCTTTGGTTTAAAGAATGCCCCTGCCACCTTCCAAAGGTTGGTGAATCAAGTCCTTGCTGGCTTGGAGTCCTTTAGCACAGCTTATCTTGATGATATTGCTGTCTTTAGCTCCACCTGGCAGGATCACCTGGTCCACCTGAGGAAGGTTTTGAAGGCTCTGCAATCTGCAGGCCTCTCTATCAAGGCATCCAAATGCCAGATAGGGCAGGGAACTGTGGTTTACTTGGGACACCTTGTAGGTGGAGGCCAAGTTCAGCCACTCCAACCCAAGATCCAGACTATTCTGGACTGGGTAGCTCCAAAAACCCAGACTCAAGTCAGGGCATTCCTTGGCTTGACTGGGTATTACAGGAGGTTTGTGAAGGGATATGGATCCATTGTGACAGCCCTCACTGAACTCACCTCCAAGAAAATGCCCAAGAAAGTAAACTGGACTGTGGAATGCCAACAGGCCTTTGACACCCTGAAACAGGCAATGTGCTCAGCACCAGTTCTAAAAGCTCCAGATTATTCTAAGCAGTTCATTGTGCAGACTGATGCCTCTGAACATGGGATAGGGGCAGTTTTGTCCCAAACAAATGATGATGGCCTTGACCAGCCTGTTGCTTTCATTAGCAGGAGGTTACTCCCCAGGGAGCAGCGTTGGAGTGCCATTGAGAGGGAGGCCTTTGCTGTGGTTTGGTCCCTGAAGAAGCTGAGACCATACCTCTTTGGGACTCACTTCCTAGTTCAAACTGACCACAGACCTCTCAAATGGCTGATGCAAATGAAAGGTGAAAATCCTAAACTGTTGAGGTGGTCCATCTCCCTACAGGGAATGGACTTTATAGTGGAACACAGACCTGGGACTGCCCATGCCAATGCAGATGGCCTTTCCAGGTTCTTCCACTTAGAAAATGAAGACTCTCTTGGGAAAGGTTAGTCTCATCCTCTTTCGTTTGGGGGGGGGTTGTGTAAGGAAATGCCTCCTTGTCATGGTTGCCCCCTGACTTTTTGCCTTTGCTGATGCTATGTTTACAATTGAAAGTGTGCTGAGGCCTGCTAACCAGGCCCCAGCACCAGTGTTCTTTCCCTAACCTGTACTTTTGTATCCACAATTGGCAGACCCTGGCATCCAGATAAGTCCCTTGTAACTGGTACTTCTAGTACCAAGGGCCCTGATGCCAAGGAAGGTCTCTAAGGGCTGCAGCATGTCTTATGCCACCCTGGAGACCTCTCACTCAGCACAGACACACTGCTTGCCAGCTTGTGTGTGCTAGTGAGGACAAAACGAGTAAGTCGACATGGCACTCCCCTCAGGGTGCCATGCCAGCCTCTCACTGCCTATGCAGTATAGGTAAGACACCCCTCTAGCAGGCCTTACAGCCCTAAGGCAGGGTGTACTATACCATAGGTGAGGGTACCAGTGCATGAGCATGGTACCCCTACAGTGTCTAAACAAAACCTTAGACATTGTAAGTGCAGGGTAGCCATAAGAGTATATGGTCTGGGAGTCTGTCAAACACGAACTCCACAGCACCATAATGGCTACACTGAAAACTGGGAAGTTTGGTATCAAACTTCTCAGCACAATAAATGCACACTGATGCCAGTGTACATTTTATTGTAAAATACACCACAGAGGGCCCCTTAGAGGTGCCCCCTGAAACTTAACCAACTATCTGTGTAGGCTGACTGGTTCCAGCAGCCTGCCACACTAGAGACATGTTGCTGGCCCCATGGGGAGAGTGCCTTTGTCACTCTGAGGCCAGTAACAAAGCATGCACTGGGTGGAGATGCTAACACCTCCCCCAGGCAGGAGCTGTAACACCTGGCGGTGAGCCTCAAAGGCTCACCCCTTTGTCACAGCCCAGCAGGGCACTCCAGCTTAGTGGAGTTGCCCGCCCCCTCCGGCCACGGCCCCCACTTTTGGCGGCAAGGTTGGAGGGAACAAAGAAAGCAACAAGGAGGAGTCACTGGCCAGTCAGGACAGCCCCTAAGGTGTCCTGAGCTGAGGTGACTCTAACTTTTAGAAATCCTCCATCTTGCAGATGGAGGATTCCCCCAATAGGGTTAGGATTGTGACCCCCTCCCCTTGGGAGGAGGCACAAAGAGGGTGTACCCACCCTCAGGGCTAGTAGCCATTGGCTACTAACCCCCCAGACCTAAACACGCCCTTAAATTTAGTATTTAAGGGCTACCCTGAACCCTAGAAAATTAGATTCCTGCAACTACAAGAAGAAGGACTGCCTAGCTGAAAACCCCTGCAGAGGAAGACCAGAAGACGACAACTGCCTTGGCTCCAGAAACTCACCGGCCTGTCTCCTGCCTTCCAAAGATCCTGCTCCAGCGACGCCTTCCAAAGGGACCAGCGACCTCGACATCCTCTGAGGACTGCCCCTGCTTCGAAAAGACAAGAAACTCCCGAGGACAGCGGACCTGCTCCAAGAAAAGCTGCAACTTTGTTTCCAGCAGCTTTAAAGAACCCTGCAAGCTCCCCGCAAGAAGCGTGAGACTTGCAACACTGCACCCGGCGACCCCGACTCGGCTGGTGGAGAACCGACACCTCAGGAGGGACCCCAGGACTACTCTGATACTGTGAGTACCAAAACCTGTCCCCCCTGAGCCCCCACAGCGCCGCCTGCAGAGGGAATCCCGAGGCTTCCCCTGACCGCGACTCTTTGAATCCAAAGTCCCGACACCTGGGAGAGACCCTGCACCCGCAGCCCCCAGGACCTGAAGGACCGGACTTTCACTGGAGAAGTGACCCCCAGGAGTCCCTCTCCCTTGCCCAAGTGGAGGTTTCCCCGAGGAACCCCCCCCTTGCCTGCCTGCAGCGCTGAAGAGATCCCGAGATCTCTCATAGACTAACATTGCAAACCCGACGCTTGTTTCGACACTGCACCCGGCCGCCCCCGCGCTGCTGAGGGTGAAATTTCTGTGTGGACTTGTGTCCCCCCCGGTGCCCTACAAAACCCCCCTGGTCTGCCCTCCGAAGACGCGGGTACTTACCTGCAAGCAGACCGGAACCGGGGCACCCCCTTCTCTCCATTCTAGCCTATGTGTTTTGGGCACCACTTTGAACTCTGCACCTGACCGGCCCTGAGCTGCTGGTGTGGTGACTTTGGGGTTGCTCTGAACCCCCAACGGTGGGCTACCTTGGACCAAGAACTAAGCCCTGTAAGTGTCTTACTTACCTGGTTAACCTAACAAATACTTACCTCCCCTAGGAACTGTGAAAATTGCACTGTGTCCACTTTTAAAACAGCTATTTGTGAATAACTTGAAAAGTATACATGCAATTTTGATGATTTGAAGTTCCTAAAGTACTTACCTGCAATACCTTTCGAATGAGATATTACATGTAGAATTTGAACCTGTGGTTCTTAAAATAAACTAAGAAAAGATATTTTTCTATATAAAAACCTATTGGCTGGATTTGTCTCTGAGTGTGTGTACCTCATTTATTGTCTATGTGTATGTACAACAAATGCTTAACACTACTCCTTGGATAAGCCTACTGCTCGACCACACTACCACAAAATAGAGCATTAGTATTATCTATTTTTACCACTATTTTACCTCTAAGGGGAACCCTTGGACTCTGTGCATGCTATTCCTTACTTTGAAATAGCACATACAGAGACATCTTCCTACAGCTACCAATTACAAATGGTGCAAGGATGCTTGCATTACAGGTAGGATTGTTTTTGTGCAGGAAGGGGCACCTTCCTGCACAAAACAATAACTACTATGATGGATCAGAATGCAGCACATGTAGAAAGAGGAAATAACAACGAAAAATAATCATATTTCTCTTCGCTACTCCTCTGTTTGGATGGGGTAGCATTTTGATGCAATACCATATTTATTACCCCTAGTAAGTCAGGGCATATGCAAAAATCCATGGGTGAATGAATGCATGGGAATACCCACACTCCACCCAGCGCCTACCCAGTGCAGAGTAATGCAAGGCAGTGATTTGCGCTGCCTTGCATTATCCTAGATTTACTAAGCCATGCAAGCTGGCTGTGCATGGCTTAGTAAATGGCAATTAAGCCCTTGTGTCGCCTTGAGTGGCGCAATGGCAACACAAGGACTTGGTGAATCTGGGCCTTAGTACACAAACGCATGAACTGAATAAGTTTGTATATTACATTAACAGATGGCATTTTTTTCAAGCTAGAAGTATTTCAAAGTAAGTGGTTACCATTTTGTACCACACTTTGTACTCAATAACCTCTTGTGGTTTAGGCTTTCTTAGAAGTTGACATTCTTTTTTAATAGATAGTTCATTTGAAAAATAAAACCTTATTAGTTATTTTACTTTGTTTGAAACAGTATTGCACTGTTTCTATCTATTTAAAAAATGTTCTTGCTTCTGTCAACTTGCAATTAAGGTCGCTACCAGAGGTTAGTAAAAGATGCCTACCAAGAATTATGTACACTTACCAGTGAATAACATGACTTTTGGGCTAAGCACTGACATTTGTTGGGCCTAGAAGAAATTAACAAGCTATCTCGCTCAGAACCATTGTGCCTGGCAACTGATATCTATGAAGACCATGCTCTCTGCAGGTCAGGCACATGCTCCAAACAAGTAGTTCTGTTTGGACTTAGCCCAGGACAGTATGCTCAAAGTGCCCTCCCCAACATGGAAGCATTGTGTTTAGGCTAGGCTGGTGCAACGGATGATGGTGGAGTAATACCACTTCTACCTGGAAGGGAGTTATCAGCAAAGTGATCCATTTACACTGATCCTGTGTCTAGTGAGTGGCATTGTAGAACAAGTGTGGTGGGCCTGTGAATGAGTTTTAAAACTCAGGTCAGGGGCGTTTTGGTGTTTTTTCGTCTTGCTTATGGAAAGTTTTTAACTGTTGTCAAAGACCTATTTTGTACTCTATCAGTACTTCGATTGGGTTTTGAATGAACCCATTGCTTATCGCTTGTTAGCTTTCTTGTCAATCTTGATTGCTCCCTTTTTAGGGTCGAGCCTGCGTTGCATGCACTTGCGCATGTGTATCACAGCCAGACTCTTTTGTATTTAGAAAAGGGCTCGAAGCCCTGTCAACTTCACGTCAGTGTTTTTTATTGGTTCGTGGGCTTCCCTAATAAAATCTGCTTGCTTTCATTAGTCGAAGGCACGCATATGGCATGCCTTTTCCGGTGGCTAGCCCTCCTCGAGCGCAGCAACCAAGTACAGAAAACATCGGGCTCGTGGACTTCTTTTTCTCTAATTTACGAGCGCGATTTCGCTTGGCAGAAGCCGAGCGCTTTACATACTTGATTTCACTTTTTCGGGTTATGTACATAAATGCACTTTTGCCCGATACGTGAAAAGTCGGGTTAAGAGTTTACAACGCGATCAGCTCTAACATGAGCAAACGCGAAACCCGTTGCATTGTAAATGCTTGTTACTTAATGGCTTTTCTTCCTCTTCTTGAGTAAGTCACTCAATAGGTGCAGAACTTCTTATCCATCCCTTTGATTGGATGACATATCCTTCCACAACTTACATCAGGGAACTACTTTCTTCTTTTTCTGTGAGTACTGCATCAGTGCATATGTGTTCTTGCTCTCTCTCATCTGTTGCTTCCACCTCACATCCCTTCCCCGGCACTCATCTTATTGCTCAATGCACTTTCCAGGTCATCTGTAAAAGAACCTGCAAGTGGTATATTTTTGATAGGTTTGAATGAGGAGTATGACTTAATCAGGTTAGTTTTTTCATTTTCCCGCCTCCTTCATGTTGAATGAAAGCCAAGGTTCAGGCTCAGAAAGACAGCATTTATGGCTGTGGAAAGGGCATGCATTCTGCATTTGAGCTACAAGGTTTACTTAGTGTGATTGGATGACTGGATAGGAGATTTCCCTTCTCCTAGAGGTCAATTAATCTGCTAATTCTTAAAATTATGACAGATCCTCACTTCAGAGAGGTCTCTCAAAAGATAACCCTGGTGTGTCTGAACTCACTTCAAAGGCAAAAGCGCAACTCGCCTTCGTAAATGAAAAACAGCTCATATACATTTTCCACGAATGCACTAATGCTGTCCTCACTCTAGTAAGAGAAGCGTGGCACCCCTGCATCCAGCCCTGAAGAGCACCAGGTCCAGAATGGCAGTGGTGAGGCTGATTATGTTGACATTCATGGTGACCATGGGTGTCCTCATACTGTCAAAGTCCTGTGTTAAAGTTTGCGTCATGTGATGTATGTTCCTGTTCATCAGGCGCAACTGTTTGTTTTGCAGGCACTGATTGTGCAGAAGGGATGCCTCAAGACCCAAGCACAATTTTGTGCTCCCATCCTCCTCACCAGCATCACACGCCTCACGGCGCCTTCTGCACCCACTCCCTGCAACTTGCCGTGGTTGGCCCCCAGTTGGCTGTGTCTGTGAACTAGGAGGCAGAGGTACATCCTTGTCCTTTTCAGTTGGCTCTGCAGACACTGTCTCAGTGCAATTGTTGGGTGGTGTGTTGCATTCTTCTGTGTTTATGGGGACTGGCTCCTCTGTTGCCATGTTGGCATCATCCATGGTTTTTCACTCTGTACCTGAGAGAGATCTGTGGGACATATGAGACACATTGTGAATACCAATATGATGTTTTGCGCAATAGAGTCACATTTCATTCCTCAGCTGACTTCTGGATTACATTAACCATAATGCACTATACTTGCACTGGACATGCAATCCTAAGTATTCTTGAATTATGCATGCTGTTGGAATCTGTAGTTGTGTGCATGGAGTTCTGCCCTGAGATGTGTGAAAAGGTATATATGACACTTAATTTTTTAGGTTTCAGGTGCTGAACTGTCAAGGTTCCCTATACCCGCAACAGCCTGTTGCTCCAGTGTGGTCTCTACCATGCGCTCAATTGCTGTGGGTGGTGCTACTATGGAGCGTCTGCCACCTGTTCCACGTGACTTCTTCAGTCATTCCACAACCTTTGCTTTGGTTCGTGACCTGAGGTCATACCACTTCTTACGTATTCCATCAATTGAGCGGTGGCTGACTCCTACTGCATTTTTTCTACTGTATTTCCTGCCAAATCTTATTTTTTTGGAGAACAGGTACTGCAATTGATTCCCTCCCAAACAACACATCTTGCTGTAGACAGCACTCCTCTGTGAGGACTTCCAACTCCCTTTCTGCAAATTTAAGCTTCCTCTTCCTCCCTGCTGTGTTTTTGTCCTTTGTTTGGATTGCCATGGCTGCAGTTGCTCCTCTCAGCTTGGTGAGCCTCTGCTGTTTGTGCTAGTTAGACTCCTCCCACACTTCTGTGAGGTATTTCCTGGTTCAGGGTTCAATACCCAACAACAGGAAGTGTATTTTCCATATGTTTCAGTCCTGGTCGCTAATTGAGACTTTCAGTCACTAATTGCAAGTCAGATTCGCATTTTGCAACCCAATATCGCAAATTGCGATTCAGAAAAAGGTCCAGCCACAATTTAGGTAATTGTAATTTGCGATTACGTAAATTGCGTTGTGAGTGGGTACAAAATCGCAAATAGATGGTCACTACACACATACATATCAAGGTGCGAGCCAGTAATTGCAATTCGCATAGGTTTGCAATTACAGTTTCGCAAATTTTGGGTTTTGCACATGTGGCCCTAAATGTAGGTAAATCTGTACTCTTTCAAAAGGGAGTCACAGATCATTCTCATGTAATGTAACTGAAGTTTTTCAAATCCAAACTCCGACTGAGGGAGTCACCGGTTATTCTCACTCAGGTATCTGAAACTTGGTAGACCTATATGTCACACTGAGGCTGTCACAGTTGTGAAATTAAAAACTCTGATGCTAGGTTAAAGTAAATGTAACTGCCATGTTATCTGCTCACGCTAACTCTCCTCATCAGTTCTGCCTCTCCTGCGAGGCAATGTGAGACGTGACTTAGTGCTTGCGACATAGAGTTTACAAACTGGCTTCCTTAGCTCAGTTTAGATATATACCTGTTTTCGTTCTTGGTGAGAATAAAGTTATCTGATTGGTACTAGAAACCATCTGTAATAAAGTATAAAGTTGCATGTTGCCTTTGTTCAGAGAGCTAGCCTTCATTGGTGGTGTAAGTGGATCCCCTTTCCGGTATGCTCTGTGACCCACAGACTACTAATGTTTTACAATAAACACTTTTCACTTTCAACCCAAAACACAAGTTTTCTTTAACTCATCTTGATGTGGTGGCTGCAAATCACAACAGCTTGACTGAGGAGCAGTGACCAGAGCAGGAGTAATGAGTGCTGCTAGCACAATGACAGGCAGTGCAGCAAGCAGTGGCACAACCCTCACTAGTGCACCTAGAACAATGATTGGATGGTAGACAGAAAAGGCGACACCCCAACAATCACCCTTAAAATGGTCCCAATCAGTACCTCACCATTCTGATATATGTACTTGGAGGGTTCAGGGTTGAAGTCTGACTATTACCTAGGATAGTCTGTTTTTGGGACAGGAATGCTATTTGCATAGGAAACAGGTGTGTTCCCCTATCCTGTCGCCGGACTGAGTATATATCTGGTATCCTGACTTTTATTTTGACCCTAGTGTCATTCTAATCTAAATGTGAGTCCAATGGTCTAGACCTGACAATTAATGTGCAAGTTTCTAGACCTGTCCTGTACGTGTCTGTGGAAGTTTTCCACATCCTCCAAGCATGACCTCATATAAGGTAGGCAACTGCTGCCCTGTTTAGGGTATAGCACATAAAGTGGTGGTAACAGCATACTGTGTTTGGAGATTAATAGCGTGACCACATCTTTTTTAACTGTGTCAGTCAAAGTGTGGCTTACAGGTCCCTCTTAGTAAAGTTCCGGTATTATGTGAATGGCTATTCTTTGAAGTGACATCCTGTGTATATTGATTGCATGTGCACCTTAGTGTGTGTAGAATATGTGCTTTAGTAGGACTCTGTGAGTGAGTCAGAGCACTGAAGCTAGTGTGGTCCATTTTTGAGGCCCTCTGTTAGTGTGGTACATGGTGAAAGATGTGGAAAACATTCCCAGACAAAGGAAGTGTACGGTCTGCATTCCTGTGACTGAAGTGTGGAGATCTAGAAACTGAAGTAAGGAGGATGTGGCAGGGCTACCTTTAAAAAAATCCTTGAAGGCTTTTCTTAGTGACAGGCTGCTGATTAGAACTTACTGAGCACTTCCACTCGGTTGATGGTAGGGATGTGGAATGGGACTGGATTATCTGTTGTGGAACATGAGGAAGTTTGTAGGCCTGGCCTGTCTTCTTGTCTATCCCTGATTAGTGCGTCAGAGAGGCTGATGACAGCCAGGTACAGAAACCTCACACTTCACCTCACCCATGTTGTGGGAGCCCCAGTTTGGAGACATCACCACCACTACCTGCTGTGAGAAGCATCACTCTATAGAAAGATTGAGTCTAGAGAGCTGTGTGAGAAAGACACTTGAAAAGCGAACCAGCCCAAACCTGTTCTGAAGGTTGAGACAGCAGATCCACAAACCCTTTCTAGAAAGTATGTGTAGTGGAAATGAAACCACACAAATTCAATCTAGTTTCAAGTTGTGTATGACTAAGAAAGGGAGTGCTCCACAGAGTGTTTGAAGGACTGTTGTGTGACCAGGCTTGGGTTCTCCCTGACAGCTAGCTTCCCAGAGGTGAGGGGACATCTTCTTCTGAAGGACCTGAAGGTCTGCCTAGTGCCTAGAAGCCTGCCTACCAGCGAGAGAGGGAGGGAGTCTTTCTGACCCTGCAGGAGGAGAGACTATTTAGGAGGAAGCCAACAGCATGTCCCTGGATAGAGCTTCACCCATAAAACTGACTGCCTGAGAGCAATCCCAGGGGTGACATGCTGCAGAGAGTCCCCCAGTCTCTCAAGAGGTTCCTTGCAGGATCTGTGAAAAGCCTACATGAACATAATGACCCCGTTGGGGCTACAACTGCTTGGTCACTGTGGCATCCCAGCCAGGGCTGCATTCCAGTCAGGGCTGTAGTGGTGAATGTGACAGCCTGGTTTGGCTGCAATTGCTTTGGTGATTGTGTCGGCCTGGTTGAGTTTGCAACTGTTGTGGTGATTCTGTCCGTTCAGCAGGGCTGAGACTGCTGTGATGATTGTGTCATCCTGGTCTGGGATGAAAGCTACCTTTGTGAATGTATCAGTCCAATTAGGGTTGCAATTTCCCTAGTGATCATATTGGCCTAGTCAGGACTCTTACATCCTTCAGTGTATTCAAACAACCTGAGTGGAGCTACATCTATCTCACAGGCTAGATAAAGCAAAACGTGCCAAGCCCACACTTGCTCGGAAGCACCATTGCTGTGAATTGGTGCTAAACTGAACCTGGGTGGCTGTGTGAGAATAAAAAGGGGTGGCGCATGGTCTTGTTGGTGGCTTCTAAGGACAATTTCCAACTACTGCGGGTCTCTACCTTTTGGGGTGGGCAGAGGAGGATAATCAAATAGCAAGGCTATGAGGGACTAGGTGTGATCAGTTATGATCAGCTTGTATATCCTTGAAGTACATGAACAGTGTAACTTTCTTCTTCCTCTTCTTAACTGGAATCCACCATTTTAAGATGGCCCTAAGACACCTGAATGCTCTTTCTACACTCTGATTACTGCACACCAGAAAAGGCTGTAGGTACAATACACAAATCCCACTTCCAGCTTTCATGGTACGGATGCAGGTCGATCCACTCTGAAGACCCCTGAGTTTCCTGCTCTTCCTCTCTCAAGCAAAATGATTGATATAGTAGTCAGTCAGTCAGTCAGTCAAAGATCTTTATTCGGCATTTGCCATAAAAGTACAAATTAAAATCACATATCCAAGTAAACAAACAAACAAAAGGGATTAAGACACAGCTCATAACATCATATCTTACATATATTACAAAAAAGAGGGCAAAGTGATCTAGTCCAAGTTCCTCATTCGCAAAATATTCCAGTATTCTTATCAGAACATTAACTAAGGTCATATGATATAAAACCAGAAAACTTTTTCGCTACCCTGAAATATAATAAAAGCCTTTTTCCCTGTGGGAGGATCTATGCTATACCAAATCTAAAATCTAAAATGTAAAAGAGAAATAAGTTCTAAAAGTCAGCATAAATAGATTAAAAAATTGCAAAAATTATTAGTAACGATTCCTAATAACAATAGATGATTTGATAAAATTTAATAGCTGAAAACAAATTTTGTCATTTGATAATTTCTGAAGATGTATCAAAGCTTCCTGATAATGGATCTGTCTTAATGTACGTAAAATAGGTAAAATAAAAGCATTCCTCTGGGTGGCATAAAGAGAACAAAAAAGAAAAAAGTGGGAAGTACTTTGCTTTGAACTAGCATCACAGGGACAAGGTGGTAAATCTTTTTGCCAAATACACTGATTCGGAAAGGCCACCGTAAAATGAATCAAATTCAGTCTAAAAAAGGTTAACAGAGAATAAATTTTTGGACATGAAAACCAGGTCAGATAGGGTTCTATATATAAGGCTGTAACAATCTGGGTATAAGAATCTAAAGATTTCAATTTCAGACAGCTATGAAGTCTTATGTCTAAGGTATGCTCAGAGTATTGTGATTTCAGCAAAGACCTAGCAGTTGTGGTTCATCAAACATATACTTAAGCCCCAGCTTATCAAAAGATGATCGCAAATATGAGACCCAGAGAATCCTGTTCGAATTGGCCAGCTGTATACATTCAGTAATACATTCCTGTACAAGACTTGCTGCTGGATTCGTCCAACATCTAATCCACAACAAAAGAGGGGCAATAGAAACTGTGTCCTTTAACAAGCATTGACCCAACTCCTGGTGGATAATGATGTTTGCTATACACTTAGGTACCATCAACAGTCTGCGCATAAATTTATTCTCAATACATTGGAGAGTAGGTACTTTGATGTGGCCCCAGACACCAGCCCCATATAGGGCTGCTGAGGCACACTTAGAATTATATAGCGTCATAATCTGAGAAGATGGTCTATGACCCAGTTTATGGGCAAATCGGAAAATCGCTTCCATATTCCTTGCCATTTGTTGGGTCTTAAATTTAAGGTGGGTATTCCAAAGCATAGAAGAACTTAAATGCATACCTAGGTAGCAGAAATCACTCACCTTATTAATATTATTGCCCCCCATAATAAATTGTTTAGATTTTGTAAATCAGGGGGCACATATCATAACAAATGTCTTGGAATAATTGACTTTCAAATCGAGGTCCAACATAAAGTTCAGAAAAAGGTCCAACAGGCCTTGTAAACCGTTAGCAGTGCGTGCAATAAGTACAGCATCATCTGCATATAACAAAACTGGGAGCAATCTCTGACCCATCTTTGGCACATCCTTCCCATTTTTTATCAAAAACTCATAGAGCCCATTTATATATATTAAAAAAAGAAAGGGGGCCAAAATACATCCCTGTCTTACTCCCCTAAAAGAGGGAATGGGTGCAGTTCTCTGTCCCAATGGGCCAAACTGAACTGAAACCTTTAAGTCCATATGAAGGCGCTTTATAAGTTCCAATAGAGTCACGTTTCACCCCAGGGTTTCCATGATTTGCCACAACTTCTCCCTGTTTACCAAGTCAAATGCACTGGACAAGTCAATAAAAGCCATATGAATTGACTCCCTTTTGGCAGTTACATATTTGCCAAGAATAAGATTCAAGTTTAATACTTGCTCAACTGTGCCCAAACCGGGTCTGAAACCAAATGGAATTGGAGATAAAATCTGTGAAGAAAAGGGGGGAAAATTATTGCGATAGGCGCTAACAGAATCATCAAAACATTTCTTTAACAATAGATAGTAAATACGGTGCTCCCGAATGGAGGGTTCTCAATGCACCTCCAGTGTTTCTCCAATAGGAAAAAACAAACTGATTCAAAAGGCCAGGGCACTCGTCTGAAATAAGATAAGAGTCTGTGCAGTTAGGTTCTTGGTCTTCGGAGAATCAATATATAATCCAAACAGAGTTACAGTTCAGTGTCTTTATTCTTGTGCGAGGTTTTCATACATGTTCATCACATCAGAAAGATTCCATATGTGGTCATCACAACAACATCCAACAGCCAACACCTATTTCGTCTCCGAGAAATTAATCTCATTGACTTCTTCAGGGCAAAGTATAAGTAAGGTGTTAACATGAATAAATGGCTTATCCTAATCAAGTAAAACTCTTCAAGATAATGTACGATCAATAGAGAAAGAGTAGTGGGAATCACGTGGCGGGGCAAAACACTATTATCCCCGAGTCTTCGTGAGGGAGTACTCATAAGTCAGCACGTATGGATCCAAAATCTTTTACGGTGCGATCTATAAACAAAACAGTTCTTTTGGGTAAATTCTTGTGTTGGGGGCGCTGTGTCTTGCTCCCCAATAATTAAGCTGGCGTGTATGTAGAGAAAAAGGACGTGTAAGCCCTCCGTCTCATCTAGAAGTATAAGGTATAGAAGAGACACAGAGTAAGGTCTCAGGAGTGTGTGTGAAACTCCTCGGCATGCCGAGTAATAGATTTTGGATCCATACGTGCTGACTTATGAGTACTCCCTCACGAAGACTCGGGGATAATAGTTTGTAATAGTGTTTTGCCCCCGTCACGTGATTCCCACTACTCTTTCTCTATTGATCGTACATTATCTTGAAGAGTTTTACTTGATTAGGATAAGCCATTTATTCATGTTAACACCTTACTTGTACTTTGCCCTGAGGAAGTCAATGAGATTAATTTCTCAGAGACGAAACACGTGTTGGCTGTTGGATGTTGTTGTGATGACCACATATGGAATCTTTCTGATGTGATGAACATGTATGAAAACCTCGCACAAGAATAAAGACACTGAACTTTAACTCTGTTTGGATTATATATTGATTCTCCGAAGACCAAGAACCTAACTGCACAGACTCTTATCTTATTTCATACGAGTGCCCTGGCCTTTTGGAGATAAAATCTGTGTCTGTAGCACCCAATCCTCCAGGGGGGATATAGTAGTCAAATTGCTGGGGAGGGACCTCTTGTGTAAATTTAACTGCACTGTATATTGCATCTGTGATGGCGTATTTTTAGATGTTCCACCTGAAAGTGAAAATGCAATTTTTGCTATGTTAAATGAAAACGTGTTTCACCCTGATACCAATGGGGCAAATTAGTTTGATTTGTTATTGCAAGTTCTTTATCATTATGGTCTCAGCACAGTAGTAGACCAGGCTGCATTTTAACCGCTCACCTTTTATGATGTGCTGAAACCAATGGAGAAGCTTTACCGAATATCAAAATACACCTTTTTTTCTGAGGAGAAAGCAGGAATCCATTTACCATTTATTGCTGATCTGTTAAACCTAAATATTTTGATGCTCAGTGTTAGCATCTGTAACAATACTATTCTACCATCAAGAAGTCGGCTAGAGAAGCAAGTTTTTTTATACAATGCGTGTGTGCTATTGTTGCTGTTTGTAGGAAATTTGCCTTATCTGCTAGGTCACCCTAGCTTTTGCTGGTCCCTATAGTTTTGCTGTTTTTTTTAACTCTGTGTGCTATACCTAACCCATGCTAACAAGTAATAAGTGCCCATGATCCGTCTTTAAACATGACCAAAGTGGCATATTCCTAATTGGTACATTTAACTTACCTGTGGACCCACAGTATGTGGTACAATGTGCACCCAAGGTCTGTAATTTAAACCTCACTAGTGGACGGCACCTATTTTGCCGTCCACTACAATGACAATAAAAAACATGGCCTCCAGCCTACCAGTGTAGCCTGACTTTTAGAAGTGTACACATTGCAATTCGACCTGTCAAAATAAACCCATTGACATGTAAAAACTTCCCTTTTAAATATGAATAAGTGAACATAATGTAGGACATGTCGTCCTCCAGGCAGGGTGCACGGTATGTAAAAGGAGGGCATGTAGAAATGTAATGTTACCATGTTCCCACAATGACTAATACCCAAAAGCTACTTTTCACTGTTGCAGGTCCGGCTGTCTTATGTAGAAAACCAGAGTGCAGATTAAAAATTCATATATAGTATCTTGGTAATTGGACCAGTTAAATAATGAAACAGCTATTTTTATTAGTTATTAAAACCCAATTCAATGGTGAAGTTGGATTTTTCAAAAATATTGAGGGAAAGTAACCTTGAGAAACGTACCTTTTCCTTGCTTGAATTTTTTGGAGGCTAAATTTGCTTTTGCTCACACGCTTCTGCCAGCTAGTAATTAACATCTGAAAAGGCGCGAAAAAATTATGAAATGCTTTTCAGGAGGAAACAATAGGCTGACCTGATTGGGGAGAGATAACTCCACTGAACATGACAGAATATGTACAGTGGAGCTGTCAGCATCCTTTTTGACACTACAGTGTTGAATCCTACGTGAGTGTCATACCCTCATGGACATGTCTCCTGGGTTTTACATATAACACTGGGGGCACATTTGAAAGGAGGGGAAACAGGGTACCAAAATAATTCTTGTGTATCCTAGCTTTTGTCGCTGGGTGTATTGGGTCCCTGCGGCTGCTTCAAACAGGCTTTTGGTGTTAGATGTGGGAGAACACTAGGATTGCAATATTATCCTCCCCTTACACATACACTGAGCCTTCAGAGCCTAAGTTTAGTGGGGCTGAAGTCTTTCGCCATTTTGAACATGCCCAAAGTGGGTAAGGTTGGCCCTTGGACGTGCACAGGAATCATTCCCACCCACTACCTTGTGACAAGCATAAATGTGGCATTTCCAGGCACCCACGTCAGAACACTCCTGGACATGAGGAAGATTTGAAGCAGACTGAACCTACTGTGCATGACTTGGAAAGAGCCCTGAAGGACTGGTCCCGCTCTCTCGAACCCAGGACACAAAAGTGTATTCCAAGGGTCATAAAGCTGAAACTGCAAAAGGCCCTTTACTGCAACTGCCCAGCTGTCCAATGGCCAGAGTCCTGGACTGAATCTTCTTTTTGGTCTCTGCTTTGCATCTTTAAGTGCCTCCCCTGATGTTCTAGAGGGCCTTAGAAGTGTACCCCTGCTGTAGATTGGAACTTAAAAGATTAAAGTTAGAAGGTAAAATCTTTGACCAGGACAGGCCAAGTTGATGTATCTGACCTGCACTCTATCATGATCAGCATCAAATTGCACTTATCTACCTGTCCACTGTGAACATCGACTAGCATTGGCATAATATGCGTCTTGGTGCTATTCCTACTCAAATCTTTAAAAATGTATATCTCTGGTTCAGCGTATTGGATTTTTGTCTTGTTCATGCCACTTTGCTTATTAAATCTTATGTTACTCTATTTTTATAGTTTGGTTTGGATTTTTTATTATTTTGCATTTCAACTTTATTTTTGTTTTAGTACTGCATAAATACTTTACACTTTGTCTTATATTTAACCTGTTTGCTCTGTGCCAAAGCTTCTAGGGATTCAAGATCAGGTTAATTTAGTGACGTTAAGGGTTCACCCAGAAAATAATTGTGATTATTCTTTGAGGTGGGTAGTACTCTACCTCAATTAATAATCCAATTTCTTACACTGTTGTATAATCCAGTTTTCATGTTGTACCAAACCTAGCAACTTTCTTTCATGTGTTCCATCCACAGCCTCATGGTTTGCTGTTGTTGGCTTATGTTCTGCTTTCTTTATTCTTAAATACCCTGAGAAACGTTTCTTATCGTGTTTTCATTCACTTGCTCTCAAATAACATGGACTTAATTTGCTGAAGGGTATCCAAAATCATATATATTTACACAAGCAGGTAAGAATGTTTCAGCTGTGTTAGTCTTCCATGTTGTCCTATCATGGATTATTATGCTGACAGTTTGTTGGTAAAGCCTGAATATATAGACCAATGGAATTAAATTCACTCTGCTTGGTCACTGAATTAGCAAATAATGGCCTCAATGCTTCTACAGAAAAGTGAATTTTTTTACTTTTGTATGTTATCTAGGTTACAACACCTCCATAGGAGAAAGACATTTGTCTGCTGATCGCATTCAATCCATTTGTAATCTGCCTACCTTGTCACTACATCTCATATACCTAACCTTTTGGGAATGTCAGATTTCTGTTACCTATGGGTTCCATGTTATGCTAATACTGTGAACCCCTTACAAGATCTTGTGAAAGCATATACCCTCGAACTTTTGCCCTGATCCTTAGAGCAAGCCTTGGTAACCCTGAAAATGCATTGTCCCTGCTCCTGCCTTGCGTTTGACTGATTATACAAACCTTTCTCTCTGTATTGTCACAGGAGGGAGGGCTTCACCCTTAGAGTGTTAACACAAGATCATGGTGACAAGAACACAACTGCCTATTATTTTTCTGCTCTTGATGCTGTGGCCACAGAGTTGTCTCCATGCCTGCCAATGCAGAAGTAGCTTATCATCTTGTTTAAGTGCCTGAAAATATTAACCTTGGTTCGCCTCTCATTGTTGCTGTGCAAACCAAAAACGAGCAGGAATAAAAATATTCCTCCTTGTTGTGCCATGCTAATGCCACCCCTAGGGTGGCGTTAATTTTTGGTGCTGCCACAGATTTATGCCTTCTTGTAAATCTATGGCAGCGTCAAAGGCAATGGGGGTTGCGATGGAAAGCCCACAGCACCACACATTGCACACCCCTCTGACGCAGAAAACTGTGTCGGAGGGGACCATATTTACAAGGTGGTGTTAAGCCACAAAAAGTGGTTTAGCTCCGCCTCGTAAATGTGGTGCACTGCACAGCGCCATTGGAGCGTCACAAAAAGTGATGCTCCGGTGGTGCTAGGGGCACGTAAATCTGACCCATAGTATCATCTGTCAGGCTTACAGCATTTGTAAAGGCATAAACACTTCCAAAGCTGACCATCCAGCCCCCTAGGAGTTCACTTGTGCATGTTCATTTATGCAACATCCAATTCACAAGAACTCTGCAACAACCAGGACTTTTTTTTAAGGAAAAGTGTTCAGTTCAGTTTGTATAAAAACTTTCCAACTTCTCTAAGATCTGCTGCAAGGCGTCCCCTAACCCAGGTGGGATTTCTCTATCTAACTTTGCTCCACTTTCTGAGGAAGCTCTCTTAGAGGCTGTCTGTACCTGCAAGCTGGTCTCTCCCACAAAGCCTTGCTCTTCACCTACTCTTGTCAGAGGCCTTTCCACAATGCTGAATTTTGCAGGTAAGGGCCACCAGCACCCTTTTGGGTAACACTTTCAATACCCAATAGACCATCACACTCTCTGAATCTGAGATTGGTCTGCCAGCCAGCTTTAAGGAGTGCCTCTCTGCAGTAGCACACTGAATGATGTCTAGCTATCTTAACTTTAACAGCGACAAGATGGAGATCCTGTTCTTTGGGCAATCAACTCCACAATGGTCTCCATCCTGGTGATTTGAGGATCTATGCCTTCCCCCTTGTCCCGTCTATGACACCAAGAGATCTTGGCATCAGGATTTATCTCAATCTCTGCTTCTCCACTCCCATTACAACAATCTCAGCAGCTGCCTTTGCTCTTCTAAAAACTATGAGGAAAAGGTTTGCCTTTACCCCACTACTACCCATAAACTAGTGACTCATTTTATAAAAACATTGAGATTAGATTATGGAAACTCCCTTCTACTAGGTGCCTCCTAATATCTGGTAAAGTCTCCAGATTCTGCAAAACGCAGCTGCAAAACTGGCTCCTACCATTCCCAAAAGCCAGTTTGTATCTACCACCTTGAAACGTTTGCACTGGCTGCCTATTCTGAAAAGAATTCTATTTAAAGTCCTCTCTCTAATCCACAAGGCTGTGGCTGGTACTAGCCCCAAATACCTACAGGCACTTTATACCTTCAATGTCCTGCTTCAGCCTCTCAGATCTGCTGGGCCCCAGACCTCTTTCACTCTCCTTTTCGCAAGGGCAAGGTTGATACTTTGCCCTTGGGGCTGCCATCCTGTGGAATCTCCTTCCTCTGCTCCTCAGAAGCTTCTTTCCGTAAACTGGTCAAAACCTGACTATTCTCTCTCTAGTTATGCTCCTTTAGCAAATCCACTGGATTCTACTGTTCTTTCATTTCTTCAGTGCATGGAATTTCAGTTTTGAGCAGCTGTTTGCACTCAACAGATAGTTCATTCAAGCCTTCATGTTCAGAAAGTTTATCCAAATGCCAAAATATTTCCATTATCTTTAAGTTTTGGATCTGGTTTGCGTTTTGTTTGGATGAGTAGAATCCTATCTCTGTGCCCAAACTGGTGCCATCACTGTGGCCAAAGGACCGATTTAAAACTTTATGTCCACGTTTAGAATCTATTTAAGATTAGCAGTAACAAAGGAACTTATTTTGTGTCACCTATAGTTCAGGAACTCTGCAAAGCCATTAGGATGCAACAACATTTCCACATAGTTTCCCGCCCTGAGACCTCAGGTAAGGTAGATTGGTTTAATGTAATGCTGAAAAAACATAATCTAAGCCATGCGTCCTCACAAACATTTTCCATGGGGCCACAAATGTTTGGTCGGTGGCGTTCCGAGGGCCGCACTGGTGACACCAGGTGGTGTGCGTGTGGGTGAATTGGGGGAGAGGTGGGGATATAGGTGGGTGTTGGGAAAGTGAAGCAGGTACATCTAGTGGCTGAATTGAATTGAACAATGTGGAACCAAAAAACCTGGAATCAATCCTGGATTCCCTCCTTGATCAAATTGTGTGATCCTAGGCAATTGTTTTATTTCACTTTCCCTCCTTTTTCTTCATTATCACATACAAAAGGACCTCGACATACATGACTTCAGGATGCACACTGCACAAAAATGTCTCCTGTGTTTGATTTAATAAGCTTTAATGTTGTTCAACTTTAATAGCAAGCCAAGTCATCCAATGGGTGCACATAACAACTGGTTTGCTTTTTACTTGACCTTTAGCATCCTTGTCAGGCTGGGGGAGCATTAATGTTTCTAAATTCATGTTTAAAAACCATAACTTTAAAAACAAAAAACCTTCTCCTTGCACTGATATAATCCGATGTGCTAAGGTGAAAGGGTTCTACATGTAACTGAATCACACTTGTTGAATTTTTAAGACATTGTCATATTTTTACACATATGCAATATGTTGTTATGAGTGAAGGAGTTGCACGACAACCTTGATACTTATTTTCTTAAACTGCAATTAACCTTTAAATAAATGCTTGTCCCTTTAACATTTTTCAAAGTTAGTGCTGAGCCCAGTTAACAACAGCCCAGTGCTTCTGTTGACTAGGCGACCGCATATAAAGGTCAGGAGGGCCTCATGCTGCCCCCGGTCCGTACTTTGAGTTTCACTGATCTAAGCTATGAGAAGAAACTGAATTTAAACGGTCTGATGTCTTACTCTTTCTTAGTCCTAAAGTCAAGGAGAAAAGCCGAAGCCAAAAGTTTAAGCTGAGGCATCAACTAATCATGGCCAGATAAGTGATTCTGTAATCCACTCTACTATTGTCTCCAGATTTACTTGCTTTGCACCTGTCTGATGATGTAACTTAAGAACTATGCAAACAACTGATTTGCTTTCTACACAGCTTCCATTCTCAGGTACAAGCTCATACTTGCCCACCCTACCAATTTAGGTGGTAGACTACCGTTTTTGGGGCTGGCCTACCTCCTGCCAATACAATCCTGCGCCCAACCACTTTTGATAATGTCTGGGCATTTTCTGCCGACACGCAGGGATAGCATGTAAGCAAACCAGAATTGCAGACCATACTCATTGGAGAAGCTTAAACTTAGCAAACCTGTACTCCACACGCAGGAAGTCACAGGCTATTCCTAGTCAATTAACTGAAGCTTGGCAGACCTGTATGCCACACTGCGGGAGTCACAGGCCAATGTCATGCAAATAATGAAGAAGTAACTGATACTTGTTGACCTGCACTCACAGGCCATTGTCACTTAAATAAATAAAGCTTGGCAGATCTGTACTCCCACTGAGGGAGTTGTAGGCCAATCCCACTCAAGTAAACAAACCTTGGCAAATTTGCAGCCCATGTCGAAGCAGACAAATGCAATTTTTACTCTTAATCGGCCCAAACTTGATTATCTGTCGAATGTCACCTGTCTGAGGTGGTCAGAACCCATTCTCACTGAAGTAGAGGACTTTTGGTCGACCTGTACTCTCAAAGAGGGCGACAAATGCCATTCTCACCAAAACTGGTGAAGCATCGCCGATATGTACTCCTCACTGAGAGTCACGGGCATTGCCACAGAAGTGAATGAAGCCGGTCAATTCTTCAATAAGCACCGAAGAACGGGTGTCCTACACACTTATGAAAACGACAGTTTTTTCTCAACAGTAGCCTCGCGACTCAGGTAAGTGGCCGGGCACTCGTGTCCTCAGCACTGAGGCGCACATTCGCCACTCCTTCAGGCACAATTACACCTGTCCTCCATGCTGCAAAAGTGATTGACATAACACGAGCTGCTTTGCACGGGCCCGCCAGACTCTAAATCCACCCTAAGCCTGCATTCTAATAACCTCTGAGTCAGTCAAACATTTCTTTGTGTTTACACCCTGGGTGGTGCAGACAGGGGAGGGGAAGAGCATGGCTTGATCACTTTTCTGGGGATTGTTTGAAGAGCTGTTGTGTTTTTTTTGTAGCCGCGTGCTATATTTTAACTACAATACTTTCCCAGCAAGAATTCAGCAGGAAGTCTGGCTTGAGAGAGGAAAGGCTGGGCGGTGTCTGGGGGAAGGCGGGGGCGGTTGAAAGAGCTGGCCCGGGCTCTGGTAAAGCCGCGTCTGCTGGGTGTGGCGTGTTTGTTGGTAGATGGAATTACTGTAAGGAGGCCCCGGGGTATCCTTTTCTGTTCCTGAATCAGCCACCCGAGGGGCGTGAGAGGGACCTGAGGTTAAGTGACACTCGCTATCTGATCCTTGCTCGTGTGTAGGGAGAACAATGCGGTTTGGGGTGGGGCACGGCCCTCCCAGCTGCAGAGGGCCTAAAACTAGGCAAAGGTTTGTGATGACGAATGGGTCACTCAGTGGAGTTGCCTCAGCTAACCATCTTCCCCCAACTCTGTCAAAGCACCTCAGCAGTGCCCTGCAGCACCCGTTACTCCACTAGAGGGAACCATAAACGTCTGTAATGCGGGTACAAGGACCCCCACACAGCTATCGCATGAGCATCTATACCGTGTCTTCCACCCCCTCCGCTCCAGTACAGGGGACCGTGGCACCTCAGATGTGCCAGTACAAAGACTGCCACACAGCCCTGCCAAAGCATCACTACCATGCCTTGCACCTCTTGCCACTTCAAGGGACCACTTGCATCTCTTGCAGTGCACCTCAGCAGGGTCCTTGGACGACCTGCTATTCCAATAATAGGCCACACAACACGGGCGTCCTGAACCATCTTTACCAGCTACGGCGGGGCGAGGTGCTTAATTTGCCTATTCTATTTGCAACTGGCAGACAAAAGCTCATAATTAAATATTATAAGGAGGATAGAGACATGGGTTGATAGAAAAGGGCAATACAAATAGAATGTTGAAAGGAAGGGTGAAAGATTGTGTTATATTTACCGACATACAGTAGTGTCAGTGTCCTCGCGATCCCGCTGAGAACACTGTGATCCGAAGGTTCTCGGGATCGCGAGGAGACGCGATGTTCGGAATTGGTTGGGAAAAAGCTTTATGGAGTGTGTGGCCTGTTTTTGGTTGATGGCATCTGGACTGGAATAAATCTTAATTTACTCTCTTCATATTGATTCTGCATCTTCATAACTCTGGCGACGAGAGCCTGGAGGGGACAGGCGTTACCATCAACCTCTCACGAACCCACGAATCTTACTGTTTAGTCACACCAGTTGACTGCTGAGCGTCGTTTTCAACAGAACAAACATTCCTGATCTTCGTGACTGAGGTTGTCTTAATTGGGACAGTGAAACTGCTGATATTTCTGGAGGCGCTGTGATACTTGACACAGTGTTCAGGTGGGCTGCTTTTCATGTGTGCAATGCGACTTGCAGGAGTTTGACTTGTCCGTGAACACTGATACAAATTTGGTGTTATTTGGCAGCCATTTTAGGTGTATTATTTTTCGTCAAACCACTTGATTAGTTTATTGCATTCTTCAGCTGTAAAGCTATTAAGCTCCTTGCACCAATTCATGAACTAGTTGGAACTGTCGATTTTTACAAGTATTATTATTGTCACAATGGCAAATACTACAATGTCACAGCCTCCTGCATTTTTATCGGACAAAGGTGACCCAATCTTGCCATGGAAACGCTGGAAAAATCTATTTGATTCCTATTTAATAGCGATTGGAGGTGAAAAGTTTTCCCCTTTAAGGAAACAAAGTGTACTTCTGCACAATTTAGGAGTGGAAGGCAGGAATATATATGACAGTTTGGAAATATTGCAGTTTGGTGGAGCTGAAGGTGAACCAGGAGATGTGTACGAGATGTCAACAAAAATGTTAGCACTACACTTTGAATCCAAGCTAAATATAGTCCTTGAAAGACATAAGTTCTTTGCCAGAACTCAAGGGAAAACAGAAAGTGTAGGAAATTTTGTTGCTTCCCTGCGAACCTTAGCGCGTACATGTGATTTTGGTGACCTAACTGACTCTCTTATCAGAGATCAGCTAGTGCGTTGTACCAACAATAGACGTGTACAAGAAAAGTTGTTAACAAAAAACCCTGATCTGAGAGAGGCGATTGCAATAGTGGAAGGAATGGAAAGCACCAGCAACTGGATTAAAGAAATGCATGATCCTGGAACACACTCTGTCTCTGAATCTGATACTATAAAAGTGACTAGTGATCATGATGAAGTGTTAAGAGTCAGTTTTGACAACAAAAAAGGAAAAGAAAATAAAGAAATGCGATGTTACCGTTGTGGCAACTCAGGACATACTGCTAACAGTTCAAATTGTTATGCTAAGAATTCTGTTTGTAGAAAGTGTGGAAAAAGGGGCCACTATGCAAGGGTTTGCAAAGCTGAAAAACAGTTGAATGTAGATTCTATTACTGACGATATGGGCAAAATGGTGTTCTGCGTGAAGTCTGGAGATGATTGTGTTGTAAACAGTGTAGGAGCTGTGGATGAGGGACCCATAGTTATGCCTGAATGTGCTGTTAGAATAGATGACAAAGTTGTTAAGGTGCCTGCAGACTCAGGATCTCCATACACCATGGTAGGTGACAAGAATTGGCACACAATATTTGGCAATGAATATGGTCCTTTAGAAGAACCTGATATTAGTCCGGTGAGTTATGGTGGCACCAAGATTGACATAATAGGTTACAAGGTTATGACAATTCAATTTCAAGATAAAAGGACTGTAGGAAAGGTTTATGTAGCCAAAAGGGGGGACAATTTGTTGGGTTGGCGACATCAGCGGGATATGGGTATTAAGTTAGATCCTAACGCTGCATGTCAAGTCTTGGTGGTGAATGATCAAGATACCAATTTTGATATTTTTGAGGAATTTCCTTCTGTGTTTAATGATAGGCTGGGGTGTCTTAATGGCTTTGAACACAAGATAATTCTCAAGAGTAATGCAACTCCTTCGGTGCAGAAAGTAAGAAAAGTCCCAAGATTAATGTTAGAACCTCTCAAGAAAGAACTTACAAGATTGTTGGATTTGGGCGTAATTGAAGAAATTGAATCTTCTGAGTGGTTAGCCCCAGTAGTTTTGGCACCGAAGGAAGGTGGGAAACAGATTCGCATGTGTGTGGACCTCAGGGAGCTCAACAAACACATTTGGGTGGATCGTCAACCTTTGCCGAACATTTCGGAAGAATTATCAGGGTTGAATGGCTCAAAGTTTTTCAGTGTTCTTGACCTATCATCGGCTTACCACCAAATTGTCCTCCATCCTGATTCTAGACATTTGACGTCTTTTGTGACGCCGTTGGGGGCGTACCGATTCTTGAGGATGCCATTTGGGCTAGCCTCCGCTGCCGCTTGTTTTCAACGAATTATGAAAAAAGTTCTAGGAAGTGTAACTGGCATTCTATTTTTCCAGGATGATATCTTGGTACATGGAAGAACGCTAGGTGAACATGACAATATTTTAAGAAGTGTTTTAGGGAAACTGTCTTCATCTGGTTTAACTGTAAAGATGCAAAAGTGTAAGTTAAGGGTCACTTCTGTTTCTTATTTGGGTCATACCATTTCAAGTGAAGGCATAAAGCCCAAACTGGAGCTAGTCAATTCCATTATCCTAGCTCCTGAACCAAAGAATAAAGATAGTGTACGATCGTTCCTGGGTTTGGCGGAGTATTACTCCAAATTTATTATGAATTTTTCTAGTATAGTTCAACCTTTGAGGTCTCTTCTTAAAAAAGGTACTGAATTCAATTGGTCTGAAGAGTGTAAGGTGTCTTTTGAATTGGTGAAAAACAGTATTGGCAAGATGCCGACTTTAGGGCATTTTAACAGTTTTGCTAAAACCATTTTGTATACTGATGCAAGCATTAATGGATTGGGGGCTGTATTAACTCAGAAGATGGAGGGAGAAGAAAAGGCTATTGCTTTTGCATCCCGTTCCCTTAAGGATGCAGAACAGAATTATTCGGTCATTGAGAGGGAAGCTCTTGCTTGTTCTTGGGCAATCAAGCATTTTAAGTTTTATTTATGGGGTTTGCCTTTTGTAGTGAGAACTGACCATAAGCCCCTTATTCAAATTTTTTCCTCAAAGAAGAATGAAGACTTGTCACCCAGAATAAAAAGGTGGGTTGAAGGCCTATTAGACTACAATTTCCAAATGGAATATATACCTGGTACAAGGAACTGTGTAGCGGATTTCTTGTCTCGAGCCCCAATTGACAGTGGAGATGAAAGGTTGGATGATGTCGGAGTAATAAATTGGGTGAGAGAAAAAGCTATATCTGGAGAGGTATGGAAGAGTGCGAGAGAAGAAGATCTTTCCAGGAAGATACTTGTTGAATTTATTGTAAAGGGGTGGCCAGAATTTAAAGATATTCCTGATGACTTGAAGGGGTTTTGGAATGTACGAGATGAACTTTGTTGTAATGATGAAGAGTTGTTTAGAGGGAGTAAAACTATTCCTCCTATGGGTGTAAGGGATAAGATTGTCAATTTAGCCCATGAAGGCCACATGGGTAGAAATTTGACTAAATGTAGGCTTAGAGAAATGTATTGGTGGCCAGGTTTAGACCGAGATGTTGAGGCTGTAGTTAAAGACTGTGTATCCTGTGCACACAGTGATAAATGCAAGTCTGTAGTCAAAACTCCACTTTCCCCTGTTAATGTACCAGAAAGACCTTGTATGAAGTTGGGGCTTGACTTTATGGGCCCATTTCACTTATTACCTGCAAATGAACGTTATGTGATGCTTCTGGTAGACTATACCTCGAAGTGGGTTGTAACAAAGTGTGTAGGCACTCTAGACACTATTACTGTGATTGAATTTCTTAAAGAGGAGTTCTCGCGTGAAGGAGTGCCCAGTCAATTAGTGACGGATAATGGAGTGCAATTGACTTCTCAGGAAATGCAAGATTTCCTGAAGTCGTTGGCTATATTACATCTGAGAACAGCTCTGTACTTACCTCAAGCTAATGGTCTTGCTGAAAGGATGAACAGAATGGTGAAATATTGTGTTCAAGAGGCTGTTCGGACTAGAATGCCTCTTCATGATTTGCTTAGAGAAATGTGGTGGGCACATCGCAACACCCCTAACATGGTCACTTCAATTTCTCCTTTTGTGTATTTAAGAGGAAGAGTGGGTTGTACTCAAATGAATCCTGCATGGATGGATGGAATGTTGCGACAGTCAGATCAGCTAGGTGAGAAGTTGAATAAGGGTCCTGAATTGAGAAGGTTTTATCAGCAAAAGTATAAAAATAGATATGATTTCAAACATAATGCATCTGAAGTAAAATGGAATGTAGGTGACAGGGTATTAGTGAAGAAACCTGGTTTTGGGAAGAAAGGGATGTCAGGATTCATGGGTCCATTCTGCATCAAGGAAGTTAGACGGAATGTTGTGATTTTAAACAATGGTGATGCATGGAGCATGTCCAGGATTGTAAAGTGGAGTAAACCATCTGGATCTCACAGTCAGGACTTGCGGAAATCTCATGTGCACAGTGGATCCAAGGACTTTCTAACTTCTGGTGAATCCAACGGACTTATGCATCAAGACAACATGCCCAAAATCTCTACTGAGTTAAAAAAGAACCTCAGAGTTCATCGCAAGCCACGTTGGCTAAAGGATTTTGTGTCTTGAGACATATATTTGTTTTATATACTGTGTTTTCACATTTTTCTGTACTTCCTTTCATTATTATCTTATAATTGTTCTGTATTCCTATCTAGTAGTTGTTAAGCAACTGTACTATTTAGTAGTTGTGTAAGTAAGGGGGATGTGTTATATTTACCGACATACAGTAGTGTCAGTGTCCTCGCGATCCCACTGAGAACACTGTGATCCGAAGGTTCTCAGGATCGCGAGGAGACGCGATGTTCGGAATCGGTTGGGAAAAAGCTTTATGGAGTGTGTGGCCTGTTTTTGGTTGATGGCATCTGGACTGGAATAAATCTTAATTTACTTTCTTCATATTGATTCTGCATCTTCATAACAGATAGGAAATGTGATTGTACGGATGAGTGGGTGGATGGATGGGTGAATGGATAGATGGATGGACGGGTGAAAGGATGGCAGAGTAAATTAACATTTGAGTGGATTGATGACTGGTAAAAAGGATAAGTTGAGGGATGGAATGCTTTATTGATGGATGTGTAAGTTAAAAGAGGGATGGATGGATATATGGATGGATGCATGCATAGATGATGGATGGAATGGTGAAAGAGTGAATGATGGATGAAAAAAATGTATAGGCAAATGTAAAAGTGAAATTGTGAATATCAGCAGGTGGATAGAAGGGTGAAAGGATGAATGAATAGATGCTTGGATGGCAGAGACAAGGGAGCTCTTCTAGGGAGGGTCGGGCTCAGTTGCTTCGCTTGATGTCACCAGACCATTTAATCAAAGTGGTGTCTATTTTAATTTTCTGGTTACTCCCTTGACACAAAGTGCACCTCAAACGTGTCCTGCAATTCTATCTCTTCTAGTATGACAATCCACACTCCTAGGTCCTCCATTGCATTTTAACAGAGCTACAAGGCCACACTAATAGCAGGAAGCACAATATAATAATCTCTGTGGCTTGATTACAAACCGGGAGTTGAATCCTAATCCCTGTGCAAATAGGAATATTGTCAAGGGAAGGAATTCTGACTTGTATGATTGTTATTGCATCCTAGCTATTTGCCCCTGACAGATTTAGACAGGTCACATGTGGCAAATGTTATCAGAGGAAAAAAGCCAGGAACAAAACGTGAAACATGCAGGAGTCGGTGCTTTAAATACAGATTCCACGCTATGCCTCCTTTTCAAGTGACAAACTTGGAACAGGAGCTATTTATTGCACCTGGCACAAACCCCACTATGGGGTAATGTTGGTAATCAGGTGTGATATACAGTATACGTTAACCCACCCCCTATCCTCCATCCACCCAGGGCCGTGAAAGAACCATTTCCTGCAGTCCCTTCCAATCCAGCAGTGGGAGCAACACATTTATTTAGTCTATTTAGGGTTTCTGCAAAGCATACCACAGAGGGATGACATCTTTCTCTAATGAAAATACCAGCCATTTATTAATGTTTTCAGAATTTTAAAGGTCCAGGAGCTAGACCATTCTTAAAAATGTGTGTTTAATCCCCGATATTTTTTTTTCTATTTTGGTGAGGCTTGCAATTCTGCCTCTGCTCTGATTAACATTTGGGAGTAGATCAGACAGCCCTAAAATGCATTCAATGTGTTTTATTCATGCATTTGCTGAGATCCATTTATATTTCAAAGTGGAAAAGTACTGCTCTTTGCTGATTTTCTCAGTTTGCTTTAACAGCTTTGATACAAAAATATTGTCAGTGCTGTTAAAGTACCGATAACCCTAATCAAACACCGGTATTGCGTCCTTAAAGCGTCAATCAAAAGCTTTCACAAGTAAGAACTGGTTCACTGAGAGAGCAGCCGATCAAAGTCCGTGTTCGTGGCAGGCAGACGGCTTTCATTCTTCTTGGATAACAACATAGCCCTGGTCGTGGGGGCCCACACAGCTCTGCCAATGAATTACAGCTGGGTCCTTCGCCTTTAGCTACTGCATTCTAGCACAAAGACCCGCACACAGCTTTACACACAGCTCCAACATATACCTCAACCTGGCCTTTTACACCGACTGATAGAACAATTCTGAGATCTAAAACAGATCTGCCGATCCACCTTATCCTGACCTTCTGTGCTACCTCTGGGGCTCACACACTGCTCTGCCACTGCACCAACTTTCTGACCCACAGCACTCCCTGCACTGCACTGCTATTCCCTACACACAACTCTAGTCAGTCATAAGGAGGCGGGAGGGGACACCCATGCCTAAAGTTGGGATGGGGTAAGCTTTATCTGCACCACTAGATGGATATCTTAAAGGTCAGCAAACAAATGCTATTTACACTCCACTTGAAGTGTCACAAACAATGGCAGCTGTGTCCCTTCTACTCTACGGAGCCCATCAGAAGATGGGACAAGTGAGCTTCATACTCAAAGTGGTAGGGCAGCCGGTTGCGTACCTAACCTTAGTGCAATGAAATCCAAGCCACTTGTATTGGAAAATGACCTGCCATGGTATCCTCATCTTTTTAGAAGTATACACATCGCCCTGGTACCTTCGGGTGTCCTAAAATAAATGAGGGCAATGGGGCAAGGTGTGGTAGGTGATCCTGCAGAGTAGGTCTACAGTGGCAGCCTGTGCTAACAGCCCTGGGCTTTGATTAGAGCAATGCTGTCCAATTCCATGTGCAGACCCTCTCCCCACTCTCATCCTGGTTGGTTTCTCACTAGTTCTCAAGCGAGGAGAGCTCTTCTTTCCCCCTCCTAAAGTCCACAGGCACTCGAACTATACACCCGCTCTTTTTTTTAATTATTGAGATGATATGTGTGTGGAAGCTGCAATCCGATCATGTAACAAAGGTAAGGGACCGCGTTTCGGGGTTTAGACCCATGCAAGTCTAAATGGAGAATTGAGGAGGATCATGCAATCACTCACACTGGGAGCCATGACTACATGCATATCATACACCAATGGCCTCAACACACATGATATATGGGGCAGTAAGCACAAGCACAGTGTCACTGAGCTTCATGCCAGGCTACTCAGGACATTCTCATCCTAGACCCCGTGGTTTCTCCACGCTAGGCGCTCACATGCTAGCTACGGTCTTTGGAGTTGTCCTGCCTAATAGGCAGTGCTGGCATGTGGTTCACACAGCCATAATGCTTGCTTCTTTGCCTTCACTAAGAGAACTGTCACATGAGTTGGTCTACAAATGGCACTACACAAGGGACATCTGTGCTAGCACCTGGCATATCACCAAGACCTGTGGAAGCACTAGGGCCGGACGGGGGAACCAAAATCAGTCTAGGAAAAAATGCTCAAACCAGTCCCACCCCTTTGGTCTCTTTACACAATCTCTCTCTTTCCATCCATTCTCTTTCTCTTGCTCTCCTCTCTCTTTTTACCATCTCTGATCACATTCTCTCTACCTTGCCCATCCACCCCTCAGACAGTGATGTTAAAAGCATGCACATGACCATTCGTGATTTTCAGCATGCTTAGGATTGAGTTCATGTTACTCATTCACATACTTTTGGGAAGGCTTCACTAAACTTTAAGGTTAGTAGATCAGCAATTGGTAGTGGAATATTTATTTAGCTGTTCCACTGTGTAGTATAAGTTGTTGGCTTAATTTGGGTTTCTGAATGAAGTGCAGTGATGCACAATTGATACATTTTGTTTGTAGGCACTTTTTATAGTTTTGATACACTCTTCTGATCGGCACAATTTAGACTTGCAAAACACATTGTAAAAAATGTGTTTTGGCACCATTTGGTAACGTGGTAAATGAGAGTGGAATAAGGCACTGTTATTATTAGAGCAGGTTCTATAACTTATGACTTTATCTCGTGACACTGTTCTCTTGACAATGGGTTCATTTGGCCTTTTTCTGTTTTCCTGCACAACACATAGGTTTTTCTTATTTATTCTCATATTTTTCAGTTCAGAACATAATTATTTTAAATGATTGGACATGCCTTTCATAAGATTTCCTCTTGTCTTGTTTTTCTTCATCACCATTAGAATAGGAACCCCCTTGACGAAGGACTCAGTTAGTCCAAAATGCATTGGGGTGACTGTGTGAACAACATGTATGGAAAAATCACAACCCTTATTATAGTGAACACTGCAAGTCACTAAATTGACTTGAGCTCAACCCTTGTTAGCTATGACACAGAGCAGACAGGCTTAACGTAGGGCAAGGGTCTTCAAACTGGGAGGCAGGCCCACTCTAGGGGGGTCTCAAGTGATCCAGGCAGGGGGACGCCAAGGTCTGGCCGAAAGAAGCATTATGCTAATAACAGGGCTTTGTTTTAAGCTGCAAAAAATGAGCAGCAGTAAATCGCTGTTATGGGACTTTACTAACATGTTAAGTCATTTATATCCAAACTGGGAGTGTGTGTCAAAAGGGAAGGGAGTCCAAATACTCTTCAAAATCCCCACCCTCACTTCTAATAATCACACTGTGGATATTTTAACACGTAAGGCTTGCATGACCAGAATAGTATGTTTGGCCTCATGTATTTGACTGCATTTTTAAAACAATACATTATCCATTTAATAGAATAATTGTGAATTATTTTGAGGGGGCCCGATTATTTTTTTACCTCTGGGGGGAGCAGGGGCGGCATTACAAACTTTGAAGACTACTGCCGCCTTAGGGCAATAAATGAAGTATTTATGCAGTACCAGCAGTAAATAAAGTAAAAAAGCAAAACATTAAAACTCCCAAACTGATTTAGAAAATAGAGCAAAATTTAATAACCAAAATGAAACCAAAATGACACCGTAGACTGGTATCTTGGTGCAATTTAAAGCTAAGTGCGATGAAGTATGCTTCGGATACCAAGCAAGATTGTCCTAGTCAAAGATTATACCTTCTGACTCAGGGCCTGAGTTAGGTTTTGGTGGAGGGAATACTCCGTCACAAACGTGATAGATATCCCGTCCGCTGTGTTATGAGCCCCCGTAGGAGATAATGGGATCATAATAAGGGGGATGGCATATCCGTCACATGTGTGAAGGAGTACTTAACTCTGTCAAGACCTAATTCATGCCCTTAGTCTTTTAATTCTCAGTCTACCACAGGAGTACACTACTAAAGCCATTAGGACCTCAAGGAAGACGTAGAGACTCAAAGGATGCCAGGCAGAGTCCAACAGCAGGAAACAGTACGGGTCCAGATGTCATTGGTCAGCTGGGTTCTTCCTAGAAAATGCCTAATAGGAGGTCAGCCAACTGACCGTTAGAGTTCATGTCTTTGTCATGGGTACAAGAGGAAGCGGTTCCAGTCCTTCTGGGCTCCTCTCAGGTCACAGATAGCATGTCCAGTCCTCTTCTGCAAGTTCAGAAAGTATTCTGAAGTGAGTGCCTAGAAATGCCACATTTATGTATTGTGTTAGCTAGTGGGTAGGGGTGACTTTGGGGCATGCCCTAACCAATGGGATAAAAGTGCCCAGGTGTAACTCTACCCACTTTTGCAGCAAGTTATGATTGCTATACTGCAAACAGGCACAAAATATGATGTGTCCGTGAATTTTCAAGATGATGGATGCCTTCTGTAACACTAAACCTGGGCTTTGAGGGCTTTGGGTGTGAGAAGTGTGCTATAGTAATCCTAGTGCCCTACCATATCTAAAACTAAAATCCAGTTTGGAGCAGATACCGTACCCACAACACAACAAACCCAGAGTCAGAAGTAAGGTAAGACAAAAGCAAAGCCCTTCAACAATCCGACAGTGGATACATAAGAACTGTCTAGGCATCCTATTCTCTTCCTTTCAAGTGTGACCCCGGTGTTACAGATGAACCCAGCAGACACTGTGATGTCAAATTGGGGCCCACAGCTACCACCCAGCATTTTGGGCTGAACTCCGAGGAGTCATCTCTGTCTATACAGATCAGCCCGGTGTATGCTCCTGTGAGGCATTTCACAGCTTTTTAACGCCTGTTCTGGGCTGATTACTAGATAGGGCTGTCAGAGACAATTTTTACATTAGCCCTCTGACAGTTCAGGCAGCTAAAGAATAACGTTCTAACAATTACTTTTCTTTAATATTTAGTAACAGTCCGCCTTCGCCATTGTATTGGGTTTTTAATAATTATTAAAAATAGTTGTTTAATTAGTGTTTGTGGCTGGTCCCATTACGGTGATACAAAATTAGTATTTTAATCTGTACTTTGGTTCTCTGCATAGGACGGTTAGTTCTGCCACAATGAAAATAGCTTTGAGGTGCTAGTCACTGTAAGGACACGTTTGTATTAATTTGCTACGTATCTCACTTTTAAGTACCATGCACTCTACCTTGTGGGTTACAAGCCTTACATAGGGAAGACTTACAACAATACAAAAATGAGGTTTTAACCTGTCTAAATGGGCTATTTTGATAGGTCAAGCAGCTGGTTTACCCTGCCATAGCCTGGCTACACAGCGTAAGTCTGAAGTCATGTTTACATTGCCTCTTTAATTTAAGGCGCAATAGGTGCTGTCGTCCACTAGTGGCATTTAACTTTCAGGCCCTGGTTATAGGTATAGGTAAGACAAATATACCAATGAGGAATAAGGCAATTGAGCCAAGTTCATAGAGGGAGCACAGGCACCTGTTTATAAGTTAGCAGGGGTAAAGTACACAAAGTACTAAAGGCGGCAAAAAAACTTGGGTCCAAAAAAAGGTGAAACATTCAGGCTGACCATGTAGATAAGGCACATTTACTACAGTGTGTATCTTGGGAATGAGCAGACATTTCCCCGTAGGACATGGTGTTCTCACCATACCCCTTGATATGTTTTTTAATTCATTTTCAGGATGCAGGGACCATGCCCCTGAGTATTGTAATGGCTGCCACAACACATTGTTCATGTTGTGGCAAGTCAATCAGGTTTGACCAGTTAAAATGGTCAATCAGAGCATATCTGGACACCAATGGTTCAGATATTGTTAACATTTTCTGGTGGTTAACTCCTTCATGCCCACCCGGACACCTTTTCAAACACTAATTTCTTGAAAACCACTGAACGAATTTACACCAGACAATGAAAAGGACACTTTCTGAATAAAGTTCTATCTTTCTGCCAAGTTTGATGTGATTCTATTCTCCTTTTTTTCTGTACCTCAGAGCAAGCTTTCTTATGTGAATTTAAATGGAAAATCAACTATTTGGAACCCCCAGTCCCTTTTCTTATCCTCCACTTGACATTGACAGGTCAGCGCAAAACTTTCTATGAAGGAAAAAAATTGATGAACTTTATTTTTGAAATGTTTCAACATATCACACCTGGTTGTCCCATATCAGGGTCAACACTAACGCTTTATCATATACATTTAATAATCCAGCTTCTGCCGCATTACCTTAACGAAGACGGTTTTACGAACAGAGAAGGTGAATTTTAACAGAGTGTAAAGTTAAAGTTGATGTTCAAGTGTGGCAGAGAGGGAGCATTTTGAGTCACATTTCAGGGTGAATGTGGATTAAAAACAAGAACAGAGCGGTATGGCTCAGTGCAGGAGCATCCTAAAATATGCAACCATCAGTGTCCTATACAGCTGTTGTAGATATGTGCTACAGTGAAGCTTAGAAACAGCTGGTCCTTCCTAGGAGTGTCTGGAATTAGCTTAATTTGCTTTTACATAGTTACAACAAATTTTGGAAAATGTACCCATAATTTTGCTTAATTCCGTGAAGCGCAAAACTAGCATTTGGGCCCTCATTGCGAGTGTAGCGGTCTTCCAGCCGCGGACCCAGTGGTAAAGACCACTGCATTACGAGTTGTGGGGTTTGGCTGAAGCCAAAACGCCACAATGCCTCCCGGCCTGTCGTTGCAGTCACACCGACACAGGCGGCAGTGAGCTCCCCTGGGCCAGCAAGAGGCCTATGGCTGCCGGCCGTATTAGGAGGCAGCATGCCGCCAAGCTTTTCGTGGTGGTCACCCCGCAACGAAAAGCCTGGTGGTAGTGCACCCGGAGGCAGGAATCCCCATTCTTGTCACCGGTACGCGCACCCCCCCACCCAACCGCACACATCCATACTTACATCTCTACCCGCTCTCACACTGACATGCACACACCCCCACTTTCACACATGCACCCTCCTCCGCAATCATTCACTCCCCCTCCGCATTCATGCACACTCCCACCCTCCATGCACACAGATATTCACAACCCCTTCATCTGCACACTTCCATACAAACACCCCCCACATACACACCCTTCCATACAGACACCCCCACCCGACTGCACACATACACACAGACACCCCCACTCACTTGCACGCATACACACAGACACCCCAACTCACTCTCAGGTTTGCACACATGCACCCCCTCATCCTCATGCATACATTCACACACTCTCCCGCATCCGCATACATGCAGACACAGACCCACAACCGCGCCCATACATCCAGAAACCCCTACTCGCTTGCTCACAAATACGCACTCAGATGCCCCAGTTCGCACACATACATGCACTCAGACACCCCTATTCACACACATGCACACACTCAGACTGATACCCCCACCCCTGAGCATACAAACACAAACGCACTTGCACCCTGACATATCCCCCTCCGCTCTGCTTCCATTCGGACACACCCTCCACGCAAATAAGCATACACACACTCACTTAGCAAACCCATTCCGCGACACACACATGCACACACATGCACCCAGCACCCCGCCCCCTTTCTCAGACAGGCCACTTACCTATTTCATCGAGATGTCAGCAGGGAGGGGATGGGTCCTGGAGTCTTCCACCGCCCGGCACCGCACCGCCAAACAGGACACTGCTGCACGGTATTATGTATCCTGATACGGCAGGCGGAGTCCTGTTGGTGTGGTCATGCTGGCAGTGGAACTGCCTCTGTTCCTCCGTCAGCCAGGCTGACTGGGTCAGATGACATCCACAGCAACTCATAATATGGCGGTCTTTGGACCGCCAACACTGGCAGTCTGTTGGTGGCAGAGGCTTTGGTGGTCTTGCAAAAAGACCGCCAAAGTCGTAATGAGGGCCTTGGTGTTATATTTTAGCACTAAATGTGAGGACACATTTTCTACAAAAAATTGCACAAAAAACACAAACCGCTGAAAACAGTTACTATTCTTATTTTGGTAACGTATTTTTTCCTGTATGCCAACACTTAAATGTTGCCTTTTTGCCACTATGGACACGTTATTTATTACACAAGGTTGTGTAATGGAGTAATTCCAGGAATTTCGCATAACAACCATAACGCAAAATTACCAAAATTACATCCTAGTAACCAAAATTTTGCACGGGTCTTACCCTCTCTCTCTTTCTGGAAGTAATACTTAACTTTACAGTTTAAACACGTCTGGTAACCAAGACGGTGCACGAAAATACATTCCTCGGCCGGCTGCGCCTTCTATTAACTCGGGATAGTTCTTGTCAGCATTGATTCATGGTGGTCCTTCCCTCACATCTCACTTATCTGAGAAATGCCTGGCTCCCCGAGGAAGAGCCGTCAAGAGATGGAGTATGGTTGTGCATTCCTCCAGCAGGGGGTCATTCCTGTAAACTCACCTCCAGTTCCTGCTTCTGTCAGTACAATTCAATGCATCATCCAATCCATACGTACCATCATGTGTGCGAATTGTGCCACTGCAGTTTGAAATCATGATCTGGAATGACACCTACGCCACAATCTATACATGGGAAGTGCCACGTTCTACTGCCGCCTTTATGCAGAGGTTCTACATTTTGTCAGCAAGTAGATGCCTGGCTTCTAACCGCTGCTTAGTCCTAGAACCTATGCATTTTAGACGTTCCTTTGCTAGCAAACGAACAAAATTGTCCGTCTCTCTTTTTGTGCTTTCACTTGACAGAGACACTACCCTCCCATTGGCCTCCCTTGCCCAAACCCAATACTTGATGAGGGTGGCCCCACCGACCCTCATCACGTTTTGGACTGAGACGAGGGGGGCATAATTTGGAGTAACAGCAGTCTTCTGCTTGTGTCTATGAGGGGTTTCAACGAATTTCCTCTTGCAAGTGTCACACGATTCACTTAAATACGACGAGTAATCGTAGTATTCTTCGAAGTATTCTGCATGTGGGTGGTCACATTAAAATCCGAACGCTCACGTCCCTTTAAATTATCTAGAGAAATAAAGTATCCATTCACTTTCAAAGTCCTGAGGAGAATGTTTTTAAAAATGCCTTATGAGAAAACTACACATCCACTTTCAGGGTCACCTAGCACTCAAGCGGGATAATTCAGTGTGACAGAAAAAACGACACCACTGTATTAGACACAGGAAATGGTGAACAGGGGCGTAGCTCCCCGGGGTGGGGGGTTTAGGGTGTTACACCCACCCAATAAATGTATTTTCAGGAGATTAGTTGGGTACGGGTGCTTGCAGTCGGGAATGGTGAGGTGTCAGTGGGATTTCACAAGGAATTTTTCCATACATACAGACAACAACGCACACGCACTCTTCCCCTCTCGGGCTTTAAAAGTCTTCAAACATGTTGGTTATTATAAAAAATAAAGTTTTTCCTTCCTCAGTGCACCTACCCATCCGCATTCGTCTCCCTTTCCACTGCCCCGTTAGCCCCTCTCATGTGCCATGCTTGTGGTATACTGCATTTTGACATTATACACCAGCATGTTTGTTAGGAAATCTGAAGCTAACACGTGCGTGGCTAAATTATGCAGCAAATTGACTGATTATGAGGGAATACGTGGTTAAGAAAGACAAATTACACGGCATATTTTATACAATGAAATATAAATTATACATCTCATTATGTGGTGTTACTATTTAGCTCTGTTGAAGTTGTAATCCATATAGGTGAGAAAAGACAGAAAAGAGTGAGTGAGAGAAGGCACTGCAGGAGAAGGGGGTGGAGGGCTGCGAGTTGTTTGGTTGGAGGGGCTGTTTGTTGATTCCATGGAAGGCCTTGGCTGGCGGTTCTACATCCCTACCTTTGTGAGTGATGCACTATGTTGATACACTTACTGGACATAATGATTTAGCGAGTGCACGTGAGCAGAGGATTTATTATTTTATGTAATTGACTATGATATGCCCACACCATTGGACTGCACTGATAACTGCATTGATGTAAATTTCACGTGAGAAGGGGGGTCACCAATACTGGAGTATGCTAAAATGATAATAAAACTCTGTTTAAAGAAAAATAGGCAATGGGACAGAATAAACCCAAAACATTAGAAATATATATTTGTGTATACTTATTATATGTGTCCTGACTGCTTTTATTGTATCTGTTTATCCTTAAATGCCCATTAAACATTCCAGAATATTTTAAATATATTTTTAATTAGTTACAAAATGTTCTCAAGGGAACAATATTAAATGATATTTTCTGAAAAATGTGTTGCCAAATTACAAATGCATACTTTTAAGCACAATTTAGGTTTTTTTGTACAATAGAATGCAATGATTGATTTTGTCTAATATGTTATGGGGAAAAAGTGTTATTGTAAATGAAGTTTTTTGAACATCAATTTTTGTAAACAAAAACATTATATAAAATGATGTTGTCACGTGCTATGGATTCAAAATTCTTTTACTCTAGGTTATGCATTGCCTCCAGAAGCCCAGGTTTCCCTTTCTCATTCTCCGCTGCCTTATTACAGAGGAAGCCTCTTCCTGGGTAACAACATTCAATACCCCCTTCTCAGTTTTGTTGTGATCCCTGGGTATAGGAAGCAAAACCCTCACAGCTCATTGCATAGCTGTTCAACCCAGCATTTTTTAAAATCTGTTTCTGTATTATCTCCATTGTTGGAAATGGCCCTTTTTGCAGGATTATCCTCAAACGTTTTGCTTCTGACTTCCTGTTTTTGATCCTGTGCTGATTTTAATTGTTTGCCTGCTTTAGGACTCTGGGCACTTTACCACTGCTGACCAGTGCTAAAGTGCAAGTGCTCTCTGGTATTGGTGATTGGTTTATCCTTCATTGACATATTTGATTTACCAGTAAGTTCCTAGTATAGTGACCCTATGTGCTCAGGGCCTGTAAATCAAATGCTGCTAGTGGGCCTGCAGCACTGATTGTGCCACCAACATGAGTTGCCCAGTAGACATGTCTCCGACCTGCCACTGTGGGCAGTTTTAAACTGCCATTTGAACCTGACAAGTGCACCCACTTCCCAGGACCAAACCTTCCCTTTTACTACACGTAAGTCACCCCTAAGGTAGGCCTAAGGCAGCCCCATGGGTAGGGTGTAGTGTGTTTAAAGGGTAGGACATGTACTGGTGTGTTTTACATGTCTTGTACAGAGACTTTTCTTTGAAGTTTGCCTACTTTAAAGACAGAAATGGGTATAAGTACTCGACCTCTGATCCCACAAAGTTAGAATCCTTCTGGACTGAGGACATTCTGCCAGGAAGAAGAGCTGGACATTGTAGTAGGGATTGGCACTCTGCCTGTTGCTTTGCTGTGCAGGCCTGCTGCTTGCTGCTTCGTTTCTGGGAGTGAAAGGACTGGACTTTGCATTCTACATCCTGCTTTCTAAAGTTCTCCAAGGACTTGAATTGAGCTTGCCTCCCGTTAAGAAGTCTCAGGGACAACAAAGACTTCATCTGCAGTGCCTGGGCTCTTCTGCTGAGAGTTCTGACTTACCAAGTGGTGTCAACTGAAGTCCCTGGGCCCTTGGAAGCGTAAACTGGTGACCTGAAGAAGAAAATCCACACATTATGCACCACAGCAGAAAAATTGACGCAGCATCTGTTTTCCTGTGGCTCCACTAACACAGTGCGTCTGGATTTTCCACGCTTTTTCTCATTGACCCTGCACCGCAGTAAGGAACCAAAGCTGCATGTCCAGAAATCAACACATCACCTTTCCTGCGAGGAAAGAATCGAAGCATCACCTTCCCTGGCATTAAGTAACCGATGCATTGCCTCTCCTGTGAGGCAAGAATTGATGCATCACCTCTCCTGTGCAGTAAGGAACTGATGCATCACTTTGCTTTTCAGTGCCTCGCCTCTTCTCTGGTCCTCATCAGCTTTGTTTTTGACACATCCCAGCTACTTTGTGCTAAAAATGTACAATCATTAATTCCTATGGATCAAGACTCATTTCAACTTTTAAAAAGTGATATATTTAATTGTGTATGGTGGATTTTCTGTCAATTTGGTCTTGTGTACTCAGATAAATATTGCCTATTTTTCTAAACTGTGGTGGGGCACTTTCTTTGGTGTTTTCACTATGTTACTGTGTGTGTGTGGGTTTGTGTGTGTGTATGTATACAAATACTTTACACATTGTCTCTGAGATAAGCCTGACTGCTCGGGCTCAGCTACCAAGGGGGCACACAGGGGTTTTCTTAGCTGTGTGGCTCCCTGACTAGAGTGAGGGCCCCTACTTGGAAACATGCAAACCACTGCCGATTAGAGACCCCATTTCTAACACCCACTTTTTGGCACATGCAGTAGCACATGATCCTAGAGACAACAGTATATCATTGCCAGTGCTCCCCAATAGAGCCATAGGCAGTTGCTGGGACAAGGAGAGCTCTAAAGTGCCCTGTTGCTGATCAGTGAGGGGGAACCCTTTGTTGATTCTATGCAGGATGGGTGCTTTTGATATGGTAGTTAGAATGATTACAGGATTCCTTTGAAGTAACCTGGAGCTGAGATGTACTTGTTTTCCTCAGCAACTCCAGGCACCCACCCAACAATTAAGCTTCCCTTACCCACTCAAGAGAGAGAGAGAGAGAGAGAGAGAGAGAGAGTGTGTGTGTGCACGTACAAGCAGTAATGGCATTTGGCCAATAGAGGGCTAACTCAGTGGTTGTGACCTTCCACGATCTGATCTTCGCGTCCTGACTACTACCTTCACTGTCTCACTATGGTGGGGTAATACAATCCTCTCACCTAGACAGTTTATTCCAGAAAGTGTAAAACAGAACGTGGCAATGAACTTCCAGAGGGTGGAACTACATATAAGAAGTACTTTCCCACATCAGGTTTGGGAGCTAGAATTCATATCATGCTCAAGCAGAAGCCAGTTCCTTTATGAAGAGGAAACCTGCAAATCAGCTCTCCCGTTGATTAGCTGAGCACTTAAACTTTGAATGTTGTTCTTGATTTGATGAGAGCTGGACCTCCGCCCACTCCACTAAGAATAGACACATACAGCCCCCTCCTGGCAAGCTGGTACTTAAAAGTATTTTGGCCTCAAATTTAGACATGCATGGTCCCTATGGTAGTAGCTCCTGGATGCGCAGCTGCATAGTGCAGATTTTCTCAAGGCTGGAGCCAACCCTCAAGAAATATCAGCTTAAAGAGATCTTACTCCCTTGCCGGTCTGGATCTATCTTCTTGAAGCCATATCAGGCCTAAAGGGACCCCAAAGAGCCTCAGTGATCATCTGACAGCTCTCCTTCCACCATCTTGACAGAAGTGGAAAAGCAGTGTCTTGACATCATCACAAAAATTGCAGGTCAGAAGCAATGGAAAATTGAACCCTGCTTAATAAGGTCACTCCCAAAATACCAAAACCTTGCTTCCCTGACTGGTGACTACCAGCACCACAGTCCTACATGCCCTCTCCTGAAGTGGAAAAGACATGAGGTAGACCATTTCTTCTGTAGGCTACAAGAGTTTGTGAAGTAATTCTTTGGAGTTTACAATGACCACTTCCAAGCTGTGCAAAGGTCGGTTAACCAGTTGCTACCTATACCCTAAACCTAGAGCTTAATCACAGGACTATGATTTCCATGCATGACATTATCCCAATTGTCTAGACTACAAATAGTTCTCAAAGTGAGGGAGTCCCTAACCTTCACCATCATCAAAAGGAATCTCTCTTAAGGCAGGCCCACATGGAAATGTGAGGCTTTCATCTATTACTGGAATACATTGCACTATCACTTTTCAGGGACATCTCTTCTCTAAATGCAAGGACAGACAGGACTTTAAATAGGCCAGCTGTGTAGGAATCCTTCAACCACAACCTGCGGTTTAAATGTATAAAGAGTAATTTAGAACATGGTGGCGAGGGGTAGGGGAACAAGCCTGCTAGGTCACTTGTGGCCTTCAACTCATTTTCCTGGTAGAGGATTGCCTGCAAATTTATAAGACCCCCCACCTGCCTAGCAGGAGTCTCGCTGTCCTCAGTACATTTATACTGAAAGCAGAATAATATGTGGAGAGGGGGCTCTGTTTATTTGACCAAGTTCAGCATACATTCTTGTTTTTCTAAAACAAACTCCCACAGCTCGAGTTTGTGTGAGAAAAACAAAAGAAAAGCAATGGCCTCGAAGCAGGGAATATTCTCCCTGCACATGAGGCCACAGTGTGATATCCCTGCTGGGACTGCCATGCCTCCTATGGAGATCCCTGCAGGAAGATCCACTGACGGTGGCCCCACCCCACTGTGACTTGCTATTCCTGTGCGTGGCAGGCCCCCAGGTCAGGAGTTTCCCTCAGCGGCACGATCTGAGGCTTTGCTCATGGAAACCCTGGGATTACACACCTCTGTGTGGGGCCTGGGAACTGTGAAGTTAATATGCAAAGCAATTGATGTTTTTTCTGGTTACCCTTCATCTGCGAATCTGTAAGTGTCCTCCACAGTTTGGGGTGAATCTAACTGTTTTCAAGGGCTATCTTAAGACCGCCATATCTGGGCGACGTTCACCTTTGTATTTATTTACCAGTTCGACATAATGCTGAATCCCAAAGGAGAACACTGGTTCATTTTAGATGTCCCCCTCAGGCCTTTGAGGTGACATTATGGTGGCTATACAAACAAGTAATACAAAGTGAAAAAACATAGTTATGAGTGATATTTCCCTGGAAACATGAATTTCAGACTAACCCTCAAACCATGAAATTGCGGACCTAATTCTTTAAGTGAACGTCTCTGGACTACCTGACACACAACTTTAACCCCATGTCCTGTGAGCCAAGTTTTGACTGCTTGACTAAACTATCCATTAGAATTAAGCAGGACTTGGAGGCCAAGCTTCCAAGCTAAAATCTGGACCCTTCCCCCACAGTCCTTCAACAAGCTTTCAACTGAGCATTCTTGTAAGGATCCTCTCCTGCTTTACTCACATATCCCTGATTTTTGCTATGTCTTCTGCCTCTGTTGTTTCAGAAGCAGGTTTATTAAGCTTGGAAGACATGTGTACTGTTTTAAATGGTTCCCTTCTGCCTTTTGCCTCATTTAATGTGCTGTGCGAATGGCTTGCCACATTTTGCCACTCAGTAAAAGGTACTAAATACTTATAACTGAACAGATGTGCACAAGCGAAGTAAGGCTAATTATCTCCTCCATGAAAATTTCACAAAACCTGATTTCTCTGTGACATGCTGGCAACTCAAATTGGAGCCATGTATTGTAAAAACATATGTATTGGTTTTGTAGAATTATTCTTTCTGTGGTGGTAGCAGCTTATGAGATTCAGCCTATGTGGAGATATGTTCTGCATCCGTACACCGTACCGAAAGATACATTATAGATATCTCTTACTGTCTGCGGAAAATGGGGGAAAACAATGTATTATAGTTTCCCGCTCAAGGTGTATTAAATCCAGGTCATGTTTCTATCTGTGAGAGGAAACATTTAAGGAATGTGAAGTGCTTAGGCATAGTTATGTTATGTTACAGAACTTGCAGCCCGCGAATCTTCCCTGAAAGGGGTATCTCGGTGCGAAGAAAAAGATCCCAGATGAGGAGTAGCACAAAGAAAGGGATGGCAGTTGTGGTCAAGTTACGGTCTTACTCAAGCCCAGATGGTAACCATAGCTCATTGACCAAGGCTGTCTTAAGTAGATTACGAAAAACTTGGAGTGGTCCAGGCACATACGTGTGCATAGATGTAGCCTATTCCAATACAGTGGAGCAAGGTGGGAAAAGGACCTGCCTCTGATCCAGTCTTTTTCACTCTTAGGACCACCAATAGCATTTTATCACTTGATTTTAGCAATCTGGCAGGACGATATAAGGTAAGCTGGGAGGATAGATAGTTTGGGCCTTTCCCAATTAAAGCTTTGTGTGTTAGGCAGCAAATTTTGATCATTATTCTTTTCCGGACTGGTAACCAGTGGAGCGAGAGTAACAGGAGTGAGGCTGAGTCCCAGGATGGTAAGTTGTTGATAAGACAAGCAGCAGTGATCTGTAACACTTACAGTTTCTATAGCAGTAACTCATTTGCAGAGGCCAGAAGTGCATTTCTATTTTCTAATCTACTGATTATCAAAGCCTAAACCAAAGTTTTCTTTGCTAGAAGTGGGAGGAAGGTAATGACTTTCCGCAACAGACACATCGTGTGAAAGCAGGAGCCAGTTACTGATGTAATCTGGTCTTTCATCGAAAGCGTAGGGTCAAGGTGGACTCCTAGGTTTTAGCAGTTTGTTTAGGAATAGGAGCTGCGCCTAATTCGGAAGACCACAAGTCAGAGTCCCAGACCAGCTTGGCCTTACCAAACAGCAGCATCTCCGTTTTATCTATATTCAACTGGAGGTAATTTGCGGTCATCCAGTCTGCCACTGCTTTCATCCTGGCTGAAAAACACGTTTTTCCTTGGTCCAGTTATCATCAGAGGTGATCATTAACTCTGTATAATCCACATAGGATAACACTTCAAAATCAAAAGCTTTCATGAACCTTTCCAAAGGGGCTACATAGATGTTAAAGAGTGTAGGGCTTAGACAAGAGCCCTGAGGAACACCCTTGTCTAGTGTTATGGTGCGGGATCTAAAAGATTGTGATGGGTCCAAGATCTTATCAGCTTTAAGATATTCCATAAGTTGCTGATTGACTAAGCCCCCTATTAGGTTACCTAGTCAGGGAAGCAGTCAGAATGGTCAATAGTTAGTTAGATGTACTGGAGCAAATTGGCCTTTTTTGGATCGGTATAACCTGTGCTGTTTTCCAGGCCGAAGGTAGCCGCCCCGAGTTGACCAATAAATTGAACAGGGAGCAGACAATGGGGGCAAGCTGCTTGGACAAGGTAGCCACGATTTTGGGAGGACAAATTTCCTGTGGAGAACTGGATTTTACCAAGGCAAGTGCTTTCTGGATAGACTCAGGAGTGAAGATGTTCAGCTTGCTGAAGTGGACCATGCCGGTGTGAGGAGGTGGTAACAGACTATTCTGCTCACAACTTTGATATATTGTGTTAGGAAAGTGCTGATAAATGTGATTAATTTTGCCCTCAAAATAATCGTCCAGCGAATTGCAGAGATCTTGCGACGCAGATACTGCTTGTGAGCAAGCCTGTGGATCAGCAGAATCACTGAGTATTTTAAATAATTCTTGGGGTGAATTGCCAGCCTGACTAATTTTGTTAGTAAAATGGCTTTTTCAGGCTTTCCTAATTTGCAATAATAGCTTTGTAGAGCAGCTTGATAAATCTCTTTATCAGCGGAGTCATGAGTCCTACGCCACTCTGTCTTCAACTTTTTGCAGGAGGCTTTCTCCACTTTGAAAGCTATTGAGTACCATGGTGCATGTGCCCCACGCTTAACTGAGGAGCTGATTTTTAAGGGGGCAACTCTGTCGAACACCAAGGTTAAGGCTTCATGGTAGCCTAGTAGCTTGATCAATGTCTGCTGTCTGTCCCTGCAAAATTGGACTCAAATACTTTCTCAAATGCCTCAGGGGTACGTTTACCCGAAGGACTAGATGTGATTTGGGCAATATTTTTTTTTATCTCAACTCCTAACTTCTTTGGAAGCTGGAAGCAGATTAAAGAATGATCTGTCCAGAGCAAAGGCTGGGGGGACCTACCGGTCAAGGATATACAATTTGAGAATAATAAACCCAGAGTGCGGCCTGTCACATCGGTGGGAACAGAAACTTTCTGATGGAGGGCTAACACAGCTAAGTCTGACATCAACTGAGCTATCTCTATATTAGTTAGGTCCTCTGCACGAAAATTAAAATCTCCTAATAGTAGAAAGTGCAGGGAAGGCAAAATGTGGGTGGCTAGATATTCCATCAGATGATGGCTGATGTCTTTTTTTGGTCCTGGGGGGCGATATACTAGGGCAACTTTCCAGCAGTCAGAGATTTCTAATTTAAAGTTACATATCTCAGCCCAGTTGGTGAGGAGAGTATCAATCAAAGATACTTTAAGGGACTCCTTAAAAACAATGGCAACATCTCCTCCGGTCCTGACATCTCTATCTCTCCTAAGTAGGTGGTAGTTTTCCGGAAGGGCCAGAGTTGTAGCTGGCAGAGAAGTGGAATTTAACCAGGTTTCAGTGTGGAAACCAATTTTTGGTGATAGTGAGGAAAACAGATCCCAAATTTTAGAGGAATGCTTGGACATAGTTCTAACATTGAATAAAAGACTATCCAGCTGTCGAGATTGCTGAGGCTTAGAAAGTAAAGGGGAGCTAGCCGATTGTGATGTAAGTGCAAACTTCACAGTGTCTGTGCTAAAGTGGCTTTGAAATCTGCAGTATCTGCAAGAGGCAGGGCCTTCTAAAGAATGAGAAAAAGTAGCCCTCCATGGCAAACTAGAGGTAGTGGTCGCCGCATACAGATATTTTCTTGAGAGTAACTCTTCCAATGAGCACACTGTTTTGGTAGTGCACTTAACATTTGGCAAGAAAGATGCAGGGGTCCTGGCGACGGTCGGGCGTGGATGGGCACAGATAGTCTGCCTTTGGCGTGCCACTGGCGCACCCGCTGCATATATGTCCTGGCAACGGGCTTAAATGGCCCACAGGAAGTGAACAGCTAGACAGCTCACCTCCGCAGAGGCAGCCGAACCGGAAGTGGGGTAATCTCGTCCATAAATGTTCTTCATACAAACGGAGAACCGCGGTGGACCGGAAAGTGTGGACGCCACAAATTTTAAACAGAATCAGGCCCGAAAAACATAAAAACACAACAACTATTAAAAAGTAGATTGGCAAAGATTTTGAAGGCTCGTTTTCCTGGGGCATTAGTTCATGTTCCTAGGCCCAACAGTCATTGACATGAGAGAGTTTTCTTTTCAATGTTTCATGCTCCTTCCAAGCCATGTCCACTAGATAGTTAATGATGTCCTCCTTCACTACATTTCTCACTTGAGCATTATCATCCTGTCAGATTTGTGTTGGTACCTCAGACCTTCCAACTGTGAATAGTTTGTCAATGTGTGAGAGGAGGGGTGGGGCCTTGGAGAGGCGGGGCTTTGTGCTGAGAACTGCTTGGGAGACACTTCTACCCCACCCAAAACTTAGTGAGGCTACCACCGATGCCCTGGGGTGTTTTCAGAATTCGTAATGGACTCTGACTGTGCAGAGCTAGAAACCCACTCATTTCAGGGGTTTCCAGCTCGCCTGGTGCTCATCCTGTGATATTGGCTCTTCACCAGGAGATCTGTTAAGAGTTTCAATATGGTGTGTCAAACGGTGGCACAATGTGAGTTGGCAGGTCTGGAAACTTTTATTATATTTTCAAAGTTGTAATGTGGAAGCCAGATGGAAAAGCACTTCCCCAAATGTTTCTCTTGAGCAGTGGCAGCAATTTGGGTGCGTAATCCAGGCCCCAAATAGACGCTCAATAGGAAAGAATTCCGCTTACTACTGACTGTGTTATTGTGTCAGCTTGGCAGGTTTCCGATGGTGAGTCAATGACATCTTGCAAAAAAGTCGGTTTCCATTTATAGGACCGGTCTGTGGGACTAACCGGCCAGGAGGGCTCCTTGCTCTTTTCTGTGCGTCAGCAGTCCTTCTGCCAGGCCCCTGGAGTTTTCCTCAGAAGCGGTTTTCCACGGTCCGCCCACAGCTAATGCCTTCATTCACTCGGCTCGCTCAGCTTCATCTTGACGTTCACAAGCTCTTATTCACTCTTTGGGTTTTGCTGCTTCGACAGTCTCGCTTTAATGAGCATCGCCCTTTTAGAATATCTTGTACTGATGCCACCTAGTTTAATCACGGAAGTCAATTTGCTTACAAAGCAATGTCCCTGCAAACCAGTGAACTCTGACTAAGCTTGTGTGTCCAAACAAAGTTTCTAACCCTGACAACTCAATGAGGCCCCTGAACACTTCCCAGTGAGGCTGAGCTCCAGGCCCGGCAAGTCCTCGCTGTCTCCCTGGCCCACGTCCCACCCCGGGAGACACACTGCAAATGTGGATGAGATGGCTGCCGCGACTTCTCCCTGCACGTGATGCATTCACATGGGGTGTTTTCAATCAACGTCCTTGTTCATTTGCACTTGGCCATGTATGTCAACAAATGTAAACGTGTCCCCCATTACAATGGAGTTAACTATGGAAATAGCGAATGTCTCTAGGATGAAGTTCTAAATATAAACGAAATGGCAATTCTAGGTCCAAGGAGGCATAGAGCACTCAGACAAACGTGCAATGATAAAGGCATTTCTTTTGTGGCGGGAAGTTTGTCAAATCAGGCCCCTTCACCGGTTAGAAAAGGTTTACCAGGCGCAGAGGCCTAGCAGTTAATAGAGCAGCAGGTGCAGTGGTGCCAGGGGCCTAGGACCGCATATGCCTGCCTGATTCGAAGTTCTTGTCTTTGGACTGGAATCATCTCTCCTGTGAAAAGAGGACCTAAACCCAGTCCAAAGCAATCTAGCAATCTCTTGAAATCAAGAACCCCCTGAACAAAATGGGAGCAGCTATGCCATGCTTAGGGACTCAGGACTAACCAAGAGATGACAATCAGTCTCTGGTTGGCAACAAACAAATGAATCTGCATGGTGTATATTCACGTGTAGCAATGAAACCCTGTGCCCCCACAAGGCCTCTCCATTTCTCTTCTCCTGCGTGTCACCCTAGTGTGGCATTGGTTGGCATCCATGCCTACCCTCCAAGTGCTGCAAGAGATTTGGGTCAGAGTTATTTCTCCTCCTTCTTTTGTTCTCCGATCGGGAAGACTGAGATCCAGAAACTAGTAGCCATGTGCTAGATCCAGTGATCTTGCATATAACCCCTACTGCATCCAGACCACAAGATCCATAGATAATACCTTTAATTGACCATGGCAAGAAACCCGTGTGAAATATCATGCCAAACAATCTGAGTACATCTGGAACAAAGTATACCATGAGAGACTGCAAGGCTGTGAAAACTAATTTAAAGCAAATCTGTGCGCCCTCTTCAGGGGACCATGTACCAATAAATGAACTAGCAAAATCATCATTAATATGGAGGTTGTGGTACTCACAAACAACCAGGACATTCCCTGTTGCAGAAGGGAAGTCGTAAAATGCAGAGATAATTTTAGAAAGGAGCTAGTTAAAGGTGGAGAACATCAGGCTCCATTGCTGTGATTGGTGTTACTCAGTATATTTACACATGATTGGCTCAAACGCGTTTTCCTAAAGTTCATAAATGTAGTGACCAAAAGTCAAGAAATAAAAAAAACTAGAGAATGGTATGTACAGACATAAAGGGTGGCCTGGATTAAACGGACTACGAGTAAACTTAAATAACCACAATATGCTTTGTTTAGACAATTTTTTAGCAAAAACATGACCAGCAGTGTGCTTTAGCCAATGTGCTTGCAATGAGTCAATCAGTGAAATGGATGTTGCTGCAGAAGTGTGTCTGGTTGTGTCATGGAGTGATCCTTAAATTGTTACGGCCCACACCCATGCTTTTCTTATTTGATGCTGGACCAGTATAGCATCTTTCTCAAAGTACACCATATTTTTACAGAACATCAGAAAACATTCCTAGGAAGGAATCAGATTCCACAACAGCATAGCTCTCAAGCTGTCTGAGCTGTGACGACGGGTCTTCGGCATGAAAACTCTGATTAAACTCCAGAAACACTGAATTGAACTGAACAAGGTGGATTTCTAAGTGTGCTTCTGTGGGAAAAGGATTACATTTTGTGGAAAAATCGGTTTTGGACTCTCACAATTTCTCTTCAAATGCCCATAGTTTCCTAGATTCTTTACACACAGAGCACCCGAGGCAATGCAAGAGCACCTCCAGTTTCCACCTCCAGTTTCCACCAAACTTACCTCGGGTGTAATGTCCATCCAACTGAAGTATGTGCTGATTTTGTGGCTGGTCTTGGTGGCCCAGGACAGGAAGGGGCTTTAAAGTCCCGCACCGTAGAAGTCTCAGCTCTTCCAATCCAGCATTTCTGTTTCCACCTGGATTACCTAGGTGCCGCTTTTGTGCTACGCACATTCGACTATGTTGCACTTGGGTTGGCTATGAGATTGGATTTGTAGCAAGCATTGGCACAGCCAATTGGTCTCTCCTGTGTGAGATCTATTGGGTATGATTTTGGTTTTTTACCTATGTTGCCCAACTTTCATACACAGTGATTATTATACTATAATATATTATATGATAATACAATCTATATTATATATGATTTAGTATTAAAATATAATTGATAGCTTTTGTGTAATATAGTATGGTATGGTATGGCATGTCATTGTATGGTATAGCATGGCATGGTATGGTAAAGTATGCAGTGCCACTGGAATTATGTGTCACAGAAGGGCGAAATTATGCTTCAGGTTTGAGCAAACCATGCAGCAAGAAAAGAAAAGTATGCAGCGTAATGTGGCACATTTTAATACAGTATTCATTATTTTGCCATTTCTACACTTGCTAACAATGGCTGGGTACAGATGCACCATGCGAGTACCAGTTTAATACAAAAATATAGCACTAGCCAACAGACATGGGACCAGTCAAAGTTTGCAAAGGACCTTCCACTGAGCTGCAACATGTATTGCTGCTTTTTTAGTAACTTTAGAAGTGTTTGAGCTTGAAACTCATTTTTAAAAAAAAATTCGCAGATTATGCAGCAATGATAGATTGTGTGGCAAATGTGGTAAATCTTTACTTATGTAGAAAAATGCTGTGTCCGCACAATCGCCTAATTCCAGTGGCCCTACTGGTATGGTATGGTATAGTATAGTATGCCCTGTCATTGCATGGTATAGTATGGCCTGTCATTGTATGGTATAATATTGTATGGTTGTCATTGTATTGTATGCTATTGTATGATATGTATGCTATGTCATGTCATGGTATAGATTGGTATCGCCTATCATTTTATTGTATGGTTTGGTACGATCTATCATTGTATGGTATGGTATGGCCTGCCAAGGTATGGTATGATATGATATGGTATGGTATGGTCTGTCATTGTACAGTATGGTATGGTATGCTATAGAATAGTATGGCCTGGTATGGTATGGTATGATTGGAATAGTATGGACTCTCATTGTATAGTTTGGTATAGTCTGTCATTGTATAGTATGGTGCAGCATGACTATGAAATGGCCAGTCATTACTTTATATGGGATTGTATAGTATAGTGTTCTATGGTATGGATTTACCTGTATTGTACAGTATGGGATGTTATGGTATGGTAGGGCATGGTGTGATGGGGTATGATATAGCCTATCATTGTGTAGTATAGTATGGTGTGATATTGTATGGTACAATGTAGTATGGCATAGCATGGTGTGGTATGACCTTCCATTGTGTAGTATGGTGGCATGGCATGGCCTGTCATTGTTTGGTATGGTATGTTATGACCTGTCATTGTTTTGCATCTTATGGTATAGCCTGTCATTGTATTGTACTGTATGGTATGGTGTGGGTGGCGCCACTGAAATTATGCGGCAGGAGAGAGCCAAATTATGCTGCAGGTTTGAGTAAATTATGCAGCAAGAAACAGGAAATTCTGTAACATAATGCAGCACATTTTAAAAATTGTATTACTTCATTATTTCAGCATTAGGGTCGAGCGCAAGGTGCTCTGTCCCTGGTGTAATCTCTCTGTGGGCTTTTAACCATGCCCATGTCACGGCCATCAGTTTGGTTGGTTCGTGGGCATACCTTTTAAAATTCACTTGATTTAATCAGTGAAAGACATTTATACGTCATGCCTTTTCCAGTGTTTAGCCCGCCTTGAGCGCACCGGCTAACTACTGAAAACATAAGATGCTCCATGTTTTCGGTATGGTTTCTGGACTACTCTTTCTCTTTAATTCATAGGCAGCGCGATCTCACTGGGAAGTAGTTTAGCACTTTGCATCCATGACATCGACCCTGTTACATGGATATTCGCACTTTTGCCGGTTACATGGATAATTACTCTTTTGCTGGTTACATGGATAACGGCACTTTTGCCCATGCGTTTCACTGCATGCTACCCTCTATTTCCTTTTGTGTGTCTGCTTTGGGCTCATGGCGGCTGTCGTCTCGCTTATGTGAAACTCCTTTACTTTTAATTTTCAGTTTATGCGGCAAGAAAAGTCCAGTTGGTTATGTGAAACTGTTTTATTTTTCATTTTCAGTAAACGCTAATAGCTTTAACTCCTCGAGCAAATGCGAGACCCATTGCATTGCAAATCCTTATTTTTAAACTTGGTACGGGTGTCTGGGCATTGTTTGCACCTCATTATTATTGGTTTAATACCACAATTTACCAATAAGCAACAGAAAGGTGACAAGTCCAGTTTTGCAAAGGACCTTCAACCTTGCATCAACACGTGTTGCTGCATTTTCCGTGACCTTTGAATCGTTTGAGCTCAAAACAAACTTTCTTTTTTGTTGAAATCTTCAGATTATACAGCTGATGAAGAATTATGTGGAAAATATGGTAAATCTATATTTATGCTTAATTTGCCACACAATTGCATAATTCTAGTGGCCCTGGGTATGGTATGTTAGGTAGTATGGTGTAGTATGGTATGGTATGGTATTGTCTGTCACTGTATGGTATGGCATTGTATGGTCTGTGGTTTTGTAGTATGTCATGGTATGGCCTGTCATTGTAAATTGCGATATGTTATGGTATAATATGGTGTGGTGTGGCATGGTATGCTATTGTATAACCTGTCATTGTATAGTATGCTATGGTATGGTGTGATATGGCCTGTCATTGTATAATATAGTATGGTCTGCCATTGTATAGTATGGTACGCCTGTCATTGTATAGTATGATATGATATGTCTTTCATTGTATGGTATGGCATGGTTTGTCATTGTATGGTATGACCTGTCATTGTACAGTATTGTATGGTATTGCCGGTCACTGTTCACTATGGTATGGGATGGAATGGTATGGTAGACATGTTTAGGCCTGTCATCATATGGTATGGTATGGTGTGGTAAGATGTTGTGTGGTATGATATGGTATGGCCTGTCATTGTATAGTATGATATGGTATTTCTTGTCATGATATGGTATGGCAGGAGTATGACACGGTATGGTATGGTACAGTACAGTGTGATATGAAATGATATGTCCTGTCATTGTATAGTTTAGTATGGTCTGTTATTGTATAGTACAATATGGTATGGAATGTTGTATAGTATGACCTGGCATGGCATGATATGTATGGTGCGGTATGGTAAGGTATGGTATGGTTTTGCCTGCCAATGTACAGCATGATATGGTATTATGGTATGGCATAGCGTGGTAGGGTATGATATGGGAGGTCATCGTGTAGTGCAGAATGGTATGGTACGATGTAGTATGGTATAGCATGGTATGGTATGACCTTTCATTGAATGGCATCTTATGGTATAGCATGTCATTGTATTGTATTGTATGGTATGGTCCACTGGAATTATGCAGCAGGGTTGAGTAAATTACGTGGCAAGAAACAGCAAATTATGGAACATAATTCAGCTCATTTTGTAATTGTATTACTTTATTATTTCATCATTTTTAAACTTTAATCTTAACCACTGTCTGGGATTTGTTTGCACCTTATTAGTACTAGTTTAACACCCAAATATACCAATAAGCAACAGAAAGGTGACCAGTTCAGTTTTGCAAAGGACATTCAACCTTGCAGCAACACGTGTTGCTGCATTTTTTGTGATTTTTGAACCGTTTGAGCTCGAAACACATTTTTCTGTTGTTGAAATCTTCAGATTATGCAACAGGTAATGGATTATGTGGCAAATGCGGTAAATCTATATTTATGCTTAATTTGATGCACAATCACATGATTCCAGTGGCCGTGGGTATGGTATGGTATGTTATGGTATAGTATGGTATGGTATGTTATGGTATGGTATTGCCTGTCATTTTATGGTGTGGCATTGTATGGTCTATGGTTGTATAGTATGGAATGGTATGGCCCGTCATTTTATAGTATGGCATGTTATGGTATGGCATGGTATAGTGTGGCATGTTATGGGATGGTATAGCCTGTTATTGCATAGTATGCTATCGTATGGTGCGGTATGGCCTGTCATTGTATACTATAGTATGGTATGTCATTGTATAGTATGGTAGGTCTGTCATTGTGTAATATGATATGGCATGTCTGTCATTATATACTATGATATGGTATGTCCGTCATTGTATGGTATGGTATGGTTTGTCATTGTATGGTATGGTATGACCTGTCATTGTACAGTATTGAATGGCATGGCCAGTCACTATACAATATGGTATGGTATGGAATGGTATGGTATGGTATTACATATTTTGGCCTGCCATTATATGGTATGGTATGGCATGGTATGGCATCATATGGTATGGTACTGTATGGTATGGTGTGATATGGTATGATATGGTATGGCCTGTCATAGTATAGAGTGGTATGGTATTTCTTGTCATGGTACAGTATGGTATGATATGATATGGTATGGTATGGTACAGTACAGTGTGATGTGATATGGCTTGTCCTGTCATTGTACAGTATAGTATGGTCTGTTATAGTATAGTACAATATGGTATGGCATGTTGTATAGTATGGCCTGACATCGTATAGGATGTATGGTATGGTAAGGTATGGTATGGTTTTGCCTGTCAATGTACATTATGATATGGTATTATGGTATGGCATAGTGTGATAGGGTATGATATGGGTTGTCATATAGTATAGTATGGTATGGTATGGTGTAGTATGGTATATCATGGTATGATGTTACCTGCCATTATATAGTACAGTTGTATTGTATGGTATGTTATGACCTGTCATTGTATGTATGGTATGGTATAGTCTGCCATTGTATGGTATGGTATGGTAAGTTGTGGTGCGGTATAGTATGGAATGTTAGCGAATGGTGTGGCCTGTTGTATGGTATGACATGGTATGGTCTGTTAATGTATAGTATGACATAGTATAGCTTGTCATTGTATATTATGGTATGGTATGGTTTGTGATTGTATGGTATGATATGATATGGTAGGGTATGGTCTGTTAACTTTAGTATACCATGGTGTGTCTTTGTATAGTATGGTATGGTATGCCCTGCAATTGTATGGTATGGTATGCCCTGCAATTGTATGGTATGGCATGGTATGGTCTGTCATTTTATGGTGTGGTGTGGTATGGTATGGTATAGTGTGGTATGGTATCTTGTAGTGTGGCATTGTATTACCTGCCATTGTATGGTATGGTATGGTATGGCTTGGTGTTTTTTAGTGTAGTATGGTTTGGCCTGTCATTGTGTAGCATCGTTTTTCATATTATGGTATGGTGTAATATGGTATAGTATGGTATGGCCTGTCACTGTATAGTACGGTGGTATGGCATGGCCTGTCTTTGTATGGTATGGTGTCAATCATGGTTCTTATAGAGTGTGGCTAATCACCTGTTTGGGTCTCAAGGCGCTTGGGGGGAAGGATTCTACAAATCAGTCCAAGCACTAGATGGCCAGTTCAGTTGAAGAGCCAGACCTTGAGGGTCTACTTGAATTGAGGCAGAGAGAGAGATTGACTGACTGAGATGAGGAGGAAGAGAGTTTCAGGTTTTAGCGGCAAGGTAGAAGAATCTTCCTCTGGCTGTGGTCTGGTGGGTGTGTAGAAGGCAAGGCGGTGATTGAGGTATGCAGGTCTGATGCTGTGGAGGGCCTTGTAGGCATGCGTGAGGAGCTTGAAGGTGATTCTTTTGTTGATTGGGACCCCATGTAGGTGTCTCATGTGCCTAGAGATGTGGCTGCGGCAAGGGATGTCAGGGATAAACCAGTGGCGGTGTTTTGGATTCTTTGCATCTTCTTTTGGAGCTTCTGGGTGGTGCCTGCAAATAGTGCATTGCCGTAGTCGAGCTTGATGCTGACGAACAACTGGGTGACTGTTCTTCTGCATTCGATGGGGATGCAACTTGAAGATCCTTTGGAGCAGGAGAAGTGTATGGAAGCAGGAGGACAAGAAAGCGTTGACTTGGTGGTTCATAGAGCGCGAGTAGTCGAGGATGATGCAGAGGTTATGTGCATAGTTGATCGGTGTGGGGGGGACTCTGAACGCTGAGGGCCACTAGGTGGTGCCCAAAATGAGGACTTCTGTCTTGTCGGAGTTGAGTTTGAGGCAGCTGTCTTTCATCCAGGCAGTGACTGCCTTCATCCCGTTGTGGTCTTCGCAACTGTAGTTTCATCGGCGAGGGACATGATCAGCTTAGTGTCGTCAGCGTAGGAGACAATATTTAGTCCATGGACTCTGATGATTTCTGCTAGCGGGGCCATGTAGATGTTGAAGAGGGTGGGGCGCAGGGAGGAGCCTTGGGGGACGCTGCAGCTAATCTCTGCAGGTTCGGATGTGAACGGTGGGAGCCTGACTCTTTGGGTTCATCCGGAGAGAAAGGAGAGGATCCATTTCAGGGCTTTGCCGCGGATGCTGGCATTGTGGAGTCTTGTGCAATGGGTGGGGTTGGAGACGGTGTCGAAGGCGGCCGAGAGGTCCAAGAGAATGAGGGCTGTGGTCTCACCTTGATCCAGGAGATTGCAGATGTCATCTGTTGCAGCGAGGAGAGCAGTCTCAGTGCTGTGGTTGCTTCTGAAGCCAGATTAGGAATGGTCCAGGATGTGGTTGGTCTTCATGAATTCAGAGAGTTGGGTGTTGATGGCTTTCTCTATGACTCTGGGTCTGTAGTTCTTGAGATGCGTTGGGCCTGTGGAGGGTTTCTTCAGTAAGGGGCTGATCTCTGCGTGTTTCCAGTCTTTAGGGAAGGTGATGGACTCGATGGAGCAGTTGTTGGTGTGGCAGAGGTCAGGGGCAAGGGTGCCGCTGGATGGGTTGAAGATGTGGTGGGGGCAGAGGGTCTGAAGGGACTCCGGAGTAGATAGTCTTCATGATCCCTAGGGTTTTGGCAGTGGTGATGGTGGTGCAGTTGGTCAGGATCAGAAGGGGCCGGAAACTTTGGGTCCGGTTGTTGCGGTTGGGACAGGTGGGTCTTGTGTTGTGAAGCTGTCATAGATGTTGGAGATCTTGTGGTGGCGAGGTTGTCGCAGAGGGCTTGGGAAGGGGGAAATGTCCATGGTGTTGGTGCTGGGTTTGGTAAATTCTTTGATGACGCTGAAAAGTTCTTTGCTGTTGTGTGCGTTGGCGATGATTCGTTCTTGCATTGCGGTTTTCTTCGGGGCTCCGACGAGGTATTGGTGTGATGTGACAGCAGTTTTGAGGACTGCATGATCTGCCAGGGTCTTGCTGCACCTCCATCTTCTCTCAAGTCATCTGCAGGTGTGCTGGGACCATAATCTGATATGGTAGGGTATGGTATGACCTGTCCTCGTATGGTATGGTATAATATGGTATGGTAGTGTATGGTGTGTCCTGTCATGGTATGATGTGCTATGGTGGTGTATGGTATGTTCTGTCGTTGTATAATATAGCAGGTATGAATTGTATCTGTATGGTTCTCCTGCCTACAACATTCTCAAAGAAATGTCATAAGTGAAACGTCCGACAAAGGTTATTACTATAAACCTTAACAATCCACTTCTAAGGGCAGTAAAGACATGATTTTAACTTGAAAAACCAGCAGACATTGACAGGAAGTCACAGACATTCTGGGAAACACAAACACCTGACTTTCACAAATATTATCTGGAGAAATGCAAAAGACAAACAATTCAAACTGCGCACGTGACATGAATGGTCTAGTGTGAATGACTTAAATAACTTGTGTTGCACACAATGTGGAAGCTTCTTAGGACAATAGCGAAGAATGTCACACGCATGTGTACAGGTGAGCTATTGTTTGAAACTCAGTTTCTATCATACTAATAGTAAAATCCTTGTGACGCGCGACCACATACTTAAATGGATTAGAAATGTGTGTATTTCAACAAGAAGAAACCCAATGCAAACCAGAACGTTTTACGTCCTGTGCCTTGTTTTCTTCCCTAAGTACCACAACCGGAAGCGCTTTGAAACGAGCTGAATATGTTGTTGCATGCTATTTAAATGTTTACGTACCTCAAACCCAGCAATCGAGCAGATAGTCTCTCCTTTCCAGGGTGCCCCCAGCCTGAGGTGAGGGTAAAGGAGCGGTGCCAGTTGAACATCATTGACCGCCAGGTCTGCCTCAGTGCGGGGCGCATATTGTGCATTCAAGGCGCTGATGCAGTATGGTCTCCTGCAGAGCACAGGGGTTCACAGGTATGTTATGGTGTGGTATGGTATGTTCTATCATTGAATGGTATAGTATGGTCTGTCATTGAATAGTATGCTATGGTATGGTAGGGTATAGTGTGGTATGGTATGGTATTGCCTGTCATGTTATGGAAACGTATGGTATGGCCTGTCACTCTGTATTATAATATGGTTTAGTATGGTATGGTGTAGCATTGTGTAGTATGGTATGGTATGGCTTGACATTGCATAGTACAGTGGTATGGCATGGCCTCTCATTGTGTGGTATGTTAAGTTAAAGCCTGCCATTGTATATTATGGTGTGCTGTAACCTGTCATTTGATAGTATGTTATAGTATGGCACGGCCTGTTATTGTATAGCATGGTATGGTATGATATAGTATGGTATGGCATGTTATAGTGTGTTATTGTATAATCTGCTAAGGTATGGTATAGTATAAGCTATCATTGCACAGTATAGTATGGTATGTCCTGTCATTGTATAGTATGGTATAGTATGGTGTCACTTGTCATTGTATAGTCTCGCATGGTAGGGTATGGTGTGACCTGTCATTGTATGGTATGGTATGGAAGGGTATAGTATGGCATGGTACGGCCTGTCATTGTATGATGTGCTATGATGTGGTATGGTACGTTCTGTCATTGTATAATATGGTAGGTGTAAGGAAGTGCCTCCTTGGCATGGTTACCCCCTGACTTTTTGCCTTTGCTGATGCCAAGTTATGATTTGAAAGTGTGCTGAGGCCTGCTAATCAGGCCCCAGCACCAGTATTCTTTCCCTAACCTGTACCTTTGTTTCCACAATTGGCACACCCTGGCATCAAGGTAAGTCCCTTGTAACTGGTACCCCTGGTACCAAGGGCCCTGATGCCAGGGAAGGTCTCTAAGGGCTGCAGCATGTCTTATGCCTCCCTGGAGACCCCTCACTCAGCACAGACACACTGCTTGCCAGCTTGTGTGTGCTGGTGGGGAGAAAATGACTAAGTCGACATGGCACTCCCCTCAGGGTGCCATGCCAACCTCACACTGCCTATGGCATAGATAAGTCACCCCTCTAGCAGGCCTTACAGCCCTAAGGCAGGGTGCACTATACCATAGGTGAGGGCATAAGTGCATGAGCACTATGCCCCTTCAGTGTCTAAGCAAAACCTTAGACATTGTAAGTGCAGGGTAGCCATAAGAGTGTATGGTCTGGGAGTCTGTCAAACACGAACTCCACAGCACCATAATGGCTACACTGAAAACTGGAAAGTTTGGTATCAAACTTCTCAGCACAATAAATGCACACTGATGCCAGTGTACATTTTATTGTAAAATACAGCCCAGAGGGCATCTTAGAGATGCCCCCTGAAACCATACCCGACTACCAGTGTGGGCTGACTAGTTTTAGCAGCCTGCCACACAACAGACATGTTGCTGGCCACATGGGGAGAGTGCCTTTGTCACTCTGTGGCTAGTAACAAAGCCTGTACTGGGTGGAGATGCTTCTCACCTCCCCCTGCAGGAACTGTAACACCTCGCGGTGAGCCTCAAAGGCTCACCCCCTTTGTTACAGCACCCCATGGCACTCCAGCTAGTGGAGTTGCCCGCCCCCTCCGGCCACGGCCCCACTTTTGGCGGCAAGGCCGGAGGAGATAATGAGAAAAACAAGGAGGAGTCACTGGCCAGTCAGGACAGCCCCTAAGGTGTCCTGAGCTGAGGTGACTCTGACTTTTAGAAATCCTCCATCTTACAGATGGAGGATTCCCCCAATAGGATTAGGGATGTGCCCCCCTCCCCTCAGGGAGGAGGCACAAAGAGGGTGTAGCCACCCTCAGGGCTAGTAGCCATTGGCTACTAACCCCCCAGACCTAAACACACCCCTAAATCGAGTATTTAGGGGCTCCCAGAACCTAGCAAGAGAGATTCCTGCAACCTAAGACGAAGAAGGACTGCTGACCTGAAAGCCCTGCAGAGAAGACGGAGACACCAACTGCTTTGGCCCCAGCTCTACCGGCCTGTCTCCCCACTTCAAGAAAAACTGCAACAGCTACGCGTTCAACAGGGTCCAGCGAACTCTGAAGCCTCAGATGACTACCCTGCATCTAAAAGGACCAAGACCTCCTGAGGACAGTGGCTCTGCTCCAAAAAAGAAACATCTTTGCAACAAAGAAGCAATTTTGGTAGAACACACTTTTCCTGCCGGAAGCGTGATACTTTGCATTCTGCACCCGACGCCCCCGGCTCGACGTATGGAAAACCAACACTACAGGGAGGACTCCCCGGCGACTGCGAGCCCGTGAGTAGCCAGAGTTGACCCCCGTGAGCCCCCACAGCGACACCTGCAGAGGGAATCCAGAGGCTCCCTCTGACCGCGATGGCCTGCTTCAAAGAACCCGACGCCTGGTAAAGGCACTGCACCCGCAGCCCCCAGGACCTGAAGGATCCGACCTCCAGTGCAGAAGCGACCCCCAGGTGGCCCTCTCCCTTGCCCAGGTGGTGGCTACCCCGAGGAGCTCCCCGTTGCCTGCCTGCTTCGCTGAAGGTGCCCCTGGGTCTCCCATTGAACTCCATTGCAAACCAGACCCCTGTTTGCACTCTGCACCCGGCCGCCCCCGTGCCGCTGAGGGTGTACTTTTTGTGCTGACTTGTGTCTCCCCCGGTGCCCTACAAAACCCCCCTGGTCTGCCCTCCGAAGACGCGGGTACTTACCTGCTGGCAGACTGGAACCGGGGCACCCCCTTCTCCATTGAAGCCTATTAGTTTTGAGCACCACTTTGACCTCTGCACCTGACCGGCCCTGAGCTGCTGGTGTGGTAACTTTGGGGTTGCTCTGAACCCCCAACGGTGGGCCACCTTGGACCCAACTTTGAACCCTGTAGGTGGTTTACTTACCTGCAAAACTAACAAATACTTACCTCCCCCAGGAACTGTTGAAAATTGCACTGTCTAGTTTTAAAATAGCTTATTGCCATTTATGTGAAAACTGTATATGCTATTTTGCTAATTCAAAGTTCCTAAAGTTCCTAAGTGAAATACCTTTCATTTAAAGTATTGTTTGTAAATCTTAAAACCTGTGGTTCTTAAAATAAACTAAGAAAATATATTTTTCTATATAAAAACCTACTGGCCTGGAATTGTCTTGAGTGTGTGTTCCTCATTTATTGCCTGTGTGTGTACAACAAATGCTTAACACTACCCTCTGATAAGCCTACTGCTCGACCACACTACCACAAAATAGAGCATTAGAATTATCTCTTTTTGCCACTATCTTACCTCTAAGGGGAACCCTTGGACTCTGTGCATGCTATTTCTTACTTTGAAATAGTACATACAGGGCCAACTTCCTACATTGGTAGATCAGCGGTGTGGTACAAGACTTTGCATTTGCTGGACTACTCAGCCAATACCTGATCACACGACTAAATTAAAAAAATTGTCATTAGAAACTGATTTTTTTAATTTGAGCTATTTTTCTAAATTTTTAAAAGTCCTGCTAGGGCCTTGTGTTAGTCCCTGTTACCATTTCTTTTAGAGTTAAAAAGTTTTGTAAAAGTTTGAATTAAGTTCTAGAGATAGTTTTAGATTCTTAAAAAGTATTCCAACTTTTAGAAACATAGGTGGTCATTACAACCCTGGCGGACGGTGTTAAAGCTGCGGTAATACAGCAAACAGGCCGGCGGACAAAGAAAGGGAATTACGACCCTGGCGGAAACCGCCAACTAAGACAGCCACTTTAACACACCGCCCGCCACGGCGGTACAGACAAACAGTGCGGCGGTCACCGCCAACAGACAGGCGGGAGACAATGTACCGCCCACACTATCACAACACATCAATCCACCACCTTTTCCGGGGCGGATTCACCATGGATAAAAACACGGCGGAAACAGCTTTTGCTATGGGAAAACGCTCACCTCAACACATCCCACGAGGAACGAGGACACCATGGAGCCGGAACTACAAATCTTACCTGCCCTTGCATTCCTGCTCATCTACGACCAACAGCGACGTAGGCGCAGAACATACCGGTGAGTACTGCACCTATGACACGGGGAGGCAAAAGTTACGAGGACACCCACCAAACACCCCCACCCTCGCATATTACAACATACACACCAATACATTCACAAAAATCACAGTAACAACCCACAATCCCCCCGGAAGAATGCAAAGACAAAGCGAATAGCGGTCCAACTTTGTATTGTGCCAATATACTACTCATTAAAAAATATATGGATATATATCACGAAATCTGTCAAAAATAAATGTACAATACAAGGAGTAGTGCAGATATGTACACAACAATGTCCGTGCACCAACAGTCCAAAAATGCATGGGCGACGCCCACAATAGATACCTGACCAAAATCCGAGAGAACACTGCCGGGGCATCAGATAGAAACAATACAGGCACCTCAGGGGGAAGGGAAGGGGGGGCACCTGAGCCACATGAATGCGAAGCCAGATCCACAACAGGGCTCCATGCCCATTGATGTATCCTGGGGAGTGCAAAGCCACAGTCTCTCAAGTCTCTACAGTGGGTGGTTTGCCCACTGTGCCATCCTGGGGAGTGCAAAGCCACAGTGTCTCAAGTCTCTACAGTGGGTGGCTTGCCCACTGTGCCATCCTGGGGAGTGCAAAGCCACAGTCTCTCAAGTCTCTACAGTGGGTGGTGTGCCCACTGTGCCATCCTGAGGAGTGCAAAGCCACAGTCTCTCAAGTCTCTACAGTGGGTGGTTTGCCCACTGTGCCATCCTGGGGAGTGCAAAGACACATCTTCGCAAGCAGATGCAGTTCTCTACTGGTACTGGGTGGGACTGGTGCCCAGACAGGATGAGTCTCCCCGTGAAAGTACATGTCCTGTCACTGTCCCAGCTGCACATGGGAGAACGATGCCTGATGTGCCGGACTATTCATACCCACACGGTCTTTGCCCTGTTCAGCAGTCTTCACCATGGCGGACTTGGCCTTGTTCAGCGGTCTTCACCATGGCAGTCTTTGGCCTGTTCAGCGGTGCTTTGCCATGGCGGTCTTTGCCCTGTTCAGCGGTCTTCACCATGGCGGTCTTGGCCTTGTTCAGCGGTCTTCACCATGGCAGTCTTTGGCCTGTTCAGCGGTGCTTTTCCATGGCGGTCTTTCCCCTGTTCAGCGGTATTCACCATGGCGGTCTTGGCCTTGTTCAGCGGTCTTCACCATGGCAGTCTTTGGCCTTGTTCAGCGGTCTTCACCATGGCAGTCTTTGGCCTGTTCAGCGGTGCTTTGCCATGGTGGTCTTTGCCCTGTTCAGAGGTCTTCACCATGGCAGTCTTTGGCCTGTTCAGCGGTCTTCACCATGGCGGTCTTGGCCTTGTTCAGCGGTCTTCACCATGGCAGTCTTTGGCCTGTTCAGCGGTGCTTTGACATGGCGGTCTTTGCCCTGTTCAGCGGTCTTCACCATGGCACTCTTTGGCCTGTTCAGCGGTGCTTTGCCATGGCGGTCTTTGCCCTGTTCAGCGGTCTTCACCATGGCAGTCTTGGCCTTGTTCAGCGGTCTTCACCATGGCAGTCTTTGGCCTGTTCAGCGGTGCTTTGCCATGGCGGTCTTTGCCCTGTTCAGCGGTCTTCACCATGGCGGTCTTGGCCTTGTTCAGCGGTGCTTTGCCATGGCGGTTCTGGTACGGATAATGGTGTGTGGCATTACGATCTCCACAATGGACATTGGTGTGTGGCATGACGATCTCCACAATGGACATTATTGGTGTGTGGCATGACGATCTCCACAATGGACATTGGTGTGTGGCATGCCGAACTCCACACTGGACGTTGGTGTGTGGCATGACGAACTCCACACTGGACGTTGGTGTGTGGCTTGACGTTCCATCATTGCCCAGCGGGGCTGTTGGATTCTGGACCCTCCTGGGCTGTGACTCCGGCGGTGGCGGTGGTCTCCTGACCAGTAACGATACTTGAGCCCTCATGGGCTATGAGTCTGGTGGTGGTCTCTGGACCAGTGACGATACTTGAGCCCTCCTGGGCTTTGACTCTGGCAGTGTTCTCATGACCAGTGACGATACTTGAGCCCTCCTGGGCTGTGACTCCGGCGGTGGTCTCCTGACCAGTAACGATACTTGAGCCCTCCTGGGCTATGACTCTGGCGGTGGTCTCTGGACCAGTGACGATACTTGAGCCTTCCTGGGCTATGACTCTGGCGGTGGTCTCTGGACCAGTGACGATACTTGAGCCCTCCTGAGCTATGACTTTGGCGGTGGTCTCCTGACCAGTGACGATACTTGAGCCCTCCTGGGCTATGACTCTGGCGGTGGTCTCTGGACCAGTGACGATACTTGAGCCCTCCTGGGCTATGACTCTGGCGGTGGTCTCATGACCAGTGACGATACTTGAGCCCTCCTGGGCTATGACTCTGGCTGTGGTCTCTGGACCAGTGACGATACTTGAGCCCTCCTGGGCTATGACTCTGGTGGTGGTCTCCTGACCAGTAACGATACTTGAGCCCTCCTGGGCTATGAGTCTGGCGGTGGTCTCTGGACCAGTGACGATACTTGAGCCCTCCTGGGCTATGACTCTGGCGGTGGTCTCATGACCAGTGACGATATTAGAGCCCTCCTGGGCTATGACTCTGGCGGTGGTCTCTGGACCAGTGACGATACTTGAGCCCTCCTGGGCTATGACTCTGGCGGTGGTCTCATGACCAGTGACGATACTTGAGCCCTCCTGGGCTGTGACTCTGGCGGTGGTCTCCTGACCAGTAACGACGGTGCTGGCGGTTGTGTCTGGACCGCCGGAAATGATGGCGCACTTCTCTGCCGTGACTCGGGACCTTCCCCACCTTCTTTTGAGTTGCAGATGACTCACCAATCGCCTTGGATCCCATTTCACTGTTTGTCCCACCAGGAGTCTTGACACGGTCCCGTCGTCCACTCTCCAATTTCTGAGCCTTTACAAGGGGTGGGCTGACAGTGCCTTGGCTCCGGGTCCTACTGCCTGCCCTGGTGGACGGGGCACTCCCAAAACCTGGTACACGCACCACTGGTACTGGAGGCTTTTTGGCTGAGGCGCTACGACGGGACTGATGAATTGGAGGGGGGGGTAGGGGCAAAAAGGTCAATTTTACATAGGGACAGTTTCTGACGTACACTGGGATGGGTAGCTGGAGGGGCTCTGGGAGTGGAGGAAGAGGAGGTGGTTGTAGGAGGTGTCCCTTTAGCTGTTTTGGGTGCAGGTGCAGGTACTGGAGGCTGTCGTGAGGTGGATGGATGTTGGGTGAGTGATTGCCGGCGTTTGTGTACTTTGGGAGGGGGCGTCACAGACACACTGGGAGAGGACACAGGGGACGTGTATATGGCAGTGGAGGTGGTGAGTGCAGGTGAGCGGCTTGTGGTGCTGGGTGTCCTGGTGCGAGTCCTAGTGCCTGTAGATGTGGTGCATGCAGGTGTGTGTGTGTAGACGACACTGGGAGGGAGGAGGGAGAAGAGGAGGAGGGGGACACAGTGGAGACAGTGGATGTTGCTGTATCTGTATGGGTCTGATGCTTGTGTGAGTGCCTGTGGTGTGTGTGGTGCCTATGTTTGCTTGAGCTACTTGTGTGTGTTGACTTGTGTGCATGCTGGTCTGTAGGTGTGCTTGGGATGGGCTGGGGTACAGGGGATTGGGTCTGGGTGGAGGAAGTTGGAGGGGGGAGGTTGGACACAGGGACAATGGCTGCCATCAGTGCTGAGGCCAGAGATTGCAGGGTTCGCTGAAGGACAGCCTGACCAGAATGAATGCCTTCCAGGAATGCATTACCGTGTTTCAACTCTCGTTCTACACCCTGGATGGCATTCACAATGGTAGACTGCCCAACAGTGAGTGACCTGAGGAGGTCAATGGCCTCCTCACTGAGGGCAGCAGGGGTGACTGGGGCAGGGCCTGAGGTGCCTGGGGCGAAGGTGATGCCCACCCTCCTGGGTGAGCGGGCACGGGGCGAACGCTGAGGGGCTGCTGGGAGGGCGGTGCTGGTAGGGGGGGTGGCGGTTGTACCTGTAGAAGTGGGGCGCACAGATGGTGCCGCCACCACAGGGGAACTCCCATCGGCGGACGAGTCCGTGTCGCTGTTTGGTGATCCTGTGGCCGACGTGAAGCTCCCCTCGCCCTCCGTCCCACTGGTGAATTCAGAGTCTGTGGTGTGGCCCTCCATGGCCATGTGGGATGCAGCTCCCTCGTGCTCCGGTGCCACTGTACCTCCGCCTGTTGATGCTGATGTACAGAAGGACAGGGAGAGCAGAAAAAGGGTGGAGACAGAAGAAAGAGAGTTTTAGTGCATGGCATACCGCTACCGTTGGCGGACAAGACAAACGCAGCAGCCCCCTGCATTACGCCGTGCTCCTGCCCTCTGCACATGCAATTTCTGGGATATGGCCTACATGGCAATGGTAGAAATCTGCCCACATGGATGGCAAAGGGGCAACTATACATCAATTTGGCTTTTTTTTTGAGCTGGGGTAGAGTGCCACATGGCCTACATAACAGAGGGGCCTTGCCTACCTAACTCGCCCTGGCCTAGGGACACCCACAGCCCACCACCCCCACCCAGACAGCTCCACTGCACGCAAAGTCCATAGGATGAGGTTGTACTCACCCCCTTGTGTCTGCTGTGATGTCCTTAAGCGCCCATCCAACTCCGGGTAGGCCATCGCCAGGATCCGGAACATCAGGGGGGTCATGGTGCGACGGGCACCCCTCCCACGTTGGGAGGCCATCCCCAGCTGAGCCTCCGCCGTCTTCTTGCTGCAGCGTCGAGTGTCCTCCCATCTCTTCCGGCAGTGGGTGCCCCGTCTCTGGTGGGCCCCCAGGGTCCGGACTTCCTTGGCGATGGCACGCCAAATGTCCCTCTTCTGGTGGGCGCTGACCTACATGACATGCACAAGGAAAGAGGAACAGTCATTACCTACAGCACCGTCGTTGTAATTGGCCCCCTCCCAACTCTATCCCTGTGGCCCATTCATCCCCATGCATGACTGTTCTATGTACTCTGCCCCCTTCCCTCATCCACCCAGCCCTCTCCACCCAGGCATAGCCCATACAACGTGCTCCCTGTGTACTAACCTGTTGGTCTGGAGGATCATAGAGTAGCGTATACTGGGGGAGGACCCCATCCACAAGTTTCTCCAACTCCTGTGCAGTGAAGGCAGGGGCCCTTTCCCCAGACGCAGCAGCCATCGTCGCTTCCAGACCGAGGTCACAGCAGCACTAGCAGTGTAGGTCCTCTCCTGTCGAAGGTCAGGTATCTAGTGATTGAACAGATAGAAAATGGTGGTGACGTCCGCGGCGGTGACGTCTGCGGCGGTGCGCATCATCACCGCCAGCGCACCTGTTCATTGGCTCCTGGGACCCATAGGGTCCAATGTTAACCAATGCAGCATTGCGCCGCGCTCTACGACCGCCTACCGCGACGGTGTCCAACGCCAGCGCAGTTACCCCACAATTCCATTGTCCCAGTTTAGAGGTCAGGCAGCCGCCATTTTAGGGGCCCACATGGCTTCAATTACTACTGCGTCACACATACCGAGGCCTACACTCAAAACCTTTCCCGGATGGGTTATTTGTCTGCTGTAGTCTTGTGTGTGACTGTGGGTACATACCTGGAGGAATGCTGACAGATTTTTCGCTGTTGTCCTTCTTAGGCACCGTCAGTTGGGACATATTGGAAGATGGCAGAATCCGCTGGTGTACCGACCGCTGGTGGACCTGTTGACAATGGAAGAGCGACATGTCATCATAACCTACCGGTTTGACCGTGCCACAATCCGGGAACTATGTACCCAGTTGGAGCCAGACTGGAATACCCCCTGACGTGCAGGTGCTGTCAGTGCTCCATTTCTTTGCAAGTGGGTCTTTTCAGAAAACAGTGGCCATGGCATCAGGGATGTCCCAGCCTATGTTTTCCAACGTCTTTTCCAGAGTGTTGGCTGCCCTGCTGAAACACGTAAGGAGATACATCATTTTCCCTGAGGTGGCAGATTTGCCTACAGTGAAAGGTGACTTCTATGCCCTTGGACATATCCCCAACGTCATAGGTGCCATTGATGGGACTCATGTAGCTCTGGTCCCCACCCGCAGGAATCAACAGGTGTACAGGAACAGGAAGAGTTATCATTCCATGAATGTCCAGATGGTCTGTTTGGCAGACCAGTACATCTCGCAGGTAAATGCAATGTTCCCTGGCTCAGTGCATGACACCTACATCCTGCGGAATAGCAGCATTCCTGATATGATGGGTGAAATCCAGAGGCACCGTGTATGGCTATTGGTGGACTCGGGTTACCCCAACCTGTCCTGGCTACTGACTCCAGTGAGGAATCCCAGGACCAGGGCAGAGGAACGCTACAATGAGGCCCATGGGCGGACTAGGAGGGTGATCGAGCGTACCTTCGGCCTCCTGAAGGCCAGGTTCAGGTGCCTCCATATGACAGGTGGGTCCCTATTCTACTCACCGAAGAAGGTGTGCGACATCATCATCATCGCCTGCTCCTTGCTCCATAGCTTGGCATTGCGACACCAGGTGCGTTTTCTGCAGGAGGATGATCCAGATGACGGTGTTGTTGCAGCGGGTGAGCCTGTGGAGAGTGATGAGGAGGAAGCTGATGAAGATGAAAACGACAACAGGGAGTCAGTCATACAGCAATATTTTCAATGAGACACAGGTGAGTACAATTTCATATTTCACATTATATTACATTTCACACGTCTACCTCTATCCTGTACCTACATTTCACTCCCTATTTGGTAACTGAGTTGTCCCCTTCCATTTCAGTTTCAGTAATGTGGTAACCTACGTGTCAACAGCTTGCACCCTTGAAAGGCTTGTGATGTGTGACATTGGTATGTTGACCTTCCAATAGGTAACCTTTTTTAACACTGTAATTGACAATACAAAGTTCACAATCATTGACTGACTCCAATATTATTAAGGTTTCAAGGGTGTTTATTGAAGTGCATAAAAATGTAGGGGGGTTGTGAAATGGGGAGAGGTCATGTTGGAAGCATGTCCATGGCAGAGTCCTGTCTATTAGTCTCACAGGTACATTGCACATCTGGCCATTGGAAGTGGAGCTGGGGAAGTTTAAGTATGGACAGGGTAACAAAGTGGGACAGTGGGGGGACAATCAGGGTAGTCTTATTTCCTGGCGGGGGTCTTGCCATCTTGCTCTGTCCTGTTCCTGGATCTCAGGGCCCGCTTTTGTGGTGGTTGTCCGTCTGCAGGGGGTGGGGTGCTGGTGTGTTGGTCCTGTGGCGGGGCGTCCTGTCCACTAGCGCCGGCGGAGGTGGTGGGCATTTCATCGTCCTGGCTAGTGTCAGGGGCCCCTTGGAGTGCCACGGTGTCCCTCAAGGTCTTTTGAATGTCCGTCAGCACCCCTACGATGGTGCCCAGGGTGGAGCCGATGGTCCTGTGCTCCTCCCTGAACCCCAAATAGTGTTCCTCCTGCAGACGCAGGGTCTCCTGCAACTTGTCCAGGACCGTTGCCATCGTCTCCTGGGAGTGGTGGTATGCTCCCATGATGGAGGATAGGGCCTCGTGGAGAGTTGGTTCCCTTGGCCTGTCCTCCCTCTGTCGCACAGCAGCCCTCCCAGTTCCCCGGTGTTCCTGTGCCTCCGTCCCCTGGACCGTGTGCCCACTACCACTGCCCCCAGGTCCCTGTTGTTGTTGGGGTGGTGGGTTACCCTGGGTGTCCTGTAGTGGTGGACACACCGCTGATTGACCTGTCCTGGGTAGGGAGGTTTGGGCCCGCTGGGTGGGTGCTGTGCTGGTGTTATCAGAGGGTGGCAGTTCGGTGTTGGGCTGTGGCTGGGCAAGGGGAACAGACTGTCCTGAGGCCCACGATGGTCCGGGCTGGTCATCAAGATCCAATAGGGCAGAGCTGCTGTCGTCACTGTGGGCCTCTTCTGGGGTTGGAGTGGTGTTGTCTGGACCCTCTGGTGTGGTGACGTTCCTTCGGGTTCCTGCGGGGGTATAAGTACATGATTATTGCATGTGTGTGTTTCATGGTGTGCAATGGTTGGGTGTGCGTGAACCCCAGTGCAGGCATTCCTGTGTGGGGGCTTGTGTGGTGATGGTTGGGGGGTGTTGTGGGTCTGTGCAGTGGGCATGCTTTAGTGATGGGTGTCCATGCTTAGTTGTGTCATGCAGGTCTTGGGGTTGGGATGGGTGGTTGGTGTTATGGGTAGATTAGTGAGGCGTTAGGGTGTTAGGGGAGGGTGTGAGGGTGGGGGTGTGTGATGTCATGCAGGTAGGGTGGGGGATATGATAGTGAAGATTTGACTTACCAGTGTCAATTCCTCCAACGACTCTTCCGAGGCCCTCAGGATGCAAGATGGACAAGACTTGCTCCTCCCATGTTGTTAGTTGTGGTGGAGGAGGTGGGGGTCCGCCGCCAGTCCGCTGTACCGCGATGTGGTGCCTGGAGACCGTGGAACGCACCTTCCCCCGTAGGTCGTTCCACCTCTTCCTGATGTCCTCCCTATTTCTTGGGTGCTGTCCCACAGCGTTGACCCTGTCGACTATTCTTTGCCATAGCTCCATCTTCCTGGCTATGGATGTGTACTGTACCTGTGAGCCAAATAGCTGTGGCTCTACCCGTAGGATTTCCTCCACCATGACCCTGAGCTCCTCCTCGGAGAAGCGGGGTGTCTTTGGCGTGACATGGGGTGGTGTGTGTGATGTGTGGGGTGGTGTATGTGTTGATGAGTGTGGTGAGTGTAGTGGTATGTGGTATTTTGTGCGTGGATGTTGTGTGGGTGATGCTGTAGTGTGCCTCTGTGTGATGGTGTTATCTATTATGTGCTGTCCCTCTGTGGCCTTCGTCTCTAATTTGTGGTCGTAAGGGTTTGTGGGTGATGTGGGTGTGTGTTTTATATTGTGTTGGGTGTGTGGGAGTGGTGTGTGTATGTGTATCAGGTGTGTGTATTTGGAATTGTCCAATGTGGCGGTGTTTTGTATGTGTGTGTGTATTTTGAGCGCGGCGGTGTGTACCGCCAATGGAATACCGCGGTTGAAAGACCGTCGTGTGGATTCGTGGGTCGTAATAGCATGGGCGTGTTTCTGTTGGCGTGGAGGTGGAGGATTTGTTTCCACATATTTATCGCTGACCTTTGGTGTGGCGAACTTGTGTGGGTGTCTGAATTTTCGGCGGATTCCGTGATGTGTGTCATAATAGCTGTGGCGGTCTCCCGCCGCGGCGGCGGTGTATTGGCGGTCTTCTGCACGGTAAGCGGCTTTTACCGCCAATGTTGTAATGACCCCCATAATGTCTACTGCAGAAGAGATAGTGATGGAACTCAACCTCACCCCTTACCTGCATCTTAGGATGTCAGAGTTTAGGTCTCTCTGCAAAAATAAAAAAGATTAAAACTGGTTCAAACCCTACCAAAGTACAGCTCCAGGAGCTTTTGGCAGAGTTTGCGAAAAACAACCCCTCTGATGATACCTTCCCAGAGGGGGAAGCTAGTGATGTGGAGGAATTCCCACCTCCAGTCCTAGTTAGGGAGACCTGGGTCCCTCAAACCCTGACTCCACAAGTGATAGTCAGAGATGCTGCTTCTCTCACAGGAGAGTCCAGCAACTCTGGAAGCATTGAGGGCAGCCTCAGTGAAGAGGACCTCCTGCTAGCCAGGATGGCCAAAAGATTGGCTTTGGAGAGACAGCTCCTAGCCAGAGAAAGGGAAAGACAAGAGATGGGTTTTGGTCCCATCAATGGTGGCAGCAACATAAATAGGGTTAGAGATTCTCCTGACATGTTGAAAATCCCAAAAGGTATTGTAACTAAATATGAAGATGGTGATGACATCACCAAATGGTTCACAGCTTTTGAGAGGGCTTGTGCAACCAGAAAAGTAAACAGATCTCACTGGGGTGCTCTCCTTTGGGAAATGTTCACTGGAAAGTGTAGGGATAGACTCCTCACACTCTCTGGAAAAGATGCAGAATCCTATGACCTCATGAAGGCTACCCTGATTGAGGGCTTTGGATTCTCCACTGTGGAGTATAGAATTAGGTTCAGGGGGGCTCAAAAATCCTCGAGCCAGACCTGGGTTGATTTTGTAGACTACTCAGTGAAAACACTGGATGGTTGGATTCATGGCAGTGGTGTAAATGATTATGATGGGCTGTACAATTTATTTGTGAAAGAACACCTGTTAATTAATTGTTTCAATGATAAACTGCATCAGCATCTGGTAGACCTAGGACCAATTTCTCCCCAAGAATTGGGAAAGAAGGCGGACCATTGGGTCAAGACTAGGGTGACCAAGACTTCCACAGGGGGTGACCAAAAGAAAGGGGTCACAAAGACTCCCCAGGGAAAGAGTGTTGGGACATCCAAGGGAAAAAGTAAAGTCTCTTCTATAGGGCCCCAAAAACCTGCTCAGGAGGGAGGGTCCAGAGCCTCTTCACAATCCAATTTTGGGTACAAGGGTAAAAACTTTGATCCCAAAAAGGCCTGGTGTCGTAGCTGTAATCAGCAAGGACACCAAACTGGAGACAAGGCCTGTCCCAAGAAAGGTTCCACTTCTAACTCTACTCCAGCTAACACTGGAATGGCCAGTCTCCAAGTGGGATCAACAGTGTGCCCAGAGCAAATCAGGGTTCACACTGAAGCTACATTAGTCTCTGAGGGTGGGGTGGATTTTGCCACACTGGCTGCCTGGCCCCCTAATATGCAGAAATACAGGCAGCAACTCTTAATTAATGGGACAAGTGTAGAAGGCCTGAGGGATACAGGTGCCAGTGTGACCATGGTGACAGAGAGACTGGTTTCCCCTGGTCAATACCTGGCTGGACAAACCTATCCAGTCACCAACGCTGACAATCAGACTAAAGTACATCCCATGGCTATGGTAACTTTAGAGTGGGGAGGGGTCAATGGCCTGAAACAGGTGGTGGTCTCCTCAAATATCCCTGTAGACTGTTTGCTTGGAAATGACCTGGAGTCCTCAGCATGGGCTGAGGTAGAACTCAAAACCCATGCAGCCATGCTGGGTATCCCTGAACTGGTGTGTGTCAAGACAAGGGCACAGTACAAGGCTCAGGGTGAAAAAGTGGTGTTGGAGCCTGGAAAAAGGGCCCAACCCTCCAAGAGAAAAGGAAAGAAGACTGGGGAACCAGCTTCAACACAACAAGAAAAAGAGAACCTCTCTTCCCAGGAAGAAGTTCTGCCCTCTAAGGGAACTGAGCCCATGGAGTTAGAACCTTATCAGGTTGAGCTCCTAGGCCCAGGGGGACCCACAAGGGAACAGTTGTGTAAGGGGCAAGAAACCTGTCCCTCTCTTGAAGGCCTTAGGCAGCAAGCTGTTGAAGATAACAGGAACACATAGAGTCTATTGGGAAGATGGAGTCCTCTACACTGAGGCAAGAGATCCCAAACCTGGTGCCACTAGGAAAGTGGTAATGCCTCAGGAGTTTAGGGAGTTCATTCTGACCGTAGCTCATGATATTCCTCTTGCTGGGCATTTGGGACAGACCAAGACTTGGGAGAGATTAGTCAACCATTTCTATTGGCCCAACATGTCCCAGAAGGTAAAGGAGTTTTGTGTCTCCTGTGCCACCTGTCAAGCCAGTGGTAAGACAGGTGGACACCCAAAGGCCCCCCTCATTCCACTTCCAGTGGTGGGGGTCCCCTTTGAAAGAGTGGATGTGGACATAGTGGGTCCACTTGAACCTCCCACAGCCTCAGGGAACCAATACATACTAGTAGTAGTGGATCATGCTACTAGATACCCTGAAGCAATTCCCCTTAGGTCGACTACTGCCCCTGCAGTAGCCAAAGCACCTATTGGTATTTTTACCAGAGTGGGATTTCCTAAGGAGGTGGTGTCTGACAGGGGTACCAACTTCATGTCAGCATACCTGAAACATATGTGGAATGAGTGTGGGGTGACTTACAAAATCACCACACCATACCATCCACAAACCAATGGTCTTGTTGAGAGATTCAACAAAACATTGAAAGGCATGATCATGGGGCTTCCTGAAAAACTCAAAAGGAGATGGGATGTCATCTTGCCATGTCTGCTTTTCGCCTACAGAGAGGTGCCTCAGAAGGGAGTAGGGTTTTCCCCCTTTGAACTTCTGTTTGGCCATCCTGTCAGGGGACCACTAGCTCTTGCAAAAGAAGGCTGGGAGAGACCTCTTCATGAGCCTAAACAAGATATAGTGGACTATGTACTAGGCCTACATTCAAGGATGGCAGAGTACCTGGAAAAGGCAAGTAAAAACCTTGAGGCCAGCCAACAGCTCCAGAAGATGTGGTATGACCAAAAGGCTGCTATGGTTGAATTTCAGCCAGGGCAGAAAGTCTGGGTTCTGAAGCCTGTGGCTCCCAGGGCACTTTAGGACAGATGGAGTGGCCCTTACCCAGTGCTAGAGAGGAAGAGTCAGGTCACCTACCTGGTAGACCTAGGCACTAGCAGGACCCCCAAGAGGGTGATCCATGTGAACCGCCTCAAACTCTTCCATGATAGGGCAGATGTGAATCTGTTGATGGTAACAGATGAGGACCAGGAAGCTGAGAGTGAATCTCTCCCTGATCTCCTCTCCACAGACCCTAAAGATGGTTCAGTAGATGGAGTGATCTATTCAGACACCCTCTCTGGCCAACAGCAATCTGACTGTAGGAAGGTCCTGCAACAGTTTGCTGAGCTCTTTTCCCTAACCCCTGGTCAGACACACCTGTGTACCCATGATGTGGACACAAGAGACAGCATGCCTGTCAAAAACAAAATTTCAGACAGTCTGACCAAGTTAAGGAAAGCATCAAGGTGGAAGTCCACAAGATGCTGGAATTGGGAGTCATTGAGCACTCTGGCAGCCCCGGGCTAGCCCAGAGGTCTTAGTCTCCAAACCTCACACCAAAGATGGAAAGAGAGAGATGAGGTTCTGTGTGGACTACAGAGGACTTAATTATGTCACCAAGACAGATGCCCATCCCATTCCAAGGGCAGATGAATTGATAGACAAACTAGGTGCTGCCAGATACTTAAGTACCTTTGACTTGACAGCAGGGTACTTGCAAATCAAAATGGCACCAGGAGCAAAAGAAAAGACAGCATTCTACACACCTGATGGGCATTATCAGCTTACTGTTATGCCCTTTGGTTTAAAGAATGCCCCTGCCACCTTCCAAAGGTTGGTGAATCAAGTCCTTGCTGGCTTGGAGTCCTTTAGTGCAGCTTATCTTGATGATATTGTTGTCTTTAGTTCCAGCTGGCAGGATCACCTGGTCCACCTGAAGAAGGGTTTGAAGGCCCTGCAAGCAGCAGGCCTCTCTATCAAGGCATCCAAATGTCAGATAGGGCAGGGAACTGTGGTTTACTTGGGACACCTTGTAGGCGGAGGCCAAGTTCAGCCACTCCAGCCCAAGATCCAGACTATTCTGGACTGGGCAGCTCCAAAAACCCAGGCTCAAGTCAGGGCATTCCTTGGCTTGACTGGGTACTACAGGAAGTTTGTGAAGGGATATGGATCAATAGTGACACCCCTCACAGAACGTACCTCCAAGAAAATGCCCAAAAAGGTAAACTGGACTGTAGAATGCCAACAGGCCTTTGACACCCTGAAACAAGCTATGTGCACAGCACCAGTTCTCAAAGCTCCAGATTACTCCAAGCAGTTCATTGTGCAGACTGATGCCTCTGAACATGGGATAGGGGCAGTTTTATCACAAACAAATGATGATGGCCTTGACCAGCCTGTTGCTTTCATTAGCAGGAGGTTACTCCCCAGGGAGCAGCGTTGGAGTTCCATTGAGAGGGAGGCCTTTGCTGTGGTTTGGTCCCTGAAGAAGCTGAGACCATACCTCTTTGGTACTCACTTTGTAGTTCAGATTGACCACAGACCTCTCAGATGGCTAATGCAAATGAAAGGTGAAAATCCAAAACTGTTGAGGTGGTCCATCTCCCTACAGGGAATGGACTTTATAGTGGAACACAGACCTGGGACTGCCCATGCCAATGCAGATGGCCTTTCCAGGTTCTTCCACTTAGAAAATGAAGACTCTCTTGGGAAAGTTTAGTCTCATCCTCTTTCGTTTGGGGGGTGGGGTTGTGTAAGGAAATGCCTCCTTGGCATGGTTACCCCCTGACTTTTTGCCTTTGCTGATGCCAAGTTATGATTTGAAAGTGTGCTGAGGCCTGCTAATCAGGCCCCAGCACCAGCGTTCTTTCCCTAACCTGTACATTTGTTTCCACAATTGGTACACCCTGGTATCCAGGTAAGTCCCTTGTAACTGGTACCCCTGGTACCAAGGACCCTGATGCCAGGGAAGGTCTCGAAGGGCTGCAGCATGTCTTATGCCACCCTGGGGACCCCTCACTCAGCACAGACACACTGCTTGCCAGCTTGTGTGTGCTGGTGGGGAGAAAATGACTAAGTCGACATGGCACTCCCCTCAGGGTGCCATGCCAACCTCACACTGCCTATGGCATAGATAAGTCACCCCTCTAGCAGGCCTTACAGCCCTAAGGCAGGGTGCACTATACCATAGGTGAGGGCATAAGTGCATGAGCACTATGCCCCTACAGTGTCTAAGCAAAATCTTAGACATTGTAAGTGCAGGGTAGCCTTAAGAGTATATGGTCTGGGAGTCTGTCAAACACGAACTCCACAGCACCATAATGGCTACACCGAAAACTGGGAAGTTTGGTATCAAACTTCTCAGCACAATAAATGCACACTGATGCCAGTGTACATTTTATTGTAAAATACAGCCCAGAGGGCACCTTAGAGATGCCCCCTCAAACCGTACCTGACTACCAGTGTGGGCTGACTAGTTTTAGCAGCCTGCCACACAATAGACATGTTGCTGGCCACATGGGGAGAGTGCCTTTGTCACTCTGTGGCTAGTAACAAAGCCTGTACTGGGTGGAGGTGCTTCTCCCCTCCCCCTGCAGGAACTGTAACACCTGGTGGTGAGCCTCAAAGGCTCACCCCCTTTGTTACAGCACCCCAGGGCACTCCAACTAGTGGAGTTGCCCGCCCCCTCCGGCCACGGCCCACTTTTGGCAGCAAGGCCGGAAGAGATAATGAGAAAAACAAGGAGGAGTCACTAGCCAGTCAGGACAGCCCCTAAGGTGTCCTGAGCTGAGGTGACTCTGACTTTTAGAAATCCTCCATCTTGCAGATGGAGGATTCCCCCAATAGGATTAGGGATGTGTCCCCCTCCCCTCAGGTAAGAGGCACAAAGAGGGTGTAGCCACCCTCAGAGCTAGTAGCCATTGGCTACTAAGCCCCCAGACCTAAACACACCCCTAAATCGAGTATTTAGGGGCTCCCAGAACCTAGCAAGAGAGATTCCTGCAACCTAAGACGAAGAAGGACTGCTGACCTGAAAGCCCTGCAGAGAAGACGGAGACACCAACTTGGCCCAAGCTCTATCGGCCTGTCTCCCCACTTCAAGAAAAACTGCAACAGCGACGCGTTCAACAGGGTCCAGCGACCTCTGAAGCCTCAGAGGACTACCCTGCATCTGAAAGGACCAAGAACTCCAGAGGACAGCGGCTCTGCTCCAAAAAAGAAACATCTTTGCAACAAAGAAGCAACTTTGAAAGAACACGTTTCCCGCCGGAAGCGTGGGACTTTGCATTCTGTAACCGACGCCCCCGGCTCGATGTGTGGAGAACCAACACTACAGGGAGGACTCCCCGGTGACTGCGAGCCCGTGAGTAGCCAGAGTTGACCCCCCTGAGCCCCCACAGCGACGCCTGCAGAGGGAATCCAGAGGCTCCCCCTGACTGCGACTGCCTGCTTCAAAGAACCCGACGCCTGGTAAAGACACTGCACCCGCAGCCCCCAGGAACTGAAGGATCCGACCTCCAGTGCAGAAGCGACCCCCAGGTGGCCCTCTCCCTTGCCTAGGTGCTGGCTACCCCGAGGAGCCCCCCCTTGCCTGCCTGCTTCGCTGAAGATGCCCCTGGGTCTCCCATTGCAAACCAGACGCCTGTTTGCACTCTGCACCCGGCCGCCCCCGTGCCGCTGAGGGTGTACTTTTTGTGCTGACTTGTGTCCCCCCCGGTGCCCTACAAAACCCCCCTGGTCTGCCCTCCGAAGACGCGGGTACTTACCTGCTGGCAGACTGGAACCGGGGCACCCCCTTCTCCTTTGAAGCCTATGCGTTTTGGGCACCACTTTGACCTCTGCACCTGACCGGCCCTGAGCTGCTGGTGTGGTAACTTTGGGGTTGCTCTGAACCCCCAACGGTGGGCCACCTTGGACCCAACTTTGAACCCTGTAGGTGGTTTACTTACCTGCAAAACTAACAAATACTTACCTTCCCCAGGAACTGTTGAAAATTGCACTGTCTAGTTTTAAAATAGCTTATTGCCATTTGTGTGAAAACTGTATATACTATTTTGCTAATTCAAAGTTTCTAAAGTTCCTAAGTGAAATACCTTTCATTTAAAGTATTGTTTGTAAATCTTGAACCTGTGGTTCTTAAAATAAACAAAGAAAATATATTTTTCTATATAAAAACCTTTTGGCCTGGAATTGTCTTTGAGTGTGTGTTCCTCATTTATTGCCTGTGTGTGTACAACAAATGCTTAACACTACCCTCTGATAAGCCTACTGCTCGACCACACTCCCACAAAATAGAGCATTCGAATTATCTCTTTTTGCCACTATCTTACCTCTAAGGGGAACCCTTGGACTCTGTCCATGCTATTTCTTACTTTGAAATAGTACATACAGAGCCAACTTCCTACAGTAGGTATGTTAATGCTTGTTATTGTACATTATGGTATGCTATAGTTTGTCATTTTATAGTATGCTGTGGTATGGCATGGCCTGTTATTGTACAGTATGGTATGGTATTGTATAGTATGTAATGTATGGTATGGTATAGTAAGGGATGGTATGATATGATATGTTATGGCCTGTCATGGTATAATCTGGTATGGTATACCATGTCATTATATAGTATGTTATGGTAATCCCTGCTGCAATGTATATATTCAGATACAGAAGGAAGCACTGTAGTAGTGGTCAAACAAGTAAAAAAAGTGCTTCAAAATATAATGCTATTTTCACATTAGAATGTTCTGTCACATTTAATCATGCCCAAGACATCCTATAAATCATGAAACACATTCCAAACCAAATGCATGTTTACTTAATAGCGATAGCACTAAACCCATAATGTATGAAATCATTGTTAAAAGCGAAGCTAAAAATCTGTGGCATGCTGGTTTTGTCATGGTGCTGCAAAGATAGAAGGGTCGAGAATCAAAATTAAAACGGAACAAATACAAGGACGGTAATCGAGCGGTGACACAACAGCGCAGAGCAAAATCAAGAGCAAGACAACCTAAACAAGCATTTGCAATGCAAAGGGTCTCCCGTTTGCTCGAGTTAGAGCTATTAGCGTTGTAAACTCCTAACCGGACGTTTCTTGCCACATAAACTGAAAATGAAAAGATATAACAGTTTCACATAAGCAAGCCGAAGGCCACCATGAGCGCGAAGCAGTCACATAAATGGAAACAGAAGTTCACTCACAGTGAAACGTATGAGCAAAAGTGCAATTATCCATGTAACCGGCAAAAGTGCAATTATCTATGTAACAGGGTTGATATAATTCAAAACGCTCAACTACTGCCCAGCGAGATCACGCTCCCTATGAAATAAATGTGAAAAGTAGCCCAGAAACCAAACGGAAAACATCGAGCCTCATATGTTTTGAGTAGTTGGCTGGTGCGCTCGAGGAGGGCTGAACACCGGAAAAGGCACACTGTAGACATGCCTTTCATTATTCAAATCAAGCGAATTTTAAAAGGCAAGCCCACGAACCAACCAAACTGATGGGTGTGGTTACAAGCCCGTATAGAGATTAACAACAGGGACAGAGTGCTTTGCGCACTCGACCCTAAAAACAGAAAAAGTCTTATGAAGTGCTAAACGTATAGGAAAGAACTAGGCCAAGGCAGAAAGCAGAAGTGACGGAAGGACACTCCCAACCGAAGGGAACCGTACTTAGTCCATACTCCAGGGAAGAGGAAACACAAGAACAAAAAGTGAAGCCCCCACATACTTACCAAACATGCGCTAGCAAATAAAACTGACAATCCAGACAACTTATTGAAAGCAACTGGCGTACTCTAAGCCCCTAGTGAAAGAAGTCCATTATTTACAAAGCCTTTGTATTGTTCTTGCGTCTCACAAGGTAGTCCAAGTACAATGCAAAGGCTTCTGTAATTTTTACAAATCCATGGAAGGCTTGTGCTGCGTTATGTTATATTTCAATTTGGGGTGCGTTCTATGGGTGGAGCATGGGAGTTCCCATGCATCCACTGTGGATTTTGGCACAATCACAAATTTACAAAGACTTGTAAACGTGACGAGGTGTCAAAATGCTATGTCTTCCCAAGTGCGAGGTAACAAGCAGAAATCTATTAATTTCATGCTCATTTCTCTTTGTTATTTCCTCTTTCCATGTGTGCTGAATTCTGCAGAACCTTTAGAAAGAGGAAAATGCCACTAAGGATATTTTTTTGCGCAGGAATGTCTCCCTTCCTGCACAAAACAATCCTACCTGTAACACATGCACTCTTGAGCTACGATATAAGGGTGTCTAGGCTGGTGCTAGGCTGCACACAATGCACCAGTGCAAGGAGAGAGTAGAAATGCTCCATAACTTTGTAAATATGGAGCATTTATGCTTTCTCCTTTTCACACAACGCAGTGGAGCAACTTTGTTTGAAACAACTCTCTGGAAATTAGCTTTACTCAGTGGTGCTGGAGCAAGGTCTGGGCTGTGGTACATATTCTACAACTTTCTACAAATATCATCCCTGATGTGTGAAAGGTGGTAATTTGCAGACACTGACACAATTTTTATTCTGGCGGTTACTTTGGTGAGTGGGACAATTAGACCATGGATATGTCAGTGACTTTAAGGAGAGTCATAACGCCTTTTCCTTTCCCATAAGTATCATGTTTACAATGTTACGCAAGGACTTAACATTCAATCGTGACCTCTGGGAGCTCAGGCATAGTTCGCCATAAACTGGACCTAATGGTTTCCACGCTCCTTGGGATACTGCTCATTAAGGGTTAGATGATGGTCAAATCTGGTTGTTGGTACGCAATTCTGACGAAACTGTTAAACTCCCTTCACCTGGACGCAGGGATGGTGATGTTACGCACCATTACCCTTCGTGCCAGCACTCAGTGACCTATTTGAACTTCAGGCTTAATTTGAGCTTGCGGTTGTAGATGGGAACCCCAGTACTCCTTTTTTTGTTTCCATGGCTGACTTATAACTATCAGATTTTGACCCAGAACAAGAGAGTGAAAAAGAGCAAAGGAGGAAAGAAGGGGAAGAGAAAGACGAGAATACTTACTCCAAAGGTTAATGAGCATTGACAAAGCCAATAGGTTGCATCTATGCAAGAGCTACAGGCTTTGCCAAAGTTTTTAGCCATGTTGTAAACCAGTTTGGCTGCTTTTTAGCATGGTTAAAAGTTTGTGGCATAGAGAAGAGTGACATGGAGTGGAGTGGTGTAGAGTGGTCTAGAGTAGATGGATGTAAAGTAGCGTAGAGTGGCATAGAATGAAGGGACGTACAGTGGAGAGGAGTATAGTGGAGGGGTACAGAGTGGAGTAGAGGCTCATACCATGTTGTGGCATAGAGTGGAGTAGAGTGTTGTAGAGTGAATTAGAGGGTCCTAGAGTTGAGGGACGTAGAGTGGCGTAGATTGAAGTGGCATAGAGTGGAATATAGTGGAGTGGAGTGTCATAGAGTGGAGTGGAGTGTCGTAGAGTGCAGTGGCATAGAGGGGAGCATAGTGGCTTAGAGTAGTGAAGGGTGTTAGAGAGTGGCATAGATTGGAGTGGCAGTGAGTGGAGTTTGGTTGAGTTGATTGTCATATAGTGGAGGGAAGTGGTATACAGTAGTGTGGATTGGCACTGAGTGAAATGGTAGAGAGTGGTGTTTTTTTAGATTGGAGTAGAGTGCCATAGAGTGTTGTGTCATATAGTGTAGTAGTATAGGTGGAGGGTGTGAAGTGTCTTGGCGTGCAGTAGAGTGGAGTAAGGTGGAGTAGAGTGGAGTGTCATAGAGTGGAGTGGCATACACTGGTGTAGAGTGGAGTAGAGTGTCATAGAGTGGAGGAGCATAGAGTGGAGTAAAGTGTTGTGGAGTGGCGTAGCGTGGAGTAGTGAGGAGTAGACTAAACTGGTGTAGAGTGTCATAGAGTGTCATAAAGTGGAGTGTTGTATAGTGGCATAGAGTGTCAAAGAGTGTCGTAAAATGGAGTGGCACACAGAAGAGTGTCACGGAATGAAGTGGTAAAGGGAGGAGTAGATTGGAGTAGAGTGTAGTAGAGGGTAATGGAGTAGAGCACTATAAAGTGAAGTATCATGGAGTGGCATAGAGTGGTGCAGAGTGGCACAGAGTGGCATAGAGTGTCATAGAGTGGTGTACAGTGGAGTAACATATAGTGGAGTAGAGTGGAGTGAAGTGAAGTAGAGTGTCATGGAGTGGCATTGTGTTGAGTGGCGTAGAGTGGAGTGACGTAAAGTGGAGAGGTATAGCGTATCATGCACTGGAGTAGGTTAAAGTGGACTAGAGTGTTGCAATGTGTCAGAGAGTAGACTGTTGTAGAGTGTCTTATAGTGTTGTGGAGTGTTGTACAGTGGTGAGTCATACAGTGGAGGGTCATAGAGTGTTGTAGATTGGAGTGGCATAGAGTATTGTAAAGTGGAGTGGAGTGGTGTAGCATGGAATGGCATCAGTTCTTAATTTGTGCTTGTTGATTCCGGTGCGGAGCACCGGCACTTATTTCTGAGGGCCGGCGCTTATTTTTCTCCCTCAAGCATTTACTGCGAACAAAAGACACAGATGGAAAAGACGGAGGAAGAGAAAAACTAAAAGGCATCACAATGGGAGAAAGCAGAGAGCTGCAAGAGTGAGCTAAAGGGGCAGGGATTGGCTTTAAATGGATTTAAGAAGCCCGAGGTGGCTTCAGGATTACGCCGCCTCAGTTTTCCGTGTTCCCACATTTAATTGCAGCAGCGGCATGTTTAAGAGGAGGGCTTTGGGCACCGGCACGTTTTTATTTACAAATTAAGCACTGAATGGCATAGAGTAAAGTGGAAGTACAATGTCAAAGAGTGGAGTATTGTGGAGTGGAGTGTTGTAAAGTGGAGTGGAATGTCGTAGAGTTGAGTGGCACAGAATGGAGTAAAGTGGCTTAGAGTGAAGTGGCTTAGGGTGGCGTTGTGGAGTGGTGTAGAGTGGAGTAATATAGAGTGGAGCGGCATATAGTGGAGTTGAGTGTCTAAGAGTGTCATGTTGTAGAGTGGAGAGGTGTAGAGTGAAGGGGCATAGAGTGTCATGGAGTGGAATAGTGGAGAAAAGTAGAGTGGAGTAAAGTGAAGTTGCATGGAGTGTTGCAGAGAGTAGTAGAGTGTAGTGGCATAGAATGACATAGAATGGAGTAGAGTGTCATAGAGTGTCGTAGAATGTCGTGGAGTGTCGTAGAATGTCGTGGAGTGTCGTACAGTGGTGAGTCATACAGTGGAGGGTTGTAGAGTGTTGTCGAGTGGAGTGGCATAGAGTAGAGTAATGTAGCCTAGAGTGAAGTGGCTTAGGATGGCTTGAGTGTCATAGAGTGGGGTGTCATAGAGTGGAGAAGAGCGGAGGGGAGTGGAGTGGAGTAGAGTGTTGTGGAGTGGAGTGGTGTAGAGTGGAGTAGCATAGAGTGGAGTAGCGTGTAGCATGGAGTGTTGCAGAGAGTAGTAGAGTGGAGTGAGTGGAGTGACATAGAGTGAAGTAGAGTGGAGGGAAATGGAGTAGAGTAGAGTGGCATGGTGTAGAGTGGAGTAGCATAGAGTGGAGCGGCATACACTGGAGTAGAGTGTGGTGAAGTGAAGGTGAAGGGGCATAGAGTGTCGTGGAGTGGAATAGAGTGGAGTAGAGGGGAGCAGCATGGGGTGTTGCAGAGAGCAATACAGTGTAGTGGCATAGAGTGACAAAGAATGGGGTAGAGTGTCATAGAATGGAGGAATGTAGAGTAGAGGGGTGTAGAGTGACATAGCATGGAGTTGAGTAAAGTGTTGTTGAGTACAGTGATGTGGAGTGGAGTGTGGTAGCATAGAATGGAGTACATTTTCATGGAATGGCATGGCATGGAGTGGAGTAGAATGGAGTAAAATAGCAAAGATTGTCATAGAGTGGAGTGTTGTAGAGTGGCATAGCGCAGCATAGAGTGTTGTGGAGTGTCATAGTATGGAGTGCAATGAAGTGGATTGCTGTAGAGTGTCATAGAGTGGAATATCATAGATTGGAATGAAGAATCGTAAAGTGGAGTGTCTTAAAGTGGAGTAGATTGGCATACAGTGGCATGATTTGGAGTGGCATAAAGTGGAGTAGTGTGGAGCGGCATAGAGTCAATTAGAGTGGTATCGAGTGGGCTGAAGTAGAGTGTTGTAGAGTGGAGTAGTTTAGAGTGGCACACAGTGGAGCAGAGTAGAGTGTCATAGAGTGAAGTTCTGTAGAGTAGCGTAGAGTAGAGTGGCATAGAATAGAAGGGAGTACAGTGTCAAAGTGTGTCAGAAAGTGTCATAGTGTGCCAGTGTTGTATAGTGAACTGGCAGAGAGTGGAGTAGAGTGTCATAGAGTGGAGGTGCATAGAGTGAAATGTGCATGATGTGATAACACACTGCCATTACAGTCAACACATTTTCAATTGAAATGATCATTACATTTGCACAGACATACAGGTTTCCTGATTATACTATACAGCACACAAATAATAATGTATGGAAATGGCTTCCCCAAGTTTATTGATTTAGGCCCTCATTATGAACACGGCGGTAAACACCAGCGGTGGCGGTAACAACTGCCAACAGACGTGCGGTCCGAATCGCCAAATAATGAACCAACTGAAACACAGGCATCCTGAAAACCACTCACCCCCAGCAGAGGAGTGCCGACAATGACACAGAACCCGCCCACAGGCCGACGGAAAGGCCCTACCCGCCCATCAAATAATGAAGCACTAGACTCCCGTCAGTTTCGGGGCGGGAATCACCGCCACGCAAAGCCAGGTGGAAACGAAACAAATATAAGGAAACACCCACCGGAGGCTCACACAACACGCCCAAGCAGACAGATCATGCCAGCCCTGCTCCTTGCCATATACCTCCATGACCGAGACAGAGACGATGACGGTAAGTACCGCAACCTACTAAACAAGGGAAGAAAGGGCACAGTTACATACCCACCCACTCCACCCACCCCACAACACTCCCACAACCGTTCACAGCACAACAAGCCATACACCCCACAGCAAGAGGTACTTACCCGACACAAGAAAAATGCAACCTGCCTAAAGTACATACATGTGCCAAACACTCACAAACAGCGAGAGACCACAGATCCAGAGTGTGCCTCAAACAACATAGGCCACACATTAACCTTTATTGTGCTGACTGAGCAACAGAAGTGCATAGAGGGCCAATGGCCAGTCCATACTAATAGAGGTCCGATGGGCCACAATGGCCCCAACTTGACTCCCACAAGTGCTACGGTACTCCACCTTATAGGGGCAACAATGGGGCATCCAGGCACCTCAGGGAACAGGGGCAGAGGGTGGTGGAGGTGGGGATTTAAGACTGGTTGGGGGAGCTTAGATTTCCGTTTGGAAGGTGGAGGGACTTAGGTTTAGTCACAGCATCTGGTGGAGCGGACTTGGCCTGGGGTGGAGCGGACTTGGCCTGGGGTGCGGCAGACGTTCCTGGGCCAGCATGGGATCTCTTCCTCACAGGGGAGGTAGCACGGGAATGGGAAGGGCGGACAGGGGTGGGCTGTGACGTGGGAGGAGTGGACAGGGCAAGGAGGTGAGCACGTTTAGGAACGAGACGGGGTGGGCCAGTGGGTTCAAATAGGTGAACACTGGAAGTTTCTTAGGTGCAATTGGGGTGAACCTGGAAGAAGGCGTGGGAGTGGAGGTAGAGGGAGTGGTCATGATAGGTGTAGGTGTTCGTGATGTGGGTGCAGGTGACTGGACAGTATGCTGAGGTATTGTGAATGTGTGAGGGGTGGGTGTTTTGGTGTATTTGAGTGTCTTGGGAGGGGGGGGGTGGACACAGTGGGACAAGACAGGCTGCTAGTGTAAATGGATGTTGTCTGGGTGTCTGTAAGTCTGGTGAGTGTGCTGCATGTGTCAACTAAAGTCATTGTGGTGAGTGCAGGTGTGGTGTCTGGGGTGCATGGATGGATGTGTGCTATTGTGGTGACTGCAGGAATAGGGTCAGCAACATTGAATGAGGGTGCAATGCCTGTGGGTGTGCATGTAAAGGTGACACAGGGAGGCAGAAGAGGTGGACACACTTGGGGAAGTGGATGTTGGTGTGTGTGCATGTGTATGTTGGCTGTGTATATGCTTGTGGTGGGAGGTATGGTGCTTGTGTTTTGAAGTGTGCTTCTTGTGTGTTGAGGTGTGTGCCTTCGTGTCAGAATGTATGCTTTGGATGGGTGAAGGGAGTGGGATGCTGGAAGGGTGGGGGGGACAGAATGAACAGACATGGACAATGGCTGCCGTCAAAGAGGAGGCCAGAGCCTGAAAAGATCTCTGTAGGTCAGACACGGCACAGTGAATGCCATCCAGATAGGCATTGGTCTGCTGCACCTCTGATGCTAGCCCCTGGATGGCATTGACGATGGTTGTCTGCCCTATAGAAATGTTTCTCAGGAGGTCAATAGCCTCCTCCGTGAGGGCAACAGGGATGACAGGGGCTGGGGATGAGGTGCCTGGGGCGAAGGAGATGCCCACCCTTCTGGGTGAGCGGGCACAGGCAACTCAGTGGGCAACAACTAGGAGTTCGGGGATGATATGGGGTGGTGGAAGATGACACAGTAGGGGTGAGCCCACTAGGGTCCGCCACCGCCAGGGAGCTCCCATCGGAGGAGGTATCGGAGTCACTACCTCCAGTGGTATTTGCCTCCCCGTGGTACTCCCCCTCGCCCTCCAACCCAATGGTCCCCTTGGTGTCAGACAACTCTGCCTCCGAGGATCCGTGGGCTGCTGCCTCCCCACTCGCCGGTGCCTCAGCTCCCTCGCCAGATGATGCTGATGTACACAGACAACACAAGAGAACAGGGATTGGGAGACAAAACAGGAGAGGCACTTGTAAATAGCTGAATGGAGGTACATTAGTGGTTCACACATACACCCACCCAGAAATTATTCCACCAGGCAGCACCTGCCACTAAACACATGGCTATGCACCTGACTAGTGACCAGAACCCTGCTCTACAGCCATTCCCCAATGACCTTAAGGACCTGACATACTGCTGACTGACCCTTTCATCCCTACTCCCCACGGGGGCCATTATGTAGATGGACATCTGTCAGAGTCCCTGCCACTAGACAGCATAAATACGAACGCACACACACACATCCATCAAGGAGCCAAAATATGCTATATGTACTCACCCCCTTGTGACTGCTGTGCAGCCTTCAAGCGCTCATCCAGGTCCGGGTACGCCACCGCCATGATGCGTTGCATAAGGGGGGGTCAGTGCCCGACGGGCACCCCTTCCTCGTTGGGAGGACTTCTCCAGCTGGGCCTCACAGATCTTCCTTGCCCAGTGCTGCAGGTCCTCCCACCTCTTCCTGCACTGGGTGCTCCGCCGGTTGTAGACCCCCAGGGTCCGCACCTCCTTGGCAATGGCATGCCAAAGTCCACTCTTCTGGTGGGTGCTTACCTATAAGGGACACACAGAAAAGTAACACTGAGGTCAGATAATGGCCAATCATATACAGCTGGCTATACGTCCACTACGGGACGGACATTTCAAGCAGCCTAACAGCATACACCCACGCAGCATGTCAGGAACCCTGGACCATACAGTGTCACAAGTGCACACATGTATGCAGGCAACAACCACCATTACACACATTCATGCCCCCCAGTCCTCCTACTCACCAGTACCTCTGGCCAACCGTAGAGCTTTGCGTACAGGGGCAGGACCCTGTCCACGAGCTTCTCCAATTCCTCATTGGTGAAGGCCAGGGACCTTTCCCCTGCAACACATGCCATTTCCATGACCAGATGCAGGACACAGCAGTACACTCAGTGGAGTACCTGCATGCACGAGATCAGGGAGTCAAGTGAACTTGGGGTGACGAGTTCACGTACGCACTGCAGCGGTGTGCACCGTCACTGACGGCGGCGATCATGATACGCTAAGAATGCCCATTGACAACCATGTTAACCAATGAATTAGCGCACGGTGGTTAACACCGCCTTACACTATTACGTCAACCGCTAGTGGTATGAGGTCACTTCTACCACGACACTTCTGGATTGCAGGGGGCAAACATTTTGGCCTTAACTACACAGTTGTAAAACCCTCATCAGCACAATGCAGGCCCTATTGTCCCCTAAACACCCATAGGCATGAAACAATATACATTACCTAACCAGACCAGTCCTGATATTTCTATTTGTTCATGTTGCTGTAATGTCACACACACTAAGCATTTGTGTCATCGACAAGCATGCCAGCAGTGCTGAATGAGAAACAATGTGTGCAGATGTCTGTATGTGCCTCACGCGTGTTTTCAACTCCTCCTTGGTACAGACCCGTGTGGTGAGAAAGGGCCACATCGGTGTACAGACCACTTGCTGATTTGCGGACCATGGTGGAGCGTCACATCATAATCAATTACAGACTCACTTGTGCTACTATTGGTGAACTTTGTGCATTACTGGATCCAGCACTGAGACCGGCTAATCGTAATCAGCATGCCATCCCTACTGAAGTGCAGGTGCTCTCTGCACTCCATTTCCTGGCAACTGGCTAATTTCAAGTGACAGTGGGCATGGGTGCAGGTTTTTCATCGTCAATGTTTAGCATTATACTGTCCAGATTCCTGAATGCATTTGTACGACACCTGCAGTCCTATGTGAGGTTTCCCCAAAGTGCTGACCTCACTGCCATCAAGTCGGACTTCTATGCCTTTACCAACATACCCCATGTGATAGGTGCCATTGATGGCACCTACATAGCTATCATCCCCCCAAGAGTCAGTGAACAGGTGTACAGAAACAGGAAGAACTTTCATTTCATGAACATTCAATTGGTGTGTACTGCAGACCAGTACATCTCACATGTGAATGCCATGTTCCCTTGATCAGTCCATGATTCCTTTGGGCTGAGGAACAGTAGTGTGCGACACAAGATGGAACAACTACAAGAAGACAGAGGATGGATCATAGGTAGGTGTTTCTGACACTTATTGCCACATAGCAGACAGCCAGGCTGTCTGCCTCTGAGGGTTGTCAATGACATTCCTGTTTTGCACCATTTTTTAGGTGATTCTAGCTACCACAACTTGCGTTGGCTCCTCACACCAGTGAGGAATCCTGGAACAGATGCAGAAAGGAATTACAATGAGGCCCATGGACGTACTAGGAGGGTGATAGAGCGCACATTAGGTCTCCTGAAGGCCAGATTTAGGCCCATATGTATATTTTTTAGCGCCGCATTTGCGTATTTTTTTGACGCAAAAGCGGCACAAACTTACAAAATACAATTGTACTTTGTAAATTTGCGTCACTTTTGCGTTAAAAAGTGGCGCAAATGCAGCGCTAAAAAAGTATAAATATGGGCCTTAGTTGCCTACATATCTCTGGCAGTTCCCTGGCCTATGGACCTGAAAAGGTGTGTAGAATAGTGGTGGCCTGCTGCATTCTGCACAACGTGGCTGTGAGAAATTCTATCCCACTCTTGGAGGAGGAGGGTGCTGTATATCCAGACCCGCTTCCTCAGAGAGGGGATTAAAGTGATGGTGATGATGAGGTAGGGAAAGATGTAAATTCCAGGACCCAATTGATATAACTGTACTTCCAGTAACTCTGTGGCACAATTGGATGAGATTGCTGTCAGTGCAGCATACTGTCAGTGTGCCTTGTCATCTAGAGAGGTGTTGGGTCGATACTCATTGCCACTGTGGCCAGGTCTGCATAGGACAGGTTATATTATAGTAAAATAGTTCAACACATCTGTAGGCACAACAACATGTAATGTGTGTGGTGCATTTCCTGCTACTCAGATAATAATAAATGAGTTATCATACAATTGCATCCATACTTCATTTTGTTTCAACATAATGACAGGGGACATTGCAACAGGTGAACTGGTGTTTTATTTGGTACAGGGATTAAGTTGTGCAGATTACAGTGATGGGAGTGGGCTACTGGTGGTTGTACAATATGGCAACATGGTTGCAGCATTTGATGGCAGTAGTGGTAGGCCCATCTATGTTTCCAGGAGTTTGTTGTAGTTTTCACACACTTTGGTTGTTTATTCAGTGGGACACTTGGAGGACAGTTCTTGCCAGAGTCACTTTTTTGAGGGGGCCTTGGTCTTGGCAGGTGTTCCAGTGCCATATCAGGGCTTGAGGGTCGGTTTGGGTGCCTGGTGTTGGCCTGTACGGGTTGAGATGGATGTCCCCTGTGTGTCCTGAGAGGATGGAACATGTGCAGTTGCTGCTGATGATGTTGTTGTCCGGTCTGTTGCCTGGCCTGTAGTAGGGGCTTCCTGGTCTGTGTGGGGCTCAGGCTGTGTTGGGACAAGGTGCAGCAGCGCACCTGCTATGCTGGCCATTGTGGCATTGTGCAGTTTCCACTGCTCCATGGCCTCTTGGTGCTGTGCTAGCTGCATCCGTAGACTCTGCTCCAGGGAGAAAACAATCTGGGCCAATCTGTCCTGGGTATGGTGGTATGCTCCCAGGACCTCAGATATCATGTCCTGGGGTGCAGCAGCCATCCTGTGGCCTGCCCCCGGGACACTGCTGCCCTCCCACTGGGCCTAGCCCCCTGTGCCTGTGTCCCTTGCACAGGTCTGGTGGTACCACGTGTACTAGACCATCGTCTTCCTGCCTGTTGGTAGGGGCTAACTGTGGCCTCTGTCCATGTGTTCCACAGTCTGTGGCCTGGATACACAGGTGTGGGGATGGTTGCCCCGGGCTGATGTTGTTGCCTGGGTGGTAGGGGTGTCTGTGGTATCCTGGGTGGGGCTGCTGGATGGTGACAGTCCAGGACTGTGTGAGGGGCCAGGGTGATCCTCAATTTCCAAGATTCCATCCCCAGTGTCCTGGGAGGTGCCTCTGTCTCCATGGGGGGCACTGCCACTCCTTGTCCTGTCTGTCAGGGTGGCATGGGTGGTGGTGCCTGTTGGGGGGAATGGACATGTCTGTTACAATTGCATGATCGGATGTGGTGCACAGGACTGGGCAGTTTAGTACAGGTTTTCACACTTTGGGGCCATGCAGGGTGCTTTTGTGAGGTTAGCATTGCGTTTTGTTGAGGATGTGAAGGTGCATTGTGGGTGCTGTAGGCCATTGTGATTCCTTGCAGGGGTGGGTGGCTGTGCACAGGGGGAAGGATGTGGGCCTGTTAGTGGGTTTGTGGGCATGCAGGGGGACTGGATGTAGTGATTTTGGCCTGGGTGAGGTAGTGGTCCTGGTGGGTGTTGGAGGGATGGGGTGGTGCATGCATCACAGGTGTGATGGATATGGGGTAAATGTAGACAACGTACCTGAGTCCATTCCTCCAGTGACTCCAGTGAGCCCCTCAGGATGCAGGATGGCCAGTACCTTTTCCTCCTAGTCAGTGTAGTAGGGTGGTGTTAGTGGAGGTCCTCCCCCAGTCTTCTGAACTACAATGTGGTGCGTGGATGCCATGGACCTTCCCTTCGCAGGCAGGTCGTTCAATCTCCTGGTGGATGTCGTCCCTGGTGTGTGGATGGTGTCCCACTGCATTGACTATTGTCTGCCATAGCTCCATCTTCCTGGCGATGGGTGTGTGCTGGACCCGTGCCCTGAATAATGGTGGTTCGACCTTCAATATCTCACCCACCATGGTCCTTAGCTCCCTTTCTGTGAAGCGTGGGTGTTTGGGGGGTGCCATGGTGTGTGTTGTGAATGGTGTGGTGTGTGGATCTAGGTGAGGGTGCTCTTGTGTGGTTGAGTGTATGTATTGTGTATTGTGGCGTTCGGTGTCTGCTTCTGGGGTTCTCTGTATTCGTTTGCCTAATTTCATTGCAAAGGATTGTGGGGTGTGTCTGTGAGCGTTTTATAGTGTTGTGGATGTGTGTCAGGTGTGTGGGCTTCAAACTTGTCAATGTGTGCATTTCTTACTGTTGGGTCCACTTGCCGCCCGTAGCGGCCTGTACCGCCAATGGTCGTTCGGCTTCCACTGACCGCCGCAGTGATTTGTGCTTCATTATTTGGAGGGAGGGGAGTTTATGTGCTCGGCGGTGGCAGGGTGGGAGGTCCAGCATTTCCGGCGAAAAGGTCCTGGCGGTGACTGGTGGCAGGGAGATTTTTGTAGGATTCTGATTTTTGCAACATTATAAGGTGGGTTTCTGTTCACTGCCAATGGCGGTCTTCTGTTCACCGTTGCCACGGCTGTCGACGGTGTTTACCACCGTGTTCATAATGAGGGTCTTATTTTGATCATATTTAAACATTTGTTTGCAACACACAACAAAAAAAATGTTTTATTTGTGCTTTCAGAATTCTGATATATTGTGAAATGTATGCACAGTTCATTTAAAGACATTTACATTTTGTTGTGTGCTAGAAAGAAGACCATCCTACATACTTTCCTCTCATAGGGGTGCCCAGCACATAAATCCTCTCACTGTGAAGTCAGAGAAAAAAAAGAAAATACCAACCTCCTTCCAAAGACAGACCCTGCCATTTGACCTCTGTCTTTGAATGCACAGCAAATGTGACAAAATAAGAACAAAATTTAAAGACCTATTTACAGAAAACCATCACTTGTGGAAGAATACAAAGAGTGGTGGTAAACAGATGATGCTTTACAGGAAAGATAAAGACATGCTATGTAGCCTAAAACAAATTAAGCCTGCAAACAGGAAGCGAGCAAATGTGAGTTACATACCACAAAGCCAATGGTAAGCAAGGGGTGGAATGCATTCCCAGGGAAGATCTCAGAATGTCCCTAAGATGCCTATGCAAACTAGACAGCTGCGCTGAGCTAGACATTTCCTCCATTGTGGAGAGACTTCTGAAGATTATCATTTTTTTTAACTACTAAATACATTGTTGCAGTTGGAAAAGCCCCGATTCTGTGAATCGGGCCGTTTGTGACCTCAAAAAAAGATTTGGACATGTGACCATACGTTTTAGAGCATGGGTGAAACACATGGTGCTGTAACCTGTAAATGGGGCATTAAGGCCTGCTTCTACACTTTGAACTGTATGTAAAAATATCGACCACAAAAGGTTTGTAGTATCCAATTATCATTGTCAAAGTAACCAAATATTGACTACCAAAATATTGTGGTCCTAAACATCTACATTATATTTGTAAGTATATTTATCTATTTGCAATGCACTTTACTGTAACTCAATAAAAGGTATTTTTAAGTAAGTACTATGTTTAAAATATATCTGACATAAAAACATATAACCATTATTGTATGAACTGAAAAATAATTCTTAAAAATACATATTCAGTGACAGCAATTTGTCTGAAGAGAAAGCGGATTTTGGCAGTGGTAACCGCAAGCTCAAAGATTTGCCAAGCCATTCCGCAGTAGTGAAGAAGGCAATCTTTTTCCTAAGGCAGAAATCTGAGAATTGGGTCTGGCGTTGGCTCTTGGTTTGTCTGACAAGTTATTGCTTTGATTTCTTTGAGCCAGGAATTTCCACATTGATCTGGCGTTCAAGGTAAACAAACACATATTTTCCCACTATTGTTTCATATTGGAGTCTGCAATGGGATTTCATTGCAAACCTCTACTTTTGCTTACAGTTACACAATAATATTTCCCCACACTAATACTATATTCCTATTTACCTATAATAATCCAACACTAATCCTTTTGGGGTCCGGAGTAGCATGCTACTCACCCAAAAAAGCTTCGACTTCTCATCAGGGGTTTGAAGCGCTATGTAAATACAATTACAATATAACTTTAATATATTTTTATAAATGAATAAAACCCTTTTAATAGTAAATTATAAATTGTCAATATATTTGTATACATATAAAAACAAGCCTTACATAAAAAAAATATATTATTAATTTAGTTCAAATAGTGAAACACAACATAAAAATTTGTAATTATTATAGTGTAAAACTTGTTAGAACAATCTACATAACTAAACCATTACAAATAATGTTTAAAGTATGTACAGAAATTAACATTTTTAAAATGCTGGGAAAAAACTTAATGAAATATGCAAAATAATTTAAAAAAAAATACTAAAGTAAAGGAAATAAAATAATTAGAGAAATATGTACTTTTGAACAAAATATGCTTAAAATATCTTTCGAAATTTCTATATTTAAGTAACAAACAGTAAGCTAACTACAGCCCATAATCATTAAAAAACATAAAAACAATTCAAAAGCTAAATTCTAGCTACAATACGAGAAACATTGCGAAAAATAATGCATTGAGGGTGTGGGAAGTCAGGTATACTATTCAAATTCTGTCTAATAGGCATTTCGGAAAGTGTATAAATTAGGGGTTGGAGGTGAGATCAAATTTACTATTCTAAATCTATTCTAACAGAAATAGGGGAAAGTATACGCATTAGGGAGCAGGGGGGTCAAATTTACTCGCCTACCTCCTGTATAACAACATTGGGGAATGTGCATATATTGGGGGTTATGATTTAGTATTCTTCCTCCAGTCTGCCAAACGTTAGGGGTAAGTGCAGATTCAGCAGTGGAATGCACTATTCTAAATCCGTTATAACAAACATCAAAGGACGTGCCTATATTGTGGTGAATGGGACTTCAGATTTACAATTCTAACTCCAGGCTCACAAACATGGTGGAAGGCCATACCTTGAGGGGTGGCAGATTTACTGTTCAAATCTGCGCAATTTGTTTTTGTGAAAACTGCATGCATAGCTGATTTCCTATTCCAACTTCAGTCTAACAAACAATGAAGGAAGTACATACATTGGAGTGGTCAGATTTACTATTCTAACTCCATTCCAACAATCGTTAGGAAAAATGCATACAGTGGGGCGGCAGTTTTACAATTCTAACTCTAGTTTAACAAACATTGGAGAAAGTGCATGGATGGGGCGTTTCAAAGGTCAGATTTACTAAAGTAAGTTTAGTGCAACAAATATTTAGGAAAACGCAGACATAAGGGGTGAGAAGGCTTCTTATTTACTATAGTGACAAGCATTGAGACAGGAGTATATCTGGGAGAGAAGGGGTGTGTTCAATTTACCTAATTTGTTTTGGTGTAATTACTGAAATGTTTTGTAAAACTGCATGAAATTTCTGTAACATTTGTGAATTAAAATTTCTGAAATTTAAATCCATCACGTTGAGCTAGATTTTAGTGTGAAATGTGTTCCTTGTGTCAATTTTTAATATAGCAACTCATTTTGTGCTAAAACAGTTAGTGCAAAAAAAGCACTGCAAACAACAGCCGCTTGTGTTTTGTAGTTTGTGTGTATTCACAGCAACGTTTTCCAGCAAATGGCACCAAATTAAGAGAAATGGTGTACTGGCATAATTTTGGGAATTTACAGCAACAAGCGTAACACGAAATTCCCCAAATTACATAAATTATGCTGGTGTAACATAAATTTTGCCTTTGAGTCTGACAAATATTGGGGAAACTGCAGATTTGTTGATTATTTAATACTGTAACTCTGGAATAACAAACATTGGCGATAGTGCATACATTAGAGGAGTTAGATTTACTACTGTAGCTCTAGTCTTCAAACTTTAGGGAAATGTGTATATGCGGATCCAGATTTACTATTCTAACTCCAGTTTAACAAACATTGGAGAAAGTGCATAGATTGAGGGTGAACTGATGTACTGAAGTAACTCCAGGGTGACAAATGTTGGGGAAAATGCACACATTGAGGGAAGGAGTAAGATTTACTATTCAAATTCCAATCCAATCTAACCAGCATTTGGGTAAGAGTATATTTGAAGTGGGGCAAAGTTACTACTCTAACACCAGTGTGAGAAACATTTGGGAAAGTGCATTTTCTGGGGTGGGGTTGGGATGTCATGCCTGTTCTTCCAACTCCTGTCTAACATTGGGAAAAGTATGTAGATGGTGGCAGGGTTGCATTTACTATTCTAACGCCAATCCAACAGACATTACAGAAAATGCATAAACGGGGACAGATTTACTTTGCTAACTCCAGTTCAACAAACACTGTGGAAAGTGCATAAATTGGGGGTGGAACCGGGGGGAGGGGTCAGATTTTCTAAAGTAACTCCAGTGGGGAAAATGCACTCAAGGGAGACAGGGACGATTTACTATTCTAACACCAATCCAGCCTAACAAACATTGAGGTAAGCATCTGTTTGAGTGTCTAAAATTAACATTGGCAAAAGTGCATACTTGAGTGGTTGGTCGAATTTACTATTCTATACAGTCTAACAAACATTGAGGGAAGTGCATATATTGGATGGAGCAGGTTTATTATTCTATCTTCAACCCATCAAACATTGGCGTAAGTTTATATTTGAGGTAGTGAGGTGAGAATTTACTATTCTATCTCCAGTCCAACACATATTGTGGAAAGTGCTTATTTTGAGAGATAAAGGGGGTCATTCCTACCCTGGTGGTCCGAGACCGCCAGGGTAGGGGACGGAGGAAGCACCGCCAACAGGCTGGCGGTGCTTCTGGGGCTATTCTGACCGCGGCGGTAAAGCCGCGGTCAGAAAAGGGAAGCCGGCGGCCCGCTGCCCCTGTGAATCCTCCACGGCGGCGCTGCAAGCCATGGGGATTCCGACCCCCATCCCGCCAGCCTGGTTCTGGCGGTTTTCACCGCCAGAACCTGGCTGGCGGGAACAGGTGTCGTGGGGCCCCTGGGGCCCCTGCAGTGCCCATGCCACTGGCATGGGCACTGCAGGGGCCCCCTAACAGGGCCCCACATTGATTTTCAGTGTCTGCTTGGCAGACACTGAAAATCGCAACGGGTGCAACTGCACCCTTCGCACACCAGCAACTCCGCCGGCTCCATTCGGAGCCGGCTTCCTCGTTGCTGGTGCTTTCCCGCTGGGCGGGCGGGCGGCCTTTTGGCGGTCGCCCGCCAGCCCAGCGGGAAAGACAGAATGACCGGCGCAGTCTTTTGACCGCGGTACGGTCTTCTGGCGGTTCCCGCCAGGCGGGCGGCGACCGCCGCCCGCCAAGGTAGGAATGACCGCCAAAGTTTACTATTCTAATTCTAGTCGCATAAACATTGGAGAGAGATTACATACAGTGTCACATTTACTATTCTACCTCCAGTCCAACAAACATTGGGGAATATGAATACTTGGGGGGGGCAATTAACTGAACCCAAATAATACAAGTACCCAAGAATAATGATTTCTGTAATATAAATAAACATTTTAAACCTACATTTCAGTTAAATACCTTAAAACTTGAACTATTGAAGAGAAACTTTTTAAAATAACTTTGAAAAAAACCTTCCCAATATATCAACATTTTTCAAATTATTAAATGTCATTTTGTAAATAAATACTATCCCTCAAATCCTCCATAAAACATGTAAACAGAATAAACAGTTTTGATAATGAAAAATTATGTTCACGCCCACCCAAAAAATACGTTTTAAATTTTACCTTGTTTCCTTTGTATCAATAATTTAATATTGTGTCTTATTAAAGAGACTTACCCCTGCTAATTCCCCAACTTTTTCCTAATGTACTCCACAAACTGTAATAAAATATATATATTTTTTAATTAAACATATAGGCCCTCATTATGAGATTGGTGGCAAATGCCACCTACTGCCACAGCGACGGCCACCAACATACCGTGGCTACCGACCGTCCATGCCATTATGACCGTAGACGGAATACCGCCAGAAGGCTGGTGGAATTCCGTCAACGGTCATAGCTGCAGTAAGGTGGCTCTGCTGCCAGCAGCAGCGCCACGCCAGGGAAACACCGCTTACCATATCATGTTCCATAATACGGCCTGGCGGTGTTTTGCTGGTGGACGCTGCTGCTGACAGCAGCGCCGCGTCCTGTCTCCTACCGGTCCCCCTGCAAGCAGGTGTCAGGTTCTCCGACAGGAGAGGGGGTGGAGGTGGAGGGGTGTTCTGTGCATGTGTGGGTGTGTGTGTTACTGTGTTTAAATGCGTTTGTAATGTGTGTGTGCATGAGTGGGTGTGTGTGTACGTGCATGTTGTGTCGTGAGATTGTGTGTGAGCCTGGATGTATGTTTGTGAGTGTTGCTGTGAGTGTGTATGAATGTATGAATGATTGGGTGAATGTGTGTATGTGTGTGTATGTATGTGCATGTATGTGTGTAAATGTGCGGGGGGTTGGGGGAGGGAGGGGAAGGGTGGGGGAGAATTCTGGGGAGGGTATGGGGGAGACACCTATCAGTGCCAGGGAAGGAATTCCCTGGCACTGATAGTGCCTACCGCCATGGTTTCAGCGGCGGTACCGAAACCATTGAAACCATGGCAGTGGGCGGGGTCATAATGCCATAGACGGCCTAGTGGTGGCTGCCAGGCTGGAGACTGAAGTCTCCAGCCTGGCGGTCATTACCGCCGTGGTGGTCGGTGTGGTACATTGGCGGTTTGGCCCTGGTGATGTAGCAATCACCAGGGAGTCCAGTTCAGGTTCCTCATGTTTTATTCCAGAGTTAAACAGTACAGCAAACTATATAACCCCCAGCAATAGATCAAGCCTCCTCCTTCTCACAGTTCCTCTCTCCTTCTCCCACACTCCAGAAACCCAGCACCCCAAGATTCCTCTCACACAACATTCCAACATTCAGAGGCATGATCCTACACATCTCCCCCCTTATGAACCACATTGGTTACAACTTAATGATGATTACAAAACATAACTAAAACTAAAACAAATAAATAAATAAATAAATTGAAATTGATTGAGAAGATAAATAAGTTAACATATAATACATTCCTAATAACGACAACATATGAAATTTTCTCCCCCTTTTTTTTTTCCTTTATCCATTTGGATGTAGAAACCGTATGTTTCCTTGGTAGTCTTAGTCACTGCCTTCTTTTAATTATGCACAAGTTACCTGTACTCCACTCTCTCCCATCTTCCAACTTCACTACTGAATTCTTTACAGAAATTACTTTTTGTGGTGCATAAAATTTGCTGTCACCTTTTCTTACAATTCCCACCTTCTTGACCGCCACAAGATCCCCACATTTCACTTCAGTAAACCTAACCCTTTTCCTTTTATCATAATCCACCTTGTTCTTGTTTTGAAAATGAATGACCCTCGCTTGCAACTTCTCCTGGTCAACACTTACCAGCTTTTTCTCACTAATCCACCAAGGAAATTCCTTAGTACCTGGCTCTCTCCCTCTAAGGGCAACAAAGGGTGACACACCCGTCACAGAATGTGTTGTTATTCTATGCGCCCACAACATTTTGAACAGCTCATGTCTCCAATTCAATCCACTTGCCAGGGACAATTGAATATTTTCCATAATAATTCTGTTCACCCTTTCTACCAGGCCATTAGCCTGAGGCCGGAATAATGCAACTCTTTCATGTTTTATCCTCAATTCATTTAAAAACTTGGTCATAGCAGCTGAAACTAATTGCACACCATTGTCCGTGACCAAAACTTTCGGAACCCCTTCTTCCAGAAACGATTCCCTAAGGAATTCAATTACCTTGTCCGTCGTAATTTGTTCAGTACATCTAATGCGGAACCATTTACTATAATAATCCACTAATACCATTACAAAGCGACTACCTTTTCCTAGCCTCTCTATTGGCCCTACAAGATCAAAAGCAAGCTTCTCCCACGGTGCCTTCGGAAATTGCACTTGACCTAAAGGAGGTTCCCTCACTGCTTTTGACTTGTCGCTGTTCCTACAAGCCTGACACTCTTCCACCACTCTTTCCACATCACTGTCCATCCCAGGCCACCAGTAAGATTGCCGCAACCTCCTTTTAGTCGCACTTTTACCCAAATGTCCTTCGTGGACAATATCTACCAATCTTCTCCTCAATCTCAATGGTGGAATTACTCTGTTCCTTCTCTAATTTTTTTCTCCCTGTATACTCAGCTCATCCTTCACCACCCAAAAATATTTCAGATCATCCTCCATTTCGATTTTGATCAAGCACGAGCTTCCTCAATTTACTGTATTCCAACCCCCGACCCCTGGATACAGTAAATACTTCTAATGAAGACAAAAATAATTTTGAACAAAGAAGAAGAAAAGATACATGGACTTAAGCAATTAGTGAAGTCGGCAAGCCATCCTCCAAGTAAGTTTTATTTTTAGCACTTGGGTGTAGAAATCAGGAACTATTCAAAGATACTCGTTGACAAGGACTTTCTTAGTGGAATTTATACACATGGATTGCGGTGTATTTCGGGAGCATTTTTAACCCTAAATCTAAAAGGGCGGCTTCTCAAAATTCGTTAATGGTTATAGCGCGCAGACTTGATTATTTTCAAGTCTCCGCGCACAACGGACCCGAACAAACAACACGTCTCGAGCTGCCTCTCTCGAGCGCAGCGTCCAACGTCTTGGCAGCTTGATGCGTGTGTACCCTACATGCGGAACCAAAAGCGTGCACTGAGCAGCTGGGTGTGTGTACACACCAAGCGCATGAACAACGCGTCTACTTAACGAAGAAATGAACGGTGCCACACCTCTTCCGCTCCTGGGCATTGATTTTTTCCCTTCATATGACTTCGTTGTAGAGTACAGGAGTCATAGTGGAAACTAAGGAAGGACACAGAACAACACAACACAGAAAAAAAAAGGGAAAAGGAAAGAAGAAAGACTATTGCTTTCATACAAACACAGAAGGGAAATCTACAACAAGCATATATTGAATTGTTATTTTAGATTGTTATTTTGGATTGTTACTTTAATTTATTACTTTAATTTTTTATTTTAATATATTATTGTAGTTTGTTATTTTCTCTTTCTTACAGTATGGCTGAAGAAAATATGGCTTCACCACCATGTTTCCTACCAATACCTGGTGAAGCGACTATATCATGGAAACGATGGAGGAATATGTTTTCCACATACTTATTGGCAATTGCTGGAGATAGGTATACCCCTTTGAGGAAACAGGCGATATTACTTCATCATCTTGGTGCAGAAGGGAGAAGAATTTATGATGACCTTCCTGAAATACCAGTGAGTACGGGAGATGGTCATCCTATTAATGTATATGAAATGTCGTTATTAATGTTAGAGAAACATTTTACTCCAAAATTAAACATTGTATTTGAGCGTCATAAATTCTTCTCCCGTGTTCAAGGCCAGGATGAAGATATTATGTCATTTGTTGCAACCTTAAGAGGATTAGCTGTTACATGTGATTTTCGTGACTTATCTGATTCCTTGATTCGTGACCAGATTGTACGTTGCACAAATAACAAGAAAGTGAAAGAGAAACTATTATCAATGGATCCTACATTGGAGGAAAGCATACAAGTAGTAAGAAGTATGGAACATACAGCTACCTGGATGAAAGAAATAGAGAAGTCAAGTGGACAAATAAGAGATATTGATGAGAAATCAACAATAGAAGTGAAAGAAGTAAAAATGAAAAAACAAGAATAGACTGTTGAAAATGCGGAAAGGAAAATGAGTGAGAAAAAGAATTTTAATGTTATATGTTTTAGATGTGGATGTTTAGGTCACATTGCATCTAATCCTAAGTGTACTGCACGGAATTTGGTATGTAGATCCTGTGGAAGGAAGGGACATCTAGCTAAGGTTTGCAGGTCTAAAGGCAAAATATCTAACAGTGTGAAATCCATAGATGATTTGGATTACGACCAGGAAGAGATTGTATTACCTATCCATGAAAGTGTTGAAATCAACCAATTGGGGGTAAGACCTAAATGTATGGGAAAATGGAATAATGAAAGCTCTTATAAGTTAGAGAAACCACATTGTCATGTACTCATGGATTCGATAGTAGTGAAAGTATTGGTAGATTCAGGTAGTCTACTTACATTGATCTCAAGGAAAACTTGCGAGGTTACTCTAAAAGGAAAAATTGCTAATTTATTGAATACTGATGTAAAAGCAGTCGGTTATGGAGGAAGGAGGATAGAAATTATAGGTATTGTATGGATAGATATCGTGTTTGAAGGAAATGGAGTTCATGGTAAAGTTTATATTACGAATGAAGGGTCAGATCTTCTAGGGTGAGAACACCAGAAAGATTTGAATATTGTGCTTGATCCAAACGCTGCGACTCCGGTCATGGTTATGGATCAAGCAGCTGCTATAGATGAAGTGGTTCCTAGTGAACAGTGGACTGAAAATCTAATGGCTAGGTTTTCGGAAGTTTTTACTGATAGACTTGGAAAGCTGAAGGGATTCACACATCGCATTGTCTTAAAAGGCAATGCGATTCCGATAGTACACAAGGTGAGACCAGTTCCATTTTTAATGCGAGAACCATTACGACATGAATTAGATAAGCTTCTTCAGCTGAAAATTATAGAGCCTATTGAATCTTCCGAATGGTTGGCACCAATAGTTCTTGCACCTAAGTATGGTAATAAGGTTAGATTATGTATTGATCTAAGAGATCTTAATAAGAACATTTGGGTAGATAGACAACCTCTACCGAATATTAACGAAATGTTGAGTGTGATGAGGGGGAAAGTATTCAGTGTACTAGACATGTCTGCTGCATATCACCAAGTCAATTTACATCCTGAATCTAGACCACTCACTTCCTTTGTGACACCTCTTGGAGCATATAGATATTGCAGGATGCCTTTCGGTTTGGCGTCAGCTTCTGCTGTTTTCCAGCAAATAATGCAAAACATTTTCAGGAATTTAGAGAATGTCCTATGCTTCCAAGATGACATAATTGTGATAGGGAATTCGTATGAACATCATGATGAGTTACTAGTAACAGTATTGAAAAGGATAGAAGATCATGGCTTGATGGTTAAGAAAGAGAAGTGCCAATTAAGAAAGAAGTCCGTGACTTATTTAGGACATGAGGTTTCAAGTGAAGGTATTAGACCAAAGAAGAGTATAGTGGAAGCAATTAGAGATACCCTGTGTCCTACCAATAAGGATCAGTTAAAGTCATTCTTAGGGTTGGCAGAGTATTGCTCGAAATTTGTATGCAATTTTGCAGAACTTGTAGAACCCATGAGGATTTTACTGGAATAATGTTTGAATGGAACGAGAATTGTATGAGGGCGTTTGAACAGATTAAGGTATCCATTGCGGAGGCTCCAACTCTAGGTCACTTTGATATTACGAAGAAAACAATCCTTCTTACTGATGCCAGTAGTGTGGGATTAGGGGCAGTACTTATTCAAAGGGGGAACGGTGATGAAAGAATTGTTGGCTTTGCCTCACGCAGATTACAAGGGGCAGAACGTACTTATTCTGCCATAGAGAAAGAGGCATTGGCTTGCTGTTGGGGTATAAACCATTTCAGGTACTATTTGTGGGGGCTACCCTTCACACTGAAAACAGACCACAAACCCTTGTTGCAGATTTTTAAATGTGGTCGAGGGTTGGAAGGTGGCTTAACCCCTCGAATCTCCAGGTGGTTATTATCTGTTATTGAATTTCATTTCACAGTGGAATATGTGAAGGGTGAAAAAAATATTATTGCGGATTGCCTGTCACGATTGCCTATAGAGAGTAGTGGGAATGGGAATGATGAGATGTGTGACGTGCAGTTAGAGGCATCTTTGGTTGATGAAGAACTTGCGATAAGTAAGGAAGAGTGGAATGAAGCTGTAAAAGATGACTTAGAATACAGTAAATTGAGGAAGCTCGTGCTTGATAAAAATTTTGTCGAAATGGAGGATGATCTGAAAAAAATGTTGGTGGTGAAGGATGAGCTGAGTATACAGGGAGAAAAAATTTGGAGAAGGAACAGAGTAATTCCACCATTGAGATTGAGGAGAAGATTGGTAGCTATTGTCCACGAAGGACATTTGGGTAAAAGTGCAACTAAAAGGAGGTTGCGGCAATCTTACTGGTGGCCTGGGATGGACAGTGATGTGGAAAGAGTGGTGGAAGAGTGTCAGGCTTGTAGGAACAACGACAAGTCAAAAGCAGTGAGGGAACCTCCTTTAGGTCAAGTGCAATTTCCGAAGGCACCGTGGGAGAAGCTTGCTTTTGATCTTGTAGGGCCAATAGAGAGGCTAGGAAAAGGTAGTCGCTTTGTAATGGTATTAGTGGATTATTATAGTAAATGGTTCCGCATTAGATGTACTGAACAAATTATGACGGACAAGGTAATTGAATTCCTTAGGGAATCGTTTCTGGAAGAAGGGGTTCTGAAAGTTTTGGTCACGGACAATGGTGTGCAATTAGTTTCAGCTGCTATGACCAAGTTTTTAAATGAATTGAGGATAAAACATGAAAGAGTTGCATTATTCCGGCCTCAGGCTAATGGCCTGGTAGAAAGGGTGAACAGAATTATTATGGAAAATATTCAATTGTCCCTGGCAAATGGATTGAATTGGAGACATGAGCTGTTCAAAATGTTGTGGGCGCATAGAATAACAACACATTCTGTGACGGGTGTGTCACCCTTTGTTGCCCTTAGAGGGAGAGAGCCAGTTACTAAGGAATTTCCTTGGTGGATTAGTGAGAAAAAGCTGGTAAGTGTTGACCAGGAGAAGTTGCAAGCGAGGGTCATTCATTTTCAAAATAAGAACAAGGTGGATTATGATAAAAGGAAAAGGGTTAGGTTTACTGAAGTGAAATGTGGGGATCTTGTGGTGGTCAAGAAGGTGGGAATTGTAAGAAAAGGTGACAGCAAATTTTATGCACCACAAAAAGTAATTTCTGTAAAGAATTCAGTAGTGAAGTTGGAAGATGGGAGAGAGTGGAGTACAGGTAACTTGTGCATAATTAAAAGAAGGCAGTGACTAAGACTACCAAGGAAACATACGGTTTCTACATCCAAATGGATAAAGGAAAAAAAAAGGGGGAGAAAATGTCATATGTTGTCGTTGTTAGGAATGTATTATATGTTAACTTATTTATCTTCTCAATCAATTTCAATTTATTTATTTATTTATTTATTTATTTGTTTTAGTTATGTTTTGTAATCATAATTAAGTTGTAAACAATGTGGTTCATAAGGGGGGAGATGTGTAGGATCATGCCTCTGAATGTTGGAATGTTGTGTGAGAGGAATCTTGGGGTGCTGGGATTCTGGAGTGTGGGAGAAGGAGAGAGGAACTGTGAGAAGGAGGAGGCTTGATCTATTGCTGGGGGTTATATAGTTTGCTGTACTGTTTAACTCTGGAATAAAACATGAGGAACCTGAACTGGACTCCCTGGTGATTGCTACAGTCTCCAGCCTGGCGGTCATTACCGCCGTGGTGGTCGGTGTGGTACATTGGCGGTTTGGCTTTGGCCAAACCGCCAATGTCATAATAGTGGAGGTAGGTATCGCCAGCACATTGGTGGTAATACCTCCATTATTCCACCGACTGCCAGGGTTGTAATGAGGGCCATAATCAGTCAAATAAATAGGTTAAAAATTACAAGTTAAATAAATATTATATATAAATTAATAAACATTTAAATTTAAGAGACTACTCACTCAATCCCCATGTAAGAAGCTTGTCTGGTGTGTGGTGAGCACCTATAGTCTTACCACATTATATAAGGTCTAGGTATCCCCTATTAGTGAGGTGTAGTCAGTGTCTAGGAAGCCAGGCTCTCTACAGGTAGCTGTGGATGAGCATCCAAGACTTATCTATGAGACATGCAAAGCTTATGCAATACCACTGCAGTCACACAGCACTTACACACACGAAGGAACCACAAGGTACTTTATTGTAGTAATACAATACTAAAATAATGTATAGACAATATTCTACTAGCAGGTGAGTAAGCTCACTATCATATACACATTACTACTCAGGAATGGGCACAGAAAGGAATAGAAAACAGTGAAATAACAGTAAATAATAGAGACCCTATTGGGAGACCAAACCAAATACTAAGTAAATGAAATGTGAAAAGCATACCCCATCCAAGGAAGTGGAATCTGTAGAGGGGAGCTGGAGGAACTAGGAACCCCAAAAGGTAAGTAGCAGAGTGCCCCCCAGCGACCAGGAGGGAAGAGGTAAGTACCTGTTTCTTCCAAAAGTCAAAGGGAAACTTTATAAAAGGACTGTGCAAGACCCAAGCAACACTGGAAGAAACAGAAGATGGATTCTGACCGAAGATGACCTGCAAAGGAAGGGGACCATGTCCATTTCCAGTTGGAGCATCTGGTTGGGGCAGAAGCCTCTACCCAGCCTTCTGGGGATGCAGGACCAGGTCGATGGTGAAGACCAGGAGTCGGCTGTGCAGCAGAGGAGCAGAAGAAGAGTTCCAGGAGTGACGCAGTCAATGTCCCACATCAGAAGAAGAGTTGCAGTCAGTCAGTGGTGTGGAAAAGCCACCAACAAGCCTTGGCAAAGGCAGGAGTTGCAGAAGGAGAGTTCCAGAGCTGGTGGGGAACAGGAAGCTCTGAGGGTACTCAACCCAAGGAGGGGAGTCCCAGGTAACCCTCAGCAGTGAGGCGAGCCAGAAGACAAGGATGCTGCCCCCACAGGCAACTCACAGGCAGCAGGCACAGGAGTCGCAGTGAGGCCCACTCAGCATACCTGAAGAGGAGTGCCACGTCACTGGAGCAGCAGGCAGGAGATTGTGCTTGGCAGGGAAGTGTGCTGGAGGCTGGGGCTACAAGGAGCCTGAAGATCCCTTGGAAGAAGAGCCAACAAGCGTTGGTAACTGTGAGAGTCACAGTGCATAGGGGTACTGTCCTGCAAGGAGAGGAAAAGACTCACTACTTCCCAAGTTGGGAAGCTGGTAGGGGAAACGAGGGAACCACTCCCGACCACCACCTTTGTTGCAGGTTCCAGGCAGAGTTACAGGAGAGAGGATCCACATGGCCAGTCATCGATGCAGTTGGTGCCTACGGATGCAGGGGGTTACTCCTTCACTGCAATGAGATTCTTGGTGCAGACTGAATACCTGCTGCCCTCAGAGGTTGCACAGCCAGGGAAATGTTGCAGTTGCTGAAAGGAACCAGAGAAACAAGTGTTGCATAGCAAAGTCATCGCTGCGGCTGCAGATTGTAGGTTCCTGTTGCAGTTCCAGTGGCCAAAAGTTGAAGTGAACATTGCAGAGGAGTCCTGGTGGTATCTTGTACATCGAATCTGTGGACCCACCCAAGAGGGAGACCCTAAATAGCACTACAAGGGGGATTGGCCACGTAGCAGGGTGACCACCGAGCAGGAGGGAGCTGTGACGTCACCTGCCTGACCTGGCCACTCAGATGCTCTCAGAAGCCTCTGCCCATCTTGGATTCAGATGGCAGAATGAAGTGGCCACCTGGAGGAGCTCTGGGCACCACTCCTGAGGTGGTGATGGACAGGGGAGTGGTTACTCCTCTTTCTTATGTCCCGTTTCATGCCAGAGCAGGGACTGGGGGTCCCTGGGCTGGTGCAAACCGGTTTATGCAAGGAGGGCACCAAATGTGCCCTTCAAAGCGTACCAGTGGCGTGGGGAGGCTACCCCTCCCAAGCCATGTAACACCTATTTTCAAAGGGAGAGAGTGTTGCCTCCCTCTCACAAAGGAAATCCTTTGTTCTGCCTTCCTGGGTTTGAGCTGGTCAATCAGCAGGAGGGCAGAAACCTGTCTTAGGATGGCAGCAGTGTGGAGTGCCCGGGAAAACCTTGCATACTGGTAGGAGCAAAACTGGGAGTCCTCTAAGGAGCTGCCAGAGGGTATGGAATCATACAACCAATACCGGCAACAGTATTGGAGTATGATTCTGACATGTTTGATCCCAAACATGCCCAGGTTTGGAGTTACCATTTTGTAGTTGGACAAAGGTAGCGTCCTCTGTCCAGTACACATGTAAAATGGTGTTCCTGCACTTACAAAGTTCAGAAAAATTGAGCTGGAGTTCAAAGGGGCACTTCTGTTTATGCAGGGGTGCCCTCACACACAGGTACCTGCACCCTGCCCTCTAGGGTAGGAGGGCCTGCCATACGGGTGACTTACAGTGATCTGAAGTGAAAAGGTGCACGCACCTTTTCATGCAGGCTGCAAAGGCAGGCCTGCAGACACATTTGACATGGGACCCTAAGGGTGGCATAATACCTCTGCAGCCCATGAGGGTTTCCCTGGTGCCCCAATGCCATGGGTACCTAGGTACCATACTAGGGACTTACATGGGGGTACTAGCATGCCAATTGTGGTGTGTGTGAAGTCAGTAACAACCAAATGTAGTGGGAGAGAGCACAGTCACTGGGGTCCTGTTTTGCAGGATCCCAGTGAACATAGTCAAAACACACTGAAAGCAGGCAAAAAGTGGGGGTAACCATGCCAAAAAGAGTGTACTTTCCTACATTCCCAACAACTACCACATTCCAAAAAGAAAAAGGAAATACTTGTAAAAGTATGAAATATGTAAATAGCAATGTCTAACAGTGAGATCAAATCTGGAGGGGGGCTCAGCCTGAGCCATTCTGGCTGCTTTCTGGGGCCCACCCAAGTATATGACAAGGACTAGGCCCTCTATACTTGACTTTCAGTGGTGGGATGTTGAGCAGTCACTGGCTTCTCAGAGAGGTAGCGTTGGGGTTCAGACATTCAGCACTTAACAGTGACTCAGCAATGCAATAGATGAATGTCCAACCCACTGCTTTACTTTGATAAAAATGTTCTTTAATATACACACTTGAAACCAATACTTAATTTGTGAAAGAAAAAGTGCTCTGTTCAGAAGCTCACGTGTGGTGCAAGTACATGTCCACACACTGAATACCAAGGCAGGTATTCTTTAATCTATTACCAGATACTTCCTGCCCTTTTTTCTTGCTCTTGCAGGTTCCTTCTTTCTTCCTTTGTGACATATTTGCCGTCTTTCACGTCCTCTGTCTCTCCGATCAGTGTATTTACCCTCTCTTGCTCTTTGTAAATATCTGATGCAGACAAATAAGTGCCAGTCCCCAAAAATAAATGCCAGTGGCCCCCCTCACCAGCAACCACTGGCTGAAATTAAGCACTGCTTAAAGCATAGTAATTAAAAGAAATCCAACAACTTTCTCAATTCTTGTCTGAGAGCTAAGGCTAATGCATTTTGTAGACTGCCCCACCTCGCCCCTCTCTCTTTGGTGCTCCCTCTTAAGTGAATCTAAAGAGGCCTACCAGTCCCAGGGTTAACTGTTTCTCAGGCACAGCTTGTCTCATGACTTAGGAGCAAATTGTCCTGATGTTCAGTCTCAGTGTTCAGTGCATCTGGTTTACTGCAGATTTACTGTTTAACCCAGGCCTCAGAGTATGAGTCTGGTGCTCGCAGTGGGGGCCTGCAGCATGTATCTTTCTACACTCCCACTCCTGGGAGTTATGGGATGGTTGGAGGCTTGATTTGCTGTTCAAGGAGGACCACTGCAGAATGCCAGCAGGAGCTGACTTCTGATGTGCTCAGCTCCAGGTGTCAGTTCCGGCCAGCAAAGGACCTTCTGCCATATCACCAGTGAGTTGTGGTTGTCAGGCTGCATGATCAGAGGTGATAGCAATGTGAGGGAAGCCACCATGGGAGTCACCGTGTAGTAGCCCACTACCTCATGTAAATTTGTTTGAAAGGCAGCGGCACAACCCTCATGGACACTATCTTTGAAACTGTAGTCTACTCTGCCGTGGGTGCAATAACTTTTTTGACAGCAGTACACTCCATCAAGGCACAACTTTGTGGTGGTGGTGAACTCTGCTTCAACAGGAACTTTTGGTCGGTGGCACAATCTGCCTTGGGCACTGTCGTTTTGGGGGCAATGATGATGGCCAGTGTCTGGGTATTGTCCTCATAAACAGTTTGCAGGCCACAAACCTCCACAGACCACACACACATACAGACCACATTCCACAGTCAGCAAATCTTGGGCTTAAGGTGCTCTTGTGCTTCATATCAGGCACACCAGTGAAGGGTTGGCAGGCTTCTTCCCTCTGTCAGCAGCAGGCTGGTTTCAGAGCAGGTCAGGGATTCAGCTTCTTCCAGCAAGACCTGTGGTGTCCCCTCACCCCTGGGAAGCTAGCTGTCATGCAGATACCACCTCTGGTTACACAACAGTCCTGTGAGTACTCAATCAATCAATCACTCAATCAACCAGTTTCTATAGAGCATGGCTATTCACCTGTGAGGGTATCTAGGTGCTGAACGCTTGCTACTGAGGGTGGGATCAGTTGAAAAGCCAGGTCTTGAGTCCCTTTGTGAATCCCAGGAGATAGGATGAGGTTTGGAGGTGAAGGGGAAGGTTGTTCCATGACTTGGTGGAGAGGTAGGAGAAAGAGTGTCCTCGACTGTTGCTTTGGAGGATGCAGAGAGTGTGAGTTAGGGCAAGGGAGACAGAGCGCAAGTGTCTGGAGGGTTGGTGGAAGTTCATGCGGTGGTTAATGTGTGCTGGTACTTGGTAATGTAGGGCTTTGTAGGCATAAATCAACATCTTAAATCAACATCTTTTCTGGATGTGGTGCCAGTGGAGCACTTGAAGTGGGGGGGAGATATGAGTCCATTTAGGGAGATGCAAGGATGAGTCTGGAGTCTCTTTAGGAGATGGGTGGTGATTCCTACGAAGAGTGTGTTGCCATAACCCAGCTTGCTTGAGTAACAGTTTTCCTGGTGTTGACAGGGAGGCATCTGAAGATTTTTTTATGCATGCAGATAGTGAGGAAGCAGATGGAAGAAACTGAGTTAATCTGGCTTTTCATGGTGAGTTTTTCTGTCCAGGATGATGCAAACATAGCAGGTTATGTCAGTCGGAGTGGGTGTGGGTTGGCAGAGTACTCTGTTTGGTTAAAGAGAACTTACAACTAGCAGCGGACCTGTGTTATCTGTCTGCAGTTTTGGAACTTATTTGTTGGGGTTCCTCTTTCATCTTTCCTCCCAGGCTGTTCTTTAGATACAGCCTTGCTGCAGAGTGATGCTTCTGACAGCAGTGTTTTCTCCAGTCTGGAATACGCACCACAGAAACACAAAGAAGTGTGAGCTTTCTGCACCTAGTTTATTAACAGCCACACCGTAACATAAATAATAGAATAAAAACGAAGTAAAATACAATACAACAGAATACAAATGATGACAAAGTGAATAATATCTTAAACTTTGACACTATTGTAAAAAAGAAATACTTACCTTCATTATGTTTGTACACAATATTTGTGTCATCACAATAGTTTGACCACCATATTTTGGAGTCAATGTTTAGGTAGATGTAGCCGGGTTCCCGTGACCGCACCCTTTCCTCTTCCCAGCCGGCGTCAGTCGAGTGGTTCCTGTGAGGACGTTCTGCGTTCCCATAGTAACGTGGGGACGCTCCACAACGCATCGGAGGATGGCTTCCGGGTCCATGAACTACAAAAGAAGACAGACTGTATACAAAGGGAGAAGAACGCCACGGAGACGAGGAAGACTTGCAGAACACCAGCGGAGATAGAGACGACCGAAACGGACGGGTCCCAAACCTCCCGCGGGACCGACAGAACCGGAGCTGTTACCGCCAGCAGTGAGGAGACAAAGATGCGAGAGACCCGCCACGAACCCGGAGGGTCGTGGCTTTCAAAGGTACGGTCCCTCCTAGGGACAAGGGGAGCACAGTATTCGACGGGCACCGGGGACGGGACAAAGGGGGGGGGGGTAAAAAGGAAGGCACGGCAGCACTAGGGAAGATAGACAGTGTGAACACAGAGGATTGTACCACCATTGTCAGACCCCTACACGAGCACCGTAAGACACCCCACCTACCAACCCTGCTTGGTCCCTCCCGATCTGGTGTAGAAGGCTAACGCCCAGGGTACCCAGACATCTTACCAAATACATTGTTTTTTTTTTCTCTCTTTATTATTTACGGCTATCCGGAATACTCGAGGGATCCAGTCCTTCAGCACCTAAAAGAAGGGGAAGAAACAAAGGAGGAAGAGAAGATTAACAAAGACAAGACAAGAGCGGGCGCAAGTTCATAGTGAAGAAAACTAGTGAACATTGGACAATATATATATATTAATTGAGAAAGATAATAAAGAACAATCAAATATCCACTAATCATACTTACCAGAGTCAGTCTCTCTTAACCTGTGTACCGCCATAACCTACCACAGTGGTGTCAGAAGTGGGATATTAGTCCCCGGTGGCTTATTGGCGGCTTACACCATGAGTGAGACTCCCACCCTTGAGGATATGATTAAACAACTAGCTGAAGGACAATGCCACTTACAACTAGTGTGGGAAGCCCATCAACGGGAGGCCAAAGAGGACAGAGAGGCTCTGCAGTCCGCCCTAAAAAGCCAAGCTACAATTTTGGCCAATAATCAGCTTGTGCATGAGACGGCATTACAAAAATTAACAGACACGATAGCAGCCAGTAAAGTACATCCCAATGTCCCCAGTTCGGTCTTACAAAAGTTTCAGGAAGGCGAAGACCCGGATTCCTTTTTTACGAACTTTGAAAGGGTAGCCTCCTCATCCCAGTGGCCTGAGGATCGGTGGGGACAGTACATTGCGCCGTTACTTACCGGATTCCTACAAACGGCCTATCAAGCTGCCAATCCCGATGGCACCACCCCCTATAAGGACATAAAAAGGAGTATTCTGGAACGCGTTGGTCATGACACAGAATATTACCGATTAAAGTTCTGAAAAGTGAAATGGGGTCCAAACGAGGATCCTCGCACATTCTACTTCCGCGTGAAAGACCTAGCCTTAAAATGGTTGGGACCCATAGGGACAACCAGAGACGATGTGATAAAGACTATTATTCTGGAACAATACCTAGACTCCTTGCCCCCGAGTACCAAGAACTGGATAAGGCAGCACCCCAAGATAGACACGGAGGTCGCTATAGATCTGGCATGTGCTTACCACCGGTCGGTGGGTGTCAAACCCTTCCAACCCAGACCAGTCCTAAAGACCCCAACCCCTCCACCAAAGCCAGTGCCCAGATCCCAGCCGGACGAGTTCAGGTCTCCCAAACTGACAGAAAGTCACCCCATGCAGTCACCGCAATGCTTTAATTGTGGGGAGTGGGGCCATATTGCAAGGGTCTGTCCCAGGAAATCAGAAGGGGCCGAGCCCATGGAAATCGGGCTTACTCGTCGACGAGTCCTGTGTACAGGGAAAGGAAATGCGAAATTTAAACATGTTATCAAGATAAACGGGCATCCCATCTCTGCCTTAATCGACTCGGGTTGTAGTCAGTCCATTATCCGGAAGGGTCTTTTGGACCTTGATGACATGACCACCAACCAGTGGGTCGCTATTTGTTGTATACACGGTGATAAAGAAAGATACCCCCTAGCCTTGGTTACGGTGGAATGGGGACAATATCGAGATATCCTTCCAGTAGGGGTTATGGACCGCTTAATAGAAGATTGTATAATAGGGACCGATTATGTACGGTTCTTTAATCTCTTAGATCAAACCCGTATCCAAGAGACAATTCCGGAATGGTGGACAGAGGCTCCATTTTCTGATTGTGTTATTGAATGCCCTCCAAGTCGGAGAAAACTCACTCGCAATGAAAAAAGACAAGAGAAACTACGATTTCAAGAAGCCCGAAAAGAGACCGGAGACAACAAGGTAGTCGCAGAACTTACTACCGCCCCTATGACTTTCCGAGCCAGCCAGAGAGAAGACCCTTCCCTTGCCCATGCCTGGAGTGTGGCCAAAACAGAGGTCACGAACGAGGTGGGTCCCTATTTTCTAGTGCAAAAAGATCTCCTTTATAGAATAACTACAACTAACTCAGGAGAAACAAAACAACAATTGGTTGTTCCGGAACCATATAGAACCCAAGTACTGTTCCTAGCCCACAATCAACCTGGGGGGGGTCACTATAGCAGAGATAAAACAGAAGAATACCTCATGAGAAGGTTTTATTGGCCAGGAGTTTATGCCCATATCCGGAAATACTGCTCCCAATGTCCTAGATGCCAACTTATCGAGCCCGGAGTACCTAGGAAAGCCCCCCTACTTCCGTTACCCATTATTGAGGTCCCATTTAGATGGGTGGGTATGGATTTGGTTGGTCCCCTTCTTCCCTCATCCAAAGGACACACATATATTCTGGTCATAGTAGACTACGCTACAAGGTACCCCGAAGCGATTCCCTTATCCAGTATGACCACAAAAGCGGTAGCCCAAGCTATGATAACAGTCTTCTCTCGGACAGGGTTTCCCCAGGAGATCCTTACAGACCAAGGTACCCCATTCATGTCGAAACTTATGAAGCAGATATGTCGGTTATTAGGGATTTCACAAATAAAGACCTCAGTATACCACCCCCAAACAGACGGTCTTGTGGAGCGATATAACCGGACCATAAAGACACTATTAAAAAAAATAGTAGACGATTCTGGTCGAGATTGGGATCAGAAGTTACCTTTGGTCCTATATGCAATAAGAACGCACAAACAATCCTCTACGGGTCACAGTCCCTTTGAATTAGTCTTCGGCAGACAACCCCGTTGTCTTCTGGATATGGCTGCAGAAACATGGGAGGAGGAAGAGGAAGAGGGAAAACCCTTGCTAGAGTATGTTCAGCAATTAAAAACCCAGTTGAAATATCTATGGGAAGACGTACACCAACACCTTGAGACGGCACAATCTAATCAAAAAGCTTATTATGATAAAGGAAGTAAATTACGTTCCTTTCTCCCAAATGATCAAGTACTCATTATGAGACCAACCTCTGAAAACAAGTTAATAGCCAAATGGCAGGGCCCATATAGAGTTCTTAAAGCAGTCACTCCCGTTACTTACCTCATAGAGTTAAACGCACACCCAAAAAGAACCCAGATCTATCACATACATTTATTGAAACAATGGAAACCAGCAGAGGAGGCTAGCAATCAGACAGCCAACGGATACTTTGTCTCACCACCCAAAGAGTTAGACGTAGAACTATACCCTTTGGGGGAACAAAACCCGGAAGAAAACCCTTGTATAAATACCTCCCTAAATGACACTGAAAAGAAACACCTATGTGCCCTCTTAAACCAGCATTCCCACTTCTTCTCAGAAATCCCGGGCAAAACCAGTTTGATATACTACAACATAAAAACTCCCAAAGGACAGACAGTCCGCCTTCGACCTTATCATATACCCGAAGCCCGGAAACACGTAATTGAGGAAGAAGTAAAGAAAATGCTGACTCTGGGGGTGATGGAACCCTCTGTCAGTCCTTGGAATTCCCCTGTAGTGCTTGTTCCGAAACCCGATGGGTCTATACGGTTTTGTATCGATTTCCGCAAACTCAATGATATATCCGTGTTCGATACGTACCCCATTCCCCGAGTGGATGACGTCTTAGAGAGGTTAGGGAAAGCAAAATACCTATCCACCCTTGACCTGACAAAGGGGTATTGGCAAATTCCCCTTGCTCCAGATGCAAAGGAAAAAACAGCTTTCTCAACACCGTCAGGCCCCTATCAGTTCACGGTTTTACCTTTCGGTCTACACAGGGCTCCTGCTACTTTTCAGCGATTGATGGACCGACTGCTAAAACCCTTCCAGGATTTCACAGCAGCCTATATAGACGACATTGTCGTCTATAGCGACACCTGGCATAACCACTTACTACATCTAAACCAGATCTTTACCGCTCTGGCAGAGGCCGGGCTAACGGCCAACCCCAAGAAATGTATGTTAGGAAATACAGAAATATCCTATCTCGGCTATGTGATAGGCAATGGCACCCTTCAACCACAAAAATCCAAAATCGAAGCCATTATGCAAGCAACCAAACCCAAAACTAAGAGAGATTTACGATCCTTTTTAGGATTGGTAGGGTATTATCGTAGGTTTATACCCAGATATTCCACCATCGCTGCCCCTCTAACAGATCTACTTGCCAAACACCATCCCACTACGTTAGCACAATTTTCTGAGATTCAGTATAACAGCTTAGAACAATTAGGGAAATTCCTTACCACTGAACCAATATTAAAATGTCCCGATTTTTCTAGACCTTTCCACCTCTATACCGATGCCTCCAACATCGGCCTTGGTGCCGTTCTCACCCAACCCGATGACGAAAAATGTGATCATCCAGTAGTCTATATAAATCGGAAACTTCTTCCACGAGAACTCAACTACCCCACTATTGAAAAAGAGTGTTTAGCCATTAAATGGGCGGGAGAGACTCTACAATACTACCTTTTAGGTCGATCCTTTATTTTGTTCACTGATCATGCTCCTCTTGCTTGGTTCGCCTCCCATAAGGACACCAATTCCCGAGTGTTGCGCTGGTTCCTAGAACTGCAACCTTTTCCATTCTAGGTCCGCCACATTCCTGGTTCGCTACAACGACCCGCCGACTATCTGTCTCGGTTTCCCCCCCTTCCTCTTCGGCCCTCGAACAGTCCCGATCATGGGATAGGGAATGTAGCCGGGTTCCCGTGACCGCACCCTTTCCTCTTCCCAGCCGGCGTCAGTCGAGTGGTTCCTGTGAGGACGTTCCGCATTCCCATAGTAACGTGGGGACGCTCCACAATGCATCGGAGGATGGCTTCTGGGTCCATGAACTACAAAAGAAGACAGACTGTATACAAAGGGAGAAGAACGCCACGGAGACGAGGAAGACTTGCGGAACACCAGTGGAGATAGAGACGACCGAAACGGACGGGTCCCAAACCTCCCGCGGGACCGACAGAACCGGAGCTGTTACCGCCAGCAGTGAGGAGACGCGAGAGACCCGCCACGACCCCGGAGGGTCGTGGCTTTCAAAGGTACGGTCCCTCCTAGGGACAAGGGGAGCACAGTATTCGACGGGCACCGGGGACGGGACAAAGGGGGGGGGGTAAAAAGGAAGGCACGGCAGCACTAGGGAAGATAGACAGTGTGAACACAGAGGATTGTACCACCATTGTCAGACCCCTACACGAGCACCGTAAGACACCCCACCTACCAACCCTGCTTGGTCCCTCCCCATCTGGTGTAGAAGGCTAACGCCCAGGGTACCCAGACATCTTACCAAATACATTGGTTTTTTTTTCTCTCTTTATTATTTACGGCTATCCGGAATACTCGAGGGATCCAGTCCTTCAGCACCTAAAAGAAGGGGAAGAAACAAAGGAGGAAGAGAAGATTAACAAAGACAAGACAAGAGCGGGCGCAAGTTCATAGTGAAGAAAACTAGTGAACATTGGACAATATATATATTAATTGAGAAAGATAATAAAGAACAATCGAATATCCACTAATCATACTTACCAGAGTCAGTCTCTCTGTTCCCGTGTACCGCCATAACCTACCACAGTAGAATACCACACAAACTGCACCATTCCTGAAACCATGTTTGACTCTGGTTGGCCATGGCCTGGAAGAGCATGGTAAGAGTGATGGAAATAGTGCTTTTCAGGAAATAAAGCTGCCACACTTGAGGGGCAGTCTTGGTGGTGCTGATGGTGGCTACTCTATATTGGTGACAGGGACCAGAGTGAATGTGTCTGTAGAAGTGGAGTCACCTACGCCAGATGACTTTTCCCAGAGTCACTGCTACAACCATGACCATCCAGTTTTTCAGTGGTGCCTCAAATAAGAAGATGTGGTTTGTTTATATATCTTATCAGAATGGACACCAATAGGTAATCACACCATTCCACATATTCTGTCCAGTGTCTTTCTGGGGCTTAGCTGCGCTTGTGATGAGATCTGTTTCTTCTACATGGACACTTTCTCTGGGACTTCATATGTTGTGCTAGATGCTGTTTTCAATATGATGTCCTATCACATTTCAATGTTTGTGGCTTTAAAGACTTTTGGCCAGATGAACATAGATTTTTACAGTCATTAACACTCCAAATTACATTTTGCAGTCCCCAAAATACCTTTATAAATGGACTAATCCCATGTTAGGAATCAATAAACTTTTACCAACTCCCAAACTGGGATTGTGACCAAATACCGATTCAGTATTTGGAAGAGGTGTATTGTAGGCGCCCTTTTGTGTCAATGTTTGCAACTGAAATCTGGTTGCAAAAATTAAAAAGTTACTGATTCAAGAGGTGTAGTTAAGTAAAGCGGGCGGCATTAAAAAAAAGCTTACCTTATTGGAAAGGGATGACAGATTTGGTGGTCTGGTGACCCAAGCAAACCTCTGTGATGTCCTTCAATTTGAATGAGTCACAATTCCTGACCTATCTCATTAATATTCATGAGGAAGACCAGAGTGCAGCCTTCTCTGAACTGACCATATATCAGATAGGTTAGTTCCTAAAATCTTTTCCTGGTCCCAAAAATACTGTTTGTGAATTGTGCCCAGTTTTTTGCGCCTAGTGGCTAGTACAGCTGGCTCCTTTATGTTAAATTACACAGTTGTGGCAACAGAAATGGGGAAATGTTCCAATCTGCATGTCACATGTATGGCACATACACATGCCCTGTATTGTGTGCCAAATGCCATAGATTACCAGGGACATGATTTTACAGCACAGAGTGTGGTCTTTCCATTTTGGAGGTTCCAAAGATCATAATGATAGGTGAGAAAAAACTGTTATATGGGGAATGTTGTGCGGAGGGTGAGTACATGGAGCAGTTGCACTCACTGATAAGGCACTTCTGGAATATGATGCTAGTGGACATGCAGTTAGCATTTCAGATTCATTTGTGTTCAGATTTTGGGGCAATATAAGCATCACCGACTGCCTCCTTTCCCTTGTCATTCCCGGACTTGTGGTTCTTGGAGCCTCACATCATGGCTGCATGATGGCCCTCAAAAGGCACACACCCCATCTGGAAGATGTCCCAGACATCCAACTACACAAAGTCAGTAGGAACTCATGGGGTGATCCACATCCCATGTCTTCAACATGCTGTTGGTTTTATACCCATCAGTGTCCACACTCTTTTTATGGCATCCCAACATTGTTTTCAATGTGGCATTCCCTTTGTATGGCAGCTAACATATTTCCATGCTGGTGTGAGAAAGTAGCCTCTTTCTAGCCTTGTTACCCCCACTTTTGGCCTGTTTGTGAGTGTATGTCTGGGTGTTTTCACTGTCTCACTGGGATCCTGCTAGCCAGGGCCCAGTGCTCATAGTGAAAACCCTATGTTTTCAGTATGTTTGTTATGTGTCACTGGGACCCTGCTAGTCAGGACCCCAGTGCTCATAAGTTTGTGGCCTATATGTATGTGTTCCCTGTGTGGTGCCTAACTGTCTCACTGAGGCTCTGCTAATCAGAACCTCAGTGGTTATGCTCTCTCATTTCTTTCCAAATTGTCACTAACAGGCTAGTGACCATTTTTACCAATTTACATTGGCTTACTGGAACACCCTTATAATTCCCTAGTATATGGTACTGAGGTACCCAGGGTATTGGGGTTCCAGGAGATCCCTATGGGCTGCAGCATTTCTTTTGCCACCCATAGGGAGCTCTGACAATTCTTACACAGGCCTGCCACTGCAGCCTGAGTGAAATAACGTCCACTTTATTTCACAGCCATTTTACACTGCACTTAAGTAACTTATAAGTCACCTATATGTCTAACCTTTACCTGGTAAAGGTTAGGTGCAAAGTTACTTAGTGTGAGGACACCCTGGCACTAGCCAAGGTGCCCCCACATTGTTCAGAGCCAATTCCCTGAACTTTGTGAGTGCGGGGACACCATTACACGCGTGCACTACATATAGGTCACTACCTATATGTAGCTTCACAATGGTAACTCCGAATATGGCCATGTAACATGTCTATGATCATGGAATTGCCCCCTCTATACCATCCTGGCATAGTTGGCACAATCCCATGATCCCAGTGGTCTGTAGCACAGACCCTGGTACTGCCAAACTGCCCTTCCTGGGGTTTCACTGCAGCTGCTGCTGCTGCCAACCCCTCAGACAGGCATCTGCCCTCCTGGGGTCCAGCCAGGCCTGGCCCAGGATGGCAGAACAAAGAACTTCCTCTGGAAAATGGTGTGAAGGCAGGGGAGGAGTAGCCTCCCCCAGCCTCTGGAAATGCTTTGTTGGGCACAGATGTGCCCAATTCTGCATAAGCCAGTCTACACCGGTTCAGGGGACCCCTTAGCCCTGCTCTGGTGCGAAACTGGACAAAGGAAAGGGGAGTGACCACTCCCCTGACCTGCACCTCCCCTGGGAGGTGTCCAGAGCTCCTCCAGTGTGCTCCAGACCTCTGCCATCTTGGAAACAGAGGTGCTGCTGGCACACTGGACTGCTCTGAGTGGTCAGTGCCACCAGGTGACGTCAGAGACTCCTTCTGATAGGCTCCTTCAGGTGTTAGTAGCCTATCCTCTCTCCTAGGTAGCCAAACCCTCTTTTCTGGCTATTTAGGGTCTCTGTCTCTGGGGAAACTTTAGATAACGAATGCAAGAGCTCATCCGAGTTCCTCTGCATCTCTCTCTTCACCTTCTGCCAAGGAATCGACTGCTGACCGCGCTGGAAGCCTGCAAACCTGCAACATAGTAGCAAAGACGACTACTGCAACTCTGTAACGCTGATCCTGCCGCCTTCTCGACTGTTTTCCTGCTTGTGCATGCTGTGGGGGTAGTCTGCCTCCTCTCTGCACCAGAAGCTCCGAAGAAATCTCCCGTGGGTCGACGGAATCTTCCCCCTGCAACCGCAGGCACCAAAAAGCTGCATTACCGGTCCCTTGGGTCTCCTCTCAGCACGACGAGCAAGGTCCCTCGAATCCAGCGACTCTGTCCAAGTGACCCCCACAGTCCAGTGACTCTTCAGTCCAAGTTTGGTGGAGGTAAGTCCTTGCCTCACCTCGCTGAGCTGCATTGCTGGGACCGCGACTTTTGCAGCTACTCCGGCCCCTGTGCACTTCCGGCGGAAATCCTTTGTGCACAGCCAAGCCTGGGTCCACGGCACTCTAACCTGCATTGCACGACTTTCTAAGTTGGTCTCTGGCGACGTGGGACTCCTTTGTGCAACTTCGGCGAGCACTGTTTCACGCATCCTTGTAGTGCCTGTTTCTGGCACTTCTCCGGGTGCTACCTGCTTCAGAGAGGGCTCCTTGTCTTGCTCGACGTCTCCTCTCTCTGTTGGTCCAATTTGCGACATCCTGGTCCCTCCTGGGCCTCAGCAGCATCCAAAAACGCTAACCGCACGATTTGCAGCTAGCAAGGCTTGTTGGCGTTCTATCGGCGGGAAAACACTTCTGCACGACTCTCCACGGCGAGAGGGATCCGTCCACCAAAGGAGAAGTCTCTAGCTCTTTTCGTTCCTGCAGAAACCTCAGCTTCTTCTGTCCAGTAGAAGCTTCTTTGCACCCGCAGCTGGCATTTCCTGGGCATTTGCCCATCTCCGACTTGCTTGTGACTTTTGGACTTGGTCCCCTTGTTCCACAGGTACCCTAGATTTGAAATCCACAGTTGTTGCATTGCTGGTTTGTGTCTTTTCTGCATTATTCCTCTAACACGACTTCTTTGTCCTTAGGGGAACTTTAGTGCACTTTGCACTCACTTTTCAGGGTCTTGGGGAGGGTTATTTTTCTAACTCTCACTATTTTCTAATAGTCCCAGCGACCCTCTACAAGGTCACATAGGTTTGGGGTCCATTCGTGGTTCGCATTCCACTTTTGGAGTATATGGTTTGTGTTGCCCCTATCCCTATGTTTCCCCATTGCATCCTATTGTAACTATACATTGTTTGCACTGTTTTCTAAGACTATACTGCATATTTTTGCTATTGTGTATATATATCTTGTGTATATTTCCTATCCTCTCACTGAGGGTACACTCTAAGATACTTTGGCATATTGTCATAAAAATAAAGTACCTTTATTTTTAGTATAACTGTGTATTGTGTTTTCTTATGATATTGTGCATATGACACTAAGTGGTACTGTAGTAGCTTCACACGTCTCCTAGTTCAGCCTAAGCTGCTCTGCTAAGCTACCATTATCTATCAGCCTAAGCTGCTAGACACCCTATACACTAATAAGGGATAACTGGGCCTGGTGCAAGGTGCAAGTACCCCTTGGTACTCACTACAAGCCAGTCCAGCCTCCTACATTGGTTGTGCAGCGGTGGGATAAGTGCTTTGAGACTACTTACCACTCTTGTCATTGTACTTTTCATAAGAGAAAAATATACAAAACAAGGTCAGTGTATATACACATAGCCAAAAAGTTTTGCATTTCCTCTTTTCACTCTTTTCTAAGTGCTGAAAAGTACTTCTAACTTTCTAAAAAGTTCTAAAAAGTTTTAAAAGTTTTTTTTCTCTGTCTTTCTAAAAGCTCTGACAAACTTTTTATCTTTTACTATCACTTTAACTCTCTCTAAAAATGTCTGGCACAGGCCAAAATGTTGATCTGTCCAAACTTGCATATGATCACCTTACCTGGAAAGGAGCAAGGAGTCTCTGCATAGAGAGAGGCTTGAGTGTAGGGAAGAATCCTTCCTTAGAACTGTTAATTAACATGCTTAGAGTACAGGATAAGGCCATAAGTGCCCAATCTGTTGAAAAAGTAGCTAATGGTTCTCAATCTGATCCAGGGACTCCCCCAGGAAAAGATTCAGGAAAGAAACTTCCTAGCCTGCCCATTACTAGACAGTCTAGCATAGTTGGTAATGATGATGAGCCACACCATATAAATAGTGTTGTCTCACATCATAGCAAAAGCATTTATTCTCACCATACTGGTAGTGATGTTTCTGTTAGCCAAGCTGTTAGGGTGCCCTCTGTAAGGGACAGGTCTCCTTCTGTTCATTCCCATCATACCTCTGTATCTAGAAATGTCCCTCCCACCCACCCTGATGACAGATTGTTAGAAAGGGAGCTCAATAGATTGAGAGTGGAACAAACCAGACTGAAGCTCAAGAAGCAACAGCTGGATTTGGATAGACAGACTTTAGAAGTAGAGAAGGAGAGACAGAAACTGGGTTTAGAAACCCATGGTGGCAGCAGCAGTATTCCCCATAGTCATCCTGCAAAAGAGCATGATTCCAGGAATCTGCACAAGATAGTTCCCCCTTACAAGGAGGGGGATGACATTAACAAGTGGTTTGCTGCACTTGAGAGGGCCTGTGTTGTACAGGATGTCCCTCAAAGGCAGTGGGCTGCTATCCTATGGCTATCATTTAGTGGAAAGGTAGGGATAGGCTCCTTACTGTGAAAGAAAATGATGCTAATAATTTTACAGTTCTTAAGAATGCACTCCTGGATGGTTATGGCTTAACCACTGAACAATACAGGATAAAGTTCAGAGAGACCAAAAAGGAGTCTTCACAAGACTGGGTTGATTACATTGACCATTCAGTGAAGGCCTTGGAGGGGTGGTTACATGGCAGTAAAGTTACTGATTATGACAGCCTGTATAACTTGATCCTGAGAGAGCATATTCTTAATAATTGTGTGTCTGATTTGTTGCACCAGTACCTGGTAGACTCTGATCTGACCTCTCCCCAAGAATTGGGAAAGAAGGCCGACAAATGGGTCAGAACAAGGGTGAACAGAAAAGTTCATACAGGGGGTGACAAAGATGGCAATAAGAAGAAAGATGGTGAAAAATCTCAAGATAAGCATGGGGATAAGGGTAAAACCAAAGATCCCACTTCAAATCTTAAACACTCTTCAGAGGGTGGGGATAAAACAAATTCTTCCTCTTCTTCCCAACCTGCACACATTAAAAAGCCTTGGTGCTTTGTGTGTAAAAACAGAGGCCATAGGCCAGGGGATAAGTCCTGTCCAGGTAAACCCCCTGAGCCTACCACCACTAATACATCAAGCTCTAGTGCCCCTAACAGTAGTGGTACTAGTGGTGGGACTGCTGGCAACAGTCAAGCAAAGGGTGTAGTTGGGTTCACTTATGGGTCCATCATAGAAACTGGGGTAGTCAGTCCCAAGACAGTTTCTGTCACACCTAGTGGCATTGGCCTTGCCACACTGGCTGCTTGTCCCCTTACAATGGATAAGTACAGGCAGACAGTTTCAATAAATGGTGTTGAGGCCTTGGCCTACAGGGACACAGGTGCCAGTATCACTTTGGTGACTGAAAACCTAGTGCACCCTGATCAACACATCATTGGACAACAGTATAAGATTATTGATGTCCATAACTCCACTAAGTTTCTTCCCTTAGCTATAATTCAGTTTAGTTGGGGTGGAGTTACTGGCCCTAAGCAGGTGGTGGTATCACATAGCTTACCTGTAGACTGTCTCTTAGGTAATGACCTAGAGGCCTCAGGTTGGGCTGATGTAGAGTTTTATGCCCATGCAGCCATGCTGGGCATCCCTGAGGAATTGTTCCCTCTCATTTCTACTGAAATGAAAAAGCAAAGGAGAGAAGGCCTGAAAACTCTGGATCCCTCTCCATCAACTGGTAAAAAGGGTATCACAGTATCCCCTAACCACCCTACCATTCAGGATACCATTCCTGTGGTGGGAGAAACCTCTCCTGGGGTGGCACCTGTTCCAAGGGAATCATCAGCTGGCAAAGCTGGACTCCCTGAGATAGAAGTACCTCTCTGTGGGATAACTAACATTGGTGACAAAAAGAGCACCATTTTAGTTAACATGGAGCATCCCTCCAACCCTCCCAGAGAAACTTTAGTGCAGAAACCCTGCACTGCCTCACAACACTTAGGACAGCATCCCTGCCCTAGTGTGGAGCTCATAGGACAGCATCCCTGCCCTGCTCCAACTCAAGAGAAACAGCATCCCTGTTCTCTCTTCCAGCCATATGGACAAAGTTTTTGCCCAGCTATGGCTTTTCTGAGACAGCATCCCTGTCTGGCATTTCCATCACTACAAATAGGTTCAGTGGACAATTCCCACTGCTCTAAACTAAAACTTACTGATAGAAACTCTGAAAATACATCTTCACATTGTTGCTTAGCTAAAAAACTTCAAACAGGGTGGTTTACATCCCCACAGGGAAGTAACCATAGAGTGGATGATAAAGGGAGTAACCAGTCTATTGCAGAGCTACTCTCTACTTATCACCACTTAGACAATAAAGTCTCAACTGGCCAAGGTTAGCCTTATTGTCCTTCGTTTGGGGGGGGTTGTGTGAGAAAGTAGCCTCTTTCTAGCCTTGTTACCCCCACTTTTGGCCTGTTTGTGAGTGGATGTCAGGGTGTTTTCACTGTCTCACTGGGATCCTGCTAGCCAGGGCCCAGTGCTCATAGTGAAAACCCTATGTTTTCAGTATGTTTGTTATGTGTCACTGGGACCCTGCTAGTCAGGACCCCAGTGCTCATAAGTTTGTGGCCTATATGTATGTGTTCCCTGTGTGGTGCCTAACTGTCTCACTGAGGCTCTGCTAATCAGAACCTCAGTGGTTATGCTCTCTCATTTCTTTCCAAATTGTCACGAACAGGCTAGTGACCATTTTTACCAATTTACATTGGCTTACTGGAACACCCTTATAATTCCCTTGTATATGGTACTGAGGTACCCAGGGTATTGGGGTTCCAGGAGATCCCTATGGGCTGCAGCATTTATTTTGCCACCCATAGGGAGCTCTGACAATTCTTACACAGGCCTGCCACTGCAGCCTGAGTGAAATAACGTCCACTTTATTTCACAGCCATTTTACACTGCACTTAAGTAACTTATAAGTCACCTATATGTCTAACCTTTACCTGGTAAAGGTTAGGTGCAAAGTTACTTAGTGTGAGGGCACCCTGGCACTAGCCAAGGTGCCCCCACATTGTTCAGAGCCAATTCCCTGAACTTTGTGAGTGTGGGGACACCATTACACGCGTGCACTACATATAGGTCACTACCTATATGTAGCTTCACAATGGTAACTCCGAATATGGCCATGTAACATGTCTATGATCATGGAATTGCCCCCTCTATACCATCCTGGCATAGTTGGCACAATCCCATGATCCCAGTGGTCTGTAGCACAGACCCTGGTACTGCCAAACTGCCCTTCCTGGGGTTTCACTGCAGCTGCTGCTGCTGCCAACCCCTCAGACAGGCATCTGCCCTCCTGGGGTCCAGCCAGGCCTGGCCCAGGATGGCAGAACAAAGAACTTCCTCTGAGAGAGGGTGTGACACCCTCTCCCTTTGGAAAATGGTGTGAAGGCAGGGGAGGAGTAGCCTCCCCCAGCCTCTGGAAATGCTTTGTTGGGCACAGATGTGCCCAATTCTGCATAAGCCAGTCTACACCGGTTCAGGGGACCCCTTAGCCCTGCTCTGGCGCGAAACTGGACAAAGGAAAGGGGAGTGACCACTCCCCTGACCTGCACCTCCCCTGGGAGGTGTCCAGAGCTCCTCCAGTGTGCTCCAGACCTCTGCCATCTTGGAAACAGAGGTGCTGCTGGCACACTGGACTGCTCTGAGTGGCCAGTGCCACCAGGTGACGTCAGAGACTCCTTCTGATAGGCTCCTTCAGGTGTTAGTAGCCTATCCTCTCTCCTAGGTAGCCAAACCCTCTTTTCTGGCTATTTAGGGTCTCTGTCTCTGGGGAAACTTTAGATAACGAATGCAAGAGCTCATCCGAGTTCCTCTGCATCTCTCTCTTCACCTTCTGCCAAGGAATCGACTGCTGACCGCGCTGGAAGCCTGCAAACCTGCTACATAGTAGCAAAGACGACTACTGCAACTCTGTAACGCTGATCCTGCCGCCTTCTCGACTGTTTTCCTGCTTGTGCATGCTGTGGGGGTAGTCTGCCTCCTCTCTGCACCAGAAGCTCCGAAGAAATCTCCCGTGGGTCGACGGAATCTTCCCCCTGCAACCGCAGGCACCAAAAAGCTGCATTACCGGTCCCTTGGGTCTCCTCTCAGCACGACGAGCGAGGTCCCTCGAATCCAGCGACTCTGTCCAAGTGACCCCCACAGTCCAGTGACTCTTCAGTCCAAGTTTGGTGGAGGTAAGTCCTTGCCTCACCTCGCTGGGCTGCATTGCTGGGAACCGCGACTTTTACAGCTACTCCGGCCCCTGTGCACTTCCGGCGGAAATCCTTTGTGCACAGCCAAGCCTGGGTCCACGGCACTCTAACCTGCATTGCACGACTTTCTAAGTTGGTCTCCGGCGACGTGGGACTCCTTTGTGCAACTTCGGCGAGCACCGTTTCACGCATCCTCGTAGTGCCTATTTCTGGCACTTCTCCGGGTGCTACCTGCTTCAAAGAGGGCTCCTTGTCTTGCTCGACGTCCCCTCTCTCTGCTGGTCCAATTTGCGACCTCCTGGTCCCCCCTGGGCCTCAGCAGCATCCAAAAACGCTAACCGCACGATTTGCAGCTAGCAAGGCTTGTTGGCGTTTTTTCGGCGGGAAAACACTTCTGCACAACTGTCCGCAGCGAGAGGGATCCGTCCACCAAAAGGGAAGTCTCTAGCCCTTTTCGTTCCTGCAGAAACCTCAGCTTCTTCTGTCCAGTAGAAGCTTCTTTGCACCCGCAGCTGGCATTTCCTGGGCATTTGCCCATCTCCGACTTGCTTGTGACTTTTGGACTTGGTCCCCTTGTTCCACAGGTACCCTAGATTGGAAATCCACAGTTGTTGCATTGCTGGTTTGTGTCTTTTCTGCATTATTCCTCTCACACGACTTCTTTGTCCTTAGGGGAACTTTAGTGCACTTTGCACTCACTTTTCAGGGTCTTGGGGAGGGTTATTTTTCTAACTCTCACTATTTTCTAATAGTCCCAGCGACCCTCCACAAGGTCACATAGGTTTGGGGTCCATTCGTGGTTCGCATTCCACTTTTGGAGTATATGGTTTGTGTTGCCCCTATCCCTATGTTTCCCCATTGCATCCTATTGTAACTATACATTGTTTGCACTGTTTTCTAAGACTATACTGCATATTTTTGCTATTGTGTATATATATCTTGTGTATATTTCCTATCCTCTCACTGAGGGTACACTCTAAGATACTTTGGCATATTGGCATAAAAATAAAGTACCTTTATTTTTAGTATAACTGTGTATTGTGTTTTCTTATGATATTGTGCATATGACACTAAGTGGTACTGTAGTAGCTTCACACGTCTCCTAGTTCAGCCTAAGCTGCTCTGCTAAGCTACCATTATCTATCAGCCTAAGCTGCTAGACACCCTATACACTAATAAGGGATAACTGGGCCTGATGCAAGGTGCAAGTACCCCTTGGTACTCACTACAAGCCAGTCCAGCCTCCTACATTGCTGGGTGCTGCTGGAACACAAGGCATGCTGGGTGTTCTGGCTGTTCTTGTGTACTTCCAAATGTTCCCAAATTTTCTGGGCACCTTGCAGAGTGCTTCTTCCACATTGTCAGGCGTAGCAGGTATATATATATATATATATATATATATATATATATATATATATAGATAGATAGATATATATAGATATAGATATAGTAGATGTGTGTGTATATATATACCCACACACACACACACACATATATATATATATATATGCATATATATATATATATATTAAAAAAACAAAGGTCACAGGGACGTTACAGTTAGGAAAAATAATTTTTTTTAAACATAGAAATTCACCTGTAATAGTTACCTCAAGTAAATATAACTCGTGTCCTAAGGTAACTATAACTCGTGCCCTTGCCATGCACTCCTCATTACCCCTCAAATTATGGCACTCATGACATCTTTGATAGCATGACTCATAATATCAATGTAATATGTGCAGTAAAATCTTTGACACAAAAACTGTGCATGGCGAGGGTGCAAGTTATAGTTACCTTAGTGTACTTCAGATAACTCTAACTGTAACAGATTAATTTCTATTGTTTTGTATGTTTAAAACATGAGCCTAGCTATAACATCCCTGTAACCTTTGTTTTTTTCATGAATTTCTAAGGTTTTTTAATGCATAGTAATTTTCATTACTATATGTTACTCCAACCACAGCCGCGCCTTTGGCCATGTGCAGCAGTTGTTGGCCACAGGGCCTGGCCACCCCCTATGAGCAGCCATATAGAGGGTGGGCCTTGTCCATGTGTAGCAGGGGTTTCCCGCAAGGCCTGGCCTGCAGTCAGTCCCTGAGGCCACCCCCCCAACCACCCATCCCTATACTGCACACGGCCCTTTGGCCATGCATGGCAGGAGTTGGCCGCAGCCAATGTTCCCTATAAAGTGCGCGCGCGAGGGCACGCGCACCCTTCCTTCCCCCACCGTGCAGGCCTCTCTGCCAAGCGTGCATGGTGTTTGTCATGTCACAGTGCCTGCATCACACGTCGCTGCATCACGCGAGCGAGTGAAACCGTACGTCTGCGCTACGTTTAAAAATAGAAACAGTGCAAAAACACGGTCACTCTCTTCGCGGCAGAGCAGGACGGCAGTGCAGCAACTCAAAACGAACCCCCTGCACATGGTTAGCACCAAATGAAAGCAGGTAAGTGTGCTTAGAGGGCATCTTCGCTGCTCTCCTTTCATTTTCTTCACTCTCTGTCTCTCATTCTTCTTCATCTCTACACCTTTCTTTTCCTCTGCTCTCCTATTTCTCTCCATCATTACCTTCTCATCCACCTCTCACTCTCTCCCTTTCTCTTCCAATCATTTTTCTCCATCATCTCTCGTTCTCTCCCTCATCTCGCTCCCATTTCCTCCTCCTCTTCTCCTTTTTCAATCGCCCTCCTTCTCTCTCTCCTTGCCTCTCAGTGCTTAATTTATTTAGCTGGATCCTGGTGTCCAAATATAGTGCTTGAATGGCTTTTAATAATACATGGTAAAATCTCCACAGCTTCAGTTTATACCAGAATCTTTCTGTCTAAACTGTCAAAAAAGTCCTGAAGTTGATGGAGCAGGCATATACTTCTGGCAGTGAGGATGTCACATGCTTCTTTATTAGCATTGAGAGTGTTATGATGTTATTAGCAGAGCTGTGTCTGTTCCTAAACCATGATTGAAACCATGATATGAGGTTTTTATCAATTGTTTATTTGGGGAGGTCATTTAAAAGTAAAGAGGCGTATAGTTTTTCATCACTGTCAAATGCAGTAGTCATCCTATTGTTGGAAGGTATGGCTCTTTATCCCTTCTTGTGTAGTAGACAGAGTATAGATCTTGTCCTTGAAGTTGGCAGCAAATTTGTTAAGTAACAGGCCTTGAATAATGGATGGAGCAAGGAGGTCCAGTAATCTTCGTCTGGCTTATATAATGAGACTGGGAGACCACTGAGTCCTAGAGCGCCATCAGAACTTATTTGACTCATGCTTGATGTTAGAGATTTTGTTGTACACCATTGTGCTGCTGAAAACTTAGGGTTCTGGATTTAGATGTAACGGAATTGGACTCTTCATCGGATCTGCTTTGACAGTGTAAATATATGGCATGATGTTCCCATTCAATTGCAGTATTATTATTTCTAGGTTTGTCTGAGCTGATTTGGCCATGCAATTTATGTAAAAAGAACAGATAATGGACAGAATGCTGAACATTGCAAACATTCCGCCTCAGTCACAGATCTGGGTTTAGTCCATCGTTTTTTTGTTCACCACACTACCCCAGTTTGGACCCAGCCATATGCAAATCAGTCTTGACCCTGTCCAGCCCGAACTGCCAGGCCTCAGTCACAGATATGGGTTTAGTCCATCGTTATTTTTGTTCACCACAATACTCCAGTTTGGACCCAGACATATGCAAATCAGTCTTGACCCTGTCCAGCCCGAACTTCCAGGCTGAGACCTGGGTCCCGTGCTCACTGCACCACTGTACTCAAGCTAGCCTGGCTGTGGAGGAGTGATACCCCAAAACTTTTCCCAGGATGCTTGTTTCCAGTCCACAGAGGACCTGGCCTGTCAGTTCGGGCTAGACTATTCCCATGGGGACGTGGGTCAAGACCAATGTTCCCTGTAAAGTGTGTGCGCATGCGCCCTCGCACCTTTCCTTCCCCCACCGCGCAGGCCTCCCTGCCAAGCACGCACGTTTTTCGTCACATCACTGCCTGCATCCCCTGTGAAGAACATAATTCATCTGTCTCAGTCTAGTCAGATTATCTGATCCTGAAAATAACCCAAACTTGTCAGAGCTCATGTTGGTTCTGTGATGAAGCTACAATGCTGAGAAATCCGAGAAAGCGTCGTGGTAGAGCAGAAAATAACTTGAAAACAGAGACCTTAAGAAGCCATTTCTGAAGGGGCTCTACCCTGTGCGTCAGGTGCCACTGCCATTCTTCTACATGCATTTTGTAAAAGGTCTTACAAAATGTATCCACCAAACAGCTGCAGTATTTAAAACTGCACAGTGTTCTGTTATTTTACTGACTTCTCTGATTCACTTAAGTTAAATGGTCACCCCAAAACCCTCTAGTTAACCACTACCATCAGACCATGCCAAAGTGAGGAAACCCCACTCTGGTTCTGTGTCAAACACCAGCACAGTAAAGAATGGCATGTCAATTCCTGCCATTGGTTCAAATGATTGGATGTAATGTGACTAGTACTGACACATTAGGACAGAAAATACTTTGGAAGAAAAATAGGTATACCACATGCCATGGTGCAGAAAGTGTGACCCACAAAGTTTGCCACCAACCAAAGATTGTTTACCCTCGACAGTGCTGACACATAGCAGAAGAAAGACACAATCTGAGAATATAGCCTGAAACTCCCTCCGTAAATGTAAGGTAGAAAAGACGGATGGTGTAGTCTGGGCTGACACTGCCAAGGAAAGGAATGACTACCAAAAAAAGATACACACACAAATAAATATATATCTACATACACATACATACATATATATATATTTACATATATATGTACACACACACACACATACACACATATATACAGAGACATTTAGGCTTTCTTCAACCCTCTTCACATACTGGACAGCTCAAGCATTTTACTTGTGCTCATCCGCCTAAAAGGTAGTTAACACGCCAAGACTGGTGGGGCCGTCTGGTTTTCTATTGTGGTTTTTTTACAAACCTGTGCACACCAAATGTAGACAGCAACATTTTTATCACTTTTAAATTATTAATGTCTATTGCATAATGCTTGCAAAAAAAAATATAAACGAACTGCAGGCTTGCCAAGGTCAGACCTACTGGATTTGTCAATGCTCTTTGCACTGTGCATTCCCCTGTATCTCATGGTCCCTACACTTTGCAAAAGTTGCTTTGAAATCGAGCCTTTTGTCTAAGTAGCCACAAAGTGTTTTTCAGTGGTCATTGACAGTAAAGCCTGCAGCAGAAATTGGGGCTTCTGACACGCTGACCTGTCACCAATCCATAGAACCAGCAGAACAGGCCAGAAGCCTCCAAAAAGTGAAGCAAAGCCATTACCAGCAGCACATGAAGCTCACATAGACCTATGCAGTGCACCTCAAACTTGACTATTACTGTGAACCTCACACAAAGCTCTACCAGTGCACTTCAAGGCTTCATTCTAGTACTGCAGCCACATCACAACAGCTCCACCAGTGCATCTCAACCCAGATCCGCAGCGGCCCCTGCCGCTGTGGTATTGAGAATCCTCACACATCTATGCCAGTGAACCCCACATCTGACATAATAGATCCAGGACTCTTCCAGCCTAGTGGTCAGCACACACTACTCTAACACCCAGGCTGCCCTTTTGACTGGTATTTCGCCCAGTGCTCAGCTCGTGAAGTTCAGGGTCTGCAAAGGGAGTGTTCCCCTGTTAGGGGGTCCGTAAAAATGACGCAAAGAAACCTAACAGATTTCTTTGTGTCATTTTTTCTAGAAGTCTTAATGCCTGCTCAGAGAAGGCGTTAAAATGAGTCTCTCATTGGTTTCAATGGGCCTCTGGAACCAGAGTTCATCTAAACTGAAACCTCAGGTAACTATTCAATTGCTCTGGAACTGTCATGCATAATGTTTTTGTAACTCCTATAACCTATGGTAAATATCTTCTTTCCGATTGCAGTCAAGATTTGGATTTGAACGGCCAGTCATGAGCACCATGGAAGACCAGGTAATTCTGTAGACGTTCCAGGTGGGATTAATTAAGGGTCTCTAGATAAATCACGTTCATGATCCACACCTTTGCTTCTGTTACAGGTTTGTCGGACCGAGCAAGTTATAGATTTGAATGGGCCGACATGCGTAGAAGCATAAGGACCATGTAATTTTTTAGTAGGTCCCCCATCTGGGTCACCTGGCACATTATAATATGGCAACATGCTGTAACCAACTGTTAACCATCTTTTCTTTTGTTGCAGTTATCTCAGACAGTATTGGTCATAGTGGAGGACGGGCAGACCGGAGTAGCAGCAGAAAGAGCAGGTTATTTTTTGCTAGTCTTTCCTTCTGGTGAATATGAGACATTGAAACGATCAGGTGCTTTAATCAATTTTTCCTCTTTTACAGGCATCTTAGACCATGCTACACATAAATTTGAATAGGCACACATGAGTAGAAGGAGAAAGACAAGGTAATAATTGTGCAGATTTCCACTGTGGTGCACCTAGTACAGTGGAATATAACAACCTACTTTAATCACCTTTTCTTCTCTTGCAGGCATCTCCAACAGCACTACTTATACATTACAAAAGGCACATGTGAGTCAAAGCAGAAAGACAAGGTAATTATTTAATAGATTTCACTTTTGATGAACCCAGTACATTATCATACAACAACATTCTTCAACCCCTTTTTTGTTCTTTGGCAGGCTTCTTAGACAGTGCTAATCATAGATTAGAAAAGGCAGAAGTGACTACAAGCAGACAGACCAGGTGATTATTTAGTAGTTTTTCCTTGTAGTACATCGGAAACATTGGAACATAAGCATGTGCTGTAACCATTTTTTCTTCTATTGCAGACATCACAGACAGTGTTACATCTACAGGCAGGTGTAAGAACAAACAGAAAGGCTCAGGTAATTACTTGCTACATTTTACAAGAGATAGGTCAGACTTGTCTGGTAGACTGCATTCAGTAGCATAAGAATCAACCTTAAATAATGTTCCTCACTTTAAAAAAAATGTTCCTCTTTTTTTTGTTGCAGGCTTTGAGGCATAGTAGGCTCAGACTGATTGCCACCAGAAATGTTCAAGTGCTAAACTGTGATTTCTGCAAAGAGCAGTGCTTCACCACAAAAGGAAGAAATGCTGTCTTGTGTTCAAAGAAGAATGGCTGAAAGAAATTGTGGAGACTGAGACACAGAAGTCACAAAGCAAGGTTTGCGTACAACTGTGAGAGCTATATCTGTACAATCCAGAAGTAGGCCTGATTTGCAAAGTATGTGCAGAAGCAAAGATCGCAGGGGACTTTTCTACTGGGAAGAAATGGAGTGATGGCTGGAAGCTGGACTACTTGAAACGCCATCTATGTAGCAAAGTTCATGAATCTGCTTTGGTGACCCTAAGAAATAAAAGTGCAGCAGCCAGGCTGGGTTTTAGACTGTGCACCATGCTGACGGAAACCGCCAGTGACAGAGCAAACATACTAGAAGTGGTTGAACGGCAAAGATCTCTGCCTGAGGAGATAAAGATTCTCATCAACAATGTGTTGCTAGCAGTCAAAATGAGCACTTCGTTGTTATCTGTTCAAGACATCCATGACCACGTCGCATTGTATGTGAAGATACCAGACAGCTGGAGGAGCAAGAACTATGCCTTTGAGTTTTTGGAGGCCATCAACAGCGTGATACGCTCTGACTTCATGGCAGAACTGCGCAGTGCTCGGTATCACACATTGATAATTGATGAGAGCACAGATATTTCAGTTACAAAATTGCTCATCCTCTACTTCAAATTCCGATCTGTAACATCAACAGAGCACAAAACAGTGTTTGGGGGAATTGTAACTCTGAGTACCTGCAATGTGGAGACTATCACTATAGCTGTAAAAGACTTGCCACACTCCCAATAAGCTGGACCCTATGAAAATGGTCATGTTTACATCAGATGGTGCATCAGTGATGCTGGGAAGAACAATGGTGTTGCTACTTGCCTCAAACAATCTATTCCCCATCTAGTTGAGCAGCAATGTGTTGCGCACAGATAAGATTTGGGAGTTGATGATGCCTGGAAAAAAGTGCTGATGATCAAGGAAATGGAAACATTTCTGAGGACTGTCTACACTGTGCTTTCCCGCTCACCTGTAAGGAAGTCCAAGCTGAACGAAATTGCTTTGGTCACTGAATATGAAGCAGTCTCCTTTCGGCCACTCAATAAAGTGTGGTGGCTTTCAATGCATTTTGCTGTTGGTGCACTCTTGCGTAATTATGAGGTTGCTCTCAAATACTTTGATCATGAAAGAGTTGAGGAGAATGACCCAATTACTAAATAGTGCTACAAAAAACTATCTGACGCCAACTAACATATTTCCTTTGCAGCACTGAATGACATTCTGGGTGAACTTGCATCTTTGTGCAAGTTGTTTCAGAAAAGCCCTTTGACCACTGTTGAAGCTGTACAATATGCAAGAGCAAACATTGTTCAAATGAAGGAACAGTACTTGGGCGACACTATCTTTTGGAGCAACACAGTAAGAGATCTGATGGCTTTGTACAGAGAGGACCGAGAGATTGATAGTGAGCCAATGTTATCTTTCATTAAACCTCTTTGTGAGCACATGGAAAGAAGATTCCCAGAAGATGAATTTAAGGAATGGACAAGCTTTGATTTCCTTGCAGTAACAACACCATCACAGTTTGATTTTGGGACCGATAATGTACAAGGACTTGTTGAAAAGTATAAGAAGGTCTTGGTCCTGGGTGATGGTGACATCCCTGATGATGTTGTTCAGCAATACAGACATTATAAATATGTGGTGGCAGAACATGTACAAAGCGGATTGTTTAGGACCTTTCAAGACATGGTGAGTTTCACTCTGCTGAATGCTGCACAGTATAGTGTTATATCTCAGCTTGTTGATGTCTATGCAACTTTCCAGGCTTCAAGTGCAGACTGTGAACGAGGAGTCAGCCTCATGAATGCAATCAAGTCCAAATTAAGAAACAGACTCGAGGAGAGTGACCTAGATATGCTGATGAGGACAAAGGCCTACCTCTCAAATAAGAAGGTTGACTTAGACCGAGTTTATCAGAACTGGAAGAATGGCAAGGACCGGCGAGAGAAACAAGCATGTCACACATCTAATGCTGACACCTGACTTGTCCAAACTCTGATGCGGCTCCTACAGTCCATGTGTGGCTTGTGTAAGAACATTTCTCAGCCTGTCTCTTGGCAGGAGCCTCATGGCATTTATCAGTAGTGTGTTCATCAAATTATAAATGTTAACTAATTGTACAACTTGCTCTATTTGATGTGCATGGCCCTCTGTAGCACACTGAGAGTATTCATTAAAGTTTCATAATGGTTCAACCTCCTGATTTCTGGCACTCAACAGGTCATGTCCTTGGGGTGTGCCACCAGGTCACAAAACTGCCCTAATGCCCTATTACATGGAGCAATGTTTATACATATCCCATTTTTGCTTTAGTGGTAAAACAAAGCTATGGAAAGACAAATGCCAAAGATCTTGGTAGTTATGTGCTGCACTCGCATGAATGGTCAATTTCTTGGCGCACATATCCCTGGCTACAGCGCACAGAGAACTTACACTGCCGCACACAGTGGAAAAAAATTAGAGGGAACATTGGCCGCAGTCTATCTCTCCGGGTGTGAGAATAGGTGCTAGAGGGTGTATCTGGAGGTGTGAGTGGCTGTGAGAGTCTCTGGGTGTGACAGTGCGTACATCATTGTCTTAGTGGGTGCGTCAGTGGCTGCACAGGTCTGTGGGTGAGTGCATGAGGGTGTCAGTGGGTCTGTGAGTGGTTGTGTGAGATTCTGAGTGGGTGCATGAGTGTCTGAGTGGATTTGTGAGTGGGTGCGTGAGGGTCTGACTGGGGCTGTGAGTGGGTGCAGGAAGGCCCTGGGGGTGGTCGTTCCCAGGGCCATCAGTGGCTCCTTGAAGGGGACTCGAGGCCCCCCTCCAACGTGGAAGTAGCCCCGGGTAGGGGATGGTCCCTGGGGTGTGGGGGTCTGAAACGGACCGCCTTTTCATTTTGTTTACTATTTGCCTCAGGGAGGTGGTGGTCTTCAGGCTTCGGGGGGACACGCAGCCTCCCTGCACCATATCACAAAAATGCCCCATGGAGATGGTAGTCCCCGGGGCTGTGGGGAGCCCTCCAGGCCTCCCCCACATAAAAAATCAATTTGCCCCAAGGAGGTGGTGATCCTTAGTGTGCGGGCGGCTTCGTGGCCCCCTGCATGAAATTTTGCAAATGCCTGGGGGAGGTTGCAGTCCCGTGCCTTTGTGGGGGGGGTAGGAGGATCCCCCTATTAAAAACAAGCATCACAGTAGGTTTTATATATATATATATATATATATATATATATATATATATATATATATATATATATATATATATATATATATATATTTATACACACACATATATAAAACCTACTGCCAGTCACCAGTAGTCATAGTTAGGATCATGTTTCTATTGAATATCTTTGGCACAGTTTGACAGATCTTCACTAAATTTTCCCAAAAAGTGTCCCGGTGATTTTTTTTGCGCACGGAAACTTTCAGGGAGATGTGTCAAGCGGGGGTCGAGAAGAAGGGGGTGAAAAAAGTTGTGTTTCCCATGTTAATTCTCATAGGACCTTTAGAAATTATTAAAGCCCGAACCACTATATATAATCCACCATCAACGAAATCCCTCTTTACGTCCATTATGACGCCAAAAGTATAGAAACAGGCTGTGGCTTCAAATACAGTACAGTGTGTTTATTAAATCATTTCAGGCAGCAAAAAATACAGCCCAGTGCGTTTCGGAGCCACACGCTCCTTGATCACGGTATCCCTATTAGATCAACTGGCAGGGACACAGCTGCCAGGCTTCTGGTTACCAAGTGGACCAATCGTGCCACCCAAAACCAGGTATTGTTTTCCTGAAAAATGATGTCCTAAAAGTTGTGTCTTGTTATTTACAAATGTACATGTGGTAAAGTCCAAGCAATTATCACGTATTTTTGTTGTAGATATTTGGGAGAAGCAGTTTTGCCTGGTCAGAGGTGATGCAGTTTTGGCATCCCTACCCACTGAGCCCTCCCTGCTTGGATTTCCCATCCTTCCTCCTTTTAATGCCAAGCCTTTTGCCTGGTGCGATGCCTTCCTGTGCCCTCCAAGATAATGTCTTGTCGAGGTAGTCACGTGACCCATATGATCTCCTTGTAGGGTTTACCACTATTTAACCTCCCAACCAGGCTGTTTTTGCAGGGGGGGATCTAGGTGATTGGTAGATAGGACATGAGTATCTTCTTGTAGAATCTTCTTTATTTGAGGAAAGAGACTAGGGACCAGTTCTTGTAGCGCCTTCCCTGTTGGGGCAGCAACTATACAATACTGGTGTATAGAGCTAAACTGTAATTTTGCTGCCATTTGCACAACTTCTGACTGGTGCAATTGCATGTTGCCTTCTAGGCATTCATCCTATTGAGTGCTGCAAACTCTACGTTCTTATTGCTAATTAGCACCCCAATAGCGCACAATCTACCATGGTCTTCCTGCCACAGGATGACAAAACCGTTCATCTGTCATAGCAAGAGGCAGCAAACGCCTGACAATGAGTGACTAATTAACACCAACAAGAGGTTAAATGTTACCATTTTTGAGACCCAAAGATTTGATTTTCGAGACAGCCATTATAGGAAATGTTTAACAGCTGGATGTAGAGAAGATGGTGGTTGAAGTGGAAGGAATGGGTGGAGTTAAACAACAGCTGGATTTCGAAGTTTCCACTTTGTAATATGTGTGTGTGTGTGCTTTTGAGATGACTCGATGGTGTGTGTGTGGTCTGTTTACATGTGAGCGTGGGTATGTATGTGAATGTTTAAGGGCGTGTGAGTGTGCCAGATGTTACGCATATGTTTGTCTTTGTTCAGATTGTGTGTGGGTGTGTGTGTAACTCAGTGCACACCGTATTTATTGGTTGAATGTCTCCATGGAGTTAGTATCTTAAACTTAGGTTTTTATTTTAGCCTACATGCCTCTCTCTCTAGAGGACTGGGTGGAATGCAGTAGTAGCCATATGTACAAATCATTTTTACAATCAGAATTAACCCTCAAGAAATAGACCTCACTCAGCTTTTAACCACTCCTATGTCATTAAAAGGAATACCAACGTAACTGGACGAAAACTCAGATAAAAACTTTGGTCATCACCCCAGGACCTTCAGAGGCAAAATTCTCTAACATAGAGGCAGAACATTCATGTTGACAGGATGGCTCAGCGAGCTGAATGCGCAACACCGAAACACGTAGTGATCTGCAGGTCACAGATGGGAATGATGGCCGAGTCTGACTCACCCTACAATCCTTGCAAAGGTCAGTAAATTGCGTACCAATAAATTAGTTAATAGTGATTTGGGAACACACACATTTTTGGTAATATTATTCACACTAAAGTAGGTCTTGTATGCGCTGGCAGGGATTGCTTACTCACATGATGGATCATAACAGGAAGAAATCTCTACAGGACTCAGAAAGACACCCAGGGCTCTTGGGTAGCATGTGGTTTGTGCCAGCTGAGATATTTTAGGCACCCATGACTCCAGAAAGTGATATTCTGTAAGTAAAAACAATGCTGGTGGGGTGAACAGGTGCTCCAGTATATTGGTGGAACAGTTCCATTTTTTTAGGTCACAGCATAACAGACAAAGACATCTTGAGGACTTTCAGAAAGTTGAGCTATGAATGCATTCTGCTCATTGATTACTATTGTCTTTGTGGTTTATAACTCATACTTTCTTGCTTTCTGTTTGCTGGCATTATTTGCTTAGGGCTCTCTGGGTTCATTTTGTCCCTGCTGTTGCCTAAACCATCTTTACTGTATTCTTCCACAAACTCACTTTATGTCAACAGGACCTTAAATATTGTTCTTATCTTGTCACATTTGCTGTGCATTCAAAGATAGAAGTAAAATGTCAGGCTCTCTCTTCCATGAAGCTTGGTATTAATTGTTCATTCTCTGACTTCAAAGGGAGAGAATTATGTGACAATCCTGTTGAGTACCCCATGTAAGACAGAAGGAATGTCCTTTTTTTCTAGCAGACAACAAAAAACCAAGCATTTGGGGTCTCGCGTTTGCTTGAGTTAGAGCTATTAGCATTGCAACTCCTAACCGGACTTTTCTTGCCACATAAACTGAAAATGAAAAGTAATACAGTTTCACATAAGGGAGACGATTTAAGGCACCACGGCATGAATGTGAAGGTGACTAATCAGAACAAAAAGACAGGTCTGTTTTCGCCTTTTCATAGCAATAACAAAAACGAGCACGTTCTCACTGTGTAAAACCTTGAATTCAGCAAGGAGTGCATGGATAAACAATAGAATTAACTGGTAGTTCTGACAAGTGCTCAATTACTGCCCAACAAGATTGTGCTGCCTATGAAATAAAGAGAAAAAGTAGTCCAGAAACCATATGGAAAACATGGAGCCTTGTATGTTTTTAGTAGTTGCGCTCAAGGTGGGCTAAGCACTGGAAAAGGCATGATGCAAATATGCCTTTCACTAATGAAATCAAACGAATTTTAAAAGGCAAGTCCACAAGCCAATGAAAGTGATGGGTGTGACATGGGTGTGGTTAAGATCCCACAGCGATATTACAACAGGTACAGAGTGTTTGTGCTCTCAACTCTAATGAACTGTGCTAATGTTTCAGAATATATCATGATTAGTACAAATGTAACACATTTTCTTTGAAATTATGAAGTGTGGTGGAAACAAATATTTGAACATGATCAAAACACATCAATACACTCGGGGATGACATTTGCACACATTATCGTTTATGTGTAGTAAACCATAACTTGGTGCAAATGCAATGGGCATTTCAATTGAAATGTGTTTCTGTAATGGCAATGCACTACCACACCATTCATAGCCTGCAATACGCCACTCCACTCAATCCAACCCAGTCAACCCACCCATCTTCAATCTACCCCACTTCACCCTAATCTACTGCACTCCACTCAAATCTACCCCACTCTGCCCCTGTCCCCCCAGTCTACCCCGTTCTACTCCAATCCACTCCATCACACTCCAATCTACCCCAATCCACCATTCTCCAGCATACCTTAATTCAATCCACTCCACTCCAGTCTACTCAAATCCACTCCAATCTACTCCACTCCAATGTACCCCATGCTGATTTACCCGAGTCCATTTCAATTTACCCCACTCCACTTCAAACTCCACTGCAATCTATCCAACTCCTCTCCATTCAATTCTATTCCACTCCACTCCAATCTACACTTCTCCCCCACAATCTGCCCCACTACAATCTACCACAATCTACATCACTCCAATGTACCCCGCTCCACTCTACCGCGCCCTACTCCACTCTGCCCAAATCTACCCCACTTCACTCCACTCCAATCTACCTCACTCCAGTCTACCATATTCCTCTCAAAACTACCTCACTCCACTCAAATCTAATCCATTCCACCCCAATCCACCCCAGTCCAATCTACCTATCCTAATCTACCTTACTCCAGTCTACCCCTTCCAAATCTACCCAACCCCAATCTACCTCTATCTACTTTAGTCTAATCTATCCCACTCCAAACTTCCTCACTACAATCATCCCTCTTCAGTCTACCCACTCGAAACTACCCACTCCATTCCAAATTACTCTTCTCTAATCCATCCAATCTACATCACTGTACCCCATCCTTATCTATTCCACTCCACTTTACCCCAGTCCACTCCTCTGTTCCACAATCTATCTCCCTCCATTCCACTCAAATCTATCCAGCTCCACTCTGCCCTACTACACTCCAATTTACCCAATTCCCATCCATCTACTCCAAACAACCTATCTACCCCACTCTACTCTACCCCAAACTACCACAATTCATTTGACTATACTCAGTCTCCTCCACTTCAATCTAATCTACCACATGACACTCAAATTTACCCCAATCCAGTCCAATCTAAGGCTCTCCATCTGAATCAACCACACTCCAATTTACCCTATCCCACTCCACTCCAAACTACACAACTCCAATCTCTCCATCCAATCTGCCCACTCTCTACCCTGCTCTAACCTTACTCTACAATCTACCCTCTCCACTCCAATCCTCTCCAATCTACCCTACTCCAAACTGCCCCACTCCTATCTATATCCCTCCATTCTACCCCACTTCACTCCAATCTACCCTACCATAATCCACCCAGTCTACCCCACTCCAATCTACTCCACTCAACCCTAATCTACTTAATTCCACTCCAGGCTACTCTTCTCCAATCTACTCCACTCCAATCTACCCCACTCACCTCCAGTCTACCCCACTCCAATCCACCCCTCTCCACTCCAATCTACCCCAATACACTGCACTCCACTCTTCCCCAATCTACCCCCTCCACTCCAATTTACCCCAATATATCTCACCCCACTCTACCCTGATCTACCCCAGACTGATTTACCCCACTCCAATCTACTGCACTCCAATCTGCCTCACTCCAATCTAATCTATCCCACTCCCATCTAATGTATCCCTCTCTAATCCACTCTACCCCATTCCAATCTACCTCACAGCACTCCAATCTATCACACTCCCCTATTCTATTCCAATTCACTCTACCACACTCCACTCTACCCAAATCTAACCCACTCTACTCCATTCCAATCCACCCCACTCAAATCTACCCCCCTCCAATCTAAGCCACTCCACCCTACTCAAATCTACTCTACTCCACTCCACCCTACTCCAGCCTACCCTACTCCAATCTACCCCACCCCAATCTAGCTCACCTCGATATACCCCACTCCCAACTACTCCAATCTACTTCACACCATTCCACTCCACTTCACCCCACTCCACCCAGTTGCAATCTACCTGATCCCATTCTACCCCAAACCAGCCAACTCTACCCCACTCCAGTCTACCTCACTCCATTCCAATCTACCCTACTCTAGTCCACTCTACCCCACTCCAACCTTCTCTACCCCACGCACTCCACTCTTTTCTCAATCTATCTCACTCGACTCCAATCTTGACTCCACTCCAATCCATCCAACTCCACTCTATCTCACTCTACCACAATCTACCCACTCCAATTCACCCAATCTACCCCACACCACTCTACCCCAATCTTCAATACTCCATTCTACTCTACCCAACCTACCCCACTCTACTTCACTCCATACTACCACATGCCACTCAAATCTACCCCACTCCAGTCCAATCTAAGCCACTTCACCCACATCCACTCTACTTCTGTCTACCTTTCCCCATTCCACCCCAATCTACCCTAATCCAATCTACCCCATCCAATCCGGCCACTCCAGTATACTCACTCTACTTCACTCCACTCCAATCCACTTAACCCAAGCTGCCTCACTCCCATCTACCCCATCCCAATCCCCCTCACCCCATCCCAATCTACCCCACAACACTCTATCCAACTTCAATTCAACCTTCTCCACTACAATCCACCCCACTCCACTCTAATCTACTGCAGTCTACCCCAGTCCCATTTATCTCACTCCAGTCTATCAAACTCCACCCTCGTCTACCCCACTCCACTCCAATCTACCAGACTCTAATCTACTCCACTCTAATCTAAACCACTCCACTCTAATGTACCCCAATCCACTCTACCCGCTCCATTCTAACCTACCCCACTCCATTCTAATCTACCCCACTCAAATCTACCTCACTCCACTGTGCTCTATTCTTCCCCAATCTACCAACTCCATCCCAAACTACCCCACTCCACCCCAATCTACCCCTGTATATCCCAGTCTAATGTATCCCATTCCTCTCCAACCTACTCCACTCCACCCGCATCTACCCCAATTCAAACAACCCCAATCCAGTCTATCATGCTAATCTACCCAACTCCTGCACTCCAATCTAACCCACTCCATCCCACTCTATTCTATTACATTCTATCCCCACTCCACTCTATGCCAATTTGCTTCACATCACTCCACGCCAATCTATCTTATTAAACTCTACAGCAGTCTACTCGACTCTAATCTACCCCACCACACCCCACCCACTCCATGCCACTAACATTTAGCCATGCTGAACAGCTGCCACACTGGGGTACAACATGGCTAAAACAATCACATGGGCGAGACCTATTGGCTTTGCCAGTGCTTGTTTGCTATCTGTCCTGGTAATGTGAAAATAATTTGGCATGCCCTAATTTTTTGAGTGTGTCGATTGACCAATGAGGTAGGCAAGTAATCAAGTGTTTCAGTGCAGAATTAGTTACCAGTCTCTCACAGAAAGACATTTTGTTAGCATGGATGACACTGTGCATGCAAGTTGCATTTAAGTTCCAACTATTGCCTCACAGTCTGCGGTTTATGTGCTGGTGAGCGCTGTTATTTAAGTAATTCTGAGCTCCTATGTCTCTGAAGAATTGTAGCCCTACTTTTATGTCTCATCTTTTGTTTTTCAAAATCTGGTCACCTTACATTTTGGACAGAGTAGCACTGTATGGTTGGTTCTGTGAGGCTGATATGAGTGTGATCCTGCCCTGACAGACTCCAGCTGTCAAACCTTTTGTACAGTGTGACTGGCATCCATTGTCAGTCTACCGCAATGCACTGCACTCTGCTCTTTCCCAGTCTGCCCCACTCCGCTCCAATCTACCCCAATATATCTCACTTGATGTACCACGACCTACCACACACTGATTTACCCCATTTCAATCTACGCCATTCCAATCTACCCCACTCCAATCCAGTGTACCCATTCTACCTTACTCCATGCCACATCAATCTTCCCCACACCACTCCAAACTATCCCATTCCCCTAGTATATTCCAATTCACTCTACCGCACTCCACTCTACCCAAATCTAACCCACCCTACTTCATTCCAATCTACCCCACTCCAATCTACCACACTTAACTAAAACCTACCACACTCCACTCCAATCTAACCAACTCCACCCCAATCCACTCCACTCCAACCTACTCTACTCCACCCCACTCCACCCTAATCCAATCTACTTTACTCCAATCTTCCCCACCCCTATCTACCTCACCCCAATATACCCCATCCCACTGTACCCCCAACTCTACCCCACTCCAATCTACCTCACTCCACTCAAGTCTACCTCACTCTAAACTATCCCTCTCCAATTATCCCTCTTCAATCTATCCCTCTCCAATGTACCCCACTCAATTCAAATCTACCATACACTAATCCACCCAATCTACCCAACTCCACACTACTCTAACCCACTGCACAGCACTCTTTTCCCGATCTATCTCACTCCAATCCAATCAAATTTATCCAACTCCTCACCACCCCACTCCACTCCCATCTACCCCACTCCACTCTACTCCAATCTACCCACTCCAATCCACCCAATCTACTCCACCCCACTCTACCCCAATTTTCCACACTCCATTCTACTCTACCCAATCTACCCCACTCTACTTCACTCCATACTACCACATGCCACTCAAATCTACCCCATTCAGTCCAATTTAACCCACTTCACCCAAATCCACCCCACTCCAGTCTACCTTACCCCACTCCACCCCAAACTACCCTACTCCAATCTACCCCATCCAATCCGCTCACTCCAATCTACCCCAACATACTCCAGTCCAGTCTACTTCACTCCACTCCAATCTACCTATCCCAAGCTACCCCACTCCAATCTACTTCACTCTGCTACACCCCACCCCATCCCAAGCTATCACACACCACTCTATCCAACTCCACTCCAGCCTACTCCACTTCAATCCACCCCACTCCACTCTAGTCTAACGCAATCCAACCCACTCCCATTTATCTCACTCCAATACCCCACTCCACCCTCATCTACCCCACTCCTCTCCAATCTACCCCACTCTAGCCTATTCCACTGTAACCTACCCCACTCCTCTGTAATGTACTCAATCCAATCTACTCCACTCCATGCTAATCTACCCACTCCATTCTAATTGACCCCCTCTAATCTACCCAAATTCAATTTATCCCAGTCCACTGTGCTCCACTCTTCCCCATTCTACCCGACTCCACCCCAATCTACTGCACTCCAACCTACCCCAATATATCCCAGTCTAATCTACCCCATTCCTCTCCAACCTACCCCAACCTACTCCACTCCACCCAATCTACCCCAATCCAATCTACCATGCTAACCTACCCAACTCCCGCACTCCAATCTACCCCAATCCATCCAACTCCACTCCAACCACACGCCACTCTACTCCAATCTACCCCATTTTACTCTACATAATGTTCCCTATTCCACTCTACCACAGTCTATGCCATGCTAATCTACCCCACCAGACCCCACCCACCCCACTCTATGCCACTAACTTTGAGCCATGCTGAACAGCTGCCACACTGGTGTACAACATGGTTAAAACAATCGCATAGGCGAGACCTATTGGCTTTGCCAGTGCTTGTTTTTTATCTGTCCTGGTGATATGCAGTTAATTTGACATACCCTCCTTTTTTAGAGTGTTTTGGTTGAACAATGAGGTATGCAAGATTTAATGTGTTCCAGTGCAGAATTAATTGCCAGTCTCTCACAGAAAGAAATTTTGTTCCCACGGATGACATTGCATATAAGTTGCTTTTAAATTCCAATTAGTGCCTCGCTATCTGCGATTTATGTGTTGGTGAGCACTATTATAGTAATTCTGAGCTCCTATGTCTATGAAGAATTGTAGTGCCACTTCAGTGTCTCATCTTTTGGTTTTCAAAATCTAGTCACCCTAAAAGTTGGACAACGTGGCCCTGTATGGACGATTCTGTGAGGCTGATGTGAGTGTGACCATGCCCTAACAGGCTCCAGCTGTCAAACCTTTTGTACCTTGTGACTGGTAAACATTGTCAGTCTAGCACTTCCCTGAGGGAGGAGGCAGGAGCATAGATACCATTGGTTTGGCAGGTGTAGTGGCATGAGGGCCATGACGGGACCAGTGAACTTATAATAAGGGAGCAAGTCGGGGGTACATGCAGGTAGGTGGCGTTTACCCATGATTTTCACAGGGTACATGCCCCCCTTTCGGCCATGAAGTTGGGCCTGAGACGGCCGGCCAAACAAACATATGATCTGAAGGGAATACTCTGTGCACTCCCCTCACTGCCTGTCACCTCCATGGCCCCGTCCCTTTCACCACAAAGGGATAATAAACCTAGTTAATTATCCCTTTGTGGTGAAAGGTTTGCAGCTTCTGCTGCTGGTGGGGGTGGGGGGAGATGCTACTCTGCCCTAATGGAGGAGCTGCCCCTGATGGAGTCTGTTTCAACCACCAGTAATCAGATGGGACCCACAGCAGTGTCAAATTAAGAATTTTAGGAGCCCTGGACACCTCATATCTATGTACCCCCGTTCTCAACGACTTTTAATTGTTTTAACCGATTTTCTTCTAGTTCAAGCTGGCATGATACATAACAAACTTTCAGAAATGCGATACAACAGTTGAAATATTGCTTTCTAGTGGCGCCAAAAACGCTTAATATGACTTTGTGTGACGAGAGGGAAAGTCAGGGAGGTGTGACAGACAGAAAATTCACTTTTTCAGAAAGCCCCTTAAAAGGTTGGGGCCCTGGGCAATTGGCCATTTGTCCATGCCTTAAAACGTCTTTGACAGAGGGCCGCTAGTTTCCAGACTGAGGAGGCCTTGGCAGTTGGGACTGGGAGTCCCCCCCTCCCTCTCCAGGTTACTGTTTGCTTTCACTACAGGACCCTCCTCGCCCACTCGCATACTCATGGAATCTTGCAAGTGGGTAACAGGATAAGGGGCCCTGTGTGTTGATAGGCCTCTCTGATGGAAGGAGGTGTGCACACAGAGGAGGCTTGTCAGGGCAAGGCCACAGCATACCCGGCGGTTGCTACTTGACTCAAACCACATTTGTCTTGTCTGCTCAGAAAAAATCAAAGCCACATGACCTGCAGTTTCCAGGCCGTGCCTAGCACAATGTACCTCCAGACTGCTTCTGTTTTGGTCTCATGAAACCAGTAAGATGTTGGCAGGTTGCCATGAGTTCCCTCGCCCGCCATATGGGGCCCAGGAAAGGTGAGGTCGGCACTAGCACTACAGACCCAGAACCTGGTGAGTCACCGTGCTCCACCCCCGCCAAACCTGGCACAGCCCCTCCACGGAGGTGGGACTTGCAGTAGAGGCAACCAGCTGAGAAAAGTGGGAAAAGACACATGCATGTGCGATAGGAAGGGCGCTCCTCACAGAGGGGGGCTGCTGGAGAGGAACTGAGAAAGGCTTTCTCCGCCTACCTGCAGTGTCTAAAAAGAATACAACCAGTGGGCTTAAGACACAGCTGAAAAAAGGCTAACACCACTGGGGGGTTTGGGAGGAGGGGTACCTCAAAACCATGAACCCTATTTGTCTGTGGGACACAGACATGATGAGCGATGGGTGACTCCTACCCCTATTGTGTCCAGTGGTGAACTGGTTAACCATTGATGCTCTCCAGATGTAGCTTACAAGTGGTGGGGACATGCCCGATGTACCTTGCACCTTTGTGTTCTGGACCACGCCTCGAGGGGAGCACAGACTAGATATTTCCTGCATGCTTTTTGTCTTCAGCTCACAATTTGTGTGGAGGAAAATGACCGAGGGACAGGGAGTCACATTTTTCTTCATGAACAAACCGTGCAGTTTCGGAGAATTGATTAAGATCCTGCTACCCCAGGTCCCATCATGTGCTAGGGGACTGATCGATGAGGAATTAGTTTCTCCCACCTCTAGAAGATGTATTGTTGCGGAGTAGAAGGCAGATTTTAAGTCTATATGCACCGTGGGTTTCTTTTATCCCTGTTGCACCTTTTGATTAGGGTCAGCCTCACTGACTCCATGTGTAATGATATCCGCCTACATCTTTTACATCCCTTCTGTGCAGTAGGAGGGGGAGACTTGATGCACCATTGTATGTATGGTGAACTGCACGGAACATGGGTACTTTCTGTATTTCTACACTATCCACGTAGAACAGGCTCCAGGGTGTCCTTTCTTTAGTCTTAGTGTAAATCATTAATGGAGCACTATCTGCTGGGTAGCCTGGGACACACGTTTCTTCTGTGGTATCTATCTTACACAGTGCACTTGGACTTAGAGCATGGTCAGTGAATGCCTACTTTTGGTGCTAAATCATTGGATGGGGACACGTGATCGGGGTTTCATTTATGTCTCTTACACTTGAGTTAAATGAAACACAACATTTAAGAAGCATTTCACCTTCTCCTGTTGTCAGTCTTGCAGCTTATGAGTGGTAGCAAGAGGCAGACTTGAAACAAGATGTCCTCCATCCGTCTTTGTGTTAGAGTTTGAAGTAGGTGGGCCATACCTGGTGGTCCGAGTGTTTCTTCTGTCTGTGTGTTACTCAGCAGTGGAGGGACCAAACTCTCTAGGCCATGTGTGCCTTCTGCTCTATTATGATGTGCAGTGCTTCTGCCATAAACAATGGCTCAAATGTACTTTTCTGACTCTTTACATCACAGAGTGGGTTTACCATACTCAATGACCATATTTGATGTGCAGTTAAGCAGCGAAGTGTATAAACCACCATCAATGCCTGTTTTATTCATACTATCTTTGAATTAGTATATATGCGACAGGTGGCCATTTTCGCTTCCGTCTATGTGTTCTACCTGGCAGTTGGTGAACAATATTAGGCGGTCCATGTCTTGCTTCTGCCTCTGTGCTACATCATTCAGTGGGTGCATGCTACTAAGTGGGACAGGGGTATCTTTCACATACACACACTCACCCACACTCTATAGATTATACACAGTCTAGTTGACCAAGCCATGCTGCCGAATATGTGTAACTTGGGACTGAAGAGCCATTGCTGTTGGGCTGGCCCTGGCTTCAAGAGCATAAATACCACCAGCAATAAGTTGTACCTGCCCAGTGGAGTCCTTCCTGCTAGCAGGAACATTCCACTGCACGACTTAAGGTGGAGAGTTGTTAAATCCACCATCCTTGACAAAACGCCTTTCTGAGGCTCCATCGCCTTGGTGGCCATCTGAAGTTAAGCTTGATAAGGGCTTCTCAGCACACCAAGGATTTGCACAACAAATGGGGAACAAGCCATAACTTGACAAGTCAAAGGGAGAGATTAGAGGTGAGAATCATATTGTGGATAAGAGAAAACATATAGGGTTCTACAGAGGAAAGAGATTATAGCTTGCTCAATCTCTTGGCAAAAGTAAGCACAAGAGCAGAAGCAGTCCTCTGCATCACCAGTTTAGCACTATGGTTTCAAAAGAATTCTGAGCTAAGGAGCCACTGCAACATTGAAACTTGTTAGGATCTCTGAAAAGGGATTACAGGTTGAAATACCCATCAAAGTGATGTTGAACTAAAGCAATCCGTCTGTAATCTTACTGATGCAGTGCTAAAGGCAGTCCTTATTCAAAGATCCGGACAGGACTCTGTGCTGTTCAGGCTGCAGTGCAACATGACATAAAACGATTGTAAACACCACTAATTTTGACTGGTAGCAGCTCCCATTGGTCCGATTTGAAAAATAGAGAGCAAACAATATGCTTCTTTGTGAATGCAAACCAGCGGTGCATGCATCAATGGCGGTAGGCGCTAGATAACCTTGTACTCGCCAATCAAGTTCCCATTTTCTGGAAGAAAGTAGCAATCCATTCCTAAGTGGACAATTCTGAAATGCCTGACATAGATATGGCTGCTCCTTCTTGCAAGAGACTATGCATTGATTAGAGAAATAATTACACTAGATCTTCCCTTTATGATGGAAAGAAGAGAAACTCGTGAATTAAAAGGACACCTCTCCTCCATCTCAACTCCTAACACACCACCCCTTAGACCTTGACACCTGTCTTCCATCTCCTCCTCAGCCTCCTTGTTCATCCTCTGAAGAACCTCCTTTCTTCACATCCTCCTTACTGTCTCCTAGGGTGATCACTCCCTCCATGAATCTATCTCCCTTCTCAAAAGTCACCCTCTTTGTAGTCCCTTTTTCATTTTCATTTCTTTTTTTCACATTATTCCACTTTCCCATTTTCTCCTCTATCTCTTCTAACATGCTAATCTTTCTCCCCCTAGTCTGACCTTATATTTTGCTTCCTCATTTTATTCACTTTTCCTCTTACCCCCTTGTTGCTTTGAGTCTTCAATAACCTTTTAGTTAATTTGACTTTGTTCCTTGTCTGCTTTCCGCATAGAGTGTTGCTTAATTTATTATCTACTGTTACTTGTCTGCTCACCACCTGCCGCCCGGTTCTATGTAAGGGATTGCCATGTGTCACCATATTGTTCTTCTATGCAGTGCACTGACACCCTTCCAGTTGAGTTATGCTTTGTAAAGGATTAAAATAAATAAATAAATAAGATTCAAAATATTCAACCTAGGTAATGATTTAGCCAGGTAAGGTGAAGGGGTAGGAACGGAACCATTAGGAACCCTGACAAAATGTTGCTGTACCAGCTACACATTGCATTAACCATTGAGAGTGAGCAACTCCAGCCATCTGTGTGGAATGATTGGGTGGGTTGGGCCTACAATCCTATTTTGAGAAAATATGGATAAACATTACTCTTTGTACTTGACGGATCTGCTTTATGGACAAGTCAAGAAAACACGTATGCTACCAGTCCACTAGGAAATCTCCTGGCTTTGGTGGCCCTTTTAAAGTACATCTAATAATGCTAGAACTACAGGGGTTCAAAATTGGCCTTAAAGTATGAGAGTTAGCAGGGGCTGCATGAAGCACCCAGCTTAGAGATGAAGCTGCCACCTTCGTCACTTTTATCTATTTATAGGCTAAACAGGGCAGCAAGAAAAGCCTTATCTTCTAGTGAACGAATGACTGAATCATATCAACATGGGTCTCAAATTCATCTAAGTCAGCTGTGAAGATTTCAACCAGGACTGTTTTTTCTTTTTCTTATCCCTGCATTTTGGTATTTGTAGCATGGTTTTACGTGTTATAAATACTGGAGTAAACTATTGAATACAAAGAGGAAAACAGACATGAATGAGCTACGTACACATCGAATAACACCGCAAAACAAATTGAAAACTGTGTAAGCCAGTAAAAATATTTGAAAAGTAAGTCTAAAAAATACCAATCATTCTTAATGTGGATGGTACCTTTATCACGCAAATAATAAGCAATGTTTTTAGGCTATATGCTTAGTTAGTGCAATAAATTATTTGGGATCAAATATAATACATCTAACATTCACTAAGTTGATTTTATCAGACCATAGCAAGGTTTGCGTCTGGCTCATGCCATGGGCCAAGCTTCATGAAGATAACCTAGGTGAAATACGTCATCGAAACCGATGAATAGCCCAAAGAAAACAGTGTTAGTTGTTTTAAAGTTAACAAAATACAGACTACATGTACACATTTTTTAGTTTTAATTTAAACAGGATTATTAGTTCCAATGCCCTTTTTCCGACTGCTAGTGTGTGGTGCCTCGGGAGCAGCCATGATGCAGTGAGGAGGTAAGCTGACCAATGTCTCAGGGAAAACCCGGGGCAACTTCTTTGGAGAAGACCAGGCGTCTGAGGTAACTACGAGGAGTGACTGCTGGCGTCTGCCAGACATCCTTATGAAGCAGGACGGAAGGCGATTAGAGCGGTAGCCACTGATAGCGAGTGAACTGGCGGTGCGGTACTGGGCTGTGGGAGACCGTTGCAGTGCTTTGCTAGGCCTGGTGAAGCATTATAAAGATGGTGTACTGAAGTTGGTAACTTGCTCAAGTTCAACCCTTCTTGGTTCATCAGTGTGAAAAGAGCATACGTTTTACAAGTTAGTGTAGTTGCTACTCGACCACCCATTGAGCATTAGTAGCACACACAACGAAGCTGTATAGCTAGGGTGTTGGTGACAATATTTTATGCAGTACATGCCCCCAAGAAAATAAACGGAGGAAGCAAGACTACTAGGGATGGAACACATGGCTACTGTGGTGTATTTACAGGGCACACTCAGGTCAGGGTTTTCTATGTTCGTGCACGCCTCCCTTCATTGTAACGGAGAAGTGTTACATTTGAGGTGACTATCAGTGCTTACATTGATGACGTCATTTGTGATGCCTCATTTGACAATACTCTCTTGATCGCGGTGAAATAACATTTTTGGAGATCTGCAAAAAAGATATGATGTTAACTAGTATGAGGTCAAAATACAACTCTGAGCAACCCATCATAAATTAGTGTGCGTTGAGTGAGGGTTATTTCAAGAGTAATGTGTACTTACTTAGATGAATAGCATTAATCAGCCTCCATAGCAATGATGGGAAGCGTGTTTCCCAAGGGGATGGGCTCTATCCAGCCTGTGAAAGCCTATGTGGATCTCCACTGAAGGGCACTATAGCCTCTATCTGGAAGCCTTATGAATATTTTGAAGCCAAAGTCCGAAAGCATTACTACAAGATCTGTACCCAAAGGTGAAAAACTTCAAATCTATTTATTAATGAAATCCATTGGTATGCGATTGAGACTACTCCACCACTATATTTGTATGTTGGAATTGTAAAACCACAGTACAAGCAGTCTAGCACACCACCAATGTATCAACTGTAGTGAGCAGTGTTGCAGTAAAGGGGCCATCCATTCCTCAGAACCTCTTAAAATTAATTATAATGCGACAAGGAACAGAAGAATGGTGGCTAGCTACTGATTTTATCAGATTGATCTCATGGGTACAACTAAAATCACATCTATTTCCTCTTTTACATTTAACTTTAGCAGAAACATAGCCCTTGGATACAGAACATGATTAAACTGTTTCCAAAAACACCTCTCCAAAGTTTCCCTGGGGCCTGGGATCATCTGTCCTTTTGGCTGCAAATTTCCAAAATTCTTTGTCGTTTTTTTATTTATATTTGACTGCATTCACCATCACTGTCTTCCCTTTACACTTTAGACATTCATTGTTTTTTTTTTAGAATGGTCCAGCAGCCTAATTTTGATTTATCGATGGCTTGTGGATTGCTATTTGTTTTGCCGCATGTCCAAACTCCTTTGTTCTGCACACATAGCTCATTTGTCAGTGATTCATTCTCACTCAAACCACAAAATGTTGGAACATGTAGTATCTCTGGGCTCCTTCTGTCTCCACTGCACTACGCTCTAAACGCCAGCTTCTCACTTTAAGGTCAGAGAGCCCTTCCTGCCAAACTTTTGTATTCTTAGAGATCAGAACATACAGTTGCACACGAGGCAACCACACAGGGCTGAAATGCGCCTTCATATATCAAGAGCTGAAAATATCTGAGAGGTTCTCCTCTCACCTTGTACGTTGCTTCCCGCTAGATTTTGACTTTACATCATTTCATACAGAAGCCTGCTAAATGTATAACCATTTGAAATCGGTGTCAGTATTCAACTTATGTTACTTATCAAACTTCATAGCCAAGGACTAGTGTTCACCACGTAACCAGATATAATTTAGGAAGGTTTGCCAATGGATGGGCAGGTGAGTCAGGCTTTATGGGTCCGCTGATTATAGGTAAATGACTAAGAAGCAGGGGCGCACCTTGGTGAGTAAGACTGAGGGGGTGTCAGCTTCAGATTTCCCGACAATCACGCTGGCATATAATGTTAAAATACATTAAATGACAAGCAGGGTGCATAAGAGGGACTTAAAGGGCAATGGAAAGGGAGAGGAATGCGGATTGGTAGGAGTACCAGGCAAGGAAAAACAATATGTTGTATGATAAACAACATTTTTAGCGATTTCAAAGCTGCAATGAGGGAGAGCGTGTCTGTTTTTGTCTGTGTGTATGCAAAATTCCCAGTGAAACTTCTCGCCATACTCGACTGAAAGTACCCGTACCCAACTTTTCATCAGAAAGTACATTTATTAGGGGGGTGTAACACCCAAACACCCCCCTGAGGCTACGCGCCTGCTGAGAAGGCACTGCAAACATTTTCTTCCTCCATCTTCTAATCATATAATCCATAAAACACAAACGGGTACGAAAACTGCTCCTCATTAAGCATAATAACAATGAGGCAAAACTGTGATTAATGGAAATGCCTGGGCAAGCATTTCTTAAAGAGGTCCTTGCTCAAGGCATTATTCCACTTCAGTTTTTAATTCACTTGTGCTAATATAAAATGGGAGAACAGTATGCAAACATATGTTCACCATACCCACAGAGATGCAGTGCAGCTTGAACTGCCAGGCCACATTCCCTCTGTACAATAAAGAGCAAACCCAGGTACATTGGCCCTTTTTGGGCCTTATCGGTTAAGTGCAGCTTCAGAGCCTATGGCACAGAGAGCAAATCACTGCATAGGCTTCCCACACAGAAAGACTCTTCGAGACAACAAAATGCTCATGAACCTCTAAATCGGTCGGTGAGCGTTCTTGTATGCATGTGTCAAGCCCAGCTTGAAAGACTCATGAACACTGAAGCTAATGTGACTACTAACCCCATCCAGACACTTCTAAGATCAGCAAGACTTAACACAGGTAGGAAAACTGTGTTTTTCCCTGACAGTTCCCCAGCTCCATTAAGTGGTATGTAGGCAGTGCTTAATTTGTGAAAGAAAGAGCGCTGGTGCCTGAAGCTCTGCTCAGAAATATTGTTGTAACGAGTACCAGGGCTGGTAGCCTTTAATCTGCTTTTGGACACTCCCTGCCTCTTTATCTTTCTCTTGCAGGCTTCTGCTTTCTCCCTGTGTGATGGTTTTCCCATCTCACTCTTCCTCCATATTTCCGATCCGTTTGTTTTTCCCTCTTTTGCACTCACTAGATATCTGATGGGGAAAAATAAGTGCTGGTCCCCAAAAACAAGTGCCGGTGGCCCCCACAGCAATCACCAGCTCAAATTAAGCACTGCATGTAGGTAAGTATGTACCATCATACTTTAAAGTACCCCCTAAGTTACACCGCAGGAGACACGGTACACAAGACGAACATCTGTGGCTATCATTGCTATGATAATATAATGCAACACTGGACTAGTACTGGTACGACTGAGGCGGAACAGTTATGATAACTTCAAGAAGTGTCCAAGTGTTACAATAGAACACAGCATAAAAATAGAAAGGGGACTCCTCAATAACTAACAGCAAACTTGACTGGCAGAAGTGTGCGGTTTGCTGTAACATCTCAAAAGTACCATCACATCTATGGCTTCCTGAAAATTCGTCGAGCCAAGCTTATCATGAAAGGGAAACTACGTATTGGTAGCGTACCTTCCAGACATACATGTAACCTACATATCCTTGACGTTTGCACACAGATATAGAGAACTACATATCCCTTCAGTCCACGGACAGAGCTGCTCCCTCAGTTATAGAGCCATCAAGATGTGCACCATGGTCTACCATGGATACCTTGAGTAGGAAGAGGCAAATATCCAAATTAGGGCAATGATCCCCTGAGTCATTGTCCACTGCAAAGAAGCAGTAACAGAATCTCTGGAAGAGCACATTCTCTAGAGCTCGTTATACGACCCCAGGTTCATACGATTTTGGACATTTGAACTGCAATTCAGGAGAAAGTGTATAAGTGCAGGGAAGATGGAGAAAGAAGGGAGAGGAACTCTAAATTCTGATCTATGGGCAGTGGTCTTGAATACAGAGTACAGGAATAGCAAGATTCCTTAATATTGTTGCCAAAATAATAAGGACCACAATATCGAACAGTAAGTGCCTGCCTAAAGGGAAGTATAGATTTATTATTCTTGACTCCACATCTACGTATCAAGGAGATATATAAATCGTCAATGTACATGTATGGAGTTAAGTATAGAATTCTATGCATACTTACCTGTCAGTATTTTTGCGTGTGATATTTTAGCTAAGATATTAGGGTATAACGATATTCCCTACTCAATATTCAAGCCTCACACCCATTCTGACCACCTACAGAACTCAAGAGGCACTTCCCACTCAAGGCATGAGGACAAAGGTGAACAACCCATCACCCCCACGCCCCACTACGTTGGTCTCTGATCATCAGACCAGGCAGTTAATTTCTTTGGTTGGTTCCAGGGAAAGATGCAGCAAACAAAGAAACCATTGGCCTTTCCTCCTTTGACCCCGCCGTGACCTGTCCTGGAGGACAAGGTGTCTTTCAAATGGAAGCAGCTTCACCACCGGGTCCGCTGCACACACATTCCATAAAGCGAGTGACCCGCAGAGAACGCAGAAGCCTGGGAATCGGGCAAAGAAGGCCTGGTCGCAAAAAAAAAAAAAACATTATGGACGTATGAAGAGAAATCGAGCACAGAGTGGGGCACGTGCACACTATGCAAATTAATGTCTAATTCTCGTGAGCAAGGAGAAATAAGGACTGCAACACGCCAGAGACGAGTCAGCGGATGCATTGGGGTGGGGATGAGGGCCGCGCAAACTGCAAGGATTCCAAATTTGGGAAGTTATTCTGCTGTGCTGGAGTGCTGGAGTCTTCTGTCACAATGGAAGAATGCTTGTATGGCGGGAGAGCTGGGAAGCCGGAGAACACTGACTTGAAGATAATATTGAGGGATAACTCCTTTAAACACAAGCAGACACCATGTCCATGCACCAAGTGCGTGCCAACCTCAAAACTCCCATTCCAATGGCTTCCTGGTGCCGCCCCATGAGCTGCCCGGCGGTCAGGGCCTGCCTGCTCCGGTAGCTGCAGACAGCAGGAGCCAGGAAGGGGGAGTCGGACATGCTTGAAGGAAACTTCTGGCTGCTTCTAGAATTTGGACGCTGAAATACTTGCGCTCATGCCAGCATTTTACTTTTTTTTCAAACAGAAAGATTTCTTTCAAGGGCCCAGAATTAGAAGTGCGAGCTGAGGGGGAAGCAAGGGCTGATGGGGAGGAAACAATATGTGCATATTTTGTAAGAGTGCACACACCATATTTGCTTGAAAACAACAGGAAAATCGTGCCTTGTTAAAACACTTCTGGCTTAGTTCTCTGGCCACAACAGATAACATTTCATAGCCAACGGAATTAGGTTTTGGGGGCTTGCAGGTTTATAGGGACGAAAGGCCCCACAATGTGTTGAAAGCTGTGACATCTCACCCTTTTGTCTCCGATTTGGCACTAGCTTCCTATCTTCGATTCAGCTGGATGTGCTCCCTGTTGTTTTTGAACGCCCCCTGGGGTATTGCCACAGTACTCCCCCACCCGTCTAAGAGGAGACTGACAGCTGGTGGTGGCTGTGTTTATAGTGAGCGGAACAGGTTTTTTAACTCGTATCTTCACGACAGAAGTAGATTGAGTCCCTCTTTTTAAAATATGCTAGACTCCCCCTTAACTAGTTTCTTTCACACACCCACGTATGCGTGCTGTAATTGTAACAAATGCATTTTTCTAGCTCATGTGTGTACAGTTGGGGTGTTAGACCAGTGCGGTATAAATTGTAGTTTATCGCCTGGCTGCCTTCTGAATGTGTCATTCCCTGCACAGATTCCCTCTGTAGTGCCTCGAAGCCCATTCTTGAAGAATCCACACTCCTTCCTATCCGGGCATGAGTCATTCCAGAGGTCACAGTACCAACACGTGAATATGCTTTTGACAGGTCTGTCTGTAGCCCTGCAGAGCATTGAGCTACTGATAGTTGATTTGTCTGTCCTGTCTTCCCTTAAACCCACGTTATGTGGCCGTCTTTGGCCCTGCAATGACAACTGTCTTGAAACCGCAGTGACCCCATATAATAGGTTTACGCCCTCCTCCTGGAATACAAGTTCACGTCTTCCTGTCTGCTCCCACTCTTTCTTTGTGGCTTCTCTGACTTTTCGGTGGTTGGCCAGAGTTAATGGTTTTGTCCATGGCACCTTTTGACATGCCCTGACATCCACCAGAACCCTGATGTGACCCTCCTTGCCAACAGATTTTGTTACATCTGTATATCAGGGGGAACTGTTGCATCAGCACAGAACAATGTTTGTCAGGATCAGGACTCTGTGTGCCTGTTCTTTCTTTTGGAAGAATGCCCATTTTGGCCTGGCCAGGAAGAGGATGGAGCTATACAGCAAAGCGTGGAGATAAGGTGGACTCTGACCAGGAGGACAAGAAGTGAGCAAAGTAGTAGGAAGCACGCATCACTGCCACTTTAAAGAGGTGTGTCCTTCAGGTGTATTGAGGACCTTGCAGCCTACCTGGTCTGTGTAGGAAAGTGGAGTATTATGCAGTGAGACTGGATCTGCTTCATTATGAAACAGTCCCACAAAACCCCAAACTGGGACCTTTAGATTCACTTAATTAAATCCCTAGCTCTGTCCTAGTATAGTGGCACAAAGCAGCCAGGCTTTACTAGAGGAACATGTTAAGCATTTCAGAGGACCAACATGGACGATAAGTAATTGACACAACTCAAACGAAATCCGACACCAATTTATAAAAATAGAGAAGAACTTTATTGAAATTTATACACCAAAATGTACACAAACAGATACATAGAACTGGATTTATGGATTTTAGAAGGATAAATAAATCAGTGCAAGTCACTACTGCAAAACTTTAACATTGCAGTGAATGGAGAAAATGACTAGTACCAGTTGTCCACCAGCAAGTCGAGTCTAGTGAAAACCGCTTTGGGTTAAGGTGACGGGGGTCCGAGGACCAAGTCCCAAGTGTCAGTCGAATTTTACCTGGCTTTTAGGGCCCGGGCCCAGAGGTGCCCTTGCTGTCTATGCTGCTGAAGTGAGAGCCAATGGAGTGCTGATTTTACCACTTAGATGGTGCTGGTGAGGAAACGGATACAAAAACTTGACAACAGGGCCACTGAGGGGACAAGTTGGAGATGCTGCGGGTTTCCCTTGAGGTGCAGTGTCGAACAAAGGTAGTGGTAGCTGTACTGGCCACCAACAAGCCTTGGCAATGGCAAGCTCAGCCTTGGATTACTTTTACGTCCTGGTGTCTGGGGGAATATGATATCCACCTGAAGCTTGCTGGCCATCAGGACTATTTTGCCCAAAACGCACTAGACCATTTACTTTTGGGCGATCGCTCTGCGGACCCAGTGGCCAGTGATTCTTTGGTTTCGGGTGCATGCTTTTACCTGTAGGCTGCAGGGGAATAGTACCTCTGGTCCAAAGGAGTTCTAGAGCTGCCTTTGGTGCTCAGAGAAGCTCCGCTTGCCTTCGGACCTGGTATCTGCTCCGGGATGAGTTGCAGTCAGTTTTTCAGCGTGTGCAGGTCCTGATGTCGCCGACTCGGGTCTATTCTTTGTCTTTTATTGCAAGTTGAGTCAGAATTGAAATTCTGGTGCCCCTTAAATCATAAATTTAGGACTATTAGCAGCTTGGGTGCAAGTAGCCAATGGGCTACTAGGCCCAGAAGCTAATCTGCCCCTGAGGTGACCACATCCAGGTTGTATGCCACCTTTTCTACCCAGAACCCTCTATTCTACCACTTTTAAAAATGGCAGAATTCATCCTCAGCTGTGCAGACGAGGTAGCCCACCCTTTGGGTGTGGCTAGACTTCTGGGGGTGTATACCTCCTGACTACCTAATTTTCCTGCCTGCCCTGGTGCAAATGTGCCTGGGACAGGAGGATGGGCTGCCTGATGGCATATCTGAGGTGGTGAGGGCTTTGAAGCTCACCACCTTGATGTGCAACTTCACTAGCTATCCTGTTAGGGAGGGTGGTAACACATACCGCACAGGCAGGGCTTTGTTTCTGACTCCTGGGTGTGATCACTCCTCTTACCAGGGGGTCAGATCCCTGGTCCGGCAGCAGCAGCAGCTTCAGGTTCCCAGCAGCCAGCCAATGCACAGGAATGAATGGGGAAATCACGTGGGCAACCTTCAAGGTAGCTACCTGGGTGCATGTTAGACTAAATCTGGCTTTGAAATAAAGTCAGATTTAATGAGACAAGCCCTTTGATACCAAACATGACATTTTTCCAAGGTACAATAATTGAGTTGGCAACCTCAGGATGCCCAGCTGCCAGCCGTGTTATCCTATGGCCCTCTGACCAATTATAGTAGCTCTTAATGGAAAGAGGCTACTCTAGAAACATATGTTTGCACTTAAATGACCTGCCTTTAATATAATTCACCCTGCCTCCTGGGCTCTGGAGGCCTAACTTAGGAGTGACTGGCTTATATTCAAATTAGTGCTTTGACCTTGAAACACATGGTGAAGTCAATGTTGAATTGGAACAGTTTGCACTGCTCCTGCATTCTGCAATGGCAGGACTGCTGTCATTTGTTTACTTGGGGCACTCAGGTTGGCACATCCAGTGGTTGAGGCCCTGGTGACCCCTTCCCTTTCCCAGTGTATCATTGGTACCATTTTCCAGGGACTTTTAAGGGGAGTTAAAGTTCTTGCCAATTGGGGACACCAATTCACATACATCATTTTTAGAGAGCGAGCACTGGCACTGGGGCCTGGTTAGCAGGCTCAAGTGCACTTTTAGAGTCATAACCATCAACACTGGGGGAAAAGTCAGAAAATACAGAAGACATACTGCTTTGAGAGAAAGGCCAAAGATCTCCAGTAGGTGTGGCCTGTTATCTTTATTGTAGGAATCAGTATTATAATTTCTCATTATTATGACTCTCCCTGTTGACATTCACTTTTAAATTAGTATTAGCAATCTTTCATCTTTATGTATTATCCTCAGCTTATAATTAATTTTGAGCCTCTGCATTAGCTTTAACTTTACACATGAACCTTAACTCCTTAATTTATCATTACATTAGTTGTAATTAGATGCCTTTCTAGTATCAAGTCACCCAACTCAAGTTTACCTCTATTGTGGGAACTGGTTCTGGGTTCTCTTGGCAAACAGAGGTCACTGAGTTCCATTTGTCTTGCTTCAGGCCTTGTACCTCCTATGTTCAGTGGCCTCCTGCTGAACACCAGATACACCCTTTAGCACTTGATTCTCAGGCTAGCGAAGCACATCTTCTCAAGACTTACTTAGGGAGGTGATGTGGGCATGGCCGTCAGTTAGGGGTCCCCATGGGTCACAATTGCGACCCTCATCTTGCTCCTTGCCACCCCTGGCACTGCCTCTGCGTCCCCTGGCCTCAGAGGTGGCAAAATCAGTGCCAGGATCACAGGGGCAGCTTGCCCTTATGGGCGTTGACTGGGGCTCCACTTCCTTGTTTTTAACCAGTTTATTACACTAATAGTGAATAATATATTATTCACTATTAGTGTAATAAAAAAGGGAGGGCAGTTAGCTGGAATATGACCCACCTTGGTAGCTGAGATAAGTAAAAACACTTTTTAGTGTATATTGTGTGCATGCTAGCGGGTGAAAATGTGCTTATGTAAAAGAGAGTGTGTGTATGAGAGAATGTGTGTTTGTGAAAGTATATGTGTGTGAGTGAAAGTAAAGATGAAATCACGTCTGATGTCACTTCCGCTACCCCTGGTATTTTGGCGAATTGACGTCCATGAATCTGGGATAGAGACTCAGAAGTCAATGCCATATCTTATAGCGCTTAATAAATGAATGTCCAGACAGTGCGTTATCTTTTTTTAAGAGAAAGTACTAATTTCTACTCACATGGTGAGATGCTGTATAAAAAACATGGATGCACTAATCTCTACTGTAGTATACAAAAGGGGATGATGTGATGCTTTACAGTGAATTTGCAATAACAGGGTTCCTACTGAGATTGACATCGGGGTCTGTTTGTAATGATTCTCTGCCCTGAGCAGGGTGACTCCCTTTCGGTTGCTTTTACTGGAGCAGGCATTGAGGAGTACCGAGTCTCTACCGAACTTGTTTCAGTAGAGTTTTTAACTTCAAGAAACTTAAGGACCTTTCTTTGGGTCACTCTTAGTGGTTATGATTTGTTATTATTCTCTTTGGGTGGGACATCTTCTTGGACGTCTCATATTTATTTATTTGATGCTTTTATACAGTGGGTGTAAGGCCAAAGACCAGAGAGGAATTTATATAGAGATTGCACAAAGTCTATGAACAGATCAATGTCAATCACAATGTGAAAGTCAATAAGGTAGCTGTAAAATTCAAATTAGTAAGCATTAAGGCAAGCGATAACAGTTTAAAAGTACCTACATAAGGGAGATCCATGAAATTATGTACAGGGTGTGTGTATTCAGAGCCTGACTGAAGTATCAGGAGCCCAGGGGTGGCTCCTACCTGAGGATAGGTCTGATGGACTACCTCAAAGAGGAGGAGATGCAAGGGTTAAAAATAAGTTGTTTCAGTTCTCATTTTTAGACGCTGGAAGACAGAGGTTAGTGTGGATGGCAGCTGGGCTAGAATTCCAGACTCTCATTGCACAACTTAAGAAGGACCATATTGACATTTTAGGTTTTTGAAGACCGCTGTGTCAAGAAGCAAAGTGTCAGGGCTGCTGAGCTGTGGAGAGCCCTCTATACATGCAGTTCCAGTGTTTGGAGCAGGAGCATACCACGACTGCTGGATGCCCAAACACAAATTACTATCCTCCTGGTGCCTTCCCCGGACCAGTTATGGCAATGATGTGGGAAAAGTCACTTGTAAACAGCACTCCTTGGTTCCGCACATGATTCCTGCAGCCAGTTGGGATAATGCTGGTCGAAGTTTTTGTTTCACAGTACCACGTACTTCAGGGAGCTTTGTAAAGAACCTGGATTGCTTGCAGGGCTTCTCTGAAAGTGGGGTTTGATGTATGAATGTCTCCCCGGCCAATCAGCAGATTGTAACATGCTCAGTGGGGCTAAGGGATTGAAACTGCACTGACATCTCTTCAGAACACACCCAGGGAGGGAGGGCTAGTGAGCTCATGGTGCAGATAGGGCAGCTATGCACACACTTTGAGTCACAAGGGCACGGAAGCTCACCCCAATTCTCGAAGAACTGCCCTTGTCCCGTTTATCTCAAAACACTGTGGTGTGCTGCCCAGGCACCGGTCAATGAAAAAGTCCTGGAACACTGACTTGAGGACTCTGCCCAACACAATTCTAAGACTGCTAACAAACAAAAGAAACGTGTATTCTACAGGCCAAGCTCCGAGACCGGTTTCACACTGTTCCTGTTTGAGTGAATCATTCCCAGAATTGTAAAGCCAGAGTCTTTGTGCTTTAGAGTCTGCAGGATCGAGGGGTGGAATTGGTTGTTGCTGGGGGAACCCTAAACAAAGGCATGAAAGAGGGAGAGTCTTCCTCACTCAGATACCATACAACCCTGTGTGGAGTAAATCTCCAAGAAAGAATGGAGAAGGAAGTGGACAGGGACTGCCTCGATACTTCAGAGGGGGGTATGTCTCTTTTCCTCCCCACCCTGGAGACTAGCCCACTGTAAAGCATCTCAGGAAAGCTCTGGGTGAGTCCTGCAATTCACACTGGTATCTGGCAGGCTCTCTTTATCCTCCATCTTGTTTACCATCCACGCTCAGGAGAGCCAAGTCGGATACTTGTGTCCTCATGATTCGCACATCACACACTCCATGTTAACTCTGTCAAACATGCAAGGAACAAGCATACCTGTGATACACATGCCTAGACGGACAGGATGAAGAACCTGGATGAAAATAACACCTAGATCACTTTAGCAGTCAGGAACGGTCAGTTGATAACTCTCATCATGCAGGCAACTGGTACAAAGGCTTATCCCTAACTTTACAGACTGCTTCTGTTACCACTGTCCGTTTTCTTCAGCCCAGGGAAATAACTGCAGGCATGTTCAGAAAAAGTGGAGTCCGAGTGATGTGCTCAACCAGACCCTAAGCATTCTCTTTACCTTATTTCATTACGCAGAGACTCTTAGTGCTCATGCATGATTGCCATATGTGCTGAGATGAAAATCAAAAATATCCATAGACTTAGTACATGGGATATGGGTAACTCCAAAGCAATGCAGTGGACATTCACATGCAACATGTCTCCATTAGCCACAATTCTCTGCATTAACCTTAGCCCTCTCCATTATCCTTAATTTTCATCATTCAAATCAAATCAAATCAAATAAAAAGAAATGTATAAAGTGCGCTACTCACCCGTAAGGGTGTCAAGGCGCTGGGGGGTAGGGGGCTTGGGGGGATTGGGCTGCCGTTTTACTGTTCGAAGAGCAATGTCTTGAGGTGTTTTCGGAAAGACAGGAGGTCCTGGGTCTTGCAGAGGTTGGTGGGGATGGAGTTCCAGGTTTTGGGGGCGAGGTAGGAGAAGGGTCTGCCTCCTGAGGTGGTGCGTTGGATGCAGGGAACTGTGGCGAGGGCGAGGTTGGTGGAGCTGAGGTGGCGGGTGGGAATGTGGAAGTTTACTCTTTCGTTGAGGGAGGCTGGTCCAGTGTTGAGGAGGGATTTGTGTGCATGGATGAGGATTTTGAAGATGACCCTTTTGTCGATAGAAAGCCAGTGGGGGGATCTGAGGTGGGCGGAGATGTGTTCATGGCGTGGGAGGTTCAGGATGAGGCGTGCAGCTGCGTTTTGGATCCTCTGGAGTTTCTGCCGAAGCTTGACTGTGGTGCCAGCATAGAGGGCGTTTCCGTTGTCTAGTCTGCTGCTGACGAGTGCATGGGTGACGGTCTTTCTAGTTTCTATAGGTATCCATTTGAAGGTTTTCCGCAGCATGCGGAGGGTGCTGAAGCAGGAGGAGGTGATCGAGTTGATTTGCTGGGTCATGGAGAGAGAAGAATCTAAGATGACGCTGAGGTTGCGTGCGTGGGTGGCGGGTGTTGGCGGTGGTCCTAGGGTGGTGGGCCACCAGGAGTCATCCCATATTGTTTTGTTGGGGCCATTAACTTTCTTTTCACTAGTCATACTTTTATGCATTTAGTGTAATCTCCTTTTATTAACCTAAAATCTCATTTAATGTCATTGCCCTATGCTGCAATTAACTCTCAATGTTAAATTTGACTTTCAGCACTAGCCTTAATTCGAACTGATAAGTTTACCTATCCAAAGTAGCCTTAACTCTCTCAGTTAGCCCGATCTTTGCCATTGGCTCTAACATTCTTGTTTACTTAATTCAACCATTAAACCTTACTCTTTGCACCCCCCTCACCCTGGTTGACCAAAACTCTCGTGATTAGCTTTCTGTCTCCCTGTTCACATTATCTTTACTGTTAGATTACGCTTTGTGCTTTCATGTCCCTGTTGGCTGTAACTCGCCTCCTTAGGTTTAGCTCTTCATATTAGCCTTTTCTCTATCCATTGCCATCTTTAACTATTGCTGATAATTTTAACTCTCAGCATTAGCTTTAACTATCTCATCCCTTTATCCTTAACCATATCCGTTAACCTTAACTCTTTCCTTTAATTTTACTCTTAAGATTAGCAGATGCTCGGATTAACCTTACCTTGCCCCTTCAGCACTAGATGACCCAGTAGGCGTATGCCATTAATTACCCCATTGCTGTACAACAAATTGCTGAGGAAAACAACCACTTAAACTATTGACACTCATGAACCATTCCACCCCAATCAAAGCAAATTCTTCTCAATAGTCGTAACCAAGCGGCCACAACCTATAGTGAGGAAACAGCCTAAGTATTCTCAGAGAGACATACTCTTCACGACCCAACACTCCAAAGCAGGTACTAGAAACTAGTCTGCTGGCTGGCTTAATACTCCTTGAACTCTTAGCCCATATATTGGGCGCTGTGTTATGCCAAGTGAATTAATATAGCACATTGCAGCTATTAGTGTGGCACCCAAATCTCTTATCCCATGGATCACATCTTGGCAATTAGGCAATGCCATCATTAGTTAGGGCTCTACCTACAATACTGCTTATAAAACCTAAAGCTAGGCACATTCTTGGTTACTACTCAAAAGGTGTAATGAATTGTCCACCACGACCCTGTCCTCCCCCATTAATAATTAGTGTTTTAGGCTTTGTCTGGCCTCTATAATCAAGTACTAGCACTACTTCAAGTGAAAATGCAGACAGACAGATTCCGCTCTGCCAAAAAAAATTACCTGGAACCCTTCTCGAAATAACACATTCCTACTCCAGGTTCTACAATGTATGACAAGGAGCTGTGTATGTCTAAACTGCTGCAACACAGAAGTAGTGATGCTTGGAAAGGCCAACCCTGACCATATGCCACCCCACTCTGGTGGGCAACGTCAGAAACTAGAGAGTCATGTTGGACCAATTCCCAGAAACAGATGAAGGCTCCACTTTAGGTGTACCCTTCGCCTTGCTCTTTTCAATTAACAACATTTTTACATTGTGCCGGGGATTCAGTCATCTTATTACTTACCACAGTCGTTTGGTTGTTCTTCGTGTTGTGTCCTCCCCTTTAGACACGGGACACCATTAACATGAATTTTTTGTTGTTGTATTTTGTCATTCTTTGGCCAGTCTTTAGAGGCTGCAAGAAGCAAGCACATCCTCATGGGGTTGGCACTACCATAAGGTAGTGGTGTAATGTTTTCTGTTTTTGAAGTGAGTGGCAAAAAGCAACGTATTTAAAATAACAGTAATATTGCAAGCAGGACAGTTTGGCCGAGGCAAGGCACACAAAGGCATTTCATTTCCTGCACGGGGTGATGGGTGATGTTGTTGCATGTTCTCGCCATCGCATGCTGCAAGTGCTGGAACCATTTTCTGGTGTCTATGTGGTTGGTGGGAATTCAGGGCTTTAAAGCCCAGTAGAGCGGAGTGACTCCTGCATGTTCCAGCAGCTCGGGAAATCACACAAAGGGAGCGGTTACCAGCTTCAGCACGCCTCAAACTCGCGGAGACCTCCGGGGCTTCTCTTTGGTTGTATTGTGGCATGCCTTTGCACGTAGCAAATCACAATGACACCTTGATGGCAAGAAGATACTGGTTCTATAAATGCCCGCTTTGGAACTTAACATTAAATTATATGTTTTGGTGCAAACCATTTTTGATCTGGCCAAGATGTAGCATTAGCTGTCTTGACAGACTATTTTCTTACCATAGTATCAAAATATTTACGAGAGCTTTCAGCCAGTCCATTGCAGGCATTGATCTGTGCAAATGTAATTCACGTTTTGCGGATCCCCACCACAGAAAAAGACAGCTTTACATTTAGTTTTTAGATGTTTTATTAAAGTGCTCTCGACGAGATGGATGCTCAGTTCGTGGTTCGAGCGAGGGGTAAGGTAAAAAATAAGATGGGAACATATAGAAACCAACCTCAGGGGAATAAGGAAAGTAATTTCGGGATTTCTAATGAGTCATTCGTGTCCAATTAACACTGATTTGGCAGTGTCATCAGAATTTAAGCTCGACTTCAGTTAGTGCCCTCTTCTGTCCCACATTTTGAGTAGGTACTAGATCATAAATCGTGTGGTGGCTTCCGAAAAATAGCTCAACAGGTAGAAAAGCATTTCTGATTCCTATGTACTTGATCTTATTTCCTCTGAATGATCACTAGTAGGGGCAATTTATCAGGAAGTGGGATAATACTACTGTATTGTCATGGGGACAGACATTTTTCTGAGGCTGCGAGATTCCTTTTCTTGATCATTAAAAGAAGACTTCATTAAGATTTTAGTGTGATTTTAGCGTGATGATACATATGCAGGGCCTGCTCGGGGTGCACGTGGAGTTCATGTTGCTTGCAGGTAAGGGGTGGGCACCAAGAGTATTTAGAAGGGAATCCTGTCCATTTAATGGTGCTGTTTTTGGGGGGTGTTTAGGCAACCTGCCGATTGCACCAGCACCTATCCAGTGTCACCATCTGCTCCAGCCGCCTGAGCCACAGTCTCAACTGTTTTCTGCATTTAAGGAGACAAGAACTGACAAAAGAAGGTTCCCAATCAAACAACAGGTCTAGCTGAGACATTCCATACAGTAATAAGCAAAATTACCCAGATTGGAGGAACTTCTTACGACATAATCAAGGGAGACATGTAGCACAAGCAAAAAGGGGGTTCTTGAGGAAGACCCATTGGTAGATGTTGACCCTGATTTTTTTGTTGTTCACTTGGACTTTTCCAAAAGAAAGGCTTTGGGTATTTTAGGCAGAATCATAACTTTTCAGCCTCTAGCAGTGCATCAATGAGTGACGGGCTAGATAACAGCTACGAGTTTTACGACCTATGTCTTTTTAGTTTTGCTAAAGACATCTTGGAGACATTCAGAAAGCTTTCCTGGGAATGCATTCCACTCATTGCTTACCGTTAGCTTTGTTGTTTGTACGTCATATTTGCTTGCTTTCCATTTACTGGCTCCATTTGTTTTAGGCTATCCAGCTTCAATTGAAGATAGGTAGTCTGAAATGGCAGTGTTATTCCATTCTAAGTCACTGCACTCTACTCTGCACCACTCCACTCTAGGCAGCTTCAATCTATGCTTCTTTACCCCACTCCACGCCATGCCAATACACTCTACCCCACACTAATCTACTGTGCACCACTGTACTCTTTGCCAGTGCTCTCTACACCACTCAATTCCGTTCCACTCCTCTCTATGCCACTCCACTATCTAACACTGCACTCTATGTCACTACAATATATGCCAATGCATCCTACTTTGTACCACCACACTCTACACCAGGACACTCCATGCCAAACCACTCTATGCAACTCTAATCTACTCTGCACTCTGCACCCCTATACTCTACCATGCACCAATCCACTCTACTCTGAAACAATCCACTCTACACCACTGCACTCAGTGCCACTGCACTTGGCACCAATGCACCCAGCGCCGGTCCACTGTGTGCCACTCCACTCTTCTCTGCACCACTGCATTCTACACCAGTGCACTCTTCTACTTTACTCAAAACCAATGCACTCTACACCACTGCATTCTATGCCACTCTACCCTGCACCACTGCACTCTAAGCCACTGTACTCTACTCTGCAACACTTTACAACACTGTGCTCTACAGCATTGTACTCTATGCCACTGCACTATACACCACTATGTTCTACTCTGCACCACTGTACTCTATGCCACTGCTTTCTATACCACTCTACTCTGCACCACTCTATGCCCCTGCACTACATGCCAGGGCATCCTAAGACACTCTATATACATTGCTACACTCCACGGCAGTCTATTCTTAAACACTACGCTCTTTGCCACTGACTGAAGTCTACACCACCCCACTCTAAGCTGCACCACTCTATGCCACTCTATGCTACTCTGCACCACTGTACTCTATGCCACTGCACTCTATGGCAAAATACACTAAATCTCTGCATTCTAAGCTGCACCACTCTATGCCACTCTACGCTACTCTGCACCACTGTACTCTATGCCACTGCACTCTATGGCAAAATACTCTAAATCTCTACATTCTATGCTAATGCACTAAATACCACTGTGCTCAAAACCAATGCATTCTACTCCATTGCTGTCTACAGCAACAGCTCTGCACCACTGCATGCAATGCCACTCTACTCTACTACACTCTATGCCACTGCATCGTACGTCACTACATGCCATTTGACTGCACGCTAGGCCACTCTGTTCTACCTGCACCACTGTCATCTATGCAGCCCTATGCAGCCCTCTGCGCCACTCTACTCTGCACCACTCTACTCTGCACCACTCTGTACCACTGCACTCTGCGGCACTCAACTCTTCAAGACTACACTCCATCACTGAACACAATGCAACTCTACTCTTCCCCACTGCACTCTGAGCCACTGCACTTTATGCCACTGTACACTACTCCACTCTACACCGTCTTTCACTTCCTACAAGTTTAGTAGGCCTGTGTGGTATGCCAACAAGAACTTCACTATATACAGTTTAGTCTACTAATAGCATCAGTAAATATTGGTTTATTTTGACTAGCTCACAGTACTACATCTAAACTCCTAAACTGACCACTCTGATTCTCTTGCAAGGAATTTGTGGAAACATATCCTTTTGCATGCCCAAGGCATCAACAAGAAAAGGTGCAAAAATGCATGTCCAAACATTTATTAAAGGGATCTTATTTTTATAATAAAATCATGAGCTGTGAACTCTAAGCACATGAACATAATATTATTATAAGCATTGTTAGAATGGTGAAAAATACAAACAATTCAACCATGTCAATTATTACTCATGTTACTCCTATCTGTCACTAATCTTATACAGTAAAGAGAGCATAATAGGAGTACCCACTGCCAGACCTGTTGGGATGGCCCAGCACCCACACCTTGGTATTATGTGTCAGGAAGCCGTTCTCAGTGCACTCACAGATGTACCTGTCTAAGTGTGCAGGATATCTCCCTTCTCAGGATGAAGGTCAGAACCAGCAGGGCTGCATCTCAGTCAAAGAGGCACAGCAGTTTCATGATAACCTCAGCATGAAGTGCACCCCTCACCGAGCCTAGCATGCATGCTGATTATATAATAAAACACTGTCATTATTGTACTGGGGCTCAGATGCAGAACAGCTTCTTTAGTTTGTCTAGAGTAAGAGAGTTGTCTCCAACAAGCACAGGAAAATAAAGCAAGAGCATCATATTCTGATAGTATGACACTGAAACTATATGTGCAGACTCCAGGGCGACAATACCAAGAATAAATGTATGCCTGTCTTGTGTTAAGGAAAACATGTAAAAGTCATAACCAGAAAACGAAGTCAAGTTAAAATGGAAATCCAAAATGGAGACTAAACATGGGGTCTACAACAACACATTTGTGTTCAATGTCATTGCACTCTACGCCAGTCTATTCTACTCTGAACCACTGTACTCTATGCCACTGCTCTCAGTACCTCTCTACTCTGCACCACACTACTCTGCACCACTCTACTGTATGACACTGCACTTTACAACACAGCACTCTCCGTCACTGAACTCAACACCATTTTACTCTGCGCCACTGCATACTATGTCGCTTTACACCACTGTTCTATATGCTACTGCACTCTATGCCACTCTACTCTACACTTCTGCACTCTACCCTGCACCACTCGACTCTACCCTGAACCACTCAACTCTATGCCACTTTACTCTACTTTGAAACAATCAACTCTACACCACTGCAATCTATTCCACACCACTCTATACTACGCCATTGCATTCTAACCCTCTCTGGTCACTGCAGTCTATGCCAAATGCACTCTAACCCACGTTGCTCAAAACCAATGCCCGCTATGTCACTGCATGCTCTGACAATCTACTCTGTACCACAGACCCTTAGACCACTTCACTGTAAGCCACTCCACACCACTCTATGACACTACACTCTATGATACTCTACTCTAATACGCTGTACTCCATTAACCTCTACTCTACGACACTCTATTCCACTCTACTCAACAACACTCTACTCCACTCTGTGCCACGGTAAACACTACTCCACTCAACAAAACTCTATGCAACCCACTCTATGCTACTACATGCCACTTTACTCCACTCTATTCTATGGCACACTATTCCACTTTACTCCACTGCATGTCACTCTGCTCCACTCTATGCCACTTCACTCAATAAACTTCTATGCCTTTCTACTCTACCCCACTCAACTCTACAACACCCTACTCCACTCTATACCATTCTACTCTCCTACATTACTCCACGCCATTCCACTCTATGACAATCTACTTCACTCTATGCCACTCTACTCCATGATGCTGTACTGCAGTCCATGCCACTCAACTCTACTCCACTCTACACCCTTCCACCCTATGACACTCTACTTCCTCCACGACAATCCACAATACTCCACGCCACTCCATGCCACACTAATTCACTCCACTCCATGCAACTCAACTCTACACCACTCTATACCACTCCACTCCACTCCTATTTATAGTACTCTACGTCACTATCCTTTAGCCCACTAACTTTTAGCCATGCTGAACAGCAGTCACACTAGTTTACAACATGGCTCAAACATATTGGTAAAGCAATAGCTCTTTCATAGGTGAGTCCTATTGGCTTTGACAATGCTTGCTTCAGTTAGCCATGGTAGTCTCTCAGATGTAGAATAGATGTCCTTGATAGCAAATCTTAATAATATGGTTTTTTTTTACTTCTGGCCGGGTGTAATTATTTTTGCCTATTGGAGTTCCAGTTGAAACGGGAATTACGATTTGACAAATGTATGCTTGCCAGCTGTGTATTGTCCTGTGCATTAGTGAGTGTTTTAGTTAGTTTGCAGTAGTTATGGGTGACAGACTTTCATACTTTTAAATAGTTTGAGGGCGTGTGATTCGGTTGCTCTGGAATCTTTGGGCTCTTTATTATTTTGTTAGTCCTCCTGAAAGCGAAAAGTCGGGCCCTGCATGTCAGGGTTTATCATTTTCATTCCTTTGTGAGCAGTATCTCTTAAAAAATATTTACTTTACCACACCGGCCACTGGGCTACCTTTTTAGTTTATTTACTATGTCCATGTAACCGTGGTTATATGGACATAGTGAAATGAAGAGCACATCAGGTAAGAAGGAAAGGGGAAATGACTTTCTCTCTGTTCAGTGGTGCTAGCCTGTTTTGCAAAGTCCAAGTGACCATAGCTGCAAGGAAACAGAAACCAGGCTTCACTGCTTGAACAGAGAATGAAGAGGAATGATACCCCTCCTATCTCCCTGTTTGGCAAATCTGTCCAGGGGCGGTTCCTCCACTATGGCGAAGGAGCGTCACCCCTCCCCCCCCACCCCCACCAGCAGCAGGAGCTGCAAATCCTTTAAAAATAAAACAATAACAAACTGTGTTTACTATCGTTTTATTTTTAAAGGGGCAGGGCAATGGGGGTGATGAGCAGTGAGAGGAGTGCACAGAGCACTCCACTCAGTGTGCATGTATGTTTGGCCGGCGTCTCGAGCTGACCAAACACACATGCGCACAATAGCTCTCTCCAATCCGGCATTGTCTTGCTGGGTTAGAGAGAACAAGTCAAGGCTCCCAGTCTTCTTTGGAGCACCTATCCAGGGCGTTCCAGCCAATCATAACACTGCTTTGAGCAGCATCATGATTGGTCGAGGGCAGGCTGGGAGCCTGGAGTGTGGCGCAGACCGGCGGTGGCGAGGTTCAGGTATGTTTTTTTTAATGTATTTATTTTTTTGTTTATTTCACCCTGCCCTGCCACTTTTTGTAGTCGCCAGCTGCAACTGAATCTGTGTGTTATTTCCAAGTAATCATACGCAAAGAGGAGATCATCCACCTCTTTGATTTGGTAACCAAAATTACAGTGGCTTAGTATGTTTCCCAAAATTGGAACATATAAAAGGTACATTTAGAAAAAGGAAAGGAAACCTTTTTTACCATTCGCTTTTATTGGAGTGGAGAAGGTTTCAAAAGAGCGAAATCTGAAAAAAAAATTGCTTACATATATTGGGAGACTCCATCTAATCTGGGAGTGCTTAACTGTGTTACGTAGTACATACTTTAGAACAATGTGGAGTGAATAAATCACCTCCTTCTGTTACCAGGCACCAACTATTTGTTGCGTATCCCTTATAAAGTTAGTTGCCGTAGAACAGACGTAATTATGTATAATTGTGGTACACTATAAAGGATTGTATGTGTACCGAAGGGCTTAGGTGTTTTGGTTGCCAAAATATAACGGTGGAAGAGTACATACCTACATAGTGGGATTCTCTTCAGAGTACATTCCCCCATTATTTGTTTTGTAACTGCTAATGAAATAATTTGATGTGCAACTGTAGTACATAGAATACGTACACATTATTTGTTTCGTGAGCGCTAATGAAATAATTTCTTGCACTTTTGTGGTACATTGTAGGAGACTCATTTTATGCTTAAGATTCAAATTGTAGTCTTAGATCATTCTGGACACAATTGGGTCATGAGATGTTATAGTGTTCTTGAAAAAAAGTGAAAATATATTTTGTTTCGACAGAACTTTTGTGGTGACCATACCGTTTTGTTACACTGACAACAATGGACCAAGTGGGTGCCTTTGACAGATATTAAGGTACATGGACTATTTGACTGTATTTTTGTTGACCCCTTGTAGGAAGTTGGCTCTGTATGTGCTATTTCAAAGTAAGGAATAGCATGCACAGAGTCCAAGGGTTCCCCTTAGAGGTAAAATAGTGGTAAAAAGAGATAATACTAATGCTCTATTTTGTGGTAGTGTGGTCGAGCAGTAGGCTTATCCAAGGAGTAGTGTTAAGCATTTGTTGTACATACACATAGACAATAAATGAGGTACACACACTCAGAGACAAATCCAGCCAATAGGTTTTTATATAGAAAAATATCTTTTCTTAGTTTATTTTAGGAACCACAGGTTCAAATTCTACATGTAATATCTCATTCGAAAGGTATTGCAGGTAAGTACTTTAGGAACTTCAAATCATCAAAATTGCATGTATACTTCTCAAGTTATTCGCAAATAGCTGTTTTAAAAGTGGACACTTAGTGCAATTTTCACAGTTCCTAGGGGAGGTAAGTATTTGTTAGGTTAACCAGGTAAGTAAGACACTTACAGGGTTTAGTTCTTGGTCCAAGGTAGCCCACCGTTGGGGGTTCAGAGCAACCCCAAAGTCACCACACCAGCAGCTCAGGGCCGGTCAGGTGCAGAGTTCAAAGTGGTGCCCAAAACACATAGGCTAGAACGGAGAGAAGGGGGTGCCCCGGTTCCGGTCTGCTTGCAGGTAAGTACCCGCGTTTTCGGAGGGCAGACCAGGGGGGTTTTGTAGGGCACCGGGGGGGACACAAGTCCACACAGAAATTTCACCCTCAGCAGCGCGGGGGCGGCCGGGTGCAGTGTAGGAACAGGCGTCGGGTTCGCAATGTTAGTCTATGAGAGATCTCGGGATCTCTTCAGCGCTGCAGGCAGGCAAGGGGGGGATTCCTCGGGGAAACCTCCACTTGGGCAAGGGAGAGGGACTCCTGGGGGTCACTTCTCCAGTGAAAGTCCGGTCCTTCAGGTCCTGGGGGCTGCGGGTGCAGGGTCTCTCCCAGGCGTCGGGACTTTAGGTTCAAAGAGTCGCGGTCAGGGGAAGCCTCGGGATTCCCTCTGCAGGCGGCGCGGTGGGGGCTCAGGGGGGACAGGTTTTGGTACTCACAGTATCAGAGTAGTCCTGGGGTCCCTCCTGAGGTGTCGGTTCTCCACCAGCCGAGTCGGGGTCGCCGGGTGCAGTGTTGCAAGTCTCACGCTTCTTGCGGGGAGCTTGCAGGGTTCTTTAAAGCTGCTGGAAACAACGTTGCAGCTTTTCTTGGAGCAGGTCCGCTGTCCTCGGGAGTTTCTTGTCTTTTCGAAGCAGGGGCAGTCCTCAGAGGATGTCGAGGTCGCTGGTCCCTTTGGAAGGCGTCGCTGGAGCAGGATCTTTGGAAGGCAGGAGACAGGCCGGTGAGTTTCTGGAGCCAAGGCAGTTGTCGTCTTCTGGTCTTCCGCTGCAGGGGTTTTCAGCTAGGCAGTCCTTCTTCTTGTAGTTGCAGGAATCTAATTTTCTAGGGTTCAGGGTAGCCCTTAAATACTAAATTTAAGGGCGTGTTTAGGTCTGGGGGGTTAGTAGCCAATGGCTACTAGCCCTGAGGGTGGGTACACCCTCTTTGTGCCTCCTCCCAAGGGGAGGGGGTCACAATCCTAACCCTATTGGGGGAATCCTCCATCTGCAAGATGGAGGATTTCTAAAAGTTAGAGTCACCTCAGCTCAGGACACCTTAGGGGCTGTCCTGACTGGCCAGTGACTCCTCCTTGTTTTTCTCATTATTTTCTCCGGCCTTGCCGCCAAAAGTGGGGCCTGGCCGGAGGGGGCGGGCAACTCCACTAGCTGGAGTGTCCTGCTGGGTTGGCACAAAGGAGGTGAGCCTTTGAGGCTCACCGCCAGGTGTGACAATTCCTGCCTGGGAGAGGTGTTAGCATCTCCACCCAGTGCAGGCTTTGTTACTGGCCTCAGAGTGACAAAGGCACTCTCCCCATGGGGCCAGCAACATGTCTCGGTTTGTGGCAGGCTGCTAAAACTAGTCAGCCTACACAGATAGTCGGTTAAGTTTCAGGGGGCACCTCTAAGGTGCCCTCTGTGGTGTATTTTACAATAAAATGTACACTGGCATCAGTGTGCATTTATTGTGCTGAGAAGTTTGTTACCAAACTTCACAGTTTTCAGGGTAGCCATTATGGGGCTGTGGAGTTCGTGTTTGACAAACTCCCAGACCATATACTCTTATGGCTACCCTGCACTTACAATGTCTAAGATTTTGTTTAGACACTGTAGGGGTACCATGCTCATGCACTGGTACCCTCACCTATGGTATAGTGCACCCTGCCTTAGGGCTGTAAGGCCTGCTAGAGGGGTGTCTTACCTATACTGCATAGGCAGTGAGAGGCTGGCATGGCACCCTGAGGGGAGTGCCATGTCGACTTACTCGTTTTGTCCTCACTAGCACACACAAGCTGGCAAGCAGTGTGTCTGTGCTGAGTGAGAGGTCTCCAGGGTGGCATAAGACATGCTGCAGCCCTTAGAGACCTTCCTTGGCATCAGGGCCCTTGGTACTAGAAGTACCAGTTACAAGGGACTTATCTGGATGCCAGGGTCTGCCAATTGTGGATACAAAAGTACAGGTTAGGGAAAGAACACTGGTGCTGGGGCCTGGTTAGCAGGCCTCAGCACACTTTCAATTGTAAACATAGCATCAGCAAAGGCAAAAAGTCAGGGGGCAACCATGCCAAGGAGGCATTTCCTTACACAACCCCCCCCCAAACGAAAGAGGATGAGACTAACCTTTCCCAAGAGAGTCTTCATTTTCTAAGTGGAAGAACCTGGAAAGGCCATCTGCATTGGCATGGGCAGTCCCAGGTCTGTGTTCCACTATAAAGTCCATTCCCTGTAGGGAGATGGACCACCTCAACAGTTTAGGATTTTCACCTTTCATTTGCATCAGCCATTTGAGAGGTCTGTGGTCAGTTTGAACTAGGAAGTGAGTCCCAAAGAGGTATGGTCTCAGCTTCTTCAGGGACCAAACCACAGCAAAGGCCTCCCTCTCAATGGCACTCCAACGCTGCTCCCTGGGGAGTAACCTCCTGCTAATGAAAGCAACAGGCTGGTCAAGGCCATCATCATTTGTTTGGGACAAAACTGCCCCTATCCCATGTTCAGAGGCATCAGTCTGCACAATGAACTGCCTAGAATAATCTGGAGCTTTGAGAACTGGTGCTGAGCACATTGCCTGTTTCAGGGTGTCAAAGGCCTGTTGGCATTCCACAGTCCAGTTTACTTTCTTGGGCATTTTCTTGGAGGTGAGTTCAGTGAGGGCTGTCACAATGGATCCATATCCCTTCACAAACCTCCTGTAATACCCAGTCAAGCCAAGGAATGCCCTGACTTGAGTCTGGGTTTTTGGAGCTACCCAGTCCAGAATAGTCTGGATCTTGGGTTGGAGTGGCTGAACTTGGCCTCCACCTACAAGGTGGCCCAAGTAAACCACAGTTCCCTGCCCTATCTGGCATTTGGATGCCTTGATAGAGAGGCCTGCAGATTGCAGAGCCTTCAAAACCTTCCTCAGGTGGACCAGGTGATCCTGCCAGGTGGAGCTAAAGACAGCAATATCATCAAGATAAGCTGTGCTAAAGGACTCCAAGCCAGCAAGGACTTGATTCACCAACCTTTGGAAGGTGGCAGGGGCATTCTTTAAACCAAAGGGCATAACAGTAAACTGATAATGCCCATCAGGTGTGGAGAATGCTGTTTTCTCTTTTGCTCCAGGTGCCATTTTTATTTGCCAGTACCCTGCTGTCAAGTCAAAGGTACTTAGGAATTTGGCAGCACCTAATTTGTCTATGAGCTCATCAGCTCTTGGAATTGGATGAGCATCTGTCTTGGTGACAGAATTGAGCCCTCTGTAGTCCACACAAAACCTCATCTCTTTCTTTCCATCTTTGGTGTGAGGTTTGGGGACCAAGACCACTGGGCTAGCCCAGGGGCTGTCAGAGCGCTCAATCACTCCCAATTCCAGCATCTTGTGGACTTCCACCTTGATGCTTTCCTTAACATGGTCAGACTGTCTAAAGATTTTGTTCTTGACAGGCATGCTGTCTCCTGTGTCCACATCATGGGTACACAGGTGTGTCTGACCAGGGGTTAAGGAGAAGAGTTCAGGAAACTGTTGTAGGACTCTCCTACAATCAGCTTGCTGTTGGCCAGAGAGGGTGTCTGAGTAGATCACTCCATCTACTGTGCCATCTTTTGGGTCTGATGACAGAAGATCAGGGAGAGGTTCACTCTCTGCCTCCTGATCCTCATCTGTTACCATCAACAGATTCACATCAGCCCTGTCATGGAAGAGCTTAAGGCGGTTCACATGGATCACCCTCTTGGGGCTCCTGCTTGTGCCCAGGTCCACCAGGTAGGTGACCTGACTCTTCCTTTCTAGTACTGGGTAAGGGCCACTCCATTTGTCCTGGAGTGCCCTGGGAGCCACAGGCTCCAGAACCCAGACTTTCTGCCCTGGTTGGAACTCAACCAGTGCAGCCTTTTGGTCATACCAAAACTTCTGGAGCTGTTGGCTGGCCTCAAGGTTTTTGGTTGCCTTTTCCATGTACTCTGCCATTCTAGAGCGAAGGCCAAGTACATAGTCCACTATGTCCTGTTTAGGCTCATGGAGAGGTCTCTCCCAGCCTTCTTTAACAAGGGCAAGTGGTCCCCTTACAGGATGACCAAACAGAAGTTCAAAGGGTGAGAATCCTACTCCCTTCTGTGGCACCTCTCTGTAAGCGAAAAGCAGACATGGCAAGAGGACATCCCATCTCCTTTTGAGTTTTTCTGGGAGCCCCATGATCATGCCTTTTAATGTCTTGTTGAATCTCTCAACCAAGCCATTAGTTTGTGGATGGTATGGGGTAGTGAATTTATAAGTCACTCCACACTCATTCCACATGTGCTTTAGGTATGCTGACATGAAGTTGGTACCTCTGTCAGACACCACCTCCTTAGGGAAACCCACTCTGGTAAAGATACCAATGAGGGCCTTGGCTACTGCAGGGGCAGTAGTCGACCTAAGGGGAATAGCTTCAGGATACCTGGTAGCATGATCCACTACTACCAGGATATACATATTTCCTGAGGCTGTGGGAGGTTCTAGTGGACCAACTATGTCCACACCCACTCTTTCAAAGGGAACCCCCACCACTGGAAGTGGAATGAGGGGGGCCTTTGGATGTCCACCTGTCTTACCACTGGCTTGACAGGTGGGGCAGGAGAGGCAAAACTCCTTAACCATGTTGGACATATTGGGCCAGTAGAAGTGGTTGACTAACCTCTCCCACGTCTTGGTTTGTCCCAAATGTCCAGCAAGGGGAATGTCATGGGCCAATGTTAGGATGAACTCTCTGAACAGCTGAGGCACTACCACTCTCCTAGTGGCACCAGGTTTGGGGTCTCTGGCCTCAGTGTACAGGAGTCCATCTTCCCAATAGACCCTATGGGTTCCAGTTTTCTTGCCCTTGGACTCTTCAGCAGCTTGCTGCCTAAGGCCTTCAAGAGAGGGACAGGTTTCTTGTCCCTTACACAGCTCCTCCCTTGAGGGTCCCCCTGGGCCCAAGAGCTCAACCTGATAAGGTTCAAGCTCCAAAGGCTCAGTTCCCTCAGAGGGCAGAACTTCTTCCTGAGAAGAGAGGTTCCCTTTCTTTTGCTGTGTTGCAGTTGGTTTCCCAACTGACTTTCCTGTTCTCTTGGTAGGCTGGGCCATTTTTCCAGACTCCAGCTCTACTTTTTCACCCTGTGCCTTGCACTGTGCTCTTGTTTTCACACACACCAGTTCAGGGATACCCAGCATTGCTGCATGGGTTTTTAGTTCTACCTCAGCCCATGCTGAGGACTCCAGGTCATTTCCAAGCAGACAGTCCACTGGGATATTTGAGGAGACCACCACCTGTTTCAGGCCATTGACCCCTCCCCATTCTAAAGTAACCATTGCCATGGGATGTACTTTTCTCTGATTGTCAGCGTTGGTGACTGTGTAAGTTTTTCCAGTCAGGTATTGGCCAGGGGAAACCAGTTTCTCTGTCACCATGGTGACACTGGCACCTGTATCCCTCAGGCCCTCTATTCTAGTCCCATTAATTAAGAGTTGCTGTCTGTATTTTTGCATGTTAGGCGGCCAGACAGCTAGTGTGGCTAAATCCACCCCACCCTCAGAAACTAGAGTAGCTTCAGTGTGGACCCTGATTTGCTCTGGGCACACTGTTGATCCCACTTGGAGACTAGCCATACCAGTGTTACCTGGATGGGAGTTTGGAGTGGAACCTTTCTTGGGACAGGCCTTGTCTCCAGTTTGGTGTCCATGCTGTTTACAGCTATGACACCAGGCCTTTTTGGGATCAAAGTTTTTACCCTTGTACCCATTGTTTTGTGAAGAGGCTCTGGGCCCACCCTCCTGTGCAGGTTTTTGGGGGCCTGTAGAAGACTCTTTACTATTTTTAGTTTTGGTTGTCTCATCACCCTTCCCCTGGGGAGTCTTTGTGACCCCTTTCTTTTGGTCACCCCCTGTTGAAGTCTTGGACACCCTTGTCTTGACCCAATGGTCCGCCTTCTTTCCCAATTCTTGGGGAGAAATTGGTCCTAGGTCTACCAGATGCTGATGCAGTTTATCATTGAAACAATTACTTAACAGGTGTTCTTTCACAAATAAATTGTACAGCCCATCATAATTACTTACACCACTGCCTTGAATCCAACCATCTAGTGTTTTCACTGAGTAGTCAACAAAGTCAACCCAGGTCTGGCTCGAGGATTTTTGAGCCCCCCTGAACCTAATCCTGTACTCCTCAGTGGAGAATCCAAAGCCCTCAATCAGGGTACCCTTCATGAGGTCATAAGATTCTGCATCTTGTCCAGAGAGTGTGAGGAGTCTATCCCTACACTTTCCTGTGAACATTTCCCAAAGGAGAGCACCCCAGTGAGATCTGTTCACTTTTCTGGTTACACAAGCCCTCTCAAAAGCTGTGAACCATTTGGTGATGTCATCACCATCTTCATATTTAGTTACAATCCCTTTAGGGATTTTCAACATGTCAGGAGAATCTCTGACCCTATTTATGTTGCTGCCACCATTGATGGGTCCTAGGCCCATCTCTTGTCTTTCCCTCTCTATGGCTAGGATCTGTCTTTCCAAAGCCAATCTTTTGGCCATCCTGGCTAACTGGATGTCCTCTTCACTGGGGCTATCCTCAGTGATTTCAGAGGTGTTGGTCTCTCCTGTGAGGGAACCAGCATCTCTGACTATTATTTTTGGAGTCAGGGTTTGAGGGACCCTGTTCTCCCTAGATAGGACTGGTAGGGGGGAATTGTCCTCCAAGTCACTATCCTCTTCCTCTGAGTTGCCACCCTCAGAGGGGTTGGCCTTTTCAAACTCTGCCAAAAGCTCCTGGAGCTGTATTTTGGTAGGTTTGGGGCCCATTGTTATTTTCTTTATTTTACAGAGTGACCTTAGCTCCCTCATCTTAAGATGGAGGTAAGGTGTGGTGTCGAGTTCCACCACAGTCACATCTGTGCTAGACATTTTGCTTCTAAAAGTTGGAATACTTTTTAAGAATCTACAACTGGTTCTAGAATCTAATTCAAACTTTTACAAACTTTTAAACTCTAAAAGAAATGCTAAACAGGATCTAACACAAGGCCCTAGCAGGTCTTTTAAGAATTTAGAAAACTTTTCAAATTGCAAAAATCAATTTCTAATGACAATTTTGGAATTTGTCGTGTGATCAGGTATTGGCTGAGTAGTCCAGCAAATGCAAAGTCTTGTACCCCACCGCTGATCCACCAATGTAGGAAGTTGGCTCTGTATGTGCTATTTCAAAGTAAGGAATAGCATGCACAGAGTCCAAGGGTTCCCCTTAGAGGTAAAATAGTGGTAAAAAGAGATAATACTAATGCTCTATTTTGTGGTAGTGTGGTCGAGCAGTAGGCTTATCCAAGGAGTAGTGTTAAGCATTTGTTGTACATACACATAGACAATAAATGAGGTACACACACTCAGAGACAAATCCAGCCAATAGGTTTTTATATAGAAAAATATCTTTTCTTAGTTTATTTTAGGAACCACAGGTTCAAATTCTACATGTAATATCTCATTCGAAAGGTATTGCAGGTAAGTACTTTAGGAACTTCAAATCATCAAAATTGCATGTATACTTCTCAAGTTATTCGCAAATAGCTGTTTTAAAAGTGGACACTTAGTGCAATTTTCACAGTTCCTAGGGGAGGTAAGTATTTGTTAGGTTAACCAGGTAAGTAAGACACTTACAGGGTTTAGTTCTTGGTCCAAGGTAGCCCACCGTTGGGGGTTCAGAGCAACCCCAAAGTCACCACACCAGCAGCTCAGGGCCGGTCAGGTGCAGAGTTCAAAGTGGTGCCCAAAACACATAGGCTAGAACGGAGAGAAGGGGGTGCCCCGGTTCCGGTCTGCTTGCAGGTAAGTACCCGCGTTTTCGGAGGGCAGACCAGGGGGGTTTTGTAGGGCACCGGGGGGGACACAAGTCCACACAGAAATTTCACCCTCAGCAGCGCGGGGGCGGCCGGGTGCAGTGTAGGAACAGGCGTCGGGTTCGCAATGTTAGTCTATGAGAGATCTCGGGATCTCTTCAGCGCTGCAGGCAGGCAAGGGGGGGATTCCTCGGGGAAACCTCCACTTGGGCAAGGGAGAGGGACTCCTGGGGGTCACTTCTCCAGTGAAAGTCCGGTCCTTCAGGTCCTGGGGGCTGCGGGTGCAGGGTCTCTCCCAGGCGTCGGGACTTTAGGTTCAAAGAGTCGCGGTCAGGGGAAGCCTCGGGATTCCCTCTGCAGGCGGCGCGGTGGGGGCTCAGGGGGGACAGGTTTTGGTACTCACAGTATCAGAGTAGTCCTGGGGTCCCTCCTGAGGTGTCGGTTCTCCACCAGCCGAGTCGGGGTCGCCGGGTGCAGTGTTGCAAGTCTCACGCTTCTTGCGGGGAGCTTGCAGGGTTCTTTAAAGCTGCTGGAAACAACGTTGCAGCTTTTCTTGGAGCAGGTCCGCTGTCCTCGGGAGTTTCTTGTCTTTTCGAAGCAGGGGCAGTCCTCAGAGGATGTCGAGGTCGCTGGTCCCTTTGGAAGGCGTCGCTGGAGCAGGATCTTTGGAAGGCAGGAGACAGGCCGGTGAGTTTCTGGAGCCAAGGCAGTTGTCGTCTTCTGGTCTTCCGCTGCAGGGGTTTTCAGCTAGGCAGTCCTTCTTCTTGTAGTTGCAGGAATCTAATTTTCTAGGGTTCAGGGTAGCCCTTAAATACTAAATTTAAGGGCGTGTTTAGGTCTGGGGGGTTAGTAGCCAATGGCTACTAGCCCTGAGGGTGGGTACACCCTCTTTGTGCCTCCTCCCAAGGGGAGGGGGTCACAATCCTAACCCTATTGGGGGAATCCTCCATCTGCAAGATGGAGGATTTCTAAAAGTTAGAGTCACCTCAGCTCAGGACACCTTAGGGGCTGTCCTGACTGGCCAGTGACTCCTCCTTGTTTTTCTCATTATTTTCTCCGGCCTTGCCGCCAAAAGTGGGGCCTGGCCGGAGGGGGCGGGCAACTCCACTAGCTGGAGTGTCCTGCTGGGTTGGCACAAAGGAGGTGAGCCTTTGAGGCTCACCGCCAGGTGTGACAATTCCTGCCTGGGAGAGGTGTTAGCATCTCCACCCAGTGCAGGCTTTGTTACTGGCCTCAGAGTGACAAAGGCACTCTCCCCATGGGGCCAGCAACATGTCTCGGTTTGTGGCAGGCTGCTAAAACTAGTCAGCCTACACAGATAGTCGGTTAAGTTTCAGGGGGCACCTCTAAGGTGCCCTCTGTGGTGTATTTTACAATAAAATGTACACTGGCATCAGTGTGCATTTATTGTGCTGAGAAGTTTGATACCAAACTTCACAGTTTTCAGGGTAGCCATTATGGGGCTGTGGAGTTCGTGTTTGACAAACTCCCAGACCATATACTCTTATGGCTACCCTGCACTTACAATGTCTAAGATTTTGTTTAGACACTGTAGGGGTACCATGCTCATGCACTGGTACCCTCACCTATGGTATAGTGCACCCTGCCTTAGGGCTGTAAGGCCTGCTAGAGGGGTGTCTTACCTATACTGCATAGGCAGTGAGAGGCTGGCATGGCACCCTGAGGGGAGTGCCATGTCGACTTACTCGTTTTGTCCTCACTAGCACACACAAGCTGGCAAGCAGTGTGTCTGTGCTGAGTGAGAGGTCTCCAGGGTGGCATAAGACATGCTGCAGCCCTTAGAGACCTTCCTTGGCATCAGGGCCCTTGGTACTAGAAGTACCAGTTACAAGGGACTTATCTGGATGCCAGGGTCTGCCAATTGTGGATACAAAAGTACAGGTTAGGGAAAGAACACTGGTGCTGGGGCCTGGTTAGCAGGCCTCAGCACACTTTCAATTGTAAACATAGCATCAGCAAAGGCAAAAAGTCAGGGGGCAACCATGCCAAGGAGGCATTTCCTTACACCCCTTCTCTGATCTATGTTTAATGTGTATACGGTGCATCATAGTGATTTATGAGATTTCCTGCAGCATTAATATAGTGCAATCATAACGATTTGTGAGATTCCCTACAGAGTAAAGGTTATTGAGTATTTAATGATAAATGTTAAAGTAATGTGTTGACAACATACATGCAATGTAACAATGGCATATATGGCCAATGTATGGATCCAAGGATAATTTTTTGTGTAAGTGATATATCAAATAGGCAATATGAGTGACGGTGATCGTTCCAAAAGAAGATGTGAGTAAATTATTGTTTTGTAATGTTTTAAGGAATAGATTGTGTTTTAATGTGAGGGTAACATATATCTATATTTTTATTGTAGCCCTGATGAAGTTTGCATAGATGGAAACACATTGGCTGTAGGCTACAAATGTGATGTTTGATTTTCGATTGCACACAAGATTGTTCCTTGGAAATTCTTCTGGCAATAAAAGACATTTAAAAAATTGTGGTCTGAAAGAGAAGTTCTTTGGAAAAAAGTGGATCTGAGAACGACCTTCATTTCCTAGAGTTGTGTTATTGGGACATTTAAACTTTGTGAGTGTTGGATCCCATATCAGTCGACATTATTAAGCAACTAGCAGAGAGATAAAGACAGCTACAATTTGTTGTCGAACAACAGGCCCAAGCGACACAAGACAGGTGAGTATACAAGCATCTATAAAAAAACAGTCTTCTCTCATTATAGATGCTTAGCAAGCCCAGGATTTTGTAATCCTGAAGCTCACTAACGCCTTAACTGACTCAAAGGTACACTGTAATAGTGTACCTAATTCAGTCCTTCAAAAGTATCAAACAGGGAGGATCTAGGTTTCTTTTTATCGATTTTGAAAGAGGTGCGTCAAAAGCCGCGTGGCCACATGAAAGCTGGAGTCAATACATCGCTCCCTTATTGTCAGGAGAGTTATAGTAGGCGTATCAGGCTGCAAATCCCTCAGGCACAACCTATTATGAAGAGATGAAAAAGACCATTCTGGAATCGCTAGGTTGTGACCCAGAGTATTACATGTCCCTCTTCATAAGGAAAAATGGAACTCAAATGATAACCCAAGGGCCTTATTTATCATATCCAAGACTTGGAAAATCGATGGTTGAAGCTTCACACTTCCACCATAGATCAAATAGTTGGGAAAATATATTTGGAGCAGTTCCTAGATGTATTTCCAGGGTTTACACAAACTTGCAATAGACAGCACCCAAAACATTATGGTGTCTTTGGCAATCAAACTAGCATGTACTTACCATTCATCACCTGAGTTTCGAGGGTCCGTTCCAAAGCCCCACACCCCTATGTCCTCCTCGTGGATGACCCAGATGAAACTTGTTATTGAACCTTTACCTGAGAGCAAACCTCTTTAAAAGGTAGGAAAAGACCCAGGCAGGGAAAGGCCCATGACAAGGACCTCCATGTTTTCAGGGTAGGGGTTATGGACATATAGCCAGGAACTTTCCCCAGAGAGCCCCAGTTCCTAAACCAATGGAAATTTGCTACACTATGGGACACGTCCTGTGTATGGGGGGTCACCACGAGCCAACCAATTGTCAGTCCTCCTCAATTGATGACATGTTAGGACTCTAGTGGATTCAGGTTGTTGCTATTCTGTTGTCCGACACAATTTGGGGGAACCCCTACAACTAGTAACTCAGAGATTAGTCTCCATCACCTGCATCCATGGAGATAGTAAACTATACCCGGTGGGCAAAGTAAACATACAGTGGCAGGATGACATAGGGTCTCTTAAAGCAGAGGTAGTGCCCTATTTGATGGAAGAAGTGATTATTGGGAAGGACTCATTTATGTTCCACCAAATTATACTTGAGTCCAGAAAAGATCCAGACGACTAGAGTTGTTACTGGAGGCTCCTTTCCATGAAGAAGAAGTAGTTGGGGGTAGGCAAAAAAAGCAGTCTAGGTCAGACAAATGCTTAAATAAGCAGATATATACACTAGTGAACCATGCTAACCCACCTTCCTCCTTCCCTCCACAGATGACAAGTGGGGACACCAGTATCAGGGCCGCACAGAGGGAAGGTCCCAACTTATCACAGGCCTGGGCTCATGCTGCAAAGGACAACTAGGGTCAGATAGGACACTTTTTTCATACAAAAGGGTTTGTTGTACTGGGGTCTGAATAAATACAGGAAGAGGAAACTGCAACTGATCATACCTCTTCCATTACATTCCATAACCTTGTGTTACATATGGCCTCTTATCTGGTATGAGGGGTCACTATGCCAGGGAGAAGACTGAGGAGTATCTACTCTGGAGCTGTTACTAGCCAGGGGTTTATTCTGAAATTAGGAGGTTTTGCGCTGCTTCCAAACAATTTCAGCTGATTAATTCCCCTATGGAGGCTAATGCCCCCCTAAGACACCCTCCCATCATTGACATCCCCTTTCCCTGTGAGGGGATGGATGTGTTGGCCCTTTACTTTCATCATCCAAAGGATACCAGTACATAATGGTTCTTATTGATTATGGAATCAGATATCCTGAGGATACCCCTATAGCTAGCATATCCACTCCAGCAGTGGCATAGGTGATGATTGAGCTCATTTTAAAGTTAGAGTTTTCAAGAGAACTTTTGAGAGACCACAGGACTCCTATTATGTCTACACTATTGTCCCAGGTATGTAAAATCTAAACATATGCTAAATCCGAACATCCATTTATCATCCACAAATAGAAGGGTTAGTGGAGAGATACAATCGAACCATTAAGACCATGTTGAGGAAGTGTGTTTCAGACACTGGTAGAGAATGGGACAAAAAGCTACCTCTAGCTCTGCTGCCATTCACAGCCATACCCAGAGTTCTACCAGGTTTTCTCCTTTTGAACTCGTGTTTGGCAGACAACCCAGAAGCTTGTTGGACCTGGCTGCTGATTACTGGGAAGAAGAGAAGGATTACAGCCGCAAACTCCTACTGTATTCAGCCGGCCTCAAAGATAATGCCAATTGCTTGTGGGAGGAAGTATGTTTAAATCTGGAAAAGGCTCAAGGAAAATAAAAGGAATATGAAAAACAGAGTAAGGTATGGGAGTTTGTGACAGGGGATAAAGTGTTAGTGTTATTACCGCCATTAGATAATAAACTGCTGGCCTGCTGGCACAGGGGTTTTATGGTTCAGGAATGGGTACCAACCCTAGTTACCTACAAAGTAGCGGTCCCTCTTAAGGGAAGAGATATAATCTCTTGAAACGTGGGGAAGATCCAATAGCCCACAATCTTCCAGATATGCCTGCTCTCCTTGTCACAAATTCACAACCCTTAAACATTACCTTCGCCCTGTTAGGAGAGGGAAGACCCATCAATAAGATACCAACAGGGTCCCATATTACCACAGAACAAAAAAGGCAACTCGGGGGAGGAGGGTTACAACAATTGACAACCCTATTGTCATAAAAACCTGGAAAACCAACTCTCATACACCATAAAATTTTTACAAAAAGCAGAAACGTTATATGACTAAGACATTATATAATACTACAATCTTGCGGAGCTGCAGTAGAACTGGTGGTGGTCAACATGATGGAGGAAGGGATAAAAGAACCCTTACACAGTGTGTGGTGTTCCCCAGTTGTTTTAGTGCCCAAACCAAATGGTTCCCTCCGATATTGTATTGACTTCAGACAGCTTAATAAAATCTCGAAGTTTCACACATACCCTATGCCACAGGTTGATAAGTAAATAAGGAAACAAGGAAAAGTGGTATATATGTCCAAGCTAGACCTCACAAAAGGGAACTAGCACGCTCAGGGTGAAATAGTTGTTTGACGAGCACAAAACACAGAAGAAATGGGCTTATACAATTTCACACTGGTGATGGTGACGGGACAAGTTTGGGACAGATTGAATACATGACTCAGGACCTTTTCTTTTATTTGTATTTTCCCCAAGAGCATGACAAGGAAAAAGCCCTGGACCGATTGATGGGACTAGCCCATTACAAAGAATAAAGAACAGACTTTCTCTCCATGTCTTTTGCATCAATCTCCTGTTACTCATTTGGGAACTACTACTTATAACCTTTTGAGATTCCCTACCCAAATAAATAATAATTTACTTCTCACTGTGAGAACAGTCATATCTGACATTGTTTTTACAGTCCCCATTCCCTTTTTTAAATAGGTTAAGTACTTTTTAGGCCCAGACTACCATATAGAGCAGGTTGTGAAGTTGAGGAAGACATGATGTGAGCTTACCATGAACATGTAGGGACTTGCAGTGTGCTCATTCCTTGCCATTGGTTGGTGTTACTGTCACTCTTATTTGCTAGATTTCTGTTGGATGGCTTTCTTTGCTTCAGTCTGTTCATCTTTTGTTTGGCCCTCCTATAGAGCATAGCCTTGTTTTCTCCTTCATGTTGCTTCTCAACTGCCTGTCGTGTTGCTTCTCCCCCACCTGCTGTGTTTCTTCACCCTTACCCACTGTATTGCTTCATCTCCCAGCCCGTCCTCAGCCCATCCAATCCAACTCACCCATTGAATTAAAAAAACAAAAAATCTTTCATACTACTTTCTTTTCTCAGTCCATCTCAGAAGCATACATTTAGGGCAATCCTATCAGTCAGTGCAAGGTTTCTAGTTGTGAAAGGCATATTATTGGCTTACCAAGAAGAAACAGGTGCTTGCAGCCTGCCAATTGCTTACAATTGGGTGGCTTTACTATTGATTTTATTTGCTTGCTTTCTATTGGATGACTTTCCTTGTATCAACCTGTCCAGATTGTGTTTGTCCCTTTCAAGGAGCACAGCCTCTTTATTATCTCTTTGATTGTCTGGCTTTTATGCCTCCTCTGCTCACAATTAGAGAACTACTTTTTTCCTGGTGTTTAAACACTTCATAAAAGTGCATGCATTTTCCAGCTGTCTTTCTCATGTACTTTTCTCCCCTATCCATGTTTCTCTTTCTCACCCATGTTCGGGCTGCAAGCCCCTGTATGTTCTTGGTAAGCTGACATTATGTATTTCGCAACCAGACAGCTTGTGCTGTCTGGTAGGCCTGACCCAAATAGGTGGACCACTACAGTGCTCTGCATGGTCTTTACAAACCCCTCAAAAAATCTTGTCGGTGAATTCCGGGGACCTGCAGCACCTGTTAAATTTGCTACAACAATACCATGGTTCTCAAGAATCAATGAAAAACAAATTTGCCTACGCCTAGTTTTTTCAACTGGGTAGTGAGGAAAACGTCAAGGTCGAATCAGGTCTTTTGTTATCATGATCATGGCCTACTCCTCAGCCCACCTTAAATGGACCTTTTCTCCAGTGGAATGAAATGCTTAATTTCTGTGATGTATGATCTTGAAGTGCCTTCAGCCTTAGATATGGCAACCTCCTCATCTTCCAGGATAACCTTCCTGGGCACAGAGTTAGATTCTTCTGGAGGTTACTGCTGCTTGCCATCAGTCAAAGTCATGATTTTCAAGCATTCATTTCACTGTGTTTCCACCCATAAACGTAATGCCAGTCTGGATGCAAATTTTGAACCTTCATTTTGCACTCTGAATTATCATTCTGATATGCTACCCGTTTTATCGTTCAATTTCCCATGACATGCCCAATTTGAAGGCCAGCCTTCAGTGAATGCAGTTATCAGTCGATATTAAGGATGATTTGCTCATTTGAGTTTAACTCCTTCAGATTTACAGTTGGACTCTCAATCACCCTTTCAAATCAAATCATTAACATTTATAAAGCGCGCTACTCACCCGTGCGGGTCTCAAGGCGCTAGGGGAAAGGGGGGGTTACTGCTGCTCAAATAGCTTTAATCCCAACATCCAGTATGAAATGGGGATTGTCAACTAAAGCAGCAGCTTTCACTCGTTTTGGAGCATTTCTTGGCGACATGCAGTTTATGCAAAGACAGTTAGTGGGATCCGATGATTCTAGTACGGTGTGAAAACATTACTTTCTTGGAAATACTTCTGATTGGGATGGCAGTACAGAATTGTGCTGAGCAGCACTGTGATAGAGGTTTTGTGCTTTGGTCAGAAAGTAATTGGCAAAGCGATCAAAAAATCAGGGGCGTGATGTCCTACACAATGATGCTGCAGCTGTTGCAGTGTTTGCTGTTGGCTGGCTTAAACGATAATATGCCTTCCAGAGTGAAACATTTTCCTGGCATACAAAATAATGCTTGTGATATTTTAGCTTTTTTTTGATGCAGGAATTTTGAAGGCTCCAACCAACAGCGGCAAAGGAAAGGATGGTCTTCCTAACGGAACTATGAAGGCTTGGTGCCACATCCTAAAAGAGCTGATTGCATCCTTATTGGCGCCTAGAACGAGAACTGGCTCGTGAGAAGTATTTTTCTTCTTACTGTGTTTTGTAGGAAGCAATATTAATAGTAGATATTCCCAATGGAAGGTATGGTGTGATTCATTGAGTATTTGAGAGAAATGGGACACACGCTGGTGTAGTCTCATAGTCATTTAGCAGTAATCACATTCTATGCCAGGATGACAGGAATGTCCATACTGGGTGCATACTTTCTGATTAAGCAGACCATGGAAGATTGTAAATTGGAGGTTTCAGCAGTCGTTGACTGAAGAAGATGGCTAGATGCGAGTAAACTTTTGTCTTTGGTCTCCAAAGTTCAAATAGTTTGAGCATCTACATATGTGTGTTCCTTGCTTGGAGCAAGGCACTTTGGCCCTCATTAATAGTTTGGTGGTCAGCATACCACCGCGGTGGAGTTGGCGCCCGCACCGCTGCGGGCCCGGCTTTGAAGACCGCCATATCATAAGTCCTGTAAAGGTACTTGCAGAACACAGCCAAGTCCCCGTTTGGCCCACCACAGTGAAAGGGCTGGCGCGCCAGGCAGCAGCCATCTCCAGCTTGGCGGTCAGGCAGCAGCCTACGACCATATCACGAGGTTGCACACTGCCAGGGTTTCCGGGGCAGAACCACTGCCACCAAAAGCCTGGCAGAAACAAACAATATAAAAGGGAACACCTACCTTCAGGAAGACAGGCACATCCATAGGCACCATGGCACACAAATTGTAACTCCTTCCAACTCTCTACCTGGTCCTGCAACTCCCGCACCAGCTATGGAGACCACAACACCAACCGTAAGTACACCAGCCTAGCACACACTGGAGGGAACGATGTTAGTACACACACACAACACACAGATGACACGGGAAGCCATGCCCACACACACACACGCAAACAAACACCACTACCAACACACACACACACACATACACACCAATACCCACAATCACCACACATACATGGTGAATGAAAGCCAGGACTAGGTAGGTAACAACACCAACAATGTAGTGCTGCATAAATACAATATATTTCAAATATGTGCAAAAACCAATGTACATAAAGGCACAAGGGCTAGTCCAAAATCCAAAGTGCCCCGAGCACACTGGGCGCAAGATGACGCCCCAACTTGACTCCTTACTGCAAAGTGCAGGCCTCCAGAGGGCAGGGGCATCAATGGGAATGCAGGCACCTCAGGGGTGGGGGGTTGGGTGGTTCCTTGGGCTTGGAGCGGGGGTCCTTCCGTCCGGGCCTGGAGGGAGGCCCCCTAAGGGTGCCTTTAGATGAGGGTCCCTGGGCCTGCTCTTGGATGGGGGGCTTAGCAGGCGGGGTTGGGCTTGGCCTTGGAAGTAGAAGGAGTGGGCTTGGCCTTGGAAGTGGAGGGAGCGGGCTTGGACTTGGAAGTGGAGGGAGTGGGCTTTGCCTGGGAAGAGGAGGGAGTGGGCTTGTGTTTGGCAGTAGGAGCAGTGGATTTGACGGGGCGGAAGTGGCAGGTGGTGGAGGGGAATGGGCAAGGGCAGTGGCAGACTGGGATGCGGAAGGCAGGGGCGTAGGAAGGGTAGCAGGGCACTTGGGGGGAACAGGGGCTGGGTCAGTGGTGGGAACAGGGAAAACTCATGGAGGAAACGTTTTTGGGGATATTTGGGAGGTCACTGGAAAGACGTTTGGGAGTGGAGGGAGTGGGTATGGTTGTGAGGTGTGTACGCAGATGTGCCATGGGTGCAGGTGCGTGGGTGTATGAAATGTGTGTGCTGGGGGACAGTTGGGTGGGAGAATGTGTGCGTTTAGATCCACTGGGAGGAGGTGGGGAGGAGATTCAGGGAGATGGCAGGGGGGTGTGAGTGTATGTTGGGGCGGTGTCTGCAGGTATGGTGGATGTGCTGCATGTGGTTGTGTTGACATTTCCGGTATCTGCACCAGTGGTGTATGGGGTGCATGAATGGGGGTCAGTAGATGTGGTGATGGTGACAGTGAGGGCACATATGGCAGGAACAGTGACTGATGTGATGCTGACTGCAGGTGTGAGTGGTGTGTCGACTGTGAGGGGGTGGTGGTTGGGTAGTCGGTGCAGGGTGTGGATGTTGTCATGTCTGCATGTGTATTTTGAGTGTGTGCATGGCGTGGTGGCGTCTGTGGTGCTTATGTCTGTCTTTGCGTACTGAGTCTGTTGATGTGGATGCATGTGGGTCAGGTGTGCCTTGGATGGGTAAGGGGAGAGGAATGTGGGATTGGGAACAGGTAGCTTGAGGGGGGATGGAAGCAGAAGGGACACTGGCTGCCATCAAAGAGGAGGCCAGAGCCTGAAATGATCTCTGTAAGCCAGACAAGGCACTGTGAATGCCTTCCAGGAATGCATTGCACTGTTGCATATGGGATGCCAGTCCATGGATGGCATTCACAATAGTTGTCTGCCCCACAGAGATGGACCTTAGGAGGTCAATAGCCTCCTCACTGAGGGCAGCAGGGCTGACTAGGGCAGGGGCAGAGGTGCCTGCAGTGAAGGAGATGTCCACCCTCTTGGGTGAGCGGGCACAGGCAACTGGGTGGGAAGCTACAGGGAGGGTGCTGGTAAGGGGGCTGGTGGACAAGGATGGTCCTGGGGTGGTCCCAGATGGGTCCACCACTGCCAGGAAGCCACCATCGGAGGAGGAATCTGAAGATGTAGTGGTCGATCCGGTTCCCCCTGTGGCACTGTTGTGCTGTCATTAACAGATTGCACCCTGTCAATGCCCCCCTCTGTCTTATTGGTCCCCTCAGCTCTGCTGGTGTCAGCCTCCTGGGTCCCGTGGGCTGCAGCTTCCCCACTCGCCGGTGCCCCTTCTCCTTAGCTAGATGATGCTGATGCACACAAAGACAGAGGAGGACAGGGAGGGAGAGAGAGAGAGAGACAGGATGCAATCTGTCAATGCCAGCACAACAGTCACATAGGGTAGAACACCAGCATTTGATGCCATGCCATGATTCCTTATGCCCAAATCTGTACATCCTACAACTTGGGAACACCATGGGGGGAACCACAAAAGGCACGCGCCAACTGCTGATGGTCTCACTGATGCAAACATCTACATGAGGAGTGTCATACCCACCACACCTTTCCAGTACCTGCTCACTACCCATGGCTGTTGAGACAAGCATGCAAGGAACTGAACACCCAACAGGATCCTGTATGGCTAGTTGGCAGGCCTCCTTGGCTATTGTCAAGAAGCACTTTTATCGCTTGGTGCACCCACCTCACCATACATGCAGTGCCTGTCAGCTGATTGAGGTCATGGATACACCCCTGGCACAGTGGTTGGCCAGGACCAGTCACAATGTCCTGACACCCTGGTGGTCGTGGTCTGGCCATCATGTCTGGCTGTATGTATGGTTGGACATCCTCGCTTGAGTAGGGGTTCCTCAGCTATAGAGGTCGGGTGGTGGTGTCCTGGCTGCCGCTGATGTGGAGGGCTGTGATGGGATGTGGCCAGTGGTAGGGGCCTGCTGGTGGGTGGTGGAATCACTAATGACAGTGGTCAGGTCCCTGAGCACCACTACTATGGAGGCCATGGAGGTGTTGTGGGCCTGCCACTGCTGCATGGCCTCCTGATGGTAATGCCCCTGCAGCCGCTGGGTCTCCTGCACAGTAGCGAGGATTTGGGCCACTGTGTCCTGGGTGTGCTGGTATACACCCAGGACTTGGTTGAGGCCCTCCTGGGCAGTCAGTTGTTGTGGCTGTCCCGACCCTTGGCTCATGGTTCCCCTCCCACTACCCATGACCCCTGTGCCTGTGCCCCTGGCACAGTGTGCCCACTCCCAGTAGCAGCAGGGCCTTCATTATCTAGGGTAGGTGCCCCTGACTCTGGCCTCTGTACTATGGGGCGCACCTCTGATTGATGGGTCCCTGGGGCAGAGGTATGGGGTTCAGGGTCTGGCTGTGGTGTGGTTGCCACATAGGTAGGGGTGTCTGGTGTGTCCAGGGTGGGTGTGCCGTTGGTGGACTGTCCAGTGGCACCAGATGGCCCAGGCAAGTTGTCCTCATCCAGACATCCAGTGGGGCCTTCATCCTGGGAGAGCTGTCTGAACCTCTGGAGGGTGTCAGTGGCAGGGTTACCTGTGGATGGATACAGTAGATGTAAGTTGTGTGACTGTAGTTGTTATGTTTCCTGTTGTGATGTATGCAATGGCACTACTGGCTTCCCAGTGCTGGCAATGACAGCTGCTGCACTGCAGACGTTAATTTGGTTAGGATTGTGGGTGCTGTGGTTCTTCACAATGTGGTTGACATCCATGCATTGGGGGGTGTAGGGATGGTGGGAGTGGGGTGGGTTGACATGCAGCGGAGAGGCATGGGATGTTTGGGATGGGGCAGTGCGGTGGGTTGCAGTGGATTGGGGAGTGGTGGGGAGCTATGCTGAGAATGGGTGGTTGGTGTATGGGGTATTGCTGACTTACCAGAGTCAAACCCTCTGCTGATGCCAGTCAGGCCCTCAGGATGCAAGATGTCCAGGACCTCCTCCTCCCAGGGTGTCAACTGAAGGGGAGGAGGTAGGGGCTCACTGCCAGTCTTGTTTCTGGCTATCCTCTGCCTGGACGCCATGGATCGGACATTTCCCCTGAGGTCATGCCACCTCTTTCTGATGTCCTCCCTTGTGCATGGGTATTTGTCAACTGTGTTGACCCTGTCGACGAACCATTGCTACAATTCCATTTGCTGTAGCGGCCCGGTGATTAATCATTCATTCTTTCATCGTGGATGGGCCTGGCGGTGTTGGTTTTGTTTCTGTATTTGGGCAGTTTGTGTTTTGTGACTCGTATTATGGCGGTCGCTGTACCGCCACCACTGCCGGTATGGTGGCGCCATTTCGCATGGCGGTCGTGCCCGAAAACCGTCAATCTCGTAATGAGGACCTTTGTGTTTTTTCCAGAAGTAATGAGGTGACTGAGAGTCCAGTGTGGCTATGTCAGGTGAGTTACGGCTGAGAGATGTAAAGCTGGGGACGGGAGATTTGTTTTCAAATAGCCCTGCTCAAAAAATGGAGTAAGAGCATCCCCTCTTGACCTGATGTATTTAGGCTATTACTTATTTATTATTTAAATACTTTTGTTGAGCATTTTGTGTCATCTCTAGGTTTCTTCAGAGTGCTATGGTTGAGCAATAGGGTGACCACATCATGGCTTGTCCCCATGGACACTGTTTTCAGTAATGAACTGTTCCCTCACACTTAATTGCTTTCATGTATGCTGGTCTAATTACTTCAGGTGATGAAAACCAAGACTACAATAACAAGAATGCATGAACTGGTTTTGTGAAAGGCTGGAACTAGAAACAGTTCCTGTGATGACATAAAGTTAGATGGTGACCAGTTTAAGCAAAAATGTACAATGTGAGGTAAAAAAGGATAAATGTATAGTGCAGTAATTTTAAGGAAAGGTCTCCCTCACATATTTTTCTGTCTCAACGTCCGAGTGAGTGGGGGTCATTTACGAGTAGAAACAGAGCTGTTTTTCTACCTTTTCCTGAATGTGGTTTGATTCCCCTTTCAGGCTGGAAGTCAGGTAATTGCGTGACTTCGGGACCTGGATTTTCAGAGTTCTGCCTCCGTGTTTCATTGGTTCAAGACTCTTTGGGCCATCTGTAGTCAATGTCTCTGACCTCTGTTTGGCTTGCAGTGATGTGTTATTTTTTGCACATAACCATAGCCCTCTGCCTTTGTAGCATATGCAAAATATCACCTTGACTTTTATCTGTGCATCTACCTGGAGCCAGAAGTCAACTTTTAGTGCTGGCTGTATGTGGTCTTCAGATTTAGGGAAATTCTGGCAACCAGGTTTTGAAATGTTTCCAGCATACTGATGATCTTCCTCCTGATCTGCGTGGTGATCCACTGTGAGATAAACTGCCCTAAGGAGTGAATAACTCAAATAACCAAGGCCCCTTCATTCATGAGAGCAGGTCTTCCCTCATTATCAAGTCATAGGGTGGAATCGTATGACACTACAGGGATAGGGTTGCATTCTAAATACTTTATTTATTTATTTTCTTATGGTGTGGACTACACCCAGAAGGTAACAGAGTGCTTTACACAAGAGCAGATTTCATATTCCAAGCTACAACTGATATAATACATGTTTTAAAGACTAAATAAAGGCACAAGTGTGGGCATTACATAAGAATAAACACAAATAACAGAGTAGCTAAAGATGATAGACCAAACATTTTTGCTATTGAACTATAAGAAACACAAAGAGGAGTGTAAAACAGAGAGAACAGGGCGACAACCTGTACATAAGAAAACAGCAAAGAAACAATGCAGGTCTATACCAGCCTTAATCAAAATCAAAGTCAAATAGCACTCAGCCAGGGATCTCGGAGTGTGCTGTGATCTTGAAACAGCAGGTATTTTTTAATTTGTCATAAGAAGAGCCTGTGATAATGGACTGAGGGATAGAGTTCCATTTCCGGAAAAGGACTGCTTTACTTTCCTTTAATTGCTGCTCCTTTGCCAACAGTCATTCCACTTCTGCAGAGGAGTTTGGCCTTGTAGTGAAGAACGATATGTGTGGCCTTATTTACCATATCTTGACTTTGCTCTTTTTGAGATACTCGTTCTTGTCAGATTGAGCATAGCAGAGGGCAAGCGCTGTTTTACGACATGTTGGTGTGTAATTGGGCTTTTAACCACGCCCACCTCACGCCCATCACTACCACTTGTTTGTGGGCTTGCCTTTCAAAAATGATTTGATGACATTGGTAAATGGTTTACCTTTGTCCCTCCTTGGGGAGGTTTTATTACCGCTTTGGCCATCGCCCCTGTTACATGGCTAATGGCACTTTTGCCGATAAGTTTGACTGTGAGCTAACTTCTTTTTCCTTTTGTGTGTCTCTTCATGCTGATGCTCATGAGAGCTATGACACTGTGAACCGGCTCAATTATGTGAAACTGTTTTACTTTTAATTTTCAATGTATGTGGCATGAAAAGTTGGATTAGGAGTTTACAAAGTTAATAGCTCTAACTCGACCCATTGCATTGCAAACGCTTGTTTTTTAAATGCTTTTTCATTGCAGATCCACTTACAGCTATGCCATTGGGTTGGATATTACGAAATTATGATCTTGTTGTGAAAAGTCATTAAGCAATCAGATTCATAGGGCTCTTAGGTGGTAGTGGTAGGCAGTCTGCCTAGTAGCCCTATAAGTCAGACTGACCCTGAGAAGGGTTGCCATGACCTAATCAGGTCCCATTAGCTTGATTCCACTTACAGCGTCTTACAGTGTGTGGAACTTCCTTGGACATTTTGGTTTTCAGTCTGGCACTGGGGATCAATGTTCGTAGAGCCCCCAACACATGTAGGGACCTCAGAAAGGCGTGCTACAAGGTTGTGAACGCTACACAATGAGTATAAAATGATTCATGCCTGATCCTGCCTTTTATGGGCTATATAAATAACATATGCGACTATAACCTAATTTATGATGCTCAATTTACTGGCCTGAGAAGGATGGAAGTCTGCCTCGGAAGGATTTGATTTGAATTCATGGCCACTGTTTCATTGCGTTGGTAAGCAGTGAGGGTCGAACTAACTGAGCCTTAAAGCCTGCTTCAAAAGCCATAATTATTAATTGACTGCATCATAGTCAAATACATTTGTTGAATGCTCCACGGTAACTGCACCATTTGTCCACAGAGGGCTGCACTAAGTAATGCACTTTTTTAGAACTACATTTGTTAAATGTTCCCTGTGATTTCCTTTTAACAAATGCACTATTGTAAACTACATTTATTGCAGGCATCAATTATTCTACAGTAATGACTGCGACAGAATCAGGATCCCATGAACTAATAATGAAGCAACGTTTGCTATCTCCCAATCCAGAGCATGAAAGTACTGGAATGCTTCGTGAGGGCCTTTTTTCAGAGTGCAGGACAAGCAGCGTGCTAGTGTGGGGGCAGAGTACATGAGTGAGTGCAAGGAGAGTTTACCTGTATGTGTTCAGGCTGTGCAGTGTGCCTGTGAGTGCCAGGTCAGTGTTTTGTCTGTGAGAGAGCGGAGTGACCAGTGTGCATTTGTGAGTGCAGGGTGAATGTTGTCTATGTGAATGATGTATCTTTATAAATACAAGGTGAGGTGTGTGTCTACGTGAGTGCAGGAATAGCAATGTGTCTGTGTGAGAGTACAGGGTAAGCTGTGTAAGTGCAGAGCGTGCAGTGTTGCTGTGTGGAAGCAGGGTGAGCTTTGCACCTGAGTGAGGGCAGAGCTGTGAGTCTGTCTGAGTGCAGTGTGAAACTTGAGTCTGTGTGTGCAGTGTGGTGACTGCAGAAGCGTAAAATGGGCACCCCTTTAAAAAAAGAACAGTAAGATTTCTCGAAATGTATTAGGCAAAATACATCATTTGCAACTAGTGAGGGAACATCCTCTCACCTCCTCTTTCAACTCAGGCTTGCTTGCTGACTTGGTGCACTATACTCAGTTCGAACCATTTCACCCCACCACTTTTGAAACCCACCAGGGCCACTGTAGGCAGATTAACCTCAACGAAGTGCTTCATATTTAGGCATAATCATTTTGCAAGTTGGGTTGAATAAAATGCTCCTTGGAAAGAAGACTGTTTCAAAGCTACACCTGTGTGAATAAAAATGGATTGCACATCTTTTTCTCAAGGCGGTAGGTGCTGGTCTCACCCAACCTGTGAAGAGTATGGGAGATGGCATTTGAGTGCAGACAGTGGAAGACTGTATGGTATTTGAACTTGAACTTGTCTGCGTTGGTGCAGAAAGAAAGTTGTTTCCAAAATACCCCAATAGACTTCTTAGGGGCCTAGAATGCTCTATGGCATACTTTAGGATCCATGAGATGTTCTACAGGGGCCTAGTATACTCCATAGAATACTCAGGAGCAAGGGAATGTTCTATAAGGAGAGAGGGTATCTTTCCTCCTTACTTAGAGCAGCACGGTTTAGATAATAAATAAGGGGCAATTTGACAGAGCACAGAGGTGGGATGCTCGCAGTGAGTTTCACTTTCAGAATATAGTGGCAGGCAATGTTATTTTGTATCACTACTATCACACATTGATGGTACAGGGTCCTTCACTCCATGTCTGGACGGAGGCTTGGGACTTAAAATTCCCCTTCCTCCAGATGTCGAAGACAGCAATTTTTTCCTCAACTACCATTTACTAATAGGGCTCACTGTGGAAAAAAACAATTATATCTATGAGTCATATCCTGTGTTATGGTTTGGGAATGATAATTTCGTGTTTTTTGTATTTTGTGTTGCTATTATTTCTACTTTTCTTTGCCCTATCATTTTAAAGTCAGCTTATGAGTGGTAGCTCTAGTATTCTTATCCTTAAGAAATTATACTATGTTTTACAACGTTCCTGCTGTTCTCACTTTGAGATGGGATTCAGGGGTGTGGAGTGGTTTGGTTTGTGATTCATGGATCCCCAGTGCATGCAGATGTGGGGGGGGGGCGAAGTGCTATATTATGGCATGAGCAGGAACAACTCATAATCGGAGTTGAGGCTAGGCTGGAGGGGACGTTTTTTGTGGCAGGGCAGCACCACACTGTTGGAGTCAAATATCAATGATATTGCGTTGTATCATTTGCTTCGTACATTACGAATTGTAAGATGTTGGGAATGTTTGTTTTGTGCAAAATAAATCATGATCAGATTTTCTATTACCACGTCTCAAAAGTTTAATCAACTCCCACCTCGTTAAAAAACAGGCTTCCAATCCATTGTGCAATCAAGGCTGAAAGACAATGGGGTAGTTTGACTAAAACAGGATTAAGGTTGAGGAAGGAGACCACAAACGGAAAAATCCCACTCACTCTGCCACTTGAGGTACAAACAACACTATTGACATAATCACTCACAGACAATTTACGTGTGTTGCATAAACTTACTAGGAGTGTTTAAACAAGAACCAACTAACAAAGAGTCAGGGGAATGGGGTTGCCATTGAGAGACCACCAGAGTTCGCAGCAATATCAGTAGACGCAGTTTTACAGCCAGAGAGAAGTCTAAAAACATATGGGCATAGATCTCACACAGTGGAAAGTTTAAAGTGGTTGTACCAAAAATGCAAAAAGTTAATGAAAGCGAAGTTCTCTGTAATTATTTCCAGGGCCTTTACCAGGATTGCTTGGCCCAAAACCACAGAGCATAGAGGCAGGAGTGGGGGTGGAGTGGGAAGGCGGGCATTGAGGGACCCCCACCCTTTGGATCAATGCCATGAAATGAGGCCGCCAGACACAGACGAGTCTAAAAATACGGCCATAAGTGGAAAAAGCTACAGTTAACGTAAAGAGAAACGTTACTCCACACAAAAATTTTCCGAAACCGAAAGGCCTGCTGAATGTGTCAATGCCAAGACAGAGAGCTTTGTGCTTCGTCTCTGGAGTGAAAACTCCGGGTAATTTTGGCAGCTACACAGGTGTGCGGCGTGTAAATGATCAACGGGACACAAAGGGCTATGTGTGAAGTGTGGTGAGGAAGGTGACTGATGAGTCACTGGCGGCTGAGCGGGAAGGGCCCTGTGAGGGGAGGAGGGGTCTGTGCCGCACTCCAGGTCCGTTTTCTACCCGCAGCCAGGGTGTGTCCCTCTGTCCGCCTCCATCCTGCGTCCAGCTATTGACACTAGCATTCCGGATACAGCCGGCTTGGATTTACCTGCACGGCCGGTCGCCTTGGTAACCTGGACTGTACCCAGGTGGCAGGCTTGGGAAAGCGCTCGCGAACACAGTGAGAGGCCTTCGTTTCCATGAGGCGGCTGAGCACAGGCCGAAGCCAGCGGCCTGGATATCGAGTCATGCAGGAAGCCCAGCCCTGCACCACTGAAATTAGAACCTCTTAGTCATAACCGCCTGGCGGGAACCACAGCGCCTGCAAATGTGCACTGAACGAAGTAATGAGACACGTGTGCATGGCATGGGTATGGTCCAATAACATGCACTGACCATTTTTCATTCATAAACCTGCAGGAGATTTCCGTCGTTCCTTGGACTGGAGCATGATCAGAAGGGTGCATAGCCTGGGCAATCGGCTGACGAACACTTACCCAGCAGCCCTACACACGAACCACATACAATGGAGCATCGGATATAAAATTGATCTCTAAGTAGCTTTGTTAGACGCCAATGGCAGCACTGCAGTAACCTTATGGAGACCAGGCACACAGTTTTCTGCTAAGCTTCGATCTTTGGCAGGAGGGTGCTTCCAACACTTCTAACGAGGTATAGGGACCTCATTTCTAGATAGAGGTTACATTTTGCACCCTTTGCAGTTAGCACAGCAATCGGAATACCAAGCTTTTTTTTTTTAATTATTATTTATTTTTATGAAGAGATCCGGCCATCATAATATCTACATTTTCAATTCCAAAATAAGTTAAATCGGGCCATGCCATCCCATTAGGTGAACAAGTAGCATTAACAACCTCATTATTCACAGATTAGGAAAAGCTAGCTAGGCAAGGTTGTCGTAATCATCTCAAACATTCTACCCCAGGTTTGACAGAATCTCTTGAGCCCTCCTGACTTCGCAGCATACTTGTACCATTTTATTTAACCATTCGCCAATAGTGTGAATCTGCGTGGTGCGCCAATATTTTAATAGGAGGGATATGGCCACTGCTGTACCAATAAAGACCAATTTCACCCATCAAGGTGCAAGCTTTACGTCAGGGTCATAGCCTAGGACCAATAGCCACACCAAAGGGTCAATTTCCGTCTGTATCGCTGTTTGCAAAGAATTAAACACCTCACCCCAAAACTAGCGAATAAACCGTCAAGTGCCTATAATATGAGTCCAATTTGCTATTGCATCCCATTGACAGCTAAAACAATGATTGGGACAGCTGGGAATGATCTTGGCCAGAAATTGCAGAGTACGATAAAGCAGCCATTTACTAAAAAAACAGCATTCTATGCCAATTTGGACCTCTCAATGCACTAAAGTTTAATTCATTGATTTTCTCCCAGATAACCTTAGTCAGTTTTAGCCCTTCAACCCGCTCCCATTTCCTAGTGACCTTATCAAAAAGATTGGGACTTTTCCATTCAAGCAATATCCTTCTCCATCCCCCCGCTCATCTGCCCCGGGATGGGTCAACCAGTTCTTTCACTATCTTTGAGTATCACGTATCTGACCACAGTCCAAGTCAGTGAAGTTGCTAAGCAAATTACTATAGGACCCCAGAAGCAGAGTAATTTTGCACGGCAACCTCAATATTCGCAAGCGTTTCCCATCCATCTCCACTTAAGAAATCCCCAATTTTCCTAAATTCGGCAGCTTCCCATTTCTTAACTATTTCTAAATTAAAGCCTACAACCAGAGCTCGTTACGAATTCAGATAGATGCTTAAAATAGTTCAAATATGGAATTGAATACCTTTGAAAAAAATCTGACCTCTTTTTGAGAAACCATCTGAGGATCTTATACCATACTTTCTTCGGGGATTTTGCCAGCAGTATTAAGTCCTGCAAACCATATTCTCTACATATTAAATCACAAAAATTTGAAAAGATTGGGCTACCGGGGGACGATGCAGGTTTGAAAGTTGCCAAATATTGAGCAAAAAATGCCAAATAATAGTCTTTCATATTGGGAAGTGACAAGCCCCCTTTGTCTCGATCTACATATAAGGTGCTTAGTGCAATGCGTGCATTACCATTATGCCAGATAAATGATGTAAAAATTTAGTCCAGTTTTCTAAAAAATGAGGAAGTTAAAACACAAGGGATGGCAGAAAACAAAAAGTTGAACAGTGGCATTATTACCATTTTAATCAATGTGACTCTCCCTACGGCAGTTAGAGGGGGTGTCCCCCACTTTGAAAGTACAGTCTGAGTTTTAAGGAGAAGGGGGGCATAATTAAGATCATACGAATCTTCTATTGTGGATGAGAATCAGATCACAAGATACCATTTAGGCCTGGAGTTTACGCCCAGCACCAATTCAGGAAGTAATCGTCTGGAATAACAACCACAAAGTATCATTTCAGTTTTTTTTCCCATTCACCTTATATCTCTCTATTTGTTCAAACTGAGCAAAAAGTTCAAAAGCCTTCTCCTGAGAACTTTGATTATCATCCAGGAATAAAATAATATTGTCTGCATAGAATTTTATCTTCCCCATCTGCTTGAGTGGGGGTAGATCAGATCATTTTGTCTAATTGCAATAGCTAAGGGTTCAATAAATAAGGTAAACAGGATGAGTGAAAGGGGGCACCCCGGACATGTGCCTCGTCTGACTAGTAATTTTCCTATATTTGTAAAGTTCATTATGATGTTTGCTTCAGCATCTTGATACATCCTTTGTATCAGCCCGGAGATCTGGGGGTACCTGAAATCTAGATAGAATCTCAAACAGTAAATCCCATACCAGTAAATCAAAGGCTTTTTCTGCATCCAATAAAAGGATGACAGCAGGGATTCTATTAACAGTGAAATAGTCTAATGCCACAGCCAAAAAAATGGGTATTGGTCGCAAGTTGCCTTCCAGCAATGAACCCATTTTGGTCTGGATGGACTAAAGAGGTGATTATCACATTGAAACGAAGAGCTATGAGGTTCATAATCATTTTATAGTTGGTATTTAATAGCGTAATTGGACAATAGGAGTTTGGATCTTCTTTATCTTTGTATTTTTTTGGGAAACTGACTAAACACTCGTAGCATGGAAAGAATTTGGTATCGTCCCACCTTTTAATATATCATTAATTAAAAGCAAGAAATCGCCTGCCAAGACATCAATAGAAATCTTAAAGAATTCTGCCGGGTGGCCATCCGGGCCACAGACCTTCCCGTTTGAGAGGTTTCTAACCACCTCCAAAAGTTCCGGTTTGGTAAACGACTGGGAGAGGGCTTCCCTGTCTTCCTTTTATATAGTAGGAATCTTTAATTTCCCTAAAAAAAAAAAATCCCTAACAGCCTCTAAGTAAATGGGATGGTTTTGGCTATAAATAGGTCTATAATGCTCTAACATCACTTCTCCCACTGCCCTAGATACTGTCTATCTCTCCCTTGTAGTTGGACATCTCAAGGCGTAAATCGTATTACTTGCCTTATGATTCTGGGCTTGCCATGCTAAAAACCTACCCGTAAAGTTACTCTTTTCATAAACCTTCTGCCCGTAGGCCTGGTACGATCTCTCTATCCTACTAAGGTTCAGATCGGAAAGAGCCTGTTTGGCCTGATCGAAAGGTTTTTTATTACTTTCCATTGGGGACCTCAGATATTTATCTAATTTTCTTTGCACGTCGTCTTCTAAAACCGAGCTTTGAATGTATCCCAGACTATACTCGGAGCAGGAGTCCCAGTTCCGATAAAACTCCTCTACTTCATCTCTGCAGACCTGTACCCGGCCTTCCTCTAGAAGTAGTTGGTTAAATATCCACCTTTTGGATTGCAATGTATCTCGTTCTGGCTTTAGTGATATATCCAGAGTCACCAGAGCGTGGTCTGAGAGGCCAGAATGCAGTGAATGCTGATTCTTAAAATGAAGAGATTTAGTTATCAGGTAAAAGTCAATACGAGAAGCACTTTTAAATCAGCTGGAAAAACATGTATAATCTCTTTTAAGAGGCGTGAAAGACCTCCAGGGGTCGCATAGCGCCAATACTCTTAGATAGTTCCCAAAAACCTTTGTGACCTTTGGTTTAAATAATTTTTTCCCTTTGACTGAAGAGTCAATATATGGGTCCTGATGAAAGTGAAAATCTCCACCATTTACCACTTTGCATGGAATTTGTAAAAGAGATTGGAAGAGCTCCTCATAGGGCCCAAGATCATCTTCAAGCGGTGCATAAAAACTCACAAAAGTAATCCTCTCCATTGACACTTTACAACTTACCCAGCACCACCGTCCATTTTTATCACTATTAAAGTTGAGTATTCAGGTACTAAGGGGGTCATTCCGACTCCCGCCGGCGGCGGTAACCGCACGCCCGGCGAGAGCCGCCGAATGACCGCACCGTGGTCAAATGACCGCGGCGGTCATTCTGAGTTTCCCGCTGGGCTGGCGGGCGACCGCCAGAAGGCCGCCCGCCCGCCCAGCGGGAAACCCCCTTCCACGAGGATGCCTGCTCCGAATGGAGCCGGCGGAGTGGAAGGGGTGCGACGGGTGCAGTTGCACCCGTCGCGATTTTCAGTGTCTGCCACGCAGACACGGAAAATCTATGTGGGGCCCTGTTAGGGGGCCCCTGCAGTGCCCACGCCTATGGCATGGGCACTGCAGGGGCCCCCAGGGGCCCCACGACACCCGTTCCCGCCACCCAGGTTCTGGCGGTGAAAACCGCCAGAACCAGGCTGGCGGGAAGGGGGTCGGAATCCCCATGGCGGCGCTGCTTGCAGCGCCGCCGTGCAGGATTCCCTGGGGCAGCGGGAAACCGGTGGGTCACCGCCGGTTTCCCGTTTCTGACCGCGGCTGTACCGCCGTGGTCAGAATGCCCATGGAAGCACCGCCAGCCTGTTGGCGGTGCTTCCGCGGTCGTTGGCCCTGGCAGTCCATGACCGCCAGGGTCAGAATGACCCCCTAAGTCTTATGGTTAGAAAGACTGCGGTACCCCTATGAGCTGCTTGTGCCACAGCAAATCCCTCATACTCTACCCAACCTCTAAACATAACAAATTCCCACAATGTTTTGATTGGAATATGAGTTTCTTGTAACAGGATTACAGAGGGACTTGCTGTTTTAACCCACTCTTCTATTGCACCCTTCTTCCTCCTGTTATTTAACCCGTTAACGTTCCAAGAGACAACTCTTAGTATGGAATTTGAGCTCGCAATTTGACCACTTTGGAAAGCGGAGACCACATGTGCCCAGAAGCTTCCCTCCCAGCAGCACCCGGATCTATGAAACGTCTAATCACCTCAGGTCCACAAGAATAATTCAACCAAATCTTGCTACCATTTCTCATAAATCGATTGGCTATCGTTCCTCGCCTACTTCTCCAGAGCTGCATTTCTCTCTTCTGCATTAGGATCTCTGTTTCCTCGTTCCCCCAACAATGCCCCCCACCCTTTGCCACTTTGCCACCCATGTCACTGAGGAGCCCACCCTCTCCCTTAGTTGCCTACACCTGGAGCCCTCCTGTCTGGGTGCACCAGGAACACCTCACACCCCCACCCCTCTTACCAACCCATAACCCTCTCCCCAAATCTCCCTACCCCTAAATAGGTGCGTGACATGGCACCCAATTCACCAGTGGCCGCAGAGGGGAGTTAAGAATGGATTACATTTAGATGCGCTGAATGTTGTACAAAAAAAAAGAAATAAAAGTTATGGAAAAGCAGAGTTCATCACTCTTATTACAAATTCCCCCTTTCCCCCCCTCGCCTTCTAGATGTTGTATGGAATACAACAAGGTCTTAGCTGCATCAACTGTATTATATTAGAGTGTCCCTTGAAAAAGACTTTAAGCTTGGATTGATGTACGAGCCCGCTGGGGCTCCGGCTTTTTGAAATTCAGGTATCATTTCCTTGAACTCACCCCTTCTCCGGGTGGAGGCGGCGGACATATCTGAAAAGATCTTAAAGGTGAAGTCCCCTGGAACTTGATATGCTTTGTTTTTAATCGCCTGCTGAGGAATACGTTCTTTGATACGAAAATCGCCAAAGTTCACCAATATCGTTTGAGGATATTTCATAATTCAGAGGCTGTACAGCAGGCACTCGATGAGCCTGCATTATAGAGAGGTCTTGATTTCTATCAGATAATTCTGGGAGAACATATTGCTTAAGGTTGACTGTAAAAAGGTTTGTAACTGTTCGCCCATTTTCACGTCCTTCCGGAACCCCCGTAAATCTTAAATAAGATCTACAAGAGCGATTTTCCATAACATCCATCCGGCACTGCAGGTCTACCAGATCCGCTTGACATTTAGATATTGACAGTTCCAGATGGATCCGTCCGTCTTCCAAGTCTGAGACTCACTGCTCCACCTCCTTAAAGTGAGTATTAAGTTGCTGCATGCTATTAGTTATCAGATGTTGTTGTGCCTCGGTCTTCTGATTTGCCTCTTCCTGTGAAATTTTTGGCGATTTTAGTTCACTTAGTATTTGGAGGAGCAAACTCTCTGTGGGTGTGCTAGTCCATCCTATGACACTTGCATCCTGAGTTTGGCTGTCTGATTGCACTATCGCGTGCTCGAGCTGTGAGACCCCATTCCCTGGACAGGTAAAGAGGGGGCGGTCCCCTGCTCCTGCCCCAAGAGTACAGGCACCTATAGACAGTCGAGCTGTCGGGAGAGGGCTGTCACCGCTAGATATTGATGTAGTCATTTATCTGAGACCCCATGAGAACTTCCTTAAGCCCTCTACTCCCACCGCTAAATAATGGATACAGCTTCCTGTGAACTAGAACGGCCTCTTGGCTATAATTGATATCATGTGCAAACTCAATGTTCTGCTCTTGACGACCTAGTTCTTGTCTGGCTTCGTCCAGAGTCTGCAGGCGTCCAAGGTCGCTCACTCCTTGCTTCCCTGATGCTGACCAAGAAGGTTCTCTGCCTAAAACAGTATAATTGGCAGTATTTTGTAATGTCAATATCGGGGGGGGTAGGCTGGAAGCTGGGAAGGAATCTGAGGAGGGACTGATGGTCATCTGTTTAGAGTCTCTCGTGCCTGGCTCAGCGTTCATCATTTTATCAGAGAGTGCGAGGCGTTTGCCCGTGACTGTGCTGTCTTTACAGTTTTCAGTGTAGGGCGGCCCTTGTTCTGTGCATCCTGAGGGGATCTTCGCATTGTTAAAATATTGCACACTGAACACTATATCCCCTTCTATTAAGTTGCACCCTGGGGGCCACAAGCCGTACTTGAGCCTACACAGGCTGCTTCTGTGGCCACCCAGAGCTTCTGACAACCCAACAAGGGGTCTCTGATGTTGCCCCCGTAGGGGGAGATGCCTTAAGTCCAGTACACCTTATAATTATATAATTATGTCTGAATAGTGTCCGATTAGGGTTTGTTGCAGGCTTGTTGCGGGGGTGGAGGTGTAAAAAGCGGCCACAAGGGTTTCTCCCAAAAAAGACCAGCGAGGAGCAAGTTCTTCACTGTAGAATTAGGCCATCCTCAAAGCAGCTGTCAGCCACCCCCCTCGTGTTATGGGGAAGCAAAACAAGGTATCCGTCTACTTGGTGCGTCCCACCAGGCAGTCTATAACAGTCTATAGCACATTAACGCCATTTGGTCTCCTTTCAGAGGGGTTTGGTAGCCCCCCTACTGAATCAAAATCACTCCTACCACGTATCCAGCGATGAGGGCCTCGCTTTCTCTCCTTTCTCCTCTCCAACACGTGAGCCAGAAATGCGAGCCGGTACAAGCCAGCAACATCACAGCTAGCAACATAAAGTCCAACCGGCTGGCAGCTTCCTTTTTTTTTTTTTTTTAATTATGCTCCTTTATTTAAAAAGTGCACCCTCCTGTGAGGATGCACTTGCTGCCGATGATCTTCCCAGTCTCTCCTGACTCCCATTTCTCACCCCCCCAAACACTCCACAAATGACTCCCACCCTCCCCTCTATCCATGCTCCCCCCTTATGATCCCCCACTCCCCATACATGCACACCCTTGCAGACACGCACCACGCATGCACACACTTACTCACACTGGCATACATGCATTCATTCTCGCATTCATCCATTCATTCTCGCACACAACCGTACACACAGTCACACTGACATGCAGACACGCATTCACATTTCCATTTGTACATGCATTCTCACACATGCATAGACCCACGCAAACAGCACTACACACACAGTTGCATTCACGCACACACTCACACATTCATGCACACAACCCCCCACACACACACACAACACCTCCCTCCCCTGTCGGAAGCCCAACTTACCTGCATCCAGGGGGTCTTCTGGCAGGGAACGGGGCGCTGCTACCACCAGCAGTGCCCGCCAGCAGAACACTGCCAGGCTGTATCATGTGTCATGATAGGGCTGGCAGCGGTCTACTGGTGTGGCGCTGCTGGTGGTAGCAGCGCCACCTAACCACCATCCGCCAGTATGGCCACAGCCAGATTTCCGCCCTTCTTGTGGCGGAAGTCCATCTGTGGTCATAATCTGGCGAACGGATGGCAGCCACGGTGACGGTCTTTTGGCTGCCGTCACCACGGCGGTAGGCGGCTTATACCACCATTCTCATAATGTGGGCCTTAATGTTTTCAAATCCACATACACACAGGTACACTTACACACACACACACACATACACACTTGTGTGGTGGAGTTAAGAATAGTAAATCTATGCGCTAATCTATACATACCTACCTTCAGAACACTGTGGTAGTCGATATTCCAAGTTTGAATTTTGTTTTAGGATCTGTGCTTGCAATGGAAGTATAGAAGTGCTGGTACTCCTTGCCCAGAGTTTGATTGCTTCTGAGAAGTGCCGGTACTCTCACATTAAAAGGCACTCGAGAATTGCTGAGAAGTGCTGCTACTATCACTTCTAAATTAAAGAAGTGCAGTTCCTGAGTACATGATAGTACCTCCGCATTTAAAGCACTGTTTAGGATGATATGTTTGTACTCAATATTCTGACACACAACTACATAGAGATACTATTTGTTTATTCATGAGTTGTCTTATGTAGTGCGGATTCAGCAATCCAGGTTTCAAAGCTGTGTTCAATATATATTGAAACGAAAAACATATTTAGTGTGAAAACAATTCAGTCACTTTTGCCATTATTATACCAGTGTAATTAATACTGACACACAGCTTTCATGCACATATAAATGTAGAGGAGCCGTGGAATACAAAGGACAACTAAATATTTAAACATAAAAGGCCTGATATTTAAAGGTAACTTACAATTTTGTGTAAGCTTAGTACTTTTCGGTATTTACAAACTACATGCAGAGCTTTATGACTCTGCACTCGATATACTTATGTATGTGGAGTTCTCGCACCCGGAAGCTCCGCAATCGGAGCACGCGTAAGTATAGGGAGTGCAGAGTCGGGAAGCTCCACACATAGTTTGTGAATACCAAAAATTTGTCAACTTACATTGAATTAGATAAGGAGCCTGAAACTGCTGCAAGAATTTGTCATTGTACAGAAGTAATGTTTTCAGTATTTGAGACCTGCAGGAAATCCAGATGACATCTGGTTAGGACGCTGTGTGGGGGACACGTCCTGTGAACTTGGACAATATTATTACACGCAGCTTCATACACCTGTGGGGGTCCTGGAATCTCTCTTTCTATATATGCCTTGAAGCAAGGAACCATATCCATTCCAAATAGTATTTTGATAATTTTTTATAAGAGTTAATTTCATGAATCTGTGTTTTCTTGCAGCTGTGCAGTGTGCCCATATATCTCCTTAAAGGGGCCAGATGTGCTCATCAACCTGAATATTTAAAGAAAAATCTATTGCTTAAGGAAAACTTAAAAGAACGTCCTCTCCAGCAAATGTTATTGTTTCTAGCTTCAAAAGCTAACTCTTTATGAACAATGGCAAAGGTCACCAGACGTTTACAAGAGTGGGACGGGACATTCATCTCTTGTTTGTACTACCTAGGCAAAATCTAAAAGATGTGAAAACCCACTGTTATTTGTAAGTATCAATCTAAAGGGTTAAAAATGTTATCACAACAGTAAACTCTACTTAACAGCAATATCCCAATTTGAAATTATCAGCTGTGTTAATGAACATGGAACACCTGTTTTAATTTATATAAACCGATCGCCATTATGCAGGATGAAACCAGAATGACAAGCATTGGCAAAGGCAATAGGTCTCACCTTTATGATGTGAGTGACAAGCAAGTGACAAGCTATTGGTTTTGTAATGCCTGCCTGAAAAGCATTGTTAAAAAAGTTTAAAAAAAAAAAAAAAAAATACTGGAGGAAAATCAAGCACATATCTTAAAGTATCTCAAAACACTACACTGAAATGAATTAAATATTTTTCAAATGCTTTCCACACAGGAAAGTCTAAACAGAATTTAAAACCCATTAGGAATTTCAAAATTTTAAGGTAAATCCTTGTTGAGGCCTAATTTAATTTCCACAGGACTTGGAATTGAAACGAGTGCTTCTGCCATTTATTTCTCTGCATCAGCCCATGGAGCAAAATTGCAGCAGCCCTCTCATTCCCCAGCACCGCAAATTCTGCCTTTGTGTCAGAAGGCCTGGACCTTGATGCAACATGCACATTTTATGAATCATGCACCTCTGTAGAGAACACTACATTGCAATGAATTCCCCACTCATCAACCAGCTACCTCTCCTTTGCCCATTGACTTCATTCTTTTCTTTGACACTGTACAGCACTCTACTGAGTTTTGGCTAGGTTTGCACTATAGAAATACTACATACATACATACATGCATTCATATGCATGGAACACAGAAGATAAACAAAAAAAAAACAACAAGCCAATAAACTCAGCTCTTTAGTCCAACCCCTGGAAAAATATACAGTGCTCTTTTATGGGTGAGCTTGAAGGAGTGGGAATCAAAACACTGGCAGAGTGGGGTGCAGCAGTGCAGGAAAAAGCAGCAATTGGGAGGGAGAGCAAGCACACGCTCTCCCATAGCATGCTCAAGAAAAAAGTATTTCATTTATGTGAGCATGGAAGGATACATACCATCCAATCAAAAGGATGCGAAGAAGCTGAGCTTCAGGGAGCTGGCAAGCAAAAGAGGAGGAAGGAAAGTCATGGAATAAGAAGCAAGCAAATGAGATTGACAAGAAAGTCAACCAATGATAAGTAGTGCACTGATCAAAAGCTCACCGCGTATTGGTATAGTACACAATAGGTAACCGACAACTGACAGCTAAAAGCTGTAGGAAAAACTTAATAAAATGAAGATTGATACCTTCACTTTCTCAGGGGCTAGCTTTGGATACGTAACTGACATCATTTTGGACAGTGACTTCATTACACAATAATCATAACTCTCTCACGTCCACCTTATGTGTTGTTTCAGTTCCCTTATTTCGGATTGCCTATTGCACTGCCTTCTTCATTTTTATTATATCCATGTGTAGTTTTTCAAAATAAACATAGTTTGTCCTCCATGAAAGTCACCTTTAATCTGATACCTTTTGTACATAAACAAGAGAGCCACTACTTCCTTATTCCATGACACACCTGCCTCCCTCTAATTACACTAAGTCCCTTCTTTAGCTTCCCATTCTGCAGCATGATTACACCCAAAGGGTGCGTGCACCTTCTTCTCTAAGTTGGAACCTTGAACTGAGTGGAGGTGTTGTTCCTGCACAAAAGTGAAATGCAGGATGAAATATGCACTGACATCCAACGCACTTCATTATATGGAAAGGCACACATCGAACTATAACTTCGAATCCAGCATTGCAGCAGGGAACCTGAAAGCTACCTGCAAAGTTTACTGGCAGTGCTGGGAAAAAGTGCAATGTTCCAGCTAATTCCTGCATAGCTTTGCACGAACCTCATCTATAAAATTCTCTGATAGTAAATTCTCTTTTTGTGGCTGGTGGTGTTTTTCTGCTTTTTAGGTGCAAGAATGACACGTTGGTAACATTGGCAGCATCTGATTTACGCTGTACTTAACTTCACATACACTCTCAGTTGTCTTCCATGAAAAGGCCGCTAATTGTAATACATGCGTTCCTTTAAAACATATCTACTTACGCTCTTCCAGCTGTACATCTAGCTTTAAAGGATTCAGTGTCACATTCTAATTCATAAATATACATTTCTGCGTTGGCGCTCCTGACGTAGACCTCACTGAAACCTGGGTTGTGTTGTTAGTGGCAGCCATGGACTGCAGAAAAAGATGCCTACAAATCATGTCACCACGCGTTAGCTGGACGTATTTAATTTTAGGATGTATAAATACAGAACTCCTAACATTGATATAGAATAGACTACTAAGGGGTCTTTAAGTTTCGCTCCGGTGAGGGTTCAGTTCATTTAGACACTTTTTTTTTCAGAAGGTGTCTCTTGGACCAGAAACAAGATTCCACTTCAGATGGTGACCCCCATGTACATCAAATCATCGCTGACATTTAAAGGTTCACTTGAACCTGGTGATTCTGGCTAAGGCCACAAAACATATCCCTTTAAGGTTAAGTTTCCATTTCGCGACCTGTGACTTTTCCTCTTTTCATAGCTGCTTGCCAAAAAAACACACTCTGTCAACAATTCTCATACTTCAATATATGTCAAAATGTGTTAGCTCTGGCAGCCAGGATGCTTACAGGATCATGGATCAATCAAAATATTTTGTCAAAATGGATCACTACAAAATGTGATAAGAATAGGTTTCAGTGTGTCCTATATCTATCCTTGAAATTACCATGAAAATTGATACATCTTGTGATCAGTCCGTCCAAACCTGGGGCTGCCTCGGTTAAAAACAGAAAAGTTCAAAGGAAAGTCTTTGTGCTGTTCCCAATATATCAGACGGGTCATACCCAGATCAGAGAATGTACCAAAGAAGGGGCGCTGGAAGTATAGGTGCAGCAGGTGCTGCAGCCCCCCCCCCCAAGAAAGCAGCTCAGAAAGTTAATGAAAAACAGTGAAGCTTTCTAGTAGTATTCCTTTCACAGCTGCGATAGCGGTTCTAATGCAGTAAAAGGTCGATGGTAATTAAGATAAGCCCAGATAATAACTTTTAACAAACCACTGCACACTTCCTTGTCGTGTACATCTAAGTTTACATTATGGGCTTCAAATAGATGGCATTTGCCTACAAACGTGTGGCATTCTTGTGATAGGGCTAGTGGGAGATGAAAGAATGAGGCATGTGAAAGGCACCTGTGTAAAAACGCTCCTTTCTAAACTTTCCAAATATTAACCAGGATTGGCAAAGCCAATATGCCACGTCTATGCAAGAGGTATTGGCTTTACCAATACGTTTAAACCATGTTGTGCACAAGTGCAGCTGCTGTAGAGCAGGGCTAAAAGTTAGTGAGGTAAAGGAGAGTGGCGTACCGTAAAGTGGAGCTTAATGGAACATTATAGAGTGGCAAGGTGTGGCATAGAGTTGCGTGAAATGAAGTGGAGTGGCATGGAGTGTTGTGGAGGGAGTAGAGTGTCAGTGTGGAAGGGCATAGAGTGGAGTAGAGTGAGTGTAGAGTGGAGCGGCATAGAGTGCCATAGAGTGATAGAGAGTGAAATGGCATAGAGGGTGTTGCATAGAGTGGAGTACAGTGTTGTAGAGTAGAATCACAAGAGCAGAGTAGATTGGCATAGAGTGGTGTGGTGTAGGAGAGTGGAATGGCATAGAGTGGAGTAGAGTGTTGTAGAGTGGAGTGGGGTAGAGTGTAATGACATGGAGTGTTATATAGTGGAGTGGAATAGAGTGGAGTGACGTGGAGTAGAGTACAGTGCAGTAGTAAGTCATAGAACAGAGTGGAGTATAGTGGCATGGATTGGCATAGAGGGAGTTGCAGTGAGCAGTGTAGAGTGGAGTAGTGTTGTAGAGTGGCATGGAGTGGAGCAGAGTGGCATAGAGTGGAGTAGAGTGCCACAGAGTGGCATAGAGTGGCATAGAGTGAAGTGGCACTTAGTGCGGTGGTGCAGAGTAAATTGGTGTAAAGTACATTGGTTTTTATGAAAGTGGCATAGGCTGCTTGGTGGAGAGTGCAGTGGCGTAGAGAGGTACAGAGTAGATTGCAGTGCCGTTGAGTAGACAATTTCAGAGTAGAGTGAAGTGGTTCAGGGTAGAATGATGCAGGGTAGAGTGAAGAGGTGTAGAGTAGGGTAGTGTAGAGTGCAGTGGTGTGGAGTGCAATGGTGCACAATAGATTAGAGTACCATGGAGTGATGCAGAGTGTAGTTGCATAGAGTGGTGTAGATTTGAGTGGTGCACAGTAGAGTGCAGTGGCACAGAGTAGAGTGGTACACAGAGCAGTGGTGTAGAGTAGAATAGAGTGGTATTAGGATACAGTGGTGTAAAGTGGCATAGTGTGAAGTGGTTAGAGTGTAGTGGCGTAGAGGAAAGTGGTACTGAGTTACGGGGTGGATAGTGCAGTCTTGCAGAGTAGACAGTTGTAGAGTGTGTGGCACAGAGTAGAGTGGTGCAGAGTGGTGCAGCATAGAATAGAGTGGCTCAGAGTACAGTGATATAGAGCACAATCATGTAGAGTGGCATGGCGTGCAATGGCTCAGACGGTGCAGGGTAGCGTGGCGTTTAGTTCAATGGCAGAGAGGGAAGTTTTACAGAGTAGAGTGGGACAGAGTAGAGAGGTGCACAGTAGAATAGAGTGACTTAGCATGCTGTGACGTAGCGTGTTGCAGAGTAGAGCATAGTGGCCGTACAGTGTAGTGGGGTAGAGTGCATTGGCATAGAGTGGTGTAGCAAAGTAGACTGCAGTGGAGTAGAGTGCAGTGACATAGAGTAGAGTGGCATAGGGTTCAGTGGTAAAGAGCATTTTAGAGTAGACTGTAGTAGAGTGCAGTGGTGCGAAGTAACTGGTTTACAGTGCAGTGACATAGAGTGCATTGGTTTTGAGTAAAGGGGTGTTTATTGCCTTGGCGTAGAATGCAGTGGTTTATAGTAGAGTGGCATAGAGGGCAGTGGTGTAGAGTAAAATGTGCAGAGTAAAGTGATGCAGAGTAGAGTGGTGCAGAGTAGAATACAGTGGTGTAGAGTTCAGTGGCGGGGAGAGCAGTGTTGCAGAGTTAGCAGTCAGTGAGTGCAGTGGTGTAAAGTGAAATGGAGTAGAGTGCATTAGCACAGAGTGCATTGTTGTGGAGTGGTGCAAAGTAGAGTGGCACACATAGACTGGTGCAGAGTCGAGTGCAAAAAGAACAGATGATGGATGTTATGCGGAACAAATCAATTCACCACCAGTCACAGATCTGAGTTTAATCCATCAGTTTTTTTGCTCACCATGCCATTCGAGTTTGGACCCAGCCATATGAAAATCTGTTGTGACCCTGCTCCCCAGGGGAACAGTCCAGCTCGAACCGCCAAGCCAGGTTCTCCCTGGACCAGAAACAAGCATCCTGGGACCAGTTTCGGGGTATCACCCTTCATCAGCCAGACTAGCTTGAATCTGTTGGCATAGCGAGCACGGGACCCAGGTCTGGCCATACCTTTCACACTTAGGGAGACAAATGCAAAAAGAACAGATGATGGATAGAATGTGGAACAAATCAAACATTCATCCCCAGTCACAGATCTTGGTTTAATCCATCAGTTTTTTTTCTCGCCATGCCAATCCAGTTTGGGCCTAGCCATACACAAATTAATCTTTACTCTGCTCTCCATAGGAACAGTCCAGTCCGAATTGCCAGGCCAGGTTCTCCCTGGACCAGAAACAAGCATCTTGGGACTGGTTTCAAGGTGTTACCCCATATCAGCCAGGCTAGCTTGAATCTGATGGCACAGCGATTACGGGACCCACGCCTGGGCATGCCCTTCCCACTTAGGGAAACAAATGCAAAAAGAACGGATGATGGACTGTTATACTGATACTGCTCCCAGAGGGAGCATGGTCAAGATAGATTTGCATATTGCTGGGTCCAAACTGGGGTGGCTTGGTGAGCAGTACAAGTGAGGGATTAAACCCAGATATATGACCGGGGTGAATCTTTGATTTGTTCCCCATTCTGACCATCATCTGTTCTTTTTGCAGAGCAGAGTGGCATGGAGTACAGTGGTGCCACGTGGAATAGAGTGGCATAGAATGCAGTGACATAAAGTACAATGGCGTAGAGTGCCGTGGTGTAAGGTGTGGCAGAGCCGAGTATAGTGGTGTAGAGTGCAGTGGTGTAGAGTAGATTGACATAGAATGCAGTGGTGTAGAGTGCATTGGTTTTTACTAAAGTGGTTGCAGAGTGCAGTGGCATAGAGTGCAGTGGAGCAGAGTAGAGTGGAACAGAGTAGAATGGAGTGGCACAGAGTGCAATGGTGCCAAATGCAGTGGAGTAGAGTAGATTGTTTCAGAGCAGAGTGGAGTGGTGTGTGGTAGAGTACTGTGACGTGGAGTGCAGAGTAGTTTAGAGTGGCGTAGAGTGGATTGGCATTTACTGCACTGGCATAGAGTGGTGTGGTCAGAGTAGATTGAAGTGGCATACAGTGTAGCATTGCAGAGTAGAGTGACATACAGTGGAGTGGTGCAGAGTGGGGTGGTGTAGAGTGCAGTGGTGAAAAGTTCAGTATTGCATAATATGGCAGTGTGGGGTAGAGTGTACTGGCACAGAGTAGAGTGGTGTAAAGAGGCGTAGAGTGAAGTGGTGAAGAGTGTAGTGTTGCAGAGTAGAGTAGCACAGAGTCTGGTGGTGCAGAGTGGAGTGGTGTAGAGTGCAGTGGTGAAAAGTGCAGTATTGCGTAATAGAGTAGTGTGGGGTAGAGTGTATTGACACATAGTACAGTGGCATAGAGTGAAGTGGCATGCCGTGTGGAATGGTGTGAAGTGTAGTGTGGAAGGGTGCAGAGTAGAGTGGAGCGGCGTACAGTGGAAAATGCATGATGTGGTAACACACTGCCATTACAGTCAACACATCTTCATTTGAAATCACCATTACATTTGCAGAGACATACAGTTTTACTAATGAAACTATACAGAGCACAAACAATGTGTGGAAATGGCATCACCCAGCTTAATGATTTGTTTTGACCATATTAAAGTATTTGTTTCCAACACACTTCAGAATCAATAAAAATGTGCTTCACTTGTGTTCCTAATTCTGATTTATTCCGAAATACTTGAATAGTGCATTTAAATATTGTTGTGTGCTAAAACAAGCCCTTTCCTACCCCCAGTATCCAGCAAGATTGTCACATAAATCCTCTCACTTAGAAGTCAAAGAAAGAAAAGTAAACACCAAACTCGCTCGGAAGACAGAGCCTGACATTTGACCTCTATCTTTGAGTTCACAACAAATGTGACAATATAAGAATAAGATTTAAAGGCCTGTTTTCATAAATCCAGTGTTGGTGGAAGAATACAATAAATAGGGTTTGGGCAAGGGAAGGGACAAACTCAAGCTGGACAGTCTAAAACACATAAAAAGCCAGCAAATAGAAAGCAAGGAAATGCGAGTAACAAACCACAAAGTCAGTGGTAAGCAATGGGTGGAATGCATTCCCAGGGAAGCTTTCTGAGTGTCTCCAGGATGTTGTTAGCAAACCAGAGAGCTGCGGTGTCTGGCAGACTCCGACCTAAAAATGAGGCTCATTACAGCCTTTTGATTGTGAAAGGTAAGTTGTGAAATAGGGTGCGAAAACAAACCAATGCACATTTATTTTAGTCTTGTGGGCACGCATGGCTGAACCACTCTTATTGAGATCTCTTTTAAATAGCTGTTTCAGAATACAAATTGATATCATTTAACAAGATATTTAAGAATATTGCTTCATAATTACCAACTGAAAAACATTTTCATATAGACTGTCTCGGACTAACATATCATAAACCTCCTTTCCGCCCAGAAATACACACTCCCCAGTTTATTCAGTGTCAGTAACCTCAGGATGTTTTAGAACTCCTGTAATTTGAATGAGCTGATGCACCTGTATCAAAGAGGATGAGCTGGGAGGAAGAACTAAGGCAAAAGTCTTCCCTCTTACAGTCAGTTTGTGAAAGGTAAAATAGACAAGTACAAAGATGCATAAAAGACTGGACTCTCAGAAAACTGTAAGTCCCCACTTGCGTCTGTGCTCCAATAGGCTGGATATATACGTCTTTTACTTTCATGTACAGAAGTGCAGACCTCAAGGAGGGCTGTTTATGAGCTTGCCTGACCTGTCAACACCAACTATATGAGTCTGAATTGAACACATTGCAGAATATACACACCAAACAGGGTCAGACTGGGACAGAGAATAGGCCCAGGCACCAAAATAATAGTGGCCCCCGCTAGTGAATCAGATAGTTAAACAAGCATTGGCAAAGCCAAGAGATCACGCCTATGCAAGAGCTATTGGATTTGCCAATATATTTTAGCCATGTTGTACACTTGTTTGGCAGCTGTTAAGCATGGCTAAAAGTTAGTGGAGTAAAGGAGAGTGGTGTGTAGTGGAGTGTTGTGGAGTTGATTGGGGTGTTATGGAGTGGCGTAGAGAGCCATGGAGTGGCATGGAGTAGTGTAGAGTAGAGGTGAGTGGTGTGGAGTGGAGTATCATTGAGTGACGTACATTGGAGTGGCATACAGTGTGTGTAGTGTCATAGAAGGAGTAGAGTGTTATAGAGTATAAGGGCATAGAGTGGAGTAGAGAGTCACAGAGGTGAATGATGTAAAGTGGAGTAGAGTGTCAGAGTGGAGTAAGGTGTTGTAGAGTGGAGTGGCATAGAGTGTTATGGAGTGGTGTAGAGCACGGAGTGGTGTAAAGGGTGTTGTGTATAGTGGAGTATTGTGTTTTAGAGTGGAGTAGATTGTCATACATTGGAGTGGCATAGAGTGAAGTAGTGTAGCAGAGCGGAATGGCATACAGTGGCATATAGTGGAGTAGAGTACCATAGAGTGGAGTGGCATATCATGTCAGAGTGGAGTGGCATTGAGTTGCAAAGAGTGGAGTGGCGTCAAGTGACATACTGGACTGCAGTAGAGTTGAATAATGGAGTACAGTGGAGTAGTTTGTCATAGAATAGAGTGGAGTAAAATGGCATGGAGTGGTGTTGAGAGACTTGCATAGTGAGTCATAGAGTGGAATAGTGTTGGAGAGTAGCATAGAGTCGAGTATAGTGTTGTACAGTAGAGCATCACAGAGTGGAGTGTTATAGAGTGGAGAGGTCTAAAGTGAAGTGACGTACAGTACAGGGGTGCAGAGTAGTTTGGCATAGAGTGCAGAGGCTAAGAGTGCATTGGTTTTGTGTAAAGTAGTGTAGAGTGCATTGGCGTAGAGTGCAATGACAGAGTAGATTTGTATAGAGTAGAATAGTGCACAGTAGAGTGGAGTGGAGTGGTGCAGTTTAGATTGCAGTGGTGTAGAGTGCAATGGTGTAGAGTGCATTGACAGAGTAGATTTGTATAGAGTAGAGTGGTGCACAGTAGAGTGGAGTGGTGCAGTTTAGATTGCAGTGGTGTAGAGTGCAGTGGCGTAGAGTGGAGTGGTACAGGGTGGAGTGACACAAGGTGGAGTAGAGTGGCATAGAGTAGATTGCTTCAGAGTAGAGTGAAGTGGTTCAGAGAAAAGCCGAGTGGTGTAGGATAGAGTGCACAGGTGTAGAGTAGAGTGGCACAGAGGAGATTAGAGTGGCATAGAGAGCATTGGCTTAAAAATGAGTGGTGCAGAGTAGAGTGCAGCGGTATAGATAGCAGTGGCATAGATTGCAGTAGTGCAGAGCCACATAGAGTTCAGTGACGGAGAGTGCAGTCTTGCAGAGTAGAGTGGTGTTGAGTGCATTGGCATACAGCAAATTGGTGTAGAGTGCAGTGGCATAGAGCACATTGGCGTACAGGGAATTGGCATATAGTGCAGTAGCATACAGTAGAGTGCTGTAGAAAGCAGTGGTGTACAGTACAGTGGTGCAGATTACAATAGAGTGGTGTAGAGTGCAATGACACGGAGCACAGTGGTATAGCGTGTAGTGGCATGGAGTGCAGTGACATAGAGAGAGTGTTGCAAAGTAGAATATAGTGGTTTAGAGTGCAGTGTTGAAGAATAGTTAGCATAGAGTACAGTGGCGTAAAGTACATTGGTGTTGAATAAAGTGGTGTAGAGTACATTGGGAACAAGGCAGTGGTGAAGAGTAGATTGGCATAGAGTAGAATGGTGCAGAATTGAGTGGTATTGAGTAGCGCAGTATAGAGTAGAGTGGCATAATGTGAAGCAGCGTAGAGTAGATTGTTTCATAGTGGAGTGCTATGGCGTGGAGTAGTGCAAGGTAGAGTGGAGTGAAGTAGTGTAGAGTGGAGTGGTGCAGGCTAGAGTGGAGTGGCATATAGTGGAGTAGAGTGACCTAGATAGGAGTGGTGTACAGAACAGTGAAGAAGATTGCAGTGGTGCATATGAAAGTAGAGTGCATTGGCATAGAGTAGAGTGGTACAGAGGAGAGTACAGAGGTGTAGAGTGATGTGGCATAGAGTGGAGTGGTGTAGAGTAGAGTGGTACAGTGGCATAGCATTCAGTGGTGCAGAGTGGAGTGGAGCAGAGTAGAATGACATAGAGTTCAGTGACAGAGAGTGCAGTGTTGCAGAGTATAGTGTCGTAGAGTGCAGTGGTGTAGAGTAGAGTAGTGTAGAGTGCATTGATGTAGAGTTCAGTGGGGTAGAGTGTGCAGAGTAAAGTGGCATAGAGAAAGGTGGCGTAGAGTAAAGTGATGCAGAGTAGATTAGAGTGACGTTGAGTTCAGTGATTAAAGTGCAGTGGCAGAGTGCAATGGCATAGAATGCAGTGGTGTAGATTGCAGTGGATAGAATAGAGTTTTGTAGAATACAGTATAGTGGTGTATAGCGCAGTGGCGTAGAGTGTATTCTTTTGAGTAAAGTGATGTAGAGAGCATTGGCATAGAGTGCAGTGGTCTAGAGTGCAGTGGTGTAGAGTGGAGCTGCATACGGTAGAGCAGTGCAGAGTTAAATAGAGTGGCATATAATGTAGTGGTATTGAGTACATTGTTCAGAGCAGAGTGGAGTGACGTAGAGTGCAGTGGCATACAATAGAGTGCCACAGAGTCCAGTATTGTACAGTGCAGTGGTGCAGAGTGGATTAGAGGGGCTTAAAGTGGATTCATGTTGAGTGCTGTGGCGTAGAGTGGAGCGATGCAGAGTGATATAGTGCAGGGTACAGTGCAGTGGCATATAGTTGGGTGATGCAGAGTAGAGTGTGGTAGAGTGAAGTGGGGTACAGAGTGCTTCAAAGTAGAGTGCAGTGGTGTAGAGTGCAGTGGCATAGAGTTCAGTGGTAGAGAGTGCAGTGTCGCAGAGTAGACTGTAGCAGAGTGCAGTGGTGTATAGTGGAGTGGCGTAGAGTGCAATGGCATAAAGTGCAGTGGAGTAGAGTGGTGCAGAGTGGAGTGGTGTAGAGAGCAGTGGTGTAGAGTACAGTGATGCAGAGTGTAACAGAATGGCATAGAGTGCAGTGACGTAGATTACAATGGTATAGTGCAGTGGTTCCCAACCTGTGGTCCGGGGACCCCTGGGGGTCCGCAAAGGCTTCTCAGGGGGTCCGCGAGAGCCTAGAAAATTAAAAAATATTAACAAATATTGACAAGTTTGGTCCCCAGCTTCCAGTAATGACTCAGGCGGGGGTCCCCGGATTCTAATGATGATTCAGTGGGGGTCCCTGGGTTTCATTAATGTTAAAGTGGGGGGCACAGAAATCAAAAGGTTGGGAACCACTGGTATAGAGTGTAATGGCATAGAATGTTGCAGAGTAGAGTATAGTGGTGTATAGTGCAGTGGTGCAGATTAGATGCATCTGATTTACGCTGTACTTAACTTCACATACACTCTCATTTGTCTTCCATGAAAAGGCCGCTAATTGTAATACATGCGTTCCTTTAAAACATATCTACTTACGCTCTTCCAGCTGTACATCTAGCTTTAAAAGATTCAGGCGGTCATTCTGACCGTGGCGGTCGCCGCCCGCCAAGCGGTTCCCGCCGAAAGACCGCGGCGGCCATTCCGGCTTTCCTGCTGGGCCGGCGGGCGACCGCCAGAAGACCGCCGGCCGGCCCAGCGGGAAAGCCCCTTCAACAATGAAGCCGGCTCGGAATGGAGCCGGCGGAGTTGCAGGGGTGCGACGGGTGCAGTGGGACCCGTCGCGATTTTCACTGTCTGCAAAGCAGACAGTGAAAATCTTTGTGGGGCCCTGTTAGGGGGCCCCTGCACTGCCCATGCCAGTGGCATGGGCAGTGCAGGGGCCCCCAGGGGCCCCACGGCACCCGTTTCCGCCATCCTGGTTCTGGCGGTGGACACCGCCAGAAACAGGCTGGCGGGAAGGCGGTCGGAATCCCCATGGCGGATACCCTGGGCCAGCGGGAAACCGGCGGGAAACCGCCGGCTCCCCTTTTCTGACCGCGGCTTTACCGCCGCGGTCAGAATCGCCCAGGAAGCACCGCCAGCCTGTTGGCGGTGCTTCCGCCGCCCTCCGCCATGGCGGTCATGGACCGCCAGGGTCAGAATGACCCCCTCAGTGTCGCATTCTAATTCATAAATATAAATTTCTGCGTTGGCGCTCCTGACGTAGACCTCATTGAAACACGGGTTGTGTTGTTAGTGGCAGCCATGGACTGCAGAAAAAGATGCCTACAAATCATGTCACCACGCGTTAGCTGGACGTATTTAATTTTATGATGTATAAATACAGAACTCCTAACATTGATATAGAATAGACTACTAAGGGGTCTTTAAGTTCTGCCGTCGCTCCGGTGATGGTTCAGTTCATTTAGACACTTTTTTTTCCAGAAGGTGTCTCTTGGACCAGATACAAGATTCCACTTCAGATGGTGACCCCCATGTACATCAAATCATCGCTGACATTTAAAGGTTCTCTTGAACCTGGTGATTCTGGCTAAGGCCACAAAACATATCCCTTTAAGGTTAAGTTTCCATTTCGCGACCTGTGACTTTTCCTCTTTTTATAGCTGCTTGCCAAAAAAACACACTCTGTCAACAATTCTCATACTTCAATATATGTCAAAATGTGTTAGCTCTGGCAGCCAGGATGCTTACAGGATCATGGATCAATCAAAATATTTTGTCAAAATGGATCACTACAAAATGTGATAAGAATAGGTTTCAGTGTGTCCTATATCTATCCTTGAAATTACCATGAGAATTGATACATCTTGTGATCAGTCCGTCCAAACCTGGGGCTGCCTCAGTTAAAAACAGAAAAGTTCAAAGGAAAGTCTTTGTGCTGTTCCCAATATATCAGACGGGTCATACCCAGATCAGAGAATGTACCAAAGAAGGGGCGCTGGAAGTATAGGTGCAGCAGGTGCTGCAGCCCCCCCCCCCCCCCCCCAAGGAAGCAGCTCAGAAAGTTAATGAAAAACAGTGAAGCTTTCTAGTAGTATTCCTTTCACAGCTGCGATAGCGGTTCTAATGCAGTAAAAGGTCGATGGTAATTAAGATAAGCCCAGATAATAACTTTTAACAAACCACTGCACATTTCCTTGTCGTGTACATCTAAGTTTACATTATGGGCTTCAAAGAGATGGCATTTGCCTACAAACGTGTGGCATTCTTGTGATAGGGCTAGTGGGAGATGAAAGAATGAGGCATGTGAAAGGCACCTGTGTAAAAACGCTCCTTTCTAAACTTTCCAAATATTAACCAGCATTGGCAAAGCCAATATGCCACGTCTATGCAAGAGGTATTGGCTTTACCAATATGTTTAAACCATGTTGTACACAAGCGCAGCTGCTGTAGAGCAGGGCTAAAAGTTAGTGAGGTAAAAGAGAGTGGCGTACCGTAAAGTGGAGCTTAATGAAACATTATGGAGTGGCAAGGTGTGACGTAGAGTTGCGTGAAATGAAGTGGAGTGGCATGGAGTGTTGTGGAGGGAGTAGAGTGTCAGTGTGGAAGGGCATAGAGTGGAGTAGAGTGAGTGTAGAGTGGAGCGGCATAGAGTGCCATGGAGTGATAGAGAGTGAAATGGCATAGAGGGTGTTGCATAGAGTGGAGTACAGTGTTGTAGGGTAGAATCACAAGAGCAGAGTAGATTGGCATAGAGTAGATTGGCATAGAGTAGTGTGGTGTAGGAGAGTGGAATGGCATAGAGTGGAGTAGAGTGTTGTAGAGTGGAGTGGGGTAGAGTGTAATGCCATGGAGTGTTATATAGTGGAGTGGAATAGAGTGGAGTGACGTGGAGTAGAGTAGAGTGCAGTAGTAAGTCATAGAACAGAGTGGAGTATAGTGGCATGGATTGGCATAGAGGGAGTTGCAGTGAGCAGTGTAGAGTGGAGTAGTGTTGTAGAGTGGCATGGAGTGTCACAGAGTGGCATATAGTGGCTTAGAGTGAAGTGGCATTTAGTGCGGTGGTGCAGAGTAAATTGGTGTAAAGTACATTGGTTTTTATGAAAGTGGCATAGGCTGCTTGGTGGAGAGTGCAGTGGCGTAGAGAGGTACAGAGTAGATTGCAGTGCCGTTGAGTAGACAATTTCAGAGTAGAGTGAAGTGGTTCAGGGTAGAATGATGCAGGGTAGAGTGAAGAGGTGTAGAGTAGGGTAGTGTAGAGTGCAGTGGTGTGGAGTGCAATGGTGCACAATAGATTAGAGTACCATGGAGTGATGCAGAGTGTAGTTGCATAGAGTGGTGTAGATTTGAGTGGTGCACAGTAGAGTGCAGTGGAACAGAGTAGAGTGGTACACAGAGCAGTGGTGTAGAGTAGAATAGAGTGGTATTAGGATACGGTGGTGTAAAGTGGCATAGTGTGAAGTGGTTAGAGTGTAGTGGCGTAGAGGAAAGTGGTACTGAGTTACGGGGTGGATAGTGCAGTCTTGCAGAGTAGACAGTTGTAGAGTGTGTGGCACAGAGTAGAGTGGTGCAGAGTGGTGCAGCATAGAATAGAGTGGCTCAGAGTACAGTGATATAGAGCACAATCATGTAGAGTGGCATAGCGTGCAATGGCTCAGACGGTGCAGGGTAGCGTGGCGTTTAGTTCAATGGCAGAGAGTGAAGTTTTACAGAGTAGAGTGGCGCAGAGTAGAGAGGTGCACAGTAGAAGAGAGTGACTTAGCATGCTGTGACGTAGCGTGTTGCAGAGTAGAGCATAGTGGCCGTACAGTGTAGTGGGTAGAGTGCATTGGCATAGAGTGGTGTAGCAAAGTAGACTGCAGTGGAGTAGAGTGCAGTGACATAGAGCAGAGTGGCATAGAGTTCAGTGGTAAAGAGCATTGTAGAGTAGACTGTAGTAGAGTGCAGTGGTGCAAAGTAACTGGTTTAGAGTGCAGTGACATAGAGTGCATTGGTTTTGAGTAAAGGGGTGTTTATTGCCTTGGCGTAGAATGCAGTGGTTTAGAGTAGAGTGGCATAGAGGGCAGTGGTGTAGAGTAGAATGTGCAGAGTAAAGTGATGCAGAATAGAGTGGTGCAGAGTAGAATACAGTGGTGTAGAGTTCAGTGGCGGGGAGAGCAGTGTTGCAGAGTTAGCAGTCAGTGAGTGCAGTGGTGTAAAGTGAAATGGAGTAGAGTACATTAGCACAGAGTGCATTGTTGTGGAGTGGTGCAAAGTAGAGTGGCACACATAGACTGGTGCAGAGTCGAGTGCAAAAAGAACAGATGATGGATGTTATGCGGAACAAATCAATTCACCACTAGTCACTGATCTGAGTTTAATCCATCAGTTTTTTTGCTCACCATGCCATTCAAGTTTGGACCCAGCCATATGAAAATCTGTCGTGACCCTGCTCCCATGGGAACAGTCCAGCTCGAAGCGCCAGGCCAGGTTCTCCCTGGACCAGAAACAAGCATCCTGGGACCAGTTTCGGAGTATCACCCTTCATCAGCCAGACTAGCTTGAATCTGTTGGCATAGCGAGCACGGGACCCACGTCTGGCCATATGTTTCACACTTAGGGAGACAAATGCAAAAAGAACAGATGATGGATAGAATGTGGAACAAATCAAACATTCATCCCCAGTCACAGATCTTGGTTTAATTCATCAGTTTTTTTACTCGCCATGCCAATCCAGTTTGGGCCTAGCCATACACAAATTAATCTTTACTCTGCTCTCCATAGGAACAGTCCAGTCCGAATTGCCAGGCCAGGTTCTCCCTGGACCAGAAACAAGCATCTTGGGACTGGTTTTAAGGTGTTACCCCATATCAGCCAGGCTAGCTTGAATCTGATGGCACAGCGATTACGGGACCCACGCCTGGGCATGCCCTTCCCACTTAGGGAAACAAATGCAAAAAGAACGGATGATGGACTGTTATACTGATACTGCTCCCAGAGGGAGCAGGGTCAAGATAGATTTGCATATTGCTGGGTCCAAACTGGGGTGGCTTGGTGAGCAGTACAAGTGAGGGATTAAACCCAGATATATGACCGGGGTGAATCTTTGATTTGTTCCCCATTCTGACCATCATCTGTTCTTTTTGCAGAGCAGAGTGGCATGGAGTACAGTGGTGCCGCGTGGAATAGAGTGGCATAGAATGCAGTGACATAAAGTACAATGGCCTAGAGTGCTGTGGTGTAAGATGTGGCAGAGCCGAGTATAGTGGTGTAGAGTGCAGTGGTATAGAGTAGATTGACATAGAATGCAGTGGTGTAGAGTGCATTGGTTTTTACTAAAGTGGTTGCAGTGGCATAGAGTGCAGTGGTGCAGAGTAGAGTGGAACAGAGTAGAATGGAATGGCACAGAGTGCAATGGTGCCAACTGCAGTGGAGTAGAGTAGATTGTTTCAGAGCAGAGTGGAGTGGTGCATGGTAGAGTACTGTGACGTAGAGTGCAGAGTAGTTTAGAGTGGCGTAGAGTGGATTGGCATTTACTGCACTGGCATAGAGTAGAGTGGTCAGAGTAGATTGAAGTGGCATAGAGTGTAGCATTGCAGAGTAGAGTGACATACAGTGGAGTGGTGCAGAGTGGGGTGGTGTAGAGTGCAGTGGTGAAAAGTTCAGTATTGCATAATATGGCAGTGTGGGGTAGAGTGTACTGGCACAGAGTAGAGTGTTGTAAAGAGGCGTAGAGTGAAGTGGTGAAGAGTGTAGTGTTGCAGAGTAGAGTAGCACAGAGTCTGGTGGTGCAGAGTGGAGTGGTGTAGAGTGCAGTGGTGAAAAGTGCAGTATTGCGTAATAGAGTAGTGTGGGGTAGAGTGTATTGACACATAGTACAGTGGCATAGAGTGAAGTGGCATGCCGTGTGGAATGGTGTGAAGTGTAGTGTGGAATGGTGCAGAGTAGAGTGGAGCGGCGAACAGTGGAAAATGCATGATGTGGTAACACACTGCCATTACAGTCAACACATCTTCATTTGAAATCACCATTACATTTGCACAGACGTACAGTTTTACTAATGAAACTAAACAGAGCACAAACAATGTGTGGAAATGGCATCACCCAGCTTAATGATTTGTTTTGACCATATTAAAGTAGTTGTTTCCAACACACTTCAGAATCAATAAAAATGTGCTTCACTTGTGTTCCTAATTCTGATTTATTCAGAAATACTTGAATAGTTCATTTAAATATTGTTGTGTGCTAAAACAAGCCCTTTCCTACCCCCAGTATCCAGCAAGATTGTCACATAAATCCTCTCACTTAGAAGTCAAAGAAAGAAAAGTAAACACCAAACTCGCTCGGAAAACAGAACCTGACATTTGACCTCTATCTTTGAATTCACAACAAATGTGACAATATAAGAATAAGATTTAAAGGCCTGTTTTCATAAATCCAGTGTTGGTGGAAGAATACAATAAATAGGGTTTGGGCAAGGGAAGGGACAAACTCAAGCTGGACAGTCTAAAACACATAAAAAGCCAGCAAATAGAAAGCAAGGAAATGCGAGTAACAAACCACAAAGTCAGTGGTAAGCAATGGGTGGAATGCATTCCCAGGGAAGCTTTCTGAGTGTCTCCAGGATGTTGTTAGCAAACCAGAGAGCTGCGGTGTCTGGCAGACTCCGACCTAAAAATGAGACTCATTACAGCCTTTTTATTGTGAAAGGTAATTTGTGAAATAGGGTGCGAAAACAAACCAATGCACTTTTATTTTAGTCTTGTGGGCACGCATGGCTGAACCACTCTTATTGAGATCTCTTTTAAATAGCTGTTTCAGAATACAAATTGACATCATTTAACAAGATATTTAAGAATATTGCTTCATAATTACCAATTGAAAAACATTTTCACATAGACTGTCTCGGACTAACATATCATAAACCTCCTTTCCGCCCAGAAATACACACTCCCCAGTTTATTCAGTGTCAGTAACCTCAGGATGTTTTAGAACTCCTGTAATTTTAATGAGCTGATGCACCTGTATCAAAGAGGATGAGCTGGGAGGAAGAACTAAGGCAAAAGTCTTCCCTCTTACGGTCAGTTTGTAAAAGGTAAAATAGACAAGTACAAAGTTGCATAAAAGACTGGACTCTCAGAAAACTGTAAGTCCCCACTTGCGTCTGTGCTCCAATAGGCTGGATATATACGTCTTTTACTTTCATGTACAGAAGTGCAGACCTCAAGGAGGGCTGTTTATGAGCTTGCCTGACCTGTCAACACCAACTATATGAGTCTGAATTTAACACATTGCAGAATATACACACCAAACAGGGTCAGACTGGGACAGAGAATAGGCCCAGGCACCAAAATAATAGTGGCTCCCACTAGTGAATCAGATAGTTAAACAAGCATTGGCAAAGCCAAGAAATCACGCCTATGCAAGAGCTATTGGATTTGCCAATATATTTTAGCCATGTTGTACACTTGTTTGGCAGCTGTTAAGCATGGCTAAACGTTAGTGGAGTAAAGGAGAGTGGTGTGTAGTGGAGTGTTGTGGAGTTGATTGGGGTGTTATGGAGTGGCGTAGAGAGCCATGGAGTGGCATGGAGTAGTGTAGAGTAGAGGTGAGTGATGTGGAGTGGAGTATCATTGAGTGACGTACATTGGAGTGGCATACAGTGTGTGGAGTGTCATAGAAGGAGTAGACTGTTATAGAGTATAAGGGCATAGAGTGGAGTAGAGAGTCACAGAGGTGAGTGATGTAAAGTGGAGTAGAGTGTCAGAGTGGAGTAAGGTGTTGTAGAGTGGAGTGGCATAGAGTGTTATGGAGTGGTGTAGAGCACGGAGTGGTGTAAAGGGTGTTGTGTATAGTGGAGTATTGTGTTTTAGAGTGGAGTAGATTGTCATAGATTGGAGTGGCATAGAGTGAAGTAGTGTAGCAGAGCGGAATGGCATACAGTGGCATATAGTGGAGTAGAGTACCATAGAGTGGAGTGGCATATCATGTCAGAGTGGAGTGGCATTGAGTTGCATAGAGTGGAGTGGCGTCATGTGACATACTGGACTGCAGTAGAGTGGAATAATGAAGTACAGTGGAGTAGTTTGTCATAGAATAGAGTGGAGTAAAATGGCATGGAGTGGTGTTGAGAGACTTGCATAGTGAGTCATAAAGTGGTATAGTGTTGGAGAGTAGCATAGAGTCGAGTATAGTAGAGCATCACAGAGTGTAGTGTTATAGAGTGGAGAGGTCTAAAGTGAAGTGACGTACAGTACAGGGGTGCAGAGTAATTTGGCATAGAGTGCAGAGGCCAAGAGTGCATTGGTTTTGTGTAAAGTAGTGTAGAGTGCATTGGCGTAGAGTGCAATGACAGAGTAGATTTGTATAGAGTAGAATGGTGCACAGTAGAGTGGAGTGGAGTGGTGCAGTTTAGATTGCAGTGGTGTAGAGTGCAATGGTGTAGAGTGCATTGACAGAGTAGATTTGTATAGAGTAGAGTGGTGCACAGTAGAGGGGAGTGGAGTGGTGCAGTTTAGATTGAGTGGTGTAGAGTGCACTGGCATAGAGTGGAGTGGTACAGGGTGGAGTGACACAAGGTGGAGTAGAGTGGCATAGAGTAGATTGCTTCAGAGTAGAGTGAAGTGGTTCAGAGAAAAGCCGAGTGGTGTAGGATAGAGTGCACAGGTGTAGAGTAGAGTGGCACAGAGGAGATTAGAGTGGCATAGAGAGCATTGGCTTAGAGATGAGTGTTGCAGAGTAGAGTGCAGCGGTATAGATAGCAGTGGCATAGATTGCAGTGGTGCAGAGCCACATAGAGTTCAGTGATGGAGAGTGCAGTCTTGCAGAGTAGAGTGGCGTTGAGTGCATTGGCATACAGCAAATTGGTGTAGAGTGCAGAGGCATAGAGCACATTGGCGTACAGGGAATTGGCATATAGTGCAGTAGCATGCAGTAGAGTGCTGTAGAAAGCAGTGGTGTACAGTACAGTTGTGCACATTACAATAGAGTGGTGTAGAGTGCAATGACACGGAGCACAGTGGTATAGCGTGCAGTGGCATGGAGTGCAGTGACATAGAGAGAGTGTTGCAAAGTAGAATATAGTGGTTTAAAGTGCAGTGGTGAAGAATAGTTAGCATAGAGTACAGTGGCGTAAAGTACATTGGTGTTGAATAAAGTGGTGTAGAGTACATTGGGTACAAGGCAGTGGTGAAGAGTAGATTGGCATAGAGTAGAATGGTGCAGAATTGAGTGGTATTGAGTAGCGCAGTATAGAGTAGAGTGGCATAATGTGAAGCAGCGTAGAGTAGATTGTTTCATAGTGGAGTGAAATGGCGTGGAGTAGTGCAAGGTAGAGTGGAGTGAAGTAGTGTAGAGTGGAGTGGTGCAGGCTAGAGTGGAGTGGCATATAGTGGAGTAGAGTGGCCTAGATTGGAGTGGTGTACAGAACAGTGAAGAAGATTGCAGTGGTGCATATGAAAGTATAGTGCATTGGCATAGAGTAGAGTGGTACAGAGGAGAGTACAGAGGTGTAGAGTGATGTGGCATAGAGTGGAGTGGTGTAGAGTAGAGTGGTACAGTGGTATAGCATTCAGTGGTGCAGAGTGGAGTGGAGCAGAGTAGAATGACATAGAGTTCAGTGACAGAGAGTGCAGTGTTGCAGAGTATAGTGTCGTAGAGTGCAGTGGTGTAGAGTAGAGTAGTGTAGAGTGCATTGATGTAGAGTTCAGTGGGGTAGAGTGTGCAGAGTAAAGTGGCATAGAGAACAGTGGCGTAGAGTAAAGTGACGCAGAGTAGATTAGAGTGACGTTGAGTTCAGTGATTAAAGTGCAGTGGCAGAGTGCAATGGCATAGAATGCAGTGGTGTAGAGTGCAGTGGATAGAATAGAGTTTTGTAGAATACAGTATAGTGGTGTATAGCGCAGTGGTGTAGAGTGTATTCTTTTGAGTAAAGTGATGTAGAGAGCATTGGCATAGAGTGCAGTGGTCTAGAGTGCAGTGGTGTAGAGTGGAGCTGCATACGGTAGAGCAGTGCAGAGTAAAATAGAGTGGCATAGAATGTAGTGGTATTGAGTACATTGTTCAGAGTAGAGTGGAGTGACGTAGAGTGCAGTGGCATACAATAGAGTGCCACAGAGTCCAGTATTGTACAGTGCAGTGGTGCAGAGTGGATTAGAGGGGCTTAAAGTGGATTCATGTTGAGTGCTGTGGTGTAGAGTGGAGCGATGCAGAGTGATATAGTGCAGGGTACAGTGCACTGGCATATAGTTGGGTGATGCAGAGTAGAGTGTGGTAGAGTGAAGTGGGGTACAGAGTGCTTCAAAGTAGAGTGCAGTGGTGTAGAGTGCAGTGGCATAGAGCTCAGTGGTAGAGAGTGCAGTGTCGCAGAGTAGACTGTAGCAGAGTGCAGTGGTGTATAGTGGAGTGGCGTAGAGTGCAATGGCATAAAGTGCAGTGGAGTAGAGTGGTGCAGAGTGGAGTGGTGTAGAGAGCAGTGGTGTAGAGTACAGTGATGCAGAGTGTAACAGAATGGCATAGAGTGCAGTGACGTAGATTACAATGGTATAGTGCAGTGGTTCCCAACCTGTGGTCCGGGGACCCCTGGGGGTCTGCAAAGCCTTCTCAGGGGGTCCGCGAGAGCCTAGAAATTTAAAAAATATTAACAAATATTGACAAGTTTGGTCCCCAGCTTCCAGTAATGACTCAGGCGGGGGTCCCCGGATTCTAATGATGATTCAGTGGGGGTCCCTGGGTTTCATTAATGTTAAAGTGGGGGCACAGAAATCAAAAGGTTGGGAACCACTGGTATAGAGTGCAGTGCCATAGAATGTTGCAGAGTAGAGTATAGTGGTGTATAGTGCAGGGGTGCAGAGTAGATGGACGTAGATTGCAGTGGTGTAGAATGCATTATTTTTTAGAAAAGTGGTGTAGAGTGCATTGACATAGAGTGCAGTGGTTAGAGTATGAGTAGAGTGGTACAGAGTACAGCTGAGTGGCTAAAAGTGGAGTGGTGCAGCATAGATTATAGTGGCATATAGTAGAGTGGACTGACGCAGAGTAGATTGTTCAGAGTAGAGTGAAGTTCTATAGAGTAGAATGGTGGACACTAGAGCTGAGTGGTGCATTGTAGAGTGCAGTGGTGTAGAGTGCACTGGTGTAAAGTAGATTAGAGTGGATGGCATAGAGTGCACTGTCAGAGTGGAGTGGTACAGAGTAGACTACATTGGTGTAAAGTACAGTGGCATGAAGTGCAGGGTTGGAGAGTAGAGTGGCGTAGAGCTGACTGGTGTGAAGTGGATAGGCGTAGAGTGAAGTGGTGTAGAGTGCATTGGGAAAGAGTGCAGTGGTGCACAGTAGAGTAGAATGTGGTAGAGTGCATTGCTGTAGAGTGATGCAGATTATAGAGGTGTAGACTGAAGTGGTGTAGAGTGGAATGATACAGAGTGGAGTCCGGCAATGCAGTGTGGAGTGGCATAGAGTGGAGTGGCACAGTGTGGAGTGGTGCAGAGTACAGTGTAGTGGCGTGGAGTGCTGCAGAGTAAACTCGAGTGGGGGTTAAAGTAGAGTATGCATGATATGGTAGCGCACCACCATTGCAGACAATACATCTTCAATTGAAATGACCATTACATTTGTACATTTACTGTTAAAAGTATACAGCTCACAATCCATAATGTGTGGAAATGTTATCACCTAGTCTATTGATTTGCTTTGATGATATCAAAATATGCATTTGATGTATCCTCAAGCTCCCTCAGAAGATAAAGCTTGACATTTGACCTCTATCTTTTAATGCACAGCAAATGTGCATTAAAATTTAAAGGCCTGTTTACAGAAAGAGAGCGCTTGGAAGGATACTATGAATCAGGTCTGGGCAAAGGAAGGGATGAACTCAAGCTGGGCAGCCTAAAACAAATAAAGCAAGCAAATAGAAAGCAAGAAAGAAATGTGAATTACAAACCAAAAAGCCAATGGTAAGCAACGGGTGGAATGCATTCCCAGGGAAGCTTTCTGTATGTCCCATGATGTCATTAGCAAACCAGATAGCTGTCTGTCTGGTACGCTTTGACCTATAAAGTGGCGTTTGTTTGCAAGCTGGGCACTTTACACTTGTAAAGACAGGCTGCATAAGTATTTAACAAGGGATGAGAGACTGAACTTCTGAGAGGGTCCCACTCTACCCTGGCCCTCGGTCCACAGCACCTGTTGCACTAATTCTTGCTATGTCGCTATCCCACACTTACTGCGTCAACACTGCACCTACAAGGATTACCTAGCTGCACTTTTATAAGTTTAGGTAAGTATGTTGAATGCATAGCAAAATATGTGTTAACACCCTCAGAGTTACATACCTGTGAGCTTTTGAATCATTTGCAGGGCCCACATTCCTGCCAACGCTCATGACTACGCCCATGGTTGGTAAGAATGTGTGTCACTTAAGACATTTCCACACACAGAACTATACCCATGATACACTTGCAAACCAGTATTGGATTTTGAATGAGGTGTGTCCAATTTTTTCATACAGATGCCTGACTTACAGAAAAGGTTTTGTCATTCAGGCCAATTTTCTTTTATTAAAAAAAGCAGGGGGATTTGGCGTTAACCAGATGCTAAATATAATTTGTTTTTGCAAAGAAAAAATACATAACTAACTTAACTATTAAGGACCAGATGTACAAAGTGATTCTGCGGTCGCAGACCTTTTGCGACCACAAAATAGCCTTGTTGGATGTACTATCGCTACTTTGCGAGCCTGTTACTGATTTCCAAATAGGGATTTCGAGTTGCAGTTAGGAAGGGGCATTCCAAGAGCGTACCTTCCTAATTGCGACTTTCAGACCCATGTATGATTGTTTTGTGTCTGTGAATGCGGTTGGAAAACAATCGCAGTTACCACGAATTTTAAATTGGTGGTAATGCATTCACGAACTGGAAGAAGTCACCAAGAGATCCCGTCTCATTTGTGAATGTGGTTGTCAACATTTTTCAGACCAGGCAGTGGACCACTGCCTACTCTGAAAAAAAGAAAAGGTAACTTTTCATTTTTGTTTTTAAAATTCAGCCCGTTTTCCTTTAAGGAAAAGGGGGCTGCATTTAAAAAAAATTGCTTAATTGACAAAGCGATTTCAGACATGGTGGTCTGCTGACCGCAGCAGGCCACCATCCTAGTGATTGTTGCCGTTCACAAATGGGTCGCAATTTGCGACCTGCCTCATGAATATTGATGAGGCAGTTCCCGTGCGACCAATTTGCTAATCGCAAACAGTGCGGTTAACACTACTGTACATTATATTTTGTGACTCGCAATTTGCGATTCACAAAACAAGTCGTACATCTGGCCCTAAATGTATACATATGCCTCCTCAGGGGTAGTAAGCGCTACATAAATGCGATTACAATACAGTACAATTACAGTGAATATAAGCATGAATGATGAACATAAATACGCCTCCATGGGCTACATGTTTGTGCAAACACAGATTTCTGATTGCTAATTTTTAGGACCAGGCTGACCCCTTTTTTTGGGACAATCACCTTTATAAAGAAGGGTGAACTGATCGCACTTTATAACAGCGTGATCGGAAAATGTACCAGTAAAATGCTTTTTTTGCTGAGTCCTGGGAGAAGGGCTTGTTTCTGAGTCCTGTTGTTGACAGCAGCACCGAAATGTTAAAGTATCCCAACCCTTCCTGTACGTAGCACAGTTGCGTGCTAACGTTAAACTTCCTTTTAACACAATGGTAAAATGGAATTCGGACCTCCAACCTCTCTATCTATTAATGGAATATCTAAAGCCCGTGGGAGCGAGTAGTGTGGTTAAAAGCAAAAGGAAACGGAACGAACGGAACTAATGTGTATAAAACAAAATTGCCGTTCTCCAATTAAGGATTCTGCAGTCGGAATAATAAAACAGCCAGATGTGGTTTTCGAATTCCAGTCTTGCAGTGAACCCTCCCCCCACACACACACTTTGTTCACTTGAAATGTTGAGACCAAGCAGGCCTGAGATCCAAACACCTCCCTTAACGTTTCTACTTTTGAGGGTTGATTAAAAGTATCTGATTGTAGAGAAGGAATGCCAGGCCCATTCACGTATTTCCTTACCTTCTTCAAAATGGCGGACCAGCAGCTATCTGCTATCTCCAGCTCTACCCTTCAGTTCCCACTACATTATCTCCCATAGGCATGTACCTGCCTCTTTCTATTACTATTTATTACTTTGTACTATCCAAAGGGTCTCTTGCCAATAAGAGCAGATAGAGCAAAAGGAAATCTGTAGGTAGCCAACGAGGTATAAGCATTTTGTTGGTGTATATGTAGCCTCACAAGGCTCAGTCCTCCAGAACTCCTTCCCGCTGTGCTTGAGCAACAAGCAGGCTTTGTATAGTACAGAATGGGATGAAAATCTGCCTATACTACCTTGCATACAGTATGACCTAGAACTAAATGATTGTGTGCTATCCAGCTGGTCACTTATGGTCGGGTGGGCCCTTGCCCCATTAACAAATACTCTAAAGTGGCCACCACAAAGGATCATCTACTCAGAAGCAAGAAATAAAATAAAGCAAAATAATAAACATGAGAACACATAAGGAGATGCTAGTAGTTGGCTCTTGCCACCATGAGCAGTTTAGCATAAACTGAGCCCTGTCCCCTACTCTCAGCTTGATCCATCAGGTAAGGCTGATTGACATTGCCATACCAATTCACAAGAGGGCGCTTTGCTGCAACCTAACCTGAAGAATACCTTGAGGTTAAAAATTAACCACATCCTTTTTCATAAGCGATAGTATTTTTCAGGAGAATGTCCTCTACAACACACAGTCATGTTCTAAAAATCTTTTTTACTCAGTGTAAGTAGTGACTCACATCCTCATGTCCAGAAAGTTTCTACAGAGACAGATCTATATACGCAAAACAGGCAAGAACCCGGTCTTTCAGGACGGAAAACAGGGCAGGGTAATAATGGTCAATCTTCACAATGGGCACACACTCCAGCCACGTATTTGGTGCCACTCAAGCTGGCTGTGGCAAAGCACAAGCACTGGCGGCAAGACTTGCAATACAGCAGGAAATTTCGAGAAAACACAGCCTAACAAGCTTCTGAAAGAAGCAACGCTCACTATGGGACAGGCAGAAGTCAATACTTCTAGCCTTACCCAGTGGGCCTTCCCAGTTCAAGGGAAAAGCATTTAGTTAACAATCTAAACTACAAATGTAAAGAAAACCTTTGAAACTTCCTGATTTCCTCGCCATGGTCTCTTCCGCAAAATATTTTGAAATAAGAGAAGAAGCAACTTTACACGACAGCTTTATGGCCGTGAAACTGAGGATTGGCCCTTGTTGATACACTTTTCAACTGTGTTTCTTAGAAGAATAGAACGTCATCTATAGTCAGAAGGTTGTGCTCTTTTTCTGCTCTCTTCGGTTTTGGTTGTTCCGCTAGTGCTAGTCAATTTTCATGGTTATACATTGACGAGTACAAGTCTATACATGTGTGGGGTGTGAAGGTCTAACGCGGTGGTATAAACTCACTCTTACTACAGCTTCAAGGGTAGGAGAAGGGACATGCCGCATGGTGTACAGGTATTGTCCATCCTTGCCCCAAAAATGGATACCATTAGCACGACCAGCTCCCTCCCTGGCATCAACACACCTAAACTCTGCATTGGCCACATAAAGGGTACCCCACCAATATTTTTCGTGTATGTATTTTTCAGCAAATAAAACACCGCAGCTTCAGATGTCTTTGACTAACAGTCAACAGCTACTGGCTCCCTCGGGAAAGGTGTTAGGCTTGAAATACGACGTTGAGCCTCGAAGGAAAGCCCCGGAGATTCTAGAACAATCCTCGATGACCTCACGGAAACGCACTGAGCAATGGCGTAACAAAGGCCCCCGCAGCCCCTGCGATGTGGGGGTGGGAGGCAAGATCCGGAGGGCCCCTTCAGCACAGTACACAGTCACGGGCGGAAGGCCGCTGACTGCGTCCAGGGCGGAGGGGGCTCCCTACAGGTACTTTGCAAGGAGGCCCCCCTCAAGTTTCGTTTCGCCACTGGGACTGAGGCAGTCAGCGGATCTCTCTTTGCTGCGCGTGAGCTGGTTGGGTGTGCGTCGCGCCACATTTGTCTGGCCAAACTTGCTTTTCACTCCCGACCGAAAGAATTTGTGGTGGATTTTTGCTTTGCCTTAAAATGGGAAAGGAATGCACGGCTTTCATTCGGTGCAGAAATGTGCTTACTGTGCTCACGCTTTGGCAATATTTGGAGTGTTGTTGTCATATCAACTGGAGAGCAATCAAAGAAAGGGGAGGGAGAGGGCGAGGCAAAGGTCAGAAGGAGGGAGGGGAGAGACCTGGAAGGGCGGTGGGGAAGAGGACAAGGAAGGGGGCGGGAGACACAGAGGGAAGATATGAAGATGCAACGAGAGAGAGGGAAGGCAGGAAAGAACTGAAAGTTGAAAACAGCACCGGCACAAGTAATGAAAGAAAGCGAGAGAGATAGAGAGGAACAGTTGATCAGGAGAAAGAGGCGAAGAGACGGTGATTTTGCAGCAGAGGCACACCTAAAGAAGCCTTATCGCTGTCAAAGTCCAGGAGGTGTTTACGATCAGGTGATCTAGGTCTGGCAGCGGCCTTATCAGAGGACTGGCCCATGGCCACAGCTCCCCGCCCAAGAAAGTGCTAGAAGAGCTGAGGGAACAGTGGTGGAGATTTCTCACTCTTCCACGCCTACATGCCCTTCCACACTGTCTCACCCATGGCCAAATGGACAAGGACACAAGATGACTACATATCATCAGGGATAAAATACTCCATTTCTGGGCTTTCCTTTTACAAATCATTGCTTTCAGGTGTGTTAGCCCAATTGACTGTTGTTGCCATGGCAGAGGTGGGAGTGTGGATGGTCCACACAACATCAAGGGTGCTGAAGAGTTACTCAGCCTTCCATCCACCAGAGACTGATAACTGCTACAGAGGTCACCAGACAATGAGGAAATATGTCACTGATTTCTACAGTGCTTTGGCTTTCTGATTAGGAGTTAAAATACCAAGAGGTGACCTGCCTATCATAACTGTATATTAACTCTGAGTCACACATGTCTACACCCCTTCTGTTACACAAGATCTAACAGGGCAGACTCTGAATGCACACAGAGAAATGGCACCCTCTGGCAATTCACACACAGCACCCAGAAATCTCTAGTGTTTCTGCAGTCAAAGCAGACTCAATGATGGAGATAACATCGGTCCTGATTATGAGATGACTGAATTTAAGTGCTGTGGCTGGAAATAATGTCTGAAGCTGGTATCCCCAACCATAAATCCGGCCATTACGAATATTTGCCCCCGGAATGGGAAATAACATGTAGGTTTGGAATTAGTAGGCCCAAATCTGCATATGCTGCCCCCTTTCCACGGACTAATATAGTTCCATTTGAAACATGCTTCAAGCAAGAATGTAAGGGTGAAAAATAAGCCCCTGTCCTCAATTAATGAGCCCTGGTGTCCAGAGATGCAACCACAGCCACTATCAAGCACTGTTTATGGGCCGTTTTCATAGGACAATCCCTTCTCAAAAGTGTAGACCCTTCATAAATAGGTTCACGGCCTCTATCCTTAGTAGGGGCGATACGAGGCAGTCAGAGGTGACTCCACAGCAAGATATTTGAGGCAGCCTTTATGGGTGCTACCAGAGAGGGGTGACAAAACTGAGGGCCAGGGCTTATTTCTATTTGGCAATAATTGCAGATATTTAGCATCCGCTCTATAGCCGGCAAAGACCGATCAGTGAAAGGTCATCAGGTTGACTGGCCCTGCTGTTAGGGCAATCTCTGCAGGGACAGAAGAGAGCTATCTGTGACAGGTGTCTTTAGGACAGCTCCTTTTGGAGAAGGACAGACCCATGAGTGACATGTTCTCTTTCCATCATACAGAACAGGAGTGACATATTCAAAGGTTCTGTCCACAGGACTATCTGGCTGTCGTAGTACAGTCAAACATGAAAGGGTTGGTTTTAGAGGGACTGTCACTAACAGAATGTACACTAACATTTATCATGTGCAGTCTCCACTGTGGTTGGTCTGCTCTGTTGTAGCACCACCTTTATTTCTGCACTAGCGGTTACTCCTTTCCTTTTGTTCCAAGAGTGGAAGAAGTTTCTAATTTCATATACACAGTCATGACCTGTGTGAGTGGATATAACAACCAGTCCCGATCACACTGTGCAACAGTGGAGGCCATCTTGTCATGGAAGCTAACAACGCAAAAGTATTTATGGAAACACAGATGATTGACATACTGGGGTCAGATGTAAAAAAATCCCCAAGCTCTAACAAGCACAAAAGGTTTTTGTGACCTATTTGGCGCATCTGAAAATTTTTCCTGTGCATATTTCATCTGGGAAAAAAATGGCAAATTTTCTAGGGGAAAAGTGGTCACAAGAAGGACAAACGTGGAATAACCCGGCGCTCAGGCTCTTATACCACAGGTTACCTCTAACTCTGAGCAGGGAAACTAAAATGGAGATGTAGTAGGGCAGGGAGAAATTAACTGCATCATGCATCATCATTATTTCTCTGGGCAGTTTTATCACACCCAAATAATGGTCCATCGAATGAGGGCCATTGACAGAATGTGTTGGTGCTAGGCAGCAGTCAGTGCACCAGCACAGGGGGAGAGCAGGAGTTCATCATATCTTAGCAGATGTGGTTATTCCTGCTCTCTGCCTGTTATGCAGCGCTGCATTTCATCACTTCTTGGTTAATCTGCCCCCTCCTCCAGGCAAGTATCCAGGTGATTCGCTACGGCTGTCTTCATGTACAGTAGAATGGCATAAATACAGGGTGAATTCTGATTACTGCATTTATCTAACAAACATTGGAGACAAAAAATAGCTAAAACAAGTATTAGCAAAGCCAGTAGGTCTTGTGCTGGCTATTTGTGAATGTTTTTGTAGGAAGATACACATTTTCTCATTGTGTGAACACTGTGTGTGTGTGTATATAAAAGAAGCTCACATTGCACAGCACACTTGCACCGAAATAACTACTGATTGTGCTTGCCACCACATTGTGCAAAAGCAGATGCCATAATGCCATCACTCATAGGCAAGCCAATGGCCGAAGTGGGTTGACTGTGTGACACATGCTGTATGCATTGGTGAATTACACCACAACAGGCCAATAGACGAAGAAGACTCACTGAAAGCCTCGATGCATAAGTATGCATAATATTTATATTTTTATTGAAAACAAAATATCTTGGTGAACGCTAGGCCTAAAAAAACTGAACCGATTTTTAAAAACACAATGAGTGGCACTGTTTGAAACAGCACAGCATTCCCCACATCTGTGCAGAACTCTGTGAAAGTGGGTCAGCGGCTTTGACGGGAGTGATGCACGTCGCAGGTGAGTGACTTATTTTAATAACTGTCATGCTGGCTGCACCACACCAGCACTGCAGATATCTGCAGAATATTCCCTCCAGCGAGTAATCGTCGAGTACTGAGCAAGCCTGTGATGGTCACTTTAAGGCTGCCCCCTCCTTCCTGTCCCACCTTTACTATCACAGGGCTGCTGCATTCCTGGGGCATGATTCACGGTTCACAGACCATTGCTGCGAGCCGCGGCCTCTCTAATCTCATGCACACATTCCTCTGCTAATCCATTGTGGCTTTACGTGGGTTTTATGCACCTGCAAACTGAGTAACCCTTTAATGGCCCCTTTGACCTGCTCTGAGACCCAGTTCCAGGCACCTGGTACCTCCCTTCCCATCAGCCCTGCCCTCTGGGCGCCCGCCCAAAGATGCCGCCTTTGCACCTTAAGGTTGGGAGACTGTAGAGGTTCTGAGAACATTCCAGTATTCCGTCACACCTGCTGATGAACGCTTGCCACATTTTGTTGAAAGTAGATCAAAACATTAAATGTTTCAGTCTGACCTTAATACTCTGTTGTACCAATGCGAGGCTGGTCAGGCATCAGCTCCGGTCCAAACAAACCTTAGTTAACGATGTGGATGGTGATGACTCTCACCTGAACAAATCCGCCTGAACCTAAACTATCCTGGTCAATGATTGTGTTTTCCCTGCTTCAATCCCCATCTCTGACTGCATTCACTTCCCACTGCCCTGTCTCTCTCAACTATCCACCCCCCTATCCCGCACTCACTCTACATCCGTTCCACCGAGATGTGTTGCTGCGCACTGCTGCTCCGTGCGGACCTGAGTTGAAGGGACCGGTCGGGTACATTCTTAAGTGCAAGATGCATTTCGTGTAATATGTGTCATTTCACCTAATTCTGCATACTTACACTACAAGCGAGCACGCCCCCAGACAATATACACATAATGTGGACTAACTGGTCTTTTAGTGTAAGAAACAATTGAGGAGTACAGATTTGTTGACCAATGAATACATCAATTGAAGTCAACATATTGCTGGTCGACTTTTCACCCCCTTAATACAAATGATTTCCACGGGGTCTTAATCAGGACAAGTGCGATAGCAAGCTACAAGAATCAGAGGGTATGGGTTCCACTATGGAGCTAATAGCAAAAACATTTGCTACAAAGATTGGGCCCATATGTTCATGACTGGATCTTACCTCTCTTCGAAAGTTAACATGAGCAAGGAAACCTCCATAACAACCGCACAGAACCCTCATGTCCAGCAGATCACACAGGCAGACCCTCGGTAAAAGGTATCTGGAGACGGGGTGCTCTCCAGGCACTAAAGCAGGCAGTTCTGTCGATTAGTGAGCAGGCTAGCACAGGCATCAAGCACAGTATACTAAGCCTACACATTTATTCACTATGTTTTACATCAACACATGCAGGTGAGAGAGAGTAGGATAAATAGTTCACGGCACCTACAGGGCACTGTGTCACTCACTCACTTTGGTTTGACAGTCAGCATGGATGATGAGAGCTCAGCTGTTCTTATCACTTTAGCACTTTCATGGTACCTTTCCGGTTCCATGGTACAGCTGGAAGTATGTGGGTTTAAGGGCAGCAACACAGGTCTTAAAAAAGGCACATATAGAGTCCAGAGCCGACTGGAAACTAAATTCAGCCCTCGCACGAATGTTCAAACTTGTTCCACGCTGAAGGAAAGATGGCTGTGACTCGAATGTGTACTTGGAGGCTCAGCTGGGCCCATGGCAGCCCATCCTTCTCTGAAAGCAGCCCCCTTAACCTGCAGACTACCGGGGACATGCCACAGTTTTGGAATGGCCAGTCCGACCTACCAGAGACGACCTGATGAAGTACATGTTTGCATCTGAATTTCAGTGCTTTATTGTGAAGGAGACACTACAAACGAGGAGTGTTATTTGAATATTGTAGTCAGAATATAAAAGGACATTAATACTGGGTCTTAAATATTGTGTACAATATCACCTTATTGGAGTTAAACAATGTTAAGACAGTATTTACGCTAGATGATATTTTTGTGTACCATATTCTGACATCTGTTTAGGGGTGTATGCTTGTTTCTACATATATTAAGTTTATATTATGAGCTGCCTCAGACTAGTGACAGTCTTGTGTGTGGTAAGTTCCTGTCACGAAGTGCTAAGCAGGAACACAAAGAAGGCAATGATTTAATTTTCCCATGGAGTGCTTTAAAATGAGTAGCTTCGATGAGCTGCAATGCATTAAGGGGTGGTTTTGGAGAGGATGTGCAATAAGTACATTGTCATGGATGATTCAGGAGAGTGTCAGAGCCTGAACCAATGTTCAGAGAGTAATCGTGGAGCTGCTTGATTTTATCTTGTGCAGGAGGAAGAGGAGAGGTTGTGTTCTTTTCACTATGCTTTTACTTTAGGCATCTAGTTGGAACCTGTCGTCCATCATGAACCATTGAGCCTTTCTAATAGCAACTGTGTGATGTTTGTCATTGAAGCATTGATTCCCTCTTGCTTAGTAACAGGCTTTTTCCTGTATCCTCTTGGTGACCATTAAGCAGTATCAAAGGCGATATGGAACGTGGTCTCTGCTAACTAAGATCTTGGGTACCTCATCAGTAGTGGGAAGCTGGCTAGATCCTTGCAAGTCTAGCCAGCCGAGACACAGTCGAGGGCTAGCTCATAGGAGATGGTCAGTGTTGTAAATTCGCCCTCTAGGCAGGGTCACCTAGAATGTTTTGCCTTTTTGTTCAACCCTATTTTTGCTGGGTATATAACACTGTGCACTTTACGACTGCTAACCAGGGGAAAAGTCAGTGGCGGTTGGTGACTGCAACAAGTGGAGGCGCATAAGCCCATACATGATATTGCACTCTTCAAGCAAGCTTAGTAAGTGGAACCAAACTTTTCAGAGCTAGCTGCTTTTGCCCCATTAGTCACAAATTGGAAGCACAGCAGGTGAACTTTGCCTTTCATCCTCCCAAGCTTAATACAATTGGAACTACTGCACCAGCCTATCTTTCAGACCTGTCTAGAAGCAAATAGTGTGCCTGCTAGAGTTCCTTCACACATTGCCAAACATTACCAGGCCTTGGCCCACCAGTCTAATTACTTTCACCTATACACATTATTGATGCACACTCACTCACCCACACTCAACAGTTCTCTCACCCTGACCCTGTTTCTTCCTTCACTTAACGACTCACATTCACACAGCTACCTTATGCTTCCCACTGTATCTCACCTACATCAAATAACCAGTCACCCACAGTTATCCACCAACTTAGGAGCCCTCTCCAAACAGCACTTTTGGACAGAACTGTCAGATACTCTGACACTGAAAGTTGTGCACACTTGGGAGGACTACATACTGGCCCTTTAACATGTGTCCTACTGGCAGTGCTTAATCTGTAAATAAAAAGGTGCCTGTGCTCAAAGCACTCCTCTTCAACACGCAGCTCTTGAAATTAAATGTGTGAACATGGAATACTGAGGCGGCGTAATACTGAAGCCCCTGCTGCTCAGTCTTGCAGCTTTCTACTTTCTCCCTTTGTGACGCATTTTCGTTGCTTGAGGCCGAAGAATAAGCCCCTGCCCTCAAAAATAAGTGCTGGTGCTCAGCACCGGAAACAACAAGCACAAATTAAGCACTGCCTACTGGCATTGGTAGAGTGCTTGGCAGGTGGAGTGACTCGCCCATTCCCATAAAAACAAAAAAATACATGTAGTGGTTTTGCTAATGCTGGTTTTATTTCCCTTCAAGACTGTATTTCCTTAATGTGAACGTGAAAAAAAGTAGATGCCCCACCCTCACATTAAAGAGCTATAATATGCGGGGGGAAACAAGCACCAGGAGACATAACTATTAAGCAATTTACACTCACCACATCGTAGATGGAGCGAGAATATGAATTAGTATGGAAATGGGAGAGAACAGATTTAGAGTTTTGTTTCTACCACACTGAAAAATTCCAAATTACTTGTGATTTTCAGACTGTGCACTGCATGGTGTATTAATTGAAACTCTGAATGAGATTGTTCTCAGCTGTTGCACGCACAAAAGAGAATATAACGGTGACCTCAACACCAGCTTTCCTATTTTATTAGAGAAAGGGGTTTGGTTAAATAATCTTGCATTCCCACCCCATCCTCTGAAAGATGGTAAAGGTCGGTGGTAAAAAGGGCGCAACATGCAGGCTGAGTGGCATGTAGATTTCTCTAATACGGGCTTGAAAGTAAAACGGCCAATGCTTTCTGTTATTGGAGATGCAGGAGGGAGGAGGAGACTGACATGGGACGTCACCACGCGCACTAGAAATACAAGGGGTGTGCATGGACGAGCCCTCTCAGTGCCAGAGCACTACGTTCAGACATGCACAGTTTGAAAAGCTGTCAAACTCGCTCAGATCGACGGTCAGGCGTAATGAACATGTGCTCATTCTAATCTCACTTTGATTAAGTGAATGAAGCCACAAAATGCCAGGGGCGTGGCCCCAACACCCTAATGCAAAATCTGCCACTGGGTAAAGTGCTCTTTTAAGCATGGTAAAATTGGTATACTCTTGATTGGCTTATTTACCTTAACTATAGGTCCCTAGCATATGGTACCAAGGTGTACTTTGGGCATGTTATTTAAATGTCACAAATGGACTGCAGCACCAATTGCAGGAATGTAAACATGATTGGGGGCCTGCCATCAGTAGTCTGACTGTGCAGGTTGTAACTGCAAAGTCAACCTGTCGTAATAAGCCCTTTTGAGAGGTTTAAACCAACTGTCTCTAAGTTTGGTTGGGGGCATATGGACTGCATAAAAGTGGTAGATGTGGGAGAACACTAGGATTACCATATTACACACCCCACACACATACAACCAGACCTGAGAGCCCACGTTAAGTGTTGCTGAAGACTTTGGCTAGTTAGAAAATGCCCAACGTGAGTATGGTTATTTCAAAGAACCTTTAACTGATTGTTTAGGGTGGGTTTTATAATTGTACTCCTGTGGTGGGTTAGAATTTAAAGGATCCTCCATTGCAGTCAGGGTCAAATGCACCTAGGTCATGGGCTAACACAACCATTTACTATCACTGGCACTTTGTGCTTCTTGGTGCAAGTTCCATTTAAAACTTTAAAAATCTATATTTTCGGTTCTCCTTATTTGATTTTTGTCATTTTTATGTCATTTCGTTTATTACATTTAACTCGATTTTTCTCAATTAGTTTTGAGATTTAGGCCCACATTTCAACTTTGGTGGTAAGTGCCACTTACCGCCACGGTGACGACCGCAAAAAGACCGTCGCCGTGGCTAAAATCCGTCCACCATAATATGACCACAGCCGGATTTCTGCCACAAAAAGGGCAGAAATCCAGCTCTGGCCATGCTGGCGGATGGTGTTAAGGTGGTGCTGCTACCACCAGCATGTGTGAAAATGCGTGAATGAATGGAAAAGTGAATGCATATTTGCATGTAAGTTTGGATGTGTGTACAGATGTGTGCGTGAATGAATTGATGCATGCATGTATGAATGCGTGCATGCCTGTGTGAGTGAGTGTGTGAACGTGTGGTGTGTGCCTGTGTGTGTGCGTGTATGGGGGGTGGGTTCGAAGGGGGAGGCGTGGATGGAGGGGGGTTGGGTGTTGTATGGGGAGTGTTATGGGGTGGGGGTTGTATGGGGAGTCTTGGGGGGTTGTATGGGCATTAAAAGTATGTTTGATGCACACTAGTGGTACAGTAAGACTCAGCCATAAATTGAAATCCAATCTTAAATGTTCATCACCATAAATCATTTAAAATATATAAACATGATAGCAGTTTGTTATTGTAGGTAGGGGTAAGGAAATGCCTCCTTGCCATGGTTACCCCCTGACTTTTTGCCTTTGCTGATGCTAAGTTTTGATTTGAAAGTGTGCTGAGGCCTGCTAACCAGGCCCCGGCACCAGTGTTCTTTCCCTAACCTGTACTTTTGTTTCCACAATTGGCACACCCTGGCATCCAGGTAAGTCCCTTGTAACTGGTACCCCTGGTACCAAGGGCCCTGATGCCAGGGAAGGTCTCTAAGGGCTGCAGCATGTCTTATGCCACCCTGGGGACCCCTCACTCAGCACAGACACACTGCTTGCCAGCTTGTGTGTGCTAGTGAGGACAAAACAACTCAGTCGACATGGCACTCCCCTCAGGGTGCCATGCCAACCTCACACTGCCTATGCAGTATAGATAAGTCACCCCTCTAGCAGGCCTTACAGCCCTAAGGCAGGGTGCACTATACCATAGGTGAGGGCACAAGTGCATGAGCACTGTGCCCCTACAGTGTCTAAGCAAAATCTTAGACATTGTAAGTGCAGGGTAGCCATAAGAGTATATGGTCTGGGAGTCTTTCATGAACGAACTCCACAGCACCATAATGGCTACACTGAAAACTGTGAAGTTTGGTATCAAACTTCTCAGCACAATAAATGCACACTGATGCCAGTGTACATTTTATTGTAACATACACCGTAGAGGGCACCTTAGAGGTGCCCCCTGAAACCTTAACCGACTATCTGTGTAGGCTGACTAGTTTTAGCAGCCTGCCACACACCAGACATGTTGCTGGCCACATGGGGAGAGTGCCTTTGTCACTCTGTGGCTAGTAACAAAGCCTGTACTGGGTGAAGATGCTTATCACCTCCCCCTGCAGGAACTGTAACACCTGGCGATGAGCCTCAAAGGCTCACCCCCTTTGTTACAGCACCCCAGGGCACTCCAGCTAGTGGAGTTGCCCGCCCCCCTCCGGCCACGGCCCCACTTTTGGCGGCAAGGCCGGAGGAGATAATGAGAAAAACAAGGAGGAATCACTGGCCAGTCAGGACAGCCCCTAAGGTGTCCTGAGCTGAGGTGACTCTGACTTTTAGAAATCCTCCATCTTGCAGATGGAGGATTCCTCCAATAGGGATAGGAATGTGCCCCCCTCCCCTCTGGAGGAGGCACAAAGAGGGTGTACCCACCCTCAGGGCTACTAGCCATTGGCTACTAACCCCCCAGACCTAAACACGCCCTTACATTTAGTATTTAAGGGCTCCCCAGAACCTAGGAACTCAGATTCCTGCAACCTAAGAAGAAGAGGACTGCTAAGCTGAAAAACCCTGCAGAGAAGACGGAAACACCAACTGCTTTGGCCCCAGCTCTACCGGCCTGTCTCCCCACTTCTAAAGACACTGCTCCAGCTACGCTTTCCACAGGGACCAGCGACCTCTGAATCCTCAGAGGACTGCCCTGCATCTAGAAGGACAACGAACTCCCGAGGACAGCAGCTCTGTTCACCAAAGACTGCAACTTTGAAACAAAGAAGCAACTTTGCAACAACTTGCGTTTCCCGCCGGAAGCGTGAGACTTGACACTCTGCACCTGACGCCCCCGGCTCGACTTGTGGAGAACAAACACTTCAGGGAGGACTCCCCGGCGACTGCGAGACCGTGAGTAGCCAGAGTTGCCCCCCTGAGCCCCCACAGCGACGCCTGCAGAGGGAATCCCGAGGCCCTGACCGCGACTGCCTGCTTCTAAGATCCGACGCCTGGTAAAGACTCTGCACCCGCAGCCCCCAGGGCCTGAAGGATCCGACCTCCAGTGCAGGAGCGACCCCCAGGTGGCCCTCTCCCTTGCCCAGGTGGTGGCTACCCCGAGGAGCCCCCTCCCTTGCCTGCCCGCATCGCTGAAGAGACCCCTTGGTCTCCCATTGCTTTCTATTACAAACCCAATGCTTGTTTGCACACTGCACCCGGCCGCCCCCGTGCCTCTGAGGGTGTACTTTCTGTGCTGACTTGTCCCCCCCCGGTGCCCTACAAAACCCCCCTGGTCTGCCCTCCGAAGACGCGGGTACTTACCTGCTGGCAGACTGGAACCGGGGCACCCCCCTCTCCATTGAAACCTATGCGTTTTGGGCACCACTTTGACCTCTGCAGCTGACCGGCCCTGAGCTGCTGGTGTGGTAACTTTGGGGCTGCTCTGAACCCCCAATGGTGGGCTACCTTGGACCCAAACTTGAACCCCGTAGGTGGTTTACTTACCTGCAAAAACTAACAAACTCTTACTCCCCCCAGGAACTGTTGAAAATTGCACTGTCTAGTTTTAAAATACCTATATGTGATTTATATGAAAACTGTATATGCTATTTTGCTAATTCAAAGTTCCTAAAGTACATACCTGCAATACCTTTCATTTGAAGTATTACATGTAAATCTTGAACCTGTGGTTCTTAAAATAAACTAAGAAAATATATTTTTCTATACAAAAACCTATTGGCCTGGAATTGTCTCTGAGTGTGTGTTCCTCATTTATTGCTTGTGTGTGTACAACAAATGCTTAACACTACTCCTTTGATAAGCCTACTGCTCGACCACACTACCACAAAATAGAGCATTAGAATTATCTCTTTTTGCCACTATCTTACCTCTAAGGGGAATCCTTGGACTCTGTGAATACTATTCCTTACTTTGAAATAGTGCATACAGAGCCAACGTCCTACATTGGTGGATCAGCGGTGGGGTACAAGACTCTGCATTTGCTGGACTACTCAGCCAATACCTGATCACACGACTAAATTCCAAAAATTGTCATTAGAAACTGATTTTGGAAATTTGAGCTATTTTTCTAAATTTTTAAAAGTCCTGCTAGGGCCTTGTGTTAGGCCCTGTTAGCATTTCTTTTAGAGTTTAAAAGTTTTGTGAAAGTTTGAATTAAATTCTAGAGATAGTTTTAGATTCTTAAAAAGTATTCCAACTTTTAGAAACATAATGTCTAATGCAGAAGAGAGAGTGATGGAACTCGACCTCACACCTTACCTCCATCTTAGAATGAGGGAGCTAAGGTCTCTCTGCAAACTAAAAAATATTAAAGCTGGCATAACCCCTTCCAAAGTACAGCTCCAGGAGCTGCTGGCAGAGTTTGCCAAAGCCAACCCCTCTGAGGATGACCTCCCAGAGGATGAAGCTAGTGACTTGTAGGAGAGTTTCCCCCCTCCAGTCCTAATTAGGGAGATCAGGGGCCCTCAAGCCCTGTATCCAAATGTAATAGTCAGAGATGCTGCTTCCCTCACAGGAGGGTCCAGCACCTCTGTAATCACCGAGGATAGCCTCAGTGAAGATGACCTCCTGCTAGCCAGGATGGCCAAAAGATTGGCTTTAGAGAGACAGCTCCTAGCCATAGAAAGGGAAAGACAAGAGATGGGTTTTGGTCCCATCCATGGTGGCAGCAACATAAATAGGGTCAGAGATTCTCCTGACATTTTGAAAATCCCAGAAGGGATTGTAACTAAATATGAAGATGGTGATGACATCACCATATGGTTCACAGCTTTTGAGAGGGTTTGTGCAACCAGAAAAGTAAACAGATCTCACCGGGGTGCTCTCCTTTGGGAAATGTTCACTGGAAAGTGTAGGGATAGACTCCTCACACTCCCTGGAAAAGATGCTGAATCCTATGACCTCATGAAGGCTACTCTGATTGAGGGCTTTGGATTCTCCACTGAGGAGTATAGAATTAGGTTCCAGGGGGGGGGGCTCACAAATCCTCGAGCCAGACCTGGGTTGATTTTGTGGACTACTCAGTAAAAACACTGGATGGTTGGATTCAAGGCAGTGGTGTAAATGATTATGATGGGCTGTACAATTTATTTGTAAAAGAACACCTATTAAGTAATTGTTCAAATGATAAACTGCATCAGCATCTGGTAGACCTAGGACCAATTTCTCCCCAAGAATTGGGAAAGAAGGCGGACCATTGGGTCAAGACTAGGGTGACCAAGACTTCCACAGGGGGTGACCAAAAGAAAGGGGTCACAAAGCCTCCCCAGGGGAAGAGTGTTGAGACATCCAAAGGGAAAAATAGTAAAGAGTCTTCTACAGGCCCCCAAAAACCTGCACAGGAGGGTGGGCCCAGAACCTCTTCACAATCCAATTTTGGGTACAAGGGTAAATCTTTGATCCCAAAAAGGCCTGGTGTCGTAGCTGTAATCAGCCTGGACACCAAACTGGAGACAAGGCCTGTCCCAAGAAAAGTACCACTTCTAACTCCACTCCAGCTAACACTGGAATGGCCAGTCTCCAAGTGGGATCAACAGTGTGCCCAGAGCAAATCAGGTGTCACACTGAAGCTACATTAGTCTCTGAGGGTGGGGTGGATTTAGCCACACTGGCTGCCTGGCCTCCTAACATGCAAACATACAGGCAGCAGCTCTTAATTAATGGGACAAGTGTAGAAGGCCTGAGGGATACAGGTGCCAGTGTCACCATGGTGACAGAGAAACTTGTTTCCCCTGGTCAATACCTGGCTGTACAAACTTATCCAGTCACCAACGCTGACAATCAGACTAAAGTACATCCCATGGCTATGGTAACTTTAGAGTGGGGAGGGGTCAATGGCCTGAAACAGGTGGTGGTCTCCTCAAATATCCCTGTAGACTGTTTGCTTGGAAATGACCTAGAGTCCTCAGCATGGGTTGAGGTAGAACTGAAAACCCATGCAGCCATGCTGGGTATCCCTGAATTGGTGTGTGTCAAGACAAGGGCACAGTGCAAGGCTCAGGGTGAAAAAGTAGTGTTGGAGCCTGGAAAAAGGGCCTAGCCTACCAAGCAAGAGAAAAGGAAAGACAACTGGGGAACCGGTTGCAACACAGTCAGAAAAAGAGAACCTCTCTTCTCAGGAAGAAGTTCTGCCCTCTGAGGGAACTGAGCCTATGGAGTTAGGACCTTATCAGGTTGAGCTCTTAGGCCCAGGGGGACCCTCAAGGGAACAGTTGTGTAAAGGGCAAGAAACCTGTCTCTCTCTTGAAGGCCTTAGGCATCAAGCTGCTGAAGAGTCCAATGGAAAGAAAACAGGAACACAGAGGGTCTATTGGGAAGATGGACTCCTTTACACTGAGGCAAGAGATCCCAAACCTGGTGCCACTAGGAGAGTGGTAGTGCCTCAGGAGTTTAGGGAGTTCATTCTGACCTTAGCCCATGATATTCCTCTTGCTGGGCATTTGGGACAGACCAAGACGTGGGAGAGACTAGTCAACCACTTCTATTGGCCCAACATGTCCCAGAAGGTCAAGGAGTTTTGTGTCTCCTGTGCCACCTGTCAAGCCAGTGGTAAGAACTTCCCACAGCCACAGGGAACCTATACATACTAGTAGTAGTGGATCATGCTACTAGATACCCTGAAGCAATTCCCCTTAGATCGCCTACTGCCCCTACAGTAGCCAAAGCACTCATTAGTATCCTTACCAGAGTGGGTTTTCCTAAGGAGGTGGTGTCTGACAGAGGTACCAACTTCATGTCAGCATACCTGAAACACATGTGGAATGAGTGTGGGGTGACTTACAAATTCAACACACCATACCATCCACAAACCAATGGTCTTGTTGAGAGATTCAACAAAACATTGAAAGGCATGATCATGGGGCTCCCTCAAAAACTCAAAAGGAGATGGGATGTCCTCTTGCCATGTCTGCTTTTTGCTTACAGAGAGGTGCCTCAGAAGGGAGTAGGGTTCTCACCCTTTGAACTTCTGTTTGGCCACCCTGTAAGGGGACCACTAGCTCTTGTGAAAGAAGGCTGGGAGAGACCTCTTCATGAGCCTAAGCAAGATATAGTGGACTATGTACTTGGCCTACGTTCAAGGATGGCAGAGTACATGGAAAAGGCAAGTAAAAACCTTGAGGCCAGCCAACAGCTCCAGAAGTTTTGGTATGACCGAAAGGTTGCAGTGGTTAAATTTCAACCAGGGCAGAAAGTCTGGGTTTTGGAGCCTGTGGCTCCCAGGGCACTTCAGGACAGATGGAGTGGCCCTTACCCAGTGCTAGAAAAGAAGAGTCAGGTCACCTACCTGGTGGACCTAGGCACTAGCAGGACTCCCAAGAGCGTGATCCATGTGAGCCGCCTCAATCTCATCCATGACAGGGCTGATGTGAATCTGTTGATGGTAACAAATGAGGACCAGGAAGCTGAGAGCGAACCTCTCCCTGATCTCCTCTCCATAGAACCTAAAGATGGCTCAGTTGATGGAGTGATCTATTCAGACACCCTCTCTGGCCAACAGCAAGCTGACTGTAGTAAGGTCCTACAACAGTTTGCTGAGCTCCTTTCCCTAACCCCTGGTCAGACACACCTGTGTACCCATGATGTGGACACAGGAGACAGCATGCCTGTCAAAAACAAAATATTCAGACAGTCTGATCAAGTTAAGGAAAGCATCAAAGTGGAAGTCCACAAGATGCTGGAATTGGGAGTCATTGAGCACTCTGACAGCCCCTGGGCTAGCCCAGTGGTCTTAGTCCCCAAACCTCACACCAAAGATGGAAAGAGAGAGATGAGGTTTTGTGTGGACTACAGAGGACTTAATTCTGTCACCAAGACAGATGCCCATCCCATTCCAAGGGCTGATTAACTGATTGACAAATTAGCTGCTGCCAAATTCTTAAGTACCTTTGACTTAACAGCAGGGTACTGGCAAATCAGAATGGCACCAGGAGCAAAAGAAAAGACAGCATTCTCCACACCTGATGGGCATTATCAGTTTACTGTTATGCCCTTTGGTTTAAAGAATGCCCCTGCCACCTTCCAAAGGTTGGTGAATCAAGTCCTCGCTGGCTTGGAGTCCTTTAGTGCAGCTTATCTTGACGATATTGCTGTCTTTAGCTCCAGCTGGCAGGATCACCTGGTCCACCTGAAGGAGGTTTTGAAGGCTCTGCAATCAGCAGGCCTCTCTATCAAGGCATCCAAATGCCAGATAGGGCAGGGAACTGTGGTATACTTGGGACACCTTGTAGGTGGAGGCCAAGTTCAGCCACTTCAGCCTAAGATCCAGACTATTCTGGACTGGGGAGCTCCAAAAACCCAGACTCAAGTCAGGGCATTCCTTGGCTTGACTGGGTATTACAGGAGGTTTGTGAAGGGATATGGATCCATAGTGACAGCCCTCACAGAACTTACCTCCAAGAAAATGCCCAAGAAGGTAAACTGGACTGTAGAATGCCAACAGGCCTTTGACACCCTGAAACAAGCAATGTGCACAGCACCAGTTCTAAAAGCTCCAGATTACTCCAAGCAGTTCATTGTGCAGACAGATGCCTCTGAACATGGGATAGGGGCAGTTTTGTCCCAAACAAATGAAGATGGCCTTGACCAGCTTGTTGCTTTCATTAGCAGGAGGTTACTCCCCAGGGAGCAGCGTTGGAGTGCCATTGAGAGGGAGGCCTTTGCTGTGGTTTGGTCCCTGAAGAAGCTGAGACCATACCTCTTTGGTACTCACTTTGTAGTTCAAACTGACCACAGACCTCTCAGATGGCTGATGCAAATGAAAGGTGAAAATCCAAAACTGTTGAGGTGGTCCATCTCCCCACAGGGAATGGACTTTATAGTGGAACACAGACCTGGGACTGCCCATGCCAATGCAGATGGCCTTTCCAGGTTCTTCCACTTAGAAAATGAAGACTCTCTTGGGAAAGGTTAGTCTCATCCTCTTTCATTTGGGGGGGGGGGGTTGTGTAAGGAAATGCCTCCTTGGCTTGGTTTCCCCCTGACTTTTTGCCTTTGCTGATGCTAAGTTTTGATTTGAAAGTGTGCTGAGGCCTGCTAACCAGGCCCCAGCACCAGTGTTCTTTCCCTAACCTGTACTTTTGTTTCCACAATTGGCACACCCTGGCATCCAGGTAAGTCCCTTGTAACTGGTACCCCTGGTACCAAGGGCCCTGATGCCAGGGAAGGTCTCTAAGGGCTGCAGCATGTCTTATGCCACCCTGGGGACCCCTCACTCAGCACAGACACACTGCTTGCCAGCTTGTGTGTGCTAGTGAGGACAAAACGACTCAGTCGACATGGCACTCCCCTCAGGGTGCCATGCCAACCTCACACTGCCTATGCAGTATAGATAAGTCACCCCTCTAGCAGGCCTTACAGCCCTAAGGCAGGGTGCACTATACCATAGGTGAGGGCACAAGTGCATGAGCACTGTGCCCCTACAGTGTCTAAGCAAAACCTTAGACATTGTAAGTGCAGGGTAGCCATAAGAGTATATGGTCTGGGAGTCTGTCATGCACAAACTCCACAGCACCATAATGGCTACACTGAAAACTGTGAAGTTTGGTATCAAACTTCTCAGCACAATAAATGCACACTGGTGCCAGTGTACATTTTATTGTAACGTACACCGTAGAGGGCACCTTAGAGGTGCCCCCTGAAACCTTAACCGACTATCCGTGTAGGCTGACTAGTTTTAGCAGCCTGCCACACACCAGACATGTTGCTGGCCACATGGGGAGAGTGCCTTTGTCACTCTGTGGCTAGTAACAAAGCCTGTACTGGGTGAAGATGCTTATCACCTCCCCCTGCAGGAACTGTAACACCTGTCAGTGAGCCTCAAAGGCTCACCCCCTTTGTTACAGCACCCCAGGGCACTCCAGCTAGTGGATTTGCCCGCCCCCCTCCGGCCATGGCCCCACTTTTGGCGGCAAGGCCGGAGGAGATAATGAGAAAAACAAGGAGGAGTCACTGGCCAGTCAGGACAGCCCCTAAGGTGTCCTGAGCTGAGGTGACTCTGACTTTTAGAAATCCTCGGAGGATTCCCCCAATAGGGATAGGAATGTGCCCCCCTCCCCTCGGGAGGAGGCACAAAGAAGGTGTACCCACCCTCAGGGCTAGTAGCCATTGGCTACTAACCCCCTAGACCTAAACACACCCTTAAATTTAGTATTTCAGGGCTCCCCAGAACCTAGGAACTCAGATTCCTGCAACCTAAGAAGAAGAGGACTGCTAAGCTGAAAAACCCTGCAGAGAAGACGGAGACACCAACTGCTTTGGCCCCAGCTCTACCGGCCTGTCTCCCCACTTCTAAAGACACTGCTCCAGCTACGCTTTCCACAGGGACCAGCGACCTCTGAATCCTCAGAGGACTGCCCTGCATCTAGAAGGACCACGAACTCCTGAGGACAGCGGCTCTGTTCACCAAAGACTGCAACTTTGAAACAAAGAAGCAACTTTGCAACAACTTGCGTTTCCCGCCGGAAGCATGAGACTTGACACTCTGCACCCAACGCCCCCGGCTCCACTTGTGGAGAACAAACACTTCAGGGAGAACTCCCTGGCGACTGCGAGACCGTGAGTAGCCAGAGTTGCCCCCCCTGAGCCCCAACAGTGACGCCTGCAGAGGGAATCCCGAGGCTCCCCCTGACCGCGACTGCCTGCTTCTAAGATCCAACGCCTGGTAAAGACTCTGCACCCGCAGCCCCCAGGGCCTGAAGGATCCAACCTCCAGTGCAGGAGTGACCCCCAGGTGGCCCTCTCCCTTGCCCAGGTGGTGGCTACCCCGAGAAGCCCCCCCCCTTGCCTGCCTGCATCGCTGAAGAGACCCCTTGGTCTCCCATTGCTTTCTATTACAAACCCGACGCTTGTTTGCACACTGCACCCGGCCGCCCCGTGCCGCTGAGGGTGTACTTTCTGTGTTGACTTGTGTCCCCCCCGGTACCCTACAAAACCCCCCTGGTCTGCCCTCCGAAGACGCAGGTACTTACCTGCTGGCAGACTGGAACCGGGGCACCCCCCTCTCAATTGAAACCTATGCATTTTGGGCACCACTTTGACCTCTGCACCTGAGCGGCCCTGAGCTTCTGGTGTGGTAACTTTGGGGTTGCTCTGAACCCCCAACGGTGGGCTACCTTGGACCCAAACTTGAACCCCGTAGGTGGTTTACTTACCTGCAAAAGCTAACAAACTCTTACTCCCCCCAGGAACTGTTGAAAATTGCACTGTGTCTAGTTTTAAAATAGCTATATGTGATTTATATGAAAACTGTATATGCTATTTTGCTAATTCAAAGTTCCTAAATTGCCTACCTGCAATACCTTTGATTTGAAGTATTACATGTAAATCTTGAACCTGTGGTTCTTAAAATAAACTAAGAAAATATATTTTTCGATACAAAAACCTATTGGCCTGGAATTGTCTCTGAGTGTGTGTTCCTCATTTATTGCTTGTGTGGGTACAACAAATGCCTAACACTATTCCTTTGATAAGCCTACTGCTCGACCACACTACCACAAAATAAAGCATTAGAATTATCTCGTTTTGCCACTATCTTACCTCTAAGGGGAACCCTTGGACTCTGTGCATACTATTCCTTACTTTGAAATAGTGCATACAGAGCCAACTTCCTACATAGGGGTATTACAAAATTCAGGCCTTGCTCCGAGTTTGTTACCCCAATCCTTATAAGCACATTTTTATGTAGCATATTCTTCAAGTAGGTAATACAGCTGAGCCTTAATGAGGGACATGCAAACATTAAATACTTCAAATCCTATCCTCTACATTAGTCAGTCTACATATATACCCCTGGTATCTCAAGGCCTTGCAGCTTTAATTACATATCATAATTAGACTTGAAATTCATGCAACTTCTATGTAATTTGAATTATATTAAAATGATTGAGTATTATTGATACTGATTGTGAAGATTCTACAATATGGTGTAGTGTTTTGATAGATATGAAGCGTGTCTTATCTTAAATAAAACTACAACTTTTCATGGCCTCCTTGACAGCCAGCTTGGCTTGACATGTTGTAGCTAGTGTATAATACTTGTATTCTTCAAAACCAAGAAAAACAAATGCTTGTGCCATATTCTTTTGAAGAGTATCACTATCTGGTTTGTTGGTCCAAATTTCTCTTTGAATTTCTTGTCACAGGGTGTTGATAGGTGGATAATAGACTTGATGGTCCCATCTCAGGGTTATCCCTAAAGCTTTAGCATGTACACATCATCCTCATAATAGTTTATCAGTCATCGTGTACATTTATTAACCCATCTTTGGGCCATAATAACGAAGCCAAGAAGGATTTATGTACTGAGAAGATGGATCTTGACACTTTCCCCTCTGTTTTGAGTTAAGTAATCAAGGGCCAGATCACACAGGGTGATGCAAGAGCAACCCATTCCTCATGTCAAATTTACCAAGCCATGCAAAGCCACCTTGCGTGGCCCTGCTTAACTTGGTAAATCTGGAATAACGCAAGGCAGTGCAGATTGTTGCCTTGTGCTACTCTGTGCTGGGAAGGCATTATCTGGGTAAAGTGCATGTGTTCCCATGCACCCACCCATGCTTTTTGGTGCATTCCCAGATTTATCATGAGTAATAAGCTTTGGAATGTGCCAAAATTGCATGCCTTTCCAACAGAGACGCAACTCGAAGCAATATCTTTATTTCTCCTCGTTTCCTCTTTCTAAGTATGATGCATTCTGCAGCACACTTAAAAAGCCCCCTAAGAATTGTTTTTGTGCAAGAAGTTGCCATGTTCTGCACAAAAAAACATCTTGGGTATAATGCAGGCAGCCTTGCACCATGGAGGAAGGGTGTCTGCGTTGGCACTTGGCAGCCACAAGTGTGCCAGCGCAGAGAGACAGCAGGAATGTGCCATATCATATGTTAGTAAACATGACACACTCCTGCCTTCTCCATTTGAAGCAATGCAGTGCAGCAAGTTGCCATGCTGAGTTGGCACTGCGTCAACTTTTGATCAATCTGGCCCCAAGTTTTCTGTATGAAATAGATTCAACCCCATATAATGAAGGCAGATACATTTTTGCTTCTTTCACTGTAAGTAAGCAGAAATATGTTCTTTTCCCAAGGTGCTATATAATCGCTGGAGTCCAATTCCAAGTGCAAGACTTTTCTCTGCAATTGATGTACATGGACCAAATTGGACATTTTCTGTCAGATAATTACCCCTTGGAAAACTCTTATCTCCTTCCAATTGGGTGGGCCCAACTGACCACTTAAAATGCACCTTTTTATGATTTTGTGATTATCATCACTAAGCTTCTTTTAAATGGACCTCCAGGAAATAATTTTTTGAGCAATCTGATAATGCCTAAGATCTTTGTTGTAGGTCTATCCGGATCTGGTAGAACGATATGATATTGTCAACATAGAGTAGGATGTGTATTTTAAAATAAGCCAATTTTAAAGGGAACATAGATATTTTTCTGATGAAGATGGAAATACACGTAGAGACAGGGAGACCAAAATGCATCCATGCAAGAAGGGCATTTTTTAATTATTGATATGAAATGAAATGTAGGTTTTATATAGCACAGCTTATCACCGTGACGATGTCATGGCGCTGTCCGTGGGCACAGCAAGATTAAGTGATTTGCAAAGAATCACAGGACGTTGAGCCGACGCCGAGTATCAAACCAAGGTCTCCAGCTCCGAGACCCTAATAGAATTTTACATTATCTGTGTAGAGTGTGATCACTAGTCTGAGCAGCCAACCGGAATTCCTTGCACATCCTGGTTATACTATAGTAATGAAAGATTAACCTTATGGAAGGCAGTGGAGAAATCTGTATATGCAACATGGATTGTTTGATCGAGTAAGAGCATTTTTATTTCCAAAATCCATCTTAATAAAATCTACTCTGCTGTAGAATTCCATTATTTTCTACCCAGTTTTGGAGATCTTCTAGAATACTATAGAATGCATTTACTGAAAATGATTCCAGCTGCATCCAATGAAGCAATTTGATGATTATAATTGTTTGGAACTCGTTTTGCCACTAATGTAAAAAGGTGCCTATGCGCTGGATGTGCAGCAGTTAGCTCTGATCTGATCACTTTTTAACTGTTGAAACTTGTTTTTAATATTTTAAACTGCTTTGTATTGTCCTATATTTTGAATTGGCACTGATTGGGGGCCTGCTAAAAAGCAGTTGGTAACAAGGATTCCGGGCTATTTTATTCTTATGTTCCTTCTGTGGCACATGCTGCTCCTGTCCTTCTGTCTGCCTTCTTGCCCATGATCCCACTGTGAGATGCCATTTCTGGTGAGTTGCGTTCCAGTGTTTGAGATTCGATTTGCCACTAATATAAAAAAGGCCTCTTTGTTCCGGACATGCAGCAGACGTGCAGCAGACACATGCAGCGGGCGCGCTGCTGGCATGCTGAAGGTGCACCAAAGGCAAGTCTGTTTGCACCCATCCAGGTCCGAATTATGGTCAGTTTCAGTCATGCTGCTGGTAAGCCTAGCCACAAGGCACCCGCAAGAGCTTATTCTAGGATTGAGCTCTTCAATCTTAAAACTCTCCTGCAGTCATGTCCTTGATCCTGTGATATCCGTTAAATATGGGGGGGTCTCGCTGTCCTGGATGTGCCTTTTCCCTAGACAGTTACATCAAATCTGGACTACCCACTGGTGGGGGCTGTGACTTAACCACGTGTATTGTCGCAGAGGCTACAACCTCACCTATCCTCAGGCCTACCTTCTCTGCCTGTCTTATTAACTGCTGCGCTGTACCTAGACGTGCCTTACATATCTATAATTTACTTATTGAAAATCCCTGGGACCTGATGTTTTTAATGGAAAGTTAACTTAAGGATTGGTCTGCAGCTGATATAACCCTGGTTTCTCCATTAAGTATGTAGATCGTCTGCAGCAAAAAGGTGGAGGGCTTGATATCATACATCGCTCCTCCTACTCCTGTTCCATTGCAAAATTGCTGAACATCAACATTATTGAAGGTTTGTCCTTCACTATCGTCTTAACCCCCTTCTTTGCCTTATCTGGAGCACTCATTTACCGACCCCATGGTGCCCCAGTCAACTCGCTCCAACTGTTAGCTGATACACATGGTCAATTATCTCCTTTACACGCTAATTTCGTGGTACTTTGGGATTTTAATTTACATGATCCTAGTAATCAATCTGCGCAGCAATTCTTGTCCTCTTTGGAGGGGTTTAACCTGGAGTAACTTGTGATGGAACCCATTCATATAGCAGGTCACACTCTTGATATTTTTTTTTTCAAATCCTTGGACTGTCTAGGTGAAGCCTGCAGTTATTCTCTCTTGGTCTGGCCATTCCCTGGTCCCTTTCTGGATTCTCTCCCCTTCCCCATGCATGGTGCAAGGGCAAATCTTTGTCTAAAATCTCTGAAGCATCTCGTATGTAGGCATTGCCATCCTCTTCTTTTAAGGGTAATGGGGGGCTGGAATCAGATGCTGTTGATTTTAATAAGTAGCTGACTTCTGTATTGGATACTATCTTGCCCATTAAAACTTATACCCCTAAAAGATCTTCACCTTATGCACCTTGGTTTTCTGATGCTCTTAGGGTGGAACAATCTCGGTGTACAAGACTCGAATGGAGAGGGAGAATGGTCTATGATAATGAGGCAAAAGTTACGTACTTAGCTCTGCTGCAATGCTATCATTACACCATCCAGAAAGCACAGACATCTTTAATTACTTCCTCCATTTCCGAGGCAGATAGTAAACCACATTAACTTTTTTTTAAATTGTTAAAAGGTTCCTTTCACCTACGGCTAGAGTGAAAATTCAATCTTTTTGCTGCAACTTTGTCACGATCTTTCCAATTATTTTCATCAGAAAATTCAAAACCTCTTCTACCAAATAACATTGCCAACTCTACCTGAAATGGGCACCTATGATTTCACTCACTCAGATCCTCTTCTTACGAGGTTTACCCCTATCTCCTCAAAAGATTAAGCATCTGATTTGGCGAGGTGCAAATCATGATCCCCTTTGGACCCTTGTCCTCTGCTATTTTAAATCTGGCCGCAGATGTGGTTAAACCCACCCTCAATATGCTGTTGATTAACTTCAAGAGAATTGGTGTTGTTTCAGCATGCTGGAATTATGCGTTATTGCTCCCGTGCCTGAAAAAGCTGTCAGCTGATCCTAAGGCTCTTACCAACTTTAAACCTATCTTTCTTCTTTCTTGTGTTGCTAAACTTCTAGAGAAAAGGGTCAACAAGCAGCTGTTTCATTTTCTTGAATCTAACCTCCTCCTGCATGGCTCCCAATCGGGATTCCATATGGGATACAACACAGAGTCCGCGCTACTTGAGGTATTTGAATTTATTAAGGAAAATTTGACTTGCGCTCTTCTGTGATAGTTATGCATTGGGATCTGTCTTTGGCCTTTGATACTGTTTCTCATGCCATCCAACTTGACAGATATCAGAGAACTGGTATCGGAGGCCAGGCTTTGAGTTGGCTTAATTCATTTCTGTGTGACTGCTCGCAAGCAGCCTTCCTTCCACCCTTCACATCTTCTTCCGAACCTCTGATTTATGGCACCCCCGGGCTCGGCACTTATCTACTCTCTTTTTAATATCTATCTTGGGCCCCTCGGGGTACTGGTGGTCTCCTATGTGGGTGACACCCAGATCCTCTTGAACTTCCAAGAAAACAGGCCTGCAACTTTCAGTTCCTTCAAACCCTGCCTGAAGACAGTGGTGGAATGGATGGAGGAAAGCTGTCTCAAACTGAAACTAGAAAAAACTGAGATCCTTTTTGCTGGCACTAAGTCATTCCCTGAGAGTATTCTATGGTGGCCATATGAATTGGGTCTCACTCTCCAAATTAAGACCATATCTGCTACTTGTTTTGCTCCACCTCATTCCAGTGGACTCCTGAAAAACAGTCATCTACACCCTGGTTACCGCTAAACTGAATTACACCAACAGTGTATTTCTGGGCTTGCTGGCTTTCTTAATTCTGTGGCTTCAAATTATCCAGAATTCCACTGCACTCATATTGAAGACCCCCCCACATTCACTGGCTCACGGTCATCAAGAGGATCCAGTTTAAGGCACTCACATTTGCCTTCAGGGCCTTCAATCATAAAGGTCCTCTCCATATGAGAAGTCTTAAATCTTACTTTCAATCTAGGGGACTGAGATCTAGCAACCTCAAGTTGCTCCAGGTTCCCTTCATACATGAACCCAGAAGAGGTGGGAGATCTGTTACTTACCTGGCCTTCAAACTGTGGAATGCAATGTCTCTTGGTTTGTGCTACGGTTATTCGGAATTCATCTTAAAACTTTTTTGTTTGCTATCTGTCTTACAGATGTGTAGTCTTGTGTTCCTCTCTGTTTTATGAGCTGTTCCGCTAGCGCCGGGGCACCTCCTTTGAGGTAGCTGTGCACTTTATAAATTTAATGAATTGAATTGATTTGAATTGGAAAACAAAAATGCAGAAATTGGTGTTTTCATGCCGATTCCTACATGTTCTTCCCAGTGTTTGACACAGAAATGTTGGCTGTTCTATGAAACTCTACATCTGGTAATCCTGTAACTCCTGTTACCTAACTCATTGGGATTACCTCATAATGATAAATTATGTCATGTCTGAGCTTGAAAGAAAGGGAGCATTCTGGGTCACAATTTTGGGTAAATGTGGATTAAAACAATGATAGAGTATGGCACTGTTGATGGGGATTTTAAGACATGCAACCATCAGTGTCCTACATAGCTGCTGTAGCTTTGTCCTACAGTGAAGCATAAAGACAGTTTAACTGCTCGCTTTCTGGTCATTTGCTTTATTTTTGTGTGTTCTTGCTGGATTTTTGCCACTAATGACGTGTAATTACACACATGGAGTAACAACATCATTTCAGTAATTTTGCGTAACAAGCAGAGCACAAAATCACTAAAATTATACCTGAGTAACCAACATTTAGCACGGGACTCGTCCTCTCTCTTTCTGGAAGTAATTCTTCACTATACAGTTAAATGAAGCCTGGTAACCAAGACAGTGCTCGAAAAAACATTCCTGGGCTGCCTTCGCCTTTCATTAACTCGGGATAGTTCTTGTCAGCGTTGACTCATGGTGGTCCTTCCCTCACATCTCACTTATCTGAGAAATGCCTGGCTCCCCGAGGAAGAGCCATCTCAAGAGATGGAGTATGGTTGTGCATTTCTCCAGCAGGGGATCATTCCTGTAAACTCTCCTCCAGTTCCTGCTTCTGTCAGTGCAACTCACTGCGTCATCAAACGCCTTTTTGGAGATGAAGAGGTGCTACTTTCTGTCAGATCCCACATAACAGAAGTCACATTTCGTCAGAAAGCTACCATACTTATGCTCAAGTGCACTTGTAATTTATCAAGTAAATGGCCGGCTTCTAACCACTGCTGACTTACATACCCTTGAAAAACAGTCGTTCCTTTGTGAGCAATCATGATATATATATATATATATATCTCTCTCTCTCTCTCTCTCTCTCTCTCTCTCTCTCTCTCTCTCTCTCTCTCTCTCTCTCTCTCTCTCTCTCTCTCTCTCTCTCTCTCTCTCTCTCTCTCCATGATTCACAGAAATACAATGATTGCTAGAACTGGTATTCTATAAAGTGTTTTGCATGATAGTTGTCACTTTAAAATCAGAACGTTCAAAAAAGCTTGTCCGCATTCATCCGCTTCAAAGTCGTGAGGGAAAGTGTTTTTAAACTAACTTATGACAAAGCTGCAAATCTACTTTCAGCCCCACCTAGCACTCACGCGGAAACACTCACAGAGCTTGTTTGGAAAAAACTACCTACTCCACGAGACGCAGGAGAAGCAGGAAACTAAAGTATGCGTAAACCAATACTTGGGATCTGTGTTAAGGACTTCCCACACCCTCGGGTCCAACTCAGACGTGCGTCACAAGGAGGGCCTCTGGAATTGTGTGGTCATGCAAGGCTAAATTATGCTGCAAGGTTGACAATTATGAGGGAATTTTGCGGTAGGGAAAGGGCAAATTGCACAGTGTATCTTATGCAATGAAAGATAAATTGTACAACTCATTTTGTAGTATTATTATGTAGCCCTGTTGCCATTGTAACACATATGGATATTGGGTTAGACTAGAACCAAAACTTTAGAAAATAAATAGCTTTTTAATTAGCAAGAATGTTTCCACTTTCAGCAAAGACTATTCAAAATGTTATTCACTGACACTTAATGCTCTTGACCTGCATGAAAGTACAGAAACAAATGTTATGCTACTAAACTGATATAATAGAACGTATGTTTGTGATTACACACTAAAATTACACCTAGTAATATAGCTACGGTAAGTTGACACTGTTTACGGTATGACTATAAAGCTAAACAGGAAGAGGCGATTTTTCCAAGAGCACTGTATGATCACTCCAGGAAAACGTTTTTTGTTAAACACAGGAATGCCGCAAGTTCACTGTTTGGTTATTGCAGTTGCTAGACGGGCATTTCTAAACCACACCATATTGCAAGCTGGTGGAGACGAAGGAACACATTCTTGAGTCCAAAGAGGTTTCACCCTCGAGGAACCATAGCTAGATTAAGATCATTGCGAGAAAAAAAATAGCTTGATTCGGATGAACTTATCAAACACGTTTAGTACAGCAATGTTTCAAAGGTTTATGGTGACCAGACTGTAAAGTCAGTAAAACTTCATTTAATGAACTTCTCAAAGGAAATCATTATCAACATGAAGAAAAAAATAACTTACATGTCAAGTTATTCAGTCTGATTTAATCACAATAAGAAAGTGACATTAAAAATAAGGGAACTGATACAGATGGATAAGGATTTTAAAAAGGTTATTTCAAGTGGGGCCAGCCGTTGATACCAAATGGGAACATTTCTTAAAGGCTTGTTGCAGGGTAGTTGCATCTGAAGAGAGCTTACTAGGAGGAATTCAAGCGATTTATGACGGGTAGCATGCTACTCCATATCCAAGGTTAATGGTTACCCCAGTGTTAATATCTTTGTCAAAATCAAGAAAAAATTGAACATTTTCATGTGTAGGATGCATCAACTGCAGGTATTTAATTACACATCAACAGGCTTTAGAAACAAATGACAGTTATAAAATACAGAGTAAGAATATTAATACTTGTGGCACATCTTTTGTAATATATTGCATAAAACACATTTGTGGCAAAACAATTCGTCCACCTAACATTCCTCACTTCTCATGTCTACCGCTGATTTCTCCTCCATTACCAAAAGTTCATCAACCCCCATCCATCATTCTCATTCCTAATCCTTCAGTCATCACAACAAATGTTTAATGTTCTGGAACAGCCCTTCACACTGGTTGGTCATCACTCAGCTGACTGAAGAATATCCTTCTCATCTGCACATGCTGAAAAGGAGAGTAAATGCAACTGAGCAGGAAGGCTGGGTAGCAGGGATTTTGTGGATGCCTGTAGACTCCAGAATTGTCCCTTACAGAAAAGTGAGGAAAGTTTGACATTTGGAGGGCAAGCTGGGTAAGAAAAGGTAGGGGGATCCATTCAAATCACATTATCCTGGACTCCACTGCAGGTTTAGGTTTCAGCGATGTCTGCATTTGGTAGGATTCCCTTGGTGGTGGTTGAGCCTGGACCCAAATACTACAATGACCTACATTCTCAGAATTAGTAAATTTTCAAAGCAAAATTTTGATGTCTCTGTGTTGCGAATCAGGGACGTTTGTGTTTCAGACAATAGGCTCAGGCGCATAAGTGAGTAGTGTAACAGAACAAACATATTTTGCAAAATGTTGTCTGAATTACATAATAGTATGGGTAACCCTAAACTCAGAGATGCACAAATACCCACTGTTCCTAAACTCAGTCCCAGATTTACTAATGCTTTTCATAGGGTTTTCATCACAAAAGTGACACAACCTGGCACAAAGTTTTGGGGTGGGATTTATTATCCAATGCAAACAAGTATTTGCGTTGGAACCATAGTAACGCAAAGTAAAGTTTGAACAATCACTCAAAACAGTTGCTACAAAAGTCACCCAACAAACTTCTGTAGCCCCTACTCTGGGTTATTGGTTTCATATATTCATTAAGATTTACCACTCAACAATATCAACACAAACCATCAATCTAGACAGACCTAAAAATAGCAGTTTTCCAAAGGCACATGCAAGGCAGAATGTCATAACTTCATGCACACAGCAAGGCACCTAAACAATATAGTTGCAAAACACTGCCTAACCAACAGGACTCTCATGAAAAACACCACAATACACCCAACCGCCATTCTGACAAAGCAAGCTTTAAAATACTGCACAGACAGGCACACAACACTGTATCACAATTACCTCCCTGGATTGGAATTGGGATGCATATACAGAAAGCACCTTACACCTGTCAAGCCATTGGCAATTGGCCATCCAGTCCAAAATACGGCAAAACCCCTCTGTCCATCCAACCATAAATATCAACACTAAAAACATCTACCAAGATCAAACTAATTTTGCCTTTACTCTAGTCTACATAATTCACATCTAAACTAAACAGTGAATAAACTGTCTACAAACTTTATGCAACAAAATCACCAACATAAAATAGATGCTGTCACATGATGGCATTCCCAAAAGGATGCCTACTTTGAGAATACACTACAGTTTCATAACATTGGTGGTAGGCACTACACAAATGATCATAACATATCAAATTGTTCATGGACAAAGCTAATAAAGGCTACATTTTTTAAGTGTAAATAATGATTGTCTTGATTATTATGTTGCTTTTAGTGTGGGTGTTATAAGGTTGAATATTCATACAAACAAATCCATCACCCTCAGCAGTGCACAGCCAGCTAATTGAGAAGTAGGCAGAATTATTGAGGCCAGGGCACAAGGGAAAATGCTAGGGGTGTGTGAAATTTGTGTAATTTGCTTTTGAGTAAATAAGCGAAATTCCGCATAAACCCCACAAAATTATTGAAAATCCCAAACCGGCATTTGGTGCTACTTTTTAGCACAAATGCATCCATGAGCACCCATATTTTGCACTAAAAAATAGTGATAGCTAAAAGAGGCATAGCAAAGCATGTGATGGCATAACCCCACACCCCAACTTAAAACAAAACAAGGACTAGAGCAAATGGGCCAAGTCTGACAGTACTGATTTACACCGAGATGAGAAAAAAGATATGCAAGATACCAAAAGCCCAACACTGGATGAAATACTATTGAACGCTGAGGCACCCAATCTGGGAATTGTAGAGTATTTTATAAATCCAGTTACTACTGCGTGTTGCACCAAAACATTGGTCAAAAAATGGTTCCATAGTTGGAGAGAAGCAGGCAGTCGGATGATTGTTACTTTTCCCAGACAGCTCTAACCTATGTATCTATTAAATCCTCACCAGGTCAGGAGTTTTATTTGTCATTAATGTCATTAATTCATAGTGAGAGGCATAGATTTTATCTTACTAGGTTCCTTTTTTAAGTTAATTCATTTTTCATAGAATATCCTTCCCGAGGTACCTGGTTTGTTAGCCTCCCAAACCGTCCTTGTGACTCAGCTACAAAACAAAGCATCCTGTACTTTATACTGTTCTGTGGTTTGTACTCTTTGCACAGGAAGCATTTTCTGGCCCCAGTACTCTGTACAGCCCTGCCGTGTTCATGCTGGTGGTCTGAACACAGACCATCAGCCCGTTGACGACCCCCGCCTGCTGCATAATCAACATTCCGCAGGGCCGGCGGGCGGAAACAGTGTTTCCGCCAGCTGGCCCAGTGGAATGCTGGGCCTGGACATTGCCGACGGCTCCACATGGAGCCATCGTCAATGCTGCAGTGTGGCGGGTGCAGCAGCACCCGTTGCGCAGATCACTGCCTGTAAATCGGGCAGTGACCTGCGTGACGGTGCTGTGCACTGGGGCCCCTGCACTGCCCATGCCAAGTGGCCCTGGTGGGGAAAACCACCAGGGAAGGCTGGAGGAACAAGGGATCTCTATCGAGAGGGCAGCGCTGCTTGCAGTGCTGCCCTGTCGGATAGAGAAGTCCGCCATCGTCAGGCTGTCTGGCGGCGAAAGCATGGCAGTGGCGGAGGGCCACCTGTGGCGGTCTTCCCTTGTTCATTATATGGCGGTCCAGACCGCCATGCCAGTGCCAGTAATTTCCATCGCCGCCGGCCCGCCATCTTCATGAGGCCCATAAAATGTGTAAACTATATGGGTGTGCTCTATTAGGAGTGGAGGGCAGTTTCTATGTTTCTACATCCACATATCATATTGTTATGGTGATTTTAAAATGTTTTACTGTATTTTTATGAATTGTGCTTTTATGGCTGGAACACCAGCTGAATAAAGCTATTTGAATATAGTGATGACACCCAATGTACATAGCTAAGCCTAACAAAGAACAGGAGTGAGCTTAGATGTGAGTGGAGAATGGTAGTGTGTGAAGATGTGAGTGGAGAATAGGAGTGTGCATAGATATGAGTGGGGAATAGGATTGTGTGTAGAAGTGAGTGGAGAATAGGAGTGTGTGTAGATGTGAGTGGAGAATAGGAGTGTGCATTGATGTGAATGGAGAATAGGAGTTGGCATAGATGAAAGTGGAGAATATGAGTCTGTTTAGATGCGAATGAAGAGGTCTCCTTGGTAAACACCACAGGTCGAAGCAGGCAGATGGAACCTCTGAAAGAGACAGTTCATAAAATGGGAATAACCCAGAATAAATTGATTTTGTTGCTGTTTGAAATGTATGATAGATCTGTGACTCACTGAATAACCAAACCCATTAACTGTGAACATGAATGATATGTGAATAAGCTTTGAATAAGATGGTACAAGTAGTCAGTGTGAAAAAAAATGTACAGATACAAAAATATTTGACTTGCATAATGGTGATGTAAAAGATGACTGTGCATCAAGGCTCAAATATCAAGAAACATATTTTTTTTAAAAACTTTGTTGGTAACCACAAACCTTTCTCCAGTAGTTTTCAGCCCTGAAATCCACAGCAGAAGTACTCACATCAGCAACTGAGCAATTGGTTTTGGAAGTAAGAAAGGTGAGGGAGCAAGTGAAAATTGGAAAATGAATTGTCCCACGTGGAAACAATAAAAAGTTAATAATAGCAAATCCACTACTGCTTTCCATTTACACACAGAGAATGCACACTTGCTTTATTTCTGCATCGGGAAATATTTATGCGAGTGATCATGAAAAAGCATTTAAGGCAGTCAAAATGCCTACGACTGTACATGGACTTATTTTTTAATTTGAAAAAAGTTGGTAATTTATGCAGCACATAGATGAAAGACGGTAGGAGCACATTACTAATTTTTTGTAAAATTGGTCCCACATGGTAATTGGCAATACTTGTGAGCCTGGGAGAGTGTGAGTCTGTAAGGTGAAAATCAGAGAAAGTCCTAAAGATGCTAATTCTTTAGGTTGTAATATCCTTTTTATCAAATTGAGAGGCACAGAGAGATGAGAGGCACTGTTAGGTGATGGTGAGGGAATCTTTGAATATCCCTAGTAAAGATTGCCATATCCTGGTTCACTGTAAGGTCATCATTTACTATGCTTGAACCACTAATCCATTTGAATATATAATGAAAAATGTGTTGTAGAATGTACCATTGTTGTCATTTTTCCCCAAATGTTCTTGGGAGGGGAGAACACTCCAAACCCCACTGTGGTGGCCAGGCTTGCTCGCAATGCACCGCATTGGGGCTGGTCAGACAAAATTTGCCAGGGCTGCTTTGGGTTCCCAGTCCAGCCCTGATTCCTTGTAGATGTGTGATAATATGGCAAGTGTCCAAAACTACCCAGGAATAATCTTGAAAGAAAGTTTCAATAAACCAAACTTAACATTAATTGCTTGGAAGGAAAAGCACCTCTCAATGCCATATTTGTTCTGGCATCTTTCATTTAAGCCACAAACATCCTTAACTTGTAATGTGATAAACTCTGTAGTAGATTACATCATGAGGGGATGGGTGGTGGTTCCAGGATATTTTTTTCGTTGAGCAGGGGCTTGACATAAAAGGTTCGAAACCCACTTCTGCAGACAATGTGTGTTTGTGACCTTTGAAGGCTAGAGAGAGTGGAGCTGTGTTCATTCCTAGCTATTGAACACAGCTCAGCTCCAGTGCAGCTCGAGTTCACCAGTGGTGGCTCCTCCGCTATGGCGGGGAGCATTGCCCCCCCGCCAGCAGCAACCGCTGCAATTCCTTTCCCAAGAAAAGGATAATAAACCATGCCGCCCCGCCCTGTTACACCTGCGAGCCACCACTGGAGTTCACATATGCAAGAATGCTATCCAGGAAAGGGACCTCTTGGGGCTGTCACCTTCTCAGCTGCACATGCCCATTTCTGCCCAGTGCAGTGCTTTGAATTGACAGGCACTCTACAGTACTAAGTGTGTGCATTTCTTAAATTTGAAAGTGAGGGTGCCTGCACGTTTCAGGACATTTACAATACATTTAATTTAATGGGGGGTGCCTACACTTCTCAGCACTGTTACAATATATTTAATCGGGGAGTGCCTGTACTTTTCAGCACTGCTACACAACATTTAGTGGGGAAGTGTCTGCACTTCTCAACATTGCTACAAAACATTTAGCAGGGTAGTGACTGCACTGCTCAGCACTGTGACAATACATTTCATTGGCCAGTGCCTGCACTTCTCAGCACTGCTACATTTAATGGGAGAGTGTCTGCACTGCTCAGCACTGCTACAATATATTTAATGGGAGAGTGCCTGCACTGCTCAGCACTGCTACAATACATTTAATGGGAGAGTGCGTGCACTTCTCAGCACCGCTACCATATATTTAATGGGAGAGTGTCTGCACTGCTCACCACTGCTGCAACATATTTGATTGGAGAGTGCCTGTACTTCTCAGGTCTGCTACGTTTAATGGAAGAGTGCCTGCACTGCTCAGCACAGTTACAAAACATTTAATGGGAGAGTGCTCGCACTTCTCAGTACTGCTACAATATATTTAATGGGAGAGTGCCTGCACTGCTCAGCACAGCTACAATACATTTAATGGGAGAGCACCTGCACGTCTCATGAGCACGCAGATACTCTTGGCTTCGAGAACCAGCAGTTCTACATTTCCATTTAAAGCACCACCGCAGTGGCTGGTATATAAACCATATTCATAAAGCCCAACAGACTTTGCGCAGCTTGCAAGATGCAGCAAGGGGTCCACATAGGGGTAGTAAAGGGGTCTCGATGTGTTGTGGCTGTCCTGGCTCTCCATTTTTTAAGGTTGACGTACTAGCTGTTAGGGCGAGGCACGAGGCCCTTGGCTGCCCTGCGGGTCACAGGCTTTGTCCATGCATCACCTGCGCGCCACCGTGGGACTGGGCTGCACTCGAGCGTTGCCAGGCTCTTATCTGACGGCTTATCAGGCGGGGCGCGGCCCGCGCTATCGCTCCTGCGGTTGCACTTTGGCAGCCGGGGTTAGGTGCGCGCCGAGTACCTCAAGGCCGATCTAGATTGCATTTCCTAAGAGCGCCTGCTGTTGTTGCCCACTGCTTTTGACGCTATACATGTCCACGCATTCACTGGGGTGCAGCGCGGTGAACTCGGAGGGGGAGGGCAGAGACGGGAAGGGGAGTTGGGTGGAAAGCGCCAAGTATCTGCGGTCTGAGCACCGTGCTGTAGTTACAGAGAGCTGCCAGCCTTGCGTTACACCTGGCATGAAACTGTATGTGATAGCATCAATACCTGTGATAAATACTTCTACGGCCCCTACGCTTATTCAAGCACACGGTCACTGAGTTATTGAAAAGGGGAGCAGCAAGGTGGTAGCTTTCCATTGCGTTTAAGACTGCATACGTGGAGCGTGAGTGTCAGCCCTTGGGAATCTCTAAACGGAGTGCAATCCACCAGCTGAACCACCACATTAATATCCCTGTGGTGGAGAGCATTCAGGTGGTGGTTTGTACTCCCTATTTAAAGTTTCCTCTCAATATTAGAGGACCTTTGTCCGCTATGTCTTTCGGGGGAAAGGGGGATGCTGCCTTTCTTGTATCTTGTAATGAATTCAAACTTATTATGTTAATCTCAGTGGGTCCTCGAATTCACCCATTTTAAATTAATTGAAGGGGGACCACTCTTAAAGCGCATAGATGCGGTGCACAGAGGAGCCAGCCAGGACTAACCCCCGGCCTTCAATCTGTACTTTATCTGGAAGTCGACACTGTTAACCTGTTAGTTTTCTTGAATACTGGCGGTGTTGCACCTCTGTGCTGCTGGTCTAAGAGTTATTTATTCTCTTACCTCATAGTGCGATTTCCCCTATTTTGCCAGTTGCGATTCGCGAGGTAACGGCTGACAGTATCCATCACAGTCTCCTCCTCACTGCGGGCGCCCGGGGGCCCTTCCATTGTTCTTGGTTTTAAGGTTGTCCTACCTAGAGAGATTGTGATTCTGTCCCTGATTGACTCATATTGTCTCCCCGCCCTAGACCCATTGTTTTTTCAACACACAAAGCGTGGGGCTTGTGTTGAAACAGCTCTCCCACATTGACAGCCACACAATGTCAGCAGGAGATGTAAACACCAGTTACTCTATCCTCGGGTGCTTGTGCAAGCCATAAACAAGAAGGGCACTGGTTCTGCAAGTGTAGCAGAAAACCTTTCAGCCTTTGCTATCTCTTGTTCCTTGTTTGGCTCAAACCGGTTCTTTGTTGGTCGCCGTCAGGAGCCACCTAGAGTTGTGTTTTATCTTTAGAAGAGCTGTTGACAGCCTAACTCCATGCTCGAAGTGGTATCACTCCTGGTGGACGCCATCTTTCACCACTTTATTCACTGCCACTCTCCTCATCCTCGTGGAACGTTCTGTTCAACTCTACACCCTCACTCCGAGTAGACAAAACATATTGCTTAATTTGTAATAAAGAAACAAAAAGAAAGAAAAGAAGACCAAGGACCAAAATGTCGGCGTTATCAACACTGCCCAGTCTTCATTCCAGCCCATGGCTCTTTCTTCCGCCACCCTATACTGCAAGTCGCTTTAACTCACTCGACTGTGCTTTTTCAGACCTGCTTTCTCTCTCTGTCGCTCTGTTCCTTTTTTATCTCTTACTCGTGCTCTTTTCGTTTTCGCTCTCTCTGTTGTTCTGGGTCTGAGCATAATGATGCAGTGTACACCCTGGTCCCCCAAAAAGAGTTCCGGTCTCCACCTCCACGCTCTAGCACAAATTAAGCACTGACACAATTCTTCATCACTTTGTTCACCACCACTCTTCTCCTCCATGCGAGGGATTCTGTTTATCACAGAGCAGTCAGTAGGTTTCCCTTCTGGTTGGGCACCATTGTTTACCAGTTGTTTCACTACTGCCCTCCTTATTTCCATGAAGGGTTCTGTCATCACTGCACCCTCAATGTATTACCTCTCTGGATGCTTGCCAATCTTTGTCACTTTATTCCCTGCCACTATCCTCGCTTTGTGAGGAGTCTTCACTCCAGCGGCGGCCAACACATTTTAAAGGTAGTGGGGTGGGTGGAGGGAATGCGGCGGGGGGGGGGGGGGGCGCGCAAGGGAGGAGTGCACGGGGATTTTTCATAATAAAAAAAAAAAACTTACCTGGTGCATCCCTGGCCGTCTCGCGCTCCTCTTCCTGGTCCCAGCAGTTTAAGAGACTCCCTGTTCAATCTCATGCTATTACCAAGCACAAGAGCAGTGCTGGGATTGGCCTGAGCGGACTGGTTTACCACTCGCTGAGGCACTGGGAGTCTGTGATGTTTCCCCAACCCAGTTGTCAAATGCAGCGGGGTTGGAGAAACCTAACTGCGCATGTCTGTTTGGCCAGCCTAGAATGGCCGACCAAAGAGACATGCACACTTAAGTGCACTCCACCCAGCCCCCTCCCATGACCCAGCCCCACCACAAATATAACAATAGTAAAATATTGTTTTATTTTTCAGCTGCTGGCTCTGAGCCAGTGGGGCGACACTCCTCCGCCCTTGCAGAGGATCCGCGGCTGCTTCACTGTATTATCCTTGTGGGCAGACATCAGCCTTTACCATTTTTTTGCTTTCATTCTTGTTCTTGTGAAGTTTCTCTCCTGCTCTTGACAATAATTCGTATTCCACCTACATTGTTATATTATATTAAATTAAATATTGTTACGTATAGCACAGTGGTCACCAATTCCTGGGCCTCCAGGTACTTTGTGATGTAGCGAGTGGGTAGACTGATGGAAGTCTCATTAGTGAAGGCATTAGAAACTTTTAACTTTCCGTGCCCTGAGAGAGTGTGGGTCAAGTGAGTAGCAGAGTGGGTTCTTATGGCTATGTTTTACAAGCAGGATAGATTTGCAAACCTTCAGCCGAACGTGTCTGAGGGGTAAACAAGCAATGGGTTCCCACTGTGGGATGCTCTTACCACCCTCCACGCAGCACGTGTCAGTTATGGAAGCGCTGTCTTGTATTCTTACGTGGCTCCAATCCTTTCCCACTTCATGTACACTCCTCTCCTCCTGACAGGCTTTGTCGCTTTCCTCTTCAGGAAGGCTTAGCACAGCACTCTCGCTGTTTATCCCTTCTGCTTGGGAGTGATGGATAACGCTGCTTTCATAGTGGCTCTGATGTTTTTAGTCTATAGGTTTTTTACTGTTATTCACATTGAGATCTCCTTCCACATTTCAGCTGGAATGAAATACGCTTTTGTATCTGTGTCAGAACTTTTGCTCATCAGTATCATATGTGTATGTGTACCTAATGCGCGGTACACTATGAGCGCTTCCCATATGTTCTAAGTCTCACCAGTTCACTTCACTTTTGAAAAGAAACGTGTGTGCGAATCCTGATGGATGGATGAGAAGCAAGCAGGGCCACTGAAAATGAATTAGAGTCTTTGGTGTAAGAGGAGTCTCAATAAAACATTTTTAGTTCTTTGATCAAGGAAAGAGTGCAAAGCATGCTTAAACTGTAAGATATATAGCATCTCCTCTGCTTTGTAACCATAACTGTGTGTGGAAAGAAAGAAAAATGATATCTTCATTCTGGTGGTGCGTTGATTGCTATTTTGGGATGGAGAACCACCCTGTCCTACTGGCGCTTTGTAAAGAATTCTGAGACAGAAAAGGACCTTATGAACCTTATTGATGTTATGGCCACTAACAAGTAGAGATACTTTAGTCACTGAAAGCTCGAGCCAGGCTTGAGCAGATGCCTGGCTCTAGCTCAGATCAAGGTCCTCTTTGATATTCAAGCCCAACGCAAGACAAAATTTCATGAGGTTTCTCCCTTCTACGACACTCTAATCTCATGCCCTGAAATTAAAAATAAAGCATAAACCTTTGATGCTAAGAAGAAGAGAAAGACATACACACCTACGGTCTATGTTGTACAATGTGAAATCAGAAGCCTGGGATCAATCCTGACTTCCAGACTTTGTCAACTTTTGCGATCGTTGGAAAATAATTTATTGCACGGAGCTTCTTCGTTCTAGCTTATCACATATGAAAACACATTCAAATATATCAGTTCAGGATGTGCACTGCAAACAACCGCTTGTGCTTGAGTTAGGTGAGGTTTAACCTTCCCACTCCCGCCAGGGATAGTAGGTTTCTGTTCTGGGGGAGGACGATGTGGTCTCTATGCAGGAGGTGAAGTAGATCTGAGTCCTGAACATGGCAGAGGCAGATTGGGGCAATCACAATTACCTCACACACCAGGAATTCCACGATTTTCTGGAAAACTCTCATAATATGAGGGTTCAGAGAAAAACATACAGATAAATACTGTTATCCAATCCATTCTCAGTCTGGCTCCCAGGAAACTGGGTCCCCTGAGAATCCAGAAGGCAAACTGATTACATTGATTCTTAAGGTGAGTCACACATGTGTTTCTAGATCCACCCAAGCCTTGAAGATGGGGTCGAGGACATTTTAGACGATCTTCTACTTGTGCAATGGGTCTAGATGCTTGCTTATATGGCCTGCTCCAGTTTTGTCAATTCCCACAATGTGGGAGACTTGAAGGAAGATGCCTTATTGCCGTTCCCTTGCCCATTTAGATACAACCAACTGCCAAAGCTAAGGAGAATGGATGCACCCTTGTTTACTGATGTGGAACAGGGCCACGATGTTGTCTGTCTGGACTATAGTACTGAAGGAAACCTTCAGTACCAAGAAAAGTGGCTTCTGCATTAACATATGTTTGTGCAGAGGCACATCTGATTTGACCCACAAGACACTAATGCAGAGAACTCAGCAATAAATCATTCACTCATATTATGAGGAATAGGTGGTGACTGTGAGGATGGAGCCGGTGTAAAAGGGCATTGGACCAGGAGTTTGAGCGCACATTCCCATAATAATCAGGTCAAACACAAGTGTGGAAGACTGTGATGAGCTTTGACTGGTCTTCTCATAGCTGGTCACAGTGGTCTAAGAAATGTAATGGTACGGACTGCACATGGAGCCTGCCACTGGGTACCCTTCTGAAGGATACCTGTTATCCCAGAAGTCTCTATACTCACAAGTATGGCACAGTTTTGTTCATCAAGAAATAAAAGTACTGCTTGGTTGACTGCTGATGCCATCTTTGGAGGAAGCAAGGCATTTGACAGGCTGGAGTCCAAAACCAGCCTTATGAACTAATCCTTCTGGATGGGAACAGAAATGATTTTGAGCCACTCAATAAGAATCCAAGCTTCTGTACTGTATTGTTTTGCAACAATAATATAGTGCTTACTAACTCTTTCAGGGGCACTGAAAACCTTGCCTGCACCAACAGAATACTATGCCGTTTAGGGTGTGTGGTTGGCAAAGTGTTGTCTTTGTTTTTGATCATTCGTGGAAGTGTTTCCATGTCATGTGTGATGACCACAGAGGTCTGGTTCTCATGTTATAAGACATTGCACTTAGGAGCATGGTGGAGGAAGAGGTGTGAGAGACAGGTGTGGAGTGTATAGTTCACATAAGCTGACAGCTTTGAGCATCTCTGGTGGTCCTGTTATGGCATTTCTAATGACTGTAGCTCACTTAGCTGGTTACTGCACTGGGTGGTCCAATCTGAGATATTTTGTTTAAAGGTTTATGGCTCTAAGCAGGCATGGTTGGGGAGCGAAATTATGAAGTGATCTGCTGGGATTGACTGTGATACTAATATAGACCTGTCAACTTAATCAACATTTCACCATGTAAGTAGGGGCATGGCAAATAAATGGCCAGGGTCAACGGTAAAGTGTCGTGAACTACTTTTGTAGGAGGCACTTCTGCCCTCCCACCCTGTTACCCCTACTAAAAAACAGAGAAAAAAAGCCTGCAGAGACTGTTGCTGCTGATGTCCTGGAATGTTTGCACACTTCTTACCCCTAAGCAGAGCTTCGAACAACACCTGAAAAGCTACTTTTGTGCAGTGGTTTCAGGCTGTTTTCCCACTTTGTAATAATGGCTCCTCATGGGGTGACCGTGTGAGGGAAGCCAATATTGTGTAACACACGGTGGCACCGTGTGAGTTGCCAGGTCTGCTATTATCCCTTATCTGATTGTCATTGTGAGATTTAAAGAAGTGGTAGTGGTATATAGCTAGCTCGGACCTGCAGTGGTTGACTAGTGTAGAGTCAATCGTCTGGCCAGCAGTATGTGGCAGATCTCTTTAGTAATTTCATGTTTGTACAGTTGGTGATAGCTGGTTTACCAGCTGGCATAGTACTGGACAAGACTAGTAGCAGATGTGTGTGCATGTGGGTGTAGGATGATTAAGCAGTTAAAGGGAGTTGTTATGCAACCTTTTTGGACTACTATTGGCTCCTGACCATTGAGTATTAAGGTATTAGTATTAGAGTGGGCCAGGAGAGTTATATATGAATTGACATTACCATATAGAACCAGGCTAGCCATAGGGCAGCCCTTTATAACTTAGTTGGATATGGAAAGTAGTGTTCTGGTTTGACTGTTCCATATGTGTGGGCTGTAATCTAAAGATTGTCCTTGTAGATACAATCACCTTTCCTGTTTTTTTCCCAGGGTTGTGGGATAATGAAGTTATCTTGGAAATAGCTATGTTTTCAACTGTCCTCTGAACTGTAAATGGTCCTGCATGATTTGAACCTTGTCTTGGTAGCGAGTTCCAAAGCTTGGCAGCTTCTACTGAGAAAGCAGTGCCTCCTATGAAATTTTTATAGCAAGGTGGATTTATGGACCCGTGATGCAAACCTGGATCACAGTGTCCAGTGTTATTGCTTGATTTTACACTGTAGTTATAGCAGTCCTTTTCCCTGTAAGGCTTTGTGGATAATGCAGGGTGTCTTGAAAATTGCGCGGCTAGCTATAGGTAGCTAGCGAGTGATTGCAGGACTGGAGTCATGTATTTTTGGGTGAAGGTGGAGAAGGAGTTTTGCAGCAGCATTTTTAAATAGTTGTATTTTGTGTATGATGAAACTCAATGGACTAAGGCATAGGCTGTTGGAATATTCAAGCTTGGAGATTACAAGTGTGAGGATAGCTTGTACCTTTTGTTGGTATCCAAGGTATGAGAAGATACAACACAGTGTTTTCATTGTGAGGAAGGCACTTTTTGTTACTTTGTTGACGTGGTGTCAAGTAGAGTTTACAATCCATTGGTACCCTTTATTTCTGACTTCCCTCGATGTTGAGAGGGCATTGAGTTCCTGGTGCTATGTGGTCTCTAGTGATAGGGTCAATACCAAGTGGTGATCACCCTCTTTGGATACTATTCAAAGGAGGTAGTGGTATGAGTAACAATACACATTCTGCTTATTCATGAGCTAGCAATGAGGGCCAGGATATTTGTAAAGGTATGGGGGGAGGCTCTTGAGCTAAACAGCAGTGTTCTGTACTAGCAGTTTTGAATTTCTATGATGACTAGATTTAATTCCTGTGTTTTAGATGCTGGAACTTTGTGATGAAGGAGCCATTAATGTAAATCACTACTCAAGGAAGATGGGTCATTCTACATAATTTATATCTCTGTTCTGTAGTCACATGGTGAAAACCAAGGATCAGACTATCACACTAGGCTACCTTACATATCTGTTCTACACTTGAAGGTATACGATAAAGCCTAGTTGATACTTAAAGAAGTACTCAGTGTCTGTTCTTTTGACCTACATGTAGCCTGACACACAATAATTACAAGGAACCTGTATGTAGCATTTGGAGGGGTTTAAAAAGGTTTATAATGTACATAAACATGACCCTGGCTTTGCTATTCTTCATAGGCTTACAATAAATAATTCTTGATAAATCTGTATATGTCATGGGACGCAGCACGTCAGCAGTGAAAGCTTTTACTGTAGAGATATTTATGAAATTACTCAAAGCAATATTATTATACATGAAATGAATAAAAACATTAAGAATGTTTATATGTATTATTAATATCCCAGTGTAACACCTTAAGTACAGTGTGTGTGGATCCACTGTTAAATTGCTTCCTGTATTCCTTCAGGCACCTCAAAATGGGAACCCAGAAGGTCCATAGAACATAGTCAGTCATAGCGCTGTGCAACTAAGTCAGCACCTTGCAGTGCTGAAACTTGCTTATATTCTTGATGTGACAGAGCCCCATCCCTTCTTCTTAAAATGAAGTAGTAGTAGTGCTATCACTATCCAAATTCTGAGAATGGGGCTTGCTTGACTGCTTTAAAGGCCAAGTCTCAGGAAAACAATGCATCCTAACAGATGACCTTCAAATTCTGAAATCATTTTAAGAAGTACTAAAATAAAATAATTAATCATATATATAAAAGACAAACATTTCTAGGAACATGCACAATATGGCCCTATATTGCCATCTCTGGATTTAGATGACATTTATCAACCACTTGTCCATCGACCTCATGGTTTATAAATGTAACACCTCAATAGCAACATAGGCCCATACTATACAGTTACCCATTGTGTATTCATCTTCTCTCTCCAGGGTTGGACTGGCCTATAGAATAGTCTGGCAGTGTCCGGAGAGCTGCTCTGCTGGGTCAGTATGCAGGCCATATTTTGGTTGATTGTGTACAGCATGTATTAAAGTCCAAGTCCCAACGCCTGAATTTGGTATATATATCTATATATTTCAAAAGCCTGAATATGGTGTGTGTAAATATATATATATATATATATATATATATATATATATATATAAATATTAGTATTAATAAACCAGTGATACTCAAAGTACAGCCCAGGGCTGCATGTGGTCCTCCTGACCTTTGCATGTGGCTGGTCAATAGCAGCACTTGGCTGCCGTTTACTCGACTCAGCACTTACATTAAAAATATGTTAAATAAAGGGGAAAGCATTTATTTGAAGGGTAATTAGTCAAAGAAGTGAAGTAATTAGGATGTCCTGCACTGCATCTTAACTTTACGAACACCCCTATTTCTAAATACATTTTGCAGAAAATGTGTAAAAATATGATAGTCTCTTCAAAATTCAAAAAAGATATTCCACGCAGTAGCGTTTCACCTTAGTAAATCAGATTGTCAGTACATTGAAAAGTATTTTTTTTAAGTGTTCTTTTTCAGGCTTGAATTTAGAAATATTTATGCTTCCCCCACGCTGACAGTAATGCCAATAGTGAACAGTTGTTATTTGCACCTTTGGACAATACCCCAAGCATGAGACGCAGAGACTATGCAGGTCAATGCCTCCAACAGCAAAGACACTGCACACAGAAAGACTGATTGATATAACAATAGGTGCCCCCCTGAAAGGAAGGAAATTTATAAAGTATAAAAATGCATCCGAAAATACCTAAAAGTAAGCTGAACTCCTTGAAACAGAATTTTCTGACCCACAAAAGAAGCTAATTCTTATTAACACTAATGGACTGAATAAAAGGAAAAAATGACAGAGGATGGTGCATGCTAGTAAGATGTTTGCATCCGATGCACAAATCTCTGTATTTAAACAGCTTTAGAAGCAGTTTCCGGTACTATGAGAAGCTACCAGGGATATTCAAACTTTGCTGATAGAAAAGAATCTGGGCATGAGTATTATCAATATTTGATGCTTTCCAGTTTTCTTTTGCACATTTCAGCAGTGAAAAACTAGTGTTAAGTGCACTAACAAACCAGGAAGCAGCACAATATGTGCTTTTCTCTAAATCAGTGCTAAAACAGGTACAGTGAATTTTTGGTCTCATTACGCCATTAAACAAGAGACTATGGGCCTCATTTACGAGAATCTGATGCTTCACCATCGATGCGTCAGATTTCTTGTACTTCCCGCACATCCACCAGCGATGCCATGGATGCGCTGTATTTACAATACAGAGCTCCATGGCGCACTATTTCACAGATGGATCAGAAATTCTGACACATCTGTTGGTGCTGAACGTATGCATCGCTTGCGTAGCATCATTAAACTGACAACTCCTGCAATGCGGGGAGTCTCCCATAGGAAAAAGCCCTCAATTTTATACCTGCTCTGAGATAAAACATTAGCGCAGTGAAGTTGCAGAATGATGCAGTAAAATGTTGTAAATTTCACAGCACCAGTTCTGCGTGGCTTTTTCAGTGGGAAAGCCTACCCTGCATAGATGTGATGCAGGGCTTTACAAACTGATGCATTGAGCCCCCATGTCAGTTTGTAATTAAGGAGCAGTGTTGCGCAGTGCTAGTGCTAACGGTGCGTCAAAAACAAATGATGCAGCAGTGGCGCAAAGGGCTTGTAAATGAGGCCCTATAGGAGTTCCAGGTATATGCATGGAATCTGATACAAGGATTGCTGGTAGGGATTTTGACTTCTTTCTTGTGATGGATGCAAATACATCCTTTAGCCATTCCAACCAAGGTCCATAAACCAAGTTACAATACTGCAAGAGCCAGCAGCTGGGCAATCCGCCTTAATTTAAGGTCAGCCCTCCTGAGGTACTGTGGTACTGTGATAGCTAAAGACAGTTATATTATTCTGCAGCTGCCAGATATTCGAAGATCAGAAGGCCTTATCCCCTGGCACAGTAGAAGTAAGAGAGCCAACAAATTAATAGGGAGAGCCGAGCCATACTCGAGCCAAAGACTTTGATGGGTTCTAAGAGCCTGTTCATGGGCCCAGCCCTGCAAAATAATTGGCATGCAAATCATAGAAAGAACATCATGTAAGATATAATTCACTTTCTTCAAAATTCAAAAAAGTGTATTTCTCTAACATGTGCAAGTGTTTCATCTTTGTATATTTGATTATACCACTGCATTGAAAGGAATATATTAAAAGGTTTTAAACATCCCCTTCCCCGAAAACAATGTCATTGGTGAACTAAGGGGCACATCACTGGATTCTAGATTATAATGTTGCTCCATCCTCGATTCTTAGATGGAGCATCATTATAATGTATTGAATCAAACACAAAAAGATTTCATACTGTGCACATTCTAAATTCACATATTTCAAGATGTTGTGATAATTGAAAAAGGAGGCTCAGTAAATTATAACATTTGTCAATACTAACACCATTTTATGAAGCAGGGAAGCTAGGATTGATTGCAAGTTTTCTAGTTCACATTGTACAGTTCAACCGCTAAAGGAGTATAAGTTTGTTTTTCCTGTGTTACATCAAAGGTAACTGCTTTACCTATAATTCTTGGTGGGTAAGGGTAGAGCATGGGTACTCGTAAACATTTTATCAGGGGCCACAAAGTTTGGTCTGTGGTGGGACCGAGGGCCACATTGATGCTAGCAGCATGCCGATCAAAGGGAGGAGGGGGCTCTGGGTGGGGAGGGTTTGTGGTGTAATGGTGGCGATAGGGGGCAGCAAAGCATATAGATCTAGTGGCTGAATCGCACAATGTGAAACCAGAAAACCTGGCATTAATCCCTGCTTCCCAACTTTACCAAACTGTGTGATCCTAGGCAATTGTTTTATTTCACGTTCCCTTCTTTTTCTTCATTATTGTATGTAGGAGGACGTCACAATGCACGACTTTGGTATGTGCGCTGTGCAAACCATTCTCCTGTGTTTGATTTAATAAACTATAAAGTTTTTCATATATAATAGCAAATCAGGCCAATCAAAGAGTGCAGATAACAACTGACTTACCTCTTATTTCACTATTGACATTATCAAGGTGGGGGTAAGAATGAATATTGGGGGTGGGGGAAGTTTCTGAATTTATGTTTGAAACCTTCGTTTTAAACAAATACTTCTCCATGGACTGTTAGATTAAATGGTTCTGTGTGTAAATGAAATACACTTTTAGAATTTTTAAGAACACTTATAGACATTTGCTGCAAGTTTTCTTAAAGAATGAAAGTGTTCCTGCAGTTAAAGCGGTGCAGGACAAAATCCTTACTTCTTTTCCTTATCTTCTATCATGTTTAAATAAAGTGTCCCCTGTTAAATGGAGTTATCAGCAGCCTAGTGCTACCGCTGCTCTGGGGGCCGCATGTAAAGGTCAAAAGGGCCACATGCGGCCCCCGGGCTGTACTTTGAGTACCACTGGGGTAGAGCATAGACGACAGACAGAAGCCACATGAAAGTTTGGCCTGTTTTGGGCTTGAGGGTCCAAGAAGATCTCAAGCTGGGCCAGAGCCTCTCATCAGGCTCGAGCCTGGCTCGAGCTTCCAGTGACTCACCCAGCTCTAGGGAAGAGTACTGGCTTAATACCACATATGCAGGAGAGGCTGGCTTCTTTCTTAACTAGTCTCAGGCCAGTGGTTGACAACAGCACACAGCTCACCGTCTCTTTTATAGGGCTTTACAATCAGACAGAGCAAGTTCTTTAGTTGCTGAATAACTATTGTGAACTTCCTGTGGGCTTGTAGTCCGGCCATTGCTTACCATTGTTTGGCTTTATTGTCACCCTCATTTGCTTGCTTCTTATTCGATGGCTAGCTTTCCTATTCTTTTATTTGTTCCTCCCTCGGAGCATAGCCTTTTTATAATCCTTTTGACTAGCCAACTTGAATACTTCTACTACTCACATTTAAGCAACTGTTTTTTTCTTTTGTATTCATCATTCCATGAGAGTGGCTGTGTTTCCTAGCTCCCTTCCACATGTGTTGCCTTACCCTGTCAAATTTCCACCCCTCTTGCTCTGTGTTGCTCCCCAACGCCTTCCAGCTTGCCTGTAAAAGCACATCAACCGATGTATTTTTGCTGGGTTAGGACTAAACAGCTGCCTTTGAGTGTTGTTTTTGTTTTATCTCCTGCACTCCAAATAATACATGAAAGCACAAGCTTTGGCACACAAAAGCATTTATGTTGCTAGGAGAAGGGCATCTGCTGCATTTATTGAGCAGGTGTCTGAGGTAATAGGTGTACTTAGCATGACACGTCTACTAAAGGCCCATAAATCTGCTCCCTGGGCTACTGCAGAAGATCAAATGAATAAATTAATTTAGGCCCTGGGAATAGCTTTCCTTACATTCTGACACTTACTTATTCTATTTCAATTCTGTTCGGAGTTTTTTGTTTGAAAAGTACTTGAAAGATGAACCATGGCACTTGTAAAGATTGAATTGAAGATACAGTTATGAGACACAATAAATATACTTTTCTTTTACTTATTTTAAACAATTATTTACAGGCAAACTTTGGCAAAGACAGTACGTCGACACTCACATCATAAGGACGAGACCTAGTGGCTTTGCGAGTGCTTGCATCACTTTGTATTTTCTTACACGGCTCATCCCACCGTTTCTTCCTACTTTTTGGCCCTAACCTGTAGCTGACTACCTATCTCGCCGATGACTCTTTTGGGCTGCTCAGAATCCATTTTCTTCGCTCCCGTCTTTGACTTCCAGTGGTGAAAGCACTGTTAAATTGAGGCGGCTCATCTTCCTACTTCATATTTAGGGTAGGTGTGTAGGAAATTATAATGTCATCTGTTTAATTGGGCACATTTCATTGCTTTGCAGTGGCATGAAACTGAATAATATAATTTTTTTCCTTTCAATTATAGCTCTGGTAAAGTCTCCTGTTTCTGCTGGAAACTTTCTCTGCCAAAAATTCCCATATGAATAGCAATTTTGCAGATCTTTTCTGCTGTATTTAAGAGCAAAGCTGAGTTTGTACTGTGCACAATTATAATTGTATACTTTAACTATAGCAATGTGCGTTCTTGACCCGTTCGGATCATGGGTCAGGTGGGACAGTCCCTTTGAGGCTAAAACTGTCAAAATGAATTTCTGCACAGGTTGCATATTTTGTTTATAATCTCAGATTACCGAAAAAAAGTGTAGTCGCAGTCGATTAACAGAACATAGGGTCAGATGTGTGAAAGCTTTTTGCATTTGCAAACGGTGCGAATGCCCATTTGCGAATGCAAAAAGCCATTTCAGAATGTATGAAAGACATTCTGAACGCAATTTTAAGGAATCGCTAAAATAGTGATTCCTTAAAATTGCGACCCTGTTTAGAGAGTCGCAAATTGCGAGTCTCTAAATAAGAAATCACAAATAAGGATTCCTTATTTGCAATTTCTAAGCACATGTAAGAAGCAATTCCTAGATGTGATTTGGGCATTTAGGAATCGCTATTTACCACCAGGTTGAACCTGGTGGTAACCATGTGCAAATTTTAAAAATGTATTTAAAATGCATTTTTAAAATGTACATGTAAAGAACACATGCCCTTTTGGCATGTGTGCACGTTACATGTTGCAAAAATTATTTTGGGGTGCAGCAGGAGGGGCCTTAAGCCCCCAGCACCCTGGGGTTAAGAAATCGCAATTTTGGAAATGCAAAATATACGTAGATATGGGCCTACAGGCCCATAGGTGCGAAAGGGGCCGGTATCGCAATTTGCGATTCGGTAATAGCATTTGCAATTTTAAAGAAATCGCTACTACCGATTCGCAAATGTGATACATTGCATTTTGCGAATCAGAAATACCGATGTCTTAAAAATCACTATTTCCGACTCGCAAAAGGCCTCCTTGATACATCTGGCCCATAGTGTATTTTTTTTAGACGAAAGCAAGAACCAATAATGCTACTGCCAATCCTTGTATTTTGGTATATCTGTTGGCATTTTCAGCATGACTGTTTGCCTGCAGTTTGCACATTGGCATACTGGGAAGGTATTCACGAGTAGCAGCATGCTAATTCTGAGAAATGTTAGGCCTACCTAAAATATACTGAGCACCTTTTCTGTTGGTATTTACTCTTTGAATTTTCAGCCTGTAGCGTGTAATGTTTGGGTGAGTCCCCAAAGCCAGAATTCAAGCACGCAATTCAGAGTTGCCATCCATGCCAGGCTTGGGCCAGATTTCAGGTAGTAGAAGAGGTTTGGGACTTGTGCCTATTTCTGCATGGCATTGACTATAAACTTAGCCTTGGACTTCGAGTATCACTGAAATGAACGGTCTATGTGTAGCAGGATTCCTGTTCTAGTTCTCGTACCCAGGAAATCCAGGAAGAAAGCTAACCCAGACCCATCTTGTTTCTGTCCACCCCCTACCCTTGTGCCCAATACAGGACTCTCATCATTGCACAGCATGACCAGGCTACATCTTGTCTGCTTTTGTTCACTTACCCAGTGACTTGCATCTTTAGGGCGTAACTCTTGATCTTCGGATGACTCAGATAACTCAGGTTTCCAGGCTCATATATTTGGGGTGGACATGTGATCCTTAAGTATTAGGCTCAGGTAAGCATTACTTCAATATCACCCCATAGCAGCGTGATTTCTGGTCACCTCTTCACGTGGGCAGCATTAATTTGTTCTGTCTCCCGTAGATAACGAAGAGAACCCAGCTTAGCTTTTATTCCTCAAACACTGTGTTTCAACCTCAAAATGCTAACACCACATCACATCTCTTATCCTTTGGTGCAACTGAGTCTGAAAAGTCTGTATAGTTGAATGATGAAGAAAATTCTAGTAAGTCAAAAATACTGAGCCAGTGCCTGAAAAATAGGTGAAAGATGCTTGACAGGGAGCTAGAAGGATCAGCACTTGTGTTATTGGCTGGAAGGTGCTTAGTTACACATTTGCCTTTTTAATCAAGGGCACTTTGTGGAAGCAGTAGTGCATTGATGATTTTCAAGTTCTTCAATGTAAGTAAACTGTAGCAGCTACGAAGGACGGTAACGATACCCCCGTTAAGAAACAGCCCAAGAGCGAGAAGAATTTGACACAATTGTTGTTTATCTTTTATGTCCAACAGGCAAATGTTGGAGAAAAGATTACAGAGCTTGGTACATAATTGGTCCACTATTTATCACGACACATATTGATTATGGAAGGAATACATGGTTCTAGTAAAATAGTGGACTTTGGTGAATCCCCCGTGACATCCATACTGTTAGATGTGTCCAGAAGAAGGTTAATGTTTGGTTGGAATTCAGAGGGGTGGGATCCGGTGCTGTGGTTATTCCTTTATGAGCCGCCATTTCGGTAGTGACAAAAGGGCAGCATGCTGGATCTTCAACAACAATGCTTACACTTGGGGGTCACAACCTCGTAACTTCCACAGGCTATACTCTGACCAGAATCCACATTTATTAAAAACATCTAAAATACGTCTAGAAGAAGGCTCTCAACACCATGGTTATTTTAAAAATTCCACACCAAGTTAGATGATATACAGATATTGGAAATGGTAGTGGGAAAACGCTCCGGTGTTTCATAGATTTTCCTTTGACAGCCGTCTTTTCAGGTAGTCTTCTATTGTGACTTTTGTGCTGGACATCTGGGTACTAAATGCAAATCAAGTCTTCTGGGTAGACTACAGCTAGGCTCTGATGGCTGGAAGGTGACAAATCTAACTGTTAAACTACCTTGGTCAGAGACTGACCTGATGAGTTGCAAAGACAGTGATATACTTACAGATAGCTCCTGGGCAGATATGTTGCTCATTAGTATCACAGTCTCCTTTTTTGGCAACGATCCTAAGTGAGTTCTGAACCTCAGTGCTCATGAAGGAGGACAGAGTCAATTTGTTCTGCTTCCAGTTAACAAGGGTGTGCAAATTGTCCCTGGAATTAGAAGGTACGCAAACCACTTATTGCCTTTTACTGCCTTTTCATGTCACTAGTATGTTGCATATTTTTGAAGATATGCTATTTGCTGAGCACTCCTTTGTACGACGGACAGCTGTTTGGTGGCAGAAGCCTGGCATGATTAAATAAATCCACTTGGGAGCATGTGATTTTCCGGTGACTTTGCTTGTGGTTCCTCCAATCAAGGGTGTAGCTACCATTGGTGCAGCAGCTGCAGTAGCACCAGGGCCTAGAGCTGCCCCTTGAACCCTGTAAATTGCTGCATTTTACTATCCCAGCAGCAGTTAAATGGACCACTTTCCTCTCTTGCATTGGAGCCTATGGCATCCCTGATATGCTATTACCTCCAGTTGCCGAATTTTGTAAGACAGGCCTGGTGGCTTTGCTGTACAAGGAGCCCTCATGCGTGGAATTAATTTGGAGGCACAACATGTTTGATCTGGGCAGGAAAGCCCTCTGTGAACTTTTGTTAGGTGGACTCACATGGGTGGCAAAATTAATGCAAAATTAGTCCCATGGACTTTAGTTGCTAGGTCACATTGGATTCCTAAGCAGAGCAGTTGTTCAGTGGGACAGCTTTGCTCTGTTGAAAAGTTGAATGCTAGGAATGAGTTTAATCAATTAAAGTGCCTCCTCAGGAGCATTTTGCTTAATTTCTTGAGGGAAAGCAGATGCTCAGTAGCAACAGTACACCTCTGTTCAATCTAGAAATAGACATCTTTATTGACATAACTAGACATAGATGATCTTTCTGTCTGCAGAAGATGCTTTATGCCAACTTTTCTTTGTGTTATTTGTGATTACAATGCTAAGCTCAAATTAATTATCTTTCTGTAAATGTTCTGGTACTTGATTTTGGTATTGTGTAGCTTTTTCAAATTCTTCGGCTTCTAGGTGCTATCAGGCATTAGTGGGAAGCATGATTTCTACAATGGTATGTTTTGTTTTGGAGGGCTATCAATAGGAAGGTGTGTCCATCTGAACCTGAACTTCTCATGGGTTAAGTACGTGTGAATGGTGTTGAGTGTGCTTGGTGAAAGGTTTTCCTAAGCTGATGCATTAAAGAATGGCCTTGCTGTCTTCCAGCAAACCCATCTAAGTGTGATATATGTTATGGCTTTTCCAAATGGTGCAATCTAAATCTAGTGAATTTATGTTGCTTGGCCCTGTCGTCATCCCTTTAACTAATATGTGTTATAGAAGTGTTGTCTTCCAGTCTGCCACAGTGGTGAGGGGGCTTACCTTCCTCCACATAAACTTAGTGGAGGTGTTACGGCCTCCATTGGATGATGGGTGTGACTAGGTAATTTCACGTCTTTGATTGTTTTAGTTTCCCTGATCTGGTATCTATTAGTGCTTATGTGTCCTATCCCTTCATGCTCCTTGACATCTATCATTGTGGTATCATTGTGGATTTCCTCGAATAATTGGCTCTATCTCTCTGCACCCATTCCTGAAACTTCTTCTCCCTTAAGACTCCCTGTCCGTTGAAGCTAACTGTACTCAGGACTTTGGGTTCATATTTCCTTCTACATTCAGATCCTTTTGTGTCTGAATCTTTTTGTCTCTGTGTCTGGATGTCATTAACACAATGTGCTTATCATGAAATGTTTTAGGTATCTGACAAAGGTTTAGCACAGCTTTCTGTGGAACAGCTTATCCCTGTAGGAGGAGCATCCAACCCCTGAAATGCTGCATATGGTATGGAAAGCTCCAAAATAATCTAGCATATAGCCAAGAAGTGGGCTAACCTATGGCGGCACATTAGGTGAGGATGAATGGACAGCTCATTGTAGGTTGAACTCTTTTTTGGAATATACGTTACTAGGTAAACTGCTGTGGTTTGATACTTTACATAATTCATAATTTTCCTTTTATGCATGTCTCTATTGTGCCTTAATCCCAATTGTCAGAGTTCTGCGTTTCGCCTGCCTCCTGCCTCCCAACTTCCCATTTTCTCAACCACATAGCTCCACAATCCCATATCAGTAGCTACCAATGTGCCCATATTCCTCAGCATTTTCCATTTTTTCCCTTGATATGTGTTTACTTGCTGTCCAAATATCTCCCTCACTTGGAGTATCCCTTTTCTTGAATTATTTGCTCCAATCATGCTATCCAACTTCTCAGATTCTTCATGTGCCTTACTACAGGCCTTGTTCATGCAAGAAAATGCCCTATGTCCTCAAGAAAAAGTTACAGCTGAACCAACAATCAACTCATATCGAATCATATTCACTCACTGGTTAACCAACAGAGGTATTTAGTCCCCAGTTAACCTTAGGTAGAACACATTATTATTGTTTTCTCATAGTTTCCATAGTTCCCCTAGGATAACAATAAACACCACCTTCTGGTGCTGTCCTAGGGCGTATTTTGTTTTCTTTGTACCTTTTGATCATTATGAGAATCATAACGAGTTTGGTGGTCGTTTTGGAAGACTGCCGTGGTGGGGGCCGCCAAAAGACTGCCATGTTGGTGGTCATCCAACTGCCGTACTAAGAGTCACACTGTGAAGTCTGCCAAAAAACAGCCATCTTTCCGAAACCACCAGGACACTGGAGGACAGAAAAGAGGCGGTCCCACCACCAGCACCGCCGGGCCAACAAAAATCCTCCCATCATATTACCATCCACAAATCACGACAGCGGTTCTTCCATGGAGGAAAACCATTGACGGTGCGAACTGCGGTGGGCTTAACTCACATCATGAGCACAACACCACATTGGATAGTTTGAATACCCCACACCTGGCACATATACACACACCCGACACACCTACACAATGCACTATAAAACACACCCCTACACAACCCACAGTCCTTTGCAAACAGAACACCACACACAGCCACAGACAACCAACATTTTAGAGGTATACAAAATGCAAGAATAGGCACCCATTTGCATTTCACTACGCACATATCACACGCCTGCACAGCATACACAACACACATTTTACTACCACACACAAGCCACAATCGTCATCCACTCAAATCACATCTACACCTCACCATTTACCTTTCTTTTTGTGCAGCCTCTTTCTTTGAACACTACCACACCGTCTTCACCACCACTACTATGCCCCCACAAAAACACCCACATTTCATGGATGATGAGTTGAGGGTCATGGTGGATGAAATTATCAAGGTAGAGCCACACCTGTTCGGAGCACAGGTCTAGCAAACATCAAGTGCCAGGAAAATGGAGCTGTGGCAAAGAATAGTCAACAGGGTCAATTCTGTTGGCAGCTATCCACACACAAGTAAAGACATCAGGATGAGGTGGAACGACCTCAGGGGGAAGGTACGTTCCATGGCATCCAGGTACCAGCTGGCGGTAATGAAGACTGGTGGTGGGCCCCCACCTCCTCCCCCCACTGTCACATATTGGGAGGAGAAGGTATTGGACATACTGCATCCTGAGGGCCTGACATGAATACCTGGGGGAGTGGAGTCAGGTAAGTCCCCACAAAATCCATGTCACCCAATTGTCATGTCCTGCACGCTCCCTCACCACCTTAACCCACCCCAATTAACAAACCACCCACTACACCTCTGTCTAAATGTTCCAATACCCCTCACTGGCATGCCACATGTCCGCTAAACTCACCTGGTTCCACAACCCTTGGAAATGGCACATGAAGTACAGACAACTCTTAGCACTACTACTCCCAGAATGTAATATCCCACCATTTTAAAAACCTAAACAGTGCACCAATTGTAAGATGTCACACATGTGAAACTAACTACCAATCTAACTCATCTTGTACGTGCAAGAGTGAAACAGTTAATGCCAATGACAGCTATGCAATGGCCCACAACCAATATCATCACAAACAAAACATAGTTATAGCTATACCCAATCCTAATGCCCTTAGAATAAAGATTCCCAAGATTGAAATGTACTCACCTGGGGAGGAAATCGAGATGCCAACGTGGATGCACATGCAGTACATCCAGATACAGGTCACTGTCTATTACTTGCTCCCATACTGTGTCCCTACTCCAACACTATTGTGCATTGCACAGCTCTTTTTGTGCCATGTATCGTGCAGACACTTCACTACGTAACAAAGCTAAACACCCATGTCAATAATCAGGTAACATAAGACGGTACCGGCAGTCCAGTCACTACCAACATCGTTTAACAGTTTCAAGCATGGTGTATGGTATTGAAATTACAGAGTTTCATGTTGTACTAAGTAAGATTGTGGAGCAGCTGTCTTTGTCATTTCTGAGGATCATGTTAAGGCACTATCTGCATCTCACATAACATTAATAATACCCTAAATGTAACAATAACTCTGTGTCCCACTTCTCCTACAGGTAACCTTGCCAATGTCACCATGGACAGGATACCAGAGACTGTTAATACGCTTCTGGATGAAGGCTTCAGTGAGGACAACACCCCTGGATGTGTGGACACTGAAGATGAAGCTGGTCCATCAGGGACACCTGGTTAGTCAACAACTGTCAGCCTCACCCTGCCCACATTGTTTCCTCCCAGCGCTGTTGCATCAACATCATAGACAACCATTCGCCCCCAAACCTCTGTCCCAAGTACTGTCTCAACCATTGTGTGCCCCACAGTACAAGAACCTGAGTCTCCTCTTGTCACCCCTGACAATGATGGTCCTGCCATCACTGTGTGTGGGCAAACTTAACCAGGTGCACAGGCATGTGGGGTTAGGGTGTGTGGGAGGGATGCTATGGGCCAGTAGATGGGGGCTCAAAGGGACAATACTGATCAGGAAACCATCTCCCAAGTCTTGGGAGGCTACCAAAATTCCCAAGGCATGAAGGGGGAAATCCAAAATCTACAGGGGTACAGCCACCAGGAAGTCATGCAGCAGTGGCAGGCACAAAATGCCATCCTGGTTTCCATAGCTCGGGTGCTGAGGACATCAACTCTACCCTGAGTAGGTCTGCCCCACAACATCAGGCCTCTTCCACTAGTAATGAGTCATCAGGCCCTTCAACATCAGCAGCTGCTAGTGGAATTGGGGCCCTGCCAGGGGAAGGACATGTCTCAGACACCCCACCCTCTGTAGCAGAGGAATCCCCCACAAACATGGCCTTCCACCCAGACATCCAGGAGGAGCAGATGCCACAACCAAACCCACTGCCAGGAAGTAAACCTCTCCTGAATGGTGCCACAGGTACTTCCTGTTGACTGTTCTGAAACCTGTCACCATTTTCTTATGATGCAAGGACATTAAACTTGTGTTTCCTAATGGTGTAGCAGCTACCCTGATAATGTCAGCCACCATGACTAAACCTTTCACTATTTACTTTGTGTTATTTTGCTAATCACACATATTGTTTTACTGTCCACAGCAAATCACACTTAAACCAGGTCTTGTAAGTGTCATTTACAACCATGTACAACTGTTATTCATGGCAGCTCTAGTATCAATATGTTCCTCTGTATTGTACAACCTTTGTTATGGAGATCGCACCTGGACTCTATCAGCAGGAGACTCATTACATTGGGATTGTCACATGGACAGATTCTAAAACAGGTTTACACATTTCTACTGCTAGATATGCAAACATCACATAGAGTTTAACTGACAGTAACATCAGGATGTTTGCTAAGGTCCCAGACTACTAAACCACAGGATACAGAAGTTAGGGACATGCCAGTCTTCCTAAAAGCCAGGAGGCATACAGATTGGTCCTTTGTATCTTCTGTTAAAGCCTTATCACATACCCATACCTTAGCTTCCTGATAACCATACCCCATGGTACAGACAGAGATCAGTACTGATGTCCCCAGTCCAGGGATCATTCACTTACATTGGTCACGTACCTGTAGGCTTGCGACTTACCTATGCCAGTCCACAACGCAGTCCACATTGGTCTGTAAGGTAGGAATACACTGACAGCTATGTACAAGGTAGATTACATCCAACAGAAACCATTGTGATGGTAGAGGCTATGGCTCTACATTTCACATGTGTCAGACACATATGGACACACAAATACACCATTCGACCACCTCCAGAAACTTACAGGTCATCTTGATTTGAAAACACATTTCCACCCCAGTGTCCTGAAAGTATGTTCATGTTAGTTACACTCCACAGACTCATGGCAATTAGTAACTGGTTTCAGCCATGTCCACTTCTGATGTCTGCCTGCAGATTCCATCTGCGTCTGTCACTGTCTGTCACCTGCCAAGGACGAAGACCAAACTGGAACTCAACAAATCTGTGATTGACAGAGAAAAGGGATAGGACATAGCAGAAAACATTCATCAATTCAGACAAGCCATGTTCACAAGTGTGACTTTGCATGTGCATTAACAAATCATGACACTGCAGACCACTTTGTTCTGTACACAATACCAAATTACATTCTGCATGCACAACTCACTCATTGGACTTGCAGCTACCTAAAACCTCGTACATGATGGTAAAAGAGGAGGTGACGTGCTACCCATTGCCTCTAGGGTACAAACTGAAAACTCAACCTTAAGAAGACATCACATACCTTGAGTCAGTCAAAGTATTGATTGATAAGATGTCTCAGGACAAGGTTGTGGAGCATTCAGCAGGCAATAATTATTTGGCATACCTTGTTGGGTGAGTAGAGGAGGGATCCTCCTGATCTGTGCAGGCAGAAAAATCTTGCCTTCAGGAGCCCAAAGGTCCGCTCCATGACATGCCTTGTACTTCCATGGGCCTCATTGTAGCGGACTTCCCCTGGTGTGGTGGGGTACCTCACTGGTGTCAACAACCAAGGAAGGTTTGGATAGCGAGAATCCCTGTAAGGACATAGGTAGAACAACACATACATATATCGAGTACATGCACAATTGTGATAACAGGAGATAAACTTTGCAAACCCACATGTCAAATATGACTTACCAACCAGCCAGGCCCTCTCTGGGTAGAGTTGTGTCATCAGCAGTGATATATTGCTGTTCCACATGATGAAGGAATCATTAACTGATCCTGGATACTCTGCACTGACTTGTGAAATTAACTGATCTGCCAAACACACCACCTGAATGTTACTGGAGTGATAGTTTTTCCTGTTTCTGTATAACTGTTCATTGGCACTGGGGGGACCCAAGGCTACATGGTGCCATCTATAGCTTTAACCACATGTGGAATGTGTCCCATAGCATAAAACTCTGCCTTCACATAGGCCAAATCCGCAAGTTGGGGAAACCTGATGTAGCTGTCCAGGTGTTTCAACAATGCACATAGTACATCCTTCAAAACCAGACTAAACATGAACTTAGACATCCGTGCAGTTAGGGCCACTATATTCTGAAAGGACCCAGTGCCCAGGAAGTATAGCATTGACATGACTTGATCAATGGGGGGTATGCTATAGGGATTGCGAATGGCAGACATCAGATCTGGCTCCAACTGATCATAAAGATCCATGATTGTATGCTTATTCAGGCAATATGTCTGTATGGTATGTCTCTTCTCCATGGTGTGCAGGTCTACTTGTGAGCGGTACACTGGAGGTTGTTTTCTTCTCCTCATGCCAGGGTAACTATGTGGAAACATGTCCATATACAAGTCACACATATCTGCAGTTGAGGTCAGTTACAACATCTGACACTTATAGTACAGCATATTGCTATGCATCCTACGACACTCCCCTTGGTGCACATTCCCTGAATTATCTAATGTACTATAAATGAATGTAGTACCTATTCTACATTAACGACACACATAGGATGTTGAGAATATGTGTACATGTCTTTCACCACAAATCCCTCTGTTACACAGCTTTAACTACTCACATGCACAAATATACTACTAAACCTGAAGGCAGTACTAACTGATACTTAGCACAATATAGGAAATCGTACATGATGCAGATTCCAAAACCTTTCTATTCATGGAATGTGCTCAAAATGGCAGCCTCCTGACCTACTGTACTGGACATGGGGAAGTGACCTAACTCCTCCGACAGATGTATGGCGGTAGGTGGTCACAACCGTGGTGGAAATTGCCATTGGAACACATTGCTGCCTTTGATGGACTTGCGCCAATAGTGATGTCTGCCAGCGGTGAAGGTCCTGTACGTGGCGGAGGTGACCGCCTTCTTCTGCAGTATTGCTCACTTGACTCCTGACACTGCTGCCAGCAAGACCTCCACTACCTGAGCTGCTGTGTACTGTCTCTGTGAACTATCATGCCACATACTGCAGGTGATAGGGCCCCTGCCTTCACTCCAGAAGAGCTGGACAAGCTTGTGGAGGAGGTTCTACCCCTGTATGAACAGTTAAATGGTGCACCAGAGGAGCAGGTGAGTCCAATGGTATACCAATGTGTGATAGGTGTGGGTGTTTGATTGTGTACCTGAAATGTTGAGTAGTGAAGGTTTTGTTGCCTGCAGATTAAAAATTGTTCATAAACTGAGAGGATGGGAATGTTTGCCTACTTGCTGTAACTGAAGTGTTCTGTCCACTTGTGTTGGCATGGCGCATGTGGACATAGCTTTTTCCTTTGGTCTGTGTCATCCATGCACATCAGCACCCATCAAAAAAAGGGAATCTGGCGTGCCATCACCAAGTAAGGGTGGACCCTGGGGGGTCCACAGCCGGTGGAGCACCCACTGTAGGAAGTGGTGGGAGGACCTGAGATGCTGGGCCTGGAAGACCGCAGAGGTCCAGCTGGGGATGTCCTCCCAATGAGGAAGGGGTGCCCATCAGACCTTGACCCCATTTTGGCAGTGGCCTACCCTGAGGTGGATGGGTGTTTGAGGACAGCACAGCAGCCACACGGGGGTAAGTACTGACTACACACATGTACATGCCTCTGCCAGTTAAGTGTGCAATATCTAAGTATCGCAGCTGTGACAACAGGGTAAATGCTACAGGTAAAGGGTCTCCTAGGAAGACATAGTACTACAGTTGCCAACATTGATACACAGATGTGGGCATTGTATTGTGTATAGGGACATATTACTCACCTATGTTGACCAAATTGTTTGACAGCATGTGGTGATGCACATGTGGCTGTGTCATATCTGTACCCCTTCACTGCTATACATATGTGTAACCTGATTTGTCATCCTTCCTACCTACTGATCCACAGTCCATATACCCAATTTATACGTTGTCCAGCTCTTTGGTGACTGACTATTCCTATCCCACTGGATCTAGCTCTGTATGCAACATAGGGCCTGACAGATGAGTAACAGGGCAAATATTTCTGTGTTTTAAAATAGATGGAAACTTCATGCGAGGGTATCATCCCAATCAAGAATTTGACATGGCATACTCAAAACACTCCCTCTGAGGTGTGAGGAGATGTCCCCATTGTTATCTCTAATCTATGTATTGGCAAATGTAATGTTTCATCTTGGCGGACATCCTACATGATGGAAGGCATAATGGTAATGATACATTAACAGTACAGGACATATCATTGAGAATTCAGTTCAGACAATTTGTACCAGCTACATGGCATTGAGAAGGTAAGTGGCTTCCCTGCTGATCCCTTAGGCCATGTATTTTGTGCATGCTACATTGTGTAGGACCATACCTATATGGGTACAACATACACTATTTTTTGCCTACAATATATGCCAATTTGTAATTCATGTTCTTTTTTATGTTGAGGGCTCTACCTTGCCATACTTACCTTTGCTAATCTGAGGTTGTTGTGACACAAGTTGTAATGCATCAGCTAATTTCAGCCTAACGTCATAGTGTAGCAGGTGTCCTAGTTGACATTAACATGTTGGTGGAATGGGAAATGTTGTAAGTCAATTTGCTAGACTCTTGATGTATGTATCAAACATGGTTACATTAGATGTGGCTTATGTCAGTGTTACTTTAGTCCTAAGAGGTTAGGTTACACATGTCTGGACAGTTGGTAGTGATGTAGGTTTTATTATGTTGTCATGTAGGGGTTTCTACTCAGCATGAACAGTGGCATAGTATGTGGCCTTCATGCACATGACTGGTGTCCATTATTTTGAAGGTGTTGATATGCTCCATGTGGTTGTCTGTAGGTGTATCCTGTGTGCTAAGTTGGCCCTATCGAGGGACAAAACATTGTTGTCTTTGTGGCAATGAATATGTTCAGTGGGTCCAGAAACTCTAGCTAAAAGTTTTTTTAAAGACTTTTAATAACTAACATGGTATGTAATTTTAAGAGCCTCACTATTTGGGAATGCCATATGTAGTGATTTCGTCTGAGATATTTGATATTGTGAATGTTATGGACAGAGTCACATGTTAGTTGTGTGATTGCAAAGCAACATGCTGTGTTGTAGTTGAAGTGGGGGTGAGTTAACATTCATAAAACATGACTACTGGTGATGGGCTGGGCAAGTGTGGATTATTGGTAGGCATCATATTGTGATGTCAGTTAACAGCATTTGCTAAGGATGATATGTTGATACACAATGATGATCTGTATAGGGAGAGACTTTTGATGTTGCCAAATCATCTTGTGCATGAATTGTTTGTGTTACAACTGAAATGCTGGGATGGTGATGTAGTGATCAGATGGTTGGCTTATGTTGTTGGTGCAACTGTTCTCACATAGGATTGATGTAAGTATTTGGTTGTGACATGATGTAGGCTATAAGTGGTTCCTACCTGGTGCTTTCTTATACATGGATGTGATGTTACTGTTGTGAATGGTGTAATGTATGTGTATGTTAAGAATGTGATGACCCTCTCTCGCGCTCTGTTTCTCTGCATCAGCAGGCGAAGGAGACAGGGGGAAGCTGCTGGACCTGGAGTGCTGATACCACTGACACCGAGGGACCCAGTGGCCCGGAGGGCGACGTGAGTGCCACGGGGCAGAAAAGATCCAGGTCATCATCTTCAGAATCCTCTGCAAGTGGACACTCCCTAGTGGTGGCGGACCCATCTGGGACCACCCTAGCACCATCTCTGTACAACATACCCCTTTCTATCACCGCCCTCCCTGTAGCTCCCCACCAAGTTGGCTGTGCCCGCTCACCCAAGAGGGTGGGCATCTCCTTTGCCACAGGCACCTCTTCCCCAGCCCCTGTCAGTCCTGTTGCCCTAAGTGAGGCGGCTATTGACCTCCTGAGGTCGATCTCTGTGGGTTAGTTGATCATTGTAAATGCCATCCGGGGACTGGCAACTCAGATACAACAGAGTAATGCATTCCTGAAGGGCATTCATGGAGCACTGGCTGACCTACAAAGATCCTTTCAGGCTCTGGCCTCCACATTAATGGCAGCCAGCCATCCTTTGTCTCCCTCCGCCTTCCTTCCTCTTCCTCTTCCTCTTCCCAATCCCAAACCCCTCTTTCCCTACCCAGCCAAAGCACACAGACATACAAGCCTGCATCCACCCTAACATCCAAGGGTAGCTCAGACAAACATAAGCACCACAAGACACACCACTGGCATGCACACAAGCAACATACACCTGGACACACAGCAACAGTCACAACCTGCCCTGACACCCCCACTACCCCCAGCATCACTGACAGCACACCTGCCACACCTGCAGACACCACACCAACATTCACAGATCCAGCCACTACACCTATCCTACCCTCAGACAGCACCACAGCAGACCCTCAGACATCCACCCCAGTCACCACACCCTCAGACACCACAACCAGACACACCTATATGCAGCACATCCACCATACCTGCAGTCACATCCCCAACAGACAGTCACCCACATACCACAGCATCCCCCAGCAAATCCACCTCTCCTCCCAAGACACATAAACACCCTTATTCACCCACCCAACAAACACCCACCACCCACAAACACACCAAGCACAAACATGCACCCAAGACATCTACACCAACATATCAGAGTCTGTGCTTGCGCTGTGTAGCCCGTTAACTGGACTGCAGCGCGCACTGGATGAGCTCCGCTGGTGGGGCTAATGGGGTTTTTTGGACAACTCTGCGCTGCAAGTGGAGGGCAGAGTTCTAAAAACTCTGTTAGCTCCACCAGTGGAGCGGAGCATTCCGCACACCCCTAGTTCCATGGCAGTCAGGAGTCAAGTTCTTGGCACACATCCGTGCACTGTGTGCATACTGACTATGTACATAATGGACTGGCCTATGGCCTTTGTTTTTTGCAATAATTTTGATATTAATAATTACTTAAACCAACATGTAGTTGGTTTCCTGGTTACATCTTTGTCATGCATTTCATTCCCTAGTATGGAGTTGTTCCTGGCTGACATTAGTTGTGTGTCTGAATGTGTGTGTGTTCTGCTTGGGGTATGTGTAATGTTTAAGCTGTATGTGAGGTTGTGTGCAGTGCATTTGTCTGAAAGTGGTAGTGTGTGTTGTATGATGGACATTTGTGCGTTCAAGAGTTTTTGTTGTGTTGGTATTGTGTGTTGTTTGTTTGGAGATGTGTTTGTTGGTGTGTTGTATGGCTTTGTGTGTTTTGACTGTGCGTGTTAAGTGCATCAAATGTTAGATACGGTGTTCTTTGTAAGTCCATTGGTAAGTAGTATGATTGTGTATTTGAATGTATTTTTTGTCTGTTGGTGTTATGTTGTGATGTATGTGTGATATGTGCCTCGGTAGTGTGCCCTGTGGGTCCCTGTCAAGAGATTGGAGATGGTGCAGTTGTGTTGTTGTTGTGACATGTTGTGTTGTTTTGTGGTACTATGTGAGTGTGGGCCTGTGTAGTGTTTCCGTGCGTACCTGTGTGTGTATGTGGTGTGTGTATGTGTGGCTGTATGTGAGCGGCGTGTCAGTGTGCTGTTACGTGTGAGTGTCACCCTCACACACCCTTCCCAAATATATGTTGTGTGAGTGTACAAAATATGACAATATACAGCAGTAACAGATAAGAGTGTGTACTTACAGTCACGGCTCACACCGCCCAAGATGGCCGGCCAATCACACATGCCCTCTGAGGGGCAGTGCTGAGCACTCCCCCTCACTCCTCGTCACCCCACGGCCCGCCCCTTTATAAGGAAATGATAATAAACACTGTTTACCCTCTGGCGGGTGTGGGTGGGGGTGACGCTCCTCTGCCCTAATGGAGGAGCCGCCCCTGTGTACTTACGGTTGCTGTTGTCATCATCGTCGCAGATGCCGAAGTCTATGGGCGAGCAGAAGCAGCAGGAAAATGTCTACTTCAGGTTCCGTGGCAAGTATAGCATCCTGAAGGCGAGTGTCTCCTTTTATGCAGTTGGTTTCTGTCTGGGTTTCCGTGGTGGTACGACCGTGGCGGAAACCCTGGCAGTGTGCAACCTCGTAATCTGTCTGGCGGAAACATGGTCTCTGCCGGCTTGCAGGTGGCTACTATCGTCCGTGGCGGCCTGACCACTGTGGCTGTGCCGGCGGTGCTTTGGCTGTATTATGTTGGGAATACCGCCATGGTCATAATTTGGTGGTCTTCTCAGCCAGCCAGCCTGTTGCCACTATGACCGCCACCGCCAACATGGCGGTCCTGACACCGCCAGACTCGTAATGAGGCCTTATGTGTATGATTTCTTCATTTTTTCACCATCTGTATAGGACTTTTAAAATTCTGTATTTGCTAACTGTATTTTTTCTTGACTAGTTGTTACATATGTACCAGATGCATTTTCTTTGATGATGGCCTTGCTACTTGAGCAAAGCTACCAAAGGTGAACCACAATATTCCTCATAGAAATCAGTTTAACTTTGTGGGTTAAACTGTTGAGACCTGGTGGAACCTCAGTCACAGCTCACATCAAGATTGAGGCTCTCTCAATATTGTTTGAAACTCTGATTGCCTGCACAGTCTTCCTGTGTACCTATTGACATCATGAGTTGCTACCAGAGTCTCTATTGATGAGCAATGGTTTAGAAATGTATTCTCCACAGGTTTGATGACTCACAGATTGGTACAACCCCTGTCTACCACGGTTAGAGAGACTACCCACTCCACTCTGGATAGGCTAGAAAAGTATAAATGTAACATTCAAAGTGGTGTTCCAGCCAAAGATCAGTACTCATATTTTGAAATGTGCAGTGACAACAGACAGATCTAAATTTCCCCTTTACATTTGGGTATCCTTTAGTATTTAGATGTGCTCAAGAAGCAACTGTTTAGAGGGCAATTTACTCTCTGCATGTCTTTTTGTTTATAGTTCATGAGTGCACCCCTTGACACATTGTAGGGGGTCTAGGGGAAGACACTAGTACACCATTGTTTGCTTGGTGGTTGGCTTTTTTCATTGTTCAAATGGTTCATCAGAATGGCATGCCTTTCTCCCTTATAAAGCAGCTAATTGAACTGGTTTTAAAGTTTCAATTTTCAGGTATGCCACTGTTACATCTGGGTTTTGATGCTCTGAAAGAGATCAGTGCATACCTATGTGCTTTTGAATGCTTTTAATGAGGATTTCCTTAAGCTGCAAAAAATATTATCTGAAGGTCATGCCTGTAGTACCAGTAGCACACTTGCGTAGTGTCTCAGTATTTTTTTTTATTTAAGACATTTTTACCTGCTACACATATATCAGATTAGTTCTCCAGTGCCTGTGTGAATCAAGGGCAACTGTATAATCCTTACGCCAAGTATTAGCATTGTCTCTGGGAACCCAGGTAACAGTGCACGTTCAATCACCTGCCAAGTGCCTGTGCTTTAGGATTTGACTTTTAGTATGCTGTGAGATCCAACCAACAAGACTTTGGGCCCAATTCACAAAGGTAAATTTACATGTTCAGATTTACTCACATGTAAATCTACTACAGCACCTAAAAATACCTTTACCCTTTTTCACTATTCATCATTAATGAATGTAAAGATAATCCTACATGTAGAATTACATATATCCACCCCCCTGATTGAGCCCCCTAGAACAGAATTTTCAAAGTGTAAAGATACTTCTCATAACTTGTCTCATGTAGGCAGAGGTCTCTGCTACAGGGGTGGTTATCTCCCTCTGGTAAAATAAAAAAAAAGGTGTTAAAGTTTATAAAACTTGGGGGTTTTGTGAGGGAACATGGCAGACGGGGGCAGTCCTAGTGCGCTCCCGTCCCCGGCAAAATCCTGTTGCGATCCTGGGGCACCCTGAGACCGTGGGAGCCACTCTCCTGAATCGGGAGGATGCTCGGAGGGCCTAGGCGTGGTTGGATCCCATTTTTGGATTCATTGAAGCCGAGATCGCAGCGGTGCTTGCGTGACCCTGCTGGGCCACGCTGGAAGTGGCGGCTGGGCCACGGAGCTCACACTGAAGGCGGGCGGCCGATGGGAGGCTGAGTGGACCCGGGAGGCTTACATGGTGTGGTGGCCTCCCCATCTTGTAGGAGGGCAGTATTGGGGCCGTGAGGCGGGTGGCCGCCTCAGCTGTGACTGGAGAAGTCGGTCGGACCCTCACTGAAAGGAGCAAGGCCTACTAAGAGTGATGGCCTCCCATGGGGCTGTGCGGCTCGCTTGCTGGACCCGCTGCCCGGCGTGACCTGGGGGTCGGGCAGCTTGTCACACTGCCGAGCCCGGGGGGGGGGGGGTCCTCTGTGGCTGCTAACCTGAGGGGACGGACACCCAGGACTGGAGTTGAGCAGCGGCGCCCTCCTGAGGCACTGCAGTGACTGGGTGACATCCTGGGGCCCATGGAACCATAGTGATTGGTTGGAGTGGGCTGCGGCGAGAGTGTCCGGAGGCGGCCCCTGGACATTCCAATAGTGCTGTTTTATCCCCTTCTCTCTTCTTGCCACTCTTTTGCATCTTTGAACAGATTCAGACTTTGTTGGTAACTGTTTACTGGGTGATCCTCAGCTGCGGGAGAGGTTTTCAGCCCTTCGACTTGGCTGTCTGGTGAGACAGCGGTGTCTAAAGGAGTGGAGAGCAGCGGATACTGTTTTTGTGGTACTTTGTTGTCGGGACTTTACAGGAGGCTGCCTGTTGCATCTGGATCCGGGCGTGGAGATAAATGGGGCGTCATAAACGGACGGATGCATTGCAGGGCAATACAATGCAACAGTATACTAAACCAGTGGTTCTCCTGCAGCGCGTGGTTAGATTGGAGGTAAGTGGAGATGCTGTTGGAACGCCGTTGAATACCAAGGAGCCATCGCGCGTGGAGCTGCTTACGGCCATCCAGGGCTCCCAGGTGGCACTAGAGGGTAAGATAGAGACGGTAGCGGTGGAGGTCAATCTGCTGCGGGCGGAACTCCGCAAGGTGGCAGACAAGGTTAAGGTGGCAGAGGGTTCCATAGCGGAGCTACAGACTGAGTTGGGATGCTGCGAAAACAAATGGTGTAAGCCACTTACGCGGTCGGACTGTTGGAGGTGCGGTTGGAGGACGCGGAAGGAAGATCCCAGCGGAACAATGTCAGGTTGCTGGGCTTCCCGGAGCACGCGGAGGGGTCTGACACGGAATCCTTTGTTGAGAACTGGATCAGAGATGTACTGCAGCCAACTGGGCTGTCTAGAGTCTTCGTGGTGGAGCATGCGCCTAGGGCCCTTGTTGCTCGTCCTTGGCCCGGTGCGCTGCCTAGAGCTATTATTGCCCACCTGTTCAACTATAAGGACCGGGACTGTGTGCTATGTGCTGCACGTGAATCAGATAAGGCATTATACGAGAACTGCAAGATATCTATCTATCCTGATTACACAAACAAGATGCAGAGTTCTCGTAAGGGGTTCATGGAGGTCAAGGCGAAACTCCGAGCCATGAGCATTAGATACATGCTTTTTCGATCACCCAGAGATGGTGTGGCGATGGTTGGAGATGTGGGACAAGGTGGTCCGAGGAAGGACGGAGGGATCTGGAGGCATCAGCTGTCGGGCTTCTGGAGCAGAAAGCCCAGACTGGAGAACCCATGGCACTGGTCGGCTGGTGGACTCCTGTCACAGAGTGGAGATACAGCAAGATGGAACAATGGCGGAGGTGGCTGCTGATTCGGTTGGGGGTGCAGCTTTGGAGCAAGAGCTGGTAGTGGGTGAGGATTCCGGAATGACCTGACTGTTATCATTGCTTTGGTGCTGTCTGTCCTCGGTCCTGATGCGGTCCTGGGAGAGGACTGGATTGTACCTGGTCCTCCGGGGTGCCACTGGCACTTATGGAACTTCGGTCTGGGGTGGTCCTAGATACATTTACAAACTGATGCCGGGAGTGGGCACTCCACAACTTTGGTAGGCCTTTTGATATGGTAAGTTGGGGTTTAAGCTGTTGTCATGGCAGCATTTACGAAATGGACTTACAGTATGGCCTGTTTTGTTGTTTTACTGTATTTCCAGGGTGGGAGGTTTGTTAATGTTTGAAGTTTGTTCAATAGTGCGGGTATTGGGGCAAGATGTGCAATATGTCTTTCTTTTGTCTCATTGCGGGGGGGTAATACGCAGGGGGACGTGTCCTTCGGGTTGAGGAACCACATTGTATTGCTATGGGTCGTACTATTAACATGCTGACATGGAATGTCAGGGGCTGAAGGAGTTACACAAAACGCTACAGGATGCACTCATTCCTATGAAGACACACGGTTCATATTGCTTGTCTTCGGGAGACACACATAACTGATGGGAAGCACACAAAGTGGCTAAGAAATGGCGGGGACAGATGTTTTCATCCTCCTTCTCTTCCTATGCATGTGGGGTGTTCGTGTGGGTGGCCCTGGGGGTTCCATTCACTCATGTATACAGTGAGGTAGATGTGGAGGGCCGCTATGTTCTGGTAGAGGGCATGTTAGATGGTTTACCCATTGTTATCCTTAATATAGATTCTCCTGATATAGACGATCCCTCCTTCTACGCCAGAATGCCTGAGATTTTGGGGGATAGTGTCGATAGGCCTTTGGTTTGGGCAGGGGACTACAATTGTGTGTTACATGGGGATTTGGATTGCTTTCCACCGAAGCTGGGAACCAAACCACTGATGGTAAAATCTCTTAGAGACGCGATGACACACATGGCTCTGTGGGATGGTTGGAGGGAACTGCACCCTGAATGGCAGGAGATATACTTGTCACTCCAAAAACACATGATACTTACACTCGACTAGATAGGTTTCTGCTGGGTGGTTTCAATAGCTCACATGTCCTGGATGTCACTCATATGGATCAGTTTCTGTCTGATCATGCGCCACTTCGGTTGCAATTACAATGGTGAGAGATGGTCAATCGCACAGTTTAAAGTTGGCGTATGCCTGCGGATTTATTGACCGATCAGGGATGTGGGGAAAGAATGGGTGAAGCCATAAAACAATATATGGACTTGAATTGGAACACAACTGAGTCTCGGGCCTGGAGTGGGAGGCTATGAAGGCAGTCATTCGGGGAGAGTGCATAAGCATGGTTGGTGGGGTGCGCAGACAGCTAGAGCAGGATCTTACAGACCTAGAGGTGAAATTGGGGGAGGTACAGTGGCAGCCACCCGAAGCGAGAGCACAGTTGGGCGGGAGACGCTCAGGTTATACAAGGAGGTTAATGCTTGTTGGGATATACTAAGCCGAACAACACTGAGAGGGTATAGGCAGTGGTTGTATTAAGAGGGTGATAAACCTGGCAAACTCTTATTGTGGATCCTGAAACGGGAGGTGGAACTGCATATTAGAAACACTGAGGGTGAACTGCTCACGGGCCGTACGGACATTCTATGGGAGTTGGCGTCCCACCTTCAGAGGGTCTCGAGGGCTGGCACTATACCGGCGGAGGAAGGAGTGGGGAAGTTTCTGCAGCAAATGTGGCTTCTTAGTTTGGACCCAGAGAGTAGGGACGCTGTTGAACTCCCGATCACTGTGGAGGAGGTGGGAGAGGGAGTGACGGCAATGGCAAAATCCAAATCTCCCAGCAGTGACGGTTTTGCTGTTGAGTTGTATCAAGCATTTTCCTTCACATTAGGGAGAAACTTCTGGAAGTCTTTGAGGAGGCGCGGGCGTGGTATGTTACCGGACATGATGCGTCAGGGTATAGTGTGTTTGTTGCTTAAGCTGGGGGCGGATGCGGCAGGTCCCTCCTTGTATCGCCCGCTGACTATGTTAAATAGTGATGTCAAGATACACTGTAAGATCTTAGCCACTCGGCTCCGGGGCGTGATTCAGGGTCTGGTACATGAGGACCAATGCGGGTTCATACCAGGTCGTAGTACGTCCTATAATCTGCGTCTCTTGGCACATGTCCTGCATGAGACCATGGAGACAGAATTGGCGCTGGTGTCTCTTGACTTGGAAAAAGCCTTTGACACAGTAGAGTGGGGATATCTATTGGAGGTATTGCAGGACATGGGGTTTGGCCCCAGCTTTTGTGCTTGGGTTTGAATGCTGTATACTGCCCCAACTACACAAGTACGTATGGGGGGAGAGACATGAAACACCTGCGAGGTAGGCAGGGGTACACGACAGGGATGCCCGCTCTGGCCTCTTCTGTTTGCTCTAGCGGTGGCATCGTGAGGAGATGGTGCAGGGTATCAAGAGTAGATTGCCGGGACATGATGTCGAAATAATGGAATAATATAATGATGAGATAGATAGGATAGATATATATGGGTCGATATGTAGTAAGTTTTAGGGTTACAATATTTTGGTAAAAAGTTTTACACTTTGAAATTTTTACACTTTGACATTTTTTACACTTTGGGACTTGTTTTCATTGTTGAATTTTTTTTAGTATGAGTAGACGTCCTGTGATCCAATTAGAAGACATTTTTTTCAGGTGACAATTTGAAAAGCAGGCACAGTGGATGAGTTGGTAGCCTATAAAAAAGAATTAAGGTAACTAGAATATTTTCAACTCAAGATTTAGAAACATTATTGAAAGTACATTATTGCATTTGGGCTCTAAAAGTGAATAATTTTAAATCAATAAATTGATATGAATGCAATGGCATAATATTTCATGATGATATGTTGAAAATAATACGCTATCTCCATTTGGCTTGCTATGTGAAAAGCTACACTCTAAAATGGCTGCTGTATTAGTCTGTCCTGGGGAATCTGTTTTCGAAATTGGTCCTTTGTCCATGTTCTTTATATTTGTGTATATATGAGATTAGAATGAATTGGAATGGTATTGTGAACAAGGCTATGGCCGAAACGCGTCAATAAAAGAAGATTGCACTGCCATAGTGTCCGGTTTCCTTTTCCTGGATTGAGGAAATTGCTTTAATTGAGATTTTTTGGGTTCCTGGGACCCGCACCAGACCGCTCAAGAATCCGCCTCAGCGTTTCACCAGGACACTGTTTGTTCATTTGAATATGAATATATATATATATATATATATATATATATATATATATATATATATATACACACACACATATACATAATCAGTAAGTGTGTGTTTAAATGTAATATTAAAACATATATGTAGACTAAAATATATATTTTTTATTCTAACATTTCAATAACCATTTTGGTATGAAAAAATAATTGTAACTATGTTGTAACAAATTATTAAATTAACTTAAATTAATCCTCTACATAACTTTGAGTGATGTTTAATACATAAATAAACATTTTACTTTGGGTAGGATTTTTTAAAATTAATCTTTAAGAAATAATTTAAATTTACTTTAACACCCCCCCTCCCCATGCTGAGCCCTTTTTTGGCTATTTGGAGGTAGTTCACGCTTAGGCCTTCATAACTTTTTGTCCACATAAGCTATCCACGCCAGATTTGTGTACTTCTTTTCCAACATCCTAAGGATTCTAAAGGCACCCAGAGGTTGTGGGTTCCCCTGGAGGAGACGAAGAAATTAGCCAAAATACAGCTAAAATGTAGTTTTTTTTTCAGGCAAATGGAAAAAAGGGCTACAGAAGAAAGCATGTGTTTTTTTACTTGAAAATGGCATTAACAAAGTGTTTGAGGTGCTAAAATCACCATTTTCCCAGCTTTCAGGAACAGGCAGACATGAATCAGAAAACCACATTTTTCAACACAATTTTGACATTTTACTGGGCCATGACTCATTTTTAATATTTTTGTGCTTTTAATCTCCTTCCAGTTAAAGACAGAAATTGGTGTGAAACCAATGCTGGATTCAGCTAAGCATTACTGAAAAGTAGACAAAATTCTGAATTCAGTAAGGGGTCATTTGTGTAGATCCTACAAGGTGTTCCTACAGAAAATAACAACTGAAATAAATAAAAATTGAAATGTAGGTGAAAAAAACTGCCATTTTTCTCCACGTTTTACTCTGTAACTTTTTCCTGCGATGTCATATTTCAAAAGTAATATACCGTTATACTGCTGGACACTTCTGGTTGCGGGGATATATAGGGCTTATAGGTTCATCAAGAACCCTATGTACCCAGAGCCAATAAAAGAGCTGCACCTTGCAATGGGTTTTAATTTGAACCCGGGTGTACGGCAATTTATTTGGTGAAATATAAAGAGTAAAAAATAGGTATCAAGGAAACCTTTCTATTTACAAAAAGGGCACAAGATAAGGTGTTGAGTAGCAGTGGTTATTTGCACATCTGTGAATTCTGGGGTGCCCACACTAGCATGTGAATTCAGGGCATTTCTCAAATAGACGTCTTTTTTACACACTGTCTTACATTTGGAAGGAAAAAATGTAGAGAAAGACAAGGGGTAATAACACTTGTTCTGCTATTCTGTGTTCTCCCAAATCTCCTGATACAAATTGGTACCGCGACAGGAAACGCAACATGGACACATCACATTTTTACATTGAAATGTGACATGTTTTTTTTAAAAATGCCTAGCTGTGGATTTTGGCCTCTAGCTCAGCCGGCACCGAAGGAAACCTTCCAAACCTGTGCATGTTTGAAAACTAGACACCTGGGGGAATCCAGGATGGGGTGACTTGTGGGGCTCTTACTATGTTCTGTTACCAAGAATCCTTTGCAAACCTCAACATTTGGCAAAAAACACTTTTCTCTTTGATTTCGGAGCTGCAAAGTTCTGGAACCTGAGAGGAGCAGCAAACTTCCTTCCACCCAGCATTCCCTCAAGTCTCCCAATAGAAATGGTACCTCACTTGTGTGAGTACGCCTAGTGCCTGCAACAGGAAATGCCCCAAAACACAACGTGGGCACATTACATGTTTACGAAGAAAACGGAAGTGTTTTTTGTGAAGTGCCTAGTTGTGTTTTTTGGCTTCTAGCTCAGCCGGCACCTAGGGAAACCTACCAAACCTATATATTTTTGGAAACTAGACTTCTAGGGGAATTCAGAATGGGGTGACTTGTGGGGCCCTCCCAGTAAAAATGGTACCTCGCTTGTGTTGGTAGGCCTAGTGCCCGTGACAGGAATAGATCCCACAACGGTTCAATGTTGGTCCTTACATGAGGGCAACTGTTGACCCTGCGGTGATCCATTCCTGACGGAGGCACTAGATACAGGCACTCAAGTGGGGTAGCACTTTTATCAGGACAGGTGGGGAAACACTGGGTGGTAGGAATTTTGTGGATCCCAGAATATTCCTGTAGTTTGTGTGACAGAAATCCAAGAAAAAATTAAGTTTTTATTCTACATTTCACACTTGCAGGGTATTCTGGGTAAGAAAACTTTGGGGCATCCACACAAGTCACACCTCTGTGGACTCTTACGGGTGTCTAGTTTCCAGAAATGTCTGGGTTTGGTAGTTTTCCCTATAAGGCCGCCGAGCCCCGGACCAAAAACGCAGGTGTCTGCCTTACAAAACCAGGTTGTTTTGTGAAAGATCATTTTGATGTCTCCACAATACGATTTTGGCGGTGGACTTTGGGGCTGAAGTAATTGGGGAGCTCCCAAGAGAGCACTCTATCTGTGCTTGCCGCTGCATGCACCAGCTTTCTGGGTTGGGCTAACCCTCTATTGTCCCACTGCACAGACTGTGCTTGCAAAGAGACAGCAGGACTGTCCTCATCACCTCCCTCATAATCAATGGAAGAGGAGTTAACGAATGGGACTCCTCCAAATGACAAATCACTCCCAGAGTCTGCACCATTGTCCTATCCCTCAGATGCTGTCTCAGTATCTGCTGTCTCAGTCTCTGATCCTACGTGAGAGCTGTCCTCTATAACACGAGTGAGGGCTTGAGCAGCAGTCATCTAACGAGATGCCATCTCTGCTACTGGCTAAACTGTTGCTTTAAAACACTAGCCTACGTAGACAGTCACAAAATTGCTGGTGGGTGTGTGTGTGTGATACATGCAACAGTAGAGGTCACCTTACTTTCGCTTCTTCCCTCAATCAGCACGTTCTTTCAAGACACTCAAAAAAAGACACACTATTACTTCACCCTCTCACATACCATTCGTCACAGTCTTTAGCACCTCCTGCGCCCAGTCCAACAATCATTATTGTTGCTCCCACTTCCATGACCTCCTCCTCGGATTCCCTTACTACCACCCAGCAAAAGAGCCCTTCATCTCTCCAGAGTCACCCGCGCACATACATGCCATCTGTATTATAGCGCAGATAATGGATGACTTTACTAATGTACTCAGCTATTTACATACAATACAGATTTGATCTTTGCAGTAGGCATATAAACCTTCTGCTCTACTTTATGGCATCAAAACAGCCACTAGACAAAAGTCTCATCATTTTGTGGCAGAAACATAATAACAAGACTTAACTTTTTTATTGCTGCCTAATAGTTACAGTTGAAACTCGTCAGTTGAAGTATGTGCATTGCTTTGAAGACGCAAGCTGCAACTGCAAGACAACTGGTGGCGAATATATATATATATATATATATATATATAGATTACTTTTATATGTGGGTGTGGTTTTCCTGGGGGCCGATCGCAGCCCCCAGGAAAACCACACACGCGTTGACAAAAGTGATCGCTATATATATATACATATATATATACATATCTATATAGATAGATAAATCTATCTATATAGATATATATATCTATCTACATAGATGGATATATTTATATATATAGATCTATATATATTTTTTTAATAGCTGTATGGTTTCCTTGGGGGCCATAGTGCCCCCCAGGGAAACCATTGAACTATTTAAAAAAAATCATTGCCCCCACAGTGGATCGCCCTGCTCACGGGCGACCCCCTGTCAATTTCTTTTCTTTTAAAAAATGTAAACCCCTGGGACGTCACGATCAGGCGCGATCGCGCCTCCCAAGGGTAAACCTACCTTTTAAAAAATATATATGCCCCGGGGGAGGCCGGCTCCGATGGAGAAAACAAACAGTGACTTCAGCGCGCACGTCTCAAAGGGGCGGTGGGTGGATGGGGGAAGACACGGAAGATCTTCATTGTCTCCCGGGGTATTTTTTAACCCCCTCCTTGGTGTCGGCCACTGGTCGTGACCCGTACCAGGGAGGTAGTGTGCCCACACTAAAGAGGTTAATATATTTAAACTATTTGAATATTTAATTCCAAATTAAGTTGATAGTGCTGTAGCATTTTTTTATTTTGTTCTACATTGGAAGTAAATATATACAATTTATGCACATTAATATGTAATGAAAATATTTTGCTTTTAAAATTAAATATACTTTGAAATTTACCTATACTTTACCATAGACACATCTCCACTCTGGTTGCAGAGACCTATGCCTACATGTAAAAAGTTATGAGTGGTAACTCTACACTCGTACATTTGACTCCATCTCTTGAATTCAGGGGGTGTAACCTGTAAATCTGGACTTTGTGGTAACTTTACGCTTGGAAATGGTGATTGGCAATATATAGTCGTTACTCAAGTGTAAGAGTAAATACATGCATAATTCCTCAGGTATAAATTTGCTTTTGAGTATAGAACCCATAATTTCTAAATAGTGTTATTCTGTCAAAAAGATATACAACTTCACTTGCAAAAGAGAAATACGATTTGTAACTTCGTGAAATCTTATTGAAAAAAACAGCAGCCTGCCTGGTAACCACTGTAGTTACTTTGTAACTAATGTTTGACTCGGGGAACGTTTGTGCAATTAAAGCAGGGATACAATTGCAAGTAAAGGTTAATGCTACAGGCAAGCGCAGGTCCTGATACTTTTGGATACAGTCACACAATTTTGAGAGGCTGACGTTTCTTTGTAGGGCTCTTACATAAGGTTCTTGGCAGGCTGCACATTAGGAATGAAAAATGCCACAAATACTTGTCTGTACAGTGGTGCTGCAACAAATTTTAGCTTGGGTATGATAGCAATCTCTGTCCTCCTGGTAAAGTGTCTTCGCTCCTATCACTTCCCAAACATGCTCTGCTTGGATGTTTATGCTCTTTGATGGTAAATTTATTGTCAGTTCTAACTTATTTTTCTTTGTCTCCTATGTTATTGTTAAGAGATTCTGGTAACTACCGTAATGCATATCATTCCTATCCATTGTTCCTTTTACTGTGATGCATATATTAGATAGAGTTACACAATATAATCATATGAAATAAATAAAGATTGTGAAAAATCCTGTATTGAGCTATTGTGCCAGATATATTTGTGCAACTAAAACACAGGCAATACTCACTGGACCACAAATATTATTGCCTGTTTGAGTTTTGGGTATTACCGAGGGCTCCATTTTACAAGTCATACTCTTTGCATCCTTAACACAGGGTGATTCTTACCTACCGATACTTCTTGACTGGTTTAGAGCCTTTAGCACATGAGGGTCTTCTTATGAAATAATACTTCCCAATATTATGCCTTGAAACTGGGCTTTATGCCAGAGGCGGATCACGACATCCAGAAGGGGCGAGGTGGCGTGGGGTGGGTATATAACAATTAAATAAAAATTAAAAAAAACACTTACCTCTTCTGCGGCGCCGCTCCTCTGTCCCTCGTAGCTCCAGGCTGCCGGCACAGGCTCCCAGCCTGCCCTGAGGCCAATCCTGATGTTGCTCAAAGCAGCATCAAGATTGGCTGGAAACGCCCAGCCAGGGCGCTCCCATGCAGACTGTGAACCTGTGCAAGCTCTCTCCAGCCCAGCAACACAGTTATTGAGCCTACTGTGCATGTGTGTTCGACCAGCTCGAGACAGCTGGCCAAACACACATGCGCTCTGAGGGGAGTGCTCTGTGCACTCCCCTCAAGTGCTCATCACCCCCAATGCCCTGCCCTTTTTCAAGAAAACAATCATAAACATAGTTTATGATCGTTTTCTTGAAAAGGTTTAGCAGCTGCCACTGCTGGCGGGGAGGGGGTGGGGGGGGAGTGGCGATGCTACTCCACCCTAATGGCGGAGCTGCGCCTGCTTTATAGATTATTTGAGATCGACTAAATACCCAAAATCCTATTTCCTGCTGAATTAAAGTGTGTGGCAAATGCTATATCATCCACTTTATTTCCAGTCCTTTTTTCACAGATCATTATTGTCAGGGCTGTTAGTCCAAATGGCCATATAAAAAGCAAATGAAGAATACTCAGAGAATCCATTGGCTTGTTGAATGAAACCCATGCCTTTGCAGCTTGCAAGGATATGGCATCCCTACCCCTAATATTGTCAAACCGAGGCAAAACCGATGCTTATCAGAGCCCTGCAGTGTAAAGACCATGATAAGCAGAACTCTTGTCTAAATGGCCGGGCTGCATCCTAAATAAGGATGATACCTTGCTTGAGCAGACCCCAGGAGTGAGAAAAGGAACTTAGCACAGACTTCATGTCGTCCTACCTCACAAGTTAGTTGTGATAATTATACATTAGTTAGTTTCACTTTTTGTGTTGTATTATTTATAATTGAAGTTGTGAAATCGATCATTGGTATATTTAAAGTACATCTGGGAATATGTGACATAAGGTACCACCTATACGCTGTCACTTACGAGAGATATTGTATCCTAATTGGCTGGTGCATGCTGGCCTCACACCCTCTTCCTTTGCATGGAGCAGGGTCCACATAGTGATTGCTTCATCTTGATTAGTGTCCTTCAGTCGCTGGCACTGTGATTGAGGTACTATTTTGTTTTCTCCTCCCCCTTCATACTTGTCTGTGTTGCTTTTTCCTTCTCACTCCACCTTGACCCTGTTGATACTTCCATACTCCCACTGTTTGTGCTGCCCTCCCACATCGCCATAAAAAAAAAAAGCACTGGTGGCGTCATAGGTATTTTTTTTTACCATCTGGTTGCAGCAACCTCCCACGTCCCTCCTGATGTCCATGCTACCTGTTCCCTCCTACGCTCCCTCCAGTTATCCATGATGCCCACCCCCTCAAGCCATGTACTAGCTGCATCATACTGCTTTTTAATTTTTTATAGCCATGCTGCACGGCAGTCGCGCTGCTCTACAACATGGCTAAAAGACTTTGGCAAAGACAATATTTCTCATGTTGGCAAGACCTATTGGCTTTGCCAATTCTTGTGTTTCATAGTAGTTGAGGAAGCATATAAATAATTTGCTTTTAGAGCATTACACTTTCTGCAATACTTTAAAAAATTGGTGAAATTCAGCTCATAAGCACAAAGATCATGATTCGAGCTCAATAAGGCCCAGATTTAAAAGGGCCAGCAACTCCTTGCGTCACATGAGTGTCAGTTTTTTTATGCTAATGTGGCCCAAAGAGGCCAAAATTGCGGCACCATATTTACAAAGTGGTGCGCCACTTTGTCACCCTTTGCACCACATTATGCCTATGCCAGACATAATGTATGCAAGGGGGACATTCCCCGGTTAGGGGGGCCTAAAAAATTGGGCAAAGAAATCTCAATGATTTTTTTGCTGCATTTTTTGTGGTATTTTTAATACCTGCTCAGAGCAGGAGTTAAAAGGGGACACATAATTATTTATAATGGGCCCCTAAGTACTGTTCAGGGTTAGCGCCAAAATTTGGGTGCTAACCCTGTACAGTATATCAATAGCGTAAAAAGAGTTGACGCTATTACCTCCAATCCTGCACCATTGTGCGACGTATTTTAAATAGGGCACACACATGGTGGTGGTAAGGGGACACTAAAGGGCGCAATAAAAGTGGCGCTGCACCGGCTGCAGCTCCACTTTTCTTAAACGTGCCCCTAAATATTTTGTCGCTGCTACAGTATGGTTCCCTTCAGTGTCCCTTCAAAACAGTTGACATATCCACATTCGTACTTTATGTTTAAGGAATCTGGGTACCCTATTATGAAATCTTGTCACTGACAAAAAAACGTTACAATATGATCACATTTTTGGGTTCATGTGAAGAGCTCTTTTGAAAGGTGAGAAAAATAATGATACTATCAATATGCATATTCCGTTTACAAAACTACATCCTGGTGACTACCTAACACATCTCACTGGCTTTTCATCTCTAGTAAGTGTTGCAAATAAAAATGGTATCAAACTCCTAACATGGGGGTTTACTTTAATGCATCAGTTAATCTGTGCATTTAAAAGTGAGTATGTTGTGCTATCAGCTCCGACTTTGTGTGTGTGTGTACAGGGATGGAGGCTAGGCAAGGGCTGACCTTAGTCAGTGAGATTTGGGAGGGGGGGGGGCCCGAATCTCAAATTTCACAACTAAAAAAACAGTGGGCTGTACTGTGGAGGGGTATGATGACCAAGTTTCACGATGGACTGTTTCCTTGTATTTGTATTAAGTGGGCCATTGTCTATAGTGGCACAGTGGGCCAAAATTATGGTTTGGAATGCTACCCTAGCGACTGCAACTTGTTAGACTATTCAACACATCACCTTTTGGGTGTTTGATTGCCAGTAGTATGCCTAGAAACCTGAGACGTGCAGCTTTCCAAGCCTACTGCTGCCCATATTTATGAATGCCACAAAATAGCAAATTTGCACTCATTCATGTAGAACGTTTATGGAAGCAGATTTACTACTTTTTGGTGAACCAGTCTCTATATATATTAAAGTTTCTGCTCCAAGAAATGAACAACCTAAAAGATCTTAGTGAAATGAGAATGGCGAGAAAAATCGACACAGACATAGCAGACCCAACTTAGGCCCCTCAGAGCCAACTACCAAGCTAAGAATCCATTGGCGGGTGTCACACTCCAAGCCCACCTCCCACTGAATCTACTCCCCTTCCCACTTCCACTTAGACCTGGCAGTTCATGACTATGCTCATGCACAACACAGTGGCCTAGAGTTCCTGCCCTGGGATCACATTTTACATGTATTTTGAGTGCACATACTCTTCTTCGTTCTGCAAGAAGCCTTAATGGTAGAACTGTCAAATCGGGGCATGTAGGCAGGACTCATGTTTCGGTTCCTCTCCTTTTAAAATTATTTGACTGATGGCCCTAAGTACTAGGCCCAAACTACAAAAAGAGGTGGGTGCATCATCAGATTATTAGGGCAAGACGGGACAGAGCTGAGCCAAGTATCTTGCTTGGCTGTTTGAGTACGTGCACACACTAAGTCATGAAAATGTTTGGCATACATATCATTAAAGAAACATGAAGTAAAAATATGAAACATTCTCTTTAGTACATCAGATTATATCACTTCATAGGCACACAATTATTAAACGAGTTTTGAAACATTAATGGCTATTGCCAACAACAATATCATTAGTGAACTAAGAAGCAAGTCAGTAGTCAGGTAAACACTAAACGGCCTAGATTCTTGTTATAGATGGGGCAATATTATAGTCTATTACAGCAAACATAAGTGATGTTTGCACAGCGCACATCCTGACCTCAAGTATTTAAAAGTGCTCTTATATGTTTTCTTAAAGAAAAAGGAGGCTCTGTGAAATAAAATGTTTGCCTGGGATCACACAATTTGGAGAAGCAGGGTTGCTTCCAGTTCATCTGGGTTCACTGTTTGAAATTCAGCGACCACATGTATATTTCCGTCTATCTCTTCTGTTTTACATTAAAGATCTCTGTTTTGTTTTTTATCCTTGGCGCAGGACAAAAGCCGACACAGACATAGCAGACCTGATGCAGGGCCCCTCAGACCCAAATACGAAGGCAAGAATACATATATTTGGTGGGTGCCCCCCCCCCCCCAAGAGCTATGACTTTGGAGTTACCTCATAATCTGCCTACTGCCACTTTCTTCTTGCATGTGTGCTTGGTGCACTTTGATATTTTGAGTGGTTTGTTACCGCACTTTTTATGAATTTGAGGTTATTAATTTGTCCAGAAATCGTTTCACAATATGTTAAATACTTTTACACCATACCTTTTCTCATTCAAAGTATGAATCATCCTTAAAAAGACAATGTTACAGTATATTTGATGTCTTGTCTTTAGCCTTGTAGCTGAACAGAATGGATGCAATGTCTTGAAAGTCACAGTGGGGCTGGTAGTGATTGTGGGCACCACATTGTGCATTGATTTCTTATGTTTTACTGCCATTGTGTTGTGAGTATTTGCTCACTGCTTCTTGTATTACTGTAAAAAGTGCCAATAAATTTATTTACAAAAAGTACCAATGTCTTCTTACAAGTGCTTGCATTCCACATCTTAAAATGTTGCTGCTTCTTCCCCTCCCATCACTGTGTTGCTTCTTCCCTTCCACTCCCGCCCTCCTGTTGTCTATATTGGCTGACCCCACCATCCAGAACAAAAAAAGTGATATGATGCGGCCAGCGCTGGTCTCGTAATAGCGCTTATATTTACAGGCCTATTGCCTGTTCCTGACCACCCTCCCTCCCATTGCCCATGTTGCCCGTTGGCTTCTATCCTTCCTCTCGTTGACCTGGTTTCCCACCCCCACCAGGCATAAAAAAGAGCTATGACATGGCTGCCTCATAGTGCTTTTTTTTATAACTTCTAGCTATGCAACACAGCAGGTGTGCTCCTCTGTGACTCGACTGAAAGACATTACAAACCCCAAAACTCTCTCATAGACAAGACCTATTTGCTTTGCTAATGAATGTTTAATGTACAACGATCAAACATTAGAAGGTCAGCTCTGTTTTTTTTTAGCCCCTAATAGTATGTGGGCTTTGGTAAAGACTATACAAAAACTGCTCAGGTCATCTAAAAGAGTGAAGTACCAGAGGCTGGCTCTATCAGCAGTTGAGTAACAATAAATGTATCCTATGACAGTCCACAAAATAATTCAAACAGCACCCCCTGCATCCCTAGTTTCATAGCCCCTGCGTTTGTGTAGCATTCTTTCGAGTCCTCGTCAATAGTGGCAGGGGAAGCAGTGGTACAGTTTGGGGACCCGTAGAAGCACAGTGGTTTGGTGACAGCATATAAACCTTCCACTCCAGTGGGTGCCACTCATAAAAAATGACTCAAACTGGTAATGCAGGAGTGTAGGCACATGGGTGTCAAGCTGATATTGTCACTGCTTGTAGATAGGGATCCCCACAGCAATGCCCAGGAACAAGGGTTTGGGCCTCACAATGACATTGGTGTCAATAGTAGATGGGAATCTCCTTGGCAATGCTGCGTTGTGCATAGCCACATCTGCTTTGCTTGTAGACAGGGATCACAAAGGCAATGTCAGAGTATCGATAATTGGCTCTCACAGTGCCAATGGTGTTTATGAGAAATAGGGTTATTAGCTGAGAGGGGTGACTATCCACCACTAGTAATAATCACAGTTGTTCTCAGGGTGAACCACTAAAATTCACTAAAGTAATCTGAACCCATCCCCGTGGTAGCTACGGCACAGAGCAGACAAGCTTAACTTAGAGGCAATGTGTAGAGTGTTCATGCAGGACTAAAATAACAAGAAAGTTGAAATGCAAAGCAATAAAAATCCCAATACGAATAAAAAAAAAAAAAAAAAAAAATGTAGTAAACAATTGACACCGAATGACACAAATCCATTAAGGGGAACTAGAGATATGAGTGTTGAAGGTTTAGGGTAGAAATAGGGCCAAGAAGAACATCATGGCAATAAAAATCGATGGTTGGGGTAAAACAGGACCTAAGCGCAATCTGATGCTGACCGTGGTGGAGCTCAGGTTGTATACACTAACCAGGTTCGTCCTGGTCGACGATTTTACCTTCGGATTTTAATCCTTTACATCTAAATCCACCACATGAGTACACTTCTAAAGCTCCCAGGACCTCAGGAGAGCCTCTTGGAAACTCAAAGGGTGGAAGGCACAGGCACACAGGAGGGTCCAGTTCAGGTCCAATTACCAATGGCCAGCTGGGCAGTTGCAGGAAAACGGATTTTGTAGCTTGCGGAGTTCTGGGAGCTTTAAAAGAAGGTCAGCCTTATAACCCCTGCAGCCCACTTCTGAGTCCTGGGTACAAAACGGAAGAGCAGGTTCAGTCTTCTATGCTCTTCTCAGGCCTCAGGCAGCAGGTTCAGTTTTCCTCTGATCTTCCACAGATCCAGGCTTGTTCTGCAGTTGTGCCACATTTCAGCCTGGCCCAAGATAGTGTGTGGTTGACCCTGAGGATGCCCTACCAATGGGGTAAGGGTTCCTTGGGCTAACCCGACTCACTTTGGGCATTTTCAAGAAGGCTAAATTGTTTGGGTACACTAAAATTGTGCTCTAAAGACTGGTGTGTGTGAGAGGAGTGTACTGTGGTAATCCTAGTGTCCTCCCACATGTAAACATATTCTGTTAAATTCAGATGGTCATCTCTGCCCATTCAGATTAGCCTATTGTCAAATCCTGGGAGCATGTTCACTCCTCATTCTCACCTATTCACATGCTAATTGCTAGTTGGCAGAAGTGGGTGAGCAGAATGCAACTTTAGCTTCCAAGGACACTAGGCAGGGCAAAGGTAACTTTCTAAAAGTCCCCTTTCCCTTATTTATCACAAATCCAACTTCATCAGTGAAATGGGCTTATAATAAGTATTTCAAAAAGATACAAAAATTATGTTTTGAGCTATTTCATAGCCGGAAATAACTTTTATTAAACTTAATATGTATCCCAATGCTTTCCTATGGAACAGCCAATCCTGCTACAGTGAAACAAGCTCGTAAGACTTTTTCATTGAATGTACATGTTTAACATTAACAGTTTATCTGCCCTACTTATAATTACTATGCACTCTGCCTTATGGGCAGTAAGGTTTATTTTTGAGTGATGTATTAATATTTAAAATGGTAGTTGAGGCCTGTCAAAAAGGATTATTTTGACAGGTCGAACTTGCAGTTTAAACCTGCACAATTATGGTACACATGAGAGGCCAGCAGTAATGCTTGCCTTGTCACTATAGTGGGTGGCACAATGGGTGCTGCATCCCACTCGGGATATTTAAGTTACAGGCTCTGGTACACCTTGTGCCATATGCTAGGGACTTATAGATAACCCAAATATGCCAGTTAGGTGTATGCCACCTTCATCAAGTTGAAAGGAGGAGCACAAGCACTTCACTACTGGTTAACAAAGGGTAAAGTGCACAGAGTTCTACAGCCAGCAAAAATGGGGTTCAGCAAAACAGTCAAACAAATCCGAGGGGACCCTGCAGAAAGGGCAGATTTCCAACACAGTTGCTAATGGAAAGGTTCACAATAGTATTTCAAAAGCAATATTTGTGCACTGGCACATGTGCATCAGACTGACATCAGCCTCCCTTGTGGAAGTGAAATAATGTGTGCCGAGATACAAGGGGTCTTATGCTGACATTGATATAGCTTGCATATAGAAATCACAAGATGGAGTAGGCTGTGATCACAGGCTTCCGCTCTCTGCAGGCTTGGTCTTTGCTAACTCCTCACAAGAATACTGGACTTAGGAGCTAGCCGAACAACACTGATTCTCCACATGAAGGGCATCCTTTCTCTTCTCCCTCAGATGCAGCAGCAGAAATGTCTCTTCCTTGGCCCATGGGCATAATGCCCATTAATCCAGGGGACAAAGGAAAATATTCTGCCTGTGGATTAACCTTCCTCTACACAGGTATGCAGAGCTTCAATTAAAATGCGAACAGTCGATATGCCAAAAGGGCTAGCTTACCACTGGTTACCATACAAATACAAGCATGGCGTAAATCATTAGTGGGTCCAGATACATTCAAGAGCATTTTCCTTTCATGTGTACAACAGCTCCATGACAACCAGACTCAGGAGAAGGGACTGAGAGCCAGACAAAAAAAAACACTCAGAAACAAACACAAAGCACTGGTAACAGATCATGCCAATGAGGCTTCTTTGTGAACCCCTCCATGGTTCTAGTTGAAAGACCATGGCCATATCTGCAATGCACCCCCTCTTGAGCTGCCAGATTGTTGTGAGAGCAGGTCAGGCTCATTGGCACTGTGTCACACTCATAAACATCTAGGTTTATTTCTGTATTTATTTTTCTACAGTGCACGAATGATTGAAGGTGATGTTAGAGATCTTTACAGAAGTATATGGATGTGGTACAATAACACATTTTAAATTTACAATGGTACAGAATTAAAAGGAGAAGGTAAATCAAAGTGATGTTTTAGAATTTTAGAAGCAGGTTACGGTGGTGAACAATAAAGTATGTTCCAAGCACAGATTTGTAAGTAGAATGCTCCATGGAGTCAATGGATAGGCTTCACAGTTTTCAGGTTTTTTGTAGAGTATTGATGGTCCAAGAAATTCCCTTCCTGTGGAATGCCCTATTAAAGAAAATAGTTCAGTGGGAACTCAAGGTCTAAGGGGTATGGACCATAAACCCTTTCGTAAAGTAATCCAACACAAGTAAAGAGATGAGAACCCACTTTCACCAATTGAGTCAAAATTGTCTTTAATTCGAACTTCATAAAGTACAGGAAGTAAGCCAAGTGTCAAAATTGTAGTAAGGTAAATCCAATGAAATCCAAGAGAGTAGAGCAAATTGTATCAGCCGACACGTGTTTCGCCCCTTACGGTAATTCCACCTGGGGCTTTTTCAAGGCTGAAAACGAATTCAAAGTAGGTACAGTGAGGTCACTAGTAGAATTACTGAAATTATGCAACGCCTCTCCTGTAGAGGTTACGACATTCGTAATCTAAATAAGACTAAAAAACATTACGCTAATTCTGACCGCAATATGATGCTCTACAAGCCCAAAATTGATGAAAAGAACCCTGCGATACGCTTTATCACGGACTATCATAATGGTCACCATCTGATTCGGAAAACACTTTACAAACATTGGTATCTTCTTCAAAACAATCCTTCAATTAATCAATACCTTTCACCATATCCTCAAATGGGCTTTAGAAGGGCTTCCAACCTTAAAGATAAAATTTGCTCCTCATTCTACCAAAACTTACCTCCAACACAAAGTGCATTACCAAAACCCATAGGGGGTTATTACAACTTTGGAGGAGGTGTTAATCCGTCCCAAATGTGACGGATATACCACCAGCCGTATTACGAGTTCCATAGGATATAATGCACTCGTAATACGGCTGGTGGTATATCTGTCATTTTACCGTCACTTTTGGGACGGATTAACACCTCCTCCAAAGTTGTAATAACCCCCATTGGCTTCTATTCCTGCACGAAATGTTCCATCTGCAAATTTGGTCTCTCAAAATCCAAATCTGTTCTGATAAATGATCAAACTTTGAAGATTACAGACTTCATTAATTGTGAAAGTAATAATATTGTCTACATTATTTTTTGTCCCTGTAAAAAAGCATACATAGGAAGCACAATCAATTAGGATTCAGGAACACCTTCGCAATATACAGAAAAACGACACTAAACAACCACTGGTGGAACACTATTTGGAACATCATCCCAATGACCGCAATTTCTCATTTAGTGGACTAAAATAGCTGAAACCCCATTGCAGAGGGGGACATTTGCAACTCCAACTACGTCAGTACGAAAGTTGTGTCATAATTCGTTATGACACCGTACGGAGAGGTCTCAACAAGGATCCGGAATGGCATTAATGGCTTTAACTATCATTGATGTTTTTCTGATTCTCCCTTTTTATGCAAAATGTACACTTAAAATGACATTTTAATGTTTCTTTGCACTTTTGATTTGAACTTGTCTTATCGTAATGTAAGGAATCATTCTCCATCTTGCTCATTTGTTCACTTTTTCTAGCGTACTCGGGGTTTTATTTTAATTTTTAATTTTATTTTATTCTATTTTTTCACAATACTGTTCCTTTTTCTTTCTTTTTTCCTCTTTTCTTACCACTGTTTCCAATTTTTCTTCTTTTCTCTTTAGCAGTATCTTGTATCATATATTATGCTTTATTCTCCTTACTCTTTTTCCTCCTAATCATTGTTTTATTACGAGCATGCTCGCTCGTAACCTTTGTATTGTTACAGGCTCACTGTGAACACGCTTAATCTTACTGATAAATCGTTTCGGGGACTTTCGCTCGGCTCACATGAATATATTATTTTAGAAGTAAAACGGGCAATCAACACCATTCAAATATTGCGACTCTCTTCCCCTTTAATATTACGATCACCAACCTACAACATCGAAAACGGACTATACTTGTCCAGGTTGGGCCCCCATGTAAATGCGCACGCGCGGGGGGACAATGTTCCAAGATGGCGGTTAAATAAGAAGCGTACCCGGCGTTTTTCTGCCGTTCGAAATTAGAAATTATTTCCGCATGGTATTCGGGTAAGCGTTCTACTACTCTGACCCATATAACTTTCCTTTGGACAATAGACTGCCCGCAATTTAAGTAATAAGAAGCAATGAATATTTTACTGGGAAGACTCACTTGTAATCTTACGGACTTGGACTCTTTTCAGTCAGAGCATTCAAGCTCTTCCCAGAAACTTGCTTGTAATCTCTTTACCACCTTTGTTTCATCATATCTAAAATGTCGAGCATTAGGATTATTTACCATTTGTTTGTTAAATGCCCCTTTCTTTTGGGTAAAAGGATAACTACATTTCAATAACTTCTTAGTATACAATTCTACATGGACATGTCTAAAATTGGTAGGCATTATTTCGACCCATTTCTCTCATTTATTTATACTGCTTCTTTACATTGTTAATCAGCATTCTGTACAAATGTAACTTTTCATCTCGAAGTTTGGGGAGAATCTTTTCTCAAGTTATATTCTTTTCTCAAGTTATTTTCTTATGCTATTTTTTCTCAAGCTTTCCTAATTAGTCAAATGTGTTCTACTCTAAACTTAGACCAATAATTATGATGAAGTGATGTATGACCATGAATACTACATTGGTATGAATCTATGCTTTTTTCCTTGGTGGTCTTTATGATATGCTCACTTATATTAAATGTTGGGTATAACTCACTAAATATAGTAACTACTGAATCTTTTCAGCACTTGTAATCTGCTAACAATCACTTGAACTCGAGAACTGTATTCCTTTCATGGGTGTTCTTATTGAACAATCGCTTTAACAAAAGGACTTAATAGTCACAATCACTTTGGACTGGTTTGGCTTTATTATACTCTTCCTTTCCTCAGAAATAACCACAATTTTCTTTTCTATACATCAGGATAATGGGCCCCTTTATACCCCCTTTTTCCATCACCATAAATTCTTCTTCTTTAAATTCTCTCCAGACTTACATGATATTTTGCATGCTGAGATTCGAATTATCTGAATAAACTAGAGTTCATGGGCCTATTAGTGACCTCACTGTACCTACTTTGAATTAGTTTTCAGGTTTCGCATGCACAGGGCTTGCTCTGTGCTTGTGAAATCTCTTGTAAACAAAAAAATAGCTTAAAACAGGCTCAGAGCCCAGCTATTGCTTACAATTACTTACCACTGGGTGACTCCAACAGCACTCGTTTCCTTCTAGGGATTTGTGTGTGTCCCTACCATGTAGCATTGACCAAGAACAGCTTCCTGCCTGTGGCCAGTGTCCTTCCACTGGTCGCAAGATCCTGCAGGTGCTCTTTTCTTAATTTTATAAATGCACTCTTATAGCGTGCATGTGTCTGTAGTCAGTCTCCTTCAACCGTCCCTCCTCCCGCTGTTACTGCTCCCTCCTTTGCGTTTCTTCTCCCACCCTCCTTTTGCTGTTGTTACTTTCCCAACTTTTCCCTACTCTTGTATTGATAGCTCCCTTACCCCGTGCTGTTTTTACCCATATTGTACAGCACCAAGGGCTGCTGGGGAACATGGCTTAAAGGGGAAAAAAGTGGTATGACGCAGCCAACGCTGGCTGCGTCATAGCGTTTTTGTTTTTTTTATTTCAAGCCATGTAGCACAACAGGTTGTGCTTCTGAGCAACATGTTGAAAAAATTGACAAATCCAATAGATCTCGCCAAGGCGAAACCTATTGGCTTTACAAGAGCTGAGGCTGCACCCAACCTTGTCACACTTAAGAGTCCATAAAACGTATAAATAAAACCCTTCATCTAACAGTAGCAAAACTCATTGCTCTTCTATCCAAAAAATATAAAGTGCCCCCAACGTGATGAAACTGGCTCATGAACGAGAACGCTAGTGTGAACACTGAACAGGAATTGGCTAGAAAAAAAAAAACTATTGCAGGTTTACTATGAGAACGAATCAGCGAGGCTCCATAAATCTTTATAAATACTTTGGGCCAGGAGTACACTTCGGCTCCACCAGCCTGCCTCCGTGCCCCTGACCAGCCGTTTTTGCTGCATAAGACATTCGAGGCCGTCGACCACCCGCAGGCACCCGCCTGCACCTCTTCCCTGGTGCCTAGTGGAAGGCATGTTTAGTATACCGTGTATTTCGTTCCATAGCTAGTATTTCATTTCTTGTATTTGTTTTTTCGTTTTTCATACTGTTTTTACCCTAAACTGTGCCCATTTTGTGCTCCACTTTGTATTTGCACTTTAATTGTGCCCGTTTTCTTTTCTGGCTCTTGCCAGTTCCTCTAAACCCAGCCACTGTGTCCCCTGTGTCCCGCCCCCCTTGTGCCCCCATTGGACACTCCCTCCCACCTCCCAGCTGCTCCTCCCTCCCACCTCCCCTTCTTAATGGCGGCCACTGCGCGGCATCTAGTGTGACCCCCTGAACTGCTTTGGGCCAGGAGCACACTTCGGCTCCACCAGCCTGCCTCTGTTCCCCTGACCCTGGCGTTTTTGATGCATAGGAAGTTCGAGGCCCTCCACCACCGCAGGCACCCGCCTCTGCGTCATCCCAGGTGCCTAGTGGTAGGTGTGTCTAGTATACTGTATATTTCGTTCCATAGCTCGAATTTCATTTCTTGTATTTGGTTTTTCACTTTTTCATACTGTTTTTACCCTAAACTGTGCCCATTTTGTGCTCCGTTTTATATTTGCGCTTTAATTGTGCCCGTGTTCTCACCGGTTCCTGTAAACCCAGCCACTGCGTCCCCTGCGGCCCCGCCCCCTCGCGCCCCCATTGGACACTCCTTCCCGCCTCCCAGCTGCTCCTCCCTCCCACCTCCCCTTCTTAAAGGCAGCAGCTGCGCGGCCGCCCCGCTGGCGCACCAGAGACAAGCCCGTCTGCGCCCGTCTGCTCCTGGACCGTGCCCAGCGCCCGTCCCCTGGTCCACACTTCTCCGACCCCTCCAAGCACCACTACTCCTCCACAGAACTCATTGCTCTCAACCCAGGCCAGCACCCTGCCTGCGCCCAGGCCAACCCCAAACACACACACGAACCTTTCACATGCCACTCATGCCATTTCGCAGGCACTCACACCAACACCAGCAAAACCAACAAGCACTGCAACAACACCAAACCCCGCAATCACCTCAACTGCATCCTCCTTAACACCCGCTCCGTCCCCAAGCACGCCATCGAGCTTTGGGACCTGCTCACCACAAACTCTCCTGACATCTCCTTCCTCACTGAAACATGGATGAACTCCTCATCAGAACCCTACAATGCCATATCCATCCCAGAAGGTTACAAAATCACCCGTAGAGACTGCACCAACAAACCAGGAGGAGGTATCGCCATAATACACAAAACCTCCATCAAAATTTCCACGAACACCAATGACACCCTAGACAACGCAGAACACCTACACTTTCAAGTACACATCAACGCCAACACCAACCTTAGAGGAACTCTCATCTACAGACCACCAAGACCCCACCCCCATTCTGTGACACCATCGCCGATGCCATCAGCTCCCACACCCTCACCTCCACAGACTACATACTCGTTGGTGAGCTCAACTTTCACCTGGAAAGCACCCACGACTGCAACTCCACGGCCCTGCTGGACAACCTCACGAACCTCGGCCTCAAGAAACTGGTCTCCTCACCCACCCACTCAGCGGGAAACACACTAGACGCCATCTTCACCTCCAGCAGAGACATCACCTTCACTCACACCACCGAACTCCACTGGACTGACCACAACTGCGTAGCACTTCTCCTTCATGAAACCCACCACCCACCACCAAAAACACACTACACCCTACCGCAAGTGGAACAAGATCTCCAAAGAACACCTGATCTCCAACCTCGCACAAGTTCCACCTCCCATCACCAACGACCCCAACACCGCCACCCTCAACCTCACACGATGGCTAGAAACTTGCGCAGACTCCCTCGCCCCTTTGAAAACAAACAACAACACCCGCACCACCAAGACCACCCCCTTGTTCACCAAGAACTTCAATCTTCCAAATGAGAATGCCAAAAAATTGAGAAAGCCTGGCGCCAAGAACCCTCAATGAGCAACTTCTCCACCCTCAAAACAGCCATGCACAAACACCACCAACTCATCCAGACCACCAAACGGTCCTTCAACAAAGAACGCATAGAAAACCACACACACAACAGCAAGGAAGTCTTAGCCATCATCAAAGAACTCACCAAATCCCAAATCCTGCATCATCAACCCTCCACACTCCCAAGACCTCTGCAATTCCTTCTCCAACTACTTCCACCACAAAATCGCAGACATACACGACAGCTTGACATCATCAGCACCCACCATCACCACCATTGACACAACCAACACCACAACACCCTGCCGCACCAACCTACTCAACACCTTGACACCCACCAATGACAAAGAAATCGGCAAAACCATGATCTCCATCCACTCAGGTTCCCCAACAGACCCTTGCCCCCACCACATTTTCAACAAGGCCAGCCAAATCATCGCTCCCCAGCTCCGGGCCGTCATCAACAGTTCCTTTGACACCACAACCTTCCCAGATATTTGGAAGTACGCTCTTCTTAAAAAACCCAAAGCAGACCCTGAAGACCTCACAAACTACCGACCCATTTCTCTTCTCCCCTTCCCTGCAAAGGTCGATGAGAAGATAGTAAGCATACAACTGTCTCGCTTCCTCGAAGAGAACAACATACTCGACGTCTCCCAGTCTGGATTCTGCAAGAATTACAGTACTGAGACCGCCCTCATCGCCTGCACAGGCGACATCAGGACCAGAGTGGACAAGGGCGAGACCGTCGCCCTCATCCTCCTAGATCTCTCTGCAACTTAGACTGGCTCACCTCCTTCCTCTCCAAAAGAACCCTGCCTCCCTCCTTTCGTGTCTACAGCCACCAAGATCATCTGTGGGGTCCCCCAAGGATCCTCCCTCAGCCCCACCCTTTTAAACATCTACATGGCTCCTCTCGCCAACATCCTCCGCCCCCACGGCATCACCATCATTTCATACGCTGATGACACCCAGCTCATCATCTCCCTCACTAGGAACCCAGCCACAGCCAATAACAACCTGCACGTTGGACTCCTCGACATCGCCAAATGCATGACAGCAAGCCACCTCAAATTGAACTCAGACAAAACAGAGATCATCATCTTCGGCCCCAACAAGACAGCATGGAACGATTCCTGGTGGCCCACCACCCTCGGACCACCCCCAACACCCACCACCCATGCACGCAACCTTGGCATCATACTGGACTCGTATCGCTCCATGACCCAGCAAATCAATGCCATATCATCCTCCTGCTTCAACACCCTACTCAAGAATTTCCAATGGATCCCTTTAGAAACAAGAAAAACAGTCACCCACGCTCTCATAAGCAGCAGACTGGACTACAGCAATGCCCTCTATGGAGGGACCACAGCCAAGCTTCAAAGAAAACTCCAGCGAACTCGGAACGCAGCCACACGTCTCATCCTCAACCTCCCTCGCCACAAACACATATCCACCCACCTCAGATCCTTACACTGGCTGCCCATCAACAAAAGGATTATTTTCAAAATCCTTGTCCACGCTCAAAAAGCCCTCCACGACACTGGACCGGCCTACCTCAACAAATGAGTCAACTTCCACATACCAACTCTGCAGCTCCGCTCCACCGACCTCGCCCTTGCTACAGTTCCCCGCATCCAACGCACCACCTCCGGCGGCAGATCCTTCTCCCACCTCGCTGCCAAGACCTGGAACTCCCTCCCCACCAACCTACACAAGACCCAGGACCTCCTAACCTTCAGAAAGCACCTAAAAACATGGTTTTTTGTGCAGTGAGCAGCCCCACTCCCCTCCCCCTCCCAGCACCTTGAGACCCTACCGGGTGAGTAGTGCGCTTAAGAAATTATTTGATTATTTGGAAGATGAGACAAATGTCTTATACTTGGAGAGTTCTCGCCCAAATCCATTTTGAGAAATTAAGTTGATTTTCCTTGGTATTTCATTGAATCATTCACACAATCTATGTACTTGCTTCAGGCGCACATGTATTCTGCTCCTTTCTGTCGTGCCCTGACACTCGGTGAGCCATTGCAACACGTTCACAAGCTCACGTCAACTGGAGACTGTGTTTACTAACTGAACCATTCCCTCCCCTCCCCCAAGTGTTTATGGAGTGGATTCTTTAGCTAGTATGTGTGTGGTGCAAATAGAGGGCCTGATTCAAAATTTGGCAGAGGGCTAGCTCCATGACAGATATCCCGTCTGCCTTATTGCAAATGTCTAGAATATAATGCACTCTAAATAAGGTGGACGGGATATAGGTCACGTTTACGACAAAATAAACTATTGGCAAACTCTAAAGCAGGCCAGAAGGTTGCACTGTAAACGATCAGCCCTAAGAAGGCCAAAAAGGAGTTGGGCTATTGGTTCTAATTGCCATTCTGTGGTGCATCTGATGCAGTTGTTTACTAATGCATTTGTTGTTAAACAATGCAAGACAAAACGTAAGTCCAAAAAAGAAGAGTGATTGCGTACACTGCTTTAAAACTAAGGTGCTAATTCTCTGTCACAAACAGCAACTAAAAAGCAACCTCAGGGCTACCACTTCCAGTGGCAAGAATTGACATAAACAATATTCTTGTTGAGCCTTTGAGAGAAGACTGATGAACCGATGAGGTGCTTGTGGTTTGACTACTGCAACCAGTAGTTAAGGCCTGCAGCACCATCTTGCAGAACAGTTCTTGGGGTGATGGAAAAATACATTTATATACAGGGGCGCAACTAGGCCCCACATTCAAGGGGCTAGTACATCAAGCAGCACTGGTGGGGCTACCACTTCACATAATGCAGGAAGAGACATTATGAGAGCCAGTATAAGAGCACACATTGCCAAACTGTTTGCCTTTAATGTGTTAACACATCCAAACAGCATTCATGCTTGGCTGTGTTTTCTGCATCAACACATTAAAGCCAGATTTACTGGCTTTGCCAATAATTTCCACTCAGACACTAAGCACTGCCGGAGCTTGTAGAGTATCCACCAGTCCTGTGAGTATCTGATGTCTACAAGATGTTTTGTGCCAACAAATCTTGTTCCTATGTGCACACAGAAAACAAAGTCTTATTGTAAAGGTGTCTTTTCTTACTAAAAGAAACATGAGACATAATAAACAAATGCTTCAGGGAACAAAACGATGTCTATGAGGGAGTTCTCTGATAAACACATGAAAGTTTCGAAGTGGACTTAGTCACTACACCACATCTTCTTCCTCAGTTGGTGTAAGAAAACAATTTTAAAAAAGGTTGAGTTGAAAATTCTCCAAACGTTCACCTTCACAAATCCTTCTGAATACTTCTATTCTTTTGATATTTTTCTATAGTGTAGGAAGCTGGCTCTTTAGATAACTGTCCAAAATGAGGTTACACAGTGCAAAGAGTCCAAGTAGTCCCCAGAGGAATCACAGAGGCACAAAGTACATCCTAAATACTCTCTTTTTGGGTAGTGTGATCGAGCAGTTAGGAATATTAGAGGGTAGTACTAATCATGTAAGGTACACACTCATGCAGCAAGCGAGACACACTCAAAGAAATCTGACACCAATTTATAAAAATAACACATACTTGTATGTAAACTTTGATTCCAAGATCACTGGATTCAGGTGAGTGCTTTTTGAGTTGTGAATTTTTAGAGTTTTTAAAAGTAGACAGTGCATTTTTGAGGAAGTTACAATGCAATCCTATGGAGGAAAACAAAGACGGCAATCCAGGTAGAATACAACTTACAGGGCCAATCTGCTGGACTTAAGGGGCTTTTCATGCAAGGTTCAAGGCCACACTAACAGGTCACCTAGGGGAGCTCTGATTGGTCCGGGTGCAGAGGTGTGTTATGGCATTGGGTACCCCATTCAAGTCTATGGGGATCGGAATGGTTACAAAGTTGCTGCAGGGATGGACTGTAACCCACAGAGGTGCTCAACCCTTGAGGTCCGTGGGCATGTGGGGACACCATCAGTCAATTCCTCCTCGGAGCGTAGGGCGGGGGTGCAGCGGTGTCTGCTGGGATAGGGTTCAGCACTGGAATTCCTCCCAGTTGTAGTGGGGCCCGCTGAAACACTCTGGAGGAGTGGACTGGGGGTCCAGTCCAACCAAGCCAAATGGGATCAAGTCTCATGAGGTGGGGGGACGTGGGGACACCCTTGGTTCTCTTCTCTATGGTTCAAGGCAGACAGGTGCAGAGGTGTCCTAAGGCGCCAGGTTTCATCTCCCGGTCACTTGTGGTTGCAGGGGGTTCTGCAAAAACAGTCTGCAGATGCTGTTGGGAAGTCCACAGTGAGCTTCTTTTCTGCATGGCCTGGGGGCCACACTGACGGTCCACTTGAAAATGGGCTGTGTGGCTCAGGTGCAGTGATGATGTTTGGCGTCAGGTTTCTGGTGGTCCCAGTCCTCTCAGGTCTTTCTTGGGTGCCTGATGATGCAGCAGAGCAGCTCCTCTACTCCAAGGTAGTTCCTCCTGGTGACTGGTGAAAGACTGGCAGCTCTCAAAGGTTCTTGAAGGCTGCAGTGGCAGGACAGGTCAGTTGCTCCTTGGGGATTGGGTGGAGCAGGTAGACCAGCAGGGTTGGTGCCAAATCAGTCGTGCTCCTCGGTTCTCAGGTTCAGCACTCCTCTTTTTCCACTCCTTCTTTTGTGCCCAGCAAAGATCTGAGAATCTGGTATCAGGGGGACCCATAAATATTCAATTTAGGGGGCATTAAGGGGAGTGAAGGGTAGTAGTTAATGGGCTCCTTACCCTTGGGGTCACTACACCCATCTAGATGGCCACTTCCTGTGCAGAGTGGGCATCACCCTGTCCAGTGCTCCTAAATTACATCACAAGCAAGACTGCATAACTTCCTTAGTTGTGTGCTCTTCAGGCTGGCCACCATAGGGGTGTTCCCAGTTTGGAAGTGTGGCACACCTGCTGAATAACTAATTTTCCTGCAGTCCAGGTGCCAGATGGGCCCTGGGGCAGGGGAGTTGGCACCTTCCTCTGAGAAAGGCCAGTTCTGCATGCCAAAGGCGGTTGGCTTCTTTGAAGATTCTGCTTTGAAATGCACATCATCCTGTGGGGAGCGGTGGGTAACACCCCAGACTGGACAGGCTTTTGTTTCCGGCCTCCCAAGAGTGGAGGCTCTCCCCCTAGGTAGCCAGATTCTCATCTACTGGTGACAGGCTGGCCAGGACCGGTCAGTGAGCTCACTAGCAGTTGGACGTTTTTTTCACGAGGCACCTCTAAGGTGCCCTCTGGTTGCATGTATTAATAAATCCATCACTGGAATCAGTGAGGGTTTATTAATATGAAATGCTTAATAACAAACATCACTAGGTTCAGAGAAGCCATCATGTAGCTGGGGAACTGCAACCAGGACCTAGTTCCCTATTCATAGGCATAATACTGTGTTCCCATGCTGTCTAGTGAGTAGACCGAATGCAAATTATTGTGATATGTATGTATTATACAGGAGTCACAACTTAAATGCAAATCTGGTGTTTAAGGTCCAGGATTTTCTATGTGTATATACATGGGTTGAAGTGTACCATGGTACATAAACATTTACATATTTCTCAATGATGTAACAATTTATTAATAGTGATGTATCTCCAGTGTACTCATCAGATTGGAAGAGAGATTGTGGTTCAGTTGAGGAGTACATCTCTGTATTTTTACTGTGGTATTATTATAAGATAGTATACAAAGTATTGATTAATCTTATTTTCAGTCTTTGGCCCTTCAGTGCTTACTTGACATGGTTATGCACTGCTGTGACAAGAAAGTGCCAATGTTGCAAATTACAACTAGTAAAGCCAGTTTCTATTTGTGAGCTACAGGTTAAATATATTTAAACAAAATACAGACACATGTCTAGGGCAAACTTTCACTCAGTCACATTAACTTTTTGTCGGAACGAAAGAGGGATGGCTAAAGATGCCAAAATTTAAATGTGCGCATGCTGCACCATAAATTCATTATTGTACACAATATTGTCAGTCATATTATGAAGTCAATTTATGAAGGAGCTGAAGCTGTGTAAAAATTACATTATATCTTGTTAGTGTGACCATCCACAAAACACTGGTGCAGGATTAGAGAGGGAGATTTGAGGATAACCAAAGGGAGACCTGGGCATAGAGCTTGAATGTGGGAAGGTGTGAAAATACTCATGAACCTTCTGCCTCTTCACACTGGGATCCTGTCACTCCAGCTTGTGGAGAACACCTGCAGCACCAGCCAGTGATGAGCTCATGTTCCTCCACTTGAACAGATACCCAATGATCTCTTGTAGGAAGATCAAAGATATAGCTAGCAGTCTAGTGGACTGCTTAGATCGTTTGTCTACTGAAACAACCATGATTGAAGCCTAAGGCTGCTGAAGTAAATCTCTCCTTCTGTACCCTTGAAGATGACCTTCTCTCACAGGCTTTATTCTTCACACATCCATTCACTTAATTTAGGGTTTGCTTGCTGCAATCAAGCCTGGAGCGGGGATAACAGAAGGCCTGACACCTGGATCACTAATGGATAACAGCATTGTTAATGATGACCTGAACAGGCAGGGCACTGGTATAAATTATATCCATTGACAACACTATTCAGAGTTTCAGCAGCAGAAGCTGACAGAATATGATAGCAGCAGCACTTGCTTGAAGTAACAAGTTCATGAGATGCAGGACATATCTGCATTAAAACCTGCAGGTACTGAAAGTAAGACTAAGTGACAGCAGCAAGGCTCCAGGATATGAAAAAGCAGGAGTTGTGGTAACAGCAGGGCTCAATGTGACTGCTTTAGAAGTTTCAGGATATTTCAGAAGCATCCTTAACAGCATTTTAGGCAAATGAGTGGGCCCACACAACTACTGTCAGAATGGCACTGCAGTGAAGGGACAGTAGCACTCGCACTTTCACCAATATACCCATTTCAAAGGATTTAGCACTTGCTTCAAAGAACTGTGTGTAACCGACATCCTCCGCCTTACAGGTTCTGTGAACTATAAAAGTTTTCACTAAAGCTGTGTCTGCTCTAAATGAATGTTGAGATTGTACTGCTGCTACCTACTGTGAACAAGGAAAGCATAATGGTGCTGTCAAGGAGAACCTGCTCTGTGCGGAAAGAAAGCTTGCACTGTAGGGGCTGATGTGTAGTAAAACGTATATTGCTGCTGCCTCGGACATACATGTTCTGTAAGAAAGAGAAGCTTGCACTGCTGTCACCTAAGGTGCACCTGCTCTATAAGCAAGAAAGCTTGCACTGCTGCGGTCCCATCTGTTCTTGTTCTCTGATAGAGGGATATATTTCTACTGATGCTTGTCTTCTACCTGTTCTGCACAAATGCTGTCCTTTTTGTACCTCCTGTGTTTAACAGCATCTTCTGCTGACACATGCACAACAAGAAGTGGCATTGCAAACACACACATGGGGACAGTCAGATATCTGGTGAAAAACAGGGCAAAAGTAATTGAGTGAAGTGTGAACAAGCTGCACATCTTTCTGCCATCTCCCATTTCTCACACTTTCTCTCCTCTTTCCCATTTCATTCACATTCTCCTTTCATTTCTTTTTCATGTCTTTTTTCCCTCCATTTTCTCCCACACCTTCTCTTTCTTCTCTTTCACTATTATCTATCTCATTTCTGTCTCTGCTTCTCCACATTTTTCTCAATCTATTCCCTCTCATTCTCATCTTCTCTCCAACCTTTTCCTCTGAACTCCTTATCAGAGACAAGCCATGTCAGAGACTAACCTGGGTGAGAGGCTTGTGGTACTCCCACAGATTAGAAGCTGGTCACTTGTGTCTCATTCCCCACAGAAGTTCAGGTGTTACATTGTAATAATGAATATTGAAAGAGCTAAAAACTGCTTGTGAACTGGCTCAAAACAATCTATGCATCAACTAGAACCATGCTGTGCAGTTGCTGAGCTCTACGTATTGAGGGATTCTGCTCTGGGTCAGGCAAGAAATAAAGTGGTTGTAAAACAACTCAACAAAATATCTGCAGGAGATCAGCTCTGTATGTGCATTAACTCTGTCCTATCTGTGCAGGGGTTCAGGACTATGTATGCAGGGACGCAGCTGTGGCATTATGACTAGAGATGCTGACTTTGCAACTGGGGAATACATTTCGGGTCTCAGCATCAGTTCAACCTCTTGTGATCATGGGCAAATCACTTAATCTCCCCTTGCCTAAAAACATATGTGACCTTGTGTAATGTAACTAGTGCTCAAATAAAGCGCCTCATTACCTTCAGATCAAGTTTGTGCTCTATAAAACTGCAAAAAAAGATCAACTTAATCTGTGAATAAGCTCTGTGTTACAAGAGGATTGAGTCTGTTTATGACAGAGTCACACTCTCTCTTCGTGTGCAGGAACTAATTTACACTATGCAGGAACTCACTGATGTCTTCTAGGTATTCAGTCACATATCTAGAATTGCAACTGACTTCAGTTTTGGGTTCCTCTACTTAATCATACAAGCACTGAAATGTGTTTCTCAGTCCCAAACAGTCTTGACCCTTTGATTGTTAGGTTGTGCAGCAAGATTTTAGATATGTCATGCTTTGGCTTTACCTTATCAAGTTCTAAGTAGTGGCCCTATTTTCAATTGGGGGGACCAAATCACATTTTCATGGGGACAGTGCTTGAAGGGCCAGGCCAGTGGGTAATCACGATTTTGAGAAAGTTCGGACAGAACATCTTATTCATATGTCTTTTGGAAAATAAATACTGCCTGTGAATGTTTAATTCTCAGAACTAAGGGTCTGATTTAGTTCCTGGAGGATGGAATACTCCGTCATAAATGTGACGGATACCCCATCTGCTGTATTACCATCCCAATGGGATAAAATGGTATCTTAAAACGGCATACAGGATATCCGTCACATTTGTGACAGAGTATTCCCCTTCGCCAGGATCTAAATAAGGCCCTAAGTTTGAGGATTCAGGCTACTTCATTGATTTGATGCTGTGATGGGGATTGTACTTGTTTTAGTATATGTACCCAGATGTCAACCCTATTTAACCTCTCTGATTCCCTCACCTATGTTAAATGAGGACTCTTGAGCTTTAAAATCCCCTCATCAGGAAGACATTCAAAAAAGTGGAGAAATTTAGAGTGTGTCTCAGAAGAAATTGCATTAGTGCACAAGAATACAGTTGCTGGTTTGAAGTTGACATAGGATAGTAGAAGGCAGGGGCGGCACCAGCTGACTGCAAAAGTTGTTTAGCTTGAGAGACAGCAAGGTCTACAGGTTGCGCACCCAGAGTATGTTTCAATTGAGCCTTTGAAGTGTGTCTGTGTGTCGCAATTGGATCTGTGCATCCTTTTCACCATTTTTCCAACCATTAGCTATAATTTGCAAAGATGGAAAGGAGGCCCAATAGGTAAGCCACACAAGGGCAGGGCAGTTTGGGGCACACTGTGCTGCTGCACATGAAAGATTTGGTGGGTGCAGTGCCAGGTTGTGCCATGAACAGTGACATGCTGATCCTCTATGTCAGCCTATTACATGATCAACTACCAAATACCCAGGGCAAGAGGGACACAAAGCGTTTGGTGAGATAGACTGTGAGAGGTCAGCACCCAGCAGCCTGTGACTAAGCGCAGTGGAATTTTGCACTGCACAAGTGTTGCTAATGTGGTGCACATGTGCCCCCCTACCAACCTGAGCTACATAGCAATCATGAGGTAGAGGAGCACAATGACAGACGACTCTCCTCTGCTGCTTGTGTACGGACTGTTAGAGTAAAATGGATGACTGTTAAAGAAACTGTGTGACATGATGTTATTGTCAAGCCATCACTGTGACACAAATACTGCCTGATAAGCCATAGCTGGCCTTCCTTCTGGGACACAACAGGGAGTAAGAGCATTTTACTAAGAGACTGCATGGGGACCCATCTTTTTAAAGTCCCTGCCCCCACTGATAAGTGTTGGTGCCACTTTCCATCAATCATCGAAACCAACTAACTGCTGCCCTGACCCCTATTTGCCAATATCACTTTGCACACTCTTAGGACCAGATTTACTAAGGGGCTTACATGGCTCTTGCATGACACAAGTTGTCGCAAGGCAATGCAAGTGCTTTAGTGGTATTTAATAAGCCACACAAGGCCGACTTGCATGCCTTTGTGTGGTTTAGTACATCCAAAGTAACATGTTCCATGGGTCAAATATGGGCATTCCCATGGTTTTCAACACAATCCCAGGTTTACAAAGGTCTGTAAACAGGATACCAAAATATTGCACCTCCCTGACCTAGGCTTAACGACGAGAAATATCTTTATTTTCCCTTGTTACTTCTTCTTTGTATGTGTTTGCAGTCTGTAGCACATATACAAAGAGGAAAATGCCTTTCAGGGTTGTTTCTGTACAGGAAGGGATTACAGACACAATACTGACCATAACACATGTACCCTGCACCATGGTGCAAGTGTGCTTGTGTTGGTACCAGACAGCCACAAGTGCTCCAGCACTAGGAAACAGCAGAAATGTGCCATAGCTTTGTAAATGTGGCACATTTCTGCTCTCTCCCTTTCACGCCATGCAAAGAAGCAAGTTATCTTGGTGCATTGCATGAAAGAGTAGTATATCTGCCCCTTAGTTTTTTGCCAGTATTGGAATTTTTAGAAGCAAGACAACAAGCACCTTAATCCTCCCCCCACAAATGCAAAATGCTGTTGGTAAAAAATTCTGTACTGCCGAATGGACACCGAGACCCTCATTTCGACCTCGGTGGTCTTTTACAAAAACCGCTGAGGAACTGCCGTGCTGAAGACCGCCAGTGCAGGCGGTTTTCCCTGCGGCGTATTATGACTGCTGGCAGCCCTCTGTCCTTTTTCGGACAGAGAGCTGCCAGCAGCCATACTGGCGGTCAACGGGGAAGTGGAGATTGATCACCTCCACTGACCCATCATCAGAACACAGCCCACCAAATCATGTTCCACGATTCGGCGTGGAGGTGTTCTGCTGACGGGGAGCTGGCGGCGGAGCAGCCCCCATGGATCCCGTCCCCTCCCGGAGGATCAACGGACAAGGTAAGTTGATCCTCCATTAGGGGAGGGGGGCGTTGTGTGTTGTGTGCGTGCATGGGGGTGTGCGTGTGAGTATGTAGAGTGGGTGTGTGAGTGCCTGTATGCATGCAGGAGGGTGTTGTGTGTATGGGAAATGTGTGCGGGTCAGTCTGTGTGCATGTATGTTTGTATGTGTGCGGGTATGTGTTGTTGCAGTGTATGTGTGCGTGTCGGGCTGTGTGTCTGTGCATGTTGGGGGTGGGGAGGGGGTGTGTGTCTGTGCATGTTGGGGGTGGGGGTGGGGAGGGGGGTCCTTCCACCTTTGGTGGGTGGCAGGAGGATGGGGTATGTGGGGGGAGGACTTGGGGGGTAGGGTAGGGAGGTGGGGGAGACCCCTATCAGTGCCAGGGAAGGAATTCCCTGGCACTGATAGTGCCTACCGCCATGGATTTCGTGGCGGTTCCAAACCACCCGAAATCCATGGCGGTATGCAGGGTCGTGATACCGCTGGCAGTCTGGTGACAGCCGCCGGGCTGGAGACCGAAGTCTCCAGCCCGGCGGTCGGAGTGGGGTCATGATTCAATTTTTTTTCTGCCAGCCTGTTGGCGGTATTACCGCCACTTCTCCCTCGTCCGCCAGGGTTGTAATGAAGGCCTGAATCATTTCAATACAACAACATTTTAAAAAAAAATGCTCTCCCCTTTTTTTTGCATTCATATAAAACTTGCTGCTCTTTGTTGTGTGTAGAAAGTGCTTTATAAGTGCAATTGCATTGAATATAATTTGTGATTTGTGTCTTTTTTGTTTGGATAGACTTGGGCTAGCAGTTAGTTGGAAACAGAGCATGGACTGCCTTCATTTGCAAATGCTACCTCAGTCGTAGTGGTAATGCGCAATCATTGTCCCACTTTCAAAACAATGAGGAATGCTAAAGCATATGGCCTTGCACAGCGAGAGCCCCCACCATCAGGTCAGTGACTTTGGTATTTAGAATCACTGGTGACCTCCGTCCCTTCTTTGAAGACACTTTCCAGCAGCACAGTAGCTGAATGTATCTTTCTTAAGAAAAGAAAATGTTTTCCAAACAGTGCGCTGCCTAGGCACTCCTTGAGACAGACACCCATGGGGGTGCGGGCAGTGGGAGTTGGTTGGTGATGCCCATATAGCCCAATGGGGATTGCGCACCTGCTTAGATATATACAGCTGGAGAAACAGAGCTCTGCAGCAAAGATATTTAGCAGTGGTTTCCAATGAGAAAATGTTTAAGTGAAATTAAATGTTAGGGTGTCTTCTGGAGGATGGTCAAATATCATGGAAATAGGTGGAGAGGGGGACAGTTTCACTGGCACTGTACTTCTGTGTCATACGCCTGATCTCTATGTCTGTTGTGTAGACCTTGAATTCAACCAGAAGTTCAGTGAAGGGTATTAGGCTGCCTGTCCACTGCCATGATACCATATAGTTGGCTCATGCTGAGTCAGTGGTTGGCAATAAAAATCATGTGCAGTGGTTTGAGCTGATTTCAATTTGGGAACTAAAAGCACGGTGGTATACAATGTATATGTTACAGTATTTTATAGTTATTGTAATATGGACCGTTAGATGTATTGTCACCATAAAAGTGACTCCCAAAATATCATCATGTAAAGGCACATTGACTATTATCTGTTTCTCAATGCCGATATGTTCGGAATTAATATTAATATGATAATATATCTGTTGGTATTGTGGCACACCACCAACATGGATTTGCCTCCTTTTTCATCCCTTGTGAGGTCTAGGCAAAGGGTGTTTCCTTAGTTTAAGGGGATTGAAGGAGCTATGGGTCATGGTTTAGCAGTTCAAGAAGAACACAAGGGATGCGATTTGCCACAAAGTAGACAGTTGTGTCTTCAGTGTCCACACCTTTCAAATAACATATGGTCCGTGACACGTTATAGTTGGGTCTCAAAGGTTCTTGTCAATTTTTCTGCTGGATAATTACCATCTCTGATGTAAAGAATGATACTTGAGAATGACCAATTGTTGGCTAGGAAGGAAAATGCCATAACACCAGCATTGATGGTTTTTGTTTCATACCACAGTGCATCATATAACTTTTGTTCATGGAGAGGCATCTCGTCATGATATAAGAGCAAAGCTTCAGTAGATCTAGTGAGCATCAGCATATTATAGGTTCCACATTACAGAGCTTGAGATGTGCACTGCATCTCTTCAACAACATGTGAGAAAATGTCGAACTCTGAGCAGCAGCACAGTAGTTGAAGTCCAGGGGATATGCTAAGCCCCACACCCGCCCTTGACAATAAGTTTGAAATAGAAGAGTGGTGGGTCATGGAAATCTCAGGGCAGCCAAAGAGGTTTATAGAGCCAACCCTGCTCCAAAACATCAACTACTGTATTTCAACTGTCACAATATTGTTGCCACTCAGGTCTATTACTGCCAATCTATGATCATTGGCTTCTTGCATTTATCCAGGTTATTAAACATGCAACCATAAAACAGAAGGTTATTTAGTATTCGGGTGAGTTTCATGGCCCAAAGACATTTTTGTCAAAAAGAACGATGTAACACTGGCTCATTGCTGGATGGGACTTTTTGAACAGTCAATGATGAGCATTAGATTTCTCTGTACAGCAAAAAAAGCACTAGTAAGATTAATAATGCCAATATCAGGCCCATTATCCTCTTCACCATGCTGAACAATAACGTGCTTGGTCCAAAGTGTACTAGGGTAAAGGTCCAATACCTTCTTACCCCCGTGTGCAACAAAGGTCATAAGAGAAACATAATTTCTTATCCCCTCTAGTGAAGGACACAGAGGGCTGTAAACAGAGCTGGCGAACAGGATGAGCTACTGGTCTTGTGTACGGATTTTACAGTTTAGGCTTTTATAAGTTTTTCCTCTGTATGCATACTGCCTGCTTACATAACCCCACGAGCAGAGTATTCCACCTCGTGTTTAGTCAACCATGTCCCCTAAATAGAGATTCTCAGATCGTATGTTGAAAATTATTTGTTAGAAGTTGTAGCACTACAGGTGCGTGGAGAGTGCTCTCACATTGAGAGTAACACATTAAAGGTTCCTTCTTTGTGGGCTTAGTCCTGGCCAAGAACAGCGCAAACACTTTTAGACACTTAGCTCAGACACATACAGCCATGGTCACTTGGTCACATATGGTTGCAAGGCAGTGGTGTCATCTAAACCCCCTGAACGATTTTTCTTCACAGGCGTCCTAGTCTGTTCTATAACCAAGTTCCCAAGGCACACTTAATTCTGTGCATACCCAATAGCTTGAATTAAGAACAGACTTAGGACATCCATGTAAATCACATGGTTATATTGTCCCCACTGCCCTTCTTGTCCACTCTTAAGGGGCCCATTCTGGGAATGGGCTAAGTATAATGCCTGTCTAGAGGATTTTGATGCTGGTGCCTGACTTACAGCCATAATAGTAGATAAATGGTGGCAGACAGACGGGCGCCCAGCTTATTAACAAGGTTGGTGTCTCTTGATGGCACCTACCTTCCACTTATGACCCTCCTGCACTGGTCTGCAGCACTGGGCCACATGTAAGTCCAGGATATATCTATTTTCTAGAATTGAGACTGGGCCAGGTTATTCAACAGGCTGGGCCTAAGGCCCACCTAGCCATATCTTAGGATCCTCTTCAGATTCTGTTCTAACTTGGAGGTCATTTCTGAGGCAGGATCCTGTTGTGGGGTACATCTGAGTGCAGAGCATCACAATGATCTCTCACTCTCTCTTTCAGTGTTTCCAAGAACATTCTGCCACAGGAAGACGTCAGATGCACTGATCTTTTTGCCTTGCCAATCACTCTGTGAGGAAATTTATTTTTTAGGTTAACCCCCACTTTTTGCTCCACTTTTTAGGTCGAGCGCATAAGCGCTCTGACGTCTTGTGAGCTATCTGTATTAAGTTCACGCTGACATTCTGGTTTGCTCTTGTATTTGCTTAGTAATCTATCTGTGGGCTTTTAACCACGCCACCGCACGGCCATCACTATCACTCGTTTATGGGATTACCTTTCAAAAATCTTTTGTTATTATTTGTAAATGCTTTACGTTTGTCCCTCCTTGGGGCAGTTTTGTTACTGCCATGGCCATTGATCCTGTTACATGGATGATTTCATGTTTGCCGATACGTTTGACTGTAAGCAAACTTCTTTTTCTTTTTGTGTTTCTCCTCTGCGCTCTAGGCAGCCGTGGCGCTTTGAATTGGCTTGCTTATGTCAACTGTTTTACTTTTCATTTTCAATTTATGTGGCAAGAAAAGTACAGTTAGGAATTTACACAGCTAATAGCTCTAACTCGATCAAACGCAAGACCCATTTCAATCCAAATGCTTGTTGACTATTAGGTACCGGTGCAAACACTCTGGAAGTGAACTAAGACTGCTAACCAGACCTCAGTGCCAGTGCTCAGATCCCCTAAAAGTGTATGTCTGATTGACATATACCCAAGTGGCAGAAGTTACCTTACTTATAAGTCCCCAGTATATGGTAACAGGTGTCCTTCAAGGGCTGCAGCACTTATTGCGCCATCCTGAGTGTGAACAAGTAAAACGTATCTCCCAGCCTGTCACTGCAAACTGGCAGTACAGTTTAACTTGACTTCACCACTTAAACTAATGACAAAATCCAGGCCTACTATATATGGCATCCCTACAGCAGGCCTATCAAGTTCTAAGGCAGGATGCTTTATATTAAAAAGTAAGATATGTATTTACAGATGTCCTAACAGTAAAACCTTAATTTGACTTTTTTTTACTGCAGGAAGACTGGTAGGCCCATTGGCAAGGACGGGGTTACACGATTGCAACTCAGCTGTGCTAACTCCTAAATGGGACTACTAAAGTTGATACTTCAAGGGATCAAGATACTCATTACAGTAAATCCAACTTGATGCCAAAGTGAATTAAATGTAACTTATGGGTAAAAGCAACTTTTAGAAAGTTGCCACTATGTTCCCCAAGTTTTCCAGTGGCTATTTGCAGAGGCTGGCCACCAGACAGCCTTCTGTCCTCCTGGGGAGACATGTTAATGACTCTCAGGAAAGGAAACAATAGAGGACTGCCATTGGGAGATGTGTTACCTTCACGTTGCAGGAAGCCACACAGGGTGTGAGCCCAAAAGATGAGCTTCAAAAGGGAAGCTTCCTTTGAAGGGCATACAGAGGACATATGTGAGGGGAGCTGCTCTTTTTTTCTGGTAGATGGGCTGGTGTCAGGGTAGAGAAAGGAAAACAGTTGCTAAACGTGTTTTCCTGTCGGTGTGTAGCCTTAACATAGCCACGACCTTTAGTGTGGACAACCAAGCTCCACACACCGTGAGAGGAGTTCTGCCATCTTGGGAAGGGGCAGAATAGTACACTCTTGGATAGCAAGATGACACACATTACAGGAAGTCATCATCAGGTGAAATAGGACCTCGTAGCCCATTGGCTAGTAACTGGGCATAAATATGGCACCCCTGTGTCCCAGACCTCAGAAGACATCTCTACTGCAGAGAGGACTGAAGAAGGACTGCCCTGCTGTTCCCTGGACCTGGCAAGCAAGGCTGTACCAATAACTGGACTGCTCTTCCTGTACCTGGGCAGGCAAAGAGAGGACTATGCTTGTGGTGCCCTGCTTAGGGAAAAGTTGACCCCTGAGCCCCATACAAAAGAGGTAACCTCCAAGAGTCAGTTGGCTGATTTCCTGTTACAGCTCCAGGGCCACAAAAGCTGGTGAAGCCTGTTTTGGTTATTTAGTAGCCACAATGGCTTGATTGCCACTGACCTCAGATGTGCAGCCTGGGAGACCGAATCTTGATGCTCAAAAGTTGGACCTGAGTCTGCTGGAACTGGTAGAGTCATCAGAGTGCAGTTTAGTCACCCAAGACAGACACTATCCTTCACCAAAGGATACCACTGGTTTTGTTGTGACCAGAGAACAGTAACCTAGTGGCAACTGGACTTTTGCTGGACCCCGCAGGACCCACCCCTGTGGTCAAAGTTGCCCCACTAAGACCATGGACCCAGGAGTAGTCCCAGGAAGTACCCCATTGATCACACTGCATCTTCAGCATCCTGTAACCCTTGCTTCAAGGCCACTTCATTGATGTCTATTGATGACTCTCGAACTGGACTTGAGACTACTTTTGTGACTAGGCAACTGTTCTACAAGTCTTCACCGCCCCTTGACTTGATCCCTGCTGGAGTTGGTCGTAAAAGTGTATTGTTTACATTTTGAGTGCTAAGCAGTGACTAATGTTTACTTAAAAATCTATATCTCCCGATCACTCTAGCGGATTTTATTCATTTTCGTGTTCAAAACTTTACACAAATAAGACCTATTTTGGTGTCAGCTACCTAACAATGACATATTCACCAGTGTTCTAGTGCACAAATTCTCCTTTTCTCATAATCTGTAAAAAATAACTCCTACAACCACCATTGTGGATACCACTCAGGGGCTACGCAATGCCAAGAAGATCAATCAGTCTCATTTTATAGATGAGTGAAACATGCATGTTTGTGCCTACAAAATGAGGCGGGTACCACATTGTCTCTGTACATAAAAATATTTAAAGAGTAATGTAAAAAGCATTTTTGTCCTTTTTTTGAGGTGCGAGTGGGGGGGAAACAACATGGAGAGTGCAGGTGGGGACGGAAGAAAAACGGATGGCGTGATAGGGAAAAAGCAATACGGGAGGCCAAGCAACACAGAGGGCAGAAGCAACACAGACGACTGAAGAAACAAAGAAGGCTAGAGTGGGAGAAGCAACACTGAGGGCGGGGTAAAGCAACTTGGTGAGAGAGAGGAAACGTGGAGCTGTTGAAAGTAAAGGACAGAGGCGAGAAAGCAACACAAGGGAATGAGGCACACCAGGGTGAGCACAACACAGAGGACGCGGGGAGAAGCACTCGGGTGAGAGAAAGCAACACAGAAGGTGGTGGCAGGGGGGTAACAAAGGCCCCCCCAGTGCGGGGGCCCCCTGAGCACAGTACACTGTAAACGGGTGGCAAGATCCTGACTGGGTCCAGTGGGGAGGGGACCCTTTCAAGGTACTTTGCAAGGAGGGGCTCAAGTTTTGTTATGCCACTGGGTGGCAGAAATGTGAAGAGCAGTGCATCTGGACATGCATGTGTTCTCGAAGGGTGCTTAACATAAAGATAGAAAATATTGCTTCCAAAGTGACCAATGGAAGGACACAAGCAATACACCCACGCTCCAGGGAAGCGACATACACAAGAAGAGGAAGTAAAGCCCACACAAGGTGATGAATAAAAAGTATGTAAATGAGAGCAGCAATAAAGCCAACCAAAGATAAGCAAAGGGCTAGCTGTAAGCATACAGTTAGCAGACAATAGGTAATTTTGCCAACAGTCAGGTTGTGCTATTTAGTAGTTGAGGCCTAAAAATGCGAAAATAATGAACTAACGTTATCACAAAAAGTTCGGCATTACGTTGCATAATTTGCCTCCGCTTGCCCCATAATTCAGTGAACCCTGCCGCCTTATTTGGTCTTCCCCTGCCTCATAATTCCAGTGGCCCATAGTACACCACACTGAGAGAAAGAGCGCGTGCGCTTGGTGTAGCTGTCAATCGTTTAGCAGATTGTGTGCCTCCAGGCCCTGAGTTTGCACGGCCTCTATAACAGCAGAGCGCAAACACTCACAGGCGATAAAGAAGGTGTGGACCACAGATTTTATGAATTGCTGTGTGTACATTTGTAGAATGTTGAATGGCGGGTACAGAAGGGGCCTCCGCCCTCCTGCTACCGCAGCATACACACTCAGTGCAGGCGGGTGGCAGGGGGACGGCGTCTTTATTCAGGTTAAGCTTTTGAGTACATACTTCTTAACGGGCATCCCGGCCACCGAAGGGTGTGGCGCCGACTGCTTCAGACGGCATGGGCCTGGCAGTGCCCCAGTGATGCTCTGTCATCATCCAAACCACCACCCGCCTCCACAAACCACCCCTCAGAAGTTTCTTTCAATTGTGTATCTGTTTAGAGAAGCTACGGGCCATTCCATTTCTGACCCTGAATAGCAGTGATTCCCCGCCCCTCCCTTATGCTGATGGTACAAAAGGGCCAGGGCCAACGCTGTTTACCGATCACACAGATCCCGGTTCCTTTAGCAACCAGGGTGGGGCCCTCCAAGGCGACAGAGATAAGGGCAGATGCTTTGCGTATGGTGCCTGCAGAGCGCAGGGTAAGCACACCGAGTCCGCTGTAAAGGCTATCTAGCTCGTTGACTCATGCAAAGCGCCTCTTAACACTCTGCATCACCTGGTTGTGACTTCGTCTCCACGCAGAGTTCTGCAGACATCGGTGACGAGTACCGGAAATTCGCTTCCTATTATGTGTGGGCCACCAGACATCCTTGGACAAACAATGGGTTCTCAATTAGAATGTATTTATTCATCAGCTAAAATCAGACTTGGGGCTTTCCAGTACTAAAGCCTTGCAAGCTGCAGAGTCCGTGACATCAGCTCAAGGTTCCATTTCAGTGCTGCCGCCTTACGTACCCAGTGGTCTCTGGCACTAAAATAAGGTCTCACAGTACTGCAGCCCCATGGGCCCTACACTCAATTACATCAGGCTCAAAGTTCCCCTTCAGTGATGCTGTCTTATGTACCCAGTAGTCACTGACACCAAGATAAGATCCCCCAGAACCAAAACCTCATTGGCCCTACACTTTGGCCCCTTAGTGTCTTCTGGTCTTTAGCAACAAGACAAGTGGTCCCAGAGGAGAGAGAGCTTAGTGTACTCCTTATGCAATTGTTCACTGAGATGTTAGAGTCCCTGTAATGTTGTTGGTCGCTATGTGCAGGATAACCTGTGTGTGTGTTTGCACATGTGTGTGCGCATGTGTGTGAGTGACCCTCAGCAGCATAGTGGGCCTTTGCCTGAAGCGTCAACTTTGTTAGACACCATGCAGCGTGGTGATCCTCTGCAGTGTTACAAGGCCTTGTTTCTAGGGCAATTCATTATGGGCGTGTGTGAGTATTGGCAGCATAGTCGGCCTTGTTTGCTCAATTATGTCGGTGTGCTTTGCCTTGGAGAGCTGTTGGTGCCTAAGCACAGGGTAGGCTCTGAGGATGACCCTTGGTTGCATTACAGACACTCAGCTGCAGGACAAATTGTGTTTGACCCTGCAATGCTACTACCTTGAGAACAGGGTGAACTCTATGTTGTTCTCTGTAATACTGTGGACCCTTGTGTGCTGAATGAGCTATGTGTACAACCTCTGTGGCACTGGTCTCACCACAAGTTTACCTTTGTGCCCCAGCTCTCTTAATTTAGAATGGATACTTGTTTTTACTGTCCTTGCTGGGACAGAGGAAGGACCCTTGCACATCTCTGGGAGCGTACCCCTCTTCTTCAAATGCACCTTAGCAAGCTGTACTTTTTGTTGACCCCCACGCCAGCACATACAATGATCATCCATGTGTGCTGAGGCCTTTTTTGTGTGATATGCAGTAAGATTCAGAGTGGGATCCTGTGGTCAGATGGGCGCATCAAGTGCACCCTTCCTTTGATGAGTGGAGGGAGAACCTCCGACAGAAGATGGGAATTACAGTCAATCCATCAGAAACTTCTGTGAATCCTTTGTAATGGGTCAGATAGAGTAGTGTTAAACAAGCAAGGAGACAGAGGTCCCCTTTTATGATAGTAAATATCAGGCACATTTTCCCCTGGGGGAGGCTACTTTATGCAGGTTGAGAGGTAGTTAAGTGGGGCAACTTCCCTTTTTTGTGGTCTTTCTGGATTGTTCCTGAGAGGAGACTCATAACTGAGAGGAGACTCACAGATCCAACCTGAAGTTCAGCTCACACTTGTGACAATGATCATGGTTGGAACATTCTGCTTAGAAATAAAAGGACAGAACTGTCCAGAACGGGTCTCAGAACTGAACTGCTGAAATACACAAGGACTATCAGCAACCTGTTTATAAACTTGTCTCAAAAGCTTCCTGTTGTTGGATGTCAATCCAATATGGCATGTTCCGCCAAAGCTCCAGACTGGGACGACCACTGCAGCATATTTTGCTGCCGTCTAGGGCACCAGGGCCCCCTTCTTGCTTGTGACCTCGTAGAAGCAATGCTTAAGGGGTGTGGTGCAAGGACAGCACCAACATTTATCCTGATCACCCACTGTGAGCCTAATGCGAGGCGGTGGTGCAACCGCTAAGATGGCCCCTGACCGCAACAGTGCTAGTTGCTGGGATGACTGTTGCTCAGTACTAAGTAGATCCCTATCCAGTTGAGAAGTTGAAGAGGACGGGGGCAATGGTGAGTGAGATCAATGGAACAACTGCCCCTGAAACTGTGGGAAAGGAAGGGATACTCCAGGGCTACCTCAAACATCGAAAAGAGTGTAGGGCAGGCATATACACCACCCATCAATATAGCCTCATCTGTCTCAAAGGGCATAGAAGTGGAGTAGGCAAGAGTTCCAGGCCAGTCCAGTGAAGCTGTATAAAATCACCTTTTGCCAGGGAGGCCCATAGGAGCGTACGGCAGACCCATGGACGTCAGTGACAGACATGGCTCGGGCCCAGACTCCATCACTGGCACATCTGCTGCTGGCTGTTATTTGCACAAGGTTGGCACTTGAATCCAAGATCTACACTATGGCAGTGGACATCTCCTTGATTTGTGCAGACATGAGGATAAGTGCAGACATGAAGATAGCGGTGGAGAGAGTAACAACTGCAGAAGGTACAATCAGGAAGCATTCTGACATGCTTAAGTCACTGCAAGCAGAGTTTGGCCTTCTGTGGGGGTCCACCAATAGGCTACACTGGAGATCAAAAGATGCTGAAGGGAGGTCCAATAGAAATAAGGTGTGCTGATGCGGGTCCTACAAAAGATGGAGGGAGCTGACTTTAAGTCTTATGTAGAACACTTTATGTGAGAAGTTGTGTATCTCTCAGACCTTGCACAACACTTTGCTATTGAAAGCGTAAACAGAACGCCAGACATCGCACCATGGCCATAGTAGCCAAGGCATCAAAATATAAGGACTGAGCTGCCATTCTACGGGCAGCATGGCTCCGCACCCTATTCAAGGTGGAGAACAGGACCTTAATCCTAGACCCTGACTACACGTAGAAGGTGCAGGCCCAGAGGTGCATGTCTGACAGGGTCACAGTTGAACTCTTGAAAACAAACTTGCAGTATCCCAAATTGAGAGTGATTGTGGAGGGCAGAACTTAGTTCTTTGTGACCCCCAATGAAGCCGGAAAGTGGCTGGATGGATGGCGACTGTTCAGATGAGTGAGTGAGTTCACTGAAGAGCTTCCTGAGAGAATGGATCAAAGACTGCTGACTGAGTGAATGAAGAGGCAGAGTATGCCTTTGGAGCTACAGGCGCAGGGGGTCGATCCTCAGAGACAGACACTAGTCGGTGGGATGCTGACAGGACAATCACTGAAGAGTGACAATAGTTGTTATCCACAAAAGGGAGAAAACAAAATACGCTTCTGCGTCATACCAGCCAATGTTCCTGCTCAATATGGAAATTAAGATATTGGCTATGATACTGGTGGAGCGAGACAGGTCTGCCCACTCTCCCTGATCCTCTTCACAACCACCCTGGAGCTTCTGGAGGAGTGAGTAAGAAAGTACACTTTGATAAGGGGAATCAACTGGACCTTCACATAGAGGAATACTTATATCCTTATATGCAGATGATATTCTTATTCACCTGATAGACCCGGACAACTCCCACCGCAGGGTGTTGAGATTCGTACAATATTTGGTATATACACAGGTATTCATATCAACTGGCGGGAGTCAGTAAATTAGTTGGTCGACCCCCCGGTGGAGATCAGGGGCGGGTGAAATCCCAGTGTTGTGTCCACCCAGAGGGTACTAGTATCTGGGATTTATGTGACCACTGACCCACATGACTTCCAGTGTTAAAATCTAGGTAGGATACACCAAGAGCTTCAGAAAGATGTAGCCCACTGGAGAAAGTTGCCCATATCCCCACTAGCTAAGGTGGCTTTACACAAGATGATTACACTCCCAAAATGTCTTTATGCCCTCCAAAATACTCCCCATGAGGTGCCAGAGTCCTTCTTCGGGGCAGTGGAGTCCACAACTTGCACGTTGCTTTGGGACAGCGGACAGCACAAATAGCTTATGGAACTCTGACATGGGGGCCATATGAAGGGAGGATTGTGCTCCTGAGCATAATACATTACTACTAGGCAACCCAATTGCTGGTGGCTAAAGAATGGGCCTTCGTGTCCCTGACGGTTACAGCATTGATGGCTGACAGGGTGGCAATGGAAAATGTGAGCTACCTTGGTTTGCTGTATGGGAAGGGTGATCTTCTAGTGTCCCAAACCCAACAGGTAAAGTCTCCAGGGTATGGAGACCAGCTACAAGAGAGGAGGGATGAGAGTTAAGGTTGACACTCTAAATTCTACTTAGGGAGACTGACATATTAGAGAAAATGCAACACCTGGAGGGGTGTCACAATGGGACCTGATAGGCCTAGTGAAGGTGGGGGACATATGAGTGGGGGACAAAATTATACCCTTCGAGGAACTGAAGTTGAGATATGACTTGGATGACGGACAGTTCTTGCGATACCGACAGTTCCAACAGACAATTAAAGGTAATGTAGACTTACTGCTGAATATAGCAGAAGAGGTTCACTGGAGTTTTGGATCTTGGTGGCGCCTTTACGCAAACACGTGATTTCACACATTTACCAAATGTTTACGACGAACTGCTAGCGCCCTCTCAACAAACTGAAAGCCCGTTGGGAGGTAGACCTAGGGGCTCTGAAGGATGCAGACTGGGCAGATGTGTGCCAGTAGCCAAGGGAGATCGCCTGGTCTAACTTTAGATTTTACACAGAGCCTATTACAGTAGAACAAGACTACATCATATGGGTAGAGCTAGTGATGACAGGTACTTCGGGGGGTGTGGTGAGCCAGGGAAATTGGTCCATGCCCTCGATTAAATACATACTGGGATCGTGTTGAGTGACACATATTGGAGGTGGCAGAGGATCCGATAATACTCACTCCTCCTTTGGTACTAGGGGACTGTGGAGAGATATTACGTCATCCAAATATGTTCTGCTGTTTTTTTAATATGGCCTTGGCAGTGGTTAGGAGAGATATTACACCATTGTGAGGGCAAAATTGACTCCGAGCTTGGTTAAATGGATTCACAGTATGAACTGGTGCATGCAGGCAGAAGCCAATATATATAAGGCGAGAGTATGCCCCAGGAATTTTGATAAGATCTGGTGTACATGGAAAGATGTGCAGGACAATGATATGTACTCTGAGCAGGGGCAATCCTGGGGCTGGGGAACAGGCAGACAAAGAGCAGATCTTGATTATACGGTGGGGGCTTCAAGCAAGCAGGATGTATTGGTGGGAAGGGCTTCCGGTAGAGTATATATGTATCATTTTTATGTGACTCATCAACTGTTTTTTGTCATTGGGGCAACATGGTGTACTTGGAGTGGTCAGACTTAAAGTCATTTGATGGTGGGTTTCCAGCACCAGCTTTGCTGTTGTTGGAAAAAGCCAATAAAAAGAGTTCTAAAACACAAAAGCTTCCTGTCAGTGTCAAGATTTTCAGGCCAGAAGCCTGAGGTTCCACACCAGTGGAGACCAGGTGATTCTTTTATAAATATATATATATATATATATATATATATATATATATATATATATATATATATATATACACACACACATTGGATTTTAATTTAAAAAATAACATAAGAAACAAATACAGTCATAAGAATACCACATAACATAGGCTTAGAATAGGGCAGCCATTTGTTGGATATGGACATTTGATAAACAATAATGCATACACCATGACATGAAATACGTGACTCTATCAGTACAACAGTGTGCAAGAGAATATTCAACATATTTCACATTTACTGTGTAGATCATTAGTTTGATGATCATTTAATTACAGATCCCAAGGTCAGCAAATAGTGCATAACAGACCCATGATCACGAACATTACTCACTGAATGTCATCACTTCCCTCAGACTAGATGGCTAAATAGTGTCTGATCGGCCCCACAAATGTCCCTTACATGTTCCTAGGGGACCTGCATTAATGCTGTCTCCCCACTGGTAGCAGCATCATTTAGCCAATATTCTACTTTAGGAGCCAGTCCTTTCATCCAAAATCGTAGCATTCTATGCTTAGCTAGTAGTATCAGCACTGTCATCAACCTCCTTGTTGATTTGGGAAAATGTTTAACAAATCCCAAAACCATTATCAATGAGCTGAATCCATCTGCATGCCCACTATATTTCTAAATATCTGAGATACCTCCGCACAGTATGCTCCAATCGGGGGACATTTCCAAGCCAAATGAAAGAAACCCGTTGGGTTGCTAATGCAGTGAGCAGGGTCTATTCTGTGTAGGAAATGGGGAGAGCAGTATAGTGGAAAATTCTATAATAAAGTAGTTTATATCTACAGTTTATAGACTCTGATTTAGTTTGAGTGCAGCAGAATTTCCACGCTTCAGGTCTAACAACCTCCCCAAATCCAATTCCCATTTTCAAGTGCTTTGTTAGTATCTGTAGCACAGCATTCAGTGTATAAAGCATACAGTTCAGAAATCTAACATCTGACTCTGGGGTTCATGGTCATTTAAGTGAATGGGAGAACCTCTGCAGATTCATCTGGAAATTAGGGCCCCCTAACAGGTGAGCATGCCACAATTGAAGATAACCATACCTGTCTATGGGAGTCGTCTCCCTAGTTCCCCTAAACTGAGCAAGTGTAATAAATGTTTTGTTTGGAGGGGGGCATGGCAAACCACCAATCACGATGGCTGCAGTCTAAAGATGCTCCTCTAGTGTGCCATCCTAATCTCTTAACATCTGCTAAAAAAATCTATTCCCCGTGCCAGGGCGGCCTGACGACTGTAAGCTGTCGCCAGTGGGGATGCGGAGGCACCTTTTAAAGTGCCCAACCCTGTGATTTTGGCCCTGTTAAGAGATGGGGCCTAATGAGGAGACACGAACCGTGTCTTTGATTTTCTACCGTGGGCCTGACCGGCGCTCACCTGGAAGCCCAAGCCGCATCCAAGGATCACTATCTATATCCCAGTGACCACGCTGCATGATTAGACAGTGGCCCGCAATGGTGACTGCAAAACCTGCGAGAAAAAGAGCGCTTGTCCCTCACTGGGGAGAGCCGAGGCCTGTGGAACCTGAAATTGTGTTCTTTGCTCTGGGGCGTGAGGAAGCTTTGATACAGTGTGTAGCCACAGACTGGGGAAGGCCCCACAGACCTGAGCGGCTACCCCGGAGCCCTGTGGGAATGAATTCTGCCCCTTTGCTGCCCCGCGGCCGCTATTGGTAGTGTGTGGGGTGGTGCACAGCAGCCTCTCGGACGCCCGCCCTTGAGCACTGGGCACTGGCTGAAACTGACAGTGGGTGCATTGTGGAGTCCTGGCTGCAAGAAGAGGACAGTGCACTCAAGCAGGCACCAATGTGAGATCCGCATAGTACAGCAGTAACATTGGGCAAGGGGGCTGGCTTCTTTTGAGGGGTGAGATTGCAGGCCTACCCTGGCTGACCAGTGAACACAAATCACCCCATATTAAGATCATCTGCAGCAATAATGTTAAAGACAAGGTGAGGTGCATTAAAGGAGGCAGGGCATAGACTTTTCATAGCCCAATAATACCCTTGGTCTTGGTCCAGAACATCCACTGCTAGGGATCTTTTGATAAAGGTACTGTTAAATACACCACTAAGAAAAGGTAGAAATTGAATTGTGAGGGGAGGGTGGAAATCGAGGAGGGAGGAATATAGGAGCCCCAAATGTGATTTCGTCCAGGGTGCTTTTTGAGCAAAGGCCGGCCTTGGAGGGTGCTATATCCTGTAATAACAGTGTTTCCAGTCTTGGAAAATGCTACTGGCATTCAAAACTTCAAAAATAATAGTTTACCACACATTTCTCCCATAAATAAGTCCCTGATGTTAATGGCACACTGATTCATGAAAGGTGGTGATCCACAAATGTTGGCCACTTTCTTTTGGGTGCCCGGGCCCATTTTGAGTCCCAATCCGACCCTGCCTGTGGACACACTAATGAGAGAGCTGCGCTGGTTTTGAGCCATGCTCCTGACTTAACCAACATTAGCAGCAAATCCTCGACCAGTGAGGAGACGGCAGAACATCCCTCATTCTTGAAATACTCAATGGATAACTATTGGGGTAGCTTTTGTAGGCACAAGTACAATAGAGTACGGAGAACAGCACAGTGAAAGGACAGCACTAGCACAGTGCAAAGCTCCTCGTGGTCCTCAGACGGTAACAGACTGCAAAACAGGAGTTAGTAGACTATGAGGATACATGTTGTGAAACCTGACAGACTGGGTCGGGGGGAGTGGGTGCTGTCGGCTCACTGCCAATTCCCCCCCCCAGCAGGGGGTGGTGACGTCCACTGCGATACTCCCTTTTCTTTTTCTTTGTCTTGAAGACATTCCTTGCTATAGAGAACACTGCCCACTGCCACCTTGAATGATGATAGGTGGGAAAAGCTCACGTGTGGATATCAAACCGAACTGGACACATACACTCTGCTCAAGGACTGGGCTGGGATCATGGAGATTTAACAGATGCGACCCCTGACAGATCAAGCTCCGCCAGACGGCAACAACCTCCCCCCAAAGACATTTTGGCAGCAATACAGAGCGTCTGTGGTTTCTTAGAGACCAAAATGTATATTTTCACCTCGGAAGTTATACTGGTGAGGGGGGATTTTTGCAACCTGGGAGCCCGGGTTCCAGATCAGACAGCTCCCTGACAACCCTCAAAGAAGAAATGTTTGACTTGAAGAAGCAAGTCAATGAGCTGTGGGCTATGACAGAAGTGCTGGGAGCAAATTTGAAGACTTCGAAGGGTGCTCTTGCAGAAACAATGTATGCATAATAGGAGTGCCAGAGAAGTTAGAAGGACCGGCGGTGGATATTTTTGTATCAGACCTTCTCCTAAAATTGTTGCAGCCACAAGCCCTTTCGAACTACTTTTCAGTGGAGAGAGCACATTGAGTCCTGGGTACTCCTCCTAGGCTGGGTGCTCCACCTTGCCCAACTATTGCCTATATATTTATCTACTGCAACAAGAATGTAATCCTTAAAACAGCACACAGTGCCCCATTGGTCAAATCTGACAATGCCACTGTCTCTTTCTTACCTAAATTTACAGTCCGTGTACCGAAATTGAGTCACAGTTTTGGCGACAACAAGAAAGCCCCCAGGGAACATGAGATTAAATACTCCATGATATATCTGGTGCAATTATGAGTCATGGCAAAGGGGAAAACTCACTTCTCCATTAGTCTGGAGAAAGCCTGGGACTGGTTGGATGGTGGGAGGCAGAGACTGATTCCAACAACACGAGGGGTCGATCGCACACCAGAGTGCCAGCAATGAACGAACAATCCATACCAGCAGATGTCCTTGCCACAAAGCCAACTTTGCATCAAGACTCACATAAATACTTGTTTGAGACAACAGAGCAAGACCAATGACCTGATGAACTGTAATCTTCAACATAGACAGGGACCTGGAACAGCAGCTTGACCCTAGGGTCAGAAGCGAGATGCCCTGGGGCGTGGGGTCTCCGACTGTCGACAGAAGAACTTGGTAACAAATGACCTTTTTATTTGGCTGTAGGTGAGGGCCTCTAGGCGGTTGCCTCAGTCATCTCTAGCTTAAATGTTAGTTGGGGCGACAGGCACTCTGCAAAGTTGGGAAGGTGGGCACTTCAAAGTCCATGGTGCAGGGAGGTGGGGGGGATTGTTTTGTCAAGGGATATTGTTTACTTTTTGTTAATGTTTTGGCTAGGGCAAGCTACATATACCACACTATCATTGAAAGCGACATTTGGCGTTCAAGTCCTAGCGTTCAACCAGACCTCCCAAATGGCCCTATAATGAGGGACATATTGGAACTACTTGTTACAGACCCTTATATATGCCCACTAAAATATACATTTACTATCCTGAAATCATAATGAATTGGAGAGACCAAATGAAAAGAGGAGTAGTTATGCAATACATAAAGAGATATTCTCCAGATGCCGTCCTACAGGATACCCACCTTCTGGGCAATGCATGTGGGGTGTTTGATATGTGGGGATATAAAATGATTATCCAAGTGAGCTGTACCTCTGCATCCAGGGAAGTGGGAATCCTGATGAAAAAGTTGCTCCCCCTTACTGTCCATCGCACATGGTTTGGTCAACGTGGACAATAAGCGGCCCTCACTGGATCCTGGGAGTGGGTAAATGTAAACATACTCTCCAAATACGTCCAGCCCGACTCCACAGCACCACCCTCCCTGACTTAAGTACACTACTGCTTAATCTCCTGGATGGGGAACTACTACTGGGTGGGGAATTTAATATGGCACTTTGTGACACCACTGACCACCACCCCCTACAGGGTAGGCGAGTTCTTGAGTTCTTTCCATCAGCCACTTGACGACTTCCTTGCTGCCCTAGGCCTCACTGATGTGCGGTGCGCCCTAAACCCTACCGTACAGCACTTCACATTCCATTCAGAGGATCATGGCAGTCTTTCCAACATTGACTGCATCCTTACTTGGCCTACCAACTTCCCCAGATGCGGAAGATTTGCCATTTGCCCAAGGGCATCACCTATCAGTTTCCATTATAGGTGGTTGGTGGTTTAGGTGGCAGGCAGGTTTGTTGAAAATTAGCACTTAATCCCTGGTACCTAAAAACACCAAAAACACCAAAGACTAGGACAGGATTAGTTTAAACTACAGAGTGCTATTTTGCAGAAAATGAATCAGGACTCAGTGCAAACTCTCTGGGAGGCTTACAAGGCTGTGATTAAGGATCAAGGAATCTTTCTAATAGTGAGGCAAAAAAAAGAAATAATGACTAAATTGGAGACACTAGAACAGGAGATACTGGATCTTGAGGCTAAGATCACCGACCATAATGGGACTGGCACTAAGCCTAAACTTGGCCTAAAACAAAAAGAATACTGAGATGTGGCAACTGATGCTGGCAGGGCGAGACATAAGGCTGAGCAACATCTCCTCTACGAGGTGGGAGATAAAGATGGGAAACTCCTGGCAGGGCTTGACAGGAGGGAGAGAGTAGACAGATGGGTGAGGGAATCTGCACAGATGAGGGAGTACTAATAAGCAATAGGCAAGGAGTGGCAGATGTCTGCACCACATACTATGCCCAGCTCTACTCCCCTTTAGTGACGACAGTGGGGGCAGACTCCGAAAGCTTTTGGCCGATATCCATCTTCCCACTCTCGCTACTGAAGACAGGGAATTCCTGGAAGAAGACATCACCAAAGAGGAAATAGTGAGGGTGATAAGTGAGTTGAAGTCAGGAAAGTGCTAGACCCCAATGATGTGCCGACTGAGCTATATAAGCACACCATCTCTAAGCTCACCCCTCACATGAAGCAAATGTATGAAGGGAGTCAGAAACTGGGATCACTGTAGAGAGACAAAAGACTGGCCTCATTGTAGTCATACATAAAGAGGGCAAACTGACCAAGAATTGTGCCTCATATCGGCCTATCTCTCTCCTTCACGCTGAAATTAAAATTTCAGTCAAAGTGTTGGCTTCCTGATTAATTCAAGTAATTACCACACTGATCTACCTGGACCAATATGACTTTAGCCTGGACGAAGTACGTCACTTAATTTGTGCTGCCTCCACAAAGTACTGATTCAGGTTGGAAGGATACAAGAAGAAGCCTTGTCCTCTCCCTTGATGCCTGCATGGCTTTCAATACTGTAGAATGGCCCTACTTGTTTCAAGTGCTGACTAGAGTGGGTTTGGATCTAAATATATATAATGGGTATGGCTCCTATATGCCTTTCCCCTGGAGCAAGTGGTGTTTAATGGTGCGACATCCAGAGTGTTCAGCCTCCAAAGTGGCACCCAACAGGGATGCCTGATTTCTTCCCACTCTTTTCTCTTATATTAGAACCCTTTGTGGTCTAGATCAGAATGGATCAACTGATCCGTGGTCTGAGGCAGGCGGAGCACTGGGAGAACAGAATACCACTCTATGACTTTGATATTTTGTTCTATATAGCAGATCCACTCAATACTCTTGACAGAATTATGCATATTGTGGCCCAGTTTGAAATATATTCTGGCTATACCATAAAGTGGATGAAATCCATGATCTATATCCTTAAAGGGCAGACGTCAAATTTGCCTCAGGGGTGTGAAGCATAGATAGGCAAAGATGGTTTCCTGCACCTGGGAATCCACATCCCCACCGATCTTGCCCAATTCTACTCCAGTAAACTGCTCCCCTTGCTGGCACAGTTCAAAAGCGATGTCCGAAACTGGAATTCTTTGCGGCCATCACTACTAAGCAGGGAAGCGCTTTTCAAAATTAAGGTCCAGCCTTGTTTCCTTACGCCTTTCACAAAACACCTTATCTTGTCCCAAAGACCTATTTGGTCAAAACTGAAACCCTGCTTTGGGATGGCGGTCCAGCAAAAACAGCATCACTAAAGAGACCAGGGGGTGGTACAATAGGGGATAGCTTTGCCTGACATTTGAAAATATTATAGGGTGGCAGGGCTCGTGACAATTAATCACTGGATACACTCTCCTCTGGATGAGCCTGCATATCTATGGGGAGATAAATCATGCACCCGGAGGACACCTCAGATCCCTCTATGGTAACCCAAGGTATAAGACTAGTGGGAGCCCAAAATCAGTGATGGTCAGCCTCTGGCACACAGTGCTCCATTTACTTGGGTGGAGGCTAAAGATAACACAGGCTACTCCTCTCTGAGACTCTGAGAAATTGGGCATATTGGGGATGCTACCTGGGGTCTTCAAGTGGTACCTTATTGTCCTTTCCAGGATAGGGGATCTCTGGTCGCAAGGGCAGGTCCTTCCCTTTGATGAACTGCAACAGTAATACCACCTTGTACCCATCAAATGTTACCACTACCTCCAATTGCGATATGCTATTCAGACAGCGCTCTCCAAGGAGGACCTGGCTTGACAGTTTGGGCTGGACTATTCCCATGGGGAACAGGGTCAAGACTGATTTGCATAAGGCTGGGTCCAAACTGGAATGGCATGGGTAGCAATAAAAGTATGGATTTAGGCCCAGAGGTCTGTACTGAGTGTGAACGTTTGACATTGTTCTGCATTCTGCCTATCACTTGTTCTTTTTGCATTTGCCCTCAGACAGGCCATTAATGTCAAGTATAATTTAATGTGTATCAATCAGCTATTGCAGATAGGCTCAAGGGCCACCTTCAATCCATGCCAGAGTTATCCCATCCATGTATTTTTCATGTGGGAAGTGTCGGCAGCTATAAAGCCCGCAGGGCTTCCAGAGCAGCATCTTATGCCCAGTGCCAGTACAAGCAGAGTCCTGCAGGTTACCGCTTTTCACAGCAGGCCAGCAAGAGCTCGGATAAACAACATAGGCAAGTTATATTGGATCCTAAGAACAAGAACTCCACAACTATGCAATCATATTGGATGGTAGTAGGCTCCAGCCCCCACCCAAGAGATACTGATAGGCTCCAGGATTGGTTTACTGACTGGCAACTGCCCTTGCCGGTTTTGGGGCTGGAAACCAAGGAAGAACTCAACTAATTTGACAGAAAAGGCTGCCTGAACCCAGAATTGATTAACTCATGAGGGGCACTGAAGGTGTCCTTGTATTATGGAGATTTTGCTCTGAAGAACAGGATGCTGCGAAGGAGCCCAGGGGAGACAAATCAACACCTCTAGAGTGAGACAGCAAGCCCACCAATGATGCACAAAGAATGAGGTCTGCAGGTTCTGAGGTGTCCCCACAGCTCAAGTGACTGTAGTGGCACCTGGGGCTAAGGGTGTCATGAAATAAAATGGTGAGTTCTGCTGCATTAAGAAGTGCCAAGATGTGTGACATAGGGCTGGAGGACTATGAAGACCACCTGTAGACCAATTAGGAAGAAACAACAAGTGCCAAAAGAACACCAACACCATCAAAGGAGACTGTACTTGTGTAGCACGTTAAATGCTGCAACCCAGTTTGGGCATCAGCTTGTTTAGTAGGCAGGAGGGGTTGTGATTCGGCACTGCACAACGAGCATCACAATGCAGCACAACTACATTTGATTGGTCCAGGTGCTGTAGAAATGTATCTAAGTTTGTGGTACTGGCCCTTCTAACAAGGAGCACAACCGCTCCAGCTGTGCCAGAGCAAGGACAGCAAGATGCCTGAATGGTGGGCCAAGGTAACACACACCACCAAAAGTGGGCCTGCTACCACTGACAGCAGTGCTTGCAGGCACAACCTGCTTCAAAAGGACTTCACAAAGTCAACATCAAGGGCAGAGAGGTGAAGAGGCATTGTACCCAAGATAGGCTGGAGAAGTCCACATCTAGATGGCCTTGAGACCTTGAGCTTGAGAGACAGAATGACTTTGCCAGAACTACCCACAATAGTTTCACCAAGATCCACACCCAGAGCCAAAGCACATTGCCACAAGTAACTGGTGCCAGAGTACCATGGGTACTATTCCCTATAGTACCCTTAATGAAAGCCCTCTGTTGTGTACAGTATATTTCCATTGTATGTGCTAGCATTAAAGTACTTTTCATTTTAATACTGAAGAATTAGCTGAACCTTTATTTATTGATTATTACCTGGTGCACACAGAATGCTAACCTTGAACCCCACATCACCTCCCTGAGTAAGCACTGGACTGTCCAACTTCTATACCCTGAGTGTCAAATTGTAAAGCAGTTACTTGGTATCCAGTTTGGCTGTTAATGGTACGATTACGTCCCAGCACACCAGTGGCAAAAGGCTCTGTTTATTACAATCTGAGCCCAGTAATCTCTAATTTCCCTGGGACTTCAGAATAAATTCCCACAATTCTCTTTACATTTATCAATTTGAATTCTTTCAGCAGCCTCCCCACAACGCATTTCACTCTTAATCAATGTAAAGGTAAAATAAGATTCTCCATTACTTTTTTGCACCGTCTCACTCTCCTGCTTCACTATTTATCAGTGTTGGCATAAAAGCTGCAATAGGCTTGGCCGAGTGTGTGAGTTGCAACCCATCACTTTTTTTGTTCCTCTGCGCGACGCCCTTTGACAGATCTGCCCACCTCACCATGGTGCGGCATTAGGGCCCGGGGCCCAGATGGCCAGGCCCCCTCCTTGCTCTCACGACTCTTTGGCCATGGTGGGGAGTGGGTGTTGGTGTACTTGCGGGTCGGTTCCGGGGTAGCTTCCGGTGGATTTGTGGGGTCAGCGTTAGCAGGGAGTGGCACGCAGTTCGGTGTCACTTATGCTCTCGTGATGGTCGGGCATATTTAGGGCACAAGTGCCCTGGGCCTCTCCTTTCACTACGGAGGCATCTCAATGGTGGGAGCGGATGGGGCTGCACACTTTACCCATCCACCCGTCCCTTTATAGAAATAAACGGTGAAAAAATGAACCACCAGATCGCTTTACAACAGCGGGGTGAGTCCTCCAACTCATTTCCTAGGGCTGATGGAAGCTATCTGATTCCCAAAGAAGAATGTTCACACTGGTTTGGGGCAAGGGCGCACAGTTAAACAGTGCAGGGCATGGGGTCCCAGCCCCTGGTCACACCCTAGGAGCTCCGTAGACAACCTAGTGTTGGTGGCGAGGGCCCCTGGGGTTGCCAAAAAGGTTACAGGGAGTGGGGACTGCCCCTCAGGGTTGGAGGTGGAATGCACCTGTGTGGTTCTCCTTGGGATGAAGGTTGACTGGACCTTAGTATTAGATGATTAAGTAATAATAGAGGCGCAACTATGAGTATTTGTATCATAACAATGACGATTGTGACAATTTTGCGTTCGTTCAACTATAACTGTGTTTCCTGACTCTACTGACAATTAATTCTTAGTTGTGTGCTGTGTTTGGATTTAAAAAGATAAAAATGTTAAGATGTCATGTTTTTAGTCTTTTTACTGCAATAAACATGACCCTCTTCTGAAAGCATTTTGTTGTCTGTCATTGACTGTTTGGGTTGGGGAGGGGGTGCGGCCCAGTTTGAGGACTCTGGGTCATATAGCACGCAGGGTAGACCTAGATGTTGGTTCCAAGTTCATTGTGCCGTAATACCCACGTGTTGGGCCTGGCCCTTTTTGCAGGGTTATCCCCAAACTTTTTGCCTTCCTACTCCTGTTTTTCTGACCCTCTTTTTGTTGGCTTTAGGACTCTGGGCACTTAATCACTGCTGATCAGTGCTAAAGTGCATGTGCTCTCCCCTTCGAACTGGGTATGATTGGCTTACACCTGATTGGCACATTTAGAATAAATGCTACTAGTGGGCCTTACGGCGCAGTTTGTGCCACCCACAGAAGTAGCCTTTCAAACCTTTCTCAGGCCTGCCAGTGCAGGGTCTGTGTGCACAGTTTACCGCCACATTGCCTTGGCATCTAAAGTTATATGCCAAGCCTGGAACTCTCCTTTTACTACTTAATGATTACCCCTCCCTGAGGTAGGTCCTAGGTAGCCCTATGGACAGTGTGCTGTGTAGATAAAAGGTAGAACATGTGCCTTTATTGTGTGGCATATCCCGGTAGTGCCTATTTGGTTTCTCGCTGCTGTGAGTGCTGCTCTTCTCATTGGTTTGGATTGGGAATTGTCAGGCTGCTCGCCTGGCTGCCGTGGTCTGATTAAGGAGGGGTACTCAGCAGCTTGCGTACAGTGGAGTGCATAGCCTTTAAGGCTGCGTGCTGAACGTGACGACTGCTTGTTGTCTGTTCCCACCCCCATCCCTGTACTCACCAGTACTTCCAGATTTCTTGGTGCTCTCCAAGCGCTTGCCGTCCGGTCCTTTTCATCGGGCCTTCAGTTTTTTTGTCTTATTTTTTTCCACATTGTTTTGCTTTTCCCTGGATCTTCGCAGTCAGGATTCCTGGAAAATAGAAAAGAATACAGATATCAGGAAAGCTGGAGATGTTCAGTCAATATTAGGTTTAATTACTTTATATTAACAAACCGTAAAAGTTTACTTATCTGATTTTTCAACTGGCAACTCAGGTGAAGTTAACCCTGGTTCTCTGTATATAGTTTAATCTAAAAGAAAAGACAGGATATACCATTGAGTATATTGTTCTTCAAAACACATTTTCTTTTCATTTGTACATATGTTAAAAAGACTCATGCTGAGGTATCTATTTTGGGACATTAATGAATATATTTGTATATAGTAAAAGCATTATTTGAGAGTTATCAAAAACATATCTATTCTCATTTTCAGGATAAGAATTAGTGACGCTTTAGAAAATTTGAACTGTGGTATAGGACCGGCGTTCTTTTCCTTCTAGTTTGTATTATGGTAGGTGCAATACAAAGTATGAAAACTTATGCACATTTATATTGTATACTGGAGAGTATAACCCTGTTTTTTTAGATATCTTGTGGAGGAAAAAGACAGTCCTTAGGAATCAGGCCCTGAAAAGAAAGGGAGAAGAGACATAAGGTATGCTATGAGGAATAACTGAGCTTAGATAGAATAGATACAGTACTACAGATTGTAAGATATTTAAAGAGTGTTCTTTGTTTTATTTAGAAAGAAAGCCAATGTTATTCAAGTGGAAGATTTGGTCTGGCCCTGGTCACAATTCGTCCCTTCATCCCAGTGAGACAGGCGTATATGGTTTTGGGTCCGTTTGCCTCTCAGGGAGTTTTGGAACTACGTTGTGCCCATTTCACTCCTGCAGGAAAGGTACGATTCTGACATGAATTCCTTTACTGTATATATGTGCAAGGGGTAATTTCTGATCCATGACAAGTAGCATGTGCATATTTGATATGCTTGGAATAGCAGTGAGAAATCCTGCTGATTGATGTAGGTGGATTTTTTATTACTATGGGGGAAATGCCACTTTTAGGAAGTGGGTATTTTACTGTGCTTATGCCTCCTGTGCTTTGGAACCTGCCTCTAATCCAATCATAAACTGTTCTCTGAGGTCATGCCGAGGAGTTTCACACACACTCCTGAGACCTTACTCTGTGTCTCTTCTATACCTTATATTTTTAGGTGGGTGACATTAATGTTAACTTATGTATTTTGCACTTTATTTTGAGGGGGCTGAGTCTGGTTGCTCAACTTAGAAGCAACATATGATTATAATCTTTGTTACATCGGTTTAGGTGAGACGGAGGGCTTACACGTCCTTTTTCTCTACATACACGCCAGCTTAATTATTGGGGAGCAAGACACAACGCCCCCAACACAAGAATTTACCCAAAAGAACTGTTTTGTTTATAGGTACGTGACCTTTTACTTTTAGAATTATGACATATTGCTTATGCTTGTCACTACTTCCTTAGTATAGCGATCTTCTCCTCTAGATCGCACCGTAAAAGATTTTGGATCCATACATGCTGACTTATGAGTACTCCCTCATGAAGACTCGGGGATAATAGTGTTTTGCCCCCGTCACGTGATTCCCACTACTCTTTCTCTATTGATCATACATTATCTTGAAGAGTTTTACTTGATTAGGATAGGCCATTTATTCATGTTAACACCTTACTTATACTTGGCCCAGAGGAAGCCAATGAGATTAATTTCTCTGAGACGAAACATGTGTTGGCTGTTGGATGTTGTTGTGATGACCACATATGGAATCTTTCTGATGTGATGAACATGTATGAAAACCTCGCACAAGAATAAAGACACTGAACTTTAACTCTGTTTGGATTATATATTGATTCACCGAAGACCAAGAAGCTAACTGCACAGACTCTATTCTTATTTCATACGAGTGCCCTGGCCTTTTGAATCAGTTTGGTTTTTCCTATTGGAGAAACGCTGGAGGTGCTGGGAGGACCCTCCGTTCGGGAGCACCGTATTTACTATCTATTGTTAAAGAAATGTTTTGGTGATATTCTGTTAGCGCCTATCCCTATAATTTTCCCCCCTTTTCTTCACAACTTTCTGTTCTCTGAGTTTGTGGATGGAAATGATGAGAAGTGATTAGCTTGTTTTAATATACAACATGTTTGTACGCCATCAAATGTGGCATTAGGGAATTACATTTTCTTATTCAACTTTCTTTTATCAAATGGTTTGGTGATTCTAAATGGTTAAGTGCCCACAGATGTCCTGGCTAGGAAAACATTTAAGCAAGGTAATCAGAACTGTCCAATTGATTATGTGTTTGTACCATTATGGGCATTTCAACTGATTGAGAAATTGGAAGTCCTAACGGTGGAGGGATTGATTATTACCCCTACGTACAATCCTTAAAGTGGACGTTGCACACAGACAGACGAGAGACCTATATTTAAAAGTTGGTTGCTCAAGACGTTTAAGAATGAGGCTATCAGAGAAACACTTAAGTTAGTTGAAAGCCCTACAATACAATAATGGTGGACTGGACTGTGGGGAGGTATCCTTAGATCCCTTAGCCAGGTTTGATGTAGTAATAAAAAAGGTGGCTGCGTGCTTTAAAACTGAACTTACGGCCTTCAATTCCTTACAAAATAAAAACAAAGCACGCTATAAATAATTAGTTCAACAAAGAATATAGAATATTAAAAAGTAATATTCGAAGGTTGGAAAGGTATCAAAGGTGCTCAAGAAATAAAATAGGGGGATGGCACCTCCTCAGGTTAAAGAGAAAGTTTAATAACTTGGTAGCTTGGAAAAAACGGGTATGAAATGCAAATTGTTGGGAAGTGATGATGCAGACCATTGAGACCAAAAATGTCTGTAAATTCTGGAGGCTGGTACAAAATGGGGCAGGTAAGTACCGGAGGCAGTCATCAGGTCACGTGGGCGAGGATGTGTGTGCACTTTTTTTTAGAGAAGACCTATAATCATGGTGTCATAGTCGACCAGAGTCCTACTAGTTTCCTTATTAGGAAAAAGGCAAAGAAGGGGTTCTCTGAGTCAGCGGTTAAGGATACAATTAACAGGTTAACGCTCACCAGGGCTGCTGGCCTGGATAATGTACCAGTGGTGGTAATAAAAACTAATATTACATGGTGGTCCAGGGTGTTTTATATCCTTTTTCTGGAAATACTGTTGACGGGAAGATTTATGGATAGTTGGAAGGGAGCAGTGATCAAACTAACACATAAAAAAGGTGATTATGCCCTCCCGGGAGGCTACTGGCCAATCAACCTGTTGGATGTAGGTGGCGAAGTTTTCTCCAAAATTCTTTTAGAGATAGTAAAGGAGTGGGAAGAAGCAAACTCTATTATACCTCAGGAACAGGGTGGTTTTATGGAGAGCCAGTCGATGATTGACCACTGTTTTAGTTTGTGGGCCATTGCAAATAAATCTTTAGAGGAGGGCAGAGTATTTTATTGTCGCTTTGTTGATTTTAGCTCTGCATTTAGCTCTGTCGATTGTGTATTACTATGGGAAGTGTTACAGGAATATGGGATTCCAAAACACTTGCTCTTAATCATGCAGGAAATCCACAGGGATAATTTGGCCCAAGTCAAACTGTAGAATGAGGGCTCCCTTTCTAGGAGAATTAATATAAGAAATGGCCAGGGCAAAGGTGTTCATTGGCCCCAATGTTGTTCCATGTTTCTGCCTGATCTCCCCAAGGTCTTAAGGTTAGCAAATACTTTGAGCCAAAAAATAAACAGCACACATATCAGTTATCTCTTATATGAAGAGGATTTGGTGATTTTTGATTGGACAGAAATTAGGCTCCAATGAAAAGTGGACATATTTGGGGACTATTGTAAGAAGAAAAAAATGAAAATAAATAAGGAAAAGATTAAAGTGCGTCAAATAGGGAAACACAGGAAAAGTATGAGCTGGGTAATAAATAAAGTTAAAATAGAGAGAGATAATCTATATAAATACCTATGGATATGGTTTTCACATAATCTAGGCTGGAAGAATCACTTGCCTTATCTCAAGATAAGGCACTTGTGTCTGTAGGGGGACTAAGGAAATGTGACAAATGATATGGGGGTCCCTCTCAGCAGCCGTTCTGATGGCATATCAGGCTATGAGAAGGCCACAGTTCATGTACGGATTTGAGGTGGTTGGTATTGGGGGCTAAAAGAGTTGGAACCTGGAAGAAGGAAGGTGCTTGAAAAGGTTACTCTCCCTCCCATCCTCGACCATGGTGCAGGCACTTAGAGTGGAAACAGGCTTACTAGGGTGGACACATTTAGCATATGCAGAGATATTGAAATTCTGGATATGAATAGATAGTGCAGAAACATTGAAAATCTTCCTCTTATGTAAAAAGGAGATATTGCAAACTGACCCTGTTTTTTTTAAATATGGTCTCAGGGGTAGGGGACAAGCAATTGAATTACTGGTTGATATGAGATTTTTAGGTGTGACGTGTGCTATTGGGCAATTTTTTAGTTTTTGTGGATACATTTTTAAAGACAAATTGTGAATAAATAATTCATCAGTGGGTGTTAGTTACTAACATATGCTGGGGTGTGTTTTAATATATGTTATGTTCTGGTATTTATTTGCTTACATTGGAGATTTTTTGTGACAATGTGTTTTAGATTTGTTCCAAAGACCAAGGTCTAAATAAACATATGTTTTCACTGACAGACTGCAAATCAACTCTAGGGTAGAGTTCATTTGCAGTCAGATCTCGTCTAGGGTAGAGAAACCGCTGGGCTTTGTGCACACTTTCCTGACAGCCATCACACAGGGAGGGAGGAGGCGTAACAGGATTACATCTGCATACTGAATGGTCTTCCTGGGCTTGGAGAGAGGGAGGCGGGCCCACTTACATCTGTATAGGCTGTGTCCTGTCCTCACACAAAGGGCTCGTTTACCCCCTACTGATGTCTGGAGCCAGGGCTGGGGTTCAAAGGGGGTGTTACACTTCTGGGGCTATTTTGAAGTCCCCTCTAGATCAAAGGCATTTTGAGTATAAATTAAGGGGCTGTAATTCCATGGTTTTAGATACTGTGGCCCTCACTATGACATTGGTGGAAAATGCCGCCTACCGCCACGGCGATGGCCGCCAACATACCGTCGCTGTGGCTACCGACTATCCACCTAATTACGACCGTAGCAGCGCCACACCTGCAGAATGCCGCTTACCGTATCATTAGCCATGATACGGCCGGGCAGTGTTTTGCTGGCGGACGCTGCTGCTGGCAGCAGCGCTGCGTCCCGTCTCCTGCTGGAGGACCCCCTGCAAACAGGTAAGTTGGGTTCTCCGACAGGAGAGGGGGGTGAGGGGTGTTGTGTGTGTGGGGGGGGGGGGGTGTGTGACTGTGTTTGTATGCCTGCATGTGTGTGTTATGTGTGTGTACATGCCTGGGTGTGTGTGTATGTGCATGTTGTGCCGTGTGATTGCGAGTGTGCCTGGATGTATGTTAGTGAGTTTGTTGTGAGTGTGTATGAATGTATGCATGCGTGGGTGAATGTAGGAATGTGTGTGTGTATGGGTATGTATGTATGTGAGTGTGTGTGAGTATATGTCGGGGGTCGGGAAGGGGAGGGTGGAGGAGAACTCTGGGGAGGGGGGCAGAGGAGACCCCTATCAGTGCCAGGGAAGGAACTTCCTTGCTCTCATAGTGCCTACCGACATGGTTTCCATGGCGGTACAGAAACCACGGAACCCATGGCGATGGGCAGGGTCAAAATGCCATGGGCAGCCTAGTGATGGCGGCCGGGCTGGAGACTGTAGTCTCCAGCCCGGCAGTTGTTACCGCCGTGGTGGTCGGTGTGTTAACTATTTGGCTTTGGCCAAACCGCCAATGTCATAATATTGGTGGTATGTACTGCCAGTCTGTTGGCGGTACTACCGCCGCTATTACACCGACCGCCGGGGTCATAATGACCCCCTGTGTGGACTTGTAACTAGACTCTACTGGCTCTACATTATGCACCAGGGAGTACTATGCTGAACCACCATCGTGGACTACTTGCTGGGGCTAACCTACTGTCCACTAGGATGCTAAAGGGACTGCCATTCTGACAAGTGACTCTGTGTGCTAACCTGCCTGCCTACTGCCCCCGAGTGCTCCCCAGTTGTTCCAGATACGGGGTGGGTAGCTCCATGCTTGTGGTTGCCATAATTTTGTGCCCAGTGAGCTTTGGGAGTCTTCCTGCAGCTGGACTTCATGGCTGGTAGCCTGAAACTTACGTTAGACCTGGGGCCATATGTACGAAGGCGTTTTCCCATAGACACAGAATGGGTAAAACCCTTTGTTACATCTGGCCCCTGGTCACTTAGCACGTGGTGAGCACTACAGGTTTCCATGCTTTTGGCGTGGCGGGAGCTAGGTCATGATTCCAGAGATCGCGTGGAGTGCACCCTCCCCTCTTCTCTCTACGTCCAGAGAAGTAATGTGTTGTTCCCTTCCCCCTGCCACCCGACGAGGGGCCAGAACAATGGAGGAATCCAGTGGCAGCTCCAGGAGGCCTCCAGCAAGCACAGTCGAGGTGCACATGAGATGGTGCCCCCAGGGCATAAGCAGGCATCCCCTTCTGTGTTGGGGCAATCCTGGGCGGCCAGCATGTGCAAGCATCAGCACCTGCTTCTGGTGAGCTGCCCACATTGGGGAGTCCCTCCACACGGATGATGATGCAGGCGAGCCATGTAGAGGGGGCAGCTGTCCCCCCAGAAGGAGACTCCTCCCAGGACCCACACAACTTACTTCAGCTGAAGATATTTTCAGTTGCTGAGACAGCTGCACTGCACACTCATGGGCAGCTTCAATGGGGCATTTCTAAGACAAGGGACCCAGCAAGGTATCTGACAAGGCCTCAGAGCTAGGAGGCTCTTTTGGAATCCCGTATTTCCCCTGGTGGGGAGCCCGTTCTGGCCCCAGCTATCCTTTCATTATTTCCCAGCACGGTGTCCCTGCTGACATGGGGAGTGTGTGGACCCTCCCTCCTTTATAGGAAGGAAACCTCGACGGAGGTCGTGTTCCTGCATAGCCCCCTTGTGCCATAATTATCATGGCAATGGGGAGTAGACGTTTCTGTACTTGATGTGGCGGGTTTCCACTTAAAGTGTAATGCATAAAAGGCTTGCATATGCACTGTAGCCTTCGTATGGAAGATATGTTGGGGTGATTGTTTTATGTTCTGCATTTCAGTACTGTATTTTATGGCCGTAGTGTTTTGGCTGTATTTTCTGACCTAATGTGATTTTATATGTTGTTTTCGTCCTGTCAGGATAAGGAGCATATTTCAGGATCTGTATAGTAGGCATAGGGAGTGTGGTATTTTACGACATGTGCAATGTAGGAACATTTATTTGCACTCATTGTGATGTTTAACAATTGCCCAGTTGGCAAGGTAATCACTGTTTTATGAGGTTTTGGTCTATGGTTTATAAACAATATGTTTTTATATTTTTACTTAATAGTGTGTTGAGTCTCTTTTGTGGTATATCAATTGTGGCACTGGTGTGTGTGTTGTGCAAATGCTTTACACATTGCCTCTGGGACAAGCCTGACTGCTCTGGCAAAGCTACCAAGGGGGTGAGCAGGGGTTATCTTGTGTGTGTAGCTCCCTTACCATGACTAGAGTGGTGGGTTCTGCCTGGCTTAGGTGCCTACCCTAGCCAACCAGAAACCCCATTTCTAACACCTATTCTGCACCTACTGACAAGTCCCAAGTAGGCTGAAGCTAGTCTGGGGTTGCTTATGTTCTCAGAGGGGACATGGCAGCTCGGGCTGGAGTTTCCTATTGGAGCAAGGCCAAGGCTGGTTTATATGGAACTAGTCCCTGTCGAGGAAGCATGGTTGGTAGAAAAACGGTGGACTGGGATGTGGTCCCACATAATTACCATTGGTCAGAGTTAATCCAGCCATCACTTTTTGGTTTTGCTCAGTTCACCACCTCTATAATTCGTGGCTCTTTGATAACCTTAATTTGAAGAGTGCGACTCCCAGTGTGCTATTTTAATAGAATACGAACACGTTTTCTTGGTGCGACTCACTAAAACAAATTGGACGAGTTGGATCATCATTTTTTAGCATCAATGCCTGATTAGATCTCTGACAGGCCGAATTGAGGGCAGCACGAGCCCTACTAAACAACAGCTCTTACAGACCGCGCTGCTCCATACCTCGAGGGCCCTTTTATTGTCATGTTAAACAAGCGTTTTGGCCTTAGTTCGCCTCCTCGTCATTACACCCTCTAGACTCTGGTACTTGCAATCGCTCTCCTTATCTCAAGGGGAAGGAGGGGTCTACAGTGGAAGCACTTGTTGGGTGATGGCAGAAAACCAAGGTGCACTTCAGACAACGCCCCGGGGTCGAGACATTCGGGCCTGAAGTGAGGCGCGTTGCCAGAGCCATGTCGCACTTAGTAACATCTCTGTTGTGGTGTCCGCGTGATGAGCCCACTCGCGTACTCGAAGATCCTTTGGGTTTCTGTCACCGATGACACGAGCCTGCGAAGCACGTCGAGGTTTGCCTCTACTTTTGAAACCTGTGCACCATATCGTGCCTTATCCATTTTTGAATCGTGTGACATTTGACACATTTAGAACAGCAGTATTCAGCTCCCCTTATCGTTCGCCTGACAGATTCTTCCGGTCACTCCCGGCCTTTACCTACCTTTTCATGCACGGAATGCTTCTCCTGAGCCCAGCCCAACCAAGGGCGGGGACACGGGACAGCTGTCAGCTACCTGTAAACAGATCATGGCCTTGGCCGATGTTGCAAAGAATTCAGCTGAGCCCAGGCGTGGAGAGGAAGCGGTCAAGTCTGAGGGCTGAGGTCCAAGAATAAATTATGTTACGCAGGTCCTGTGAATCACAAGCCGACTTATTATTTCTCCCGTTAACACGTCAACTAGGCTACATAAAATCATATCCAGAACCGAAATGCCTCTTTTTAATAGAGAAATGTTGATATGTCTCCTTCCTCAAATATTACTCACTGTATGCTAGTCAAATGGGCAGGTGGAATTCTTACTCTTTAACGCCTCCTCATTGGATGCTCCCTAAATGTTGTCAGGTATGAAAAAACTAAATACCATTTATAAGAAAAGTATGATCTGCTACCAGCGAAATAAAGAGATCTTTGGGAAATTAACAATAAAGAGCAAGGAAACTCAAAAGGAACTGGTCCACAAGCTTCAGATTGAAGCTAAACACAGATACAAGATGACAGCTACACATCCTTCAAAGGGACAAGCTGCAAACAAAGAGCGGCCATTGTTTGAAACCACTAGCATTATCCCTAGTAGAGCACATTCTCAATCAATAACTTCAATACTGGCTCCACTGGCATACACTTTATTCAAATATACCATTTAAAAAATAGAACAATCATTTGCAATGCAATAGGTCTTGCGTTTGCTTGAGTTAGAGCCATTAGTGTTGTAAATTCCTAACTGGATTTTTCTTGCCATATAAATTGAAAATGAAAAGTAAAACAGTTGACATGAGCAAGTTGATTCAAAGTGCCACGGCTGACTTGAGAATGAGCGCGAAGAAGAGACACAAAAGGAAAAAGAAGTTCGTTCGCTTTCAAACGTATCAGCAAACATGCAATTATCCATGCAACAGGGTCAACGGCCAAGACGGTAACAAAACTTCTGCAAGGACAGACAAACTTAAAGCATTTACCAATTATAACAAAGGGGCTTTGAAAGGCAAGCCCATTAACGAGCGATAGTGATGGATGTGCAGTGGATGTGGTTAAAAGCCCACAGATAGATTACAACAGGCTAGAGCCCTTTCACACTCAGCCTAAAAAAACCAACAAAGTTCAGCCTCATCCATTCTCACGTTGCACATCATTATCCTCATTTTATGCTGTTGAAGGACTTTGATTGTGGAAACGTCATTGTCTATCGACGTAAAAGCCCTGTGGGATTCATTTTATGAAGAAGACTATGGGCCAAATCAAAAGTCGGCAGAGGGGAATACTCCATCACAAATGTAACAGATATCTTGTTTGCCATATTACAATTCCAATCTATCCTATGGGGTTCGTAATACTGCAGATGGGATATCGTCACGTTTATGATGGAGTATTTCCTACGCAGACATCTAAATCAAGCCCAATGACATACTTTGGTACTTTAATTTTTGTGTACACTTAATGCGCATCACACCTCCATGGGTAGCAGTGTGCTTCACATAGAGTACAAAGAGGAAACTATATGCAACACAAGGGGCATATCAATTGGGAACATTGTGTACTAGCAAGCAAAAGAGTACACATATGCGCATTGGTAATGAAAATAAATGGAAATTAATATTCAACACTCTAATATGTCACAGCATTACAACAGTTATTCCTCTGTGTTTATTTTTCTTGGTCTTCAGTTTGCAGATTGATCTGACATGCTGAACCTTTGGTTCAACTCTGGCATGTAAGAAATTGCATCTCAAGAAGGTACCTTGTGCCCGATACTTCATAATAATTGACTAAGGGGCAGAGGACCTCGAAGTTCATTATTTGTCCCGCTAGGAACAATTAAGTTGTTTGGGGATAGGCCAGATGTCACCCAGGTTCTTTATGTTATGGGACAACCCTGAGGATTGGTTCTTTATGAACTGGAGTTTACATTGATTCTTCGTGGCTCATCTACACACACTATCTTAAGGGGCTGCAGTAGGACAGAACCAATGGTCTTCTTAATTCTATAGTGGGACTAGTTTGCAAGAGCAGAAGAAACTTTCTGGGCATGATATGCAAGTTAATGGTGCTGACAACATTGATGTGTAAGAAGGTGAGATCAGCATCAACGGTACAGGTCTGTGCCCTTTCTAGAAGGTGCTGGAGATTTTCCTAAAACCTGAGGTCAGTCAAATAAAATCATATTTCTGCTTGTTATGCCACTTATCTTAATTTCATTTTTTGATCCTTTTAGGCAGATGGAGTTCTCCTTTTCTCATACACAGCTTTGCAGCAAAGTTATTGTAATACTTTGGTTCTTTACTGAGTGTGAGATGTATTTGAGTGTCTTCAGTACACATCTGTAACTGGAGATGAAATCTAATTATTAGAATGGTTATTTGGGTCTCTTAGTCCCTCTATAATGCCACATGTGCTCCATATAAATGTGCTTACAGTCATGAATGCCAGAAATGTGTGCACATAATCTATAAACCTCTCATTATGCTCTTGTCACCCTGGCACATTAGTGACAGCTGCTCTGTCTCAATGTAAAGAGCTCCTTCCACTTGTCTTGAAGGGAAAATGAAGTCTTTTGTTGAGTACAACTGAACACAAAGAGGTTGTGTGTAATAGTCTAAGACTCCCACAGGTTCATGTTTACTTTAGTACAGACTTTGGAATAGAGACAAATGTGGAAATGTGGGAAATCTGCCTTTTCTGCATGGTCAACCCTGGAATTTTTGCCTTTTGCTGGGCTGTATAGTGTTTCTGGCCTTCGAATTCTGCATTTTTCCCTGCTAACCAGTAGTAACATGCTTGTGCTCCCCCCAATAAACATTGTCAAATTGACAAACTCCGAGTTGGTATTTTTAAGTGGCATATGAGTCCCTAGTATATGGTACAAAAAGGACCTAGGGCCTGGAAGTTCAATGAACCTGGTGGGCTACAGCACCTGTCTTGCCATCCACTACAGTGGCAGTGCAAACATGGCTTGAGGCCTACCACTGTAGCCTGGCTGCTACAGTTTTACATCTGCAGCCTATTAAAATGGCCCTTTTTGACAGGAGAAAACCTCCCCTTTAAGTGTTAATAAGTCACCCCTTTCTAAGCTTTGTAGGCAACAAGGTAGGGTGTATGGTATTTAAAAGTGGGACATATAGAAAATTAATATTACCATACCCTTGCAGTGACAAGGCCCAAAAATCTACTGTCACTGTGGCCAGTCTAGCTGTCCAATCTAAAGAACCAGAATGCATATTAAAATACTAATACTGTATCTCAGGAATGGAACCAGCTAGTAAAATAATTAAACAATTATTTTTAATAGTTGTTATACTATATCCTATGGACATCTTAATATGGAGGGTGGGATATACGTCACGTTTCTGATGGAGTAACCCGTCCGTCAAACTCTAAATCAGGCCCTAAATTAGAAGGTGAAGTCTGACCAGGGAGAACCGACTTGCACTCCATCACGGCCGACCTCATATTGCGCCTAGGTCTTGGCCTACCGTGACTATTAACTAACATTGACACTTTGTGCTTTTTGGTGCTATTTCTCCTTTAAACTAGTTTTGGAGTCATTTGTTTATTAAATGTTATTGTGTTTGATATCTGTATTTTGACTTTACTATTCTTTTGGTACTCCAGAAACATTTTGTACACTGCCTGTCGGTTCTGTGCCATAGCTAGCAGGAGGTTGAGCTCAGGTAAATTTAGTGACATTGAGGGTTCAACCTGACAAAGATTGTGAATATTCCCTGAGCTAGGTAGTCACTACCCCAAATAATCAATTTTTTACAGGACGTTCTGAAGCATGTATGCACAGGTGAGTACATGTGCTAAAGTTACTCAAGTGTAATGTATGAGGGGACGTCAGGTCAGATGATACAGACTGTTGTGATAAGGGTAAAGCGCCCCCTCCAAAGTGGGGGAGCGCGGCCCGTTAGGGGCCGGGGGCTCCGAGGCCCAGCACTCCCCTCAGGCACGCACCCGAGGCCCGGCAGCGGAAGTGCTTCCCTGGAGCAGACGTAGGGTCCGCGTCAGGCCCTGACTGGATCCAGCCGCCGCGGACTGGTGGGGGGCTATTTAAAGCCCCCCCCAAAAGAAGGCTAGCCCTTCTTTACCATTTTGCGGCGGCTGGACGTGAGCGGGGTCCAGTATTTTTGAACCCTTGGCTGTGTTCCTGGCTCTTCGGCGGCACGTTCAAGGTTCGCGCTTTTCCAGGAATCATTGGAGTGGACGTCTTCGGTCTCCGCAGGATTCCCGGATCTTCGGCGTCGTGTCCAGGGTCCCGAGTTGCAGGATTCATCGGCGGCTGGCTGGTCGGAGTGGACCTGTAAGTATATCCCGCTGCGTAAGGTTAGCCGGTTTTGGCTTAATTCAGTGTATTTCGCACAGCGTGCAGCGCGTAGCTGGGGCAATTATTTTCTGCTTTAATTAATATTCAGGGCAGCGCGTAACAGGCGCTATATTCGGTCCTGGCTCGGGGGTGCCTGTGGAAGTTCTTGGAGCGCTGCACTGAGGCAGGAGGAGGACGGCACTGCTGTGCCTGGAACAGTGCCTGGGTCTGTCTTAACAAACAACCCGGCAACGCGTAGGAGGCGCATTTTTAAGGGGGACCAGGCTTTCCCCTGCTACAGGGCGGCATTGTGTTGGGGTGTCCACGTGGGGGCAAAAATGTTTATTCAGGCACCGGATTGCTTGGATTCCGGTCGAGCCTGCATACTCCCTGGGGGTCGGGCAGCACATCAAACGCAGGCTGTTTATCTGTCTTTGTGTACCTTTTGCAATCGTGTTATTTTGCAGACGTTTTGAATCCCTTATTTTACAGTGCTACAGTTTACCAATGCCGCATTGTTTATTGTCCATCTTTTAAACACTCGAAGAGTCTTGTTTTGGACGGGCATCACTTTCTGCCTTAGAGAACTAGTCTTGTGCTTGGGATATGTCACTCTTGGGGTAATGCTGTGATTTGTAGGGTCCCATTTCGCTGGTTAGCTGGGGAATATTTTGCTACTTTTGCATTATAATTCAATTAAAACCCCACAAGCCCATAACAGTCAAAGAAGGTAATGTTGATGTAAAACTGGGGTGGCAACTGGGGGTTTTACAGTTTCCTGTTTTAGCATTGTGTTTGCAATCTTCTTGGGCATTGGTAACTCCTACCTGGTTAAGTCCATCTTGAGCTGACACAGGGTTTCAGCAAAAAAAGAGGGTGGCCTCTGTGTTTGCATTTAATTGCCTGGCTGGTCTTAGCTGGGTTAGGTTGTGATACTTGTGTTCCTTGATTCATTAGTTAACTGTGTTTGTATTCATTTTGTTACAGGATCATCAATAACACAATTAAAAATATATATATATATATATATATATATATATATATATATATATATAGGTATTTTCTTGACATTGTCAGATTAGGGGGGATTCTTGCATTTACATTTGATCATGGCCCCTAAGAAGGCGAGCGCCTCAAAAAGAAATGGGAATGATCCGGAATTACCGCAGTTGCCGAGATTGGTCCTAGAAAAATTAGGGAGAGAGGAGGCAGGCGAGGTCACAGGGTCACCCGTTCGGGATGCTGGTGGGGATAGGAGCAGCCACCCTAAGCGGTCACATGTAGCTCCAAGTGCGGCTTTTCCCCCAGTCAAGCGCACGAGGAAGGGAAGAACGCAGACTCCAGTCTCCCCCACGCAGCCCCTCACTACAGCAGCCCCTACTGCAGTAGCCAGTCCACCTGTTCATATTGACCTACCAGAACCTCCCGCCCCAGTTGCTACCCCTTCCCCCGTGGCCCAGGGCATAGCGGTAACCACCTTTGCATCACCAGTACCGGGGTTAGAAGGGGTCTTAGCGGATATCCGGAAATCCTTGGCCTCTTTGGCACCCGCAGCACAGTCAGGGGCCCCACCCACCCCCTTAACAGGGGTAGCTTTGCCCGCAACAGTACCTGCAGCACTGCCTGTACCCCTCCCTACTCCTAAGGCTCCTGAGCATCAGGCACAGGTGCAGGACCCATCCAGGCAAACATTGCTTGAAGTATCCAGGGTGTTAGCCAGTATTAGTACACCACCTGTTAACTCGCCCCCTCCTACAACGCCGTGGGGGGCGGATGATTCTTTGCAGAACATGCTAAATGAACTAAAACGCCAGGTGGACGCGCTATCAGCTGCACATACAACAAACCCTCAGGCATCTGTTCACAGCCCGAGTGTCACCCTGGCACCGGGCGCTGTTATAGCCTCACCCCCCATAGTTCAAAATGTCCAGCCTGGTGCCAGCAAGGTTCCGGTTCAGGATAACTCTACAAAGGAAGGGACAACAGATGCGTTGCTATCCAGACCAGGTAAGCTGACAGCACACGTTGCTGCAGAGGTTAAGGAGAAGATCTGGAAAGGGGAATTTGTGGACATCTTTTCCAAAGGGCAAAAAGGAGGGAGGCCGAGTCTTCATTCTTTGGGGATAGGAAACCCAAGGTGGAAGAGAATATTACAAATTGGTTATTGGGTTTTAATATATTCATGTCAGTCTTGTTGGAGAAAAAACCCAGAGTTGGCCTCCTCTTTGATTTACTACGCAAATAAAATATTGAAGGCCCAGCACACTTATTTAGAATACACGGGATTTCCGCTGGAATAAGGTAGAGGATCCATCCATTGGATGGGATCAAACTGAGGTTAATGTCTGGCTGGAATGCGTCAACAACAAGGTCTCTGGGAGGCAGCCCTTTCGGCCTCAGGCCCATAGTGAGAGGAAGGGCTCTTTCTGGGCATTCAACCGAAAGGTGTGTTCACGCCCGCAGGTTCATGCAAGTTCAGGCATAACTGTTCCTTCTGCGGGCACCCCTCCCACCCTGAATCTAAGTGTATCAAGAAGTCTAAAGAGAGGGGCAGGGATCCAAGTAAGCCAGCAAATTGACCACCCTCTGCCTTCCCCTATTAGACGAAACACATTGCTTCCATGGTTACAGGCTTACCCAGCCTTAGATTCTGCAAAGTTACTTTTTCACGGGTTTTCCTACGGGTTCAGGATCCCCGCTACAAATGTCGCACCAGTAAATCACTGTAAAAACGTAATCTCAGCATCACAGAACTCTTGTGTAGTAGCCAGGAAGCTGGCAAAAGAGCGGGCCCTGGGCAGGCTGGCGGGCCCCTTTGAAAGACCACCTTTATCTGACTTTGTGTGCTCCCCTTTGGGAGTGGTGCCCAAGAGGGAACCAGGGCAGTTCAGGCTGATTCACAATTTGTCTGCCCCCCCCGGGGGTCATCGGTTAACGATGCCATTGACCCCCAGCTTTGCTCAGTCCGCTATGCATCAGTTGACAACGCATTGGAAAAGGTAAGGGCGCTGGGCCAAGGGGCCCTGTTAGCAAAGACCGACATTGAGTCGGCGTTCCGTCTTCTCCCGGTCCACCCCGACGATTATCATCTCTTGGGTTTTCAGTTCCATGGGGAATACTTCTATGATAAGTGCATGCCCATGGGTTGTAGTATATCATGTAGTTATTTTGAGCAATTCAGCACTTTTCTCCAGTGAGCTTTCTCACTTCGCACTGGTCACCGCGATGTCATTCATTATTTGGATGATTTCCTAATCCTGGGCCCCCGGGGTCTGACAAATGCGGGTGGGCTCTCCAGGCCTTGATAGCAATGTTTGAGGAATTCGGGGTTCCTTTGGCCCCCGAGAAAACGGCTGGTCCCACTACGTGCATCACTTTCCTGGGGATTGAAATTGATTCAGTGGCCGGGGGAGTGTCGCTTACCTCAGGAGAAGTTGCTGGCTTTCAAGGAATCCATTCATGTAATGTTGTCTCAGAAGAGAGTTACCCTCCACTAGCTTCAGGTGCTGGTAGGCCAACTAAATTTCGCACTGAGAATCATCCCCATGGCCCGCCCCTTTTCTAGATCTATTGCTCGTTCAATGTCCGGGCTGTTCGAAAAGCATCACCACACCCGGCTATCTGTGGAGGTTAAGGGAGACCTAAGGTTGTGGGATCTTTTTCTGCAAGATTTCAATGATGCGGTCATTTGGCCCGAGAAGGCAATCTCCAGCCGAACGCTGGGTTTGTACACTGATTTGGCTGGTAGCGTAGGTTTTGGAGCAATATTGGGCCCCCGGTGGTGTAGAGCTGACTGGCCCGAAGTTTGGGTAAGCAAGGGTTGGACCAAGAACATAGCCTTTTTGGAATTATTCCCTATCGTGGTAGCGGTTAATATCTGGGCGGAGATATTGAAGAATGGGGTGGTAATCTTTTGGTCTGACAAAATGGCGGTAGTAGAAGTCATTAACCGCCAAGGGGCTTCATGCCCGCTGGTCCTACGCCTGTTAAAGCACCTGATCTTGATTTGCTTGCAACACAACATTACTTTCAGGGCTAAACATGTGCCAGGGGTTCATAACAACACAGCTGACGCTCTGTATCGCTCATTAATGCAGGAATTTCTGCGGTATCACCCCCAGGCGATGGAGAAGATGTCGGAGTTCCCAGAGTCTCTGTGGAGAATTGGTGCCCCGCCCTCCCCGATTTAATAGCAACATCTCTAGCACCACGTACTAAGAAAGCTTACGAGAACAATTTTTATAATTACAGACGGTTCTTACAGTCACAGCATATTTCTGAACTGTTCACTGAGTTCGCGGTTTGTGCTTTCCTGCAGCATTTAAGACTCCAGGGGCGCCCAGTATCGTGCGCAAAGGCTTATTTGGCGGCAATACGTTTTTTCACAAAGATCAGAAAACTCGAGGCACCTTTGAATACTTTTATTATAAAAAGGGCCTTAGCAGGTTGGGCCAGGGTGGCTAACGTTAAAGCTGATACTAGGCGCCCCATTAACGCACCCCTGCTTGAGAACATCCTGGGCGCACTTCCAGGCATCTGCTCGTCCCCCGCTGAGGCAGCCTTATTCTCTGCAGCTTTTGCTGTGGCCTTTTACGGGGCCTTCCGAATCAGTGAATTGGTGGGCGCATCCAAGGGCGATCATGCGGATGGACTACAGTGGGGCGACGTTACCACCGGCACAGGGTTCCTTTCTATAGTCTTGCGCAAATCAAAAATGGACCAGCTTCAGAAGGGGGCGCGTATCACACTCAGGGCCGCGCCCCGATCACCGTTATGCCCAGAACTGCTTATGAATAATTACCTCAAGGTCCGCCCTCAGGCTGGCTCGTCCACTTTGTTCATACACCTTAACGGGGATTGCCTATCGCAATACCAATTCTTGATGATCTTCAAGTTGGCCTTGAAGGCATTAGGGGTGGAGCAAATAGGTTACTCCTCCCATTCTTTTAGAATAGGGGCAGCCACACTAGCGGCAGGTGCTGGCTTGACGGCCACTGCAGTGAAAGACATCGGGCAGTGGTCATCCGAGTGTTACAGACGTTACATCAGGCCCGAATTGTTATAAAGGTAGCACAGTGCTAGTATATGATCTCCTCACGCTTTTTTCTTTTAATTTCAGTACAATGTCTCAACGTGTAGTTTGGGTTCTGGGGCATTCATTTGTTCGACGGGCGGCGTACTGGGTGCAACAGCTCCGTGGGTCGAATCCGGCGATGGTTCAAGGTGTGGCGTTCCGCTGGTGTGGAATTGGCGGAGTGGACATCACTCAGCTACAGCATTTGGTCAATATGGCGAAGGGATGTGAGGGGCTACAGTCCCCGGATCTTATCATTATTCACTTAGGAGGCAGCGACTTGGTGCGATTGGGCCGCAAGACTCTAAGAGAAACAGTATTTTTAGAGATTACTAAATTGTCAAAGCAATTTCTAAATGCTGCGATTGCATGGTCCCACATGGTGCCACAGCGAAAATGGGGCGCAGGGATCAGGTCAAGGACTATCAATGTTTCGGTACGACGGCTTAACGCTGAGATGGCAAAACTTTGCCCTGGCCCGGGGCGGCTATGGAACATCCCCCACAAACTATTAAAGGTCTCACACATGTTCCACAAGGACCAGGTGCACCTATCTGATACAGGGACTGGTCAATTGATTCATGACATGTGGGCCTTTGCGGGTGGTTTGTTTTGAGGTGGGGAGGGCGAAGGACCTTTTGGGCCCTGGTCGCCCTCGTGGCGGAAATTGAGATATAAATGTGACTAGAAGCAACGGGGGGTCCCCAAGGTGGGGCCCCTGGGAGGACACCTGGGATAGGATCCTGAAGTTCTGAGCCAACCAACGGATGTACACACCAGATCAAGGGGTAAGGGAGCTCAGATCGCTGGGGGGAACATGGGGCTCCAGCTCTTGGCCGCCCCGTTACACCCCGAGTCTGATTGGTGTTTGGAGGAGGGGGCGGAACCTGAAGCATGAGGACAAGGTACAGTGTAGTCAGGTTAACCGCCCCTCCTAGGGATACAGGTGATAGATGGGTCACCTGTGTGGTCCAATGGTGGTTGAGGACAGGATGGGATCCTGTCAGAATTGATTTATGGTCACAAATGCTCATGACATGTAGATATGAAAATGTAAATATGTTGAGTGTTTGGTAAACGGATACCCAGTACTCTTGGGAATATCTAGTATGCTTAAAAAGTTATAAGATGTTTAATGTTTGAATAAACCAGTTCCAACGATTAAAGTTGTCGGTTTGGGTATTTCTGGTGGGGAGTGGGGGTTGTATGGAGGCCTCTGGGTCCTAGGGTAAAGCGCCCCCTCCAAAGTAGGGGGGCATGGCCCGTTAGGGGCCGCGGGCTCCGAGGCCCAGCACTCCCCTCAGACGCGCACCTGTGGTGCGCAGGGGGCCGGACGGACTTCCGCCCCCGGGCCTTACGAGGCCCGGGGGCGGAAGTGCTTCCCTGGATCAGACGTAGGGTCCGCGTCGGGCCCTGACTGGATCCAGCCGCTGCAGACTGGTGGGGGGCTATTTAAAGGCCCCCCCAAGAAGGCTAGCCCTTCTTTACCATTTTGCGGATGCTGGACGTGAGCAGGGTCCCGCGTTTGACCCACCCACCCTCTCCTTCTGTTAGGCTGTAGGCATGTGTATTGTGGAAATTGAGATACAAATGTGACTAGAAGCAACAGGGGGGGTCCCCAAGGTGGGGCCCCCGGGAGGACACCTGGGATAGGATCCTGAAGTTCTGAGCCAACCAACGGATGTACATACCAGATCAAGGGGTAAGGGAGCTCAGATCGCTGGGGGGAACATGGGGCTTCATCTCTTGGCTGCCCCATTACACCCCGAGTCTGATTGGTGTTTGGAGGAGGGGGCGGAACCCGAAGCATGAGGACAAGGTACAGTGTAGTCCGGGTAACCGCCCCTCCTAGGGATACAGGTGATAGATGGGTCACCTGTGTGGTCCAATGGTGGTTGAGGACAGGAAGGGATCCTTTCAGAATTGATTTATGGTCACAAATGCTCATGACATGTAGATATGAAAATTTAAATATGTTGAGTGTTTGGTAAAAGGATACCCAGTACTCTTGGCAATATCTAGTATGCTTAAAAAGCTATAAGATGTTTAATGTTTGAAGAAACCACTTCCAATGATTAATGTTGTCGGTTTGTGTATTTCTGGTGGGGGGTGGGGGGTTGTATGGAGGCCTCCGGGTCCTAATCATTCATGTGTTCCAGGGGCGGATCCTCCATTAGAGCGGAGGAGAGTCACCCCCGACAGCAGCAGCTGCTGCAAACCTTTAGCAATGAAACAATAATAAACTATGTTTATTATCGTTGGGTTGCTAAAGGGGTGGGGCCATGGGGTATGACGAGGGGAGTGCACAGTGCACTCCCCTCAGTGCGCATGTGTGTTTGGCCGGCCGTCTAGGGCTGGCTATACACCCATGTGCACACAGATCTCTCCAGCCCAGCAACAAAGTTGCCTGGCTGGAGAGAGCCTGCATGGGCTCCCATTCTGCCTGGGAGCGCCCTTGCTGGGTGCTCCCAGCCAATCCTGACGCTGCTTTGAGCATCTTCAGGATTGGCACAGGGCAGGCTGGGAGCCTGTGTCTGCCTGGAGTGGAAGGGAGAGAGGAGTGGCGCAGTGCAAGAGTAGAGCAGGTAAGTTTTATTTTTTATATTTTAAATTGTTTTTATTATAAATACCCCACTATCCCCTCTGCCACACGCCACCCCTTTTAATCCCTGCGAGCCGCGACTGATGAGTTCAGTGCCTGGTCTAATCTTTACATGAAACATGGAATAAAAAAGGAGGAAATGTGCGTGTCTTTGTACAGCAGTGTTGCAAATCCTACATTGCAGCAACCAAATCATGATGACAGGACAACGAGGAATTTGGTGATGGGTAGAATTAGCTTGAGAAAGTCATCACTATCTTGTTCTCAAGGTTCAATGGGCACCCAAGGGTGTTATCAACCTCTGGTGGACGGAACTGCAGTGCAGCACTGCTAGATCCTCCAGAGCCCCCACATGAGGAATACATTTTGTGATTCAGAGTTTGGGTGAGTTGGACATACAGAGATTTTATGTCTACGGTCAAACTGACCCAGGGCTAAGCATTTTAAGAGATGATTTTCTCTCAGAAAATGTAGGATTTTATTTTTATTTATAGATCAGGATTAATGCAGTACATTCATTGTGGTGATTAAGCGCTGATAGAGTACAATTCCTATAAAGATTTATGAACCAGAAGTGAAAGTCAAAATAAATTAGGTAAATGTAGGAAATTGCATATTTACCAATAATATCCAATTCTTAATATGCTGTAAATTGAAGAGAATACATATCTTACAATAACACAGTCCAATCAAGATTATGGGCCTCATTACGAGCCTGGCGGCCGGTGGTAGGCTGGCGGTAACACCGCCAGCATATTATGACCATGGCACATTAGCCACGCCCATACCGCCGGCCCCTCTAACATAACGCCAGGCTTCCGCTTGGCAGTCATAATACCCAGCGCAGCTGTGTAAGTACCGCTGCTCTGAGGATTATGAGTCCCCAACCTCCAGCCTGTCCATGGCGGTAACCACCGCCATGGAGAGGCTGGCAGTAAGGGGGGCTTTGGGTGCCCCTGGGGGCCCCTGCACTGCCCATGCACATGGCATGAGCAGTGCAGGGGCCCCCAGGCAGAGCCCCATTGCGCATTATACTGCCCGAACTTCGGGCAGTGAAATGCGCAATGGGTGCTGCTGCACCCGCTGCACATCAACAATGCTGCTGGCTCTATTACGAGCCAGCTGCAATGTTGATGTGACTTTTCCATTGGGCCAGTGGATGGAAACGCTGTTTCTGTCTGCTGGCCCAGCGATAAAGTCAAAATAGGGAACCAGATATACCGCCAGCACTGGCGGTATACTGGCGCCTGCAACTTCGGCAGTCTTTTGAAAAGGCCGCCGAAGTTGTAATGAAGGCCAATGTATGTATGATGTACAATCAAACCACAAATGCAACAAAGATTAAAGAGGCAAAAAGTACAGATATCACAATTGTTTAGGAATAAAAATGACAAATCTCACATTGATGCAGTATCAAGAAAGTACAAATTGCACAACGGTATAGGATCAATAGAATATAAATCTAATCATTATATAAAACCAAGACTGCAACTTTCATATTGTTTTAACATTAAAAGAGTACAGACACCACAAAAAAGTAGCATCAGCACAGCAGAAAGCATGGGGAAGGGCAATAGGTCTGGCTTTTATTTGAGTCCTGGATATGCTATTAAGAAAAAAAACCAGCTTCAGTGACGAAAGCAAAACAAAAAAAAAAATGCTTTCTGTTTACGGTGCATCAGTGACATAATTAATTTAACATATGGGGATTCAGTGTACTTTTGAGATGCAAAAATGTTCCTCATGCCCTGAACTAAAAGCACTCGATAGGAGGCAGAATGAGACACCAAACAACTAATATCATGAGGTACGAGAGAAATACTCTGGGCAGAGTCAAAGCCCACTTTAGTTATGTTTTCAAGAATTGGTAACAATAGGTGTTCAGAATAATAGGAAGCTGGCTCTGTATATACTATATCAAAGTGAGATATAGTGTGCACAGAGTCCAGGGATTCCACAGAGGCTTAACAGAGGCTAATGTAGATAATACTAATGCTCTCTTTTGTGGTTGTGTGGTTGAGAGGTTAGGCTTGTCAGAGGGTAGCGCAAAGCATTTTTTGCATACACACAGAAAATAGGAGAAGCACACACTCAAAGACTTAACTCCAGAACAATGGTTTTTAAATTGCAAAAATATATTTTCTTAGTTTATTTTTAAAACCACAAGATTCAAGTTGCAGGAAAGTACCTTAAAAGTTTTGTATTTCACACAGGTATCAACAGTACTTTGTTTGAAATAGGTAGGTAATACAGTTTTGGAAATATTGGCAAAAAGCTATTTTAAAAATGGACACTTCAATTTTTAAACAGTTCCTGAGGGGAAGAAAAGTTAGATCTGTTTGCAGGTAAGTACACCACTTACAGTCTCAGTCTCCGGGTTTTAGGCGGTCCACCGGTTGGGGTTCAAGTTAACCCCAAACACCCACCACCAGCAACATGGGGTGGGCAGGGTGCAGAGGTCAAAGTTGAGCAAAATTCACGTGGGCTCTTATGAAGATAGGGGGTACTTGGAATCCAGACAGCCAGCAGGTATGTACCTGTGACTCGGAGGGCAGACCAGGAGGAATACTGGAGAGGCCACAAGTAGGCACCAAACACACACTCTCAGCGGCACAGGGGCAGCCGCTTGCAGGGTGCAAACAGGACGTCAGGTTTCCAATGCTGGTCAACGAGGAGACCCTGGGGGTCACTCAGAGGCAGCAGGCGAGGTCCGGGGGGGTTGTCTCGGGCACACCACTGGTAGGGCAGGGAGGAGGACTGCCTGCTGAACGATGAGACACCGTGGGTCATTTTCTCCAAGGCCTGGGGGCTGCGGGTGCAGTGTGTTGGTTAGGCATCGGATATCTTCGTCCAGAGCTCGCTGTCAGGGGGGGTCCCCGGGATTCCCTCTGCAGGCGGCGTCGTGAAGGGGTCAACCCAGGGTGGGCACTTGCTCCCAATCGCCTGGGGACCCTCTCTTGTTGGGTGAACCACCTGGACATGGGCTGTGGGCCGTGGGCATCGGGTGCACAGGGGTCAAGTCTCATACATCCAGAATGAGGTGGGAGTCCTTGGTTGTAGGTTTCTTCAGACAGAACCGCTGTCCTCTGGAGTTCTTGGTCCTTTTTGGTGCAGGGCAGTCATCTGGAGTTGGCAGAGGTCACAGGTCCCAATGGACGCTTTGCTGGTCTTTTTTGCAGGTTCTTTGAAGCAGGAGACAGGCCAGTAGGGCTGGGGCCAAAGCAGTTGTCATCCTCCTTCTCTGCTGGGTGTTTCAGCTTAGTATTCCTTCTTCTTCTTGTAGTTCGCCAGGAATCTGGTGAGTTGGGTTCAGGGAAGCCCTTAAATACAAGATTTAGGGGTGTTGCAGGAGTCAGAGGACAGTAGCCAATGGCTACTGTCCCTGATGGTGGCTACTCCCTCCTTGTGCCTCCCTTTGGGGAGGGGGACACATTCCTATCCCTATTGGTCCCTGTCCTCCAAACCAAGATGGAGGATTCTGCAGGGAAAAGGGTCACTTCAGCTCTGGACACCTTAGAGGTAGTCCCAGCTGAAGGTCACTCCTCCTTGTTTTTCTTAAGTTTCCAGCCGAACTGGCCGTCAAAAGTGAGGGCTTGCCCAGGGGGCAGGGATATCCGCTAGCTGGAATGCCCTGGGGCACTCTAATGCAAGGCCTGAGTCTATGAGGCTCACCGCCAGGTACAGTGGTACAGTTCCTGCAGGGGGGGAGATGTGAAGCACCCCCACCCAGAGCAGGCTTTGATTCTGGCCTCAGAGAGCACAAAGGCCCTCACCCATGGGGTCAGATGCTAGTGGCAGGCTGGCACATACCAGTCAGTCCTACTCTAGAGGATTGGGTAAAATACAGGGGGCATCTCTGAGATGTCCTATGTGTGCATTTTGTAATAAATCCCACACTGGCATTAAAGGGGGTTTATTGTGCTGAGAAATTTGATACCAACATTCCCAGTATTCAGTAAAGCTGTTATGGAACTGTGGAGTTCAGAATGACAAACTCCCAGACCATACACTTAATAACGCCACACTGCACTTACAATGTCTAAGAATTGAGTTAGACACTGCAGGGGCATACTGCTCATGCAGCTATGCCCTCACCTGTGGTATAGTGCACCCTGCCTTAGGGCTGTAAGCCTGCTAGAGGGGTGACTCACCTATGCCAAAGGCAGTGGTTTGTGGGCATGGCACCCTGAGGGGGATGCCATGTCGACTTTGCATTTTTCTCCCCAACAACACACACAATCTGCAATGGCAGTGTGCATGTGTTAGGTGAGGGGTCCCTTAGTGTGGCACACCACATGCTGAATCCCTTAGGGATCCTCCCTTATCACATGGCCCTTGGTACCACTGGTACCTTTTACAAGGGACTTAGCTGTGTGCCATAGGTGTGCCAATTGTGGAGACAATGGTACCTTTTTTAGGGAAAGAACACTGATGCTGGGGCCTGGTTAGCAGGATCCCAGCACACTCTCAGACAAGTCAGCATCAATATCAGGCAAAAAGTGTGTGGGGGGTTAACTGCAACAAGTGCCAGTTTCCTACAAGAATCTAAAGAGAGTGTTTCTCACAACAGTAAATGATTAAGAGACCATACATCTATCAATGACCTTGTATCAAAAGAGTAGAAATCTCACATTTTTGCAGGTTCAAGAGACACTAATATTACAATAACACTGTAACTGAACGAAGAATGATTGGATCTGCTGCAGAATTTACTCAGCACCCCCTCCCACCCCCCGGCCATGAAATTACCAAGTCTCGCAGATGATCATAAGCTTTGTGCTGGACAAGTGGCTCCCGAAGAGTGGGGCTCTCCCTACACTGCATGGGTCTCAGGGATCTGTGTTACACCCAGACCAGTGTAGTACAATCAAGAAAGTACAAATCTAACAGTGATGTAGGATCAACAGAGTACATCTTTCAAAACAATCTACAATTAAGAAAGTTCAAGTCTCACAATAACACCATCAAGGCAGTACAAATCTCCCAATGGATTGAAAAACACTACTGACATTACATATTGAGACATATGCACTCATTATGCGTGATCTGGAGTGAAGGGGTCTTAATACCGCAAATGGTGTTACGGATACTGGGGATATCTTCAACACCAAGTCCTGGTATTATTCAGAAATCATAGGTTGATCCCTTAGAGCCCAATAAGCAATGGGGAAACGTTTGCAGGAATAGGTGTTGCTGCATCAGTTATTGCATGTACGCCTCTAATTGCAGGGTCTTTATTGAGGATAAATTCAATCAGGTGTGACCTGAAGGATTTGTTCTTGGTAACACATGATGAATTAGCAGCTACTAGGTGTTGTAATCACGCATCACTGATGGTTTGCAGTGGGGCTGGTAACTCTGGTTGCTGGTTCCATCGAACTCCCTTTAAAAGCTTGATGGGAATTCGGGGCTATTCATAATGGAGGGCGTTGAGTGGATAATGTATTAGTTACCATAGGTTGCTTCGAGTCACATCTTACTGGAGTAGGATCACTTGTCCATGCACAGAGGGACTTAAACTACACATAAAAGCATTCACAGACCTACAGATTCCTTGCACACATTGTCATTGGCAGAGACGCTGAGTGCACAGGAAGTTCTCAGGAACAAGCCAGCTCTGCCTCCCACCTACCCTGTCACTAACAACAAACAGAGCAACAAACCGTGGGATGCCCTTTAGACTCAGCCTGAGTGGTTGGAGGAGGAAGCGTGGGGTAACGAGGCCGTACTCGATGAAAGGCGTATCGTTTTACCGCCTCAGTCCACAGTCTGTGACACGCCCTCCCTCTCTTGCTGCTGAAAGGCCTATCCCCGGTTGACATCCTTCTAGCCCAGACTGTGCAGCAGCCCTAGAAAGCGTAGAAATCTCAGACGCATATTGAAGGGAAGCAAAGATGGAAAACCAGGTTGTTCATTTGCAGAGGCCTGAGGTGGTGTGGGGGTTCTATAAATGCGAAGAAACAAGGACAAACACAATATATTTACTTCAGGGATTGCCAGGGGAACATTATTGTATCACTATCCACAAACGGGCTCACATAATAGGAGGCTACTGGGAGACGCCCCACCTTCCCTGGACGCCAGTTTGGCCCTCAGCTCCTCCCTGCACCAGCGAAAGGTGTGCTCCTGGTTCCCACATCTAGTTTACTTCAAGCTCTCGTTCCCTTTAGTTGAAAGAAGTTCCCTCCATTTCACCTTTCACTGGTGCAAGACCTTTTTCTGTCCACGATTCCCTTTTAATTGTGCAAGACCTGTGCCGTGCACCTCTGCATATTGTTGGTACAAGTTGCTTCCCTTTCACTGAGAGGTCTGTGCCAGACTACCTCCCTGTCTGTGCCAGACTCCCTCCTTCTCATTGAGACGTCTGTGCCAGACTCCTTCCCTGTAACGGAGAGGTCTGTGCCAGACTCCCTTCCTGTTGCTGGAAGGTCTGCGCCAGACTCCCTCATTGTCACTGAGAGGTCTGTGTCAGACTCACTTCCTGTTAATGAGAGGTTGGTGCCAGACTCCCTCCCTGTCACTGAGAAGTCTGTGCCAGAATCCCTCCTTCCTACAGAGAGGTCTGTGCCAGACTTTCTCCCTGCCAGTTAGATATCTATGCCAGACTCCCTCCTTGTCGCCGAGAGGTCTGTGCCAGACTCCCTCCTTGTCACTGAGAGGTCTGTGCCAGACCTCGTTGCCACTGAAAGCCTTTTTCAGTCTCCCTTTTCATTGATATTTGCTGTTCGCTACTGTTTTCTCTGTCACTGGACAACTGGTTCCAGCCTCACCACCCCTTTCATGTATGCAGTGACTATTTCAGGCTGATTCTCTTTCCATGAAAGGGAGACCTGGCATCGCCAAAGCCTTGTTTGCTCTTCTGAGGGACCATGCCCTAAGGGAGGAGTGTTGGGGTGTATATGTGTGTGTCTGTGTGTTGGGGGGTGGGGGTCAAAGGTATCTGGAGCAAACCAGGCCGACGGCCTGCCTTCTTTCCTTTCCCAAAAGTCTGTCAGGGAGACCCATGATGCACCTGTGCTTTTTCCAAACTATGGCTTTTGAAGAAAAAATTATTGTCCAACAATCTATTGTGATGACTGGCCAGGTCGCTTCCTGTCTGGACGGTAACCAGTGCCTCGTGGAGGGGTGTAAGAAAAGGAAACAGGTGAAGAGGATACTGAGGATTCACCCTTAGAACTCAAGCTACCCTTTTAGGAACCGCAAATGCCATCTTGTAGGAGGCACACCTTGAGGGGTGCAAGGCCTGTTCTGACTGCTCTCTTTGCATGCAAAGCCGGATCCTAGCTTCCACCCCTTTTATTCGTCTATGGCTTGTTCCTCGTTCTACTGCCAGTATCTCTGCACATAGCATGTCCATGGCAATAATTCTGTGAAAATTAATGCTGAATTCCGGTTCCAAACTTTGCTCCCTTTTCATTTCCTGTCACTGATAATCCTGTTCTTAGCTACATCACATGTCAAGAAAATCCTCACTTCCTCTTTCTTTGATGCCAGGGCTGCTGCCTGTTCTGGGCTGGGCTCCTTCCTTTTCAGAGGTGGAAGGTCCAGGGTCCCTCATATCATAGAGTCCTCTTCCAGGGCCTCGCTTCTCTCAGTGATCGCATGTCCAGCCTTCTGCCACTTTCATTTGTGCAAAGATTGTTCGAATACTAACTTCACAGTCTCTGAAGGACCTTCTCCGAAGATGAGCTGCCATCCCAATGCAAAGTCTGAACCACGGTTCAATGGACAGAAATGCAGAGACTTCAATCTAAGTAGTTAGGTTGAGAGGGGGAAATGGGAGAAAAGATTAAGACATCTGTATGCAGTACAAGCATACATACTCCTTGAACTTCAATTTCAGGTGCATGAAATTGATACCCAGATTCACGTCCATCTTGACAGCTTGTTTGCAATGCACATCAACACAGAAGTCTCTTGATCACATCTACTTGTAGAACCACGAAGATGTGTTACCTATGCTTTCACATAAATACAATGGGCACTGGTGGTAGTTAACACATCTCAAAACAAACTCTTCTGTCCCTAACAACTCTACTTGGTCAAAGTCCTGAACTGGTACAAAAATGAAAAACCTTTATATGTTGTTTGGCTCTGAGCTCTCCTTGAGAGTCAAAGTGAAGAATACAAACATTTGCCTGACTATATACAAGAAAGTGCCTTCTTCATAATCAAACTACCCTATGAGTGGAAACAAATAGATCGCTCAGACTACTGCAATGTTGTGTATACAGGGCACAAAAATCAAATCTAAAAACTTATGACTAGAAAACCAGACACCAAAATATGCATCAGTTTCAAAGCATTATAAAACTCAACACACTCTTAAATTCCTTCAATGGATGCTGTTGGAACTCAGAGTGATGTTCAAAATGCTGTGCACCAAGCACAAAGTCTTCTGAGGCACTTCGCAATTGCACTCACACAAAATGGTTCAAAGAGTAAAGTCCAATCTGGAAAGCCAACATCTGACACAGACAGATCCCTCAAGCAGGCACCGAGATCTTGACTGAACTGCTTGTCCCCAGCTGGACCTGAAAGTTCTGCTATACAGACAAACATTGTGTAGTCCAAGAAGAAACCATGGAGCATCTACTAGCTGCATTTACCTTCTACAGGCTGAGCATATTGTTCGGTTGTGAAAGGGACATATCTTCGAGATGAACTCATCCCACAACCATTGTCATTCCTGACGGACACCACAACTGGCCCACAGCTCAATACACAGAGCAGCCCTCACACCAAAGAAGAAGCCCACAAAGGCAGCACTGATCATCTATAAGATGCTCCATCCATATGGTGCAAAAGTGCCCTCAGACGTCTGGAAGGTGACTAGTTCGTGCACTGCAGTTAATTTAAGAATATAAACTGCATAGTTTGGCTCATGTTTAATCAGAATATGACAATCTTAAGTAAAACACGGGCATTATGCGTTTTGTTGTGAATTATAAACATGGAGGTCAGCTCTTTCTTTAGATGTCAACACACACTACTCTCTAGAAGAGATCTCACTAATGACACCTAACCTCAACATAGTTGTATCTCGCAAATGCAGCCTAATCAGAACAACTGAGCATAAAAACCTATGACTGCAGGCAACCGAAAAGCTTTGTGGTGTCAGCAGCATCCGCACTCATACATTCAAGGTGTTTAGGTGATGGCCCATTGTACGTTTATCTCGTTGTATAAATGAACGCAGGCAGTTCTTTCACACATATAACTAGATATTCCATAGTTCCACCTGGAAGGGCTATTTTCTCGTAGAGTTTACTGAAACAACACCTAAAGTGGGCCAGGCCAGAAAAATAATGACTTATTACTTTATCGTGATACAACCGAATTACCGCTTGCATTCATGCGATGCATTAATTTGTTAGCTGAATATGCAGCTTGTAACATTTTAGGCCTATCTTTCTGTTGCCTTCCTGTACCATAACCAAGCCAAGTGTTCTCCACCTCCACAGTCACCTCTCCACTGTGGCCGATTGTCCCATTTCTGCCAGCTTTTTGTGGTGTCTGTGCCTTGCCCCGCACCCAGCTGATATCAGACGCCAAAAGTCCATCTTTTTGCTCCTCACAGAGGATGGTGAGGGGTGGCTGCAGACAGACAAGTGTAAAGGGGGTTTCCTTTGTTGCATGTTGAACGGGACGGATTTGGAAGTCTGAAAATCTGAGGAGATCTTTTCATCTCTCAGGAGGATGTGAGAGAAACCTGGTTGTATTGGGATGTCTCAAAAGGTCCCTCTGGATATCTCTTGCACAGCTCTGCACAACTGTGTATGAGCCGTGCAGCGGTGTACCTGAGACGCCTGGATGTGAATAAATTGTAACTGAAAGAGAGGAGCTGCAGCATAGATGGGGTCTTTTACAGGGCAGTTTTAGGCATACTTTTTTGTTCGGAGATGCTAATATGGAGGGAAGTGGTGATCAGTTCAGTACAATCCAGAGTGAATAAAGCCTTAGATAACATCTCAGACATAGTAATGAGATTCATAGAATGTGTGTAAAAAAAATAAATTAAAACTTAGTGACTTCAGAAATCCTTTCAATCTATTTTAAACCAGTCTAGGACCTACTGGAAGTCTGATATTTTCACACATCTTTCTTGCAGTCACAATGTATGAACAAAGACCGAACTGACACTTGTATGTAATGATGTTTCGTCGATAGAGGACAGATGCAGCCCATTTTGAAGTTTCCCTATAGTAACAAACACAGGGACGAAGTCAGAGGGAGAACACAATTTCCCGAGGATGAGACAATCTGGTTAAATGGAAGACCTGACAATGTGTGAAAGGACTACTCATTCCGAGGCATGTAAACTCCCCACTGTCCCACATTTGAATGAGTAGACTGAGCATATGGCTGTTGTCTCCTCTAGGGTAATATCCTGTGTGTTTTGGGTGCAGTCCAGTTTCATCAAGCAATACCATTGTTTACCGTAATTTTAAGAACTCACAATCTTGGCAAAAAATAAGAGAAGAGAAATAATTTCAAAAAGTCATTGCAAAAGAACACAGTTTGGAGAGTGCATGGTTTTCAAGCTTTCCATTTGATTAAAACCATGAATGAGGATAGTTCTGACGGGGAAGCCCACGAACTGCCTTCCCTAGAGACATGTCAAGGTGTATGGGTTAATATCAGGATTGCAATACTTTGCTGATTAACAAAACCTTTGTGGCAATGTTGTCATTTTTCCTCTGTCATGGGCAAGCAGGTGGTTATTTTAGGTATCTGTGGGTGATACTGCAGTTGATCATTCAAAATGCTTACCAGAATTATGTTGTTATCTTTAGTATCTAATGGTAGCAACAGCAAGAAGTGAAGGCTGACTCCTAGGAGAATACAGAGGGACTGAAACGTAAACATAGTACTCAGTATTCAGTCTTCATAAACACACAATCCAGTCATATCTGTATATTTTAATGCCACTCACTTTCTGATGTAGATGCGTTCTATAACTAACCCCCTTATCCATAAATAACTGTTGCTTGGTGCCTCTGCTGGCAAAGTATTTTGGGAAGTGATAATCAAAAGTCCATTCTTTCTAGAGTGGTATGAAATAACACAAATAACACTAGTATTGCAATCAACAACGTTGATAGAAGCAATTATTGTGTGAAATAGTATCAAGTATATGTTGTAAACAGATCAACCCTGGAGAAAAGAAGACAAAACAAGAATGGCCCACCCTAATATTGATTGTCACATAAAGCAATATACACATTGTAAACACTAATTCAAAAAATACTTAGTGTGAAAGATCATTATATGGTGCATACAAATACAAATGAATGTGTATCAATAACTGCCATGAGTTTACAACAGTCACATAAACTGCAGAGGAAAACTTCATCGACCAGGTAACGCGAAGCAGCAGTTTGAAAACCTCAATCGTCACCACTGTCATCAACGTTTGACCTGGTCATAATTCTTGGGTCATCATCAGGTATATGAAGTCAAAACAGAGCACCTAAATTAATGGAAGGTCCAGTAGTATAAAAAGATCCAGGGATCACGAGGACCTGAATATACAATGCATAAAAGATGTTGAATGACAAAAGTGAAGAATGCAGTTAGATGGGAGTATCAAATACACACAGCCTGGAAATAACACTAGGACACTTCCCAGTGCCACATCCTGAACATGCTCCGGCATGTACAGTCCCGCACTTCACAGTTTCTGCTTTCTCTGTGTAGTGTTTTAGCACTAATCCTCAGCATGAGAGTGAAAGGATGCATTTGTGAAAAACTAAGGTATACAAATATGCCCGAGTTAGCCACACATGTGTACTCGTAGCCATTGTGAATGTTCTCTCAAACTCACACGGGTGTAATAGTGTGTGCTTTGCTGTAAACGAAAACTGTGAAAACCTTCTTTGAGCAGAGGACTGGCACAGAGATTGTGATTCCTTAACAGCTCTGGCAGGATACCCCTTTCATTTACTGTGGAGACTGGAGGCCTAGAATAGAAGCACAAACCGTGTCATACAAAGGTAACACTTTTTTATGTATTTATTTTCTGTAGAGATGCTAATGAGGAGGAACGTTCCCTATGTATAGAGGGTGCCCCAAACCCGAAGGGGACCCTCTATAAAACCTTTATTGCAGCCAGGCCACTGGCATTAGACAATTAAAGTTGATGGCCAAGCCTGCCCTTGTTAATGAAAGATGCTTTTAGTCTCTTACTGCGTGGCAGACATAGAGAGGCTGCACGGGTGCCAGAGGGAATATAAGAGTTAATGCCAGTATATTATTATCGCTTCCAGCTGGTATCATAGCCCCAGTTACCTTATGACTTTGTAGATAGACTTGCCATTTCCAGAATTACTGAGCACTTTACCACTTGTGACTCCCAGATTCTGGGATCTTTTCCGCACACATTTTCCACCTACATGCAGAAAGGAAAAATTCTTGTGAGTGGTAAAGCATTTGGTTTTACACGGCTCAATTGTATTAACTATTTATAGAGCGCTCATACTCCAACGCTTCATGGTGCTAGTGAAATAAAATAAAAATCAGCATGGTTTACAAATTAAAAAGGTAGGTTTTCAGCAGCTTGACTAAGGGAAGTAACGATGTTGGAGATGGGATCTCGCTGGGGAATTTATTCCAGTTTCTGGTGGCTGCAGTGGAAAACTCTCGGTCACAGAAGGTTTTAGTGCAGGTTTTAAAAGATTGAGCACACACTAGGAGGCATGTACAAGGAGAAATGAATGGCTAAAAACTGAAGAGCTAAGCCATGCCGGGGTAAAATAACCGGGAGCAGTCTGTAATGAGGCAGGCAGCTGCATTTTGGGCAGTTGAATATGCTTAAGAAATGTATCTTGGTGTCCCAAATAATGTCATTGTCGTCGTCCAGAAGGGAAAGTCCCAAGCCCTGCCCAATGGACACATAGTATACGCTGTCTATGTATGTAAGATCTTCTTCACCAACTTTAGTTGCCAGAAACAGTTCCTAAAGAAATTGCTGATCTCTGGCATCCAGATGGTTACCCAGGCTGCGGAAGACCTAAACGGTTACTGGGTAGTGGCCCATGGTGCCCGGCCATGTGGAAGGCTGCACTTTTTTAACATAAATCTTAGGGATTAATAGCTTAGTTTTCAAAGAAATCAACTGTAAAAAGTTAATTGACATCCAATGCCAGGCAGTTGAGAGGGTATGTGCAATGTGTCGGGAAACTTTGTATGAGGTAACTTGAATAAGAGTTGTGTGTCGTACAACCATAATTATGCATCTAGTTCATGTAAAAGAGATGCTAGGGAAATATAGATGTTAACACACAAGAGGAGAGGATATATACCCTTGATGAATTCCATCGAATGTCTACTTAAAGAGTGAGTCGAAGGAGGGCGAAATATTGTTTGAGACCCTATGGTGAGAAATGACAAACCACTGCACTGTGTTCTTCAGCCTGGAAAGGAGACTTGACAGGTCAATGGTGTTGAACGCTGTCGAGAGGTCTAATAAAACTACAATGTCCACGGCTGCTCTACCCACACAGCATAGTAACCAGGAGAGATAAACCACCATGTGCTTGGCGAGGATGTGGTATTATGGTCACAGCTGCCGGCTTTGTAACAGGGGAACCAGGTTCCACTCTGGCTTTGGATCAACAAATCACCTAATCTCCCCATGCCTGCTAAACAAAAATGAATGTGTCCTTTTATGATGCAACTGGTGCTCATGTAAAGCACTCCAATACCTTCGGGTCGAGTTCGCGCTCCGTAAAACTGCAAAAACAATAATGATATGGTCCGTTCTAAGCCCAGCCTGTGAGGGGCGGAGGATACTGTTAGACTCAACAGAGGTGTGCAGATGTTCATATACTTGTTTTTCCAGGATGTCGGATAGAACAGGGAGGAGAGAATGCAGGGTATTCCTTGAGAACTTTCCCTTGTCTTAAGGTAAGATCGAAAAACGCTGTGATGTCAGCGAATATGCTGGGGGCTAGTTGCCTAGGCTGTCATTGGGTCGAATGAGGTGTGGCCCTAGTTAAAGCCTCCCGAACTTCCACTGTAGTGATTTCACTAAATAATAACCGTTATTTTTCTGCGTCTCGTCAGAGATGTGGTTGTGGGGGCGGGGGGGGGGGGGGGGTGATCTTCAGACTTAACCTCAGGCCCCATTGAAGGGAGTCCTGCCCTGTGGGGCGCAATGGTGGGCCTTCATTCTGGTGGGGGGCAGTGCAATAGTCATGTTCCGATACAGCGTTAGCTGGACTCGGAAGCACGTCAGCCTATAGTTTTTGGCTTTAAGCCATGCTGCTCTCCTCCCCACAGCCCTGGGCCAGAAAGCAGTAGACGCCGGTTTTTGGGCGCTGCGCACACCGCAGGCCCTCCCCTCGGTCGGGAGAAGGATGCACGCTTGAAGCCCTTCCTTCCAGACCTCGCCATGTGAGGCTGGGATGGGAGCGGCCCCTTATGGGTGGAGCAACGCGCGGGGACAGAGAATTCCCTTTCCTGAAGTCAGCGCCTCAGCGGCTAAGCCCTTTGAAGGAGCAGTGCTGGAGTCTTTGTGTGAGGGCTAATTAGTTTTAATAATTCACGTGTCCCAGGCGGAGTCCCTTGCCCCCCGCCCATCCGAACCCTCTTGTCTAGCTTTCTAAACCAGTAAACATGCCAGCCTCAATGCACGCTCTTCTCTAAACACAAACAGGCCATTCCACTCTGTACTTTTTGGATACGAGGTTTGGGGGAGTATCACCTCATCAGCGGGGCTACTTTATTGTAACCTCCTTTGTTCCAACCTGGCTCTTTAGTTACAGCTCTCCTGCCCCATCTTAACGCCCAAGAATGGCATGAAGCGCTACACAACCGGCTCACATAAAACGGTATAAAATAACATGACACAATAAAACGGCATATCATCGAGTAACAAAAAAAAACATGACATGAAACTCCTTCCATTTTACAATCCACACCCTGGAATGCCTCCACCTGCACACACTTAATGGGCGACTCGTTCAGACAGGACACAACAGAGTCCACAGTGCAACAAACACAAACACATATATGTTGCTTATATAACATGACACATTCCAGCAGGTAGGCACAATAGACCCACCGTGGTAGAAGAAGACTACAAGTAGCACGCTATTTCCGATTTCGGCAGTAGACATGACAGGGACACGTGCACAATAGAGCAACATTAACCAAGAAAAGAGGAATTATATACACTCAGAGAGGAAACCTGTCCAGGATCCAGTCCCAGATGCTCATGAAAATACTTTAGGGAGTGGGCAGATGGACTTATGCAGGCCAGAGGTCTAGCTGAGAATAACCAGGACCTCTGGCCTGGCCACGGTCCTAACTACCAACAAGACTTCTGAATCAGGGGGGCCCAATGTATATAACCCGTGGACGAAGGCCCTAACTTCAAAAAAGGCAATCAAGGGCCACAGGGTTTATCCTAATGAGTGAGCAGAAATCTACACAATTTACCTTCTCCCCTTGCTAGGTCGAGCCAGCCAGACTGTGAAAGCTGTCTAGTTGCGAAAGACGTATTGAGGGCTTACCAAGAACATACAGGGGTTACCAGTCTGCCAATTGCTTACCAAATGCTTGTATTACTGCCATTTGATTGCTTTCTATTCAATAGCTCACCTTGTTTTACTATTTCTATCTTGTGTTTGTCCCTCCCATAGAGCATCAACTGTTTCCAGTCTATTTGATTGGCTAATTTCTGTGCTTCCTTTGCTTGCTTTCCGGGAACTACTTTTTAGATTGCGCCTCAGACAGCGCAAGACATTTTGTTATCTTACTGTCCTTTGATTACCTTAGATTCCGCCCATTACATGCCATTGGTTGGCTTCTTTGTTGCTTACGTTTGCTTGCTGCTAATTCATTAATGCAAGTGGGTTTCTTTTCCTCTTCTTGGATTTGTCCCTCCTCCTGGATCATGTGCCCATTACATGTGTCCTTCCACAAATCCATTTACAAGTGTTATTGTTTTCTTTTTGGTTAAGCACTCTATGAGAGTATGGGCCTGATTATGACCTTCGCAGATAGGCTACTGTAGGAGGCTGGACTGGCTTGTAGTGAGTACCAAGGGGTACTTACACCTTGCACCAGGTCCAGGTATCCCTTATTAGTGTATAGGGTGTCTAGCAGCTTAGGCTGATAGATAATGGTAGCTTAGCAGAGCAGCTTAGGCTGAACTAGGAGACAAGTGAAGCTCCTACAGTACCACTAGTGTCACTTGCACAATATCATAAGAAAACACAATACACAGATATATTAAAAATAAAGGTACTTTATTTTTATGACAATATGCCAAAGTATCTCAGTGAGTACCCTCAGAATGAGGATAGCAAATATACACAAGATATATGTACACAATACCAAAAATATGCAGTATAGTAATAGAAAACAGTGCAAACAATGTGTAGTTACAATAGTTTGCAATGGGGGCACATAGGGATAGGGGCAACACAAACCATATACTCCAAAAGTGGAATGCGAACCACGAATGGACCCCAAACCTATGTGACCTTGTAGAGGGTCGCTGGGACTGTAAGAAAACAGTGAGGGTTAGAAAAATAGCCCACCCCAAGGCCCTGAAAAGTGAGTGCAAAGTGCACTGAAGTTCCCCAAAGAGCACAGAAGTCGTGATAGGGGAGTTCTGCAGGAAAGACCAACACCAGCAATGCAACAATGATGGATTTCCAGACGAGAGTACCTGTGGAACAAGGGGACCAAGTCCAAAAGTGTCGATCAAGTCGAGAGTGGGCAGATGCCCAGGAAATGCCAGCTGTGGGTGCAAAGAAGCTGCCACTGGACAGTAGAAGCGGAGGATTCTGCAAGAACGACAAGGGCTAGAAACTTCCCCTTTGGAGGATGGATATCCCACATCGTGAAAAGTCGTGCAGAAGTGTTTTCCCGCAGAAAGACCGCAAACAAGCTTTGCTAGCTGCAAAGCTCGCGGTTAGGGTTTTTGGATGCTGCTGTGGCCCAGGAGGGACCAGGATGTCGCCAATTGTGTGAGGGGACAGAGGGGGCGTCCAGCAAGACAAGGAGCCCTCTAAGAAGCAAGCAGCACCCGCAGAAGTGCCAGAACAGGCACTACGAAGTGGAGTGAAACGGTGCTCACCCGAAGTTGCCCAAGAGAGTCCCACGCCACCGGAGGACAACTCAGGAGGTCATGAAATGCAGGTTAGAGTGCCGTGGACCCAAGCTTGGCTGTGCACAAAGGAAATCCTGGAAAAGTGTACAGGAGCCGGAGTAGCTGCAAAACACGCGGTTCCCAGCAATGTAGTCTGGCGCGAGGAGGCAAGGACTTACCTCCACCAAACTTGGACTGAAGAGTCACTGGACTGTGGGAGTCACTTGGACAGAGTTGCTGAGTTCAAGGGACCTCGCTCGTCGTGCTGAGAGGAGACCCAGAGGACCGGTGATGCATTTCTTTGGTGCCTGCGGTTGCAGGGGGAAGATTCCGTCGACCCACGGGAGATTTCTTCGGAGCTTCTAGTGCAGAGAGGAGGCAGACTACCTCCACAGCATGCACCACCAGGAAAACAGTCGAGATCAGCGTTACAAGGTCGCAGTAGTCGTCTTTGCTACTTTATTGCAGTTTTGCAGGCTTCCAGCACGGTCAGCAGTCGATTCCTTGGCAGAAGGTGAAGAGAGAGATGCAGAGGAACTCTGATGAGCTCTTGCATTCATTATCTAAGGAATTCCCCAAAGCAGAGACCCTAAATAGCCAGAAAAGAGGGTTTGGCTACTTAGGAGAGAGGATAGGCTAGCAACACCTGAAGGAGCCTATCAGAAGGAGTCTCTGACGTCACCTGCTGGCCCTGGCCACTCAGAGCAGTCCAGTGTGCCAGCAGCACCTCTGTTTCCAAGATGGCAGAGGTCTGGAGCACACTGGAGGAGCTCTGGGCACCTCCCAGGGGAGGTGCAGGTCAGGGGAGTGGTCACTCCCCTTTCCTTTGTCCAGTTTCGGGCCAGAGCAGGGCTGAGGGGTCCCTGAACCGGTGTAGACGGGCTTATGCAGAAATGGGCACCATCTGTGCCCATGAAAGCATTTCCAGAGGCTGGGGGAGGCTACTCCTCCCCTGCCTTAACACCTTTTTCCAAAGGGAGAGGGTGTAACACCCTCTCTCTGAGGAAGTCCTTCGTTCTGCCTTCCTGGGCCAAGCCTGGCTGGACCCCAGGAGGGCAGAAACCTGTCTGAGGGGTTGGCAGCAGCTGCAGTGAAACCCCTGAAAAGGCAGTTTGGCAGTACCCGGGTCTGTGCTAGAGACCCGTGGGATCATGGGATTGTGCCAACAATGCCAGGATGGCATTGAGGGGGCAATTCCATGATCATAGACATGTTACATGGCCATATTCGGAGTTACCATTGTGAAGCTACACATAGGTAGTGACCTATGTTTAGTGCACGCGTGTAATGGTGTCCCCGCACTCACAAAGTCCGGGGAATTAGCCCTGAACCATGTGGGGGCACCTTGGCTAGTGCCAGGGTGCCCACACACTAAGTAACTTAGCACCCAACCTTTACCAGGTAAAGGTTAGACATATAGGTGACTTATAAGTTACTTAAGTGCAGTGGGAATTGGCTGTGAAATAACGTGGACGTTATTTCACTCAGGCTGCAGTGGCAGGCCTGTGTAAGAATTGTCAGAGCTCCCTATGGGTGGCAAAAGAAATGCTGCAGCCCATAGGGATCTCCTGGAACCCCAATATCCTGGGTACCTCAGTACCATATACTAGGGAATTATAAGGGTGTTCCAGTATGCCAATGTAAATTGGTGAAATTGGTCACTAGCCTGTTAGTGACAATTTGGAAAGAAATGAGAGAGCATAACCACTGAGGTTCTGGATAGCAGATCCTCAGTGAGACAGTTAGTCATAACATAGGTAACACATAGAGGGCACACTTATCAGCACTGGGGCCCTGGCTGGCAGGGTCCCAGTGACACATACAACTAAAACAACATATATACAGTGAAAAATGGGGGTAACATGCCAGGCAAGATGGTACTTTCCTACAGCTACTCCGTCACAAAAGTGACGGATATCCCGTCTGCCGTATTACAAGTTCCATTATATCTTATAGAACTTAAAACGACGGGCAGGATACCCGTCACTTTTGTGACGGAGTAGGCTATCCACCAGGGTTGTAATCAGGACCTATGTGTGTTTCCTGCTGTTTTACCATTCGCAAAGCACGCTACCTGTGTGCTTCCTGCTCCCCTTTTGTGTTTATTCCACCCACTGTGCTTTTTTGCCTGTCTGCTTCTCCCTCCACCTCTGTGTTGATCTCTCTCTCTTGCTTGCTTCCCTCATCAGCCTCCCTTTTTCTGTTCCGCTCCCCTGTTTGTGTTCTTTCCTTTTGTCCTCAGTATTACTTCTCCCCACCCTTGTTGCTTTATAGCTCTGCACCCCCCCCATTGTTGCTTCCACCCTCCATATTGCGTCGGCCTTTGTGTTGCACCTCTTGTTAATTTCCCTGCCCCCAGTCCTCCTGTGTTGCTTTCTGCACCATCTTACTGCTTCTCCACTCTGTATTGCTCCCCCTCTCATTGTTGGCCCCGTTGCTACTCCACCCCCCTTGTTGATTCACAACATCCACCATAGTTTTTTTGTTTGTTTCCCAATCCAGCTCAGATTGGCAAACAGAAAAAAAACATTCATATAATTTTGTAGGCCCATGCATGCTTGTTGCCTTGCCTACAAAATGGTAGAGCTAGACATGTGTGGCTATTTTTCTTTTTTAAAAGCCATGGTGCACAGCATCGGGGATGTTGTACAGCATGGCTAGAACCACTAGCAAAGTCTGTGGGTCATAAAGGCAAGAACCCTGGGCTTTGCCAAAGCTTGTTTCGTTATTTCAAAGCACTCAGTGAGAGTGGTTGTGTTTTCCAGCTGTCTCCCTCACACGCTCACCTCCCACTTTGCTCATTCTCTCCCTTGTGCTGATCTCCTCCACCTGCACTTGTGTTGCTCTCTTTTTCCTCTGTGCTTCTCCTGTGCATGCTCAACTTTGTTCTCTTTTGCCATGTTGCGCTCCCCGCTGTGCAGCTCCTCCCTCTGCCTTCTCAGTTGTTATACCCCCACTAACTTACTGATTTGTTAAATTTTAAAACTCTTTTGCACTAAATTTAAACAAAAAAATCTTATACACTGCTTTTTATAGGTTGTAACCTACTAGACAACTCAGCTGTCTGGTTTGCTACAGACATTTTGGGGACATTCAGAAAACTGGCCAGAGAATTCATTTTTCATGTTGCTTACCATTGGCTTTGTGGTCTGTAACTCACATTTTCTGGCTTTCTATTTGCTGACTTCATTTGCTTAGGGTATCCAACTTTAGTTCGTCCCTCCTATCACTCAAACTTTGTTTACTGTATTCTTCCACAAACTTGCCTTTTGTAAAAAGGCCTTTAAATCTTACCTTTATCTTGTCACATTTGCTGTGCATTCAAAGACAAAGGTAAAATGCTAGGCTCTCTCATCCAGGAAGCTTGATGTTTATTTTTCTTTCTCTGACTTCAAAGTGAGAGAATTTTTGTAACAATCCTGCTGGGTACCCATGTAACATGAGAAAGGATTTTTTTTCTAGCACACAACAAAAAAAAGAACTGTGCTGATGTTTCAAAATATATTAGAATTAGTACAAATGAAGCATTTTTTTCTTATTCTGAAGTGTGGTGGAAACAAATATTTGCATACTAATAAAACACATCAATAACCTAGGTGAAGACATTTGCACACATTATCGTTTATGTGCAGTAAAGTAATATTTTGATGAAAATGTAATGGTCATGTCAATTGAAATGTGTTTTTGTAATGTCAGTGCTCTACCACGCCATGCATATTCCACACTACACTAATCCACTCCACTCTATGACCTTCCACTCTATGCCACACCACTCCATTCTACGATATACATGCCACTCCACTCTATGACATGCCTCGCCACTCTACGCCCTTTCACTCTATGACACTCTGCGACACGTCACTCCACTCCATGCCACTCCAATCTACGTCACTCACTCAGCAGCACAACATGACACTCCACTGTACGTCTGTCCACTCCACACCACTTACCCCACTCCACTCCAATCTACCCCGCTCCAGCCCAATCTACCCCACAACAACACAATCTACCCCAGTCTACTCCCCTACAATCCAACCTACCCCACAACAATCTACCTCACTCCTATCTACTCCACTCCACTCTACGCCAATCTACCACATTCCACTCCAGTCTACCCCACTCCACGCCAAACTTTTCCAGTCCAGTCTAATCTACCCCATTCCACTCAATTTAATCCAGTCACTCCTACCCCACTCCAATCTAACATACTCCACCCCAATCTACTGCACTCTACTCAAATCTACTCCGTTCTGCTCCCATCTACCTCAGTCTATTCCACTCCAAGCCACACCAATCAACCCCACTCCAATCTACCACAACCCACCCCACTCCAATGTACCCTGATCCAACCCACTCTACTCCAATCTACCCAAATCCACTCCAATCTACCCACTTTAATATACTCCAATCTACCCCAGTCCAATTTACCACACTCCATTGCGATTTACCGAACCCCAAGTCCAAACAGCACTGCAATCTATCCAACTCCTCTCCACTCCAATCTACCCCACTCCACCACAATCTAACCCACTCCAATCTACCTCAATCCACCCCACTCCAATTTACCACAATCTACCCTACCCCACTCCAATCTACCACACTCTACTCCACTCCACTCTACCACACTCTGCTCCATTCTACCCAAATCTACCCCACTCCACTTCACTCCAAACTGCCCCACTCCAATCTATCATATCCCACTCATATCTACCCCACTGCACTCCAGTCTAACTAACTCTCCAATGCACTGCACTGTAATATACCCCACCCACTTCACCCAATCTACCCTACTCCCATCTATCCCTCCGCACTCTACCCTATCTACTCCACTCTGATCTACTTCACTCCAATCTATCCCACTTCACTCCACTCCACCCACCCACTGCAATCTATCTCACCCAAATCACTCTACCCCACTCCAATCTACCCCACTCTTCTCCAATCTACCTCATTCCAGTCATCCTTCTTCAATCTACTCCACTCCAATCTACCCCACTCCATTCCAATTTACTCTACTTTAATCCATCCTAATCTACCCATCTAAACTCCACTTCGTCTACCCCACTCAACTCCCCTCTTTCCCAATATATATCACTCCACTCCAATCTATCCCACTCCACTCCTCCCCAATATACTCACTCCAATCCCCCGATCTATCACACTCCATTTCACTCTACTCGCTCTACTCAATCTACCCTTCTCCACTTCACTCTAATCTACCACATGCCACTCAAAACTACCCCACTCTAGTCCAGTCTAACCCACTCCACCCCAGGTCACCCCACTCCAATCTACCCTACCCCACTCCATCTCCAAACTACCCAACTCCAATCTACCACATAAAATCCATCCCACCCCAATATACCCTATCTACTCCACTCTAATCTACTTCACTCCAGTCTACCCCACTTCACTTCACTCCACCCACTACAATCTATCTCACCCCATCCCACTCCAGTCTACCCCACCCCACTCTACTCTACCCCACTCTTCTCCAATCTACCCCACTCCAGTCATTCCTCTTCAAACTACTGGACTGCAATCTACCCCACTCCATTCCAATGTATCCTACTTTAATCCATCCTAATCTGCCCCTCTAAACTCCACTTCAGTCTGTACCTCTTCCCTCCATTCCACTCCACTCTTCCCTAATCCATCTCACTCCACTCCACCCACTCCACTCTACTCCAATCTACCCACTCCAGTCTACCCACTCCAATCCACCCAATCTGCCCCACTCCACTCTACCCCAATCTATTCAATTCCATTACCCTCTACCCACAATATAATTGCCAAGATAATTCTGGTGATTAATTTACCTGCTAGAGAGGGATCGGAGTTTTGTCTAGTGGCAGTTTTGGCTCATCTAAGGTAACACAGAGGTTTAATATGACTGCTGCAAAGAACATGTACTATGCAGGTAACAGAACAGAATTTATTTTCTTGTGCATAGCACAGTGGTATACTGCTTTTGCTACAGAGCTCCTTTTGTTACTGTGCATTTCATAAGTTACAATAAAAATATAGCACAGTGAGCTATGAACTGCCATCACAGAGCTTCATGCAAAATGCATGGTACAGGTTAGAAAGTTATGTTTTTTCCTAGTCTTTGATTATCCTAATTTTGCTAAAAAGGGTTTGCTTTGGTAGAAATAAATTGTTATTAGTAAAGTCAACCCTAACCACTGAGTTAAGTTCTGAATCCTGAGTTTATGCTTCCCCAGACCGATCACTCTTAAAAAACGCCTATGAGTACGGTTGAGATGGGAATCCTAAACCTTGAAGTCCCCTTTGTCAACATATTCTATACAGATTTAAACACATATGATTCGTTGTCTTTGCATGTGTGATGTAAAATGCTCCAATATCCTACACTGGTAGGAGATGCACAATAAAACGAATGAAATACATATGAGAGAGGGGCTATGGAGAGATGTGAGACACTGTTGGAGGTTGATGGTGAAGGAATTGTTGACACACCCCAGTAAAGTTTGTTGTATCCTGATGCACTGAAAGGTCATCATTTACTACGCTTCAAAAACAAATACATTTGAATATATAACGAAAAATGAGTTGTAGAATGCACCATTATTGCCATTTTTCCCACATGGTCTGGTGGGGGGGGGAACCCCCCCAAGCCCTATTCACCTTGCGGAGGCTGGTCTGACAAAATTTGCCAGGATTGCTTTGGGTTTCCAGTCTGGCACTGTAATCTCCTAGGGGTGGGTGGAAAACTCTGCTCCGCTGGTGGAGTTTGTGAAGTTTTGCCCATTCCGCTCTCTGCCTGGATTGTGGGGTTTCGGAAAAACTCTGCTAACCGCTCCATGGCAAAGTTTTTGATGCCCACAGCTCACCAATATTACATTGATGAACCCAAGTGAGAAAATCTAGCACTAGAAAGAGTCCTGTCTTGATTTTTCAATGTGGGGGCTTTTAGCAGGTCGCTACTCTTTGCATTGAGAAAGTTGAAAATCTACTTCAGAGGCAGAAAGAAGCAGCATCTTCTGGTGCACCACGTGGTGCCATTTGCACTGATTTTACACCACGTGGTGCCATTTGCACTGATTTTAGAGTGCAGAACAAGCTCAAACCGCGCCACGTGTTGAAATTCTGCTGCTTGCTGAACTCTGCAGTATTGGTTGAAGTTTCATGGAACTCCGTGGAATTCCATAGAGTGAGACTCTGTGAGTTCTGCCCACCCCTACAATCTACCCCACTCAAATTCAATCCACTCCTCCCTACTCCATTCTATCCACTTCACTCCAATCTACCCCAGTCCACCCAATCTACCCCACTTCAAACTACCCCACTCTCCCACTCCAGTCTACCCCACTCCAATTGACCCACTCTACCCCAATCCACCCCACTCTACGCCCACTCAGGTCAACCTTACACCACTCTACCCCATTCAAATCTACCCCATCCCAATCTACCCGACACTACTACAAACTATCCGACTTCCCTAATCTATCCCACTACACTCTACCCAAATCTACTTCACTCCACTTCAATTCAATCTACCACACGCCACTCAAATCTACCCCACTCCACTCCAGATTAACCCACTCCACCCTAACCCACCCCACTCTAGTCTACCCAACCCAAACCCACTCCACCCCAACCTACCCTATTCCAATGTACCCCACCCCAGTCTACCCCACCCCAATATATTCCATACTAATCTATCCAACTCCATTCCATTCCATCCCACTCCACTCTACCCTAATCTATCCCACTCCAATCTGCACACTTTAATCCACCCAATATACCCCAATATACCCCACTCCATTCTACCTCAATCTACCACACTCCATGTTACTCCATACTACCACATGCCACTTAAATCTGCCCCACGACAGTCCAGTCTAACCCACTTCACCAAAACCCACCTCACTCCACTCCAATTACCCTACTCCACTCCACCCCAAACTACCCTACTCCAATACACCCCATCCAATCCACTCGAATCCACTTCGCTCCACTCCACTCTAATCTACCCCACCCTAATACAATCTATCCCACTCAAATTTACCCCACTTCATCCCAATCCTCCACACTCCACTCTATCCAACTCCACTCCAACCTACTCCACCCCAATCTACCCCACTCCTATCTATCTCATTCTAGTCTACCCTACTCCATCCTAATCTACCCCACTCCACTCCAATCTACCCCACTCCATTTCAATCTACTCTAATCCACTCCAATCTACCTCACTCCTGTATACCCCAATCTACTCCACTTCAATCTATAGCACTCCATCCCAAACTACCCCAATTTAATTTACCCCACTCCAATCTGTCATACTTATCTATCCACCTCCCGCACTCCAGTCTACCCCAAACAACCCACTCCATTCTAACACACTCTATCCCCACTTACCTCTACGTCAATCTATCTGACTCCACTCTGCCCCAATCTACCCTATTCATTCTACTGCAATCCAATCTTCACCCCACACCATTAACTTTCAGCCATACTGAAGAGCAGCCACAGTGGTGTTCAACATGGCTGAAACACAATTGCGTAGGCGAGATCTATTAGCATTGCCAATGCTTGTTTTATTTACCAACCTATTGCGGATTGGTAAAGAAAGAGAAAAAAAGCATGTGTCCTTTTGTAGGCATGTGCATACGTGTTGAACACATGTACACTTACTAAATGATTTGGCAGCTGCATCATTGTGCCTTTTCTTTTTGTAGACATGCTGCACAGCAACCGTGATTCTGCACATCACGCCTTAAAAGCATTGGCAAACCAATAGGTCTCATATTGGCTTTGCTAATACATGTTGGTTATCAAAGGAGGAGGTTCATTAGGGGAGTGTTAGAAGCAAGAGTTTGCGCAGTACAAAGGTGCACAAAGCACGCAAAAATTAAAGGTAGTTATCAGCTCATGACGATTTAAAGGGGCCATTTAAGAGTGTCCAGCTGGCACTTTAGTGTAGCTCGCAAGTTTAAAACAGCATATCCCATTATGGAGCTTGCAGACACCCTAAAGTGTCTACTGAAAGGGCAATGGTTTCAGTTGTGTCTACTGATAGTTAAAATGATAGTTAACATGGGAGTGCAAATCAGCCACTGATCAACAGTTCTGTTGTTTGTGGAAGGAGCGAATTATCATAAGCAAACACAAATCTTGTGCACAAAGAGCGGACCACAACCAAAGTCTGACATGGCAAGGATAATGTTCAGATCCCTTTTGATCCGCTCTTCATTTTAGTTGTTTTAAACACAATCACAGCTTTAATAAAAAAAAATAAGTACGAAAACTATGAACCACAAACTCCTTTTTAGGAACGATAGGCCTGGATATGTTGTACACACATGAAAATTCAGGTGTTTCCCCAGACGATCTCAACTGAGCACCAGCTCTAGAGACAAAAAACTGACATTGTAGGGCTCCATAATTATGACTCACCATACCAGAGACTTAGAGACCTAACCATACCTACTGGCTCCTATTCCAGGAGAGACCTGAACCAACCCAATACACAAGGCCCCAACTAGCGAGACCAGAGTTTACCTAATACCAATAGTCTCGCACTGAAAGCACTGAAACGACCCAATGTAGAAAACCCTCTGTAGGAAGTTGGCTCTGTATGTGCTATTTCAAAGTAAGGAATAGCATGCACAGAGTCCAAGGGTTCCCCTTAGAGGTAAAATAGTGGTAAAAATAGATAATACTAATGCTCTATTTTGTGGTAGTGTGGTCGAGCAGTAGGCTTATCCAAGGAGTAGTGTTAAGCATTTGTTGTACATACACAAGACAATAAATGAGGTACACACACTCAGAGACAAATCCAGCCAATAGGTTTTTATATAGAAAAATATCTTTTCTTAGTTTATTTTAAGAACCACAGGTTCAAATTCTACATGGAATATCTCATTCGAAAGGTATTGCAGGTAAGTACTTTAGGAACTTCAAATCATCAAAATTGCATGTATACTTTTCAAGTTATTGACAAATAGCTGTTTTAAAAGTGGACACTTAGTGCAATTTTCACAGTTCCTGGGGGAGGTAAGTTTTTGTTAGTTTTACCAGGTAAGTAGGACACTTACAGGGTTCAGTTCTTGGTCCAAGGTAGCCCACCGTTGGGGGTTCAGAGCAACCCCAAAGTCACCACACCAGCAGCTCAGGGCCGGTCAGGTGCAGAGTTCAAAGTGGTGCCCAAAACACATAGGCTAGAATGGAGAGAAGGGGGTGCCCCGGTTCCGGTCTGCTTGCAGGTAAGTACCCGCGTCTTCGGAGGGCAGACCAGGGGGGTTTTGTAGGGCACCGGGGGGGACACAGGTCCACACAGAAATTTCACCCTCAGCGGCGCGGGGGCGGCCGGGTGCAGTGTAGAAACAAGCGTCGGGTTCGCAATGTTAGTCTATGAGAGATCTCGGGATCGCTTCAGCGCTGCAGGCAGGCAAGGGGGGGATTCCTCGGGGAAACCTCCACTTGGGCAAGGGAGAGGGACTCCTGGGGGTCACTTCTCCAGTGAAAGTCCGGTCCTTCAGGTCCTGGGGGCTGCGGGTGCAGGGTCTCTCCCAGGCGTCGGGACTTTAGGTTCAAAGAGTCGCGGTCAGGGGAAGCCTCGGGATTCCCTCTGCAGGCGGCGCTGTGGGGGTTCAGGGGGGACAGGTTTTGGTACTCACAGTATCAGAGTAGTCCTGGGGTCCCTCCTGAGGTGTTGGATCGCCACCAGCCGAGTCGGGGTCGCCGGGTGCAGTGTTGCAAGTCTCACGCTTCTTGCGGGGAGCTTGCAGGGTTCTTTAAAGCTGCTGGAAACAAAGTTGCAGCTTTTCTTGGAGCAGGTCCGCTGTCCTCGGGAGTTTCTTGTCTTTTCGAAGCAGGGGCAGTCCTCAGAGGATGTCGAGGTCGCTGGTCCCTTTGGAAGGCGTCGCTGGAGCAGGATCTTTGGAAGGCAGGAGACAGGCCGGTGAGTTTCTGGAGCCAAGGCAGTTGTCGTCTTCTGGTCTTCCTCTGCAGGGGTTTTCAGCTAGGCAGTCCTTCTTCTTGTAGTTGCAGGAATCTAATTTTCTAGGGTTCAGGGTAGCCCTTAAATACTAAATTTAAGGGCGTGTTTAGGTCTGGGGGGTTAGTAGCCAATGGCTACTAGCCCTGAGGGTGGGTACACCCTCTTTGTGCCTCCTCCCAAGGGGAGGGGGTCACAATCCTAACCCTATTGGGGGAATCCTCCATCTGCAAGATGGAGGATTTCTAAAAGTTAGAGTCACCTCAGCTCAGGACACCTTAGGGGCTGTCCTGACTGGCCAGTGACTCCTCCTTGTTATTCTCATTATTTTCTCCGGCCTTGCCGCCAAAAGTGGGGCCTGGCCGGAGGGGGCGGGCAACTCCACTAGCTGGAGTGTCCTGCTGGGTTGGCACAAAGGAGGTGAGCCTTTGAGGCTCACCGCCAGGTGTGACAATTCCTGCCTGGGAGAGGTGTTAGCATCTCCACCCAGTGCAGGCTTTGTTACTGGCCTCAGAGTGACAAAGGCACTCTCCCCATGGGGCCAGCAACATGTCTCGGTTTGTGGCAGGCTGCTAAAACTAGTCAGCCTACACAGATAGTCGGTTAAGTTTCAGGGGGCACCTCTAAGGTGCCCTCTGTGGTGTATTTTACAATAAAATGTACACTGGGATCAGTGTGCATTTATTGTGCTGAGAAGTTTGATACCAAACTTCCCAGTTTTCAGTGTAGCCATTATGGTGCTGTGGAGTTCGTGTTTGACAGACTCCCAGACCATATACTCTTATGGCTACCCTGCACTTACAATGTCTAAGGTTTTGTTTAGACACTGTAGGGGTACCATGCTCATGCACTGGTACCCTCACCTATGGTATAGTGCACCCTGCCTTAGGGCTGTAAGGCCTGCTAGAGGGGTGTCTTACCTATACTGCATAGGCAGTGAGAGGCTGGCATGGCACCCTGAGGGGAGTGCCATGTCGACTTACTCGTTTTGTCCTCACTAGCACACACAAGCTGGCAAGCAGTGTGTCTGTGCTGAGTGAGGGGTCTCCAGGGTGGCATAAGACATGCTGCAGCCCTTAGAGACCTTCCTTGGCATCAGGGCCCTTGGTACTAGAAGTACCAGTTACAAGGGACTTATCTGGATGCCAGGGTCTGCCAATTGTGGATACAAAAGTACAGGTTAGGGAAAGAACACTGGTGCTGGGGCCTGGTTAGCAGGCCTCAGCACACTTTCAATTGTAAACATAGCATCAGCAAGGGCAAAAAGTCAGGGGGCAACCATGCCAAGGAGGCATTTCCTTACACAACCCCCCCCAAACGAAAGAGGATGAGACTAACCTTTCCCAAGAGAGTCTTCATTTTCTAAGTGGAAGAACCTGGAAAGGCCATCTGCATTGGCATGGGCAGTCCCAGGTCTGTGTTCCACTATAAAGTCCATTCCCTGTAGGGAGATGGACCACCTCAACAGTTTAGGATTTTCACCTTTCATTTGCATCAGCCATTTGAGAGGTCTGTGGTCAGTTTGAACTAGGAAGTGAGTCCCAAAGAGGTATGGTCTCAGCTTCTTCAGGGACCAAACCACAGCAAAGGCCTCCCTCTCAATGGCACTCCAACGCTGCTCCCTGGGGAGTAACCTCCTGCTAATGAAAGCAACAGGCTGGTCAAGGCCATCATCATTTGTTTGGGACAAAACTGCCCCTATCCCATGTTCAGAGGCATCAGTCTGCACAATGAACTGCTTAGAATAATCTGGAGCTTTGAGAACTGGTGCTGAGCACATTGCTTGTTTCAGGGTGTCAAAGGCCTGTTGGCAGTCCACAGTCCAGTTCACTTTCTTGGGCATTTTCTTGGAGGTGAGCTCAGTGAGGGCTGTCACAATGGATCCATATCCCTTCACAAACCTCCTGTAGTACCCAGTCAAGCCAAGGAATGCCCTGACTTGAGTCTGGGTTTTTGGAGCTACCCAGTCCAGAATGGTCTGGATCTTGGGTTGGAGTGGCTGAACTTGGCCTCCACCTACAAGGTGGCCCAAGTAAACCACAGTTCCCTGCCCTATCTGGCATTTGGATGCCTTGATAGAGAGGCCTGCAGATTGCAGAGCCTTCAAAACCTTCCTCAGGTGGACCAGGTGATCCTGCCAGGTGGAGCTAAAGACAGCAATATCATCAAGATAAGCTGTGCTAAAGGACTCCAAGCCAGCAAGGACTTGATTCACCAACCTTTGGAAGGTGGCAGGGGCATTCTTTAAACCAAAGGGCATAACAGTAAACTGATAATGCCCATCAGGTGTGGAGAATGCTGTCTTTTCTTTTGCTCCAGGTGCCATTTTTATTTGCCAGTACCCTGCTGTCAAGTCAAAGGTACTTAGAAATTTGGCCGCACCTAATTTATCAATGAGCTCATCAGCTCTTGGAATTGGATGGGCATCTGTCTTGGTGACAGAATTGAGCCCTCTGTAGTCCACACAAAACCTCATCTCTTTCTTTCCATCTTTGGTGTGAGGTTTGGGGACTAAGACCACTGGGCTGGCCCAGGGGCTGTCAGAGCGCTCAATTACTCCCAATTCCAGCATCTTGTGGACTTCCACCTTGATGCTTTCCTTAACATGGTCAGACTGTCTGAAGATTTTGTTTTTGACAGGCATGCTGTCTCCTGTGTCCACATCATGGGTACACAGGGGTGTCTGACCAGGGGTTAGGGAGAAAAGCTCAGGAAACTGTTGTAGGACTCTCCTACAATCAGCTTGCTGTTGGCCAGAGAGGGTGTCTGAGTAGATCACTCCATCTACTGTACCATCTTTTGGGTCTGATGACAGAAGATCAGGGAGAGGTTCACTCTCTGCCTCCTGATCCTCATCTGTTACCATCAACAGATTGACATCAGCCCTGTCGTGGAAGAGCTTAAGGCGGTTTACATGGATCACCCTCTTGGGGCTCCTGCTTGTGCCCAGGTCCACCAAGTAGGTGACCTGACTCTTCCTCTCTAGTACTGGGTAAGGGCCACTCCATTTGTCCTGGAGTGCCCTGGGAGCCACAGGCTCTAGAACCCAGACTTTCTGCCCTGGTTGGAACTCAACCAGTGCAGCCTTTTGGTCATACCAAAACTTCTGGAGCTGTTGGCTGGCCTCAAGGTTTTTGGTTGCCTTTTCCATGTACTCTGCCATTCTAGAGCGAAGGCCAAGTACATAGTCCACTATGTCCTGTTTAGGCTCATGGAGAGGTCTCTCCCAGCCTTCTTTAACAAGGGCAAGTGGTCCCCTTACAGGATGACCAAACAGAAGTTCAAAGGGTGAGAACCCTACTCCCTTCTGTGGTACCTCCCTGTAAGCGAAAAGCAGACATGGCAGGAGGACATCCCATCTCCTTTTGAGTTTTTCTGGGAGCCCCATGATCATGCCCTTTAATGTCTTGTTGAATCTCTCAACTAAGCCATTAGTTTGTGGATGGTAAGGTGTAGTGAATTTATAAGTCACTCCACACTCATTCCACATGTGCTTTAGGTATGCTGACATGAAGTTGGTACCTCTGTCAGATACCACCTCCTTAGGGAAACCCACTCTGGTAAAGATACCAATGAGGGCCTTGGCTACTGCAGGGGCAGTAGTCGACCTAAGGGGAATAGCTTCAGGATACCTGGTAGCATGATCCACTACTACAAGGATATACATATTTCCTGAGGCTGTGGGAGGTTCCAGTGGACCAACTATGTCCACACCCACTCTTTCAAAGGGCACCCCCACCACTGGAAGTGGAATGAGGGGGGCCTTTGGATGCCCACCTGTCTTACCACTGGCTTGACAGGTGGGGCAGGAGAGGCAAAACTCCTTAACCATGTTGGACATATTGGGCCAGTAGAAGTGGTTGACTAACCTCTCCCACGTCTTGGTTTGTCCCAAATGTCCAGCAAGGGGAATGTCATGGGCCAATGTTAGGATGAACTCTCTGAACAGCTGAGGCACTACCACTCTCCTAGTGGCACCAGGTTTGGGGTCTCTGGCCTCAGTGTACAGGAGTCCATCCTCCCAATAGACCCTATGGGTTCCATTTTTCTTGCCTTTGGACTCTTCAGCAGCTTGCTGCCTAAGGCCTTCAAGAGAGGGACAGGTTTCTTGTCCCTTACACAGCTCCTCCCTGGAGGGTCCCCCTGGGCCTAAGAGCTCAACCTGGTAAGGTTCAAGCTCCAAAGGCTCAGTTCCCTCAGAGGGCAGAACTTCTTCCTGAGAAGAGAGGTTCCCTTTCTTTTGCTGTGTTGCAGTTGGTTTCCCAACTGACTTTCCTGTTCTCTTGGTAGGCTGGGCCATTTTTCCAGACTCCAGCTCTACTTTTTCACCCTGTGCCTTGCATTGTGCTCTTGTTTTCACACACACCAGTTCAGGGATACCCAGCATTGCTGCATGGGTTTTTAGTTCTACCTCAGCCCATGCTGAGGACTCCAGGTCATTTCCAAGCAGACAGTCCACTGGGATATTTGAGGAGACCACCACCTGTTTCAGGCCATTGACCCCTCCCCATTCTAAAGTAACCATTGCCATGGGATGTACTTTTCTCTGATTGTCAGCGTTGGTGACTGTGTAAGTTTTTCCAGTCAGGTATTGGCCAGGGGAAACCAGTTTCTCTGTCACCATGGTGACACTGGCACCTGTATCCCTCAGGCCCTCTATTCTAGTCCCATTAATTAAGAGTTGCTGTCTGTATTTTTGCATGTTAGGCGGCCAGACAGCTAGTGTGGCTAAATCCACCCCACCCTCAGAAACTAGAGTAGCTTCAGTGTGGACCCTGATTTGCTCTGGGCACACTGTTGATCCCACTTGGAGACTAGCCATACCAGTGTTACCTGGATGGGAGTTTGGAGTGGAACCTTTCTTGGGACAGGCCTTGTCTCCAGTTTGGTGTCCATGCTGTTTACAGCTATGACACCAGGCCTTTTTGGGATCAAAGTTTTTACCCTTGTACCCATTGTTTTGTGAAGAGGCTCTGGGCCCACCCTCCTGTGCAGGTTTTTGGGGGCCTGTAGAAGACTCTTTACTATTTTTAGTTTTGGTTGTCTCATCACCCTTCTGCTGGGGAGTCTTTGTGACCCCTTTCTTTTGGTCACCCCCTGTTGAAGTCTTGGACACCCTTGTCTTGACCCAATGGTCCGCCTTCTTTCCCAATTCTTGGGGAGAAATTGGTCCTAGGTCTACCAGATGCTGATGCAGTTTATCATTGAAACAATTACTTAACAGGTGTTCTTTCACAAATAAATTGTACAGCCCATCATAATTACTTACACCACTGCCTTGAATCCAACCATCTAGTGTTTTCACTGAGTAGTCAACAAAGTCAACCCAGGTCTGGCTCGAGGATTTTTGAGCCCCCCTGAACCTAATCCTGTACTCCTCAGTGGAGAATCCAAAGCCCTCAATCAGGGTACCCTTCATGAGGTCATAAGATTCTGCATCTTGTCCAGAGAGTGTGAGGAGTCTATCCCTACACTTTCCTGTGAACATTTCCCAAAGGAGAGCACCCCAGTGAGATCTGTTCACTTTTCTGGTTACACAAGCCCTCTCAAAAGCTGTGAACCATTTGGTGATGTCATCACCATCTTCATATTTAGTTACAATCCCTTTAGGGATTTTCAACATGTCAGGAGAATCTCTGACCCTATTTATGTTGCTGCCACCATTGATGGGTCCTAGGCCCATCTCTTGTCTTTCCCTCTCTATGGCTAGGATCTGTCTTTCCAAAGCCAATCTTTTGGCCATCCTGGCTAACTGGATGTCCTCTTCACTGGAGTTATCCTCAGTGATTTCAGAGTTGTTGGTCCCTCCTGTGAGGGAACCAGCATCTCTGACTATTATTTGTGGAGTCAGGGCTTGAGAAGCCCTGCTCTCCCTAAGTAGGACTGGAGGGGGGGAATTTCCCTCCAAGTCACTATCTTCATCCTCTGAGTTGCCATCCTCAGAGGGGTTGGCCTTTTCAAACTCTGCCAAAAGCTCCTGGAGCTGTACTTTGGTAGGTTTGGGGCCCATTGCTATTTTCTTTAGTTTACAGAGTGACCTTAGCTCTCTCATCTGTAGATGGAGGTAAGGTGTGGTGTCGAGTTCCACCACATTCACATCTGTGCTAGACATTATGCTTCTAAAAGTCGGAATACTTTTTAAGAAACTAAAACTGGTTCTAGAATCTAATTCAAACTTTTAACAAACTTTTAAACTCTAAAAGAAATGCTAAACAGGATCTAACACAAGGCCCTAGCAGGTCTTTTAAGAATTTAGAAAACTTTTCAAATTGCAAAAATCAATTTCTAATGACAATTTTGGAATTTGTCGTGTGATCAGGTATTGGCTGAGTAGTCCAGCAAATGCAAAGTCTTGTACCCCACCGCTGATCCACCAATGTAGGAAGTTGGCTCTGTATGTGCTATTTCAAAGTAAGGAATAGCATGCACAGAGTCCAAGGGTTCCCCTTAGAGGTAAAATAGTGGTAAAAATAGATAATACTAATGCTCTATTTTGTGGTAGTGTGGTCGAGCAGTAGGCTTATCCAAGGAGTAGTGTTAAGCATTTGTTGTACATACACAAGACAATAAATGAGGTACACACACTCAGAGACAAATCCAGCCAATAGGTTTTTATATAGAAAAATATCTTTTCTTAGTTTATTTTAAGAACCACAGGTTCAAATTCTACATGGAATATCTCATTCGAAAGGTATTGCAGGTAAGTACTTTAGGAACTTCAAATCATCAAAATTGCATGTATACTTTTCAAGTTATTGACAAATAGCTGTTTTAAAAGTGGACACAGTGCAATTTTCACAGTTCCTGGGGGAGGTAAGTTTTTGTTAGTTTTACCAGGTAAGTAGGACACTTACAGGGTTCAGTTCTTGGTCCAAGGTAGCCCACCGTTGGGGGTTCAGAGCAACCCCAAAGTCACCACACCAGCAGCTCAGGGCCGGTCAGGTGCAGAGTTCAAAGTGGTGCCCAAAACACATAGGCTAGAATGGAGAGAAGGGGGTGCCCCGGTTCCGGTCTGCTTGCAGGTAAGTACCCGCGTCTTCGGAGGGCAGACCAGGGGGGTTTTGTAGGGCACCGGGGGGGACACAGGTCCACACAGAAATTTCACCCTCAGCGGCGCGGGGGCGGCCGGGTGCAGTGTAGAAACAAGCGTCGGGTTCGCAATGTTAGTCTATGAGAGATCTCGGGATCGCTTCAGCGCTGCAGGCAGGCAAGGGGGGGATTCCTCGGGGAAACCTCCACTTGGGCAAGGGAGAGGGACTCCTGGGGGTCACTTCTCCAGTGAAAGTCCGGTCCTTCAGGTCCTGGGGGCTGCGGGTGCAGGGTCTCTCCCAGGCGTCGGGACTTTAGGTTCAAAGAGTCGCGGTCAGGGGAAGCCTCGGGATTCCCTCTGCAGGCGGCGCTGTGGGGGTTCAGGGGGGACAGGTTTTGGTACTCACAGTATCAGAGTAGTCCTGGGGTCCCTCCTGAGGTGTTGGATCGCCACCAGCCGAGTCGGGGTCGCCGGGTGCAGTGTTGCAAGTCTCACGCTTCTTGCGGGGAGCTTGCAGGGTTCTTTAAAGCTGCTGGAAACAAAGTTGCAGCTTTTCTTGGAGCAGGTCCGCTGTCCTCGGGAGTTTCTTGTCTTTTCGAAGCAGGGGCAGTCCTCAGAGGATGTCGAGGTCGCTGGTCCCTTTGGAAGGCGTCGCTGGAGCAGGATCTTTGGAAGGCAGGAGACAGGCCGGTGAGTTTCTGGAGCCAAGGCAGTTGTCGTCTTCTGGTCTTCCTCTGCAGGGGTTTTCAGCTAGGCAGTCCTTCTTCTTGTAGTTGCAGGAATCTAATTTTCTAGGGTTCAGGGTAGCCCTTAAATACTAAATTTAAGGGCGTGTTTAGGTCTGGGGGGTTAGTAGCCAATGGCTACTAGCCCTGAGGGTGGGTACACCCTCTTTGTGCCTCCTCCCAAGGGGAGGGGGTCACAATCCTAACCCTATTGGGGGAATCCTCCATCTGCAAGATGGAGGATTTCTAAAAGTTAGAGTCACCTCAGCTCAGGACACCTTAGGGGCTGTCCTGACTGGCCAGTGACTCCTCCTTGTTATTCTCATTATTTTCTCCGGCCTTGCCGCCAAAAGTGGGGCCTGGCCGGAGGGGGCGGGCAACTCCACTAGCTGGAGTGTCCTGCTGGGTTGGCACAAAGGAGGTGAGCCTTTGAGGCTCACCGCCAGGTGTGACAATTCCTGCCTGGGAGAGGTGTTAGCATCTCCACCCAGTGCAGGCTTTGTTACTGGCCTCAGAGTGACAAAGGCACTCTCCCCATGGGGCCAGCAACATGTCTCGGTTTGTGGCAGGCTGCTAAAACTAGTCAGCCTACACAGATAGTCGGTTAAGTTTCAGGGGGCACCTCTAAGGTGCCCTCTGTGGTGTATTTTACAATAAAATGTACACTGGGATCAGTGTGCATTTATTGTGCTGAGAAGTTTGATACCAAACTTCCCAGTTTTCAGTGTAGCCATTATGGTGCTGTGGAGTTCGTGTTTGACAGACTCCCAGACCATATACTCTTATGGCTACCCTGCACTTACAATGTCTAAGGTTTTGTTTAGACACTGTAGGGGTACCATGCTCATGCACTGGTACCCTCACCTATGGTATAGTGCACCCTGCCTTAGGGCTGTAAGGCCTGCTAGAGGGGTGTCTTACCTATACTGCATAGGCAGTGAGAGGCTGGCATGGCACCCTGAGGGGAGTGCCATGTCGACTTACTCGTTTTGTCCTCACTAGCACACACAAGCTGGCAAGCAGTGTGTCTGTGCTGAGTGAGGGGTCTCCAGGGTGGCATAAGACATGCTGCAGCCCTTAGAGACCTTCCTTGGCATCAGGGCCCTTGGTACTAGAAGTACCAGTTACAAGGGACTTATCTGGATGCCAGGGTCTGCCAATTGTGGATACAAAAGTACAGGTTAGGGAAAGAACACTGGTGCTGGGGCCTGGTTAGCAGGCCTCAGCACGCTTTCAATTGTAAACATAGCATCAGCAAGGGCAAAAAGTCAGGGGGCAACCATGCCAAGGAGGCATTTCCTTACACCCTCGTTACAAACCCTAGACCAACTTGGTGCAGAAAGGTCACATGAAAAGACCAGAACCAACCTGAAGCAGAAGGCTCCAACCTAAATTCTTGAACCAACTTATTACATAACATCTCAAACCATAAGACCTGAGCCACCCAATGCAGACAATTTCTTCCCACAAGACCCAAACTTACACAGTGCAAAGTGTCCCACAGAAAGTTCTGGGTCAACCAACTGCAGACAGGCTCTGAGTTAAACACCTGACTGAACCCCGTGCATTAGAGCTCATTTCAAAAGATCTTCACAGACATATCACGGACAAGTGTTTCAAAAAGAATCGAAACAAATCATTGCAGAACTATCAGCACTAACAGTAATGAGCCATCCCACTGAAGACCGGCCTGTCTGAAAGACCTGAGCCTTGGTAATGCAGATGGGTTGCACCCAAAGTCACGAGTCAGCATAATATGGTTATAATGTTTTTTTGAATACTTATAGAATTTTCACACTTGCCACATAACTAGCCCTGGGTGGAGTTTGCGGAAGTGACCAAAAAACTCTGCTGTGCTACGTGGAGTTTCTCAAGCAGCGGAGTGCGTTAGGTCACACAGTTTGCACTGATTTTTAGTGCTGGGTGTTTGTCCCATGATTAAAAATCAGTGTGAGTGGCACCACGCACAGCACAAGAGGGTGCTGCATCTTTTTTGCCGCTCAAGTAGATTTACTACTCAAGCGGCAGCTTCCTCAATGTAAACTGGTTTCTCAATGCAAGCAGTAGCGACCATCTGCGACTGCCCTCATTAAGAAATCTCTCTGGGAGGTGGTCTGGAGTAAGATTTTCCTCACTCGCGCTCGCCATCTTTGGTGAGCGTGAACATGGAAAACAAATCCGCTATATGGAGTTTTTTGGACCTCCACACTCTAAGTGGAGCGCAGAGTGGGAAAAACTCAGCAAACTCTGTGAGCAGAGCCGAGTTCACCACCCACCCCTACACATAACATACCATCAACAGCAGATTTTCATATTTCATCAAAAAATGCTTGAGGCTCAAACAGATGAAAAGTTACTAACATAAAGTGTCATGTGTAGTGCTGCACAGAGACAGTCCCTTTGGAATCAGTTGCAAAATGATTTAGTCACGTGATAGACTCGTACTAGTTAAATCTTTGCCTAAAGAGTGCTAATGTGTGTTAAAATAACAAAGTAGCAACACAATAATTCCACTGACTCTGCTACATGAAGTCACATAATCCGACATTTGTTGCCATCTGATTTAGTCGACCCTGCTGCACAATTTGGTCCTCCTTTGCTGCATACTTCCAGTGGCTCAACTAAGGGGCTGAATACAAACTGCAGAGACCCAGACTTGAGATTTGTGTTAACTAAAGAAGAGCTATTGCACAATATTAATGGTGAGTGAGAGCTTCTGCCTCGCAGGTAACCCCTGTCCATCTCCAGTGGACCACAGACGAGTCCTAGGTCATTATATGCCAATAGTGGCATGCAAAAACAAACACAACAGGGAATTATTTCCAGGTGTGAGTCATTCTACTGATGTCTGGAGTCCACTAGCCATCATGAACTGCGCTGTCTCTTCAGATGCTTTACTCATTACAAAAGAACATCTTGAGAGAGTCTTCTAACCTTCCCAGTAACACGGCTTGCAGGGTTCCTCCAGCCATCTTCTGAGGTCACTGCATTATAGCTCCTTGAGACCTGCATCAGGGTATCTTTATATGCATTTGTCTGCTGCATCCGGGCCATCGTGTGTGATGCCATGCCTCCCTACTAGCTTCACAAAAATGTATCTCATGGATTTTTATTGCTGTTAGGAAAGTTATTTCCAATGTATAATAAGCACCACATGACATCCTCCTAAAGAAAGTATGCCACTCCAGAAATTACTCAGTGGCTTCTTCTACCAAACATTTCGAACACTTGCACTAGAAAGATTTTCTGCAACTTTATGGCTTCCAATAACCGTTCACTACTGTAATCACAAAGTCTAACCCTAAATACCCACGAGGACTGGGGTATAACTATAATGATAATCACAATTGTCCAGTGGGGCTCTTTTTATAGTGGTACCCACACAAAATCAATTACAGGTACCTTGTGAAGCACTCTAATTAATCATAGTAATCAATACAATATGAAGGCCTCATAGGTATAACCACAATCCTTTTTTTTAAATAACCAACTGTTATTGATTTTCATACTTAACAATACATACTTTCGCCTCAAACTATTATATATTAAGCAGTCATTAGTCAGCACTCATGTGTAACAACAATACTTTAAAAAAAATATTTTTTGACAACAGTTTGACATCACTTAGGCAAAAGCATACATGAGTAGTGCAATATCACAAAGTGCAGACGACGCAGTGAAAGTGAGGTGCACACGTGATCATATACAGTTAAGAAGAGCAGTATCCAAAAAAAAGATCCATAGTTGTCTTTATATATGAGTATGGTTCTGTTTCCAATTACTTTTGTGACAATTTATGTTGATAAAAATAAATATACATTCATCTTTGTTGACAGAAAAACAGCAAAAGTTAAGCTTGCATAGAAAAAACCTGCATACATTCTCCATCTTGGCTTAGTTTGATTGGATTGAACATTAACTTGCAAAACACAGAACCCTTCGAATGGAAGATGGTGGACTTAGACCAGGAAACTCAGGGGGTCATTCTGACCCTGGCGGTCGGTGATAAAGCGGCGGCCAACCCGCCAACAGGCCGGCGGTCAAAAAAATGCAATTCTGACCCTGGCGGGAACCGCCAACACAGCCCGCCGCATTAACACTCCGACCGCCACGGCGGAACAAACAAACAGCGCGGCGGTCACCGCCAACAGCCAGGCGGCAGACAATGTACCGCCCACCCTATCACGACCCACCAATCCGCCACCTTTTCCGGGGCGGGAGCCCCGCCGATAAAAACACGGCGGAAACAGACATTTCCAATGGAAAACGCTCACCTCGAGACACTCCACGCGGAATCCGGACAGCATGGAACCCGAATTGAACATCATACCTGCTCTCGTCTACCTGCTCATCTACCACGAGTACGAACTCCGGCGCAGACGTCAACGGTGAGTACTGCACCTACGACACACGGGAGGGGGGAGGAAGAAAGGTTATGGGCACACACATATGCGACCCCCCCACCCCCCCAATATGTACACACCAATGCAGAGCAGGAAGTCACAGTGACACCACACAAAGACCCTTTAAAAATACAATGACACAACCAAATTTGGAATAAATTTTCATGTACAAAAAAAGCACCTGGAAATAATTGAGCAACCGTGAAAAATATTTACAAAAACCAAAAAGATATACACATCAGTGTATCACTGAAGTAACAAGTCCTGCACATCCTACGAATCTAACATGTCCGTGGGCCAAGGTTCTGCGAAACAAGGGCAAAGCCCACACACGAGACCTGAGTCCTTTGGAGAGAACACTGCAGGGGCATCTGATGTCAAAACTACAGGCACCTCAGGGGGAAGGGAAGGGGGGGCCACCACAGCCACATAAGTCCACGACGCCAGATCCACGAGGAGCCACCATGCCCACTGTACCATCCTGGGGAGTGCAAAGCCACAGTCTCTCAAGTCTCTGCAGTGGGTGGGTTGCCCACTGGACCATCCTGGGGAGTGCAAAGCCACAGTCTCTCAATGTCTCTACAGTGGGTGGGTTGCCCACTGTACCATCCTGGGGAGTGCAAAGCCACAGTCTCTCAAGTCTCTACAGTGGGTGGATTGCCCACTGTGCCATCCTGGGGAGTGCAAAGCCACAGTCTCTCAGGTGGATTACAGAGTCCACTGGTCAAGGAGGAGGCATGGTGGGCACAGTGAACCATAAACAGTGCCTGAGACGGCGGGACCCAGCGCAGCGGTGCATGACATGGCGATGTCCAGCGGAGCGGTGCTTGACAGGAAGGGTCCAGCGGAGCGGTGCTTGACAGGAAGGGCCCAGCGGAGCGGTGCTTGACAGGAAGGGCCCAGCGGAGCGGTGCTTGAGACGGCGGGGCCCTGTTCAGCGGTACCTGTCTTCACGGCGGGGCCCTGTTCAGCGGTGCTCTTCTGCACGGCGGGGCCCTGTTCAGCGGTACCTGTCTTCACGGCGGGGCCCTGTTCAGCGGTGCTCTTCTGCACGGCGGGGCCCTGTTCAGCGGTACCTGTTTTCACGGCAGGGCCCTGTTCAGCGGTACCTGTCTTCACGGCGGGGCCCTGTTCAGCGGTACCTGTCTTCACGGCGGGGCCCTGTTCAGCGGTACCTGTCTTCACGGTTGGCATGCTGGTGGGGTGGGGGGGATATAGTAGTTGAGATTGGACTTACCAGAGTCCATTCCTCCGGCTACTCCTGCGAGGCCCTGAGGATGCAGGATGTTCAAGACGTCTTGCTCCCACGATGTGAATTCGGGAGGGGTGGGTGGGGGTCCGCCGCCAGTCTTCTGGACCGCGATGTTGTGCCTGGAGACCATCGATCGGACCTTCCCCCGTAGGTCGTTCCATCTTTTGCGGATGTCCTCCCTATTCCTGGGATGCTGTCCCACCGCGTTGACCCTGTCCACGATCCGCTGCCATAGCTCCGCCTTCCTAGCTATACTGGTGTGCTGCACCTGCGAGCCGAAGAGCTGGGGTTCCACTCTTAGGATTTCCTCCACCATGACCCGGAGTTCTTGGTCCGAAAAGCGTGGGTGCCTTTGGGGTGCCATGGGGTGGTGTGGGTGAGGTGTGGGGTGGTGTATGTGATGATAAGTATGTTGGTGAGTGGTGCTTTGTGCTACTATGTGGTGTGTGTGATGGTGTAGTGTGCCTCAGTGTGTCTTGCTTTGGATTGTCTGCTGTGTCTCTCTCTCCTTCTCTCAGTAATTATGGTCGCAGGGGTTTGTGGGTGATGTGGGTGTGTGTTTTATAGTTGGTTGATTGTGTGGGAGTGGTGTGTGTATGTGTATCAGGTGTGTGTATTTCAAATTGTCCAATGTGGCTGTGTTTTGGTGCTGTGTGTGTATTCTGACCGCAGCGGTGTGTAGCGCCAATGGAATACCGCGTTTGAATGACCGCCGTGTGGATTCGTGGGTCGTAATGGCATGGGCGTATTTCTGTTGGCGTGACGGTGGAGGTTTGGTCATCTCCAGTTTCTCGCTGCCCGCTGATGTGGCGGGCTGCAGTGGAGGACGGAATTTTGGAGGTTTGGCCGTTGTGGGTCAGAATGACCGTGGCGGTTAACCGCGGCGGTGTTATGGCGGTCTTCTGACCGGCGGTAAGGGCCTTTTACCGCCGAGGTCAGAATGACCCCCTCAGTGTGTTTTGCCAAATGCAGAAGTCTAAAACGTTGCGATATGTTGCTTGTGTAAAAAAAAAAAAAAGGTCGCACATCCCATTTTCCCCAAATGATCAAATTGAATATTGTTCTGACATTGCGGACTTTCTAGATCCCATTGTGTCACTTTTCCGACCATAGATGAGGAGTGAGGCATATGCACTGAATACTTTTCAACTTGGAAAGGAGCCAATCTCAGATTTAACTAACAAATGTTGTGTGACAGACTTCCTTCTGCAGATGTCGATCATTCAGCCATACCCAGTATGCACAATTTTGCATCAACTGTCCCTACGGTTTCAAGGAAGAGGGCTTCCTCGCCCCACTTAGTTCATCCTGCACACAGTCACCCTGAAGGACTTGCTGGTGGCCTCGTTACACGTTGCCGCTCCACATCATGGTGCCATGTATTCCCTTTGATTCACTTGCAGTTTCTGTCTCTCGCGCACTCCTGCCTGAAGGCTGCTCACCGTGAGCCTCCCTGTGCCCTTTCCTCCAGTCTCGCAGCCCCTGGCAGCACTTTGGCACTGTCTCATGTGCCAGGCAGTGTTTCGCCAGTTCCCGCGGCGTGGCAGATTGTGCGTCAACTCTTACTTCCCCCTGGCTAAAGAATGCTGAGACGTGCCAGGCTGTGCTCCCTCTCTTTCTCTCGATTGCTCCACCCTGGCTGGACGATGGCATGTCTTCGGCTGCGCTCCATCTTCTAATTCTGTGGTGAACCAGGTTTTGCTGCTTCTGCTATTGCAGCCAGGCTGCACAGGACGTCGGCATGTGCTAGGTTGTGCTCCTCCTTCTACTTCGCCCTGGCCGATGCTGGCATGAACCATGCCGCACTACGTATTGCACCCTGGCAGGGTGTTGGCACGTCCTAAACTGTGGTCCTTTTCCTATGCCATCATGGCTGATGTTGTCATGTGGCATGCTCTGCCTCTTTGAATCTTTAAATGTAACCTGGCAGAAGGGTGTCATGTGCCAGACTGTGTCGCTTCTCTTACTTAAGTCGGGCAGAATATTGGCATATGCCAAGCGCTATCTCTTCTACGGCTGCAGTGTTGGTTGACTCGCTTTCTGCACTTGGCCGAACGCGGCTTGCCAGGGACAGCATGTGCCAGCCAGTGTTCTTCTATTACTGGACCCTGCATGAAGACTGGGTACTCTGCCAGGATAGCCTTCTTGGCCTAGTGCTCCTTGGTTGAACGTTTGGTTAGTTGGCATGTGCAAGGCAGTGCCCCTTTTTTTGCTGGTGGTTGCACTGTGTTCAGTTTTTCTCAAAAGCCATCCAGCCCCCACCCTCTATCTTCCCACTAACATGTAGCTCTAGAGGAAGCCAATTGAACTACTTATGCCAGTTGGCATGTGCCATGCAGTGCCGCTTCTCTTGTTCTAAGCCAGATTTAATGATTGCAGTATGTTTTTTTTTCCCGCAGACTATCTCTTGGATCACGTGATCAGTTATTATCCCACCCCCTGTCTCCTGGCACAGGAAGCAGCCCCAACCCTTTCTGTATGTTGGCATGTCTTGCAGTGCTCGTTCGCTAGCTGGGTATCTCAAGGCTGGAAGCTGAGCAGGGTTGCGTGCTGGTGTTTTTCTCAAGGGACAGCCAGTTCTTCAATACTTACAGAAGACAATCCCCAACCCCCACCCGCATCTTTTAGTGTATTGCAATTGCCATTGCATATTTTATTTTATGAATTTAATTTTGAGACTTTTATATAGCGCTGACCTGACCCAAAGGCATTAGAGTGCTTTACACGAAAGCAGGAAGTGCATTTCTGTTAACAAACAGCACAAAACAACTTGTTAGGATTACATAGCGCTTATTGCCCCTGACGAGGTGCTGAAGCGCTTTATGTCCAACACACAGTCTCTGACTCCCTCCGTAGTATCGTTACAGCCTTCTGGCACGCTCTCGGTGCACCGGGTGCGTGTTGCCATGTGCCAGGCAGCGCCTCGTCGTTTGCTGCACAAGGTTGAATGTTGCACCTTGGTGATGTGTGTTTTTTCGGACAGGGCTCCTTCTGCTTGATGCACTCAGAAGCCCTTACCCCCTCCCCAGAGGGGTTTGGCAGTGGGAGTGGCCGGGTGCTGCAGGTGTCAGGCCCTGCCCGGCCCAAGCTCTGCCCCTTGGCTCCTGCACAGCCATTGAGGCGGTGCTGACACCCGATCCCTCTGTATAAAGGCGCACTCCTGGCCCCGGGAATCGCTTCAGCCTCCAGCTCTCTTCCCAGTCACTTGTCGCTCTCCCTCCGCGTCTCGTCAGCCCTCGCCATGTCCGTCCGCAGCCACCGAGTGTACAAGACCAGTTCCGTCCGGCCCGCGGGCAACTTCAGCAGCTTCTCGTACAGCTCCGGGGGCCCGTCCATCACCCGGGCCAGCACCTCTGGGTTCACCCTGGGCTCCAGCTATGGGGGCGGCAAGTACAGCCAAGGCTACCGGACGGGCTACGGCTCGGGCAACATGGGAGGGGGCATCACGGCCGTCAGCGTCAACCAGAGTCTGCTGGCCCCCCTGAACCTCGAGATCGACCCCAGCATCCAGCAGGTGCGGACCCAGGAGAAGGAGCAGATCAAGACCCTCAACAACAAGTTCGCGACCTTCATCGACAAGGTGAGCCTCTTGGATGGGAGGGGGGAGATGGGTGCATAGGCGCGGGTACGGGGCACTGGGACGCAGAGAGTCCGCCCCGAGCCCAGCCTGGGATGTATTTGAAACTCATAAGTGTCGAAAGAAAACTCCTTCAGGACACCAAGGCTGGGGCTCGACTTCCCTGGCAGGGTATCCCACCACAGACCACGTATCCGAGAGCGAACGGCTTCATCCGGGGCCTGCCCACATCACCCCAAAATGTGCTTGAAGGATGTGTGTTTTCTGGAATGTATAATAAGCTTACATTACAGTTTAGAGAACAAATAGCCCGGAGTGTGCAGCTGGTGTGCCAAAGTGGCAGCATTGTTTGGGTGCGGGGCGACTGTGAGGGCACCGGCAGACCCATATAAGGAGGGGGCCGTTGTGCTGGCACCGGCAGGCCCGATCTTTGTACATGGTTAGGCAGAGGTGGAGTACGGTGGCAGCTGTTATGGTGTCGTGGGGCTGTGCTGACGCCGGCAGACACAGTCATTGGGGAGGAATGCCTAGGATGGCCCCGAAACGAACGGGTGTGGTGCCAGCTCGGACCCAGAGAAAGGTGGCTATGAGTGGGCATGGCAACAGCACCGACCCAGGCTTCGAAAACAGCGTAAAAGAGCCACGCTTACTGACATAAGCCGGCGCATTCTCTGCTGGCAAATGCGTCACATTTCGGAGTAAAGGACAGTTTGGTTGGCACTGGTAGGCTCTCACTACGGAAGGGAGGTTGTTCTGGCACCCACAGGCAGACCCGCTCTCCGCGGAGGAGAGTTGTGCTGGCACCGGTACGAGCGATGCCGTGGGGACGTGCCTCTCCTGGTTCAGCACAGGTGTACCAAGTCTGAGGAGAATCAGGCTGCTGCCACCAGACCAGGCCAGTGGGAAAGGGCCTGCTGTGCTGGCTCAGTCAGAGGAGTGTGGGGAAGCCCCTCCTGCTGGGACAAGGGGCGGTGTTGGCACCGGTGCACGTGAATGGTCACCGTTCGGGTACAGGGGCACGAGGCAGTACAGGCGCAGGTGTCCAGTGCCGGCAGTGGGAGGCCCAGTGCCTGTGATGGGTCATTGTGCAGGCACAGGGTACAGAGGCAGTGTTACTCGCCGGCGCAGTGGAAATAGGGTGTACTGATACTTAAAGTCAGTACTTACTGGAGCCTGCAGCAAGGGACGGGGGCAGCGCTGGCAGGCACGGGTGGGGGGCAGTGCTGCAGCCTGGCACAGGAAAGGAAGGCTCTGGTGGCAAAGGCTGAGCCGCGCCTGCGTTGTAACCCAGACTAAGTCACAAAAATTATCTTCTTAAAGAAGTTTTCCCGTCCGGTTCATGTTACACAATCTCCTGTGTTTGTGTCATTGAACGCGCTGCTCAAGGCTCTGCCATGTGACAGAGCCATCCATATGACGCTGTCTCCAGTTAGCTTTTCTCAAAGGGAATTCCTTTCTGCTTTCTTCTGTTTTTTCCAGTGTCCACGACAGCGACAGTTTAGAAAGATGTCCCTTTCCCTCACAGTGGCCCTGACAGGCCACACCCTTCCAAAGGTTAGGACAAGGCCTTCAGCCTGGTACAGAGTCACCATAAGGGCGGGGCCGCCACCTGCGGCAGGGGCGAGGGTGGCACCAGACAGCGGCTCGTCACAAGCTGGCAGTGCGCACATACACCTGCCAGACGAGGAGCAGTAAGTGTACCCACACAGCGGAAACAGTGAGCGCACCTACAGGGCGGGGGCAGTGCGGGTACCCGTGCAACAGGAAGTAGTGAGTGTACCTAGCCAGATGGGACAGTTACTGTACCCATGCAGCAGGGAGCAGTGCGTGCCCCCTTACAACAGGGAGCAGTGGGTGGACCCATAGAGCAGGAAGCAGTGAGTGTACCAATGCAGCAGGGGGCAGTGCGTGCACCATTGCAACGGGAAACAGCGAGTTTTCCTAAAGGACACCCATACATCAGAGAGTTGTGGGGGTACCCACGCAGCAGGGGACAGTGAGTGGACCAGTATATCAGGGGCAGTGAGTGTACACTTACTGCAGTGAACAGGAAACGCATCAATGATCCAGACAGTATTACATGTCCATTGAAGAAGGGGAGGGGCTCCATGGTACAGGAGCAGTGTGTGTACCCATAGAGCAGGTAGTGTACTCGTACAGCAGAGAGCTGTGGGTGTAGCCTAACAGCAGCGAGTAGTGCGTGAACCCATTCAGCACCGAGCGGTGAGTGCACCTGGAAGCAGAGAATGTCTTTCAAACTACAGGGAAAGATTCTAATCTCGCCGCATCATAGGATTTTTCAATCCCAGACCTCCGAGTTGGCTGCACACTGCCGACTGCAGAGATGTCCACAACAGTCCTGCAAAGCCTGGGCACTAGGTGTGAAGAACTCTTCCTCAAGACAACACAACCCAGGTAAATGTAAAAATATACTTCCAAGCAAGCAACTCATGTAATGCTTCAATTGCTCAATGGGCTTCCTATAAAAAATGCAGGCTCTGGAAATGTGTGGATTACTGAAAGATGTGAAGAGTTTTTTTCTGGCATAGAGACACTTCTGTGTCTTTCACCCTAAACACATTTATATATTAATTGGAGAGACAGACAACCCCAGGTTCCGATGGTCCTCCAGTTAGCACAGAGCGATGCAAGAGGACATACATAGGAAGCACCGATAGGAAAATAATTAGGATCTGCCATTTGGGGGATACAAGAGTGTAATATTCTAGCAAAACACTTTGGCCTCCTTGTAGACAAATCTGAAAGCAGGGCCATCAGCAGTCCTGCACACAAATGCTGCACATCCACCACTGTTTGCATGAGTTAACTGTGAGGCAATTCATTTAATCATGTTGGGAATAGGATTACCACTTTTGCGTTGCTATCAAGAAAGAGGTTTATCTACGGCCTATCGCTACACATAACTCAGTCTGCAAAAAATCAGTCCATCTCAGTGGTGACCCGCCTCGTGCCTAATGGTGAGCTCATTTGGACAATAGGTGACCCAAAGCTTTGTCCATCATGACTTATTCGGAAGATAGTTGGCACAATGGAGGCCCGAGTATTAGGAATTACCAATAAACCTTTGCTGGAGGTGTGGTGCAGACTTTTGAATAAGGCACATGGGCATTCACTCCTGAAGAGAACAGTTTTTAATGGTGATTCTCTTGCCACCAACAGTTTCATCTACGAAGACTGCTGCAGAAGGTAGCTTCATCAAGGGATATGATGTTTATATACCTGTAAGCCAAGCAAATTGGATTTAGAGCTGGTCTCTGTACAGTGGCAGATGATTCATTAATGGCCATGGGCGGGGACTGTATTTCAGCCTTGGTCAGGTCCTGGGGACTTTATTTCAGCCTGGCCATGTCTTAAAAAGCATCCGAGGCAGTGTGGGGATCCCATGTATCTCCACCAGGTTGGTCCATTTTTGGAATCTTGTAGGGACTGATGCCCCCTTTAATGAATGCACTCTTTAAAGTAACATTGCCCATATGCAAGCTGCAGTATCTCCTCTGTCTGACCGAATACAGTATCTGAGGTCTGAACAATTTGCTGAGGTGGTGAAAAAGCTAGGGAAAGCTCAGGCAAGGCCAAACAACTTCTGGTTATCAGTCATGTGAGGGACCTCAGGTTAGCTGAAGGACAGTACCTGCACTCCAACCTGTCTGTAATTGCAGTCCAGCCCTGCACACACAAATAGCTACTATAGTAAAAAAAAAAAAAATCTGAGGACAATTGATAGGTTGGTGGATAGGCCGTGTACTAAGGGCTTTGGACATGGAGTTATGGTTGGGTTAACAAATCTAAAGTAAAGGAAGCCCCCACACAAAGCTCACTTGTGCCAAGTATGCAGCCCAAAAAGAGCAGGATGCTCAGAGTGAGAGAACAAATATGGCTATCTTCCCTGATTACTAATGATTTTCCACATCAAGGTGAGCAAAATAACCTTCTATGAGGTGCAGTCATATGGGGCCTAGATATCCTCAGTGTTACATCTGGCCTGATGAACCACAGGTGTGATATCAGTAGTCTCTTGCTCCTCAGAGGTTGCGTGCTTTGCTGCTGCATGTTTTATACCCAAGACTGGGCCTGAGGTTACCAAGGTCTTGCTTTGTTTTGGTAAAGATGAAAGATTTGCAAATCCATTTGGCAATCCCTACATGAATGTAATTACATTTTCCTATGTGTTGTGACGTGGGCTGAAGGAGACACAGCATGTTTCGTATGCTATACATAAATGTTGTGCAATGTGTACTGAATCCCCATATATTTTTTGTCATAGCTCACTATCTCTTGTCTTTAGGTGAGGTTCTTGGAACAGCAGAACAAGATGCTGGAGACAAAGTGGAACCTCCTCCAGAACCAAAAGACAACCCGCAGCAACATGGACAGCATGTTCGAGGCCTACATCAACAACCTGCGGCGGCAGCTTGATAACCTGGGCCAAGAGAAGCTCAAACTGGAGTCTGAGCTCGGGAACATGCAAGGCATGGTGGAGGACTTCAAAAACAAGTGAGAGGAATGGGAGGAGAGAGGAGTGTGTGTGTGTGTGTCTGTCTGTAAACATATCTCAGGAGGGCTAAGGGGTTCTACAAGGAAGAGGCTATCTGAAGATCATGATGCAGCAAGAAACTCTAAAGGCCGAGATGACACAGGATCAAGTGGTTTTAGGTTTTTTTGCTGCACTCTCCAAACCCCACTTGTTATGTTATTGGACTCTTAAGGTGGTGTCTTATCTGAACATGTGAAGTTAGAGACCTGGATAATACTGATACAGCTGGGTTTGACAATCCCTCAATCAGTGTCCATTACTCCTAGTGAGTCTATCTGCATTACACTGCCCCACTAGATTCACGAGTGCATTGTTCTCCAGAGCTCCCAAGGAAACCTGTTGTCACCTAGCTCATAACATGAACGTCCAATGTTTGATGCAGGATGCCCATTTGACAATACCACAATTGTCAATCGTGATAATTGTTAGTACTTCATTGGCATCGTGATAATTGATAGAGCTTCATTGGCTAAAAGGTAGATCTTCTGTCGGATATGTAGTGTTATTCATTTTCTCCATGTATTATCATCCTCAGGTGTCAATGCTTAGCTAGCCTCTTGAACTAGTACTCAAATGACTGCCCAGTATGAGTAGGGGCAGACATGTTGTTTGTTACTAGGATAGTATTGTTCACAATAAAGGTGATGCTAGCTGCTTTGCTGGTGTCACATGCTGTGGAGCTTTTACTGTTGGTGCAAGAGCAATGTCAGGTCCACCCTCTGGTAAAGTGTGCAAAACTTTCAGTGTCAGCTTCCAGTTTTGCTCTTATTTGTTGTGGGTCCTTTACGCCAAGGCGGTTGGTCGTTCCTCACAACTGAAACAATTTACTCCAAAGAGCTTTTCACTGTACTGCTGTTCATAACTCACCCCAGTGATTTATTGTAAGTCTGAAGTAACTAAACACTCTCCTTCCAACCCAGGTTTGAAGATGAAATTAACAAACGGACAGAGATGGAGAATGAATTTGTTCTAATCAAGAAGGTGAGCTTTCCCCTTGGCCCTGCTTTTCTTTGAGATTTTGGGAGCCATCTTCCAGACTGTGGGGCTCCTTATTTCTGTAGCAGATTGAGGGGGACTCTCACACTAGCCAAGGGCTTGCATAATTGGGACATTTTAGGGATACTCTCACTCTGGCTCCACTGGCCTCTAGTGGACTGTTTCCGGATCACCATGTTATAGGCCAGAAGTTACAAGGACATCATATATGTCTTTTGACTGCAAGAGGTGCAGGCTAAAACACCTTGCCCTTAAAGTTACCGTCGTTCGTCCTCCTCAATTCAGCTTCCAGAGGCTGTAACACATGAGATTTATGAAAACATAGTTTCATCCTGATTGCTTTTTTGGGATACAGGCATTGTGATTTAGTGTTATTAAAGAGTAATAGGTGGAAGGAGCTCTTGCACAACACATACATGTTTTTTATCAACATTCCCTACAGTCCATGGGAGGCGGAGACAGTCTGGGCAGTGATGCCCGGGATCGTTCTCCTGAACAAGCAATTAGGGCATTAGGGCGAATTAAGCACAAATGCTTTCATCTGGCATCTTTAAATCTTAAGCTGTGTTTTATTAATGTCAGTTCTAACCTAAAGCTATAATATTGCAATTCCTATACATCGTATTTCTTCTCAGTGTATGCCAAACGTAAATCTGATTATTCTTTGGGCGGGCGAGGGGTATGAAGTCTGCTGCCTAAGAGCTTCCTGCTTTCTCTCTTCTCCAAATCACTGAATACCTGACTTTAACTGCCTTGTTGTTGTGTTTCACCAGGATGTGGATGAGGCGTACATGAACAAGGTGCAGCTGGAATCTCGACTTGAAGGCCTGACCGATGAAATCAACTTCTTGCGACAGCTCTACGCAGAGGTGGGGTTCTTGCTTCACCCCTCTTAGTGTGGTACTGTCTCATATTCTGCTTCTAATAGCAGCCCAAAAGGATGCCTCGCTCTGAAATTAATACCTTATGCTAGTGAATCGTTAAGTCATTTTTGCACAGAGGAGTCCTCACTTATCAAAGCCATCGTGGCAAACAGAAATGGCAACGAAGGCAAAAACACTACTTTCCTGTGGAAGGGCCAGTTTTCCTTAATTTTTTTGAGCCCTTCAGGTAATCTACTGTTTTGCTCTACCTCCTGCCCATCCTCATGTTCGCTCTAGTAACTTGTTTTTTGGGATACCCCAGACTATCTTTCGTTAAGGGATAGGGAAAGACAGAGCATGCCTTTCTTAACACCATATTCTTTGCACACCCGTATGTTCTTTTATATTTGCTATTGATATTATAGACTATATTGGTACAACAAAGAGGATGGGTAAAGATGTAAAAACGTACAGAGCCCATGAAAAATGAAAAACAGAATACAGCTTCATCTTTAGAAGCATCGCTGATAAAAAGAACCAGGCTTTTAAGCATTTGCAGAATTTTGAATGATTTCTTGCCAGCTTAAGGTCCTACGGGAGAGAGTTTCAAAGCTACAGTAGCCTTCGTTGGTAGCTCGCTAGTCATTTTCTTCGCTGATTACGAGCTGGGTGTGATGAAATAAGACACCCAAAAAGTTTGGAGTACAGTGGTGAAAGGCTTAACATACTAACTGGAAACAGCCAATGAGAGAGATGCCACAATTCACTTCTATCACTGTTGGCTCAAATGGGAGCCAAGCCACTGGTAAACACAAGTGATCGCTATATCGCTATCCAATATTCGGGTAAGGCCACATCTCTGGCACTATCATTTATGAGTACAGTGATCATCACAGCAGATGTTAGGCTCCCAAATGAGGGAGAAATTAAGCAACTGGATCTGCCTATACGTTTCTTCGGTGTTAAAATTTGGGTATGAAATCAAAACCTGGAAAAATACGTGAAGTTCTCTCGTTCTTGTACTGCCCTCTACATTCAATCATCTTTCCCCCCATTAGTCCTAGCTATTAATAAGACATTTCTATAAGATGCTCATCCAATTTAACACCTTTCTCGAATTACTAAAGTTTTTTGGTCTTCTTTAAGTCTAAAATCGGCTTTTTGTACCGATTGTACTGTTATTGCACTTCTAATGCTTCCATGAAATGTTTTGAGGGTTTGGCCATATTGCGTGGGGGCAGTGCCACTTTGTACCTGGTCTGTAGGTGCTGTGAGATGGCAGTGGTATTTCAGAGTCAGTCAGTGGGTGATAGGAACAGTTTCTGAACTCCACGTCCCACCAATAACCTTTGCCTTCTTTAATGCGACAGGAGCTGAATGAACTCCAGTGCCAGATCTCCGACACCTCTGTGGTGCTCTCCATGGACAACAACCGCCAGCTTGACTTGGACGGCATCATCGCCGAGGTCAAGTCGCAGTATGAGGAGATTGCCAATAAGAGCCGGGCTGACGCTGAAAGCATGTACCAAATTAAGGTAAATTCTGTGTGTGTGTCTATCTGTGTGCCACTCTTCATTAGAGAATGAGCAATGCAGGCCACTGTAGAATCTTAACTCGCCAAAAACAACACTTGTCTTCCTAGCATTCCCGGATCTTCATATTTTCCACTTCCTTGTCACATATAAACATTAGTCCCCTTCCTGACATTCTTGATGGCTTTAGACGGATGGGACCAAAGTAATGAATTAGAGATAAGTAACTGACTAACACTTATCATAGACAAGCACCCTCCATATCTAAATAAGAGAAGCGCTACAGGCCTCTCAGTGAGTATGGAAAAGTATACATCAATACCAATAACAATACAGTAATCTAATCTAATTCAGACTAGTTAGTCTGAGAACATGCATGCTGCTTTAGGAGAGCCCTCGAACTGGTGAACCTCCAGCACGTGAACAGTCAACTAACTGACCATGTAGCGTGTTCTGGCCCTGTCCAGAGACTCAATGCCCCACGTGACGTGCTCCAGCCTCCCCTACCATGCTCACTCTTTTTATTTTGATTTCCTGCCTTTAGTATCAAGAGCTGCAGAGCTCTGCTGGCAGGTATGGAGATGACCTACGCAGCACCAAGAATGAGATCGCAGAGATGAACCGCGTAATCAACCGGCTGCAGTCTGAAATTGATGCCCTAAAAAATCAGGTAAGAAGGAGACAGTGCAAGGAGGGACTACGATGACAGCACAAACTCTCCCAATCAATGTTATTGTGCCTTACACAGCAAAATAGGATTTCTAAAGATGCTTTCACTTCTATAACTGTGTATCCATTTAAATGATCAGGCACAGCATAAGGTACAATTTGTTTTATAGAGCATGTGTTGTAGTAACTAAAGAGTTGACATATTTCTGTGTGATCTGGAGGGGCCTAACACTCTCCTCGTTCCCCTACTCACCTCCTCAACATGCATCTCTCCCTATTCATAATGCATTATGCGGGCATCAGCTTGAGGCAGGGTACCATGTAGGTAAAAGGAATTTAACTTTTTTCCATCAGCCCTTCAGATAAGGCTACCTCCAGTGATAGAGTGTTTATCTGCAGAAAAGCAGCGCTGAGCCTAGCCTTTGCTTTCCTTGGCTTAGTGTGTTCTGTGGGTTTTAGATGGCTGCTCCTCTCACTGGGACTTGCGCATACTTAGGGTTGGACTGACCTATAGGGCAATCAGGCAGTTGCAGAAGGGCTGGTCTGGCAAATTAGTGCGTGGGCCGGTTTATTTTACTGTTTCCGGTGGGATGGGTTTTCCTGCTGATTTACCTGATATTAATACAAATGTTGCCTGTAGAAAGCACCAAGGCATGTAATCTCTCGTACCTTGCAAAACACCTGAACAGCATGTCTTTACAAGTTCAAAACTGCCCTGCATTGCAAATGGTGGTTAGTTATTTGCTATCTGTATCGCTAAGGGGGTACCTGGGTTATTTTCACTGCAGTCCAACCCTGTGCATTTTATGGCCCCTAGGAAGGGTGGAGAATATGAGAGTAATGCTTGGGTCTTCCTAACAACCATGTAACACCATGCTGGTGCTGATTTCCTTCTAAACTCCTTTTTGAACTCTCTCTTTTCTTAAAACCATGTTCTGCCCTTAAATCTCGGTGTTACCAAATCCTACCACTTGAGCTGCCCTCTTTCCATCTTGCACTTTTTATTCTTCAAGATCTCCCCCTACCATGGTCTTTTAGGAACCTGTGGGGAGCTGTACATTGACGGGTGACATTTCTCCCATTTTGTAGCGTGCCAATCTGGAGGCCGCCATCACTGAGGCTGAGGAACGTGGAGAACTTGCTGTCAAAGATGCCAGGTCTAAACTGGGCGAGCTGGAGGCAGCCCTGAATAAGGCCAAGCAGGACATGGCGCGCCAGCTGCGCGAGTACCAGGAGCTGATGAACGTTAAGCTTGCCCTGGACATTGAGATCGCCACCTACAGGAAGCTGCTGGAAGGAGAGGAGAACAGGTCGGTGCAGTAGACTCGTAAAATGTAGGCTGGCACCATGTCATTCAAGACAGAAATACACAAAGTTGTCAGTAATGAAAATGCATGCTCCATTTACTGAGATACCACACTCTGTGCAAGTGCCAGGGAGGCCTACAATTTTAGGATATACCACACAGTGTCACTGCCGAAGAGGCCTACTCCATTAAGGAAAACAACATACTATGTTTCTGTTCAGCGGCTACCAGTCAAATAGAAGATCTAACATCTTACAGCCAGTTTCTCAGCCCTATATTTGCAAATGACAGTGAAGAGGTTGTTCTTCAATGCATATTCCGGGTGCAGTTAAAACTATGAACCAAGGCTGAGGCATGGTGGATCACTTAAGTAAATGTGGGAAGGGTCCTTATGCTCAGCAATATTGTGGCATAGTGCCTTGCTCAAAAGGTGCAGGTACTTCGAACAGTTACCAGGTACAAACTTATTCAAAAAGGCTTCTCAGTACACATAATCATTTTTCACTGTATGCGTTTCGGGCCAAGCAGGCACCGACTGTTCCACTTCTTAACGTTGCATGAAAAATCACACACATGCATCTTAACTAATAGTCAACAGTTTATACACAAATACACAGACCTAAGTCAAACAACAATAGTACGCCATGATGTACGACAAACACCATGACATGATATTTAAAGAAATATAACAAAACAGCTCCAGAATAGCAATGATGAGCCATTTTCTGAATTATTTGTGGGATGCAGCTCTCTGTTGTCTGAGGATGGGAAGAGGTGCACTTACTTGTCAGTGCAGGATTCTTGCACCTTTATGCACCGAAAGCTACAGACTGGGTCAGCTTATGCAGAAGGCTAAGTTCCTCTGGTTCTTCCTATATTTAGCATACTGTAATGGCGTGACATGAATAACACACTGTCAAAGTTAAGCCTATCATGTACTATTCATATACTCGTGAATGTTGTGTAACCCTGCTCTGTTATGTACCAGGTTGGAATCAGGTATGCAGAACATGAGCATTCAGACGAAGACTTCCGGATATTCAGGTACGTGTTTTGTGCAGAATTTGGAAGCAAGCTGAGCCAGTGACAAGAATGGGTGTGCAGAGAGGGCAGTGGGACATCAGGATGCAGCATACAGAAGGACAGGAGACGGACAGGAGACTGCCAGGGGCCGCCCCTGATTTCATCAACTGTTCCTGGCCGAGAGAGCCACAATGTAATAATTAACAGAGAATGGGCCACCTTATTTATTAAAGGGGGTAGTTCCTCATTACTGTTAATGTTACCTTCTGTTTCATTTGAAAAGCCGCCCCTTCTCTGGTCTTTATATTCCACTTTGTGATCTACTTGAGCCCCTGAAACAAGGAAGTGGCATCTCAGGAGAAGTGCAGTCAGTGGGTGCAAAGTAAAAGGCTGCCTTTACTTGTTGACACAACGAAAACTGAAATAACCTTTTGCTTACACCTTTCTGCTGAAACTGTCCTGAAGGCTCCACTCTCTACCCTCCTCAGATGTGACTTCCGGTTTCAATTCTTGAATGTAGCTCACAAAATAGAGGACACAGGTAAAAAAGATGAAAAAAAACATAGTACGTCTTTGCAAAATTTAAAAGTAGCAGCAATTCTTGATTGTTGACAGTTCAACCACTCATTTAACTCTGACAGAAAAAGCAGGATCTTTAATACAGTTTAAAAGTTCTATGACTGGAGAAAAAAATGTAGGCCCATATTTAATCTTTTTTAGCGCTGCTTTTGTGCTGCTTTTTGATGCAAAAATGGCGCAAACTTACCAAATACAATTGTATTTTCCAAGTTTGCGCTGCTTTTGCATAAAAAAATGAGGCAAATACGGTGCTAAAAAAGTATAAATATGAGCCTTAGGGCCTCATTTACAAGAAGCCTGCGCCACCAGAGCGTCATTCTCAATCATATCTATAAGGCGAAGCAGAGCCACCCTGTATGACTTCGCATGACCTCACACAAATGGAGTAAGGCAAGGCAGCGCAAGTCACTGCATTCTCTTACTCAGCTTCAAGGAGGCGTTCCATGGGTGTGCAGTGGGTTTTCCCACACAACCCCCATGGGTTTTGATACATTCACATATTTACAAATATCTGTGCACCTCCCCAGAGGAGGCGTAACGAGAGGAAATAACTTAATTTCTCCTAGTTTTTTCCTCTTTCTGTGGTGGATTCTGCCCACACTTAAAAAGAGGAAAACACCTCCATTGATTGTTTTTGTGCAGGAAGGTGTCCTTTCCGGCACAAAAACAATTGTACCAACACCACAGACACCCTTGCATTATGGTGCAAGTGGGCCTGTGTTGATGCTAGTCACCAGTTGTGCTCCGGCGCAAGCAGAAGGGACAGGAATGTGCCATATTTGCCTAATAGGGCACATTCCTGCCCTTTCCTTTTGACGCCGGGCAGCGCAGCAAAGTGACTTGTTGCGCTGCCCAGCAGCAAAAATGTGTAACTAAGTCCCACAGTATCGAGCAGTAGGGCACAAAATTGGGGCTAGAGCAGGGGATATAAGTAAGGCTTTAGGAAGTGCGGTGTGGTGTGTCTGTGCTGCAGGAGGAGGTGTCTGGGGTAAATCTTTGAGTTATGGAGGGATGCAAGGACGAAGACTCTATAATTTAATCAATAAGAGATGTGATTAGAATATATGCAGCCACTGACATAAAGGTTGACAGAAATTTGCCATTTCACGTGTGGGTACATGTGAGCCATGCAGAGCTTCATGGAGCTGCAATATGTGGGAAAGGGAAGTACTTAACATTTCTTTCTCTTCTTGGAATGTGCTAACAAGAATCTTCCTTGTTCTACTCTCCTCAGTGAGCAGCGGGCACGGCGGCGGTGGTTACGGCAGCGGTGGTTACGGCAGCGGTGGATATGGCGGCAGTGGCTTTGGAGCGGGATTTGGCAATGCATTCTCGAGTGGAGCCTACGTTGTGAATGCTGCCCCGCTGGAGAGCTCCAGGACAAAGCGCACTGTCCTGGTCAAGACGGTGGAGACCAAAGATGGGAAGGTCACGTCAGAGTCATCCGATTTCTTCACCAAGCCTTGAATTACCCAACAAAACATTTCACTGTTCCTAAGTGCCTTCCATCAGCTCAGCCTCTCCTGGCAAGCCAGGCCAATTTCTCTGGGACTTAGTTTCAGGCAGATATTGGTAACTGGGTATACTAAATTCCCATCATAAGGAATGTCCCCCTTAGACACTTGCATCCAATGTTAAGTGCCTTCCTAAATCCGGCTGATGCAAGGTCCCAGGTGCAGTACTACCCGAGACATCAGCGGGTTCTTCATACTATAACTGTGGCCACGTCTATGAGCTTCTAGGAAAGGCTGAGCTCCTTCCTATTCTCTGCCTAGCTCCTCCTGAATTGTCCTTCCTGCTTTCCCTGCTAAACACCCTTCTGTCAGCTAAAGAAAACAACCAAAACACACTTTCACGCCTAGTGTTAATATCAAATATTTGTACACTGCCGGAATCAAATCTGGACACTCAGTGCTTCTGGCATTCAGTCAGCTGACAGCAAATTAAATGGCTGCAAGACATTCATCCTAGCATCTGACCCAACAGTAAAGTCCAGACGTGGAGCTAAAGGGTTGAAGATGCCTCTGTTTCCAGGCACTTCTTGCAGCTTCCATACGTCTTATGCAAATATATGTTCTTTTCTTCACGCTCCCCCGAAAGGGATCTTTTCTAAGACGGCTGATTTCATGCAATAAAACGTCTTTTTTGTTTAAGAAGTGTCTGTGTGCTGCTTATTTGGCAAGACTTGTGGTGTGCGACACATCGGTCACTGGAACATTTTACCTCACAACTCTAAGGAGCCGGGACCTGGGACCTACCACTCATCACTCAGCTTGGCATTCTAGCAGATATGGCAAGCCGGAGATTTCCTGCACCGTTTCCATATTTAATACAAAAAACACTGGGTGCCCATACGTAAATATGCCACAAGTGTCGGTGTCACATCACTCCTTAATTACAGGCCGAAAAGGGTGAATTAGCAGAAGAAGGCAATGATTTAGACACGTTTTCCCCTAATAAAACCTTATATTTTAGCCCCTTCACCCTCGGAGATACCAGTTGCCTCTCCTGCATATCTAGACAAAGGAGGCCGGTTTGAGGTTATGTTCTGCTCTGTTCTTTTGCTGGTATTTGTATATGTTAATGCTTCATAGCACCCTTTCAAATTTCTGGGAGTGCGTCCTCTCCAGTTCTGTGGTTTCCACCGCAGCGCAGGATTGAGCCGTCCTTTGATATGTCTTGTGTAATGGGCACATGTCCATCTCTAGGTAGAGCAGAAATATTCATTGAGCTAGAGTTGTTTGTGGTGATGTAAGCTCTAGATCTGAGAGCTAAAAGACTGTAATTACACCTGAAGATTAAAATGACCTTTTCAGCTGACAGGTGGGCATTCCCTTGCATGTCAGCGGCTGGCCAATGTAACAAACCCACATTAACAAAACGGTTACACAGCGATGAGAGGGTATTGTAGCTATAACCTCAGTGCCTCTCACTAATTCATTTCTGGGTTTGTGGACCTCTGTGACGTACAACTCTTCTGCAATGCATACCTAGTGTACACATTCTATAGCAGATGGACCAATGTGGCAACTATGTCCTACTTGCCCATTCAATGCCCACTCCTAGCTCCCCGCTGATAAAGTCTACCCTGAACTCAGAGCTTATACACATATACCAAGGCTGTGTCTGTTCGGGTGAGGGCTTTAAGAGTGCTGCACAACATTCTGCGCACATCAAGTGCAAGTAGGTAGTCTGAATGCACGCTGTTGTCACCAGATGTATGACTTTGTGTTATGCTTTTCAGGAAAGAGTTCAGCTTTTCAACTTGGAAGTATCTGATTTCAGATACATAAGAGCGTAGGGAAAAGGATTATAAGAATTTTTTTTTTTTTTACTTAAGCCGGGCTAGCCACTAAGGACATGCTGTCTAAAGCACCTATACTTGGCCTTGTCCAATAGAAAGATTTTTTTTTAACTGGCTCTCAAAATGTGAGATATCCTTACAATCCTACTCTGTGGAAGGGATTTGAAGACCTTTGTCCACTGCGTTGTAACGCGGGCTTGATGTTGTCTGTAAGGGCTGGTGCTTAATTACAGTGCACATCTCTGCACTAACCTGCTAACCCTCATACCTGACACACTTGGTGGTAAAAACAAAGGTTTCCAGGTGAAGCGATAACAAAAGCCTTTACATCATTATATGAAAAAGTGTCTATGTCTTAGGGTAACACGTTTCCAAGTCACAAGATGCAAAAAATATGTGTCTCACTCGATGTACAAGATTTTTAGGCTGGAAAAATAACATAACATGACAATCGATTTCAAGTCACAGGGCGATGAAAGCTTTCAGACCACAAGACTAAAACCTTCAGGTCATGAGGTAACACAAACATCAAGGTTTTAAGATGAAATACATGAGCACTCATAAGACAACAAATGCTCCCAAGTCGCTGAATGACACTAACTCCTGGATCATGAGATGATAAAAAATCCCTGAATACTCGATAATCAAGGATGTGAGACAAAAAAACAACACAAACGTCCTGTTCACAAATGACATAAACCTCCTGGTCATAAGATGACAAAAGTGTCTGGTGGGTAATGAAAAACTACCCAAGTCAGGAGATGCTAAAAGGTTCCATAAAATGACATACAAATATTCCACAGTATATGAAGGTAAAGTTTTCAGGCAATATGACAAAAGGTTTCAGTTCATGAGAAAAAAAGGGGTTGGAAAGAGTGTAAAAAAGACTTCCAGGTCATACATGATTAACTTTTTTTAATTAAGCCAGGCCACATGATGATGCAAATTTTCAGAAGAGAAAAGCTTCTAATAAATATATGAAAAAGTCTCACTTATGAGACAATTAATACCTCCAATTTATGAGACACCTATCACAGGGTACTATGATCGAATAAATACCTGTTGTTGCTTATTGTAGAAGAGGATCAAGTAGTAGACCAACAACTCCAAGATTAGACCATACCCTCCAGCCTTCACATTTTCCTCATCCCCATGAATATAACACATTTCTTACTTTTCAGTTGAGCTCCATTCACAAAACTACATCCTTGACAAAGTCAGGGACTGAAGATCGGACATATTGCTATATAGTTAAAGCTACTAGTAAAAAATAAGACCGTCTACAATATTATCTTTATGCTTAATAACACTTTGTGCCCTTGATATTCAGTTTCTGTTCTGTTGCATGAATCCTTTTCTGGATTCAGATGCTGTGCATTACTCTGCCATCTAGTGGTTGAGTGTGGAATTATCTTGTTAGTCCTCTTTCCTTTTTAGGTCAAGTGCAAGCGCTCTGACGTGTTGTCATCTATCTGTGGGCTTTTAACCACACCCAACGCACACCCATCACATCACTCGTTCATGGGCTTGCCATTCAAAAATCCTTTATCATCATTGGTAAATGCTTTACGATTTTCCCTCCTTGGTGCGGTTTTGTTACCGCCATGGCCCTCTACCCTGTTACATGGATAATTGCATGTTCGACGATACGTTTGACTGCGAGCAAACTTTTTTTTCCTTTTGTGCCTCTCCTTCGTGCTTATGTTCATGGAGTCCGTGGCGCTTTGAATTAGCTCGCTTATGTCAACTGTTTTACTTTTCATTTTCAATTTATGTGGCAAGAAAAGTCCAGTAAGGAATTTACAACGCTAATATTTCTAACTCGAGCAAACACGAGACCCATTGCTTTGCAAATGCTTGTTGTTGGGCATAGTCTGTAGCCGTTTAGTGCTGTGTCCATTCTCCTATGAAGTCAGATGTATGCTCTGGAAGCCCCTGTGCATGGTCACCATGTTCAGATTCCTTTATTTGCCTATGTGTATGGAAGCAACTGCTGGAGCTCTGATGGTGATGAGAGAAGTTTCACCATAAACCTACGGATCATCGATCAAAGGAGAAGAAGAAATCAAATAACAGAAGGTGAGAGTACCAAAAACATAAAAAAAAACCTGAAATAGGTGACAGAAGGACACCAGAGACTGCGTAGGTCGCCGACCAATTGGTTGGAGAATGCATCAGGGGAGAGAGAGAAAACCACCCAGGGACATGGAAAATACCCCCATTGCCACCTAAAATGTGCACAGAAAGACAAACATAGCGTTCTGTTACCTCTGCTTGCTGGGAGACTAACACCAGTGAAGCATGCTCCGAATTCAGACCTAAGACCCTGAGTGCGAGAGAAAAAGAGAGGTGAGAACACCACATAAAAATGCAAGCTCAAAACAAAGGACCCTTGTCGGTTAGGGAACTCGGGAACTGTCTAGGGAGGAAGAGGACAACATCAAGGAGACAGAAGTGGTACAGGTGGAGGTCTCTGGCACCAAAGTAGAGGAGGTCAGAAAAGCCAAGACCAAACAGCTGACACACAAGCTCAAAGAGGGAGATCCTCGAGAACAGGGCCAGGTAATGTCCCAAAAATATTCTGGCGCTGAACCAAAAGTTTTGGACTCGAAGCCTCATAAGACTCTCTTGGCAACAGAGCACTCGAAGAGATCGAAGGGAAGTCAAGGCCAAAAGAACATTATGGGCCATGAAAGAGAGGCACTGATGGAGATTGGCACTTGGAGAAACCCTTAGCATCGCAGTTGAAAGGCAACCAAAAGAAGGAAAGACCCAAGGAGTCAGGAGGGACGTCAGACTCAAGCAAAAGGTCATCAAAAACCATCAGTGTCGATGACCGAACCCTAGAAATCAAGAGGAAGAAAAGTCGGTTTGAGACAGAAATGGCAGTGATAGTGCAGAAAAAGAAGGATTTTGATGCTGCAATGAAGGAATACAGGATTTCCTCGAGAATGGTAGGGGAGGAAGAAAAGCATGGCAAGCTCGAGCCACCTGAGCCACAAGAAGAGGAGCAAGAGTTGATCCACTATCACACAGAAGACCAGGGAATATTCCAAGATGCCGAAAGGGGTGAGGAACAGTGGGAGGACCTCAAAGTGGACTTCCTGGAGGACAGGATTGACACATACTCCTCAAGACCATCTCCACTCGACAACATTGCTATACACAATGCAAATGTAAAGAGATAAATGGACACGTACAGGGTGCAGCTAGAAGAAGAAAGTACACAGGCTTGTTTCCTTCAAGAGACCCTCCTACCATCTCGGAGCAAGAACCAGTATCTTCACATGCTGGCAAACATTCTGGATCAAGGTAGGGAAGCTTTGAGGGAACCCGCATCATGCAAGGCAGTACCACAAAGAATTGAGAAGAAATATACACACTCCTCAACAGACCACACGTACATCAAGTGGAGAGCAGTGGCAGACTACTTGATTATACCCAAGGGGAGGAAGAGGGTCCATGTGCCAACATTCACGGACCCCTCTCCGGAGAAGGAAAGAAAGAATGTGGTAGGCCAAAAAGTCAAGATAGGAGCTGCAACACAGTGGAGAATCATGAACTTGAATGCACCTGTCAACCTTTACACCCACAGCCACTGGGAAGAAGTCAGAAAACTTCTAAAACACTTCCCAGAGCAGTTTCAGAAATGGGGAGCTGCACTTGTACAAGAGTGGAAAGTAATAGCAAACACTTGCCTAAAGTTTGCCTTGGATGCAGCAGACACGGACAGCAGGCAGATGGTCACAAGAACATCGATGAGGAGGCAAGCATGACTGTGAGTGCCCGGATTCTGAAATGACGTTAAAGCAAACATCATAAATATGCCCTTTACAGGAGAGAACCTGTTTGGTCGAGCTGTAGATAACACCTTAAAAGAGATTATAAAATACAAAGACACTGACAAGGCTATGTGGGCATTACAGTTCTTGGGTCAGCCCGAATAGGAAAGAACCCAACAAGAAGACCAATTGGTTGAGAAGGGTTCCAAAGTGCAACATCGCTGCCACCTTACCAAAAGGTGACACCACAACAAAGGTTACAGCAACAGTGGCAGTTCAAACAAATGCAACGCCAGCCCTTTTAGGGCAGAGCCAGAGGAAAGGGGCAACCTTACAGAGGAGCAAGCTCATCCAACAAATGACTGTACCAACCAAGTGCCCCACCACATAACACCAGTGGGGGCCAGAATAAAGGCCTTTCTGCACGAATGGAGGAAGGTCACCTCAGACAAATGGATACTCAACATCATCCAACATGGGTACTGCATAGAACTCTTAAAAAGACCACCAGAGTCAAAAGCAAGAACAAGACCACACATAGAGGAAGAGAAGTACTGCCTGCAAAGAGAAGTGCAGGAACTTCTGTAAAAGAAAACAATAGAGAGAATACTCATAACAGAATCCAACCAAGAAAACGTCATACTTCCTCGCCCTGAAACTAGATGAGTTTCTAAGACCAATCCTGGACCTCCGCTTCCTAAACAAGTTCATAAAAATTCAAACATTCAAAATATCCACACTGCAATAGGTCATCCCGCGGCTGTGAGAAAAAGACTGCACAGCGACTATTGGAGAAAAAAATTATATACTACATAGATCCAATAGATCCTTTGATCCAATATATGTACTATATAGATCCAATTCACACACACAGTATATAATACACAGTAATAGATACAATTCTCACATGCACTTTCTCAACCCACTCAGCAGACAACTTCTCTCTGCATAACTAAGCAGCCAGGTCCTCCACAGAACTCCTCCTTTCCTTCGCCTGACCTATTACAGCCCTGAGTCAGGGCTTCCAATCTGACCTTGCCTGTTCAGTCTTCAACAGCTGTTCAGAGCCCACTTAGAGGTCACCTTGCTTTTCCTGACTTCCACATCAGTTTTGCTCATCGGGTTGTTTATTTATTCTTACACTGCATTACTCTATATCTGGCACTCTGCCTCTGTTGCATTTCTATGGTTGCCCATGTTTGGCACTGTGACCTTTTGTTTTGTGCTTATGTTGCATTTCTGTACTGCATATAAAGCCCCAAATCCTGTCACTCAGGGAAGAAAAAGCCTGTTTGTATTGCGCACATGGTTTCGGTGTTTGCTCTTCTTCCTTATTGGCCAGCAAGTCTTGATAGCTGGAAATACATTTCATCTGTTCCTGGGCAACTGGTGTGACTATGATTCTCTTTCATCACTCTGAGGAGGGTTGGAAAAGTTTTCAACAACGACCTTAGACTTCAAAGACACCTATCTACACATTCCCTGAATCACAAAACAAAAAATATCTACGGTTCGTTGTCAACAAAGTCACTACCATTTCAGGGGGCTTCCCTTTAGAATCAAGTCAGTATCCAGAGTGTTCACAAAAACCCTAGCCTCAGTAGTGGCCATCTTAAGTAGGAAGGGAATACTTATGTACCCTTACCTAGACGATTGGCTAATAAAAGCAAGATGAACACCATAGAAGTCATGGACACAATCCACAGACTGGGTTTCATGATAAACATAGAAAAGTTTTCAACAAGGCCGGAAAGAGAAAAGATCTCCCTAGGAGCAAGAATCAACACGATCAAATGAAAAGCCCTCCCCACCCCCAAGAGGATTTATGCAATTGTAGAGCAAGCTCTCCTCTACTGCAAGGGTCAGTCTCTGACAGTGAGAGCTGAGAGGAACAGGATGGGAATGATGGCCTCATGCATTCCACTGGTCCCACATGCAAGACTACATAGGAGACCAGGCAGGCAATGGGAAGTTAGGAAGATCTAGTAGTTGTAACACAATAAGTGGAGGAAATGGTGGAGCATAGACAACATGACAGCTGGAAGACCTTTCGCACAACCAACTCCAACTGTGACAATCACCACGGATACATCCACACAGGATGGGGGGCACACATGAAGGAACTAAAAATCAGAGGGCTATGGAAAGCAGAAGAAGGGATCCAAAATATAAATTTCTTAGAGCTAAAGACAGTCTTCCTAACCCCGAAATTCTCCCAGAGGCAGGTGAAGCGAACGACAGTGCTAATAAAGGTGGACAACACAACTACAATGTACTACCGGAACAAGCAGTGAGGAACAAGGTCACATGTGCTGTTCAAACTAGCCCAAGATATATGGAGATGGGCCATCCAGAGAAAAAGAACCCTAATAATGATAGACCTGCCAGGTGTAGAAAATTGGGAAGCAGATAGACTAAGCAGACAGTCCGATGTCTCACGCAGATGGGAACCGAACACCCTAGTGCTCCAAGGTGCCTTCCATCTGTGGGGTACACCAGACATCGATCTGTTCACTACTCCGGACAAAACAAAATGCCCAGACTATGCGTCAAGGCACTCACAAAGCCAATCCCAGGGGAATGCCCTGTTGATAGGCTGGTCAGGGAGATTTGCATACACTTTTCCACTGATTCCCCTCATACCTCTAGCCATACACAAATTCAAGATGTCACAAATGATGCTGATCTTAATCGCCCCACAGTGGGAAAGTTGATCTTGTTCTCAAAACCTACTGGAGATGGTGCAAGGAAAAGTAAAAAAGCTTCCAGAAACACACAACCTCCTCTCGATGAAAGGAGGTAAGATTTTTCACCCAGAAGTGAACAACCTGAGCCTAACAGCCCGGCTCATGAGAATATAGAGTTCAGACACTTGAACCTACCGAAGCGGTCCATGGACATCCTCAAAGCGCTTAGGAGGGCAAGCACTTAGAGGTGCTTCATGGAAAGATGGCCGAAGTATGTCTTCAGAGACAATAGAATGTTTCACAGCAGAAAAGAGGACACCACAGAGATCAGATACTGCACATCCTTGTTAGATAACAGACTAGTGTATGCCTCACTAAAGGTACACTTAGCTGCAATAGCGGCCTACACAAGGGGACATATAGGAAGGATCCTCTTCACAGATACACTTATCAAAAGGTCCCTAGAAGGATCAAAGAGAATAGCTCCACCTGATCAACACCAGTACCAATGTGGAACCTGGAATTGACACATCTCAAAAATGCACCCCTCAAACCCCAGGGCAGAGCTATGATTCCTAACTTTGAAGGCCACCTTCCAAAAAGCAATTGTATCACTGCACAAGGTAAGCATGCTGCAGGCACCAACCATCCAAGAGCCTTATCTACAAATTCACAAGAACAGGATAATCATGCAGACTAATCCATGTTTATTCCCCAAGGTAATTTCCCATATCCACATAAACCAAACAATTAACAATCAGCTTTCTTCCAACAACCAAAGACGCAAGCTGAAAGAGCTGTGCATGCAATAAATGTGCACAGAATTGTCATGCACTACTTGGAAAGGACAAGAGAGAACAGAAAGGGAAGCTAGTTATTGTGTCCTTTGAGGACGCTAGGAAAATCTTACCAGTGACAAACAGCACCATTGCGAACTGGATCATGCAAGCAATCCAATTGTTCTACAAAATAGCATGCATGAGCCTTGGAAACAAAGACTTCCATGGACTTACAAGTGAACATGGAGTCACAAGTGGACCAAAGAGTACTGAGACATGTGCTTGCAAGCTCACCCTCATTTTTGACACCACCACCAGGAGGGACCAAGGATACTGCTATAAAATCAATGCACAGCAGGTGAATCCAGAAAAGGATTCATGCTGCAAAATAAAATGGTTAGTTACCAGTAGAAGTAGTTTTGCAGCTTAAAGAATTTTCTAGACTCAAATGCGACCCTCCACCTCCCCGAGGAAAACTGTGGTGAGACAAAGAGGGGAGGACCTACGCAACACTAAACACACAGAAGAAACCACCCAACACAGAAAGTCGCTAAAGGTAAAAAAAAAAAGAATCTGAAGGAAGTGACCACCTTCTGGGTTGTACGTCTGACATCATCAAAAGATTGACCCAGCACCAAATGGCTACAGAGCATGACTATAAACAACAAAAAAGAGGAAAGATGACTAGCAAGAAGATTCCGGACCCAACCACCAGATGGTGGAATAATGTACAGCATGTGAAACCATAACACTCTTCAAGTTGTAAAACTACGACTGGTAAGTGACCATTTCATTATCCAGCGTGGTAAAATAAGTGCATGGAAAAGTGGAAGTTAGCACTGTATTGCATGAAATGAAATCAAATTTTCCAGATGAAATTAACACATGGTTGGTTCAAAATACAGTATACTAATGAAGTACTTATTTTTACTTTAGTTGTACTCAACTTTATTGCATTGTTCTTTTTCTTTTAAGTTCCACTTACTATCATTATTCTGAAGTAGTGTAGTTTTAAGTCACAACATAGTAAAATATATATGGCTCTGCTTGTCTGGACAGTGCATAGGCACTCTGACCTTCTGAAATCCTATTCCCTCTCTTTACCAAGGAGTGCAAGATACTCATGCTCCAATCTCAAACCTGTGATGGAGAAAGATATATCATCCATCCTGAGGGATTAGAAGGACTTGAGTAATACACACACCTTTATGATCTCTAAGAGCTCCACTCTTGAAGATAATTTATATAAATGTGAATCCTGATCCACATTTTTCTACAAATTCAAAACATAAGCTGTGCGAAGGCAGAAGAATGGCCTCCTTCTATGAGAGAGATCTCAAGTAAGAAAGAATCTCAAACCTTGACATGGAAAGAGACTCCCAAAGAACAAATGTTTTCAGTGAGCTTGAATGCTACATTAATAAGTCATATACTGAAGCACAGAGATCATGAATTGCTCAATTTCTGAGAAATAAATCTCCTAGTTCATGTTTAAGTATACATAACGGGAGAAGCACATTGTGCACTCTTGTACTTGCTCATCTTAAGAGGGATCCACATAATGCTCTTACTCAATATATAAGAAAACACATCCAAAATGCCTGCATGTTCAAGGGGCTTGGCATGTGAAGTTTTGGAGGGAAAAACTCACCAACAATTTCTGAATACTAGTGTGGTTGACACTCCCAGGGATTGCTGTCTCTGTAGGTGAATAGTTGGAGAAACAATGATTTTTGCATGGTTGGAATGCAGCAGCTAATGTTGCTATCTGTGACTAGTGGATACATGTTCACAAGAAAATAGGATATTTTATGAAGAGAAGAGGTCATACTTTAACTGTCCAATTATCAGATGTTACATCGGAATAAAAGTGAAAATGTGGTCTAATCTAAACTTCCTTCAGTCGGTGCAAGCTCCTTTCTCATAATCTTTTTTCACTAAACTTAAAAAAATGATGGAAAACATTAACCCACCTATCGGTTTAGACTAGTATTATGGGGCGCCGGATGATCCCGTATTACTATGGAGAATTATGGAGATGAGGGCATACTTTCAGGACTAGTTGGGCTGTGGTCCTCAAGTCTATAGATCCCTTATAGAAGTCCTAAAGGAGTGCCACATGATCTTACACAATTTAGTGATGTGGACAATAAGTAACAGTGTGATGTAAAAAGAGTTATTGTACAAAAGTTAATTGATCTTGTGTTTTAGAAACAATGTGGAACAATTAGCGTTATTAATTCTTTTTACCTATACAGTTTTGCATTGTTCAAACAGAAACATGTTTTTGATGTGGCTATCATTTATATTTATTTACCGTTCTAAGATGATGGATGCCTGCCTTGGGCCATTACATTAAAAAAATGAATATTTTATGTGCAAAGACGATACTTCAAGTTATATTAGGGGTCAATTTTCAATTACAAATGTTAAAAACCCTGAAATTCCCCAATTATGATATACTACGTGAACCATGGCTCACAGTCCAGTCATGGACTGCTTATGGCTTCACTGGTTATATTTCAAATTACATAATTGGTTACATCACTGATGATGTTAAACATAGAAACACCAGTGACATGAGCGATGGCATCATAGATGCTCTCATTTTTAGGTCTCTCCTACAGGCAGCTTAAGCTATCAACTGGCAACAGATCCACTGCACCCAATATACATTTAGAGTGGGCTTTGTGTCTGAGCCTTGCAAGTGATTCAAATGCTCTCTTTCTTTTCAGTTCACGGCTCCTGATTTAGTAGCTTTCCTCTCCGTTCTTATGTTTCACAAAAAGGAGCATTTCAGTCTCACTGTTTTTGGTTGGATGACTTGTATTCTTCTATTATGTTAAATGCATGAGGAACTATTTGCTCTTCCTCTTTCTGTCTTTATTCGTGTCGCTTCCCTGTCCTTTTTCACACCTGTCTCTTTTTAGGTCAAACATAGCAGCATGGAAGCACTGCTTTTCAACATGTTGTAATCTTTCCTTTGGGCTTTAACCATGCCCATCTCACGTCCATCACTTAAATTTGTTCCTAGGCTTGCTTTTCAAAAATCCCTTGATGTCATTGGCGAATCCTTTATGTTTGTCCCGCCTTGAGGCTATTTTGTTATGCCTTGCAGACTGACCCTATTACATGGATTACTGCATGATTGCTGATATACTTTAGTGTGGGCGAACTACTTTTTTCTTTTGCTGCTTTGAAGTTTCATACAGCGCGAACATGATTGGGGGTATTAGAGCACTTTGCATGACAACAAGTCACATCAAATTGTTTCCCCCCTTTGCGCTCCACAGCGGCCATGGTGCTTTGAAGTTTCATGCAGCGTGAACTCGATCTGCGGTATTGGAGCACTTGTCACATTGTTCACATTGTTCGTTTTTGCGAGTTAGAATGGAAACACTCAAGCTGTTCACAGCCAGGAGACTAAAAGCTGTCCTCAGGAGATCTTGGCCCTCTGGTGGGCAGGCAGTCCTCTTGGGGTTTTGAAGAGGTCGCTGGTCCTGCACGATTAGTCGCCTTATTGTAGCAGGGGTTTCAGAAGCTGTAGACAGGCCGATCGGGCTGGGGCCAAGTCAGCTGGTGTCTGCAATCTTCTCTGCTGGGGGCAGCTAACCAGTCCTTCTTGTATTCTTCTTGTTGTCTTCTTGAGGTTGCCAGGAATCTGTTGAGCTAGTTTCAGGGGTGCCCCTAAACACTAGATTTGTGGGTGTTACAGAGTCAGTGGGAAGTAGCCAATGGCTACTGTCCCTGAGGGTGGCTACACCTTTCCTGTGCCTACTCCCTTTGGGAAGGGGGGCACACTCCTAACCCTATCGGTCCCTGTCCTCCAAACCAAGATGGAGGATTTTGCAGGGAGGTGGGTCACCTCGACTCTGGACACCTTAGGGGTGGTCCTAGCTGGGGTGGTCACTCCTCCATGTTTTACCTAATTTTTCTGCCGGACTTGCTGCCAAAAGTGGGGCTTTTTCCTGGGGCGTCCATCTCCGCATGCCTGGAAACCCCTGGGGCACTTTAACAGGAGGCCTGAGCCTTTGAGGCTCACCGCCAAGTGTTACAGTTCCTGCAGGGGGAGTGTGAAGCACCTCCACCCAGAGCAGCCTTTGTTTTTAACTCCAGAAGGCACAAAGGCCCTCACCCCATGAGGTCAGAAACTTGTCTTTTAGTGGCAGGCTGGAGCACACTGGTCAGCCTTACATTAAAGGGTTGGTTAAAATAAAGAGGGCATCTTTAAGGTGCCCTCGGGTGCATTGTACAATAAATCTAACACTGGCATTGGTGTGGGTCTATTGTGGCAAGAAGTATGAAACCAAATTTCCCGGTGTTCAGTGAAGTCGTCATGGAGCTGTGGAGTTCGTAATGACAAACTCCCAGCCCATGCACTTTATATGGCCACACTGCACTTACAATGTCTAGGAATGGACTTAGACACTTTAGGGGCATATTGCTCTTGCAACTATGCCCTCACCTATGGTATGGTGCACCCTGCTTAAGGCTTTAAGGCCTGCTAGAGAGGTGAATTCCCTATGCCAGTGTTCCCCGACCCCCGGGCCGCGGACCGGTGCCGGTCCGTGGATCAATCGGCACCGGGCCGCCCCACTATGGCGGGCGGTAAATGTTTGATCATTTTTCCGTGGCCCGCTTCTCACACAATGGGACAAGCGGGCCACGGAAAAATTATCAAACATTTACCGGTCCGCGGCGATAAAAAGGTTGGACAACACTGCCCTATGCCACAGGCAGTAGTTTGTGAGCAAGGCATCCTGAGAGGGGTGCCATGTCGACTTTACCTTTTTATCCCCACCAGCACACACAGGCTGCAAAAACAGTGTGCCTGGGTGAGGGACCCCTTAGGGTGGCATAATACATGCTGCAGCCCTTAGGGACCCTCATTGGTCACAGAGCCCTTGGTACCACTGGTACCTTTTACAATGGACTTAGCTGTGTGCCAGGGGTGTGCCAATTGTGGGAATAATGGTACAGTTTTAGGGAAAGAAGAGTGGTGCTGGGGCCTGGTTTTCAGGATCCCAGCACACTCTCAGTGAAGTCAGCATCAATATCAGGCAAAAAGTGTGGGGGTGTAACCATGCCAAAAGGGACACTTTCCTACAATGACAAAACCTTATTTCTGAGCCAAAATGTAAAGGGAAACTGAATGCCCTCATGCAACAGTATCAAAAAGAAGACTTGACACAAATCAATGACACTGAACCCCTCAGCCTCACTTGAAATCTAAAACAATATCACAGCTGGATTCAGTACCACGGAGCAACAAGGAACAACAATATTAATTATTTTCTGAAGATCTTCCACAATTCTGTATTTACCACTCGTTTTCTGAAGAACCATAATGGGAGAGGTACAAGGGCTCCCCGTTATCTCCTTCAGAATTCTCTGCTTTATCATAGACTCGATTACAGGAGTTATTCCAGCACTCGTTTCAATTGTCAAATTGTACTGTGGTGTTCTCTGGAATTCAGCATTAGTTTGACAGTAATTCAGACAGGTTCTACACCTTTTATCAGTCCGACGTCTTTCCCTGAAAAATCCCACACTCCATGGTTGATTGTCTCTTTCAAATCTGGAGATAAATCATCAAAGGTTAACAAGGTCAATAACATGCAATGTGATTCATTTTTCATTAACTTAAGAACAGCATCTTCATCTTGGGTTTGCCCTTGTATTCCATCTGTAGTACAGAAGACAACACAATTCATTTTAGAGAGCACATCTCTTCCCAAGAGATTCACTGGACTCCTCAAATATCCATATTTTCACTGTGAATGGGGCAGGTTCTTGAGTTGTCATCTGTTTATTTTCCACACCAACAATTTTGACTCTTTTGCCTGAGGGGGTAGGTTTGGAACTTCTACTGTTCCCAGAGTAGAACGGGTAGCACCAGTATCAACCAAGAATGACAAAGGACGACCATACACTTCGCTATCTGTGGATGGTCCACTCAGGTCTACCTCCAAGATTGTGCCAAGTATGCAGTCTTTCTTCCCTCACAAGCATAGCCAAGTTGATTGATCAGAGCCATTTCTCTCATTTCAATAAAAAAAGGAAACTGTTGCAAAGGGTTATTATCCTGTGCCACATTCATATTCATACTCTAACCCGGACTCATATCCTTTCGTAGCCAAACAGCATTCTGCTGTGTCATCAGAAGTTGGGGGACTTGCGTTGTTGTAGCTTGGGACACATTACAATTGTGACTCCTGGATCTTTGTACACCCTGCACCTCAGTAGGCTGAGAAGGCACAAATCTGGTATTTTGAATGACATTAGCTGGATTTAAACAACATTCCCGCTTCCAATGTCCCAGCTTATTGCAGAGGTGACAAGGAGTTGATCTTTTTAAACAATTTACATCCATTCCTGTATTAATATCTGTAGGGGCTCCACGACCCCTACCTTGCATTGGATTCTGTGGCTGTTGATATACACCTTGCATTGTACCTACATCATTCACAGCTATGGACATCTGGCTGCTTCTTTGAGCTGCTTTCATCTGAGCAAGCATCAGCTTTTCCTTCAGCTTTTTCTGCTTCATCTCTATCTTTTTGTGACAATACTTTGCATACAGCAAAATATCATCAATCAACTTGTTCTACCAACAAATCAAATGCTTTTGTATTATCATGCTGATTTCTGGTCTCAATCCTGTCATAAACCTTGGCGCAAAATGTCCCATATCCTTAGCCTCTATTGTCTTCATACCACTGCACTGTTTAAATGCATGTTACAATCTCTCATTGTAAACATGCATTGACTCCTTTGACTGTTGAGTTGTTCTGTCAATTTTAACCCAATCAACATCCTAGTGAGGCACGTTTCCTTTTAGGAATATCATGATCTCCTGATATTTCTTCATTAAAATGGCGAAGGATCATTAGGTAAGGCACTTCTAGCCAGTTCCTTTTCAGGCCATCGACATCTATCTTATATTCTGTCCACAAATTACTTGAAACAAAAATATCAAACAACATATTCAAATCAACCCACAACACTTGTGAAATGTTCCCAAATCTTTTGACCTATTTACACCAATCCACCGATTTCTCTCATAATTTGGGAAGATCATTGGTAAATGATGCAAGATCACTTTTACTCCATGGCACGTGAACATATCCTCCACCAGGCACTTCTCTCAAGGAGACATTTGTAACACCTCCCTCTGCTCCATTTGGAAGCGGTTCATCTGAAGTTTTCTTTACTTCCTTCTTTTTCACCCAGTTAGTTTTCCACTGGTCTAATTTATTCCATTTCCTAATATTATGAAATAATTCCTAAATCTGAGTTTTCAGTCCCGGAGTTCTCATGTCAGCAATGTCTTTTTCACTGAAATGCACTCAATAGCTCTTCCATAAAGCTTTCGTTTTATTTAAGTCTACCTCACACTTTTGAGCCAATTTAGCCAATTTATTGTGAACTTGACCTACCCGGTTAGTGATATCCCCACAAACAAATGGAAACTCATCTTCGATATAAATCTCTAATTGTTCCAGGTCAACATTTCCAATAATCATTACATTCAATTCTATAGTGAGGTTTGTCACAACCAAAGTTCTTTCTTTTTGTGTTGATAGAATTTTTTCCTGACTCACTTCTGTACTTGCACTCTCTCTAGTTAGAGTACCTTCATTAACAAACTGTATTCAGTCATCTGTCTCTTTCACACGGATAGATCGAGCCACTACAGGAACCTTTGGTATGGAATCTTTTCCTTGAGCCCCATTTTCCCAAATTTAAAGGTGGTTCCCATACAGGAGTCATACGGGTGGGTACCTATTGAAGTGCATCCAGACATATTCAAAGTCATATCTGCACTTGCCCCAAACAGAATGCTAGCATTTATTGGAATCAAAGGGACAAGCCTCCTAGGATTTGGACTATTTGGAACTCCGCTCCATCCTCCAACATTATTTGATACAGCCAAATTGTACACATTTTTGCCAGAACCATCTCACTTATACATAGGAACTACTGGGTCAATAGTTCCTTGGACTGTAAGAGCGTCAACAGTACTCACAGTAGGATTAACAGGGACACATTCTCTCATACCCTCTCTTCTTGGTTCACAGAACACGATAGTTGGAATGGCTCCAACAGGACAGTGGGGCAGTTGCAAAAACAATCAGATGATTATCAGTACTCTGATTTCAACTCTTGTGTCTGATCTCATTATATGGGGGTGTATGTTCACATAGTAACACATCCAGAAGATTATCTCCAGAATCGTCACTATCCAAACTCATGTCACTGGGCTCTTTATGTTTCCTCTCTTTCTGTTTTCTAATCATTTTCTTTTCCCCTTCTCCCTCAACCACATGTGTGGTGAAAGTTGGGTACAATCTAATTCCTTCTATCATGTCTGTTATTCACCTGTTCTGCCCAGCATCTTATCTAGCATCTGCATAGGTACTTATAGCTTTCTTTGCTCTACTGTGGTGTTTATCCTTTCTCTTGCACGGACAGCATGTTTCCAAGTGTTAAGTGCTTCATATTGTGCAGGTCTAGGCAGTGGTTCAACTTTGTACAATATCCTCCTCAAATTCTGAATAATTCACAAATTAAATGTGCCATATGATGGGAATCTACAAAGGACCTTCCTTTTCTGTCACCTCACACCATTGACCAAGCCAAACACATGAGTTAAGCCCTACATTAATTGCCATATCGTGACCTGGGGTACCTTCGGGAGGCGCCTCTTCACCCTTCCTACTGGGGATATGAACATCACCTCTAAACAAATTTTGCATTACTTTAAAGCATTTCATTTGTCACAATGAAATGTCAACAATTCAGTAAAATTTCAACTCAAAGCAGTATCGTATCCACAATCCCTTGCTCTGACACAACCGCCAGTAACAGCTTAACTCCTTATGATATTGTCAACTAATAACAGCACTGCACCACACCAGCTGACCTATACCAGCGCAGCACACAGTGACGTAGATCTCATATTTGCAGCAGTTCTCCTTGTTTACAATCTGTGCACACACTCTCTCTGCAGTACCTCACACACACATAAAAAAATTACAATACAATAACTTTTGTATGCTTCACTAAAGAATGAATAGCTTTAAACACACAAGAGAGTTTCCAGACACTTCGGATGAAGCCTCGTTTTGCGGGGTATCATCTAGATAAGTACAGCTTCTCTCTGCGTATTAAGATCCACTATTCCCATTGTCTTACATTCACACAAAACAAGTCCCAATCTTAACTGTGCCGTTGACGATGTCTCACAATGAACACAACCTTGTAGCAGACAATATAATATGGTGTCTTCTACACCTTCTAAAACTATCCCGAGATCATACACCATGTCAGACCACATAACCTCTTCAACTTCTTTATAAATCACCACACTCACACAACACACAAAACATCTCCACAAGACACCAGCCAACTTCATATTCACCACAAACTAAATACGAACTGTTGCAATCCACAACCCTATTAATGCTCACACTCCTGCTGCTAATACGACTCCCTTACAGTTCTCTGCAACTTCGATAATTCTCTAAGTCTGGACCTGGGCACTAGGGGTTGTGCTCTGGGGACTAACTACTCTCGAATACGGTTTGAGTTCTCACCACTTTGGAAAGAGAACCATCCATATCTGTTACCATCTGATCTGGCTCTGGGCCCCATCTCTTGATTTGGGGTCCGATTAATCTTTTCTTTCTCAGTTCTGAGGGGTGAGGAGACATACATCAAATCATTCTTACTAATTGCAGCATAACTCAATGAGTCACACATTGCATCTCAGAGACCAAATTAAAGTTCAAAGGGCTTTATTGCAGACTCAAAGTCAAACTTACATTAGTGAGTCTCAAAACACCATTCTATAAACATACAGAATCACCAAAGGAGAAGAAAAGCATTGCACAACATTGCATTTAATCAGCATGTGCAGAACCAATATTTCAAATGTGATAATATAGAAAATCAGAAAACGTGTCTGATGTTTAAAATTCAAAATCAAGTTCTCCTACCGAGCAATTGAATCTAGATTCCCAACTATTCTAAATATTAAAGGGATTTCAGAGAAAAGTCAGCATAACAGAACTTCTGTAGAAGTCTCTGTTGAGAGAGGTGAGAGTAGCATGAAGCTTCTTAAGATAAAGTTTGAGGTCAGTACCTCATAGAGGTCTGCTCTGATCAAGGGGTGAGGGGAATCTGAACTACCACTAGCGAAACCACACTTAAATCATGATTCTTCCAGGGGCTGACATCACGGTCACCCCTTTTTCACTGAAAAACAAGGTTACAAATGACATTGATGTTTGCATCACTTTTAAGTCTCTTCCATTCGCCTTGGTGCACCCTTGCACTCAGGAATTTCAAAAGGATTACAGCTGTGAGTTCAGGATTTCCTTGCATCCTTGTAACACTTCTTCCAGGCTCCCTTATCTCTCAAACACAATAGGGTCCTTATTAACCTCAAGACTCCTACCATGACACATGCAGCTGTAGAGAAAAATGCAATAAAACAAGCTTTCTGGTTAAAGGTTAGAACACGCAAAAATAATTTGGTCCTTCATTCTGGCGAGGCTGAAATAAACATGAATACACTCTTGGCTTAAATGATTTTCGCATTTCTTATAGTGAATATAACATGATTATAAAAATATAATTTCTAAAATACTATAACATAAATATTCTTGCAAAACGATGAATAAGTGCGGTTTACATATAAAGTCATATTCACATGTGCACTTTACTTGTATGCATTTCAGTGCGCCACGTTATATGAAAAGCCATCTTTACACATTGCGTAGAAAATTAATCACTCCTTTATTTCACGTTTTATGAATAATAATGCCACAGACACGTTATGCTCTCTCAAATGCTAGGTACAGGTGTCCAATAAAATGTAAATTTATATGTTTTGCCTACCCTTGTGGCAACAGTGGCAGATGCGGGATTCAAACCAGATAAATACTATTTTACTTACCTGATTATTAACCCCTGAACTAACCGGACTGTTGTTAGGAAAACTTTCACACACAGCTTTACTACAACTATCTGTTAAACAAGTGAATTCAGCTACCTTTCACTATCATTATATTTTGTCAGCCTTCCCGCTTACAAAGGTCACACAGGTTATTAAGTCGATCAGACTCTTTAACCCTTCAATAGTAAATGACTTTCAATAGTTTCATATACGAATATAGAAATAACAATTTTTTTATATTTTGTAGCATTAAAACAGCAGCAGAAGTGGCTGAAATGTCCGAACCAGAGCACTCAAGTTTGAAATAAAATGGTAAAGCATATGAATTGCAACTATCACATGAAGTAACGTGGCTTCTAATAAAATCGTGAACTAGCAAATAATATACACCAGAGTGCATTCTGTCTAGAGAGTGTGCATTTGTGTAATACATTAAGAAAGCCCAGATCAGATGTCACAAAGTGTGTTTGGCGACTCCTGTGTCTAAATAAAAACATTGATTAACAATAATAACAATAATAACAAAAATAATACTCAATAAAAATTAAACACTGGTATGGTTGGAACCGAAGACAATAATAGTAATGCTGCATTACTACCCAAATATTCCACCTTTTTCCTATTTAGAGTTTCTGAAAAGCCCTGAAAGAGCAGGAAGTTTGGAAATAGAAACTGTGCTAATCACAGAAGCCATGAAGCCATATGGCTCTGTACAAGCTTGAACCAGTCACGGATTTAAACCAGTACACTTGGGTTTTCCGCCTGGAGAATGTACAGGGATTTTACATATGGGATCAATATCTTAATTAATAATCAGGCATCACCTCACATAAAACTAGCGTGCTTGCTAAAACTTGTGTGGAAATGACGAGTTGGCTCACAGTAGGGTGAAGCGATAGGCTTCGAACCTGCGAAATGCTAAACTACAGACTAGAGTATTAATCCCTGTGCCGAGGGGGCTGCTATTAAGAAACGCTATTCACACACTGTGATATAAGCGTAACTTCAAAAGCACTACCTTTTAAATAAGTGAGCTCAGCTGCATTTCACTTTCTGAATTTCCTCGCAGCTTTCCTGCCTTCCAATCTTGAAGAAGAATGCAAATTAATTTTGATCCGTAGGCTTGCTCTATACTTGCAGCACCTTGACAAGAAACTATAACTACAAATTGTCGATCCTCTTGCATGCAGTCCGGCCTTTTTTTGGCCCTCATAAATACACTGCGATGTGCTGCTGAGTTGTATAACTCTTGCGACTCGACACTTGCACCAGTGGAATAGTTTCGATAAACGTTGCAAAACTATAAATGCAGTTTTCTGTTGAGAACTGAAAAACATCTGGAGGGCCTTTATCTTCTCCAAGCAAAATCTTTTCCCCCAAACAGGAGTTAACCCTCTTAAGTTCAAAGACTTTATCCCTTTAAGAGAAGTATCAATAGGCCCCTGAATGGCTGTGAGATAGGGGCCTCACTACAAACCCTTTACATGCCTCAGGTTGAAAGACTCCTGCGCGAGTCAGAAGAGCAGACTTATTTCTCTTTGAAATACCTTAAGTGGTCTGTATTGTGATGCAAAGCCATCATGTCCTCTTGTGCACTGCTCCCATGGTCCTGAATGTGTGGTGAGGTTTAACTTAATCAGAAGCCCTGTTACAATGGGATCTCCTGGGGTTGCATCCAACGGATGTCCACCCCTGGGCGTCTTCGGCCAAGTGGGAAATCCCAGGGTCGTTGGGAATTTCGTATTGGCTGTCAGTTTAGTGGGCGGAGCAACAGTTGAAAACAACCGTGTGCTTGAACTGCACTGCGTCATACCGACGCTGTAGGCAGTGAGTGAAAGTTAAAACATTTTTTGGCCTTTAGGGTATTATTTTATTAACATTTTCAGGAACAGGCAGACTTGAATCAGAAAACCCAATTTTTCAACACAATTTTGGCATTTTACTGGGGCATACCCCATTTGTGCAATTTTTTGTGCTTTCAGCCTCCTTCCAGTCAGTGACAGGAATGGTCATGAAACCAATGCTGGATCCCAGAAACCTAAACATTTCTGAAAAGTAGACAAAATTCTGAATTCAGCAAGGGGTCATTTGTGTAGATCCTACAAGGGTTTCCTACAGAAAATAACAGCTGAAAAAGAAAAATATTGAAATTGAGGTGAAAAAACCATCAATTTTTCTCTACGTTTTACTCTGTAACTTTTCCCTGCAATGTCAGATTATCGAAAGCAATATACCGTTACGTCTGCTGGACTCCTCTGGTTGCGGGGATATATAGGGTTTGTAGGTTCATCAAGAACCCGAGGAACCCAGAGCCAATAAATGAGCTGCACCCTGCAGTGCGTTTTCATTCTATTCCGGGTATACAGCAATTCATTTGCTGAAATATAAGGAGTAAAAAATTGCTATCAAGAAAACCTTTGCATTTCCAAAAAGGGCACAAGATAAGGTGTTGAGGACCAGTGGTTATTTACACATCTCTGAATTCCGGGGTGACCATAGTAGCACGTGAATTACAGGGAATTTCTCAAATAGATGTCTTTTTTACACACACTCCTATATTTGGAAGGAAAAAATGTAGAGAAAGACAAGGGGCAATAGTACTTGTTTTGCTAATCTATGTTTCCCCAAGTCTCCCGATAAAAATGGTACCTCACTTGTGTGGGTAGGCCTAGCACCCGCGACAGGATATGCCCCAAAACACAACGTGGACACATCACAGAAAACAGAGCTGTTTTTAGCAAAGTGACTACCTGTAGATTTTGGCCTCTAGCTCAGCCGCCACCTAGGGAAACCTACCATACCTGTGCATTTCTGAAAACTAGAGACCTAGGGGAATCCAAGGAGGGGTGACTTGTGTGGCTCGGACCAGGTTCTGTTACCCAGAATCCTTTGCAAACCTCAAAATGTGGCTAAAAAAACACATGTTCCTCACATTTCTGTGGCAGAAAGTTCTGGAATCTGAGAGGAGCCACAAATTTCCTTCCACCCAGCGTTCCCCCACGTCTCCCGATAAAAATGATACCTCACTTGTGTGGGTAGGCCTAGCGCCCGCAACAGGATATGCCCCAAAACACAACGTGGACATATCACAGAAAACAGAGCTGGTTTTAGCAAAGTGACTACCTGTAGATTTTGGCCTCTAGCTCAGCCGCCACCTAGGGAAACCTACCAAACCTGTGCATTTCTGAAAACTAGAGACCTAGGGGAATCCAAGGAGGGGTGACTTGTGTGGCTCGGACCAGGTTCTGTTATCCAGAATCCTTTGCAAACCTCAAAATTTGGCTAAAAAAACACATGTTCCTCACATTTCTGTGGCAGAAAGTTCTGGAATCTGAGAGGAGCCACAAATTTCCTTCCACCCAGCGTTCCCCCACGTCTCCCGATAAAAATGATACCTCACTTGTGTGGGTAGGCCTAGCGCCCGCGACAGGATATGCCCCAAAACACAACGTGGACACATCACAGAAAACAGAGCTGTTTTAAGCAAAGTGACTACCTGTAGATTTTGGCCTCTAGCTCAGCCGCCACCTAGGGAAACCTACCAAACCTGTGCATTTCTGAAAACTAGAGACCTAGGGGAATCCAAGGAGGGGTGACTTGTGTGGCTCGGACCAGGTTCTGTTACCCAGAATCCTTTGCAAACCTCAAAATTTGGCTAAAAAAACACATGTCCCTCACATTTCTGTGGCAGAAAGTTCTGGAATCTGAGAGGAGCCACAAATTTCCTTCCACCCAGCGTTCCCCCAAGTCTCCCGATAAAAATGATACCTCACTTGCGTGGGTAGGCCTAGCGCCGGCGACAGGAAACACCCCAAAGCGCAACGTGGACACATCCTAAATTTTGGAAAAAAACAGAGGTGTTTTTTGCGAAGTGCCTACCTGTAGATTTTGGCCTCTAGCTCAGCCGGCACCTAGGGAAACCTACCAAACCTGTGCATTTCTGAAAACTAGAGACCTAGGGGAATCCAAGGAGGGGTGACTTGCGGGGCTCGGACCAGGTTCTGTTACCCAGAATCCTTTGCAAACCTCAAAATTTGGCTAAAAATACACATGTTACTCATATTTCTGTGGCAGAAAGTTCTGGAATCTGAGAGGAGCCACAAATTTCTTTCTACCCAGCGCTCCCCCAAGTCTCCCGATAAAAATGATACCTCACTTGCGTGGGTAGGCCTAGCGCCGGCGACAGGAAACACCCCAAAGCGCAACGTGGACACATCCTAAATTTTGGAAAAAAACAGAGGTGTTTTTTGCGAAGTGCCTACCTGTAGATTTTGGCCTCTAGCTCAGCCGGCACCTAGGGAAACCTACCAAACCTGTGCATTTCTGAAAACTAGAGACCTAGGGGAATCCAAGGAGGGGTGACTTGCGGGGCTCGGACCAGGTTCTGTTACCCAGAATCCTTTGCAAACCTCAAAATTTGGCTAAAAATACACATGTTACTCACATTTCTGTGGCAGAAAGTTCTGGAATCTGAGAGGAGCCACAAATTTCTTTCTACCCAGCGCTCCCCCAAGTCTCCCGATAAAAATGATACCTCACTTGCGTGGGTAGGCCTAGCGCCGGCGACAGGAAACACCCCAAAGCGCAACGTGGACACATCCTAAATTTTGGAAAAAAACAGAGGTGTTTTTTGCGAAGTGCCTACCTGTAGATTTTGGCCTCTAGCTCAGCCGGCACCTAGGGAAACCTACCAAACCTGTGCATTTCTGAAAACTAGAGACCTAGGGGAATCCAAGGAGGGGTGACTTGCGGGGCTCGGACCAGGTTCTGTTACCCAGAATCCTTTGCAAACCTCAAAATTTGGCTAAAAATACACATGTTACTCACATTTCTGTGGCAGAAAGTTCTGGAATCTGAGAGGAGCCACAAATTTCCTTCTACCCAGCGTTCCCCCAAGTCTCCCGATAAAAATGATACCTCACTTGTGTGGGTAGGACTAGCGCCCACGAAAGGAAAGGGCCCAAAACACAACGTGGACACATCACATTTTTTTATAAAAAGCAGTGCCTACCTGTGGATTTTGGCCTGTAGCTCAGCCGACACCTGAGGAAACCTAGCAAACCAGTGCATTTTTGAAAACTAGAAACCCAGGGGAATCCAAGATGGGGTGACTTGCGGGGCTCTGACCAGGTTATGTTACCCAGAATCCTTTGCAAACATCAAAATTTGGCCCAAAAAACACTTTTTCCTCTCATTTCGGTGACAGAAAGTTCTGGAATCTGAGAGGAGCCACAAATTTCCTTCCACCCAGCGTTCCCCTAAGTCTCTCGATAAAAATGGTACATCACTTCTGTGGGTAGGCCTAGCGCCCACAAAAGGAAATGGCCCAAAACACAACGTGGACACAACATATTTTTTCACAGAAAACAGAGGTGTTTTTTGCAAGGTGCCTACCTGTGGTGTTTGGCCTGTAGCTCAGCCGGCCCCAGGGGGGGGGGGGCAGAAATGCCCTAAAATAAATTTGCCCCCCCAACCCCCACCCTCCCCCGCCGGGAGCGACCCTTGCCTACGGGGTCGCTCCCCCTGCGTGACATTGGCACCAAAAAACAAATCCCCGGTGCCTAGTGGTTTCTGCCCCCTTGGGGGCAGGTTGACCTAAACTCAGCCAATCTGCCCCCAAGGGGGGCAGAAATGGCCTAAATACAATTTGTCCCCCAGGGGAGCGACTTTTGCCTGATGGGTCGCTCCCCATCTCTAAAAAAAAAAAACAAAGAAAAAAAAAAAAGAAAAAAAAGAAAAATTCCCCTGGCGCCTAGAGGTTTCTGCCCCCCCCCCACCCGGGGGCAGATCGGCCTAATAATAGGCCGATCTGCCCCCCGGGGGGGCAGAAATGGCCTAAAATAAATTTGCCCCCCCAACACCCAACCCCCCCGGGAGCGACCCTTGCCTACGGGGTCGCTCCCCCTGCGTGACATTGGCGCCAAAAAACAAATCCCCGGTGCCTAGTGGTTTCTGCCCCCTTGGGGGCAGATTGACCTAAAATTGGCCAATCTGCCCCCAGGGGGGCAGAAATGGTCTAAATACAATTTGCCCCCCCAGGGGAGCGACCCTTGCCTGATGGGTCGCTCCCCATCTCTAAAAAAAGAAACAACAAAAAAAAAAAAAACACAAAAAAAAAATTGCCCTGGTGCCTAGAGTGTTCTGCCCCCCCCCCCCCCGGGGGCAGTTCGGCCTAATAATAGGCCGATCTGTCCCCCGGGGGGGCAGAAATGGCCTAAAATAAATTTGCCCCCCCAAACCCCCACCCCCCCCCCGGGAGCGACCCTTGCCTACGGGGTCGCTCCCCCTGCGTGACATTGGCGCCAAAAAACAAATCCCCGGTGCCTAGTGGTTTATGCGCCCTTGGGGGCAGATTGACCTAAAATTGGCCAATCTGCCCCCAGGGGGGCAGAAATGGTCTAAATACAATTTGCCCCCCCAGGGGAGCGACCCTTGCCTGATGGGTCGCTCCCCATCTCTAAAAAAAGAAAAAAAAAAAAAAAACACAAAAAAAAAATTGCCGTGGTGCCTAGAGTGTTCTGCCCCCCCACCCCGGGGGCAGTTCGGCCTAATAATAGGCCGATCTGTCCCCCGGGGGGGCAGAAATGGCCTAAAATAAATTTGCCCCCCCAACCCCCATCCCCCCCCCCCGGGAGCGACCCTTGCCTACGGGGTCGCTCCCCCTGCGTGACATTGGCGCCAAAAAACAAATCCCCGGTGCCTAGTGGTTTCTGCCCCCTTGGGGGCAGATTGACCTAAAATTGGCCAATCTGCCCCCAGGGGGGCAGAAATGGTCTAAATACAATTTGCCCCCCCAGGGGAGCGACCCTTGCCTGATGGGTCGCTCCCCATCTCTAAAAAAAGAAACAACAAAAAAAAAAACACACAAAAAAAAAATTGCCCTGGCGCCTAGAGTGTTCTGCCCCCCCCCGGGGGGCAGTTCGGCCTAATAATAGCCCGATCTGTCCCCCCGGGGGGGCAGAAATGGCCTAAAATAGATTTGCCCCCCCAACCCCCACCCTCCCCACCGGGAGCGACCCTTGCCTACGGGGTCGCTCCCCCTGCGTGACATTGGTGCCAAAAAACAAATCCCCGGTGCCTAGTGGTTTCTGCCCCCTTGGGGGCAGATTGACCTAAAATTGGCCAATCTGCCCCCAGGGGGGCAGAAATGGTCTAAATACAATTTGCCCCCCCAGGGGAGCGACCCTTGCCTGATGGGTCGCTCCCCATCTCTAAAAAAAGAAACAACAAAAAAAAAAAACACAAAAAAAAAATTGCCCTGGCGCCTAGAGTGTTCTGCCCCCCCACCGGGGGCAGTTTGGCCTAATAATAGGCCGATCTGTCCCCCGGGAGGGCAGAAATGGCCTAAAATAAATTTGCCCCCCCAACCCCCCCCCCCCCCCGGGAGCGACCCTTGCCTACGGGGTCGCTCCCCCTGCGTGACATTGGCGCCAAAAAACAAATCCCCGGTGCCTAGTGGTTTCTGCCCCCTTGGGGGCAGATTGACCTAAAATTGGCCAATCTGCCCCCAGGGGGGCAGAAATGGTCTAAATACAATTTGCCCCCCCAGGGGAGCGACCCTTGCCTGATGGGTCGCTCCCCATCTCTAAAAAAAGAAACAACAAAAAAAAAAAACACAAAAAAAAAAATTGCCCTTGCGCCTAGAGTGTTCTGCCCCCCCACCGGGGGCAGTTCGGCCTAATAATAGGCCGATCTGTCCCCCGGGAGGGCAGAAATGGCCTAAAATAAATTTGCCCCCCCAACCCCCCCCCCCCCCCCCCGGGAGCGACCCTTGCCTACGGGGTCGCTCCCCCTGCGTGACATTGGCGCCAAAAAACAAATCCCCGGTGCCTAGTGGTTTCTGCCCCCTTGGGGGCAGATTGACCTAAAATTGGCCAATCTGCCCCCAGGGGGGCAGAAAATGGTCTAAATACAATTTGCCCCCCCCAGGGGACCGACCCTTGCCTGATGGGTCGCTCCCCATCTCTAAAAAAAGAAACAACAAAAAAAAAAAAACACAAAAAAAAAATTGCCCTGGCGCCTAGAGTGTTCTGCCCCCCCACCGGGGGCAGTTCGGCCTAATAATAGGCCGATCTGTCCCCCGGGAGGGCAGAAATGGCCTAAAATAAATTTGCCCCCCCAACCCCCCCCCCCCCCGGGAGCGACCCTTGCCTACGGGGTCGCTCCCCCTGCGTGACATTGGCGCCAAAAAACAAATCCCCGGTGCCTAGTGGTTTCTGCCCCCTTGGGGGCAGATTGACCTAAAATTGGCCAATCTGCCCCCAGGGGGGCAGAAATGGTCTAAATACAATTTGCCCCCCCAGGGGAGCGACCCTTGCCTGATGGGTCGCTCCCCATCTCTAAAAAAAGAAACAACAAAAAAAAAAAAACACAAAAAAAAAATTGCCCTGGCGCCTAGAGTGTTCTGCCCCTCCACCGGGGGCAGTTCGGCCTAATAATAGGCCGATCTGTCCCCCGGGAGGGCAGAAATGGCCTAAAATAAATTTGCCCCCCCAACCCCCCCCCCCCCCGGGAGCGACCCTTGCCTACGGGGTCGCTCCCCCTGCGTGACATTGGCGCCAAAAAACAAATCCCCGGTGCCTAGTGGTTTCTGCCCCCTTGGGGGCAGATTGACCTAAAATTGGCCAATCTGCCCCCAGGGGGGCAGAAATGGTCTAAATACAATTTGCCCCCCCAGGGGAGCGACCCTTGCCTGATGGGTCGCTCCCCATCTCTAAAAAAAGAAACAAAACAAAAAAAAAAAACACAAAAAAAAAATTGCCCTGGCGCCTAGAGTGTTCTGCCCCCTCCACCGGGGGCAGTTCGGCCTAATAATAGGCCGATCTGTCCCCCGGGAGGGCAGAAATGGCCTAAAATAAATTTGCCCCCCCAACCCCCCCCCCCCCCCGGGAGCGACCCTTGCCTACGGGGTCGCTCCCCCTGCGTGACATTGGCGCCAAAAAACAAATCCCCGGTGCCTAGTGGTTTCTGCCCCCTTGGGGGCAGATTGACCTAAAATTGACCAATCTGCCCCCAGGGGGGCAGAAATGGTCTAAATACAATTTGCCCCCCCAGGGGACCGACCCTTGCCTGATGGGTCGCTCCCCATCTCTAAAAAAAGAAACAACAAAAAAAAAAAAACACAAAAAAAAAAATTGCCCTGGCGCCTAGAGTGTTCTGCCCCCCCACCGGGGGCAGTTCGGCCTAATAATAGGCCGATCTGTCCCCCGGGAGGGCAGAAATGGCCTAAAATAAATTTGCCCCCCCAACCCCCCCCCCCCCAGGAGCGACCCTTGCCTACGGGGTCGCTCCCCCTGCGTGACATTGGCGCCAAAAAACAAATCCCCGGTGCCTAGTGGTTTCTGCCCCCTTGGGGGCAGATTGACCTAAAATTGGCCAATCTGCCCCCAGGGGGGCAGAAATGGTCTAAATACAATTTGCCCCCCCAGGGGAGCGACCCTTGCCTGATGGGTCGCTCCCCATCTCTAAAAAAAGAAACAACAAAAAAAAAAAACACAAAAAAAAAATTTGCCCTGGCGCCTAGAGTGTTCTGCCCCCCCACCGGGGGCAGTTCGGCCTAATAATAGGCCGATCTGTCCCCCGGGAGGGCAGAAATGGCCTAAAATAAATTTGCCCCCCCAACCACCACCCCCCCCCCCCCGGGAGCGACCCTTGCCTACGGGGTCGATCCCCCTGCGTGACATTGGCGGGCGCCAAAAAACAAATCCCCGGTGCCTAGTGATTTCTGCCCCCTTGGGGGCAGATTGACCTAAAATTGGCCAATCTGCCCCCACGGGGGCAGAAATGGTCTAAATACAATTTGCCCCCCCAGGGGAGCGACCCTTGCCTGATGGGTCGCTCCCCATCTCTAAAAAAAGAAACAACAAAAAAAAAAACCACAAAAAAAAAATTGCCCTGGCGCCTAGAGTGTTCTGCCCCCACCCCCGGGGGCAGTTCGGCCTAATAATAGGCCAATCTGCCCCCAGGGGGGGCAGAAAAGGCCTTCCTAAAAAAAATGCCCCCCTGGGAGCGACCCTTGCCCAAGGGGTCGCTCCCTTTTGCCAATTTCAAGAAAAAAAAAAAAAAACCTGGTGTCTAGTGGGGTTTCAAAAGCCGGATTGCAAGCAATCCGGCTTTTGAAACCTGTGAGAGACTTCAAAGGGAAGGAAATACATTTCCTTCCCTTTGAAGCCTCTCGGGGCCTCCCCCATGGGATTGAAAAAGAAATGCAAAAGCATTTCTTTTTCAATCGCGCTGGAAGCTCTGCTTCCAGCGCGATGGGGGAGACCCTGTGACTAATCAGCGCGTGCTCGCGCGCTGACGTCACAGGGGGGGTTGGGGGGGTCGGGGGTGGGAGGGGAAGGGCTTCCCCTTCCATCCCTGACTTGGGGGGGGTGGGGGGGAACCCCACAGAGGGAGCGAGAGCGCTCCCTCTGGGCTCTGTGCACAGGACGTAATGGTTACGTCCTGGGCACAGCAGCACTGTGCCTCAGGACGTAACCATTACGTCCTGGGCACAGAAGGGGTTAAAAATACAAATGCTCATTGCCAAGGGGAAGAACAATAAGAAAAATAAAGGTGAGGAGGCAGTTTCCGGAACTTGCAGTTTACCGGATCCAGCATCTCCAGCATCTCCAGCCTCTGAAGGGAGGCGAGGCTGCGCATGCGCACCAGCAGCTCCTGGGAGTAGGTCTGCGAGTGAAGGGAGGCCAAGGGGAACTCTCCTCAGGTGAAGGGCAGCAGTGAGCGGCGCACTGTGTCAGCATCACCAGCTGATTTAAACAATTTGAATGTGGGTCAAGAAAGAAAATACAGCAATGAGCGGTTGCTTAACAGCGCACTCAAACAAAATAAGAAAAATAATGTGTATATTTTCAAAAACGTTATGCAGAATTTGGAGGCTGTCACAGAAGCCTCTTCAAGTGCTGATAGAGCGCTGCTGCCTATGAGGCCTCCATTGGGGGAGGGTGCGGTCGAATATGAAGGGCCACAGAAAATAATTTACAAAAAGTGTACAGAGAAAGCGAAAGGTGTAGGGGTGGCCCTTGATGATTTGGTGCTGAGTGAAATTCCTAATACAGAATGTCAAAAAGAAAACCTAGCTGCAGGTTTCAATGAAGTACATGCTGCATACATTGGGGGTTTGTCTTCGCAAGATGCGTCAGGTAGATGGCTTTGGGTGCCTACATGAGTTCAGGAGGATAAAGAGAGCTTAGGTCAAGGCAAATTAAGGGCCACAGTCTCCGCAGGTTCCGGCAACTTGCTGGGCGATGGAGGGAGCATGCTGCATGAACAGCGCAGATGCAGCGAGGATCAGCTGGCCAAGTTTGGAGCATCCTGGGAAAACCGGCATGAAGGGAGGGAAAGGTTCGGAGCAACCGTCCCGACAGCGAGGGAGCATCAGAAGTCAGCATCTTCACGGAAAAAGAAAAGCATAAATTGGAAACGTTTTGATGGGGGGAGGTTGGAGATGGGGAGCATCCAGGGGTGAGTTTTGCTGAGACTAATGAGGTTATAGAGTGCAAACTAGATTTTGATGAAGAAAGTGAAGAATTGGAAGAAGGGGAGATACATTTTTGGCAAGAGAATAAAGAATCAAAAGAGTTATCAAAGAAAAAGAGGTCTGGGGGGATACTAAAAACTTGTCCAAAGATTGTATATTACAGGTTGGATCATACGATGCTAATGGGGAAAAGAGTTGGGGTGTTAAGAGAGCAAGAGATAGAAACAAACAACGCAAAATATCACCGGACATGGGAGGCAAGTTGAGCACAGGTGAGACACAGTGGTAGTATAACTGGAGGGGAGGCGAAGAAAGGTATGGAAAAGGGGAACGGCATAAAAAGGTGTTATTGAATTCAGTGGATAAGAGCGTAGGGACTGAATCTGGAGCTGTAGACGTTAATGATGGTAAGAAAATAAATGACTGGGAAGATGAAGTAGTATCCAAAACCAAAGGTAATGATAACAGCAAGGATAAAGCTGGGGAAGATAAGGTAGAAAAGGCAGATGATGAGAAGGTTAAAAGTAGAACAGAAGGTTTGAAAAGGCTGCCATATATGGGAATTTTGATGCTGTTGGGAGCACACCTGAGTATAGGGTCAAAAGAAAAAAATTGGAAAGGGGAATTTGTTGATGTATATAAACGCCTGCATAGGGAAATACAAGCTAAGGAAGGGTCTAGGGAAGAGGCTTGGGAATTGGCCAAAAGACCGAGAGTACCTACTACAATTGATACTTGGACATCGGCATTTTTAATATTTGCCAGTGTTTATTGTCATAATTAGGAAGGCTAACATGGTATTTGGAGGAATTGTGTGGTTACACTACAATGAGGAATTTAGGACTAGAATGGTCCTTTTACCAGAGAAACCTTGGGGTGAAGTGGACAATGAACTGTGTTCAATGGATGTATCCACAAAGGCCTCCTCCTAAGATGCATACAAATAGTGGTTTGGCAGTGCAACCTCAGCCTTTTCATGGGAAACCCACCACGGGGGGCAGGGGGGTCCACATGGGGGCATGGCCAGGATACCAATTAAGGGGCATGTTGAGGATTCAATAGAGGTTACTCCCCGAGAAATCTATGCAAATATAAACATGAATGTTCAAAGTGTGGGGGTAAACATGCAGTCATACAATATTTTGGGGAACAAGGAGTTTTTGGTGTAGGTGGAAAAGGTAAGGGGAGGGGGGATCCTTTCAATCTGGATACAAGGGCTTTTATTTCAATTAAACTAGAGGTACTGAGTTGAAATTCTATCCCAACTGAGAAGATGCAGTAAAATTGGAATGGGGGTTTAGAGAAGGTTTTGGGTTGGGTTACCAAGGTCCAAGATCACAGAGGTTTGCAGATAATCTGAAATCAGCAAAAGAGCATCACTACACTATAAAAGAGAAACTGGGCAAAGAAGTGGCAGAAGGTAGAATGGCAGGCCCTTTTAACTATTGGCCCCTTCCTGATTTAATGATCTCTCCTTTGAGGGTGGACCCAAAGAAGAACAAGGGTGAGTTCAGGATGATACATCACCTGTCTTGGCCAGAAGGTGTATCAGTTAATGATTACATAGCAGGAGGATGCTGCGGTTCAATTTGCATCAGTAGATGTGGCTGTGGCACTTATATGAACAGTGGGTACCGGAGCTGAACTGGTTAAATGTGATATTAAGTCAGCTTTTAGATTACTACCTGTGCATCCCTTAGATTTTGCCTTGTTGGGTATACAGTTTGAAAATCAGTTATACGTTGACAACGTTTTACCAATGGGTTGTGCTATTTCTTGTAGTTTATTTGAATATTTTAGCACTTTCCTACAGTGGTGTTTCACGTATACAACGGGAAATGAGCTCATTACACACTATTTGGATGATTTTTTGCTGGCAGGTTCAGGTGGGAGTATGGAATATGCAGAGGCATTGAAACAATTTCAGGCCATGGCAGGATCATTTGGTGTACCTCTAGCTCCAGAGAAAACAGAGGGTTCGAGTTCTTCTTTAGTGTATCTTGGCATTGAGTTGGATACAGTGAAAAGGCTCCCACAGGAGAAAGTTAGAGAGATTATTGAGACACTTAATTTTGCGTGTAAGGTGGTACGGGCTGGAAGGCTTTCTGTAGGAGGCTTGGTTTCGCTATGTCAGGTGTCAGCTTGCCACATCACAGAGTCATGATTACAGCAGCCATTAGAGCAGATTTTGAGGTTTGGGTAGCATTTCTGAGAGGTTTCAACAGGATAACCATGTGGTTGTCTGAGTTGGATTTTGTTTGGATGGTCCAAGTTTTTTCAGATGCAGCAACTGCAAAGGGCTTTGGTGTCTTTTGGGAAGGAAGATGGTGTGCAGAAGAATGGCCAGAGAAATGAATAAAGGAGAAAAGAAGCATTGCATTCTTTGAGTTTTTCCCACTGTTGGTTGCTTTGGCAGTGCGGGGAAAGGATTTAGAGAATAAGACAGTGACCTTCAATGTAGACAACAAAACAGTGGTAGATTTGGTCAATGGCCAAAAGGTCAGGGATAAACACCTTTTAAGACTACTGCAAAGATTTATGCTAGGTTGGCTGATGTTTAATATCGGCTTCAGAGCCAAGCATGTGCCAGGAGTGAACAATAATATAGCGGACGCATTATCTCGTTCACAGTGGCAGAGATTCCGTGGTTTGGCGCACGGAGCAGGGTTACAGAAAACAAGGGTTCCACAGGAGGTATGGGATCTTGCCGATTGAAAATGCTGACATTGATTGAAAAATCACTAGTGGGGAGCACTAGAACAGCTTACAGGAGAGCTTGGGTGGAGTTCTTGAGCATAGGAGTGGCTCGGAGGAGCCATGATGAACAGGGATGTTTACAAAGGAGAGATGATGTGCTGACCTTCATTCTGAATAATATTGATAGGAGTATCTCGGTGACAACTATTGCTGGCAAATTAGCTGGTTTGAGTTTTTATGGATAATGTTTCTGGGGTTAGGAACCTTCCACTGGGGAAGTGGGTAGGAGATTACTTCAAGGATGGGCAAAGGATAGTCAGAGAACTCGTCCATCTAGGGATCCTATCTCCATGAAACTGTTGCTAAGTTTGTTAAATAGTTTGAGGCAAGTATGTTCTTCAGGTTATGAACAAACATTGATCAAGTTATGAATGTCTTGGCTGCTTTTTGGTGCATTTAGAATATTTGGGCTCCTGGGTAGAAATCTGGAGGGTGTGAGGAAATTCGATTTTTAATACGATCGTATCGACCCGCCATTTTGTGGCCCGCCGCCATTTTATGTTGCCTTCACTCAGGCAGCACAGCGAACGAAGTCCATTCTGCCTTTTCTGCTTATTCTGCAACATGGTGTTCAAAACAGCCTTCTGCCTCTATCTTTACAAGGCTGGTATTAAGGTCTGACCGAGTACACTAATCCCTGTCTCGTTTTCTAATCCTTGTTTCAACTATCTGTAGGCTCACACTATTCTCCGCCGATCTTATCTTATCGTCTGGCCTTCGCTGTCCTTTGCTAGTATTCTCTCATTTCACAACTGTCCTCCAAACGCACACAAACTTATCGCACCACATGCAACTTCGTTGTGGATCGGTTAATGAATTAGTTCAAGGGAGGGGTGACAAACACAGCTGGAGGGGAGGCAACCTTAAGTCACTTGATACTTTGTTCTGTCTTGTTTTTCCGACATTTCTATTGACTCTGTTCTATCTTTACGTCATTCTTACTGGCTCCTTTCTATGTGTTCTGGGAGTGTATGTAGTTAATAAATGTTTTTATACGGTATATAAGATTGTGCGCCACAAAGTAAAGTGGCAGTCTCCTGAGAACATACCTTGTGTACTTCTTGGACAACTGTACTAGCTGCAGCTAATAAAATCTGATCTTTTACGCCTGACAGAGTGTCCCGTGTCTCTGTTAGTTGAGGCAGGTGAATCCAAGGAGATTTCAGGTGTACCCTGCGCCGCCAGGCCCATAAGGTTCTGGTTCTTCAACTGGCGCCCAACGTGGGGCGGCTTCAGCGGTACCGGTTCTGCCTGAAGGTCGTGAGGAACCCCGCAAGAAAATTCTGGAGGAATCGCGAGCCACGTCAAGCGACCCCTGTATGTCGAAGTGGTCCGAAGGTCTTTTTCAGCGCGGTTACTCCTTCCTGACGGCTACTGACGACTGCTGCCCTGACTGCCGCCCTGCCTTGGCCCTTTCTTTGATGATGTATGGTAAAGCGAGACGATAGACGGGCCTCTGTTGGTGTAAGAAGACATCCTTAGTTAAGTATTTGGTGGGTCGCGCCCACAAATTTTGGTCTTTGTTTTGTCCTTAGGTTCTTAGATTTGGCCATTGCAGTGGCCAAAGCCGAGGGGTAAGTGCATTTGTGCTGTGTAACTGAAAGTTTTACCCCCTTGATGTTTGTGAACAGCCAGTAAAATTCGTGAGATGTCTGGTCTGACTAAGTTTGGAAAACTTTGTTGCTTTGGTTGTAATAGGGACTCCCAGCTTGAGGACTCCTGTCCGATTCCTTCGGTTGGAACTCCCACATATGAGCTCTATTCTAAACATGGTGTTGGTCCTATTGCCTTTAATAAGACATGGACCCGATATACAAAGAAAGATGGTGTTTTAAAATGGCCAGAAAATGGTAGTTTCGAAACTGATGTGCTAGATAATTTAGAAGCAACGTTATTTAAAAGAAAAGCCCGGCCGGCAATGTTTGACTCTTTTCGCCTTTGGCGTAAGGAAGCCAAACAGAGAGAAATTAAACAAGCGAAACGAGATAGGAAAACACAGGGAATAACGATTATACAGACTGCTCAGCAATTCAAAGATGATGAAATAGATAATGCAATGGAAATTTCAGACAGACAGCATCGAATGGCAATAGATAAATGCTATCCGACGTTGCCTATTTCTTCCCTTGATAAAAGGAAAGATTTTGAGGAAGATTCCTTAATGTCCCACTTATTGAAATTGCCTCCGCCCTATGTACAAGGTGCTAATGCACCCCCGATGTTACAGCCTGTTCAGCCGCCAGTTGTGCTTCCGCCTGCTCCAGCTTTTCCACATTTGCCTCCTCAAGTATTGCCTATGCCAGCTTTGCCTTTAACTCCTTTGCCTTCTGCTCCTTTGGCAATTCCTAATGCTCCTTTAGTTAATTCACCTAATACCTTGTCCCCTATCCTTATGTCAAATTCTCCATCTATGCGTAAGCAATTTGCAGATACTGTCTCTGGTCTCTTATCACCTTTCTTTGAAGCTTTAAATGTGTCTCCAGCTTTTTCTCGAAGACAGTCTCGTAGTCAATTCCCAGACTCCGAAGAGCGAGAAAAATTGGGCTCACTTGCTTGTAGATGGATCAAGAAGGGTCCTCAATATAGTACGTCTGATATTATGTCCACCTTTCTGCAATGGAATGCACCTACGCAGAGATATGTTTTTAAAGTTATGTGCGATACTCTCGCTAAAGAATGGGAGGATATGAATTTGGGTTCGGTCCCACAGGATCTGTTAGATGTTCAGGCTGACTTTGACAAAGGACTTATTGTGGGTCCTAAGGTTGAAAACGCTGTCAGAACACTTATTTCTTTCAGATCCCTATTGTTCTCACAGACTTTTCCTGATTCTGATCCTTCAGTTAGGACAGCACTGAAAAACTATCCCATGAGAGAGGTTTCTCCAATATGGAAGGAAGAAGTTGCAGCAGCAGGTGCTAATCCAGCTATTCCTGCGCATTTTCAGCGCATATGGGTACATGTCCCCTGGAAAAGGTCTGAAGTTTTAGCACTTAAACAGTCACTACCAGATCCACGCAAAAATCCTGCTGGTTACTATAAAGAGTTGTCGCAAACAGTTGATGCATGTACTATGAATCTAGCAGATGTTGATGGGAAATGTAGTTCCACAGACAATATGGGCTAAAATTCGTAGAGAGGATCACGCTCAAGAATTAGGCGGCGATTGGAACGCTATTATTGCCGCAGATAGAGGTCAAGTAGGTGGTGCAAAGCCCGAAGCTTTGATCTCAGAACTCCCTGGTAGGATTATTACATTAATGAAAACAATGATGCCTGCTTTGAGAGTTAATTGGGATAAGCTAGCAGCATGTAAACAAAAGAAAGATGAAAGTGTTTCCGATTTCTTTACCCGATTTGAGGAGACATTCATTGATCACAGTGGTCAAGATATGGCTACAGAAGGGGGACAGCGATTATTTGTGGATAAGTTCGTATATAACTTGCTTCCTGAACTATCACACAAGCTAAAAGACTCCGAGAGTTCATGGGCAGTTTCTTCTTCCGCCCAGATATTGGCTACTGCACAATATTATGAAAATAGAGACAAAGAAGAAAGGGAAAAACAAGAGAAAAAGACGAAAGAATTAAAAACTAAAGTTCTCTTGCAACAGGCTTATCCTCCTCGTTATGTTCAGCCTCAGTTTCAACAGCCTCCGCAGTTTCAGAGGTTGTATCAAAAGCCTGAACCATTCATTCCAAGACCTTTGCTAGGTCCCAATCAATGTGCTTATTGTAGGGAGGAAGGTCATTTTAAGAACAGTTGTCCGGCATTGTTGCAGCGTAATGGAGCAACATCTGCTTCACGAGGTCGTGGTGGTCCTCAGTCAGCAAATAGAGGTAGAGGTCGAGGTGTGTTAACCCAAGAGCAGCGTTCTTTTGTTCCTCCAAATTCCGGAAATTACTTTGACCAGCAAAATGTTAGGTCTACACAGTATTACAGTGAGGATCAGTATATTGAAGGAGGGAATGAAAGTCTTCATTTTGAATAGGACAGCCATGGACAAAGTAAGGGGGTTACGTCAATTCCAGTGGATCAGAATGGACCTTATGTTAATGTCACTACAATGGGTGTTTCAGAGCCATTTCTTTTAGATACTGGTGCCATGAGAAGCTCTATCATTCATTCTAAACTCCCTGGCGCACCTTTGTCTGGCTTAACGAATGTATCTGTAGGATTTTCTGGCGCCCCTGTTCGCAATCCAGTTTCTTGCCCTTTGCCTGTTTCAATAGGCCCTTATGATTTAGAAGCTTCGCTTCTTCTGACGAATGGTTGTGGTGAAAATCTGTTGGGTTTAGATCTATTAAAAAGAATGCATGCTACGATATATTGTTCACCTTCTGGTGTATACCTCACTCTAGGACAGAAAATGACTAGTCCAATGTACTTATCAAAAGATCAATTTCCACCTGAATTGCTTTCTCTTCCCGAAACGCTTTGGGCTACGGGTCCGAATGACGTTGGTTGTCTTGAGATCCCACCTTATGTTGTTACTCTTAAGCCCAATGCTGAAATGCCACGTATTCCGCAATACAGAATCTCTACTGAAGGTGAGAAAGCACTTCTGGAAATTGTCCATGATTTGATTCAGAAGGGTGTGGTTGAGGAAACGAGAGGAAATACATGTAACAGTCCTGTTCTTCCGGTTCTTAAACGCACTGATCCTTCTCAGCCTCCTGTTTATCGTTTTGTAATTGATCTTCGGGAGGTAAACAAGATTGTCGTACCGCAGTTTCCTGTAGTCCCAGATATCACTGCTCTGTTGACGATGATACCTTCTACAGCGACTTGGTTTTCAGTTATTGATCTAAAGAATGCTTTCTTTAGTATTCCCATCGCCGAAGAGAGTAGAGATATTTTTGGTTTTTCCCTCGGAGGCCGAAGCTTCCGGTTTAAACGCGCACCTCTCGGTTATTGTGAAAGTCCCTCTATTTACAGTCAAGCTCTAAAATGTCATCTTGATGCCTTTTCCTTACCGTCCGGTGCCGCTCTCATTCAGTACATGGATGACTTATTAGTTGCCTCTGATTCAGAGGAGATTTGCAAAAACGTGACCGTTGCACTGTTGCGTCATTTGTTTGATCTGAATCACAAGGTTTCTCCTTCTAAATTACAATATGTCTGTCGCAAGGTGACTTATTTGGGTCATCTCTTGTCAAAGGAGGGACGACGATTGACCCCCGAACGAATTCAGGCAATTGCACAAATGTCAGTACCATCCACACAAAGAGAGGTACGTGCCTTTTTGGGCATTACTTCTTATTGTAGACAGTGGATTCCGAGTTTCTCTTTATTGGCTAAACCGCTGTTGGCGCTAACTTTAAAAGATACGCCTCAGCCTCTTCCGTGGACTGACGAGTGTCAGAAGAGTTTTACTGATTTGCGTATTGCTTTGTGTTCTGCTCCTGTATTGGGTACTCCTGATTACAGTAAGCCCTTTACGCTCTATGTCCACGAAAGAGAGGGGTGTGCATTGTCAGTCTTAACGCAGCGTTTTGGAGATCAACAGCGACCATGCGCATATTTCTCAGCTACGTTAGATCCAGTAGCTAAAGCATTGCCTAGTTGTCTTAAGGCGACAGCGGCAGCAGCAATTTCTATTCGACAGTCTGCTGGAGTAGTGCTAGATAATACTCTCATTGTTATGGTGCCACATGCAGTGGATATTTTACTAAATAGGACAAAAACGCAGCATCTTACGAGTGCTCGGTTGTCCGGATATGAGCTGACGCTTTTGGCTAGTCACATACACATCAAACGATGTAATACCCTGAATCCAGCTACTTTGTTGCCTCTTCCAGAAGAGAGAGATGTCTCTGAACAGCATGATTGTTTTCTCCGTACTGAAGAAGAGACTAAGGGTAGAATTGACCTAAAAGACACGCCATTAGTGAATCCAGATGGAAGACTATGGGTAGATGGTTCTTGTTTCAAGCTCCCGAATGGAGATACAGTTTCAGCCTACGCTATTACTACTTTGCATACGATTGTGGAGACAGCACGCATTAGACATAATTCAGCTCAGGCAGCTGAATTGATAGCCTTAACTAGAGCGTGTGTGTTATCCGAAGGAAAAAGAGTAAACGTGTACACTGATAGCCAATACGCTTTTGGTGTAGCGTTTAACTTTGGGCGCTTATGGAAGGAAAGAGGATTCTTTACTTCCCATGGTACTAAGATACAACATGGTCAATTAGTGACTGAACTTCTTGAGTCACTTACAATGCCTACTCAGATAGCGATCGTGAAGTGTAGTGCACACAAAAAGATTGTGGACGATGTTGGTCGAGGAAATGCATTTGCAGATGAGGTAGCGAAAAAGACAGCCAGAGACAACACAAGTCGAATGTATGTTGTAGGTCCCGCAAACTGCGTAAGAGAAAAGGGAATGTGTGAAGATACAGTAGAGAGTGTGAAATCAATTCAAGGAGAGGCTACGGAGAATGAGTTGAGAAAGTGGAAGGAAAGTACAGGAATGTTAGATGAGATGGGATGTTGGGTTGAATTATCAGAACATCAACGTTGGCTGTTACCAGATGCTTATGTACTACCTGTAGTTACTATGGCACATGGTCCAGCTCACCTAAGTGCAAAAGGAATATGTAAACTTCTGGCTCCAGTGTGGCAAAATGAGGGTATCCCAAAGTGTGCAAATAATGTGGTAAAACATTGTATTGTTTGCTTGATGTACAATCCGGGAAAGGGAACCCCAACTCCAGCAGGTCATTTTGCTCCTCCAACATATCCATTTGAGGTGTTGCAGATCGATTATATTCACATGGAACGATGCAACAACCTCAAATATGTTCTGGTGGTAGTATGTGCTTTTTCTAGATGGGTAGAAGCCTACCCTCTGAAGGACAATACTGCTTTATCAACTGCCAAAATACTTTTGAAAGAATTCTTCCCTAGGTTTGGTTTGCCGCGCATTGTCTGGAGTGACAATGGGAGCGAATTTGTGGGTCAAGTCATGCAAAAAGTTTGTGCAGGTCTTGGCATAAAACAGAAGTTCCACGCGGCGAATCACCCACAATCGGCTGGTTTAGTAGAATGCTACAATGGAACCTTGAAGCTTAAAATTGCTAAGGTGCAAGCTAGCACAGGACTTAATTGGCCTGATGCTTTACCATTGGCTCTTCTGTCCACCAGAACAGCAGTACACTCTCGTTTGGGGCTTAGCCCTTACGAAGTGATATTTGGTCGCCCAGCTAATGTATGGGGAGTTCCTCGCCCTAAGAAATACTCAGACTTGCCATACCCGATGTTGATTGACTACTTGCATGACCTTACAACTAAATTGCGTGTTCTTCATCAACAGGTTCAGAGTGCTCTACCAGAGGCTTCCACAGACCCAGGTCATTCCATCCGACCAGGTGACTGGGTCTGCACGAAAAATTTCCAACGACAGAGAAATTTGGAGCCCAGATGGAGAGAGCCACGCCTGGTTCTTTTGACCACAAGAACAGCAGTTAAAGTCGAAGGAAAGAAAAACTGGGTGCATGCCGTGCACTGCAAGAAAGTGCCTTTGCCCTTGCCTTTCGATCAGTGGGTCCGTAGAGGCATCAGTGACTCTGAAAGTGAGAAAGTTCCGCAATTTGTACCATTCAGTGATGCGCGTCTAATTGGAACACTTTCTGAGAAAGAGGACGACGACATCCTTCAAGAAGCAATACCATCGCATCGTCGCTTGAACACGACAAATCCAGGAACATTGTTTCAAAACCAGACTGCCTCTGGACAGGAACGCTATAATTTGAGACCAAGACCAAAGAACTTGTAAATTTCTCTCCTATGTAGTACTCTATCCCGGTTGCAGGGTCACGGTAGGAGTCTTAGTCACGACCTGAGTAAGTGGCAATAGGCCTGCAGGACCTCACAGTGTCATAGGACGGTAGATAATCGTGACTACAGTGATTGAGGAAGATTGCCGTGAGCATCCACTTAGAAAGATGGAGGCTACATTAGATAAAAGAGAAAGTAAAAATGTAAAGAATAATTGTAAAGAAATATGTAGTCATTGTAGTATTGCTCTATGCGTCATTATATTGTCGTGTATTCTTTTGGCATCTGTAAACTGGATCATTATTACTCTGCAGCAAAAAGTTGTCTCTTCTCCTACCTCTACATCTCCTTCTACTATCTCTCCGCACCTATTCCACACTCTTCCCCAGCATGAACTCATTAGAAGAACTGAATACTTTAACAATTCCTTCGTCCAGTTGTTACATCAACATCAGTTAGTGATCAATACAACTGACTGTTGGGTGTGTGGACTCATACCACATACGGTAGAAAAAGGAATGCCATATTTAGTTCTTCCATTCTCCTATGAAGGTTCCGCTTGGGCTTATTTTGTCATTTTCAATAATGCATATCAAAGTAAAATTAAACAACCTGTCAGTTCACATAGTGTTGGTTCAGATTTCAGTCATAGTTTATTGATAAAGGGAATGGTAGCTATGGCTAAAATCATGGAAAAAAAGTGAAGCTTCCATAGATGAAAGAAAAGCATATACCAATTGGAACATAACTAATTACATTTCCAGCCTCAATGATAGGGTTAAGCAAGGAAAATCTCCTCCGATACGGGTCATACCCCAACAAGGAAATTTCTGTCTGCAAATAAATGATAGAACTCCAAACACCGGACAAAGAAAAAGTTTATGTTCCCATACATATATTTATTCAGCCCTGAATTCACCGCCGTTAGTACCATCTCAAGGTACATACTTCGTTTGCCACGATAGGGCTTATACATGGTTGCCAGCTGATTTTTCTTGTACTTGTTATATAGCCTTTCTTCTTCCCCCTACATACACCGCTCCTGCGAACCATCATAAAAATAGATATGGCAGAGGGATTGTGGATTCGAAAGACACAGCAGGACAAGAGGGAGGAGATTTCCTCAAAGGATTTCTTCCCTTCTGGGGTCCAATGGCCAACAGCAGAAATATAAGGCAATTGGTTCGTGTCGTAGAAACCACCATAGACATCACTGTAGGAGCTTTAAGTAACATTACAGCTGAACTACAGGCTGATCGTCTTATGACCTTGCAGAACCGTGTTGCCTTAGACTTTGTTCTTGCGGACCGTGGTGGAGTATGCAAATTGATCGGATCAAGTTGCTGTATTTTCATACCTAATGACGCTCCGACAGTATACCAAGCTATCTCTAAGTTACACATAATCTCCGAGTCGATTCATCAGGACGAAGGAGATTGGTCCTTTTCAGAGTGGTTTTGGGGATTACTGTCCAAATGGGGTTGGAAGGTATTGACATTCTTTGGAGTAATTTTAGCTTTTATATTCTCTTGTTGTCTTTGTATGCACTGCGGTCCTGCCATCTGCAACCTATGTGCTACTGCATGTATTCCCAAACCCAAGTCACAAAGAGCAGAGAATATCAAAATGATGGTACAACAACAGCTTGATGACCTCATGGCCATAGACATCGACTCAGATTAACATGAGTTTGTGTATCTTGCCTGAGTTCTGGCAAAAGGAGGGTCTGAGGAAATTCGATTTTTAATACGATCGTATCGACCCGCCATTTTGTGGCCCGCCGCCATTTTATGTTGCCTTCACTCAGGCAGCACAGCGAACGAAGTCCATTCTGCCTTTTCTGCTTATTCTGCAACATGGTGTTCAAAACAGCCTTCTGCCTCTATCTTTACAAGGCTGGTATTAAGGTCTGACCGAGTACACTAATCCCTGTCTCGTTTTCTAATCCTTGTTTCAACTATCTGTAGGCTCACACTATTCTCCGCCGATCTTATCTTATCGTCTGGCCTTCGCTGTCCTTTGCTAGTATTCTCTCATTTCACAACTGTCCTCCAAACGCACACAAACTTATCGCACTACATGCAACTTCGTTGTGGATCGGTTAATGAATTAGTTCAAGGGAGGGGTGACAAACACAGCTGGAGGGGAGGCAACCTTAAGTCACTTGATACTTTGTTCTGTCTTGTTTTTCCGACATTTCTATTGACTCTGTTCTATCTTTACGTCATTCTTACTGGCTCCTTTCTATGTGTTCTGGGAGTGTATGTAGTTAATAAATGTTTTTATACGGTATATAAGATTGTGCGCCACAAAGTAAAGTGGCAGTCTCCTGAGAACATACCTTGTGTACTTCTTGGACAACTGTACTAGCTGCAGCTAATAAAATCTGATCTTTTACGCCTGACAGAGTGTCCCGTGTCTCTGTTAGTTGAGGCAGGTGAATCCAAGGAGATTTCAGGCGTACCCTGCGCCGCCAGGCCCATAAGGTTCTGGTTCTTCAGGTGGGCTAAGAGAGGAGCATATTAAGGTTTCAGGTGAGTATGTGCAAATACTTCTGGAACAATCTAAGACAGACCAGAAGACAAAAGGTGCAATGGAGGTATTGAGAAAGATTGGAGGATTAGTGTGCTTGGTGGATAACTGGCTGAGTTTCAATGCAATTAACAGAGTTGAGTTGGGTTTTATATTTATTCACCAGGATGGTGGTAGACTGACAGCCTCTCAAGTTTGGGGTGTCATGAGGAAAGTGATCCATTTCGCTTCGGCACACATTCTTTTTGTATATGTGGGGCATTTGAAGCAGCATGCCTGGAGTTTTAAAGAAACTGGGGCGTTGGTCACTCTACTGCTGCTCTAGTTATATTAGGCTTATTGAGGATGCTTTATTTATATGGTGTCTCGAACATTTTCTCTTATTTTGGGTTGTGTAGCTGGCCCAGGCGGTGGCTTTCATGTCAGTCTGGATAGTTGGACATTTGTTCTTTAAATGGGCTGCAAAGCAGGCGGATCAGAGACATTTTGGAAGAAATTTGGGTTTCAGGAGCGATGATGTAAAACTGTAATGGTGGGGCAGGGGGGCATGAGATGGGGACAGCTGCTTCCATGTTTATCAAATTTAGTTTCTGTTAGAGCTTGTCCTGATGTGCTTTTGTTGCATTTGGGAGAAAACGATTTGGTGCAATTGTCAAGTCTGGAATTGAATAAAGAGATGAAAAAGACCTGGATATCATCGGGGGGTCATGGTCAGGGACAAAAATGGTGGTCACAGCATTAGTACCCAGAAGAGTTTGGAAGGGGGCAATGAAATACGCAGCAGTTGAAAGGGCTAGACGTAAAGTGAATAGGGAAATGTCACATGTTTGTAGTAGGAGGGGATTGTCTTGGTTGGAACATCATGATATTAAGAAGGAAGAGTTTCAATTCTTTAGGCAGGATGGAGTACATCTTTCCTTCATGGGGAATGAACTGTACTTGCCAGAAATAAGAGAACAATTGGCCTCAACCTTGGCCATACAGAGGTGGTGCTAAATTTAAAAAAAAAAGAAAAAAAAAAAAGGACATTGATCACTTTTCCTATTCAATTAGCAAGGCATTTTTCAATGCTTAGCTGCTTTGGTGGCGGCTTTTGCGTTAACAAGAAGTTGGGTTTTAAATTGAGTTAATGAACATGCCATTTTAAGCATATTTAGTGGGGGGGGGGGTCAGGAAATAACTCCTTATCAGGGTTTTTCCTGGTGGTGCAGTAAGCAGGAAGGATTGGGGGCATTACAGAGTAGGGGTTGGCAGAGGGGACACCGGGGAGGAATGTGGGAGTCACGGGGAAGCTTGGTGGATGAAAGAAAAAAGGAATGGGGAAGATTGAAGGCTGGAAGACTGATCTGGGGATTTGTGTTGTTTGGGGGGGAGGTTTAAGGGTGGGGTGTTAGTTTTGGTTGTGTATTAGTGAGGCCATGAATTATACATTGTAAAAATTCGTAAAGGTTTCAGAACTGCTTACCTGTCCAATAAAGCAGCCTTTGCTCTCTTGGACACTGACTGGTTCATTTGCCCTCTCGCTCGATGGACCCTTTTACGGTGTATTTAAAGATCGCCTCAACAACCGTCCACTTTCAAGGTTTTAATTGGGGAGATGAAATGAATAATTTTGCCCTTTGAAAAGCATGATTTTTCCGTTCAAAGCAACACTGTGTTTCCCCCCACTAGCTAACAGGGCAGCCGAGGCAAGGTAACTACTTAGAGCCATATTACAGTGAAATGATAGTTTTGCCCGAACAGGGAAGAACCTGGAGCCTCATAGTGAAAATCTTGCGCTCAATAGAATATTATCCATGCAGGAGTAGACTAAGCTCAGTGCATAGCGAATATAAACAGATGATATCATGCTCCGCCACCACCCTATCCATTTTGGGTAACCGGAGCATTCCTGATTCAGACCTGTGCTCACCTCCACATAATCAAGGCAACACCCCGAAGATTCTGCTACATGATGTTATCAACTGCTTCGGGGGCACCACCACCCGCACCGACCTTCTTCTGAGCAGTGCTAGTCCTGAAAAAGCAATCTGCAGCTCCAGTTGAGTCCCAAGATGGCTGCCAACACTTCCTGGTTGAAGTGTTGGCAGCCAATCGGATCTCAGCAGGAGATCTCCCTGGAACTGCTGCCATAGATATACAAATGTATTTTCCCTTCAATTTTTTGAAAACTACTGAACAGATTTACACCAAATAAAAAAGGGTGGTCTGCAGACCGAAAACTACCTTTTTTGCCAAATTTTGTGTAATTCTGTTCAGCAGTTCGGGCTGTAGGCATGTCTAAAGAGTCTATGGGAATTAACATGGGAAACACACTTTTTTTGACCCCCCTCTTTCTCTCGTCAAATGGTTCCAAAGATATTGGCAAGTCAAAACTGGTTTCTTCTATGAAACTAGGGGCCTCTTTATGTGTGGCAAGTGGTGGAGGCTGCCACCAAAAACATTGGGCCGGAAAAACGTCACTCCTCGTAATCGAGCCGGCGGCAATGTTGTGGTGCCTCGGGTGCAACAACACCCATTGCGCTTTTCACTGCCCATAATTTGGGCAATGAAAAGCACGACGGGTCTGTCCATGGGGGCCACTGCATGGGCAGTGCAGGGGCCCCCCTGGGGCCCCTGATACCCCCTTTCTTCCAGCCTTTGCAGTGCGGTGAGACCACCATGCAAAGGCTGGCAGAAAGGGGACTCGTAATTCCCAGGGCAGTGCTGCTTGCAGCGCTGCCCTGTCGGATTGAGACCGCTGGCACCGCCAGTCAGTCAGCTGGTGGCAACCTGGAATGTTGGGGGTCCAACCGTGGCAGCTCTGCCACAGTCGTGATGTGGCAGTCAGACCGCCACCGCAGCCTTGGTGGTCCTAGGACCGCCAGGGTCACAATGAGGCCCTAGGTCCTAGCTATTACTACCTACTGGCAACCGCCAGTAGGTAATATGTATACATATTACCTAATGACGGTCACCATTTGGTAGTTAAAGGTAGTACCTGGTTTCCATGGGAAAAGCTTTTTTTGTTTTGCCAATTACTTTGTCACCATTTGATGACTGTTCACAAACTTTTGTAAACGTGTACGCTACTCACTTCAGCCTATGTTTAAAAAGTTTCAGGGGGCGATTTGTCAAGAGGGGCCAAGAAAAAGGGGGGATCCCAAAAGCACATTTTCGGCACATACGGATTTTAGACATGACTACAACCTGAACCGCTGAATGGAATTGCACCAAATTTAACAGAAACCTAGATCTAGGTACAGAAAGAGTGCTGTTTGTAATATAGTGCAAATATGTTCAATAGCTTTGGAGTTATTAAAGGAAAAGGAAATTTAGATACCTAGGGATGCAGAGGGTCTGTGGAAGCGAGATCTAATTGGCTGCCAACACTTCAACCAAGAAGTGTTGGCAGCCATCTTGGGACGCAGAACTGAGCCTGAGTCCCACAAATAGACACAAAAAACGAAAAGGGGACAGGGTAGGAAAACTCTGACCCCCAAGGCCTGGTGGTGTGCCCCACAGGGACCCCGCCGGGCCAAAAACTGTAACATCCCTTCAACCTTTGGTTTTTTGAGTCTATCTATCTATCTATCTATCTATCTATCTATCTATCTATCTATCTATCTATCTATCTATCTATCTATCTATCTATTTTTAATGTATATTTCTAATTAATATATATATATATATATATATATATATATATATATATTGCGGTTAAATGGTTAGAGCTGCGCACTCTACTGCTGGTACCCGGCAGGCCTATCATGGAAATATCCATAAATCAAGAAGAATTCACAACACTCCAGGAACCCAATTTTATTGCCTTTCTTTGTACAGTTGCAGCCACCAACATGTTTAAATTCTAACGAGTCTTGCTCACGGTCACTGAGTCCTTTCACTGTTTCTGATTATATGCTATTGATCCATCCTGCCATTTAAGAGGCATTCTGGATCTTGTAGTTCTCCATTGTAGTTGCAAATTATAACACAAACATAACATTGCATTTCATGATGGTATCACAATAGACTTTCAAAAGTGGAGATGCTCTAGGGGCATAGTGGAGAGCCTTGTTAAAACATGCTTACCACATTACATACAGTATGTTCCCAAAAGCAAATGGCGCTTCCTAAGGTAACTACAGTTCGTCATACACATTTTTTTCTTCAATACTTGACTGCTAATGGTACCTTTATATTTTTATTGATGTTATAAAAGTTGTCATGAGTGTTGTAATATCTGTGATAACTAGCAGTGCATGGCGAGGGGGCGAGTTAAAGTTACCTCAGGGAGCCAGTTATAGATACTTGAAATAACTCTCACTATAACTGCTGAAATTCTCTGGTTTTGTGTGAGTAAATCCAGAACCTAACTATAATGTCTCTGTAACCTTTGGTTTTTTAATCGAATTTATAAGGTTTTTATAATTCTATTTCCTAACTATAACATTCCTGTAACCTTTGTTTTTTTCAGTGAATTTCTATGTTTTTTTTAAATAAAAATTTTTTTCTTTACTATACATTAATCCAACGACTGACAAGCACAGCTTCAGCTGTGCACGGCCAGAGCTGGCCACACAACCACCCTAACCACCCAACCCCATGCTGCGCACAGCCTTTGGCCATGCGCAGCGGGAGTTGGCCGTAGGGCCTCTCTCTCTGGATGTGAGAATAGGTTTGAGAGGGTGCCCCTTGGTCTGAGAGTGGCTGTGAGAGTTTCTACATGTCGGAGTGGGTGTGAGAGTGTCTGATAGAGTGTCCAATAGATGAACGATGCATTCACCTCCACAGAGGATTTCAGATTGTTTTTCAATATGGAATCGCAGAGTAAGCACACTTGCTTTGCCTTCACCAAGCCCAGGAGTTAGGATCATTTGTCCTTTCCAGAAGTGGAGTGGAGCTTCAACTGGGACACATGTTATGTTTATCTTTGTAACTGCTTCCTGTTGAGGTTTAGTTTCTGTGAAATGAGCCTCATAGCCAGAATGGGAGCTAACCTGCTTGTTTATCCAACAAGAGTCAACAGGTTGCACAAAATGTCTATCCAATTAGAGCACTTTCTACTGGTTAGGTAAAAAGTGCTACCTTGTTGGGTAAATCTCCAGTGTGGGGGGGGGGGTGGTCCCCATCTCTGGCTTGAATTCAGCACTGGTGACCCCATCCCCTGGGCCCCAGCCTTCAATAAATGGAGCACAGCCCCCAGCCCCCTCCCCAGCGGATTTTAGCCCTAGGGACCCCATCCCTTGGGGCCTGACCTCAACAAGTACATTTTGTTTGGGAGGGGGGCCATGCGTTTACAGGGATATTATAGTTAGGCTCATATTTTAAACATACCAAAACATAGAAATTCACCAGTTATAGTTATCTCAAGTAACTATAACTCGTGCCCTAAGGTAACTATAACTCGTGCCCTCAAAACGCATAATTTTTTTGTCAAAACTTTTACAGCAGATATTACATTGATATTATCAATTATGTTATCAAAGATGTCTTTCTGTGAGGACAGGCACAGCCTTATTCAGGTGCAAGTGTTAGCTCCTCCCACCACTCTATCTAAGGAAGACACATCGGGATATGTAGGGCACACCTTGGCTCCCTTTTTGTAGCTGTCTATAGTGAATTCACAAACAGCCCAACTGTCACTCTTGCCCAGACGTGTATCCCAGCAGACAGGCAGAGGCATAGAATGGTTAATCAAAAAAATGCCCACTTTCTAAAAGTAGCATTTTCAAACTTACTATTCAAAAACCAACTTCACCAAAAGGTGTACTTTTAAATTGTGATTTCAGAGACCACAAACTCCAAATATTTATCTGCTCCCAATGGGAAATGACACTTAAAAGTTGTTTCAAGGCAATCCTCATATTGCCCTATGGGAGAGATGGGCCTTACATTAGTGAAAACCAAATTTAGTAGTATTTCACTATCAGGACATGTAAAACACACCCTCAAAAAATGTGTGTTTCTCATGTTATTTCCCCTTGAGATTTTATAAACGACTACAGCCAAAGCGCTGAACGGAAGTACAGCACATTTGGCAGAATGCTAGATCATAGTCCAGAAAGATTTCTTTTTGTGATTTGATGTAAATCTGCTCAGTAGTTTTGAAGATATTAAAGGAAAAAGAAATATAGATATTTTGAGATGCAGATCACTCGTGGATCCGCAGGTACTAACAGGTGATCCGAAGGTAAGCGCTGATCCAAAGCTCAATGGGAAAAACGACCCTCACACACCTAACCCCTGCCACACACGGCCTAAGGTCAGATGATGCGCAGGTTGGATTTGGGTGAATGTGGGGTGGGGATTGGCCACTGGCAGTGCAGCAGTAGTTATAATAATGTACAATATTTATATACTACTTTACATAAAAAAACATAGAAATTCACTGAAAAAACAAAGGTTACAGGCAGATTATAGGATCACATTTTACCCGCACAAAACCATATAAATTCAGCAGTTATAGTTATACTTATAGTTATAGTTATACTTATTTGAAGAATCTATAAGTCGTGCCATTAAGTAACTTATAGTTTCTTGACATAAGTTAAGATATAAGTATAACGGTTGAATTTCTATGGTTTTGTGTGGGCAAAACATGAACCTAACTATAACGTCCCTGTAACCTTTGTTTTTTTCAGTGAATATACATAAATGTATATATATATATATATATATATATATATATATATATACACACTGTGAGCAAGACCGAGAGGTCGAAACGTGTAGGTGGTGTTGATTGAAGTACACATTTGGATAAAGTAATAAACTCTCCTGGAGTGCAATGAGTCAATTGCTTTGTAGTTGTTTGTTTTTGGAGATTGTAGAGGATTGGTCCTTTCCTCACATATGCACCCATGAATTTGCGGGCTACAATGTGGACCATTTGATGGATCATATATATATATATAGATATATATATATATATATATATATATATATATATATATATATATGGATCAAAATATCACCACAATGTTACTCAATGAACCACTGCAGAGTTTTCAGTTTGTGCAACGTTTTTGGTGCCACACTAGAAAGAGATCTGTCGCGTTTTAACCCTAATGAGTCGTGATCACATTTTATGTACATATAAGAATCACCATACACCCACAGCTCTAATCAAATAAATGGACAACCACGTTCATATGCCCACATCCACCAACCTATATTCATACCCATACCATCAAATGCCTGCACACCCACCATTATAAACCAACACAATAATCAACATACTCCAACACTATGGGGGTCATTCTAACTCTGGTGGGCGGCGGAGGCCGCCCGCCAGAGTTCCCCCCTCCAGAATACCGCACCGCGGTCAGAAGACCGCTGCAGTTATTCTGTGTTTCCCGCTGGGCTGGCGGGCGACCGCCAGAAGGCCGCCCGCCAGCCCAGCGGGAAACCCCCTTCCCACGAGGAAGCCGGCTCCGAATGGAGCCGGCGGAGTGGGAAGGTGCGACGTCGCGAATTTCAGTGTCTGCTAAGCAGACACTGAAATTCTTTGTGGGGCCCTCTTACGGGGGCCCCTGCAGTGCCCATGCCATTGGTATGGGCACTGCAGGGGCCCCCAGGGGCCCCACGACACCCCATACCGCCATCCTGTTCCTGGCGGGCGAACCGCCAGGAACAGGATGGCGGTATGGGGTGTCTGAATCCCCATGGCGGCGCAGCAAGCTGCGCCACCATGGAGGATTCAGCAGGGCAGCGGAAAACCGGCGGGAGACCGCCGGTTTTCCTGTTCTGACCGCGGCCAAACCGCCGCGGTCAGAATGCCCTGCGGGGCACCGCCAGCCTGTTGGCGGTGCTCCCGCCGACCCTGGCCCCGGCGGTCCTTGACCGCCGGGGTCAGAATCACCCCCTATGTCCATTCATACATACACAGGGACCATCATACATCCACCCAAGGTGTTTGGACAAAATCCAAAATATCATGTGGACAAAATATTGTGTCAACAATATGAAGGACAACAACATTGTGAAGGTGAGTTCCTTTGGGAATGTTTTACTATACCTAATTCTCTTTCTCTCTCTCTTTATATATATATATATATATATATATATATATATATACCTTGATGATATATATATCTTCAAGGTAAGTAGATTTGAAGTAAAGAATAGTAAATCGATAGTTACCTAGTTGCACTTGATTTCTTGATATTTTGATCCTCAATATTTTAGCCTGTCCATATGATATTGTTGGCCTCAATAGTCTGTCACTGATCCCCCACACAATCATTATTTACCAGTGGTCTGCATTGTTAGTCCAAATACTTAGTGGCACCATAAACAACTGTAAAAAATACCTTCACACATAATCCATAACTCTCTATAGTACATTTTATTATAAACTTTCTCAGTTACTAACAGTGGTGTGAGTTAAGGTTGGCTTAATACAGCAGGTTAAAGCAGTACCTTCATTTGTAAATTTCCCGAGTTTCAGATTTTAAAGCAATTCCTAACGTATTGCAGTTAATTTTTTTCCTGGAATTTTTCCTGGAATTTGTTTGCTTTTTAAATTGCTCTGCATTTTTTTTTAATGAACTATGAAGCTAGAATAAATGAAGCATTTCTGCTAAGTGTGTTTGCAGACAAGAGTATGGTGTCAGGGTGTGTTATCAGTGTAATGGGCATGCATCTGTGTTGCATGGATAGTATGTGTATATCCCATGGAGTGTGTGTATTGGGCATGTATAGGGTGTTGTGGAGTGTGTGTATTTGTCATGTGAGTCACTGTGCATAGACGTTTGTTGTGTTTTATATGTGTATGTCAGGGGTCAGGAGTGTATTTCATTCAAGAATGGTTATAGAGCCAAGAGTTTAGAGTCAAGACTGGGGCGTTTGGATTATATGCACTGCATGTGTGTGTGTCACGTGTAGTGTGTTTATTATGCATATCCCTTAGGTGTATTGAGTATTTATATCAGTTTGAATGTAGAAGGATCAAGGAAACTATCTTCTTTCAAGAGCTAACCTTTGTTTGAAAAACTTTCATACTATTTGTGTTGATTATATTTTATTTTTTCAGAATTTCGAAAACAATATAAAATGTGTTCACAAACTCCTATTAATAAATAAGGGATACATCATAAATACTGTTCTAAAACATCTATTTTTTAAAACAATAACTCAAATATATGTAAGTCAAGCATGTAGACGAAACCACATTGAAAGTATGTAAAGAGTTAGGTGTGTGTTTTACGAGTAGAGACAGGAGTCTGACTTATTGTTTTGGGCAGGTGTATGTGTAATGTTGAGTGTGCATGTATTAACACTTTGGGGGTGATTCTGACCTTGGCGGTCTTTTCGCAAGACCGCCGAGTTACCGCCGCGGTAAAGACCGCCGACCGCGGCGGTATGCCGCGGCGCGTATTCCGACCGCTGGGAGCGTTCCGCCGGAAAACCGCCAGCAGCCACACTGGCGGTCGGCGGGAAAGTGGAGACTGGTCAACCTCCACCGCCACGCCAGCAGAACACCGCCCACAGAATTACGACCCACATTTCTGTGTGGCGGTCTTCTGTTGGCGGTCTTCTGTTGGCGGTCACGTCCCTATGGCTCCCGTCGCCTCCCGGAGGACCAACGCAAGGTAAGTTGATCGTCCGTGAGGGGAGGGGGTGGGGGGGTGTTGTGTGATGTGTGCGTGCATGGGGGTGTGTAGAGGGGGTGTGTGAGTGCGTGCATGCGGGCGGGGGGTGCTGCTGTGCCTATGGGCAATGTGTGTAGTTCGGCGGGTGCGCATGTTGGCATGTATGTGTGCGGGTATGTGCCCCCGTTGTGTATGTGTGTGTGTAGGGGGTGTGCATATGTGCATGTTGGGGGTGCGTGCATGTCGGGGTGCGTGTATGTGCATGTCGGGGTGGGGGGGCAGGGGGTTTGTAACATCTCTGGGGGGTGGCAGGGGGTGGAGGGTGTGGGGGGGGGACTCGTGGGGGGTAGTGGGGGAGACCCCTATCAGTGCCAGGGATGGAATTCCCTGGCCCCGATAGTGCCTACCGCCATGGTTCGCATGGCGGTTCCCGACCGCCAAAAACCGCGGCGGTAAGCAGGGTCATGATGCGGTTGCCGGTCTTGGGTCGACCGCCGGGCCGGAGTGCGCAAACTCCAGCCCGTCGGTCATGACCGCCGTGGCGGTCGGAGTGGGAAAGTGGCGGTCGATCGCGGCGGTGACCGCCGCGGTCAGAATGCCATTTTTTGGACCGCCGGTCTGTTCGCGCCCTTTGTGTTGCACAGATTGTGTGTATCAGCCAAGAGTATAACTTATAGTGTACATAGAGTCAGGTGTGTGCTTTTCATGAATGTATGTGTCATGAGTCAAGCGTATGTACCTTTCAAGAGCATGTAGAGTTAGGAGTATGGAGTCAGGAGTGGGGCATCTCTGTTACTTGGACTGTGTGCATCATGTGGAATATATGTATTGGGAGTCATTGAGTGTATTTATCCTTCAAGTGTGCCGGGTATCTTAGTCAGAGTGTATATTGAGTTATTAGTGATGACTAGACAAATTTTTTGGATGCCAGAGAAGTAAAGGAGAGTTCAAATCAACCTTTCAATTCAATTGACAGTGTAACCTATTTGGCCACACATTAAATCCAGGAGGCTGAGGATAAAGTTTAAAGTTTATTACAAATTAAGAGCCAAACTAATGTATGTGAACCTCAAGTTCATGCTAGTTCGGTACAAAATCACCGAAGGTGAAGTGATGCGTCAAATGAGGTTAATTTGTATAAGAATAAGGCATACAAGAATTTCAGTTGAAGCAATACAAAAAAATGATAAATAGAACCTGATGATCTGTATATAAGTTGTGGTCCTCTTTCCTGTTAGTTGGAGAATCTATGTTAATCTAAACACCCTAAACTAAGCTATAGGGAAATCCTAATAAAGTCTCACAACTATAGGGAAGTGTTAGCATAGCAGAACCCTCAGTAGAGTTTCTGATACAGAGGTGATGCTAGCATAAAACCACACAAAGGAATAAAGAGTAGAGAGGTATGTACCCCTTTAAGTCTCAAGGGAATCTGCCCTCGACTAACTAGGTGAATACCAATTAAACATACAGAACCTTTGAGAAAGCTATGTCATCCACGCCAGTAGTGTTCCATCTTTCTTGCACATTTGAGATTGGCAACTCCCCTCAAATTCGTAACCAACAAATTGAACATCAGGAGGACCGTGAAGGCTTCTCGTGTCTGGTACACAAACAGGAGTCTTTTCTTCTCAGTTCGTTAGTACCCTTTGTCCTTGCCAAAGACACACCTGCAAAACAAACGGAATATTGCAATGTAAGCAAAGCTCCATGTTGAAAGTTAAGCACAAGAAATCAAATGTTTCAGGCCTTTGGTTATGCTACCTTAATAAGGCATTGAATGCACATTTGAAATATACGATTATAAATGCATCCTGCAATTTTAAATGGAAAGAAGAATTATCAATGAAATGTGATTATGTGCAGTTTCACCATAATACCATAATCAACGTACACAAATATAAATGTGCACAAGTACTGTAAGAATATAGGTAATTTGCAGGTTTTCCACAACATTCTGCCCCATTTGGATTATTAGATTCTGATTTCTGACTCTGAAAATGCAGAGAGGCTCCTGTCAAGACCTCAATGACAGTGTTTTTCCCCCTTTGCAAATAATAAATGTAATTGGATATCCCCAAGTGGCATGTGCTGACTTACTGATAATTCCCTAGTATATGGTACCCATGTGCCAAGGGTATGTAAGGCTGGCTGTCCACATAGGAGCTGCAGCACTGGTTGTGCCACTCTGTGTGTGACAAAGTGAAAACACGACTTTCAGCTGCCATTGAAGACTGAAGAGGCTACACATGCACTGCACACCCGACTTTGCCATTACCACTAATGACAAAGCCCCCTTACGTCCCTTAACGATATATGTAAGTGTTCTCTAAGGCAGGCCTATGGAGTCCTATGGCAAGGAGCTGCATATTGTTAAGATAGACATATATTTTCGATATGTCTATACAGCAAAGCCCTAAAGTGTTGGTGTTTGCTGAGGACAGTTAGGTAGCCTTTTATGGTAATGGAAAGTTAATGGTTGTCACTCCAAATGCGTCTAACTTCTGACAGAGACTACTTAACCTTGTCATGTAAGGTAGAAAATTAAAGGCAACATCAAATGTGACTCAATGGTGCAGTTGACATTTATGTACATTTTAATGCTGACCACTTTTACAAAAGTTGCCATACCTTGACCCAGCTAGTCCAGTGGCTTCAGAGAGGCACAGGGCTTAAGGCAGATTTCTGAGACGTATGAACGGCTCCCAGGTTGAGAACAACGATTGCTGCTGCACTCGAGGTTTGTCCCCCACCCACAGGATGGGCTGCAAAGGGTGTTAGTCTGAAAGGCAGGCATCATGCTGTGACAACATTCCCAAGCAGGAAATCCCTTTGTTCCCCATAGACAGGGTAGAGCCCGCACCAAAGGAGGGAAAAACAATTTTAGAACCAGTTTTACATGGGCGTGCTGCTTGCCGTAGCCACACCCCTAGGAGTGGGCTACCAAGGTACTCACACTCGAGGAAGACCTCAGCCATGTTGCTTGTGGTGTGTAAAGTGTACTTTGGGATAGACAAATGCCACACATTACCAGAGCTGTGTCACCAGGTAGGACGGGATCTACTAGTACTTTGGCTAGTGACCATGCTGTCCCTTAGGGGCACCTCACTTGGATATAATCGGCATCCCTGGCACCCAAGAAGTTAGTACTCACTGGATTTGGACCAAGGACGAGATGAAGACCAATCAGTACCCTTTTGAAGAGCACCAAGAGAGGCTGCAATGCCGGAGAAACTGCACCTGCTGCACTTTGGGCTAGAGGAGTTTGGACTCTGTTCTGCGTGTCTGGCCCCGGGAAAAGAAGATTTGTGGCCACAATCCATAGCAAATGCTCCAAGGATCAGGTAGCTGATCTCCTGGGATCCGCTCCAGGGACACAAGAACTGAAAGAGCCTAAAATGACAAAGTTGTAGTCCTCGCTGAATTTTCGCTGATACCAGTAGCCGGGTGCACCAACGAAGGAATCCAAGTTAGCCAAAGTCTGCACCTGAGTCTGCCAGACCCGGGTAAGCTGTCAGAGCCAAGATTAGTGGACTACAAGGACACTAGCCCCCATTAACAGTTTGCACTGGAACCACTGTGTTGCAAGAGCAAAATGTCTGCATTGGCAGCCTTTTAACCCCTGCATAGAGGACTTCGTAGGACACTAAGATCAATGGCTGGAGTTGCCCTCACTCATCTGTGGACCGAAGACTTAACTGGACTTCACTCCTGTGGACCACACAACATCTGGGGATTCCATTGAGCATCCTTAAGCCAGCATTCTTCAGTATCATGACCACTCCTTAGATGTCAATGGCAGTTGTCCTGTAAAGTTTGGAACTTGCTTCTAAGACACTCTGGTGGCCAGGTAACTGTCCAAAGTTTCCTTTCTAGATTCCTAGAACTCTATCCTGACGAATTTTGTTTTTCAACTCATGTTGGAGTAATTGAACTCAGTGTAACAAAAGCTTTACAAAGTTTTCCAAAGTTTGCAAAGTTTTGACTTGCCAATGCTTGTTTGTGCTTGATGTTAAAGTTTTTAAATGATTTAAAACTTCATATCTCAGGAACCCTTTGGTGGATGAAAGTCATCAAGGACTCTAAAATTTCATAAAAATATGCTCTTGTTTTAGAAATTGTTGTTTTAGCTTCTTATTAGGTGACTTTCTTATTCCGTTGTTTCGTATTGTTAAATGATTTACACATTGTTACTTGCTGCTCTGTGCCATAGCTACCAAAAGGGTTTAGCTGAGGGTTGAGCAAATAACTCTCAATGGACCCAAAGAGATAAATGTGAGTGTACTGCATAACAAGGCCCCAGCCTTGCTAAGTAGTAAACCAATTTTCTTACAAGTAGTACATTTCAGCATGCTAAAATCAAACATTAGAACACACACTTCTATGAACTTCTAGAATGCACCTTCAGTAATACGATTTAGATGCTCCATTTTACATTAGTAACATTAAAACATACAATATATGCAGTGCCAATTACATTATTATGTCACTTCTGTAATGCATGATGGTGCAACCAAATTTATGTTACCATTAGTCTGTGTTTTCTATGAGTGTGAGTGTCAAAAGTGACAAGGGTGGCTCGGTTGTGGTGCAGTCTGTGTGTAATACATCATATGTGTCAGTCAATGAATATTAGTTGGAGTGTATCTTTTATATCAGTGTTGACCTCAGGAATGTGTGCCTTTTCAAAAGTGTGCCCAATCAGGCATATTAAGTCTGATATGGGATGTCTTTATCGCATGGACTGCATATGCTGTGTGTGGGTCACATGGAACGTGTGTATCAGCTGTTTAAGGAATGTCTGCATCCATCAGGTGTTTCGGATGTCTTTATTATTCTGAGTCAGGAGTGTATTTATTTTATGAGTGTGAGTGATAGAATTTAATAGTCTGTATTGGGCGCGATGCAGTGTCTTTATCCATCATGCATGTCGGGCATGTTTTCAAGTGTTTATAAAGCCAGAAGCCTTTGTTTAAAAATGTGGGTATGTGTCGGGAGTCAGGAGTTTGTATATTTTACGGGTGTGTTAAGTCATGAGCATGATGTCAGGAGTGGGGCATTTTATATTGCATAGGCTGTCTGTTGGATGTGTGTGTCATGTACATTATGTGAATCAGGCATGTGCCAGAAGTATGTTGACTTATGTATATTAAGTATAAGCTGTGCACAATACCCTAGCTCATTCTAGGTTCATGATTATCTCCAATGTTTTGATTTCACTACTGTTCTCAGACTTTCAGTAGAGTTCATGAATGTTTGGAACTTTGAAGAAAGAAGGCATTCAAACGTCTTCCTTCAACTCCAGGTTGTTCCATACTCAGTCCTGATGAAGATCCGTCTAAATGTAAAGAAAGCACATACTTCCTGAGGGGGTCGAAACCTCAACAGTTACATACTTAGCCTCTACCACAATTCTTTTGGGGCAACAAAGGACAGATGAATTAACCTCATTAATGAAAGACTTTGGCCCTCATTATGAGTGTGGCGGTCTCAGGACCGCCACACTTGCGATGGCGGTCGGACAGCTGCACACAGGCCGTTCCAACTGCCCTATTATGACTGTGGCAGATGGGCCATGGTCCGACAGCCGACACCGCCAGGTTGCCGTCTGTTGACAATCTGGTGGTCTCAGCGGTCGCAATCCGCTCGGGTAAAGCTGGAAGCAGCGCTGGCCTGGGGATTATGAGTTCCCTTTCCACCAGCCTTTGCATGGCGGTCTCACCACCATGCAAAGGCTGGAAGAAAGGGGGTGTCGGGAGCCCCTCCACTGCCCATGCATTTGGCATGGAGAGTGCAGTAGCCCCCATGGACAGCCCTGTCGCACTTTTCACTACCTGAATTACAGGCAGTGAAATTCACGACGGGTGCTGTTGCACTCGACACACCACAACATTGCCGCTGGCTCGATTACGAGCTGGAGTCAATGTTGTGTTAGGTTTTCCGCTGGGCCAACGGGTGAAAATGCTGTTTTCACCCGCTGGCCCGGTGGAAAAATCCTAATAGGGCGGCAGGCATACCGCCAGCACTGCTGGTATGCTGACTGCAGTGGCTTCGGCAGTCTTTAAAAAAGACCACTGAAGCCGTAATGAGGGCCTTTGTACTTGAATAAATCGGACAGGCTTATCAAATAATACAAATTGTTTTGTACGAATGTACAGTCACCCTTTTTCTTGATGCACTGCACTATCACATTTTCCCCCTTCACCAATAGACCACTTTACTGAATGAATTTATGAACTGATATAATTTATTTTTCAATATGTTATTGTAAGGAAATGCCTCCTTGGTATGGTTACCCCCTGACTTTTTGCCTTTGCAGATGCCAAGTTATGATTTGAAAGTGTGCTGAGGCCTGCTAATCAGGCCCCAGCACCAGTGTTCTTTCCCTAACCTGTACTTTTGTTTCCACAATTGACACACCCTGGGATCCAGGTAAGTCCCTTGTAACTGGTACTTCTGGTACCAAGGGCCCTGATGCCAGGGAAGGTCTCTAAGGGCTGCAGCATGTCTTATGCCACCCTGGGAAACCCTCACTCAGCACAGACACACTGCTTGCCAGCTTGTGTGTGCTAGTGGGGATAAAAAGACTAAGTCGACATGGCACTCCCCTCAGGGTGCCATGCCAACCTCACACTGCCTAAAGGTATAGATAAGTCACCCCTCTAGCAGGCCTTACAGCCCTAAGGCAGGGTGCACTATACCATAGGTGAGGGCATAAGTGCATGAGCACTGTGCCCCTACAGTGTCTAAGCAAAACCTTAGACATTGTAAGTGCAGGGTAGCCATAAGAGTATATGGTCTGGGAGTCTGTCATGCACGAACTCCACAGCACCATAATGGCTACAATGAAAACTGTAACATGCACCCCAGAGGGCACATTAGAGGTACCCCCTGAAACCTTAACCGACTACCAGTGTAGGCTGACTAGTTTTAGCAGCCTGCCACACACCAGACATGTTGCTGGCCACATGGGGAGAGTGCCTTTGTCACTCTGTGGCTAGTAACAAAGCCTGTACTGGGTGGAGGTGCTTCTCACCTCCCTCTGCAGGCACTGAAACACCTGGTGGTGAGCCTCAAAGGCTCACCCCCTTTGTTACAGCGCCCCAGGGCACTCCAGCTAGTGGAGTTGCCCACCCCCTCCGGCCACGGCCCCACTTTTGGCGGCAAGGCCGGAGGAGATAATGAGAAAAACAAGGAGGAGTCACTGGCCAGTCAGGACAGCCCCTAAGGTGGCCTGAGCTGAGGTGACTCTGACTTTTAGAAATCCTCCATCTTGCAGATGGAGGATTTCCCCAATAGGGATAGGAATGTGCCCCCCTCCCCTCAGGGAGGAGGCACAAAGAGGGTGTAGCCACCCTCAGGGCTAGTAGCCATTGGCTACTAACCCCCCAGACCTAAACACATCCCTAAATTCAGTATTTAGGGGCTCCCAGAACACAGCAAGATAGATTCCTGCAACCTAAGAAGAAGAAGGACTGCTGAGCTGAAAACCTGCAGAGAAGACGGAGACACCAAACTGCTTTGGTCCCAGCTTTACCGGCCTGTCTCCCCACTTCTAAAGAAACAGCTCTAGCGACTCCTTCCACAGGGTCCAGCGACCTCTGAAGCCTCAGAGGACTACCCTGCATCTAGAAGGACCAAGAACTCCTGAGGACAGCAGCTCTGTTCCACAAAGACTGCAACTTTGCAACAAAAAAGCAACTTTGAACCAACACACGTTTCCCGCCGGAAGCGTGAGAATTTGCACTCTGCACCCGACGCCCCGGCTCGACTTGTGGAGAACAAACACCACAGGGAGGACTCCCCGGCGACTACAAGACCTTGAGTAGCCAGAGTTGACCCCCCTGAACCCCCACAGCGACGCCTACAGAGGGAATCCCGAGGCTCCCCCTGACCGCGACTGCCTGCTTCAAAGACCCGACGCCTGGTAAAGACACTGCACCCGCAGCCCCCAGGACCTGAAGGATCCGACCTCCAGTGCAGGAGCGACCCCCAGGTGGCCCTCTCCCTTGCCCAGGTAGTGGCTACCCAGAGGAGCCCCCCCCTTTGCCTGCCTGCATCGCTGAAGAGACCCCTTGGTCTCCCATTGAATTCTATTGCGAACCCGACGCCTGTTTGCACACTGCACCCGGCCGCCCCCGTGCCGCTGAGGGTGTACTTTTTGTGCTGACTTGTGTCCCCCCCGGTGCCCTACAAAACCCCCCAGGTCTGCCCTCCGAAGACGCGGTTACTTACCTGCTGGCAGACTGGAACCGGGGCACCCCCTTCGCCATTGAAGCCTATGCGTTTTGGGCACCACTTTGACCTCTGCACCTGACCGGCCCTGAGCTGCTGGTGTGGTAACTTTGGGGTTGCTCTGAACCACCAACGGTGGGCTACCTTGGACCCAACTTTGAACCCCGTAGGTGGTTTACTTACCTGCAAAACTAACAAACACTTACCGCCCCCAGGAACTGTTGAAAATTGCACTGTGTCTAATTTTAAAATAGCTATATGCCATTTGTGTGAAAACTGTATATGCTATTTTGCTAATTCAAAGTTCCTAAAGTTCCTAAGTGAAATACCTTTCATTTGAAGTATTACTTGTAAATCTTGAACCTGTGGTTCTTAAAATAAACTAAGAAAATATATTTTTCTATACAAAAACCTATTGGCCTGGCATTGTCTCTGAGTGTGTGTTCCTCATTTATTGCCTGTGTGTGTACAGCAAATGCTTAACACTACCCACTGATAAGCCTACTGCTCAACCACACTACCACAAAATAGAGCATTAGTATTATCTCTTTTTGCCACTATCTTACCTCTAAGAAGAACCCTTGGACTCTGTGAATGCTATTTCTTACTTTGAAATAGTACATACAGAGCCAACTTCCTACATTGGTGGATCAGCGGTGGGGTACAAAACTTTGCATTTGCTGGACGACTCAGCCAGTACCTGATCACACGACTAAATTCCAAAAATTGTCATTAGAAACAGATTTTTCGGAAATTTGAGCTATTTTTCTAAATTTGTAAAATTCTTGCTATGGCCTTGTGTTAGTCCCTGTTAGCATTTCTTTTAGAGTTTAAAAGTTTTGTAAAAGTTTGGATTAAGTTCTAGAGATAGTTTTAGATTCTTAAAAAGTATTCCAACTTTTAGAAACATAGGGCCTGATTTTGACCCTGGCGGACGGCGGAGGCCGTCCGCCAAGGTACCGCCGCTGAATGACCGCACCACGGTCAAAAGACCGCGGCGGCCATTTAGACATTTCCTCTGGGCCGGCGGGCGCTCTCCAAAAGAGCGCCCGCCGGCCCAGAGGAAATGCCCCTGCAACGAGGACGCCGGCTCAGAATTGAGCCGGCGTAGTTGCAGGGGTGCGACGGGTGCAGTTTGCACCCGTCGCGTATTTCAGTGTCTGCTTAGCAGACACTGAAATACTTTGCGGGGCCTCTTACGGGGGCCCCTACCGTGCCCATGCCATTGGCATGGGCACGGCAGGGGCCCCCAGGGGCCCCGTGGCACCCCCTACCGCCATCCTGTTCCTGGCGGGCAAACCGCCAGGAACAGGATGGCGGTAGGGGGTGTCAGAATCCCCCATGGCGGCGCAGCAAGCTGCGCCGCCATGGGGGATTCTAAGGGCAGCGGTAAACCGGCGGGAGACCGCCGGTTTGCCTCTTCTGACCGCGGCTGAACCGCCGCGGTCAGAATGCCCTGCAGGGCACCGCCGGCCTGTCGGCGGTGCTCCCGCCGACCCTGGCCCCGGCGGTCTTAGACCGCCGGGGTCAGAATGACCCCCATAATGTCTAATGCAGAAGAGAATGTGATGGAACTCGACGTCACCCCTTACCTGAATCTTAGGATGTCAGAGTTAAGGTCTCTCTGCAAAACAAAAAAGATTAGAACTGGTTCAAACCCTACCAAAGTACAGCTCCAGGAGCTTTTGGCAGAGTTTGCCAAGAACAACCCCTCTGAGGATGACCTCCCAGAAGGGGAAGCTAGTGAAGTGGAGGAATTCCCACCTCCAGTCCTAGTTAGGGAGGCCAGGGCTCCTCAAACCCTGACTCCAAATGTGATAGTCAGAGATGCTGCTTCTCTCACAGGAGAGTCCAGCACCTCTGGAATCACTGAGGATAGCCTCAGTGAAGATGACCTACTGTTAGCCAGGATGATCAAAAGATTGGCTTTAGAGAGACAGCTCCTTGCCATAGAAAGGGAAAGACAAGAGATGGGTTTTGGTCCCATCAATGGTGGCAGCAACATAAATAGGGTCAGAGATTCTCCTGACATGGTGAAAATCCCTAAAGGGATTGTAACTAAATGTGAAGATGGTGATGATATCACCAAATGGTTCACAGCTTTTGAGAGGGGTTGTGCAACCAGAAAAGTAAAGAGATCTCACTGGGGTGCTCTCCTTTGGGAAATGTTCACTGGAAAGTGTAGGGATAGACTCATCACACTCTCTGGAAAAGATGCAGAATCCCATGACCTCATGAAGGCTACCCTGATTGAGGGCTTTGGATTCTCCACTGAGGAGTATAGAATTAGGTTCAGGGGGGCTCAAAAATCCTCGAGCCAGACCTGGGTTGATTTTGTTGACTACTCAGTGAAAACACTGGATGGTTGGATTCAAGGCAGTGGTGTAAATGATTATGATGGGCTTTACAATTTATTTGTGAAAGAACACCTGTTAAGTAATTGTTTCAATGATAAACTGCATCAGCATCTGGTAGACCTAGGACCAATTTCTCCCCAAGAATTGGGAAAGAAGGCGGACCATTGGGTCAAGACTAGGGTGACCAAGACTTCCACAGGGGGTGACCAAAAGAAAGGGGTCACAAAGACTCCCCAGGGGAAGTGTGTTGAGACATCCAAAGGGAAAAGTAAAGAGTCCTCTGTAGGGCCCCAAAAACCTGCTCAGGAGAGAGGGCCCAGAGCCTCTTCACAATCCAATTTTGGGTATAAGGGTAAAAACTTTGATCCCTAAAAGGCCTGGTGTCATAGCTGTAATCAGCCAGGACACCAAACTGGAGACAAGGCCTGTCCCAAGAAAGGTTCCACTTCTAACTCTACTCCAGCTAACACTGGAATGGCCAGTCTCCAAGTGGGATCAACAGTGTGCCCAGAGCAAATCAGGGTTCACACTGAAGCTACATTAGTCTCTGAGGGTGGGGTGGATTTAGCCACACTGGCTGCCTGGCCCCCTAATATGCAAAAATACAGGCAGCAGCTCTTAATTAATGGGACAAGTGTAGAAGGCCTGAGGGATACAGGTGCCAGTGGCACCATGGTGACAGAGAAACTGGTTTCCCCTGGTCAATACTTGGCTGGACAAACTTATCCAGTCACCAACGCTGACAATCAGACTAAAGTACATCCCATGGCTATGGTAACTTTAGAGTGGGGAGAGGTCAATGGCCTGAAACAGGTGGTGGTCTCCTCAAATATCCCTGTAGATTGTTTGCTTGGAAATGACCTGGAGTCCTCATCATGGGTTGAGGTAGAACTCAAAACCCATGCAGCCATGCTGGGTATCCCTGAACTGGTGTGTGTCAAGACAAGGGCACAGTGCAAGGCTCAGGGTGAAAAAGTGGTGTTGGAACCTGGAAAAAGGGCCCAACCCTCCAAGAGAAAAGGAAAGAAAACTGGGGAACCAGTTTGAACAAAACAAGAAAAAGAGAACCTCTCTTCTCAGGAAGAAGTTCTGCCCTCTGAGGGAACTGAGCCCCTGGAGTTAGAACCTTATCAGGTTGAGCTCCTAGGCCCAGGGGGACCCTCAAGGGAGCAGTTGTGTAAGGGGCAAGAAACCTGTCCCTCTCTTGAAGGCCTTAGGCAGCAAGCTGCTGAAGAGTCCAAAGGAAAAATAACAGGAACACAGAGAGTCTATTGGGAAGGTGGGCTCCTTTACACTGAGGCAAGAGATCCCAAACCTGGTGCCACTAGGAGAGTGGTAGTGCCTCAGGAGTTTAGGGAGTTCATTCTGACCTTAGCTCATGATATTCCTCTTGCTGGGCATTTGGGACAGACCAAGACGTGGGCGAGATTAGTCAACCACTTCTATTGGCCCAACATGTCCCAGAAGGTCAAGGAGTTTTGTGTCTCCTGTGCCACCTGTCAAGCCAGTGGTACGACAGGTGGACACCCAAAGGCCCCTCTCATTCCACTTCCAGTGGTGGGGATCCCCTTTGAAAGAGTGGGTGTGGACATAGTGGGTCCACGAGAACATCCCACAGCCCCAGGGAACCAATTCATACTAGTAGTAGTGGATCATGCTACTAGATACCCTGAAGCAATTCCCCTTAGGTCGACTACTGCCCCTGCAGTGGCCAAAGCACTCATTGGTATTTTTACCAGAGTGGGATTTCCTAGGGAGGTGGTGTCTGACAGAGGTACCAACATTATGTCAGCATACCTGAAACATATGTGGAATGAGTGTGGGGTGACGTACAAATGCACCACACCATACCATCCACAAACCAATGGACTTGTAGAAAGATTTAACAAGACATTGAACGGCATGATCATGGGGCTCCCTGAAAAACTCAAAAGGAGATGGGATGTCCTCTTGCCATGTCTGCTTTTCGCCTACAGAGAGGTGCCTCAGAAGGGAGTAGGGTTTTCCCCCTTTGAACTTCTGTTTGGCCATCCTGTAAGGGGACCACTAGCTCTTGTGAATGAAGGCTGGGAGAGACCTCTTCATGAGCCTAAGCAAGATATAGTGGACTATGTACTAGGCCTACGTTCAAGGATGGCAGAGTATATGGAAAAGGCAAGTAAAAACCTTGAGGCCAGCCAACAGCTCCAGAAGTTTTGGTATGACCAAAAGGCTGCTATGGTTGAATTTCAGCCAGGGCAGAAAGTCTGAGTTCTGAAGCCTGTGGCTCCCAGGGCACTTCAGGACAGATGGAGTGGCCCTTACCCAGTGCTAGAGAAGAAGAGTCAGGTCACCTACCTGGTAGACTTAGGCACTAGCAGGACCCCCAAAAGGGTGATCCATGTGAACCGCCTCAAACTCTTCCATGACAGGGCAGATGTGAATCTGTTGATGGTAACAGATGAGGACCAGGAAGCTGAGAGTGAACCTCTCCCTGATCTCCTCTCCACGGACCCTAGAGATGGCTCAGTTGATGGAGTGATCTATTCAGACACCCTCTCTGGCCAACAGCAATCTGACTGTAGGAAGGTCCTGCAACAGTTTGCTGAGCTCTTTTCCCTAACCCCTGGTCAGACACACATGTGTACCCATGATGTGGACACAGGAGACAGCATGCCTGTCAAAAACAACATTTTCAGACAGTCTGACCAAGTTAAGGAAAGCATCAAGGTGGAAGTCCACACGATGCTGGAATTGGGAGTCATTGAGCACTCTGACAGCCCCTGGGCTAGCCCAGTGGTCTTAGTCCCCAAACCTCACACCAAAGATGGAAAGAGAGAGATGAGGTTTTGTGTGGACTACAGAGGACTTAATTCTGTCACCAAGACAGATGCCCATCCCATTCCAAGGGCAGATGAATTGATAGACAAACTAGGTGCTGCCAGATACTTAAGTACCTTTGACTTGACAGCAGGGTACTGGCAAATCAAAATGGCACCAGGAGCAAAAGAAAAGACAGCATTCTACACACCTGATGGGCATTATCAGCTTACTGTTATGCCCTTTGGTTTAAAGAATGCCCCTGCCACCTTCCAAAGGTTGGTGAATCAAGTCCTTGCTGGCTTGGAGTCCTTTAGTGCAGCTGATCTTGACGATATTTCTGTCTTTAGCTCCAGCTGGCAGGATCACCTGGTCCACCTGAAGAAGGTTTTGAAGGCTCTGCAAGCAGCAGGCCTCTCTATAAAGGCATCCAAATGCCAGATAGGGCAGGGAACTGTGGTTTACTTGGGACACCTTGTAGGTGGAGGCCAAGTTCAGCCACTCCAGCCTAAGATCCAGACTATTCTGGACTGGGCAGCTCCAAAAACCCAGACTCAAGTCAGGGCATTCCTTGGCTTGACTGGGTACTACAGGAGGTTTATGAAGGGATATGGATCCATAGTGACACCCCTCACAGAACTTACCTCCAAGAAAATGCCCAAGAAGGTAAACTGGACTGTAGAATGCCAACAGGCCTTTGACACCCTGAAACAAGCAATGTGCACAGCACCAGTTCTCAAAGCACCAGATTACTCCAAGCAGTTCATTGTGCAGACTGATGCCTCTGAACATGGGATAGGGGCAGTTTTGTCCCAAACAAATGATGATGGCCTTGTCCAGCCTGTTGCTTTCATTAGCAGGAGGTTACTCCCCAGGGAGCAGCGTTGGGGTGCCATTGAGAGGGAGGCCTTTGCTGTGGTTTGGTCCCTGAAGAAGCTGAGACCATACCTCTTTGGTACTCACTTTGTAGTTCAGACTGACCACAGACCTCTCAGATGGCTAATGCAAATGAAAGGGGAAAATCCAAAACTGTTGAGGTGGTCCATCTCCCTGCAGGGAATGGACTTTATAGTGGAACACAGACCTGGGACTGCCCACGCCAATGCAGATGGGCTTTCCAGGTTCTTCCACTTAGAAAATGAAGACTCTCTTGGGAAAGGATAGTCTCATCCTCTTTCGTTTTGGGGGGGGGGTTGCGTAAAGAAATGCCTCCTTGGCATGGTTACCCCCTGACTTTTTGCCTTTGCTGATGCCAAGTTATGATTTGAAAGTGTGCTGAGGCCTGCTAATCAGGCCCCAGCACCAGTGTTCTTTCCCTAACCTGTACTTTTGTTTCCACAATTGGCACACCCTGGCATCCAGGTAAGTCCCTTGTAACTGGTACCTCTGGTACCAAGGGCCCTGATGCCAGGGAAGGTCTCTAAGGGCTTCAGCATGTCTTATGCCACCCAGGGGACCCCTCACTCAGCACAGACACACTGCTTGCCAGCTTGTGTGTGCTAGTGGGGATAAAAAGACTAAGGGGGTCATTCTGACCTCGGCGGTAAAAGTGGCTTACCGCCGGCCAGAAGGCCGCCATAACACCGCCGCGGTAAACCGCCACGGTCATTCTGACCCGCAACTGGCAAACCGCCAAAAACCCGACATCCACAAAAGTCCGCCACACCAAAGGTCAGCGGGAAGCTGGCGATGACCAAACCTCCACCGTCACGCCAACAGAAATATGCCCATACCATTCCGACCCACAAATCCCCGCAGCGGTCTTTCAACCGCGGTATTCCATTGGCGGTACACACCGCCGCGGTCAAAATACACACACCTTTACAAAACACATCCACATTGGATAATTCAAAATACACACACCTGAGACACATACACACACCACACCCACACACCCAATCCAATATAAAACACACACCCACATCACCCACAAACCCCTACGACCACAATTGCGAGTGAAGGACAGAGAGAGAGAGCACAGCATAGAGTACACCATCACACAGAGGCAAATCACAACATCACCCACACACTTTCCACGCACAAAACACCATACACCACCACACTCAGCACACTCTACAACACATACACCACCCCTCACCTCATCCACACCACCCCATGGCACCCCAAAGACACCCCAGGTTCTCTGACGCAGAACTCAGGGTCATGGTGGAGGAAATAGTTTGTGTAGAGCCCCAGCTCTTCGGGGAACAGGTGCAGCACACCACCATTGCCAGGAAGATGGAGCTATGGCAAAGAATAGTGGACAGGGTCAACGCTGTGGGACAGCATCCACGCAATCGGGACATCAGGAAGCGGTGGAACGACCTACGGGGGAAGGTGCGTTCCATGGTATCAAGGCACAACATTGCGGTGCAGAAGACTGGCGGCGGACCCCCACCTACTCCCCCAGAATTCACAGCGTGGGAGGAGGAAGTCTTGCACATCCTGCATCCTGAGGGCCTCGCAGGAGTAGGCGGAGGAATGGACTCTGGTAAGTCAAATCTTCACTACTCCATTCCCCCCACCCCACCTGCATGCCAAATCATACCCCCACCCTCACCCCCACCCCGATCACACCAACTCCTTGCAAATGGCTCACCATCACATCCCACCCATCCCAAAACCTAGCCTTGTGTGCGTCCCCAAAGCATGGACACCCATCCCCAAAGCATTCCCACTGCACACACCCATCACCCCCACAAGCCACCGTCACAAAAGCCCCCACAAGGGAATGCCAGCACTGGGGGACACGGCCACCCACCCATTACACGAAATGCCACACACAGAAGCAATAACCATACTCTTATACCACTGCAGGACCCGAGCGCCACCACACCGCCACGGAGGGTCCAGAGATGTCCATCCCCAGAAGAGGCCCCCAGTGATGACAGCAGCTCTGTCTCCCTGTACCCTGATGACCAGCCCGGCCCATCGGGGACCTCGGGACAGTCGGTTCCCCACAGACAGCCACAGGCTACACCAGACCTAATCCCCTCTGGGAACACCAGCACAGCTCCCACCCAGCGGGCCCATGCCTCTGTCTCCAGGACACGTCAATCAGCGGTGTGTCCACCACTACAGGGCACCCAGGTTGACGCACCACCCCAACAACAACAGGGACCTGGGGGCAGTGGTAGTGGGCACACCGTCCAGGGGACAGAGGCCCAGGAAAACAGTCGAACTGGGAGGGCTGCTGTGTGACAGGGGGGGGACAGGCCCAGGGAACCGACTCTCCAAGAGGCCCTCTCCTCCATCATGGGAGCATACCACCACTCCCAGGAGACGATGGCTACAGTACTGGCCAGGTTCCAGGAGATCCAGGTCATGCAGGAGCAGCAGTACATGGGGTTCAGAGAGGAACTGAGGAACATTAGTTCCGCAATGGGGACCATCGTCGTGGCCCTAACCCAGATAGTCACCACATTGCGGAACCATGTGGCACCACAAAAGGCCCCTGTCACTAGCCTGGACCAGGAACAGCCTATCACCTCCGCCGGCGCTAGTGGACAGGAGGCCCCCACACAACGACAGGCCACCAGAACCCCACCTCCTGCAGAAGAAGAACCACCCCGCAAGCGGAACCTGAGATCTCACAAGAAGACAGAGTAGGATTGCAAGACCCCGCCAGCAAACGATACCCCCTGATGTCATCCCACTGTCCCGCATTGTCACCCTGTCCAACCTTGAACTGCCCCTGCTCCATCCTTCCACAGGCATATGGACAATGCACCTGTGCGACTGAGAACTGGACTCTGCCATGGACATTACTCCACCATCACCTATCCCCGTTTTACAATCATGTTCCTTAAATTTAGCACTTGAATTAAATCACTTCTTGCACTAAAAAAATCTGGAGTCTGCTTGTAATTTGAACAAATGTATTAGACATAACAGTGCCAAAATGTTCAGTTACATTGTGATGACAACATACCACTGTCACACAGCTGTAGTCCATGGGCAAACAAAGCAGAGGTCATGCAGTGGGGTCCACAGCTCTGAAAACGGAAGGGAAAGTCACAACTCAGTTAACAGGAACTGGGGGGGAACTCAGACAGTAGAGAGGCAGGAGACTTTAAGTAAATGTAAAATGGCGTGGTTGATTCGCACCTGTGTGTTACTGAAAATACTGTTGTATCACTGTGTCCCTGTTGTCTGTGTCGTCCCCGTCGTCCTCCTCCTCTTCACTCTCCACAGGCTCCACAGCTGCTACAACACCACCATCTGGACCATCCTCCTGCAGGAAAGGCACCTGGCGTCGCAAAGCCAGGTTGTGAAGCATACAGCAAGCCACGATGATATGGCACACCTTCTTTGGTGAGTACATTAGGGATCCCCCTGTCATATGCAGGCACCTAAACCTGGCCTTCAGGAGGCCGAAGGTTCTTTCTATAATCCTCCTAGTTCGCCCATGGGCCTCATTGTAGCGTTCCTCTGCCCTTGTCCTGGGATTCCTCACTGGGGTCAGTAGCCACGACAGGTTGGAGTAACCAGAGTCACCTATTAGCCTCACACTGTGTCTCTGTAGCTGTTCCATCACATAAGGGATGCTGCTATTTCGCATGATGTACGCGTCATGCACTGACCCAGGGAACTTGGCATTTACATGGGAGATGTACTGGTCAGCCAAACAGACCACCTGGACATTCATAGAATGATAACTTTTTCTGTTCCTGTACACCTGCTCACTTCCACTGGGGGGAACCAAGGCCACATGGGTCCCATCAATGGCACCAATGATGTTGGGGATATGTCCAAGGGCATAGAAATCAGCCTTCACTGTAGCCAAATCAGCCACCTTAGGGAAAACAATGTAGCTCCGCATGTATTTCATCAGGGCAGACAACACTCTGGACAAAACCTTAGAAAACATAGGCTGAGACATCCCTGATGATATGGCCACTGTTGTTTGGAGTGATCCACTTGCCAAAAAATGGAGTACTGACAGAACCTGCACCAGAGGGGGAATCCCTGTGGGTTGGCGAATGGGGGACATCAGGTCTGGCTCCAGCTGGGCACACAGTTCCTGTATAGAGGCTCGGTCAAGTCTGTATGTAAGTATGACATGTCTTTCTTCCATTGTCGACAGGTCCACCAGCGGTCTGTACATGGGAGGATTCCTCCATCTCCTCGCAAGTCCCAGCGGACGGTGCCTAGGAAGGACAATATGGAGCACAGAGTCAAGCAACCCACAGGTACGTAACCACAGCTTGCACAGTACACGATTCGCTATGCATTGAATGGCTTGTATGAGTGGCAATGCAAGGCCTAGGCCTGTGTGACGCAGTAGAAATTCAGCCATGTGGGCCCTTGAAATGGCGGCTGCCTGACCTGTGAAGTGTGACAATGGGATGTGAGGTCAATGCGCTGGCATGGCACACCGTGGCGGTAGGCGGTCGAAGACCGCGGCGCAAAGCAGCATTGGTTAACATTGAACCCTATGGGTCTCAGGAGCCAATGACGATGTGCGTCCGACCGCCATTTTCTACTTGCTTAATCACTCGAGACCTGATCATCCACAGGAGAGGACCTATACTGCAAGTGCTGCTGTGAACTCGGTCTGGAAGAGACAATGGCTGCTGCGACTGGGAAAAGGGCCCCTGCCTTCACATCTGAGGAATTGGATAAACTTGTTGATGGGGTCCTCCACCAGTATGCGCTACTCTACGGTCCTCCAGACCAACAGGTAAGTTCACTGGGAGCACGTAGTATGGGCTATGCCTGTGTTGAGTGGGGTGGATGTAAGATAGTGGGGAGGGGAGCGAATGAGGAGTGCAACGCACGACAGATGAGAGCATGTGCCACATGGCAAGGTTGGGGAGGGGGGGCCGCGCACATCGACCATGCAGAAAAGTGATGATATTTATTTTTCAACCCTGTACATGTCACATAGGTCAGCGCCCATCAGAAGATCAACATTTGGCGTGCCATCGCCAAGGACGTCTGGGCCCTGGGGGTCCACAACAGACGGGGCACCCACTGCCGCAAGAGGTGGGAGGACATCCGCCGCGGGAGCAGAAAGACCGCCGAGGCTCTGCTGGGGATGGCCTCCCAACGTAGGAGGGGTGCCAGTCGTCAATTGACCCCCCTGATGTCCCGGATCCTGGCGGTGGCCTACCCCGATTTGGATGGGCGCGTGAGGACATCACAGCAGACACAAGGGGGTGAGTATCAGCACATTCCGCTATATTAGCACGCAGTGGAGGCGTCTGGGTGGGGGAGGAGGGCTGTGGCTATCTCTAGGCCAGGGCGGTTTCTGTAGGCTAGGCCCCTCCGTTAGACATGGCCCTGTGCCCCCACCCCCCACCTCTGTAGGGTGCTAAGAACAGCTATCCATGGCCCGGGCTCACCTATGTGTGCATTTGTCGTCCATAGACTTGTAGGCCAAGTCACTATAATTGAGTAGTGTACCCCAAGTGCGCGGCGTAGTGCAGGGGGCTTCTGTGTCTGTCCTCTCCGCCAACGGTGCCGCCAATGAATGCACTCAACATGTCTTTCTTTCTTCTCCCCCCCCTTTTTTTTGGTTTTCCTGTTCATGTGTGCATTAGCATCATCAGGCGGAGGAGAAGTGGCATCGGCGCACGAGGGAGCTGCATCTCACATGGCCCCGGAGGGCCCTGCAACCGACTCCGAGTACACCAGAGAGACGGAGGGCGAGGGGGGCTCCACAACGGGGACCCGTGGAGACGTCAGCGACACCAACACGTCCTCGGAAGGGAGCTCCCTTGTGGTGGCGGCAGCATCCGTGCCCACCGCAACAACAGGTACAGCCGCCACCCAGCGCACCAGCTCTGCCCTCCCAGCAGCCCCTCAGCTTCCGCCCCGTGCCCGCTCGGGCAGGAAGCCGGCCACCCCCTTCGCCCCTGGCACCTCAGGTCCTGCCCCAGTTACCCCTGCTGCCCTCAGTGCGGAGATCATTGACCTCCTGAGGACGCTCATTGTTGGGCAGTCTACCCTTTTGAATGCCATCCAGAGGGTAGAAAGGGAGGTGCATCGGAGCAATGCATACCTGGAGGGCATTCATTCGGGTCAGGCTGCCCATCAGCGATCGTTCAACGCTCTGGCCTCAGCACTGACGGCAGCAATTGTCCCTGTCTCTAGCCTCCCCCCTCCAACTTCCTCAACCCAGTCCCACTCCCCTGTTCCTCTGCCTATCCCAGACACACCTACAGACCAGCCTGCACACACCTCAACACCCAGGGGCAGCTCATCCAGACATAAGCACCACAGATCACACAAGCATTCACCCAAGCAACATCCACATGCAGACATGCCAACAGCCACTGCCTCCTATGTGTCCCCCTCCTCCTCGTCTCCCTCCTCCCTCCCTGTGACGTCTCCACTCACACCTGCATGCACCCCACCATCAGCCACTACGTCCATCACCACCACACCCACCAGAACAGTCCACACACGTGCAGTCACCACCCCCACTGCCATTTACACGTCCCCTGTGTCCTCTCCCAGTGTGTCTGTCACTCCCTCTTCCAAGCCACACAAACGCCGGCAGTCACCCACCCAACAGCCATCCACCTCACCACAGCCTCCAGCACAAGCACCTGCACCCAAAGAGAGCACACTTGACTCTCCTACAACCACATCCTCTCCCTCCACTCCCATACCCACTGCACCTACCCTTCCCATTGCTCCTAACAAGTTGTTCCTCTCCAAAATTGACCTCTTTGCATCACCTGACCCACCCCCTCCATCTCGTAAGAGTCCAAACAGCACCTCAGCCACCACAAGCCCTGCACCTACTAGGACCATCGTTCAGGGCTATTGGAGTCCACCAGCTCCTAGGGCAGGAACATCGGCCAGCAGCAAGGGGACAGCCAGCCCACCCCCTGGGAAAAGAACCAAGAAAGAGAAGGGCCGGTGCGACAGGCCTGAGACGGCTGCCCCCAAGGACACCACCCTTGCACCGTCACCTGGCCCATCCACAAAGGGAGGCAAGGGCCCCAGAGATTCGGCCAAGGGGGGCAAGGGCAGCAGGGCGGACAAGTCCGGCAGCAGGCGAGCTGCCCAGGAGGGCCCCACCAGCCCCATTTGGGGTGTAACGGAGGACACCCACGGGTCCAGGAGTCCAGCACAGGAGGGCCCCGCAAGCGTTAGGTCGGATGGCGACTGAGCGGGAATGATTGCCCAGATCTGGTTCCCTAGGAACACAAGACAAGCACCGCTGAACAGGGCCCCGCCGTGAGAAGCACCGCTGAACAGGGCCCCACCAAGAGAAACACCGCTGAACAGGGCCCCGCCATGAGAAGCACCGCTGAACAGGGCCCCGCCGTGAGAAGCACCGCTGAACAGGGCCCCGCCGTGATAAGCACCGCTGAACAGGGCCCCGCCGTGAAAAACACCGCTCCACTGGGCCCTTCCTGTCAAGCACCGCTCCGCTGGGCCCTACATCTCAAGCACCGCTCCGCTGGCCCTTCCTGTCAAGCACCGCTCCGCTGGGCCCCGCCGTCTCTGCACCGCTCCGCTGGGCCCTTCCTGTCAAGCACCGCTCCGCTGGGCCCTTCCTGTCAAGCACCGCTCCGCTGGGCCCTTCATCTCAAGCACTGCTCCGCTGGGCCCCGCCGTCTCTGCACTGCTCCGCTGGGCCCTTCCTGTCAAGCACCGCTCCGCTGGGCCCTTCCTGTCAAGCACCGCTCCGCTGGGCCCTTCATCTCAAGCACTGCTCCGCTGGGCCCCGCCGTCTCTGCACCGCTCCGCTAGGCCCTTCCTGTCAAGCACCGCTCCGCTGGGCCCTTCATCTCAAGCACCGCTCCGCTGGGCCCCGCCGTCTCTGCACCGCTCCGCTGGGCCCTTCCTGTCAAGCACCGCTCCGCTGGGCCCTTCCTGTCAAGCACCGCTCCGCTGGGCCCTTCATCTCAAGCACCGCTCCGCTGGGCCCCACCGTCTCTGCACCGCTCCGCTGGGCCCTTCATCTCAAACACCGCTGGCCCATTGGCAGGGCCGGATCTGTGTCGGGCAGGGCTTCACAAAGCACTCTGGGCACCATGCCTCCTCCATAACCAGTGGAGTCTGTAATCCACCAGATGGACTGTGGCTTTGCACTCCCCAGGATGGTACAGTGGGCAATCCACCCACTGAAAAGACTTGTGAGACTGTGGCTTTGCACTCCCCAGGATGGTACAGTGGGCAATCCACCCACTGTAGAGACTTGAGAGACTGTGGCTTTGCACTCCCAGGATGGTACAGTGGGCAATCCACCGACTGTAGAGACTTGAGAGACTGTGGCTTTGCACTCCCCAGGATGGTACAGTGGGCAATCCACCCACTGAAAAGACTTGTGAGACTGTGGCTTTGCACTCCCCAGGATGGTACAGTGGGCAATCCACCCACTGTAGAGACTTGAGAGACTGTGGCTTTGCACTCCCCAGGATGGTACAGTGGGCATGGAGGCCCCTCGTGGATCTGGCGTCGTGGACTCATGTGGCTGAGGTGCCCCCCCTTCCCTTCCCCCTGAGGTGCCTGTGGTTTTATTATCTGATGCCCTAGCAGTGTTCTCTCCAATGGAATCGGGTCTCGTGTGTGGGCTTTGCCCATGTGTTTATGCACATTGGCCCACGAACAATGGCATGTAGCCAATATGTGCCAGACTTTTGGACTATGTATACATTCTTCATGTTGTGATTTATTTGTTTTAATAATCTCATATTTCACTTAAGTTCAAATATGCTTTAATATACTTCTATTTTAATGATCATTTTATTTTGTCTTTGAATTATTCCGGGGGGTTTGGGGGGTGTAAATCTGACTTGTTGCTCTGCATTGGTGTGTGGGGATTTGGGGGGGGGGGGTGTCGCGTATGTGTGTGCCCGTAATCTTTTCTCCTCCCCCCTCCCCTGTGTCGTAGGTGCAGTACTCACCGTTGTCTCCTGCGGCGGCGTTCGTGCTCCTGGTAGAGGAGCAGGTAGACAATCGCTGGTAGGATGTTTAATTCGGGTTCCATGCTGTCCAGATTCCTCGTGGAGTGTATAGAGGTGAGCGTTTTCCCGTTCGTGGTCTGTTTCCGCCGTGTTTTTATCGGCGGGGCTCCCGCCCAGGAAAACGTGGCGGATTGGTGGGTCGTAATAGGGTGGGCGGTACATTGTCTTCCGCCTGTCTGTTGGCGGTGACTGCCGCGCTGTTTGTTTGGCCCGCCGTGGCGGTCGGAGTGTTAAAGTGGCGGGCTGTGTTGGCGGTTCCCGCCAGGGTCAGAATTCCATTTTTTTTACCGCCTGCCTGTTGGCGGGTTGGCCGCCGCTTTAACACCGACCGCCAGGGTTGGAATGACCCCCTAAGTCGACATGGCACTCCCCTCAGGGTGCCATGCCGACCTCACACTGCCTACAGGTATAGATAAGTCACCCCTCTAGCAGGCCTTACAGCCCTAAGGCAGGGTGCACTATACCATAGGTGAGGGCATAAGTGCATGAGCACTGTGCCCCTACAGTGTCTAAGCAAAACCTTAGACATTGTAAGTGCAGGGTAGCCATAAGAGTATATGGTCTGGGAGTCTGTCATGTACGAACTCCACAGCACCATAATGGCTACACTGAAAACTGTGAAGTGTGGTATCAAACTTCTCAGCACAATAAATGTACACTGATGCCAGTGTACCTTTTATTGTAACATACACCCCAGAGGGCACCTTAGAGGTACCCCCTGAAACCTTAACCGACTACCAGTGTAGGCTGACTAGTTTTAGCAGCCTGCCACACACCAGACATGTTGCTGGCCACATGGGGAGAGTGCCTTTGTCACTCTGTGGCTAGTAACAAAGCCTGTACTGGGTGGAGGTGCTTCTCACCTCCCCCTGCAGGCACTGTAACACCTGGCGGTGAGCCTCAAAGGCTCTCCCCCTTTGTTACAGCGCCCCAGGGCACTCCAGCTAGTGGAGTTGCCCGCCCCCTCCGGCCACGGCCCCACTTTTGGCGACAAGGCCGGAGGAGATAATGAGAAAAACAAGGAGGAGTCACTGGCCAGTCAGGACAGCCCCTAAGGTGCCCTGAGCTGAGGTGACTCTGACTTTTAGAAATCCTCCATCTTGCAGATGGAGGATTTCCCCAATAGGGATAGGGATGTGCCCCCCTCCCCTCAGGGAGGAGGCACAAAGAGGGTGTAGCCACCCTCAGGGCTAGTAGCCATTGGCTTCTAACCCCCAGACCTAAACACACCCCTAAATTCAGTATTTAGGGGCTCCCAGAACACAGCAAGATAGATTCCTGCAACCTAAGAAGAAGAAGGACTGCTGAGCTGAAAACCTGCAGAGAAGACGGAGACACCAACTGCTTTGGCCCCAGCTCTACCGGCCTGTCTCCCCACTTCTAAAGACACTGCTCCAGCGATGCCTTCCACAGGGTCCAGCGACCTCTGAAGCCTCAGAGGACTACCCTGCATCTAGAAGGACCAAGAACTCTCGAGGACAGCAGCTCTGTTCCACAAAGACTGCAACTTTGCAACAAAGAAGCAACTTTGAACCAACACAGGTTTCCCGCCGGAAGCGTGAGACTTTGCACTCTGCACCCGACGCCCCCGGCTCGACTTGTGGAGAACAAACACCACAGGGAGGACTCCCCGGCGACTACGAGACTGTGAGTAGCCAGAGTTGACCCCCCTGAAACCCCACAGCGACGCCTGCAGAGGGAATCCCGAGGCTCCCCCTGACCGCGACTGTCTGCTTCAAAGACCCGACGCCTGGTAAAGACACTGCACCCGCAGCCCCCAGGACCTGAAGGATCCGACCTCCAGTGCAGGAGCGACCCCCAGGTGGCCCTCTCCCTCGCCCAGGTGGTGGCTACACCGAGGAGCCCCCCCTTGCCTGCCTGCATCGCTGAAGAGACCCCTTGGTCTCCCATTGAATTCTATTGCGAACCCGACGCCTGTTTGCACACTGCACCCGGCCGCCCCGTGCCACTGAGGGTGTACTTTTTGTGCTGACTTGTGTCCCCCCGGTGCCCTACAAAACCCCCCTGGTCTGCCCTCCGAAGACACGGGTACTTACCTGCTGGCAGACTGGAACCAGGGCACACCCTTCTCCATTGAAGCCTATGCGTTTTGGGCACCACTTTGACCTCTGTACCTGACCGGCCCTGAGCTGCTGGTGTGGTAACTTTGCTCTGAACCCCCAACGGTGGGCTAACTTGGACTCAACTTTGAACCCCGTAGGTGATTTACTTACCTGCAAAACTAACAAACACTTACCTCCCCCAGGAACTGTTGAAAATTGCAGTGTCTAATTTTAAAATAGCTATATGCCATTTGTGTGAAAACTGGATATGCTATTTTGCTAATTCAAAGTTCCTAAGTGAAATACCTTTCATTTGAAGTATTACTTGTAAATCTTGAACCTGTGGTTCTTAAAATAAACTAAGAAAATATATTTTTCTATACAAAAACCTATTGGCCTGGAATTGTCTCTGAGTGTGTGTTCCTCATTTATTGCCTGTGTGTGTACTGAAAATGCTTAACACTACCCTCTGATAAGCCTACTGCACGACCACACTACCACAAAATAGAGCATTAGAATATCTCTTTTTGCCACTATCTTACCTCTAAGGGGAACCCTTGGACTCTGTGCATGCTATTTCTTACTTTGAAATAGTGCATACAGAGCCAACTTCCTACAGTTATTTATCCAGTAATCAAGTTGTTCAGAACGACATGTTTTCTGTTTCTTTTTTATTTTATTTTATATGATTGAATCATGGTGTGTAGGTGACTGGATAATTGCTTACTTGGTGATTAACGAATATGTATTAAGTTTATCCAACTGAACCATTTTGTTTGTGCAATGAAAAATTTGAAGGAGCAGGATCTTAATCACAACAGAACTGGCAGAACATGGGAACTTTTAGAGGATTGAGCATCTCTGCAGAATTAATCAATGAAGTAGTCCAAAGCTATAACGACTAGAAACATTCCAGGCTGTTCCCTAACTCTAATTACTGGCCTGACAACAGAGCAGACCACTAGATGTTTGCCAGTTCTTCATCTAATGTGTGTTCAAGTAGTTCAAGAACCACCTTATCCGCCCAAACAGGAACTCAAAATATTGTCCTTAAAAGAGAGCTAAACATCTTTCCCATTTCATAAAGGGGGAGGGTTTTTTAAATTCCCATTCTATAGGGATTTTAATGCTCTCTAATGCCCTCTCCAGAAACAGAGGATAGTAACATCTTTATTTGACTTTGGCTACACGAAAGCTGTATAAGATAAATGTAACCTTTCACCATGTCCTTCCAGGGAGTGGTCAAGAGCTGGTTCGATTTTTTTAGGCTCTCTCAAAAGGAGATAGTTTCCTAATCATAGCTCTTTAAGTCAATTGGTGTGTCCCTTCATAGAAATGAGGAGGTATAATTTCAGGCGTCATCATGCTCCCTGCGAAGCTAGTCAATTGTTTTTTATTTTATTTCTCCATGCACATTTTTAGTTCCTTGGCTAACAGAAGGATACCAAGCCTTGAAGTGTGACAGACGTCTTTTCATTTGAGACAATGGGTTACAAAATCAGCCAATAGTTTCCTCTCTCTCTCTCGCTCCTAATTTTTACACAGAACAAAAAAACACAAAGACTTACCTGGGTCCTCCCAGGGTCCTAATTGCCTGTGGCCTAGCTCTCTGCCTCCCTCTGCCCCATACTCCTGAGTTGCTGGTGTAGGGAGCCCTGGATCCGGAACCAGCAGCAGCTCCATGCCGCTGACATCGGGCCAAGTGCACGCTGTAGCCCAGTTATGGGCCACACAGCGCAAGGGCAGACTGTCTGTGCTTGCACTGTGTGGCCCACAACTGGGCTTCTGTGCCCACGCTGTGAGCTCTGCTCTGCTGCCAAGGCTAGCGGAGTTTTTGGTCCAACTCCGTGCTCGAAGCGGAGCGTGGAGTGCCAAAAACTGTTAGCTCTGCCAGCGGAGCAGAGCTCACCGCCCACCCCTGGCACTGAATTCAAGTGATTTTGGGGAAAGTGAGGTATGATGTAGTTTGCAATTTCTGGCCCTCTCAGGATGCATCAGTACAAGGCAGATCATGCAAGTCAGAATCAAGTGTAACTCTACCTTTAATCAATATTTGATTTAGAAAGATATTCTGAAATGTTCATCTATTTCTATGAAATGTGCATAGATTGCAGTGGTATTTGGGTATAATTTATATCTATTTCAGTGAGATTTGGGTTATTTGTATCCATAAATACATATGAATACGTGTACGACAAAAAATATAAAAATACATGCATATGTAAATACATTGAGGAGCTCTGGGTCAGACATCTTCATCCAGTGGCCTCTTTAATTGTCAATCTCATTTTAATCACACCCACCGTGGCACACAGCAGGGGCCAATGGACCAGCCACTCCAGTCCATGGTTCTTTTGCACTGTAAGTGACTGCATTTGTTCTGATCACATGCACGTATCTACCTAAAAAGAAGTACATTTCTGTTCCAAAACTCTTGGACCAATAATTTACTTTTTTTGTTGCTTTTGCTTCCCATTATTTGTTACTTTTACTTCTTAATCATTATTCTGTGTTTGAGTACCTAAATGTGTTTAGGTCACAATAAGTCAACGCCCACATTTTACAGTTAAAACTAAAAGGGTTTCTAGACAGTTTTTTTAAGTATACCTGTCTGCTAGGAAACACCGGTACTGTTCTATTAAAATAATTAGGGATTTTTGTTATACTTTAATTTTGTATCCATTTCACTAATATTACTGTAGAGTCTGGTAGACTCACTGTTTAATCGGAGCATTTACAAACCCTTTTCAAAAGAGTCTTCACATGAGACTTTGTTAATATTGAAAATGCAGTATTTTTATGAAAAAAGTGTTCACATCAGCAACAGCTATCTATTGCACAACATCATACACCTGAACCAGAGGGATAAATACAGGATGTGATTCAAAAGATACGTTCACTATATTACTGGTGATAATCACCCACAGAACATAGACTTCAGCTTTGGTACAAAGAATCACTGGCAAAGCCAATCAATCAGGGGTTAGCTGCCAGCCTTTTGGCTTTGCCAATGGTTATTTTAATTTGACCGTGTGTTTTTTTTTATAAACCTTTATTGAGGGATCTGCCAGGCCCTTGCCAATATCAAAAAAAATAATTAAAGCAAACATATTTTTTGGTCTCCAAAAGCACACGTTACTAAATATATACATTTACAAAAATGAAAAGGTCGGCTAACGCCAGAACTAAAATGACGTTCCTGGGAATCACAGCCTCAAGAGACAGGAAGGAGGCTGCACTCTCGGGACTTCTATACTGCTGTTTAAATCATCCGCCTGGCTTGGCTTCTCCCCAATACAAGGCCTCTTTGCTTGCCTGCTTCATTCAGGTCTCTCCTTTGAATCGGATTCGCACATTAATTCTTCCGAAGAGCTTGAGGAGGAGGCGGCAGCCCTGCCCCTCGCATTCCAGTCTCTGTTCTTCAGATTACGACTGATTCCCAGCAACAGGGAGCAGCCCACCCTGTGGGCCCGGTTTCTCCAACAGCCCCCACAGGTTCCTGGACCCCGTTCGACCCCGACTGGCAAGGAGCCGAGTCCTCGTTGACTTTGCTCACTTCTGGCGGGTAGAAACCGGGTCCACACGCGCAGCACTTACAAAGAAGACGCTTCCAGTATGTGCTGAGCTCGACGCCTCGGTAGCGATTCAGAGGGGGCTGCCAGATGATTAAGCGAAAATGACATTTTTGCTTCAGCCGTTCCATGATAGGAGATGCTTTCCTAACAGAGGCTCGCAAAGGCATCCATCACACATTCACCAAATAAACATGTCAGGGTTGGGAGAAGAAACAGCCAGTGCTCGTGTTCTCAAGCTATGCATAAAACAGATCTTATCCCGGCGTTGTCTCCGCTTATGGAAGGAAGGCTGCTGCTGCATGCTTCTCGCTCCCTTGTCTCGTGGTGAAGTCACCTCATACAGTCAGGGCCTAATTTGAGCCGGCGGGGGGCCTCTGGCACTTACTTTTTCACATCAGATACTGGCCCAGTACGGGACAGGCTAAAAAACACACAAATCCGAAAGATGGAGGAAGAGAAATACGGCAAAACCATCGCAAAGGAAGAAAGCAGGACCCTGTAAGAGCGAGAAAAAGGGGCAGGAAGTTTCTGGTAGTGGATTAAAGATTACCAGCCCTTGTATTGGGTGCCGCAACGTTTAATTGTCCCGGCCGCTGGCTTCTGAGCAGAGATTTGGCACTGTTTCTGTCACAAATTAAGCACTGCATACCGGATATGAGCAGGCCTGGCCAGGACGCTGGTGACAGTCACTCTCAGTTGTCCCTGGGATGTTCACTGTACCTGCAGAGTTGTTAGGCTTTAGTTCCCTGCCACCCACGGCCTAAAGCTGATCTGGCTGTGCGCTAGATATTCCAGTGCCTCATGGGATTGAAGGACTGCCCTAGGGTCAAATGCCACTTCACATACCCCCTTGAGGGCCACCTTTACTGCAGTTTCTGACCAACAATATATGTAATTTGGACAAAGTGCGGGTTTATTTTAAATATTTTTTTGCACTTTAGACTATGTGAGCTTGTTCTAAGGGCATTGGAGTGCTTTACATAAGCATAAGATTACATTACACAAGTTCAGATTCATGCTGTTTTTGGGCACACAGAGATTAATGATTTGAACCAGAGGATGTTGAGCTGACATGGGCAGGGTTGGACTGGCCTATAGGGCAATCAGGCAGGTCCGAAAGAGCTAATCTGAGAAGTCATTATGTGGGACAATTTTTTGGTTGTTTCTGGACCTGTGTTATGGCTTGTTGTGTCGGTTTTTCCTGCTGACTTTCTTGATATTAAAACAAACATTGCCTGGAGCAAGATCAAACCCATGCAGTCTTCCATAGTTAGCAAAAAACCTATACAGTCTGTCTTTATGAGTTCAAAATCAGGCCTGGGCGGGGCTCATGGAGTTCCACTCCACAGAATTCCACAGAGTTGATTTAAAACTCAGTGGAGTGGCAACTTGTACTGAATGCACCTGATCTCTGAAGCGATATGCACGATCGGGCCTGGCTCAGGCCCGACCCTGTTTAGCGCTTCTGAGATTGGGCGCATTCAGGACAGGGCCATAGGCAGTGAAAGCTGCCTTTTCAGGCCTCTTGTACACCAGCCTGCCCCATGTTCACTGCATGGAGAAAGAAGGGAAGGTTGAAAACAACAGTTGCCCTAATTTCTTGGATACATCTGCCAACTTTCCTTTTCTTGAATAGATACTCCCTCTTTTCTAACACATTTTAGGTCTGGCAATAGCCAAAGCCTTTTGATTTTACTAAAACTTTGTGTATACGTACTTATTTATCAGGGTTTATATGTAACCCTCTTCAACATTTGGCTGTTGCTGTGTCATTGACATTTTTGTTCCACCCACTTCAGCTCACAGCTCGGGGTAATGGACTACTTGGATATCTTCTCTCTGAGTGATAGTATTTCGCTCTTTGACAAGAAGCACATCTGCATACAAAGTAGTTCAGCTGGCGTAACAATAGCCCCGGCAGCAACCGTGGTGCATGAGGAGGGCAAGCTCCAGGGCCCCCCCTAAGCACAGTACACTGTGCACGGGCATCAGGCCCTTAGCCTGAGAGCTCCTGGCTGGGTGGGGGAGGGGGCCTCTCCATTAACTTTGCATGGGGTGCTCTCAAGTTTTGTTACACGGCTGAGTGGTTCCCTTCAGTGCCATTAGCTTCTGAGGCAATGTGTGCTTTTTGAGACCAAAAACATATTTTGGCTTTGAGACATTTTTTAATTTGACCATGACCCAGCTCATCCCCCCAAAATAAAGTTTTATAAAAAAACTGCAGTAAAACACTCATTACAGGTTTTACTGTTAAATCTAATGATAGCTCGTGGTATCAGAGCTATTTTTGCGAAAATGATGCGGTCTGTAGTGAAGGTAAAATTTAGAAAATATATTGCTTTCCCTTTGTGGGTCCTTAAGCGGGAACCTGGGCCAGGAAGATGGCTGAACAGCAAATGCATGTGGTCTGCCTCAAGCAGAAGGCTGGGCTCAGTCTGATAAACTGTCTTATGACTAAGGCCTTTATTTAGAGTTTGGCATACTGGCCACTTTGTTACAATCGTGGCGGATATCCCGTCTGTTGTATTATGAGTGCATTATAGCCTGTGCCACTTGTAATATGGCAGATGAGATATCTGCCACTTTTTGACAGAGTATCCCATCCACCAAACTCTAAATTACGCCTTCAATTTTTTGGAGTGACTAGGGACAGGCAGCACAATGGCTGAGTTGATTTCCACAACCTTAGACATCCTGTGGTCAAACAAACTGGAAGCTGATGAAAAGCTCCAAGCATAGAAAGTACTTCTGTGTAACTGATGCTTGACGAAAAGTTGGCAGGCTAATGCAGTTACTTTCTTTTTAAATGGAAGCTCAGTTGGGCATATGATCAGTTGTCTAACTGGTGACACTGATGAAACTGGGTGATTGGAAAGAGCAGCAGAAGCTTGTCGAAAGAGAGGCTGCCAATGTCCCTCTTTTTATGGTCTGGCTTGACAGCGGAGCTGTCTCCAGACAATTAGGTGAGTATCACTAGAGGGGCTTTGGCACGGCCCACCTGTTGTGGGGAAGGAGTAAATGTTTAGATGGGGCAGAGGTTCTGTGCGTTCACAAACAAGTGTTTGGCTTCCAGCAGGTATGACCATTTTGTTTATTTATAAAGCTGCCTATTTAACTTTCAGAGGCACACACATGGCATTGGAATGTTATTAAAGGGCCTTATCTAACTAGAGGAAGGCAGTCATTAACCTACATTGGTTTTTAGGTGTGACGTGACAGTGTAACTGTCACCTGACATTTTACCCTACATCAATATTATTCTACGGTTCCATTCTTCCACTCAAATACACATCCATTCCCATGCTACTTAGTTGTAATGCTTCACCTTTTCATATAACATTCCTTTAAAGCCATACCTATTGGCAATGTCAATGCTTGTTCAGATAGTGCGGGTTTATCACAGTCCTTTGGGTGCACCTAAAAAAGTTTTAATGCTCGATTACAGAATTTCCTCATGGCATGCTGGATAGTGCTGGCTCTCAATTCCAGTAAGCATTGCACTGGTAAAAAGCCTTGAAACGTAGCTGCAAGATGACAGTGTGCCACAGCACACAATGCGTGAGCACTACATGCCATGTGCCAAGTTAATAATACCCTGAACCCAGGGAACAGAGTGCCTGGAAATCTATCTTATATTCCAGTAACAGGGGGCGGGGTTCTACTAGACCTTTCTCTTGGCTTTTTTCATACCATGTAGTCAATTTTGTAACTATTTAAGCAATACAACCCAACTGTAAGGTGGGGTTCAGGTCTCTGTATAGTGTTCCATTGCCACATACAACATGGCAGGGGCTGCCTCTCTCAGCAGTGTTACTCAGGCTTCTCTCAGTAAGCAAGCATGTCAGCGCTTTCTTTCATGGAGATTCAGGTTAATATATCTGTTCCACAGTGTCCAGGCCTGAGCCGAGGGCTGTCATGAGACTATTAACCCAAGGCAGTGTCAATGTAGGGAAATAATTCCTTTAAACATTTAACACACAGACATATATTGATGCCCCTTTTCTTTGCTGCTAACTCTTTCGACCCCCTCATTCTCATGGTTTAAATGCCACAAGGGAGCCTCTTTATGGCTTGTTTGGTGCTATAAAAGTTTAGGTAAACACACTAGTAAGGGTTGCATCTCTATGTTGTCACGACCAGTCTGTAGAAATGAGGCAAAACACTCCCGAAATGGCGGCCTTGTTTTGTCCTCTTTGGGTTGCTAGGGCACCTGGCATAAATCCACTACACTTTAAACCAAAACACATAGGTAAAAGACATGGACCCTGATTATAACAATGGCGGTAAAAACTGCCTACCGCCGCGGTGATGGCCGCCAACATACCGTCACCGCGACTACCATCCGTGCTCCATATTATGATCACTGCCGGACTTCCGCAATAAGAAGGGTGAAAATCCAGCAGTGATCATACTGGTGAACGGAGGTAAGCTGGTGCTGCTACCACCAGCACTGCCACGCCAGTAGAACACCGCCAGCCGTATCATGACCTGTGATATGGCCTGACGGTGTTCTGCTGGTGGGGTGCTGCTGGCGGTAGCAGCGCCCCTTCCCTGCCGGAAGACCTCCTCGACAAAGGTAAGTCAGGCTTCCGACAGCGGAGGCGGGTGGAAGGATGGGTGGTGTTGTGTGTGTGTGTCTGAGTGTGAGCATGCATGTGTGAATGTGTCTGTGTGTGTTATGTTGTTTGCGTGGGTTGTATGCATGTGAGTGAATGCGTGTAAGAATGGTGAAGTGAGTGAGTGTCTGCATGTCAGTGAGATTGTGTGTAAGAATGTGTGCAAGCATGTCTGGAAGTATGTATGTATGAATGCATGTATTCCAGTGTTAGTGACTGGGTGTATGCGTGGTGCTTGTCTGCAGGTGTGTGCAGGTATGGGGGGTAGTGGGGTGAGTGAGAGGATCGGAGGGGGTGGGAGGAGTGAGAGGATTGGAGGGAGTGGGGGGTGTCAGGTGTGTGTTGTGGGGGGTGCAGGAGACACCTACCGGTGACAGGGAAGGAATTACCTGTAACTGGTTGGGCCTACCGCCATGGTTTTCGTGGCATTGCTAACACCTCAAAAACCATGGTGGTAGGCAGGCTCATAATACCACCGGCGGTACTATGCCTGCTGCTGGCCTGAAGATTGACATCTCCAGCCCGGCAGCTGATACCACCATGACGGTCTGAGTGGAGAAGTGGTGGGATGGCTGCAGCCAATCCGCCATTCTCCTAATGTGGCAGTATGTACCGCCAGCCTGTTGGCAGTACTACTGCCACATTTCCACTCACCGCCGGGGTCATAATGACCCCCATTGTCATTTACAATGCCAATAGCTCTAACTCTCACAAATGCGAGACCTACTGCATTGCAAATGTTTGTTTTTAGATATCAGCCAGTGTTGCACATAGATCATGGCCGGGAGACTTTAGATCACTCTGGGTATCAAAATCTAGAAATCTTTGTATGCTTGTAGAACACTTTTTGTTCTATGGGCTTTGATATCATGAACAATTGCTTATGCTACCCTGACCCTACTGCAGACATGCTGAGATTGACATCTTATTCCACTGTGTATGTCTTTATTGCTGCATGGGCCCCTGACGGTATTGTTCATATGAGACAACAGTAGTGATATATCTGAAGATCTCATGCCTGAGGTTTTCACATAGATTGAGAGCTAAAGGAACTCTGAGAATTTGCGAAGTATGTCCAAAAGGGAACAGTGTCCGGTTCACCAAGCAGACAGCAACCATCATCGTCTGCCACATCACTTTTTATTGTGTTAAAATTAGGGCTCTATCTAACAAGCCTTGTAATCTCAAGCTCTTTCATTTTCGCCAGTACTTTTTTATTTAGATATTTCCTTAACCTATGCATATAATAAAGATGTATTTTTAAATAATATAGCCTTTGACTGGAGATTGGCCTTTACTGAATGTGATAACTGAGATATGTTGTAATTTGTTCCACCCCTCACACGAGTTTTAGGAATTGACTGCTCACTCGAAGTACCACTGAAGAGTCAATGAACCAACAGTGCATTGTGTAACCATTGCAGGCCTAGTACCTAGGATCCTGTGCCTGAAGGGGGAACAGGTAGTATTTCCTCTGGAATTGCTAGACTCTCCCTACTATACGCGGTTCTGGAGAAAGCGTTTGGCTGCATCCCTTGACACATCTGCAATTTGTATGGCCTTCAGAGGTTCTACATACTGTTTTTTCCTTCTCAGCGTGGATGGTTGTCACTTCTTAGGGATGGGCACTTCAATGTGGAACAGGAAATAAAACCCTCAATGCTGATTGCAAGGAACTTCCCCAAGTTACCATAAACTACTTAATATGTTAATCGGCAAAAATACTTCTTTCACTGCCTTGATATTTTTCTGGAAATCTGTGCAAAATGCTTTAGTCATCTTAGAACACCCTGCACATATTTTCAGGAATTCATTTGCAGCCTTGCTGGTTGCAGATATAGAAGATGTATCCACTCCTCTCATCATGAAAGCACTCAGCTTCTCCTGCGGCCACTTACGTCCGGATTGCAAGAATGAACAAGTTCTAGTGCAATTTTGCGCTACCATTTCCGGATTAAACATACTGCACTGAAGCCAGTTCACTATTGCATCGATATTCACACCACTTGACCTACTAGACTGGGCAGGAGCTCGGTCACTGGAGCAGTTTACGGGCACCGGGAGTGGACGTGCATATTCCAGTTATTTCCTTCATCCACTTGGAGCGGAGACGCCGAATCACATCGCTGTGCACATAAATGACAAACAACAGAATACATGATAAGTAATTGTTGGGATGGATGCACGCACTGTGCTTGCCGCCATGCCCCGTCTAGGGCTCCGGTGCACGTGCCACTGAACTCATGACCCGGATCTCTCAGATTGCTGCCGGTCGTAACCCACTAGAACAATATTTGTGGTAAAACGTCCTTTGTGCAAGGGAAGCTGGGAAATTACACTTTTAATGCCGTAAAAGTAGTTCACTTTCTGGCAGAAAATGCAACGTTGACTTACATTGTTTTACTATCAGCTTTATCAGTGCGCTGAGGGAGTTTCCCCTTTGCACAGCCTCCACCCATGTATTTCCACACCCCCACAACAGCTTACACTCCAGGCAGCTGGGCTCACTCCAAGCACAACAAGTGCACACGAGATACGGCCTTCACATTACATCCTGTCGATGCCACCTGATGCAGGCCTCAGTCATGACTGCCAGGCTATCCAGTTAGAGAAAGCCCGGACTCACAGCAGCCTGGCACCATCAGATAAGTCATGCGCTCACAGAACCCTGGCACTCAGGGTGGGATGGTTATGTCATCTGATAAAGGCCTCAGTCACTGCAGCATGGCTCTACTATTGGGCACAGCCTGACCTCCTTGCATTCTAGATACCCCAAAAAAGTAAACTTCAATTTATAGCAGCCTGGCACCACCAGAGGCACCTGTGAGAAAGTAGCCTCTTTCTAGCCTTGTTACCCCCACTTTTGGCCTGTTTGTGAGTATATGTCAGGGTGTTTTCACTGTCTCACTGCTAGCCAGGACCCCAGTGCTCATAAGTTTGTGGCCTATATGTGTTCCCTGTGTGATGCCTAACTGTCTCACTGAGGCTCTGCTAACCAGAATCTCAGTGGTTATGCTCTCTCTGCTTTCCAAATTTGTCACTAACAGGCTAGTGACTAAATTTACCAATTCACATTGGCATACTGGTACACCCATATAATTCCCTAGTATATGGTACTGAGGTACCCAGGGTATTGGGGTTCCAGGGGATCCCTATGGGCTGCAGCATTTCTTTTGCCACCCATAGGGAGATCTGACAATTCTTACACAGGTCTGCCAGTGCAGCCTGAGTGAAATAACATCCACGTTATTTCACAGCCATTTACCACTGAACTTAAGTAACTTATAAGTCACCTATATGTCTAACCTTCACCTGGTGAAGGTTGTGTGCAAAGTTACTTAGTGTGTGGGCACCCTGGCACTAGCCAAGGTGCTCCCACATCGTTCAGGGCAAATTCCCCGGACTTTGTGAGTGCGGGGACACCATTACACGTGTGCACTATACATAGGTCACTACCTATGTATAGCGTCACAATGGTAAGTCCGAACATGGCCATGTAACATGTCTAAGATCATGGAATTATCACCTCAATGCCATTCTGGCATTGGGCTGACAATTCCATGATCCCCCGTGTCTCTAGCATAGTACCCGGGTACTTCCAAACTGCCTTTCCAGGGTCTCCACTGCAGCTGCTGCTGCTGCTGCCAACCCCTCAGACAGGTTTCTGCCCTCCTGGGGTCCAGGCAGCCCTGGCCCAGGAAGGCAGAGCAAAGGATTTCCTCTGAGAGAGGGTGTTACACCCTCTCCCTTTGGAAATAGGTGTGAAGGCTGGGGAGGAGTAGCCTCCCCCAGCCTCTGGAAATGCTTTGATGGGCACAGATGGTGCCCATCTCTGCATAAGCCAGTCTACACTGGTTCAGGGATCCCCCAGCCCTGCTCTGGCGCAAAACTGGACAAAGGAAAGGGGAGTGACCACTCCCCTGACCTGCAATTCCCAGGGGAGGTGCCCAGAGCTCCTCCAATGTGTCCCAGACCTCTGCCATCTTGGATTTAGAGGTGCTGGGGGCACACTGGACTGCTCTGAGTGGCCAGTGCCAGCAGGTGACGTCAGAGACTCCTTCTGATAGGCTCTTACCTGTCTTGGTAGCCAATCCTCCTTTGTTGGTAGCCAAACCTCCTTTTCTGGCTATTTAGGGACTCTGCTTTGGGGAATTCTTTAGATAACGAATGCAAGTGCTCACCAGAGTTCCTCTGCATCTCCCTCTTCACCTTCTACCAAAGGATCGACCGCTGACTGCTCAGGATGCCTGCAAAACCGCAACAAAGTAGCAAGATGACTACTAGCAACCTTGTATCGCCTCATCCTGCCGGCTTTCTCGACTGTTTCCAGGTGGTGCATGCTCTGGGGGTAGCCTGCCTCCTCCCTGCACCAGGAGCTCTGAAGAAATCTCCCGTGGGTCGATTGAATCTTCCCCCTGCTAACGCAGGCATCAAAATACTGCGACACTGGTCCTCTGGGTCCCCTCTCATCCTGACGGGCGTGGTCCCTGGAACTCAGCAACTCTGTCCAAGTGACTCCCACAGTCCAGTGACTCTTCAGTCCAAGTTTGGTGGAGGTAAGTCCTTGCCTCCCCACGCTAGACTGCATTGCTCGGTACCAAGTGATTTGCAGCTGCTCCGGCTCCTGTGCACTCTTCCAGGATTTCCTTCATGCACAGCCAAGCCTGGGTCCCCGGCACTCCTTTCTTCAGTGCACAACCTTCTGAGTTGTCCTCTGGCGTCGTGGGACTCCCTTTTGTGACTTCGCGTGGACTCCGGTTCACTTTCCTTCCAAGTGCCTGTTCAGGGACATTTGCGTGTGCTGCCTGCTTCTGTGAGGGCTCCCTTAGTTACTGGGCGCCCCCTCTGTCTCCTCCTCCAAGTGGCGACATTCTGGTCCCTCCTGGGCCACAGCAGCACCCAAAAACATCCACTGCTACCCTTGCAGCTATGGGAATACCTCTGCAAGCTTCATCGCGATGTGGGACATCCGTCTTCCAAAGGAGAAGTCCCTAGCTCTGTTTTTTCTTGCAGAACTCCAAGCTTCTTCCAACCTGTGGCAGCTTCCTTGCACCCTCAGCTGGCATTTCCTGGGCTCCTGCCCACTCTCGACACTGTCGCGACTATTGGACTTGGTTCCCTTGTCTTACAGGTACTCAGGTCCGGAAATCCACTGTTGTTGCATGGCTGGTGTTTGTTCTTCCTGCAGTATCCCCCTATCACGACTTCTGTGCTCTCTGGGGGTAGTAGATGCACCTTACACCTACCTTTAAGGGACTTGGGGTGAGCTATTTTTCTAACCCTCACTGTTTTCTTACAGTCCCAGCGACTGTCTACAAGCTCACATAGGATTGGGTCCATTCATTGTTTGCATTCCACTTTTGGAGTATATGGTTTGTGTTAACCCTATACCTATGTGCTCCTATTGCAATCTATTGTAATTCTACACTGTTTGCATTACTTTTCTTGCTATTACTTACCTAATTTTGGTTTGTGTACATATATCTTGTGTATATAACTTATCCTCATACTGAGGGTACTCACTGAGATATTCTTGGCATATTGTCATAAAAATAAAGTACCTTTATTTTTAGTAACTCTGTGTATTGTGTGTTCTTATGATATTGTGCATATGACACCAGTGGTATAGTAGGAGCTTTACATGTCTCCTAGTTCAGCCTAAGCTGCTTTGCCATAGCTACCTTCTATCACCCTAAGCTGCTAGAAACACCTCTTCTACACTAATAAGGGATGTCTGGACCTGGCAGAAGGTGTAAGTACCTCTGGTACCCACTACAAGCCAGGCCAGCCTCCTACAGCACCCTATCCTCACAGCAGCCTGACTACACCATCAGATACATCCTGACCCCATAGCAGCTTGCCTCATAAAGTACAGACTACTGTAGCAGAGGCCGCCTCCAAAGGGAGTCTCGAGGGCTGGCTCATTAACATCGGCCTGGGATCTGCAAAGACCAGTTTAACCGGTTTCCGTGGCCATCCTGGTGGCTTCATCAAAGGGGGCAACTTGCCCCACACCTCCCACTAGGAACAACAAGTAGGCCAAGGTGGGCGTGAAAAGGAAGACCTATGGGGGCACAGGTATCTTTTGAACCCCCAATAGAGGAGGCAGGTAGGCAACCTGCGTTGCCAGTTGGGGGGCATACAAGGCCACACAGGCTGCCCCCCACTTTTTCAGCCATTGTAAACTCGAGGCAGGGGCAGCGCAGCAGTCAACAATTCTAGGTGGAAGCTGAATATAGTGGTGGCCAAATATTAAAAAGCAAATGGGCTACAGATCATCAGACACGGTTTCATACACCTGCGGCGCCTGGAATTGTACGCCCCAGATGGGGTACACCTGTCTGAAGAAGGAATGGGTCTATTTTGGGCCAATCTGTGGGCAGCCATTGCAATGGTGGGCTGCATATAAAAAAACAAATACAAGAGAAAGAGGGGAGCAGCCCAGAAATGTAAGCCTCTCAGGCGGCGTGGTGGATAAAAGGGGGACAGTTGGTTGGTTAAGGAGGCTCACTGGCAAGGCAGTGTATCAAAAAGAAGGCCGCTCACCTGCGGATACCTTACGACAGGGTGAGCTGGAACAACAGGTGGAAGTAAGCAGAGCGGGGCACTCACAGCCCAGACCCATCAGACAGACGGCTGGGCACAAAAGACACAGACAAAGTTGCATGCGAAGCCTAAAAACAATAGCGCAGCTACCCCTCTCACAAATGGAAACAAGCCAAAAAGACTTGCTGACCCCCAAATAGTGGCATGTATGATTGCACAGGAAGGTGCATAGAAGAACATATGACAACGATAGATGACCTGTCTGACATGTATGTTTTATGACATTTATGGTGCTGTCACAATGACTAATGATGTCACGATGATTTATGGCACTGTCGTTTTTTGATTTATGACCCATCTGGATAAGTTATGCCCAAGAATTTGAATTGCAATTGTACATGCACAAATAAAATATGACCATGTTTTTCCACAAAATAACATGTCTCAAATGAATAATTTATATGACCTGAGTTTACAGAATGTGAGAACTATACTGGTTGGGAGTGGTCCAAGTGTGGGGGTTATAGCATAGGCCACCCCCAAAGGGGGCCTCAAGGACCAGCATGTTAACATCTGCCAGGGACCCACAGAGACCGGTTTAACAGGTTTCTGGGCCACCCTTGTGGCTTCATCAAAAGGGGTCAACTCTCCCCAAGCCCCCCCAACAGGAACAACAGGTGCGCCAAGGTGGGCACAAAAAGGAAGACCAATGAGGGCAAAGGTATCATTTGAGGCCCCCAATGGGGGAGGCAGGTAGGCAACCTGCAGGGCGAGTTGGGGAGCATATAAGGCCATGCATGCTGCCCCCCTTATTCAGGCATCACACACTCGAAGCGGGGGCAACATAGTGGGCATTAAGGCGCACCTTCCCACACCCTCAGAACAGCATCTGTCACGATGCGGAATGGATAAAAGGGGGACATTTGGTTGGTTAAGGAGGCTCACCAGCAAAGTGGTGTGCCAAAAAGAAGGCCGCTCACCTGGGGATGCCTTAAGGCAGGGTGACCCAGTCCGACATTGGGGAGTAAGCGGAACATGGCACTCACAGCACAGACCCCCCAGCCAGATGGCCGGGCACAAAACACACAGACAAGGTAGCGAGCTAAACCTAAACACCATAAAAAATCTACCCTCCCTCACAAACGGAAACAAGTCAACAAAGACTTGCTGACCACCAAATAGTGGCATATATGATTGCACAAACAACAGGCAGGAGCCATAGAAGGACATATGACAACGTTTGATGACCTGTCTGACGTTTGTGTTTCATGATCAGTCAATTCCTGATGATTTACAGTACTGTCATAATGACTGATGATGTCACAGTGCTTTATGACACTGTCGTTTTTTTTACATATGGCCTGTCTCTATGATTTATGACCCAGAATTTGAATTGCGATCTTGTATGCAAGAATAAAATGCGGCCATGTTTTTCCACAAGATAACATGCCCTGAGTGAATAATTTCTATAAACTGAGTTTAACCAATGGAAGAACTGTACAAGGTCGGGAGTGGTCCAAGTGTAGGGGTTATCGCAGCAGCCTGGCTGCATCAGCAGACGTATTATCAGCTCACGGAAGCTCAGTGCCTCCAGACACCCCTTGAACTTACAGTGACTTGAAGCCATCACACATAGACTACACTCAATGGAGATTGCCTACCCAAGCCACCAGATATATTCTGACCTCACTGCTACATGGCCAAGACATCAGGGAAAGGCTTCACTATCAGGCGCCATGCAATAATGCACTGCACGACCCAGCCCGCATGCCCTGCATTCAGGCTCTGAGATGGATCAGTCTGTACTCACTACAGCCGGGCTCTGAGATGGACCAGTCTGTACTCACTGCAGCCTGGCTCAGATCAGCCCACATTCACTGCAGCCTGGGTTTGATTCAGACAGAGCCTTCACTAATGGAAGCCATGCAGTACTGTATTTAATGCTGTCTGGGCTTTAACACAGCACTCTTTCTATTCCATCCAGAAAAGGTTGTGCTCACATTCTTCTGCTCTAATGGCAGGGTGCTGTGTGTGAAGTAAAACTTACAGTCCAGTTTGATCTTTGTTTGTACAGATTTGCGCTAAAGACTGCTTGTGTCTGTCAGTGTGCATGCAATGATTAAAAACGTTTTTTTTTTGGATCTGCAGTGCACGTTCACATTTTTCTGTGTGCGGGTTGTGGCTTCTGCGGCTGGATGCTATGATGCTATTTGGTTTAATTTACTATTTGCAAACACTGAGTTTTACCAGTCTGTTGCGGCTTCTAAGCTGAGCAGTTCTTAATCTGTAAAAAAATAAAATGAGTGCCAGGGCCCTGGTCCGGAGGCCACTTCTGCTTGCACCACATATTTCCACTGTCAGCACTGCCAATTACAGTAACAACATAACTACTAACCATCACACAGCTACAAGTGGGATCATTCTCACTATTCTGCACCACCAAAGCTATAAGAATTTGCTGGCAATAAGTATTAATCAATTTTAATGTATGTTGAATTAATAAGCATCTGTTGTTGTGCTTGTCTCTAAAAAGATATACAGCGCCACCATGTGGCAGACTGTAATATGGTCTGGTGTTGACAACAAAGTGTCAGTGCCGAGCACCGGAAACCACTGACTCAAATTAAGCACTGCTGCTAAGGAATAGAGGGATGATCCATGAGTGGGTCTGGATTATTTCCACTCTAAGAATTCTACGGAGCACATTTTCTATTGTTTCATGCAATGCAGCGCATCAACCAAATTTTCTGTGCTGCATTGCATGAAAGTGAGAGAGCAGGATGGTGCCATATTACGGCACTGCTGTTCTCTACCAAAGCCCTAGACCACTTTCTGGCTGCCTAGTGCCATGCACACACCTTTGCCCAACAGTGCAAAGGTGTCTCCATGAGTCTAGCATAGGTTTTGTACTGAAAGAATACCCATCCACTACAAAGTTGTATGCTTAGACTTACTTGTAAACTTTTACGACTGCTCATGTGTGCTGTACAATGCAGCAATCATGCAAAGTTGGAAAAGATTTGAAAAATGAAAACATTTCTCCCTCATTGAGCTTACCTCAAGAAGTTGTAAAATGTTGGCATATCCCTGCTTAACATAATTAGAAGATAGGGCTTTGCACGAAAAACAATGGTTAGTTGCACAGAAATGCCCAGGTACAACCCATGAAACACCCCTTGATACAAAGTAGCACAAATCAGTCCCAAAATCAACACTTTACACAGGTTTGCGCCACTTTTAGTGACTTTGCGCCAGCTTAAAGTATTGCTAATTCTGGCCCCTTGAGGGTTATTTACTAAAGTCTTGTGATGGCCCACACGACGCAATGCAACACAAGGTGACACAAAACAATGAATCGGTTTAGTTGCCATTATTAAAGCCTGTGGGTGCAGAGGAAAAGTGTGCAATGCCACACAAGCAGCCGTACATCTCTTACCAAATGAATCCCTGCGTTTATAAATATGTCCATCTCCTTAGATTCAGTGAAGCACACAGGTTTGGTTTTAAAACCATATGTTACATGATCCTGAATGATATTTAAAGACAAATCCGCCTCTCCAGAGAACACAGGACCACATGTATGAAGCTAAAGAATTGTGATTCGGAAATAGCGACTCATTGCGAATAGCTATTTCCGACTCGCAAAACGGGATGTAGGTAGAAATCGCTAAACCATTTTGCGATTCGGTGCGGAGTCGCACCGCAATTTGCAATATCGCAAATTGCGATATCACAAATTGCACAAGGGTGTGGTACGGAGTCGCAAATTGTGACTGGGTCGCAAATTGTGAGCGGATGCAAACTAAATAGGAGAAAACAGACTTCCTGGTTCTGAGTGATGACATCAGAACCAGGAAGTACCCCCATGGAACAGGGAGGAGTCTACCCAGCACAGACAGCAGAGGCACACCCAGCTGAGAGGAACAACTATAGATATGTCAGCTCAGGACAAGGAGATACCCACTGCAGGGAGGAAGAGGAAACTAAAATTTTCAGAAAAGGAGCTGGAGGTCCTGACTGAGGAGTGCTGCCTGTTCGGCAAGGCATCAAAGAGTGTCCCTGAGACACAAAAGAAGAAGATCTGGCAGGACATCCTGAGTAAAATCAATGCGATTAGGGTCAGCCATCGCACCATTGATGAGGTCCTCAAAAGATGGTACGACCTCAGCTCCAGGACCAAAGAAAGGGTGGCAGAGCGGATGAGGGAGGTGCATGGAACTAGAGGAGGACCATCCACAGTACCACCTCCTACAGCCATTGAGAGCATGGTGGAGACCACTCTGGAGCCAGAGGCTGTGGTAGGAATTGAGACCTGGACAGTCCTGCACCCAGAACATCCAAAAGTAATTAGCAAAAATTACTTATTTACACCATTCAATGCACCATGCACACAACCACAGTACACAAAAGCATGCATCCTCCAGATTTACTCCAGGCCTGTACTGCAACCTACAGAACAATGCATTATGGGCAATGTAGTACAGTAGTCCAACTTTTGAGGAACATTTATTTTGATACACCACATATATGAGAGGCACTGACAGTGTATCCCCTGTGCCCCACAGGTCTCCCACAAGTACCCACCAAGGACCCTACTGTGCAGGGAGAAGAATTTGCCACCATCACAGCAGACGAGGCAGCCATTGTAACAGCAGGGGAGTGCATGACCACACCACTTGTTCACCATGCACGTGAGACCTCTGAAGAGACAGATATGGACACTGAGACAGGCAACCTAACACCGGGGCCACAGATGAGTGTGAGTCGGCCACATAGGTCAGCTGGGCGGACACGGTGAAGTCAAACACATTCAGCAGGTGAGGAGGATGTCACAGGTGAACAATTTCTAGGACTGGAGGCATCCTTACTGAGCAGTCACCGACTGCAAAATAAACATATGCGGTTAATGAACAGGAACCTGCACAGACTGCAACAGACCCTCTCAAAGGGTTTTGCCAATGTTGACACAGAATTCACCCCCATAAACAACAACATGGCAAACCTCACCACCTCCATCAATGACCTGGTCAGGGAAATGGTGGCAGATCGGGCCCATGCAAGGCGCAGAGAGCGCAACACTGCTGCCAGTTTGGACCGTCTGAGTCAGTCTATTGGCCGCCTTGCAACCACTACTACCTGCCTGTCAAGGCGTACCGTAAAGCTACAGGTGGAACTTGGGCATTTTGCCAGTGATGTAGCAAGGGGACTAGGGCGCACCAGTCAAGCAGTGGACCTAATAGAGACCATCCAGGCAGCAAGGGGCATTGGCGATATCCCTCAGGATAGTGAGGACATCTGCAGCATGAACAGCATTTCTGCCTCAGATGCACGCATCCTGCAGAGTAGCAGTGCCGGCCAAGGCTCAGGGGACCAACCAGGATCGTGCCTTGGTGGCTGTAGTCGCAGGAGGGTGTGATTTTGCTAAGCTGGGATTTGCCTGAGGCACACGATGTAAATGTGTCAGACATTACATTTTACTTTTTTCTTGCTGTTTAGACATCAACAGTTCATTATTACGCTCCTGACATTGAAGGGATTATTTTTTGCACTGCACAACCTGGCTATGTGTGTCTTACAATTGTGAGTGTTGTCCCGGTTGCCATGTACCTGCCAAACTAGTGAGTTGCAATGTGGTCCCGTCTCTGTCTGTCCTCCAATGCGATGCTACCATCCCCAGGCTGTGGGTGTGGTAGCTCTTGCTCCTCATTCTCCGAATCTGTGTTGTCAAGGGTGAGATGTAGCCCAAGTCTGCTGGCGATGTTGTGGAGGATGGCACATGTTGCCACAATCTTGCATGCAGTCTCTGGGGCATACTGGAGTGCCCCTCCACTTATGTGCAGGCATCGGAAACGTGACTTCAACAAGCCAAAGGTCCCCTCAATGATAGTTCTGGTTCGCCGATGCCCTATGTTTTAGCACCTCTCATTCAGATTGGCAGGTGTTAGGTATGGGGTGAGTAACCATGGCCGCAGAGCATATGCACTGTCACCTGTGTGACAAAAGAGCAGATATGAGCATGGCTTCACATGGTTACGCAGTGACATGTATTTAAGACATCGGAGTGTACTACATAGTACCTAATAAATATCCTTCGCCAAACTCCCCACATTCTAAGAGTCAGTGTATCCCACTGTGCCTGAATATGTGTGCATCATGTGTACTCCCTGGATATTTAGCCACTATGTCAGTAATGACATTATGGACATCACATACCACCTGGATGTTTAGTGAGTGGGTACATTTCCTATTGCGTAACACATATTCCAGATTTGCTGGTGGGCAAATTTGTATATGTGTCCCGTCTACACACCCTATTACATGGGGGAAGTTGGCAATTCTATAGAAGTCCAACTTGGTGCTGTTAATTTCCTCCTCATTCCTGGGAAGGTAGATGTATCTGGACATGTGTGCGAGTATGGCATCTAAGAACCATCTAAAGAATCGTGACAGGGCACTTTGGGACACCCCACCAGCAACAGCAATCAGCCCGTGGTAGCTACCCGAGGCCAAGAGGTGCAGTGAGCAGAGCACTTGCACATGTGTGGGGATAGAGCAGCCGCGCATTGCCTGGGGTTCTAGCTGAGGTTTCAGCAGTTCAACAATCTCTAAGATAACTGCGCTGCTCAGTCTCTATTTCTCATAAATCTCATCCTCAGTTTGTTGAAATAGGGTCTGCCTGGTTCGGTATATCCTCTCCTGCCTCTGCCTCCTCCTCCTCTGCTGGGCAGCCTGGACTCGCATCCTCCATGCAATCACGTATAGTGCAGCCATTTTGAGAAACCCTGATGCCTTCTGGGTCTCCTTTTATACTTTGATTCTGGTTACCACCTGTTTGGAATCAGTGCTAATCTTGGGGTGCAAAACAAGCTTTTTTGCGACTACTCACAATTTGCGACTGCCTTGTACATTCGGTTTGCGACTCGCAATTTGCGATTTCTTAATTGCGAGTCACAATTTCAAGTCACAATTTTTGCGAGTTGGTAATTGGTCGCATCGCTATTTGGAACTCCGAAATGGCATTGGAACATACCATTTAGTTTTTTGCACGGTCGCAAATAGCGCTGCGACCGATTTGCGACTCGCAAAACTTTCCTACATGTGGCCCACAGTTCTTTGTTTTTTTCAACAAGCCATTCAGCAAGCCAAAGTTGGCCAGAGTTGCTGTCTTTGGAGCTGGGGAACCGGCTTCAAATATTGATGTTGGCTCTACATCCTGTGATACTGGGCAAATTGCTTAACCTCCCTGTCCCCTAACAAAACTGGATGCGTCCTTGATAAGCCTTGAGCCAACCATGTTATCTGTACCGCTTGGAGGAATGGGTTCTAATATGATTTATTGGCAAGGTCTGATGGCTAGAGATGGAAAATATGTGACAGCAAGCCATAACTCTTTGCATTATTATGAGTTACCACTCCACTCCCAAGATACCTTGATGTAAATAGAAAAGTTTTCTTAATTTTTATTATTATTAATTTCATTATTAAAAATTACAATTACAGTAAATGTGATTATATCATTTGATAATAATTGTAATAGTAATTATGACTATATCAAGTACAATTTATAAATGTTTTAATTCATTTCTTTTTCCAGAGCTGGTGATGAATGACCATTCAGCATCATGAAGAAGACTGAAACAAGCACATCCTGTTCCTCTGACCCCTAGTGTATACTTAATTTATGGTCAACTGTCCAACATGGAGTTACGCTGACAAGCCCGCAGGACTACTCATCATGACAAACTCTGTTAGAGGCAGCTCAAGTAAGGAATCCCTTTGCACTGTTAGGCATTACGAGAAATGTGGAAACAACAACACAGTACCTCAAGTATTTTACCACAGGAAGTGCAGGAGTCTATTTACTGTGAAGAGAGATTTCCAGACTATTAAGCGAAAAGCTGAAGCAAGTGTCATTGATGATGGTGGAACGAGTGAGTGCACGAGTAAATGCTTAAATAGAAGAACATCATTAAAGTTAAACGTGTATGCTGAAGAATGTACATTTTGTGGAAAGATAAAAAGCTACAAGGGAACATCAACACATGAGAAATTAATCAAGGTCTCGGAGCTTGAAGTTGACAAAAGGCTTTGAGAGTGTGCATCGATTAATTGTGATTCAAAGATCTCAGCAGTTTGTAGTAGGGACATAGTGGCTACAGAAGCACATTTTCATGCATCTTGTTAATGGAACTGTACAAGGGTTAAAGGAAAGGAGGAAGATCATGCATCTAGCATTCAAACTGATGAGCACTACAAAAATATAAGCGATGAAGCATTTGATGAACTATTTCACACAGTAGAACTGTGATTATTCCTAGCAAAGAGATAATACGTGTGACTACTCTCACTGAAAGGCTTGAAACCCTTATGACATGCAGAGGAATACAGGGAATAGACAAATCAACCAAGAAGCATATTAGAAGAAAATTGGACTCCATGTTCGGTGACAGCCTCCACATATTCCCAGACAACCAAGGAAAATGATTGGCCTAACCTGATAGTGTCATGCTACAAGACATTGTAAGAGAAAACCAGAGTTTGAATAGATAATTATGGCCCTCATTATAACATTGGCAGTAAAAACCGCCTACTGCTGCGGCAACGGGTGCCGTAAGACTGTCGCCGCGGTTACCAGCCGTCCGCCAGATTATGACCATAGCCGGATTTCCGCCAGAAGGATAGCGGAATTCCGGCTACGGCCATGATGGCGGATGGTAATAAGGTGGTGCTGCTGCTAGCAGCAGCGCCACGACATTAGACCGCCGTAGACCATATCATGACACATGATACAGCCTGGTGGTGTTCGGCTGGCGGCAGCAGCGCCCTGTCCCGTCTCCTGCCAGAGGACCCCCTGAAATCAGGTAAGTCGGGTGCTCTGACAGGGGAGGGTGGTGGGGGGGTGTAGTATGTGTGTGTGGGGGTGTGAAGCATGTTGTATGTGTGAGTGCCTGTATGTTGTGTTGTGTGAATGTGTGTGTGCTTGTATGTATGTCAGTGTGTTTGGATGTGTGTGTGAATGGATGTATGCAAGCGTGGATGAATGTGGGTATGAGTGTGTATATGCATGTGTTCAATGGTGCGTGAAGGTGCGTGTATGTCATGGGGGGGTCTGAAGAGGGACGTGGGGTGAGGGGAACCCTGGGCAGGGGGGCGGAGAAGACCCCTATCAGTGACAGGGAAGGAATTACCTGTAACTGATAGTGCCTACCACCATGGTTTTCATGGCAGTAAAAAAGCCACAAAAGCATGGCTGTAGGTGGGGTCATAATCCTGTGGTTGGGCTAGTGACGGCCGCCAATATCATATTATGGGGAAAAATACTGCCAGCTTGTTGGCAGTACTTCTCTCCATTATACCGCCATTCGCCGGGGTTGTAATGAGGGCCTATGTGTTTTAATAGCTAAGGCAACAGTCATGAACAAGATCATTGATAAAACATCATCGCACATAAGAACAATGATTAAAACAAACTTGACATCTTTACCATGGCCATTTCATCCATCAGATGTTGGTAAAGATTCATTTACAATGCTTGATTCCCTTAAACAGTTCCTATTAGGACTTCTGACTGGAGATCCAGAAAACACAAAGCCGTCCAAAAGGGTCACCTTACTGATGTAATCATTCAGTCAGGACATTGTATATGCAGTCACAAATGGCCAGCAGAAACCCTCCAAGCAATTGTTGCTCCCACATGCCATACAAAATCGTGACAGGCAATGTTGATATCATTCACACTCTAAACAGACTTGGTCATGGTATTTCATACTCACAACTGGAAGAAAATTATACTGCCTTGTGTCTTCAGAAAGCCGCTGCTATCTTAAATGAGCAAATTGTTCTTCCAGCCACCATTCAGCCTCATGTCTTCACTAATTTAGCATGGAATAACATTGATAGGCTGGAAGAGACTCTTACTAGTAAGAGGACACCTCATTGAGTCAACGGTATAGCTGTGCAGCCCTAGTTGTTTGTACCACAACCTTTAAAGCTACTCTCCCAAGCATTGAGAAACAAAAGCTAGGAACATTGACCACAACAAATACTGAAGAATTGTTCATGTATGTTTCTGGTAAATGAGTTGGGCCTTACCCATTGATGACATGTACCAAAGTCTTGCCGGTATGTGTCGCTCAATTGAAGCTTGCATAAAATAAGAACATAATTTGATTACAGGACAAGAAGTGAACCTTGCACAGATAATACCTAGTTGGACAGGATTTAGCAGCAGCACTAGAGACCTAGTTAGTGTATCGCAGGGTTCCACTGGCTACTTGCCCACCATTAATGCCCCTGTAAATGAGTTGACAACTGTTTCTGAAATTTTGAAACAGTCAGAGCTAATAAGGGAATCACTGCATTTGGTGAAAATTGTAGATGTCATGGATCAAGCTCTCTAAGCAAAAGCAACTGAAATCGTGTGGAAGCATAAAGCAACATACAACAGAAACATTCTTCGAATGGGCACCTTTCACACCCTTTGCAATGTCATGTCAATTCTTGGAAAACACTTTCCAAACGCTGGCCTTCATGACCTGTGCATTGAAGCAGACATGATAGCAGAAGGATCGATATCATAATTACTAGAAGGTCTTATGTACAATTGTGCAGTTTGAGTACACAAGTGTGTGTATGAAGCTATGTTGAGACTGGATTGGTTGGAATGTATCCCCTGGGTGGAGAAGAATTATGAAGGGGAAATTCAGGTAGTCTACTCCTTCATTGAGGATGTTAATGACTTTGCAAAAGACCTATGCCAACAGAGATTAGATGACCTCTTGGAGAACGCTGCCTTTGACAAAGTAAAAAAGCTTTGGGATATATTCATGGAACATCTTCGTTGTGACAATGGAGATTTCTCTGCATTTTGGATGTTGTATGTGGATTTTGCTGAAAATGTGTTGCTGGATCTACTGCGTGCTGCTCTAGAATCAAATTGGCATTTACATCTTATTGTCATACGCTGTATGATCCCATGGTGTTTTGCATATGACAGTATGAACTACACTAGATATCTTCCTGTATACTATGCCAAAATGACATTACTTGCAGTGAAACGTCCAGAGATACACCACAACTTCATCAACAAATGCTTTTTAGTTCAACTGTCAGATGCTAATCTGTTTGGATGAATTCTGGTCAACAGAGACACACAGGCCCCGGGTGGTACGACAAGGTTCAACCTCAAGGTAGGTGCTATGAAAAGAGATTATATGACAGCTGAACACAGAAGCGCCTTTTTGGGTCAGCTAAGGGAAATTGTTTGTAACAACAGATCAGATCTTACTCATGCAAACCTACATAAGTCACAAATTGAAAAAGACGAAGATGCTGTTACAAAAGCTGTTAGTCTGGTTCAAACCTAGATAATCCCATGTGTTGGGTCACATGATCTCATTAGTCTCTCCACAGCAAAAAAAGGAACCTCAAGACATAGTTCCAACATAACGAAAGCACATGAACTAGGTGAACAGTGCTATATAGACTTCAAACTTGAGTGACTTGATAATAATCAACCTATTAAGAAGTTTCAGGAGCCAATGAAAATTAACAAACTAAAAAACTTCACTAACGTGTTCAAGAAGGAGGCAGTGAACAGCAATGGCGGGACAATCATCACAAAAGCAGACAAAGCACTATTTGGTCAAATCATTGTGACAACACAGAATCTGAACGTTCAAATGGCGGATGTACTCTCTCATCCCTTATGACCTTTAGCATGGGCTGTAGCAACTGTAGAAGGTCTGTTGCGAAAGACAAACAAAGTTGTTTTAGCAACATACGTGCAGAAAAATGTTACCCCTGCTGAGGAAATACCTGGAACTTCAGCCACGCTGATTGATGTAATTGTTCTTGTTCAGAGAGTAAAAGGAGAGGAATGAAACTTTGGTGACGTTGCTATGTCTGTCTTGTCCATTGTTCTGTGGGAAGGAAATAGGAGTCAAAGAATCGAGGTTGTGTTTGATACGTACAATGAGATGTCTTTTAAGAACAGAGAAAGGACAACCAGAGGCGAAGAACTCAGGCACCAGTTACAGAGCATCTCACCTTCCCAGATTGTCAGACAGTGAAGCAAATTCCTAAGCCACATAAGGAATAAAACAACTCTCATCCCATCTCTTGTTAACGAATGAAGGAAACCAGAGTATTTTGTAAAGCTTAGGAATAAGACACTGTCTGGGAATTGTGAAGAAAAAAGCTACAAAATCACATCTACAGGGAGCCACAAAGTGCCCAATCTCAACAGTACACATGAAGAAGCATATGGTCGTTTGTTGCTGCTTTGTGCACATGCTGCTAATGAGGGTTAAGAGGCAATAATGATAAGCTAAGATGACACTGATGTGTTTATTATGTGCTTGGGATTCCGTGACAGAATTGTGACCAGGGGCCAGATGTAGGAAGATAGCAATTTGCGACTTGCAAATTGCGAGTCCCTGCGACTCGCAATTTGCAAGTCGCAAATTGCTATGCAGTACGGTGTCTCTGACACCGACTGCGACTCGCAATGGGGTCGCAATGACCCACCTCATGAATATTCATGAGGTGGGTCGCAAATTGCGGAACCATTGCGAGTATAGGCACTCGCTAACATGGAGGCCTGCTGTAGTCAGCAGGCCTCCATGTTAGCGACCTGCTTTTCAATAAAGCAGTTTTTTTTTTTTTAAATGTAAGGGAAAACGAGCTGCATTTAAAAAAAAAACGAAACCTTTTGTTTCGGTTTTTTCAGGGCAGGGAGTGGTCCCTTGGACCACTCCCTGCCCTGAAAAAATATTCTGGGGTCCAGTCTCAAACTGGAAGGGGTCCCATGGGGACCCCTTCCAATTTGCGAGTGGGTTACCATCCACTTGAAGTGGATGGTAACTGCGACTCCATTTGCGACCGCATACGCGGTCGCAAATGGAGTTGCATACCACTGCGACTCGCAAATAGGAAGGGAACACCCCTTCCTATTTGCGATTCGGAAATGCATTTTGCGAGTCGGTCCCGACTCGCAAAATGCATTTCTGCATAGGAAACACGCATTTGCGAGACGCAAACGGCAAAATTTGCCGTTTGCGACTCGCAAAGTGTTTCCTACATCTGGCCCTAAATTGTTTATGAAATGTAGTGCTAAAATATGCATGCAAGTCTTTGACATTGGGAAAATAGCTTCAACTCTTGGTGAAAATGTTTTTTAAGCTACGATGGGTCTCCATACATTTACTGGCTGTGACACAGTAATCACATTTGCAGGAAAAGGAAGTGTAAGTGCATTCAAAATTCTGTCTGCCAACAGACATACACAGGAAATATTTTCACAGCTCAGAGACGAATGGGAGCTCTCTGAAGAACTAATGGGCAAATTGGAGCAATTCTCGTGCTTGCTGTATTGCTGTCTTCTGAATGATCCAGAGACACCAAGTCCAATTGGAGAGGGTGGAAGTTGGAAAAACACAAGGGAGCAGAGCAACTGGTAGTGGACTGGATAACATATATTGCCTATATAAAACGTGACAACTATTATTATTTGAAATTGTAAGTGAAAATTATGCATATAATCTATATCAATATATAAGAAATACAATGAAGTTGTATTGTATTGTTATTATTGTAAGGACTATATTGTTATTATTACAAATATTAATCATCATTATTTTGAAATTATATTGAATTTAACCAACCTGGTGGAATTAGATTTATTTTTTCACATATTATGATAAAAAATATGAAAACCATTATTTATTTTGGTTATGGTTGCTAATCCAATATTATCAGATAAAAGGCAAAGAGTGATGACTTGCTACCACATATTTTCCATCTCTAGGCATCCATACCGTGCAAAAAAAATCAAGTAAGCACCCATCTCCCCGAGTGGTACCAATGGCCTAAATTTGGGGTACTGGCTCATTGACTCCAGGTCTTCAAAAAGACTTAAAACCAGTCATGGAGCATCTTAGAAAACACAAAGTTAAATACTAGTGGGGCCACCTATTTAGTGTAATCTTCACTTAGAAAGGGAAAACCAGAAAGGTTTGCTTACTCCTGGAAGCCACAAGACTCCTAGAGCTCATGAAAACAGAGCTCTAGGACTTTCTTGTGACTCGAATTCCCCAGGCAAACAACCTGACTGGCATTCTAAATGGCACACAGTCACTCAGCCCTCCAGACCATGAGGTGCCAGGCCAAGATCCTCTAAATCTGCAAAGGCAGGTATCATAGCACACCTCCAAAACATGAACTTGGACCCCAGCTAGGATCTCAGCAGGCCCAGTCAGACCGCACCACAAAGCACCTGTGATTGATCTGTCCCTCCGATTACATCGCTTGCTCAACTGAGCCACCACAGAGGCTGAGTTGTGGACACAGACTAGCGGACACGATCTGCTGCCATTATGTTTTGCCTCTCCGCCTCCTTCCTTCGCTCTTTTTCACTGTTCTCCAGGTGTTCTCCTCCCGTCATCCATTTAAGAAGGTTTCAATCTCTCATTGTGTAGGACAGATCTACCACCCATACCACCCATCTAGGGGTGTCGTATTTGGCCCGGTTGGCCTTGTGTTCCAATATTTTCTGTTCACTGTTATAGTTCGGTTACCTCAGGGAGGATGGCGGGAGGAGGGAACATGGGATAATCCACAATACTACTCACATGTCCCAAGCTCACTAGATGGGAGATCTCCGCCCCTTAAACTCCTGTCCCTGAATCTCAGGGGGCTTAACTCCCCTAGTAAGTGCACCCAAGTCTGGCAATACATCACACAACTTGACACCAGCATTCTCTTCCTACAAGAGACTCATCTCTTTCTGAAGGATGAGTCCTGCATGCACCACCCACGATATCCCCATCAATGTTGGGCCTCCTCCATGGGGAAAACAGCGGGATTTGCCATACTTTGTAAAGCGCACATAGGAAAAGAGCAACACTCTGTCTCAAGGAAAAGGAGGGCCGCTTTCTCAAACTCTACATACTGAGGGCAGGCACCACCCTGACACTCCTAAACATATATAACCTCAACTCAGCACAGGACACTTTCTTACATACTCTCTTTAGAGACCATGTGAAGAACACTAAGGGGTACATAATAGCAGCGGTGATCATCAGGTGGTATAGGATGTAACGCAGGACAGAAGCCAGAATGCCTACTAGGGAATGGGGTGGGGTGATGTTGGCCAACCCAAGGAAGATAATCACTGAACCAAGCCTGGTTGATGTTTGGCTGTATATTCACCTGGGCATTAAGGACTACTTCTACCGATCACACTGCCATAACTCACACTCTTGGATTGACCACCTCTTCATATCTCACTCGCTCCTGCGACGTATGGGCTCAGCAGAGATGCTGGACATCTGCATATCAGACCATATCCACGTTTAGATTTCTTGGTCAAGCAGGCATGGCCCCCCTCATCGGGGCATACACACTGGTGCCTAAAACCCAATATTCTGTGTGACCCCGTAAACAGAGAAACAGGTCCATGGCTATTAAAGATGACTTCTCCACGATCATCCACTCTGTCATCTCCCTAAACATGATATGTGACTCCTTCAAGGCGAAAATCTGAGGCACCCTCGTCACACTTGAAATTGACAGTGCTAGGAAAGCATATTCTTTCAAAGGCCCCCAAACAACTGAAATAAAGGAGCTGGAACACAAGGATAACTAGGGCATCTCCCAGAAAGCTGGCGCTACTGCATGGCCAACTCAGAGCGCATAGGATAAACTGTGCTGAATGCTCGCTATTGTACCTAAAGCAGTGCTTCTAATACAAGAGGGACAGGATGGGGACCCTCCTTGCACTGCACTTCCAACAGGCTATGGCACACAGAGCTCCCATTGCTGGGCAAGACAGCACCTGGGCAACCCGGGACTCGGAGAAGCAGAAAGTGTTCTAAGAATGTTATCAAGCCATGTGAAAGTGGAGTGCTGAAATCCCCTAAAACATCCAGGCTTACTTATCAACGTCCAGCTGTGCGCCTCTACATCTTGCACACTGGGAACTCCTGGATGCCCCAGTAGAGCCTGCTGAAATTTGGGAAGCTCCTCAGGCACTTTCAGCAGGGAAAACTCCGGGGCCTGACAGCCATTCCATTCTACCTCTACTTCTGAACCACCTCACTTTAATATTCAACACCTTACTTCTGCCACAAGTCTAACTCCCACAATATGTAAGGCAGACTTGGTACTCATTCCGAAACCCAGGAAAGACCCTACTAAATGCACCTCCTACCACCCCATAGCACTGTTAAATAAAGACACCAAGCTGTACACTAAAACCCTCGCTTGCTGCTTGGACCCTCTACTTCCTAGCCTAATTGACCCCGAACCAGTGGGCTTTATCCTCAAATGCCAGGCAGTAGACAACATTAGACGCCTATCCCACCAGAGGAAAAGGCACACAAATGCAACAATCTCTCCCTGCTCCTATCCCTGGATGAGAAGAAGGCCTTTGACCAGGACAGCTGGGCCTTCTTGATGGCAGTCTTGCATAAACCTGAACTAGGACCTAAAACGATTGACAGGATCATGGCGGCGAACTCACACCAATCTGCCTACATTCGCTTTAACAGTCTGCTCTCCTCCTGTGAAGATATAATGGGGCATGAGGCAGGGATGTCCACTATCCACTCTCCTCTTTGCCCTTGTGGTCAAGCCACTGGCCGTCCAGATCAGGGATATGCCGGGAATCTCAGGGATCCCCTTAGGAGGCAGCATGCAGGAAAATAACCTCCTCTTTACTCTGACTGACCCCGTGGACTTCCTACCTGCAGTATTTCAGGTAGTCAATGGTTTTGAGAGAGTCTCAGGCTTCAAAATTAACAACGAGAAATCCAAAGCCCTTAATTTCAACATCCCAATGGCCCAGATCCTGTGTCTCAAAACCCTGGCTCCATTCTACTGTGCATTTAACTCCATTTGATACCTGGGCCTTACCATAACCCCTGTCTAGAGGACTGGACCAAAACTAATTGGGTGTCCGTACAACACAACACTTTGGAGGATCTCAGGCGATAGGAGCCCCTTTACATTTCCTGGTTAGGAGGCATTAATGTGATCAAAATGAACATGCTACCCAGGGTATTTTACTTTTTCCATTCTCTTTTAACCCTGATACCTGAGGTAGACATCCATGCTCTCTAAAACGAACTACACACTTTTATAAGGGGGAAGGGAGGTCAAATCCATGCATATCCAATAAACTACTACTCCTCCATCCTCAAGATGCATGGTGGTGTTTTAATGGGCAGCACATCTCCAATATACATCAGAATGGGTGATTCTGGAAAGCAATAAAATATGGCTACACATGGATCGCACAGTGGCCTGCCGGTCACCATAGGTCCTAAGCTAGCTACTGAAACAATGCCGCCCCAAGAGTGAATACATAGTCACACCTACTAGGACCTCGCTTGAGATGTGGAACCACATAGCAGTCAGGAAATCTTCACAATCTTTCCCTCACCCAAAACCACCCTGCTTGGTAACCAAGACCTCTGATTAAAATGCATTTGGGGCCTGGTCAAAGGGGGACTGTAGGACACTCAGCGAACTCTTTCACGTCTCCTTCATCAAATCCTTTGAGCAATGTAAACATAACTTCCAGATCCCATAAATTTCCAGCCTCCAATATTGCCAGCTGCAACACTGGGTCCTTCACCCCTCACAAGCAGCCTCCTAAATCACCACCTGATTCCAGAGGCTGGTCAGGTAATTCTACGGCACCAAAGGTCTGATCTCATGCACTTACGCCACAATACAGGAATCCAAACACTGAACACCACATTTATACCAGACATGTTGGGAGGACGACCTGGGCTGCACATTTGCAGACAGTGGGGCGAACCTTGAAGCAAAATCTCCAAAACCCATAGTAGTACTCCCCAAAGGTAATTGTCCCTGAAGGTAATGTTCCAATGGTACTTGACCCCTGCCAGGCTCTCCTACATGTACGCCAATGCTCCATGACATGGTGGTGCTGCTACACAGACACAGGCACATTCCTGAATATTTGGTGGACCTGTTCTGTGATTCAAAGATACTGGAAATAACTAATTGGGTACACTAAATGGGCCCTGAGCTATCTCATGCAGAGAGACCACAACACCCTAGTCCTGGGCATGAAACCCACCACTCTAGGTTGCATGATATACGTAGGTGCAACATGACCAGGAGAGCCAATCACCTCCTTGCATTATACTGGAAGTGGGTGGATTCCCTCCCCCCCCATGGCATCTTGGTTTCACTGACTCTGACAGATTCTGGCACTGGAACATATATTCCACAACCTTTCCCAAACTGAGAAAAGGTTCACCTACCTCTGGCATCCATTGATTGATTATTTCTCTAAACTGGAATTTCTGCGCTTCAGACCTCCTTGGCTTCGGGTGCTTCACCTTTTAGACTAAAAACTACCCCTACCTCCCTGTCGGGTGGGCCAGAAGGCACGGGTATTTATCAACCCTTCAATATGGTGTGGTGGATCCATCCATTCTATTGAAATTCTTGCCTATACCCACCTGCATGTGATTACTTGCACTGCAACTATGTTTCCTTTATCGCTGTATTGTACTATGAGCATACATGTCACTTACCGCTGTTGAAGTTATAAAAACCAAGATAGTCCTTAAAAAATGTTTGGGTAACCAGAGAGTTTAGAAACTTTGTAAAACTTTTGTAAAGTTGTATTCATGTACTCTGGCCCGCTTTAGGCAGCCAGCTCCAGCAGGGAGTAGGTCAAGGGGGCCAGTAAAGGTATGTAGTTGTAATTGAAAGTGAAATTTAAATTGTATATATATATATATATATATATATATATATATATATATATATATATATATATATATATATATATAGCGCTTATCACTCCTGCTGAGGTGTTGAAGCACTTTTTGGCAAATAGGGAACTACTCTAGAATCCAAGGTTAGTGGTTAATCCAGTGGTTAGATGTTGGTTATTGCAATTAGTCATGTACTTTCAAGAATGAAATTACATGCATTGACTTCAGTTTCTTTGTGATAGATTATATTAATACTAGTTAGGTGTGATCATTAATGAGTGCTATGCTGTTTTATGTGAGCTAGGTATGCTGGAGCAGATTAGCTTGCAAGAATAGGCTTTTAAAGGAGGAGAGTTTGTGATCCATGAAATGAGGTGTCAGCCTTTTGCAGAATTACAATAAGAGAGATTGAGACAGACAGGCATGCGACTGGGAGGAGGCTATGCTAAGAAATAGATGACAGGCGGAGCATAGAAGGTAAAAAGAGGATCACTCTGAACGCAGAAAGCAGAGGAATCAGACAGAAGTCAAGGTTAATTTTTCATGCAAGGGTTAGGACTATAGTGGGAGAAGGCTTTATGAGATAGCACTCAATCTAAGGATGTAAGCTACAGAAAGGAATCTGAGGTTGTAAGCTGTAGAAAGAAAAAAACAGCATTAAACGTAGTGCTCCATACCAGGGGCAGCCAGTAAAACATGTGAGTCCAAGTGTACACATCACTTAAACATTAGGAGCCTGAGCCTCTGTACACTGGACAAGAGTTAGCATAGAAAGAGAAAAGGTCTCATTTAATGATCTGCCCTCACTATTCTGTTTTAAGGTTTTTTTTTTTACTCATACACTGAAAATGAGTTATTTGTCATACGCTAACAATTTCTTGTCAATGTGCTGTCAGATATTGCACTTGGTTTGTTATCTACTCCCTTTCTAAGTTGTTTCTATAGCACAACAGAGCAGCCACTGATACGAAAGGTACTTACAGATAAATCTCCAATTGTATGTTATGCATGTGAGTAGATGTGGCCTGTTTAGTGTATGTATTGTATGTATAACAGAAGTAGAGTAACAGAAGGTCTGGGGGTTCCATTTTGGAAGTCCTTGTCCTGTTCCTATGCACAAGATGGAGGTGATCTTGATTTCCTAGACAGTGGGTGTGTATTGCTGCTATTCTGGAAGCAAAGGGGAGACCTAGACACTTAAGTAGAGACAGAGGAGTCAGATCTTCTACTAACATTGCTTTATGTCTTTTGCTGAGAGGAACCCCCGAATAATCTTCCTATAGCTCTGCAAATTGGTAGATGGTATGGGGGGGGTACCGACTCCGGTTTCTGTTGTTCGGAGTGTGAAGGATTTTTTAGGAGAGACCAGCCTTTTCTCTCGTTTTTAGTCACTGTCTTTGTAGCTATTCATAGCCAGGTGCAGATAATTCACACCTCTTTATGCCTTTATTGTGGGTGCTCCCAGCTGGAGACTACCCTACTGTGAGGAGCACCACCCCACACAAAGGCTGTATAAGCAGGACAGCATAGAGAGGCAATAGGAAATGGAAGCCACCACAAAACAGTTCTCTATATCTAATGCTGACACTATCTTACACAAAAACATTTGGAAACAGTAAATGCAGTTGGTTTTATCTTTCTTCAATGCTGAAATGATCATTTCTGGTGTGGGGAACAACGATGAGGGAAGCTGCAGCGGAATCAGACAAACATTCTTACTCCTATTGACTTATAAGAGGACGTAAAATAAAAGTTGGAAATGTAACATTTTAGGACTAGGAGAACTCCTATGTTGGTACCTTGTATGCAGGTGACTCTTTATATGTATTCCCTGCCCCTTCCTTAGCCAAAGTTAAAAGCAAGCATTGGCAAAGCCCATAGGCCTTGCCTTTGCAAGAGCTATTGGCTTTGCCAATGTGTTTTAGCAATGTTGTACACCAGTGTGGCTGCTGTTTAGCATGGTTAAAAGCTAGTGCTGCAGAGGAGAGTGGTGTCGAGTGTCATAGAGTGGAATGGCGAATAGTGGGGTAGAGTGTTGTAGAGTGGAATGGCACAGAGTGGCATGTATTGGAGTGGCATAGAATGGTGTTGTGAAGCGTGGCGTACAGTGGAGTGGTGTAGAGAAGAGGGGACTGGTGTAGAGTGCATTGGCTTAGAGTGTTGCAGAGTAAAGTGGGGTAGAGTGCAGTGGTGTAAAGAGCAGTGGCACAGAATTCAATGGTGTACAAAGCAGGGTCGTAGAATGCAGTGACATACATTAGAGTGTTGCACTGTAGAGAGAAGTGGTGTAGAGTGCAATGGTGCAGAATGTAGAGGTGCAGAGTACAGTGGTGAGGAGTACTGTGACAGAGTGCACTGGTACAGAGTAGAGTGGCATAAAGTGCAATGGCATAGAATGGTGCAGAGTATAGTGGTGCAGAGTAGAGTATAGTGCTATAGAGTTCAGTGGCATACAGTGCAGTGGAGTAGAGTGGCGTGCTGCAGAGTGAAGTAGCATAGAGTGGAGTGATGCAGAGTATAGTTGCATAGAGTGCATTGGTAAAGAATGCAGTAGTGCAGAGTAGCGTGACGTAGAGTTCAGTGACATAGAGTGCAGTGTTGCAGAGTAGAGTACCATACAGTAGAGTGGTGTAAAGTACAGTGACATAGAGTGGTGTAAAGTAGAATGGAGTAGAGTAAAGTGGTGCAGATTAGAGTGCAGTGGCATAGAGTGAGTTACAATAAAGTTGAGTGGGCATGGAGTGAGTGCACTGGTACGGAGTGCATTGATGTCAAGTGTTGCAGAGTATAGTGACATAGAGTGCAGCGGCAGAATGCAGTGGCATGGATTGGAGTGGTATACAGTAGAGTGTTGTGGCATAGAGTGCAGTGGTGCAGAGTAGAATGGTGCAGCGTAGAGTGGCATAGAGTGCAGTGGCGTAGAATACTGTGACATAGCATGCAGTGGTACAGAGTAGAGTACAGTGGTGTAAAGTGCAGTGGCACAGAGGGGAGTAGCATTGAGTGGAGTGCTGCAGAGTGCAGTGGCAAAGATTGCAGTGGGGCAGAGTACACTGGCGTAGAGTTCAGCGGAAGAGAGTACAGTGTTGCAAAGTAAAGTGTTATAGAAAAATTTATAAAATATGTTCATCTAAAATCTACGTATTTATTCTAGTTGTTTTCCACCCACCGAAAAAAGATTATGGCCCTCATTTAAGAAAAGTGGTGCTACATCTAATGCAGTGCCACTTTCCTTGCACCCCTTAGCTCCCCCTACCGCTACCATGTGTGCGCTGTATTTAATATACAGTTAGGGGCAATAGCATCAACATTTTTGATGCTATTGAGGTACTGTGCAGGATTAGCACTAACATTTTGGAGCTAATCCCGCACAGTACATAGGGCCCCATTGAAAACAATGGTATGCCCTCTTTTAACTCCTACCCTGTGCAGGCGTTAAAGGAATCTCTTAGATTCCACTGCGCCATTTTTGTGGTTCCCCCTAGTGGGGGAATTCCCCCTCTGCATACATTATGACTGGCACAGGCATAATGTGGTGCAAGGGGATACAAAGTTGCACAATGCATGCATTGCAGCACTTTGTAGTTAGGGCACTGCAAATTTGGACTCGTTGGGCCACATTAGCGTCATAAAAAATGATGCTAATGTGGAGCAAGGAGGCACTAGGTCCTCTTAAATCTGAGCCTATAATTCTAATGTTCTATATTAAAGAAACAGGAGCACTGAGGTTTGTAATCTTGCGAGAACATGCACTCACCCAATTATACTTTTATTCCTGGACCAAACGCAAGAAATCAAGAGTACCCTAGTGTGGGAACCTAACATAATTTGCAAAGGGGTCTATAGAAGAAGTATGTACATTTTCTTTACATGAAGGTTGTGTGCTCTTTTGAAGAGCTTGCTGCTGCAGAAATACCCATGTTAGATTTTCCACTTAAATCTCGCATACGTGGGAAACACAGCTTGTGCCGCTCGGATGCTATGTCTGGAGCGCTGCTGCCACCTAACGGACACACTGTGTAATGCATCAATTTATTATGCCTCAATTGTTTTTATGGATATTTTTGTTTTCTGTAATTAGCCATGAACTGTGTCACCATTATTCGTACTATGAAAGAGGCCGTGGCTAGGACAAGAAGATAGCTCTCCATATAAAACAAGATAAAGAAACACAAGCAACATCAAAAAACACTATTAACTGAAAGAAACACGAATAACTGGCGGGTGAGGAGGGAGATAACGAAAGACGACCAAACAGTACCTAAATCATAGCGGAATTAGCCCACAGATTCTAAGTAAAAGGAATAAAACACCAACAGCCGTCCCCTCCATCACCCGCAGCAAGGCCCATATTTATACTTTTTGACGCTAAACTGCGCTAACGCAGTTTAGCGTCAAAAAGTTTTGCGCCGTCTAACGCCATTCTGAAGCGCCATGCGGGCGCCGTATTTATGGAATGGCGTTAGACGGCGCAATCAGACCGGCGCTGCCTGGTTTGCGTGGGAAAAAACCACGTAGACCAGACAGCGCCGGCGTAGGGGGAAAATGGCGCATGGGCGTCTTAAAATGGGGCAAGTCAGGTTACGTCGATAAAATCGTCTTAACCCGACTTGCGCCATTTTTTAACGACGCCCATCCCCCATCAACATGACTCCTATCATTGTAAAGATAGGAGTCATGCCCCCTTGCCCAATGGCCATGCCCAGGGGACTTCTGTCCCCTGGGCATGGTCATTGGGCATAGTGGCATGTAGGGGGGCACAAATCAGGCCCCCCTATGCCACAAAATATTATTAAAAAAAAAAAAAAAAAAACTTACCTGAACTTACCTGAATGTCCCTGGGGTGGGTCCCTCCAGCCTTGGGTGTCCTCCTGGGGTGGGCAAGGGTGGCAGGGGGGGGTCCCTGGGGGCAGGGGAGGGCACCTGTGGGCTCATTTTGAGCCCACAGGCCCCTTAACGCCTGCCCTGAGCAGGCGTTAAAAAGTGGCGCAAATGCGCCGTTTTTTGCCACGCCAACTCCCGGGCGTCACTTTTGCCCGGGAGTATAAATACCACGTAAAGGCCTGGGAGTCATTTTTTAGACGGGAACGCCTCCCTTGCATATCATTAACGCAAGGAAGGGGTTCACGCTAAAAAATGACGCACATTCCGGGAACTTTGGCGCTATTCGCCTCTAACGCCATAGTATAAATATGGCGTTAGTTGGCGTTAGTTTTGCGTCGAAATTGCGTCAAAAAAAACGACGCAATTTCGGCGCAAACGGAGTATAAATATGGCCCCAAATGTTTTTGCCAGATCTCCCAGAAAGCTGTGCTTTTCCCTGGGATGGCTACAAATCTCCTTGCCTCTAAATGTGACTGAACAATCAAATTATAGTAACCGGTCCGACAGCCTAGACGAAAACCAGAAACAAAAAGCTCTTAAGAGACAGTGTGGCAGAACGAAAAGCATGAAAGTGCCCTTTGCTTCAGTAGTTTCCAAACCCCCTCTTTCCCTACTGGAAATTCCTAAAAAGAAGAAAACAACACTGGCCAATCGCTCCAAAATATTTCCCAGCAACGCAAGATAACATCAGTGAAAGAGTGTTAGGTGTGCACCCAGCCCCTCGATGTGAAGAACAGGACAGAAGCCCGTGCACCACATTTAAACTTTAAACACTAGCTACATGGCCTTCGGGCTACACAACCAATCTACAATTTTAATGGGGTTTCAGACCCCTGACCTGCTACTTACAAACAGATCTCCACCACAAACAAGTAAAGCACTTAGGGCCTGATTTAGTTTTCAGTTGACAGCTTACTCCTCACAACGGTGACGGGTGGCCTGTCTGCCGAAATATAAATCTCATGGGAAATAATGGGATGTATATTCTTTCCTCCCCCGACTCCCGGGCTGTTGCTTGCCCTGAGCACTCCTCCCCCCCCCCCCCCCCCCCCCACGCACACACTCCTCCTTTGTTCTTGCTTGTCCGGTCCACACAACCCTTCCCTTGTTGTTTACCCTGTCCACTCCACCCCCCACTACGTTTCTTGCCCCCTCCGGTCCTGCCAGAAACAAATCAACAAAAGTCACCGAAGGGGGTTTCAAGATGCTACGAAGATGCAGATGGTGCTGCATACTCTGCTCTATATGGTCTTTTTGGTGCTGTCTTCATGTGGGGCCAACACAGCGAACTTCATCTCTGATGTAAGGTAATTAGACTTTTTTCTGTGAAGGCAGAGAATAATCCCATGCTAAGAAAAAGGATCACTTTCAGCCATGCTGCACAGCACCTGTGCTGCTCCACAACATAGCTAAATAAAATTGACAAAGCTAAGAACTCTACCTTAGAAGGGACCTTTTAGCATTGTCAATGATTGTTAACAGTCTTCAGAGGACAAAGAAAACCTGAGTCAGCCCTGTCAGGATTTGAGGCTGTTCCCGAGTAACTAGCCCATGGAGCTTATTTATCATCTGCTTCCACTCATAATTAGCGCAGTGGGGCTCTCAAGTCCACCAAAGCACTGCTTTGCAGTTGAGCATGCAATGCCTTAATAATTTGATTAATCATGAAAATAGATAAAGAATCAACATAATCGGATGACAACTTCACTGGCAACTTTCCAGATATTCAGCACCATGTATGGAAAGTTGCCCAAAATTATTAGAAGACTTACGTTCACAACAAAAGACAGGTAGCATCTGCTACCAGAGAGCGAGTAAGTTCAAAACCAGTAATGGAATTAAAAGATGGCTCGGATGTTCAAGGGTAGTCCTATGATGTCAAAACAAACACAGTGTTGGAGTCTAAAGGGGGGACTAAGGCGTTGCAGCTGAAGAGGAGGGATGAGGATGACAAACATGACCCTTACAATTTACTGACACCAATTTTCATGTAAATATGAATGTGTGTACTGTGTTTAGCCAACAAATCTCAAAAGGCAAGCAATTATACACGTTTACTGCAGTATTTCAATTAGTAGTCACTGTCTACGTCAGCAGAAAATCAAATGAAATCAAATCAAATTAGGGTTTATAAAGTGCAACTACTCTCCCGTAAGGGTCTCAAGGCGCTAAGGGGGTTGTCGCCTGAGCTTCAGTTGAAGAGCCAGGTTTTAAGGTCCTTCCTGAGTTAGGGTAGCCATGGTGACTGCCTAAGGTGCAGAGCCAGGGTATTTCATCTCTTTGACACGAGGCAGGTGAAGGATCTCCCACCAGCCGAGGTCTTCTGTATGCGGGGTATGGTGGCTAGCGCTTGTTGAATGGAGAGGAGAGGTCTGGTGGGGGAGTAGAAGGTGATGCAGTGGTTGAGGTAGGTGCATCATAGGTCATCGAGGGCCTTGTAGGCATGGACGAGGAGCTTGAAGTTAATTCTCTTCTCAATAGGGAGCCAGTGGAGGTCTCTGGGGTGATTGGAGATATGTTCGCGGCAGGGAGTGTCCAGGATGAGTCTGACGGAGGTGTTTTGGATGTTCTGTAACTTCTTGAGGTTCTTCTGGGTAGTACTGGCGTAAAGGGTGTTGCCATAGTCGAGTCTGCTGGTAACAGGGGATGGGTTACGGTTTTGCGGTAGTCCTTTGGGATCCATTTGTAGATCATCCGGAGAAGTCGGCGTGTGTGAAAGCAGGAGGATGGAACTTACTTGACTTGGCGGGTCAAGATGAGAAATGAGTCCAGGATGATGCTGAGGTTGCATGCAAGGTCTGTTGGGGTGGGAGAGTTGATGGCCACCAAGAGTCGTCCCAGGCTCATGTGGATGGTCCCAGGATGAGGATCTTGGTCATATAATCTTTCCAGTTTGTCCTCATAACTCTTGGAAGAAGAGATGATGAGCTCGTCTAGGCAGGGACTGAAATGTCCTGTGATGGGCTGTGCTTTCATGGGCTGGCTAGTGTTTCGAGGGGCCCCTGAAACTGAAGTCGGGCTTTGCATGTCTACACATAACTTTGTTATTTCATGGGGGTATTCTAATGTGACGGGGCACGCTGGGCTTCAGGTTGGGCTTGGAACACAGGGTCTACAAAGGGGCACATGTATCTATGAGTTACTAAATTAACACCGGAGGACGTTCTGCAGGTGATAAATTTAATATATGAACATGGACAGTTATGTATGGAGGGGCTTTGCAAGGAAGGGGCTTTCAGAAGGCTCTTAGGACTGTAGGTTCCAAACCATGACCCACAATGGTGGTTCACATGTTCTGTGCACATGGGGTCTTCTAATGGGATTTCAGGGGGTGACCTCTGCACTAGTGTACAATGGTCCCGTAAAGGTAGGCTCTTCTACACAACTCAAGGGATTACACTAAGATGCTTCAAATGGTTACTTCTGCAGTGGTGCTGAAGGGATTTACAGGTGACTGATCTGTTCTCTGCAGGAGGGCTTTTTTAGGGTGATGAGAGCTCTGGCATACAGGAGAGTGACAGGCGGTTGCAGTCTGAAGGAGGGTGGAAGAGCTGAGGGTTCAATGGGTGGTTAGGGGGCCTTGGCACAATGGAGTATGCAGTGCTGCTGGTTTCAAAGGGTGAGCTATGCGGGGAGTTGATGATAGTCCTACAGGACCTTAAGATGGGCTCTTGTAAACTGATTTGGATTCTGCGAGGCAGAGGTTATGAAGGGCAATCAGTAGATGGACGGCCTAGGAGTGGATTGGTTCCCTGCACTGAGCCTCTTCTACGCTGAATGGGATGCTGAGACCTGTAGGATGGTTATAGAGCTGTAGCAGTGCTAGACGGTGCAGAGTCAGGGGAAGATCCCATAGGTGCTTAGTGTGCTGTCCACAGGGGCTCTTGTAAGTTGAGAAGGCTATGGGTGCAGGGGGTCTCTAGGGGGATGGGAGAGCTGCAGAATTCTGAGGATGATATGGAAGCTTTGGGAAGAAGGGGTTCACAGACATGAATGGTGCAGAGAGTGACCGCTGCAGGGGGCTGGATCATGTCCCAGAGGGACCGGGTGTGCTCTCCGTTGGGGCTGTTGTGCATGGGCTCAGAGGTTCGGAGCTGCAGAATTCAGAGGGTGATGGAGAAGCTTTGGGTGGAGATGCTCACAGTGATGAATGGGGAAGAGGGAGGGCCTTACAAGGGTCCAGCAAGGACCCCATATGTGCCAGAGGGGCTCTTGTAAGCTGATGGGGCTCAGAGGGCGTGGGGCAGGATTCACAGGGTGATAAGGAAGCTTTGGAGTGGAGGGGCTAACAGTGATGAAGAGTGAGGAGGGGGCCTTACCTGAGAAGGGAATTTTCCTGCAACAATCTGAACTAACATTACCAGATCTCCCCACGTCCTCCAGGACACCATTTTCCAGATCCATTCTTTTCTTTCACAACCAATTGCATTCTGGGAGTTATAGTCTTGATTGATCAGAACTGAACAAATTCGAATAACATGCCTGAAAAGAGTGATATATAAATGGAAAGCCCATGACTGGAACATGGAGTAGTCATCTACAGTTTTACAGATTGCATGCTCTCTGAAAGCCTCCTCCCATAATACTGCTAAAACCCTGCATGAAAACTGACATGGAGGTTAAACCTTTGACTGCTTCTCTCCTTTCTAATGAATGACCTTCCCCTTACCTTTCATCGTCTGCATGCCTCCTTTATAGGAGTATAGACTTCTCTAAGTTGCCTGCCTGTCTTTATCCTAAAATCTATTATTGTATTTCTGCAAATTGCCCACTCGTCATTTCATAGACTACAGCCTCTCCTACTTGGAAACAATATCCTTGCATCTTAGCAATACCTTATCTCCTTTTTCCTGCCTGTTCATCCCACCAACAATTTGTATAAACTCACATAGCACCCACTAATGATCACATCTAACTCCTATTGATTTAATCTAAAAGAAATAAACTAAAGGAAATACATGGAGTGGTTCAGTGAGTCACCTAAACTAATCCCCATAAACAACAATGGCCAATAACCACTGAATTATCTACTAACCTTGGGTTCCTGAGCAGTATGTTCTCCCTGTAAAGCATTTCAATGCTTCATCAGAATGGTAAGCATGAACACTTTAGACATGCAATAATAACACAATAAAGTACTTTAGTATACTTTAGTATGAACACAGCCAGTCTCAAAGTGTTTTGTCTGTTACCTGTATACAGCCCTCACTCCTCCTACAGAGCCTGGGAATCACCTTTATTGAACATCTGGACGCTTCAGCAACTACAGTCATTGGCATGTCTTATGGGACCCGCTAAGACTCTGTCTATTTATGGACTGAAGGGGGTAGAAGGTCTGAAAAGAGTAACCCCACTGCACTCTACAGGCTGAAGGATCAAGCTGGAACCAATTCCTGTTTATTCCGGGGGAACAGGAGGAGGATTCATGGAAAGGGCCCCCAGAGGAGTATTATTTTCTCACCTCAGACCCTTGGCTGTTTGGTGTATCATCCTGCCTCCTATGAAATGGTTCCTTCGGGCTGCATGAAGTACTATTTTGCACCTCCCATATACAGTGACTCAACACTTAATAAATTATTTACCCAAACATGTTTTCCATACAGAAAATAGGCCTGGGCGGAGTTTGCGTAGCGATGCTACGTGGAACTCCGCGAAGTCGCAAAAAAACGGAGTCGCGCTATGTGGAGTTCCTCTAGTGGGCAAAGTTTTGCGCGCCCATTCACATGTTGTAGGAAGTTGGCTCTGTATGTGCTATTTCAAAGTAAGGAATAGCATGCACAGAGTCCAAGGGTTCCCCTTAGAGGTAAAATAGTGGTAAAAAGAGATAATACTAATGCTCTATTTTGTGGTAGTGTGGTCGAGCAGTAGGCTTATCCAAGGAGTAGTGTTAAGCATTTGTTGTACATACACATAGACAATAAATGAGGTACACACACTCAGAGACAAATCCAGCCAATAGGTTTTTATATAGAAAAATATCTGTTCTTAGTTTATTTTAAGAACCACAGGTTCAAATTCTACATGTAATATCTCATTCGAAAGGTATTGCAGGTAAGTACTTTAGGAACTTCAAATCATCAAAATTGCATGTATACTTTTCAAGTTATTCGCAAATAGCTGTTTTAAAAGTGGACACTTAGTGCAATTTTCACAGTTCCTAGGGGAGGTAAGTATTTGTTAGGTTAACCAGGTAAGTAAGACACTTACAGGGCTTAGTTCTTGGTCCAAGGTAGCCCACCGTTGGGGGTTCAGAGCAACCCCAAAGTCACCACACCAGCAGCTCAGGGCCGGTCAGGTGCAGAGTTCCGAGTGGTGCCCAAAACACAAAGGCTAGAATGGAGAGAAGGGGGTGCCCCGGTTCCGGTCTGCTTGCAGGTAAGTACCCGCGTCTTCGGAGGGCAGACCAGGGGGGTTTTGTAGGGCACCGGGGGGGACACAAGTCCACACAGAAATTTCACCCTCAGCAGCGCGGGGGCGGCCGGGTGCAGTGTAGAAACAAGCGTCGGGTTTTCAATGTTAGTCTATGAGAGATCTCGGGATCTCTTCAGCGCTGCAGGCAGGCAAGGGGGGGATTCCTCGGGGAAACCTCCACTTGGGCAAGGGAGAGGGACTCCTGGGGGTCACTTCTCCAGTGAAAGTCCGGTCCTTCAGGTCCTGGGGGCTGCGGGTGCAGGGTCTCTCCCAGGCGTCGGGACTTTAGGTTCAAGGAGTCGCGGTCAGGGGAAGCCTCGGGATTCCCTCTGCAGGCGGCACTGTGGGGGCTCAGGGGGGACAGGTTTTGGTACTCACAGTATCAGAGTAGTCCTGGGGTCCCTCCTGAGGTGTTGGATCGCCACCAGCCGAGTCGGGGTCGCCGGTTGCAGTGTTGCAAGTCTCACGCTTCTTGCGGGGAGCTTGCAGGGTTCTTTAAAGCTGCTGGAAACAAAGTTGCAGCTTTTCTTGGAGCAGGTCCGCTGTCCTCGGGAGTTTCTTGTCTTTTCGAAGCAGGGGCAGTCCTCAGAGGATGTCGAGGCCGCTGGTCCCTTTGGAAGGCGTCGCTGGAGCAGGATCTTTGGAAGGCAGGAGACAGGCCGGTGAGTTTCTGGAGCCAAGGCAGTTGTCGTCTTCTGGTCTTCCGCTGCAGGGGTTTTCAGCTGGGCAGTCCTTCTTCTTGTAGTTGCAGGAATCTAATTTTCTAGGGTTCAGGGTAGCCCTTAAATACTAAATTTAAGGGCGTGTTTAGGTCTGGGGGGTTAGTAGCCAATGGCTACTAGCCCTGAGGGTGGGTACACCCTCTTTGTGCCTCCTCCCAAGGGGAGGGGGTCACAATCCTAACCCTATTGGGGGAATCCTCCATCTGCAAGATGGAGGATTTCTAAAAGTTAGAGTCACCTCAGCTCAGGACACCTTAGGGGCTGTCCTGACTGGCCAGTGACTCCTCCTTGTTATTCTCATTATTTTCTCCGGCCTTGCCGCCAAAAGTGGGGCCTGGCCGGAGGGGGCGGGCAACTCCACTAGCTGGAGTGTCCTGCTGGGTTGGCACAAAGGAGGTGAGCCTTTGAGGCTCACCGCCAGGTGTGACAATTCCTGCCTGGGAGAGGTGTTAGCATCTCCACCCAGTGCAGGCTTTGTTACTGGCCTCAGAGTGACAAAGGCACTCTCCCCATGGGGCCAGCAACATGTCTCGGTTTGTGGCAGGCTGCTAAAACTAGTCAGCCTACACAGATAGTCGGTCAAGTTTCAGGGGGCACCTCTAAGGTGCCCTCTGTGGTGTATTTTACAATAAAATGTACACTGGCATCAGTGTGCATTTATTGTGCTGAGAAGTTTGATACCAAACTTCCCAGTTTTCAGTGTAGCCATTATGGTGCTGTGGAGTTCGTGTTTGACAGACTCCCAGACCATATACTCTTATGGCTACCCTGCACTTACAATGTCTAAGGTTTTGTTTAGACACTGTAGGGGTACCATGCTCATGCACTGGTACCCTCACCTATGGTATAGTGCACCCTGCCTCAGGGCTGTAAGGCCTGCTAGAGGGGTGTCTTACCTATACTGCATAGGCAGTGAGAGGCTGGCATGGCACCCTGAGGGGAGTGCCATGTCGACTTACTCGTTTTGTCCTCACTAGCACACACAAGCTGGCAAGCAGTGTGTCTGTGCTGAGTGAGAGGTCTCCAGGGTGGCATAAGACATGCTGCAGCCCTTAGAGACCTTCCTTGGCATCAGGGCCCTTGGTACTAGAAGTACCAGTTACAAGGGACTTATCTGGATGCCAGGGTCTGCCAATTGTGGATACAAAAGTACAGGTTAGGGAAAGAACACTGGTGCTGGGGCCTGGTTAGCAGGCCTCAGCACACTTTCAATTGTAAACATAGCATCAGCAAAGGCAAAAAGTCAGGGGGCAACCATGCCAAGGAGGCATTTCCTTACACAACCCCCCCCCAAACGAAAGAGGATGAGACTAACCTTTCCCAAGAGAGTCTTCATTTTCTAAGTGGAAGAACCTGGAAAGGCCATCTGCATTGGCATGGGCAGTCCCAGGTCTGTGTTCCACTATAAAGTCCATTCCCTGTAGGGAGATGGACCACCTCAACAGTTTAGGATTTTCACCTTTCATTTGCATCAGCCATTTGAGAGGTCTGTGGTCAGTTTGAACTAGGAAGTGAGTCCCAAAGAGGTATGGTCTCAGCTTCTTCAGGGACCAAACCACAGCAAAGGCCTCCCTCTCAATGGCACTCCAACGCTGCTCCCTGGGGAGTAACCTCCTGCTAATGAAAGCAACAGGCTGGTCAAGGCCATCATCATTTGTTTGGGACAAAACTGCCCCTATCCCATGTTCAGAGGCATCAGTCTGCACAATGAACTGCTTAGAATAATCTGGAGCTTTTAGAACTGGTGCTGAGCACATTGCCTGTTTCAGGGTGTCAAAGGCCTGTTGGCATTCCACAGTCCAGTTTACTTTCTTGGGCATTTTCTTGGAGGTGAGTTCAGTGAGGGCTGTCACAATGGATCCATATCCCTTCACAAACCTCCTGTAATACCCAGTCAAGCCAAGGAATGCCCTGACTTGAGTCTGGGTTTTTGGAGCTACCCAGTCCAGAATAGTCTGGATCTTGGGTTGGAGTGGCTGAACTTGGCCTCCACCTACAAGGTGTCCCAAGTAAACCACAGTTCCCTGCCCTATCTGGCATTTGGATGCCTTGATAGAGAGGCCTGCAGATTGCAGAGCCTTCAAAACCTTCCTCAGGTGGACCAGGTGATCCTGCCAGGTGGAGCTAAAGACAGCAATATCATCAAGATAAGCTGTGCTAAAGGACTCCAAGCCAGCAAGGACTTGATTCACCAACCTTTGGAAGGTGGCAGGGGCATTCTTTAAACCAAAGGGCATAACAGTAAACTGATAATGCCCATCAGGTGTGGAGAATGCTGTCTTTTCTTTTGCTCCAGGTGCCATTTTTATTTGCCAGTACCCTGCTGTCAAGTCAAAGGTACTTAGAAATTTGGCAGCACCTAATTTATCAATGAGCTCATCAGCTCTTGGAATTGGATGGGCATCTGTCTTGGTGACAGAATTGAGCCCTCTGTAGTCCACACAAAACCTCATCTCTTTCTTTCCATCTTTGGTGTGAGGTTTGGGGACTAAGACCACTGGGCTAGCCCAGGGTCTGTCAGAGCGCTCAATTACTCCCAATTCCAGCATCTTGTGGACTTCCACCTTGATGCTTTCTTTAACATGGTCAGATTGTCTAAAGATTTTGTTCTTGACAGGCATGCTGTCTCCTGTGTCCACATCATGGGTACACAGGTGTGTCTGACCAGGGGTTAAGGAGAAGAGTTCAGGAAACTGTTGTAGGACTCTCCTACAATCAGCTTGCTGTTGGCCAGAGAGGGTGTCTGAGTAGATCACTCCATCTACTGTACCATCTTTTGGGTCTGATGACAGAAGATCAGGGAGAGGTTCACTCTCTGCCTCCTGATCCTCATCTGTTACCATCAACAGATTGACATCAGCCCTGTCGTGGAAGAGTTTAAGGCGGTTTACATGGATCACCCTCTTGGGGCTCCTGCTTGTGCCCAGGTCCACCAAGTAGGTGACCTGACTCTTCCTCTCTAGAACTGGGTAAGGGCCACTCCATTTGTCCTGGAGTGCCCTGGGAGCCACAGGCTCCAGAACCCAGACTTTCTGCCCTGGTTGGAACTCAACCAGTGCAGCCTTTTGGTCATACCAAAACTTCTGGAGCTGTTGGCTGGCCTCAAGGTTTTTGGTTGCCTTTTCCATGTACTCTGCCATTCTAGAGCGAAGGCCAAGTACATAGTCCACTATGTCTTGTTTTGGCTCATGGAGAGGTCTCTCCCAGCCTTCTTTAACAAGGGCAAGTGGTCCCCTTACAGGATGACCAAACAGAAGTTCAAAGGGTGAGAATCCTACTCCCTTCTGTGGCACCTCTCTGTAAGCGAAAAGCAGGCATGGCAAGAGGACATCCCATCTCCTTTTGAGTTTTTCTGGGAGCCCCATGATCATGCCTTTTAATGTCTTGTTGAATCTCTCAACCAAGCCATTAGTTTGTGGATGGTATGGTGTAGTGAATTTATAAGTCACTCCACACTCATTCCACATGTGCTTTAGGTATGCTGACATGAAGTTGGTACCTCTGTCAGACACCACCTCCTTAGGGAAACCCACTCTGGTAAAGATACCAATGAGGGCCTTGGCTACTGCAGGGGCAGTAGTCGACCTAAGGGGAATAGCTTCAGGATACCTGGTAGCATGATCCACTACTACCAGGATATACATATTTCCTGAGGCTGTGGGAGGTTCTAGTGGACCAACTATGTCCACACCCACTCTTTCAAAGGGAACCCCCACCACTGGAAGTGGAATGAGGGGGGCCTTTGGATGCCCACCTGTCTTACCACTGGCTTGACAGGTGGGGCAGGAGAGGCAAAACTCCTTAACCATGTTGGACATATTGGGCCAGTAGAAGTGGTTGACTAACCTCTCCCACGTCTTGGTTTGTCCCAAATGTCCAGCAAGGGGAATGTCATGGGCCAATGTTAGGATGAACTTCCTGAACAGCTGAGGCACTACCACTCTCCTAGTGGCACCAGGTTTGGGGTCTCTGGCCTCAGTGTACAGGAGTCCATCCTCCCAATAGACCCTATGCGTTCCATTTTTCTTGCCTTTGGACTCTTCAGCAGCTTGCTGCCTAAGGCCTTCAAGAGAGGGACAGGTTTCTTGTCCCTTACACAGCTCCTCCCTTGAGGGTCCCCCTGGGCCTAAGAGCTCAACCTGATAAGGTTCAAGCTCCAAAGGCTCAGTTCCCTCAGAGGGCAGAACTTCTTCCTGAGAAGAGCGGTTCCCTTTCTTTTGCTGTGCTGCAGTGGGTTTCCCAACTGCCTTTCCTGTTCTCTTGGTAGGCTGGGCCATTTTTCCAGACTCCAGCTCTACTTGTTCACCCCGTGCCTTGCACTGTGCTCTTGTTTTCACACACACCAGTTCAGGGATACCCAGCATTGCTGCATGGGTTTTTAGCTCTACCTCAGCCCATGCTGAGGACTCCAGGTCATTTCCAAGCAGACAGTCCACTGGGATATTTGAGGAGACCACCACCTGTTTCAGGCCATTGACCCCTCCCCATTCTAAAGTAACCATTGCCATGGGATGTACTTTTCTCTGATTGTCAGCGTTGGTGACTGTGTAAGTTTTTCCAGTCAGGTATTGGCCAGGGGAAACCAGTTTCTCTGTCACCATGGTGACACTGGCACCTGTATCCCTCAGGCCCTCTATTCTAGTCCCATTAATTAAGAGTTGCTGTCTGTATTTTTGCATGTTAGGCGGCCAGACAGCTAGTGTGGCTAAATCCACCCCACCCTCAGAAACTAGAGTAGCTTCAGTGTGGACCCTGATTTGCTCTGGGCACACTGTTGATCCCACTTGGAGACTAGCCATACCAGTGTTACCTGGATGGGAGTTTGGAGTGGAACCTTTCTTGGGACAGGCCTTGTCTCCAGTTTGGTGTCCATGCTGTTTACAGCTATGACACCAGGCCTTTTTGGGATCAAAGTTTTTACCCTTGTACCCATTGTTTTGTGAAGAGGCTCTGGGCCCACCCTCCTGTGCAGGTTTTTGGGGGCCTGTAGAAGACTCTTGACTATTTTTAGTTTTGGTTGTCTCATCACCCTTCCCCTGGGGAGTCTTTGTGACCCCTTTCTTTTGGTCACCCCCTGTTGAAGTCTTGGACACCCTTGTCTTGACCCAATGGTCCGCCTTCTTTCCCAATTCTTGGGGAGAAATTGGTCCTAGGTCTACCAGATGCTGATGCAGTTTATCATTGAAACAATTACTTAACAGGTGTTCTTTCACAAATAAATTGTACAGCCCATCATAATTACTTACACCACTGCCTTGAATCCAACCATCTAGTGTTTTCACTGAGTAGTCTACAAAGTCAACCCAGGTCTGGCTCGAGGATTTTTGAGCCCCCCTGAATCTAATCCTATACTCCTCAGTGGAGAATCCAAAGCCCTCAATCAGGGTACCCTTCATGAGGTCATAAGATTCTGCATCTTGTCCAGAGAGTGTGAGGAGTCTATCCCTACACTTTCCTGTGAACATTTCCCAAAGGAGAGCACCCCAGTGAGATCTGTTCACTTTTCTGGTTACACAAGCCCTCTCAAAAGCTGTGAACCATTTGGTGATGTCATCACCATCTTCATATTTAGTTACAATCCCTTTAGGGATTTTCAACATGTCAGGAGAATCTCTGACCCTATTTATGTTGCTGCCACCATTGATGGGTCCTAGGCCCATCTCTTGTCTTTCCCTCTCTATGGCTAGGATCTGTCTTTCCAAAGCCAATCTTTTGGCCATCCTGGCTAACTGGATGTCCTCTTCACTGGGGCTATCCTCAGTGATTTCAGAGGTGTTGGTCTCTCCTGTGAGGGAACCAGCATCTCTGACTATTATTTTAGGAGTCAGGGTTTGAGGGACCCTGTTCTCCCTAGATAGGACTGGTAGGGGGGAATTTTCCTCCAAGTCACTATCCTCTTCCTCTGAGTTGCCACCCTCAGAGGGGTTGGCCTTTTCAAACTCTGCCAAAAGCTCCTGGAGCTGTATTTTGGTAGGTTTGGGGCCCATTGTTATTTTCTTTATTTTACAGAGTGACCTTAGCTCCCTCATCTTAAGATGGAGGTAAGGTGTGGTGTCGAGTTCCACCACAGTCACATCTGTGCTAGACATTTTGCTTCTAAAAGTTGGAATACTTTTTAAGAATCTACAACTGGTTCTAGAATCTAATTCAAACTTTTACAAACTTTTAAACTCTAAAAGAAATGCTAAACAGGATCTAACACAAGGCCCTAGCAGGTCTTTTAAGAATTTAGAAAACTTTTCAAATTGCAAAAATCAATTTCTAATGACAATTTTGGAATTTGTCGTGTGATCAGGTATTGGCTGAGTAGTCCAGCAAATGCAAAGTCTTGTACCCCACCGCTGATCCACCAATGTAGGAAGTTGGCTCTGTATGTGCTATTTCAAAGTAAGGAATAGCATGCACAGAGTCCAAGGGTTCCCCTTAGAGGTAAAATAGTGGTAAAAAGAGATAATACTAATGCTCTATTTTGTGGTAGTGTGGTCGAGCAGTAGGCTTATCCAAGGAGTAGTGTTAAGCATTTGTTGTACATACACATAGACAATAAATGAGGTACACACACTCAGAGACAAATCCAGCCAATAGGTTTTTATATAGAAAAATATCTGTTCTTAGTTTATTTTAAGAACCACAGGTTCAAATTCTACATGTAATATCTCATTCGAAAGGTATTGCAGGTAAGTACTTTAGGAACTTCAAATCATCAAAATTGCATGTATACTTTTCAAGTTATTCGCAAATAGCTGTTTTAAAAGTGGACACTTAGTGCAATTTTCACAGTTCCTAGGGGAGGTAAGTATTTGTTAGGTTAACCAGGTAAGTAAGACACTTACAGGGCTTAGTTCTTGGTCCAAGGTAGCCCACCGTTGGGGGTTCAGAGCAACCCCAAAGTCACCACACCAGCAGCTCAGGGCCGGTCAGGTGCAGAGTTCCGAGTGGTGCCCAAAACACAAAGGCTAGAATGGAGAGAAGGGGGTGCCCCGGTTCCGGTCTGCTTGCAGGTAAGTACCCGCGTCTTCGGAGGGCAGACCAGGGGGGTTTTGTAGGGCACCGGGGGGGACACAAGTCCACACAGAAATTTCACCCTCAGCAGCGCGGGGGCGGCCGGGTGCAGTGTAGAAACAAGCGTCGGGTTTTCAATGTTAGTCTATGAGAGATCTCGGGATCTCTTCAGCGCTGCAGGCAGGCAAGGGGGGGATTCCTCGGGGAAACCTCCACTTGGGCAAGGGAGAGGGACTCCTGGGGGTCACTTCTCCAGTGAAAGTCCGGTCCTTCAGGTCCTGGGGGCTGCGGGTGCAGGGTCTCTCCCAGGCGTCGGGACTTTAGGTTCAAGGAGTCGCGGTCAGGGGAAGCCTCGGGATTCCCTCTGCAGGCGGCGCTGTGGGGGCTCAGGGGGGACAGGTTTTGGTACTCACAGTATCAGAGTAGTCCTGGGGTCCCTCCTGAGGTGTTGGATCGCCACCAGCCGAGTCGGGGTCGCCGGTTGCAGTGTTGCAAGTCTCACGCTTCTTGCGGGGAGCTTGCAGGGTTCTTTAAAGCTGCTGGAAACAAAGTTGCAGCTTTTCTTGGAGCAGGTCCGCTGTCCTCGGGAGTTTCTTGTCTTTTCGAAGCAGGGGCAGTCCTCAGAGGATGTCGAGGTCGCTGGTCCCTTTGGAAGGCGTCGCTGGAGCAGGATCTTTGGAAGGCAGGAGACAGGCCGGTGAGTTTCTGGAGCCAAGGCAGTTGTCGTCTTCTGGTCTTCCGCTGCAGGGGTTTTCAGCTGGGCAGTCCTTCTTCTTGTAGTTGCAGGAATCTAATTTTCTAGGGTTCAGGGTAGCCCTTAAATACTAAATTTAAGGGCGTGTTTAGGTCTGGGGGGTTAGTAGCCAATGGCTACTAGCCCTGAGGGTGGGTACACCCTCTTTGTGCCTCCTCCCAAGGGGAGGGGGTCACAATCCTAACCCTATTGGGGGAATCCTCCATCTGCAAGATGGAGGATTTCTAAAAGTTAGAGTCACCTCAGCTCAGGACACCTTAGGGGCTGTCCTGACTGGCCAGTGACTCCTCCTTGTTATTCTCATTATTTTCTCCGGCCTTGCCGCCAAAAGTGGGGCCTGGCCGGAGGGGGCGGGCAACTCCACTAGCTGGAGTGTCCTGCTGGGTTGGCACAAAGGAGGTGAGCCTTTGAGGCTCACCGCCAGGTGTGACAATTCCTGCCTGGGAGAGGTGTTAGCATCTCCACCCAGTGCAGGCTTTGTTACTGGCCTCAGAGTGACAAAGGCACTCTCCCCATGGGGCCAGCAACATGTCTCGGTTTGTGGCAGGCTGCTAAAACTAGTCAGCCTACACAGATAGTCGGTCAAGTTTCAGGGGGCACCTCTAAGGTGCCCTCTGTGGTGTATTTTACAATAAAATGTACACTGGCATCAGTGTGCATTTATTGTGCTGAGAAGTTTGATACCAAACTTCCCAGTTTTCAGTGTAGCCATTATGGTGCTGTGGAGTTCGTGTTTGACAGACTCCCAGACCATATACTCTTATGGCTACCCTGCACTTACAATGTCTAAGGTTTTGTTTAGACACTGTAGGGGTACCATGCTCATGCACTGGTACCCTCACCTATGGTATAGTGCACCCTGCCTCAGGGCTGTAAGGCCTGCTAGAGGGGTGTCTTACCTATACTGCATAGGCAGTGAGAGGCTGGCATGGCACCCTGAGGGGAGTGCCATGTCGACTTACTCGTTTTGTCCTCACTAGCACACACAAGCTGGCAAGCAGTGTGTCTGTGCTGAGTGAGAGGTCTCCAGGGTGGCATAAGACATGCTGCAGCCCTTAGAGACCTTCCTTGGCATCAGGGCCCTTGGTACTAGAAGTACCAGTTACAAGGGACTTATCTGGATGCCAGGGTCTGCCAATTGTGGATACAAAAGTACAGGTTAGGGAAAGAACACTGGTGCTGGGGCCTGGTTAGCAGGCCTCAGCACACTTTCAATTGTAAACATAGCATCAGCAAAGGCAAAAAGTCAGGGGGCAACCATGCCAAGGAGGCATTTCCTTACACATGTCGTTTAACATCACTGGCAACGCGAAGTATATCCTTGCATTGGAATTCTCCCGCAAACGGCACCACGCAGTTCGCATGCGCTGCAATCTTGTTTTTTTAGCTTATTATGGGGCTGGGGTCTACTTTTATATCTCTCTATAGCTCTCCCATCACACTTTTAAAACCTATTTCCCCCTATTTTCTGTTGATTATATTACTGTAGTGAATCCTAGTTTGTTTTAACGGGATAACAGGAGTTAGCTTAGCCGTAGGCTTGTAAACTCGTGTCCCCGTCACCCAGTGACTTTTAACCTACTTAGCTTGCTCTGTCTTAGTCCATTTAATTATTTATTTCCTTTAAGATGGCGGCCTTGTTTATAGTTAGGCCACTTGTTATGGGTTCTATTATCAGTGTCACTGCGCCAAGGCGTCAAGATCAAGCACGAAAGACAAACATACAGTAGGTATTCACACTTAGGGATTTTCCCTCTCTATACTTTCGAGGGATTGTTGATATTAATTGCCGTACCAAGCATGCCTGTTATCTATTGTTATGAATAACACTTATGTCAGGGGACCTTGTAGATCTGTATAAATACAACACACTTTAGACAGATAATCAGAGGGATTCCGACCAGAGGGCATCGCCACCATCGCTGATACCGATGCTGCAGTCATCTTGACGCTGACCCAGTCTTCGTGTCCCTGCGGAGTCTGAGATAGAGACCTCATTCCAAGGTAACGAGGGTTGGGGGCTCCTCTCATGGACACAGCTTTGGCAGATTAGGTTTAACGAACCCAGCTCTCCTTTTAGGTAGGAGGTTAGACCTATTCTCCTTAGGGTATTAGGGCTTATTCCATCTTATACATATACATATATTTCTTTCATATATTGCACAATGGTGGGGGTCTTTATAACAATGACTCTCTTCTTCACAATACTGTTGCTTGGTATATTGATTATCCTAATCATTGCAGTTCATGCAACCTATCACAAATTGCAGTTATGTTGAATAAAAACTATTATAACTTCACTGCATCTGTGTTATTGCCTTTGTTTGTATGAGACATAATAAATATGTGAGAAAAGGATAATTTCCGTTTAACCACGACAACCCTGAGAGATCTTACTTTGAGTCCATGCGTAAGCGACTGCTACAAATCACCTTTTACTATTGTGTTTCTGGTGAGGTACTGCTAGTAAGACGGTAAGGTTTGGACAACAGTTACAACTAGTTGTGGGAAGAGACTTAGGGGGTCATTACAACATTGGCGGTAAAAGCCGCTTACCGCCGTACAGAAGACCGCCAATACACTGCGGCGGCGGGAGACCGCCACAGCTATTATGACACACATCACGGAATCCGCCGAAATTCAGACACCCACACAAGTCCGCCACACCAAAGGTCAGCGATAAATATGCAGAAACAAATCCTCCACCTCCACGCCAACAGAAACACGCCCATGCTATTACGACCCACGAATCCACGCGGCGGTCTTTCAACCGCGGTATTCCATTGGCGGTACACATCGCCGCGCTCAAAATACACACACACATACAAAACACCGCCACATTGGACAATTCCAAATACACACACCTGATACACATACACACACCACTCCCACACACCCAACACAATATAAAACACACACCCACATCACCCACAAACCCCTACGACCACAAATTAGAGACGAAGGCCAGAGAGAGACAGCACAGAATAGATAACACCATCACACAGAGGCACACTACACCATCAACCACACAACATCCACGCACAAAACACCACATACCACTACACTCACCACACTCATCAATACATACACCACCCCACACATCACACACAACACCCCATGTCAGGCCAAAGACACCCCCGCTTCTCCGAGGAGGAGCTCAGGGTCATGGTGGAGGAAATCCTATGGGTAGGTTCACAGCTATTTGGCTCACAGGTACAGTACACATCCATAGCCAGGAAGATGGAGCTATGGCAAAGAATAGTCGACAGGGTCAACGCTGTGGGACAGCACCCAAGAAATAGGGAGGACATCAGGAAGAGGTGGAACGACCTACGGGGGAAGGTGCGTTCCACGGTCTCCAGGCACCACATCGTGGTACAGCGGACTGGCGGCGGACCCCCACCTCCTCCCCCACAACTAACAACATGGGAGGAGCAAGTCTTGTCCATCTTGCATCCTGAGGGCCTCGGAGGAGTCGTTAGAGGAACGGACACTGGTAAGTCAAATCTTCACTATCATATCCCCCACCCTACCTGCATGACATCACACACCCTCACCCTCACACCCTCCCCTAACACCCTAACTCCTCACTAATCTACCCATAACACCAACCACCCATCCCAACCCCAAGACCTGCATGACACAACTAAGCATGGACACCCATCACTAAAGCATGCCCACTGCACAGACCCACAACACCCCCCAACCATCACCACACAAGCCCCCACACAGGAATGCCTGCACTGGGGTTCACGCACACCCAACCATTGCACACCATGAAACACACACATGCAATAATCATGTACTTATACCCCCGCAGGAACCTGAAGGAACGTCACCACACCAGAGGGTCCAGACAACACCACTCCACCCCCAGAAGAGGCCCACAGTGACGACAGCAGCTCTGCCCTACTGGATCTTGATGACCAGCCCGGACCATCGTGGGCATCAGGACAGTCGGTTCCCCTTGCCCAGCCACAGCCCAACACCGAACTGCCACCCTCTGGTAACACCAGCACAGCACCCACCCAGCGGGCCCATACCTCCCTACCCAGGACAGGTCAATCAGCGGTGTGTCCACCACTACAGGGCACCCAGGGTAACCCACCACCCCAACAACAACAGGGACCTGGGGGCAGTGGTAGTGGGCACACGGTCCAGGGGACGGAGGCACTGGAACACCGGGGAACTGGGAGGGCTGCTGTGCGACAGAGGGAGGACAGGCCAAAGGAACCAACTCTCCACAAGGCCCTATCCTCCATCATGGGAGCATACCACCACTCCCAGGAGACGATGGCAATGGTCATGGACAAGTTGCAGGAGACCCTGCGTCTGCAGGAGGAGCAGTATTTGGGGTTCAGGGAGGAGCTCAGGACCATCGGCTCCGCCCTGGGCACCATCGTAGGGGTGGTGACGGACATTCAAAAGACCTTGAGGGACACCGTGGCACTCCAAGGGGCCCCTGACACTAGCCAGGACGATGAAATGCCCACCACCTCCGCCGGCGCTAGTGGACACGATGCCCCGCCACAGGACCAACACACCAGCACCCCACCCCCTGCAGACGGACAACCACCACGAAAGCGGGACCTGAGATCCAGGAACAGGACAGAGCAAGATGGCAAGACCCCCGCCAGGAAATAAGACTACCCTGATTGTCCCCCCACTGTCCCACTTTGTTACCCTGTCCATACTTAAACTTCCCCAGCTCCACTTCCAATGGCCAGATGTGCAATGTACCTGTGAGACTAATAGACAGGACTCTGCCATGGACATTCTTCCACCATGACCTCTCCCCATTGCACAACCCCCCTACATTTTTATGCACTTCAATAAACACCCTTGAAACCTTAATAATATTGGAGTCAGTCAATGATTGTGAACTTTGTATTGTCAATTACAGTGTTAAAAAAGGTTACCCATTGGAAGGTCAACATACCAATGTCACACATCACAAGCCTTTCAAGGGTGCAAGCTGTTGACACGTAGGTTACCACATTACTGAAACTGAAATGGAAGGGGACAACTCAGTTACCAAATAGGGAGTGAAATGTAGGTACAGGATAGAGGTAGACGTGTGAAATGTAATATAATGTGAAACATGAAATTGTACTCACCTGTGTCTCATTGAAAATATTGCTGTATGACTGACTCCCTGTTATCGTTTTCATCTTCATCAGCTTCCTCCTCATCACTGTCCACAGGATCCACAGGCTCACCCGCTGCAACAACACCGTCATCTGGATCATCCTCCTGCAGAAAAGGCACCTGGCGTCGCAATGCCAAGTTATGGAGCATGGAGCAGGCGATGATGATGTCGCACACCTTCTTCGTGAGTAGAATAGGGACCCACCTGTCATATGGAGGCACCTGAACCTGGCCTTCAGGAGGCCGAAGGTACGCTCGATCACCCTCCTAGTCCGCCCATGGGCCTCATTGTAGCGTTCCTCTGCCCTGGTCCTGAGATTCCTCACTGGGGTCAGTATCCAGGACAGGTTGGGGTAACCAGAGTCCCCCAATAGCCATGCACGGTGCCTCTGGAGTTCACCCATCATATCAGGGATGCTGCTATTCCGCAGGATGTAGGCGTCATGCACTGAGCCAGGGAACATTGCATTTACCTGCGAGATGTACTGGTCTGCCAAACAGACCATCTGGACATTCATGGAATGATAACTCTTCCTGTTCCTGTACACCTGTTCATTCCTGCGGGGGGGACCAGAGCTACATGGGTCCCATCAATGGCACCTATGACATTGGGGATATGTCCAAGGGCATAGAAGTCACCTTTCACTGTAGGCAAATCCGCCACCTCAGGGAAAATGATGTATCTCCTTCCGTGTTTCAGCACAGCAGACAACACTCTGGACAAGACGTTGGAAAACATAGGCTGGGACATCCCTGATGCCATGGCCACTGTTGTCTGAAAAGACCCACTTGCAAAGAAATGGAGCACTGACAGCACCTGCACGTCAGGGGATATTCCAGTCGGATGGCGGATTGGTGACATCAGGTCTGGCTCCAACTGGGTACATAGTTCCCGGATTGTGGCACGGTCAAACCGGTAGGTCACGATGACATGTCGTTCTTCCATTGTCAACAGGTCCACCAGCGGTCGGTACATCGGCGGATTCCGCCATCTTCCAATATGTCCCAACTGACGGTGCCTAAGAAGGACAACAGCGAAAAATCTGTCAGCATTCCTCCAGGTATGTACCCACAGTCACACACAAGACTACACCAGACAATTAACCCATCCGGGAAAGGTTTTGAGTGTAGGCTTCGGTATGTGTGACGCAGTAGTAATTGAAGCCATTTGGGCCCCTCAAATGGCGGCTGCCTGAGCTCTAAACTGGGCCAATGGAATTGTGGGGTAACTGCGCTGGCGTTGGACACCGTCGCGGTAGGCAGTTGTAGAGCGCGGCGCAATGCTGCATTGGTTAACATTGGACCCTATGGGTCCCAGGAGCCAATGAACAGGTGTGCTGGTGGTGATGATGCGCACTGCCGCGGACGTCACCGCCGCGGATGTCACCACCATTTTCTATCTGTTCAATCAATAGATACCTGACCTTCGAAAGGAGAGGACCTACACTGTTAGTGCTGCTGTGACCTCGGTCTGGAAGCGACGATGGCTGCTGCGTCTGGGGAAAGGGCCCCTGCCTTCACTGCACAGGAGTTGAAGAAACTTGTGGATGGGGTCCTCCCCCAGTATACGCTACTCTACGGTCCTCCAGACCAACTGGTTAGTACACAGGGAGCATGTTGTAAGGGCTAGGCCTGTGTGGAGAGGGCTGGGTGGATGAGGGAAGGGGGCAGAGTACATAGAACAGACATGCATGGGGATGAATGGGCCACAGGGATAGAGTTGGGAGGGGGCCAATTACAACGACGGTGCTGTAGGTAATGACTGTTCCTCTTTCCTTGTGCATGTCATGTAGGTCAGCGCCCACCAGAAGAGGGACATTTGGCGTGCCATCGCCAAGGAAGTCCGGACCCTGGGGGCCCACCAGAGACGGGGCACCCACTGCCGGAAGAGATGGGAGGACATTCGCCACTGCAGCAAGAAGACGGCGGAGGCTCAGCTGGGGATGGCCTTCCAACGTGGGAGGGGTGCCCGTCGCACCATGACCCCCCTGATGTTCCAGATCCTGGCGGTGGCCTACCCGGAGTTGGATGGGCGCTTAAGGACATCACAGCAGACACAAGGGGGTGAGTACAACCTCATCCTATGGACTTTGCTTGCAGTGGAGCTGTCTGGGTGGGGGTGGTGGGCTGTGGGTGTCCCTAGGCCAGGGCGAGTTAGGTAGGCAAGGCCCCTCCGTTATGTAGGCCATGTGGCACTCTACCCCAGCTAAAAAAAAAGCCAAATTGATGTATAGTTGCCCCTTTGCCATCCATGTGGGCAGATTTCTACCATTGCCATGTAGGCCCTATCCCAGAAATTGCACGTGCAGAGGGCAGGAGCACGGCGTAATGCAGGGGGCTGCTGCGTTTGTCTTGTCCGCCAACGGTAGCGGTATGCCATGCACTAAAACTCTCTTTCTTCTGTCTCCCCCCTTTTTCTGCTCTCCCTGTCCTTCTGTACATCAGCATCAACAGGCGGAGGTACAGTGGCACTGGAGCACGAGGGAGCTGCATCCCACATGGCCATGGAGGGCCACACCACAGACTCTGAATTCACCAGTGGGACGGAGGGCGAGGCGAGCTTCACGTCAGCCACAGGATCACCAAACAGCGACACGGACTCGTCCGCCGATGGGAGCTCCCCTGTGGTGGCGGCACCATCTGTGCACCCCACTTCTACAGGTACAGCCGCCACCTCCCCTACCAGCACCGCCCTCCCAGCAGCCCCTCAGCGTTCGCCCGTGCCCGCTCACCCAGGAGGGTGGGCATCACCTTCGCCCCAGGCACCTCAGGCCCTGCCCCAGTCACCCCTGCTGCCCTCAGTGAGGAGGCCATTGACCTCCTCAGGTCACTCACTGTTGGGCAGTCTACCATTGTGAATGCCATCCAGGGTGTAGAACGAGAGTTGAAACACGGTAATGCATTCCTGGAAGGCATTCATTCTGGTCAGGCTGTCCTTCAGCGAACCCTGCAATCTCTGGCCTCAGCACTGATGGCAACCATTGTCCCTGTGTCCAGCCTCCCCCCTCCAACTTCCTCCACCCAGACCGAATCCCCTGTACCCCAGCCCATCCCAAGCACACCTACAGACCAGCATGCACACAAGTCAACACACACAAGTAGCTCAAGCAAACATAGGCACTCACACAAGCATCAGACCCATACAGATACAGCAACATCCACTGTCTCCACTGTGTCCCGCTCCTCCTCTTCTCCCTCCTCCCTCCCAGTGTCATCTCCACACACATCTGCATGCACCACATCTACAGGCACTAGGACTCGCACCAGGACACCCAGCACCACAAGCCGCTCACCTGCACTCACCACCTCTACTGCCATATACACGTCCCCTGTGTCCTCTCCCAGTGTGTCTGTGATGCCCCCTCCCAAAGTACACAAACGCCGGCAATCACTCACCCAACATCCATCCACCTCACGACAGCCTCCAGTACCTGCACCTGCACCTGCACCCAAAACAGCTAAAGTGACACCTCCTACAACCACCTCCTCTTCCTCCACTCCCAGAGCCCCTCCAGCTACCCATCCCAGTGTACGTCAGAAACTGTCCCTATGTCAAATTGACCTTTTTGCCCCCACCCCCCTTCCAATTCATCAGTCCCGTCGTAGCGCCTCAGCCAAAAAGCCTCCAGTACCAGTGGTGCGTGTACCAGGTTTTTGGAGTGCCCCATCCACCAGGGCAGGCAGTAGGACCCGGAGCCAAGGCACTGTCAGCCCACCCCCTGTAAAGGCTCCGAAGTTGGAGAGTGGACGACGGGACCGTGTCAAGACTCCTGGTGGGACAAACAGTGAAATGGGATCCAAGGCGATTGGTGAGTCATCTGTAACTCAAAAGAAGGTGGGGAAGGTCCCGAGGAAGTCTCCCCAACCTGTTGTGAGTGTCACGGCGGAGAAGTGCGCCATCATTTCCGGCGGGCCAGACACAACCTCCAGCACCGTCGTTACTGGTCAGGAGACCACCGCCAGAGTCACAGCCCAGGAGGGCACAAGTATCGTCACTGGTCAGGAGACCACCGCCGGAGTCACATCCCAGGAGGGCTGAAGTATCGTTACTGGTCATGAGACCACAGCCAGAGTCATAACCCAGGAGGGCTCAAGTATCGTCACTGGTCATGAGACCACTGCCAGAGTCATAGCCCAGGAGGGCTCAAGTATCGTCACTGGTCCAGAGACCACCGCCAGAGTCATAGCCCAGGAGGGCTCAAGTATCGTTACTGGTCAGGAGACCACCGCCACCGCCGGAGTCACAGCCCAGGAGGTCTCAAGTATCGTTACTGGTCAGGAGACCACCACCACCGCCGGAGTCACAGCCCATGAGGGTCCAGAATCCCACAGCTCCGCTGGGCAATAATGGATCGTCAAGCCACACACCAACGTCCAGTGTGGAGTTCGTCATGCCACACACCAACGTCCAGTGTGGAGTTCGTCATGCCACACACCAATGTCCATTGTGGAGATCGTCATGCCACACACCAATGTCCATTGTGGAGATCGTAATGCCACACACCAATATCCGTACCAGAACCGCCATTGCAAAGCACCGCTGAACAAGGCCAAGACCGCCATGGTGAAGACCGCTGAACAGGCCAAAGACCGCCATGGCAAAGCACCGCTGAACAGGCCAAAGACTGCCATGGCAAAGCACCGCTGAACAGGCCAAAGACTGCCATGGTGAAGACCGCTGAACAAGGCCAAGACCGCCATGGTGAAGACCGCTGAACAGGGCAAACACCGCCATGGCAAAGCACTGCTGAACAGGCCAAAGACTGCCATGGCAAAGCACCGCTGAACAGGCCAAAGACTGCCATGGTAAAGACCGCTGAACAAGGCCAAGACCGCCATGGTGAATACAGCTGAACAGGGCAAAGACCGCCATGGCAAAGCACCGCTGAACAGGCCAAAGACTGCCATGGTGAAGACCGCTGAACAAGGCCAAGACCGCCATGGTGAAGACCGCTGAACAGGGCAAAGACCCTGTGGGTATGAATAGTCCGGCACATCAGGCATCGTTCTCCCATGTGAAGCTGGGACAGTGACAGGACATGTACTTTCACGGGGAGACTCATCCAGTCTGGGCACCAGTCCCACCCAGTACCAGTAGAGAACTGCATCTACTTGCGAAGATGTGTCTTTGCACTCCCCAGGATGGCACAGTGGGCAAGCCACCCACTGTAGAGACTTGAGAGACTGTGACTTTGCACTCCCCAGGATGGCACAGTAGGCAAACCACCCACTGTAGAGACTTGAGAGACTGTGGCTTTGCACTCCCCAGGATGGCACAGTGGGCACACCACCCACTGTAGAGACTTGAGAGACTGTGGCTTTGCACTCCCCAGGATGGCACAGTGGGCAAACCACCCACTGAAGAGACTTGAGAGACTGTGGCTTTGCACTCCCCAGGATGGCACAGTGGGCAAGCCACCCACTGTAGAGACTTGAGAGACTGTGGCTTTGCACTCCCCAGGATGGTACAGTGGGCAAGCCACCCACTGTAGAGACTTGAGAGACTGTGGCTTTGCACTCCCCAGGATGGCACAGTGGGCAACCCACCCACTGAAGTGACTTGAGAGACTGTGGCTTTGCACTCCCCGGGATACATCAATGGGCATGGAGCCCCGTCGTGGATCTGACTTCGCATTCATGTGGCTGAGGTGCCCCCCCTCCCCCCTGAGGTGCCTGTATTGTTTCTATCTGATGCCCCGGCAGTGTTCTCTCGCAGTTCCGGCTCCATGGTTTCCTAGTTCCTCGTGGGATGTGTTGAGGTGAGCGTTTTCCCATAGCAAAAGCTGTTTCCGCCGTGTTTTTATCCACGGTGAATCCGCCCCGGAAAAGGTGGCGGATTGGTGTGTTGTGATAGTGTGGGCGGTACATTGTCTCCCGCCTGTCTGTTGGCGGTGAACGCCGCGCTGTTTGTCTGTACCGCCGTGGCGGGCGGTGTGTTAAAGTGGCTGTCTTAGTTGGCGGTTTCCGCCAGGGTCGTAATTCCCTTTTTTTTGTCTGCCGGCCTGTTTGCGGTATTACCGCAGCGTTAACACCGTCCGCCAGGGTTGTAATGACCACCTTAGTCACCTACAAACGAAAGTACTGTCATCCTGAGACCAGCAGTCTTGCTCAAAGCAAGAGTCCAAACTACGACATTACCTTTTCTCTTTGTGTTTTTATATTTTAAGTTTTCTCTTAATTTTTTTGTGTTTTTTTGGTGACTCTTTTACTTTTTTTTTTTTTGCTTTACTCTCTTTTTTTCCCTTCCTTCTTCCTTTCTCTTCCCTGCCAAGTCCCAAGCACCATGGCAAAGAGCAGGGGAGTGGCAGCGCCACGCCCTCAAACACCACCGTCAGCCGCCTTCCTTGCGGGAGGCGGCGATATGAAGGGGGTGCAGCCCGCACCATTTTTTCCAAGGTGGAGGTGGCTGCCTTGTTGTTTTATGTGCAGCGCCACTTACACTCCACATTGGCAGCAGGTGGAAGGCCTGGGTCTGGGTACGGCCTCTGGAAGCACCAGCAATGCTGGTAGAGGGTGCGCCACAGCTCTGGGGTCTGGTGCACCCAGCAACAGCTTACGAACTGGTAGGCCGATATCCTGGACCGTGAAACAGACCTGCTCGACCTGCTAGGCGTAGAGGTTGCAGGGCTCGGTGAGTAACATTAAATATTAGTTGTTTCTTCCCAAAAAGCAAGCATGCTGCTCACACGCAGGTAAGATAACTTTATGTTCCTAATTGTTTTCCTACTCCACTTCGATTTATCTGTTTGGTAAATTCTTCTTATCCCTTCACTATCCTATTTACTTATTTTCTATATTTCAAGTTTCTTTACTTCAAACTGTCTGGCTGTACAATTCTGTCTGTAGCTTCCTTTCTTTTGTTTTTTTGTCAGTGAGCTTTCGCTCTTCCCTTATGTATCTTATCTTGTGGAATGGTGGTAAGGCTCAGAGAACCCATGTACTTAAGATTGCATGCCCATGTGAGGTATTCTGCACATGTTTTGTGAGAAGGCTTCATTTTTCTTTCTCCAGCTCTATCATTAAAAAAAGGAAAAAAAGGTGTTTTTGAACATGGTAGTATAATTTTTTGTACCCTCCAATGTTGTTTTAAATTAGGATACTAATAGTTGATAACCGTGCACCATGGTTGGAAGTATGAGGAGGATGGCCCCATTGCATTAGCCAACCAAGACCATATGTCCTTGATTGACCAATTCTTGCACCCTTTTATTTCTCCTAAAAAACTCAGATTCATCAATAGCTAGCTCTGCCCCTCCATTACCAACATTTTTTTTTACTCGACTACCTGGCTTTTAAAAAATTTCCAACCAACAAAATGCCCACCTGATATTTTGATAGAAGGGAAGTCTGTAACCAGAATACATTGATGTATTGCGGTTGCATTTTGCTATTACAAAAAAAAAAAAAATAGGCAGAGGCGTATCTGGTGTCTAAATTATGTAATGTTTTTTCTAGTCTCACTCACTATTGGTGCCGGGGCCAGCAGCGCCAGCGCAGACTTGGCTGCTGGAGTGGATGAGGGGGGAATCTCAGCGAGAGGAGTGGTTGGCGGTGGTAAGTCCTAACGCTTGCTTATTGACAGTTAGTAATATAGGCCCTCATTATAACATTGGCAGTCAGCTGACCGCCACGCCGGCGATGGCAGTAGCACCGTAGCCAGGCTAGGGGTGAAGACCAGCAAATTATGACCATGGCGGTGATCCCTCCCATAGACAGCCAATGTACCACCCGAACCGCCAGTGCAGTCCGTCCACTGACCACGGCGGTAGCCATCTTCAGAAAGGCAGAAGACAACAACCCACCCACCATATTATAACAGACCGCCAGGATTTCCGGGGCAGGACCACCGCCACCAAAAGCCTGGTGGAAACACATCATATAAAAGGAGACACTCACCTCCAGGGACACAGATGAGTCAGCGGCCGCCATGGAACCTGAACTGGAAGTCTTGCTGATGCTGTACCACGTGATGGCAGTCCAGGGACACCAACACAGATGAAACGATGACGGTGAGTACAGCCACCTATCAAACAAGGGAGGGAGGGGGGAGTGACACACCCACACACACAACACACACCAAACACACATACCACACACCCAGCACAATCTGTAGAGTAAATCAACAGCAACATAACCCAGGAGCAAAGAAAGCTAGGACACATACCTGTGGTCTAACTACTGCAATAATGTGGGAAAATGAGCTCAATTTCAAATAAATAAATATATAAGTATGTACATATGTCCAGCAAGGGCCATTGGCCAGTCCACAGTCACAGTTGACTCCTGACAGCCCAATCACTCCACTGGGCAGGGGCATCAAGATGTAATTAGGCAGGCATCTCAGGGGGTGGTGGGTGAGGGGTTTTTCTTCTTAGGAAGGGGTCCCTGGGCTTGGGTTTGGGGGGCCGGGTCTTTACCCTTCTGTTTAGGGGGTTGGGGAGTGGGCTTGGGGCAGGGGGTTGGAGCGCCACTCTTGTGCCCCTTAGTGGCAGGTGTAGACTTAGGGGGATGAACAGGAGTCGAATGGGAGGTGGAGGTACTGGGCTAGGGGGAGGGATCTTTCTCTTACAGGCGGGACGGTGGGGGGAGGGAAGAGGTCAAGGAGGGAAAGGAAAAGCTTCTTAGGACCAAGGGGGCGGGTTATGGAGGAGGATTGGGAGTGGAGGTAGAGGGAGTGGTTGTAGGAGGAGTAGGTGTGCTGGACTTGGGTGCAGGAGCATGGACAGTGTGTGTGTGAAGTGGATGGCTGTTGGGTGTCTGAGTGGGAATGTTTATGTGTAATTGGAGGGGGTAGGCAGAGTGGGAGAGAACAAACAGGACGTGTGTATGTATGTTGTGGTGGTGTCTGCAAGTGAGGTGGGTGTGCTGCATGAGGTTGTGATGGTGGTGGTAGTGACTGCGCATGTGGTGTGTGCATGCATGTCTGTGTGTCTGCTGTTGTGGTGACTGTGGGAAAGGCTGTACAGGTGGAAGGTTCTGGGACAGATGATGCAGTGCATACAGGTGTGAGTGTTGATGTGACTGTGAGGGAGGAGGAGGAGGGGGAGACAGTGGAGGCAGTGGCTGTTGTAGTATGTGCATCTGTGTGTTGGGTGTGTGTGTGTGTGCTTGTGGAGTGAAGTGTGATGCCTATGTTTGTCTGTGTGAGTCCTGTCTGCTGTTTTGGGTGCATGCTTGTCAGATTGTGTGCGTGGGATGGGATGGGGGAGAGGGCTTTGGGACTGGGAACATGTAGTTGGAGGGGGGACGGTAGAACCAGGGACACTGGGTGCTCTCAGGGAAGAGGCCAGAGCCCGAAACAATCTCTGTAGGGCAGCCAAGCCACTGTGAATGCCCTCCAGGTAGGCACTGAATTGCTGCAGCTGGTATGCCAGCTCCTGGATGGCATTCACTATGGTTGACTGCCCTACAGAGATGGATCTCAGGAGGTCAATAGCCTGCTCACTGAGGGCAGCAGGGCTGACTGGGGCAGGGCCTGAGGTGCGTGAGGTGCCTGGGGCGAAGGAGACGCCCACCTTCCTGGGTGGGCTGGCACAGGCAACTGGTTGGGGGGCTACTGGGAGGGCGGCGCTGGCACGGGGTGGTGGTGGAAGATCTAGTAGCTGAGGTGGTCCCAGAGGGATCCGCCACCACCAGGGAGCTTCCATCGGAGGAGGAATTAGAATCTGTAGTCATCGCTCCTGTCTCCCTTGTGGTGCTCCCCTCCCCCTCCAACCCACTGGTCCCCTCGGCGTCTGTGCTCTCTGCCTCCTAGGTCCTGTGGGCTGCAGTTCTCCCACTCACCGGTAAGCCTGCTCTTTCGCCAGAAGATGCAAATGCACACAAGGACCGGATGAGAAAAGGAGAAATGGTGGGAGAGAGAGAAAGGGAGCACAGGGTCAATCACAGTAACAACAGCACATATGGCATACACATCACAATCACTCACTGGGACTAACACAGTGCAGTATGGACCACAATGACAAACCATTACCTGGGTACAACAGCAGTAAAGAACCCAAACACTACCATCTGCACACCTACTGGGACTCACTAAGCCCTGTCTGCCATGGTATGCTAGCTACTTACCAATACCAAATATACATACTACCCTATATAGCTAAGTGGACCACACTGGAAAAGCTAAACCGGCATATTGGGGCACCCACTGACTAGAACCTTGTACCCAAACCCCATGCCATACAACAAAAAATAAAAAAGCACACACTCAGTACTCACCCCCTTGTTGCCTCTGTGCTTCCCTCAAGCACCCATCCAACTCAGGATTGGCCACCAGCAGTATGCAGGCCATTAGGGGGGGTCAGGCTCTGACGGGTACCCCTCCCTCGTTGGGAGGCCATCCCCAGCTGGGCCTCCACGGTCTTCCAGGCCCAACGTCTCAGGTCCTCCCACCATTTCCTGCAGTGGGTGCTCCGTCGGCTATGGACCCTCAGGGTCCACACTTTTTTTGCGATGGCACGCTACAACCCTTTCTTCTGATGGTCACTGACCTGCAGAGGAGACACAGAGAGAAGGACACCATGAACTCAACAAACCATTCTTTGACACAAATGTGTTACATTCTGCATATGTCCCACATTAAGCACAGACATGACCCCTACCTCTACAGACACATTGTATGCAGCCAATACCTCCCCCAAATGACACACTGCCAGCACACACATACATCTTCTTGCAGCCATGTCGCATCCAACGTACCCATGATGTACTCAACTGTTGGTCTCGAGGTCCATACAACTGCCCATACAGGGGTAGGACCCCATCCACAATCTTTTCCAACTTCTCGGATGTGAATGTTGGGGCCAATTTCCCTGTAGCACCAGCCAATCCAGGTTCGGGACACAGGTCACAGCAGCACACGCAGTGGAGATGCTCAACCATAGAGAGTCAAGAATCAAGTGAAGAGGCACAGAGGAAATGGCAGTCACGTCTGCGCCGGTGCACACCGTCACCATTGATCATCATTGGTTCCTGTACTCCACAGAGCTCTATGTTAGCCAATGAGGAGTTGCACGGCGGTAAAGACCGCCTTCCGCCATGACGCCAAACGATGGCGGAGTGAAGTCACTTACACCTGTCCCTGTATACAGTACAGGCAGTTTCCATTTCCTAATGCTAGTACTCATGTTGGACAAATTTATGTGCGTCATTGGTATCAATTGTACACACCTATACAATTCCAGTCTTCTATATAAATACATGCTCTGTGCACTGTGATATTGTGTGTCCATACTTCCTGTAGTCACACACATTTCAATTTTGTCTCAGTTAGATACCAACCACTGCGGAGGATGGGGAGAAGGAGGCAAGCACCCGTGTGCAGACCCCTTGTGGACTTGGCTACCCTGGAGAACCGGCACATCAGACTCACCTATCGTCTGGACAGGGCCACAATCACTGAGCTGTGTGCACAGTTAGAGTCTGATCTAATTCCTGCTGTCCGTAGCACCACAGCAATTCCCCCTGTAGTACAGGTACTCTCAGTGCTCCACTTCCTGGCAAGTGGTTAATTCCAGGTGACAGTGTGCTTGGCTGCAGAAATGTCACAGCCAGTGTTTTCGATAGTGCTTGGAAGGGTTTTGGCTGCCTTGCTCAAACACATGAGCAGCTACATCTAATTCACCCAGGTTGAAGATTTGCCCACTGTGAAGGCTGGATTCTATGCCATGGGACACATACCACATGTGATTGGGGCCACTGACGGGACTCATATTGCCTTGGTCCCTCCCAGGGCAACTGAGCAGGTCTACAGGAATACGAAGAGTTACCACTCTCTAAAGGTCCACATGGTGTGCCTTGCTGATCAATACATCTCCCACGTCACTGCCAAGTTTCCTGGACCTGTACATGATGCCTATATATTGAGGAATAACAGCATCCCACAGGTGATGGCACAACTACAGAGGCATAGAGAGTGGCTCATAGGTGAGCTTGCGTCTTCACACAAGGTATGTCATGGTATACCAACTGGAGTTGTACTCCATGCCATTGTACATGGATAATGTGTGTCCCTCACTTCTTCCAGGTGACTCTGGCTACCCAAACCTGTCCTGGCTGTTGACCCCTGTTAGGAATCGGAGAACTGGGACTGAAATTCGGTACAATGATGAACATGGCCATACCAGGAAGGTTGTAGAATGCACATTTGGTCTACTGAAAGCCAGGTTCAGGTGCCTCCATTTAACAGGTGGGTCTCTAAGCTACACCCCTAAGAAGGTCTGCCAGATTGTGGTGGTCTGCTGCATGCTGCACGATTTGGCCTTCAGACGCCATGTGCCCTACCTGCAGGAGAAGGGGGAGACAATGCACCTGTGGCAGCAGTGGATATGGAAGACAGTGAGGAGGAGGAAGAGGAGGAGGATGTGGACAACAGGATACATATCATTCAGCAGTACTTCCAATGGCACTCAGTTAAGACTGTATATCTGTTCATATCTCTATTTTAGTTAAGTGATGTGTGCCAGCTGTGTTGTGCCATTCATTGCCTAATTGACAGTCACTTATCCCTTCCCTTTTTGAAGATGTTGGTGTGGTCACAACTGTGTAATGACGTGATAAATACAGACTGCTTAAACACATTTGTTGGGTGGATTCACACATTACAGGACATTTGCACAGGATACTACAGTTCAATACACTACATTTTTCTGCCTGTTAAAGTACTAATGCTTCAGTTGTGTTCAAGGGTGTTTATTGAAGTGATAATAATGAAGAGATGGTGCAATAGAGTAGGGTGATAGTTGAGGAAAACTTCAGTGTAGTGGCCCAGTTGGTTTGTAGCACAGGTCCAGTGTCCATGGGGCCGTAGGAAGAGGAGCAATGGCAGTCCAAAGTAAACAAGGTGACTCAGTAGCACCTAAGGGGGACATTCTGGGGGGGCTCATTTCCTGGCGGTGGCCTTGGTCTTGGCAACAGTCTCTGGTGTCTGTCTGGGTCACAGGGAACGTTTGCGGGGTGGTTCTCCTGCTGCAGAGGGAGGGGTGCTGGTGGCCTGTGGGTCTTGTGGCAGGTCCTCCTGTCCACTAGGTGCAGCAGATGTTGATGGCTGGTGAGTGGACTGGGTAGTGGAAGTGGGCAGCTGGTGTGCTCTGTTCTCCTGGGTGATGTCACCCAGCACCCCTCCAATGGAGGTCATGTTGGCATTTAGGCCCTGCAACTACTGCCTGACCTCCTGCTGGTGTAGCCCCTGCAGCCACTGGTTTTCTCCTGCATGATGGTGATCACCTGGCTCACCCTGTCCTTGGATTTTTGGTATGCCCCCAGAACATGTGTGAGTGCCTCCTGAGCAGTCGGTTTCCTGGGCCTGGACTCCTCCTGGTGCACAGCGTACCTCCCACTGTCCCTGGCCCCCTATGCCTGTGTCCCCTGAATGGTGTGCCCACTCCCACTTACACCAGGACCTTCACCGTCTTTCCTGTGTGGTGTCAACTAAGGTCTCTGTACAGGTGGGCACACTATTGATCGACGTGTCCTGGGGACAGGGGTCTGGTGACATTGAGTGGTTGATGTGGTATTGGAGTCGGAGGGGCAGGGGCCCTGTGGTGGACTGACTGTGAGATGTGGAAGCTGACTGACCTGTGGTCCCAGATGGTCCAGGGAGTTCATCCAGCTCTGGACATCCAGAGTTGCTGTCATCATTGACGGCATCTTCTGGTGGAGGACTGAGTTGCTGTGGCACCTGCTCACTACTGCCATTGGCTGGGGCACCTGTGGGGATGTAAGTGATTTGTTAGGGTCATTGTCTGTCACATATTCAGCATTTCTACCTTTCCCTATGGGTTTGGTGTTGTCCTCCCACCTTTGGTAGTGTATGGTGATGGATTGTGGGATTGGTAGTTCTACATGCTATCCATGCATTGCTGTTGTGTGTGCATGCAGAGCTAGGAGGGGTGTGCTTGCAGTGGGTAGGGCATGCAGGTGTACACATTTAAGTGTTGTCATTGGGGTGGTGCACTGTGTGGGATGGAGTAGGGTGTAGGGAGTCGGGGTGATGGGGTGACATGCCATGCAGGTATCGGTGGAGGTAGGTTAGTAATGGAGACTTACCAGTGTCCAGCCCTCCAGTGACTCCAGTCAGGCCCCCAGGATGCAGGACTGCCAAGACTTGTTCATCCTAAGCTGTCAACTGTGAGCATCAACTGTGTATCATAATATGGCGGGTGGATTACCACCTCCGCGGCAGTCTGTTGGTGGCCATCACTACGGCAGTCTTCAGAATAGACCACCAATGTCATAATGACCACCACAGTCTCTACAAGGGTGTACTAGTGTTGTGACTAACTCATCAACACCCTGCTTTAGCAGATGCAGCGGGAGTTAAGTATTAATGGCCTCTTCTATATACAACTCAGCAGACTAAGGGGGTCATTCTGACCCCGCCAGGGTCGGCGGGAGCACCGCCGACAGGCCGGCGGTGCCCCGCAGGGCATTCTGACCGCGGCGGTAAAGCCGCGGTCAGACCGGCAACACTGGCGGTCTCCCGCCAGTGTACCGCCGCCCTTTTGAATCCTCCAAGGCGGCGCAGCTAGCTGCGCCGCCGAGGGGATTCCGACCCCCCCTACCGCCATCCAGTTCCCGGCGGTCCGCCCGCCGGGAACCGGATGGCGGTAGGGGGGGTCGCGGGGCCCCTGGGGGCCCCTGCAGTGCCCATGCCACTGGCATGGGCACTGCAGGGGCCCCCGTAAGAGGGCCCCTACGAGTATTTCACTGTCTGCTTGGCAGACAGTGAAATACGCGACGGGTGCAACAGCACCCGTCGCACCTTCCCACTCCGCCGGATCGATTACGAGCCGGCATCCTCGTGGGAAGGGAGTTTTTCCCTGGGCTGGCGGGCGGTCTTTTGGCGACCGCCCGCCAGCCCAGGGAAAAACTTAGAATACCCTCCGCGGTCTTTCAACCGCGGAGCGGTATTTCGGAGGGGGGAACTCTGGCGGGCGGCCTCCGCCGCCCGCCAGAGTTAGAATGACCCCCTAAGGGTCATAACACAAACTTGAACTCTGATGTGTTTTGGAAAATTGAAAGAAGGATGGAAGAAGAAAGGATGTGTGAAATATGAGTGAAAGCATGTGTGGATGAAAAGGTGCATAACAATCATATAGGTAGGTGATGAGGAGGATGATAGGATGCATAGGTGGGTGAAGGATGGATGAAAGGGTGTACGTGTGAAAGGATGCTAGCCCAGCTGGGTGAAAGGTTATGGGTGAAAGGATTCCATGCCTGGATGGGTGAACACACTCATGCATGGGTGGTTATTGGGTAAATGGATGTTGGTGAAAAGTTAGTAGAGAGCCTTGTTTGGAATTTGAATGGTTTTAAATGGCAAAGGACTCGATGAGAGAATATAAAGCGTAAATGGTGTGTATCAAAGCCAAGGTGAAGAACATGAGTACTAGAAGATCATATTTGCAATGATAATTAGATAAATGCTTGGGATGAAGAAACAATGGAGTTCTTCTAGATATGGGTGTTCTCCTCACCTACTTTACTCGCTTGGAATGGTTTTTATCAAAGGTTTGATTCAAAGGGTTGGATGGCATTTCAGAATATCCCCTTGACTAAGTATTTTTCAAGCGAGGCAGGTAATATGTATACCAGCATCCATTAACCATCACCTCCCTCCCTCGCTATGGCCTTTCACCAGTGCCACCCATGATGACCTAGCAGCTGCATGGTTCAATTCGTCAGAATCGGCACGGCAATGTTGGCTGTGCAATGTGCATCTGTCTGCTTAAGTTAAGTTAATGTGTCAAACACTTTTTCAATGCATGGCAATGCAAAAAAACAAGGTGTGTTTCCCTTACCTCCCAGTGCCCACTGGGTCAGTCGCTTCCTAGTACTTCACTCCTTTAATCTTTCTTAAGTGCTGTCCCAGACTTCGGAATAATTTGAAAAATCCAATATTTGCCTGTCCCACATTTTTCTAGCCAAGTGACATAAATACAATTCATTATGACTTCCATAATGGATTTAATTCTGTTCTAATTTTTTGTCTGGGTACAAAGAAGAGCAGGGCTATTGGAGTAAGATAATTTTCTAGTACAAATGCCCCAGCTGCAGAAAGTAACAAGTACGACTATGGTGCCAGCTGAGCTAGCTATGCCATCATTCATTTAGCACAACAGGAGAGAGAAGAATACTTGTACTCAAGTGTATAATGGCTGTGTCTCTTATCACCTTAAAATTGAATGGCCTGAGGTGGTCACTATATGTACTGCTACTGTGCCACTACACTACTTGATTTTAAACAAGTGTTTTGCTCAGAACATTGTTTACAATTTCTCTTTTTTCTTTCTTGATATAGCTATTCCTGCTGATCCACCATCATGGCAGGAAATAGCAGACTGGCTGTGGCTGCAGAAGCTGGAGGCCCTATGGGCCGAGTACCAGCAGCTGGTGGTCCTCGAGGAAAAGGAGGAAAAGGCGGCAGCAGCAGTTGCTGCCAGAATTCAGGTCCCCAGCCAGGCCCCAGTGCCTCTAGCCCAACAACACCAGCTTCGCAGTGCCAGGGCAGCCATCGGCTGCCTCATCATCCCTGTGCCCAACCCCTGAGACACCGTCTTCCAGTGCTGCATCCTTCAGAGGCTGGGCCTATTAGAGGCCCGTCAGGCACGCATGGAGTGGCTCCTCAGGCTAATCCTGGCCTGCCTTTAGTGCCCTCTTCTACCCCTTTTTAACCTTTTATTTTAGTGGGTGGGACCTGTTGTGGGTGAAGACGGTGGGAATGGGTTTTTGCAGGACTTTCCTACTTTTTCTGTTATACTTATATCGTGGACATTTGGAGAGTTTTTTTGGGACATTGGTTGGGGAAAGGGACATTTGTTTTGGGATAGGGGTGGGCTAGCTGTGGGTGGAAGGGATGAGTATTTACTCATTTTGTTAGGAACATGGGAAAATAAATATTTATGTACAGCTGTTCATGCCTAAAAAATGTTTGGGGGTGTTTTACTTTGCACTGCTGTCTTTATGCAGCATGCTTTTCAAATCTGCTGATAGTGTATTCCTTTTAGCCCAGCATGTTTTAAAATTAGCTGATAGTGCATAACAAATATTTATGTGGTTAGGTAACCTTGTCCTAATACTCTCCTAGTCTCTGCAGTGCAATCTGCAAAACTGGACCCCTAGAGGTGGGGCGGAGATATTTGCCATTGCCAATTATATTACCTAAACTAAAAGTACAACAGCGCTCCATAATTCTCTAACCAGAATGGATGAAGCGAGGGTTGCGTGGTTTCTCAAGGTATCATGGTGGTGTGGTAGTAGGATGCTAGTGCAGTAACAATGAAAGCATTAGAAGTGAGGTCCCACTCCACCTTAGTAAACTCAAATGAAGATCTTGCACACTGAGTTGACGTTGCTTCTACCACATCCGCCCACCAAGTGTGTGATTAATCAATTGTATAAATTAATAAGTAACACCTCAATAAATCCCACAGCCTGGGGGAAGAGGGTTAGGGATTTGATGAATGGGTGAAAAAGGGATTTGGGGAAAGGTGTGACAAAAAGACAAACACTACACAAACACAATATTCATCTAGGAACTGATCAACAGCCTGATGTGGGAGGAATAGAAAAAATTAATATGTATGACACCGACAACTTTATGTTTCATCAGCCCCAGTGAGACCCAAGTTGGTATTATATATATCTAAAAATGTTTGATCACCTATGTTTTCAAAGTACTACATATAATTAATCTTGAGGTGAAGCTAACACACACAGTTCTAAAAAAGGATTATTGAAAGAAAAATATTACTAGTCTGTATTGCCAATTTGGGCAGTGCATCTGCAATCTTCTTGGATTGCCCCACCAATCTTCTTGGGTGCTTGCCTGAAGGGGTCCTATTAGGTGAGCATGAGTGTTAATGCTGGAGAAGGCATGTGGATTGTAAAACAGAAATGATTATCATGCTATTGTAGAATCAAGAAGGATGGAATGGAAGGTAAGCTTCAAGAGGAGTAGTGTACCAAGAAGTCTCAGAGGTGGTAGAGCAAGAGCAAAAACTGATGTGCGATCAATTAAGTGAGAGCAATTACAATAACCAACAATCACAGACAAGTGGCAGCATGCATGTATAAGGATGATCAAACTTGCAACTGTCATGATCATCATAACATTTAGCCTAGAGCAGGTACATAATGTGACATTGTCATCCATCACATGTCTGTCAAACACAAGCAAGCATAATAATTATAGTTAAACAATAAGTACCCACTCTCACTGTGTGCCACTACTAGACATGAGTCACACAAACCATCTCAACATTGAAACAAGTATCCCTCATATCAATCGTTGAGGCATATAGTATTACGTACCTGTTCCAATAAAGCATCGTGGCACATTGCTGATCCTCTTTGATTCAGGAAATGCAACACACTTACTTGTCCAGTAAGTTGTAAATCAAATATCTGGGGCAGTCCTGCTAGGGGACAAAAAGGAAGGATAGGCACAGAATGGGGGCAGCCATTGCCTCTCAAATCTCCTTTAAGTTATTTTGGTTGGGTTTGGGGGCTTCTTCAATGGACACTTGAAGTCCACTGAAGTGGTCCAACTCCAATCCGGCCATACATGTGTCTAAAACAGTTGCTATTCATTTAGACAGAAACAAACAAAATAAAATAGTAAAGTTCCCCCTGCAAGCTATATGTTTTTTTTCAAAGCAGTTCAGCAACAGTAGAAAGTTCTAAGGTGCCCCAGGTTTTGTCAGGGAAGTAGAATTTGTCCTCAAACTCAGGTGGTTCACTCAGAGGTTGGTCAGCTAGCACACTACCATGACCTGGGTCTGACCAATAACCCTCATCAACTTCCTGTTGTGCTTCAGGTATGCTGTAATGTGGTGGTATAAAGTGCTGATTCATTTTAATCATGGTCAATCTATTGACATTTGGGGGGGGGGGGAGAGACTGGTTCTTCTCATTGTGACAACTGCACCCGCTGCACTGATCACATGCTCAGGAGGCACACTGGCTACAGAGAAAGCCAGACATTATTGTCAGCCTGCTGAACACCGGCTATTGGCACCTCTTCTCATACCAATGGGTTTTGATCCGGATAGACCTCAGCTGGATCATCCAGGTAGGCCTGGACCATCCTCTCAATAATGATTGGTGCTGCATCTTGTTCAAGCTCTTTTGCCTTTGCCTCTGCAGTGGACTTAAGCCCTGACTTTAGAAACCAATCAAATGCAGATTTTGGGGCTGCTGTTCCTGTTGTTGTTGCTGGTGTTGATTTTGGCTGCTGTGAGCCAACAGTACTGTCCGCAGGCTCTATGTAAGTTATAGGCTGCACCCCATACCTTCTGCCCATGAGTGGGCCATTCATTTCTAGCCATTCTTTTTCTAGGTCTCTGGCTTGTAGGTTGTAAGATCCCAGTCTGAAAAAGGAATGAAAGTGGCTAGTAATTGTTTGTACCATGGATCAAGAATTGTGGCACAGATGTAATGTTTGGATGACACAGTATCTCTTTGTAGCCTTGTATTAACAGATAAGTGAAGGATTAAAGTCTCCCCCAACTCCTGCACATATGTTTTTTCATCTACAACTGCAGACTTTTCAGACACCTTCTTTAGCTGTTTCTACAGCATATGTGCCAATGGGACAGCTTGGCGAATGGTACAGTCCTCCTTGCTGACTTCCCGTGTCAAAATTTCAAAGGGAAGCAGCATCTCTGTCAAGCATTTGACCAGGCCCCATTGGTCCATCTCAGTGGTCATGCTTTTCACAGTTGCATCCCCTCTTTTCATGACATATTCATTGATCGGTCTGGGCTGCTCAAACAGATATTGTAAAATGTACTAAGTAGAATTCCAATGTGTTGGCACCTCCTGTATGAGGACTTTCACTGGCATTATATTACCACACTGGATAATTCTCAGCAACTTGCAGACTTTAAAAGAATGGCTAAAATGAGTGCAGATTCTTTTGCATGTGGACAGTAAGTTGCCGACTTGGGGTTCTTTTCTGAGAAAGTCCTGTACAATGATACTTATGCAGTGTGCCAAACACATGACCCTGAAATAGCCACCATCTGACATGGCCTTAGCTATATTACTGCCATTGTGTGTGACAACGAATCCAATGTTAAGCCCTCTGGGGCTCAGCCATTCAAAGACCTTGTTGTTAAAGTCATCTAAGATGCTTGCAGCTGCATGAGATTTCTCCATGGTTACCATAGCTACTGTTGCATTCTTCTGAGCACCATTAAAAATTTCAGCTGTGTCAACACCTGCGGATGTCATTTCTCTAACCCCCATAAAAGAGATCCAGTGGGCAGTGATGCACATGTAATCTGTGGCTTGGCAACTGTTCCACATGTCTGTCGTCAGGTGGATTGTATGGACAGCACTCTGCTGCAAAGCTTGTCCAACCAATTCCTTCACAACGTGATGTAGCTCTGGAACAGCAACTCTGGAGAAATAAGTCCGACTGGGAACTTTTTATTTCGGGCAGAGAGCCGCCACAATTTCTAGAAAACCCACTCCTTCCACAAGAGAAAAAGGGTGGAGCTCCAACGCTAACATTTTAGCCAGCTTCCCATTGTACAAACGTGCCATTGGTGGTTGCGTTCGTACTGCTCCTCCTGCCTAAACATGGCAGTAATAGTAGCCTGGATTTTTTTCTCTGCTGGTGCCACTGATGTAGGCGACGTAGAAGGTGGTGGTAGGCTCAATGTGCATCCCAAGGGGGCAGCCACTGCATGTTCTTGTTTTGGTGTTTCGACCTGACTCTGAGCCTTCCTGTGCCTTTGCGATATTGCTGATGTGGGTGACGATATAACTACATTGATGGGGACAGAGCTGATTTGTGTAACAAAAATGTCACACTCTTCTTCACCTTCACCTTCCACCATCATCGGATCATGTTCCCTGCTTTCAACAGCTTTACAAATACCACTTGCAGGTTTTTGGCCGCAAAGGTGCGCCTCCCAGGGGATTGCGTGGTATTTTCTCAAATGGGTTGTTTGGTCTCCATTTCCATAGTTTGCACCAAGCTTACCCTGACTAACACTTTGTCGGCAAATGGAGCATTTGGCAATGTTTGGCTGCTTTTCACTAATTGTAAAGAAGTCCCAAACTGGGGTGGTCAACTTTCTAACACTGGGGCCAATGTCTGAAGAAGTGGCAGTAGATGGCTGTTGTTTTAATGATGTTTGCCTCTCTGCAGTGCCTTCTTCTACTCAGGTGGCTTTGGATGTAGGACACAACTGGGGCTTTTTAAATATGGAAGCTGGTGGCATCTGTGCCACATCCCTCGGATCAGGTTGAGAAGATGGGGTAATGTTTGACTCCACTGGGACAGGGCTAGCATTCATGATGTCTGGCTCATCGTCAGACTTGTCATCCTTGTCATCTTCCTCTTCTTCATCCATAACTCTAAGGCTTTCAGGAATCTTCCTTTTTACTTCTTGACTCTCCTGGCATGTCTCAGACTGAGGTGGCATCCAAGTGGAGTCTTGATCATCAGAAGGGGGGCTTGAAGAAGAAGAAGATGGTGGAAATCCAGAAGACAGTGGATCTTGTAAAAGAGGGGCTTCTTCGGCTTCCTCAGCATGAAGCTCAACATCCTGATGTGCTCCTACTTCAGGAGGAATTGCTATTGCTGACTGCGACTGTTGTTGTCCACTGGCCTAAGTTTCTGGCAATGATTTGGTACTAATTTGAGAAAGAGATAAATCCAATTCAACGTCACTGCTCGTCAGCGTTCCTATGATTAGGGAGGCTGCCTCTGTGCCAGATATGGGCTTAGGCCTAGTTTGGAATGTGGCCACTGATGCAGGAGTTCTGTTCCCAGCTTGCTCCCCAGAGATTGGTGCAGCAGGCACACATTTTTGCGCTAAATATGTCTGGGGCGATATACCAGTCGTGGGAAGCTCCTTTTTATCACTGGCTGCTTTCTTGGTAGCAGCTTTCTTTGGGGCCATCTTGAAGCTGTCAGTTGGCAGTAGCGCTTAGCTTCCAAGCTGAAGCGAGGTTCGTGTGGTTGTGAGTGTGGTCACGTGTCACGTTGTGCACAGGCCTTCTGTCTGGCAGTGGTCTGGGTGATGTCTCTTTCTCTTCGTGCACCTAAAAGCAAGCATGCAAGAAGGATCAGTGAAACATGGTACTGTCGCAGTTGCATTAGTGGTAGAAACAATATTATTTAATGGTTACTTAACTAAACTTATAAATAATGATGCAATACAGTGCACCCGTTCGTAAAACCACACCAACAAAAACTTTCATTATCATGTACACTCATGAAGGATAAAAAAGAGCAAAAACTATGACGTTAAGATTGTAACTGTTAGCTTTATCTGCATCAAGTTGGCAGGTGGCACTTAGGGAGGTGCTGGTGACAAATAGAATCATAATAATCCTTGAATATTGTAATGTAGTGCAACTGTACACCTATGGCAGACATGGGGCTAATGGGAAAAATGGGAAAAAAATAAAAAAAATAAAAATAAAAAAATGCAATTTATTTTAAAGAAAAATCTAAAACCAAGAAAAACATTAAAAATATATTTAAATATTATTATTATACTGTTATTATAAAATAAACACAATAAAGTTTGTGAAACAAATACAAAAAAAAATCAATTTTCCAAAAATAGATTTCAATTGCTAATGTAGTAGGGGAAGAGGACTACCATGAAAAACTACATGGATTTGGAAGGCATGGGAGTGGTGGTGTTGAAAAATCAAAAATGCAAAAAAAGTATATAATACAATATTATAAAACTGCTCGTACAGTACATTTAGTAATAAACATTGACCTACTAGGCCTGAATAATAACACACAAATTGGTCGCCAGTCACATTGTCAAACAACTACCAGCAAGGGGGCATGGCCACCACAACAAGAAGAACACATGCAGGCCTAAAAGCACACTGGCTTCCTAAATAAAATGGCTGCCAATCACATGGTCAAACAACAAGCAGGACAAATGGAAAACAAAACAAATATTGGTATAGAACTACTAATTAATTGACAAAACAAAAAATGGGGAAAATATAGTGAACTGAAAAACATTTTTCCTTTATAGAACAAAAATTACAAGTCAAATTATAACTAGGCCCCAAATGCGTGCCACCCCCCACATTAAATTACATTTTTTTAATAAATGTACAGACAAATCCTGGTGCATGCCCTCTATCAAACAAACAAGTTGTACAACAACATTATACAAGTAATTTTTAAACTTACTTGAGAAATCTCAAATACAACAAAGTCCTTAAATCCAATGATACATCCAGGAGACAAAGAAAGTGATCCTTACAGCTTGCAATCCAAGTGAAAAGTGACCAGGTGATGAACAAAGCACTGGGAGGAGCCTGCTGGACAGGAAGAGGAAGGTAGAGTCTTTGGGGTAATTACTGCTGTTGATAAAAAAAATTAAAACTACTCCTCGCAGACCAATGTCAACGCGAACGGTTCATTAGAGAAGATTCTTCACCCAAAGTAGTAGATTTGAGCTGCTTCAGCTTCACCAGGTTCCAGCAGCAGTTGATCCTACTCACTCATGCTCGCCTACGTCACACACAACGTGTCTGAAGTTGCTGGCACTGCGGTAACTCTTCAGAGGGGGTAAAAATCTTGTTTGTGCTTGTGGGAGACTGGAATTCTCTTGTCTCATTTCCCGCACACGTGAAAAGACAGTAAGCACGCACCAATGGGAAAAAAAACTCTGCTACATTGCAGAGGGCAGAGTCTATCAGTAACTCTGCGTTCTCCATGGAAAACTGAGTTGCTGAGTTCCACCACCTCTGCCAGCGGAGCCAAGTTTTTCTCCCAGGCCAAACAGAAAGCAATAGTTTTTCGGTCTCACCTACAGACAACTTCCTCTTGTTGATAGACCTCTTGTGAACCATACTGAAAACATGTAGTGACCTCTGTGCCATCCTATTGTTTTCTGCTTATTGGCTTTCTTTTCACTCTCATTTGCTTGCTACTTATTTAATGCCTTTCCTTCTCCTTCCTTAGTTTGCCCTCCCCTTTGAGGATAGCTTCTCTACCATCCACTTGATTGGATGACTCGTATGCTTTCACTACCCACATTCAGGGAACTGCTTTTTTCTTTTTCATTCTGCAGCCCATGAGAATGCATGTGCTTTCTAGGTCTCTTCTTTGAGGGCTGCTTCCCACCAAAATAGTTCCCATTCACGCTTTCAGTGTTGTTCCCCAGCTTGTCTGTAGAACACAGCAATATGGATAATTTTCCTGAGTATGATAAAAGAGCAGACTTTAATGACTGTTGTTTTATCTCTTGGATTCCACAAAGGCTTTTTATGGTGCTGTGGAAGAGGCTGGCTGCTGAATTCACTCAGCTGGCCTTTCAGGTAGAAGTTAATATTAGCATGACCAAAAGGGAGATGCCGCTTTTCCTGGAGGTCCATTAATCCCCTTCCTGGTTTACTTTAGAGTACCAAATGGTTGAACTTTTGTTTCAGCTCTGAGTCCTGATGAAAGTAAATTAGGCTGTGGGAAATATTTCCCTTTAAATGCTGACTCTTGCTTGTTCTTTTTTTAATATGGTTCAGAGTGTCCTGACTGAAATGTATTGGGAAAATAACTACACCATTTATAAGAATATTTAGGGTTTCCAGTTTTCAGTTAAAATCGTGTATAGAAGATAATAGACCACCAAAATAAATATTTGCTTGTCTGTAGAAACTGGGAAACAACATATTTTGCCTCACTTTTATTGCTTTGATGCCTTCTGGTGTCAAACAATATAAGTGCAGTTCCTGCCTAGGATTGGGAGCATGGCTCATCGCACATTGCTTCAGCTCAATGTGTACTGCATGTTGCTCAGTAGTAGGCATCAAGTTCACAGCTGAAATCTGAGAAATGTCTAAGTCCAAGGCAATTTGTGCCTCAATGAAGTCACCCTCTTTCATTAACAGCTGGACAGGACTTTTGTTTATGAAAGCTGAAGTATCAGGATTGTGGCAACAATAACCATTGTGCATATGGATGTCTCCAGATTCAAAGTCCTCTCATAAACCACTGTTCCAAACACTGATGTTGTTGGGTTAACATCATGATGGCAGGAAAAGTATTCCTACCGGAGCTGCATTACCCTCATTCAAATGGATAGGGGGGAAATATCATGAACATCTTCAGGGCCCATGGACAGGAACAGAACTGCAAGCATGGGATTTGGTGAAACCGCACTGTTTTGAATGAATTTATCCACTAAGAAAACCTCTGTATTAGTGCCTGAACTGTACACAGTTCAGCTCAGAAACATGACTAGGCAGCCACTGCTCTGCTGTTCTTGGTATGTGCTGCAGGCATCAAAGTTTCAGCAAAACAAGTGCCTAGGCCCATTCTGAGTTTGTGAAATGGTGTAGGGTGTGCTGATGATACAGCTCCAGAATCACCTAGTGCAACTATCATTCATAATTCCTCCATGTCTGTTGGGATGAAAAAGTCCTCCACATTTTAACTGATGTGCAGCCCTGCCATAAGTGTCCCAATGGCTCTGATTTCTGGATCTCTAATGCTGGTTTTTGTTGTCAGAGACAAACATGGATCATGCGAGTGTGCCATGACAAAGGCCTGTGTCATGGATTGCAGTCTTGTTGGACTGGACAGGGCATGCAAAGTTCTGCCCTCATAGCAGTGGAAGGCTAATGCCTTTGTCACGAGTTAAGCAAGCACAGTGTTAGCAACATAGGAGTGAACAGGTCCTTGTTAACCTGTGTGACTGGAGTGAGGCCTGCAGGCTCACTCATTCAAAGTTCCACTGCTGCGTGCTTAACTCATCACTTAATCTAAATAAGTTTGATGTTGAGTGCTGTTCTGCACAGGAGTGGTATATATGTGTGCTGGGTGTATGTGTGCCTGGGAAGGGTACAATACAGGGATAATGCAGTACTGGGCAGTATGTGGATGTAGAATGCAGGTGCTGCGTTTATGTGCACCTTTGAGGTGTACAGTACATGAAGGATATAGTGCTGTGCAGTAAGTGCATGCTAAATGCAAATACTGGGTGCAGGCGTGCCTATAAGTGGTACAGTACATGAAGGACATAGTGCTGCACAGTGCATGCAAGTTAAATGCATGTGTTGGGTGTATGTGTGCTTGTGAGTGGTACAGTACATGAAGGATACAGGTGTGCAAAGTGTACATAGTATGCAAATGGAACTTTACAGAAAGTGTCTATTATTGTTTTTTGAAAATGCATTCTTTTGATGTTTATTGATCTTTTACAATGAAAGCTTTTGACTGTCGTAGTTGGACTCTTGCTCTATGCAAGACTGCTGGTTTAAGGATGACAGCACTTATGTTTGTAGGCGACTATGCCAATCCTACAACAAAAAGCAATTGTCATCCCAACCCTTCAGGCTCACAAGCAGCACCTCACCAAAACTCTAAACAGTCAAAGGTGATTTGTGGCAGCCTTTACGCATGGACTCAAAAGCATAACATCTCAGGGAGCGTCGTGGTTAAACGGAGATTACCTCTTTCTCACATAAACAACATGTCTCAGTCACACACAGGGAATACAGAAGATGCAGTAAAGTTTCAATAATATTTATTTCATCAAAACTGCAATCTGCGATAAGTTGCATGGGCTGCAATGATTAGGATAATGAACAGTGCAGGTAACAGAATTGTAAAGACAAGAGTCATTAACACAAAGACCCCCACCATCTTGCAATATCACTAGATATCAGTGTGTGATATGTCCTAATACCCTAGTCTGTAGGCCTAACTTGTAACCCAGAAGAGAGCTAGTTATGTTAAACCTCAATCTGCCAATGCCATGTCCATGAGAAGAGCCCCCAATCCTCGTTACCTTGGAATGAGATCTCTAGCTCAGACTCAGCAGGCACATGAAGACTGGGTCAGTGTCAAGGCGACATGCCGCAGCGATAGCAGCAATGGCATGTAGTCGGAATCCCTCTGCCTATATGATAAAGTGAGTCGCATATATACAGATCTGCCTAGACCCCTGACGTGGGTTGGTTCTCAAGCAATAGATAACAAGGCGTGCTTGGGACGGTAGTTAGTATAAACAAGTCCCTCGAAAGCATGAAGAGGGAAAGTACTAACGCGGACACCTTCAGTTTGTTTGTATTTGTTGCCTGATCTTAACGCCTTAGCACAGTAGCACTGATAAGGAAAATCAAAACATGGGCCTAAGTCAAAACAAGGCAGCCATCTTAAAAGAATTAATTAAATAAATGTGCTAAAACAGAGCAGGCTAAGTAGGGTAAAAGTCACTGGGTGACGGGGGCACGAGTCTGCAAGCCAATGGCTAAGCTAACTCCTGCATCCCTATTAAATCAAACTAGGATTCACCACACCCTCCCCATTGCCGTAACAAGTATGACACCGTATCTGGACGCCACCGAGGGTGAAATAAATCCCAAACGCTAAAATGCTCTGGATTAAAAACTAAAAGCATAAACTAGATCAAATAATTTGTTTAAAAAACGTGTTAAAAACAATAGCTAAAAAAGATATCAAGAGATATAGGCCCTCATTACAACCCTGGCGGTTGGTGTAAAAGTGACAGTAATACTACCAACAGGCTGGCGGTAATTACTGCCAAATTATGACCATGGAGGTGAGAACTCAGGTAGACAGCCACTTTACTACACCGACCGCCAGGGTGGTAATACCAGGCACCGTGGCCTGGTGTTCCGCCCACCGTATTAAGACATGGCAATCCACCACCTTTTCCGGGGTGGTTCCAACAACATCAAAAGCCTGGTGGAAACTGAGCTCAAAAGGGAAAGGACTCACCATTGGAGACAGAAGGAACAACCACGCCACCATGAAGCCCGAGCTGCATGTCTTCCCCATGCTCTTCTACGTGCTGCTCCACCACAGGCACCAGCGACAGTGAAGAGGACGACAGTGAGTACAGCCGCCTAGCACACAAGGGGGGGACGAAAAAGAAAATGACACCACACGCACCCCCACCCCCAACACCATACACACAATCAACAGCAGTAAAAAAAAATATTTACCCCGTACCTCGGATGAATAATGCAAGGACAACAGGAATTTACTAAAGTGTACAGTAGAAATAAAACTGTAGCCAGTGGAACAGATATTTACAATTGTACAGTTTAAGGGACACTGTCTAGTCCTCAGTGTGCGTGGACCAGAGGGCCACATGCCAAAGTCCGAGGCCCCACTTGTCACAGAGAGAACACTGCAGGGGCATCAGTTGGTAAATAGACAGACACCTCAGGAGGACTGGGGACGGGGGGCACCTCAGCCGGGAGATGAAACAAGACCACTGGTTCTGGAGGAGGCAACATGCACTGTGCTTGGTCCTGGGGATTGCAAGGCCACAGTCTCTCAAGTGGGTGACTTGCCCACATACTCTGGAGGAGGCAACATGCCCATTGCTCTGTCCTGGGGAGTGCAAGTCCACAGTCCTTCAAGTGGGTGGAGTGGGCATTGTGCACTGTGCTCTTGATCCTGGGGAGTCTGGGGCTGGTGGGTGTCTTACCCACTGGTTCTGGAGGGGGCATTGTGCCCTGTGCACTTGATCCTGGGGAGGCTGGGGTTGGTGGGTGTCTTAACCACTGGTTCTGTAGGGGGCATCGTGCCCAGTGCACTTGATCCTGGGGAGGCTGGGTTTGGTGGGTGTCTTACCTACTGGTTCTGGAGGGGGCATCGTGCCCTGTGCACTTGATCCTGGGGAGTGCAAGTCACAGTCTCTCAGGTGGGTGTCATCCCACTGGATTTGCAGGGGGCAGGCCGCACAGAAACCCATGAAGGCAGGACTACATATAAGGAGGTGACGGCTGCTCAGTGGTGGTAGTGGTGGTGCTGCTGTTGCTGGGGGGGGGGGCTCCAGCCCATCCCCTGCAGCCTCGGATGGCTGCACAGCCATGGTTGGTGGTGGAGACTCTTGGCTTTCCTGCCTGCTGGTGCTGGCTCCTTGCTCTTCCTGGCAGCAGCTGGGGCAGGCTCCTTGATCTTCCTGGCAGCAGCTGAGGCAGGCTCCTTGGTCTTCCTGGCAGCAGCTGGGGCAGGCTCCTTGGTCTTCCTGGCAGCAGCTGGAGCAGGCTCCTTGGTCTTCCTGGCAGCAGCTGGGGTAGGCTCCTTACCCTTGAGGCTGCCTAATGCAGTCTCCTTCACCCTCAGGACATGTGCCCTGGATCCTTTCCCACCACGAGTGGGCGTGGTGACTACTGGGCCCGTGGACTGGGTGGCTGAGGTGCTTGACTGGGTTTTTGCCACCCTGGCCAGACGTGCAGGACAGGGGGGAGGGGTAGGGAAGAGGTCAATGGTGGATAGGAAAAGCTTTTTAGGGACATTGGGGCGGGAAGAGGGCGAAGGTTTGGGAGTGGAGGAAGAGGGAGTGGTTGTAGGAGGTGTCTGTCTGCTGATTTTGGGTGCAGATGCATGGGCTGGATACTTTTGTGAGGTGGATGGCTGTTGGGTGTCTGAGTGCTTGTGTTTGTGTACTTTAGGAGGGGGGACAGACACAGTGGGAGAGGACACAGGGGACGTGTGCATGGCTGTTGTAGAGGTGTCTGCCAGCGAGGTGTGTGTTGTGCTAGGTGTGGTGGTGATGCTGGTAGTGGATGAGGATGTAGTGCAGGCAGGTGTGAGTGTAGACGGAGCTGGGAGGGAGGTGGAGGAGGAGGGGGACACAGTGGAAATTATGTTAGTTGGTATGTCTGCATCTGGATAGTGTTTGTGTGAGTGCCTGTGGGATGATGTGTGGTGCTTGTGATTGCCTGTACAACTCTTGTGTGTTGTCTTGTGTGCATACTTGTCTGCCTGTGTACTTGGGATAGGTTGGGATTTAGGGGAATGGGATTGGGAAGAGGAAGTTGGAGGGGGGAGAGTGGAAACAGGGAGAATGGCTGCCATCAGAGAGCAGGCCAGAGCCTGAATCGATCTCTGTTGGGCCGCTAATCCAGTGAATGCATTAGTCTGTTGCATCTGGGCTGCCAGCCCCTAGATGGCATTCACAATTGTTGATTGCCCTACAGAGATGGATCTCAGGAGGTCTATAGCCTCCTCACTCAGGGCAGCAGGGCTCACGGGGGCAGGGCCTGAGGTGCCTGGGGCGAAGGAGATGCCCACCCTCCCTGGTGAGTTGGTATGGGAAACTCAATGAGGGGATGCTGGGAGGGCGTTGCTGGTACTGGGGGTGGCGCTGTACCTGTTGCTGGTGTTGACACAGAGGTTTCCACCACCACCAGGGAGCTTCCATCGGAGGAGGTATCAGTGTCAGAACTGTACCCTCCAGTCTCCGCTGTGGTGCTTCCCTCACCCTCCATCCTACTGGTGCCCTTAGCGTTGGTGGACTCTGCCTCCTGGGTCCTGTGGGATGCAGCTTCCTCTGCCAGATAATGCTAATGCACATAAGGACAGGGTGACAAAACAAAAAGGGGGGGAGAGACAAAGGATACACTTGGTCAATGGCTGCACCAGCACCACTGTTGGCGTACACAGCACCCTCACACACAGGGAACAGGCCTACGCACAATGCATTGCACTACCAGTGATATTGCTAGCCACCAAGCCATGGGGAGGGGCACACACCACCAAATGCAGCACACCTGGGACCCATGAAGCACTGATCAGTACAGTAGTGGACGCCTACGAGCTAGGTAGCAGGATTATCCCTTCAGGACCCTCGCCACCAGGGGACCTATGCTGCAATGTCAGGCCTGGCCTAGGGGCACCCACTGACACACATCCACCACCTGGATACCACCCTACCATGCGTAAGTTGTAATGATGGGCACTGTACTCACCCCCTTGTGGTTGCTGTGATGCCCTCAAGTGCCCATCCAGCTCAGGATAGGCCACCGCCAGTATGCAGGCCATCAGGGGGTCAGGGTTCGACGGGCACCCCTTCCTCGTTGGGAGGCCATCCCCGGCTGGGCCTCCACCATCTTCCATGCCCAGTGTTCCAGGTCCTTCCACTGTTTCTGAAAGTGGGTGCTCTGCCTGCTGTTGACCCCCAGGGTCCGCATGCCCTTGGCGATGGCACGCCATATACCCTTCTTTTGATGGGGCTGACCTGCAGAGGGAACACACAGGAAAATAGTATCAGTCAGACAGTCCTGCCTGTTACACTTATGGCCCACCATATCCCTTCACATCACCATTTACACACACATGGCCCAGAGCACAACCTGTATGACACCCAGGGGACATCCACCCACCTCCTTACATGAGGCCTTCACACACCACTCCATGCATTCATGCCACATGCATCGTGCCAACGGTGTACTCACCTGTTGGTCTGGAGGCCCATACTGCAATCCGTAATGGGGTAGGACCCCATCCACTAGTCTCTCCAACTCCACAGAAGTGAAGGCAGGGTCCCTTTCCCCAGTCACACGGGCCATGGTAGGTGGCAGGCACAGGTCACAGCAGCACATGCAGTGTAGGTCCTCTCCTGTTGAAGGTCAGGTAGCAAGTGAGGAATCAGATAGAAAATGGCGGTCACGTCCGTGGCAGTGCATACCGTCACTGCTGGCATTCATCACCATTGGCCACTGTAACCCATAGGGCCCAATGTTTACCAATGAGGAGTTGCATGGCAGTTCCCGACCACCTCCTGCAACGGCGCACAACATCAGCGGAATAACCTCAATTCCACCTGTCCCTCCACACAGAACAGGGGGATGCCATTTCGGAGAGGGGGGCAGGCCCTGGATAATTACTGCATCACTGTTTCAATTTGGACATACAGGACAATTCTCACTGACCCATTACAATTTGACAGCATGCATTGTACTGTTGTAACCCCATTTGTTCAGTTTATGACCAGCTCCTCACTCTTTTGTCCCTTAGATTGCTACCACTGCTGATGAATAGGAGATGGAGACATACCCCCATGTACAGACCCCTGGTGGACTTGGCAACTATGGAGGATAGGCACATCATCCTCACCTATAGACTTGAAAGGGCCACAATCACAGAGCTGTGTGCCCAATTGGAACCTGACCTGATATCTGCTATCCGTCACCCCAGTGGGATACCCCCTCTTGTGCAAGTTCTATAAGTGCTCCATTTCCTGGTAACTGGTTCTTTCCAAGTGACAGTGGGCTTGGCAGCAGGAATGTCACAGTCAATGTTCTCAATAGTGCTGACCAGAGTGTTGTCTGACCTGATTAAACACATGTCCAGCTACATTGTATTTTCTCAGGTGGAGGATTTGGCCACAGTGAAGGCTGACTTCTATGCAATGGGACACATCCCCAACATAATTGGGGCGATTGATGGAACACATATTGCATTTGTCCCCCTGTCATAATGAACAGGTTTTCTGTAATAGTAAGAGTTTCCACTCAGTGAATGTACAGATGGTGTGCTTGGCGGACCAGTACATCTCCCACGTCAATGCTAAGTATCCAGGGTCGGTGCATGATGCCTTTATCCTGAGGAATAGCAGTATCCCAAATGTGATGGGCCAAATAGAGAGGCACAGGGTGTGGCTAATAGGTGAGCCCTGGTCCCCACCCAGTATATGTTGGTGTATGGGTATGGTGTGGGCCATATGGGATAGTGTGTGGCTAAATGTCATCCCTCAATATTTGAAGGTGACTCTGGTTACCCCAACCTATCATGGCTACTGACCCCTGTGAGGAATGCCAGGACAAGGGCAAAGAATGTTACAATGAGGCACATGGGCGAACCAGAAGGATCATAGAATGAACCTTTGGCCTCCTGAATGCCAGGTTTCAGTGCCTCCATCTAACAGGTGGATCTCTGTTCTACTCACCCAAGAAGGTCTGCCAGATAATAGTGGCATGCTGCATGTTGCACAACCTTGCCCTGAGATACCATGTACCTTTTCTGCAGGAGGAGAAGGCTGGAGATGCCCGTGTGGCAGCAGTGGACCCTATGGACAGTGAGGATGAGGAGGCAGAGGATGAGGATGAGGACAACAGAACATCAGTGATACAATAATATTTCCAATGACACACAGGTAAGACAGTGTTACTTCACATTTCATTGTCATTATTTTAAAATTCTTTGGCACTGGCATACTGTTATTTCCCACTTTTATGCCCACTTACTGTACCCTTTGGTAATTCATTATACAGATGTTGGTGCCTCACTATAGCTCCCGGTGTGATCACTGCAGCCAACTACATGTCTTTCTTATGTGCTCATTTACTGTACAGTTGAATAGCAATTTTTGTACCTGGTTAAATGTATACATACTTAAAAATGTGACATACTCCATACTTGTATTTTTTCCAAGGGTGTTTATTGAAGTGTTAAAAGGAAAGTCCAGGGTGTAGTTCCAGTCTGTAGCACAGGTGCATTGTCCATGGGGACATAGGAAGGGGAGCAATGGCAGTTCATGGTGGACAGGGTGACTGAGTGGGACATAAGGGTGATAATCAGGAGAGTCTAATTTCCTGGTGGGGGTCTTGGCAATAGTCTCTGGTTTCTACCTTGATCACAGGGAATGTTTGCGGGGTGGTTCTCTTTCTGCAGGGGTAGGCCTGCTGGTGGCCTGTGAGTCCTGTGGCGTGGCATCCTGTCCACTAGCAGCAGCGGAGGTGGAAGGCATTTCCGATGTCTGGCTAGTGGAAGGGGCCTGCTGTTGTGTGACTGCCTCCCTCATAATATTGGCCATGTCTGCCAGCACCCCTGCTATGGAGACCAGGGTGGTGTTGATGGCCTGCAAGTCCTCCCTGATCCCCTGGTACTGTCCCTCCTGCAGCCGCTGGTTCTCCTGCACATTGTCCAGGATCTGGCCCATCGTGTCCTGGGAATGTTGATATGCTCCCAGGATCTCTGCAAGTGCCTCTTGGAGAGTCGGTTCCCTGGGCCTGTCCTCCATTTCACGCACAGCAGTCCTCCCAGTTTCCCTGTTGTCCTCTGCCTCTGTCCCCTGATCCATGTGCTCACTGCCACTGACCCCAGGTCCCCGATTGTCTTGGGTATGAGGTGTGCCCTTGGGTCCCTGTAGAGGTGAACACACTGCTGATTGATGTGCTCTTGGGACAGAGGTATGGGTATGCAGGGTGGGTGCTGTGGTGGTGTTTCCAGATGGGGGAGGCTCTGTGGTGGTGTGTGACTGGGCTTGGGTCTCCGACTGTCCAGAGGTCCCTGATGGGCCAGGTTGGACTGGGCTTGGGTCACCGACTGCCCAGAGGTCCCTGATGGGCCAGGTTGGTCATCCAGATCCAAGCGACCAGAGTTGCTGTCATCACTGTGGGCCTCTTCATTAGGGGGACTGGATATTGCTGGCACCTCCTCTCCGGTGACATTGGGTGGGATACCTGTGGGTATGTAAATGATGTGTTATTGTTTATGTGTGTGACATATTGTGCATCAGTGGGTTGCCCTCTTTGGTTGTATTTGCCCTGGCAGCTTTAACTTGTGTAAGTTGGTATGTGGTGGGCTAGCTGATCCTCTCTAGTGTGCATGCTTTAGTGATAGGTGTCCATGCAGGGCAGTGAGTGATGTCCATGCATTGGTAGAGCATGCAGGGCTTGGCATTGGAATGAGTGAGATGTGATGGTGGGGTGTGTGGGAGGTGGTGGAGTGATGGGAGTGAGGGTGAGTGTATGTGATGGCATGCAGGTAGGGGGGTAATAGTAGTAAAGAGTTGACTTACCAGAGTCCAGTCCACCTCCTACTCCAGGCCAGGCGTTCAGGACCAATGATTGCAAAGACTTGCTCCTCCCATGCTGTTAGTTGTGGGGGAGGGGGTGGGGGTCCACCGCCAGTCCTCTGTACAGCAAGTTGGTGTCTTGCTGCTATGGAACATACCTTCCCCTGCAGGTCGTTCCACCTCTTCCTGATGTCATCCCTTGTTCTTGGGTGCTGTCCCACGGCGTTGACCCTGTCCACAATCCTCTGCCATAGATCCATCTTCCTAGCTATCGATATCTGCTGCACCTGTGCTCCACATAGCTGTGGCTCTACCCTGATTATTTCTTCCACCATGATCCTTAGCTCCTCCTCTGAGAATCGGGGGTGTCTTTGTGGTGTCATGGGTGTTGTGTGAGGTGTATAGGTGTGGGTGTGTTGGGTAATGTGTTGGGGTATGTGATGTGGGGTGCGTGAGTGGTGTATAGGTGTGAGTAGTGTGTGGCTCTGGTTGTGTCAGTGGTCTTGCTGTCTCTCTCGTGGCAATTGTTTGTAGTCGTAAAGGGTTGTGGGTAATGTGGGTGTGTTTTATAGTGGTGTGAGTGGTGTGGGTGGTGTGTGTATGGGTGTAAGAAGTGTGCTATTTAAATTGACCAATGTAATGTTTTTTTGTACGAGTGTGTGTATTTTGAGCGCAGCGGTATGTACCCCCAATGGTTTACCGCCATTGAATGTCCGCCGTGGTGATTTGTGGGTCATAATATGGTGAGTGTTGTTCTGTTGGCATAACGGTGGGGGTTTGGATACTGCCAGTTTATCACTGACCTTTGGTGTTGTGGAATTATGTATGTGGCTGAATAGTGTCACATTGGTGTGTGTGTGTCATAGTATGGTGAACGGATATCTGCCGCGGTGGCGGTATGTTGGTGGCAGTCAGCCAATGTCATAATGAGGGCTATAAAGTCGACAATAACAAGCAAGGCAAGCCAAAGTAGCCACAATAAAGGTACACTTTAAATTTAGGTCTAAGCCAATCGTCACATTATTTACAACAGTCATGATCTAGAAGAGCATCTCCGGAGTCATTGAACGGAAAGTACCCCAGGAAAGAGGCCACATCATCAGATGTTAAATCGATCACAGGACAGGCAGATGGGTCCACGGAGCATTAGTGCATAGAAGTCTCTTGTGCAGGTTCACCTGCAGTAGTATCATCCTCCATGGTGTAGCGAGCTAACTCGGTGAGCATGGAAGGCTCATAAGAGGCCTCGCAAATCAGCCTGAATCTCAAGGGGCATGACTGTGAGTGAACACTCAGCAGGGACATCAGCAGTTCTTGGTCCACAGAAGGCACTGGCGTAACAGCAAGGCACACTGTCGGCAAGCGTTCGAAGAGGCACCATGTGCAGTGAAAGACCGGTTGCATGCACCATAGGAGTGGTCGGAATGTCAATGACCAATCACGCTCCAATTCCATCAGCAAGGAAGCATCGAAGATCTGAACCATGCGCTCACGGGACAGTTGAGCTGGTGGCAGTGGTTCCATTGCTGTGTGTACCTGAAAAGACACAACCACTGCAAATCAGAAGAAATAGCAGCAGTATCCTGCCAATCAATGTCAAAATAAGTGGAAAGCCACCAAACACACTTGAAAAGAGTGAATGGATGGCCGATGGGATGACTCCAAAGATAGTCTGGAAGATGGACACAAATCCAGACCGAACAGCCTTAAAGACATGTCCAATCCTGACTTTGCTCAAGGCATTACAAATTCCGGAAACCAATTCTACAAGTGCTTTGGGAAGTTGGTATTTAATAGGGATTGTATCTCGGCTGATGATCTCACAATCTGCAGAGCATGCGTCTCTCTGGCTGATGTCAACTCAACATGTTTTTGAAACAGGAGCGCCTTTAGTCTGCTCAGCTTGTCATAATTTACATTAATAGTATCAATGTGAGGCCACATGTCTGATACCTTGATCTCTCGTGTGGGGGGGAATAAAACACGTAACGACGTTAGAGATAGAAATAGCGTAGGCAATTCCTGGTCGCTTACCGCAACAGCTTTGGTCGCTCAGCACTACATAACTTCCCTTCGAAAGTACATGAAATGCTTGTCGGATCAAAGGGATGGGAGTACCCTTCAGAAAACAAGCCAAGTTTGTGATCTCCCCAAATTGCAAAGGCCATGAAGGAACACCTGTTTGCAAATCATTGAATGACTAACAGTAGTCTCACATTTGTTTCCGCTAAGGAAGACCTCTGTTTCGCCCTTCAGACATTTGTAATCAAAGGGCAACTCCCACTCTTCTTTAATCTAGCTATCGCCCATTTGCTCATACCTGCCCACGGCAAGATGTTTCATGCATTTCGAAAATTGGAAATGGCCAGACTAATGATGCCATGTAAGAGCCATACTGTTGAAGGACTCTCTGCAACTGTAAAAGGCAGCTTTTCTAACTTCTCTACATGGAACATGGTGGAACTTGCTTCCCTTTAGCTATTGTCTGCTGTTCTTTGGATAAATTAAAATCTGTGAACAATTCACTACCGTTAATATACTTCCATTAAATTCAGCCATTTTTCAAAATCTGTAACGTCCATCCTAACTGCACGATGGAACACAGCTGACTTTGCCTGTGATATAAACGGGACATGTCTGTCTGAATGATATCTATTGCAGATGACACTATATTTGTCAGTGAATAAATTCTGCTGGACAATGTATTCATGCCATTATCGACAACAGCCAAAGTCTTTTCCAAGTTCTCTCTATCTATCAGCTTCTATCTGAGAAAGCTTCCATATTTTATTGTACATAGCATATATGAATCTTTTGGAGCGTGGCTTCCTAGGACCCAGCAAAAACTCCTGCAAGTCTACATCTTCAGAAAGAGTGTTAAGATGTTCTTTAACTGCGGCTAACATGTTAGACTGTACCCATTGTTGGCACAGTTCACCCACACTATGGCCCTCATTATGACATAGGCGGTAAATGCCACCTACCGCCATGGCGATGGCCGCCACAAGACCCTCACCGTGGCTACCTATCGTCCACCATATTATGACCATAGCCCAATTCCACCATAAGGATGGTGGAATTCCAGCTACGGTCATGGCAGCAGATGGCGGTAAGGTGGCACTGCTACCAGCAGCAGCGCCACGCCAGTAAATCGCTGCTGACTGTATCATGACCCATGATACGGCCTGGCGGTGTTCTGCTGGTGGACGCTGTTGCTGGCAGCCGCACCACGTCCCGTCTCCTGCCAGAGGATCCCCTGCAAGCAGGTAAGTCGGGTGCTCCAACAGGGGAGTGGGGCGGGGGGTGCGTTGTGTGTGTGGGTGTGTGTCTGTTTCTGTGTGCGTGCATTCGGGTGTGGGGCGTTTGGAAAGTGTGTGTGCATGAATGGATGAGGGAGGGGAGACCCCTATCAGTGGAAGGAATTCCCTGGCACTGATAGTGCCTACCGCAATGGTTTTCGTGGCAGTAAAAAAGTCACATGACGGTGGGCGGGGTCATATTACCATGGGTGGCATAGTGACGGCCGCCGGACTGGAGACTGTAGTCTCCAGCCCGGCATTCGTTACTGCTGTGGCAGTCGGAGTGATACACTGATGGTTTGGCTTTTGCCAAACCGCCAAAGTCATAATATGGTGGTATGTACCGCCAGCCTGTTGGCGGTACTACCGCCACTATAACTCTGTCCGCCGGGGTCATAATGGCTCCCTATATGTTATAACTATACCTGTGTGTTGTGAGATAAAGCAAGGGTCTGGTCGGCTAATCTTGAAACCCCTTGAGGAATTCAAAAAACATGCCTGACATCCATTGGTGTCAATTGGCCAGATTAACCACTCACTGGGACTGGAAAGTCCTGTGGAGGCTCATGGTAGGTGGTGTCATCAGTCTGTGAAATCTTGGACAGAGGCTGTCGTTGGTGCAGTAACTGGAATCTGCAAGAGCTCATTTTCCACCCTCCCTATGGTCGAGGAGGTGTTTGAAACATTGTTAGACATTGATATAGTCCGAAGTAGTGTTGTTAATTCTACTTTGAAGAGGTATGTCCTGTGGGTAGTGAGAGGTAATTGGGGACTACCCAAGGGACCTCTGGGTCTATTGTGCAGGATAGACCACATGGTGAACTTTGACGTCATCAATGGAAATGAATCTGTTTGTTCTCAAACCAGGCAGTGGTGGTAAGATGACAGTTCTGGTACCTTGTATTCCCAAGACTGGGACTGGTGCTCTGTAGGATGGACCGAATGCCTTTTCACAGCGATCTTCTCACGTACCAAATCCCTGACTTTAGGAATCCAGCCAGTGGAAGTTGTTGGTAAATCCCTTATTCCTAAGGTGGCAGCACTGGCGGATGATTTATCATCACCAAATTGCTTAAGCTACTGTAAGACAGTGAGACGTTCATTTAGGTCAAAAGGTGTTTCTGCTGCCACCAAACCAGTGCCATCAAGATCTGGGGCACACATAGGTATCCCAAAGAGAACCTCATAAGGAGTGAGTACCCCCCAAGGACCGTCCTGGCAGATTGTTCAGTGCTCTCTGGACCCCATATAGGTAATGAAGCCAGCTGCGGCCGGAACCTAATACTCTGGCTGTTAAGGACTGCTTTAGATCACGGTTCTGCCTCTCCACAACCGGATTTCCCTCAGGATGGTATAGTGAGGAGTAATGTAGTTCAACACCCATCGTCCCCATGGTGTCCCTGAATGCCTTAGAGGCAAATGCAGAGCCCTGGTCCGAATGGAATGCCCCAACCGCATATGTACCGATAAAGCTCAGCAAGTCTTTAATAACAGTTCGAGCGTCAGCCGACCGCTGCAGCCATACCCACAGTAATCTAGAACAGACATGTACAGTGACTAAGATGTATTTGTATGCACCGTCAGGTTGGAGTAGACCGCAATGGTCCAGATACACACATTGTGTATCTCTCAATCCCTAACCCCAGGAATTGTTGCGTAAGAAACATTCTGTGCACTGATGTGGTAAGTTTATTTCATGGGGTATGCTTTTGGAAGAGACTTGCCTTCAGCCGAAGCCTTCACGGCAGTCAATATTCCATTATGCAACCTCGTCTTGGAACGAGTCACTGCAGCCACAGAAGCCATAGCTACTGCAGATTTGGCTGCTTCATCAGCCAAAGTATTGCCGATAACGTGCACTCCTAAACGTTGGTGGCCCAATGTATGTAATACATGGACACATGGTAGCCTATCCTTAAAATCAGCCACCCTCCCCCTCAATGTTTTGTGTTTTATGGTGTCTCCTTTGGAGTCTCTAAACCCATTCAGTTTCCAATGATTAGGATAATCATTGTAGGACTGGACGCAGTAGTATGAGTCACAGACAATTAAAGTCAGCAATCCTGGCTCTGTGTGTTCAAGCGCTAGTAGAAGGGCTTTAAGTTCAGCCAGCTTAGCTGTGCAGTCCCCTGGGTCTGCGTGTAGGTATTATGAGGGTGGAAAACTCCATCCTCCACCACTCCACTCATGGCTGCGCAAGCGGCTGAATATTGATGCTTCGCATCTACAGCTGGTTGTGCTGAACCATCAGTATAAATGACTGTATGGTATCTGTCAAGTGGTAAGAAATCTAGAGGAGCGGGGTACTCCTGTTCATACTGGAGATATTTTTGTGTCTGAAGTTTTGGATCAAAGATGTAATCAACATCATTGGCTGGAGGTAGCGCACTGAATCCAACGTGGATGTAATGCTTTAGCGTTTGGAACGCTTGCTTCAGTGACAGCCTCTAAGGCTGGCACTGGGGTAAATACAATAATGCGTTTTACTTGGGCTAGCGATCTCTCCTTAATGACCGCCATTTGAACTGCAGTCAGAATCTTTTCTGTGGGCGCAAAACATTGTTCTGCGTTTGAATATAAATGTGATTTAGATGCTATGGGCACCGTGTCACCCTCGTTGAAAGTGACATAAGTAAACCCAATAGCACCAGCAATTATTTTGATAACCAAATTTGTTTTGTTGTCACATGTGTGTAAATGTTTTGATTCTAGCATATGCTGCTGCAATTTCCTAAGGATGCGTGTGTGTTCAACTGTCTAGTGTCTGCTAGAACAATCTGGGCGTATTAAGTCATAAAGTGGCTTGATATGTTGTGCATAGTCAGAAATGTCCATTCTGCCAAAATTAAAGAAGCCAAGTAGAGACTGTAGCTTCTTGAGCGTGTTAGGTGGGTGCAATTCTGCACATTTCTCTAGAAAGTGTAGGGCCAGGCTCTTCCTCTCATTTGATAGTTCATATCCCAGGAACAATACACTGGGAAAGGCTATTTTACTTTTCTTAAAGTAAAATTTGTGACCGAGGTCTGAAAATCCTAAAATGATCTGATCAACCCTGACAAGATGAATAGTGAGGTCCTCGTCTGTGAGATAGATGTCATCCACATAGGATAACACCTCAGGATCAAGATCATGCAATATTGATGTTGCACAGGCAGAGTATAGTCCTGGACTGTTCTTATAGCTCTGGGACAAACGACAAAAGTATTTCTGTGAGCCAAATGAGAATGCACTCAGGTCCAGACTTTCGAACGGGTTATTCATTGCAGAGGCACAGGGCTCAATTACTCCCTGGTGCTCGAGCTGAGTGAGGATCTCCTTCACTGGAGCTTTAGCTTCGTATTTAACAGGATATTGGGGCTGAAGTTGGGGGGTAGACCGGATAGGTATTACATGACAAGAAGACTCATTGTCACAACCTCCATGATTGCAGTATAACGCAGGTGCCTGAATTAAAGCCTAATCGGCAGCGTAGGCTTGTTGTACTGCCTCCAGAACAAGATCAGAGAAAGAAGGCAAAATGATAACTTACCCATGAGGGAGTTTACAGATGTGTTCAGGCAGCCAATCTCTTTCGGCCAATAGGATATCACAATTAAGTTCATCCCTGAATATCACTTTAATAATGCGCTCTATGTCTCCCTCAATTAGAATTTTTAAATCATACACCCTATCAGGTGAGAGAACGCACCCATCCGTAGATTCAACTCCAATGAAATCGCTAGTTGCTGTTGCATCCAGATGATCTTTCAGACTCTCGCGACATATCGTGACCTTTGCTGCACTGTCTAACAGTGTCACTGCCCACGTCATGTTCTTCAGCAATGCTCTCAAGTGTACTGGCATTTTTAGTTGACAGTGCTGCCACCTTTTTCTTTTTAAACTGTGGCTTTTGTTGTAGGGACTTATCTTCTTTTTTGTCCGAAGACTGCAGCGAGTCTTTCTCTTGTTTCACGCACTCAGGACGTCAATCAGGACGGCCCCCTCTCTCGTTACGTCTATCCGGTGCATCCTGAAAGGAAAGAGAGGTTCGTGAATAAGTATATCTGTCAGGAGCTTCTATACTTTCTCTATTTCTGAGAGTATATCTCCTTTTTGAGGTCTCCGGATGTGGAGAATCTGCTATCTTATTTAGTCTATCACTATATTGTTTATCCCAGCGCTTCTTGGAATTTTCTTGTTTTTGTTTAGCACCATCCGTAGGGGTAGTTTCAAGCTTTTTTCGGTTTGGCTCCCAAACGATCCCGTCCTATACTATTATAGGTGTCGGAAATAACTCTCCGTAGCTCTCTCTCTTGGTCCAAATTTGGGATCTCTTGGAGACGGTGGCGTATAACTAGTGCTACCGCTTCCGCTTTTGCGTCGCCAAATCTAGGGCTGGTGCAGCCCAGTGTTAATTCTGTATTTGTTTTGACACTTTTGGTAAATTAACAAGTGTCGCGGTACCATGTGTGGTAGTGTATATTGCAGCGAAGACTCTACCCCACTGAGGGACTCATCCCGAAAGGCAAGCATATAGTGAGAATTCTATGTTTCTTCTGTGGTCCCATATGGGGAAATAGCTGCCAGCTGATTTGTTTTCTGGGCTATCCAGAACGGTATTTTCTCCAGTTCCGTGGGTACTTTACCCATAATGGTATGTACTGTTTGTGGATTAATCCCAGTGGCCAATTGGTATTCAGAAGGTGCTGGTGGTGCTGGACGCGCTGGTGTTGTATTCAATGTTCGCATTACAAACTGAACTAGTCGTCTTTATAGCGTTACTAATTCAAGTTCTAATTCTCACAGGTCTGCTGCCTGCATGTTTTGTATACCTGGGTGAGCTGTGTATGTGGCAAACATTGGCTGTGCTGGTCCATCATTACCTAAAGGACCCAATCACACACGTTGCAGAACATGTGGTAGGGCGCCCTCGAACCAGTTCTGATGCTCTTGGTAAGTGAGAGGTATTTCAAGCTACTGGTATGCTTGGTATTGTGGAGGTATGTTTCCAATGCTATATGTGTGGAATGTGACTGATCTGCGGTCTTCCTCAGGAAGGGTGACCCAAGAGTAGAATGTATCTATTTGATCAGCTTCATTAGCTTCTACTATGAATGTAACATCCCCGTCCTTAATGCTTGCCTAGGTTTCGCAGTAATGTCTATGGTGTTAGCCATATTGTATAATGAGTGAAGAGATGGAGCCCCAAGTGGGGAGTAAAGTCCTTTTATGAGTTTGAACTCAAACAACCTACAGCCTAATTAGGTGCTCCCTGTTCATCTGAGGAGGATCTTCCCCAAGACCACGGACGTCTCCATTAAATGGTACTTAGGGTACCTGTAGTACGTGAGCCTGCGATAATCGGAGTATCCGTAAGTTAGTGCCTAAACACCATCGTTGGTGGTGCCATGTCATAGTTGGACTCTTGTTCTAGGCAAGACTGCTGGTTTAAGGATGACAGCACTTATGTTTGTAGGCGACTATGCCAATCCTACATCAAAACGCAACTGTTGTCCCAACCCTTCCGGTTCACAAGCAGCACCTCACCTGAGGCAGCCTTTACGCATGGACTCAAAAGCATGACATCTCAGGGAGCGTCGTGGTTAAACGGAAATTACCCCTTTGTCACATTAACAACATGTCTCAATCACACACAGGCAATAAAGAAGATGCAGTAAAGTTTCAATAATATTTATTTCATCAAAACTGCAATCTGAGATAAGTTGCCTGGGCTGCAATGATTAGGATAATGAATAGTGCAAGAAACAGAATTGTAAAGACAAGAGTCATTAACACAAAGATCCCCACCATCTTGCAATATCACTCGATATCATGAAGTGTCCGATATGTCCTAATACCCTAGTTTGTAGGCCTAACCTCTAACCCAGAAGAGAGCTAGGCATGTTAAACCTCAATCTGCCAATGCCATGTCCACGAGAAGAGCCCCCAACCCTTGTTACCTTGGAATGAGGTCTCTAGCTCAGGCTCTGCAGGAACACGAAGACTGGGTCAGTGTCAAGGCGACGTGCCGCAGCGATAGCAGCAATGGCAGCTGGTCAGAATCCCTCTGCCTAGCTGATAAAGTGAGGAGTATATAGACAGATATGCCTGGACCCCTGATGTGGGTTGGTTTCCAAACAATAGATAACAAGGCGTGCTTGGGATGTTAATTAGTATAAACAATTCCCTCGAAAGTGTGAAGAGGGAAAATACCTAATGCAGACACCTTCACTTTGTTTGTATTTGTTGCCTGATCTTGACGCCTTAGCGCGGTGGCACTGATAAGGAAAATCAAAACATGGGCCTTAGTAAAAAGAAGGCAGCCTTCTTAAAATAATTAATTAAATAAATGCACTAAAACAGAGCAGGCTAAGTAGGGTAAATGTTACAGGGTGACGGGGGCACGAGTCTGCAGCCAATGGCTAAGCTAACTCCTGTATCCCTATTAAAACAAACTAGGATTCAACACATGACAAACAATGCTTAATCATTCTTTGTCCCGAATCAAAACAAGCTTGAAAAGTGGAACATCCATTTTTTGTTACCCATCTCCTTTATTCCGGTTTTGTTGCCCCTAAGGAATGCTACGGTTGCAGCCGGGTAAAGAACATGACATAGTCAGTACCAGACAACAGTTAGCCCAAGGCTAGAGGAAGCCAAGTTAATAATAATAATGATAATAATAATAATGATAATAATAATAATAATAATAATTGTTATTATTATTATTATAATTTTTATTATTATTATTATTATCATAGCATCTATAGAGCGCACGGCTGCTCCCAGAGGAGCATCCCAGCACAATTAAACAGGGACTGCTCATGCTTAGCTTGTAAGTAAAAATGTGCTGGTGTCCAAAGCTCTGCTTTGAAACACGCAGCTGCTGCATTGCAGTTATTTCGGGCCTCTTTAATCCATTTACAGCCACTCCCTGCCCTTTCAGCTCACACTTGCAGCTTTCTGCTTTTTTACCTTTATGACGCTTTTTTATTTTCCTCTTTCCCATTGGTGTCTTTTGCTCGCAGTAAATGCCTGATACAGAAAACTAAGGCCGGCCCTAAAAAAAAAGGTGCTGACACCCTGTACCGGAAGCCACCAGCTCAAATGAAGCACTGTGGACTGCCCACAAAAGCGTGAACTGCTAGGTCAGGATTAGGTACTGAACAAATTGGTTTTTAAACCTTTTTGTGAAGATCCTTTGTAAGGAGACGAGCTGTTAACGAGACAGTAATGAGTACATAGTTTTGCCACCATGAACGTAAAAAATCTTCTCCCCCGCCTATCTTTATTAATCCTCAGAATGTAGAGGAGTCTCTGCAAGTTAGACCTGAGAGATTGACTCTGCAGATAAGTCTTGAGTCTACATCTCAGGTCCCAAATAAAGACTGTTAGCATAGTCCAGTTTTGGAGACAAGCACATGAACAATCAATTTACAGGAGGCCACAGGCACCAAGTGTAGCATAAGTCTCGAAGATTTTAGTGTGGCGAAGCAACTGGCTGAGACCACCATGACCTGTGGTTCAAATGACAAAGCAGAATCACATTTCTAACACAGGATGAAGGGGAAGGGGCAGCCCCCAATTCAGACACCCACCAGCCAAGAGAATCCGGGTTCTCGCTCGTACCAAAAAAGAGAACTTCAGTTTTTTGGGAATTAACCTTGTGGGGGTTACAACCCAACTAAGTGCAGACAGCCTTGAGGCAATTTTTAAAGGCCTCATGGACAGCAGGCGCATCTTCCTGAAAGGAAAGCAGAAGCTGAGTATTATCAGCATATGTTATTATCTTCAGACCCCTGTATTCTACCAGCTTGGACATGAGTTTGAGGTAGAAATTAAAAAGTGTGGGATTCAGGGCAGAGCCCTCTAACACCCCATGCTTGAGAGGCCTGGACTTTAAGAGAATGGGCCGAAGAAATACTGCCTGTGATCCATTCCTTAAATATGAGGTGATCCAGGCAAGCGCCTTCCCCTGAATTTCAATCCCATCAAGTCTGTTCAACAGGACACAGTGTGAAACCATTTCACAAGCAAATGACAGGTCTAAAAGAATGATCATAGCAGATAAGCCCCTGTCAAGGTTGAGTGTGATGAATTTGGAGACCTCCAGAAGTGTGGTCTCAGTGCTGTAGCCTGGCTAAAAACCAGACTGCGTATGCAGAAAGTTGTTGAATTCCAGAAACCAACAGATCTGTTTATTAACTGCCTTTGCCAACATCTTGGCTGCCTCAGGAAGGAGGGAGATAGATATAAATTGGAGAATAAATATTTTAGATCTAGTGCCTGACCAAACAGGACTATCCCATCCCGATTAAATGAAGGACTGCCTAAGCGATACCTCTGTGGGCTTAGAAAACACTGCAGATTTGTATGCATATCTGCCTGGTCTGTGCAGCCATTATCGATAAAAAAAAAAAGTACTATTGAATTGTGTAAGTATATGTTATCAGTGTGGCAGAACATCTGTATTGTGCACTAGAAAACTGGTCACAATTAATATAATTGGTATGATAATGACATGGGCATTAGTTGGCAGTAAAAAACATTGACAAAGCCATTATGCCTCACCGATGCAAGAGCTATTGGCTTACAATATGTTCTTGCCATATTGTACGCCAATGTGGCTACTGTTCGGCATGGCTAAAGGTTAGTGGGCTAAAGGAGAGTGGTGTGAAGTGAAGTGTTGTAAAGTGGAGTAGATTGGAGTGTTATTGAGTGGCATAGCATAGTGTGAAGTGAAGTGGAGTGTCATGAAGTGGTGTGGAGAGGTGTATAGTGTTGTTGAGTGTCGGGAGGAAGTAGAGTGCCGTAGAGTACAAGGATGTAGAGAGAAGTGGAATTGAGTAGCATGCCAGAGTGGAGCAGAGTGTCATAGAATGGAGTGGCAAAGAGTTTTGTGGAGTGGTGTACAGCAGAGTGGAGTATCATCGAGGAGTGTTGTTGAGTCGAGTGGTGTAGAGTGAAGTGGATTGTCATCGAGTGGAGCAGTATAGAATGGAGCAGTGTAGGAGAGTGGAATGGCATAGATTGGAGGAGAGTGTTGTAGAGTTGAATAGCCTAGAGTATAGTTGAGTGACATAGACTGGAGAGGCACGGAGTGGAGTAGTGTGTCATAGAGTGGAGTAAAGTGGCATGGAGTGTCATAGAGGGAGTTTCAGAGTGGAGTAGTGGTGTAGAGTGACAGAGTGGAGTAAAGTGTTGTGAGGTGGAGTGCATAGAGTGGATTACAGTTTAATGGAGTACAAAATCACAAAGTGGAGTATCGCAGAGTGTAGTGTCGTAGAGTACATTGTAAAGTAGAGTGGTCTAGAGTGAATGAGCGTAAAGTACTGCTGTGCATAGTAAATTGTCATAGAGTGCAGTGTCATAGAATACATTGGTTTTAAGTAAAGTAGTGTAGAGTTCATTGATGTATAGTGCAGTGATGTAGAGTGGGGTAAAGTGCAGTGACGTACAGTGGTGTAGAGTAGATTGCAGTGGCATAGAGTGCAGTGGTGTAGACAGCAGTGGTGTAGAGTAGATTGTTTCATAGTAGAGTAAAGTGGTGTTGAGTGGAGTGGTGAAAGGTAGTCAGGAGTGGTGCAGGGTAGACTGCAGAGGTGTAGAGAAGAGTGGCATAGAGCACAGTGATGTAGCGTGCAGTGACGTAGAGTTCAGTGGTGCAGAGTAGATTAGAGTGGCGTGGAGTCTACTGGCGTAGAATGCAGTGGAGTTGGTTAGAGTTGAATGGATCAGTGGCATCGAGTGCAGTGGCATAGAGTGCAGTGGCACAGAGTAAAGTGGTGCAGAATAGAGTGGTGCAGAGAAGAGTGGTGCAGTGTAGAGTGGTGCAGAGAGCAATGGTGTATAGAGCACAGTTGTGCAACGTAGAGGAGCGTGGCATAGAGTGCAGTGACAGAGCGCTATGGTGTAGAGTGGCGTAACATGCAGTGGTATACAGTGCAGTGTTGTAGAGTGTTGCAGAATATAATATAGTGCCATAGAGTTGTTGGCATAGAGTCAGTGGCGTAGAGTGTATTGGATTTGAGTAAAGTGGTGTTGAGTGCATTGGCATGTAGTGGCATGGAGTAGAGTGGTATAGAGTAGAGTGGTGTAGAGTGGTGTAGCACAGAGTTTAGTTCTGTTGCAGAGTGTGCAGTGTTGCAGAGTAGAGTGGTGTAGAGTGCAGTGACGTAGAGAGGAATGATGCAGAGTGTAGTGTGCAGAGTGTAGTGGCGTCGAGTGCATTGCCACAGAGTGGCATAGAGCAGAGTGGTGCAGATTTGAGTGCAGTGCTGTGGTGTACCATGGCGTTGAGTGCAGTGTTCTGAGTAGACTGTCGCAGAGTGCAGTGATGCATAGTAGAGTGGTGTAGAGTGTATTAGCGTGGAATGCAGTGGTGTGGAGTTGTGCAGAGTAGAGTGACATAGAGAGCAGTGGTGTAAAGTACAATGGTGCAATATAGAATAGAGTGACACAGAGTGCAGTGATCTGGAGTACAATGGTGCAGAGTGCAGTGGTGCATAGTGCAGTGGTGTAAATTGTTGCAGAGTAGACTATAGTGGATTAGAATGCAGTAGCACAGAGTAGATTGGTGTAGAGTGTAGTAGAGTAGAGTGCATCGGTTGTCAGTAAAATGGTGTAGAGTGAATTGGCATAGAGCGCAGTGGTGCAGAGTAGAATGCAGTGGTACAGAGTAGAGTCCGCCATCTTCAAGCACCCCCCCAGTAGCCAGCATGACTACCACAGAAGTCCTCTAACTTTCAAGTCAAAGAAAGAAAAGTAAACACCAAGCTTCGTTGAAGACAGAGCCTGACATTTGACTTCTGTCTTTGAGTGTACAGCAAATGTGACGAGATAAGAGTAAGATTTAAATGCCTATTTACAGAAATCAAGTACTGGTGGAAGAATGCAGTAAATGGGGTTTGTACAAGGGAAGGGACAAAGTCAAGCTGGACAGCCTAAAACAAATAGAGCCAGCAAATAGAGAGCAAGCACATGTGAGTTACAAACCACAAAGTCAATGGTAAGCAATGGTGGAATGCATTCCAGTGAAGCTTTCTACATGACCCCAATATGTTGTTGACAAACCAGACAGCTGCGTTGTTTGGTAGGCTTCGACCAAAAAAGACATGAAAGGGGCCACCTGTTGTTGAACTGTCAGACTTCACCACTGTTGAAGCAAACAGTAGCCCTGCTTCAAAATAATTAGATGTAAAAGTGGTTAAGTGCTCTGCTCTGAACATTGTCCATGTATTGTTTACTTTGTAAAAGAAACCTTCCCCATTTCAATACCAAGCTTTTACCCAGAAAAAGAGAGGTGATGAAGAGGTCATTCTCCATGGAAGAATTAAAGACATGCTGGAGAGACTAAAACAAATAGCACCAGTAAAAAAACAGAAAACAACTTTGAGAGACAAAACAAAAAGCCCATGGTAAGCAATGAGTGGAATGCATTCCTAGGTAAGCTTGCAGAATGTCCCCAATATGGGTTTGAAACCAGACAGCTCGACCTGAAAATGACCAACACACCTTTGAAATAAACTCAGGGTGGGAGGAGGGGATCATTCTTATTTTGTTTTTTCAAAAGCAAACTCCCACTTTGGGAGTTCGTTTGTGAAAAAATGGTGTTTGGGTGTCTGAAACTCAGTGGACACACACCAAGCTTGCAGTACCTTCAAAGAGGTCGCTGTAACAACAGTTCCTCTGAAGGCATAGAGACCACAGCTGGGCCAGAGATGATCTCTAAATATGACGGACAGAGCCCAGCCAGAGTAGCAGATGCAAACTCTATCACCACCTTCTCAGCCTGCAGGCCACCCACCATAGTCAAAATCAGGCTCAAGTCTCTAATGGCTTGACAAGTTTTGACCGCAGAGCAAGCATTAATTAAAAACGTACGTAAAGAAAATATGTATTGCTAGGATGTTGAAAGAAAGGGAGAGTACTTCACCTGTTACCCAACATAGAAATCATGTTTTCTTATGATACTCAAGGCCTGTACTTTTAACTGATGAATTGGAGAATAAAGAATAAAGAATAAGGAGGGACTCACGACTCAAAGAGAAAGACCCATGCTCCCTGGCTCCTTCTAGGCCACGTGCTTCCCTTCAGGTGGGTATCTCTCCTGTTGCCACAACTGTCACTCATCTTCATCATCAAAGATACTTTATTTGGTTGTTCACAACCATCAAAGTAGAACATTGAATAAAAATATAGCAACTTACAATTCATATGTAATAAAATCCCTAAAACAATAAAATAATATGAACAATGATTACAATAAAAACAATAACTTTAAACATAAGAAAAATAAATCAAACAACATTTGCTAAAATCAATTGTTGCCGACAGCACCTAAAATGCAAAAAGAACTGGCTGACTGAGAAAATAATTGATAGTGTGGTATCACTCTTGAGAATCCTCAAGGCTAATTCGTATCTCAAGCCACCAAGATTCAAACAGATTGGCCGTATCCATTTCTGGTGTATCCTCCGATATTCTGGGGAAAAAAACAATACATGGGCTTTGTTCTTAATTCCTGACTTACCCCACTAACTAGTGGAGGATCTCACTGCAAGGAGCCAGCCCTGAAACGGACATAGACACTCTCTGCTAGTGGAGGGGTAACCATGTCTAGAAAAGATTCAAAATATGGGTAGATTTTAAACTCCAAAAGCTTACTTCTTAAGTGGCCATTATCCCTACTCAATACTTGCGATTCTTGGGTATAAGCCCAGTAATGAGCCTTCAAAGTTGGGAGGTCATCTTTACAAAAGGATCTTGGTTCAGCCCAGAAGCTGCCCAAACCTAACCCTTGCAGCCAATCAAAAACAAATCTCAGCCAGGGGGTATTCTTAGAGCTGGCAATGCTAAGCAATACCACTAAGCAATCTCTATAACTACTGAATTATTGGGTGGATCAAAGTCAGACCCAATAAGCCAGAGGCTTAAGTATTGCCAGGTCAGAAATTCTTCGTAGATTCAAGTCAAGGAAGAATGGAAGGAGAGGAGTGCTCACGGGTACAGAGTGACTTGTTTTGAACTTGTTTTCAACACTCAGCAGATAATTTGTTTGGCTATATCCCCAAATCTCAGCACCAAAAAGCGCTGCACTTTGGGCCTTGGCCCGGTAGACCTCTAAGGCCAGTGATAATGAGCGAGAGTTAGACCTCCGATACAGTCTAACAACAGAGGTAGTTGTATGCTCAACTTTTAGCGAACTCTTGGTTAACTGAGATGACCACTAAAATTGATCAGTTAGTTTAACTCCAAGGTAGTCAAAACTGTTTACTCTCTCTAATATCTCACTGCTAGCCCGTATTCTAGTATTTTCCATTACACCACAGCTCAGTATCATGTATTTTCTTTTGCTAGCATTCAACTCTAAACCTCTTGTTGTGCAGAAGGTAACAAATTTTAAATAAGGCACTGCAATCCCATAGGCATTTTAGAAATGAACAGAGAATCGTCTGCAAAAAGGAGAATGGGGATCTTCACATTATTCAAGGATGGCAAGTCACATTATTACAGTTAAGGAGTACCTGCACCACACCATTCATATAAAGTGTGAATGACGAAGGTGCAAGCACACGCCCCTGTAGGACTCCACGCACGATAGGAATGCATTCCATCAATTCTCCTCAACTGTCCCACCTTACCTGCACAAAATTCTTGGTATGAAGTTTGATGATTAATTCAAGCAAGTTACTAGGAACACCTTTTTTAGCTAGGACTTGCCACAAACTGTCACAAGGAATCAGGTCAAATGCAGCTCCAAGATCAACAAAGGCTATGTAGAGCCTTTCCTTAGACAGGGATACATATTTCCAATAAGGGACTGCTCATCTGAAGACATGGTCCGAAGTACCAGTCCTCGGTCGGAAACCTGCTTTTAATGGGGACACAACTTTTTCACCCTCCATCGATGCTGATAGCTTGTCTAAAATTTGTCAGGCAAAAATCTTCTGCAAATTATCAATGAGACTTATGGGTCTATAACTTGAGGGCACTCTAGCATCCCCCTTTTTCTAAACTGGTATAATTTCAGCCCCCCTCACCCTATAAAGCCGGGAGCTCCCTTCTCGCTGATATTACATTCCATTGCAAACTTTTATAACAAGACCAAACCACGAGTTTTGTTTTATATAAGTCCCCAGGAATTTTGTCAGCCCCTGGTGCTTTAGCATTTTTCAAACAATCAAAAACCCCTGCAGTATCATCAAGGCTAAAACAAACAGGGTCGACAACTGCCCCCGTCTGCCTATGACAGAGGAGGGCAAAGCGTCTAGAAACACGTCAAGCACCTTGCAATTCTCAGAAGCGTAAAGCGTGGTAAAGTGGGAGACCCAGTTGTCCAGATTAATGTGCTAAGAATAGAATCTTCCACAGTTTGTCTCACCATGTGCAGCTATATGCCAAAATACGTTATTATCGTTACTCTCTACTGTGGCTAGCGTCCCTTGCCAGATCCTATCATCCCAGTTGTTGCTGGCTCCGGTTAGGGACTATTTGTAATCACGTCTAGCTAGTCTAATTTCCGACACACTACACTGTTTAACGGCAGTTTTAAAATTCGTTTTGGGAAGTTTACAGTCATCATCAAACCATTTTAAAACACTCTTCTTAGGCTGCTTCATACATCCTTCACTATAAAAATATTTTTTGAAATTCAGTAAACAAATAGCTATGCCTATCAAGAATGGGAATACTGCTACAACCATCTTACTCCACCAGATACAACACAAAAAGGGCATGAATTTCAAAGTACTGCCTCTGGTTGGATGACACAACCGGCCATGTAACATAACACCTATTATTGGCCAAAATGGGTTCCCGGACAGTGGTGGTGCAACCATGATGACCCCTCCTCAGTGATTCACCAGTTAGAGACACAGTCAGAGAGTTATGGCCACTGTCTGTGTGTGAATCTACTTTCATGTCCCCCAACAGAACTCATAACCTTATATCCAATAATACATAGTCAATAACACTTGAGTATGTGCCACACTTGCATGTAGGAGCTCTATCTGGGTCTGAGATCGTACGACTGTTGCATGCCCTTAAAACCCATCCCACAGTCAGAGAAGCTGTTTTAAGGGTAGAGGCAGAAAACTTATGGCGAGTTTTACCCACCAACCAGGGGATACCCCACAATTGATCCTCCGTATGAGTTATCTCATTAATGAAGGGAGAGGGTTCAAAGGAGGTATTAAAATCCCCAGCAACAACAATTTTTGCATTTGAATGGACAATTTCAAGCATTTCCTCTAGGGGATCCAAAATAGGTGATTCCATATTGCTCAAAACATACCTAGCATAGACATTTATAACTGTTGGACGTAAGCCTGAAAGGAATACTATAGAAACAACACACACCTGAGGGGTGAGAGGAAAAACAACTTTGTCCAACCTCCCTTTCAATAATCACTCACACACAAAGGACAAGGATAAGAAGTGGAGACCCCAAACATGATCACACCGGCTAGAGATGCAATATATTAGTTTAGGGAAAACTGCCCTCACCCACTAATAGTGGCATGCTTCATCATAGCGCGATGCTAACACATTCACACATGAGCCAACGTAAAGAATGGAGCAAAAGGGAGGGGAAACAAATAACAAAGTCCAACAAACGGGGATCAAACAAACACAAAGCCATCATTCACATAGTTAAAACTATCTCAGGTGTTACCATACTCAATCTTTATTTCAAGATTCCCCGGATAGGATTAAAAGAACATTAACAAAAGGTGGTGAAATGGGGATAATATCACCCCTACACCCCAAACAGCCATACCAAGGTCATAGTCATTCAAAGATCAACATGTTTCGGCCATTTCTGTCACCCCATAGGGTCACTCAGCCTTCCTCAGGACCATCGATGCCCTTCAATTCATGTTTCATACCCTATCTGTAGTGTATTCAAATTGTGGCCAAATATGCCTCTGGGTACACTTTTGTCCCTGTCTTTTAGTACACACTCTCAGGATTGCCAAGTTATCATTATCTATCTCCAGAACAGGAGTCCGGTGGGAGCACCTCCCTGTAGTCACACATTCGTCAAGGGACCGGTGCACCCATCAGCCTACTGCGACTCCGTGTAGGTCACCATTTGTTGGGTCATACTTTTGATCTAATGATCTAACATTAATTAGAGTACTGTCCTTCGTACTATATCCACCTCCAAGGAGGGCAGGTCATCTGTCCCTGAAGGACCGCCCATGCACAAACATCTACAGCAACCGGGCTTAGCTTACAATTTTTCAATTTTAGCACTGAGGGCGGCCACTAGGTTGCTAAGATCCTTCAATTTACGATGAAGCACTTTGGGGGCAATCACATCCATATCAATTGTATTTTCACAGTAGCATGCTTACTAACTAAGGTATTGTCTATACCAGGATCCAAAGCTGAAGCCGGAGCAACAGTGGTATCTACATCATCTGCCAACAAAGCAAACCTATTTGAGCATGAGATGTTAGAAACAACAGTATCTATAGGAGAAAGAGACTACCTTGAGGCAGCCGATGAATCACCCAAAGGGTCCAGCTGTTGACACAATTTCACTGCTCCAGCCTCAATGGGCAGCAGAGAAGTAATAGATGCTGTTCCTTGAACCACAGTTGTACAGTGCTGGAGAGAGTTTTTTAGTTTCTCGAAGATATCCGGAACCTTAGCCTCAGATTTCTTTAATTGCAGCACATTAGGGTTGACCAATGTTTCTACCTCTTCAATGAGGTTTTCTATGTTGGCAAGAGAACTGGCCTTACTCGCACCAGGTTTGTGACTGAAAGGGGCCCCTGCTGGCTTCCTTGGTCTCTTAGCAGTGTCAGTTAAATTGACAGCTTCACCAGCTTTTCTCTTGCCCATGATGATAAATTAAGGGTGCTAGGTAAAAGGACAACAACTCTCCAACTTATAAGTTATACTTACTTGTACAGCTATTTCAAAGACTGCTGCATCCAAATGCTAAATGGGGAGACCCAAAATGGCCTCCTTCAGATTATGAAGTGCGAAGACGGGCCCGGTCTTCACCTGGTCGCGTGTCCTGCGCACATCCCACACAGCGGGGGCAACCCCTTGCAGGGCTGGCTTTTGGGCTGTGCGAGCAGTGCAGCTGCACCAGGTGCTGACCTCAGGGGGGCGCTGTGTTTAGCCATAACTTTTGAAACTTGCGATTTAAAAGCACCTGCTGTAAAGTTCCTTGTGCGTCCAGCCTTCAGGAAACAATTAAAATGTCAAGATACCTCTTGTGATTAATGTTCCTGCTAGGGAGAGAGATGTGCGTTTTACCTATCGGCGGCTCCGACTCAACAAAAAGTAGTATAGAGGGTTAATATGCCTGCTGCAAAAAACAGAACTATGGGGCATTTTTAAGAAAAGTCTTGCTGCACATAGTGCAGCACCACTTTTCTTGCACCCCTTAGTGCCCCCCTAATGCCACCATGTGTGCGTCAAATTTAAAATACAGCGCACCATGGTGGTAGTTAGGGGACTAGCATCAGAATATTTTAAGCTAGTCCGGCGCTTTGCATCAAACTTTTTGACGCTAATCCTGCAAAGTACCCAGACGCCCATTGTAACCAATGGAAGTTTCCTTTTAATGCCTGCACTGAGCAGGCGTAGAAGTGGCAGAAAAAAATCACGCTTTGTTTGCGTCATTTTTTTAGCCTCCCTAATGGTGGTATGCGCAGGCATAATGTAGCGCAAAGGGTTACAAAGTGGGGCAATGCATGCAATGCACTACTTTGTAAATATGGTGCAGCGTATTTGGTCTTCTAACGCCACATTAGCGTAAAAAATGATACTAATGTGGCATTAGAATGGCACTAGGGGCTCTTAAATATGCCCCTGGGGGGCATATTTGAAAAATGTGGCGCTGCAACACAGTGCTGCACCACTTTTCTTGTGCCCCTTAGCGCCCCCCCAACACCACTATGTGTCCACTGTCAGGCGCTTTGCAGGATTAGCATAAACGTTTTTACGCTAATCCTGCAAAGCACCCAGAGGCCCATTGTAACCAATGGAAGCCTCCTTTTAATGCCTGTTCTGAGCAGGCGTTAAAAGTGCAGGAAACATTTGACGCAAAGAAATCTTTCAGATTTCTTTGAGCCATTTCCCCCCCCCCTAAAGGGGGGATGCCCCCTTTGCAGACATTATGCCTGACACAGGCATAATGTAGCGCAAAGGGTTACAAAGTGGCGCAATGCATGCATTGTGCCACATTGTAGATATGGCTCAGAATGTTTGGCTTTCTAACGCCCCATTAGCGTAAAAAAATAAAGCTAATGGGCCGTTAGAACAGCGCTAGGGGCTCTTAAGTATGCCCCTAAATTTTATGTGGATAGGTGAGTAGATTAGTAAAGCCAGCCTCTACAAGTGCTTTAAAACACAGGGATGTATGTGAAAGGGGAGCGATGGAGAGATGAGGGGCACGTTTGTTGGGTGGCAGTGAGTGAAACCAAGGAGGAGGCCATGTGGTGGAGGGCGGCAAAATAAACTGTCGCACAGGGAGTCACTAGTCCTAAAGCCGGCCCTGACCCCTTGAATTATGCACCTCCAGGGGCGCTGGTACGTCAGGTTGCTATGGTGCCAGCAAGGCCCCCTGGGAGAGCGAGTTCAGAGCCCTCAAACAGCTGCAGGCAAAGCGTTGTGCCAGTCACTGTGGGCCACACTGTAGGACTCACCTGTACCCGCCAGACTTTGTCCAGTTTAGTTCTTTTCTGTTCTGGTTGGCACACAGTTGGAGCGCGTTCGCCTTCTGATGCTGGTTCATAGCTTGGCCCCGGGCTGTTGGTCTTACCGACCTGCTGGTATGCCCTCTTCTGTTTCTTGGCGAACTGCTCAGTGATTGACAATTTGTCATGCTTCTACCACCACAGACTCCCCTTCTTTCCGCTTCCCTCCCGACATGTACCCTCCCTCCTCTTTCAAACCTATCTTCTGCTTTTAATCTTGTTTTGTGGGCTGGAAGATGACTTTTGCATTTGTCTTCCTGGTACTTTCCTGTTGGCCATTGCGCCGATGTCTTGTATGTATATTCTTCGGGACATAATCGCTGACACACTGATACTTAGTGCAAAAGGACATTTATTAGGACAGGATTGCATGTCATACATAAACGTTATATATACTGAGATTCAAACTGTTAACTTTAACAAAACCCCCCCACTCTTTGAACTTCTCTCCATTCATCTTCCCCTTCATCCTTTCACTATGCCTCTGTTCACTCATCTACTTCCATTCACCTACACCTTCCCCTTTTCCTTTCATCCCCTACTTGCTTCGAGCATTCCCCACGCTATCACCCATCACCTGCTTCTTTCTCCCCCCTAGAAGCGTGACCAGGCCCGCATCTGACTTTCCACCCTCTCCATCTACTGCCACCCAGCACAACCCATTAAGCATTGTGCTGCCCCACCAGTGAACCAACTGCAACATTGCAATACCTCATACTGCTTCTCTTAGCCACATCCTTTCCCCCAACAGATCCCCCACAATCAGGAGCAATTCCATCAGGTAGTAAGCATTACCCGGCTCTGAAAGATGCACACCATCTGCCCGAAAAAGACCGGATTCCCTTTCAATAATACCTTCATGTCTCAGTACTTTAATACCATGTGTCCAGCCGAAAACCCTCATTGCCCTATTGAGCTTCCTCCGGGCCCTGTCAATAGCCCCATGCTTGACTGCACCTCGCCATTTCCTTCTGGGTACAATCTCCATCCGGACTATGCACGTACCGTGCATTCGCTGCCCAATCAGCTCCAGATCCCGTTGCATATTTTCCAGTAAAGTGATCCCAGATAGTTTTACCAAATCATTTTCCCCAAGTGCAATATCAGCAAATCCCGACAACCCCAGCTTGGCGTGATGGAGGTTAACAAAGGAAGCAGGTTACCCCACTGCATGCCACTTTTTCCCCACCATACCACTTCATGTCGGCCGCTCGGAAGACCCAAAGATCGTCCATATATCTGCCGTTCGGCATATTTCGCTGCCCAATGCAGAAATGAGAGGCCCACCATCCAAGTGACCATTTTCCCACTCCTGGGGCCCTCAAGAGCAACCTAAAAAAGAATATATGTCGACTTGACACAAAACACTTGCAATAAATACACATATTGCTGTTTCACCTCCCCCCCTTCCCAAATTCAGGGCCGCACATATCGCTCACAACGATTTCCTTAATCTGAGCCCAGTCCCAACCCAAGTGAGCAGCCGCTGTGGCTGCGCCTATCCGGAAAGAATGAGTCCCATAGCACTGTGCCCTTCTGCCTACCCAACGCAGCGCAGTCCAAACACTGCCAACAGCTGAAAAGCCATCACCTTCTCACCACTGGCATGCCTAAAGACGACAATAAATGTATTTATGCATCGGTGTTTGAAAAACATGCCACTCCCTCCCCGGACAGGCCGCTGCATTCCCCCCATCTCCAACCAAACCCACTTACCCCGTCCCATTTGGTCTGTTTTGGACTTATGCAGCCATATTCCCAATCGCTCACTGCTCAGACACACCTCAGACGCTCTTACTCCTACCGCTTTCCCCACTCCCAAAAGCTTCGAGACACGGAAAGCCCCAAAAAACATCCACACCATGGACAGGTGAAACAATGCCAGATCATGCGCATCATAACAACACACCAGCAAAACATGCAACAATTCCAACAACAACTCAAACGCCGCTTTCCCTACACACCCCCTAGTCCTAACCCCACCTTTTAACATTTTCCCTAGGATGTCGTCCCTTGCTGGGTCCCAACCAAAAAACAACTTTCCGTAAAAGGAAACACTTGCCAACTTGCCCCCAATTGTTGCCAGCGACAAACCCTTACTGATCAAAAACAAGACAAAACGCATCATACGAGCTTGCAGCACTGCCTCATTTTGCTCCCAAAAATTCTTCGCAACATTCTCAAAATTCTGAAACTCCAACCATGCCAGCCGGTAATTTTTCCGTGTGGATTCCGCTAGTGACATCTCTACCAGTTCTATGATCCTCATGCCCCCCATTCCCAAATGTCGGCCGGGACCACCATCTTGTGTCGTTCTGCTGCTGGTGCCAAACTCTGAAAACGGTGCCACAGTGAACGAGACAGGGAATCCGCAATAGCATTTTTGACTCCCGGAACGTGCACAGCTTTGAATACTAAATTTAGTGATAAACATTTGAGCATGAAATATCTCAAGGGATGCAACACTCTCACATCCCTCGCCCTTCGCCTGTTCACAAAATCCACCACTTTCATGTTGTCCACGTGGAAGACCACCGTCCTGTTCGCCAGTTCATCCCTCCACACTAACAAGGCCACTAACAGGGGGAAAAAACTCCAAAAAAACAATGTTCCTGCTTTGTTTCAACCAGCACGCCGGCCACTGTTTCCCACACCAACGTCCATCCCAAAAAAGACCAAAACCTGTAGCTCCCGCAGTATCCGAGAAAATTTGTACGTGCCAAACGTGTCCTCTTCCCTAAACATCCTGGAGACCCCATTGAACTGTGTCAAAAAAGTTTCCCATACCTTGAGATCCTCCCGTAGACCCATCAGCACTTTGATCCTGTGATGAGGAGGGGAAGCGCCTGACATGGCCAAGCCTAGACGCCTGCAAAAAGTCCTGCCCCCTTTCACGACCCTACATGCAAGATTCAGGTAGCACAACAACTGCTGCGCCCTACATAGCTCAATCTTATGTAATGATTGTGCTTGCCGCAAAAAGTCCAACATCTCTGCCACCTTTCCCTGTGGCAAACGAGCCACCAGGTTAACCGTGTCCAGTTAAATACCCAAAAACGTCAAAACACAACTTGGGCCTTCGGTCTTCTTAGGGGGCCAGTGGAACGCCCATCTCTCTAGCCAATCCCTCAAAACATGCCAGGGCCCTTCCACAATTATCTGAGTCCGATCTCCCAATGAACAATAAATCATCCAGATAATGAGTCACCTCCCTGTGTCCACACACTTTAAAAAAAGAACACTGGAGGAACGTGCTAAACATCTCAAAAAGGGAAATGGAATGAAATAGCACATCCCATCGGGAGGACTCTGTCCACGAAAATCGCCACATCCAACTGCATGCCACGCAAACTGAAATTCTCCAAGTGAATGGGCAAAAGCCTGAAATCCACCTTAATGTCGCATTTTGCCAACTGGGACCCTCTACCACAGCCTCGCACTGAGCAAATTGCATCGTCAATGGACACATAGACCACTTGTGTATCTTCAGGAGCAATGAAATCATTCACCGACACTCCCTCTGGCCAAGACAGATGGATGATGAATAAGATGAAACTCCCCCGCCACTTTCTTGGGGACCACTCCCAGAGGGGAGATCTTCAGCTCATCCATAGGCCAATCAAAAAATGGGCCCTCGATCCTACCTTCTGCGACTTCTTTTTCCAATTTTTCTGCTACCACCAAAGGCATGTCTTTGGCAGACCGCAAATTGTCTGCCCATCTCTTGTGTCTTGGACCTGGATAACTATCTAAAAACCCTCCAAAAAACCCCATTCCAGATTGTTCGCTATGTCCCTGTCAGGGTACATGCGCAGCCAGGGGTGCAATACCTATAGCTTAATTGGCGTAGGCGCCCTTTGGCCCAGGAGCGCCTTGCACCCCTCTACCTCTAGTCGCCCTTCACAGTTCCGCAGGGCTATTGAGGGAAAAACATTGAGTGACCGGGTACTTCCCGCCGCATTTGGAGCACTCGTGCTTGAATTTGCATGGGTGTCTGGAACAAAAGCCTTTATTAAAATGCCAGCATGCCCCTGAGGTAGGTCCCTGTGGTCGCTGTCCCATCCCCGCCCCGGTCAAGGCGGGACAGGAATGAAAAGGCCTATAAAGTACCGGAAGCCCACTTGCCGTATGAGTGGATTGCCGCTGACTGTGAAGATGCCATCCACTGCATCCAAAGCTCTGAGTCCACATCCCACCAGGCTTTGTCAGGATTCACACTAACCCTCGCCCGAAACTCCTCGTCATAACTGAGCCAGGCAAAACCCCCAAAATGCATCTGGGCCTTTCTAATAATGTCCATATATTTAAAGAGCGCTATGGCCCTGTCAGGAAACTTCTCACAATATATCCTATCATATAGCAAAAAGGCAGAAGTCCAATTATCCATAGTAACCAGCACCCGGGGTTGCCTAGCTAACTCCCATTCTGCTTCCTTGGACCCTTACTTCACTTAAACGCCCCTGTGCAAGAGCTTAAAAACATCAACATACTCATGTTTCCAAATCCGGGCCTTTGTCTTGTGCGACACATGCGAACCCAAAGGCATTGCCAATCCCATATAGGGAAGCCTTTTCTTATGCCCTTCCACTTTATCCTCACCGCCTTTTCTCTGCGGTGTTGTGCTCACACTTTTATCCACACCAGGTGCTCCAAGTACGCCCCCCATCTTACCATCACCCCCTTGTGTTGCACTGGATACCGCTCTCTTGTGAACAGAATGATCACCTACCCCAATGGACTTGTGCGTCTTTGACATAGTCGTAGTCTGCCCACTACCCCATACCGACCACAATTATCCTTTACCTTGAACTCTGGGCACAGTCCTGTGCGGTGCTGTAGTGACTTGACACCCTTGATCTGCTTTCCGCGCCGTCCCTTGCAACGTGCCAACCGCCGTTGATGCCTGTAAAACAGAAGTAGAAGAGGGGGGTTTCGCCGCTCCTGCACCCTTTATTCCCCTCTGTCACCTTGCTCACTTCACCTTTGTGAATGCCTCTCATCCATCACCTCACTCCGTTCGTCCTGGTCCTGTCCCACGTGGCGCCTACCACCTCTGCTGTCTGCGTGGTCCTGCAATGTAGAGAAGGCCGCCGAAGGCCCCTCTAGTGCTTCATATCATTGTCCCGAGGCTGTGGTGCACCCCATTGGTGTCACCTTCTTACTGCCAGCCCCCTTCACTGGCTTGTACTCTCCGCATCTCTCATGGCCATATGCACCAATCGTGCTTGCTCCACGTGGGGACCCCTCAGCTGCATAAGCCTCTTGCCTGCCCCCTCTCTCCTTGGGGCCCCTCACCGAACTACCTAACTCCTCCCCAGGAGATACACTGTGGGCCAACCTCATACCCCCACCTTCCTTTTCGGCTGCCTCCCCCTCTCCAAAGCCATCTCTCTGTACCTGCACAGCTTCATTCACCTCTCGTCTGTCTCCGCCACTGCCTTCCTTTGCTCGCGGATCCTGGCCTCAAAATCCACAGAGGAACAGTCAGTCATGGGGCACTTCTGGGAATTCTCTTTTGCACCACCTAACTGTGGGGCCCTTTCTGGCCCCCAGAGTGCCCCCCCTGGCCATGGCCCTCCTCTCTCTGTCCAGCCCGTACACTGTCGCCTGGTAACACCTGCGTGGAAAAGGTGTCATGCCCCACCCCTTGGCCAGAACCAGGGGCCCTGCCCCATCTAATGTGCCTTGGGGGCTGCCCATACCACTAGGGCCAGCCCCCGAATTATCTGCCCAAGCTGGGGCCTGCACTTATACAAGAGGAGCAGGCTCTAGGCATGCTGCGCCACCAGTAGCGTGTATAGGCACCGCCGCCCCTCCCACTACCATGCAGACATGAGGTCCCGTGGGGCCCGCAGTATTTTTAGCACCCAGGGGGGGCTGATGTGCCACATCCTTTCTCCCTGGCAGAGTGCCGCTTTTTGGGCCTCTCAGGCGATGTGCAAGCATGCCGCCACACCCCCAGATGCCACGGGTGTAGGGCGCGACATTCCTACCCAGGCCTGGTCTAGGATGCCATCCTGAGTAGATCCGCGTGGCCGGCCTCGCCTATAAGGCAAAGCTCAGCCCTTAACATGGCTGCATCATGGCCTTGAGCCATACGTAGTGTGTGACACATCCCCTTACCTATTCTCCCTGGGGACCAGACAAAACGTCCTTCCTGCGACCCAGCAGGTGCGGGAGAGGCCAGTCCCCTTTTCCCACCCCCTACTTATACCTCCCCTTACTCCCTCCTCCACGTACCCCACAGCCAAGCCCTGTCCCCCGCGTCACTTTCCCTGCCCCTAATGATCCCGCAGAGAGACTAGACTGAGTTTGCTCACTGCGGGCCCCTACATCCTCACCTACCTGCCGCCTTGTGGTGATGGTTACAGTTCCTATTTCCTCGTTAAAAATTAATTAATAAAAGTTGCAAAACAGGAGACCTGTGCAGCTTCCAGACATTGGAGGAAAGCTGGTAGCATGTCTGAGGGCTGAATTAAGATACTTCTCCTTGTTAGGTCTCTGTCAGCAGGTGCACCATTTTGACGCAAACCCAGGTTTACAGCCTTTATGTAAACTAGGTTCATGTCAAAATGCTTGGGGGGATGCATGGGAATGCTAATGCTCCAGCCATATAACACCTACCGAACACCATGTAACTCAAAGCAGCGCAAGGCACTGCGTTGTTTCATTATAAAACCACGCAGGGCGACGCAAAGAGGCCCTTGTATTGATTTGTAACTCTTGACTAGCATAGTTTTGTATTTGTGTTGTGGCTGCGCCAAAAAATGTGCAGAGCTATCTGAGCTCCGCAGTAATCGCAGGCAGATGAGGCAGGTCGTGCTTTCCTCAGAGAGCGCCATCATGTGGTACTTTTTGCTGGGCCGTGCAGTATGTGAGGTCAGGAGGGTTCCCCTTTGAGCATTCTCGTCTCCCAACACAGATTCACCTCGGGAGAGATGACCCTCAATCCGTCCAACTAAAGCACGGCCTGATCTCGGGGTCTCTCGTTGTTACAGATTCGGGGCCAGTGCTGGCATGGGCGTAGGAAGTGTGGGGGACGCGGGGGATGTATCCCCCCCAGATTTTGGAGGGTGGGGGACACGGGGGACGAAGGTGGGGGGGACAAGGGGACACGATAATTTCCCCTCTCACATCTATTATTCAGAGGGCCATTAGTGCACAAAAGCGCTACTTATGATAGCCCTGTATCGACCATCCTCCAATCTGATGGTAAAAGAATGAAGGTGAGTCGGGAGGCCCCCTCTGCCCTTTTGTTTGTCCTGTTCACAGCTGTGGGCATTAAGGGTGCTCATAAGAACAAAGGGCACGAGGCGGAGAAGAGTTTTGGATGATTACGTCTGCATCACCTGCTGCCTTGAAGAGGAGCACTGTAGGATGCCTTCAAGAGGAGCTGTAAGACAATGAGGAAGATCTAAAGAAAGAACAGGGTAGCACTCAGCCTGACACCTGCAGGCTAGAAAGGAGACTCTGTGAAACACAATATTTGTATTTGCCAAAGATCACACCAGTTGGTGAAACAGTGAAGTCGAGATTGAGCCCAGATTTTACCTTTTCACACAACAATTTAGCTATTAGAAGGGTATATTTTTCTAACATTTATGTTTAATGTTTTGTTATCTAGGTAATGAAGCGCTTGATTACAGTGTGGCTAACAGGGAGAAGCCATATTTCATTTTGGGCCGTTATGCCTAGCGTTATTATTTATGTTGTTGTTATCGTTACATACTTCAGCATATTGAAGTATATTATCTTTTCTCTATCTTTTCTTCACTGTTCTCTGAAACAATCTACCCTATGCCTATCCCACTGCACCCTACACCACTTTTCTCCACTCTGTGCTACTCTACGCCACTGCAATCTATGCTGTGCCACTCCACTCTACACCACGCCACTGCAATCTATGCTATTCTACTCTAACCATCGTACACTACACCCCTGAACACTGCCAGTGCACTGTTTACCACTTTACTCAAAACCAATGCACTCTATCCCACTGCACTCTATGCCAATCTACTCTGCACCACAGGACTCTATTCCACTGCTTTCAATGCCACTGTGCTCTGTCCCACTGCACTCTTTTCTGCACCACTGCACTCTAATCTACTCTACACCACTCCATTGTAGGGCACTTCACTCTACTTTGAAATCATCTCCGCTATGCCACTGCAATCTACGCAACTCTACTCTATGCTATGCCAGTCTAATCTATCCTGCACCACGCCAATGTACCCTGCACCACTCTATGCTACTGCACTCTACATCACTATGCTCCACTCTGCAACAATCTACCCTTCACCACTATACTGTACTCTGCAGAAATCTACTCCATGCCACTGCACTCTATGCCATTCTATTCTACTCTGCACCACTGTACTCTACGCCACTCTTCTCTACTGTGCATCACTCTACATCACTGCACTCTACACCAATGCATTCTATGCCACTCTACTCAACAGCACTGCCCTTTATGACACTCTACTCTGCAACACTGCACTCTGCCACTGAACTATATTCCTCTCTACTCTGCACCACAGCACTCTACTCTGCACCGCTCAACTATATGCCACTCTACTGCACTCTACACCAGTGTACTATATGGCACTACACTCTATGCCACTCTACTCTGCATCACTGCACTCCACCACTGCACTCTACACCAGTCCACTCCACCTTGCACCACTCCACTCTACCATGCAACGCATTACTCTATGACACAGCACTCTGAACCACAGCAATCTATTCTGTGCCACTCCACTCTGCTCTCCTCTACTCTACGCTACTGCACTGTACGCTAAACCAGTGCAGACTTCGCCAAAGCACTCTACACCACTTTACTCAAAACCAATGCACTCTATATCACTACACTCTACACCAATCTACTTTGCACCACTGCACTCTATGCCACTTCACTCTAGACCACCTAACTCCACTCTGACACTTCACTCTGACATTACACTACATGATACTAGACCCTGACACTCTATTCCATTAAACTCTAACACTTTCTCCACTCTGTAACTCTCTACACAACTCCCTATGCTCCACTCCATTCCACTTTACTCCACTGTATGCCACTCCACACCACTCTATGCCACTTCAATCTACGATACTCTACTCAATGCCACTGCACAACCCTCTATGTCACTCCACTATACAACAATGTACTATGTTCACTGTAACACTCTACCCAACTTTCTCTATGCCACTTCACATTACTTACCTTCACTCTACTCCAGTTCACTCTTCCTTATGCCTTTCCACTCTACACACTCTATTACACTTTGACACTACTCCACTCTACTACTACTTTATGGCATTGGCGCTTGATTAGAGATTCAGATCGCCTTCTCACTCATATGAGACATGAGTCCGATTTATCTTCGCCGTTTTGGTTACAAGCACTCTGTAACCCTTTTAACTCAAGCTTAACGAAGGCTTAGGATGATCCTGATACTTGTCTAGGGGATCGAAATATCGTCGGCCAAAGTACCTTGACTTGAATTTGTGATATTGTACATAAGTTGGCATAAGCATAGGTACTATGAGATAATGTCTTCTTGATTCACTATTTGAGTCATTCATGTAAAAGTCGGTGTATAAAAGCTTGTAAATCATTATTGTGGATGCTAACCTTGTAGGAAAGTAGCCTCTTGATACCTTGGTTACCCCCACATTTGGCCTGTTTGCCAGTGTGTTTGAGTGTGTCTGCTGGGATCCTGCTAATCAGGACCCCAGTAGTTATGCTCTCTCCCTTAAATTATGATTGTTGCATACTGGTAACACAGTATTTCAACCAGAATTTGCATACTGGTGCCCCTTTATAAGTCCCTAGTATATGGTACTTAGGTACTGAAGGACTCCTGTGTGCACTGGCTGGTCTTCTGTGGGCTCTCTGAGTTGCTGAGAGCCCCCTCTGACTCCTCCTCCTGGGTAGAGTCCACCAGGTCCCTCCTGGTCCCAGGCAGTGCCATTTTCCGCTAACCGTGAGTTTTGCATGTGCCAAGGTTTGTTGGCGGAATCCAGTGACGCAAACCAGACTGCCATCATCCATCCGGTGTGGGATATCATCTGCACCAACCAGGAACCTGCATCCATCTTCTTGGGTGCAGTACTGACTGCTGTTGTTCACCAGTGGTTCTTCTTTTGCACCTTGATTCGGGTTAGCAGGGGCTCCTGTCCTCCCTGGACTCTTCTGTGCTTCTTGGACCTAGTCCCATTCTTCCACAGGTCTTTAGGTCCAGGAATCCACCCTTTGTGTCTTGAATTATCTTCTGGTTCTTGCATTATCTTCTCTCTCGTGTTCTTGTGTGTTCTAGGAAAGTTACTGTGATTTACTCCTGCTTTCCTGGGCTCTGAGGTGGGTTCTATTACTTACCTTTGGTGTTTTCTAATACTCCCAGTGCCCCTCTACACACCACCCTTGCCTAGGTGGGAAACCGACATTCGCATTCTACTTTCTTAGTATATGGTTTGGGTTTCCCCTAGGCCCATTTCTAACCATTGTGATTTTCACTAATTGCACTTTTCTAACTGTTTTTATTGCTATTGCTGCATACTAGTGTATATAATTGGTGTATTACTTACCTCCTAAGGGAGTATAGTCTCTATGGTATTTTTGGCATTTGTGTCTCTAAAATAAAGTACCTTTATTTTTGTAACACTGAGTATTTTCTTTCATGTGTGTGAGTGCTGTGTGACTACAGTGGTATTGCATGAGCTTTGCATGTCTCCTAGATAAGCCTTGGCTACAGCTACCCCTAGAGAGCCTGGCTTCTAGACACTGCCTATATTTCACAAATAAGGGATAACTGGACCTGGTATAAGGTGTAAGTACCATAGGTACCCAATACAATCCAGGCCAGCCTCCTCTAAACCACTGTACTATATAGGTTACTTTTTACATTTTTATTGTGATCGCTGACATTGAGTCATCCAGATAACTTGTGTTATGCCCGAATACCAGTCTTTCTCGATTTCCCCTGTTGATGTTTTCCCACTACATTTGATCTTTTATATTTTGATTGAATAAATGTATGAAACATTCCATTTGCATACTACTTTAATATAATTGTTTATGGGAATGGTGATGCATTTTATTCAAAGGACCCCTGTTCCTTTAAAGTTAGTTTACTGCTCCATTTTAGGACACTCTACTTACTCCATGACACTACGCCACACCAGTCGATGACACATCATTCTCCTTTATGCCATTAACTTTGAGCCATGCTGAATAGTAGTCTCACTAGTGTACAGCATGGCTAAAACACATTGGCAAAGGCAATAGAACTTGCACAGGCGAGACCTATTGGCTTCGCCAATGCTTGTTTATGAGGTATGAACTTCAAGGTGACTTGCAATATCCTTATGTACGCCAGGGGTATTTTACCTCATATAATACAATGGTCACACCTACAACTTTCCCACAAACCACTTAAAACCTTAGTGCATAGCTTCTGTCATTCCAAGCTATTAAAGTAGAGCAGAAGAAGAAAAGCATCATTACATTTTTTGCTTTAAACAGCTGTATTAATTATGCTCTGTGACCTGATCTGCCTTTTACCTTGGCTGCTAGCTCTGGCAGAAGGCATTGTATTGTCAGAACTCTACTGTAATAACCCTATCATAGTCATTTTCCAATGTCTTTTTTTTATAATCAGTGAATGTATTTTCTTTATACGCAGTGACTTGGTGCATCACAAACAGCTGTTTCTAAAGAAATGCAAGACTGCAGTTTATACAGAGATTAGAGAATCCAAGTTTATATAGCCTGTAACTGCAAGAGCTTCTTCAGTTGAAATGCTTCTAGTTATGACTGATGTGGAGCTGAGCTGCCCAAGATCACACACAGGAGTAGAAGTGTTATTAGAACTATGGTTTCCGAGCACAGTTTACAACTCTTGTACCTAATCGCTTTTCATATATTCAGTGCGGTTCCAATTGGCATGAGGTGAAGGGCATGGTGGGTGTGGGGCGCAAAGGGTATGTTCTTCCTTTTTACCCTCCTGCCTTTATTTGCTTGGTGCATGAAGATGCAAGGTTAATCAACATGTTATTTTCACATTTGAGATAATTACTTTGTGAATGTAAATAGCAATTAAAGATACTTTCAGACTGTGTAAACATGCCTTCCTTTCTCCCTATTTCACTTCCAATATATATAATTGTGTATATTTATCGGAGCCTGCAGTTCGTAAACAACGAGCGATTTGTATAGGGTTGGATTGAAAGTCCCCAAGGCTGTCCCTGTCCCCCCCAGAAATTTATTGTCTCCTACGCCCCTGAGTGCTGGCTCTCTGTCTGGTTTCTCCTCAAGTGAGAGGCACCTTTCTGGTCTGTTGGCTTGGGTTAAATGACGATCGACTGTATTGTCTCCGTGTGGATCAACCTGGTTTAGCCCCAGCACAATGCACTGTTATGCTTGGCATCTCCAGTGCCTCCGGTGAGTGAGCAAGAGGGAAACTAAAGGACTTTCTAACATGTGCACACTATAATATTAGGAGTTGAGGGGTGTTCCTTTCAGCACAATAACTGTTTTTGTTCAGCAGGCTGCCCATCAGTATGATAGGGTGATTAAAAGGAGGTTTATGGCAGGCTAACAAGTGCCATGTTGTAGAGGTTTACAAAAAAGCAGAGGAAAGGCTCTTGGTTTTCACTAAAGGGGAGCACATGCCATAACACACATTGCAGTGGTAACAAAACACGTACTGCAAATTTTTGAGATTTCCAGGAAAAACGTCTTAGAGTTTCCCTCGGAAACATACCAATACCCTGCATGTCAGTAGGTTTCTTTGGCAGAATGGAGTCCATGTTTTAATCCTCGAAGAAAGAAAGCATACTGGCGAATCAGTGCTCCTGCACAGATTGACAAAGATTTTGTTTGTCCTAACCGAGCCTTTTCCCACTCGGTCTTTGTCAAGTTTTGCCTGCTAAAATTTACACGGGAAAAAGAAAAAAGGATAATGGCAGTGTGTTTTTAAACTTGAAACGCTTCGTTCGGATGCATTAGGCAACATCTATTCCCATCAGAAATGCATTGAAGCCTGCAATGAGAGCCATAGTGTTTGTCCGGTTAAACTGTGGTGATTTAAATCCAACATGATTTACGATATTGGAATTCAGGAAAATATTTAAGGAATTCAATATCCAAGTAGTCTACCTCTACTTTTCAGTTAATAACTTTGTGCCATCAACAGTTTTGAGTACATTAGGTACCTTCTTAACTCTTGTATAATCAATACACACCCCGCACGCTTTGCTATCCAGCAGTTTAGGTTCACCAGTGGTCTTTCCAGATTCATTCCTCAGTAAAGTTTCCAAAGGAAACAAATAACTATCCCAGCTCCTAAAGAAGAAGTGACGTAAGAAAGCCAACGCACTCCCTCCTTTGTCTCTTTCACAGATGTCAGGGTCTTGTCTAAATTCTTTTAAGGAAATATTGGGCAAGAAAGATTTAAATGTCTAGAATTGCCACAATAAAGGGGCAGGCCTGCTTTTCGTAATCATTAGTTTTCTTTCTCAACCTAAAGACCCCTGGCTGCCCCACTTGCATAGGTTCCTCTTGAGCAGAGGAGTCACTGTTGTTTTCTTAATTTTCAAAAATGATAGTAGTTTGGAAATTATGAAAACCCAACTTGTGACTTATTTATTTCATTGTCTCTTTCTCAAAATCTATATTTAATGAAGAAAAAAATATCAATATGTTACAAAAAATGAAGTGCAAGATGACTATGAGCCAAATTCATACTTGTTCTCTTCTTTTTATCCAGGTCGATATAATTGCCTTTGGGTCATTTCACCCCATGTAGTCTCAGCAGCCAGTTGGGGGAAATAAGTCACATAAGTCATGCTTCCTTGATCAAAGTCACTCAGAGCCTCCTGAGCTGAATGCCTAATATCACTGAGATTAAACATCTTCTTAAATGTAAGTAGAAAGGTACCAGAATTCTCAAGATGTGAGTCAAAAGCAGTTTCTAAAGGCGTAGGCAAGCCAAAGCAGGTCCTGCATGACTGTTAATTAAGTATCCTACTCACAACACGGACATCTCTTCAGCTTGTGAAGCTAAGTGCTACTGCCAACCAACAGCTTCAAGATGGCCCCAAAGAAAGCTGCTGCCAAGAAAGCGGCCAGTGATAAGAAGGAGCTTCCCAACACTGGTATGTTGCCCGAGACCTTTTTCAGGCAAACACGTGTGCCTGCCTCCTGTGAGAAAGCTGGGAGCAACACTCCCACACCAGCTGCTCCACTCCAAACTAGGTCCAAGTCCATATGTGTATATATATATATATATATATATATATATATATATATATATATATATATATATATATATATATAATCCAAAAACCGGTGAAAAGCAAAATCACCGGACGGCTGCACAATGTCTCAAGGATCCAGTATAGCTGAGAAATAAACTATCCAAGGAATCTCTGAAGAGGTTGTTCGTTCGCTGTTTATTACAATACTTAAAATAATACAAAAAAATAGTCCCAATCACGCTGTCCCGGACAAATGTCTACGGGTTTCGGCAAATGCCTTCAACTGTATATATTCTCCACACCTGCACTTTTTTTCAGCATGTACTCCGAGATTTGAGACTTATCATGGTCTCATATAACTGCCACTTTTCTTCCATGTGATTACCATAAAAGAGCTACTCATAACCATATTTCTGATGCATATTCTATCTTCTTTTTACACACATTTGGGACTTTCTGGACGGCGCCTTTGCTTTGAGCCTTGAAAAAGTCACTTGTTGAGATGAAACACGTGTTGGCTTGCTTATGCAAAGATGTTCATCCAACTGAGTACGGTGGCTTTGGTTAAGGAACGTTGATCACTCAATGGACCTATGCTAATGCCTTCTAATAAAGGATCATTTCTCAACTATTTTCAACAGAAAGGCTGATTTATATATGGACTTTCTGAGTGCGCCTGTGTCTGTTATTAACTCTGTTGTAGGTCCAAGTCCATGTCTGGCACAGAGGCAGCCTCTCTGATCACGGCAATGCGAAAGACAAGTGACATTGAATTGGACTTATATCTTTCTCAAAGTAGTACCCAATTGTTGCTGTAAACTCAGCTCAGTGAACAACAGCCACAGTCAGCAATAGTAGCTCCTCCCAAATTAGGAGCACAACAGGAGGATGTAGAGCTTCATGCTGAGGAAGTATAAGAAGCCCCTCTTTCACAAGATCCACTGTCTTCCAGATCTCCGCCATCTTCTTCTTCAAGCCGTTTCTGATGATCAAGATTCCACTTGGATGCCACCTCAGTCTGAGATACGCCAGGAGAGGCAAGGGGTGAAAAGGAAGGTTCTTGAAAACCTTAGATTCATGGATGAAGAAGAGGAGGATGACGAGTCTGATGACGAACCAGTCATCATGGAATTTTGCCCAGCCCCAGTGGAGTCCGACATTACCCCAACTTTTCAACCTGCTCTGAGGGATGCAGCACAGACACCACCACCAGCACCACCTCTAGCTTCCATATTTACAAGGGCCCAACTGCAACCTACTTCTGCAGCTACTTCAGTAGAAGTAGGCACTGTAGAGATGCAAATGTCATTAAAAAACCCACCTGCCGCCACTTTTTCTGACGTTGGCAGTGGCACCAGCGTTAGAAAGTTGGCCTCCTCTGTATGTGACTTCTTTACGGTTAGTGAAAAGGAGCCGAACATGGCCATATGCTCCATTTGCTGAGCGAGTGTTAACCGGGGTAAACTTGGTATAAATTATGGTATCGGAGGCCAAACAACCCATTTGAGAAAACACCACACAATCTGCTGGGAGGCGCACCTTAGCGGCAATAAACCTGCAAGTTCTGTCTGTGAATGTGGTGAGAAGAGCAAGGAATCTGATCTGATCATGGTGGAAGGTGAAAGCGAGGAAGAGGGTGACATTTTTGTTACACAAATCAGCCCCATCCCCAGCAGTGCAGTAATATCGTTGCCCACATCAGCAATATTGCAATGGCACAATAAGACGCAGAGTAAGGTCGTTCATGCAGTGGCTGCCACACTGAGATGCACATTGAGCCTACCACCACCTTCTGCTTTGAACTCGCCTGCATCTGTGGCACCAGCAAAAAAGAAAACCCAGGCTACTTTTACTGTCACGTTTAGGCAGGAGGGACAGTATGGACTCAACCACCCAGCGGCACATATGTACAATGGGAAGCTGGCTAAAATATTATCGCTGGACCTCCTCCCTTTTTCTTTTGTGGAAGGAGTGGGTTTTCTAGAATTTGTGGTGTCCGTCTGCCCGTAGTAGAAGGTTCTCAGCCAGACCTATTTTGCCAGAGTTGCTGCTCCAGCACTACATCACAAGGTGCTGGAATTGGTTGCACAAGCTTTCCAACAGACTACTGTCCACACAATCCACCTGACGACAGACATGCAGACCAGTTGCCATGCCACTGATTACATGTGCATCCCTGTACACTGGATGTTTTCAGTGGGGGTTAGAGAAATTATATCTGCAAGTGTTGACACTGCTGAAATTTCTAATGGTGCTCTGAAGCATGAAACGGTAGCTATGTTCACCATGAAGAAATCCCATATATCTGCAAACATCTTGGATGACATTAACAACAAGGTCTTTGAATGGCTGTGCCCCAGAGGGCTTAACATTAGATTTGTTGCCAGAGACAATGGCAGTAACATGGTTAAGGCAATGTTAGATGGTGGATATTTCAGGTTCCTGTGTTTGGTGCACTGCATCAACATCATTGTACAGGACATGTTGCAACGTCTGTTTGAGTAGTACAGACTGAACAATAATTATGTCATGCAAAGAGGGGATGCAGCTGTAAAAGACATGATCATTGAAATGGACCAATGGGGCCTGATCAAATGCCTGACAGAGATGCTGCTTCCTTTTGTAATGTTCCCAAGGGAAGTCAGCAAAGAGGACTATACCATTGGCCAAGCTATCCCATTGTTGCATATGCTGCAAAAACAGCTAAAGGAGGTGTCTGAAACATTTGCAGGTATGGATGAAAAACAGATGCGCAGGAGTTGGCAGAGCTTAATCATTTGCTTTTAAAAGTTAATACAAGGCAGCAAAGAGACATAGGGGGTCATTACGACACTGAGGTCGGTGATAATATGGCAGTAAGAACTGCCAACAGGCTGGTGGTACTTACCGCCATATTATGACATTGGCGGGTTGGCTGAAACCAACCCGCCAATGTACCACTCCGATCACCTGGAGATATTCATCGTCAATGTTCTGCCTGTGGTATAATGACCCCGCCTACTACCATGGTTTTCGTGGCTTCCTTAAAGCCACAAAAATCATGGCGGTAGGCACTATCAGTGACAGGGAATTCCTTCCCTGTCACTGATAGGGGTCTTCCTGCTCCCCCTCCAGTTAGCTCCACCCCAACCTCCCACCTCTCAACAGCCCCCAGCATCCCTCCTACATTCACACTCCCTTCACAGACACACACACGCATACACACACCCAATCCCACATGCATCCGCGTATGCATACATCCATTCACATGACATCCGCACACATTTACAAACATACACCCAGACACGCATTCACATCACACAACATACACACACTCACACCTCCATACATGCACACACGCATTCAACACGCAACACACACCCGCATTCACGCTCACACAAACATTCACACACCCACCGCCACACACACACAACACCCCACCACCCCCTCCCCTGTCGGAGACCCGACTTACCTGGATCTGGGAGGCCCTCTGGCAGGAGATGGGACGAGGCACTGCTGCCAGCAGCACCATCCGCCAGAAGAACACTGCCAGGCCGTATTATTTCTCATAATACGGCTGGCAGCGGTCTACTGGCGTGGCGCTTCTGCTGGCAGCAGTGCCACCTTACCGCCATCCGCCGGCATGGTCACAGCTAGATTTCTGCCATTCTTGTGGCAGAAATCCGTCTGTGGTCATAATACGGTGGACAGATGGTATCCGTGGCAACGCTGTTTTGTCATGTCATAATGAGGGCCATAGTGTCATTCAAACATTATTGCCCTCATTACAACCCTTGCGGTCGGTGTTAAAGCGGTGGTAATACCTCTAACTGGCCCAAGGTAAAAAAAATGGAATCATGAGCACGGCGGAAACTGCCAACACAGTTAGCCACTTTAACACTCCGACCGCCACAGCTGTAGTAACAAACACAGCAGCGGTAACCGCCAACAGTCAGGCAGAAGACAAGGTTCCGCCCACTGTATTACAAGAGGCCCATTTGTCACCTTTTCCTGGGCAGTACCAACGGCATCAAAAGCATGGCGGAAACAGTGTTCTGAAGGGAAACCACTCACCTCTCGAACACTCAAGGAAGAACCAGGACGCCATGGAGCCCGAGCTGCACGTCTTTCCAATGCTGTTGCATCTGCTCATATACCGGGAGTACCAACGCTGGCACCGACGACCGCAGTGAGTACTGCAGCTAGCACACAGGAGAAGGGGGGAGGAAAAAGAGAGTGACACACACACAACACGCAACACCCCCACCTCTACCCCCAACACCATACACACAAACACATGCAACAACATTACATATACACCCCGTAACTTTCAGAAATAACACAAGGACAAAAGGAATTGAGTCAATTAAGTGTTATATTAGAAATCGTTGTAAATACGTTTAGAACTCAAAAACATTATTTACAAAATATACAATATTTACAAAAGGCGGGACAATGTTCACTCAAAATGTCTGTGGCCCACTGGGCCAAAACACATAAGCAAAGGCTACACTTGACTCCTGCCTCAATTCGGAGAGAACACTGCAGGGGCATCAGGTCGAAAACACACATGCACCTCAGGGGAACGGGGAAAGGGGGGGCACCTCAGCCGGAAGATGGGACAACGCAACTGCTCCTGGAGGGGGCTACATGCCCACTGCTTGGACCTAGGGAGTGCAAAGCCACAGTCGCTCAAGTGGGTGCTTTGCCCACTGCTTGGTCTTGGGGAGTGCAAAGCCACAGCCTCTCAAGTGGGTGGTTTGCCCACTGCGTGGTCCTGGGGAGTGCAAAGGCACAGTCTCTCAAGTTGGTGGTTTGCCCACTTCTTGGTCCTGGTGAGTGCAAAGCCACAGTCTCTCATGTGGGTGCTTTGCCCACTGCTTGGTCCTGAGGAGTGCAAAGCCACAGTCTCTCAAGTGGTTGGTTTGCCCACTGCTTGGTCTTGGGGAGTGCAAAGCCACAGTCTCTCAAGTAGTTGCCTTCTACACTGGTTCTGGAGGGGGCTTTGTGCCCAGTGTGCTTCATCCTGGCAAGGATAGGGTGAGTGGATGCCTTCTTCCACTGGTTCTGGAGGGGGCTTTGTGCCCAGTGTGCTTCATCCTGGCAAGGAGAGGCTGAGTGGATGCCTTCTTCCACTGGTTCTGGAGGGGGCTTTGTGCCCAGTGTGCTTCATCCTGCCAAGGATAGGGTGAGTGGATGCCTTCTTCCACTGGTTCTGGAGGAAGCTTTGTGCCCAGTGTGCTCCATCCTGCCAAGGATAGGGTGAGTGGATGTCTTCTTCTACTGGTTCTGGAGGGGGCTTTGTGCCCAGTGATGCAGCACTTGGGGGGTGCCAGGTCACAGTCCCTCAGCTGGGTGTCAGAGCCATGAGATTTGTAGTAGCCAGGATGCATGACACTCCATGGAGGCAGGACTACAGTCCATCCACCGGCGGCTATGGCTGCAAAGTGGTGGTAGTGCTGGTGCTGGTGGGGGTGCTGTCAGTAGTGAGGGGAGGCTCCAGCCCTTCCCCTGCAGCCTTAGACGGCTGCCCACTGGGGCTGCTGCTGCTGACAGTAGTGGTGCTTGGGGCGGTGCAGGTGCCGGTGCTTGCGGCAGTGCTGGTGGTGGTGCTGCCCGCGGTGCAGGTGCTGGTGCTGCCTTTGGTGAGGGGAGGCTCCAGCCCTTCCCCTGCAGCCTCAACCGGCCACCCACTGGGGCTGCTGCTGCTGACAGTAGTGGTGCTTGCGGCAGTGCAGGTGGCGGTGGCTGTGCTTGCGGCAGTGCAGGTGGCGGTGCTGGCTGCGGTGCAGGTGGCGGTGCTGGCGGTTGTGCTGGTAGCCACCAGGCCTTCACCTGCAGGCTCAGATGGCTGAAGTGCCTTGGCTGGTGTTCTGTGCCCCTACCTGCCCTAGGCAGATGGTGGTGTCACCTTGGGTCTGCCAGCTGGAGTCTTTGACGTGGCCTTGCTGGGTGGTTGTGGCTCCTTCTCCTTGTTGGATGCTGTCCCCTTCTTGACCTTGCCAGGTGGCGGAATCTTCTTGGCCTTGGCAGGGGTTGGTGCCACACTGGCTGGTATGACGGATGCCCCCTTAGAGCCTCTGACAGCTGCAGAAACCACAGCAGATGTGGACTTGGTGGCTGAGGTGCTGGGCTGGGTTCTGGCCACCCTGGCCCGAGGTGAAGGACGGGGGGAGGGGCAGGGAACAGTCCAATGTTAGCTAGGAAAAGCTTCTTAGGGACATTGGGGCAGGAAGAGGGGTGAAGGTTTTGGAGTGGAGGAAGAGGGAGTGGTTGTAGGAGGTGTCAGTCTGCTGTGTTTGGGTGCAGGTGCATAAGCTGGATGCTGTTGTGAGGTGGATGGCTGTTGGGTGGGTGGGTTGGGTGGGTGTGTGCTTGCGTTTGTGTACTTTGGGAGGAGGGGTCACAGGCCCAGTGGGAGAGGACACAGGGGACGTGTGCTTGGATGTGTGGGTGGTGACTGCCAGTGAGGGGTGTGTAGTGCTAGGCGTGCTGGTGATGGAGGTAGTGGATGAGGATGTAGTGCATGCAGGTGTAAGTGGAGACACTACTGGGAGGGAGGTGGATGAGGAGGATGAGGGGGACACAGTGGAGGCAGCGGATGTTGGTGTGTCTGCATGGGGATGTGCTTGTGCGAGTGCCTGTGAGATGAAGTGTGGTGCTTATGTTTGCCTGAGCCACTTCTGTGTGTTGATTTGGGTGATTGCTTGTCTGAAGGTGTGCTTGCGACAGGCTGGGGCTGAGGGGATTGGTACTGAGTAGAGGAAGTTGGAGGGGGAGGCTGGAGACAAGGACAATGGCTGCCATCAGTGCAGAGGCCAGTGCCTGAAATACTCTCTGTTGGGCCGCCACGCCAGAGTGATTGCCCTCCAGGTATGCATTTGTTTGTTGCAAATGCCTCTCGACACCCTGGATGGCATTCAGTATGGTTGACTGCCCAACAGTGACGGATCTCAGGAAGTCAATAGCCTCCTCACTGAGGGCAGCAGGGGTAACTGGGGCAGGGCCTGAGGTGCCTGGGGCAAAGAAGATGCCCACCCTCCTGGGTGAGTGGGCACGGGAAACACGCTGAGGGGCTGCTGGAAGGGCGGTTCTAGTAAAGTGGGGTTGCAGCTGTACCTGTTGTTGGGGTGGGCACAGAGGTGTCCGCCACCACCAGGGAGCTTCCATCGGAGGAGGAGTCGCTGTCTGTAGTGTCCCTTACTGTCTCCGTCGTGGTGCTCCCCTCGCCCTCTGTCTAACTGGTGCCCTCAACGTTGGTGGCCTCCAGGCCCATGTTGGATGCAGCTCCCTCCGTCACCGGTGCCTCTGCCAGATAATGCTAATGCACACAAGGACAGTGTGACAATACAAAAAGGGGGGGAGACAGAGGATACAATTGGTCAATGCCAGCAACACCACTACCGCTGGCGTACACAACACACAGGGAGCAGTCCTATGCACTAGGCCATGCACTACCAGTTACACAGCTAGTCACCAGCCCATGGGGTACAATGCCTAACGCCTAACACCTGAAACCCACAGGACCCTGTCCAGTAGTAGATGGCCACTAACACTATTGGGGTTGGAGTGCTTCAGAGCCTGCCCAACAGGGGATCTACCCTGCCATGTTCGGTCCTGGCCTAGGGGCACCCACAGCCCACACCCCCCACCCAGGTAAAAACTTAATGCGTGCAAAGTCAGGAATCTGAATCTGTACTCACCCCTTGTGGCTGCTGTGATGCCTTCAAGTGCCCATCCAACTCCGGATAGGCCACCGCCAGGATGCGGAACGTCAGGGGGGTCAGGGTTCAACGGGCACCCCTTCCTCGTTGGGAGGCCAGCCCCAGCTGGGTCTCCGACGTCTTCCTTGCCCAGCGGTGCAGTTCCTCCCACCGTTTGAGGCAGTACGTGCTCCGCCTGTCAAAGCCCCCTAGGGTCCGCATCTCCTTGGTGATGGCACACCAAATACCCTTTTCCTGATGGGAGCTTACCTGCAGGGAAAAGACAGCAGAAAAAGGATTGGTCATATCGTCCGGACCGTCATACTCATGGCCCACCATACCCCTCCCATCCCGTTATGCACATACATTGACCACCATACATGCAGCACTTTGCCCAGGACCCCTCAGCCCCGCCCACATGAGGCTGACACACACAGCACTCCATACATTCATGGCCCACGCATCATGCTCACAGTGTACTCACCTGTTTGTCTGGAGTACCATAGAGTAAAGTGTACTGGGGTAGGACCCCATCCACCAGTCTCTCCAACTCCTCCGAAGTGAAGGCAGGGACCCTTTCCACAGACACTTGAGCCATTGTCCCTTCCAGGCACAGGTCACAGCAGCACATGTAGTGTAGGTCCTCTCCTGTTCAAGGTCAGGTAGCAAGTGAGTGAACAGATAGAAAATGGCGGTCACGTCCGCGGCGGTGCGTACCATCACCGCCGGCGTACATCACCATTGGCTCCTCGATCCCATAGGGCCCAATGTTAACCAATGCGAAGTTGCGCGGTTTTCATCGACCGCCAACCGCTACGGCACACAACGCCAGCGGAATTACCTCATTTCCACTTGTCTCTCCACAGAGGTCAGACAGCCTCCATTTCGGGGGGGCACAGGGCATGGCACCTAACTGCGTCACAGCAGACATTGGCACATCAACTGACTCTTGAATTCACATACTGTTTCTGTAAAGGAAGAGATGCATCATTAATTCAATAGATGTGTGAATATGTCTCTCTGCTCACCGTGTTTCTCCCTAGACTTCAACCACTGAGGAGGAATATGAGATGGAGACATCCTCCCATGTACAGTCCTCTGGTGGACCTAGCGACAATGGAGGACAGACACATTATCCTAACCTACAGACTTGATAGGGCCACAATCCATGAACTGTGTGCCCAATTGGAGCCAAACCTCATTTCAGCTATCCGCCACCCCACAGGTATCCCCTGCAGGTCCTGTCAGTGCTCCATTTCCTGGCAAGTGGTTCCTTCCAAGCGACAGTGGCCATGGCATCAGGGATGTCACAGCCTATGTTCTCAAACGCGTTGACCAGAGTGTTGCCTGCCCTGCTGAAACACATGTGCAGCTACATCGTATTCCCCCAGGTGGAGGATTTGGCCACAGTGAAAGCTGACTTCTATGCCCTGGGACATATCCCCAACATCATTGGTGCCATTGATGGTTCACATATAGCATTTGCCCTCCCCTCGGAGGAATGAAAAAGTGTTCAGGAATAGAAAAAAGCTATCACTCTCTGAATGTGCAGATGGTGTGTTTGGTGGACCAGTACATCTCCCATGTGAATGCCAAATATCCTGGCTCTGTGCATGATGCCTTTATCTTGAGGAATAGCAGCATTCCATATGTGATGTCTCAGCTCCAGAGGCACTGGGTGTGGCTAATAGGTGAGCCCATGGTCCCCACCCAGTTGATGTAGGTATTTGGGTGTGGGGTTGTCCCTACGGGTGAGTGTATGTCTAACAGGTATCCCTCGAATATTTGCAGGTGACTCTGGTTACCCCAACCTCTCATGGCTACTGACCCCAGTGAGGAATCCCAGGACAAGGGCAGAGGAACGTTACAATGAGGCACATGGGCGAACAAGGAGGATCATTGAAAGAACCTTTGGCCTCCTGAAGGCCAGGTTCCAGTGCCTCCATCTGACAGGTGGATCCCTGTACTACTCACCCACGAAGGTGTGCCAGATCATCGTTGCATGTTGCATGTTGCACAACCTGGCCTTGAGACGCCAGGTGCCTTTTCTGCAGGAAGATGAGCCTGGAGATGGTCTTGTGGAAGCAGTGGAGCCTGTAGACAGTGAGGAAGAGGAGGCAGAGGAAAAAGATGTGGACAACAGAAGCTCACTCATACAAAAGTACTTCCAGTGACACACAGGTAGGTCACTGTAACTTCACTTTTCATTGCATTTTGTGTTAGACATTGGGCATGGCAACCTGATTTCCCTATGTCTATGGCCACTTACTGTACCCTTTGGCATCTCTATTTTCAGATCTCTGTGGTGGTTCTCCTTCTGCAGGGGGTGGGGTGCTGGTGGCCTGTTGGTCCTGTGGCGGGGCCTCCTGTCCACTAGTGCCGGATGAGGTGGAGGGCTGTTCTTCTGTGTGGCTAGTGTCAGGGGCCCGTTGGTGTGCCACTGCCTCCCTAATGGTGTTGGCCATGTCAGCCAGCACCCCTGCAATGGTGACCAGGATGGTGTGGATGTTTTTGAGGTCCTCCCTGATCCCCAGGTACTGTCCCTCTTGCAGCACCTGGGTCTCCTGCAACTCGGCCAGTATCTGGCCCAAGGATTCCTGGGAATGGTGGTATGCTCCCTGGATCCCTGCAAGTGCCTCCTGGATAGTGGGTTCCCTGGGCCTGTCCTCCCCCTGGCGCACAGCAGTCCTCCCAGTTTCCCTGTTGTCCTGTGCCTCTCTCTCCTGAACTGTGTGCCCACTGCCACTGACCCCAGGTCTCTGATTGTCATGGGTTTGTGGGGTTGCCTGGGGTCTCTATAGTGGTAGACACACTGCTGCCTGACGTGTCCTGGGGACAGAGGTATGGGCCCGCTGGGTGGGTGCTGTGGTGGTATTTCCTGAGGGGGGAGGCTCTGTGGTGGTTTGGGACTGTGGTAGGGTAACCAACTGTCCAGGGGTCCCTTATGGGCCAGGTTGGTCATCGTGATCCAGGCGTGCAGAGCTGCTGTCATCACTGTGGGCCTCTTCTGGAGGGGGACTGGATGTTGGTGGCACCTCCTCCCCAGTGATGTTGAGTGGGGGTCCTGTGGGGATATAAATGCAGTGTTATTGTATCTGCATGGCCCATCTTGTGCATGGGTGTGTTTCCCTGTATGGTTGTGATTGCCCTGTCAGCTTTGCCTTGTGTGAGTTGAGATTTTGTGGGCTAGGTGATTCTCTCTAATGTGCATGCTTTAGTGATGGCTGTCCATGCAGGTCTGTGATGGGTGTCCATGCATTGGTGTGGCATGCAGGGCTTGGTTTTGTGATAGGTGGATTATGATAGTGGGGTATAAGTGAGGCGGTGGAGTGATGGGGGTGAGGGTAGGAGTTTGTGATGGCATGCAGGTAGGGTAAAATAGTAAAGGTTTGACTTACAAGAGTCCAGTCCTCCTGCTACTCCTGCGGACTTGTGTGTGTGTCTGTATAGTGGCAGATTACTATATGTGGGTCATAATACCCGTAGCGGTATACCGCTGCGGTTGCTGTATGTTGGCAGTCGTCAGCACGGCGGTAGGCGCCATTTACCGCCAATGTTGTAATGAGGGCCTATATCTGTACCACGATTCTTGACCCACGGTACAAACAATTACTGGCTACTTTCATTCCTTTTTCAGACGGGGTTGGTTTAATTAATTGTGGGAATTAGCATGCAAATATAACAGCAAAAGGATATATTGGATCACCTGAGATTCCCTAAAAGACATATCTCTCTCTGGTTCAATGATGATGGTAGAAGGCATCATAAATATCTGAAGGAAATGGAAAGGACAGTAAAGAAATGAAGCGACGTGCAGATAAAGTAGTCTTCAAACATCCTAAATGCATCAGAAATATGTACTGAAAGCTTAAAGAGAGGGGACCAGGAGTGAGAACTGACACAAAAATTGCAACTAGTGATTCATTCAGTGTTTCAGTTTCCTACAATTTATACATGTCATTCATTAAGATATGTAGGCCCAGATTTAGGAAAAGTGGCGCTTCACATCGTGAAGCGCCACTTCTTTTTTGTGCCCCCCCTGCACCCCTTAACCCCAACATGTGTGTGCCATATTTAAGATACGATGCACCACGGCAGTATTAGGAATAATAGAGTCAACATTTTTTTTACGCTGTTGTGGTGCTTTGCTTCACTAGGGCCAAAAATTCTGATGATATTGGAGCAAAGTGCAAGGAGGCCCATTGATTCCAATGGGTGTGTCCTTTTAATGACTGTTTTCAGTAGGCTATTAAAAATGATGCCAAAAATGGCACAATGAAATCTTGTCTATTTTATTGGGCCATTTTTGCGGGTCTCCTTCCACCAGAATGCCCCCTTTGCATACATTATGCATGGAGCATGAATAATATGGCACAAAGTGCGCATGCATTGCTCCACTTTGTAGATATGGTGCAGCGTTTTTGGCAATCTAATGCCACATTAGTGTCAGACAAATAATGCTAATGTGGTGTTAGATGGTGCAAGGCTGTCCTTAAATTTGGGCCGTAGAGCATTCAAAACAACCATTGCACTGGGGCAGGCTGCTGGTTAACTAATTTCATTAGGTAGCAAACATTGGCAAAGTCAATAAGTCGGACATGTTCAAGAGTTACTGGCAATGTCTTTTAGTCATGTTGTACAGCAGCTTGGCTGCTTTTGAGCATGGCTAATAGCTAGTGGTGTGGTATAGTGGAGATTGGTGAAGAGTGGAGTGTCATAGAGTGGAGTGGAATGCCATAGAGTAGCATGGAGTGGAGTGGCGTGATGTAGAGTGGGATAGAGTAGAGTTAAGTGGCATACAGTGAGGTTGCAAAGATGGAGTAGCATTGAGTGGCGTACAGTGGAGTAGCATAGAGTGCAGTTGTGTACAATGGACTGAAGTGGAGGAGTGAAGTGGCATAGAGTAGAATGTCATTGCCATGTTGGCTCTCATTACAACAAAGAGACTGCTGGATTTGGACGGCAGCACAACTGGATTGTGGGGAACTGAGTCCAATCCCACATCGTATGGCAACTGTTGGCCTAACCCTTCCGGCCAGCTACCAGTACCTCACCAGTATCCAAGGGTAGAGGTGATCAGTGGCAGCCGTGCGCATGACATTCTGATTTCTCAGGGAAATTGTGGTGGAACATATCTTATCCTTTTCTCTCAGTTATATTCGTCTCACACATGCAAAGGACAACAGAGGCAGGATTTGGTTCAATATATTTTATTGAATCAACTGCACCCTAGATAAAAAGACATGTAATGCAATAATGATGATAATCAAACATGATAATAGCAAAGTGGTGACAAAAAAGTGAAACATAAGAAAAGTCCCACCACAGTGTCACAATTCTAAATATAGGAATTCCTACCTATGCTTCTAAATTACTATATTAGAGCACAGCAGTGTGTGCCCTGATTAGTCCTTCAGGACCCCTGGGAAGACACCAACATACAGAGTCTTCTCCTTTGTAGGCGGAAAAGACGTCAAGTCTCAGCAGACAGCTGTAATGAAGCAGTAGCATACAGTGGCAATTTCTGGATGGAACTTCTCTCTAACGTATGGGGGCAGAGAGATTTTTATAATAAAACAGCTGGTGTTCTAAGAAAACTGCCCTAATGTAAGAACACATATGTTTCCATGAAGTGGCAAGGAATGTCATGTTCTACTTTGTACCAACAACAATATTGTGTAAAGTTTTGAGCAAGCACAGAGTGAATATGTTGTGCTAATAATTTAAAATAATTCCTAGGCAGAGTGAGCCACAGATAAAGAAATAAAAACATCACCACAAAATGAGGCTTCTGGTAAAATAATAAAATTAATTAAAATTAAATACTACTCGGCCGAAGGGCACGAGCTACAGGCCTATGGCTAAAATAGCATGCCCATAAAATTTTGCTAAAATAACCTCACAACACCCTGCCCTTGTTGGTTCAAAGTGCAGAGGTTGGCATAAATGCACTACGATAAAATAAACTAAAATATGTACATAATTGTCCAAGTTGACCAAACAAAACACACTGAAGCAGGCCAAATAAAAAAGGTCAATTTAGAATATAGCAATCTTGTAAAAAGGCCGAATGTCATCATTATATCAAGTCAGAGTCATTTTGAAAATCACCAATTACATCCATGACAATTGAATCAAGGAAAGATCCCACTTTGGCAGGTGGTAAAGTAACCAAATTTGTACTAGGGAAAACCAAAAAGCAATCGTGTTCCAAAGCCTCAGTCCCAGCCAAGGCGGCAGCATTCCGTGTAGTGCCAGATGTTAAAGTACCAAGAGCCACTTGATTCACAAAGGGCGACTCATAGGAGACTTCCTGTAGCAAACGCACCCTCAATGCTCATGTTTGGTAATGAGCCCTCAGTGAGAACATCGACAGATCAGAATCCAATGAAAGTAAGTGCCTCGTAGAAAGACACAATTGCAGTGCACATTCAAAATGGCACAAAAGACAGCGAAACACTGACTGCACACAATACAGGACCAGTCTAAACGACAAAGACCAGTTTCACTCCAGTTCTTCAAGGAGTGGTGCTCTAAAAACTGCATCATACGTTCATGTCACAGTTGCCCTGGTGGAAGTGCCATCAGTCCTTTTTGCTGTGATAGGGCAGTTGTTGTGAATAAAAAATAGCTACATCAAAATGCCATCAATTAAGGCCAAAGTAATTGGGAATTCCCCAAAAATGACAGAAAATATTGAGTGTATGGCTGAAGGTATTATACCAAATATAGATGGAAAAGTGCTGACAAACCCAGAACCAACAGCCTTAAAGAAATGTACAATCTCAGCAGTATTGGACATGTTAAATATTCATACCACAAGTTCACCAAAGTGTCTTGGAAAGTTCGTATTTAAAAGGGACTGTATCTCTGCAGATGACCTCGCTACTTAGAGCGCATAGATCTTGCGGGCAGATGTCAGCACTACATTTTTTAATTGAACTTTTAGTATGCTTAGCTTGTCAAAATTGACATTAGAAGTAGCAATATGAAGCCAGATGTCTGCTACTTTCGTCTGTTGGTTGGGGGGAAAGTACATTACTGCAACATGTAACAATTTTGAATACCGAAACTACATAAGCAATTCCGGCTTGAATTCCACAACAGCCCTCACTGTTTAGAAGCACATAACTTCCATTTCACACTGGTTCAGATAACAAGCCAAAATAGCTGCTGAAGCGTTACACGCAAGGACAGCTATTTGCAAACCAATAAAGGGCTCACAGAAGTCTCACATTTGCTACCTCTAAGAAAGACTGATGGGTAGTAGAGTGGTGTAGAGTGAAGTGGAGTGGATTGGAGTAGATTAGAGTGGCATAGAACGGAATAACATAGAGTGGAGTGGCATAAAGTGGAGCAGTGTAGAGTGGAGTAAAGTGGCATGCAATGGAGTGGCATAGGGTGTCAGAGTGGTATAGAGTAGAGTAGCATAGCATGGAGTGGCATTGTGTGGTATGGCATGCTGTACAGTGCTGTAGAGTGGCATTGTGTGGTGTGGAGTGGTGTAAAGTAGAGTGGCATAATGTAGAGTGTAGGAAAGTGGCACAGAGAAGAGTGGAGTGGCATAGTGTGACTTAGATTTTAATAGAGTAGAATGGAGTAAAGTGGTGTAGAGTAGAGTGGCATAAAATAGCGTAGAGTGGCATGAAGTTGCCTAGAGTAGAGTGGTGTAGCATACAGAGGAGTGGCATAAAAAGGAATGATGTATAGTGGTGTGGCCTAGAGTGGAATGGCATAAAGTAGAGTGGCCTAGAGTTGAGTGGCATAGAGTGGAGTGGTGTTCAGCGGAGTGGAGTGGAGGAGTGAAGGAACTGAACTGAATGTCAACGCAAAGGTATGACGCATAAAGGGCAATGGAGAAAGCAAGACAAGCACTACAAGCAGAGGAAGTGTCCTGAAAACCATATGTGTACAGTAATAAGCAATATACAAATATAAAAAAAAAGTTGTATATAACAGTGTAGCAGTGAAAGAAATGGTGCCTCAATCACAGAGCAATCAGGGGACGGACACTAATCAAGAGGAAGAAATATGGGCTTGGTCCATGGTACACAGAAAGAAAATCAAGTGACACCCAGCATTCCCTAGCCAATTAGGAGGCAGCAAAGAAGAGAGACAATGAAGCCAAAGAATAGTAAGCATTAGGTGGGCTCTAAGACATTTGTTGTCCACAATATACCTCGGAAGTATGAGAGCATGAGTGTGTTGTCACAGATGAGCCCTAAAAAGGAAACTTCAGGGCATTGCTGTTATTTGCAATTTTCAGACTTCTCACAGATTTGAAATAATCCCTGAAATATGAAAAAAAGCCATACTGAAACTCATCTTTAGAACTATTTTTCAATCAATTGATTCTGACCACTTCCCAGTAGTTACTCCTAGTCCACCAGCTATAATCTAGGTCAAAATCCTGTTGTACGACACTGCACAATGCAATGGAGCTAGGACCCGCTGAGTCATTTATGAGGACGACTTACCATTACATTGTGCATTTACCGGTTTCTTCAACACATTTGTTGGCTTTGGATGTGCTATTTGCGTTAGTGTATATAATAAGATAACTTCACATTAATACCTGGGTCAAAGTATTTATTTCCTGTGTACAAATGGATTTGTGAGAGCTAAAAGCTGCACTAGTGTAAACAAGTGTAAAGACGAATAAAAATAAAGATGTTTTGGGGCTGTAATTTATACTATAGTGCAGTGCATGCCCCTCAGTGCCCTACATAAGTATGTAAGGGCACCGAGGGTGTGCACAGCACTACAGTGCACTGCATATCCCTTGGTGCCCTTACATACACAACAAGAGGGTTGTAGTGCACTGTAGCGTACTATATACCCCTTGGTGCCCTTACATAAGTATGTAAGAGCACTGAGAGGTATGCAGTGCTCTACAGTGCAGTACATACACCTCTGTGCCATGCAGTGCATACCAATCAGTGCCCTTGCATACTTAGGTAAGGGCACCAAAGGGTATGCAGGGTACTACAGTGCAGTGCATACCCCTCGGTGCCCTTACATACTTAAGTAAGAGCAGCGAGGGGTATCCACTCCAGTGCAGTGCATACTCCTCGGTGCCCTTGCATAAGTATGTAAAGGCACTGAGGAGTATCCACTCCACTGCATACCCCTCGTTGCCCTTACACATTTATGTAAGGGCACGGAGGGGTATGGGCACTGCAGTGGTACTTAAACAGGGCTGGAAGAAAGAGCAATCCCTCTAAGTTAAAGAATCACTGCATATGAAAGTTAATCTGCAATGGTTTTGAAAAATAGAGGGACTGCTCCCTCTCAGCCATATTTAAGTACCGTTTTAGTGCAGATTTATGTCCACCGGCAGAATTAATTCGTAAGTCTGTGTTACATGAGTAATGCAGACTTACTAAATTACTCCAATTCTACCAGTGGAATTAAAATTTCGCCCACCCCTAATAAAGACCTAAACATGGTGAAAAACAAAATAATTGGAAACAATGCATTAGTTTGTAGGAAAGCAGCGTGTCTATGGATAAGAGAATGATAATACAAAATATTTTTGAAAAGGAAACAAAAATTCAAAAATTTAAAAAGTCTCTGGGCAGGAAATTTAAGCAAAGGGAGTGATTGGCCTGTGCAACTTTCTTTCTAAATCTAGTAAACATATCAGTGGCTAGAAAGAGAATCAGTCCAGAAATGGCATTGTGGCAAAAAGCAGAACATTGGTTAACGGTACACAAAACGGCTAAAACATGTTGAAGTAATTTTTCTGTGCAGTAAGTAGTGACTGGGATTTCATTTAATGGAAAGGCAAAAATGAAAACTTTCAAATATCAAGAGAATAATGCTTGGAATTAAAAAACACAGAAATTGGAACCAGTGGCAGAAAAGAAGAAATGAACACAAGGGGAATATTTTTTGGGATACCGCAGAAAAGGCTTTGAAAGGACTCAGACTTATTAAATTTCAAGCAACACCACTGCATGAAAATTTAGGGCTCTGTAGCATCAATGATGGGACATTTGGATCCCCAATTTTGCAGCAGATGATCTAATAAAGGATGCTGTTTGAAGCCCACAGTTTTGGACTATGGCACCAAGGCGAGGCTACCAAGCCCAGCATAGGACTTGTTCTTGAGTTACGCCCTCCAGTACAAATTACTGATCGAAGACAACCACCGAAGGGTCAGCCGCGTAAGGTGCGTGCTCAGTGCCGTAGCTATGGGGGGAGGGCCAGGCCCCTTTTCATGCATGGGTGGACCCCCCAAAGTGACAGGCTTCCTGTTGTTCAATTTAAAAATACGGGGCAGACTAGGCAAAAAGGGGAATATCTGGCATTGAGGCCAGTTTCAACCCCCTTTCTGCTACCCACAGATTATCTGATCAAAGCAAATACACGGGGCTCTGCTTTTATTAGAACCACGCTGCAGCATTTTAAATGCAGTAATTTTTGTAATGTTCTGCTTCTTCAACTGCACACGCGCAGCATGTTTACTATAAGCAGTCCAGTGTGTTCCAAGTATGTCCCTGCCAACCGAGAAAGTGCGCTATTTACAACAGGGGGAATGGGCCTCTGGAGAGCTGGAAAGCAATTACATCTGAATGTGAAGATGAACTGCAACATGATGGTGTGTGCCTCTGCATGGCTTGCGATTGAAATGCAAGCCTGATGGCCTGGCCAGCAGAGGTCTCTCTGAGACAACACAGAGACAGTGAGTTATTTTGCCTTTTGTTTGGCCTGAGGGTAGACCAAGCCTTGCAGTAGGCGACGGTGAGAGGTTCCCAAATAAAGGTAAATCAAGATATGTGATTCATTTTAACCACCCAGAGGTTCTTTGAGTTGTACAGTAGATTCAGGAAATCCTCCATCAGATTTAAACTTAAAATATTAATCAGCTCCGCATGATGAATGAAGCAGTATGCTGGGAATAGGCAGCTTTGCCTTATTTTGAAAATTGTGTGACTACTGCAGAGAAACCACAAGCACAGTTCCCTAAGTAGGTAATTTGTTGGTGCACTTTAACGTATTTAAACATTGTTTGATGCAAAGACACAATAATGAAAATTTGCTTCTTGGAAAAGCTGAATAAGACAGAGTTTTCTCCCAGCAGTGTACATAGTGAAGAACCCAGTTGTGCTTTGCGTAGTTCTATTTTGTCAGCATGTCCCCATTTAATAGAAATGTATAGTTGGTGCATCAAATCAACCCTGTAATAAAATGTTTATCACTGGAGTTTTTCTAATTGCTACTCATTTGTTTCTTGACAGAATTGGTGAAGGTGAAGTTTGTTTAATAAAACCTGTTTTGTTTCGTGTTGCTACGTTTATTTTGAAGCAACTTCACCTCCACTATTACTGTCCTGAAACTTGATAATGGAAAAGTGTTGAAAAATTGAACTGATTTCCTGACAACCTGTATTGTATTCTTGACATACATCATATAAACAGTTTAACAACGAAATATGTGAAAGATCACTCAGTGAGTAATACAACTTTATGTGAAAATAGTGTTGAACAAAACCTCCCTTTGGCGTATGTTTTCAAAACTGTCATAGGGTGGAAACATCCTCATACTTGCTAATCGAAATCAGGCGTGCTCTCTATGCTCACTTGCTGGGTCTCATTCATGGCTGATGTGTATCTCCCCCTGCTCGGAGGTGAACTCCCAAATATACTGGAAAGCACTGGGGCCATCTGATGTGTTCACTCCCTCTGTGCAGCGTAGGTCTGGTATCAGAATTTTTGCCAAAGCTGCTTTTAGCCCTCAGTCCCACATTCCCTGCTTCTGCTGGAGGCTGCAGTGTGATTAGACCATGGGATTATGTAATGAGTGTCACATCAACCAGTAGCCCAAGTGTGGAAAAAGCATCCTTGAGGCAAGAAAAGACTAACAACAGAGTTAGGCAGAGGCTGAGTGACAAGGAAAGTGGGGTGCATGCTGCAAGCTCCTGCTTGACTCTGCCTATGTGGATTGTTATCACAGACCACCAAAGAGGCTGCTGTTGCTCACCATGGGACATGGAGTCTGTATTTGTAATTTAGTGCTGCTTTTGGCTTCACCTGTGTGACTCTTATTGATCCTCAGCTTCCGTTGTGCCTCCATGGCCTTCATGCTGCACTGGGCACTATGGTGGTGGCACAACTAATGTATTAAGGGCCAGATGTAGCAAATTCCCAAATTGCGACTTTCAATTTGCGAGTCCCTGCGACTCGCAAATTGCAAGTCACAATTTGGGATGCAGAAAGGTGTCTCAGACACCTTCTGCGAGTCGCTATGGGGTCGCAAAGACCGACCTCATTAATATTAATGAGATGGGTCGCAATTTGCGACCCCATAGCGATTCAGGGCACTCACGGGGATGGAGGCCTGCTGTAGTCAGCAGACCTCCATGTCCGTGACTGCTTTTAAATAAAGCAGTTTTTTTTTTCAAAGTGCAACCCGTTTTCCTTAAAGGAAAACGAGCTGCACTTTGAAAAATAAATCGAAACCTTTTGTTTCGGTATTTTTCAGGGCAGGTAGTGGTCCATTGGACCACTGCCTGCTCTGAAAAATTATTTTTGATGCCAGTCACAAAGGGGAAGGGGTCCCGTGGGGACCCCTTCCCTTTTGTGACTGGGTTACCATCCACTTCAAGTGGATGGTAACTGCGAGTCCGTTTGCGACTGCATTCGCAGTCGCAAATGGAATTACATCGCATTGCGACTCGCAAATAGGAAGGGAACAACCCTTCCTATTTGCGACTCGGAAATGCATTTTGCGAGTCGGTTCCGACTCGCAAAATGCATTTCTACATCTCAAAGTGGCTTTAGCGACTCGCAAACGGCGATTTTCGCCGTTTGCGACTCGCTTAAGCTTTCCTACATCTGGCCCTAAGTTCCCAGTTGCAGTTTCATCATGTACCATCACCTTCCACTGCAACAGACCTAATCCTGAAGCTTGTCTATGTCAGTATCCTTCATCCTTGCCCCACAGAAAAAATCCATGCACCAAAAAAGTGACTAAGTCGGAAGGTAGAAATTTTTACCAGGTGAAAAATGGCAAACGTATCCAGCTGGCGATGGGCATTTCTTTTGTGCAAATTTTGAATTTCCCCCACTCTGAGCTTTCCTGCCAACAGTCAACAGCTTCCCTGGGACTTCACACGACAGCTATCTGACCTCGTGGAGCCCATCTCGCGTCACAACCTGCTGCCTTCCCCCACTAAGGATTTTTGCTTTCCATTTCAGAGAATAAGTCAGAAGGTAAAACCTCTGATATTCAACCAATGCTCCATCGCCAGCAGCCTTAAATTTGTGCATAGGTCATGGTCAAGCACAACCAGATGACTGTGGTCAGTGCCTAATGCTTTTTGCACTATTTTCATTTAAAGGTTTAAAAATTGTATCTACGGTCCCCCTTATTTTATGTTGTACTGGTGTCATTTTGTCTTTCCATTTGTGACTTTAACAGTTTGGTACTACTAAATCTTTTACTCGTTTTCTGAAGTTAAGGCTGTCTGTTCTGTCCATCGCTACCAGGGTTGTGAACTGAGGTTTAAATTACTAGAACCTTGAGTGGCCCTAACGAGAAAAGTGGCATTATTACATGTGATGGGCTACTATCCACCCCAACTAATAATCCACTATCTTATAAGTGGCTTTACTATCATTTGTCATCACCAGAGGGATTTCTTCTGTGTTGTGATTTGCCGTAGCCTAACCAGCCTTAGGAGGGCCTTTCTTCTTTTGATCTGGAAGCAGGTCAGACCCTAAAAACACTTGAATGGTGTGATGGGCTGGGGGTTCATTTTGGACTTTTACTGCTCATTAGTGAGAGGTACAGTGAAAGAGGGTGAGTCAAACAAGAGAGGGAAAAAAAGGTGTAAAAAAACTTGAGGATCACTCAGGGGCTGGACCATAGGTTAAGAATGGAGCTAGGAGTGTGAATAAGAGAGAAAAAGGAGAAACAAATGAACAGCAGATGACGTGGAGAAACAACAAAAGTGACATCAAATCAAAATTCAGTAAGAACAGAGTCTGTGCCAATTGTTTTAATTAATCATACAATATTTGAGCAGACACAGCTAATGCAGATAATCTTGTGTCTGTTGATGCCCACCCTTTCTGTAAGGACATATTTCTTGAGCCACCTCTTGTAAGATATTGTTTGAGTTTGAATCCCTGTTGGACACCTTGCCTGTCATTTAATACCATTCAGAAGTGTAAAACTGAGATACTAGCAGCTAAATAAAATGTCAGTTACCATTACAAGTTAGCAGTGGTCACTGGTGAATGTTGACATTGGTGAGGCATATAAGGAATTATAGCAAGAAAGAGGGATTGTTAAAGAAAATTATTGCCTAGATAGTGGAAATGCCAACTCCCTTCCTTTTGTAGTGCATACTGCAAATGCTCCCCCTCCCTTCTTAATGCATCTGTACAGTGGTGTGTCCTGGGAAAAAACAAACAGGAAAAGAGATCTGACATTTTCTATATGTAAAGAAATGGCTCCCTGTTGCAGTTACCCCCCACTTTTTGCCTGATACTGATGCTGACTTGACTGAGAAGTGTGCTGGGACCCTGCTAACCAGGCCCCAGCACCAGTGTTCCTTCACCTAAAATGTACCATTGTATCCACAATTGGCACACCCTGGCATTCAGATAAGTCCCTTGTAACTGGTACTTCTAGTACCAAGGGCCCTGATGCCAAGGAAGGTCTCTAAGGGCTGCAGCATGTCTTATGCCACCCTGGAGACCTCTCACTCAGCACAGACACACTGCTTGCCAGCTTGTGTGTGCTAGTGAGGACAAAACGAGTAAGTCGACATGGCACTCCCCTCAGGGTGCCATGCCAGCCTCTCACTGCCTATGCAGTATAGGTAAGACACCCCTCTAGCAGGCCTTACAGCCCTAAGGCAGGGTGCACTATACCATAGGTGAGGGTACCAGTGCATGAGCATGGTACCCCTACAGTGTCTAAACAAAACCTTAGACATTGTAAGTGCAGGGTAGCCATAAGAGTATATGGTCTGGGAGTCTGTCAAACACGAACTCCACAGCACCATAATGGCTACACTGAAAACTGGGAAGTTTGGTATCAAACTTCTCAGCACAATAAATGCACACTGATGCCAGTGTACATTTTATTGTAAAATACACCCCAGAGGGCACCTTAGAGGTGCCCCCTGAAACTTAACCGACTATCTGTGTAGGCTGACTAGTTTTAGCAGCCTGCCACAAACCGAGACATGTTGCTGGCCCCATGGGGAGAGTGCCTTTGTCACTCTGAGGCCAGTAACAAAGCCTGCACTGGGTGGAGATGCTAACACCTCCCCCAGGCAGGAATTGTCACACCTGGCGGTGAGCCTCAAAGGCTCACCTCCTTTGTGCCAAACCAGCAGGACACTCCAGCTAGTGGAGTTGCCCGCCCCCTCCGGCCAGGCCCCACTTTTGGCGGCAAGGCCGGAGAAAATAATGAGAAAAACAAGGAGGAGTCACTGGCCAGTCAGGACAGCCCCTAAGGTGTCCTGAGCTGAAGTGACTCTAACTTTTAGAAATCCTCCATCTTGCAGATGGAGGATTCCCCCAATAGGGTTAGGATTGTGACCCCCTCCCCTTGGGAGGAGGCACAAAGAGGGTGTACCCACCCTCAGGGCTAGTAGCCATTGGCTACTAACCCCCCAGACCTAAACACGCCCTTAAATTTAGTATTTAAGGGCTACCCTGAACCCTAGAAAATTAGATTCCTGCAACTACAAGAAGAAGGACTGCCTAGCTGAAAACCCCTGCACAGGAAGACCAGAAGACGACAACTGCCTTGGCTCCAGAAACTCACCGGCCTGTCTCCTGCCTTCCAAAGATCCTGCTCCAGCGACGCCTTCCAAAGGGACCAGCGACCTCGACATCCTCTGAGGACTGCCCCTGCTTCGAAAAGACAAGAAACTCCCGAGGACAGCGGACCTGCTCCAAGAAAAGCTGCAACTTTGTTTCCAGCAGCTTTAAAGAACCCTGCAAGCTCCCCGCAAGAAGCGTGAGACTTGCAACACTGCACCCGGCGACCCCGACTCGGCTGGTGGAGATCCAACACCTCAGGAGGGACCCCAGGACTACTCTGATACTGTGAGTACCAAAACCTGTCCCCCCTGAGCCCCCACAGCGCCGCCTGCAGAGGGAATCCCGAGGCTTCCCCTGACCGCGACTCTTTGAACCTAAAGTCCCGACGCCTGGGAGAGACCCTGCACCCGCAGCCCCCAGGACCTGAAGGACCGGACTTTCACTGGAGAAGTGACCCCCAGGAGTCCCTCTCCCTTGCCCAAGTGGAGGTTTCCCCGAGGAACCCCCCCCTTGCCTGCCTGCAGCGCTGAAGAGATCCCGAGATCTCTCATAGACTAACATTGCGAACCCGACGCTTGTTTCTACACTGCACCCGGCCGCCCCCGCGCCGCTGAGGGTGAAATTTCTGTGTGGACTTGTGTCCCCCCCGGTGCCCTACAAAACCCCCCTGGTCTGTCCTCCGAAGACGCGGGTACTTACCTGCAAGCAGACCGGAACCGGGGCACCCCCTTCTCTCCATTCTAGCCTATGTGTTTTGGGCACCACTTTGAACTCTGCACCTGACCGGCCCTGAGCTGCTGGTGTGGTGACTTTGGGGTTGCTCTGAACCCCCAACGGTGGGCTACCTTGGACCAAGAACTAAGCCCTGTAAGTGTCTTACTTACCTGGTAAAACTAACAAATACTTACCTCCCCTAGGAACTGTGAAAATTGCACTAAGTGTCCACTTTTAAAACAGCTATTTGTGAATAACTTGAAAAGTATACATGCAATTTTGATGATTTGAAGTTCCTAAAGTACTTACCTGCAATACCTTTCGAATGAGCTATTACATGTAGAATTTGAACCTGTGGTTCTTAAAATAAACTAAGAAAAGATATTTTTCTATATAAAAACCTATTGGCTGGATTTGTCTCTGAGTGTGTGTACCTCATTTATTGTCTATGTGTATGTACAACAAATGCTTAACACTACTCCTTGGATAAGCCTACTGCTCGACCACACTACCACAAAATAGAGCATTAGTATTATCTCTTTTTACCACTATTTTACCTCTAAGGGGAACCCTTGGACTCTGTGCATGCTATTCCTTACTTTGAAATAGCACATACAGAGCCAACTTCCTACATTGGTGGATCAGCGGTGGGGTACAAGACTTTGCATTTGCTGGACTACTCAGCCAATACCTGATCACACGACAAATTCCAAAATTGTCATTAGAAATTGATTTTTGCAATTTGAAAAGTTTTCTAAATTCTTAAAAGACCTGCTAGGGCCTTGTGTTAGATCCTGTTTAGCATTTCTTTTAGAGTTTAAAAGTTTGTAAAAGTTTGAATTAGATTCTAGAACCAGTTGTAGATTCTTAAAAAGTATTCCAACTTTTAGAAGCAAAATGTCTAGCACAGATGTGACTGTGGTGGAACTCGACACCACACCTTACCTCCATCTTAAGATGAGGGAGCTAAGGTCACTCTGTAAAATAAAGAAAATAACAATGGGCCCCAAACCTACCAAAATACAGCTCCAGGAGCTTTTGGCAGAGTTTGAAAAGGCCAACCCCTCTGAGGGTGGCAACTCAGAGGAAGAGGATAGTGACCAGGAGGAAAATTCTCCCCTACCAGCCCTATCTAGGGAGAACAGGGTCCCTCAAACCCTGACTCCAAAAATAATAGTCAGAGATGCTGGTTCCCTCACAGGAGAGACCAACACCTCTGAAATCACTGAGGATAACTCCAGTGAAGATGACCCCCTGTTAGCCAGGATGGTCAAAAGATTGGCTTTGGAAAAGCAGCTCCTAGCCATAGAAAGGGAAAGAAAAGAGATGGGCCTAGGTCCCATCAATGGTGGCAGCAACTTAAATAGGGTCAGAGATTCTCCTGACATCCTAAAAATCCCCAAAGGGATTGTAACAAAATATGAAAATGGTGATGACATCACCAAATGGTTCACAGCTTTTGAGAGGGCTTGTGTAACCAGAAAAGTGAACAGATCTCACTGGGGTGCTCTCCTTTGGGAAATGTTCACTGGAAAGTGTAGGGATAGACTCCTCACACTCTCTGGAAAAGATGCAGAATCTTATGACCTCATGAAGGGTACCCTGATTGAGGGCTTTGGATTCTCCACTGAGGAGTATAGAATTAGATTCAGGGGGGCTCAAAAATCCTCGAGCCAGACCTGGGTTGATTTTGTAGACTACTCAGTAAAAACACTAGATGGTTGGTTAACTGGAAATGAAGTGTGTGACTATGTTGGGCTTTATAATTTGTTTATGAAAGAACACATTTTAAGTAACTGCTTCAATGAAAAGTTGCATCAGTATCTGGTAGACCTAGGTCCAATTTCTCCCCAAGAATTGGGAAAGAAGGCAGACCACTGGGTCAAGACTAGGGTAACCAAAACTTCCACTGGGGGTGACCAAAAGAAAGGGGTTACAAAAACTCCCCAGGAGAAAGTGGGTGACACTAGAAACAAAGAAAAAGAGTCCTCTGTAGGCCCCCAAAAACCAGAACAGGTGGGTGGGCCCCAAGACACAACCCAAAACAAAGGTGGGTACCAGGGTAAGAACTGGGATGCCACTAAGGCATGGTGCCACAACTGTAAACAGTCTGGGCACCACACCAAGGACACTTCTTGTCCCAAAAACAAACCCCAAAACAAAATTCCAGGGGTAACCAGTGTAGCCATTGGAGATGACTCCTCAGATGAGGAGGTCTTCATAGCTTTCAACTGGAAAATGGGCCCAACAGGTGAGTTGGAGATTCCAGAGGGAAGTAGACACTTCCACCACCTACAGGTGAATGGAATCCCAGCCACTGCCCTGAGAGACACTTGTGCCAGTCACACTATTGTGCATGACAGGCTGGTGCTCTCAAACCAGTACCTCCCAGGTGAGATGGCCAGAGTAAGAGTTAGCCCAGACAGGGTCACTAATAGGCCTGTGGCTCTTGTGCCCATAGAAGTGGGTGGAACTTTTAGCTGGAGAAGGGTGGTAGTCAGTACAGACCTCCCCCTTGATTGTCTCCTTGGAAATGACTACCCAGAGGTTAGTCAGAGCCTAAGAGAAGAACTGGTCCAGGGCCAGTCCTCTCCCAAGGATTCTGGAAGTCCTGCCTCTGCAGTAAATGCAAGCAGGCCCCAGAAGAAGAAGAAAAGAAAACAGAGTAGGAAGGGTGGACAACCCTTAGCCAAGGTTACAGCAAGCCAAGGAGATTCTGCTCCAGTAGGGGAGAACTCCAAAAATGGCCCTGATAAAGTCCAACCTGACCCACAAGAAGTCCTGGCTAGTCAGGCAACTGTTAAACCTGAGTGGGTGGCTCCTCAGCTAACAGAAGAAAGGGTGGAAGAAGGGTGTTTACTACCAGATGTGGTAACCCCCCACTCTAATACAGCAGACAGGCAACCTGAACCCAAAGAAGCCTGTAACTTAGCCCCTTCCCTTTTAGGTGAAGAGCTAAAGGTGTGGTTCTGGGCACTGACAGCTGTCAGTGGCCTCTGCTGGGTGTTAGCCTTTATGGCTGCACTATCCTTAGCATGGTGGTCTGACCCCATGCCAAATAGCAAGTTAGGCCCCCTGACCCTATTGGTCATGGTGGGGTTACTCCAGCTCTGGGTAACCTCTTTGGGTAAGCTAGGGGTAACCCTGGCCAAGATAAGGTTAGCAGAGGTGGATACCTCTAAAACCAGAATAGAAAGAATGGGTGGAGACATTGAAGATGCAGACAAGAGGCAATTCAGACTAGGTCCTATCACTGTGGAAGTGGGTCAGTTCCCCAAAGGGAATGACCTGAACAGAAGGATGTAAGGCAGAGTAGGCCCTGCAACTAACCAGCCTATTTCTCCTACTCTTCCTCGCCTGACAGACTAGGAAGACTCTCCCAGCTTGGGCTGAGTCTCCTGGCCTGTGGGCTGGGGGGGGCTTGTGTAAAGAAATGGCTCCCTGTTGCAGTTACCCCCCACTTTTTGCCTGATACTGATGCTGACTTGACTGAGAAGTGTGCTGGGACCCTGCTAACCAGGCCCCAGCACCAGTGTTCCTTCACCTAAAATGTACCATTGTATCCACAATTGGCACACCCTGGCATTCAGATAAGTCCCTTGTAACTGGTACTTCTAGTACCAAGGGCCCTGATGCCAAGGAAGGTCTCTAAGGGCTGCAGCATGTCTTATGCCACCCTGGAGACCTCTCACTCAGCACAGACACACTGCTTGCCAGCTTGTGTGTGCTAGTGAGGACAAAACGAGTAAGTCGACATGGCACTCCCCTCAGGGTGCCATGCCAGCCTCTCACTGCCTATGCAGTATAGGTAAGACACCCCTCTAGCAGGCCTTACAGCCCTAAGGCAGGGTGCACTATACCATAGGTGAGGGTACCAGTGCATGAGCATGGTACCCCTACAGTGTCTAAACAAAACCTTAGACATTGTAAGTGCAGGGTAGCCATAAGAGTATATGGTCTGGGAGTCTGTCAAACACGAACTCCACAGCACCATAATGGCTACACTGAAAACTGGGAAGTTTGGTATCAAACTTCTCAGCACAATAAATGCACACTGATGCCAGTGTACATTTTATTGTAAAATACACCCCAGAGGGCACCTTAGAGGTGCCCCCTGAAACTTAACCGACTATCTGTGTAGGCTGACTAGTTTTAGCAGCCTGCCACAAACCGAGACATGTTGCTGGCCCCATGGGGAGAGTGCCTTTGTCACTCTGAGGCCAGTAACAAAGCCTGCACTGGGTGGAGATGCTAACACCTCCCCCAGGCAGGAATTGTCACACCTGGCGGTGAGCCTCAAAGGCTCACCTCCTTTGTGCCAAACCAGCAGGACACTCCAGCTAGTGGAGTTGCCCGCCCCCTCCGGCCAGGCCCCACTTTTGGCGGCAAGGCCGGAGAAAATAATGAGAAAAACAAGGAGGAGTCACTGGCCAGTCAGGACAGCCCCTAAGGTGTCCTGAGCTGAAGTGACTCTAACTTTTAGAAATCCTCCATCTTGCAGATGGAGGATTCCCCCAATAGGGTTAGGATTGTGACCCCCTCCCCTTGGGAGGAGGCACAAAGAGGGTGTACCCACCCTCAGGGCTAGTAGCCATTGGCTACTAACCCCCCAGACCTAAACACGCCCTTAAATTTAGTATTTAAGGGCTACCCTGAACCCTAGAAAATTAGATTCCTGCAACTACAAGAAGAAGGACTGCCTAGCTGAAAACCCCTGCAGAGGAAGACCAGAAGACGACAACTGCCTTGGCTCCAGAAACTCACCGGCCTGTCACCTGCCTTCCAAAGATCCTGCTCCAGCGACGCCTTCCAAAGGGACCAGCGACCTCGACATCCTCTGAGGACTGCCCCTGCTTCGAAAAGACAAGAAACTCCCGAGGACAGCGGACCTGCTCCAAGAAAAGCTGCAACTTTGTTTCCAGCAGCTTTAAAGAACCCTGCAAGCTCCCCGCAAGAAGCGTGAGACTTGCAACACTGCACCCGGCGACCCCGACTCGGCTGGTGGAGATCCAACACCTCAGGAGGGACCCCAGGACTACTCTGATACTGTGAGTACCAAAACCTGTCCCCCCTGAGCCCCCACAGCGCCGCCTGCAGAGGGAATCCCGAGGCTTCCCCTGACCGCGACTCTTTGAACCTAAAGTCCCGACGCCTGGGAGAGACCCTGCACCCGCAGCCCCCAGGACCTGAAGGACCGGACTTTCACTGGAGAAGTGACCCCCAGGAGTCCCTCTCCCTTGCCCAAGTGGAGGTTTCCCCGAGGAACCCCCCCCTTGCCTGCCTGCAGCGCTGAAGAGATCCCGAGATCTCTCATAGACTAACATTGCGAACCCGACGCTTGTTTCTACACTGCACCCGGCCGCCCCCGCGCCGCTGAGGGTGAAATTTCTGTGTGGACTTGTGTCCCCCCCGGTGCCCTACAAAACCCCCCTGGTCTGTCCTCCGAAGACGCGGGTACTTACCTGCAAGCAGACCGGAACCGGGGCACCCCCTTCTCTCCATTCTAGCCTATGTGTTTTGGGCACCACTTTGAACTCTGCACCTGACCGGCCCTGAGCTGCTGGTGTGGTGACTTTGGGGTTGCTCTGAACCCCCAACGGTGGGCTACCTTGGACCAAGAACTAAGCCCTGTAAGTGTCTTACTTACCTGGTAAAACTAACAAATACTTACCTCCCCTAGGAACTGTGAAAATTGCACTAAGTGTCCACTTTTAAAACAGCTATTTGTGAATAACTTGAAAAGTATACATGCAATTTTGATGATTTGAAGTTCCTAAAGTACTTACCTGCAATACCTTTCGAATGAGCTATTACATGTAGAATTTGAACCTGTGGTTCTTAAAATAAACTAAGAAAAGATATTTTTCTATATAAAAACCTATTGGCTGGATTTGTCTCTGAGTGTGTGTACCTCATTTATTGTCTATGTGTATGTACAACAAATGCTTAACACTACTCCTTGGATAAGCCTACTGCTCGACCACACTACCACAAAATAGAGCATTAGTATTATCTCTTTTTACCACTATTTTACCTCTAAGGGGAACCCTTGGACTCTGTGCATGCTATTCCTTACTTTGAAATAGCACATACAGAGCCAACTTCCTACACTATACCAGTACCATTCCCCTATTCAGGAGTACCATGAGGATTGCAGAGTTCCAAACAATTGACTTTTCGTTTGATTTTGATTTGGAACACCCATTCCTGCTACAGGTAGAGGTGCACCATGCATGGTTGTCTGGAGAGCTCTTTTTCTGTGCTGTTTGCTCCTGGTATTTTAGTACTGCCTTAACTGAATGTGCAGTAAGAGAACCCAGAAAGCAGCATGAGGACATTCCTGGAGATGTTCTATAGCCTGAGCCGAAAAGGTCACATCACACACATGTGCGCGCACCTACTCTATGATAAATTGGAAAGGGTGGGTTCCGCCTAAGCCTCAGGGCTCCTCTCCTCGGATTGGCATATTCATTGAAGCACCTGGGTCTGCATTATATTGGTGCAACAAGACAATAGCTTCCAGAAGCCACTTTTTAAGACATTCTTTATTTGTAGTATGGAGCTGTTCAAAGGTAAGCTCTCCTTCATGGCAGCATTCATAGAATGACATAAGTGCACACCCTTCTGGTCACAGATTCAAATCCCCAGGTCCACTCAACCATTTACCCTTGCCATGTTGATAAAAGGCTCTTGTTAGATGGGTAACAATATACATTTTTCCTCAGTGCCAATACACCACTTCAACTGTCAGTTGGCACTTTACTAAATAAACATGTAATTCTATTAAATAATTCCATTGGTCTAATAATGTTTTTTTCTATTGTCTTCTTAAGACAACAGAGCTTCTACTTATGACAAAGAGCCTAGTCATCCGTATGTGCTCTTTCTGCAAATTTTACATCACTCCAAAGATGAAAAGTTGTGGAGCACTGACTAGGATCTACAGGTTCACACCTTTGGAGTAAAGGGAAAAGACTGTACATCTGATCAGGCAGTGGTCTCAGTCCAGACCATCACATATGCACAAATGTGTTGTTTGGAGTGCTGACAGGGGGCCCCAAAACACATCACACAGCTCCCCCTTGCACTATAAGCAAGTGACATCACGTTTGTCACACTTGCAGGCTGTCCAACAAGTAAGGGCCTGTGACAATCAGTCATTATGGGGCTCAAACTACATAGTGATAGGCACTGAGCTGTCAGTCACAGTGTAAAAGTGACAAAAGGCTTACTGAGCAGAGGAGGCGAGTGCAAGAGCACAATCCATTTTGCAGCCACAGTGGGACTTGGTGATAGAGTGATTATATAAAGAAAAGCCTGGAATGCTGTTGTGTGTGCTTGTAAGAACATAAGTGCATGTTCACACATGTACATACTTGAGGGAGATTTTGTGATGTGCCCACCATTCTATGGCCTATTGATGCCCATCATTATTATAAAGTTGACCATAACATAACAGTGGTAATTCTTAGCATATTGTGGGAATCCTTGACATGATGTTGATTTACCATTTGATGTTGGTGTTTCTGATATACTGGTGGTAACTCTTGCTTACTGTGGGCATCTGTTTCATGATAACACCCAATACGACTATAGTGGTGACACTGGCAGAGCAAAAATAATTGTTGCTATATTATGCCAGTGCATACATTTAGTACAACACTGACTCTAAAATATAATGGGCATACTCATACCTCTCCATGTGTCATATTAATACATGGACATGCTTGATTAATGCCACATATTGATGTTTGGATACCACACATGCATTTACTGAAACTGAAAAATCTAGTTTTTAAGGATGAAAGTTCATTTTTATTATATATTGATAAGCTTCTGTTTTGGAGACTTGAGTTTCTTTTCCAAAATAAAACTTACATTAAGGGGCTGATTACGAGTTTGGTGGTTGGTAAAACCTGGCCGCCAAACTCCCAAAGATGAGACCGCAACGGTGCTGTCAGGCTCCCCACCGACCCCATTGTGCAAGTTTTCCACTGGGCTGAGCTGTGGAAACTAAGGTTTCAGCCGATCAGCTCCGTGGAAAACATGTGTCGGCAGTGGACTTGGCTCCACAAGGAGCAGAGTCCAATGCCATCACACAGGGGCCCCCCTAGCACCCTCGCTAAGCAGACAGTGTGCATTTCGATGGTGCTGGGGAAGGGGCCCCTGCTCTGCCCACGACAATGTCATGGACAGTGCATGGGACCCTCTGTGGCCCCAACACTTGTTCTTCACCAGTCTTTTCATGGCGGTTGAACCTCCATGAAAAGGCTGGCAGGGAACATAGTTGTAATTAGAATGGCGGCGCTGACTTCAGCACCGCCGTGGCTGATTACAACCATGATAGCCGTCATCCCATCGGGATCAGTGTTCCTGGCAGACACGGCGGTCTTTTGGCAGTCTGACCGCCAGAGTCATAATGTCATGGTCAAACTGCCACAGCTGCGGAGGTCAGACCTCCACCGAGAGTCTGGCGGTCTTCAGACTGCCAGATTCGTAATAGGGCCCTTAGTATCAGTTCCTTTACAGTGACACCTTTTTTTAGAATAATAACTGTAATTGCTGACTAATATTGGTACAGAGTTGTGGAGTTGTTTGAGGATTCGGAATGAGTGGTCAGTGTGGGGTTTTTCAAGACCTATTTATTAGTCGTCTCTAATTGGGCACTATCACATACAAGTGCAGATCCTCCAACATACACTAATTGTGTTTGCGATATTCCTTAAAAAAGCAACATTTAATCAATTTTACTCCTGGATTCCTTTAAATGTGATAACGCCTGACCAAAAGTGTTATCCTTTAATTATATCCAGTTTTCAGCAATGTTACTTATCCATTGTATTTCAAAACGTGTCATTGGCTCTGATTTTCTCAAATGATCTCCAAATCCACTGTAAAATTGTGTTTACAATTGTAGGACATTTTAGGTAATGCCACTGCTCTAATGTAATTTCAGATTTCCCATATTCCACAAATTTTGACTAAAGCCTGTTGCAGGAAAATTTCCACAAAAGCCCCTGTAGGGTTGTCTTTAAATCTTTCAAATTATCACCAGTTTTACTTCCAAAAGTGTTATATGCACAACACGGGACGCTACTGTCCCTTCCCTGAGATCCCTCTACTTGGATGCCTTTACAATATTTTCATTTTAGACTAACATAGTTTAAAATAAACCATTTGTCACCCACTTTCACCTCAAAATAAAATTAATTCTGTGCTATAAAATATCACAGTTGATACAGTAGTTTTTCAAAAGCTACCACACATGACATACACTGTCTCCTCCCAAACGCTTCCTGGTCACTGCTGGGGTCCTGCCCCCCAAAACATATACTCCAAGCTGTGCGTGCTTTCATGTAAAGCACATATTATAAGCAGGAATTCCAAGCAATATAGCTCTTGGCACCATGTGGAGCCTGGTTTCCCTAGGCAGAAGGTTTTGATGCAAGCCAAGATGGCTATATAAACTGATTTGCCTTTACACCAATACGTAGCATTTTTTTGCGTTGTTCCACCTCGTGCAGGCTTCATTTGCATACATTATCTGGGTGAAACAGTTTGTCATTGCACATGGCCCAATGTTCAGTGCAAAAAACACTTTAGCCCCAGAAAGTTGATCAATGCTGACATGTGTACAAGTTTGAAAAGACTCAAGGCAACAAAGACTTCATTTAGCTGCACATCCTTACATTTTACTCAGATCATTTATACACATTGATGGTGCTCAAACACTATAACGCATCTGTTGCCAAGGTGTGTGAACTGGAATCAGAAACCCAAACCAGCTAATATCAAAGCAAAAAAATATAGTGGAGCATACCGGGACTCAATTGTTAACTATCAGGTTATTAAACTAGTATTTAGTGTAACCATATAAGTAATATAATTAAGTACGCACATTTCACAGAAAAACAAGTAAACAATATCACATATAAATACATAGATCAGGGTGTGTATCATATTGTTCCTTTTCTTTACTGGTTTTGTTTACAAAAAATACTCATTACAAATATTCACATTCATGATTTCTATTACCTCATAAGTTTACATAATTTCAGACAAATGAGAACAAGCTAACAGCTTGTACAGGGTTATATTATTCTATAATTGAAAATGTACAGCTGTTCAGCCTTCGCATGTGCTTTAGCAAATCATGGTAAGATTCAGCCTGCAATTACTTCAGCAAATAATGGTAGAGTTCAGCCAACACGTGTTTCGTCCCATTACAGGACTTCCTCGAGGCTTATTCCTGTTCACTGAGTACATCTCAGCCAAAAATTACACAATCATTTTTTGGAATGATTCAATGAAATTCCTATTAAGTGAGATAGTTATTTTTATGTTTCCCCAAAGGTAGTCCACACATTTCAATACCAGTCTACACTTTGAGTGCTTCACATATATGCATAGTGCAACAAGGCATGAGCAAGGAGCTGGACACTACTACACACACCCGCATAGCAGAATAATTTTCATTTTTCTCATTTCAAGTGTCTGTACTCACCAAATAAAACCTATTTTCCGCGCTAGCAAACAATGTTTAAGGTTAGGGGTTGAAAGGTAAGTTATTGTGGATAGGACTGTTAAGTATAAGGGCATAAGAAATCAAGGGTAAGGGGCAAAGAGGTAAGAGGTTAAGGGTCTAAAGGTAAGGTTGTAAGTATAAAAGATTGAGGGGAGGGGTTTATGGTGAGGTTATGAAAATAGGGGTTAAGTGTTTTGAATTTGGGGTCTAAGAATAAATGGGCGAGGATGTAAGAAAGCAAGACTTTAAAGGTAAGGGGGAAAGGTTAGGTGTATGGCATTAATGGGTATAGGACATAAATAAAAGGTATTTAGGATACGTGGTAAGGTTATAGGTAAGAGTTAGAAGGTGATTAAGCGTAAGAAGAAAGTGGTTAAAGTGAAGGGGCAACAAGTAAATAATTAAGGGTGTACATTGAAGTAGTAAATATAAAGGGTTATAGGTAAGGTTCGGGCAAGAGATTAGGAGGAATAATATGGGGTTTTGGGTTATATATTTATAATAAAGGACTTAATAATTTATTAAAAGATGGTAAGATGAAAGCCTTGAATTAAATGTACAAATTATGAAATAGTTAAAAAAAATACTTACCTATAAAATAACAAATAAATGGAAAGAGAAGAAAAACTGCGAGGATATGGTAAACAAGCAAGCAGCAGTAGAGAAAGCAGTATGTATTCATGCAAATAGCAAAGGAGTCTTCCATCCTGCGGAGGTCGGTAAAGTCAGTATCATAACATATTGGTACAAGTAACACTTGTTCTCCACATGCAATGCTGAGGACGAAGAGAGATTATCCTTTTAGAAATAATACACTCCGACTATGTGCCTGCCAAACTAGGAGTCAATGTATGCACTAAACCCTGAATATTCAGAAAAAGAGAATTGGTCATGCACATAAAGGGGCAATATTACTATTTTTCATGTGAAGCATCACAGCAACTTTGGTTGCACTGCATGAAAAGGAATGAGTAGGGCAGTGCCACTTCTACAAACATATGGTGCTGCTGCTCTCTTCTCAAATGCTGGCACACTTCTGCGGCTGCCTTGAGCCATGCATCCACCTTTACACCATAGTGCACAGGTCTCTGCTGATACTAGTTTAGGTTTGTTACTGCAAGGGTGCCCTTCCAGCACAAAGTACCATGTTTTGACTTACTTTTAAACTTTTTCCACTTTGTGTGCTGAACAGTACAGCACACATGCAACATTGGAAAAGTCTGGAGAAAACTTTCTTTGCGCCTACCTCAAGGAACAGTGGCCAGACTTACCACAAACTGATTCAGCACGGTGCTGCGCCAAAATTAGCTGTGCCCGTTTTGAAATGCAGGGATGCACCATATTTACAAGAATACAGCGCATCCCCGCAATTCCCCCTGCGCCGGCGCTCAATAAAGCCAACGCAGACATCCTTGCACATACACAATCTACAAAGGTGGTTTTGCTGTTTCTATGTGTGCTGCATTTTGTAGCACACATAGAAAAAGCAAAAAACGAGGATAAATTAAAGCATTTCTCCTTGTGCCATGCTAACGCCACCCCTGATTCTTGTAATCTGGGGCAGCGTCAAAAGCTATGGGTGTTGTGGTGGAATGCCCACAGCAACACCCACTGCATGCCCCTTTGAGGCAGTAAACTACGTCTGGGACATATTTACAAGGCAGAGTTAAGCCACTAAAAGTGGCTTATCACCGCCTTGTAAATATGTGTAATGCACAGCGCCACTGATGCATCACAAAAAGTGACCCTCGGGTGGCGCTATGGGGCTTGTAAATATGACCAGTATTTTTTTGGGTGCAATACTGCGCCTGCAAATATTAGCAAATAGGGTTTGTGTCAAAATACATTTGTCTTTGTATGGGAATGCCACTGTGCAACCCGTGGGACACCTCCAAAGAATTTTCAAGCCTGTTCTTTTTAAACATATCACAGATTGTTAGTAATAACCAGAGAAAAGTATTTTCACCGCTGTTTATCATAGCACATTCCTTGGAGACGAGCGGCATCTGGTGGACAACTTTATATTTTCACTGTTTGCTAAACTCCCTTGCAGGTATTACTGTTGATATTATTTGTTAAAAAATTCTTGCAATACTCTTACACAATTCTAATGCAAATAGGTTTAGTGTTAATTTTCGTTGATAATGTCCCCAGTGGTGCGGTAAAATTAAAACCATTTTAGCTATTAGTTTGGGAAAAAAACAAATCTATCAGCTAGAGATGTTTCGGCGCAGGGTACAAAATCCTCCCAGATCTGCAGGTTCCCAAACAACTAATATCCTGGAGATGAGAGCCACCTAGTGGGACTCTAGTGAGTCACGGTCGTTTAAAACAGTTTTACAATGTGAAATCACTGGGTTTAAAAAGAAAATCTAGTGCTCTGTAAGGGAGACACCGCCACGCTCTTTAGTAAAGGTTTTTATCCTGTAGACGTTAGGAGGACACATTTATTCGGATCTAATAACAGCTAATTATCGCAAAGTCCTTTGCCCAATTCTGTCTTGTTAGTCATTACTTATGGAAGGAATAGGAGAAATGGTTGACTATTCTTAAAATGTGATGGTCTTATATGTATCCATGAAACATATGCTTTGGAGAGTTACAGTGTGGCTGCTTGAACACACAGAAGTATATTGGCACCCACTCGTATTCCTAGGGCTCAATCCAAAAATATAGATCTCTGAATGGAGAACTAAAGGGCTGACCAAATGAGACCTACCAATTCCACGTCATACGGATGTCTCAGCAGAAACAGTGAAAGCAGGGTGAGTCTCCTTTCCCCACATTGCACATTTACTGTGAAATGTCATTTGTTTTAACTAAAAATGAAAGTGAAAATTGCCTACTAGGAACTTCTAAAAGGGAAGGAAAACGCCTTCTCAAGTAAATTAGAAAGAAAAAAGAGGCTTCTGCATCTAGAAAAGTATTGGGCTCACAAACAGGGGTTAAAACAAATGGGCAAAACAGGATGGACTTGTTCAGGATTGTTTTTTCGGGGCAGCACCCTACCAAATGACTACTCTTGCAGGTGGACATGTGCCTGGGTGCCAGTCTGGCTAGGGTATGCTCCATGGTCCAACTGGGGCTCACCCAATTAGTTCTTGACTGCCTTTAATTGCCTTTGAGGGCAGGAAATGGGCTTGTGGCACAAATTTCTTCTTAGAATTTCATTAGACCAAGCATGAGTGGGTCAAAGGCTCTTCACAAATGTGAATTTAGTGTCCGAATTCATTTGAAATGTTTTTTTTTAAATTTTGTTCGCCATATGTTTAAACAAAAACCTATATATCCTCAATATCGAACCTTCACATTGATCAGAAAAGCAACTCTCTGTTCTAACACTGACATATTGACTCACGGTCCACCAGGAGGGCAAATCTGGGCCAGGGTGCCAGGATATGGCACACCCAGGACTATGAGGTACAACCTGTCAACATTTAGATGGCAGAGAATCACAGCACTGTAAAATTGGTAAAAAGTGTCAGTAGCAGTAATCTTGAGAGCATGTCTAAATTTTAGTTCTTCGTGTTCCTATTCATAAAAGGTGATTGAGTTATGTTTCGTGTGCATTAAAAGTAAGCTTTGACTTCCCCAAGGAATTGAATCAATGGATATTTATGGGTCACTATACCGCACATAGAAAGCCTGAATATTCCAAGCTGGGATGACTTCGTGTGTTAGTACTCATATCCTCTTTAATGCTCTATACAAAATGCAAAAACACCACAAAGCAATTGTAAGAGCTTTTTGGCTGTATGTGAGTCTTTAAAGATAAGAGCCATAAACAAAGGTACAATATACATGAAAACACAGATAACCCATACAACAAAATTCACACAAGAAATCCACTTGTGAGAAGATTTAAAGTAAAAACCATGAAGGTGTATTTAAATTTCAAGAATCATTACAGAAGGCAAAATGTTATGGTTAGCCAATCAATTCAAAATAAGCTAAATAAATAAATTAATTGGAATGGGAAGCTGAGGCCTATCAGGTCAATAACCAGAACCAAAGACAGTCCAGCGCAAACGAAATAAGGAACCATAGAACAATATGTCAGAAAAACTGCTCAGTATAGGCAGGAGGAGAACATGAGAAGTATTCTAAGTGCAGATTGATACACAGACTAACACGAAGTCTGCTCTCTAAAGGGACAAAGGGAACGTCTCTGCTCCTCTCTCAAATCACGAGTTTTTATACACTTTCAGATACAAACATTTTACAGTCAGTGTGATCTCCTCACGTTGAAAGATAAATAGAGCTATCCAACAGAAATCACATCACAAGGTAAACATGACTTTTATTTTACTTAGAGGCAATGACGTTGAATTGTATACTTTGAAACTTTATCCAAAAAACATCATGAGCGTGAGAGAAACATACAACTGTTACAGTGCAAATAGGGCAGTCATGCTAACCGAAATTTGTACTAGTAATATAATAGTGAAAGCCACATCCGAAGGTCTTGGTACACAGGCAGGGAAAGAGAAAAACACGTCACTTTTAAACTACATGAAAATGTGCTGAACAAATGAATTTGAAAACACAACCAGGCCTACTTGTGCTAACGTAAGCATTTCAGCATGTTAAAATACAGTGCAAACATCTCAATTGCCTCTCATTGATGTCAGTTTAGAACACGTAATTAATCATTTTAAAATTCAATCCAACATTACTAACTGGTTTCTTCTTTAAAAGTAATATGCACATAGCATGTTAAAGGGAGGGTGCTGGGCATCCTTTGGGGAACTGCAGACAACACATGTGTTGTGTGGCTTCCAATTGTGTGTCATATTCTACCAGAAAAAGCCATTCAGATGACCCTAAATAAGGTCCTTTAAATACAGAATAACTCAAGTCTTTTTGAAGGAGAATCTGCCAAGTGCCTAGAAACAAAGGGAATCCACATATCAACGAGACACCATCAGGATTAAAAGATGGTACATCTAAGCATTGATGAAATACCACTTTGCATGGAAAATGTACAAGGCATGAGCATCTCTTGAAATAACCCAGAACTGAAACTATGTCACCTGATCAGCAATCATTCTCCATAAAAAGGAACAGATTATGGGCATCAGTTAGAGACTGTTTTCTACTACTTTCACCACCTAGACACACTCACCACACCAACTTTAAATTTGGACACATGACTGGTGGACTTTATCCCTTGAAGTTTTCCTTCCATAAAATCCAAAACCTTACCAAATAGTTCAATTGTCAGAGGCAAAAGATAACAGTATTTCGCTGTGATCAAATATTGTATATGGTATGAACCTAGCTACAATGAGCAGCAAAGAATTGTATTTAAAACATTTCATTGCAACAGGAGCATCTCAAACATTAGGTGGTTTACAAAGGACAGTAGATATATTTGTGTGTTTGTATGCTTTGAACTGGATTTCGGGATGTGATAAGAGAAGGACACGCAATTTATCAGCCGCACTGCACAGTTGTTTTTGACATTACACCTATCTATGCTTGTACTTTTTCCTTAAACAACAAATATATTGACAATTTGAAACAAAGTGAGATTGAAGGATTCGCCTGCAAACACAAAAAAGGCTTCTTGTTGATATATTTATTTCTGCTTTTGGCTACAGTGGCCTTTGCAAAGAGGCACTGTGGTATTTCCATTCATATTTCAAATGGAGAATTTTCAAAGTGACAGGTTAGAAAATGAAACACACTGGAGGGAACATGCAGAAACGAGTTTACTCGGCAAGGATGATAGGGACAGATTGTGGAGGGAAACTGTGTCTGGCATAGGACGAGGGATTAAGGAATTAGCGGCCTGGGTTTCCAGGCACCCTGACCACTACATGTAACTGTGGTCTACTTTGTGTAAGGATAATGTAGATTTTCCTAATCCTTTGACGGAAAGTCTTATTTTTATTAAAGACACAGAGGCGAGTATTATGCATTTCTTTTCTTACTTTAATTAAACAGCAGCAGTCAAGCAATGTACTACAATTACCAGGAGGCTAAGAAAAAAGAGCCAATGGGAATAAAAACGTAGTCAGAACATGTACACCAATCACCATGCATAAAGGGAAAAATTAGACAAAAACTGACAGCAGGTTTGAAATGAAAAAGGAGAAATGCACCTATTCCTATCACCAGCTTATGTATAGTCTTTATAGTCAAAAGATATTATTGATCATGGAATGTGTGCACTGAACAGAGTACCTGCCGCCAAGGTAATAACTCGAGGGAGTTTTGAATCTAAAAGATTTTGAACGTGCACCACAAAAAACAAAATAATTAAATCAATTTAGTCCATATTGTGATGAGAGTAATTTCTCTTTATTAAAGTGTCCTTGAATGTATAAACAAAACAGCCAACGCGTTTCGTCCTTATTGAAGGACTTCTTCAGGGCTCATGATATAAGTGTCACTCATTTTCTCCACAAATTATTTGTGATTCTTGGCGAACAACATGTTAACAAGCAGCCAGTAACCAGGGCATAAACGTGTGATGAAAAGCGGTATCGCAGTAAACCGATGGCTGCCCGCGCAAAAATTGTAGAGCACGAGCAAAGTAAAAAAAAAGGCGTAAAGGGTATTATGACATCACTTGACTGCGAACAGCCCTCTTTTCTTGCGAAATAAGTCAGTGAGTACTAAATAAAGGAAAAATGGCAAAGAGAATAAGAATAGCCATAAGAAAAGACAAGTCAGAAAAAAAGATCAAAATTCCAGGGAACCAAGAATGATCCTGGCAAACAGCTTTAGCAGGTAGTCCAACTCTGGAAGATGACAATGAAGTTTGAAGACTAGAAATCCAGGAAGAAGATGATGCGTTAAGAGGAAGGTTGAATGGTGGCCGTTGACGCTAAAAAGGGGGGGGGGGGGATGAACAAAAAATTAAACAGAGTGGAGGGATAATACTCGCCTCCGTGTCTTTAATAAAATTAAGACTTTCCGTCAAAGGACTAGGAAAATCTACATTTTATTTCAAGACCGGAGGCTCCTATTATGTGAGTTCAAAGCATATTACTTACATTCAATGAAACGATATCAACAGGTTTGCAATAAACAACTTTAAATACATTGTCATTAGACCAGTCTGCAGATTTAAGAATATCCTCTAAACGGGAACCTGCCCAGAAGGCTTTGGAAGCCATAGCTCCTCTGGAACAGTGAGCTCCAAACATCGAAGTGTCAATACCCGCCAAAGACATAATCCATTTGACCCAACGAGCCAAAGTAGAGGCTGAAACAGGATTATAGGGTTTTCTGAATTAAATTAGAAGTTGGGATACAGAGGGTATAAGGAAATGCCTCCTTGGCATGGTTACCCCCTGACTTTTTGCCTTTGCTGATTCCAAGTTATGATTTGAAAGTGTGCTGAGGCCTGCTAACTAGGCCCCAGCACCAGTGTTCTTTCCCTAACCTGTACCTTTGTTTCCACAATTGGCACACCCTGGCATCCAGGTAAATCCCTTGTAACTGGTACCTCTGGTACCAAGGGCCCTGATGCCAGGGAAGGTCTCTCAGGGATGCAGCATGACTTATGCCACCCTGGGGACCCCTCACTCAGCACAGACACACTGCTTGCCAGCTTGTGTGTGCTAGTGGGGATAAAACGACTAAGTCGACGTGGCACTCCCCTCAGGGTGCCATGCCAACCTCACACTGCCTACAGGTATAGATCAGTCACCCCTCTAGCAGGCCTTACAGACCTAAGGCAGGGTGCACTATACCATAGGTGAGGGCATAAGTGCATGAGCACTATGCCCCTACAGTGTCTAAGCAAAACCTTAGACATTGTAAGTGCAGGGTAGCCATAAGAGTATATGGTCTGGGAGTCTGTCATGCACAAACTCCACAGCACCATAATGGCTACACTGAAAACTGTGAAGTTTGGTATCAAACTTCTCAGCACAATAAATGCACACTGATGCCAGTGTAAATTTTATTGTAACATACACCCCAGAGGGCACCATAGAGGTACCCCCTGAAACCTTAACCGACTACCAGTGTGGGCTGACTAGTTTTAGCAGCCTGCCACACACCAGACATGTTTCTGGCCACATGGGGAGAGTGCCTTTGTCACTCTGTGGCTAGTAACAAAGCCTGTACTGGGTGGAGGTGCTTCTCACCTCCCCCTGCAGGAACTGTAACACCTGGCGGTGAGCCTCAAAGGCTCACCCCCTTTGTTACAGCACCCCAGGGCACTCCAGCTAGTGGAGTTGCCCGCCCCCTCCGGCCACGGCCCCACTTTTGGCGGCAAGGCCGGAGGAGATAATGAGAAAAACAAGGAGGAGTCACTGGCCAGTCAGGACAACCCCTAAGGTGTCCTAAGCTGAGGTGACTCTGACTTTTAGAAATCCTCCATCTTGCAGATGGAGGATTCCCCCAATAGGATTAGGGATGTGCCTCCCTCCCCACAGGGAGGAGGCACAAAGAGGGTGTAGCCACCCTCAGGGCTAGTAGCCATTGGCTACTAACCCCCCAGACCAAAACACTCCCCTAAATTGAGTATTTAGGGGCTCCCAGAACACAGCAAGATAGATTCCTGCAAACTAAGAAGAAGAAGGACTGCTGAGCTGAAAACCTGCAGAGAAGACGGAGACACCAACTGCTTTGGCCCCAGCTCTACCGGCCTGTCTCCCCACTTCTAAAGACACTGCTCCAGCGACGCGTTCCACAGGGTCCAGCGACCTCTGAAGCCTCAGAGGACTACCCTGCATCTAGAAGGACCAAGAACTCCAGAGGACAGTGGCTCTGTTCCACAAAGACTGCAACTTTGCAACAAAGAAGCAACTTTGAAACAACACACGTTTCCCGCCGGAAGCGTGAGACTTTGCACTCTGCACCCGACGCCCCCGGCTCGACTTGTGGAGAACAAACACCACAGGGAGGACTCCCCGTTAACTACGAGACCGTGAGTAGCCAGAGTTGACCCCCCTGATCCCCCACAGCGACGCCTGCAGAGGGAATCCCGAGGCTCCCCCTGACCGCGACTGCCTGCTTCAAAGACCCGACGCCTGGTAAAGGCACTGCACCCGCAGCCCCCAGGACCTGAAGGATCCGACCTCCAGTGCAGAAGCGACCCCCAGGTGGCCCTCTCCCTTGCCCAGGTGGTGGCTACCCCGAGGAGCCCCCCCCTTGCCTGCCTGCATCGCTGAAGAGACCTCTTGGTCTCCCATTGAAACCTATTGCGAACCCGACGCCTGTTTGCACACTGCACCCGGCCGCCCCCGTGCCGCTGAGGGTGTACTTTCTGTGCTGACTTGTGTCCCCCCCGGTGCCCTACAAAACTCCCCTGGTCTGCCCTCCGAAGACGCGGGTACTTACCTGCTGGCAGACTGGAACCGGGGCACCCCCTTCTCCATTGAAGCCTATGCGTTTTGGGCACCACTTTGACCTCTGTACCTGACTGGCCCTGAGCTGCTGGTGTGGTAACTTTGGGGTTGCCCTGAACCCCCAACGGTGGGCTACCTTGGACCCAACTTTGAACCCCTTAGGTGGTTTACTTACCTGCAAAACTAACAAACACTTACCTCCCCCAGGAACTGTTGAAAATTGCACGGTGTCTAGTTTTAAAATAGCTATATGCCATTTGTGTAAAAACTGTATATGCTATTTTGCTAATTCAAAGTTCCTAAAGTTCCTAAGTGAAATACCTTTCATTTAAAGTATTGTTTGTAAATCTTGAACCTATGGTTCTTAAATTAACTAAGAAAATATATTTTTCTATACAAAAACCTATTGGCCTGGAATTGTCCCTGAGTGTGTGTTCCTCATTTATTGCCTGTGTGTGTACAACAAATGCTTAACACTACCCTCTGATAAGCCTACTGCTTGACCACACAACCACAAAATAGAGCATTAGAATTATTTCTTTTTGCCACTATCTTACCTCTAAGGGGAACCCTTGGACTCTGTGCATACTATTCCTTACTTTGAAATAGTGCATACAGAGTCAACTTCCTACAGAGGGCCTTCTTAAATCTGCAGTCTTTTGTTCATATACTTTTAAGCCACAATAAACAGTACTCCAGATGGAGTGAATTGGCGATTAGAAATATCTAAAGCTTTAACATCAGAAAGACGTTTGATAGAAACAAGACATAATAGCATTGTTAACTTAGCAGATAACATTTTTAAAGAAAGCATGATGTTACCGGGCATGACAGGAGGAATTTTAGAACAATATTAACATCCCATAGTTGTGTATATTTAGGCATTGGAGGATTAGAAAATGTTACTGCCTTTAAAAGACGGCAAATTAGAGGATGTTCTCCAACTGGTTTTCCATTCAGGTAGGTATGGTTGGAAGAAATAGCTGATCTATATAAGTTGAGGGTACGAAAAGCTTTCCCTTTGCTGGCTTCAGCAGCTAAAAAATTAGCGATAAAAATCACATCTGCTGAAAAGGAATCAATGTGTTTTCCCAAACACCAGCTGTGCCATAAAGACCAGGCTGATTTGTAAGCTTTCTTCGTCCCTGGAGCCCAGGATTGTGAGATATATTGTGAAGCTTCCGACAAAATGAAAGGGAGAGATTGGGAATGCCCGAGATTTTCCATGAAGAGAGGGTTAGGAGATTGTCCAAATAGAGAGAGTGGGGACTACAAAGTAGATCTAGCAACAGATTCAGGAAAGAAGGAAGAAGGAAAGGAAAGTCTATTGAGAGTTCAAAGAGAGTTGGGAACCAGATTTGGGATCGCCAAAAGAGAGCTATGAGCACTAAAGAAGCTTGTTGTCGTCTGAGCTGAGCGAGCACCCTGCTGATCATGAGGAAAGGAAGGAAAGTGTAATTCAGGGAGATTGACCAATCCTGTAAAAAGGCATTGGATGCTACGGCCAACGGATCTGGACGCCAACTGTAGAATTGAGGAAGCTGAGTGTTGAGGCGTGATGCAAACAAGTCGATGACTGAAGGGCCCCATTTGTTCTGTATCTTTTGAAAAATTGAAGCATGAAGTTTCCAATCGCTTGAGTCCCGAAGATGGCCTGAATGCCAATCTGCGACTGAATTGAGAGTTCCTGGAAGATACTCTGCATGAACCGAAACATGGTTTGAAAGGTAAAATTCCCAATAGCCCTTGGCTAGTTCCGCCAAGGGTTTGGACTTTGTGCCCCCGAGGTGATTTATATAACGAACTGCCGAAATGTTGCCCATCCTGAGAAGGATAGCACAACAAACTTTGTTTTTTGCAAGGCTTCTGATTGCAAAGGAGCCGGCAAGCATCTCTAAACAGTTGATATGCAATTTGGACTCTTCTAAAGACCATGTGCCTCCAGTCGAGATTGGCCCACATCGGGCCCCCCAGCCTGAACGGCTTGCATCTGATTCTAATACTAGATCTGGGGATGATGCAAAGATAGTTCTTCCGCTCGAGACGTCTAAATGGTCTATCCACCATTGAAGTTCTGTGCGTGAATCAAGATCTAGTGGGATATTGTCCGAATATGAAAGGCCTTTCCTTAAGTGATGAATTTTCAATCTCTGAAGAGCCCGATAATGAAGGGGACCTGGATATATCGCTTGAATAAAGGAGGAAAGAAGACCCACTATTCGAGCCAACAATCTTAGAGAAATTAGGGAACTGTGTAAGATCTGCAAAATCTCTGAATTTATGGATTTGATTTTTGCGGAAGGAAGAAGAAGAGTGTCTGAAACTGAATTTATTTGGACACCTAAGAAATCGATAATTTGAGTCGGGTGAGAAAGGACTTTTCTCTGTTGATGATAAATCCTAGATTTGACAGAAAAGAGCATGTGAGAGACAGATGAGACAAGAGCCTGAGGAGACTGGCTCATTATGAAAATGTTGTTGAGATAAACGATGAGTCCTACACCTTGAGCCCTGAGAAAAGCTACCACTGGTCTCATGAGCTTGGTGAAACACCATGGGACCGATGATAGTCCGAAGGGTAGAGAGGTAAAATGAAAGTGCTGATTTGGCCACTGAAATTGGAGAAACGTCCTGAAATCTGGGTGGATTGGAACAACTAAATATGCATCTTGAAGATCCAAGTGAACCGCCCAATCGTGTTGGAGGAACGTATCTCTGAGATGAAGGATGGTTTCCATTTTGAAGTGTTGGTAGACCACGAAGTGGTTGAAGAACTTGTGATTTGTTACAGGGTGCATCTTTTTGTTTTTCTTCTGAACCAAGAGGATGGAGCTGGTAAAACCTGTCTGATCGGGTTGGGTAAGAGCAATGGCCCGTTTTTGCATGAGGGATTGTACTTCTGAAGAAATAAGGTCTGACATGTCTGTGGAAAAATGTGGAAGGGGGTTAGCTGTGTTTGAACAGGGATTGAATAGAGATCGATAATGTAACCTTGGACAATGTTCAGAACCCAGGGGTCTGAAGTGATTTCTGACCATTTAGGAAGGAAATAACAGAGGCGACCTCCTACAGGAATAGAAACAAAAGGTAGACTTACTTGATTGATTGGAGGATCTGGAATTTCTGTAGCCTCTGGAGCGGAAACCTCTGCCTCTCTGCGGGTAGAATTGCGGCCTATGTCCCTGGTGGGACGTATTGTGGTAGCCGCTGGAACCTTGGTTGTAATATAAACGGCCGGCAAAGCGGTTCCTTCCTCTGCCAGCCCTGCCAAAAACACGTTGTGAAAACACTGTTTTCAAGGATTGTTGGGCCTTTTCCAAAGATGTGAACGTTGCCTCATATTTACTTAGTTCTTTAATGAAAGATTCTCCAAAAAGTAAACCTTCAGTTTTTGTATGAGGCTGAACAGTCGCCAAGTTGACCAACTTAGGATCAAGTTTTAACAATAGACCTTTTCTTCTTTCATGTGTAAGGGCAGAGTTGGCATGCCCAAGAAGACAGAAAGTGGGCTGAACCCATAGGGTGAGCAATAAAGGTACCATCAATTCTGGCCGCCTCGGCAAGATCAAAAATTAGAGTGAGAGGTCCTAGGACATCTAGCAGTTTGTCTTGGCAAGATGACCATGCCTTGTCCACTCCTTTGTGTGAATCTTTACCAAGTTTGGTAAAAAATGTCACAAGAGGTTGGTCAATAGAAGGGGTAATAGAGTTATGTGGGAGAGGGAAGGGCGAGGGCATTCAGACTTTAGCTTGGCCCTGGTTTGTTTGTCTGAAGGGCAGTTAATTTTAGCAGAGACATATTGAGCTACGTGGTCTGAAGGGACTCACTCAGCAGAGTTGGGATGAAGAATGTGGCAAGGGTCAAACATTGGGAAACCTTCAGGGTCTAAGAGAGATATGGGCTTGGAATTGTCAAGGGAGGATAACCTGGTTTTTTTTAAAGGAAGGGGTGATAAAGAACTAGTGTCGTCCTTTTCAGATAAATTGATATCTGAATCCAAATCAGGCATGTCGTCATCCGTATCAGGGATGGAAGTAATGATTATGGGGGTATAATATTTTTTGATTTAGTTTTATGTTTTAAAGACGATTTCCCATTGTCCGATTTTTTATACTTCTTGGAGGGAGACTGGTGAGGAACCATGTCCTCTGCCGTGTGTGAGGGAACCTCACTCGTCTTTGGCGCCATTTTTTTTAATTGTTTGGGATGTTTAATAGGAGAAAGGCACTGACTGCATTACCCGGCAGCCTGGGCCGACATAGACTTGGAAATCATGTTATAAAAAGATGATTTCAGATTTTTAGACAATTTCTGAATGGAACATGAAACAGCTTGCTGAACAGAGAATTTAATAAAAGCATTAGGTTCCCGCCTGATGGAATTAATATTCTCAGGGGCATCATACCCTAAAGGAGAGCTATCTGTCTCCATAATAAAGAATAAACATAACTGTAAAGGAAAGGGTTGAAAATTTGGTTAAAAAAGGGGTTAAAATGAGCAGTGAAGAGAAGGAACAAGGCTCCGCCTATGGGCGTTACCTGAGGAGAAGCAGGAAGCTGTGGTTGCCAGTCGGGGCAGAACAAGGAGATGAACGGAGGTAAGCAGATAAATAAAATATTATTCTGGAGTATAATAATACTCCGTTGTTTGTAGAGATGCAGTCGCGTTCGGACCGCTAAGAAATGAAAGCGACGAATCTCTGGAGTGTGCCGAAACTCTAAAATTAGAGTTTGTGGAGCGCAGCAGGGAAAAACTCAACATAAGCGTTTCCTCAGATGCGGCAATATGGCAACTGCCATCTGAGGAAAAGTTAAGCCGGTTGGGAAAATGAAGCGCGCGAGGCACAGCGCTCAGTATGACCGTGCGGCAACTTGGCGACTAGACGGGAAACTGACAGAAACATGGCAGAGCTTGAAAGGAATATATTAAAAAAGACTATTAACAGAATATAATGTAAATACAGATTAAATACTAAAAACATTTGAATACAGAAAATTTAAGGTACTTAACTTGACTGCGAGCAGCAAGAAAAGAGGGCTGTTCGCAGCCAAGTGATGTCATGATACCCTTTATGCAGGGTGATTGGTGTACATGTTCTGACTACATTTTTATTCCCATTGTCTCTTTTTTCTTAGCCTCCTGGGAATTGTAGTACGTTTCTTGACTGCTGCTGTTTAACTAAAGTAAGAAAAGAAACGCATAAGAGAGGCCTCCAGTCTTGACATAAAATCAAGTTCATCTATTTGATCATTTAGTGAGACATTGTCCGTGACTGTATTTTGATTTTGGAAAGATACCTAAGGAGAGAGAGGAAATGGGCCATGTATTAATACCACGCTTGTTGGAAATGCGATCGCTTGTATTATAATTCATATCTGGTAGTGTGGATTACTAGATACAAATGGGAATATTTTCGTCCTCTGCACCTCCTGCTTCCAGGTTTCTGTCCTAAGTAATGCTTAGTGGAGAGCAAAACGTTTCTGCTTTGTAGATCTCATTTTTGTTTGCTGTGGAAAGAAACAATGCAATCTTGGGGGTTGAGGTCTGGTGTTAAACTAACAATTAAAAACACACCTGCTTGTCATCTTCCCTTCCTATGAGAATTTCATCAGTCTTCTTGAGCGTTTTGCTTCTCATCTCTTCATAACATGAGCATGGTGTTAGAATATGGTGCAGTGCCTCTACTTCTGAGTTACCACATTTGTAAATCCTGAAGGTCTGCTGGCCTCATTGGGTGCTTCTTTCATTTATTTCCGTAATACGATCTCTTGCTATCATGAATTACTTTCTCTGTTCTTGTTTTGCCAGGTTACTAGATAAAGGTGCAAACTGCTGTCTCTTTTGTAAATTCCTTTCCTCGATATCCTGTTCAAGACTTTCATTTTCAGTACCCAGCACCTACTTTTAGTATTTTTTCAAACACAATGCGGATCAGTCAGCACCTTTATTTCCGCGACAGAATGGCCATTTCGAATTAACCATACTTACCATTCTGTCATTATCAATGTTTTTTATAAGCTTTAGGGTCCATTCTCAACCAGGTCCCTGCAGAAAAGAGCTAACAAGTTTGAGTCTTCTGATGTTCCTCTCTTTGTTGCATGTCCGAGAGTGGCATACCTCGACTGGATGTGGGCGCTGAACATTGCAGTTAGCTTCCAGGATTGCACTTGGAAACCGTGAAGTACTTGCAGCCGTTTTTCCATGACTTTCTCTGACTTTGTTTGAGGACTCCAATTTCACTAATGGGCGCCCAGAGCTCAACTCCATATAGGAGAGTTGAATCAATTGTTGACTGTTGCAAGGCATGCTGTAGCTTTCAAGTACATAGAGGGGTTGGAGCCTGCTTATGGCTTACCATTGGTTGACGTTCCTTGTCACTCTTAGGCCCCAATTTATACTTTCTTTGTGCCGCATTTGCATCATTTTTTGACGCAAAAACGGCAGATACTTTCAAAATACAATTGTATTTTGTAAGTGTGCGCCGCTTTTGCGTCAAAAAATGACGCAAAAGTGGTGCAAAAAAAGTATAAAGCAGAGCCTTATTTTCCTGCTTCTGATTAGCGCTCCAGCTTATCAGTTTCCAATAGGCACTGCCACTTTACTTTTGTTTTGATCATCTGGCATTGCTTCTTCTACTGCTTGCGCTTCATGCACTTTTCCTTTTTACTGAAGCACTCCATGAGAGTGCATGTGATTGCAATCTGGCACGCTTCTGTACTTATCTTCCCCTACACTCTGTTGCTTTCTGTCATTTGAGTGCTTCTCTTCGCCATTCACCCTTTAGTGTTCGCCTGTATGCTTCTCCATGGTGTTTGCCCACGGGAAACATCCCTAACAACGAAGTCTTGCTAACGCAAGACTTTTCCAACGAGGCAAGAACAACATATATGCCGGAACCACAAAAACTTTGTGTGGTTAAGGCAGAGAAAAAGTGAGTATCGGGAAAGGACGCGGTCAGGTAAGTGGGGCTGTTTTTTTTTTTTTTAGGACGGGGTGGTGGGTCAGGGTAATTTTGGCCCATATTTATACTTTTTTTAGCGCCGCATTTGCGCCGCTTTTTGACGCAAAACGGCGCAAACCTACAAAATACAATGGTATTTTGCAAGTTTGCGCAGTTTTTGCATCAAAAAACGACGCAAATGCAGCGCAAAAAAAGTATAAACACGGGCCTTTGTTTTTAGCGGGGTTGGAATAATTTTGTATTTAGAGAGGGTGGGTGTGGGTTTTTAGGGGCACATCAATTTTGTTTTTGGGAGTGGGGTCAAGGTAATTTTGTATTTAGGGTGGGTGGGGGCGTGGTGAGGGGGTCGGGGTAATTTTGTATTTAGGGTGGATAGGGTGATCGGGTTTTAAGGGGCGGGGGTCAGGGTAATTCTACTTTTAGGGGAGGCGGTAGGGGGTTGGGGTAGGATGTGGTCAGGTAAGTGGGGATGGGGATGGTTGGGGGTAGTTTTTAGGGGTGGGGTAGTTTTTAGGGGTGGGGTAATTTTTAGGGGTCAGGTAGTTTTTTTTTTTTTTAATGGGTGGGGGGCCAGGGTAGTTTTGTTTTTTGGGCAGGGTGGGTGGGGTTGGGGTAATTTTGTTTTTAGGGGCCGGGGTGGGGGGGTCGGGTTAATGTTTGTATTTAGGATGGGTGGGGGGGTTTAGGGTTGGGGTAATTTTATTTTTAGGGGCGGGGTAGTTTTATCTTTGGGGTGTGGGTTGGTTGTTTTTAGTGTGGGTGGGTGTTGGGGTAGGTTTTAGGGTTCAGGGTGGGTGGAGGTATAGGGGATGTTTTTAGGGGCGGGTGGGGGTCGGTGTAGTTTTACTTTTGGGTTGGGTCAGGGTTGTTTTATTTTGTGGGTGGGGGTTGGGTAGTTTTATTTTTATAACGGGTGGGGGGTCAGATAGTTTTATTTTTAGGGTGGGGTGGGGGGTCGGGGTAATTTTGTTTTTGGGGTGGGGGTCAGTTGTTTTCAGGGCGGGTGGGAGGGTCGGGGTAAGTTTTAGGGATCAGGGTAGGTGGGGGTCGGGGTAGTTTTATTATTAGGGTGGGGTGAGGGGTTGGGTACTTTTATTTTTGGAGTGGGGTAGTTTTATCTTTGTGGTGGGGGATCGGTTGTTTTTTGGATGAGTTGGTGTTGGGGTAGGTTTTAGGGCTCAGGGTGGGCGGGGGTATCAGGGAAGTTTTTAGGGGCAGGTGGGGGTCGGGTAGTGTTATTTTTGGGGTGGGTCAGGGTTGTTTTATTTTGTGGGTGGTGGTCGGGGTAGTTTTATTTTTAGAGCAGGTGGGGGGTCGGGTAGTTTAATTTTTAGGGTGGTGTGGGGAGGTCAGGGTAATTTTGTTTTTGGGGTAGTTTTAATTTTGGGGTGGGGTCAGTTTTTAGGGTGGGCGGGAGGGTCGGGGTAAGTTTTAGGGTTCAGGGTAGGTGGGGGTCGGGGTAGTTTTATTTTTAGTGTGGGGTGGGTGGTCGGGGTAGTTTTATTTTTGGGGTGGGGGTTAGTTGTTTTCAGGGCGGGTGGGGGGCTGGGGTAGGTTTTAGGGCTCAGGGTGGGTAGGGGATATTGTTGACATGTCTGACCTTAATAAGTAAACTTACAAGGGGACACAAATAGGTCGATGAACCTTTTGATTTGCTTCAGGGTTTTCCCACCATATAGCCCGCATGTGCAGATCAATAATCAATAATTAATCATTAGCATCAATAATCAATAACAACCAATAACATTAGTAATCAATTGGAGTCAGTAATTTTCACACACCATGACCTTGCAGTCAGGAATAACCACACCTTTATTTAAAAGTTAGAATATCTAGTTCCCTATATTAACAATGCTTATGTCATGTGGGTTAATCTCAAAATCAATTGATAAACATACAGAAACAACACTGGCTGTCCGAAACGACGAAAGAATCGCAATCTAATTAAGGCTTGAGCTACTACACATTCGAAAATGACGGTGCAAATTAATAGCAAGAATAACTGCACAAACGATATTACATACATTTAGTTTCAGCAAAGGAAAGACAGCAGCTGTTATTTCATATAGTAAACTTCATCAGTGAGTTCCCTAACATCAGATTAGAATTAGCATGTTTGGGCTTCATGCAAAACAATTTAGTTAACACAAATTTGGAAAAACATCTAACTATGGCTCTATCAAAATAGCATGGTTGGTACCTAGAAACAAAAGAAAATAGACATAGCAAACAACATCCTAGTCAATATACCTAGCCTCAGTTTGGATCAGCAAGCTGTGACAGTCTTTGTCATCAGGATATCAGTCTGGTCAGGAAGGCATCAGAATTCCGCATCAAAGTTCAGAAAAGGCAAAGGCCCTCAATACAAGCTTGGGGGTAACTGCTGCCTACCGCCACAGCAACGGCTGCCAACATACTGTTGCTGTGGCTACCAGCCGCCCACCTGCATTATGACCCTCGACGGAATTGTGCCAGAAGGCTGGCAGAATACCGTTGACTGTCATGGCAGCCGATGGCGGGAATGTGACGCTGCTATCAGTAGCAGCACCACGCCAGCAAAACACCGCCTACCGTATCATGAGCAATGATACGGCCTGGCGGTGTTTTGCTGGCGGATGCTGCTGCTGACAGCTGTGCCGTGTCCCGTCTCCTTCCAGAGGACCCCCTGCAAGCAGGTAAGTCGGGTTCTCTGACAGGGGAGGCGGGTGGGGTGTGGTGTGTGGGTGTGTGAGGGTGTTGTGTGTGGGGAGGGGGTGTGTGTCTGTTTTTGTATGCGTGCATGCGGATGTGAGTCGCGTTGAATGAATGCGTGAATGACTGAATGTGAGTGTACGTGTATGTTGTGTGTTGTGAATGCATATGTGCGACAATGTATGTTGGTGTATGTTGCTGTGTGTGGGTGTGTATGTGTGAATGCGTGGGTGGATGTGGGTATGCGTGTGTGTATGATTGTGTATGTGTGCACGTGTGGGTGTGTAAATGTGGGGGGGCAGGAGAGGGAGGAGGAGGATGGGGGAGGACTCTGGGGAGAGGAGGGGGCGGGTGAGACCCCTTTCAGTGCCAGGGAAGGAATTCTCTGGCACTGATAGTGCCTACCGCCATGGTTTTTGTGGCGGTACACTTGCCACGAAGACCATGGCGGTAGGCGGGGTCATAATCCCGAGGGTGGGATTGTGACAGCCGCCGGGCTGGAGACCGAGCCAAACCGCCAATGTCATCATTTGGGAAAAGGTCCCTCTAGCCTGTTGGCAGTACCTTTCCCCAAATTACCGCCGACTGCCAGGGTCGTAACGAGGGCCAAACTCTATTAAGCAATAAAGTTAAGCATGTCTCTCCTCAAGACAGATTTGGTAAACTAGGCTTACGGCAAGATAGAAAACGGGCAAATGTGCCAAAGTGGCACATTGGGCAGTTCGGAAGAAATGGCGTTCTCTTCTCTCTGTGCAGTCTGGCTAAGTTAGATTTCCTAAAACTACTTCCCAAGTCCCTATTGGTCAAGGGATTGCATGTTCACTCTTTGTCCAATGAAACTAAAACTTCAAATCTACATTTCTACTAGTACATGGTTCACATGTCGGTGATTGGCTCCATTCGTACTCTTCTCATCATCTGGCTCATCAGGTAACAATATTGTTGCAGCTTATACTCCAGCCAGTGTGTCTATTGTCTTCTCCTGAGAAAGTCAGTCTTACACACATTACATTAACAATGGTGCATTAGCAAGTACAGCTTCCTCTAGCAAGCAGTTCTCATAAGAATACTTTTAGCTATGAGCACATGGACAGTACAGCGGAAAATCACACTTTAATTCTCTGAGCAGACATTTTATTAAATGTCTAAGGAATGAAGCTTGACATTAGGCCGTGTAACTAGGCCAAGACCTCCACTAAGTTAAGGCCAACAATTAATAAGCTAATACATAATGCATAATCTTTTTATTAATAAGCCATTAATCAGTACACTTCGTGAACATTGCCAGCCACTCACGTGGTCACACTTTCAAAATGCATGCATTATTTTTCTCTAGACTATTACATTTTCCTACGCAAATTCAACTCTCAGAATACATCAATATTCATTAATAAAACTCATTAAAATTCAACGTGAACAATATCGGGGTAGTTTTTAGGGCGTGTGTGGGGGTCGGGCAATTTTATTTTCAGGGCGGGTGGGGGGAGGTCGGGTAGTTATATTTTTAGGGCGGGTGGGGGGCTGGCATGCGAAAAACACGCATGCAGTTCCACACATGCCTTTACTAGGCATACCTTTACAATGAAAAATAGTTGTAAAGGAATGCGTGGTAAAGGCATTTGTGGAAACAATGCGGTCGTTGTTCAGGCATGCATGGTTGGTGCATGCGTTGTTCCATCATACATCCCCTGCTTACACCCTTTGACTTGCTTTCCCCCACTCACTCCCTCCATGTTGCTGTTCCATTTCTCACGCCCAGGTTGTTTTATCCTTGGGCTTTTCTAAATCCCTCCCGTACTCGCCTGTGTGCACTAGACAGCCCATGCAGGCCCGCGAAGCATCCATTCAGGTGGACTTCTTGTATAGTTTAGTAGGTCACCCTAAGTGGGACTGTTATGCCCAGATGTGGGTCCAGTGCACACTATGGTCCTCATTACGAACATGGTGGTCCGTTCCAGTACGCCGGCGGTGGCGATAGAAACAGAGGAGCGGTCCGGACCGGCAAATAATGATCCAAATGAAACACATGCATCCTGCGAACCACCCACCGCCAGGAGAGGAATCCCGTGAACGACGGCAGAGTCCGCCCAGAGGCCGACGGAAAGGCCCAACCCGCCCATCAAATATTGAACCACCATTCCGCCGCCAGTTCGGGGGCGGGAACCACCGCCACACAAAGCCAGGCGGAAATGAACCAAATATAAGGAACCACATACCGGAGTCCCACAGAAAGTGCAGCGGCAGCCATGGATAGAGAGCTGCAGATCATGCCGGCACTGCTCCTTTCCATACACCTACACGACCGAGACCGCTGACGAAGACGACGATGGTAAGTACCGCAACCTACGACACAAGGGAGGAAAGGGCACACTTACATACCCACCCTCTCCACCCATCAGGCAACGCCCCCCCAACCCTTCCAAGAAGCACAAGTCATACATCACACACCAAGAGGTACGTACCCGACCGAAGGCTAATGCAATTTGACCATAGTATATACAAAAGCCCCACACCCATAAAAAAGAAAAACAAACACCAGGGTGTAACTGCGTGCTGCCCAAACACAGGCCACACAGAAACGCTATTAAGAAGCTCACTGAGCCAAACAGTGCAAACAGGGCCAATGGCCAGTCCCTAAAATCCCAATTGTCATGGGTCACAACGGGCCCCGCCTGACTCCCACAAGTGCGGGGCACTCCATATAACAGGACACCATATGGGGATCCAGGCACCTCACAGAAGGGGGGCAGGGAGTAGGGATTTTTGACGGGGTGGGCCTTTGACTTTCTTGTGGAGGGTGGAGGGGGTGGGTTTCTCCTTTGAAGGCGGTGGGGGCTGATTGGCTCGGGTGGAGCTGGATGGCCTATGCTCTGACCGGGCCTTCTCCTTCTCTGGGGAAGGGGCACGGGAATGTGAAGGGTGGACGGGGTGGGCTGTGATGTGGAAGGAGCGGAAAGGGCAAGGATGTGGGCACATTTGGGGACAAGACGGGTTGGGCCAGTGGGTTGGAAGAGGTCAGCACGGGAGAGGAAACGTTTCTTGGGAGCAATTGGGGTGGGCGTGGATGAGGGCGTGGGAGTGGAGGCAGAGGGAGTGGATGTATGGGGTGTAGGGGTGCATGTAGTGGGTGCAGGTGACTGCTCAGTATGCTGTTGTGTGGTGGATGTCTGATGGGTAGGTGTCTTGTGCGTTTGTGTGTCTTGGGAGGTGGGGGGTAGACACAGTGGGAGAAGACAGCTAGTGTGGATGCATGTTGGGTGCTTGTCTGCAAGTCTGGTGAGTGTGCTGCATGTGTCAACTACAGTAGAGGTGGTGAGTGCAGGTGTGGTGTATGGGGGCATGCATGGCTGTCTGCTATTGTGGTGAGTGCAGGAAGAGGAGCAGTAACAGTGAGTGAAGGTGCAGTGTATGCGGGTGTGGATGTAGAGGGGTTAGACAGGGAGGTGAAAGAGGTGGGCACAATGGGAGAAGTGGACGCTGTTGTGTGTGTAGGTGTCTGTTGGCTGTGTGAATGCTTGTGGTGGGAGGTGTGGTGCTTGTGTTTTGAAGTGTGCTTCTTGAGTGTTGATGTGCCTGTCAGCGGGTCTGATTGTGTGTTTTGGACGGGTGAAGGGAGTGGGGTGTTGGAAGGGGTAGAGGAGGTTGGAGGGGGGACGGAATGGCCAGGGAAACTGGCTGCCGTCCAAGAGAAGGCCAGAGCCGGAAAAGATCTCTGTAGGGCAGACACAGCATCGTGAATGCCATCCAAATAGGCATTGGTCTGCTGCACCTCTGATGCTAGCCCCTGGATGGCATTGACGATGGTTGTCTGTCCTATAGAGATGGTTCTCAGGAGGTCAATAACCTCCTCTGTGAGGGCAGAAGGGCTGACTGGGGCAGGGGAGGAGGTGCCTGGGGCGAAGGAGACGCCCATCTTTCTGGGTCGGCGGGCACGGGCAACTAGGTGGGGAGCAGAAGTGAGGGCGGTGATGGTATGGGGGGTGGCGGAAGATCTCACGGTAGTGGTGTGTGCACTAGGGTCCACCACCGCCAGGGGACCCCCGTCAGATGAGGTATCAGATTCACTACCTCCTGTGGTAGTAGCCTCCCCCATGGAAGTCCCCTCGCCCTCCCACCCACCGGTCCCCTGGGCATCCATTGTCTCTGCCTCGGAAGATCCGTGGGCCGCTGCCTCCCCACTTGCTGGTGCCCCAGCTCCCTCGCCTGATGTTGATGCTGTACAAAACCAACACAAGAGAACAAGGATGGGAAGACAAAACAGGAGAGACACTTGTAAATAGCTGAATGCAGATACAGAATGGCCAGACATACACCCACCCAGCAAACACACCCAACAGGCATCACCGTACACTATGGCCATGGCCATTCCCCTGACTACTGACCAGAATACTGCTCTACACCCATCCCCTGAAATACTTTTGGAGCTGAGGTTGGTGAAACCTGACAGGGACACCCCTACACCCTTTGGGGAACATACAGTAGATGGACATCAGTCAAATTCCCTGCTCTAAGCAGCATGAGCCCTATTGCACACCCAGTCATCCTTCCAGACTGCAGTATGGTCAATGAGTACTCACCCCCTTGTGACTGCTGTGCAGCCTTCAAGCGCCCATCCAGATCTGGGTACGCCACCGCCAGGATCCGTCGCATGAGGGAGTTCAGTGCCCGATGGGCACCCCTTCCACATTGGGAGGACTTCCCCAGCTGGGCCTCACTGATCTTTCGCACCTAGCACCGCAGGTTCTCCCACCTCTTTCAACAGTGGGTGCTCTGCCGGTTGTAGACCCCCAGGGTCCGCAACTCCTTGGCGTTGGTATGCCAATGTGCCCTCTTCTGGTAGGTGCTGACCTAGAAGGGCGACACAGAAATGGAATACAGAGTTCAGGCACTAGCACAATAGGAACAGCTGGCAAATTGTCCAACATGGGACGGACTTTACTCTCAGACATACAGGACAGTCGCACGCAGCATTCCATGCACCATGGCCCATGCAGGCTCAGAGGAGCACACATATGTCCAATCCACACCATCCATTACACACACAGTGCCCTCCAAACCCAGACTCATCTGTACCTCTGGCCGTCCGTAGAGTTTGCCGTACAGGGGCAGGACCCCGTCCACTAGCTTCTCCAATTCTTCCTGGGTGAAGGCCGGGGCCCTTTCACCTGCACCACGTGGCACATCCATAGCCAGAGGCAGGCCACAGCAGTACACAGAGTGGAGTACCTGCCCACACGAGATCAGGGATTCAAGTGATCAAACGGTGACGAGCGGACGTACATTCCGTGGCGGTATGCACCGACACCACCGGCGGCAATCAGGATACGCCAGGATTCCCCATTGGCATCCATGTTAGCCACTGAGGGTGTGAACAGCGGTCAACACCGCCTTATGCTGTGACATCAACCGCTAGCGGTAAGAGGTCACTTCCACAACGAAGGGGCAGATCTACAGTGGGCAGACATTTTGCCATCACCTACGCATCTTGAATTTCCTACTACTCACAATGCAGGGCCTACTAGCCAGATGAAGCACCTAAGCCTCTATCCATTCCATATAGTAGCACACATGAATTACTATGTGCCCTCCTAGTGATGTACAGGTATATCTGTCAGCTAGCAGTTTTTGTAGAGACACTACAATGAACAATGCAGTGCAGAAATGTTGAGAAGCGTGCCTATGTATGTGTCTTCATCACTCCTTTTTGTAACCCCTCGTAGGTACCAACCTTTGTGACGAGAAAGGGCACCATCGGTGTACAGACCACTTGTGGATATGGGGACCATGATGGAGCGTCAGATCATAATCACTTACAGAATCACACGTACAACTATTCAGGACCTTTGTACATTACTGGATCCTGCACTAACTCCGAGAAATCGTAATCAGCATGCCATTCCAACTGAGGTGCAGGTGCTCTCCGCACTCCATTTCCTGGCCACAAGCTCATTTCAAATGACAGTGGGCCTGGGTGCTGGTTTCTCACATCCAATGTTCAGCCAGGTACTGACAAGATTTCTGAATGCATTTGTACAACATCTGTAACCCTATGTGAGGTTTCCCCAAAGTACTGACCTCCTTGCTATCAAGTCTGACTTCTATGCCTTTGCAAACGTTCCCCATATCATAGGTGCCATTGATGGCACACACATACCCATCATCCCCCAAACAGTGGGTGAGCAGGTGTACAGAAACAGGAAGAACTTTCACTCCATGAACATCAAATTGGTGTGTACTGCAGACTAGTACATTTCACATGTGAATGCCATGTTTCCAGGTTCAGTCCATGATTCATTTGTGTTGAGGAACAGAAGTGTGCCACAGAAGATGGAACAACTACAAGAGGACAGAGGGTGGATCATAGGTAAGTTTACTTGTCAATAACTGACACATTGCTGAAAACCAGCCTGTCTGACTAAGGGACATAACAATGACGAGTCTGCATTGAACCATTTTGTAGGTGATTCTGGCTATCCTAACTTGCATTGGTGCCTGACACCAGTGAGGAATCCCAGGACAGATGCAGAGAGGAAATACAATGAGGCCCATGGACGTACTAGGAGGGTAATAGAGCGTACTATAGGTCTCCTGAAGGCTAGATTCCGGTGTCTACATATATCTGGGGGTTCCCTGGCCTACGGGCCTGATAAGGTGTGTAGAATAGTGGTGGCCTGCTGCATGCTGTACAACGTGGCAGTGAGACATTCTATCCCCCTCTTGGAGGTGGAGGGTGCTATAGGTCCTGATCAGCTACCTCAGAGAGGTGAGGAGAGTGATGGTGAGGATGAGGATGGGGAAGATGTCCATTCCAGGAACCAACTGATACAACTCTACTTCCAATAACTGTGTGGGACTTAAGTCTGTCATTGGGGTTAGTGACTAATACTGTCAGTGTGCTCTGTCATATAGGGGGATTGGTCATGATAGACGATACATGGACCACTTCTGCATGGTACTGACAGAAAATATATGCATTCCTTCCTTGCCACCATTTGGGCACACAGTACCACCATCAACCACAAATTGACAATAAAGTTGTTCTCTGCCAGTTGCATCCATACTCTACTTTGTTCACAATTTAAAACAGGGGACAGTGTTACAGGTGTGAAATGTGTTTTATTGGTAGAATTGAGTGAATTGTGCTATATACAGTGATGGGAGTCGTAAGGGTTGGGTGTCCTCAAAACCAACTTGGTGGCAGCCTTGTTGGATGGTTTAGATGGGTCCATTTTGTCGAACAGTACTTCATATTTCCCTCAGCTAAGTGTTGTTGGTGATTGGGTGGGATGGTTGCTTTGCATTAGTAGCAGAGTCAATTGTTGGAGGGGGCCTTGTTCTTAGCTGGGTTTCCAGTGCCATATCTTGGCCTGAGTGTACGTTTGGGCGCCTGCTGTGAAGCTTCTTGGGGTGGCATGGTTGGCCCTTGGGTTTCCTGGGAGGGTATTTCCTGGGATGTTTCTGCTGCTTGGGTCATCGGATGCTGGTTGTCCAGGGCTGTTGTGGGGGCCTCTTGTCCGGTGTGGGTGTCAGACTGTTTTTTTACCAACTGCAGCAGTGCTCCAGCAATGGTGGCCACTGTGGCATTTTGCTCTTTCCACTGCTCCATGGCCTGTTGGTGTTGTTGCTGCTGCATCCTCTGACTTTGCTCCAGGGTGGAGACAATCTGTGCCAACCTGTCTTGGGTATGTTGGTAGGCCCCCAATACCTCTGCAATAACGTCCTGGGCTGCTGCATCCATCCTGTGGCCTCTCCCGTGGCCCACTGGGACACTTGAACTTGCCCTAGTCCCCTGTGCCTGTGTCCCCTGTACAGGTCTGGATGTGCCACTTGTACTGGGGCCCTCGCCTTCCTGAATGTTGGAAGTGGGAGATTGTGGCCTCTGTAGCTGTGTTCCACCAGTCTGGACCCTGGGTACCCTGGTGTGGCTACGCCTCCCCTGGCCTGCTGGTCTTGACTGGGTGTTTGGGGTGACAATGGTTTCCTGGGTGGGGCTGCTGCATGGTGAGAATCCAGGACAGTGTGAGGGGCCTGCCTGCTCATCAGTGTCCAGGGATCCTTCGCCAAGGTCTTGTGAGCTGGCTCTGTCTCCCTGGAGGGCAGTGGCACTCCTTGTCCCGTCCGTTAGGGTTGCATGGGTGGTGCTGCCTGTTGGGGGACATACACATGTCTGTTACATATGCATGTAGGTTTGAGGTGTACAGGACTGTGCTATTTTGTGGTCTTGTTAATTTCAGTGGCCTTCCAGGGTGCCTTTGTGAGGTTGTCATAGCATTTAGCGGCAGTGGTGGGGTTGCATTGTGGTGGGGGTATTGTTCCATTGTGGGTACGTGCAGGGGTGGGTGGCTGTGCACAGCGGAGTGATGTTGGCCTGTTAGTGGGTTGTAGGTAATGCAGGGTGGTGGATGTGGTGGATAATGGCTGGGTGGGGTGTAGGTCCAGGTGGGTGTGGGTGGGGTGGTGCATGCATTGCAGTTGTGTTGCATATGGGGTAATTGTAGATGACTTACCCGAGTCTATTCCTCCAGTGAGTGCAGTGAGTCCAGTGAGTCCCTCGGATGCAGGGCGGCGAGGACCTTCTCCTCCCCGTCGGTGTAGTCGGTTGGTGTTGGTGGTGGCCCTCCCCCAGTCTTCTGCACTGCGATGTGGTGCCTAGATGGCATGGTCCTGACCTTCCCCCGCAGGTCGTTCCACCTCTTCTCGATGTCATCCCTGGTGCATGGATGGTGTCCCACTGCATTCACCCTGTTGACAATGGACTGCCACAGCTCCAATTTCCACGCGATGGGTGTGTGCTGCACCTTGGCCTGAATATGTGTGGCTCCACCTTCAAGATCTCGTCCACCATGGTCCTTAGCTCCCTTTCGGTGAACCTTGGATTTTTGGGAGGGGACATGGTGAGTGTGGTGGATGGCGTCAGGACTGGGGTCGGGGTAAGGGTGCTCCTCTGTGGGTTGATGTGCGTCTCCTGTTTGCTGCCGTTCGCTGTCTGGCTCTGGTGTTCTCCGTCTTCTTGTCCTGGTTTCTATGCAAGGGATTGTGGGGTGTGTCTGGGGGTGTTTTATGGGGTTCTGGATGTGTGTCAGGTGTGGGTGATACGCCTATCCAATGTGTGCATTTGTTGCTGTTGAGTCCACATGCTACCCGTTGTGGTCACAGCCGCCAATGGTCGCCTGGCCTCTACTGTCCACCTGTGCTTGGCAGTGGCGAGGTGGGGTGGGCAGGGTTCCCGCCGACAGAGTCATGGCGGGGAGTGGTGTTCTGGGAATTATTGGCAGGGTTGGGTTTTTCGTTCATTATATGGCGGGTTTCCATTCACTGCCAACTGCGGCATTCTGTTCACCGCTGACACGGCGGTCGGTGGTCTTTACCGCCATGTTCATAATGACCGCCCATGTCATTGGAACCAACATATACTGACTGATGAGCATATAATAAAGGCGAAACTGGTCCTGAGTTGCTATTTTCTGGTTTAGAGAGGACCTGGCTTGGCAGTTTGGGCTGGACAAAAGGATCACCTTCAAGCTCCTGATCCACGCACACAAAGCACTGCACAACACCGGACCCACCTACCTCAACAACCGACTCAGCTTCCACTCCCCCACCCGAAGCCTCCGCTCAGCCAACCTCGCCCTCGCCACAGTCCCCCACATCCGAAAAACCACCGCCGGTGGCAGATCCTTCTCCTACCTCACCGCCAAGACCTGGAACACTCTCCCCACCATCCTACGACAGACCCAGGACCTGCTCTCCTTCAGAAGACTCCTCAAGACCTGGCTCTTCGACCAGTAGCACCCCCCCTCCCCAGCGCCTTGAGACCCTTGCGGGTATGTAGCGCGCTTTACAAATGCAGTGATTGATTGATTGATTGATTGACTATTCCCACTGGAGCAGAGTGAAGACTGATTTGCATATAGCTAAGTCCAAACTTGGGTGGCATTATGTGCTAAATAATAATGGATTTAAATGTGGCTCCAAGTAATTACTAGTGGCTAAGATAAATGCAAGCATTCCACCTACTACTTTTTGTATATTTTCGTATGTTGCCCTCTGTGGGACAGGTGTGACAGGTCCCAGATGTGGGATCCAGGCACACTGTGTCACTGGAACCAAACTATACCCAGCTGATGAGCCCATAACAAGAGTGAAACTGGTCCTGGGTTGTTTGTGTTCTGGTTCAGGGAGGACCTGGCTTGCCAGTTCAGGCTGGGCTGTTCCCATTGCAGCAGGGTCAAGACTGACTTGCATATAACTGGGTTCAAACTGAGGTGGCATGGTGTGCAAAGTAACAATGGACTGGAATGTGACCCCAAGTGGCTGAGATCAATTCAAGCATTCCATCCAACAATACTTGTATACTTTAGTATGTTGCCCTAAGGGGATGAATATGCCCAGTTTTGGGTCCCAAGCACACTATATCACATGAGCCAAACTGTGGCCAGCTGATGGGGCCAGCCATAAGAAGGGTGAAACTGGGCCTGGGTTGTTTGTGTACCGGTTTTGGGAGGATCTGGCTTGACAATTCAGGCTGGACTGTTCCCATTGCAGCAGGGTCAAGACTGACTTGCATCTAAAGTGAGGTGGCATGGTGTGCAAAATAACAATGGGCTGGAATGTGACCCTGATTAGTTGCCAGTTGCTGAGATCAATCCAACCATTCCATCCATCACTTTTTCTTTACTTTAGTATGTTGCTCTAAGGGGGGCAGATCTGCCCAAGCTTGGGTTCAATGCATACTGTGTCACTGAAACCAATCTATACTCGGCTGGTGAGTCCATAACATGGGCAAAACCGGTCCTTGGCAGCTTGTGTTCCAGTTCAGGGAGGACCTGGCTTGGCAGTTTGGGCTGGACTGTTCCCATTGGAGAAGGGTCAAGATTGATTTTCATATAGCTGGGTCCAAACTGAGATGGTATGGTGTGGAAAATAATGATGGACTGGGATGCGGCCAGAGTAATTACCAGTGGCTAAGATTGATTCAAGCACTACATCCATCACTTTTTGTAAATCCTTATATGAGGTAGGGCAGACAAGGTTCAACCTGTTTGTCAATGTGTTGCTAAGAGGAAAGCCTGCCCAACTTTCCTACTAGAAATCCGCTTGCACAACCCCTGCAGTACCTGTGCTGTGTCAAAATGTATTGTGTCACACAGGAGCTGTTCCTCTTGAAGTGGAGGTGAGGTGGTCTTACTTATTCAAGGGGCTCTGATGAGTGCCTGAGGATCATGTACTTGTTTCTACAACACCAGTGGCAACAGGTATGATGTCATCTGGCTGTATCTGGAGCTTCACTGATTGAAACTCTGGTGTCTAATAATGAGGTGGGTGTTCTGGATGTTCATGTGGCATCTCACTGGAGGTGAAACTATTTATAGAGTGTGGGTGCTAGCCAAAAATGTCAATTCATTAAAGGTATAGGGGATATGTGACAATCTTTGGAAACACAACACATGATGTTAAATAAAAAGATGGGCCCCATTGTTGTTGTTTACTTTCTATCTAAAATTTAAAGTTTTATGGATGTGCCACAGCATCAATGACATCTTTAGAGTAGAAGTGGCAGTTGTAGTGAGTGTTGTTGGGATTGCTGTTTTGGCTGCATCAGCTGTGGTGGGTGTTGAAATCACAGCTGTGGTGTAAACAGACATGGCGCAGGTGGCGGGCCTCATTTAGCATCAGGATGATCATAAGGTGGTTCATCTGCAAGTAGAGATTTGAATTAGAGTGGGGCACAAGTACCTACATTATCATCACAGAGCACCAGAAATAACATTCTAGACTGATGGAAGCCAGAGGGTGGGCCCTATAGGCACATGGATATTCTTGCAAGTGGTACCTGGTGGTGTGTGAGTGGGACACCAGCCTTTGAGTACTATTGTGGAAGGCTGTGTTCATGTCAACCAACGCAGGTCAGCCAAACTTGTAGGGGGAGATGCCACCGCCATAGCGGTGGCATCTCTCCCACCCTATTACAAGGCTTTCCTCCAGCCCAGCACCCTTGGAATGCGCAAAGCAGACAGTGTGCATTTCAAGGGTGCTGGGCTGGGGGTCCCTGCACTGCCCATGCTCTGGGCCCCCCTGTTGCCCCCTGCTTTTGTTCTCCACCAGCCTTTTCATGGTGGGGAAGGCTCCATTAAAAGGCTGGCAGAGAACAAAGTTGTAATCAGCAGGGCCACACTGAGTTCAGCGCCACCCTGGCTGATTACAACCAAGACTGTGATCCTGATGGGGACAGTGGTCTTTAGGCAGGTCAGTCTGCCTAACTTGTAATGTGGCAGTCAGATTGCCTCAGCCAGAGTGGTGTGACTGCCACTGTGAGACTGGTGGTCCTAAGACTGTCAGCCTCATAATGAGGCCGTTACTCTGAAATGTCCGCCACATTTGCAAATGTGCATACATACATATTGGCTATCACAGCGGCACCCAGTGAGGACAATCTGCTTTTACATTTGCATTCTGGTGTAATGAATAGCTGTTGTGCTCCTATCTGAGTGACTATAGGTGATCATGGGTGTCTCCACACTCCACTCCTCCAGTGATGTTTTTGATCCCTGATAAATGCAGAATTTCCAACAACTTCTCCTCCCAATGTCTGAGGTACATTTTGTGTGGGGATATACACCACCTCTTGTTTTGAGGTTGGTTTTGTCACATCTCCAGCTTGCCATGGCCACGACGAGATAGGACTGGTAGCATTAGTTTTTTGCTGGTGCCGTCTGGTCTCAGTTTCAGCAGTGTTCGAGCAGAGGCGATCATATTCCTTCACAGCCTTCCTGCCACAGGACATGCAGCTCCAGATCTGTGAATGTGTACTTTCTTTACCTGCTGGCCTCATATCCGTGCAGGCTGGATGGGGTCCCTACGCTGATATTCCATAGTGTTTAAAAGCACAGTGAAACGTCACCAGTGGGCATCGATCATGATACTCATCTGTAGCTGGTTATATCAGAAAGAAAAGCAAACACAACCGGCTTACCAGGAAATACACATCTAAAATAACATTATGAAGTGAAGCTCTATAACACATGAATAGACAGGTGTTTTTTCTGCATCCTCACTAAATTTATAGAACATGGCTCCATGATTCCTGGGGCTGATAAAAACCTTTCCAAGTCCAATTGGACATCTTAGGCGGCAGACTTCAAAAGTTCTTCTTCTTCTTCAAACCCTGCTTGCGTCAAGAGTTCGGCAATGCTCTTCTCCAAGTCATCATTGTAATCATTCCTCAGCTCATCAGTTCCGCCAGTTAGCTGATCCGATATGGGTCGGAATTTATCTTGCATTTGTTGAAACAAATTCTATGTCAGGACCGGAAGCTTCGGATAATGCTTCTCTCTCTTTACTGAATAACTCACAGCAGCCAATAAAAACACTATAAACAGAAAACTATGTTTCCAAAGATCCCTAGTAGTCCATAACACTGTTGAATCATAGATAACCCTTGTATATATATGTCGCCATCCACGAAGTCCTTCCTTCCTACGGCAGTCGGATGTAGATGTTTGTGTCCTCTCTATTTCCGACTTGCACATGTGCTCTGATGGCACACTTTGATTCCGGCATGCCTCAGAGCGCAGCCTGAGTTGTGAATTTGATCAAGCTGTCCCTGAATGCCAGACGGGGTGTATAAACTTTGTAGGGCTTTGCCATAGGGGATGCAGGTGCTCCATCCACTGCTTTATCTACTAGAGCTATTTTATAAGCACTTTGGTGCTAGACAATGCTTTACCTGCTCAGTGACACCCCCTTGAACTCCTCCTCTCCTCTCATTACTAACATGGCGTACTACGCCGATGAAGAGGAGTTTTACCAGGAGAATCCTAATATTAATGATGAATATGGAATGGAGGAAAGACTTGTGGAAGCCCTAGGCACCCACGTTCAGTACTCAGTAAATCAGGTTCTAATATAGGCCTTGAAGCCTTTTACCCGGCCATCGTGCATTAAGAGGGAAACTCCCTATGAAGAATATGCCCAGAGACGATCTTGCACCAGATGTGGGCTTTGCCGTGAGAGCCTCCGTAGGTCCATCAGCATCAGCAGAGATTCTTGTGCAGAAGACTGAGTCAGTAATCAAAGATCACTAATATGACCCTTTCTTTTGCTTGGAAAGTGTGGGGTCTCTTCCTAGGCTGCCTATAAATACTTTGGAGGCTGCACAATCAAATTCTTCTCACTCCTCAGATTCAGAACATGCAAGTGACCCAAAACCCTTGGGTAAACGCAAACGCAAAACCCACAACATTGAAGAAGAGAGCCAGACCCAAAGGACCTTGTCCTTTGACCTTGAAACCATTACTCATCCGAGATCTACCAAATGCCAGCGTGGAAGTAGCGCACTATGTGCAGGACAGAATCCGTAAAGGTTTTGATCACAACGTGTGTAGTACTCTGTGCTCAGAATGCCCACGCCCCTCACTACTAGGGAAAGTTGCAGATACCCGGAGTTGGACCAGAATCTGGCAACTTTTATTAAAAAGTTCACTAACAACCCCAAGAAGGGTTTAGATAGAGCCTGGAAGGGATGCCAGGACAAGTTGTTGGACATATCTGGCCCTATTACAAAGATCCTCGAACCGACTAAAGAAATCAATTCCCTTAGATCCGGACATTATATTGCAATGGTTTCAAAGAGCCATAAATATGCTTGGCAACGTGAATTGTGCTATTTTCACTGAGAGGAGATGGTCCTTTCTAATGAGGATTGACCCTAAACTAGCAGAGCTAGCCCCCAACGAGGCGGGCACTTTAGCAAATGGGATGCTGTTCAGGGACAAGTTTGTTAAAGATTTAGGGAAATATGTGGCCACCTTTTCGGCCTTAGACAAAGCCCAGTCATCCATGAGGATGATGTTTAGCCGAGGCCTTTTTGCCAGGCCCTGGAGATTTAGAGGTCGCTCGCCGTGCCGTGGATTCCATCAGGCCTCAGGAGGATTTGTGCAAAGAGGAAGAGGATCTTCTCATACCTCTGCGGGATTTTATCCCTCCAGATCACGAAGGGGCTAAGGCCGTGGCTACCAAGGCAATAACCGGGGCAGGTCCTCCACTTCAGACAATGCCACAGGTGAGAATTATTCCCTTTTCAGAGGTAATCCTGGGGGTAGAATAAGAAATTGTGTAAACTACTGGGAGAGTCTCTCTCCAGATCCTTGGGTCTTGCAAACCGTTCAAGGGTTCAGACTAGAGTTCTATGCAATTCTTCAGCAATGGAAATTCCCTCAGACTCTTCATTTTTCCCAAGAAGAGAGTTCTTTCATAGATGTAGAACTATCCGCTTTGCTTTGCAAGCACGCCATAGTCTAGATGATTGCACATCCTCTCAGGTTTATCAGTCCCATTTTTCTGGTGCAAAAGAAAGGCAGAGGTTCTCACCTGGTTCTCGATCTAAAGGAATTCAATTGTTGGATAGTATATCGTCACTTCAAGCAGAAAGGTATCCATCTTCTAAGAGACTTGTTCCAGAAAAAGATTATCTTGTGTGGCTAGACCTCAAGGATGCTTATCTAATCATCCCGATATTCGGGCTGATTGAAGATTTCTCCAATTGTTCTGGGGAGATCAATGTTAAGAGTTTACAGTCCTACCGTTCAGTCTATTATCCACCTGTGGTGTTTTACCAAGCTCTTACGACCAGTGGTTCAATCCCTCATAGAGAGGGGTGTTCGACTGATAATTTACCTGGACGACATCCTGCTCATGGCCCAATCCAAAGAGACTCCAGTGACGCATCTATCATGTACTCAATTTGGAAAAATCGGTATTGACTCCTTCTCAGAATATAGAATTCTTAGGCTTTCAAATAGACTCCATCAAAGCACAACTTTTGTTACCACTTTCTAAGCTAACCTTTATCAAGAAAGAATTGAGGAGGGCCCTTGCCCTTGCCTCACCGCATATATAATTGAGGACGTTGGCTAGCCTGGTCGGCCTTCTGTCCTCTTCCATTCAAGCGATCTTCCCGGGACGTCTCCATTACTGGGCCCTACAACGCTTGAAGATCCTACACCTTCACATGGGTCTATCATATTTGGAACAGATCCAGCTTTACGATGAGGCCAAAGCAGAGATCCCTTGGTGGTTGAATCATATGGATGCTTGGAATGGCAGAACAATATTTGCAGCCACTACGGAGATGGTGATAGTCAGATGCCAGCCTTTGGGGCTGGGGAGCCTGTTGCGGCTCAGTGACAACAGAGGGGAGATGGTCCGCTCAGGAGATATTACTCCAGATCAATTGCCTGGGAGCTCTTGGTGGGATCGTTTGTGATTCGGTCCCTATCCCTTCGAAACGCGAAGTAGCTGCATTCTGCTGTGCTTGGACAATGTTTCAGCAGTACGGTATATAAACCATCTGGGGGGAACCAGATCCCAAGTGCTGGTAACGCTAGCCAAAGAATTTTGGGAGTATTGTCTCCAACATCAGATTTCTGTTGTGGCGGAGTTCATTCCGGGCAGGTCCAACCTGATTGCGGATTGGAACTCTCGTTTCCGTGGGGACAGCAGCGACTGGAAACTGAACTCTCAGATGTTCTCCAGACTCAATCTGATTTGGGGTCCATGTTCCGTCGATCTTTTTGCCTCATGTCTGAACACACAGCTTCCTGGGTTCTTCAGTTATAGACCAGACCCTCTGGCAATGGGGTCAGATGCTTTCCTTCAATCATGGCAAAACGCAACAAGAGAGACTCGCTCGCCCCTTCCTCGCAGATCCCACACCCACCACCTGCGGAGTTTCCCAAGGATCCTCCCTCAGCCCCACGCTGTTCAACGTCTACAGGGCACCGCTAGCGACCCTCGTCAGAAGCTGCAGAATAAACATCATCTCCTACACCGACGACACCCAACTCATCCTCTCCCTCTCCAACGAATCTGACAAGTCCAGACAAAACTTCCACGTAGGCATGGAAGCAGTCATCAAATGGATGAAAAACAGCTGCCTTTAACTCAACACAATCAAGACAGAAGTACTTATCATGGGCCCTCAACCCAACGGATGGAGTGACTCCAGGTGGCCACCCGCCCTCGGAAACCCACCCACTCTCGCCAGCCAAGCCCACAACCTCCTGGGCCCCGACCTCAGAATGAATCATCATATCAACTCAGTCACCTCCACCTGCTTCTGTACCCTCCGCCTCCTACGCAAGACCTTCAAAAGGATTCCCTTCGAACATAGAAAGACCGTCACACATGCCCTCATCACCAGCAGACTGGACTACGGCAAAACACTCTACGCCAGAATCAACAAAAAACTCACCTGCAAATTGCAAAACATCCAAAACACCGCTGCCAGTCTGGTCCTCGACCTACCCTGACACTGCCACATCTTGCAACACCTACGTACACTGCTCTGTCTCCCAATAAAGAAAATAATAATTTTCTAGATCCTCAACCACTGCCTAGGAGCTTAGACAGAGGGATCCAACTGGGTTCAGATTGGTATAGAACTGGATCATGCCCCTGCAGTTGTGGGCCAAGGTCCTGGTTCTATTGCCCCAAGCAGAGAAGTCCATCAACGTATTGATTGGTCCCCCCTGGCTTTAAGCTGGTAAGGGGTCATGTTGGACCTGGTCCTTTTACAGGGTCATCCCCCAAACTTTCTGCCTTTTTCCTCCTTAATTTTCTCACCCTTGTTGGCTGACGTTATGAATCTGAGCACCTTTTCACTGCTAATTAGTGCTAAAGTGCATGTGCTCTCCCTTGTAAACTTGGAATGATTGGCTTGTACCTAATTGGCATATTGAATTTACCTATAAGCCCCTTGTAAAGTGGTATCCCTATACCCAGGGCCTGTAAATTAAATGCTACTAGTGGGCTTGCAGTGCTGCTTGCGCCAGCCACTGACGTAGCCTTTCTCATGGCTGCAAGTGCAGGGCCTGGGTGCGCAGTTTTCTGCCACAGGGACCTAGCATCTAAATATACTTGCCAGGCCCAGAACTCCCCTTTTACTACATGTAAGTCATCCCTAAGGTACGCCCTAGCTAGCCCTATAGGCAGGGTGCCATGTATTTAAAAGGCAGAACATGTGCCTAGTAATATGGCCTGTCCTGGTAGTGACAAATAGCCTATTTGGTTTCTCACTGCTGTGAGGGCTGCCTTTTCATAGGATTGCATTGGTAATGCCCTGCCTTATGTGTAAGGGGTATTGTCTGATTTATGAGGGGTAGCGTAGGCATGTTTGATATGGTTGTAATGGTAGTGAGAAATGCTGATTACTGGTGTAGGTGGATTTTTTTATTATCATTGCAGAAATGGCACTTCTAGAACATGAGCATTTCTCTGTGCTTATGACTGGTGTCTTCCAGCTTGACTCCCGTCCACATCTGGGCAGAGTTACAGTTGGGCTTTGTGCAGACTTTTCAGACAGCCTGGACACAGGGAAGGTGGAGGTGTCACAGAGGTGCATCTACATACTGAATAGTCTTCCTGGGCAGACGGAAGGGAGAGGTGGGGCACACCTGTATTTGTAAAGGTTGTGCCCTGGCCTCACGCAATAGGGTTGTTTACCTCCAACAGATGTTTGGAGCCTGTGCTGCAGGAGTGAGGGGGCACTCCTAGGACCAGTTGTAATTGGCTGGAACCTCCTCCCCCCTACGTTTGTAAAACACACTGTAAACTGAGTAGAAGTACAGGGGAATTTTCCCCACAATTTAGACATTCTTGGGACGCCAGAGACTTACTTGAAACCGGACACAGGAAGCTGCTAAAATGGACTCACCAGAACCCACCTTGGACTGCTGCTGCTGTGCTGACCTCTGACCTGCCTGGTCACTAGGAGGAAATGCCACCATCTGCACCCTTTGTGCTGGCCTGTTGCTGGGCCTTCTAGCCCTGTGCTGCCCCCCTTTCTTGCCTCCAGGAGCAGGGTGCCGTGGCCCCTGACCCCTGTAAACTTTCCAGCACGAGGAGTGCTTCATCTCTTCATAAAGCACCTGGGGGGCGCTTGCCTGTGCTTCCGTATAGCGCCTGGTGCTTCCAGGGCGCATTGCTGTAAAGACCAAATCACTGCCATGACCCGGGCCCTGTAAGGTTGCCCTCGCGCTCGTAAGTGCACTGCCGCCTTGGAAATCACTGCCGGCACCCGGGTGGCTATATTGGAGGAAGCACGAGTGCTGCGCTGCCCTGTGCCCCAGAGGCACGAAGAAAAGGAAACTGGAGCAAGCGTACTCATATCGGTGCCCCTGGGGCAAGGTTCGCTTCGAGGGGTGCCCCCAGGGCACCACAAAGACCTAAGTCAGGGCCGGATCACCGCTGCAGCCGGGACATGGCAAAACACACTTGCGCACCACATCGGGTGTGGGCGAGTGGAAGACAGTGGCCCCAGGAGGAAGAGAGACCTCATTGGAGGTCTCCTCCGGATCCCAAGGCCACCCTGAAAGCAGGACTCAGGAAAGGCGAGGGGAACATCCCCCCTTCCTCGGTTGCTGCCAGAGGAGCAGACCGCTCTGATCCTTACCTGCGTTCCGCCTCTCCGGGCCCCCCGCGGGAGTTGGAAGAGGCCCCCATCAGTGGCCCCAAGATATTTGCTGGGTTTTGCCCCCCCATTGGAGGGCTAGTTGAGGCCCATGTGGGCCCCCTCAGAGATCATGGCCCCCGGGAGGGGACTGTTATAAGGCAATAGGAGAGGGTGCAGACTGCCCCTCTCCTCCAGGCCCCCGTTTTGCGTCGAGGAGCGTTGGGGACTTCCCCTTGTCGGCATCTTGGAACTGGAAGTGTCCACCTCATCAAAAACAGGTACTCTTTTAAAGGACCATACTCTTTCTATGGACTGGCTGGAATTGTTTTGATGTCCTGTTTTTATAGGGTGTGACATATACATGATGATGCTCCTTTTATGGGTCTGACAGGCTTATATGTATTATGTGACTTGCCACAGGTTTTTATAATGCTCTTAGTACAAGCATTTTATGTTCCATGACAAGTGAATTTATTTCTTTATTATGATTCCTGACAACTGCTTATGTTGCAGAATCCTGAGTACTTACGTGTTCTAATGTGACAACTGCTTATTCTTGCAGAGTATTAGTAACTTGTGTAACGTTCTGACAACTGCTAAGGTAGCAGGGTATTACTGACATGTAATGTTTAGTCTAATTATGTTTTGTGCAATACAGTTTATTTTTACATAGCTTAGTGTTGTGTTTTCTTTGTGTGTACATATTGCCTCACGTGTGTTGTGTGTGTTGTGCAAATGCTTTACACATTGCCTCCGGGTTAGGCCTGACTGCTCATGCCAAGCTACCAAGGGGGTGAGCAGGGGTTATCTTGGACGTGTAACTCCTTTGCCCTGACTAGAGTGGGTGGGTTCTGCTTTACTTAGATATATGCCCTAGACATCCAGAAACTCCATTTCTAACACCCACGCACACAATGCCCTCCACAACACTGGACCAGCCTACCTAGACCAGCGACTCAACTTCCACTTACCCGACAGGGCCCTACGCTCAGCCCAGCTCTCTCTCGCAGAAGTACCCCGCTTCAGAAAAAACAGAACAGGAGGACGCTCCTTTTCTTACCTCGCAGCCACCGTTTGGAACACCCTACCCATCCCCATCAGACAAACCACCTCCCTCCTCAGCTTCACGAAGGAACTGAAGACATGGCTTTTCTAATACACCTCACCTGTATTCGCTACAATCCCCCCCCCCAACGCTTTGAGACCCTAACGAGTGAGTAGCTGCGCTTAAAAAAAAACACACACACACACACTGCTATAGGCCTTTACCCCGTTCTTCATGATTCAGAGAGTACTCTCTCAGGTGAGGAGACAACCAGCGGAATTAGTCCTTGTGACCCCGCTTTGGAAAGCTCAGCCATGGTTCCCAGTGGTGATGGAACGCTCATCAGCCCCTCCGATTCGGATCCTTTCACATCAGTCTCTGCTGCTGGACCCAGCAGGGTTACCTCATCCTTTAATACTGATGGGACAGTTGTCCCTCATTGCATGGAGACTTTCAGGAACTGTTGGCAGGTGTCGGGAGTTTCAGACAACTCTTTGTTCTTCCTGTTCCAATCCTGGGCTCCCTCTACTCACAAACGGTACAAATATTCTTGATAAAGATTGACCGGTTGGTGTAGTAAACAAAGTGTTGATCCCTTGGGGGCAAACATTAGCATAATTGTGAATTTTCTCTCAGATTTAGCAGCCCAAGGTTTGGCATATAGAACAATCAACAATTTTATGTCGGCTGTATCAGCAGGACATCCCCATATTGAGGGTAAATTCGTGGTAGAGCATCCATTAGTTTGTAAGCTATTGAGTGGTATCAGGATGGTTAATCCTCCTAAACCTAAATATTCCGTGCTTTGGGATGTTGATGTGGTATTACCTTTTCTGAAGGCTTGGCTTTGCAACGAAGGTCTTACAAGTAAACAGTTAGCAGTGAAACTTATGATCCTTCTTTGCCTAATCTCCTGTCAAAGAGTGTCAGATGTTTAAGCATTGGATTTGGCAGGTAGAGTATTTACTCCTTCAGGAGTATCTTTTACCATTTCTAAAAGAACGAAAACAGAGTATAAATGTGTTTCTTATCTTCCTTTTCCACATCATAAAAAATTATGGTGGTCATTACAACCCTGGCGGACGGTGTTAAAGCGGCGGTAATACCGCCAACAGGCCGGCGGTAAAAAAATTGGAATTACGACCGTGGCAGAAACCGGCAACAAAGACAGCCACTTTAACACTCCGACCGCCACAGCGGTACAAACAGCGTGGCGGTCACCGCCAACAGACAGGCGGAGGACAAAGTACCGCCCACAGTATCACAACCTACCAATCCGCCACCATTTCCGGGGCGGATTCACAGTGAACAAAAACATGGCAGAAACAGGACTTCAAAGGAAAAACGCTCACCTCTACACACCCCACGAGGAACCAGGACGCCATGGAACCAGAGCTGCAGATCCTGCCAGCCCTTATCTTCTTGCTCCTCTACCAGGAGCACGAACGCCGGCAGCGAAGACCACGGTGAGTACTGCACCTACGACACAGGGGAGGGGGAGGGTAAAAACAGAGACACACACACGCAACACCCCCACCCTCACCCATGACAACACACACACTAAGACATATTGATACATTACAGTTACACCCCGCAACCCCCCCGGAAGAATGCAAAGACCAAAGAAAATGAGTGTAACCATTGTAATATATTAAAATCCAGTACGCAAAAATATACATATATACACTATAAACAAAATATACACCAAGAATAGTAGTCCAGTTAGTGCTCCATTGAAGTCCGTGGAACACTGGGCCCACATGGTATGGGCGAGGCCCACACAAGATCCCCGACCATGACTGAGAGAACACTGCAGGGGCATCAGATAGCAATAAAACAGGCACCTCAGGGGGAGGAAAAGAGGGGGGGCACCTCAGCCAGTTGAGTGCACAACGCCAAATCCACGAGGGGGCTACATGCCCACTGTTCAATCCTGGGGAGTGCAAAGCCACAGTCTCTCAAGTCTCTACAGTGGATGGTTTGCCCACTGCTTTATCCTGGGGAGTGCAAAGCCACAGTCTCTCAAGTCTCTACAGTGAGTGGTTTGCCCACTGCTTTATCCTGGGGAGTGCAAAGCCACAGTCTCTACAGTCTCTACAGTGGGTGGTTTGCCCACTGCTTTATCCTGGGGAGTACAAAGCCACAGTCTCTCAAGTGGATGACAGGCTCCACTGGTTCTGGAGGGGCCTTTGTGCCCAGAGTGCTTCATCCTGCCAAGGATAGAGGTAGTGGATGTATGTCTCCACTGGTTCTGGAGGGGGCTTGGTGCCCAGTGTGCTTCATCCTGCCAAGGACAGATGTAGTGGATGTATCTCTCCACTGGGTCTTGAGGGGGCTTGGTGCCCAGAGTGCTTCATCCTGCCAAGGACTGAGGAAGTGGATGTCTTTTTCCACTGGTTCTGGAGGGGGCTTGGTGCCCAGAGTGCTTCATCCTGCCAAGGACAGAGGTAGTGAATGTGATACTCCACTGGTTCTGGAGGGGGCTTGGTGCCCAGAGTGCTTCATCCTGCCAAGGACAGAGGTAGTGGATGTGATACTCCACTGGTTCTGGAGGGTGCTTGGTGCCCAGAGTGCTTCATCCTGCTTGTGACGGACTCAGTAGCGTCAGTGCCCTTGGCGCTCAAGGGCCAGCGGTGCATGTGGCGGCGGTGCCCTGTTCAAAGGTGCTTGTTGCAGCGGTGCCCTGTTCAGCGGTGCTTGTTGCGGCGGTGCCCTGTTCAGCGGTGCTTGTGGCGGCGGTGCCCTGTTCAGCGGTGCTTGGTGCGGCGGTGCCCTGTTCAGCGGTGCTTGTTGCGGCGGTGCCCTGTTCAACGGTGCTTGTGGCGGCGGTGCCCTGTTCAGCGGTGCTTGTTTGGGGCAGTGCCCTGTTCAGCAGTGCTTGTGGCGGCGGTGCCCTGTTCAGCGGTGCTTGTTGCGCGGGGTCCTTTGCAGTGACTCAGCTGCTGGCGGTCCTTCATGGACCAGCGGGGCTGGTGCTGGCGGTCCTGTCTGGCCCAGTGGGGCTGGTGCTGGCAGTCGTGTCTGGCCCAGCGGGGCTGGTGCTGGCGGTCCTGTCTGGCCCAGTGGGCTGGTGGCGGTGGCCTCCTGGGCAGCGGGGATGATGGCGGTGGCCTCCTGGGCAGCAGGGCTGGTGATGGCGGTGGTCTCCTGGGCAGCGGGGATGATGGCGGTGGCCTCCTGTGCAGCAGGGCTGGTGGCGGTGGCATCCTGGGCAGCGGGGATGGTGGCGGTGGCCTCCTGGGCAGCGGAGATGATGGCGATGGCCTCCTGGACAGCGGGGATGATGGCGGTGGCCTATTGGGCAGCAGGGCAGGTGCTGGCGGTGGCCTCCTGGGCAGCGGGGATGATGGCGGTGGCCTCCTAGGCAGCGAGGATGATGGCGGTCTTCGCCGCCGCGCTGCTCTTCCCAGACTTGGTGACTTTCTTGTGGACCTTCCCCACCTTGGAAGGTGTCGCAGCTGACTCCACACTCCCACCTGTAACCCTGGGAGTGGCTTTGGTGGCTGGAGTCTTCCCCCTCTCCCGCCGGGCACTGGCCCACTTTTGATGCTTCACAGGTGTGGGACTGTTCATGCTGTGGCTCTGTGCCACACTGGCTGCCCTGGTGGACGGTGCACTTCGGATTCCGGTGACTACAGGCACCACTGGTCCCGGAGATGTTGTGGCTGAGATGCTAGGTTGGGACCTGGAGAGTCGGGCCCTAGGAGATGGACGGGGTAGGAGAGGTGTGGGAAAGAGGTCAAGGTTGGACAGGAAATGTTTTTGGGAAACACTGGGACGGGTAGCTGGAGGGGGTTTGCAAGTGGAGGAAGAGGTTGTGGTTGTAGGAGGTGTTCGTTTGGTGACTTTGGGTAAAGGTGCATGCGGTGAAGGCTGTGGTGAGGTGGATGGCTGTTGGGTGGGTGTGTGCCTTCATTTGTGTATCTTGGGAGGTGGCGTCACAGACACAATGGGAGAGGACACAGGGGACGTGTGAATGGCAGTGGGGGTGGTGACTGCACATGAGCGGGATGTGGTGGTGTGTGTTCTGGTGATGGCAGTAGTGGCTGTAGATGTAGTCCATGCAGGTGTGAGTGTAGACGAGACTGGGAGGGAGGAGGGAGACGAGGAGGAGGGGGACAGAGTGGAGGCAGTGGATGTTGGTGTATCTGCATGTGTGTGATGCTTGCATGAGTGCCTGTGGGATGTGTGGTGCTTATGTTTGCCTGAGCTTCCCTTGTGTGTTGACGTGTATGCATGCTGGTCTGAAGGTGTGGTTGGGATAGGCTGAGGTAGAGGGGATTGGATCTGGGTGGAGGAAGTTGGAGGGGGGAGGCTAGAGACAGGGACAATGGCTGCCATCATTGCTGAGGCCAGAGTCTGAAAAGCTAGCTGAAGGGCCGCCTGACCAGAATAAATGCCCTCCAGGAATGCATTTGTTTGTTGCAACTGCCTTTCTACACCCTGGATGGCATTCAAAATGGTAGACTGCCCAACAGTGAGGGACCTGAGGAGGTCAATGGCATCCTTACTGAGGGCAGCAGGGGTGACTGGGGCAGGGCCTGAGGTGCCTGGGGCGAAGGTGATGCCCACCCTCCTGGGTGAGCGGGCACGGGGCAAAGGCTGAGGGGCTGCTGGGAGGGCGGTGCTGGTAGTGGGGGTGGCGGCTGTACCTGTAGATGCGAGGGCACAGATGTTGCCACCACCACAAGGGAGCTCCCATCAGAGGACGAGTCTGTGTCACTGGTGTCAGCTCCTGTCCCCGCCATGGAGCTCCCCTCGCCCTCTGTCCCACTTGTGAACTCCGAGTCCGTAGTGTCGCCCTCCAGGGCCATGTGGGATGCAGCTCCCTCCTGCTCCGGTGCCACTGCTCTTCCGCCTGATGATGCTAATGCACACAAGAACAGGGAGACCACAAAAACGGGGGGGATGACAGAAGAAAGACATGTTGGGTGCATGCATTACCGCTACTGTTGGCGGACACAACAGACACAGAAGCCCCCTGCACTACACCTCGCACTTGGGCTCCACTGTTCCATTCCTGGGACATGCCCTACAAGGCTATGGCCGACATCTGCACACATGGATGACACAGGAGCCTGACTAGGTGTACTTGGCACTGTACACAGGTGGGGTGGGATGCCACAGGGTCTGCCAGAACAAGGGGACCTGACTAGCACACTCGCCCTGGCCTAGGGAAACCCACAGCCCACCTCCCCCACCCAGACACATCCACTGCGCGCAAAATCAGCAGAATGAGAGTGTACCCCCTTGTGGCTGCTGTGATGCCCCCAAGCACCCATCCAACTCCGGGTACGCCACCGCCAGGATCCTGAACATCAGGGGGTCATGGTGGGATGGGCACCCCTCCCACGTTGGGAGGCCATCCCCAGCTGGGCCTCCGCCGTCTTCTTGCTCCAGCGGCGAATGTCCTCCCATCTCTTACGGCAATGGGTGCTCCGCCTGAGGTAGACCCCCAGGGTCTGGACGTCCTTGGTGATGGCACGCCAAATATCTTTTTTCTGGTGGGCGCTGACCTACATGAATTGTACAGGGGGAAAATAAAAGTTATTACCAAATGCACTGTCACAGTCATTGGCCCCCATCCATACCCTTGCCATGATGCACATGCACTCACCGTTGTTTCATGCACGCCTCAATCTCCCCCCCCATCTTTCTTCCACCCCACTCCACGCAGGCATAGCCCATACAGCATGCTCCCAGTGTATTTACCTGTTTGTCTGGAGGACCGTAGAGTACAGTGGGAGGACCCCATCCACGAGTTTCTCCAACTCCTCTGATGTGAAGGCAGGGGCTCTTTCCCCAGACGGCACGAGCCATTGTCTCTTCCAGACCGAGGTCACAGCAGCACTTGCAGTGTAGGTCCTCTCCTGTCGAAGATCAGGTATCGAGTGATTGAACTGATAGAAAATGGCGGTCACGTCCGCGGCGGTGCGTACCGTCACCTCCGGCGTACATCGTCATTGGCTCCTGGGACCCATAGGGTCCAATGTTAACCAATGCAGCATTGCACCGCGGTCTTCGACCGCCTACAGCGACGGTGTACAACGCCAGCGCAGTTACCTCATATCCCATTGTCCCACTTTACAGGTCAGGCAGCCGCCATTTCAGGGGCCCACATGGCTTAATTTTTTTCGGATTATGATTAGTGTTCGGTGTAAGCTGTGGGTACATACCTCTGAGTTGGATGACTCTGTGCTCGCTGTTGTCCTTCATAGGCACCCTCCGCTTGGACATGTGAGGAGATGGCGGCATCCTCCAGTGTACAGACTGCTGGTGGGTCTGTCAACAATGGAGGAAAGACATGTGATCATCACCTACAGGCTTGACCGTGCCGCAATCCAGGAACTGTGTGCCCAGCTGGAGCCAGACCTGATGTCAGCTATCCGCCATCCCACAGGAATCCCCCCTTAAGTGCAGGTGCTGTCAGTACTCCATTTCCTTGCAAGTGGGTCATTTCAAACAACAGTGGCCATAGCATCAGGGATGTCCCAGCCTATGTTTTCCAACGTGTTGTCCAGAGTGTTGTCTGCCCTACTGAAACACATGCGGAGCTACATAATTTTCACTCAGGTGGAGGATTTGCCTACAGTGAAAGGAGACTTCTATGCCCTTGGACATATCCCCAACATCATAGGTGCCATTGATCGTGTGGCTTTGGTACCCCCCGCAGGAGTGAACAGGTGTACAGAAACAGGAAGAGTTATCATTCCATGAATGTGCAGATGGTGTGTTTGGCAGACCAGTCCATCTCCCATGTTAATGCCAAGTTCCCTGGCTCAGTGCATGACGTTTACATCCTGAGGAATAGCAGCATCCCTTATGTGATGGTTCAACTCCAGAGGCACCGTGTGTGGCTATTAGGTGAGCACCTGTTCAGTGGGAATGGTTGTCTGGGTCTGGGGATATCCCTACAGGTTAGTGTGTGTCTAACATTTGTCTCTTGCCATTTGCAGGTGACTCTGGTTACCCCAACCTGTCATGGCTACTGACCCCAGTAAGGAATCCCAGGACAAGGGCACAGAAACGCTACAATGAGGCCCATGGGCGAACTCTGCGGATAATAGAGCGGACCTTCGGCCTCCTGAAGGCCAGGTTCCGGTGCCTCCATTTGACAGGTGGATCCCTATTCTACTCACCAAAGAAGGTGTGCCAGATCATCGTGGCCTGCTGTATGCTTCACAACTTAGCTTTGCGACGACAGGTGCCTTTTCTGCAGGAGGATGGTTCAGATGGCGGTGTTGTTGCAGCTGTGGAGGTTGTGGACAGTGAAGACGAAGAAGCAGAAGAAGAGGACATGGACAACAGGAACTCGGTGATCCTGCAATATTTCCAGTGAGACACAGGTAAGAATACAAACCTGCCTACTACATGTACATTAACATTACCACCTCTCTACTGTCTGTAGTTTTCACCCAGTGTATGGTCACTGAGTTGTCACTTTCCCTGGTTGGTACAGCGATTAAATTGAATAAAGCATAAACTCCTTAGTGACAAGGGTCCGAGGAATTTGGGAAAGGCGACATGCTTTGCATTTAACAAGGAATCTACAATCAGCTAACTCACAGATCACTTGCATCAAGAAAATCAAATGACAGACACATTACACTAGGTCCCCAAGAGTCCTGGGAGCTAGACTCTGACTCTGGCTTGATCCCATGCACAAGAGGACAGTCTGCTCACTTAGGCCCATATTTATACTTTTTTAGCGCCGCATTTGCGTAATTTTTTTACACAAAACCGGAGCAAACGTACAAAATACAAGCGTAAAAAAATGAGGCAAATGCGGCACTAAAAAAGTATAAATATGGGCCTTACTCTTCAGGAAACGTCTGAACACAGAACCTTTCATGCAAGCCTGAAAAATAAAACTCTAAGACGCAGTGACTGCATAATGCCAGATGGCGTAGCTCCATATGTTTGCGATGCAATACGTGCTTTTATCTGTATCCCTCTCAGAACCTCATCACGCAGCTGTTGCTGCTAATTAACTTCCCAATAATCCCATAATTTACATCAAATGCTAAAGATAAAAGGACTCTATCACAAAGTAGGCCCTAACTTCATTATCCCTCACTGAATATTTATATATGGACCCTGAAGCAACATTTAATATGCACACCTATAAATAGAAATGTGCTCTGAAGTGGCTGGGGGAATGGCATGTTTGGCGGTGAGGAAAGCACCACAAACAAATCAATGAATAAATACCTCGCAGCATCTCTCAAAATCTCCAGATAATCCTATTTTCCCACAAGGACAAGCTCAGTCCTCTCTTTATTTTCAAAGTGTATATACTCCCTCTGGCCTAGCTAATTTGAGATCATGGTTTGCAGTGGCAACTGTACTCTCAGGACCTACAGACCTTATTGGGTATGCACAGTGTTGCAGAGACACAAAGGCTCTAATGGAATACCTAAAGGTGATCCAGCTATCAATATGGGTAAACTGGTTGCACCCACATGGAGACAATACTAATGTCATTCTCACTGCTTTCTTTGATTTCGTGAATCTCCTTTTTCTGTGACTTCATTAACTGGTGGCCTCTCCCGCTCTGGGCCAAGAGAACAAAATGTGGGTGTTGTTTCTGATCACACTGTGGCCCGTAATTATACTGTTTTTGAGCCCTTTTTTTACGCAAAAGCGGTGCAAACTTACAAAATACAATTGTATTTTGTAAGTTTACGCCGCTTTGGCGTAAAAAAATGACACAAATGCAGCGCTAAAGAAGTTTAAATATGGGCCTGTATCTTTTTAAGCACAGGTAAATGCAGTGGAAAAGTCTTCATATTACCATTTGTCACTACTGTGAAGCCCATGTCTCCACCAAACTATGTGACCTCATCACTACCCCAACACCTGACATCCTCTTCCTCACCGAAACCTAGCTCAAACCCATATGCATCCCAGACATTGCCACAGCCATTCCCGATGGATATAAAATCACTTACAAAGACCACATCAGCAAGCCAGGAAGAGGAACAGTCATAGCGCCCAAAGAAACCATACAGTGCTCCATCCCCACTGACAATACGTCCACCTGATGGGAGCCCCTCAACTTAAAGCTCAGCATGGACAACAAGAATACCATCCGAAGTACCCTAGCATAGTGACTCCCAGACTAGGGAACCAGCTTTTGCAACACCATCGCAGACTTAAGAGTCCCTAGCCTTAGAATCCAAGGACTACATCTTCCTTAGCGACCTTAATTTTCACAATGATGACCGCAACGACAACAACATTGCACACCTCCACAACAGTATGAGTTGCCTTAGATTAACCCAGATCATCCACGACCCTATGCACACCGCAGGACACATGCTTGACCCCATGTTCACCTCCAGCAGCCTTGTCACATACAGCCACATCATTGTACTCACATGGAGTGACCGCTCCTTCGCCCACTTCAAAATCTCCAGCCTCCACCTCAGCACTCCCAAGACATCTAGCTCTCCCACCAGGAATAGAGCAAAGTTTCAGAGACTAACTGGACTGACGCCCTCTACACCTGCAGCCCTGCCACCGACCTCGAACAAAGAGTAAAGAACTTCAGCATCTGGATCACCAACTAAGATGACAGCATTGTCTCCGTCAAAAGCAGCATCCAGAGAAAATGCTCCGAAAAGGACAGCTGGTACACCCCTGAACTCAGAAGAGCTAAGCGAGACAGCAAACAGCCATAGAGGAAGTGACGTGCCAGCAAACACACCTCCAACAGGCAGCTTTCAAGACCTCTCTCAACCTCTACCACCGCCTGCTGACAGCAACAAAGAAAGCATCGCAAGCCATGCATATCAAAACCAGCAGCAACAACGCAAAGGAACTTTTTAACATTGTTAAGGAATTCTCCAACCGGGAAGCTAGAGAAAACAACATCACATCCTCACAGGAGCTGCATGACAACCTTGTCAATATCTTTCACAACAAGATTTCAACCATATACAGGGACTTAGAACCCCAGCCTACACCTACGGACTTCATCAACAGAGTCTCCACCACCACAGCCAAAACCAACCACAGACTAACCATCTGGAACTTTCTCTCCACGAGGACACCACCTCCACCATGAAATCCATCCACTTGAGAGCCCCCACAGACTCATGCCCGCACCACATTCTCACTATCAGAAACCAAAGGATCAAACTGGATCTCACCACTCTACTCAACACATTTATCACCACTGCAACCTTTCCCATGCTTGGAAACACACTGAAGTCAAACCACTACTCAAAAAACCCACGCAGACCTCAGTGTACTCAAAAACTACCGGCCAATCTCCCTGCTCCCTTTCCCAGGTAAGGTACTGGAAAAAATCATCAACAAGCCGCTCATGACCTACCTGGAGTAGAACCAGCTACTCAATGCCTCCCAATCCGGCTTTGTAGCAGTGACAGCACTGAGCCCACCCTGATCGCAACCATGGACATCCATACCCTTCTCGACCGAGGAGAAACTGCGGCCATGATCCTCCTCAACCTTTTGGCAGCCTTTTATACCATATCCCACCACACACTGATTAAAAGACTCCACCACATCAGCATCCAAGGGGACACACTCAGATGTAACACCTCCTTCCTCACTGGAAGAACCCAGAGGATTCACCTACCTCCTTTCACCTCCAAACCAAAATACATCACCTGTGGGGTCCCCTGTGGATCATCCTTCAACCCCATACTTTTTAATGCATATATGACCCCACTAGCAAACGTCGTCAGATCCCATGGCCTCAACATAATCTCTTATGCAGACGAAACCCAACTCATCCTTTCGCTCACCAACAACACCGCCAACACCAAAACCATTTTCCACAGATGCATGACAAGCATTGCTGACTGGATGAAAAAAAAAACTGCCTGCAGCTAAATACAGACAAGTCTGAAGTTTTGATCTTCAGCAAGAGCAGCAACACCTGGAATGACTACTTGTGGTCTTCACGACTAGGACCTGCACCCACTCCCTCCGAATATACCACAAACCTCGGAATCATTATTGACAACAGGCTCACCATGAAATCACAGATTAATACCATGTCCTCCACCTGCTTCTTCACTCTGCACATGCTACGTAAGATCTTCAAGTGGCTATCCCCATACACGAGATGCACTGTGACACATGCCCTCACCGCCAGTGAACTAGACTACACAATGCTCTATATGTAGCAATTGCCTGGCAACTCCTAAAAAGGCTTCAGACCATACAAAATGCCATAGCCAGACTCCTCCTTGACCTTCCCTGATGATCCCACATCACACCACACCTCAGGCAACGTCACTAGCTCCCTGTGCAGAAGAGGTGTTTTTCAAGCTACTGTCCCACGCACCAAAAGCTCTACACAACCAAGCACCCACCTACATTTACCACTGCCTGAATTTCCACAAACCATCAAGACAACTATGCTCTGCCTTCCTATCTCTTGCCCACACACCACGTACCACAAAAGCAGAAGTGGAGGACATGCCTTCTCCCACATAGCAGCAAAAACCTGGAGCAGCCTGCCTCGCAACTCCGGGCCATCACCTCTCAACCAGACTTCTGTAGAGCCCTCAAAGCATGGCTATTTGAATGAGCTGCTGAGACCTGCAAGTGCATGGACACCCTCCAAGGTGATTAGAATATAGACAGTTGTTGTGCAGTTGCTAAGTATTTCACTCCTGAAATATTGTATGTGCATCAACTTGAGTATTCCAGCCAGACTGCCTACTATTTGGCTACAGAGGTCAATTTTAGGTAAAAAAAAGTAGGATTTTTGTTGCATCAGACCACAAAGTCCATTCTCGTGGTTTCCCATGGGGAACAGGGTCAAGACTGATTTGCAAATGGCTGGGTCCAAACTGAGGTGGCAGGGTGAGCAAAAAAAAAAAAAAGGATTAAACCCAGATCTTTGTGACTGTGGGTGAATGTTTGCGTTGTTCAGCATTCTATCCATCATCTATTCTTTTTGTATTTGTCGCCCTAAGTGGGAAAGGTACGCCCAGATGTGGTCCCGTGCTCACTGCACAATTGAATTCAAGCTAGCCTGGCAAAGGGTCATACCCTGAAACTGGTCCTAGGATGCTTGTTTCTGGTCCCGATAAGACCTGGATTAGCAGTTTGGATTGGACTGTTCCCATGGGGAACATGGTCAAGACTGATTTGCATACAGCTGGGTCCAAACTGGGATGAACAAAAAATTGATGGATTAAACCCAGATCATTGTAACTGGGGGGTGAATGCTTGCATTATTCAGCATTCTGTCCATCATTTGTTCTTTTTGTCTTTGTTGCTCTAAGTGGGAAGGGTATGCCCAAACGTGGGTTCCGTGCTAACTATGCCACTGGATTCAAGCTAGCCTGGCTGATGAAGGGTGATACCATGAAACAAACCGGTCCTAGGATGCTTGTTTCCAGTCTAGGACGCACCTGGCTTGGCAGTTGGGGCTGAACTGTTCGCATAGGAAACAGGGTCAAGACTGATTTGCATATGGCTGAGTCCAAACTGGGGTGGCGGGTGAGCAAAAAAACAATGGATTAAACCCAGATCTTTGTGACTGGGGATGAATGTTGCATTGTTCAGCCTTACATCCATCATCTGTTCTTTTTGTATTTACCTGAATTATCTACAGCTCTTGACACAGTGCCATGCTCCTGAGTTATCTACAGGAATCAGGGGCACCATGCTGGAGTGGCATAGCTCCTTTGCATCTGCACCTAACCAGTTGGTGTCTGCTTTTTTAGGTAAAAGCCTACCTGACAGTGCAGCTGTCAGGATGAAAACAACTTCTTGAGGACATTCTGAAATATTCCCTAGGAATGCATTCTGCCCATTTCTTACTATAGGCTTGTGGTTTGTATCTCACATTTGTTTGCTTTTTATTTGCTAGTTTTATTTGTTTTTAGGCTGTCCAGCATGTCTTTGCATCATCTGTGGAGCATAGCCTGTTTCTCACCTCTCTGACTGACTCTTTTTTATTTTTCCATGAGTGCTCACTTCCTTGGAAATCTTATTTTTCTTTTTGATGAGGCACTCCAAGAAAGTATATGTGTTTTCAGTTATCTCATGTATGCTAGCTCACAGATTTTGTTCTGTTGATTTTCTTTGAAAAGGTTTCCTGCCTCCTATCTTTCTGCTTGACTGATTCTACTTATCTCTGTTGCTACCAGATACCTGTGAGGAACAATGCTCTGTCTACGAGTTTGTTTAATTTGGTCAGTGCTAAAAGCATGACACAACTCCTTTCACACGGGTGTCGGCCAATGGCTGACACCAGCACACCCTCCCTGGTGCTTCTGTCGGCCATTGACTGACACCCGGGATAACTGAAAAGGGTTGAAAAGGATCCTCCTATGCAAGCACCGGAGGATTCCTTTTTTTTTCTCAAAGGTGGGGGAGACATGAAATCGCTTCTGTGTCCGTTGAAATCTTTGACATCAGCATGACACGAGGCTTGCTGACATCACAGTTTCCCTTTTTTTATACATGTATGTTTTCCACTGGTGGGACAATTGCGTCCCCACAGTGGGAATTCACACCTTAATGAAGTAATACTATAAAAAAAAGTTGCATAATACTGCATATCGGCCTTTTAATGTAGCATAATGTAGTCACCTCTGTCGCATAACTAGGTGCTCTCCCACTGCATAATTCCAGTGACCATGGTGGTAGCACTGTGTGTTTTCACAAGTAGCACACCTGCGCACAAAATTCTAGGGACATTATCTGAATGTGTGCTTCTAAAGCGCAAAGGTATATGTTTGGCTTTAGGATATTAAGGCCCTGATTTCTACTTTTTGACGCAAAACTGCGCTAAGACAGTTTTGCGTCAAAAAGTATAGCGCCGTCTTGCACCATTCCAGGATGCCAGCCGGGCGCCATATTAATGGAATGGCACAATCCGGCACAAAGGGTGGGCTAGCATCAAAAAAATTGACCTTAGCCGGGTGGGGGTGGCAGTATAGGAGGAGGGGGTTTTGCACTAAAAAATAACGTTAGGCTGGTTAGAGTCAATACAAATGACTCTAACCTGCCTAGCATCATTTCTCGATGCAAAACCTACCATACCACATGATTCCTGTCTTACAAAAGACAGGAGTCATGCCCACCACCCCAATGGCCAGCACAAGGGACAAGGGTCCCCTGGGCATGGCATTGCACACAGTGCCATGTAAGGGGGCCCATTTGAGGGCCCCCAGTGGCACTTTGAAGACATGTCTAGCGCCAAAATATAAATATGGAGTTAAGTTTGCACTGAATTAACGTAAAAAAATGAGTATAAGTATGCCCCTAAGTTGTATAGTGGTATAGGCCCAGCAGCTCCAACTACAATAATTTTTTGCATAAGCCATGACAAATGTATACTGTGTCTCTTGTTTAGTGGCTTTGGAGTACCTGCAAATTCAGGAAATAAGACAAGGTAAGTTAAGTTTCTGTTTATTTACTTTTGCACACATCTCACATCCACACTCTCACCGACTGAACTAGAACAATACTTCTGTATTCTACGTAGGACAGTGTTTTAGAAGGATGTTTTTAGCCAGTATCAGAGATGACATCTCGGCGGATGACTGCTGCCCAGGCCCTAACTCGGGTTATGGAGGACAGCCTGAAGCAGGATCAGAAACGGAAGCAGTAGTTACTGAGACAACATCTGAGTGAAAGGAAAATGAAGCAGAACCTGCAAAAGATTTTTCAGTCAGCAGAGTTCCATTCAGCAACTCATCTTCCAGAGATTCTAAGGGACATGATGATGGCAGTTGTGCTGTCCCTGTGCAAGTACAGTTTGTGCAGCGGAGCGACTGTAGGAGGTTAGGTCAACTAGAGAGCAGGCATGTGTGACGGTAAGCACAGAAGGAGTGCATTCTTGGCAACCTCCTCAATTTAGTTCAGCCCCAAATTCTGCCTTCCACTAGCGGCGCTGGATGTAAAGATGATACGGCCAATTGTTTGCCAATTGACTATGTCCATCTCTTTTTAGATGTGGACTTCCTTGAGCAAATTGTACAGCAAACAAATCTGCGTACCAAACAATTTCTGAGGGAGTATGGTAGTACTCTAGGGCCTCATTCTAGGTCACACAATTGGACTCCCACTTCACTTGAGGAGTTCAAGATAGTTTTGGGCCTTAATCTGAAAATGAGGTTAGTGCATAAACCAACCTTGCAGCCCTACTGGTCTGCTCGCATGGTCTGGGTAACCCTCATCTTCGAGCCATACATGAGCACAGATAGTTTTTTGCTATTGCAGGGCATGTTGCATTTCAAGTGACAACTCTGCTACATTGCCCTGGGGCCATCTAGACCATGACAAGTTAAAAATTCTGCCTGTTGTGTAACATTTGTCTGCTTGGTTTCTAGAGATTTATACTCCTGAAAAGGACATAGCCATTGATGAGTGCTTGACCCTTTACAAAGGGTGGGTGCTGTTCAGGCAGTACATTGCAAGCAAAACAGCTTGTTATGGCATCAAGTTGTACATGCTGTGTGAGAGCTCTACTGGCTATATGTACAGCCTGAGAGTGTATATAGGGAAGGACTCCACCCTAAACCCTATATGTTACCCTCACACGCTAAGGGTAACAGGAAAGATTATATGAGAGCTTGTCTGGCCACTCCTTTACATATGTTGTAACCTTCATGTGGACAGTTTCTATATATAAGTAAAGCTGTTCAGTGAACTGTACAAAGTGGTACTGTAGTATGCGGTACCGTTCATTGTTACTGCAAAGGATTCCCGCAGGAACTTGCTTTGTAGGAAGCTCCAGAAATCCCAGAGCACTACATTGTGTTCCATCGAACTGCTCGCAGTCAAGTTCTCTGATAGGTGTGATGTGTATGTGCTTACTACAAATCCTGATGAGAGCACTTCCCTGTTAAGGTTTGGGGTCATATGTCTGAAGTTCACAAGCCCACCTGCATACTTGATGACAACAAGTACATGGGCAGAGTGAATAAGAATGACCAGGTTCTACAGCCATACAATACGAGTCTTGAAACTTGCGCTTGGTATAAGAAACTGTTTATGCACCTGATCCAGATGGCATTATACAAATCAAATGTTGTTAATGGTCAGACAACCACAGATTGATTCAAGTCTTTCCTTGACCTTCAGTTGTCCGTCCCTGAAAGTCTTATTTCCACAGAAGCAGCAGTCTCAACTTCATATGCTCTGGAGGACGTGGCAAGGCTGCAGGATCGACACTTTGCTGATCGAATTCCTGAAACAGCTAAAAAGATTCAACCATGTCACCATTGTAGAGTATGCTCTAAGCAGGGAAAGAGGCACAAGAGTCATGTTTACTGTCCCCAGCCATCCCTGGGTTTTCCTACTTGCTTTATGTTGTACAGTACAAAAGTGAAGTATTGAGAATTTGACTGCTGTGGAGCTGACGTTAGGTAAACCTTTCAATGGTTGTGCATGGATACCTACCTTCCATGTGCCACTATTTTGCTAGGCAAGCAGACACAAAAATCTAGTTCCTCTAGCTGAGGAATTCATGGACTTCCTTATGGCCTGCTCAGCACCTTTATTCGCTATCACAACGTGGTAGGTGTTCTGTTCACTGATTGACAAGTGCATTATAGAACCCATACTGTACCTAATAGTGGCCGGAGCATGAGCCACACTCACCCTATGTGGCAAACTTTTAAAGGCTTGACTAGATTTTGAAGTGCTTTTTAGGGAACTTATGTATATAACACAAGGACCACCCTCATTGCCCAGAAGAACCAGAGTAAGTGTTACAAGTCAAGCAAGTGTCCCATGGGACGTTTTCACCAACATTTCTACTTGCTCTGGAAGTGTGAAAACTCAATTAGTAACTTGTATTGTATGCAATGTAATTGTAAAAGAGTATCAAGCACAATAACATTGGTTATGATACAAGTTACTAATTGAGTTTTCACACTTTCAAAGCAAAAATAGAAGTTTTGGTGAATGAGTCCCACAGGACATTAGTTTGGCTTATTACATAAGAGAATATAGGAAGTATTACCCAGCATGTTTGCCTTAATTTTAGTCAGTTGGAGGAATTAGGCCTTGCAGGCATATTTGAACAGCCCAGGCCTGCATCCACAAACTGGCAGTAGTTGGATTTATCACAGTGAGTGTCCTGAAAGTGCATGAAAGACACATTTTCTTGAACTTCAAGTAGCTAGCAATGGAAGGAATTAGCATAGGTTTACTTGGCAAGTATGCAGGATAGGTCATGACTCTGATGAGGACAGAGACATGAATGGGTTTAAAAAGCTTAGGGTAGGGGTGCTTTCACATGGATATTACATAGGTAGAAGGCAGACAGTAAAGGAGGTACATGCGCCATCACTTCATCTTCACATACGGACTCAAACCCATTTGTGCTGCACTCGCCTCAATACTGAATTACTCCTTCACTCAACTAAGCAGATGACTCCAAACTATACAGCATGCTGCCGCCTCCCTCAACATGCCAACACGCACACACCGGCACCTGAAACAGCTTCAATGCCTCCCAATCCACAGCTCTTTTCAAACTCCTGAAACACACATTCAGAGTCTTACACAGCACTGGTCCAGCATACCTCAATACCACTAATCAGATCAAAAAGGGCAGAATGAAGCACATATGTTTCAGCTCTAAAATGAGGGCATTCCACACAAAGTTGAACACTTGGTACTTCAACTAGGATACTTCAAGGATCACCCCTGACTGATTTTGCATCAGCTACAGGATACCCTCTACGGTGATAGTGAGTTTTACAAAAAAATAATATTCCATCACAGAGAACTCTGTATCCAACGCTACAGGAATGAGTAAAATGTTTGTCAGGGTTGCCATGTTCATCCTTCGTAGATGTTCAGTTTGCTGTATGATAAGTGCATTATAGTCATAGCACTGCACATAACAGTGGATGGAACATTTGTTATCTTCTCACGGACTGCCCTGTGTGTTAAAAACTACAGTCTTTCATAGTTTATGACATTCTCTTTAAGGAACTTCAGCTGTATTTCCCAGCATGTTTGCTTTAGTTTCAAAGGTGGATATGCTCACTCAGGCCCATATTTCTACTTTTTTAGCGCCACATTTGTGCCGCTTTTTAACGCAAAAGCAGAGCAAACTTACAAAATACAATTGTATTTTGTAAGTTAGCGCTGCTTTTGCATCAAAAAATGATGCAAATGTGATGCTAAGAAAGTATAAATAATGGGCCTCACTTCGAGGAACCACGCCTCAGAGGCATACTCTGACATCCCCAACTTGAATCCGCAAACTGGAAGGAGATGGATTTACCACAGTGAGGCCAATATCTATACTTTGTTTGCACTGAATTAGCGTAAAGTTTTTACGCTAACTCAGCGCAAACTGAACTCCATATTTATATTTTGATGCTAGACCTGTCTAGCGTCAAAATATTGGAGTTAAAGTCATTTTTTGGATGCGTGAAACCACCTTGCGTCAGTGAGATGCAAGGTAGGTGGTCCCGTCCAAAAAATTATTCTAAGCCCCTAGCACCTTATTTGTCCTCCCGTGCAAAAATGGTGCACAGAGGGAGGCGGCCCTAAAGAAATGGTGCTAAGCCTGCTTAGTGCCATTATTTAACACCTGGGTCAGGGCAGGCGTTAGGGGACCTGTGGACCCATTTCCATGGTCAGACACCATGGAAAGAGCCCAAAGGTGCCCACCCGAAGCCCCATGTACACCCACACCAGAGGGACTCCAGGGGATGGGGGACCCCATCCCAGCTAAGTATAGTTAAGTAGAGGTAAGTATTTTTTAAAAAACATTAAAGTGCTATTGGGGGCCCTGAAATGGGTCCCCCTTGTCCCCTGTGCTGCCCATTGGGGTGGTGGGCATGTCTCCTGTCTTTTGTAAGACAGGAGTTATGTGGTATAGATGGTTTAGCGTCAGGAAATGAAGCTAGGCTGGTTAAAGGTATTTTTTGGGTGGGTGAGGGTTTCTGGCTCCCCACAGATTCCAGAATGTTCCATCACAGAAATGTGAGGGAAATACACTTTTTTACTCAAAATGTTAAGTTTGCAAGGGATTCTGAGTTGAAAATCCTGGTGACAGCTACGTAAGTGACCCCATTTTGGTACCCCAAGGTGTTTAGTTTTAAAACATGCACAATGTTCCTAGATTTCCCTCAGTGCCGGCTCAAACAAGGTGCAAAATCTACAGCTACCCACATTGGTAAAACAGGGTAAGTTTTCAGTGGAAAAATGCAATGAGTTTTGCCCTGATTCCTGTCACAGGCACTAGGCCTAAAGCACAAGTAAGGAATCATTTTTATTGGGAGACTTGGGAGAATGCTGTATGAATGGAAGTTTGTGGTTCAACGCCGATTCCGCAACTTTCCATCACAGAAATGTGGGGAAAATGAGTTTTTTTAGTCAAAATTTGAGGTTCCCACGGAACTCTGCATGAAAAAGCCTGGTTTGAGCCATGCAAGTCATGCCACCCTGCCACCCTGGATACCCCTAGGTGTATAGTTTTCAAATATGTACAGGTTGACTAGGTTTCATTAGGTGCTGGCTGAACTAGAGTCGAAAATCTACAGCTACCAACATTGGAAAGAAAGCGTCAGTTTTCAGTGGAAAAATGTGATGTGTCCATGTTGTGTTTTGGGCCATTTCCTAATGTGGGTACTAGGTCTAGCAAAACTAGTTAGGTACCTTTTTTTGTCAGGAGACTTGATGGAAGGCTGAATGGATGGAAGTTTGTGGCTGTCTGCTGATTTAATAACTTTCCATATCAGAAATGTAAGCAAAATGTGGTTTTTAATCAAAGTTTGAGGTTTGTAAGGGATTCTTGGTAAAAATAAAACCTGCTGAGAGCCACACAAATCACCCCACCCTAAATACCTCTAGGTATCTAGCTTTCACAAATGTACAGGTTTGACAGGTTTCCCAGCTGAGTTAGGGTCCAAAACCTACAGCTACCCACATTGGGAAACAAGATCAGTTTTCAGAGGAAAAATGCAATGCGTCCATGTTTGTTTTGGGCCATTTCTGGTTGTGGGCAGAAGGTCTATCCACACAAGTGAGGTACCATTTTTATTGGGAGACTTGACGAAAGGCCAGGCGTATGTTTCAGAACTTTCCAGCAAACAAATGTAAGCAAAACATGTTTTTAGTCAAAGTTTGAGGTTTGCAAAGTATTCTGGGTAAAAAAAACTGGTGAGAGCCATTCAGTTCACCCCACCCTGAATTCCTCCCAGTGTCTACTTTTTACAAATGTACAGGTTTGCCAGTTTTCCATAGCTGCCAACTGATCTAGGGTTCACAATCTACAACTACCCTCTGCAAAAAGGGTCACTTTTCAGTGGAAAAATTAGATACATCCATGTCCCATTTTGGGACATATCCTGTTGTGGACACTAGACCTACTCACACAAGTGAGGTACCATTTGTATTGGGAGACTTTGGAGAATGCTGTATGGATGGAAGTTTGTTGCTCCCACAGATTCCAGATCTTTCCATCACGGAAATGTGAGAAAAATATTGTTTTTTTGTCAAATGCTGGAGTTTGCAAGGGATTCTGGGTAAAAAACAGGTATGAGTCAAGCAGGTTACCCCATCTTGGATACCCCTAGGTGTCTAGTTTTAACAAATTAATAGGTTTGGTACGTTTTCCTATGTGCTGGTGAGGTAGGATCCAATCCCAGAGCTACCAACATTCAGAAAAAAGGGTCAGTTTTCAGTGGAAAAATGTTATGCGTTCATGTTGTGTTTTGGCCCATTTTCTGTTGGTTGCAGGTACCAAGCCTCCTCACACAAGTGAGGTGCCATTTTTATCGGAAGACTTGTGGGAGCATAAAATAATAGAACATTTGTTATTACAGATTTGATTTCGCTGCATTTGTGCCTTTCAAATGTAAGCCAGTATAGAAGAAAAAAGAAATTTTTAAAAATACCCTCATACGCTAGTACAGATACCCACAAATGCAGAGACGTACAAATAACCACTGCTCTTACAATCTTGTGCCCATTTCAGAAATACATAGGTTTCCTTGAATACCCATTTTTCACTCTCTGTATTTCACTATATGAATTGGTCTTTACTTGGTACTCAATGAAAAATCACTGTATAGTACAGCTGACTACCTTGGGTTCCCTGCAACCAGAATAGTCTAGCTGGCATAATGGTATATTACTTTTGCAAACTGACCATCATGACAAAAAGTGACAGATGAAAATGTTGTCACAAATGGCTGTTGTTCCTTACTCATTTTCAATATTTCTTTATTTCAACAGTTATTTTCCTTGGGAAAACCTTGATGCATCAACATCTATGACCCCTTACTAAAATTGGAATTTTGTCCACTTTTCAGAAATCTATAGCTTTTCTGGATCACCCATGGGTTTCACACTGGTTTGACCTACAAACTAGAAGTAGGTTGATAACATAAATTTTTTTTAGAAAAAATGGGTTATGTCTTTGTGAAATGCCAATTCTGCATACACTATTCTGTATATTTCACTTACTACAACACTGACTAAGAGTGTCTTGTCAAAGTGCAGTTAGATGTGTACCTTATTTTCTTACCTAAACCTATTCTAGGTTATTTCTATGGTATAGCAGAGAAACCTCTGATACGAAGACACCCACAACTTACTTCCCAAGTGTATGTTTGTGTCTGTGCATGTGGCCAGTGTAGTGTATGCATTGTACATAAGTGAAGTAAAGTCATGAGAGCCTCTGGGTTCCATTTTGGAACTTCCCAGCCTATTTCTGTGTACAAAACGGGGATGGCATTGTTTTCCCAGACAGTGAAAGTGTATTCAGGAGGGAGGAGGCCTAGACTTTGAAGTTGAAGCAAAGGAGACATGTCTTCTATCGAAATTCCATTAGTTCCTTTTGCTGAGAGGAGCTGCTGATTAGTCGTCCTGTAACACTGCCTTTTGGGCGAAGGGGACTTGCAATGTCTATTGTCTAGAGTAAGAAGTGTCTCCTAGAAGAAATCAGCCTTTTGACTCTCTTGAGTTCACAGTCTTTGTGACTTTTGATGGTCAGGTGCAGATAGTTCACACCTCATTGTGCCTATGCTGTGGGTGCTCCAGGCTGGAAGCTACCCTGCTTCGAGAGGCACTTGAAAAAAGGAAGCACCCCAAACCAGTTCTGGGTATCTGCCTGTGTGAATATGAGCATTGTGCACAGTGCATATTGTCAAGGCCGGAATTGTGTGGAGTACAAAAGGTCTTCCTACTTCAGAAAAACTCAATTTTATTTCACAAGTTGCTGAAAGTATGCTTAACATACTGACAATTGCAGGAGTTGCTGGCCACTCAGTTAAATTGGCTAGCACTTCAGATAAATTTATGCATGACATGCCGAAACATGGGGTCCCCCTCCCCAATCCACTATAGGCCATGGGGAGCCCACTCCCGAAGCTGAAACTTACAAAAAAGGGGTGGGGGTTGTGTGGTCTCTCTCCTGGAGCCTCCCTAGGCCCTGTGGACCCCATCGCCCCACAGCCCTACGAATTTTCAAAGGGAGGGGGGTCAAGTGGGTGTAAGTGGCGGAATTCCAGAAAAATCCACCAACTGCCACGTGGCAGAGTTTTTTCTTGTGTGTGGCTCGCCAACATTAAGTTAGTGAGCAGGAGTGAGAAAATCGAGTGCTATATCTCTTCCCTTTGAGATTTCTCAATGTGGGTGGTCGCGGAAGGTTGCTATCGCTCGTATTGATAAAGCTGCTGCTTGAAAAGAAAATCTACTGAAGCAGCAGAAAGAAGCAACCCCCTCTGCCATGCCGCATGATGCAGTTTGCACTGATTTTACAGCACTGAACAAACTGCTGGTGCTAAAAATCAGCATGAGCAGCGCGATGTGCCCAATCCGCCACTTCCCAAAATTCCATCCTACAGAATCTCATAGAGGTTTTATGAAACTCCATTGAATTCTGTGAAGTGAAACTTCATGATTTCCACCCACCCCTAATTTAAGGCTGCTTGGATATTGCACAGCATCAATATGTCTAGAATGGATGTTTGAATGAAGAAACTACTGTTTTCAATACAGCTTGGGAGTACAACATCTTTCATACAGTTTCAATTTAGTGTGGATTGATTGGTACCTCCAATAGTATACTAAGGCTATGTTGGGAATATGTCTTTGGTGTTTAGGGGTACCTTCCGGCACAAAACCTTTGCTTTAAGGCAATTTCCTCTTTGTGTGTGTGCTGCAGAATGCAGCACACATGCAAAGATGAAACAAGAGGAGTATTAAAAATGAATTTGTGTGCAAAGTGTTGTCAGCCATAAAAAGTATCCTGCAGTGATAATAGAAAGTTGGACACCCTAATTCCAACCTGCGCTTTAAGGCATGAGACCTTCATCTGGTCTGGTAACTCACGGTTCAGAGTTGTTTAACACTAATTATGTGTTTCTTGAGAAAAGGTTTTCCTTTTTAAAAAAAATATAAAACACAAAAACAGTGATGTCATTGGCAGCTGATTCACCACTGTGCTTGAGTTTGCTTTAAGCACTGTTTTTTTTTTACATAAAATGATATTGTTGTCAGGAAATAGGACAAAACAAATCACTCAGTACCGTTATAACCTGACATGCCATGCCTACACATTCTATACATTATTTGAAGTCCAAAGCAACACATCCCAAACCATAACTTCCCCACCAGTTCTCCCATGTTTTCAAGTTTTTGAGGTCATCTCCTTAGGACATATACAGGTTCATCCAGGTTCACACACCAATCCATACCAGCTCGCCAAGGGTGACCACCCGTCCGTAAATTTCACGGACTGTCCATAATTTCGCCCTGCTGTCCGTTGTCCGTGATGAAAGCTTTAACGGACGGCATTTGTCCGTAATTTTAGCTTTCACCTAAAGGGCAACGGAGGCAGGGCGAAATTACAGGCAGAGGAGTTTCCCCAGCTGGGCTGGAAGGCAGGGGGTCTCCTGTGCTCTGAGGGAGGGAGGGGCAGACAGATAAGAATAGGCCTTCTTGCCAGGGGGTCTCCTTCCCTAAACACATGCAAATGTGGGCAACTGGTAAATCTGCAAATACAAAGGGGCTTGAAAACCTGCATTGACTTTACTAAAAGGAGTCATTTGAAGTTTTCTGGTGGCAAAGATATTTTTTTCAGAGAGGTATTGTAATGGTGTTCCAAGGTGAGCTGTGGAGTGTGTGGTTTTAATGGAGTGTTATAATTTTTTTTTATCACTAGGTATAAACTGTATATTATTCAAATCAGTATTTGAGAAGCACTTTTTATTTATTTAACCGAAATGTATTTGCGCATTTTGTAGCAGCTTTTATTATGATGTAATTTTATTTTTCACAGTTCTTTCAGGTACCACGGTACCTCATAGTACTAACACACATTGGCAAAGCCAATAGGTCTCATCTACGAAAGAGTTAATGGCTTTGCTAATGTGTTTTAGCCATTAGCCATGTTATACACCAGAGTAGCTGCTGTTCAGCACGGCTTAAAGCTAGTGGCATAGTGGTGTGGAGTGGAGTAGACTAGCATAGGAGCAGTGGCGTAGAGCCCAGTGGTGCAAAGTACAGTGCAGTGGGGTACAGTGCAGTTGTTTAGAGTGCATTATCGTAGAGTGCAGTGGTTTAGAGTGCAGTGGCATGGAGTGGCAATGGACAGAGTAGAGTGGCATAGAGTGCAGTGGAGTAGAGTGGCATACAATAGAGTAGCAGAGAGAGCAGTAGTGTAGAGTGGTGCAGTGGCATAGATTGCAGAGTCGACTCACATTGCAGTAGGGCAAAGTGCTGTAGAGTGGAGTGATGCAGAGTAGAATGGCATAGAGTGCAGTGGCATAGAATGCAGTAGTACATAGTACATTGGTGTATAGTATGGTGGTGGAGAGTGCAACACTGCAGAGTAGAGTGTAAGTGCAGTGATGTAGAGTGGAGTAGAGTGGCACAGAGCAGTGGCGTAGAGTACAGTGGTACAGAGTAGAGGGCAGTGGCGTACAGTGCAGTTGTTTAGAGTGCATTGGCGCAGAGTGCAGTGGCATAGAGTCGCATGGGGTAGAGTTACATAGAGTGCAGTGGAGTAGAGTGGCATACAATAGAGTAGCAGAGAGCGCAGTAATGCAGAGTGGTGTCATAGAGTGCAGAGTAGACTCATGTGGCATAGAGTGTAGTGGTGTAGAGTGGTGCAGAGTAGAGTGGTGTAGAGTATAGTGCCTAGGGTGCAGTGGCATAGAGTAGAGTGGTGTAGAGTGCAGAGTTGCAGAGTAGAGTGTCAGTGCAGTGGTGTAGAGTGGTACAGAGAACAGTGGCATAGAGTACAGTGGTGCAGAGTAAAGGGCAGTGCAGTTGTTTAGAGTGCACTGGTGTAGAGTGCAATAGCATAGAGTGGCATTGGGCAGAGTAGAGTGGCATAGAATGCAGTGGAATAGAGTATATTGGTGCAAAATGCAGTAGTACAGGGCAGAGTGGTGTAGATTATAGTGGCGACCAGAGCAGTGTTGCAGAGAGTCAGCTTGCAGTGGTGTAGAGTGCATTGAACTAGAGTGCAGTGGTCAGAGTGGTATAGAGTACAGTGGCGTAGAATAGATTGTTTCAGAGTAGAGTGCAGTTGCATAGAGTGGAGAGGTGCAGGGTAGAGTGCAGTGGCATAGAATGCAGTGGCACAGAGTGCAGTGGCATAAAGTAGATTATTTCACAGTAGAGTGAGGTGGCTTAGAGTGGAGAAGTGCAGGTTAGAGTGGAGTTGCATAAAGTGGCATAGAGTGTGATGGCATAGAGTAAAGTAGTGTAGAGTGCCGTGGCATAGAGTGCAAAGGTGCAGAGTAGATTAGAATGATGTACAGTGTATTGATGTAGAGTGCAGGGGCATAGAGTTGAGTGTTACAGAGTAAAGTGTATTAGCTTAGAGTGCAGTGGCGTACAGTGCAGCGTTGCAGAGTGGCAGAGAGTGGAGTTGTGCGGATTATATTGGTGTTGCCTAGACTGGAGTGGTATGGCGTGCAGACGAGCAGAGCACAGTGGTGTAGAGAGGCGCAAAGTGCGGTGGCTTAGAGTAGATTAGTACAGAGTAGAGTAGAGAGGCATAGTGTGAAGTAGCATAGAGAGCAGTGACATAATAAAGAGTGGTTCCGAATGGAGAAGAGAACAGTGGCATAAAGTGGAGTGATACAGAGTAGGGTGCAATTCTGATATATTCTGAAGTCTATTTAAATGTTGTCATGTGATAGAAAAAACTCTTTCCTAACCCCAGTATCCAGCAAGATTGTTGCATAAATCCTCTCACTTTGAAGTCAGAGAAAGGAAAGTAAACACTAAGTTCCCACAGAAGACAGAGCCTGACATTTGACTTTGTTCTTTGAATGCACAGCAAATATGATGAGATAAGAACAAGATTTACAGGCCTGTTTACAGAAAGGGAGCTCTCGGCAGGATACTGTAAATAAGGTTTTGGCAAGGGAAGGGACAAATTCAAGCTGCATGGCCTAAAACAAATAAAGCCAGCAAATTGAAAGCAACAAATTGTGAGTTACAAACAACAAGGCCAATTGCAAGCAACGGGCAGAATGCATTCACAAGGAAGCACTATGAATTTACTTACAGTGACAGCTGTGGGATACTTTGTGGGGAAAGTCCAGTATTTTAGACCATATCTTGCAGAGGTTTGGCTACATCAATCACCCAGGTAGTATGACAAGAAGACCTGGAGTGGTTTCCATGTTGCAGGATAGGTCTGTACACCCATTCTATCAGTTTGCCACCATTTCCTATGGTACAGAGCTTCTGGCACACCTCTTGTAGGGTTAGTGCTAGGTAGCAGACATGAAATAGGGCATTTAATGATTATTTAAGGTGGTTGTAAGTAAGGAGTTGACCGGGGTGAAGATGGTAGTCTGCCACAAGGGTTTGGAAATTTAGTAGCTCACTGTTCAGAAACAAAGTCCCCAATTTTAAGACACCTGCAACATGCCACTGATAGAGTTGCTCTGAGCACAGCCATCCTGTGCGAGTGGGAAGGCTTAGCAAAGGTAGTGCAGGAGCATAGGGTTTCTTCGTGTCAGTGAGTTTACAGGTTCTGGCAAGGCAAGAGAAAGCCATGCATGATAACCCTGGATTGTGATCCATAGAATGGTCAGTAGAAAACGATGAGCAGTGCATTAAGCCTTCCTTAAAAGTCTTTACTGGTAAACCCCATCTCATGCAGGGAGGTGGGCAGAAAGCCAGTGAGCCACCCATTGGACATCTGCAGCTGAGTAAAAGCATTCTAAGTTCAGAAGATCTAATCCACCCGCAGTCACAGTTAGCTTTAGAGTGGAAAGAGCTCCCGATGGCGCCGCAGCGACCAAATCAGATGTGTGGCCTGTCTGAAGAAGGAATGAAGGATGAGAAGGGGAAAGTTTGCAAAATAATACTACCATTGGGGTAGCACACCATCTTCACTAGTGCCACATGGCCTCTACAGAAAGCAGAAGAGAAGACCAAAAAGCAGACTGATCTTGGAGGGACCGTTCGCTCTGCCGAGATTTTCATCCTGGAAATCAGTGTAAGAATGGTACATATTAATCACTAGGTATCAAAAGGTAACTTGTTCCCAGTTCAATCTGAGATCTAATTGTGTATGAAGGCGAAAACAGTGCCATATGTTAATGAAACACTAATTAAATTTAAAAATTTGTAAATTTTGTTTGTGCAATTTACATCCCAAATATTTTGAAGATTGTATGTGTACTTGACACTTAGGGATAGATCTCTAGTTTGGCTTTTGCTCAATTTCAAAACCATATAAAGACATGGACTAAGCAGGCAATTGCCTTGCACGACCTTGCAAGGGGTCTGGCCGCTGCTCACCCTTCACAAGCACTAACAGCGAACCATTGCACCAGAAGAGTTTGCCAAGGTGGATGGGTGTTGATTATTCAACCACTTGACAGTGCCCCTTCTGTTTCGCTCCTGTGTGCAGACAACTCCCCAGGTACCCAATACCTTCAAATAGTCTTGGTGGACCCATCTTGTCTGATTTTAGGAATTGTCCCACCTTGTTCTTCTCTTCTTTAATTATCCAGTTGTTAGCAACAACCCTTTGAATTACTTGCCGTGGATCTCCCATTTGATCTCGATTTCATCCTACTCTTTTATTATCTTTGATTGGTAGTCCGGGCTCCCATTTCTGAGATAAATGTAGAGTCCCAAACATACACTCTAGTGCAGTGAGACTACAGACAAGTTATGGGTACATCACATCCTGTCATTAGGTGTGAGACTGTCACCCACACCATCTGCCCTGCCTCTTTAAAAAAAAATAGGTTGAAAGTCCATGGGCGGTTGGGGTAAGCCAGATGTTTTTGTTCAATTTGTTTAAACTAGCATAAGGTTAATTACCTTAATGTTTCCCAAACTGTTTGCCAGGGGTTTTGAAATGTTCAGAAACATAATCAAAATGTTACTGTTACTTTCTCTTCAGGAAAGATCGGGTAGATTTGGGTAGGGGTGATGGCCTTGCCGTGAAGGGCATTAATTTACTACTGAACAAGGACGTAATGTGACACCTGTCTGTAGCACACCAGGAGGCAATCACAAGAGGCCCACAGTGAATAAATAGTGCTATGTTGAAAAAGAGTACATAAATGCACTGACAACATAGTGAGGCATGGCCTCTCTTGCGTGTGTCTGTAAAACTGACGTTTGTTCTTGAATTTTTGTCCTGAATTTTGACCCTTTGTCCTGAATTTTTGTCCTGAATTTTGACCCTTTGTCCTTTATTTTTTACAGTCCTGTCCAGAATTTGCCTCAATGCCAGGTGGTCACCCTAGGTAGGATTAATGGAGTTCCATTGCTTAGAGATGTCCCTTTCAGCAATCACTGTTCTAATCTGACCAAGGTATGTCACCTCCCATATCTTCAAGAATACTCAGCAGAGCAATACGTGGTGAGGGGTCAACGAGTTTATTCAGAACCCTGGAGAGCATGGTAAAGATACCTTGCCAATATCTTGTTATTACACTGCATTCCTACACCCGGTGATAAGACTCTTCTGTTGAGTGGGTGAGTGAAAATGTGGAGTGTGTCAACCAATAGCCTTGCCAGAGGCAGGCCTCTTCAGTCACTCTGCGGTACCATCCAATCCATTGCTGCGCGGACATCCATGCAAGTAGGACCTCCTGGTGACCTCTAGAAGGACTCGGGGAAAGGGTTCACCATTAAGATCTAGGATGTCCTCATAGCTGATCAGTATAACATCCACCCGGAAAAGGGATCGTCACATCCTTCTTTCAACTAATCATTGAGGGACAAGATTTGCGTTGCTTAATAGTACAGACGTGCATCATTCATGGCCATTCCTCCATCGAAAGTAGACTGCTCACATTTACCGACAGCCATCTAGGCATGGTGGTTTGCCCACAGGAACGCAAGCACCCTTGTCAGCACCTCACCGAACCAACTCGGAGGAATGTGTAAAGAGAAGTTTTGCACATAACGCATTTGTGGAAGGACCATTATAAACAAGACCACAAATCCAAAAACAATGGGGCAAATTTAAGACCTCCTAGTGCCCCTGTGCACCAAAATAACATACTTTCTGTTGACAGTAATGTGGCCCAACGAGGCCAAAGTCGTTGCGCCAAATTCATGAAGTAGAGCAATGCATGCATTGCGCCACTTTGAAACCCTTTACGTTGCATTATCCCTGCATCAGGCATAATTTATGCAAAGGAGGTCTTCCCCCATTGAGGGGGGCTAGGGGGTGCGGGAAAATGGCACAAAGAAATCTATGAGATTTCTTTGCATCATTTTTTCCTGCACTTTTAGCATCTGTTCAGAGCAGGCATTAAAAGGAGGCGCATCATTGTTTACAATGGGCCTCAATGGGCTTTGCAGGATTAGCGTCAACATTTTTTATGCTAATCCTGCAAGTCTCCGAACTAGGGTCAACATTTTTGATGATAGTTTTCTAATACCGACATGGTGCGCCATATCCTAGATACAGCGCACACATGGTGGCGTTAGGGTGCACTACGGGTGCAACAAAAGTGGCACTGCACTTGGCCCTATGAGCGGTAGTTTAGACCATCTATCCAGGTCAGCACAGATTTGAAGTATCAGTGGTCTATGAATGAGACTCTAGGTGAGTCCCAGCTCAAGCGTGATATGAAATCCCAGGTGTTAGAAACTGAGGCGTCAGATTGGGATGTGTGGCTGCCAGGTCTCATCATCTCCATCGCCCTTCAGGGGCACGAAAAAGGATTTAGACCAGATGACCCGAAAACCAGATGCCTCCCCATAGGCCGCGAGAATGTACGTCAGATAATGCCCGGGCTTTTAACACTGTTTTAAGGTGCAATTGTCCTGTTTTTTATCATGATTCACGTGTATCAAGCAGGTTTGACCGTAGTGTGTTCCCCAGTTAAGCTGTCTTCCAGCCAGACTTTGGGGCCTTTCTTTTTTCTGCCCAGCCTACCCAGAGTTCCGCAATAGACTCTTTAAATTCCTACCCTCACTCCCCATTTAGACTGATCCTCATACTCCGTGTAGTGGCCTTTTTACAAAGGAGGGACCTAATGTGAGATACATGAGCTCTAGAATTCCAGTGTGAGCTAAGGCAACTGACCCTTGCAAGCCAGCGGCCTTTCTTTTCCAGAGTAACTCTTGCCTCGAGGGAATTTGTTTAACACTAATTGTTTAGAATAGGTTTTCTTTAAAGAAACCAACACTTTGACCAAATTGGAAGCAAATTCAAAAGTGTGGCTTTGAAGCTCAGCTGCATGATCGAAGTCACACTGCACGAATGATCAGGCTTGATAACAAAACACACCCATGTAGGCCAGACTCTAAGCCCATATCCTTTTTTCACTTCAAATTACTTTGCACATGAGGGAGGGGTCTCCAGTGTCGAGCATCAACAAGAATGTCAATCCCATTCGAACTTCTATTCGAACTTCTATTCGAACTTCTATGGCCGGTTACCTTAAATAAATTCACATGTAAAATGAAACGCAACTTAACTACGATTATCAGCCACCAGAGGTCGCCATTGCCTCGGGAATGCACGATCCCCCATTTGGCTTCAGGTAAGCCTCTCTTCCAAATCATTCGGATTGTATTTTTCATAACACTTAAGCACTTACCAGGATTAAACAAAGCTAAAAACTTCCTTCGAACAGATACTGCGTGAACGGGGTTGCAACTCTGCAGTTATGCTTTCATGGCATCAGTCCAGCCCGCACAAGCAACTTCTACGAGTTAAGCTTAAGAATCCCTAAAAGAATAACATATATAAGTACGGAGCGGATAATACGTGTAGTGTGCGGTCGTTGAAGCAACAAAAGGGCCCACACACGTTGCTTGCCTCGGTAAATGCTACCAACACACCAGCACTCTGAGACACCCTTTCCATTTCTCCCCATGACGCGCCAGCCTGGTGTCAGGATGCCTTGAGGGGATGTGGTACACTATATTCCTGGACAGCTTTGGTTACAAACTAAGGTGCATATTTACTATAATCTCACGCAATGCCGCACAGCAAACAAAAATACTGCACTACACTGTGTGAGAGGGAGACAGCAGGAAAGCACCAAATCTACAGAATGTAACGCCGTCCTGCTCTCCCCACCGCTGGTGCAGAAACCTTTGTACCATAATGCAAGGGTGTCTGTGTGGGTTTAGCATTTGTTTTGAAGGGTACTAATGTTTGTGTACCACACAGTGCAGTACACATGCAAAGTCAGAAAAGAAAGGCGAAACAAGCATATGCAAAGCCATTAGGCCTCGACTATGCAAGAGCTATTGGCTTTGCCAATATGCTTTAGCCATCTTGTCCACCTGCATGGCTGCTGTTCAGCATGGCTAAAAAATAGTGGGTTTTAGGAGAGTGGCATGGAGTGGCATAGAGTAGAGTTGGGTGGCATGGAGTGAAGTGAAGTGGAATGTCATGGAGTGGAGCGGTGTTGAGAGTTGTGTAGTGTAGTGGAGGGAGTAGAGTGTCATAGAGTGGAATGACGCAGACTGAAGAAGAGTTGAGTGGCATAGAGGGGAGCAGAGTGCCAGAGTAGAATGGAGTGTTGTTGAGTGGAGTGGCATAGACTGTTGTAGAGTGGTGTAGAGCAGACTGGAGTTGTGTAGAGTGTGTTGCATAGAGTGTTGTAGAATAGAGTGGCATTCAGTGGAGTAGATTGTGGTAGAGTGGAGTACCATAAAGACAAATATGTAGGAGAGTAGAATGGCATAGAGAAAAGCACAAGGTTATAGAATCGAGTGATGTAGAGTAGAGTGGATTAAAGTGGCATGGAGTGGCATTGAGACAGTTGCATAGAGCGTCATAGAGTGGAGTCATGTTGTAGAGTGTCATACAGAGTAGTAGAGTTTTGTAGACTGGAGTGGCATAGAATGGAGTAGAGTATCATAGAGTGGAACATTGCAGAGTGTAGTGCCGAAGAGGTGAGTAGAGTGGCCTACAGTGAAGTGGTGTAAAGTACAGTGGTGAGGAGTAGATTGACGCAGAGTGCAGTAGCATAGAGTGCATTGGCATAGAGTGCAGTGGTGTAGAGTGGAGCAGAGTAGAGTGCAGTGGAGTTGAGTGCGGTGGCGTTGAGTAGCTTGTTTCAGAGTACAGTGAAGTGATGTTGAGTGGAGTGGTAGAGGGTAAGGTGGAGTGGTGCAGGGTAGAATGCAGGCATGTACAGTAGAGTGGGTTAGAGTGCAGTGTTGTAGAGTGGTGTAGAGTGTGGTGGCCTGGACTAGAGTAGTACAGACTAGATTAGAGCTGTTTGGAGTGATACAGAGTATAGTGGCATATCAAGCATTGGTGTAGAGTGCAGCAGAGTGGTGTAGAGTTGAGTAGAGCAGAGTAGGGTAGTGCAGAGTAGTATATAGTGGCATAGAGTCCATGACATAGAGCACAATGGTGCAGAGTGGCAAAGTGTGCAGTTGCATAGCATGCAGTGGAATGGAGTGTTGCAGAGTATAGTATAGTAGCATAGAGTGCAGTGGTGCAGAGTATTGGCGCAGAGTGCAGTGGCGTAGAGTGCACTGGTTTTGAGCAATGAGTTGCTGAGTGCATTGGCATAGTGTGCACTGGTTTAGAGTAGAGTGACTTAGAGTGCAGTGGCATAGAGTAGAGTAGTGTAGAGTAGAGTGGCGTACAGTGCAGTGACAGAGTGGAGTGTCACAGAGTGTAGTAGAGTGGTATAGAATACAGTGACATAGAGTAGATTGTTCAGAGTAGAGTGAAGTGGCATAGGGTGAAGGAGTGCAAGGTAGAGCATAGTGGCATACAGTAGTGGTCTAGAGTGCATTGACATACAGTAGAGTGGCATAGAGCACAGTGTTACAGAGTAGAGTGGCATAAACTTAAATGGCATAGAGTAGAGAGTTGTGCAGTAGAGTGGAATGGCATAGACTGGAGTGGTGTAGGGTGCAGAGGTGGAGAGTGCAGTGGTGCATAGCAGAGTGGGGTAGAGTGCACTGGTATAGAGTGAACTAGTGTAGAGTGCAGTAGAGTGACATAGAGTAAAGTGGTGCAGAGTAGAGTGCAGTGGCATAGAGTGCAGTGACACAGAGTAGAGTGGGGCAGAGTAGAGTGGCATAGAGTTCAGTGGTGGAGACTACAGTGTTGCAGAGTGTTGAACAGTGTAGTGATGTGGAGTGGCACAGAGTGCATTGGTGTAGAGTGCAGTGGTGTAGAGTGAAGCAGAGTGTTGCAGAGTAGAGTATAGCGGTGTATATTGCAGTGATGCAGGGAAGACAGGCACAACGTGCAGTAATGTAGAGTGTGTTGATTTTGAGTAAGTTGGTGTACAGTGCATTGGTGTTGACTGCAGTGGTGTAGAGTATAGTGCCATACAATAGAGTGGAGTGGCAAAGGGTAGACTGCAGTGGCATAGAGTGGAGTAATGCATAGTGGAATGGTGCAGAGTTGAATATAGGTGCATAGAGTGCAGTGGCATAGCGTAGATTGTTTCAGAGTAGAGTGCAATGGCGTGGAGTGCAATGGCGTAGAGTGCAGTGGCAGAGAGTGGAGCAGTGCAGAGTAGATTAGAGTGGATTTGCATAGAGTGTAATGGTGTAGAGTGGAATGATGCAGACTAGAGTGGCATAGAGTGTAGTGGCATACAGTGCATTGGCTTACAGTGCAGTAGAGTGGCTTAGAGTAGAGTGGTGCAGATTATAATTCAGTGGCTCAGAGTGCAGTGTTGCAGAGTAGAGTGGTGCAGGGTAAAGTACACTAGCATAGAGTGGAGTGTTGCAGAGTGCTTTGGTGCAGAGTGTAGTGTCATAGAATTAATTGGCATAGAGTGGTGTGGAGTAGAGCACTACAGAGCAAAGTGCAGTTGTGTAGAGTGCAGTGGCATAGAGTGCAGAGGTGTAGAGTGCAGCAGTGTATAGTAGATTGCCTTAGTGTGGAGTGAAGTGGCATAGGGTGCTGCAGAGTAGAGTAGTGTAGAGAGCAGTGCCATAGAGTGCATTCGTGCAGAGTAGAATAGAGTGGTGTAGAGTGCAGTCTCATACAGTACTATTGTGTATAGTGCAGTGGCTTATAGTGCAATGGTTTAAAGTTTTGCAAAGTAGAGTATAGTGGCCTAGAGTGCAGTGGTTCAGAGTAGCTTGGAGTAGACTGCAGTGGCGTACAGTGCATTGGTTTTTACTAGATTGGCATGGAGTGCGGCAGTGTAGAGAGCATAGCTTTTGAGTAAAGTGGTGTAGAGTGCATAGGCATAGAGTGCAGTGATGCAGAGTAGAGTGAAGTGGCACAGAGCAGATGGGGTGGTGCAGAATGGAGTGGCGCAGAGTGAAGTTGCACGGTGTGTTACTGAGTGGAGTGGTGCATAGAGGAGTGGTGTAGAGAGGAATTGCATGGAGTGGAACTGAGTGGAGAAACTCTGAATGCAGTGGCATGGAGTAAGTTGTTTCAGAGTAGAGCAGAGTGGTGCACAGTAGAATAGAGTGGTGTACTGTGCATAGTAGATTAGAGTGGATTGGCGTAGCATGGATTGGCATAAGGTGGAGTGGTACATGGCAGAGTGCACTGGCATAGAGTGCAATGGAATAGAATGCAGCGTTGCAAAGTAGAATTGCATTGAGTGGAGTGGCACACAGTGAAGTGGTGTAAAGTGCAGCGGCGAAGAGTGCAGTGGTGCATAGTAGAGTAGTGTGTGGTAGAGTGCATTGGTATAGAGCAGAGTGGTATAGACTAGAGAAGCGTAAAGTGGAGTGGTGAAAAGTAGAGTGCATTGATGCAGTGTGGAGTAGAGTGTAGTGTGGAGTGGCGCAGAGTAGACTGCAGTTGTGTGGAGTGGTGCAGAGTAGAGTGGAGTGGGGTAAAGTGTTGTATATATGGTGTGGTAGCATACTTCCATTATACACATCTTTGATTGAAATGATCTTAATATTTGCACAGACATACCGTTTTAATGATGAAACTATACAGTGCACAAACGATAATGTGTGGAAATGTCATCACCTAGTGTATTGATTTGTTTTGATCATATTAAAATACTTCGTTCCACCACACTCTAGAATTACCAAAAATATTCTTCATTTGTGCTCTTCTAACTCATATATAATCTGAAATATCTGCACAGTTCATTTATAGACATATAGAGAATATAAATAACACAATATAGCCTTCCTAAAGCACACCGCAAGTAGCCAGCATGATTGTCAAGTAAGATCTCTCACTTTGAAGTCAGAGAAAGAAAAGTAAACACCAAGCTCCCTGGCAGACAGAGCCTGAAATTTTACTTTGCCTTTGGATGCACTGCAATGGGACCAACATAAGAACAAGAGTTAAAAGCCTCTTTACAAAAATCCAGTACTGGTGGAAGAATACAGTAAATAAGTTTTAGGAAATAGTCAGGACAAACTCAAACTGTACAGCCTAAAAGAAAAAGAGCCAGCAAATAGCAAGCAAGATAATGTGAGCTAAAAACCACAAAGCCATTGGTAAGCAATGCGTGAAATGCATTCCAGGGAAGCATCCGAAAGTCCCCAAGATGTTGTTAGCAACCCAGACATCTGTGCTGGCTGGTAGGCTTCGACCTAAAACTGCATTTCTCCTCTATTACACCCATGTAAAAAGGGCATAATTTCCAATGCAAAACCCTCTCTACTTTTTTTAAGATAGGGTTTAGCACCAAAAACTATGATAAGGTGTATAGGAATTCTCATGTATTACCCATGGAATGCCACCTTGAGCACAAAGTATTGGAAAGCAGCACTAAGCGATGCTTTTGCGTTACTTTGTGGTTGCCTTCCAGTGCAAAAAAAATGCTATAAAATACATTTGAAATTAGCCTTATGCTCCAGTTTGTGTCACTTTTGTGATGCAGGCTCAGAGCAGAAATGTAAGTAAATGTATCCCTAAATATCAACTAATCAACAACGAGATGACTTTTAGAATGACAATCTTTTACGTTGATCTATATAACCATCTGAGGGACAGGGAGATTATATGGTCTAGTGTACAACTTCCCTAGTAGCAGTACAAATCAAAAAGTACACTGTTCCACACGAAAAGTCAGAAATCCACTAGGCACTTCTATAAATAGAAGCAAAAGCCATCACACATCCATTGCAGGCCATGCTTCCTCATAGGGTTTGCTCCTCGTCAGACTGGTGCTGCAGTGTCAGACGGGCCCTGCAAGGGGGCTTTTTGCTGGAGATCTTAATTGGTAGTCTGTGCTGTGGTTAGAGCAAGTAGGGATAATGTCAAACCTACGGGCAAAAAGAGAGATGGAGAGAGAAAAGTTAAAATTGGCTTGAGAACCTTCACAATCTATAATTTATTGATCAAAAAAGGGTCCCGGTCAAGGGTAAAAATACTAGGGAGTATAATGGAGATAATGTTCCGCCACTCTACCAAAACACAGAGGGGTGGAAGAAGGGTCTACCTTCAACCACTAGGGAAGGTCAACATGTATCACACCTAAGAAGTCCCTGTGGATCAAATGGTGCTTCATCAGGACCAAATGCAACAAACTTCTCCTAAGCTACAATGAATACCACATTGTGTCAAGAGGTTGGTGTAAGGAATCTTGAGTTGACCTACTCGAAAAGCTACACATCTAATAGTCTAGATAGAAGAGGACCATCCTCTATTAAGGACAGGGCTCTATGGGAACATGCGAACCATAGAACTATCATTGCTGTAGTCTGCCCGACGGCCCATGCCTAGAGACCTTTTGGCTTTTTGGTAATGCGGCCTCGGGGTATGTCTCCGGGCATGGACCATCACTTGTAGGGTTTGTGCAATGTTATGTTGTAAATTGTAAAACCCATCAAGTCAGAGCTTAATTTGTAAATACAAATGTGCCTTTGCTGCAAGCTCTCCTCTGATATATGCGGCTGCTGCAATTAAATGTGCAGGTACAGAATACTGAGGCAGGTAATCCTAAAGCGATCTTGGGTCTCTTTAATCCAGCCTCTCCCTGCCCCTTCAGCTCACCTTTGCAGCTTTCTGATTTCTCCCAATGTGGAGCTCTTCCCTCCTTCTCTTCCTTCATCTTTCCCATATGTGTCTTTTGATCGCAGTAAATGCCTGATGCAGAAAACTAAGTGTTGGTGCCCTCCACTGGAGACCACGGTCTAAAATTAAGCACTGCTTCCACTGCGAGTAGTTCTCTTTCTTACCACCGTACAGCTAATGAAGCCGCATGGTAGTATGAAAGAGAAAGACTTGCAGTGGAAACAAACTAAACATTATGAGGCTTACAATTTACATCATAACACTGCAAAAACCTAACAAGTTTGATTTATTTGCATTGCGATTCCTTCTCTATCATACTACCATACGGCTTCATCCCAGTTATTTTCAGGGAGAAAATGGAAGTGCTCCATGGACCTAGCTTACATCCCCTCACCTGTAAAAAAAAAAAAGTGACGTAACTGGGAGGCACAGCCAATGGCCAATAAGTCAAGGGAGCCACAGGCCAAAAATGTTTGGGAACCACTGCTCTACAGTATGATAGTGAGGTGATATGTCACCACTATCCACAAAAAATGAAGGAAAACTGCATTCCATTCTTCATGTTAACCACCCTAACCTACAAACGCCTCATTCCCTCTGGCCCATTCTCACGAAAGAACAGATAGTAATAAACTGACACCTTTAAGCTACATTTTGAGCCTTGTGAAAGGCTTGAGGGGCTAAAACTGGCAGAGTGGACAAGAGTGGAATGAAGTCAACCTTCATTTTCCTCGACCTTTGTGGTCTGAAACCACACAATTACACTTGGAATTTCTGCCAGAGATTTAACTGAGTGCATTCTCATTCTTTTCAGTGTTTCTGACGGGTTAGCTACACCCTCTGTAAGGCACCCAGGGCTAGAAAAGGTTACACTGCATGTTCAGTATGCGACAACGCGTGTAGGCTTTGCGTACCCCAACACCCTTTTTAAGGGATCGCCGTTGCCCTCTATAATCCCGCCCACGCTTTTAGAGGGCACCACCTAGCAGCAGCATCGGGGCTTTCTAGAGGAACGAGGGCATGACATTGCTCATATTCTATACCTCTTAGAACGTAGAACAGATAATGTCCCCCCTTGCAATGGTTTAGTCTAAGTACTCTATAACTCTTACACTTTTGACATCTTAATTGCACATTTCTCGGAACTGTCATATTATATTCCGCATTAATATATGTTTTTAAATTAATGGTGCCCCAAAATAATAACTTCTGTTATTGTGTGTCTAATTTAAGCTGGTATTTATTAATATAAAGGTCAGTAAACTGTTTTTTCACCACTACTCTATCCTCGCGGGTAAATTGTCCATCGGCAGCATACTGCGAGTGAGACCTTTGCCACAGAGCCAATCCCATATTTGATTCCCGGTCACAGACCATGTCCATTATTTTGCAACCAACCACCATTTTATAACATTTTTGCATCCAACACGAAAGGTGAAATGTAAGCTATACTTACGATGGGGACAAAGATACGTGGAGCTGAAAGAACGAAAGGGCTGACTTGGGGTGGTGAGGGGGCAGCCCTGGCAGGGGCCATCATGCTACAAGAAGGCAGGAGAACGGAATTCAACAGGTAAAAGTCACCTGTGCCACGTGTGAACTTCCTGCATTTAAATAATCTAATGCTACAAAGGTCTGTTTGTTCCAAACAGCCTCCAGGAACATTTTAGGGCTACAGCACCTGACATTTTGGAAAATGTGGAGATGATGTTGTAAATCTGCAGCAGTGAGGCAGATGTCCGTACCATGTTTTTTTTTAGCAAAGTTAGCCACACTCTACACTGGATTGTGCTTGTGTGAACTGTTGGTACTTTCTGGCTCTTTGAAACCTCGTCGGCTTTGGTGTGGGTGGCGTCCTGTGTGACAATCTTTGTTGGCAAACCTCCCACCCCAAGAAAACCTTCTTCCCTGTGAATTCCCCCACTACCACACTCCACCAGTGCCCCTCATCTCTCCATAACCCCTTCCTCATGCACATTTCATTTGTTTTATAGCGCTACACATACCAGTGTAGGGTGTCAGAGCACTTTAAGTCACACACACATTATACAGAGCCAATGAATCATGCGTATGTAAATAAGTCCATAGGAAATAGTACATAAAACAATGAGGATTACAAGGTGTAAGAGTCACATGTCACTGATGCTAGCAGGCAGTTTATTTTAAGAGTCTTCGGTCTGGAGAAACACAAATTCAATTTTTAGCAGCATTAGGATAATGAAAAACTGGAGAAAAACATAGCATTGTAACCTAGTCTGCATGCAGCTATATAAGGGTTGTAATGAATGGCAAGTAACAAAAGGATCTCTGTGACAAAAGCAGTAAACTACATAAAATATGTGTCTTTGCAGACATATTAAGACTTAACACTCTGAGCGGAAACTACCACTAGGCAAAATTCTGACCTCTCTCCAGCAGGAACATTAATCACCAGGTTATCTTGACATTTTTATTGTTGCCTGAAGATGGCTAGACAAACAAGGAATTTTTCAGCAGGTGTTTTTTAAATTTATGTTATTTTTAAAAACCCCTCCTCTCATAGGTCAGTGCCCCCTGTTGGTGCACTGGTCCCAGCTCCCTAGACCCGTCCCTTTTTGAAGCTATGGGTTACCTGTTACTCAGAGACTGGGACTAAACCTGAATTTTGCCAGACGCTCTGCTAGGTGGTTCAGAGGGATTCTGCTTTTGAAAAACAAAAAAATAATGACTCCTACACCCTGGGCGTTATCTCCCAGGGTGTGGGAGCCATTATTATTTATTTCTGTTCTTCATTGGCAGGTATGACCTGGGACGGCAAAGATTGACAGAGAAAATTACACCGTCCATCCTAAATAGAGCTGAATGTGTTTTGACCTGCTTCTGACAGCTCCCTACTCAATCAAGCTGTTGGCGTGTGTTTTCCTTGATGGAGCCAACAGGCACTCCATCAGTGGAAAAGTTAAGGTCCACCCTTCTCTAAATGAAGAGGGTGGACTGAGCGTTTGGGGGATATGATACTCAGTCACAAATGTGATGGAGTACACTGTCAGCCAAACTCTAAATCGGGCCCAAAAGTATGCATATATTTCCCACCTTGGTATGGATTCTGTAAAGTAACAATGATTTTGCAATGAGGAGAAAATGATCTTCCAATGCACAGAAAAACGGTGAACTAGGATTTAGACTGGATATTTCTACTAGGAACATTTGTGTAGTTCTGTGAATAGCTAAATTGAGACAATTGCAAAATATTGCTTTTGTAAAACAAGCTTTTTGCAACCCTAGTTGCTACTGCTACTGTTTTCTTCATTTTTACTGTTCCACATTTTTACAGTATTTGTTAGAGTGCTATTTCTTTGTATTTGCTCCTCCTGGTTGTAGGGCCATATTTGAAGGATGGTCAATAACAGTGATATTCTTTCTGTGGCAGGACCTTCACACCGCTTCGAATGAGTTAGGACTTCACTGCTCAGCTAAGTAAAGAAGCGTTTCTAGATATGATTTTCAGGGGGCACACACGGGGCCACAGAAAAAACTGGCAATCTACAACTGTGCACATATATATATATATATATATATATATATATATATATATATATATATATATATATATATATAGATGGGAATTAAACATTGCTATGGTCTGCGGAAAGGGGAAGGTCTTCTGAGTGTTGCAATCTCTCCTGTTCTCCTCTTCACGTCACCCTCTTCTGCAGTATCCTTGTGAGACCTTTATACTCTCTTTTATTTCATTTTTTTTTAAACATTCAATCTGCATTTCTCACACCTCATCTTTTTCCTCTTCGGTACCCTCTTTTCGCTCTCTTGCACATACTTCCTTGTATCTCATTCACTTCACCAACCCCCCAACACACAACACACCCTCTCGCCTGTACACAGTGCATCCTCTTTACCTTTCATCTTGTGACAGCTTTGTAGCTCCTTCACACACTTTCTGACATATTGCCAATTACAGTTGGCACACCTGACTATTGCTTTTTGTGCTCTGCAGAGAGGCCAAGGATTGGATGAGTATGTATTCCAAATCCCTTTATGATCCACTGACAAGCAGTGTGAGAAATGCGCAATGCATTCAGCCTGAACTCCATAGCACTCAGTCATGACACCCTCACACCCTGAATTCGCACAGCTACATAGGAGTGACTCTTTTCACACTACACTTTATAAATGTGTGATATGTTGCATGAACAAGTACATAAACTCAACATCCTGGAAAAAACAAATATTCTTGGGGAAAGCAAGAGCAAATAAAATGTGAACTGTAAACAGGAACAACACTGTCATTACCAAGCTGGGAGGGCAATGTCTGTTTTTGCTGGCTGTTGCCAGTGGTGCGGCACGGGGTGGGACATTTATAAGGGCTCCACTGGCCTCACCGGGCCCACCCTAGAGAAGCCATGAAGGAAGCAATCCCAAAGGAAGAGGGAGACCTCTAGCCCCAACGCTTTGTCTTAGAACAGGTACATAGCTTGCTTTCTATCAGGGAACACCTTTGATGCCAGTAGGATCCCTATTCCACCTCACAAGTCTGTGTAAAGGCCTGACACTTACAGCCGTATTTATAGGCCCCTAGCGCCACAGGAGCGTCACTTTTAGTGATGGGTCTGTGGCACTAAGCACAGCACCGTATTTACAAGGTGGCGTTAAGCCACTTTTTGTGGCTTAATGCCACCTTGTAAATACGGCCCCTTCCCACACAGCACTGTGCGTGGAAGGGGTGTGCAATGGGTGTTGTTGTGGGCATGCCACAGCAACACCCATTGCATTTTAACGCTGCCTCAGATTTATGAAATCTCGTAAACCTGAGCCAGCGCCAAAATCTAATGTCACCCCCAAGGGTGGCGTTAGCAGGGCACAATGAGGAGGAATACTGCTGCACGCATAGAAAACGCAAAATGCCAGAAAGGATTGTTTATGTGCGAGAAGGTGCCCCTACCTGCACATAAACAATCATTTGAAAATGACGCTTTGGCACTTATGTGTGTGCTGCAATGTGCAGCACATACAGAAGTGCCAAAGCGCCACTAGTGATTGTTTATGTGCAGGAAGGGACACCTTCCCGCACATACACAATCACACCCCTCAACACAGACATCTTTGCAAGATGATGCAAGGATGCCCGCCTTAGCGCTGGCAGCTAAATTTAGCACAGCGCAGGAGGAAACGCAGGGATGCACTGTATTCCCTTAAATATGGCGCATCCCTGCGTTTCTAAAGTGACGCAGCGTGACGCTGACAATTTTGGCACAGCACCACGTTGCACCACTTTTCTTTAGATCTGGCCCTAAGCTGGGGTTTGGGACACTTTCTGTATCCACATCAACGGATGGTTTTGTCAGCAATGAGCAACATCACACCAGGCAGCGGGTAGATGTGTGACTCGAGAACACTGTTCCAGCACCCTGGTAAAAAAAACGGTAGTGTGATCTGGGCTCAGCCCCATACTGGGCGGAAGCTAGAAACTGCTGGTGATAACAAAGGAGTGGGGTGCAGTTCCGCACTTAAGAAAAGACCAGTTATGGTACAAAGGAACATGCTCACCAGGCACAATCATGGCTCTACAATACACGTGGTTTCACTCTACAGCTCTGCTCTGTCCCTGTTGAGATGGTTGCTAGAGGGCTGGAATCAGATCTAGGTGAATTCCTCTAGCTTGCATTTTGTTGGATATGGTTGTCATTCACATAGTGTTCCAGGCAAGCATTCAGACTGGCTCACAGGGCCTCCATTGCATGAAAAATATTCCCCAGGCTTTATCACATCCTAGGTGAGGTACACAATGTGCAACTAGATGGTCAGACACTGCTGCAGGTCAACATAGGTAATGTTTGGAGACACTTATTAAACGACCACCAAGGAGACTGTATATATGTTCTTGTTTGCATGAAACTTTTTATTGTAGCAGTAATTAACAGAAAATACACGTGTCTATTCCATCCTGCAGCCTGAACGGCCGAACCCCAATAACATATTATTGTGATATTAGGCAAAGGTGCACGTTTAGGAATTAGCATAAAAGACAGGTAAATCAGATTCAAACATGAGCCACCTCTTTTCCACTCAATTATCTCAACTCCCCCACCGACCCCAAATGTCAAAAGAGAGAATCTCCAGCCACAATATCTGCACAAGTCATGGGTTTAAGCCCACCAAAAAAACAGCGCCATCCACTCAGATTAGCCTCCGACTTGACAAGTCCTTCACATCTCCCAGCGGCATGCTCTGACCACTCCATCATAGTCAAATAGGCCCAGTGACATCCAGCGGGATGGGAGTACTGTGTTTGAGAGACCTCCTACTCGTAATTATATATAAGGGTCTCAACTGAGCCTCAAAGCGTAAGTGAGCACCATTGATACTTTATTTCAACTGTTCCATGGATGAAGAGGCCATACCCTGTGAGATCATTGTGTAAGGGCTGCAGGATCTGTTTTCTTCTCGGTGTGGGCGATCACCACTTTAGCAGCATCCAGGCACTGCAGCACTATGTACAAATCAGTTTTAATAACTGCTGTGAGTGTTACAGGCTTCTGGCCAAGCAGCATTGTCTCCAGGGTAATGGGCATGGGGCAGTCTGGGTCCCCTTTAAGGGTATTAGCAACACTCTTTCAAAAAGGCTGCATTTTCTGGCAACACCACCATTAGTGAAGAACATCATCAACATCCCAGATCCACTCCAACATTGAGGATTCACACTGGGATACATGCATCTGAAACGAGCAGTATTGTAGTGCCCACCATAACAGACTTTGAAGCGCATCTCCTAATCTAGTACGGACATTGATAATTCATGGATATCTTTATCTAGTCTCACCTACCGGTTTGTGTAATTTGTCACTCCTGACAGACGTTTCCAGTATTCATCGTGTTTTCAAGAGGGGAGCAATTTTTGTGCCATTGATGCATGATTAATGTTTGAGATGGTTCCCCTGAAGTCCACTAATCCGGGGAAGAATGACTCAAACTGAGTTTTCTCATACATGGTTGACCAGTCAACTGTGAGTTTACTAACTCAAGTCTAATTTGCCCATAATGTAGTTGCTCGCTCTGAGATATGGAACATAGCCTTGCCCTGTGAAAAGGTCTTAGTGATAAAAGCACTATATATACCCAAAATCACACAGAGACCATCTTCTCTCCAGCAGTTGAAGGCTTGACCATCCAAAGTGGGATGAATTCATTATGATAATGTATGGAGATTGGGGTGTTTGTGCCACTAGTTGAGTAGTTGTCACAAAGGCATGCCAGACCTTCAACGTGGCACTGACCGGCATGTTAAGATATGCATTTGGAGGTCTTTGTGGTGTACCCAACTGGACTGAAGTCTTACAGGGGTTTAAGGATGATTGCATGGTCCATGTGTCTCCAGTTTTTCTCTGATTCCAACATCGACCATTCCACTGCTATTCTTAATTGAGCTGCAACGTAATAATGGGGTATACTAGACATGCATATTTCTCCTAGTCTGGACCATACGTTTCTGTCGGACTCGGGGTGGTGTACCCCTCCATACGAATTTCAGAAATTGTTATTGGATTTTTAAGATATTTTCTATGAATCCACAATGTCAGGGTCTTGAACAGATACAGAAGGGGGGGGGGGGTATGATGTTCATTTTTATAGTGTTGATTCTGCCTGTCCAGGAAATTATTAGTTTGCCCTAAATCTCAAAGTCACATTTTGTGGTTGCCAGTAAGGGAGGATAGTTCACATTGAAGTGTTTACTCGGGATCTGTGTGATCTTGAGTCGAATGTATTTCAATGATGTTTTGGCCCAGTGAAAAGGGAACGTTTGGCTCAGTAGTGCAACTCACTCCTCCAGAAGAGTCAAATTTAGGACTTCAGATTTTCCATAGTAAATTTTGATTCCTGGAGACCGATTCAAAATAGGCAAGAAGGGCCTTGACTGCTGATAGGGAGGAGGGAGGGACCCCAGTGTGATTAAGATGCCATCTGCATTTAGGGATACCTTCTATTCCTGGGCATCAACTTTGAAACAAACGATGGAGTCCAACTGTCAGACCAGGCAGGCAAAGGGTTCAATAAATAGGATCACTCTAAGTACGAACTTTTCAAGGAGCTGGATGGCCAATCAAACATTATTGTGTGCCAGGTGCCCTCAGACAAAGCTGCTGTGATCATGGTGAACCTGGAGTGGAATGGCCAAATTGTTTATTATTTTGCATTAAAACTTAATAAGGCTATTGCGCTGCCCATAGGAGGTACAATAACACACATCACCTCCAGTCCCTCCCTCGCCTTCCTTAAACCAATGAGGCTCCATGCCTCCCCCTAGACCCCTCCCTTCCCCTTAAACCCCACCCCAACCCCCACCACCTCCTGTTCTTTTTTGTCTAGCCCCGCTAGACTTACCTTCTTCTTCCTCCACAGCGGGCCTGGGGGACATCGGCTGCACTCTCCTCGATGCGCGGAGCTCCTCGCGGAGAGTTCCCGTCAGTCGCATCTTCTGGAGGCGTTGCTGCCTTGGAGACGTGTCCTGGGAGTCGGCTGACGAGGTCGGTCGGCTCTTTGAGACTGGGGCTGAACTTCCGGATCTTTGGCTCGAGGGGACGAGCTGATGTGCCGGTTGTGGTTTTTCTGCATTATTACGGTAGGACGGGCGTTCTGCCCCCGTTTTAGTAATTTTGGGCTAATTGTTGCTGCATTTTCATTTGCTGCTATTTTTTTTAGGGGGAGGACTTTCTCCATTATTTAGTGGGGACTGGGATCTCTGGCCTGCATTTCTTGTTGGCATTATGTCAAAGGTTCCGGCAAAGCGACAACGGATTGTTTCTTCTTCCTCTTCTTCAGGGGAGGATATGGTGGTTCCCCATTCCACTCCTGGAGGTCGCCAGGGAACGGTGGGGGCTCCTACGGCTCTCATGTCCAGAGAAGAGGTTCAAGACATGATTGAGGTGGCTGTGTCTCGTGCTCTTCCAGCGGGTGCGGCCAGGCATGGACGTTCTTCGACTGCCCGTCCTCCTGGGGCTGCGGAAGGGTCCTGTTCTTGTGATGATGATGACGCACCCTCTACTTCTTCTGGGGGGAATATGTCTCCAGGGAAGAGATGTGGGAGGTTATGTCTCATGTTCGGGACAATTTAGGTTTTCCTGTTTTTCAACCTACGGGGACGGATTCGCACTTGTTCCATCAGTATCAGATGCCATTGAGGTTTGCCATGCCTATTCAGGGCCCTGTTAAGGATATGGTACTCCGGGAGTGGAAGGATGTGGACAAGTCTCAGGTTCCAAGGTTCCTTCAGAAGCTATACTTGCTGGAAGGGGAAGATGTGTTGCCACCCTCAGTTAAACTGGATTCCATTTTGGCAACTCTGATTGGCAAGACGGCGGTCAATCCGGAGGATTGTGTTCCTACTGATGCCACTGACCGTAAGGTGGATTCTGGTCTTAAAAGGGCATTTGCAGTGGAGAATTTGGCCCTCAGAGCAGGTATTTTTTTTCTGCTTATTCTGCACAATCTTTGGTGCAGGATTTTGACAAGCTGGCGGTGGCTGTTCAGGAAGGTTCGGAGTGCTCAAAACTTCTGGCTGCTATGGAGCAATAGGCCAGGTTGCTGTCTTCTGATGTTGTCCGAATTTCGGTTCTGGCGTCTGGAGCTTTGATTGGGGCTCGTAGGTACCTCTGGTTGAGGATGTGGAAGGTGGATCCTGGGGAGAAATCTGCTCTCCTGAGACTGCCTTTTGAAGGGCGCAATTTATTTGGAGATCAGTTGCCTTCCATGCTTTCGAAGGCCTTTAAGGAGAGGAAACACGTGTTGCCTTACAAAAGTGGTTCTTCTTCTGGCAAGGGTTGGTGGAAGCATTCGCGATCCTCTCCCAAAATGGATTCCAAATCTTTTTCTTTCAGGAAATGTCGTTTTCAGCCCCGTTTTTCTCCTAAAAAGTCGGCTCCTTCGGGACGGGGAGGATTCAAGAAGGGGTCCTGACAATCATTGTGGGCCTGGCATAGGACCGGTTCGGGGACGGCGGAGGCACTTTCTTTCCATTTGGCAGGAGAGTGTCAGCAATCGCTGGGTGCTGGACATTGTGGACAATGGCTACGCCATAGAATTCGAAGTTGTGCCTCCAGATTCCGGGGTGCGTCCAACTCCACTGCCTGTGGATGGGACCCAGAGGCAGGCGTTGTTGGAGGGGGTCCGGGACTTGCTTCTCAAGGGGGCTATCTCCCAGGTTCCTGTGGGGGAGAGAGGTCTGGGCACTTATTCCGTCTTGTTTCTAGTTCCAAAGGTGTCAGGGGTTTTTCGTCCTGTCCTCAATCTAAAGGGGGTGAATTCCTAGATCAGGACTGTGCATTTCCGTATGCTTTCCTTTCAGGCAATTTTTCCTCTGGTCAGTCCAGGGGATTTCCTGGCATCTCTGGATCTGCAGGATGCTTACCTGCACGTTCTAGTGGCTCTGTCTTCTCAGAGGTTCCTGCGCTTTGCGGAGGGCCAGGACCATTTTCAGTTTTGTGTTCTACGATTTGGCCTCAAGTCCTCTCCCCGAATTTTCACCAAGGTGCTGGCCCCTCTGGTGGCTCTTCTACATTCCGAAGGGGTGTTTATACATCCTTATCTGGACGATATTCTAATCAAAGCGCCCTCTCAGGTGATGTTGCAGAGGCATGTGGCCCGGGTTCTGTTGGTCCTGCAAAGCCACGGTTTTTTGGTCAACTGGGAGAAGTCAGATTTGGTTCCTTCCCAGGATCTAGTTTTTCTCGGGCTCAGTTTCTGACTCTTCAAGGCTTGGTGACTGTGTCGGAGAAGCGGTTAGTGGGCCTCCAGTCTCTGGTGGGGTCGATCTTGTTGCAGCCTGCTTCCAGAGCCCTTCAGTGGTTGCGTCTGCAGGGTCATTTGGTGTCGGTGATTTTTCTAGTGCCATGGGCATGGTTCCATCTTCTTTGCCTGGTGAACTGGTTCCTTGTTCATTGGTCTCCTGGGTCGACTTCTCTTCGGTTGCGGATTCCGGTGTCGGGGTTTGTACGCAGGGAGTTGGGTTGGTGGCTGGTGCCAGCTCATCTTCGTGTAGGGTTGTCTTTATCTCCTCCTCTCCTGGTGGTGGTGACGACCGATGCCAGTCTCTCAGGTTGGGGAGCCTGGATGGGGTCGGCTCAGGTCCAGGGGTTTTGGTCGCCTCTGGAAGCCAGACGTTCCTCGAATTGGCAGGAGTTGAAGGCAGTGCTTCTAGCTCTGCTTCATTTTCAGGACTCCCTGAAAGGTTTAGCGGTTCTTATTTGGACAGACAACTTGGTGACCAAAGCTTACGTGAACAGGCAAGGGGGGACCAGGTCATGGGCGCTGTTCCGCATTGCAAGGAAGATTTTTGTTTGGGCACAGAAATGGGTTCTTTCCCTGCGTGCCACCTACATTCAGGGGGTGGTCAATGTTCGGGCAGATCTTCTGAGCAGGGTAATTCCTTCATCTCAGCTTTTCTCCCTCCGATGGTCTCTGTTTCGTCACCTGGTTCACCTGTGGGGTCTTCCGGTGGTGGATATGTTTGCATCTCCAGAGAATGCGAAACTCAGTCGCTTTTGCTCCCGGTTTCGTTGTCCTCAGGCTTGGGCGGTGGACGGGATGTCGTGTCCTTGGCCTCAGGGTCTTTTGCATTCCCGCCCTTCCAGTTGCTTCATGCGTTTCTGGTGAGGGTACGTCTTCTGAAGGCCAGGGTTCTCTTGATCGCGCCCCATTGGCCGAGGGCAAATTGGTTTCCATTGCTTCGGTTGATGGCTTCGGATCACGTGTGGACTCTTCCTCTCTGTCCGTTGCCTCTGGAGTTTCCTTGCCTCCCGATTGGGTCGTTGAGGCAGTTGCACTTGACGGCCTGGAAGTTGAACAAAGGGGTTTGATGGGTTTGGGGGTTCCAATAGCTTTGAGTTCTACTTTACTGGCTTCCCGGCGGCGTTCCACTTTGATGTCTTATGGTCGGCAGTGGAAAGTTTTTTCTTCTTGGTGTTTCCGACATGGGTTAGATCCTACGTCTGCTTCTCTATTTGAGGTGATGCAATTTTTACAGGATGGAGCCTAGTTGGGTTTGTCTGTGGCTTCCATGAGGGTGCAGTGGGTGGCGATTCAGGCTTTTAGGGGTCCATGGCGTAATGTGTCTGATGAGGGTCATTTGATGCCTCGGTTTTTCCAAGGTCTTCCTAACTTGTTTCCTCGTCCGGTGCGGTCCTTTCCTTCCTGGGATCTTTCGTTGGTGTTGGATGCTTTGACTATGTCTCCCTTTGAACCTCCGGGTTCCTGTGACTCGAGTCATCTTTCTTTTAAAACTTTTTTTCTGGTGGCCATTACTTTGGCCCGCCGTTTGGGGGAATTGGGGGCCTTGGCCTGCTCCTTTCCTTTTTGTAAAATTTTTCTGGATCGGGTGGTGCTTATCCCGGTTCCTTTGTTTGTTCCCAAAGTGAATTCGTCTTTCCATGCTCGCCAGGAGGTTATCCTTCCTTCTTTTTGTCCAGAAGTTTCCTCGGATGAGGAGGTTCGGTTGCATTCCTTAGATATGCGACAGGCCTTGATGGAGTATCTACGGGTGGTTGCTCCTTTCCGGAAAGGTGAATCTCTGTTTGTGAAAGGGGAAAAGCCGTCTACGGCTTCCTTGAGTCGGTGGGTCCGCTCTCTGAAATTGATGGCTTATACTTTGAAGGGGGTGGTTCCACCCCAAGGGATTCAGGGCCGTTCTACCAGGGGTATGGCTGCTACGGTAGCAGAGCTACAGGGCGCTTCTGTGGTGGAAATTTGCAGGGCCGCTACTTGGGCCTCACCTTCGACCTTTGTTCGTCATTACAGACTGGTGGACTTGGGCAGTTTGGAGTCGGTATTGGGTCACCGTGTCTTGTCCTCTATGATGTAATAGGGGGGTGGTTATTCAGTGGCCTCTGTTGGTTGTGATTAAACTTGTTGCAACTCAGTGTCTGTCTCCTGTTTTTTTCTTTCTATGTCTCATTGGTTTAAAGAAGGCGAGGGAGGGACGGGAGGTAATGCGTCCATAACTTACGTTAATGGCATTACTCCTAGTCCTACTCCCTCGCCTTCCCTTCCGTTCCCTCCCGCCCTCCCGGTACGGACCGCCTGAGTTGCTGCTTGGGCTTGTTTTTGTACAGGTGGTGGTAGGGGTGGGGGGGGTTTAAGGGGAAGGGAGGGGTCTAGGGGGAGGCAGGGAGCCTCATTGGTTTAAGGAAGGCGAGGGAGTAGGACTAGGAGTAATGCCATTAACGAATGGACGCATTCTTTATCTGCTTTAGGAATGATCAAAATGATCGCCTCCCCAAAGATCCTATGGTAGAACCAGAGTTAGCACAAAAACTAAAGAGAAACGTGAGCTTGGGTACCCGTTGCTTGAAATACAGTTTATAAAACCATCAGGAGGTTTATTAAGTTTCAAAGTGTTGATGTAGTGGAATACCTATTCTAGTTGTAAAACCTGTTCTAGGGATTCTTTCTGCAATTCTGTTAAATTAGGGTGTCGCACCTCTCCAAGAAAGGTTTCTTGCTGAGTTGAAGAGCAAGTGGTTCCAGAGTACATGTTGGTATAAAAACAGAGGAATTTGTTTAACCATGTCATTAACAAGGTTACTACCAATGTTGGTTGAAATTTCCTTAACGTAGTCCCGCTCTCGCCTACCTCGAAGCACCCTAGCCAATTGAATGCCCAGTTTGTCTCCTGCAAGGTAGTTGGGTTGCCTTATGTGTAACAGGTCTAATGTGGCCTTATTAATGTAATGTATACACAATTGGCCACCATCTGTCACAAGTCTACGCATGATCTGAAGTGTGGGTTCTATAATTCAAGGTCATGGATTTCCTGCATGTGCCGTGCACCTCTAGTCTATGCTGGTTTTTAGCTGCCATGGCAATGAACAGGCCTGTGAGTACCGCCGTAAAAGGTGTCCCAGACCCAGCCCGTTTATACCAACCCCTCCTCGTTGGGAGTAAAATATTCTTCTGTATATTTGCCTATTTCCTCTTTATCAAGTGGATCTCTCGATAAGGGGGGTGGAGACGTCAGTCCCTGAAGTGCTTCAGGAGTCTACTTCTAATTGTACTAAGACCAAATGCATGATCAAATATTTCAATAGGGCCAATGTCCCCAGTAGAGATCTTGGAAAAAAAGGCATTTCTGACGAATATATATTCTATACAGGAGTGTGTCTGGAGGGCGTGCGAGAAATATTAATATTCAGTATCTAGTGAATGAAATTCCCTTCAGATATCTCTAGGATCAGGTCAGTAAGGGATTTCTTTGGTCTTTTACAAAAAGCTCATATCTCCTCCCGCTGTGCCCTCTCTCTGTCTTTTTTTCCAGGTCCCAGACTGCATTGAAATCTCCTGTCAGAATAATCTCTCTGTGGGCCACCCCTGTCAAATCTTTGAGTAACTGCACCAAGTAGGCATCCTGTGCTGTACTCGGGGCATAGACTTGAGTTATTGTAACTGGGTGGTCTTGTGGAGAGCTAAACAAGATCATGTGTCTGCCCTTTTTTCATTTTTGTGTCATATAAGGTAAGGGGAAGATCTTGCTTTATAGGCAATGCTGCACCCCATTGCTTAGTGTGGGCAGTACAGTAATAGGCCATAATAAACCATAGGGAATAGTCTGTGTCGGAGTTTACCTTAATCTCATTTAAGGAGGTGGTTTTTTTTAAGGCAAATTATGACTGGTTGCGTGGCCCTTTGTTTTTCCAAATAGCTCCCTGTTTATTCTGGATGTTTAGCTCCTTAACATTTAGTGAGACAATTTTTACCATCTGAAATGAGAATGAACAATGCAAGCATGATGTAAAAAGGTGGGTGGGTGTCAGGTGTAATGTGTTGTAGCATGGGTTTCCCAAACGTAAATTAAACAAACCTAACATATATGTGAACAAAAGTAACCAGCCTATGAGGGCTTTAGAGCCCTCAGTAAATATGGAGCAAGGGGGCTTTCATCTGCCCCTCCTCGATGGAAAGGGAAATGGGGGAAAAGTGTCATCCCTGAGGATATCTCCCTGGCAAAGAATCCTCAAACCTAAGAAAATCATTTGAGTTAAAGGAAATAACATTGTTACCCCTCCAGCCCCCGCCCGATCAGAGCATAAGTACAGTATATAAAAAGAATATGGGGGTCATTCCGTCCTTGACCGCCGGGGCCGGGGTCTGCGGGAGCACCGCCAACAGGCTGGCGGTGCCCCGCAGGGCATTCTGACCGCGGCAGTTTGGCCGCGGTCAGAACAGGAAAACCGGCGGTCTCACGCCGGTTTTCCGCTGCCCTGAGGAATCCCCCATGGCGGCGCAGCTTGCTGCGCCGCCATGGGGATTCCGACACCCCATACCGCCATCCTGTTCCTGGCGGTTCGCCCGCCAGGAACAGGATGGCGGTATGGGGTGTCGTGGGGCCCCTGGGGGCCCCACAAAGAATTTCAGTGTCTGCTGAGCAGACACTGAAATTCGCGACGGGTGCAACTGCACCCGTCGCACCTTCCCACTCCGCCGGCTCCATTCGGAGCCGGCTTCCTCGTGGGAAGGGGTTTCCCGCTGGGCTGGCGGGCGGGCTTCTGGCGGTCGCCCGCCAGCCCAGCGGGAAACACAGAATCACCGCGGCGGTCTTCAGACCGCGGAGCGGTGTTCTGTTGGGGGAACTCTGGCGGGCGGTCTCCGCCGCCCGCCAGAGTTAAAATGACCCCCTATATCTATCTTCATTGAAATATGTCAGTGATAGACACCTCCAGGGTTGCCTGGGTGGTATGATCAAAGTCGTGGCAGGGTAGTAAATACGAGCCTAGTGTGATCTCAGCTGCAGGAATATGAGACAGGATGACTGCACTAAGGCTTCCTAAACAGCTTAGTGAATGATAAGTATAAGCATTAAGGGACATGCCATTCTCGATCCCGTGAGTCTTGCCACAGCGCGGTGCCTGGCAGCTCTAATTGTATGCATCAGTGTTCTGACTGGTCATGGCAAGTCTGGGCAATTGTGATGCAGGTCCCTATGTGGCACCTGGTGGTAGGGACAGGAAGCTGGCAGCCTGTAAGAAGTTAATTCTTGGGGGCATATTTAAAAGCCTCTTGTGCCGCCTTAGCATAATTGTTTTGACGCTAAGGCGGCGCTAAAGTGGCCTTTCCCCTGCGCCATAGTTACAAAGTGGCACAATAGATGCATTGCACCACTTTGTAACTCCTTGCCCCACATGATGCCTGCCCCAGGCATAATGTATGCAAGGGGGGGTGCACCGGCACTAGGAGGTCCGCAAAATGGCGCATTGAAATTCAAAATAATTTTTAACGCCTGCTCAGAGTAGGCGTTAACATGACACACCCATAGAAATCTATGGGCCTCCTTGCACTTTGCTACACTAGCGTCAACATTTTTGACATTTTTGACGCTAGTTTAGTAATGTGCTACAATAGGGTCAAAACTGTTGACACTATTGTGCTAATGGCTGCCATGGTGCGGCGTATTATAAATACGGCGCTACTATGTTGTTGTTAGGTGCTGGTAGGTGACTCAGAGAAAGTGGTGCATCAGCTCTGAGGTGCCACTGTTTCATATGTATGGGCCTTGGTGTTTACCACTGAGTTCAAAGCAGAGCCAAAATGGTTGGTTAGTGCCACCAGTTATTTAATCCCATCACAAAGTTTCCTGGTAATAGTTTGAATTTGGCTTGTTGTTACAGAGTGGACTATGGGGGAATGTGCAAGCGTTCAGGGCTCTACTAGGCTGTGCAAGGTCCCCAGCTGCCATCTAATGTCTCAGCCTTTGAGGCCAGGATATGGCATCCTCGTTCCTGGTTCTATCTTGGGCAGAACAATCAGCTGGGCAGCATCCCAATGTCTCCACTACTGCATGCAGAGCACAGGGGGTAAATATAGTAAACTTACTGCTGGGAAAGTCAGCATTCACATGACACTCGTCTTTTCATTTTCAAGAGGATTCGATTGTCGGGGTGCTGCCACTGTTGGAGGCTTTGCCAGGCCTGACACAACTGACCGCCCAGGTGGACCAGATCTTTGTCACACAGTTCAGATCTCATGTCCATCTCCAAGAATTTCAGCGTACCAGAGAGGGCCTGGCTTCCTACGCCACCTCAACCAAGTCACACTGCAGTTGGGCCTGTCCTATTCCAACTCACCCTGAACAAAGGGGTCAGTCAAGCAGTGCTGCTTCTTCTATAGTGGAATTCAGGCCAAGGCCTAGGGCAGCAAAAGAAAGCTGCTGTTTCAGGCCTCTTGTGCACCGGCCTGACCCGTGTGCACTGGAGACAGGACAGACCTGTGCACAAGAGGCCTGAAACTGCAGGTTTCACTGCCTACGAACCTCTTGAATGAGCCCGATCTCGGAAGCACTAAGCAGGGTCGGGCCTGAATAACTAGGCCTGCCTCTGGTTAGCGTTTCCGAGCCCTGCCGTATTCAGGACTATGTGGATCACGGAACTCCATCTCTGGGGAATTCCACTGAGTTTTTATTCAACTCCACGGAATTCCGCAGAGTTGGACTCCATGAAGTTCACCCAGGCCTAATAAAAAACCCTAGACATTACAAATAGGGGAGTGCAGGAGAAAAAATGGGAAAAAAGCACAATGGGACAGCTCATACTGACAACTGTAAAAATGTTGCGCCTTCCATTTCTTTTTCTGAGCATTGCCACTCTGCATTTATCTACCATTCTCACCTTTCCCACGCCCCTATTCTGCATGCTTACGCATTGTTTAATTTCATCACCTTTCGCTCTCTCCTTATTCTGTCATTTGCCTCTTTATTTTTACATCAATTTCCTCATTATCCTCCGAATGTCGCCACTATCTCCATGCACCTTTTCCTGCCTCCTCTTCATCTTTTCCTTGTTTGCTCTTCACTTTCCTGGTTCCTTGACATCGCTTCCTTAGCTTCCCTCATCCTCTCCGCCTCCCTCCCTTCTTCGTTGCAGGGCCAAGGGGCACTCAGCAGTATCCCTCCCTACTTTGTTGCAAGAACAGAAGGTCAAAAGACCTGTTTTATTCCATAACTTGTCTCATCGCAACAGGCCCAAATTAACTGCACACATGGTGTGACTTCGAATGTCTTGACTGGAAGCAGGCTTGCCTGGACTGGCCACATGCCATGTTTGTAAATAGCAAGCGGCCATCAACGGGTGGTCATTTGCTGCTAAGGACTAAATAAACTCACCCCTGCAATCTCATTCATTGTCTCCGGCCAAAGAAATCACCAATGGAATTTAGATTAGAAGTCTGGAGTTTAGATAAGGATTCTTTTAAGAGGCCGAAGCCTTGGCCAGGTTGACTTTAACGAGTCAACTCACTGCTACTCTAACACGATCGTGACCAACTCTATTGCTCTTTGACCTTAAGGTCACACACAGATACACCCTCTGCAACAAATTCAGAAAATGCATTTCTGCACAAGCAACATATTTGGGAGTACACAAGCGCCTCCTTGAGCAGGCATTCCTGACCTCCGGACATCCACACGTGCCTACCGTACAGAAGAGGAATTTACATACACACATTTAAGTATAACATAATCACACACCTATCATGAGTATCTTATCTCGCCTCCATTCACGTACACGTGAGCGGAGCATCACAGGCCGCTGCAGAGGAGCACCACCCTGAGTCACAACAGAGGTCACAAGTGGAGAAATGTTCTTTAGCTAATGTCATATCATCGCACCTCATCTGCCAGACAGAGATCATATGAATTGAAAGCCTATGCAGTTTAGGGCCCTTGTGAAAGCTGCCATCAGGGTTCTGTGACCAGGTCAGAGTCTCCACCCTTCCAATCTTTCATAACGTTAAAGAATCTAAGACAAACAAAGTTAAGGGCCCCATTTCTAAAAAGGAGGCGTGTTAGGTGCCTTATTTAAGGAGTACAGTTTCTGATACCTGGCTTATCAAAGAGCCGCTTCTAAAAGTCACTGTATTGCTCTTAGGATCTCTCCAAATAGGAGCTGCAGGGCAATATATTTTAAAATAATTAGAAATGGCACCGGTCCTGCGGCTGATTTCATCTGTCTCTGATTAGTGTGAAGATCAGGGATAATTTACGGAAAATAGATATAACATCAGAAATGTTTGGGGATGGAGGGCTGTCTTCACTTCCATCCTAAGTAGTCCAGCTCCCCTTTCTACAGACCCTCGGAAGTCAGTCAGCATACTTCTGAAAGATACAGGCAGTAGCCAGGGACTGGGACCAGTATTTCTTTTTAGTGGTAGTGGCCATGTCAAGGCATCCACTGGGCACTTTAAGAGAAAAGCTACTTAGTAATCTAGGAAAAGCTAACTCGGCATTCCTGGTCTTGGTTGACAAAGGGCTTACCTTCGACATCCTTCAGCAGGGAGTTCAAGGATGGAGGCTGGGGAGACCTAGTAATGCTTTCTCTCATGCTGTGCACATGCAGCATGTCTTTCTGCTCGTGATAGATACTCATAATATTTCATTCTGCTCTTTGAAGTTAACATATGAAAATTAGAGCTATGCAGATCTGGCCTAGGCACGGCATGTGTGCCATCTCATACTGGATGGGTTTTAACTCCTACTGCCTGAGCTCGGATAAAACAGAACTGCTGCTCCTTGGTAAATCTTCCCCATGGAACTCGACCTGATGGCTCTTTCTTGGCTATCTACCAACCCCAGCTTCACCTGTCCAAAATAAGGGCATAAACTCTGACAAACAGCTCTCTTTTACTTCATAAATCAAAGTGCTGCAGTATGCGTCCTTAGGTGTTTAGACAGAATATCAGAAACAAAAATATTGTAGGACAAAGTATTGTGTCAAGAATGTTGAGGATAAAAGTATGTTTCTATAAGTATGTAAAGTTTTACTATATATAACCAGTAGCGGCTCACGCTGCATGGAAGGGGTGGGACTCCAGTATGAATAAAAATGACATTTTAAAAAATAATTATAAAAAGACACTTACCTCGCTCCTCGCCACACTGCTCCTCTCTCCCTCGTCGCTCCAGGCATACACAGGCTTCCAGCCTGCCCTGCGCCAATCCTGACGCTGCTCAGAGCAGCGTCAGGATTGGCTTGGAGCGCCCAGTAAGGGTGCTGTCAGGCAGACTGGGAGCCTGTGCAGGTTCTCTCCAGCCCGGCAACTGTGTTGCTGGGCCGGAGAGAGCCCTGTGCGCATGTGTGTTTGGCCGGCCCGAGACGGCTGGCCAAACACACATGTGCTCTGAGGAGGAGTGCTGTGCACACCCCTCATTCTTCGTCATCCCTGTGGCTCCGCCCTTTTGTAAGGAAACAATAATAAACACTGTTTATTATCGTTTCCCTGTAAAGGTTTTCAGCTGCCGTTGCTGGCGGGGGGCGTTGCGCCTCCGCCCTAATGGAGAAGCCGCTACTGTATATAACACCACATATGTGTACTTTGACGATATTTATATTTATCTTCAAGTTAAGTGGTGTGGAGTTAGGAATAGTCCTTTACCTACCTATTTGCACTTACTTTGTCAATATTTTGGTCCTAAATATTTTTGAGATGATATTCTGTCCACATGATAATTTTGTTTCCAATATTCTGTCAGTGATCCCTTCCTTCTTTTAAGGATCCTTTGCAAAGTTTGAACCTTTCTTATTTCTAGTTGATACAAATCGGCAATTCAAGCTCTTTTCAAGTCCCACTTGGACTACAGTAGTGCTTTATATTTAGGTGTACTGGGCTACTCATCTTTTCAGCGTGTTCAGATGTCTGTGCTCAAACTAGCGCTCAGACTAAACGGAAGGGCACACATTTCGGTTCATCTGAAATGCTCGCACTGGCTACCAGTTCAGAAGTGATGTGTCTTCGAGGCACTTTGTATGCGACATAAATCATTTCATGATAAGACAATGGCATATTCCAATAAACTCTTTAGCCTTGCAGTCCCATTTGCCATCTTCGCTCTTCTAGGGTTAACATGCTCACTCTTACCAGACTCCAATGTGCCTGAGCAGATCGCACCTTTTTTGTGGTCACTACCAAAGCCTGGGACAAGCTTTCTTCTTCATTCAGGTCTGTGGCTACCCACTCTTTGTTTCGCAAACTCCTCCAAAACCATCTCTTTCTGAACCCTAGTACTGTTTATCTTTTCCTTGTTCCCCCCTTTTCTTTCTTTATCTTTCGTCTGCCAGCATTGCAGCACCCTGTTTATGGGCAACCTTGGAAAGTCTGCTATTCATTCATTTAAAATAAGAAGTCTTTATCTTCCCTCACTTTCAGTGAAAATGTGACATGATCATGGTCAGGGACTCCATTAGCAGGACAGCGAAGGCCCAGTATGTTTTTTAGTAACCATGTCAGCAGCTTCTGTGTAGTGTTGGTCATATGAACTTCCACCTCAGCCTTTCTGTGTGAGTATAAAAGGACCTTCCCACTGGTCTCAATTCGGAAATAACATAGGGCCAGATGTAGCAATTTCCGATTTTGCGAATCGCAAATTGTGAGTCGGTGCGACTCGCAATTTCCGATTCGCAAAATCGGATGCAGTACGGTGTCTCAGACACCGACTGCGAGTCGCTATGGGGTCGCAAAGACCCACCTTATGAATATTAATGAGGTGGGTCGCTTTTTGCGACCCCATAGCGAGTGCCTGCACTCACAGGAATGGTGGCCTGTTGAAGTCAGCAGACCTCCATGTCTGTGACTGCTTTTTAAATAAAGCAGTTTTTATTTTTTTTATTTTGCAGCCCGTTTTCCTTAAAGGAAAACGAGTTGCAAAATAATAAAATAACGAAACCTTTTGGTTTCGGTTTTTCAGAGTAGGCAGTGGTCCATTCGACCACTGTCTGCTCTAAAATACCCTTTGTGGCAACATTCACAAAGGGGAAGGGGTCCCATGGGTTCCCCTTCCCTTTTGCGAATGGGTTACCACCAGTGTGACACTGGTGGTAACTGCGAATTGCTTTGCGACCGCATTCGCGGTCACAAAGCAATTTAGCATAGCGATGCGAGTCGCAAATAGGAAGGGGACACCCCTTCCTATTTGCGAGTCGCATTTACAATTTGCGAGTCGGTACCGGCTCGCAAATTGTGAATGAGCATCGCATTCGGCATTTTGCATGGCGCAAACTGCGATATTCGCAGTTTGCACCATGCAAAATGCATACTACATCTGGCCCATAGTTACCACTTCATTTCAGGTGCTCTTCAGACAGAGTATTTCCTAAATTTCTGGGCTTCTTACTTGGCAGGATAATATAACGAAAGACAGGAGGCAGCAATGAAAGAATAAGCGACTTCCTTCCTCACTACTAAATAACTCTCACCAACCTGATGACCTGCATGACTTTTACAGTCACGTAGACCAGTGCAATTTCCAATCTGCCTATGTCCTTCATCGTCAATGACCTAAACAGCTCTATGATGAATATCAAACCACAAAATACAATTCCACACTACCATATTCTTCTCGAATTCCACACTCAAACACAACTTCAGTTAAATAAAATAGCAGGAAGTGCTTCAAGACTGGGTGTATAGAGTCTGAGCTAGGGTAACACAGATGTAGGCTTGAAGGGTTGCAGGACTACATTAATCCATGTTTGCCTGGGAGTACTCACACATGATGCAGAGTTGAAGAAATGCAGGGGTGTAGAACTGTTGAGCTTTTGCAAGTGCTGCAATACTACAAGATTTCAAAGTTAGAGGGCTGCAGGGGTGCATTTCTGCTGGGTTATGGGTTTGGAGGCCCTGCTTTAGTGAATCAATGCATCCCTGTAACCCCGCAACCTTGATGCCCCACAGCTCTACATCCCTCTATTAAAGAGGTTTGCAAGATTGTAGTGCAGCAATGAATCATTGTTGCTGGTGTATAAAGGTATTTCTTGTGGAGCTGTAGGAATGCCGGGTATTGGGTTGATTTTCTGAATGGTTTTGAGAATAGGGGTTGCACAATTGCCAGTACTATTACATTAGGTGCCTTTAAGGCTGAGGTCCTGATATGCTGCAAGGTTGCATGGTCAGATTGGGAAGGTGGGCACTTGGGCACTTGGGCATTGGCCGATGGGCCACTGCCTCAGGGTCACCTATGGGCTGTTTTTTGGGGCTTCTGTAAACCGGCTCGCAGAGACTTAGGGTCATATTTACAAGGAACTGGTGCATCAGCTCCGATGCGCCATTTTAGTTGGTCTTCCTACCTCCCCTCAAATGACACCATGGGAGCGCTGAGCAGGCGTTAAAAATGACACTAGAATGGTGCAGTGAAATCTTGTAAATTTAATTGAGCCGTTATTTGGAACTCCCTGTGTCGGAACTCCCCCCATTGCATACATTGTACCTGGAGCAGGTATAATGTGGTGCAAGGGTTTACAAAGTGGCGCAATGCTAGCATTGTGCCACTTTATAAATATTGCAGATAGTGGGGGAATAGTTAGCGCCGCCGTAGGGTAAATAATGATGCTACGGTGGCGTTATGGGGCACAAGGGGCTTGTAAATATGCCCCTTAATGTCTTCTCCGGGCCCCGACAGACCACTATAATGTGTTGTCAGTATAATGGACACTCCCCTGCCATGCTTTCAAACTGAGGTTCAGGGGCAGGTGTTGTTCTTTCTCTTAGGGCATTCTCACCTTGGCCCTCTGCCTCCAGCGGCTGGCCCAGCCCAGAAGCATTTCCCCCACTGGGCCGTCATTTTCAGGCCATGGTGGGCATGGCGAGAGTGGGAGTATGCAAGCCCCGCTGGAGTTGCAGGAGCAGCCCTGTGTTGTTCTTCATACCTTCCCCTGCCACGTCATTCCCTGAGGCTATACTGGGCTGGGAAGGGGGTAACAGAGGTGGCCTGCCAGGGGCCAGTTGTTGTCATCTCGGTCCCAGTATCTTTCAGGCCTTTGTGGAAAGGTGGGGAATGTTTGGTCACCTTTCTCAGCGAGAAAAAAATTCAGGTGCAGCAGTATGGTCTCAGAGCTGCTGAAGTTGGAACTGGAAAGTACTTTGGAGCTCTGCATCAATTAAAAATCCAGTGATTCTGTGCAAATCACTTAATCTCCCTATCTAAAATGAAAATGAATTTGATCTTGTGCAATGTAGCTGGTGCTCATGGCAATTGCTCCAATGCCTTTAGGACTAGTTCTCACTACATAAATCTGCAAAAAAATATATAAACGATTTGGGACTATGGGCCATGTTTTTTGGAGTGCCTGGGCTGAATGGTGATCCCAATCCGACCCTGCAAAGTTGTATATTTCCAGGGAGACAATGATTGAGTGTTTCAGGATCGGTTGGACTCATAGTTGCAGGACTGAAGTCATGGATAGTCGTGATTCTGTTGAAATGCATTGATGTATGGTAGCTAGGCTGCATTGATGGGCATTCTGCAGGGTTGTGGAAATACAGACGCCGGGTTGCAATGATGCATGGTTGCAGGCCATTCACAGTGTGGGAATATAGGATTGCTAGGTTGCAGGGATTCAATTTGGCATGGCTGTGTGAATGCACCGAAATAGGGCTGCATGGACGAGCACTTGCAACATCCTTTGCTTTAGGGATGCAAAAATGTAGGAGTGAAGAGTTGCAGGGTGCTAGGATCCATAGTGGTACAGATGTGTGGTTGTTGGGCCCGAGTAATGCTCCTAGGAGAGGTTTCAGGGCTGCATTGGTTCCTTATTGCCAGGGTGCAGAGATGCACGCTGCAGGGTAACAGGACTATAGGCATGCATGTTTGCTGGCGAAGGGAATGCAGGGATGTAGGTTTGAATGGCTGCTGGGTTGTAGAGCTTCAGGGGCACACTATCACTAGGCTGGATGAATGTAAGGATGTAGTGTCTAGGTGCTGAAATGCTGCAAGCCTCCTTTCTTGTGGTGATGTATGGCTCCAAGACTGCATTGGTGCATTGTGGGAGAACTGCGTGTTTGCAGAGCTGTGAAGATGCAAGAAGATAGGGTTGCTGGGCTGTAGTAATGCACGTTACAGGGCAGTCGAAATGCAGAGCTGCCTGGGGGTTGCAATGCATACATGATTGTGGGGTTACAGTGCTGCATGTTTTCAGGACGCCCGGACATTCGACGCAAAAGGCTGTTAAGAAATGAAGTTGAGCGCAGATTACAAAATGTGCTCATGCAATGTGGGTAACATTAAAGCTGCATTTGATATGTTTTATCCGCAAAAATACAGACGAGTGGCAATAACAGGACACTGGGCCCAGTCATTGGATTAAACATGCATGCTTGAGGGACGGGGGACCCGGATCTTCCGATCCTAGCCCCGGCCTCGTGGCCACGCTGTAACCCATCAGGCTGCAGGACAGCTAGGTGCTTGCCAGGAGAGGGCAGTGCGGCCACTCCTTGCATGAAAGCTGCCTTTGCACTGCTGCGGGAGAGTGACCCCGCAGGACTGACCTGTGTCAAGGGGCTCCCCGTCCTGCCTGGTCCTGGGAACACAGGGCGTCCTGCACGGTGACTCACCGCTTGATCCCCCTACAACCCCAGAACACCCCCTCGAGCTCGGAATGTTTTCGGCAAAGCCGTGAAATTCTCTGTAGTTTTTTTTCCCGTTTTTTTTTTTTGCTGAGTACAATAGTTGAGTGTACCTGGCTTGGATCCAAGCGCCTTAGCCCCAGGGCTGCGACTCCTCCCAGCCTGAGCAGTAATTTATGTGTGTGTCACTCCTTAGTAAAATAATGCAGCCTTGTTGTTGTTAACCACAGAGGGATGTGAAAGGAAGGTGTGGCCATCAGCAGAACTGTTGGGCCTCTGCCCCTCTACCGGGAAAGAAGGGTTCTGATGAACCACGCAAGTGAAGGATAGCACAGCGATTGAATTCTGGGGAAATTGAGGATGGGGGGGGGTTCGGAATAAGACGTTAAGGCTGCGCAGAGTGAGTGGTAATACTAGTGAGAGAAAGGGCGACAGCGGGAGCTCTAGAGTGAATGACTGCCGGAGAGACAAAGCACTGCAGGAGCTGTGAAAGTTTTCAGGCAGCTCCTGTGGTTAGGGCCCTCAGACAGGCAGACAGCCGCACGCAGGACGGCGACCGAACACAAAAGGCGTGAGCAACATGCACACGAGCCGGGCTCACACAGGGGATTTTCGGCCGTGCACTAGAAAGTATACTTCATCAGCTGCAACTGTAGGCGTGGGTGTGTGAGGGCAATGGGCCTCGACAGCAGTACATCCTGTGTGCTGTCAGCACCACCACTTGCCACTTTCACTTGCCTCTGCTTTGGGTTGGGTTAGGTGCCAGGGCGACATTATTTTTGTTTTTGTTTAGGTGGGGCTACCCTGATCCCTGGTTCTTCCTGAAAGGCGAGCACCATGTCTTCCTGGGCAACGAGCTTCATGCTGCATATCCCCGCAGGCTGGGACAAAAAGACCCCCAGAGGGCCAAAGCATAGCAGAAGAGCTGCGCATAGTGCCTTGAAGTTTTCCAGAGAAGACAGAACGTCCAAAATGGGAGAAAGGCCTTAGGCCGCCATCTATGGCCTTTTTCAATCCATGGGGACCAGTTAATTCTCCAAAATATTACTTTATCTGAAGCATTCTAAATCCTCACACTTCTCCTGCCTCCAGTGAACATTCACCGGACAGTTTAGAGAACTAAAGCAATGGCACCAAAGTGCAATTGAGCTTCCTCTAGGCGCAAAGACTCTCCCTGTAAAACTTGCATCCCAAAACTATGAGTTAGCCTCATTTTTTTTAGATGGAAGATCCGTTTGACAATTTAATCAACCCCCTTAGTCTCTATCCCGTATGGGGTGGGCTAAGTCCCTCGCCGACCACAGGCTTGAGTACTAGAAGAGTGACCTAGAGTCACATTCGTGGTCCCCTGATACTGCCAAGCTGTGCAGTGGTCCAACAGCTGGCCGGTCCTAGTGTCCCAGTTCCAGAGCTTGTGGACTGGGCCTTGAGGTTTGTTTGTGACTCTGTGACCCATTCACGCCCGGTTTACAAGCAGCACCTATGGAAGAAATGTTGGTGACTGGACAAGTGATTGCAATGTTCCCCCACTCCATCAGCATCAGGGCTGTTTTTCAGGCCTCAATTGCACCAAAGCCAGATCGGCACACACGTACACCAGTCAGTCGGTGTCTGAACTCATGTGGCATCCTTGACCGTCTGCAGTGGTATAAACGTCAGGTAGGGTTCAATCAACACTAGTCATTGCCGTGCCACTGCATGCCTAGCACACGCAAGGGTCCAGGACGCACAACCCTGGAAGCACAGACTGAAGAGTGGCCTTTGGTATATAAGATCTCTTTCTCAGCAGCCGAGTAGCGAAAACATCCTGTGCTATGCCTCTCACAGCAGCAACCTTACCTGCTGGGCCGGCATTGCTTTATAGATTGTGCACACTAGTGGGTGAACTCACGCTTGCCTGGGTCAGTTGGGATAAAATAAAGTAAAGACCGGACTTGAAAGGCACCCAGTTCAGCCTAGTTACCATTCACTCCACACAAACCACCCAACAACAAACACACAGACTGACAGAAGGTTTCTAGCTTTCTCATCGCTGGCACGCCTTGGTAAAGAATGTGACGCCTTGCCACAGCGCCCTGCTCATCTCTCTGTTCTGCTTAATGGTGGGCCGTGTCTCTCCCTGGCTGAGAATGCTCTCTAGCCAGCAGGTGTGAACCATGCCCCTGATTCTGTAAGAGACCCCTCGCCTCACCTTACGCAGAAGTTTTCTGAGTGTTTCCATCCCAGGGAAGCTCGCCCTCTGCTTTTAAGTGCCTCTTCTACTGATCATGAGGTTGCACATGCTGAGCCACAGAGCCACTTTCACGTGGACAATCACTAATGGCGCTTTGGCACTTCTGTGTGTGCTGCACAATGCAGCACACACAGAAGTGCCAAAGCGTCATTTTTAAATGATTGTGTATGTGCAGGAAGGGACACCTTCCAACAGATAAACAATCATTTCTGGCATTTTGCTTTTTCTATGCGTGCAGCAGAATGCAGCATGCATAGAAAAAACAAAAAATGAGGAGGAATAAAAGTATTCCTCCTCGTTGCGCCTTGCTAATGCCACCCCTGGGGGTGGCATTAGATTTTAGGCCTACCTCAGGTTTACGAAATTTCATAAATCTGAGGGAGCGTCAAAACGCAATGGGTGTTGCTGTGCCACGCCAACAGCAACACCCATTGCATGCCCCTTCCACGCTCAGTGCTGCGTTGAAGGGGCGTATTTACAAGGTGGCATTAAGCCACAAAAAGTAGCTTAACTCCACCTTGCACGTACGGCGCAGTGCTAACTGCCACAGGAGCGTCACAAAAGTGACGCACCTGTGGCACTAGGGGCTTATAAATATGGCCTGAAGTACCTTTGAAACCCAGCACATTTTAAGCGATGTTTTTATTGGTTGTAACAGAAGCATCGACCCTCTTGTCAAGTACTCTAGCCCCCTCCGCTTCTAAAAGTGAAATATCTCCTACATGTGCCAAGTCGTCGCTCGATGATTTTCTACATAATTCATCCCCTTACCATAACCAGGCTATTGACTGTGTGGGCAATTCATTTCTGCCATTTGAAAAACCAAGAGCTATTTCCAGGTAAGTTGTCAACTGTATTATTGGCAAACACAAATGGAGAGGACCGTGGGGTTCTATTAGGAATCCTCTTTTTAGGTCTAGTGTTAACCAAGACCTTTTGGTTTTAATAACATTGCATATTTAAAGTATTTACAGGGTCATTCAGCCACCCCTCTTGATCCATTGGTCCGTTGTTGTGTCATTCATATTTTTCAACTACGTACTACAGCATACCGCATGGGGCAATGGACCAGCCCACTTCCGCAACTGCTAACTTCACTGTGAGTATCGACATTCTGCTCTTTTACAAGGAGCGCATCCAAGCACAAAGGGCCTGATTCTAACTTTGGAGGATGGTGTTAAACCGTCCCAAAAGTGGCAGATATACCACCTACCGTATTACGAGTCCATTATATCCTATGGAACTCGTAATACGGTAGGTGGTATATCCGCCACTTTTGGGACGGTTTAACACCGTCCTCCAAAGTTAGAATCAGGCCCAAAGTGTCTCTCTTTAGTACCTCGGACTATTATGGCTATGTGTGCTTTTTAATACCAAACACTGCTTTGCATCAATGATTTTTCTCACATTGGTGAGGGCCAAGCATCTCTTTCAAGTATAATGTTTCCATGACAAAACTAACATTGACAAAGCCAAAAGGCACATAGCAAACGTCAGAACTATTGGCTTTGCCAATGCTTCTTTTAGCTAAGCAAGGTAAACATATCAGTTCCATGAGCCATGTCAGCTGATGCCATCACATGCATGTGCAGTGATAAAGACGTGTAAGCCACACATATTGTTCTATGAAACATTGCAATGGCCTAATATAGTGAAGGAACAGAGATCACTTTAACCTCTGCCTTCATCCCATTCAGAGGCCCTTGAGACCCTCACAGGTGATTTGCAGCGCTTTATAAATCCTGATTGATTGAGAGGAGCTAAAATGTGATCACAGTGTAAGCCGGGCGCACTATGCACGCAAAAGACACCTCATGCAATACCCAACCATACAACATGAAACACAGCTCACACATATGTATAACAAATCCGTCACGACACTCATGATGCATGCATCACATACCTACATTTTCTCTCCACACTGCTTTGTTTACTGATAAAGTTCAACCTAAATTTCTCCCTGACTAAACTCAAAGGCCATAAAAAGTAAATTGAGTGCAAAAAACACATGCCATAGAAATCCACCTCTCCATGTTTCATAACGGAACACAGCCCTTAATTTGTGGCTCTGTTCGCTGGTGCTCAGAACTGCTACTTATTTACAAACACTGGCACTTTATTGTGACAGTCCACAACATGATGGCGCTGTCTGACTTTTTTTCTAAGACCAGCAAGTGATTCACAATGCCATATACTTAAAAAAGCATAATGAACTAGCCTATCAAGTCCATTCTCAGAACTCTAGGTGGCTTAGAATAGTGCAAAATGTCACACGTATATCAGTGTGAGTGATAATAGTAATCACTTAGAACTAGCTTTTGGTAGATCTAGGAGGGGCAGTAGATGGTGTGAGCCCAAATGGGTTGCTAAATAATAAGTTGGATCCTGACCTTTTCGTTTTTACAAATTAACCACTGATGACATCCCTACACTACATGTGACATGCACCAGCATTGCATAGACAGAACACATTGAAAGCAACACAGCGTGCTGTAGTCATCACACATGTTCTACAGGTATCACAATACATGTTCAACCTTGAATGCAAATCCACTGTGTTGAGAAAAACGATAATCTTACTCCACAAGAAAGCTGCGCCTAACACGGAGGTGTCAAACACACACCGCTCCCAGCACATGTTGATGATCACAGATTCTCTGTACAAGGCACATCACCGTACATGCTACATTTTACATGTATGCAGTGCTTAATTTCAGCTGGTGGTTTCCGGTGCTCAGCATCAGCACTGTATTGTCAATACTAGAATTTCTGGCAGGCTGGTCCATGGTGCATTGTTTGTGTAATTTTGTGATGAGCAACAAAAGTTGTTTAATAATTCCATACACATTAAAATCACTAAAATCTGCTTCCCTATGCTATAAGAACAGATTGGGTAGCAGCTATTAATCATTTCTAATGTAAATATTAGAAGTCTGAATCCTCACACTTGTTGGAGTGTGGCTGTTATTAGTTATGTTGGTACTGTCATATGCAGTGTTGGCGGGGGCAATGGGTGGTGCAGCCTACAGTGGCCTCTCGACAAGGGTCCTGGCACTTATTTTTTTACAAATCAAGCACTGCATGTGTCACCCTCATGCCACACAGTGAACCATGTATCATGCTAAGGTCACTTAATAAAGTGCACACATACTGGGACAGACCTGTGCTCAGTATAACAGCACACAATCAGCGCTGCCTCCAGCACACAGCTCAAATCGCACGAGAACAACGACTTGGTACAAACAGAACAGGAGCTGACCTTAAACACACTTTAAAAGCCCATTCTATGGGGGTGCAGGCAGCCGGTCTTGGGGGACCTGGGGCCTGAGAGTCCAGGCTCAGTCCTGCCCTGTGCAAGGGAGCTTGGGAAAGGGAAGCTGAGCAGGCCCAGCCCCGGCCCTGAGTCATGGGATTCCTGGAGCCTCAGGGTGGGGCCTGGCTCGGGGCCTGGAGAGACAGGAGACAGCTCCGTGCCGATTCCAGGTGCTTCGGTGCTCTGAGTCACCTTGGAGGAGGGTGGGGCACCGCTTGTGCTGCCTTAAACCACGGTAATCACAGAACCTCCTTCAAGGCAGCTGCAGGTGCCAGCTTGTATCCACTGCAGATACCAACATGAAGACTGGGCAGGCCATGTTGGTGGAGCCGCCGCTGACAGCTGGTGCAAATCCAACTTCTCCATCTTGCTGTGCCAAAGACCTTAGAACGAGCGATTTTGTTGTCCCTATCGTTGTACAAATGTTGCTTTAATTCAATGTTGACCTTCAGCAGTCCAGTACTGACCCCCAGGCCCAGTGCTGTCAGTGTGCACCAATCCTGGCCTGCAGCTTCCGCTGGCTCTGTCAATCCCCACCAACCCTGACCTGCAGAGCTCACTTGTACTCCAGAACCGAGCCCCAGGCCCGGTGCTGTCAGTGCACACACGTGTCCTAGGCCCAGTGCTGCCAATGCACACCAAAGATGACCTGCAGCAGTCACTGCTAATCCAGTACAGAGTCATGGGCCCAGCACTGTCAATAAGCATAAATCCTTACCAGCAGTGCCCACTGTTACTTCTGTACCAAGCCCCAGGCCTAGCACTCTTAGGCCCATGTTTATACTTTTTGGCGGAAACCTGCGTTAGCCAAAAAGTATAGCGTCGGCTAGTGCCATTCCTAGACGCCGGACATTTTATAGAATGGCGCTAGCCGGCATTAAGGCCCTGTTAGCGTCCTTGGAAAGGACGCTAACAGGGTCGGAGAGGCGTAGGGGGACCCGGGGCTTGGGCACCAAATTTTGGTCCTACACTGTTTAGAGGCAAAAAAATTGCCTCTAGGCACTGTAGAGCCATTTTCTGGCAAACAAGCACCACGGACATGGCTCCTGCCTTAGTAGAGACAGGAGCCATGCCCATCACCCAAATGGCCATGCCCAGGGAATAAATGTCCCCTGGGCATGGCCACTCGGGCCAGCGCCATGCAGGGGGCCCCAAGTCAGGGCCCCCGAGTGGTGTTGGGCAAAAAAAATAAAAATACTCACCGGACTTACCTTTGATGGGTCCCCCATCCTTAGGTGACCTCCTGGTGTGGGCAGCGGTGGGTGGGGTGTCCCTGGGTCAGGGAAGGTCATCTGTGGGCAATTTCCATGGTCTCCGACTATGGAAATATGCTTACAGGTCCCCTTATGCCTGCCCAGACCCAGGAGTAAAATAATGGCGCTAAGCAAGTTTAGTGCTATTATTTAATGCCCCGTGCTGGATTTTAGCATGGGGGGATAAATATGGCACAAAGGTCATATCGTCCTTTTCTGGATGGGAACGCCTACCTTGCATCTCATTGATGCAAGGTAGGTTTTCCCCTCCAGAAAACGACGTAAACTCCATAACTTTGGCACTAGATGTGTCTAGCGCCAAAGTATAAATATGAAGGTAGGTTTGCGCTGAATTAGCTGAAAAAATGATGCTAATTCAGTGGAAACCAAGTATAAATATGGGCCTTAGTGCCCACCAGTCATAACCTGCAGCGCCCCCTGCTACTACTGCACTGGGCCCCAGGTCCACTGCTGTCAACGAGCATCAATCCCGAGCAGCATCACCTCTGCCATTCCAATACCTGGGCTCTTACAAATGTCTGCCGTTGCTCCCCTGTCTGATTTGAATTCCATTCCTTGCCCCTGCATTTACAGCAGTGTGATGTGACATAGCTCGGCCAATGCACCTCAGACCTGACGGACCATTCCAAGAGGCAGCAACCCTCTCATATCTTCCATTAAGGGCATCCACCAAGATCACTCTGTCAATGTCATGACATGCAACACACCTGATATCACAGACCTGTTGCTGTGCCTGAAACAGTAGGCCGAGGAGGCACCGGCTACGATCCTTACTCCTTCCCACTCAGCCGAGACAATTGCAAAATATTTACTCCAGCCTTGGTTACATACGGGCCACATTTATTTAGAAAATACCACATCAAATCAAAGTATTTCAAACACATTTCAACTCATATAAAGAGATGAAACGTTTAACAGTGTGCCACCATTTTTGACAAAATCTAATCTGTAAATCCTAGTCTTATTTCCTCACGACCATCGGATTGAGGAGACACATCCTTGCAGCCAGGACAGGGTCTGAAGACCCCCTTGTCAGTGAACATGACTGCCATGGAATGCACTGGTACCTCTCACTACAGCCCTGCAACAACCTATTTGTCAGATCAGCGACTGCATGCACCCCAGAAATCCTCTTCTTTTTCTACAGTCCCTCGTTCCCCCGCCACACTCCACGCCTTCCAACAGCCCCCCCCCACACACACACAAACATACACACACAACACTCTCTCAAGACATCTCAACCAGAACTACAGGGCATTTTACTGCCCTGCCTCCAACCTCATCCGGTTTTCAGCTCTGAATGCAGGCTGCATTTTGAGAAAGAACACTAAATTACACCCTATACCAGGTGTCTTTCTCTCAGTAATGCGTAAAGGGGCCCGGGCGTGTTTTGACACGAGATCACCTCAGAAGCACAAAAATTCCAACGCAAGTAACACTTAACTGTTCCTCTTTAGGTGAAACAGCCATTCACCTGTGACCAAAACAATCACAGTTTTTTATACGGGTTCTTCTTGTGCACGTCTGAGGCTGGCAGTGTATGCTTGGTTGGACACCCAGCCGGCATCTATCAGTGCAAGAAGTAACCTGATGCACGTGGATGATCATAGCGGTGGACGTCTCGAGAAGCACACCTGCAAATCGCGGCTCCAGAAATTGATTAATTGGCCAATTTTCACCCCCTCACACTTTTATGCAAGACTGGAGCATGAGAGAAGAACACATGATTGGCACTCAACACTCTCGTAGACAGGATGTCCTGAAACTCGTGAAGTCCTAACAGAGCTCCTCACCAGCTGGTGAAGAAAGGTCTTCTGCTCTCAACAGTGATAAAATTGCATTTCACAGACACCATGTTTCACATAAAGTTCAAACAGAGCTGGGGGCCCTATCTAAAATCAGAAAACTGATACATATCTGGGCGTAGATTCCTCTGTGATCCACTATGGGATCGCAACATTAAGCACGAGCTGAGGCGCTCCATCTCAAAAATCGAGAGAGGCAAAAAAGATTAATACAGAACGTCTCCAGGGCAAAGTGCTTGAAAGATGTCATTTAATTTCAAGTGAAACTCACTTTAAATATTTTTTAAATAAGTAGAATGTTTACAAGGGCAAGTGTTTAAAACAATTTGATAAAGGAATGGATTTGTATGAGCCTTCCTTCCGGACTTTATGACATTCAAAGAATCAAATGAGATATTAATCAACTGCTTATAAGGATATTTCAGGGCATATAATAGTCATCTTCTATAACTTTTATTTCATTAAATATTGCATGTGTCTGGCTGGTCCGAAAAATCAAATAGATAAAGGAGAACTGACTCTTGGTTTCAGCAACATCCTTAGCAACAATTCTATTATAACAGTCAGTCTTTAAAAAAAATATTTTAATATTTATTTTATTAGAAGTATTTGGAAAGTTTAGCCCTAGTTAAGAAAGGAACAGCAGAGAACTGTGCATAGCCAGTGGAGTTCGTATCCTACCTATATTCTACAAAATGAAACAGGGAAGTTTCCAAACTGGTAATGGGGGTGTTTACCTGAGTTGCGTAGGGCAAAGGAGGGAGGGAGAGCTGATGGGGAACAGATGTGACCAAATCCTTGGTGACATGAAGATGGTAAAGAGATGGGTCTTTAGATAATCCCGAAGGCTGTAGAAGAGAGTTCACTCTACCGGCAGGTTTGCTAAGAGGGGACAAGGGAGTGCTCAAGAATCTGAAAAAAGGCAATCCCAAGTGAAATAAATCAACTACAAAACAAAAATTGAATTTGCCTTTGCCAGCATCATGCATGAACATATCTTCCTGAAGGCCATAGGGACCAGAGTAAAAGAAGGGAAGGCATTCCAGAAGGGGGGCATTTCTTTTCAAATCGAAGAATCTCTTCCTTTCTTTGGAGTTAGCTGGGGTTTGAAGGTACTTCCTGGTAACATTTATTACAACTAGATTTGCAACGAAAACACTGAATAAGAAAACAGCTAAGAAAGCCTCCACATAGCTCAGTGCATCTGCCTTGCTGTCCTGATTATCAGGTTGACGAGCAGCCATGATCAAGACTGCCCTCCCAAAAATCTAAGATCAAAAGGCCAATTCATTGTTGCTGGGGGAAGGAACTACATGTGTCCCCTTTCATTGAGAGTGAGTGTATATTGTAGCACTTATCAGGACAAAGTCACACATATTTAGAAGAGCCAGAAGTAAAATGCCACAAGGCTAGATGGTCTGAAGACAGATGAGTGATGGCTGTTGAACCACTGTTAACTCAATTAGAAGAGTCTTTCTGTCTGTCTCAGAAGTTCCAGGACTACACCTCTTAGAGGTAGGGGGAGTCTGAAAGCACAACAGCCTCACTGCATAATCCTCCAACACATGAAGGAGGCCCTACGGAAACAATGAATTCAGGAATCATTAGAACACGTGTAGCCCTTTTGAGGAACACAATCAGAAGCCTGGTTTGTACCTGCTGGTATATCCTCAGTAATATTATACACTGGTACTACCCTCCTGTCCCATAAATGTGCGTACTCCCCACCGCCCCCATTGATGTCTCCTCACTGGAGCTGAAATACCCCTTAGGTTGTATCTTGTATTCTTATATTGTTTTTTTTCTTCTTGTTTTATATTGTTTACACAAAAGACATTGAAAATCAACTTAACACATTTATGTTAATTGTCAATATAAGAAAGTAATGTGAATGCTACAGACTTGTCATATATGTCTGTACTGCGTGTTAACTGTATACAAAAAAACACAATAAAAAGATACAAACCAAAAAGACAACAGGCTTCAAGTAATGTTATCTCTTCTGCGGATGAGTTGGTCCTCCAAAGGACAGGTACACCCTTCATTGCATCCATTACCATGCTTATTCATTTCCAGCATAGAGGTGGACATCGGAATGGCATGACAAATTGATGCATTCCCTAAAGACATTTGTACCAAGAAATACATTTGTGGATGTCATGAACAATCCTCTATTCAACGACCAAACCTCTCCTGTCCCAATTTAAAGAAGAACATTTACAAAATAACTGTGGAAGGACAACAGGACTTCACTGAAGTATTAGATGTGAGTAAAGTCAATTAGAGATATACTGGCAGCTCGGAGTGGGTGGCAGGGCACAGGGCCGGACTGGAACCCAAAGCAGCCCTGTCAAACTTTGTGCAACCAGCCCCTAAAGGGTGCATAGCGAGCAAGGCTGACCACTACAATGGGACCTGCGGGGTTTGTCCCCTCCCAAGAACATTTAAGACAAAATGGCAAAAATTGTGCATTCTACAACACATTTCCCATTATATATTCAACTGTATTCATTTTAAGACACGGTAAATGATGACCTTACAGAGCACAGGGATACAGCAATCTTTATTGGAGTTATTCAATGATTCTCTCGCCATCACCCTTTAACAATGCCTCTCTTCTCTCCATAACCCCTCTCTCACATGTATTTCATTTGTTTTTATAGCACCTCTCCTACCAGCGTAGGGTGTTGGAGCACTTTACATCACACACACATACAGAGACAATGAATAATACATGTGTAAATCAGAGTATAGAAAATGTTACATAAGACAAAGGTGAGTACAAGGTGTAGGATTCACATTTCATCCATACTAGTAGATATGTTTGAGAGTGCTTGGTCTAGGGAACTATAAACTCAGAATTTAGAACTGAACACAGACATTAGGGTTGATTTTACTAACAAAAATTTATATCTACCCAAAATTAGGATAAGTAAAGGTGGGAAAATATTACTTTCTAGCCTGTACAATGCAGTTGGCATGCAGGTCTTTGATGACAGTTCATAGCTCACTGTGCTAGATTATGATTGTAACTTATGAACTGCACAGTAACAAAAGGAGCTCTGTAACAAAAGCAGTAATTCACTGAGCTATGCACATAAAGTACTATTCTGTAATCTGCATAGTACACATTCTTTGCAGCAAGGATATTAAGCCTCTGCGCTACCCTAGATGAGTCAAAGCTGCCACTAGACAAAACCCTGATCTCTCTCCAGCAGGTACATTAATCACCTGAGTTATCTTGGCACTTTAATTGTTACCTGAAAACTGTTAGCTATGCAGGGAACTCTGCAGTGCTGCACTGTTACAATAATGCCTCTTGCCCAACAAAAGCTGCCCCCGCCCTTCCAGGGAAACGCCCGATGCACAGCACAGCCAGTCCGGCTTTGGCTGGGCAACGCAGCCCTCACACTGTCAAATCTACTCATAATTATCAAGCGCAAGGTGACAATTAAGCAGGTCTTTGCTCTGAGAAAGACAGGCAAATGCTATTGGGTGTGGTGACAAATGAACGCAGTTCTTGTGTATTTCAGGAGATTCTTTCGTGTGCCGCAGCCCTTCCCATCTTGTAAATCTGTCTGATGAGGATTCCACGCAACACACAGAAGGGCCTTCTACCTCCTCCCGCAGCTTCCCATGGGAAGGACGTGGTCTGAAACTACTCCCAAATGGGAAACTGAAGTCGGGGATCCTGGTTGGGTCTCACTGCGATTTGAGTATGCAGAGGGGGCAGTGGTACCAGTGAGCTGTGGTGGCCAGGAGAAGAGAGGGCAAAAAACACAGAGGTCTTATGAACATAATAAGATCCCATTTTCAATAACCTAGCTTCCACTGCTCCAGAAGCCATCAGTGAAGTGGTGGGTAACTGTAGGGTACCTCTGAAAAATCCATGCTGATATGATGGGAGGTGCAAGAAGGTAAATGCAGACTATGCACAATGCAGCAAAGAAATAAAAGATAAGTGCTACTTTTCTTAACATACATTTGTCTCCACAATTTTGTGGGCCTTTTAATTCTCTCCTAAGGTTTTGCCAGGTAGTCAGTCTCCATTTGCAACCCAGTGGCGAAACAAAACTTGAGGAGCCCCCCTGCAAAGTACCTGGAGCCCCCCCTCCCGGACTCAGTCAGGGGCCTGATGCCCATGCACAATTTTCTGTGCTGATGCCCCCCCCCCTCACAGCATGGGCTGCTGGGGGCTTTGTTATACAACTGGTACAACCAATTCTTAGCTTCAAGTAATTCAGAACTATGTGTTCTCTTTCTTGGTGGATTTGGGTAGTGTGGCTCACTCTTCGGTCAGGTCACGGTTTTAGCCCATAACATTCAATATGGTTTCAAGATAGTGCACACCACAGAAGTATCAAGAACACTCTACAAGAACCATTGCAGAAGTAGCCAGTGGCCTCTCAGGTTTGTACACACAATTGATTGTGCAACAAGACACTGATGGGCGTCTGACCCAGAGAGTTTAACTCTTGCTGCAGAGCTAACAAATACTGAAGAAAAGGTGGTGGGTCAAGCCTGCCACCCATTCAGTTGGATTGGTTAGTTTACTCTCTCACTAAATGTATTCTGCAACATTGTCTGAAAGCTGCTTCTGATTTATGTTGTCTCCAGTGTAAAAATTTACAGTGCCCCTCACACAAAAATGCCTCTGTCACTCACTCAAAAGCTAATATGATGACATTTCTTCTAGACGTTTTCAGGTCCCCTTCCTGGTGCTTCTGATGGTGCACCCTCCCATTTAGCAAATATTGACACTTGGTCTCCACAGTGTACCACAATTTATATTTAAAATTCTAGTCCAACAAGCAAATGTGCTACTTCAGTAAGAATATTGGACTGTAAAGGTAAATTCGATTTTCCTGTGTAAGGGCCCTCGGTGCAACTAACTTTTAGTGCACGTTTTTCACTTCTTCACACGGTGTAAACAACACAGGGCTTCTGCCCAACTGCCTCACATGGGAAACATTCTACCTTCATGAGAACATATGCACAGTCTTACAGTGGTGCCTGGGTAACCGTGCATCCTCAAGGAAACCGTGCAAGCAGGGGCTCCTGTCCGAGGATCATTGTTACATTAGGCTCTCCTCTGAACTGCACATGCTGTAGGCCTCTTTTGAAGGGTTGTCTCTCCATATCGAACTTTTCATGTGAAAAGCCCTATTTCTCCTCATACTTTTCAGCACTAGTGTTGTTACCTTTAAAGTTTCCCTTCCTCCCCTTTAGACAATCGTACAATGATGACACTAAGGGGCATATTTACAGGCCCCTAGCACCTCCTTGTGGTGCCCTAGCGTCATTTTTGTTATGCTAAGGAAAGAGGCCTTGTCCCCATGCCAGATTTACAAAGTGGTGCAAAGCAGGCATTGTAACCCCTTGTGCCACATTATGCCTGCGCCAGGCATAATGTATGCAAGGGGGGTGTTCCCTTGTTAAGAGGCCCAGAAAAATGACACAGTGAAATTTAGGAGATTTCACTGCACCATTTTCCCATAATTTTCAATGCCTGCCCAAAGACATGCTTTAAAGTGACGCTCCCATTGTTCCCAGTGGGCCTTCACACGCATTGCTGGACTAGCGGCATCATTTTTGGAGCTCATCGACCAATGCACCACAATAATGTCAAAACTGTTGATTCTATTATGCTAATGTGCGCCACGGTGCAACGTATTCCAAGGTGAAGTTAGGGGGATACGGGGGGGGGGAGGGGGGAGCGCAAGAAAAGTGCTGCATCATAGCTGATGCAACACTTTCTTGTAACACGCCCCTAAATCCGCATCAACACCCAGGTCTACTAGCCAGTGGGCAACGAAAAACTGCAGGCCTCCACCCTTCCAGACTTACTCAGCTCTCAGTTCGGGGTATTGTACTGTTACACTGTCCACCAACCCCGCCACACCCCCCTCTGCCCCCCACCCCCTCGAACCGCGGTGGCCTTTGTCACGCCACTGCTACTGGCCCTCCGCCCCTCTCTTCACTATCAGGACACTCACACGCCAAACAATTCTCTATCTCCTGTGACAGAGCCCACTCTACCCAGCTGCATGGAAGGACAATTTGAGGAAATTTCGCCCTTCAATAAAAAGAATTTACAAAGTATTTCAATTGCAACTTTTGAAATCTCTCTCGTTTTCATGTCTACAAGTGCATTTCTCCCTGGCTCCATTGCTTGAAAGGCAAAGAAGGGTGGGGCAGCCTGGGCTCTGTGTGAAAGGCAGGATTTTGCTTGCTCGGAGTTTTTGTTTATAATTAAAGCTCATTGAATAGCATTCTGGCCCCACCCAAAGCGCGGCTGAGCTGTTCACACGCACACCCTTTCATTCCTGCAGCCACCTGAGCGCTCCCTGCACGGCAAAGGCCTGTCACGGACTCTTTAAGGGCCATGTGAATTATGCCTGAGTTGGACATTGCTCACATTTTCAGCGCCTAGCTCATCATTTTTACAAGTGACAGGCTGCATTAGGAGGGTAGTGCCCTCGTGGTATTTCGCACTAGTCAGCAGAACGAATGAGTGAATTAAACTTGTCAGGGCAGTGCAACATAACCACCGAGGCGGGAGGGTCCGAGATGAGCCAAGAAGGTGTAGGCGTTTGTAAGAAATGCAAGGATCGAAGAATTCACGCACGGCATCAATTTCAGATCGCACAACCAGTGCTGTCCCTTTTCAAGAGGGGTGGCTGTCGTGCGTGCCTGGGGGGTCGGTGCTATGGATCTCGGTGTGTGCCCTCTGTGTGCGTCTCAGTTTCCAGTGCCTGCAAAAAGTAAAAGAGTACAGTCTGAGAGGAAGCATCTGAGCGCGCAGTGCTGGGGGAACGTGCCTCCACGTGCAGTACTGAGGGAAAGAACAATCTCAGTGAGTGTGCCTCACCGAGTAGTTCCTAAAAGGGGCTAAATCTCAGTATGTGTACCTCATGGTGCCGAGCTGAGGGAATGTACAAACCCATGAATGCAGTGTGAGAAAGCTTGCATTCTGGCTGTGCATGCCCCAGACCAGTGCATCCATGATGAGCGAGCAGTCACTGTGTATACAGCCAAGTGCATGTGGCCTTTTGGTCAGTGTGTGATCTTAGTTCATGCAGGTAGGTGTGCTGGGGCTCACTGTGAGTGTATAATCACAGTGTGTGCACCTAGGAGTAGGCCTGATTTTGAGTATGTGATGTTCCTGTGTGTGTGACAATGCAGGACTCGGTGGTGAGGGTGCAATAATGGGGTGCACCACCAGGTGTGCAAGGTTTGACCGTGGCTGCGGCCACAGTGTGTATCTAACTAAGCTGGGCCTGATGGTGAGCGTGCAATGGCTGTATGTGTAACTCAGGATTCCAGGCCTGGATGATTTTGTAACCTTGTCATGTTTCACTAATTGTGCAGTGCCTGGCGGTGAGTGTGCAATCAAAGTGAATGCAAGTAAATGTGCAGGGTCTAGAACTGAGTGCATAACATCAGCATATGTTGCTAATTTTACAGGGCTTGGAGAGGCACAACCTGTGTAGCGAAGCGTGAAAGACCAGGCCTGAGTCAGTTTTCTTAGCGTGCAGATAGGTGCACAAAGCCTGATAGGGAATAGCATGTTTAATGCAATAGCAGTATGCACATCTTAGCGTACAAGACATAATGAGTAGTGTATGATTTTAGTGTGTTCAGCGAAGTGTGCAATGCTTAATTAGTCTGGGTTTTATCACGGCATGTGTAGCTAAAATGCATAGGCCCTGGAGGTGAGTGCTCCACTGCAGTGTTATCAGGGGAGTGTGCACGGTCCAGTACTGAGTCTGTCAATTTTTAGTAAAATGCAAAGTGTGCAAGGCTAGGTTGTTTGTTTAAGATCTTGGTTCAATATCTTAGAAGGCAGGGTCTGGTGATGAGTGTGCAATTGCAGTATGTGCAATTGCACAGAGACTGTGCAGTCTGTAGATGGTGTATGATCTTTGCGCTCCCACATGTGCAGGGTGGAGTGGTGGTCATTGGGACAACACACTACATGCTGCTAAGTTTACAAGGCTAGGTATTGAGTGTGGGCTCTCACATGGAGAGGACACGTATATGACCTCTGTTTTTTAGCACCTAACTTCTCTCGTCTCCTCTTCAGCCATCCATATCCTTTTTCAAAGACATCCTGAGACACGGTTCCGTTTTTTTAGTGAGAGATTCACATCTCAGGCCCTATTTATTTACATAGCAGGCTCAGCAAAATTCATAACACAACAGAGAACTTCTGTTTATAAGGTTATAAGACAGAAACATTTTCCTACATACATGGTCCGCTAGACATTGAGTTACTTCCAACCCAGTACTTCTCTGTGCATCAAACATTTTGTGAACTCACGGTTCCCACCTGGTCCTCCAGCATCTCAGACTTTTCAGACCCTCTAAAAGCTACACCTCAGGGCAGAAAAAGAAATCCACTAATGATAATCCATGTTCACCTTACTCGTACTGGAGGGCCCTCATCCTACCCATCTGAAGTACCCCATCACCTGCTGGAGAGCTAATCTATGCAACTGGCCATAGTCTGGCCACCTGGAGCATACCACATCCTCCCCACCACAAATGGCCACCATACCATTTTGCAAGAGTGTATGTGTGTAAGGCAGATAAGGACCATGTAAGCAACCCCCCCCCCCCCCCCTCCACAAAATGTAGATGTTTTAAAGATTTCTGCAAGCGTCCCATTTGAGGAACATGTGAAACTGGTGTTCTCTATGCCTTGCTCCCTGCGAGATGCCTTGGGGACCCAAAGTGCAAAAAAAGGCAAAAACAAGGCAACACTATCACATGAAAGAGAACAGCATTAAAAACAATATAGCATGCAATGCTACTCCCGGAACCCTTCTAAAACAGTGCCTGAACTTAGAGTGCTATATGAGGAGGGTGTGATATTGAACTTGCACTCAAGTATGTGCAGGTAGGCGTGTTAGGCCTAGTAGTGAATTTGAGAGCATAGTATCTGTATCTAGTAGTGCAAAGTATGACGATCAGTGTTCAATTGAAATGTGTGCAACTAAGTATGCAATATGTGGTGTTGCGAAGTATGTGTTCTCAATGTGTGTAGCTAACTGTGTAGGGCCCAGTTGAAAAAGTGCATTCACAGCAAGTAACTAAGTGTGCAATGCCTGGTAGTGCACGTGTGGACTTAAACTGTGCAGGTAAGTAAGCATGGTCTATCGATGTGAGTGTAATTATTGGGTGTGAAACTAAGCCTGCCAAGCTTGGCAATGGATATGACATTTTAGAGTAAGTAGTTTAATTGGTGGCGCTTGGGCTGGACGTATTCATATCAAAGTGTGCAGCCTAGTGATTAGTGAGTGATCGCAATGTGAGCAATTCACTTTGTAGTTTCTGGTGGTGTGTGGCTGTTCCAGTGTCTGCGCATCGGTAATGAAGATGTGGAGTCAGATGGTCAGTTACATGTTCAGTGCCTGGATAATCTCAGTACTGATGGCGTGGGCTGTGGTGGTGCATATGAGTGTCAGCATCCACGCCATTTAAACGGTTTTTTGTCCCTGTGTGTGAGTGATTGGCTCACTTCATTCCTGGATGGGAGTGACTGAATCACTGCTTGTATGGGGCTCAGTAGTGAATGGCTGTTCCCCCTGTGTGTTCCTGCATTGAGGCCACGGGGTCTAGTGGTGAGTAACTGCTTCAGTACGTGTCTCAGTACTGACAGTGTGTGTCGGCTGGTGGTTGGCTGGTAGAGGACACATTTCACCACTCTATCGTGATGAATTGCTGATTCAGTACATGTCTCGGGAATGAGGGCCTTCTGCCTGGCCATGAGTACGTGTCTCATTGCTGAGGGTGCGGCCTACAAGTGCGGGCACATTTTCAGCACTGCTAGCTGAGGACCCAGTGTTGATTATTTGGGTCCATTTGTGTCTATCAGTGCTGCAGGGCGGGCGTTGAGTAGGCGGGTCACTGAATATCAGTACTGAATGTGAGTACCAAATAGTGTCCAAGCACTGCAGATAAACCCAGCGTTGTTTGTGTCAGAGAAAGTGTCTGCTGGTTTGTGTCAATACATAAGCATGTGTTTGCGTGTCTGCAGGTTTGTGTTAGTACATAGGCATGTGTTTTGCATGTTGGTATAGAGGCTGTGGGACCTAGGTCAGTGCAAGCATGTACAGTACTAAAACAAAGCCCGTACAGTACTAAGAACACGCATCTTGCGGCGCACATCAAAGTAACAGAACCCCTTATCCACAGCTCAGCTCATGTGCTTAAGTTGAGCCGGTGGGGGCAACCAGCACTTATTTTTTAGTACTGCCACTTATTTTTCTGCATCAGACGTTTACAGAGAGTAAGAGAGAGGAATCAAACAACGTGGAAAGGCGGAAGACGAGAAAGACGGAATAAATGTCCCAAAGAGAGAAGGCAGAAACCTACACGATAGTGCCAAAGGGGCAGGGAGTGTCTGATAGTGGATTCAAGAGGCATGGGGTGGATTTAAGACTATGCAGCCTTGATAATCAGCGCCCCGCGGGGCTCCGAGCAGAGCTTTAGGCATTGACGCTCATTTGTTTTTTCAAGTTAAGCACTGATCAGTTCCAAGGACCCACAGTCTTCTTGGTGCAACTGAAAGTTTCTGAATAAACAACAGTAAAATTAATATCTGTTTTTTGCTCACAGGCCTGAATGTGCCCCTAGGTCACGTGCCTCCTTGTCCTCTTTGAGATTCTGGTCCACGTGTCGAGAATAAGGCGGTGTGTACCGGCAGGACACTAGTTAATATCCTCAGACGATGCTCTCACAGAAGGGCCACCGCCTTGGGTCACGCCTTTACTACTGCACACGCCCTACGTGTCATACTCGCTCGCTGAAGTGTGCACTCTGCTCCAATAAACGTGCCACGCCCAACTCTTCGCCTCCTGTAATCTACGCAGTTGTACTCCGATGTTATTCCTTACTTTATGGTTCTGCCCGTGTGATACCACGCTCGTCCACTAGGTGTCACAGAGACCTTTCTGAACTCGCTTTACTTTTACTTAATTCATAAATGTGATTTACTTGGCGACTCGTTCTATAGGAGGCGGCTCCTTTCTACTACGCCTTTGAGCAAAACGATACGTTACCTCTGTCTGCAGCAGGGTAAACCTGGAGGGAATTGCTTTCGCTTATGCTTGTTTCGGAATAAGACATTGTGCAAATTGGTTTTCAACAAGCTCAGTCTACTCTTTTTGAGTTAAAAATCGATCTAACCGTATTTGGCGCTTTCTCTACTACATAAACCGCAGCATAAAATGGCAAGATTTTAAGTCAAAGGTACAACCTTATGCGATATGGTCTGGGATGTGGCTTCATTTCACATATAGGTAACCAGCAAAAACAGTGCAAAGAAGAAGAACGTGTTCTTGCACCAATGCCAGTTTTACATAGTGCGTACTAGTAAAGTAAAGGTGTTTATGCAACTTCACTTTCTAAAGAGAGTATATTTAAGTTGGAGTTTCCCCAGTTAGTGCACGCGCTGAATACGCACAGCTTAAAAACAGTGACCAGTTTGTTTCCGAGCTGTGCTGTCTGAAGCACCAGCTAACTCAAAGAAGTTTCAAGTTAAATGTATGCTTTTTATAAAGTGCAGTGGCACAAAAAGATGAGCACAGCTGTGCCCTGCACTAACGCATACCTTCATGTTATGATCACCTCGTTTGCACTGCACTGTGCAGAAGTGGTCTGTGCATTTCTTCTTCATGTCTTAAGTGTATATCTTACCTGAAAGGGGCAGATTTACTAACTTTTTATGCAGTTCAACATTGCTGTTCTGTGCTGCATGAGAGGGAGAGAGTAGAAAAGAGCTACGTCTGTTAAGATATGGCACTGTTTTCCTCTCTCTGCAATGGCATACATTTGGCTGCCATGTGCCAACGCACACAGCCTTGCCCCGTAGTTTAAGCGTGTGTCCATTCTGCCAAACATAGATTTCGTTCTGGAAGCGGGACCTTTGCAGTACAAAACCTATGGATTAATAAATTCCCACTTTGTATGTGTGGTGTACAGTGCAGCACAAATGCAAAGTAGAAAAATGTGGAGACATTAAAACTTGATCAACTGGTACACCTGTCTTGAGGAGGGGTAATATTTGACGCAAATGCCTCCCTACAGATGTTAATAAATAGTGATTTGCGCCGAAACCCACTCATAAGTAGCTGAATGAGAAAGCCAATGGTACACCCTACTGATGCAAAGTAGCACATAGTGCTAGTACGGGTCATTTTGGTCATTTCAGGCAAATTTCGAATTGTAAATCATGATTTAGGTTGAAAAGTAAATCACACCACAGCACATTGGACTGGGTTTGCGTAACTTTTGTGATACAAACCCAGTGCACAGTGTTAGTAAATCTGCCCCAAATTATCTTCAAGATAGTGCATGGTCTGTAGACAGCAGAGCTCAGAATCACAGGGCAATAATGCCCTCTTTGTGTTTTTGAGCTTTGCGGTCCGCAAAAATTGCACTAACCTGGAGAGTTTGGCAGTTAATATATGAGCTGAAGACACAAAAAATAAACACACAGACCCTTTATGCACTGGCTCAGCACATAAAGCAAGATCATGATAACATCTAGAGGTTATTTTGCTTCAGCTAGTGAACACCTCTCTCTCTACCTGTGGCATGACAGTAGATTCAACCAGTTTCACGACAGCAGAATGTTTTCATCAAGTTTGCTGATAGGATGAAAAGGCTGCTGTCATGCCTCGAAAGTATAAGTCGCTGCAGGTTTTGTGCTGCCGACTGAAAGCCAAGATGGTATCATAAAGTCACATACATTCCAAAAAGACACTCAACAACATGGTGGAAGTGGGTGTGGATCCACAACAAAGATACATCTGTAAAGGACCTTTCAAGGCCCTGGCTACCAGGACTGGAGCCCAGAACTGTGATGGCAGTGGCCAGAAAGCGAGGTCCCAGCTGAATAAAGAGCTGGTTGCCTGCGTGTTCGTGAGTCAACTCCGGCCTTGTACGACAATGAATGGATGAAAAGCTATAGATTCATTACTCATGGCCTTTGCTGACTATACAAACGATCCCACAAAAGCACACAATAGTCAAATCATTGTGTAGTGGACGGTAAAATTGGTTCCCTGCTCTTGAAATGTTATGATGCAGAAATGACTTTCCAGCATGCAATACAATGATGATTTGTATCTGTCGGAGTAGACATGCACGTCTCATGCAAGCAGCCGATCCGAGGAGGGGCGTTGACAAAGACGCGACAATAAACACTTCTGCTTGAGGGTCAGGCAACTGGAAGTCGAAAATCTTTGAGTTACTTTTTTCAGTGTATTTGTTGATGTGTCTGTTGCATATTTTAAACACGATTGCAGGAGTGTGCTTCCGGTCCTCCCAGAACTCCACTAATCTTGGAGTTCAACACCTAACCCTCACTCCTTCAGTCACCACCATGTCATTTTAACAAAGGTCTCACCCATCTTTCCAGACACACAAGAGAAGCGTACTCAGTGCTTGATTTGTAAATAAAACGTTCCGGTGCCCAAAGCCCTCCTCTTAAACGCGCGGCTGCTGCTATTACATGTGCGAAAACCGAATACTGAGGCGGCGTAATCCTGAAGCCATCTCGGGCCTCTTCAATCCATTGAAAGCCACTCCCTGCCCCTTCAACTCACACCTACAGCTTTCTGCTTCCTCCCATTGTGACACTTTTTCGTTTTTCCCTTCCTCCGTCTTTCCCATATGTGTCTTTTGCTCGCTGCAAATGCTTGAGGCAGAAGACTAAGCACCGGCCCTCAAAAATAAGTACCGGTGCTCAGCACCGGAAACAACAAGCACAACTTAAGCACTGACCCTACTTGTAACATTAATTTTGCCCACTCCAGAAAAATATTCTGTTCGCCATCTATTTACCTGTGACGCCATCCTTCATTATCGCGAATCATTGCTTTTCCATCCATCCTCTTCCTCGTAAATATTAAAACAGTTTATGGTAAGCAACCTTGGCAAGAACAATAGACAAATACACAAGCTTTTGATTGGAAGGACATTCAAATGTTTAACACCTCACAGAACCTGGAAAGCGAGGTGGTATATCAAGCAGTAGCCCCCTCACGTCCGGGAGATAGCTCTCTCCTGAGTCTCTCTGCAAGACCTATACTTTCATGAGTGTCACCCATCCAAAGCACTTATTGACCAGTTAAGGATCTTCAATAAACTGTATGCAAGTGTAGTATAGACACAAATCCCTTCATACCAAGTAGGCTGCCAAGCCTTTTTTGTCACACTCATACCATGTTTTAGAAACACATAATCTTCTTTCAAGTAGGGAACTCCCTAAATTGTTAGAACGCCCTTATCATTTAGTATTCATCTCTCATTAGAGACGCCCAAGAGACTGACTTTGCAATGTGAGCTATACAATTAGACAAAGGTGGAGACGTCTGATGTGATCTACTTCATTACATAAGGCACACACGCCTTTCCAGGAAGAACAACTGACAAGTGGAAAATGGCTTCCACCTCATGCATCCTCCCCTTACCTTCATGCCCCCCCTGTCAAAATACCAAATCCCTGCATATCATAAAATGTTCAATCTCAGCCCTACAGGGCTACTGAGAGCCACGTCATACGTAGTTCATTCCCCATCTGCCTTGCGCACTGGTCATGGCTGATCGGTTACCATCACTGGAGTCAGCATTTTCCGTTCTTCTCCCCCATAATATGGTGATTGCATCTGTTATCCAGTTGCCTGCAGTCTCTAGATCTCCTCTCTAACGGCGTGCTCCCTTATGAGCTCATAGTGGTGCCTTTAACGTAGAACCATGACCATCCTTGAAGCAAACTTCAGTCCTTCATACTATGGTTAAACTACCGCCTCTCACCTTGCCATTCAGGGGCGCCAGTATATCTGCTAGCGCTCTAGTGTCGCTCCTGAGGCTGGAAGAGTTCATATCTGGACCAGCCCACCTGGCATTAGCCTCATGCTGCTAGGTTTGTTTGGAGCCCTCACTACACCCACCCGCTCTTCTACACACAAGTGCTATGGCATAACTGTGAACCCGAGTTAATAGTTAAGGCTCCTTTCATGCCTAGTTCTCCATCTCTCTTTAGTGGCAGATTGTGCTGTGAGACCTTGATTGGCCAGCACAGGAGGCTTTCTTGGCTCCATCTTCATTATCAAGCCCGCCTCTCAACCACAGAAAATGAACTCTCGCCAGCTCTCTTTTTGGAGTTATATCAATTCCAGACATCAGTGGTCCTAGAGCTTTACTAATATGTTAACACGTTTTTTGTACTTTGTAAACTGAGGGGCATATTTAAGAAAAATGGCGTTGCACACAGTGCAGCACCCCTTTTCTTGCTCCCCTTAGCACTCCCCTACCGCCACCATGTGTGCTTCATATTTAAAATACAGTGCACCTTTGCGCAGGGTAGGGGGTAATAGCATCATTTATTTTGACGCTATTGATGTACTCTGCAGGATTAGTGCCAACATTTTGGAATTACTTCTGCAGAGAACATAGGGACCCATTGCATTCAGCAGCATGCTCCCTTTTAACGCCTGCTCTGAGCAGGCGTTAAAACTGCAGAAAACAATGACCCAAGGAAATCTGTTAGATTTCCTTGCACCAATTTTTCAGGCGCCCCTAACGCGTGAATGCCACTTTGCAAACATTTTAATTTTAAATATGGAGCAGCATTTTTGTCATTCTAATACCACATTAGCGTAAAAAATGACGCTAATGTGGCGTTAGAATGATGCTGGAAGCTCCTAAATATGCCCCTAAATTATTTAAAGTGCTCTGTAGCCTTCCTCATAGACGGTGGCGTGTGATACTCTTGCCTCTGTCTTCCACTACTCATAAAAAGCTGTGCAAATTAAAGATTGGGGATGGGTGATGTCTCGGCCTCTGCAGAGACCTTAGGTATTCCTCTAATATTCATAGGACGTACTTATTATTATTTGATAAAAGGACGTCATCTGTCTTTAGAGAGGCTGCTTTGTTGAGCTTTGGGTACTTGCGTGCATAGTACACCAGTTCCTTTATATTTCCTCACATCCTCATTCCATGTGTGGACAAGAAGGACGTTGCATTCCAGGTTTAAATCAATTTAACTCAAGTGCCTACGATTTTGCTTTCATTTCCCTCAATAGCAAAGGGGTTGGAATGAAGGAGGGTGTTGAAGAAAACGTCGCTTCATGTTGTGGATGAGTTTCAAAGCATTGTCTCACAAAAGAAAAAAATAACAGTAATCTGTGAATTACTGTATCAATACATCAGGGATACCCATACAATGACTGGTGGAGGCTAACATAGGCAAGGCTCAAATGTATACAACACACAGATCTCTAAACCTGACCCCTTCCTAGAATTCTCACAGGTGCCTAGCCGCGCTCATGAAAACTGGGGAAATGGCCTTCAAGAGTTACGAAAATATGAACAGTGTTTGCCGGAGAAATCTGATCCACAACTTCATGCCTCGAGTGCCAAAATGCAAGGAGCCCCCACACCAGAGATGGATACATCATGCTAGCTTGATCAAGAAACCATTGCTAAACCAGGTTGCAGTTAAGTTAGGACAGGCAAACATATTTCAAATTTTGACTGGAGTGAGTTGGATTGGAGTGGCAACTGAACTGCTTTCCCCTTGCCATGTTCCCCAGCAGGTGTAAAAGACGAGGATGTCCTAAGATGCTAGTTATCCTGTAAGCAATCAAAAGGGATGACTCAAACGCCCTGATGCATCCACCAGCCTAGATCTTTATTCAAACAACTATGTTTATGTGGCAGGCACGATTACACAATTATAAGAAATTACAGGGTGTAAAATATTAAATATATATTAATTGCAGGGCTGAGTTTACAGCCTACTGTCTTACATTTAAAGATATATTCAGTGAAGGGTGGAGAGCGCCTCCTCGGACCACAGGCATCACGCTGCATCCTACACAGTACAGACACGAGTTCTCAGCAGAAAGCAAAATATCACAGACAAGCAGGGCAAGTGCAAAGGCATTTGGCAGCCTAGAAATAACCCATTTTTACCCCCCCACCCCCGCTGTGCCCTTCACTCTCTACGATGAGTCTCTGCAATGAGGCCCAGTTAGAACAGTCATAATGGTGAGGGAAGGGATCTTATTGTGGTGAATGAAGGAGAGGAAAGCGCTGTGTTATTGTGAAGCATCTATGGACAGACACAAATGAAAATAAAAGCAACCAAACTGGGTACAAATGAGAGGTAACATAAATAAAAAAGACAGAAGATCAGCATCTGTGACGGAAAGAGTCAGGTCAAAAGGCGAACAGTGTGCATTGTAATCCATTCTCTACTGGACCCAATCCACCATTCTGCTCTACATATAGCACCTGTTGACTCAGATGCTTTTGCTACAGTAACCATGTTGTTTTAAATCCCACTGATGGTCCATGAAGTCATGCAAAAACTTGATCAACTTCTTAAAACAAAAAAACACACACAGATGGAAATCCAGTGCCAAAATTGAGAGTTTGATGAGAAATAGGGGACATAGAGAAGATGATCAAATAAAACCCACTGTGGTTCGGTAGTTGCTAAAAGCTTAAAACGTATCTCAGAGCTTCAGGTGAGGAAGTACTTTAGCCCAACAGACACATTTTAAAAACAATATATAAAAAGTTAAAAAAGAATGGAAAATTAAACTACAAAAAAGTAGAATATACAAAAACCGTAAAAAACCCATTGACAGTGCAAGGGTTAGGGAACAGTTTAGGCTTAGGTTACAGTAAAATATGGTGCAAGGGATGATGTAAGGTAAGGTATTCGGTTTAAATGATTGTAGGGGAAGGGTTAGAGATGGGGTAAATGACTGGAGTACAGTTAGATTACATTTAGAAATTGGGTTTAGGTTAGGGTTAGATTAAGGGATGGTGGTAGGTTAGGGTTGCATTAAGGGTAAGGATTCAGGTTGGGTTATGTGATGAGACAGGTTAGTTTAGGCCTAGGGGCTTCACTAGGGCTAAGAGTAATGGAAACCACTAAGTGATAATATAAGGGATGTTGTGAGAAGATGTGTGCCTTCAACACTGAGCGTGACTACTGTCAGCTCAAACAAACTACACTAGATGAGCAGTGGTGTTAGAGTTTTCTTCTATAGCAGCAGAACAGGTCTTTCTATCTCTTCCATGTGTGGGGCGGTTGTCCTTCTGGCCTGCTTATTATAATGGCATGTCTAGTCTTCTGTAATCCAGTCCTTGGCTGAATTCAATACACATGGTCAAGAGCATATGGGTGCTATATGCGTGAAATATGGTGAGCCAGGAGCGTGTGTGTCATTGGCACAGTAGAATACATTGTGGCTCTTCACTGTAGATGGGATGTACAGAATGAACGTTGGAGCTAGCCTGCTAGACTAGCAGTTTTTAGAGTCAAGCTTGTGAGTGCATGCACTAGTGCATGTGTCTCACTTTCAAGACTCTGTTGTGAACAGTAAAGGGCTAGGGGCCCGCCTGTCACTTACTATTTGTTAGCTTGCATGGCACTCTTCTTTACAACCTCATAATTTGTCACTGCAGGCCTGGCATAATTTCCATTAGTCTGTGTGGAGAGGGGACCAAGCACTGATTTATTCAACTTAATCAGTGCCTGCTCCTGACGTGATTGAGGTACTATTTTGTTCTTTTTACCTTCTAGTGCCCTGCAAACAGAAGGCTTGTGACTGTCAAAAAAGAGCCTAGCAGTACAAACAAAAAATTGCAAAGTTTTATTATTTATAGGTAACTTTCTTTTATTTTGCCAAGTCGTCTTTTCTCACTTTGCACTCATGTTTTCTTTTGTTTTGGCTCATGGGCGCTGTTCTCAAAAGAAGAATATTATTATCCTTCTCTAAATATTGCAAAGTGACATTGTCTCTTTATTATGTGTAACTTCTGAAATTAGGCTTTGACACATAATCGTGCAGTACCCCCAATCCACCCCACTCCAATCTGCCCCACTACAATCCATCTCAATCCACACCACCCCACCCCACCCCAAGCCAATCCACTCCAACCCACCCCACTCCAATCCTCCCAACTCACCCCAATCTAATCTGTCCCACTCAAGTTCACCCCACTCCAATTCAAAACAATCTATACTACTCCAAAACAATCTGCCCCTCTCCAATCCAAAACAATCTTCCCACTCCAATCTGTCCCACTGCAATCCAAAACAATATGCCCCACTCCAATCCAAAACAACATGCCCCACTCCCTTCTACTCCACTCCAATCTGTTGCACTCCCATCCAAAACAATCTGCCCCACTGCAATCCAAAACAATCTGCCCCACTGTAATCAAGAACAATCAGCCCCACTTCAATTCCCCTCACTCTAATCTGCCCCACTTAAAACTAAAACAATCTGCCCCACTCCAGTCCACCCTAATAAAATCTGCTCCACTCCAATCTGCCTCACTTCCATCCACAACAATTGGAACCAATCTACTCTGCCCCCTCCAATCCAAAACAATCTGTGCCACTTCAAACTACCTCACTCCAATCCATTCCGATCCACCCCACTCCAACATGCCCCACTCCACACTCCCCCACTCCAATCATAATACAAGCTGCCCAACTCCAATCCAAAACAAGCTGCCACATTCCAATCCAAAACAATATGTTCCTCTCCAATCCAGAACAATATCTCCCACTCCCATCTACCCCACTCCAATGTTCCCCACTCCAAACCAAAACAATCTGTCCCACTCTAATTTACCCAATCCAAAACAATCTGCCCTGCTGCAATCTTCTGCACTTCAATCCAAAACAATCTGCCCCACTGTAATCCAAAACAATCTGCCCTGCTTTAATCCAAAACAATCTGCCCCACTCTGATCTGCCCCACTTTAATCCAAAACAATCTGCCCCACTACAATCTGCCCCACTTTAATCCAAAACAATCTGCCCCACTCTAATCCGCCCCACTCCAATCCAAAACAATTTGACCCACTTCAATCCGCCCCAATCTAATCTGCCCACTCCAGTCCAAAACAATGTGCCCCACTCCAATCCAATCCACTTCACCACAATCCAATCCGCCCTAATCCACCCCAATTCTCCCCATTCCAATCCACACACATCCACCCTAATACGATCTGCACCACTCCAATCTGCCCCACTCCAATCCAAAACAATCTGCCCCACGCCAATCTACCCAACTTTAATCCAAAACAATCTGCCTCACTTCAACCTGCACATCACCACCCTTCCCCACTCCAATCCCAAACAACCCACTCCAATCCAAAACAATCTTCCCACTCAAATTTGCTCCACTCTAATCCAGCTCACCCCCCACCAATCCATCACTATCCAACCCAGTCCCATCAACCCGACTCCAATCAAGTTCATCTCTCTCCAGTCTACCCGACCCAATCCAATCCAACCCATTACAATCCAATCCAACTCACTCCAGTCCAAACCATCACAATCCACTCCACTCCAATCCAACCCACTCCACGCCAATTCACCCCACCCCAATTCAAACCACCCCACCCAATCCACCCCACTCTATCCAATCCATCCCAATCCAATTATCACACTCAGTCAATCCACACCACCCTTATCCACTCCATTCCACCTAATCCACCCCACTAAATCCAGTCCACCCCACTCAATCCAAACCACCTCACTCCAGTCCACTCCAATTAACCCGACCTTCATCCGAATCACCCAATCCGATCCACCTCAATCTGATTCACTGCAATCTGATACACCCCACTTCAATCCATTTCACTCCACCCCAATCCAACCCATCCTGTCCCACTTGAATCCAATCCACCCACTCCAGCCCACCATCCCAGCCCTCCCCACTCCAAACCACCCAACTCCATTTCAACCCATTCCAGCCCACTTCAATCCACCTGACTCCAATCGACCCCGCTCTATCTCAATCCAGTCCACCCCACCCAATCCCAGTTCAATCCAATGCATTCCAATCCAATTTATCCAGCCTACCCCACTCCAATCCACCCCACACCAATCCAATTCACTCCACTTCAATTCACCCCACTATAATCCACCCCAATCCAATCAACCCCACCCCACACCACTCCTGTTCAGTTCACCCCAATCCAATCAAATCTTCCAGCTCACCAAACTCCAATCGAAGCCACCCTAATCCACCCCACTCCAATCCAATCTATTCCATTCCAATCCAATCCAGTCCACACTATTCCTGTCCAGTCATCACTACACCAGTCCAGTCCACCCCACTCCAGTGTAATCCACCCCACTCCAATCCAGTGAATCCAATCCACCCCACTCCAATCCAATCCAATCCAATCCAATCCAATCCACCCCACTCCAGTCCAATCTAATCCACCCCACTCAAGTTCAATCCACCCCACCCCATCACTCCAATTCAACCCACCTACCCCACCCCAATCCAGTCCACCCTGCTCCAGTCCAATCTACTCCACCCATCACTCCAATTCACACCACCCACCCCAATCCAATCTCATCCACTGCACTCAAATCCACCCCAGTCCAATCCACCTCACCTAATTTCACTCTACCGCACTCCAAAGCAATCCACCCGCTCCAATCCAACCCACTCCACTCAATCCACCCTGCTCTACTCCAATCAATCCACTCTACTCCAATCCAATCCACCCCACTACCTCAATCCACTCCAACCCACTCCACCCTATTCCACCCCATTTCACTGTATGACACTCTCTGCCACTGAACCACTGAACTACACTTTCTTCTATTCAACTCTATTCTACTCCCCCGACTTCCCTCTACGGCACTCCAAAAAATCCACTCTATGACACTACTCCCCAACTCCACTCTGACACTCCACACCACTTTTAGTCACGCTGAACAGCAGCCACACTGGTGTACACCATGGCAAAACACATTGCCAAAGCCAATAGCTCCTTTATTGGCAGGGCCTACTGGCTTTGCCAATGCTAGTTATTGCTGACATTCCTCAAGGTTGAGGGAGCCATTAGACCAGAGGGTTTGAGATGACTAGAAAGGGCGTAGATGACACCATACATAGTGTTGGCGAATCTGACAGCTAGTTTCCCAGCCGGGTGAGGAGACATCACTTGAGAAGGCTGCAACTTTCTGCTGGAGGTGCAGAGGATCTGAATTTCTGCTGAGAGAGAAGGGTGCTGGAGGGGTGGTTGCAAGAGGAGCCTGCCCAGAGGAGCCGAAGTCATGACTGCCTGGTGGAAGAGCTTCCCCAAAAAGGAGGGACTGTACAATTGCGAAATACCAGGAAGAGAATGGCGCTAAAGGAATCTGTGGAGAGCCCATGCATTCCTAGCCATTGAAGCGACTGCCCTGGATGCCCACAATTGGGCTTTGAGAACATCTTTTCTCAGCCGGGCGAGTTTATTGGGGCTTATGGATCGAACTGGCACTGCTCATTAAACAAGCTAGGAGTTCTGCAAGGCCAGGACCTTCCTGTCACTAAGCAGGAGCCACTAGGCCTTCCCAAAACGAAAAAAAACACGTGCTCGACTGCTATTGGTACCAGTATTTTTTCTCTAGGTAAAATAACTGTATGCAGCTCCGCATAGTTCATTGGTGTGACTTTTGCACCCATTCTCCACTAGGGTTCAGGGATTCTAGAAGGTGGGCTCCACGGATGAACTTCAAACTTCCTACCACTTCCTGCCACATTGGCTGGTGGAACACCCCCTTACTCAACAAAGCAGTGAGTTCTTCATCACCAGAAAATAGAGAGTGCATCTAGGCTGTACTGGCACCAAAGCTAGCCACTATTCCCTCTTCCAGTCCAGTGTCCACTGAACTCTGGACTCCAGTAGCTGAAATGGTGCCCCTACGCTGTGCATCTCTGACTAGAACACTGGGTCACCCCTGCACAACCCCAATGATCCCTCTTGAAGCATTGCAAGGTGACTTTTCTGTAAGGGTGGAATCCTATTTGGTTGGGAGGTGGGTTTATGGGATGGAAAGGACTGCACACGACACACTTTCTAGAATGGCTGTTACATACGTTGCTTTTCATTCAATGGGCCAGATATATGAGTAAACAAGATTATAACTTACCGTTCTGTTTGTCCCCTCTATCTCATTGCCTGAAACTGTAACCCAAAAGCTTCCGGTTTTACCTGAGCCCTTTTAATGTCCATTCCCTCCAAAATCAACTTTCAGCCAAAGGGCTCCTGCTTAAATAGAGATATAGAAGTTAGTGGGAGGGAGCTACTAACACTTCTGGAATTGTAACAAGACTCAGGAACTGCTAGGTAATATGTTACTCACCTATAATAAAGCTCTTTTCGTATCTAAAGTAAGTGACTGCCTGTACTGCCAATGGACTAACCTTATCTAAATTTCGATACTATGGGCCTGATTCTAACTTTGGAGGACGGTGTTAAACCGTCCCAAAAGTGGCGGATATACCACCTACCGTATTACGAGTCCATTATATCCTATGGAACTCGTAATACGGTAGGTGGTATATCCGCCACTTTTGGGACGGTTTAACACCGTCCTCCAAAGTTAGAATCAGGCCCTATGTCTGAATGTGTAACCCTACCCCATCTCATGGAGTGAGACTTAACTCTTGACCCTGTCACCGTGAAAGAGTCAAGTACTATCAGACCTAACTTAATGTTTCTGTTTGATTGCAAAAGTCTTGTGGCCTTCGGACACCAGTGGTAACCAACCAGAACAGTTGCTTTTTAGTAGCCTTTGACTCCTTGAAAAGCTTTGTTAGCAGTTGAAGCTAAAGTGGATAAAGAAGGATTTATGGCGAAGAAGTAGTCATAGACTACATCCTTACTACAGACACTACCAAATTTCAAGAGAGAACATGATTTGTGGATGGAGAGAGCGAAAACAAGACCCCATTCACATCCTGGCGTTTGAGCACGGAGAGCTGAACAGAGAAGGTTCAAAATATTCATGAGGTTAGACAGTCAAATGCAAACGTTTCCCAAGGATTGGACTATTTGACAGTGATATAAAAGTTTGAAAAGAAGGAGCAATCTTGATAAGAAAGGTAATGCATTCCAGATTTTGTGAGCTTCGTCAAAAATGAAGCACGGTCTTCTTCTTAAGAAGGGGCGTGGAGATAGATCTTCTGCCTTTGCAACAAAAGCCTCCCGATAGGTAAATCTTCTTGTCTTGCTGAGACATGCTGGAGTGTGGAATTAAGAGACTTGTAGATGTGACAGAGGCGATTTAGTCGTATTTTTAGGGTTGGTAAGAACCTCTTAGTAATATGGAGAACAGCTCTTAGTGGGGTTAGTCTACTTTTCGAGAGAATGGTGATAAGGGAAGAGCCATAATTGGGAGATTGCCAAGGTATCAACTGATAATTTAGGATCGGGAGTGGAAACAATATTTAAATTCCTAACTTTATGAAGATGAAATCTAGCAGTCACAGTAATGCCTTAAATGTACACTTCGAAATTTGGCTTAGCATCAAGAAGAAAAGCCAGCATCTGTAGCCACTTTGGGTGAGCTGTCAGCGGACAGTAGGGTTTTAAGCCAGAGAAGATTTCAGGTCCTAATTTTTGGATTAAAGAGAACCTACTTGGTCTTTATGGCATTGCATTGTAACTACTTTTGTTCCGTTCATTTGTGTATACAATGCAAGGAAGATTTAATGTCGACTTCACAGGAGTACAATTTGAGATGTTCTTGCATTTGTCAGTATATGTATGAAAGAAAATAATGAGATCTGTTTGAAATAGGGTCTCTAGTTGGCAGTCGGTTTGCACCATGTCCCAGTAGGGACCCTCACTCTAGTCAGGATAAGGGAGATACCCGCTCCGAAACCCCTGCTCACCCCCTTGGTAGCTTGGCACGAGCAGTCAGGCTTATCTCAGAAGCAATGTGTAAAGCATTTGCACATAACACACAGTAATAAGTGAAAACACTACAAAAGGACACCACACCAGTTTTAGAAAAATAGCCAATATCTATCTATAAAAAAAAAGACCAAATACGATAAAAAATCCAACATACAGTAATAAAAATATGAATGCTGCAAGACGAACTTAACAATACAGTTCCTTGAAGTCGATAACTCCACCTGGGGCTATCACGGCGTCGTGAACAACAAAACCAAAAGTTCACGCTGTCCTCGGCATCGCAGGCAAGCTGCGGTGTCGGGAAGACCCACAAACAGTACCTTGAATCGCAGGGCGTCGTGATCCTCGCGGTGAGCTACGGAGAGTGACGTTGCTGACGTCGGTTCCAGAGTCGGTGCAGGAGTCGTTGGGCCCTTGAAGTCACGGACCTCGGGGATAGAACTCCGGGCTGATGAAATCAGGTGCGCTGGCGGGGATGGCGTAAGGGCTGCAGTGCGAAGCAGGACGATGCGACGTGAGGTGCCCACAGGTCACGGTGCAGGCAACGGCTCTGTGATGGCATCCAGCGACGTCGGTGAGACCAGGGCTGTGGTGTGAAGTGGGGCGGTGCAATGTGCGGTGTCCACAGGTCACGGTGCAGGCAGCGTCATCGTCGTTGCGGAAGCGCTGTCGTCTGTAGGCCCAAGCCAGCGGTGCGGGACGGGACGGTGCTTTGTGACGCTCATGGGCGGTGTCCACAGGCCACGGTGCAGGCAAGGATGCCTGGTGACGACACTGGAGCCAATGGTGCTGGCGTCGGTGGACCAGGGCTGCTCCTCACGAACGGTGTCCACAGGCCACAGTGCAGGCAGCGGCGCCGGTGTCAGCAGGAGCGATGTCGTCGGGGGTGCCCAGGCTGCAGTGGGAGCAGGTGATGCCAGAGAGCGGGCCCACAGCTCGCGGTGCGAGCAGCGACTCGGTGAAGTCGTACGATGACGGCGTCGGTGAGACCAGGGTCGCGGCGTCTCAGTGGTTTCTCCTCTTGGGCAGCACAAAACACACAGTTCCCAGTGCTGAAGGTCGAGGAAACTGAAGTCTTTGGTGTCCCTGAGACTTCCAACAGGAGGCAAGCTCTACTCCAAGTTGGTAAACTTCAAAGCAAAATCTCAATTGTTTGCAAGATCCTTCCTTGTCCAGGCCAGGCCCCAGACACTCACCAGGGGGTCGGAGACGGCATTGTGTGAGGGCAGGCACAGTCCTTTCAGGGGTGAGTGACCACTCCTCCCCTCCAGCACAGATGGTTAATCAAGATATGAAGGCTACACCCCAGCCCCCTTTGTGTCACTGTCTAGAGGAGAGGTGTGAACAGCCCAACTGTCAAACTGACCCAGACAGGGAATCCACAAACAGGCCGAGTCACAGAATGGATTAAGCAAGAAAATGCCTACTTTCTAAAAGTGGCATTTTCAAACGCACAATCTTAAAATCAACTTTACTAAAGGATGTATTTTTAAATTGTGAGCTCAGAGACCCCAAACTCCACATGTCCATCCGCTCCCAAAGGGAATCTACACTTTAATCAGATTTAAAGGTAGCCCCCATGTTAACCTATGAGAGGGACAGGCCTTGCAACAGTGAAAAACGAATTTAGCAATATTTCACAGGCAGGACATATAAAACACATTACTATGGGGGTTATTCTAACTTTGGAGGAGTGTTAATCCGTCCCAAAAGTGACGGTAAAGTGACGGATATACCACCAGCCGTATTACGAGTTCCATAGGATATAATGGACTCGTAATACGGCTGGTGGTAAATCCGTCACTTTTCCGTCACTTTTGGGACGGATTAACACCTCCTCCAAAGTTAGAATAACCCCCTATATGTCCTACCTTAACCATACACTGCACCCTGCCCTTGGGGCTACCTAGGGCCTACCTTAGGGGTGCCTTACATGTAAGAAAAGGGAAGGTTTAGGCCTGGCAAGTTGTACAATTGCCAAGTCGAAGTTACAGTCAAAACTGCACACACAGACACTGCAGTGGCAGGCCTGAGACATGATTACAGAGCTACTTATGTGGGTGGCACAACCAGTGCTGCAGGCCCACTAGTAGCATTTGATTTACAGGCCCTGGGCACCTCTAGTGCACTTTACTAGGGACTTACCAGTAAATCAAATATGCCAATTATGGATAAACCAATCCACAGTACAATTTATATGCAGAGCACATGCACTTTAGCACTGATTAGCAGTGGTAAAGTGCGCAGAGACAATAAACCAGCAAAAACAGAGTCCAAAACCAGGAGGTCAGAAGGCAAAAAGACAGGGGAGACACGCCAAAAAGCTGCCAGGTCTAACAAGATCGTTTTTTATTTTGTTTTATTTATTTTATACAATTAGAAATAAAACACAGAAACTAATCATTTATATCCTTCAGTTAAAGCTTTATAGCATTTTACTATATTAATACACAAAAGATGTTAAATAGTTTTAGACATCTAGGGCCTGACTGAGTTTGAGAATTGGGAAACTCCTCCATAATTGTGACGGATATCCCATCCACCATATTAAAAGTGCATTATATTCAATGCCACTTGTAATACGGTGGGCATGAAATCTGTCATGTTTGTGACAGAGTATCCCATCCGTCAAACTCTAAATTAGGCCCTTAGAAATTTATGTTTAGTGCACCCAGCAGACAGAGGCAGAATCAAAAGAAATATACATACAGGTGTAACCGGTCCAGGAACTAGAGACCTGACGTACAAACATTTAATTCGCAATAAGTGGTGAAAAATTACCCACCCATTTTTTGCAAAAGGAAATAAAAATTCTGAACCGACATTTACATTACTATATTGGTTCACAAAATTCTAAATCATAATTGGTTGCAATCAGACATGCCTCATCAATATTCATGAGGCAGGTCGTAAATTGTGACTCACTTCCAATGGATCCCTTCAAAGGGTCAGTGGCCTGCTGGCGTGAGCAGACCGCCATGTCTGTGATCGCTTTTTAATAAAGAAAATCTTTTTTTCATATGCAAACCATTTTCCTCAACGTTAACTGGATTACATTTAAAAAGAAAAGTTCCTTTTTAAAAAATCATTTTTATTTAACTTAACAGTCAGTCTGCGTATAATGACATTTCAATTACTGACGAGATACAGAAGACATGAAGGTAGACTTTTACAGGCTCTTAGTGAGTTCAGTCATGATCCAGGATACTCAAACAGTGCAGTGGAATTCATGCAATATTAACACAGGGATTTCCCAACACTATCATAAGATCTTCCACAGTAAAGAACCCCGGGGGTTTAGTGTACGACTCCCTTCCTTGCATCAGTGCGCAGGACCGTGAACAGGAGACCTTGCCCCGGCTCCTAACAATGCCATGCACCGCAACAGGCACGTTAACACTCACCCTAACAAGCATTTAACAATAACTCCACGAAGCATCTATGACTCAACCCCACTCGCTTCCACATCTATAGTGCCGTTGTTCCGCGTGCACGCTAGATATGCTGGATGTAGACCCCAAATAGCTCTCAGATGGTTGCGAAGCAGCATATGATCATGATTGGGTATGTCAGTATACCAATCTTGCAATGTGGGGACAGGGCTTTTATCATGCACATTGCCATTCTACGCTGCACCAGCAGTAGTCCTAAAGCAACTAGCCACCGGCAGACCTTAGGAATGTCCCTGTCAAAGCCTAGTAGTGATAACAGTGGAGTATGTGCCACTGCCTCACCCATGACCTCCTGCAGCTCCTGGACTACCGTGAGCCAGTAGCGCTGTACTCCAGGTGAATACCATGCCACATGTACAATTCTGGCTCCGTCCTTATTGCGCCATGGGCAGCAGGAATCATCACACAGGCCATAACGAAATAGCCTAGTTGGGATGTACTACACCTGGTAAGATACTTGAAATGTAGCAGTCAATGACTGACATTCAAAGAAGCAGTTCAGACCACTGAGCAACACAGTAAGCTCATTGTTTGTCACTGATGACTATATCCAAGTCCTCTTGCCAATCCTTGGTGACTCCAGGCTGCTGGGCCTCTTGCTAAAAGGCATACAATTAGGCAATCACCCACTGCAATGACGTCGCTGGCAGCAAATGAGTCAGAGCGGGTAATTCCAAGAGTTCCACTAGGGACTCAAAACTGTGCTAGAGTAGTTGTCGCTACGCATCTGTGTACTCACCTAGGCCTAGTAATGGAAGACTTCCTCTTCAAAGAAGTTGCCCATGCGCCATATTCCAAGCCCCCAAAGAGCGCCCATTGCAGCCTTTTACTGCCCTAGTACAAACCACATACACCAATCCAGTGGTAACTGAGGGGAATAGAGCAGGGACCCAGCCTGTTAATCTACCAATTTCTTCTAAAGGCATTGCATGGTACCAATAAGGTCCACAATGTGAAAGCGATGCAAAGGCTTGATAAATAAAAATGTAGGCAGAGGCAAAGGAAGAGCAGGATCCCACTCCAGCCAGAGGTGCAGAAGATCTGCTGGACCATGAAGCCAAAAGTGGGTGAACATGCACTGCATGGCTCTATAATATGCTTCGAAGTCTGGAGCATTCAGCCCCCCATCACTTATGAGAGTATCATATGGCACCCACGGCTGCTTACCAGCCCACCCCAGGTGCACCATCAGGGAATGCAAGATCTGAAACACTGTGCTGGGCAGCAGCTTAGGGATTTTAGCAAAGAAAAACAGAAAACGGGGCAGCACCATAATTTTTATGACGGCTATGCGCTCACATAGTCTGAGAGGCAAGCAGATCCAATGATCTATTGCCTCTATGAGGCTTACACAGCTTTCCTATGGTTCTCTAACATTACTACTTAAAGTGAATCAGGATGCCCAAATATCTCAACGGGTCTGTTGTCCATTGTAGTGGATACTCTGGCTGTATTTGAGTCGTAGCTGCGGGTTAGGGGTAGTATAAAAGATTTATCCCAACTGATTCGGAACTTCGGAGTAACCGCTAAAAAGGATGACCTTCCTAACAACCGGAAAGAGATCGTGTTCCAGGTTTCAGACATACAAGCGTGTATCATCTGGGTAGGTGGACACTATCTGATTGTAATGTGGGAAGCATATACACCGATGGGCATGATATTTACGCAGTGCACAGTCTAGAAGCTCCACAATGAGTGCATACTATAGCAGAGACAGGGGACAACCCTGGTGCATGCCTCTCTTAATAGGTATTGGGTCAGTTATTTTGCTATTTATGCAAACCTGCGCTGTTGGGTCTGTGCACAGGACTTGGACCAGTTTCAGAAAGACATCACCCACCCCCAGGCAGTGAAGCACAGAGAACATAACCCCCCCACTGGAATGATTCAAATGCATTCTCTGCATCTAAAATGATTGCCGTGGCATGCACATCGGGGTCAATACAGGAGATCACACCAAAAGGATTGCTCAGGACCTATAATGCCTAGAAGTAGGGGTGCTAAGCAGTTAGCAAGTATTTTCGCAAAAATTTTTGTGTTGATGTTTTAGAGTGACAATGGCTGGTAGGATGAGCAAAGGTCAGCTAACTTACCCGGTTTGATCAAGGTGACCAAAAGTGCCTCTCGCATCATTGGGGGCAAACAGCCATCTTTCACCATCTTCTCAAAAAAGCTGACGAGGTGGTGCACAAGGTTGTCCTGGTAGGTCTTATAAAAGACCACCGTCAGCCCGCCCATGCCCATTGCCTTCCCACCCTGCATATCTTTCAGCTCTGCTACGATTTCTGAAGGGCGGAGCGGTGCCATGAGATACTTCCGATGCACCGCCATCAGCCACTTTCAAAGTGATATGGGACAGGTAGTCCATTGTGGCCTGCTCATTATGAGTGACCTGTGAGGTAGACAGGTCAAAATAGTAACAGTGAAACCGATACGCCACCTGGTCATGGAATGGAATGGAGAGGCGCACCCTGTTCGTCAACAATATTGAGCACTGCACTGTCCTTGCAGCCAGGTCGAACGAGGGCTGCCAGCATAGCGCCATCTATTCGCCCTGACCATAAACCCATGCTGTTGCATACTTGTCCAAGTTTGTTACCTCATTCTGAGCTAGATCATTGTATTAGATTAATCTGGCCCTGATATTGCCCAGTAGACCCTGCTCTGACGGTTCTCTATATGAACTCTCCAAGTTGGCTAGTTCTGTTTCCAGCATCTCAAGCAGCCTCTAATCGAGCAGAGCACACAGCATCTTTTGAGAAACTGATATCTCTGATAAAGACCTTAAAGGCCTCCCAGATAATGGCAAACTTCTCAACAGACCCCCAAATTAGTGCTGAAATATTCGACAGTCGCCTCAGCAAGTTCTTTGCAAAACGCAGCTTCCAGCACAGAGTACTGCAGAAACCGCCAGGATAATGCAGGAAGTCACAGACCATCTAACTCAAAAACCAAGAATACTTGTGAGTGGTCAGAGTATGTTTATGGTAGGTGTTCACTGTGTCGGACTTGAGAGATCAGACTGCGTGACATGAGCCAATATTCAATAGGAGTGTGTATGTCATGGACAGTGGAGTAATGCATATACCCTCTACCCATAGGGGAGCAATAGCACCACATGTCCAACAATTCAGAATGTTTGGCTATAGCGTGGGCCACTGCTGAGGGCTGTCTGGGCAGGTCACAGAATTGATCCAAGTCCGCAGAGAAGACGCAATTCTAGTCACCGCCCCAAATCTGTTGCAGGTCACAACATTGTGCAAGTCTGGTGTGTAATGTGTAATACAACTGTGGGTAGTCTTAGTTGGGGAAATATATCCCCACTAACAATGTGGCAAAGTGATTCTTATAACAACGTGACACTACAAAGAGGCACCCCTTATCTACATAGACTACCTATATTATGACTCCAGCATCATGACAGACCCAAATAAAAACTCAGTGTGCATGCATAGCAAAGCCTGTTGAATAGCAACACCCCTCAGGTGTCTTTGTGTAAGAAGCCCACTATTGGGTGCCAAGTGCGTTTTGTGTAGACTTGCAGCATCTATATTATGGAACTGTAAATACAATTCCACTTTATGAATTTTTCTGCTGTGATTCAACCCCCTAATATTCCATGTGAGGTAGTTCAGTAGGTATGGGTGCCCAACATCAGCATCCATTGCACTGTCAGTCATATCTGTGCCGCGCTATAGTAAGACAGCAATCACACTGCAAGCCACACACCACTATCAGCACCTGCCAATGCAACATAAACAGTTGTGCATACCCCAATCCACCCCCTCCTACGCCATGCCTCCCAACAAATGGCACAGTTGTACATTTTCACCCCACCCCCACCGAACATGAAATCCCAAGACAAACAATGTGGTACACACAAGGGGACAGATGGTGCCCGCTGAGTACCTCAGCTAAACAGAGTCGTAGGGAGCTGCATCCCAAATATGATATGTGCCTGTCTTCCAGGAATCAAATCCATATCGCCTCGCGACCACCCATAGTGAACGTTACATGGGCAGAATGCCAGCACCACCTCAAACACCACCCAGGACACACTGCCAGTCCACAAACGGAGCAAGCCTAGCTTGCCACTGGGGAAACAGACAGCAAGGAACCACTAGGGCCCGTCCAAGCATCCCATCCTCCAATTTAAGGATTGCGATCCAGATAATCCAGACATCATAACATCAGGAATAGAAACAACAATGCATATGAGAAACAGTGCATGAAAAGGAGGGTGCAGTTAAAAAGACAAGCAATAAAGGGATCAGTCCAGCCCCTCAAGATCCTGTGAAATCCGAGGCTAGTCCTCCTCCGACCTCAGTGAGTATTGATGTGTAGTCGTCGCCTCTCATTGCTTGAGGAACTTCTGCAGAACTTTAGGGTCGCTAAAAACCTTGGACATCCCGTCCACAGTCACACATAAGCAAGCTGGGTAAAGCATAGCATAATTGAGTTTCAGTTCATGCAGCTTACATTTAGCAGGAAGAAATTGTCTCCGCACCTCCGAAACTTGTGGCATAAAATCTATAAAAATTGAAATTTCAGCACCCTTATAGTGAACTATCTGCAATTTCAATAATTTCGTATTCCCAACGTTGGATGATTTTGCAGGGCCTACGATACACAGATCATGTCTCCTACAGAGAGCTTCCAAGTCCTCAGTCTTGGCCTGTATTAGAACTGGGGTCTCTAGTTGGAAGTGGTTTGCGCCATGTCCAAGTAGGGACCCTCACTCTAGTTAAGGTAAGGGAGACACACATCTAAGATTACCCCTGCTCACCCCCTTGGGAGCATGGCAGGAGCAGCCAGGCTTATCTCAGAGGCAATGTGTAAAGTATTTGTACACACACACACACACACATACACAGTAACACAGTGAAAACACCACAAAAGTACTTCACACATGTTTAGAAATATAGCCTATACTTATCTGAGTAAATCAAGACCAAAACAACAAAAATCCAACATACACAAGTAAAGCTATCACTTTTTAAAAGTTGAAACGAGTCTTAATCCATAGGAATCAATGATTGAATCTTTTTAGCACTAAGTACCTGGGATGCGTCAAAAACAAAGACAATGGCCCTCATTACAACCTTGGCGGTCCGAAGACCGCCAGGGCCGCGGTGGCAGTCTCACCGCCAACAAGCAGGTGGTGAAGACCACCAAATTACGAGTTCAGCGGTTTGTCCGAAGCCAAACCGCCGTTATTCTGCCCGTACCACTGCTTTTCCGTGGTCTGCCGGGCTGGAGGTGAGCACCTCCAGCACAGTGGATACCTTAATCGGGAGACTGCCAGCATTTTCTGCCAGTTGCACCTCCAGAAAAAGCTGGCGGGCTTGCATCCTGGCGACAGGAATAAGCATTCCTGATGCCAGGATACACTCGCACACACTTCCACATACCTGCACGCATACACTGACACACTTCTAAACACAAACAGACCCCCACCCACCCATGCAAACATGACATACACACCCATTCACAGTGACATACATATACAAACACTGCTGATACGCACGCATTCACTCCCCCCTCCAGCGCATATTCACATTCACGCCCCCTCCCCTCTCACCCGCATACATCCATTCATACCTCCCTCCCCCTCCACACCGCATAGACCCATTCACTCCCCCTTCCACACACATACTCACCCCAACCATCCGCATTCATTAACATACACGTACCCACCTGCCCCCGTATTCATGACACTCATACATGCACTCACACACGCACACACCCAAACCCCCTCCCTTGTCAGATGATCACTTACCTCGTCCATCAAGGAGGTTGTCTGGGAGGGGGCAGGTCCCGACGCTTCCACCGCCGGCAGCGCCCCACCATCAGGACACGGTTCGTAACACGGCATGTGGCGTCCTTTTGCCACTGCGGTGCCGGCGGTGGAACCTCCACTTCCCCGCCGACCGCTGTCGGATTTCCATCCGATTTCAGGTCGAAATCTGACAGCATCCGGAATGCGGCAGTCTTAAGACCGCCAGCACTGGTGGTCTTTCAGCAACCGCAGCTTTAGTGGTCTTGTAAAAAGACCGCCAAAGTCGTAATAAGGGCCTATGTGTCAGTTCCTCACTGCGCAGGAAAGGTGATGCATTGATTCTTTCCTCGCAGGAGAGGCGATATGTTGGTTCCTTACTTGCAGGGGAGGTGATGCGTCAATTCTTTCCTCGCAGGAAGGGCGATGCATTGATTTCCAGACACAGAGCCTTAGCTCCTTACTGTGGTGCAGGTCGATAAGAAATTGACGCCCTAGGGATGATGCATGAAAAATCCAGTTGCGTTGTGTTGATGGAGCCATGGGGAAACAGGTGCTGCGTTGGTTCTGCAGCCGCAAGATAGGCGCTGTGTTGAGTCTTCAAACATAGGGCAGGCACTGCATTACTTTTTCTGCTGCAGTGCATCAGTGCATGGATTTTCTTCTTCAGGTCACCAGCCGACACTTCCTAGGGCCAAGGGACTGGAGTAGGCACCACTTGGCAAGTCAGGACTCTCAGCAGAAGAGCCCAGGCAATGGCAGAATAAGTCTTTGATGTCCCTGAGATTTCTTAACAGAAGGCAAGCTCAGTTCAAGCCCTTGGAGAACCTTGGAAAGCAGGATGTGGAAAGCAAAGTCCAGTCCTTTCACTCCCAGGACAGAAACAGCAAGCAACAGGCCAGCACAACAAAGCAACAGGCAGAGTGGCAGTCCCCCCTACGGCATCCAGCGCTTCTTCCTGCCAGAATGTCCTCAGTCCCAAAATGTTCTAACTATGTGGAGTCAGAGGTCCAGTACTTATACCCATTTCTGTAGAAGTCTTTTTAGTGCATAAGACCCTGCCTTTCCCTGCCTTGGTCCCAGACACGCTTCAAAGGAAGGGTTGGAGACTGCTTTGTGTAAGGACAGACACAGCCCTATGCAGGTGTAATTGTCAGCTCCTTCCACCACTCTAGCTTAGGCACTCTGTAAGATCCATCAGGATATGCAAGGCACACCTCAGCTCCCTTTGTGTGACTGTCTAAAATAAATACACAAACAGCCCAACTGTCAGTCTTCCCCAGACGTGTACTCAGCAGACAGGCAGAGGCACAGAATGGTTAAGCAAGAAAATGCTCGCTTTCTAAACTTACAGTTTGAGAACCAACTTCACCAAAACTGTATTTTAAAATTGTGAGTTCAGAGACTTCAAACTCCTCATCTCTATCTGCTCTCAATGGGAAATTATGCTTGAAAGATATTTCAAGGCAATCCCCATGTTACCCTATGGGACAGATAATCCTCACAATAGTGAAAAACGAATTTAGCAGTATTTCACTATTAGGACATGTAAAACACACCAGCACATGTCCTAACTTTTAAATATATTGCCCCCTGCTCATGATGCTGCCTTGGGCCTACCTTAGGAGTGACTTACATGTAGTAAAAGGGAAGGTTTGGGCCTAGCAAGAGGGTGCACTTGCCAGGTCAAAATGGCAGTTTAAAACTACACATACAGGGCTACTCATGTGGGTGGCACAATCAGTGTTGTCCACTAATAGCATTTGATTTACAGTCCCTGGACACACCAGGTGCACTATACTAGGGACTGACGGCTAAATCAGATATGCCAGTCTAGGATAAACCAATCAGTAATACCATTTAGACAGAGAGCACTTTCACTTTAGCACTGGTCAGCAGAGGTAAATTGCCCAGAGTCCTAAAGCCACTAAAAACTAAATTCAGCACAGGATAAAAAAAAACACTTTTGGGGATAACCCTGCAGAAAGGGCCATTTCCAACAGCCTGCAGTGTAGTAAGGACCTTCTCCAGTTGCTTCTGTGTCCCTGGGGCTGAAACCTGCTCATCTTCCACCTCTGACACAGGTCCACCCGCTCTTCATGTTTGTCCTCAGACATCCTGTCCATCCAATGGGAGAGGGCATCTGTCTTCCCATCAATCTTGACTGTCAAGATTTGGTGCAGTTCACCCCTATCTCTGGCGCTGACTCACCCTCTTTGTGTGATCTGGGAGATTTGCACAACTCAAACTGCAGTGTTTGCTGCGTTTTATGTGGTTTGCCTAATGAGACAACGATGTCCAATCGATGGAGAACAACGGAAGATGAGGATAGTTCAGGCAAGCTCCACGCAGGGCAACCCAGAGGTGAGACCGATGGCACTCCGGGGCACCCTGTTTTGAGACGCCAGTAGTGAAAGGCACGCAAGAGGCTCAGCAGCCTGATGTAGGAACAAAATGTACTTGCAAAGGTCAGAAATCACAGTAAGATGAGATCACCAGAGCAGCTGCAGACCCTGAGCTGGTATTGACTGCACCCATTCAAGTGAAGACACGTGCAGATGTCCCCATGGACCCCCTAGCCGATTACTCATTTCTTCTTCAGAGTGGATGATAGTGGGCACAGGGCAAGAGCTGGTACCCGTATCCACGAGGCTCAGGCAGAATGTCACGCCAGGTGACTTCCTACATCTCCGGCTGCTGTCCGCACCTGCGGGCCCCGGCAGATCCGCCAGCAGAAGCGCAGTCCGCTCACAGGGGCGATACGGCACCAAAGCAGGACCCCTCTCTTGGCGGCTCTGAAAAGTCTCAGGCGTGGCACCCCTCAGGGACTCAAATCTTTGCGGTAGGCCCCACGGCCCGCACTCAACTCCAGCCGTGGGGCAGATGGCAGCAGGCAGCTACAGGACAGCTGGCTCCGCTTTTCGTGAACGTTTCGGTGGCATCGTGGGTACGCTCAAGTGGCACAGGCAGGTTGACAGTCTGGGCAGCTCCAGTAGCATTGTGGTTTAGGATTATGCAGGATGTTAAACGCAGCCGAAAAAGCTTGTCTAGAAGACGACCATCTTCGTGCCAGGCAAGTTCGGCCCCCTAAAAAGAAAAGTTTATTTAAAACAAAGTTTGTTTGAGAATTGGCAGTGGTCCCCTGGACCACTTCCCACTCCCAGCAATCTTTCTTTTATATTCACAAAAGGTAAGGGATCCCAAGAGGCCCTCCTCTCTTTTGCAAATGTGTCAAAGCCCAGAATCAGGAGTCAGTAACTTTTCAATGTTTGCGAACGGATTCCGGTTGTAGAACACTGATATTTACCTGAACCAATCACCATTTGGAAGAGACGTGCTATACACGTCCCTTCCAAATAACATTTCGTTATGGGTGTCTAAACCATTTTGCGACCTAATCGCAAAATTGATTTAGTAAATAACACGAATTCTTTTTGCAGTTGCAAACCCTGTGATTTTGTGAATTGCATGCTTTGCAACTGCAAAATGTCTTTGTACATCAGGCCCAAGGCCCTAATTTAGAGTATTGCAGTAAAACCAGGGCAGCAGATGGATTTCTCTGCTGCCCTAGAAGAATACTAACCACAATTCTTAGCAATTTTTGCCAGGCATGCAGAAATGCCTGCGCCTTCATCACAGCTGTTGTCATGAGAGTTTCAAAAAACGTACGTCAGAGCATTCGCCCCAACAGATACATTGACTGATGGCCCAATGTCAGACAGGCCGTCAATCATAGGTTTATGCTGGCGGAACCAGCGAAGGGTCCACCATTGGGAACATGGCTCTTCCCCCCGAGTCGGAATAGAGTTGGTGAACCCTTGGTTTGGGACATCTACAACTTTCAAGGTGCCTATACTGTAGTTTCTAAACTCTAAATGAGGCTTTCAGTGTTTTTCATTTCATGTTTTTACTTGCAGTCCATATTAGAACATACGCGTGACACATCCAATCTTCAACTAGCCTCTAGGCACCCTGCATGGACAATGTTCTGTCGTAACTTACTGAACACAGTCGCAGAGGAGCCCAGATAAGGACTGTGGGAGGAGACAAAAACGTTTTTAACACATCATTCCAATAAGAAAGATCTTTAAGCAAATATTCGATCTTACAATAGGGACCCCTTTCCCAGCACATAGCCGCACATCACTTCGCGAGAAGCTGTCAAATTGATCTATATTGGCACAGCATTACTTTAAATCCGACACAGTTTCCCAGAATAGCCAGAAGTGGGTTCAATACAGTGTCATCTCTTCCCTGATGTGCAAAGAAATGGTGCATCGGTCATTATGTGCCACTGTTCTTGCGACGTCCCTGCCCCACCTAAAAACACCATGGTTGTGCCATATTTACAATATGGGGCACATGTCGCTCGTTTCCACAATAGCATCATAATTTATGATGCTATTTTGGTGCTTTGCTGGTTTACGCCATAAATTATGGAGCTAGTGCAGCAAAGCACTCGGGAGGCCCATAGACAACTACGGGCCGTCACTTTAACGGCTGCCCTGAGCAGGCGTTAAAAATGTTGGAAACAAATGTCGCTGTCCAATCTGGTACATTTCACTGCCCCATTTTCTGTGGCCTCCCGGTGTATGAACGCCCCCCTTGCATACATTATACCTGGTGCAGTTATTATGTGGCACAAGGGGTTACAAAGTGGCGCAATGCTAGCATTGCACCACTTTGTAAATATGGCGAAGGAGAATGGCCTCCTTAACACCATATTAGCATAAAAAGCATTCTTCTAGTGTGGTGCTAAGAGGCCCAAGGAGTCCAGGAATCCATCACACCTGGGCAAAGCAAGCACAGCTCTAGAATCATAGAAGCCTGCATCGAAGGCACAGCAGTGGCAACATCTTCTGCCCTCCTATAGACCTTTTGAACCAGTGGTTTGAAACTATAAAAGATTATGGGGGTCATTCTGACCCTGGCGGCCGGTGACTGCCAGGGTCACCGACCACGGGAGCACCGCCAACAGGCTGGCGGTGCTCCCAAGGGCATTCTGACCGTGGCGGTTCAGCCGCGGTCAGAAAGGGTAAACCGGCGGTCTCCCGCTGGTTTACCGCTGCCCCATTGAATCCTCCATGGCGGCGGAGCGCGCTCCGCCGCCATGGGGATTCAGACACCCCCTACCGCCATCCTGTTCATGGCGGGAAACCCGCCATGAACAGGATGGTGGTAGGGGGTGCCGCGGGGCCCCTGGGGGCCCCTGCCGTGCCCATGCCAATGGCATGGGCACGGCAGGGGCCCCCGTAAGAGGGCCCCACAAAGTATTTCAGTGTCTGCTTTGCAGACACTGAAATACGCGACGGGTGCAACTGCACCCGTCGCACCCCTGCAACTATGCCGGCTCAATTCTGAGCCGGCGTCCTCGTTGCAGGGGCATTTCCGCTGGGCCGGCGGGTGCTCTTTTGGAGAGCGCCCGCCGGCCCAGCGGAAATGTTTGAATGGCCGCCGCGGTCTTTTGACCGCGGTGCGGTCATTTGTCGGCGGTACCTTGGCGGACGGCCTCCGCCGTCCGCCAAGGTCTGAATGACCCCCTATATGTCTGAATGTTGATAATTCACCAATCTATGTATATTATTTAGGAATATTTCTGCAGTTTGGTCACAGCTACAGGACAATTGATCTTCGGTCATTGCCGATTCCAGGTCTACATCCCATTTACCCCTGACTGCTAACTTGTTCAGACTGCTCACATCTTGCATGCATCTATAGAATCTGGAAACCAAGGCACAGATTTCAAAGGGCCTTGCTTTTCCTTGCTCCACATTAGCATAATTTTTTTTATGCTTATGAGGCCCAACAACGGCAAAATTGCCACACCAGCTCTACAAAGTAGCGCAATGCAAGCATTGCACCACAGTGTAACACCTTGCGCCACATTATGCCTATCCCAGGCATACTGAATGCAAGGGGGTGTTCCCCCAATTAGTGACCAAAAAAATGGGCAAAGAAATCTAAAAGATTTCTTTGCGCCATTTATTGTGGCATTTTTAATGCCTGAACAGAGCAGGCATTAAAAGGAGGCACACCGTTATTTATAATGGGCCTCAATGTGCTTTGCAGGATTAGCGCCAACATTTTTTTACAGTAATCCTGCAAAGCACCAAACTAGCATCAAACATTTTGACACTAGTTCCCTAACTACTATCATGGTTCGTAGTATCTTAAATACGGCGCACATATGGTGGCGTTAGGGGAGCGCTAAGGGAGGCAGGAAAAGTGGAGCTGCATTGGATGCAGCGTTACTTTTCTTAAATCAGGGCCGAAATGTTTTTGATTTTAATTTAGTATTAGTCACAGAAGAGTAAGGAGTTTGGGGGAGAGTGGTCAGATGGGGTTCCTTGTGAAATGAGAAATACAATGATTTCACAAATCGCAATGAGACGTCATAGCGCTTTGAAAAGTTAAAACAATTGGTAAAAATAGAGGCCCTGATTTAAGAATGCTTAAGGCCACTTTAGCGCCACCTTCGCGTAATTTTTTTATGCTAAGGTGGCGCTGAGAGGGTCTTTTCCCTGCGCCATATTTACAAAGATGCGCAATGCATGCATTGCGCCACTATGTAACCCTTTATGCTACCGTATGTCTGTGCCAGGCATAATGTATGGAAAGGGAATGTTCCATCTGGGGGGCCGAACAAACTGTTGCAAAGAAATCTAAGAGATATCTTTGCATCAATATTTTCGGCACTTTTAACGCCTGGTCAGAGCAGGTGTTAAAAGGAGGCACACCATCGTTTGCAAAGGGCCTCAATGGGCTTTGTAGGATTAGTGTCAACATTATTTACGCTAATCCTGCAAAGCTCTGAACTAGTGTCAAAAACCTTGATGTTAGTTCCCTAGCTACTGCCATGGTTTGCTGTATCCTAGATACAGCGCACACATGGTGGAGTTAGGGGGGGGCGCAAGAAAAGTGGTGCTGCACTGGGTGCAGCACCACTTTTCTTAAATCCGGCCCAGAATTTCATGGTTAACCGTGTCAAACACCACAGTTATATCCAGTAAAATAAGAAGACGGGCAGCTTTTTTCAAAAGTGCAATAAATATCATCAGTCACATTAATGTTGCTATTGCAAATTGTGCCTGACCATGGAACTAGAAAGAAACATGCTCAGAATGTTATTATCCTGAAAATACAAATGTAGGAGTATTCTTCAATTCTCTTAGTGAGAAAAGGGAGACCAGAGATGGGGCTGTAGCTCTCAACATCAAAGGGGCCGGGATTGGATTTTTTAAGGATGGGTTTGATTAGGTATTGAATTGGTCCTAGCTCAAATCCGTTAACTGTTACTAGAGCCACTGCAAGTATGGTGCATGACTGAGCCTCAAACCATCCAAACGTTAATTGGCTGTTGGTAGCTGTGATAATTTCAACACCATACCCATTCCCTATTTATTGGCTGAAGGGGGGAGCGTGTCTGCAGCAAGAGATAACCCCTTCCCCCTTATAAAACAATGGGCCATATTTACAAGAAAGTGGTGCATCAGCTCTGATGCACCACTTTTGTTGTGTCACCCATCACTCCCCTAACGTCACCATGGTAGCGCTGAATTTACTATACAGTCCACCATGGCGCACGTTAGCACAACGGCGTCATCATTTATGGTGCTTTGCTGGATTAGCACCACGCAATATGGCTCTAGTCCAGCAAAGCACGGAGAGGCTTATAGGTTATTTTAGGAGCCTCAGTTTAACGCCTGCCCTGAGCAGGCATTTAAAATGACAGCAAAAAGGCGCAGTGAAATTTACAAGATTTTTATTTGGGCCTCCCTCTGTGGGAACACCCCCCTTGCATACATTATACCTGGCGCAGGTATAATGTGGCACAAGAGGTTACACAGTGGCGCAATGCATGCATTTCGCCTCTGTAAATATGGCACATGATGGGGACCTCCTTGACGCCTCCTTAGCGTATAAAAAGATTACGGTAGGGCAGCGCAAGGAGGCACAAAGGGCGTGTAAATATGCTGCAATGTATGTAATTCAAGCAGTCTGGAACCAATATTTCCAAAATAGTTTTTGCTGCATAATTCACCCAAAATCATGTTTTCCTCTCAGATGCATCCACAAAGCTGCAGTTCAAGAAGACACATGTAGTTCAGAAGAATCTCAAACTCGCTGCTTCTCATTTTTTTAAGGCGTGTTACGTTAAATTCTAAAGTGTCTCTTACTGAGGTAAATAATAACAAGCATTTGCTCCAGTTAGAGCTATTGGCTTTGTAAATTCCTAACTGGACTTTTCTTGCCACACAAATTGAAAATGAAAAGAGAAACATTAATTGATATAAGCATGCCGATTCAAAGTGCCATGGCCACCATGAGCATGAGTGTGAGGGAGAGACACAAAAGGAAAAAGAAGCTTGCTCACAGTCAAATATATCGGCAACCGTGCAATTATCCATGTAACAGGGTCAGTCTCCAAGGCGGTAAGAAAACCTCACCAAGTAGGGACAAACATAAGGCATTTACCAATGATAATGAAGGTTTTTTGAAAGGCAAGCACCGGAACAAGTGAAATTGATGGGCATATAGTGGGCGTGGTTAAAAGCTCACAATACTTATAACAGGTCAAAGTGCGAGCTCAACCTAAAAATGAAATGCTGACTGTACCTCAGGGCTGTTATGTAAAGAAAAGGTATATTAAAAGGCCATACAGCATGAAGATAGAGGAAACTGAAGACAAGATTTACATCATTACTGAGATGTGCTTGATACATGTGGCACTCCTTTCATTATATGACGTGTGTATATGTAGTCTTGTTTGTGTATGGTGCAACAAAATATATTTCACAAAACCCGTTTTATCTGAATGGCCATGGTTTTATTTCATAAAATACATTTGCACTGGGATCCCTTTTACATCATTGCATGTTAAATTGTCAGACTAGGTTGATTACAAGGCAGCAGAAAGCGTCACAAAGTTTGTAGACACACATTAGGCACATAAATTGCTTATTCGTGCTGCATAATCTAGTAGGCCTTGATGCTTACCTTGTTCCTCTATTTCATAATTATCTTGATCCTGATCATAGGCCATTGCCACTATGTGCATCTTTCTACAAGATCACCACTCCATCTTTACTCAAAACAAGCAGTGGCAAAGCCAATAGGTCTCGCATATACAAGAGCTATTGATTTTGGCAATGTTTTATGCCATGTTGTACACTAGTGTGGTTGCTGTTCAGCATGGGGAAAGGTTAGTGGCATGGAGTGTCGGAATGGAATTGGGGAGTAGAGTGTCATAGATTGAAATTGTTGGAATGTCAAAGAGTAGAGTAGGAGGAGTAGAGTGCCGTAGAGTTGACTGGAGCTGAGTGGAGGGGAGTAGAGTTCAGTGGAAGACAATGTCGTAGAGTGGAGTTGGGTAGAATAGGGTGGAGTAGGTTGGAGTGGATTGAGGTAGTGGGGTGGATTGAAATGGAGTAGAGTGGGGTAGATTAGGTGAGGGTGAAGGTGGGTCTTTGAGTGGGAGTGGGAGAGTCTGAGTGGGTGTGTGAGTGGGTGCATGAGTGTCTGACTGGGGCTGTGAGTGGGTGCACAAGGGTCTGAGTGGGTGTGTGAGTGGAAGAAAGAGATTGAAAGAGAAAGAGAGAGAGAGAAAGAGAGGGAGAGGGAGAGAAATCAAGACTTTTTAGGCCTTGAGGAATGATATACTTAGAATGATATATTTCTGGACAAATTGAAAAGAAAAATGCATTTGTCAATTAAATAAAATGAGATCACCTTTCAGTTTAAACTTAAACTTTTGAAGTTTAAAACGAAATTAAAGGAGGGAAAGAATCACAGGCACACATAGAGTAGAACCTTCAACTGGCAGTGTGAGAGTCTGTGACCTTAACCACCAGGCCACACGTGACTCCTTGATGAAGAGTTTCCAGACATACCTATGACATGCAACCCACACATGTGAGAGGAAAGAAGCAGGAATGTTCTGTTACTAGGAAAGTTTAACAGTCAAAACACTAGTAAATAAACAAACACACTGCCAAGCAATGCTAGGATTTGAACAATCAGCCTACTGAGTGACAGTACAAGAACTTGACCATTACGCCAGAAGTGACTCCGTTCTTCTCTGCATCCAAATGTAACTTTAATATTTGTACCAAACATCTTGCTAGTGTTACTCTTTGAAGTCATTGCATGGAGAGACCATTGCAATGACAATCTCTCTTTCTCTCTGCCATCCCATTATGGAAAGGAAGAGAGAGAGAGTGACAGGACGGTGGGGGGGGGCCTGAATGCCCATGCGGTCCTAGTCAGCTACCTGTATCCTGCAGGAGCCAGCATTGCTCCCGGGACTACAGGGTGCTGCCCGCCCCCCTGCATCATATTTCTATAAAGCCTTGGGGAGGTGGCGGTCCCTGGGGCTGCAGAGAGGTCGTGCTCCCCTTGCACTCAATATAATAAAAACTCGGGGAGGTGGTGGTCTCCTGGACTGCAGGGGGCGGCAGCCCCCTTACATGAAATTAGCAATGCCCCAGGGTGTGGCCCACCCTGGGGCTTAAAAATAAAGAAGTGCGGGAGCCCGCACTTGTTTTTCTAAATTATTTTTTCTGCAATTTTGCGATGTCGCAAAATCGCTGCAATTGTTTTTTAGCCCTGGGGGTCCCTCTAAGACCCCAGAACCAGAGCTTAGAGGTCAGGATACTCTACCCTGACCCCTTGACTTTTTTGTGGGACTCTGCTGAAGTTGAGTCCCAAGATGGCTGGTCACACTTCCTGGTTGAAGTGTTGGAAGAGCTGTGCATTTGCCGTGCGCAAGCTCTTAATCTTCGCAAAGTCATCGCGATCTAAGGTATACAAATTTATTTTTCCTTTAATGTCTCCTAAACTACTGAACGAATTTACACCAAATAAGAGAAAGCGTATACTGCAAACTGAAACCAAGCTTTCTGCCTACTTTGGTATAATTCTGTCTAGTGGGTGAGGCTGTAGCCTTGTTCAAAGGTCCTATGGGAATTAATATGGCAAACACAACTTTTTTGACCCCCCTTTTTCTCGACTCCCTCTTGACAAATCACCCCGAAACTTTCAGTGCGCAACAAGAAACACCGGGGCACTTTTTTTGGAACATTTCACAAAGATTCTTCAAACGGTGCCAAAGATATAGGCACGTAAAACAAGCTTTTTCCATGGAAACATGGTCCTAACTGTAACTACCTAGTGGCGACAATATACACGATTTAGAATTTCTCAAAGTAGAAAATCTACTCCACTTCATTGGAGTGTTAATATGGGAGCAGATATACTTGTTTTCTTTCTGAATTGTGCCCCTAATCTTCCTCCTCCAGTAGAAATGGAACACCATACATGAATCTGTAGGCAGGCTGGAGAGAGCCTGCACAGGCTCCCAGTCTGCATGAGAGTGCCCTGGCTGGGTGCTCCCAGCCAATCCTGACGATGCTCTGAACAGCGTCAGGATTGGCCGCAGGGCAGACTGTGAGCCTGTGCTTGCCTGCAGCCAGCAGAGGAGCGGCGCGGCATTCAGGTAAGTTTATTTCCTTTTTTTAATGTTATTAATGTTCCTCCCCACCACCCCCATGCTCCCTATGTGCGCGCTGCCCACCCGCTTTAACACCTGCGAGCCGCGACTGCTGCTGTGCCAAGAGTACTGGGACCCAGAAGTGTGCGCAGGGACACTATTAGTAGAATGCAAACACCAGGGGCCTGATTACAGGTCTAACAGAACCAAATTAATGCATTAACACGTCTAATTAGAACTAGATAGGTTTTTCCACACCTGATAGATCATCGCCCTATTTTTCCAGCCAAGTTTAAATTATTATTTTTTTCTTAAAGGGTAAGCTACAACGCTTCCCCCCACATGACCCCCCCTGCTAAAATAAAACCGTCTTCTTCCCTCCCCTACTAACCACCCCTCGCCCCTCCATGCATGGCTGTGGATACATTCATCACCTGCTCAGAGCAACGCATAATTAGGTCGGTAGTGATGGACTTTTTAACCAGGCACCTCCATATACAGTGGTACAGGACACAGATTCTGTGGTACTGACTCTGATAGAGCGTTCCAGCCTAATAAATTACCTGTATCTGGACGCTCTTAGGTCGATGAATCTTTTGACCAAGTGGGACTCTCTTCACCCGAGAGTAACCAATCAAATCAACAATCAATAATCAATAACGAACATAAGCAATACCCTGATCAACATAACACTTCACAATTAATCCAGAAAACATTTCGGCGAACCATGACCTTTCGGTCATGAATAACCACACCAGTTTATTCAAAGTTAATGCATTTATTTCCCTATATTAACAAAGCTAGCACGATATAAATGTGTCTCAACACCAAATGATATATGTAAATGAACATTAATAGCTGTCCATAACGGCGAAACAGATGCAATCTATGCAGCATTTGAATAACAATGCATTCAATAATAGCAACGCAAACCACTAAAACTACAATCTGTAATGGGCTAATTGCATACATTAGTCAGCATAACAAGGTCTCAAATTGCATCGTGCATCAAATGAATCCTCATCTAACCTCAAATTAGCATCTGCATGTGGGTCTTCATGCAAAAACAATTTAGCAACATTAATTTAGAAAACTCCTAACTAGGGCTCTTATCAAAATCAGCAGTTGGTTACCTAAAAAGAAAACACAATGCAATTGTACATTTTCCTTTCATATTTACCAAATTCAATCAGCATTCAAGGAAGTCTTCGTCTCACAGGTACCGGTTTCGATCAGCATGGGACGGGGGCAAAGGGGCAGGGTGGACGGGGCAATTGCCTCACAGCGGCAAGATAAAACTACTACTTCATGCAAAGGGGCAAATCAAATTTAAAGTCTCTAGGGCGAGAATTACTTAAAGTCTCTAGAAGATGGCAAAATGACGATGTCGGCAAGATGGGCCATAATGGCCAATGTCCTGCAAATGGCGGGTAATGGACAATGACGAATGTCAAAATGGCTGGTGATGTCCAATGTCTATAGCAAAATGGCTGCAATGGCTATAATGTCCGGGTAATGGACGCTTTCTTCTTGTGCACCGGGTTTAAATAAACAACAGTTCAAATCCAGTAGGGTCTTCCATTGGAGGGTTCACAGGTTGGCTTTAAATTGTCCAATCAAAAACAACAGTTCACAAGCTTCTACCTAGGCATACATTATCCTTGGAGTCGGGAACGTAAGTTGCAACATATTTTACCAATTAACTCACTTTCAGAGCTTCCATTGTCTGCACCTGCAGATTGACCTTGGAGCAAAGAAGAAGATGCCAGGCTGGCACGAAACCTTAAAGATAAGCATGTGAACCGATCTCACTGGAAAAGTACAGCTTCAAGCAAGAATACACATTTACTAGCACATTGGAAAAACACGAGCATCTAAACCGTGAGACAAGGCAACTAGGCCGAAGCCTCCACTAAAGTTATGCTAAGCTAAAACATTTCAAACAAGCGAATCATAGCACACGTTTGCGGTTATGTCAGATCAGTACAATTCTAATACATCACGTTATATAAAGCACGCTTATAAATGTTGGCAAACTACTCTGAGGGCACATTTGTCCCCGTACAATCTTTACTAGTTCGGTCAAAGTCACACTTGATTATTGCAGCACTACGTTTATGCGCTAATAAATGTAAAACCTTCATTTCTGCGTCATCAATCCCTCCTCTAATGACTACTTGTCATCACACAAAACTATTCCCACAAATTTTATTCCATTAAAATTCTGTCAGTTCTCTCTGCCTTTTAGTTCCCCTTGTTCTTGCTTTGTATTCTTCTGCCATTCTTTTCATCATTTTCTCTTCCTTCCTTCTCTTAATTCTTGCCATGATCATTAATATTCCCCTTTTTATTGCCCAAATCCCAAAGATGCAAATCAGTACTATTAATATTCCCTGTATTATTTTTAATAATATTCCATTCCAAATGCGACCAAGCCAATTTCCCACTGAAGCAATTCCCTTTCCAACCTTCTCCCAAACTCCTGGTTCTTTCAATTCCTTCAAGTCTGCACTCTCTTTTGTCAGATTAGCAAGCATTGTTTTAATCTTCACACTGTTGTCTGGAATATACGTGCAATAGTGACGCGCACCAAGCATTTTGCAAACGCCGCCATCCTTTGCTAAAAGAATGTCTAGGGCAAGCCTGTTTTGAAGAGTCATAGCTCTTTCTGCTGCAAGTTCAGCATCCATCAGGATTATAGCACCTGAAAACTTTGTCAACATGTTATCCACTATAGTAGACAACTTTCTTATTTTGATGGAATTCAACACAACTCCCAATGAAGGAATCATGGCTCCAAATATATCTCCTACCACAGCAGCTGCGGTCTCTCTTTTCTGGATACGATGAGATCCAGGCGTCTTTGGAATCACTGATAGGTCATCCAGTTGATAAACCTTTGGGAACACTATACCCAAATAACATCTCCCCCACCATCCCTTTGGAAGACGATAATAGGCATTATGCCCACAAATGTAATATACACCTGGTATGACAGGATCAAGTCCGTTCAGCATGAATGTCCATTTGGCTTTAAAGATAAACGTATGTTTACATTCACTCGCTCCTACAAAAATGTTATCACAATAAGATTCACCTCGATATATACAAAATTTCCCTACATGCCAAGCATCTAAAGCTATTCTCCCTTGTGTCTTTATTGCAGCAAAAGCATAATTATCTACTGAAGTCCTCTTACTTAGCTCTTTTTCTAATTTCGCATTCATTTGTGCCCTTCTATCATCTGTGCGATCTAAAAAGCTTATTTCTACTGCAGAGAGCGAGCAGGTAAGGTTTTCCCTATGAGCGTGAGCTGTTTCAAAAGGTTGCATTGGCTCGAAAAATTCCCTCATTATTTTAGCATCCCAATCTTTAGCAATCTGGCTTAGTTACGTGATTATAGGAACATATGCAAAGGTAACATCATAATTTGAATAAAAATACTGTATGTTGGTTTGACCATAAAATCTAGAAGTTACTAAACTACATGTAATCCCATATGTAAGAGGCATGTGGTGATAAGTCACCCCTTCCGTTACCGATGTCGGTATCTGTGTACACACATAACAATCTTTCGCATCCATAGTCTCAACATATTCTGTTAGTAGGCGATAGAAAACATTATACGAAAGTTCCTTCTTATCATGCAAGTGTCTCTCATCTAATTCTAGTCTTTTCAATGTGGTTAGTTCAGTGACAGTAACAGGAGCAGAAGTAGAAGCATCAATTTCCTCATTCTCACCCTTACCACGCGTTGCAAGCACTATTGCCATTATTATTAGTACACATGCAGTTATCAAGCCTATACACACATATTTACAATATTTCACTCTACTGTTTTGTGTAGCGTACTTAGTCATGATCTGTATAGAATCAGAGAGCTAGAAGCACCTGTAAAAAGAAACGATTTAGCAATTTGTTACAAAGCTTAACGAGCGCAATGTTCACACAGTTTTCTTCAGGAGCCCAGTCACTTATCGGTTAGCAGCATTTGTCTCAATTCGGCAATAACTCAATTCGGCAATAACTCAGTTCGGCAATAACTCAGTTCGGCAATAACTCAGTCTCTCTTTTTTTTTTTTTTCAGTTAGCAATGTTGTCTCAGATCGGGTTTAAGAGTCAATCATGTTATCAAAGTCTTATCAGGTTAACAAATGTCTCATCCGGTTTAGCAATGTCTCAGCTGGTTGTATCACGTTATATTATAGCAAGCAATGTCATTTACCAGCTTTTCAATCAACAGTGTCCATAAAACTTTTCTTTTCTATTGGTATCTCTTCTTCTTCGTTCTCGAGGCTAAGAGATACAAATTCGTCGGTCCAGTCGTCATTGACTACATATGCCCATTCAGGACCGGAATATCTCCTGTTTGGTATCCTTTTCCTTTTCAATTTTGCATCTCTCTTTGATTCTGTCTCACTGGTACTTTCCTCTTTGGCCAAGTCTTTTTCATCACTTGATGTTGGTACCACGACAGACACTTCCTTTCTTTTCTCTTTCACTCTTGGCCCTTCACTGTCATTCACCTTTTCTCTAGTTCTTAGTTTTACTGGAGATATACTTTGTCTTTTCTTTGCACTGTGTCCACTTGATGGACCTGCGATCTCCTCTGAAGAAGTTTGAACAGTTTCGTTCTGTTCTGCCTTATCCCCTCCTTCTGGGGAGTCAAGCAGGTTTTCCTTTTCTTTTTCTGTACCGTCTGCTTCTGGGAAAGCCCTCCTCTGATCAGGCTCTCCTGCTTTTTCACCTCTTTCGAGCCCTTTGTCACCGTTACTTTCTTCGGGCTCTTTGTCACTTTCAGCTGCTTCAGGCTCTTTGTTACCTTCAGCTGCTTCGTCGCTGTCTGAGGTTTCTCCTTGGTCTTCCCCAAGTGAATCTGTTGTTTCGTCCTCAGAGAATATTTCTCTCTCCTCTATTTCTGCCTGTTTGCTTCTAGTTCTGTTTTGCTCTGTCTCAGCGCTCGGCACTTTGTTATCAGTTACTGGCAGTTTCAGCGCTTCAACTTCCTCATCTGTGGGACACAACACTTTCTTTGTATGACTGGCGTGAATCCAGTTGGGAACTCCCGCACACTTCACAGCGGTAGTGGTCGTCAGGATCACTTGGAAAGGGCCTTTCCAACGGGGTTCCAGACACGACTTCCTCACGTGCTTCTTTATCACGACCCAGTCACCTGCTTTCAGTGTGTGTCCTGGACCTTGGATCGGTGGCAAGGTGGTTGCTTCCACCTGGTGAGAGAAAGAGCGAACCACGTCAGCCAGACCTTTGCAGTAGTCTAACACCATATCATCTGTAATGTTCAAAAGCGCGTTTGCGGGAACTGCAGGAAGTCTCATGGCCCTGCCCATGAGAATTTTGTGCGGAGACAATCCAGTCTTTCTGTCAGGGGTGTTTCTCATTGACATTAACACCAAAGGCAATGCGTCAGGCCATTTCAAATTTGTCGATGCACATATTTTCGCCATTCTTGATTTCAGTGTACCATTCATTTGTTCCACCAGTCCTGAGGCTTCAGGGCGATAGCTACAATGCAGTTTTTGCTCAATGTTCAGCGCTGCGCAAAGTAACTTTATCACCTCGTTATTGAAGTGACTTCCCCTATCTGATTCTAAAGAGATCGGGAATCCGAAACGTGGTATCAACTCCCTCAACAATAGTTTTGCAACTGTAAGGCTGTCATTTCTACGTGTGGGGTATGCTTCAATCCAGTGACTAAAAATGCACACAATCACCAACACATACTTCAGACCTCCATGCACAGGCATCTCAATAAAGTCCATCTGCATTCTGCTGAACGGGCCACTCGCCCTGCCAATGTGGCTCGCGTTCACAACCGTTCCCTTTCCTGGGTTCATCTGCTGACAAATGACACAACGATGGCAAACTGCTTCTGCAGCTTGACGAAATCTGGGGTTAAACCAATCAGTTTTGAACAATCTTATCATGGCATCTCTCCCTAGGTGAGCCTGCCCATGATAGAACCGCGCTAGCTGCGATAAGAGACAATTTGGTAAAACAAATTTCCCCTCATTTGAAACCCATAACTCATCTGGTCTCTTTGTACATTGTGACTTAATCCAGGAAGCTCTTTCATCCTCCCTGACGCTATTCTGTAATGCTTTTAGTTCGTCCATTGTATCTACGACCTTCAGGGCAAATGCTTCAGCTGGTTCAAGCTCTGGCTCACTTATCGAATTCCATTCATCCCTGAGCAATATACAGTTCAAGGCACAAAATCTTGCGACTTGATCCGCATATGCATTTCCCAGGGAAACATAGTCCTGTCCTTTTGTATGAGCACTACACTTTACCACTGCAACTTCGGCTGGCATTTGAATGGCGTGTAACAATTCCCTTATTCTCTCCCCGTTTTTCACTGGGGACCCTGAAGAAGTCAGGAAACCTCTCTGTGACCATAATTGCCCAAAGTCGTGCACAATTCCGAACCCGTACTGACTATCAGTGTAAATGGTCACCTTCATCAATGTAGACAGTTGGCATGCTCTTGTAAGGGCTACAAGCTCTGCTACTTGTGCAGAATAGACTCCTTGAAGCCAGGACGCTTCCAAGACACCTGTTACAGTACATACAGCATATCCTGCTTTCAAAATTCCCAATGCATCTCTTAAACATGACCCATCAACAAAGACAATTTGGTCATTTTCATCAAGCTTAGTATCCTTAATGTCAGGTCGGGGTTTTGTGCAAAATTCAGTCACCTGAAGGCAGTCGTGCTCGACGTCTTCAGCGTTCTCAATTTCAGCATTTTCACCGGGAAGCAAGGTTGCTGGATTCAACGTAGTGCACCTTTTCAGCTGCACATTCGGTGAGCCCAGAATTATCGTTTCATACCTTGTGAGTCTTGCTCCAGTCATGTGTTGCGTTCGGGAGCGGGTCAAAAGTATCTCAACTGAGTGAGGGACCATGACTGTTAATGGGTGTCCCATCACTATTCCTTCAGTCTGAGTGAGGCTGATACCAACTGCTGCTACGGCGCGCAAACACCCTGGAAGTGCTGCTGCAACCGGATCCAAAGTAGCTGAAAAATACGCTACTGGTCTGTTTATGCCACCATGGGCTTGGGTCAAGACAGACAAAGAACATGCATCACGTTCATGACAAAACAATGTGAAAGGCTTTGTGTAATCAGGCATACCTAAAGCTGGAGCCCTGCACATGCATTCTTTCAATTCAATAAAGGCATCCATCTCATCTCCTTTCAGCTCAATTTCATCCAAGGCATCCTTCTGGGTCAGTTTCAGTAAAGGCTTTGCTAGAGTTGAGAAGTTGGGAATCCATTGGCGACAGTAGCTCACCATCCCTAAAAACTTCCTCACCTCCCTCCTTGTCTTTGGTGGACTCATTTGAAGTACACTTGTTATTCTTTCCTTCATTATTCTCTGTGACCCTTTCTCTATTTGATGACCCAAGTATTTCACTTTCTTCTGACAGAACTGCAACTTTGATGGAGACACCTTGTGTCCATTCCTTCCCAAATGGTTCAGTAGAGCAATGGTGTCGGCTGTGCAGCCACTTTCTGTCTTAGATGCAATCAGTAAGTCATCAATGTACTGTACTAGGGTTGACTCGAATGGCAATTCTAACGCTTCCAAGTCTTTCTTTAGAATCTGATTGAAAATTGACGGTGACTCAGAAAACCCTTGAGGAATTCGACACCAACTGTAAACTCTGTCTAGGAATTTGAAACAAAAGAGAAATTGGCTGTCCTCATGAAGAGGCACCGAAAAGAATGCTTGTGACAAGTCGATGACTGAGAACCACTCGGCATCGCAAGGGATTTGAAACATTATCACAGCTGGATTCGGTACTGCAGGGCAGCATTTAACTATGATGTCATTTATTTTCCTCAAGTCCTGCACTATTCGGACCTTTCCACTCGGCTTTATTAGTCCCATGATTGGTGAATTACATGGACTGCTTAACACTTCTTTCAGTACTCCCTGTTTTACAAACTCGTCAATGAGTTGGGCGACTTTCATGAGGGTGTCTTGTGCCATGTGGTATTGTGGGGTCTGGGGAAAGGTTACATTGGGTTTTACGGTCACTTTCACTGGTTCCACTCCTTTCACCAATCCCACCTCTTTTCCTGTCATATCCCACACTTCCTTTCCGACTGTTTCCCGTAATTCAGCTGGAATATCTTCTTCAGTTATCATCGGAAAAAGGTTAATCAGAGGACATTCTTCATCGACAGTTTCCATCTCATCCCCTTCTACACTGTCCTCTTCTTCCCCATCACTGCTCGTCTGAATTCTAATTCCATCGTCCGAACACATAATCGAACATCCCAATTTGCACAATAGGTCTCTCCCTAACAGTGCTATTGGGCTTGAGTCACATACCACAAAACTATGTGTCCCTTGGTAGTTACCAATGCTGACTTGCACTGGATCTGTGATTGGGTTCGTCAGGTACCTGTTTGCTACTCCCACTACTTGAACTGTTCTCCCTGAGAGTGGCAAATTTGGTACTTCAATGCTCTTAACAGTTGAACGTGTGGCTCCTGTGTCAACCAAGAATGAAACACGATGACCCATGACTCTTCCCTCCACATATGGACCCTTTTGATCAACTTCCAAGGATGCTGCAAGCACACAATCTCCCTCCTCTTCTAAACTTTCACTCTCCCATGCATTGTTTATTCCATTCTCACTGTGTAATGGGAACTGTTGTACTGTGCCATTTGTATTCATCACCTGACTCGAGACCTGTGGAGGAACCATCACTTGCTGCTGACTCACTGGTGCCAAAGGTATTTGCATTTGCTGATTAGGTACCATGGGAAACTGCTGTTGCATTGGCTGCATTTGCGTCATCTGCATACGGGGCATCTGCATCTGCTGCGGCTGCATGGGCTGTAATCCCTGCAGCTGATTTATGGTCTGAAAATTTGGGTTTGGACCTCTCATTTTCGGTCCCCTCATTGTCTGAAATGCATTGACATCATTGTTTTGCTGACCAACACCTGCACCTTCCTGCACCACCATCGGGCACTCGCGTTTCCAATGTCCGACAATTCCGCACACGTGACACGGCATCACCCTTTTCATTGCCTGCACACCATTCGGAATCGCAACAGTATTCAAATCCGGACCATTACTCCCAAAACCTCCCCTGCCTCTGCCTCTCGCCTGTGGCTGAAACACCATATTTCCCTGCGGCTGCGGCTGCGGCTGCGGTATCTGCTGTTGGAACCCTTGCAACCCTTGCAGACCTGTCTGAGCTGCTTTAAGCTGCATCATCATCACTTTCTCTTTCAACCTTTTCTGTTTCACTTCAATTTCGTCGCTACAGTATTTCGCATAATTCAACACCTCATCAATCGGTTTCGACTGCCAACAAATCAAATGCGTCTTTATCATCTGACTTATCTCTGGTCTCAGCCCTTCCACAAATCTAAACACAAAATGGAGCATGTCCTTCGCCTCTATTGTTTCCGTGCCACTGTAGTTCTTGAACGCCTTCAACAACCTCTCATAGTAACCATGAATCGACTCTTTAGCCTCTTGGGCAGTTCGATCGATCTTCTGCCAATCCACATTTTTCGCGGCAACCTTCGTCTTCAAACGCTCAATCACCTTATAGTACAAGCTCATTACCATAGGTGATGGTGCACCTGTATCCCTGTCTCTCTCTGGTTCACTTGTCGGCCAACCTACAGCCCTTTTGCAGTCTTCCCTCAAATCTGCCGGAACCACAATCTCAAAGAGGGTGTTCAGGTCTTCCCAAAGACATTTCGCAAGCTTCACAAACCTATCAGTCTGTTGATACCATTCAATCGGTTTCTCTCTCAGTTTGGGAAAATCATCCGTAAAAGACTGAATGTCGCTTCTGTGCCACGGTACATGTACTAATTTTCCCCCTGCTGTCTCTCTCATTGGTAACATGGTTATTGCATCACTACTCTGTGGTCTTTTCTCCTTGTGCTCTGGGACACTGTCTTTCTTCTTTTCCTTTTTCTTTGCCCATCTGCTCTCCCACTTGTCTAAGCACCTCCACACTTGTGCACTCTGCAGCTATTCTCTAAGGTGCGTTTTCATGCCTGCTGACCTCATGTGTTCAAAGTCTGTGGTCCCGAAATCCAATCTATAGCTCCTGCTCAAGTGTTTTGTCTTGTCTATCTCAACCCCGTTTTTGTCAGCTATTTCTTGCAACCTTCTATGTACCTTGTTCACTTCTCTCGTGATCCTGGGACATAGATACCTCAGCTCTTCTTCCGAGTAGGACTCTAACCTATTCAAACCCATAGTCCCTTCCACCAATTCTTCTGCTTCCATGTTCAACCTCACCTTATTCAGATAGTCTTCTCCCTTCCCACTGGCTGAGCTTTGTGTGGAATTCAGAGTGTTGAACCACTGTGTCAGCTGTTGCGCATTCAACCCCATCAGTGTAGCATTCACATCGACTGCCATTGATGGTTGCGGCAACTTTTCAGTGTTCGATGATAGCGGTATCATCAGTGGGGGACTCGACCTCACCACTGTTGACTGAGCACATATGGGACTAAACTCCATCAAGGACCCAGATCCAGTTGGCAGAGCCGCTATCGGAGTTGTCTCTGGAGTGTTTTCTATACACCTCCTTTCCGTCCCACTCTGCACCATTGATCCTTGACCGCTCATACCTGCGTTAGGCTGGACGTACAAAGGTACCGGTGGACCTACAGTAATGGGTAGGGATATCGCATCTGGGTTCTGTCCGTTCCCCAGGTTCTGAGGCATGTTCATTCCCACACTATGGGTCATCATTGCCGGCATGCCCGTCTGACTCCCCGTCATCTGAGCATGTGCGGTTCCCCCCTGCATCTGCTTTTGAGGCATCAAAAACTGGGTTGATTCAGCTTGTGCCAATGTTGGGTTGCGACCATTCTGTACTCCCATTACGGTTGGATCTAGAATCATTCCCGTACTGTTGTCACTGCTGTAGTACCTTGGGACCTGCGGCTGATAATTTTCTGCTGTTTTCAATATAGGCACATCTGGATATATTCTCCTAACCTGCGGTATCTGCGGGGTAAACAGTAAACTCGGGTCCCTAGATCCCGATGGCATTTCTGAATTCGGAGTTTCATTATTCTGTACCGGTGCCGGAGGGGCAGAACTGGTACTTGGACCTTGTTCACTCGCTGCATAAGGTGGTGGACGGTCGTTCAGCAATTGCATGATGAACTCCTCATCCTCTGACTCGTCCTCTCTATCTTTGGAACACCTCCTGTTTGTCTTACAGGTAGCTTTCTTGCCTGTCGCCTCTTCTTCCTTAGCAATTGCGGGAAACAATTTTATCCCCTGCAATATATCTGACCTCCACACCTTCTGTGCATTATCCCACCTAGCGTCCGCTAGTGTCTTTTCTACTTTTCTTATCCTGGTCTCGAACTTCTTTTGCTGTTGCTGTCTAGCCATTAGTTCCCAAATCGCTAGAGCCTCAAACTGTGCTGGCCTTGGAGGTACCTTCATGTCGTACATCGCGAATCTCAAATTCTCTAGGATCCTTTTATTGAATGTCCCATGGATCGGGAACGCTACGCTCCCATGTTTCTCTGTCAGCTTGTGCCATTGCTTTAGCCAAAGGCACGGAGCTACCCCCTTTTCCTCCATTACAATGTAAGCTGGTGTACCTTCGGGTGGCGTCTCTTCTCCTATGCTCGCTTTAATGTAAGACTCTCCCTTCATTGCACTCTTTAATGCTTTAAAAAATTTCATTTTCTCGTCTTTTATTTCACAAAGTTTGTAATCAATAAGTGACTTTAATTCCCGGAATACTCTTCGCTTGCCTTTCCCCTTCCAATCGAGCCCCACGGACTGCGTCCAATCCGTGCGCGACCCTTCTCTGCAACCAACCTATCCCAGCGCGGCTCCTAGTGACGTCACACTCACACACACTGCGGCTGACAAAGCCTCGCGGCTTGTCCTCCTTCACTCACCTCTCGTAACAACTTCTAGCATGTATCGCGAGCAACCAAATAATAATAAAACAGATCTGTCGGTTTACTACAGGAAGGGTAACACAATCGCTTCAGGACCTTAGGGATTTTTCACTAGCCTTGGCAGTTATTCCATCTTTCTCGGTCCCCACTTTCGCAAGCAAATCTGACCCGCAGACTCTGCTCTCAACTTGTCAATGATCTATTCTAGTGCACTTAGAATTTGTCAAAGCCCGAAGTCGAAGTTTTCTTTCACTCCCTTAACACACGTACCGACTCGTTGACCACGCCCGGTCAACCTATTAAACCGACCAGACCACAACATAAAACAAGTGTCTCATACACTTTTCAACATACTCCGGAGTCTCTTGAACTCGCATGGCCCGTCACAACAACAACAACCACGTGGACCTTTTTCTGCACAAAGCGCCACATGCACATGAAGTTCGACGACTTCCCTACTCTCACACTCGGAGTCGCACCTCCGCTATTTTCTATGAAGTTCGACGACTTCCCTACTCTTACACTTGGAGTCGCACCTCCGCTATTCTCTAAAATCCTCGCAACCTTTTCAAACAATCTGCGGCAATAAGCTGTGCAAGCGCAAAATCCTAACTTCACTCATACCGTCACTAGTACCGCCAACGCCGATTCCACACCTCCATTCTCTCCATTCGCAAGCTCCGAGATCCCGGGAAAGTCGCGGGGACTTAGCCCATCATCATTCTCTCAATCTGTTTTACCCAAGAAAAATCTAATTCAACACCATATACCTCTCGAGCGGGGTCCCAAAAGTCGAAACCGTCCTCTGCTACCATCTACTGATAGAGCGTTCCAGCCTAATAAATTACCTGTATCTGGACGCTCTTAGGTCGATGAATCTTTTGACCAAGTGGGACTCTCTTCACCCGAGAGTAACCAATCAAATCAACAATCAATAATCAATAACGAACATAAGCAATACCCTGATCAACATAACACTTCACAATTAATCCAGAAAACATTTCGGCGAACCATGACCTTTCGGTCATGAATAACCACACCAGTTTATTCAAAGTTAATGCATTTATTTCCCTATATTAACAAAGCTAGCACGATATAAATGTGTCTCAACACCAAATGATATATGTAAATGAACATTAATAGCTGTCCATAACGGCGAAACAGATGCAATCTATGCAGCATTTGAATAACAATGCATTCGATAATAGCAACGCAAACCACTAAAACTACAATCTGTAATGGGCTAATTGTATACATTAGTCAGCATAACAAGGTCTCAAATTGCATCGTGCATCAAATGAATCCTCATCTAACCTCAAATTAGCATCTGCATGTGGGTCTTCATGCAAAAACAATTTAGCAACATTAATTTAGAAAACTCCTAACTAGGGCTCTTATCAAAATCAGCAGTTGGTTACCTAAAAAGAAAACACAATGCAATTGTACATTTTCCTTTCATATTTACCAAATTCAATCAGCATTCAAGGAAGTCTTCGTCTCACAGGTACCGGTTTCGATCAGCATGGGACGGGGGCAAAGGGGCAGGGTGGACGGGGCAATTGCCTCACAGCGGCAAGATAAAACTACTACTTCATGCAAAGGGGCAAATCAAATTTAAAGTCTCTAGGGCGAGAATTACTTAAAGTCTCTAGAAGATGGCAAAATGACGATGTCGGCAAGATGGGCCATAATGGCCAATGTCCTGCAAATGGCGGGTAATGGACAATGATGAATGTCAAAATGGCTGGTGATGTCCAATGTCTATAGCAAAATGGCTGCAATGGCTATAATGTCCGGGTAATGGCCGCTTTCTTCTTGTGCACCGGGTTTAAATAAACAACAGTTCAAATCCAGTAGGGTCTTCCATTGGAGGGTTCACAGGTTGGCTTTAAATTGTCCAATCAAAAACAACAGTTCACAAGCTTCTACCTAGGCATACATTATCCTTGGAGTCGGGAACGTAAGTTGCAACATATTTTACCAATTAACTCACTTTCAGAGCTTCCATTGTCTGCACCTGCAGATTGACCTTGGAGCAAAGAAGAAGATGCCAGGCTGGCACGAAACCTTAAAGATAAGCATGTGAACCGATCTCACTGGAAAAGTACAGCTTCAAGCAAGAATACACATTTACTAGCACATTGGAAAAACACGAGCATCTAAACCGTGAGACAAGGCAACTAGGCCGAAGCCTCCACTAAAGTTATGCTAAGCTAAAACATTTCAAACAAGCGAATCATAGCACACGTTTGCGGTTATGTCAGATCAGTACAATTCTAATACATCACGTTATATAAAGCACGCTTATAAATGTTGGCAAACTACTCTGAGGGCACATTTGTCCCCGTACAATCTTTACTAGTTCGGTCAAAGTCACACTTGATTATTGCAGCACTACGTTTATGCGCTAATAAATGTAAAACCTTCATTTCTGCGTCATCAACTCTGAGACACGTACACTGGGAAGCAGATAGTGGGACAAAGACACTGGAACACTAACTATGGGAAAGAAAAACTAGGAGACTATGAACAGGAGCAAGGGCATTGGGACACAGGCATGGGTGAACCCTTTAGCAACACAAAACACTTCCCCGACAGCCGGCAGCAACATAAGGCCGCAAACACACCAGAAGTTGCACTTTTGCAGTTGCATTTCACCTGACAAAAACATATACTCAGGTGACATTGAAATTCATGCTTCCACTTGGAACCTGTGGTGAGAGATCTGCCATTTCACAACAGGGTGGAAAAACACGAAGTCCTTAGTGAGAACGTTTATATTTTGCTGAAGGTTTATCAGCTGCACGGTTTCATTGCTAAGGTGAGTTCTTGCAGGCCTGGAAATCCTCTTACGTGTTATTTGTCCTGCAGGTGAGCCCTTCGGTTTACAAAACAATTCCAGTGCACAGTGTAATTAGCAAGAGACGTGTGTGGTATCCACGCGCACTGACCGCAGCCTCTCTCAGCGGACATTCAGGCAGAGGCGATGCAGTGTCCGATGGCAAGGCGAATATTTCGAGATCGGCTAGTTAAGGGAAAGAAAAGTGAAAGAAATGCTTAGGAGGAACGGAGAAAAGGGGAGCAGAGAAGGATGAAGGAGGACAGAAAATGAGGGACAAAAAGCAGATCTTGGAGGATAGATAGGTAGTTTGGAGTTAGGGAAGTGACGTTCATGCGCGCTTTACGTAGGGCAACCAGATTTTGAAAATGAAAAAAAACTGACTACGTATAAAACCAAAGGTTAAAGTGAGTTATAGATATGTAAAAGAAACAGTATATGCCCAACACTGTGAATTAAAAAAAAAACACACTGAGATTCACCAGTTATAGTTGACTGAAGTAACTAAAACTCAGGCACCAACCACCCACTGATTAATTAATTATGTCATAGAACATATCATCAGCGATGGTATCAATGATGTCGTAGAACGTCATGAGTGATGTAATATATGAGACCAGAAGCAGTGAACGTAGAGAGTGCAAGCTATAGTCACTTCAATTAACTCTAACTGGTGAATTTCAGTGTTTTTTTAGGCTGCGTGTCACATTGGGTTGGCTGCAGGGCCTGGCCTGCGGACAGGCCATGCACCCATCCACTCGCAGTCGGCAACCCTGTCACGCATGACCTTTGGCCATATACAGTGTGGGGTTCACCTCAGGTTGTGGCCTGTGGCTAGAACCTGCTACTGTGGCTGCTACTGATCCTGTGCATCTCTGGGAGGAGTGAGCATAGTCATTGTGCTCCTGCAGGACTTTTATATGAGTAAGGGTGTCATGCTGGCTCCCGCAAGAGTCCTGGGGGATCGCAGCAACCCAATATTTAAAAAAAAATGTATCCAACAAGGTCCAGTGGATCAGTGTTCCCCTAACCTGCTCCCTTACACCTTATTTTCTTTTAATTTACAGGACACAGGGACCAAGGCCCTGTGTCTTGTAATGACTACCACAACATTTCTCTTCATGTTGAGACCTGCCAATCTGAGCCTGTGGAACTCGCAGGAGCAAGGTGACTGCCAGGGAAAAAAGCACCCTCAAACAGTCAGATTGCTATACTACTCGCGGTTCCGCCATACACAGTTAATTACTCATGTATTATTGAATTGATGAAACCTTTTATGGCGTCATTGATATTACCACTGAAACATTTGCAATTAAATTATTGATAAGAAAACTGTGCATGGTGGGGGTGTGAGTTATAGTTACCTTAGGGTGCAAGTTATAGTTAATTGAGTTAACCATAACTATAACTGCTGCATTTCTATGGTTTTGTATGAGTAAATTCAGAACCTAACTATAACGTCCATGTAACCTTCTTTTTTTTCCATAGAATATATATGTATATATATATATGTATATATATATATATATATATAGAGAGAGAGAGAGAGAGAGAAAAAACCACTAGGTAGTTATAGTTAGGACCTAGTTTCTGTAGAAAACAATGTTTTTTGCTTGCCTATATCTGTGGCGCTGCTTTCCGAATCTTCACAAAACTTTCCCCAAAAGTTAGAGTCATGTGAGCTGCTGTCTGGAAAGTTTCAGGGTGACCCATCAAGCGGGGACCGAGATAAGCGGGGTGAAATCTAGAGCATTTCTAATGTTAATTTCCATAGAAAAAAACTGAACAGCGATAGCGCAAAAACACTGGACGGAATTACATCAAATTTGGCAGAAAGGTAGCTCTTGGTCCAGAAAGAGCCCTTTTTGTTATTTGGTGTAAATCTGTTCAGCAGTTTTTGAGAAATTTAAGGAAATCCAAGTTTGTATATCTAGGGCTGCGAAGGATTCGCAACCCCTCCTGATTTCGTGCTGAGATCTTATTGGCTGCCAACACTTTAACGAGAAAGTGTTGGCAGCCATCTTTGGACTCAGCTGAAGCCGAGACCCAGATTTAAAAAAAAAAAAATACAAAAAGGGCCAGGATTTGAACACCCTGACACCTTACCTTTGGTGCCAGTGTCCCAAAAAGACCCCTCAAGGGCTAAAAAGCATTTTTTTATAATTGTTATGGCGGAAACACGACAGAGTCACAAATACGTGTTAAAAATGTTTAAAAAAAAGCAAATGCAGGCTCCTGTGCTTGTTTTTAAATAAGTTCCTGAGTGGGCCAGGTCCCCGGGACACTCTTTTCTTTTTAATAGAAGCTTCCTGGTCTCCCCACAGGCCCGGGGATCATCACCATACCGGGGCGATTAATGTTTTTTATGCAGGGGGCCTGCAGCCCCCTGCACCCAAGGACGACCACCTCCCCGGGGCAAAATGAGTGAATTGCGAGGGGGAGGCCTCTCGGCGTCCTGCAGCCCCAGGGATCACCACCTCCCCAGGGCTATATTTCAAAAGAAAGGAGGTTAGTTTTGGACTTCCTTTAGCCTCGGGGACTACCACCTCCCCGGGGCTATGATGGTTGGAGGGGTGGCTGCATGGCCCTCCTCTAGGAGCCACCTCTGGCCGTTAGGACTGACACCCCTGAGGGCCGGCTCCTGCTATGTCCCGGAGTGTTTTAGCAGCTCCCTTTCTGTGACAGCAATGTCAGCTCCCACAGGAGATGGGGAGCCGGCTGGTACCGTGGGGCCTTCAGGCTCCCTCAGCGGTCCCCAACATTGTGACTGGGTGCCCGGGGTCCCTGGAGCCAAGATTGGCCCTGAGGTGGGGAGCTGTGTGGCTCCGCTCCCCCCCAAAATTTAAATTTAGGCCAGGCCTCAAGGGATGGGATCCCTGGGGAAGAGCTTGTCCTGGGGAAGGGAGCCACATGGCCCACTTCTCCCCCCACAAAATGTAATATTTAGCACAGGCCCTGGAGGATGGGGTCCTGAGAGCCGAGATCATCTTGGGGAGTGGGTTCCTCGTGGTCCCTCTCACCAAAAACAAATTAAATATTTAAGCCAGGCATTGGGGATGGGGTCTCCGGGGCCGAGATCGGCTTGGGGAGGGGGACTGCAAAGTCCCCCTCTGCAAAAAAATAAATTTTAGAAGGGGGGCCCTGGGGGATGTGGGCTCCGTTTGCAAAATCGGCAGGAAAGTGGGGCATGCAGACCTGTGGCTACCAACCGCTGTGCATGGCCAAAGGCTGTGTGCAGCATGGGGTTGGGTGATTAAGGGTGTTGGCCATAGGGTCTAGCCACAGGCCAGGCACTGCGGCCAAGTCGCAATGTGGACGGCTGAAGGCTGTGCACAGCACAGGGTTGGGTGGTTATAGGGGTTGGCTGCAGGGCCTGGTTGGATTAACGTATAGCACTGAAAATTACTCTACATTAAGAAAAAATAGAAATTCACTGAAAAAAACAAAAGTCACAGCGATGTTCTAGTTAGGGAATAGAAATAGTTACTTGAAATAACTAACTATAACAGGTGAATTTCCACGATGTATGTTTGATATGAGAGCCTAACTATGTTTTCATACATAGAGGGTGCTCCCTTGTGTCTGGACAAAGCTAAACCCCTCTGAAGAGCTCTAATGAGAGAGAATTACGTGTCAGGGGTTGCTTTACACATTCCAGGTTGGCTTGGATGGTATTTGACCAGCCCAAAGCTGTAATACTGTGCCTGGAGTGGTAAATGGCTTTTGTCATTTTACAGCTCGGCAAGGATGACACTATGTCAATCCTATGCTTAAAGATTTTGCTGTACAAATGGCAAAAGACTTTGCCTTTATCTAGCTCGGCATGAATAGCACTATGCTGATCCTATGCTTAAAAACTTTGCTAGATAAACAGACATTTAAGGTGAGCAAATCTAGAGTGTCGCTGGTGTTGTAGAGTGCTCCTTATTGGAGCTGCTCTCCACCTAAATTTGGGAACTACACAGAGTTCTCGCATGTATTTTGCATAATTTATGTGTCACTCTAACCCTAAAAGGGTCTTGTTTTGCTTTATACTGGCTGCTCCCTTGTGTCTGGACAAAGCTAAACCCCTCTGAAGAGCTCTAATGAGAGCGAAACACGTGTCAGGGGTTGCTTTACACATTCCAGGTTGGCTTGGATGGTATTTGACCAGCCCAAAGCTGTAATACTGTGCCTGGAGTGGTAAATGGCTTTTGTCATTTTACAGCTCGGCAAGGATGACACTGTGTCAATCCTATGCTTAAAACTTTTGCTGTACAAATGGCAAAAGACTTTGCCTTTATCTAGCTCGGCGTGGATAGCACTATGCTGATCCTATGTTTAAAAACTTTGCTAGATAAACAGACATTTAAGGTGAGCAAATCTAGAGTGTCGCTGGTGTTGTAGAGTGCTCCTTATTGGAGCTGTTCTCCACCTAAATTTGGGAACTACCCAGAGTTCTCGCTTGTATTTTGCATATATATATATATATATATATATATATACACATACAGTGTGTGCCACTGATCGTCAAACAAACTGGATCTCCACCTTGCTCTAAGCACCCTCCTGCCCTCTGCTGAGAAAATGAACACAGGGTCCAGCTGTGCTACATGAATGAGCCTGATGCAGCACAGCGTCAGGATTAACTGGATTTAACACTACAGAGGCACATATGGAGGTGAAAGGATGTGCAATAATTCAAATACTCACTCCGCCTTCTTCTAAAAAAATGGAACATGTATTTAACATTATTAAAAGTGTCGGAATACCTGAGCAAGGCTCTGAAAAACAGGATTGTGTAGGGAAATATGAGACAACTCTTGGATAATGGGACTATCTGGGGAAATCCAGAACATCTGGTCACTCAAGCGTTACAGTCAATTAAACTCTGAGAGATAGGAAAAGTATAGGATCCAGGCAGGAGGGCGGCACATCTGGTGTTCATTTCTGAGCTGCCTTCTCAGGTATGAGGAAGAGGGCTTCAGCCACTCCCTGCTATGCACCTGCAGCCCTGAGGCACAGTGGAAAAGATTAGCATGCATGAATACAGGAGGTGGCTGTTACTGCGCTTGTCTGAATGTGTCTTCATCTCTTCCTGTTCTGCACACCTCTGTCTTCTTAAAACAGCTCAAGAGGAGAGGTCTACTCAAACTAATCCGTGGCAGTGTCTACTTCGAAAACGGACATCATTTTATTCCTCTGCTTACAATTTTCTCTTGAAATTATCATGCTGATAACTTTCATTAAGTTTGATCTGGCTGTACGAGTTGACTCCCACCCCCCAAGTCAAATGTCTTATGTGCTTTGGTATGAAAAAAGAGAGTCCCTGACTGGTTATGGTCTGTAATGTATTGTAATGAGTTGAAGTGTAGCATTTGATATAGCACTTACTACCCTTATGTGAGGTTCTGAAGTGTTTATCACAGAAATAGCATAGTGTACCTTGTGGGTGTCTGACTGGAAGTGTGTTATCTCTGTTTTTGGTCCTATGTGAGTACTGTTTCCATGTCTTGTGAGGTGACCATCAAAGTGTAGTTTTGGTGTTATGAGATGGAGTGGTTAGAGGTATGAGGAACTGTGAAAGACAGACACAATTTACAGTTCCTCCTTTGCTGGCAGCCCAGATTAGTTCTGCAGGTCCTTTTATGTTGTTGGATTTTTTTTTCCCTTTCATGTTCTCAGTCTGATTCCCTATGCTGGCTGTTGCCAGAGGTCATCCACTCTGGGATCTGGAGGAGGTATAAGATGTCAAGAAAGACTAAGGCAAATAAAACATCTGTCTAGACCAGGGGTCTCCATCCTCTTCTGTAATTAGAGCTGCTCATTTTCAATGAAACTCATTAAGAGCTACTAGTGTCATTAGTGTTGTAATGGCGTTCACATCAGGCAAGGTTACATTCATGTCCATATTATGCAAGGTTACTACTTCCTCAGTGCCTCAGGCATGGTTGCCAGCAGAAACGTAATAAAGGCTCTCTTGATATGAAATGCCTGTACATGGATAGTACATAACAGCCATAGCAGCAATGCCTCTGGTACAAAGGTAATACCAGTTGTAAAAAGGTTTCCCCAATGCCACATGATTTATCACTCAAATATCAACTTTACATATATTTTGGAAATAATTCTGCCATTTTTCTTCAAATATCAGCATTTGAGCTCTGAAAATAACAAAATGTTACTCTTTAATACTCAATCACAATTTTGGTATAGTATATAGCAAAAGCTTCTAATTTACACACAGGGGAGCTACATACAGGTAACTGTACAGCTACCAGTAACTCCCAAGGTATCCTTGGTTAAGTGTGGTCTAGATAAAATGCATTACATTTAGTGTCACTGGTATTATGAGGAAGGGGAGGACCAAATTATGCAGCAGGGTTGACTAAGATATGCGATAACAAAAGGCAAATTATGCGGCGTAAAGCAGCGCATTTTCTAATAGTATTACTTTATTATTTTGCCATTTTTACACAGGTTAACACTGTCTGGGCAAAGGTTTCACCTCAGTGTCAGCAGTTTGACACCCAAATACATCAGTAAGCAATGGATAGTGGACCAGCCAACCGTTGCAAAGGGCTTTCCACTGTGTGTGTTAGTAACTTGATTTGTTTGCACTATGAACCAAAAAATATATTGACTAGTATTAACTACACTTAAAATGTAGGATAAAAATATATTAATAAATTGAGACCCAAAATAAGATCCTGATGAAAAATAGGGCAGAGCGTTGCATAAGAGAATTGCTGAAAACAGGAAATGCTTCGTTTTCATCGATAGAGAAGGACAACAGCAGCATGACAAAGGAATGTAGTATGTATAAAGGGAATTAGAAGTCATAAAGTAAGACTATAGTTAATTGCACTAATTTGTCTCCTACACATTCACCACTGCGTATGTATAGTTAGGTCAGATTTTTCATAGGAAGAGCGTTTTTTGCTTTGCTAATTCCTTGGACACCATTCAACAAAACTTCATCTAACATTCCAAAAAAAGTTAATCAAGACCTGTTCCTTCCTGGTATGTTTCTGCCGATACCTCATGCAGGGTCCAACAACAGGAAGATATCAACATTTTGATTTCCCATGTCAATTCCAGTATGAAACTTTGCTCAGCGATACAGGAAAAAACAGTGGAACAGAATTACACAAAATCTGGCAAAAAGTTAGAACTTTACTCAGGAAGTGCGCTTTATGTGATTTGATGTAAATCCACTCAGCCGTTTAAAAAAAATTGCATTTAAAGAGGTGGGTTTGAAGGTTTTTAAAAGTTAGGTACATCTGGATAGTTGGTTCCATTGGAGTCAGGTAGTACCAAAAATTGAAAAAATAGGCCCTCTTATTGGCCTTGGGAACTTTTTCTCCCATCCACCATTTCTAAAACTATGCAGAAAGGGTCTTATTACAACCTTGGTGGATGGGATACTCCATCACAAACGTGACGGATATCACATCTGCCATTTTACAAGTTTCATGGGATATAATTAAACTTGTAATACGTCAGATGGGATATCCGTTTAGTTTGTGATGAAGTATTCCATCTGCCAAGGTTGCAATCAGTCTCAAAGTGTGTTAGTGTGCCAGGGCAAATGGGAAGCCATCACAAACTGTAAATAGTGAACCACATAGTAACAATTAATTAATCTACCCATTGGTCAAATCACTACCTCAGCGATGGTGACCTGCACCCCTTCACCCGTGAACGAGACCCTGCCTTTTTCTGACCAACAAATTTACTTAAGCGAGGCTGTAAACCTAAAACGTTACGTATTGTTTCAGCAAATAGAATTAACAAATATTTTTCAGAACCTGAGACCACTAATGAACTCTTAAATGTATGTGGTAGGAAGAGTAGTTAAACTTCTGACACATCAGTGAGATGCCACACTGCTCTTCATAAATAAATATTAAAACATATTAAATGTTCTAAGGAGTTCAATTTAAGCTCTCCTTTTACTTTTTTCAATACTGTTGTGCACCTTTGTGGTATTTTCTTATTTTGTTAAAAAATGTGTTACGGTCTTGAAATACATCTCGGTCTGTCTGCAAAAGATCAGCTATATTGGACTATTTGAAACTACTTCGGCCCACAGATCCTGCCTTAAGAGCAACATCAAAAAGAAAACAGTAGCTGTTGAACTGTCGAACAAGTAGGCCTGAACCCTGTTATCTGTGCAGCAAAAGTAAATTTTATATAGTTGTGTCTTGTAAAAAATACTTCTTTATGTTTCTATAGACACAGATTTTTTAACATCTTTCTCACACTCCTGTTTTTACTCCAGCGCTTCGATGGACTGTGCTGAATACTGTATGTGATTGGGAAAGCAGTTAACAGCTATTCCAAGTTAGGAACACAGTGATGCATAGGCTCTAATAGATAAACGGAGATATCATAAGAAAAGAGCCCAGTGCTGGAAATGGAAAAAATGTACGTCTGGAATCCATATATTGGGGGTCAAGGTGTGGGAGAGGAAAGGTGGTGGAGTCATGAAAGGTGGAGTCATGGAAAGCAAAATCTGATACTCAATGTATGCATATATTTTGCAAAGAAATTGACCACAAGGACAACTGTGACAGTAAATCTGTTTTGGTTTTATTGGTCACAAAGAGGCTGCATTTTGAAACATCTTACAGCAGTGGTTTTTAACTTTCTGACATCTGTGTCCCCCGCCCCAACAAATAATTATTGCAATCTGGGGACCCTCACAGAGTCATTAATGGAAGGCTGGCACCCCGGATAAGCATTTTCTATTTTGACCCCCAAACAACTCAAAAAAACAAGCATTAATCAAACAAATACAAAAATGAAGAACATATTTTATTTAATTCACAAACAATATATAAAAGGAAATCATTTTTAAAATTTTACTGGGAATGTTGGAGCTTTCCTAAATTCAGTTCAGGCCACTCATTGTCCATAGTACATTCTGTTTGATGATTTGCACTGCTAAAAATCAGACTGAGGATAGAAACTTAACTTTTAGTCTCCAATTTCAAATTCCTATTTGCACTCCTCGTGCAAATCAAGCTGTGGATACTGGCTTAATTTTTAACCTCCAATTTTAAATCCCTTCACATTTACAAAATGTTTTAAAGTTTTTAATTTTACACTTTGCTTCTTTATTTAGACACTTTATAATTTTGTCAATATTATTTCATATTCTAAGCAGGTGAGGACCTCGTGAGAAGTCTTTGTGGACCTCCAGGGGCCTCTGGACTACATGTTAAAAACCACTGTCTTAAAGAGGTAAAGTCACCTGCTGCAGAGATATTTGTGAGCCCAGTAATTTTCAGGGTGTGATAACTCGGTTGGTTAATGCAGCTCTGGGAGAGTTTTGTGTTTTGTCCAGTTTTCATGCATAATATGGTATAGAGGGCTAATATGCCCGCTGAAAAGCATACTGCTTAACATGCAGATCATAGATTTGTATTTTATGTAGATATATAATTGGGCTACTGCTTTTGACACAGAGATCATTTTGTTACTTCTAGTTCATAGGTTGTATTCCTTCTATTATAGCACAGTAAGCTATGAACCGGCATCAAGGAGCTGTATGGAAACTGCAAGTCAAAGGTTTCTATCATTATTTTATTTCTCGTTCTGTTGTTAATCTAAGTTGCAAATAGGGTTCCTTTGGGTAGTAATAAAGTCTTGCTAGCACAGACAACATCTATCATTGCATTACGGTTTAAATCCTGACTTTGTGTTTCTACCAAGCATGCAGTCTTGTTATATAATTTCTAAAACGATGGACGACTATAGAGGATATGTGACTCCTCCACCTCCTAACCCTATTTGTCTTATGTGGTATTTCCTTCATATTGATTTACACACATATCATATATTGTTTCTCTGTGTGTGACATTAAGCACTCTGATACCATACACTGGGATAAATAGTAATATAAAATGATGAAATAAAACTAAATTAGTTAGTGGCATTTAAATTGTTATTTGTGTATTTACTCATACACCGATGCCACAGATACATCTGTCATTCTTACAATGCATGCACACTTCTTACACAGGAGGCATGGCTGGGGTTTGAAAAATTAAAAAACCTGCACCCAAATCATAGTTTCTCTTAAGTACTTGAGAAGTGAAAGCAAACATTGGGCCTTTCTTCCCCTCCATTTGTTAGCATCTAGGTGATAGGCTCCAGAGAGTTACCATCCAGGGTGATACTCAAACAAAAGAAGGGCTAATGGGCATTTAAATCAAGCCTTCGTTTTGGGCCCAGCGGGTATTGTATTGTAATCGTATAGCAGTGAAAATAAGAAAGCCACCTCGCCGTCCGCAGGTTGCTGCTCTGAACAAAAAGCAAGCAATGTGCAGGCTCTGCTGAATTGTGCCCCGGTGTCTGTAACTTACACCAGGATAAATTCAGCATATTTCAACGGTCGGAGAGATCCCAGATCAGAAATACTTGTAGGGTCCAGGATCCCACAGAACCCCCCTCATGTCCTGCACTGAGAAAGACAAAAAAGAGATGCTCAACAGAATGCACAAAGGCACCAGACACAGTAAGCTTTCACTACATCCAGTCTACTGCTCATGCCCACAGTTTGAGCAAAAGTTACTCAGCATTAGGACATTGTAAATAGTAGTTATTAACAGTAGGAGACACAGCAACAGAATAAGCACAAACATCATGCCTGTTTATCCCGTGGTCTTTAAAAATGTCTCTGGCATATAAAGCATACATCTGGCACTCCTACTGTTAAGGTGAGGGTGATATTAAAGAGGAGACTGGTTGGCGCTGATAGTTTTGCCTTCACAGCACAGAAAAGCAAACGAAGACTGCAATGAGTGTTGTACACTCTTGCTTACCTAATGAGTGGCTGGGCAATCGGCTGTGCACAAGCAGTCTGAAGCAATTCCCTGCTGACTGCACTCAGATAAAGCCCTGCACGGAAAACTCCCAAACATTTGCGAAGGCAAAAATGGTCCAAATTAAAGCATACATTAATACACCAGTAATGAAATTTAAGTTTAAGTGAACTGTTTTTGGATTGGCTTTGCAAATGTGATCAGCCAAAACACTGTCACTCATAGTGCAAGAAAGTCAGTGGATTTAGTGGGCTGACCCACTGCCCGATGCTGTATTGTGTAGTGGCCAGAAGCAAAATGTGAATGACACTTGAAAAGACAAATGGATGAGAAGGGATGACTGAAAGACACCATACTGTATATATAAGTAGGTATTTATTCATATATTCCAGACAACAAGATGCTGGTTAGCCAGCTAAAGTTTAGGCTAGACCTAAAAAAGTAACCATTAAAGATAGCTTTCTAAAAATTATTTTCAATTGGCCTTTGGTTGCTACATAAGTTGCCCACTATCTGAAGCCTTTCATGTTTTAAATATATTTTTTGAACCTTTACTCAATTTTCTCTTAAGATAAACTTTAAAAAATACTTATTATTTCTTCTGAAAAAATTAGCATGTTTGATTGGTTATATGAAAGAGTGAGCATGGTAAACAGAATTTCGAATTGGAAAACACGATTGAGACCTCCTATCAAGAGTGTGAAGGGAAGAAGGAGTATTGTCACCAATTATCAGTTGTTCAGTTGTAGGTTGTAGACGTTTTCAAGACTAATATCAGGAATACAACATAGTGGAGAAGCAGATGGACTGAAAAGTATTCTCAGAAGTAAGGAGAGATGAGTGAACTATTATTAACCTTCCAATAAATGCGAGAGAAAACGAAGGAGACCGTTTGAAATGTCTGTCAGGAGAAAGTAGCAGAAAGATTAATGATTGATATCAATCAGAAATACCAAAGAAGTAAAAGATATACTAAAAGCTCATCATTAGGCTTAATGAGAACAAGAAGAATAAGAGGAGTATTTTGGCTCACTACAAGTAGATGGATGCATATTGAGGTCTTTCGTGACGTGTGCAAGAAAGAGGAGTTTGAAAATAAAGAGAGTGTTGCCATCTAAAGACAAGAGGGAAACTTTAATGATTTTATTGTTGTGGCCACACCACCTCATTCTTAATATTGTATACAATATATCTTTTAACAATATTTTTGGACACTCTGTGACCTGGTGAACATCTGTGTCTTCCTAAACCTGAAACATATTTTTAAACTATGTAATGTATGCAAAGAGCATTCACAGCAATTATGCATTTTTACCATCAGTGTTTTAAGAATATACTCTGTAATTCAAATTCATTTTAATACAACAATTTCGTAAACTGAAACATAATAAATATACTTAAGTATTATTGATTTCACCGAACAACAAGCAATCACTTTCCAATCTAAGTCGATACCTTAATACCATGTATGTTTAAAAAGAAAGATAGTAAAGTCTGTGCAAAGATCAGGATGTTTTTAGCTTCTCTTGTGGAAACAACTAGGTGCAAATGTAAGTGTCATAATCCTCAAGGGGTGACTCCTGTATGCAGGTTCCTTCCTGGTCTGAGCTAAAATCAACAACGTAGCTTTTAGGAAAAACCTCATGATAGAGTTTTTCAAGCAGTACCTCTTCCTGACAATTGTTTCTCTCTTCTGTCTGTCAAATGTAATTTGGATGGAGCCTTTATTTACATACATATACTTTATCGGATATTAAATACATATTGCAGTGATTATGTAATTCATAAAATTGTTCAAATCTTCAATACTTTGATCCTCACACTGTTCAAGCCTTAATTAGGATATTGGTGGGACTGTTCTAATATGCAGTACATGAGACAGACAAGACCAATGCAGTATAACTCAACATCATGTAACAGCCAAACATACATTGTTGTGTATGGAACTGGTAAAACTGTCCAGCCCTTCCGTAAGCCATTGTAGAAGTTGCTCCTCCATGTCAAAGCATTGCGAACCTGGCCAGACGTCAGTGAGGACCTTAGTAAAAGTGTCCATGAGTCCAGCCAGTCAATACCCTGGTTTAGATGCTTGCTGCAGATGGGCAACAGCCACTGTCCTTTACCTTGATATTTTGAAGCACATATTATGTGAGTTGTGCTCACCTCTGCTCCTCATCACTATCTCTTTGTCCCTGTCTGGAGGATCCCACTCAGTGGCTTAGGTTCCTCTTCTTCGATAGGCCTAGACTCTACTCTCACTGCCAGCACTTAAGAACTCTTTGGCAGGCCCTCATATTGTTATGCGTCTGTTTGGCTTTCATTGCCCTCTCCTCCTGTCATATCCTTATTGTAATTCATCTCACTGTGTGTTAAACCCTGAATTGTCTCTCACTACCAAACCCTAAGGTCCTCATTACGATGCTGGCGGTCTGACTGCCACTGACAGGGCGGTCCAACCGCCCCATTACGACTGTGGCAGAGCCGCCATGGTCACACTGCCTACACCGCTAGGCTAAAGCCAGCCTGCAGCTTGGCGGTCCCGGCGGTTGTAATCCACCAGGGCAGCGCTGCATGCAGCACTGCCCTGGGGATTACGAGTCCCCATCTGCCAGACTTTCCATGGCGGTAAACACTGCCATGGAAAGGCTGGCGAAATAGAGGTGTTGGGGGGGCCCTACACTTGCCATGGGCTATACAGGGGACCCATGCCCAGCCCATCGCGCATTTCACTGCCTGAATTTACGGGCAGTGAAATGCGGGACTGGTACTGTCGCACCCGACGCACCACAACATTGCTGTCAGCTCAATTGCGAGCTGACGTCAATTTTATGGTGAGTGTTCCGCTGGCCCAATGGAACACTCCAAATATGGTGGGAAAAAGACCCCCAGTAATGGCGGTCTTTTGACTGCAGCGGCTTCGGCTGTCCTGTGAAAGGACCGCCAAAGTCGTAATGAGGCCCTATGTCATTACTCCGTCAGGCCATGGTCTCTATTTCTGTCTCTCTCAATCCCAGATTCCTCTATCTTTCCCTAATTTATTTCTTAGGGCCACAATCTGCATTGACTGCATTCAATATGTGGAGATAATGGACCAGTATTAATGATTCCTCCTACAATCTCTAAATCAAACATTATGTGATAAAGGCCCTGGAACGGGCAATAGCATAACCCAGAATTAAAGAGTAATTTTCTGCAGGTTTTGCCCAATTCCAAGGATGTTTCTGCTCACATGTGACCTGCTCTGAGCATATGATAAATATGAGAGAATGGTCGGAGCTGAGGGAGATGGGGGTGGGACAAAGGGGTTGCTGTATAGTGGCTGCTTAGGCTCCACAGCTGATAAGAATCATATATTGCTCCCTGCACTGGGGAGGGAGTTTGGCTGTGAACTACCATGAGCCTCTGCTCATTGCATCTTTCCCAGAGACAGTGGTTTAAGTGGGTGCATTTACGTGTGACGAGAAGAAAGGTAGATGTCCCAGAACTTGTCTATCCTTGATCATTGGGTGAAATCAATACTGCTCAGATCTCCTAGAGAATGAGAAACCCCTCACCCACTAAAAGATGTTCCACAACAAAATGAAGGACAGAGCTGAGTGACTAAATTATAAATTATTTTGTTATTCCAATATAACAAAAAGTCTTTAGTAAAAATACAATGATTCTTTATTTTTCTTATATTTCAGTATGATTCCCAAGGCAAGCAGCACTGCAAAGAGAGCAGCCAACATGTGTTTTGTCCCTTTCCAGCGCACGGGCCAGGAGCTTTCTCAAGGCTGACAATGTGAGCATCATAAAAATAACATAATTTATGGCAAGAAGGAACCAACGCAAGTGTAAGAATGAGCCAATGGGTGGATTAATAGATGTATGGGTGCAAGGATGAGAGATTGCAGGGATGAATTGATATGTGACTGCTCAGATGGAAGCATCTAAACACTATCAGTTGTAGCCAGAGGTGTTGGCTTTGTCAGTGCTTGTTTGTATTAAACCCTTTTATGTATTGCAACGGGGCTGCAGCAGAAAGTGTTATGAAAAAACGCCATGTCTCTTTTTTACGTTTTCGGCTTGCTAGCGCGCCTAGAAGGCCTGTCCATGTTGACAAGGGGCAATGCATGTGTTAGGCCTGTTGGTAAGTGGATCCGGGCCCTAAGCAGGTCAGATATAAATAGCTGTTTTCAGGTGAGCACTGATATGGGGTTTGGATGATGGGGTCAGGTATCTGTTCCTACAGTCCCACCTAGTTACCGAGCATCTCTCCCACTAATTATCGACGCACCACAACACCCAGTCTCAAAAGAAAAAATAAAACGATTAAAGTCAGCGCTTTTGCAATCTGGGCAGGACCGCGCATCCCAAATGAGCAAAGCCCGCAGGTGTGCTCCCTCGCCCGGGCGGGCCCCTGGGAGGCAGCGAGAGTTTTGTCTCAGATGAGACTCCAAGCAGTGGTTATCTCCCAGCTCTCCTCTTCTGAGAGGTAAAAATACCAAGCACTACCTGCATGGCTCCGCAGCCCAGGCCAGAAGAGGCGTCCTTCCCTCATCTCCAGTCACATTCCCACTCTGACACTGGAATGTGCTTATTGCCGCTACTTGTTGCTCTCGTTATCGTTTACGGGAACAATTCCAGATTCCTGACATCCTTGCTCGGCCGTGTATGATGGTAGCTCATTCTGTATTGTGAAGGCTGCGTTAGGGAGAGGCGGAATCTCGCCGGCCTGTCTCTGCAGGCTCTCGTATACCCGCAGGGGCAGCCTCGCATCTGCTCATCGTAGCCTAGTTCACCAGGGAAGTGAGAGAAGTAATGCTTTCAGGAGTTTCTTGTAGGATCGGAGAATGCTGCTTAAATGCTTCCACAAAGGAAGCCAAAGAGTAGTTCTCAAACTTCTTTTCCCTTTGTGTACTCTTCATAGTCAGCCTCAGATCTTCCTGCCCTTTCTTCCCGTACCAGACGGGCATCTCGATCAGTAGGTCCAGCCAGCGGGGAAAGGGTGGGCCATGCAGACCAGCACGCAAGCATCGTCAAAGCCCATAACACTGTAATCTGGGCCCTGTCAGTAGGAAGGCGAGGAGAGGAAAGTGGTAGAAGAGGTTGGCAGCATGCTGGCAGCGGGGTTTCCACTGTGATAGAGATTTTCAGATCAAGGCAAAAAACTATTTGATCTGACAGTGCTTCTGCGGGCAATGTGCCTCCTGGCAGGATGAGGTTGCTGAACAAACCATGGCAATGCAGATGGTTGTTTCTTTATACAGAAGTGTGGATTCTTGCCTGCCAACCCTGCTTTACACAGTATGTCAGTATCGACCATCAAATGACAATGATGCATAGTATATAGGGTAATTTGTATCCTGTAATAGAAATGGTGATTTACACATCGAGCAATATTGATTCTGCATGATGATGGTGTTATACATATATATATGTATATCTGTCCTAGCATGACGTGTTGTTTTATGCAAATTGGGAATGAAGAAACTGCCATGGTGATGTTTAAATTTTCATAATGCAGGAGTGAAGATACTGGCACAATGGCAGTACCTGTAACCTAACGGATACCGTTATTCTATGATCCCAGAACTTGCTTAAAAAGTGAGGTACTATAGCCCTAGCAGCTGATCAGCAGACCTGATACTGCTAGCAGGCCTGCCACAAGCACTGTCAGCCGTCTTCTGCCGCAATGAGCAGTGACGGCCTTTTGAGCATCAGTGATCACAGCACTCTGGCGTATGTGAGAAGCCTCACTGACACGCTGACATGTTTAGTATCATATTATTGGCTGAGTATTTGATGGGCTCTTCTACAGCCACACAAACAGTGGTGAGTTATATATCCTGTCCTAGAAGGAAAGACTGGTGGCATTTCCTATACATCATATCCTGTATGGGAAATTGCTCAGTTGTGTGCACTGTATCAGATAGGGATTGCGTGTTCCATGCGACCGTTTTGTATGTAGCCCACAATGTCTTTATAAGCTTTAATAAGATGTCCTGCTTTGAAAAGCAGTGCTCCTGGGTACTGCGGCAGACCCTAACTTTTTGCAATATGTCATCAGTTCACATCAAAACTGACCGTAAAGCCCACGGAGTTTATCCAGTGTATTTGAGAACTAAGCTTTACTTAAAGTGCCTCGTTTCGACACTTAAAAATGACTTTGAGGAGGGAACTCCCAATAATCCCCACTCTTACATCCACCATAAAAGAGACTAAAGAGGGTCAAACATGCTCACTATGCACAGACTATTTTCTACATTTGTTGTAAGGTTTTTTGTTCTCCGTCAAGCCCTGCTTCCCTCTGTAGTTCTTACAGACCCTTATTTTGGGCTCCTCCCACCGTACTCCTGAAACCAAACCTCAGCTTCTGCTAGGAGCCTTCCATCTTTCATCTCATCCTCTCTGCACTCGTAAAATTAGGCCTTAATCATTCTACTCTTTTCCTTCATACCCATCATAGTAGGCTTCTTTTGGGTTACATAATACTCGTAGTATCGGGCGTGCATCCTTCTACTCCTTCCCACTGTACACCTGCAAGTAGGCCACAACCCGTCGTTCCTTTTCTGTGTGTTCCTGGAAGTAGCCCCCAGAACTTCTTCCACTTCCCTCCATATTCCTAATTAAATGCCTCACTCCTCTTTCTCCTTATAGTAGCTACTGCTGCCTCGTCCACCCTACGTCTGATATTAGATTTTCGTCTTTCTTCTTCTTTTTTCACATTCATGTTAACAGGGCTCCGTCTTTGCTCTCTTCCCTTCCCTCCAAATGCCTGATAGTAGGCTCCCATCATTGCATTACTCCCATCAGTACCCTCAGTGCCAGGCCCTAATCTTTTGCCTACATGGATCGTTATCCTTGATAAAGCCGGACATTTCTACGGGGTCCAGCATTCTTCTTTCTTTTGCACTCCAAATATAGAATCTCAATCTTGCTGCTTCTTCTATTTCCACTGACAGCAGGCCTCCACGCCATCCCTGCTCCTGATATTAGGACCGTGTTCTTCATCTCCTTTTCTCTGCATTCTTGAAAGTAAGTTCAAAACTTTCAGCTCCCTGATTTTCCTCCTGTTTTTAGGCCTCAATTCATCACCCCTTTTTTTTACATCTTTCTGACAGTAGGCCTTTATTCTGCCTATGCCCCCACTATCCTTCTGAGAAGCATCAATGCTCTGATTCTTGTTACTATTTCCATCAGGTCTCATTCATTTTACTTTTTTTACATTATGGTAGTGAGAGTTACTTATAATGCATTTTTCCCCAAACCCTGTTACTGGGCTTTAATCTTTCCACTTCCTCTATCTCATCCTCACAGTAATCTCTGCACCCCCCATGCTTCTGGTAGCAGGCTTCGAGACTCCTGCTGCTTATTTCCACACTGCTGAAAGCTGGTATTATTGCTTTATCATGTCTGTGCTCTTTGGCATCATGTATTTTTCTTGTCTGTACTCTTTAAAGTAGTCCTCGATCCTACCACGCCCTCACTATGTAAACCGTTTTGTGGATTTCAATCCCTTGGTGCCTTCACTCTATAGTCTTGATAGGAGACATCAATATCATGATCTGAGGCCTGCACTTATCTCCTCATGCTGGACTTGTGCAGAGGTGCAATACTCCGAACTGCTTAAATGTACACACCTTTAGAAGCAGGAGAGGCTGACAGTATGTGCAGTGTGTAGGTGCCACTTGAAAAAAAAGCTTTGCATCTCCTGTATTTCCAGACTACACTTGAAAACTAGTATAAACTGATGCTTAATCAGAAGAGATAACACATGCATATATCAAATATATAATTGGGGCCCACACAATAAACTACGAAGGCTACTCTCCATCAACTACAATGCTCCTTGTGTAAGGTTTCTTGTGGAAAAATCAAATTTTTTTCTTCAGTCCCAATTTCTTAGGAGAACAATCCTCTCTAAAGCGATATAACCACTAGACTACCTTCAGATTATGTCCACAACCACATTCTTCATCATCTTCTTTACACCCTCTATCACTTACCCAGAAACATATAGGGAAGCTCTTAGTTCAATGTAGCTTCATCAACACCCATGACGTTCACGGTTCGTTGTATTCCGCCTCCATTATTATTCATAAAAAAGCTATTTATCTATACAAATCACAAAAAACATATCATAAAGAGTAAAAAAATATTATTTATTATTCCTCCATTGTACTAACATTTCCTGTAACTCACCCCACTTAAATACTTAATCGGGTTTGCGTAACAGGGTACAGATGTTTGGGTGGGTAGTGTAATACTAGAAATGGCAAAGGTATACATGGATACATAACAGATAGGGATGCTGCTATGTTTTATTATGTGGAGTAAATGGTAGATAAGATATTGTATACATTCCTATTTAACAGCCTGAAATGGAAGAAAGAGCGTACAAATATGAATTGAACTCAACCGAAGTGCATCTGGGGATGAGATAAAAAACATCTGTATCCTGGTTATGCGAACCCGATTAAGGATTTAAGTGGGGTGAGTTATGGGGTACATTAGTACAATGGAGGAATAATAAATAATATTTTTTTATTCTTCGTGACATGTTTTTTTGTGATTTTTATAGATGAATAGCTTCTCTTATGAATAATAAGTGAGGCGGAATACATGGCACTGTGAACGTCCTGGTTGTTAATGAGGGGACATTGAACTAAGATCTGCTCCATAGGTTTCTGGGTAAGTGATAGAGGGTGTAAAGAAGATAATGAGGAATGTTCAAAAGGGAGTCTATTTGTTATATCTCCTTAGAGAGGATTGTTCTCCTAAGAAATTGGGATAGAAGGAAAAACTGTGATTTCTCTTCAAGAAACCTTACACAAGGAGCTTTGTAGTTGATGGAGAGTAGCCCTCGTAGTTTATTGTGTGGCCCCCAATTATCAATATTGTAAGGGGCAGATGAGTTTAGTGGTGAACTAAGATATAGTTTATAAGATCTAAGGATTAACGCAATAAAATACATTCAACAATAACATAAGAGGTGTTTAATAGTCACCCTGGTTGATGGAAGATTTAGATTTTTTGATAAACAGGGTACCAACACAAGGGGTAGATAATCCTCAGGCCCTTGTGGTGGCAACATGTATATTATAATTTGTACAGTGAAAGGTATATAGTAGTTATATTTCAATTGAATATGGGTATTATGTATAGATAGAGCATTACCTTTATGATGTGTGATGCTTATTTCTTTAATAAGTGGGTTAAAGGGGATGAGATTTGCACAAACTTATAGGGAATGATGAACTACAGTAAGCAATATGTCCTGATCACATAGAGATTTCTATAACATGTAAATTATGTTTGTCTGTGTTGAATATTGATATGTATATTTGATTTATTGATTTTTAGACATTTGCAATGTTTGCACATTTCTTTGTGTCCTGAAGGTGGGGTGAACCGTCATGAATGCCACCGAAACGCTGCGTCAACAGTAATTGGAATAAGTGCTTTGATAGGCACACTCAGAGCACTTGAATACATGTTTTTATTGTTTTCTTTTATATTTATATGGTGATGCATGTGGGATATTTATGAAATAAATGAGTGTTTGTGGGTCTAACAATCTAGATATAAAAACAAAGGCCCTATCTGTGTATACTATTTTATGGATGATTAAATATATTTTATTTGATTGTGTATTATGGAATAAACACAGACTATATATTTTTTATATTATAAGAGTTTCTGGTTGTTTTTTTAGACATATATGTGTTTGAAATTGTTTGTGCATCTTCATCATTCCCTTTTTAAGTAACACAGCCCCAGAAAATATTTCTAATAAGGGTGTGAGTACGAAACGCATTTTTTATTTATTTTTATATATTGACCCTGTCTCTTTTGGCTAAGCAGGGTGTCTCTCTTCCTGCTTCGGATAGAGAAAAGGACAAACCTGTCTTTTGGGCAGGCTCTCACATCATTGACTTTAATGTCCTATCAAGAATACTTGAGCTTATCACTTGGTATTAAAGATTACAAAAATAAAATGGTCATGCCTTTTGGGAGTATCATAGGGGGCTTAATGTTGGGTTTGGCTTTGTTCTTTTCACCTGTGTAAGCAGTCAACAAAGGTAATGTATTCACTCACTGTTTTCTAATTAAATTACTCATGGGGCAAATGATCATACAGTCAAGACAGTCTTTTCTATCACCTGACTCGATGATGAGTATCTGACCCATTACCACTAAATTCTGAGAGCCTATCTTTTACCTCTTTTTTGCGTTTCTCCTATGTCTGAAGTTTCCTAGAACAACAGACAGAGGATTATGGGTTATTTGCAGGGTCTGAATCCCAATATTGTTACTGATCCTTTGTCCATGTTGTTTTGAAAAATGAAACATTTGCTTTTTATTTGCACTCTTTTGGAAAAGCATATTAACCAACTTCCCACTAGGATGCAACTTTGCCCGGCCCAGAGCATGCCGCATAAAATCAAGGTAATGGAGGGAATGCTTGAATTACACTCAGCCTGTGGCGATCACTCTGGGCCGCATTCCTGCCAATTGTTTTTCATCCAGTGTGACATTCTAACAAGAGACATGCCTTATGCTATCCAGTCATGTCCAATAGGAACAGTCGAGACTGAACTGCCAGCCCAGGTCCTCTCCAAGTCAGAACACAAGCAACCCTAGATCGGTTTTGACCTACTTATGTCTCATCAGTGAGGTAAAGCTTGAGTCTTGTGGCACAGTCAGCATGGGGCCCACATCTTGGCATACCTGTCACACTTAGGACATCTACTGCAAAAACAAACTGAGGTGGCATGGTGTGCAAAGTAACAATGGACTGGGATGTTGCTCTGAGCAATTACCAGTGGCCAAGATTAATTCAAGCAGTCCATCCATTACTTTTTTATGTATACTTCAGTATGACACCCTATGTGGGGTAAGTATACCCAGACATGGGTCATGTGCATACAGTGTCACTGGAACCAAGCTATACCAGACTGATGAGCCCTAATAAAGGCAAAATGGTCTTGGGTTGCTTGTGTTCCAGTTCAGGGAGGACCTGGCCTGGCTGTTGGGCCTGGACTGGTCCCACTGGAGCAGGCTCAAGACTGCTGAGCATATAGCTGGGTCCAAACTGAGGTGTCATGGTGTGCAAAATAACAATAGACTGGAATTCAGTCTCAAGTACGAAACCAGTAACTGTAATAAATTCCATTCATCACTTTTTTGTGTACATCAGTGTGACACCCTAGGTGAGATGGTGTGCCCAGGCAAAGGTCCAGTGCACATGGTACCACAGTAACCAGGCTATACCCGACTAATGAGCCCTAATAATGGCAAAGCTGGGCTTGTTTTTCTTGTGTTCCAGTTTAGTGAGGACCAGGCCTGGCAGTTCAGGCTTGAATGTTCCAATTAGAGCAGGATCAAGACTGACTTGCATATGGCTGGGTCCAAACTGAGGTGGCATGGTGTCCAAAATAATGATAAATTGGAATGCGGCCTCAAGTAATTACCAATGGCAATTATTTCAAGCATTCCATCCTTCACTTATTTGTATTCTTCAGTGAGGCCCAGGGTATGAGCAAGGAGTGCAATTATCGATTTCACTTGTTTCACTCAGACACCGTACCAAGATCTAATTACTGCCTGGTCGACTACTGGAGAATGGAGCATTTTTTCAAGATTTTATTCTGTATAGTGTTGTTAATCAATCTAGGAGACAACATATAAGCAGAAGAGCCAAGCCATTCCCCAACTTTTTTCCTACTTGACCTGACACAAACACCCAATCCCTGCTCATAGACACACATGCCTTGTCCTTACTCTAAAACCATTTTTGTATCTCTTTAAATGTATTTTTTACTTTATATTTAGGCCATATTCAGACATTTTGCTTTTTTTCACATTTTTGCATGATTTGGAAGGAATCAAATGTCAGACAGAAACATCATATTTGGCAGTGGGGAAACTAGTGGATCAGAAAGAAGTGTGGATTGGGGGTACCGAGTCCATTAAAGGTATATGTGATGGGGCATGCAGGTTTTCAGATGCACTAGTCTAAGACATTCTGTAGTAAGTCACTTATGGCATCTAGGAGCCTTGATAGTTTGAAGAGCTTGAAGCTTGCCCCAAGCAGTGGCCCGTTTCAGGGCAGTTGGCCATCAACTTGAGTCCATGGTGCGTAAAAGTAGTTGCTCCATACAAAAGTATTCCTTCTGTGAGGGAACACTTTGATGCTTTTACTTGGAATGGCATGTGGCAAAATAACAGCACTGGGGGCAGGAAAAGTCCTGATACTGGGTAGAAAAATATTGAAGGAAGATCTGTTTTAATGCTTGGAAGGTCACATCTTGTAGGGCACCTGGTGCTGTGTGAACATTGTAAGCCATAATGCTAGGTCTGGCACAAATAGTTTTTTTATGGGGGAGGGCACTGATTGGTAGTTCATATGACACCTCAGTCCTCAGTCTTTTTAGACTCTCCTTCAACTGAGATTGTCTGGGAGCAGAGATCATGCTGAAGAAAGTCAGACATGTTACTCATCCCACCCCATCGAATGCTCACTTCCCCTTCTAACAATCAATCTATACTACTAAGCTGCAAGCACTTTGAAGTTAATGAAAATAATACATACCACTCCACAAAACTCTACAAAAACTTAAATATACATGTATATATATTGATAAAGGCAAGGCAAGAGATCCTGCCGAAACACATTCTGGTCCTGTTTGGGATTGAATAAAAATATCCACACACTGTCACAGAGTACCTTCCTTCCTTTTATTGTGGGTAGAACAATTGGATTTGGAGACACTTGGTGTAGCATCACGAAGTGCACCACCGATGATCAGGCAGCTGATCTGCAACGCCGTTCAAGTGCACGAATGTATGCGTGTGTGTGTGTATATATATATATATATATATATATATATATATATATATATATATATAAGCTCCAACAGGTCCAAAAAAGGCACGCTCATTTCTTTTCGGTGCCTGCATCAGGGAAGGACCTATTCTCATTAATAATCTTCAAACCAGTTTGACAATTAAGTCAAGGATGCGGCACTCACAGGATTCCGTCAAACTTCTTTTATTACATGAAAAGATCCCCAACAAACTAACACTAACGCGTTTCGACCTTCCCGGTCTTGATCACGTGATCATTGTAAGAAGGTAAGGCCATTAAAGGTTTTATTGATGTTTGCATTGTGATTTATTGATGTGGTGATAATCAGGCAATCCAGTGGGCCTGGCCTTTGATGAATATACTCCATTATTTGGGATATAGCATAGGTGGGGGGTATTGTGGTTTTAGGGTTCATACCTTACCGAGACATCAATGTCTAGAGGGTGTCACCAAAGGTATGCTCTATAACCAACTTGAATATATTTGTGGATTAATGCATAGTATTCAGTAGTGTTGTATACTCAAATGTATTTCGCTTTCTAAATTGAAGCACACGCAGGGCAATGATTTATGGAGTATCATTTCAGCAGCTCTCACCACTTCTACTCAGAAGGCCTTGGACGGCTCTGCCTTGCTATCCTGAGAGAGTCAAGTGCTAGATAAGTGGTGGTTAGTTCCCAGAAGAAGGGAGATTGTGTACTTACTACTTGTGAAGGACTCACGACCTTCACAATCAATAATCATTATCTGTCATGTCGTTAAATTAAGAAAATCATAAAAACTGTGAAACTTACTGAAAAACTACAATTGAAATGTGAGTTTTGATTCTTGCACAAACTCATAAAGCAACTGAAATCATGGCACGCAACTCGCACAACACGTGATAATAGGCACCCCTCCACCTGCTCAAAACAATAATTTGGCAAAAGTACAGACAAAATAGCAATCAAGGTAACAACAGGGCTCCATGGAAAGTGGCTACAGTTATGGTGTGTTGCGTGCGTTGCTAAGCATCAGCAGATTTCAGTGGTTTGACGACTTTGAGCCCTCACTCACTTTTTAGCTGCACTTTCTTCAGTGAGAGAGGGAAGAGATAGAACTTCAAGAGTTGATGGCTTGAGGTATGTGTAGGAGGCAGCACCAATGCCGCCTTAAGAGGGTTCAGATGATGCTAAGGAGTAGGGAGCAGAAGAAGGTGTTGCAGCATTAGTCGGAAGACAGGGAGAAGTGCAATTAAAAACCTCGATCAAACCACTGCTGTACTACAAAAATTGGTGGTTGGTGCTTAGTATTCGCACATCTGAGCACAAAGGAATAATGTCCAATAGTGAATACAATGAGTCCTTGAATGGGTGCCAACCTGGTAGAGATACCCAACCACCAAGGGTATTAACTGCACCAGATCAAAGAAAGAAGAACTTCCTTTGAGCTGTGCTGGAAAGTAAATTTCAATACAAAGATACCAGGGCACTCCAGAAAGTAGTCCACAATAAATGAGAGTCCGACGTTCCAGAAGATAGTTTTCACATGACAGTAAACTTTAATTCCTTATGTTCAACATAAAACATATGTATGCAGAACACAGCCAACACGTGTTTCATCCAACAGGACTTTTTCAAGGCAGAATTGTAAAAAAAACACTGCTGTGTTTAGGGAGAGTTTTAGGAGTGGTGAAAGAATGAAGTACTGCATGGCAAATTTAATTAGGTGGGTCAGTCGTATACCTTCTGTTGTTTTTCAGCAGGTCAGTGTCAGCTTTGTCAAAACATGCTCCTCTCCAGCACTGCAGTCAGTGGCTCAAAAAGAGCTTTGGGGTGCCTAACTCTATCATTTGGCTGCACATTTCTGCTGCAAATACACCAGCATCCACTAGGGGAAAGAGGTTGGCATACATCACACAGGTGAACTAGGTCCTCATGCTCTCAAGGCTGTGCACAGGGTGAGGAGAATGGAAGGACCTGGACAGCCGCCTTGCCATCCACCTGGACCACACCCCCCACACACAAGTACTTCCTGATATTCTTATTTCCCCACTTATGTCCCTGCTTCCCTGGCATGCAGGTTGACCTCTCACACTTGTGGTATTCAAATACTGGGTGGATGTGAGAGAGTCCGGTTTTGCCTGAACATGCCTTAGTTGCTTGAGAAAAGCACAGTAGGGCGGAAACAGATACGTCCATATAATCTGTAGACTTTCACCACTCCCCAGTTGATATGAGGCTGCTATGAGTCAATAGTCTGGCACTTTCTCTAGAAAAGAAGCTGCAGCAGATCAGTTACAAGAACAGCTTGATATGCTGGGTTTGAAAGGCCATTATTGGAAAAAGTGATTACATTGCATGTTAGAGTAAAAGGACTGTGGTGCAGGTGTGTGTGTGTGCCCGCACATGCACGCATTTGCATGTGTGCATGCATGTGTGTGTAAGCAGCACTGGAATAGGAAGCAATAGACATTACAGGGCAGGATGGAGGTGCACTGGTAAGGATATTTGGGAGTTTCCAGTACTGGAGTAACAGAGGTCAACCATATAAATCACAGCAATGCCATAGCAATGGCAGATAGTTTGCTGTGCAGAATCCACTCTGTAATTACAATTAAGGTCTGAATTGAGGTATCCTGGATGCTACCGGCAACGTTCAAATATGCATGTAGATGAGGTGCATAATGGTGCAAGCAAGGATCTACAGGCATTGGTAGAGAGCTTTGTGTGCATGTGCGGGGAGACAAACAGAGTTAAGAGATCCATAGCAAGAATGATATGTGGGGCATAAATAATGTACACTACCAGCTCTATCTATGTATCTCAGTGCTCAAATAGCCGATGGTATTTGGGATCAGAATGGTAGAATTTTAGCACATCTGTGTGATGCTCTAGGAGTGGCTACTGCCTGGCAACAGGGTACACTGACAAAGTTGGGAGTGAGTCCCGATACTAGAATAGCAGAAGAATATGGGGGCCTAAATTAAAGAAAACTGTCTTTGGAGGAGAGTCCTGTATCAGGAGGTGCTTGTGGTGCACATGAAGAACTGTCCAGGGGTTGCAGGCTATGCTTTGGGATATCACTGTAGGAAGTTGAAGCTTTCACTTCCTTGGAGAACGAGGTGCATCCGAAGACCACTGTAATGTTTTCAGGAGAGTATGCGGGTCAGTACTCACATGCACAGAGAGGAGTGGAGGATGGGTCATGATGCTAATTGGGAGATACACAATGTGTGGCTGGTCAACTGTGATGGCTGTTGGCAACAATACATGAGGTCAGACTTCTGCTACTTGAGTGAGATGCATCCAAGGACCCATGCGTGTGGTACTGAAGGTGTGCTGTTGCAGTTCTGGAGTGACAGGAAATGACAGATCCAAGTTGGAGTCATAATAGGAATTCTAGGTGAAAACTAAAGTGCTTCGGAAGTTACAGGTAATGGGTACAAGACGCACATCAAACCAGAAGTCCCAGAGAGAGAATTGTATGAGGTGCAGGTAGCTTTGTGGTAGAAACTGAGGCGAATGGACTGCAGTGTCTGACAAGGTCACAAGAGATGCACGTGTCCATAGTGAGATGCATTATCACAGCCTGGACCTGACGAAAACATCTGTCATTGCAGAGGTTTTCGGGCCCTAACACGGTGCATCTGTACTATGAAAAGCATAAGTCAGTGCTTCCAGAGGTGTGTTCAGCTGCCCCATGCACTTCACAGGCCTCGGTCAGAGGAGGGCGGTGCCTATCAGAAGATTCACAGGGTGGTGTCTGGTGGCGATTCATTCCATGCCTGCAGGTCTGCGCGACGCTTATAGTAAACACACACAGGGGTGTAACACAATCAATGGAGCCTCGCCCTGATTGGATGATGCTCTCCACCCTTCCTTTCAGCCTCATGGTTTTCTCACAGAGTGCACAGAATCCGCATATTGTTAAAGCAGTCCTTCTCCTTCATGCTTGTGTTGGGCCAGCAAGCAGACCTCCAGTTTGGAAGTATTTCACCATTGTTATAAAAGGAAGCTTTCCTAAACTAAGTGGTGGTGCAGGACGACAGATTAAACGGAACTGCAACCAAATATAACAGTAACAGTATTTTTTATAACATATTTTATTGGTTTTAAACAGGTTATAAAAAGCAGAGGAATGCACAACTGAACTTGCAGCACAGCAATTGCATGATCAACAGAGCCATTGACTTAAACTTGCAGCAAATCAGCATTGTACATAATCCCTCTTTCTCCCACAGTCTGGCCAATCTCCCCAGTAGGTCTGTCATCTCATATATCCCGCACTCTTGTGGTCCCCATCTCAGACCTTGGTTGTACATGTCCGAATGTCCTCATCCATGGAGGGGTAGGACTTATCAACTCTCTGGAGGGTGACACTATGATACTGACACCATGCTGAGAGAACATCCCTTTACTTTGTAGATGGGTATTTCCAGACTCTTGCAGCAGGCCATCCCCACTCTCCACTGCTGTGAGGTTGGAGGGTTGCAGTCCCTCCAGGCCCTGGCAATGTATAAAAGCAATACGTTTAAACAAGCTTTTGCCATGCAATGGGTCTCGCATTTGCTCGAGTTAGAGCTATTAGTGTTGTAAACTCCTAACCGGACTTTCCTTGCCACATAAATTGAAAGAAAAAAAACTAGCGTGATCGTGCTACGCGGTAAATAAAAAGATAAAGTAGTGCAGAAACCAGGCTGAAAACATGGAGCCTTGTGTGTTTTCAGTAGTTGGCCGGTGTGCTCGAGGAGGGCTAACCACCCGAAAAGATATGTTGTATGCATGCCTTTCACTAATGAAGTCAAGCGGATTTAAAAAAGCAAGCCCACGAACCAATGAAAGTGGCAGGCGTGACATGGGTGTGGTTAAAAGCCCAAAGAGAGATTACAACAGGGGCGGAGCACTTGTGCGCTTGACCCTAAAATATGAAACCACAAAAAGGCAACTAAGCAAATTGTTTACGTCCTTATTAGAGACTCTCAGTACAGTGAATAGATAATTGATCAGTAACTCTTCAACTGCATTAAGTTGCGCAGAACAATGCCAGCTTTCCTTTCTTATTTGTTTGACACCAGTTTCTGGATGATCCACCAAAAATATTGCCTATCTAGAAAATGCAGAACATCTTATTCAAGATACTTTAACGAATTAGAGACTGTTAGATCTATCAGCCCTTGCCGTGGTTTTCTCTGTCCTTTTTGGCTTTCGACCTCCTGTTTTGATCGTGTGCTGAACTTTGTTTTTGCTGGGTTTAGGACTACTGACCAGTGCTAAAGTGCAAGTGCTCTCCGTTTAAATTGTAATTCTGATTGGTTTATCCATGACTGGCATATTTGACTCACTAGTAAGTTCCTAGTAAAGTGCACCAGAGCTGCTCAAGGCATGTAAATCAAGTGCTACTATTGTGTGTACTGTTGGGAACTGCCAGTTCGACCTGGGCCCAAACCTTCCCTTTAAGTACATATAAGTCACCCATAAGGTAGTCCAAAGGTAGCCCCATGGGCAGGGTGCAGTGTATTTAAATGGTAGGACATGTACCGGGGTGTTTTACATGTCCTGATAGTGAAATGCTGCTAATTTTGTTTTTCACTGTTGCACGGCCTACCTCTCCCATAGCTTATCATGGGGATGTCTTGAAATATCTTTTAAGTGTAATTTCCCATTGAGAGCAGATTCAGGTATGGAGTTTGTGGTTTATGAACTCACAATTTAGAAATACGTATTTGAGTGAAATTGGTTTTTAGATTGTCAGTTTGAAAATGCCACTTTTAGAAAGTGGACATTTTCTTGCTTAACCATGCTGTGCCTCTGCCTGTCTGCTGGAATACGCGTCTGGGTCAAGATGACAGTTGGGCTGTTTATTAATTAACTCTAGACAGTCACACAAATGGAGCTGGGGTGTGTCCTGCATATCCTGATGGGTCCTCCCAGACTAGAGTGGTGGGAAGAGCTGACATTTGCACCTGAATAGGGCTTCGTCTGCCCTCACACAAAGCAGTCTCCAAACCCCCCAGAGTGTGTCTGGGGCCAGGGCAGGAAAGGCAGGGTCTTGTGCACTACAAAGACTTTCCTTTGAAGTTTGCCCACTTCAAAGGCAGAAATGAGTATAAGTATTGGGCCTCTGAGATCACAACTTCACAACTTCAAAACATTTCTGGACTAAGGATTCTGCCAGGAAGGAGTGCTAGATGCCGTCGGAGGGACTGTCACTCTGCCTGCTGCTTTGCTGTGCTGGCCTGCTGCTTCCTGCTTCTGTCCTGAGAGTGAAAGGACTGGACTTTGCTTTCTACATCCTGCTTTCCAAGGGTCTCCAAAAGGCTTGAACTGGGCTTGCCTCCTGTTAGAAGTCTCAGGGACTTCATAGACTTCATATGCCAACACCTGGACTTTCTTTCTAAGAGTCCGGATTTGCCAAGTGGTGCCAAATCCAGTCCCTGGACCCTTGGAAGCGAGTTCTTGGGAAACCAAGAAGAAACCGAGTGCATCAACTCCAATATTGGCTATTTGTCTAAACTGGTGTGGAGTACTTTTGTGGTGTTTTCACTGTGCTTCTAAAAGTGTATGTGTGTGTACAAATACTTTAGACATTGCCTCTGAGATAAGCCTGGCTGCTTGTGCCAAACTACCAAGGGGGTGAGCAGGGGTTGTCTTAGCTGTGTGGCTCCCTTTCCCTGACTAGACTGAGGGCCCCTACTTGGACAGGGTGCAAACCACTGCCAACTAGCGATCCCATTTCTAACAGAGACTCTTCTGGAGCCAGGTTATAAGTTACTGTGCCTCTTCAGTACTCTACCAGAGCAACCACAGTGGCATTATGACATCCAGACTTAAAGTGCACTGTAAAGTAGAGGTTTATTTGCTTAAATCAAGTCAATTTTGGTTCCTTCATTGATCTTCGGGCTTTTTTTTTCTTCTCAAACTTGAGACTGCAGCCTCTGTGCATCCATGACTGCACATTTGCCTGCTCCACACCAGCGATGAATGGTTCTCACTAATGGACGTGAGATGACTCCCAAACAGGGTGGCATGGTTAGCAAGTGCTTTCTGCCCCAAGTTTGCATCCAGCGACAAATGCATGACCACAATGCCCACTGCAAGATATCGCCAGTAGGCCTTCCTATGCCTGGCACTTTTTCAGTGTGACCAGGTGATTGAGTGGATGTGATGTGACTACAGATGGAAAGCTAGCTCTGGTGCACATTAACTGCAGGAGGTGGCATTTTGAGAGATGTTTCCGAGGGGCAAATAGGAGGTTGCAAAATGATGCTGGTTAATGGAACGGCACATACCACCATGTCCTTTTCAACCAGACATGAATGAGTTCAGCTTTCTAAATGATACCAACCATAAGCATGCCTGGCCTCAGGCACTCAGTAGTAAAGTTCCAGATTTAGAACTGCAAACCCTCCCTTTTAATACGGAAGTGTCAGTGTGTACAAGTGAAAGCATGGTTGTTTGACTGCCCATATGAATTGCGCCTGCATTGTCCCAACAATATTAAAAAACTTTTTTATCAACAGAAGAGGTACGTTCAATGACAAATAGAGCATCTAGTAAAGGAATACCACTTTAAATACTGCTTTCCTCCCTGTCCTTGAGCATGGGAAAGGCTGCCATCTGTCACCCTTGTTCTGTAGATTAAGGAAAAGAAGATCAGAGTTCTCTTTAAGTACTATGATCGGTCTATATGAATTTTGATGCCGAGATAGTTGACAAATTCCTCGCACCACAAAAATAGGAAATTCTAGTTTTGGTTTGGGGGTATTTTTTGTTAATGGAATTACTACTGATTTAGTACAACTTATTTATAAACCTGATAACTCGCTGAATCTCATAAATTCTCTAGAATGCAATTACCTGTTTTGAGAGGGACACTTAACATACAAAACGTTATCATCAGCATAGAGCAGGGATTTTCAAACGAGGCCCCCACCCCCCCCGGGGGCCTCAAAGTATCCCAGGGAGGGCATCAGGCTCTGGTCAAAAGAAGCATTATGCAGATAACAGTTTTGTTTTAAGCAGAAACACATGTATTACATGTTTTAAAGGTAACAGGATTTAACTGCAATGTTTAAATAAGTCTAGACATAATCAAACATTGCCAAATTAATAGAATAATTGTAAAATTTTGAAGGGGGCCCGATGATTTTTTTTTTTTTCTGCTGTGGGGGCACATTAAAACATTTGAAAACCACTGGCATAGAAGGATAAAATAACATTTCTTCCAAATATACGTAGTCCCCTGTGGACATACTTATTTTTTATCATGCTAATTAGGGGTTCATTCATCATTATGAAAAGTAATGGTGATAGCAGACATTCCAGCCTGATACCTATACTAATCTTAAGCAGTGGTTTAAAGCAACCATTATTCTAGTACAGTCTCTCAGATTATTGTATAATAGGGAGATCCATGCAATAATGTCAACACCTAGTCCTAACTTGTTTTAAACCACCAGTAAATAGGACCAATCGAGAGAATCACGCACTTTATGTGCATTAATAGCATTGCTACTGAGTGGAGATCTGGGTTAACTGGTTGCATTAGATAGAAAAAGGTGCACAATTTGTAGACCTACCAGGGTTGAAACCCAGTTGCTGAGAGGAAACCAGATGTATGGATATAGTCGATTGGCTGCAATCTTAACTGGGGTTTTCCAGATTAGGTAACAAGTTTGGCCTACATGAGACACAGTCTGTAAGTTCTTTATCAGGTTTTAATAGTACTGAGATAAAGGCTTCCCAAGGGTATGGGGTAAAGATCCAAACTTTCTTGCCGCACCAAACTCCTAAGGAAGGTCAGGAGACAATATTTCAGAGAATTCTTAATAGATTTCTGTGGTTAATCCAATGAAGCATGGCACTTTCTCGCCTGGGCGTGATTTGATAACTGACTTTATCTCCTCTATTGTCAATGTTTAATTTAAGAGGTCCCTTTGAGAGGCTTCCTTCCAAGCAAGGGTGGCTTCAGATAGGTAGTTTCAGAGCTATTCATCTTCACTAACCTCTTGTGCTGAATAAAGCTTAGTGCAGAGTTTGTGAATTGATTTAAGATTGATTATCTTAATTGTATTTCTTACTGGCCATCTAGGCATCAGCAAGCGAACGGGGGTCCTACTCAGTCTGTTTCCCTCTTGTTGTGTTGTTCCATGGGCTATTTCCCCAAAAGTGTAAATTCTCTTTCTGCTTCCTCTCGGAATTTTTTTAAAGTTGAGAACATTTATTTGCTGATTGCCACACCATGAGTAGTGGAGCAATCAAATTCTTGTTTCTTATGATCCTTCTCCAAAGTAGTTAGGGTTTCCATATTGATGAAGCAAAATAGTGTAAATAGAGTATTGCGATTGGTTATGTGCACAGAAGAAAAATGGCGTCCAGCAGTTGTGTACATATCTCCCTTGTCCAGAATGTACATCATGCACTGAGGGGTAGTGAGAGTATTTTCCATCCGTTTGGTATAAATGACACCAGACATCTACAAAGGAGTATGTCTTCATTATTCTCTTCACCATCAGCAAAGTGGTGGAAGGGGGTCTATGAATGGTTGTGGACCTAACTGCATACCCAGTATGCCTTTGATATTACCCGTCCCCAATATTATGCTGTGTGTCATTAAAGGGTGATGAAGCAGAAAATGAAGGTTTCGATTTATTAACGCTTAAACGTAGTGCTGAAATAATCATGTGTGACTTTAACCGAACTAATAAAGATTGTACGGGGACAAAATGTGCCCTCAGAGTAGTTTGCCATCATTTATACGCGTGCTTTATATAACGTGGTGTATTAGAATTGCACTAATCCGACATAATCATAAACGTGTGCTATGATTTGCTTATTTGAAATGTTTTAGCTTAGCATTACTTTAGCGGAGGCTTTGGCCTAGTTGCCTGGTCTCACGGTTTAGATGCTCGTATTTTTCCACTGTGCTAATAAACGTGTATTTTTGCTTGAAGCTGTACTTTTCCACAGAAACTGTTCACATGCTTATCTTAAAGTTAGTGCCAGCTTGGCATATTTTCTCTTTAATTCAAGGTCGACTTGCAGGTGCGGACAATGGAGGCTCTGAGAGTAAGCTAATTGGGAGACAATGTTGCGATTTGCGTACCCATCTCCAAGGATAATGTATGCTTAAGTAAAAGCTTGAGAACTGTCGTTTTTGATTGGTCAATTTGAAGCTAACCTATGAACCCTCCAATGGAGACCCTACAGGACTTGAACTGTTGTCTATAAAACCCAGGTGCACGAGAGGAATCTCTCTCTCTATCATCGGACATCCCGCCATTTTGACTTCGTAGCTATTATGGCCCACTTTGCTGCGACGCCATTTTGAAAGAGACTTTGATGCTTTCTCTAATCGAGAGAAAGAGACTTTAATGATTCTTGCCCTAGAGACTGTAACTTTGATTTGATCCCTTTGCATGAAGTAGTAATTTTACCTTGCCGCCGTGAGGCAATTGCCCTGTCCACCCTGCCCCTTTTGTCCCGTCCCATGCTGATCGAGAAACGGTACCCATGCTGACCGAAGAACGGTACCTGTGAGACGAAGGCTTCCTTGTATGCTGATCGTAATTGGTAAATATGAAAGGAAAATTGTAAAATTGCATTGTGTTTCTTTTAGGTAACCAACTGCTGATTTTGATAAGGGCCCTAGCTAGGAGTTTTCTAAATTAATGTTGCTAAATTGTTTTTGCATGAAGTCCCACATGCCGATGCTAATTTGAGGTTAGATGAGGATTCCATATGTCGCACGATGCAATTGGAGATCTTGTTATGCTGACTAAATGTATGCCATTAGTTCATTACAGATTATCGTATTAGTGATTTGCATTGCTATTATCGAATGCCTTGTGATTCAAATGCTACATAGATTACACTTGTTTCGACGTTATGGACAGCTATTAATGTTCATATATGTTTATCATTTGGTGTTGAGAAACATTTACATTGTGCTAGCTTTGTTAATATAGGGAAATAAATTCACTAACTTTGCAATAAACTGGTGTGGTTCTTCCTGACTGAAAGGTCAGGGCTCGCCGAAATGTATTCTGGATTAATTGTTAAGTGTTATGTTGTTCAAGGTGTTGCTTATGTTCGTTATTGATTATTGATTTTGATGAGACTGATCGATTAAGAGTACAGAGAGTTCCCACTAAGTCAAAAGATTCATCGGCCTAAAGAGCGTCCAAAACAGGTAAAATTATTAGTACGGTTCGCTCTATCAGTAGATGGTAGCAGAGGACGGTTTCGTCTTTTGGGACCCTGTACTATTAAAGTATATGGTGTCGAATTAACGGTTACGCATTTTGAGACCCCATTCGAAAAGTTGAATTAGATTTTCTTGGATAAAACAGATTGACAAGATGATGATGGGCTAGGTCCACCGCGACTTTCCCGGGATCTCGGAGCTTGCGAATGGAGAGAACGGAGGTGTGGAAACAGCGCTGGCGGTACTAGTGATGGTATGAGTGAAGTTAGGGTTTTGCGCTTGCACAGCTTATTGCCGCAGGGTGTGTGAAAAGGTTGCGAGGATTTTTCTTTTTGAGGATAGCGGAGGTGCGACTCCGAGTGTAGAGGTAGAGAAGTCGTCGAACTTCATAGAGATATCGGAGGTGCGGCTCCGAGTGTGAGAGTAGGGAAGTCGTCGAACTTCATATGCGTCTGGCGCTTTGTGCATAAAAAGGTCCACGTGGTTGTTGTTGTTGAGACGGGCCCTGCGAGGTCAAGAGACTCCGGAGTAGGTTGATCCATGTTGTGGTCTGGGCGGTTTAGTAGGTTGATCGGGCGTGGTCAACGAGTCGGTACGTGTGTTAGGGAGTGAAAGAAACTTCGACTTCGGGCTTTGACAAAGATTCTAAGTGCACTAGAACAGATCATTGACAAGTTGAGAGTAGGTCTGCGGGTCAGATTTGCTTGCGAATGTGGGGATTGAGAAAGACGGAATAGCGGCCAGAGGCTAGTGAAAGAGTCCCGAGGCTAGTGAAAGGTCCCTAAGGTCCTGAAGCGACTGTGTTACCCTTCCTGTAGTAAACCGACAGATCTGTTTTATTTTTGGTAGCTCGCAATATATGCAAGAAGTTGTTACGGGAGGAGGTGAGTGAAGGAAGACTAGCCGCGAGGCTTTGTCAGCCGCAGTGTGTGTGAGTGTGACGTCACTAAGAGCCGCGCTGGGATAGGTTGGTTGCAGAGAAGGGTCGCGCACGGATTGGACGCAGTCCGTGGGACTCGATTGGAAGAGGAAAGGCAGGTGAAGAGTATTCCGGGAATTAAAGTCACCTATTGATTACAAATCGTGTGGAATTAAAGTTACCTATTGATTATAAACTTTGTGAAATAGAAGACGAGAAAATGAAATTCCTTAAAGCATTTAGGAGCGCGATGAAGGGGGAGTCTTACATTAAAGCGAGCGTAGGAGAAGAGACGCCGCCCGAGGGTACACCAGCTTACATTGTAATGGAAGAGAAGGGGGTAGCTCTGTGTCTTTGGCTAAAGCAATGGCATAAGTTGACAGAGAAACATGGGAGCGTAGCGTTCCCAATATATGGGACTTTCAATATAAAGATTTTAGAGAATTTGAGATTCACGATGTACGACATGAAGGTGCCTCCAAGGCCAGCACAGTTTGAGGCTCTAGCAATTTGGGAACTAATGGCCAGACAGCAACAGCAGAAGAAGTTCGAGACCAGAATGAGGAAGGTAGAAAAGACACTAGCGGATGCTAGGTGGGATAATGCACAGAAGGTGTGGAGGTCAGATGTATTGCAGGGGATAAAATTGTTCCCAGCAATTACTAAGGAAGGAGAAGAGACAGGTAAGAAAGCTACCTGTAAGACGGACAGAAAGTGTTCCAAGGATAGAGAGGACGAGGAAAAGTTGAGAAGAGAAGAGGAGTTAGAGGATGAGGAGTTGATAATGCAATTGCTGAACGACCGTCCACCGCCTTATGCAGAGAATGGACAAGGTCCGAGTACCAGTTCTGCCCCTCCGGCACCGGCACAGAACAGTGAAACCCAGAGTTCAGGAGCGTCATCGGGACCAAAGGACCCGAGTTTATTGTTCACCCCGCAGATACCGCAGGTTAGGAGAATATATCCAGATGTGCCTGTGTTGAAACCAGCAGAAAGTTATCAGTCACAGATGCCAGGGTACTACAGTAGTGATAACGGTGCAGGAATGATTCTAGATCCAACAGTAAGGGGAGTACAGAATGGTTACAGCCCAACAATGGCACAAGCTGAATCAACTCAGTTTTTGATGCCTCAAAAGCAGATACAGGGAGGAAATGCACATGCTCAAATGACGGGGAGCCAGATGGGCATGCCGACTATGATGACCCATGGTGTGGGAATGAACATGCCACAGAACATGGGGAATGGACAGAACCCAGACGCGATATCCTTACCCATTACCGTAGGTCCAGCGGTACCTCTGTATAGTCAGCCTAATTCGGGTCTGAGCAGTCAGGGATCAATGCTGCAGAATGGGACCGAAAGAAGGTGCATAGAAAACACTCCGGGGATAACTCCGATAGCGACTCAGCCCAATGGGTCTGGATCCTTGATGGAGTTTAGTCCCATATGTGCTCAGTCAACACTGGTGAGGTCGAGCCCCCCACTGATAATACCTCTCACGTCGAACACTGAAAAGTTGCCACAACCATCAATGGCAGTCGATGTGAATGCTACACTGATGGGGGTAAATGCGCAACAGCTAACCCAGTGGTTCAACAGTCTAAATTCCACACAAAGTTCAGACAGTGGGAAAGGAGAAGATTACTTGAATAGGATGAGGCTGAACATGGAAGCACAAGAATTGGTGGAAGGGAATATGGGTGTGAACAGATTAGAGTCCTACACGGAAGAAGAGCTGAGGTATCTATGTCCAAAGATCACGAAAGAAGTGAACAAGGTACATAAAAGTTTGCAGGAAGTAGCGGACAGAAATGGGATTGACATAGGCAAGACGAAACACTTGGGCAGGAGCTATAGGTTGGACTTTGGGACCGCAGATTTTGAACACATGAGGTCAGCAGGCATGAAGGCACACCTTAGAGAATTATTGCAGAGTGCACAAGTGTGGAGATGCTTAGACAAGTGGGAAAGCAGGTGGGTAAAGAGGAAGGATAAGAGGAGGGACAGTGCTACAGAACACAATGAGAAAAGACCGCAGAGTAGTGATACAGTAACAATGTTACCAATGAGGGAGACAGCAGGAGGAAAATTGGTACATGTACCATGGCACAGAAGCGACATTCAGTCTTTTACGAATGATTTTCCCAAACTAAGAGAGAAGCCGATTGAATGGTATCAACAGACTGATAGGTTTGTGAAGCTTGCAAAGTGTCTCTGGGAAGACCTGAATACTCTCTTCGAGATTGTGGTTCCGGCAGATTTGTGGGAGGATTGCAAAAGAGCTGTAGGTTGGCCGACAAGTGAACCAGAGAGAGATAGAGAAACGGGTGCACCATCACCTATGGTGATGAGTTTGTACTATAAGGTGATTGAGCATTTGAAGACGAAGGTTGCCGCGAAAAATGTGGATTGGCAGAAAATTGACCGAACTGCCCAAGAGGTTAAAGAATCGATTCATAGTTACTATGAGAGGTTGTTGAAGGCGTTCAAGAATTACAGTGGCACGGAAACGATTGAGGCAAAGGACATGCTCCATTTTGTGTTCAGATTTGTGGAAGGGCTGAGACCAGAAATAAGCCAAATGATAAAGTCGCATTTGATTTGCTGGCAGTCGAAACCAATTGATGAGGTCTTGACTTATGCGAAATACTGTAGCGACGAAATTGAAGTAAAACAGAAAAGGCTGAAAGAGAAGGTGATGATGATGCAGCTTAAGGCAGCTCAAACAGGTGTGCAAGGTCTGCAAGGTTTGCAGGGTTTGCAAGGGATGCAAGGGTTCCCGCAGCAGGTACCGCAACAGCAGTTGCAGTTGCAGTTGCAGGGAAACATGGCGTTTCAGCCACAGGCCAGAGGCAGAGGCAGAGGAGGTTTTGTGAATAATGGTCCGGATTTGAACACTGTTGTGACGGGTGTGCAGGCAATGAAGAAGGTGATGCCGTGTCACGTGTGCGGAATCGTCGGTCATTGGAAACGCGAGTGCCCGATGGTGGTGCAGGAAGGTGCAGGTGTAGGTGCAGGTGTAGGTGCAGGTACAGGTGTAGGTGTTGGTCAGCAAAACAATGATGTCAATGCATTTCCGACAATGAGGGGACCGAAATTGAGAGGTCCAAACCCAAATTTTCAGACTGTAAATCAATTGCAGGGATTACAGCCTATGCAGCCGCAGCAGATGCAGATGCCTCGTATGCAGATGACGCAAATGCAGCCGATGCAACAGCAGTTACCTATGGTACCTAATCAGCAAATGCAGATACCCTTGGCACCAATGAGTCAGCAGCAAGTGATGGTTCCTCCGCAGGTAACGGGTCAGGTAAGGAGTACAAATGGCACCGTACAACAGTTCCCATTACACAGTGAGAGTGGAATAAACAACGTATGGGAGAGTGAAAGTTCAGGAGAAGAAGGAGACTGTGTGCTTGCGGCATCCTTGGAAGTTGATCAAAAGGGTCCATATGTGGAGGGAAGAGTCATGGGTCATCGTGTTTCATTCTTGGTTGACACAGGAGCCACACGTTCAACTGTTAAGAGCATTGAAGTACCAAATTTGCCACTCTCAGGGAGAACAGTTCAAGTAGTGGGAGTAGCAAACAGGTACCTGACGAACCCAATCACAGATCCAGTGCAAGTCAGCATTGGTAACTACCAAGGGACACATAGTTTTGTGGTATGTGACTCAAGCCCAATAGCACTGTTAGGGAGAGACCTATTGTGCAAATTGGGATGTTCGATTATGTGTTCGCACGATGGAATTAGAATTCAGACGAGCAGTGATGGGGAAGAAGAGGACAGTGTAGAAGGGGATGAGATGGAAACTGTCGATGAAGAATGTCCTCTGATTAACCTTTTTCCGATGATAACTGAAGAAGATATTCCAGCTGAATTACGGGAAACAGTCGGAAAGGAAGTGTGGGATATGACAGGAAAAGAGGCGGGATTGGTGAAAGGAGTGGAACCAGTGAAAGTGACCGTAAAACCCAATGTAACCTTTCCCCAGACCCCACAATACCACATGGCACAAGACACCCTCATGAAAGTCGCCCAACTCATTGACGAATTTGTAAAGCAGGGGGTACTGAAAGAGGTGTTAAGCAGTCCATGTAATTCACCAATAATGGGACTAATAAAGCCGAGTGGAAAGGTCCGACTCGTGCAGGATTTGAGGAAAATAAATGACATTATAATAAAGTGCTGCCCTGTTGTACCGAATCCAGCTGTGATAATGTTTCAAGTTCCTTGCGATGCTGAATGGTTTTCAGTCATCGATTTGTCACAAGCATTCTTTTCTGTGCCTCTTCATGAGGACAGCCAATTCCTCTTTTGTTTCAAATTCTTAGACAGAGTGTACAGTTGGTGTCGAATTCCTCAAGGGTTTTCTGAGTCACCGTCAATATTCAATCAGATTCTAAAGAAAGACCTGGAAGCATTAGAATTACCATTCGAGTCAACCCTAGTACAGTACATTGACGACTTACTGGTTGCATCAAAGACAGATAGTGGCTGCATAGCCGACACCATTGCTCTATTGAATCATTTGGGAAGGAATGGACATAAAGTGTCCCCTTCCAAATTACAGTTCTGCCAGAAGAAAGTGAAATACTTGGGTCACCAAATAGAGAAAGGGTCACGGAGAATAATGAAGGAAAGAATTACAAGTATACTCCAAATGAGTCCACCAAAGACAAGGAAGGAGGTGAGGAAGTTTTTGGGAATGGTGGGCTATTGTCGCCAGTGGATCCCCAACTTCTCGTCTCTAGCAAAGCCTCTACTGAAATTGACCCAGAAGGATGCCTTGGATGAAATTGAGCTGAAAGGAGATGAGATGGATGCTTTTGTTGAATTGAAAGAATGCATGTGTAGGGCTCCAGCTTTAGGTATGCCTGATTACACGAAGCCTTTCACATTGTTTTGCCATGAACGTGATGCATGTTCTTTGTCTGTCTTGACTCAAGCCCATGGTGGCGTGAACAGACCAGTAGCGTATTTTTCAGCTACTTTGGATCCGGTTGCAGCAGCACTCCCAGGGTGTTTGCGCGCCGTAGCAGCAGTTGGTATCAGCCTCACTCAGAGTGAAGGAATAGTGATGGGACACCCAGTAACAGTCATGGTCCCTCACTCAGTTGAGATACTTTTGACCCGCTCCCGAACGCAACACATGACTGGAGCAAGACTCACAAGGTATGAAACGATTATTCTGGGCTCACCGAATGTGCAGCTGAAAAGGTGCACTACGTTGAATCCAGCTACCTTGCTTCCTGGAGAAAATGCTGAAATTGAGAACGCTGAAGACGTCGAGCATGACTGTCTTCAGGTGACTGAATTTTGCACAAAACCCCGACCGGACATCAAGGATACTAAACTTGATGAAAATGACCAGATTCTTTTTGTTGATGGTTCCTGTCTAAGAGATGGGATGGGGATTTTGAAAGCAGGATATGCTGTATGTACTGTAACAGGTGTCTTGGAAGCGGGATGGCTTCAAGGAGTCTATTCTGCACAAGTGGCAGAACTTGTAGCCCTTACCAGAGCATGTCAACTGTCTGCATTGATGAAAGTCACCATTTACACTGATAGTCAATACGGGTTTGGGATTGTGCATGACTTTGGACAACTATGGTCACAGAGAGGGTTCCTGACTTCTTCAGGATCCCCAGTGAAGAACGGGGAGAGAATAAGGGAATTGTTACATGCCATTCAAGTGCCAGCTGAAGTTGCAGTGGTAAAGTGCAGTGCTCATACGAAAGGACAGGACTATGTGTCTCTGGGAAATGCATATGCGGATCAAGTCGCAAGATTTTGTGCCTTGAACTGTATATTACTGAGAGATGATTGGAACACAATAAGTGAGCCAGAACTCGAACCGGCTGAAGCATTTGCCTTGAAGGTTGTAGATACAATAGAAGAACTAAAAGCATTACAGAATAATGTCAGGGAGGATGAAAGAGATTCCTGGATCAAATCACAATGTATAAAGAGACAAGACGAGTTGTGGGTTTCACATGAGGGAAAATATGTTTTGCCAAATAGTCTCTTATCACAGCTTGCGCGGTTCTATCATGGGCAAGCTCACCTAGGGAGAGATGCCATGATAAGATTGTTCAAAACTGATTGGTTTAACCCCAGATTTCGTCAAGCTGCAGAAGCAGTTTGCCATCGATGTGTCACTTGCCAGCAGATGAACCCAGGAAAGGGAACAGTTGTGAACGCGAGTCACATTGGTAGGGCAAGCGGTCCTTTTAGTCGTATGCAGATGGACTTCATTGAGATGCCTGTGCATGGGGGTCTGAAATATGTGCTGGTGATTGTGTGCATTTTTAGTCACTGGATTGAGGCATACCCCACACGTAGAAACGACAGCCTTACAGTTGCCAAGCTATTGTTGAGGGAGTTGATACCACGTTTCGGATTCCCGATCTCTTTAGAATCAGATAGGGGAAGTCACTTCAATAACGAGGTGATAAAGTTACTTTGCGAAGCGCTGAACATTGAGCAAAAGCTGCACTGTAGCTATCGCCCTGAAGCCTCAGGACTGGTGGAGCAGATGAATGGTACGCTGAAATCGAGAATGGCAAAAATATGTGCATCGACAAATTTGAAATGGCCTGACGCATTGCCCTTAGTGCTAATGTCAATGAGAAACACTCCTGATAGAAAAACTGGATTGTCTCCGCACGAAATTCTCATGGGCAGGGCTATGAGACTTCCTGCAGTTCCCGCAAATATGCTTTTGAATATTACAGATGATATGGTGTTAGACTACTGCAAAGGACTGGCTGACGTGGTTCGCTCTTTCTCTCACCAGGTGGAAGCGACCACCTTGCCACCGATCCAAGGTCCAGGACACGCACTGAAAGCAGGTGACTGGGTCGTGGTAAAGAAGCACGTGAGAAAATCGTGTCTGGAACCCCGTTGGAAAGGCCCTTTCCAAGTGATCCTGACGACAACTACCGCTGTGAAGTGTGCAGGGGTTCCCAACTGGATTCACGCCAGTCACACAAAGAAGGTGTTGTGTCCCACAGATGAGGAAGTTGAAGCGCTGAAAGTGCCAGTGCCTGATAAAACAGTACCGAGTGCTGAGAAAGAACAGAAGCGAACTGAAAGCGAACAAGCAGAAGTGGGAGAAAAAGAGATATTATTGGAAAACGAAGAGTCCGACTCACTTGGGGAAGACCAAGTAGAAAGTTCAGACAGCGACGAAGAAGCTGCAGGTGACAAAGAACCTGAAGCAGCTGAGGGTAGCAAAAAGCCTGAAGCAGCTGAAGGTGACAGAGAACCTGAAGCAGCTGAAAGTGATAAAGAGCCTGACGAAAGTAACGGTGATGAAGGGCTCGAAAAAGGTGAAGAGCCAGGAGAGCCTGATCAGAGGAGGGCTTTCCCAGAAGCAGACGATACAGAAAAAGGAAAAGAGAACGTGATCGATTCCCCGGAAGAAAGGGATAAGGCAGAACAGAACGAAAAGGTTCAAGCTTCCACAGAAAAGATCGCAGGTCCATCAAATGGACATGGTGCAAAGAGAAGACTAAGCATCTCACCAATAAAAGAAAAGGGTAAAGAAGGTTTGAACGAAGGAGGGAGACCGAAAGTGAAAGAGAAGAGAAAGGAAGTGACTGTCGTGGAACAATCGTCAAGTGAGGAAAAAGACTTGACAAAAGAGGAAAGTACCAGCGAAGCAGAGTCGAAAAGGGAAGCAAAATTGAAAAGAAAAAGGATACCAAATAGGAGGTATTCCGGTCCTGAATGGGCATATGCAGTCAATGATGATTGGACAGACGAGTTTGTATCTCTAAGCATCGAGAACGAAGAAGAAGAAGAGATACCAATAGAAAAGAAAAGTTTCATAGACTCTGTCGATTGAAAGAGTAAATGATATTGCTTGCTACAATATAACGTGAAAGAAACAACCAGCTGAGACATTGTTAAACCGGATGAGACATTTGCTAAACTGATAAAGACTGAGTCATTGCCGAATTGAGACAAATGCTGCTAACCGATAAGTGACTGGCCTTTTGAAGAAGACGGTGTGAACATTGCGCTTGTTCAGCTTTGTAACTGAATCGCTGAATAGTTTCATTTATAAGTGCTTCTAGCTCTCTGATTCTATACAGATCATGACGCAAAATAATAGAAAGAAATATTGTAAATATGTATGTATAGGCTTGGTAATTACATGTGTAATAATAATAATGGCAATTGTGTTTGGAATGCATGGAAAGGGTGAAAGTGAGAATATCGAGGCTTCTACTATTGCTCCTGTTACTGTCACTGAACTAACACCATTGAAAAGACTAGCAATGGATGAGAGGCTCTTGCACGATAAGAAAGAGCTTTCGTATAACGTTTTCTATCGCTTACTAACAGAGTATGTTGAAACTATGGATGCGAAGGATTGTTATGTGTGTACACAGATACCGACATCAGTAAAGGAAGGGGTAACTTATCTCCACATGCCTCTTACATACGGGATTACATGTAGTATAGTAATGTCTAGGTTTTATGGTCAAACTAACATACAGTATTTTTACTCGAATTATGATGTTACCTTTGCTTATGTTCCTATAATAGCGCAGCTAAGCGAGATCGCAAAATATTGGGATTATAAAATTATGGGGGAATTTTTCGAGCCAATGCAACCTTTTGAAACGGCTCATGCTCATAGGGAAAACCTTACTTGCTCAGTCTCTGCTGTAGAAATAAGCTTTTTGGATCGCACAGATGATAGAAGGGCTCAAATGAAAGCGAAATTAGAAAAGGAGTTACATAAGAGGACTTCAGTAGATAATTATGATTTTGCTGCTATAAAGACACAAGGGAAAATAGCTTTAGATGCTTGGCATGTAGGGAAGTTTTGTATATATCGAGGTGAATCTTATTATGACAATATTTTTGTAGGAGCGAGTGAATGCAAACATACGTTTATTTTTAAGGCCAAATGGACATTCATGATGGACGGACTTGACCCTGTCATTCCAGGTGTATATTACATTTGTGGGCATAATGCCTATTATCGTCTTCCAAAGGGATGGTGGGGGAGATGTTATTTGGGTATAGTGTTCCCAAAGGTTTATCAACTGGATGACGTATCGATGATTCAAAAGACATCTGGATCTCATAGTATCCAGAAAAGAGAGACCGCAGCTGCTGTGGTAGGTGATATATTTGGAGCCATGATTCCTTCATTGGGAGTTGTGCTGAATTCCATCAAGATACGAAAGTTGTCTACTATAGTGGATAACATGTTGACAAAGTTTTCAGGTGCTATAATCCTGATAGATGCTGAGCTTGCAGCGGAAAGAGCTATGACTCTTCAAAATAGGCTTGCTTTAGACATTCTTTTAGCAAAGGATGGAGGCGTTTGCAAAATGATTGGTGCACGTCACTGTTGCACCTATATACCGGATAATAGTGTGAAGATTAAAACTATGCTTGCTAATCTAACAAAAGAAAGTGCAGATTTGAAAGAATTGAAAGAACCAGGAGTGTGGGAGAAGGTTGGAAAGGGAATAGCTTCAGTGGGACATTGGATTGGGGGAATTTGGAATGGAATATTATTGAAAATAATAGAAGGAATATTAATATTAATAATTTGTGTATTTGGAATATGGGGAATAAAAAGGGGAATAATAATGATTATGGAAAGAATTAAAAGAAGAAAAGAAGAGAAAATAATGAAAAGAATGGCAGAAGAATACAAAGCGCAAACCAGGGGAACTAAAAGGAAGAGGGAACTGACGGAATTTTAATGGAATAAAATTTGTGGGCTAAATTTGTGTGATGACAAGTAGTCATCAGAGGAGGGATTGATGAAGCAGAAAATGAAGGTTTCGATTTATTAACGCTTAAACGTAGTGCTGAAATAATCATGTGTGACTTTAACCGAACTAATAAAGATTGTACGGGGACAAAATGTGCCCTCAGAGTAGTTTGCCATCATTTATACGCGTGCTTTATATAACGTGGTGTATTAGAATTGCACTAATCCGACATAATCATAAACGTGTGCTATGATTTGCTTATTTGAAATGTTTTAGCTTAGCATTACTTTAGCGGAGGCTTTGGCCTAGTTGCCTGGTCTCACGGTTTAGATGCTCGTATTTTTCCACTGTGCTAATAAACGTGTATTTTTGCTTGAAGCTGTACTTTTCCACAGAAACTGTTCACATGCTTATCTTAAAGTTAGTGCCAGCTTGGCATATTTTCTCTTTAATTCAAGGTCGACTTGCAGGTGCGGACAATGGAGGCTCTGAGAGTAAGCTAATTGGGAGACAATGTTGCGATTTGCGTACCCATCTCCAAGGATAATGTATGCTTAAGTAAAAGCTTGAGAACTGTCGTTTTTGATTGGTCAATTTGAAGCTAACCTATGAACCCTCCAATGGAGACCCTACAGGACTTGAACTGTTGTCTATAAAACCCAGGTGCACGAGAGGAATCTCTCTCTCTAGCATCGGACATCCCGCCATTTTGACTTCGTAGCTATTATGGCCCACTTTGCTGCGACGCCATTTTGAAAGAGACTTTGATGCTTTCTCTAATCGAGAGAAAGAGACTTTAATGATTCTTGCCCTAGAGACTGTAACTTTGATTTGATCCCTTTGCATGAAGTAGTAATTTTACCTTGCCGCCGTGAGGCAATTGCCCTGTCCACCCTGCCCCTTTTGTCCCGTCCCATGCTGATCGAGAAACGGTACCCATGCTGACCGAAGAACGGTACCTGTGAGACGAAGGCTTCCTTGTATGCTGATCGTAATTGGTAAATATGAAAGGAAAATTGTAAAATTGCATTGTGTTTCTTTTAGGTAACCAACTGCTGATTTTGATAAGGGCCCTAGCTAGGAGTTTTCTAAATTAATGTTGCTAAAAATTTTTGCATGAAGTCCCACATGCCGATGCTAATTTGAGGTTAGATGAGGATTCCATATGTCGCACGATGCAATTGGAGATCTTGTTATGCTGACTAAATGTATGCCATTAGTTCATTACAGATTATCGTATTAGTGATTTGCATTGCTATTATCGAATGCCTTGTGATTCAAATGCTACATAGATTACACTTGTTTCGACGTTATGGACAGCTATTAATGTTCATATATGTTTATCATTTGGTGTTGAGAAACATTTACATTGTGCTAGCTTTGTTAATATAGGGAAATAAATTCACTAATTTTGCAATAAACTGGTGTGGTTCTTCCTGACTGAAAGGTCAGGGCTCGCCGAAATTTATTCTGGATTAATTGTTAAGTGTTATGTTGTTCAAGGTGTTGCTTATGTTCGTTATTGATTATTGATTTTGATGAGACTGATCGATTAAGAGTACAGAGAGTTCCCACTAAGTCAAAAGATTCATCGGCCTAAAGAGCGTCCAAAACAGGTAAAATTATTAGTACGGTTCGCTCTATCAAGGGCCACCCTTCAATATTACATATTAGTAAAACGAAGTATTAGCAATATTTGACCCTTAGGTTCTTACCAGGAGCGCGCACTCCTCACCTAATTCACCTTGCAAGTACAGGTAAATGGTCTACAAGGGGATCATTTACAAATTATTTAGAAGTTGCTTAAGTTCCTTTAAATGCTCTAAAAAATGACATGTAGAACCAATCGAATGAACAAAACAACAAGAATCATTCAGTCATTCAAAATATCAGAAAGATATCAGAGATTGAATCAGTCAGATGCCCAAACTAGGAAATTAATTTAAATCTAACGTTTTTAATGATTATGGCACCCCCCTCGAGGAACCACTAAACGAAGCGAATTAGTGATGGATTTTGCATGATTGCACAAACTTCAGCTCTCTCTGATTAGTGAGATGGGTTTCTTGCTCTGAAGTGATACCCATTTTTCCTGCATTAAGGTATGCTAGACCCAGTCTAACTTTTCTAGAACTGTTAAGACCTTTTACGTTCCAGGTTATGAGTTTTAAATCTGTCCTTTGGTTACTTAGTCTATGTGAATTAAATACTTGCATTGAGATCACTTATACCAATTGCTCGACGCATTTTAATTTGTCTTCTCTCACTCCTGAGTGGGAGCATAGCTATGAGTTTCCATTTTGGAGTATCGGTGGGTCCCTGAAATTGCCAGGTTGACTACATTCTTACCAATTCAGACCACCCCCCACCCAAACTGATATGTACAACTATCAGTAACTTTACCTCACTTGAGTACCATAAAACTTTCCCCACTGCAATTAAGGAGGAACTGCTCAAACCGGCGCCCCTGCTGAACAATCCTTCTCTGCCTGTAACCACAGGTGCTGGCACCCACACTAGACGCCGCTCCTTGCAATTGGCTACAATGGTGGCAGTATACCCAGATGGTTCCTTTGTGGAGCCAGAGCAGGTTCTGCAGGGGCCAACAGACTCCCTGCTACACAGATTTACATGTCAACAGCTGAGGGCGACGCTGCGCCCGCAACATACCAGCTTTCCACGTGCATCTGAGACATTACAAGCATTAGAGGTGATAATTGCCATGCCTTCCTCACCCCACTTAATTACGGAATTGTATGCTACAATTCAGGCATCAGTGCCAGTGTGTAAACCCCAAGCCCAGATTCACTGGTCTGAAGACCTGTGCTTCTAGATCACTGATACTCAGTGGAAATACTGTTGTATGCAGTCGTGCACCCTCTCCCCCAACTACCGGCTATGCTTGCTTCACTTTAAATTCCTACACAGAATGTATTACTCCCCTGTGCACTTGCATGCCATTGGCCTGCATGATGACACCCACTGCATATGATGCTCTAATGCTAGAGCAGATTTCTTACATCTGGCTTGGTGCTGTTCCGGAATCAAGGCATTTGGGGTGAAGTCTTTGATACTTTTAAAACTATGCTTGGGTATGATATTGAATGCCCTCCTACTCACCTTGCTGCGCCTTGTCAAAAATGTACCAGACAATGCGCGCAGGCTTGTCGCCACTCTGCTTCTCCTGGCAAGACGTCCAGTGGCTATGTGCTAGAAGAGAAGCTGACTGCTGCTACAGTCGGACTGGCTGGGAGATGCGGCTAATTGTCAAGAACAATTACAGAACTACTGGGATCTCATGCTGGCATGCTCTAGTCCCCAAGATGTTTGGGCGCCACTAGCATCCTACCTCGCCACATTGGCAAGTGAATTGGTTACGCCTGCATCCCCCTTAAAGTGATTAGTAGAACTTTGATGATGCCACTGACTACATACCCTTTGTATTTCCATCTTGCTGGACTTTGACATCTATGTTCATGCCCTTCCGATATTGTGCTATGTTAGATGAGTGCTCCCCTTCTCTTCCTTCTTCCTCCTCACCCTTCCTCCACCCCCCGGGACTGCATGGCTAACATTTCTCTGTACTGCCCACTTTTACTGCAATGTTGTACCTATCTATGACTGCAGGCATATGCTGTCCCCTCCTTCTGTTTTGTTTTAGTATTGTGGTTCTATGAAAAACTCAATAAATAAAAGGAAAAAGGAGCAACTGCTCGACCAGAAAATGCATAAGCTGTGTTCATACTCAGGGGAGATCAGTGACCACCAATAAGAGGCTACCTCCCCATCGTACACAATGGCTCGCTTCTAGTGTGTCACTCCCCCCTTCAGCATTTTTCGTATACATGCAGAACTAATTCAATGCCAATGGGCCCACTATTTGGGTATTACATCATCCCAAGGTAACTAGCCTCAAGGAGCACTACAGAGAATCTGGTAATACCGTAATGGCAAAAGTAAGTTGTAACTCTCATATCTCAATAAAATTACCTTAAAACAATTGCCTAGGTGTAAATTTCGTAGTGCAGTATATTCACCCCAAAACAGAAAATAGTCTGTATACACTCAAGGACATTCATCAGAATAAGCCTTCAATTGTTTTCTTCCATGTACTGTTTAGCGGGTGATCGCACCCTTCCAGTTTCCTGTTGTGAGGGCTGTTTAGTCTTTGTACACAGGACAATTCTGATTTGAGGTTAGTCAAGAAGAAGAATCCGCTGCTGCGGGGGATTTTCAACTGGGACGGATATCACATTGCATACTCCAATCCATGTTGCTGAGGTTTTGTCTTGAGTGGGATAAATGGTTTGCAAGCTTCGTGAACTGTGACTGTGAAGTCGGAATCTAGGGAAATTAAAGACTCCAACATGAGAGATATCTTTTTTGACGAGCAAACTTTAGGCCGATATTGCAATTGTGATAGTTAGGTAATCTCGCTGTTATCGATCTGGGTGAGACCCCAGGAGGGTGCCTAGGTGCTAGAGAGCAGGGCATATGTTTGACTATAAGAAATGAATAAATACTGTCAGCCCCAAACATTGACTCCAACATTTCTTCAATGAATGATGATGTTGGTCTGCTGTTAGTAGATTCCTGGAACCCTAGTGTCCACAGATTATTTCCTCTTGACCTCACTTCTGAATCTTCGTTTTTTGGAATTTAAATATTTTTCTAACTTTTGCAGCCTGGTCTCTTTTTAACTTGTGTCATCTTCCGCATCTGAAATGTGATGTTCAATCATTTTCAGTCGCTCGATAAGCGTATCTAATCTCTCCTTCATTTTTTTCACATAGGCATTGAGAGTGTCAATCTTTACATCTGTTTTCTGGAGGCTATGCTTCCTTTTCAGCAGTGCTGTCTTCACATCTGTGTTTTTAGAGCCTCTAGCCTCCACCTGACTTTTCAATATCACCTCTTGTTGTGGGCCTAGAAGCATAGCAAGTGCCAAATATAAGTTTTACTTGCTTCTATTCAGATTTACCCATGATGAGAGATAGCACTGCAAGGAACTGCACGAGACAGTATTCAGTCATCAAACTGTGTGCAGCTGGGGATTGTTATCTCAGGATGAAGGAGAGGTCCGAATCAAACCTCACCCATCTAACCCCAGAGGGAGCCACCTCATCTCAGCTCTCCCTACACAAAAAGAAGGGTCAGTTGCCCTGCAGCCGGCTTCCCTTCTACATAGCTCCTGCTCACGCTGAGGAGTGCATGTTGCATGAGAGGGTATTTTTGCCAGTGATGAGTCTTTCAAATCCATTGCCACTCTGCCCCCTGTTCTTACTTGGTTGTCCATATGGGGGGGGGTCTTCTGCACCAGAGATTTTCCAGCCGAAGTTGCCAATGTTCTGGGTTGAGGAGACAGATAGATTTTGAAAGCAGGAGGATTAGCGTTCTCCTTCAACGTTGCAGTTCTTAATTCTGCCAGGGCTCAGACTGGGTGCTACGCAATCAGAGGCTTTCCAATTGCCCAGCAGGTGCCCTTAAGTGGTGGTTCAAAGGATTAAATATGCCATATGTTGAGCTTGGTGGGGACCTTTCTTTCAAGTGGCTATTGTGGTCGATGGATCTCGGGCACCCTGAAATCTTAAACTTTAGGTGTGCACACCGAGTGATGAAATGAAATTTGTGGCCGCCCCCCCAGCAAAGTACATGGAGAGACCCCCTCTGGACTTACTTAGGAGCTCTCAGGCGCGGGTACTGTGCTGAGGGTGCCCCCTGGAGCTCAGGGTCTCCCTCGCACCAGAGAGGATGTGGGGGCCTTTGTTACACCACTATGCACACCAAATATGGTTAAAACATCATCATACTGTGTTTGGACACTTAGAAATCATCTGAGACCACCACTTGTGTTTGGGGATTTAGTTAACCTCTGGGGACATCTGCACTGTCCCAATTTTATGAACACCTGTCCTCAGCACTCATAAGTGGAAAGGCACCTTGGCTTATTTTTATCCACGACCCCATAGGTAATAACTGTGGTTGCCAAATCCTTTTTTCCTTTTAAAAACTATATGGAAAATACCCTTGAAACTTCAACAACCTGTATACAGTACATTCTATTCATGATTAGATTAACCCACTTACCTAGCTACATAAAATAAAAATCTGTCACCTGCATGTTACATGATGTGAGACATTTTAGTCCTCCTTTACACTTTGATTCAAAATTGGGAGCGGACAAAACAGAGGTCTCTCCAACAAATGCATTAACCTGTAGGTTATTTTAACAATATTATTATACCATGAGATTTACTGGGCACACAAAGACCTCTGCAGAAGGTGAGGTAACCCTATAAGACATTTTAAAATGAAGACTTTGCAACCAATTAAGCAGAACAAATTGACTGTCATATTTCTCCTTGCTGCCAATTTATTTCCGACAATGTTTAAAAAATAAATGTATAAGTTGAGGTCCAGATTTCGTGTCAGGGTTCACTTTTTCCGCACAGCCCTGATGCAAAATCTCATTTGTTACATCTCATAATGTACTCAATATACTCATGTTAGAACTGCAAAACATCTGTCTGAGTTGCTAGGATCTGATTTAACTTCCTGTGATGTAACTTCCTGTGTGGTCCTAGGTTGCAATGCCACTTCTTTCCATTTCACTTCCTGTGATGCCACATGCAGTGTTAAACGCCGTGATTTAATGCGCAATGATTTCACCTGCATACTGCCTAACTCGGTTAGTCCCCCCACTTATTCTTTTTAGATCTTGTGCCGTGGATGTAGGTGCGTGCGCCCCGTGCATCCCTGAAGCAGATCAACTTTCAACAGTTTTGTTAATATTAGAAAGGACTGAATAAAAGTCGTTATGCGGAAAATGAGGTTGGTGTTGTATTCGAGGAAGCCAGAAAACATGCTTGTTTGATTAATGCGAGAGAGTAGAAGTTAGAGTTGATGTTGCAGCTTAATGATTTCATATGATGTTACAACTAAATGATTTCACATTGGAAATAGATAAAAACCTGTTGATTGGATATAAGAGGTACTTCTCTGATCCATGGTGGCCAATCAAGTCCTTTTTTAACAGTGTGTGCTACTGCTGAGGCAAACCTGTTGCTATACATTTTCAGGGGTAGCGACTTATGTTTACAACAGATAGGTATGATTTCGGTTCTTTTGTGCAGCTCTTACGACTCATATGGTGCCACAATTGCAATAGTGATTAAAGTGTTAACGTTTGTGAGCCACATAATGGCTTGCATAGTGCCCAGGGGAAGGATCCACCTTGTGACCACCTTTGGATACTTTTGGCTAGTGTGGCCAAAGTTTGCACAATATTGCGGCTCTTCAGAAGGGTTATAAATGATGTAGTAATTCAGAACAAAGCAGGCTAATGTAAGGCTCCAGTGTGTAGAATAAAATGCTCCCATTGATGTTGCCATGATTGAATATGAATGTGACATTCTAACTTTAATGGACTATATTTTGTGCTGAGGCATGAGTATTGATGGTTAAGCCATAGATTAATTATAGGGTTTACTTTACGACCTAGGTTCCAGAAACGGGAGATGAAAGTAGAATGTGCTGTAAGGATAAGGATGCATTAAGGGGTTTTAATTTTAAATAACAATTGCACAATTATTTTCTAATTAAAATCGAATTGGGGAGCTTGTGCAGCTGTGGAACAAGGTCACATAAAACCTGCTGTCCCCAAAGCAGGGCGCACCTGCGGCTTGGTCCACGCAGGACCCGCCCTGAAACCAGTAGAACTAGACCGGGCGCTTTCGTCCGGAGAGTGGTGCAGCTAAATCTGGAAATGCTAGGCGCCGCGAGATACTGCTGCTTTTACTGGCGGGTGATACGTCCAGAGGGCACATGGCCTCACTGCCAAAGGTCCTGTGTTTGACAAGGGCCGTAGCGGGTGTAACCCGAAAAGCAGGAAAGACGCAGCAGTCCTCGTAGTACTGGGTGCACGCAACAAAGAAACCCTCGGGGGTGCGTTACGAGTATTGCAAAGGGCAGTTCAAAGCAAGGTCTTTTAAAAGTGATCACAAAAAGTATAGATCACTAGTGTTGAAACATTTCCCGTACAACCTACTTCACAGCTGAATTCTTCTGGGAATTAAAAAAAAAATGCAGACATAAACTGGAAATAATTATTTGTAAAAATGCACCTTTTCAGTGCCAGAGAGATAGCGCTATGGGCCAATGGTCCTTCACGTGAAGGGGACAAGTTAAACTAAGGAGTGTCTCACAGTAGCTGTGCTTCTGCTTACCAGGGTCCTTGTCTCTTCAGGCATGTGCATCACATTTCCCTGTCTCTCAGAGTACGCCTGTGTTCATGTCTCTCTAGCTCCTACATTGTCCGTCTCAGAGGTTTCCCACTGACTGTCTCTCACTATGTATCTCCTACCGTTCGAGTATTTCAGTATCTCCCTGATGTCCGTGTCGATCAATGACCAAATGTTCTTTAGGGTCTCCTTAAATTTTCCAAAAGTCTCTCTATTCATTCCCTGTGTACCCCAGTGTCCTCATCTCTCCATTCTTTGTGCTTTCTCATCTCTGTCTCCCTGTGCCTTCTAGTGTCCATGTCTCCTTGTTGCATTGCCTCCTAGTAATGGCACTTTGACCCAGTGTCTCTGTTTTAGTGTCTATCTCTATCTAGATTTCTTTGCATCATTTTTTTTCAGCACTTTTAATTCCCGTTCAGAGCGGGTGTTAAAATGAGGCACACCATTGTTTATAATGGGCCTCAATGGGCTTTGCAGGATTTGAGTAAAGCATTTTGACAATAATCATACAATGCTCCGAATTAGCATAAAAAATGTTGACACTTGTTCCCTAACTACCGCTATGGTGCGCCGTATCCTAGATAGGGCACACACATGGTGGCGTTAGAGGGGTGCTAAGCGGCAGAAGAAAAGTGCCGCTGCACTGGGAGCAGCACCACTTTTCTTAAATCTGGCCCCTAGTGCACTGTAGAAGGGAATGGCTGCAAGTGCCTGTGACTGAGGGTACTGGTACACTGCAAGAGCCAGTGAGGACGGTGAAATGCAGTGTGGTTGCTGGGGGATGCGAGGCCAATGGATGAAAGTACAGTTCAGATGCCTGAGCATATGTAAGTCCTGCTTTGAAAGGGATCAATCTTTTATAGTGAACACATCCTCATGATTTAGGCTGTTGATTGTCATTAGAGCTGATGGTGGTATTTGTTATCTAGTGAACTAGACCTCTACCTCCCCAAATCTGCATTGAAATAGTATGCATAGAGCTTGTACGGGATATAAATGCAGTGTATTGGTTCCACCCTTAGGAGTGAAAGCAAAAGTTCAGCAGGTGAAGTGCAAGGCCAAACCACATATGACAGAAATGAAAGACCAGCCTCTGCATCCTGCAACCCGGATGTTCAAGGGATCCAGGGACATTGCAGACAAAGGTTTGTAGAAAGAGCAGTAGGCAGTCTGTGAGACAAAATCTTCTTGGATCTGTCTTACCCTCTGCCCCGGGAAGATTGCAAAGAAGGGGAATCGGTGGGCTAAAAAGACTGTGTTACATACCTGTAAAGGTTGTTTTGCATCAACTGTATCTTTTATAAATTTACATTTTTATTGAAAACTCATCCATACCAAGGCCGGGACTCCTCTGAGAAAACAATTTAAAACTTGCCATGCAACTAAAAAAGCACTACAGTAAGGCTATTTTCCACATTCAAGGGAGTTTATTTCTCTTCACACATTTTTGTTCTGCAACGGTAGCTCATCTAAAAATCATCAATGTCACATCTCCTGAAGGAGGCAGGGGTACATTTGAAACCACTATAAACCATGAAACATACCAATGTGAGACAACTACTTTCACAGGTGAGTAACTCATTCTTACTTAGCATTTGATCTTTCAAAGAATTCACATGCTATTTGAAAAGAGTACCAAGCAATAAATAGGAGGAGGAGAAGAAGTAGATTTTCTATGCTAGGGTAAGAGCTCACACTGATTGTTATAATTCTAAAAGCCCTTTTAACTAGGCATGAGCGGAACTCACAAAGTTTCACTCCATGGAATTCTGTGGAGTTACACAAAAACTCTGTGAAAGCCCGCAGAGTATCGCAAATGGGTGGAATTGGATATGTCACACTGCTTGCACTGATTTTTAGCACGGGCTTCCACTCTGTAAAATCTGTGCAAACAGCACCAGGTGGCACACCAGAGGGCACTGCTTCTTTCTGCTGCTCGAGTAGATTTTCTACTAGAGCTGCAGCTTTTCAAATGCGAATGGTCGCAACTTGCTGCGACCGCCTGCATTGTGAAATCTCGCCAGGAAGCATTCTAGCACCCAGAAATTGCAGTACAGAACACAAATTCTCACTCGTCAACGTAACCTTGGCGAGCCACGCATGAAAAGAAACTCCGGCATGCGGTGGTTGGCAGGGTTTTGCCAGGACTCCACACTCAAAGCACAGTGCAGAGTGGGCAAAACCCTGCAAACTCTGCTGGCGTAGTGGGATTTTTCACCCACCCCTACTTTTAACTTCTGAGACTGCAATGGTGTCAAAAGGATGCCAAGACCTGGCCAGGATTACCCAAATAAATGCATCTTAGGAGGATTGATCTAGTGAAAACAAGACTTCACTTGCCATGACTATTAAGAATATATGTTGCTCACTTGTCTTCAGTTGTGAATAATCTTTTCCTTTTATGACAGTGGGTGGCATTAGTTGAATGGGACTGTACCTATATGCAACCCTGCAGCAGATATAAGTGTCGGAACACTAGGATCTTAGGTGTCATTCTATTAAATTGAGGGATGCAGGTTGCTATGGAGGATTCTGCTGGAGTTGTTGAAGAGAAAGTTTGAATGCACCGAAGCTGGAAGTATTCCTCGAGGAACATCTGAAGTATTGTTGAAAAACGTGCTTTGTTGTGCCCACTGAGTAACTATCAGGATTTGTGGTACTGGCATTCTTGCAGCCTTCTCTCCACCGAGTGCACAAGGGGCAGAGATATTAATCTATCCAGTAATTTTATGTTCCAGTTGATGGAAACTATTTCACTTAAGACCCTTCTTTCTTCAACCAGGAGACAAAGAAGGAACAGTTTCTGTTTATATTGATTCTAAGCAAGTTTGTGTGATAAGTGCCTCAGTACAAAAAAAAGGTCACTCACATACTTCTTAGTTCAGTCCCACAGGTAGGATGATGCACTAGACCAGAGTTGGTCGTCATACCTTTTTATCACTGTCACTGGAAGATGTTGCAGCACTGGAAAGAGTTTATATGTGACAGACACATTTGCATCCACCTCGTCTATCTTGACAAATCCAGCCAGTAGCCGACACCATGCTTGAGATAAAACATCTTTATACTGTTTTCATTTCCTCGAAACTTAGATTGGAATGTCTTCGTGTACCTGATTACACAGAGCTTCAGTTCATTCATGGGCAGTTTCTTCTATAACATTGATCAAATGTGTTTGATTGTAGAACATCCTGTGTGAGTGCTCTAGACTTTGAAGGCATGCATTCTAAGTCCAGTAGTTCATGGATGCCATTCTGTGCATCACCTGTATAGACCTGGTTACTTTGGTCCAGTAGCATCTCGCGGGTGCGGAAGGGGCTGCAGGCACGGGCTCCCAGCCTGTCTGGCGGCCAGTCCTGGCGCTGTGCACTCCCTCTCACTGCTCGTCACCCCCATTGCCCAGCCCCTTTACCAGAAAACAATAATAAACTACGTTTATTATCATTTTCTGGTAAAGGTTTTGCAGCTGCCGCTGCTGGCGCAGGAGCAACGGTCCTCTGCCTAAATGGAGGAGCCACCCCTGCTTTGGTCCCAACTGTGTAACCTGTACATGAAGTCCTTCCTCAAGATACACACCCCAAGCCGGGATTTGGGATCATGATGATGTGGGATTATAGGAAGCTCAATAGCAACATAAATTATCTGACTATCACCGTGGCAGGGCACGAACAACATCCAGGTCGGGTCAAAGGCTGCACTCTGTGGTACTCTAGATGACGTTTGCAAGATTGTGAATCTAGATGATATTCCGAGACGAATATCTCCTGCTAGTCCTGCGGCTTGGAATAGTAGCCAACAGATTTGCAAACGTTCTCGGTGACATCGTCGGATTTTGTGAACTAGGACATGGAATGTGAGTCCTCCGTGTCTGGAGGAGAAAGAACCGCCATGGTAAAGGACTGTCTTCAAAAACGTTTGTCGACAATTTTAATTATTGACCTAAAACCTATGAGCTTTTTGTGCATTAGGAAGTACTTAGAATAGTTGTGTATGCTTCTTTCTGGAGATGCAAGTCTGCCATTCATTCTTTATTCTGTCATCCAAAGACCATAAAAGAAACAGCATAAAACCATATTTAATACAGAACACCCTATAAGTAAAACGATTGTTAACGATTGTTAAGAATATATCCAGTTATTAAAAACAAGCACAAATTAAAATATCAGTTTACAAAACAATTGTAGACCTTATACGCTGTGCAAAAGTTGCGATTAAAAAAACATATACTCACTGTAGATAGCTGTAAAAACTCAATTGCAGCCCTACATTGCCTATAATTCGCCTTTTAAAAAAAAAGGTAGTATGAGTATTTTTCTTAACGAAGAATACATTTGCAAAAAAGGATGAAGTGAAGCGTGCTTTGTGATGAACGGCCATCGCACGGACAAAGAGTCAAATTAGCAGCATACACGTCCTGCATGGGGAAGGAAGCAAGATAATAATCGGTGTTCGACCCAAACCTAGCTAACAGAAACCTGTGCTGTGTGTTATTAACCCAGGTTAGTTGAGGCTCAGTGCCGAGGAGTGTACACATTTAGGCATAGGAAGATACAGTGGTTGTGTCGGTATTTTTTTTGCATTCTCTCTTCCATGCGTTTAGCTAGAAACAATTTACTCAATGTTTTAGAGAATCTAAAATTAAAAGTTCTCAGATTTTCTAACAAGTCACTCAGATTCAAGTACATTCAGGTATTATACAACAGTCACCATCGCTTCCTTCTGAACAGCATGCAGGACCTGACCTCCAACCGCAGGAGGTGCATTCTGGTTTCACTTCAAAGAGCTAATGTCGGATTTGTAACTGTTCTGCATTCTCCTGGGTGTGGGAAGTACCAATTTTTGTGGTGAAATCTCCAGTTTTGAGACACGCACTTCCACTGAGAAGCAGAGGCCCTGTGCCACATGGAAAGATATCAGCCATGTTTCTGATTGGCCCTCTAGATTAAGCCTGTCCTCTACAGATTAGTCCCTGCTACATTCTCGTAGCAACAGTCGATTAACTGAGTTTTAAAGTGAGACGTGCCTGTTATAAAGTGCTAGAGCACCAAATGTTGTACGAAGCCAAAACTGCTTAAGGAAGCATTCTAGGTCATGGAACTAGAGAAAAGTGACATTTTCATATGTGCAGTGAATGCATAAGCTCATGGAATGTTCTAAGTGGGAAAGGTAAAGACCTCTGGAAGTGGGGGCCAAGACAGAGTTGGTCCAGCTCCCAAAAAGGGTCCCATCCTATTCTTCAGGCTCTGCCTCATAGAATGCAGAGTTCTGACTGAAGATTTACTTGACAACAAAGTTCTTTAATAACTGGGAGGGGGGGAGGCTTTCCAGTACAGAGAAGTATCCTCTGTACACTGTATTTTCAAAGAAGTGCTTTCAAAGAAAGTTTTGTGGGCGAAGCATTGTCTTAAAGTAGATTGTCTCAATACCAATCTCACTGCATCATTTTGAACCATCGAAAGGCCAATACTGTTGGGTAGGGCTTTAGAAGGAAGGCTGCAAACAAGGCTGCAACAAGAAAGAAGGGGACAATCCTTTCATTTGTGGAAACCGGATTCTGATTCCTCAAAAGGATCCAGGGTGTTTTGCTGAAAGGTATACTACAGCTTTTGCGGTACTTTTTTGATTTTATCACTTACAGAGTTTAGTCCTCCTATAGTTGATAAACTCGAGCAGTTCGCCAAACAGGTTTTTACTATTGTATGGCATGTTATGGGCCAAGGCCTGCATATCACCCTGGAATTCGTATCACATCTGCAAGACTTGGCAGTGTAGGAACTAGCCCTAGAAATGCAGGAATATACCCACATTTATCAAATCAGTAAAAGATTAATGAGGTGCTTAGTGACCTAGCAAAAAATAAGTACATATCTCTACTTTGTCAAACAGTGGTTTCTGATCATCCCTCACCCATATGATCATTTTACCAGTGGGTGATACCCATTTCACAGGTGATGTTGGCACTTATCAAATTAAATCAAAATAATGCCCAAATCCTCAGTTTTACATTCGCTAGATTGTGGCCTGCTTGTACAAATGGGCATGATGCTGACCCAGATTCTACAGCTCCTCTGTCACAGTGCTCTGTCTTTCAGCCCTGCCTGTGCTCAATTCCTCAGTCCTCAGTATCACTCACAGCCTTATGCTTGCTCAAGGCTTCAATGTGCCTCAAAAGTGCTGGTTCCAGACTTCAGTGTCTACCAAAACTGTGCCTCTGGCGAAAACATCACCTCTTGCATTCGAGATCCCTCTCCAATCTCACAATTCACGCCCATCTATCAGACCCATTTCCCCTTCTAGACCTTTCTATGGGCCCTTTTCTGTGCTCATCTCTTGAGATCAGTCCCCACTCCGTAACAAAATGTTTCCACTTTTGCCCTATATCCCCATTTATGGTTTCTGGCCTGTTAATCTCTCAATTCTGGTACACAGTTTGTTCTTTGTGGTGCTCCAAAAAATGTCTGCTCTTCCTATGTGATAAACAGAGACCCCAGTACCCCCAAAGGTTCCAGCCTCAATATTAATCAAATCAAGAGTATTTTCTCGCTTCACATTTGCCAGAAACGACTTGATTAGCTTGTGAGGAGAGCACACCTTGGAACACCTGCATACAACCCAAGAAGCGCACACGCCTTTCGATAATGTGGTGTTGGGTGACTGATAAACTGGGATAAATCTAGTACCACTGAATAGTTTGGATGTGCATCTGATGAGCAAACGAAAGCACAGGAAACTAATCTCATCCCTGGCAATGAAAAGTGTTATTATCTTCAGTGAGCGAAAGAAAAGACCTGTAATTTAATAGTAATTTAATAATTGAATGGGAGTGAAATCTTCTGAATGTGTACCACGAGAGGTCCGCCTGCTAAAGGAACGAGGAATCCCACGTGTTCAGCATCTTTGGCACAGGTCTATCCACAACCGAAAGGGGTGTGCCCTTGGTCTCCAGGCATTCATTATCAGGGCTTTAATCCGTCTCCAGGAATAGCATTAGCAGCGCAGCTTCACTCCCAATCAAGTTTTAACTTAAGTTGCCATTGGGAGCATCCTGCTTCCTACCAGGTGGACGCCTGCATTCCCAGGCCTCTGCGACCTGCAGAGTGCCATCTCTAGCACACACTTGGTGGCATGCCTTCTCTGCCTGCATTAGCATGCGTGTATGGTCTAGACTCATCATGCTATCTCATCTTTACCACAGCCTTCATGAAGCACATCAAAAGTCAGAAGGGCTCATCAGTACCATATCTAAGAGGTACAGTTCTATCTTTACCACATTCTCTACATTATGGCACCATTACCCCACGTTCCTTGGTCTGTAGTTTTGCGCATCTGCCACATCATCCAAGGTATGCCTCAATGCCTGTTCGGCCCACTAAACCTCATCTCTCTGTTGTGCCTCTTGTTTTCTTTAAAAATGTTATTGAACTCAAAGGCAAACAATACAGTACATTGAGTATGCTCTAAAACCAGCTTTTTTAGCCACAGTGTTCCACGGTTGCATAATACCCCAACTAATATGGCATATCTAGATGTAATACCATCCATCGACCATGGCACACAGTTCAAAGTGTGAGATAAAGCACAAAGACTACCACACGCACCCCACCCAGGCTCCTCACATCCCAAATCCCCACTCCCAGCTCCGTCGAAGGCAAGCATAGACGTGCCTATCTGAAGGGGGTAGAGGTCGGTACATAATTAGCGAATGTATGGGCATCCGCCCATCCATGGCGGGACTGGTGCCTGTTAGAGGCCTGTACAGATAAATAAGTTTGAAGGGGACACCGTGGGCCAGATGTATCAAGCTCCCAATTTGCATTTCTTAAGTAGCGAATTTTAAGAAATTGCTATTAAAGAAATGCAAAATGGGATGTATGAAATCTGCGATTTGGTAATAGCGAGTTCTTAAAATTCGCAATCGCTATTACCGTAGCGCAATTAGAGAATGGGACTCCATTCATCCCTATGGGCCTGCAGGCCCATGGGTGCAAATGGCTTTGCATTTCCCAATTTGCAAATTCCCGTTAGGAATTTGCAAATTAGGTGATGCAAACCCAAGGGTGTTGGGGGCCTAAGGCCCCCTTGGATGCACCCCAAAAAACAGATTTGCAGACATGTGAAGCACACACATGCCCTAGGGGCAAGTGTGCGTTACATGTCATTTAAAAAAATGCTTTATTATGCATTTTTTTAAATTGCACATGTTTACCACCAAATTGGATTTGGTGGTAATTTAATTTCCTAAATGCCCAATTTGCATTTAGGAAATGCTTGATACATGTGCTTTGGAAATCTCAAATAGGAATTCCCTATTTGCGATTTCCTATTTAGAGAATCGCAATTAGCGATTCTCTAAATGGGGTCGCAATGTTAAGGAATTAATATTTTTGCGATTCCTTAAAATTGCACAGCGAATGCTTTTCATATGTCTGGAAAGGCATTTTTGGATTCACAAACGGCCGAATTTAGCAATTTGCACCATTTGCGAATGCAAAATTGCTTGATACATCTGGCCCCATATATCTTTCAGCCGAGAATTCAGGTCAAGAATCCAGTCAGTTGCTCTGGGAGTGTTAGGACTTCCCCAGGACATTGCAACCCTACGTTTAGCCATGTGCAAAGCTACTGCTGTAGAACACCTGATTCCTTTGGGCAAGTCTTTGACATATCCTAGCAGTGTTACAAGTGGTTGAGGTGATAGGCGATAGTCTATCATTTGGGCCAGCAGGGCAAGAACCTCCCCCAGTAAGATAGAAGTGAAGGGCATTCCCATGCTATATGGAAAAAACCTGCATGCTCAGTACTGCAAAGGGTACTGTTATGAGGATGAGATGGGTCTGTACGGTGCTGGCGAGCCAGCAAACTATAGGCCTTGGGCAAGTATTTCAAATGTAAACATTTATGATGATAGTTTAGAGAAATGTGGCTAGTTTGGGCACAGCAGTATTGCCACTACAAATCAGATAAGTCACCATCCTATGTCTGGGTGGCAGCGCCATAATCACTCGATGTTAAAACACACCGGCTTATAGTTGAGATACCCACTTTGTCATATCTTTGGAGGTAATGAATAGTGTCAACAGAGGAAAGGCCATCGGTTCAGCTGGATAACCAGGGATTTGTTTCCGGACTGTTCTGAGGAACCTTGCAAATGTAAAAATGTCTAACGCCGTAGGGTTGCCCGGGGCTTGAAATTGTTGGAGCGTTATAAACTGGCCCTCAACTCATACAATGCCATCCTACACAGGGTAGTAACTGCAGTGCTTTCCAAGGTGAGTGGCAGGAAAGGGTTGTTCAAGAAGGGAATCACCAGAGAGCATAAAAAGAGGGGTCCCCATTCAGCAGTACAGCATGTGCCACGTCCAGCTTGTCGTAGCAACCGTTCTTCCCTTTCTCTGGGGCCTTGGCTGCTGCAAGGGAAGGATGGTCATCGGGTATGTGCCTTCGACCTGTTGCTGTTCTGATTTGAAGTAAGGGAGGTGTGCATTGGAATGGTACCAATTAGTCGCATAGTGGCACTGAGCCACATAATAATATTGTTGGAAATCAGGAACCTCAAAGTCCTCACATTCATACCGGAGGGTCAATCTGAGCGATCCAGCCATCCCAGAGAAAAGTAATCAGTAGTGCCTCGAGGGTATAGTAAAACTGCTTGTTAGGGGGGATTGGGATATTTCGGAAAAGATAAAGAAACCTGGGAGAATAACCATCTTTAACTGTGCCCCGTTCCCACTAGAGACAATGGAAGCCTCACCCAGTTATTGAGTTGGCGCTGTAGGGTATCTATGGCCGGGCCATAGTTGAAATGAATAATAGAATCCACTTCCTATGTAGGATGATTCCCAAGCATTTAATCGAATCCGTGATCCACCAAACAGGGTATTCCAAGGTCAGTGAGCGGAAATATATCTGTTTTATCCAGATGACAGTGACACCAGAATGCCTACTGAATCTGTACATTTCTTGAATCAGTGGGGACACATTAGCGTCAGGACTTCTAACGAACAACAGAATCTCATTCTCTTACATTGACAACAATAGTTTTCCAGAGAGGAAAAACAGCCCTCTATGTAAGTGTAGCTCCTGCAGGGGATGGGTTAGGGGTCCATAGCCAATATAAATAGCAGAGGTGATAAGGGACAGCCCTGTCAGGTGCCTCTCTGTATTTTAATGGCTCAGATGGAAGGCCATTCACTGTAACCCTGGCAATAGTGTAAGTGTACAATAGTTGGATTAGGGCCAGGAAGCCTTTCTGGATCCCCAAATGCATAAGTTCTTCCATGAGGAATGGAACTCAAGGGAGTCAAATGCCTTCTTGGTATCCAATAGTACTGCTGTCACCTGAAGCTCCTAGTTGAGTTGATATAAAACAGTGGACACTGTACGGAGAATGCCTGTCGTGTCTCTGCCTGCAAAAGTAGCGGTGTAGCCATGGGTCATGGGCCCTAGCTTAAGCAATGAAGTTAGACCCCACAGCCAGTATTAACATACTGCTATAAATAAGGTGCAATAGGCCCATCATATCCGTGGACCCTGCTCTCACTGCACCTACTACACTAATGTAGTTTACTTATCTCCAATTTCCTCCTTTTACTTGTCTTTCCCTTTCGCTATCTCCTTCCCACTCTCTGCTAATTCATTTAATGCTCTCCTCTCTAATCTGTTTCATAGTCTCTCTCCCCCTCGTCTGTCTCCTACTCTTCCTCACCTCCTTCCTCACCTCCCTCCTTATTTCTGGCTCCTTTGTCTTCATGTTCTCTTGCTCACTTTGCTCATCCTTATCTCCTTTTTCTTTCTTGTTCAACCTTATTTCCATCTCCCCTTTGTCACTTTTCCTCCCCTCCCCCGTTCTTTCACCCTCTTATTTTCTTTCATCCCTTTTCTCTGTCTTCTTTATTGTTCCCTTAGCACCTACTTCCTCTATACCCCTCCTCCTGAAAAGTAAGCACAGCCAAGCCCCTGCCATGCACTGTGTTTAAAAACAAAAATCAATAATCACATAAGATGGTGCAGGGGCAGAGTGAGCCCCTCGGGGCTCTGGGCCCTAATGCATTGCACTTGCTATACCAATGGTAGGTATGCCACACCGTATCATCTACATCATACTCCAATGTCCTGTATGTTGTGCTTGCCTTGTCTGCACATAGCCACTGTTTCCTTTGAGAATACCTCCTCTTCCTTGTAAGAAGAGCATTGCTTTCCATCTCTAACAGAATCCACTTCAGAGTATGTTTTGAGATCTGTAAGGCACTGTAGTTGAGAAAACAGGATAACTTTGCTTCTGACATCAGCGTGCCTCAGACCTGCCAACTCAGCCTGTGCCATCACGTGTCACACGATTTTGGCTCCCTTGACACGGCCACACAGGTGAGGAGCCGAAATCACACGGTGGCCGGAAAGACAGCTGGAAAGCACTGCACAGAGCAGCTTTCCAAGTCTTTTTTGGAGGCTGTAAGCAGCTGATGCTGATTAAGGAGTGTGAAAACGTCTCAGAACATTGGTGACAGCCTCAGTGACCCTTTGTTTTTTGGGTGGGAAGAGGGTGTAAGGGGATTTGTGGACAGCACAATAGTCCCTGCGTAGCTCTAGTCACAAGGCCCTTTCAAAGCCCCGCCCCCCTCCTCACATGGTGAATTTTGTTTGTAGGTTGGCATGTCTGGTGTCTGGTTTTTACACACACTAGCACATACCTAAAAGGGTTGGAAATCCGAACAACTTGCAAAGAAAATGTATAGAGCCTATAGGTCTACTTTAGAGTGCAAATGGAGTAAAGGCAGACAGAATGGTGGAGAGCTTTTTGTCCCCCACTCTGCCTGTACTATGCGTGCCAAGTTAGAGTTAACCACTGGCCCTGAACCCTATGGGTTTGTAGGAGCTGCCATCACGCTGATTCATACAAAGTTATTTGAAAGATTGGTGCTTGTCTGTCATTGGTGATGAGTGCTTGCATCAAACTTTTAAAAGTTTTTACTCTTCCAAAAAACAAATTTCCAAAAAGGGAGTTTGCTTTTGAAAACTCCCTCTTTGGGAATTTGTTTTCTGGAAGAGTAAAAACTAATGGCCCAGCACTATAAACCTTTTCTTCCATTGTTTGGGGGTCATGTTTTTCTTTTTATAGACCCCACTGCCAAGATATTCCTGGTGGTAATGGGCAGTAAAAGGAAAGCCGCTCAACTGCCCAGAGTAAATAGGGTGGATAATCGGATGGCTTACCTGTCATGGTCTTATTTCATCAGGCTCTCAGAGGAAGGTTTACACCGAGTAAGTACATTTCATTCCATCAGCATAAACCTGGTGGTCCCCGGATGAAGTGTTTATTGGTGGTCGGGTAGTCTATCCACCAAACTCTAAATTGCGCCATATGGCCATACTGCCTTTTCAGCTCAGACTTGCTCCCTCATTAGTGCAATCAGAAAAGGCCTGAAAACCCACTTATGCATAATATCCATGCCACAATAGACTGCATTTCTTCCCACCCCCAGATACTTCCATCACCCTGATATGATCCTGCATGTCATGTTTATTACTATGCATTGTCCTGAGTTCTCACTATAAATTAAAGTGAAAATCGCTCTATCCACATATTTTGTCCATTTAGTCTTGTTTTATTGAGCACTATGCTACCATCTCGGGCTAGATTGGCGCTTTATCAATATCCATCGCAAAATGAACAGATGATAGATGGAATGCTGAACAATGTCAAACGTTCACCCCAGTCACAGATCTGGGCCTAAATCCACCGTCCAGGGCTCACTGTGCCACTGAATCAAGCTATCCTGGCTTATGAGGGGTGATGCCTCCAAAACCAGTCATGGGATGCTTGTTTCCAGTCCAGGGAGGACCTGGCCAGGCAGTTCAGGCTGGACTATTCCCATGGGGAGCAGGGACAAGACTGATTTGCATATGGCTGGGTCCAAACTGGAGTGGCATTGTGGGCAAAAAATGATGGATTAAGATGTGGCCCCCAAGAGATTGCAAGTGGCTGAGATTAATTCAAGCATTGCATCAATCAGCTTGTTTTGCATTATAAATATCCATGATAAACTAAAAGGTAAAATCAACGAAATGCTACTGTTTATACCATGTCCCCATCGCCTGCAGGCTGCCATCTTTTCCACCTTTATTAGTGCCTGCACTCCATGGTGTGGAGAGTCCTGGCTTTACTATGTCCTCGAGGACATGTACACCTCTTTACAGCTCTGCTGGTGGCTTTTCATGATCGGCAGACAGATGCTGGTGTAGCTGACTGTTGCATCTTCTGCATATACATGTCACTATAGTTGCTTCCACAGTATGGGAGCTATCACCAACATTTAGTGGCACCTGTTTGAAAAGTCAGTGTTCTGCTGTTTTTTGCTCTGCAAAGTCATGTGTTTTCTTCGGAGCATGCGTGCTCCTTTTCCAGCATCTTCAGTCCCTTAAACCCCAGACTACACACTACTTCTTCAGGATGCTCCCTGCCCAGGTCTCACGTCAATGATCTGCAAATTGTCAATTGCTCAATGATCTGCAGATTGTCAATTGCTCCCTGAGCTAAACGGCGTCTTCACTAGCTGCAAGTATCCACATAAATCCTACAAAGCTGTGCTAATTTGGTCCGGATGTGGTGACACCTCTTTAAAGAGTGATCATCGGGTGCGGTTGCAAAGCTTGTCGAACATCACAGGTACTGAAGGAATGGCCTTACAAAGGATTGCAGTTGTTCCTCCAGGGCACAGCATGAAGGTAGTTTTGGGGTTCCCAAGATCTTCTGTGGACACAAACATCCTTGGCTTGCATGGGGGTAAATACGTACCGCCCTTGCCTTGATCTACAGAGTGGTGACGGTGTGTGTGGCCGTCTCCAGAATGCTACGAAAAAGCAGGCTGTTTGTCCCAAGTTACTGGGGGGGAGGAGGAGGGGCGTTCGGCGGGGGGGGAGGTCCTACTTGATCACAGTCGGACCATGTGTGCATTAATAGAGAAAGTAGTACAAATGACGGTTCTCTTTATTAGAACAATAATGGGGTTTATGCTGCTCACCCTCCCAGCTCAAGGTGGAAACACTTGAACCCGGAGGAGATGTGGCCTGACTTCCAGCGTTGCCGGTTTTGGAATTGTGGAACAAGGTACGAGCCCTCAGCTCAACAGCTTATGATTCTTGGCAAATTACTAAATCTACCCGTGCTTTAAAAAGTGTAATGCAATCTAGGGCTCTTATAATCTTGGGCCAAGTTTGCACTATACAAAACATTTACAAAATTGCTCCAGTGAAAGTCCAGCAGAAAAAGATGGACTGACAGTTTGAAAACATTGCAGTCTTTCACTGCAAGCGGAACAGTCTCATTTTGAAAATGGAGTTGAGATCCCACGTAGGCACGTGTAGGGAGTTACTGCACTCACGTTGAGAAGGATACAGTTGGGTCCCTGGATCTCCATCGTCAGAGGGCACACTGCACCCCATTTTAAGGGTGCATCTCTAAAGTTTATTATCCCGGCAACATCATCAGTATTACAGTGCAGGCGCAAGGGCACAAGCATTGCCTCATTTGCAAGAAGCCAATTCGCCACAATAGACTGCATTTCCTCCCACCCACAGATACTCCCATCACCCTGATATGATCCTGCATGTCATGTTTATTACTATGCACTTTCCTGAGTTCTCACTATAAATTAAAGTGAAAATCACTCTATCCACATATTTTGTCCATTTATTCTTCTTTTGTTGAGCACTACGCTACCATCTGGGGCTAGATTGGCGCTTTATCAATATCCATCGGAAAATGAACAGATGTTGGACGGAATGCTGAACAATGTCAAACGTTCACCCCAGTCACAGATCTGGGCCTAAATCCACCGTCCAGGGCTCACTGTGACACTGAATCAAGCTATCCTGGCTTATGAGGGGAGGTACCTCCAAAACCAGTCATGGGCTGCTTGTTTCCAGTCCAGAGAGGACCTGGCCAGGCAGTTCAGGCTAGACTATTCCCATGGGGAGCAGGGCCAAGACTGATTTGCATATGGCTGGGTCCAAACTGGTGTGGCATTGTGGGCAAAAAATGATGGATTAAGATGTGGCCCCCAAGAGATAGCAAGTGGCTGAGATTAATTCAAGCATTGCATCCATAACCTTGTTTTGCATTATAAATATCCATGACAAACTAAAAGGTAAAATCAACTAAATGCTGCTGTTTATACCATGTCCCCATTGCCTGCAGGCTGCCATCTTTTCCACCTTTATTAGTGCCTGCACTCCATGGTGTGGAGAGTCCTGGCTTTACTATGTCCTCGAGGTAATGTACACCTTTACAGCTCTGCTGGTGGCTTTTCATGATAGGCAGACAGATGCAGGTGTAGCTGGCTGTTGCATCTTCTGCATATACATAGCTATCACCAACATTTAGTGGCACCTGTTTGAAAAGTCAGTTTTCTGCTGTTTTTTGCTCTGCAAAGTCATGTGTTCTCCGGAGCATGCGTGCTCCTTTTCCAGCATTTCCAGTCCCTTAAACTCCAGACTACACACTACTTCTTCAGGATGCTCCCTGCCCAGGTCTCACGTCAATGATCTGCAGATTGTCAATTGCTCCCTGAGCTAAACGGCGTCTTCACTAGCTGCAAGTATCCACATAAATCCTACAAAGCTGTGCTAATTTGTTCCGGATGTGGTGACACCTCTTTAAAGAGTGATCATCGGGTGCGGTTGCAAAGCTTGTCGAACATGACAGGTACTGAAGGAATGGCCTTACAAAGGATTGCACTTGTTCCTCCAGGGCACAGCATGAAGGTAGTCTCGGGGTTACCAAGATCTTCTGTGGACACAAACATCCTTGGCTTACATGGGGGTAAATACGTACCGCCCTTGCCTTGATCTACAGAGTGGTGACGGTATGTGTGGCCGTCTCCAGAATGCTACGAAAAAGCAGGCTGTTTGTCCCAAGTTACTGGGGGGGAGGAGGAGGGGCGATCGGGGGGGGGGGGGAGGGGAGGTCCTACTTGATCACAGTCGGACCATGTGTGCATTAATAGAGAAAGTAGTAAAAATGACGGTTCTCTTTATTAGAACAATAATGGGGTTTATGCTGCTCACCCTCCCAGCTCAAGGTGGAAACACTTGAACCCGGAGGAGATGTGGCCTGACTTCCAGCGTTGCCGGTTTTGGAATTGTGGAACAAGGTACGAGCCCTCAGCTCAACAGCTAATGATTCTTGGCAAATTACTAAATCTACCCGTGCTTTAAAAAGTGTAATGCAATCTAGTGCTCTTATAATCTTGGGCCAAGTTTGCACTATACAAAACATTTACAAAATTGCTCCAGTGAAAGTCCAGCAGAAAAAGATGGACTGACAGTTTGAAAACATTGCAGTCTTTCACTGCAAGCGGAACAGTCTCATTTTGAAAATGGAGTTGAGATCCCACGTAGGCACGTGTAGGGAGTTACTGCACTCACGTTGAGAAGGATACAGTTGGGTCCCTGGTTCGCCATCATCAGAGGGCACACTGCACCCCATTTTAAGGGTGCATCTCTAAAGTTTATTACCCCGGCAACATCATCAGTATTACAGTGCAGGCGCAAGGGCACAAGCATTGCCTCATTTGCAAGAAGCCAATTCGCCACAATAGACTGCATCTCCTCCCACCCACAGATACTCCCATCACCCTGATATGATCCTGCGTGTCATGTTTATTACTATGCATTGTCCTGAGTTCTCACTATAAATTAAAGTGAAAATCGCTCTATCCACATATTTTGTCCATTTATTCTTGTTTTGTTGAGCACTACGCTACCATCTGGGGCTAGATTGGCGCTTTATCAATATCCATCGCAAAACGAACAGATGATGGACGGAATGCTGAACAATGTCAAATGTTCAGCGCAGTCACAGATCTGGGCCTAAATCCACCGTCCCGGGCTCACCGTGCCACTGAATCAAGCAATCCTGGCTGATGAGGGGTGATACCTCCAAAAAAAGTCATGGGATGCTTGTTTCCAGTCCAGGGAGGACCTGGCCAGGCAGTTCAGGCTGGACTATTCCCATGGGGAGCAGGGCCAAGACTGATTTGCACATGGCTGGGTCCAAACTGGAGTGGCATTGTGGGCAAAAAATGATGGATTGAGATGTGGCCCCAAGAGATTGCAAGTGGCTGAGATTAATTCAAGCATTGCATCCATCACCTTGTTTTGCATTATAAATATCCATGACAAACTAAAAGGTAAAATCAACTAAATGCTGCTGTTTATACCATGTCCCCATCGCCTGCAGGCTGCCATCTTTTCCACCTTTATTAGTGCCTGCACTCCATGGTGTGGAGAGTCCTACTTTACTAAGTCCTCGAGATCATGTACACCTTTACAGCTCTGCTGGTGGCTTTTCATGATCTGCAAACAGAAGCAGGTGTAGCTGACTGTTGCATCTTCTGCATATACATGTCACTATAGTTTAGTCCACAGTATGGGAGCTATCACCAACATTTAGTGGCACCTGTTTGAAAAGTCAGTGTTCTGCTGTTTTTTGCTCTGCAAAGTCATGTGTTCTCCGGAGCATGCGTGCTCCTTTTCCAGCATCTTCAGTCCCTTAAACCCCAGACTACACACTACTTCTTCAGGATGGTCCCTGCCCAGGTCTCACGTCAATGATCTGCAGATTGTCAATTGCTCCCTGAGCTAAACGGCGTCTTCACTAGCTGCAAGTATCCACATAAATCCTTCAAAGCTGTGTTAATTTGTCCCGGATGTGGTGACACCTCTTTAAAGAGTGATCATCGGGTGCGGTTGCAAAGCTTGTCGAACATGACAGGTACTGAAGGAATGGCCTTACAAAGGATTTCACTTGTTTCTTCAGGGCACAGCATGAAGGTAGTCTCGGGGTTCCCAAGATCTTCTGTGGACACAAGCATCCTTGGCTTGCATGGGGGTAAATATGTACTGCCCTTGCCTTGATCTACAGAGTGGTGACGGTATGTGTGGCCGTCTCCAGAATGCTACGAAAAAGCAGGCCGTTCCTCCCAAGTTACTAGGGGGGGAGGAGGAGGGGCATTTGGGGGGGGGTCCTACTTGATCACAGTCTGACCATGTGTGCATTAATAGACAAAGTAGTAAAAATGACGGTTCTCTTTATAAGAACAATAATGGGGTTTCTGCTGCTCACCCTCCCAGCTCAAGGTGGAAACACTTGAACCCGGAGGAGATGTGGCCTGACTTCCAGCGTTGCCGGTTTTGGAAATGTGGAACAAGGTACGAGCCCTCAGCTCAACAGCTAATGATTCTTGGCAAATTACTAAATCTACCCGTGCTTTAAAAAGTGTAATGCAATCTAGTGCTCTTATAATCTTGGGTCAAGTTTGCACTATACAAAACATTTACAAAATTGCTCCAGTGAAGGTCCAGCAGAAAAAGATGGACTGACAGTTTGAAAACATTGCAGTCTTTCACTGCAAGAGGAACCGTCTCATTTTAAAAATGGAGTCGAGATCCCACGTAGGCACGTGTAGGGAGTTACTGCACTCACGTTGAGAAGGATACAGTTGGGTCCCTGGTTCGCCATCATCAGAGGACACACTGCACCCCATTTTAAGGGAGCATCTCTAAAGTTTATTACCCCGGCAACATCATCAGTATTACAGTGCAGGCGCAAGGGCACAAGCATTGCCTCATTTGCAAGAAGCCAATTCGCCAAGGAAGTGAGGGAATTGCCTATAAAGTCAAGCAGGTGCAAATTGTGCGCCCAGATGATAGGTAATACAGAAAGAATTGTACAGGTGCTCATGGCCCTTTCATTAATATGGAAAGGTGCCTGGGGTGCAAACAGTAGACAGAGCCACCCGTAATGCCACTGGGCACTTCTGTAAACTGGCCCAGGGCAAAAAAATGCCCTGTATGTAAAGCTCCTCTAGAAACTGGTTTGAAAGTTACCAGTAGCTTACAATGGTGAATTTATTTCCCCAATATGGCTTCTAAGTAGGTTGAAGGGATGGTAACTATATCAATCAATCAATCAATCAATCATATTTATAGCGTGCAACTACTCACCCGTAAGACTCTCGAAGTGCTGAAGGGGTCTGTCCTCTGTGCTTCAGTCGAAGAGCCATGTCTTAAGGTCCTTCCTGAATTGAGGTAACAATGGTGACTGCCTGAGGTGAAGAGGCAAGGTGTTCCAGCTCTTTGCCGCGAGGTAAGCGAAGGATCTTCCTCTGGTCGAGGTCTTCCCCATGTGAGGTACGGTGGCTAGTGGTTGTCGAGAGGAACGGAGAGGTCTGGCGGGGGAGTAGAAGGTGATGTGGATGCGGTTGAGGTAGGTGGGCCCTAGGTCATGGAGCACCTTGTATGCGTGGACGAGGAGTTTGAAGTTGATCCTCTTCATGACAGGGAACCAGTGGAGGACCCTTAGGCGTCTGTTAGTGTGTTCGCAGCAGGGGGGGTCAAGGATGAGTCTTCCGGAGGCATTTTGGATGTGTTGTAGTTTCTTCAGGTTCTTCTGGGTGTTGCCGGCGTAGAGGGAGTTGTCATAGTCAAGTCAACACAAGTCAACAAGTCAACAAGTCTACTGGTGACCAAGGCGTGGGTAACGGTTTTGCGGCAGTCATTTGGGATCCATTTGAAGATCTTCCGGAGAAGTCAGAGTGTGTGAAAACAGAAGGATGTGACCTAGTTGACATGACAGGTCATTTTGAGCAATGAATCTGGATTGAAGCTGAGCTTGTGTGCATGGTTTGTTAGGGGGGAGATGCAGAGGGAAGAAGGCCACCAGGAGTCATCCCAGGCTGATGTGGAAGGTCCCAGATAGAGGATCTCGGTCTTCTCCGAGTTGAGCTTGAGGCAGCTGTCCTTCATCCAGGGAGCGATGGCTTGCATCCTGTTGTGGAAATTCTTCATTGCAGTTGTGGAGGTTTTGGTCATTGAGATGACCAGCTGGGCATCGTTGGCATAGGAGTTGATGTTTAGTCCGTGGTTTCTGATGATGGGTGCGAGCGGGGCCATGTAGATGTTGAAGAGTGTAGGGCTCAGGGAGGAGCCCCGTGGAACTCCGCAGTTGATCTCTGTAGGTTCTGACCAATAAGGCGGGAGTCTGACTCTCTGTGTTCTGCCGTTCAGGAAGGAGCAAATCCATTATAGGGCCTTTCCACGGATGCCAGCTGCGTGGAGTCTGGAGCAGAGGATGTGATGTGTACTATGCCGAAGACGGTCGATAGGTCCAGTAGGATGAGGGCTGCTGTTTGGCCGCGGTAGAGGAGTGAGCGAATGCCATCTGTGGTGGCGAGGAGGGGGTGGTCTCCGTGATGTGCTTGCTCCTGGAGCCTGATTGAGAGATTTCCAGGATGTCGTTGCCCTCGATGTGTTTGCGGAGCTGTGTGTTGATGGACTTTTCGATTATGGCTAGGAAAGGCAGCAGAGAGATGGGGAGGTAATTCTTGAGGTCCAGGGGGTCAGCCATGGGTTTCTTGAGGAGTGGGTGGACCTCGGCATGCTTCCAGTCCTTGGGGAAGGTAGCCCTCTCAAGGGAACAGTTAGGAGTGTGGCATAGCTCGGGTGCGATGGAGGTGTTGGCTTTGTTGAAAATGTGGTGAGGACAGGGTTCAGTAGGGGCTCCGGAGCGGATGCCGCTCATGATGGAGCAGGTCTTGTCCATGGTGAGTGTGGTCCAGCAGTGCAGGATCTGTAATGGTTCGGAGGGTCCAAGCTGGAGGGTTGTTTGGGTTCTCAAAGAGTCTTGGGGTCCGAAGCTATTGTAGATGTCTTTGATTTTCAGGTGAAAGAAGGTGGCTAGTCTGTTGCTGAGGTCCTCAGATGGAGTGATGTTTGCCGCTTCCAAATGGATTTTGGCAAACTCCTTGATCACAGTGATGAGCTCTTTGGTGTTGTGGGTGGGGGTGGCTTTCCTGATGGACCTGATGAGGAGGTGATGGGTTTTGTTGGCGGATTTGAAGGCCGCAAGGTCTTCTGGGATCTTGCTGTTTCTCCATCTTTTTTCTAGCCATCTGCAGGTGCGCATGGAGTCCTGGAGTGCAGAGGAGAACCAGCTGGCCTTCTGGAGGTTGTATTTTGCTGAGGCCTAATGGAGTGGTGCTAGGGTGTTGGCGCATTCAGAGATCTATTGGTTGGGGTTCCGTGCTGAGATGTTTGCGTCTGTGGCAAGGGGATGAGAAGAGTTGCTGAGGGTATTTGTGAGCTGTTCCTCAGTGATCTGGTTCCAATTCCTGCTTGGGGAGCAGAGAGTGTGGGTGTGGATGGTCGGAGTGGTGATAGAGAAATGAGTGCAGTGGTGGTGGATCCAGTGTAGCGTGGAGGAGCTGTGGACAGTGATGTTGTCCCTGGTGAAAAAGGTGAGGTTGAGTCTAAGTCCAGCGATGTGTGTTGGCGAGCTGACCAGTTGTTTGAGGCCTTTTGTGCCGAGGTTTTCAAGCAGGGAAGCGGTATTGATGTCTTTCCAGTTATCGATGTGGTAGTTAAGGTCGCCGAGGAGAAGGTAGTTCATGGATGTGAGTGCATGGGGAGATATGATGTCAATGAAGAAGTCGCTGAAGGCTGGGTGAGGGCCGGGATGTCTGTAGATGAGGGTGCCATGGAAGGTGGACTTGGGGGTGACGTGGATCTGGAAATGGAGGTGCTCCATGAGGGAGGAGTGTTCTTCTGTGTTGGTTGTCAGGCAGAGGGTGGACTTGTGTATAATGCCAGGCCACTGCCTGGTCAAGTGGGCTGGTCGTTGCCGAGTAGTTTGTAGTCGTTGGGGATGGAGATGGCGATGTCCAGTGAGGATGCTGGGTTTGTACATGTTTCGGTGAGAAAGGCGATGTCTGAGGGGGTGGATTCTAGCAGGGCCCAGAGTTCTATGGCGTGGTTGTTGAGGGAGCGTATGTTGAGGAGGATGCAATTGAGGCGCTTTTGGTGGGTTTTCGACGGCCCACTAGTGGGAGTGTCCAGCGTTTGGTGTAGGGTGAGGGTGAGGTGGTAGTGGAAGCAGGAAAACAGTCCATAGGTGTCTCTGGGTGATGTGAAATGACAGGTGGTGGAGCGTCCTGTGTTCACCGTGTGGAGGATCTCCACGTTGTAGTGACGGATGGTCAGAGGACCAGGGTTTGTGGCGCTGGGCGCGGTCCAGGCAGGAACGGGCACAGACAGGCTTCCAATTAAGAAGGGAAGGGAGCCGGGAGGGTCTGGTCAACTGGGAGGTGGGAGGGTGGGACGGCAGCAGCAACAGGGAAATGGAGCCCAGGGAGAGGTAGAGGTGCTGAAAGGAAAGAAACAGGAAAGATAATTTAGAAATAGAATAGAGAGAAATAAAGAAAATAAAGATGACAAGGCACAGAAAAATATGCAAAAATAAAGATGACAAGCACAGATACTTACACACGGATGGCCACTAAGCCACCAGGGATGAGGAGCAGGAGGGATCATCCGGGTGGAGGTGGGCCTCAAACTGAGAGTCAGCAAGGCTCTCAGTTCAATTGCGGCAGAGGCAGCAGCAGCAACAGGTGGAGCTGAGCAGAGGAGAGCAAGCAGTTTCTGACCAGGAGGTCAGAGGAGTCATCTAAGTCCTTAAGGCATGGATCTTCAAACTGAGTGGTGGGCCTCAAGTGATCCGGGGGGGGGGGGGGGTCTGGCCAAAAGAAGCATTGTGCAGATAACAATGCTTTGCTTAATACATTTATTGCATCAACTTAATAGAATAATTGTGAAAAACTTGAAGGGGGGCCCTGATGATTGTTTTCTTTTTCCACTGGAGGGGCGTGTCAATAAAAAGTTTGAAAAACACTGCCTTAAGGTCTCAGTTTAGAGCACAAGTGACCCAGTAGCTACAACATTATACCCCAAGGGAGCAGGTATCTCTCTAGTGCAATTTTAAAACAACCTATACTTAGAGGATGGACCTTTTGTAGCGTGGAACTTGCAGCTACGTGACTTCAGATACAATCCTAAGTCTCAAACTAATTCTATCTTTCAGCACAACCTGCATTTTCCAATCTATTTTCTGTCATGAACGAACCCTGATATACAATTTTAATATTGTTTGCTTTAAAATGTATTCACATGTAATACACTTGTTAGAACAGCACATATGTGAAAAGTCTGCATTTGCATGTGAATGTCCCATGCATGTTATAGAAGTATGTATCCTTGAAATGAGTGCCTGATTACATGTGAATCTGCACCTGAGCAATATTATGGATGCGGGTGCAAAGGCAAAGAAGCTGTAAGGAGGCACACTGAAAGTATGATGCACTGTCAGTCCGCCCTCTGGAGGGAGGAAAAGGGTTCCCATGACACCGAAGACATTCCCATTTGAAACTGCAGGTTGGTGATGCCTTCACAGTGAAACGCAGAGCAGCTTTAAAGCAACTGCACAGTATTTCACTTGAATGCACTGTCCCCAGGGCAGCATGAGTGTGTGGCTGCCCTCAGGGCAGTGCATCCACTGTAATAGGGCACACTTTCCCTGTATTTAAAGGTGCACTAGATCACAGACGTTTCTTCAACATCCTGCAGCAGTGCTGACTGGCCACTGCTCAATAAGAGATCCCAGAAGACTTATTGGGGTTTAAGCCATATTTGTATTCTACCACAATACAGAAGGCCTTCAAGATACACTCATGAGTGTTGTGTGCTCAGAGATATAGGAAAAAAGTAAGCCAGGACAAAATTACCATTACAATGGCATCATTTTGCAAAGATTGCATTACGCTTGTTATGTGAAGTTCCAAAATTATGCCATTACTTCACGTGGCATAATTGTGCTGAGTTTGTGGCAAATTTAAGTGTAGGATCAAGGGAACAATGCAAATGACGTAAATGCGAGCAACTATTGTTTGCAGTTTTGCTCTATAAAAAAAAGGATGTGGTGATGCATTTCATGCTAAAATACAGAGCCAAATGCTGGTTTGGGTTTTGTGCAATCTTGCACATTTGTTTGTGGAATATTGCAAAAATACATAAAAGCATATACTTGAATTTTGCATTTTGCTCCTTGAGTATCTTAGGGCGACGGTCAAGCTCTCAGCCATCCACTAGTGCATATGGGTCACAGGAAGAGGTACGAGATGGAGTACCTCCTGCATACATTATAAAGATATTGCAAACCACCATGGAGATTTGCTCTCATACAGAGGAATAAGGTCAATGGCTGAATTATCTTTTAAGGTGATGGTACTCCAAGGTGACTTGCAATATCCTTTTAACATAGGGCAGAGGGTATTCTATTCCTGAAACATATGGTCACACCATCACTCTTCCGACAACAGTTTAAATTCTTTGGTCTCTTGCTCTTTCATTTGAAAGTGTTAGTATAGTTTCAGAAATGAAGAATAGAAGCAGAATTTGTACTGTGAAATTAAACACATCAAAAAAGTAAGTAAACTGTGGCAAAACTATATTAGAATTAGTTTAATGTAAGTCAGATTAAACAATACTCTAGCCTAGAATGTGTATAAACATGTAGAGAGATTCCGTCTTTTCTGCACTGGCCTGTAGCATGCAAAAAATAAATATGTTATCATAAATATCCCCTTTCTGCTGATCATTGTTAATTAAAAAAAAATCAGATGATTGAAAAGCCAGGTCATGTTTTTGTTATTATAGTGCAGCTCTAAATATACTCTGTAAATTGTCTTCCACCTTGGCTGCTGGCTCGAACAGCAGTCAATATGACAAGGCAAACGAACTGTTATCACTTATTACAAATGATCTGCTAGACATTTCGTTGTTACTAGATCTGGACAATATTCTCATAATTCTGCTTAGTGTAATCTTGTTGAGTTGCCTAGAATTTCCTTACAATTATGCAGAACGAAGCAAGTTCCCCCTAAAAAACAGCGCAGACAGCAAGGTACGATACGCAAGTGTGTGGCCATGTTTTAAGGTCTGCTCCTGCCTACACGCTCCCTCATGCTTCCTGCTCCCTAGGCCCCATCCCACCTAATTCACCTGATTCTGCTCCATCCCTCACCCTTCCTTTAATATATTTTCACCTTTGTATTAGTCTCACACTATCCTGTGTGTTTATTTCACATTTTTTTCCTCAGCTAGTGTATTTTTATGTTTTGTACCCACCCCAACGGACCACGCCCTAGCTACGGCAGAGGAAGCACCACAGGTGTCACGCACCCCCTTTCCGTGAAGGCAGCGTGAGGGAGTGACGCCACAGCACATATCTAGCGAGGCAGAAGTGGTGGCATTAGTGTTTTATACGAGGAACACCTCCCCTTATGCTGACAGCAGACAATAGGCCCGGCCAGAGCTATTGCCTAGATGAGCATCAACTGAGGTGTGGGAGAGTGCAGCGTTGCATGAGCCACCACACTGGGGTCTCCTGCGCCCAGTCACAATTGACACACAAATGGGCCAACATTGTTGACTGGGAGCATCACCTGCTGAACCAGCTAGAAGTGATGCTTTGTTATAATATGCTTTAATATTTTACTTATCACTTTTCAGGTGTATATGTATATATATATATATATATATATATATATATATATATATATATATATATATATCTCCTTTCAGGCTTAGAGTGTTGCATAAAGAATGCAAAAAAGAAGCAGGGAACTCTCAGTAGTTCTCAAGTTTAGATGGAGTGCGCTTCCTATATAGAGCACCCTACAACACTAGAGACACTCTGAATCTGCTCACCTAAAATGGCTGTTTTGTTAGCAAACTTTTTAAGCATAGGATTAGCACAGTGCTATCCAAATGGCGCAGATCAGCATGGCAAATCACACTGCCCCTCTGCGACACAGGGAAAGAGCAGGAATGCACCGTATTTATCCCAATATTCATTCCGGTCCTTTCCCCAGTGCTGCACACATGGGCTGCCAATGGGAACAAGGACTCCAGGAGGATGTCTTCTGTTTGTTCCTCCTCTGGTATAAGGTGGGCTAGTCTGCTATCTGGGTGATGCAAGAGTCTGATATAGTGATTTTGAGGAATCAGGTATCAAATTTCTGAATCCGGAACCTGAAACCCACCTCTCTAATATAGGAGTGTCACGGTCTCCCAACTGACTCTTGGTCGTCTGCCTGCCAGTACCAGTCTGGTGAGCAAACTTTTAGAGTATGAATAAATGTCTCATTTAATGATATAGGAATGTTCGTGAACAAATAAAGGAATTTTGGGTGGGAGTTCTACCGTTTTTATAAATGCTAAGTGGCCTGTCAGGTATAGAGGGAGTTTAATCCAAACATTTACCTAATGAGTTAGTATGTCCACTGAGGGGACCTAATTAAATCTGACCATAACTTAATTCTCCCTGTGCAAAACACTCCTATATATTTAACGGAGTTCTCCACTCATCTAATCATATACTCCACTTCTGTTTTTGTGGTGTTTTTTTGTAAGTGGGAATAGCTCAGTCTTCTCCCAATAGATAGAAGTACTGGAGTAGCTCCTGAATCTAAACACCTTTCTAATCAAGGGACATAGGTTCTCGGCCAGGCCCTGGGTGAACAACAGTATATCATCAGCATACATAGGGAGGAGGAGGTGGCCTGAACGGAAGTAAAGCCTCTATGCATGTGCTACTGGTGTTGCTGCTGTACCAAAGGGTCCAGGGCCAACACGAATCATGAAGGGGACAGGAGACTACCTTGTTTGGCACCCCTTGCTACCAGGATCGTATCTGATGTCAATCCATCAATGCGTACCCTAGCCACTGTTTGTGAGTATAGTAAAGACAATAACATCCTGAGGTGGCAATCCTACTTAACATGGCCATCAGAAGGAGCCTATCCAGTGGGTCAAAAATATTTTCGGCGTCCAAAAGGACAGCTGCCACCCCCATCACAGGGTTTAATCGATGTAGAAATGCAAACACAGTGCTTAGATTGACTGCAGTGGACCGTGGGGGACAAATCCCAACCGAACAGGAGATACAATGCCCTCCTACAGAAAAACGAGGCAGTTAACTATTACCTTAACTAGTATTTTGTTATATAGGTTTAATAAAGACGGAGGGTGATAAGATGCATATTTACTTGAATCCTACCCTGATTTCAGGAGCACTGTGATAGTAGCTTCCCACAAAGTAGGTGGCTGCAACTCAGATTTCAAGTCCTCCGTAGACCATGAGGAGATGAGGAGCTAATATAATTTTGTATGTCTTGTAGAACTCAGAGAGTCTTTAGCTATTGTTACCCCTCTTATATAACCCTTGAGGCCCCCCCCCCCATAGTGTTGTATAGCTGGGGACTGAGTCCTTATTTAACTGAAAATACTCCATTATTGCTGTGATGATTGTTTCTTCTTGAAATATTTGATTCACTACTAAGTCAATAGCGAATCTCGAACATGGATGGGTCAACCTGGATTTTTGCAGAGGAAGATTTAATGTAACAGGGGAGTGATCAGATAGAGCGTGAGAGAGGTGCAAAGTCTGGACCACCCAGGAGGACCCATACATGAAACCAATAGTAACACAAGCATGATAAGGAATCGAGTGGGGAGGAACAGAAGAAATAGTCCTCTTGATTAGGATGATATTGCCTCAAATTTTCGGTCATATTAAACATGCTTATAACGCCCCCTAATACTTCTGCCGATTGTGTATTCTAGGCATGCGTACAACCTAAACAGTTCCACCCTGGGTCTAGCACCAGCTTAAGATCTCCTCCCATATCCAGGCACAGCCTCTGTGTGTCTTAGCTTAGTGAATATATCTCTAAAGAACTCAAGTGCATCTCCATTCAGAGCTTAGTTGTTAACTAATACTAACTTCTTATTGTCGGGCGACCACACCCGTATTATACAGCGGCCTTCTTGGTCTTCAAACTTCTGAGTCAATTTAAATGCTCTGTAACTGTGGATAAGGATACAGACTCCCTGGGTGTAGAAACTATTTACGAGAAATACCTGTGCAGACACCACCCCCTCTTAAGGGTAATGGGTAGTCATGGAGCCAGATATGTTTCCTAAAGCATATCCAAGTCTATGTAATGTCTATCTAGATATGTCAATGCCTATCTCACTTTGTGAAGATTGTTTAGTAACATATGTTCCAGGATATAAACTTCAATGATCTTTTATGAGGGCTGTCCTGCTGGGCATGTAATTGATCCATGCTATTTCTCTCAGGTAAACACGTTGCTTAATAACTTCAATATGTTCCATTGTTTATGGCAACTGAGAAACTCAACAAACCTTAACCCTGTAACCCACTCCCCAAACTCCCTGATCACTCCAACCATCAGTGGCAATTCTCCCAACCAAAGCCAAACACCAAATCATGCAAATGTTAAAGGGGTGATATGCACCTAGGATATGCTGTTCTGGCAAGAGCCCAAACTCAATGAAAAGGAATTGAATATTGCTGGGTGGGTGACATGTTTTTCATAGCACTCTCAGAAGAGCAGAAGCATATATTCCACAGTCAATCAGTCACTGCTAGTCAAGCGAATCGAGAAGCAAACCTCATTCCAAATACCTTTGAGTTATTCTATGTCTTATGTTTGAAATGTCTATAAAATTCAACATGTTATGGGCAAAAATAAATCCGCTTATATCACATCCCTATCACCAGGGACGAGTTAATCTCCACCGACACCGACAGCTTCGACTGCAATTGCGATTTTTTTTCATTGACATGTTTCCTACATGCTTTGGTTGCCTCTGTTTATTCAAGAAGATGTGAGTATTCCCAGTCAATTAGACACTTTGCAACATTGTACATATGACATTTTTAGACCAATGATTGTGCTTCAGCACAGCAAATTTATGTCAGACCTCCTGTACTATGGACATAAAATGCAGGTAAATGAATAAGGCCCAACCCCTGATACTGCAGTGATCCCTTCTTCCTTTGCATTTGAAGGGTTGCATCATTAAATGAAAATTGAGAAGCCTAGTGAGAGTGGGCCTGGGGGAGCACTCGAGGGAGGCCCGTGTCCTAATGTATGATGGGCTTGCTCAACAGGCAAGGTCTCATAAAAAGCAGTTCTACCAAACAACTTTAACTGGAGAGTTTCCACTAAGGTGTCAGGCTGTCCCATATTTCTGGATTCAACTAGACCAAGAATACTGACATTGTTCCACCAGGTACATACCTCTAAGTCTTTGTTCTTAATCACTCCCACACTGAGTTGCATCTTCATTTTTGACAATGTGTTGCCATTGAGTCACCTTCCAAGTCTGAAGTTTGTCTTTCAGCCCTATTTATAATATCTGATGATCGATTCTTTCTATTGAACAGCTCAGGCGAGATGTCACAGAGTCAATCTTTTTATCAATTGATTTCAGACTGCTTGTGAAGTTTGGTAGTAGGAACTCAGTATCACTTCTAGAGTCCGGTGCCTCTTCCCCCACATCTCTCTCTATAAATTCATGTGTGGTTGTTATTCTTCCACGTAGCTTGCTCCCGTCACTCACCAGCTTGCATCGTTGTTGTCTCCATTGCCCATGTCCCACTGCAGGAATGACATCAATCCTCTCAGGCCAACCTAACTGTGTTTAATGTGCTCACAAGAGCAAAACCATGTACAGTCAGCACGGGCACTTCCACCAGCAAATGTAGTGGACGCTACAACCAGTTTGTGTTGGTGATGGGCCCCAGATGATTACAGTGCAAACCCGGTATTAAACAGTCTCATGCCTGCCACGTGGGGCCTTGAGTGCGTCTCAATCAGTTCAAGCCTGTAAGTTGCTCCAGAGAAATATCTAATTTACGACCTCAAAGCGGAACTATACCACCCAGAATACTTAGTGACAGGCTATAAACTTCATAAAAAAATAGTCACTTCAATGTTGAAAACAACTCGGAAAAGAATGCATAGAATTGCCTATAACCTTAGGATATCCTCAGTGACTAAACCCCTATGAATACGGTGGCATCATTTCAAACACAGAGAAACAGTCACTCTTGAAAAAGCAACTACACACCCCAAAGGACCTGGCAATAGAGTGACAGCATTAGGGTAGACAACATCCTATGGGGAACAGACGACAGTGGGGAAGCCAGTGGCCTTCTCTTAATAAAACAACAGACCCCACCCACAATGCCAAGAAACCACGTAGTCTGTAAAATGCTGCGTTCACAGGACGAAGAGTGCCCAGAAGATAGCAGAGCAGCCGCATGTGTCAGCCGGAGAACTAAAGGTGCCGAAGAAAGGAACAGGCAGCCAGAGGAAAGTGGAGCAGCCTGCGACGCCAGCACAAAGGACAGGTGGTGTCAAAGAAACGAAGGACACCAGAGATGGCAAACAAGTGAAACAACTTTTCAAAATAAGTAAGAGCCATAATAATGATGCCAGGCTGAATAAAGCTAAGGAACCCCGGTACTTGCTAATTGATGGCTCACTCTTCTCCCTTCGTCATTTCTTTGTTTTTGATTGGCAGAATAATAGGTGAGACTATCAAAAAACACACCATGACTGGGTGTTAGCTGAAGTGTTTAAAAGTATTTTTTTCATTTTCAATTAAGTGAATTAAGTGACAGAAGCCTTTTGTGTTTTTCGTTCACGCAAACGGATTATCAAACCTCTAAACCTAGGGAACTTGTAGGTACACTAGATTGGAAAAATAAATTATAAGTGCTTCCAAAATTCCAAGTCTTGAATAGTCCTCCCTAGGCATATCCACGTGTCCTGGAAATAAAAAGCACAGCCTTAATGAAGATCTCCTTCAAAACATAAGACCCACAGACTGCAGAGTGCAGAGTGCTAAGTCGCCTTATAACCAAGAAATTGAAGCCCCATAACATACCTGAAGACACCGAATAGTACCTATGTACAGGACCTCCTCTAAAAAAGAGGGACTGTCTTCCTCAGACAAAGCTTTGCTTAAACTATTGTGTGAATTAGTCAGGAATTGAGAAGGGAAGACGTGTCCAAAGTCTACAAAATGTAATTCTGAATTCACATAATATGTGTAATCATTTTTGTGTGTGCACTCTGTCATTCAATGTGAAGTTTTTGTTGTCTTGTTTAATTATGAATGTCAAATGCTAATTATTATGCTGAATACAATGTAAAAATCTTGCCACTGGCTAATTGACATTTTTCCACTGAGGTAACCTGGCTTGTATGTCGAATTTCCGAATTAACCCACAAAAACACAAAAACACCCTCAATATGTTGAAAAATGCACAAATGTCACTTATAAATAAAAGAAACCATAACAATCTGTGTTTAATGAGGGTTTCCTTGTTATTTTATTGATTACAAAGTACCACTACTATCAATGTCTTCAACAGGGTCCAGCCCCACATTAGAAGCTGTAGTAACTTGACCAGGATGTCATTGATGATTTCTTCTAAGATGTAATGCTCTTTATGTCTTTCTAATGTTCTGCATTGTAATGGTTTAATTAACTATATAATAAACATATTCTTTCAGCGTGTTCGTAGTTCTGTCTGGATGACCTCGTGCATGCCCCAGGCTGGAACCATGCCTGAAGATATGTCTGTGGTCCTGCTATTGTCTGGTTGCTCCCTTATCTGAAAGTGCTGCTGGTGAGGAAAACCCTGTGAGCTCAAGGAGTCCAGACGTACTGTGCAGATTGCCCAAGGGTACTGCACATACCCTGGAGACGTCTTAGAAATGCTGACAACGTGCAGCTAAGTTGACAACAAGATCAACGACTCTATGTGGCAAACACGACCACGTCCACATTTGATAAATGCATCCTTAAGTCTCGGAGGCAATGGAGAAGTTCAACAAACAGCCAGCCCTTGCATCCTGAATCCAGAGCTCGTTGCCTCGGGCTGTGAAGTCTGGTCTATATGGGCATAAATTATAAATTTTGTGTTTACAATTGAACCCAGTCAAACCCTCTACCATCTCCAACAGGGACTTCGGACTGGAGAATGACATTTTGGTATGTCCAAACGCCCAATTATGATTCAGTAACATGTTGCCGAATCGCAATTGGGTTTGAGAGTACATACCAAATCACTATTTGGAATTGGCCTCTTCAGGGTACCTCTTCCAAACAGCAATTCACAATGGGATGTATTCAATTTTTTTTTATCAAAATCAGATCACATACCATTAATATTTTATCACCTAAGAAAAGCTCGTAGTAACTAATCCACAAACAGAAAAAAGTCTCCAAGGGACCTGCTGCCCTTTGTGATGTTGACAATTTTTTTTTAGGCGTAGGCAGTGGTCTTAAAAAGCTCATAAAACTTCATGTTTTTAAACACATCCAGTTTTCCTTTAAGGAAATCGGGCAGCATTTAAAAAATGCTTTATTTAAAAGCAATCAGACATGGTGGTCTAGTGGCTCAAGAAGGCCACCATTCCTGTGACGGCAGCGAATCGTAGTGGGTTGCAGTTAGCAACTTATCTCATTAATATACTTAAGTTAGGTCAAGTTATTATTCAGTATTTTGCAATCTGACCTATTAGTACATAAGTCAGTTTGCAAAATACCATTTGATTCACTAAAAGTTGGTGCATTAATTTATGCTGAATGCAATATCTGTACAACTGGCCCCAAAATCCATTTCCCTAGTTAAATTCTAACAGGTTTCATCTGCTGAAATTCATCTGGGTTTTGCGGGGCTGTCAGAATTTATCTGCCGTAATTAGTGGTCGAAGTGGGTGGGATACTTTATTAATTTATGAAAAAACGTCCCCCTACTTTTTATGAAAAGACAACCGCCCCGGGACTACGCATTCCGATAGTGCAAATGCTTAAGTTTCATTCAGGGAGTCTCTTGTGCTGTGAGACCACGGAAAGGGCAGGCAGCTTAACAATAACAGTCCTCCTTGCCAGGGTGCCTGCTTGACTGAAAGAAATGCAAATGTACACAATTGGCTAATCTGCAAGTAAAAAGGGTGCTTGGGAGCTTGTAGTGTTTGATTGATCAAATCACATGAAGGTTTAAAAGGGCAAATATTTATTCTTTAAGACTGGTAGTGCAAGGGAGCTGTGAAGTGTGCGATTTTCAGGGCACTTACATCAAAATAAATCATTACTTACAGTCTGGGTATTATTAAAATCTATATTTTTTAAGCACTCTTTTATCTGAAACCTTTGAGCACATTTGGTAGCAATCTGTCATACTGTGTGTAACGCACGTTTAAGATAATGACTTACATCTTTTCAGTCCTTTCTGTCATAGGCAGGGCCCTCGTAGCACTAAGAATACACAAGCTACTATTCTCCACTGTTGCATGTAAGATTTTATTCTGTGGCTTTCTGGGTACACACAGATCTCTGCAGTTCATTAACTAATAGAGGTTTCATAATATACAATAGTGTGCTTACTACGGATTAACGTAAATTGTGAGATTTTTTTTGATGTGTGTACCTGAAGGTGAAAGACCAAAATAAGTTACAGAATATTTTTTTTTGCAACATAGTTGACCCCCCCCCCTCATGCTCACTGACTCCGTCCCCAGTCCATGCAGCATCAAAGTTCCCATACTTTTTTAATGCACTTCAACCGCTGGTTGTAACCGGGCTAAATGTGGTCATTTGGCTCCTATCTTGGAGTCAAATGTAAAGAATCTGTGATCCGTGGTGAGGCAAGGTTTATTTCTTTCGTTCTGTGCTCTTGAATAGACTCATGGGCTACTTTCAGAGTACAGTGCTAAATGAAGCACTAAAACTCTACGCCACCGTCGGTTGATATTTTAGAGCCCAGATTAGCATTTAGCATAAAAGCTGTCAAACTTGCTTCTGTGTTTTGCTTGTTTTTCACGCTGGTTTACTCTCAATGGAAATGCAAAGCCCAGCACTGAGGGATGAACAATACTATACATACCCTGAGTCCCATGAACAACAAAGAGTGCATAATTGTTAGCTGAAGCGAGGCTGCAATTGACATGCCTGATGCCTGATGCTCCTTCCCTCCTACCTTTGACACGCCTGTTTAGAGGACTTCATTGTTTGAATTGTATTGCTCAAGTTAATGTCTTCTGCATACTTGACTGATGTCATGTTATCACATCATCTAGTTGCAGATTTTGATGCTGATTTCTTTTGATTTGCTGTCAAAAAACACACCGTGTCCCATGCGGTAGACTGAGCTTAAAGATGTTCGTATGGCTCTCAGCAAAGCTCACCCTTAACATGGCAAAAGGCCAGCCCTTGAGGAACATACCTGGAATTCATCAAGTAGCACTTCCACCATGGAAGCCACTGCGCACTGTTACTAGAACGTAAGGCGCTGCATCAGTCCATGAGTATGAGACATAAAATGAAGCGTGTGGTATACACCCCTGCACCGTTAGCTTTCACATTACCTTTAAAGAAAATTGACCTTCCCCATGTCAAATCACATTTTAGTCTGAAGGGCTTAGGCGGCAAATCTTTCCACACTTTGCTGAATTGCTGTGATATTTTTTTTTGTTTTTTACAAGGAATGGTTTACGTGACACCAAATATTACAAAAAAACAAACAGTGCTACACAACTATGTACACCAAGCTCTCTATAGGAAACAGCAACAGGCCTAATCTGGAGCACTATTCAAATCCCTACAACACTGCAAAATATCCCCTCAATTACCATGCAAATCATTCCCCCCCCCCCCCCCCCCCCAAATATACATCTTTCACTTGGAACATTGTTACACCCCGTGTGGGGGACACAAGGCAAGCAAGGCCTACTTGGCCTCAGCCGTGGAGGCTGAGGCTATTTGCCTCTGATGTTCTGAGGACCGTCATAATAAGGTACTGCAAATTGGGCCAAGAACAGCCCTTTAGGCAACTGCCTTTCATTATGATCAAAACATCTTTATTGAGTTTAAAACCGTATAAGACAATATAACATTAAAAAACACATAATAATCAAAATAGTACAAAATGTGCTAAATACAGATGTGCAAATTCATGCTAAAAACTTAAAAACCCCAGCGACAAGACTGAGACACAGAAATTGATATACATCTTACAATAAACACCTGCATGCTAACCCTCACATATGCCCAACTACAAAGTAACATGTGCAGGCATACAAAGGATAAAATCACAGCTATTTTCTTATCAAGCTTCTGACTCTTACTGCTGCAGAAATACATTTATAAACCATCAAACCATTGACGGCCAACACATATTAAAAGTGGTGGGGCAGGTTGAGAGAGGGCGGAGGTAGCACAAGGGGAACATGGCGGGGCACTTGGGGGTTTTAAAATTAAAAAAAAAAAAACACTTACCTGGTGCTGATGGATTCCTTGTTTTCCTCTGCTTCCTGATCCCAGCAGTCCATGGGACAGCACCAGAGTCTCCCTGTGCAAACCCTGTGCTGCTCTCATGTTATTACCAAGCATGAGAGCAGCGCAGAGATTGGCCTGAGCAGGCTGATTTACCGCTTGCTCTGCAACAGGAAGTCTATGTTGTTTCTCCAACCTGACTGTCAAATACAGGTGGGTTGGAGAAACCTAAGTGTGCATGCCTGTTTGGCCGGCCTAGAATGGACGGACAAACTGACATGCGTACTTAAGTCACTCCACTCCTCCCCCCTCCCATGCCCCAGCCCAGCCCCTCCCTGCACACGCTGGCTCAGCTACCAGCTGAAAAATAAAACAATAATAAAATACAATTTTATTTTTCAGCTGGTGGCTCTGAGCCAGTGGGATGATGCTCCTTCGCCATTGCAGAGGAGCTGCCAATGCATCAAACACATTTTCACACTGTAAAAGCTGGAAATGGAACAAGGCAGGTCTGCACTTCTTAATATTCAAACTTTTCAGCAAGGGTATGAAAAACTTCCTTCTAGGTACTGTGTATAGAGTGCAAAAAAATACAAAGTGCAGCATAGACTCTGCAGTACAGGAATGACAAGGATAGGGATTAAGTACAGAGTCAAAATAAATATTGCTTGGGTACGGTACTAAAAAGTGAGCAATGTTAAACCTGAATCTCTCCAAATAAAACCTTTGATGGAACTCTACTGGGGACTGAAGATATGGTTCAATGCTGTTCGCAGCCACTAGGGGTAGATTCCTATCCACCCTCCTCGCTCTTTTCATACAGGCCTCTCTGCGTATTCCAAATAAATCAAGCAGATCATGTTTCTACTGTTGTCTATGGACAGATGTCATGTTTTGGGGACAGTCCAAACATTCTGATCATTTCAGTATAACAAGATGTTCCCTCACAAAACTAAGCCGTGGAATTATTTGTACATGATCTAGGGACAAACAATCATATATTATCTCACGATTAAGGGATACGGCTTGCTTGGACCAAACAGAGTGCCACAGCATAATCGGAGCAAGCCTAACACGATCTTCCAGGGCACAGAGCCCTAACTCCATCTGACATAAATAGCCTGGGAGGCTATTGGGGACTGACAGAAGTCTTCTCAAAAAAGCATTTTCTTTTGATTGTAGGTTTGAAGTATCCCTGTAGCTCCACACACCAGCCCCATAAGTTATTGTGGATCGACAACACGTCTCATAAATAGCAATATTGCCATCCAAAGGTTTGGAACCCAACTTCCCCGAAAATCTGAAGAGAGCCCCAGTAGTTTGTTCAAACCGTAAGCGTCTAACCTTGGTGAGATGGGACCAATTGCTTTTACGACCGCAAGTAACTCCTAAATAAGTGAAGGTCTGGACTTCGGTAAGTTTTCCCCCATGGACATAAAACAGCCTCAGACCAAGGCGTACGTTCCCAATAACCATCACATGGTACTTAGCCCAATTGGTCCTTAAGGCCACATCATCCATAAAGGAAACAAATTTGTTTAACAATTTTTGAAGACCAACTCCTGTCCTTGACATTAAAACACAGTCATCTGCGTAAAGCAGAGCAAGTAACCTCTTAGTACCCACCCTAGGAATATTTGCTTCACCATCTTTCAACCAGCAATCTAAGTCATTAATATAAAGACAGAATAAGAATTGACCAGCATCAGGTAGGTTTTGTTGGAGTGATACACCCCAGCACACTGCAAATTCCACTGGTAAGCTGAATCAGTAACAGTGACTGAATCCAAGCCGAAGCACACCTGCAAAGCTTTCTGGAATCTCTGATTGGCGAACCACTAGCTCTGGGTTCAACCACCCTTCTCTGTGTAGATACTCAGATCCTTCTGCAAAATTGGCTTGTTCCTTCACTTTTTTCTCTGGGAGGGCACTTCCAGGCTTCCCAGGTCAGGGAGAGATCTCTTTCTTCAGGTCAGACTTGACGGATATCCTGTCACCACTGTCAGAAGACACCAGATCTGCTTGCACGCCAGTCTTCTGGAGCACCTCTCCCTTGGCCAGAGAGATCTTTGAACTGGAACAATAAAGGGTTCAACAGATCACACTTTTATACACGTACAGGAGACATGAGTTGTGTATTCTTTATCTGCACTCACAGAACTGATTTAGGTTGGATCCCCTTGTGTACTCTTCAGACTGACTTCCAGATTCAGCATCTGTATAGAATGATGCTCCTCACAGAAGAGTTGCGTTCTTCTTTTACTCAACTGCAACAGTGAATGTGTAAATAACCCATTACAATATGGCACACACCTCGTGCACATGTGCTGCCAAAGCATCAGGGTCAGACTTGGACTAGGGTGCTCTTGTCCTGTAGAACGAGATGGATGCATTCTCCACTCCCGAACAGGTTAGCTTCTAAATCATATACCCTGGCCGAGGAAACAGCAAGGAGTTAATTCTAAGAAAGGTTAGATATTCTTGAGTATAGCTGATTCTCCCTTTTTCTCTTCAGACTGAGCAAAGGTTTGGCTGGATACCTGTGGTTACTAGAGGTAGAGAGCCCATTCTAACCCGAAGGAGCTTGCGTCCTACCTCTCTGCAGTGTTTGGAACTGTCTTTATTATAGTTTCGAACACACATAAAATAGTAATTCTGAGACTTCAATCAGCTATTCAAAAGCGTTCACATGGAGTGGTTTAGGGAAATATCAGATGGAAAAAACAAGTTTCCATTAAGAAACAATTTAGATTCGGAAGCAAATCCTCAAAACAAAAATCATATAGGGTTGGAAATAAACCTTTGGAGTAGACCATAAGTGTTCTAGGATCCTCTCTGGTTGAACGGAAAACAGAATTGAAGGGTACTCACATAGGGGATAGAAAGTACTGAAAGGTTCGTGCCCTTAAAGGAGGATCATATATTTGTTTGCATTTCCACTACATGAAACCTTTTTTTAAAAAGGTAACAATGTTTTCTATCTTTTAGAATTTTAAAGAATATTTGAACTTCAATTATTATTTTAAATATTGCTTATGGTCCGTGGGAATATCCTATTGGCTAACAGTAATAATGGAGATTTCAAGATCTCTTCATCACGGTGATAAATCCATTGAGGCTATGTCTGATAGTTGCTGGTTCGGTGAAAATTCTGCACCTTCGCATTTTACGACACACCTATCTGTAAATAGCATTTCTATAGACAGGCCAGCCCAGACAAAAGCACATGTGCCATAGTTCCTCCTTCAGTCGGAAGTCCTCGAGATTGGATGTGTTTTCCGGAAAACGTAGACGTCTTGTTATGCCAATCCCGTAGAAAGGCGTTTTTATCATGCCTTACAATCCCATCTTTCCTACAGGCTCACTTCTGCTGATTCCAACTAGGAGCGTTGGTTGCAACATATGCTAAAGCAGCAGATCAGTTTTCAGTGCATACTTAACAACGGCCCCCAAAAATATTTTATTACATACAAATAGCACAGAAACATAAGAGGACATTTATAGTGAAGATTGCAAAACAAAACATATAAGCCTAAAGAGACTCTTGAAATCAGAAAAATAAGCAGCTACATTCCACTTAGCTGAGAAAGGGAACCCTGCTCCAAAGCAAGTCTGGGGCTCTTCTCAAACCTACAACCCTTCCTGCTTTTCTGCCCCACTCACTTCATCATCATACCTATTTTAGACTCTTGCTTTAGAAATTTACGAGTCCTGCATGCTACTTCAATAGGGCATTAGTTGTTTCTAAAATAATGGCCGACGTGCAAGTTCCTGCACGCCCAACTGAAATTATTTGGGTAAGTGCTTAGTCCGCTGAGCTACTACAGGTGACTAATTTGTACACTGCGGCACCTTTTAGTATACTCTTGCTTTAGTTTGTCTTCTATATGCTCATCATCCCTACACATGCCCTCCCTGCATATGGCAATGCACTGATTACAGGAAGGGCTAGATAGAAGGAAGTTCATCTCTAAAAGCTAAGAAGAGTGCATGGGGTTTAACAACCTGTTAACATAACCTAACAACAGCATCAGTGATTATCTGTCCTCCAATGTAGGTTGTTTTTGATTCGCTTTTGCTGGAGCATTTTCATCCTTCGAAGAGATCAATGGTTTACGAGGTCAATAGAACCTTGGAACCATCCGTAGGGTCTGGTAGAACCAAACAACAAATTTCAATACTAACCAATGAATTAACACAGTATGACCCATGTGGCCATTCAAGGAAAACTCCAGTCAGGAATAAAGTTAAGGTGGTTTTATTGCAAACTTAAGCTCAAAGCCATATAAGCAATTCTCAAGATAAAGTTACAAAGATACAGTATCACCAAGGGTTAACCAAGACGGTGAAACAGGTTAAGGCAAACTAATATTAAGAGAACTAGACACTCTACAAAAATCATACAAAACATCAATAAGATAATCTGATGTACAGGAAGCAAGCACTGCTCAATTCTAACAAGCATTAAGGCAATTTGAATCATCTTAGTACAGATCTCTGGGCAAGGAAAATATTACAATTTAGCCAATCTGGGGATAACGTGCTGGGCGGAACACACACAGGCAAAACACAAAAAGCATACAAAGGACAAAAAGAATTTGGAAAAAGAAAATCTTGGACATCAGGATACTAACTATGGTGGGCAAAAGGTAAGTAAAAAGAGAAAGTGTCAGCATATCAGAAGCTCGTTCGAGTTTTGTTCTCGGGGTAGGGGAATAAATCTCCTAAATCTTACCAAGGCATTTCAAAGGGGCAAGGGCTGAGAGGGCAGTACCTCTTAGAGTTAAAGGACTTCAGTAGACAATGACAGTCCTCGGTCCTCCAGCTGGGGAATAACAAATTAAAGTTCATAGGGTAAGCTGATTTGTCAGCTAGTCAGTCCACTTTGTTGTAGGGGTAACACCCAAAAGAAATTGATCATGCGACTCCAACTTGAAACAGGTTTGTTATGAGGTTTGAGGTTTGTTATGAGAATGGAGGCCATCAGTGTTCTTCCATGTGGGATTGCAACAAATGTATATTTTAACAGTCCACAGTCCTAAATGTTCCCTCCTCAAGGACATATGATCCCAACTCTCTATGTGCAGAACAATAGACATTTATTACCAACTAGGCTTCTCATGGGAACGGAATCTGAAAAAAAGATACATGTCAACATCTGCACAGTTACGAATACAGGACTTAACAGGCCTTAATTAAGCTAATGCAGACGAATAAAAGCAGCACAATAATATATTAAAATAGAACACATATTACTATGTGTACTGTAACTTGGCATTAATAAATGTCCTTTAGGGCTCATGTTACAGTAACTTTAGAATGAAATAACTTTGAAAATACATTTCTATTAGCATGGCGGGGAACCACATTTGTCTGTTTTTTGCATATGAATTTAAAACTCAAAAATCTAATATTTTTCAATGCAGGCTATTAGTTTGGACAGATTAATTCTTCAAACATGTAATTAACATTTTATAGCTCAGAGGCCTAGTCATTTAGGGGGTGATTCTAACCCTGGCGGTCGGTGTTAAAGCGGCGGCCAACCCGCCAACAGGCTGGCGGTAAAAAAAATGGGATTCTGAGCCTGGCGGGAACCGCCAACACAGACAGCCACCTTAACACTCCGACCGCCACGGCGGTACAAACAAACAGCGCGGCGGTCACCGCCAACAGACAGGCGGCAGACAATGTACCGCCCACACTATTCCAACTCACCAATACGCCACCTTTTCCGGGGCGGGAGCACCGCCGATAAAAACATGGCGGAAACAGACTACGGACGGGAAAACGCTCACCACTACGCACTCCAGGAGGAAGGAGGACAGCATGGAACCCGAATTAAACATCCTACCTGCTCTCGTCTACCTTCTCATCTACCACGAGTACGAAGTCCGGCGCAGACGACAACGGTGAGTACTGCACCTACGACACACGGGAGGGGGAGGACGAAAGGTTACAGGCACACACATATGCGACCCCCCCCCCCCCCAACTATGTACTCACCAATGCAGAGCACCAAGTCACAGTGACACCACCCAAACACCCCTGAAAAATGCTAGGACATAATCATATTTGGAATAAATATTTATGTACCAAAAAGCTCCAGAAAATTATCGTACAACCATGAAAGATATTCACAACAAAACTAATGACATACACATCAGTGTATAACTGAAGTACCAAGTCCTGCACATCCTACGAATTCAGCATGTCCGTGGGCCAAAGTCTTGAGAAATAAGGGCAAAGCCCACACAGGAGACCTGAGTCCTTTGGAGAGAACACTGCAGGGGCATCAGATGTAAAAACTACAGGCACCTCAGGGGGAAGGGAAGGGGGGGGCACCACAGCCACATGAGTCCACGACGCCAGATCCACGAGGAGCCACCATGCCCACTGGACCATCCTGGGGAGTGCAAAGCCACAGTCTCTCAATGTCTCTACAGTGGGTGGGCTGCCCACTGGACCATCCTGGGGAGTGCAAAGCCACAGTCTCTCAATGTCTCTACAGTGGGTGGGCTGCCCACTGGACCATCCTGGGGAGTGCAAAGCCACAGTCCATCAGATGGATGACAGTCTCCACTGGTCAAGGAGGAGGCATGGTGGGCACAGTGAACCATAAACGGTGCTTGAGACGGCGGTGCCCAGCGGAGCGGTGCTTGAGATGGCGGTGCCCAGCGGAGCGGTGCTTGAGAGGAAGGGCCCAGCGGAGCGGTGCTTGAGAGGAAGGGCCCAGCGGAGCGGTGCTTGAGACGGCGGTGCCCAGCGGAGCGGTGCTTGAGAGGAAGGGCGGAGCGGTGCTTGAGAGGAAGGGCCCAGCGGAGCGGTGCTTGACAGGAAGGGCCCAGCGGAGCGGTGCTTGAGAGGAAGGGCCCAGCGGAGCGGTGCTTGAGAGGAAGGGCCCAGCGGAGCGGTGCTTGAGACGGCGGTGCCCAGCGTAGCGGTGCTTGAGAGGAAGGGCCCAGCGGAGCGGTGCTTGAGACGGCGGTGCCCAGCGGAGCGGTGCTTGAGACGGCGGTGCCCAGCGGAGCGGTGCTTTAGAGGAAGGGCCCAGCGGAGCGGTGCTTGAGAGGAAGGGCCCAGCGGAGCGGTGCTTGAGAGGAAGGGCCCAGCGGAGCGGTGCTTGAGACGGCGGTGCCCAGCGTAGCGGTGCTTGAGAGGAAGGGCCCAGCGGAGCGGTGCTTGAGACGGCGGTGCCCAGCGGAGCGGTGCTTGAGACGGCGGTGCCCAGCATAGCGGTGCTTGAGATGAAGGGCCCAGCGGAGCGGTGCTTGAGAGGAAGGGCCCAGCGGAGCGGTGCTTGAGATGGCGGGGCCCTGTTCAGCGGTGCTCTTCTGCACCGCGGGCCCTGTTCAGCGGTGCCTATCTCCATGGCGGGCCCTCTTCAGCGGTGCTCTTCTGCACCGCGGGCCCTGTTCAGCGGTGCTCTACTCCACGGCGGGCCCTGTTCAGCGGTGCCTATCTCCACGGCGGGCCCTGTTCAGCGGTGCTCTTCTGCACCGCGGGCCCTGTTCAGCGGTGCTCTACTCCACGGCGGGCCCTGTTCAGCGGTGCCTATCTCCACGGCGGGCCCTGTTCAGCGGTGCTCTTCTGCACCGCGGGCCCTGTTCAGCGGTGCTCTACTCCACGGCGGGCCCTGTTCAGCGGTGCCTATCTCCATGGCGGGCCCTGTTCAGCGGTGCTCTTCTGCACCGCGGGCCCTGTTCAGCGGTGCTCTACTCCACGGCGGGCCCTGTTCAGCGGTGCCTATCTCCACGGCGGGCCCTGTTCAGCGGTGCTCTTCTGCACCGCGGGCCCTGTTCAGCGGTGCTCTTCTCCACGGCGGGGCCCTGTTCAGCGGTGCCTATCTCCACGGCGGGCCCTGTTCAGCGGTGCTCTTCTGCACCGCGGGCCCCGTTCAGCGGTGCTCTACTCCACGGCGGGCCCTGTTCAGCGGTGCTCTTCTGCACCGCGGGCCCTGTTCAGCGGTGCTCATCCAGCAGGTCAAGGGAGCCCGACCTGGCCTGGACTCCCTGCTCAGTCACCCTCGGACCGTGACGTTTCTGGACCCTTCGGGGACGGACTCCTGGCCTCCTTAGTGTCCTCCTTCCCAGCTGGGATGTGGCATGTGTGGTCCACCTTCTCCGCGCTCCTGCTGCCCTTCCGCTCCTTTGATGGGGCTCTCGGGCCCTTGCCTCCCCTAGATGGTGTGGGTGGTGAAGTGGCCGCACATTGCTCCTTGGGGGCAGCCCTGTCGGTCCTCGCACGGCGGCCCTTGTTTTTGCGGGTCCTCTTGCCGGGGGGGGGGGCTGGACGTGTCCTTGCTGCTGATCGATGTGTCACTGCTGGCAAAGGGTGGGCTCCAGAACCCAGGCACAACAGTGACACCCGAAGCTGGGCTGGTGGTGGCTGCGGTGCTCTTGGGACTCTTTGAAGATGGATGGGGGAGCTCATCGGGGGGAAAGAGGTTAAGGTTAGCCAGGAAAAGTTTTTTAGGGCCAAGGTAAAGGGTAGGAGAAGTGGAGATGGAAGTGGAGGTAGAGGAGGTGGTTGTAGGAGAGTCAGGTGTGCTGTCATTGGGTGAAGGTGCTGGTGCTGTAGGCTGTCGTGAGGTGGATGGCTGTTGGGTGGGTGTCTGCCTGCGTTTGTGTGTCTTGGAAGAGGGGGTGACAGACACAGTGGGAGAGGACACAGGGGACGTGTAAATGGCAGTGGGGGTGGTGACTGCACGAGTGTGGACTGTCCTGGAGGGTGAGGTGGTGATGGAAGCACTGGCTGATGTTGGGGTGCATGCAGGTGTGAGTGTAGACGTCACAGGGAGGGAGGAGGGAGATGAGGAGGAGGGGGACACAGGGGTGGCAGTGGCTGTTGGCATGTCTGCATCTGGGTGTTGCTTGGGTGAGTGTTTGTGGGATCTGTGGTGCTTGTGTTTGGATGAGCTGCTCTTGGGTGTTGAGGTGTGTGCAGGCTGGTCTGATGGTGTGGATGGGATAGGCTGAGGAACAGGAGACAGAGAAAGGCTGGAGGCAGTAAGAAGAGGGAGGCTGGAAACAGGGACAATGGCTGCCGTCAGTGCTGAGGCCAGAGCAGTGAACGCTCGTTGATGGGCAGCCTGACCCGAATGAATGCCCTCCAGGTACGCATTGCTCTGTTGCACCTCCCTTTGCACACCCTGGATGGCATTCAAAAGGGTCGTCTGCCCAACAATGAGCGTCCTTACCAGGTCAATGAGCTCCGCACTGAGGGCAGCAGGGGCAACAGGTGCAGGGGCTGAGGTGCCTGAGGCGAAGGAGACGCGCGCCTTCCTGGGCGAACCGGCACGGAGCGAAGACTGAGGGGCTGCTGGGAGGGCGGGGCTGGTGCTCTGGGTGGCGGCTGTACCTGTAGAGGCGGGGGGCACGGATGTTGCCGCCACCCCTAGGGAGCTCCCATCCGAGGACGTGTCTCTTTCGCTGCTCTCACCAGCGGTCCCCGTCGTGGTGCTCCCCTCGCCCTCCGGATCACTGGTGCCCTCGGTGTCTGTTCCTGGGCCCACCGGGGCCATGTGTCCTGCAGCTCCCTCGTGCTCCGATGCCAAATCTCCTCCGCCTGATGATGCTAATGCACACATGCACAAGAAGATGAAGAGAAAGGGTGGGGGGAGAAAAAAGAAGACCAGGTTGAGTGCATGCAATGTCAACACCGTTGGCGGAGAGGACAGACACAGGTGCCTAATGCACTAAGCCGCGCATTCTGGGTACACTACTCAGTACTACTGACTAAGACAACAGGCCAAGAGACGTCAAACGCGCACATGGGAGATGCTGGACCTTCAATGGCTGTACTTGTCACCCTACCGAGGTGGGGGCCGGGGGCACAGGGCCATGCCTAAGGGTGAGGACTACACTACAGAAAGCGCCCTGGCCTAATGTCACCCACAGCCCTCCTCCCCCACCCAGACGCCTCCACTGCGCAGAAAGATAGGAGAATGTGCTGATACTCACCCCCTTGTGTCTGCTGTGATGTCTTAAAGCGCCCATCCAATTCAGGGTAGGCCACCGCCAGGATCCGGGACATCAGGGGTGTCATGGTGCGACTGGCACCCCTCCTAGGTTGGGAGGCCATCCCCAGCAGTGTTTCTGCGGTCTTCCTTGTTCCGCGGCGGATGTCCTCCCACCTCTTGCGGCAGTGGGTGCCCCGTCTGTTGTGGACCCCCAAGTTCCGGACTTCCTTGGCGATGGCACGCCAAATCTCGATCTTCTGATGGGCGCTGACCTATTTGACATGTACAGGGTGGAAAGGAGGAAATCATGAATGACCTGCATGTTAGATGTGATTGGCCCCCCCTCCCCAACCTTGCCATATGGCACATGCTCTCATCTGTCGTGCGTTGCACTCCTCCATCGCCCCCCACCCCACCAACTTACATCCACCCCACTCCACACAGGCATAGCCCATTCCATGTGCACCCGGTGTACTCACTTGTTGGTCTGGAGGACCGTAGAGTAACGCATACTGGGGGAGGACCCCATCCACGAGCTTCTCCAACTATTCAGACATGAAGGCAGGGGCCCTTACCCCAGTCGCAGCAGCCATTGTCACTTCCAGACCGAGGTCACAGCAGCACTTGCAGTATAGGTCCTCTCCTGTGGATGATCAGGTCTCGAGTGATTAAGCAGATAGAAAATGGCGGTCACGCCTGCGGCGGTGCGTACCGCGGCGGTGCGTACCGCGACCGCCGGCGCACATCGTCATTGGCTCCTGAAACCCATAGGCTTCAATGTTAACCAATGCGTCTTCGTATAGCGGTCTTCGACCGCCTACCGCCACGGTGTGCCCCGCCAGCGCATTGACCTCACATCCCATTGTCCCACTTCACAGGTCAGGCAGCCGCCATTTCAAGGGCCCACATGGCATAATTTCTACTGCGTCACACAGGCCTAGGCCTTGCATTGCCACACATACACGCCTTTCAATACATAGATAACCGTGTGCTATGCAAGCTGTGGTGAACGTACCTGTGATTTGCTTGACTCTGTGCTCCATGTTGTCCTTCCTTGGCACCGTCCGCTGGGACTTGCGAGGAGAAGGATGAATCCTCGCGTGTACCGCCCGCTGGTGGACCTGTCGACAATGGAAGAACGCCACATCATACTACGATACCGACTTGACCGTGCCACTATACATGAACTGTGTGCCCAGCTGGAGCCAGCCCTGATGTCCCCCATCCGCCAACCCACAGGAATTCCCCCTCTGGTGCAGGTGCTGTCAGTCCTCCATTTTCTTGCAAGTGGCTCATTCCAGACAACAGTGGCCATGTCATCTGGAATGTCTCAGCCCATGTTTTCAAAAGTTTTGTCTAGAGTGTTGTCTGCCCTGACGAAACACATGCGGAGTTACATTATATTCCCTGAGGAGGTTGATTTGGCCACTGTGAAGGGTGATTTTTATGCCCTTGGACATATTCCAAACATAATTGATGCCATTGATGGGACCCATGTGGCCTTAGTCCCTCCAAAAGACGATGAGCAGGTGTACAGGAACAGGAAAAATTACCATTCTATGAACGTCCAGGTGGTCTGTTTGGCTGACCAGTACATCTCCCATGTGAATGCCAAGTTCCCTGGTTCAGTGCATGACGCGTATGTGATGCGTAATAGCAGCATCCCTCATATGATGGAACAGCTACAGGGACAACGTGTGTGGCTAATAGGTGACTCTGGTTACCCCAACCTGCCTTGGCTATTGACCCCAGTGAGGAATCCCCGGACCAGGGCAGAGGAACGGTACAATGAGGCCCACGGGCGAACTAGGAGGATCATAGAAAGGACCTTTGGCCTCCTGAAGGCCAGGTTTAGGTGCCTGCATATGACAGGGGGATCCCTGATGTACTCACCAAAGAAGGTGTGCCAGATCATCGTGGCCTGCTGTATGCTTCACAATCTGCCATTGCGACGTCAGGTGCCTTTCCTGCAGGAGGATGGTCCAGATGGTGGTGTTGAAGCAGCTGTGGAGCCTGCGGAGAGTGAAGAGGAGGAAGACTCAGAGGACGACACAGACAACAGGGACAGAGTTATCCAACAGTATTTTCAGTAGCAAACAGGTAAGAATCACCCATGCCATTTTACTTTTCCTGAAAGCCTCCTGCATCTCAACTTTGTCTATGACCCCCCAGTTCTTTTAAACTGATGTTTGATTTTCCCTTCCCTTTTCAGTGCTGTATGACCCACTGCGTGACTTCTGCTTGGTTAGCCCATGGACTAATGCTTATTGATCTCGGTATGTGTTCAGCACAAAGTTAACAGAACATAATTGATCTGTAATGTGTTATACATTTGTAAATAATACAGGCTGACTCCTGATTGATTTCAGTGCATTGAGTGATTTATTTTTTGTGCTAGATAATGGTACATGATATTAACACGGTGATGGGTGGGGGTGGAGTAATGTCCATGGCAGAGTCCAGTTCTCCGTCTCACAGGTGCATTGTCCATATGCCTGTGGAAGGATGGAGCAGGGGCAGTTCAAGGTTGGACAGGGTGGCAATGTGGGACAGTGGGATGACTTCAGGGGGTATCTCATGCTGGCGGGGGTCTTGACATCCTACTCTGTCTATTTTTTTGATCTCAGGCTCCTCTTGCGGGGTGGTTGTTCTTCAGCAGGAGGTGGGGTTCTAGTGGCCTGTCGTTGTGGTGGGGCCTCCTGTCCACTAGCGCCGGCGGAGGTGGTAGGCTGTTCCTGGTCCGGGCTAGTGACAGGGGCCCTGTGTGGTGCCACATGGTCCCGCAACGTGTCTTCTATCCGGTTGAGGGCCTGGACTATGCTCCCCATAGCGGTAGAGATGTTGGTGAGTTGATTGGTGAACCCCATGTAGCGTTCCTCCTGCTGTGCCTGGATCTCCTGGAACCTGGCCAGTACCGTCGCCATCGTCTCTTGGGAGTGGTGGTAGGCTGCCATGATGGTGGTGAGGGCCTCTTGGAGAGTGGGTTCCCTGGGCCTCTCCTCCCCCCCCTGTCGCACAGCAGCCCTCTGAGTTGCCCGGTTTCCCCCGGCCTCTGTCCCCTGGACGGTGTGCCCACTACCACTGCCCCCAGGTCCCTGTTGTTGTTGGGGTGGTGGGTTAGCCTGGGTGCCCTGTAGTGGCAGACACACCGCTAATTGACCTGTCCTAGAGACAGAGGCATGGGCCCGCTGGGTGGGAGCTGTGCTGTTGTTCCCAGAGGGGGTTGGGTCTGCTGTGGCTGCCTGAGGGGAACCGACTGTCCAGAGGTCCCCGATGGTCCGGGCTGGTCATCAGGTTCCAGGTCAACAGAGCTGCTGTCATCACTGGGGGCCTCTTCCGGGGGGGGGATGGACATTTCTGGACCCTCCTGACCGGTGTGTTGGCGTTCGGGTCCTGCATGGGGTAAGAGAGTATGGTTATTGTTTCTGTGTGTGCTATTGCGTGCGATTTATGGGTGCCCTTGTCCCCCAGTGCTGGCATTCCCTTGGGGGAGGTGTTGTGGGGGTGTTTGGGGGGGGGGGGTATGTGCAGTGGTCATGCTTAGGTGATGGGTGTCCATAGTTTGTGGTGGCATGCAGGGGTTGGTGTTAGGTGGGTTGTGCTGGAGAGACATTCTCAGGGAGGATGTGTGATGGGGGGCTGGGGGTGAGGGTGGTGGTGGGGGTTAGCATGCTGGGGGGGGGGTGAAGTAGTTGAGATTGTACTTACCAGAGTCCATTCCTCCGTGTACTCCAGCGAGGCCATCAGGATGCAGGATGTTTAGTACCTCTTGCTCCCATGCTGTGAATTCGGGGGGAGTGGGTGGGGGTCCCCCGCCAGTCTTCTGCACAGCGATGTTGTGTCGCGAGACCATCGAGCGCACCTTTCCCCGTAAGTCGTTGCAGCGTTTGCGGATGTCGTCTCGATTTCTGGGATGCTGTCCCACCGAGTTGACCCTGTCCACGATCCGCTGCCATAGCTCCGCCTTCCTGGCTATAGTGGTGTGCTGCACCTGTGAGCCGAAGAGCTGGGGTTCAACTCTTATTATTTCCTCCACCATGACCCGGAGTTCTTGGTCCGAAAACCGTGGGTGCCTTTGGGGTGCCATGGGGTGGTGTGGATGAGGGTTGGGGTGGTGTATGTGGTGATGAGTGTGTTGGTGTGTGGTGCTTTGTGCTTCTATGTGGTGTGTGTGATGGTGTAGTGTGCCTCTGTGTGATGTAGCTCTCTATTCTGTGATGTGTCTCTCGCTCCTTCGTCTCTGATCTTCGGTCGTAGGGGTTTGTGGGTGATGTGGGTGTTTGTTTTATAGTTGATTGGATGTGTGGGAGTGTTGTTTGTATGTGTGTCAGGTGTGTGTATTTCAAAATGTCCAATGTGGCTGTGCTTTGTATATGTGTGTGTATTTTGACCGCGGCGGTGTGTACCGCCAATAGAATACGGCGGTTGAAAGACCGCCGCGTGGATTCGTGGGTCAGAATGGCATAGGCGTGTTTGTGTTGGCGTGGCGGTGGAGGTTTGGTCATCTCCAGTTTTCCGCGGCCCGCTGATGAGGCGGCCTTCCTTGGATGTCGGGTTTTTGGCGGTTTCACAGTTGGTGGTCAGAATGACCGTGGCGGTTTACCGCGGCCGCGGCGGTAGAATGGCGGAGTTCTGACCGGCGGTATAGGCCTTTTACCGCCGAGGTCAGAATGACCCCCTTTATGAACAATTCAGTGTGCATGCTAAATCCCCTGCATGCGCTTTGCTAGAATTTAGGGTGAGGATTATTTTGTGCAGCTGAAAGATGTCGGATTGCAAACACTGTAGTCTGAAGTGCCAGATTCTCCCACTGCCTATCTGTACCACCCTCTCACTTTGCCCTCCATCACCAGCTACTCAAACTGTCCACAGTGTAATGTTCTTACTTCGTCCATGAGTGCCGGCTATTGAGACTGCCCCCCATGCTGAATTCTCAAGCTACTCATCAGTACCAGCCTATCACAGCACTCTCTGTCCTCAGCATTTCATACTACCCTGTATCACCAAGTGATTAGTCTATCACACCACATAGCTTATTGTCGGGGTGCCGCTGGCTGTTTCACTGATGCTAACCTCAAACAGCCTTGTATGATATTGCAGTTCTGTAATCTGGAATATTATATTTACTGTTTGTCACATAATGACCCATGATACGGCCTGGCAGAGTTCTGCTGGCCAATGCTGCTGCTGGCACAGCGCCCCATCCCGTCTCCTGCTGGAGGTCCCGCTAACAAAAGGTAAGTCGGGTGCTCCGACTGAGGAGTGGGGTGGGGGTGTTGTGTGTGTGTGTGTGTGCATGTCTGTGCGTGTGTGTATGCGGGTGGGTGTTGCGTTCTGTGTGTGTGTGTGCATGTATAGATGTGTGAGTGCGTGTATGTTGTGTTGTGTGTATGCGTGTGTGCCTGTATGTATGTGAGTGTGTGTGGATGTGTGTGTGAATGGATATCTGCAAGCATGCTTGGATGTGAGAATGAGTGTGTGAATGTGTCTGCGCATGTGCGAATGAAGGTGCATGAATGAAGGGGGGTCTGGAGAGGGAGTGGGTGTGGGGGCCAGGGGAGGGGAAGGGAGGCACGGAAGACCCCTATCAGTGATAGGGAAGGGATTCCCTGTCTCTGATAGTGCCTACCGCGTGGTTTTTGTGGTAGTAAGGAAGCCACAAAAACCATGGCAGTAGGCGGGGTCATAATCCCGCAGGTGGGCTAGTGACGGCCGCCGGGCTGGAGACTGAAGTCTCCAGCCTGGCGGTCGTTACCGCCATGGCGGACGGTGTGGTACATTGGCAGTTTGGCTTGAGCCAAACCACCAATTTTCAGAATATGGGGAAAAGTACCACCAGCCTGTTTGCAGTACTTTTCTCCATTTTACCGCCGTCCGCCGGGGTCATAATGACCACCCCTTAATATCCTGGTGCTCAATCACCTTTACATCTTCCTTCTGAGAAAAACATCTCAGATCTCGACTACACTTTTTTCGCATCCTATCAATCACAGCAGGTGCCTCTTCAACATCTCCTGGTCAAAATAAGCCATCCACACGATCGTCGCCCCAGACCACATATAGTTTATCTCAAGCAAATCATCATAAACACATTTTGTAAGATCCAAACCTTTCATCTTCACTAAATAATTGTCTTCCAAATACAAATCCAATACATCAGGGCACTGAACCTTTTATCATAATTTTTCCAACATAGGCATCAGTTCCACCCAACGCATTCCCCCCTTGCCACACCACTTTAACTGCACTTTGAGGTCATCAAAGCCCAACTGCTTGCCAAACTTCCTGGAGTAAGCCTTACGTTTAACACATTTAAAAAATGAGTTCCCAAATGTCCAAACTTCGATGTGGTCTCTAGCCGGACTTGCCATGCAACCTGTAACAAATAAACAACAACATTAATCCCCAAATCACCATGACAATCCCCCTCTCGTATACCGTTTGCAGCATCTATCTGCCAAACCTGCATTTATCCTGTTCCTAACAACCACTCACCTCTGACTCCGTTGGCATCCCAACCCTGAATGAATGAGTGCCACAGACTTCCTCCGGAAAGCCCAAAACTACTATGGCCTTCCTCAATATCCCCAATACCTAAGACTGCATCACTCTAGCCCCGTCCCCATGCTGAAAAACCTCCCCCATCGCAGGCCCCCTTCCAACCAAATTGTGCTACCAATAGATTGGGCAAACTCTCGTATCCTGATAGCGCCTCAGCATCACACTCTTTCTCCTGCACTTTCGATCAGTCTTGGAGTGTGGGAGATAAACCTGCACTTCATCTTGCCACAGGCGCACTCTTGCAATGCTACCCCAGCTGTCTTCGTAGAGCCAATAAACTATCCTTTTTAAATTGCGCTGCAAAACAACCAAACCATGATTGCCATGAACAACATGCACTCCTGTCCATCACCACAAACCTGTGGCAGAAACAGTCACCAAGACTTTCAAAACCTGTAAGGTTACTGGCTGCCATCTTGCAGCCCCGTTCCCTGGCCCAACCCTCCAGAATCCTCTTCCCCAACTCCCCAATTCCCCCAATACAAATTTCCAAAGAAAGCTAAACCTGTCAATTTGCCTGCGATCTACACCGCTGGCAAACCCCACTCTATTAAGATCATGATGAGCTTCACCACTTCAGCCTGGCGCAACTTGCCTTCATTCTCAATGCTCCTGTGCCATGCACCAGACTCCAAAAACTCTTTCATTGCTAGACCATAAGCTCACCAAGTTGACTCAAACAACGATTCTCTGACCAAATGTATCATGCATTCTCTCCAACTCGCCACAGGTGGCTCGGGAAAATCGTCTTCCTCTCGTTGGCACAAGCCCACAGAACCTCTGCTACTTGGAAGTAGATAAAGCATCTGCAATGCTATCAACCCCTGCAATATGCCGTGATCTAAAGGTGACGTTTAGATGCAAACGCTCCAAAACAAAAACATACAGTAACTGCAGGACGTGAACGTCCCTGACAGACTGTCTAATCTCAATGTTAACCACAGCACAGACATGTTATCCACGTGAAACAACACCTTTTTGTTGGAAAAATGTTTCTCCCTCAAGCATGCTGCCACCACCAGGGCAAAAAACTCCAGGAAAGTAATACCACGCCACCCACCCTCCCATTCCTCTGGCCAAGATTCAGCACACCAACACCCTTGCTAAAACACTCCAAAACCATATCCGGCTGCCGCGTCTGAAAAAAGCTCTATAGACCACTCCAGTTCCGCTCCCATTCCATCCATCGGCACACCACTGAAATTCTGCAAAAAACATCTACCAGATCTGCCAAACCACCTTCACGTTAGCCTTGATCCTGATCCAATGATGTTGCAGGGATGCCACCAACAGGGCCAACCCCAACCAAAATAAAGATTTCCTAGTAAAATCTGAACAACTTTCACATGTTCTTTCTGCGTGGTCTGCATCTCACTTATCAGGCACAACAGCCTTTCCTTCCTTTCCACCGGCAATCTCACCTCCATCCTCAGAGAAGGCAACCCTGCACCTAAGAATTGCAGTACGTTAACCAGCCCGCATGCCCTCTCTGGGGCCATGGGCACCCCAAATCCTTCAACAACTCCTGAAACGTGTACAGTTTGTCACATTCAGTGGATCCAGGCAAACTCACCAGGAAAATATGGTCATATAATGAGTCATCAAATCATAACTAATAACCATGTGGAATAAATTTGCAAAAATGTGGTAAAAGTTTCAGACAGTGCACAAGACAGAACAACCCATTGACAAATATGTGCCCTGTAAACTATACCAATCACGCCAAAATCCTCAGGGTGCACCAGCAACAACAGGAAAGCTGATTTAATAGAGCACTTTGCAATCAAAGCACCATGCCCGACACAGTGAATCAGAGCAATAGCGGAGTCCGCTGATGCATAATGGATCCAGCTCAACTCCTCCAGCATGAAATCATTCATCAAACAGCCTACAGGCCATGAAAGGTGATGAATCAACCACAATTTTTTAAAATTTTTTTTAGGCTCAGCTCCAACTGGGGAGCTCATCAAAATTGGCAATGGCCAATCAACAAAAGGGCCTGCCATCCGACCTTTCCTAATCTCCTTCATCAACTTGTGCCACAACAACTACCCATGCCCCTGGACGGAACGCAAATTCTCAGCCCAGACTCACACACCCAGGCCTTGATAGCCCAACTTAAATCCATTTTCAAAACCTTCTAGTAATTAATCTGCATTCCCCCAGGGCACCACCCTGAGACAGTCAGTAGCGTAGCAGCTCTATCTTAATTGGCCTAAGAGCCTTCCCTCAATGCTTGCCCTCCTCTGCCTCTACCACAATCACTAATGGGTTGCCACTGGCCTCCCTCTACTCCCGATGCTGCCCATTGGAACACTAGGTGCCTCCCACAGCACTTGGAGCATTTGAAACGATAATACCATTATTCCATTTTGAATGTACCTTTGTTGAACACCCAGCATGCCCCTATACTTGTTGGATGTCCACGACCTGCAGAGCCCCTGAAAGTACTTATATATCACTGCCCACCAACTTGCAGTATACGATGTCAGGGCTGCCTGTCCGGTGTTATTGGCTGCACAAACAACTAATTTTCCAATTGCTCCTAGACACCATCAGCATCATCTGCCACTCGGGCCTGGAATTCTTTCTCATACCACACCAAGGCCCAACCCCCCAAATGTAATCTGTACCTTCCTCACTATGTTAAGGTATTTACAAAGTGCCACACACCTCTCAAGAAACTTCTCGCAATACACAGTGGCATATGTTTAAAAATGTTGCTGTCCAATTTTCTATGTTAACCACCACCTTGGGTCTCCTAGACAGCTCATAGGCTTCCTTCTTAGACCTTTCCTTAGCCCTTGCCTATCTGTGTAACAGCTGGAACATCTCCATGTACTCACCTTTCCATATCCCCTTTGTCGTGGCCCTTGTAAGGTTTGCCTCAGCGGTTTGGTAATCCTCACAATAAGGTAGTTTCTTATGCTTGATGTCCTTACTCTCTTTAGCCCTCACTTGTAAATGCACTGGACTACTCAGACTTCCCTTCCCATCATGCACTGTCTTCTCTGCACATTTCCTGATCCAGCACATACTTACCCTTCACCAACCTGACCTCGCAACCATCCTTCCCAGGCCTGGGTCCAACCCAAGACCGATTAACAAATTTTCTTGGGTGCACTTCCCCTACCTGTTTTCAAGGTCACGGGCCATTCCAAAGCCTGCTATGCCATCGCCACAGCTCTATCCATCTGTTCAGACACTTCTTTCTTCACTGCAGTCCTCCTTTGTGCCTCTAAAACACCAACTGCTTCCATGCCATTAACTGACTTGCTCCCATGACGTGAATGATTGGGTGCCATCCACCAAACTGATTCCTGAAGCTCAGTGTATTGCAGCTCCTCTTCTTCCAGCTCTCACTCACATCAAAAGTCTAACTTGGTCTCCTCCATAAGCCCCACTCACACTCGCACTCGTACTAGTCATGGCTCAACCACCAATGCCTCACCACCAAACGGTGCATCATAAAGGTCATCAAACAATTCTTTGCACTCTGGGGGGGGCTGTACCTAGCAGACCCCATCCTATTAGGTCCCGCGCTGTCCCAGAGACAGCAGCTCTGGCTCGAGCACTAACTTTGGAGCAGGGTGTGCGAAATGTATGAATCTCGTCCTGCTTAACCCCACACCATTGTCTGTGCCACCACCATCTGCCTGTCCCATGTGGTCAACTGACCTACCTGAGACCCTGCCCACATTCGAACCAACAAACTCCTCATCTGGGACCCAGAGTCATCTACAGCTAGCTCCTGCGGCGTACGCTTAGGGAGGGGGCATCTGGTCCCATAAAAAATGCGTTGCCCTGTCCTTAGCCCACCCAAATGCATTCTGTGCGCCTCTGTAGCCCCTACCTCTCATCTCCGGTGTGCACCCTCCGAACAACCTTCGGAGGCAACCCCCTCTGTTATCTTAAACCCTGGCACCACACGGCATTGAAGCCCCCTGGCCCCACCCACATCATGCCTATGAAGCCCCATGCCTGACCACCCGCTTGACCCCTCATAATTGGATTCTCAGGGATCACCCAACTGGAATGGGGCACATGGGCATCAAGGCGGGCCCCGTCATGCCAATCATACCCCCAATCTGATGCACCAGCATGGGTCTGCCTGCCTCTGTCAGAGAGGTCAACCAGTAGGCACACGTCATGCTTGGCCCCGTCCCCCAATGCTGAACTTGTTGACTCGCTGCATCGCAGGTTCACCACACGTGCAACCACGGCCCTGGCCAGATGGCCTGCCGACCGCTCTCCTGCAAGCTCAATGTTGCCCAAAGGTCCAGCAACCAGAAAACCCAACTCACCTCTCTCAGGTAATGGGGTGGTCCCAAGAAAGCAATCTGGCCGCACTAAAAGGCGGAATTAGAGAAACGTGTGTTAGAAATATGAAACATGCATGTTTGAAATGTGGTTGACATGGTGTCCACCATCACAAGTTCTATTGGAAATAATAAATAACTTTGAAAATGTATTTTGATAAATCATAACCATTTGTACTGACAAAAGATGATTAATAACACTAGTGATTTTAAATTATTATTGATTAATTAAATAATGTATTAAATATGTGTTGAATGTTAGAATTTGTTTATTATTCATGTGGTAGCATTAGTAAAAGGCCTCAGCTTTAGTATTTTTCCACAGTACAGTGTTGAGATGTTATTCTGACTTAATGAAATTCTTTTGCAAATATTGTTTATTACCTGTTCCATTGAAAGCTCACAGTGGAAATCTACTGATGTTTTCACTCTGTTTATTCTGTACTTCCTTGTGATAACTATTCAAAATTTTAACAATAGGCTTTAGTTTCTGGTAGGACATAGGGCCTGATTAGAACTTTGGCGGAGGGGGTTAATCTGTCCAAAATGTCTCAGATATCCCACCCACCGTATTACAAGTTCCATAGGATATAATGGACTTGTAATACGGTGGGCGGGATATCCGTCACATTTGGGACAGATTAACCCCCTCCGCCAAAGTTGTCACACTGCATAGACTTGTTCAAAAGTAGTCTAGTTAGCAATTTTTGGGACTTTAATTTAGCAAAGTTTCAGATGAGGTAGTTCAGTTGAGTAAGAAAAATTGCAGTAAGATCAGACTTACATGCTTATGATTCTAACAGTTCGGATATCTTAAGTCCAACTTTACTGAATTGTTGCCCATTTCATATTCCTAATGCGGATGGCTGAAGACCTGAGGTTCCTGTGCCATGCTGACTAAGACTGCTAACTGCTGTCTCATTTAGGAGAGGTATAACCAATGTGCATTTGTTTTTTCTTTTACAGATTTCCCTTAGAAATCCATCCACATATTTTTGCTAGTACCATAGTTTAGATGTTTTCCTAATTATTTTTTTCTTATTGTTGTTAGCACCATAGTTTAGATTTTTTCCAAATTAATTGTTGTCTTGTTTTGATTTTTGCATATACCCTTACAAATTTTTCGAATTAGTATTTTTGGAGCAAGGATGTCCGACCCAATAATTCAAATGTTTGTTTATTAATTGATTATGATTGATTCAACTGTACAATTAATTAACTCTGTTGCTATTTACTCAAATAATTCTGTTGTTATTTTGTATAGGGCTTTTGGAGTGTTTAATGGTGATTGCTCTTATTAAACTAAGATTATTCAGGTGATTTGCATATTATTTATGCTACTCTAGCATTGTTAATATAAGGGCACTAAATGTTTGAAGTCGGTGTGGTGATTCATGGCCACATAGGTCACGGTGAGTGTAAATTACTTACTACTTATTGCATATTGTTTTTAATTAAGGCTATTGGTTCTTATTGTTTGATTTAATGATCTTATTACTCCTGTCTGAGTCAAAAGATTTGAGTCGACCTCCGAGGGTAGCAAGAAATAGGAAGAAAAAATTTACCTGGCCTACACATTTTATACACATATTTTAACACATTCACTCTCTTCAAAACGTCTCCTTTGCATGCATTATGTCTGTTGCAGGCATAATGTTGCACAAGGGGTTACAAAGTGGCGATATGCATGCATTGCTCCACTTTTTAAATATGATGCAGCGTTTTTGCCATATTATCGCCACATTAGCATTAAAAAAATGGCAATAATGTGGCGATATATGGCTCTACGCCCTTCTTAATTTCAGGCCAGAATGTGAGGGAAAAAAGTTTGTTAAGCCTCAGTTTCAATGACCATCTTTTGTTTCCCAACTGTTTATGGAAGCCTAAGCACTCTCTGCAAAGTAGCGGGAACACATTTTATATACACCAACTCCTGGATGGCATTTGTGCCTGTAAAGTTTTTTTTGTTTCTATTTTTAAATACCAATCCTCAAGTGCACGTTTGTTCCCTGGCATGCTGGCCAGCAACATAAAGGCCTGACACTGAAAAGATTGCTTGGTACATGGGCTCAATTGCTGTGATCTCTAAGAGACACAGAGTCTGATTAGAATTGTCCTATTAGCTCACGTACACCTGTTTCCGCAGGGATCACAATTAAGGCCCAGATTTAAGAGGGCCTAGCGCCATCTAACGACACATTAGTGCCCTTTGTTTGACGTTAATGTGGCGTTAGATTGCCAAAAACACAGCACAAGATTTACAATGTGGTGCAATGTATGCATTGTGCCACTTTGTAACCCCTTGCGCCACATTGTATTGTATTGTATTGTAATCATATTTATATAGCGCTTACTACCCCATACGAGGCGTCAAAGCGCTTTTCGATGAGTAGCACGCTACTCTGGAACCCAACAAGAATTAGTGATGGATTAGTATAGTTTAATAATGAGTACAGTTTTAGTATTATTATGAGTTAATTTGAGCCGCGGATATGAGAGTTTGTTAGTTAGATTGACTGGAGTAATGGAGGGGTGGAGGAGGAAAGAAATCCAGACGTGTTAATTGGGAGTTTATCCTTCATTTATTCAACCCAAAGGCTTGGGATGAATAAAGGGGGGGCAGAGGGGGAAGAGTATGTGGAAGGGTTAGGGAGAGCATAGTAGCAGGGTGAGATGAATGCAGGAGAATTTAGTAGGATTGTGTGGGAGGTCACAGAGGTAGAGTGAGGTTTGGTGAGTTAGATGTGGAGGTGGAGGGAAGAGCTTAGGCAGAGATATTGAGGAGATGAAAGTGGTAGAAGGGATGAGTCAGAGTGAGAATGGAGGATAGTTTGATAGAGACATGATATAAGAGTGATGAGTAGATAAGTGTGATAAGATGAGAGCAGGAATTCATAGATATCTAGTATAACAACCCAAAAACCAGGAGCCATGCAATGATCCACGAACATGCCAAGCACAGAAACAACATATACACATACATACACATTTATATATATATATACATATACACACACACACACACATGAATACACACACATATACACATACAATACATAATTAGAATCATGGGTAAAAAATACTTAGTCAGACAGGTTTAAAGAGTGTGTGTGTATTTTATTGTTATGACAGTAGCAATACATATTTTCCAAAGAAACTATAAATAAATAGAAATATACAAATAATCTGAAAAAATATTTATCCACATAGACATATGCAGTTCATAGTTGTTTGAAAAAGGTAGTTATGAAGGAAAGAGCCAACTCTTGAATAGTTTTCTGAAGACAAGAAAGTTATCTGTGTCTCTTATAGTTGGGGGTGATGAATTCCATAGTTTGGCTGCTTGGACGGAGAAGGATGCACCACCTATAGTCTTTTTCTTGTATGGTGGTGTTCTAAGGCGGGGTGCCAGTCTTGAGCGGAGGGTTCTTTGTTGGATGTATTTGGTAATTTTCTTTCTGATAAAAAGCGGTCCTGTTCCATGTGTAGCTTTGTGGGTGATACAAAGCAGCTTGAAAGTGCATTGTCTGGCAACCAGTGTAGTGCTCTCAAGGCAGGGGAGATGTGGGCTTGCGGCTTTATATGTAGTAGTAGCCTGGCTGCGGAATTCTGGATATGTTGTAGTTTTTTCATAACAGATAGAGATGATCCATGGTAGAGGCTATTGGCATAATCCAGTTTGGATAGTACAAGTGAGATAGTAGCTTGCACCTTGTGTGGAAATCCGAGGTGGGGGAAGATGCGTCGTAAAGTCTTTAAGGTGATGAAGCTTATGCGTACTAATTTGTCTACTTGGGCATTCATAGTTAGCTTGGAATCCATGGTGATTCCTAGGTTTTTCACTTCCTTGGATAATTGAGGAGGTGGTCCGAGATCGTCAGGCCAGACGCACAGAGGGTCATAATGTTTCCAGTCACCACATATGAGTATTTCTGTTTTGGAGGTATTTAGTTTGAGATGACTCCAGGTCATCCACTGATCAACAGCTCTGAGGCAACTGAAGATTTGTGAGTTTCAATGTTTTTGGGGTCTTCTAATTTAAGTAGTATTTGTGTGTCATCTGCATAGTTGTAGCATGTGAGATGGAAATCATTGATCAGTTCTGGTAAAGATATCATGTAGATGTTGAAAAGCAAAGGTGAGATGATTGACCCTTGGGGGACCCCTACTTTTGAGAGGTAGGGTTCGGACGAGAATGGGGGCGAGTGGATGATATTCGCTCTTTTTTGGAGATAGGAAGTAATCCAGTTGAGAGCAATCCCTTGTATGCCGGCTTCGTGGAGTCTTTGAGTTAAGGTGTCATGGTCAACCGTATCAAAGGCAGCTGAGAGGTCCAAGAGAAGTAGTGCAGCAACTCCATTTCGGTCGACTGTGTTTTTAAGATCGTCCCAGATGGCCATGAGTGCCGATTCAGTGCTTCTTCCTGGGCGGAATCCAGTTTGGAAGTCTGAAAGTATAGAATTGTCTTCAATGAATTGTGACATGTGGGCGAATGCTGCTCTTTCTATCAATTTGCCCAGGAAAGGTCCATTTGTGATTGGTCTGTAGTTGTTGGGGTCTTGCGGGTCTAGGTTTGTTTTCTTTAATAATGGTCGTATGTATGCCTTTTTCAGGTCTGCAGGAAAAGTTCCTGAAGTTAAAGAGTTGTTGATGATTCTTCTTACAAGTGTGGCAGCAGAAGTAGATAGCAGGATGTTCTTGAAGATTTGTGGTGGGCGAGGGTCAGAAGGGCAACCAGAAGGTCTGCTTGCTTTGACCAAATCCATAAATTCATCCTGGGATATTTGTTTGAAGGACTGTGGTGCTGATGGTTTTCTTCTGTTTTAAATAGGAGTCCAGTGTGTCTGCCTTGGTTGTGTAGCGACTTGCCAATTTGTTTGTGAAATCTTGAGTGGTGGGATGACTTCCTTCCATGCATGTAGGTTTTCGAAATTCATTGAGAATTTTGTAAAATTCCTTGGTTGTAGATTGAGCATTTTGAATTCTGTCTGAGTAGTATCTTTTTTAGCTTTTTTGATTGATGATTTGTATATTCTGTTAAGTTTGTGTAGCTGCAGTTTGTCTTGACTGTTGTTTGTTTTGAGCCAGGTCCGCTGCAACTTTATGATTTGTTGCTTTATCTTTTTAAGTTCTGTGTTTCTCCAAGGTGTTGGTTTTCTTTTGTCGTGTTTAGTTTTTCTGAGTGTTATTAGGACATCAAAAGCTTCCTGTAGTCACTCATAAAGTTTTGGTACAGAATTAATAGTATCTAGATCTGTGCTTGCTGTTAGTTGTGTTTCTAAGTGATCCAAATTGAGTTTGCTCCATGGTCGATAGGTGTATGTATGTAAGTAGTTTTGGGGTGCGTTGATTTGTGGAGTTGTATGTCGGAAAGTTATCATATGGTGGTCTGACCAGGTGGTTGGTGTGATGCTATGAATAGTAACGAGTTCAGGCTTAGCAAAAATGACATCTAGGATGTGACCAGCGATGTGTGTGGGATTGTGTACAATCTGATGTAGGTTCAATGCGAGTAGGCCAGAGGTGATAGCTTTCGGATGGGGCATATTGGGTTTGTCAAACCAAATGTTTAGATCCCCAAGAATGCGTAGATTGGAGTATAGTGTAATAAGGTTTGAGACTGTGTCAAGAAAAGCATCAGGGAAAGTGGAGTTGCTAGGGGGAGGTCTGTAAAGGAGGAGAAAGTTACAGGAGGAAGTTGGAGTAGGGTGGCATCTGGTAAGGAGGGCTTCACAACCTTGTATGGAGATGCTGTTTGTTTTACTGAGGTTTATTGCCTGTTTGAATATAATAGCTAGTCCACCTCCTCTCTTGCCTATACAGTTTTGTGTGATGGTTTGATAGCCTGGAGGAAGGGCTTCGTTCAACACTGGTGCCATGTCATCTCCCAACCAGGATTCCATAATGAATAGTAAGTCAGGTTGTGTGTCTGTGAGCAGGTCGTAGATGTGGTGCTTGTTTTTTGAGAGTGATCAAGCGTTTATGAGCTGGCAGTTTAGATAAGGTGTGTTAGTGGTAGTGTTGTTTTGTTTAGTAGAAGTGTAAGTAGTGTAATGTGAGCTTGAAGCAGGAGTGTTGCTAGTTGTGATAACTGTTTGAGGCTCACAGTAGTCTTGCTTTTCAATGTAGTGTTCCTCTTCCAGCAGGTTAAGGAGGCATTTTGTTGGGTCTGTGTGTGTGGGTGGTGGACTTGGTGGCTGAGAGAGCCATGAGGAGTGTAGTGTTTTTTGTAGGGTAGTGTTATTATGTAACAGACAAGGGGATGCGAGGTTGCTATGTGTGGCATGTTTTTTATTTTGTTTGCGTTTGTTTAGTGTGGATGGAGTATGGGTTAGGGGTGGTGGAGGAGCATGTGGATCATGATGTAAGGCTCTAAATTGTGCAATGGAGGAGAGGCGAGTGAATGAAAGTTGCTGGGTTGGGGTGCTTGAGGTAGGTGTTTGTGGAGTTTGGGGGGGTAGGGGTGGAGATAGTATGGAAATTGTATCCTTTGTGTAGTCCTGGGGGTGGGAGTGGGTATGATGATAAGAGTAATGTAAGTTTGTGTTGCTTTGACGTGCTGATGTTTGTGGTCGGTATTGTTTTTGTGGAATAGTGAGAGGGGCTATTGGTGTAGTTGTTTTTGGTGAGGGATTTGTATGTGAGTTAGTGCTGCTAAGTGGAAGTTGAGTGTTAGATGGGGTGTTGATGTGTTTTGGAGGTGAATGTATGAAGTGTGTGAGAGGTGATGGGTGTGTGTCAGGGAAGTAAGTATTAGTTGAGATGACCGGAAGGGGTAATATGTGTGGTGGAGTGAAATGTGGGGATTGTATGGTTGTGTGTAATTGGTGAGGAGAGGGGAAGAGTGTTTGTAGATGATGTGTTTGAATGCAGGGTTTGGGCATTGTTATGATGACAGGTGACCTGTGTGGAGCGAACAGTGGATAGTGCTGTTGGTTAATATCAGCAGAGAGTGTGTATCTGGGAAACTGACACTGAGAGAAATGTATGTTGTAGTTTTGTATTGTGTGGGTGGTGGTGGGTGGTGTTAGTGGGAGGGGACAGAGTAGTGTTTGCTGTGAGAATTAAGGTGTTTGATTGTAGTAGTTGTGGGGGGTATGTGTATATGTGTTGTATGTAGGGTATTGTGTTGGGTGGTGGGGCAATGCAATCTGTCTGTGGTCAGTTTGTGATGCATGGTTTGGATGCCCTTGTAGAATATGTGATTGCATGTTGAGGGATGTGTAGGGGATGAAACCATTCCTGGCCATATATGAATTGGGTAGCATTTCTGGCCCTAGTCCCTAGTCCCAACCTGTCCTGAACAGGCCCAAACAGACAACTGCCCTTATCCTCTCCGCCCTTTGCCTCGACGCCCGGGCTGAGACGCCCTGAATCCTGGCCTTTTATAGCCCTAACGGCCAATAAGAAGCTGGTCCTAACCCTAGCCAATCCTATTTTAAACCCTGATTTAGCCAACTAATGGGAGACCCAGCCCTAATCACCAGTCATAGCCCTATTTCTGACCACGAATCACAGCCCCCAGCCCTAAAACCAGCAACCAATCAGAATCCCAGTCCTATCCACCAATCACAGCCCTAGAACCAACAGCCAATCAGAATCCCAGTCCTATCCACCAATCACAGCCCTAGAACCAACAGCCAATCAGAATCTCAGCCCTATCCACCAATCACAGCCCTAGAACCAACAGCCAATCAGAACCTCAGCCCTATCCACCAATCACAGCCCTAGAACCAACAGCAATAAGAATCTCAGCCCTATCCACCAATCACAGCCCTAGAACCAACAGCCAATCAGAATCTCAGCCCTATCCACCAATCATAACTGCATACCTGGAGCTAGCAACCAATGAAACACCGTCTCCCAATAACCTATCACAACAGCATATGCAACAACCACAAGGAAGTTATATAAGGAGCAAGTTAACTAAACTCCAGTCCCTGGGGGCAGGGGGAAAGGCAACTGCTGCTCTATTCAGTATCTCCTTGGATACAGACAGGCTGAATCCACACTTCCAAGCTAGCAGAGTCTACTTTCCAGGTAAGGGGGAGATTGTTTAAGAGACAAACACTGCAATAGTGCTGGGCGCACACTCTAAAATCGGGCTTTTTTTAAGGCAAAAATACAGGGGGGCAGACATTTTTAAAGCACAACTTAAATCACACAAACTGATTAAAACAATCTCCTAAAACCACACTCTCTACCAACACTAATGTATGCAAGGAAGGCGTTCCCCTGTTGGGGGGGGGGTGGGTAAAAATGGCGCAAAGAAATCTTATAGATTTCTTTGCATCATTTTTTCTGGCATTTTAATGCCTGCTCAGAGCAGGTAGTAAAAGGGGGCACACCAATGGTTACAATGGGCCCCTATATACTGTTTAGGGTTAGCACCAACGTTTTGGTGCTAACCCTGAACAATACATCAATAGTTCCAAAAAGGTTGACGCTATTGCCCCCTACCCTGTGCCATGGTGTGCCGTATTTTAAATACGGCACACGCATGGTGGTGGTAGGGGGGCGCTAAGGTGCGCAAGGAAAGTGGCGCTGCAATCGGTGCAGCACCACGTTTCTTAAATGTACCCCTAAATTTTGTGATAATTATCACACCTGGTTATTGCTGGGTGCGATACGGTGCACTCTCTATTAAATTTATGCACATCAGACTTGTCGCTAATTACCAGGGGGAAAACAGTAAGTACTGGGACATGTGGACTTTGGTGAGGTAAGCACCAAAATCCGATATTTTTCCACAAAAAGTTGGTGTTATCACATCCGATAAATTCGGCTTTTAAGCAACAATGGGCACAATGTCCATTCGTTTTAAAAACTACTTAAATGCATATTTGATGTATTTAACACAGTGGAATCCTTACAGAAGTTCAAATCAGAAACTTCCAAGAATTTACTTTCGGAAGTACGCTGTCAGTGTCTGAGCCAGCACGCTGGAGGACAAAAAAATCTCTTTTTTAATTTAAATAAAAGACATACACTTCCCAAAGAATGGGGAACACATTGACTATGCAGCTATCAGCCATCAGAAACATTTTAAGGGCAGCATAATACAGACAAGGGGGCAGTGTGTAAGAAAGAATAATCCTGCTCACTAACAAAGAACACAGACCAACCTCCACTTTCACCTAATTAAGAACTTTTTTAAAAGTTTGGTTTGGCAAAGAGTGAACGACTAGATTATCCGCTCCAGCTGAACTGGAAACTCCACGAGTGATTAATGTGTGGATACGTTGTGTTTCTTAGTCTTGGTTTAACTGAGGGTGCGAGTGTTGGTCCTGCAACTGAGACCCACTCAGAATTGGATGAGATATAGAATGGTGGCAAGAACTCAAGAACACACATTGTCGTTCTATGGTGCAGGGAAGTGGGTGTCACTTGAGGGTTGGCTGCGTGATTTGAGTAAAGAGCTACTGGCAGGAATAAATGCATAGCGAGAGTATCAACACATGACAAGATTGTTGAAGATTTTCCGGACTTGAGGCAGATGTTCAGAAAAGTCTTAGATGATGAAGATGGAGAGAATATATCACCGTAAAAGGGCAGCACGCTGTCACATAATGTGTTTTGGGAAAGCTTGATGCAGACATAAACCTGGATGTTTAGTCCAGTATAGCACACCACGACCTATATTTTGTGTTATGTATTTTGGAAATCTCTGGATATCCTATCTGCTGTTCAATTTTATTTCATTCGTCTTCTTGTCTTTAATGCAAAATCAATTAAAGTTGGCCCAAAAAGTACTTCACTGCACAGGACCTTATATATATCCCTAGCAATATGTACACCTTTTTGACTGGAAACCCTTTGCCCTTACAATTGAAATGCATATATCAGTTTCTTGCTCTGACCACCATTGAGAACTTATTTTAATGACCACAGTTTCCATCACAGACTCATTGCCCAGGCATGCACATTCAGCTGCTTCCTAAATCCCATGCTGAATTAGTGGCTATTAGAGGAGCTATCATAAGGAACTTTTCTGTCAGCCTCAATAAAACTGTGCATTTGTGTATTCATCCATCTATGTATTTATGTATGTATGCATATATTTATGTATGCATGCATTTTGGTACTTACTGCTTTGAACAACCACAATTAGAGGTTAGGTTGCTGTTTTAATTATAAAGCAGTTGCCCGAAAGTCAAGCATGCAAACTATCATTACTTTCCATTTTACAGTGTTCCGTTTTTTTAAAATAATCTGTCTGGTGAATATTAAAATACCTGACTAATATTAACAAATGAATTCGTAGACAGCTTCTACGATTTGTGAAAATCTAGATACTCTGGTTGTACACTGACTACATCTTTATATGTCTGCTCTTCGATCCTGGATGAGGACTAGCTGTTTGAAACTTAACAGATACAAAATCAGAGTTTCTGATGTTTGGAAAAGTGTAATATATCTGGTCCTTCACCTGGTGGCTGTAAAATGTGAGTCCTACACCTCAAATAGTTGACATTACGAAAAATCATTGCATGCTGGTTGACCAAAATCTTACATGAAAAACAAATCACCAAGGTTGTGGCTTCCTACTTTTTCATTTTGATAATGCTCCATAAATGTTTTCCATGGGTGCCTCCTGTGACCAGGGAAATAGAGGTATGCGGCATGATCACCTCTCAGTTCGACTGCTACAAACCCTTTCATTAGGCCCTTTCTGATCACCTACAGACAATCTAGAATTCTGCAACTCAGCTCATTCTCGATCTCCCTTCCTGCACTCCACTCACAAACTTGGACACATCAGACATCTTTATTGGCTCCCCATAGGCAAGTGTGTTCTTTTCAAAATCCTATGTTTTGTGCACAAAACTCTGTATAACACCAGTCCACCATATCTCTGCAAGAAGTTCAGTTCCCATTGCCCCTTCCCCTCTGCTAACCTTCATCTGACCCTTACCTTTCATATCACACCTTACAGATGTGGTGTATGCTCCTTTTCCCTTCAGGTAGCCAAAAATTGGAATATCCTTCCTCTGTCTCTCCTCCAATAATCCAATTTTAGTTTTTTAGGAAAAACTTGTTTTTTCCAAATGATTTCGGGCCTGGTTTAGAGTTTGATGGACGGGTTACTCAGTCACAAACGTGACGGATATCCCATCCGCCATGTTATGATTTCCATAGGATATAATTGAATCATAATACAGCGGATGGGATTTCCATCACGTTTGTGAAAGAGTAACCCCATCCGCCAGACTCTAAATCAGGCCCTTCATTTTATCCCCATGTCCCCGTGAATTAGTTCTCTCCATGTCAGGACGTCACAATCAGTACAAGGTATACTAGTCATTGTGTAGTGCAATGCTGTAGAAGCTAAATTATTCAGCACCCATCCAGGATACAAACGAGCATTAGCCAGCTCTTCTGGGTAAACATAAAGAATTTATTAGAAATAGAAAGACAAGTACATGGAGACTGTGGCTTGAAATGCTAAGGCCAAGCAGTCTGAATTGCAGAACTCCAATACAATCTTTTATGCATGAAAACCACAAAAGGGTGAAAATACATCATCCAATCAGAACAACTGAGAGATAATTTCTTCATCAAGTACATGGCGTGATGTTGATCAGGAGATGCATGGTATTACACATATATTAGGCATCTATCCAATCACAGTAGAATAACATTTCATGGTGGCAGCGTGATACAAGATGACCACAAGCGTGACCTTCACATTTCTCAGACGTTTGGGACTTTCCAAGGCGTCACCAACCCAGCTTCCTCATAACCTCTCCTCAGACCTATGTGGACATCGAGATGTCTGTCTTTTGCTGGACGAATGAAGCAATGCATGTCACATGAACTTTCTCTTTTAAGCAAGCCTTGCTTTACAAGCTGCTTGTCAGGGTTAATGTACTAAAGGTCATCCAACCTTCTGCTTATGGTTATCAGGCCTGTACATCATTGAGTATCACAGGATGAGCTCAGGCCTGGGGGATAATAAAATGGATTCCTTAGCCAGTTTCCACAATGCCATGTATGATCATTTGTTTACTTTCAACAGACTGCAAAATGTTCATGTAACAGATCCAAAAACCAATTGTTTCATTGGCTGAAACATCACTCACTGCACATGCTTGAGGAATAAAATAGCCTTTCCAAACTTGTTTTAAGACATTTTAAAACTTGACTTTATTTTATGGAGTTAAAATTGTTTTTCTCTAGCAATTGCAGTAAAATGTCCATTACCAAAAGCATAGGGGTACACAGTGCCAGTGGACATTTCACAAAGAATTGCTGGACACATGCTTTAACTGATAACAATAACGTGAAGTTTTAATTGGAAAGACTATTTTAATCCTCAGATATGTGTGGCGAGTGGCTTTTTGGCCAATGAGAAAACTGCCATTTTAGCAGCGATTTCCCATTATCGTTATCCTGATCAGCAACGTAATAATATATATTTTTTTGTAGGTTACAGTATGAAATAGTGAAATAGACAAAGGGAGTTTGTGTAGAATGTTCATGTAAATGAGATTTACTCATACACTAGCCAGACATGATTAAAAATGGCAGTGTATTCCTAAGCGCAGGCACGTGTGTCGTTTGTGTGCAAAAAGAACAAATTCAAATTTGCTTGCACACATGGTTTCTTGCAAAGTGGTAGAAGATGCATTTAGTAATCATCTGAAGCCTTGTTTCACAACTTTTGAAAAAGTGGAGGAGGAAATATGGATAGCTCTTTTTATGAATCCTAAAAACATTTTGACGTTTATATAACAATATTGTACTTCAGACAGCTTGTAAGGTTTGTTTTCAAACTTAAATAAATGTGTTCCTAAATCTAAACTCGAGGATCTACCTTTTTAACCAAGTAACAACTTACATTAGAAAATCGTTGATACGAACATGTACCGGGATTCCTTCTTCGAGTTGCTCAGTGTAGAATACTACTTTCCAGCACCGAAAGCTAATGTTAACAGTTCAGGAAAGCTTTACCATTCTGCATGCTTGTAAAACGTTTCGAAAACCCTTTCTTTTATTCTAGTGAAACGCGCTGGTCTTGAATGGTCTGTTCTGTTATGCAATGTCACTTTATAGTACGTTGTAACCTCTTTTAAATAAAAGGAAATGTAAGGATTTCAGTCAATTAAGTCCATCTCCGAATGTGCAGCATGCCAGACATGGCAGTGAATTACTACCAAGGTTTTTCCACTAAATCCCTGCACATTTAACACTGGGTTTAAGGTAAGGATATATTGGAAATCTCTTTGATGGTAAATCTCTTTACCAGTAGTTTGGGATCTTGCTTAAAAGATTGTTCTGAGTTTTGGTGGTCAGTGTTGACCGAATTCTAGAATTATCAGGCAGCCATGAGGATTAATCAAAAATGGATGGCAAGAATGCATTTTTGAGAACACACCACAAATTTAGCGAATACGCTCATAGCCTCTGTAAGCTATTCGTGTGTTTCGTGGGAACATCACAATACAAGCTTTTGCAATAGTTAAGCTTAGAAAAGGTGATAGCTCTTTCTATGACGACTGGGCACCCTGACTTAACAAAAGGCAAAAGTGTTTGAATAGGTGCCTATTGTACCAAGTGGAACTGACAACAGCACTGGCCTCGTTTAACATACTTTAAAGTTTCACCTTGAGAGCTTGATAACAGGTGCCAGGGCGACTTTTTAAAAAGAATGTTGGAAAAATGTGGTACAGGTAGAGGTACAGGTAACAAGGAGCTACAATATCCAATAATAGGTCACTCGAAGATATGCATAGCACTTCATACTGTGATGTTGTCAATACTAAGATCTGTAAATCAAAAACTACTTTTTCCCAGTTTAATGGGATTCAATTCACCAACTACAGAAGGATTAGCAGACAGGGAACAGCTAAGGCCAAGTCTGCCTTATTGGGATTCAAACTCATGTCATTCATTTCACTGCAGATACCAGTGGCGAGTATTATCAAGGTAAGAAATCTTGCCAACTAATAACTGTTTCGATCCATCATTGAATTCGGTACCTATAACTTAGAAAGTGACCATGACCATCACTAATCCATTCACATATGGCAGTGGACAGTGTAAGTGACTCAATTAAGGTTCATTGAGTCCTTGACAACAGCTTTAATAGTCTTACTCGAACTCCCATGCTGCACCCACATCACACCGCTCCTTGGAGCTAGAACCAACATCCACACACACAGACCCCGCAAGAAATCTAGAGATCATCCTAAACGACAAGCTCAACATGACGGCTCAAGTCAACGCAGCTAGCACCTTTTGCTTCCACATCGTAGGCATACTAAGAAAGATCTTTAAAGGGGAGTCAATGAGGAGTTGAACCAGGTGTCTGTGCTGAAGAGGATTTTATGTGTTGCACTGCTTATGTATCAGCTGTGAGTTTGTTGAGTGACTGCGTTTTGAGAAGGATGCATGTGAGTGGGTGTTGACATGCGGGTTTGCTGTAGCATGTGGTTTAGGACAAGGGTTAGACATTGCTTGAACCAACCTTACTCATAGCAAGAACTGTCCTTATAGGAGACCATGACAAATGCACTGATAAAGGAGCCATAAAGATTTTTTCTCTTGTCTTGCTATAGAGGATCCTCAGTCAAAGGGCTGATCTGGGGAAATGATTTCCGCTAGTCAGAAATGATGAGACAAGTACATGCCTTTTTGTAGCCTTGTAAAATGGTATTTTCTAGACCAAGCTTTGGATCAATGAAATTGCAAGGAAACATAAAAAAGTTTTTTAACCAGAATTTTGAGACTTATTCCATTGCCAAATTGTTGTGTCAGATAAGAGAAAATGTAATTTGAATATAGTTGTAAAAAAAGTCAGGTTTTCTTACACTTATTTGAAAACTGAATAACCCATATGCAAGAGGAATATTCAGCGTGCAGAAATATTAAAGAAGCCTACATTTTCATGGAGGAGTGAGGAAAGGGAAGGGTGAAGAAAATATTTTAAAAAAATGTTAGATGAAACATCATAAGCAAGAATATTCCCTATATGTATAGCCAGAAAACCAGATCCAATTGTATGTGCCTGCCATAAAAACGTCACACTAATGCCCCTGTATGCAGTGGCCCCTGTGAAATTCAAACATTTTTCATGGTCTTTCTGGATCATGCCCATGAGTTTATAAGCAAGATTTGTGCAATGTATTTTATATATGCTTCTTTGCTTTCATACAGCTATGGTGAGAAATGGAATGGACATAAATCAGTGAACGATTCATTCAATAGTATTCGGGAATGACTTAAGCTAATCTTGGAAAAATGAAAATAAGACTTACCACCCATGTGCCTCATTCTTGTAAAAAGGAATCTTCACATAATCATGGCTCACTGTTGCAAAAGATAGTCTCTGTCTGGGTTTCTGGAGGGGAAACTAGGTTATTTTGCATCACTAGCAATTAGCAACAAATATATAAATTTTATAGAAAGTGCTAGGTGTGTGCCAGGGTATTGCAATATTTAACAAGCCAGTGAATATGGGTTTCTGCCAGCTCAACACATACTCAACAAATTACTACAATAAAATATCCTATTCTTACTCCTCACAACCAAGCCCAAAAAACATACATATAAAAAGGATGTGAGCACATATCTCAAAGCAGAGGCACTTGCTTTCCTCAAGTCGCATTTCCCGTTGCCATTCCACCTCATAGTCACCAACATGTCCCAGCAATCGACCAGCGGAAGGCATGGGAGTAGTGACAGAGTCAACTTCAGCTCTCATTCTGTCTCTCGGGGGATAGGTGGGGGTTCTAGACACGGTGGTGCTATCAACTTTGGTAGCAGAAGTCACCACAATCTAGGGACTAGCAAAAGAATGTCCGCCACTGGCAGTAGCAGCAGTTATGTGGGTGGCTATAGGTCTGGTGGTGGAGCTGGAAGTATCTTTGGTAGTGGCACAGGTGGTGGAGCTGCTGGTAGGTTTGGGGGAGGCCCTGGATTTCCAACTTGCCCACCGGGAGGCATTCAGGAAGTTACCATTAATCAAAGTCTCTTGTCCCCACTCAACTTGGAGATCGATCCAAATATCAAAATGGTGCGAACACAGGAGAGAGAACAGATCAAGACGCTCAACAATACATTTGCCACATTTATCGATAAGGTAAGTCCTTCATCTTCAAACCTTGATACTCACTTTTATTACCATGAGTAGAAGATCAATTATTCTACTATCAAGACCAGTGAATAAATGGTTATATGTAACATTATAAACGCCTAAAATATAGAAATATCGACCCGCACTCATATATATATGTATATCAGTCAAAAACATGTTTATTCAAAATAATAATTTCCATCAACAAGGCCAACAGTTGTCTTTTAGAGCTATGCCAATAATTGTATTTTAGAGGTAGCAAAACTCAGAAGCTATTAAGTGTGATACAAACTCAGTGAAGCAGAGTTTTTAAAATCCTTTTGAAACATCTTGCTTAAATTATTAGAACCTGCTTGTTTACAAAGTTCTCCTTCCTATGTAATCCATTATGCACTTCTGCACGTAACATTTCCAATTATACAGCACAGTTTTCACTTTTAAATGTATAATTTTGATTTTTAATAATGCATCTGGTTTTCCATAGATAAATTGCTTTGTATATAATAATTTTAGGAATCTAGCTCATTTACTAGTAGTTAACGTCTCATTTTTATTAGATAAATGGACACTTGTAAAGGTTTTAAATAATTATGCACTAAAGTATTAATTGACTACTATTTTATTGATCTTATACATCATTCAATCAAGCTTAAATCTTAAAAGCAGAAATGTCACTGATTAAAAAATGCCAATATTCTCAACTTCATCAAAGATGTCTCACTTGTTTTCCAATATGAAAAAATAATTCAGTAACTTTTACATTGGTTTTCATAATCCTCCAAGCTTCCGTAATGTAGTATGAAATGTGATTATTAATTTGTATTTTTCCTCCAGTACTTTCACACAATAGCAACGCCTATTTTCTAGTTCTAATACCATATCCCAATATTAGTTTAGTGTTTTCTCCCATCTCTTTAACAACTTAGAGAGGACAGGTAAGGACGAGATGCAGTTTATTCTCAAGGGTTGCAATGTGACAAGCACAAAATGGCCATAGTCTTCAATTTACTTAACAGTTGTAAGGAAATGCCTCCTTGGCATGGTTGCCCCCTGACTTTTTGCCTTTGCTGATGCTATGTTTACAATTGAAAGTGTGCTGAGGCCTGCTAACCAGGCCCCAGCACCAGTGTTCTTTCCCTAACCTGTACTTTTGTATCCACAATTGGCAGACCCTGGCATCCAGATAAGTCCCTTGTAACTGGTACTTCTAGTACCAAGGGCCCTGATGCCAAGGAAGGTCTCTAAGGGCTGCAGCATGTCTTATGCCACCCTGGAGACCTCTCACTCAGCACAGACACCCTGCTTGCCAGCTTGTGTGTGCTAGTGAGGACAAAACGAGTAAGTCGACATGGCACTCCCCTCAGGGTGCCATGCCAGCCTCTCACTGCCTATGCAGTATAGGTAAGACACCCCTCTAGCAGGCCTTACAGCCCTAAGGCAGGGTGCACTATACCATAGGTGAGGGTACCAGTGCATGAGCATGGTACCCCTACAGTGTCTAAACAAAACCTTAGACATTGTAAGTGCAGGGTAGCCATAAGAGTATATGGTCTGGGAGTCTGTCAAACACGAACTCCACAGCACCATAATGGCTACACTGAAAACTGGGAAGTTTGGTATCAAACTTCTCAGCACAATAAATGCACACTGATGCCAGTGTACATTTTATTGAAAAATACACCACAGAGGGCACCTTAGAGGTGCCCCCTGAAACTTAACCGACTATCTGTGTAGGCTGACTAGTTTTAGCAGCCTGCCACAAACCGAGACATGTTGCTGGCCCCATGGGGAGAGTGCCTTTGTCACTCTGAGGCCAGTAACAAAGCCTGCACTGGGTGGAGATGCTAACACCTCTCCCAGGCAGGAATTGTCACACCTGGCGGTGAGCCTCAAAGGCTCACCTCCTTTGTGCCAACCCAGCAGGACACTCCAGCTAGTGGAGTTGCCCGCCCCCTCCGGCCAGGCCCCACTTTTGGCGGCAAGGCCGGAGAAAATAATGAGAAAAACAAGAAGGAGTCACTGGCCAGTCAGGACAGCCCCTAAGGTGTCCTGAGCTGAAGTGACTCTAACTTTTAGAAATCCTCCATCTTGCAGATGGAGGATTCCCCCAATAGGGTTAGGATTGTGACCCCCTCCCCTTGGGAGGAGGCACAAAGAGGGTGTACCCACCCTCAGGGCTAGTAGCCATTGGCTACTAACCCCCCAGACCTAAACACGCCCTTAAATTTAGTATTTAAGGGCTACCCTGAACCCTAGAAAATTAGATTCCTGCAACTACAAGAAGAAGGACTGCCTAGCTGAAAACCCCTGCAGAGGAAGACCAGAAGACGACAACTGCCTTGGCTCCAGAAACTCACCGGCCTGTCTCCTGCCTTCCAAAGATCCTGCTCCAGCGACGCCTTCCAAAGGGACCAGCGACCTCGACATCCTCTGAGGACTGCCCCTGCTTCGAAAAGACAAGAAACTCCCGAGGACAGCGGACCTGCTCCAAGAAAAGCTGCAACTTTGTTTCCAGCAGCTTTAAAGAACCCTGCAAGCTCCCCGCAAGAAGCGTGAGACTTGCAACACGGCACCCGGCGACCCCGACTCGGCTGGTGGCGATCCAACACCTCAGGAGGGACCCCAGGACTACTCTGATACTGTGAGTACCAAAACCTGTCCCCCCTGAGCCCCCACAGCGCCGCCTGCAGAGGGAATCCCGAGGCTTCCCCTGACCGCGACTCTTTGAACCTAAAGTCCCGACGCCTGGGAGAGACCCTGCACCCGCAGCCCCCAGGACCTGAAGGACCGGACTTTCACTGGAGAAGTGACCCCCAGGAGTCCCTCTCCCTTGCCCAAGTGGAGGTTTCCCCGAGGAACCCCCCCCTTGCCTGCCTGCAGCGCTGAAGAGATCCCGAGATCTCTCATAGACTAACATTGCGAACCCGACGCCTGTTCCTACACTGCACCCGGCCGCCCCCGCGCTGCTGAGGGTGAAATTTCTGTGTGGACTTGTGTCCCCCCCGGTGCCCTACGAAACCCCCCTGGTCTGCCCTCCGAAGACGCGGGTACTTACCTGCAAGCAGACCGGAACCGGGGCACCCCCTTCTCTCCATTCTAGCCTATGCGTTTTGGGCACCACTTTGAACTCTGCACCTGACCGGCCCTGAGCTGCTGGTGTGGTGACTTTGGGGTTGCTCTGAACCCCCAACGGTGGGCTACCTTGGACCAAGAACTGAACCCTGTAAGTGTCTTACTTACCTGGTAAAACTAACAAAAACTTACCTCCCCCAGGAACTGTGAAAATTGCACTGTGTCCACTTTTAAAGTAGCTATTTGTCAATAACTTGAAAAGTATACATGCAATTGAAATGATTCAAAGTTCCTAATGTACTTACCTGCAATACCTTTCAAACAAGATATTACATGTTAAATTTGAACCTGTGGTTCTTAAAATAAACTAAGAAAATATATTTTTCTATAACAAAACCTATTGGCTGGATTTGTCTCTGAGTGTGTGTACCTCATTTATTGTCTATGTGTATGTACAACAAATGCTTAACACTACTCCTCGGATAAGCCTACTGCTCGACCACACTACCACAAAATAGAGCATTAGTATTATCTATTTTTACCACTATTTTACCTCTAAGGGGAACCCTTGGACTCTGTGCATGCTATTCCTTACTTTGAAATAGCACATACAGAGCCAACTTCCTACAACAGTGTAACATCCTGAGGGCAAGATCTCAAGGCAAAACTTTATGTAGAGGGATGCTAGTTAACGGTAGAACAGGAGACGACCTTAATTTTCCTGGATCATAGTTTCTTTAATACAGTGAAATGCAGGACCAAAAGAGCTTCCAAGAATAGAGTTAAAAAATGTATGGTTTATTTTATCCCTTTATCTACTTTTGATCAATCCTGCTGTTGTCTGGGTTCACGGGAACTGATCTGACCAAACTGTTGCAAGACCTAAACTAATCAATGTTGAAAGTGAGAAACCTAGGGAAGGGTTGCCGCATGATCTGCCATTAGGTGTTCTAGTAAGGCTGCTTGCAAAACTCTAGAGGACCAATTTGTCTACTCTTAGGTGCATTGCACATATGATTGCAGCATCATCTGCAACATTATGAGACTCCAATTCCAATCTTAACAACATCATTGCAGTGAACTTTGGTGGCATGCAGATTTTCCTCGAAAATTCTTTCAATACTTTAGCAAAAGCATTTATTTTTTGTGTCCCTCATAACTGATCAGCATAAAGGGCACTGGCTGCCATTTTACCCTCTAGACCTCCAATGAGGAAGAGCTCGATCTCGGGCATATTTTTTTATTATGTGCTAAAAAATGTATTCATTGTTGTTGAGGACACCTAACTTTTCTGTATTTGTGATTGAGACAACTTTTTTTTCAAAAAAGGATTTCTAAATAATCAAAGAAGATGACTTTTCTAACCTATGAATGTTCAATGAAAAGGATCTCTTCAGGGAATATCATTGTCCCACCAGTAAGACTGTGACTTTGGTGTATCCGCCTCTAGTTTCCTTGCTCTTCACTAGCCCTGAAATACAAACAAAAGCCTATGCAAATTATTTTCTTTCCTTATCAGCAATGCCATGTCGTCCATAGATGGAACACACAGCACAAAGTGGTATTTTCTATTGGGCAATCTACTTCATACGTAGTTAAGCACCCAGACATAATATTACATAAATATATTAAATAGAAGTGGGGCAAATCAACAACCATGGCGAAACCCCCCTCTAATGGAGAAGTGCTGTGGCCATTCACCATCACAGTGGAATCACTCATGTATACTGCAAGTATCCCTTCTTTTAGCCCTTCCGGTACATTACAATGTTTCTAGAATATTAAGAAATGTGAAAGGCTAAGTAAAAACTCCCACCTTTTGAGGTAACATATTTTATGAAAAAATGAAACAGACATAATCCCTGTTCGGCAGTGCCTAGATTGTGCTGAAGCGGACATGCTAGTCTTCGGTGGTACTATTAGTGATCAAATAGTCCTGTAATCTAGAAGCAAAGGTTTTCCCAAAACTTTCTTTGTCCCATGAGGCAATGAGATTGGACAGTACTAAGTCAAATCCATAGGATCACTCTTCTTATAAATTGGCTCAACAGATTCATGTCTCCAGGATGATAATACTAGACTTGATTCCAGGATTTTATTGAAGAGTGTAGTTAACAATACAAACCATGTATCTAAATAAGATGCAATGAAATCGTTGGCACACATTTCGGACCACTGGTCTCTCTGTTTGTTGGGGCTTCAATAACCTCATCAACTTCCTCTAATAAAATGAAAGCAATATTAAATCTAGGAGGTATCACTGAGCTTCTTATCACCCAGCCCACAATCATCTAGTGCTGCATTACTATACAGATTTAAGTGGATGTATTATACCTCAGCAGTATTTGCCATTCTAGTATTTTTTCACTTTCTGTTATCCCTGTACTAAATCATTTCCAGCAACCCAGCCAGCATTATTCCTCAAAAGATCTCGTCTTTGCCTATTAATATCTTCTTGTAGTAGTTGTTGCTACACATTCTCAAATACTGGTAACCATCTAATTCTATACATCAAATAGCTGTGCCAGTGCTTAATTTGAGCCAGTGGTTTCCGGTGCAGGGCACCAGCAATTATTTTTGAGGGCTGGCACTTTGCTGCCTCGAGCATTTTCTACGAGCAAACGCCTCATATGGGAAAGATGGAGGAAGAGAAAAATAAAAAAGTTTCACAAAGGGAGAAAAGAGAAAGCTGCAAGAGTGAACTGAAGGGGCTTGGAAGGTAGTGGCTGTAATTGGATTAAAGAGGCCTGGGATGGCTTTAGGATCACGCTGCCTCAGTATTTCGTGCTCACACATTTAATTGCAGAAGCTGCGTGTTTCAGAGGAGAGCACTGGGCACGGCACGTTTTTATTTACAAATTAAACACTGCTGCTAGCAATTAATTCCATGTTAGCCTGTTAGTAACACTATTGTATCTCAACTCTATCACTGTTGTATTGCATATTGAAAGTGATCTTCTATTAACAGTTTCACTTTCATACATCATTTCTAGTTCTTTAGTTTATACATTTGCTGGGTTTCAGGTTCGATTTCTGGAGCAACAAAATCAGGTTCTGGAGACCAAGTGGCAGCTTTTGCAGGAGCAAGAGAAGAAAAAGGGTCCTGGAAAGAGCCTGGAGTCCCTCTTTGAAGCATACATCAGCAGCCTAAAGAAGCAACTGGACTCCACGAAAAATGACAAACATCGCCTCAACGGAGAACTGAAGAACCTGGTGAATCTTGTTGAGGAGTTCAAGACTAGGTAAGTGAAACACTAGCATACTGCACAAACTACAAAAGAGAATGTACTGAAATACACCACAGATCAAGCTTATTTTTCAGTAAGAATAGCTTATGATTAGAATACCTGCCAGTTTTCTGGTCTAGTACATGTTCGCACCCAAAATAAGGTGTTTAAAAACGTTGCAGATTTATGCTAAATCAATAATTACCTATTGTTGAAAGTAAAGCTGATTGTTGTGAATTTGGAAATATGTGTTACTAAAATTGGCTCTTTAGTCATTTAAACCGGACAAATATTCTTTTTGGTAGATTTTCAGGAGGATAACTTATCTCGAGAAGAGTACACAGCTTTATATTTACATTAAAGGATCAGGAACCTAATCATGATTCCCATTCATTACGATCAGTGCCATTTCACTATTACAAATTGGCTGAGACATTTCATCTCGCTTCTACTGGTGTTGCTGACACCCAACCTCAAACCCAGCTTGACAACCTTTCCTGATGCCGCTGTCCATCCTGCCCTTCCGCTGCCTGTGGTCTAGAGAAGCGGCTGTGCTAAAAAACCACAAACCTTTACCTAGATCTCTATTGCTTTTAACAGATATGAACAAGAAATTAACAAGAGAACAACTGCCGAGAATGAGTTCGTGGTGCTTAAAAGGGTGAGTGAAGCTGCTTTTAATCCGTGGAATAATGAAAACAGATGACAAGAGCAAACATTCCACGATTTTAGAGATGCGAAGGTTAAACCACTTTAAACAGGTTTGCTCAAAACCCTTTTGATCGTTTAGATGCATAGACCTTCTATGACGGATTAAGTTAACTATATTTAACGTATCTGTGGACGGTGATCGAATGAATCAGATAAAATCCCAGCAGCCCAGTGTGATCCTGAGAAATGTAACCCGCAAATAATGGAGGGGCGCAACTAGTCGCTCCAACATGAAGGGAGATGGCCACCTTGTTGGCATGGCTACTACCTGTGCATCCTCAATTCCCCGTGCCCTTGTCTAGGGTCATTTTGCCATAGTACTTCAGCGATTGTTTTATGACCTGGGTGTGGTCATCAGAAGGGGACAGACAATGGGTATAGAAACTTGTCTGGGGATGTCCTCTTAGCTTCTTTTGTTTCATGATTCCCCCGTGGATGGTGGCACACCAGGCCAATGAAGGAATCCAAGTTTTCTAAGGCTGTCTTGAGGCAGGGGGATGCAGGGACACACGGCATAGCTGAATAATCACCCTGGGAGCATCAGTGTGATTTTCTCCATGTTGTTTCCAGTTTCAGTTCTTCTAGTCCTATCTCAGAGTTGTCCACGATTTTAATAATTTCAGTGGTGTGATCAGTTTTGGTCGTGAGTGCACTGAGCAGGGACTGTGTGTTAAATAGTTGTCTAGTTGCTATTTTTATAAATATGCAATTCATCTTTATCATGTTGTAATATTCAGTTGTTTATATTTCTTTGCTGTACAAGTATCTGTTGGGTTTCGGTTCCTGTCCCAGAGAGGGGGTATAAATAGAATGTGTGAATTCTCAGTGCAATAATATGGGCAAGATGTGTTTTCATCTTACTCTGTATATTGAACAAGTCTGTTGTGCATGATGGTTTGTTGAGTAAAATCAAGTTAGGTCCTACTTGGAACTCCCAATGAGGTTGTGCCTGGCTCCTCTTTGTGTTGCTAATCCCATTATTGTGTTTGGGTAGGACAGTGATATTGCATGAGTGGCCATTCCAAGCTTCAGCGATCCACAGATTCTACTTCTTGCTCTTAATGGTAATGCTTCCAATGACTACTTGCTTGCATTCAACAGGATGTGGATGCTGCCTACATGAAGAAAGTGGAATTGCAGTCCAAGGTTGAAGCACTAATTAAGGAGATCAACTTCCTGACAAAAGTGTATGAAGAAGTAAGTTACTTAGCACTGTACTTCCCAGTAAAAGCACCACTTCATTAGTATATGAGGCACTCGTTTGTTGTAGGGACAGTAGGCAATAGCATACAAATGAGGCAGGGTTGGAATAGAAAGCAAAACCAGCCCTGGAAAACATACTCAAGGCAGCCCCAGACTGCAGGCGGCAAGACTTGAACGTGCCCACTGAGGCATAAGTGGGCCATGTAGCTCATCCTGCTCCCAAAGTCTGCAGTCCACTGTGCAAATGGCAGAGTAACAGAGGTAGCAAAATGGCCAAAGAGCCTGACATATACCAGTACATGACACTTTAACTTGTGATTGAAATGCAAATGTAGAAATACTTACAGGATGCAGTGGCTTCTAATATGAAGGAATCAGTACCACACATGATCAGAGCACTCGTACATAAATGTGACAAGCGGTGGCAAAGCGCTCTGTTGATGAATTTGTTAGGATGGAAAAGAGAATGCATCAAGGCATACTTTGGTTAATATATTGCGATATGCGGAAGACAGACCATACCTCACTGGACTCTAACTGAGTCTGCTCAAATGTTTTTTCTTCCATAAATGAGATCTGAAATTGTTACCTCTTGGGACTATATCCTGTTGATATGTATGTACCCAGTTTTTTACTGGGATAAAAAGATCCCCTACATTGCCACTCATTAACACACCATTGGCTTTTTTGTTGAACCATATATCCAAAATTGGGCTGCCATACACACCCCTCTGTGGAATCAGCTAATAGTGCCCAAATGCATTGGTTGTGTGCCTGAAAATGTCTTCCTGACCACTAGTTTAATGCTGTGCTTGTAAACCTTGATGAAGGCATGGCACCCAATGCACATCACTTTCGATGTTGAAAAACAACAACGCAGCTCTTCATCGAAGGCATAATCTAAACATATAAAGAATGCTACCTCAGGTGGAGGGATATTCAGTCTGTAATGCAAAAGGCAAGTCGTCCCTTTTTAAAAGAGACTTGTGATACCATTTTCTTCAAAACGTGTTTGGGCTGTGTTTTTCAGGAAATCAACCAGATGCAGTCCCAAATTTCAGAAACTTCAGTCATTCTGTCCATGGACAACAACCGCAACCTCAACTTTGACAGTATCATTGCCGAGGTGGAGAATGAGTACAAGGAGATTGCAAAAAAGAGCCGAGCTGAGGCAGAATCATTTTACCAGCAAAAGGTGAGCACTAGCTGTCATTTAGAGAAATAAAGTGGCAAAACGGCAGGAGCACGTGCTATGTACTAAAAAAGATATTATCCTTATTTGTAACCCTCAGGGACTATTGAAGAAATCCACTTTCACAATCAAATAGTAATACAATAGAGCTTGAATTACATAGATAAATTAATGAGGCACAATGTAAACATCAGTCATACGCTTTCTCATCAATCGTTTATAAAATGGCCCAAATTAGTTATTTTTTTACATATAATTTCAAAATTGTTTCCAATTCGCCGCTGTGCAGTCTATATGTGGATGCTAAGCTGGATGTCCTAATAAGTGTGGACGGCACAGTTTCATTGTGTGCATCATTTCGGCCACTGGCTCCTTCGAGCCATTATCAATGTTTTTGGGATGATAGAGCAGTTGTTGACTCTTTAGTCTCCCCTGAGACTTGCCTCTTCGGTATAAGCACCAAGATCCACTTCAGTCTCTCACGGCAAACACTGGTTTTTGATCATCAGTAACTCCTTAAGTCCCCAAAAGATGTACTTCTGACTGATTACTGACTCATTCTCAGTCATCACATTGACTTTTTTATACCCAATGGGCTGTCACTTATGAATTCACCTTATGACAGCAGAGTGAGAGCTGGCTCTCCCTTTTCTTCTTCCGGTTGGCTGACCCTCACGTCTGCCTCCAATTTAGCACCTCATCTGTTTTGGCACATCAATGAAAGTGTTTTCTGTGCAAACCAAACTCCACTTTCTTATATCCTTCATACATCCCTTTTGTTTCAATATAAAATGATGTAATGGGGTTTCTTATCTGAAGCCTAAAGAACCAGGATGGAGTGTGCACTTTCTTTCCATTACACTAAAAAGGGACAGTGTTCCCCATAGAGCATTACCACAAGGAGAAGAACCACCTGCAGCACGCCTACTCCTTCCATAGTGTGTCGTTCCCATTACAACCAATAGCGAAGAGATTCCTACCCATCTGAATGACAGGAAGCCCTGTGGTGGAACCGCATACACTTAGGGCAATATGTACGAACACTTTTTCCCATAGACACAGAATGGGTAAAAACCTTTGCTACATCTGGCCCTTAGTCCTTAACACATCATTTTTACTTTCAGTTTGAAGAGCTGCAGCAGACAGCGGGTCAACATGGCAACGATCTGCGCAGCACAAAGACCGAGATTAATGAACTCAATCGTCAGATACAAAGGCTGAAGGCTGAAGCAGAAACTGTGAAAAAACAGGTACAGTATCAAATGTATGTCTACTGCGCCTAGAATGAGTTGAGATTAAAAAAAAAACTGACAGTAATTCTCTAAGTAGCAATGCTAGCTATGACTAACCAACTATCAGACATGAACGCCCATGATGTGTAGGAAGCAAGCAAAGCAGGTAAAGAAATATTTACTATATAAAAACAGTTATGAAATATACCTCTGCAATAAAATAAGAAAATTATACACATTGTTACAGTGGAACTAGTTTTATTGGCTCATTTTAGTTTATTGGTTATGAGGTGAGGTTCTTAAGATTAAAGGTGGCAATTAAAGTTTCTAGCACATGCAAGTGAAATTTCATGAGACAATAGGTAACTGATAAAAATGTCTGTTTTAAATAAGAAAAAACTAATACATTTCTTTCCAAAGGCTGCCAATTTGCAGGCGGCTATCACAGAGGCAGAAAAACGTGGGGAGTCCGCCATCAATGATGCCAAAAGCAAGCTGGCTAACATTGAGGCTGCCCTACAAAAGGCAAAGGAGGACATGGCACGCCAGCTACGTGACTACCAGGAGTTGATGAACGCCAAGCTAGCCCTTGACATTGAGATTGTCACCTACAAGAAGCTCCTGGAAGGAGAAGAGTGCAGGTGGGTGCTAAATTGGAACTAAGCCATTAAAACCCACTGCAACAGATAGGGGTATATCCATTGGAGGCCCATTAGTGAGCTCTGCGGCAGACCACAAACAGGGGGGGCCAATGGAGGCGCTACATTTGAGGATCGAGAAAGTTCATTTGGAGGTCAATGTGCATTAATCTGGTGGCAAGGGGTTGACTTGGTAGAACTTTGGAGATGGAGATGGACCTCAACTGAAATTCACAATAAAACAAATATTAGGGTCAAAGTATGATCTTAGGTGGAATACAGATATCAAAACATTTGGAGCCCAGTGTAAAGTTACTGGAAGGCCACTGCTAAGACCAAGCTTGGATGAAATGGTAGGGAATACTTGCCTGTAGGTCCCATAGAGAGGCTAGTGTAGTGAGAGAGAATAAGAGAGTATGATCACAGCGAGGTCAAGAACAGTGCTTAGAGTCCAGGAAAAGAGTTCTGAAATGGATCTGAGTGAGCAGAGCTCAAACGTGTGTGTGTTTGAGAGAGAGAGAGATGGTGAGAGAGAGGAAGAGAGACAGAGAGAGAGAGACAGAGAGCGAAAGAGAGAGGAGGAATAAGGGAGAAACCCACAGACAGAGTAAGAGAGAGCACAAATGGAGGCTATGAGACAAGCACCGAAGAAAGTCGGATGGAGTACGGAGTTTAGGGACCAGGTATGACGTATAGTTGCAAATTTAGCAGGGGCATGGTTTAAATGGAGATCAAAAAGGAAGATACAGAGGTCGTATTAAACTTGATAATAGTTTCATTGATGAACATTAGTAGTGCTAGATTTCATAACATATCCATTCTAAGATTTTTATTACCGGAGGGATTCAGAGGCAACATTTGGCTTAATATTCCAATCTTCAATTAACTGCATTTTTCTTTAGAAAAAAATATATCATACTTGTGAACGTGTAGAGTAGTTGCTGAATAAAATGAATATCCGTAGAATGCAAAGCGGACATGACAGTTATATTTCCCCTCTGTGAGTAGCCCACAGTCGCAAAGCAGTGATTAAAAGGGGACGTTTCAGTCATTTAGACTGATGTTCAAAGATATTTTGAAAAGACTTTGTAACCGGTGGCGTGGCAGAGCTGTCTCCGTGAGGAGGCCATCGGGTTTGCATTGGTCATCTGAGCCCTGGCACATAAGGACTCAAAGCGCATCTCTCTATTCTCTGGTCTCCTTTAACGATGATGGGCATCTTTCCTAGCCACAACCCATCTGTATCACATCTACTGGTGCGCTTGGACTGTGGAAATTGGAGTTGCACCAGAGGCAATATGCAAAACGCATGCAACCACTCTGTGGTGTTTTGTAAAGCGCCCTGTGCAGTTTCTGTCTTCATGGCGCCGATGATGTGGCCACATAGCATAGATGGCCTTTCCATGAGCTTATAATTCCATGATTAACAAGTCTATCTTTATGTCTCCTTCACAGGATGTCAGGTGACTGTGCCACCGCCGTGAGCGTCTGTAAGTCTGAATAGTATTTCCTTTTGGGGGGAATTCTGCCAGTTTTCGTCAATTAAATGTTGTCGATCTCCGCCTCTGGTTTCGTTACAGCTGTAGTCAGCAGCAGAGCAGGGGGCTCCGTGGGAGGAGGCCTCGGAGGCGGTATGAGCGGTATGAGCGGAAGCACCGGAGGTTTCTCCGGATATGGCGTAAACGGGGGCTCAGGAGGAGCCTTTAGCGGAGGGTCTGGCTTCGGAGGAGGAAGCGGTGGAATGGGTTTCAGCAGCGGAAGCGGACGAAGTGGTGGCACGACAGTTGTGAAGAAGACCTCATACTCCATGCAGTCCTCTGGCGGAGGGCGATACTAAATGTCCAGCTCCCCCGCCCGTCCCGCGCCGATGGCCTTCCCGAAGAAAGATATGGACCGCTAGTAACCTGCAACCAAACTGGACCTTAACTATAATGAGAATTGTTCTGCGCGCTCAAGGACCCTAATGCTTTCCCCAATCCAAAAACAATCCAAAACGATGTTTTTATTCTCCAAGAGACATGAAATCAAAATACAAAGTCCAGAGTGGTCATTTACTTATAAACATATATTACTGAGTTTTCACGTGTGTATTCCGAAGGCAATGAGGGCCTATGTACAGGTTTCTAGGGTCAGGACACGATTTACATGACAAAAAGTGTAGGTGCTGAGCACTACTTTTCACACACTGGTCTAAGCTCCAGTAAACACCCAGCTGGTACTGTTGACTTTAAAACTAGTTCGCGGTGACTCCAAAATGACCATGCCCCGATGTGAATGGTCGAAAATGACAGTGAGTCAAACAGCCCTGACTGTAGGGCGCAGTTCGTGTTTAGAGAATATCGACCCCAATAAAGCTGTGACACTTACATTAGGTCAAGCATATTGTGTGTCTTCTGTGCAAAATTATAAAATACTTTCCTTGTGTAATAGGCAGAAATTTCACAAAATGTATGTGTACTACATATGACACGTTTTACTTCTGGTTGAAGTGTGTTCCTAAAGGCATACCTCATCCACAAAAAACACGCGAGATACCGACAGGAGGCTGTTTTGGGCACAACACGTCTAGTGACTAAGTACACAACAGTGTTGCAGTTCTCAGTAGAAATTGTCTGCTTGAACCAGTCTCCCATGGGTGAAAACTGGATGTAAATATATGACCAGGAAAAACTTACATAAAATACACAAAACACATCCTTTGGCGAGTATGAGAGATGTCAGATGCTTGACAAAAATGTTGCCCCTGTTTACATATAATAACTCACTCCTTTTCCTCCAAATACAACTAGGGCTTTCACCCACGAATTTGCTCTTAATAAACCTTCTGTGGGAGTCCCAGTAGATTAGTACCGCAGTAGGTGAGCAGATCTGTTCACAGTAAGGCTCACTGAATAGAATGGAGGAAAGAAATAGGAAGTAAGGGGCTTGTGCTAGGGTAAGAGTAGCCCTACTGATGGCTATGTTGCATCCCTTTATAACAGAGCATGCTGCATAGCTCTCACATTCCCCAGTTCCAAGGATGAGATCCCCAGTAACAGTTTCATACTGCAAACTCTGTATTTATTTATTAGAAAAAGTTTAAGTATAGTCAGACTGGCCCTTGACATAGGCTGGCTACCACAGAGCCAAGAGACAAAGGGAAGCCTATTGCTTCTCAGTTTGGTAGATGGTTCAGAGCTTGCGGTCCGACTGTTCCAAAGCAGGTGTCCTGTAATCTCTCACGTGGGCTACCAGCCATTCCCTTTGCTAAGATAAGCCACATTTAGCGCAACTGCTTTACTGCATTTTTACAGCATCTTTGCACTTCAAAATGGTGGTTCTTCCTTTTTTTTTTAATAAAGGCCATTTTCATTGCTTTTCTTGGTCTTATTCATACTGCGTGAGAGAGCTACAACGCAAGGAAGGTTCTATGAACAGAATGAAATACATCTTCATTGGTAAAGTTCATTAGGCAACATGCTGAGTCCTAGCATTATGTCAACTACGGATGATGAAGGGGGTGGCAGTGTTTTTGTATCCCTGACACATATGTATGTATATCTCCATAAGCATATTTCGGAGAAATGTCCTTTGTGGCTTCTGTTTTTTCTTGCTTGAATCTGCTGCCTCTTTGGGATGTTCCGTAATTCATTAAACTACAGATTACAATGACAGGTGTGTCCTCTGCTTTTTTCAACTTTTTGAATTGAATCTAATTTATTGTGAGTGATGGCGAGTGATGTAGACAAGTCTAATGGAACTGATGTGAAGGAAAGTCTCAGATGGGTCTTCTGGGAAGAAGAGCTATTGCCGATGAAAAAGTTTCTCATACTGAGCTCTTGGTACTCATTAAACGCTCCCATTACTCTGAAGAGTCCAATATCATTCTACTTGTGTGTTTGTAATAATTTATGTTTACTTATGGATGGTGGCAAATGGGCAGATCCACTACACCACAGACTTGTGTCCATTCACTCACTCACTCACTGAAACCACGAGGGATATTTCAGCATGCTATGTTATGTTATTTGTACTTATAAAACTCTACTTTCACATAAAAGGTGACTTGGGGCAATATGGAACATGTAAAGATTATTTACTCCGCAAGAGATTTCTTGAACAGATTTTGCGGTGGAGAACAGAAACCTTTTTAAAGATTTTCTGAAGTCTAAGATGTGTTGGATAGAAGTAGGGGCTGTTTTTTAAAGGCTAGGTACTAGTACTGAAGAGACTGTACCCCCCGTTGGAGATTTTCTGGAATGTTCTTAGGCAGAGCTCCCGAAAACTAAAATACGCTGATGTATACTGAACAATTTCCCCTTGCACTAAGAGAAGGCTGGGATTAAAGAATTCTTGGTGCTTCATGTACGTGTGGTTAACCTCAGTCCTTCACCTTAGAGGAAGCAGCGAAGAGAACTGCTGTCACATGAGGCACATGTCCCACACCCAAGAAGAGTCAGACAGCAGAGTTTTTAAGTCTCTGGAGGCACTTTAGTTGGTAGTCTGGCAGTCCCAGGTAGACGTCTTTTAAGAGGTCAGCATGGGACTGCAAAAGTGCCACACTTATTGGCAATAGGCCAGACAATGAATCAATCTCCACAGGGGACACATAATGCAGTTATCTGTTTTTATTCTGGTAAATATCTAACCATTCATAGAGAGAGCTTTATCAAAGATAACTCCCACATAATAGACCTCAGAGACCAGTTTGAGGGCAATGAGCTATATTATATGGCCAAAAAGCTGAAACACAGCCATGATTCAGATTGTCTCACAGATAAACATCTGCTTTCGAAGGATTTGACTTAAATGCATGCTGTGTCATTCGACTATGTATCACTAGCATGCATTACAGCAATGAATTACACCTTTTTGTCACCGTCGTGAACAGACTGACAAGTAACAGCCTTCCATCAACATAATTACGTGCTATCAATCTAAAGGAGTGGGTTAGTGGGATCAGAAGGTGAAGGTAAGCATTAAAAAAGAAAACTAAAGGCAACAATACATTACAAGTTCGAAAGCTCATCTGAAAGGCCTACAGCACAATTTTAGCAACGCTCTGCCTAGTCCTGCATTGGCTAACCATTCAATCAGTACAGAGTTGTTCATCCTACTAAATCACCTTAGTCAGAATTGGATGCAGGCCTTTTTGTAATATATAAAATTATGAATTACTCGTCATCTAGAGACTGACTTTATTTCCTTGTTGATGGTATCGGCTTACAGATCTACGTGAGACGCCAGGTCTCTTGTACAACTAGAGTGTCATTCTCTGGCCCCTTGTGAAGGATGTCATTGGACTGGAGTTTTGTATAATGCGTGCTGACCCATCATTGCCACTTTGCTCTTACTCATGCCGGGTTGGATGGAGGCAAGTATGGGTAGGTGTTACTTCAGCAGAGTCTACTTAAGTGTGTACCGAGTGTATCACCTGCAAATGAGATACAGAAATAAGCATGCATGTGCATTCAAACTAATGTAGTCTATGTGTCTCCTACACTGGCGTTTGCAGTGTTTTGGGTGTCAGTAGGCTCTGATGTCCCACCGATCTCCATCTTTTGCTGTGCCTGGTACTGAATCCAGTCAAACACAAGCAGGAATTTCTCCTCTCATGGCTTGATGTCTTTCTGAATCATCAAGCACTAATCATTTTAGATTCTTACACTATTTCTTTACATCATCGCCCTCTGATTGAATACCTGATACCATGTTGGTTTTGCTTGCAATGACCTGCCCACAGCTTGAACCCGGTCCTGTGGGTCGTTTTTAGGTCGAGCATAAAGGCACACAAGTGCTGCTCTTCTCGACGTGTTGTAATCTGTTCTGTGGCTTTAACCAGACCCATCTCACACCCATCACTTTAATTGGTTCCTGGGCTTGCCTTTCGAAAATCCCTTGATGTCGTTGGTAAATGCTTTACATTTGTCATGCCTTGAGGCTAATTTGTTACCGCCTTGGAGAGTGACCATGTTGCATGAATTATTGCATGATTGGCAATGCAACTTAGTATGGTGCACTACTTTTCTCTTTTGCCTTACCGCATCGTGCTGCATGGCCATATGTTGTTCTTCCTCTTCCTTGTTACATCTTGTTGTTTCTTGCGATGTCTGCAGGGTCTTTATTATTTTTTTATTTTTTTGCAGTTTTATGTAGCGGGAACGTGACACAAAGGTATTGGAGCCCTTTATTTATTTATTTTTCACTTTTATATAGCGGGAACTCCCTACAAAGGTATTACAGTGCTTAACAGAAGCACTGGTTTCATTGCACGAGAACACATTCATTTTTGGTAGCAAGGGGAGATTAAGTGATTTTCTCAGAATCACAGGATGTTGAGCCGGCGCCAAGACTTGCACTGTGCCCCCCAGCTCCAAAGTTGGCAGCCCTGCCCCTTACGCCACATACTCTCCCCTAGGGTTCTTTGTCTGATGCATGTTGGGGCAGTCTGGGAATAACTCTTTTTTATATAGCGCCTGGTAATACAGGTACTGCCAACTCATAGCGCTACAAAGCACGTGCAATTCTTAACAAAATCACTATAATTCAATTCCATCTACCTTGCAGAGATGAAGAAGTGAAAAAGCAATATCAGGATTGTTATCTGTGACATTCTCGGTCTGTGAAGACCTCTGCAGTGGGTACATTAACCAACTGACAAGTAGAGCTTCACATTAAGCGATAGCACATGCTCTTGATAACCTCCAGAGGGTCACCAACCAAGCACATAGGTTCATTCTTGGCAAGAAGATGGCGAAAGGTGTTGTCTCCAAAATGGTGGAAAAGGAGTCATGACTCCAGACCCAATCACTTCACAGCCTCAAGCTTGATAGCAAAAACATCTAGACTTTGGATGTAAATTGGGCCTCTTCAAAAACGGTTCAGTTAGCACAAACTCAATACAAAGTTATTACAGTGCTTTACATGTGCACCGGTTATATTACACAAGAAAACATAAATTTTTGATAGCAAGCGGAGAATAAGTATTTTTCCCAGAATCATAGGATATTGAGCTGCTGCTGAGACTCAAACTGCGTTACCAAGCTCCAAAGTGTGCAACTCTGGCCCTCAGGCCACATCCTGTCCCCTAGAGTTCTTTGTCTGGTGCGTGTTGGGGCAGTCTGGGAATAACTTGTTTTTTTTAAATAGCGCTTGGTAATACAGGTTCTGCCATTTCATAGCACTGCAAAGCAGGTGCAATTCTTAACAAAATTGCTATAAATCATTTGCATTAACCTTGCAGAGATAAAGAGGTGAAAAAGCTATGTCAGGATTGTAATCTGTGACATTTTCGTTCTGTCAAGACCTCTGCAGTGAGTGCATTAATCCACTGAAATGAGTAGGGTTTAACACTTGGCGATAACACATGCTCTTGATAACCTCCAGAGGGTCACCAACCAAGCACCTAGGCTAGTTCAAGGCAAGAAGATGGCAAAAGGTGTTGTCTCCAAAATGAGGGACAGGAGTCATGACTCCAGACCCAAGCACTTCATGGCCTCAAGCTTGATAGCAAAAACATCTAGCCTTTGGATTTAAATTGGGCCTCTTCAAATAGAGTTCAATTAACGCAAACTCGATACAAAGGTATTACAGTGCTTTACATAAGCACTGGTTACACTACACAAGAGCACTTTCCTTTTTGGTAGCAAGGGGAGATTAAGTGATTTGCCTAGAATCACAGGATTTTGAGCCGGCACTGAGACTCGAACCGTGTTCCCCAGCTCCAAAATCGGCAGCTCTGGCCCTTATGCCTCATTATCTTCCCTAGGATTCTTTGTCTTTTGAGTGTTGGGGCAGTCTGGTAATACCTTTTTTTAATACAACACTTGGTAATACAGTTTTTACCATTTCATAGCACTGCAAAGCAGGTGCCATTCTTAACAAATCACTATAATTCATTGGCATCAACCTTACAGAGAAGAAGAGGTAAAAAAGCTGTGTCAGGATAGAAATCTGTGACATTCTCGTTCTGTCACGACCTGTGCAGTGGGTGCATTAACCAACTGACTTGAGTAGAGCTTAAGACTAGGCAATAGCACATGCTCTTGATAATCTCTGGAGGGTCACCAACCAAGCACATGGGTTAGTTCTAGGCAAGAAGATGGCGAAAGGTGTAGACTCCAAAATGGTGGAAAAGGACTTGTGACTCCAGACCCAAGCAATTTGTGGCTGATGTAAATTGGGCCTCTTCAAATAGAGTTCAGTTAGTAGAAGCAGCCAGTTTTCTAACCTTGTAGCACAAAGAAGCTAACATAAGGGTGCCACAGTAAGAGGTGCAGCGTATCATAGGGCACAAAAGGGAAGCAAACCCCATCACTTCCTCCTCTCAGAATTCACTGTTGTCATGGCTTTCACAGTCCCCTCACAGCTAATGCAACCTTGCAGATGTCACTTCCAGAAACACTGTCTAAAACAGAGCTCGAATAGCACTGCTTCCTGTTTGAAGAGGTCCCACTTCGAATACCCCCACATTCGCTGTCACAGTGACAGAGCTCTTTCCCATGTCCCTCTGGTCTCCTGTGTACAATATCACAGCCAGTCTGTTGGAATGAAGCAAAACACTCCCAAGATGGCAGCCTTGTTGTGGTCTCTCCTGCAGTGACAGGCCTGGGAGGGTTTCTGTGGCACCCGGCATACATCCACTACACTCAAAACCAAAACAAATAGGTAAAATACCTTGTCATTCACAACACCACTCTCACAAATGCGAGTCCTATTGTATGGAAATGCTTGTTGTTACATGGAATATGAAGAGACATAACTAGCCTTTGACTACCTTGCTTGCTAAAACTGATAGCTTCTTATTCAAAAGTGTCAGATTATACCCAAACAGGTTGTGAAACTTCATAGAGTAGTTCTTTGATTTTCATTGTTACAGTGAACATGCCAGTTTTACATTCGGAATTCGTATGTGATTAAAAATAATAAGCAATTACATTGCTATATGCATAAGTCTTATTTAAAGATTTAGGTCTAGTCTACTAAATGTCAAGTGAACGTGCTGTGTAATTCATATAGTGGGAGGTAAGATCTGGTTAAGAATTTAATTCTCCAAAAATTCTGAAATGTTTTAAGGCAATGAAAGGTGAACTTTCTCAATCTCACTTCTATCTATTCCTCTATCTCTGCCTTTCATGCATTATTCAATATTGAATACTGTTTGGCATCATGGGGCTTGAATTATCAGAAAATGGTTAATAAAATGCAAAGTTCTTACAAGCAGGGACCCCTAAATTATGTCTTGGCCAGAGCCCTCAAAATCCTTAAAATGATTGCTGTTACACGACAAACATATATCTAGATCCAAGTGCAAAGAGATATGGCTTTATCGATGCTTGTTCAAGCTTTCTTTTTGTACTATTTAGCTTGCGTGGGCCAGGCATGTTAAGCATATTGCTGTTTTTTTATGTCCCAGTTTCTGTGATGGATAATGAATTAAAAATTGTTCCAAACGGGAGGTGTGGGCTGGGAATGGTGGAGTGTGGTGAAGCTGTGTATGTGTGTTTGGGAGTAATATGTGACGCTCCAGACCCCAAAAATTCTTAAGGTGAGACTGAGTAAGGCTATAAATATTTGGCTACCATAGGCAATCTTTGCTACCTACCTCTATGTATTTCAGCTATCTCCACAGAATCTCTCCTGGCTACTTCGGAGCAGCAGTGGTTGAGCTTGTTAGCCCCTTTAATCTGCCCTTTGCCTGCATTCTCGGGCCCACACTGAAGTATATATTATATTCAAGTATACTGCCTAAATTTTCCGCATAGTCCTTTGCAATAGTAATGCATGTGCTGAAAGTGATTGAATTAAGAATGAACACGAGCTCATGTGCCACAATCATATATTTTGTGCAAAATACGTTCCCTCACTAAGGTAGGAATATTTCAAGGACATAGTTTTGCAACAGTAGAAGCCAAGACTAATGGTATTAGTCTATCAGATACAGGCAAGTGCTAACTCCTGCATTTTGATAATGAGGACATTAATGAGGTGTACTTCCTGAAGGGTGCAGGGGTCACTTCTGTGTAATCAAGGAATCAGACTAGGAAGAAAAGCTTCACATTTAGACGTGAGCTTGGTGTTAGCAAGTAGCAGCACAAAGTTTGCTGCCTCAGACATGAACAGGGCTGCACAATTGACTTCGATTCTCCAAAATACCTTTGATTCCTGTTACATGACAAGGTTGTCACCTTGTCATGTCCTTCTCTGATCAGAATCATATCTCTGAAACCTCTCCTTTTAGGTAGCTTGGCGCTCCTCACTCTCTAACCCCTCACTGCCACCTGTCAGAAACCCACAAGGCTTCACCTTAGATCCTTCTCCTCTTCGTATTTTGCCCTGCCCATTCATCACTTCCGTCTGGTTCTCTTACCTACGGTGATGACAACCAAATATTTCTATCATTTTCTTTGTTCACTTCTTACACCCAAACACGGGTCTTTAAGTTCCCCTGAGCCATCCATCAATGTATGGCGTTCATACCGCTTATCCGATGATCAATCTACTTAGCAGAAATGTCTGCTCCTGGGTCCTTTTCTTTTCATAGCCCCTTCACCCGATATCCTCTTACCTTTAAAATCCTTAGCAAGAAAGAAACTTCCATACTTCCTCGAGCATAAAAACATTCCCATGTAACATAACAACAGCAGCCAGATACCGACTATTATAGCCTTAGAACCTGCCGTAGCGGGCTCTACCGGCTATTAAAGGCCCGCTCCCCGCGTTACATGCCCGAGCCAAAGGCTCGGGCATTTAACAAGGGAGAGGGACTTTAATAAAGGCGGGTTCTAAGGCTATTAGAACATTCTGCCACACAGGGCAGAATGTTCTATTAAAAAAAAAAAGATCCACGGAGCCCAAGGGGATTAAACTCCCCTCGGGCTCCGTGAGGCTTTGTTCACAGCTGTTGCTGTGAACAAAGCAAACATTGGAATGTTGGCGCTGCGGGCTTTTACCGGCCAGTAAAAGCCCGCAGCACTCCATTGTTTTCAATGGAGGCCCCAGCATTCCAATGTTCTAATAAACATTAAACATTCAGAAAAGCCACCCATACTTTCCTTCCACACATGCAAGACACAGATATCCTCAGTGGTTCTCAGAGAACCTGAACATTTTAAAAGTTTTCTATTGGGTCTCTATTTACACTCATTTTGCCGCTGGACAAGACAGCACACATTTCTACAAGAAACATATGTTATGTTCCCCAAAATACTTCTACGTTCATACCTCTAATTACCATCACCAAATTGGCTTGTTGACCGACATAACCTGAGCTTGCTCAAAGTTACCATTCCTGGACTTCAATGCCATAAACCGCTGCTCCTAAAACACCCTCTGCTCTCTGCTATACAATTATGTCACATCTCATAATCTACTCTCAGGCAACCTCAAACCTCCAGATGCAGATTCCAGGTTTTGGTCTTTCTTCTTTCTGGGTCACTTGCACTTCTCTCAAAGTGAAAATGTGATCTCTCTTCCTCTCCCTCTCTCGTGCCAACCGCCTTTAAAGTGCTCTCAAAAAATTATTTCATGCTAGGAGAATACATTGACTCGACACCATGGATGGACGCCATTTAGGGGTCGTTAGCTTGCTTCCACCGACCCTTTACACTGCATTTTTGACTCCTGGCCTCAGAGGGTGCAAAATCATTGCCAGGAACACAAGGACAGCTCCAATTTCCTTGTTTTCCATAAATTTTTTATTACAGTAATAGTGAATTCTATCTATAATTCTCTAATAATGGGCTAAAAAATGAATTACAGTTTGCTGGATCATCACCCTCCCTGGCAGCTGAGGTAAGAAAAATGATTCTAAATGTATGTTGTGTGCGTGCTCGTGGGTGAGGGTGTGTTTAAATGAGAGTGAGCTTAGGTATGTATACATGTATGTGTATGTGTGAGCATGCGTATGTGAGTGAAGTAAAGGTTAAATGGGTATGATGTCTCCTCCGCAATGCCTGACATTTCGGTGAATTGACGTTCATGCTCAACACCCTCCTCTATATGTTTCTGTATGGATGAGAATATCCCTTGGATTTAAAGAAGACATGTATCCTCGCCCTGAGTGCCCAGTTGTATGTAAATCTGGAAAACTTATTAAGATATTTTCAAACATATTTAGTGCTTTGAATAATTCCAAACAGATGATGTAACTTTTTGGGTTATTCACCAGAGGAATAGTAAGAGATATCAAGGTGAACTAGCACATCAACCCGGCTTATTTCTTTTAGGAAGTTGAATGACCTTTAAACAGCCATCTAATGGGAGACATTCGAATAGGTTGTCCTTGATATTAGGAAACTTGTGGCTCTAACAAGTTTTGTCTGTAAGGAATTCGTATATGATGGATTTCAGAAATGCATTGCAAGATTTGAGATAATTGGTCCTATGATTCCTTTTAGTTAATTTTCATATTGAATATTTTATTGGATTCTATAACATGTTTTATTCTATTTATTGTAAACATTTTTGTAATGATTTGTAGTATTAGCATACAAATAAACGCAATTCAGTTCAGCGTAACACTGGGCTGGACTATTCAATTTAGAGTCTGTTGACTGACGGATGAGTTCTGAGCTCTTTCTCCCTACACCACCACTGTGAGAAGCCTGTGACAGCTCTCCTTCACTAAGCTGAGTGTGGAAATGGCTGTACTTGACCAGTGTGCAGAGCCCTAGTACTATGGACCTCAGCACACCAGCGGCAAACAACCTTAGCCATCAATTTGGGCCCAGTGGCCCTTTTTGTCCTCAGTGCCTCTTAATGGGGTCTGGCACATCCCATCCTAATTGAAAAACACTTATGTACCATGTAACTGTTCATATCTACAGGACTTACTGTTCAAACCATATACATTTTTTCTCAGCGAAAATAAACAGTCAAGCCTCAGCTATCAGTTCGTGTCCCTTTGCAGGGGCAAATACATGCAAATTCAATTTTAACCACTGGTAATGAATTACTCTGTTCAAGGTTCCAGTCTAGGGTCCTTGTGACTACTGTACTGCCTGCTGTAGAAAGAGACAGCACATGTACAAATCCAGTCTTGGCATGCACACCAACAAGCAAACTCTAGTCTGAGGTGTGTGGCCACATCCTGTCTGCATAGGAACATGAACAACTCCAGGTACGTTTCAACCTTACTGGGCCTCATCTCAGCTGTAGCTTGTGTCAACTAGCATGGAGCAAGGTTTGAGCTTGCCCATCACTCTTAGGGAGACTGACTGAGACACCCAAAAAAGTGATAAATGAAATCATTGACTTTATCTCAGCTACTGGTAATCACTCCTCTGCTTTCCAGTACTTTGTTTCTTGCTCATTTTCTGCTGTAAGGAGTAGGACCAAACCATATTTATATCAATCCTGGCTGCATTCTATATCCCTTAGACCAGGGATGGCATGAGCAGTGCCAAGGGCAGAAAAGGGCAAGCAAGGGGTAGTAGCTGACTGCTTAGGCGGCGCCTCCTAATTAAATTCAGTTATAAATCAACGGACTACGTGGACAGATTGAGTCTCTCATGTCACTTTTAGATGACATGAAAATGGTTACAAGAAAATTGCATGGGTGCTGCTGAGAGAGTTCACTACAGTATTATAATGCTTCATTTGTATTATATTTGTATATATGGAATTAGCCAATACCTTTTGATTTCACTAGAATTATATACATATTATCATTTCTTATAGGGGCTTTCAATCAACCCTCTTCATAATTGGTCATTTGCGTTTTTTATTTGCCCACTAAAGAATAACATACAGCAGTGGGTCAGCTTCGTTTAGACATTGGAGTGATGGGATATGCTCTTCCACAAGGATAACATCTTCACAGTATGGCGTTTCCCTTAGTGCCAGGTGCTACTAGAGATGTGCTTTTTGTGACAAAACCTTTTTTGGGCTTCCAGTCAATTTGCTTTAAGCTGGTGCCCCACAGATTCCCCCAACAATAGAGTTTTACAAAAACCATAACAAAACAAAGCAAGCATTGGCAAAATCAAAAAGGCTTACAGACAATGCCAGAACTGCTGGTTTTGCCAATGCTTGTTTATGGCCCATACAAACAAATTGTTTGACTTGATGTCCCTGGTGTGGTTTTCTCACAACTTTCTACCTTCCATCTGCTTTTTTTAACTTTGTTTTGGTGGCCTCAGGAGTCTGTGCACTTTACCACTGCTAACTAGTGCTAATGTGCTTGTGCTCTCTCCTTTAAACATGGTAACAATGGCTTACACCAAATTCGCACATTTAGTTTTATTTGTAGGACCCTAGTGCATCCAAGTCCTGTAAATTAGATGCTACTATTGGGCTCACAGCACTTATTGTACAACCCACTTATGTAGCATTTTAAACATGTCACAGGCCTGCCATTGCAGCCTGTCTGTGCAGTTGTAAACCGCCATTTTGTCCTGGAAAATAAACCTGTTGCTAGGTTTAAACACTCTTTTTAATACATAAATGTCACCCCTAGGATAGGCCCTTAACAGCCCAGAGGACAGGGTGCAGTGTATTTAAAAACCCGGACGTGTACCTTGAAATTTCACATGTCCTGGTAGTGAAACACTCCCAAATGTGTCCTCCAGTACTGAACGGCCTACCACTTCCATAGGGCAAAATTGGGTTATCTAATTACATTTAATAAGTGTTAACTTCAAATTGGAACCAAGTAGGAATATCAAGTTTGGTGTCTAGAGCATTGTAATTTAGAACCCTCTTTCATGATAAAGTCGGAGTTCAAGTCACAGTTCCTAAAACGCTACTTTTAGAAAGTTGGGTTTTTCTTATCCCAACCATTCGGTGCCTGCAGCCTGTATCCTGGGTCACATGACTAGGTGTAGTTGACAGTTAGACTCTGGGTATTGTTCCTAGACAGTGAAACAATGGGGAAATAGGCGTTGGCAGAATGGGCCATCTTTGACTTGATGAGGAGCTGTGATCTACCACACTTGCACATCAAAAAGGCTTTGCCTGAGCACACTCACAAAGGGTTTGACACTAGTCTTTTGTGCCCTCAGCAAAGCTGGGGCAAGGACAGGGCGGCAGGAAATTCCAAGCACCTCTGGGGCTTGAAACCTCTAGGACCTTCTTTTACTTCAAAGCTGCCACACCTCTGGATCTGTGGAAGACTCAGAAGAACTGCTTTGATGCTCGGCTGCAAGAAGGGCAGTTACTCTGCTGCCCTGCTTGTTTGTTGCCATGCTTCTCTGCTGCTTGATGCACCTACTACCTCAGTAGAAGGAGTGGAGATGCATCTTAAGCTTAAGCTCATTTGAGTGACTCTAAAGGCTACTTGGCTAGCATCCTGATCATAACCTAAAGGACAGAAACGGCTCCAACCATCTTGAACCCAGCACCTGGGCTCTTCCTGCTGTGAGTATTGCCCCCCAAGTGGTGCCACCCCAGCCCTGGACCCTTGGAAGTGGGCCTAAATGTGCTCTGCCAGGCCAGTTGTAGTCAAAGCAGGACAAATGCTGCACAACACATCGCCTCTCAGCTTCACATTGGATCTGCTGTTGTGTGACGCATCCCTGATGCAGGACCCCACGGCTCTTCAGAACCAACAATGTGCAGACCTCCTCAGCACAGGACTTCGCATCGCAGCCCTGCAAACCCTGAGAATGCTTGCTATGCAACTCATTCTTAAGTCAGGACATCGCATTGCAGCCCCACAGCTTTCCAGAATCACTGATGCACAATGCATCCTTGGTGCATTACCCCTCACCACAGGCCATCGGACTGCATGGCACATCCTCCATGCGGGATCTCACAACACTACGCACCACAGGTTTGATGTAGTTTGATCAGGGTGCTTAACGTGGGCTTTATATCCGGCCTGCGCTCCCTCACTGTCGGCTTGAACTTGTGACTTTATCCCAGTCTGGCGCGACCAGATGCCCACAGTTGGCACTTTCTTTTTTTAGGCAGTATTTCCTTTTAAATCTTTATAATTGCATATCTCTGGTTATACTGATTGGAGTTTTGTTGCTTTGGTCTCAAATAAATTGTTACTTTCACTCTATTTTTCTAAATTGGTGTGGGAGTTTTTCTTGTGTTGTGTTTTCCATTTATTACTGTTTGAAGTGCTGCATAAACCCTTTGCAAATTGCCTATAAGTCACGCTTAACTCCTTTTGTGGCAAGCTGTCAGAGAGTTGAGCTCAGGTTAATTTGGTGTTTGCTTGTGGTTTACCCTGACAAGAACTGTGGTTGCTGCTTGAGTAACCCCCCAACCAAATTGAAGTGAGCATAAGTGGGTGTTTCAGTTGGTAACTCACTCCAGATGTGAGGATTCTAAAGGAATCCGATTCACAACACACGGCTAGTCGGAATGTTTCTGTTACAGTGCCAGAGCTATTATAGCTTTCAAAGGCAGGCAGCACAGCAAGCAATATGTACTTCAATGTAAAAATTCAGCAGAATTAGAAAATTATAGACATCAGCATAATAAACCTTTTTTTATGAGCTTATTATGTTGGAATGCATTATAAGCAAGGTGTGCTTATTTTAACACCCCATAAAAACCTTTACCAGGCATAATGGTTTATTCAATTGCAAAGTCATGTTTAAGCAACAATCACAAAGCCGCAGATGAGGGCAATAAAACATACTGGAGAACAATTTAAAAAAAGTCGAGCAGGTAGAATTGGATAAGCCAGTGCCACCCGTGAGCTTCATTAGAATAAAAGCAATCTCAAAAGGTGTGAAACCTGTCTGTTATAGTGGCACTCTTTTAAGAGATGTCCCTCTTTGTCATTCTGGGTTTCCTCAAAAATTTTATTATTATGAAGTAATTAACTGCATGTAAGATACTAATAAAAATGCATTCACGCGTTTAATAGTACAGTGCTATTGTCAAATTTGAGCTTATTACCACAGTACAAGCAATCAAGTTAAGGAAAAGACTTTTCACTGCCTCACAGATTGGATGTAACAAGTACTTTAGGTGGGGGAAATAACTTTTATAACTCTCATAATAATCTCAATATCCCTTCAGTGTGAGTTATATTGCTGCACAGATTTAAGCTCACGTTTTCTCGTTTTGCTTAAATAACTTTTGTAAAACAAATGCGCATGAAAAAATGTAATGGCGTAAACCACATATCCAGATGAACAGAGTATATGCCATTTACCATTGTTACAGGAGGGTAGGGACATCTTGCCTCATTTGAGGCTTCGTCTCATGTGTGTCATGGACCCCTACCGCACAAACAGTGGTAATTAAATACCATATTATGTATATTTATTACCTACTGGGGGTTGCCAGTAGGTAGTTATAATTAGGACCATGTTTCCATAGAAAAAGTGTTTTGTGACTTGCCTATATCTTTGTCACCATTTGACGAATTTTCATGAAATGTTCCAAAAAAAGTGCCCTAGTAATTCTTCTTCCGTACAGAAAGTTTTGGGGTGATCTGTCAAGAAGAGGCAGAGAAAAAGGGAGGGGGGGGTCAAAATAGTTGCGTTTCCCATGTTAATTTCCATAAGATCTTTGAACATGACTACATCCCAAACCACTGGACAGAATAACACCAGATTTTACAGAACTCCATTCAGTAGTTTATGAGAAATTAAGGAAAATCCACATTTGTATATTTCTGGCAGCGAATAAATTGCGAATATTGTAACTGGCTGTCTACAACTTGACTAGAATGTTGCAGCAACCATTTTATGTTATGGGAGAGGGTACCTGGAGCTAAAAATAGAGATGATAAGTAGAATAAGGGATGAGGCTGGAGGTACCTTGACCTCAGGGTGTGATATAGGGGTGTTGTAGGGTCAAATTATGGATTTAAAATGATTTATTTTCACCATACGCAATATTCATGAGTATCCTCAAATATTTACGAATATCCTCAAATATTCGAGGATATGCCACAAAAAAATATTCACAGACTCATTCATACACTAATACATGCACTCAGAGACTCAGGGGCCCACTCACATACCCACTCAGACACTCATGTAGCCACTCAGACCCACTCAGAAACTCATACACCAACTTTCAGACCCACTCACATATCAACTGACAGAGACATGCCCTGTGATCAATCCCTTGTACTCACAGCAAAAGACTGTGTGTGGGGTTGGGTGGTTATAAGGACTCAGCTGCAGGCCTTGCGCCAACCCCCGCCACGGTGAATGGTTGGATTAACATATAGTAATCCAACGGTGGTGTTTGGATTATCATATAGTAATTAAAATGACTTTCTGTTAAAAACCATAGAAATTCAATTAAAAATCCATAGGTTACAGGGACGTTATAGTTTGGCTCACATTTTAAACGTACGAAGCCATAGAAATTCACCAGTTATAGAGTTACCTCAAGTAACTATAACTCGTGCCCTAAGATATCTATAACTTGTGCCCCTGCCATGCACAGTTTTTTCGTCAAAATTTTTACTGCTAATATTACATTGAGATTATCAATGATATTATCAAAGATGTCATGAGTGCCGTAATTTGAGGGGTAATTAGCAGTGCATGGCGAGAGCGCGACATGGCTGACAACACTTCAACGGCTTCCTTGTTGAAGTGTTGTCAGCCAATCAGAACTCAGCACGAGATCTGGAGGAGCTGCGAATACTTTGTATCCCTATATACACCAGTTTGTTTTCCCCTTATTATCTCAAAAACTACTGAACAGATTTACACCAAAACAAAAAAGGATTTCCTTCTGGACCAGGACCTACTTTTCTGCTAAATTCGGCGTAATTCCTTTCAGTAGATTCAGTGCTTTCGCTGTTCAAAATCCATATGGGAAAATTAATGGGGAAAATGTGTTTTGTGAACCCAAGTTTTGCTCTTTCCCCCTGGACAGATCACCCTGAAGCTTTCCAGACAGCAGCTGACATGACTGGCAAATTGTTTTTTCGAAGATTTGTGAAGATTCGTCAAGCGGCACCAAATATATAGGCAAGTAAAAAACGCTTTTTATATAGAAAGTAGGTACTAACTATAACTACCTAGTGGTGACTGCCACTAGGTTTTACACACACACACACACACATATATATATATATATATATATATATATATATATATATATATATATATTTTTTTTTAAATATTTCGGAAGCAATAAGTATAGTATAAGGCTATTCGGCAAAAGCCTTTGTCAGAGCTTCATTTGTAATAATAAGTGAACATAAACTGAAGACTGACAACGGCACCCATCCCAAATGGGGCAAAAATAAACTAATCATTTCTAGTATAGTCACTAAAATGCTTTTGCATATGGCATATTAGATAGAAGGCGTGAGAGAGGTAAACACTAGGAGTATGCTGAAAAATTGTATTTTATAAAGATAAACACATCCAGTCAAAGTGGGCGGCACCTCCGTCAGTGCACCAAAAATATCACAAAACAATCAAGCACTAGTAGGTAATTGGTTCAGTTATATGTAAGAATAAAGAGAGACATAATTGCATGATCCCAGTAAGCCATATCAGCGTCCTTAACCTTTTTCATCATCACACATGTGAACAAACACACAAATATACATACATCAGCACACAAATGAAAATCACAAAGTTAATCCACGAGGAAGCTGATAAATGATGCGAGATTGTGTTGTGCCCGTGTAAAATGTATGTGGCAGAATCTAAGGGCCAGATGTAGCAAATAAAAAATTTGCGAGTTGCAAAGTGCGAGTCCATGCGACTCGCAATTTGCAACTCGCAAATTGGTATGCAGTACGGTGTCTCAGACACCGACTGCGACTCGCTATGGGGTCGCAATGACCCACCTCATCAATATTCATGAGGTGGGTCGCAAATTGCGGCCCCATAGCGAGTATAGGCACTCGCAAACATGGAGGCCTGCTGTCGTCAGCAGACCTCCATGTTCGTGACTGCTTTCAATAAAGCAGTTTTTTTTTTTTAAGTGTAGCCCGTTTTCCTTAAAGGAAAACGAGCTGCACTTAAAAAAAAAAACGAAACCTTTAGTTTCGGTTTTTTTTCAGGGCAGGTAGTGGTCCCTTGGACCACTACCTACCCTGAAAAAATAGTTTTGGGTCCATTCACAAAGTGGAAGGGGTCCCATTGGGACCCCTTCCAATTTGCGAGTGGATTACCATCCACTTGAAGTGGATGGTAACTTTGACACCATTTGCGACCGCGTAGGCGGTCGCAAATGGTATTGCATACCACTCAGAATCGCAAATAGGAAGGGAACACCCCTTCCTATTTGCGATTCTGAAATGCATATTGCGAGTCGGTCCCGACTCGCAATATGCATTTCTGCATAGCAAAGAGGCATTTGCGCCTCGCAAACGGCGATTTTCGCCGTTTGCGAGGCGCAAATCCTTTGCTACATCTGGCCCTAAGAATCCAGTGAAATATAAGGATTGCTATAAGATGACAATTGTGACATACTTCAATAAGGTGAAATGTAAATATTGCAATGATTTGAAAGACTGGTATGATGTAGGCATGCTAAAAATAAATAATGTTCTTTCTGAAAGAATAGATATCCAAAAATCCCTACTTTATATCTGTTACTGAAAATACATAAAAATAAACAGATGCCGCATTGGAGATCAAACATCTCAGCGCAGAACAATCTGTTAGAAAATACTGAAATGCATTGATTATTTTCGAAGGCATTATACCAAAGACTTCCTCAGGAAAAGTTATGATATTGTATGGGAAGAAAGCTACAAATTCAGTTCAAATTGCTTTATTTCAGTTGGTCTTAACCAGTACAGTACGCATAAAACATTAAAAAAATTGTTAAATATTAACAGTTCATAAAAATACAAAATACAATATGAAAACTTGCTGAAAATCGTCGTTCTCATACAAGAATATTACATAAAACACAGAAAGACAAATAAGGTACACAAAACTCTTACCAGGCGGCAAAACCTCAAACAAGGTATGCTGTGCTAGTCAGGAGTAGTTGGAAAATATAAAGTGATGTTCCCGAATTTAGCAGGGATATTAGTCAAGTCTGCACTAGTTTACAAATGACTATTTCACTTTAATTTACTCATGCTAAATAAAAGCCTCTAACAATCTGCTTATTTGCAAGAAACATGCATCTTTTTCTACCAACATGTACATAATAAAAAAGAGTAACAAAGTCCATTGAACTGTTAATGTCTAAAGTGCACTGATCGTTTGTAGTCTTTCTAAAAATCATGTTATAGCAGCCTCACCCTTTTTGTTTGCCTAATATGCCTGATTGATTGCCAACATTTTGAAACAGAGAAAACAATGCAACTTCCGTTTCCCAGTATTCGGTAAAGTGGAATAATCCAAAGCACACATTGTTTTGCGTGTAGGCGCTACAAAAGAAATAACAGGTGCTCTTCTTTCTCTACAGCCTGACACCCCATATGGTAGGGCGTATTTGGTTTAATACCTTTAGCCCATGTGCAAGTGAAAGTAGCAAGTGGGAGTATCCCTAATCTAAATTTTATAAACAGGGCTGTTGTGCATGGGGTTAATATAATCCATAAATATAATCAGAAAGTCTACTCAACTGAAGTTCAGTGAGTCAGGTAATTGTGACAGTATTCCAGTATTGCAGTTTCCCAATTTTAGATGTATTTGCTGGAAAAGAGGCGAGAGGTAGCCAATATTCACTCATCCCTGGTCTACCCAGCCATGTCATTATAAAACACAACCAGGGGATCATATGAGACAAATATTTACCTAGTAAATCTCAAAGGCATTCTCTGTTTTTTGGCTTTAAATAGGCTATATTTGTAAATGATGTTAAATGGATCAGTGGTGCAACTGTTGGAAGTTGCAGCAATGATCTAATAAAAGGTTTCTATCCTTTTTCAAGTGTCTCCAGCTTACAGCTGCCCCACAGTTTTGCACTGTACAGGGCTTGTGCCTTGTAGACCTCAACAGGCGGAGATATATGGCAAGTTGAGGCTCGGCTAGCAAATTTAATAATTGCTGAGGCAAGGTTTTCAAGATTAGAGAGCTTTTCTCAATTTGGCCTTTCCAATTATGAGAATCTGTATGTCTCACCCCTAGGTAGTAAAATGTGGCTAACCTTGCTGAAACTTTACATTCCGGAAATACACTACCCTTTGCTCTTCTTCAGAAGTTAAGCACCATATATTTGGGTTTGGCTAAATTTATTTCCAGCCAATGCCTCTTGCAAAAAGGATTGAATCACTCCAGGAGGATACCTAAGCCCTTTGGGGTTTTTGAGAGGAAAAGGTGTCATCAGCAAATAATAGACCTAGAACCTCTGAGACAGCAAATGTTGGTGAATGGTTTTCACAATCTATCAAATATATAATACAACCATTCATAAACAGTGAGAAATGGTAGGTGTCAAAGCACAGCTATGGCAGACTCCTCTGCTGCTTTGGATATCCTCTGTGCTTTTACCCATTTAAGCCCCACCTGACCTTGGCAAAGGTATCCATATAGCTGTTTAATCAAGTGCAGGAGGCTAGTTTGAACAGCCATTGTATCTAATACTCTCCACAGCTTCCCCCTCGGAAATAGGTTGATTGCAGCCTGGAAGTCTACAAGAGAAACATACAGACTGCCTCAATCTATGTCTGCTGTTTTCCAATTTATGGTGAGAAAGCATAGTATCAGGTCTAACGTGTAAGTGTTTGCTTTAGAACCAGCTTAAAAGCAGGTAAGCACCTTGTGTTCAGAGATTCACTCCCAAAGTCTTGTAAGAATGTACTTACTATAAGTCTTTTGTATGTTATCAACATGGCTTATGGGAGAGTAATTGGGCGGGTTATTTCTAGTTCCCTTCTTAAAAATCGGCATATTTTCTGCTTCTTTCCAAGAGCTTGAGATTGGGGCTCCTGCAGCTATAGCTTTAGATAATTTGTTTAGGTATGGTCCTCATATTAATCATTCTGAACAATACAGATCTGAAGGAATCTAGTCAAGGCCAGGGCGTTTTCGAGATTTTTAGGCCCGTATTGCACTTAAAGTTTCTTCCTTTTAAACACCTCCCTCTCTCTACTGTCCCCTTCATTTTATTTTGATACTTTGGGCGAAATATCTTCAATGCTACATTCACCAGGAGATTTCGAATAAAGTGCTGGAAAATGTTCTACCCACTCCCCTGATTGTATGTCCTTGCACTCTCCATGTGCCTCTAGGTGCCAGAACCCTCTACTCTCTTTTGTCTTGGCCGTCTCTAAAAAATATTCCAATATTTTTTTCCCAGTTGTGTTTGAGGGTTTCAATGATGTTTTTGTACTTCTGTCAACATTCAATAATGGTATTCTTTCCCTTATTTTGTATAGTCTTAATGAGTGCAGTCTTTGCATCTCTGCAATCACAGTTATTCCTTTCAAAATTTGAGGCCCGCCTGAAACGAACATGGAGTGGGCCACTCTCAATGGCCCACCACCTTTCACTTTTGCTGAGGGCCTAAGTTATGCCATTGTTGCCTATCACAGGAGAATCATTGCTCCTTTAAGCCCTCTAGCCCTAACAACCTAACCAAGTTGAGAGGAATTTTGTCACATCTTCTATTTAATGAATTTTATTCCCTTGTGAGCACAAAAAGGTGGTAAGAGGGGAAAACGTATCCAAATATTAAATTTCTTTAGATTTTAGAAATTGTTTAAACTGTGAGATGCAGCACAGGTAAAGAGGCAACAGCTTAGAACCCAGAAAACTGACTGACCTGCAATCTTATCAACTCTGCTTAAAGTGAGGGGTCCTGAGCAGAAATGGAATCTCTAAACTAAATGAATTTTTAGGAACATACGCCCTCAACAGATTAACCAGAAATCGGCTTTATTCTGTCATAGGTCCTACGCACCAAGTTGACTGTCTTGAAATCCACATCTTGTTTAACTGGTAGCCAGAGAGAGGCTGATCGGCAGTGGAAATGTGAACACACAGGCAAAAGTGTTTCATTTGTGCAATGTGCATGTATTGCCTGGCTACGTTTTTGGAATGAGTCCCTGAGTAGATGCAGTCACAATAATCCTAGTTTGAAAACACACAGGTCCCTACCACGGTGGAATTAATAGTGGAGAATAGGAATGGCAGCACCTTTTCTTAGAAGAACGGCTAGAAAACAGAGCACCAGACTTTTTGCACCTTCTCACAGAAAGCAAGATCCTGATAGAAAAAGTCACATTTCTAAGCAAGGTTGTTGACACTAGCAGTGGCCCGAGCCGATCGAGTCAGCAATTGGCTGACAAGCAGACAGTGCCATTGCCGATCACAAGGATTTCAGTTTTGTCACCATTCCGTTTCAGGATGTTAGCAGCCCTCCAGTTGTTCATTGTAACCACACAGTCCCACAAAGTCCCAGTAGAGTTAGCTGAAGACTAACCAAATTAATTGGCTATCATCATCATATGAAACCAAACAACCATACTAACTACAGCAAAGGTTGAACATATGGGGGAGGGGGGGGAGGCAGAACCCTGCTGTACCCCACTCTTCAGGTTCAGTTCCCCAGTTCTATAAGAAGTGCAGTGAAAATGTGTGCCCCATTATGAGTCTAGAACTGGAACCATCCATAACTGGGCCCTGAGACTGGCTGCGCTTTGACAGCTGATCAGGATACAGAAGTCAGCCGCACTGAACCCCAGGGTTGTATTTCATAACAGACCAGTTCGACCTTCTGCATCTCGAATCATATGAAATTCATCCAAAATGACTATGCTATGTTATGCCAGGGTTGCAAACTAGTCTAGGCTCAGTATGATGTTATCTTTGAATTAAGAAAATTACAGTGATGGGCAATAGTTCCAACAAATAGCTGTCTCACAACCAGGTTCTTTTAAGTAATCAAGGGGATAGGAACCAAACTAGAAATCAAGGAGAAATTGATTAAATTGCAAAATAGTGCACCTCTGATGGGAGCCAAGACCTCAAAGATGGCCACCCCATAGGTGGTATTAGAAGAAAAAAACAATTCAACCTCTTTTAAAAACCAATCTTCTGTCTTTAATTTTCATACACCAGAAGTCTTCAAGTGTGCACTTCTCATAGCATCTGTGAAGGTAGCCTGCGTTGTGGGGGCTGATTAGGCATGGTCAGGACCACACACATCTAGAGAAAAAGTCTACATAACTTATTAGTCTAATGATATTGAATGATAAGTTCAAAAATTATTACCCCAGAGTTTCATTTTTTTCACTGTTCAGCAAACTGGACATAGAATTAAAAATTCATTGGAATAAAGAAAAGCACTTCGGGAAGAAGCATTTCTAGCAGTAGGAGAACATTCCTTATTACAATCTATTTATTTAAGGAATAATTTGGTCCACAATAGTACCTCTTCAACTCAGCTAGGTTTCCCTTCTTTGACTGTTAGGATGTCCTATTTCATTTTATCTTGCTAGTTCAGAACGTGACGACGTCTATAGAAAGAGACTGGCTGCAATCTTGAAAGTGTCTGTCGGGGTGATCAAAAGAGCATAATTTAAATATTTCAGTTTGTATTCTGCTCATGGAATTCGATTCACCAAAATGCCAGGGATAGCGGAAGTGACAACACACACCCTTTGCCTTATTGACATCCAAGGACGTGACATCTTATGACCTTTGACCCAGATGACAATACAATAAATAATATCCTTAAAGTTACAGTAAACTGTGTCATTAATATAAAACTACAACAGAAACGTCACTTTTGGACACACCTATGTTAGGGTGCTGTCATAATCTTTGAAAGTGGTGAGGTGAAATATAATACTTGACCTAAACTATACTGAGCAAAGCGAAAGAACCAGGGGCCAGATGTAGGAAAATTGCAAATTGAGACTTGCAATTTGCGAGTCCTTCCGACTCGCAAATTTCAAGTCGCAATTTGCAATGCAGACACCGTCTCAGACACCATCTGCGAGTTGGTATGGGGTCTCAGAGACCCACCTCATTAATATTAATGAGGTGGGTAGCAAATTGCGGCCCCATACCGACTATAGGCACTCTCGAACATGGAGGCCTGCTGTAGTCAGCAGACCTCCATGTTCGTGACTGCTTTTAAATAAAGCAGTTTTTTTTTTTAAGTGTAGCCCGTTTTCCTTAAAGGAAAACGAGCTGGACTTTAAAAAAAAACTGAAACCTTTAGTTTCGGTATTTTTTCAGGGCAGGCAGTGGTCCCTTGGACCACTACCTGCCCTGAAAAAATTGTTTTGGGTCCATTCACAAAGTGGAAGGGGTCCCATGGGGACCCCTTCCAATTTGCGAGTGGGTTACCATCCACTTGAAGTGGATGGTAACTGCGACACCATTTGCGACCGCATATGCAGTCGCAAATGGTATTGCATACCACTCCGAATCGCAAATAGGAAGGGAATACCCCTTCCTATTTGCGATTCTGAAATGCATATTGCGAGTCGGTCCCGACTCGCAATATGCATTTCTGCATAGGAAAATGCGATTTGCAAGTCGCAAACGGCAATTGTTGCCGTTTGCGACTCGCAAATCGTTTCCCGCATCTGGCCCCAGATTCATTTGACAAGGTTCGGTGGTAAGGGGTGATCTCCACATGAAAATGTCGAATAAAAGAGGACAAATAGTGCATTTTAAAGCAAACATTTCAAATAAATCTGTAAAAAAGCCATGGGCTATGAAAGGGGAGTCGTTAAATACATAAGACCTTTCATGATGTGCCAAACCAATGAAACTTCCTGTTTCACAGGTGATGGCCCTCTTTTTTTTCAAAATGTGCAATTGCTGCTCCCATATGCCTAAAATAAACTTCACTGTGCCAGCATTTTGCCATAGATTCCCCCTATATGCCATAGGTGCCACCTTATACCAACAATTACATACACTATGCCAGTCCCGGAATTTTGCAATCAATGTTATCCATGCACCATGGGTACCCCTTATGATGAAATGTACCTCTAGTATGATAAGGTGAGCATTTTGTCACGTTTGTCCCCTCCTATATGCCACAGCTGTCATCCTTTATGTCAAGAATCCCCTATAATGTGTTAGTGCCAGCATTTAGCCATGGGTGTCCATACCAAAAATTACCTCCAGTATGCTTGTGCCAGCCTTTTGGCATTGAAGTCCCATATAGCACATATTGGCCCTCATTATGACATTGGCGGTAAATTCCACTTACCGCCATACCGACTGCCGCTAACATACCACTGCCACACACACAACAATCCGTCACTAGTCAGACACACACACAAATCCGCCAGCCCGAAGGTCAGTGATAAAGTGGCGGTAGTAAAACCACACCGTTACGCCAAATGAACAACGCCCATCACATTATGATACACAAATCACCACAGCGGACATTCAATGGCGGTAAATCATTGATGGTACATACCGCTGCGCTGAAAATACACACACACTAACAAAACAGCACCACATTGGACAATCAAACTACACACACCTGACACACATACACACACCACACACACACACCACTATAATACACACACCCACAGTACCCACAAACCTTTACGACTACTAACCATTGCCAACAGACTGACATCATGACTACTGACAAGACCAGACCCACACACCACCATCACCTATACACCGCCCACGCACCTTACAACACACACCCCAACACATCACCCTACACACCATCACACACACCACTCACACTGCACTCATAGCACCACAACAACACCCCAGATTCTCTGAGGGGGAGCTGAGGGTTATGGTGGAGGAAATCATCCGGGTAGAGCCACAGCTATTTGGATCACAGGTGCAGCAGATATCCATTGCTAGGAAGATGGAGCTATGGCGGAGAATCGTGGACAGGGTCAACGCCGTGGGACAGCACCCCAGAACAAGGGATGATATCAGGAAGAGGTGGAACGACCTACGGTGGAAGGTACGTTCCATTGCAGCAAGACACCAACTCGCTGTACAGAGGACTGGCAGTGGAACCCCACCTCTTCCCCACAACTAACAACATGGGAGGAGCAAGTCTTTGCAATCATACATCCTGGGGGCCTGGCAGGAGTAGCAGGAGGAATGGACTCTGGTAAGTCAACTCTATACTACTACTACCCCCTTACCTGCATGCCATCACATACCAGGACCAATAGTGGGGCACCAACATCTGCCAAAGGGTACAGTGAGTGGGCATAGAAGTAGGAATTCACAGCCTGCCAGTGACAATGTTACACATCAAACTGTAAATGAAATGTGAAATAACACTGTCTTACCTGTGTGTCATTGGAAGTATTGACAATGACTGCACTTCTGTTGTCCTCATGCTCTGCCTCCTCATCCCCACTGTCCACAGGGTCCACTGCTGCCACACGGCCATCTCCAGCCTCCTCCTCCTGCAGAAAAGGCACATGGCGGCGCTAGGCAAGGTTGTGCAATATACAGCATGCCATGATGACCTGGCAGACCTTCTTGGGTGAGTAGCATGGGGATCCACCAGTTAGATGGGGGCAACAAAACCTGGCATTCAGGAGGCCGAATATCCTTTCTATTATCCTTCTTGTTTGCCCATGTGCCTCATGGTAACGTTTCTCTGCCCTTATCCTGGGATTCCGCACAAGGGTCAGTAGCCATAAGAGGTTGGGGTAACCAGAGTCACCTGCAAATATAGAGGAGCAACTGTTAGCCAAACACTCACCCTTAGGGCCCCAACATACCTATACACCAACATCCACTGGGTGGAAACCAGGGCTCACCTATTAGCCACACCGTGTGCCTCTGGAGTTGGGACATCACATTTGGGATACTGCTATTCCTCAACATAAAGGCATCATGCACAGGCCCAGGATATTTAGCATTGACGTGGGAGATGTACTGGTCCGCCACACACACCATCTGGACAATCATGGAGTGAAAACTCTTTGGATTTCTGAAGACCTGTTCATTCTGCCAGGATGGGGGGGGGCAAATGCAATATGTGTTCCATTAATTGCCCCAATGATGTTGGGGATATGTCCCATTGCATAGAAGTCAGCTTTCACTGTGGCCAAATCCTCCACCTGGGGGAAAACAATGAAGTTGCACATGTGTTTAATCAGGACAGCTAACAATCTGGTCAGCACTATTGAGAACATTGGCTGTGACAGTCCTGCTGCCAAGCCCACTGTCACTTGGAAAGAACCAGTTGCCAGGAAATGGAGCACAGATAGCAGTTGCACAAGAGGGGGGATCCCGATGGGGTGACAATAGCAGATATTAGGTCAGGCTCCAATTCAGCACACAGCTCTGTGATTGTGGCCTTGTCAAGTCTATAGGTGAGAATAATGTGGCTGTCCTCCATTATTGCCAAGTCCACCAGGGGTCTGTACATGGGGGGATGTAACCATCTCCTATTCATCTGCAGTGGTTGCAATCTATGTGGCAAAAGAGTGATCAGCTGGTCATTATCTGTACATAGCAACCACTACAGTTCTATGAATATTATGATTGTTTAGGTGTGATAGGTCCAAAATGTGAATTTGTGTAATGTGACACAGCTAGGATCCATGGCCTGCACTCCCCCCTGAAATGGCATCTGCCTGTCCAGTATGGAGGGACAGGTGGAAGTGAGGTAATTCCGCTGACTTTGTGCGCCGTTGCGGGAGGCGGTCAAGAACTGCTGTGCAACTCCTCATTGGTTGTCCGCAGCGGTAGGTATCTAAGGGAGGAGGCTGTCACAAACGGAACACTGGAGCCACAACAGTATTTTTCAATCAGTAAACTTGTAATGGGTCAGTGTGAATTGTCCAGTATGTGCCTTTTTCTCCTGTGACACAGCATGAATCCATACGGCTGCCCCCGCCTGAAATGGCGTCCGCCTGTCCTGTGTGGACGGACAGGTGGAAGTGAGGTAATTCTGCTGACGTTGTGCGCCGTGGCGGGAGGCGGCCGGGAACAGCCGTGCAACTCCTCATTGGTTACTATTGGCCCCTCTGGGGGACAGTGGCCAATGGTGATGTACGGCGGCGGTGACGGTACGCACCAGCGCAGCCGTGACCACCATTTTCTATCTCTTCACTCACTTACTACCTGACCTTCAACAGGAGAGGACCTACACTGCATGTGCTGCTGTGACCTGTGTCTGGAACCAACCATGGCTCGTGTGACAGGGGAAAGGGCCCCTGCCTTCACCTCGGCGTAGTTGGAGAGGCTGGTGGATGGGGTCCTATCCCAGTACTGATTGCTGTATGGACCTCCAGACCAACAGGTGAGTACATCATGAGTATGATGCATGGGCCATGAATGCATGGAGTGCTGTGTGTGAAGGCATTGTCTGGGGGGGTTGATGGATGGACCCTGGGCAGCGTGCAGCATGTATGCTGGCCCATGTCTGTGCTAATGGGAATGGGAAGTGGCATGGTGGGCCATAAGTGTAATAGGCAGGACAGTCGGACTAATACTTTTCCCTGTGTGTATTTCCCTGCAGGTCAGCACCCATCAAAAGAAGGGTACATGGTGTGCCATCGCCAAGGACGTGTGGACCCTCAGGGTCTACGGCAGGCGGAGCACCCACTGTCGGAAATGGTAGGAGGACCTGATACGTTGGTGGGCACGGAAGACGGCGGAGGCCCAGCTGGGGATGCCCTCCCAATGAGGAAGGGGTGCCCGTTGAACCCTGACCCCCGATGGCCTGCCTACTGGCAGTGGCCTATCCGGAGCTGGATGGGCGCTTGGGGGATTCATAGCAGCAACAAGGGGGTGAGTACAGTGTCCTTCATTACAAATTACACCTGGTGGGGGGGTATCCGGATAGGAGTGGTGGGCCTTGTGGGTGCCCCTAGGCCAGGCCTGACATTGCAGAGTAGGTCCCATGTTGGGCAGGGTTCTGATTTGAAGGTCCTCCAACCAAGCTGGTAGGCATCCACTACTGGGCAGGGGTCTGTGGGTCTCAGGTATGCTGCAATTGGCGTTAGGTGTTCCTATCCATGGGCTGGTGACTAGCATTGTGACTGGTAGTGCATTGCCCAGTACATAGGGCTGTTCCCTGTGTGTTGTGTATGCCAACGGTGGTGTTGGTGCCGCCATTGACCAAGTGTATCCTTTGTCTCTCCCCCCCTTTTTGTTTTGTCACCCTGTCCTTATTTGCATTAGCATCATCTGGGGAGGAGCAGAAGCACCGGCGATGGACGGAGCTGCATCCCACAGGACCCAGGAGGCTGAATCCACCTACGGTGAGGGTACCAGTGGGACAGAGGGCGAGGGGAGCACCACGGCAGAGACTGGAGGGGACAGTTCAGACACAGATACCTCCTCCGATGGAAGCTCCCTGGTGGTGGTGGACACATCTGTGCCCACCCCAGCTACAAGTACAGCCGCTACCCCCGTACCAGCACCGCCCTCCCAGCAGCCCCTCAGCGAGTTCCCTGTGCCCCCTCACCCAGGCGGGTGGGCATCTCCTTTGTCCCAGGCACCTCAGGCTCTGCCCCAGTCAGCCCTGCTGCCCTGAGCGAGGAGGCTATTGACCTCCTGCTATCCATCTCTGTTGGGCAGTCAACTATTGTGAATACCATCCAGGGGCTGGCAGCCCAAATGCAACAGACCAGTGCATTTCTGGAGGGCATTACACTGGCTTGGCAGCCCAACAGAGATCAATCCAGGCTCTGGCCTCCTCTCTGATGGTAGCCATTGTCCCTGTTTCCACCCTCCCCCTCCAACTTCCTCCACCCAATCCCATTCCCCTCAACCTCAACCTATCCCAAGCACACAGGCAGACAAGCATGCACACAAGACAACACACAAGTGGACATGGCAAACACAAGCACCATACTTCATCCCACAGGCACTCACACAAACACCATCCAGATGCAGACATACCAACATCCACTGCCTCCACTGTGGCCCCCTCATCCTCATCGTCCACCTCCCTCCTCGGAGCATCTCCACTCACACCTGCATGCACTACATCCTCATCCATTACCAACATCACCAGTACACCTATCAGTACACACCCCTCACTGGCAGTCACCACCCCCACATCCATGCGCACGTCCCCTGTGTCCTCTCCCACTGTGTCTGTGCCCCCTCCTCCCAAATTACACAAACGCAAGCACTCAGACACCCAACAGCCATCCACCTCACAACAGCATCCAGTCCATGTACCTGCACCCAAACACAGCAGACTGACACCTCCTACAACCACTCCCTCTTTCTTCACTCCCAAACCCTCTCCCTCTTCCCGCCCCAATGTCCCTAAGAAGCTTTTTCTCTCCGCCATTGACCTCTTCCTTTACCCTCCCATTCCTGTCTCTCACGTCAGGCCAGGGTGGTCAAAACCTGTGCAAGCACCTCAGCCACCTAGTCCACGGGCACAGTAGTGTCCCTAGCAACTCCAGGTGGGAAAGGATCCTGGCCACCAGCCAGCAAGACGGAAAGGGTGCCTGCCCGAAGTGCTTCAAGGAAGGGCAAGGAGCCAGCCCCAGCTGCAGGTATGAAGGGCAAGGAGCCAGCCCCAGCTGCAGGAAGGAAGGGCAAGGAGCCAGCCCCAGCTGCTGCCAAAATGGGCAAGGAGCCATCCCCAGCTTCTTCCAGGAAGGGCAAGGGGCCTGCACCGGCAGACAGTAAGGACAAGGGGCCTGGTGCTGGGACTCAGTTGGAGCCCCTACCATCAACCATGGTAGGGCAACCATCTGAGGCTGCATGGGATGGGCTGGAGCCTCCTCCCACCACTACCAGCAGCAGCAGCAGCACCACCACCACAGCCACAACTGAACAGCTGTCTCCGCCGGCGGACAGTGTGTAGTCCTGCATCCATGGGCTATTGTGCGGCCTGGCCACTGCAAATCCTATAGGCATGACACCCAGCTGAGAGACTGTGACCTTGCACTCCCCAAGATCTGCATCACTCGGCACGATGCCCCCTCCAGAATCAGTGGAGAAGCCACCCACTCACCCCATCCTCCTCAGGATGAGGCTCACTGGCTCACTGGGCACAATGCCCCCTCCAGAACCAGTGGAGAAGCCATCCACTCACCCCATCCTCCCCAGGATGAAGCTCACTGAACACAATGCCTCCTCCAGAACCAGTGGAGAAGTCATCCACTCGAGAGACTGTGACCTTGCACTCCCCAGGAGAGAGCAATGGGCATGTTGCCCCCTCCAGAGCCAGTGGAGAAGTCATCCACTCGGGAGACTGTGGCCTTGCACTCCCCAGGAGAGATCAATGGGCATGTTGCTCCCTCCAGGACCAGTGGCATTGTACCATCTTCTGGCTGAGATGCCCCCCCGTGCACCATCCTCCTGAGGTGCCTGCCTATTTTCGACCTGATGCCCCTGCAGTGTTCTCTCCATGTTGTTGCAGGAGTGAGGTGGGGCCTTGGACATTGTGATGTCCCTTGATTTGTACATATGTATATACTTTTTTATTTTGATGCACATATTCCTACAATATTTATCTTATTACACTCACTTTAATCTATTGGCGTTGTCCTTGCATTATTCATGAGGGGTACGAGGTGAATATGTTATGTTACTGCATCTGTTTGTGTGTATGGTGTTGGGGGTGGTGCGTTGTGTGTTGCGTGTTGCGTGTGTGTGTCACTCTCTTTTTCCTTCTCTCGCCCCTGTGTGCTAGGCGACTGTACTCACTGTGGTCGTCTTCGCCATCATTGGTGTTCGTAGTGGAGCAGCACGTAGAAGAGCATGGGGAAGACATGCAACTCGGGCTCCATGGTGGCGTGGTTCTTGCCTGAGCCTCCACAGGTGAGTCGTTTCCCTTCTGTGAAGTGTTTCCGGCAGGCTTTTGATGTCGTTGGTACCGCCCCTGAAAAGGTGGCGGATTGGCATGTCTTAATAAAGTGGGCGGAACATTGTCTCCCGCCTGGCATTAGGCAGTTACCGCCATGGTGCCTGTTGTTTCCGCCCTGGCGGTTGGTGTGTTAAAGTGGCTGTCTGTCTGAGCTGTTTCCGCCGTGGTCATAATTTGGGGCTAATTACTGTTGGCGGTATTAATGCCACTTTATCACTGACCGCCAGGCTTGTAATGAGGCCCATTGTCTCTAATATGCCAGGTCCCTGTGTTTTAATAATTGCATTCAGTATGCCAACACCAGTATTTTGCCAGAGCCAAAAGCACACTTGCAATCATAACACCACATTCTCACTCATACTCATTTACATTCACTAACTCACTCTCATTTCACCTACTCACTCTTACTCAATCATTTTCAACCCCTTTCACTCATTCATTCTCACACTTATGCGCTCAGTCTTACACTCACTCACACATTGTCACTCATTCATACACTGAATAACTCACACTGACATGCACTCACTCTCAGTTTTACTTCATAATTCTCATTCACCCTGACTCACTCATATTCACTTACTGACGTTTAATCTAATTTATTGTCACTCCTCTCTCTTTCACTTTTACTCACACACACAAGCTCACATACACACACGATTCCACATAAACTCTCTCACACAAACTCTCACCCTCAAGCATGCACACAACATACATTTAAAAACCTTTTTTACTTACCTGATGTGCCAGTTGTTATTACACTAATAGTGAATAATATGCAATTCAAGCACTGTGAAGCCACAACTGTCTTCGTGGCACTGATTTTGCCATCTCTGAGGCCACCAGTCTCAAAGGCAGTGCCAGGGGTCACTGGGAGAAAGTCAGGGGGCGCAGCTGCAACACCTGGTGACCCCTAAATGGAGTGCATGATTCTGATTAGGATAACAAAGGCTGATTTCCTAAGTAAGCTGATAAAATAAGATCTGTGCACACAACATCTGGAAATGGAAGTTAGATGGCCCATGTGCGAACTGTGATATATGGCAGACGACCAGCGAAGCAGATGTTGGCTGTAGAATGAGTTGAAAATGACCTAAAGAAAAGGTATATGACATTAATATTGTCGCAAAAATATTGTTAGACACAAATATTGTCTCAAAAATGTTGTAATGACAAGAATATCATGAGAAAGAACATTGCAGGTAAGAATATATTTTTAAAATATTACTAACATCTGTATATGATGTTGATATTTTATTATTTTGTATTATTTGTTACTTTGAATTGCATAAGTTATTAATATTTTGCTGTTAATTATTTGTATTTTCAATAGGAATTTGCTTTGATAATATATTTAAATAATTGAATGTGAATTCATTTTTTTTTTTTGCATTTTGAAGAGTTTGGGGGAGAATAGGGTGGGAAGTCTTTTTAATACCTATTCCACATTTTTATATAAGTATGTTATTCAATTTTGCATTAATTACATTAAGTATCTAACTGTGTGAATTGAATGATTTACCTCATGCTAGTGTATTATGTTCTAGTTCTTGAAAATATATAGTACTTTTATTTGATTTTTTGTTGTGATTATTTTTTGCATTATTTACAATATGTTTGCAATTGGTTGCACTTTCTGGGAAGTAGAGTGCAAAGGGTTTTAAACATTTAGGCCCAGAATTAAGAGGGCCTAGGACCACCATGTGCCACATTAGCATAATTCTTTTTACACTAATGTGGCATGCATTGCCCCACTTTGTAACCCCTTGTGCCACGTTATGCCTGCGCCAGGCATATTGTATGCAAGAGAGGCATTCTCCCATTAGAGGGGCCAAAAAAATGGTGCAAATGAATCTAAAAAAATTCTTCGCACCATTTTTTGCGGAATTTTTAATGCCTGGTCAGAACAGGCGTTAAAAGGGGGCACTGGATTCAAGCTAGCCTGGCTGATGTAGGGTGATACCCTGAAACCGGTCCCAGGATGCTTGTTTCCGGTCCAGGGAGGACCTGGCCTGGCAGTTCGGGCTGGACTGTTCCCATAGGGAACAGGGTCAAGACTGATTTGCATATGGCTAGGTCCAAACTGGGGTGGCATGGTGAGCAAAAGAATTGATGGAATATTTTCTGTATTATTTACAATATTTTTGCAGTTGGTCGCACTTGCTGGGAAGTAGAGTGCAAAGGGTTTTAAACATTTAGGCCCAGAATTAAGAGGGCCTAGTGCTTCCATGTGCCACATTAGCATAATTTTGTTTTACACTAATGTGTCCCAAAGAGGCCAAAATCACTGTGCCAGATTTACAAATTGGGGCAATGCATACATTGCCCCACTTTGTAACCCCTTGCGCCACATTACGCCTGCACCAGGCATAATGTATGCAAGAGAGGCATTCCCCCATTAGGGGGGCAAAACAAATGGTGCAAAGTAATCTATAAGATTTCTTTGCACCTTTTTTTGCAGAATTGTTAATGCCTGGTCAGAGCAGGCGTTAAAAAGGGGCACTGGATTCAAGCTAGCCTGGCTGATGAAGGGTGATGCCCTGGAACCGGTCCCAGGATGCTTGTTTCCGGTCCAGGGAGGTCCTGGCCTGGCAGTTTGGGCTGACTGTTCCCATGGGGAACAGGGTCAAGCCTGATTTGCATATGGCTAGGTCCAAACTGGGGTGGCATGGTGAGCAAAAGAATTGATGAATTAAACCCAGATCTGTAACTGGGGGTGAATATTTGATTGGTTCCGCATTCCATCCATCATTTGTGTTTGTTTGCTTTTGTTTTCGTAAGTGTGCCAGGCATGCCCAGACATGGGTCCCGGGCTCGCTGTGCCACTGGATTCAAGCTAGCCTGGCTGATGAAGGGTGATACCCTGAAACCGGTCCCAGGATGCTTGTTTCCGGTACACGGAGGACCGGGCCTGGCAGTTCAGGCTGACTGTTCCCATGTGGAACAGGGTCAAGACTGATTTGCATATGGTTAGGTCCCAACTGAGGTGGCATGGTGAGCAAAAGAATTGATGAATTAAACCCAGATCTGTGACTAGGGGTGGATGTTTGATTGGTTTCGCATTCCGTCCATAGTTTGTGTTTGTTTGCTTTTGTCGCCATAAGTACGTCGGGTATGCAAAGATGTGGGTACCGGGCTCACTGTGCCACTGGATTCAAGCTAGCCTGGCTAATAAAGGGTGATACCCTGAAACCGGTCCCAGGATGTTTGTTTCCAGTCCAGAGAGGACCTGGCCTGGCAGTTCGGGCTAGACTGTTCCCATGGGGAACAGGGTCAAGACTGATTTGGATATTGCTAGATCCAAACTGGGGTGGCATGGTGAGCAAAGGAATTGATGGATTAAACACAGATCTGTGACTGGTGGTGAATGTTTGATTGGTTCCTTTGTGTTTGTTTGCCTTTGTCGCCATAAGTGCGCCAGGTATGCCCAGACGTGGGCCCTGGGCTCACTGTGCCACTGGATAAGATTTCTTTGCACCTTTTTTTGCAGAATTGTTAATGCCTGGTCAGAGCAGGCGTTACAAGGGGGCACTGGATTCAAGCTAGCCTGGCTGATGAAGGGTGATACCGTGAAACCGGTCCCAGGATGCTTGTTTCCGGTCCAGAGAGGACCTGGCCTGGCAGTTCGGACTAGACTGTTCTAATGGGGAGCAGGCTCAAGACTGATTTGCATATGGATAGGTACAAACTGGGGTGGCATGGTGAGAAAAAGAATTGATGGAATAATCCCAGATCTGTGACTGGGGGTGTTTGATTGGTTCTGCATTCTGTCCATCATTTGTGTTTGTTTGCTTTTGTCCCCATAAGTGCGCCAGATATGCCCAGACATTTGTCCCAGGCTCACTGTGCCACTGAATTCAAGCTAGCCTTGCTGATGAAGGGTGATACCCTGAAACAGGTCCCAGGATGCTTGTTTCCGGTCCAGGGAGGACCCAGCCTGGTAGTTCGGGCTGGACTGTTCCCACGGGGAACAGGGTCAAGACTGATTCGCATATGGCTAGGTCCAAACTGGGGTGGCATGGTGAGCAAGAGAATTGATGGATTAAACCCAGATCTGTGACTGGGGGTGAATGCTTGATTGGTTCCACATTCAGTCCATCATTTGTGTTTGTTTGCTTTTTTCGTCATAAAAGGAGGCCCACCATTATTTATTATGATCCTCTATGTACTGTTCGGGGTTAGCACCAAAATGTTGGCGCTATCTGAACAGTACATCAAAAGCGTAAAAAAATTTGACGCTATTGCCACCTACCCTGTGGTGCGCTAAGGGGCACAACAAAAGTGGTGCAGCGCCACTTTTCTTAAATCTGCCCCTTATATTCTTAATGTTCTTAAATGGTAAATCATTTTAAGTTGGTAATTTTGTTTGTTCATTAATGATATATTTTTTTAATTAATTGTTTAAGCATATTTAATGTATAGTTGGTAGTATTTTTATTTAGATTGTGTTTTTATGTTTCTTATAGTTTATTAATTATTTTATTATATTTGTTGTATTGTTTAGTTTGTGGGGAATTATGGAGATTTGTTTATTAAATATTTCTTATTCATTGTTATTTTGTTATTTGTTAATTAGTGAAGTATTAGCTACATACACCATGTGTGCACCGTATTTACAATATGGCGCACCACGGTGGTTGTTAGAACAATAGCGTCAACATTTTTGATGCTATTGTGGAGCTTTACTACACTCGTGTCAAAAACATTGACGCACGTGCAGCAAAGCACAGGGAGGCCCATTGAATATAATGGGTGTGTCATGTGAATGCCTGCTCGGAGCAGGTGTTAAAATGACTAAAAAAGTGGTGCAGTAAAATGTAAATTTCACTGTGCCATTTGTTTGGTCCTCCCTGTGTTGGAACACCCCCCATGCATACATTATGCCCAGTGCAGGTGTAATGTGGCGCAAGGGGTTAAAAAGTGGCGCAATGCAAGCATTGCTCCACTTTGTAAATATGGCGAGGCACAAAAGTCACCTTAGCAAATGTATCAGCGTAAAAAAAAAGATGCTATAGCGGCGCTAAGGTGGCGCAAGGGGCTTGCAAATATGCCCCTGTGTGTTTTAATATTTCATATTTGGGACATATTTATATTTTTTGATGCAAAACTGCGCAGATGCAGTTTTGCGTCAAAAAGTTTAACAACGGCTAACGCCATTTCTTAGCGCCACCCAGGCGTCAAATTTATACTTTGACACTCTGTGGCGCAAACTTCGGGTTAGAGTAATTTTATTTTACTCAAACCATTGCGCGACGCCGTAAAGAAAAACAACGTTAACGCAGCAAAAATTACATTAATCCGGTTTATGATGTCGCAAACCGAATACATGCCTTTTATTGCAGCAATAGTGTCAAAAAGCAGCGCAATCACAGCAAAATGTGCAAAGGAGCCCCAAAATGGATTCCAGAAGCCATGAGAGACCCCAAGAAGACTACAACCGACCAGGAACCAGCCAGGAGGATCCAGACAAGACCCAGGAGAGGGAGAAGAAGAAAAGGAAGTGTCGTTTCAGTGCAGAGGGGCAGGAAATACTGGTGAAAGAGGTGACGGAACACCAGCATCAACTTTTTGTCACCTCAAAATTGCCAATTGGCAGGAGAGAGTCAATTTGGCAACAAATTGTCGATAAGATCAACAGTGTGGCAGAAGTACAGAGAACTGTCACTGAGTGCAAGAAACGCTGGCATGACTGCAAGCGCAGGACCAAGGAAAAAATGGCAAGGAACAGGAAGGCAGCACTGCAGAGTGGAGGTGGGAGTCCAGCACCATAGGAGGCCCTGGACCACATGGAGGAGGTGGTGGCAGCTGTCATCCCTGAGGAGATTGTCACACGGATTCAAGGACAGGACAGCGCAGACTACCAGGAAACCACACAAATGCAGGATAAGTTGCATGGGGGAAAAAATGCCTAAATGTTAACTGTAAGCAGGGGGGGCATACCTACTACACAATGCATGTCAGCCATGATAATCAGGCAGAGGAAAGGGCAAAGAGGCACGGCACGGGTGCATGGGATGTGCAGGGGAAACCTGGGGCACAGCACAACACTACACCAACAACATTTGCATGGGGGTACTCTGCCATGCCAAGGCTGTTGGAAAGGCAAAGCCAGTCCAGGAGGGTAGGGTACAATGTAAAACTGGCCTGCTGTCACACGACAGCTGGTATTGTTGCTACATAATCTAGGGCTCATTTTCCAGTGTCAGGCCATATCCGCAAATGGTATTTACCATTGACAACAGTTGCCATTACCACCTGTGCTGTGTGTGCAGGTCAAGTAGCCAATGGCAGTTATGTGCCCATGGATCAAACACACCCAAAATAGAGGGACCAGGATCAATCCCCTGTAACTACTAACAATGTGCAAATCCTGTCAAATGCTCATGTCTATAGGCGCTATAAACATCAGGTATTTGCTAGTAACATTATGAGGTACACAACAGTAATGTCATACCCATGCTGCACATTTCAGGGTCTACCCTGTGTCTGTGTTACAATAGATGCAACTCCACCATGTGACATCTCAAGTGTCATAGTGCTAAGACAACAGCATTGAGGGGGAGGACATATGTGTCTAGCTAGTGAAACACACCCGCACAGTCATACGAGGAAATGGAACACTGCTAGGTACATCAGTGAAATCCAATGTAACACACAATCCCCAACATCAGCAGTACACACTACCAATGCTGACACATTTATCGTGCCATACCAATGCTTCCCATTGTGTATGCTAGGTCTCAGCAACATATAGGTGGATGTGAAATATCTGAGACTGGGTCAGTTCTAGATTGGTAAGTGTGGTGCAAGTGCCATCAGAACACCCACAGCCAGTGCAGGGCCACACCATGATAATGGAAGTAGACGGAGGGTTGAGTAGTGCAAGAAGGTGGCAACATACATTTTGGTCAGAACCTACACCTAGAGGATGTGATGCAGACAATTCACCAAACTGCCCACACTACATGTGACATGCAGGTGGGGCATAGGCCTGGGAGAATGCTAATCTTAATGACAGGAACAATGAACAGGAACCAAGATCACACTGTGCGAGTAATAGGAAGTCAGGAACATCACATTACAAATACCACAACACAGACACACTAATTGTACAATATCTCATTGCTGAGGACGATGGCTCTCCTGGGGATATGCCTGTCCTGGACTTCCCTGATGACATGGATGATGAGCTGACAAACATTAACCAGCAGACCTTCCAAGATGTCCTTGGAACCCTCCAGACCCCACCTTCAGTTGCAAGGAGGAGCACAGAAGTAACCCACCCACCACCCCAATAGTATGACCTGCCAGCTCCAACCCCGCTGAGAACTCTGAGGACACTGGTACCACCTTTGAGAGGACTGTAGATGGAGTACAGGGGGGTCTGGCCAAGGAGGTCCGGGTGGGGATGCAAAATATGGCAGCCAGCCTTGAGGGAATGCATTTGTGCATGATGTCATCTGCAGAACAGGCAGCAGCCATGCAAGCGCTAGCATCCATCCTGCAAGGACTACAACAAAGTGTAAGGGAATTCACCACTGCAGTAAGGTAGTTGCCACAACACATGGCACCCAAACCTTTCACTGCGTGCACAAGTGCAATCATGACCCCCTCAGGGGCGACCTGGCTGCCTACCACAGTGATGTAGCTGCTATACTCAAGAACCAGCAGCTCCTCCTTGCTGCAGTAATGCCCTTAATAGCCCCACAGTTGGCAGCTACTGGGAATTCTGACCCTATGTCTTCAAACACTGAAGTGTGTGTTGCCCCTTCAAACCCTCCACCACCAAGGGCAGGGGAGACGACACACACATCAGAAAATGAAGACGTGGAACAGATTACCGTCACCCGTATGAGTACCCGGGAGCACAAGTCCATGCCACATGGGCAGTGACATCCTAGGTCCTGTGCTTGTTAACATGCCAGTCTTGCATCAGCTGCTCACATGCACTGTTCTCCAGCACACTGTTTACCTATGCTCTGTGATTGTCTCTCACTACCTCATTGGCAATTCATGTTCATCTGCACTGTATGGCACTTCACCTCACCATGTCCAATGACAGGGCCCATTCATTGCACTTGTGTCGCATCACAATAGAAGGTGTCACACTAATGGACTCACAATCCTGGACTATGTAATTATTGCACTACAGCACTTTAAAATAAATAGCACTTACACAACCACTTTGTCTCTGTGTAAAGTGACACATCAACTGTGTAGGAGATTAGTGATGTATATCACATGCCAATGGCCATAGAATGGCAATATTGTACAACTGCGTTGAAAGATTGTGTGCAGATAACTATGCACTGGGGTCTGGATTGTATCTTCATCTGCGCTTCCTGAGGCTTATTTCTTAGGTAAATTGAAAACTAACAGTATAATGCTGTGTTGGACTGAAAAGGTCCGCTTCAAGCTATGTATGTTTTGAAAATCAATATGTTCTAAATTCCCTTCAAGACAATCTTTATGTATGTGACATCTGACTATAAACTTTCATCACACACACACACACACACACCATAAAGCAGGAATGGATGTGTATAGACATTTATGTAACCTGGGAGTACAATGTAAGAAATTATAGATATGAGTTATGTATACAATACTACATAAGGTTACAACATCATTCAGATTTTCAGGGTTCACATGAACATCAGGCTGCATGCAGACGTACCACAGTGCCCAAGATTCCAAATCAGGTCTCAAACGATGACAGATTTAAAACACACATCCAAACTTCACTACACATTGGGAACCATAGTAACCTTGAGTGGTGGGTGCAATGGATGGCAGATGCATTGAGAATTAGCTGTGGTGTAGCTGCCAATGTGAGTGCACAATAGGAATTGTGAATAACCATGTCAATAATGGGTTTCAGATGCAGGATGGTACACAAATGCAAATATTAAACTGACACTGTTCACCCATGCCAAGACCCTGATCCCCAAGCATATGACACATACTGTAAAGGAGTACCTAAATATTTATTTAACAGAAAAAAAGGATAATAAAACTTGTCGATACACCTTAACTAACCTAACCTACCCTAACTACACATTACACACAACTGGCCCTAACTACCCTTAGCTAAACTTACCTATCACATTTAACTAAACACACTAAACATCAAACCCCCCACCCCCTTATATGACGGGACACATGTAGGACAACATATACTAACCTAAACACATACTATATTATCCTAAACAAATATATATTTTTTGGGGTATTTTATATATATAAAAATATCAAACTTTTGATGGTCGTTATTGTGACATCAAGGACCGAATTACGTGTGACACTGAATATGTGGTTTGTGTTGTTGAATGTGGATGTCACAAAAAATACATTGGGAGTACCATTCACAAGTTTAAAGTCAGATTTTTGCAACATTTCAGAGCCATCAAAATTCAGGACAGAACATACCCCCTGGCCAAACATTTTTGGGATATACAAAAAGGAGATTCCAGCACATTATCATTTTATGGTATCAAATTTATTAAAAACAATCCTAGGGCCGGTGATAGAACATCTGAGCTTAGACAAATGGAATCCAAGATGATTTTATTATTCGGTTCTGAATCTCCTTGGGGGCATAATCTTGATGCTGAATTACATGTTCATTTAAGATAAAATATTGAATGTGTACTCCGTTTATGGTATAGCCATAGAGGAATCCAATGTGTTGTAAGTCTTGCTCATACTGAACTGATGAGATAATGCTATCTCTATTATAGCCATTACCGAGGGGTGGTTTCCATGATATAAATGTGATTTTGTAGTACTTTTAGGAATATGTATTTGTCTCTATTTAAAATCTATTTAAAATCTATTTAAAGTTGCTTACAACTCTTTAGTCGTTTAGAGTTTTTCTTTCTTTTTGACATTGATGTTCAAAGAAGAGTGGATATTTAGATACAAGTTTTTATCACTGCTGTTCACTAGTTTTAGACACGTAATTTAAAATAGATATAGTTCTGTTTAAGCAGCACTTTGCACTTTAGCCTGTGTCCCCGTTCCATTCCTATTTTTGTATGCATGCATTAATTAGAACTCTAGAACACAGATCAAAATAGAGTAGATCAACTTCATATAATTAATTCATTGCTTTCATGATGGCTATGCAATACATCTTGAAGAAACAGACATCCCTAAGGTCTAATGAACCCAATGATCATACATGGGGGTTTCATTATAGGTTGACATTGAAGATGTAGACCACATAGAAGATACAATTCCAATTGGGTTTAGCTTGATATGGTAATTGGTTGTATACATCAGATGTACTTGACATTCCATAATAGGTTCTAGATTTTTTAATCTAAGAATTAATAATATCTTTTTTACTGTAAATTATAACAACATTTGATGTCATTTTTACACTGAATTGTAGAATATCAGCTATTTTGCTGAATATTTTATATGTATTAATTATTTACAATCTTTTACAGATTTTTACACTATTTATAATATTTACAATATTTGAGACATTTATATTTATATTGGTTGAAATATTTGAAATTTTATTATACAGAAACCCACATTGGAGATTTTATTTTATAAATATTTGATTAATTAGATTGAAGACTGTTGACTAAAAAGATGATGGATATGCACTTTATTCAAATTTATATTTATATAATATATGTGGAATATACAATGTCTCTATGTCTAGACCATTTAAAGCTTTTGATGTTAAGATTGTTGATCCAATACTGGGCATAGATATGTTGATTGTTTTTAGGTCTTTGCATGTTTTAAGATGGCCGCTGCAGTAGATCACATTAGAATGCTATGGAAATAAATGATATATTTAAACTTGTGTATATATGGTGCCAGTTTTTTGGCCGGAATTGTCCAGTAGAAGGCGCTTTGCCGAAATGCGTTGACAATTCATTGCAGGACTCTGTGTAACCATTACAAGGAATAAATTTGATACAATTGAATTCAGCGTTGTTGAATATGACTTTGTTCCAAATGGTTGGGATTTAACCAAGGGACTGGTGCAGCCGGCGGATGGTTATTGTTCCATCTGTTGTTGATTATATATATATATATATATATATATATATATATATATATATATATATATATATATATATATATTTTAATACAATTAAACCCCAACATCATATCACCCACCCACCCACCCACAAAAAAACCACATGTAATGATATAACCCGCTCTACCCCCATCCCACTTATACTAACTAAACTAACAGCCTACTATAACCTAACACTAAGCCCCCTAAACCCACAAAATATAAGAACCAGGAAAGAGAAGAGAGGGGAGAGAATCATGGCTGAGGGTCCCAAAGTCACAAATTTGCCCTCCGCAGGATCTTCTTTATACGCCGCAGTCTCCTGCTATTGCGGAACTCCTCCTGCTGCAGCCTGTCCATCCTGTGCAACATCCGTTGCATGTCACGTCTCATTGCTTGGAATTCGGCATTGTTTATCACTGCAGCAGGGGTTGTCTGTGTGCCACTAGTGGATGGTAGTGCTGGTGCCGGTGCTGTGCTTGGAGGGGGAGGTGCAGGAGCTGCTGTCTGTGGGCCTGGAGCTGATGAGGTAGAGGGACCTGCAACAGTGGCTGTCATCCTTTGTGCGACTGTGGTCTGAGCAGTTGTGCTGGTGGTGGTGGCTGTTGTGGGCAAGGATAGCCCCCCTTGGGCAAATGCCCTTCAGACCCCTGTGGCTCTCTCATGGCGATAACGCCGTGCCATATTGCGGAACCCAGACTCCACATCAAGTATGTGGTGGTAACGCGTTGCCCGCCTCTGGAATTCCCTGATCTGATGGGCATTTATGTTGGCAGCTGTAAAAATCGAGAAAGCCAAACATTAGCGACATTATTGTGTGACACATCTACCGATGATATTCTAACACTTCATCAAAATTAGCTTAGACAGTCCAAATCGCAGTACAGATCATAGAATGTCCCTGAGGAATGACATGCCAATGCAGCCTACACATCTCATATTTAACAGCACAGCAATGCTCAAAAAGGTGTGTACCTACTTAAATGATCTGTGCATCATTGTACTGCCATTAGTCACATAACAAATGCTGCAGGCACTCCACATGTGACCGGCCAACTAATGACTATCTTCTGGATGACAATCAAGGCCCACAAGATCTGTGAGTTGTAACTGGAATTGCCTGGACGGTATGCATTTGCTAATCATGAGGGGGTATCCTAGGTTGGGACAAATGAATGTTGGAAGTACATGTATGTCTTCTACACTGGGATCCTCACACCTAGGTACACATATTTCATAACCTTAACCCTGTACCTCAGGGGGTGATTGACATGCAACTCATACTTTCAAACATCAAGGACAGCCAGGAAGCTTTGGACAGCGGTCCAGGGGTTTAGTCAGTCCACCACAGGTTAGGAGGGCTGCCAACTAGGATTGACTCAAACATTGGACAATCACATCCACATTTATGTTCCGAATTGCGGACAATTGTCAACATCATTTGATCTCACTAATACCTTTCCAAAAACAAGCACATAGATGCAAGCAGCCATCTGGGCTTGAGCTGCATGCACACCTATGACATTCTACTCAAGTGCCACATAAACGTAGCACAACATGTGGAGCTAGATGTTCATTGGAAGTCAAACATACAGTCCAACATGTTCATTATTTAATAGGGAGTGGGTAATATTTCGGCATCACTGCTCTGTGTGAATCATAGTATGACTTGCTGACTAAATCATGAAAATGTCCACCTCCAATTTTATCATTGGCATAAATGTAGCAACAAATATCACCATGTTCACTTGCCCATGCCTATAGCGCAGCACTAGAATCCTAAAATATGACTCTCCGCCACTGATTGTCCAACTCACACATGGAACAAAATGTCAAACTCCATCATCATCATACCTTGCAATGTGTCTAACACACAGGAGTCAATCACACAACAGCTGCAAACACAAAACAGAACTAACATATCAACACTTACTGGATATGTCTGGGTCCGCAAATCAAGCCACTTCTCCAGTTGTGTATGGGACTGGTCCACCTGTAAAACATGGAAGGGTGAAATGTGCTCAATGTCTGCTCACTGTACCAAACCTGGAACAACAAATCACTGTGTGTGACATTTTATATGATAGAGCAGCACCTCAGGCATATAGACACCCCAACAGACATACTACTGCAAACATGTATTGACCCTGATAGACACACATATGCACACATGCACTGGCCCTAACAATCATGTGGTGCCAAACATGATTACTCAATTTTGTGCAGAATTATTTCTAGAGGGTACTCCATTTCTTCATTTGTTGTTATGAGAGACATGCAAAGCCACATTGCTGGTGCACTGCAATACCAGTCACTCAGGTATTGTGGCTTGTGCATCAAGGGACAATGAGTTACTGTGTGATGCTCATGTGGGTTGAGTTTAGTTCAGGAATTATTGTGCTTTCTATGGTCCATTATATGTGAGGCTGTGTTGTCTGTAGGTTACATATGCCACATTTCAAGTGTACCCGGAGCCGTAGATGACCCCTATGACACCATGATGGCAGGGATCCTGTGTGTTACTTGATGACAATTTTGCGCTAAACATGGATTGGCCATTTACCTTAATCAAAACAATAAAGAAATATATGCTGATCATCCGTGACAGAATACTTGGACACAGGTGTAGTCATTGCACCTGAAATGTGTTATTCAGTGCCCTGTGTACCTATATCAGGTATTGTAGATTCCAGTTAGCTACATTCATCATCTTACATTTGCCAAGTTGGGTGATCTGTGGTTATACAACGAACTGACACTGTCCCCTAATTGAAACATGGTTTAGAAAATGTCCTACTGTGGCAACCTTGATGAGGTAGGTCTCCATTTGTATGCACCTTGGGAATGGCAGCAGTCACAGGAATGCTGGTCTGCTGATCTTAGCAGACACCCATGTCTGTGATAGCCCTCATACTGAGAAGTTAACAATTGTACATATGCTGCACCAGATCAGCAGTGGTGTACCAAACGTAAACTAGCAAACTATTTTGCCACTTTAAATGTATGATGGAACCAGTCAGGGGTCCTTTGCACAACATCATGCAAATAAATCATTTGTGACCATGCATTCACATAGTTCAGGGATCCCATGATGACCCATTAACTTATGATAATTGCTTGGCTACAAAGTGACACAGATGGCAAATGCATCAGCTCTTTACCAGCAATTGTGCCCAAGGCAAATTAAAACACACAGGAAAAATGAACATAGGGCCAGATCTTTTTTATTTTTTTATGTGTAGCATTTGCTTTAGGTTTTTACGCTACAGCTATGGAAAGTAGCACCAAACATTTAGATATTATCCAGTGTGCATTACTTTGGCATCCATAATTAATTTAAATGCTGCACAAACCAAGTCAAAATATCAGCCTAAGATATTACCAGAGGTTAGGAAGATCTTTGTACATATGGCCATGAATACAGTTCAGACATGTATTCCAAATAATTGGGGACTACATTCATTCCTTGCATTAGCATGTGAAATACATCTCATTCCTGATACACTCACAGGCCATGATTAAAACATTTGTTTGTTCCGCATTACCATCATCTGTTGACATCAAAGCAGCACTAGTTTACAAGATCAAGTTGTGTTTTGTAAGTTTGTGTAGCTTTTGCGTCAACAAATGACGGTAATGCGTAGCAAATATTGTATAAATCAGAGCCACTGTATGCTCAACTTGCATTTTCACATGTCCACAAACATTTCATGCAGCATTTCACCAAATCTGCTACTGTCACTACAGAGCATTTTATTGTACACGTTAGTCTGATTTGTACTCACCAACAGGGCCACCAATCACCACACACCAGGTAGTCCAGCAGGTCTTGCTCTCTAGCCACAAGGTCAGCCCAGCGATTTTAGAGTTGGTGGTCGTTGTGCTGGCTGTTAAAAACTCTCTTTAGGTGGAACAGCACCTAGGACCACTTGAGCTTCCTTGCCTCGATGTGATACCCCTTATCACCCTGCCACCAGCCTCTAACATCAGGGGGAGGAAGTGGCACACTAGCCAAATGAAAGCTTTAGGTCCTCCTCACCCATTCTCCCCAGATGTGGCCTGTCCAACATCATCAAAAATAATAGGGATAGGAAAGGGAAAAGAGGGAAATACAGGGGAAGGAGGTATGAAAATGAAACTTAAAGAACCCACAAGCAGCCCAACAATACCCCAACTAAAAATACCCACTACACACTTCCAACAGTACAAAGACAAAACAAATGACAAAAACACACTTACACTGAATTACTGAGACAATTACAAAAACAACAGATGACAATTGAAATGGCACACAGGAGACAAAAGCACAATTTGGACAGACACAACTCTCAACACAGCCCCACAGTCTAGAAGAATCACAGACTGCAAATTGAAAGTGAAAGTACATTTCTGTAAAGAGGATATCCCATTACATCACTTCCTGTCTCAAATGCGATTCGTTTTTATAATGATGTGTGAAATTGTATGACGCTTGCGGGCTTTGCGTCTATATTCTTTGACGCATATGCTTAAAAATTACCCCGCACTCAAAGATCAATATATTTTTCATGGATAACCAATTTCACGGGGTGCAGTGCTGGAATTAACGCTAGGGTCCAATCAATGTATAATGGCTGTGAGCATCATTTTTTAATGCATATGCGTCATATTTTGACACATATGCGTTTTCTTTGACAAATTTGCGTCAAAATATCTGTGTTTAACTGTGTTCATGTCATTTTTTTCATTTTTAACATACATGAAAGCTATAACTAGACAAAGATAGGCTGTTAGGGCCCGCTGTGTGTGTTCTAGTGTTTGGGCACATGTGGCAGACCACACTACTGCGGACACTAATACTCATGTTGTTGTGCCTCTATGTGAACGTCACAAGACATGTTTTGCTTAATGTGCTTGTATGCATGTGCTGTAATTGTGGATAACCATCATATGCCATTCATTGAGGTACATCAGTCAGGATATGTCTTTGTCATACATGTAGCGTCTTATGCTGTGTGAACTTCCCTGAGTTTGGGGACAAAACATCTCACATGACAAACTATACACAGGCTAGATAGAGGACGGTTGATAATGGCAATGTTACAAAGGTAAGCCGTCACATGTACTGGAATGTTGGATACCACTTCATGGTCACTTGTGTGTATACTACCCATGAGTCAGGCATTTGAACATGTTAGGTAGGTACAGTGTTTGTGACACATAGTCCCAACTCCAATCCCAAAAAGTTATGGTACACCACAGTTTGACTCATGTTAATGACCTATGTTTCTCCTGTGGCTGTGGAGGACCAGCAGACAATGCTGCACGTGTTCACATATTTCCAGAGGTTCATTGCACAAATGTGTCCAGTTCAAGTGTGTGGCCATGTGTACCCTGTGTCAGTATGGGCATCCATGTTGTCACAGTTACGTGAAGGTCTAGTCATGAGTCTGTGGAGCAATTCCCTGGATTAACAGAGTATCGCGCAAAGCAGATTTGACCTAAAGCCAATGACCAACTACTGACACACATGGGGAATGTCCAGCTTTGGCACTGCAGACCTTGAATAAGGCAGACGACAGGGCAACCTTGGTGTGCTTAATAATTTTTGGATCAGTAATAGGAAACAGGCAGGCTTCATCACAACATTTGTACACAGGGTGGCCTCTAAAATTCACACTGCAATAGGGAACATCAGGGCCTCTGTGCTGATTAATGCCACAGCTAGTCATCACGCAAGCCTCATCAAAAGTTGGCAGCAGAAGTGAATCTGTGTGAGGACCGTTGGGGCACAAACATGTTTTGTCCTTACATACACCCTGGCAACCCTTGTTTTTTGTGCTGGGGGCACCGTACATAATCCATGCATTCTGCCATAGCACACTGTCACTGTTTGGCACTAATGAATACATGCAAAACCAGACAAGGGATGGGGGCTAGATTAGGCAATGTGAATACATGTTCCAGAACAGAATACGATAAGGAAACTGATTACACTATACTATATATTTGAGGATTCATCGTAGACCTACCAGACACAACACCCCATGAGGAAAGAGAGGGCATGGAAAGCATATATGAGACAAATGCAGCCACAGGGAACCTCTATGGTTAACGCAAAGACAGGAACCAGTCTGGCTAACAGGATTCAGGCTCTGTCAGGAACAAACATGAACAAGGCAAATACACAGTAAGCAGACTCTGACTGGGAAAAGCTGTAACAGCACTGTGGGAACTAAAAACTGTATTTGTGCTGTGGTCTGAAACATTACACAATCCCCCAAGAACTCTGTTACATAAGTGATTTGTACACCAATGCACAACAAGGAGATTCAGAAAATGGCAGCTTCTAAGCAGTTCCAGGCAGCAGCAATGACAGGGCAGGTTCAAATGGCTGGCCTGCATGGAAGTGCTCACAGGTGTGTGCAGCTTCAATCTCTCACAGGTCCTGGAGTTGAGAATCAAGTTCAAAGGGCCAACTGGACCTTTCACATGGGAAGTAATGGACAGCTGATTACAGGTCCTACCCACTACCAGGCAGTGCATTATCTGACCTGAAGTCCATGCAGACTAATGTACTATGACTATGGCATGCCACACTGAAGAGGGAAGCACACAGGAGTCAGAATGGGAGTCTGGGTGTGTGAAGATGAAGGTTATCAGGGTACAGATAGTCCATTTACAGGGCCCCTAGAGAAGGGTGGGCAGAGACTGAAAACATGGCAGTGGCAGGACGTATTACCTGGGATGGACTGCGCAAGGCATGTCTTGTGAGCAATGCTTGTCATACCTAGGGCACTCGTGCTATCCATTTTCTGCTTAGATGGACTCCTTGTCACACATGCTCCTTGCAAAGATAGCTGATGTCACACTTACTGCTGTCAAGGGTCTGGTCATACATTCCTGTTACCAATGCAATTGTACACCCACTGCCTCATGTATGAAACACTTTTTACCTTATGATTGATGGTGTCTTAGTTGTCTGTCATGTGCTGCAATGAACCATGTTGGCAACATGGATGTGTGTCATAGCTGTGGTCCTATGATATTGCCCTTCACATGTGAAATAGACAGGACATATGTCATTTGCACTGTGTGTGATGTTGGCTGTACATTTATACCCATCAAATGTGATGTGGCTTTTTCAGTATCCTAATCTGTATTACAGCAGTGCTCCATGAGGCTAAACTCTGATTATGATTCCTAGGGATCATGTGATGCATAAAAATTACCCAGAGCACGATTGAGTGATGAAGGAAGGTGTTTAATGACATATGCTAACAAAGTGGTGATGGTGACTATAGTTAGAAGAAGTTTTGTACAATGTGTTGTCTCCGACGCAATCCTGCTGCAGTGTTTGGATGGTCCCCCTCATGTTCACGAACAGCATCCTCCTCTTCCTCCTCTATTGGTATTTGTGGGTCTGGTTCATAGAGGGGAATAAACCTCCTTACACAAATGTTGTGCAGGATGGCAAAGGTCAGAATGATCTTGCAGACCATTTCAGGTGAATATAGGAGGCAGCCTCCGGTTATGTCGAGGCACAGGAATCTGGACTTCAGGATGCCAAAAGTCCTCTGTACTATGGTGCATGTCCTCCGATGTGCCTCATTATAGGCACACTCTGATGCTGTGCTTGGGTTGGCAAATGGGATCATGATCCATGGCTGGATCCTATAACCCTGATCAGCTGAAAGAGAAAATGAGTGTAAATATTTGGATGTTGGTTGCATCTTGATTATCACTTTGCATGGCAGTTGTTATGTTGTGTCGTCTGTGACTCATCGGTGTTTATGTTATTGTGTGGGATCCTAGGCTTCTAGGATGTTCTTTCTGCATTGGGTTGTCTAATTATCAAAACTTGTGTTTGACTGATTGACCTGATATCAGCGGTATATTTGTAAACTTGCAGCTCCTTGTGTATCTCCCAGGCATTATGTCATGTGAAAGAAGTGTTTGTGTGCCTTCACTGGAGGTGACATGATACTTCCACACACACAAATGTTTCCACTGTGGTGGTAACACGGTTGCACTATATGGCCTGCACATCCCATCCAATTCAACATATGTAATAGCATGTGAAGAACAACAGTGAGGCCCTTTGATGTGGCTAGGTGACAATGTACAACACATCTCCAAACGTTGGCAGCACTGAAGTGTTCACAATTGACAATGCACAAATATCCCATGTGTGGCAAGTTCTATGCAAACCTATTTTAGTGCCCTCAGCGATTTGGCTCATGTGCAAACGTGTACCTACACTACTGAACCTGCTCCAGGTAAGCTGGCTAACTTGGTTGTGGGGGTGAAGAGTTAAGTGTCAGAAGGTCCACGTGCCTGTACATCTGATATGTATATGTGTAATTGTCTCACTCCACATGTGTAGCAGTGTGTACTTTGCAATATTGTCACATCAAAATGTGTTCTTTGCACAGTCCACTTCCTTAATGGTGGCGAGCAATGTCACCCCAGGAGTGATGTGAGATGTTGGTGCTGCCTCAATGATTCCATGCCACCTTCATTAGAGTCAGCATCATCATGCTATGTGTCTCATGGTATTTGACTGGCAGATAAACACATTACACACCCCTTACACAGTATGTATTGATTGGAAGGGTGTGGGATTGAGTGTTATTGATGTGATATTGAAAGGTTCATCTTCCAAGTTGTACTGCCAGTTAAGGCCATGTCACTGTGTGGTTTCAAATTGGTCCTGTGTGGCTCTAGAGTGGCATCTGTTGTAATTTGCATCTGTCATTTGTCAATAGGTGTGTATCCCATTGGGTCAGGATATCAAACATGACTAGCAGTGCCACAACCTCAGTGTCTTCCTGGCCATGTGTCAATATAGTGGTGTATGTGTTGTGTGTCCTACAGGGTTGCTGTGCAGTGGGTATATAACTAGGTTTCTGTACTTACCAACAGGTAAGCCATTTCCATATCATCCATCCTGGAAGTGTTGATTGATGGTGCAGTGGCGGAAGATGAATTAATCATGTACAGTCCCAGGGTACATTGTCACGATGTTGGTGATCAATCCACGGTGATCCACAATGGCCTGCACATTGATGGAGTGTGTGCTTGCTGTTGGGTATAGATGCTTGGTTGCAGCAAGTGGCACAATCTGTACATGTGTGCAGTCAATGGCTCAAAGCATGCTCAAAGCATGTGTGGGAAGCCATTGATTTGATAGAATCTCTGTTTGGTCTCCTGCTGCTTCTGCTGTGTGTTGGGAAAGCTGATGTGGTGGGGTGTGAGGGAGATGATGGCATCCAGTACATTGGGAAGGAAGGCAGAGAATGAGGGCTGTGAGATCCCGGCAACCAGGGCACCAGTGGTTAGAAATTAGCCACTTGCCAACATGTGCAGGACAGCTAGCAGCTTGGTCTCTGGTGGAATGATGTGGGGTGTCTGCAAGCTTGGTGCCAACTGTGGCTCAATGTGGCGCAGCAGCTGCTGTATGACTTGACAGTTTAGTCTGTACGTCTAGATGATGTCATGTTCCCTGAGGCCCTGAAGGTTTGTCCTGGTCCGGAATATCCTCTCCTGCTTTCGGCGTTGCCTTTGGGGTCGCTGTTGGTGTGGGGGAAGCTGCTGCTGTTGCTCCTGTGCTCTGTGTCTTCGTGCATACTGGATGAATAGCTCCATGTCTTCCTTTTGGAGCCCTGATGTTGCTTCTGTTTGTTTTCCTTAAGTACTGGTGTTCTTGCCCCATTTTAACTCCTGCCCTGACCCAGGCGTTAATTTTTGATGCAAATCAGGATGTGCGCCATTTTCCGCCTCCGCCTCCTAGGCGTGCAGAATTTTTGCGTGGTTGGATAAATATGGCGCACGGGTGTTTAAGTAATTTCTTTGGACGGGAACGCCTACCTTTGCATGTCATTAACGCAAGGCGGTTTCACGCATCCGGAAAATGCGCACACTGAGATATTTTGATGTCTAGTGCCAAAGTATAAATATGGTGTTAGTTTTGCGCCGAATTTGCGTCACAAAAACGATGCAAATCCGGAGCAAGCAGAGTATAAATATGGGCCTTAGTTTATAAAGTCCAACGCTTTCCAACTATAGTTTAGGCTGGACTGGATATCGTAAATCGGACATCTCCAAAGTTCAGAACTTTTCCTACTGTTGATTAGGTTTGAAGGTGAATGGTAAATCTGCTCCTCCAAAGTCCAAGTCTTTCACCAATGTTGCTTAGTCTAGAGTGGGAATATTACACCTGAACAAACATGTGAAACTAAATTCAACATTTTCTCTACTGTTGCTTACGTTGGAGTGAGAATAGTAAATTGGACACCTCCAAGCTTTCCCTTCTATTGCTTTGGTTGGAGTGGGAAGAGTAGATCTGACTCCTCCAAAGCCTGACAATTTACCTAATGTTGCTTACATTGCTGCTGGAGTAGGAAATGTCCTTTCAAAATTCCAGGGCAGTACACTGAGCAATTTAGAGGATCAGTGTATGCACAATAATTCATGTATTGTGGACTGAACTCATATCCACCAACAAAAGAAGTGAAAGGTTGAAGGTAAAAATACAATTGTATTTAATGTAAATATGCATTGTAATTGCATGTTATTGTGTATCGATTTTAAACTGAAGTGCTTTATTATATTTGTTAGTTCAGTGCTTTCTTCTTGCACTTGGGCTGTAATAGGAGGCAATGAGGACCTTGATAAACGCTCCATAGGAGCTATGCAGTGCATCAGGTTGTCACAGGAGATGTTTCAAATTCCAAATTTAAGGCCAGTTCGAATTTAGCAATTCATTGACACATACAAAGATGAGAAACATATTATATAACTACAGTATGAACAACTCAGATCGTTAAAAGAACAGATTGATAACATTAATCAACAATATGATATCAATAAAAACAATAATCACAAAATATTAATAAAATCAGGCATCAATGGCCAGTCCAATCCATGAAGAACAATATTGGTTAAGCGGATACTGCCTACAATACAACAGTGTTGAGCTCTTATCAGAGGTTATGATCTTCTGCAGTGTTGACGATGTGGACAAAAAGAATTTAGCCACAGCAAACACCACAATCACCCTTGTGTCACTTTTGCATATTCTAAGGGAGTTAATATGGTCACACAGCCCCAGAGCCTGACACATTGGTGCAATCCACCTAGATCTCGATCTGGAGTATGCCCTACGGAACATAAATGCTCCTCCAACTCGTCTGTAGAACAACAGGCTGTACAGAGTTTCGATTTGTTAGTCGATGAAGCCCAAGATGAAACAGAGGTAGCCAATAGAAGGATACCATAGCGAAACTGCAAGAGAAGCGAGCACGCCTGAGCCTGATTGTTAAAAATCCAGGGCATCTTCTAGCTTAAATAACTTTTAGGGCATGAAAAAGGCTTTAGCCCTGCTACCTAGAGAGTCAGAGGACTCATTGAATGTAATAACATTGCCCAATATGCTCGTTTGATGGTACTCTTGGTGTTGCTATTAGTGGTTAGGAGGTCACACCAGAGAGTTCCACACCCTAAGCTGTTGAGTGTAAATGTAATATATGCCAGCCAGAGAATATTGCACGAGTCAATCAGGACTATAATGTCACTTAGGGCTTCTCTGTATGGCTTTAGAGGCTCTATTGACCAGACCCGAAGTCAATACATTAAGGGTAGTAATCTTGCCACTTCTGTGATAGGTATGAGGGCAAGATCCAGTCTGAATCGTAGGAGAGTGGTCCCTTGCCCCAGACTGGCAACAGCCCTTCTAAAATTGTTTTCGCCTACACCGAGTGGAGAGGAGTGGCAGTGGTCCCACAACTCGGCACCATACAATGCAGCACTATTAACCTGGGCATTGTAGATCTGAATCACAGGGGAGAATGGGTAAAATGTAGCTCTTTTGGAAAACCTCACAAGCGCTCTATGGAAGATTATTGACCAACTCTTTTTTTATTTTGGATTCCCAGGACTCGTTATTCGCCAGTCTAATTCTGAGGCACTTGAATTTCGTTACTGTCTCTAGTACGGTCAAATGGTACTTCCGAGTCTTTTATTTTTAGAATAGATCATAAACTTGATCTTTTTAGTGTTTTTATTTTTAGCCCGGAAGTATCACAAAAGAGAAAAAACCTATCCAACAGGGCCTGGAGTCCTGAACATGTTTTGCAGAGTAGCAAGGCGTCATCAGCAAAAAACAGCCAACAACTTTTTGTTTGACAAAGATAGTGATTCATTAACACAATCTAAACAGATAATCCATGCATTTGTTTAGAGACAAAGAAAAAAGAACAGGGGCCAAGACACTGCCTTGGCCAACTCCTTTGTCTGCATCTATCTTGTCGGTTAGTTCCCCATTGGAACCCCACTGGATCCTAGCACAATTGCCCCCCATACAAACTCATAATTATGTTCAACAGGCTATCCTGGGGGGTTATGTCTGCTGTGTTTCTTTTCTACTGTAATTTATTGTTTTCAAATATCATACCATTAAAATAGTTTGGTATCCAAATTCGCAATAAATATAGTTTATGGATTGATCAAACCTATAGTTGATTTAACCTTAGCGGAGTAAAAAGAGTAAACCTATTGGTGAAACTTATTTTCTGTGAAATCTCTAAATAGTGTAAGGAAGAAGCTAAAACATTGAACAATGGCATATAGTCACAGGTGGCAAAATTTACATAAAAGCTGTACAAACCAAATTCCTCTAAGCAGTTTTCAATAATTGTGTTTTTAAAGGAGTGTCACATGCCATAACGTCTCAAACGACATACCTGCTCTAGTGGAAAGTTATTTCCTTTTGCATATTTGCAAAGTATTAAACAAAGCTGCATGTGACAGGTCTTTACATTTTGCTGTAGTTTAAGAATTTCAAGAAATATGTGAATACACTGGTCCTTATCCACGAAAAAGATATACGAGTAGGGGTGGAGATTTACATCTACACATGATCATTTTTTTACATTTTTGTTTTCTATTCACAAACATTCGCATTAATAGGCCTGGAAAGCTGTGCCCCGAACTTTGCAAAGGGGCGACTATAGAACTACACACATGGGAGAAGGAACTTTTTTTTCTCTGTGAGGAAAACATTTTTTTCCTATAGAAAAAGCTATTTGCCTACACTCAGAAAACCAGAGGATGATCCATCCTGGAAGGTGAGTTACTACAGCCTTGGGATAGAGTAAATCTCTGACCATTTCCAGGGTGGGGTAAAGTTAGATTGAAGTTTGGTGGTTTTTCACAGTTGTCCAAGCCTAACTAAGTCTTGGAACACCCACTTGCCACCTCTTGCATTGGATTTCCTACTGTGGATTTCTCGTCACTCTGGTGTAGAAATCAGCAGGAATAAATGCATGTATGCCCGCCAGGAATCCGTTTGTGAATTTCTGTCAAGGTTTAAAAAGGTATTTGCAGCTGCAAACTTACATTTGTGGCAGGAAATACTGTACTGAATAAGCCTCACAGAGAAGTTTGCATGAAAGACTCTCATCTCTGAACTACAAGTAGTTCTTGTACCTGAACCTGAAACGTCATACAATGGCTTTTCCAGACAAGTCATTGTTTTGGATGAAGCAAAGGGCCGAAACCTTGTTCCCTCTTCTTGCTCTCTGTCATTGGGTGTGAAACCCACATATGGCTGCTCTGATCTCTTTGACTCGAGTGAATAAAGATGCAATACATAGATATCTACATGAGAACTAATGGGAGAGTCTAATTATTGAAAACAAGGAGCTTGACAGTTGCACTGAAAATAATGCACGTCTGCCAACTTACACAATGCTGTTGTGTGACACAGAGGGGTCTATTAACAAGCCCGTAGCTCAGAGCGGTGCAGTAAGTGTCTTGCTGCACCAGCCTGCACCACGGGGAAAGGGCAGAAATGCGCCTTATCTACAAGATATGGCACATTTCTGTCCTCTCCCACTGTACTGGCACACAAATTGCTGCGTAGCACCAATGCAGGCACCCTTACACCATGGTGTAAGGATGCATGCATTATGGGGATGATTGTTTTCGTGCAGAAAGGAACATCTTTATGCACAGAAACAATCATAAAAGGTGTTTCCTCTATGTGTGTTGCAGAATGCAGAGGAAAGAAGAAAAATGGGGGGAATATACATATTTCTCCCCGTTGCGTCATTTCTACGCCACCCTGACACATTCCCAAACTTCTGGGGTTGTGTCAGATTCCTTAGTGTTCCATGGGGAACACCCACAGCAACACCCATGGTATGGCAATTTCATGCAGTTTTATGGGTGAAAGGAGCCCATATTTACAAGACCATGAAAAGCCATGCAAGGTGTCTTTGCATGGCCTTGTAAATATGGGCTGGCACACTGTGCCACCGGAGCGTCACATGAAATTATGCTCCGGTGGCGCAGAGTGCCGGTAGGGCCTAATAAATGAGGCCCATAATTTCATGCCTCATTACATGGACACAGTGAAGAGACACAATTTCAAGGTGAGCTGCTATCCCTTGCACAGAAGGGGTTTCCAGTTCAGGTGTGTATGCTCTGCACAGTTAGGCTCCAATTTGAACCTCTTTAGGACATGGGTGATGGCACCAAATGAGTTCTCTATTATTGTGGGTGAGAGCTGCTGTGGCTTGTATAGGCAAAAAAGGGGGAAATCCACACTCATCATGGCCATGCTCTACCAAGCAGTCTTTTTCAGAAATATGAAAAATTTTAAGGTAGGAAGCTAGAGACAGAAACCAATAGTACTGAATCACGCTCACACTAGAAAAATACCAAGTCACAAGCCAGAGTAAAACAAAAATCACACTTTACTCATCTTTCCCTGTCTGCTTAGCACTTGCCCCCAAAAAAGCGAAGCCTTAGGGAAGCGTGGTGGCTTAGCAGACCCAAGTGCACTGTGATACCCTTCCATACCCTTCCAGGGTTCTTTGTTAGACTGGCACGTGTCTGTTTTTAAAGGACCGAGCCATCAGGTAGCCTGGTGGTATAATGATCAGTGCATGCCAACCCCTTCTTATTGTGTTTCTCAATCTGGCTGGTATCCGCCTCAGTGGGACCTCATTAGGTCTAATTAACTTTCCCCTAAGTTTCACCTGTTGTGCACAACTGGTCCTCACCTTTAGAGCTTGCTTACTCACTTAAGCTTCCAACACCATAAGACCTGTTTCTATCATTTCTTACGGATATCTGTTGCGATACTATGGCCTGTGAAGACCAGGAGTACTTAAGGGGAGAGTTAAGGAAAGTGACGCTGCACCCAATACAGCGCCACTTTCCTTGAGCCCCTTAGCACCCCCCTACTGCCGCCATGTGTGTGCTGTATCTAAGATGCAGCACACCATGGCGCAGGGTAGGGGACAATAGCATCAAAAGTTTTGACGCTATTGCTATACCGCTCAGGGTTAGTGGCAAAATTTTGGTACTAACTCTGAACAGTACATAGGGGCCCATTGTAAACAATAGAGTGCCCCCGTTTAACGCCTGCTTTGAGCAGGGGTTAAAAGTGCCGGAAAAAAATGACACAAAGAAACATCTTAGATTTCTTTGCACCATTTGTTTGGCCCCCTAATGGGGGAATGCCCCCTTTGCACACATTATGCATGGTGCATGCATAATGTAGCACAAAGGGTTACAAAGTGGTGCAATGCATGCATTGCGCCACTTTGTAAATTTGGCGTGGGGAAAAGGCCACCTTAGTGTAAAACAAATTATGCTAATGCGGCGCTAAAGTGGCTCTAGACCCCCTTAAATCTGGGCCATAGTGTATCCCCTGCAAAACCAATTCAAGCCCTTCACCTCGTAGGGCCTTAATAAACAGTTGCCCAAAAATTACAGAAATACAATGGGACCGAACTCCCACTCAAAGAAAGTACTTGTACTGACAAAGTTGCAGCGCTGTCAGGGCACCCTTACACTCCCTCTGTGGAAATGCCACCATCCAGCTACCTTTGACATACACCTAGGTGGCTTGCCCACCCAGAAACTCCACTGTGACTTCATCAATTTGGAAAAATAAACCCAGGTCTTGCTTTCACCCCACCTGGAGATTTTTTCCTGGTCAGCGACCCCACCTGGAGATTGTTCCTGGTCAACGATCAACAGGTCTGTTTGCATGCATCTGGTCCACTTCTCCTTTTCACATGCTCTTTCCTCCATGTTCCCTGCAGCGAGTCATCTTCTCTCCTCAATGTTTGAATCAGGCACTGTAATGAATTTACTGAGGCAGTGCAAGTATTAGGAGCTACTCATCCACTTGTAACAATAGGACATTTGCCTCTGGACTCGTAAAACCAAAATATGCTAGAGGTGTATGTGTGTGTGGGTGCGTCAAAGTAACTGACATAAGATAGTTGCTCTCCATTATTCTTGTGATTTAGCTCCCCTGGAGTCTGCATCTCTCAGACTGCATTGTTCATCTTTCTGGATTGGGATCAAATTAAGAAACAGACACAGAACTCGTATACTCAGAAGCTGCTGCTCTGGGATTTAATTGGAGGCTTGTTTTGCGGACGCCTGCAATTGGAAATTGTTCTCACAGACTATTCTTGTCGCGGTTCTCAACGGTCTTACCCTCGCAGCGGAGAGGCGTAGGGGAACGGTCCTTGTTCCAACGGGTTCTGCTCTGGCCGAGGTAGGGGCGACCCCTTCCGGTAGCCACGGTGCTGTTTGGTATGAGCGAACCACTACAGTCCGTGCCCTCCAGAAGGAGTCCCAGAGGAAAAACCCCAGTAGGGTAAAAAACCTCCACAGGAACTCCCTGAAACGAAAGGAGGACACCAGGGTATTAGGACCGCAGTTCAGGAAGGCAGGAAAACAAAGCAAATCAGGAACAGACAGGATTCGCAGAAGGATATCAAATAGGAGCGTGACTATCACCAAGGAGTGTTGCAACGCAATGAACAGGCAGTTCGAATCCCCTTAAATACCCCTGGACAGGAAACAGGAAACAGGAAGTAGAACACCGCCATCTTGGATTGGGGAAAAGAAAACAGTAATGAATTAGGTATGTGTGTTAGACAATGCATGCTGGGTAGAGAGGAAGTGGTAAGCATGCTGGGAAGAGAAAAAAGGCAAGTATAAAGAACCCCCAGTGTAAGGGTTCGGTTTGTCCTAGGAACATCGGTAAGTGGTGGTGGGCAGGTGAATACATGCAAGAGAAATAAATGTTAAGCGCATAATGCGCTGTGTGCGGCCATGCCTGAAACCCTCTCGGGGTTTCAGGCTCTGCCGCGTCTGCCTTTAAGGCAGAACTTAAAAAAGGGGGAGCGGCGAGCGCCGTGACCCCCAGACCGGCTCCCTGGAGCCTTTATGGCCCTCGCCGGAGCCGCGGCGACCCCCGCGACCTGGGTGTCTGCCTCGGCGTCTACCGCGGCCCGGGCGTCGGCCGCGGCAAAATTAACGTGCCGCGCCGCGGCAACCTGAGCCCGCGGCCGCAGCGAGCGCTGCGGTGTAACAGTATGCCCCCTCCCCGAGGCCCCGGGTTTGTGAGGGAAGAGCCGAAAAAAGCGGCGGATTAAAAGAGGAGCATGGACTGAAGAGGCATCCTCCCAGGAACACTCACTCAAAGGGTACCCCTTCCAATGAATAAGGTATTGGAGGCGCCCATGGAAAAATCGAGAGTCACAGACCTCCTGCACTTCGTATTCAGGCACATTGTCAACCAACAAAGGAGGGGGACAGGGCAACTGCCTATGAAAGAGATCAGGACGGTAAGGTTTCAGTTGCGAGACATGGAATACTGGCTGGATCTTCCATGTCCGAGGTAGGCGAAGACGCATGGACACTGGGTTGATCTTCTTGAGAATGAGAAAGGGACCATAAAAGCGGGGCTTGAATTTGTTTTGGGTGAGTCGGAGAGGTAGGAATCTAGAGGAGAGCCAGACCTTATCATGGACTTGATATAGAGGAGCCGCACAGCGTCTCCTATCTGCTATTGTCTTCATGCGGGACTTGGTGGACACAAGGTTAGAATGGATAATTCGCTGTATACCCCGTAGCTGTCGAACGAAAGAGGAGATGGCGGGAAGGTTGGAGTTGTCTCTCAGGGGAGTTGGGAAGGCCCTGGGATGGAAACCATAGGAGCCATAGAAAGGAGAGACTTTAGAGGCACTGTGTAGAGAGTTATTATAGGAGAATTCGGCAAGCGGTAAGTAGGGAGCCCAATTACTTTGTGTAGCGTTACAGAAGCTACGTAAGTACTGCTCGAGACCATGATTGAGTCGTTCTGTTTGTCCATTGGTTTGAGGGTGGAACCCGGATGACAAGGCCACCTGGATCCCCAAGATCTTGCAGAATTGGTTCCAGAAACGGGAGATATATTGGGGACCTCTGTCTGATATAATAACTTGGGGTAGCCCATGTAGCCTGAAAATTTCTTGAGTAAAGACCTGACTTAACTCCTTTGCCGTGGGTAACTTTCTCAAGGCCGTGAAGTGGGCCATCTTGGTGAAGGAGTCCACAGTTACCATTATGACGTGGTTTCCCATTGAGGAAGGTAAGGCGCACATAAAATCGGTGGATATGGTAAGCCATGGGCCTGGGGGAACAGGTAATGGGCGGAGTAAGCCCACAGGTCTGGTTCGGGGTGTCTTGGCTTGAGCACATGTAGGACAGGATAACACATATGCCTCAGTGTCAGCCTTGAGAGTTGGCCACCAGAAAGAGCGAAGCAAAAGATCTTGAGTCGCTTTCACTCCTCGATGACCCGCAATAGGAGAATCATGGCACATGTGTAAGGCTTCGATTTGCACTGTTTTAGTGGGTAAAAACAGGGCCTTATCATGATAATAGTAGTCATGATCTATGTGCAACTGTGGACGTAACCTCTTTAGTTCTGTTTCGTGTAGACGGGCATATTCAGACTTAACTTGATCTAAAAAGGTCTGTGCTACCCCTATGATTTTATTGTTGTCGAATAAGTTTTGAACCGCGGAATCACCGCACCCAGGATAACGTCGGGACAGGGCATCCGCCAGGATGTTCTGAGAACCAGGGATGTAGGTGATATAGAAATCATACTGGCTGAAGAAGAAGGCCCATCGAGCTTGCCGGCTATTTTGGCACTGGAAATTTCTTAAACACTGTAGATTTCTATGATCGGTCCGGGCTTCGAAGGGCTCCTTTGATCCCATCAAAAAGTGTCTCCATTCAGTGCACGCGACCTTTAAGGCGAGTAATTCGCGTTCTAGCACGGAATAGTTTCGCTCAGAATCAGATAGAATGTGGGATAGATAGAATACAGGGTGTTCTAGGTCATCATCGTCTTGTCTTTGTAACAAGGCAGCCCCAATGGCTCTTTCTGAGGCGTCTGTGACAACAATGAATTGTTTGCTAGTGTCTGGGTGTCGAAGAATAGGGGCTTGACTAAAGGCTTTCTTTAAGTCCTGAAAAGCTGACTCAGCGCCTGGTGTCCAACAAAAACCTTTCTTTAGGTGTTCCTTTTTGAGGGTTTGAGTAATGAAGCTGGTTCTCTGGGCAAAGTCTGCTATGAACTGCCGGTAGAAGTTGGCTAGTCCCAGAAAACATTGAGTCTCCTTGATGGAAGAAGGAGATGGCCAGTTCAATATAGCCTGTACTTTGTCTGAGTCCATGGCAATTCCGGTTTGGTCTATACAGTATCCCAAATATTTCACTTCTATCTGATCAAATTCGCATTTTTCAGGCTTACAGAACAAATGATGTTGTCGGAGTCTTTCTAAGACTTGGCGGACGTGTTTGGAATGTTCCTCTGGATGAACCGAATAAATTAGGATATCGTCAAGATACACTACCACTGTTTGTTGCAAAAGATCAGAAAAGATAGAATCCATGAATCTTTGAAAGATGGACGGGGCATTAGTGAGTCCGAAGGGCATTACTCTATATTCGTAGTGACCAAAAGGTGTTCTAAAGGCGGTCTTCCACTCATCACCTTCTCTGACTCTTAGCAGATGATAGGCTCCTCGGAGATCCAGCTTAGTGAACCTCTTGGCTCCTCTGACTGCTTCTAAGATGTCTTTGATGAGGGGTAGCGGATACCGGTCTTTGATAGTGATCCTGTTTAACCCTCTGAAGTCGATACAGGGACGCAGGTCTTTGGTTTTCTTTGGTACAAAGAAAAGAGGAGCCCCGGCGGGTGAAGAGGAGGGAGTTATTAACCCACTTTGTAGATTCTCATCTAGGTACTCCTTCAGAATTTGTTTCTCTGGTTCGGTGAGGGAGTACATCCGCCCAAAAGGAACTACAGTGTCTGGCTCTAAAGAAATGGCACAGTCGTATTCTCTGTGGGGTGGCAATTCAGGTCTTTCTGGCTTCTGGAATACATCGATATAGTCCTGATACTGTCTGGGAACTCCCTGTAGAACATTAATGGATCCTCCCACCTGGGCAGGTGCTGTTGAGAGACTTTTTGGGGACCAATAATCCCCGGCCGGATAGCAATGGTGTTGACAAAAATGGGAGGATAACGAAATGGTTTTTGTTTCCCAGTTGATGTAAGGATTGTGCCGTGTAAGCCATGGAATTCCCAGGATCATGACATGGTGTGGTGATGAGATTAAGTCAAACGAGAGAATTTCCTGATGTTTACCGAACTGTAAACAGAAAGTAGGGGTGGTGTATTGTACCGGTCCAGAGGCCAAGAGTGACCCATCAACAGTATGTACCTGTTCTGGTATTTCTTTGGGTATTTGTGTTATTTGTTGTTCTTTGGCCCAGGTTTCATCTAAATATAGGCCACTGGCTCCGCAATCCAATAAAGCCAAAGTTCTTGCTTCGCGGCCATCAGTTAAATGGAGGATAACTGGTAAGAGAAAAAGAGCAGTTCCTTCCTCCCTGGAAGAGCAAATAGAAGGTATATCACGATATCCCGTCCTCACCCTTCTTACTGGGGACGGGAGTTGGCGTTTCCCAAGGGCTTGGTTGGACGAATGGGGCAGGCGCGAATTAGGTGACCAGCTGCACCACAATATAGGCAAAGCCCCTTCCTTCGTCTATGTTCCCTTTCGCTGGCGGATAGAGGTCCGCGAGCTGTGTCAATCTGCATGGGCTCTTCCTCGGTATTCCCTTTGGATTCAGGGCGGGCTTCCTCTGAACGATGGGCGAAGGGACGAGATGGTACTGAGTGAAAAGGCAAACGACTCTTCTTTTTCTCCATTCGTCGTTCATTTAACCGATACTCTATAGTTAGTGCTTGGTCCATCAACCCTTTGAGGTTTTCTATCCTGGCAGAATGTACTAGTTCATCTTTGATGTCCTCTCTTAGACCTCTACGGAAGAGTGTCACCAAGGTACGTTCCACCCAGGTTGTTTCTGCAGCTAATTGTCTGAAACGGGTGATGTATTGTAATACATCCTGACTCCCTTGTTGGACTTCGCAAAGAGCCTCTTCTGCTGACGCCTCGAGTCCAGGGCGTTCAAACATCTGTTTAAAAGTAGTGATAAAGGTGGAATAATTAGATAGACAGGGATCGTTTCTGGTTACTAGAGGTGTGGCCCAGGCCAAGGCTGGTCCTGATAAGGCACTAATCAAATACCCCACCTTGGTCTTATCTTGTACAAATTGCGAGGGGCGAAAGGCAAAGTACACCGTTAAGGCATCCAGGAATTCTTTTAATGTGGTGGGATCCCCGGAAAATCGAGGTGTAGAGGCGGCTACTGCAGGGACATCTGTGGTCCTGGAGGCAAAGGTTTGTCGATAAACAGTATTCTCAGTACGTAATTGCTGGAGTTCTTGAGGCTGTTGTTGTATCGTCGCCAGCAGGTCCTGGTTAGTAGGTTCCGTGTTTACCACTGGGTTATCCATAGTTCCGGACTGCAACAGGAATTGTGGGCGTTGCAATCTGTCGCGGTTCTCAACGGTCTTACCCTCGCAGCGGAGAGGCGTAGGGGAACGGTCCTTGTTCCAACGGGTTCTGCTCTGGCCGAGGTAGGGGCGACCCCTTCCGGTAGCCACGGTGCTGTTTGGTATGAGCGAACCACTACAGTCCGTGCCCTCCAGAAGGAGTCCCAGAGGAAAAACCCCAGTAGGGTAAAAAACCTCCACAGGAACTCCCTGAAACGAAAGGAGGACACCAGGGTATTAGGACCGCAGTTCAGGAAGGCAGGAAAACAAAGCAAATCAGGAACAGACAGGATTCGCAGAAGGATATCAAATAGGAGCGTGACTATCACCAAGGAGTGTTGCAACGCAATGAACAGGCAGTTGGAATCCCCTTAAATACCCCTGGACAGGAAACAGGAAACAGGAAGTAGAACACCGCCATCTTGGATTGGGGAAAAGAAAACAGTAATGAATTAGGTATGTGTGTTAGACAATGCATGCTGGGTAGAGAGGAAGTGGTAAGCATGCTGGGAAGAGAAAAAAGGCAAGTATAAAGAACCCCCAGTGTAAGGGTTCGGTTTGTCCTAGGAACATCGGTAAGTGGTGGTGGGCAGGTGAATACATGCAAGAGAAATAAATGTTAAGCGCATAATGCGCTGTGTGCGGCCATGCCTGAAACCCCCTCGGGGTTTCAGGCTCTGCCGCGTCTGCCTTTAAGGCAGAACTTAAAAAAGGGGGAGCGGCGAGCGCCGTGACCCCCAGACCGGCTCCCTGGAGCCTTTATGGCCCTCGCCGGAGCCGCGGCGACCCCCGCGACCTGGGTGTCTGCCTCGGCGTCTACCGCGGCCCGGGCGTCGGCCGCGGCAATACTAACGTGCCGCGCCGCGGCAACCTGAGCCCGCGGCCGCAGCGAGCGCTGCGGTGTAACAATTCTTTTTTAAATATCTTACCACAAGGGATTACACCTGTGAATATACCCATGTTCTAGCTGGCTACTTCAGAATGCTGTGCAGGGAAAAGATTGACGCGACTCCAATCTGCGGCTGGGAAATCGACGCGCTGCTGGCTTTGTGGCTGAAAATCTACGCTCGCCTGTAATACGACCGAAGAATAGTCGCACAGAACTAAAGAGATCGCAACCCGCGCTGCGTGGTTTTCGGATCATCGTGCGGCTGGATTTCCGAGGCAAACACCACTGGGCATGTAAAAACAACGCAAGGCCTGCCCGGACCCGAGAGTGCTGACCGGATCGATGCATCGCTCTCCGGCAGAGAGAAGAAACAACGCATGCCGACCCGACTAAAGGAGGAACGACGCAAGGTCTCGCTCGTGAGTGAAATCAACGCATCGCAAGCCCTTTTTGATGCACACTTGCCCATGCGGGGTTATTGTTGACACACCCAAGGTACATTTTCACACTAACAGTGTTAGTGTGTGTTTAAAACTACATAAAGGCCCTTTTTGCTTTTTAATTAATGACTTGTGTAGTGTGGATTTTTGTCGTTTTGGTCTTGTTTTGTTTATCAGGTGAGTAGAGGAGGGCTCCACCAGTCTTCTCCAGACATCTAAATCAGGCTTTTAAGAGCTCATAAGCCCACTTCACTGGCCTCCTTGTTCTTCCATGGGCTTCATTGAAGCAGACTTCCCCTGGCATTGTTCGATTCCTCGGCGGTGGTAACAACAATAACCTGAGTCTCCTATATGAATTAAAAACAATAAAATTAGTTAAAATATATAATCCCATTTAGATGCTTAAACTAGAAATTAACCAAATCATTATATTGATAGATTGTACTTACCAACAAGCCAAGCACTCTCAGGTCTAAGTTGTGACATTTCCAGGGGTATGCTGCTGTTCGGTGGTACAAAAAAATCATGTGTTGAACCTGGGAAAATGCCCACACATGTGTGATGTACAGATCAAGTAAAAAGACAACTTGCACATTGATTGAATGGAAGTTCTTCCGATTGCGGTACACCTGTTCTCTGTTGTGTGGTGGCCCTAAGGCAATATGTGTGCAATCAATGGCTCCAGTTACATGTGGTATGCCACCCAAAGCATAAAAATCTCCCTTCACATTTTCAAAATCCTCATGTAGTTGAAACTGTATGAAGCTGTTGATGTGTCTCATCACTGAAGAAAGAGCTTCTTGTAACATGCCACTGAAAGTTGGTTGTGACATTCCACCATATACCGCCACAGTGTATTAGAATGATCCTGTGAACATAAATTGACGTGCTGCCATGATTTTCACTATTGCTGTTATTGATGTGGGATTCCTATTGTGAGGCAGAAGATCTGGCTCTAGCTAACAACATAAATCAAGAATAGCTTGCCTATCCAGTTTGAATGTTTTTGATTATATCCCATTCTTCCATGGTGGCAAGGTTGGGGACTGGTCTAAAAAAGCCATCATCTTCTACCTCTCCCTGAGTTCATATGTCTGCATTTGAGAAAAAAGAAGCATATTTATTTAAATGTGCAAACATTTCTTTGCTATTCAACCCAAAACACGTGACTTTATAATATTCTATATGTTTTTGTAACGTATCTGTACACAACATTTTTTAGTGATGTTGTTAATTAAAATAACCATTTTTACATCTATTAAGTTTTAAAATAATGTGTAAATAAGACATTTAAAATATATATATTTTTTGAATGTTCTAAAAAATGATGTTAATGAAAGTATAAACTAAACCTCATAACCATCCCATTAAACCACAGTAAGGCGCTACATAATACTGTTTTAATTTAACAAAAATGAGTAACGTTCGCATTTTGTATATGTAAACAATCTAGCCACCATTTTGAGTGGTGGTGACACACTTAACATTAAAAAATACACAGTTTCACTATCTAAAATGGCATCCACCTGACCTTGCTGTCAGGACATTTGCAAACATACGGCTGTCGGCAAAATTTGACCGCATAGGGGGTGTAAACTCCGTGACTAGAACATCTATAGGCTAACGTGTGTGACAGCAACATACGACAATGAATGTGTCCGTCTCCATTGATAATCGTGTACGTCATGTACATGTATGCAGCATTTGTTAAAAAGATCTCTTGAATTCCCAACACTGCAGCCAGCAACATCTCTACTATTTCCGGTGTTTCTGGACTCAGGGAGCCATGATGCCAGGAAGAGCAGGTGACAGGCCACCTAACTTCTGAGCTGAGGAGCTGGATTTGCTGGCCATGGAGGCCCTGTCCCTGTTCAGCCAGCTGCACGGATCACCAGAGGAAAAGGTACATGTTTAAAATGAAAATGTAATTACCACTAACTTGTTTTTATTGAAACACAGGCTAGAATGTCGCTTATAGTTCCAGAGTGAAGTGTAGTGATGTAGTAGATGTTTCTGAATGCTTTTGAATGTCAGAAAATTTGATTGAAAAGTTACCTTGAAGATTAAGGTAACCCTTCATTTCAGTTTACTCACATACCAAAGTGTTGTAGTACAAACTTCAGGCCACTTATGCCCAGTGGTCAGTAGACACTGTGCCATATGTGTAAGGGAAAAATACAGCCATGTCTTTAAATGCGAGAAATGTAAAGTGAATACAAAGTATTCAGGTTATAAAGCCCTGCCAAGTTTCCTAAATTAATGTGTGATTTGCTGCTCCTTTCCAATGTTTATATTTTAATTCTGGGACTTGTAGTCTTGTATATTTCATTATGAAACAAGGCTACAATTTCCAGAAGTCAAAGGAAAAAATCTGGACCGGAGCAGCACATCACGCTTAGACATGGGAAAGTTGAAAGGTGTGGTTATGAACTTGTGTGCTGAATAATTTTCTACACTTTAAATTACTCCTATTTTCCAAATAATGAGTGCATGTTTGTGTTATACATTTAACAGTGTCACATATTGCGAAAGGTATGTCCTGAGCTGCACGCCCATACAACACAGGCTGTCAGTCACCCATAGAAATATATCCCATTCCTGCGCACACATGTTCATACTTCACCAAAGACCGCACTCACACTGACACACATGGCAGCCCTTTCATAGTGCCCTTAGTCATAGTATATGGTTCAGCCCATAGTATCTGGCTCCAAGAACATTAGGCATTAAGCCAATGAAGCTGGGATTGGGGGAGGGGTGGGGTGGTAACAGTGCACAAGTGTTTAGCCTTTAGTAGCTCATTATGTTTTTCACTGATCATACTCACTACAGAAAATGATTCAGACCTCTGGTTGAGATGATATTAGTTGGCTGGATTTGTAAAATAAGGACATGGAAAAGAATAAGGGTATTCAACAATTCACTACAAAGTTTTGGTTCCATGTAAGAAAAACATTTAAGAAAATATGCTGTAGTAATTTTTTTAAATATCTGTGATAGACATCATAATTGTGTTACATCAATTGAAACAAACAAAACCTCACAAAAATTATCCATACAGATCAACGCCCATCAACAAAATCCACGTGGAAGGCCATTGCGAAGGAGGTGCGGACCTTTGGGGTCTACAAGCAGTGCAGCACTCACTTTCACAAAAGGTGGAAAGACCTACGACTCTGGACAAAGAAGTTAGCAGAAGTCCAGCTTGGCTAATCCTCCCAACACAGGTAGCATATGCACCACACCCTGACCCCCTAAAAGCCAACATCCTTGAGGTGGCCTACTCCCAGCTTGATTGGCAGTTGAGAGCCCAACAGCTGCATCTTGGGGGTAAGTCATTTTTGAATTGTTATTGTTAGATATCTATTTTTTGTTATAGCAACACATTATGGCATCAGCATAAAGGTTGGCACAAATCCAAAGCACAAGGTGTAAGTTTGAGCAAGGTGTGTGATGATGTGTCTTGACATTTTTTTTAAACAAGATACCAGTATATGTTTCTGTTCACTAGCAAAGGGCTATTTTGAGCAGACACAAGCCTGTCTAAAAAAATAAAGGTGTGAGGTATGAGGCTCCATCACAATTGGGATGGAGGTTCCGTTGGTCAAATTACAGGTGACATAGCATAAAATGGACTTTTGATACAGTTGATGTTCCAAACGTAACATTGGTGAGTTGGTATCATAAAAAAACAATAGCGAGCATGTGAGCTAAAATGACTAGAAAGATGATAACAATGTCAACTTTTTTAAAATAAAAACGTCTAACAAATATGTTTTCATTAAAAATACAAATTAATTTATGTTAACAGTTGCAGATTGGCCTTACTCCTTCACAAATATGCATGTAATCCAATCTGTTTTTTTTCGAACATGATTTTGATAGGCATGCATTTCTGAATGAAACAGACAGGAATGTGTACACATTGGTTACAGGGTAACACATATCCAAAACCAATTATTTTATGTAATTTGTTATGTCCAGATTAAAAATCAATATTTAAGAGAAAGATTTTAGTGAAAGGGACTTTTTCAGATGGATAATGTAAAAGTTCACTATTCAAATAAAACAATCTGTACCATTCAGGAGAGTCGAACAATTGCTAAAGAAATTTCAAAATGATGAAGCTAAATGGTTAAAAGTTAAATGGAAGTAATGATGGGAAATTACTAAACTTTGAACAAAGGGGTGTTCAAGATGTTCCCTATTTGTATGAGGCAATGATAAAGTATACCTACGTTTGTAAGCCTTGAAGCAGGTGAAATATGAAAATGTGGAAATGTTTTTTGAGCAAACTTCAAGATCAGTTTTAAAAATGTTGTAAATGTTTTTTCTGCATTTTTCGAAGCAGGCGAATGGGACTTTGGCCACAAAGGCGTGGGAGCACCTGGCCACTGTTTGGTGGTGAAACATCGGACACCAGTAGACACAGTGGCATGGAAGATGAGGTGACTGAAACAGAGGCTACCAGTTTGTCATCTTCTTCAGATGCCACAACAAGTGACCACTCCTTAGTGGTGGTGGATCCTACAGGACCCATTCAATCTGCATCCTTGTTTGTCACCGTGATTCCCATCTCCCCCCTCCCTCTGGTTACCCCCTTCCCCTGTTTGCCAAACCCACCCCCTAGACGGGCTCAGGTCTCTTTTGCTGCAGGCACCTCCCCTTTGCCCCTTTCCCCAGTGCTGTGCTCAGTGAAGAGGTTATTGACCTGTTACACAGAATCTCGGTAGGCCAAGCTGCGATTGTGAATGGCATTAAGGAACTAGGGGCCAGATGTAGGAAGCCTTTTGCACGTCGCAAACTGCGAAAAACACAGTTTGCGACGTGCAAAAGGCCTCACGCGATGCAAAGTCATATTTTGCGAGTCGGTACCGACTCGCAAAATGTGATTCCGACTCGCAAATAGGAAGGCGTGTTCCCTTCCTATTTGCGACCGCATCGCGATGTTGAGTTGCTTTGTGACCGCAAAAGCGGTCGCAAACCAACTCGCAGTTACCATCCACTTGAAGTGGATGGTAACTCATTCGCAAAACGGAAGGGGTCCCCATGGGACCCCTTCCCCTTTGTGAATGCCACAAAAAATATTTTTCAGAGCAGGCGGTGGTCCTATGGACCACTGCCTACTCTGAAAAAAACGAAACTAAATGGTTTCGGTATTTTTTCTTTTTGCAACTCGTTTCCTTTAAGGAAAACGGGCTGCAAAAAGAAAAAAAAAATGCTTTATTTAAAAGCAGTCACAGACATGGTGGTCTGCTGTCTCCAGCAGGCCACCATCCCTGTGAGTGCCTAGACTGGCTACGGGGTCGCAAACTGCGAGCCACCTCATAAATATCCATGAGGTGGGTCTTTGCGACCCCATAGCGAGTCACAGAAGGTGTCTGAGACACCTTTCTGCATCTCGTACTGCGAGTTGCAATTTGCGAGTCGCTATGACTCGCAAATTGCAAGTCGCAATTTTTAACTTACCTACATCTGGCCCTTAATTACCAAATGCAACAAATGGTTCCATTTGGCATCAAGGGCTTTAGTTGCTAAATGCAACAAATGGTTGCATTTCTGGATACCATTCATAGTTCAATGTCTGACATGTAGAGATTGCTTGCAAAAATAGCCCCTGCACTGACTTCAGCCCTCCAACCAGCTCGACCTTGTGCCCCAACTCTGGTCCAATCTCCATCGCAAATCCCAACTCCCACCTCCCACTCCTATCACAAGTGCACTCCCTTCTTTACATGCACCGACTCCATACGACACAAGCAGCACACACACACGCACAGACATAAACAGACAAAGAAACACAATCACTTATCCAACATACACACACTACTGACACTAACCGCCAGGCACCACAACCACCACCACTACCACCACACCTACAACCACACCAACAAGCACCACCACCACACCAACAACCACAATAACCACCAGCACACCAACAACCACCAGCACACCCACAATCACCACAATGACCAGGACATCCTCAATCACCACTACCATCACACCCACTTCCACATGCACCACAACCACAACATCCACCTCAACAGCACATTCATCCAAACAAACATACTCACACAAACACACACCTACACACAAAACAACACCCACCAAACCCAAAAACATGTACTCACCCAAAAACCCGCTAAATAACATACAGCCAAACATACACCAGACACACATGCAGCTATAAAATATACAGACACACACACACCAAAACCACACCAAGCGCATCAACAGCACACTCATCCAAACACATTCACACAAAGGCACACCCACAACACCAACAAAACCCAAATGCACACACCTGAACACCATACACCTTCCAAGAAACACACACCTAAACATACACCAGACCCACATGCAGCTGCAAAACTGACAGATAAAACACATACATCACCCACTCTAGTTCCCTCTACCTCTCAAACCCAATCCTCTCCCATCCCTCCTACCCCTTCTCTTTCACTCAATTTCAAAACGTACCTGTCTCTGACCCCTGTGAAACCCGACCCCCTTTCCCAAGAAAGATGCTTGAGGTGCCTGCTCTGTGCCCACTAGATGCCCCTTCCTGATGAGGATATTCTTTGGTAGAAAAATTAGGAGGCAAGTTCTAAGTCAGGAACTCACCCCTTACTGCAATGCATTATTTCTTTGGACATTTATTTATAATTAACTATTAAAGTTCTTAAGAGAAAAATGTAATTTCAAAATAAAAAATAAAAATTCACACAGTTTGTGCTGTCATTAAAGTTTTTTTTACAAGTAATTAATTAATAACACTGGTAATTATGGAAACACAAGAAACTTTTAATCAATTTCATTAATGTTAGTGAACAAAAAGTTTTTGTTAACATATTTATATAGTGTATACATTAGTGATGAACATTTGCGGGGGACATGGTAATTTTGTTGCAAACATTCATCATGATAATATACACTTACATCAAAATTAAACATGTTTGCATGTTTTTAAATTTGGTAATACAGGTGTATTTATTTTAAAAAAATGTTAAAAATAAACATGTGCATTACACATTTAAAAACATTAGAGTTAAATAAAATGCAATGATATATAGTAGATGCACTAGACAAGGGGAAATGTGACATTAATACATATATGAGATGTTTTAAGCTTAGAAGTAACAATGATTTTGCATTTCTTGTAACCAACCTTTTGCCTTTTCCATGCAAATACTACATTTTATTAAGTTTATGTTGTTTAAATAATGCTAATGCATATGTATCTGATTTTATAGTTTAGGGAAACTGATTAAACAAACCTGTATGGATAGATTTTGAATTTGGGATTAATGTGACTTTTTGTTTAGGTGGCCATTAGCATGAAGGTAGCTTGGACAAAGTTTGTACATGCAAATTAAATATACTGGTGTGTTTCTTTACATTTCTTAATCTACCACATTACGCACATATGCATTGCACATTATTAAACTATTTCTTGTAAGTATGAATTACAAATGCATGAATCCAGAGCTAATGTAAAGAGACAATTCAGAAGGCAACAGTTAAAATAAGACACTTACCTTTGATTCCGGTGACAACGGGGTTGATTTGTGTTGTGGTCAAGTAGCAGCAGCAAAGGAAGGACTTGTATGATCGGGTCCATGGTGGAAAGGAAACTAAAAAGAAGTGAAAGAGGCAAGTTTTGACCTTATATACCTTTCAATCCCCCAACTCAGGTGTGTAGGTTTAGCTGCCAATGTTACATCGGCAGGAAGGCACTATCATCCATGTGCCCGCCAGCACCTAAATAAAGGAGGCAGACCACCCAGTCGGACAAAACAGAAAAATGGTGGCAGGACCAATTCCACCAAGATCTAAATTAGTCCCTTAGACTCTATATCCCTCCTTCTGTCTTCCACTAGATTCAAAAATGGTTCCTGTACTTCTGCCATTTCACAAGTCAAATTATATCTATGTGCATAGGCAGTGCATAGTGTAGTACAAGGCACAAAATATTTGCCTGCTATCTTTCCGCCTTTAAAAAAAGGATTTTTATTCAAATATTTAAATAATATATTTAAAGTATTATGTCAATAGTCAGACAACAAAAGAGGGTATCAGCAGTCAAATAACTACCAATATAGTTTAACATCTTTGAGCATGATGTGTGGTATTGAAATATAAGAGCCTCATTTTGTACTAAGTATGGGTTGGTAACAGCTATCATTGTTATTTTTCGGGATCATGTTAAGGCAGTGTGTGCATCTCACACAACATCACTAATACTAAAACATAAACATAACTTGTATCACTTACAGCAACTGTGTGTTCCACTTCTCCCCAGGCAACCTTGCCATTGTCTCCTTGGAGAGGATTCCAGAGACTGCCACAACCCCTCTGTATGAAAGCCCCAGTGAGGACATCACCCCTGGATGTTTCGACACTGACAACAAAACTGGTCCATCACTGACACCAGGGCAGTCAACAACATTCTCTGCCTCACCCTGCCGACATTGACTCCTCCCAGCCCTGCTGCATCTACATCACAGGCAACTATTGACCCCCAAACTTGTGTCCCAAGGACTGTTTTATTCATTGTGTCCCCCCCCAATACAGGTACCTGAGTCTCCTCTTGTCACCCCTAACAATGATGGACCTGCCACCATTAGGAGTGAGCACACTGTGCCAGGGGCACAGGCACGTGGGGTAGGATGCGTGAGAGGGATGGTGTACGTCAAAGAATGGGGCTCCAATGGACACTACTGACCAGGAAACCATCTCCCAGGTCCTGGGAGCCTACCTAAATTCCTAAGGCATAATGGGCCACATACTCACCATGATGGGGAACATCCAAGAGCTGCAGAAGGACAACCACCAGGAAGCCATGCAGCAGAGGCAGGCAAAAAATGCCATCCTGGCGTCCATTGCAGGTGGCCTGAGGGACATCAAAATTACCCTGAGTAGGTCTGGCACAACATCAGGCCTCTTCCACTAGTAATGACTCTTCAGGCCCTTCAACAACTGTGGTTGCTAGTGGAATGGAGGACCTGCCAGGGGAAGGACATGCCTATGACACCAGCCCTCTTTAGCAGAGAACCCCCTTCAAACTTAGATGTCCGCCCAAATATCCAGGATAAGCAGATGCAAAGACCACACCCACTGCCAGGAAGTGAACCTCTACTGATTGGTTCCCCTTGTGTGCCACAGTTACACCCTGTTGACTGTTCTAAAACCTAACTCCATTTTCCTATGTGCAAAGACACTAGAGTTGTGTTACCAAATGGTGTAGCAGCTACCCTGGTGATTTCATCAACCATGACTGACCCATTCACTGTTTACTTTCTCTTATTTCAGTATCAATTCACAAATAGGCCCTCATTACGACTTTGGCGTTTTTTAAAAAAGTGCTGGCGGTATGTTTGTACCACATTATTACATTTCTGCTGGACCTGCCGATGATAACAGCGTTTCCGCCCGCTGGCCAGCAGAAAAGTCACCAAAACATTGAAGCCGGCTCGTAATGGAGCCTGCGGCAATATTGAGGTGCGTCGGGTACAACAGCACCCATCGCGCATTCCACTGCCCATAATTCGGGCAGTGAAATGAGCGATGGGGCTGTGCCTGGGGGCCCCTGCAGTGCCCATGCCAAGAGTATGGGCACTGCAGGGGCACCCAGGGCTCCCAAGTCACCCATACCGCCAGCCTTTCTGGACAGGCTGGCGGATGGGGACTCATAATCCCCAGGGCAGCGCTGCTTGCAGAGCTGCCATGGTGGATTACAACCACCGGGACAGCCAGGCTGCAGGCTGGCAGCAGCCTGGCGGTATCGGCGGTATTACCATCGTGGGACGCCATGGTCATAATGTGGCAGTAAGTACCGCCATCCTGTTGGTGGTACTACCGCCACATTATTACCACCTGCCGGGATCATAATGACCCCAATATTGTTTTGCACGGCCCAATAAATACCACTTAAACACAGGTCCTGTGTAAGTTCATGTATCAACCATGTTCAACTGTCACGTATGACAACTCTTGTACCAATATGTCCCTCTGTATTGTACAACATTTGGACATCACACGTTTACTGTATCATCAGGAGACCCATCACATTGGGATTGTAACATAGGCATAAGCAAAAACAGCTGCATTGTACATCTCCACACATTTATTTGTTGATTTGCAACTAACAAATAGAATAATACTGCTGGTGACTTCAGGATGTAATCTTAGGTGTCTTATACTACTAATCCACAGGGTACTGAAGTTAAGGACATCAGTCTTCCTACAAGCCAGGAGGCATACATATTGGTCCTTTGTATCACCAGGTAGCCTTATCACATACCTTAGGTTCCTAATAACTATACCCCATGATATAGACAGAGATCAGTACTGATGTCCCTGTCTTGGTACCTTTCACTTACCATGGTCAGATACCTGTAGGTTTGCCACTCACCAGTGTCAGAGACATGGACATTGGTCTGCAGATTAGTAACACACTGACAGCTATTTACAAGGTAAGTCACATACAACATGTTAGAAATGGGTTCCTTGGTTGACAGTGAGGTTACCCCCTGTTCAAGCAAGGACCCTCACTCTAGTCAGAGTAAAAGAGAATCACCCTCAGCTAACTCCTGCTTACCCCCTTAGTAGCTTGGCAGAGCAGTAGGCTTAACTTCAGAGTGCTAGGTGTAAAGCATTTGTACCAAGACACACAGTAACTTAATGAAAACACTACAAAATGACACAACACCAGTTTAGAACAATAGGAAATATTTATCTAAACAAAACAAGACCAAAACGACAAAAATCCGACATACACAAGTCAAGTTATGAATTTTCAAAGATTAAACTCAAAAATAGCGCTTAGAAACAAAAATGCTTCGATGAGGTGTTAACACAGCATTGTGATGGAGTCGTTCCCAACAAGCCGACACCAGCGGGGCCGGACACGGAGTCGCGTAGACCCCCAAGTACAGTACCTTTGGTGAAGAGTGAAAACAAGTCGATGTACGAAGTCAGGGATCGCAGCATCGGTGTGAAAAGTTGAATCCGCGCACTTCGAGCGGCGTCGGTCACGACGTGGTGTGGCGACTTCCACAGAGTCGCGGGCTTCTGTGGGGCATGCAGCAGCATTGGGCCTGCGAAGATCGTCGCGTTCCAGCGAAGTTCACGGCGTCGGTGCAGGTGGCGTCAACGGATTCGGCAGCGGCGTAGGTCCGAAGTCGTCCGAAGTCAATTTCCTTGGATTTCCACCAGCTTTCCTTTCAAGGGCCCAAGAACTGGATAGGGCACCACTTGGCAGAGCAGGAGTCTCTCCCAAGACTCCAGGTGCTGGCAGAGAGAAGTCTTTGCTATCCCTGAGACTTCAAACAACAGGAGGCAAGCTCTAAATCAAGCCCTTGTAGATTTCTTCACAAGATGAAAGGCACACAAAGTCCAGTCTTTGCCCTCTTACTCTGGCAGAAGCTGCAACTGCAGGATAGCTCCACAAAGCACAGTCACAGGCAGGGCAGCACTTCTCCTCAGCTCTTCAGCTCTTCTCCAGGCAGAGGTTCCTCTTGTTTCCAAAAGTGTTCTAAAGTCTTCTTATACCCAGTTTCTCCTTTGAAGTAGGCCTACTTCAAAGTAAAGTCTCTTTGGAATGTGAAATCCTGCCTTGCCCAGGCCAGGCCCCAGACACCCACCAGGGGGTCGGAGACTGCACTGTGTGAGGGCAGGCACAGCCCTTTCAGGTGCGAGTGACCACTCCGCCCCTCCCTCCTAGCACAGATGGCTCATCATGATATGCAGGCTACACCCCAGCTCCCTTTGTGTCACTGTCTAGTGTGAGGTGCAACCAACCCAACTGTCAAACTGACCCAGACAGGGAATCCACAAACAGGCAGAGTCACAGAAATGGTATAAGCAAGAAAATGCTCACTTTTTAAAAGTGGCATTTTCAAACACACAATCTTAAAATCAACTTTACTAAAAGATATATTCTTAAATTGTGAGCTCAGAGACCCCAAACTCCACATGTCCATCCGCTCCCAAAGGGAATCTACACTTTAATCATATTTAAAGGTAGCCCCCATATTAACCTATAAGAGGGACAGGCCTTGCAACAGTGAAAAACAAATTTAGCAATATTTCACTGTCACGACACATAAAACACATTACTAACCGCCAGAAGACCGTTCCGCGGTCAAAAGACCGCGGCGGTCATTCTGGGTTTCCCACTGGGCTGGCGGGCGACCGCCGAAAGTCCGCCCGCCAGCCCAGCGGGAAACACCCTTCCCACGAGGAAGCCGGCTCAGAATGGAGCCGGCGGAGTGGGAAGGTGCGACGGGTGCAGTTGCACCCGTCGCGGATTTCAGTGTCTGCAAAGCAGACACTGAAATTCTTTGTGGGGCCCCCTTACGGGGGCCCCTGCAGTGCCCATGCCATTGGCATGGGCACTGCAGGGGCCCCCAGGGGCCCCACGACACCCCATACCGCCATCCTGTTCCTGGCGGGCGAACCGCCAGGAACAGGATGGCGGTATGGGGTGTCAGAATCCCCATGGCGGCGCAGCAAGCTGCGCCGCCATGGCGGGTTCCCATGGGCAGCGGAAAGTCGGCGGTACACCGCCGGCTTTCCGCTTCTGGCCGCGGCTGTACCGCCGCGGTCAGAATGCCCGGCGGAGCACCGCCAGCCTGTTGGCGGTGCTACCACCAACCTCCGCCCTGGCGGTATTTACCGCCAGGGTCAGAATGACCCCCTATATGTCCTACCTTAACCATACACTGCAACCTGCCCTTGGGGCTACCTAGGGCCTACCTTAGAGGTGTCTGACATGTAAGAAAAGGGAAGGTTTAGGCCTGGCAAGTGGGTACACTTGCCAAGTCGAATTTACAGGTAAAACTGCACACACAGACACTGCAATGGCAGGTCTGAGTTATGATTACAGAGCTACTTATGTGTGTGGCACAACCAGTGCTGCAGGCCCACTAGTAGCATTTGATTTACAGGCCCTGGCACCTCTAGTGCACTTTACTAGGGACTTACTAGTAAATCAAATATGCCAATCATGGATAAATCAATCATACACATTTTGTAAAGGAACACTTGCACTTTAGCACTGGTTAGCAGTGGTAAAGTGCCCAGAGCAACAAAAACAGCAAAATCAGAGTCCAGCACACATCAACAACCTGAGGAACAGAGGTAAAAAGTTAAGGGAGACCACGCCAAGGATGAAAAGTCTAACACGTGTCCTGCCCAGCTGAAAGTGGGGAGCAACTACCCAACCTCATGGGAGTTCTCATCACTAAGGCGAAAGAACCTGGACAGATGATCTGTACTAGGACGGTGTTCCACCGTAAAGTCCATCCCCTGTAGGGAAATGGACCACCTCAACAGTTTTGGATTCTCACCCCTCATCTGCATTAGCCATCTGAGGGGCCTGTGGTCGGTCTGAACTCGGAAGTGAGTCCCAAACAAGTAGGGTCTTAGCTTCTTCAGTGCCCAGACCACAGCAAACGCTTCACGTTCTATGGCACTCCACCTACGTTCCCTGGGTAGTAACCTCCTGCTAATGAAGGCTAAGGGTTGATCTAGGCCCTCTTCATTAAGCTGTGAGAGTACTGCTCCAATACCATGCTCTGGGGCGTCTGTTTGCACAACAAACACCTTGGAGTAGTCAGGTGCCTTCAGCACAGGTGCTGTGCACATGGCAGCCTTCATGGCATCAAATGCGTTCTGGAAAGCCTCTGTCCAGATCACTTTCCTGGGTTGCTTCTTAGAAGTCAACTCAGTTAAGGGGGTAACAATGGTACCATATCCCTTAACAAACCTCCTATAATATCCTGTGAGACCTAAAAAGGCTCTCACTTCAGTCTGGGTCTTGGGAGGCTCCCAAGCCAGAATACTGTACTGGACAAGAGGAAGTGACGTAACGCCGGCGGCAGAAGTCATCATGGCATAGGCGGTCACAACCGAGGTGCACATTGCCATTGGAACACATTACAGCCTTTGGCAGACTTGGGCCAATGGCGACATCCGCTTCCGGTGGCGGTCATGTACGTGACAGACGTGACCACCATCTTCTGCAGTATTGCCCACTTGTCTCCTGACACTGTTGCCAGCAAGACCTTCACAACCTGAGCTGCTGTGTACTGCCTCTGGGAGCTATCATGTCACATCCTGCAGGGGATAGGGCCCCAGCATTCACCCAAGAATAGCTGGACAAGCTTGTTGACCCCTGTATGAACAGCTATATGGTGCACCAGAGGAGCAGGTGAGTCCAATGGTATAGAAATGTGTAAAAGGTGGACTGTATGATGGTGTACATGAAATGTGAAGTAGTTAAGGATTGGGCAATCATGTCTGATTGTATTGAAATGTGTGCATGTGCATAGGCAGACATACAGTAGTGATACATGGTAGATGGTGTGTAATCTAACTTCCTTTATACACAACAATGATTGCAGCATGTACAACATTAATAGTGTGAGAAATTTTTATAGAGCTATACCATGTTATGGACGATCATATGGCCTGGTCACACAAGTCTAGTTAATACCAGGTACTGATCATGCATGCTGTATGGGAGACTCCACCTCACTCACGGGCTGACTTCAGATGGTAAATTGGGAAGGTGTCTGAACTGAGAGAAAGGGAATGTTTGCCTACTTGCTGTGACTGAGGTGTTCTGACCACTTGTGTTGGAATGGTGCATCTGGACATAACTTTCTCCTTTTGTCTGTGTCATCCATGGAGGTCAACTACTATCAAAAAAAGGGAATTTGGCGTGCCATTGCCAAGCAAGTGCTGATCTGAGGGGTTCACAGCTGGCGGAGCACCCACTGTAGCAAGCAGTGGGAGGACTTGAGGCGCTGGTCCTGGAAGACTGCAGATGCCCAGCTGGGGATGTCCTCCCAATGAGGGAGGGATGCCCCTCGGACCTTCACGCCCCCCCTCCCAAATGCCTGCATTTTGGCGGGGGCTTATTCTGAGGTGGATGGGCATTTGAGGGCAGCACAGCAGCCACAAGGGGGTAAGTACTGACTACACACATGTCAATCCCTCTGCAAGTTCAGTATATGATGTGTAAGTATCTACACTGTAACAATGTGGTAAGTGCTAAAGGTAAAGGGTCTCCTAGGAACACATAGAAGTATAGTTGCCACCACTGATACACAGATGTGGACATTGTATTGTGTATAGGGAAATATTACTCGCATAAGTAAAGCCTATTGTATAACAGCATGTGGAGATGCACATCTTACTGTGTCATTTGTGTATCTCTACACTGCTATACATATGTGTAACCTGCTGTGTCATCCTTCCCACCTTCAGATCCATAGTCCAGATATAGGTGTTCATTACAACTTTGGCAGTAAGTACCGCCTACAGCCGCGGCGACGGTCGCCAAAAGAACGTCGCCGTGGGTAACATCCTTCTGCCATAATATGACCACAGCTGGATTTCCGCCACAGGAAGGGCGGGAATCCAGCTGTGGCCATGCTGGTGTACAGTGTTAAGGTGGCCCTGCTACCACCAGCAGCACCACACCAGTAGACTGCCGCCAGCCGTATTATGAAAAATAATACAGCCTAGCGGTGTTCTACTGGCGGGTGCTGCTGGCAGTAGCAGCGCCCCATCCCGTCCCCTGCTGGAAGACCCCCTGAATTTAGGTTAGTCAGGTTTCCGACAGGGGAGGGGGATGGGGGGTATTGTGTGTGGGGGTGTGTGTGCATGAATGTGTGAGGGTGTGCGTGCATGTGCATGAGTGTGTAGTGTTGGTTGCATGTGTGTGTGTGCATGCGTGAGACTGCGTGTATGAATGCAAGTGTGAATGCTTGTCTGCATGTAAGTTTGGATGTGTGTACGGATGTGTGCACAGATGTGTGCATGAATGAATGGATGCATGCATGTACAACTGCGTGTATGCCTGTGTGAGTGAGTGTGTGAATGTGTGGTGTGTGCCTGCGAGTGTGCGTGTATGGGAAGAGGATTGGAAGGGGTGAGCATGGATGGAGGGGGGTGGGGGTCGTCTGGGGAGTGTTGGGGGTGGGCCTCCTACTAGTGACAGGGAAGGAATTCCCTGTCACTGGTAGGGCATACCGCCATGGTTGGCAGTAGGCAGGGTTGGAATGCCACCAGAGGTACAGTAGCGGCAGCCGGGTTGGAGATTGTTATCTCCAGCCCGGCGGCTGCTACCACCATGGCGGTCGGTGTGGTACATTCGCCAACCCGCCAATGTCATAATGTGGCGGTGTGTACCGCCAGCCTGTTGGCGGTACTCGCCACATTTGCACCGACCGCCATGGTCATAATGACCCCCAATGTGTTGGTAAGTTGTCCAGCATTCCTAATTCACTGGCTCTAGCTCTATGTGCAACATAGGGTCTGACAGGTAAGAAACAGGCCAAATATTCATGAGTTTTGACATAGATGTAATTTCATGTAATGGTGTTATCTCATTCTGAAAATTCACATGGCATACTTGCTACACTTACTCAGCGGTTTATAGGAGGTGTCCCAATTGTTAAGTGTGAACTGTACATTGGCAAGTGTGATGTTTGATCAGGTTGGACATCCTACATGATGTAAAGCATAGTGGTAATAATACATTAGTAGTGCAAGACATATCATTGACATGTGAGTTCAGACTATCTGTACCATTTACATGGTATTGAGAAGGTAAATGGTTAACCTGCTATTCAGTTAGCCAATTTATTTTGCCCATGCTGCATGGGGCAGGACATCTCCTGTACAGGTTCAACATACACTGTTATTGCCAACATCATGTGTACTTTGGTACTTCCTGCCATTTTAAAGCTTTAACTTCAAGTTTGGCATACTTAGTTTTGTTATTCTGATTCTGTTTTGAAGGATTTTGGTATGGGTTAGCTAATTTTATTCTGACTTCATTGTATTTCAGCTGTTGTAGTTGACAGTTACATGTTGGTGGAATGGCATATGTTGTCAATCAATGTGCTGGACTCTAGGTTATGTGTCAATCATGGTTACTTTAGAAGTGGTTTATGTCAGTTTAACTTTACTCATGTAAGGTTATTCATGTCTGAAGTGTTGATAGTGATGTTGATATTTTTATCTTGTTATATTGAGGTTGCTACTCAACATGATTAATGGAATTGTATGTGGCCTTCATGTACATGACAGGTGTCCATTGTATGGAAAGTGTTGTTATGCTCCCTGTGGTTGTCTAGGGGTGTATTGTATGTGCTAAATAGGTCCCTATTGCTATGCATGACTTTGTTTTCTCTGTGAGCATGACTAAGATGAGTAAGTCCAGAAAGTCTGTGTAAACCCTTGCAAAAACACAGTTTATATATGTGTTGCTAAAATGGATTAGGAGTCTATTATACTCCAAATTTGGATATGCCAAATGGTGTAGGTGCATCTGAGAGTTTTGCCTTTGTAAATGTTATAGACACATTTACATGTAAGAGATGTGATTGCTAAACAACATGCTGTGTTGTAATTGCAATGTGATGAGGTAACTTTCATAGAACATGACATCTGGTAATGGACTGAGCAAGTGTAGATTTGGAGAATGTATGAATTTGAAATCAAAGTAAACACTAATTCCCACTGATGGTTTGTTGTTTCACAATGATGCTCTGTATAGGGACATACTTTTTATGTTGACAAAGCATCTTATGCAGGTATAGTTTCTGTTATAGCTGTACTGATAGGATGGTGATGTAGTGGTCAGATAGTTGGCTTATGTTGTGTGTGACATCGTTGTCATATAGGGCTATTGAAAGTATGTTGTTGTGACATGATGTTGACTCAAAATGGTTTCTACCTGGGTGTGTTTTACGCATAGATGCAATGTTACTGTAGTGTATGGTGTAATATATATCTATGTAAAGAGTGTGATGACCCTCCTTCTCTAACTGTTTCTAAGCATCGGCATAGGCAGACGAAGGAGATGGGGTACAGCTGAGTGGGGAAGCTGCTGGCCACGGGGCCCGAAGTCATGACACCACCGGCAATGAGGGACCCAGTGGCCCGGAGGGCAAAGAGAATGCCACAGAGGAGACAAGATCCAGTTCTTCATCTTCAGAATCTTCCTCCAGTGGACACTCCCTGTCGGTGCCAGACCCATCTGGGGCCACCCCAGCACCATCTAAGTCTGCCACCCCCTTACTACCACCGCCCACCCTTTAGCTCCTCACTGAGTTGGCCATGCTCGCTCACCCCAGAGGGTGAGCGTCTCCTTTGCCACAGGCACCTCTGCCCCTGCAGGCCTGCTGCACCAGAGAGGAGGCTATTGACCTTCTGAGGTCCATCTCTGTGGTCAGTCGACTATCGTGAATGCCATCCAGGGACTTGAAACTCAGATCCAACAGAGTAATGCGTTCCTGGAGGGCATTCACGGTGCACTGGCTGGCCTACAGAGATCCTTTCAGGCTCTAGCCTCCAGACTGATGGCAGCCAGTCACCCTTTGTCTCCCATCCCCTCTCCACCTTCCTCTTCTCAATCCCAAACCCCTTTTCACCAACCCAGTCAAAGCACACAGACAGACAGGTGTGCATCCACCTCAACATCCAAGGGTAGCTCAGAAAAACAAGAGCACCACAAGACACACCACTGGCATACACACTAGCAACATTCAGATGCACACACAGCAGCAGTCACAACCTGCCCTGATACCCCCACCACTCCCAGCGTCACTGACTGCACACCTGACACACCAGCAGACACCACACCAACATTCACAGATAAAGCCACAACAAAAATCCTACCTGAAGTCACCACCCCAACAGACAGTCACCCACCCACCACAGCATCACATAGCAGCTCTACCCCTCTCATTCAAGACACGTAAATGCCCTCACTTAGCCACCCAACAGACACCCACCACCCACAAACATACCTGGCACAAACATGCACTCAAGACATCCACACCAACACCTCGGTCCGTCACTCCATCTCCCTCCACACCTAAACCCTTTTGCTATGCCCATCCCTATGTGTGTAAACAAGCTTTCGTTTTGAAGTTTGCCCTTTTCTGTACCCCTCTCCCACCCCGTGATACCCCTAGACATTCTCTGTCCCTTCCCAAGTCCGGCCCTTCCACCATCAAGACCTCCCAAGCCCTCCTGCAAGTACCTATGCCCATCTCCCTGCCAAGAAGTCTACCCCTTCCAAAAAACCGCAAACCTCTCCTACACCTCAGACAAAGTCAAGACCCGCTTCCCAAACCAGCCACCAAAGACACCCCTTCAAAACCTAAACCCAACCCTCCTTGCATCCCCAATTAACCCCTGAGGTGCATGCCTGCCCCATAAATGCCCCTACCTCTGGAGGTTCCCCGGCAGTCAAGAGTCAAGTTCGGGGCACACATATGTGCACTGTAGGCATTCAGACTGTTGTCAAAGGACTGGCATAGGGCCTTTGTTTTCTAAATTTGATAATCTAATAATAATTTGAACCAATCTGTTGATTTTGTGGTTACATCTTTGTCATGTATTTCTTTCCCTAGTATGGAGTTGTTCCTGGCTGACATTAGTTGTGTGTCTGTATCTGTGTGTGTGTGTGTGTGTGTGGTGCTTGTGCTACCTGTGTTGTTTAGCCAGTATTTGAGGTTGTGTGCAGTTCTTTTGTCTGACAGTGGTACAGTGTGTGTTGTATGATGTACATTTGTGTGTTCTACACATTTTGTTGTGCTGGTATTGAGTGGTGTTTGTGTTGAAATGTGTTTGTTAGTGTGTTGTATGCCTTTGTGTGCTTTGACTGTGTGCATGTGCATGTTTTGTGCATGGTAGGTTAAATACGAGGTTCTGTGTAAGTCGATTGGTAAGTAGTATGATTGTGTATTTGTGTGTGTCTGTGCCCTGTTGGTATTACGTTGTGATGTATGTGTGCTGTGTCCCTGGATAGTGTCCACTGTGGGTCCCTGACAACATATTGGAGATGATGCGGTTGTGTTGTGGTTGTGATGTGTTGTGGTGTTGTGTTGTGCTGTGTGAGGGTGGGCCTGTGCAGTGTTTTTGTGTGTACCTGTGTGTGTTTGTGACATGTGTGTGGTTTGTGTGTGGTGGCTGTAGCGTGGGTAGTGTTTATGTGCGAGCGTGTGTTTGGGTGTATGTGAGTGAGCACGTCAGTGTGTAGTTATGTGTGAGTGTCGCCCTTGCACCCCCTTCCCGAATATATGTTGTGTAAGGGTACAAAAATTGTCAATATACAATAATAACAAGTGAGTGTGTGTACTTAAGATTGCTGTCATCATCACAGATTCTGAAGTCTTTGGGTGAGCAGGAGCAGCGGGAAGATGTCTAGTTCTGGTTCCGTGGTGGCTCTGGACAAGTATGGCTTCCTGAAGGTGGGTATCTCCTTTTATGCAGTTTGTTTCCGCCTGGGTTTCCATGGTGGTACGACTGCGATGTAAACCTTGGCGTTGTGCAACCTCATATTCTGTCCCGTGGAAACATGGTCTTCGCTGGCTACCAGGTGCTACTTTCGCCTGTGGTGGCCAGACCGCTGTGGCTGTGCTGGCGGTGCTTTGGCTGAATATATCACCAATGTCATAATTTGGCAGTCTTCTCCGCCAGCCTGTTGGCGGTACGACCGCCACCGCCAACATGGTGGTCTGAGACCGCCAAACTCGTTATGAGGTCCAAAGTCTTTAAGGCACAGTTCAAATTCACTTAAAATCACATTCAGGGTGAAATGTCTCAGTCTATCCAATAGCACAGAAAACGCAAAGTAAAATTCAAACAGAATTTTAAGATCAAGGAGGTTCAATTGGATCTGCAGCGTTATCCCAACATTCCCAAAATGTTCTCTCACCATCATTTGTAGCAAAGTATATCCATTCAGGTGAAGAGTACTTCCGAAGGGCACTCTGTTCTTTTAGATCTCCTCAATGCCAATCCTTTGTTTTCACTTTCTGTAAGATCAGAGATCTCATTGTCCTCTGGAAATGTTTGAGACATGCACTCACCAGGCCTAGTTCACAGCACTGTTCCTGGTGTTGTGAGGCTGTAGCTGCTCTGACCTGATGAAACACAGAATGCACTGCACCAGCTAGACCTTTGCAGTAATGAATGATCACATCATCTGTAATGTTCACAAGTACATTTGCAGATATAGCTGGCAATCACATAGCTCTGCCCATGATTATCTCATGGGGAGAAAGTCCTATTCTCGGATCAGGTACACTGCTAAGACACATCAACGCAAGGGGTAAAGCATCAGGACATTTCAAAGATGTCAAAGCACACACTTTTTCCAATCTGGATTTCAGTGTACGATTAACCTGCTTGACAACACTTGAAGCCTCTTGTCTGTAGCTGCAATGTAATCTCTGTTACACTTGCAATGCTGCGCACGACAATCTCAGGACCTCATTATTATAATGAGTCCATCAGTCTGACTTTAGCAAGGTCGGGAATCCAAACCTAGGAAAGAGTTCTCTCCGCAACAATTTAGATACAATAAGATTGTCATTTCTTCTGGTCAGGTAAGCTTCAACCCCACGCAAGAAGATGCATACAATCATCAGGACCTTTCTCAGCACATTACACACAGGCATCTCGATAAAATCCAACTGCATCCTGTTCAAGGGACCTCCTGATCTCCCTATGTGGCTTAGGGCCTGATTTAGATCTACAAGCGCATGGAATGACAGTGGATTGCTGACGGGGGAGACAGTGTCGGAACTCAGTAGATTTTGTAGAATGGCAGGGGCTATGAAAGAGAGGTAAGTGACACATGCACTCTGTCCCTTAGTCATATGTGTACCCGTGCACTACACACAACACACCACATACACACAATAACACATTGCCATTCCAACACAAGACAACCTGTAAATGCCGAAAACACACATTGACATACATCCATGACAACATAAAAACACCATTGACACAACCCCCATACCCAATACAACCATGACAGCCAACACAACTACACACTCATCTTTACAAACACACTCACACATGCACAACTACACTCATCACAGCAATGTCCATCACACGACAACCACACTCACCTGAATGTGTCACACTGCAACCCAACATACACAACAACATCGGTTTCACATGCAAGGGACACACATACAGACACGACAACATCCCCCACTTCAGCTCTCTCCAACTCAACCAGCCAATCGTATTTCACACACACATACATATACTGGCTCACACACACAACTTGCAGCACAACATGACAGGTTGTTACTCTGGTGCTGGAGAAACCTTGAATTCTGGAGCTCATTTGCTGAGTTTAGACGACATTCCCTCAACTTGCTGCAATAATGAGAAGGGCTTGTCTTTTTAAGACTACCCACATCCATCCATATTCTGGAATCAATTGAGACACCTCAGCCTCTACCCTGTATCACAGTAGTTCCCTCCTGATACACTCCTTGCATAATACCAACATTCCCTACAAATGGCTGGATCTGACTGCTTCTTGGAGATACTTCCATCTGTGCAGCCATTTGCTTTTCCTTCAGCTTCTTCTGTTTCATATCTATTTCATCACTGCAGTACTTTGCATATCTCAAAATTACATCAACTGATTTATTCTGTCATCAATCATATGCTGCTAAATCATCAAGCTTATTTCAGGTCTCAATCCTGTCACAAACCTTGACACAAAATGTCCCATATCCTTCAGTTCAATCATCTCCACTCCACTATACTGCTTGAACACCTGCAAAAATCTCTCATAGTAAGCACAAATTGACTCTTTGCATTCCTAAAACATCCTGTCAATCTTAATCCAATCAATATCTGTAGGCAACATCTTCAACTCTAAAAAAGTAATCACCTGCTGATACTTTTTCATCACCAACGGTTAAGGCATTTTGTCGCTGGGTCCCTCATCGGTTCTTTCTCAGGCAATTCAATGTCTATCTTACGCTTTGCTTACAAGTCACTCGGAACCACAATATCAAACAGAGAGCCGAATTTAAGAAAAGTGGTGCTGCATCCAATGCAGCGCCACTTTTCTTGCACCCCTTAGCACCCACCTTGCGCCACCAGGTGTGCGCCGTATTTAACGTACAGTGTATGGCGGTAGTTAGGGAACTAGTGCCAACATTTTTTATCCTAGTTTGGTGCTTTTCATGATTAGCGGCAAAAATATTGACACTAATTCTGCAAAGCACATTTAGGCCCATTAAAAAGAATAGTGTGCCACAGTTTAATGCCTGCTCTGTGCAGGCGTTAAAAATGTGGCTAAAAATGGATCAAATAAATCTTGATGTGCTTGCCCCTCCTCCTACAGGAGGAGATGGTTGTACTGTCTGATTTTTCAGCTCTTTCTTTATCGCCTATCGACCTTCCCATTCGTCAAACTCATTCCATTTCCGAATGTTCTGAATTAGCTCTTTAATTTGTATTTTGATTGTTGAAGTTCTCACAGGCTATGTCTTCTTTGTTAAAGCACACACGATAACTCCTATGCAAGGCTTTGATCTTGTTCTATTCTATCTCATATTTTTGAGCCATCTCGGATAGTTTGCCATTAACTCATCCTGCACGTCTGGTAACATCCTTACACATTAATATTAGCACATTGCCTTTATAAGAGTCTAAACAAGCCATTTCAAGATTCCCGCTAATCATCTCATCAAATTCTAACTTCATTTTAGCCACATCCTCCAAGTTCTATCTCACTGGTGACTGAATTGTTCCATGACTCAACCCTGAGCTCCTGCTATCACTCAAAGGAGTATAAAAAGTTTCACCCACTCGGCTACTTCTTTAGCACTGAGACTCTGTGATACCACAGGGACATTAGACATATTCTAATATCCATGAGTACACTACTGGATTTTAAAGGTGGCACCCACATGGGTGTTCCAGAAGTTGGCATTACTTGAAGAGCATTTGGGGTAGTAGAGTTTGCAGGAACACAAATTCCTGAACCATCTCCTATTGGTTCACGATGCACAGTCACCAGAGTAACCCCTACTGGTCCACTATTCAAATTTATTCCGGCAGTAGCTAATCCAAGATTCCAACCACCATTAGTGCTATCTCCACCCTATACTCAGGTCTTACTATACGGAGGTGGATGTTCCGATAGTATTGCATCTAAAAAGCTATCACTAGAATCACTGTCACTGATCTAACTCATGTCGTCTGCCTCCTTTTTCTTTCCATCTTTTGCTTTCTTGTCATTTTTCTTTTCCTTCTCTCTCTTAGATGCTTCACTTGTTAAGGTTGGGTGCAGTCTAACTCCCTTTATCATGTCAGTTCTCCACTTCTTTTGTTCAGCATCCCATATAGCATCTGCATAAGTATGCACTGCTTTCCGAGCTCTTCCTTGATACTTCTCATTCTCTTTAACATGAGCAGCACTTTCCCAAGCATTTAGAGTCTCATTCTGTGCAGGTCCAGGAGGTGGTTTCATCTCGTATAATGCCCTCCTCAAGTTTTCAATCATTTTCAGAATAAATGTGCCATAACGTGGAAACCTCAATGCACCCTCCTTTTTTGTGATCTTGTGTCATTGACCAAGCCAAATACATGTGTGGAGCCCGACATTTATTGCCTTATATTATGACCTGGGATATCTTCAGATGGTGCCTCTTCTCCCTGTCTAATAGATACAGCTACATCTCCTCTAAATATGTCTTGTTTGTATGGCTTTCCCCAAAAAAAATTCAATCAAATATCAAATATCACATACAAAATGTTATTCCGGACCATGAAATAACTCTTTGTCCACAGTGCTCGTTCACTAGCAACAACCAATCTCAGCGCAGCCCTTTGTCACCTAAACAACCACTAGCAGCACTGTACTACACCAACCCGACCAATAACAGTGCGGCACGCTGTGACGTCAGTCTTGTACCTTGCGGTGGTTCACCTTCCTTTACAATCTGCACATATGCACTTTTGTCAGCATCAAACACGCATCACAAAATACAATACAGGTGACTTTTGTCTGCTTTACCAAAGATTTGACAGTATTCAGTAACACAAGTGTCAAGCACTTTCAACAAACCCTCGACCTGTGGATTATCATTCAGATTAGTACAGATTCACCCTATGTATTAGGCTCCACCATACCAACCACACCTCACAGTCACACAAAGATAAATGTCCCTATCTCAACTGCACTGTCGATGATATCTCACAACAAACGCTACAAAACTTAGCAGACAATTACTCTATAGTGTCTTCTACACTTTTAATTCTATCCCGGGATCTCAGGTCATGACAAACATGATAACAACTTCAATCTACTAAACACCACCCTCACAGGACATTAAAAACATCTCCACAAAGTTAAAATCAACCCTTCGATTCAATTGACAGTGTAACCTATTTGGTCACACGTTAAAATCTTGGAAGCTGTTGATAAGATTCAAATGTTTATTACAAATTAAGAGCCAAACTGATGTAAATGAAACTGAAAATATGCTATGTAAATACAAAATCATCAAAGGTGAAGTAAAACATTGAATAAAATTAAATTGTATACACATAAGGCACACAAGAATTTCAGTTGAGGCAATACAAAAGACGAGACACAGAATCTGGTAATCTGAATATAAATTGCGGTCCTCTTGCCTAATAATTGGAGAATCTAATTTGACCTAAGTGTCCTAAACTAAACTTAAGGGAAAACCTAATTAAGTTTCAGGGTATATTGGAAAGAGTCTGCACAACAGAAACCTCAGTAGAAGTTCTGATAGAAAGGTAATGTAAAGCATAAAGCCGCATAAAGGAATAAAGAGTAGAGAGGTCTGCACCTCTCCAAGTCTCAAGGCAATCTGCCCTTGTCTAACTAGGTGAATACCAATTAATCCTTCAGAACCTTCGAGAAAGCCATGCCATTCATGCCATTAGTTTTCTATCTTCCTTCCACAGTTAAAATTGCCGCCTCCCCTCAAGTTCTCATGCCACATGTCAACATCAAGATGGCTATAAATGTTTCCTGGTGTCTGGTACACAAACAGGAGTCTTTTATTCTCAGTTTGTTAGCGCTCCTTGTCTGTGCTAAAGTATCCTCCCATACCTCACTATCTTCAATGCACAATATGCCCTTCATTAACTGTAGACTCACACAAAGGCACCTGCAAGGAAAGAGTACACATTGAAGGTTAAACATAAGAAACCAAATGTTTCAGGTTTCTGGTTATGCTAACTTTCTAAAACACTCAATGCACATTTGAAATACATGATCATAAGTGCATCATGCAATTTTAAATTAAAGCTGGAATTATAAATGAAAAGCGACTATGAGCAATTCAACACAGCAATATAAATCAAAATACATGGATATAAATGTGCATGAGTACTAAAATTCAAATGTTAAAGTCAAACATTAGAACACACATATAAATTAACTACTGATCCTTTACTGTAAATGCACCTTCAGTAATTTGATGTAGATGTTCCACTTTACAGTAATAACGTTAAGGCACACAATAGATGTATTATCAATTACATTATTATGTCACCCCTGTAACACATGATGGTGCTACCAAAATTATGCATCACTATATCTAACTAGCAAATATTATGCACTATTATGCACTATTTGTACAATGGCTGTGCAAAACAGCAAAAAACTTTACTCTTTACCTAGCTGCTGCCAAATAAACAATATGGCCCCCAGCCATGCAAATAGCAAAAGGAAAGCTTCAATCTTTACCTGGTAGCTTGCTAAATAGTAGAAATTACTATTTAGCCAATGGTCTTACAACTAGCAAAGAAATTATACTATTCATCTGGCTGCCGTCTAAATAGCAGACATTGGCTCTGATATAAGTATAGACGGTGTTTATCGCACAGGATAAATAACAGTAGCATAATGTGCAAGAAATACCACCTATTATGAATTGTTGAGGAATATCATGCAGATTCTGGTCTTCAACGCACCACAATCCGTATGATACAGTAAATATCTTGCACTTTTCCCTGTTAAATTGTGGCAGATATGAACTCCTGAAAGTTAACGATGGTTGCATTATTTAACACATTCGATAATTATCAGATGTGTTAAATATCAAACAACTTGTAATTCTAACTCGTACATAAACATGGGTTTACCTGCAGTTCGGAATTAACTGCCCAACTCGTAATCAGGGCCATTATGTACTATTTGGGTGGTAGCCTTGCAAATAGCACAGAAACTTCATTATTTCCGTGGACACTGATTAACTAGCAGAAATGATGTACTGTTTGGACAACAGCTGTTCAAATAGCAAAGAAACATCATAATTCACCTGGCTGCTGGCTAAGTAGTAGACAATATGCACAATTTTGCAATTAGCCGTGCAGATAGCAGAAAAGCTTCACTATATTACCCAGCTGCTGTCCAAGCAGCTAAAAGTGTGTATTATTATGCCAAACTCAGGTTTCAACAGGCACTTGGTATGTGGTAGAACACAATTGGCACCCATCTCCTTATGCAGGTTAGTGCTAAACTTGCCAAATGCAATGTAAAGCTAAATAGCACTATCTCATAGGTCTAAAGGTCCCAATAGTCATCAAAGACAATGTTTGAATGTTTTCAACTTAATTTCAATCCCATGGCACAGAATGCCACTCCATTATACCAAGAGCCAAGACACAGTGATTTTAGAAGCCCATTAAGGAGCTGTCAAATACTTTACAAATGCTCCTCTCCTTTAAGCTTATCTGAAGAAGTGGCTAATAAAAAAATTATTAGACCCTTTCCAAGACTATGAGGGTCATTCTGACCCTGGCGGCCGGTGGCCGCCAGGGCCACCGACCACGGGAGCACCGCCGACAGGCTGGCGGTGCTCCAATGAGCATTCTGACCGCGGCGGTTCAGCCGCGGTCAGAAGCGGAAAGTCAGCGGTCTCCCGCTGACTTTCCGCTGCTCATTGGAATCCTCCATGGCTGCGGAGCGCGCTCCGCAGCCATGAGGATTCTGACCCCCCCTACCGCCATCCAGTTCATGGCGGGAAAGCCGCCATGAACAGGATGGCGGTAGGGGGGGTCGCGGGGCCCCTGGGGGCCCCTGCCGTGCCCATGCCAAAGGCATGGGCACGGCAGGGGCCCCCGTAAGAGGGCCCCAAAATGTATTTCACTGTCTGCCTTGCAGACAGTGAAATACGCGACGGGTGCAGTAGCACCCGTCGCACCTTCCCACTCCGCCGGCTCGATTACGAGCCGGCATCCTCGTGGGAAGGTCGTTTTCCCCTGGGCTGGCGGGCGGTTTAACTGGAACCGCCCGCCAGCCCAGGGGAAAACTCGTAATACCCGCCGCGGTCTTTTGACCGCGGCGCGGTAATTTGGAGGGCGGGATCCTGGCGGGCGGCCTCCGCCGCCCGCCAGGGTCATAATGAGGCCCTATGTGATGCTATTGCCCTTCTACATCTATGTGCTCAGCTTTACTCACTAAGTCATTGCAATGTAGAAGTGTCAGATATGTTACCAAAAAGCTCCATGTAATCAGAACACCTCTTTTTCTGCCTTGAGTTTTCATGCCATGAGTCAATGGTTTCTGGAATTAACAATTCCTGTTCAGTTAATTGAGCAAATCATAATAAAACACTTAAAACAATGGTTTGATAAACGTAAAGGCCAGACCTGGGTATTGTGTATTCCAGTGAAATGTTTCCATTTGTTATTTGGGGTGATCTTTTTAAAATACAATTAGTTACCCCATTTCAAGTCACCAACACAGTATAATTGAAAGGCTTCATTCCAATCTTTATGCCCATTGCTTTTATATAACTTTTAACTCAGCTGATGTTCCAAACCTGTGGACATTGGTTATTCTGTTGTTAAATATGCTATAGTTGTTTAACAAATAGTGTAGCACTGATTTCATACAGGTAGTTGTCAGACTACAGAGACAACAATTATTACCACATGGGTGTTCTGCGGCTGAGACTCAGCATCTCTCATATTTTTTGCATGTGAATAAGATGCATGCATTCTTTTCACAGGCCACTTTCAGTGTCCCATAGATCAACATTAAAACTATTCTTACATCTCTACGCCAGTGTGTGGTACTTGTGGTATTAACAAAGAATGTATTGGGAAATGTATAGAAACATTTGAAATGTGAGAATACTCATCATGAGAAGATGAGGTTGAGGGAGCAAAGGAGAGTGATTATTTTATTTCATTGCACTCCCTAGATCAGGAATGTTTAACTAAATTAATGGGATGAAAATTCTGGGTGTGGTTTGGAAATGCTATACCATTCCACCTTCTCAATTATTCATGCTATCCCTGTGTTCCCTCCTCAGTGAACTAAACAGACTGTGTCCTCTGCAAGTGCTCCATGCTTTGCTTTTCTGTTTGGCGGGACTCCAGTGACTGGGGAACACCACATTGTAGCCATTCCGAGTGAAACTGGCTACTGACCAATCAACCCAGAATATACTATGACAAGTCCTAGTAGCAGTAGATTAATATTGCAGAAATAATACATTTAACAAATCTTGCTTTGGGGAGAGTGGCCATTGGCTGTCCAGATCCCCATATGTTGGTCTCTTGCCTTCATCATGCATGGAAGCTATGTATGTATGGTATACTGATGCTGGGTGAATGGTGGGGTTCATTTGAGCCCTGATGCATGCTGCACGAGTTAGTGACCCTCTAGAAGTTGACTTCCTTGGTCCATGATGATAATGCTAGTCTGCACATACTCCTTCCTAAGCTGAGCTTGTTGTTATAGGTTATATTTGGTGAGTAAGGAAAAGGCTGCTAGCATAGTTCATTTGTCACATTAGGTTTCCTCCAGCTTTATTGAAACCCACTTATACCTGCTCTCTATATTGTCACTGGTCTTCAAGCTGATGAGAACAGATGACAAGGGCTGTCTGGTATGGAATCAACAAAAACTATTTAACTGGTCCATAGTGATCTAACCTGTGACTATTGGCTTCAGAATGTAGAAAAAGTAAGATAACAAACGAAGGAAGCATTTCTCCTAGACGGTGCTACTTTGAATTGCAAGATTTATTGGGGGCATCTTGTCCCTCGTAAGGCAACTTCTGTGTTGTCAGCCCAAAAGCAATCTTGTTTGTTATGCATTCTTATATTGTGTGAGCCATGTGAGAAATATTGGGTATCAAAATCGAGGATCAGAAATGTGCTGCAATAATTTTCTAGCAAACTTCTGGTAGTGCTTAAGCATGGAGTAAAGTAGAGAGTTTTAGGAGGGAGTAGAATTTCCAGACAGGTGCCATATTTTTGTTGCTGTGCATGGTTGATAGGTTGTGGGTTTGTAATATTAGGTAGCATGTATCCAATCGCGTGACAAAAATCTTCAAGGAGTATGGCACAAAAGGATAAGATAGATAGAGTCAAACTTGTGGACATGTACCATCATCCTCTATTCTGACCTATATATCTGTGTGGGAAAAGCAAGGGTAAATCCTTCAATAATAACTAGAGCTACACCATGCAAATGGCCATATTCCTTCAATGTAGCAAAACAATAAGAGACTTCCACAACAGTAATTGGTACTGTTTGACTAAAAATACCCTCTCCTGATTTGGATTCAACATGGATATACAAAGAATGTGATGGGTGGCAAAGTAGCCTGGTCCTAAACAAATTACATTGCTTGCATATCTCATCGTGGCTAACTCAGTGTCCAAGTATGCAGGAATCAGCACAGGAAACTGTTTTTTCTTTTGTATTACTCCCCTTTTCTATTAGTCAAAGTAAGTATAGGGATTTTGGAACACAGCATTGAATAATCATTTGTCTCTCTCCTTTTAGCTTTGTTGACCATCAGGACTATGGTTTTGGGTGTGCCCCGAAGGAGAAGAACTCTGTTAATCGTTGGTTTTAAATGTGGTCAGTTTCAAGGTTTGTGCTCATGTGAGGGATATCCCCCCCTGTGCTTTGAGTTATCTAGTGCTTCCGTCACCATGTGTATTAAAAAAAAACTAAAGACCGGCGTTTATGTAGTGGAATTTGGCTTACATTCCAGTTCTCAGCCACTAGAGCAGGAATGACAATTCAAAACCAAGACACATAAAAATCTCAATTTACACATGTTTGTAAAGGTTCGGCTTGGTTGGGATGCCTTTTCCTAAAGCATCCAACTTGTGACCCCAAGAGAAGCCTTTGGAGCTTTGCGCACCAAATGTTTAACCTGTCCCACCTGGTTCATTTCCCCACCTCCTGCGTATACTCAGGAACCAATCACGTACTCCAGGAAAGTGACAGGGTGGCTCACAGTCCATGTTCCCCCTCCTAATGACACCCAGCTTCTCTCAGAAGTTCCCACTTACTTTCCCCTAATTATAGCAGTCAATATTAGGTAATAAAACAATGCAACTACTTTCGGAAAAAAAGTTGATACTATGACAACCGCTGTCCAAGCATTAGCCTATTTCTCCAGAATGTTCAACTTGATTAATTGGCGAAAGATTTAAGAAACATCAAAATATCTGATGGGATATGCATATATCAAGATATGCCATCACCCATTCTTGAACAGATAATCTGAAAAAGGAGCAACTAACCTTTTTAACATAATATTTTTTTATTGTGATTATTAATACTATAATCACAAGCACACATTGGAAGTATGCAGCTTATATGAAAACAAAGAACTTGATAGATCATCTAAGAGCACAATAGCTCAGAAGTTAACAGTCAACCATGAAACACAATCATGTATTGCCCATCTCTGTGCTTATCTTAGTAAATTGGAAGTACTTTAATCCCACAGCAAAATGAAATCCAGCACAGTTCAAATAGGAGCACAAATAACAGGTTATAACCACAACTACAAATTGCAGTGTAGCACAACACCCCTTATGGCAGCTTATCCCAGCTCTAGGAATTTTCCTACTGTTTATGGTCCCTCACACAAAGTTTAGACATAGTCATTGATTAACTGGCTAATTCAAAGATTCATTCAACAGCTTGGGCTGCTACAAGTTCACACAGACAAAGTCGAAGGTACCTAATGGCAGATTTGTCCCTGTGTGTTCAGTATCACTAGACCTAATTTTACCAACATGGTGAAGATGTGACTCTTGTGGTGTTGGCAGTACATTCTGTCACCTTGCTCCTCCAACAATGACTTCAATGATGTGGGTCCACAAAGGCTGCTGGGTGGGGATTAGCGCAACAGACCTGTACAGCAGATTTTCGCCTTGGTCAGTTCCAGTAGTTCAGACTAAATGTAGACAAGTACTCAGTTTCAGCAGTTTCAGCAGTTTCAGCTCCCTGGCTGAATCTCTAGTGGATGTACTTCTTCAGTAGCTGTACCCTCCTAAGACAGATCAGAGCTTTCACTTTGGTGATGACAACTGCTTTCCATGGCAGCTCCAGCTGCAGGCAATAGTGCACAAGTCTACGTATTAGCAAATGGCATGGAAGCTGGGCAAAACAATGTTGAACTTTAATTGAATGTCTTTACTCAACTTACTGTGGGAATCGTTCAGGGAAACCAGGCGACTCACGATAAGGGTTGACTCCTGGCTTTGTTTCAGTCTAGACATTTCCATCTAGACCATGCTGGGCTGCTCTTTGGACACTCTCATCTAACACAGGGCCAGGCTTATGCCTTCTGTCTATGGGAAGGCAGGCAGACTTCTAGGTACTAGGCAATCCATCAGCTCTTCCAGCAAGGCGTGCAGACTTCAGGTGATGTCCTCTTGCCTCTGGGAGACTGGTTGTCATGTGTGACATTGTCACACAGTTGCTTTTAAAGCACTTTGCAAAATACTCACTTCCTTGGTCATGAAGAATTTGAAACTGGAATAAAATGGGATGTTTTGGGTCTCTCTAACAAGAGTGAAATCAGGTCCTGCCCTAGAAAAGTCTTATCTGGTAAAAGTAACATTGGTGCAAGTTACACCACGTAGACAGAAGTGCTACAATGGAACACAAAAGCAGATGCTGCTGATGGTTTTGGAACAACCCAGAACTGTTGCTACAGTCAACACCTACAGCGGGACAGGCAGTGTCTGACTGTTGGGGAGAAAGTCAACCCTGATTCCAATTCAGGCTTTACAAGGGATGACATAGTGGACCTCAGTACTCCACAAGTAAACCACCTTTCCAGGAACCCTACGCCAGTATGGCAGGATTGCAGATCAGGAGGAACCAAGCTTTTAAGGTGGTGGGGTTAGGAACTACTCTTATGGCTGATCGCCCAGTCAGAATCCTGGGGATGTTAGGGCCATACTTTCTAGCTGGGACTCCACCGATAGGGAATCAGAAGCTTGGGGCCCTCACTTATCCTTTTTTAACTCCAACTCCACCCTACATAAAGGAGAGAGAAAGAGATCACAGCCTGGTGAGTACTGAGGCTACATGCCAGCAAGTGACTACAACCTCTTCTTTCTCTTAAGTAGGTATCACCAAGAAAATAAAAGGAAGTTATTCCAAAGAAAGGGTGAAGGAGCATTTAGGCTACACACCAGATATTTGTCATGTCCTCTTCTTTTTCTCAGAACATGGAGACATTCCTCAGGAAGGAATGAGATAAAAATATATTGAACTGAATGTCATTGGAGTATTCCCAGTAAATCAGAGAAAGCCATAGGCAACAGAGGAACAAAACAAAAGAAACTGACAGCTGTTTTATTCAATGACTTTATTACAAATAAAATAGGAAATGTTACCCTGTGAATAAAGAGAGATTTTTTGTTACTTCCATTCTTGTGACCTACAGATCGATCATTTCAAAGTTCCACTTTTATACTAATTTTGCAGACACAGTATGTGGCTCCACTACCTAAAGCTTGAAAACTGATTTGGGTTGCTTCTCTTTCGAATGTAATTTTCTGCTTATAACTCAGACACATCATTTGTGCTAGGTGATGGCTTTTGCAGTAGTAGCAATGGTTCTGGCTCCAATCAGAGTATATAAAAAGGACACAATGAAGCATAAGATCTTGACATCTGGCTGGCATCAATCTTCATGAAGCAATCATCAGGCTCAGGCAAACTCTGTCACCTTTAACAAGAGAAACCTCTAACCTAGCCCTCACTCCTACAATCTACCCTATGCCGTCACTTAGGGAAAACTAATCAGCTACTCTTGGCTAACAAATACCTCACTGGATGTATGTGCATAGCTTTTTCTCCATCTTTTCCCAATTTAGTGTCTGGCTTTCCACCCTCCATCCACAAGGATGCAGTCAATACACATCCACTGCTTGGGAACATGTAGCTACTTTTCATCACATGGCGTGCTAAACCATAGGACATCCACAATGCATACCACTGGTCCCAGCACTCAGACTTTCACCACATATGGTTATAGCACTCAGACTTTCACCACACACGGTGTCTTACTTCTACACACATGCTACATGTCTACTGCACATACAAGCACATGGAATGTCAGTGCAAAGCCTGGGCGTCAAATAGACTGCTCTACCAGCCTTAATACTAAATGCTTCTTTGCTAGCCTACAAAATACTATTGCCACCATCTCCATCATTCTTCATCTAGCACTCAGAGCTGCACAGCCCACTCGTCTGGTCTGACCTCGGTTCTCAGTGTCATCACGGCTTGCAATCAGAGCTCTCTGTTTCTCAGAATCCCTCTGTTGGTCATCTGAGATTATTTATCTGGAGCCTCCCTCACTACCTCTTTGTCTTACTGGAGCTTTCTTATAATACCAAGCTCCCCCTTGCTAACTACCATAGCTCTTTTACCCCCTTTGTCAGCCATCAACTATTTTGCTGACTTCTGCCCCCTGAGTTTCTCAGACCCTATCTGGCATCCTCCACAGAATATGTTATTTTTCAATCATGCACCTTTAGACTCCTCTGTTACATTTCAGTCCCTCTGCCCTCTGATTTACCCTATCACTACTGTTCCAGCAACAGACATAGGTGGTCATTACAACCCTGGCGGACAGAGTTAAAACGGCGGTAAGACCGCCAACAGGCCGGCGGTAAAAAATTTGCAATTACGACCGTGGCGGAAACCGCCAACAAAGACAACCACTTTAACAGTCTGACTGCCACGGCGGTACAAACAAACAGCGCAGCGGTCACCGCCAACAGACAGACGGCAGACAATGTACCGCCCACACTATTACAACCCACCAATCCTCCAGCTTTTCCAGGGCGGATTCACCGCGGATAAAAACACGGCGGAAACAGGAATTCCGAAGGGAAAACGCTCACCTCTACACACCCCACGAGGAACGAGGACACCATGGACCCGGAACTCCAAATTCTACCTGCGATAGTCTTCCTGCTCCTCTACCAGGAGCACGAATGCCGGCAGCGAAGACCACGATGAGTACTGCACCTAGGGGAGGGGAAAAAACAGGGACACACACACGCAACACCCCCACCTTCACCCTCATCCACTACAACACACACACTAATGCATATTAATACTTCACAGTTACACCCTCCAACCCCCCGGAAGAATGCGAAGACAATAGAAAATGAGTGTAACCATTGTAATATATTAAAATCAAGTAGGCAAAAATGTATATATATACACCATTTACAAACTATACACCAAGCATAGTAGTCCAGGTAGTGCTCCAATTAAGTCTGTGGAACACTGGGCCCACACGGCATGGGCGAGGCCCACACAAGATCCCCAACCATGACGGAGAGAACACTGCAGGGGCATCAGAGAGCAACAAAACAGGCCCCTCAGGGGGAGGGAAATGGGGGGGGGCACCTCAGCCGGTTGAGTGCACAATGCCAAATCCACGAGGGGGCCACATGCCCACTGTTCAATCCTGGGGAGTGCAAAGCCACAGTCTCTCAAGTCTTTCCAGTGGGTTGTTTGCCCACTGTTCCATCCTGGAGAGTGCAAAGCCACAGTCTCTCAAGTCTCTACAGTGGGTGGATTGCCCACTGTTCCATCCTGGGGAGTGCAAAGCCACAGTCTATCAAGTGGATAACAATCTCCACTGGTTCTGGAGGGGGCATGGTGCCCAGAGTGCTTCATCCTGCTAAGGATAGAGGTAGTGGATGGATCTCTCCACTGGTTCTGGAGGGGGCATGGTACCCAGTGTGCTTCATCCTGCTAAGGACAGAGGTACTGGATGGATCTCCCTACTGGTTCTGGAGGGGGCATGGTGCCCAGAGTGCTTCATTCTGCCCGTGACGGACTCAGTAGCGTCAGTGCCCTTGGCGCTCATGGGCCAGCGGTGCTTGAGATGGCGGTGCCCTGTTCAGTAGTGCTTGAGGCGGCGGTGCCCTGTTCAGCAGTGCTTGATACGGCGGAGCCCTGTGCAGCGGTGCTTGAGGCGGCGGTGCCCTGTTCAGCAGTTCTTGAGACGGCGGTGCCCTGTTCAGCACTGCTTGAGGCGGCGCTGCCCTGTTCAGCGGTGCTTGAGACGGCGGACTCCATTGCAGTGACTCAGCTGCTGACGGACCTTGATGGCCCAGAAGGGCTTTTGCTGGCGGTCCTTCATGGCCCAGCGGGGCTTTTGCTGGCGGTGGCCTCCTGGGCTGCTTGGCTTGTGCTGGCGGTGGCCTCCTGGGGAACTGGGCTGGTGCTGGCGGTGGCCTCCTGGGCAGCTGGGCTGGTGCTGGCAGTGGCCTCCTGGGCAGCTGGGCTTGTGCTGGCGGTGGCCTCCTGGGCAGCTGGGCTGGTGCTGGCGGTGGCCTCCTGGGCAGCTGGGCTGGTGCTGGCGGTGGCCTCCTGGGCAGCTGGGCTTGTGCTGGTGGTGGCCTCCTGGGCAGCTAGGCTGGTGCTGGCGGTGGCCTCCTGGGCAGCTGGGCTTGTGCTGGTGGTGGCCTCCTGGGCAGCTGGTGCTGGCGGTGGCCTCCTGGGCAGCTGGGCTGGTGCTGTCGGTGACCTCCTGGGCAGCTGGGCTTGTGCTGGCGGTGGCCTCCTGGGCAGCTGAGCTTGTGCTGGCGGTGGCCTCCTGGGCAGCTAGGCTGGTGCTGGCGGTGGCGTCCTGGGCAGCTGGGCTGGTGCTGGCGGTGGCCTCCTGGGCAGCTGGGCTTGTGCTGGCAGTGGCCTCCTGGGCAGCTGGGCTTGTGCTGGCGGTGGCCTCCTGGGGAGCTGGGATGATGGCAGTCTTCTCCGCCGTGCTGCTCTTCCCAGACTTACTGACCTTCTAGTGCCCCTTCCCCACCTTGGAAGGTGTTGCAGCTGACTCCACACTCCCACCTGTACCCCTTGGAGCGGCTTTGGTGGCTGGAGTCTTCCCTCTCTTCCGCCGGGCACTGGCCAACTTCTGATGCTTCACAGGTGGGGGACTGTCTGTGCTGTGGCTCCGTGCCACACTGGCTGTCCTGGTGGCCGGTGCACTCCATATTCCGGTGATTACAGGCACCACTGGTCCCGGAGATGTTGTGGCTGAGGTGCTAGTTTGGGACCTAGGAGACAGACAGGGTGGGAGAGGTGTGGGAAAGAGGTCAAGGTTGGACAGGAAATGTTTTTTGGACACACTGGGATGGGTAGCTGGAGGGGGTTTGGGAGTGGAGGAAGAGGTTGTGGTTGTAGGAGGTGTTCATTTGCTGACTTTGGGTGAAGGTGCATGCGCTGGAGGCTGTCGTGAGGTGGATGGCTGTTGGGTGGGTGTGTGCCTGCATTTGTGTATCTTCGGAGGGGGCGTCACAGACACACTGGGAGAGGACACAGGGGAAGTGTGAATGGTAGTGGGGGTGGTGACTGCATGTGAGCTGGGTGTGGTGGTGGGTGTGCTGGAGAGGGACATAGTGGCTGTAGAGGTAGTGCATGCAGGTGTGTGTGTAGACGAGACAGGGAGGGAGGAGGGAGACGAGGAGGAGGGGGACACAGTGAAGGCAGTGGATGTTGGTGTGTCTGCATGTGTGTGATGCTTGCGTGAGTGCCTGTGGGATGTGTGGTGCTTATGTTTGCCTGAGCTTCCCTTGTGTGTTGACGTGTGTGCATGCTAGTCTATAGGTGTGGTTGGGATAGGCTGAGGTACAGGGGATTGGGTCGGGTGGAGGAAGTTGGAGGGGGGAGGCTAGACACAGGGACAATGGCTGCCATCAGTGCTGAGGCCACAGTCTGAAAAGCTCGCTGAAGGGCCGCCTGACCAGAATGAATGCCCTCCAGGAATGCATTTGTTTGTTGCAACTGCCTTTCTACACCCTGGACGGCATTCAAAATGGTCAATGGCCTCCTCACTGAGGACAGCAGGGGTGACTGGGGAAGGGCCTGAGGTGCCTGGGGCGAAGGTGATCCCCACCCTCCTGGGTGAGTGGGCACAGGGTGAAGGCTGAGGGGCTTCTGGGAGGGTGGTGCTGGAAGGGGGTGGCAGCTGTACCTGTAGATGGGGTGGCACAGATGTTGCCGCCACCACAAGGGAGCTCCCATCAGAGGTCGAGTCCGTGTCACTGGTCTCAGCTCCTGTCCCCGCCATGGAGCTCCCCTCACCCTCTGTCCCACTGGTGAAGTGCGATTCCGTAGTGTGGCCCTCCATGGCCATGTGGGATGCAGCCCCCTGGTGCTCCGGTGACACTGCTCCTCCGCCTGATGATGCTAATGCACACAAGAACAGGGAGACCACAAAAAGGGGGGGGACGACAGAAGAAAGACATGTTGAGTGCATGCATTACCGCTACCGTTTGCGGACACGACAGACACAGAAGCCCCCTGCACTACGCCGTGCTCTTGGGCTCCACTGTTCAATTCCTGGGAAATGGCCTACAATCAATCAATCACTGCATTTGTAAAGCGCGCTACATACCCGCGAGGGTCTCAAGGCGCTGGGGAGGGGGGGTGCTACTGGTCGAAGAGCCAGGTCTTGAGGAGTCTTCTGAAGGCCAGCAGGTCCTGGGTCTGTCGTAGGATGGTGGGGAGAGTGTTCCAGGTCTTGGCGGCGAGGTAGGAGAAGGCTATGGACGACATCTGCACATATAGATGACACAGGGGCATGACTAGGTGTACTTGGCACTCTACAGAGGTGGGCTGGGGTGCCACATGGCCTGCCTTACGGAGTGACCTTGCCTACGGAACTCACCCTGGCCTAGGGAAACCCACAGCCCACCTCCCTCACCCAGACCCCTCCACTGCGCGCAAAGTCAGCAGAATGCGAGTGTACTCACCCCCTTGTGGCTGCTGTGATGCCCTCAGGTGCCCATCCAACTCCGGGTACGCCACCGCCAGGATCCTGAACATCAGGGGGGCCATGGTGCGACGGGCACCGCTCCCACGTTGGAAGGCCATCCCCAGCTGAGCCTCCGCCGTCTTCTTGCTCCAGCGGCGAATGTCCTCCCATCTTTTCTGGCAGTGGGTGCTCCGTCTGTGGTAGACCCCCAGGGTCCGGACGTCCTTGGCGATGACACGCCAAATATGATTTTTCTGGTGGGCGCTGACCTACATGATTTGTACAGGGGGAAGAGAATGTTATTACCAACTGCACCGTCAAGGTGAGTGGTCCCCATCCCTACCCTTGCCATGTGGCACATGCACTCACCATCGTTTCATGCACGCAACACTCTCCCCCCTTCCTTCTTACATCCACCCCTCTCCACACAGGCATAGCTCATACAGCATGCTCCCAGTGTACTTACCTGTTGGTCTGGAGGACTGTAGAGTAGCGTGTACTGGGGGAGGACCCCGTCCACGAGTTTCTCCAACTCCTCCGATGTGAAGGCAGGGGCCCTTTCCCTAGACACTCGAGCCATTGTCTCTTCCAGACCGAGGTCACAGCAGACACTTGCAGTGTAGGTCCTCTCCTGTCGAAGATCAGGTATCGAATGATTGTACAGATAGAAAATGGCGGTCACGTCCGCGGCGGTGCGTACCTTCACCGCCGGCGTACATCGTCATTGGGTCCAATGTTAACCAATGCAGCATTGCGCCACGGTCTTCAACCGCCTACCACAACGGTGTACAACGCCAGCGCAGTTACCTCACATCCCATTGTCCCACTTTAGAGGACAGGCAGCCGCCATTTCAGGGGCCCACATGGCTTCATTTTCAACTGCATCACAAAGACCTAGGCCTAGACTCAACACACATAAAGGCCACTTTTTGATTATGAATGCTGTTCTGTGTAAGCTGTGGGTACGTACCTATGAGTTGTTTGACTCTGTGCTCACTGTTGTCCTTCATAGGCACCGTCCACTGGGACATGTGAGGAGATGGCGGCATCCTCCGGTGTACTGACCATTGGTGGACCTGTCGACAATGGAGGAAAGACATGTGATAATCACATACAGGCTTGACCGTGCCACAATCCAGGAACTGTGTACCCAGTTGGAGCCAGACCTCATGTCAGCTATCCGCCATCCCACAGGAATCCCCCTCAAGTGCAGGTGCTGTCAGTGCTCCATTTCCTTGCAAATAGGTCATTTCAAACAACAGTGGCCATAGCATCAGGGATGTCCCAGCCTATGTTTTCCAACTTGTTGTCCAGAGTGTTGTCTGCCCTGCTGAAACACATGCGGAGCTACATCGTTTTCCCTCAGGTGGAGGATTTGCCTAATTGCTAATACACTATTCCGAAATCACAGACAGACTCCAGATTGTTTTGTGCTTTAAGGGTGTTTATTTAAGTGCTCAATATTGGAGGGGCTTGTAACATGGTGAGGGGTGATGGCGGAGGAATGTCCATGGCAGAGTCCAGTCCTTTAGTCTCACAGGTGCATTGCCTAAATGGGCATAGGAAGTGGAGCTGGGGCAGTTTAAGGATGGACAGGGTGACAAAGTGGGACTGTAGGATGACAATCAGGGTGGTCTCATTTCTTGGCGGGGGTCTTGGCATCATTCTCTGTCTTTGTCCTGGATCTCAGGGACCGTTTGTGAGGTGGTTCTCCCTCTGCAGGGGGTGGGGTGCTGGTGTGGTGGTCCTGTGGCGGTGCCTCCTGTCCACTAGCACCGGCGGAGGTGGTGGGCAGTTCATCGTCCAGGCTAGTGTCAGGGGCCCCTTGTTGTGCCACAGTGTCCCTCCTGGTGTTGAGTACTTCCTTTGACACCCCTAGGATGGTGCCCAGAGTGGAATTGATGGTTCTGAGTTCCTCCCTGAAGCCCATATACTGTTCCTCCTGCAGGTGCTGGGTCTCCTGAAACTCGGCCAGTACCGTTGCTATCGTCTCCTGGGAGTGGTGGTAGGCTCCCATGATGGAGGAGAGGGCCTAGTGGAGAGTGGGTTCCCTGGGCCTGTCTGCCCCCTGTCGCACAGCAGCCCTCCCAGTTCCCCTGTGTTTCTGGGCCTCCGTCCCCTGGACCGTGTGCCCACTACCACTGGCCCCAGGTCCCTGTTGTTATTGGGGTGGTGGGTTAGCCTGGGTTCCCTGTAGTGGTGGACACACTGCTGATTGACGTGTCCTGGGGACGGAGGTATGGGCCCACTGGGTGGGTGCTGTGCTGGTGTTTCCAGAGGGGGGGGAAGCTCTGTAGTGGCCTGTGACTGGGTGTGGGGAACCAACTGTCTCGAGGTCCCCGATGGGCCGGGCTGGTCATCTAGATCCAGTTGGACAGAGGTGCTGTCATCACTGTGGGCCTCTTCTGTTGGTGGTGTGGACATGTGTGGACCCTCAGGGTCCTGCAGGGGTATAAAAGCATGATTATTGCATCTGTGTGTGTCAAGGTGTGCAATGGGTGGGTGACCGTGTACCCCAGTGCTAGCATTCCTGTGTGGGACCTTGTGTGATGATGGTTTAGGGAGGTGTATGGGTATGTGCAGTGGGCATGCTTTAGTGATGGGTGTCCATGCTTTGTTGCTGCATGCAGGGCTTGGTGTTAAGATGTGTGGTTTGTGATAGTGGGACATTTGTTAGGAGTAGGAGTGATGGGGGTGAGGGTATGTGATGGCATACAGGTAGGGTGGGGGATGTAATAGTAAAGCTTTGACTTACCAGTCCATTCCTCCACCTAATCCTGCGAGGCCCTCAGGATGCAGAATCGCCAAGACCTGCTCCTCCCATGTTGTTAGTTGTGGGGGAGGAGGTGGGGGTCCGCCGCCAGTCCGCTGAACTGCCAGGTGGTGTCTGGAGACCACGGAACGCACCTTCCCCCGTAGGTCGTTCCACCTCTTCCTGATGTCCTCCCGATTTCTTGGGTGCTGTCCCACTGCGTTGACCCTGTTCACTATTCTTCGCCATAGCTCCATCTTCCTTGCAATTGAGGTGTGCTGCACCTGTGATCCGAATAACTGTGGCTCTACCCGGACGATTTCCTCCACCATGACCCTGAGCTCCTCCTCCGAGAACATGGGGTGTCTTTGTCGTGCCATGGGGTGGAGTAGGTGATGTGTGGGGTGGTGTGTGGGGTGGTAAGTGTGCTGATATGTAGTGGTGTGTAGTGTGAGGTGCGTGGAAGTTATGTGTGTGGTTCTGCTGGGTCCTTCTCCACTTGGCCCCATTGTCCTGGATCTCCTAGGCCTGGCACTCCTAGTGCTGCTGACGTGGTACATCCTGATCCTCCTCGTCATGGATCCTGTCCTCTTTGTCCATCTTTTACTGCATCACCTGATTTTGGTCCTCCTTATTAGATTCACTTGGGCGGGACGTGATCATTTTTGCCCTGGTCTGGACCATTTGTCTTTGTGACACTGGTTGTCCTTGTGCCCCTGATCCTCACCATCCAGATCCTTCTACTCCAGTTCCTGATCCTCCACTTTGTACTTTGGGTCCTGGTCTCCTCACTTCTGGCCCCTGGGTTCAATTAGCTCTATTCCTGCTTATTGGGATCCTTCTATTCTATATAGCCCTCCTCCATTTAGACCCTTGTTATAAAGGCCCTAGTCTACTATCTCTTGATCACAATAGTTATCTAACTTGCTATGATATTCTCGGCCCTCCACCTCATTGTCATCCTCATTCTGCACTAATTTATCCACTTAATCCTGATCATCCTTGTTCAGGTTGTCTTGTTCTTATTCACCCAACTTGGTCATCCTGGCTGCTGTTATCCTGGCCTCCCCTTGTCCTCCTTTTCCTCATCGGCCTGGTCTGCCTTGCCCTGGTGGTGCAGATCTTTAACCTCTTGGGCCTTTGAGACTTCATCTTCCTGGTACCTTTGGTTGGGGTTCCATTGGTCAACCTTGTACTATTAACACATGGCCTGCTGTCTCTGGTTGCCTGCCTGGACAACTGCTCCTGATTCCCCAGGTCCTGTTCTCCTAGTCTTTCTCATTTTTAGTCCAGTTTGCCTACCACTGGCTTGTGCTTTCTTCCTGGTTCTGTACCTATTATAACTTCATCCACTTGCTCCTTGTCCTCCTTGTTTGAGTCTTTGTATTCCCAGTCTTCCTGATCCGGGTGCTCCTAGACCCTTTCTTGACTCTTCCTATTACTTCCTGGTCCTCTTGTTCCTCACCCCCTTGACCTGGTCCTTCTGATTATTTTCACCCTGTCCATACGATTCCTGGTACACCAATGTCTTGTCCTGCTGGTCCCCTCGTCCTCCTGGCCTCTTCTGTCATGGTCTCTTACGCCTCTCCTTCTTAGCCCTGGTCCTCCTGGTTTGGGTCGCCCTGGTCCTCCCTGCCCTCTACCTTGTTCTCATGATCCTGGTGGTACTGCATCCACTGGTCTGAGCCCTCTTATTCCTGCTTTTCTTTTGGTTCATCTGAGCCTGGTCATTTGGACCTGCTCCTCTTGCCCATCCAGTCTCTTGGTCTTCTGGGCTCTGACTGTTCTTATCTTCCTACCCCTAGATCCTACTCTTTCTGCTCCCCTAGGTACTCTGGGCCTTGGTCCCAAGGTTAGATTAATTTGGACACTCCTTGCCCTATTTCCGGTCCTCTTGGTCGTGATCCTTCTAATCCTCCTTGCTCTGGTCCTGGTGCTTCTTGTTCTGGTCCTGATATCCTTGGCATTGGCTCTTTCATCTTCCTTGCTTATGCTGGCCCTCTGGCCATAATGGCATAATCATTATGCTCCCAGTCTTTGTGGATCTGGTCCTGATTCTCTTGGCTCTGTCCCTCTTGCTTCCTACCCTCATGGTTCTATACCAACTGGCCAGGGCCCTCCTTATTCTAGTCTGGCCATCCAGTTCCTCATTCTCCTGGATATCTTGGTCCTCATTACAACCCTGGCGGTCGGTGTTAAAGCGGCCATAATACCGCCAACAGGCCGGCGGTTAAAAAAATAGAATTACGACCATGGCGAAAACCGCCAACATAGACAGCCACTTTAACAGTACGACCGCCACGGTGGTAGAAACAAACACAGCGGTGGTAACCGCCAACAGACAGGCGGAACCCGATGTACCACCCACTGTATTACAACAGGCCTATCCGCCACCTTTAACAGGGCTATACCAAAGGCATCAAAAGCATGGCGGAAACAGGACTTGGAAAGGAAACCGCTCACCTCTCAACACCCAACGAGGAACAAGGATGCCATGTAGCCCGAGTTACAGGTCCTGCCCATGTTGGTCTACCTCTCTTTCTACCAGGAGCAGCAAAGAGGCCGGCGACGACCACGGTGAGTACTGCACCTAGCACACATGGGAGGGGTAGGGGGAGGAAAGAGAGAGTGACACACACACACGCAACACGCAACACGCAACACGCAACACCCCCACCATCACACACAACATACACACAAACATATGCAGCAACATTACATTTACACCCCATCACCCCCTGGAAGAACGCAAGGACATAATGAAATGATTGTAAAGAGTGTACTCATCGAAAAATCAGATAGGCCAAGATAACTTTACATCCTCAGTATATACACATATGTACAACAACTACACAAGTCCGGATAGTGTACCAATCATTGTCTGTGGACTACTGGTCCCAAAATGCATGGGCAAAGCCCACACATGATACCTGACTGTAAACGGAGAGAACACTGCTGGGGCATCAGATTGAAAATAAACAAGCACCTCAGGGGGAGGGGGGCACTTCAGCTGGATGAACGGACGACCCCACTGCTCCACGAAGGTGCCCCATGCCCACTGCTTCATCCTGGGCAGTGCAAAGCCACAGTTTCTCAAGTCTCTCAAGTGGGTGGGTTGCCCACTGCTTTATCCTGGGGAGTGCAAAGCCACTGTCTCTCACGTCTCTCAAGTGGGTGGGCTGCCCACTGCTTTATCCTGGGGAGTGCAAAGCCACAGTCTCTCAAGTTGTTGACGTGTTCCACTGGTTCTGGAGGGGTCTTTGTGCCCAGAGTGCTTCATCCTGCCAAGGACTAGGGTAGTGGATGCTGTTCTCCACTGGTTCTGGAGGGGGCATGTTGCCCAGAGTGATTCATCCTGCCAAGGACTGGGGTAGTGGATGGTTTTCTCCACTGGTTATGGAAGAGGCATGGTGCCCAGAGTGCTTCATCCTGCCAAGGACTGGGGTAGTGGATGCTGTTCTCCACTGGTTCTGGAGGGGGCTTGGTGCCCAGAGTGCTTCATCCTGCCAAGGACTGGGGCAGTGGATGCTGTTCTCCCCTGGTTCTGGAGGGGGCATGGTGCCCAGAGTGATTCATCCTGCCAAGGACTGGGGTAGTGGATGGTTTTCTCCACTGGTTATGGAAGGGGCATGGTGCCCAGAGTGCTTCATCCTGCCAAGAACTGGGGTAGTGGATGCTGTTCTCCACTGGTTCTGGAGGGTGCTTTTTGCCCAGAGTGCTTCATTCTGCCAAGGATGGGGAAGTGGATGCTGTTCTCCACTGGTTCTGGAGGGGGCATGGTGCCCAGAGTGCTTCACAAGCAGTGTGGCAGGTCCTATCTCCTCACCTGGGTGTGTGTGCCACGAGATTGCCTGGGAACAGGTAGCATGATACTCCATGGAGGCAGAGAACCACTCCACCCTGTTGCGACTTTGCCTGTCAAGGGCTGGTACAAACAGTGCTGGGTGTCGTGCCTCAAGTAGTCTGTGCATGGTCCAGGACGTCTCCTCCAGCCTTGGACATCTGTCCACTGGGAATGTTAACCATGTCGGCTGTGGTGGCACTGTCTGAGCACGTCGCGGGGCTGGTGGCGGTGGTTGCGGCTGTGTCTGTGGCGGAGATGCTGCCAGTGGTGAATGTGTCAGCACCTGTGGAGAGAGACAGCAGGACGTCTCCTGCAGCCTCGGACGGCTGCCCATTGGGGATGATGCTGGGAACTGTTGCTGAGGCAGCAGACGTGCAGGTGGCGGTGTCCACCACCGTACAGGTTGCTGTTCTGGTTGCCAGAGGGGGTGACTCTAGTCCCTCAGCCGGAGGCTCCGTGCCCTGTCCTGACTTCCCTTTGCCCTTGTGTCCCTTCCCCACCTTGGATGTCGCTGCTGGTCCCTTGGCACTGCCCCTTTTGGATTGGAGGAGGCCTTGCTGGGTGGTTGGTGTGGCTTCTCCCTACGACATGTGGGCACCTTCTTCACCTTGGCAGGTGGCGGAATGGGCTGATCCTTGGCCTCGCTATGTGGCACACTGGCAGCCCTGATGGGTGCCGCCCGCGATGTGACCGAACTTGCTGAGACCACAGTGCTGGAGGATTTGGTGGCTGAGGTGCTGGGCTGGGACCTGGACATCCTGGCCCTAGAGAAAGGACGGGGGGAGGTGTAGGGAAGAGGTCAATGTTAGCCAGAAAAAGTTTTTTAGACACACTGGGACGGGAAGATGGAGGGGGTTTGGGAGTGGAGGAAGAGGGAGTGGTTGTAGGAGGTGTACGTCTGCTGAATTTGGGTGAAGGTGCATGTGCCAGAGGCTGTTGTGAGGTGGATGGCTGTTGGGTGGGTGTGTGCCTGCTTTTGTGCATTTTGGGAGGAGGGCTTACAGCCACACCGGGAGAGGACACAGGAGACGTGTGCATGGCACTGGGGGTGGTGAGTGCACATGAGCGGTGTGTGGTGATGGGCATGCTGGTGATGGAGGTAGTGGCTGAGGATGTAGTGCCTGCAGGTGTGAGTGGAGACGAGACAGGGCAGGAGGAGGAGGATGTGGAGGAGGGGGACGCAGTGGATGTTGGTGTGTCTGCATGGGTATGGTGCTTGTGTGAGTGCATGTGGGATGTGTGGTGCTTATGTTTGCCTGAGCTACTTTTGTGTGTTGATTTGGGTGAATTGCTGGTGTGCTTGGGATAGGTTGAGATACAGGGGATTGGGATTGGGTTGTGGAAGTTGGAGGGGGGAACCTGGGCACAGGGACAGTGGCTGCCATCAGTGCTGAGGCCAGAGCCTGAAATGCTCAATGTTGGGCCACCACGCCAGAATGAATGCCCTCCAGGCATGCATTTGTTTGCTGCAAATGCCTCTCGACACCCTGGATGGCATTCAAAATGGTTGCTTGCCCAACAGTGAGGGATCTCAGGAGGTCAATAGCCTCCTCACTTAGGGCAGCAGGGCTGACTGGGGCAGGGCCTGAGGTGCATGGGGTCAAGGAGATGCACACCCTCCTGGGTGAGTGGGCACAGGAAACACGATGAGGGGCTGCTGGGAGGGCGGTGCTGGTGGGGGGGTGGCGGCTGTACCTGTTGCTGTGGTGGGCACAGAGGTGCCCGCCACCGCAAGGGAGCTCCCATCAGAGGAGGAGTCACTGACGCTGGTGTCTGCGCCTGTTCCCTTCATGGAGCTCCCCTCGCCCTCCGTCACCACTGGTGCATTCAGACTCCATAAATTCACCCTCCAGGGCCATGTTGGTTGCAGCTCCCTCCTGCTCCGGTGCCAATGCTCCTCCGCCAGATGATGCTAATGCACACAGGGACAGGGTGACAAAACAAAAAGGGGGGGAAAGACAGAAGAGACACATGGTAAATGCCTGCAACACCACTACCGTTGGCGGACACAACACACAGGGAGCATACCTATGCACTAGCACATGCACTAACAGTGCAGGGGAAAAGCACATGCCCATGGGGGACTCTGCCTAGACCCATTTAATGCACAGCTGGAACCCATAGGAGCCTGACTAGGTGTAGAGGGCAACTACAACCTTTGGGGTTGGAGTGGCACTGAGCCTGCAAAACAATGGATGTACCTTGGCGTGTCTGCCCTGCCCTAGGGGAACCCACTGCCCACCACCCCCTCCCAGACACCTCGTCAAGCGCGCTGAGTCAGCTGAAAAAGACTGTACTCACCCCCTTGTGGCTGCTGTGATGCCCTCACGCGCCCATCCAACTCAGGAAATGCCATTGCCAGAATCCGGTACATCAGTGGGGTCATGGTGCGACGGGCACCCCTTCCACGTTGGGAGGCCATCCCCAGCTGGGCCTCCGCCGTCTTCTTGCTCCAGCGGCGCACGTCCTCCCATCTTTTCCTGCAGTGGGTGCTCCGTCTATGGTAGAACCCCAGGGTCCGCACCTCCTTGGCGATGGCATGCCAAATATCCTTCTTCTGGTGGGCGCTGACCTACAGGAATAGTGAAGCACAAATGGATGTTACTCCCCCATCCAGTTCTTCTCACTCATTGGCCACAAACCTCCCACCCTGGCCCAGAAAAACATACACTCACCATCCTCACATGCTGGCCTGTGCCCCCGTCTCTTCCATCCACAACACTCCATACATTCATGTGCCATCCACCATGCACACATTTTACTCACCTGTTTCTCTGGTGGACCGTAGAGTTGCGTGTACTGGGGGAGGACCCCATCCAACAGTTTCTCCAATCATTCGCAGTGAAGACAGGGGCCCTTTCCCCAAACACTGCAACCATTGTCACTTCCAGACTCAGGTCACAGCAGCACTTGCAGTGTAGGTCCTCTCCTGTAGAAGGTCAGGTATCAAGTGAGTGAACAGATAGAAAATGGCAGTCACGTCCACGGCGGTGCGTACTGTCACCGCCGGCGTACATCATCATTGGGTCCTGGAACCCATAGGGCCCAATGATAACCAGTGCTGAATTGTGTAGAGGTCTTCGACCGCCTACCGCGATGCTGCACAACGCCAGCGCAGTTACCTCATTTCCCCTTGTCCCTCCTTACAGGTCAGGCAGCCGCCATTTCAGGTGGCCACATGGCAGGCCACAGCACTTTTGGACATGAATACGGACAGACAAAGGCACACAAAGAATAGTTCACAATTGTGCTAAACAGCCTTGTGAAATTTATGTGGTGTATGACCCTCTGCTCACCCTTCTCCTCCATTCGGCACGTCCGCTAGGGCAGGTGATGAGATGGAGGCATCCTCCGGTGTACAGACCCCTGGTGGACCTGTTGACAATGGAAGACAGACACATCATTATCACTTACAGAGTTGATCGTGCCACAATCCAGGAACTGTGTGCCCAGTTGGAGCCAGACCTGATGTCAGCTATCCGCCATCCCACAGGAATACCCCCTCTAGTGCAGGTCCTGTCAGTACTCCTGGCCAGTGGGTCCTTTCAAACAACAGTGGCCATGACATCAGGGATGCCACGGCCAATGTTCTCTAACGTGTTGTCCAAAGTATTGTCTGCCCTGCTGAAACATATGCGCAGCTACATCGTGTTCCCTCAGGTGGAGGATTTGCCCACATTGAAAGGTGACTTCTATGCCCTGGTACATATCCCCAACATAATTGGTGCCATTGATGGTACACATGTGGCATTTGTCCCCCACCCCCCGCAGGAATGAACAGGTGTACAGTAACCGCAAAAGCTACCATTCTATGAATGTGCAGATGGTGTATTTGGCAGACTAGTACATCTCCCACGTGAATGGCAAGTATCCTGGCTCTGTGCATGGCGCTTACATTTTGAGGAATAGCAGCATCCCTTATGTGATGGGACAACTCCAGAGGCACCGGGTGTGGCTAATAGGTGAGCCCAAGGTCCCCACACAGTTTAAATAGGTGTCTGGGTATGGGAGAGTTCCTAATGTTTAGAGTTGTCCCTCGATATTTGCAGGTGACTCAGGTTACCCCAACCTGTCATGGCTACTGACCCCAGTGAGGAATCCCAGGACAAGGGCAGAGGAACGCTACAATGAGGCACATTGGCGAACTAGGAGGATAATAGAGCGCACCTTCGGCCTCCTGAAGGCCAGGTTCTGGTGCCTCCATCTGACAGGTGGCTCCCTACACTACTCACCGAAGAAGGTGTGCCAGATCATCGTGGCATGCTGTATGTTACACACCCTGGCTTTGCGACGCCAGGTGCCTTTTCGGCAGAAGGATGGGCCTGATGCTGGTCTTGTGGCAGCTGTGGAGCCTGTGGACAGTGAAGAAGAGGCAGTAGAAGAAGATATAGACAACCGAAACAACATCATCATGCAATACTTCCAGTGAGACACAGGTAAGAGGATGGCACTGCTTCTGACATCTCATACTACTGTACGACATAGCATAGTTCTGCATTTTTACCTCTGTGTATGGACCCTGACATGTCACTTTGGCTTTCCATTTCACAGATCTGGGTCCCACTTTGTGCCCTCTGCTATGTTTACTGCTGCCCAACAACTGTGTTACACTGGATGATGTTGGGGAGTGCCTCGTGGAGAGTGGGTTCCCTGGGCCTGTCCTCCCGCTGTCGTACAGCAGTCCTCCCAGTTTCCCTGTTATCCTGTGCCTCTGACCCCTGAACCGTGTGCCCACTGCCACTGATCCCCGGTCCCTGATTGTCTTGGGTTGGTGGGTTTGCCTGGGTTCCCTGTAGTGGTGGACACACTGCTGATTGACGTGTCCTGGGGACAGAGAGATGAGCCCGTTGGGTGGGTGCTGTGGTGGTGTCTCCTGAGGGGGAGGCTCTGTGGTGGCTTGTGACTGTGGCAGGGGAACCAACTGTCCAGAGGTCCCTGATGGGCCGGGCTGGTCATCTTGATCCAGGCATGCAGAGCTGCTGTCGTCACTGTGGGCTCTTCTGTGGGGGGACTGGATATGTCTGGCACCTCCTGTCCGGTGATGTTGGGTATGGGTCCTGTTGGGGTGTAAATGCATAGTTTTAGTATCTGTGTGTGCCATCTTGTGCATTGGGTGAGTTGCCCTCTACTCCTGTACTTGGCTTGTTGTGTTTGCAATTGTGTGATTAGTGTTTTGGGGTCTGAGTGGGTGTCTGTACTGGACATGCTTTGGCAATGGGTGTCCATGCTTTGGTGTTGCATGCAGGGCTTGGTATTGGGATGGCTGGGTTGTGATAGTGGGGCATATGTGAGGTGTTGGAGTGATGGGGTGAGGGTGAAGGTGGGGGTTTTGATGGCATGCAGGTGGGGTGGGTGGATATGGTAATAAAGATATGACTTACCAGAGTTCAGTCCTCCTGCTACTCTTGCGAGGCCCTCAGGTTGCAGTATTGCCAAGATTTGCTCCTCCCATGTGGTTAGTTGTGGGGGGAGGAGGTGGGGGTCCACCGCCAGTCCTGTGTACAGCAATCTGGTGTCTGGATACCACAGAACGTACCTTCCCCCGTAGGTCGTTCCACCTCTTCCTGATGTCATCCCGTGTTCTTGGGTGCTGTCCCACTGCGTTGACCCTGTTGACGATTCTCTGCCATAGCTCCATCTTCCTAGCAATGGAGGTGTGCTGCACCTGTGATCTGAAAAGCTGTGGCTCTATTCGGATGATTTCCTTCATCATGACCCTGAGCTCCTCCTCAGAAAACCTGGGGTGTCTTTGAGGCGCCGTGATGTGGTGTGGGTGATGTGTGAGGTGATGTTTGTTGTGCTGTGTGAAATGTTGTGTTGGTGTGTGTTGTTTGAGGTGCGTGGATGTTGTATGCGTGATGGTGTGGTGTGCTAGTGGATGCTGGTGTAGTGTTAGCTATTTTCTCTCTGTGCTGCTTCACAAAAATGTTGTTGTAAGGGTTTGTGGGTAATGTGGGTGTGTGTTTTATAGTGTTGTGAGTGTGTGGGTGTGTGTATGTGTATCAGGTGTGTGTATTTCGATTTGTCCAATGTGGTTGTGTTTTGTAAATGTGTGTGCATTTCGAGCGCGGAGGTGTGTACCGTCAATGGATTACTGCGGTTGAAAGACCGCTGCATTGATTCGTGGGTCGTGATAGTGTGTGCGTATTCTTGTTGGTGTGATGGTGTGGGTTTTGCTATCACCAGTTTATCACTGACCTTTGGTTTGGCACGCTTGTGTGGGTGTCTGTATAGTGGCGGATTACGAGATGTGGGTCGTAATACCTGTAGCGGATTTCCACTGCGGCCACGGTATGTTGGCGCCCTTTAGCGCAGCGGTAAGCGGGATTTACCGCCAGGGTTGTAATGAGGGCCCTTGTTCCTAACCCTGTGGCTTGGCCCTCCTGGCTGTGGTCATCCTGGTCCTGATGTCCCTAGTCCGGATTCTACTTTTCCTCCTCACTCTGTTCTTTCTGTCCCAAGTGCCATTTGCCTTGATCTTTCTGCCCCCCTTGTCCCCTGTGTCCTTGTGCTCTTCGAGGTTACCCTTCTGGCTCTGGTTATTTGGGTGACTGGTCACATTTCCCTGGTACTTCTGGTAATGGTCATCCTACTCTTGTTTTTTCATAGTCCTTATCTTTCAAATGATTCTGTACCAATTGGTTCTGATCCTCTGGGTCCTAACCCATATAGTAAGACTGAGCCTAATTTTCCCGGAACTGGTCCACCAAGTATACTAGTCTTGTTCACCCTTGGTCCTGGTCCTTCTGGTCCCATTGTGCTGGGCACTATAAAACTTGATTTTTAGACATCTTGTCAGTTTTTAGTTCCCCCAATTTTGGCCCATCTAGGTCCTGTTCCTTTCTGGTCCTGTTGGCTTTGGTCACCTTGTAGTGGATCTCTCCTCCTTGATCCTCCTAGCCATGGTAATTGCACATTTTGGTCCCGCAGGTCCCCTTGGTCCATCGGGCTTCTTGTGTCTTGACCCCCTTAGTCTTAGTCCTGTTGGATTTGGTTGACCTGGTCCTTCTTGTCTTGTTGGTCTATTTGTACTGCAACCACTGGTCGTGCCCCTCTTAATCCAGGTTCTCTTTGTTGAGCCTGGTCATTTTAGACCTGGTTCTCCTGGCCATCATGGTCTAGTTTTGAAGCCCTGGTCCCCTGGGTCTTGATTTTCACGGGCATCCTTGCCCTGTTTACAGTCCTCCTGGTCATGATCCATTTGGTCTACCTAGCCCTTTCTGCTCTAGGCCTCTCTGTACCCTTGAACTTGGTCCTTCAGGTATTTCTAATCCCTGGGCTGCTTATCCTGGTCTCCTGGCCCTACTGGCTATTGCACTCCAGGTCTCGATCTTCATAGTGATTGGCACTGGTCATCCTAGCCCTTTACATGGTCCACCGATACTTATTCTCCTATCGCCCATTATCCTCCTCTTACCGGTTCCACTCCTTCCTTCCCCAGGTTACTTTCACTATGACTTTATTCAGGTGCTGCCTCAAAACCTGTCACTCAGATTTGTTTTTGGCTTCATGATTTATTTTTCTGATGCAACACTGCCATAACTGAGAGCCCAGCGGAGGCAGGACTTTGCCCACTTAATACACTGCTTAGCATGTTAAAAATGAAACTACCATTCCCATGATACATTGGGAGGGAGGCTAAAATGTGAATGTGTCAGTGTGGTTGAAGAGGTCATTCATGACATAGGACCAAAAATCATCTATGCTCGAAACCAACTCTGTTGAGTGAATAGTATGACAAAAGTGTTTTATTTAGCTGGCAGGTGAGTAAATACATACTCCGCCCATGAATTACACAAATGCATAGCTTACCTGTATCCTGCTTTCATTTCCCCGATCAACAGAAGTCTCATCACTGTGCCTCTCTCAGTTTACCTCCTGAAAGTGTCCTAAAGCACTGTGACCCCAAGCACCACTTGTCTACTGCAAGTGGCCTTACTCCTTGTGAGATATCAGGCATAGGCACCTTTGTTAACTCATAGCTGTACATTGCACAATCCATCTGTGAAATTCCATCTGCGCTCTTTTTTCCATTTGCCTTACACTGAACTCAAAGTCTCATTTAACATTAAATGTAAAAAAGGGGAATAATGGGTGAAAGTGTCTTTTATACTCGTACTGCAACTGTTGCTTGCATTTACCATTCCACAGACGACACCAACAATCTGAATTACTAAATGAACTACTGTGAGTTCCAGCTGTTTGATGAGAAGCGTGTGCAACCCTTGTGTCTACAGATCTCAGATGCTTTAATGCCCCAGTGCCTGAGCGAAGCATGGGAACAATTTTGGACAGAACGGAAACTCTAAGCTGATTCTAGATTTGCACCTTTCCCCTGATGCTTGCTGTGAGGTCTTCTTGTTAATGTGTTAAGCCTTGTGTTCTGCTGTACTGGTGTTTAAATATCCGCAGTTGGTGATTTTGTAAATAGGAGTCATTTAACTTTTTACTACCTCAGTGAAATTACCTTCTGTGTCCTGAGGACCATATCAATAGATTTTAATGAGAGCACTTACTACAGTGACCACTGGCAGCTTTTAAAGTCAATACGGTCAATTTAAGTCTCCCACTACCATATGATCTCTCAGTTTCCCAGTATCATATGATCTCTCAGTTTCCCAGTACCATATGATCTCTCAGTTTCCCAGTACCATATGATCTCTCAGTTTCCCAGTATCATATGATCTCTCAGTTTCCCAGTACCATATGATCTCTCAGTTTCCCAGTACCATATGATCTCTCAGTTTTAACTGATGTGATGCACCAATATTAATTCACATCCAGATAAATCACTTGGGGACATAAGCAATAAGTAATGTAATTGTTTCAACAATATTTTGTCTGATGCTGTATTTCTTATTAACACCCAACAAATTGAATAATTAAATTGGAATATTGTACCAGGTCAAATATTTAAACAAACGCTGATGGGTTTACAACTATGTCTGATTACGAGAGAAACGTGGACCAAAAATGTTAACTGAGACAAAATCGCCTAAATATTACCCCAGCCTATTTCCCATCCATGAACATGTAAAAAAGTGTACCCCTGGACTAGCTGTCGTTTTTACAACTCCCCCTCACTAAATGGCACCCCTCTAGCTATCCTGTTTTTAAACGAATCAACGTAATTTGTGAAACTTCCGACCCTGACAATGCAGACTTGACAGTCAGCCACGTTAGAGACCCAATCGACCATCCTAAAAAATTAGCATCCTTATTTCATCAATTAATGAAACATTAAAGAAAGTCTTTCTAAAGACCAGTAACCAATGTGACAATGTGCTTATGTAGTTTGCCTGCTGATGCACGCCAAGTGCACTGCCTATGAACACCTCCTCGACGTGGCAGACAAAATTACAAATGGAATCAATGAATTTATAGATGAGATTACATATAACCATACCCTTAACATTAGAAAAGACATGACTGTGAATAGTTTGTTATTTAAATTATATTGTGCTTGTAGGTAGTGTGACTTATTGACAGGACCACTGGAAATATGTGATTCTGTGGCTGTGTTTTTTTAAAACATATTTATGTATTTGGGGCATATGCCATATAAACCATAATCTGTCACATAATCTGTAGATTTTAACAACAAACAACATTTTGCTGGGAGCATAAACAGATCTAAAGTTACTAAAAACATGGTGACACGTGTTCCTGCGCACTAGAAGGCCTTAAGCAAAGGGTGACTGATTATATTTCAGTTGCTTATTGCTGTAATTGGGTTTTGAATTGGTACTAAGAAAGTGAAATCTTTTCCCAGACAGTTTTACAATGTGTAAAAATGACATAATTATGAAGTAATAATATCTCAAAATGTGCCGTATTATGCTGCATAATTTGCCTTTCGTTTCATTTATATCAATCTTGCTGCACAATTTGGTCCTCTTCTGATGCATAAATCCAGGCGACCTGCTTATTGATGTCAATATTTTAAGTACATAAGCAATGTGTTTGGTGTGTGTTATGGTTTGCAAGGCTAATGTGCAAGTTTTTGACTGCAGAACTAACCATAACTGGCCTATGTCAGTGTTTTTGTTTAAATTCATAACTACAACTTTAAATGTGGCTTTTTGCAAACACCATATGTTTTATTTTTAAATACAAGTTAATGTGTTGCTCCTATAGCTAACCATACCTCCACTATAGCCTTGTATGTTTCAGTGAGTTTCTATAATTTTTATCACATACAACATCCACCATTTGATTGCAGCGCCTTACATAGTAGGAGTTCGACATAGGGAATGATGAGTCTTGGTACTTCCCTTTAAATTTGGTTAAAAAACACCACACAACCCTGATCCACGTGAATGACACTATTCCGAAATACTGTACTTCATTCAACCTTCAAAGAACCCTTAAACAAATTGAATCAATAAACTTTGGCCAATGGTCTAACAATAATCGTTCAAAATATTAAAGTATGGCCTGTGGTTCCGGACCCACGAAAAACAGCTGGTACTGTAAAGATAAGGTAATAGTGCAAACGTAGGACCTCTAATTATTCAGTATGCATATTTCATATTATTAACTATGCATATTTCATAAAATATGACAGGGAAATACTACCTTGCTTATCGCTTTCTTAAGCGCTTCAAAACTGTTCAAAGAGATCCTCGGCAGCTCTATTAAGCTGATTTTAAAAATCACCCTTGCCATAGAGAATTCAATAATCCTGTAAAACAGCTACTTTGGGCAGTTTAAACAATGAATATTGTATTGTACTGTATTATATTGTATTGCTATTTATGCACCACATCCTAACCTCTTTTGAAGTTCAAAGCCCTTTCAAAGTCGACCATTGAGTTGCTACTCCAGTTAGTTATGAATAGCTGAAAATGGAAAATGTATTGGCTAGCATGTTGCTAGGAGTATCACATATTGTTGTCATGAGTGAGGTTTCAATCCAGAGCACAGTATTGATTTAGTAACTTTGCAACTCAACAAAAACGTTTGAGAGGTAACTTTGCACATACAAACCAAAAACTCTTATGGGCTGCGCCCAACTGAAACCGTGTTTTAGGAAACAGCAAAGTCTTTATTGCCCTTCTACATTCCAGGGGACTGCTGGCTGCCCTAACTCTGTTTGGGAGCATGTTCTGGAGATTGGATGTCTGTATTGAGAAATATATATTACATAATTGTGTTCTTTTAAAAGGGAGATGATCACGTGTACAGCCATTCTAAATCTGGTGTTTCATGTTTGACAGTAGACTCTGAGGGGCTATTCACAAATTGCATTTTGTACTACATTAATAGTACTTTAATAGTATTACGGACATACTGCAAAATTCTATTTACATACCTATGTTCGAAGGTCCATACCTCTGCCTCTCTCACTTTTAATGTGCAGAGATCTCCGCCCTGTATGCAGAGATTTTGGAAACGTAAGTATACATTTAGTAGTAAATGTGGGAGGTACAGAGAGGAGTGGGTGGAGGGTGGGGAATACTTAGTACTAAAGGGCAGGTGTTAAGGGAGGAGTAAGGGAGAGTTTTAGGGAGAAACATGCACCCACCAACCTAAGAATAAGATAATTGTGCTTCACAAACTACCCTTTTACAATGAATACAGCAGAAATGACCCAAAACACTCATAAATGTACTCCAGTTCAGAGCCAACACCACACATGGTCAACCACTGGTACTGCAATACCCTCCCTTAGAAAGTAATGGTGGTATGGACGGAAAATATAATGGCCCTCATTACAACCCTGGCAGTCGGTGTTAAAGCGGCGGTAATACCGCCAACAGGCTGGCGGTAAAAAAAATGGGATTTGGACCCTGGCGGTTACTGCCATTGAACACTGCCATTTTAAAACACTGATCACCAGGGTGGTAACAGCCGCTGGGCTGGAGACTTCGGTCTCCAGCCTGGCGGCCGCCACATTCCCACCATCGGCATTACGACCCGGCCTACCGCCATGGTTTTCGTGGTTTCTGTAGCGCCAAGAAAACCCTGGTGGTAGGCACTATCAGTGCCAGGGAATCCCTTCCCTGGCACTGATAGGGGTCTCCCCTGCCCCACACCCCCTCCCCAGAGTCCTCCCCACCTTCCCCCACCCGCTCCTGCCCCAGCACATCTACACACCCACATGCGCCCCAATATACACACATGCACACACGCATACTCACCTCCACCCACGCATACACACATACATACCCACACACCACAATACACACCAACATAGCTTGTCACACACATGCATCCACAACACACAACACTCACATTCACTCATTCTTGCATGCATCCAATGCGACTCACACCTGCATGCACGCATCCCAAAACATACACCCCCCCAAATACACACAACACCCCCCACCCCCCTCTCCTGTCGGGGAACCCGAGTTACCCGCTTGCAGGGGGTCCTCCGGATGGAGACGGTCCACAGCACTGCTGTCAGCAGCAGCGTCCGCCAGCAAAACACCGCCAGGCCGCATCATTGCTCATGATATGGTTGGCGGTGTTTTGCTGGCATGGCGGTGCTGTTGTCAGCAGCGCTGCCTTACCACCATCCGCCGCCATGATCAGTGGCGGTGTTCCACCAGATTTCTTGCAGAATACCATCGGCTATCATAATACGCGTTGCCGGCTGGTAGCCATGGCGGCGGTATGTTGGCGGCCGTCGCCGTGGTGGTAGGCGGTCACTACCGCCAATGTTGTAATGAAGGCCAATATCTAGGAAGTAGTGATAAAATTAATTAAATTATCTAAAGTATTTAAAAATCTAAAAACATTTAGTTTAATGTTATAGAATTTATGAATTCAACATGTATTCTGTATTAAAATATGTTTATCACATTTCAATATTAACTGCTTCTGTGCCGCGGACGTAATGGTTACGTCCTGCGTCACAGTGCTCCTGTAACCATTACGTCCTCGCGCGCTAACATCATTACACAGTGCCGGTCTCACTGGAAGTGATTTGCTTCCAGTTCGACAAGGGAGAAACAGGTGAGTTTCTCCTCCGGCGGGTGGGGGCTTGTAAACAAAGAGGCACCGGGGGAAAGGAAAGGGTTTTCCTTTCCCCCGGTGTCTCTTTGAGCATCCCTGTTGCCCGATCGCATTGCGACCGGGCAGCAGGAAGGCCCACAAGACACCAGGGATTTAAAAAAAAAAAAATATTATGGCAATGTTTTGTGTTCGGGAGCGGCCCCTTGGGCAAGGGTTGCTCCCATTTGGGGGGCATGTTTGTGTGGCCATTTCTGCCCCCCATGGGGGCAGATCGGCCTAATATTTTTAGGCTGATCTGTCCCCAAGGGGGGCAGAAACCAGTAGACGCCAGGGATTTTTATTTTTTTATTTATTGTGGCAATGTTTTGTGTTGCGGAGCGGCCCCTTGGGCAAGGGTCGCTCCCATTTGGGGGGCAAGTTTGTGTGGCCATTTCTGCCACCCCCCAGATCGGCCTATTATTTTTAGGCTGATCTGCCCCCAAGGGGGGCAGAAACCACTAGAACACCAGGGATTTTGGTAAAAATGTTTATTTATGTGGGAGGGGCGCCCCATTGGGCAAGGGGTGCCCCCCTAAGTGGGGCATTGAACTGTTGGCCATTTCTGCCCCCCTGGGGGCAGATAGGCATATTATGTTTAGGCTGATCTGCCCCCAAGGGGGGCAGAAACCACTAGAACGCCAGGGATTTTTTATATGTTTATTTTTGTGGGGGGGGGGCGTCCCCTTGAGCAAGAGGCGCCCCCCCAGGGGGGAAATTGAACTGTTGGCCATTTCTGCCCCCCCTTGGGGGCAGATGGGCCTATTGGTTTTAGGCCAATCTGCCCCCAAGGGGGGCAGAAGCCACTTAGACACCAGGGATAGCGTTTGTGTGTGTGTGTTAGTGGGGGGGGGGTGGCCCCTTGGGCAAGGTTTGCCCCCCCTTTGGGGGCACGTGTACAAAGGCCATTTCTGCCCACCTTGGGGACAGATCGGCCTATTATTTTTAGGCTGATCTTCCCCCAAGGGAAGCAGAAACCACTAGAACGCCAGGGATTTTTTTGTATATGTTTATTTATGTGGGGGGGGGGTGTCACCTTGGGCAAGGGGTGCCCCCCCAAGGGGGGCATTGAACTGTTGGTCATTTCTGCCCCCAAGGGAGGCCGAAGCCACTTAGACACCAGGGATAGTGTGTGTTAGTGGATAGGTGTGGCCCCTTGGGCAAGGGTTGCCTCCTTTTGGGGGCACGTGTACCAAGGCCATTTCTGCCCCCCTTGGGGGCACATGGGCCTCTTTGTTTTTAGGCCCATTGTCCCCAAGGGGGCAGAAGCCACCTAGGCACCAGGGATAGTGTGTGTGTGAAGGCAAGGGTCGCTCCCCGTGGGGACACACTAGTAAAGGTATTTTCTGCCTTCCTTGGGGCAGAATAGGCCTATTTTTTAGTAGGCCCATCTGCCCATATGGCACAATCCACTTAGGCATTTCTAAATGCTTGATGGTGGGCTGTTTGTCAACTGACGAAGTATTTGCATTTGTGATAACATTTTTTCCTCCTTTTTGTTCTAGTTCAAAGCTTTGCTTTCTTTGCTGTGGCTTCTTGCGGTTTTGGCGGTGCTTGACCTGCGGTTTGCATAGTTGCATGTTTTAGGTAAGTAAAAACAATTTACTCCAAAGGAGTATGCATGAATGACATGTTTGTAGGTAGTGCACTAAATGCAGGTTTGTGTGAAATTGTCCTTAGATTTGTGCACAATGATATTTGTGTTCTCTTATTTCTAATTTGCTTTTCTTTCTTTCTTTTTGGTGGTATATCATTGGTGATTGCTGTGTCTGTGCAGAGTAGTTGCTGGTGATTCAAGCTTTTTCAGGCAAGTGAGCGATATAGTTTTTGAGTTTATAACTGTTACTAATAAAGCTACACTTTATTACTTATCTTACACAGTGCTGGTTGTTGGTGGTGCATTTGTCCAGTTAATTTTCGTAGGAAAGGTCATGGCTAGCCGCAGGATGACCGCTCAGCAGGTTGTTGGTATGCTTTTTGAGTCATTGTCTGATCATGATTATGAGACGGACTCTGCATCTGAGGCAGAGGAGGAAGTGAGAGATTCTGGCAGTGAAGTTTCTGTCGGAGAGGAATCTTCTGATGAGGAAGCCACACTCAGTGCAGATGAAGGGCCTGTTTTAGAGGAGGACACTGATGTGCCATTAGTTCAGCAACCTGGGGCTGAAAGGTTTCCGTTTAGAGGACCTGAACTCTGGGTTGCCCCAAACATGGAGCAGCCAGAGTTGCCTGCCTTTACTGGTCTCCCGGGGTGTAGAGTCAATACAGAGAACTTTTTGCCTGTCAATTTCTTTGAGTTATTTGTGGATGATGTGTTTTTGGAAGAGATTGTTGAGCAGAGTAATTTGTATGCGGAGCAGTATTTGAGGGACAACGCTGCTAGACTTAGGCCACACTCTAGAGCTACCCAGTGGATTCCCACAAATTTGGAAGAGATGAAAAGGTTTTTGGGTTTGATTCTTTCGATGGGGTTGATAAGGAAGCCGTCACTGGCTTCTTATTGGTCTACTAGTCCCTTGATGGCAACAGTTATATTTCCTGCAACCATGAGTCGTAAACAGTATTTGGTTTTTCTTAGGATGCTGCATTTTATTGACAATGTATTAGCCTTGCCACAAGATCACCCTGATTCTGACTTTCTTTTTAAGATTAGGCCTGCCCTTGATCATTTTGTAGATCGGTTTTCGGAGGTCTATGTTCCAGGCAAAGAAATAGCTGTGAACGAGTCTTTGGTCCTCTTCAATGGTCGTTTGGTTTTTAGGCAGTACATTCCTAGTAAGAGGGCACGATATGGAATTAAATTGTATATGCTGTCTGAAAGTAGTACAGGATATGTGTATAATTTCCGTGTCTACACTGGTAGGGATTCCAGTATTGACCCCTCTGGTTGTCCTCCCACTTTTGGAGTTGCTGAGAAAATTGTGTGGGAACTTGGTAGACGACTGTTCAACAAAGGTCACCATTTGTATGTAGATAACTTCTACACTGGAGTGCAGTTGTTCAAGGAATTGTTTAGAGTAGAGACTGTTGCTTGTGGCACAATTCGTTGTAACCGGAAAGGCTATCCAAGAGAGCTTTTCTGTAAAAAACTTGAGAGGGGACAGTGCAGTGCCTTGCGGAATGATGAGCTGCTAGCTTTGAAATTTTCAGACAGGAGGGATGTCTACATGCTAAGTACCATCCATGATGAGATTACTTCCCCCGTGACTGTTTGGGGCCAGGTTGCTGAAGCGCGCAAACCTGTGTGCATTTTAGATTATAATAAGCACATGGGAGGTGTAGATAGAGTTGATCAAAGGTTGGAAACTCATACTGCTATTCGTTAGTCTTACGTTTGGTATAAGAAGTTAGCAATTCACTTCTTCCACCTAACAACTTTTAATGCTTTTATTGTGTTTAAGGATAGGTCTCCAGAGTCAAAGATGACATTTGTGAAAGTTCAGGAGTCAGTGATAGAGAGCCTTATTGTGGTGGAACAGGCCAGAGTTCCTAGAGAAGCAGTGATGGAGGATGTGGCTGGATTGAAAGATCACCACTTTGCTAAGCACATTCCTCCCACGCCCAAAAAAGACTTTCCAGCTAAGAAATGTAGAGTGTGTTTTCGAAGAGGTATCCGGAGGGAGACTCGAATGTACTGCCCAGATTGTCCTTCAAAGCCTGGGCTGTGTGTGGATGGTTGTTTTAAGAATTACCACACCCAGAAAATTACTGGGAACAACCATGAGTGTAAACTGCCTGTTTTGTATTTTCATGTGTTCAGTTTCATGGTTGGCATTTCTGTCATGTACTTAGTTAGAGCTTTAGTGTTTGTAGTTTTGTAATTATTTCTAATTAGTTAGTGATTTCTTTCTTTGTAAAAAATAAAAAGTGATGCCATTGTGTGTGGAGTGGCACTTGGCTGACGGTGTACATAGTGTACATATTGACTTGCTGTTGGCTTCTGCAACACACTGCCAGCCAAACACCAGTCCACACACTCCCATCAGCTGGTGTGATTGCTGTATCAGGCATGTGGGCGTATGTAAGTGATGGGCCCTTGAGTGGCACTGTCTGTCGATGCAAGTGTTGTAATGTGCTGGGCCCGTGGCTGCCGGCGTGAATGGTCTTGTGCATGTTATGTATGAAAGGTATGTGAATGGACTGTAAAGCGGTTGGTGCCTTGCCGTGGCTTTACAGCTCACGAGCTGTGAGTCATTGGTTCCGTTTTTTGCCCTTTCAGTTATTAACAGTGCATTTCATTTTTGTGAAATCTCTTGTTAATAAAATTTGATCCACTGAACCATAACTCACCCTCGTGCCAAATCCAACCAGTATGTGTGGTAAAAATGACAAAACCTGCTCCGCTGCAATCAGGCGTCGCAGCACACCTGTGACACGCTAGGTACCTCAGGTGGGACCCCGATGATGAAGCATGCCACCAACTTAGTTGGACACACCAAAATTATCTATTGCAAAACTACCTGGGTTTGGGGGGGAGGCACCTATGGTTTTGGTCCCGGGTGCGGCCTTCATCTAGGGAAACCTACCAAACCCAGACATGTTTTAAAAATAGACACCCCAAGGAGTCTAAGGATGTGTGGCTTGCCTGGATCCACCAACATTTTCTTACCCAGACTCCTCAGCAAAGCTCAAAATTTGCATAAAAATGCATATTTTCCTCACTTTTCTTTGTAGGATCACCGCTGCGGCACACATTTCCTACCACCCAGCGATCCCCTCAGTCCCCCAAGTAAAATGATACCTCACTTGTATGGGACCCCAAAGAAGAGTCAGCCTAAAAGATGTATAAAAGAAAAATATGTGCTTATCAACTCGCTGTGCTCTCCCCCTCAATCTCCACAAGTTTTTGGCCTTTTTCTGTTGCAGGCACCTGGCCCACCCCCCACAAGTGAGGTGCCATTTTTATCGGGAGACTTGGGGGAACGCTGGGTGGAAGGAAATTTGTTGCTCCTCTCAGATTCCAGAACTTTCTGTCACCAAAATGAGAGTAAAAGGTGGTTTTTAGGCCAAATTTTGAAGTTTGCAAAGGATTCTGGGTACCAGAACCTGGTCAGAGCCCCACAAGTCACTCCATCTTGGATTCCCCTTGGTGTCTAGTTTTCAAAAATGCGCTGGTTTGCTAGGTTTCACTAGGTGCCGGCTGAGCTAGAGGCCAAAATCCATAGCTAGACACTTTGCAAAAAACAGCTCTGTTTTCTTTGCGAAAATGTGATGTGTCCACGTTGTGCTTTGGGGCTTTTCCTGTCGCTGGTGCTAGGTCTACCCCCACAAGTGAGGTACCATTTTTATCGGTAGACTTGGGGGAACACTGGGTGGAAGGAAATTTGTGGCTCCTCTCAGATTCCAGAACTTTCTGTCACCGAAATGAGAGGAAAAAGTGTTTTTTTTGCCAAATTTTGAGGTTTGCAAAGGATTCTGGGTAACAGAACCTGGTCATTGCCCCACAAGTCACCCCATCTTGGATTCCCCTAGGTGTCTAGTTTTCAAAAATGTGCTGGTTTGCTAGGTTTCCCCAGGTGCCGGCTGAGCTAGAGGCCAAAATCCACAGGTAAAAAACACAGGTAAAAAACACCTCTGTTTTCTGTGGAAAAATGTGATGTGTCCATGTTGTGTTTTGGGGCATTTCCTTTTTCGGGAGCTAGGCCTACCCCCACAAGTGAGGTACCATTTTTATCGGTAGACTTGGGGGAACACTGGGTGGAAGGAGATTTGTGGCTCCTCTCAGATTCCAGAACTTTCTGTAACTGAAATGAGAGGAAAAGTGTTTTTTGGCTACATTTTGAGGTTTGCAAAGGATTCTGGGTAACAGAACCTGGTCAGAGCCCCCCAAGTCACCCCATCTTGGATTTCCCTAGGTGTCTAGTTTTAAAAAATGCACTGGTTTGCTAGGTTTCCCTTGATGCCGGCTGAGCTACCGGCCAAAATCCACAGGTAGGCAGTTTGTAAAAAACACCTCTGTTTTCTGTGGAAAAATTTGATGTGTCCACGTTGTGTTTTGGGGCATTTCCTTTCGCGGTTGCTAGGCCTATCCACGCAAGTGAGGTACCATTTTTATCGGGAGACGTGGGGGAACACAGAATAGCAAAACAAGTGTTATTGCCCCTTGTCTTTCTCTACATTTTTCCCTTCCAAATGTAGGACAGTGTGTAAAAAGACGTCTATTTGAGAAATGCCCTGTAATTTACATGCTAGTATGGGCACCCCGGAATTCAGAGATGTGCAAATAACCACTGCATCTCAACACCTTATCTTGTGGCCATTTTGGAAATACAAAGGTTTTCTTGATATCTATTTTTCACTTTTTATATTTCAGCAAATGAATTGCTGTATACCCGATATAGAATCAAAACCCATTGCAAAGTGCAGCTCATTTATTGGCTCTGGGTACCTCGGGTTCTTGATGAACCTACAAGCCCTATACATCCCCGAAACCAGAAGAGTCCAGCTGACGTAACGGTATATTGCTTTCAACAACTGACATCGTAGGAAAAAGTTACAGAGTAAAACGTGGAGAAAAATGGCTGTTTTTTTCACCTCAATTTCAATAGTTTTTTGTTTCAACTGTTATTTTCTGTAGGAAACACTTGTAGGATCCACACAAATGACCCCTTCCTAAATTCAGAATGTTGTCTACTTTTCAGATGTTTAGCTCCAGCATTGGCTTCTCACCCATTTTGGTCACTAACTGGAAGGAGGCTGAAAGCACAAAAAATAGTAAAAATGGGGTATGTCCCAGTAAAATGTCACAATTGTATTGAAAAATAGGGTTTTCAAATTCAAGTCTGCCTGTTCCTGAAAGCTGGGAAGATGGTGATCTTGCCACCGCAAACCCTTTGTTGATGCCATTTTCAGGGGAAAACACCACGAGCCACCTTCTGCAGCCCTTTTTTCCCATTTTGTTTTTTAAAACAACATTTTCACTGTATTTTTGCTAATTTCTTGGTCTCCTTCAGGGGAACCAACAGAGTCTGGGTACCTCTAGAATCCCTAGGATGTTGGAAAAAAAGGATGCAAATTTGATGTATGTAGCTTATGTGAACAAAATGTTATGAGGGCCTAAGCACGAACTGCCCCAAATAGCCAAAAGAAGGCTCGGCACAGGAGAGAAAAAGGTCTGGCAGCGAAGGGGTTAAAAATGTTTGTAACATTTATTTATATTAAAATAATCAAATTATTTTTAATTCATTCTGTACATTACTTTCAATAATTTGTAATATATAACAAAAATTATATTTTTTCTTTAGATGAGAATTTTAGTTCTTAATTTAAACTTCTGAAATATTGGGCCTGATTACAACTTAGGAGGAGGTGTTAATCCGTCCCAAAAGTGACGGTAAAGTGACGGATATACCACCAGCTGTATTACGAGTCCATTATATCCTATGGAACTCGTAATATGACTGGTGGAATATCCGTCACATTTTGGATGGATTAACACCTCCTCCAAAGTTGTAATCAGGCCCATTGTATCTTTTTAAGTTAATTTAATCAAAATAATAACATTTTAAAGTAAAAATTAAGTTATTATTGATCTAATATTTTATTATTTAATTCTCATTCAAAGTATAAAAAAGTATTTAACATTAATATTTAAGCTACAAATATTGTGAATTAAAAAAAAAAAGTGTAAATATACTTTTAAACTCTTCCCTAAACTTTACCATACTGAGCTCTCAACTCCAATAGAGGGGGTTCTCATTAAGCATGTAATTAGTAATAACTTTACAGTGGTATTTGACATTTTTACGGACTCCACCCACAATGTCGGGGGGTGGGACATGGAAGTCTACATGTTTGAGTAACTTTGCACTCATAGATGATGAATAGCCAAAAGTAGCAACGGTACTCAAAATTGTAAGAATACATTAATTTGTAGTAAATCTACATGTGTAGACTTACCTTTTTGCATAGACTCCTGAACCTAGATTGTAGAAAAATAGGTCCAGTCTTCTGAAATGCCTGGTGGGTGATTCATTGAGCTTAGTGAAAGCCAGTGCAGACCTTGAGTGGAGAAGGGATATAGGGGGTGATTCCGAGATTGGCCAAGCGGGAACCGCCAGAAGACCGCGGCGGTGATTCTGGCTTTCCCGCTGGGCAGGCGGGCGACCGCCAAAAGGCCGCCCGCCCGCCCAGCGGGAAAGCACCAGCAACGAGGAAGCCTGCTCCGAATGGAGCCGGCGGAGTTGCTGGTGTGCGACGGGTGCAGTTGCACCCGTCGCGATTTTCAGTGTCTGCTAGGCAGACACTGAAAATCAATGTGGGCCCCTGTTAGGGGGCCCCTGCAGTGCCCCAGTGCCCCAGGGGCCCCACGACACCCGTTCCCGCCAGCCTGGTTCACCGCCAGAACCAGGCTGGCGGGAAGGGGGTCGGAATCCCCATGGCGGCACTGCTTGCAGCGCCGCCGTGGAGGATTCACAGGGGCAGGGGAAAACCGGCAGGAAACCGCCGGTTTCCCTTTTCTGACCGCGGCTTTACCGCCGCGGTCAGAATTGCCCTTGATGCACCGCCAGCCTGTTGGCGGTGCATCCTCCAGGGTCGGTATCACCCCCATAGTTGCATCACATTAGGTTTAGTACTCGTCTATCTGTGCTGTTCTGGATTTGTTGTAGTTTGCTGATTAGGTATTTTGGGAGCTCATGCTACAGCTCATTAGTAATGATGATCCAGGAACAGAGCTCTTGAAGCCTGGACACTATAGGAGAATCCTAGGTGAGAGAAGATCTGGTGTATGATTCTCATAGAGAAGAAGACACATTTGGTCTCTTTGTTAGCTTGGGTTTGGAGTGAGAGGTTGAATTCAATGAGCATGCCCCCGTTCATTGCCTGATTTTGAAGAGTTATTTGTTGTTGCATTATCTTACCAAAATGTGTTGTGAGTAATGAGATCTCTTAGCTTTTTTCTTATTTGTTTTACAGATTCTGTTTTGTTATTGTAGCTATTTATTCAAGCTCTGATAATGTGTATTCCTACTTTACTTCAAGTGTTCTTAGTATGGTTTTACAACTTTATATTTGGTTTGAGTCACTCAGCAAGCCTTTCAATGGTTTTACTAGGTCCATAAGGCTATAAGAGGAACCATTTTGTCAAAAGTCTCTGAGTGCCATGAACCAAAAGGAGGTAATATCAGTTGAACACATTTATGTAGGAGTCTAATCAAAAGGAGGGTGTGATGGGACGTTGAGGTTGAAATTGATGACTTGGTGATCAGTACTTGTGATGGGGTTGATTCAATAACCAAGGTCAGTCCTTTAGATACTGTAATGTCATGTATATCTAGGAGAGTGACTGGGCCAGTGATTAGTTGGTGGAAGGTAAAGTTTCAAGCTTAGTTTTAAGCAATGCACTATAACACCGGTTAGGCTTGTCAAACAAAGTGTTGATCTTACCCAACATGCATAGATTTAGGTGGACAATTGTGATCTTAGATATAGAATTCAAGAGTGCATTTTGGATAATAATGTGGGATGGTCTGTAGATGAAGAGGAGCAAGTTGGAAAATGCAGGGTTAGGTGAGCAACACACAAGTACAGAATCACACTCTGTTGTTGAGTAATATTTGATCCTGGATGTCATTAATAAACTTGTAAGAAGGCGGACTCTGAGATATTATGAGGACAGAGTAAGGTTAATAGGAGCTTGTGTGATTTGACAGATTAACATGGATAACCAGGCCTCGGTTAGGACTGCCCAAAATGGAGAGTAGTGCCTTTTCCTCTTCCATTAAAGCTTTAATGCAGTTTTGCACACTGACACTCTTCCTTTTCTTTTTAAATGCCCATCCAAGGTATGGAGTAGACCAATTTCTATATTATTTTAGGGTGATGATGAATTACCTATTTTTGTGCCCTGCCAGTGTGATTTAAAAAAATGACCTCTAAGAACAAAGAGCTCATGAACACATTGGGGTGAACATTAACTTCACCACATCAAAATACACGGTTCTGGTACAAAGACCATTCAGATAAATAATACCAGAGTGGAAAGATTAAAAAAAAAATTCGAATCTCAGGTTGTTCTTTGATTACAAGTGAAGTGATCTTCATTAACCAAGATTATACAACACAAACAGGCAAAACAAATCGCCACATGTCCAGATTTCCTTGGAATTTTTGTGGTTTTGTTTTCCCCAGCAATGATGGAAATCCATGATGCCTGAAGCATTGCATTTGATCATTAGCAGACAGACATTTGGGGCTTAATGTAGATGATTTACAATATCATCATTTGCTGATTAGGTATTTTGGGAGCTCATGCTACAGCTCATTAATAACATTGATCCAGAAACAGAGCTCTTGAAGCCTGGACACTATAGGAGAATCCTAGACGAGAGAAGATCTGGTATATGATTCTCATAGTGAAGAAGACACATTTGGTCTCTTTGTTAGCTTGGGTTTGGAGTGAGAGGTTGAATTCAATGAGCATGCCCATGTTCATTGCCTGATTTTGAAGAGTTATTTGTTGTTGCATTATCTTACCAAAATGTGTTGTGAGTAATGAGATCTCTTAGCTTTTTTCTTATTTGTTTTACAGATTCTGTTTTGTTATTGTAGCTATTTATTCAAGCTCTGATAATGTGTATTCCTACTTTACTTCATGTGTTCTTAGTATGGTTTTACAACTTTATATTTGGTTTGAGTCACTCAGCAAGCCTTTCAATGGTTTTGCTAGGTCCAAAAAGCTATAAGAGGAACCATTTTGTCAAAAGTCTCTGAGTGCCATGAACCAAAAGGAGGTAATATCAGTTGAACACATTTATGTAGGAGTCTAGTCAAAAGGAGGGTGTGATGGGACGTTGAGGTTGAAATTGATGACTTGGTGATCAGTACTGGTGATGGGGTTGATTCCATAACCAAGGTCAGTCCTTTAGATACTGTAATGTCATATATATCTAGGAGAGTGACTGGGCCAGTGATTGGTTGGTGGAAGGTAAAGTTTCAAGCTTAGTTTTAAGCAATGCACTATAACACCGGTGAGGCTTGTCAAACAAAGTGTTGATCTTACCCAACATGCTCACCCAAGATTTAGGCGGGCAATTGGTATCTTAGAAATAGAATTCAAGAGTGCATTTTGGATAATCATGTGGGGTGGTCTGTAGATGAAAAGGAACAAGTTTGAAAATGCAGGGTTAGGTTAGCAACACACAAGTACAGAATCACACTCTGTTGTTGAGTAATATTCTATCCTGGATGCGATTAATAAACTTGTAAGGAGGTGGACTCTGAGATATTATGAGGACAGAGTAAGGTTAATAGGAGCTTGTGTGATTTGACAGATTAACACGGATCATTAGCAGACAGACATTTGGGGCTTAATATAGATGATTGACAATATCATCATTTTTGAGCCACCAAGTTATCATAATACATTGGATTTCTAAAGAGGATAAAAATCTCATCCCTCAAAAGCTGAGGTCCCCAATAGGATATCTATTGACTTGACTAAAGCTGACCATCTGCTTTGGAGTGAGTTACTTTATGATTGTTTTATGAAGGTCTTGATATCGTGAGATTTTCTGCCCTCATAGAGAGGGGCCATTATACACCCCCTGCACAAAAAGGGTTCAAAGCAGAAACCAAGTAATTATTGTCTTATTGATTTGTTGGATTCTGAAGGAAAACTCTTTGCAAGATTCTTATGTGATACCTTATCACAATGGGCATCTTACCTTAACTCAATTTGTACGGAGCAATCTGGATTTAAACAAGGATGCTTGACTGTTCATAATAGTATTGTACTAAAATTATTGGTCAACAAAACCTTAAAAAGAAGCCTTAATTTATGTGCATGCTATATTAATTATACGTTGGCATTTGACAAAGATAAACAACAGAAACTCTGAGAGAAACTGTCAAATTATGGGATTAGTCCCACCATTCTACAGTTGTAGTATCTCTGCCTGACAAAACTTGGCTACAGTTGAAATCAATAAAAAATCTCTTGCCACCAAAACTATCATCTGCCAATGGACTAAAACAGGGTTGTATGTTAGCCCTGCTTCTTTTTTCGATCTACATTGCAAAATTCTTTAATTCTCCTGTGGGATTGGCACCCAAGTTGGGGGGTAAACCTATATGTTATTTGGCATATGCGAGTGATCTTATTCTATTTTCATTGACTCTGTTAGGACTTCATTCAGTGGTATCAGGAATCTACAAAAAAGTTCATATAAAAAATGACTTAAAAATCAATCCCATTAAAACAAAGGTTATGATCTTTGGCAAAGCCCAGAATCATGTTAAATTAAAAATTGACAGCGAAATTCTGGAGAGAGTACCAACATATCACTATTTGGGTATCAAGGAGGACAACTGATTAAGGTGGACAAGCCATTTATCCAACTTAAAGTAAAAAAAAAAAAATATGACAGTTCATGGAGGATACGCGGTTTGTCAATCCCTGAGGGTGTCGGAAACAAAACTAGTGCCTGCCTTACTGTACAAAGCAATAGTACTCCCTGAAAAGTTCATTAACAATCTGGATAAAGTTTAAATAAAGGAGTTCAGATCCCCACTGAATCTTCGTTCATCGATTCTTCATTGTAAAATGTGACTGGAACTATCTTTGACTTCATTATCTGTACATTGTTCATCAGCAATATGGAATTACTGTTATGATTGTGTGATAGAAAACAAAGATTCAATTAGATTTTTGATTTACAATGAGGTAACCAACCATCAAGACTTGTCTCTTGGGCTGAATTTGGCATCTGTAAAGAAAGTCATAGTCAAATGTTTTTTTACCACTATTTGAGATTTATATCATGGCCCTGTTCAGCTTGAAAGAGGTTAATCGGACATACTCTCTGGAGGAACGCAAGAGCCACCGAGTTAGTAACACTACAGAAATATATTCATGCTCATTGTACAATGGATTCTAACTCTAGGGTAAAACAAGAATATTTAGACTCTAATTTGAATTCAAGGTGAAAACTAAAATACACACGATTTAGGCCCTCATTACAACTCTGGTGGTCGGTGTTAAAGCGGTGGTAAGACCGCCAGCAGGCCGGCGGTAAAAAAAAAGGGAATCACGACGATGGAGGAAACCGCCAACATAGACAGCCATTTTAACCCTCCGCCAGCCACGGCGGTACAAACAAACAGCATGGTGGTCACCACCAACAGACAGGCGGAAGACGATGTACCACCCAAACTATTATGAGAGGCCAATCCGCCACCTTTTCCGGGGCGGATTCAACACGAACAAAAACACAGCAGAAATAGGACTTGGAAGGGGAAACACTCACCTCTACACAACCCACGAGGAACCAGGATGCCATGGAGCCAGAACTCCAAATCCTCCCTGCTTTAGTTTTCCTGCTCCTCTACTAGGAGCACGAATGACGGCCGCGACGACCACTGTGAGTACTGCACCTACAACACAGGGGAGGGGGGAGGGAAAAGAGAGTGACACACACATGCAACACCCCCACCCCAATCCTCACCCACAACAACACACACACCAATACATGCTGCAACAATAGATTTACACCCTCCAACCCCTCCTGGAAGAACGCAATGACAAAAGGAAATGATTGTAACGATTGTAATCAATAAAAATACATTACTCAAAACTTTAAATACAGTATAAACAATTATATACACCAACTATACAAGTCCGGATAGTGCACCATTCAAAGTCCGTGGACCACTGGGCCCAAAATGCATGGGCGAGGCCCACACTTGATACCAGACTGCAAACGGAGAGAACACTGCTGGGGCATCAGATCGAAATGAAACAAGCACCTCAGGGGGAAAGGAAAGGGGGGCACCTCAGCCGGATGAGTGCACAACACCAGCTCCACGAGGGGGCTCCATGCCCATTGATGTATCCTGGGGAGTGCAAAGCCACAGTCTCGCAAGTCTTTTCAGTGGGTGGGTTGCCCACTGATTTATCCTGGGGAGTGCAAAGCCACAGTTTCTCAAGTCTCTCCAGTGGGTGGGTTGCCCACTGCTTTATCCTGGGGAGTGCAAAGCCACAGTCTCTCAAGTCTTTTCAATGGGTGGGTTGCCCACTGCTTTTTCCTGGGGAGTGCAAAGCCACAGTCTCTCAAGTCTCTCCAGTGGGTGGTTTGGCCACTGCTTTATCCTGGGGAGTGCAAAGCCGCAATCAGGTCTTTTCAGTGGGTGGGTTGCCCATTGCTTTATCTTGGGGAGTGCAAAGCCAAGTCTCTAAAGTCTTTTCAGTGGGTGGGTTGCCCACTGCTTTATCCTGGGGAGTGCAAAGCCACAGTCTCTCAAGTGGATGCCTTTCTCCACTGGTTCTGGAGGGGGCTTTGTGCCCAGAGTGCTTCATTCTGCCAAGGACTGAGGTAGTGGATGTGATACTCCACTGCTTCTGGAGGGGGCTTTGTGCCCAGAGTTCTTCCTCCTGCCAAGGACTGAGGTAGTGGATGTGACACTCCACTGACGGTGGTGCAACATGCAAGCTGGCCAGGCTCCTGGAACTGACCACCAGCCTCGTACAACTGACCACTGGGGATGGCAGCCATGTCTGCGGTAGTGCCACTGGCTCAGGATGTCGCGGGGCTGCTGGCGGTGCTGGCGGCGGTGTCAGTAGCGGCGGTGCTGGGGGCAGTGTCAGTAGTGGCGGTGCTTGCCGCCGACTCTGTGGCATCGCTGCTGGCTGCGGGCTCTGTGGCATCGGTGCAGGCGGCCGGCTCTGTGGCATCGGTGCTGGCAGTGGGCTCTGTGGCATCAGTGCTGGCGGCGGGCTCTGTGGCATCGGTGCTGGCGGCGGTCTTTGTGGCAGCGGTGCTGGTGGCAGGCTCACTGACTGCAGTGCTGGTGGCAGGCTCACTGACTGCGGCGCTGGCAGCGGTGTCAGTAGCGGCGGTGCTGGTGGCGGGCTCACTGACTGCAGTGCTGGTGAAGGGCTCAGTGTCTGCAGTGCTGGTGAAGGGCTCAGTGTCTGCGGTGCTGGCAGCGGTGCAGGTGGCGGTGCCGGTGGGGGTCTTGATCGCCATGCAGGTTGGCGTGGACGTGGACCTGCCTTTGATTTTTTGGCCCTTCCCCACCTTGGATGGTGGCGCAGCTGTCTTCCCACTTTCCACTTTTGTTTTGCCTGAGCCCTTGGTGGCAGGTGTTTTTGCCTTTTCCCTCCGGGATGTGGGCAACTTTTTCTGTTTTGGAGGTGGGGGATTGTCCTTGCCCTCGCTCCTTGGGACACTGCAGCCCTGTTGCTTGGCGCACTCCAAAATCCCGCTATTGCTGGCACCACTGTGCTCGGTGATATAGTGGCTAAGGTGCTGGGTTAGGACCTGAAAGACAGGCCCTAAGGGACGGACGTGGGGGGAGGTGAGGGAAGAGGTCAAAATTTGATAGGAAAAGTTTTTTAGACACACTGGGACGGGTAGATGGAGGGAGTTTGGGAGTGGAGGAAGAGGTAGTGGATGTAGGAGGTGTACGTTTGCTGACTTAGGTTGAAGGTGCATGGGCTGGTGGCTGTTGTGAGGTGGATGGCTATTGGGTGGATGTGTGACTGCATTTGTGTACTTTGGGAGGAGGGCTCACAGACACACTGGGAGAGGACACAGGGGATGTGTGAATGGTAGTGGGGTGGTGAGTGCACGTGAGAAGTGTGTGGTGATGGGCGTGCTGGTGATGGAGGTAGTGGCTGAAGATGTAGTGTATGCAGGTGTGAGTGGAGACAGGAAGGGAGGAGGGAGACGTGGTGGAGGGGGACACAGTGGAGGCAGTAGATGTAGGTATGTCTGCATGGGTATGGTACTTGTGTGAGTGCCTGTGGAATGTGTGGTGCTTGTGTTTGCCTGAGCCACCCTTGTGTGTTGAGGTGTGTGCATGCTGGTCTGATGGTGTGCTTGGGATAGCCTGAGGTACAGGGGATTGGGTCTGGGTGGAGGAAGTTGGAGGGGGGAGGCTGGACACAGGGACAATGGCTGCCATCAATGCTGAGGCCAGAGCCTTAAATGCTCGCTGTTGGGCTGCCTGGCCACAATGAATGCCCCCCAGGTATGCATTTGTTTGTTGCAAATGCCTCTCTACACCCTGGATGGCATTCAGAATGGTAGACTGCCCAACAGTGAGGGTTCTCCGGAGGTCAATAGCCTCCTCACTGAGGGCAGCAGGGCTGACTGGAGCAGGGCCTGAGGCGCCTGGGGCGAAGGAGATGCCCACCTTTCTGGGTGAGTGGCCACGGGACACACGCTGAGGGGCTGCTGGGAGGGCGGTGCTGGTAGGGGGGGTGGCGGCTGTACCTGTAGATGCAGTGGGCAGAGAGGGGCCCGCCACCTCAAATGGAGCTCCCATCAGAGGAGGAGTCGGTGTCGCTGGTCTCTGCTCCTGTCCCCGCCGTGGAGCTCCCCTCGCCCTCCGTCCCACTGGTGACTTCAGACTCCGTTGTCTCGCCCTCCAGGGCCATGTGGGATGCAGCTCCCTCCTGCTCCGATGGCACTGCTCCTCCGCTTGATGATGATAATGCACACAACAACATGGAGATCACAAAAAGGGGGGATAAGAAATAAGAAAGACATGTTCAGTGCATGCAAAACTGCTACCGTTGGCAGACACTACAGACACGGCAGCCCTCTGCACTATGCTATGCACTCAGAGTTCCCTAATTAATCACAGGGACATAGGGTACAAGGCCTATGCCCGATTGCTGCACACATGGAATTCACAAGAGCCCGACTAGGTGTAGATGGCTCTTACCACTGGTGGGGTTGGGGTGCCACATAGCCTGCCTCACATAGGGTCCTTGCCTACAAAGCTCGCCCTGACCTAGGGTAACCCACTGCCCACCTACCCCACCCAGACACCTCCTAATGCGAGCAGAGTCAGATGGATGTGACTGTACTCACCCCCTTGTGGCTGCTTTGATGCCCTCAAGCGCCCATCCAACTCCAGATACGCCACCACCAGGATCCGGAACATCATGGGGGACATGGTGCCATGGGCACCCCTCCCACGTATTGAGGCCATCCCCAGCTGGTCCTCCGCCGTCTTCTTGCTCCAGCGGCGAATGTCCTCCCATCTTTTCCGGCAGTGGGTGCTCCATCTGTGGTGGACCACCAGGGTCCAGACGTGCTTGGCGATGGCACGCTAAATATCCTTCCTCTGGTGGGTGCTGACCTAGAGGAACAGTTCAGGGGAAAAGGATGATCTTTAACCGTCCGAACCATCACAGTAATTGGCCCACATTCCCACCCTTGCCCTGACGCACATACACTCACCGTCCGCTCATGCAGGCCTCAGTCCCCCTGTATCTTCCATCCACACCACTCCAAACAGGCATTGCCCATACAGCATGCTCACAGTGTACTCACCTGTTTGTCTGGAGGACCGTAGATTAGGGTGTACTGGGGGAGGACCCCATCCACTAACTTCTCCAACTCCTCCGAAGTGAAGGCAGGGGCCCTTTCCCCAGACACATGAGCCATTGTTGCTTCCAGACACAAGTCACAGCAGCACTTGCAGTGTAAGTCCTCTCCTGTCGAAGGTCAGGTATCAAGTGAGTGAACAGAGAGAAAATGGCGGTCACGTCCGTGGCGGTGCCTACCATCACCGCCGGCGTACATCCTCATTGGCTCCTTGGACCCATAGGGCCCAATGTTAACCAATGCAGGATTGCGCTGCGGTCTTCGACCGTCTACCGCGACGGTGTACAACGCCAGCACAGTAACCTTATATCCCCTTGTCCCACATTACAGGCCAGGCAGCCGCCATTTCAGGTGGCCAAATGGCATTATTTTTAAATGCGTCACACATATCTAGGCTTGCATACACACAGTGATAGGCACATAGCAGATTGACAAATGTGTGCAATACATTTTTTTTTACTACCTCAGTGTTGGCTGACTCTGTGCTCGCTGTTCTCGTCCATAGGGCACGTCCGCTGGGGCAGGTGAGGAGATGGCGGCATCCTCCAGTGTACAGACCGCTGGTGGACCTGACGACAATGGAAGACAGACACATCATTATCACATACAGACTTGATCATGCCACAATCCAGGAACTGTGTACCCAGTTGGAGCCAGACCTGATTTCAGGTATCCGCAATCCCACAGGAATCCCCTGTCTAGTGCAGGTCCTGTCAGTACTCCATTTCCTGGCAAGTGGGTCTTTTCAAACAACAGTGGCCATTGCATCAGGGATGTCCCAGACTATGTTCTCAAACGTGTTGTCCAGAGTGTTGTCTTACCCTGCTGAAACACATGCACAGCTACATCGTTTTCCCTCAGGTGGAGGATTTGCCCACGGTGAAAGGTGACTTCTATGCCCTGGGACATATCCCCAACATCATAGGTGCCATTGATGGGACACATGTGGCCTTGGTACCCCCCCGCAGGAGTGAACAGGTGTACAGAAACAGGAAGAGCTACCATTCAATGAATGTGCAGATGGTGTGTTTGGCTGACCAGTACATCTCCCATGTGAACGCCAAGTTTCCAGGCTCAGTGCATGATGCTTACATTTTGAGGAATAGCAGCATCCCTTATGTGATGGGGCAACTCCAGAGGCACCGTGTGTGGCTAATAGGTGAGGAAAAGGACCCTATACCCTGTGAATAGTTGTCTGGGTCTGGGGTTGTCCCTAAGGGTTAGTGTGTGTCTAACAGTTGTCCCTCGACAGTTGCAGGTGACTCTGGGTACCCCAACCTGTCATGGCTACTGACCCTAGTGGGAAATCCCAGGACAAGGGCAGAGGAACGCTACAATGAGGCACATGGGCGAACTAGGAGAGTGATCGAAAGGACCTTCGGCCTCCTGAAGGCCAGGTTCCGGTGCCTCCATATGGCAGGTGGTTCTCTCTACTACTCACCAAAGAAGGTGTGCCAGATCATCGTGGTCTGCTGTATGCTGCACAACCTGGCTTTACGACGACAGGTGCCTTTTCTGCAGGAGAATTGTCCAGAAGGAGGTCTTGTGGCAGCTGTGGAGCCTGTGGACAGTGAAGAAGAGGAAGCAGAAGAAGAGGATATCAACAACAGAAACAACGTGATCCAGCAATACTTCCAGTGATGCACAGGTAAGAAGACATCACTGCCTCCTACATCTGATACAATTGTTAGACCTATCATATGTCTCTCACTTCCCCCAGTGTATGGACCCTGACCTGTCACTTTGCCTTTGCATTTCACAGGTGTGGGTCACACTGTGTGACCTCTGCTATGTTACCTCATGGACTAGAGCTGTGTGACATAGGTATGTTGACAATACAATGGACATTGCTATTTTCCTTAGTTATATCAAATACACATTTGTGAATGCACAGACTGACTCCAGATTGTTTTGTGATTCAAGGGTGTTTATTTAAGTGGAAATTAGTGGAGGGGTTTGGAAAATGGTCAGGGGTGATGGTGGAGGAATGTCCATGGCAGAGTCCAGTTATTTGTCTCACAGGTACATTGTCAAAAGGTGCATAGGAAGTGGAGCTAGGGCAGTTTAAGGATGGACAGGGTGAAAAAGTGGGACAGAAGGATGACATTCAGGTGGTCTCATTTCTTGGCGGGGTCTTGGCATTGTTCTCTGTCTTAGTCCTGGATCTCAGGGACCGTTTGTGAGGTGGTTCTCCATCTGCAGGGGGTGGGGTGCTGGTGTCATGGTCCTGTGGCGGTGCCTCCTGTCCATTAGCGCTGGCGGAGGTGGGGGACAGTTCATCATCGAGGCTAATGTCAGGGGCCCCTTGTTGTGTCGCAGTGTCCCTCCTGGTGTTCACAAGGTCCTTCAGCACCCCTACAATGGTGGCCAGGGTGGTGTTGATGGACTTGAGTTCCTCCCTGATCCCCAAATACTGTTCCTCCTGCAGCCGCTGGGTCTCCTGAAACTTGTCCAGTACGGTTGCCATCGTCTCCTGGGAATGATGGCACGCTCCCATGATGTTGGAGAGGGCCTCGTGGAGAGTGGGTTCCCTGAGCCTGTCCTCCCTCTGTCGCACAGCAGTCCTCCCAGTTCCCCTGTTTTCCTGTTCCTCTGTCCCCTGAACCGTGTGCCCACTGCCACTTACCCCAGGTCCCTGATGTTCTTGGGTTTGTGGGTTTGCCTGGGTTCCCTGTAGTGGTGGACACACTGCTGCTTGACGTGTCCTGGGGACAGAGGTATGGGCCCACTGGGTGGGTGCTGTGCTGGTGTTTCCTGATGGGGGAGACTCTGTGCTGGCATGTGCCAGTGTGTGGGGAACCGACTGTCCCGAGGTTCCAGATGGGTCGGGCTGGTCATCTAGATCCAGTTGGACAGAGCAGCTGTCATCACTGTGGGCCTCTTCTGTGGGGGTGGGGGTGGACATGTCTGGAACCTCCTGTCCGGTGACGTTGGGTAGGGGACCTGCAGGGGTCTAAAGGCCCGATTATTGCATCTGTGTGTGCCATTGTGTGCAATGGGTGGCTGACCCTGTACCCCAGTGCTTACATTCTTGTCTAGGACCTTGTGTGATATTTGGTTTGGGGATCTGTGTGGGTATCTGTAGTGGACATGCTTTGGTGATGGGTGTCCATGCTTTGGTGCTGCATGCAGTGCTTGGTGTTGGGATGGGTGGTTTGCGATAGTGGGACATATGTGAGGTGTTGGAGTGATGGGGGTGAGGGTGAGGGGGGGGATATGCGATAGCAGGCAGGTAGGGTCGGGGATGTAATAGTTAAGATTTGACTTACCAGAGTCCATTCCTCCTGCTACTCCTGCGAGGCCCTCAGGATGCAGTATAGCCAAGACCTGCTCCTCCCATGTTGTTAGTTGTGGGGTAGGAGGTGGGGGTCCGCCACCAGTCCTCTGAACTGCAATCTGGTGTCATGAGACCACGGAACGCACCTTCTCCCGTAGGTCATTCCACCTCTTCCTGATGTCATCCTGTGTCCTTGGGTGCTGTCCTACTGCGTTGACCCTGTCTACGATTCTGTGCCATAGCTCCATCTTCCTCGCAATGGAGGTGTGCCGCACCTGTGATCCGAATAGCTGTGGCTCTACCCTGACGATTTCCTCCACCATGACCCTGAGGTCCTCCTCAGAGAACCTGGGATGTCTTTGCGGTGCCATGGTGTGGTGTGGGTGATGTGTGAGGTGTGAGGTGGTGTGTGTTGTGATGTGTGAGGGGATGTGTTTGTGTGTGTAGTGTGAGGTGCGTGGATGTTGTGTGAGTGATGGTGTTGTGTGCCTGTGGATGCTAGTTTGTTGATGGTGGTGTCTCTCTGTGTGCTTTGTTCTCAATTTTTGTCGTAAGGGTTTGTGGGTGATGTGGGTGTGTGTTTTTATTTGTATTGAGTGTGTGGGTGTGGTGTGTGTATGTGTATCAGGTGTGTGTATTTCGATTTGTCCAATATGGTTGTGTTGTGTAAATGTGTGTGTATTTTGAGCGCGGTGGTGTGTACCGCCAATGGAATACCGCGGTTGAAAGACCGCCATGTGGATTCGTGGGTCGTGATAGTGTGGGCGTATTCCTGTTGGCGTGACAATGGAGGTTTTGTTATCGCCAGTTTATCACTGACCTTTGGTGTGGCGGGATTGTGTGGGTGTCTAGATTTTGGCGGATTCCGGGCTGTGGGTCGTAATAGCTGTAGCGGATTTCTGCGGCCGTAGCGGTGTGTTGGCGGTCTTCTGCACGGCGGTAAGCGGCATTTACCGCCAATGTTGTAATGAGGGCCTACGTTTTTTGTTGATACTAATAGCTAAAATAGAGGAGTCTTGGAATATTGTTTACTCTCAAAAGCCTGTTGTCTATGTAATTATAAAGAGGAGTCAATTGAACATTTAATTTGTTTGTCCTAGTTTATTAGATATGATGATGAAATACCTAAAAATGAATTTAATGTAATTAATTGTAGATCTATCAAAGAGGCTGTTGCCTATTGTTTTTCTTCAACAGATTGTCAATTTATTGGGAAATTAACTAAGGGCCTAATTTAGAACATGGTGGATGGGTTTCTCTGTCACAATGATGACAGGTATCCTGTGTGCCCTATTACGATTGTCATAGGATAAAATGGAATTGTAATATGTTGGGCAGGATATCCGTCACATTTGTGACAGAGTAACCCCATCCTCCATACTCTAAATCAGGCTTAAAATATTTAGATTATGTTTATTTTTGTCCTTAGGAAGTGTAACTGAAATGCAGTTCTTATGGAATATTTGTAGATATACTCGAGATTTTAATGTATTTATTATTGCAATTAATATTTGAATACATTTTTATGCTCTTTGAGCAATAACCCCCCCCACCAACAGCGCATTGAGACCCTATCGGGTGAGTGGCGTGCTTAAGAAATTTGATTGATTGATTGATGCAATAAAGACATTCATTCATTCATTCACTCTCCAGGCTAATTATCGGTCACATCTTCAAATTGGATAGCATACACTTGATTCCCAGGTTTAAGTTAGCTGGTCTGTCTGAAAGTCCCTGACTTGCAATGGGGTTTGTATAGTATAGATAACCTTTGCATACTCGACCTGCAATGCAATCAGATCATCAGTTATTGGTACTGTTTAAATTAACTGTCTGTGCATATATTTCAATTACATTCTAAACTTGTATTGAAAGTTATTTAAGTTAGTTGTAAAGTGCACATCTGTTGGACTGCATTATCATCAGCCTGGTGGCTAGTTCACTCGGTTTTCGAAACACAGGAGTGCCAGAAACCTACAGACCGGGATTTTCTAGTGATAACTCTCTGCTGAGTGGTGCAAGCACTATTGCTTTTTCTACTAATCTTTCAATGTCTCGCAGAAAAAATGTATACAGCCTTTACTTATTGTTTTGCACCCCAAAAGTTACAGACAAGCTTTTTCAAATTCTTATGGTGTTCCACACAATGTCTATTCGTTTACTGTAACTAGATTATCTGATAGAGAATTCTATTTGAAGATTTCTGACCTTGGAATTTTCCCCCAGGCGTCAGACTGGATCCGGAGATTTTGTTCTTCGAGCAATACCTTTGCGCTTCAGTAGGGTGCATCAGTCGACTCCACAGGAGTTGTTGGCACAGTAGTCGCCATGATGATAGGAGTAGTACAAAGATGCCACCTCAGCGCAGTAACATCAGTTCTTTTCTTTACGCGCCACGCGCCGATCAGGAGAGAGCTGCCCTGGTCTCTTTTTGACCGAGTTCGACCATTTTGTAGAGTTTTTTTGGTGAGTTTTTGGTGTGTCAAGGTGTCCCCGAAGACCGGTTTCAAGCCATGCGAGGACTGTCACCGCATGATGTCAGTGACGGATCCGCATAGGGTCTGTTTGTGGTGCTTGGAGCGCGACCACGGCCCAAAGTCGTGCTCCGAATGCAGGGCCATGGACCTGAAGGCCTTGAGAGAGTGGTCCCTCAAGCTCATGGCGGCCCGACGCTCAACTCTGCATAGATCCCGGTCTCGCTCAAGAGGAAGGTCCCGAGACCGTTCGTGGAGCAACCACCATTCTTCTTCCTCCAAATCTTCGCGCACAGGTAAGAAGAAAAGGAAGAAGTCAAAGCGATCCCGTCGCCCTTCGACTTCACCCCATTGCTTGGCTGATGCGACGCGGGAGAAGCGGCGACGCTCGAGGCCTCCATCTTCGGAGCCTGCTTCTAGGTCCGATCCGTGATTCCCCAAATTTCCGGGAGCCCGCAGCGACCCCTGCCCAATTAAAGGAATTTTATGAGGCCATGCGCCTCATTTTTTAGCTGACCGACCCTGACATGGTGCCTTCGGGCCCTAGGGGTTCAGACGATGGACCTTCGGGTTCTACGCCAGCCGCTTTGGCTCCGGCCACCAAGGTTTCTTTCGATCCGCTTGCGTATCCGCACTGACACTGCCACTGAGACGTTCCCTGGCGCCAGTCCGATTTTCAACACTCCCGACGTCGGTCGGTGGTGCCCAGCCAGGCATTCCTCCACCAAAATGGTATGCACCCATCATTGGCATGAATTTGAGGCATGGTGTGCCAACAAATCTGCTGATCCCCTCTCAGCTCCACTATCTAAGGTTCTTTTGTTCATTCTTTCTTTGGCCCAGCAGGGCTCTGCTTTGGGCACCCTTAAAGGGTATTTATCTGCCATTTTGTCCTTTCTTAGGCTACCTGATCAGCCCTCACTCTTTAAATCTCCTATTGTGAATGGATTCCTTAAAGGTCTCACACATTTATGTCCTCCCACTCCATTTATCATGCTCAGTGGGACCTGAATCTTGTCCTTACGTACTTAATGTGTTCTCTCTTTGAGCCAATGCACAATTGCCCTTTACAGCTCCACACTTTCCGGACTGTCTTTCTTGTTGCCATCACTTCTGCTCACAGAGTGAATGAGCTTCAAGCTCTTTCTTCCAAGCCTCTATTTTTATCTGTGCACCCTGACAAAGTGGTGTTGGTCACTATGCCTTCCTTCCTTCCCAAGGCTGTTACGCCTTTTCATGTAGGCCAGTCCATCACCTTGCCGACTTCTTATGCACCCCCACATCCTTCCCATGAGGAGGAGAGACGTCCGTTTCTATCTTAATCATACTATAGATTTCCGGGTGGACGATCAACTCTTTGTCGGGTATGTGGGTGCGAAGAAAGGGAAGGCGGTGCAAAAACTAATCATCTCGATGCGTACTTCTTTGCATCAAGATGTGCTACGCTTTGACCAAGAAGCAACCCCTTGAGGGCTTGCACGCTCATTCCACCAGAGCAACTGCTGCTTCCACTGCGTTAGCATGTGGAGTTCCAGTCCTGGATATCTGCCAGGCAGCTACCTGGGCATTCCGCCCACATTTACTAAACATTACTGCTTGGACAGTCAGGTCCATAGGGACGGCTACTTTGCTCGTTCGGTCCTGCAGGACTTTCTAGTATGATCTTGGGGCGCAACCCACCTCTGAGGATGGCATTTCTTGGGTATCTATTCTAAGGTAAGGAATATGCAACTAGAAGTATCTGTCAGATGTACAAGTTACATACCATCGGTAACAAAATATCTGGTAGAGACATATTTTCTAGTTTCAGAAACTGATTTCTAGGGACATGGATTTCCCCTTCAGGTTCCTAGCTCTGGTGCACCAATCTCAGTGTTCTACTCTTTGGCGTGGAAAGTCGTTAAAAGAAACTGATGTCACTTTGCTGAGGCAGCATCTATGTACTTCTTCTGACATCATCATGGCGACTACGATGCCAACGATGCCGCGGTGTTGACCGACGCCACTTGACGACACGCAAGGGTATTGCTCTATGAAAAAATCTCCGTATCCAGTCTGACGTCTGGGGGAAAATTCTAACGTAATGAATTAGCAACTACAATATGTCTCTACCAGATATTTCGTTACCGTCCGTAAGTAACTTGCACTTTAAGTGCTGCAATTTCTATCATGAAGGCATGGAGAATTGAAACTTAATCATGCTGTACACCTCTGCCAAGTAGTGCAGTGTGTGTTTTATGCTTTGTTTCATGTTTTATCATGTGACATAATGAACTATCTATTATGTTCAGACATAGGTGGTCATTCTGACCTTGGCGGTAAAAGGCGCTTACCGCCGGTCAGAAGACCGCCATAACACCGCCGCGGCCGCGGTAAACCGCCACGGTCATTCTGACCCGCAACTGGCAAACCGCCAAAAACCCGACATCCACAAAAGTCCGCCACACCAAAGGTCAGCGAAAAACTGGCGATGACCAAACCTCCACTGTCACGCCAACAGAAAAACGCCCATGCCATTCCGACCCACGAATCCACACGGCGGTCTTTCAACCACAGTATTCCATTGGCGGTACACACCGCCGCAATCAAAATACACACACCCTTACAAAACACAACCACATTGGACAATTTGAAACACACACACCTGATACACATACAAACAACACTCCCACACACCCAATACAATATAAATCACACACCCACATCACCCACAAACCCCTTCGGAAAAAAAACCGACAGAAAGCCAGAGATAGACAGCACTGCTTAGACAACACCATCACACAGAGGCAAACCACACCATCACCCACACAATATCCACGTACAAAACATCACACATCACCACACTCACCACACTCATCAACACATACACCACCCCACACCTCATCCACATCACCCTATGGCACCCCAAAGACACCCACGGTTTTCAGAAGCCGAACTCCGGGTCATGGTGGAGGAAATAGTTCGGGTAGAGCCCCAGCTCTTCGGGACACAGGTGCAGCACACCACCATTGCCAGGAAGATGGAGCTATGGCAAAGGATAGTAGACAGGGTCAACGCTGTGGGACAGCATCCACGAAATCGGGATGACATCAGGAAGCGGTGGAACGACCTACGGGGGAAGGTGCGTTCCATGGTATCAAGGCACAACATTGCGGTGCAGAAGACTGGCGGCGGACCCCCACCTACTCCCCCAGAATTTACAGCATGGGAGAAGGAAGTCTTGCACATCCTGCATCCTGAGGGCCTTGTAGGAGTATCTGGAGGAATGGACTCTGGTAAGTCAAATCTTAACTACTTATTCCCACCCCCACCCCACCTGCATCCCAAATCATACCCCCACCCTCACCCCCACCCCCATCACACCTACTCCCTGCAAATGGCTCACCATCACAACCCACCCATCCCAACACCAAGACCTGCATGCGTCCACAAAGCATGGACACCCATCACCAAAGCATCCCCACTGCACATACACATCTCCCCCACAAGCCACCCTCACAAACGCCCACACACAGGAATGCCAGCCCTGGGGTACACGGGCACCCACCCATTGACCGATATGGCACACACTGAAGCAATAACCATACCTCTGTACCCCTGCAGGACCCGAACGCCACCACACCGCCCAGGAGGGTCCAGAAATGTCCATCCCACCCCCAGAAGAGGCCACCAGTGATGACAGCAGCTCTGTCTCCCTGGACCCAGATGACCAGCCCGGACCATCGGGGACCTCTGGACAGTCGGTTCCCCTCACACAGCCACAGGCCACAGCAGACCCAACCCCCTCTGGGAACACCAGCACAGCTCCCACCCAGCGGGCCCATGCCTCAGTCTCCAGGACACGTCAATCAGCGGTGTGTCCACCACTACAGGGCACCCAGGTTAACCCACCACCCCAACAACAACAGGGACCTGGGGGCAGTGGTAGTGGGCACACTGTCCAGGGGACAGAGGTCCAGGGAAACAGGGGAACTGGGAGGGCTGCTGTGCGATGGGGGGGGACAGGCCAAGGGAACCCACTCTCCACGAGGCCCTCTCCTCCATCATGGGAGCATACCACCACTCCCAGGAGACGATGGCGACGGTACTGGCAAAGTTCCAGGAGATCCAGGTCATGCAGGAGCAACAGTACATGGGGTTCAGGGAAGAACTTAGAACCATCAGTTCCGCAATGGGCACCATCGTAGGGGCACTCAACCAGATTGTCACCACATTGCGGGACCATGTGGCACCACAAAGGGCCCCTGTCACTAGCATGGACCAAGAACAGGCAACCGCCGGCGCTAGTGGACAGGAGGCCCCCACACAACAACAGGCCACCAGAACCCCACCTCCTGCAAAAGAAGAACCACCCCGCAAGCGGGGCCTGAGATCTCGTAAGAAGACAGAGTAGGATGTCAAGACCCCCGCCCGCAAAGGATACCCCCTGATGTCATCCCACTGTCCCACATTGTCACCCTGTCAAACCTTTAACTGCCCCTGCTCCCCCTTCCACGGGCATATGGACAATGCACCTGTGAGACTGAAAAGCTGGACTCTGCCATGGACATTCCTCCACCATCACCCATCACCGATTTCCCACCATGTCCCTAAATTCAGCATTTTAATAAAAACACTTATTGCACAAAAACAATCTGGAGTCTGCCTGTATTGTGAACAAATGTATTGAACATAATGCTGCCAAAATGTCCAGTTACACAGTGATGAAAACATACCACTGTCATACAGCTGTAGTCCATGGGGAAACAAAGCAGAGGTCACGCAGTGGGGGCCACATCCCTGAAATTGGAAGGGAAAGTCACAACTCAGTTAACATACACTGGGGGAATAGGTCAGACAGTGGAGAGGCAGGAGACTGTAAGTAACTGTAAAATGCAGGTGTGGATTCTTACCTGTGTGTTATTGAAAATACTGTAGTATCACTCTGTCCCTGTTGTCTGTGTCGTCCCCGTCGTCTTCCTCCTCTTCACTCTCCACAGGTTCCACTGCTGCTACAACACCTCCATCTGGACCATCCTCCTGCAGGAAAGGCACCTGGCGTCGCAAAGCCAGGTTGTGAAGCATACAGCAGGCCACGATGATATGACACACCTTCTTTGGGGAGTACAATAGGGATCCACCTTTCATATGCAGGCACCTAAACCTGGCCTTCAGGAGGCCGAAGGTCCGCTCAATCACCCTCCTAGTACACCCATGGGCCTCATTGTATCGTTCCTCTGCCCTGGTCCTGGGATTCCTCACTGGGGTCAGTAGCCATGACAGGTTGGGGTAACCAGAGTCACCTATTAGCCACACACGGTGTCTCTGTAGCTGTTCCATCACATAAGGGATGCTGCTATTTCACATGATGTACGCGTCATGCACTGACCCAGGGAACTTGGCATTTACATGGGAGATGTGCTGGTCAGCCAAATAGACCACCTGGACATTCATCGAATGATAACTTTTTCTGTTCCTGTACACCTGTTCACTTCCTCTGGGGGGTACCAAAGCCACATGGGTCCCATCAATGTCACCAATGATGTTAGGAATATGTCCAAGGGTATAGAAATCACCCTTCACTGTAGCCAAATCCTCCACCTCAGGGAAAACAATGTAGCTCCGCATGTATTTCATCAGGGCAGACAACACTCTGGATAAAACCTTAGAAAACATAGGCTGAGACATCCCAGATGAAATGGCCACTGTTGTTTGGAATGATCCACTAGCCAAAAAATGGAGTACTGACAGAACCTGCACTAGAGGGGGAATCCCTGTGGGTTGGCGGATGGGTGACACCAGGTCTGGCTCCAGCCTTCACACAGTTCCTGTATAGTGGCACGGTCAAGTCTGTAGGTGAGTATGACATGTCGTTCTTCCATTGTCGACAGGTCTTTCTGCTCCCGCGGCGGATGTCCTCCCACCTCTTGCGGCAGTGAGTGCCCCGTCTGTTGTGGACCCCCAGGGCCCAGACGTCCTTGGCGATGGCACGCCAAATGTCGATCTTCTGATGGGTGCTGACTTATGTGACATGTACAGGGTGGGAAAAGAAACTTCATCACTTTTCTGCATGGTCGATGTGAGTGGCCCCCCCTCCCCAACCTTGCCATGTGGCACATGCTCTCATCTGTCGTACGATGCATTCCTTATTCGCTCCCCTCACCACCATCGTTCATCTCGATGCGTACTTCTTTGCATCAAGATGTGCTACGCTTTGACCAAGAAGCAACCCCTTGAGGGCTTGCACGCTCATTCCACCACGTCCTCGGAAGGGAGCTCCCTTGTGGTGGCGGCAACATCGGTGCCCACCGCTACAACAGGTACAGCCGCCACCCAGCGCACCAGCCCCACCCTCCCAGCAGCCCCTCAGCGTTCACCCCGTGCCCGCTCGGCCAGGAAGCCGGCCATCTCCTTCGCCCCAGGCACCTCAGGCCCTGCCCCAGTTACCCCTGCTGCCCTCAGTGCGGAGATCATTGACCTCCTCCAGACGCTCATTGTTGGGCAGTCTACCCTTTTGAATGCCATCCAGGGGGTAGAAAGGGAGGTGCATCGTAGCAATGCATACCTGGAGGGCATTCATTCGGGTCAGGCTGCCCATCAGCGATCGCTCAATGCTCTGGCCTCAGCACTGACGGCAGCCATTGTCCCTGTCTCCAGCCTCCCTCCTCCAACTCCCTCCACCCAGTCCCACTCCCCTGTTCCTCTGCCTATCCCAGCCACACCTACAGACCAGCCTGCACACACATCAACACCCAAGGGCAGCTCATCCAGACATAAGCACCACAGATCCCACAAGCATTCACCCAAGCAACATCCACATGCAGACATGCCAACAGCCACTGCCTCCTCTGTGTCCCCCTCCTCCTCGTCCCCCTCCACCCTCCCTGTGACGTCTCCACTCACACCTGCATGCACACCACCATCAGCCAGTACGTCCATCACCAGCACACCCTCCAGAACACTCCGCACACGTGCAGTCACCACCCCCACTGCCATTTACACGTCCCCTGTGTCCTCTCCCACTGTGTCTGTCACCCCCTCTTCCAAACCACACAAACGCAGGCAGCCACCCACCCAACAGCCATCCACCTCATGACAGCCTCCGTCACAAGCACCTGCACCCAAAGACAGCACACTTGACTCTCCTACAACCACATCCTCTTCCTCCACTCCCATACCCACTACAACTACCCGTCCCTGTCTTTCTAAATTGATTTTCCTTTCCAACCTTGACCTCTTTCCAACAACTGACCCACCCCCTCCATCTCATAAGACTCCAATCAGCACCTCAGCCACCACAAGCCCTGCGTCTACTAGGACCATAGTTCAGGGCTATTGAAGTCCACCAGCTCCTAGGGCAGGAACATCGGCCAGCAGCAAGGGGACAGACAGCCCACCCCCTGGGAAAAGAACCAAAAAAGTGAAGGGCCGGCGCGACAGGCCTGAGACGGCTGCCCCCAAGGACACTAGCCTTGCCCTGTCACCTGGCACATCCACAAAGGGAGGCAAGGGCCCCAGAGATTCTGCAAAGGAGGGCAAGGGCAGCAGGGCGGACAAGTCCGGCAGCAGGCCAGCTGCCCAGGAGGGGCCCACCAGCCCCATTTGGGGTGTGACGGAGGACACCCACGGGACCAGGACTCCAGCACAGGAGGGCCCCGCAAGCGAAAGGTCGGATGGCGACTGAGCGGGAAATATTGGCCAGATCTGGTTCCCTAGGAACACAAGACAAGCACCGCTGAACAGGGCCCCGCTGTGAGAAGCACCGCTGAACAGGGCCCGCCGTGAGAAGCACCGCTGAACAGGGCCCGCCGTGACAAGCACCGCTGAACAGGGCCCGCCGTGACAAGCACCGCTGAACAGGGCCCCGGCAGGGCAAGCACCGCTGAACAGGGCCCGCCGTGACAAGCACCGCTGAACAGGGCCCCGGCAAGACAGGCACCGCTGAACAGGGCCCGCCGTGAGAAGGACCGCTGAACAGGGCCCCGGCAAGACAAGCACCGCTGAACAGGGCCCGCCGTGACAAGCACCGCTGAACAGGGCCCGCCGTGAGAAGCACCGCTGAACAGGGCCCCGGCAAGACAAGCACCGCTGAACAGAGCCCCGCCGTGACAAGCACCGCTGAACAGGGCCCTTCAAGACAAGCACCGCTGAACAGGGCCCGCCGTGACAAGCACCGCTGAACAGGGCCCGCCGTGACAAGCACCGCCGAACAGGGCCCGCCGTGAGAAGCACCGCTGAACAGGGCCCCGGCAAGACAAGCACTGCTGAACAGGGCCCGCCGTGAGAAGCACTGCTGAACAGGGCCCACCGTGACAAGCACTGCTGAACAGGGCCCGCCGTGACAAGCACCGCTGAACAGGGCCCTTCAAGACAAGCACCGCTGAACAGGGCCCGCCGTGACAAGCACCGCTGAACAGGGCCCGCCGTGACAAGCACCGCTGAACAGGGCCCGCCGTGAGAAGCACCGCTGAACAGGGCCCGCCGTGACAAGCACCGCTGAACAGGGCCCCGGCAAGACAAGCACCGCTGAACAGGGCCCACCTGAAGCACCGCTGAACAGGGCCCGCGTGACAAGCACCGCTGAACAGGGCCCCGCCAAGACAAGCACCGCTGAACAGGGCCCCGCCGTGACAAGCACCGCTGAACAGGGCCCTTCAAGACAAGCACCGCTGAACAGGCCCCCTGCAAGACAAGCACCGCTCCGCTGGGCCCTTCATCTCAAGCACCGCTCTGCTGGGCCCTTCATCTCAAGCACCGCTCTGCTGGGCCCTTCCTGTCAAGCACCGCTCTGCTGGGCCCTTCGTCTCAAGCACTGCTCTGCTGGGCCCTTCGTCTCAAGCACTGCTCTGCTGGGCCCTTCATCTCAAGCACCGCTCCGCTGGGCCCTTCATCTCAAGCACCGCTCCGCTGGGCCCTTCATCTCAAGCACCGCTCCGCTGGGCACCGCCGTCTCTGAACTGCTCTGCTGGGCCCTTCCTGTCAAGCACCTCTCCGCTGGGCCCTTCATCTCAAGCACCGCTCCGCTGGGCCCTTCATCTCAAGCACCGCTCTGCTGGGCCCTTCATCTCAAGCACCGCTCCGCTGGGCACCGTCGTCTCTGAACTGCTCTGCTGGGCCCTTCCTGTCAAGCACCGCTCCGCTGGGCCCTTCATCTCAAGCACCGCTCCGCTGGGCCCTTCATCTCAAGCACCGCTCTGCTGGGCCCTTCATCTCAAGCACCGCTCTGCTGGGCCCTTCATCTCAAGCACCGCTCCGCTGGGCCCTTCATCTCAAGCACCGCTCCGCTGGGCACCGCCGTCTCTGAACTGCTCTGCTGGGCCCTTCCTGTCAAGCACCGCTCCGCTGGGCCCTTCCTGTCAAGCACCGCTCTGCTGGGCCCTTCATCTCAAGCACCGCTCTGCTGGGCCCTTCATCTCAAGCACCGCTCCGCTGGGCACCGCCGTCTCTGAACTGCTCTGCTGGGCCCTTCCTGTCAAGCACCGCTCCGCTGGGCCCTTCATCTCAAGCACCGCTCCGCTGGGCCCTTCATCTCAAGCACCGCTCCACTGGGCCCTTCATCTCAAGCACCGCTCAGCTGGGCACCGCCGTCTCTGAACTGCTCTGCTGGGCCCTTCCTGTCAAGCACCGCTCCGCTGGGCCCTTCCTCTCAAGCACCGCTGGCCCATTGGCAGGGCCGGATCTGTGTCGGGCAAAGCTTCACGAAGCACTCTGGGCACCATGCCTCCTCCATAACCAGTGGAGTCTGTAATCCACCTGATGGACTGTGGCTTTGCACTTCCCAGGATGTAACAGTGGTCAACCCACCCACTGTTTAGACTTGAGAGACTGTGGCTTTGCACTCCCCAGGATGCAGCAGTGGGCAACCCACCCACTGTAGAGACTTGAGAGACTGTGGCTTTGCACTCCCCAGGATGGCACAGTGGGCAACCCACCCACTGTAGAGACTTGAGAGAATGTGGCTTTGCACTCCCCAGGATGGTACAGTGGGCATGGAGGCCCCTCGTGGATCTGGCGTCGTGGACTCATGTGGCTGAGGTGCCCCCCCTTCCCTTCCCCCTGAGGTGCCTGTAGTTTTATTATCTGATGCCCCAGCAGTGTTCTCTCCAATGGAATCGGGTCTCGTGTGTGGGCTTTGCCCATGTGTTTGTTCACATTGGCCCACGAACAATGGAAGGTTGCCAAAATGTGCCGGACTTTTGGCCTATGTATATATTGTTCATGATGTTATTTATTTTATTTATATATTTCATATTTCACATTACTTCAGGTGTGCTATAATATACTTCAATTTTAATGATCATTTTATTGTGTCTTTGCATTATTCCGTGGGGTTTGTGGGGTGTCACTCTGACTTGTTGCTCTGCATTGGTGTGTAGGTATTTGGGGGGGGGTTGTATCGCGTATGTGTGTGCCCGTAACCTTTCCTCCTCCCCCCTCCCCTGTGTCGTAGGTGCAGTACTCACCGTTGTCGTCTGCGCCGGCGTTCGTGCTCCTGGTAGAGGAGCAGGTAGACAATAGCTGGGAGGATGTGGAGTTCGGGTTCCATGCTGTCCAGATTCCTCGTGGAGTGTATAGAGGTGAGCGTTTTCCCGTTCGTAGTCTGTTTCCGCCGTGTTTTTATCGGCGGGGCTCCCGCCCCGGAAAAGGTGGCGGATTGGTGAGTTGTGATAGGGTGTGCGGTACATTGTCTGCCGCCTGCCTGTTGGCGGTGACCGCCGCGCTGTTTGTTTGTCCCGCCGTGGTGGTCGGAGTGTTAAAGTGGCGGGCTGTGTTGGTGGTTCCCGCCAGGGTCAGAATTCCATTTTTTTTACCGCCTGCCTGTTGGCGGGTTGGCCGCCGCTTTATCACCGACCGCCAGGGTTGGAATGACCCCCATAATGAACTATCTGTCTTAATGCCATATCAAAATAAAATATTTTTTGATCAATGGTTGATATACTGAGGTTTTGTTTCCAGTCCTAGACCCTCAACGTTAACAAAGGTTAAAGGGCTCCCTTACGTAGTATCAAGGAAATGTCTATCTCCAAGCCAAGTTCCTGTGTTTAGAGGATGTCTGGTATGGAGTCTGACAGTAGGTCACATAAAGTGGATTCTGATCCTATTTCGAGGATCATGCTTTACCAGAATGCATAGAGGCTGGTTATGGGGAAAAGTGTATGAGTACACCAGATATAGCACTTCTTCCTGTAACTGAGGTTACAGATATTTTAAAAATGGTTTGGTGGTTGGATGTCTTGAATTGTTTGGTGATGGCTGACATCTTTGGTGATTAGCCTACTAGGTATGTTGGTAGGCAGTAGGAGCAAAGAGGTGTATTTCATTGTTAAGCAAGTTGCTTTGATGCTCTGGTCTGACCCGACAAAGACAGAAAGAGGACAGCTGTTTACTCTGCCACTCGCCCTGTTGACTGCTTTGGCTGGGATGGCAGCAGATGGTGTTGTTGTAAAGGGAGAAGCAAGACAGTTGCAGTCTCTTGCAAAAATGGAGAGTGCTGAATTAGTAGGTCTCAAGTGAAGAGGTAATGATTGGCCAGTAACTGTTTTTACTCGTATTGCTTCACTGACTGGTATGGCAGTAACGTCCAGTGGCAACGTGAGCTGGTAGCTCATCCAGATGATCAAGGAGAAACAGCAGGATGTTTTTCTATTTAGAACTTATGGGAGGGGATTAGGTTAAGAGGCAAATCAGAGGGGGATCATTAAAAGGACAATTAATAGGAGTGCTTTGGAAAGGGGTGTGGTATGCATGTTTCATTAAGAGTTGCACTCTTGAGTAAGGCATTGAAGAATTACAAGCTAAGCCAAGGTGACTTATAGCACAGACTGATGATCAATATCAAAGGAACAAATCATATCACACGTCTTGCGATCTCTTCACTGACTGCCGGTAAAGCAGAGAATGCCATTTAAATCTCTTTGCTTGGTGCATAAAGATGTTTTTTATATAAATCCATCTCCTCTTTCTTGACTATTTAACTTCAATAGGCCCAATTGCTATCACCTCTTGAAAATGCCTACATTTCACCATTCCTCTATCAGAGGCATAGCTTTTTCTGTTACAGTGGCAATAGTTTGGAACTCTCTCTGGGTGACTGTGCAATCACAACCTTCTCCGCTGAAACACAGGAGGCCCCTGAAAACATTACACTTCCCTTCATTACAGACATCATTTTGGTCATATGGTGAGTGCTCCACAAACCACTTTCGTAGCGTTGGTTTGCATTAGCACCAAAATACCTTTCCATATGAAACTTGTACTGATTACATGTTTATAAAACAAAGTAATCAAACTCTGTAGTAGCGGTTTTAAGGGCTGACCCTAGAATTGGTTGCGCCACAACAAACTACGGGGACTAAACAGATACCACGGTGGTAGATATATGGAGGCACTCATGAAAATGTGAAGGTGCTGTCCAAGGAGTATCAAACAGACACTACAGTATTAGGTCAATGGGATCAACAGAAAGCAGCAGAAGTCTGTGAGCACTTACATTTTACTAATAAATAATTTATGCATTCTGTATCCTGAATATGCATAGAAAATGACTTAACATAGAAAATTACATGTAACTTGAAAATGTGCCCACTTGAATGGCCGCCATATAAAACAAAAATGTTTTGTTAAAAGATGTATTAATGTTTATTTGGAGTCAAGCTAACAAGGCCCAAGTCTTAACCCCTTCGCTGCCAGGCCTTTTCCCCCTCGTGTGCCAGGCCTTTTTTTGCCTATTTGGGGCAGTTCGCGCTTAGGCCCTCATAACTTTTTGTCCACATAAGTTAACCAAGCAAAATTTGCGTCCTTTTTTTCCAACATCCTAGGGATTCTAGAGGTACCCAGACTTTGTGGGTTCCCCTGAAGGAGGCCAAGAAATTAGCCAAAATACAGTGAAAATTTCGTTTTTTTCAAAAAAAGTGGAAAAAGTGGCTGCAGAAGAAGGCTTGTGGTTTTTCCCCTGAAAATGGCATCAACAAAGGGTTTGTGGTGCTAAACTCAGCAGCCTCCCAGCTTTCAGGAACAGGCAGACTTGAATCAGAAAACCCAAGTTTTCAACACAATTTTGGCATTTTACTGGGACATACCCCATTTTTGCAATTTTGTGTGCTTTCAGCCTCCTTCCAGTCAGTGACAGAAATGGGCATGAAACCAATGCTGGATCCCAGGAACCTAAACATTTCTGAAAAGTATACAAAATTCTGAATTCAGCAAGGGGTCATTTGTGTAGATCCTACAAGGGTTTCCTACACAAAATAACAACTGAAAAAGAAAAATATTGAAATTGAGGTGAAAAAAACATAAATTCTTCTCTACGTTTTACTCTGTAACTTTTCCCTGCAATGTCAGATTATCGAAAGCAATATACCGTTACATCTGCTGGACTCCTCTGGTTGCGGGGATATATAGGGCTTGTAGGTTCATCAAGAACCCGAGGAACCCAGAGCCAATAAATGAGCTGCACCCTGCAGTGCGTTTTCATTCTATACCGGGTATACAGCAATTCATTTGCTGAAATATAAAGAGTAAACAATTGCTATCAAGAAAACCTTTGTATTTCCAAAAAAGGCACAAGATAAGGTGTTGAGGAGCAGTGGTTATTTGCACATCTCTGAATTCCGGGGTGACCATACTAGCATGTGAATTACAGGGAATTTCTCAAATAGATGTCTTTTTTACACACTCTCCTATATTTGGAAGGAAAAATGTAGAGAAAGACAAGGGGCAATAACACTTGTTTTGCTAATCTATGTTCCCCCAAGTCTCCCAATAAAAATGATACCTCACTTGTGTGGGTAGGCCTAGCGCCCACGACAGGAAACGCCCCAAAACGCAACATGGACACATCACATTTTTTTTAAAGAAAACAGAGGTGTTTTTTGCAAAGTGCCTACCTGTAGATTTTGGCCTCTAGCTCAGCCGGCACCTAGGGAAACCTACCAAACCTGTGCCTTTTTTAAAACTAGAGACCTAGGGGAATCCAAGATGGGGTGACTTGTGGGGCTCGGACCAGGTTCTGTTACCCAGAATCCTTTGCAAACCTCAAAATTTGGCTAAAAAAACACCCTTTCCTCTCATTTCGATGACAGAAAGTTCTGGAATCTGAGAGGAGCCACAAATGTCCTTCCACCCAGCGTTCCCCCAAGACTCCCAATAAAAATGATACCTCACTTGTGTGGGTGGGCCAGGTGCCTGCAACAGAATAAGGCCCAAAACTTGAAGAGATAGAAGGGATAGCACAGCGAGTTTATAAGGACATATTCTTTTATACATCTTTAGATGGACTCTGCTTTGGGGACCCACATAAGTGAGGTGTCATTTTACTTGGGAGACTGAGGAGAAAACTGGGGAGTAGGAATTTTGTGCTGGAGCGGTGATCCTACTAAGAAAATGCTTTTTTATGTAAATTTTGAGGTTTACAGAGGAGTCTGGCCAAGAAAATGTTGGGGGAGCCACGCAAGCCACACCTCCCTGGACTCCTTGGGGTGTCTAGTTTTAAAAAATGTCTGTTTTTTGTAGGTTTCCCTAGATGAAGGCCGCACCCAGGACCAAAAACATAGGTGGGCCCTCCCCCCCGAACACAGGTATTTTTGTAATATATCATTTTGATGTGTGCACATACGTCCGTGATGTGCCAAACACAAAAATTGTGAAAAGAAACACACTTAGGTTATGTGAAGAGGACCCCTCACCCACCAACCAAGTTGGTGGCATGCTTCATCATCAGGGTCCCACCCGAGGCACCTTGCGTGTCACAGGTGTGCTGCGACGCCTGATTACAGCGGAGCAGGTTTTGTCATTTTTACCACACATACTGGTTGGATTTGGCACGAGGGTGAGTGATGGTTCAGTGGATCAAATTTTATTAACAAGAGATTTCACAAAAATGAAATGCACTGCTAATAACTGAAAGGCAAAAAACTGAACCAATGACTCACAGCTCGTGAGCTGTAAAGCCGCGACAAGGCACCAACCGCTTTACAGTCCATTCACACACCTTTCATACATGACACGCTCAAGACCATTCACACCGCCAGCCACGGGCCCAGCACATTACAACACTCACATTGACAGACCGCGCCACTCAAGGGCCTATCACTTACATACGCCCACATGCCTGATACAAGAATCACACCAGCTGATGGGAGTGTGGACTGCCATTTGGCTGGCACAGCCAGCCAAGCGCCACCCCACGCACACCGCCAGCCAAGCGCCACCCCAAGCACACCGCCAGCCAAGCGCCACCCCACGCACACCGCCAGCCAAGCGCCACCCCACGCACACCGCCATCACTTTTTTTGTTTATAAACAACAAAGAAACCACTCATTATAAAATAAGCACAAAACTACAAACACAAAAGCTCTAACTAAATACATGACAGAGATGCCAACCGTGAAACATATGAAAATATAAAACAGACAGCTTACGCTCATGGTATTTCCCAGATTTTTTTTTTGGTATGGTAACTTCTATAACAGCCGGGCACACACAGCCCAGGCTTTGAAGGGCATTCGGGGCAGTACATCCGTCTCTCCCTCCGGATAAATCTCCGGGCACATACTCTACATTTCTTTGTGGGCAAGTCTTTTTTGGGAGTGGGAGGAATGTGATCTGGAAAGTGCTGATCTTTCAATCTAACCACATCCTCCAACACTTCTACTCTAGGAACTCTTGCCGGTTCCACCCCAATAAGGCTTTCTATCACCGACTCCTGAAATTTAACAAATGTCATCCTTGACTCAGGTGAACAATCCTTGTATACAATAAAGGCATTAAAAGTTGCCAAATGAAATAAATGTAGGGCCAACTGTTTATACCACACATAAGACTTACGAAGAGCAGTGTAAGGTTCCAACCTCTGATCTACTCTATCAACACCACCCATGTGCCTATTGTAGTCCAAAATGCACGCAGGTTTGCGCACTTCCGCAACCTGACCCCAAACAGCCAAAGGGGAAGTACTCTCATCATGGATGGTCGATAGCATTTACACATCCCTCCTGTCTGAAAATTTCAGAGCTAGCAGCTCATTATTCCGCAAGGCATTGCTCTGTCCCTTCACAAGTTTTTTACAGACAAGCTCTCCTGGATAGCCTTTCCGGTTAGAACGGATTGTGCCACAAGCAACAGTGTCCACCCTAAACAACTCTTTGAACAACTGCACTCCAGTGTAGAAATTATCTACGTACAAATGGTGACCTTTGTTAAACAGCCGTCTAGCAAGTTCCCACACTATTTTTTCGCTAACTCCAAAAGTGGCCGGACAACCAGGAGGGTCAATACTGGAATCCCTACCAGTGTAGACCCAGAAATTATACACATATCCTGTACTGCTTTCTGACAGCAGATACAATTTAATCCCATACCGTGCCCTCTTACTAGGAATGTACTGCTTAAAAACTAAACGCCCCTTGAAAAGGACCAAAGACTCGTCCACACTTATCTCTTTGCCTGGAACATAGACCTCTGAAAACCGATCCACAAAATGATCAAGGACAGGCCTAATCTTAAAAAGGCGGTCACAATCAGGGTGATCTCGTGGCAAGGCTAAAGCATTGTCTACAAAATACAGCATACGAAGAAGAAGCAAATACCGATTACGTGTCATAGTTGCAGGAAATATAGCAGTTGCCATCATGGGACTAGTAGACCAATAAGAAGCCAGTGACGGCTTCCTGATCAACCCCATCAAAAAAGACAAACCTAAAAACCTTTTCATCTCTTCCAGATATGTGGGAACCCACTGAGTAGCTCTAGACTGAGGCTTAAGTCTGGCAGCGTTGTCCCGCAAATATTGCTCTGCATACACATTTGTCTGCTCCACAATCTCTTCCAAAAATACATCGTCCATAAACAAGTGAAAGAAATGGACAGGCAAAAAGTTTTCCGTATTCACTCTACACCCTGGGAGACCAGTAAATGCAGGTAACTGTGGCTGCTCCTTGTTTGGGGCAATCCAGGTGTCAGGTCTTGGCACATCAATGTCCTCCTCTAACACAGGCCCTTCATCTGCACTGAGAGTAGCTTCCTCATCAGAAGAATACTCTCGGACAGAAAACTCACTTCCAGAATCTCCTGCCTCAGATGCAGAGTCAGTGTTGTAATCATGGTCTGAAGACGACTCAAAGAGCATGCAAACAACCTGCTGAGCGGTCACTTTGCGGCTAGCCATGATTCTAACAACAAATGGATTGCCAACAACAACTAGCACTAAAATAGGTAATAAACAAAGTGTAGTTTTATCACAAAGAGTTATGTACTACAAAAAACTATACCACTCACTTGCCTGAAAAAGCTACTCACCAAGCAACTACTCTGCACAGACACAGCAATCACCAATGATATCCCACTAAAAAGAAAAAAGAAAATTAGACATATGACAACACAAACATCACTGTGCTCAAATCTAAGGACAATGTCAAACACACAATACTGCATTTAGTACACCACCTACAAACATGTCATTCATGCATGTCAACAATACTCCTTTGGAGTAAATTGCTTTCACTTACCTAAAACATGCAACTATGCAAACCGCAGGACAACTACTGCCAAAACCGCAAAGATCCACAGCAAAGGAAGCAAAAGCATTGAACTAGAAGAAAAAGAAGAAATAAATTGTTATAATCACAAATACAAATACTTTGCCAGTTGACAAACACCCCACCACCAAGAACTTAGAAGTTGTCCCTGGTACCTAAGTGGATCCTGCCCCCCTCGGGGGTAGATGGACGTAAAAAAATTGGCCAATCTGCCCCCAAGGGGGGCAGAATTGGGCAACACCTCTGTGCCCCCTTTAGGGGGCGACCCTTCCCAAAGGGGGCACCCCCAGCACAACACAAAACAAAAAACAAAAAAATCCCTGCCGTATTGGTGGTTTCTGCCCTCCTTGGGGGCAGATGGGCCTACAAAAATAGGGGCAGAGATGGCCAATACGAACTTTCCCCACATTAGAGGGGCGACCGTTGCCCAAGGGGTGCCCCCAAACACACACCACACACACACACACCACACAATCTCTGGCGCCTAGTGTGCTTCCACCCCCCCGGGGGCCAGATCTTCCAAAAAATAGCTGGTCTGCCATGGGGGGGGGCGAAACAAAAAAAATAAAATAGCCCCCCAGGGGAGCGACCCTTGCCCAAGGGGTTGCCCCCAAAATAAACAATAAAAACAAAATCCCTGGTGTCTAGTGGAATTCGCCCCCCCCCCCCCTTGGGGGCAGATCAGACCAAAAATTGGCAATCTGCCCCAAGGGGGGGCAAAATACTAAAAAAATAGCCCCCCAGTGGGGCGACCCTTGCCCAAGGGGTCACCCCCAAAAGAAACTTTACAATAAAAATAAATCTCTGGTGTCTAGTGGATTTCGCCCCCCCCTGGGGGCAGATCGGCTGAAAAAAAGGCGATATGCCCCCAGGGTGGGGGGCGAAACACTAAAAAAAGTGACCCCTGGGGGGGCGACCCTTGCCCAAGGGGTCACCCCCAAAAAACACAATAAAAACAAATTCCCTGGTGTCTAGTGGATTTCCCCCCCCCCCCGGGGGAAGATCCGCCAAAAAATCAGCGATCTGCCCCCGGGGGGGGGCGAAATACAAAAAAAATAGCCCCCCAGTGGGGCGACCCTTGCCCAAGGGGTCGCCCCCAAAAGAAACTTTAGAATAAAAATAAATCCCTGGTGTCTAGTGGATTTCGCCCCCTCTGCGGGCAGATCCGCCGATAAAAAGGCGATCTGCCCCCGGGGGGGGCGAAATACTAAAAAAAAATGCTCCCCAGGGGGGCGACCCTTGCCCAAGGGGCGCCCCCACAAGAAACCTAATGCAAAAAATCCCTGGGGTCTAGTGGAGATTCCTGCTCCACGATCACGGGCCCTGCCCGCGATCGTGGAGCAGGAATCTTGTGAAAACAGGCACAGGGGGAAAGGAAAAACCCTTTCCTTTTCCCCCGTGTCTGTTTCCCCCCCCCCACCCCCCAAAAACGGAAAGGACTCACCTGTTGTGTCCTTTCCTCCTCACGCGCTGGAAGCAAATGGCTTCCAGCGCGCCCGGCAACACTAGATGACGTCGGCGCGCTGTGCGCGCGCTGACGTCATCGGATTGCCGGGGGGGTCGGGGGTGGAAGGGGAAGGTCTTCCCCTTCCATCCCCGCCTTGGGGGGGAGGGGGGTGCACGGGGGGCGCGCTAGCACTCCCCCAAGTTCCCCTGTGCCTTGGACGAGGTGACCTCGTCCAAGGCACAGGGGAACTGTAGCCTTGGACGAGGTCACCTCGTCCATGGCACAGAAGCGGTTAATATTGCACTGCCATTTATTAGAAACTACAATGTCAGAATAAAATGTGATCTCATGCTTGCTGAATAATAAAGAATGTAATTGTCTCTAACTGAAGGTTGACCACATCTTATGATTGAGCAAATGTTTTTCCTGTCTTCATGAGAAACTGTGGCCCTCATTATGTCCCGCCAGGGTTAATGTGGTGGTATTACTGCCAACATGCTGGCGGTACATTATGAGTGTGGTGGGTTGGCTGCATCCAACCCGCCACTTCTCCACTCATGCTGCCATGGCGGTATGAGCCACCAGGCCAGTGATGTCAATCTCCGACCCAGCAGCCCACAGAGTGCCACCGGCGGCATTATGAACCGGCCTACTGCCATGGTTTCCGTGGTGTTAGCAATGCCACGAAAACCATGGCGGTAGAACCTACCGGTGACAGGGAATTCCTTCCCTGTCACTGGTAGGCAGCTCCCTCACCCCCAAAACTCACCTGACACCCCCCTCCATCCAAACACCCCAACCCCGATTCAAACACCCCTGACCCCTTCCGATACACGCATTCAACCCCTCCATACATGCACACACACACACATCACCCCCTCCACCCCGCTCCCAGTAAAGTCACAGCGCCCCTCACCCCACACCCCCCTCCCCACACACACCAACCCGCACCATGCATACATCCATTCGCGTACACTGGCATACACGCATTCACTCATTCACTGACATACATGCATTTACATATGCATTCGTCCAGATATACTCACACACATTCTTACACGCAGACACACTGACATGCAAACATGCACTCACTTCACCATTCTCACACGCATTCACTCACACGCCTACAACCACGCATACAACACAACACACCCAGACGCATTCACTCACGCACTGACACACTCAGACACACACACAACACCCCCAACCTCCTCCCCTGTTGTGCGACCGACTTACCTTGTCCGGCGAGGATGTCATCTGGCAGGGAATGGGAGAGGGCACTGCTACTGCCAGCAGCGCCCCACCAGCAAAACACTGCTAGGCTTTATTTCTGCTCAAAATATAGCCGGCGGTGTTGTGCTGGCGGGGCGGTGCTGGTGTAAGTAGCACCAGGTCACAACCGTCTGCCATTTTGAACACTGCCGGATTTCCGCCTTTATTGTGGCAGAAGTCAGACAGTACTCATAATCTGGCGGACGAATGGTCTCTGCCACGGTGGTATGTTGAAGACTGTCACCGCGGCGGTAGGTGGTTATTACCGCCAAAGTTATAATTGGGGCCTGTGTATTAGGTAATGTGTGTAGAAATTTGAATGTTCTAAATTGTTACAAATATTAACTTGAGATGTGTGAGAAGGTAATGGTTCCCATGAAATAACAATGGATGTACTGACGGAAGAAACAGAAGGATATTAAAATTGATTCTTGACAAGTCAAATGACGTGCTTAAAAGGAGAAGAGCAGGTCATCAACGTGTGAAAGACTGTTTAGTTATATCTCTGATTTGAAATATTAATTTTATTGGACTAATGGCTATCATATGATTCTCTTACCAATGACAACGTGTGACAACTTTAACTTAACCGCACTGCACTCAGAACTTTACATAGTCTCAGAGCTCATTCTTTGTGGGTCACTTCGATACTTCTTTCCTGAGAGCTTACTCCACTTTTATTTTGTGCTCCATGAGTAAATGCTGGATGTTCACTTTGCACTTGATGCTTAGAGCTCATTGCGCCTATTGCTGCCTATCTTAGATACTTCTTTTGAATGGTTCGGAGAACTTAGAGCCCCCGATTCTGAACAATTACCCTTTCCGTGTCATGTTGCTGATGCTGCCTGAAATGATGCCCGCCTGATTATCTTTTTGCATGAAGCCCAAACATGCTGATGCTAATCTGATGATTGAGAGATTTACTTCCATTTAACTAAATTATTGTCTGATGTTACTCAATGGCTAAATTCAAATGTATGTTATTTCTATTGCGCAACTACTCTTATTGTTGATTTGTACTCTGGCTTTAGAAGGACTCATGGTAAGTGCCTTAATTAAGCTGAGACTCTTTAGAAGATTTGGTCAACTAGTGATGTTCTTGTACTTATATCATGTGGTTTTGAGACTAATGTATGTGATACTAGCAATACTAACATTGCTAGGGAAATACATTATCTAACTGACCCTAAAGGTGTAGTTATTCGTGGCCAAATGGGTCATGGTGTGTGTAAATTACTGACTCTAAAGAATGTTATTGATTGTTTTGATGAATTTTATGATATGTGCAGACTTAGGAGTGTGAACATCTTAAACGAGTCCATAGGTTCATCGACCATTTAAACGTGTCCCCTTATCAATTTAAGTCAACAAACCAATAAGGTCAGACACGCCAACAGAAAGAGTAGTAGAGGATGGTTTGTCTCTTTAAGAGCACATCCTTAAGGGCAGTTCATGGTTTGTCTCCTCAAGAGATCACCATAAAGTCCTGAAGATAAGATAAGAGATCAAAATTGATTAGGTAAGATTTTTCAGATTCGGTGATACAAATTAGAGAGAAAGTTGGTCCCTGAAAGCCTCGGATGACTTTCCCAAGTCCTCAGAGTTTGCCTATGCTTGTTTGAAAATGTTCTCGCGTTCTAGGGACAGGGTGAATGAGATAGATTCTTGCACATCTTAAGCATACTGCAGGTGAATTGAGATGTTTGTGAGATTTTAGGTACTCCAAATGAAGTTGTAGAAACAGTTTGCGTACTCCGAAGTGTGAGAATAGGGAAGTCGCCGAACTTCACGTGTGTCATGCTGGGTGCTCAAAAATTGTCCATGTGGTTGTTGGTATCCAGGCCCTGCGAGGTCTAAGACTCCGGAGTATATTGAAAAGTGTATAAGACACTTGGTTTATTGTTGTAATCTTTCTATTTGGTAGGTCGATTGGGCCCGGTCGACAAGTCGGTGTGTGTGAAAGTGAGTGAAAGAATTTTTTGACTGAGATCTGGGGAGTCCTATGTGCACCAGGACAGACCGACTGATCAGTTGATAGTAAAATTTGTGGGTCAAATTTTGCTTGAAAATCAGGAAAACTGAGAAAGAAAGAGTAGCTACTAGAGCGGAAAGCCACTAGCGAAAAATCCGTAAGGTTTCTGAAGCAATTGTGTTACCCTACCTGTAGCAAACAGACAAATTGGGTTATTTTTTTATTTTGTTGAAGTGCTTGCAATAATTTTGCGTTAGTTTAGCCTCAATCTGAATTGAGGAGGACAAGCCACAAGACTTTGTCAGCCGCTGTACGTGTGGGTGTGACGTCATTTGGAGCCACGCTGGGATAGGATTGTTAGTGAAAAGGGTCGCGCATGAATTGGTTAACGACCGTGAAGCAAATTGGCTGAGAAGGTAGACAAAGACAATCTTGGGATTGAAATTCAGTTCCTGATTTGATTGAAGTAGTGTAAATTTGCAGATATTACATTTTTCAAAGCTCTAAAGAGTGCCCTAAGAGGAGAGGCGTATATTCCAGCGACAATAGGGAAGGCTATTCCACCAGATGGTACAGCCACCTATGTTGTATTTGATGAGCAGGTTGCTGCACCATGCCTTTGGTTAAAACAGTAGTGCAAAGCGACAGAAAAAGATGAAAGTTTAGCGTTTCCTACCCATGGGAAATTTAATTTGTGAATTCTAGAGAACCTGAGGAGGGTGATGTGAGAAATGAAACCCCTCCGAGACCAGCACAGTTGGAAGCATTAGCAATTTGGGAACTAGTACCTAAACAGCAACAGCAATTCAAATTTGAGAGAAGAATGAGAACGACAGAAAAGACACTAGTGGAGGCTAGATGGGACAGCGACTGAATGTTTTGGAGATCTGAGACTTTACAGAGAATTAAATTGTTTCTTGCAATTACACAGGATAATGAGAAAAAGGGGTGTAAACTACCAGAAAGACAAATAGAAGCCTTTCTGAGAGTAGAGAGCAGAAATTGATAGAGGCTAGGAGGACTTTGACTCTGAACGAAGAATCAGATGATGATGAGTTAATTTTACAGTTGTTGAGGATTCGTCCCCACCATATGCAGCACAAGAGAGTGGTCCAAGCTCTAATATAAACTATATAGCACCCACACAGGTTCACCTGACACAGAGTCCAATACAGAGTAGTCCTAGTATACCTACTACATCACCAGCTCAAAATACAAACGCCACAGTCGCATATCCCCAGAATTTACCCAGATGTACCTATTGTGGATACTGCTACAAACTTAATAGTGCTGACAGGACAGGTTTACCCGAAACTGACATTGGTTCAGAACTCCATACTTACTGCCTCAAATACCACCACAAACGATTCCAAAGTATACCCCTATAACAGGAACGCAGACAGAGATGTCCGTGCCGATGAGTCAGAATAAGGGAATAATGCACCCTCAGAACTTGAATGTTAGACCAAGTCCTGATGCAGCGTCAGTGCCAGTTACCATTGGCCCAGTCACACCTTTGTTTTTCCAGGGATATAACGGGACAAATGGCCAAGGAATCCTGAGTCAGAATTTAATGGGAGAATGACTTGATGGGAATGCAGGAATAGTATTCCCCATGAGACAGACTTGTGATGAAGCAGGATCTTTATTAGACTTAAGTCTTTACAGAGCTCCTCCAAATACTAAAGCAGGGTCACACATCAGTCCCAGTCTGAAGTTAGTGACACCACAACCTCAAAAACTAATTAAACAGCAGTTGCCAAGTACCCAGCCCAATAACATTTCACTGCAAGGCTTGACAGCCCAACAATTAACTGAATGGATGGAAAAGTTGAGTAGTCCTCAAGGTGCTTCTAGTGGAGGGAATTACCTAAACTATACTAGACCTGTGATGGAAGTAGAGGAAGTGTTGGACTTGGCCCTTTTGCAGGGTCATTCCCAATCTTTTTGCCTCCTTCCTCCTATTTTTTCTGACCTGTTTTTGTTGCCTTTAAGGCTCTGAGCACTTTCCCACTGATAGCCAGTGCTGAAGTGCATATGCTCTCTGTGTAAATTGTATTGATGATTGGTTTATTCCTGATTGGCCTATTTGATTTAGTAGTAAGTCTAGAAATCCCAAGGGCCTGCAAATCAAATGCTACTAGTGGGCCTGCAGCACCGGTTGTGCCACCCACATGAGCAGCCCTGTAAACATGGCTCAGACCTGCCACTGCAGTGTCTGGGTGTGCTGTTTTAAACTGCCAATTCGACTTGGCAAGTGTACCCACTTGCCAGGCCTAAACCTTCCCTTTTCATACATGTAAGGCACCCCTAAGGTAGGCCCTAGGTAGCCCCATGGGTAGGGTGCAGTGTAAGTAAAAGGTGGGAAATGTACTTGTGTGTTTTACATATCCTAACAGTGAAATACTGCCAAATTTGTTTTTCACTGTTGCAAGTCCTCTCTCTGTCTCATAGGTTAACATGGGGCAGGCTTTAAATATTATTAAAGTGCAGATTCCTTTTGGGAGTAGATAGAAATATGGAGTTTAGGGTATCTGAGCTCACAATTTAAAAATACATTTTTCAGTGAAGTTGGCTTTTAGATTGTGCGTTTGAAAACACCACTTTTAGAAAGTAGGCATTTTCTTGCTTAAACCATTCTGTGACTTTGCCTGTTTGTGTATTCCCTGTCTTCGTCAGTTTGACAGTTGGGCTGATTGCACCTCTCCTTAAGACAGTGACACAAAGGGAGCTGGGGTGTAGCCTGCATATCCTGATGAGCCATCTGTGCTGTGAGAGAGGGGAGGAGTGGTCACTCACACCTGAAAGGCCGGTGCCTGCCCTCATACAATGCAGTCTCCAACACCCTGCTGTGTGTCTAGGGTCTGGCCTGGACAAGGCAGGATCTTCCAAACAAGAGAGACTTTCCTTTGAAGTTAGCCTACTGAAAAGGCAGAAAGGAGTATAACTAGTGGACCCAAAATTCCTGAAAATTAGATCACTTCTGGAAATAAAAGGAACCTCTGCCAAGGGGAAGAGCTGAGGACAAGTGCTGCCCCTGCCTGTGACTGTGCTTGTTGGGCTATCCTGCAGTTGCTGCTTCAACCTGTGAAAGGGGACAAAGAATGGACTTTGTTGTGCATTCCTGCTTGAGAAGAATCTCTAGGGTCTTTACCTGAGCTTTCCTCCTGTTGTTGAAGTCTCAGGGTCATCAAAGACTTTACCTGCCAGCACCCAGACTCGCTGCTGAGACTCCTGCCCTGCCAAGTGGTGCCATAGCCATTTCCTTGGCCCTTAAAAGGTGAAGTTGGCAGACATGGACTGAAAATCCATGTAGACACTGCTGTGCGGGGAAATTTTCAACGCACCTTCTGTGACACGGCTGATAAATGACACGCAGCCGGCTTCGTGGCTGAAATCAATGCTCCACCTGCATCGCAGCTGGGAGATCGATGCAACGCGGCTGGAGAAACAACGCACACCACCCACTAACGGAGGCTGATAATGATGCAAACCACATGCAGCACAGTTTCTTGATACCTTGCGACCGGATTTTCCACGCATCGGCCCAGGGTGTCAAAGTCAACCTGACTCTGCGTGGATCCGAGGTGCCCCGTCCAAAAATCGACGCATCTCTCACTTGTGGGAGAAAACCGGCGCATCGCAGACCCGACAGGAGAAGGAAACAATGCATGGCCTCACTTGTTAGTAAGGAAACAACACATTGCTACCCTTTTCCGATGCACACTCACCCGTGCGGCTTTATTTTTTACGCTAACCAGGTACTTTGTGTAACAGCAGCATTCTCACTGTTTTCTAAGGATTAAGACTCATATTCTTTTGAAAATTCATAACTTGACTTGTGTATGTTGGATTTTTGTCATCTTGGTCATGTTTTGTTTAGATAAATATTACCTATTTTTCTAAACCTATGTTGTGTCATTTTGTAGGGTTTTCAATGAGTTACTATGTGTGTTGGTACAAATACTTTACACATTGCTTCTGCAGTTAAGCCTGCACGCTTGTGCCAAGCTACCAAGGGGGTCAAGGGGGTTAACCAAGGGTAATTCTCCTTTACCCTGACTAGAGTGAGGGTCCTTGTTTGGACAGGGGGGAACCTGACTGCCAACCAAAGACCCCATTTCTAATAGGAACTGATTGAAGAGACTTGAGTCATACACAGAAGACAAACTGGGATACTAGTGTCCAATAGTCACCAAAAGAGCAGGAATTTTACATCAGAAATTGGCAAAGATAGCAGACAATTATGACATAGACCTTGAGAAAACTAAACATTTGAAGAGAAGTTACAGGTTAGAATTTGACCTAAAAGATTATGAACACATGAGAACTGGAGACATGAAAACACACTTTAGAGAATTGCTTCAAAGCATTCAAACATGGAGAGCATTAGACAAATGGGAAGGCAGATGGGTAAAGAAATTAGAGAAAAGAAAAAGAGATTCTGAAATTCCCCCTGCAAATATCCCGCAGGCTGAGGAAGCAGTAAAAATATTACTGATGAGAGAAATTCCAGGAGGGAACTTTGTTCACGTCCCTTGGAGCAGAAGTGATATTCTGCCATTTACAAATGATTACCCTAAACTGAGGGAGAAACCTGTAGAATTTTACCAGCAGACAGATAGGTTTGTGAAACTTGTAAAGTGCCTATGGGAAGACTTAAACACCCTATTAGAGATAGTAGTCTCAGCAGATTTATGGGTGGAATGCAAGAGAAGGTTATATTGGCCGACAAGGGAACCAGAGAGAGACCCAGCGGCAGGTGCACCCTCTCCTGAAGTAATGAAATATTGCCATAAGGTGATTGAATTTTTAAAGACAAGGATTTCACCCAAGAACATTGATTAGCAGCGCATAGATAGAACAGCCCAAAAAGCGAAAGAGTCAGTACACGCATACTATGAGAGATTGTTGCAGGCGTTTAAGAATTACAGTGGTATAGAAACAATTGAGCCGAAAGACATAATTCATTTTATGTTCAGATTTGCCAAAGGACTGATTCCTGAAACTAGTCAGATGATTAAGAGTTATTTGATTTGTTGGCAAGCAAAGCTGATTGATGAAGTGTTGCACTATGCAAAATACTGTAGTGACGACATTGAATTGAAACAGAGAAAGTTGAAACAGAAGGCGATGGTGCTGCATATTAAAGCGACCCAAACAGGGTTACAAGGAAGTTTTTCGCAGCAGCCGCAGCAGGGAAACGTGGTGTTTTAAAATCCAGGCAGAGGTAGAGGTCGTGGAGTAATGGGAAGTGTGAATAGTGGTCCTGATGTGAATACTGTAGTAGTGCAAGGAGAAGCACAAGGAATGAAGAGAATGTTACCATGTCATGCTTGCAGAGACCTCAGGCATTGGAAACGGGAGTGCCCAATGATAAATCAAGGAGGTGTTCAGCAAATGGGTGATGTAAAAAATTTTTTCAACCATGAGAGGGTCGAGTATGAGAGGTCCAAATCCGAATTTTTAGAATAATGTGAATCCGATGCAAGGATTCTAGCCCATGTAGCAGGTGCCGTTGCCTCAACTACGGATACCCCAGTCACAACAGATGCAACCTCAAGTCCAATTGGTGCCTAGACAACAAATTCAAATACCTCAAGCCACAATGGAACAGCAGCAAGTGTTGCTTTCTCAGCCGGTCACAGGTCAAAGATTTCACCAGAGTAGTAACACAGTACACCAATTTCCCTTACACAGTGATAATGGCATAAACAATGACTGGGTGAGTGAGAGTTCAGATGAGGAAGAATGCATGTTAGCTGCATCACTAGAGGTAGATCAGAAAGGTCCCTATGATAAAGGAAAGGTGATGCATCATAAAGTCTCATTTGTGGTCTTCGTTGGAGCTACACACTCTACAGTGGGAACTGCAGAGGTTCCAGACCTGCCCCTTTCAGGGAAAACAGTCCAAGTTGTAGGAGTTGCAAACCAATATTTGACAAACCCAATTACAGAACCAGTCCAGGTCAAAATTAGCAATTTTTGGTAATTGTACAAATTTGTTGTTTGTGACTCCAGCCCTGTGTCCCTATTGGGAAGAGATTTGTTGTGCAGAACAAAATGCGAGATTACTTGCTCAAATGATTGGATTGAAATTCAGACAAACAGTAATGACGAAGATGATTTACCTAAGGAGGCAAACAATAACACAATGGCTGAGGAGTACACTCGGATTAACCTCTTTCCAGTTTTCACTGTGAGAGACCTTCCTTCTGATATACAGGGATCTGTTATGAAGAAAGTGTGGGATTTTTCAGGAAATGACATTGGGCTGATAAAAGGGGTTGAGCCAATTTGAGTTCCAATCAAGCCAAATGCAATTTTCCCCCAAATTCCACAATACCACATGACAAAGGAGACAGCTGAAAGTGTGGCACCAATAATCGAAGAATTCCTAGACAAAGGAGTGAAAGAAGTGCTGAGCAGTCTATGTAATTCACCAATAATGGAATTGCGAAAGCCATGTGGGAAAGTTCGAATTGTTCAAGATTTGAGAAAAATAAATGACATTGTGGTTAAATATTGCCCAGTTGTACCCAATCCCACAGTGATCATGTTTCAAATTCGATGCGATTTTGAGTGATTCGCCATAGTGGACCTCTCACAAGCATTCTTTTCTATTCCTCTTCATGAGGATAGTCAATTTCTCTTCTGTTTCAAATTCTTAAATAAAGTCTATTGCTGGTGTAGAATCCCACAAGGGTTTTCAGAGTCACCTTCCATTTTCAACCAGATCTTGAAAAAGAACTTAGAGTCATTGGAAATGCCTTACCAGTCAGCATTGGTACAGTACACTGATGACTTATTGATTGTATCCAAAACAAAGGAAGAATTCAAACACAATACTATTGGCTTACTTTTTAGGGAAGAATGGCAATAAAGTGTCCCAAGAGAAGTTACAATACTGTCAGAAAGAAGTAAAATACTTAGGTCACCTAATTGAGAAAGAAATTCAGAAAATATCCAGAGAGAGCTTGCAGCTACGTTTCAGGTGAATCCTCCAACATACCAGCGAGATGTTAAGATGTTTTGGGGAATGGTGGGCTACTGCTGCCAATGGATTCCAAATTTCTTGGTCATTTCAAAACCCCTGCAAAGTTTGACTCACAAGGAAGTTACTGACCCACTAGTGTTAGACCAAGCCTGTATGAGAGCCTTTACGTAACTGAGAGAGAGTCTGTATCAAGCACCAGCTTTGGGTATGCCTGATTACACAAAACCCTTCATGTTTTGTCGTGAACATGATACATGTTCTTTGTCTGTCTTGACGCACACACATGGCGTTGTAAATTGCCCAGAGGCCTATTTTTCAGCTACCTTGGACCCAGTTGTTGCAGCAACCTTACCTGGTTGTTTAAGGTCCGTCACAGCAGTTGAGCAGAGCCTCACTAAGAGTGAGAGCATTGTGATGGGACATCCATTAACAGTCATGGTCCCTCACTCCATTGAAGTTTTACTTACTAGGTCCAAGACCCAACATCTAACCAGTACGAGATTGACCAAGTATGAGTCCATACTCTTGGGATCCCCAAAAGTGTCCTTCAAACGAATTATAGTGCTTAACCCAGCAAATATACCCCCTGAAGGAAAATTTTGAAATTGACAAGGTGGATGACATTGAACATGACTGTCTAGAGGTAACTTAATTGTGCACAAAACCAAGACCCAATATTAGAGATACTTGTTTGGAAGAAAATGGCCAAATTTTCTTTGCTGATGGCTCCTTCCTGGGAGATAACATGGGCATATTGAGAGCGGGATATGCCGTATGTAGTATCTCTGGGATACTAGAACCGTCATGGCTTCAAGGAGTATAGTCTGTACAAGTGGCAGAGCTGGTGCCTCTTACTATAGCGTGCCATGTTTCCACACAGCTTAAGATCACAATTTCTACAGACAGCCTATATGGATTTGTAATAGTCCATGACTTTGGCCAATTGGGGTCACAGAGAGGTTTCCTAACCTCTTCTGGTTTACCAGTAAGAAATGGCACAAGAATTTATGAGTTGTTACAAGCTATTCAATTGCCTGAAAAAGATTGCTGTGGTTGAATGCAGTGCTCACCTGAAATCGCAAGATTTTGTTTCGATGGGAAATAGATATGCAGATCAAGTCGCAAGGATTTGTGCATTAAACTGTTTATCATTTAAAGACAATTGGGAACTTACCTGATGACAACAAAATACATCCTAATTATGCTCTGCATGTTATAGATACCCTAGAAGAATTCAAAGCTTTACAGGACAATGTATATAAGGATGAAAAGAGGGAGTGGGTCAAAATGAAATGTGTTCAAAGGGAGGATGAAGTCTAGATGTCAGAAGAAGGACAGGTGGTTTTGCTGAATAGCCTACTGACTCAAATGCCGAATTTAAGAGTTTTTCGTTACCAGGATATGTAAAACTTATAAATAAATGTCCAACTTTTTAAATAGGCTGCACCCTTCCCTCTGGGCTGTCCAGGGCCTACCCAGGGGGTGAATGATATGTTTTAAAAGTATACACAGCATATAATGAACAAATACGACCACAGCACTCAACAATGTACAGATTAAGAAAGTATAGGTGAAAGCTTGCGTGTAGCAGCTTTGTTAATAAATTGTTCGGTATTCTTCTTTGTGTTCCAGAAGGTCGTTTATTAGGATTAATTTTCGTAAATCCAGAAATACAGTCAAACAGGCAGAGCCAACACGTGTTTCGTCACAACAGTGACTTCATCAAGGCTCAAATGGTAGTATAAGGATGGAAAATCCAAAGAAGGCGAGATACGGTGGCACCTGGGGAACTGTGTTGCTTTAAAAGGTAGAAAGAGGGAGTCTGATCCTGTGTGTCGATCTGCAAATAAATGTATGTAGATGTGGTATCATCCAAGAGTACAAGGTAAGTACATCACGGGCACGGAGAAGGTTGGAAGGACCTTGGTAAGTCCGATAGAAGGAGTACGGGAGCTTGTTGCTGTGTTAAAATGAGTACTTAGGCCAGCAAAAACAAAGTCAGGGAAACAGGAGGTTTAGAGGCAAAAAAAAACATGCCAAGGATTCTAGGTCTAAGAAGTAATCCCTCTACGTCTACTTGTTACTAGTTCATCAGGATGTGGTTCCTTTTATTTGTAGCCTGAGAATGTAGAGGCTCTTGGTATCAATAGGAGGAGATATCATATTTCAATCATGATGTCTGTGTGTATATAGGTAAAAAGGTATTACTCAACTTATGGCTCCATGCTTTGCTACCTCAGCATAACATATACTTTAAAACTTGAACTCATCTTTCATTTTTAGAGAACGCTCACTCCTGCATGGGCTACTGTTTTGTTCATTGGATGCTTTAACAATTTTTCACACATTTTGGTCTGAGTTTTGTTACCCTGACCGATTTGAAATGTTTTAATGTTATTTACTGCCAAAACAAATGAATTACTACTGCTGCTAATTAACACAAAGAGAGTTGGTGGCTTACCAAGAGAGTCTTTGCAAATAGTAAGATCCTTCTCTGCCTGACTACTAGAATCTCAGTATGCTTGGAGAAATCCAGAACGGCCACTTTAGACCACTTTTCTTCTCCTCTGTGGCAATGTCGTTCCTAAGTAGCAGCGAGCATATCATGTTTTTAACTGACAATGGGCATCAGCTTGTAACAAGATGCAATATTATGGCACACAATGAAACGTCTGGTCTTAAGGTGTTTGGCGTTCATGGTACGAACATAGTAGGAACGGGATCAACCAAGAGGAGATGGGGCAAAGAGTACTACATAGACTATTTACTGTTCAAACAGCCTCGGGAGTTGGATTTCAGCAAAAGCTTACAGTTTGGGAGGGAGGGCTCTCCCGCAGGAGCTTTACATTTGTGCAAGATGTGCCACCATGTGTTATCATTTGGGGAATGATCTGTTGGTGTGGAGGTACGGCAGTCTCTTGGGTATGAGTGAAATTACAAGGAGCCACTCCTTGGGAACAACTCTGTTTAGCGTAAGTTTCCAGGCACTGAAGAATCAGTTGCGCAGTGCATAATTGGTGAAACCACTGCAATCTGGAGACCAAGACCAATGCTCTTATGGCTTATTCGGAGTCCTGCATTAAAAGCAGTGCCTAATTTGAGGCAGTGGTTGCCCAGCAGCACTCATTTTTGGGGACACGCACTCATATTTCCTCATCAAACATTTACCAAGAGCAAGCCAGGGAAACATACTGTGGAGAAAGAAGGAGATAGAGAAATACAGTAAATCCGCCATAAATGGGAACAGGAGGACACTGCAAAAGAATGAGAAGAGGCAGGAAGTGTCTGATAAGGGTCAAAGAGGCATGAAGTGGAATAAAGACTTCATAGCCATGGAATTCCGCACTCCGGCGTTTAACAGCGCCAGCAGCGGGCTTCTGAGCAGAGCTTTGGGCACTGGAACTCATTATTTTATAAATTAAGCACTGATTAAAACTATGATCATGTACAGACCTTTTCCGTATTCCAAGATCGGTGCAGACTGCATCTTGACTCTAGATTATAAAACACCCAAATTCCTGTAAATATTATTTAAAAGGGAATGTGCTTGATACAAGCCACTTATAAAAGCATAAAATCTGAGGTTTTAAAACTGATACATCAGGTTAGCCATCACTCCCCCTGGTCGAACTAGAAATCAGGTGAAAGGACCTTATTGGTGACCATGCTGTAACAGTAGTTCTCTGTGCTGTTTTACCTCCTGAAATGTCCAAATAGTCGCTTAGTGAATGCTGGGAGACGAGCAGACAGCGTGGACAACAAGGCCCTCATAACGTATTATGACGAAGGAAGGCAATGCTACGTTCAGAGTGTATATGGGAAGGGGTGAAAGGCAAAAGACTGAGGATGGTGTGAGCCATTTGGATCAGAGGGAGGTCACCATTTAATGCTGAGGACCATGTCCAAGACCCAGTGACAAGCAACGAAAGGAGCAATAACATAGTGAGAATGTGGCGGGAGAGTGAGACAGAAGCACTTATTGTAAATGGAAAGGCAGGAAGAGGCAGGTTTAAGAACGAACATGACATGTGAGGCACTGGCTCAGAGGGAGAGTCCTGACATGGTGCTAAAGGAAGTATAGACTTGCTAATGCAAAACAGTCATTGCTGATGACTTTTCAATCCTTTGGCGATCTGTGCACGGGTTTAAAACCATGAAAATGTCTGTGACAATCATGAGAGCAATTCTATAGTAAGGCACAAATCAGGCAGCGTTGAGTCATTGTACAGAGTAAGGGTGCTACAAAATATACTGCTTACCTCTCTGTATTGTTTGTGACAACGTTTAAAACGATATAAATATATCCATGCAGCATACATCAATGTAAAGAGTTCCAAATACTATCCTTAAACCAATCATAAGAAAATATATATGATGTATTCATAAATATAAAATGTATTTAAAAATGTTGCTGCCCCAAAACTCCCAAAAACTTATGGTGTACGAAAAAAGTGCTCGTGAAAGACAGAAAAGAAAATTCAGAGGGTACCAACTGTTTATTATACAAATTATGTAAATTATGTATTTATGAACAAATAGTATATATTTTCCCATGATTGGTTTAAGGATATTATTTGGAACTCTTTACATTGATGTATGCTGCATGGATATGTTTATATATTTTTTTTTAAATAAAGTTTCCTTTTGGACCACCGTAGTGTATATTGCATGATCTACCCAGGTCCTCTTGGCTATTAATGGGTTCCCCTCTGTGTTTCTAAAAGTTTAAAACTAGGCCATGATTCCCCGCTGATGAAGAGTAGGATGACTTCAGATGCAGGCAGTAGTGAAGGATGCTGTACAAGGATCTCTTTTAGGGGTCGCCAGGGGTTGCACCTACGACCCCAGACTTGCCCTTTGCTGCCCCTGGCACTGCCTTTCGACCCCTGTCCACAGAGGTGGGAAATTGAGTGCCAGGAACACTGTGGCAGCCTGGACGTCAGTTAAGGCTCCACTATTTTGTTTTCTGTCAAAATTCACACTAATAGTGAATAATAATTTATTATTCACTATTAGTGTAATACAAATTGAATACATTTAGAGTTTGCCCTTCCATGACAGGTGGGGTAAGTAAAAAATACTTTTAAATGTCAGTTGTTTGCATTGTTGCGGGTAAGAGTGTGTTTATGTGAGAGTGTATGTAAGTGTGAATTTGTGTGCATGTGTAAGTATATGTCTACGAGTAAAAGTGGAGGTCAAAAGGCATGTGATGTCACTTCTGATAACCCCTGCATTTCGATGAAAAGGAGACCATGCTGCTGTAACAACGTCAGCTGTGATTTGTGAGGACCTCCATCAATGAGTAAGCCTTCAAAGTGAAGTGGTTCTCATTGAGAGATACTGATGGTAGTGATGAGGAAGGCTAGAGAACTGAGAATTGGAGGAATAGTGGCTGGCAGGATGTCTACTGAGATGAGTGTGAATGTCTCTTTGAAAGCACTGATTGACCAGGAGAATTACTTGAGTTTTTCCATCGTGAGTCGGATTGTGAAAGCTAAGTAGACTGTCTTAGTCTTAATGCAATGCTATTTCTAGTGCAATCTTGCTCTCTTTTGTGTTAGATTTGCACTACAAAATCTCAAGTTGATTATAGGTTTCTTTCACCTTTGTGAGGGCAGGATGACACAATGTTGGGTTGGTGGTGCAGTAAAAGATGGAATGTAGAGAAGGCAAACAGGTCCGTTGCAAAAAAGCGGACAGTGTCTTGGAAAGTATAAGCAAAGTTGATGGGAAATTCACAGTTGGCCTTGGGTGGTTCAGGAAAACAATGAAATAATGGTTTGGCAGAAAACACACCAAGATGTCTCTTCACAGGTACAACATGTTTGAAAAGTAGAGGAGATCGGGTGTGAATACAGTGTGGAGATTCCACCTCTTTATGTACGGCAGCAGACATGAAAAGAGATAGGCATGGGCATTTTAAGGATTTTGGGGGACTGGACAAAAACTTATTTTGGGGGCCCCTGCTCAGAAGAGATTTGAATTTATGATCCAATTTCAGCTCTTTCATGCCCCCTTTGGCCAGGTCACTGACTGTGCACAGGCACACTGATCCACGTTCTAAATGTGTTTACAACTTATATTCAGGGATGGTGGTGTGTGTTTCCAATATTATAACACAGCAGCAGCTCACTAAGGGGCGTAGCTTTGGAGAGGTGTGAATGGTGTTACACCCACCTAATAAACATATTCTGTGATATGTAGTTGGGTGCGGGTGCTTTCATTTGGGAATGATGAGGTGTCAGTGGATTTCACCAGGAATTTTTAAAAACAGACATAAACGGACACTCTCTTCCTCTCTCTGTTTGGAAAGATTTCAAAAGTGTTGTTTCTTTCACAAAATAATGTGCTTTAACTAACTTAGGGGGTCATTCTGACCCTGGCGGTAGACTACCGCCAGGCCAACGACCGCGGATGCACCGCCAACAGGCTGGCGGTGCATCCATGGGCATTCTGACCGCGGCGGTACCCGGCAGTGTCCCGCCGGTTTCCCGCTGCCCTGGGGAATCCTCCATGGCGGCGCTGCAGGCAGCGCCGCCATGGGGATTCCGACCCCCTTACCGCCAGCCTGGCTCTGGCGGTTTTGACCGCCAGAACCTGGCTGGCGGTAACAGGTGTCGCGGGGCCCCTGGGGGCCCCTGCAGTGCCCATGCCACTGGCATGGGCACTGCAGGGGCCCCCTAACAGGGCCCCACCAAGATTTTCAGTGTCTGCCAAGCAGACACTGAAAATCGCGACGGGTGCAACTGCACCCATCGCACCCCTTCCACTCCGCCGGCTCCATTCGGAGCCGGCATCCTCATGGAAGGGGGATTCCCGCTGGGCTGGCGGGCGGCCTTCTGGCGGTCGCCCGCCAGCCCAGCGGAAACTCAGAATTACCGCGGCGGTCTTTTGACTGCGCAGCGTTATTCTGACGGCGGTACTTTGGCGGGCGGCCTCCGCCGCCCGCCAAAGTCAGAATGAGGCCCTTAGTATCCTATCAATCCGCATTCTTCTCCCTTTCCAGTGCCTCTTAAGCCTCTCTCATGTGCCTTGCTTGTCTATAATGTATTTCAAGATCATGTGCCAGCGTAATTGTCAGGAAATGTTAAGCCCCCCCCATTATACTGACCAAGCTACGCCCTTATGCCCACTAATATTATTGCAAATAATTTCATTGACCCCATCCAATTCTCCCTATGTAAGGCCCTGTTTTGCTCTAAAAAAAGCTTTATGTGGATTCTGCATGAAATATAAACACTATGGGGGTCATTCCGACCCTGGCGGTCCATGACCGCCAGGGTCGGGGACCGCGGAAGCACCGCCAACAGGCTGGCGGTGCTTCCTGGGCCATTCTGACCGCGGCGGTAAAGCCGCGGTCAGAAAAGGGCAACCGGCGGTTTCCCGCCAGTTTACCCCTGGCCCAGGGAATCCTGCATGGCGGCGCTGCTTGCAGAATGACCCCCTATATTTCTTAGCAAAATGACTGTAGAAGTCCCCACACATCACCAAAATTAAAAAGAAATTAAAAGAAAACGGTATTCAAAACAATTTGATGACGAAATATTCAAGAGCATTAGGGCTAGACTCTGCAGAAAGAGGCGGCTCTACCAGACCCCCTCTCCCCCCCCAGCTCTTTGAAATGCTGGGGCCCTGGCCCAGCGCTTACTTTGACCATGCATTAAAACGTCTCTGAAGCAGGGTTTTATACTGCTTATATATATTTCCCCGGTTAGAAGTATGCCTAAAGCAGTTCAAGGGAAGCGTCGAGTTGGGTTACCTCAGAGATTACACAATGTGTGCCTCAACATAAGAGATGATAATTAGTTTATGCTTTACAATCTGATTATTCACTCATTATTCTCATTATTCCAACTTCTTAGGACATACTTGTCCTTGAAACTATTTCAAGGGTTGATGATATGGAGAGAGTCCAACATAGTACAAAGCGTCTGCTGCCGCCAACCTGAAAGTCTGGCGAGGATTACAAGTGCACCTGCCGGAGGACCTGTGTTACCAGTCTGCAGTGGCCGCAAACCAGCCGCAAAAGCTGGAGATGCTGCACATGTAATGAGAACGGGATTGAGTCTCCAAGAGAAGTCAGAGGCTGCTCATTCAAGCGCACAGCAGCTGTCTTCCTTTCTTGCGCACCCTGAAGTCCAGAGTGCTGTTAGTCTGTGGGATAGTGGTAGTATCCAGGGCCGGGGTGGGAAACCAAAACCAGCCCTGGTAAAAAGGCTCAAACTAGCCCTTCTCCCTTCCTCTAGTTCTGCAATCTCTCTCTTTCCATCCATTCCCTCTCTCACCTTCTCGCTTGTTTCTCTAACTCTTCTCTGATCGTTTCACCTCTACCCCTTCCCTGTCTCTCTCTCTTTCTCTCTCAGAGCATCTGGTGCCTGCTGTAATTAAGCTTGGGGTGGTGGGGAAAATGATAGAGGCGCCAGGAGGGGACCTGGGGATTCAAAAGCAGCCTCAGGGGTGCCAGCCTAGTGGGTAAATGCCTGATTCAATAGGGCCTGTCCTGCCTTGGGAGTATTATGAGGAGTGGTCTCACCTGATCCTTCAGAATCTCTGTTCAGAGATGCCTAGAACTGAGGATTGTGAGAAGCTGGCCTGGATTGTAGAGGGTACCAAAGGTACTTACACTTTATAGCAGGTCCAGTGATCCACCTTAGTGAAACGTAGGCAGTGTCTAGCAGCTTAGGCTGTCTAGGGGTAGCTGTAGCAGAGTAGCCAAGGCTGAACTAGGAGACATGCAAAGCTCTCACAATTCCACTATGGCCACTCAGTACTTATACACAATAAAATACAGTATTCAGTGTTACCAAAAATAAAGGGACTTTACATTAGAGACACAAGACGAGAAATATCTTAGAGGCAACACTCCTACTGGAGGTAAGTATTATACACAATATATACACTAGTAACCAAAATCAGGTAAGTAAGCAGCCATAGAATAGCGCAAACAGTGAAAAACACAAAAGATTGCAATGGGCCTAGGGGCAACACAAACCATATACTAAAATAGTGGAATGCGAAAGTCTGATTCCCCCTTAGGCAAGTGTAGTGTGTAGAGGGGCACCGGGAGTGTAAGAAAACACTAAAGGTAAATAAAATACCCCACCTCAGAGCCCAGGAAAACAGGAGTAAAGTACAGAACGTTTTCTCTGAACACACTAGAAGTCATGGTAAAGGATTATGCACGAACCAAGCAAGACTGCAAGAAACTAGTGATGGATTCCTGGAGCTGAAGACCTGTGGAGGGAGGAGAAAAGGTCCAGAAGTTGATGAAGAGTCCAGGAAGAACAGGAGCCCCTGCCAACCTGGATGAAGATGCAAAAGTGGATTCACTGGTTGGAAGAAAAGTACAGAAATGCATCAAAGAAGATAGCTGCAGGTTTCTGCTTGGTGCAAGAAATGTCCTACGTCGAGTCTTGGATGCAGGCTGTTTGCATCACTGGATTCCGCCAACAAGCCTTGGTTCACGCAAGAAGGCATTTTGCGTCAAAGAAGAGTTGCCTAGACCGAGGAGGGACCTGGGGGTCTCAACTTGGACTGAGGAGATGAAGGGGGCTCTCAGCACTTCAGAGAGCCCTCAGAAGACCGGGCAGCACTCACGGGAGTCCCATGACACGGGTACAAAGGAGTTGCATGGGCCTCCAACTCCACTTCAGCCCAAGCTGAGGTTTCCACATCATTGCCCAATAGACACTCTACAGGTAAGTCAGTGGATACCACAACCTTTTTAGCCCCCCCCTCCAGTTGAGATTCACAACAGCCATGGGGTGGCTAACACTGTTGTTATGGGCATCAGTAACTTGGTACTGATGACCAAGTAGGTGTTGCTCAGGGGCAACCAGTTTCTCCATCACCATAGTGACACTGACACCTGTGTCCCTGTAGGCCTCAACCTGAACACCATTTATTAGGGGTAGTTGCTTGTACCTATCCATATCAAGCAACTTAGGTGGCAAGGTCAATGCCACCATCAGAGACTAAAACAGCCTCAGTTGTCTCCCTAACTAGACCAACCCCCACTACATTACCAAAAGTGAGGGCAGCTACACCCTCTGTTTTGCTATTTGTAGAGTTTTTCCCACCACCACTGCTATTACTAGGGGCACTAGTGGAAGCAGTGGGGGTTTTGGTGGTGGGAGGCTTGGTGTTTCTCTTGGGGCAAGTGAGATCACTTGCCTTTGGGATCAATGGCCTTTGGTTTTATACAAGTAACACCAAGGCTTTTTCTGATGGTTAGAAGAGGATTTGGGCCCACCCCCCCAGAGGAGTTTTGTGGGCCTGATGAAGACTCTGACTTTTTATCTTTGTCCCCACCCTTGTCATGTGACTTACCATCCTTCTTCTTGCTGTCCTTGTCACCCCCTGTATGAGCTTTTCTGCTCACCCTTGTTCTGACCCATTTGTCTGCTTTCTTTCACAATTCTTGGGGAGAGGTCAGATCTGAGTCCAAAAGATACTGGTGTAACAAATCAGACACACAAATGTTAAGAATATGCTGTCTCAAGATTAGATTATATAAACTTTCATAATCAGAAACCTTGCTGCTATGCAACCAACCTTCTAAGGCCTTCACTGAACAGTTCACAAAGTCTATCCAATCTTGTGAAGACTCATTTCTGGTTTCTCTGAACTTAATCCTATATTGTTCAGTGGTTAAGCCAAATCAATCCAAGAGTGCAGTCTTCAGAACATTGTAATTATCTGAGTCATTTTCTCTGACAGTAAGGAGTCTATCTCTCCCCTTGCCAGAGAAGGACAACCAAAGTGCGGTTATCTCAGCACTACACAGAGGGATCCCACGCCACCAGAGAACAACTCAAGGAGCTGAGCATCACAGGATAGAGTGCTGGGGACCTGAGCTATGCTGTGCACAAAGTACTTTTGGAAGAAGTGCACAGAAGCCTAAGGTGCTGCAGAAGATGCGATGCACAGGGGTACTGTCTGGCATGGGGAGGCAAGCCCCTACCTCCACCAAATTTGGACAGCTGGACCTTTAGACAGTCAGGATCACTTCAGTCCACCACCTGTGTTCCAGGGATCACCCTCGTTTACAGGAGAGGAGTCCCAGAGTACTGGTCATTGTTGCAGAGAGGTGCCTGCAGAAGCAGAGAAGTGACTCCGTCACTCCACAAGAGATTCCTTTGGTTTTTCTGGTGCAGGGTGAAGACAGGCAGACCTCAGAGCGTGAACAACCTGGAAACTGTTGCAGTTGCAGGCAGAAGCTGAAGTTACAGAGTTGCAGTAGCCTTCTTGAATACTTTGTAGCAATTACAGTGTTCCTGGAGCAGTCTGCGGTTGATCCGATGGTCAGAAGCTGAAGCAGAGGATGCAGAGGAGTCCTGGTGGAGTCTTGCAAATCGCATCGGAGGAAACACCCAGAGGAGAGACCCCAAATAGCCCTGAGAGGGGGATTGGCTACCTTCCCAGGTGTGCACCTATCAAGAGCGGTCTCTGACGTCACTTGCTGGCACTGGCCATTCAGATGCTCCCAGAGGGTCCCCACACCTTGGAATCTAAGATGGCTAACGCAGGGACACTCTGGAGGAGCTCTGGGCACCACCGCTGGGGTGGTGATGGACAGGGGAGTGGTCACTCCCCTTTCCTTTGTTCAGTTTCACGCCAGAGCATGTACTGGGGGTCCCTGAACCGGTGTACACTGGATTATGCAAGGAGGGCAACCTTTGTGCCCTTGAAAGCATTTCCAGAGGCTATAGGAGGATACCCCTCCCATGCCTGTAACACCTATTTCCAATGGGAGAGGAAGTAACAGCCCTCTCCTAAAGGAAATGCATTGTTCTGCCTTCCTGGGATTGAGCTGCTCAGTCCTGAGGAGGGCAGAAACCTGTCTTTGAGGGAGCAGCAGCTGGGGCTGAAGTGGAAAACTAAGAGAGCTGGTTTGTCAGTACTGCGGTACTATTGTGGAGCCCCCAGGGTGCATGGAAGTGGCCCCCCAATACCAGCTTTGGAATAGGGGTTCAATTTCACAATTTTAGACACCTCACATGGCCATATTCGAGGTTACCATTGTGAAGCTACATATATACATATATATATATATATATATATATATATATATATATATATATATATATATGTAGTGCACGCTTACAATAGTGTCCCCGCATTCACGAAGTCCTGGACAACGTGGAGGCATCTTTGCTAGTGCAAGGCTGCCCTCACACACAGTAACTTTGCACCTAGCCTTCAGTAACTGAAGGTTAAACGTAAAGGTGACTTATAAGTTACCTGGTGCAGTGAAAATGGGTGTGAAATAGTGTGTGCAATATTTCACTGAGGCTTCAGTGTCAGTCCTGAAAGAGTGCTTGTATGAGCTCCTTATGGGTGGCAAAAGAAATGCTGCAGTCCATAAGGATCTCCTGGAACCCTAATGCGTTGGGTACCTAGGTACCATATACTATGAACTTATAAGGGGGTTCCAGTATGCCAATATGAATTGGAATATGGAGTCATTAAACTATAGTGACAAATTTGGTAAACAGAGAGAGCATAAGCACTGGAGTTCTGGTTAGCAGAACTCCAGTGACACAGTCAAGCATACTGACAACACATATAGGCCACAAACTATGAGCACTGGGGTCCTGACTAGCAGGATCCTAGTGAAACAGTAAAAACACACTGACATACAGGCAGAAATTGGGGGTAACATGCCAAGAAAGATGGTACTTTCGTACAAGGATATAAAAGAGGCGGATGGCTGACCCTGATGGTTTTCTGAGCACAGGGTGACAGAGAAGCCTCTGAGCCACGCATTTTACCATGCTGCTTGTAAGGCACAGAGCAAAGTTGCTCATGTTCAGTCAAGTTTGCTCATGGTCCTGTCACACATTTTCTTTTGGCTGAAGATAACTATGTTCAGTGTAAAGTGTTTCTGGCAATAGCACACCACATCCTTTTTCATACCTCAGCTGCTTTCTTAGTATTTCCAGACTCTCTGCAGCAAGGAGAATATGGCCAGGAGCCAAGTTTTAAGGCCCTGATTTATACTTTTTTTGCGCCGCATTATCGTCATTTTTTGATGCAAAAGTGGCGCAAAAATACAATTGTACTTTGCATGTTTGCACCGCTTATGCGTCAATAAATGACAGCAATGCGGCACAGAAAAGTATAAATTAGGGCCTTAGTAGGTTCTTCACAACAGAGGCCGAAGCATTTTAGATAGCAGCTGTACTAAAAGTATTTGTTGGTGTTCCATGGGTTGGTACTTAGTAGAACCGGTTTCTATAAACAACAAGAATGTGCTACTGCACATCTGTATCCTAAGTACCTCTTCAATGAAGGCATGGCGTTACTAGCCTAAGTCGGAAAGAATGGGGTACTGTACGTAATGAAAGCCTGGTGAGATTTGAGATTACTTATACAACACAGTAAATAAAAGGGATAGAGAACAATTACAACCTGTGTATGGGGCAGGATATATATGCAAGGTCTGGCCATATTGTGGGCCTGGGGCATAAGGTGATAGAGGGTTGTGTGGTGCTGTCAAACAAAGTTCTCCTTAAACAAATACGTTTTCAACTCTTTTCCGAAGTAAAGGTGTGATGCCTCTCAACCATCTGCTGTTCCAGATTTTGTTATAGCAGATCAATGGACGCCTTGCTTCAGAAGGCTTGCTTTCTGATTTTCTCTTTGCAAATCTTGACTTCATGGCAAGATGAATGCATTGTGGTTTTTTTTATCAGTTATGGTGGTGGGTTGGCAGCAACTGCAATAGAAGCAGTGGACCAGACTTTGAACATGAGATGGGCGGCAACAACTCACATGGAAAGGATGACTCTCCCTTAGGACTGGCACAGCATGCTCACTGTATGTGATACAAGGGTGGCTGAGGTGGGACTTTATTCTGATGCTTTCCTGTTCTATTTGTGACATCCTGGAAGTGGAGTAACATTAGTCCCCGCGAGCTCTTACTGTGCCCCCTAAGCACAGTACACGGAGTAGGTCTAGCCCCTGGTCTGAGAGCTCCTGACTGCATTGGGGCCCCTCAAGTTTCGTTACGCAACTACAACCTGGCTTTGAACCGACATTCCACATTCTTTTTCAATCGCACTCAGCTAAGACTTAGGGGGTCATTGCAGGCGGTTTGTCGCTCGGCCTATTATGACCGTTGGCAGCTCTCTGTCCGGACGGAGAGCCGCCAACAGCCATACTGGCGGGAGGCGGGGAAGTGGAGGTTGCTCCACCTCCACCGCCACGCCAACAGAACACCGTCCAGCGGATCACATCCTGTGATTCGCCGTGGCGGTGTTCTGTTGGCGGTGTGGTGTCGGCAGAGCTGCCCCCATGGCTCCCGTCCCCTCCCAGAGGATCGACGGACCAGGTAAGTTGATCGTCCGTTAGGGGAGGGTGGTGGGGGGTGCTGTGTGTTGTGTGCGTGCATGGGGGTGTGTGTCTGAGTATGTAGAGGGGGTGTGTGAGTGCGTGTATGCTTGTGGGGGTGATGCGTGTTTGGGAATGAGTGCGTGTATGTCTGTGGGTATGTGTGTATGGATGTGTGCGTGTATGTTTGAATGTGGGTGTGCGTGTCTGACTGTGTGTGTGGATGTTGGCATGTATGTCGGGGTGTGTGTGTGTTGGTGGTGCCTGCATGCGTGTCGGGTGTGTGTGAGTTATGTGATGTTGGGGGTCGGGGTGGGGAGGGGGGCCCTGCCACCTTTGGGGGGTGGCAGGGGTGGTGGGGGGTGTAGGGGAGGGAGTCGGGTGGTGGTGAGGGGTGGGGGAGACCCCTATCAGTGCCAGGGAAGGAATTCCCAGGCACTGATAGTACATACCGCCATGGATTTCATGGCGGTTCAAACTGCTGGAAATCCACGGCGGTAAGCCGGGTCCAAATACCGCCGGCTGTATAGTGACGGCAGCCGGGCTGGAGACCCAGGTCTCCAGCCCAGCGGTCGTCTCCACCCTGGCAGGCGGAACAGAGAACCGGCGGATGACCATGGAGGTAACCGCCATGGTCATAATTCCATAAGGTAAAACCGCCAGCCTGTTGGCGGTCTTACCGCCGGTTCTCCGCCTTCCGCCAGGGTCGTAATGACCCCCATAGTCAGTGACAGGTGGGAGGTCTGCTCTCGTATTTGGAGGCCATAAACACTTAACTGAGCTATCTTACAGATTTGGCTCTGTGGTAGCATAATGGCTGGAAATAAGAACATTCACAAAATAATCAAGATATCAAAAGGTCGCATTTCAATTGCTTAAAAGATACTGGGCCTGATTACAACTTTGGAGGAGGTGTTAATCCGTCCCAAATGTGACGGATATACCACCAGCCGTATTACGAGTTCCATAGGATATAATGGACTCGTAATACGGCTAGTGGTATATCCGTCACTTTACCGTCACTTTTGGGTCGGATTAACACCTCCTCCAAAGTTGTAATCAGGCCTACTGTTTGTGCCCTAACAGGGAGAATAAGGAGTAACATCTTTGTGAAATCTTAACTAAGATACACCATGTTGGACCCAATGTCGCAAATGGCCACAAGCAACGATCAATGTGTAAGTATACAGAGCTTGAGGCTGGTACCCAGAGACTGTGCATGTCGGGTCATATGTTTGAACACAATACAAGCGGTAATAACAGTATATTCCTATTCCTGCATGAGCTAACCAGAATTAAATATATTCTAGCTATTGATGTCGATGTGAACTTTATGTTTACTTCTGTAGCCGCTATAACCAGACAGATGTCCGCTTGGTTTACAAAGCACATAAGATGATGCCAAGCGTAGGTCTACTCAGTGGAAAGGCTGCTCTTCCTTTGATTTGTTGGACATTTAGGGGGTCATTTTGACCCTGGCGGTCCAAGACCGCCAGGGCTAACATGACGGAAGCACCGCCAACAGGCTGGCGGTTCTTCCTGGCCTATTACGACTGCGGCGGTAGTGCCGCAGTCGCACCGCCGGGTCCAGCGGTTTCCTGACATTTTAGCCCTGGCGGTGATAATCCGCCAGGGCAGCGCTGCAAGCAGCGCTGCCCTGGGGATTATGACACCCCTACCGCCAGCCTGTTTCTGGCGGTTTGCACCGCCAGGAAGAGGCTGGCGGTAAGGGGTGTCCTGGGGCCCCTGGGGGCCCCTGCACTGCCCATGCCACTGGCATGGGCAGTGCAGGGGCCCCCTAACAGGGCCCCGGCCAGCTTTTCACTGTCTGCATAGCAGACAGTGAAAAGCGCGACGGGTGCAACTGCACCTGTCGCATGGCCGCAACACCGCCGGCTCCATTAGGAGCCGGCTCCTATGTTGCGGCCTCATTCCCGCTGGGCCGGCGGGAATGTCGTGATGGGGGCCGCGGGAGTGCAGCCGCATTGGCGGCCACACAGCGCCACCCGGCAATGTCGTAATGACCCCCTTTATTTTCTAAAATAGGGCATGAGATAATAGCCGAACATATTTCTTTATGCAGCCCCCTCTTGTTGGGCAGTGTTCTTGGATCATATTTTTTGCTGATCTCGACATACTAAATGTAGATTAAAGACCTTTCCTGTGTTCAGGCTGGGGACCACCTCGAAGATGAAAAGAGGTAGCCTTCATCTTTGCTGATCACTGATATTCTTCTTTTCCCCTCCGTTGTCTGTCCCTGACACATTATGAGGGCGAAGTGATAGGGACAGCCTACTTGGGAAATCATAAAGCTGGACAAACAGGTCCAAGCACGAGGCCATCTCTCTTATGAGAAACACACCTATCTAATGAAATATCACAATCAAGTTTTCAAATGATGTTTATCAACTTCTTGACAAAGAGAGATTACATGATAACAGGTAGGAGATTGAAGTCTGCAAGTACAGCATTTTCTTAATTCTGTAGGTGTGATTCGTTTACAAGAATGAGTAGGATGGGCGATGCCAGAGATGCCAAGCTCATGGTTGCATTAAATTAACCTCTTTACTGCATGTGACCAAGCCCAGAGTTTCAAACAGATAAAAGGGGAGAGTCTCTGGTTTATCAACAGAGAGGTTCAGTCTCCTTCTGTCCTTCCTCAGTCCCTGCACACCTTACCACTCCACATCTCCTACAAATCAGCCACCATGAGCTTAAGGAAGTCCTCTCCTGGAGTTGGGAAAGTCTTTAGTGCCGCTTCTCTTGGAGGTGGGGGTCATGGTGGTGCAAAGAAAATGAGTTTCTCTTCTGCTTCCCACTCTGGAGCTGCTAGCGTCGGCAGCAGAAGCCTCTACAGCCTCGGTGGGCATAAAAGGATCTCCATCCCCACAGGCAGCCATGCTGCTGGTGGTAGCGTCAGAAGCTTTGGTGTTGCTGGTGCCAAACTCTTTGGTGCTGGTGGGGATCGTGGATTTCCAACGTGCCCTCCTGGTGGGATCCAACAGGTCACTATCAATAAAAGCCTCCTGGAACCACTCAACCTGGAGATCGACCCCTCCATCTCAAAGGTGCGCACAGAGGAGCGTGAGCAGATCAAGTCCCTGAACAACAAATTTGCCTCCTTCATCGACAAGGTAAGCTTCCAACTTTAATACACTAACTTTCAAATACTGAGCACTTTCTAGATATACTGATGGGAGTGTTGTACTCCTCTCACTCACTTCATTGCTTCACAATATCTTAGAGCACTGGACACGCTATTCACAGCACTGCATGCCCGTTACACTGGGTGCCTGCAACGTGTCCTTTTCGCAGTTGTCTCACAGGTTGCGTCGGTTCAGTAACGCGTATGGATTACGTTAGTAAATTGCCTTTTTCTTCTTTTTTAAGGTCCGATTTTTAGAGCAACAGAACCAGGTGCTCGAGACCAAATGGCGCTATTTGCAGCAACAGGAGCTTAAAAGTGGTGGCAAGCGGAACACCATTGAACCCCTGATTGAGGCTTACATCAACGGCCTCAGAAGAATAGTGGATAATTTGGCAAATGGCAAAACCCGTTTGGACGGCGACTTGAAGCAAATGCAGGAGGTGGTTGAAGATTACAAGAAAAAGTATGTGAAAAAGAGCTTTTACCAAGTCAGACCCTTCTAGAGGTCATTCGTTAGTTGTAAATTAGACCGATAAAGAACATTCTTCATACTTTATGTATGCCTATAATGGACGGGAATTAAAATAATCTCCAACTGGAGTGTAAAATGTGTGAGGCAGCAGGCAGATGTGGTACAACAATGTGAGGCACTTCTTGACTGACCCAGGGGTGGATGGATGAAACAAAAGGTGTGCCTGTTCTGCAGCACAGGCTGTTCACTCTAGATGGTATGTCAACACATTTATTGTAGCATTTAATCACTGATCAATATGTATTATATTTCTCCTGCAAAGAGTAAACCTTAATTAGCCATTTCTCAGGAATAGTCAGTAGTTTAACACCCATCTAGTTTGTAGGTCTGGATTGGGAACTCAGCTGTCTGCAATACCTATTTATACCAATTCTTTAAACATTACATAAAGTGAGCTTTATATACACTCTACATGTTCTGTTGGTTTTATGGTCAGACAATCATTTTATGCTGTGTAGATTTTCCTGATTGATAATCTCGATGTAATCTGTATAAACAATCCAGATTGTTTAAATCGTGGCTAAACTCATCTTTAAGGCCACATTCGCCACAAACTGTACTGTGGGAGCCTATTAACACACCTAAAGAGGTTGGGCTTGTTTCAGGGAATAAGAAACAGTATCTAGAGACTAAAATGAGTTTCACTATATAGGTTCTATGGTTGAATGACAGTCCTCCCAAACGCAGAATAATGCATGGATTGCTTGCCTGCGCCTTAAACGCTGATTGGGCTTTTTTTATATTAAAAAAGCACAACCGTATGTAAGTAAACTAGATTCAGCGTGTTGTGCAAGAGACAGGGATCCTGAGCCAAGAACGGCGCAAAATTGGTGCCAAACACTCGACGATTGTGGTAGGGACGCTTCGCTCGCTGACTATCTCAGTCTTAGCTATTGTTTTCACCATATAACTCCCTCTTCCTCATTCCGACAGGTACGAAACTGAAATCAACAAGCGAACAACGGCAGAGAACAATTTTGTGGTGCTAAAGAAGGTAAGCAAAACACACACAAGTGATGGGGGGTGTTACTTAGGAATAATATGAAGAGAAGCAAGCATGACAGCACGAGGCCAGGCAAACCAATAATAAACCTGGAGAAACAAGAGGCAGCGTCCAGAAGAAGAGGGCAGGTACTGTAACCTTTCACATTCCTTCCGCAGGATGTCGACGCGGCCTACATGAAGAAGGTGGATCTGGAGTCCAAGGTGGACTCTTTGACTTCAGAGATCGAATTCCTCCAGTCCGTCTACGAGGCCGTAAGTGCTCTTCTTCTGCAATGTAATCTTCAGATATGTTGTTAAACTCCCTTGACCAAGATGGTAGATTGACAAGACCCCTGACTGAGATTAGATTGACAGAAGTCGTGACTCTCACATTTAAGTACTGAGTTTGGATTGAAAGGGTTTCTGACTGCACAATACTAACACTGACTTTCAATGGAGAGGTAACCTAACTACACGTGTCCTGACGTGTGTTTTTCTGGAGAGGAATGATCCATCCCGGCTGTTTTCTTACAGTGAGCTTTGATTGGCTGGAATTCTAGGTTTCACCATAGTGCCTCATTTTCTTTTACTTTGGGAAGGATCAGGTTGCAGCATCTCTGTTCTTCGATACTCTTGACACTGGTCCCCTGCACTGAGCTCCCTTTGGCAGGAGACCGGGCTCCAATAATTCTGGCCAAGCCTCAATAATTATTTCGTTTTTTAGTCACCATTTTCTAGTACTAAAGTTACCTGGACAGCCAACCTACATCAGATATATATTTCTAGAATCCAACTTCAGTGCCGAATTTTCACTGACCAGAGCTTTGCCAGGGCTGCATGTGGTTGGACTTGGCTTCCACTGCTGAGTGCCCCCATTCAATGTTTCTGGACTGAGCTTCCATTGACTGAAACTATGACTCCTAAAAACCTGTACTGCATAAATCTGTACCGAGCTTCCTGTGACAAGAGCCTGCCTGCTGCATTGCAGTATTTCTGTACTGCTCTTCTGTTGACAGGTGTTCTGGTTTCAGTACTGCAGAACTGCACTCCAGACTATCTAGCCCTGGCTCCAGTACTCACCTGCTGAGGTTCTGTTGACAGAAGTCCTGGCTCCAATAAGAATGTACTGAATTTGCAGTCACCTGAATCTAGTCATTATTGTACTTATTTATTTGTTTGAGATTTTACTATAGCGCTTAGTCACTGTAGAGTATGTGAGTGCTGCCCACATAGAACAACAATTCCACGTAGAAGTAACAATAACATCATTTAAAACAAAGAACACAACTCATACAAGTACCAGATAGTGGGATTTAATCCCCAAGGAAACGCAACAGTTTTCATCTGGAGAAGAAAGGAACCAAAGGTGTACATCGTATGGGTCATCATTAGTCAATATTTCTATACTGAGCTTGCACTCAGTGGAGTCTTACCTCCTGTAATTTTGTACTGCGCTTCTATACCAGGAACCATGTCTACAGTATTCGTGTTCTGAGCTTACACTCAAAAGAGTCTTGCATCCAGTATTCCTACACTCCTCTTCCCATCATATGAATACTCTCTGCAGTACTCCTTTAGAGTGTTTCCATTGCATACCCTGGCTCCAGTACACCTGTACCACACGTCTGTCTGCAGATACCTTGGATCAAGTCCTCCTGTACTTCTTCAGTCCTGAGCTCTTGGTCCCAGGTGTCTTGGCCCCAGAAATCCTATAATGAGTTTCTGTTGACAGTCCAGGCTCCAGTGTTCCTGTACTGAGGCTCTCATGACACACCCTGGACCCCATATCCCTGCCCTGAGCTTCCTATGACAAGAATACAGTCACCTGTATTCCTGGATAGATTTTCCATTCACGGGAGTACTGACTCCAGTACTTCTGCGCAGACAGTGAGGCGTAAACCGTAACAAGCATTGGGTTGAAATTACATCTTCATTTGATTTGCAGCAAATGGCAGAATTGCAATCACATATGTTAGACACGTCTGTCATCCTGTCAATGGATAACAACCGATATCTGGACCTGGATGGCCTCCTGGCAGAAGTCAAAGCTCAATACGAAGACATTGCGAACAGGAGCAAGCAAGAAGCGGAGCAGGAATTTGCAAACAAGGTATGAAACCTGGAATTTACAAAGTACATTTGCTCTTCATTGTGGACCAATGATAGAAATTATAGGAAGCTCCCTAAATGAGAACATGTGTCCTTTTTAAATTTCACTACATTCATTTTCATGCAGGAGAAATACTCTAGACCCACCTTGCCATTTCCCCAAAATAAGTTATTCCTTTTCCTTCCCATCTGTACCTTATAAACACTCAAGTGGGGAAGGTCCCTTGCTTAGGAAAGGTGCACTGAACCGGGCATCGAGGGGTAAAATCAGCAATGTGCCTGGGTTATTGGGAGAGACATTTCAAATGGAATGTGGGTTCTCTTAGTATTGCCAAGACTTCGTGGATTTTAATAGTTATGAGGACAACAGTGCGAAAATGCAAACTTACAGACGAGGCAAGGGGTTGCCTTTAAAATCTGTTTCTCTGAACATGAAGAATAAGGATGGGGACTCCAATATTGCTGCATAATCTTGGGATTCCTTGAAGAAGGCATATACACAAATTAAGAAGGATTCAGTCAGAGTCTTCACTGCACACAGCGTTTGTCTGAATATTCAACCACAAGAGATAGGGAGGAAAAATGCACACTGAACAATCTCCCATAGACACCTGTGAACAAAAAGAGTATGGGGCAAACATGTACACAGAACATATAGGATGTCCTGTATTTAGTAACCCTGTGCTCGAATTCTGGCATGCTTCATTATGGGCTTCCTCAGCTCACCTGGTGAAGTTATACTACCATGAGGGACTCAACCTCACATTGTGAGCGAGTTCTTGATAAGCTACATTTCCTGGGAAGATCTGGGATCCAGGTATAAGAAATACCTTTGGGTAAACCTGAATGATTTCTCTATACTGATTAGTACCCTAGGTATGATAAAAAAACTTTTTAAAAAAAGTATGCTGTTAGGGCTATGACCTTCTCATTCATTTGTCTGATTATTGCCATCTATTATGGATTGCACAAACAAAAAATGGAGATAGTTTATAGACACAAAATTCAACACACTTTCCAAGGCAGAAGATATATTCAAATGACACAGGATGAGAAGGAACCGCACTGAAGAATTTTTATATATTGAGAGTCTATGCCACAAAACCTAGTTAGTACATGTGTGTTTGCACTACCTAAAATATCTCAGCCCTGGGATAGATCATATGAAGCACGTCAACTGAAAAATAGTGAAGAGATCTTGCAAGCAGACCTAGTACAGCTTTTTTCTTTTTAATTTTTAGCGTGGTGTCCCCGGTGATGTTTTTGAAACTGCACTTTGAGAAGTTCTAGAGATATGGGATGACTTTCAAATATATGAAGTAGGTGAGGTTCTTGTTTGGCTCTTTCCAATGTCATCTTGTTTATGACCCTTTAGTTCCAGAAGCTAAAAGAAGTGGCTGGCCAACACGGAGATAGTCTGAAACACACCAAGAACGAGATCTCAGACCTGAACCGGCAAATACAGAGACTGAAGGTTGAAATTGACAGTGTGAAAAAGCAGGTATGACATGGAATTCTAAAAACACTGTAGAGTGAGCTAAACCACCAATCTGTCTAGCTAGAACCACAAAAAGGCTACTGATGTGCATTTACGGCGTTTACGGACCTACACTTCGAAGAAAAATGCTCAGTAAGACAATAGGAATGTGCGAGCAATCCCTAGTTATCTTTGAAACGCACATGAGATTTCTCTTTTTGCCGATTTCGACAATTTTCATTTTATTTCTTTCCATGGTCTCCCCCTTCATATGGGCATCTTTCACTTCTCACGTTATAAGAGTATGTTTAGCTATTTTCTCTACTCTGTGGCCCTCTTTCTTGTAATCTCAAATGCTCAGAGACAATTTCTTTGTCAATTAAACGTGCATTTCATTGGTCATCACAGTAACTCAAAGATTTTTGGTCAGTCCACCGATTTCCTGGGCATATAGGATACAATGGAAAGTACTAAATTGCCCAAAGGTTAAGTAAATGAGCAATGCTGTTCCTAATTACACGAACAAAGGTGTTCCTATCACTTAATAGGAAAACGGATATTTCTCAGAACATTCAGTAGATCTCACAATGAAAAATGCTTGTCCTTTTTCCAGATCAGAAGTCTGCAAAGTGCTATTGCAGAGGCAGAGGATCGCGGAGAGCTTGCCCTAAAAGATGCCAGGCAAAAGCTGGCTGATCTTGAGGCTGCTCTACAGAAGGGCAAGGAGGAGATGGCTCGCCAGCTGAAGGACTATCAGGAGCTGATGAACCTCAAGCTGGGCCTGGATGTGGAAATTGCCACCTACAGGTCCCTGTTGGAGGTTGAAGAGAGCAGGTGAGTGCACAGCTTGCAGTCACATGGATACGCAAAGTGGGACTCTAGTACAATCAGTGTAAGCACCTACTGTGCCCCTGGAGCCTCTACTATTGGACATGGAGTTTGCGTCATTTCTTAGCGTGGACACCTACTTTGCGTTAATGATATGCAAGGTAGGTGTTCCCGTCTAAAAAATTGACTCCGAGGCATGTGCGGCGTATTTACACTCCCGGGCAAAAATCACGCCCGGGAGTGGGCGGGTCAAAAAAAATGACGTCCAGACGCTTTTGCGTCGTTTTTTAGCGCCTGGTCAGGGCAGGCGTTAAGGGGCCTGTGGGCTCGGAAGGAGCCCTGAAGTGCCCTCCCATGCCCCCAGGGACCCCCCCTGCCACCCTTGCCCACCCCAGGAGGACGCCCATGGATGGAGGGACCCATCCCAGGGAACATAAGGTAAGTTCAGGTAAGTATTTTTTTTTTTTTTGTGGCATAGGGGGGCCTGATTTGTGCCCCCCTACATGCCACTATGCCCAATGACCATGCCCAGGGGACATAAGTCCCCTGGGCATGGCCATTGGGCAAGGGGGCATGACTCCTGTCTTTGCTAAGACAGGAGTCATTTCAATGGGGGTTGGGAGTCGGAAAAAATGGCGCAAATCGGGTTGAGGCGATAATTTTGCCTCAGCCTGACTTCCCCATTTTTTGGTGCCCAAGCTCCATATTCCCCTACGCCGGCGCTGCCTGGTGTACGTCATTTTTTTTGACGCACACCAGGCAGCGCCGCCGGCTAACAACGGCTAACATCATTGAATAAATACGGCGCCCGCATGGCGCTTCAGAATGGCGTTTGCTGGCGTTAACTTTTTTGACGCACAACTGCGTTGGCGCAGTTGTGCGTCGAAAAGTATAAATATGGCCCTCAGGCCATTGTAAATTTGTCGAAATATCTTCAGGTGAAAGAAAAAAGGGATGAGGACAGAGTACATTGTGACATTCCTTTCAATCTTATGTAAGATCATGCATAGTATTTGTCCCAAAGGAAAAGTTTAGCACGTATTTTATAATTAAGAATTACAGTGAGTGCAAGTATTAATTTCTGAGTGGAACGGCGAAAGAGTAAACTTTACGGTGAGTATTTGTGGTAAACAGAAAGGAATGGTAACTTTTTGTATAGGTATCTGAAGTAATGAAACTACTGTCACTGACTGTGTGTGAGGGCCTTCATTTCTGTGCCTTCGCATGTGTATGCAGGAAACAATGCAGCAATATTGAAACATTATTTCTGCTTGCTGATCCTGAGTAATCTGCATATAAGTGAGAAAACCAACGGCTGCATTACCCCTTAACTAACACTATTTTCTTTCTTTTTCAGAATGTCTGGCGAGGTTCAAAATTCTGTTAGCATCTGTAAGTGCATTAGATCACTGTTTTCACCTGCAACTATTAGCTTATCCTTAATCTTGTGCCGTTTTTTGGATGGTTGCAAATGATATAGCTCACCAGCTAATGAAAGTGTGGATGATGAATTGTGTCCACTCTTCCTTCAGCAGCTTCATTTGACAAAGGCTCTGCTTACATTGCAATGTGGCCCAATGTGGCAAATCTTTCTATGTCTAGAAACTATGTTCACATATTGCTTGAGCAAGGCATTGATATGTTATCTAGACAAGATACTAGGGACCTCAAATTCAGGGTCCGACTCTAAAACAAGTTAGCCTCTTTGATAAGACCCGATTTTTGCACAATCGCTTGCAAGTGACAGATGAGAGCAGGCCTCTAATGTGGAGATATGCAAGAAAATCAGTGCTCTCATGATGTTTTTGCTCTTGTGGTAGAGAAGATCATTTCAGAAGGGTCACTGTGATGTGTTTTTCATTGCAGCGGTGGTCAACACTGCTCACAACCCCAGTCCAGGAGGTAGCAGTGGACAAAGCTATGGACAAGGAGCCGGTGGATACAGCAGGCAGAGTCATGGCTCAGTGGCCGTGGCCTCGACAACCTCCTCCTCTAAGAAGAAATATTATTAAGGCAGACGCTTACCACACCCTGTGTGAAAGAAGAGCCTTCCTGCCATCTGACTTCAGCACTGACCCCTTCGAGTCCATCCATCCCACCTCTCTGACATATCTCCCTCATCAGAAAGACTTTAGCTGCAGATCTTAAGCTGCCTGTATCTATGTCATCCCAAGGTTAGGCAAAGCATTCATACAAGTTAGTCCATCAAGCAGATATACATTGCCACTGACTGACCTGGGGGTCAGAAGTGGAGATAAGCTCTGAGTTGAGAAACTGCCAAGTGGTATTCGAGGGAAGGGGGGAGATGGCAGTGGGCTAACCCTTCCATCGCTGCGCTGTTATTCTCATATTTCCCTTTACTGATGGGGTCACTGAGGCCTGTAGGCTCTATGCCACAGAACTAGTTATTGCTACGCTGCTGTCTTTCCCTTGAGCATCTTTGCACTCTTTACGCCAGGGAATCTTGTGCTTACCTAGAGCATGTCAAGATCATGTGGGTGAATTGATCCATTGAAGAGCCACCTAAGAACTGTTATTAAGATTGTCTATTGACAAAGAAACTCAAGGCCAAATTATATATTTGATTTGCCTTCCGTGGTGTGTAAAGTGCCAAAGACAGAAAAAGGATCTGGTCCTCTGTTCCTGAGTGATAGACCTTAAAAAAGTCTACAAACTTTGCTTTTATTTTTCTAACGTCATGAGTTTATAAAATAATCACTGCATCGCCACAATCTACATTTAGAAAACCATTCATGATTTCTATATGTAACACTCATGTGGCTTCATGTTTTTGAGTGTATCAGACTGGCAGGCTCCCTGGTGTCTTATGTACATAGAAGCTTCCTGGTATTGTTGTTTCTCGGTGCTCAGGGTTGGGACCACCCAACAATCTTGTGTCTCTTATTAAACTGCATATCAAATTCAAACTGTGTTCCTAGTCTTGGTGTTTCAGCCTTTGGTTTCTCTAAGCGGACAAAAGCAACAATTAGAAAGTAAATCTCATCATGCAGGCACCGAAAGCGTACACACTCTGCGCGAAGTGCAAATCACCAGCGATAAAATATTGTACACAAGAGTCTAAGACAATCTCAAACATAGTGCACGCAGCCTTCAACCGACTCTCGTTGGCACAAACAAACCACTCACATGGCTTTCAACAAACCACAGTGCTTTGCGCAGGAATGACGAATACCCCACCCAGTCCCAATATGAATGTCTCAAGTATATGAATCAGTTTTCTGTAAGAATGTCTAAGATACTTCTTTGCCACTGCCGATAGTCTACACTTCAGACCCGACGAGGGATAGGAGAGAGTAGAATCAGGATCTTTGTGTACAACAGGTGTGTGGTACAAACCAGTGGGCACACATTTCCACATGCACAACCATCAACTTGTCCACCATAAACTTACTCTGTTGCCCAAGCAACAAATGTGAATTCTAGTTCTTATTGCAATGAACTATACAGTCAGTGGAGTAACAAAGGCCCCCGCAGCCCCCTCGGTACTCACTGGCAGGAGAGCTGCTGAGAAAGCCCTGAGGGGGTCCCTCTATATTTGTTGCAGGGGGGCCCCTCCAGTTTCGATACGCCACTGTTTTACAGTGGCTGGGAGTACGGTGAATTGAAGCACATCATTCACCACTATATCTTGAAAACATCGAAATCTGGCAGAGGATTTAGTTCAAAACACACTAAAGGCTCCCGGCAACAGAAAAAGGTGTTATTGATTTGCAAACATTGTTTGCGACGTAAGTTTGCATTTTTGTTGAAAAGTTAAAATTGTTTTAGAAAATGTGTTCTTGATGATTCACGGTGAGGGAAACATGAAAGTGGAAGTTCGAGAGAGGAAGTCGCCATATATACCCCACCACAATGACTGGATGTTTAAAAAGTATTGTTGAGAAAATAAGGATGCGCCTAGAGAGCGGGGATGGCCTCAAATTATGTAGTGCACCTGAACAGAAAAAGAAGGCACTCGACCTGCTAAAAATATATTCTAGCTCTATATAAATATTACTCTACTTTTAAGTGGTCACAGCGCAGTATTAGAGCAGCGTTTCAGTTAGGCATATTGCATCCTTCATAATTAACGTGTGTCTCATAATATAATTATTACCTTATTATGCCACATTCTTATGAGACACTTCTCCTTACAAAGGTTTCAAGGCATAAACATATAGACAGAGTCCAACATAGTACAAAGTGTCTGCTGCCGCCAACCTGAAAGTCTGGCAAGGATAACAAGTGCACCTGCCAGAGGACCTGTGTTACCAGTCTGCAGTGGCCGCAAACCAGCCACAAAAGCTGGAGATTCAAAAGCAGCCCACACGGGCTCCAGCCCCGCGGTGAAATGCCTGGTTCAATAAGGCTCGCCCGGGAGTATCACGAGGAGCGTCTCACCTGACCCTTCAGAATCTGTATCTCTTTAGAGTTCCCTAGATCTGAGGATGGAAAAGAGGCGGCTGACTAAGCCTGATGGTTTTCTGAGCACAGGGTGACAGCAAAGCACCTGAGCCACGCATTGTGCCACACAGCTTGTAAGGCACATAGCAATGTAGCTCATGTTCAGCTAAGTGTGCCCAAGGTCATGTCAGACATGCTCTTTCTGCTGCAAATCGTTATGATCATTAGAAAGTGTTAATTGTGGCAAGAGCAGGAGGGGGCGTGGCCAAGCAGGCCAAGACAGTGGAGGCTCTTCATCAGAGCTCCTGACCGGTTGTGCCCGTACAGCAAAATTGCAGGGTGCTGATGGGAGCCTCAGCGGTAACAGGGCCCCTGTCGTTGCAGGGTTTGATTGAAGCACTTGCAGAGGTGGTGGCCTGGGGCTATAGTAGCAGCAGCAGAGGGCGAAAGAGCCGTGGCGACTGAGGCCTGTGATGAGGATAGCAGACGTGCAGTGCAGGGGCTAGGTTTGGTGGCACTCATCGAGGGAGCAATTGGGCGCACCCAGGATGCTATGGTTGAGGCCCCCCTCCCGTATAGTGAGTATGGGCTTGCATCCCCTCAGGGCCTGGGACCGAGCCTTCCTTCTCCTATTTCCTGTTCACCCTGACCATCAAGACACGCATGGCCCCATAAAACAGGTGCCACTGAGGTCTAAGGGCCCAGGAAGAACACAAGGCTGATGCCCTGCACTACCTACTTCAAAAATGTGGGCCCTTGCTGGGAGACCATAGGAGCATTCAGTTGCCCATGTGCCTAAAAGTGAGACTGAGGTGCTGGGTGACAGTCTTCTGAATCAGTGAGGCGGAAGTAGATGGAGGGGCGCAGCTAACTGCACTCAGGGGGTCCTCCCTGTCCCTGGGGGGAGAGAGCCCACACGCCTGAATGGACGAAGCCATTGAGAGGCCGCAGTGGGCCACGCCCAGGGCCAAATACTGAAGGACCCCACAAGTGAACCCCACAACCTAGGTGTGCAGGGTAGGAGGGGACTCAGGGGGCACACTCTTGCTGCACATATTGCTCACCTCGTGGCCTGGTGGAGCAAGCGGGCGGTAGAACGCCTCCCCTCTACTTCTGAGATATGCACCCATGGCCCACCTTGTCTCCAGCGTCCCTGCCAGCTGGCCGCACCAGGTAGCACTGCTGAACCATAGACTGTGACAAACCTTCTGGGGCTCAGGGACAGTCTAAAATAGACATATTCAGAGCCCCAGCATCAAGTACCCACAAGTTTTGGGTTTGGAAACCATACTGCAGGCCTCCTTCACAATGGAGGACACCAAAGCCATCCTGCTGACGTTCCAGACCTCATGAATGGTACTCAAATCAAAAGTCGTAAATATGGGGTGGGCGTGTCCCTCCTGCAGCAATATCTGAAAGATCACGGAAGCCAAGGGTTGAGTGTTGGCTGTGGAGGTCACCCTGGGCGATAGCCAAGCCATGGTCCCAGGTTAGCGCCCTCCGATAGATGTCTGGAAGAATGAGCTGAAATTCAGAAAATGAAGCCCAGAGCTGCAACCTCCACTTTGTAGACTTTCTGGAGGGTGCCAAGGGCTTGGCCCCAGAGCGCTTGCTGGAGGATTGCCTCGCCTCATGGGTGCCAGCATCCCAGTTGTTTACCTGCTCTGAGGTCAAGAGGGCCCACAGGTGTTTGGCACCTAGGCCCCCAGGAGTCCCACTCCACCCAAACATTGCCAAAATTACAGAGACCGCACCAAAATTCTGCAGGAGGTCCACTAATCTGCAGACCCCACCCATCAATTACAAAGAATCATGATACTCCTGGACTATACCCGCCTGGTACACCAGGCCCGGAAATCCTATGACAATGTCAAAACAAAACTCCGGGTAATGAACGTTTGGTACATGTTAATGTTCCCAGCTTGACTTAGGGTCATCCACAATTCCAAGACTGTCTTTTTTGACACTGTTGAGTAGGCATGGGAATGAGCAATGGAACTGTTGGCCCGGGAGGCCAACCTAGTGTCCGTCTGGGGGTCTCCCTAGGGAGCCGCTTCTGGGGCAGCACACAGGGCTCTCTGGCAGATGCCAGAAGTAATAAAGGTGAGGACGCATGGGGGGTCTGCTGCGGACCTCTGTTCAGAGGCAGAGTATCGTCACTGGGGGACTAGGCCCTGCAGTCCTCAGGGATAATCGCTGCAGCCACTGTCAGCCCAGCCCATTGCCTGAAAGACATCAATAAAACAGATGAATATGACATAAGGCCTCCGTGACTCTTCTTAGTTAAACCATGGCAGCACCACAGTCTCCTACACTCATAATGAGTCAGTGTGCATCCAGGCAGAGAGCAATTTCCCAATCCTACACCTAAGTTTTTGTGCACTGTTCCGGGGGATGGGTAACAGATGCTTCTGGAGGGACAAGTGTGGGGTGGGCGTTTGCTGAGGATATACATATTCTTACCAAAGTTGTTGATTCTGGTTTTCTTGTGTTGCAGTTTAGGTGGCTTCCTTGTTTGACACAACCCCACAGTTGCCACTACAAGCACAGAACTTGCACTCTACACCCACACTGTCTTCACCACTAGCCAGCCCCACACAATAGGTTAGTTGGTGCCCACTTCTCATGCTTTCTAATTCATGATGGGCCCCTTTACTCTGATGATATAGAACGTCATGGCCTTAATGACCATGTGAAACAAGGGGCAGGACTTTTCTCTACCAAACGGCATAGCAGTGAGGTGCTGCTCATCCAAGAGACCCACCTGTTAGGGACTAACTGCTTTTTTCTGGGGCTAGATACAGGTTCAACAGAACTTACCATGCCGGGTGCACACGGGGCTCCAGAGAAACAGCAGAACTTCTTCATAAAACAGTTCACTTAGAGGTCTTGCACATCCACCTGGAATCCCTGCGACGGTACATTGTGGTAGAGGGCACCCTCAACAGGCTTGCACACCACTCTATATGCATATATGTCCCTCCTGCCTTGGCACAATGCACTATGGATGACTTACGAGAGCAGATTCCACTACTCCCTCAAGGGTCTGCCTTTACTGTAGGGGATTTTAATGACATCATGCTTCCCAAGACTGACTCATTGGGGCTAGGCGCCACCAAAGATAGGGAGGGGAAGAGGCTACAAAGTTGGACAGAGAGCTTGGGTCTTTGGGACGTATGGAGAGCGTGGAACCCCACAATTTCAGCATACTCTCACAAATGCCTTCCCAAAATCAACTTAATCCTGCTCTTGGCCTTCACTCTCCCTTTCAATACGTGCTCACAAATACTACCGCAACGCATCTCCCCGAGTCAAACTACTAGCGCCATCTGTGTGCTGAGTGTCCTGGCCTTGGAATTTCTTTCCTCACATTTTGTTCTCAAATCGGGAAAGGTGCCTGGTCTAGATGGAATCCCATCTGATTTGTTGAAATCCAACCTTAAATTCTGGGGCCCTTATATTAACAGTGTGTCCAACACAGTCATGGCAGGTTGCAATCCTCCTCGTTCTTGGAATAAGTCTCCTAGATAACTTGCAGAAGATATTTTCCTATCAGGTCCTGGTAGGTAGGCTTAAGGATTAGTTAGTGAAAAATGATGTCCTAAGCCACCGGCAGGTGGGCTTTACGCATAAGACAAGTACAGTAGACCAGGTCTTCCGCTTTCTTACAATCAAATGGAAAACCATCGACCTGGATGCTGGGTGCCGTTTTGTTGCCTTTGTGGACCTCAAATCCGCCTTTGATTTGGTCCCCGGAGATAAATTATGGGAGATCTCTGGATAGGGCTGGAGTCCTGGGTCCTTTGCTAAAGCTGATCCAAGAGTTATATTCTGAGAGTAATGCCAGAATAAGGTGGGTGTTGGACTTTTGCTTATGCAGGGTCATCCCCAGTCTTTTTGCCTCCTGCCTCCTATTTTTTTCTGACCTGTTGCTGTTGGCTTTTAAACTCTGAGCACTTTACCACTGCTAACCAGTGCTAAAGTGCATATGCTCTCCGTGTAAATTGTATATAATTGGTTTCTCCATGATTGGCATATTTGATTTACTAGTAAGTCCCTAGTAAGGTGCACTAGAGGTGCCAGGGCCTGTAAATCAAATACTACTAGTGGGCCTGCAGCACTGGTTGTGCCACCCACATAAGTAGCTCTGTAATCATGTCTCAGACCTGCCACTGCAGTGTCTGTGTATGTATTTTTACACTGTAAATTCGACTTGGCAAGTGTAACCACTTGCCAGGCCTAAACCTTCCCTTTTCTTACATGTAAGGCACCCCTAAGGTAGGCCCTAGGTAGCCCCAAGGGCAGGGTGCAGTGTATGGATAAGGTAGGACATATAGTAATGTGGTTTATATGTCCTGACAGTGAAATACTGCCAATTTCGTTTTTCACTGTTGCAAGACCTATCTCTCTCATAGGATAATAAGGGGGCTACCTTTAAATATGATTATTAAAGTGTAGATTCCCCTAGAGAGTAGATGGACATGTGGAGTTTGGGGTCCCTGAACTCACAATTAAAAAATACATCTTTTAGTAAAGTTGATTTTAAGATTGTGCGTTTGAAAATGCCACTTTTAGAAAGTGAGCATTTTCTTGCTTAAACCATTCTGTGACTCTGCCTTGTTTGTGGATTCCCTGTCTGGGTCAGTTTCACAGTTGGGTTGTTTTTCACCTCGCACTAGACAGTGACACAAAGGGGGCTGGGGTGTAACCTGCATTTCCTGATTAGCCATCTCTGCTAGGAGGGAGAGGTGGAGTGGTCACTCTCATCTGAAAGGATTGTGCCTGCCTCTGACAATGTCAGCTCCAACCCCCTGCTGTGTGTCTGATGCCTTGCCTGGGCAAGGCAGGATTTCACAAGTAGGTGTGAGTCCCCTTTGAAGAAAGGTGACTTCAAAGACTAAAATGGGTATAAGAAGGGCACCCAAATCTACAGTCTTTAGAAACACTTCTGGAACCAAGAGGAACCTCTGCCTGGAGAAGAGCTGATAGCTGAGGAAGAAGTGCTGCCCTGCCTGTGACTGTGCTTTGTGGTTCTTTCCTGCAGTGCTGCTTCTGCCAGAGTAAGAGGGCAAAGACTGGACTTTGTGTGCCTTCCATCTTGTGAAGAAATCTCCAAGGGCTTGATTTAGAACTTGCCTCCTGTTGTTTGAAGTCTCAGGGACAGCAAAGACTTCTCTCTGCCAGAGACTCCTGCTCTGACAAGTGGTGCCCTATCCAGTCCCTGGGCCCTTGAAAAGGAAAGCTGGTGGAAACCCAAGGAAATCGACTTCGGACGACTCCGGACCGACGCCGCTGCTGTATACGGTAACGCCGCCTGCACCCAACGCCGTGACCTTCGCTGGAACGCAACTCTCTTCGCAGGCCCGACGACGCTGCAGCCCCGCTGAAATCCGTGACTCCGTGGAAGTCGCCGCACCACGTTTCGCACAGACGCTACGATCCCTGACTTCGCGGATCGGCTTGTTTTCACTCTTCACCAAAGGTACTGTACTTGGGGTCTACACGACTCCGTGTCCGGCGCCGCTGGTGTCGGCTTGTTGGGAACGACTCCGTCACGATGCCGTGTTAACATCTCATCGAAGCATTTTTGTTTCTAAGCGCTATTTTCTGAGTTTAATCTTTAAAAATTCATAACTTGACTTGTGTATGTTGGATTTTTGTAGTTTTGGTCTTGTTTTGTTTAGATAAATATTTCCTATGTTTCTAAACTGGTGTTGTGTCATTTTGTAGTGATTTCATTGAGTTACTGTGTGTGTTGGTACAAATACTTTACACCTAGCACTCTGAGGTTAAGCCTACTGCTCTGCCAAGCTACCAAGGGGGTAAGCAGGGATTAGCTGAGGGTGATTCTCTTTTACCCTGACTAGAGTGAGGGTCCTTGCTTGAACAGGGGGTAACCTGACTGTCAACCAAAGACCCCATTTCTAACAGTGGGGAACAAATGGTGAACTCACGGGGAGCTCCCACTACAGAAAGGAATGAGACAGGGATGTGTGTCGGTTCCCACACTCTTCCTACTCTTCATAAGTGCTTGCATCTAATACTTATATGATTGCGAAAATTATGCCCCAAAACTAGGTGGGGTAAAGACCCCTTGGCTATTGTTTGCGGATAACACTTTGCTGCTTTCACAAACTGCCCTAGGAATTGTTGGGCTCCTTGAGAAATTCTCGGGGTTTTGCAGGGAGTATGGTTTACAAATTAATGCTACCAAGACCAAATACATGGTTTTTGGCAATATAAAATATAGAGTGAAGAAAATGATATCGCTGGATGGCAAAATTTTGAAAAGAGTTTCTGACTTCGACTATGTGGGAGTCAGGATGAAGGATTCGTATAAGTGGCCAGCTCAATTGTTAAAGTGCACTATGTCCCTGAAACAAAAAGGAGGGTGCATCTTGAGATTCGCTGGTAGATCTCCCAGTTTTCCTATTACACCAGTGATGGAAATATACAAAAGTCAAGTTAGAGGAGGAGCCCTGTATGGCGCAGAGTTATGGGAACATGTCAAACTACAAGACGTAGAAAGAGTGAACTTTTTCCTAGAGGCCTTGTTAAAAATCCCCCCGATTTCCCCCATACTGCCTATTCGAATGGACTTGAATTTACACTCTATTGTGGATATAGCCGCCACGAGGCCACTACTGTTTTGGGTAGATTATGGTCTATAGATACTCTAGACCCATATAGAACATGGCTAAGAGCAGTGCTAACTGCCCCACAAATTAATAAAATTCCATGGTGCAGATACGTGAAAAATGGCTTTTCCAAACTTGGGCTAGGCCTGTGTTGGTCAGATCCTTCTCACCTCCCAAAGAGTGCTACACAGACCTTGAAGGACGCATACTGGGAGAGCTTGCAAGTAGCAGAGCTAGCATCAGTTCTGTTCGCTAGTCTGATAAAAAGCTTCTTGTTAGCTAAGTGCTCTTATGAATTTGAGCATTATTTAGATATGATTACAATACCCCTAGCACATGCATTTTATATCAGATTTAGAATTGGATCCCTACCTTTACGGGCCCTTACTTCTAGATGGAAGCAAACCAAAAGCCAAACAGATCTTTGCCCGATGGGATGAAAGACCAAGGAGTACATTGCCCACGTTCTATTCCACTGTCCAGGTATAAAAAGCAGAGGGTTTGTTGGATTAGACCACTCTGCAAATTCCTGTGTATTAGGGATCGGCATTCGGCCCTTAGGATTTGAAGAACGAGTCCGCGCAGGATCGTGGCATATGTGCTGGCCAAGTTCTTAGAGGCAATCTGGCACATTAGATGCAAATATCTGACTACTAACGTATACATTTCATAAGTAGCTTATAATTGTGTCCTGATCTACAGTCTTTAATTTATGCACATATACATATTTATCGAATCGGAGAATACAGCTACTAGATTTTAAACATTAGGGCAAAATGCCTTGTGACTTGAAATGAGACAATAGTTTGGGAATTTTTTCTCATGTGAAACGAACAGAACCTTTTGTATAGATTGACTTTGGAAATATGAGAAACAGCGTGGATGATAAGGCCCATGCCGTTCTCTCTATGAAGAACTGCATTTGTAACTATGTTTTAATATTGATTCATCGTGTTGTGTATATACTGCATCTCTTATTCACATTTTAGATTTTGTGTAATCTTTTATTATATGACTTCGGACGGGCTCCTTTTAACAATCTTTGAGAATTTTATGTTTATTTTTTTTAATTGCTTTTTACATTGAAGATCTTGTGTCTAACGTGCTTTGAGAGCATTTTTTGCCAAAATAAAGCTGAAATTGAATTGAATTGAATTGTGATCAAATCATAAGCTAAAAAACTGGCCATCTGTCTACTGTCCTTCCACACTTGATCCACCCAGGCCAAAGCTGATTCCTACCCTACAGCAGTGCTAAGGACTATTTCTATAGGGTACATATGGCTCTCATTGCCTCCCATTTTTAGGGGTACCAACCACTCTTCTCCTATTGGATTTTGAGAAAGCATTTGACTCCACCAACTGGGTCTTTCTGGATGAGGTGATGGGGAAGGTGGGTCTGGTGCCCAGGTTCAGATAGCTAGTCCAACCCTGGAGCTCAGGTCTGTGTTAAAGGCAGTCTCTCCGCCCCCTTTGCAATCGGCCGCGGTACCTGCCAGAGATGCCCCATATCACCACTTCTCTCTGTACTGGCTATGGAGCCCCTCGCAGTGTGGGGCAGATGCTATGTCCATGTCTGATTCGACTGGAGCATGGTGACTGAAGACCGCATTGCATTGTATGCAGAAAATATGATTTTATACATCTACTGGCATTCTCTTATGATTCCTCGTTTGTTGCAGATACTAACCATATACAGCAACGCCATCGGTACTACAAATTGATCATCTTCAATCAGCCCTGATTCCTGTGATAGAGCAAGATATGGACACAGAATGACAGTCGCAATTCACAGGATGTAGACTTAGTTTCTGATACTTGGGAATACACAGTCCTTGACTCAAGTTTCACCTGGAATCTCAACATATGCCCCTTGCTGTCTTGACTTACGACAGATCCTAACAGATGGGAGAAACTACTTCTTAATGTTCTGGGCCATGAAGCCCTATTTAAAATTATTGCACTGGCCCGCCTGTTATACACCATGCAAAACTACCCCTACTTCTGCCACAGAAGAAACAGGTTTTTCAATCTCCAAACTGAAAGAAAAACATTCATATGGTTGAACCACCCCTGTTGCATCTCCTTTGGGAAATGCACCCAGTCCACCTGGGACAGTGGGCTGGGTATGTCAGATGTTAGCCACTATCATTGGCCAGCTCACCTGCTGGTGGTCAATAATTGGCTGAGCGGAGGCTAGAGGAATCCAGCTTTCAGGTTGAAGGTGGCCGTCTTAGGTCTAGGTAGTATTAGATGGTTGCTATACGGAAGTCCCATCCCCTCACACTTACTCAAACTCATGAGGGTGGTTCTCCTGACTTGCCGCTCAGTGCTAAGATAGACTAGATGGGACAAAAGAATCATATTTGAAACCTCTCTCTCAACAGGAAGATAGTTGAGTCATGTCTCCTCCTTATCTGTGTTCAGCAAATAGGACAAAACAGCAATTTCCACAGTGGGAGGTAGTTGGCAAGGCTCACACATCAAATCCTATCAGACGTTAGAACAGGAGGTCTCAATTCTTTAGGTTACTTTAATTACGCCACACTCTCTATTAACACTGTGATTCCCTTGCAAATGTCCCTTAATATAGTCCCCTGGAATCTCAATTACTTATGGGGCCCATAGAAGGAAAGAGGATCTCCTAGATTTACAAATGTCTCATAATTAACTTCCCAGACTTGCTCACATCTCTAAAGTTCCAGTGGAACAATAGGTAGGTTTTAGAAATTGGGTTTTTGGTTGGCAGTCAGGTTACCCTCTGTCCAAGCAAGAACCCTCACTCTAGTCAGGGTAAGTCACACACAATCCAAAATTAGCCTGTGCCCACCCTCTGGTAGCTTGGCACGAGCAGTCAGGCTTAACCTAGTAGGCAATGTGTAAAGTATTTGTGCAATAAATCATACAATACCACCATATAGTACCACAAAAATACACCACACAGTGTTTAGAAAAATATTTAATATTTAGCAGGATAATTGTAGGTCAAAAACGAATAAAGTTGTAATGTGAATTTGTAAAGATATCACTGAAAAGTGATATAAAGGTGGTCATTACGACCCTGGCGGATTACTTCCGCCAGGGCCGCGGGACGCGGTGGCACCGCCGACAGGCCGGCGGTGCCCCGCGGGGCATTCTGACCGCGGCGGCTTAGCCGCGGTCAGAGAAGGGAAACCGGCGGTCTCCCGCCGGTTTCCCGCCGGTTTCCCGCTGCCCCCAAGGAATCCTCCAAGCCGGCGCAGCTTGCTGCTCCGGCTTGGGGATTCCGACTCCCCCTCCCGCCATCCAGTTCCTGGCGGTTCTCCCGCCGGGAACCGGATGGCGGGAGGGGGAGTCGCGGGGCCCCCGTAAGAGGGCCCCAAAATGTATTTCACTGTCTGCCTTGCAGACAGTGAAATACGCGACGGGTGCAACAGCACCCGTCGCACCTTCCCACTCCGCCGGCTCTATTACGAGCCGGCATCCTCGTGGGAAGGGAGTTTTTCCCTGGGCTGGCGGGCGGTCTTTTGGAGACCGCCCGCCAGCCCAGGGAAAAACTCATAATACCCTCCGTGGTCTTCTGACCGCGGAGCGGTATTATGGAGGGCGGAATTCTGGCGGGCGGCCTCCGCCGCCCGCCGGAATCGTAATCAGGCCCAAAGTGTCTTAAGTCTTTAAAAAGAAAACAAAGGGGGTCATTCTGACCCTGGCGGTCGGTGATAAAGCGGCGGCCAACCCGCCAACAGGCAGGCGGTAAAAAAAAAGGAATTCTGACCCTGGCGGGAACCGCCAACACAGCCCGCCCCTTTAACACTCCGACCGCCACCGCGGAACAGACAAACAGCGCGGCGGTCACCGCCAACAGGCAGGCAGCAGACAATGTACCGCCCACCCTATCACAACTCACCAATCCGCCACCTTTTCCGGGGCGGGAGCCCCGCCGATAAAAACACGGCAGAAACAGACTACGAACGGGAAAACGCTCACCTCTATACACTCCACGAGGACGGAGGACAGCATGGAACCCAAATTAAACATCCTACCAGCTATTGTCTACCTGCTCATCTACCACGAGTACGAACTCCGGCGCAGAAGACAACGGTGAGTACTGCACCTACGACACAGGGGAGGGGGGAGGACGAAAGGTTACGGGCACACACATACGCCCCCTCCCCACCCCCCCAACTATCAACACACCAATGCAGAGCAACAACTGAGTGACACCCCCCAAACCCCCCTGAAAAATGCAAAGACATAATAAAAATGTTAATTTAAATTTATGTATAAATTAGGTTCATTGAAGTCATGGAAGATTATCGATATGAAATATAAAAGCAAAAATAATGAACAGTACGAAAGCTATGTACATAGTCAATAAGTCCTGCTCAGTTTGTCAAATATCCACAGTCCGTGGGCCAATGTCCAGCAAACACATGGGCAAAGCCCACACAGGAGACCTGATTCCGTTGGAGAGAACACTGCTGGGGCATCAGATGAGAAAACTACAGGCACTCCAGGGGGAAGGGAAGGGGGGGCACCTCAGCCACATGAGTCCACGATGCCAGATCCACGACGGGGCCTCCATGCCCACTGTGCCATCCTGGGGAGTGCAAAGCCACAGTCTCTCAAGTCTCTACAGTGGGTGGATTGCCCACTGTGCCATCCTGGGGAGTGCAAAGCCACAGTCTCTCGAGTCTATACAGTGGGTGGCTTGCCCACTGTGCCATCCTGGGGAGTGCAAAGCCACAGTCCATCGGATGGATACCCAACTCCACTGGTATTGGAGGAGGCAGGGTGCCCAGAGTGCAGCGTGAACACCAGCTCGACACAGAACCGGCACTGTCAGTGGGCCAGCGGAGCTTGACAGGAAGGGCCCAGCGGAGCGGTGCTTGAGACGGCGGGGCCCAGTGGAGCGGTGCTTGACAGGAAGGGCCCAGCGGAGCGGTGCTTGAGACGGCGGGACCCAGCGGAGCGGTGCTTGAGACGGCGGGGCCCAGCGGAGCGGTGCTTGACAGGAAGGGCCCAGCGGAGCGGTGCTTGAGACGGCGGGGCCCAGCGGAGCGGTGCTTGACAGGAAGGGCCCAACGGAGCGGTGCTTGAGACGGCGGGGCCCAGCGGAGCGGTGCTTGACAGGAAGGGCCCAGCGGAGCGGTGCTTGAGACGGCGGGGCCCAGCGGAGCGGTGTTTACAGGAAGGGCCCAGCGGAGCGGTGCTTGAGAAGGCGGAGCCCAGCGGAGCGGTGCTTGAGACGGCAGGGCCCAGCGGAGCGGTGCTTGACAGGAAGGGCCCAGCGGAGCGGTGCTTGAGACGGCGGGGCCCAGCGGAGCGGTGCTTGAGATGGCGGGGCCCAGCGGAGTGGTGCTTGACAGGAAGGGCCCAGCGGAGCGGTGCTTGAGACGGCGGGGCCCAGCGGAGCGGTGCTTGACAGGAAGGGCCCAGCGGAGCGGTGCATTTCTTCACGGCGGGGCCCTGTTCAGCGGTGCCTTTCTTCACGGCGGGGCCCTGTTCAGCGGTGCCTTTCTGCACGGCAGGGCCCTGTTCAGCGGTGCCTTTCTTCATGGCGGGGCCCTGTTCAGCGGTGCCTTTCTTCACGGCGGGGCCCTGTTCAGCGGTGCCTGTCTTGTCTTTCAAGGGAGCCAGACCTGGCCAGGACTCCCTGCTTAGTCGCCCTCCGACCGTGCAGTTGCTGGACCCTCCTGTGACGGAGTCCTGGGCCCGTGGGTGTCCTCCGTCACACCCGGGATGGGGCTTGTGGGGCCCTCCTGGTCCGCGCCCCTGCTGGCTGACTTCTCCGCCCTGCTGCCCTTGCCCTCCTTCGATGAGGCTCTCTGGCCCTTGCCTCCCCTTGATGTTGTGGCAGGTGACGGCCCACGACTTTGCTCCTTGGTGGCAGCTGTGTCAGCCTTCTCGCGGCGGCCCTTGGTTTTTCGGGTTCTCTTTCCAGGGGGTGGGCTGGCTGTCCCCTTGCTGCTGGCCGATGTATCTGTACTGGGAAAAGGTGGACTCCAAAACCCGTGCACAATGGTCAGACTTGATGCAGGGCTGGTGGTGGCTGAGGTGCTCTTCGGACTCTTACCAGATGGAGGGGGTGGGTCAGGTGGTGCAAAGAGGTTAACTTTGGAGAGAAAAAGTTTTTTAGGAGCAATGGGAAGGGTAGGTGCAGTGGGTATGGGAGTGGAGGAAGAGGATGTGGTTGTAGGAGAGTCAGGTGTGCTGTCTTTGGGTGCAGGTGCTTGTGACGTAGGCTGTCGTGATGTGGTTGGCTGTTGGGTGGGTGGCTGCCTGCGTTTGTGTGGTTTGGAAGAGGGGGTGACAGACACAGTGGGAGAGGACACAGGGGACGTGTAAATGGCAGTGGGGGTGGTGATTGCACGTGTGCGGACTGTACTGGATGGTGTGGTGGTGATGGAAGTACTGGCTGATGGTGGTGTGCATGCAGGTGTGAGTGGAGACGTCACAGGGAGGGAGGAGGGAGACGAGGAGGAGGGGGACACAGAGGTGGTAGTGACTGTTGGCATGTCTGCATCTGGATGTTGCTTGGGTGAATGCTTGTGGGATCTGTGGTGCTTATGTCTGGATGAGCTGGCCTTGGGTGTTGAGGTGTGTGCAGGCTGGTCAGATGGTGTGGATGGGATAGGCTGAGGAACAGGAGATTGGGAGAGGGTGGAGGCAGTTAGAAGAGGGAGGCTGGAAACAGGGACAATGGCTGCCGTCAGTGCTGAGGCCAGAGCATTGAATGATCGTTGATGGGCAGCCTGACCCGAATGAATGCCCTCCAGGTATGCATTGCTCCGATGCACCTCCCTTTCTACACCCTGGATGGCATTCAAAAGGTTAGACTGCCCAACAATGATGGTCTGTAGAAGGTCAATGACCTCCTCACTGAGGGCAGCAGGGGTAACTGGGGCAGGGCCTGAGGTGCCTGGGGCGAAGGAGATGCCCGCCTTCTTGGGCGAGCGGGCACGGAGCGAAGGCTGAGGGGCTGCTAGGAGGGCGGAGCTGGTGCGCTGGGTGGCGGCTGTACCTGTTGACGTGGGGGGCACGGATGTTGCCGCCACCGCTAGGGAGCTCCCTTCCGAGGACGTGTCGGTGTCGCTGACGTCTCCACGGGTCCCCGTTGTGGAGCCCCCCTCGCCCTCCGTATCACTGGTGACCTCGGTGTCTGTAGCATGGCCCACCGGGGCCATGTGAGTTGCAGCTCCCTCGTGCTCCGATGCCAATTCTCCTCCGCCTGATGATGCTAATGCACACATGCACAAGAAGATAAAGAAAAAGGGTGGGGGGAGAAATAAAGACAGGTTGAGTGCATGCATTGTCAACACCGTTGTCGGAGAGGACAGACACAGGAGCCTCCTGCACTACGCCGCGCAATCGGGGTACATTACTCAGTACTTGTGACTAGGCCTACAGGTCTATGGACAACAAATGCACACATGGATGATGCTGGACCATGGATTGCTGTACTTGGCACCCTACAGAGGTGGGGGGTGGGGGCACAGGGCCATGCCTAAAGGAGGGGACTACACTACAGAAAGCGCCCTGGCCTAATGTCACCCACAGCCCTCCTCCCCCACCCAGACACCTCCACTGCGCGCAAATATAGCAGAATGTGCTGATACTCACCCCCTTGTGTCTGCTGTGATGTCCTCACGCACCCATCCAAATCGGGGTAGGCCACCGCCAGGATCCGGGACATCACGGGGGTCAAGGTACGACTGGCCCCCCTCCTACGTTGGGAGGCCATCCCCAGCAGCGACTCGGCGGTCTTCCTGGTCCCGCGGCGGATGTCCTCCCACCTCTTTCGGCAGTGGGTGCCCCGTCTGTTGTGGACCCCCAGGGCCCGGACTTCCTTGGCGATGGCACGCCAAATGTCGACTTTCTGATGGGCGCTGACCTATTTGACATGTACAGGGTGGGAAAGGAAATATCATAATTTTTCTGCATGTTAGATGTGATTGGCCCCCCCTCCCCAACCTTGCCATGTGGCACATGCTCTCATCTGTCGTGCCTTGCACTCCTCATTCGCTCCCCTCCCCACCATCTTACATCCACCATACTCAACCCAGGCATTGCCCATTGAACGTGCACCCAGTGTACTTACCTGTTGGTCTGGAGGACCGTAGAGTAGCGCATACTGGGGCAGGACCCCATCCACAAGTTTCTCCAACTCTTCTGAAGTGAAGGCAGGGGCCCTTTCCCCAGTCGCCGCAGCCATTGTCTCTTCCAGACCGAGGTCACAGCAGCAGTTGCAGTATAGGTCCTCTCCTGTGGATGATCAGGTCTTGAGTGATTAAGCAGATAGAAAATGGCGGTCACGCCCGCGGCGGTGCGTGCCGCGGCGGTGCGTACCGCGACCGCCGGCGCACATTGTCATTGGCTAATGAAACCCATAGGGTTCAATGTTAACCAATGCGCCTTCGCAACTGCGATCTTCGACCGCCTACCGCCACGGTGTGCCACGCCAGCGCATTGACCTCACATCCCACTGTCACACTTCTCAGGTCAGGCAGCCGCCATTTCAAGGGCCCACATGGCTTAATTTCTACTGCGTCACACAGGCCTAGGCCTTGCATTGCCACTAATACAAGCCTCTCACTGCATTGCGATTCAATTACTGTGCAAGCTGTGTGAGCGAACCTGTGGGTTGCTTGACTCTGTACTCCATGTTGTCCTTCCTAGGCACCGTCCGCTGGGACTTGCGAGGAGAAGGATGAATCCTCCCGTGTACCGACCGCTGTTGGACCTGTCGACAATGGAAGAACGACATATTATACTTCGATACCGACTTGACAGAGCCACTATACATGAACTGAGTGCCCAGCTGGAGCCAGACCTGATGTCCCCCATCCGCAAACCCACAGGAATTCCCCCTCTGGTGCAGGTTCTGTCAGTACTCCATTTTTTGGCAAGTGGGTCTTTTCAGACAACAGTGTCCATGTCATCAGGGATGTCTCAGCCTATGTTTTCTAAGGTTTTGTCTAGAGTGTTGTCTGCCCTGATGAAATACATGCGGAGCTACATTTTTTTCCCTGAGGAGGATGATTTGGCCACAGTGAAGGGTGATTTCTATGCCCTTGGACATATCCCCAACATCATTGGTGCCATTGATGGAACTCATGTGGCTTTGGTCCCCCCAAAAGACAATGAGCAGGTGTACAGAAACCGAAAAAGTTATCATTCGATGAATGTCCAGGTGGTCTGTTTGGCTGACCAGTACATCTCCCATGTAAATGCCAAGTTCCCTGGGTCAGTGCATGACGCGTATGTTATGCGAAATAGCAGCATACCTTATGTGATGGAACAGCTACAGAGACAGCGTGTGTGGCTAATTGGTGACTCTGGTTACCCCAACCTGCCTTGGCTATTGACCCCAGTGAGGAATCCCCAGACCAGGGCAGAGGAACGGTACAATGAGGCCCATGGGCGAACTAGGAGGATTATAGAAAGAACCTTCGGCCTCTTGAAGGCCAGGTTTAGGTGCCTGCATATGACAGGTGGATCCCTAATGTACTCACCAAAGAAGGTGTGCCAGATCATCGTGGCCTGCTGTATGCTTCACAATCTTGCATTGCGACGCCAGGTGCCTTTCCTGCAGGAGGATGGTCCAGATGGTGGTGTTGTAGCAGCTGTGGATCCTGTGGAGAGTGAAGAGGAGGAAGACGACGGGGACGACACGGACAACAGGGACACAGTTATACAACAGTATTTTCAGTAGCACACAGGTAAGAATCACCTACGCCATTTTACATTTACTTCTGTGTTCCCCACCATTTCCTTTTAACTGATTTGTGACTTTCCATTCACTTTTCAGAGCTGTTTGCCCAACTGCGTGACTTCTGGTTTGTTTGCGCATGGACTACACCTTGTTGTCATTGGTATGTTGTCATCACAATGTCACAGAACATAATAGCACCGTTATGTGTGATACATATTATTAAAATATACGCAGACTCCTGTTATTGTACGTGCAATAAGTGATTTATTTGAAGTGCTACATATAGGTACATGATAGTAAAACGGTGATGGGTGGGGGTGGAGTAATGTCCATGGCAGAGTCCAGTTCTCAGTCTCACAGGTGCATTGTCCATATGCCTGTGGAAGGATGGAGCAGGGGCTGTTTAAGGTTGGACAGGGTGACAATGTGAGACAGTGGGATGACATCAGGGGGTATCTTATGCTGGCGGGGGTCTTGCAATCCTACTCTGTCTTCTTGTGTGATCTCAGGTTCCGCTTGCGGGGTGGTTGTTCTTCAGCAGGAGGTGGGGTTCTGGTGGCCTGTCGTTGTTTGGGGGCCTCCTGTCCACTAGCGCTGGCGGAGGTGGTAGGCTGTTCCTGGTCCTGGCTAGTGACAGGGGCCCTTTGTGGTGCCACATGGTCCCGCAATGTGGTGACTATCTGGTTGAGGGCCAGGACTATGGTCCCCATTGCGGAACCGATGTTCCTGAGTTCGTCTCTGAACCCCATGTACCGTTCCTCCTGCTGTGCCTGGATCTCCTGGAACCTGGCCAGTACCGTCGCCATTGTCTCCTGGGAGTGGTGGTATGCTCCCATGATGGTGGTGAGGGCCTCTTGGAGAGTGGGTTCCCTGGGCCTGTCCCCCCCCGTCGCACAGCAGCCCTCCCAGTTCCCCTGTTTCCCCGGGCCTCTGTCCCCTGGACGGTGTGCCCACTACCACTGCCCCCAGGTCCCTGTTGTTGTTGGGGTGGTGGGTCAACCTGGGTGCCCTGTAGTGGCAGACACACCGCTGATTGACGCGTCCTGGAGACAGAGGCATGGGCCCGCTGGGTGGGAGCTGTGCTGGTATTCCCAGAGGGGGTTAGGTCTGCTGTGGCCTGTGGCTGTGTGTGGGGAACCGACTGTCCAGAGGTCCCCGATGGGCCGGGCTGGTCATCTGGGTCCAGGGAGACAGACCTGCTGTTATCGCTGGGGGCCTCTTCTGGGGGTGGGATGGACATCTCTGGACCCTCCGTGGCGGTGTGGTGGCGTTCGGGTCCTGCAGGGGTATGAGGGTATGGTTATTGCTTCTGTGTGTGGCATTTCGTGTGATGGGTGGGTGTCCGTGTACCCAAGTGCAGGCATTCCCTTGTGGGGGCTTTTGTGAGGGTGGCTTGTGGGGGTGATGTGTGTGAGCAGTGGGCATGCTTTGGTGATGGGTGTTCCTGGTTTGTGGTCACATGCAGGTCTGGGTGTTGGGATGGGTGGGTTGTAATGGTGGGACATTTGCAAGGAGTTGGTGTGATGGGGGTGGGGGTGAGGGTGGGGGTATGTGCTGGCATGCAGGTGGGGTGGGGGTGGGGAGTAGTAGTTAAGATTTGACTTACCAGAGTCCATTCCTCCAGCTACTCCTGCGAGGCCGTCAGGATGCAGGATGTGCAAGACTTGCTCCTCCCATGCTGTGAATTCTGGGGGAGTAGGTGGGGGTCCGCCGCCAGTCTTCTGCACCGCAATGTTGTGCCTTGATACCATGGAACGCACCTTCCCCCGTAGGTCGTTCCATCTCTTCCTGATGCCGTCCCAATTGCGTGGATGCTGTCCCACAGCGTTGACCCTGTCGACTATCCTTTGCCATAGCTCCATCTTCCTGGCAATGCTGGTGTGCTGCACCTGTGCCCCGAATAGCTGGGGCTCTACACGTACTATTTCCTCCACCATGACCCTGAGTTCTGCATCAGAGAACCTGGGGTGTCTTTGGGGTGCCATGGGGTGGTGTGGATGAGGTGAGGGATGTTGTATGTGTTGTGGAGTGTGATGTGTGTGGTGGTGTATGGTGTTTTGTGCGTTGTAAATGTGTGGGTGATGTGTTTAGCCTCTATGTTATGGTCTAGTCTAAGCTGTGCAGTCTCTCTCTGTCCTTGAATCGCAATTGTGGTCGTAGGGGTTTGTGGGTGATGTGGGTGTGTGTTTTATATTGTGTTGGGTGTGTGGGAGTGGTGTGTGTATGTGTCTCAGGTGTGTGTATTTCAAATGGTCCAATGTGGTTGTGTTTTGTAAGGATGTGTGTATTTTGAGCGCGGCGGTGTGTCCCGTGGATTCGTGGGTCGTAATGGCATGGGCGTATTTCTGTTGGCGTGGCGGTGGAGGTTTGGTCATCGCCATTTTTTCGCTGACCTTTGGTGTGGCGGACTTGTGTGGATGTCGGGTTTTTGGCGGTTTGCCAGTTGCGGGTCAGAATGACCGTGGCGGTTTACCGCGGCGGTGTTGTGGCGGTCTTCTGACCGGCGGTAAGCGCCTTTTACCGCCGAGGTCAAAATGACCCCCAAAGTCTCTTTCAAGCACAAAGTACCTGGTTTGGAGTGGAAAATCTCTGCAGAGCGCCGCAGAAGAAGAGATACGTGGAAAAATGGTGTGCGTCGATTTCTCCCCAGCACACATGGACTTGCGTCATTATTTTTCACACGGGGAAGTCGTGCGTTGTTTTCCGGCGCGTGGACAGTCTCTTTCTGTGGGTCACGGGGATTCCCAGATGTCCCGGGTCTGTGCGTGGATTCTCCTACTTGTTTTCCGGCTGCACGTCGTTCTGCGGAGCTGTGCGTCGAAGTTTCGCTCTCACGGCAGGCGTTGTGTCGATTTCTCCTCTGGAGGTCGGGCGGCGTTGTCCTTGAGAGGCCATGCGTCGAAGTTCCGGTCCTCCCGAAGGCGTCACGTCGATCAGCGTCGGTGTGCAGCGTTTTTCTCGCCGCGGAACAAGCTGTGCGTCGAAAAGTTTGGTGCACGAAGCGTCCAAGTGAAAAAGAGAAGTCTTTTTGGTCCTGAGACTTCAGGGAACAGGAGGCAAGCTTTATCCAAGCCCTTGGAGAAGACTTTCACAGCCAGACAAGAGTTCAGCAAGGCAGCAGGCCAACAGCAAGGCAGCAGTCCTTTGTAGAAAGCAGACAGGTAAGTCCTTTGAGCAGCCAGTCAGTTCTTCTTGGCAGGATGTAGTTTCTGGTTCAGGTTTCTTCTCCAGCAAGTGTCTGGTGAGGTAGGGCAGAGGCCCTGTTTTATACCCAAATGTGCCTTTGAAGTGGGAGAGACTTCAAAGAGTGGCTAAGAAGTGCATCAGGTCCCCTTTCAGTTCAATCCTGTCTGCCAGGGTACCAGTAGGGGTGTGGCAGTCCTTTGTGTGAGAGAAGGCCCTCCACCCTCCAAGCACAGGAAGACCCATTCAAAATGCAGATGTATGCAAGTGAGGCTGAGTACCCTGTGTTTGGGGTGTGTCTGAGTGAATGCACAAGGAGCTGTCAACCAAGCCCAGCCAGACATGGATTGTAAGGCACAGAAAGATTTAAGTGCAAAGAAATGCTCACTTTCTAAAAGTGGCATTTCTAGAATAGTAATATTAAATCCGACTTCACCAGTCAGCATGATTTTGTATTACCATTCTGGCCATACTAAATATGAACTTCCTTCTCCTTTCAGATCAGCAGCTGCCACTTCAACAATGTATGAGGGCAGCCCCAATGTTAGCCTATGAAGGGAGCAGGCCTCACAGTAGTGTAAAAACGAATTTAGGAGTTTTACACTACCAGGACATATAACTACACAGGTACATGTCCTGCCTTTTACCCACACAGCACCCTGCTCTAGGGGTTACCTAGGACACACATTAGGGGTGACTGATATGTGGAAAAAGGGGAGTTCTAGACTTGGCAAGTACTTTTGAATGCCAAGTCGAAGTGGCAGTGAAACTACACACACAGGCCTTGCAATGGCAGGCCTGAGACAAGGTTAAGGGGGCTACTTAATTGGGTGGCACAACCAGTGCTGCAGGCCAACTAGTAGCATTTAATCTACAGGCCCTAGGTACACATAGTGCACATTACTAAGGACTTATAAGTAAATTAAATAGTCCAATCAGGTATGATCCAAAGTTACCATGTTTAAAACGGGAGAGAGCATATGCACTTTAGCACTGGTTAGCAGTGGTAAAGTGCGCAGAGTCTAAAAGCCAGCAAAACAGGGCCCAAAAAGTGGAGGGAGGCAGGCAAAAAGTTGGGGGTGACACCCTAAGGCATGTCAGGTCTAACAGTAGGCCTCTTAGATGAGACCGACTGGAGAGACAGTTGCATGTCATATAGAGTACAGGTCAAATCATTGAGGCTCTGACCCATGCAGCTTAACTTTCTGCATATGACTTATATAAAACCCGTGCAGCTCTGGTGCACCAGTGCATTGACAACACTGCCATGTAAGACCCGCTTGGAGCCGCAAACTCACTTTTCTGGGAATGTCCCCAGATTGGCAGTTACTGGCAAACAGTCTTCACCGCACTCTTTAGAGTGATTGGGAGCCCGATAGACTGTTCCCCCAGGATCGCACTGCTGGGAGTCCTGGACAGAATTAGTGACACAGCTGGGGACAGGAGGACCCTGGTGGAACTAGCCATGAGAGACATTGCCAGATCATGGAAAGCAGCTTCCCTTCTGATACTGGTTCTTTGTCAGCAGGCGATGGACTGGTGTGCCAAGCAGGAAAAAGCCATATCCCGGGGCTGCCCCAAGAAACATGAGAAAATATGGGGAAGTGTATAACATATTGTGGAATGGTATAAATGTATGTACCCTACAATGTTCTGTATTCTGCAACTTCAAAATCAGCATTATACCAAGGTATGTTACTATGTAACATTGGGGTTATTTAATTGACATAATAATACAATTCAATTTATAAAAATAATTCTGGCAACAGCAGTACACGTCATTTTTCATACCATGACTGTGGTCTTAGTATTTCCATTACCTCTGCAGCAAGGACAGCATCCTTAGGGGCCTAGATTTTAGTGGGTTCTTTGTAGGTTGATCCATTTTAGACAATAGGTCTACTAAAGGTATCTGTTAGTCCGCATGCATTGGTACTCTGTGGCACTAGTTACTATAGACAACAGGAGTGTGTTATTGCACATCTTCATCCTAAGTACCTCTTCGGGCAAGGCATGGCGTTACTATCTTAGCTGGGAAAGAATGGTGACCTATTCATACTAGAAGCCTGAGGAGATTTGAGATTACTTATGCAACACAGTAAATAAAAGGGATAGGGAACACTTGCAGCTTGTGTAAAATACTGGGAGTGGGAAAAGGATATAGAAGCAGGGCCTTCCACATTTTGGCCACATTTTGGCCCTGGTGCATAAGGTGATGGGAGGTTCCTCTTAAGCAAATGAGTTTTTAGCTTTTTTTCTGAAGTAAAGGTGAGATGGCTCTCAACCTTCTGCTGTTGCATATGCTGTTACCCCAGATCATGGATGCCTTGCTTGAGAAGGTTTGGTTTATGTTTTTCTCTTTTGCATATCTTGGTTCCATGGCAAGGTTATTACATTGTGGGTTGCATCAAAGAAGCTCTGTGATAGTGAATTTGGTGTGTTGGCAGCAACTGCAGTAAAAGTAGTGGAGCTGGCTTGGATCGTGAGATTGGCCCACAGCGCCAACTCACGTGGAAAGGATGACTCTCACTTAGGACTGGCACGGCATGCTCGCTGTATGTGATACAAGGGGGTCTGAGGTGGGACTTGATTCTGACGCATTCCTATTCTATTTGTGGCATCTTGGCTTTAAACCGACATTGCAAACTCTTTTTCATGTGTACTTAGCTAACACTAAAACAATGAAAGTTGAAAAGTCTGCTCTCGCGTTGTGCAGGCCATAAACAGAACTGAATTATCTTTGAGATTTGGATATTTAATAGTATAGTAGTCGAAACCAAGAACATGCACAAAATAATCATGATGTCGCAAGGTCGCATTTCAGTTACTCAAAAGATACTGTTTGTGCTCTTACAGAGTGCAGAGGGTCAACACCTTTGTGAATTCTTATCTATGATTAATCATTTCTATCCAGGGTCGCATATGGCCACAAGCAACATCAATGTGTAACTATACAGAGCTGAAGTTAGTACCCATAGACTATGCAATACAAAGAATAATAACAGTATGTCCCTATTCCTTCTGAGCTAGCATGAATGAAATATCTTGTATCTACTGCTGTGGATGTAGGCTTCCTATTTACTTCTGTAACCCGCTATCCCAAGGCTTGGATTAGAAAGCACATAAAATGATGCCAAGCTTAGTTCTACTCAGTGGGAAGGCTGCTCTTTGTTTCATTTATTGCACATTTTATTTTCTAATTTACGGCATGAGGTAATAGAGAAACATAGAATGTTCTGAAAATTAAACACTTATTCATTATGCGGCCCCTTCATGTTAGGCAGTGTTCTTCGATCATATTTCTTGCGGATCTCGCCATACTAAATGTAGATTAAATACCATTCCTGTGTTCAGACTGGGGACCACCTCGAAGATGAAGAGAGGCAGCCTTAATCTTTGCTGATCACTGATATTCTTCTTTTCCCCTCCGTTGTCTGTCCCTGACACATAATGAGGGCGAAGTGAGAGGGACTGACTACTTGGGAAATCATAAAGCTGGACAAACAGGTCCAAGCACGAGGCCATCTCTCTTATGAGAAACACACCTATCTAATGAAATATCACAATCAAGTCTGCAAGTAATTTTTATTAACTTCTTGACAAAGAGAGATTACATGATTACAGGTAAGAGATTGAAGTTTGCAAGTACAGCATTTTTTTAAATTCTATAGGTGTGATTCATTTACAAGAATGAGTAGGATGGCGACGCCAGAGATGCCAGGCCAATGGTTGCATTAAATTAACCTCTTTGCTGGATGTGACCAAGCCCAGAGTTTCAAACAGATAAAAGAGGAGAGTCTCTGGTTTATCAACAGAGAAGTTCAGGCTCCTTCAGTCCTTCCTCTGTCCCTGCACACCTTACCACTCCACATCTCCTACAAATCAGCCACCATGAGCTTAAGGAAGTCCTCTCCTAGAGTTGGGAAAGTCTTTAGTGCCCGTTCTCTTGGAGGTGGGGGTCATGGTGGTGCAAAGAAAATTAGTTTCTCTTCTGCTTCCCACTCTGGAGCTGCTAGCGTCGGCAGCAGAAGCCTCTACAGCCTCGGTGGGCATAAAAGGATCTCCATCCCCACAGGCAGCCATGCTGCTGGTGGTAGCGTCAGAAGCTTTGGTGGTGCTGGTGCCAAAGTCTTTGGTGCTGGTGGGGATCGTGGATTTCCAACGTGCCCTCCTGGTGGGATCCAACAGGTCACTATCAATAAAAGCCTCCTGGAACCACTCAACCTGAAGATTGACTCCTCCATCTCAAAGGTGCGCACAGAGGAGCGTGAGCAGATCAAGTCCCTGAACAACAAATTTGCCTCCTTCATCGACAAGGTAAGCTTCCAACTTTAATACACTAACTTTCAAATACTGAGCACTTTCTAGACATACTGATGGGAGTGTTGTACTCCTCTCACTCACTTCGTTGCTTCACAATATCTTAGAGCAGTGGTTCCCGACCTGTGGTCCGGGGACCCCTGGGGGTCCGCGAAGCCTTCTCAGGGGGTCCGCGAGAGCCTAGAAAATTTAAAAATATTAACAAATATTGACAAATTAGGTCCCCAGCTTCCAGTAATGACTCAGGCGGGGGTCCCCGGATTCCCATGATGATACAGTGGGGGTCCCTGGGTTCCAGTAATGTTAAAGTGGGGGTCCACAGAAATCAAAAGGTTGGGAACCACTGTCTTAGAGCACTGACGCGTTCTTTACTGCACTGCATGCCCGTTACACTGGGTGCCTGCAACGTGTCCTTTTCGCAGTTGTCTCACAGGTTGCGTCGGTTCAGTAACGCGTATGGATTACGTTAGTAAATTGCGTTTTTCTTCTTTTTTAAGGTCCAATTTTTAGAACAACAGAACTAGGTGCTCGAGACCAAATGGCGCTATTTGCAGCAACAGGAGCTTAAAAGTGGTGGCAAGCGGAAGACCATTGAACCCCTGATTGAGGCTTACATCAACGGCCTGAGAAGAATAGTGGATAATTTGGCAAATGGCAAAACCCGTTTGGACGGCGACTTGAAGCAAATGCAGGAGGTGGTTGAAGATTACAAGAAAAAGTATGTGAAAAAGAGCTTTTACCAAGTCAGACCCTTTTAGAGGTCATTCGTCAGTTGTAAATTAGACCGATAGTGAACATTCTTCATACTTTATGTATGCCTATAATGGACGGGAATTAAAATAATCTCCAACTGGAGTGTAAAATGTGTGAGGCAGCAGGCAGATGTGGTACAACAATGTGAGGCACTTCTTGACTGAACCCGGGGTTGTTGGATGAAACAAAAGGTGTGCCTGCTCTGCAGCACAGGCTGTTCACTCTAGATGGTATGTCAACACATTTACTGTAGCATTTAATCACTGATCAATATGTATTATATTTCTCCTGCAAAGGGTAAACCTTAGTTAGCCATATCTCATGAATAGTCAGTAGTTTAACACCCCTCTAGTTTGTAGGTCTGGATTGAGAACTCAGCTGTCTGCAATACCCATTCATACCAATTCTTAAAACATTACATAAAGTGAGCTTTAAATACACTCTACATGTACTGTTGGTTTTATGGTCAGACAATCATTTTATGCTGTGTAGATTTCCCTGTCTGATAATCTCGATGTAATCTGTATGAACGGTCCAGATTGTTTAAATCCTAGGTAATCTCATCTTTAAGGCCACATTCGACACAAAACTGTACTGTGGCAGCCTATTAACACACTTAAATAGGTTGGGCTTGTTTCAGGGAATAAGAAACAGTATCTTGAGACTGAAATGAGTTTCATTATAAAGGAACTATGGTTAAATGAGAGTCCTCCCACACGCAGAATAACGCATGGATTGCTTGCCTGCGCCTTAAACTCGGATTGGATTTTTCATATTAAAAAACAAAACCCTATGTAAGTAAACAAGATGCCGCGTGTTGTACAAAACAGAGGGAACCTATGCCAAGCAGGGTACAAAATCGGTGACAAACACTCGACGGTCGTGGTAGGGACGCTTCGCTCACTAACCATCTAAAAGTCTTACCTATCGTTTTCACGACATAACTCTCTCTTCCTCATCCCGACAGGTACGAAACTGAAATCAACAAGCGAACAACGGCAGAGAACAATTTTGTGGTGCTCAAGAAGGTAAGCAATACACACACAAGTGATGGGGGTGTTACTTAGGAATAATATGAAGAGAAGCAGGCATGACAGCACGAGGCCTGGCAAACCAATAATAAACCTGGAGAAACAAGAGGCAGCGTCCAGAAGAAGAGGACACTTACTGTAACCTTTCACATTCCTTCCGCAGGATGTGGACGCGGCCTACATGAAGAAGGTGGATCTGGAGTCCAAGGTGGACTCTTTGACTTCAGAGATCGAATTCCTCCAGTCCGTCTACGAGGCCGTAAGTGCTCTTCTTCTGCACTGTAATCTTCAGATATGTTGTTAAACTCCCTTGACCAAGATGGTAGATGGACAAGACTCCTGACTGAGATTAGTTTGACAGAAGTCGTGACTCTCACATTTGAGTACTGAGTTTGGATTGACAGGGTTTCTGACTGCACAATACTACTACTGACTTTCAATGGAGAGGTAACCTAACTACAGTTGCCCTGACGTGTTTATCTAGAGAGGAATGATCCATCCCGGCTGTTTTCTTACAGTGAGCTTCTATTGGCTGAAGATCTAGGTTTCACCATAGTGCTTCATTTCTTTTACTTTGGAAAGGGTCCGTGGTGGAAGCATATCTGTCCTTCGATATGCTTGACACTTTACCCGTGCACTGAGCCCCCTTTGGCAGGAGGCAGGACTCCAATAATTCTGGCCAAGCCTCAATTAGTCTGTCTTTTAGTTACCATTTTCTAGTACTAAGGTTGCCTGGACGCTAACCTACTTTAGATATATATTTCTAGAATCCAACTTCAGTGCCGAATTTTCACTGACCAGAGCTTTGCCAGGGCTGCATATGGTTGGACTTGGCTTCCACTGCTGAGTGCCCTCTTTCAATGTTTCTGGACTGAGCTTCCATTGACTGAAACTCTGACTCCTAAAAACCTGTACTGCATAAACCTGTACCGAGCTTCCTGTGACAAGAGCCTGCCTCCTGCATTGCAGTATTTCTGTAGTGCTCTTCTGTTGACAGGTGTTCTGGTTTCAGTACTGCAGAACTGCACTTCAGACTATATAGCCCTGGCTCCAGTACTCACCTGCTGAGGTTCTGTCGACAGAAGTCCTGTCTCCAATAGGAATGTACTGAATTTCCAGTGACCTGAATCTAGTCATTATTGTACTTATTTATTTGTTTGAGACTTTACTATAGCGCTTACACACTGTAGAGTATGTGAGTGCTGCCCACAAAGAACAACAAATCCATGTAGAAGTAACAATAACACCATTTAAAACAAAGAACACAACTCAAACAAGTACCAGATAGTGGGATTTAATCCCCAAGGAAACGCAACAGTTTTCCTTACCTCCTGTAATTCTGTACTGCACTTCTATACCAGGAACCATGTCTACAGTATTCTTGTTCTGAGCTTACACTGAAAAGAGTCTTACATCCAGTATTCCTGCATTGCTCTTCCTGTCACATGAATACTCTCTGCAGTACTCCTTTAGAGTGTTCCATTGCACACCCTGGCTCCAGTACACCTGTACCACATGTCGGTCTGTTTGCAGATACCTTGGATCAAGTCCTCCTGTACTTCTTCAGTCCTGAGCTCTTGGTCCCAGGTGTGCTGGCCCCAGAAATCCTATAATGAGTTTCTGATGACATTCCAGGCTCCAGTGTTCTTGTACCGAGGCTCTCATGATACACCCTGGACCCCATAACCCTGCACTGCGTTTCTTCAGCAAGAATCCAGTCACCTGTATTCCTGAATAGATGTTTCTATTCACGGGAGTCCTGGCTCCAATACTTCTGCACTGAGCTTGTAATGTCGGAAAACCCAAGCATTTTTATACACATCTTCCACTCACAGGGCCCTCTTTCTAGTATTTCCTCACCTTGTTTCTGTCGACAGTTCTGGACCCAGCACTCATGTACTGTACAGTACTTCTGTACTGAATTTCTGTAACAGAAGTACATTTCCCATTCTGTTGTGCTGTGCTGCCACGGAAATTAGTTTTTGAGACTATTATGACCGAAACTAAGTTTACGGTTTCAGAAACTGTGAACATATCTCTGTGTGATATATTACTTCGAACGATTATTTATTTAGGTAGAGATTAAGTCAGATGTTGTGGAGTATGGCTGAGGTTGTCCATATCGCTCAATGGGATGCTATATTGTTGGATGGGATCTCACAGAGAACGGTGCAGTGGTTCTAGAGATCCCAGCACAGACAGTGAAGCCTAAACCGTAACAAATATTGGGTTGGAATGACATCTTCATTTGATTTGCAGCAAATGGCGGAGTTGCAATCACATATGTTAGACACGTCTGTCATCCTGTCAATGGATAACAACCGAAAGTGGGACCTGAATGGCCTCCTGGCAGAAGTCAAAGGTCAATACGAAGACATTGCGAACAGGAGCAAGCAAGAAGCGGAGCGGGAATTTGCAAACAAGGTATGAAACCTGGAATTTACAAAGTACATTTGCTCTTCATTGTGGACCAATGATAGAAATGTAAGAAACTCCCTAGATAAGAACATGTGTCCTTTTTAAATTTGACTACATTCATTTTCAGACAGGAGAAATACTCTACACCCTCCTTGCCATTTTCCCCAAAATAAGTTATTCCTTTTCCTTCCCATCAGTACCTTATAAACACTCAAGTGGGGAAGGTCCTTTGCTTAGGAAAGGTGCACTGAACCGGGCATCGAGGGGTAAAATCAGCAATGTGTCTGGGCTATTGGGAGAGACATTTTGAATGGAATGTGGGTTTTCTTAGTCTTGCCAAGACTTAGTGGATTTTAATAGTGAGGAGGGCAACAGAGCGAAAATGCAAACTTACAGACGAGGCAAGGGGTTGCCTTTAAAATCTGTTTCTCTGAACAGGAAGAATAAGGATGGGGACTCCGATATTGCTGCATAATCTTGAGATTCCTTGAAGAAGGCATATACACAAATAAAGAAGGATCCAGTCACAGTCTTCAATGCACACAGCGTTTGTCTGAATATTCAATCACAAGAGATAGGGAGGAAAAATGCACACTGAGCATTCTCCGATAGACACCTGTGAACAAAAAGAGTACGGGGCAAACATGTACACGGAACATATAGGATGTCCTGTATTTAGTAACCCTAGGCTCGAATTCTGTCATGCTTCATTATGGGCTTCCTCAGCTCACCTGGTGAGGTTATACTACCATGAGGGACTCAACCTCACATTGTGAGCGGGTTCTTGATAAGCTACATTTCCTGGGAAGATCAGGGATCCAGGTATAAGAAATACCTTAGGGTAAACCTGAGCGATTTCTCTATACTGATTAGTACCATAGGTATGATTAAAAAAACTTACAAAAAAAGTATGGTGTAGGGGATATGACTTTCTCATTTACTTGTCTGATTATTGTCATCTATTATAGATTGCACAAACAAAAAGTGGAGATAGTTTATAGACACAAAATTCAATACACTTTCCAAGGCAGAAGATATATTCAGCTGTCACAGGATAAGAAGAAACCGCACTGAAGAATTTTTATATATTGAGAGTCTATGCCACAAACCCTAGTACATGTATGTTTGCACTACCTAAAACATCTCAGCCGTGGGATAGATCATATGAAGCATGTCAACTGAAAAATAGTGAGGAGATGTTGCAAGCAGACCTAGTACAGCTTTTGTCTTTTTAATTTTTAGCTTGGTGTCCCCTGTGATGTTTTTGAAACTACACTTTGAGAAGTTCATGAGATATGGGATGGCCTTCAAATATTTGAAGTAGGTGAGGTTCTTGTTTGGCTCTTTCCAATTTTATCTTATTTGTGACCCTTTAGTTCCAGAAGCTGAAAGAAGTAGCTGGCCAACACGGAGATAGTCTGAAACACACCAAGAACGAGATCTCAGACCTGAACCGGCAAATACAGAGGCTGAAGGTTGAAATTGACAGTGTGAAAAAGCAGGTATGACATGGAATTCTAAAAACTCTGTATAAACCACCAATCTGCTTAGCTAGAACCACAAAAAGACTACTGATGTGCATATCTACTGGTTCGGCGTTTACGGACCTACACTTTGAAGAGAAATGCTCAGTAAGACCATAAATGTGCGAGCAATCCCTAGTTATCTTTGAAACGCACATGAGATTTCTCTTTTTGTTGATTTGGACGATTTTCATTTTATTTCTTTCCATATTCTCCCCCTTCATAAGGGGATCTTTCACTTCTCACATTATCAGAGTATGTTTAGCTATTTTCTCTGCTCTGTGGCACTCTTTCTTACAATCTCAAATGCTCAGAGACAATTTCTTTGTCACTTAAACGTGCTTTTCATTGTTCATCACAGTAACTCAAAGATTTTTGGTCAGTCCACCGGACTGTATCCTGTATGCCTTTTTGGTCAGGCATACATGATGCAATGGAAAGTACTAAATTGTCCAAAGGTTAAGTACATGAGCAATGATGTTCCTAATTACATGAACAAAGATGGTCCTGTCACTTAACAGGGAAACTGATATTTCTCAGAACATTCAGTAGATCTCACAATGACAAATGCTTGTCCTTTTTCCAGATCAGAAGTCTGCAAAGTGCTATTGCAGAGGCAGAGGATCGCGGAGAGCTTGCCCTGAAAGATGCCAGGCAAAAGCTGGCTGATCTTGAGGCTGCTCTACAGAAGGCCAAAGAGGAGATGGCTCGCCAGCTGAATGACTATCAGGAGCTGATGAACCTCAAGCTGGGCCTGGATGTGGAAATTGCCACCTACAGGTCCCTGTTGGAGGTTGAAGAGAGCAGGTGAGTGCACAGCTTGCAGTCACACTGATACGCGAAGCAGGAGTCTAGTACAATCAGAGTAAGCACCTACTGTACTCCTGAAGCCAGTACTATTGGACATGTCATATTTAACCACTGAGCAGTGACCTGGAGTTTACTAATGATGCACATTTACAGCTCTTCCACCATGATTCTGAAAAGTGCAGCTCTGTCAAATGCTGACTCGATCAGTGTCTGATTTCCATTTATGTATGAAACGTGGATGTCTTCTTCCGGTTCATGGCTAACAAATTGTAGAACGTGCAACAGGATGTTTAGGTGCCAGATGAACTTGGAATTTGATGTAATCACACACTAATGTGGCATTCAGTGTGTGCACCAGGTTTGTGAACACTTGCCACTGTTACACTTTTTCGACGGATTTAAAAAATAGCAGAGCTTATCATTCTTTGGGTGCACGCTAGCCAGCAGCAGGGTATGTGATCAGGCAGCTGGATGTGCAACAAAGCGCGCCATCACTTCTGATCAATTCTGTACCCATATACAATGTATGTAGCTGAGGTCTTCAACTAGACCGTTCTATTCAACACTTTATGCTGCAGTTCAACTGGGGACTCTTCCAGCATCTGCCCAATGAATGCAATGACGAGGGTAAGGGCAGTTACACGGAGGCACAATTGTCATGGTACAGTCCTTAGAAAGGCAGAGTTCGAGAAGGTGTCTGATTCACTGAATAAAATAAGTTTGGCAAATGTTTCACACTCCCTTTTAATTACTGAGATACCCTTGAAGAAATCTAACATTAGTGAAGCCTATGAGCCACTCCCTCCAATAAATACAATTTTACACCATGTCTGAAAAATAAGATTTTGTTTATGAGGCATTTAGCACCTCAGAAGAACTTTGGCCATTGTACATTTGTCGAAATATCTTCAGGTGAAAGAAAAAAGGGATGAGGACGGAGTACATTGTGACATTCATTTCAATCTTATGTAAGATCATGCATAGTATTTGTCCCAAAAGAAAAGTTTAGCACGTATTTTATAATTAAGAATTACACTGAATAGAATTATTAATTTCTGAGGGGAAAGGCGAAAGAGTAAACTTTACGGTGAGTATTTGTGGTAAACAGAATGGAATGGTAACTATTTGTATAGGTATCTGAAGATATGAAACTACTGTCACTGACTGTGTGTGATGACCTTAATTTATGTGCCTTTGCATGTGTATGCAGGAAACAATGCAGCAATATTGAAACACTATTTCTACTTGCTGATCCTGAGTAATCGACATATAAATGAGAAACCCTGCGGCTGCATAACCCTTCAACTAAGACTATTTTCTTTCTTTTTTAGGATGTCTGGCGAGGTTGAAAATACTGTTAGCATCTGTAAGTGCATTAGATCACTGTTTTCACCTGCAACGATTAGCTTATCCTTAATCTCGTGCCATGTTTCTTAAGGTTGCAAATGATATAGCTCACCAGCTAATGAAAGTGTGGATGATGAATTGTGTCCATCCTTCCTTCAGCAGCTTCATTTGACAAAGGTTCTGCTTACATTGCAATGTGGCCCTATGTAGCTAATCTTTCTATGTCTAGAAACTACGTTCACATATTGCTTGAGCAAGGCATTGATATGTTATCTAGACAATATACTAGGGACCTCAAATTCAGGGTCCGACTCTAAAACAAGTTAGCCTCTTTGATAAGACCCCATTTTTAACCAGAAGCCAATGTTTATGAATGAACCTTTCTCCCTAAAGTTGTCCCAGTCGATTGCACAATCGCTTGCAAGTGACAGATGAGAGCAGGCCTCTAATGTGTAGATATGCAAGAAAATCAGTGCTCTCATGATATTTTGCTCTTGTGGTAGAGAAGATAATTTGAGAAGGTTTATTGTGATGTGTTTTTCATTGCAGCGGTGGTCAACACTGCTCACAACCCCAGTCCAGGAGGTAGCAGTGGACAAAGCTATGGACAAGGAGCCGGTGGATGCAGCAGGCAGAGTCATGGCTCAGTGGCCGTGGCCTCAACAAACTCCTCCTCTAAGAAGAAATATTATTAAGGCAGACGCTTACCAGACCCTGTGTGAAAGAAGAGCCTTCCTGCCATCTGACTTCAACACTGACCCCTTCGAGTCCATCCATCCCACCTCTCTGACATATCTCCCTCATCAGAAAGACTTTAGCTGCCGATCTTAAGCTGCCTGTATCTATGTCATCCCAAGGTTAGGCAAAGCATTTATACAATTTAGTCACCAAGCAGATATACATTGCCACTGACTCACCTGTGGGTCAGAAGGGGAGATAAGCTCTGTGTTGAGAAACTGCCAAGTGGTATTCGAGGGAAGGGGGAGTTGGCAGTGGGCTAACCCTTCCATCGCTGCATTGTTATTCTCATATTTCTCTTTACTGATGGGGTCACTGAGGCCTGTAGGCTCTATGCCACAGAACTAGTTATTGCTACGCTGCTGTCTTTCCCTTGAGCATCTTTGCACTCTTTACGCCAGGAAATCTTGTGCTTACCTGTTGCTTTACCTAGAGCATGTCAAGATCATGTGAGAGAATGGATCCATTGAAGAATCACCTAAGAACTGTTCTTAGGATTGTCTATTGACAAAGAAACTCAAAGCCAAATTATTTATTTGATTTGCCTTCCGTGGTGTGTAAAGTGCCAAAGACGGAAACAGGATCTGGTCCTCTGTTCCTGAGTGATAGACCTTAAAAAGTCTGCAAAACTTTGCTTTTATTTTTCTAACGTGATGAGTTTATAAAATAAGCACTGCGTCGCCAGAATCTACATTTACAAAACCATTCATGATTTAACACTCAGGTGGCCTCATGTTTTTGAGTATATCAAACTGGCATGCTCCCTGGTGTCTTATGTACATAGAAGCTTCCTGGTATTGCTGTGTCTCGGTGTTCAGGGTTGGGACCACCCAACTCTCTTGTGTCTCTTATTAAACTGCATATCAAATTCAAACTGTGTTCCTAGTCTTGGTGTTTCAGCCTTTGGTTTCTCTAAGCCGACAAAAGCAACAATTAGAAAGTAAATCTCATCATGCAGGCACCGAAAGCGTACACACTCTGCTCGAAGTGCAAATCACCAGCGATAAAATATTGTACACAAGAGTCTAAGACAATCTCAAGCATAGTGCACGCAGCCTTCAACCGACTCTGTAAAGCACTGATGGAGCACGCTTATAAGAAATGTAACTTACTACGTCTCGTAGAGGGCCTATCAAAACAACACCACCACCAATATATTACATTGACTTTTGTCTAAGAGTATAGAAAAGATGGAATGCAAGTACTTCAGCTAAATTCATGAAAATCCAGAAAGTCCACTTTTTTACCAACTGCTTTGATAACTACCACGGAGAGAATTCACCTTCTGGGGCCTGGGGTGTTGGAGACACATTTACACTTTCCACCAGCCTCCTGCTGAGAAAAATTGTTGTATTTAAGGTGTGTTACTGAGTTGTTAATCCATAACACCTACCTATGGAGGCATGGTATGCCTTTGCTAAGGTTCACAACACTGTGACATGATAGTTTCTGAAGGAATAAGACAAAGCTATTCAGCTATTGCACAACTGTTCCCACTGCTGCAGTCCTTGAGACATGACCCAATCTTGACTAGTTTTCTTGCTACCCCTTGGTCTCCCTTCAGTTCTCATTTTGTGCCACTTAAATCTCATCATGCAGGCACCAAAAGCGTACACACTCTGCGCGAAGTGCAAATCACCAGCGATAAAATATTGTACACAAGAGTTCAAGACAATCTCAATCAAAGTGCACGCAGCCTTCAACTGATTCTCGTTGTCATAAAAAACATCTCTCAAATGGCTTTCAACAAACCACAGTGCTTTGCGCAGGAATGGCGAATCACCACACCCAGTCCCAAGCTGAATGTGTCAAGTATATGAATAATTTTTCTGCAAGAATGCCTAAGATACTTCTTTGCCACTGCCGATAGTCTACTCTTCAGACACGACGAGGGATAGGAGAGAGTAGAATCAGGTTCTTTGTATACAACAGGTGTGTGGTACAAACCAGTGGGCACACATTTCCACATGCACAACCATCAACTTGTCCACCATAAACTTACTCCGCTGCCCAAGCAACAAATGTGAATTCTAGTTCTTATTGCAATGAACTATACAGTCAGTGGAGTAACAAAGGTCATCGCAGCCCCCGCGGGTCTCACTGGCAGGAGAGCTGCTGAGAAAGCCCTGAGGGGGTCCCTCCATATTTGTTGCAGGGGGGCCACTCTAGTTTCGATACGCCACTGTTTTACAGTGGCTGGGAGTACGGTGAATTGGAGCACATCTTTCCCCACTATGGGGGTCATTACGACCTCGGCGGTCTTGCAAAAAGACCGCCAGGCCGCAGGAGACAGAATACCGCCATTGCCGGCGGTATTCCTGGCTCCCTATTATGACATTTCTGCTGGCCCAGCGGAAATGTCACATCAACATTGCTGCCGGCTCGTAATAGAGCCGGCGGCAATGCTGATGTGCAGCGGGTGCAGTAGCACCCGTCGCGCATTTCACTGCCCGAAATTTGGGCAGTGAAATGCGCGACAGGGCTATGCCTGGGGCCCCCGCACTGCCCATGCCAAGTGCATGGGCAGTGCAGGGGCCCCCAGGGGCACCCCAAGTCCCCTTACCGCCAGCCTTTCAATGGCGGTGTGTACCGCCACGGACAGGCTGGCGGTCAGGGACTCATAATCCCCAGGGCAGCGGTGCATGCACCGCTGCCCTGGGGATTATGACTGCCAGGCGGAAACCTGACGGGAAAGTGGAGGGGCTAGCGGTATGGCCGTGACTTTTCCGCCACGGTCATAATTGCTGGCGGAACACCGCCAGCCTGTTGGCGGTGTAACCGCCAACTTACCGCCGGCCGCCAGGGTCGTAATGACCCCCAATGTCTTAAAAACATCGAATTCTGGCAGAGGATTTTGTTCAAAATACACTAAAGGCTCCCGGCAACAGAAAAATATGTTAATGATTTGCAAACATTGTTTGCGACTTAAGGTTGCATTCTTGTTGAAAAGTTAAAATTGTTTTAGTGTTCTTAATGATTGACGATGAGGAAAACATGAAAGTGGAAGTTCGAGAGAGTAAGTTGCGGTATATATTCCACCACAATTACTGGATGTTTAAAAAGAATTGTTGAGAAAATCAGGACGAGCCTATAAAGTGGGGATGGCACACCTAAACAGAAAAAGAAGGCACTCGACCTTCTCAAAATATAGTCTAGCTCTATATATAAATATTACTCTATTTTTAAGTGTGTACAACGCAGTATTAAGTCAGTGTTTCAGTTAGGCATATTGAATCCTCCATAATTAATGTGTGTCTCATAATGCAATTATTGCCTTATTATGCCACATTCTTATGAGGCACTTCTCACAAAGGTTTCAAGGGTTGAAGGCATAAACATATAGACAGAGTCCAACATAGTACAAAGTGTCTGCTGCCGCCAACCTGAAAGTCTGGCAAGGATAACAAGTGCACCTGCCAGAGGACCTGTGTTACCAGTCTGCAGTGGTCGCAAACCAGCCGCAAAAAAAAGCTGGAGATGTTGCACATGTAATGAGAACGGGATTCTGTCTCCAAGAGAAGGCTGAGGCTGCTCATTCAAGAGCACAGCAGCTGTCTTTCGTGCATGCACACCCTGAAGCCCAGAGTGCTGTCAGTCTGTGGGATAGTGGAAGTATCCAGGGCCGGGGTGGGAAACCAAAAGCAGCCCTGGCAAAAAGGCTCAAACTAGCCCTTCTCCCTTCCTCTACTTCCGCAATCTCTCTCTTTCCATCCATTCTCTCGCTTTCCTTCTTGCCTGTTTCTCGTACACTTCTCTGATCGTTTCACCTCTACCCCTTCCCTGTCTCTCTCTCTTTCTCTCTCAGAGCCTCTGGTGCCTGCTGTAATTAAGCTTGGGGTGGTGGGGAAAATGATAGAGGCGCCAGGAGGGGACCTGGGGATTCGAAAGCAGCCTACAGGGGCTCCAGCCCCGCGGGGAAATGCCTGGTTCAATAGGGCTGTTCTGCCTTGAGAGTATCATGAGGAGTGGTCTCACCTGACCCTTCAGAATCTGTATCTCTTTAGAGTTTGCTAGATCTAAGGATGTAAAAGAGATTGCTGACTGAGCCTGATGGTTTTCTGAGCAGAGGGTGACAGCAAAGCACCTGAGCCACGCATTGTGCCACACAGCTTGTAAGGCACATAGCAATGTAGCTCATGTTCAGCTAAGTTTGCCCAAGGTCTTGTTAGACATGCTCTTTCTGCTGCAAATCATTATGCTCATTAGAAAGTGTTAATTCTAGCAAAAGCAGGAAGGGGCATGGCCTAGCAGGCTAAGATAGTGGTGGCTCTTCACCAGAGCTCCCGACAAAATTGCAGGCTGCTGATGGGAGACTCAGCGGTAACAGGCCCCCTGTCATTGCAGGGGTTGGTTGGAGCACTTGCAGAGGTGGTGGTCTGCGACTATAGCAGCAGCAGCAGAGGGCGAAAGAGCTGTGGCGGCTGAGGCCCGTGACAAGGATAGCAGATGTGCAGTGCAGGGGCTAGGTTTGGTGCCACTCATCGAGAGGGCAATTGGGTGCGCCAAGTATGCTTTGGTTGAGGGCCCCCTCCCGTACAGTGAGAATGGGCTTGCATCCTCTCAGGACCTGGGACCGAGCCTTCCTTTTCCTCTTTCCTGTTCACTCAGACCATCAAGAGACGCATGACACCATACAACATGTGCCACTGCTGAACCATGGACTGTCACAAACCTACAGAGGCTCAGGGACAGTCCAAAATAGACAAATTCACAGTCCCAGCATTAAGTACCCATGAGTCTTAGGATCTGGCAACCATCCTGCAGGCCCCCTCTCCAACGGAGGACACCAAAGCCATCCTGCTGACGTTCCAGACCTCCTGAATGGTACTCAAATAAAAAATCGTAAAAACTGGGTGGACATGTCCTTTCTGCAGCAAGATCTGCAAGATGTCGCGGACAGGGTCACGGAAGCCAAGGGTTGAGTGTTGGCTGTGGAGGTCACCCTGGGCGAAAGCCAGGCCATGGTCTCCAGGCTAGTGGCCTCCAATAGATGTCTGGAAGAATGAGCTGAAAATTCAGAAAATGGAGCCCTGCGCTGCAACCTTCACTTTGTGGACTTTCTGGAGGGTGCCGAGGGCTTGGCCCCAGAGCGCTTCCTGGAGGATTGCCTCCCCTCATGGGTGCCAGCATCCCAGTTGTCTACCTGCTTCGAGGTCAAGAGGGCCCACAGGCGTTCGGCACCTAGGCCCCCAGGAGTCCCACTCCACCCAAACGTTGCCAAAATTACAGAGACCGCACCAAAACCCTGCAGGAGGTCCAATAATCTGCAAACCCCACCCATCAATTATGAAGAATCATGATACTCCTGGACTATACCCGCCTGGTACACCAGGCCCGGAAATCCTGTGACAATGTCAGAACGAAACTCCGGGCAATGAATGTTTGGTACATGTTAATGTTTCCAGCTTGACTCAGGGTCATCCATGATTCCAAGACTGTCTTTTTTGACATTTCTGAGTAGGCACGGGAATGAGCAATGGAACTGTGGGCCCTGGAGGCCAACCTAGTGCCTATGTGGGGGTCCCCCTAGAGAGCCTCTTCCGGGGCAGTGTACAGGGCTCCCTGACCAATGCCAGAAGTAATGAAGATGGGGACGCAGGTGGGTCTGCAGCGGACTTCTGTTCAGTGGCAGAGTATCGTCAATTGGGGACTGGGCCCTGCAGTCCTCAGGGATAATCACTGCAGCCTCTGACTGCCAGCCTGGCCCGTGGCCTGAAAGACATCAATAGAGCACACGAATATGACATAAGGCCTCCCTGACTCTTCTTAGTTACACCATGTCAGCACCACAGTCTCCTTCACTCATAATGGGTAAGTGTGCATCCAGGCAGAAAGCAATTTCCCAAACTTACACCTAAGTTTTTGTGCAGTGTTCTGGGGGATGGGCAACAGATTCCTCTGAAGGGACAAGTGTGGGATGGGCGTTTGTTGAGGATATACAAATGTTTACCAAAGTTGTTGATTCTGGTTTCCTTGTGTTACAGTTTAGGTGGTTTTCTTGTTTGACACAACCCCACAGTTGCCACTACAAACACAGAACTTGCACTCTACACCTACACCGGCTTCACCACTAGCCAGCGCCACACAATAGATGGGTTGGTGCCCACTTCTCATGCTTTCTCATTCATGAGGGGCCCCTTTACTCTGATGATATGGAACGTCATGGCCTTAATGACCATATGAAACAAGGGGGAGGACTTTGCTCTACCAAACGGCATAGCCCTGAGGTGCTGCTCATCCAAGAGATCCACCTATTAGGTAATATCTGCTCCTTTCTGGCTAGATACAGGTTCAACAGAATTTACCATGACGGGTGCTCATGGGGCTCCAGAGAAACAGCAGTACTTCTTCATAAGACAGTTCCCTTAGAGGTCTGGAACTTCCACCTGGACTCCCTGGGATGGTACATTGTGGTGGAGGGCACCCTCAACTTGCTTCCACACCACTTTATCTGCATATGTGTCCTTCCTGCCTTGGCACGATGCACTATGGATGACTTACGAGAGCAGATTCTCCTACTCCCTCAAGGGTCTACCTTTACTGGAGGGGACTTTAAAGACATCATGCTTTCCAAGATTGACTCATTGGGGCTAGGCGCAACCAAAGGTAGGGAAGGGAAGAGGCTACAAAGTTGGACAGAAAGCTTGGGTCTTTGGGACGTAATGTGAGCATGGAACCTTCAACTTCAGCATACTCCCACGAATCCCTTCCCCAAATCAACTTAATCCTGCTCTTGGCCTTCACTCTCAATTTCACTACGTGCTCACAAATACTACCTCGAGGCATCTCCCCGAGTCAAACTACTAGCACCATCATTGTGCTGAGCGTCCTGGTCTTGGAATTTCTTTTCTCACATTTTGTTATCGTAGCAGGAGATTTTAATGTGTCCCTCAAACCTAATTCCATTTTTTCCGAGCTAACTCAGGTAGAGGGTTCTACATGGGGAATTCCAGCTTTTTTTACGCTAAGAAAACAGCCTAGATCTAGCATCAGGGCCCTGCAGATCAGTGATTTTATGACAATGCACGGTCTTCGGCCAGGAAACGGGCACTTCCCTTCAGATACCCCAACCAATCCAATGTTTTTTAGAGGGTCCTACAGCAGTTCCATTGATTTTGTGCTTATTGACGTAAGGATCTGGCATGAATTCAAAGACCTTAGGGTGAGAGAGCAACGCAATAGTGATCACTCCACTGTTCTGATAGTGTGTGATAGGTGGTTCTCCACTAAAGATAATACCCATGGAGAGTATGAGGGTATGCTTCCTATAGCGGTGACAAACAATAAAAGTGCCATAAAATGGGAGACTTTCATAAATTCCAATGAGCTAGTGGCTAAAATGCACGACCTAGTTTCCACCTACCAACCAGCCGCCACATTTTGTACACACACATCCTACCAGATTATGGCCACTCACGCAGAACTTTTCTCTTCTTTGAAAGATGTATTTTCCAGAGTTAGCAAGGGAAACAAACAGCAGAGAGGAGGCAATTGTAGATGGTTCAATAAAGTATGTAGAAAGGCCAATGACAGACTCTTGGAAGCAATAAGAATAAAAAATTGAGAAAAGATCACTTTGGCAACGCCTGAGTACGCCCTCACAATAAAGACTAGTAAGATTAAATGGGAGGAGGCAACCTGGCAGGAATTGCTACTAGCAACCAAAGAAAGCCACTCGAACGGTTCTGGTCCCTGATCGCCCAAAAAGGGCGAAACGAAAACCCCAGACCTGATTGCCATCTCCGCTGATAACTGGATGCATTATTTCACTGAACTCTACAGACAGGAGACTATGCCTTCCGTTGGTACAGACTGCAAAAGTGATTGCCAGACAAGGTGGAAGTGTACTAATTTGTTGAAATCCGACCTTAAATTCTGGGGCCCTTATATTAACAGTGTGTCCAACGCAGTCTTGGTGGGTTGCAATCCACCTCGTTCTTGGAAAGGTGCAATAATTGTCCCAATCCATAAAAAAGAGGATAGGTGAGTCCCATGTAACTATAGACCAATAAGCCTCCTAGATAACTGGCAGAAGATATTTTCCTATCAGGTCCTGGGTAGGCTTAAGGATTGGTTAGAGGAAAATGATGTCCTAAGCCACCTACAGGCGGGCTTTAGGCAGAAGGCAAGTTCAGTAGACCAGGTCTTCTGCCTTCTTACAATCAAATGGAAAACCATCAACCTGGATGCTGGGAGACTTTTTGTTGCCTTTGTGGACCTCAAGTCTGCCTTTGATTGGTCCCTGGAGATAAATTATGGGATATCCTGGGTAGGGCTGTAGACCTGGGTCCTTTGCTAAAGCTGATCCAAGAGTTATATTCTGAGAGTTATGCCAGAACAAGGTGGGGAATGAATGGTGAACTCATGGGGGCAATCCCACTACAGAAGGGGATGAGACAAGGATGTGTGTTGGCTCCCACACTCTTCCTACTCTTCATAAATGCTTGCATCCCCTACTTACATGATTGTGAAAATTATGCCCCAAAACTAGTTGGGGTAAAGACCCTGTGCCTATTGTTTGCGGATGACACTTTGTTGCTTTCGCAAACCGACTTGTTAGGCTCCTTGAGAAATTCTCAGAGTTTTGCAGGGGGAGTATGGATAACACATGAATGCTACCAAGACCAAATACATGGTGTTTGGCGATACAAAATATAGAGTGAAGAAAATGATATCGCTGGATGGCACATTTTGAAAAGAGTTTCTGGCTTCGACTACCTGGGAGGCCTAATGGAGGATTTGCATAAATGGCCAGCTCAATTGTTAAAGTGCACTATGTCCCTGAAACTAAAAGGAGGGTGCATCTTGAGATTCGCTCGTAGATCTCCCAGTTTTCCTATTACACCAGCGATAGAAATATACGAAAAGTCAACTTAGAGGAGAAGCCCTGTATGGTGCAGAGTTATGGGGATATGGCAAACTACAAGACGTAGAGAGAGCAGAGAACTTTTTCCTCAAGGCCTTGTTAAAAATCCCCTGAGTTCCCCCACTCTGCCTATTCGAATGGACTTGAATTTACACTCTATTGCAGATATAGCCATGGGGCCACTGCAGTATTGGATAAGATTATGGTCTATAGATACTCTAGACCCGTATAGAACATGGCTAAGAGCGATGCTTGCTGCCCCACAAGTTGAAAAAATTCCATGGTGCAGATACGTGAAAAAAGGCTTTTCCAAACTTGGGCTAGGCCTGTATTGGTCAGTACCTTCTCACCTCCCAAAGAGTGCTACACAGACCTTGAATGACATATACTGGGTGAGCTTGCAAGTAGCAGAGCTAGCATCAGTTCCGAACGTTAGTCTGACGGACAGTTTCTTTTTAGCTAAGTGCCCTTATGAATTTGAGAATTATTTAGATATGATTACAGCACCCCTAGCACGTGCACTTTATATCAGATTTAGAATTGGATCCCTACCTTTACGGGCCCTTACTTCTAGATGGAAGCAAACCGAAAGCCAAACCGATCTTTGCCCAATGGCATGCAAGACCAAAGAGAACATTGCCCACGTTCTATTCCAGTGTCCGGCTTATAAAAAGCAGAGGGCTTGTTGGATTTGACCACTCAGCAAATCCCTGTGTATTGGGGATCGGCACTCAGCCCTTAGGATTTGCAGAACAAGTCCACGCGGGATCGTGGCATATGCTCTGGCAAAGTTCTTAGAGGCAATTTGGCACATTAGAGTCAAATCTCTGACTACTAATGTATACATTTCATAAGTAGCTTATAATTGTGTCCTGATCTACAGTCTTTAATTTATGCAAATATACATGTTTATCGAATGGGAGAATATAGCTACTAGATTTAATAAATTAGGGCAAAATGCCTTGTGATTTGAAATGAGACGATAGTTTGGGAATTTTTTCTCATGAGAAATGAACACAACACTTTGTATATATTGACTTTGGAAATATGAGCTACAGCATGGATGATAAGGAATATTCCGTTCTCTCGATGAAGAACTGCATTTGTAACTATGGGGCTCATTATGAACCCTGGCGGTTCAGACCACCATGCCGGCGGCGGCGGCAAAAACCGCCACCGGCATGGCGGTCTGAACTGCCATATAATGATCAAAGGCAACCTGACGACGGAGGAAATCATTATTCGACAGATCCCTTTTCCCCCGCCAGAGAAAGGCTGGCAGAACGGGTGCTCTGGGCCCCCCTGGGGGCACCTGCACTGCCCATGCACTTGGCATCGGCAGTGCAGGGGCCCCCGTGCAGTGCCCTGTCACGCAGGTCACCGCCCGATTTATGGGCAGTGATCAGCGCGATGGGTGCGGCTGCACCTGCTGCACACCAAGATTGGCGGTGGCTCCATTTGGAGCCGCTATCAATGTTGCAGCCCTTTTCCCTGCTGGGGCGGCGGGCGGAAACTGTTTCCACCCGCCGGCCCAGCAGGGAAAACATTGTACGGCCGGCAGGGGGGGGGGGTCGTCACGCTGGTGGTCTTCTGTTGACCGCCAGCACTGATCTCGGCAGTTTTTACCACCGAGATCATAATGAGGGCCTATTTTTTAATATTGATTCATCATGTTGTGTATATACTGCATTTCTTATTCACATTTTAGATTTTGTGTAATCTTTTATGATGTGATTTTGGACGAGCTCCTTTTAACTATCTTTGAGAATGTTATGTTTATTTTTTTCAAATTACTTTTTATATTGTAGAACTTGTGTCTAATATGCTTTTAGGGTATTTTTTGCCGAAATAAAGCTGGAATTGAATTGAATTGAGATCAAAATATAAGCTAAAAAACTTGCCAACTGTCTACTTGCAGTCCTTCCACACATGATCTACCCAGACCAAAGCTGATTCCTGCCCTACAGCAGCACTAGGCACTATTTCTATAGGGTACACATGGCTCTGATTGCCTCTTGTTGTTAGGGGTACCAAACACTCTTCTCCTATTTGATTTTGAGAAGGCATTTGAGTCCATCAACTGGGTCTTTCTGGATGAGGTGATGGGGAAGGTGGGTCTGGGGCACAGGTTCAGATAGCTAGTCCAACCCTGGAGCCCAGGTCTTTGCTAATGGCACTCTCTCTGCCCCCTTTGCAATCGGCCGCGGCACCCTCCAGAGATGTCCCCTATCACCACTTCTCTTTGTACTGGCTATGGAGCCCCTGGCAGTCTGAGTCAGATGCTATGTCTAAGTCTGATTCGACTGGAGCATGGTGACCGAAGACCGCATTACATTATTTGCAGAAAATATGATTTTATACATCTACTAGCATTCTCTTATTATCCCTTGTTTGTTGCAGATACCAACCCTATACAGCAACGCATCGGTACTACAAACTGATCGGCCTAAATCAGGCCTGATCTGTATTGTATTGTATTGTAATAGTATTTATATAGCGCTTACTACCCCTGACGAGGTGTCGAAGCGCTTTTCGGCAATTAGCATGCTACTCCGGAAAATAATTAGTGGGGGATTAGTATTGGGAAATATGAGTATAGTTTTAGTATTATTATGAGTTAATTTGAGCCGCGGATATGTGAGTTTGTTAGTTAGATTGACTGGAGTAATGGAGGGGTGGAGGAGGGAAGAATTCAGAAGTGTTAATTGGGAGTTTATGGTAATAGGATTGAGGCTTGGGATGAGTAAAGGGTGGATGGAGAAGGGGTTAGGGAGATCATAGTAGCAGGGTGAGATAAATGAGGGAGAGTATAGTAGGGTTGTTTGGGAGATCATGGTAGTAAAGTGAGTTTTGGGTGAGTTAGATGTGGAAGCGGAGGGAAGAGCTTAGGCAGAGTTATTTAGGAGATGAAAGTAGTAGACTGGATTTGGGATGAGTCAGAGTGGGAATGGAGGATAGATTGATAGAGACATGACATATGGTAATGGGTAGATAAGTGTGATATAAGATGGGAGCAGGGATTCATAAGTATCTAGTATAACAACTTATCTAGGAATTATGCAATGACCTATGAACATATTAAGCATAGAATAACATACACACACACATATATATATATGCACACACGCACACATACATACACACATGAATACACACACATATGCACACCTATATGTACATACATATACATATCTAAACCATGAGTAAAACTAGTTAAACAAGTTTAAAGAGTGTGTGTGTAGTTTATTGTTATGATATAGTAGCAATACATATTTTCTAAAGAACTATATATAACTAGAAAATACACATTATCAGAAAAAAAATATTTATCAACATAGGCATATGCAGTCCATAGTTGTTTGAATATGGTGTTTATGAAGGAAAGAGCCAACTCTTGAGTAGTTTTCTGAAGACAAGATAGTTATCTGTGGCTTTTATAGTTGGGGGTAATGAATTCCATAGTTTGGCTGCTTGAATAGAGAAGGATGTACCACCTATAATCTTTTTCTTGTATGGTGTTGTTCTAAGGTGGGGTGCCAATCTTGAGCGGAGGTTTCTTTGTTGAATGTATTTGGTTATTTTGTTTCTGATAAAAAGCGGTCCTGTTCCATGCATAGCTTTGTGGGTGATACAAAGCATCTTGAAAGTGTATCTTCTGGCAACAGGTAACCAGTGTAGTGCTCTCAAGGTAGGGGAGATGTGGGCTTGTGGCTTTACATGAAATAGTAGCTGGGCTGAGAAGTTCTGAATACGTTGTAGTTTTTTCATAATAGATAGAGATGATCCATGGTAGAGGCTATTGGCATAATCCAGTTTGGATAGTACAAGCAAGATAGTAGCTTGCACTTTGTGTGGAAATCTGAGGTGGGGGAAGATACCTTGTAGAGTCTTCAAGGTAATGAAGCTTGTTCGTGCTAATGTGCCCACTTGGGCATTCATAGTTAACTTGGAGTCCATGGTGATTCCAAGGTTTTTAACTTCCTTGGATAATTGAGGAGGTGGTACAAGATCGTCAGGCCAGGCGCACAGCGGGTCATAACCTTTCCAGTCACCACATATGTGTATTTCTGTTTTGGAGGCATTTAGTTTGAGATGGCTCCAGGTCATCCACTGATTAATGGCTCTGAGGCAACTGAAGATTTCTGAGTTTTCAATGTTTTTGGGGCATTCTAATTTAAGTAGTATTTGTGTGTCATCTCATAGTTGTAGCATGTGAGATGAAAATCAATGATCAGTTCTGGTAATGATATCATGTAGATGTTGAAAAGCAAAGGTGAGATGATTGATCCTTGGGGGACCTCTGCTTTTCTGAAGTAGGGTTTGGACGAGAAGCAGGGAGAATAGATGATATTAGATTTTTTTTGAAGGTAGGATGTAATCCAGTCGAGAGCAGTCCCTTCTATGCCGGCTTCGTAGAGTCTTTGAATTAGGGTGTCATGGTCAACCGTATAAAAGGTAGCCGAGAGGTCCAAAAGAAGTAGTGCAGCAACTCCCTTGCGGTCAACTGTGTTTTTGAGATCATCCCAGATTGCTATGAGTGCCGATTCAGTGCCTCTTCCTGGGTGGAATCCAGTTTGGAAGTCTGAAAGTATAGAATTGTCTTCAGTGAATTGTGACATCTGGGTGAATGCTGCTCTTTCTATCAGTTTGCCCAGGAAAGGTCCATTTGTAATTGGTCTGTAGTTGTTGGGGTCTTGCAGGTCTAGGTTTGTTTTCTTTAATAATGGTCATATGTATGCCTTTTTCAGGTCTACAGGAAAAGTTCCTGTAGTTAAAGAGTTGTTGATGATTCTTCTTACAGGTGTGGCAGCAGAAGTAGATAAAAGAATGCTCTTGAAGATTTGTGGTGGACAAGGGCAGGAGGGCAACCAGAAGGTCTGCTTGCTTTGACCAAATCCATAAATTCACCTTGGGATATTTGTTTGAAGGACTGTAGAGGCTGGGTTGGTTTAGTCTTCGAAGGTATTTTAGGAAAGGGGTTGGTGCTGATGGTTTTCTTCTGTTTCAAATAGGAGTCCAATGTGTCTACATTGGTTGTGTAATGAGTTGTCAGTTTGTTTGTGACATCTTGAGTAGTGGGATGACTTCTTTCCATTCATGTAGGTTTTCTGTTAAGTTTGTGTAGCTGCAGTTTGACTTGACTGTTGTTTGTTTTGAGCCAGGTCCGCTGCAACTTTCTGATTTGTTGCTTTATCTTTTTAAGTTCTTTGTTTCTCCAAGGTGTTGGTTTTCTTTTGTCGTGCTTAGTTTTTCTGAGTGGTATTAGGATTTCAAAAGCTTCCTGTAGCCACTCATAAAGTTTTGGAACAGAATTAATTGTATCTAGATCTGTGTTGGCTGTTAGTTGTGTTTCTAAGTCATCAAAATTGAGTTTGCTCCAAGGTCGATAGGAGCATGTATGTAAGTAGTTGTGGGGTGTGTTGATTTGTGGAGTTTTATGTCGGAAAGTTATCAAATGGTGGTCTGACCATGTGATTGATGTGATGCTATGAACGGTAGCTAGTTCAGGCTCAGCAAAAATGACATCTAGGATGTGTCCAGCGATGTGTGTGGGATTGTGTACAATCTGATGTAGGTTCAATGCAACTAGGCTAGTGGTGATAGCTTTTGGATGCGGCACATTGGGTTTGTCAAACCAAATGTTTAGGTCCTGAGAATGCATAGGTTTGACTATAATGTAATAAGGTTTGAGACTGTATCTAGAAAAGCATCTGGGAATGTTGAGTTGTTAGGTGGAGGTCTGTAAAGGAGGAGAAAGTTACAGGAGGAAGTTGGAGTAGGGTGGCATCTGGTGAGGAGGGCTTCACAACCTTGTATGGAAATGTTGTCTGTTTTACTGAGATTTATTGCCTGTTTGAATATAATAGCTAGTCCACCTCCTCTCTTGCCTATATGATTTTGTGTGATGGTTTGATAGCCCGGAGGAAGGGCTTCGTGCAACACTGGGGCCATGTCATCTCCCAACCATGATTCTGTTATGAATAGTAAGTCAGGTTGTGTGTCTGTGAGCAGGTCGTAGATGTGGTGCTTGTTTTTTTAGAGTGACCAAGCATTTATGAGCTGGCAGTTTAGAAAAAGTGTGTTAGTGGCAGTGTTGTTTTGCTTAGGAGAAGGGTAAGCAGCATAATTTGAGCTTGAAGCAAGTGTGTTGTTAGTTGTGGTAACTATGTGAGGGTCACAATAGTCTTGTTTTTCAATATAGTGTTCCTCTTCCAGCGGGTTTAGGAGGCATTTTGTTGGGTCTGTGTGTGTGGGTGGAGGACTTGGTGGCTGAGAGAGACATGAAGAGTGTACTGTTTTTTGCAGGGTAGCCTTATTATGTAATAGACAATGTGATGCGAAGTTGTTAAGAGTGGCATGTTGTTTATTTTGTTTGCGTCTGTTTAATGTGGATGGAGTATGGGTTAGGGGTGGTGGAGGAGCATGTGGATCATGATGTAAAGCTCTAAATTGTGCAATGGAGGAGAGGCGAGTGAATGAAGGTTGTTGGGATGGGGTGCTTGTGGTAGGTGTTTGTGAAGAGTGAAAATGTAGGGGTAAAGATTGGACGGGACTTGTATTCTTTGTGTAGTCATGAGGGAGGGAGTGGGTGTGATGATAAGTATAATGAAAGTTTGTGTTGATTTGATGTGCTGATGTGTGTGGTCTGTATTGTTTTTGTGGAATAGTGAGAGGGGATATTGATGTAGATGTTTTCGGTGCCGGATTTGTATGTGAGTTAGTGCTGGTGAGTGGAATTAGAGAATTACAGGGGGTGTTGATGTGTTTTGGAGATGAATGTATGAAGTGTGTAAGAGGGGATGGATGTGTGTCAGGGGAGTTTGTGTTAGTTGTGATGACTGGGAGAGGTAATATATGTGGTGGAGTGGAGTGTGAGGATTGTATGGTTGTGTGTAATTGGTTAAGAGAGGGGAAGGGTGTTTGTAGATGGTTTGTTGGAAGGCTGGGATTGGGAATTGTTATGATGAAAGGTGGTCTGTGTGAACCAAACAGAGGATAGTGTTGTCGGTTTGTATGAACAGGGAGTGTGTATCTGGAAGGCTGAAAGTAATGTATAGTGTGGTTTTGTGTTGTGTGGGTGATGGCAGGTTATGTCATTGGGAGTGGACAGAGTAGTGTTTTCTGTGAGAATGCAGGGGTCTGACTGTTGTAGTTGTGGTGGATATGTGTATATGTGCTGTATAAGGGGTATTGTGTTGGATGATGGGACACTGCAATCTGTCTGTGGTCAGTTTGTGATGCATGAGTTGGATATCTTTGCAGATTATGGGTCTCATTGCAACCCTGGCAGTCAAAGACCGCCAGGGCTGTTTCGGCGATTGTACTGGCAACAGGCTGGTGGTATAATCTGTTGAATTACGACCGCGGCAGTAGCACTGGGGTCGCACCGCCGGGACCGGCGGTTTCCCGCCATGGTTGGCCCGGCGGTTTTAATCCACCAGGGCAGCAAGAAAGCTGCCAAGGGGATTACGAGTCCCCTTCCCGCCAGCCTGTCCATGGCGGTAGAGATCACCATGGAAAGGCTGGCGGGAAGGGGAGTCGCAGGGCCCCTGGGGGACCCTGCACTGCCCATGCATTTGGCATGGGCAGTTCAGGGGCCCCCAGGCACAGCCCCACCCTGCTTTTCACTGTCTGCACAGCAGACAGTGAAAAGCGCGACGGGTGCAGCTGCACCCGTCGCACGGCCGCAACACGGCTCCATTAGCCAGCCCAGCGGGGATGTCATAATGCGGCCGGCGGGATTGTGGCTGCATAGGCAGCCACCCAGCGGTGAAACCTTGGCGGGCTGCCTCCACCGCCCGCCAAAGTTGTAATGAGGGCCTATGTGTTTGCCTGTTGATGGATGTATAGGGAATGAAATTCTTTCTGGTCAATAGAAAATTGGGCAGCATTTCTGGCCCTTGGCCTGACCAGTCCCAAACAGGCAACTACCCTTGTCCTCTCCGCCCTTAACCTCAATGCCCGGGCTGAAGACGCCCTGAGCCCTAGGCTTAAATAGCCCTATTGGCCAATAGAAACCTGGTCCTAACCCTAACCAATCAGATTTGTAACCCTGATTCAAACACCCAATGGGAGACCCAGCCCTAATCATTAATCATACCCTTTAACCTGACAACCAAACACAACCCCAGCTCTAGAAACCATGAACCAATCAGAATCTCAACCCTAATCACCAATCACAACCCCAGCTCTAGAACCAGGAACCAATCAGAATCTCAGCCCTTTCCACCAATCACAACCCCAGCTCTAGAACCAGGAACCAATCAGAATCTCAGCCTTATCCACCAATCACAACCCCAGCTCTATAACCAGGAACCAATCAGAATCTCAGCCGTATCCACCAATCACAACCCCAGCTCCAGAAACCAGGAACCAATCAGAATCTCAGCCCTATCCACCAATCATAAGCCCAACTCTAATCCCTAAACCAATAGAAAGACCAGCCCTGAACAACCTATCACAACACCATATGCAACAACCAATAGGAACTTATATAAGGGGCAGGTTAACTGAAGTCCATTCCCTGTGGGCAGGGAGGAGTCAGCTGCTGCTCTATTCAGAATCTCCTTGGATACAGATAGGCTGAATCCACACTTCCAAGCTAGCAGAGCCTACTTTCCAGGTAAGGGAGAGATTGTTTAAAAAAAAAAAACACTGAAATACTGCTTGTCGCGCACTCTGAAATGTGTCTTTTTTAAAGCAAAAAAAGGGGATGCAGACTGTTTCTAAACACAATTTAAATCACAGAAACAGATTAAGCAGTCTCCTAAACACACTCTGCAAGATGTATGTAGCCTTTTCACTTAGAAAGGGGGGGGGGGCTTTTATGCAGTCTTGTGCCACAAACTAGAAGGGAAATTCACAGTCACGCCTAAAAAAACACTTTCAAAGGTCAACCTGCCTGAAACACACAGAGTCTACAGTTAAACAGGCACAGATAACAGTAAAAAACACTTTTAAACAAATAATACTATTTCCCAGAAAAGCCTGGGGCTCCTTACCTAGATCTTTTTGGAATCCTTGAACACTGGGCTGTATTAGGGCACAGGGAAAATGCTGGGCTCACAAAATGGAGGTGGCTGTCTTGGGCTTCCCCAAGACAGAGCAAGATATGGACACAGAATGACTGTCGCAATTCACAGTATGCAGACTTAGTTTCTGATACTTGGGAATACACAGTTCTTGACTCAAGTTTCACCTGGAATCTCAACATATGCCCCCTGCTGTCCTGACTTACGACAGATCTTGACAGATGGGAGAAACAACTTCTTAATGTGATGGGCCACATAGCCCTATTTAAAATTATTACACTGCCCCGCCTGTTACATACCATGCAAAACTACCCCTGCTCCTGCCACAGAAGAAACAGGTTTCTCAATCTCCAAACTGAAACACAAGCATTCATATGGTTGAACCACTCCTGTTGTATCTCCTTTGGGAAATGCACCCAGTCCACCTGGGACAGTGGGCTGGATATGGCAGATGTTCGCCACTATTATTGGCCAGCTCACCTGCTGGTGGTTAATGATTGGCTGAGCAGAGGCTGTAGGAATCCAGCTTTCAGGTTGAAGGTGGCCGTCTTAGGTCTAGGCAGTATTAGATGGATGCTATACAGAAGTCCTATCCCCTCACACTTCCTCAAACTCATGAAGGTGGGTCTCCTGACTTGCTGCTCAGTGCTAAGATAGAATAGATGGGACAAAAGAATCACATTTGAAACCTCTCTCTCACCAGGAAGATAGTTGAGTCATGTCTCCGTCTTATCTGTGTTCAGCAAATAGGGCAAAACAGCAATTTCCACAGTTGGGGGTATTTGGCAAGGCTCACACATCAAACCCTATCAGACTTTAGAACAGGAGGTCTCTTTAATTACGCCACACCCTTGATTAACACTGAGATTTCCTTGCAAATGTCCCTTAAAGTAGTCCCCTGGAATCTCTAATACTTATGGGGCCCATAGAAGAAAAGAGGATCTCCCAGATTTACAAATGTCTCATAACTAACTTCCCAGACTTGCTCACATCTCTATGGTCCCAGTGGAACAACAGGTAGGCCTCTTAGGTGAGACCGACTGGAGAGACAGTTGCATGTCATCTAGAGTACAGGTCAAATCATCGAGGATCTGACTCATCCAGCTTAACTTTCTGCATATGACTTATATAACACTGGTGCAGCTCTGGTGTACCAGTGCATTGACGACACTGTCATGTTAGAGCCGCAAACTCAGTTTTATGGGAATGTCCCCAGATTGGCAGTTACTGGCAAACAGTCTTCACCACACTCTCTAGAGTGATTGGGAGCCCGATAGACTGTTCCCCCAGGATCGCACTGCTGGGAGTCCTGGACAGAATTAGTGACACGGCTGGGGACAGGAGGACCCTGGTGGAACTAGCCATGAGAGACATTGTCAGATCATGGGAAGCAGCTTCATATGATACTGGTTCTTTTTTCCCACGCAGCAAAAAGTCGTATCCCGGGACTGCCCCAAGAAACATGAGAAAATATGGGGAAGTGTATAACATATTGTGGAATGGTATGAAATGTATGTACCCTACAATATTTTGTATTCTGCAACTTCAAAATCAGTATTATGCTAAGGTACGTTACTATGTAACATTGGAGTTATTTAATTGAAATAATAATGAAATTCAGTTTATAAAAATAATTCTGGCAAGAGCAGAACACGTCATTTTTCATATCATGACTGTGCTCTTAGTATTTCCATCACCTCTGCAGCAAGGGCAGCATCCTCAGGTGATTAGATTTTAGTGGGCTCTTTGCAGGTTGATCCATTTTAGACAGCAAGTGTACTAAAAGTATCTTAGTCCCTATGCATTGGTACTCTGTGGCACTAGTTACTATAGCCAACAGGAATGTTTTTTTGCACATCTCCATCCTAATTACCTCTTCAGTGCAGACATGGCGTTACTATCTTCGCTGGGAAAGAATGGTGGCCTATTCATGCTAGAAGCCTGACGAGATTTGAGATTCCTTATGCAACACAGTAAATAAAAGGTATAGGGAACACTTACAGCTTCTGTAAAAGACTGGGGGTGGGAAAAGGATATAGAAGCAGGGCCTTCCAAATTTTTTGCCACATTTTGGCCCTGGCGCGCAAGGTGATAGAAGGTTCCTCTTTTTTTCTGAAGTAAAGGTGAGATGGCTCTCAACACAGAGGAGCATGAGCAGATCAAGTCACTGAACAACAAATTTGCCTCCTTCATCGACAAGGTAAGCTTCCAACTTTAGTACACTGACTTTCAAATACTGAGCACTTTCTAGATATACTTATGAGAGTGTTGTACTCCTCTCACTCACTTCATTGCTTAGCAAACTCTTAGAGCACTGGACACGTTATTACAGCATTGAATGAACGTTACACTTGGTGCGATTCTGTAACTTGTGTGGATTACATTAGTAAATTGCCTTTTTCTTCTTTTTTAAGGTCCGATTTTTAGAGCAACAGAACCAGGTGCTCGAGACCAAATGGTGCTATTTGCAGCAACAGGAGCTTAAAAGTGCTGGCACAAGGACCCACTTGCCTAGAAATCTGGCTGTTTCAAAACCGGCTGCACGTGGTGAGAGACGCTGTGGGCTAGAGGGGCATTTTACCACCACTCCCCCTTTTGTTACGCCTATGTTGTCCTTCACAGTGATGGTCTTGGGCTGGGCTCATATACTGAGGGCCCTTATTTGCGGCACCCTGACTCTGTGCTCCTGCGCAACTTGACTCAAAGGCCAAGGAAGGCTGGGACGGTGCAGATTGTGCCCAGAGTGGGCCGAACACAGCTTGAGGGGTCTCTCGCCGAGGACAACACTCCGCGGACCCCAGAAGAGGAGAGACACCGTATAGGGGAAGCGTGTGCCTTAGTCCCCACGAAGGAAAACAAAACAGGCCACCTACGACAATGAGCGCGCCAGAGCAACAACCCCCACCGGCACCAGCTGGAGCTCATTCGTCATCGGCGCCATTGCCCCCCTTTAGTCAGCTTGCGGATCCGGCTATGGCCGTGCCATGGTGACGCCTATGGCTTGGCCGTCTGGAGAACTACTTTTGCACCACGGGAGAGAAAGATGGCGCTGTGCGCAGATCATATATGCTACACATGGGAGGTGATGAGCTCCACGAGCTGTTTGACTCTCTATGTGAGACGGGAGACCTGACGGATTTTGATGCCCCGGTAACTGCACTAAACAAACATTTAGATCCTCAACTGAATCCCGACTATGAGAGGTTCAAACTGCGCCAGGCCCAGCAGAGGGAGACGGAGTCAGTTGATATGTTCTACGCGAGATTGCGAAAGCTGGCCACAACATGCGTAAGACTGAACCAGCACGAGGAAATAAGGGCGCAGATAATTCAAGGGTGCCGTTCCAAAATGTTGCAGAAACTGATCATGCGACAGCCGGGGATATCCCTTTACAAGATCCTCATCCTAGCGCGCTCACATGAACTCTCCGCCATACGGGAGGATGCCATGGCAGCGGTAAGGGGACAGACCATCGCAGCAGCACCATCCCCACGGATGGTAGCAGTCAAAGAAGAGCAGGTAGATGCCATTCATACTCGCCCAAGCCCAGGACGGCAACCCGGTACCCCCAGACAAGAGAAAGAGGTCTGTGGCAGCTGCAGGTATGAACACAAGACTCCAGGGAGCTGTCCCGCAAAGGTCAAAGTATGCAACAAGTGCCAGAAGGGCAATCACTTTGCAAAAGTGTGTAGGATGGTGAAAAGCAGGCTCTGAGATCCCAGAGGGAAGGTGGCCGCAGTCAAACACAGAGAGAAAGAAGTGCATGCGATCCAAGCACAAGGGGACACAAAGCTACCAGTGTATGATGAAGAAGAAGAGGAAGACGTGTTCATCATATCCTTCACAGGAGGAAGGCAGTGTAAACGACGACCACCACCCATGAGTATGGTCAAGATCAACAACACCCAGGCCACGTGCTCATTGACACAGGTCAATGTGATGGACAATACACTGTATCAGCAACTGTATCCCAAACCACCACTATCACCCAGCAACACCAAAATATATACGTATGGAGGATTAGACCCCCTCCCACTGCAAGGCACAATAGAGGTACCAGTCGCAAATGAAGGGTACAGCACCCAAGCCAAATTCTACGTAGTGAAGAGAGACCGTGGCACTTTGCTGGGGTGCCATACAGCAGAGGACCTTGTGCTAGTGTTCTTTGCACACCAGGTGTATGAGTCATATGCCGAATCCATCCTTAAGGATTTTCCCCAGCTATTCAGGGGACTGGGGAAGCTCAGAGGCAAGCAGGTGAAATTACATATCGACGGAGCTGTGACACCGGTGACACTGAGACACCGTAGGTTACCTTTTCATCTGCGCCCGGCTGTGGAGAAGGAACTACTGATGTTGGAGAACCAAGGAGTGATTGAGAAAGTGGATGGGTCCACGCCCTGGGTCTCGCCACTGGTGATCGCGCTGAAGCCAAAACAACCAGGCGCCATCTACCTCTGCGTAGATATGCGCCTACCCAATCGGGCGATCAAGCGGGAGCGTCACATTACACCCACGATGGACGACAGCATCGCGGACCTCAACGGTGCACAATGGTTCTCGAAGTTGGATCTCAATTCTGGCTACCACCAACTCTAACTAGACCCTGGCAGTTGAAATATCACCACCTTCTCAACCCACGTCAGACTCTGACGGTTCAAACGGCTGGGTTTCGGAATCTCGTCTGCAGCAGAAGTGTTCCAAAATGCCATCCGAGAGACGCTGTATGGACTGGTGGGGGTAATCAACTTAAGTGACGACATCCTGATCTTCTTGGAGACCAGGGAAGAGCATTATCTCCGCCTTAAAGCCACTTTGCAGAGACTCTTAGATGCTGGCCTGACATTGCACAAGAGCAAATGTGCTTTCTATCGCTCATCCATAGACTTCTTTGGATACATTTTCTCGAAAGATGGTTTACAGGTGGATCCAAAGAAACTGGAAGCCATCCGCTAAGCAACGACTCCCCAAAATACCACAGAAGTCAGGAGTTTCCTGGGAATGGCTACTTATTGTGGCCAGTTCATTCCCCAATTGGCCACGATGGCTGAACCCCTAAGACAATTAATGAAGGTCAATCACAGGTGGAAGTGGACTGCCGAAGCAGACAGAGCCTTCCAGGACATCAAAGGGGCACTGCTGGATAAGGCAACCATGGCGTACTTTCACCATAGAAATAGGACGGAAGTGGTGGTGGATGAAAGCCCGATGGGGCTGGGAGCGGTCCTCATGTAAGAACAAATTCCCCAAGAATGGACCCCGGTTGCGTATGCCAGCAGAGCCCTGTCTGCAGTAGAGATGTGGTATGCCCAGGTGGAATGGGAGGCACTGGCCATCAGATGGGCATGCAAGCACTTCCATCTATATCTGTATAGCCAGGAATGCCAAGTCGTTACGGACCACAAGTCGCTAGTGTCTCTGTTCGCTGGATCAATGAGGTTGGCTCCCCCGAAAATAGAGAGGTGGGCGGTCCTGCTAGAATCATATCATTTCACAGTTGTCTACCGCCCAGGGGCAGGTAACCCCGCTGACTATTTGTCGAGGCATCCACAGACAACTTCCTCGGGAGTTCCAGAAAGCGAGGATGAAGAAAAGATGGAAAGTTTTGTTAACCTGCTGATACAGGTGGCGTGTCCGGAGTCAAACAAGGACCGTGCCATCACCCGGAGGCCATGGGTCAAAACAGGTGGAAGCATTTCCTGGAAGGGTTAAAAGCCTATGATCCAGAGGAAAGAGTGGCAATGCATGGACTGTGGAAAGTCAGAGAGGAATTATCTGTTGGTGGTGATGGCCTCCTGCTACGAGTTCAGAAGATAGTGATCCCCCACAGCCTGTGGGACAGAGTGGTGAAGCTAGCTCATCAAGGTCATCAAGGAGCGATGAAAACAAAAGCGAGACTGCGAGTGAAAGTATGGTTGCCGGCCTGGACAAAAGGGTAGACTTGTTTGCGGGGAACTGCCACTCGTGTGTCATAAACTCTAGTGACCCTCCCACCAACCCGGTGATTACTGAACCACCTTGCTGCCAGCCCTGGTCAAAGTGAGCATGGATTTTGGAAGTTTTCCAGATGGCAAACTAACAGTGATTTTGATTGACTCATTCACAAAATTCCCGGTAGTAGAGACAGTGGTCTCCACCTCATTCGAGAACCTCAGACTGGTATTGGAGTGCCTTTGCCACATTTGGCCTTCCAGATGAAAATCGTACCGATAACGGCGCCCCATTCCAAGGGCAGGACTTTAAGACCTTTCTAAATGAGCTAGCCATACGCGATCGCAAATAATGCTATACTGGCCGCAGGCCAATGGCGATGTGGAAAGGTTCATGCATAATCTGAATTGAGTGTTGAGAATCGCTGTGGAAAGGGGTGAAGATCTCGAATGTAGTCTCCAACAATTTCTGCGTGCCTATAGGCAGACACCACACAGCACCACGGGGTGTGCTCCTGCTGCCCTGCTGTTCAAAGTTGCCTCGCATGACTGCATCCCGGCTGGAGCTTGATGGGAACCGCCGGCACAAGATGTGGCCACCAACAGGGGAAACACGTCAACAACCAAGCCACGACCCAAAGAAGAATGCGATGCCGGGACTTTCAGGTGGGCAACAAGATGGTGGTGAGAAACCGATGACCAGGAGGTAAGTTCTTGACTCCTTTTGAGCCTGAGGTGTGGAGAGTGGTGCGAACTCAGGGGTCCATGGTGACTGCCTGACGTGGTGAAAGACAGGTGACAAGGAACATTTTGCATTTCAAACGAGCGGGAGTGACCATGGATGATTGCCAAGAAACTGAAGAAGAGGATACCGTCAGAGAGGCTGACCAGGAAGTCAACGAGGAGTCAGGAGGACAAGCGGCGCCCAGACAGATGGAACCTCAGCCCGCAGAGGAGGACAGGGAGATGAGGTTGAGTAGTCGGAGTAAGAGGTATCATCTTCGGCCCAACCCGGCTACCAGTCAGCGGCTTCGAGATTGTGCATGCTAAGAGACACTGAAACATAGGGTAACGTGTGCCCTGGCAAGGATGGCACCCTAAAGAGACTGTGAACATTGTTGTAGATGATCTGGCCAACGGGGAGGTCAGCCGGCCACCACTATGGCCAGGGCGTGAGCAATGTGGAGAACATTTATCATGTAGTAGCTGTGTTTCGATCTCTCTCTTTTCTCTTTTCTCTCTTGCTCTGTCTCTTTCTCTCTCTATTTCTCTATTCTGTTATTCTGCCCTCTTTCTATATGCCCATCCCTCCATCCCCCCTTGGCTCTTTTCTTCCATCCTTACTTGCTGTTTGTTTTGTTACTATGACAGTTGTGGTTATGACTGGTTCAAATATGTGGGTTGTCTTGTGGAATAAAATCCTGGAGGGATGTAGAGAGCCACGAGGGTTCTACTATACTTTGTTGCCCGTGAGGTCGCAGGGGCGGGCTTCGGCCCCAGGTAATAAATGAGTGGAGGTCTGCGACTTGGCAGTCCTCACTTCGAGAGTGTAACGCATGCTGTCGTGCTGTTCGATCTGCCGCCACACAGCGCCAACATTACACCTATTAACACACCTAAAGAGGTTGGGCTTGTTTCAGGGAATAAAAAACAGTATCTGGAGGCTAAAATGAGTTTCACTATATAGGATCTATGGTTAAATTAGAGTCCTCCCAAACAAAGAATAACTTATGGATTGCTTGCCTGCTCCTTAAACTCAGATTGGGTTTTTTTATATAAAAAAAACACAACCCTATGTAGGTAAACAAGATTCAGTGTGTTGTGCAAAGGAGAGGTAGCCTCGGCCAAGCATGGTGCAACATCGGTGCCAAACACTTGACAGTCGTGGTAGAGATGCTGTGCTCGCTGACCAACTCAAAGTCTTACCTACTGTTTTCACCACATAACTCCCTCTTCCTCATCCCGACAGGTACGAAACTGAAATCAACAAGCGAACAATGGCAGAGAACAATTTTGTGGTGCTCAAGAAGGTAAGCAATACATGCACAAGTGATGGGAGGTGTTACTTAGGAATCATATGAAGAGCAGCAGGCTTGACAGCACAAGGCCTGGCAAATTAATAATAAACCCGGAGAAACAAGAGGCATGGTCTAGGAGAAGAGGACAGGTACTGTAACCTTTCACATTCCTTCCGCAGGATGTGGCCGCGGCCTACATGAAGAAGGTGGATCTGGAGTCCAAGGTGGACTCATTGACTTCAGAGATCAAATTCCTCCAGTCTGTCTTCGAGGCCGTAAGTGCTCTTCTTCTGCACTGTAATCTTCAGATATGTTGTTAAACTCCCTTGACCAAGATGGTAGATGGACAAGACTTCTGACTGAGATTCGATTGACAGAAGTCGTGACTCTCACATTTGAGTACTGAGTTTGGATTGACAGGGTTTCTGACTGCACAATACTACCACTGACTTTCAATGGAGAGGTAACCTAACTACAGTTGCCCTGACATGTGTTTATCTGGAGAGGAATGATCCATCCCTGCTGTTTTCTTATAGTGAGCTTCTATTGGCTGAAGATCTAGATTTCACCATAGTGCTCTATTTCTTTTACTTTGGGAAGGGTCCAGGCTGCAGCCTCTTTATCCTTCTGTGCACTGGGCATGAGTTCTAGGCTCTGTATCCCTGCTCTGAGGCCAGACTCCAAAAATTGTAACCAAGCCTCAATAATGTCTGTTTTTAAGTTTCCATTTTTCAGTACTAAGGTTGTCTAGATAGTTACCCTACATCAGATATACATTTCTACAAGTACTGTCAGGGCCATATATGGTTAGACTTAGCTTCTACTAGTGGGTGTCCTCTTTCAGTGTCTCTGTGCTGAGCTTCCATTGACTGAAGCTCTGACTCCCAGAAACCGGTACTGATTAAACCTGTACCATTCCTCCCAAACAAAGGTGTGTCTCCAACAGTACAGTATTTTTACATTGCTCTTCTGTCGACTGGTATTCTGGTTTCAGTACTGCGTGCCTGCACTTCAAAGATAATTCTGGCTTAAGTACTTACCTGCTGAGGTTCTGTCGCCGGAAGTCCTGGCTCCCATAGGAATCTACTGAAGTTGCAGTTACTGGAATGTATTCACCATTGTATTTATTTATTTGAGACTTTTAGATAGCGCTTATTCACTCTGGAGTATGTGGGTGCTGCACACATAGAACAACAATTTAATGTAGAAGTTACAATAACACCAGTTAAAACAAAGAACACAACTCAAACAAGTACCAGGGAGTGGGAGGATCTAATACCCAAGAAAATGCAAGAGTCTTCATCTGGAGAGGAAAGGAACCAGAGGTATACATTGTATGGGTCATCATTAGTCAATATGTCTATACTGAGCTTGCACTCAGTGGAGTCTTACCTCCTGTATTTCTGTACTGCGCTTCTATACCAGGAACCATGTCTACAGTATTCGTGTTCTGAGCTTACACTGAAAAGAGTCTTGCATCCAGTATTCCTGCATTGCTCTTCCTGTCATATGAATACTCTCTGCAGTACTCCTTTAGAGTGTTTCCATTGCACACCCTGGCTCCAATACACCTGTACGTCGGTCTGTCTGCAAATACCTTGGATCAAGTCCTCCTGTACTTCTTCAGTCCTGAGCTCTTGGTCCCAGGTGTCTCGGCCCCAGAAATCCTTTAATGAGTTTCTGATGACAGTCCAGGCTCTAGTGTTCCTGCCCTGAGGCTCTCGTGACACACCCTGGACCCCATAATCGTGCGCTGAGTTTCCTGAGCAAGAATCCAGTCACATGTATTCCTGGATAGATGTTTCCATTCACGGGAGTCCTGGCTCCAGTACTTCTGCACTAAGCTTGTAATGTCAGAAAACCCAAGCATTTCTATACTGATCTTCCACTCACAGGGCCCTCTTTCTAGTATTTCTTCACCTTGTTTCTGTCGACGGTTCTAGACCCAGTACTCATTTACTGTACAGTACTTCTGTACTGAATTTCTGTAACAGAAGTACATTTCCCATTCTGTTGTCTTGTGCTGCCACGGAAATTAGTTTTGGATACTATTATTATCTAAACTAAGTTTACGGTTTCAGAAACTGTGATCATATCCATGTGTGATATATTACTTCAAACCATTATTTATTTAGGTAGAGATTGAGTCAGATGTTGTGGAGTATGGCTGAGGTTGTCCATATCGCTCAATGGGATGCTATATTGTTAGATGGGATCTCACAGAGAACGGTGCAGTGGTTCTAGAGATCCCAGCACAGAAAGTGAGGCGTAAACCGTAACAAGCATTGGGTTGAAATGACATCTTCATTTGATTTGCAGCAAATGGCGGAGTTGCAATCACATATGTTGGACACGTCTGTCATCCTGTCAATGGATAACAACCGAAAGTGGGACAGAATGGCCTCCTGGCAGAAGTCAAAGCTCAATACGAAGACATTGCGAACAGGAGCAAGCAAGAAGCGGAGCGGGAATTTGCAAACAAGGTATGAAACCTGGAATTTACAAAGTACATTTGCTTTTCATTGTGGACCAATGATAGAAATTTTAGGACACTCCCTAAATGAGAACATGTGTCCTTTTTAAATTTCACTTCATTCATTGCCATTTTGCAGCCCTCACATACCCTTCATCCCACTTCTCAGTTCCCCCAAACACAAACACCAGTTATTCCGTTTACTTCCCATCTGTATCTTCTAAACACTCAAGTGGGGAAGGCCCCTTGCTTAGGCAACCTGCACTGAACCGGACATCGAGGGGTAAAATCAGCAATGTGCCTTGGTTATTGGCAGAGACATTTTGGAAGGAATATGAGTTTTCTTAGTACTGCCAAGCCTAAATGGATGTTAATTGTGACGAGAGCAAGGCAGTGCTTAATTTGTGCTTGTCATGTCACGAAGGTAGAAAGCAGAAAGCTGCAAAAGTGAGCTGAAGGGGCAGTGAGTGGCCGTAAATGGTTAAAAGAGGCCCGAGATGGCTTCAGGATTACGCTGCCTAAGTAGTCTGTGCTCGCACATTTAAATGCAGCAGCCACTAGTTTCAGAGGAGAGCTTTGGGCACCAGCACGTTTTTATTTACAAATTAAGCAATGGTGCAAAGAGATCGGAAAACACAAATTTAGAGACGAAGCAAGAGGTTGCAGTTAAAATCTGTTTATCTAAGCATGGATAATGTGGAAGGATACTCCAATATCTCTGTGCAATCCTGACATTCCATGAGGCAAGCATATCATACATAAATGAAGAAGAATCAAGCCAGACTGTGCACTATACACTGCGTTTGTCTGCTTATTCAACCAGAAGAGATAAGGAAGTAAAACGCACACTGTACATCCTCCAAAGATAGATATCTGTGAAACAAAGAGTACGGGGCAAACACGTTCACAGAATATATAGTATGTCCTGTATTTAGTAACCCTAGGCTCGAATCCTGGATCCAGATTTTCAAGATGGGGAAGCCTCACCCTCATAATGTGGCATGCTTCATTATGGGCTTCCTTACTTCATCCTGGTAAGATTAAACTACCAGGGCAGGCTCAACCTCACATTGTGAGAGAGTTCTATATTTCCTGGGCAGATCTGAAATCCAGATATAAAAATACCTTAGGGTAAATCTGCCATAGGTACCCTTGGTATGGTTAAAAGCTACAAAAGGGGATATTGTAGGTGCTATGACCTTCTCGTCTATTTGTCTGATTATTGCCCTCTATTAAAGGCTCCACAAAAAGAAAAAAATGTGATAGTTTTAGACAAAATCCATCATACCTTCCAGGATAGAAGAGACATTCAGCTGACACAGGATAAGAAGAACCCTCACAAAGGTAGGACAGGTTAAAAATAAGTCTAGAGTCAAGGGCCATTATTTTACTTTGGGAGACTGCACCACAAAACCTAGCTTATCTATGTTTACACTACCTAAACATATGAGCCATGGGATAGATTGTATGAAGCACGTCAGTTGAAAAATAGTGAGGATACCTTATAAGCAGACATAGTACAGCCTTTTTCTTTTTAATTTATATTCCTGTGATGTTTTTGAAACTGAACTTTGAGAAGTTCTAGAGATATGGGATGGCCTTCAAATATTTGAAGTAGGTGAGGTTCTTGCTTGACTCTTTCCAATGTAATCTTGTTTATGACCCTCTAGTCCCAGAAGCTAAAGGAAGTGGCTGGCCAACACGGAGATAGTCTGTAACACACCAGGAACGAGATCTCAGACCTGAACCGGCAAATACAGAGGCTGAAGGTTGAGATTGACAGTGTGAAAAAGCAGGTATGACATGGAATTGTAAAAGCACTGGAGAGAGAGATAAACCACCAACCTGCCTATCTGGAACAACAACAAGACAACTGATGCGCATATCTACTAGTTGGGCATCAACAGACCTACAATGAAGAGAAATGCTCATGAAGATAATTGAAATGTGTGAAAAATCCCTAGTTATCTTGAGAGTGAGAATTCCCATTTTGCTTATTTGGAGCATTTTTATTTTATTTTTTACATAGTCCCCCCTTCAAATGGGCATCTTTATTTTGTCACGTGATAAGACGATGGTTAGTTATCTTCTCTGCTCTGTAGCACTCTATCTTACAACCTCAAGTGCTTAAAGACAATTATTTTGTCACAAACGTTTTTCATTGAGATTCACAATATCCTCAAAGTTGTAGGCTCAGAGCCTCTGTTTTCTATGCATATTGAATACAATAAAAAGTACTAAATTGCCCTTTGGTTAGTTTCATGAGCAATAGCAAAGATATTCTTAATTGCATGAACACACATATTCCTACAACTTAACGGAAAAACGGATATTTCTTAGAACATTAAGTAGATCTCACAATGACAAATGCTTTCCCTTTTTCCAGATCTGAAGTCTGCAAAGTGTTATAGCAGAGGCAAAGTATCGTGGAGAGCTTGCCCTGAAAGATGCCAGGCAAAAGCTGGCTGATCTTGAGGCTGCTCTACAGAAGGCCAAGGAGGAGATGCTCGCCAGCTGAAGGAGTACCAGGAGCTGATGAACCTCAAGCTGGGCCTGGATGTGGAAATTGCCACCTACATGTCCCTGTTGGAGGTTGCAGAGAGCAGGTGAGTGCCCAGCTTGCAGTCACACTGATACGCAAAGCGGGAGTCTAGTACAATCAGTGTAAACACCTACTGTACTCTGGAGCCAGTACAACTGGACATGTCATATTTAGCCATTGAGCGGTGGGTACAACCTGAAGTTTACTAATGATGCACATTTACAGCTCTTCCACCATGATTCTGAAAAGTGCAGCCCTGTGAAATGCTGACTCGACCAGTGTCTGAAATCCAAAATTTATGAAACTATTGGCAGTCTTCTTTAGGTTTATGGCTAACAACAATTTGTAGAATGTGAAAAAAGTATCTGACTGAGTGCCAGATAAACTTGGAATTTGATGCCAGCACATCAGAATGTAGAAGTCAGTGTGTGGACCAGGTCTGTGCACCCCTCGCACTGTTTCCCTTTTTAGAAGGATTTGCAAAATAGCAGAGCTAATGATTCTTTGCGTACACGCTAGCCGTCAGCCAGAAGAGTATGTGAACAGAAGGTGTCTGATTCACAGAATAAAATGTTTGGCACATTGTTCACACTCCCTTTAATTACTGAGATATCCTTAAGGAAATCTAAGAGTAGTGAAGTCTATGAGCCACGCCATCCAATAAATAAAACTTTATGCTTTGTCTGAAGAACAAGATTTGGTTTATGAGGCAATCAGCACCTCAGCAACACTATGACCATTGTAAATTTGTGCAAAAACCTACAGGTGAAAGGAAAAAGGGATGAGGACAGAGTACATTGTGACATTGCTTTCAATCTTATGTAAGATCATGCATAGTATTTGTCCCAAAGGAAAAGTTTAGCACGTATTTTATAATTAAGAATTACAGTGAATGCAAGTATTAATTTCTGAGTGGAAAGGCGAAAGAGTAAACTTTACGGTGAGTATTTGTGGTAAACAGAAAGGAATGGTAACTTTTTGTATAGGTATCTGAAGTAATGAAACTACTGTCACTGACTGTGTGTGATGACCTTAATTTCTGTGCCTTTGCATGTGTATGCAGGAAACAATGCAGCAATATTGAAACACTATTTCTGCTTGCTGATCTTGAGTAATCTGCATTTAAGTGAGAAACCCTACGGCTGCATTACCCCTTAACTAACACTATTTTCTTTCTTTTTTAGGATGTGTGGCGAGGTTCAAAATTCTGTTAGGATCTGTAAGTGCATTAGATCACTGTTTTCACCTGCAACTATTAGCTTATCCTTAATCTTGTGCCGTTTTTTTGATGGTTGCAAATGATATAGCTCACCAGCTAATGAAAGTGTGGATGATGAATTGTGTCCACCCTTCCTTCAGCAGCTTCATTTGACAAAGGTTCTGCTTTCATTGTTATGCTCACAACCCCAGTCCAGGAGGTAGTAGTGGACAAAGCTATGGACAAGGAGCCGGTGGATGCAGCAGGCAGAGTCATGGCTCAGTGGCCGTGGCCTCAACAAACTCCTCCTCTAAGAAGAAATATTATTAAGGCAGACGCTTACCAGACCCTGTGTGAAAGAAGAGCCTTCCTGCCATCTGACTTCAGCACTGACCCCTTCGAGTCCATCCATCCCACCTCTCTGACATATCTCCCTCATCAGAAAGACTTTAGCTGCCGATCTTAAGCTGCCTGTATCTATGTCATCCCAAGGTTAGGCAAAGCATTCATACAAGTTAGTCCATCAAGCAGATATACATTGCCACTGACTGACCTGGGGGTCAGAAGTGGAGATAAGCTCTGTGTTGGGAAACTGCCAAGTGGTATTGGCCGGAAGGGGGAGTTGGCAGTGGGCTAACCCTTCCATCGCTGCGCCGGTTATCTCACATTTCTCTTTACTGCTGGAGCCACTGAGGCCTGTAAGCTCTATGCCACAGAACTAGTTATTGCTACGCTGCTGTCTTTGCCTTGAGCATCCTTGCACTCTTTACACCAGGGAATCTTGTGCTTACCTGTTGCTTTACCTAGAGCATGTCAAGATCATGTGGGCGAATGGATCCATTGAAGAGCCACCTAAAAACTGTTGTTAGGACTGTCGATTAACAAATAATCTAAAGGCAACATTATATAATTGCCTTCCGTAGTGTGTAAAGGGCTATAGACGGAAACAGGATTGTGTCCTCTCTTCTTGAGTGATAGACCTCAAAGACCCTGTTAAACTTTGTTTTTATTTTTCTAACCTGATTAGTTTGTAAAATAAGCACCTCATCGCCACAATCTATATTTAGAAAACCATTCATGATTTCTACATGTAACACTCATGTGACTCCATGTTTTTGAGTGTATCAGACTGGTAGGCTCCCTGGTGCCTAAACTTCCTGGTATTGCTGGTTGACGGTGCTCAGGACTGGGACCTCTCAACCATCATTTGTCTCTTATTTAACTGCATATCAAACTCAAACTGCATTCTTAGTCTTGGTGTTTCAGCCTTTGGTTTCTCTAAGCCGATAAAAACAACAATTAGAAAGTAACAGAGTCTGGGAGCACACTTATAAGAAATGTAACTTACTACTTCTGGTATAGAGCCTGTCAGAACACCACCACCAATATATTACATTGACTTTTGTCTAAGAGTATAGAAAAGATGGAATGCAAGTACTTCAGCTAAATTCATGAAAATCCAGAATATGTCACAGCTCAAAGTCCACCTTTTTACCAACTGCTTCGATAACTACCACGGAAAGAATTCACCTTCTGGGACCTGGGGTGTTGGAGGCACATTTACACTTTCCACAAACCTCCTGCTGAGAATAATGGTTGTATTTAAGGTGTGTTACTGAGTTGTTCATCCATAACACCTACCTATGGAGGCATGGTATGCCTTTGCTAAGGTTCACAACACTGTAACATGATAGTTTCTGAAGGAATAAGACAATCCTTGCACAACTGTTCCCACTGTTGCAGTCCTTGAGACACGACCCAATCTTGACTAGTTTTCCTGCTACCCCTTGGTCTCCCTTCAGTTCTCATTTTGTGCCTCTTAAATCTCATCATGCAGGCATCAAAAGCGTACACACTGCGCAAAGTGCAAATCACCAACGATAAAATATTGTACCCAAGAGTCTAAGACAATCTCAATCAAAGTGCACGCAGCCTTCAACCGACTCTAGTTGGTACAAACAATCATCACTCAAATGGCTTTCAACAAACTACAGTGCTTTGCGCAGGAATGGCGAATCACCACACCAGTCCCAAGCGGAATGTCTCAAGTATATGAATCATTGTTCTGTAAGAATGTCTAAGATACTTCTTTGTGAGTGCCGATAGTCTACTCTTTGGACATGACGAGGGATAGGAGAGAGTACAATCGGGTTCTTTGTGTACAACAGGTGTGTGGTACAAACCAGTGGGCACACATTTCCACATGCACAACCATCAACTTGTCCACCATAAACTTACTCCGCTGCCCAAGCAACAAATGTGAATTCTAGTTCTTATTGCAACAAACTATACAGTCAGTGGAGTAAGAAAGGCCCTCGCAGCCCCCGCAGGTCTCACTGGCAGGAGAGCTGCTGAGAAAGCCCTGGGGGCTTCCCTCCATATTTGTTGCAGGGGGCCCCCTCCAGTTTCGATACGCCACTGTTTTACAGTGGCTGGGAGTACAGTGATGTTGAGGACAAGAGGGGTTTAGGCAGGGGGAAAAACACTCCAAAAAAAATACTTGAGGGAAGAAAGAGTACCTCGAGGAAGGAAGGGGAAAATAAGCTTAAAGAGAGAAGTAAGCTTACACATTCCCTGAGGTCATATTTTAGGGTTAGGCCTGAGGTGGTTAAGCTTGTGCCTGGACAAGCAAAGGCTCAGACTAAAGCGGTGATGGAGGCCTTGGATTTACAGTTTACTGACTCTCTTGGTGATGTCAGGGGAACTGTTGAAAATAATGTCCCTCTGTCCTCTCAAGCTAATGGATGTTATGAGGAGGGTCATATGTTGGGAAAGACCCCCCCCCACACACAGACTGGTAGGAAACATTCTTCCTCCCACAGGTACTAAGTTCGACTCCGCCGGTCTCTTGAATACAAGATCCCCCAACACCGTTAGAAGTGGCAGCCCCTTTGGCCTCTGAAGCCCCTACTCTGTCTCAATGTTCTTCGCTTGAGGCAGTGATCTTCTCCATCTCAGAGGATGTAAAAAAGGTTTTGCAAACTCGGAAATAAATCAAAGGGAGATAAGGGAAGCTTGTGAGGTATTGGAAAGACAGATTGATGGTTTGACAGAGAGAACTCAGGCTCTTGAAGATGCTATGGGTGGTATGAAGAAGGAATTGAGTCGGCAAAGGGAAGAGATTCAGGTGTTAAAAGGGAAAGAGCAGGTGCTACAAAAAAGGCTAGAGCATCTGGAGAATTATTCACAAAGGAATGACTTAAGACTTTTGAAAGTACCGGAAGGTGTGGAAGGGAGTGATTTAAAATCCTATGTGGTCTCCCTCATTAAATCTGCAGTTGGGCTTGAGGAGAGTAATGAAGAGATTGGAAAGGACATTCAGAGAGTTCATCAGGACCCTTTCAAGAGGCGAATGAACAGTAGTAAACCTCAAAGAATCTTGATGCATTTTTTAACTTATGAGTTGAAAGAGAAGATTCTGTCTAGAGCATTAAAACAAAAGACCTTAAAAGTAAATGATGTTATATTTGAGATTAGGTCTGACCTGTCTAGATCTACCATGGACAGGCAGTGGGAACTGGGAAAGCGTTTGGGAGAATTTAAGAGTTTGGGGGCTTCGGCCCAGTTGAAATTCCCAGTGTTTCTCCGAGTCATGTATAATAACAAAATGCATAACATTAGGTATATACACGAAGCGGATGAGCTACTGGCAGTTATTAGAAGCGGGCAGACCGTACATTATCTAAATACACCAAGGAACATAGGGGCGCTCTAAAAATGGGATCAACATCGGTCTCTATATTGGGTGGGTTCTCCATGGGAGGGATGGGGGGGGTGGGAGGAGGTTGGGTGGGGAGAATTGGGGAGGGGAGAAAAAAGAGCCTTGTTCACCCCGGTTACTTTTTGTACAGTATTTGAGAGATAACTAGTATGGAGAGAGGTCAGGGGACAAGAGGAATACTATTGCAAATTCTGTCTTGGAATGTTAATGGTTTGAGAACTAGAGGAAGAAGAGACAGAATACTGCAGTATTTGCGAGATTCGACAGCACAAATTTTGGTTTTGCAAGAGACCCACTTAGCAAAAGTTAAGAGTATGAAGTTATTTGAGACGCAGAGGTGGGTCCAAACGTGTATGTGTACTGAGCATAACTTTCATACCAAAGGTGTGGTTATTTTGTTCAAATGGTTACAAAAAGCCAATATAGTAATATTGGAGGTCAGATCAGACTCAGCAGGGTGCTGGGCTATAGTCAAAGTACAACTTAATGGCAGAAACTTTGTTTTAGTTGGGTACTATAGCCCTAACTGTGATGATACAGAACTTCTTAGACAGCTTTTCTCCCAGCTTCTTGAATTTTCGGACCCAGTTATCATGATGGGAGATTTTAATGTTGTGTTAGATAATAAGGTGGAGAGGACGGATAACTGCAAGTCTTTAGGTACTCCAAAGCCTCAACAATATTTAAGGAGGATGATGAAAGAATTTGTTTTGTGTGACATATGGAGACAGAGAGTTGGAAATTAAAGCGATTTTTCTTTTTTTAATAAAACATATAGACATGCCTCCCGAATAGATTACTTTTTGCTAGATAGACGATTGAGGGAAGCCGTGGAGGAGGTAGCATATTTGCCATCTCACTTTTCTGATCATGCGGCGATTGTATTAGATATTACCTTTTTACAGAGGATAACCAGTAATAGATGGACTATTGATCGCTGTGTACTATTAGATCAGGAAGTTGTAATGCAATTACGTAAGGAATCAGAGTTTTTTTTGTTTTAATGTAGGGTCTGCTTTGTTGTCGGTTGTGTGGGACACTTTCAAGGCAGTTATAAGGGGAAGGATAATGAGTATCTCACATTATAAGCATGAGTTGTTTAGAAATGAAATAAAATCTCTAGAACAAGAAATGTTGAAGAAAAAGGTTGAGTTGATGGAGACAGGGAAACGGGTGAGATAGAGGCTTTGAGGGCTAGTTTGGATGGCTTCAGACAACAGTTGGAGAATGTATTACAAGGTAGAATTATAAAAAAGATGGTAGGCAAGTAAATTGGCTCATTTGGAGTATGGGGAAAATGCAGGGAAGTTATTAGCTTGGAAGTGCAAAGTAGACCAAGTTAGGAATTATATAAAGGAAATCTAAAAGGGTCAGTTAGGGGAAAAAGCAGTGAATAGTAACACCATTGAATTGGCCTTTCAGAACTTTTTTACAGTTGTATACAGAGGAGTTGGAGGTGGGAGATGATATAGTTGAGGATTGGCTGGGGTCTGACATACCTCCTTGTATTTCACAGCAGGAGCAGGAAGCACTGAATGCTCCAATAACACCAGAAGAAATTAGGAGAGTTTTGAACAGTAGTAAGAGTGGGAAGGCCCCTGGCCCGGATGGCATTCCAGTGGAATTATATAAGGCACTAGGGGACACGATTATTCCAGCCCTAACTGAACTGTTTGGGGAAATTCTCGAGAATGAATGTAGCATACCTGCTTCGTGGAATGAGGCTATTATTACATTAATTTTGAAACCAGATAAAAATCCTGTAAAATGTGTCTCGTATAGGCCTATATCGCTGTTGAATAGCGATTATAAATTATTTGCTAAAATATTAGATGATAGGTTGAGCAAGATAGTGAATACTCTGGTCCATCCTGATCAGAAAGGCTTCTCTAAAGGAAGATATTTGCATGAGCTGACATTTGATTTGATTGGGGCGATAGATTTGGGTACATCCTTTGGGTCCCCTTTGGCAATTATCCTTATGGATGCAATGAAAGCGTTTGATCAGGTAAATTGGAATTATTTAAAATCAATTTAAAATCTAATTTAGGGGCCAAGTTTTGTAGGGTTTTTGACCAGATATATAAAGCTCCTTCGCCTAAGGTTCTGGTAAATGGGAACTTTACAGGGTCTATTGCAATCACTAGAGGTATGAGACAGGGTTGCCCATTGTCTTCTGTTCTGTTTAACTTGTATATCAAACCATTTGCCCGAAAGATTAGGCAGAACATACTTATCTCTCCCTTTTGTTGTAATGGTTGGGAAAAAAGTATCTCTATATGCAGATGATCTTTTGGTATACACTAATAATTTATTGGTAGCTTTGCCTATAGTTTTAAAATTGGCTGAGCAATTTGGAAGTATATCTGGATACCGGGTTAATGTGGAAAAAACTGAAACTATGTCATGGAATATGGAGGTAGGGTCGATACTGGGCAAGCATGAAATAAGGTACTTAGGTATATTAGTGACTCATGATCTTCACTATTTAGTGGAAAGGAACTTACGAAAGTTGTTAGCAGAGTGCAAGGGCACATTGCAGAAATGGGCACACCTCCCATTGACTATACTTGGGAGGGTTAACTTGGTTAAAATGTTTATTTTGCCTAAGTGGAACTTTTTGTTCTCAGCTATCCCTCTTATAATGCATAAAGGGTATCTTGAAAAAATGCAGCAGGTGATAAATGGTTTTATTTGGAGATCAAAGGGGCCAAGGATATCTTGGAAGAAATTACGTAGAAGAAGGGAAAAGGGAGGTCTGGCAGTGCCAGATTTGACATACTATGCTTGGGCTTTTCTACTTAAGAATTCAAGGATGTTATTCTCGTGTCCAGATGCTTCAGCAATTGGTGTCATGTACAAGGCTATGGTCTCAACTGTTAAAGGGGCCTCAAGACATTTTTTTCTCAAATTTGGTGATCCCAAGTTTTTCAAAAAGGTTAAGCTGAAAGTTTTGCATGGGCTTGCGAAGTGTTGGTATCAGTTGAGACAACTAGTTAAAGCTACCTATTATAGTTATGATGCACTTATCTGGGACTCTCCGGGTACTCCAGATTGTCTTAAAGATGTCTTAGCATTACCACTTAAAAAGGTGGGGGTAGAAATTTGGGGGATCTTTCTCAGGATGGATCTCTGTTCGCATGGGAAGAGCTGACAGAGATAACGGGTGGATCCCTGTCCAGATTGAAGTTCTTGCAGATAAAGGAATGGGCATGGGGAGTTAAGGGGGGTCTGGGTGCAGTTAACGTGTTGGAGGATTCTCTCCTGGAGCTCTCTTCTACTTCAGAGAAGCTTGCGGCTTGGTATTGGGAAATAGCGGAAATACTAGATGGGAATTTTATATTGCCCATAGATCTCTGGGGCAATTTTATGCCTAGTGAAAAAGTTTGCAGATGGTGGAAGAAGTCTGTGTTGATTCTCTATGAAGTAGTGAAATCAGCTTCACTGAGGAAAAATCACCTCTATACTTTACATAGAGCCTACATCTCACCGGATAAGTTGTCCAAAATTAAAAAAGGAGAGGTGGTTAAGGGCCTCATTACAACTGAGGAAATTCGATTTTTAATACGATCGTATCGACCCGCCATTTTGTGGCCCGCCGCCATTTTATGTTGCCTTCACTCAGGCAGCACAGCGAACGAAGTCCATTCTGCCTTTTCTGCTTATTCTGCAACATGGTGTTCAAAACAGCCTTCTGCCTCTATCTTTACAAGGCTGGTATTAAGGTCTGACCGAGTACACTAATCCCTGTCTGGTTTTCTAATCCTTGTTTCAACTATCTGTAGGCTCACACTATTCTCCGCCGATCTTATCTTATCGTCTGGCCTTCGCTGTCCTTTGCTAGTATTCTCTCATTTCACAACTGTCCTCCAAACGCACACAAACTTATCACACCACATGCAACTTCGTTGTGGATCGGTTAATGAATTAGTTCAAGGGAGGGGTGACAAACACAGCTGGAGGGGAGGCAACCTTAAGTCACTTGATACTTTGTTTTCCAATTCCTTCTATTGGTGCTGTCTTGTTTTCCGACATTTCTATTGGCTCTGTTCTATCTTTACATTATTCTTACTGGCTCCTTTCTATGTGTTCTGGGAGTGTATGTAGTTAATAAATGGTTTTTATACGGTATATAAGATTGTGCGCCACAAAGTAAAGTGGCAGTCTCCTGAGAACATACCTTGTGTACTTCTTGGACAACTGTACTAGCTGCAGCTAATAAAATCTGATCTTTTACGCCTGACAGAGTGTCCCGTGTCTCTGTTAGTTGAGGCAGGTGAATCCAAGGAGATTTTAGGCATACCCTGCGCCGCCAGGCCCATAAGGTTCTGGTTCTTCAACTGGCGCCCAACGTGGGGCGGCTTCAGCGGTACCGGTTCTGCCTGAAGGTCGTGAGGAACCCCGCAAGAAAATTCTGGAGGAATCGCGAGCCACGTCAAGCGACCCCTGTATGTCGAAGTGGTCCGAAGGTCTTTTTCAGCGCGGTTACTCCTTCCTGACGGCTACTGACGACTGCTGCCCTGACTGCCGCCCTGCCTTGGCCCTTTCTTTGATGATGTATGGTAAAGCGAGACGATAGACGGGCCTCTGTTGGTGTAAGAAGACATCCTTAGTTAAGTATTTGGTGGGTCGCGCCCACAAATTTTGGTCTTTGTTTTGTCCTTAGGTTCTTAGATTTTGCCATTGCAGTGGCCAAAGCCGAGGGGTAAGTGCATTTGTGCTGTGTAAACTGAAAGTTTTACCCCCTTGATGTTTGTGAACAGCCAGTAAAAATCGTGAGATGTCTGGTCTGACTAAGTTTGGAAAACTTTGTTGCTTTGGTTGTAATAGGGACTCCCAGCTTGAGGACTCCTGTCCGATTCCTTCGGTTGGAACTCCCACATATGAGCTCTATTCTAAACATGGTGTTGGTCCTATTGCCTTTAATAAGACATGGACCCGATATACAAAGAAAGATGGTGTTTTAAAATGGCCAGAAAATGGTAGTTTCGAAACTGATGTGCTAGATAATTTAGAAGCAACGTTATTTAAAAGAAAAGCCCGGCCGGCAATGTTTGACTCTTTTCGCCTTTGGCGTAAGGAAGCCAAACAGAGAGAAATTAAACAAGCGAAACGAGATAGGAAAACACAGGGAATGACGATTATACAGGCTGCTCAGCAATTCAAAGATGATGAAATAGATAATGCAATGGAAATTTCAGACAGACAGCATCGAATGGCAATAGATAAATGCTATCCGACGTTGCCTATCTCTTCCCTTGATAAGAGAAAAGATTTTGAGGAAGATTCCTTAATGTCCCACTTATTGAAATTGCCTCCGCCCTATGTACAAGGTGCTAATGCACCCCCGATGTTACAGCCTGTTCAGCCGCCAGTTGTGCTTCCGCCTGCTCCAGCTTTTCCACATTTGCCTCCTCAAGTATTGCCTATGCCAGCTTTGCCTTTAACTCCTTTGCCTTCTGCTCCTTTGGCAATTCCTAATGCTCCTTTAGTTAATTCACCTAATACCTTGTCCCCTATCCTTATGTCAAATTCTCCATCTACGTGTAAGCGATTTACAGATACTGTCTCTGGTCTCTTATCACCTTTCTTTGAAGCTTTAAATGTGTCTCCAGCTTTTTCTCGAAGACAGTCTCGTAGTCAATTCCCAGACTCCGAAGAGCGAGAAAAATTGGACTCACTTGCTTGTAGATGGATCAAGAAGGGTCCTCAATATAGTACGTCTGATATTATGTCCACCTTTCTGCAATGGAATGCACCTACGCAGAGATATGTTTTTAAAGTTATGTGCGATACTCTCGCTAAAGAATGGGAGGATATGAATTTGGGTTCGATCCCACAGGATTTGTTAGATGTTCAGGCTGACTTTGACAAAGGACTTATTGTGGGTCCTAAGGTTGAAAACGCTGTCAGAACACTTATTTCTTTCAGATCCCTATTGTTCTCACAGACTTTTCCTGATTCTGATCCTTCAGTTAGGACAGCACTGAAAAACTATCCCATGAGAGAGGTTTCTCCAATATGGAAGGAAGAAGTTGCAGCAGCAGGTGCTAATCCAGCTATTCCTGCGCATTTTCAGCGCATATGGATACATGTCCCCTGGAAAAGGTCTGAAGTTTTAGCACTTAAACAGTCACTACCAGATTCACGCAAAAATCCTGCTGGTTACTATAAAGAGTTGTCGCAAACAGTTGATGCATGTACTATGAATCTAGCAGATATTGACATGTTGATTGGAAATGTAGTTCCACGGACAATATGGGCTAAAATTCGTAGAGAGGATCACGCTCAAGAATTAGGCGGCGATTGGAACGCTATTATTGCCGCAGATAGAGGTCAAGTAGGTGGTGCAAAACCCGACGCTTTGATCTCAGAACTCCCTGGTAGGATTATTACATTAATGAAAACAATGATGCCTGCTTTGAGAGTTAATTGGGATAAGCTAGCAGCATGTAAACAAAAGAAAGATGAAAGTGTTTCCGATTTCTTTACCCGATTTGAGGAGACATTCATTGATCACAGTGGTCAAGATATGGCTACAGAAGGGGGACAGCGATTATTTGTGGATAAGTTCGTATATAACTTGCTTCCTGAACTATCACACAAGCTAAAAGACTCCGAGAGTTCATGGGCAGTTTCTTCTTCTGCCCAGATATTGGCTACTGCACAATATTATGAAAATAGAGACAAAGAAGAAAGGGAAAAACAAGAGAAAAAGACGAAAGAATTAAAAACTAAAGTTCTCTTGCAACAGGCTTATCCTCCTCGTTATGTTCAGCCTCAGTTTCAACAGCCTCCGCAGTTTCAGAGGTTGTATCAAAAGCCTGAACCATTCATTCCAAGACCTTTGCTAGGTCCCAATCAATGTGCTTATTGTAGGGAGGAAGGTCACTTTAAGAACAGTTGTCCGGCATTGTTGCAGCGTAATGGAGCAACATCTGCTCCACGAGGTCGTGGTGGTCCTCAGTCAGCAAATAGAGGTAGAGGTCGAGGTGTGTTAACCCAAGGGCAGCGTTCTTTTGTTCCTCCAAATTCCGGAAATTACTTTGACCAGCAAAACGTTAGGTCTACACAGTATTACAGTGAGGATCAGTATATTGAAGGAGGGAATGAAAGTCTTCATTTTGAATAGGACAGCCATGGACAAAGTAAGGGGGTTACGTCAATTCCAGTGGATCAGAATGGACCTTATGTTAATGTCACTACAATGGGTGTTTCAGAGCCATTTCTTTTAGATACTGGTGCCATGAGAAGCTCTATCATTCATTCTAAACTCCCTGGCGCACCTTTGTCTGGCTTAACGAATGTATCTGTAGGATTTTCTGGCGCCCCTGTTCGCAATCCAGTTTCTTGCCCTTTGCCTGTTTCAATAGGCCCTTATGATTTAGAAGCTCCACTTCTTCTGACGAATGGTTGTGGTGAAAATCTGTTGGGTTTAGATCTATTAAAAAGAATGCATGCTACGATATATTGTTCACCTTCTGGTGTATACCTCACTCTAGGACAGAAAATGACTAGTCCAATGTACTTATCAAAAGATCAATTCCCACCTGAATTGCTTTCTCTTCCCGAAACGCTTTGGGCTACGGGTCCGAATGACGTTGGTTGTCTTGAGATCCCACCTTATGTTGTTACTCTTAAGCCCAATGCTGAAATGCCACGTATTCCGCAATACAGAATCTCTACTGAAGGTGAGAAAGCACTTCTGGAAATTGTCCATGATTTGATTCAGAAGGGTGTGGTTGAGGAAACGAGAGGAAATACATGTAACAGTCCTGTTCTTCCGGTTCTTAAACGCACTGATCCTTCTCAGCCTCCTGTTTATCGTTTTGTAATTGATCTTCGGGAGGTAAACAAGATTGTCGTACCGCAGTTTCCTGTAGTCCCAGATATCACTGCTCTGTTGACGATGATACCTTCTACAGCGACTTGGTTTTCAGTTATTGATTTAAAGAATGCTTTCTTTAGTATTCCCATCGCCGAAGAGAGTAGAGATATTTTTGGTTTTTCCCTCGGAGGCCGAAGCTTCCGGTTTAAACGCGCACCTCAAGGTTATTGTGAAAGTCCCTCTGTTTACAGTCAAGCTCTAAAATGTCATCTTGATGCCTTTTCCTTACCGTCCGGTGCCGCTCTCATTCAGTACATGGATGACTTATTAGTTGCAGCTGATTCAGAGGAGATTTGCAAAAACGTGACCGTTGCACTGTTGCGTCATTTGTTTGATCTGAATCACAAGGTTTCTCCTTCTAAATTACAATATGTCTGTCGCGAGGTGACTTATTTGGGTCATCTCTTGTCAAAGGAGGGACGACGATTGACCCCCGAACGAATTCAGGCAATTGCACAAATGTCAGTGCCATCCACACAAAGAGAGGTACGTGCCTTTTTGGGCATTACTTCTTATTGTAGACAGTGGATTCCGAGTTTCTCTTTATTGGCTAAACCGCTGTTGGTGCTAACTTTAAAAGATACGCCTCAGCCTCTTCCGTGGACTGACGAATGTCAGAAGAGTTTTACTGATTTGCGTATTGCTTTGTGTTCTGCTCCTGTATTGGGTACTCCTGATTACAGTAAGCCCTTTACGCTCTATGTCCACGAAAGAGAGGGTTGTGCATTGTCAGTCTTAACGCAGCGTTTTGGAGATCAACAGCGACCATGCGCATATTTCTCAGCTACGTTAGATCCAGTAGCTAAAGCATTGCCTAGTTGTCTTAAGGCGACAGCGGCAGCAGCAATTTCTATTCGACAGTCTGCTGGAGTAGTGCTAGATAATACTCTCATTGTTATGGTGCCACATGCAGTGGATATTTTACTAAATAGGACAAAAACGCAGCATCTTACGAGTGCTCGGTTGTCCGGATATGAGCTGACGCTTTTGGCTAGTCACATACACATCAAACGATGTAATACCCTGAATCCAGCTACTTTGTTGCCTCTTCCAGAAGAGAGAGATGTCTCTGAACAGCATGATTGTTTTCTCCGTACTGAAGAAGAGACTAAGGGTAGAATTGACCTAAAAGACACGCCATTAGTGAATCCAGATGGAACACTATGGGTAGATGGTTCTTGTTTCAAGCTCCCGAATGGAGATACAGTTTCAGCCTACGCTATTACTACTTTGCATACGATTGTGGAGACAGCACGCATTAGACATAATTCAGCTCAGGCAGCTGAATTGATAGCCTTAACTAGAGCGTGTGTGTTATCCGAAGGAAAAAGAGTAAACGTGTACACTGATAGCCAATACGCTTTTGGTGTAGCGTTTAACTTTGGGCGCTTATGGAAGGAAAGAGGATTCTTTACTTCCCATGGTACTAAGATACAACATGGTCAATTAGTGACTGAACTTCTTGAGTCACTTACAATGCCTACTCAGATAGCGATCGTGAAGTGTAGTGCACACAAAAAGATTGTGGACGATGTTGGTCGAGGAAATGCATTTGCAGATGAGGTAGCGAAAAAGACAGCCAGAGACAACACAAGTCGAATGTATGTTGCAAGTCCCGCAAACTGCGTAAGAGAAAAGGGAATGTGTGAAGATACAGTAGAGAGTGTGAAATCAATTCAAGGAGAGGCTACGGAGAATGAGTTGAGAAAGTGGAAGGAAAGTACAGGAATGTTAGATGAGATGGGATGTTGGGTTGAATTATCAGAACATCAACGTTGGTTGTTACCAGATGCTTATGTACTACCTGTAGTTACTATGGCACATGGTCCAGCTCACCTAAGTGCAAAAGGAATATGTAAACTTCTGGCTCCAGTGTGGCAAAATGAGGGGATCCCAAAGTGTGCAAATAATGTAGTAAAACATTGTATTGTTTGCTTGATGTACAATCCGGGAAAGGGAACCCCAACTCCAGCAGGTCATTTTGCTCCTCCAACATATCCATTTGAGGTGTTGCAGATCGATTATATTCACATGGAACGATGCAACAACCTCAAATATGTTCTGGTGGTAGTATGTGCTTTTTCTAGATGGGTAGAAGCCTAGCCTCTGAAGGACAATACTGCTTTATCAACTGCCAAAATACTTTTGAAAGAATTCTTCCCTAGTTTTGGTTTGCCGCGCATTGTCTGGAGTGACAATGGGAGCGAATTTGTGGGTCAAGTCATGCAAAAAGTTTGTGCAGGTCTTGGCATAAAACAGAAGTTCCACGCGGCGAATCACCCACAGTCGGCTGGTTTAGTAGAATGCTACAATGGAACCTTGAAGCTTAAAATTGCTAAGGTGCAAGCTAGCACAGGACTTAATTGGCCTGATGCTTTACCATTGGCTCTTCTGTCCACCAGAACAGCAGTACACTCTCGTTTGGGGCTTAGCCCTTACGAAGTGATATTTGGTCGCCCAGCTAATGTATGGGGAGTTCCTCGCCCTAAGAAATACTCAGACTTGCCATACCCGATGTTGATTGACTACTTGCATGACCTTACAACTAAATTGCGTGTTCTTCATCAACAGGTTCAGAGTGCTCTACCAGAGGCTTCCACAGACCCAGGTCATTCCATCCGACCAGGTGACTGGGTCTGCACGAAAAATTTCCAACGACAGAGAAATTTGGAGCCCAGATGGAGAGAGCCACGCCTGGTTCTTTTGACCACAAGAACAGCAGTTAAAGTCGAAGGAAAGAAAAACTGGGTGCATGCCGTGCACTGCAAGAAAGTGCCTTTGCCCTTGCCTTTCGATCAGTGGGTCCGTAGAGGCATCAGTGACTCTGAAAGTGAGAAAGTTCCGCAATTTGTACCATTCAGTGATGCGCGTCTAATTGGAACACTTTCTGAGAAAGAGGACGACGACATCCTTCAAGAAGCAATACCATCGCATCGTCGCTTGAACACGACAAATCCAGGAACATTGTTTCAAAACCAGACTGCCTCTGGACAGGAACGCTATAATTTGAGACCAAGACCAAAGAACTTGTAAATTTCTCTCCTATGTAGTACTCTATCCCGGTTGCAGGGTCACGGTAGGAGTCTTAGTTACGACCTGAGTAAGTGGCAATAGGCCTGCAGGACCTCACAGTGTCATAGGACGGTAGATAATCGTGACTACAGTGATTGAGGAAGATTGCCGTGAGCATCCACTTAGAAAGATGGAGGCTACATTAGATAAAAGAGAAAGTAAAAATGTAAAGAATAATTGTAAAGAAATATATAGTCGTTGTAGTATTGCTCTATGCGTCATTATATTGTCGTGTATTCTTTTGGCATCTGTAAACTGGATCATTATTACTCTGCAGCAAAAAGTTGTCTCTTCTCCTACCTCTACATCTTCTTCTACTATCTCTCCGCACCTATTTCACACTCTTCCTCAGCATGAACTCATCAGAAGAACTGAATACTTTAACAATTCCTTCGTCCAGTTGTTACATCAACATCAGTTAGTGATCAATACAACTGACTGTTGGGTGTGTGGACTCATACCACATACGGTAGAAAAAGGAATGCCATATTTAGTTCTTCCATTCTCCTATGAAGGTTCCGCTTGGGCTTATTTTGTCATTTTCAATAATGCATATCAAAGTAAAATTAAACAACCTGTCAGTTCACATAGTGTTGGTTCAGATTTCAGTCATAGTTTATTGATAAAGGGAATGGTAGCTATGGCTAAAATCATGGAAAAAAGTGAAGCTTCCATAGATGAAAGAAAAGCATATACCAATTGGAACATAACTAATTACATTTCCAGCCTCAATGATAAGGTTAAGCAAGGAAAATCTCCTCCGATACGGGTCATACCCCAACAAGGAAATTTCTGTCTGCAAATAAATGGTAGAACTCCAAACACCGGACAAAGAGAAAGTTTATGTTCCCATACATATGTTTATTCAGCCCTGAATTCACCGCCGTTAGTACCATCTCAAGGTACATACTTCGTTTGCCACGATAGGGCTTATACATGGTTGCCAGCTGATTTCTCTGGTACTTGTTATATAGCCTTTCTTCTTCCCCCTACATACACCTCTCCTGCGAACCATCATAAAAATAGATATGGCAGAGGGATTGTGGATTCGAAAGACACAGCAGGACAAGAGGGAGGAGATTTCCTCAAAGGATTTCTTCCCTTCTGGGGTCCAATGGCCAACAGCAGAAATATAAGGCAATTGGTTCGTGTCGTAGAAACCACCATAGACATCACTGTAGGAGCTTTAAGTAACATCACAGCTGAACTACAGGCTGATCGTCTTATGACCTTGCAGAACCGTGTTGCCTTAGACTTTGTTCTTGCGGACCGTGGTGGAGTATGCAAATTGATCGGATCAAGTTGCTGTATTTTCATACCTAATGACGCTCCGACAGTATACCAAGCTATCTCTAAGTTACACATAATCTCCGAGTCGATTCATCAGGACGAAGGAGATTGGTCCTTTTCAGAGTGGTTTTGGGGAATACTGTCCAAATGGGGTTGGAAGGTATTGACATTCTTTGGAGTAATTTTAGCTTTTATATTCTCTTGTTGTCTTTGTATGCACTGCGGTCCTGCCGTCTGCAACCTATGTGCTACTGCATGTATTCCCAAACCCAAGTCACAAAGAGCAGAGAATATCAAAATGATGGTACAGCAACAGCTTGATGACCTCATGGCCATAGACATCGACTCAGATTAACATGAGTTTGTGTATCTTGCCTGAGTTCTGGCAAAAGGAGGGTCTGAGGAAATTCGATTTTTAATACGATCGTATCGACCCGCCATTTTGTGGCCCGCCGCCATTTTATGTTGCCTTCACTCAGGCAGCACAGCGAACGAAGTCCATTCTGCCTTTTCTGCTTATTCTGCAACATGGTGTTCAAAACAGCCTTCTGCCTCTATCTTTACAAGGCTGGTATTAAGGTCTGACCGAGTACACTAATCCCTGTCTGGTTTTCTAATCCTTGTTTCAACTATCTGTAGGCTCACACTATTCTCCGCCGATCTTATCTTATCGTCTGGCCTTCGCTGTCCTTTGCTAGTATTCTCTCATTTCACAACTGTCCTCCAAACGCACACAAACTTATCACACCACATGCAACTTCGTTGTGGATCGGTTAATGAATTAGTTCAAGGGAGGGGTGACAAACACAGCTGGAGGGGAGGCAACCTTAAGTCACTTGATACTTTGTTTTCCAATTCCTTCTATTGGTGCTGTCTTGTTTTCCGACATTTCTATTGGCTCTGTTCTATCTTTACATTATTCTTACTGGCTCCTTTCTATGTGTTCTGGGAGTGTATGTAGTTAATAAATGGTTTTTATACGGTATATAAGATTGTGCGCCACAAAGTAAAGTGGCAGTCTCCTGAGAACATACCTTGTGTACTTCTTGGACAACTGTACTAGCTGCAGCTAATAAAATCTGATCTTTTACGCCTGACAGAGTGTCCCGTGTCTCTGTTAGTTGAGGCAGGTGAATCCAAGGAGATTTTAGGCGTACCCTGCGCCGCCAGGCCCATAAGGTTCTGGTTCTTCACAACCCTGGCGTTCAAAGACCGCCAGGGCTGTTCTGGAGTTTTTACCGCCAACAGGCTGTCGGTACAAACTGAGGGATTATGACCGCGGCGGAAGTGCCTCGGTCGCACCGCCGGGACTGGCGGTTTCCCGCCACGTTGGTCCCAGTGGTTGTAATCCTACAGGGCAGCGCTGCTTGCAGTGCTGCCCAGGGGATTACGAGTCCCCTCCCGCCAGACTTTTCATGGTGGTAGGAACCGCCATGAAAAGGCTGCCGGAAAGGGGAGTCGCAGGGCCCCCTGCCACAGCCCCATGGAGCTTTTCACTGTCTGCATAGCAGACAGTGAAAAGCGTGACAGGTGCAACTGCACCTGTCGCATGCCTGCAACACCGCCGGCTCCATTTGGAGCTGGCTCCCATGGAAAGGGGAGTCGCGGAGCCCCCTGCCACGGCCCCATGGAGCTTTTCACTGTCTGCATAGCAGACAGTGAAAAGCGTGACGGGTGCAACTGCACCTGTCGCACGGCCGCAACACCGCCGGCTCCATTTGGAGCTGGCTCCCATGTTGCGGCCCACATCCCCGCTGGGCTGGCGGGGATGTCAAAATGGGCACCGCAGGAGTGCGGCGGCATTGGAGGCCGCACGGCGGTTACAACTTGGCAGGCGGCGGTTGTCACCCGCCAATGTTGTAATGAGGCCCTAAATGTTTAAAATGTGGTTGTGAAGGAGCAACAGATGTTCATATGTTTTGGGATTGCCCTGGTATCCACTTATTTTTGGAGGAAGTATGTAACACAGTGTCGGTCATACTGGGTTGGGAAATTACAGCATCTCTTCCTTTGATAATATTTGGGCAGCCACAGGAGGAGGGAGTAAAGAGTAGTATGAATACTGTAAAATAAAAATTTCTGTTTTATGTAATCTTGTTGGGAAGAAGGTAAATTTGTAAAGAAAATGGATGGCTGGTTCCCCTCCGGCACACTCGGAGTGGCTTAATGTTGTTCTTCGAACTTCAGACTTGGACTTGAACTCACAAAGTGCCAGGAGGACAAGGGTGGCCCTTTGGGTGCCTTTACTAAACTGGAGGGAAACTATTTGAAACTATTTGAGAAGCCTCCTCTTTTCTTTTCTATGTTCTTCTTCATTACATAAGGATGAGGTTTGTTTTCTTCTTTCTTTCGAGATGCTTATTGATGTCCAATGATTACACACCGCTCTTCAAGATCTCCTGTTCGATAGAGGCTTTGTCCTTCTTTAAGTAGGAGATTGTATGGGAGTTAAAACGGTGTCCCCTGGCTTGGGCCTTTTCTCTTATTGAGAGGGTGAGGATTGTGTATGGATAAAGAGTGGGTTCAGAGTCGGGGATGAATGAGGACTAAAAAAAATAATAAAAAAAAAATAAAGGAATGTCTAAGATACTTATTTGTCAGTGCCGATAGTCTACACTTGGCGAGGGATAGGAGACAGTAGAATCTGTTTCTTTGTTTACAACAGGTGTGGGGTACAAACCAGTGGGCACACATTTCCACATGCACAGCCATCAACCTGACCACCTTAACCTTACTCTGCTGCCCAAGCAACAAATGTGAATTCTAGTTCTTATTGCTGTTGAGTCGCAGGCCTGTGGGAAGCATGCAGGCTCCATAAAATACACGGGACACTAGATACTATTGTGGTGTCATGCTCAAATGGGTCCCAGCACATCGCCACACTGACCACACCTAGTGGACACACCCACCTTTGTTTTTTTACACACATGCTTGGGGGAAGCTCCATAATCGGAGTGGGGCGGTGCGGTGTCCTGGGACTTCCCTCGGTTGCGGGGCTAGGGTGGTAGCCTCTGCGCCTCAGTTGTGTCACTAGTCGTGACGCTACATTCCTTCCAAAATTTTAACAAAACAAAACATATTGATAGACAGTATCTACTCGCTGTGCAAAAGAATATGCATGAGGGGCTCTCAAACACAGGCACTGGGGCTTAGTCAGTTTTATGCCACATAGTCCCTCATTACAACCTCGGCGGTCTTTTAAAAAGAACTCCGAGGCTGCGGGAGACAGAATATCGCCAGTGCCGGTGGTATTTCTGGCTCCCTATTATGACTTTTCCACTGGGCCAGCGTCCGGTAACAGTGTTACCGTCCGCTGGCCCAGCGGAAAAGTCACATCAACATTGCTGCTGGCTCGTAATAGAGCCGGCGGCAATGCTGATGTGCAGCGGGTGCAGTAGCACCCGTCGCACATTTCACTGCCTGAAATTCAGGCAGTGAAATACGTGACTGGGCTATGCCTGGGGGCCCTTGCACTGCCCATGCCAGGTGCATGGACAGTGCAGGGGCCCCCAGGGGCACCCCAAGTCCCCCTTACCGCCAGCCTTTCCATGGCGGTGTTTACCGCCATGGCCAGGCTGGTGGTCGGGGACTCATAATCCCCAGGGCAGCAGTACTTGCACCGCTTGCCTGGGGATTATGACTGCCAGGTGAAAGCCTGGCGTTATAGTGGAGGGGCCGGCGGTATGGCCGTGGCTATTGCGCCACGGTAATAATAGCTGGTGGAACACCGCCAGCCTGTTGGCGGTGTTATCGCCAGCTTACCACTGGCTGCCAGGGTCGTAATGAGGCCCATAGTCTTGCAAAATGATGGATGGTGAGGGATTTCGTTTCAAGTCGTACCTGGTTCAAGTTGCACGATCTGCATTCGGCTCGGCTGGCAGGTAAGGTGGCCCAGTCACAGCTGCTTATCGGGTAGGCACTGGGGCGGCTACTCCTAGTGGCAGTGGAGTCTGATTGGAGAGTGAACTGGAGCCTCCTGCAGAACACTCAGGCTTTCAGCAAAGGAGTCATTTCTTGGTGACTGTATGAGGGAAGTATTACTTGAATGCTGATATGTTTTGAGCAATCTCTTCGGTTACGTTTCGGGCAACCAAAAAGGTGCCTTGACTCCAGGTGATGGTCCATGGATAGGGATTAAAATTTAGTCTGAATTTACTCCCTGGGGTTCAACCCTTTGTGAGCACAGAGTTGCCCACTTGGAGGTCAGATGACTTGGCTCTCCTGTGGTGGCTACTTTGTCATTGGATGATTTGCATCTTGCATCAGCTTTCTCATCGTCAATGAGACAGGGCTTCCGGTCCGGGTGGTGTGGAATCCCATAGAAAGGTGGACTGGCATGCCCTGTGGTGGCTTGAGGGGTCAAGCAGTAATTTCAGAGAAATTAGTAGATGGCGAGCTCAAGAGGTTGTTGGCAGGCCGTGGCGATCCTGGTTACTTTGTTGAGGGTTCTCATGAATCTCTCAACTTCACTGTTCGCCAGGGGCCAGCAATGGGTTGTTTTCTTGTGGATGATCCCCACTGACGTTAAGTATGAGGCTATCTCTTGGCCGTGAAACAGCAGTCCATTGTCTATTCTCATCTCCCTTATCAGACCATGGTTGGCTATGATCATCTTGATCTTGGGGAGAACTTCGGCTGCTGTGAGCTACTGCATGATTTCCACCTCGGATACTTCAAGTTGTCGTCAGTTAACACCAAAGTGTGTCTACCATTGGGAATGCTTCTGAAATTGAGGCTGGTCACTTTCCACAGCTTCCATGGCCCCCTTTCAGTGGCAATGGGGGAAGGAGCACTGGGACTGCCTGCGGCCTGATACTACTCACATGATATGACCAGAGCTTTCAGGTTTTTGTCCATCAGGAGGAACCACACCTTGGTTCGCAATTTGTTTTTCGTCTTCACCATACCTTGGTGTCCAGCATGGGCTAACTGCATAGCTTGGTCTGTGAGGCTGGAGGGGATGACTAGACAATGCCCTATAAAGAGGCACCCTCTAGGGTCAGTGGTGAGTTGTTCACAAATGTGGTGCAGGCTTTCCATGATGCGCCTGGCGTTAGGATTGAGCTGTGGCTGTTGTCTTTTGAGTGTATGCATTGGTTGTTATGGATTGCACTTAATGCTTTCTGGATGCAGTCGTCTTGCAGGGTAACTTGGCAAAGGGCTCCAATAGAGATGGGAAGTATTTGAGACCTCTCTGTGACATACTTCATGTATTCCTCATTCTCTAGTGCCTCATCTTCCTCTTCCTCTGTTGCTTCTCTTGGGTGTCTGGAGAGGTAGTCCACTGAGTTGTTGGATCTTGGGCAGCACTCTACTCGACAGTTGTACTCCTGGAGTTGGAGCATCCATTTTTCTATTCGAGGGGACGGTTTTGATGCGGTCCCTCTGAAAAGTGGGGTTAAGGGCTTGTGGTCTGTCATGACCGTGAATAGGTGTGCGTACACGTACAGGTGGAAGTGCATGCATCCTAGGTGTATTGCGATTGCCTCTTTTTCTGTTTGCAAACATCTCTGCTCAGTCGTGTTGAGGGATCGACTGGCAAAAGTGACCGGGGTACAGTCATCCTGGTCCTTCCGTTGTAACAGCACTGCTCCTAGCCCTTTCATACCCACATCTACAGCTATGGTGGTGTCTCTGGATGGATCAAAGTATCTGAGGATCATGTCTGCAGACAGTGTATCTTTTTGTGCTTGAAATGCAGCTTTTCAGGAATTCGCATTTAGGTGATGGAGGGTTAAGTCCGATTCCTGGATGCGTTGGCGGACCTTCCTCAGGCAAACATGGTGTTCTGGCAGTGTGCATGCATGTACAAGAATGTCATCACTGACTTTCACAACACCAGGAAGATCGGGTAGGAGTTTATGTATGATGTTCTGGAAAATCCCTGCTGCGCTGGAAATGCCGAAATTCATCCTGCGATATCAGCGGAAAATGGAAAAGTGGTTATGTAGCGTGACTCCTCAGTGAGGACTAACTGGTGAGATCCAGACCTAAGGTCTAGCTTTGAGAACCAACAGGCCACACTCAGATCGCTGATTTGGTCATCAATGGTGGGGGTGAGGTGTCTTTCTCTCTTGATGGCTGCTTTGGGCAGCCTCATATCCACACAAATCCTCACCTGGCCGGGCTGCTTGAGTTTTCTGACGACCACCATTCGGAATACCCACGATGTGGGCCTGGTCACCTTTTTGATAATGCCTGCTGCTTAGAGGTTGTTGAGTTCCTTCTCCACTTGGGGCCTTAGATGGAATGCGATGCCGCAATGGCACAGGGCTACTGGTTGGACAGTTTTATCAATGTGCAGCTTGATTTGTTTGCCTTTCAGGCAACCAATGCCATCAAAGATGCCAGGGAACTCCTTAGGCATTTCAGATATGGACTCGTTGTAGACTCTGAATGTGAATGTTACTATGCTGAGGGCTTCTGCTGCTCGGCAACCTAACAGCATGCCATGCTCATCGTCAGCAATGTATACTTGGTGTTCAATGGAGTGGGGCCCATAGGTGATCGCCGTCTTGAATTTTTCTCTCATGGCGAGTGGTGTGGATTGTCCATATGCAAATACTCTAATGGCTGTGGGGGTCAAGTCTGGAAGAGGCTTCATCTTTTTGTACGTGTTGGACGACATTATGTTTATGGATGCCATTGTATCCAGCACTGTTGGGGTCGAGTGGTCTCCCACTTGTATGAGGCATCTGGGTAGCCATCTTGCCATGTGGGATGCTGTGCCAATTGTGAAGATGGAATGTATAAAGTGTTCTCCATCATCATCATCATCCATGTCACTGCTTCGGGATTGTGCTTCAAAAACGGAGTTCACAGCTGAACTTGGGGCTCACCCTTTTGTTGCTCTGCATACCTTTTGGAAGTAATTCAACTTCTCGCACCCTGCACATTTCTTCCCTCTTTCTGGGCATTCCATGGGGCCGTGAGTCATCCCTTCACAGTACGCACATGGCCTGGGAGCACCATTGCTTCTCCTGGGTCTGGGCTTGCAAGGTGTCGGCATGACTGCGTTTACCAGTTCTACTTTTACTGGTCTGTGTAGCACAGCCTCCATATGTGACGCTCTGGCCCTGGGCAAATCTTTTGTTCTTCCCATTGTTAGTATGTCGGCCAGTGACCTTCCCGACTCCTTTAAGATTCTTCCTCGCAGTTTTGCAGAGGAACATCCTTATATTACTTGCCACCTGATTTCCTCGTTCTCATCTGTGAATTGGCATGCGCTGGCTAGTTCTTTCATCCTCATGTAGAAGGTGTCTATTGATTCTTCAGCTTGCTGCCACGTTTGGCGAAGTACGAACTGTTTGTAGTCGGTGCTAGCCATTGGCTCGAAATGGGCATTGACAGCAGAAATCAGCATGAGGTGGGTCTTTGGGGTGGCTTTGTTGATTGTTTTGGAAATCCTGTGGATGTCTTTCCCTCCCAGGTGTAGGATCATTGCTCTTTTCTGTGCATTCTCTACTTTGGTAGCCTCGAAGAATGGTAGCACTATTTCCACCCAGTCTTTCCATCTGGACACTTGAGCTGACAGTGCACCTTCAATGACGAAAGGCTCTATAGCTGGTATGGTGGCCATTGTGTGACTGTGGCTTGCGCTTGGGTGTGGCTAACTCCTTGCTCAAAATGGTGGTCTGGGTTCAGTCTTGTTTGCTGGTGGCACACTTTCTGGGTGGGTGTGAGCTGTTTATTGTCTCGGTGGTGCACACTTTGAGCCTCTTTGCCTGTTGTTTTTGATTGTGCAATATTTGTCGATTTATTTATTTTTTATTGGAGGTTTTTTGTTTGTTTTTGAATCTGCTTGCCCCAATGAAATTGTAGGTTTACCTTGTTTATTTTGATAACGAGGGGCTGCTGCACAGTTTCATTGCTGCTCTGAGTCTATGCTATGCCCAGAGGCAGACTTCCCATTTGGGTAGGCTTGAACTAAGCAGAGGGTAATTTTAGCGGCAGCGCTCTCACCGGACTTTGGCGACACCCTGGCAGCGTGCAGGATAGAGATTTCTAGCATGTTCTCCTGGTGGGTGGGCCATGCCTCTTTTAAACCTCGCAGCAGGTTTGATGGTAGAGCGGGCAGGGCACCTCCGATCATAACTGACTGAACTAACGCCTCGAGTGCTGCATTCAGGACCCCGCGGCTGGTGGGGCTCAGAATTCCACCTTCATTGCCAGTGTTGAGTTGTGGGCCTGGGTGAAGCATGCAGGCTCATGCGCAGTACGCCAGGCTCAATAAAATACACGGGACACTAGACACTGGTATGGTGTCTCGCTCAAATGGTTCCCAGCACATCACCACACTGACCACACCTAGCAGGCACCCCCACCTTTATTTCCTTACACATGTGGTTCGGGAAAGCACCATAATCAGAGTGGGGCACAGAGGTGTCCAGGAGCTCCCCTCAGTTGAAGGGTAGGGTGGTAGGCTGTGCGCCTCAGTTGTGTCACTGGGCACAATGTTAAAATTGCAACAAGCTATACAATCAGTGGTGTAACAAGGGCCCCCGCAGCCCCTGAGGTGTGGGGTGGTTAAGGGGAGAGAGGTGCTCCACGGGCCCCCTCAGCACACTGGCCGGAGAGCTCCTGAGAAAGCCCAGAGAGGGGGGTCCCTCCATGTTTCTTGCAGGAGGGAGGGCACCTCCAGTTTAGTTACACCACTGTTTTACAGTTGCTGGGAGTATAGTAAAATGGAGTACATCATTTACCACTATGTCTTAAAAACATTGAATTCTGACACAGGACTTAGTTCAAAATACACCAAAGGCCCCCATTCACATGTAACAGAAAAATATGTTAATGATTTGCAAACATTGTTTGTGGTGTGAGGTTGCATTCTTGTTGAAAAGTAAATATTGTTTTAGAAAATGTTTTCTTCATGATTGATGGTGAGAAAAATATGAAAGTGGAAATTTGAGAGGGGAACTGGATGTTTAAAAAGTATTGTTGAGAAAATCAGGGCGGGCCTAGAGAGTGTACATGGCCTCAAATTATGTATAGCAACTGAACAGAAAAAGAAGGCATTCGACCAGCTCAAAAAATATTCTAGCTCTATATAAATATTCCTCTTTTTTGAAGTTTGCACAACATGGTATAAGAGCACTGTTTCAGTTGGGCATATTGCCTCCTCCATAAGGAATGTTAATGAATGTATGTCTCATAATTTAATTATTGCCTTATTATGCCACCTTCTTATGAGACACTTCTCCTTCCAACAGCTTCAAGGGTTGAAGGCATCAAAATATAGACACAGTCCAACATAGTACAACTTGTCTGCTGCCGCCAACCTGAAAGTCTGGCAAGGATAACAAGTGCATCTGCCAGAGGACCTGTGTTACCAGTCTGCAGTGCCTGCAAACCAGCCGCAAAAGCAGGAGACGCTGCATATGTACTGAGAACGGGATTGTGTCTTCACGTGAAAACCGAGGCTACTCATTCAAGAACACAGCAGCTGTCTTCCCTGCATGCGAAACATGAAGTCCAGAGCGTTATAGATAATGTGTGATAGACATTTCCAGGGCTGAACCTGGAAATAGTGGTGGCTGGTGACATTTAAAAGTGGTGGAGCAAGCAAAGCAAATGCAGGCACTGTGAGACACCAACAATGCGTTTAGAGTCACCACCAAGGCTCTCAATCATGATTCATTGTAAACAGAGTTTATTAGGGAGTGTTGCAGCAGATATGTTAATATGAGAATATCTTAATGATTTGCGTATACATACTAATAAGAAATAATGACAATTTAAGCTAGTAATTGAAAATAACGTGTAATGTGCAAAATTTGCCCACGGGGAGTGGTCACCAGGAGTGTTAACGTTACTAAAATAATGTGGAATTTATAAAATGTAGTATTAATAGGTTATAATTAATGATATAGACTTATGTTATGATGCTTTGTGTTCTTAACTTAGCCAAACTAGAGGCCAGGTCGGCGCTGGGCCTTTCTTGCTTAAAACGTGGAGACGCGATGAGCTGCTGAGAACTGGAAATGGAGAAAAGGACCTTGAACTGTACAGAGTTCAGAGATGAGCTCTGCTTTAGAAATCTGCAAACTCACCAGCGGACAGGAGACGATCAGAACAAATTGATACAATTATTTGTAGAGTAGGCTAAATGTACTTTCCCAGGAGTTGAACAATGGAGCTACTGACTAAGAGCTGGGGGCAACAATTTTGTTACCTGAAGAGCCGGATGATGTTTTCATCGACAGAAGGACCAATCATGTTAATGGAACTTGACTCTCAAAATAACGTAGACAAGTGGTAAACACTTATCTGGGACGGACTGAGAGACCCTAATAAAAAGTCATGACATGAGAGGAAAAAATCAGAGCGGAGAGGTGAAAGTTGATGACGTCAGGAGACGCTGTCCGAAGTGCTGAAACTTGGGCTTGCTTCCTGTGAGCCCGAGCCTTGCTGATGACTGATGACCTGGAGACGGAGACTGACTCGTTGCTGATCTATCTTGGATAGGTAGCTATAACTTGACTGACTAATGTGTGCTTTTTCTTTTTAGGTACCAACTGCGCTGTTATAACATGTTTTATCTCTTAGATAGATTTTTCCAAATTAATGATTTTTGACTAAATTGTTTTTCGCATGAAGACCCACATGCTGATGCTAATCGGGAGTTGAGTAGGCTGATAATGGTGACTAAATGGTGACTTTGACATAAGACTGACTGACTCACATTGCTGAATTATTCAATGTTCATGTATTTGCTGCGCCTAGACTAATGTTGTTTTGCACATTAATAAATTCTTCATAAATCATTGCTCATGTTGCTAATAAAGTTGATTAATCATGTATTCGTTGAATAGAAGTTATGATTAGAATTGTAATTAATAGGGAATAAAAACGAATTAACCTTCTTGTGAGTGAATGGTAATTCTTATTAGACTAGTTTTTGGATTTTTATGTTGATTGGATTAGTTTGTTGATGTTTTCTACTGTCACCACTAGGCTAGGATACCCTATGCGATCCAAAAGATTCATCGACCTATACGCGTCCCCTTGTAAGTTTACTTACTAAGGACAAGGCGCGCTAGCAGTTTTTTGGTAGCAGAGGATGGTTAGTTTCCTTAGGGAATCAGTTAAGTGATGAGTAGTGGTTATGGTAGCAGTTTAAAAGTTGGGTACAGTTGTTTGATTTTATGAAGTTTGAATTTTGTTTTTCTAAAATGACAATGGTAGCAAAGATGATGTTCCCTTAAACCCAGAAATGACTTTCCCAGATCCTGGATCCCGTTGGTGAGATTGAGTATGTTCCCGGCATATTTCAAAATAGTATGAGAGTAGTAGACTGCGCTTGCACAGGCTTAAGCAGATCGCAGGTGAATTGTGATGTATGTTTGGTAAAAAGTAGGGAGTTTGCGTACTCCAGTTTAGGGTTAGTAGGAGTAGGCGTACTCCAAAAAGTGTGTGGCGCTTTGTGGTCAAAATTGTCCACGTGGTTGTTGGTGATGTACAGACCCTGCGTGGTATAAGACTCCAGAGTATATTGACAAGTGTAGGAGACACTTGGGCATATGTTGTGATCTGTCTGGTTTAGTAGGTTGATCGGGCATGGTCAACCAGTCTGAGTGAATGTTAGGTGGATAAAAGAAACTTCAACTGAAATTTGGTGAGTCCTATGTGCACCAGGACAGACCCAAAGATTAGTTGAGAGTAAAGTTTGCAGGTCAAATTTTACTTGCGGAAGTGGGCGACTGAAAAGGAAGAATAGCTAAGGTCCTAGAGAGTGCCTTTTATTGAAAATCCGTAAGGTCCCTAAAGCGATTGTGTCCCTTCCTGTAGTAAACCTGCAGGTTTGCTTTTGTTATTATTTGGTGAAGTTGCTCTCAATATAATTGCATTAGTTGAATGAAGTTGAGTTGAGGGAGACGAAGCCACAAGACTTTGTCAGCCGCTGTGTGTCAGTGTGATGTCAGAGTGTGCCATGCTGGGATAGGTCGGTTACTGAGAAGAGCAGCGATCGGATTGGCAGGCGTCCGTAAGAGGTAATTGGTTGAGTGAACGGGTGAAGGGAATCTTGGGAGTAAAAGTAATTTCCTTTATTGAATTCATAGTACATAACACAGGCAAAATGAAGTTTTTCAAGGCATTAAGGAGTGCAATGAAGGGTGAATCTTACATTAAGGCTTCAGTAGGGGAACAAACCCCACGGGAGGATAGTCCAATACATCTCGTAATGACAGAGAAGGGCATAGCTTCGTGTCTGGTTAAAGCAATGGAGTGCATTGACTAAAAATCAAGGAACCTTAGCATTTCCAGAGCATGGAAAGTTTAATTTGATGGTTTTGGATCAGTTGCGATTATCATTGTATGACATGAGACCGCTACCGAAACCGTCACAATTTGAGGCTTTAGCAGTTTGGGAGCTAGTGGCCAGACAGCAGCATGAGCTGAAAACAAATAGAAGAATAAGGAAGATAGAAAAGGCACTAGCTGAAGCTAGGTGGGATTGGGAACAAAAAAGATGGAGAATGGCAACCATGAAGGAGATTAAGATGTGCCCTGCAATCACAAAAGGCGATGATTCAGATAAGCGAGGAAAAGAAGAAAAGAAAAAAGTCCTGTGTAGATGATGACGATTCTGACGTTAAGGATTATATCACGCAGTTACTGAGAGATAGACCTCCACCTATGACGACTTATGCAGGACGTCCAGGGACTAGTGCTACAGCCCCTCCTGCTACTCCTGGGACATCCAGGGAGCCGTGGGTGCTGTACAAGCAGAAGGAGGACAGATACCAGGGACAGTGTAGAGTACACCAGTTGCGGGAACAAGAGCAGAAGCTCAAGTGCAGGTACCTACACCTTCAGCACCGAGAATTTACCCGGATGTACCAACTCTTGAGACTGTTTCAAATATCATGGTGCCAAGGGAGCAGGTGCATCCACAGCCAATGCTAGTTCAGACCGACCCGACTCCAATGTTATTGCCACCAGCACAGATACAGAATATGTCGAGGTTTAACCAATTAACAGGGACATCAGTGGATCTTGCACCAGTTATGAATCAGGCGATGGGAGTACCACTTACACAAAGTGCAGGTTCCAGAGCAGCTCCAGATGCAATATCGCTACCGATTACTGTTGGTTCAGCAGTACCCTTATATGCCTAGAAGAAATCAGAGGCAGGGGAACAGATTGAGACATCCCAGAACTTGGGGACAAGGGGAATGGGAGACAGTCGACATCATCCTCAAATACTTGTCCGGGTGAACTTAAGTCTCCTGTGGGATTTAGTCCTCTTGTGGCATTGCCAGATGCCAATCAAAGTCTGAGACTCTTGACACCACATGTTTCGGGAATAGGGATACAACAGCTGCCTGCGACTAATGCAAGTAACATTTCATTACAAGGGTTAACAGCACAGCAGTTAACTAGTTGGCTGGAGAGTCTAAATTCTTCGCAAGGTGCCTCAAAAGGGGAAGAGCAACTGTATTGAGTGGAACCAAATATTGAGGTAAATGCATTAGTTGAGGGGACAATGGGATTGAATAAGTTAGAATCCTATACTGAAGAAGAGCTGAGGTATTTGTGTCCGAGGATTACAAAAGAAGTTGGGAAAATACATCAGAAATTAGCGGAAGTAGCAGAGAAGCATGACATTGATCTTAGGACAACGAAACATTTCAGACGAAGCTACAGATTAGACTTCGAAGTAAAAGATTTTGAACACATGAGGTTGGCAGGAATGAAAGCACATTTAAGGGATATGCTGCAGAGTGCGCAGATTTGGGGAGCACTAGAAAAGTGGGAAGGTAGATGGGCAAAGAGAAAGGATAAACGAAAACGGGACTCAGAAGGGGAACTAGAGGGAACGGAGAAAGGAGAAGCAGTTAAAATGCTACAGATGAGGGAAATTCCAGGAGGGCAGTTTGTTCATGTGCCATAGCAACGAAGTGACATATTGGCCCTCATTACAACATTGGCGGTAAAAGCCGCTTACTGCCGTGCAGAAGACCGCCAACACACCGCCGCGGCAGTGGAATTCCGCCACGGTCATTATGACCCACAGCTCGGAATCCGCCAAAATTTAGACACCTACACAAGTCCACCACACCAAAGGTCAGTGATAAACTGGCAAAAACAAAACCTCCACCGTCACGCCAACAGAAATACGCCAATACTATCATGACCCACGAATCCACGCGTGGGTCTTTCAACTGCGGTATTCCATTGGCGGTACACACCGCCGCGCTCAAAATACACACACATATACAAAACGCTACCACATTGGACAATTACAAATACACACACCTGATACACATACACACACCACTCCCACACGCCCAATACAATATAAAACACACACCCACATCACCCACAAACCCCTATGCCCAAAAATCACGAAAGAAGGCCAGAGAGAGACACTACAAACTACAACCAAGCATCCACATGCACACAATACCATAGCCCACATAACTTCCACGCACCTCACACAACACACCACTAAATATCACCCCACACATCCCAACACACACCGCACCACACATCACCCACACCCCCCCATGGCACCGCAAAGACACCCCAGGTTCACTGAGGAGGAGCTCAGGGTCATGGTGGAGGAAATCGTCCGGGTAGAGCCACAGATATTTGGAGCACAGGTGCAGCACACCTCCATAGCTAGGAAGATGGAGCTATGACGCAGAATCGTGGACAGGATCAATGCAGTGGGACAGCACCCAAGAACTAGGGATGACATCAGGAAGAGGTGGAACGACCTACAGGGGAAGGTGCGTTCCGTGGTCTCAAGACACCACCTTGCGGTTCAGAGGACTGGCAGCGGACCCACACCTCCTCCCCCAGAACTAACAACATGGGAGAAGCAAGTCTTGGCTATTCTGCATCCTGAGGGCATCGCTGGAGTAGATGGAGGAATGGACTTTGGTAAGTCAAATCTTCAATACTATCTCACCCACCCTACCTGCATGCCATCACATACCCCCACCCTCGCCCTTACCCCATCACTCCAAAGCCTCACAAATGTCCCAATGTCACAAACCACCCATCCCAACACCAAGCCCAGCCTGCAACAACAAAGCATGGACACCCATCACCGAAGCATGGCCACTGCACATATCCATACATCCCCCTAAACCATCATCACACATGGTCCCACACAGGAATGCAAGCACTGGGGTACACAGTCACCCACCCATTGCACATCATGGCACACACTGATGCAATAAACCTGCTTTTACACCCCTGCAGGACCCCTACCCAACGTCACCGGACAGGAGGGTCCAGACATGTCCACACCACCAACAGAAGAGGCCCACAGTGATGACAGCAGCTTTGTCCAACTGGATCAAGATGACCAGCCTGGCCCATCAGGGACCTCGGGACAGTCGGTTGCCCTCACACTGGCACAGGCCACCACAGAGCTTCCCCCCTCTGGAAACACCAGCACAGCACCCACCCAGCAGGCCCATACCTCTGTCCCCAGGACACGTCAATCAGCAGTGTGTCCACCACTACAGGGAACCCAGGCTAACCCACCACCCCAACAACAACAGGGACCTGGGGGCAGTGGCAGTGGGCACACTGTTCAGGGGAAAGAGGCCCAGGGAAACAGGGGAACTGGGAGGGCTGCTGTGCGACAGGAGGAGGACAGGCCCAAGGAACCCACTCTCCACGAGGCCCTCTCCAACATCATGGGAGCCTACCGTCATTCCCAGGAGTCAATGGCAACGGTACTGGCCAAGTTTCAGGAGACCCAGCAGCTGCAGGAGGAACAGTATTTGGGCTTCAGGGAGGAACTCAGATCCATCAATTCCACCCTGGGCACCATCGTAGGGGTGCTGAAGGAAGTCCTCAGCACCAGGAGGGACACTGTGGCACAACAAGAGGCCCCTGACACTAGCCTGGACGATGAACTGCCCACCACCTCCGCCGGCGCTAGTGGACAGGAGGCACCACCACAGGACCACGACACGAGCACCCCACCCCCTGCAGATGGAGAACCACCACGCAAACGGTCCCTGAGATCCAGGAGAAAGACAGAGAACGATGCCAAGACCCCCACCAAGAAATGAGACCACTCTGAATGTCATCCTTTTGTCCCACCTTGTCACCCTGTCCATCCTCAAACTGGCCCAGCTCCACTTCCTATGCCCCTTTGGACAATGCACCTGTGAGACTAATAGACTGGGCTCTGCCATGGAAATTCCTCCACCATCACCCCTCACCATTTTACAACACCCTCCAATATTGAGCACTTAAATAAACACCCTTAAAGCACAAAACAATCTGGAGTCTGTCTGTGATTTCGAATTAGTGTATTAGCAATTACAGTGACAAAATGCTCTTCCAATTGTAATGTCAACATACCTATGTCACACAGCTCAAGTCCATGAGGAAACAAAGCAGATGTCACACAGTGGGACCGATATCTCTAAAATCGTAAGAGAAAGTGACAACTCAGTGACCATACACTGGGTGAAAAGGACAGACAGTTGAGAGGTAGTAGTGTTAAAGTACATGTAGTAGGCAGGTTTGTCTTCTTACCTGTGTCTCACTGGAAGTATTGCAGGATCACAGAGTCCCTTTTGTCAATGTCTTCTTCTTCTTCCTCGTCTTCACTGTCCACAGGCTCCACAGCTGCCACAACACCTCCATCTGGACCATTCTTCTGCAGAAAAGGCACCTGTCGTCGCAAAGCCAAGTTGTGAAGCATACAGCAGGCCACAATGATCTGGCACACCTTCTTTGGTGAGTAGAAGAGGGAACCGCCTGTCATATGGCGGCACCGGAACCTGGCCTTCAGTAGGCCGAAGGTCCGCTCTATGATCCTCCTAGTTCGCCCATGGGCCTCATTGTAGCATTCCTCTGCCCTTGTCCTGGGATTCCTCACTGGGGTCAGTAGCCATGACAGGTTGGGTTAACCAGAGTCACCTGCAAATGGCGAGGGACAGCTGTTAGACACACACACTAACCCATAGGGACATCCCCAGACCCAGACACCTAGTCACACTGTATTGGTTCCAGGTACTCACCTAGTAGCCACACACTGTGCCTCTGGAGTTGCCCCATTACATAAGGGATGCTGCTATTCCTCAAAATGTAAGCGTCATGCACTGAGCCAGGGAATTTGGCATTAACATGGGAGATGTACTGGTCTGCCAAACACACCATCTGCACATTCATCGAATGGTAACTCTTCCGTTTTCTGTACACCTGTTCACTCCTGCGGGGGGACCAAGGCCACATGTGTCCCATCAATGGCACCTATGATGTTGGGCAGGGCATAGAAGTCACCTTTCACTGTAGGCAAATCCTCCCCCTGAGGGAAAACGATGTAGCTCCGCATGTGTTTCAGCAGGGCAGACAACACTCTGGACAACACGTTGGAAAACATAGGCTGGGACATCCCTGATGCTATGGCCACTGTAGTTTGAAATTACCCACTTGCAAGGAAATGGAGTACTGACAGCACCTGCACTTGAGGGGGGATTCTTGTGGGATGGCGGATAGCTGACATCAGATCTGGCTCCAACTGGGCAAACAGTTCCAGGATTGTGGAACGATCAAGCCTGTAGGTGATGATTACATGTCTTTCCTCCATTGTCGACAGGTCCACCAGCGGTCTGTACACTGGAGGATGCCGCCATCTCCTCCCATGTCCCAGCAGACGGTGCCTATGAAGGACAACAGCGAGCACAGAGTCAACCAACTCAGAGGTATGTAAACACAGTTTACTCAGAAAACCATTCATAACCCGATTTGTGCCTGTATGAGTGTTGAGCCAAGGGCTAGGTATGTGTGACGCAGTTATAAATCAAGGCATGTGGGCCCCTGAAATGGCGGCTGCCTGACCTGTAAAGTGGGACAATGGGATGTGAGGTAACTGTGCTGGCGTTGTACACCGTTACGGTAGGCGGCCGAAGACCGCGGCGCAATTCTGCAATGGTTAACATTGGACCCTATGGGGGTCCCAGGAGGCAATGACGTTGTACGCCGGCGGTGATGGTACGCACCGCCGCGGTCGTGACTGACATTTTCTGCCTGTTCAATCACTCAATACCTGATCTTCGACAGGAGAGGACCTACACTGCAAGTGCTGCTGTGACCTCAGTCTGGAAGAGACAATGGCTCGTGCGCCTGGGGAAAGGGCCCCTGCCTTCACCACGGAGGAGTTGGAGAAACTCATGGATGGGGTCCTCCCCCAGTACATGCTACTCTATGGTCCTCCAGACAAACAGGTAAGTAAACTGGGAGCATGCTGCATGGGCAATGCCTCTGTGGAGTGTGGTGGATGAAAGAGAGGGGGGGAAGAATGAGGCGTGCATGAAACGACGGTGAGTGCATGTGCCACATGGCAAGGGTAGGGATGCGGGCCAATGACTGTGACGGTGCAGTTGGTGATAACTTCTCTTCCCTGTACAATTCCTGTAGGTCAGCGCCCACCAGAAGAAGGATATTTGGCGTGCCATTGCCAAGGACGTCTGGACCCTGGGGGTCTATCACAGACAGAGCACCCACTGCCGTAAAAGATGGGAGGACATTCGCCACTGGAGCAAGAAGACGGCGGAGGCCCAGCTGGGATGGCCTCCCAATGTGGGAGGGGTGCCCGTCGCACCATGACCCCCCTGATGTTCAGGATCCTGGCGGTGGCGTACCCGGAGTTGCATGGGCGCTTGAGGGCATCAGAGCAGCAACAAGGGGGTGAGTACACTCTCATTCTGCTGATTCAGCACGCAGTGGAGATGTCTGGGTGGCGGAGGTGGGCTATGGGTTTCCCTAGGCTAGGGCGAGTGTACTAGTTAAGTCCCCTTTTTCAGGCAGACCCTGTGGCACCTTCCCCACCTGGGTACAGTGCCAACTACACCTAGTCCGGCTCCTGTGACATCCATGTGTGCAGATATCGGCCATAGCCTTATAGGCCATTTACCAGGAATTGAATAGTGGACCCCAAGTGCGCGGCGTAGTGCAGGGGGCTTCTGTGTCTGTCGTGTCCGCCAATGGTAGCGGTAATGCATGCACTCAACTTGACTTTCTTCTGTCTCCTCCCCCCCTTTTTGTGGTCTCCCTGTACATGTGTGCATTAGCATCATCTGGCAGAGGAGCAGTGGCACTGGAGCAGGAGGGAGCTGCATCCCACATGGCCCTGGAGGGCGACACTATGGACTCCGATTTCACCAGTGGGACAGAGGGCGAGGGGAGCTCCACGGCGGGGACAGAAGCTGACACCAGCAATACGGACTCGTCCTCTGATGGGAGCTCCCTTGTGGTGCCGGCCCCATCTGTGCCCCCCGCATCTACAGATACAGCCGCCACCCCCCCCCAGCATCGGCCTCCCAGCCGCCCCTCAGACTTTGCCCTGTGCCCGCTCACCTAGGAGGGTGGGTATCTCCTTCGCCCCAGGCACATCCGCCCCTGCCCCAGTCACCCCTGCTGCCCTCAGTGAGGAGGCCATTGATCTCCTCAGGTCCCTCACTGTTGGGCATTTTGAGTGCCATCCAGGGTGTAGAGAGACAGTTGCAACAAACCAATGCATTCCTGGAGGGCATTCATTCTGGTCAGGCAGCCCTTCAGCAAGCTTTTCAGACTCTGGCCTCAGCACTGATGGCAGCCATTGTCCCTGTCTCTAGCCTCCCCCCTCCAACTTCCTCCACCCAGACCCAATCCCCTGTACCTCAGCCTACCCCAAGCACACCATCAGACCAGCATGCACACACCTCAACACACAAGGGAAGCTCTGGCAAACATAAGCACCACACATCCCACAGGCACTCACGCAAACATCACACACATGCAGACATACCAACGTTCACTGCCTCCACTGTGTCCCCCTCCTCCTCGTCTCCCTCCTCCCTCCCAGTCTCGTCTCCACTCACACCTGCATGCACTACCTCTACAGCCACTACGTCCCTCTCCAGCACACCCACCACCATACCCCGCTCACGTGCAGTCACCACCCCCACTACCATTCACACATCCCCTGTGTCCTCTCCCAGTGTGTCTGTGACGCCACCTCCCAAGGTACACAAACGCAGGCACACACCCACCCAACAGCCATCCACCTCACGACAGCCTCCAGCGCATGCACCTTCACCCAAAGTCACCAAACGTACACCTCCTACAACCACAACCTCTTCCTCCACTCCCAAACCCCCTCTAGCTACCCGTCCCAGTGTTCCTAAGAAACTTTTCCTGGCCACCCTTGACATCTTTCCCTCACCTCCCCCACCCCGTCAGTCTCCTAGGGCCCGACTCTCCAGGTCCCAACCTAGCACCTCAGCCACAACATCTCCGGGACCAGTGGTGCAAGTAGTCACCGGATTCTGGAGTGCACCAGGCAGCAGGGCAGCCAGTGTGGCAAGGAGCCACAGCACGGACAGTCCCAATCCGGTCAAGCATCAAAAGTTTGCCAGTGCCCGGCGGGAGAAGACAACAGCCAGCAAAGCCACTCCCAGGGGCACAGGTGGGAGTGTGGAGTCAGCAGCAATACCTTCCAAGGTGGGGAAGGGGTACAAGATACCCGGCAAGTCTGGGAAGATCACCACAGCGGAGAAGACCGCCAGCAGCCCTGCTGGCCCAGACAGAACCGCCAGCGACCCCGCTGGCCCAGAGAGGACCGCCAGCAGCCCCGCTGGCCCAGAGAGGACCACCAGCAGCCCCGCTGGCCCAGAGAGGACGGCCAGCAGCCCCGCTGGCCCAGAGAGGACCGACAGCAGCAGCCCCGCTGGCCCAGACAGAACCGCCAGCAGCCCGCTGGCCCAGAGAGGACGGCCAGCAGCCCGCTGGCCCAGAGAGGACCGCCAGCAGCCCTGCTGGCCCAGACAGAACCGCCAGCAGCCCCGCTGGCCCAGAGAGGACCCCCAGCAGCAGCCCCGCTGGCCCAGAGAGGACCGCCAGAAGCCCCGCTGGCCCAGAGAGGACCGCCAGCAGCCCCGCTGGCCCAGAGAGGACCGACAGCAGCAGCCCCGCTGGCCCAGACAGAACCGCCAGCAGCGGCCCGCTGGCCCAGACAGGACCACCAGCAGCAGCCCCGCTGGCCCGGAGAGGACCACCAGCAGCCCGCTGGCCCAGAGAGGACGGCCAGCAGCCCGCTGGCCCAGAGAGGACCGCCAGCAACCCTGCTGGCCCAGAGAGGACCGCCAGAAGCCCCGCTGACCCAGAGAGGACCACCAGCAGCAGCCCCGCTGGCCCAGAGAGGACCGCCAGCAGCAGCCCCGCTGGCCCAGAGAGGACCGTCAGCAGCCCCGCTGGCCCATAGAGGACTGCCAGCAGCAGCCTCGCTGGTCCAGACAGGACCAACAGCAGCAGCCCCGCTGGTTCAGAGAGGACTGCCAGCAGCAGCCTCGCTGGTCCAGACAGGACCAACAGCAGCAGCCCCGCTGGTTCAGAGAGGACCGCCAGCAGCCCCGCTGGCCCAGAGAGGACCGCCAGCAGCAGAACCGCTACCCAAGACAGGACCCCCACAAGCACCGCTGCCCAAGACAGGACTGCCACAAGCACCACTGCCAAAGACAGGACCGCCACAAGCACCGCTGCCCAAGACAGGACTGCCACAAGCACCGCTGCCAAAGACAGGACCGCCATAAGCACCGCTGCCAAAGACAGGACCGCCACATGCACCGCTGCCAAAGACAGGACTGCCACAAGCACCGCTGCCAAAGACAGGACCACCACAAGCACCGCTGCCAAAGACAGGACCGCCACATGCACCGCTGCCAAAGACAGGACCACCACAAGCACGCAGGCTCATGAGCGCCAAATGCACTGATGCTACTGAGGCCGCCACGAGCAGGATGAAGCACTCTTGGCACCAAGCCCCCTCCAGAAGCAGTGGAGAGTTACATCCACTACCTCTGTCCTTGGAAGGATGAAGCACTCTGGGCACCAAGCCCCCTCCAGAACCAGTGGAGAGTTACATCCACTACCTCAGTCCTTGGCAGGATGAAGCACTCTGGGCACCAAGCAGAACCAGTGGAGAGTTACATCCACTACCTCAGTCCTTGGCAGGATGAAGCACTCTGGGCACCAAGGCCCCTCCAGAACCAGTGGAGACTGTTATCCACTTGAGAGACTGTGGCTTTGCATTCCCCAGGATATGGCAGTGGGAAACCCACCCACTGTAGAGATTTGAGAGACTGTGGCTTTGCACTCCCCAGGATATAGCAGTGGGCAACCCACCCACTGTAGAGACTTGAGAGACTGTGGCTTTGCAATCCCCAGGATATAGCAGTTGGCAAACCACCCACTGTAGAGACTTGAGAGACTGTTGCTTTGCACTCCCCAGGATTGAACAGTGGGCAAACCACCCACTGTAGAGACTTGAGAGACTGTGGCTTTGCACTCCCCAGGATTGAACAGTGGTGTGGGGCCCCCTTGTGGATTTGGCGTCATGCACTCAACCGGGTGCCCCCCCTTTCCCTTCCCCCTGAGGTGCCTGTTTTATTTCAATCTGATGCCCCTGCAGTGTTCTCTCCGTCACGTTCGGATATCTTGTGTGGGCCTCGCCCATGCAGTGTGGGCCCAGTGGTCCACGGACTTTAAGGGTGGAATACCCTGGACTAATATTCTTGGTGTATATATTTGTAAATAGTGTATGTATATTATTTGACTACTGAATTTTAATATATTGCAATCGTTCGGCTCATTTCCTTTTGTCTTTGCATTCTTCTGGGGGAGTTGGGGGGTGTAACTGTAATGTATCATGATGTTTTTGTGTGTGTGTTGTAGTGGGTGAGGGTGGGAGTGTTGCGTGTTACGTGTGTGTGTTACTGTTTTTTCCCTCCCCTGTGTCGTAGGTGCAGTACTCACCGTGGTCTTCTGCGCCGGCGTTCGTGCTCCTGGTAGAGGAGCAAGAAGATGAAGGCTGGTAAAATGTGGAGCTCTTGTTCCATGGTGTCCTGGTTCCTCGTGGGGTGTGCAGAGGTGAGCGTTTTCCTTTCGGAGTCCTGTTTCCGCCGTGTTTTTGTTTGCGGTGAATCCGCCCCGGAAAAGGTGGCGGATTGGTAGGTTGTGATACTGTGGGCGGTACATTGTCTCCCGCCTGTCTTTTGGCGGTGACCGCCGGGCTGTTTGTTTGTACCGCCGTGGCGGTCGGAGTGTTAAAGTGTCTGTCTTTGTTGGCGGTTTCTCCACGGTCATAATTCAATTTTTTTTCCCGCCGGCCTGTTGGTCTTACCGCCGCTTTAACACCGATCGCCAGGGTTGTAATGACCCCCATTGTCTTTTACAAATGATTATCCCAAATTAAGAGAGAAGCCAGTTGAGTGGTATCAACAGACTGAGAGGTTCGTGAAACTTTCCAAGTGTTTGTGGGAAGACTTGGACACTTTGTTTGAGATAGTTGTACCAGCTGATTTATGGGTTGAATGCAAGAGGGCAGTAGACCGGCCAACAAGTGAACCTGACAGGAATAAGATTTCAGGCGCACCGTCACCTGAGGTAATGAAAAATTATCATAAGGTGATTGAGTTCCTGAAAACTAGAATTTCTCCGAAAAACATTGATTGGCAGAGGATTGACCGGACGGTCCAAGAAACTAAGGAGTCCATACATACTTATTATGAGAGATTATTGAAGGCTTTCAAGGAGTACAGCGGTAAGGAAGCAGTTGAACCGAAAGACATGTTGCATTTTGTGTTCAGATTTGTTGAAGGGTTGAGACCAGAAGTAGGGGAGATGATTAAGAATTATTTGATTTGTTGGCAGGCAAAGCCGACTGATGAAGTGCTGCAGTATGCTAAATATTGTAGTGATGAGACTGAATTAAAGCAAAAGAAATTGAAGGAGAAGGCAATAGGGATGCAGATTAAGGCAGCACAATCAAAAGTGCAAGGAGCTTTAGTTCTGCTGATGCCGCCGCAACAAAAAGCTGTCACGTTTCAGCCTCAAGTGAGGGGTAGAGGACGTGGTATGGATATGATGCGTGGTCTGGATCTGAATACAGTGGTTTTTCAAAATGACATGCAGGGCATGAAAAGTATGTTGCCATGTCACCTGTGCGTAAACGTGGGACACTGGAAGCGGGAGTGCCCGTTGATGGTACAGAAAGGAATGGTTCAGCAAGGTGATGTCAGTACAGTTCAGATTCTGAGAGTCCCAAGAATAAGGGGCCAAGTTCTGAATGTCCAAACCCGAGGTCAAAACTTTTTGCCTGTACAACAGATGCAGGTGCCCCAGGCACAATTTACTTCCTTAGCACCAGTAAAGCAGCAGATTCCTATGGTGCCTATACAGCAAATGCACATATCCCCAAGCCCCGAAGGAGCAGCAACAAGTTATGCTTACTCAACAGGTCAATGGTTAGAGGTCAGAGGTCAGATAACAGTAACAATACTACACCAATTCCCATTTCACAGTGAGGATAAAATAAACGATGAATGGATGAGTGACAGTTCAGATGAAGGAGCTTGTATTCTTGCAGCATCCCTCGAGGTAGTTCAGAGAGGGCCTTTTGTGAAGGGAAAGGTAATGGGACATAAGGTCTCATTCTTGGTTGACACTGGGGCTCCACGCTCCACAGTGAGGAGTGTGGAAGTACCAGATTTACCCCTTTCTGGAAGAACAGTGCAGGTTGTGGGAGTGGAGAATAGGCAGTTAATGAATCCTGTCACAGAGCCAGTACAGATAGAAATTGGAAATTATACAGGATTGCATAGATTTGTGGTGTGCGATTCAAGTCCCGAATCCTTGTTAGGCAGAGACTTGTTGTGTAAAACCAAATATTCCATAAATTGTACAGATGCAGGGATTGAAGACCAAACTAATAGTGATGACGAGGAAGAGCAGGCATCAGCCATGGTTCTTCATGAAGCATTTGAAGAGTACCCTTTGATCTAGATTTTCCCAATGTTCACAATGAAAGAGTTGCACGCAGATTTACAGGGAACAGTGAAAGAGAGAGTCTGGGATCTGACAGGGAAAGAAGTGGGTTTTATCAAAGGAGTGGAACCAATTAAAATCACATTGAAGCCATATGTTAAATTTCCCAAACTTCCAAAGTATAATATGCCGCAGGACGTGATGATGAAAGTGGCGCAAATAATTGGGGATTTCCTGAAACAAGGTGTTCTAAAAGAAGTGTTGAGCAGTCCATGTAATTCACCAATAATGGGATTGAAAAAGCCCTGTGGGAAAGTGCGAGTTGTGCAGGATTTGCGAAAAGTGAATGACCTGGTGGTTAAGTGTTGTCTGATTGTGCACAATCCAGCAGTGATACTGTTTCAGATTCCATGCGAGGCAAAGTGGTTCACAGTAGTCGATCTGTCACAAGCTTTCCTATCAGTGCCACTTCATGAGGATAGTCAGTTTATTTTCAGTTTCAAATTCTTAGGTAAAGTCTACAGCTGGTGCAGGCTTTCACAAGGGTATATGGAGTCACCATCTTTGTTTAATCAGATTCTGAAAAAGAACCTGGAATCATTGGAATTACCTTGCCAATAGACTCTTGTACAGTACATTGATGGCTTATTGATTGCATCCAGAACAAGGGACCAGTGTAAACATGATTCGATTTATTTGGGTCATCAAATTGAGAAAGGGCTGAGGAGAATTTCCCGAGAAAGGATTACAATGATTCTGCAGAGAAATCCACCGACATCCCAGAAGGATGTGCGCATGTTCCTGGGAATGGCAGGATACTGTAGACAATGGATTTCAAATTTTGCTGGGATTGCCTAGCCCTTGCAACAGTTGACTCACAAGGGAGTTGCAGACCCCATTACTCTAGATGAAGATCAGATGAGGGCTTTCACTGAATTGAGAGAGAGTTTGTGCAGAGCTCCAGCATTGGGAATGCCTGATTACACAAAGCCTTTCACACTGTTTTGTCATGATCATGGTGCTTGTTCTTTGTCTGTCTTGACACAGGTCCATGGAGGTGCTTATCGCCCAGTAGCCTATTTTTCAGCTGCCTTGGACCCGGTTGCAGCAGCTTTACCAGGTGCCTGCGAGCAGTAGCCACAGTTGGTCAAAGTCTTCCCCAATGTGAAGGGGTGGTCATGGAATACCCAGTGACAGTAATGGTGCCACACTCAGTTGAGGTTTTGCTGACGAGAACAAAAACACAACACTTGACGGGGGCCCGACTGACAAGGTATGAGACGAGCATATTGGGAGCTCCAAATGTTACTTTGAAAAGATGTACAGTGTTGAATCCAGCAACGTTATTGCCAAGTGATACTGTTGAAGTCGAGAAAGAAGAGGATATAGAGCATGATTGTCTTGAAGTGACAGACCTTTGCACAAAGCCTAGCCCTGATATCAGAGATACTCGACTAGAAGAAAATGATCAAATTGTTTTTATTGCCGGTCCATGCCTCAGAGATTTAACAGGCACATTGAGAGCACAATATACTGTATGTACTATTACAGGGACCCTAGAAGCACCTTGGCTTCCTGGTGTATATTCAGCTCAAGTGGCAGAATTGGTAGCTCTTACTAGAGCATGTTATGTCTCTACCAGGCTGCAAGTGACGATATACAAAGATAGCCAATATGGATTTGGAATTGTTCATGATTTTGGTCAATTGTGGTCACAAAGAGGGTTCATGACCTCCAGTGGAACCCCAGTACAAAATGGTGACAGAATAAAAGATTTATTGTACGCAATACAGTTGCCTGAACAGATTGCTGTAGTAAAATGCAGTGCACACCAGAAAACACAAGACTACATTTCCTTGGGAAATGGATATGCGGATCAGGTAGCAAGATTTTGCACCCTGAACTGTATATCGTTCGAAGGATAAATGGGAACTAATGCAAGAAGAAGCTGTGCAAATTTCGCTTTAAAAGTAATTTACGCTCTAAAGGAATTAAAAACATTGCAAGAAAATGCAGACAAAGAGGAGAAGAAATTGTGGATCAAGCTGAAATGTGTACAAAGACCAGATGAGATCTGGGTATCTGAGGAGGGCCAGATGGTGTTACCGAATTGTCTGTTGTCTCAGGTGGCTCGGTATTACCATGGACAGGCACACATTGGAAGGGATGACATGATTAGATTGTTCAAAGTTGATTGGTTCAATGCGAAATTTAGGCAAGCAGCTGAGGCAGTGTGTCATAGATGTGTGATCTGTCAGCAACTAAATGTGGGAAAACGGGCAGTGGTAAATTTGAGCCACATTGGAAGAGCAGGAGGACCATTCAGCAGAATGCAATTGGATTTCATTGAGATGCCTGCATGTGGTGGACTGAAGTATGTGTTGGTGATTGTGTGTGTGTTCAGTCATTGGATTGAAGCATACCCCACACGTAGAAACGACAGTCTCACAGTTGCAAAACTACTCCTTAGAGAACTGATATCAAGATTTGGATTCCCGATCTCTTTAGAATCAGATAGGGGAACGCACTTCAATAACAAAGTGATTAAACTCTTATGTGCAGCATTGAACATTGAACAGGAGCTACATTGCAGCTATCATCCGGAGGCATCAGGATTGGTATAACAAATGAATGGAACCCTGAAATCAAGAATTGCCAAAATGTTCGCTGCCACAAACCTGAGATGGCCAGATGCATTGCCTTTAGTGTTCAGGTCAATGAGAAATGTACCTGACAGGAAGACAGGATTGTCCCCACAGGAGATTCTTATGGGGAGAGCAATGAGACTGCCAGCAATACCAGCCAATGCTCTAGTCAATATTACAGATGATATGGTGTTGGACTACTGCAAGGGTCCAGCTGTTTCGATCTTTTTCTCAGCAGGTACAAGCCGTTACCCTGCCACCTATCCATGACCCAGGTCACAACCTGAGTGCCGGAGACTGGGTCGTGATCAAAAAGCATGTGCGAAAAACTTGCCTGGAGCCCCGTTGGAGAGGTCCATACCAAGTGGTGTTGACCACAGCTGTGAAGTGTGCAGGATTGCCTAATTGGATACATGCAAGCCATACAAAGAAGGTGGTGAGTCCTCAGGATCATGAAGAGTTGTTGCTGAGGACGCCAGCAGCAGCAGCAAAACGAATAATTCTACCTGAACCGGAGCCAGAACAGGTTGAGCCGGAGGTGGACCCAGAGCTGGTGGAAAAAGGATCAATCACCCCAGTGAGAGACGTGGGTGCAGAAAATCCCGAGGCAGATCGAGAAATTAATGCAGCAGAAGTGACGAGAGATCCATGTACATGAGAGGTGCTAGCGCAAACAAAAAGGGCTGAAACACAAGAAGGTCCAGTGCCAGAGCCTGAGGGGGAAAGAGTTGAGGCAGGACAAAGCAAAGGTGATCTGACTCCTCCCGAACCCATTGCAGGTCCATCAAGAGAAGGCACGTCAGACAAAGTGAAAGAGAAAAGTTTGATCTTGAAAAGATTGTTGACAGAAGGAGTAAGAAAAGGAGATCATTGGCCTGAGTCTCAAATAGGCAAGAAAAAGGACTTGGTAATAAATGAAACAATAGAGGAAGAAAAGGACACCACAAGGAAAGATGAATTAAGCGATGGAGAACTGACAGAGGAAATGAGGTTGAAAAGAAAGAGAGTGGCAAGTAGAAAATACGCGGGACCAGAGTGGGCAAATGCCACAACAAGTGATTGTCAGAACAAGTGTATGTCCTTTTGTTTTGATGGAGAAGTTCTGAATCAGTATTTCGATGCAACTTGAAAAAGAAAATCAAACAGACTGGATTGTTGAGCTAAAACAAAAGGAGTGAGATTATTGATTTTACCGGAAAAGACATTAAAAGCCTGATATGACACTTAAACCCTGGAGATGACCAGCTGCTAATCGATTTTGACAAAGGGACAGAAGGGGTCCTGTTGTGTGAAGTTGAAGTGTGAAGAAAAGAAGTATATTTTTGATTCTGATTTTTGTGTTGCATATTAATTAAGAGTTGAAACTCTGCTTTCTGATTCTTTTCAGATCATGGCTAGTCTAGATAATAACGTTAGGTACATTAGGTCTTGTAGATATTTGAGTGTAGGAATGGCGATTGTGTGTGGAATATTGTTTATAATAATAATGGTGGGAATGTCAATTCATGAGATGAAAGAGACAAAAATTACACCTGTTCATGAGACTACTACACTTACAGCTATAGAAAAGTTTAAGCTAGATGAGCAATATTTGCATGATTATACTAACGCAAAGGGAGAACTGTCTTCTAACGTCTTTTATCGTTTATTGAATGAATGTGTGGAAACGATGGATGCAAAGGATTGTCTTGTGTGTACGCAAATACCTTCCTCTGTGGAAGAAGGAGTTACTTATAGGTTACCCCTGACTTACGGTATAACTTGTAGTCTGTTGCTAACTCGCTTCTATAATCAAGAGTATATTCAGTATTTCTATTCTAATTATGACCTAGTGTTTTCTTTTGTTCCTATAATTAGATATTTGAGTAATGTAGCTAAGGATCATGATATATTATTAGTTAGAGGATTCTTTGAACCTACACCAACATTTGGCATGGCTTATGCGCATCGTAACAATTTGACTTGCTTATTAACTCCCATGGAAATGAGCTTTATTGGGCATACTGATGACAGGAGAAAAGCATTAGAAGAAAAATTAGAAAAAGGATTAGAGAAAAGGACTTACAAAAATGATGATGCTTACTCTGCTATTAAAAAACAAGGGAATTTAGCTCTAGATGCATTACATGTAGGGAAGCTTTGCATATATAAGCCAAAGTCACGCACTGACACTTTATTTGTGGGAACGAGTGAATGTAGGCATCTGTTTTTGTTTCAGAATAAGTGGACGTTCATGTTGGATGGGGCTGACCCTGTGATTCCTGGGATCTATCATATTTGTGGACTTAATGCTTATTACCGTCTCCCTAAGGGATAGTATGGGACATGTTACTTGGGAATAGTGTTCCCTAAAATTGATCAAATAGATGATTTGAAAAAGATACCGAAAATGACCGAGTTACATCAAGTGAGACAAAGAAGAGAAACAGCCTCTGCAATAGTAGGGGATATTTTTGGAGCAGTCATTCTTTCAGTAGGAGTTATATTAAATGCAAACAAGATTAGAAAGTTGTCAACTATAGTAGATAATAACTTAACTAACTTTACAGGAGCTATACTTTTACTAAACACTGAATTAGCTGCAGATAGAGCTATGACGCTTCAAAACAGGTTCGCTTTAGACATAATATTGGCGAAAGATGGAAGAGTCTGCAAAATGATTAATGAAAAGCACTGCTGTTCATATATTCCTGAGAGTGAGAAATAAATAAAAGATTTGCTTACTAATTTAACTAATGCCAGTAAGGATTTGAAGGAGCTGAAAGAACCAGGAGTTTGGGAAAAAGTAGGAAATGGATTTGTCACACTAGGCAATTGGCTTAGTCAAATTTGGGGTGGAATAATGTGGAAAATTGTTCAAGGAATATTAATTGTGATCATTATTATATTAGGATTATGGGGGGGGCGTGTAAATTATGGCACAAAATCCAATTAAAAAGAGCTAAAAATAATTAGAGGAGGGAAGAACTGCCCAGAAGAAGAATTTATAGGGAAAATAGAAACAGAAGAGCTCAAAATGTAACTGAAAGTAAATTGTAATGATTGACAAAACAAAGGTGTGATGACATATTTAGTCATCAAAGGAGGGACTGTTGCAGCAGATATGTTAATATGAGAATATCTTAAAGATTTGCATATACATACTAATAAGAAATAACGACAATTTAAGCTAGTAATTGAAAATAACGTGTAATGTGCAAAATGTGCCCACGGGGAGTGGTTACCATGAGTGTTAACAGTACTAAAATAATGTGGAATTTATAAAATTTTGTATTAATATGTTATGATGCTTCGTGTTCTTAACTTAGCCAAACTAGAGGCCTGGTCGGCGCTGGGCCTTGCTTGCTTAAAACGTGGAGACGCGAGGACTGGAACTGGAGAAAAGGACCTTGAACTGTACTGAGTTCAGAGATGAGCTCTGCTAGAGAAATCTGGAAAATCACCAGTGGACAGGAGATGATCAGAACACATTGATACAATATGTGTAGAGTAGGCTAAATGTACTTTCCCAGGAGTTGAACAACGGAGCTACTGACTAAGAGCTGGGGCAACCATTTTGTTATCTGAAGAGCCGGATGATGTTCTCATCGACAGAAGGATCAATCATGTTAATGGAACTTGACTCTCAAAATAACGTAGAAAAGTGGTAAACAAAAACTATAGGTTAGAGTCATAACCCTTGATAAGGTTGACCAACTGGCAAATTGTGGGACGGACTGAGAGATCCTAATAAAAAGTCATGACATGAGAGGAAAAAATCAGAGCGGAGAGACGAAAGTTGATGACGTCAAGAGACACTGTCCGAAGTGCTTAAACTTGGGCTTGCTTCCTGTGAGCCCAAGCCTTGCTGATGACTGATGACCTGGAGACGGAGACTGACTTGTTGCTGACCTATCTTGAATAGGTAGCTATAACTGCACTGACTAATGTGTGCTTTTTCTTTCTTGGCACCAACTGCGCTGTTATAACATGTTTTCTCTCTTAGATAGATTTTTCCAAATTAATGATTTTTGACTAAATTGTTTTTCGCATGAATACCCACATGCTGATGCTAATCGGGAGTTAGGTAGGCTGACAATGGTGAATAAATGGTGACTTTGACATAAGACTGACTGACTCACATTGCTGAATTATTAAATGTTCATGTATTTGCTGCGCCTAGACTAATATTGTTCTGTACATTAATAAATTATTCATAAATCATTGCTCATGTTGCTAATAAGGTTGATTAATCATGGATTTGTTGAGTCAAAGTTATGATTAGATTTGTAATTACTAGGGAATAAAAATGAATTAACCTTCTTGTGAGTGAATGGTAATTCTTATTAGATTAGTTTTTGGATTTTTCAGTTGATTGGATTAGTTTGTTGATGTTTTCTCCTGTCACCACTTGGCTAGGATGCCCTCTGCGATCAAAAAGATTCATCGACCCATACGCGTCCCCTTGTAAGTTTACTTACTAAGGACAAAGCGCGCTAGCAGGACCGTGACTGAGAGCTCTGGAGTGGAGGCTGAGGACAGTGAATGTTTTTCACAATGCCTGTCAGTGGGTAAAAAAGATGTTAAAATTCTAAATAAGATCTTTACTTACACACTGACTGCGTGTCTTTTGGTGCTCGGTGTTCTCTAGTCTGTCCGAGTGCAAGGTCCCAGAGCCAAATCCTCCAATGAATCCACGCTTGAGTGGAGGGGTTACTCCATCACAAACGTGACAGATATCCCATCCGCCATGTTACGATCCCCATAGGTTATAATGGGATCGTAATGAGGAGGACGGGATATCTGTCACGTTTGTGACAGAATATTCCTCTCCGCCCAGATCTAAATCAGGCCCTCTGTTCTTGTGCTGTTAATAATACTAGCCAGCATGAGAGAAGTGCTAGGATTGGTTAGAGCAGGCTGGCTTGGTGCTCCTTCAGAGACTGGGGCCTGTGTCTGCTATCTAATGCAGCTCAGATAGGAGAGGTTTAAAGTGTGGATGTTGGACTGGCTGCCTCAAGCCAGCCACCAAACACCACATGTGCACTTCAAACTGGAGTGGCCACCATTACCATGCTGCCAATCAACAGCAGTCCCCCTTCCCCCTCAATGCCTCCCACAGCCCATCCACATACACACTCGCCTCGGGCTGGCAGCAGTAAAAAGAAATGTTAATACAATAATTGTATTACCCTTTTTTCACATTTGCTGCACTTCCAGCAGGAGGGGTGATCCTCCTCTGTCCTAATGTAGGAGGGGCTGCTGCTGGGAAACCAAAAGCAGCCCTGGAAAACATGCTTAAATCAGCCCCCACCCTACCTCTCCTTGCTCAATTTCTCTCTTTCCAGCGGATCTTTCTCTCTCTTTCGCTCTCCTCTCTCTTATCCAACTCTGATTATTTTCTCTATCTCCCTCCTCTCTCTCTTTCTCTCTTAGAGCCTATGTTACCTGCTGAAATTAAACTTGGGGACGTGGGGAAATGATGGAGGCACCAGGAGCGACCCTGGGCTTTCAAAAGCAGCCTCCAAGACTACAGCCCACTGGGGAAATTCCTGGTGCAATAAAAGGCTTGTCCGGCCCTTTTAGCATCATGAGGAGCTTCTGTGTGTGTTAAGAGATACGTAGATTTACGGATGTAAAAGAGGGGGGTGACCAAGCCTGCTGGTTTTCTGAGCACAGGGTGACAGAGAAGCATGCGAGCCTCACCTTTTACCACGCAGTTTGAAAGGCACAGAGCAATGTAGCTCATGTTCAGCCGAGTTCCCTGATAGTCCTGTCAAACATACTCTTTTGGCTGCATATAGTTGTGGTCATTAAAAAGTGTTAGTCCCGGCAAGAGCAGAACATGGCCTTTTTCATACCACGGCTGTGTTCTTAGTATGTCTATTTCCTTTGCAGCAAGGAGAGTATCCCCAGTTGCCCAGATCTAGGTAGGTTTTTTGCAGTGGACGTTGAGCCATTTTAGACATGTGTTGCACCAAAATGCTCCATGCATTGGTATTTAGTATTACTGGTTTCTATAGAAAACAAGAATGTGTTTTTGCACATCTGTATTTTAAGTACTCTAATCAATGGAGGCGTGGCGTTACTGTCCTAGCTTGGTTAAAATGGTGCCTTGTACATAGCAGAAACCTGGGGAGATTTGAGACTACTTGCAAAACACAGGGCTGAAAAGGGAAAGGGAACAATTTTAGATTGTGCACTATAATGAGAGTAAGAGGTGAGTAAAAAAGCAAGGTCTGGCGACATTGCGGCTCGTGATGCAGGATGTGATAAAGGAACCCTTACCGTGAACGAACTAGATTTTTTTTTAAGAGAATTGTTTTTTAGCTTCTTTCAGAAGTGATGGTTCACATCTCATCTGAAGTTGCAGTGCCTTTGCTTCATATATCGGGTGTCAAGCTGTCACCATAATGACCATCAGTCCAAATGCAGCATGTGACAGATTGCGGTAAAAGGAAATAGATTAATTTGGGGTTTTGCAAGACTTGATCAGTAAAGATGATTGGCAGCTATTTTAATACTACGAGGAAAAGATTACAAGTTTTATTTTGACTTTCTTTAATAATTTTGAATAACAGAAAACTGTCACACTGCCAAACAGGGCCGTATCTGCTACTGAAAGTTGAACTGACGGATTACCTGCCACCAGCAAGTAAATGATCTGAGCTTTTGTAGAATGCTATGAGGCAAGACTGATGAGAGTTCTAATGGTAGCCGCCATTTTGGAGCCCCAACAATAAGAAAGTGGAAGAAGGTGCACGAAGTGCTTCTAAAACTGTTGTGACCGGGTCCTTGTTGAGAAGTCACCTTTTTCTGGATACTCATTGGTTTCTGAGGCCCACTGGGAACTTGGTATGTAGTTTGGAAAGCTTAGGATATTTTGATTCAATCCAAGCTGAGTTTTGGAGAAACAGGAGCTTTAAGAGCAAAGGATGGCTGAGGTTGTTTATATGATACTTAACTAAATCACTGAGGATTCCCTTTTGGATATTGTGGTGTCATATTACACTGGTGATGAGCGGAAGTACCTGGATTATATATAACATGTAACCTCAACATCACATTGTGTTTTTTTTTTATCGTGGACAGCACAACTAGTAAATCTGGCACATTGTTAGGGTCTTCAAGGAAGATCGAATTTCTCTTGCCGCCTAAACAAGGCGGAGTTACTAAAAAGTGTAATGCACTCCTGAAGAATACAGATTGTATAGAAAACGTACATTTTCAAAAGTGCTGTCCTGGACCATGCTTTAGTACTATCAACTTTTCAAATGCATCGTGAGACCTACACCATTTAGTAAACTTTGGAGAAGAGTAGATTGGAATTGAGGTGTGGGCACATTGCACATAATAGCGCGTCAGACCTTGATAAGTAAACTTACAAGGGGACGCGAATAGGTCGATGAAACCTTTTGACTCGTTTAAGATGTTCTTACCATAGATCCAGGATGGAAACAATAATCAGTACACAATAATCAATAATCATTAGTCAAAATCAAAAGTCATTAAAGTCAGTAATTGTCACGCTCCATGACTTTTTCATCCATGAATAACCACACCTTTAGTAAAGTTTAGTAAGTTTATTTCCCTTAAAATAACAATACTAAAGTCATGTAGATTAATCTAAAAAATCAATTGAAATACATATAAGAACAATGCTGGTTGACCAAAACGACAAAAGAAACGCAACCTAATCAAAGCTTGAATCACAACGCATTCTAAAGCTACAGTGCAAATCAATAGCAGAGTCAGCTGCAATAGAGATATGTGGTACATAAAATTCAGCAAGGTAGTATTGCGCTGCGGGCCGCTGTGGCACATCCCGGCCAAACCGCGGGGGGAGCCGCGGCAGCCTGCGGCTGAGCCGCAGGGGAAGCCACGGTCCGGGTCAAGGGTCGCGGTGCCCGCGCGGCCCTTTTCTCCGGCCACACGCTGTTAGCAGAGCGCGGCGGGCCGGAGACTCAGAATTGGGTCGCGGTTCTCGCTGCGCACGGCGCGTGAAGCTAACACTATTGTAGGGTGTCTAGGGTCGCCCCACCTCGGCCAGAGCAGGACTTGCAGGAACCGGGGCCGCTCACCATCCCTCTCCAGTGTCGACGGTAAGCCCAGGGTGAATCGTGACAGATTGCAACGCCCAAAACTCCAGTCGCTGACCGGAACCATGGAGAATCCCATGATGAGTACTGAATCATCAAGTCAAACCTTGCTCCTGACGATCCAAGAACAGGCCCAAGAACTCCAACAGCTACGTACCGAAAATACGGCTTTCCGACAAGCCTTAGCCTCTAGAGCCACAGATGTTCCTACTGTCTCTGCAACCACACCTCGTTTCTCTGGGGACCCCAACAAATTGCGAGAGTTCCTGGATGCCTTGACAGTCTATTTCGCATTCCGTCCTTCACAGTTCAGGCAAGACAAGACTAAGGTTGGATATTTGATCAGCGCTCTATCTGGCCCAGCCTTGGCCTGGGCAACCCCTTTGGTGACAGGCAACGACCCCAGCCTATCTAATTATTCAAGCTTTGTCCCTGCCTTTAAACAAATGTTTGAGCATCCTGGACTGGAGTCTTCAGCAGAAGAAGCTCTATGCGATATTCAACAAGGAAGTCAGGACGTCCTACAATACATCACACAATTCAGACAGTTGGCAGCTGAAACTTCTTGGGTGGAGCGTACTTCGGTAACCCTGTTTCGCAGGGATCTCAGGGATGACATCAAAGACGAACTAGTACACTCCGCCAGAGTGGAGAACCTCAAGGGTTTAATGGATCTGACCCTTGCAATAGAATATCGTTTAAATGAGCGAAGAATGGAGAAGAAAAAGAGTCGTATACCATCACACTCGATGACGTCCCGCGCCCTTCCTCATCGCTCCGAGGAGACTCGTTCTGAACCTAAAGGTACTACTGATGAAGAGCCTATGCAAATTGACATGGCACGAGGGCCATTATCAACTAGTGAGCTGGAAAACAGGTGAAGAAAAGGACTTTGCCTTTATTGTGGGGCTGCTGCTCATCTACTTTGTACCTGTCCCGTCCGTCCAGCCAAGCCCTTGGGAAACGCCAACTCCCGTCCTCTGTGAGAAGGGTGAGGACGGGATATTCCAAGATACCTTCCATCTGTTCCTCAAGGGAAGAAGTAACTGCTCTTTTCCTCTTACCTGTTACTTTACACTTAACAGACGGCCGTGAAGAAAGAGCATTAGCCTTGCTGGATTGTGGAGCCAGTGGTATCTATCTAGACGAGACCTGGGCCATGGAAAGACAGATTCTGCAAATACCTAAGGAAGTAACAGAACAAGTCCACACAGTGGATGGTTCACTCCTAGCCTCGGGACCTGTCCCACATACCACTCCTACCTTATGTCTGCAGTTCGGGAAACATCAAGAAAACATTTCCTTCGACTTAATATCCTCACCGCATCACGTAATGATCCTGGGGATTCCATGGCTAACTCAGCATAATCCCTACATTAATTGGGAAACTAGAACCATTTCTCTTTCCTCCCACTTTTGCCAACACCATTGTTATTTAGCAGGAAACTATTGGTCCCTGAAGAGTCTCTTACTCGCACCACCTAAGGTGGGATGTTCCATTAACGTCCTACAAGGAGTACCCAGACATTATCTAGAATATGCCGATGTATTTCAGAAACCAGAAAGACCAGAACTGCCACCCCATGGAGAATACGATTGCGCCATTCCATTGGAACCAGATGCCGTGGTTCCTTTTGGGCGAATGTATTCTCTAACCAAGCCAGAGAAAAAGATCCTCAAGGAATATCTAGAGGAAAATGTACAAATTGGTTTGATTGCCCCTTCCTCTTCACCTGCAGGGGCTCCTCTCTTTTTCGTACCAAAAAAGGCGAAAGACTTGCGTCCTTGCGTCCTTGCGTCCTTGCATAGACTTTAGAGGATTAAATAAGATTACTACTAAGGATCACTACCCTCTGCCTCTTATTAAGGACATCTTAGAAGCCGTCAGAGGGGCTAAGAAATTCACCAAGTTAGATCTTAGAGGAGCATACCATCTTTTAAGGATAAAGGAAGGTGATGAGTGGAAGACCGCCTTCAGAACTCCTTTCGGCCATTATGAATATGGGTGATGCCTTTTGGACTAACCAATGCTCCCTCCATCTTTCAAAGATTCACGGACGCTATTTGTTCTGATCTTCTACACCAGACTGTTGTCATCTATCTGGATGACATTCTAATATTCTCTGTCCACCCAGAACAACACACTAAACATGTACTCCAAGTATTGGAAAGACTTAGACAACATCATCTATTCTGCAAGCCAGAAAAATGCGAATTCAACCAAACTGAGGTAAAATACGTGGGGTATTGCATTAACTAAGTAGGTGTTGCCATGGATTCAGATAAGATTCAAGCCATTCTGGATTGGCCATCCCCCTCTTCCATCAAGGAAACTCAGTGTTTTTTGGGATTGGGCAATTTTTATTGACAGTTTATAGCTGACTTTGCCCAGAGAACCAGTTACATTACACAAATCCTTAAGAAGGACAATCTAAGGAAGGGTTTTTGTTGGACCCAGGACGCCGAGTTTGCCTTTCAAGAGCTAAAGAAGGCCTTCATTCAAGCTCCCATTCTACGGCATCCAGACACCACCAAACAGTTCATCGTTGTCACAGACGCCTCAGAAAGAGAAATCGGGGCTGTCTTGCTACAAAAACAAGATGATGATGGGCTAGAGCATCCTGTATTCTATCACTCACACATACTATCTGACTCCGAACGTAACTATTCGGTGTTAGAACGAGAACTACTCGCCTTGAAGACAGCTTGCACGGAATGGAGACACTTTCTTATGGGATCGAAAGAACCTTTTGAGGCACGGACAGATCACCGGAATTTACAGTGTTTGAGAAACTTTCAGTGCCAAAATAGTCGGCAGGCTCGATGGGCTTTCTTTTTTAGGGAATATGATTTTTACCTCACATATATCCCTGGTTCTCAGAATATCTTGGCAGATGCCCTGTCCCGTTGCTACCCTGAGTGTAGCGATTCTCCTGTACAAAACCTATTTGAGAATAATAAGATCATTGGCCTAGTACAGACATTCCTAGACAAAGTTAAGACTGAATATTCCAACCTTGAAGTAACTGAAATGAACAATTTACGACCGCAGCTTCATGAAGACCAGGAATACTGTTATTACACAAAAGCCCTGTTTCTACCTACTAAGATAGTCCAGACTGAAGCCCTACGTATGTGCCACGACTCCCCCATCGCAGGTCATCGCGGAATGAAGGCTACCCAAGAGCTACTGCTCCGCTCTTTCTGGTGGCCCACAATAAAAGCAGATACTGAGGACTATGGGGGTTATTACAACTTTGGAGGTGGTGTTAATCCGTCCCAAAAGTGACGGTAAAGGGACGGATATACCACCAGCCGTATTACGAGTCCATTATATCCTATGGAACTCGTAATACGGCTGGTGGTATATCCGTCACTTTACCGTCACTTTTGGGACGGATTAACACCTCCTCCAAAGTTGTAATAACCCCCTATGTGTCTTCTTGTCCCATCTGTGCACAAGCCAAGACACTTCGTAATAAACCAGTAGGATTACTCCGTCCGTTACCTGTTTCACCAGGTCCGTGGCACACTATATCCACTGATTTTATGTGCTCTTTGCCTTCTTCGGTTGGGAATCGGGTAATAATGGTAACGATTGATTCCTTCACAAAGATGGCACATTTTACGGCATTAAGAAAACTACCTACGGCCAAGGAATTAAGCCAAATCTTTATCCAGGAGATCTTTCGGCTTCATGGCCTACCACAAGTCATTATCTCAGATCGGGGTCCCAAATACATCTCCAGATTTTGGAGACAATTTTGTAAGACACTAAGAATAGAGGTGGCCTTATCATCAGGTTTCCATCCCCAAATGAATGGACAGACAGAACGGCTGAATCAAGGCCTTCAACAATATTTACGTAGCTTCTGTAATGCTACGCAGAGTAATTGGTCTACGTATCTACCACTTGCAGAATTCTCCTACAACAATTCAGTACACAGTGCCTCGAAAGTCTCCCCTTTCTATTGTTCTTATGGATTCCATCCAAAGGTCTTTCCTATTCCTCTGAAAGAAACCTCCAATCTTCCTGCCATTACCTCATCTGTCCGGCAACTACGGGGTATCGAACGTGTCATACATTCAAATCTTTTAGCCCCTAAGACACGCATGAAAAGGATGGCTGATAAGAAACGTTGTGAGGCCCCACATTATCAGATCCACGATAAGGTCTGGCTTTCCTCTAAATTCTTACCTCACCGAATAACTCAAAATAAATTTAAACCTCGATATTATGGTCCATTCCAGATTCTTCAGAAAATCAATCCTGTGTCTGTTCGTCTTCGCTTGCCTCTGACTTGGAAAATACATTATGTATTCCATGTCTCTCAACTCAAACCCTACATCCTTGATCCTTTTCACAGAAAATTCCCCCGTCCTCCTCCTCAATTGATTGATAACGTGCCTGAATACGAGGTCCAGGAAATCTGTGATTCTCGGGTCTTCCGTGGTCGTCTCCAATACCTCATTCATTGGAAGGGCTACCCTATGAGTGAGTGCTCCTGGGTTCATGCCCCTCTTTTGATCCGCTGTTTTTTCCGTCTTTTCACTCACAAACCTGGGGCCTCGGGGGGGACCTATTGTTGCGCCGCGGGCCGCTGCGGCGCATCCCGGCCAAACGGCGGGGGAGCCGCGGCGGACCGCGTCTGGCCCGCGGGTGAAGCCGCGGTCCGGGTCAAGGGTCGCAGCGCCCGCGGTGGCCCTTTTCTCTGGCCACACGCTGTTAGCAGAGTGCGGCGGGGCCAGAGACTCAGAATTGGGTCGCGGTTCTCACTGTGCACAGTGCACGAAGCTAGCAGTATTCTAGGGTGTCTGGGCCTCCCCCCCAGCATTACTCACCTGCCACACGCCTTCAGGGCCTTCCTCATTCTACTTGCATGGTTTTAGAGCATGCCTTCTCCTTCCCAGCATGCTGTACACTTCCCTTCTTCCCTGCATGCATCTATTCTTCTTGTACAGGGGTATATTTTCTATCTCTAGCTATGGCTCCTTTCCAAGCCAAGATGATGGTGTTACTTCTTCCTGTTTATCACTTCCTGTCTAGGGGTATATAAGGGGAATCCTTTCTTCTTCTCATTGCGTTGCAACACTTCAGCGGTGGTGGTCACGCTGTGGCTGGTTTTCGTTTGAGACGCCAGTCGTTCTTGTTCTGTCTTCAGTCTTCCAGATTTCCAGGATCCTGAGTTCGAAATCCTTGTGTAGTCCTTCTGTTTCAGGGAGTTCCTGTTGGAGGTTTTTTTCCCCCTTGGGGTTTTTCCTCTGGGACTCCTTCTGGAGGGCACGGACTGTAGTGGCTTACTATTGTCAAAAGCACCGTGGCTACCGGAAGGGGTGGCCCCACCTCAGCCAGAGCAGGACTGGCAGGAACCGGGGCCGCTCACCATCCCTCTCCAGTGTCGACGGTAAGCCCAGGGTGAATCGGGACAGATAGCTCGTCAAACATTAGTCCCTGTAATTTGTCAGTCATTATGTGAATACCCTCAACTAACCTCAGATTAGCATGTTGGGCTTCATGCAAAACAATTTCGAACACAAATTTAGGAAAAAACATCTAGCTATGGAACTATCAAAACAGTGCAGTTGGTACCTAGAAAGAATTGGCATAAATGCAAAACAGTCACATTGTCATATCTACCTATCCACGGTATGGGTCAGCAATCAGAATCAGTCTTCGTCCCCAGGTCATCAATCGATCAGCAAAGCATCAGGCTCTCAGTCACAGAGTATGAGCCCAATGACAGATTCTTGAATCTCTCCTAAAGTCTCTTTCTCCCTCCAACTTTCAGTAATTCTGAGTAAAATCCTCTGTTGCGTTGTAATATCAAAGTCACCTAAACTATCCCCTAATTCCCTATTGGTCAGTTAATCGTATGTTTATACACTACCCAATAATATTTCTATACCAAATCTATGAATTCTAATATTTCGCTCTTCACACTAAGTTGATTGGACCACTTTATGATGTCCACATCATCTGGCTCGTCAGGTAACAATTTTGTTGAATTTTCATCTCCAGTCCGTGTCTTCATTGTTCGCATCCTGGGAAAGTACATCTCACACACATTACAAAAAATTGTTACAATAGTTATGAACATCGTCTCCTGCTAGTTGGTTCTCACGGAAAGCTTCAGTTAAGCATTTTAATAAGACAATGGACATTTCACAGTTTAGTTCACTCTGTCATCATTTTATTAACTGCTAAGAAATACAGGCCTGGCAAAACTAAGCCAGGACACTCGCTAAGTTAAGGCCTACAATTAATAAGTAAGAGTATACTTCTTAACCCTTAAATATGACATATTACTACATTATTCTAATACATTTTCAATATTTCATAAGTATTAATTATTAATTAGAACATTTCGTGAACATTGGTGGCCATTCTCTGAGGTCACATTTCCCAAACATGTGTATTATTTTTCTACGTTATTCATTTTCTACAAACTTCATTATTCAAAAATACAAAAAACAGTATTAATAATTTCTAATTAAGACATCTGGTTCAGCACACAGTGTATTTCTCTGAGAAAATCAGCAGTCAGTTTGTATTCATTAGAATCTCATTCCATGTTTCAAAACGCTCAGTCTTGTCTTGAAACGGCATGGTTGAGTGAGAAAAACGTGAAGATCCTCCACAACACCATTTGCAAAAGATAGCACTGATTAATAAGAGATCGGCTGTCTGTTTCCATCCAGCCCATAGGAAGCATTCCACGTGGAGGCATGTCCACGCTAACATTCTTACGTCATCTAAGGTAGCTTTTTGAAGTAATTGCACACCTGTGCAAGCGTACCACCATTTTGGACTGGGAAAAGTAGTACTGAAGTCAGAGTGGTTGGAGCAATAAAAGCTTTTTCAAACTGATCAAAGGATGTACAAAATCTTGTGGTCTGAGATGAATGCAATGAATACTCTTCTTTAATTAGAATGCCACTTGTCGATCTTGTGGTCATGGACACAATTTGGTTATTACATTATTTATTGGTAGAGTGCTTCTAAAGCAGTTGACGTTTGACAAAGATTAGTTACCAGATGTGACAAGGTAGTTTCACCAGAAAATGTGTTTGTGAATATTAAATGTAACTAACCAATCTGTGTTTCAGGATTGTGTAGGCAGCTCAGGTAGTGTTTCAGATATCTATGAAAAGAACCCTATATCATTTTGTTTAGAGATTTTTTGGTTTAATTTACTTCTGTGAGTGTCACTTGTTATAATTCTCCTGAGAATGAGGATTATTCATTCATCACCCTTTTTTCTCTAGTCCTAGGGAACCCATGTTAGAATGGGAAATAAAGTATTTAGTCACTTTGCTAGGATCTGTAGAACATTGTTGAACACAGAGCAAAAAATCTTGGTATTGAAGCATTGATTGAGGGCAGAAGGTACTTGAACATCTTCCACAAAACAGAGGAAACTTTGCACTATGTTCCCAACGTAAGTACAGTATTAGAACTGTATGGGGGCGTGGCTTGAACTCCCACGAGTTAGGACATAGTACCTTCGAGCTCCCAGCTCCATAGACCTGGGGCCCCAAAATCCTGACTGAAAATTGTCACGGACCCTGCAAACCCACTTTGCAGAAGAGCCCCGCAGGCCACGGACAAACAGACAGGGCGCCGCGATCGCTGTGAACAAGTGATAGCCGGTACGACATGCCTGATTCTAAGATGGTGTCTGTGGGAAGTGTTGCAACAAAAGTACACAGAATGGACAGATGATGTGCGCGGGAGAGGAGAGGTGAGACGGGCTGGACCGCCTACTCCCCCTCGCCTGGGAACATCAGAGGAAGTGCCCGCAGACACAGAGAGCGGCCCTGCCAAATCCCCAAAGAGTGCCTGTGACAAGAGCGGCTTTGGGGAGCCGGGAGAGAGTCGAAGGTGCTGATCTAGTGGCCCGTGAGAACTGCGTGGGGTGAGCCGACTGATCCCGGAGGGCAGAGAGGGCGGAGAAGAGCAACGAGAGGAGGAAGAGGGGAATGCAGAGAGATGAGAAGGAACCTGGGGCGGGCACAGGATTGACAACAGGGGGCCTCTCCCTCCCCTCCATTAAACAACTGAGAGGTAACCCCCAACGACGATATTGTTTCCCGGAGGCAACACAGAATTAATCTATACCTATCAGGTGCGGCAGGGGACACTCAGCTCACCGGTGAGTGGCTGGAGGGAGGACCAAAGACATTCATGAGAGATTCCCACAAACTCCAAGCTGAGTGGTGTGACTAGCGGACAGCCTGGGACAAGAGGTGTACGCATTTGGGTACCTGAAATTCAGACAATGGTGCAAAACCCGGGCCACAGAGAGTCCCACCTGGAGCCCTGAGGGACGGACCTGGACAAATTAAGTGGAGCAGAGGACAGTATGCAGCTGGCGGTGCACACAGCCACCATTCTCCAGGAAATCAAGGACACCAAATTCTCTCTGGAAAGCCAAATAGCAGCAGTAGTGAGTAAAGTGATGTTTCCCTGAGGTGATCAGCAGAAATTAACGGACAGAGTCAAAGAATCGGAAGACCAACTTAGCAGTGTCATCCACAAGTGGCAGACCTCACCAAAAATATAAAGCTATGGATATGGAACTGCAACGATTAGTGGGAAAGATCGAAGACATGGAAGGCAGTTCTCTGTGCCACAACGTGAGATTGGTCGGAGTGCTGGAGAAGGCTAAGGGACCAAGCACTGAGCTGTCGTGGTGGAATAGATGGAACAAACAGTTTTACAAGGTAAAACCTCCTACTTCTTCTCAGTGGAACATGCACATATGATCCCCACTTACCCCGTGAAACTGAGAGGACCCCCCTATCATTGTCAGGCTTATGAACTTTCAAGACAGGGACGTTATCTTACAAGCAGCAAGGAAATGTGGCCCATGGTCCAAAGCGGGTCAAAAATGTGCATATATACTCGGACTACATCATTGTGATGCAGTCCCAGTGAGGCGCATTTGCATCAGTTAAAATAAAGTTTGCGGCAAGCAGGCCTCAGTACTCCCTACTATTCCTAGCCAAACTGAGAGTCGAACATGAGCGGAAAACCCACTTCTCCATGGACACACAAGACGCCTGTAATTGGATGGACAACCAGAGGCTGGGAAGCTTGGTGCAGGCTACAAAGGGAGACAAAAAGGACTGGAGAACAGTGCCACAGAAGAGAAGGGGGCAGAAACAAATGGGAAAAAAACACAATATCCTCGCCCACCAAGGCACAGATGAAAGTGACGCAGCTACAGGCGGTTCAAGAGCTGCATTAACACACCAACGTTTTTAGCACCAGTAAATGGTACCGGCAAGGCTAACATTGGAAATGGGCTGGAAGGGCAGACTTACCCCCAAAACACCATTTTGGGAGAGCTCTAGGCCAAAGCCCATTATGACACTGAAGGGTTTCTTAGGCTGGAATACCATTGGGCTATCCCGCCTGGCCAATGTGTGGGACGCAAATGGAGTGACGCTCTTTGCACACCTAAGACTAACATACAGGATGCCAGAAACACAAGGGATACAGTACGCTACTCTCAGTCACGCACTCAGAGCGTGCATATCACTGGATACTGAAACACAGGTAGAATCCCCTTTGGAAACCAGACTCCTTAACGGGAAAATAAGTATGAAACTTGCCTTGCTGACATACGGCACCCTCCTGGGGAACACACAAAGGTCTCTTTTGCCCCTACAGCCTGGGTGGAGAAGTGTGGCACAATGGTTAGAGTGGCAGACCCTGATGCAGTGTTCTGACCCAGGACCCGGATTCAATTCCTTCCTTGGTGAGTCTTGGGCTCAATTCACTTGGACCAGATAATTCTCACCTCAGTGCCTGATCTAATTAATAGGTCCCACTCTGGGCAATAGCTTGCTTAATCTCTGCAACAGCCCTGACAGTGCTTGGATGCCTAGGGGTGCCCAGGAGTGGGTGTCTCACAGGGACAAGCCAGGAGGGGTTCCATAGTGGTATGCGTACAGTTCCTTGAGACCCTAACAGGTGAGTAGTGCGCTATACAACTGCAAAGTTTACAGTTTTAAGTTTTTTACTAAATGGGGACAGAGCCTGGGGGAGCTTGATGAGGACTGGCAGGGAGCACTAGCAGACCCTGCCGGGGTGGCCATTAAAACTAGCTTCCAACTGATCCAACTGCAAGTTCTCACATAGAGTGTATTACACCCGTACCCTACTCCATAGGATAGGCAAAATAACATTGCCTCAGAGGCTGTGGCAGGGAGGGCACTTTCCTACATACATTGTGGACCTACCACATATCTGTCCTTTCTGGGAGGGAGTGGGAAGACATTTGAAAGCAGTCACAGGTGATAAATTGGACTTTACACCAAATATGGCCCTACTGGGAGTGTGGGAAAACACAGATCACACACAATATCAAAAATGCCTGTTTAACCTGGGATGTTTGGTAGCGAAACGAGACATCGCACAGAAATGGGGATCCTGCACCCCTCCACACATAGAGAGAGGACGAGTGTGTGCAAATAAATTTGTGAAAATATTGGGCAACTGGGGAAGCTAGGGTGGACATTCAGCAGACCCTGAGGATACGGACACTGGCATTCAAGATTTTCAATCTGTAAATCGTGTGACAGGAAAGGCACTATACTGTGTGGTAGGCCTGAGTGTAATAAAAAGAAGGTGCAAGAGGTAAACTGATACAGATGACACATGGAAGAAGGTGGTGTAATAAGTGACTGGCTAGGCTATGAATGGTACAATTCAGGAAGTGCAAATTGAAAATGCCTCCATAAATTCTGTTTGTGCTGTTTGATGCAGGTGCAAAGATTACATAAATTCCCAGTGATGCTATTGAGAAAGAGTTGAGAGGAAAAGTTTAATGGTACAAATCTTCTATAGACATCAAGGGTTATGATGGACAGCCCATCAAATTGCTATGACATTTTGTAGGTTGAATTCAATTTAAAGGAAGATATGCCACTGGGTAAATTTAGGTTTCAATAAGTGGTTACCTGATAATTATCTGGTTAACTAGAGATCATCAATGGTGTATTTAGACCCTAACACAATACCAGCAGTCAGACTAGCTGTAACTGTAAAAATATATTTATTGATTGATTACTAAAATATCATTACAATATGCGCTAAAACCCTTTGAAAAATCATTTAAAATATATAACAGTTACCACACGAATCACAATACTTTAAGAATAAACTACTAAAAGCAGATCTGAAATAGGGTAAGTTAATCTTGCTATTATTTTAAAAGTCCTGTCAAAAAGATGTTTCGCAACATTTGAGAAATCTAATATAGGCTAATCATTGTTATGCAAAATAATTGAAGGGTGCTACCAAACTGAATGCATTTTGGGTAGATATTAAAAAACAATTAAATTTACTAACATTATTAAAGCTAAAATTATCATCCAAAATCATTATGAGATTGCATTACTTACAAAGGATGCCTGGGACATCTGAGCCATCGATGCCATAATTCCATCAAAATGTAAAAATGCATATTATCCTACAGAAAAAAATCTAAAGTCCCCCTCATTACACTGCCCATCCATATTTGGCCTTGTTTTAAAACAGAATTCAGCAGGTTCCCAAGAACTTTCCTAAGTGGCATGATACCAAGATTGACTTGCCTGATAGACAGAATTTAACAGCTTCTTGGTAGGTTCTCCCTTCTGCAGCTAAAGACAATAATTTTAGCAGAGTTCATCATGCTTGCAGTAATCTTGGGCAAGTACAAATTATGAGTGGTAAAGATTATTTTTCCATAATCACACAGTCTACAGCAAGATGTTGCCCATTGCTGAATCCACCTTGATATACCATCTTTGGTTATGTACCTGCTAAGTCGCAACCGTAGAAACTTGATCTTTATGCAAGCTTAGAAACAAGCTTTCACATAAGGCTGGAGCTCAAGCTTTTCATAACTGCTAACAGTAGGCCAGGTATTCTTTTTCCCTATCAGGGCCTCTTTATCCTTCTCAAAATATAAGTGTTCTGTTGCTTGATTTAGGAACATTCTAAGACTTGTTCTATTGGTTGTTTCAAATCCAGATACTTGATAATCAAAGGTGCAAGGGAACTCAGAAAAGTAAGATCTTCAGGTAGTTGTGTACTGGGAATTATTAATTTCCTGGCAACACAGCTTGGCTAACATGTCAGGTTCAGATGAAAATGACACGTAGAGACATTTTAAAAAGCCAGCTTGTCTCAGTAGTGTTTGATTTTCTAATCCAAACTTAAAACGGATTTCAGCATGGCCTATATCTTTTGTTACTGTGGAGACTCTCAACCACAATAAATTACTGATCCATAGGCCAGTGCTGGGACCAATTTTGCCTCCATGACTTGGACCAGATTAATGTAGTCTGGGCACACTAGCTTACTTTGCAATGTCTTGAAAGCATAGATAAAAGTTGAGTTTTTGGGCCTCAGAAAATTAAAATGACCTTAGAATGACACTCTATCATCAAAAATGATGCTGAGATATTTATATTATTTATATGACCTCACATGCTCTATAGCCTCCCCCAACAACCCGAATTGGAGGTTTTACCTTTGAATGACATATTGTGATTATTTCAGTTTTTTTTAGTACTCAGCACCAAACCATTGACTTATACATATTCCTCAAAGGACCCTAGCACCTGCTGTAGACCTATTAGTGTGTTGCTAAGTAATACTGTGTCATTGGTGTATTGTAAGTACTTAGGGGTATATATACAAGCCCCTAGTGCCATCTTGCACCACCTTAGCATCATTGTTTTTTGCCGCTAAGGCGGCATTAAGTAGGCCTTTCTCCCACACCGTATTTACAAAGTGGTGCAATGCTTGCATTGCACCACTTTGTAAACCCTTGTGCCACATTATGCCTGCACCGGGCATAATGTATGCAAGGGGGGTGTTCCAATGCAGGGGGCCTGAAAAAATGGTGCAGTGAAATTTAAAAAATTTCACTGCACCATTTTTTTCGTCATTTTTAATGCATTAGAGCAGAAAATCTACTGGGCCTCTAAACTTCCCTGCCCTGTTATATATTAGGGACTTGTAGGTAGTTTGAGTTCCCCTTGCCCTATTATCTACTAGGGACTTACAGGAGTCTGTCATTGCCAACTGTAATTGTACCATATACCTTTTATTCAGAGCACTGGTTCTGGGCCTTGTTAGCAGAGCCAAGGGCACAGTCAGAGTTAGTCAAGTTTAGGAGGTTGGAGTTTGTTGAAGAATATTCGCTTTTGGTTTATAGGAGGGAATATGTTCTAACACTATTACCTGCAGATTGCGTCACTTTCAACACGGGGTTTGACACAATACCTTTAAATATTACATTCACGGGCCTTGGAGATGATGGTATAGTCAGTCAGTCAAAGTTCTTCATTCGGCAAATTACCATAAAAGCACAAAAATTCATTATACACAAGAAAATATTTTAAGGCACAATTCATAAAAATGTAAAACAACGATAATAAAAGGCCTCACCTATATAAATTACAAACTAATTTTAAATTCATGAATTCCGTATTCTCATGAAGTGCCAAAAGCAATAAAATTGTCATAATCATATTCACATCTTATGCACTTTCACCCTAAATTAATATACAACTGCTTCCACCAATGCGTAACGTTTTCTAATAGCAATTAGAATTTTAATTTTTTTTTTTTTTAAATGGAATAACAAATATCAATAGATTTCAGTTGTTGTACATACATCAAAGCATCATTATAGGATGTAATTTGTAAATTACGTAAAAGAGGCAATAAAAATGTACGTTTGGGAGCAGAGTAAAGGAGGCAGAATAAAAAGAAGTGACATGTGCATTGTTTGGAAAGAGTATCACAAGGACAATTCAGGAGCACTTTTTGCCAAGTACTTTGCTTAGGAAAAGCCACTCTAAAATGTGTCACATTTATTCTGAATAAAACAAGGAGGGAGTATTCTGAGAAATTCAGAAACCAAGTTAAGTAAGGTTCCATCCGGGTCGTAGTTGAGATCTGGACATACGGATCAAAAGTTTTCAATTGCAAGGCCCCCTGTAATCACTTGTTCGAAATATACTCAGAGTATCAAGTTTTAACCAGATCTTTGGCATTCGGGGGTAATGCCTCTTGGTGAGTAAACATATTCTCCAGGCCTAAATTCGGGAAAGTGGTTTGTAGGTATGAGAGCCATGGAATCCTTATAAAATTGGCCAGTTGGATACAATCCGATAAACAATCCTGAACCAAACTAGCCGCAGGATTCAACCAAGATCTCAGCCATAATAGAAGTGGGGCATCACCAGTCAAGTCCCCGATATAACTTAGTCCCAATTCCTCATGGCAGATAAAATTTGCCACGTTCTTAGGCACCATCAGTAATCTGTGCACAAATCTGTTCTCAACACGTTGGAGAGAATCAGCTTTATTCAGGCCCCACAAAGCTGCCCCGTAAATAGCTGTAGATACACATTTTGATTTCTAAAGCCTGATTATCTGATGAACTGGTCCGTGGCCTAATTTATGAGTAAAACGAAAAATTGCTTCCATATTTCTCACCATTTGTTGGGTCTTAAAAGTAAGATGGGAATTCCATTGCAGGGAAGAACGTACTTGCAGACCCAAATAACAAAACTCCTTTACTTTGTTAATAGTGTTCCCTTCCATAGAAAAACAATTAGATCTTGAATTTCTGGGGCCACAAGTCATCACATACGTCTTTGTGTAATTTACTTTCAAATCTAAGTCTTGCATGAAGATTAAGAAATAATCCATCAGGCTTTGAAGGCCATTAGCTGTACGGGCAATCAAAACCGCATCATCTGCATACAATAAAACAGGGAGCTGTCTTACACCCATTCTTGGGAAATCTTTACCATTTTTTATTAAAAAACTGTAAAGACCATTAATATATAACAAAATAAAAATGGTGCTAAAATACAGCCGTGTCTAACTCCTCTCAAAGAAGAGAAAGGGGAAGATCTCTCACTGTGTAATCCATACTGCAATGAAACCATCAAATCAGTATTTAAACGTTTGATTAGCGCCAAGAGGTTCCAATCCACCCCCAAGGATTCCATGATTTGCCAGAGCTTCTCTCTATTCACCAGGTCGAAAGCGCTGGATAAATCAATAAAATCCAGGTGAATAGATTCCTTCCTCGAGGTCACATATTTGCTCAGAATAAGGTGCAAGTTTAGCGATTGTTCAATAGTACCTAGACCAGGTCTAAAACCATATTGGATTGGAGAAAGAATCATTGCCTCAGCTGCCCAATCCTCCAGACGGGTCAGGATCACACTCCCCAATATCTTGGCAGTAGAATCTACGAGGGAGAATGGCCTATAGCAAGTTGGATCTTTTCTGCTGTCCTTTTTAAAGATAGGGATGATAATGGCCAATTCCCATGAAGGGGGGATTTTACTCATTACTACACATCTTCATATGTTAGTAACTAAAGGGCCCCAAAGTGAAGGCATAGACTTGAAAAGGTCAACAGGGACCCCATCCGGGCCAGCAGCTTTCCCCAATCTCGAGCGGTTGAGAGGTTTAATAACCTCATGTAACTCAAAAGACAAATCAATCGTAGTCGACTTGGAATCCAAAGGGCTCTGATTATCTCTTTCATCCCCTTTGAACAAAATATTATTGTCTGGCTGAAAAACCATAGTAAAATGGGTCACCCACACTGTTTCTGGTATCAAACAATCCTCCTCCTTATTATTCTGGTCCATAAAATAAGGGTGATTAACCACCTTCCAAAATTGTGTAGTGTCCTTCAATTCAGTAGCTGCCATAAGCTCATCCCATGCTTTAGTCCTAATTTCGTTTTTTCTCACTGCCAAAGCTGCCTTATATTGAACCCTAGCTGTTTGAACTGAGTCACGGGAAATTGGAATAGGTCTAAGAGCCCTTTTCAGATCTTTATGGGCCTTTGTGCAGGCAGACTTGAACCAACGACAAACCCCTGGGCTCCGGGTAGGCCTGTCACTCACCAAGGTCTCTGAAATAACATAACATAATTGTGCATATTCTGATACTAAGTTATCAGGGGTAATCTGTTGCGACAGGCATAAATTAATGGAGTCCAAATTTTGTTCAATGGTTTTCTGATTGAATGTTTTGGGGTCTGCCCTTTCCCATTTCATACGTAAGCCAAAATTTGTATTAAAAACTGTTACCCTATTCAGTTCTCTATTAGTGATGGCCGGTTTACTATTACATACAAGTTTAGTGGATAGTGGATTGTGATCACTAGCACAGTGAGGTATTATCTTAAAGTCAAGGATTAAATGTGAATCAGGGGAGCTAATAAGGATAAAATCAATAATGCTCCCTTTACAATTCCCGGTAAAAGTTGGTATTTTTTTAATGATTGCATTTGCCTTATCTCTAATATAAACAAGATCGAGTTTGTAGATAAAAGTATTCAAAACTTCCCCTTGATTTGCATGAGTAAAATGAGTTGATGTCTCCCTGTCCTCCATGGGGGTACAACATTCATATGAAGCTTCCGGGTTACATAGTGGCGCATTGAAATCCCCAGCCCATATAATATTAGACTCATTATCCTGGAGCTTGTCAGAAGAATCCAGGAAGTCTGTGACCTCTTTGAAACTTCCCTTCAAAAGGTCATTTGGGAAATTATTATAAAAAATGATTATCAAAAGGCCTTTACTCCCCTCAATCAACAATAAAACAACCATAAAATAAGGTGAGGACCAAATTAAAGAAGCCTCAATTTTTGGGAAATGCAATGAAACAAGAACCATAAGTCCCCCGCTTGCCCCTCCCGCTGAGGAGGGGATTGCCGGATGGTGTACGGAGTAATAACCGTCCAAGAAAAAAGGATCCGTTGACCAGGTCTCCTGCAAACAAATCACATCGTAAGAGGATATGAATCCGAGCCACTCTGGATTTTTTTGCCTTTGACCGGAGCCCTGCAATATTCCAGCAAAGTAACGTTAATGATTTAGGTCTTGGCCCTGCCACCATATTCTCATCACTAACAACATCTGACATCGTGCAGGGAGGGGTATCTATCTCAACAGGCCTCTCTTGTACTAAACACATATCCAACACAAAGTCCTCTGCATAGCCCTCCCAAACATCTTCCATTGCCCTAGCCTTAATTAAATGTCAGTCATTCTCATCAAGGGGGGTTAAGGCCTGTGGGTGGTCAAAAGAATTAAGTGGTCGTACTTGTGTTGTGAGCAGCCCTGTGTTATAAACACATTGTGCTGCTTTCAAAGAAACATGTGCTGAGGGTAGATCCTAGAAATGGCTAAGTGGGAAGACTAACATTCCCTCTTCCTTCCCAGCACAATAAGACAAATCTGCCAGCAAACATTTTACTAAACAAGAATTATCAAAGTTAATCACAACACAGTCACCCTCAAATACCTTTTTTGTTAGACCAACCCAATTTACTCTGCATGCCATTAGAATATTATCATTCAGGTCTCCCTTATATCTGGATTTAGATCTTAACCAATGGGCACATTTCCTCATTAATGCCTTAGTATCTTCTTTATGACAAGGATCTAAGGATGGTACCTTTGCAAGAACCAAGACATACGGCATGCATGCTGGTGGAAGTTGCAATGTCTGTTCACTATTAGAAATAAGATTAACATGAGGAATAAGTGGGTGGCGTGGATAGGTTCCATTTGTAGCCTCCGCAAAAGGATTAAGCTCCATAGATGATAGTTCATGCCCATCTAATGGCCCTGCCGATGGTAAAACTTGAGTGGTCGGTGGTATATTATGCGATACATCTCCTTTATCGGCCACGGCCTCCTCCATATACAGATTGCCAGAGTTAGTAGGACCTGATACTAATTAGGGGATTAGTCTAGTCAAATTTGTATAAAATTGGTCCAGTTTTTTATCTAGCAGACTAAGCAATTTCTCCTCCCAAACTGCACAAAATGATTTGAGTGTAGAATCAACTGTATATATAAGTTTGTCCCGCAGAACTCCCTTCTCTCTGTTATCAAATATGGATGTATCCAAATTTGTATCGGAAACCGACAAGTTGCAAACAGAATTTTCCGAATGTAGGGGAGATTTCCTCTTAGCCCCTAGATCACTTTTAGTGGTTTTAGAGCAGCCACCCGCTTTCCTATTTTTCGGTGGTGGAGAGACCGCAGGGGAACAGTCAATGATAAGCTCTTTGGGGGCACTTGGTGCTTGCATAGGAAGAACTTCTGTACCAGGCTGTGGTGCATTAATTGTAGGGGCTGTCAATGGAATCCCATGAGTAGACTTAATTGAGATAATAGGCTGGAGGGGTAAATTCTGAGTGGATTTCTGAACAGCTCCAATTTCTTCTTCAACCTGAACTAGTTCAGTTTCTATGGCCCCAGTGAAGGATGAAAGGTAACTAGAAATGTATGATTGTATCAATGGGCCCTGGGCACCCTCACCCTTTTGTGTGCTTCTCTTCCTCTCGCCCATTGCAGTCAATAATTTACACCCCTTAAATATCCAATGTAAAACCACTATAAACTGTGCTTTTTCCCCTATCCCTAAAAGGGGAAATGCATGGCAAGTGGAAGTCACCCTGAGCCTGAACAAACCGAAAGAGACTGTCACAGCACAGTCTGGAGACCTTAAGCAGTGAAGACTTTCTCCAATTGTGTTACTTGGTGCTCTCCTCCTCAGATAACACTTTTCAGGGGGGTGGCCCAGCCCGGCCTCATCCGGTCGCTGACAGGCATGGGACGGGCCTGACCTTGGCCCGGACTTTGCCCTGGCGCAACCCGAACGCATCCTGCAATGCAGGTGTTCGGTAGCACTATGAGCACTCGTTGATTCAGGCCCCGCCCCCTGGACGTGTAGAGAGGTTCTGGGAGACCGATTCCCCTGCTGAACTGCTGTCTTTCCCACGACGCAGGTGTCCGGTAGCGCTATGAGCTCTTGTTGATTCAGGCCCCACCCCCTGGACGTTTAGAGAAGTTCTGGGTCCCCTGCCGAACTGCTATCTTTCCCTGTCTTTTGATGGTATAGTCAATTATTGAGTGAGACTTGCAATTTTGAAAAGTCGGCACTGACAAAAGTTCTTTTGCTGTTTTATCGTTCAGAATTAATAGGCCGAAATTATGTAATTGATTCCGACAGGAATGGTTATTAGCATTGCTTATTTTCTCAGTTGCTATAGTAGGGGTTGAACAAGTATTAAACACCCAGACACAATTAATCTTACTGCTGGAAATTGGTAGGATAGATTTTTAATAATTTCCTAGGGCGTAGAAAACTGTGCCATTTTTGTAGGTTTCCTTATATGTAGATATATATTCAATAACATTATTGTGTTGTGAACGTGTAATTTTACACATTGTGATAAAGCAGTTGAAAATCAATCTCCCGGGGCTTCAAATGTAATCCTGCAGTTATGTATATTGAAAGACAATCTTTCTCACGCCCCTGCAAAGAAGAACAAGTTGCTGAGGTAACCAATACTTGTGGTGAATACCTCCATCCAAGTTTCTTGAAACATGAGAATTTCAAAAGTTTTTATAAAAGAGATTGTGTCTTGATCTTCTAATAACCTGGCTAAACTGTGCACATTCCAAGAGCATATATTAAAAGGGTTCTGTACTTGATCGCTAGAAGGCAACCATCAATCATTGCCTTCTGGCTTTACATTTGTTTGTATCAATGGAAGCAATGCCCAGTCCTCAATTCGAGCATGCCTTTTTGAGACCTGCTCGCAAATACAAAATATAGATTTTGAGATTGTTATTGTAAATGCAAGTGCTGCTGTGGGATTAAAAAGAGGGCCAATGGCACCCCTCAATAATTATCTGTTTTGTTTAGGGCTTTTGGCGATTTCTTGGTCATGCTGCATTATTTTCTTTGTTGATTCAATGGGTATTAATAGGGTGGGATAGTTTGTGTTTACACACTTCTTAACTTCAATGCCCCATTCTTCAAACTGTATACTTCAGTTATATATCTTGTTTGCAATGTCATTATTTAGCCATGTAGTGCAAGTAGCTTCACATTAAGGATGCAGGATATTATGTTTGAATTGCACAGCTACAAGGTCATCTTACGTTCTATGTGAAAGAGCTGGCATTGAGGCCGTTAATCTCAATATATTACCACAATTAAGAATGCTGTGGGGGCTTCTGGATTCATACTGTGGGTAAAAGAGAATCTTTTGAGGGGGTGACGTGTATTTCCTTGGTCTTGATTATGATTTTGGGCGATCTCCTTTATTCTCTTCTGGGGATTTGGACTGTCATTGATCCTATTTAATTGAACTGAAGATTGGATAATTGCCATATAGCTTATCAGCTGATTTTACACAATTTGTTTGACTCCTTGCTTTATTTCACGCCTTACATAGCCTTTTCTTAGTCCTTTTTGTTAGTCCTTCTGCCTTTGTGCAAATTGATGAATTTGTGGAATTTATAACTTGAATATCTTCACTTTCTTGCTCCAAGGCTGACGACTAATCTTCTCCCTCACTCTGTTTAGTAATTGCTGAATCAGCTGGTGGCAATTCACCCATGCGCATGTCGTCAACTATGACCTGCTGTGTGAATAGGCTAATTTGATCTTCCTGAAGGTGACATATACTATGTCTTGAACCCATAATATCTACGGAGTTAAGGAAAAGTTGCATTGATATTATTTTAACTTCATCAACAAGATCACCAGTAGCGGCTCGCATGCTTCTCCAACGCTGCTCTCCTCTCCGTTCTGCTGCTTCCTCGCTGGTTCTGCAGGTACAGGCTCCCAGTCTGCGTTGCACCAATTCTGATTTTGCTGAGCAGCATCAGGATTGGCTGTGAGCGCCCAGGGTGGACCCTGTTGCCAGGCTGGAGAGAGCCCTGTGCGCATGTGTGTTTGGCCGGCCCGAGACAGCCGATCAACACACACATGCGCTTTGAGGGAGATATATTGGTAGGTATTGAACCTAGGAAGGAGTTAATCAGAGCTATATGTGACATGCCCAGCCCAACCAGGATGAAGTGATTACCTTTTAGGGCATAGCTGAATGTTACAGCTAATTAATTCCCAATTTCACACAGAAATGTTACGGCATAATGCAATTGTTGAAGACAGGAACAGAGCTTGTTTGGAACTATGAATCTGAGGATGAATTCAAAACATTAAAGCTTTACGCAGAGAAGACTCCAAACTTACAGAGGCTTGAACAAGGTGATATGTCTTTTATAAGACGGATGCCAGTTCAAGAGGACTAGGAGCTGTACTAGTGCAACAAACTGGTGTGGTATAAATAATGGTTCAGTTTATTAAATTAGGCCTGGTCATAATTTTAATTAGTCCGGTGTAATTGGAGTAGTTCAGTAGTTCTGTGATACTCTTGTGATGCAGAATTACCGATTGTAACGCCATAATGCCACATCACATGACAGATTCCCCTGAGGAAAATCAGACTACAAGGACCCCGAGATGCACTGAAACAATGAAAGAGTGTGAATGCTAATGTTCATTGGCAGACGCAAACGTTCAACGATCGTTACTATGTCATGAGTGGCAGTACTTTCATGCGGGTGGTCACAGGGCGGCACATCGAGTAGATTTTCTACTGGAATGGCCCTATTATCAACCCAAAATGCATTTTTGCGTTGGAATTTTACCTAAACTGAGCGTTTGGGTGTTTTTGCACTGCTAAATGCACTTTATTTTTTAAACAGGAATGGAGTGCCATAGTAACTGGGAGCTTACTGTGCATACAGTACCAACTTCCTCCTCCTGTCCCGAAGACTTCAGCCTCTGAATTGTTTAGTTCTTGGTCACTTTTTGGAGGAGAAGCATCACCCTCTCTTTGTCTGTAATCCCTGCTGTATTCACACCACTGGAATCTTAACATTTTGGAAGAAATCAAGTAAGTTCAATGCAGCACTTTGGTAAAAAAAAGTTTGCTGTTTGAGGGAGGGCGTTCACCAGTATTTTACGTTCACTTTTTTCTTCTTTTGTATCTTTGATGGTGGGTGACCTGCAGTTTAGGCTGGACTAAGGGGACCTATGTGAGGTTAACCATTTTCCATTGGTTAGGGGGCACGTAAGTGACAGGGTAAGGTTAAATAAGATAAACAGCAGACCTTGGGCTAGGTTTATTTATGCCTGGCTATGGACTGGTTGGGCGTCATTTACTAGTAGGTTTAGCTGCATGGCTAATGGGTGGTAGAAAATGGAACAGTAATGAAGGCAACAAAAACTCACTTAGGCGGAAACGGTAGGAGAAATGTGGCACATACCTGGATGGGATATAAATTTAAGGGCTGGATGGAACAAGAAGAAGAGGGTAAGTTATAAGCACTTGGGCACTGGGCACCATGCCTATTGTTCTAACAACTGAATGATAGGAATGAAGAGACAGAAGCATGAAAGGCTGAATAATTTATAAAAGGATTGCTAAGTGGTCTTGGAATAAAGGAAGGAATACCTTAACAAATGTAATCATTGTCATTGAGAAAGGAAAGTGACTCACCTTTTGTCCCAGCAGGCACTCCTTCCCACCTCCAATGTGTGCTTGTCTCTGCCATACTCTGCAGGAACCTGGAATACTTCTGGTCCTAGACACAAGCATAGCACATATATTTAGATGTCTGGCTGCTATAATCAACCAACACATTATTTTGCACAAGTTACAAAAACAATATATCACCAACAGTGGATGATCTATTTTATCTACTAACCTAAAGTTTTAATGGACCAAGTTTGTAGCCAACCATTCAACGCCATATAACATTTTTTGTATAAGTTTGGTTGGGACATGGGTCCATAAGGATCAGAAAAACAAGCAAAGGTGTGGTGGAAGGGAATTGAAAGGATGCATGGTGGTATGTAACCTGCCATGCTATGTTGTCCTCATGGAACTTTGTATGACTTTATATCCTGTGAGGGCCCATGATAACCATCTCTAGTCTGTACCTGTACTATGGATAATTTGCTAAATAAAGCCTTCTCTCAACATACATGGTGTATGAATAGTATACTTAGTCCTATGCTCCTCTATATGTTCCCAAGAAACTTCTGTTAACACAAGAGATATAAAAGGAGGGTGACAGAAGGGTTACCAAAAAGGCAGGGAACAGACAAGGGAGGAAATCAGCAGCGAAAACTAGGGGAATATAACACAAGGATATCAGTTTGCATGGTTGAAGCAATACTAAAACAGATAGGGGGAAGTTAGAGAAAATACAGGAGACCCTAAAGCATTCTAGTTTACAGGAACGGCAGGTTTGGAGGACTTTTCAGTTCTATGGGGCAATTTGGGGTTGGTGTTGGCGGACCGTCCTGAAAGGAGAAAAAAAGTAGTAGGTACTCATAAAAAAACATTTTAAAAGCAAACAAATCTTGCACCCATCTAAGTGATTGTTTACTTCACTTCTGTTCAACCCTAAACATAAAATAGTAAGTTGCTCCTCCACCTCGCTTTATACAGTTTTGAAATTTTGACACTCTGAAAGCTATAGACAGGTCAGTTTCCCTTCGTGTACTTCACCACACAGAGATGGAGCGTAGATATCTACAAGAGGGGTTAGGTAAAGTTTCCGTCACTGTAACATTGAAGTGGGAAAATAAGCTACAGACTGGAGGAAGTCTGCTGCGGAAACAGGGAATATTGAAAACACAAATAAGTATGTGGGCATGATGTACATTAAAGGAGACCAAGGAAATTTGTGTAAATGAAAAATACAAAATTATGATAATACACACTAGGTGGGAATAGTTAACATAAAAAATATATTAAAAACATTGCTTACTAGCAGCAGCAGGAAACCCTTCTGTGGTCTGGACATCACCAGCTCAATTGTCTGCTTCTTGGGCCCCAGCAGTGCTGCTGACGGCTTTTCCCCTTTTGCTTGATTTGGTACTTCTGAAAGGAGGAAAGCTAAAGAGAATCATGTAGTAGTCTCTACAAATGGGCATTTGAAAATTCTACTGTTTGACTAGCCAATCCCATACCTCTGTTCAAACTTCTCCCTAAAACAGTTCTCTTTCCTACACATTGTTTGTGTCCTACAATTATATTGCTACTTCACTCACTTTAGAGAAATGTTTCTATTGATGGACAAAGTCAATCTCCTTTTGCAAACTGCGCCTCATAGAGATGGAAACTGTATGAGTAACACAAAGCCACAGAGAATAACAACACCCTGATATCAGGCTACCCTAGCACCTAACATCCCTTAAAAATCCTTTGAGAATGCAGCAGGCATAGAAAGAGAAAGTAACTAGGAGAAATAAACCTATTTCTCATTGTTACAGCTCACTGGGGAAGGTGTAGCTTGTTGACACATTTCCAGGTTCATACGTCTTTGCAAATCTAGGAATGCACTAAAATCCATGGGTGAATGCATGGGAACGTCCAGGCTCCAACCATAGAATGCCTTCTCAAGACGAAGTAATGCAAGGCAGCGATTTGCGCTGCCTTGCATTACTCTGGATATAATAAGCCATGCAGCGCCATGCAAGGTGGCTTTGTGTGGCTTAGTAAATCTCACCTTGGCCCTTGCGTTGCCTTGCGTGACACAAGGACTTTGTAAATCTGACCCATGGTACCACCACTCACATAAATTTCATTTTTGCACCTGAGGGCACGTCTGTGCAAATAATTTGATATTTAAAAGATATTTGTATATATATATATATATATATATATATATATATGTATTTTAAATATGTATGTACTCCCTTTTGGCAGGAGATTTAAAATTGCTCCCGCCAGATGGGAGCAAACACATGTGTCCCTGTCTGCATTATTGTTGGCAGGAAAACTACCCTGGGGATGAGCTGCCCTGGACAGAGTACTTCAGCCAGCCACAGGAGATGGCATTGCCAGGCCTTATAAAGGCTAAGGGTGGAGAGAGCATGGCCCCCTCCCTTTTAAATCACAATATGTCCCCTGAGGATGTGATCACTGGGGCACTTCAAGAGTCAGGGAGGAGGCCACGGGGCCTCCCTCCCCTTTTTACTTACTGATTTGCTCTGGGGATGGGGTCTCTGGGGCTGTCAGAGGCTTTGGAGGGGGGTGCTGTCCAGTCCGCTCCCTTTTTAACTGAAATCAGCCCTGGGGTGATGTGGTCTACTGGGCCTTCCAAGGCCCAATGAGGGGCACCATCTCCTCCTCACTAAACCTGTGGCAGGCATCACCCCTTTGCTCCGCTGTCTGCCACAGGGGTTAACAACTTGACAGCGCTGCTTGCTTCTGCCATAGCTAAGGGTTGGGTGGTATAGACACAAAACAAATACTAACCAGGGTGGAAAAAAGCAAAATAAACACACAGAGGAGTGTGAAAGTAATAAAAACGTGAAAATATATTAAAAAAGGGTGAGTGGTGGAAAGAGGATGGGGTGAATTGAGATGGATGTGGCCTTGGAAAGCAGGAACATGATGGGTTGCCTACGTAAGAAAATGGCTGCACGCTTGTGCACCATGACATGCTGTTTGTGCTGGCTTTTTTTTATCACGAACTGTGTCATCGATGTCATTTTGGACATGATGTGTGCAAGACACATCTTGCGTAATCTCACAGAATTTATGGATTGCACAAGTTATGCCCACCCCTAATTAAAATGGAGGTGAACTGAACTATATAGTAATTGAGAAAGATACTTTAGCTGTACATTAGGATGTAAGAAATTTGAGGAGATTCATTTGGGGCAGTAGGTTTGAAAGAGAAAGCAACAACATACCCATAAAAGAGGTCTTTACAAAAAAGGGATTGATGAGATTTCAAAGAAAATTCTGAAATGAGCTTGTTGCACTTCAAGAATTTGAGGTTAATATACTGTATCTACCTGGAGCAAACATTTGTCTGGCAGGACATTGTTCAAGACTAGTTGGGGATGAAACCACTGTAGGGAATATGGTAATGGATGACATTGTGGAGGATAGTGAGAAAAATGTCAGTGTTTGTATGGTTGCAGGAGGCATCATACAGGAGCATGAGTGGATGCGAGAAATGGAGAGGGATCGGGTGTTGTGGGAAATCATCTGCAAGATTAAGAATGGCTGGAAGGGATATGAAAGGTGTAGTGAGTGTAGTGAGAGGACTCAAGGTTTTTGGAATACAAGAGATGAGCTTTCATACAAAGGTGGTTAGTGTCACAAGCACGAAATTAGTTCTGCCAGTTTGATTGAGGAAGCTACCTGCAAGTTATCCTGGAAGTTGAAAAATAAAAAAAAGACTTAGAAAACTTTGCTGGTGGCCAGGCATTGACTATACCGGTGTGGAGGTTGGTGAGAGACTTCTTGAAGTGCTTGGAATGTGATGTGATTGTAAGAATTAGGCTTTAACATGTGGTTGTTAGGAAGGCTAGGCTACCTAATGGTCCCTAGTAGGATTTGTGTTTGCGTATTTTAGGTTCTATAAAGCTATCTAGTGTAGATAAATATGTTATTGTTTAAATATAAAATTCCTGGATTTTAATGGTACTTTTTCTCTTTTAGAGCACAGAGGGCCAGATTACAACTTTGGCGGAGGGGGTTAATCCGTCCCAAATGTGACGGATATCCGCCCACCGTATTCCGAGTTCCATAGGATATAATGGACTCGTAACACGGCGGGCGGGATATCTGTCACATTTGGGACGGATTAACCCCCATTGCCAAGGTTGTAATCAGGCCCAGAGATTGGAAGAACCCCCCAGTCTACACACCCGGGGGTAAGAAAGATGGTAAGTGTTATTGGGTTTGGTCTAAAGCAACCTAAAGCCAAAAAGGGCCGATTCTCCATTACATTCATGAAATACAAACACTCTAGTATCTGTAGTGTCCTATGCACCCTGAGACAGGAAGATCGGGCGATCCCCCTAATTTGTTTCCATTGGGAAGCAGAAATACAGAAACTGCCTGAGGTGCCACCCAATGCAGGAGGGGCAGATGATTAACTCATGCAGCAAATAAAAACCCTCTGGTGTCTTCGGGTGATTTCTGTCCTCCCAGGTGGTCTCCCTTATGGCAAAAAGACAGTCTCCATTGGGGCAAAAAGACAGTTAGTGGTAGATGCTAACCTATATCATGAGGTGTTACCTCCACATGCATTTTTTCAAATGGAAAATCAAATTACCTGGTGCTTAGTGGTGCCTCCTGCTCTCTTCAGGCAGGAGGATTAGGATAAATGCTGTAATGCAGTTCTCCAAGGAGGCATAAAGACTGCTACTGTGGCGGGTGTAGCCTAAAGCAATCAAGAGCTTGTAGCCAGCACATTTCTGAAGCATCCTACTTCCTGATTTACAGCGGTGCCTTCTGTCTCCCTGGAGTGAGCATACTAGGGATAAAGCCCCAATCAGTATGGGAGAAATACTGCTAGTGCCACAGCCGTACACCCCACAAAAAGTATGAAATCCTTAGGGTATGGTTGTATTCTATATTTATATAAACCTTCAAATCTGCCTCAGGAAAAATGAACCACTGTTAGTTTGATGGTAGAGGGGTCACCCCCCCCCCCCCAGAAACAAAAAGCCCTGATCTCGTTGGTTGGTAAATTGAGGGGTTTATTAACACAATCTCTCCTCAGGGAGGCAGATAAGCTGTAATGGTGAGGAAGGTAAGGCTCGATGTGAGGATGGGCTAGTCCTCTACTCCTTATATAAATATATATTTATGGTGATGTAAACAAATATCTATATGTCCCCTGCATTATTGTGTATTTTGCCCCAGGAATGTGGTGGTCCCCTGGGCTTATTAAAGCCCCAGGAGGGGGGGACCACGCAGTCCCCCTCCATTTAAAAAAAAAAAAAAACAGGGAGGTGATGGCCCCTTTGGCTCAATTATCTAAATAGAGGGGTGTTCACAAAGGCCCCCTCCCATTTCATAATAAAGCCCTGTGGAGGTGGTGGTCCCCCAGGGCTAAAAAGAGCCACTAGAGAGGGGCCCCATGCACCCCTCCTTCATTTTTTGTTTTACAATCATGCCCCCAGAACCTTGCCCACCGGGGGCTTTTCTGTATTCACATGTGGGAGACTTCACTTGTTTTTAAAAAAACACTTTTTGCTGCAGATTTGCAGGGGCAATTATAGTTACCTTAGAGCACTAGTTATTTGAAATAGCTCTACCTACAACAGGTACATTTCTATGGTTTTGTGCATTTAAAAAGTGAACCAAACTATAACATCCCTGTAGCCTTTGGTTTTTAAGTGAATTTCACGGGCTTTCTAAATTATATTTCCTAATTATAACGTCTCAGTAACCTTAGTTTTTTTCAGTGAGTTTCTATGTTTTTTTAACGTAAAGTAATTTGAATTACTATACGTTAATCCAACCACCGCTGCCATGCTGTGTGTGGCAGAGGTTGGCCGCAGGGCCTGGTCTGCAGCCAGGCCCTGCGGCCAGCCCCTTACAACCACCCAAGCCCGTGCCACACAGGGCCTCTGGCCAACCCCCTATAATCACCCAACCCCATGCCATACATGGTCTTTAGCCGTGCATGGCAGTGGGTGGACAGAGGGCCTGGCCTGTGGCCATGCCCTATAGCCTATCCCACAGAACTCATGAAGTGATTCTTTGTTTGGTGCAGATGTTGTCATATTGCTCTGCATCAAAAACACGTCTCTAAAATCGATGTGAAACATGTTTGGGGGGTCCTTTTGGTAAACCGTCCATCTTCCTTGGAAAATGGGGGGAACATGTTGCATATCCCTAATATATATGGGGCAGTGCCAAAAGGGTGGGGATTCTAGGCCATTTCACATACTTGTATTTTTAAAAAGGGATAAAATGTTATCTGGTCTCAGCAGCAGAGGACAAGAAAGAACCCGCTCATCAAGTCACTACATGAGATATTGTGCTAAAAAAAATGTAAGGATACAAACAACTCCTTGAAGGTCTACAGGCACTTCTTCATGATGGAAATACAAAGAAAACACACTTACTTTGCCTTGGCCATGCGTACCAAGTTAGAATGATCACTGCTTTACAGAAGTTTAGCTTCAATTTGGGTCACTTACTTTGTTAATACCTATAAGTGCTTCCAGTGGAGGTTAATTTCTCTGAAATGAGCATTGTGCCCCAATGAATCCTGCCCTGCATATTTCAATAATTAAAAATAGCAGGGCAGGATTCATTTTTTTATTTTAGTAAACATTGGGGACAGTGGGGTGAGTCTCAAAGCACCCTGTGGTTCCAGCTTGCTCCCCTCTTTCTGCGGGAGCCACAATGGCTCAAACATGCATGGAGTTGCTGAAAATGCAGCTCCCTGTGTGCAGGAGCAATAGGTTCATCTCTTTTCCCACCTGCATGTCTGCGGGCAGGGAAAGAGATGTAAATTCTGCCGAAAACTCCTCTTCCAGCAAGCTTGCTGGAAGCGGAGTGTTTGCTTATGCTTGGCCGGAGCTGTCATAGCTCCCACCAAGCAAAAGCAAACAGCTACTTCCTGAGGGTGGGCACCTCTGGAAGTAGCAGGAGCCAGCCCTGGGGGTGGCAATCCCCAGGGCCATATGTGGGTCCCAGGCTACATGCCCCTCTTTTTCGTTCAAAAAATGTAATTGGGCCTTGGGTGGTGGTGGTACCTGGGGCCCAGAGGCAGTCCACACAGCCCCCCATCATTTTGTGTTAGTTAGCCCCTCGGAGGTGGTGGTCCCAGCAGGCCCACGCTGCTACCTCGTATATTCATAAAATGTAGCCCCAAAGGTGGTGGTCCCTGGGGATTTTAAAAGCCGTAGGAGGGGGCCCCATGCACCTCCCACCTTCATAATAATAAGTATGCCCCCACAGGTGCAAAATCAAAAGCAAGTGCAGGAGACCATACACAGTTTTCTCATCAATAATGTTACTGCAAATGTTACAATGATATTATAAATGAAGTTATAAAAGATGTCATGAGTGCTTTAATATCTGGGGTAATTAGTAGTGTATGGTAAGGGCGCAAGTTATAGTTACCTCAGGGTACGAGCTATAGTTACATGAAATACCTCTAGCTGCTGAATTTCTATGGTTTTGTACATTTGAAATGTGAGCCTAACTATAACCTCCCTATAACCTTTTTGTTTTTTTAAGTGAATTTCTCTATTTTGTTAAATTTTATTTCCTAACTCTACCGTCCCTGTAACAATTGTTTTTTTTAGTGAAGTTCTATGTTTTTTTAATGTTAAATAATATGCCCGTTGCAATGCACGTGGGGAGGAGGGTTGATGCAGGGCTTGGCCCGGCATTGTGTTGCTCCCACCCCACCCAAACTTGCTGCTCCTGCCCCCCTACTCCCTGCCATCCTTTGTCCATGCCCCACTCCCTCATTACAGGCCTGTGTGGCTTTTGTTCTGCCACTGTCCTTCCTGGATGCTCTGAACTGTTAGCTTGCTGCCCCATCCACCTCCTTCCTACCCTCTGTTGTCTGAGTCCATGCACCAGCTGCCTCCCTCCTGCCCTGCGTGGTCCGATGTGCTGCTACTGCCCTCCATCTAGCTTGATGTCCCTGCCCACTCTGCCTGCCCGCCATTGCACAATTCTATACCCCATCATTGCCCTCCTGCTTCTCCTCTGTGCTTAGCTTGCTTACCCTTCCCTCTTTCCCCCTGACCTCCAGCGTCTGTGTGCTTGATCCTGCTTCCTCCTTTTTGCTCACCATGTTCCATGGACCTGCCACTGCCCCTCCTATCTACTCTTGGTGTTCCGTTGAGCTGCCACTGCCCCTCCTACCTGCCTAGCATAGTTAGATGACTGCTTCCTGACCCTGTCACCTCCACCTTGCCTGTCTGAGTTCCATGCTTCTATCCTCTCCCTCCTGTCCTCCATGGTCCATTTTGCTGCCACTCCCTTCTGCCCTCCATGATCTGTTGTTCTGCACATGCTCCTCCTGCCTACCCTGCACAGTCTGTTGTGGAGCTCCTTACCTACCCTCTCTTGCCTGTGTCCACCACTACCCATCCCTTCTGTCCTCCAAGGTCCTTTGTGCATGTCCCTGCTCCCTTCCTCTTGCCCATCATGGCCGTTGTGCTGCCTTCTGCCCTCCATGATCTGTTGTTCTGCACATGCTCCTCCTGCCTACCCTGCACAGTCTGTTGTGGAGCTCCTTACCTACCCTCTCTTGCCTGTGTCCACCACTACCCATCCCTTCTGTCCTCCAAGGTCCTTTGTGCATGTCCCTGCTCCCTTCCTCTTGCCCATCATGGCCGTTGTGCTGCCACTAACCCTCGTGCTTGTCATGCATGGCCATCTGTGGTATCTCTGACCCTGTCCCACCTTCTCTCTGTTGTCTGTGTGTATGCCATTATAGTCTCACTGTTGCCCTCCATGGTCAGCTTACTGTTCCAACCCTGCCCCATTGCACCCTGCACTCCTTTTTCCATGAGCCGGTCCATATCCTCTCCCTCGTGCCTTACCTGGTCTGTTGTCATGTCCCTGCCCCCTCCCTCCTGCCCTTCATGGTCTGTTATGCTTTGACTGTCCCTACTGTCTGCCCGCTATGGTCACCTTACTGCCCTTGCCTTTTTATCCTCTGCTCGCTGTTGTCCATGTGCATAGCCCTGTCCCCTCCCTATTGCTTTCCGTGGTCTTTTGTGCTGCACTGCCATCCTGCTTTTCGTGTGTGGTGTATTGTGCTGCTGCAACTCCTGATGCCTGCCCTATAAGGTCAATTTGGTTCCCCTGCTCATCCACTTCCTGGCCTATGTTATCCATGTCCATGTCCCTAAGGTCAATTTGGTTCCCCTGCTCATCCACTTCCTGGCCTATGTTATCCATGTCCATGTCCCTACCCCATTCTTTCTGCCCTCAGTGATCCAATGTACCATACTTCCCAACATTTTGAACTTAGTAAGTGGGACATCTTGGAAAACAAAACCTGGGGAATTGATATTCCACATTGACTTACATTGAAAAAGAAGAGATTTTAGGCTGCAGACAGATAAAATAAAGCTCCTTTGGGCTTAAAAAAAGGGAGTCTCTTGTCTAAATAGGGTTGGTTGGCAAGTATGTTTGTACTGCCACTGCCTCCTTCTTCTGCCCTCAGTGGTCTGTTATATTTCCACAGCCTCTGTTGCCTGTCATGCATGGTTGGTTTGTTGCCCCTTTCCCCCTTTCCAATGCTCTCCATGGTCTCTTGTGCTGCCACTGCCCCTCCCACCTGCCCAGCCTGGTCAACTTGTTGCCTTTGCACCAATCCCCCTGGCTTCAATTATCTGAATCCGTGCCCCTGACATCTGCCACCCCACAATATTCTAATAAACAACTAGATTGCTAACATTCTAGATTTACTACAAATGTGTGGCACACATTACATCATCTTGATGTATTCAAAACTGTAATACCTAAAGCATTTCTTTTAGAAATTATAAAAATGAGACAGCCTTATTTTCATAGCAATTATGGTTAGTCCTCTAAAAAAAGAAAAATAAGGACATATTTTCTGAGTTCTCAAATAGCAACAAAGCACTTCTAAATTATTTGCTATCTTGATTTTTTTATCCAGTTGATACACTTGATTAAATGTTTCACTTATGGGAGAGAATATGATGTTATGGCCAGAGCTGCAGTCCTTGCCACTGGGGAACCAGGTTCGAGTTTCAGCGCAAGCTCGACATTCCTGTGATTCTAGGCAAATCACTTAATCTCCCCATGTCTAAATCCCAAAAGGAGTGTGTTCTTGTGTAATGTAACTGATGCCCATGTAAAAAACTCCAATGCCTTCAGGTCAAGTCTGCGCTATATAAAACTGCGGAAAAAAAACCAAATAATATTACTTTGCATATATACAAGGAACTGGCGCTGCGGCGAAATTGGCAGAGCCGCACTGTGTCAATTCTGAAATGCAAGGATGCACCATATTTAGAAAAATATGGCACACCCCTGTGTTTTCCCTAGTGTTGGTGCTAAATGTAGCTGCCAATGCCAACGCAGGCATCCTTGCACCATAGTGCAAGGGTATCTGCGTTAAAGGGAATGATTGTTTATGTGCAGAAAGGTGTCCCTACTAGTACATAAACAATCATTCATGGCGTTCTGCTCTTACTATGTGTGTTGCAGAATGCAGCACACATAGAAAAAGCAAAAACGAGGAAAAATAAAAGTATTTCTCCTTGTTGCGCCATGCTAACTCCACCCTAGCGCTGCCTCAGATTTACGATTCCTTGTAAATCTGGGGCAGCATCAAAAGCAATGGGTGTTGCGGTAGAACGCCCACAGCAACACCCATTGCATGCCCCTCTGCTGCAGAAAAATGGGGTCCGTATTTTCAAGGCAGTGTTAAACCATAAAAAGTGGCTTAGCATCGCCCGCAGTGCACAGTGCCTCCAGAGGATCACAAAAAGTGATGCTACGATGGCACTAGCAGCATGTAAATATGCCCCTAAGTGTTTTGCACACTTCTGTCATTGGGCTATACTTGGGCTACAATTAGGTGATATGTTTGCTACATTTGGGCTCTTTTTTCTGTGGTGGCCATCCATGGAATCCAATGGAAGACTCCTTTGTTATGAAGCCCCCTAAGCTCCTCGTTTACTGCAGTATCCTCAGTCAAAAATGCTTTCAGTTTTCCACTTCTATTCCATCTAGAAGGAAGTCAGATTTGCCACACTTTTGGCATAAAATCAGAATGCGCAAGGTTCTGTCTCCATGTCATAATGTTTTAATGAAATAGAAGTGGAAGATGTTTGAGCACTCACTTAAAACAAGTCCTATTTTTTCTTGTTACAGCACTAACCATAATTTCTATGACAAAATGAAACCCTTCATTTTGTTGCTTTCTAAATTAAATGGTTTCAGTTTTACCAGTTTGATGCAATCAAGATAAATTCAGGTGCATGCCACTTTTGTCGTAAGTAAGACTGTGCTGTGTTTGGGACAATGGGATGTCCCATTTTATGAGTAACAAAAGGGGGTAGAGTAGAGCGACCCACCATGATGTGACCCGCTGGTATGGGCTATGACTGTTAGCCCCCTAGTCATTCTTTAGAACACTGTGGAAGACGGAAATAGAACACAAGGGAATCAACTGACAGGTTATTACTGTTGGAAGTATGTTTTTTTCTGAGAATGTCAGACTTCATTCTCATATGGCTGAAAAATATAGTGTGAATTTACAGAAAATGTGCTCTTATTTTAGCTTCTGGAGCACCTTCTTTGATAAACTTTATGGGAAAATCATGAGAAAACATTCTTTTCTCAGATATTATTCATGAAACCCTATCAGAAGGCTTTTTCACAGAATAAAATCACCTTAGCAGCAAATGATGTATATTGAAACTAAAATTTGCCATCACTCCTTATGCATTATTTTTTGTGGCCTTCCAACCCTGCCATTCACTACAGTGCATTTCACTGGGGTGCTGTCATGCATATTGGTCCCACGATGGCTGCCATCACTTTCTGGTTGAATTGCTGACAGCATTCAGATCTCATCATGAGATCTGTGCTTAGGCCCCACCCAGATATACAAATTTGGACTTCCTTTAATATCTCAAAACCTACTGAATTAATTTATACCAAATAAGAAAAACGATGATCTGATGGCAAAAAAGCGGCCTTTCTGCTAAATTTGGTCTAATTCTGTCCAGCCGTTCGGGCTGCAGGTGTGTCCAAACAGTTGATGCTAGTGAACATGGGAAAAGCACTTTTTTGACACCCTCTGTTTTCTCCACCCCCACTTGACGAATCGTCCCAAAATGTTCCATACACAAAAAGACCCAAATTGACACTTTTTTCTGGAAATTTTTGTGAAGATTTGTCAAACGACTCCAAAGATATAGACAAAGTCAAAAAACACTTTTTCTATGGAAACTAGGTCCAAACTATAACTAACTACTGGACACCACCATTAGGTAAAAAAAAAAAATATATATATATATATATATATTATACATATACATATATAGAAATATATATATGTGTGTGTATACACTCAGCAATTTGAAATAAAAGATTCAGCATTAAAGCTGGGAGTGCTGCTACTTCTTTGATGTAAAGGGAGTTGTGTTGGATATAAATATATATATATATATATATATATATATACATATGGGTAGTTATAGATAGTTAGATAAGTAGTTATAGTTAGGACCTAGTTTCTATAGAAAGAGCGTTTTTTGTTTTGCTAATAACTTTGGCACGTTTGATAAATCTTCACAATATTTTCCAAGAAAATACGACATTCACTTCTGCTGCTGTCTGGAAACTTTTGGGGTCATCCATCATGTGGGGGCAAGAAAAAAGGGGGTTCCAAAGCGCTTTTTCCCCATTTATTATTCCTTAGGGATTTAGAACACCAATAGCGCCCAATCCACTGAACAAACTTATACCAAATTTGGCAAAAAGTTAGCTCTTGGTCCAGAAAGTGATCCTTTTGTTATTTGGTGTAAATCTGTTCAGTAGTTTTAGAGAAATTAAAGGAAATTTAAATTTGTATAAATAGGGACATGAAGGGTTCGCAACCCCTCACGATCTCGTGCTGAGATCTGATTGGCTGCCAACACTTCAAAAAGGAAGTGTTGGTAGCTATGTTGGGACTTGGCTTCAGGTGAGTCCCACAAAAAAGAATAAAAAAACAAACAAAAGGGGCCAGGGTACAGACACCCTGATCCCTTAGCTCTGGTGCTGGGGTCCCAAGAAGACCCCTAAGCTAAATTTACACCTTGATTCGTGGCAGAGCGTTTTCCGTGTTTTGTTATTGAGAAGCCACCAGGTGGGCCAAGTCCCAGGGGCATTTATACTTTAATGTGGGGGAAAGGGTGCCTAGCACACTGCTTCCCCAGGGATGGCCACCTCTCCAAGGTTTACATCTAATATGCAGAGGGGCTGCGTGGCCTCCTGCTGCCCCATGGACCACCACTTCCCCGGAACATTGAATAAAAACAATTCAGAGGGGCTGCGTAGTACCCCTACAGCCCTGTGGACCACCACCTCCCTGGGGCTTTACACAACTATTATGCAGGGGGCCGCAAGGCCTGCCAGGAGCCCCGGAGACCTGCACTTTCACAGGGCTCTAAAAAAAAAAGAATGAAGGGGGTCCCTTTAGGAGCCCCCCAAGCCCTGAGGACCACCACCTCCCTGGGGCTATGCACACTGGAGGGGGGCCGCATGGCCCCCCTCATGGAGCCACTGATGGCCCTGGGGACTGCAACTCCCCAGGGCCAGCTCCTGCTATGTGCCGGGGTGCCTACCCTTGGAACATAGCTGTTTGCTGTGGCTTGTCTGTAGCTTTGGGAGCTGCATCCAAGTCACAGCAAACACTCTGCTCACAGTCAAACAGCTCCCTCTCACTGTGAGCAGAGGTTTCTGCACAGATGCAGGCAGAGAGACATAGAAAACAATTGCCCTGTGACAGCTATGCTGGCTTCCGTAGGAGGTGGGGAGCCAGCAGAGACCGTGGGGGCCTTCAGGCTCCCCCCACAGTCCCCAACATTGTGACTGGGTGCCCCGGTGGGTGTCCCTGGTCACCTCTCCGGGCCCTGGGGGTTTGGCTCTCCGGAGCCTAAGTCGGCCTTAGGGAGGGATGCAACATGGCGCCCCTCCCCAAAATAAAAAAAATGAATTAGACTGGTCCCCAGGTGGAAGGATCCCCATGGCTGAGATTGGCCTTGGGAGAGGGACAGCACAGATTATCTTCTCCCCAAAAAAATCCATAAAATAATTAGGACATGCCCCGGTAGATGGGGTGCCTGGGGCCAAAAAAGGCCTGGGAAGGGGGTCATGTGGCCCCTCCCCCAAAGAATACATAATTAGGCCGTGCCACAGGGGATGTGGTCCCCAGGGGCAATATCGGCCTAAGGAGGGGGGGCCACCTCCCCCCCCCCAGGAATTTAACTGTTTAGGCTAGGCCACGAGGGATGGGATCCCAGGGGCCGAGAGCAACCGGTGGGTCCACGCAGCCCCTCCTCCCCCCAAAAATTCAATATTTATGCTGAGCCCCAAGGGATGGAGTCCCTGGGGTCGATAGTGGCCTGAGGATGGGGCGACATGCAAGGTTGTTTTTTTTTAGTGGTTGGTCGCAGAGGCTGGCTGCAGGCCAGTCCCTGTGGCCAGCCGCAAATGGCCGAAGGTTGGTTGAATTAACATATATTAATGAAAATTACTATACGTTAAAAAAAACAAATTCACTGAAAAAAACAAAGATTACAGGGACGGTATAGTTAGGCTCACATTTTAAACGTATCAAACCATAGAAATTCACCAGTTATAACAAGAATTATCTTGTGCCCTAAGTTAACTATCACTCGTGCCCTCATCATGCCCTACTAATTACCACACAAGTTAGGGCACTCATGACATCTTTCATAACATCCTTGTTAATATCAATGCAATATTTGAAGTATCATTTTTGAGGAAAGAATTGTGCACGGTGGGGGCATGAGTTACAGTTACCTTAGGGAGTGAGTATAGTTACTTGAGATAACTCTAACTGTAACTGGTGAATTTCTATGGTTTGGTACATTTCTATGGTTTACATGTATAATGTAAATAAGAAAAAATCCCATGCATAATTTCATAATTTAGAAAAATAATCGGTCATTGTAATCAAATCAAGAACATAGAAGACAGCCCTCTTCAATTCATTGAGAAGGGGCCCTGGAATAAGTTGCAGCAGCTTAAAAATAAAAAAATTTCATTTTTGAATGTTTCCTAATTTCACTTATATAAAGTGTTTTAATTTATTGCATTTTCTGTATGTGACGTTTTAAGGCAAAAAGAAGGAACAATATCTGGCACATAAACGATCAAATTATATATGGAAGGTAAATCCCTTTGTATTTATATACATATAAAGTGCTGAAAAGTGCATGCCAGGAAAGGAAGAAAGAGGGAAGAATGAGGGGAAGGACAAGATAGGCAAAGTTATTCTGCCCCAGAGGGCAAATTTTGGTAAGTTAGATCACATTATCAAAACTTTCATTGTATTGCATAGGCTTAGAGGGACATCAGACCTTATAATTACCCAAACAGATACATCAGCAAATATTGCAATTCACTCAGTATAACCAATAATGCCCATAATGCCCATTACCAAAAGCAGCATAGAAAAATCTAAACCCCTCCTAGAGTAGATAACGACATAGGAGAAAGGAGTATAATATATATTTTTAACAGACACGAACCTCTGGTTCTTTGTCCTTATTGAGATCTGCAGGGAATTAGGTATGCAAGTCCAAAATATATTTAGACTCAAGTTGCCTCGATTTTTTTGTTTTGTTGCCCCCTAGTATATTCAAACTGACTATGTCTATTGCTAAGAAATTAAGTTTAGACACCACAGCCACGTTTTTGGAAGAATTGTCTGGCCAGAGGGTAAGTGAAATCCAAATTCCTAATCGTGTGTTGATGTTACAAAATGCGTTTTTTAAGGGAAAATCACACTACTGACATACATGAGACCGCATGAGCACTGCAACACAAAAATACAGGAATTGGATGTGCAATTCAAAAAACAGGCCTTTCTTTCTTTTCATGCCATTCAAGGTTGAGTACTCAGTAGTATTAGATATATGGTCTTCAATTGTCCACATTTAAAAACTCCTCTGCATTGGTATAACCATGTGCCCTGCTTGTCAGGTCTGGTATAGCACCTATATGTCAGAATGTCCCCTAGTAATTTATACCTTCTTTATGTAATGAGTGGTTTAGATGGTAATTCAAGCTCAAAGTAATGCCATTTTTTAAATCACCCAATGCTTGTTCATTAAACATCTTATATTGTGTGCAGAAATATTAAAGGTAGTAATCAGTAATGGATTATTCTGTTTGGGGATTCTACCCTCATTGTGATACAGAAGTTGGTCTTTTGCAATAGGTGCCACCTTTTCAGCAATATTCAGGACCTTATTTGTGTATCCCCTCTCTCTAAATCTCTGTTTTATCTCTGTTTTCTGTTTATGAAGCTCAATGTCAGTGTTACATACTTACTTGATCCTCAGCATCTCCCCATAGGGGATACTATTAACAAGATTTCTTGGGTGATGGCTTCCATAGTGCAAAACACTATTTCCCACTGTTTCCTTGCAGAATATAGTGTTGTGGAGCCATTTTCCACCCGCAATTTCACATCCAGGAAATAAATTTCCGTTGTGCTCATTCTGGTGGTGAATCTCAAATTAAAAGGGTTGTTAATACGTGTGTCTAGAAAATGATGTGCTTTAGCTAAGGGGCCATTCAAAAGTATAAGTAAAACATCAATGAATTGTGTCCAGATAAGGACATGCTGAGTGTATTTTTTGTTGTTTTCCGCCCAGTCCACTTGCTCCTCCCACCGGCTCATTCCGAGATTCACAAAGCTGGGGGCAAAGCAAGTGCCCATCTCGGTCCACACCTTTTGACGATAATATACCCCGTTGTGTAGAAAGATGTTCTCCCTCAAACACTATTGAATCATACTGATTAACATTTTATGTTTATAGAAACACACAGCTCTAGTTTTGAGAAAATTCTCACACACTGCCACATCAAATTGATGGTCTATGCAAATGTACAATTATATGACATTCATAGTAATCATAATAAAATGATCAGACCAGTCCACATTATGTTCCCATGTAAGGAAATCACTACAATCTCTGCAATATGGCGGTAAGGCTGCATCAAACGGCAGGCTTTTACTGTAAAGTCCGTCCTCTCTTCTAACAAACCAGGGTAAGGGGAATCATAGGTGGGAACTGTTATTATCCGTAGGCCATGTGGGACTCTTTTTCCTTCAATGTATCTCCCAAGGGTAGTTAGCGCACACCACTTGCTGATTTCTTTTGTAAGTAGTTTTATCAAGGCGAACATTTTTTCTCTTGATGTCATAGTGCCTGTTTTCCACCCTGATGTTCCGGTGGCAACATTTGAACCACCATTGCATCAAATAGCATTACACACACCCGTTCTGCGTCCACCAAACACTGAATTCGTTCGGGTGCCGGCTAATTCATAGAGTCGCAAAAGGAGATCTCAGGGAGACAGCCCTAGCGAGTCAGTCTGATAAGACCAACTCGCCCCGCGCTCAAGTGGGGACCACAAGGATACAAAATTTGCATTCCCTGCTGCTGAGAAGTGGCTACCCCCACGTACCGTGTGACGCTCCATGATGGGAACAGCTCCCTGTCTTAATATTCACACCAAAGTCTAATCGAAGGCCAAAGAAAAATGGGCACTCTACAGTATGTGCAATCTCAAAAATGCTATAGATGCTAGAGAGTTGGCATTTGATGAATATATGTAATTGAGGATCTGCCTATATATATATATTATCTACTGGCGGTCACCAGTGGGAAGTTATAGTTAGGACCATGTTTCCATTGAAAAAGCGTTTTTTGACCTGCCTATATCTTTGGCACTGTTTGATGAATCTTCATGAAATTTTCCCCAAAACATCTGTCAAGTGGAGGATGAGAAAAAGGGGAAGTCAAAAAAGTTACGTTTCCCATGTTAATTTCCATAGGGCCTTTGAGCATGACTACAGCCTGAACCACTAGACCGAATTACACTAAATTTGGCAGAAAACTAGCTTTCAGATTGCAGATTGTGCTTTTGGCTCTTTGGTGTCAATTCATTCAATAGTTTAGGAGAAATTAGAGGAGTTCCAAATTTGTATATCTGTGGTCGCTAAGACTTTGCGAACCATAACGACCTTGTGCAAGGAAATGTAGAGCTCTGATTGTCTGCCGACACTTCAGTCAGGAACTGTTGGCAGCCATCTTGGGACTCTGCTTCAGCCGAGTCCCACAAAATGTAAAAAAAAAAGGGAAAGGGGTCAGGATAGGGACATCCTGACCCCTTAGCTGTGGTGCTGGGGTCCGAGAGGGACCAGGCCAGGGCAAAAAAGCCCTTTTTTCTTTTTAGTGCTAATTGTCAGGAATTCACAGTAAAAATGAAAAAAATCAACTGTAGTCTCCTGCACTTATTTGATTAAAGCCACCTGGTGGTCCAGGTCAGAGGGACAAGTTAAATATAAAGGAGGGGTGGTGCAGAGGCCCCCCTCCTGGGCTTATTTCTGCCAGTTACCCGGGACGTAAATATTTTATGAGGGGGGGCGTGCAGTCCCCTACAGCCCTGGGGACCAGCATCTCCCAGGGGCTTTAAACTAAATGCAAAGAAAATCTTGCATTCCCAGGGACCGCCACTTCTCCGGGGTTTTAAAGAAAATCAATGCGGGGGGGCCCCCACAGCCTTGGAGACCACTCCACCCCCCCCGGCCTTTAAAGAAAATAAATGCAGGGGTCAACTGCCCATCCCCGCCAGCCTTGTGGACCGGCACCTTGCCGGGACTGTATAGGTTGGAGAGAGGCCCTCTAATGGCCCAATAATGGCCCTGGGGACCCTCACCTCCCAAGGCGTAGTGAACCTGAGTGCTTGTTTTCCTGCTAATCATTTACAAGCATTTAGAAGGGTATATATATATATATATATATATATATATATATATATATATATATATATATATATATATATATATATATATGTATAAAGAAAGGATTCTCTTTCAGATTCAAAAAGAGAAGAACCGCACTCCATCGTTGTGCCATAAATCATTCTATTTTAAGTCCATTAGTGAAATCTCAAACAAAACAAACAAGCAGGAATCTCCTGACGCGTTTCGGTCACACCGGACCTTGCTCACAGAATCCTTTCTTTACAATATGGTATGTCCTGCCTAAAACCTGCACCACCGGAGAAACAAGTGCGCCGAAAACACGCTTTTCAGGACAACCTTTCATTTTGTATATATATATATATAGACTGCAGTGATGTAGAGTAGCGTGTTGCAGAGTAGAGTGCTGTAGAGAGCAGTGGCATACAGTACAGTGATGCAGAGTAGAATAGAGTGCCATAGGGTGCAGTGACATAAAGCGCAATGGTGTAGAGTGACATAGCATGCAGTGCTATAGAGTGCATTGTGGTGTAAAGTGTTGAAGAGCAGAGTATAGTGGCATAGAGTGCAGTGGTGCAGAGTAGTTGGCACCGAGTGCAGTAGTGTAGACTGCAATGGTTTTGAGTAAAGTGGTGTAGAGTACATTGGTAGAGTGCAGTGGTTTAGAGTGGAGTGGCATAGAGTAGAGTGGTCTAGAGTGGTGCAACATAGAGTAGAAAGGCACAGAGTGCAATGGTGTAGGGGAGATTGTTTCAGAGTAGAGAGAAGTGGTGTAGGGTGGAGTGGTGCAGGGTAGAGTGGAGTGGAGCAGGGTAGAGAGGAGTGGCATAGAGTAGTGATGAAGAGTGTCCTAACGGAGAGTGGAATTGTGCAGAGTAGATTGGAGTAGCCTAGGATGGTGTGGTGTGGAGTGCAGTTGCGAAGAGTGAAGTGGTGCATAGTAAAGTAGAGTGTATTAACGGAGAATAAAGTGGTAAGGAGTACAGTACAGTGGTCTAGGGTGAAGTGGCACAGAGTAACATAGAGTGCAGTGGTGCACAGTAGATTAGAGTGATGTAGAGTGCAGTATCATAGAGTGCAATGGTGCAGAGTAGATTAGAGTGGCTTAGAGTGGATTGGCGTAGAGTGCAGTGGCACAGAGTGGAGCAGTGCAGAGTGGAGTGGTGCAAGGTAGAGTGCAGTGGCATAGAGTGGATTGAGGCAAAGTACAGTGGCGTAGAGTGTAGTGGCTTAGAGTGCAGTGGCATAGAATGCCATGAAGAAGAGTGGTGCAGAGTAGACTTTAGTGGCTGTAGTGCAGTTGCATAGAGTAGAGTGGCATAGAGTTCAGTGGCAGAGAGTGCAGTGTTGCAGAATAGATTGTTGTAGGGTAAACTGGTGTTTAGTAGAGTGGCATAGAGTGCATTGGTATAGAGCGCAGTGCAGTGGTGTAACGTTGAGGCACCCCCCTGCAAAATACATGGAGGGGACTCCCCAATTCCAGACCCAGTCAGTGGTACTCAGTCAGGGGCCCATGCACAGTGTTGAAGAGGCCCCCCTGGTGGAATTCAGTACCATGAAAAAGTAAAAACCAACACGATCTGTATCCTGGAATCAATAAATGCTTAGTTCATGAAAGTGCATAAGGCGATGAGAAAACTCATAAAGGTATATGGGTCAGTACATTAGTGTGAGTAATACAACCTGATTTTAGGACCAGGCATATGAATAATCATAAAACATCACACATGCACGAAGCACTGTCTATCTACTTAAACACACATGGTGGCAGTGCACCTGCACTCCCATCAACAAATATGTGGGAATGAGGCCCCAAACGTAGGCATCACAGCCCACGCATGGCTATTACCTTCAATACTTGACCTCCTTGTTCCTAGGAAGGACAAGTTTTTGAGGGGGGGCCTCCCTTAAGGACTCACCCCAAAATGTCACAGAGTACGCGTGCCCCAGGTAGGTCCCAAAAACAGGGTGTAGAGGACACGCCGTGAAAACCGCAGGAAGACCTTACTGGGCACCCCGTGTGTGAAATCAGGGAAGGCACAACCACTGATGAATTCCATGGTGTGACCTCACTGAGTCCCCCGCGTGTAAGGACTGTGAAAAGTCAGCTGCCTGCGAATGTGTGGAGCTACTACTGCCCAGCCCAAGCTCAGGGGTATGCTTAGTTCGCCTTCCATGTGAAGAGCGCAGTCCTTGTGTGCATGGGGGACCTGCTCCCTTGCTGGAATCAGGTAGGAGTGTCTCTGGTAATGGCCACGGCATGGGAGGCATGTGAATATTTTTATTGTAGGTGGCAGCACGGCTTCAGGAGCCCCATCATCCAGGGACTTCAGTTTTGCCTCAGCAACGCATCGGAGACAAAGACAACGACTCGGCTCATGCTGGTGCTGTCTGTGTAGCACAGATTGCAGAATGGGCACGCCGGTCCTTGCAGCTGTACCTACTCCTAAGTACCTTGGGGAAGCACCCTTCAAGCCAGGGCAGTGCCGGTCCTCGGTAAGACACTGGGCCTGGTGACACAGAAGGCACATATTACACTCCCAGATATGAACAACCACCACCTGCTGATATGAAAACACCCTCAGGGCTTCAAGTTTTGGGCAATAAAAAGTAGATAATGCGCTCCAGCTGTGCTGGCTAGTAGGACACAAGGTAAAACCACCAGCTCTCAGAGAACATGTAGCGGGAAGCCCTGGAGGTGCAGCAGGCAGGTAGACCGGCACCAGAAACCTAGCAGTCTTAAGGGCGTTCACTTCTTGCAGTCCCACAGGGCCATAAGAGAACCCCTCCAAACCGGCCCTGTCTCCTACAGCAGTAAGCAGGATTTCTCACTACAATTCCAAACTTAACAAACATGCCCACGGTGCTCCTCATTTATCAGAAATTAGCACTTAGACATATATAAGGAAATACCCAAAGCAAACTTATGAGGGAGCAGTACTCACAGTAGTGAAAAATGAAATAGGCTGTTTGTCAATACTAGGACAGGTAACACATAAAAGTATATGTCCTACCTTTCACATGCATAGCGCCCTCCCATAGGACTATCTAGTGCCTACCTTAAGGGTGACATGTGTAGTAAAAATAGAGTTTAGTTATTGGCAAGTATTTTGACTTGCCAAGTCAATGTGGCAGTAAACTGTGCACACAAGCACTGCAGTGACAGGCCTGAGACATGTTTGGAAAGCTACTTCTGTGGATGGCGCAATCAGTGCTGCAGGCCCAGTAGTAGCATTTAATTTACAGGCCCTGGGTGTATGGTATACCACTTTACAAGGGACTTACAGGTAAATTAAATATGCCAAACGGCTGAATGCTAATCATACCAAGTTTTAGGGAAGAGCACACATGCACTTTAGCACTGATTCACAGTGATAAAGTGGCCAGGGTACTAAAAGAGGGCCAGGCAAATAGAAGAAAGTCAAAAGGTTTGGGGATAACCATGCAGAAAGGGCCATTTCCGGCAGATAACTGTCCCTAAAACTGTGACAGAAATATCAATAAGTGATATAGGGCAGTAACACATAGGATCTGAGCAGCTGCCTTTTTTAAATATCAGAATAATGCTTGAAACAGACCACAAATTAGGTAGAGAAGAAAGTGTAAGATTGTTACAAACATTCCTTAGTAGTGGTGCCTAAAGTTCAGGATTACACTTTTCCAGATCTACTGGGACGCCATTGGGCCTGGGTGCCTTCCTATTGGATAGATTCAGAAGCGTCACCTACTGAGAAAGATAAGCGCAATTGAGTTTTATGATGAAAGGAAAACTGCTTGACATGAGAGTAAATTCCAGAAAAATGAGCCACAGGCTGCACTGGGAATATGACAGCTAGTCGGGGTCTTGGTGCTGCTTAGAGTACATGTGGAGTTACTGTTGCCTAGAATTAGGCCCATATTTATACTTTCAAAGCACCGCATTTACATCATTTTCTGACGCAAAAGCAGCGCAAACTTACAAAATACAATTGTATTTTGTAAGTTTGTGTCGCTTTTGTGTCAAAAAGCAACGAAAATGCGGCGCTAAAAAAGTATAAATATGGGCCTTAGAATCTTTGGTGAAAGCTGCTTGAACTAACTTTTCCCGTTGCTGAATGATGACCTCATTTGGCCTTTTTGGGACAGCTGTTTTATAAAATTTACACAGAGCAGCTACTTCTACAGGATCTCTGGGGCTGGCATTGAGAGCTTTACGTAACTGACTGGTAGCGGTAAAACAGTCATTATTAAACCATCCTGGTGTGACATCATTATTCCTAGTTTTTTTTAATAGAGCTTCTTTATTATGATAACTGAGGTCAACAATTGCAAAACAATTAAGACCCTGCTTCCCTCCTCCTCCAGACATCACTGAAACACTTGCCCATTATCTTTTATTAATATTTTGAGAAATTGGGTGGGATTTGGTAGTCTCCAGACCAGCCTGAGACCTTTAGAGGAGGGTTGAGGTCTTTTGGCCACTACATTATTTACCTTCATTAATGGCAGTGACAGTGCTACTTTTATGGGATTATGATCACCAAAATTTGAAGCTACTAACAGCTCCATGGTCTAATAAATGAATCACACTGCTAGATATAAAGATGTAGTCAAATACTGGGGCACAGCCTCTGACCCTAAAGTGGGAAGTGAAATTCCACAAGATCCCACTAGTTTCATGTTGTTGTACAGGCCATGGAAAGCTAAATAGCCTCTTAATTCCATACCTGTGTGTTCTACGTTGCCCAAAAACCATTCGTGGTCCTCCATCAGGGCGAAATGCCCCAATCTAGCACTGCAATTACCTGAAGAAATCAAGTGTATGTCCTGCTCTTTAATATTGTGCTTTGTTTTGATTAAATCAATAAATTAGAACAAGATGGGGAACTTGGTATTGGGGTGTTCACAAAGTCATCATTATAAACACTTATCAAATAAAGACAAAAACTGGAGTTTCCCTTAACGATCACTACTTTAAAACCACACCCAGGGGTTTTGGTTTTCAAAGCCTGCGTTTTAACAGTTAATAATAGGTTGACCCAGGTGGATAACCCCCCCAGAGGCTTGCTTGTTCCGAGATGATGTTGCATGGGCGAGGAAAAACATTCATAACCATTACAATCCACCGGTTGAGTGGCAGGAAAAATAGAAAATCATAATCCCTTATAAATAACTGCCAATCTGGCAGTTACATCTTTGAACGAAGACCCACTATATTCCAGACTAGAGTCTTTATGTTGGGATGATGCACAGATGTTTTCGTTGCGGGTGCTGCGCAGTTAGAGAAGGGATCAGTTTGCTTGACTGTTGCACCCTGGTTAAATGGCTCAGTGCGGGGAAGTCACCATTGGTGGCAAGGTTGGCCAAAGTTGCAAATCTGTCCCTGATCTCTAAGATTGGTAGATACCCTTGTGTTTAGAGATTCACGGGGGGTTTATAGAAGAAACCTAATGGGCAGAGCAACTCCCTCGGTACGGTGTTGCTTACTGCTTTCCTGAAATTTCAATAGTTTCCTCATGTCGGATTTTGAAAATTAACCACAATACAATCATCAGGAATATTTTTGGCCGTAAGACCCAAGCAACCCACCCTTCTCCGCCCTAGTAAAGTTTCTGTTCCTGCATAATGAGCGGATAACTTTTTTTCTGAAGTTGATTCCAGGACTCAGATTGGTCATGCTTTAAAGGAGGCACTCCAGCCAGCACCACAACATAGAAGCATGAGGATGGTAGCAGGTTCAAAACCGTTTGGTTAGGGAGGCCTGCATTGCTCGGCCTGTCTTGTGGTTTTAATTACGAATGTGACTTACTGTTCACTGGGGTACAATGGGTTTTGCAGTAACGCAATTGCAGCTGGAGAGGCTGACCAGAGCCCCATGAGATTCTTCAGAAGAGTGATCTTTCTGTGTAGAGCTAATCCAACATTATACTCATCAGCATTTAACAATAGGACTCCACCATAAGGCTTCACAGGTTGTGTGTTACAGCAAGAACAGACTAGGGGCAGAGGAGAGTTGATTTGCTGCAGGTTGAGAGATCTGAAAACTACCCCGCAGTACAATAAGACAAAAAAGGGTGCAGCTTTTTATAGCAGTACTACTCAACACATTTTTTTCTTTTTTTTCTTCTTTTGTAAATCCTATTTAAAGTACATAAATTTTTACTTCCGTTTATCAAGATGCGAAATCTACAGCAGTGCAGACTAGCCAAGCATGATCTCCAGCAGTAGGTGGACACGGAATACTGCTCTTATGTAGCTATTCGTTCAAGAAACACTATGCACTTTGAGTTATTTCATATGAATTATTCTCCTGGCCAATAATGTCTATATGTACTCTTTATCTACTGTTTTACGATTCTTAGCATTGTTTTAATGAGACCGTGTATCAAATTATCTTCTGTGATCACCTACGTTGTCTTCCATTGAGACACCTAAAAGATGCTACTGCCTGTGTCTGTCCTTATAATGGTGCATCAACTCAAAATGTACTGCATTTTTTTTCTTTGTAAATGTATTTTAAAGCACACCCGACAACCTTAATTTCTGTTTATTAAGATGAGTAAATATTTTTTCAAATTTGTATTGTTTTATTGACAGTTATTGACAGTACATTCATGCATACTATCAACATCATTAACACCTATTGCAGCCGCCAGTGTACTTCCCACCTTCCCCCAGTAGCCCTGAAGATGTGGGCAGCTCCATATAATGTGCAGAAAGGAGCCTTCCATTCCGCAGTCTCTGTTGCAGCCCGCCCCGTCTATCCATCCTATCTTATATAGGAAGGTCTGTGTGTAGTACGCCCAGTGAAATATTGTGAGCCGGAAAGATGGAAACTTGCTTTTATTGCAACTTCTTTTGGGACGTCTAATGCCTCTGCCCAATCGCCATCCTGTAGGTTTCCTGCGTCTAATTCTAAGTCAGTGAATCTTGTGAGTTCCTCATCAAAATGCCATATGTCAGTGATACCAGTTTTTTCTCAACTCTTCCACTCAGCAACCTATTTTCTAGTGGGGAATTTTCTTGCGTCTCCTCATCTGGAGGGATGTTATTTTTAAGGGCATGGGATAGCTATGTGTATTTGAGCCACTGGGACCCGGTCATCTTATATTCTGTCTGTAGGTATGACAATGGGACTATCCCATTTGCATCCCATACTTCCGCTAGTGTGGATATACCTTTGTAATCCCACCCTTTGAATCCTTGCAATGATGAGACTTCTTTTAACCTTGTACCTTCCCATAGTGGGGTCTTGGGGGTTAACCTCTCATTCCAGTGCATCTCCTTTGTCAGTCTCCTCCAGATTTCTATTACCCTTTGTGCCAGGGGGTACATTTTTGGAGGACTTTTTCCTCTGTATAATGCATGCATGTAGCTGTGTATCCCCATCCCTGTATTATCTACCCAGAACGCCGGGTTATGAGGCTCTGTATATGCCCAGTCATTTACTACACTGACTTGCGCAGCTTCATAGTACTTCAACACAAGGCAAATCAATTCCCCCTGGACCTTTACGTTACCTGGATTGCCCTCCCACCCATAATAGCTTTCTTACCAGGCCGTCTATCTTAATGAAAAACCTATCTGGTATTCTATATGGTGTATTTTGTAGTATGCACTGCATTCTGGGGAGCGCCATCATTTTGAACATGGCTGCTTTCCCTAACAGCGGCTGCCAATGTTCCACATCTTGCTCTAAGCATTGCACAAGGGACGCCATATTCGCCTCATAGTATTCAACATCAGAGTGTGTTATTCATATCCCTAGGTATTTAAATTTGGTTTGCTCCATCTAGATGTGTAATTATTGGCAGTGCAGACCAGCCTCATACTATCTCCAACATAGATACTGAATTGACACTGAATGCTTCTTTTATGTAGGCTCTTTTTTTAAATTAGCAGTCCATTTATGAGCACTATGCACTCTGAGTGATATTATATGAATTATTCTCCCATTATTCTCCCAGAAAGTGTTGTTTTACTAGTACTTTTTATCTAATTTTTTATGATTCTTAGTATTGCTTTGATGATATTGTGAATTATTTCCTGTGAACAAATTTGAAGTTGACATTTATCATGTTGTATGTGCTTTTATGGTCACATTTTAGCTTTCAAATGAAGGATTGAATTAAATTGCAATCATTATTTATATAAAATACGTTCTATGAAAAAATAACTAACATATAATAAGATAAAACACACATAGATCAAAAACAGCGCATAATATAACATGAAAAGGTTACGCATAATCACAAAATTGAAAAATATGAGCAAACACAATGCAATAAAAGATTCCTACCAGATAAATAAATAATTTAAAAAACAGAATTCCTCACAATTTTGTAGCTGAAGTATTCCACGCACAGCATGACATCTATAACAAAATATTTTCCATCAAAAATCTGCAAAACATATATCACCAACAAAATGACCAACTAAAAGATATAAACCATCCAATCCAATTGAATAAAATCTAGGGAAACCATCTAAAACCTAAAAATTTTTAAAAGGTATAAAATGCTCCAGGAAAACACAAAAATGAAAAAAACAGTTGTTCCACAAAATCCTACTGATTTTTCCTTTTGGAAAAAATAAAGGCATCCACCATCCAAAAACAGAAGTTTGACTTAAAAAAGAACCTGTAAAAACATATAAAAACCCACCTCAAAACAAACAAAAAAAACATGCAAATACTAACATAGAAATATAAATACCTAAAAATAGTAAGAATATAAAATACCGTCTAATTATCAAAGTACATATACAATAAAACATAATTAGGTCTATTACACGCTCCTCAAACCACTATGACAAAGACCCACTCTAACTATTACCAAAATAAATTAGGACCCACTGGGGAAAGGGTTGAACTATGAGGAGGGGGCTAGATTTACTACTCCCATTCCAAACTCAACCACATTGGGAAAAGTATTGCACTTTGGAGCAGCTATTTTTGGAGGGGTTACATTGAGTACCCTCACGCCACACCTAATAATATTAGGGTAAGTGATGGTCTTTTACATTACCTAGTCCCACTCTAAACATAACCACATTGAGGAAACTGATGAGCTTGAAAGTGTAACATTTACTATTCCTACTCCAGACCTAACCACATTAGGGAAAGTGTTGGAAGTTGGGTCCAAGAACTACATTTACTGTTCCCACTCTAAACTTAATCACACTGGGGAAAATTATGGACAATGGGGGAAGGTTTGATTTATTATTCCCTCTCCAAGTGTAACATCATTGGGTATATTATTGGACATTGGAAGATTGGGGTTAGATATACTATTCTCACGCAAACTTAACCACATCAGGGAGAGGTTCGAACTTTGGGGTAGCTACATTTACCATTCCCACTCCAAACTATTCCCACTCCAAAGTTAACCACAATGAAGAAATTATTAGACTTTGAGGGTTACATTTACTATTCTCACTAACATAACCGTTTCGGTGAAAGTGTTGAACTTTAAAGATGGCAAAATTAAGTATTCCCACTCCAAACATAACTACATTGGGAAAGTGTTGAATAACGGAGAGGTTAGATTTACTCCAAACATAACCACATTGGGAATCGTGTTACATTTTGGGTGCCTAGGGAGGTATATTTTATATATTAACAATCCATTCTTAATCTCATTTTATCAAATCATAAATGCATGTAAAAGAATATTTACACTAAAAACGAACCTAATTTCTTACAGTTAGAAACATGTGAGAGTTACAAATAGATTACATAAAAAATAAATTAAAGATAAAGCAAAAAATTCGCAATTATGAAAACATTATAAAATTAATTACAAATTTATATTATAAAACAAAAGAACAACTTTAAATATTTTAAAATTTAAATATTAAAATAAATAAAACATTTAAAAACATGATTTGTACAAGTAACTTTAATATAAAAATGAAATTGAAACACGTTTACCCTTTTTAACAAAAGTATTAAATAATAAAAAAATAATATATAAATAAAACAAACTACAGACTAAAAAATAATGAAAACATTAAAAAATCAACGTATTAAAAAATTAATTAAACTATTTTATTGAATGTTAAAGCACAAGAACATTAAAAACATAAAATCTAAATAAATATTAAAAACAAAAATGCTATTAATACACTTCCCACCCAATTTCCCAACTAATTTTTACAACCTGCTTCTAAAATATTTGCAAACACAATAATAGACGTGATAAAAAAATAAATAATTGCAGCATAATTTACTTTCTTCACTAACATATAACACACAACTTTACACACAGTGATATTTAAGAACTCAACATTAAATACAACATTAAACAAATCAGCACAAATCTGATTTTGATACCTGCAATAGACTATTGCAAGATTTGCAAGATATAAATAAGGCTCACACGTTTTTGTTTTAACTGATGTTTACAGATAAATACAGACAGAAAACAATTTGTTTTCTGTTTGCATTTACTTTTAAAAGCAGATAAATACAGAAAATTGGACTTCATTAAAGTGACTCTCCATGCTGTCTTTCATGCCAACAGCTGAGGAGATAGACAACATGAGGGGTTAAAAAAATAGGATGAATTTTCCTTAAATAACAGCATAGGTCAACACAGTTTGTAGTGTATGTCTGATATTTTGCTGTGGGTATATCGTTTTATTTGGCTGCTTAATTTACTATTTGTTAAATAAATATAGAAATATACAATTTTACAATTTAATTTTGTCACAAAGCATGAAATAAGTATGAATATGAGTAAGATGGTGAAAATTAAACATGGATAAATACAGACAGAGATAAAAACACAAATACCATTAAACCAGGAATGCTAGATATAAATGACATCACAGTAATGATATTAAAGATTGACAATATTTTTGACACAGGATTGGGGTTGTACACTTCCATGGTTATTACTTGGATCCCTTCTGTGGTTACCACCATAAGCTATCATGTCTGTGGTGGTCCCTGCTGTGCTTACAACTATTGTTGCAGCTGTTATTGTTACTATGGGAGCGACTGTGGTTGTGGCTTCTATGACTAATGTTTTGGCTACTCATTTTGGTTCTGTGGTCCCTTCTATTGAAGCAGCTGCGATTGCTGCTGTTATGACTACAGAAGCTGCTGCTGTTGTTCCTGCTATGAGGGTAAATGTGGTTGTTGCTTTAGTCCGTGCTTTCAATGTGCACTGAGCACAGGACCATTTATGTCAGCCAAGAATACTATTTTAGTTCTGTCACCAATGCAAAATCACAAAACCAACTGTGCAACTGCTAAAATCATCGCTCACGCCGCAGTATTCTCTCTATTTGCTTTCACATGAGTTCTGGTAGACTGTTAACACTGTCTTTGGCCAGAGCTGATGGAGGATGCATTTTCAAAGGGCCATCTTGGTTGCTGCAGTCTGAGTACTGAGAAAGGGCTTGCAATTACAACTTTGTGAGTGCTTTTTGAAACTTACCACCCTCTTCTTTGATATTCTGATGGTGCTATTTAAGACCTTTATTTAGATTTACAAAAAAATATCGAAGTGCAGCGTATTAACCAAGGTTGATGCGCTGGAGCAGCACAGAACTATGGGCCATGTATATCAAAGGGTTTTGCCCATTCTGTGTCTATGGGAAAATGTGTTCATACATATGGCCACATATCTTCTAAATCATGGTGCTGCTGCTCTCTTCCGCAGGGTTGGCATGCATACAGGCTGTTTGGCGTGCGCGAAGCTAACACCTTTCTACCATGTACAAAGAGTTGTGGGTGACAAGTAGCGCAGATTTGGTACTGGAAAGAAACCTTGTCATAAGAAAATATTATGCACAAACAATCATACTTTTCATATACTGGATGTGTAAAACATTAGGAGGAATGAAAAGATTAATCCTACCTAGCGCATGCCTCAAGGAGGCATTATTTTTTTACATACAAAGCCCTATCTTACAATGTTAGTATTTTTTCAGCGAAAACTATCAGTGGTATAGTTTTGCGATACAGCATCACAAAGATCTGCTAAATCTGGCCCCTTGTCATTTTATAGAGGAAGGCCCTGGCTTGGTTCCTAATTTTAATTATTGGTGCAGCCCGTACTCCAGGAGCATTTACACATTTGCACCAGGGATACACAACTTTCTAAACTTTCATAGTTATAATGGAAGTTGAAATCTCAGTTGACACAATGTGTATGTGGGTGTGTTTATTTGTTTGTGCGGCAAGTATAACCCACATGTGGGGGGGCAGAAGGAAGAAGAGGAGGGAAGTGGAGGAAAAGAGAGTGCGAGGGAGAGAGTGTTGCTAATGCATTCTGTTCTGAATTAGCTGTGGTACATGAAATTTTGTTGTGCAAATACTGTTACAAAATAAATGTCCAAATAAATCGATGCAAAGCTAGATGACTTCAGAGTCAAGTCAGAAACAAAGATGTTGCCTATTATATTGACATTCCCAAACCACAGCCTACTATACAGGCTTAGTTGAAGTGTTCATAAAATTAAAGTTAGCTAATCCAATCCATTTCGTAGCAACATTATTGTAGGTGATAAAGCAGATTTTGAACATAAAAGGGGCTTGCAGAGGTAGCTTACGCACGTTATCATCAGGGATCATATCAAAGGTAGCTTCCATCCCCTTGCTTTTTGGTCAAGTCTGAAAGTAATTGTTGACCAAATGTATTAGTCAGTGAAACACAGAGGTTGCAGACATGTCCCCCCCCCCCACACACAAATATATTAGTAATGGAGCACAGCTCACAGTGCAATGCAAAGCCCCACTATATGCTCTGATTCACACATAAATTTAGTACTGATGACACGATAAAATACCTACCATGAGATCAAGAAAGTCTCTGAAAAGTATCTGAGCTCATAAGAATTAGTAAATGGCCTTTGTTGACTAGCAAAAATATAAACGGTTTAGCTGAGCAAGCTGGTTTCCAGATGTTTGCTTCTCATATGCTAGGATGTAGCACAACAGAGCTGCAGAGACTGGTCCTCTGGTCCTCTGGTAATGCTACAGTAGCATGTGCAAGGCAACAAGGCAGAGACAGGTTACAGTAGTTAAGCAAAAATATTTAAATTCTCTTACAGTCACTAGCTCTTACATTATTTATTGCACAAATAAGATGTCTAAATATTAATTAAACACAATATTTCCTCTTTTTTCCATTCTTCTGTACTTCCCAGTGTTCCATTATCAGCATCATAATCATTATGATCATAAACACTTATGGGTAAGATGGGACGGTACTGATGTTTCTCATTAGATTTGAAATTAAGGCAAAGCAAACTAAGACAGGAATGTAAATCAGTATGTGAGCAACAATAGTGATCAATATGTCTTTCAGTATTTTTATGTGCCACTCTTCAAAAGTGCTTTGCAACCATGGTTGCAGATCCCAGTAGGCAAGATAATCATCAATAGTGGGCAAATCTTTAGCACTTTCATGTATCATTTCAGTCTGCTTCATCATTCCTCACAGAAAAATCAGGGATAAAGGTACAGCACTCAAATAAAATTATAGAGCATATGCTACCCTTAGCGGCTAAAAACAAAGATGAGGGTAATTTTGCTTTGCAGAATAACAGTACATTGGCCACCAGGAAGTGATTATGAGCTCAAGGGAATTAGTAGCTGAATTACCAAGCTGTACCACTAACTTTGCACCATGAGGGATCTTCTAAATTGATAGAAACATCCCATATCTTTGAATCAGGATAGCAAAGAATTGTGCAGTCTCTGAAATGTCTGTTTTATTTCTTCCACACAAAAGGCCTCATTATGACTTTGGCGGTCTTTTCGGAATACCGCCGCAGTGGCCGCCGCCAAAAGCCCACAATGTTGGCAGTAATCCGACTGCCGTATTATGAGTCAAACTCTGAAGACTGCAAGAAAACAACCACAAATCCAACACCGCCAGGACACAGAAGGGTGGGAAAGAGGAGGTATCACCACCAGCACCACCAGCCCGCACAATTCCACCCACCAGATTACGAGCCACAAATCACCACAGCCATTCTTTCACGGAAGAAAACCATTGGCAGTGTGAACCGCCTTGCCCAGAACCCACTACTGTCAGAATACAGCACCACATTGCCCAGTTTGACATATCTCATACTTGACACACATCCACATACCAGACACACCTACTCACTGCACTATATAGCACACCCCCACACAACCCACAATCCTTTGCTACAAAATAGATTTTCACATACACTGAGAGCAGGCAAATACACTCATATAGCACCCTTACACCATAGGCACATATACACATCTCACTCAGCACACACAACACAACTGCACTACCAACACAAAACACACATAACAAGTACACACACCACAAGCATCCATCACTCACAACGCACCACCCACACCCCATCAATCACCCTACACTGCACCCTTACACACAAAACACCTCCCCCACCCTCAACACAACCACTACCATGTCTCCACAAAAGCACCCACGGACGAGAAGTTGAGGGTCATGGTGGATGAAATCATCAAAGTAGAGCCACAAGTGTTTGGAGCACAGGTCCAGCAAACCTTGATAGACAGAAAAATGAAGTTATGGCAGAGAATAGTGGACAGGGTCAACTCAATAGGCAGCATTCCACGCACAAGGGAGGACATCAAGAAGAGGTGGAACGACCGTAGGAGAAAGGTGCCCTCTATGGAATTATGACACCAGATCGCCATGCACAAGACTGGCGGTGGACACCCACCTCTTCCCCCACAGTTCACATCTTGGGAGGAGAAGGTCTTGGACATTCTGCATCATGAGGGCCTAACTGGAGTACCTGGGGGACTGACTCTAAGTACCCACAACTCCCATGTCACACAATTGTCGTGTCCTACATGCTTCCTCACCACCCAAATACTCCCCAATTCTTTGTGTGTCTCACTACACCTCCCACTTATTCACCTAATGCCCCTCTCCTGCATGCCACACCTCCACCCAGTCCAACTGCCCACACAGCCTTTGGCAAAGGCAAGGATAGCATTGGATAATACTAACACTACAATTCCCACAATGCATTAGCTCATCTACATGAAAACCTGGAATGTGCACATCACATCACACCTCTTGCATGTATGACAATTGTACTGGGTATACCAACTAGATGGTATGACTGAGGAACACCACATAGCAATGACAGCAATGCAATGGCACACCACAAGGGCAACCTAGGCTAAACACAGCTACAGCACTCTGTCTAATCCAATTGCCCCAGTCAGGATCCACAACCCAGAAATTGAACCACTGTGGTATGGAATGTAAGATGGCAGACTCCATGCAAATGCACAACATGCACAGACAGGACAATTAACCTTGCATTCTCACATAGCCTCCTCCCACTGGGACACCATGCTGCAATGTCCAGCCATTACCTCTCACATCTAGCAAGTCTGAATAGTCACTAGCTAACAGACTGTGAACTATCAGAAAGTACCAGGACCCATCCACAGAGCCAAAGCTACTAAACCTGAATGACACCCACCTAAATGGAGTATGGTACATATATCACAGACTACTATTTACCACTAATGGTATGCTGTGCAGCATCTGTCATTGTCATTGCTGGGAATTATGTCAAGCCACTGTATGCATTTGATAAAGAGATAATCAAACACACATTCAATATTTAACCCTGTTTCTCACTCCATCCACAGGTACCCCTGCCAGACCTCCTCAGGATGAAGGCCCCAGTGAGAACAACAAGGCTGGATTTTTGGACACTGACGACCTACCTGGCCCATCTGGGACACCTGGCCAGTCTACAACTCCCTGCCTTACCCTGCCCACATCAATCCCCCCCAACCCTGTGGCTTCAACATCACAGTTAACCCTTCGTCCCAAAACCTTTTGTCCCCAAACCTGTATCCCAAGGACTGGTCAAACTATTGTATGCCCTACAGTACAGGGTCCTGAGTTGACCCGTCACACCTCAGACAATGAAGGTCCTGCGAACACTGGGAGTGGGCACACCATGCCAGGGGTACAGGCACATGGGGGCAGGGGGCGTGGGAGGGATGCAATAGGGATTGCGTATGGCAGGTAAGAGATCAGGCTCCAACTGGGTACATAGATCCGTGATGGTCTAACGATTCAGTTGATAGGTCTGGATGACATGCCTGTCCTCCATGGTTGCAAGGTCAACTAATTGACGGTACACTAGTGGTTGTCTCAATCTACCCATGGCAGGATATCTAGGTAGAGAAGAGAGAATGTACATTGAGAAAAGCATTTGACACATGTAAGCAGAACATGTCAAAATAGCACACATCTAACACTGTGGGGCATGCGTAGCACTGCTGACAAATACTATTACGGCCATGCTGAATCGCTTTGGACACCATCCTTGCAAGACATTACTGTACATGTAATTCGTAAAGGACACATATCACATGTGTAATGTACCATATGTGGCAGACTGAGCTGTCCTGCACTGATCAAAAGAATAGATATGGGTATACCAATATAGTGCCATCGCCTATGTGCCTCTGAGTATTTTAACATGCCCTTCATCAGATATACTGCCACATCAAGTAGTGTGTCACGCATGTCATATTTCTTTGAACTACCATGATGGCACAACATAGGCTTACTGCGCCATTTGGGCGAATATGTGTGTGGTGCACTTATTTTGGCACATCAATGCATTTTGGGCCAGATTTACTAAAAGGTGACGCAGCACGGTACTGAGCCAAAATTGCCAGTGCCACGCTGCCTCACTTTAGAATCGCAGGGATGCCCCGTATTTACTAGAATACAGTGCACCCCTGCGTTTCCCTCTGAGCTGCCTAGCGCCAATGCAGGCATCCTTGCACCATCCTTGCAGGCCAACAGCAAGGCAGCAGTCCTTTGTAGAAAGCAGACAGGTGAGTCCTTTGAGCAGCCAGGCAGTTCTTCTTGGCAGGATGTAGTTTCTGGTTCAGGTTTCTTCTCCAGCAAGTGTCTGATGAGGTAGGGCAGAGGCCCTGTTTTATACCCAAATGTGCCTTTGAAGTGGGGGAGACTTCAAAGAGTGGCTAAGAAGTGCACCAGGTCCCCTTTCAGTTCAATCCTGTCTGCCAGGGTCCCAGTAGGGGGTGTGGCAGTCCTTTGTGTGAGAGCAGGCCCTCCACCCTCCCAGCCCAGGAAGACCCATTCAAAATGCAGATGTATGCAAGTGAGGCTGAGTACCCTGTGTTTGGGGTGTGTCTGAGTGAATGCACAAGGAGCTGTCAACCAAGCCCAGCCAGACGTGGATTGTAAGGCACAGAAAGATTTAAGTGCAAAGAAATGCTCACTTTCTAAAAGTGGCATTTCTAGAATAGTGATATTAAATCCAACTTCAGCAGTCAGCAGGATTTTATATTACCATTCTGGCCATACTAAATATGATCTTCCTACTCCTTTCAGATCAGCAGCTACCACTTCAATACTGTATGAGGGCAGCCCCAATGTTAACCTATGAAGGGAGCAGGCCTCACAGTAGTGCAAAAACGAATTTAGGAGTTTTACATACCAGGACATGTACAGTAAACTACACAGGTACATGTCCTGCCTTTCACCCACACAGCACCCTGCTCTAGGGGTTACCTAGGGCACACATTAGAGGTGACTTATATGTGGAGAAAGGGGAGTTTTAGGCTTGGCAAGTACTTTTAAATGCCAAGTCGAGGTGACAGTGAAACTGCACACACAGGCCTTGCAATGGCAGGCCTGAGACAAGGAAAAAGGGGCTACTGAAGTGGGTGGCACAACTAGTGCTGCAGGCCCACTAGTAGCATTTAATCTACTGGCCCTATGCACATAGAGTGCACATTACTAGGGACTTATAAGTAAATTAATAGTCCAATCAGGTATGATTCAAGGTTACCATGTTTTAAGGGAGAGAGCATATGCACTTTAGCACTGGTTAGCAGTCTAAAAGCCAGCAAAAACAGTGTCCAAACAGTGGAGGGAGGCAGGCAAAAAGTTAGGGGTGACTACCCTAAGGCTGTCAGGTCTAACACACAGCCTGCAAGAAACGACGCACAGCCTGCATCGCGGTGAGAAAATCACTGCTCGCCGAACCGGTATGAAGTAGCCCGGCTCCCCGAGAGGAGATCAAAGCAGCCCCAGCGTTGTGACTGGAACTTCGATGCACGGCCCACTGGATTGACGCAAACCAAATCGGAACGACTCAGCCCGACTTCCTGTGAGAAGAATCGATGCAACGCCTGCCGTGTGACAGAAATTTCCCACTGGATCGACACAGCCCCTGTGACTTCGTCCTGCATGCCTAGGATTTCTCTGCAATGTCCCCAGGGCGTCCGAAAACCCAGCAACCCGAAGAGGATCCCAGACTATGCACCGGAAATCGACGCAAAGCCTGCCCTGTGTGAAAACTCAACGACACATCACCTGTGTGTGCCGGAAAATCGGCTCACACTTCTCCGTTTTCCACGCATCTCCTCCTCTGTGGTCCCTTGCAGAGAATTTGAATGCAAACTAGGTACCTTATAAAATCTTAATCGTTTTGACCTGCATTTAATCAGATAAATATTATGCATATTTTTCTAAACACTGTGTGGTGTATTTTTGTGGTGTTATACTGTGTTATTGCATGATTTATTGCACAAATACTTTACACATTGCCTTCTAAGTTAAGCATGACTGCTCAGTGCCAAGCTACCAGAGGGTGGGCAGAGGCTGATTTGGATTGTGTGTGACTTACCATGACTTGAGTGAGGATCCTTGCTTGGACAGGAGGCAACCTGACTGCCAACCAATGACCCCATTTCTAACAATGAGTAATGATGGTGTTGTGTGCCCTGTGTGGTTGTGTGTGCATGTGTGTATGTGTGTGTGGTGATGGATATATCAGAGGCGTTGTGTGTTGGGTTAGCATGGCATGACGTATTGGCTTATGATTGCATATATTGGTTGTTAGGTGTTGTTACGTGTTGTTGTGTGTATGTAGTGTCATGTGGAGGTGCAATGTATTTGCTTGCCAAAGTGTTTGTTTAGTTGCGGTTGTGGTGTCATTGTGTGAATCAATGGTGTTGTGTATTGCTGTGTTGGTCTGTGCCAGTGCTGTGTTTCTGATGTTCGTGGGTGTATCACAAATGAGTGTTGGCTGTGGTGTGTGTAGTAGGGGTGTGCATGTGCGGGTGTGCATGTGTGAATGTGAGTGTGTAAGTGGGTGTGTATGGGTGCGTGATTACGTTTGTGTGTTACTGTCGCCAGCTGTCCTGGATGTGTATTTTGTGTGTTTGTGTGTACTTTGGGTTTTCCCTACAGTGTCAGGAAGGTGTGTGTTCTCACTGTTGAGGTCTTTGTCGCTGATTCTGAAGTCGTTGTGCAAACAGGAGCAGTAGGAGGATGTGCACCAGAAGATGAGTGTCTCCTTTTATAGAGTCGGTTTCTGTGGTGGTGTGACTGCTGAGGAAACCTTGGTGGTGTGCAGCCTTGTAATGTGTCCGGTGGGAACATGGTGTCCACTGGCCTGAAGGTGGTTACCGCCGTCTGTGACAGCATGACCGCACTGACGGTACTGGTGGTGGTTTTGCTGTCTTCGGTTGGGAAGACTGTCATGGTCATAATTTGGCAGTCATCTCCGCCGGCCTGTAAGCAGTACGACCACCAACATGGTGGCCCTGGTACCACCAAACTCGTAATCACCCCCAAAGTGTCCTTGTATCAAAATATCTGAAGGCAGGCACAACATATGCAGGATAGAAGGATCAGACCAGTCTTTGGGTAGACACACAAAGCCCCATTGCTACTGACGTAGAGAGTTCCAGATTGACCAGAGACACTTGTCAAGGTAAAAAGGACACCAGGGGCCGTAACACACATAGGGCCTGATTCTAACTTTGGAGGACGGTGTTAAACCGTCCCAAAAGTGGCGGATATACCACCTACCGTATTACGAGTTCCATAGGATATAATGGACTCGTAATACGGTAGGTGGTATATCCGCCACTTTTGGGACGGTTTAACACCGTCCTCCAAAGTTAGAATCAGGCCCATACTGTGCATTTTCCTTGTTTGTGCTGGTCGCACCTTTTAAAAAGTGCGCCTGGCGCAAGCAAAGAAAATGTGCTATATTAGCATGAATGCTCTGCTCCCACGATTGCTGTGAACTTGCAATGCTCTGGGGCAGCGCATTCATATGAAAAAAGGAGTGGCTGCATTAAAGTCGCTCCTTTATTCACTGTGCAGGCAGCAACCCCTCTTTCCCCCCTTCAGGGAGTGCACTGAAAGTGCACCACCTTATAGGTGGTGAACTGTTAGTGCGCCTCCTGACATCTTTGACTCTGTGTCGCCGTCAATAATACGGTGCGGGCACAGAGGCAAAGGGATTCCCTCACTTGCATGGGACCTCACCCCTCTGCAAATGAGGGGACACCCTCTGGGTTTAATGCTGGCGCTATATGTGCGCCAGCGCTATCGTTATTACAGGAGGGGCAGCACAAGCGTCTGCAGATCCTTCAAAGTGCCCAGGGGACATGCAAAGCAGGCGCACATGCCAACTACGCCCCTGGGGCACATCTGTAATACGGCCCCAGAAGGATAGATAGTTCTTACGATTTCAAGTTGTTTGAACGCTGGAAAAGGAAAGAGCAGTTCGCTTTGGTATAGCCATGCTGCAGTTACAACACACTAATTAAGATAATGCTCTTTCCAACTTTACACACCAGTCCATTGGCACTTTGGAGGGTTAGATAGCAGTGGGAAATAGCTCTTGATTGAGAATGAGAAAGTAAGATCATCATAAGCATTTGGGGTCCTGGATGCCACAGCACATTGTTCCTTTCAGAAAGAATCAGAGACATAGGGGGTTATTCCAACTTTGGAGGAGGTGTTAATCCGTCCCAAAAGTGACGGTAAAGTGACAGATATACCACCAGCCGTATTACGAGTCCATTATATCTTATGGAACTCGTAATACGGCTGGTGGTATATCCGTCACTTTACCGTCACTTTTGGGACGGATTAACACCTCCTCCAAAGTTGGAATAACCCCCATAGTAACACTGCTTTGGAGTTAGTAGGCACATTGAAGCAAAACCAGCCTGAAGAAAGGTTCATGGCATGCTAAATTACTCCAGGAATTGCAGGAAAGTGCAGTCATTGCAGCTAGAATGCTTGTTGCAGAAATTGTCAGTGGGATTTTTGCAAGTGACTACTTCCAGTATGCATCCCATCATCTCCTCTAAAAGCCACAAAACTAACCAACCAAACAAACTTGCAGAGAAGAGGATCATCCGGACTTATGAAGAGATTGGGTAGCTGGGAGGCATCCCACTACCAGGGTCACAGGGAGTAGCTTTGGGCAGGAGGGGCTGCACAGTTGCATGGGCATCTGTGGTGCAATCACAGGAGCTCTTCTCTCTGTAGGTCAAGAGTTTCTCAGCTGTTTGGTCTCCTTTGAGTGCTATGTGTGGATCTAGACAGGCAGTTCTCACCATTTGAAAGTCTAGTGTTGGTTATAAGCAGGACTTTGAGCAGGTCTGGTCACTCAGGTTGGAGCTGTGTCTTTCACTAGTGAAGCCTGATATGCACCCAGTCGTAAGGTTGCATATCGTGACAGATTTCGGTTGGAGTCGTAGGCAGAACAACTTAAACATGAAAATCAAAGCTGTTGAGATACTGGCTAAGGTGTTTACAGTATTTTACAGTCAATTCATTAGACAGTTGCAAATCGAGTAAAGCTGCAGACACTTGAGGGAAAAATCATAGCCTGTTCATGACAACCTCAAAAATGCTTAATTTATTCTTTTGACTGTGGTGGCCCAGACTGACTTTTGCACTAAGGCCCTCACTACAACATTGGCGGTAAAAGCCGCTTACCACCGTGCAGAAGACGGCCAACACACCGCCACGGCCGCGGAATTCCGCCACAGCTATTATGACCCACATGTTGGAATCCGCCAAAATTCAGACACCCACACAAGTCCGACACACCAAAGGTCAGTGATAAACTGGCGATGACAAATCCTCCACTATCACGCCAACAGAAATACGCCCACACTATCACGACACACAAATCCACGCGGCGGTCTTTCAACCGCGGTATTCCATTGGCGGTACACACCGCTGCGCTCAAAATGCACACACTTTTACAAAACACAGCCACATTGGACAATTCCAAATACACACACCTGATACACATACACACACCACTCCCACACACCCATTACAATATAAAACACACACCCACATCACCCACAAACCCCCACGACAGAAAATTCCGAAAGAAGGCCAGAGAGAGAGCACCAGCAAGAACAACAGCATCCACAGGCACACAACACCATCACCCACACAACTTCCACGCACCTCACACAACACACCACTACATATCAGCCCACATATCACCACACACTCCACCCCACACATCACCTTCACCACCCCATGGCACTGCAAAGACACCCCAGGTTCTTGGAGGAGGAGCTCAGGGTCATGGTGGAGGAAATCGTCCCGGTAGAGCCACAGCTATTCGGAGCACAGGTGCAGCACACCTCCATTGCAAGGAAGATGGAGCTATGGCGAAGGATAGTGGACAGGGTCAATGCAGTGGGACATCACCCAAGAAATCGGGAGGACATCAGGAAGAGGTGGAACGACCTACGGGGGAAGGTGAGTTCCGTGGTCTCAAGACACCACCTGGCGGTTCAGAGGACTGGCGGCGGACCCCCACCTCCTCCCCCACAACTAACAACATGGGAGGAGCAGGTCTTGGCGATTCTGCATCCTAAGGGCCTCGCAGGAGAAGCTGGAGGAATGAACTCTGGTAAGACAAATCTTAACCATTACAACCCCCACCCTACCAGCATGCCATCACATACCCCCACCCTCACCCCCAGCACCCCAACTCCTCACATATGTCCCAACATCACAAACCACCCATCCCAACACCGAGCCCTGCATGCAACAACAAAGCATGGACACACATCACTAAAGCATGCCCACTGCACATACCCATACAACCCCCTAAACCATCCTCACACAAGGTCCCACACAGGAATGCTAACACTGGGGTAGACGGTCACCCACCCATTGCACACCATGACACACACAGATGTAATAATCATCCTTTTATACCCCTGCAGAACCCCTACCCAATGTCACCGGACAGGAGGGTCCACACATGTCCACACCACCAACAGAAGAGGCCCACAGTGATGACAGCACCTCTGTCCAACTGGATCTAGATGACCAGCCCGGCCCATCGGGGACCTCGGGCAGTCGGTTCCCCTCAAACAGTCACAGGCCACTACAGAGCTTCCCCCCTCTGGAAACATCAGCACAGCACCCACCCAGCTGGCCCATACCCCTGTCCCTAGGACAAGTCAATCAGCAGTGTGTCCACCATTACAGGGAACCCAGGTTAACCCACCACCCCAACAACAACAGGGACCTGGGGGCAGTGGTAGTGGGCACACAGTCCAGGGGACGGAGGCCCAGGAACACAGGGGAACTGGGAGGGCTGCTGTGCGACGGGGGCGGACAGGCCAAGGGAACCCACTCTCCACGAGGCCCTCTCCTCCATCATGGGAGCATACCACCACTCCCAGGAGACGATGGCAACGGTACTGGCCAAGTTTCAGGAGACCCAGCGCCTACAGGAGGAATAGTATATGGGCTTCAGGGAGGAACTCAGAACCATCAGCTCCACCCTGGGCACCATCGTAGGGGTGCTGAAGGAACTACTCAACACCAGGAGGGACACTGTGGCACTTCAAGGGGCCCCTGACACTAGCTTGATGAACAGCCCACCACCTCCGTCGGCGCTAGTGGACAGGATGCCCCGCCACAGGACCACCACACCAGCACCCCACCCCCTGCAGAGGGAGAACCACCCCGCAAACGGTCCCTGAGATCCAGGACAAAGACAGAGCACGATGCCAAGACCCCCGCCAAGAAATGAGACCACCCTGATTGTTATCCTACTGTCCCACCTTGTCACCCTGTCCATCCTTAAACTGCCCCAGCTCCACTTCCTCTGGCCATTTAGGCAATGCACCTGTGAGACTAATAGACTGGACTCTGCCATGGACATCCCTCCGCCATCACCCCTCACCATTTCACTACCCCTCCAATATTGAGCACTTAAATAAACACCCTTAAAGCACAAAACAATCTGGAGTCTGTCTGTGATTTCGAAATAGTGTATTAGCAATTACAGTGAAAAAATGCTCTTCCAAGTTTAATGTCAACATACCTATGTCACACAGCTCTAGTCCATGAGGAATCTAAGCAGAAGCCACACAGTGGGACCCACATCTGTGAAATCGTAAGGGAAAGAGACAACTCAGTGGCCATACACTGGGTGAAAAAGACACACAGTAGAGAGGTAGTAGTGTTAAAGTACACGTAGTAGGCAGGGCTGTACTCTTACCTGTGTCTCACTGGAAATATTGCTGGATCACTGAGTCCCTGTAGTGCATGTCTTCCTCCTCTGCCTCCTCGTCTTCACTGTCCACAGGCTCCACAGCTGCAACAACACCACCATCTAGACCATCCTCCTGCAGAAAAGGCACCTGTCGTCGCAAAGCCAAGTTGTGAAGCATACAGCAGGCCACGATGATCTGGCACACCTTCTTTGGTGAGTAGAATATGGATCCACCTGTCATATGGAGGCACCTGAACCTGGCCTTCAGGAGGCCGAAGGTCCACTCAATCACACTCCTAGTTCGCCCATGGGCCTCATTGTAGCGTTCCTCTGCCCTTGTCCTGGGATTCCTCACTGGGGTCAGGAGCCATGACAGGTTGGGGTAACTAGAGTCGCCTGCAAATGGTGATGGACAACTGTTAGACACGCACTAACCTGGAGGGATAGCCCCAGACCCAGATAACCATTCCCACTGACTTGCTTCCAGGTGCTCACCTAATAGCCACACACGGTGCCTCGGGAGTTCACCCATCACATAAGGGATGCTGCTATTCCGCAGGATGTAGGCGTCATGCACTGAGCCAGGGAACTTGGCATTCACATGGGAGATGTACTGGTCTGCCAAACATACCATCTGTACATTCATAGAATGATAACTCTTCCGGTTTCTGTACACCTGTTCACTCCTGTGGTGGGGGATCAAAGCCACATGGGTCCCATCAATGGCGCCTATGATGTTGGGGATGTGTCCCAGGCCATAGAAATCCCCTTTCACTGTAGGCAAATCCTCCACCTGTGGGAAAACTATGTAGCTCCGCATGTGTTTCAGAAGGGCAGACAACACTCTGGACAATACGTTGGAAAACATAGGCTGGGACATCCCTGATGCTATGGCCACTGTTGTTTGAAATGACCCACTTGCAAGGTAATTGAGCACTGACAGCACCTGCACTTGAGGGGGGATTCCTGTGGGATGGCGGATTGCTGACATCAGGTCTGGCTCCAACTGGGTACACAGTTCCTGGATTGTGGCACAATCAAGTCTGTAGGTGATAATCAAATGTCGCTCCTCCATTGTCGACAGGTCCACCAATGGTCGGTAGACCGGAGGATGCCACCATCTCCTCACATGTCCCAGCGGACGGTGCCTATGAAGGACAACAGCGAGCACAGAGTCAAACAACTCAGAGGTACGTACCCACAGTCTACACAGAACACCAATCATACACAAAAGGTGGCCTGTATGTGTGTTAAGTCTAGGCCTAGGTATGTGTGACGCAGTTGGAAATGGAGCCATGTGGGCCCCTGAAATGGCGGCTGCCTGACCTGTAAAGTGAGACAATGGGATGTGAGGTAACTGCGCTGGCATTGTACACCGTTGCGGTAGGCGGTCGAAGACCGCGGCTCAATGCTGCATTGGTTAACATTGGACACTATGGGTCCCAGGAGCCAATGGCAATGTACGCCGGCGGTGACGGTACGCACCACCGCGGACATGACCGCCATTTTCTCTCTGTTCAATCACTCGAGACCTGATCTTCGACAGGAGAGGACCTACACTGCAAGTGCTGCTGTGACCTAGGTCTGGAAGAGACAATGGCTGGAGTGTCTGGGGAAAGGGCCCCTGCCTTCACATCAGAGGAGTTGGAGAAGCTTGTGGATGGGGTCCTCCCCCAGTACACGCTACTCTACGGTCCTCCAGACAAAGCGGTAAGTACACAGTGAGCATGTTGTATGGGCTATGCCTGTGTGGAGAGGGCTGGATGAAAGAAGGAAGGGGGGAGAGTGCGGCGTGCATAAAAGACGGTGAATGCATGTGCCACATGGCAAGGGCAGGGATGGGGGCTAATCACTTTGACGGTGCAGTTGGTAATAACTTCCCTTTTTCCCCTGTACATTTCATGTAGGTCAGCGCCCACCAGAAGAAAGATATTTGGCGTGCCAACGGCAAGGACGTCCGGACCCTGGGGGTCTACCACAGACGGAGCACCCACTGCTGTAAAAGATGGGAGGACATTCGCCGCTGGAGCAAGAAGACGGAGGAGGCTCAGCTGGGGATGGCCTCCCAACGTGGGAGGGGTGCCCGTCGCACCATGACCCCCCTGATGTTCAGGATCCTGGCGGTGGCCTACCCGGAGTTGGATGGGCGCTTGAGGGCATCACAGCAGACACAAGGGGGTGAGTACACTCTCATTCTGCTGACTTTGCACGCAATGGAGGTGTCTGGGTGGGGGAGCTGGGCTGCGGGTTTCCCTAGGCCAGGGCGAGTTCCGTAGGCAAGGCCCCTCCGTAAGGCAGGCCATGTGGCACCCCCCGGCCCACCTCTGTAGAGAGCCAAGTACACCTAGCCATGCCCCTGTGTCATCTATGTGTGCAGATGTCGTCCATAGCCTTGTAGGCCATTTCCCAGAAATTGAACAGTTGAGCCCAAGAGCGCGGCGTAGTGCAGGGGGCTTCTGTGTCTGTCGTGTAGAGGTAATGCATGCACTCAACATGTCTTTCTTCTGTCTCCCCCCCCCTTTTTGTGGTCTCCCTCTTCTTGTGTGCATTAGCATCATCAGGCGGAGGAGCAGTGGCTCAGGAGCACGAGGGAGCTGAATCCCACATGGCCCTGGAGGATGACACTACGGAGTCTGGTTTCACCAGTGGGACAGAGGGCGAGGGGAGCTCCACGGCGGGGACAGGAGCTGACACCAGCGACACGGACTCGTCCTCTGATGGGAGCTCCCTTGTGGTGACGGCAACATCTGTGCCCCCCGCACCTACAGGTACCGCCGCCACCCCCCCACCAGCACTGCCCTCCCAGCAGCCCCTCAGCCTTTGCCCCGTGCCCGCTCACCCAGGAGGGTGGGCATCACTTTCGGCCCAGGCACCTCAGGCCCTGCCCCAGTCACCCCTGCTGCCCTCAGTGAGGAGGCCATTGACCTCCTCAGGTCCCTCACTGTTGGGCAGTCTACCATTTTGAATGCCATCCTAGGTGTAGAGAGGCAGTTGCAACAAACCCATGCATTCCTGGAGGGCATTCATTCTGGTCAGGTGGCCCTTCAGCGAGCTTTTCAGACTCCGGCCTCAGCACTGATGGCAGCCATTGTCCCCGTCTCTAGCCTCCCCCCTCCAACTTCCTCCACCTCGACCCAATCCCCTGTACCTCAGCCTATCCCAAGCACACCTACAGACCAACATGCACACACCTCAACACCCAAGGGAAGCTCAGGCAAACATAAGCACCACACATCCTACAGGCACTCACACAAGCATCACACACATGCAGACACACCAACATCCACTGCCTCCACTGTGTCCCCCTCCTCCTTGTCTCCCTCTTCCCTCCCAGTCTCGTCTACACTCACACCTGCATGCACTACCTCTACAGCCACTACGTCCCTCTCCAGCACACCCACCACCACACCCCGCTCACGGGCAGTCACCACCCCCACTACCATTCACACGTCCCCTGTGTCCTCTCCCAGTGTGTCTGTGACACCCCCTCCCAAGATACACAAACGCAGGCACACACCCACCCAACAGTCATCCACCTCACGACAGCCTCCAGTGCATGCACCTTCACCCAAAGTCACCAAACGTACACCTCCTACAACCACCACCTCTTCCTCCACTCCCAAACCCCCTCCAGCTACCCGTCCCAGTGTGTCCCAAAAATGTTTCCTGTCCAACCTTGACCTCTTTCCCACACCTCCCCCACCCCGTCCGTCTCATAGGTCCCGAACTAGCACCTCAGCCACAACATCTCCGGGGCCAGTGGTGCCTGTAGTCACCGGAATATGGAGTGCACCGGACACCAGGGCAGCCAGTGTGGCACAGAGCCACAGCACAGATAGTCCCCCACCTGTGAAGCATCAGAAGTTGGCCAGTGCCCGGCGGGAGAGGGGGAAGACTCCAGCCACCAAAGCCGCTCCCAGGGTTCCAGTTCGGAGTGTGGAGTCAGCTGTGACACCTTTCAAGGTGGGGAAGGGCCACAAGAAACCCGGCAAGTCTTGGAAGGGCAGCACGGCGGAGAAGACCGCCATCAGCCCAGTTGCCCGGGAGGACAACGCCAGCACCAGCCCAGCTGCCCAGGAAGCCACCACCAGCCCAGCTGCCCAGGAGGACACTGTCAGCACCAGCCCAGCTGCCCAGGAGGACACCGCCAGCACCAGCCCAGCTGCCCAGGAGGACACCACCAGCACCAGCCCAGCTGGGCCATTAAGGACCGCCAGCAAAAGGCCCGCTGGGCCATGAAGGACCGCCAGCAAAAGGTACACTGGGCCATGAAGGACCGCCAGCAGCTGAGACCCTTCAATGGAGACTGCCATCTCAAGCACTGCTGAAAAGGGCACCGCCATCTCAAGCACCGCTGAACAGGGCACCGCCATCTCAAGCACCGCTGAACAGGGCACCGCCATCTCAAGCACCGATGAACAGGGCACCGCCATCTCAAACACCGCTGAACAGGGCACCGCCATCTCAAGCACTGCTAGCCCATGAGTGGCAGGGGCACTGATGCAACTGAGTCCATCACGGGGTGAATGATGCACTCTGGGCACCATGCCCCCTTCAGAACCAGTGGAGAGATACATCCACTACCTCTGTCCTTAACAGGATGAAGCACTCTGGGCACCATGCCCCCTCCAGAACCAGTGGAGACTGTCATCCACTACCTCTGTCCTTAACAGGATGAAGCACTCTGGGCACCATGCCCCCTCCAGAACCAGTGGAGACTGCCATCCACTTGTGAGACTGTGGCTTTGCACTCCCCAGGATGGAACAGTGGGCAACCCACCCACTGTATAGACTTGTGAGACTGTGGCTTTGCACTCCCCAGGATGGAACAGTGGGCAACCCAACCACTGTAGAGACTTGTGAGACTGTGGCTTTGCACTCCCCAGGATGGAACAGTGGGCATGTGGCCCCCTCATGAATTTGGCGTTGTGCACTCTAGCGGCTGAGGTGCCCCGCCCTTTCCCTCCCCCTGAGGTGCCTGTTTTATTGGTATCTGATGCCCCTGCAGTGTTCTCTCCGTCATGGTCGGGGATCTTGTGTGGGCCTCGCCCATACCGTGTGGTCCCAGTGTTCCACGGACTTTCTTATTGCACTACCTGGATTACTATGCTCGGTATATATTTTGTACATGGTGTATATATATATATATATATATATATATATATATATACTTGTTTTTAATATATTGCAATGGTTACACTAATTTTCTTTTGTCTTTGCTTTCTTCCGGGGGCTTTGTGGGGTGTAACTGTGATGTATTGATATGCATTTGTGTGTGTTGTAGTGGGTGAGGGTGGGGGTGTTGCGTGTGTATGTCCCTGTTCTTTGCCTCCCCCCTCCCCTGTGTCATAGGTGCAGTTCTCACCGTGGTCTTCGCCGCCGGCGTTCGTGCTCCTGGTAGAGGAGCAGGAAGACTATTGCAGGTAGAATTTGGAGTTCCGGGTCCATGGTGTCCTCGTTCCTCGTGGCATGTGTGGAGGTGAGCGTTTTCCCTTCGAAATTCCTATTTCTGCTGTGTTTTTATCCACATTGAATCTGCCCCGGAAAAGGTGGTGGATTGGCCTGTCATAATAGTGTGGCGGTACATTGTCATCTGCCTGTCTGTTGGCGGTGACCGCCGCGCTGTTTGTTTGTACCGCCGTGGCGGTCAGAGTGTTAAAGTGGTTGTCTTTGTTGGCGGTTTCCGCCACGGTCGTAATTGCAATTTTTTTACCGCCGGCCTGTTGGCGGTCTTACCGCCGCTTGAACACCGACCGCCAGGGTTGTAATGACCACCTTAGTATGGGGTATCAGGCTATTTGAGCCCATCTCACACCTTAAGCCTTTTTTTAATACTCATGAAACCTTTCAAACTTTTTAGAGAATTCAATGTGGTATGACCAACAAAATGTTGTCAAATCCCCAAAACACTGCATAGCTCTAGGAGCATTGGAGATACAAAGAGAGTTATTTTATCAATTTGGATCTGGAGTAGAGGGGAAACCTGGAAATCCATTTCTCTAAAGTTATGCCTGACTTGGGGAGGCATACATTTTTGGCACAAATCCCTGTCTACTAATGTTTGTAGACAGGAATTTGCTTCAAAACCTATGGGATGTTGCATAAGAACTCCCATGCACAGCCTATAGTATACCTTGCACCACCTCACATGTAGACTAATCCCAGGTGTCAGACTGAATCTAGAAACTTCAAAGCTCTCATGTCCCCGGCAGGGGGTGCTGGCATCGTATCAATGCCAGAGTGACATGATGTGATGTTACTGAAGCCATATAGCACCAACCCATCCATCTACTTTTACCTAGCCTTCAAGGTATGCGGACAGATTGACATTGATAGAGTAGTGCAGTGCAAAAACATATTTTGGAATCTGTTGGAAATGGCCTTTCTGCAGTGTCACCCCCAAACTTTTTGCCTTCCTCTTTCTCTTTTTCTGACCTCATTTTTGATGGCTTTAGGACTCTGCGCACTTTACCACTGCTAATCAGTGCTAAAGTTCATATGCTCTCTCCTTAAAACATGGTGACATTAGCTCATGCCCAATTGGCTTATTTAATTTACTTCTAAGTACCTAGTCAATTGCACTACATGTGCCCAGGGCCTGTAAATTAAATACTACTAGTGGGCCTGCAGCACAGGTTGTGCCACCCACATAAGTAGCCCTTAACCAAGTCTCAGGCCTGCCGCTGCAATGCCTGTGTGTGCAGTTTCACTGCCACTTCAACTTGGCATTTAAAAGTACTTGCCAAGCCTTAAATTCCCCTTTTCCTACATATAAGTCACCCCTAAGGTAGGCCCTAGGTAACCCATAGGGCAGGGTACTGTGTAGGTAAAAGGCAGGACATGTACCTGTGTAGTTTATATGTCCTGGTAGTGTAAAACTCCTAAATTCGTTTTACACTGCCGTGAGGCCTGCTCCTTTTAATAGGATGGCGTTAGGACTACCCTCATATACTGTTTGAGTGGTAGATTCTAATCTGAAAGGAGTAACCCGGTCATATTTAGTATGACCAGAATGATAATAGAAAATCCTGATTAATGGCGAAGTTGAATTTAATATTACTATTCTAGAAATGCCACTTTTAGAAAGTGAGCATTTCTCTACACTTAAATCCTTCTGTACCTTCCAATCCACGTCTGACTAGGGTAGTTGACAGCTCTCTTGTGCATTTCAATGAGACAACCCCAAACACAGGATACCCAGTCACACCTCCACACATCTGCATACTGAATGGGTCTTCCTGGGCTGGGAGGGTGGAGGGCCTGACACTTACATGTCAAAGGACAGTGGCCTGCCCTCACACAATGGATTGCCAAACCCCCTACTGGGAGCCTGGCAAACAGGATGGAACTGAAAGGGGACCTTGTGCACTTCTAAGCCACTCTTTGAAGTCTCCCCCACTTCAAAGGCACATGTGGGTATTTAAACAGGGCCTCTGACCCTACCAAGACAGACACTTCTTGACAAAACACTTCTGGACAAGACACTTAATGGGAAAGAAACTCTGCACCAGAACCTGCAACCTGCCAAGAGAAGCTGCCTCACTGCCCAGAGGACTCACCTGACTGCTTCGCTGTAAAGGACTGCTGCCTTGCTGTTGCCCTGCTACCTTGCTACCCTCTGGCTCTGCTGAGAAGTGCTCTCCAAGGGCTTGGATTGAGCTTGCCTCCTGTTTTCTGAAGTCTCAGGGCCAAAAAGACTTCACCTCTGCAAAGAACTCCTTGAGCGGCGAACATTTGATGCACAGCCTGTCAGAAACGACGCACAGCCTGCATCGCGGTAAGAAAATCACTGCACGCCGAAACGGAACGACGCAGCCCGGCTACCTGAGTGGAGATCAACGCAGCACCAGTGTTGCAACCGTAACTTCGACTCACGGCCCACTGGATCGACGCAAAGCCGAGCCAGAACAACGAAGCCCAACTTCCTGTGAGAAGAATCGATGCAACGCCTGCTGTGTGACAGAAATTTCACCACACCTCCCTCCGGATCGACGCAGCTCCTGTGACTTCGTCCTGCACGCCCAGAATTTCTCCGCATTGTCCCCGGGGCGTCCAAATACCCCACAACCTGAAGAGGATCCAAGTCTGTGCGCTGGAAGTCGACGGAAGGCTCTGGCTGCATGACAAATATTGAAGCGTCGTGCGCCCGGAGAAACTGACGCACACCTCCCCGTTCTCCACGCATCTACTCCTTTGTGGCCCCTTGCAGATAATTTAGACGCAAACCAGGTACTTTGTGCTTGCAAGAGACACTTATTGCTTTTTAAGAACTTAAGACTCTTTTAATCATTTTCTAAAGTGATATTTCAATGTGTACTTGATATTTTTCTAAGCACTGTGTGGTGTATTTTTGTGGTGTAATACTGTTATTGAGTGATTTATTGCAGAAATACTTTACACATTGCCATCTAAGTTAAGCCTGACTGCTCAGTAACAAGCTACCAGAGGGTGGCGAAAGGATAATTTGGAATGTGTGTGACTTACCCTGACTAGAGTGAGGGTCCTTGCTTGGACATGGGGTAACCTGACTGCCAAACAAAGACCCCATTTCTAACAGAATCTTTTTAACTCCCCTTACAGCAATCCTTTAAATGGGGTGGTGAGTGAGTCAGTAAGGAATCTGCAAGTAGAGTATTCACCAAAAAGATCGCCACCAAAAGTAAGTATTTTTTCCTTAGATGGATAATTCTACCTGCAGATTTCTCACTTTTAGAATAGATTCTATAACAATACTCTATGCAGAAGAAGAGTTGATGGATTGTTAGACCAGGAAATCCTGTAAGACGTATCTGGCATAGTGATCATAATGCAGACAGAAATGCTTGGTGAATTTGTGCAGAGATGCCCACATAGTTTCCTTGCATACACATGCAAGAACAAAGCGGCAGCATTGGCCCTCATGGAATGGACCCTAATTCCTTCTGAAAGTTCTTTTTTAGCCAGTATATAGTAGGTCTTAATGCAAAGGATGATCCTCCACAAAATAATCCTTTTCTGCTCTGTTTTTCTTTTCATGGCACCACAGTAGTATACATCAAGCTGGTCATCCAGTTATGTGTTGTTGGTGCTTTGCAGATAGTAGTTGACCGATTCAACCTATGCAACCATTCCTCCCCCTTTGTGGGATGGGGCGGGAGATAATCAATCAATCAGTGTATTTGTAGAGCGCACTACCCACCCGTAAGGGTCTCAAGGCGCTGAGGGGAGGGGGGTGCTGCTACTGCTCAAATAGCCAGGTTTTGAGGTGCTTCCTGAAAGTCAGCAGGTCTTCGGTCTGTCGTAGGGGCAAAGGAAGGGTGTTCCAGGTCTTGGCGGTGAGCTGGGAGAAGGATCTGCCTCCGGTAGTCGCTCTTCGGATGTGGGGGACGGTGGCAAGAGCCAGGTCGACTGAGCGGAGTTGGCGGGACAGGGTGTAGAATGTGAGTCGTCTGTTGAGGTAGGCTGGGCCGGTGTTGTGGAGCGCCTTGTGTGCGTGGGTGAGGAGCCTCAAGGTTATCCTTTTGTTGACGGGAGCCAGTGTAGGTCTCTCAGATGGCTGGTGATGTGGCTGTGGTGGGGGACATCCAGGATCAGGCGTGCGGAGGCGTTTTGTATGCGTTGCAGTCGTTTGAGGAGTTTGGCCAGGCCTCCTGCTTAGAGGGCATTTCTGTAGTCAAGTTTGCTGGTGACGAGGGCTTAGGTGACTGTTCTTCTTGTATCTGTGGGGATCCATCTGTAGATCTTGCGGAGCATGCGGAGGGTGTTGAAGCTGGATGAGGAGACGGCGCTGACTTGCTTGGCCATGGAGAATGTTGAGTCGAGGATGACGCCCAGGTTGCGTGCGTGGTCGGTGGGTGTTGGGGCTGCTCCCAGAACGGTCGGCCACCAGGAGTCGTCCCAGGGGTTGGCGCTGAGGATGAGGATCTCTGTCTTATCTGAGTTCAACTTCAGTTTGCTGTTCCTCATCCTTTCGGCGATGGCCTTCATTCTTTTGTGGAGGTTGGATTTGGTGGTGAGGGGGTCCTTGGTGAGAGAGAGGATCAGTTGGGTGTCGTCGGCATAGGAGATGATATTGAGGTTGTATAGCCGGGCGACGTGGGCGAGTGGGGCCATGTAGACGTTGAATAGTGTAGGGCTGAAGGACGATCCTTGGGGGATGCCGCAGATGATCTTGGAGGCTTCAGATCGGAAAGGGGGAGACGGATGCTCTGGGTTCTGCCTGAGAGGAAGGAGGTGGTCCACTCCAGAGCTTTGACCTGGATCCCTGCGTTGTGGAGGCGTGTGTGTAGGATGAAGTGGCAGACGGTGTTGAAGGCGGCGGAGAGGTCCAGGAGGATGAGGGCTGCGGTTTCGCCATTGTGAAGCAGAGCCCTGATGTCGTCTGTGGCAGCGATGAGGGCAGTTTCAGTACTGTGGTTGCTGCGGAACCCTGACTGGGATGGGTCCAGGATGTTGTTTTCTTCGAGGTAGTGGGTCAATTGTCTGTTGACGATCTTCTTGATGACCTTGGCCGGGAATGGGAGGAGGGAGATGGGATGGAAATTCATGAGGTCTCTCGGAGCTTCCAGCTCTCGGGGTAGGTTGCGGTCTCGAAGGAGATGTTGATGACTGTGCGGAGGTGGGGTGCGATGGTGGTGCCTGCTTTGTTAAAGATGTGGTGTGGGCAAGGTTCTGACGGAGATCCAGATTGGATAGTGCTCATGGTTTTGATTGTGTCGTCTTTGTTCACATTGGCCCAGACGAGCAGGGGGTCTTAGTTGAAGGTGGGTGGAGAGTCTGAGGAGTCGGTGGTTGGCATGGTGGTCTGGCTGTTGAAGCTGTCATGGATGTCTGTGATCTTGTGGTGGAAGAAGGCGGTGAGGGAGTTGCACAGGTCTTGTGATGGTGGGATGTTGTTTGTGCTGGAGCTGGGGTTGGAGAGTTCCTTCACGATGTTGAAGAGCTCCTTGCTTTTGTGTGCGCTGTTGTCCAGGCGGTCTTTGAAGGAGGTTTTCTTGGCAGATCTGATGAGGTGATGGTGATTGAGGATGGCGTTCTTGAAGCAGCATGGTTGTCCGATGTCTGTTCGTGGAGCCACTTTCTCTCCAGTTTCCGGCAGGTTTGCTTGGAGGCTCGAAGGTCCGAGGTGAACCAGCTGGCTCTCTTGTTGGCACCTCTGTTGGAAGGTTTATTGAGCGTGGTGAGAGTGTTGGCGCAGTCGATGACCCAGCGCCAGAGGTTGCAGGCTGCGAGGTTGAGATTGGTGGGTTGGGTGGGTAGTTTTCGGGCAAAGCTGGTGTTCAGCTGGTCTTGGCTGACTTTGCTCCAGTTGCGACGGGGGATTTGTTGGGTGCGGTGGTGCGTTTCTGGAAGGTGAAGTGGATGCAGCGGTGGTCGGTCCATGGGAGTTTGGTGGTGTGGTTGAAGGTGACGTGGGGGCTAGCAGAGAAGACGGGGTCCAGCGTGTGGCCGGCGGAGTGTGTTGGAGTAGTGATGAGTTGTCTGAGTCCAAGGGTGGCAAGGTTGTCGATTAGGGTGGTGGAGTTGGGGTCGTTGTTATTCTCCAGGTGAAGTTTCAGGTCTCCGAGGAGGATGGAGTTGCAGAACTGAGGCCGTGGTCCGGGGGGTCTGTAGATGAGAGTTCCTCTGAGGGTGGTGTTGGGGTTGGTGTGGATCTGGAAGTGCAGGTGTTCGGCGGTGCTGAGGGTGTCATCGGTACAGGTCGTGACCCTGATGGTGTTCTTGTGGACGATGGCAATTCCTACTCCGTTGGTGCGATCCCTGCGGGTGATCTTGTAGCCATCCGGAATGGCTATGGCGATGTCTGGGGCCAAGGAGGCGTTCATACAGGTCTCCGTCAGGAAGGCGATGTCCAGGGTGGAGGTGTCGAGCAGGTCCCAGAGTTCGACGGCGTGGTTGCGTGCGAAACGGCTGTTTAGTAGGATGCATCGGAGGTGGTTGCGGTCTGGCTCGGTGGGAGGTTTGGCGATTTGGATGCTGGTGAAGCTGCAGTTCCGGCAGGTGAAGGGTCCCTGGGTGTGCTTAGGGGAGGCCAGGAAGCAGGTGTGTGCTCATCCGGTGTTGAGTGCGAGGAGGGTGCTGGTAGTGTAATGGCGTTGGTTGCCGTGGCAGTCTTGGGGACCAGGGGTCCTGGCGCTGGGTGCGGTCTGGACGTGGACGGGCGCAGACGGGCTTGCCTTAGGCGCACCTTCGGCATGCCAGTGGCGCACCCACTGCGCACGACCGCTGCGCGGCCGTGCAGCGGCTGCCATATAAGGGGAGGTGGGAGGGAGGGGAAGCTGGGAGGTGGGAGCGAGGCAGCGAATGGGTGAGTGGGGGGCAGGGACGCAGCAGCGGGGAAAACCAGGGCAAAGAGGGAGAAAGAAAGAAAAAACTAAACCTAGAGTAGCGGCAAAACCGGCATGCAGTGCAGGGGAGCGACCTGCCTGAAAGCAGGGTCAAGGGTTGCTCCCTTCACCGTGCATCGGCTGCCAAATAAGGGGAGGTGGGAGGGAGGGGCAGCGAATGGGCGAGCAGGGAACGGGGCAGCAGGGACGAGATAGAAAGTCAAAAGAGTGATGGACTGATTTAGATGAAAGAGTTTCACCGCCGTAGGCAGAAAAGAAACCCTGGTTCACAGCCCTGACTTGTCTGAATAAAAAGATGCAGATGGAGGTCAGGAACTAAGAGCCTGTAACTTGCTCACCTGTCTGGCTGAGGTTGTTGCCACCAGTGTAATTGTTTTCAAAGTCAATATCCTTAAGAGACAACTATGCAAGTTCTCAAATGGAGTCTGCATTTAAGAAAAGTTTTTACCAAATTAAGGTCCGACTAGAAAACAATAAAGCGAGTTGTAGGATATTGATTATCCAACCCTTTCAGACAATGCATTACAATTGGGGATTATAATATTAACAGCTGATCACGCAGACAGAGGAACACCTTCAGTGCAGCTAGATATTCCTTGACAGTGACAACTGTACACCCCCTCTGTGTAACAGAAAGTGTGAACTGCAGGTCATGAGTCAACTTGGCCTGCAAGGGGTCTAGGTTGTTGTCAGTGCACCATGCAACACAGTTGCTCCATCTGCTATTGTAAGCTGACTTTGGAGAGGGGCAACTCACTGATAGTATAATGTGAACCACCTCTGCTAGTAGCTGAAAGGAACTCAGTTGTCCCCACTCAATTTCCAGGCATTTAGATGGAGGCCTTGGAGTTTGGGGTGCAGTACCATCCCTTCCAACTGGGAGATGAGGTCCGGTCAAAATAGCTTGTGCAGGAGTGCTGTGGAGAAATGGAGAATGTCCGCATGCCACACCCTGCTGGCTAATCTGGGGAGAATGACTTAGACCCGGTGATAGCGATTCTTCATCAAACCTGAGTAATCAAGGGTTTGGGCAGTGTTGGAATTATAACAACTTTACTCCAGAAACCCATATATTGGGTGTCAAAGTGTGTTAACAAAAAGGGGATAGAGTCTTGTGGGGGTGGAGTCAAAAAAAGCAGTGTGACAGTCAACGTATACTTTATTTTTTAAACACTCTGCCACAAAGACATTGGTAGCAGGGAGTACCATGACAGTAAATCTGTTCTGGCTAAATTGGTTGCAAAGGCTCCATTTTGAAATATGTGCTACAGACAGCTTTGTGCACCCAGAAAATCTCAGGAAATAATAACAATGGTATGATAACTATAGTTGGCAATGCACTTGCTGCAGAGATCTGTGGTTTGCCTCATCGCAGTTTTGACTCATAAAGTAGCATAGAGGGTTAATGTGAAGCACATTGCTTAAAATGCAGATCACATATTGGTATTTTATTTAGATCGGTAAGTGGGTTACTGCTTTTGACATAGAGATACTTTCATCACTAGCAGTTCATAAATTGCAATACTTCTTATATAGCACAGTGATCTATGAACCGGCAACAAGGACGTGCATACAAACTGCAAGGCATGGGTTTAGGATCTTATTGTTTTTTCACAATCTGCTGTCACTATAAGGCTGTGAAAAAGGGTTTCTTTGGGTAGTAGTAAAGTCTTATTAGTACAGACAACCTCAAGCACTGCGTTATATTTAAAATCCTGACATTGTATTTCTCTTTTCCTCACACTCTTAACATATAATATCTACCAGAAAAGACAATGTATGATTACTACCTTGAAACCTTCTCTCATACATAACATTCTGCACAATAATTTACACACTTGCATGATTTATAGTCAATGTATAATGTGCATGTTTGATGTACAGCGCTCTGCGGCCCTACATTCGGATGAGCAGCGCTATAAAATATATATTTTTTTAAAACAATTAGCGCTATTTAAATTGTTGTGTGTGTAAATGGCCCTTTAAATTGGGCCTTTGTTTTTGAGCCAGCTGGAATCTATTCCAGTTGTCCTCAAATTCAGTATATTTCACTGGGGCAAAAAAGATCCCCATTTCTGCTCAAAAATAGCTGCCCGATCTGAGATCCGAATATATCTATCTTCTTTTCAGCACTAGGGGAAATGGTAGAGCAGCTAAGAGTTCCACCACAATGGAAACGTGTCTCACAAGGCTCCCCTCAACGGATATAAGAAGGCACAGAATTGCTGAAATTGAGCATTTTCTAAAGAGGTGAACAAGTTCACTTGAAGAGTGCTTAACAAAGTGAAGATGTCCCGAACTACCTCTGGAAGAAGACGTCACTCATGATCGGAAAGATAATGAGTACTCAGGCTGCTGGCTCTTACATTCAGAGACCCCGACAGGTGATTGGCATTAATCGGGATTCCTTGGTGGTGTGTCCAACAGAGGAAATTCAATGTTTCCAAGCAAAAGAGGTGAGAACCTACCCCCTTGCATATTAATGTACATCTTTGCTGTCGTGTTGTTTATGAAGATCTGGATGGACTCACCTTGGATTGAGGGGAAGAAGGCCTTGAGTGCCAGCTGAATCACCTGCAGATCCAACAGGATGATGCAAAGAACCTGTTCTTCTGGAGACCATAGGCCTCTGATATCTAGATCCTCCAGATAAGTCTCCCACCCTTAGGTGGAGGCATCCGTTACTACCATAGTCACTTGGGGGAGGGGTCAGTAAAGACCATCCCGCAGGTCAGGTTTGCCTTGTTCTCCCACCTCATCACTGCTGCTGCAGAGCTCTGTAAGATCACAATTGAGTCCGATAAGTCTCCTCTATACTGTAGCTACTGCTTTGCTGGAAGGAACTGCAGGCTGTGTCCCTTCCTTTACCCTTTTACTGAAAGAACTTGGGGCTCTGGGGTTGCTGAGCTCGCTGCCGTTAGGTTTGTTTTTGCCAAAAACTGAAGTCCCTTGAAAATCCTTGGAAATTATGAACCTGTCTTTAGTCTCTTTGGGACAGCAGCTGCTAGCCTAGAGGGCAGGCTGTTACTTTACTGGCCTTTAACCTTTTATAGTGATGCATCCACTTTCTTTAAAAAAAAACCACTAGTGGTGTCAAAGGATATGTCCGTGGAATTGGCCTTTATGTCACTCAGAAGCCCAAACTCCTGGGTCAGGCATGGCATCTGATGCAGAGTGAATTACCCATCACTCTTGCCACTGAGTCTGCTGTATCAAGGCCTGGCTTGATTATGTGTCTGCAAACATCATACTGTCTGTCCTGCAATACTTCCTGAAAATGGGCACACATCTCTTCCAGGACACGCTATGCAATCAGTTGTGCCATATCCCATAAGGCGTGGGTACAGTGAGCCAAAAAGCAATTACAATTCAGTGATTTAAGAGCCATGCTCCCAGTTGAAGATCTTCTTCCCCAAAGCCTCAGGTCCTTTGGATTTCCAATCAACAGAAACTGTGGGGAACATCCCTTGTAATTGTCCTGTTTCACCAAGCTTTCCTGTGATGGGTGTGTAAGATATGAAGGATCACCAGGAGTAGGACGGTAATACCCATCTACAAGCCAACTGACAGCCAGTGCAGAGGAGGGTTTCTCCTCTGCCAAGGCCTCATTACAAGGCACTAGAGGTTCCAATGTTGGAGTTGAGTGTAGAAGAACCTCCAGAAGGACATAAGTCTTTGTATCCATATAAGAAAGCTGCAGATCCAAGACTTCTGACACTTTCCTGACAGCTGTTTGAAGAGACACAACCTCTGGAAGAAGAGGGGAGCAGGAAACTCCATCGTCATCTCTGGGGAAGTATTCAAGCCACTGGCGGAGAACAGGCCTCAGATTTCATAGGAAAGATCACTCCCTTCTTTTTCAGAGGCATATCATTGCAAGGGGCTGGTGTCTGAGTCAAAGAGGTAATGTAATCTATGTCTATACTCTTCCTCTTCAATCAATCTCTGTACCTCACTCCTGGACCCCTTTTGTGGAGAGAGCTTTTGTATGTGGAGAAGGCAGCTCAATTGGCTCCAAGCACAGGGCCTGACATGACACCTATGGTTGATCTGCATACTTGTACACCAAAGAGAAGGTGGGAGCTAGCTCCAGGACAACAGGCCTGGGACTGAAAGGCACCATCAGCAAGAACACAGATAGGCAGAATGGTGGTCCAGAACACAAGGGCACACCAGATGGGGCCAAGGCCCTGGCAAAGATGTGGAATATTGTGTTAATGAATGCTACCATATCAGTGCCTGGTGCTGGGAGCTCTGGAAAGGAGGGATGTGGTGCTAGGAGGTTCAGGATTGACAGAGCCAGCACCAATGGGTCCGATGGTGTGGTGAAGACATCTCTAAAGCTGGGTCTGGCTGTCAAACAATCTCAGAGCCAGCAGGAGCAGGGTTAGATGGCTGCACTATGACTAACTTTGGCTCCAAGGATGAAGATCCTGTGGAAGTCCAGAGTCAACAAGGGGACTTTCTTCTACCAGGCTTCTTGTGCTTCCTGTTCTTCTTCCTTCTAGTCTCAGATGAATGCAAGGATGATGGATACCTTGACAGTGGTCAGGAACCACGACAACTCCGCTTGTTGCCACAAGTCCATGGCATAAACAGCTTAGCTTAGTACTCCTGGCTGACCTCAGGGTTCATACTGATACATGAATTGCAGGAACAGGAATCTTGGTCAGAGTCCAGACATCACAAGCATATGGTGTGCAAGTCACTGATGGACATCTGTCCCCTGCAGTTCCTATAGGGCTTTAAGCTTGACTTTTTAGGAGGAAACATGGCACTGCAGTAAATTTGTGTGAGAGAAAAACTCCCAACTCTCTGAGAAACCTTAAGCTCTAGATCCATGTTGAAGGCCTGGAAAAAAGGGAACTAAGTGCATCTGGATGGACACTATGGGGGTTATTACAACTTTGGAGGAGGTGTTAATCCGTCCCAAAAGTGACGGTAAAGTGACAGATATACCACCAGCCGCATTGCGAGTCCATTATATCCTATGGAACTCGTAATACGGCTGGTGGTATATCCGTCACATTTGGAACGGATTAACACCTCCTCCAAAGTTTTAATAACCACCTATGTGGCTTCAGCCACATTACTTGATGCCAGAGCCAATATGAGGCTATGGCCCTCTGCCGGTGACATGAGAGCTTTAACGTTTCTGGGTTCAGTCTAATGCCTAGGATTATTTTAAAGGCAATAGATCTGTAGGTAGAAGTATTTATCGGAATCAACACTTTACGCCAGTCTGGGTCATTTTTGAGACACAAACCTAGTGCAAATGTTAATAGATTTGAGCAAAGGTGCTACCAGGATAGGCATATTCTCCCCTTCCCTGCCTTTGTCCTCTCCCTACCCATCCACCTCCCTGCCCACTCTGCCTAGTCAAGCCACCTCTGCCGCTCCCTTTGACAGTTTGTTGGAAATATTGCATTTGTGAAGACATTAGTTTTAGATTCATTAGATTTGTTCTGATATTTTCAAAATGCTATGCAATGATGTGCTACAGAAATCAATTCAAACAAATTTTTTGTTTTGCCAGCCAATACATTGAGGGCCAGCTGTGCAAAGCATTTTATTGACGCAAACAGTCCGATTCAGAGTTTGCAACTGCAAATATAGTTTTTAAAATGCACTAATCTTATTTTTAGAATCAATAAACTTATTCACTCCTGAAATTAACTTACATTCTGATTTTGGTATTGGGAAGGGGCAAGTTGTAGGCATCCCTTTCAAATACCGAATCTGTCTGATGTTTTCTAACTAAAATCCGGTCACAAAACTTTGACAAATAACCACCTCTGTGTTGGAGTTGTCACCAATTTCCAAAAGGTCAGTTTGATACCCTTTTCCCTTTGTGAATGCTAAAGAAGTTTGTGGGAGAGAGGCGGTGGTCCAAGGAATTTCTTCTAACTCTGAAACAAGGAAAATGGGTGCATCCTAAAAAAGTTGTATTTATTGGAAGGAGATCAATGTCATAGTGGTCTGCTTACCCTAGCACGCCACCACTTGTGATGGCCACCAATTGGAGTTACCCACAATTTATGACCTACGTCATTAATGCTTATGAGGTGGGTTAGATTACAACCCAAACCAAATCATATTGTTATGAACCATCCTATTAGTACATACATCAGGTCATAAAATGTGTTACTAGTGACAAAAATACTAATCCTAATTGCAACCAGGTTTTTGTGATTAACAACACAACACATTCCCGCTGGTCAATTTGGAGGTAGGTAGGAAAGCATCTTAATGCTTGTCCACTGGCTCCCTCAAAATCAGAATATGTCTGGTCTGCGAGCCCCAACCTCCAGCTGAGTATCGCAGAAGGTTTGAGACAACAGAACCAGTGGTACCTCTTTCAACACATTCAATCAGGTCTGCACTGGGACCTAAGCAACCCACGCCCTCTGTCCCGAGTTTTCTGTTCTAATGCTGTGCATTTCACTCAGACCAGTCCCTCCTGAATACAAGCTCAACCATTTCACCCCTTTATCACCTGCCCAGATCTGCCCATAATTAAAGTGATGAAAAAGTACTATTAGGTAGTCAATAATAAAAAACACTCACATTTCAAATTAGATTACAGTAGACTGTCTAACCTGATCAGTGAGCCAAGCACCGGGCCATCCTCCACCCAAGCTCACCACAGGGAACCCTCCCTTAATCAAAAGGTGAATCATAGAGGTTACCAGCAAGAGAATCGCCCATACATCAGCAAAAGAGCAGGGCTCCTGAGCACAAGCAAAGCCCCAAAATATGTTGTACTACAAACACAGTTTTAGTTTCAGAAAGATAATAACATTCCCTTTTACGTAGCAGGGGCCTACCAGAGTTCATGAGAATTATTGAAAGGGGTTCATGATTAACAAACATGTAAATATTTTGGCTGAACAAATTAGATTACAACTTTCTTGTGTCTCACAGGTCTTGTGTGCCAGGGCACCGTGCATTCGAGGCTTGCAGGTGGGCACATCTGAGGATGCGAAAACTTGACTGGGGCAACAGCAAAGCATTAGGAAAGCTTTTAGAGACATAAATATCAATGCAAGTACGTTCTGAAATATTTAATATGCTGTATAAAGCTCAGAACCCAGGAGTTAAGTACACTTTTAACAGTGAAGGACACTCTCTCACAATTATAAAAGTCTGGCTGGCAGCAATATCACCTTCGCTAAAGATTATCTTCTTCTACAGGTTAGCCTTTTTGCTCCCTACAGACTTTTTCCCAGGGTACCTAAATCAGATTCTTACTAAATAATTGGGAAAAAATGGAAAATCAATAAAAGGATGCACCATAGGGTAGTTGGGCAGATGCCTCAAAAAACGGTCAAACTACAGCACAATAAATCAGAAGCAATAAGTGTAAAATCAGTAATCATGTACGCTACATGTAGTGGAAATGTTCAGTATTCAACAAACATACGTTATTCATTTTTGTAATTTGAGTTCCTGTTTTTAGCTTTAATGGTACTGAGTAGAGATCTGAGACGTTCAATGACCAATGCAAACAGAAATGTTCATAATCGACACCCAACTCATATGTTCCACTCCTTTCCCAATTCTAACTCATCTGGAAATCTCCATATACTCTGGTCCTGGAAACCAGTTGTCCATGTTGGTAACCAATATGAAACCTGGCATAATAACCAAACGACAATGCTGTTTAAAGTGATAGCACTGCAGGGAGGTAGAATCAAGACCATCCTCTCAGTTTAGAGGGCCAAACTAAGCTAACCTTTTTCTCTTACTTGTAAATTGTCAGGTTTACAAATCATGAATTTAAGAATATGCTGATTTGGTCAAATTGTGTTATGTGTCATTGTGAAGCACACAATTACAGCGAGGTTATTGAGGTGCTGAGCAGGTGTATGTGTGTGTGTGTAGCGCTGCTTTTGGTAGGTTATTTTAGTGAAGAACCATGTCTTCAGCTTCTTGTGGAATTCAAGAACAGAGGAGGAAACTCTGATGCGGGGTAGGGGGCATTCTGCATCTTAAGAACAATGTAAGGAAATATCCATCCTCCTGATCTACTTCTCTGTATGGGCGGGGTGTGTGTGAGTAGCAGTCCTGCAGAGTAGAGTTGTCTGGATGATTGGTGGAAAAGGATGCAACTGGTTAGGCAGGCGGGCCTAGGATATGTAGTGCCTGGAATGTGTGCGTGAGGATATTGAAATGGAGCACATTCACGTATTGGGAGACAGTGGAGCACCCTGAGATGTAATGTGAGTTATGGGTATGAGGTTAAGGGTGAATCTGGCTGCTGATCTCTGGATTGTTTGTAGCCTTCTAGTACAATGGTTCCCAATCCTTTAATGTCTGTAGACCCCCACTTTATCATTATTGGAACCTGGGTACCCCACTGAATCATTATTGGAAGCTGAGGACCCCCACTGAGTCATTACTGGAAGCCAGAGGACCCAATCTGTTATAATGTTTTTAATTTTCTAAGCAGTTGTGGACCCCTGATGAGGTTTCACGTACCCCCAGGGGTCCGCGGACCACAGGTTGGTAACCACTGTTCTAGTAAGTTGTTTGGTGATCCTGTTGTAGAGGGTATTCCCATAGTTCAACTTGCTGTTGACTAGGGAGTGAGTTCCAGTAGTTTTTCTAGTGTCAGTTGGGAGCCATTTGAAGATCTTCCTCAGCATCTTCAGGGTGTAGAAGCAGGATCTGTAATAGCATTGACTTGGGCAGTCCAGTCCAGTTTGCTGTACATGATAATTCTGAGGGTCCTGGCATGGGTGTTGGGTGTGCATCTGAGTTTGGTTGGCCACCAGTTAGAATCCTATAGTGAAGTGTCCTTGCTGAAGATCACTGCTACTGTCTCGTCGGTGTTGAGCTTGACACAGTTGGCTTTCATCCAGATCCTGACTTTGGACATGGAGGCAATGATCTTGTTTCTTCTGTTGGGGGTCTGTGAGGGAGAGAGTATACGTTGCATGTTGCAGGCGTTTTTTGTCTAAATGTCTTGCCAACAAAGTATGGAAATGTGAACACCAAAGTGTATTTTTAAATGTAGGTGACGGATGGCTTGTATATATCTGAGTTACTATTGTGATTTCAGAAGTATTTAGAATGTAAGGTAGGATAATATCAGGCTCTGTGAGGAGACTGCACTTGGAATTAGTTGGTGTTGGGAAGGAGAAATATCCAAAGTATGGCCCTGGAGAACATCACCCCCTGCCTCAAGTTCCCCAAAGCAAAATATAGGGTTTTTGACTCCCATTTTAGCACACATGACCATCTTGTCTGTGCACCGAAGCCCTTCTGTGATGTGGAGTGAGACTGAGAGCAGCAATCTGTGTTTAAAGAGGCACACCATATGCACCTTCCTTTGGAAGAGAGTGACAATTGCCATTTCACCGGGCTGTAGAAGAATAACAGTGGTGCTAGTGAGGTCATTATATTTGCAGGTCAGGCCTTTCTGCCTGTTGCTAGCTAGGAAGAATGACCTATCTGTTTCTTCTATGTTTTCAATTTACCAGCCAGCCCCCTATAACTGGGTTCTTCCCCCTTCCAAGTGTCAAATTGATCCCACATATGTGAGTGGAAGAAACACCTGACAATGTATGGTTTAGGTGGCCAAAGCCACACTGGCATTCAGCTTGTATGTTACAGAATCCAAGTGGTAACTAAGATGGAGGATCAGATAGAGTCCAGGCAGCTGATGTCAACTGGAAGCCTCTTCCATTCATTCCTGAGGTGTTTCTAGAGGGCTAGACTGGAGAGTGTTTAGGAGATGGGACAATGGGTCTTTTTGAAGCTAGTTATGTGCCTTTTCCTGGTCTTTGATATCCGCACTGATTAACAGATAGGTGAGAGGGAGAGTCAGCATATCTTTTACACCTTTTTTGGGGTTTCTCCTGAAGGATGCTTCCAGCTACATTCTATCTTTTCGCTTACACTCTGGAAAAAGACCATAACTGGACCAGTCTGAGTGGAAATTGCAAAAGTGCAGAACTACCCAGAACTGGTCACAGAACTATAAACATTGAAATACACAAAGTGTGTCTCCAATTTGAGTATATATGGGACAGACACTTCCAGTCAATCTCCAAGATGACCTGACCTAAAGCCTGGGGTCTAATACTATCAGAAACTGAGAGAATCCTTAGAGGGCCAAAGTTGTGGTGGTGACCACCAACTCCCCTTTTCCAGGATTGGGACCAGCAACCTGAGAAAATTCAAAATGTCTGTGGGGAGTATTTGCCTAGAACCCACTCAAAGGACAATGATGGAGGTGTCCTTACCTCAGGAAGATGCTGCTGTGAAGGAGAGAAGCTGTGAAAGAGCCTAGGCAAGAGAGAAACCTGAACCATTGTAGAACATGGAGGACTTGAGGAGTTAGAAGTGTCATCCTGCACAGGTGACTGCACCAACACCTGAACCAGAAACTGCCAGGGGGACTCAATGGAGCAAGTCCTGAAGCTAATTGTTGAAAGGTAAGAAGTATCTAGGCACTAGAAGTTGATGTGCGGAAGGAAACTTACAAATTGCATGAAGGTTCTCTACCAGCATGAGGACACAGTTACTCTGACCAGATTTAGGCACCTAGTTTGTTTGGGTGAAGGGTTGTCAGTGGGCCCGAGAAAGACGCTAAGATGCAAGACCATGAGCACCCATGAATACTATGCAGTTTCCTCTTCAATGATACTGGTGCTTGCCACTACTGACCTGATTGATGGGTCTCGGCGCTCATAACTTAAGAGTAAGAACACATTGGCTAAGTCAAGCAGATATAGCATCAACCCCACCTGGTATGTCTCGCTGGATATACACCACCAAGGTGGCATTTCCCCAATTACAGTGATTCTAGGAAGTGTGCCCTACTCACAAATAACTACACAAACTTAGGCAGTAACACTGAACTCATATGAGGGGGGACAAGGAGTAATCTACTGGGGCTATCAAGTGACTGAGAGTGAATTGAGCTACAGGTACTCCCTAAGGCCCAGTGATCCCCCTTTGTGGGCAATGAGCTAAGGCACTTTATTGTCATAATTTGCCCCAAACATACCGTGGATTCTGTTTCTTTTAGTACCAGGAACTGAATGCTCTTTGATGATTATTCTCAATGTTTCTGGTTGTGTCAGAAGTAATAAAGTATTTTTCTTTTTATAAACCAAAGTATTGACTGAACAAAGATTTATTGGCGACTATTTGATGCTTATTGATTGCTAAGTTTCCAGCCCCACACCACCTCTTTGATTGAGTACTGGGCTGGTGGACATTACTACTCTGTAAATCAAACGCCAAAGCGGTGCACTTGGTGACCTGCTTTTGTTCGAGTAGCAGGCATAGACCCCAAGCACCAGTGATGATTGGCTCTGATTCATACAAATTGAGAACAGTAACTCTAGGTTCTCATGCCTGAAAATGTTCACACTGTTTGTGTAAGTTTAATTTAGAAAATAAAATAATGGACAAACTATTTTAAGTACTTAGTAAAAGAGAACAATTAAAATGAAATACCTTTTTTGTAAGGCTTCCTAAATGTTAGATAGCGGGACTCACTTATTGTCCAGCTTCTGCTTTTGTTCTGGGTCACAGAGCATGGAGACAACATATTTTCTATATGAAGCATCTTTTTAGTTTAATCTAAAGGCCATCTCGAACTTGGGTGCGACATTATTTTTCTCCGTGATGCACAAGGGAGCCTAAGTGCAACGAGCGTAGTACTTTGGGAATCAGAAAGCTGGATGCCCAGGCACAAACCTGGGGCCTTTTTACTAAGGAGAACCACAGCCATTTAATAGAACATCACCTGATAACCAGATAAAAGCACATTTGTGTTTTGCAAGTGATGTTATCGACTTCTTGACACAGAAAGATTACATCACAAATGCATGAGATTGAAGTCTGCAAGCAAAGCAACTTTTTAATTCTATAGGTGTGATTCGTTTAGCTGGTTAAGTAGGATGGGCGCTGCCAGGGATGCCAAACCCATGATTGCATTAAATTAGCTTTTTTGCTTCGATGTAACCAAGCCCAGAAATTCTAACAGATAAAAGGGGAAAGTTGGTTGTTTATTCAACAGAGTGGTTCAGTCTCATTCACTTTTTCATCTGTCTCCGGACATCCCTAACGCTTCTTTCCACTCCACATCTCCTACAAATCAGGCACCATGAGCTTAAGGAAGTCCTCTCCTGGAGTTGGGAAAGGCTTTAGTGCCACTTCTGTTGGAGGTGGGGGTCATGGTGGTGCAAAGAAAATGAGTTTCTCTTCTGCTTCCCACTCTGGAGCTGCTAGCGTCGGCAGCAGAAGCCTCTACAGCCTCGGTGGGCATAAAAGGATCTCCATCCCCACAGGCAGCCATGCTGTTGGTGGTAGCGTCAGAAGCTTTGGTGTTGCTGGTGCCAAACTCTTTGGTGCTGGTGGGGATCGTGGATTTCCAACTTGCCCTCCTGGTGGGATCCAACAGGTCACTATCAATAAAAGCCTCCTGGAACCACTCAACCTGGAGATCGACCCCTCCATCTCAAAGGTGCGCACAGAGGAGCGTGAGCAGATCAAGTCCCTGAACAACAAATTTGCCTCCTTCATCGACAAGGTAAGCTTCCAACTTTAATACACTAACTTTCAAATACTGAGCACTTTCTAGACATACTGATGAGAGTGTTGTACTCCTCTTACTCACTTCATTGCTTCACAATATCTTAGAGCACTGGACACGCTATTCACAGCACTGCATGCCCGTTACACTGGGTGCCTGCAACGTGTCCTTTTCGCAGTTGTCTCCCAGGTTGCGTCGGTTCTGTAACTTGTGTGGATCATTTTACTAAATTGTCTTTTTCATCTTTTTTAAGGTCCGGTTCTTAGAACAACAGAACCAGGTGCTAGAGACCAAATGGCGCTATTTGCAGCAACAAGAGCTTAAAACTGGTGGCAAGCGGAACACCATTGAACCCCTGATTGAGAATTACATCAACGGCCTGAGAAGAATAGTGGATAATTTGACAAATGGCAAAACCCGTTTGGACGGCGACTTGAAGCAAATGCAGGAGGTGGTTGAAGATTACAAGAAAAAGTATGTGAAAAAGAGCTTTTACCAAGTCAGACCCTACCTAATGTCACAGATGAAATGTAAATTGGAATGCTAAAAAACATTGGGACATATTTGCAAGGAACAGGCAAATCAGTGCTGATGCACAAGTTTTCTTGCGTTGCCCATGCCCCACTTAATGACACCATGGGTGCACCGTATTCACAATATGGCGCACCATGGTGGTCGTTAGGACAATAGCAGCAGAACTTTTGATGCTATTGTGGTACTTTGCTGCACCAGCATCAACAATTTTGACGCAAGTGCAGCAAAGTGCAAGGAGGCCCATAGGTTTCTATTGCTGCATCATTTTAACACCTGCTTTGAGCAAGCATTCAAAATGATGCAAAAAATGGCGCACTGAAATCTTGTAGATTTCACTGCGCCATTTTTGCCTGCCTCCTATCGCCGTAACGGCCCCTTTCCATTCATTATGCCTGGCACAGGCATAAGGTGACGCAAGGGGGTGCATTTCGCTATTTTGTAAATATGATGCAGCAAAAAAGCCTTACTAATGCAACATTAGCATAAAAAAATTACACTAATATGACGCAGGAAGGCGCTAGGGGCTTGTAAATATGCCCCATTATTCGTATTTCATGCATGTTTGCAATCCAAGGAACTTAATCCAATCTCCAGATTAGGATTTAAAATGTGTGACTGAGCGAGTCAGTAGGCTCATGTTATAAAATCCTAAGAGACGCTTCTTGACTGAGCCGGGGAAGGATGGATGATTGAGAAAGTGACTGGTTGAATAACATGCAAACTTTCTAAGTACTTTCGTAAACGTTATATGGGCATTTACCTGGAGTGTTCCTTATTCACAAACACCTGTCGTTTTTACTTTTGTGTGTACAGCAGTCAAACCCAATTAAATATTCGTGTGCAGCGTATATTTGACTGGTACATACTTCTCGTATTTATATATAATCGAGGTTCTACAGCTTGCATTTTGTAGACCCATCAATAAAAGCACATCTGCCCGCAAATAGGTACTATAAGAGTGTATAGACAAATATAAAGAGGTTAGGTTTTGCTTGCCTGCTCTTTAAATTCATGCGCTGGGTATCAGACACTGGACGGAAGAGGTAGGGATATTTAGCTCGCTGATCAGTTCGAAGTCTAGCCTACTGTTTTCACCATATAACTCTCTTCCTCATCTCGACAGGTACGAAACTGAAATCAAGAAGCGAACAACGGCAGAGAACAATTTTGTGGTGCTCAAGAAGGTAAGCAATACATGCACAAGTGATGGGGGGTGTTACTTAGGAATCATATGAAGAGAAGCAGGCATGACAGCAAAAGGCCTGGCAAACCAATAATAAACCTGTAGAAACAAGAGGCAGGGTCCAGAAGAAGAGGGCAGGTACTGTAACCTTTCACATTCCTTCCGCAGGATGTGGACGCGGCCTACATGAAGAAGGTGGATATGGAGTCCAAGGTGGACTCTTTGACTTCAGAGATTGAATTCCTCCGGTCCGTCTTTGAGGCCGTAAGTGCTCTTCTTCCGCACTGTAATCTTCAGATATGTTGATTTAAAATATGCATGGTTAAGAAGGTAAACTGAAACAACTCGATCACTGTCCCAGCAGTGTTTGCCCAAAGTTCACGCCCACGGTTCCCCTGAACATGTGTCCCTGCTCAAGATTTGCTTCATTGAGCTTTGTTTGAAAGGCTCCATTTCTCACAAATTGCTGTTATATCGGCACAAGTAATAGCCGCACGCAGTAGTTCTTTTCTCATATTAGATTGACAGGTGTCCTGACAAGGTTCCTGTTCTGAGCTTATACTGGTGGAGTTCACTCTATAGTATTCTTCTTCTGAGTGTGGATTGACAGTATAGCAGTATTGAGCTTGGTTTTCATGTGTTTTGAATCTAATGTCAGAAATCCAGACTCTCCTCTTTGAATACTGAGTTTAGACTGATAGGATATCTTCCTGCACTGTGCCACTACTAAGCGAAGAGTGACAAGATATATCCCTTTTGCATTTGTTTGCACTGCCCGTAGGTTGATACAATGGTAGACTGCAGTGTACCAGTACTCTGTTTAGATTCACTGAATTCCGCATGACGTATGTACGATTCTAGATTGACAAGAATGCTGACTGAGATTAGATTGACAGAAGTCGTGTCTCTCACATTTGAGTACTGAGTTTCGATTGACTGGGTTTCTGACTGCACAATACCAATCAATCAATCATGGATTTGTAAAGCGCGGCTAATCAACCATAAGGTCTCAAGGCACTGACCTGGCTCAGTCGAAGAGCCAGGTCTGGAGGCCCTTCCTGTACTTCTTCAGTGATGCAGTCTGCCTGAGATTGAGGGGAAGTGTTTTCCATGTCCGGGCTGCTAGGTAGGAGAAGGATTTTCCTCCTGCTGTAGTTTTACAGATCTTAGGGACTGCTGTACGGGCAAGCTGGGAGGAACAGAGATGTCTGTTGGGTACGTAGAAGGTGAGGCAGTGGTTAAGGTATGCTGGTCCTGTGTTGTGCAGTGCCTTGCAGGTGTGGATCAGGAGTTTGTATGTAATGCGCTTGCTGACTGGGAGCCAGTGTAGGTCTCTGAGGTGGCAGGAGATTTGGCTGTGTCGGGGAATGTCCAGGATGAGTCTGGCTGCTGCATTCTGGAATCTTTGTAGTCTTGATTGAAGTTTCTTGGTAATGCTGGCATTGAGTGCTTTGCCATAGTCCAGTTTACTGGTGATGAGTTCGTGGGTGACTTTCTTCCACGTGTCTGGGGGAATCCATTTGAAAATCTTCCACAGGAGACAGTGGGTGTGGAAGCTTGATGAGGAGACAGAGTTAACTTAGCGGGCCATTGATAGAGAGGAGTCCAGGATGGTGCCCAGGTTGCGCACATGGTCAGTGGAGGTGGAGGAGTTACCCAGAGCGATGGACCACCAGGAGTCGTTCCAGGCAGAAGGGGTGGAGCCGATCACAAGGATCTCTGTCTTGTCCAAGTTGAGCTTGAGACAGCTGGCCTCCCTCCAGATGGTGACTGCTCTCATCCCTTTGCGGAAATTCCTCTTGGCTTGAGCAGAGTCCTCAGACAGGAAGAGGATCAGTTGGGTGTTGTTGGCGTAGGAGACTATGTTTAGCGTGTGTTGTTTAGTGATCTTAGCGAGCGGGGCCATAAGGATGTTGAAAAGTGTCAGGCTGAGTGAGGATCCTTGGGGCACTCCGCAGCAAGTTTCTTTATGTTCTGATGTGAAAGGTGGTAGTCTGACCTTCTGTGTTAAACTCAGTGAGTTGCTGGTTGACAGCTTTCTCCATTACCATGGCTGGGAAAGGGAGCAGAGAGATGGGTCTGTAGTACTTAAGCTCCACTACTGACTTTCGATTGAGAGGTAACCTAAGTACAATTTCCTGACCTTTGTTTAACTGGAGATGAATGATCCATCCCTGCTGTTTTCTTATAGTGAGCTTCAATTGGCTGGAGTTCTAGGTTTCACCATAGTGCTCTATTTCTTTTACTTTGGGAAGGATCCAGTTTGCAGCACCTCTGTCCTTCGAAACTCTTGACACTGTACCCCTGCTCTGAGCTCCCTTTGGGAAGAGGCCAGGCTCCAATAATTCTGGCCAAGCCTCAATAATTAGTCTGTTTTTGTAGTTCCCATTTTTCAGTACTAAGACTGTCTAATGAGTTGCCCTGCATCAGATATACATTTCTACAAGTCCTGTCTTGCCCATATATGGTTGGACTTGACTTCTACTACTGGGTGCCCTCTTTCAGTGTATCGGCGCTGAGCTTCCATTGACTGAAGCTCTGGCTCCCATGAACCTGTTTAAACCTGTACCGACCTTCCAGTGAAAAGGGTCTGTATCCAGTATTTCTGTACTGCTCTTCCGCTGACAGGTGTTCTGGTTTCAGCACTGCAGAACTGCGCTTCAGACTATATAGCCCTGGCTCCAGTACTCACCTGCTAAGGTTCTGTTGACAGAAGTCCTGTCTCCAATAGGAATCTACTGAATTTCCAGTGACCTGAATCTAGTCACAGTTGTACTTATTTATTTGTTTGAGACTTTACTATAGCGCTTAGTCACTGTGGAGTATGTGAGAGCCTCCCACATAGAACAACAATTCCATGTAGAAGTCACAATAACACTATTTAAAACAAAGAACAAATCTCAAACAAGTATCAGGGAGTGGGATTTAATACCCAAAGCAAATACAAGAGCCTTCATCTGGAGAGGAAAGGAACCAAAGGTGTACATCATATGGGTCATCATTAATTAATATTTCTATACTGAGCTTGCACTCAGTGGAGTCTTACCTCCTATATTTCTGTACTGCGCTTCTATACCAGGAATCATGTCTACAGTATTTGTGTTCTGAGCTTACACTCAAAAGAGTCTTGCATTCAGTATTCCTGCATTCCTCTTCCCATCATATGAATACTCTCTGCAGTACTCCTTTAAGGGGGTTCCATCGCACACCCTGGCTCCAGTACTCCTGTAAAACACGTCGGTCTGCAGATACCTTGGATCAAGTCCTCCTGTACTTCTTCAGTCCTGAGCTCTTGGTCCCAGGTGTGCTGGCCCCAGAAATCCTATAATGAGTTTCTGTTGACAGTCCATAACCCTGCACTGCGTTTCTTCAGCAAGAATCCAGTCACCTGTATTCCTGAATAGATGTTTCCATTCACGGGAGTCCTGGCTCCAGTACTTCAGCACTGAGCTTGTAATGTCAAAAAACCCAAGCATTTTTATACTCACCTTCCACTCACAGGACCGTTTTTCAAGTATTTCTTAACCCTGTTTCTGTCAACAGTTCTGGACGCGGTACTCATGTATTGTACAGTACTTCTGTACTGAATTTATGTAACAGAAGTACATTTCCCATTCTGTTGTGTTGTGCTGCCACAGAAATTAGTTTTGGATACTATTTTGACCTAAACTAAGTTTGCGTTTTCAGAAACTGTGAACATATCCCTGTGTGATATATTACTTCAAACCATTAGAGATTAAGTCAGTTGTTGTGGAGTATGGCTGAGGTTGTCCATATCGCTCAATGGGATGCTATATTGTTAGATGGGATCTCACAGAGAACGGTGCAGAGGTACTAGAGATCCCAGCACAGACAGTGAAGCGTAAAACGTAACAAGTATTGGGTTGAAATGACATCTTCATTTGATTTGCAGCAAATGGCGGAATTGCAATCACATATGTTAGACACGTCTGTCATCCTGTCAATGGATAACAACCGACAGCTGAACCTGAATGGTCTCATGGCAGAAGTCAAAGCTCAATACGAAGACATTGCGAACATGAGCAAGCAAGAAGCGGAGCGGGAATTTGCAAACAAGGTATGAAACCTGGAATTTACAAAGTACATTTGCTCTTCATTGTGAACCAATGATAGAAATTTTAGGACACTCCCTAAATCAGAACATGTGTCTTTTTTAAATTTCACTTCATTCATTTTCATACAGGAGAAATACTCGACACCCACCTTGCCATTTTTCCCAAAATAAGTTATTCCTTTTCCTTCCCATCAGTACCTTATAAACACTCAAGTGGGGAAGGTCCCTTGCTTAGGAAAGGTGCACTGAACCCTGCATTGAGGGGTAAAATCAGCAATGTGTCTGGGTTATTGGGAGAGGCATTTTGGAAGGAATATGAGTTTTCTTAGTACTGCCAAGCCTTAGTGGATGTAAATTGTGACGAGGGCAAAGAGATCGGAAAACACAAATTTAGAGACGAAGCAAGGGGTTGCAGGTAAAATCTGTTTATCTAAGCATGGATAATGAGGAAGGATACTCCAATATCTCTGTGTAATCGTGACATTCCATGAGGCAAGCATATCATATATAAATGAAGAAGGATCAAGTCAGACTCTGCACTGCACACAGCCTTTGTCTGATTGATGCCTTCTATTAAAGGCTCCACAAACATAAACAATAGAGAGAGTTTTTAGGCAAAAATCCATCACACCTTCCAAAGTAGAAGAGACATCTAGCAAACACAAGATAAGATGAATTTGCACTCAAGAGTCCTGAACCAAGGTGAAGTTGGCACAGGTCAAACAGTTCAAGGCTTGAGAGCAATTAGGGGCATATTTAAGAGCCCTGGTCCCATTGTAACACACATTAGCATCATTTTCTTGATGCTAATGTGGTGTTAGAAGGCAAAAAACGCCACGCCATATTTACTAAGTGGCGTAATGCATGGATTGCGCCACTTTGTAATCCTTTGCGCTACATTATCCATGCCCCAGGCATAATGTATGCAAAGGGGTCGTACCCCCATTAGGGGGACCAAAAAAAGGCCCAAGGAAATCTAGGAAATTTCCTTGCGCCATTTGTTTCAGCACTTTAACGCCTGCTCAGTTCAGACGTTAAAAGGAGGCTTCCATTGCTTATAATGGGCCACTGGGTGCTTTGCAGGATTAGTGCCAGAATTTTTGAAGCTAATCCTGCAAAGCGCCGGACTAGCATAGAAAATTCAGACGCTAGTCCCCTAACTACCACCATGGTGCTCCGTATTTTAAATTCGGCACACACATGGTGGCGTTAGGGGCCTTAAGGGGTGCAAGAAAAGTGGCACTGCACTGTGTGCTGCACCACTTTTCTTAAATGTGCCCCTTAGTATTTAACTGGATTCTGTGCTCCAAAGCTTAGGTTATGTATGTTTGCACTACTTTAATCATTTCAGTCCTAGGACAGATCACATGAAGAATGTGATTTAAAAAATAGGAAGCACGCCTTAGAAGCAGACGTGGCAAACTTTTCTCTTTTAAATTTTTATCTCGGATTTCCCTGTGATGCTTTTGCAACTGCACTTTGAGAAGTTCTAGAGATATGGGGTGCCTTTCAAATACTTGAAATATATGAGATTCTTGTTTGGCTCTTTCCATTTTTATCTTGTTTATGACCATCTAGTTCCAGAAGCTGAAGGAAGTGGCTGGCCAACACGGAGATAGTCTGAAACACACTAAGAACGAGATCTCAGACCTGAACCGGCAAATACAGAGGCTGAAGGTTGAAATTGACAGTGTGAAAAAGCAGGTATGACATGGAATTCTAAAAACACTGGAGAATGAGATAAACCACGAACCTGCCTACATGTGAGCACAGCAAAACCACTAATGCACATATCTACTGGTTCGGCATCTGCAGACCTAGGTTCTGAAGAGAAATGCTTGTTTAGATAATAGAAGAGTGTTAGAAATCTCTACTTACCTATAAAATATACAACACGATCTCTCTTTTTGCTGATATGGACCATTTTCATTTCATTTCTTTCCCTAGTCTCTCCCTTCAGACAGATGGGCATCTTTCACTTCTCACGTGACAAGAGCATGGTTAGTTATAATCTCTGGCCTGTGACACTCTATCTTAACCTCAAATGCTCAGAGACATTCCTTTGTCACTTAAATGTGTATTACATTGGGCATCACAGTAAGTCAAGATTATAAGTCAGTCTACTGGGTTTCTAGGCATAATAGACACAATCGAAAATGCTATATTGCCCATAGGTTAACTACATGAGAAACGATGTTCCTAATTACACGAACGAAGATGTTCCTATTGCCTAACTGTTTAGCATTAAGCACATCTCACGATTAATTTTTTTTCCCTATTCCAGATCGCAAGTTTACAAAGAGCTATTGCAGAGGCAGAGGATCGCGGAGAGCTCGCCCTGAAAGATGCCAGAAAAAAGCTGGCTGATCTTGAGGCTGCTCTACAGAAGGCCAAGGAGGAGATGGCTCGCCAGCTGAAGGACTATCAGGAGCTGATGAACCTCAAGCTGGGCCTGGATGTGGAAATTGCCACCTACAGGTCCCTGTTGGAGGTTGAAGAGAGCAGGTGAGTGCACAGCTTGCAGTCACATGGATACGCAAAGCGGGACTCTAGTACAATCAGTGTAAGCACCGACTGTACTCCTAGAGCCAGTACTATTGGACATGTCATCTGTAACCAGGGCCGACTTTAGGGCAGTGCGACTGGTGCGGCTGCACTGGGTGCTCACCTGGGGAGGGGGGCTCTGACCTCAGGGAGGGCTCTGTGTTTTGCAGTATATTATGATTTAAAAGCCCCTGCTGCAGAGTTCCTTGCGTGTCTGGCTTTCAGGGAGCAATACAAATGTCAAGATTACACTTGTGATTAATGCTCCTACTAGACAGAGATTTTAGAGTTTTGTCCAGCGTCAGTTTTGACTCGCCATAAAGTAGTGCAGAGGATTAATATGCCTGCTGCAAAGAACACATACGCTGCAGATCACAGAGCTGTATTTTATGTGGATAGCTGAGTGAATTACTGTTTTTGTCCCAGAGATTCTTTTTGTTACAGCAGTTTATGAGATACAACCCTAATACAGAACAGTGACTTTTACAAACTGTCATAAAAGAGCTTCATGCTAACTTTCATTATCTATTCCCAATGTTGGTGAAAAGGGTTAGTTTGGGTAGATAAGCATTTTACAAGGACTGTACCATGACAATTGTGCCTCCGTGTAACTGCCCTCACCCTCATCATTACATTCATTGGGCAAATGCTGGAAGGGTCCCCAGTTGAACTGCAGCATAAAGTGCTGAATAGAACGGTCTAGTTGAAGACCTCAGCTTTATACATTGTATATTGGTACAGAATTGATCATAAGCAAGAGTGCACTTTGTTGCACATCCAGCTGCCTGATCACATACCCTGCTGCTGGCTAGCGTGCACGCAAAGAATGATAAGCTCTGCTATTTTCAAATCCTTCGAAAAAGTGCAACAGTGGGAGGGGTTCACAGACATGGTTCACACACTGAATTCTACATTAATACGTGATTACATCAATTCCAAGTTCATCTGACACTGGGATACCTGTTGCAGGTTCTTCAAATTTTTGTTAGCCATGAGCCTAAATAAGACTACCATATGTTTCATAACTTTTGGATTTCAGACACTGGTCGAGTCAGCATTTGACAGGGCTGCACTTTTCAGAATCATGGTGGAAGAGCTGTAAATGCGCATCATTAGTAAACTCCAGGTCACTGCTCAGTGGTTACAAACAGGACCAGGTTTAGCGCTGGAGGGGCCTAGTTCGACAATCATTTTCGGATCCCCCAAACCCCCCCAACTACCTCCCCCTCGGATTGCCTCACTACCACCCGGCAAAAGTGTGCCTCACCTCTTCATAGCCGCTCTGTCACATACATTTCATTTGTTTTAAAGCACTGGCAAAGCTGCCTTTACTAATAATGGCAGTCTTCTAGAAGGAGTCCGATTTACAGACTAGTATATGTTCGGCATATTTTTTGACATTCCCTTTAATGGCTGAACAACCCTTGAAGAAATCTTAAAGTATTGAAGCCTTTGAGCCACATCCTCCAATAAATATAATTGTACATGCTGTCTCTAGAAAGAAATTGAGTTTATCAGGCAATCATCACCCTAAGCCGCAAATGTGTGCAAAAAACTTCAACTAAAAATAAATGAAATAAGGACAGGCAGTACATTTGAACAGTTATTTCAGTGTTATGCAAGATCCAACATAGTATTATTTTTTGTAAAGGTAAACTTCAGCAAGTATTTTATACATTTAAAATGACAGTAAAAAGCTTAATTTATTTCTGAATGAAATGTGAAACATGAAGCACCATGGCGTGTGTATCATCTGATAACTAGAAAGGCATGGCAAGCATTTTGTATCGGCGAAGTACCCATCGTTTGGGCTGAACATACCACAATTCTGCCCCGCTATGGCATCACATTCTGTGCATCACCTCTTAATTATAGCGATAAACTTCTGTGATGGGTATAATGCAAGAACTTTCAAATGCTATTTCATCTTGCTGATCCTGATGATTATGCATGTGAGTGAAAAATCAGCGGCTGCAGAGCCCATAACTAACACGATGTATTTGTATCGTTTTCAGGATGTCTGGTGAGATTCAAGATGCTGTCAGCATCTGTAAGTACCATGGCAATTTGGTTTTGTCCCTTGAAATGATGGTTAATTTTTAACCGAAGTATGCACACTGTCTGCACCAAAACCCAGTAGCTCATTCTTAAATTAGTGCCGTTATTCATGATAACAAGTGTTCTATATAGTTCTCCAAATGATGAAAGTTTTTAAAGGGATCTGTATGCACCCTTTCTAAAACAGCAGGAACTTTATTTAGGGAAGATTGTCTATTCGTTGGTTGTTAAGATATCTCAAGTTGAGGACCAGACTCTAAAAGAAGTTACTGTATTTCTTAAGGCCACTTTATTTTAGGCTGCAGCCAAAGCCTAGCAAAATGCATTTTCTCCCAAAGATGCCTCGTTCATTTATTTGCAAGGGCCGGATGTTAGAACTGCATTTTAGATATGCAAAAACAGCATCCTCGTCAGGTTGTGCTCTTGGACTGTGATGAAACGGAACTGTAGGTGGCCCTGGCAAAGTAAGGTGAGCACCCCCTCCATACCCCAACCAGTCTTTCCCTCCATAATCCATCTTCACAAAGCCTCAGAGAGTCTGGTTTACTAGGAGAAAAGGCCCGGAAATTACCGGGATAAGGAGGTTTCGGTGTATGTTATGTTCTGTCGCTAGGGAAAGCGCTGAATAAATGCTGTTTAGGTGTTACTTATTGCAACTCTTGAATTCCAAACCCATATTACTGGTCTTTACCAGGTGCGATAAATACTAAGGCCCAGATTTAAGAAGGCCTAGTGCCTCCTTGCGCCACATTAGCATAATTTTTTATGACGCTCATGTGGCTCAACAAGGCCAAATTTGCTGCGCCAGATTTACAAAGTAGTGCAATGCATGCATCGTGCCACTTTGTAACCCCTTGCGCTACATTATGCCTGCCACAGTTTTTATTTTTAACACCTCCACAGAGCAGGCATTAAAAGGGGGCACACCATTATTCTTAAAGGGATCCTATGTACTTTGCAGAGTTAGCGCCAACATTTTTGGTGCTAATCCTGCAATGCACTACAATAGCGTTCAAAATTATGACTCTATTGTCCCTAACACCACCATGGTGTGCCGTATGTTAAATACGGCACACACATGGTGGCATTAGCGGGGCGCAAAGGGGCGCAGGAAAAGTGGCGCTGAATATAAAGCAGCGTCACTTTTCTTAAATTTGAGCCTAAATTTGACTCTGAGGCCCTGGTAAACAGGACCAGGTGCTGTATTCTCCTTTCACTTTCTCTTTTCTCTTTCTTTGTCTTTGCTTTTTTTCACACTTTACCTCCTCTCTCCCCCTCGCTCGCTTCCTCCTATTTCTCTCTCTGTTAGGTGTCTGTATTTCACCTTTGTTTTAGCAGCGTGCTATTTTCCTCTCGAATGGTCTCTTTCTTCTCCTTTTGGTGTGTCTCCCTCTCTTCCCTCTCTAATCTCTCAGCTATGCTCAGATTCAGCTACTTTTCTCACATACATGGCTTGCTCGCTTGATTCTTTATAGATTGTGCCCCTTTTACTCTCCCTGGACGGTTCACATTGTCTTCTCTCCGTAATTTTCCTTTCCCAGTTGGTTCTTTCCGATTTATTTGCTTTGTTCTTGGTCATACTTAAGTGTGAAGTTATTTTCTTCTGCATTTTCTATATTGCAACCATCAACCAATAAATGTCGCATCGTTGTTACTTTCAGCAAACTGGCAAGCACATGCCGCCTTCCGAAAGGCAGTAGCTGCTCTTTACTTCGCCAAATCCTACTGACATTGCATGGATGCTTGAGGGGGCCCTTCCAGTCCCCGGAGCAGCCCCACCATAGGGGCTGCCGGGACCTGCGCTATGCCTCTGCTCTTGGGGTAGGGAAGTTCACTTCCTCAGGTTCACTGTGATGTGTTTTTCATTGCAGCGGTGGTCAACACTGCTCACAACCCCAGTCCAGGAGGCAGCAGTGGACAAAGCTATGGACAAGGAGGCGGCGGACAGAGCTTCGGAGGAAGCAGAAGCCAGAGCCACACCTCGAAGGCTACATTTTCGACCACTAAGAAGACATTCTATTAAGCCAGAAGCTCGCAAGAATCTGCATGAAAGAAAAGCTTTTCTGCCTGGGGACGGCAGCACTGACCCCTCGAGTCTATCTATCTCATATCTCCCACATATCTGTATCAACAACAGAACTTAACCTTCAGATCTCTAGCTGCCAGTATCTGTCTCTCTCCAAATTTAGACAAAGTCTTCGCCCAAGCTAGGCTAAACATTCCTACTGACCCCATCTTCTCATCTGGAGTGTCAGAAGTGGACATGAGCAAAGTGGTGTTCGAGGGAAGGAGGTGGGGGAAGGCAGTGGGCTCACCCCTTTATCAGTGTGCTGCTGTTCTTACATACCCCCATGCTCGTGGAGATGTGGCCTCTATGCAGGAGAAGTAGTTATTGCTGCGCCGCTGGCTCCCCCCCTGGTATCCTCGCGCTCTTTACGCCCGGGAATCTATTGTTGGCCTCTATCCTTACTTACTATAGCTAAAGGTAATGTGAGTGAAAGGACCCATTGAAGAGCCACTTAAAACTATATTTTAAGGACTGTCAATTGTCAAAGAAACTATAGGCCAAAATACATAATTGATTTGCCTTCTATGGTGTGAAAAACGCCAAAGACCAAAGTAGGATTTGGTCCTCATTTCCTGGTGCAGTGCATCGATTGCCCTTGACAATTCTGTAAAACCTTGTTTTTATGTTTCCAACACTATGAGTGTATACAATATGCTCTGAATCAATTGCCCCCCCCCTCCACAATATAGGTTTAGAAGATTGCTCATGATTTCTGTATGCAACAATTGCTCAACTTCATGTTTTTGAGTGTATCAGACTGGCAGGCTCCCTGGTGTCTTATGTACATAGAAGCTTCCTGGTATTGCTGTTTCTCGGTGCTCAGAGCTGCGACCTCCCAACTCTCTTGTGTCTCTTATTAAACTGCATGTCAAACTCAAACTGTGTTCTTAGTCTTATTGTTTTAAGCCTTGGTTTCTCTCTAATACCACAAAAGCTCTAAAGCACTTACAAGTGGAAATGTAACAGAAACAGTGATGCACTAACAGAACATATATGCAACAAATGTAACATTTCCTTTTGCAAGGGGCCTGTCAAAAGAACAACAGCAACATGTCACACTGATTTGTTGTCTATGAGTGCAGGACGATGGAATGAAAGCACTTCAAACAGATTCACGAATAACCGTAATATGGAACAGCTCAAAAGTCCATATATTTACCAAATTGTTTGATAACCAACACAAACATATATCACCGCGTGCAGTATGCGCTATTGGGTAAAACGTGAGCCCCGAATCTCGCCCCTCCTAAGACAAAAGGATGCTTTTGTGGTATTTTATTAAGCCATTCCCCATGCAACGTGAAACATGTGAGCCTTCATTAAAGTTCAAACACCAATAAAATGAAAATATTGCCATTCCCCATTTTTTTCACTGTTACTTTTTTAGGGATTCCCGGATGTTAATCTCCCTCTTCCTCTCCCTCTCCCTCTCTCAGCCCACTGATCTCTCACCCATTCTGATTTCCTGCTCTCAAAATCAACCCATGGTGCAAAATTATAAAGCAGTACACTACAGCCACAGATATCATCAAACAGAAAAGTACAAAGCCTCCAGTAGGATCTGGCTACAACAGCAGACAATCACACTACTTCCCAGAAACCTCACTGCCCTCAACAGACCACACATAATGACTATGAAACCACCATTTAGCATCCAACAAACACTGCTCTCAGCAAGCCACCATCTAGTTTTTGAAAATTCTCTCTATCCTCCTCCGATACTCTTCAGACAATGAGTCTGTGGTATCAGAGTTAAGTCAAGTCCTCGCCCATCCTTGGAGAAGAGGCTATTTCTGTTGTCTGTGATTAACTCATATCCCATGAATTGAAAGGTGTGGAGAGACTTTATTGAGGTTCACAAGACTCTGACATAATGATGCATTTGTGAAAGTATGAAAATACAGTCTGATTTTCGGACTGTAAGATCTCTTCCTCGAGAATCACACTGAAGACAGTACACTCTTTGTGACAAAGAAGTAACTGACGATAAAGCACTATACATAAGCGTCTAAGTGAAACTGGATCAGGGCTGCACAGAGTTTTGAACAGATCCTTGCTTCTACAAAAGAAGTGTCATATAACTTTTAACAAATATAGTTACCCTTAACTGTCCAGCACGTAGCTTCCAAAAACATTACTAACCTCAACAGACCCTTATATAGCATAGCAAAGCTCATGCACATTCAACAGACAGCAAGCATAGACCCAAAGAGATTATATTATACATTTAACAGACTTTCAATGTGTTTGAAATTGACCAAACCATGAGTGTACCTCTGTACAATACCTACTCATTTTGTTTGTAAAATAGCATAATAAATTATTCATGAATGACAAATTATGCCAAATCTTAGTTCTGAGGAGGAATAGTGACCTACTATTTCCATTCGTAAACAGCACCTAATAGAGCATACAAAGTCCTCACCAGGGTGATACATGTTTATCAATTGTACTAGTCTAGAAATATATCTACATCAGTAACAGATAATGTTTCACAAAACATTAACGAATAAACGGTTTGTACAGTACTGTGAGTGGTAAAATAGCATTTCAACAAACTGCTTCTGCTGAATTAGGTTACATAGGAAAAGTGGTTCAACTGGTATCAATAACAAACTTTGTAATTTGTATAAAGCAATTCACCACGGTTTTACGTTGAAAGAACAAATACATAGAACTGCTTTCGTACCACAAACCTGTTAAGAGACAGTGGACAAAAAAGAAGGGAGTAAGCTCTCGCTCTCGCCCCCCCCCCTCTCTCTCTCTCTCTCTCTCTTTCTCTCTCTCTACATCATATATATGACCTTTAGGAGAGCACCAAACCTAAGCGATAAAATAACACAAAGCCATTTCAACTCCCGGAAAAAGGGAAATTGGTTAAAAAAATCAGGTTTCTGGAAATGTGGAAATTGTAAAGCATGCAGGATTGCCAAAAATACAAAAGAGAATACCATAGGTAATGGCGGTAAAAAATTGATCAAACACCATATCACGTGTAAGAGTCGATTCACGGTATATGTCATTGAATGCCCCTGTGGTTTGAAATATGTGAGGAGTACAATCTGTGAGACCAAGAAAAGTATACTGGAACACATTCGTGCAACCATTAATGTAGACAGAAGCTATGCCACGTCCAAACACATGGAACAAGCACATGGCAGTCAATGGGAAACTATGACATTTTATGCAATCGATCAAGTACCCATTAATGAACGAGGAGGTGACAGGGAAAGGAAATTACGACAGTTAGAGTCAAGATACATTCTAGAGATTCGCACCTTGACCCCCTGGGGAATGAATCTGGACGAAAAATTATTTGTACATCTGTGAACGGTCGTACAATTTCTAGCCAATAACATAGACTCCATTTATTTTTATTTTTACCTTGATACATTTGTTTTTTCACATATGGTCTTTTTGCTATAGGTTTTTATGCATAGTGTATAATGGACCCTTATAACCATAAAGCATGTCAGACACAGTGAAAATTACCCCCAAAAATGCGTTGGATAATCTCCCGTTTGTGAAATAATATTGTGAAACATAACATAAGGTGTTATTGATAACAAGCGCACGAAGAAATTTGGGGTAAAAGATAAACAGAAACACATAAACATAACTTATGGGTAGCAACTACTATATCCACAATGCAATGGGAAACACAGTGCTCACTAATGGTTAATTTTGATTTGTTATTACATGTTTTTTAGGGTTTAGAAAGCAATTTATTTGACTAATGTGTCATCTCTATAAACGTGCCTATGCAAATTTAGGTTGAAAAGAGGAGTGTTGAGCATGTTTAAATTCGATATTGTGGTTATAAGAAAGGAAGTAAGGGGCCATAACCGGAAATGCCTGTGAACACGGTCTTGGCAGACCAAAACGCGTAAGGCAGCATTAATTGCATGTAATCTAAATGAAGCCCAAAAAATAAAGAAGCAGCATATACGGCAACTTTGGAGTGCGGTTTATTCCTTCAATTTGATAAAGGAACCTGTGTTTCATATATATATATATATATATATATATATATATATATATATATATATATATATATATATATATATATATATATCCCACACGCTGACTCCCTGCAGATCCTCTGACTACGTCCACCAAACAGCGTCAGTGCCAGGCCGTAGGCGCAGGAACCACTATATATTGCATAAAATCCAAATTTGCTTAAAAACACAGAGATGCCCGCACTCTGAGAGGGTTGTAATCCAGAACTTTTATTCACGTTGGCTTACGGGTTTTGACAGAATTATCTTTCTGAAAGCCAACAAACATGCAATGCCGCAATTCATATTGGGGCACCATAATTTACTCATTCATCAGAGCACTTATCAACCTTAAACATACATTCTAAAATAACATATGCCCTGTGGCCAGATTTATTATAGTAGAAATATATATATATATATATATATATATATATATATATATATTTATATATATATACAAAAAAAAACAATATACAAAAATTGCCAAGTAGCCCATCTCCTAGACCCACTGAGCACTAATTGTGAAGATCTGACATGAAAGAACTAAATGCCCATAAGTCTATATCATGAAATAATATGCAAACCAAGTGTCATAAGGGGCTATAATATTATTTTACATGAGGCTAAATGAAAAAAAACAAAAAAAGCATTAATTTTTTGCCCATACTCTTAGTGACCAAATAACTACCTTTCCCCAACAACTAAAAGGAAATATGAAGGAACATTTCCATTATCTGAGATCAGGCCAACATATACACCAATACAATTACTTTCACAGGGCAGGAGATGACAATTGCCTACTATCTCAATAAATAGTCAGCAAAATAATTTTTTTACACAGTCATAGATCCATATCCATATTTATTTGAATTTGGGCATCAGGCACCAATTTGAACGTAAAGTTCTTCATCCTGTTTAAGGTCACCCAGATCCCTGGTAGCAAGTAGAATTAAGTACAGAGACTCCAGCTTCCTTAGATTGCGTTCCTTGCCAGTAGGACTGTGAGCACAGGCTTTGCACTTCCCGCATTTAAAGAAACCTGGTTGCTCCCTCCACCAAGATCCTGATGTAATTTGTCTCCTTGTCTGTGAACTAGTATATCAATTAAAGACTTACTATTTCTATAGGCGATCTAAGGGTGGGGGTATATCAAAGACCCTACTTCGGTCTGACTTAATAAGGTGCCAGTGTCTCCTCATGATTTTGTTTATAGCATGTGATACTGCTAAATGTCATAATCAGTCTCACGTTCTTATCCATTTTCTCTCTTTGCCTACATATTAATAAGCTGTCCCTTTTAACACTTGCCGCCTTATCACAGGCTGCCTTGATGACTCTGGTGGGATAACCATGCGATCTGAATCTGCCAATCATATTTCTTTCTCAGTCTCAAAAGCCTTGCCAGTGCTACAATTCCTCTTTGCTCTAAGCAACTTACCACAGGGAATGCTCCATTTAAGCCTAGGGGGGTGGTGACTATGAGCGGGTAGGGGACTGTTACCCAACAGTAGCCTTCCTAAAGAGGCTGCTTTGTATATTGTTTCCCTCTACAGTGACAAATACATCCAATAACTCCATTGTAACATCATGTATCTTGCTGGTGAACTTAAGGTTCAAATTATTGTTTGCAATCCAAACCAGTAAAGCATTCAGTTTCACTTGTGAACCATCCCAAATCATGAAAATATCATCAATGTACCTCGTTCACAAAGTAATATGGCGGGTCCACCCTTCATCGGCATCAGTCCATATGTGTTGTGGCTCCCACCAACCCATAGACATACAGGCATAACTAGGCGCAAAGCAACTCCCCAATGCAATCCCAGAGAGCTGTTTAAACCACTGATCTTCAAACAGAAAATAGTTATTGTCAAAGAAAAATGGTAACATGTCTAGCAATAGAATAGTATGATCATACAGAGACAGAGGTTTAGCCCTGAAAAAATGTCTACAAGCTTGTAGGCCTATCTCATGTTTGATACAAGTTTACAAGGCCGCAACATCAACTGCGACCAAAATATACGTAGGTTGCCATGGAATCACCTGTATTTTGGTAATAAAACCATGCTATTGCTGCAGGATCTGGGTTGCCTTAACTGGGATGAAGAACTTTACGTTCAAATTGGTGAATGATGCACAAATTCAAATGAATATGGATCTATCACTGTGTAAAAATGTTATTTTGCTGTTTATTGAGATGATGAGCAATTGTCATCTCGCCCCCTGTGCAAGTAATTTTATTGGATTATATGTTGACCTTCTCTAAGATAATGGAAATTGTGCTTCATATTTCAACATCAATAATTGTTGAAGAAGGGTAGTTATTTGGTCACTGAGAGTATGGACACAAACATAGTTTTTTTTTTTTTTTCGTTTAGCCTCATGTACAATAATATTTTAGCCCCTTATGCCACTTTATTTGCATAAAATTGCATGATATAGACTTAGGGGCATTTTGGTCTTTCCTTGTGTGATCTTCAAAATTGGTGCTCAGCGGCTCTAAGAGAAGGGCACTTGGCAATTTTTGGGTATTGTTTTTTTGTATATAGATGTATTATCATAAATTTGGCCAAGGGACATGTATTCTTTTTTTTATGATGGTGGAATGTTTTTGACATTTTCTGCATGGCAATATGTATTGATATTCAGTGATTGGTGGGCCTGAGAAGCTAAACACATATGGGAGATGTAAGTTTATGTGTCTTTTCACTATGTCTGTACATGATGCAATCATGCTTTTTAAAGGGGATGGGGCACGATGTTTGTTGGATTTGAGAAAGACGATTCTGTCCAAACACGTCAGCCAATGTGAAAGTTCTGGAATATAACCCTCTCGGAGTGCTGGAGTTTCTGTGTTTATAAGTAAATACAGATTATGTGTGCTGTATATATATATATATATATATATATATAAATATATATATATATATATATATATACGTCCTACAGGCGGGCCATGTTTCCATAGAAAAAGCATTTTTTGACTTGCCTTTATCTTTGCCACTGTTTGATGAATCTTCAAGATATTTTCCAAGAAAAGTGTGCAGGTGCTTCTTGTGGCACACAGAGAGTTTAGGGGTGATCCGTCAAGGGGTAACCCAGAAAAAGGGGGGTAAAAAAAGTTACATTTCCCATGTGAATTCCCATAGGACCTGTAGACTTGACAACAGCCCAAACCGCTGGACGGAATGACACGAAATTTGGTAGAAGGCTAGCTTTTGTTATGCAGATTGTGCTTTTACATATTTGGTGTAAATCTATTCAGTAGTTTATGTGAATTAAAAAAAAATCCAGAGGATCTCTCTCCCTGCAGTTCCCTACCCTAATTCCCTTCCCCCTGCCTGGCTTCATCAATACCCTGCGCTCTGATAGCTTTCTGACTTGGTGACGCCGGGAGGTGGGCCTTTTGGCCCGAGGAAAGGACACTGTGACAGCAGTGACCGCTGCTGAAACGCTGCTCACAGCAGCGCACCTCAGATGCTTCGTGCCGACCCAGGCCTGGTCCAAGACACCAGGCCTGAGTAAATCGGCAAACCTGGCTTCACCGAGCATGCGAAACGTGGCCCGCACAGAATCAGCATTGTGAAGCCATGCTGCTGCACAAACACACTCTCCTACCTGCCTAACAGGACCGGCCCAACTTCCAACCGCGCAATGGGCTGGTGCAGAAGAGGCAGGTTCCTCTCCTAAACCCCCATTTAATCTCCCCCTTTAATCCCTCCCTCATGTATTCCCCACCAATCATGCCTGCCCTGTACTCACTTCCCCTCCCGAAAGCTCCTGTGGAGAGACTGGACTGCATCTGCTCTCCACAGGGCCCTCCATTGTTGCATTGTTAGGCGCACTTATGCAGTCATGAGATTGTCATAAGATTTTTGCTGCCTAGAAACTGACCATAAGCAGGAAGTGGGGTTGGTTTCAACACGGTAGTGGTCAACTACGGAATACAAACATGGAAGAGGTGGTGTAAAAAGATCTGGGGCCCTCTTCAGGCATGCGATTTCTCTCTGCAATTGAGGTCCTGATCGAAAGAGTGGTAGAAGCTTCTTTCAGAGCTAGAGAAGGCTGTCCACCTACTAAAATGCCACACTCCATGATTTGGCTGATGCTGAAATGGTTATGGACGAATAGAAAAAGGGAAAGTTTATTCAGGTAACAAGGCTTCCTGAACTGTTACAGCATCTGAGAGATAACAGTAGACTGACAGCCTCAGAATCTGGGATGGGGAAGAGGATTTCCTTTCCCGGTAAATGGGTCCTGAGCCTGATTCCCTTCCTCTGAGTGCTGCAACTAAGCTGGTGTTGGGTCATGAATAGAGGGATGTGGACAAGGCTTTTTTCCCTTGTTGTTTTTTGGCCAGACGTAGCCCTGTGGATAAATCTGCAGAGGATTTTATAGCATTTGTTAAACTAGACAAGCTTATGGTAGGGCTATCATCAACAAGACAACTGTTGCTCGAATGCAGATTTACCTTAAAGAAATGAAAGAGAAGAGGCATTTGGCAAATCAGGAACAGATGATTTAATTAATCATGTGGCTGGGAGTGTGCAGTACAGAGTTGGGGTCTGATGACTGTCTCAAAGTTAGAGTTCTCAGTGTCCTTTTATACAATTTTTGAAGGGGTATAAAACAATCCTATGAATTCTTTGCAGAAAGGTATCCGGGCCAAGTCATGGAGTCATAAATCTGACCATCTGATAAAGTCCTCAGGTGTGTCTCGACCTTGCGTGGACAAAATGCGGGCCAGTAGGTAATATTTTCAGATGTCCGGCCTTGAGGAGTGCATGATCACTGCATGTTGTGTGTGTGTTGTTGTTAGAAATGGGGTCTCTGGTTTGCAGTCAGTTTGCACTCTGTCCAAGCAGGGACCCTCACTCCAGTCAGGGGAAGGGAGCTACACGCTTAAGATAACCCCTGCTCACCCCCTTGTAGCTTGGCACAAGCAGTCAGGCTTATCTCAAAGGCATTGTGTAAAGTATTTGTACCAGCACACACAGTAATACAGTGAACAAACTACAAAATGGACACCACACCAGTTTAGAAAAATAGCCAATATTTATCTAAATCAAACAAGACCAAAATGACAAAACCCAACATACACAAGTAAAGTTATGAATTTTTAAAATATTAGAATCTTACTCCATAGAAAACAATGGAAATGTTGTTGTTGCACAAAGTACCTGGTTTGCGTAAAAAATAAAGCTAAACAGGCGAGCGTGCATTGAAATAGTCAGTGATGCATTGATTCTCTACTCGGAAGCGAGGCCGTACATTGTTTCTTCTCCAGTTGGATAAGCGTTGCATCGTTTTTCTCACCCGCAAGACAGCAATGCATTGATTTCTGGACGGGGCACCTCGGATCTGCGCAGGTTCACGTTGATTTAGACGGCCAGCGATGATTCGTGCAAAATCCGACTGCACGGCAAAGCGAAACCGCGATGCGTGGGGGTTGCTTCATTTTCAGCAGCTGCAAGCGGGTGTTGCAGCGTTTCTCCAGCCACGATGCAGGTGGTGTGTCAATGTTTAAGCCGCGATGCAGGTCGTATGTCATTTTTACAGCTGCTTTGCAGGTGGTGTGTCGAACTTTTCCCCACACAGCTCCTGGGCATGGATTTCCACCTTAGCTCTACCAGCTTCACTTTTCAATGGCCCAGGGATTGGATAGGGCACCACTTGGTAGGGCAGTACTCTCAGCAGAGAGTCCAAGTGCTGGCAGAGGAAGTCTTTAATGGCCCTGAGACTTGAAAACGGGAGGCAAGCTCAATCTAAGCCTTTGGAGACACTTCACAAGCCAGAATATACACACATTCTAGCCTTTTTCCTCTTTCAGGCAGAAGCAGCAACTGCAGGCCAACCCAGCAAAGCACAGTCACAGGCTATAGGAGGCTGGCCCAGTTTGTAGTGGGCACAAAAGGTACTTACACCTTATACCAGGTCCAGTTATCCCTTATTAGTGAAATGTGGTCAGTGTCTAGAAGCCAGGCTGTTTAGGGGTAGCTGTAGCAGAATAGTCAAGGCTGAACTAGGACACATGCTAAGCTCTTGCAATACCACTGTAGTCACACAGTACTCACACACATGAAAGACAATATTCAGTGTTACAAAAATAAAGGTGCTTTATTTTGGTGACACAAATGCCAAAAATACCTTAGAGACTATACTCCCTTAGGAGGTAAGTAATATACATAATATATACACTTGTATTCAAAAACAGGCAAGTACACAGTCAGAAAACAAAGCAAATAGTGAAAATCCCAATAGATTGCAATGGGCCTAGGGGGAACACAAACCATATACTAAAATAGTGGAATAGGGAGGTCGGTTTCCCACCCAGGCAAGTGTAGTGTGCAAAGGGGCACGAGGAGTGTAAGAAAACACCAAAGGTTAGTAATAGAACCCACACCAGAGCCCAGGAAAACAGGAATAAATCACAGTAAGTTTCCTGAAACACACAAGAAGTCGTGATAGAAGATTATGCAAGATCCAGAAGAGACTGCAAGACACCAACAATGGATTCCTAGACCTGAAAACCTGGGGGAGAAGGAGACCAAGTCCAAGAAGCGCTGAAGAGTCCAGAGAGAACAGGGGCCCCTGCTGACCCGGATGAAGGTGCAAAAGAGGAACCACCAGTGAGAAGAAAAAGTCAGTTATGCACCCAAGAAGACAGATGCAAATTCCTGGTTGGTGCAGAAGATGTCCTAAGCCAGATGGATGATTGCAGTCTGGTTTGCGTCGCTGGATTCCGCCAGCAAGGCTTGGCAAATGCAAAAAACGGTTAGCAGAAAATGGTGCTTCCTGGGACCAGGAGGGACCTGGTGGCCTTGACCCAAGAGGGGGAGACAGAGGCGGCTCTCTGCAACTCAGAGAACCCTCAGAAGACCAGGCAGCGTGCACACGAGTCCCACAGAACGGGGACAAAGAAGGTGCAAATAGAGGCCCCGCAGCATGACACAAGTGGATTCCACGCTGCCGGAGAACCACTCAGGAAGCTGTGTGTCCCAGGATGGAGTGCTGGGGGCCTAAGCTGTGCTGTGCACGAAGAACTTCTGGGAAGGTCACACACAAGCCTTGTCAACTGCAAGTCACGCAGTGCACTGGGGTACTGTCTAGCTTGGGGAGTCAAGCTCTTACCTCCACCAAAGTTGGACAGCTGGACGTTGGGATTGTAGGTGTCACTTTAGTCCACCACCTGTGTTGCTGGCTCTACGCACGTCATCAGGAGAGGGGACCCACGCCACCGGTCATCGCTGCAGAGAGGTGCCTGCTGAAGCAGGAAAGTGATTCAGTCACTTCACGGGAGATACCTTTGGTTCTTCTGGTGCAGGATGAAGACAAGCAGTCCTCGGAGGGTACACGACCTGGAAACAGTTGCAATTGCTGGCAGGAGCTGAAGTTACAATGTTGCAGAAGTCATCTTTGCTTCTTTTTCGCTGGTTGTAGACTTCCTGGAGGATTCAGATGTGGTTCCGTCAGTAGAAGATGAAGTAAAGGATGCAGAGGATTCCTTCTGGAGTCTTTCAATCAGATTCTGAAGAAACACCCAGAAGAGAAACCTTAAATAGCCCTGAAAGGGGGATTGGTTATATAACCAGTTAAGCACCTATCAGGAGAGGGCTCTGACATCACCTACTGGCACTGGCCACTCAGGTGCTCCCAGAGTGCCCCACCACTTTGGAATCTAAGATGGCAAAACCCAGGGACACTCTAAAGGAGCTCTGGACACCACCCCTGGGGTGGTGATGGACAGGGGAGTGGGCAAGCCCCTTTCCTTTGTCCAGTTTCGTGCCAGAGCAGGGACTGGTGGTGCCTGAACTGGTGTAGACTGGATTATGCAACGAGGGCACCAACTGTGCCCTTCAAAGCATTTCCGGAGTCTCTGGGAGGCTACCCCTGCCATGCCTGTAACATCTATTTCCAAAAGAAGAGGGTGTAACACCCCTCTCCCAAAGGAAATCCTTTGTTCTGCCTTCCTGGGCTTGGGCTGCTCAAGCAACAGGAGGGCAGAAACCTGTCTGTGACGTGGCAGCAGCTGGGGCTGCCTGGAAAACCTCAGAAGGCTGGTATGGCAGTGCTGGGGTCCACTGTGGAGACCCCAGAGTACATGGGATTGTGCAACCAATACTGGAATCAGTATTGGGGTACTATTGCCGTTTCTTAGACACCTTACATGGCCATATTCGGGGTTACCATTGTGAAGCTGGACATAGGTATTCACCTATGTCCAGTGCATGCATAAAATGGCATCCCCGCACTCACGAAGTCCGGGAAAATGGTCCTGGATGACGTGGGGGCACCTCTGCTAGTGCAGGGGTGCCCTCACACACAGGTAATTTGCACCCAGCCTTCACGGTTGGTAGGCCTGACTTATAGGTGACTTATAAGTGACCTGGTGCAGTGTAAATGGTTGTGAATGGGTGCATGCACCATTTCACGGAGGCTGCAATGGCAGTTCTGCAGAAGCCTTTGCATGAGCTCCATTTGGGTGTCAAAAGTAATGCTGCAGCCCATAGGATCCCCTGGAACCCCAGTGCCCTAGGTACCTAAGTACCATATAGTAGGGACTTATAAGGGGTGACCAGTAAGCTAATTTGGGATGAAGTACTGGGTTACCAGTATGTAGTGATCAATTTGGAAACAGAGAGAGCATAAGCGCGGGGGTCCTGGTTGGCAGGACTCCAGTGACACAGTCAAGCATACTTTCAAAAGCAGTGAAACATACTGACAAGCAGGCCAAAAACTATAAGCACTGTGGACCTGGCTAGTAGGATCCTAGTGACACAGTCAAAACACACTGACGTCAGGCAGAAATTGGGGGTAACATGCCAAAAAGAGGGTACTTTCGTACACAGGCAAAGGGGCAGTATCCCCCCTCCCGCTCTTCGGCTCTTCTCCTTGGCAGAGGTTCCTCTTGAATTCAGGAGTAATCTGTGACTTTGGGTCCACTACTTATACTCCTTTCTGCTTTTGAAGTGGGCAAACTTCAAAGGAAAGTCTCTGTTTTTCAAAAGATACTGCCTTGCCCTGGCCTGGCTCCAGACTCACGCCAGGGCGTTGGAGACTGCATTGTGTGAGGGCAGGCACAGCCCTTTCAGGTGTGAGTGACCACTCCTCCCTCCACTCTAGCCCAGATGGCCCATTAGGATATGCAGGCTACACCCCAGCTACCTTTGTGTCACTGTCTAGTGGACATTCACAAACAGCCCAACTGTCAGTCTGACCCAGACAGGGAATACACAAGCAGGCAGAGTCACAGAATGGTTTAAGCAAGAAAATGCCCACTTTCCAAAAGTGGCATTTGCAAACTGATAATTTAAAAACCAACCTTACCAAAAGTTGTATTTTTAAATTGTGAGTTCAGAGACACCAATCTCCACATCTCGATCTGCTCCCAAAAGGAAACTGCACTAAAAAGTATTTAAAGGCAGCCCCCCATCTTAACCTATGAGAGAGATAGGCCTTGCAACAGTGAAAAACGAATCTGGCAGTATTTCACTGTTACGACACGTAAAACACATCACTACATGTCCTACCTTTCACATACACTGCCCATGGGGATACCTAGGGCCTACCTAGGGCCTATCTTAGGGGTGCTTTAGAAGTATAAAAAGGGAAGGTTTGGGCCTGGCAAGTGGGTAAACTTTCCAGGTCGAATTGGCAGTTTAAAAGTGTACACACAGACACTGCAGTGGCAGGTCTGAGCCATGTTTACAGGGCAACTTATGTGGGCGGCACAATCAGTGCGGAAGGCCCACTAGTAGCATTTGATTTACGAGCCCTGGGCACCTCTAGTGCATTTTACTAGGGACTTACTATTAAATCAAATATGCCAATCATAGAAAAGCCACATACAATTTACAAAGGGAGGACTTGCACTTTAGCACAGGTCAGCAGTGGTAAAGTGCCCAGAGTAACAACACCAGCATAAACAGAGTCCAGCATGCAGTCAAATCATGGGGTCAGAGGGAAAAAAAGACAGGGGAAAGCACACCAAGGATGCCAGGTCTAACAGTTGTGTGCTGATTGCCTGTGTTCCTTACTATATTTGGCATCTAACATTTGTGGTGTTTTGGGAACGCGCGTCACTACGGCCAAAAGTTTTTTATTGAGGGGCAATCTCCTATGACCACTGTAGTGTTGCTGCTTATCTGAGGGATCGATCTGGGTATTTCCTGTTTGAGTGTTTGTCTATGGGCTACGTGTCACCCCACCTGTGATCTGTGAATTAGTACCTTCAGGCCTAGGTTGCAGGCTTGCATGACTAGGGGTTGATGGGGAGGTCATGTCGGGTGGATTTGACAAGAAGAAGAAGAAGATAGATAAGCTCAGAAATCTTAATTCTTAATGGCATTTCCGTTTAAGGGTTTTTCTCTCTTTAACCATGAAAATTGCTGAAAATAAAAAGCTAATAACTCCAGTGAAATCTTATCCTAAAGGGTTGAGGTTTTGGCTGCAAGAGGGCTTTGCCATCAACAGCTTGAAAAGGAGTTCCAGAGCTTTTTCATGGTAGGGCTCATGGCCAGGCGGCCCTCAACCTCAAACAGTTCCAGTCCCAACAGCTGGAACCTCAGTCACTCCGGGGCCATCAAAAGCATGATAATTGGCCTCATTTGCCAGTGGGTGGTCGGCTGTTTCTTTTCAAGGATTACTAGACTCAGGCAGTAGCAGATCTATGGGCAGTCAATCTGGTGCCCGAAGGGTATCAACTGGAGTTTGCAAGACAGCCTTCATATCATTTTCAGCCTACCCCTCTTTCTCACTCTTTGAGACGGCATGAGGCTCTGATGGAAGGAGAACAAGCACTGTTATGAAAGAATGCTATTTGCCTGGTCCCAAGTCAAGATCAGGGCAGGGGTTTTCATTCCATGTTATTTCTAATGCAAAATCCCTCTGGAGACTTTCTTCTTGCTCTGGATCTGAAGAGACTCAACAAATTCCTGGTGTATCGGTCCTTCAGGATGACACTGCTCTGGAGTATTATTCTGCTTCTGGTACAGGGAAATTTCCTGACATCCATGGATATGAAGGATGCTTACTTACATCTTCCCATTTCTCTTGCCCACTAGAGATATCCTTGGTTTACTGGGGGCCTATAACACTTTCAGTTTTAAGTCCTCCCTTGTGGGCTTAAGTCAGCTCCAAAAGTTTTTACATTATCAAGGTATCCATGTATATGCCTGCCTTGATGACTGGTTAATTAGTTCTCTTTCTTTCTAAAAGTCAGAAAACGATGTCCAGAAAGTGCGCAACCTTCTCCAAGATTATGGTTTTCTCATCAATACTGAGAAGTCTCACCTCCAACAAGTCTAGCAGCTGCAGTTCATTAGGGGTGATGCTCCTCTCTCATAAAACTAATTTCTGATCTACAGGACTTACTGTGAAGAGCTCAGGCCTCAGCAAGACTGTGGTTGTGGAGTCAGGGGGAGATGGTTTCAACTTTGGCCACAGTCCCCTAAAGCCATCTTCATCTGTACCCCATAAGGCATCATGTGTTCTCCAACTGGAATCCTTATTCTCAGAGTTATGAAGCTCTAATTCCTGTCACCACAGATTTTGGGTGATCTCCAACGTAGCTCGATCTGCTGAATTTGTCTGGGGGTATGAGCTATGTCAGTCCACTCCAATAGTTTATATCAGCAGATGCCAGCAAACTCAGGTGGGGGCCAGTATTTGGGCCCTCTGCAGCCCAGGGCAGGTAGATATAGCAGGAGGCTCGACCTTCCTCCAGTTGGAGGGAACTAGCTGCAGTCAGGGAGGCTCTAACCATTTTTCTTCCTCAGATCCATCGTCAAGCTAAGTGCAGACAGTTAGACAACGAGGTTGTGGTGAGATATATGAATCACAAAGGAGGAATGCCCTCTCCTCTCTATCATATGGCCAGGGAGATTTGTTGCTGGACAGAGTCCAGTCTCCTCTCTCTCAAGGTGATATATCTTTTGGGAAGAGAGAATGGGCCCACAGACCAGCTGAACAGGAGACTCCCCTCCTCGGTATCTCTCTGCCCGTTGAATACAGCCTTTCAGGAGGACTTACTTTTGGGAGGCCTCTTGCTGTGCTGCATCATGGATAACCACTCACACTTTTTCCACTACATGGTTTTCGGGAAGGGTTTTTCTACTTCTTTTGGGAGTTTTGTTTTGCCTGCTATTTCAAACTTTTGAAATTCCAACAGGAATATGACGGAGTTTCTGCTATTTAAGATTTTGACTTGCGTCTTTATCTGTTGGTATTTATGGTCATAACCAATCCAATTCTGTTTGTGTATTCTCTCTCGGGGAAAGACTGTAGTGGGGAGGATGGAGGATGAGGTAATGCACATTATCTTAGTGGTAATCTACATTACTTTGATTCCAAGTCTTCCTCCATACAGTCTTGTGTTAAAGGGTGGGATTGATTATTTCATCTTCTCATTTACTTTAGGATGCTTGATAATTGACAGGGTGTGAAGTACGTCCTCCCTTTTCTACTGACTGTTGAGTAATGGCAGCCATTTGGGAAGATTTTTGACATCAGCTTGGGAACAGGTTTTGCAGGCTGGAGATGAAATCTTGCAAGTAAGGACTGTATCAGGGAAGACTTGAACTATTGAAGATTACTGGTAAGTAAGGAATGGTTTCTTACCTATAATCCCAGTTCTCTCTCAGGGGAATCTCCATTGAAGTTAAAAGCTTTGAATAGTCCCGCCCATGTGCAGAGATCCTAGAGCATTTCTTGAAAATATATGTTCTTAAGTTTAGCTGCTCACCTTTCTTCAGTAAGGCCTGGAGAAACACTTAAGACATGAAAAATTTGCAGCCTAGAATAAAAGGCTACAATGGCCTATTTCTTCAGATTGTGTGTATATATATATATATATCTATAAGGTCATTTGACTAGTTAAAGCTTGATCACAAACCCTTTTTAAAAAGACAAAGATGAAGGAACAGAAGACAGTGTAGCCCATTAGGCTGCCCCCATGTAACTGAACATAATGTGTGCGCCTTCCACTGGGGAGGAGGAAGGGTGTTTGTGACTTCAGTGGAGATACTCCTGAGAAAGAACTGGGATTACAGATAAGAAACCGTTCCTTCTCTCTCAGAGGACCTCGATTGATAGTCATGAACTGTGACTAGAGTAGCAAGCCCAACCCCATCAAAGAGCAGTGGAAAATGACAGAGAGCATGATCAACTGACCAGACTAAGCAATTAATTTCTCAGGGAAGCCTGTCCTACTTGAGCATCTTTTCTTGCATCAGATTCCAAACACTAGTGCTTGCTAAAAGAGTGAACAGATCTCCTTACAGCCGCTGTGCAGATCTCAGTGATTGGAATATTTGTCATTAGAGCAGCCTTACCTCTAATGGAATGAACTTTAACAGAGAGAACCTTATTTGCCTCCTGGTAACATAACAGAATTCAAGACACTATCCATCGGGATATGGACAGTTTGGATGTGGCTAAACCTGTACTGACCAACCTATAGTTGTCAAACAGTTGGTCTGACTTGTAGATACCTTTTGTTCTGTACCTGACAAAACTTTAAGACTCACCTGAAGTCTAGAGAATGGAGAGTCCTTTCAGCTGGTGTAGATGGGTGCTAAAAGAAGGTAGGTAAAGAAATGGTCTGATTAATGTGAAAACGTGAAATAACTTTTGGGAGGAATTTTAGATGAGTCATCATGACCACCTTACTAGAATGAAAAAACACGTGTGGTTTGTGATAACATAACACCTGAATTTCACTAACCCTACAAGCTCATGTGATCAGTACGAGGAAAGCTGTTTTCCAAGAGAGATATTGCAAAGGGGATACATGAATAGGTTCAGCAGGGGCCTGCATGATTTGTGAAAGGACTATATGGAGCTCTCAGAGAGAAGAAGGACACCTTTTGGGAGGAAAAGCTTTTTTCTAATACTCTAAAATATCCTGGATAATAGGACTTTTTGAGGGACATGTTCTGTAGACAGTAATTGCCCCAAATGAACTTTTATAGAGAAGTATTGGAAGCCTGATTTGGCCAGGTAAAGCAAGTATGAGAGAATCGCTTCTTCTTGACACTTGATCGGATCAAAGTTCTTGTAAGAACACCAGATAAAAAATCTCTTCCATTTCAATGAATATGCAGAACATGTTGATGACATTTTGCCTCTTTGAGAATGGTCATACACTCTTGTGGCAGATTCAAATGCCAATATTGTAGTAGCACAGAAACCATGCTGCCAAACTCAAAGAGGAGAGATTGGGATGAACAATATGGACTCAGAACTTCATGAGAAGCTCTGGTCTCAACGGCAGCCTCATGTGTGGGCACTCTGACATGTAGAGAAGATCTCTGATTCACCATTGTCAGGCCACTCCAGAGCTATCAAGGTCATTTTGGCCTTCGAGTAAGACAGTTTGATGAGAACTCAGGGAATCAGGGCAATCAGATGAAAGGTGCAGAAAAATGTGCCAGACCAGCCAATCCATAGGGAAATTTCCAGTGTCCCTGATTGGTTTTACCTTAAAGCAAAGCCTAGGCAATTTTTGTTTTCTGTTGTGGCAAATAAATCTATGTGGGGAGTGCCCCAAATGCTTAAAATGCACCACATATTTGTTGCTTTCCTGAAGGATTCTGTGTAGAGAGTCTGCTTGAACATTTTGCACACCTGGGAGATGGGCTGCAGCGGTCCACAGGTCTGTGGCTACCTGCCAGTTTCAAATTGTTTGGGCTTCATGAGAGAATAGTCTGGACCTTGGCCCCCCTGCTTGTTGAGGTAGTACATGGTTGTCATGTTGTCTGTCTGAACAAGCAGGTATTGCATCTTGAAAAGCCTTCAACACTAAGTGAAAAGCTCGTAGCTCAAGAAGATTGATGTGATGTCATCTCCCTCATAGACTATGTTCCCTAGATTTGTAGGTGATCCATATGCGCTCCCCACCTTGATAGAGAGGCATCTGTGTCTATTGTCTGAGAGGGAACATCCTGACGAAAATGCATCCCTTGAAGTACGTTTGTCAGAGAACACCACCATTTCAGAGGCTGTTTAATCTTGGGAGACAGTGTGATCCTGTTCTCCCAATTGACTGAATATTGATCTTCCTGATCCTCCAGATACCCTTGGAGTGGCCTCATGTCTAGATGGCCATTTGGAGTCAGAAAAATGCACATAGCCATCGAGCTGAGGAGAGATGACTGTTCTAACCGTCGGATGAGAGACTTTCATGAGAGAATGACAAATCAGATGGATTGTTGACAGCCTCTCCTCCGAAGGATGCACTCTTGCCTGTACGGAGTTGATGGCGGCACCTTGGTAATGCAGAGACTGGACTGGAATAGAAGTTGATTTGTTGTGATTGCCAGGCAGTCACAATCAGAAGATTGCTTTCTAATTGATAATGAAGTTGGGCTTCCTGTGGCATTGATGCTTTGATCAGCCAGTCATCTAGATCTGGACAGGCAAATATTTGGAGCTTTCGGTGATGTGCAGTGACCACTGCCATACACTGAGAGAAAGTACTGGGGGTTGATTTGAAGCTCAAAGGAAACATTTTTTTATGGTAGTGATCGTGACCTATGACAAACCTCAAGAACTTGCGATGTTTTCTGGCTATTGGAATATGAAAGTACATGTCTTGAGGGTCTATCAAACTGAGCCAGTCTCCTTGATGTATTTGGGGATAAATCTGATGCAGTGCAAGCATTCAGAATATTTCTCCCTCAACCCATTTGTTGGTTAGCTTCAGATCTAGAATGGGTCTGAATTTGTTTTTGAGGCCTTTCTTTTTCACCAAAAAATAAGGGGAGGAAATCCTGATGCCTTGTTGTTTGGGAAGAATGATCTCCACCGCTTGCTTGTGCAAAAGGATGTTCACTTCCGAGCTCAGCATCTACAGATGTTGATTGGATGGTTTTTGAGATATTTGTCAGAGGACTAGTAAACCTAAGACAATTCCCATTCTGTACAATATTTAAAACCCAGGCATCTTTCATGATGGATTGCCACTCTGTCAGGAAATGAGCAATACTTCTCCCTACCGGAGTGGGTAATGGAAGAGGGGGAAGTAGAGATTAATTGTTTGGAGCCTGTTGTAGGTTTCCCTCTTGAGCAGGCTGGTGGCTGGCTCCTCCTATGGGTTGGCAACATTGTTGGTGTTGATAAGGTCTTCATTGCTGTTGTTAACCCTTTTGCTGCTAGGCCTTTGCCCTGCCAGTGCTAAGTTTTTGTGGCCATTTAGGGTAGTTCACGCTTAGTTCCTCCCATAACTTTCTGTCCACATAAGGTATCCACCCCAAATGTGTGTCCTTTTTTCCCAGCATCCTGTGGATTCTAAAGGTACACATGGTTTGTGGATTCCCCTGGAGGGGACAGAAAAATTTGCCAAAATAATGTTAAACTTTGGAATGTTTCGGAAAAGGGAAAAAAGTGCTGCAGAAGAAAGCATCTTTTTTTTTCCCTGCAAATGGCATCAACAAAGGGTTTGGGGTGCTAAAATCACCATCTTCCCAAGTTTCAGGAACAGGCAGACTTGAATCAGAAAACCAGGAAATGGCTAAAATGCAATGTGGACACAGCACGTTTTTTGACTAAAAACTGACCCATTTTATGGTGTGGATTTTGGGCTCCAGCTCTGCCAGCACCCAGGGAAACCTAGCAAACCTGTACATTTTTTAAAACTAGACACCTAGGGGAGTTTAGGATGGGGTGACGTGTGTGGCTCTCGCCAGGTTCTGGAACCCAGAATCCTTTGCAAACCTCAAGATTTGCCTATAAAACAAATTTTCTTCAACTTTCTGTGATGGAAAGTTCTGCAGTCTGAGCAGAGACTCAAACTTTCTTTGACCCAGCATTACCCCAAGTCTCCCGATAAAAATAGTACCTCACTTGTGTGAGTAGGCCTAGTGCCAGTGAAAGTAAATGGCCCAAAACGCTACGTGGACACATCACATTTTTCTACTCAAAACTGGCCCTTTTTTGTAATGTGCCTAGCTGTGGATTTTGGACACTAGCATAGCCGACACCTATGGAAACCTATCATACCTGTAAATTTTTTTAAACTAGGCATCCAGGGGAATCCAGGATGGAGTGACTTGTCTGGCTCCCACCAGTTTCTGTTACTCAGAATTCCTTACAAACCTCAAAATGTGCCAAAAATACATTTTCCTCACATTCTCACATTTCTGTGATGGAAAGTTCTGAAATCTGCGGCGAGCCACATATTTCCTTCGACCTAGCGTTCCCCTCAGGCTCCCAATAATAATTATACCTCACTCTTGTAGGTGGGCCTAGTGTCTACGACAGGGAAGGGCCACAAACGTGTAGAAATTGAGGGGAATCAAAGCAGGTCCAAAAGGGCAGTTTTTTCACATGTTTTTAGGCTGACTTTGCTTTGGGCATCCACACAAGTGGGCAGAGTTTTTATCAGTACATATGGGGTAATGCTGGGTGGTAGGAATATTGTGGATTCCTGCGGATTCCCGAAGTTTCCATCACAGAAATGTCAGGAAAATGCATGGTTTCAGGCAAAGTTGGGGTTTTGCAGGGCTTTTTCTGGTAAGAAAATGGTGTGGAGTGCATGTGCAGCACACCAACCTTGATTTCCACAGATGTTTAATTTTCAGAAGTGTCTGAGTGTGGTAGGTCTTTCCAGGTAGCACCATACCCAAGTCCAAAACGTGTAGTAGCTTACCATTGCAAGTGGGACTATATTGGGATTTTAGCCAAGCTCTTCTAGCCCATACGTAAAATCAGCACCCAAAATAGACATTTGTCCTCATGCTTGCCTTTGGGATGAGACACTTTAGTCCACGGGGTGGCAGAAATACTTTTGCCCCCTTCAGTTGGGATGGGGGCATAACCATTCCCATAGTGGTGGGCAGCCACACCTCTCTATTGTTTTTCAAATTGTCTGGGATCTAGTGAGCTGTCTGTCCTACCTGGGGCTAATTGGGGTAATTAACTCCATCTGCCCCCCTGGGGGTTGGGGAGACTGTGTCCCCATTTATTTGGGGTGGGGGAATGGCATCCCCATGGTGGGCAGCTTCCACCCCTCTTTTAAAAAAAAAAGATTATTCCCAAGCTTCTAGTGGGCTTTCTCCCCCATTTGGGGGCAGATCAGGGGTAATTACCCAATCTGCCCCAAAGGGGGGGAGGCGAAAGACTTTGGTCCCCATTTATGACTGGGATGGGCACAGCCATGCCCATGGTGGGCATCCCCACCTCTCTTTTAGAAAAAAAAAATCCCTGGTGTCTAGTGGGCTCTCTTCCCCCCAGGGGAGCAGAAAGACTGTGGGGGTGATTCTAATTCTGGCGGGCGGCGGAGGCCGCCCGCCAGAATTCCGCCCCCATAATACCGCTCCGCGGTCAGAAGACCGCGGAGGGTATTATGAGTTTTTCCCTGGGCTGGCGGGCGGTCTCCAACAGACCGCCCGCCAGCCCAGGGAAAAACTCCCTTCCCACGAGGATGCCGGCTCGTAATCAAGCCGGCGGAGTGGGAAGGTGCGACGGGTGCAGTAGCACCCGTCGCGTATTTCAGTGTCTGCAAGGCAGACACTGAAACACCTTGCGGGGCCCTCTTACGGGGGCCCCTGCCGTGCCCATGCCATTGGCATGGGCACGGCAGGGGCCCCCAGGGGCCCCGCAACCCCCCCTACCGCCATCCTGTTCATGGCGGCTTTCCCGCCATGAACAGGATGGCGGTAGGGGGGGTCAGAATCCCCCATGGCGGCGCAGCAAGCTGAGCCGCCATGGGGGATTCTGAGGGCAGCGGTAAACTGGCAGGAGACCGCTGATTTACCCTTTCTGACCGCGTCCAAAGCGCCGCGGTCAGAATGCCCTGCGGGGCACCGCCGGCCTGTCGGCGGTGCTCCCGCCGACCCTCGCCCCGGCGGTCAAAGACCGCCGGGGTTAGAATCAGCCCCTGTGGCTATTTTTCTGGGGAGGGGTGGGGGAATTGAGGGAGAGCAAAAGCCCTTGCCTAAGGGACCACTCCCCCCTCCCTGGTGGTCTAATGAAGTGAATCCCTGCTTGGGGATCTCTCTCCAGAGGCAATCCCCAGCAGGGATCCACTAGGCAAGGTGCCTTTGGAGAGGGGGATTCTCCCCTTTCCAACTGTACCTTTCCCATTGAAATTGGAGCTCAGGGGGCTCAGATACGCCCCTGAGCACTGAAGAAAGTTTTACCTTCATTTTCCCTGTAGTGACGTTGGCGCTCCGAGGGTGGGGATATTTTCAGCCTCGGTTGCTGGGGAAGTTCTTTCCCAGCGACCAAGTCTGGAAATATTGAAAGGAAATCCCTCTAGTGCCCGCACCAGAGGGATTTACAATGCCATTTGCATGGATGGCTAGGAACAGTCCGACGCACATGAGTACTGCAGCCTCAGACAGCTCACATCCATCAGAAGCATGAGTTAATGACCTTGGTACCATTAAGGGGTAGGAACTCTCTGCTGGTGATAATATCAATGATAAGGCTTGTAAGTGTGCTTTTGATGTTCTTTTTATTTTCCGAAACCGCCTTCAGGGTCTCCATCTCAGATTTCATCCGAGCCATCCTTTAATCTGTATAACTGCTGAATAAGGTGGATCCTGAGATGGGAAGATTATGAATACGCTGTTAAGCTTCTTGTTCAAGAGCCGTAAGGCGAAGCCAAGATTTCCCTCTGATGGGCAAACCATAACAGTACTCGTGGACTGCTAGTAATGACGAGTCGGCGGCAGCAGCTTTAATGATTTAGTTGGAGAATATCATCTCCTCATTTACCTACTTAAGGAAGTCCTCTTGTTGATCTGCAAACCTTTGTATAGAGTCCCACAAGTCTATATCATATCTGGCCAGTAGGGTTGGTGCTCTTCCTGCTTTTCCTGGTGATGACAGCTGTACCGCAAACCTAGAACCCCACTAAATCCAACTTCTTACTATCTTTGTCTGATGGCATTGTAGATGAAGGAGTAGTTGAGTGCAGATTCTTTGCCACAGGAATAAACACAGAATGAGGGGAAGGTTTGAGCAGAGAAACAGTGGATCTTGTACTGGAGGTCTTTACTTCTTTTGTAGCCTTGACAGGGACAATGTGGCTGAAGCAGGTGTATGGAACAGTTCATTGACTGGTTCCAGTAGACCCAGAACCAGTGGTAGGAGTGATCTAGACGCTGTACAGTGGTGAAGCATCTCGGGTATCACTGATGTAGATGGAGTGGGAGCAGGCATTGAAATGTTCAATTTTGATGTACCACTCACAAATAACTCCTGAAAGGCATTTATGTCATCCACTGGAGAGGCTTTTAGTTGAGGACAATTAAGACAATGTTGATATCTGACAGTGTTACAGGAGGAAAATGAAGAATAATAGTTAAAGAATGACTAGACCGTGTTCTACACCTGGACAATGTGTGCGTGTCAGGAGGATGGTTGTGACGAAGAATGCTGGGACCTGTGATGATACCTGGAATGTGTTGAGCGATGACAAGATCTAGACTATGAATTTGATGAAGGTAGATGCCCGAGGGAGGAGCTTCCACAGATTGAAGTGGTGGAAGCGGTGCTGCGGAAGGAGGTAGTAGAGGTACTGGAGGAGGTGAAAGAGGTGGAGTTGGAGGCAGAGGAGGCAGAGGAGAATCTGGAAGCAGGATAGATGACGGAGAATATGCCCTGGAGTATTCAAAGCCAGAAGTTGATGGTGGATGTCTTGATATTGATTTTCGGATTTTATCCAAATATCTTGATTGCCTCGATGTTGACAAACTTTTCAACATCAATTTTCTTCTATGTCTCGACTTTGACAGACTCCTCAACTTCAACCTTTTCCTGTGCCTCAACATCATGGTATTTCTCGATATCTACCTCCTAGGTCTCAACATCAAATGTCGTCTCTTTTTCGATGTCGACCAAGTCCTCAATGCAGAACCTGTAGGGACTGCACCTTGTCTTGACATCAATGCTCTTGACGTCGACCAGGAACAGTGCTGTTTGTGATGTGGGCTTCTCTTTTTGGAATCCTCAGAGGAAGGTGGCAGAGCCCTGGTAGAGTACAGACCTCTCTTTGCTCTGAGGATGTCCCACCTTCTGATTGCACCTGTTGCCTCTGTCACTGCTCTGTACCATGGAGGTAAATCTTCTACTTGCACCTGGAAAACTTCAGTGTGGATATCTGTCAGGAACATGGCTCTTAAGAAGGTAGATGATGCAGACATCATGAAGGTCTGACTTTGACGTTCTTTATTCTACAGGCAGGACACTTGTCAAATAAAGATGGCATATTATTTGACAGAAACAGACTGGAATAGATGAAATCTGTTGTATGAAACAGTTGTCAAAATTTTCCAGTTAGATTTTTGAAAAAAGCCAAAATGAAGCCAAGATTGTGTCATCAGGAACCAGAAAAAAAACTGAAGCAACTTCCACCTGCTGGGCATGATGGGATACTTGTAGTCTCTGGTCCCTTAAGTAAAAAAATGTTTTAAAAAGTCTTTTTGCTTTAGGGGTCCCTCTGGGACCCCAGCACCAGAGCTAAGGGATCAGGGTGTCCCTACCCTGGCCCCTTTTCTTTTCTTTAATCTTTTTTTATGGGACTTGGCTGAAGCTGAGTTCCAACATGGCTGCCAACACTTCCTTGTTGAAGGGTTGCCAACCAATCAAATCCCAGCATTAGATCGGGAGACTTTGCATCTCTGTGCGCACAAATTTGTTTTTTATTTAATCTAAAAAAAATACTGAATGGATTTACAGTATACCAAATAAGAAAAACAGCGCTTTCTGGACCAAGAGCTTCCTTTCTGCCAAATTTTGTGTAATTCCATTCAGTGACTGGGGCGCTAGTCCGGTTCAAAATCCCTATGGAAAATAGCATTTTTGAAACCCCCATTCTTTTTCTCGGCCCCAACTTGACTTATCATCTGAAAACTTCTCAGACAGCACCTGAAGTGAGCGTTGTATGTTTTTTGATACATTTTGTGAAGATTCCCTAAATTAGGCCAAAGTTATTACTAAAACAAAAAAACTTTTTCTATGGAAACTAGTTCCTAACTATACCTACCTATTGGCGATTCCCACTAGGTAGTATAGAAAGGCTGGGCATCTCGCTGGCTTTTACCAGCAGAGAGTTGGTCCAACAAATGCTCTGGTGCCACCTGGGCAGTTGATGAGACCAAGCATACTTTCAATGGACATGCTGTGTTCTTCAATGAGTTTCACTTCAGCTAACAAGCAGATGGCTTTAGTGTGATGAATGCACACTGAAGGTTTTTCCTGGAACAGGGAAGCTCGGCATCGTTCTGGTTTTGTTAGGTGAGTCTTGATCCAACAAATGTTCTGGTGCGACCTGGAGCTGCTGCAGTGGCCACCAGTGAGACAAGGTATATATTCCAAATAAGGGAAAAGGATTTTAGATTACACTGAGACAGGGTTCATTTGGAACCAGTTGAGGTGTGGTAATGCGCACAGGGGTGTCTTCCCCGGGTACATAGCCCAGTGATGCGGCATCTGCTGGGAGTACTTTGTTTTGTCACAACCAAGGTGCACACTGAGAGATGGAGCTTTCGGGGGAACGAGATCCTCAAAGACCTCATCGCCCTGTGGTGGAATTTTAGCAGCAGAAAAGTGGGCTATCCAAGAAATTTTGCCTGATTTGCTGGACTTACTCATCCCTTGACAGGGAGTGGATCTATGTGGGCACTTGGCTGGCAAGAGGGGCAGCTGGCCTGCTGGTAGTCCTAGACCCCTGATGCCTGGAGCTGAAGATTTTTGGGGCTTCACCTGGTAATAGGTACCCCGGAAAGGACGGAGGGCTATGCAATGTCCTGGATTATTTGCTGGTATGGAATTGTGGGTATTGCCCAACTCTCTGATGATGGAGGAGAAGCTGCAATTAATGTATGCTTGCCAATAATCTCTTTTAATCTCTCTAATGCCCTTGGTAGAGTGTGTGGGTGATGTATAAGAAAAAGGGGCCTTCTGGCACATGCATTCCTGAGATTTGAGCTGTAATGGCAAGTGGAAACAATTGTTATTTTGCTTTACAATCTTTGAGCTGTTACTGATCTGCTGTCCTGTAAACAATGTCTACTTAACTATGAGTTGCATTCCTGGCTGATATAATGTGAATAAAATGCTATGGTGGTCATTACAACCCTGGTGGACGGTGTTAAAGCAGTGGTAATACCGCAAACAGGCCGGCGGACAAAAAAAGGGAATTATGACTGTGGCGGAAACCGCCAACCTAGACAGCCACTTTAACACTCCGACCGCCACGGCGGTACAGACAAGCAGCGCGGCAGTCACCGTCAACAGACAGGCGGAAGACAATGTACCGCCCACAGTATCACAACCCGCCAATCCGCCACCTTTTCCGGGGCGGATTCACCGTGGATAAAAACACGGTGGAAACAGCTTTTGCAATGGGAAAACGCTCACCTTGAGACAGTCCACGAGGAAGGAGGCCACCATGGAGCCCGAACTACAAATACTCCCTGCGTTTGTCTACCTGCTCTTTTACGAACATCAGCAATGTAGGCGCCGAAGACAACGGTGAGTATTGCACCTATGACATAGGGGAGGGGGGAGGCAAAAGTCAGGGACACACACACGCAACAACCCCACCCCCACCCCGACCCTCACCCACTACAACACACACACCAATGCATTTCCGAACATCACAGTAACAACTCCCAACCCCCCCGGAAGAATGCAAAGACAAAAGGAAATGAGTTCAACGATTGTAATGTATAAAAAATCAGTAAGCACATATATACATCAATATATACACATTCCAAATATATACATCACGATTAGTAGTACAGGTATACACATTTCAATGTCCGTGGACCACTGGGCCCAAAATGCATGGGCGAGGCCCACACTAGATACCTGTCCTGGAACGGAGAGAACACTGCAGGGGCATCAGATAGAAATACAACAGGCACCTCAGGGGGAAAGGAAGAGGGGGCACCTCAGCCGGATGACTGCACCATGCCAGATCCACGACGGGGCCCCATGCCCATTGATGTATCCTGGGGAGTGCAAAGCCACAGTCTCTCAAGTCACTACAGAGGGAGGGTTGCCCGCTGTACCATCCTGGGGAGTGCAAAGCCACAGTCTCTCAAGTCTCACAAGTGGGTGGTTTGCCCACTGTACCATCCTGGGGAGTGCAAAGCCACAGTCTCTCAAGTCTCTAAAGTGGGTGGATTGCCCACTGTACCATCCTGGGGAGTGCAAAGCCAGTCTCTCAAGTCTCACAAGTGGGTGGTTTGCCCACTGTATCATCCTGGGGAGTGCAAAGCCACAGTCTCTCAAGTCTCACAAGTGGGTGGTTTGCCCACTGTACCATCCTGGGGAGTGCAAAGCCACAGTCTCTCAAGTGGATGCAGGTCTCCACTGGTTCTGGAGGGAGACTGGTGCCCAGAGTGCATCAGGCTCCCTGTGACTGTCCCTGTTCCGTCATTGTCCCAGCTGCACATGGGCTGACGATGCTTGAACTGGCGGTCTATTCCCTGTTCAGGGGTGCTTTGCCCTGTTTAGCGGTGCTTTGCCATGGCGGTCTTTGCCCTGTTCAGCGGTGCTTTGCTCTGTTCAGTGGTGCTTTGCCATGGCGGTCTTTGCCCTGTTCAGCGGTGCTTTGGTCTGGCGGTATTTGCCCTGTTCAGCGGTGCTTTGCTCTGGTGGTCTTTGCCCTGTTCAGCGGTGCTTTGCCCTGTTCAGCGGTGCTTGACTTTGCTGTCTGTGACCTGTGTATTGGTGTGTGGCATGATGGTCCCTCATTGCCCAGCGGGGCTGTGGCTGCCAGGGCCCTCCAGGGCACTGACTCTGGCGGTGGTCTCCTGACCAGTGATGATACTGCTGCCCTCCAGGGCACTGAGTCTGGCGGGGGTCTCCGGACCAGTGACGATACTGCTGCCCTCCAGGGCACTGATTCTGGCGGTGGTCTCCTGACCAGTGACGATACTGCTGCCCTCCAGGGCACTGACTCTGACGGTGGTCTCCGGACCAGTGACGACAGTGCTGGCGGTCACGTTCCCAGCCGCCGGGGAGGATGGCGCCCTTCTCCGCCGTGCTGCTCTTACCAGACTTTGGAGACTTCTTCTGGCCCTTCACCGCCTTTGGAGGAGTCACAGCTGACTGGGCACTCCCCCCGGGACCCTTGTGAGCAGTTTTTCCACCAGGAGTCTTCACCCTGTCCCGTCGGCCACTTTCCAACTTAAGGTGCTTTACAGGGGGTGGACTGGCAGTGCTTTGGCTCCGTGTCACACTGGCTGCCCTGGTGGCCGGTGCACTCCACACACCTTTAACACGCACAACTGGTACTGGACTTTTTTTGGCTGAGGTGCTAGTAAGGGACCTATGAATTGGAGGGGTGGGGGTGGTGGCAAAGAGGTCAACGTTGCTGAGGAAGAGTTTCTGACGAAGACTGGGATGGGTAGCTGAAGGGGGTCTGGGAGTGGAGGAAGAGGAGGTCTTTGTAGGAGGTGTAACTTTAGGTGATTTGGGTGCAGGTGCAGGTACTGGAGGCTGTCGTGAGGTGGATGGATGTTGGATGTGTGGGTGCCCGCGTTTGTGTACTTTGGGAGGGGGCGTCACAGACACACTGGGAGTGGACACAGGGGACGTGTAAATGGTAGTGGGGGGTGTGTGCAGGTGAGCGGGGTGTGGTGCTGGGTGTTCTGGTGCGAGTCCTAGTGGCTGTAGATGTAGTGCATGCAGGTGAAAGTGTAGATGGCACTGGGAGGGAGGAGGGAGATGACGAGGAGGGGGACACAGTGGAGGCAGTGGATGTTGCTGTGTCTGTATGTGGGTGATGCTTATTTGAGTGCCTGTGGGTTGTGTAGTGCTTATGTTTGCCTGAGCTACTTTTGTGTGTTGAGGTGTATGCATGCTTGTCTGATGGTGTGCTTGGGATAGGCTGGGGTACAAGGGACTGGGTCCGGGTGGAGGAAGTTGGAGGGGGGAGGCTAATCACAGGGACAATGGCTGCCATCAGTGCTGAGGCCAGAGATTGCAGGGTTCGATGAAGGGCACCCTGACCAGAATGAATGCTCTCCAGGAATGCATTACTGTGTTGCAACTCCCTTTCTACACCCTGGATGGCATTCACAATGGTAGCCTGCCCAACAGTGAGTGACCTGAGGAAGTCAATGGCCTCCTCACTGAGGGCAGCAGGGGTGACTGGGGCAGGGGCTGAGGTGCTTGTGGCGAAGGTGATGCCCACCCTCCTGGGTGAGCGGGCACGGGGCGAAGGCTGAGGGGCTGCTGGGAGGGTGGTGCTGGTAGGGGAGGTGTTTTTGCTGTACCTGTAGAAGTGGGGGGCACAGATGGTGCCGCCACCACAAGGGAGCTCCCATCGGCGGACGAGTCCGTGTCGCTGTTTGGTGATCAGGTGACCGACGTGAAGCTCCCCTCGCCCTCCGTCCCACTGGTATATTCAGAGTCTGTGGTGTGGCCCTCCATGGCCATGTGGGATGCAGCTCCCTCGTGCTCAGGTGCCACTGTACCTCCGCCTGATGATGCTGATGCACACAAGAACAGGGAGACCACAAAAAGGGGGGGGACGACAGAAGAAAGACAGGTTGAGTGCATGGCTTACCGCTACCGTTGGCGGACAATACAGACACAGCAGCCCCCTGCACTACACCATGTTCTTGGCCTCTACAGATGCAATTCCTGGGATCTGGCCTACATGGCTATGGTGGTCATCTGCACACATGGATGACACAGGGGCATGTATACCTGTACTTGGCACTCTACAAAGGTGGGGTGGAGTGTCACATGGCCTGCATTCTGGAGGGGCCTAGACAACGTAAGTCGCCCTGGCCTAGGGAAACCCACATCCCTCCTCCTCCACCCAGACCCCTCCACTGCGCGCAAAGTCCGCACAATGAGAGTGTACTCACCCCCTTGTGTCTGCTGTGATGCCCTCAAGCGCCCATCCAACTCCCGGTAGGCCACTGCCAGGATCCGGAACATCAGGGGGGTCATGGTGCGACGTGGGAGGCCATCCCCAGCTGAGCCTACGCCGTCTTCTTGCTCCAGCGGTGAATGTCCTCCCATCTTTTCCGGCAGTGGGTGCCCCATCTCTGGTGGACCCCCACGGTCCGGACGTCCTTGGCGATGGCACGCCAAATGTCCTTCTTCTGGTGGGCCCTGACCTATATGACATGTGCAGGGGAAGAAGAGAAGTCATTACCAACAGCACCGTCGCAGTGAGTGGCCCACATCCCTACCCTTGCCATGTGGCACATGCATACATAGTTCTTCATGTTCCCTGAACTCTGCCCCCTTCCTAATGACATCCAGCCCTCTCCACCCAGCATAGCCCATACAATGTGCTCCCTGTGTACTTACCTGTTGGTCTGGAGGACCGTAGAGTAGCGTGTACTGGGGGAGGACCCCGTCCACGAGCTTCTCCAACTCCTGAGCAGTGAAGGCAGGGGCCCTTTCCCCAGACGCAGCAGCCATTGTCTCTTCCAGACCGAGGTCACAGCAGCACTTGCAGTGTAGGTCCTATCCTGTCGAAGATCAGGTATCGAGTGATTGAACAGATAGAAAATGGCGGCCATGTCCGCGGCGGTGACGTCCACAGCGGTGCGTATCATCACCGCCGGCGCACTTCATCATTGGCTCCTGGGACCCATAGGGTCCAATGTTAACCAATGCAGTATTGTGCCGCGGTCTTCGACCGCCTACTGCGACGGTGTACAACACCAGCGCAGTTACCTCACATCCCATTGTCCCAGTTTAGAGGTCAGGCAGCCGCCATTTCAGGGACCCACATGGCTTCATTTACTACTGCGTCACACATACCGAGGCCTACAGTCAACACACATACAGGAAGAGTTATGTATTTGGTGTTGTGTTCTGTGTAGCTGTGGGTACATACCTGGGAATTTGTTGACTCTGTGGTTGCTGTTGTCCTTCTTAGGCACCGTCAGCTGGGAGATTTGAGGAGATGGTGGAATCCTCCGGTGTACGACTGCTGGTGAACCTGTTAACAATGGAGGAGCAACATCTAATCATCACCTACAGGTTTGACCGTGCCACAATCCAGGAACTGTGTACCCAGTTGGAGCCAGACCTGATCTCATCAATCCGCCATCCCACAGGAATACCCCCTGAAGTGCAGGTGCTATCAGTGCTCCATTTCCTTGCAAGTGGATCGTTTCAAACAACAGTGGCCATGGAATCAGGGATGTCCCAGCCTATGTTTTCCAACGTGTTGCCCAGAGTGTTGTCTGCCCTGGTGAAACACGTAAGGAGCTACATCGTTTTCCCTCAGGTGGAGGATTTGGCTACAGTGAAAGGTGACTTCTATGCCCTTGGACATATCCCCAACATCATCGGTGCTACTGATGGCACCCATGTAGCTCTGGTTCCCCCCCACAGGAGTGAACAGGTGTACAGGAACCGGAAGAGTTATCCTTCCATGAATGTACAGATGGTGTGTTTGGCAGACCAGTACATCTCCCAGGTAAATGCTATGTTCCCTGGCTCTGTGCATGATGCCTACATCCTGCGGAATAGCAGCATCCCTTATGTGATGGGTCAACTCCAGAGGCACCGGGTGTGGCTATAAGGGGACTCTGGTTACCCCAATCTGTCATGGCTATTGACCCCAGTGAGGAATCCCAGGACCAGGGCAGAGGAACGCTACAATGAGGCCCATGGGTGGACTAGGAGGGTGATCGAACGCACCTTCGGCCTCCTGAAGGCCAGGTTCAGGTGCCTCCATATGACAGGTGGTTCCCTATTCTACTCACCAAGGAAGGTGTGCCAAATCATCATCGCCTGCTCGATGCTTCACAATCTTGCTTTGCGACGCCAGGTGCCTTTTCTGCAGGAGGATGGTCCAGATGACGGTGTTGTGGCAGCTGTGGAGCCTGTGGAGCCTGTGGACAGTGATGAGGAGGAAGCTGAGGAAGAAGACATAGACAACAGGGAGTCATTCATACAGCAATATTTCCAGTGACACACAGGTGAGAACACTTTTTTTGACTATTACATTCACTTTCACACTTCTACGTCTATCCTGTCAGTCAATTGGTAGCAGTATTTGGTAACTGAGTTGTCCCTTTCCATTACGGTTTCACAGGTGAGGTTACCAACGTGTGTCATCTGCTTGCATCCTTCATGGACTTGTGATGTGTGACATAGGTATGTTGGCATTACAATAAAAAACTCTTTATGACACTGTCATTGCTAATACAAATTTTCTAAATCATAGACTGACTCCAGATTGTTTTGTGGTTCAAGGGTGTTTATTGAAGTGCTAATTATTGGAGGGGGTGGCAAAATGGTGATGGGTGATGGTGGAGGAATGCCCATGGCAGAGTCCAGTCTATTAGTCACACAGGTGCACTGTCCATATGGGCATAGGAAGTGGAGCTGGGGCAGTTCGAGTATGGACAGGGTTACTAAGTGGGACAGTGGGAGGACAATCAGGGTGGTCTCATTTCCTGGTGGGGGTCTTGCCATCTTGCTCTGTCCTGTTCCTGGATCTCAGGGACCGCTTGCGGGGTGGTTGTCTGTCTGCAGGGGGTGGGGTGCTGGTGTGGTGGTCCTGTGGCGGGGAGTCCTGTCCACTAGCGCCGGCGGAGGTGGTGGGCAGTTCGTCGTCCATGCTAGTGTCAGGGGCCCCTTGGAGTGCCACGGTGTCCCTCATGGTCTTTTGTATGTCCTTCAGCACCCCTACGATGGTGCCCAGGGCGGAGCTGATAGTTCTGAGCTCCTCCCTGAAACCCAAATACTGGTCCTCCTGCATGCGCTGGGTCTCCTGAAACTTGGCCAGGACTGTCGCCATCATCTCCTGGGAGTGGTGGTATGCTCCCTTGATGGAGGAGAGGGCTTCGTGGAGAGTGGGTTCCCTTGGCCTGTCCGCCCCCTGTCGCACAGCAGCCCTCCCAGTTCCCCTGTGTTCCTGGGCCTCCGTCCCCTGTACTGTGTGCCCACTACCACTGCCCCCAGGTCCCTGTTGTTGTTGGGGTGGTGGGTTATCCTGGGTTCCCTGTAGTGGAGGACACACCGCTGATTGACGTGTCCTGGGTACGGAGGTATGGGCCCACTGGGTGGGTGCTGTGCTGGTGTTCCCAGAGGGTGGAAGGTCAGTGTTGGGCTGTGCCTGTGCGAGGGGAACCGACTGTCCCGAGGCCCACGATGGTCCGGGCTGGTCATCTGGATCCAGTTGGCCAGAGCTGCTGTCGTCACTGTGGGCCTCTTCTATGGGTGGGGTGGAGATGTCTGGACCCTCCTGTGTGGTGACGTTCCGTAGTGCTCCTGCAGGGGTATAAGAGCATGATTATTGCATGTGTGTGTGTCATGGTGTGCAATTAGTGGGTGTGTGTGTACCCCAGTGCAAGCAGTCCTGTGTGGAGGTTTGTATGATGGTGTTTAGGGGGTTGTTATGGGTATGTGCAGTGAGCATGCTTTAGTGAGGGGTGACCATGCTTAGTTGTGTCATGCAGGGCTTGGTGTTGGGATGTGTGGTTTGTGTTATTAGTACATTAGTGAGGAGTTGGAGTGATAGGGGAGGGAGTGAGGGCGGGGGTTTGTGATAGCATGCAGGTAGGGTGGGGGATATGATAGTTAAGATTTGACTTACCAGTGTCCATTCCTCCACCGACTCCTCCGAGGCCCTCTGGATGCATGATGGTCAAGACTTGCTCCTCCCATGTTGTTAGTTGTGGGGGAGGAGGTGGGGGTCCGCCGCCAGTCCGCTGAGTTGCGATGTTGTGCCTGGAGACCACAGAACGCACCTTCCCCCGTAGGTCGTTCCACCTCTTCCTGAAGTCCTCCCGATTTCTTGGATGCTATCCCACAGCGTTGACCCTGTCCACGATTCTTCGCCATATCTCCATCTTCCTAGCTATGGAGGTGTGCTGCACCTGTGAGCCAAATAGCTGTGGCTCTACCCGGATTATTTCCTCCACCATAACCCTGAGCTCCTCCTTGGAAAACCTGGGGTGTCTTTGGCGTGACATGGGGTGGTGTGGGTAAAGTGCGGGTGGTGTATGTGTTGATGAGTGTGGTGATGTGTATTGGTGTGTGGTGTTTTGTGCGTGGATGTTGTGTGGGTGATGGTGTTGTGTGCCTCTGTGTGGTGGGGTTCTCTATTGCTGTGCTCTCTGTCTCTCGGCTTCCTCAAAATTTCTGGTCGTAGGGGTTTGTGGGTGATGTGGGTGTGTGTTTTATATTGTGTTGGGTGTGTGGGAGTGGTGTTTGTATGTGTCTCAGGTGTGTGCATTTGGAATTATCCAATGTGGCGGTGTTTTGGAGATGTGTGTGTATTTTGAGCGCGGCGGTGTGTACCGCCAATGGAATACCGCGGTTGAAAGACCGCCGCGTGGATTCGCGGGTCGTGATAGCATGGGCGTGTTTCTGTTGGCGTGGAGGTGGAGGTTTTGTTTTCGCCAGTTTAAAACTGACCTTTGGTGTGGCGGACTTGTGTGGGTGTCTGAATTTCGGCGATTTACGGTATGTGTGTCATAATAGCTGTGGCGGAATTCCGCGGCCGCGGCGGTGTGTTGGCAGTCTTCTGCACGGCGGTTAGTGCCTTTTACCGCCAATGTTGTAATGACCCCCTATGTCTTGGTAAACCATAATAATCAAAGTTGTCTCGCTCCTTGGGAGGTTTCCCGGGTGGAAGAGTAGCCACTTGCACGTTGTGAGCGCACTATGGACAGGCGCACCCCGCAAATAGCAGAAGGTGCACTATTTGTCGTGCCATGGACAGGAGCAGCCAGAGTGAGGAGTTAGTTGTTTGTGTCAGGAACTTCATGACATCATCAGGAGGTGCCGAGGGCGGGGACATTTAATGTGACGGGAGGTGAGGGGTCAGCCTCTTTTTCTCCCCACTGCACTCCAGGACAGCCAGCATTCGGAGCCTGTAGGTGCATTGCGGAACACATCTCCTTTACTCAAAGAAGGATTAGAACATCTGTCCCTCCAAAAAGTACTAGGACAGTAGTAGAAGCACCCCACACTCGGATTGTATTGGGCTGAAACCAGTCTCCTCTGTGCATCTAACCCATGATCATTAAAATAAATCTTCATCCTGATGTTTGCATTTTTATTGCACATTTTGCATGTCTGTTATCAACCATTCTTAAGATTACATTAAAAGCTGTTTCGAAAACATACATAGACCGTCTACATGGTCAATGATAATGTCATGTCACACTGTATATCGTTATTATACTACCCAAATGACTTTGGTGAAATGACAGCAATCATTCCAAATATCTCCCAACATATGGCTTTATCCTTTCTTCTGGAATGAAGTCTGGGCAAAGCTGCTAACTGGGAATCCTAACGACAGACACCATGGCCCTCATTCTGACCTTGGCGGTCTTTTCGCAAGACCGCCGAGTTACCGCCGCGGTGAAGACCGCCGACCGCGGCGGTATGCCGCTGTGCGCATTCTGACCGCTGGGAGCGTACCGCCGGAAAACCGCCAGCAGCCACACTGGCGGTCGGCGGGAAAGTGGAGACTGGTCAACCTCCACCGCCACGCCAGCAGAACACCGCCCACAGAATTACGACCCACATTTCTGTGTGGCGGTCTTCTGTTGGCGGTCACCTCCCCATGGCTCCTGTCACCTCCCGGAGGACCAACGCACAAGGTAAGTTGATCGTCCGTTAGGGGAGGGGGTGGGGGGGTGTTGTGTGATGTGTGCGTGCATGGGGGTGTGCGTGGGAGTGTGTAGAGGGGGTGTGTGAGTGCGTGCATGCGGGCGGGGAGTGCTGCTGTGCCTATGGGCAATGTGTGTAGTTCGGCGGGTGCGCATGTCGGCATGTATGTGTGCGGGTATGTGTCCCTGTTGTGTATGTGTGTGTGTAGGGGGTGTGTATATGTGCATGTTGGGGGTGTGTGCATGTCGGGGTGCGTGTATGTGCATGTCGGGGTGGGGGTGAGGAGGGGGTTCGTACCACCTCTGGGGGGTGGCAGGGGGGTGGAGGGTGTGGGGGGAGGACTCGGGGGGGCAGTGGGGGGTGGAGGAGACCCCTATCAGTGCCAGGGAAGGAATTCCCTGGCCCCGATAGTGCCTACCGCCATGGTTCGCATGGCGGTTCCCGACTGCCAGAAACCGCGGCGGTAAGCAGGGTCATGATACCGTTGGCGGTCTTGGGTCGACCGCCGGACCGGAGTGCGCAGACTCCAGCCCGTCGGTCATGACCGCCGTGGCTGTCGGAGTGGGGAAGTGGCGGTCGGTCGCGGCGGTGACCGCCGCGGTCAGAATGCCATTTTTAATACCGCCGGTCTGTTCGTGGTCCGACCGCCGTCTCTCCGCCGACCGCCAAGGTCAGAATGAGGGCCCATGTCAGGAAGCAGGGTGATAGCTTAGGGACTTTTGGACTCGGGCATGCGTCTTTAATATAAAGATAAAATCGCATGCACTAAATATTCAGAAAACGTGCAAATTGTTTTGTGTAGGAAGGGAGTCTTAAAGTTAGACCATAAAAACGAACTAGACAATGCCCAAGGGTGTGTGCACAGCTAGCACCTCCCTTACTTACATAGCAATGTTTCTGCACCCAGTGGTGATATAAAATAATAAGAGATGGTCTTTGTGTTAGGATGTGGTTAAAGGCAAAGAGTCCAGGACATCAGTGAACCTGTTGCACCCAGAAATACTTACAGACAGTGCCCAAATTTGCCTGTTCCTCGTAAATCCAACGCAGCGCAGATGTTTAAAATACATGTTGCACATTATGGATTAAGAGAGTCAGGGCCTCAATGTCAAAATCTACGTTTCTTGCATGCATAATATAATCGCACCCAGAGTACCAAATAGGCAGTTGTTGAATATGCATAGCATTGTACAACTACGGAAAAGAACAGCATTTTAAGCTTCCAAAGCACTCTTTCTAGAGATGCAGGGACTTTTAGAACGATCAAGAGCCTATCCAAGGAGTCACACCCCACAGCTACAAGTCATTCAGATCCCAAGGTAGCTTCTTCTCAGGTACACAGCAGTAATAGCAAAACAGGTAATCAAACAACCTGATCGGTGTACAGTGACAGCCCATCCTCATCGAATTAGGAACTTAGTCTGAAGGAGAACAATGTCATTCCCACACCACATTATGAGAAAGTCATGGTCCCTTGCCAATCATTCTGCTGATTTGAAAATTGATGCTTGTCGTTCCTGGCGATTTCTCTGAAACATCAGTCAAGGACATCTTTGCCAGCTACTTACTAACCCTTGGTGAAACAGATGCCGAGTGTGAATCTCTGAAGCAGACAGATCTCAATATGCATGTTTTTACAAAAAACACGAAAAAACTGCCCCAACAAATGTAGGAGATGCATCTTCTGTGAGACACAGCAGACAAAAACGATAAGATAGAGTCGCCCAGAGATCTACATTTTCTTGCATACATTAACTGAAACCTGCTCCCTGCGGGAATAGTGCATGAAAGTATTTCATAATGCCGAAGCCTGCAAGCAAATGCCTTTTATTAATTCGTGTACTCTGCGATAGGCGTTTTCCTTTAGCACCCCATTAAACAGGTTGTGAAGGAATGGTTGCTGCCAGGCACGCCAAATGTGCCAAGCCCCTGTTGATGAGTAAATTGGCTTGTTTAGCTGCCTGTGACCCAGCCTACCTGCCAAAACATATAAAAGCAGATGCCTGCTTTAATAATCAAAGGGGAACTGTCTCCTTTCCTTTCGGCTCTTTTGTGCACCGTAACTTTACTGATCATTCCTTGCTTCGGCTACTCTTTCAGGAGCTCACCATGAGTTACTCTCAACATTCATACTCTCAGTCTGAAAGAAGAGGCAAGGGTTTCAGCGCTGCCTCTCTGGGAGGAGGTGGAAGAGTCAGCTTTAGCTCCACTTCTGTGTCTCACGGTGGAGGCGGTGGTGGTTATGGGCGTACCAGTGTTGGTGGCGGCGGTGGAGGTGGTGGTGCAAGTGGTTTTGGCAGCAGAAGCCTCTATAGCTTAGGGGGAACTAAACGAATTTCCTTCGGCATAGGCAGTGTTCGGGGTGGGGGTGGTTTAGGTGGAGGAGCAGGGGGCTATGGCAGTGGAGGTGGTAGTCTTGGTGGTGGAGGTTTCGGCAGTGGAGGAGGTTTTGGAGGTGTTGCTCCTGCCTTCCCAGTTTGTCCTCCTGGTGGAATCCAACAAGTGACCATTAACCATAGCCTCCTGACACCAATCAATGTGGACATTGACCCTGCCCTCTCCAAGTTGCGAAGCGAGGAAAGGGAGCAAATCAAGACGCTCAACAACAAATTTGCTTCATTTATAGACAAGGTAAGCCAAGAACCTAAGTTCTTTAGTTCTTATAGACACATCTTTTAATTTGTGGTTCACTATAATGTTAAATAATGAAATAGGCTCTTTTTAGTTGGTAGAGGCTGTTTTTTCAAAGATGTATTTTTTTACTTATGACATTAAAAATACAAATGCATTAATAGTCAACAGGACTGACATTACCATCAGTAGTACAAAACGTCTAAACGGTAGGGACTGTTAATTTTGAAAACTCTTCTTGGATTTGCAAATGCTTCATTTTCAAAAGATGCTGATTGCTGTTGCTTAGTGAACATGTTCTTGTGCCTCGATTCTGGGATGTAAGGTCTTCATAAATGCCCTAATTTGTATGTGTGTATGCAATGAAGGTTTTAATAAACTGTGCTCACTCACAGTAGTTCCTGAAACTGTGTCTCTCATAAGCTCACAGACCCTGCCCGAACTGGGAAGGCAGCTGGCTCCATTATGTTGTTCGAAGATGTTGAAAGGTCTTCATGGCTGATATATGTCGCTGGGTGAAAAAGTCACACATGAACAAGCAAATATTTGTGCTTAGTGTGATAGAAACTCTCCCCATCCCAAGTACTCCCACTGTAAAATGTTTGTGCTTAGTGTGATAGAAACTCTCCCCATCCCAAGTGCTCCCACTGTAAATGGAAACAGGTAGCGAAAGTGATGAAATGAGAGATCGTCGTGGTCAAGTGAAGCATCTATTGCACAGAGACTTAGCTAGCGTTTCTCCTGTGAATTTTAGGTCCGATTCCTGGAACAGCAGAACCAGGTGCTCGAGACCAAGTGGAAATTTTTGCAGGAACATGGCCAAAAAGGGACCAAAAGGAGCAACATTGAGCCCCTCTTCGAGACGTACATTAGTAACATGAGAAGGCACCTAGATCAGCTGGTTAATGAAAGGCCCCGTCTGGATAACGAGCTGCGGGGCATGCAGGATCTCGTCGAGGACTACAAGAACAAGTATGTGAGCGGCTGTCTGGAGGGGTGCGGGAGAGGGGGGGGGGGGGGCGCCTGCGCGATAGTCCGAGTGTGGAGATGGGGAACTCTCCTTCGAAATCAGGACAGGCCGCTAGCTCAATTCATTGTCAAGCAGCAAGTGCAGCGCTGACAGCAGAAATGCACACAAAAGAGGTTCTGGTCGGTGTGCACTGGAAAGATAGCAAACAGGAAATGGATTGTACAGTTTGACCCTTTTCTTATTCAGAATCAGGTGCTCAAATGTGTTGGAATGTTAATGGCATATTTTAGATTGTAGCAAAGAAGTAAAGTGTTCCGTGTAATGCAGACAGGGTGTAGTTGATTTGCTATCAGATTCATACAGTAAATAAGGAAGGGTATTTGTGTTCAGTGCATGTGTCAGGTTTGGGATCGTGCACAGAATCGGAGTCTTGACAATGAAGTGCTGCACTAAAGGCGAACACAAGGATGTCTTGCGTTTTGGCTGATACCTACATTAAAAAAAAGCTCTTGGTGCGAATCTGACGTAATCCCCCCCAATCTGTATTTTACTCCAACAGATACGAAGATGAGATCAACAAGCGCACAGCCGCAGAGAACGAGTTTGTGGTGCTGAAGAAGGTCAGTGGTCTGAGAGGCAATGGCGACAGGGGACGCTGTGTGCATGCCCCGAGGCTGTGTTGTGATGTTCAGGGGTCCAAAGGGGCACAAGGTCTGCTCTCCTTATCTGGAATGTTAGGTCTTCTTGCACCGTGTCCATGAGTCTGAGTCTTCTGACTAGGAGTGCTCTGTGCCCCTATCCTCCTGTGAGGACAGTATCTTGGCAGTGTCCAGGATGAAGAACAGTAGAGAGGAGAATAGGTACCAGAGAAGGGAAAAACAGTGCTCAGGACAATGGAAGCCCTCAACATGCAACAGCTGGGGCTCAGGGATCAAAAACAGATGTGCAAATTCACAGAAAGAGGGAGGTTAAGCCTACGAATGACTGCAGTGATAGAGAAATATGACAGCAGGTGTCATGCCGGGGGACAACGTGGTCAGCACCATTGCATGAGACAGCACCTGAGTATGTTGAACATATTATAATGTATGTGAGCAGGGAGGTTCGACCTGATTTCCTGCAAGTCCCTAAAGGGGAAATCCTCTCGATGTTTCTGAAGTAGGAGCCAGTGTTTAGTTGCCCTGAAAAGGCCACCAAGGAGCAATCTAATTAGATCTATCATCCATTGAATCAATAACGTATTGTGATTCGTTTCTCAGGATGTGGACGCCGCCTACATGCAGAAAGTGGAGCTGGAGGCTAAAGTGGATAGTCTAACTGATGAGATTGAGTTCCTCAAGAGACTATTTGACCTGGTGAGTATGCAGTCCCTTTCACCTTGAGGTTCACTTTCAGCACCCTCCTCAAAACAGAGGGATTAGTCGTAATGGCTTAATTCAGTGATAAATTATATGACATACAGTATTACATTTTTTAACATCATTTCTTCAGATAGAAGGCTGCTCCTCTAGATTTGAACATCCCCTAGTCAAAGAGGGCAGAGAAAGAGAAACATTCAAGTGCTATAGGAATGCAGGGCCAACCAATGCCAGCAATGAGATATCCAACTGCTTTAAAGCAAGAGGGAAAATACATTTTAATTTTCTGTGATACTGACCACCCTATATCAGAACGTGAAGAGTAAAATCCCTCTCCTATACAACCAAGAACCAATAATCCTAAGGCACATGGATATGGCACCCCAAAGATGCTAAGCTCCCCAGTGAAAGAGGGCAGAGGAGAAATTATCTCCTACAAAGATTGGTGCTACGTAATTACTTCGAGCAAAGTAACATCCAGCCACTATAGAACTGAGAACCTCTAATCCAAGAGGGCAGAGCATTATCTAACTCCTACAGACCTGACCACTCCCTTTTCAAGGGAAGCAGACACACATAATTCTGTTAGGCCGACCTCTAATCAAAGACGGAGTAGAACATTAGATTGCTATAAAACTGAGCACCCAACATTAAAGAGGGAAGAGGCCTGTCTAGCTCCTATAGCACTGAGAATCCCTTATCACCAAAGACGCTGGTACGTCCACCTTTTAAAGAGTGAATCACACATTGTCAATAAGCACAACAAAACGTCTAACTACTTTAGTACCGATAATCCCTAATGAAAGAGAGCAAGGGAACCCTGAGCACCTCTAAAATTTAGATTCATCAATCAAAGAACGCAGAGGACATCCAGCTCCTATAGAACCGATCATCTGTTATCAAAAAGGGCAGATGGACATCCAGGAACCAGTGGTGATCCAGAAAAGAGACATGATCATATAACATTCAGCACAATTGGCTGTCCCACTGTTGAATCCCTGTGTACATATATTTAAACATGCCGTGGCACGTTGTCATATTGGCCCTTTGTAGTTCTAAAAGTCTGTAGTGTATCAAATCCGTGTGTTTGTGTGCATCATTGTGCCTGACTATTGTTAAATCCAGAAGAATCATTTATGACTGTACAATATGAAGGGTGTGTACAATCAACCTCTTCGTACTCTAGAAAATAAATCCAACATAAAGGGTGCACTATCTGTGCTTTTGATAGAAGGAAAACAGAGAGCATGAGATGAGCAGTAGCAATGGCAGCAAGAGTGGGAGCACCAGGGTTTAGCATAACATTTGCTCAATGTTGTGCTACTTTTACTACAGGAACTTGCAGAAATCCAAGGACAGATGTCGGACACCTCTGTCATTCTCTCCATGGACAATAACCGAGCCCTGGATCTGGAAAGTCTCATCGCTGGTGCGAAAGCTCAGTATGAAGAAATCGCCAGGAGGAGTCAAGCTGAAGCCGAGGCTGCCTATGCAAGCAAGGTATGTGACACGTGATCTGGCACTAGCGGGATAAGGTGCATCAGTGAATCTAGAGAAAGATATCAACTTCGGCCTGGCACAGAAGAACAATATTTACATTCCACAATTTGCAATACAGACAACATAACATGACATGGCATGGCATAACTTAAGTTGACGGACTGTCTCCTAAGTTTATATGTCTTAAATACTGGAATTAGATATTTAAGGGTTCACAGTTGTAAACACTCAGCTGTCCGAAGGTTTCTTTAGAATAGACCATAAATAGAAAATATATCTATGAGCCGAACACGTTTTTTTCACAGGACTTTGTGCTGTACCTTTAATGCGAACAGCATTGTTATCTTGATTGCGCAGTATTTCACAAATTTAAGATAACAGTATCAAATAAAAAAGTTGGTGAGCAAATTGCAATGAATGAAATGAGATAGATTTGCAATGGTTGAATGAAACTCTAAATAAAAGGGTGTGAAATGAAGGCTAGAGTAGAGCCACACACAGTAAATTAGCTATCACCTCCGTAGATTGTGTTTTATCTAGTGCTTCGTATTAAGCTTCTGTTTCTAAGCTCTGTAAATAACAGGTGACAATGAATGAGGCTATGAAGTTAACAATATCCAGCTGGTTTCATCTTTTTTCAATCTAAGCATAATAGATTTCGAAAGTAGCACTGCTCCCCTAGACAGACTCATTTTCTTCCATATGCACGGTCTTCATGGTGTGCCCTACCATGCCTTCTTCTCCATGTTTCCCATCCCATGAGGCAGAAAAGCTCTTCTCCTCTGCCCACCTGTAACAAGGATGAGGCTGTCTGGAGTGATGTAGAGCATGGGAGGAAGTGTGGGTTGTATTCAGCATGCCAGGTCAGTACGCAGAGCACGGCTACTGTTATGTATGGTGTGGTGGAGTGTGTGCAAACAGTGAGGGTATGAGGTGTGAGGGGTGGGTTGGAGATGTAGAGCATGATGGGGTGCGTTTATGTAGATCAGGACAGAGGGGTTGGAGAGCAGGGTGGGATAATATGTACAGTGCGCAGAGCGTGGCTGCGGTTGCGTAGAGTGTGCCTGGTGGAGATGTAAAGAGGAGCTGAGGGTGTGCAGTATGGCTGGAGTTAAGTAGAATGTGGCTGTGAGTGTGTAGAGCCGAGGTTATGATCCCAGGTATTTCTGAAAGCTCCTAGGTAATCAGAGTCAATTTCCCTTTCCAGCTTTAGGTTATTTACACTGTCTCAATGAACCGAATGTGAACAATCAACATATTCCTGTTTGACACACAATATGAATATAGGCTATTGAAGATTTCACCCTGCGGCAGTATCTTAGGATAGACAATACTTTACATCATGCTCTGATGCTCTAGTAGGGTTCTGTTATTGACCTAATGAGATGGTGCCCTTAAAAGCTATAGTATGTGAAGTATGGATGCCTCCACGTTTTTATGCTATGAAATTAGCTCTCACTAGACAAAGAAACATGTCCGGAGCGTTCTTTGAAGCCCCAGTTTCACGTTTTGCTTGTATCGATAATGGTGAATACTAGCTTCTACATGATAAAAAACAATAGACGGAATACTGTTACCCAAAAATGTAAATAGTGTCATTGCTGTTCTCCAAAGTCCATATCCAGAACATAAAACACTTCTGCTTATATTTGACTCTGGCAGGATTCTCAGTGCCAGCACAAATAACCCCCAAGCTCAACTTCAAAGAGTATAGACAGGCAAAATTTAGTTTAAAAAAAAAACAGAATAGGAAACTCTGAAAAAGGCAATTGTTTGGAGTTTGCTGCTCCAATGCTGTGACAGAAGATTTTTTTAAATAACTTTTTATTCAGATGTATACATCGCAGATCAAGGAGAAGTGCGTCAAGCACAAGCAGGTTCATTGCATGAAAATACAGCACAAGACACATTAATACATAGAGATCATTCTTTGGACTAGACCTGGGCAGAGTTCATGGAGTCCGACTCCACGGAATTCCGCAGAGTTGAATAAAAACACTGTGGAATTCCACAGAGGTGGAGTTCTGTGACCCGCGGAGTCCTGAATGAGCCAGATCTCAGACCAGGCCCGACCCTGCTTACGGCTTCCGAGATAGGGTGCATTCAGGAGGGCAGTAGGCAGTGAAAGCTGCCATTTCAGGCCTCTTGGGCATCGGCCTGTCCTCTGTGCAGTGCACACGGGGCAGGCCGGTGCACAAGAGGTCAGAAACTGCAGCTTTCTTTCGCTGCCTATGGCCGAGGCCTGAATTCAGGACAGGGCCGTAGGCAGCCAAAGCTGCCAGGCCTGTTGTGCACCAGCCTTCCCCGTGTGCAGTGCACACAGGACAGACCGGCGCACAAGAGGCCTGAAACGGCAGCTTTCAGTGAAAGAAAGAGACGAGAACTTACATGGGTCTTCCAGGGGGTCCTCCTCTGCTTGTCGTCGTCTTGCCTCCCTCTGGTCTCTGCTCCCGGGCTCCCGGGCTCCCGGGCTCCAGGGCACGCTGCACCCAGTTATGGGCTGCACAGCGCAAGCGTAGACTGTCTGCACTTGCGCTGTGCGCCCATAACTGGGCTTGAGTGCACACCAGATGAGCTCTGCTCCGCTGGCGGGGCTAGCAGAGTTTTTCACTGACTCTGTGCTCAAAGCGGAGCGCGGAGTTCCAAAAACTCTGTTATCTCTGTCAGCGGAGCTGCTCGCACACCCCTACTTCAGAAACTGAGTTCCAAAGTGGCAAGCAACCTTGCAATATAAATGTGTTCTATATCTCCCCAAGATAACACTTGAGCACTCCACTCACAGCCCCCACTCCCACCTACCAGCAGCCCATGGTCCCTTCTTGCAGGGCTCAAGCCATACCCCTCTGTGATCCGCCCAGTTTTTCCAAATCTTATAGTGTTTCCGGAGACATCCCGGGACTGGTATTTCGGGCGTTCTATCCCTATGTAGTGGTCCATATACTGAGCCCACAACTTCACCGACGGGGCCTCCGTCGCCCTCCAGGATTTGGGTGTGTCCCTCTTGGCAATCACTATCTCCGAACCAAAAAAGTACTTTCTGATATTGTGTAACCCCCAAATCTTCTGCGATATGAAACGATATAAATTTGGTATTGCAGGGAATAGCCAAGCATCCCCAGCACTCCCTTCCAGAACTGAGTCAGCCCTGGGCAAAATGAAAACGTGGGTGGAAGGTCTCCCGATGATCTCCACATCATAGGCAGCTCCCATTTGGAATCCATCCCATACATTGGAGCGTAACCCTCGTGGAGTATCCCTCTCTGTGGAGTATCTTTAATTGTTTCAAGTGGAACTGGGAGGCTATAGCCGCTTCCCTGGGAGCCTCTACCGCCTCCCCGCAGTCCTCATCTTCAAAAGGTCCCGGCTCTCCCTCCCATGCTCTTCGGACTCCCACCATCGGGTCTGGCAAGGTACTCAACAACATTTTATATATGTCAGACAATTGATGCTCCTCTAGATTTGTGGGGAGAATTTTAGCCTCTATTGGGGAAAATTCGTGGATGTAAACCTCATTTTTTAGCAGGGGGAGGATATCGTGACGAAACTGTGGCTATTGGAAGAACCGTGAATGGTGCAAGTCATATTCTTTCCTCAGGTCTTGAAAGAACTTAAGTGTCCCGTTATGTAGCACGGACAGTAGATTTGATTTAGTGAGAAATCAAAGATCCCGGTGTCGGCCAGACACGCAAGTTGAAAAAGCCAAAACTTTCACTTCCGAGCTGGGCTTTTAAACTGAAAGACTTTTGGGAACTTCTGAATAATGTTTCGAATCACTGGAAAAATATTATTTTTATGTTTTATCTGCTAAATGGCATAATTGAATGGGATGTTTATTTTTAAATCTACTACACATTTGCTCGGCTTCATAAATGCAGTTCCGTGTATATCGTGTAAATGTGAAAGAACGTCACTGAACAAAGGAAATGTTTAACTATGTTTGCAAACACATTGCCCATGATCAGATGCCATTTTGAGCTGCGTCCTGTAGCAAACAGGTTGTTCTCAGAAAGTGCCCTCATGTAAAGGATCTATCAGGAGACGACTGGATTGAGCCCCCGTTAATGAATAGCAAGTTGTACCTTTGGAAGTATGCTTAGACTTTTCCAGTTTAGGAAAGATGGAAGGCAACAATGGAACTGTTATTGCGGAGGGTTCCCTTCTTGGTTTATGTGGCATTATAGCACATGGAATGTAACGGAGTACCACTGTGGTACAAGTCGATTGGTGGACGCCAAATGCTGACCAGCTAAGAATTACCACCCGCTGAAAACTCTTCATAGCTTCAAACTGTGTTCCATTTATAAGCACCAGGCAAGTAAACTAAGGCCCCGATTTATACTTTTTTGTGCCCCATTTGCGTCTTTTTTTTCCGCAAAACGGCGCAACCTTACAACATACAATTGTGGGGCATATTTATACTCTGTTTGTGCCGAATGTGCGTCAAAAATTTTGACGCACATGCGGCGCAAACCGTGCACCATATTTAAACTTTGATGCCCGAGCCCGTGGACGTCAAAGTTCCTCTGTGTGCGTCATTTTATGGATGCGGGAAACTGCCTTGTGTTAATGACATGCAAGTTAGGCGTTCCGCCCCAAAAATGACTTTAAGGCCTGTGCGCCTTATTTATACTCCTGCGTCATTTTGACGCACAGAAGGGGGCGGGTCTTAAAAAACGACACACAGCCTAATGTGCGCTGTTTTTTTAACGCCTGGGTGAGGGCAGGCGTTAAGGGACCTGTGGGCTCACGTCCATGGTCTCTGACCATGGAAGTAGTCCAGAGGTGCCCTTCCCTGCCCCCAGGGACACCCCCTGCCACCTTTGCCCACCCCTGGAGGACACCCATGGATGGGGGGACCCATCCCAGGTAAGTACAGGTAAGTTCAGGTAAGTATATATATTTTTTTTAAATTCAGTGGCATGGGGGGCCTAATTTGGCCCCCTCTACATGCCACTGTGCCCAATGACCATGCCCAGGGGACAGAAGTCCCCTGGGCATGGCCATTGGGCATGGAGCATGACTCCTGTCTTTGCTAAGACAGGAGTCATTTCAATGGGGGTTGTGCATCAAAAAATGGCGCAAGTCCGGTTTGAGGCATGATTTTTGCCTCAAACCTGACTTGCACCATTTTTTGACGCACAACCCCAATTTTCCCCTACGCCGGCGCTGCCTGGTTAGAGTCATTTTTTTTTACTCTGACCAGTCCGCAGCGCCGGCTAACAAAATTCCTTAAATAAGGTGCCCGCATGGCGCGTAGGAATGGCGTTAGCTGGCGGTAAAAAAATTTACGCAAACCAGCGCTGGTGCTGGTTTGCGTCAAAAAGTATGAATATGGGCCTAAGAGTCTACACGTTTGAAAAACATGAAAACCCCCAAACTAGCAAAAGGGTATAGTTGGAAGGTACAGTACTGGCATATTGAGGCCTATTGAGCCCTAAATATCATTGGACAAATATAGTGGCCTATTGAAGTTAATAATAGAAAACCTGCTCTTAATGGAGCAATATTTTTTAAACAATATTTATGTCACAATATGTATGTCAGGCGGTATAGTTGTAAGTATTCTGCCATATTGCCAGTCAGAGAATGTAAAGCAGGTTTCAATCCTGATCCATAGTGAATGAGGAAGGATACACGACTATGGTCAGCATATGCACTGATGAATGTGCTGAAGGATGTGTATGCACATTGTAGCACACAGTTGTTTTCAGGACACATCACAACGAGAGGATAGGTTTTTGGTCAAGGAACAATGTGGTAGAAGAATTTCCATAGTTTGCAAAATCAGTGACCTGTATTAGAGAATCACAGAGTGCTTTTTGATGAGTCCAGTGGATGTTCTCTCCAAAGGAGGATTTCCGAGATCATCTTGTGAACCCACCACTTGGGAACATTCACAAATGTGATTATAAACTTTAAGATTCATGGCATTTTGGCACCTCAGTTGTCTAACATTATCCTTTTTCGAATTAGATCACTAATCATATTGATTTATGAGCTGACCACAAAAATGACTGGCTATATTTCATAGAACATCCACCTTCATTGGTTACCACATATCTTTTAATCAGCCATGAAGTGCTGCAAGTACCTTCTGCCCTCTTGGCACCTAGTATAGAGAAAAAGTTGCATTCATTTCTCTGTTCCGAGAACCTACTGACTTGTAATTAGTAAATGAACATCATAAAGTGATCTAGCTTATAAACACACCGAGCATCTATTGGTACACAGTGATATTGCTCTAAAAACATAGACCCGCACCATGATGCATGTGTAAGATAAGTGGATAGCAATAATGAATCCTTCAAAGCCATGCTTATTCCACCCTGCATCTTCCAAAGTGTTGCTTATGCAATCGCCAAACCATAACCGTAGGTGATACTAATGCACCTTTCATTTCTGTGAGCTATTGCTATGTGTCTGGCAGTCCTGTATGTGTGGACCTTCCAAAACTCTGCTTATGCAAATCACTGTGTTTTCTTTAATGCTGAGCCTTGAATGCCTTTTCACTGCATGTTTTGTAAATGCAATACTTCTGTGTATTCATGCTATGCTAGCACATATCTCAGGAGTCTAAAAAGTTGGCTGTGCTGTCTTGTTCAGTGCAATAGCCTTAATTGTCACAAACCTATGCCACAATGTCATCCAAAGATTGGTCTTCCACTGCGTAGCCACCCTAAATCTAAAAGCCTTCATTTCCTTACGTTCTAAAACCGCTATATCATCTTTCAAAGGCAAGACAAGCTCTTCAAACGCTCATCATCTTTTTACCTCCAGTGTTGCCATTCATATATCTTGTCTTCTGTCACACAATATGAGCTCTATTCCATGGCCTCCGTAATGATGATTATGCTCTGCTACGCAACATTCATTTATACAGCACATCTTTGTCCATTCCACCTGTTCCTCTTTCTAAGTGCCATGTTTTACTTTTATATTCCAGTTCAGTGCCATGCCTTACAAATCAATATAGCCATGCGCCTTTCAGTGCTTTGTCACTGCGTTGAAAATGCACCTGAATAATTCATGAGATGTTTTTGATAGAAGTGTTAAACGTCCAACACAGTACAGCAGACTCTCCCTTTGCATTTGAGTTTCCAGGGCCAGTCTGACAGCAAATGGAAGGCTTCCAGCCTTGAAGAGAGAAGTAAAAATAATAGTGATGACTTAGATGTAGGTATCTGATGCCCATATTGCTGAACCTTGTAGACGATCATGGGTATTTTGGAAATGCATGTTATTTGATAAGCCGAAGAAGGCTTCAGAATGGGTTTGAGCTGAAGAAACCATGCCAGAGAACATTAAGAGGCAAAATGTGTTTTTTTCAGTAATATGAAAGCTGTCATACCATTCCCCTTTTTCCATTGCTGTGTCCTTCAGTTTCAACAGCTTCAGGCAGCTGCTGGTCAGCACGGCGACCATCTGAAGAGCAGCAAACATGAGATTTCTGAGCTGAACCGGGCAATACAGAGACTGAAGTCAGAGATTGAGAGTGTGAAAAAACAGGTATGTCTTGTGTAGCTGTTATCATATGTTTCATTTTTAAAGTGGTCTACAGAAGCTTTCATGGAGAAGATGTCACCCTGCACTGATTTTGCAGCATGCTCAAACATAAGTGTTTTTGTTGTACAACCATTGGGTCACTGCTCAAGAAGAGAATGGTGTTCCCCTCAAATTCACATAATGGCGTACTGGAATATAAGTTTAAAAATACATTGGGATAGTCTCACTAAGTTTGTCAAGTGGCTGCAACAGTTCCAAAATCTAAAGTCCTTGTCTTTATGATAATACAATTGTTGTACCAGGACAAGTTTGAATGTATGATTAACCTCTGTAGAATGGCAACAGCAGACAAGACAGTCAAACAATTGAGCTCAAGAAACAATTACAAATAAGTCTATTTAGAATATCATTTTAGTATTGAATATTCAGAGGGTGAGACCCCTGACTGGGGGTGAAGAAGGATGCATTGCAGATGAATTATCAAAAATGAGCCTTTCTAGCTACTACTACTTCTGATCAAAAGGGAAATGTAGTGATGTTATTCATCCATGGGTAGGTGTGTTAGAACTATTATTCAATGAGCTTCATCCAGTGGGGGAAAGACAAGGTTATCAGACTTGCGCAACCCTAGCTGATCATACATGAAATGCCTCACAGAGGGAAGGATTGTCTGGAGAAGACAATGACCACATCGTATTATGAAACTTAAGTGTTTAGGAATGGCATCAACCGGATATTAGTGGTAAAGGTGGTAGCAACTTAATAACATTGAAGGCAAAAGTATGTTAACTAATATATTCTACTTTTGTACAGTGTGCCAATCTGCAGAATAGTATCGCTGAGGCTGAAGAGCGCGGTGAGCTTGCCTTGAAGGATGCCAGGGCAAAGTTGGCGGAGCTGGAAAAAGCACTCCAGAAGGCCAAGGAGGAGATGGCTCGCCAGCTGAAGGATCACCAGGAGCTGATGAGCGCTAAGCTAGCCCTGGACATTGAAATTGCAGCTTATAGGACCCTGCTGGAGGGAGAAGAACACAGGTGAGTGAACTGTGACAACGTGGAAGTGATCAATTAAATTGTATTTTAAGATTTTACTGGTGCTCTGCTTACGAAAATTATGTTTAGTGTCAGATACTATTGAAAAATCACACGTGCACCAGAACGGCCTTATACTGGTAGTAGCATTCATTTCACATGTGAAGAATAGTCACTGACCAGAGATTTTCAAGCAAGCACACGGTTAATAGCAAGGAAACGCCCAGAATAATTCATGAACATCCATGTCCATAAGTCACTAATACTCCCTGAATAAGGGGTGAAAGGATTCCTCCTACTGGTAAGTAAACTTCTGATAACTTCAAAATAAATACAAGCGAGTAGCTGAACTGGGAGAGGGAACAATACCTGGGTCAATGAAATTAAATATCCTTTAATACATCTGAGCAACATATGAAGAACCAATGTTTAAGGGAGTTGCACAAAAGACTTTGAATGAAGTTTGGATCTAAAACAGTAAATTTACCTTTCAATAAAATATACCTCGTGTACCTCTGTACTCCAGGGCTAAATAATGCAGCTTCTTTCTTGACATTGTTATGAATCTCTAGTTCTCCTTGCCATTTGGAGCTGCACCCTATGATGTTGGTTTAGTCTACTGCGCCATATCTCTCAGAACTGTGTGATAGTCACTGTAGCAAAACCAATAATTGAATAACACTTTATCCGATTAATAATCATTTTACTGTGTTTTTAGCACGGTGCGTATAGATGTTATGATGTGGCCTTTGGCATGTTATATAACAAAAAACACACAACCAAAAAGATGATCCTCAAAGGTCTGTGTGCTCAACCTCTTGTTTTCACCAATGTTCATTTTCTTTCTCCTATAGGATGTCTGGAGAGATTCAGAATGCAGTGAGCATATGTAAGTATCTCAGTTTCTGGAGCAATGCTGCGTTTTGTACATTCTGTTGTAGGTTTCCAGAAATACTCAAATGTAATTCTGATGTGCTTTTTCTTGCAGCTGTGGTCAGCAGTGGTGGAAGTTACAGCTCTGGAGGAGGAGGAGGTGGAGGATATGGCGCTGGAGGCAGTGGATTTAGTGGTGGCAGCGGAACTGGTGTGGGAGGCGGCAGTGGTGGATTCAGCATTGGTGGTGGCGGTGGATATGGTGTGGGAGGCAGCAGTGGTGGATTCAGCGCTGGTGGTGGCGGTGGATATGGTGTGGGAGGCAGCAGTGGTGGATTCAGCGTTGGTGGTGGCAGTGGATATGGCTCTGTGAGTGGTGGAGGATATGGCTCTGGGGGTGGGGGAAGTATTGGTGGATCAGGCGGAGGAGGCAGAGGCAGCTCTGGGGTGGCAATAGTCCAAACAACCTCGCATAGTTCTTCAAGGCAAAAGATGTATTAAATGTAGAGTGCTGAATGGTTTCTCACCAACTGTTAACAATGAGCTCACTGTCTTATGGCGTCACTGCATACAACCCTCTCTCTCCCTACCGACAACCTCAAAACACGTCTCTAAATTCCCATTTTAATCCAGTTCAAACACAAGGGGAATAACATGTTTAGAACCTGAAGCCATGTTTATGAGATTGAAAGGTGCTACTCAGAACTATAAAGTCCACCTAACAAATCCTGTCCCGGAGAAGGAAAGAAGAATTCAACTTCTGGAAACAAACCATAGTTTACAGAACTCTGGGTTATGTTGCTAGATCTTAGTCTCCATTGCAGAATCTTCTCACGTCGCTATAGATGTCAGTCGATGCTAGGATGGTAATCTCCGCTCCTTCCGTGCAATATCTTGTCTCCCAGGGTGTTTCAAGGTCATTTCTATTGAGCAGATTGTATAACCTTGTGTGTAGTGTATACCTAAACCATATTTGTACTGTACACCACTGCCTACACCCACTCTGTACACACTGTCTGCCATTTCTTGGACTGTATACTGCTGTCAACTCGACATTCTTGAACTGTTATGCCTGTTACGGACTCTAACCCTCTGTCTGTGGTTTGCATTTAGTCTTGGGGCATTTTCTGTAACTGGAATACTAATCTATTAAACTAAATATGTCACAAAATCCAATTGTGTTATCAAGTTGTTTTCTAAAGTGTTGTGTTGTACATTGCACAAGACAGAAAATTCAAGCTAGTCGAAAGGATTCAAAGAAATCTTCTGATGCTATGCTGTTATTAAAATAGTCAAAATAATGTCACAGAATTCTCAAACAATACTTTAGAAGCGAAAAAAATCAGTTCTGGATGAACCATGGGATTGTATTGAAGCCCTTGCCGGGCAAACAAATATTATTCATAGTAAAAGAAAAACACCATTGCAATCATGGCAAATAATTTCCCCCGCACGCATATCGAAAACAGAGAGACACCATTAACAGAATCAAAATAAGAACCAATGAAATGTAGCACTTGCCTGTGCATTACGCTATTAGTGCATTCTATTACAGAGTAATGAATCTTCGAATTATAACATGTGTAAGGACTATTGATTTACATGGTTTTGTAGGATAATTAATTCATTACTTACGAATAATTCTCATTACTCCGAATACCCTGTTTCTCGTACCAATACTTACTATCATGAGGTGTTCCACCTCTACCCAGGACCACGTGCCCTAGCCAGAACAAATCAAAAAAGGTTTTAGTGCAAAGACCCTCCCCCCTCCTAATCTCCAATCACCCTTCACCAAACCTGGTGATAAAAGGGCATGGAGCCCAGGAAACATCCTGTACATTCCCAAGCCCAAAAACCAAGGGGGGACTGGTTGTAACCCGGGAAGGAACAGGGAGGGTAGGGCGTAAGTATTGGTACAAGAAACAGTGTATTCAGAGTAATGAGAATTACCAGTCAGTAATTAATTCATTACCTCCTCAACCCTATTTCTCATCCCAAAACGTACTATCATGAGGCTATACCAAAGCAAACTCAGTACAATCTGATCCCCCCAAAACCAAATGCCACAAACTCTGGATGCTGCAGAAATAACTTTACTGCAAAACCAGAAGGCATCAGGCAGGAGATCAAGTCGAGCACTGAGGAATAGCAGCCAAAACTTGAGACCCAAAGGACAAAAACCCCCTAACAGCCAACCTGTAATGGGAGAGAAAGGTAGAGGGAGAAACACCCTGAGCCTCCGCTCAGGATGTCACCACTCCCCTCACGGACCGTCCCTGAACACCACCTGGAAAACAGACATGCAGGGAAATCAAAGAGTGAATGTATTGACTCAAAAGTGGGCATAGAACCTTTCAGGCAAAGAAGCCCTTATAATGACGAAAAACCCAAGTGTGAGAGAGAGAGAGATTGACACTACCCACAGCCCATCCCCAGGAGTATCAGGCTCTGAAAATACGAAGGCAGGGGAATCTCCTGGCATCTGTGAAAGGAGGAAACCACTTTGGGGAGAAAACCAGAACCCAAATGAAGGACCAGCCAGTAAAAAAAAAAACGGAAAATAGGGAGGACGGGATGACAAAAACCTCAATGCACCCAACCTCTGCGCACAAGCGATGGTCAAGAAGACAGGAACCCAGAAGAAGGCGCTCAGGGACACCAAAAGGCAAGCAAAGCCCCCGAATAGCCACCATTGGACCCACAACAAAGAAATAGCCAAGCCCATATTGGAAACCATCCTGAAGGAACTGAAGGACTGAGGAGGCAGGACAAGTAGCAGGATCCAAATGCCAACTCATGAACCATTGAACAAAGGAAGACCAATGATGATCGTAAGCCTTTTTGGGTTGACCTCTTCTGAGAGTGCTGAATGGAAGCCGCCACCTGTGGAAAGACCCTGCAACACCAGCCCCCTCAAACCAAGAGCCATACATGCAGACACAGCCGGCGGCAAGTGGCTGGGGGAAGAACGGGCAACCGAAGTGGACATGGGAGAAATGGGAGGATCCACTCCTGCGCCGCCGCCATCAATCCCGACAGAGGAAAGCAACACAATTGTGGCCAAAGGGGCGCCACCAGAATGAGCAAGACAGACTCCCTCTGAAGCCTGTCCAACAGTTAGGGCAGAAGAGAGAATGGGAGAAAGGCATACAGAAGCCTCTGTGGCCTATGCAGGGACACAGCATCCACCACCCCAACAACCCAGCACTGGGGACCTCGAGAAAAAACGAGGAAGGAGGGAATTGGTTGCAACTGTAAACAGGACAACAAGAGGAGTGCCAAAACTACGGCATATTTGGGCAAAAATACCTGGAGCCAGACAGAAGTCCAGGAAAGAAGGAGAAAATCTGTTGAGCATGTCTGCTAGAACCTTGTCCTTCCCCGGAATATACATTGCAGAAAGGGACAAATGGTGAGACTCTACACAACTTCCCACTGGAAATGCAAGAGAGGCCAGAGACTAAGACCCACCAAAGGGGCCAGACGGTGAAAACATTCAGCCGGCTGAACAACCTGCCAACAACAGCTCTGACCTCCTGCCACACAAGGGAGTCAGACCCCTAGCCAGCCTGGCGACCACAGAGACCAGATCCATTGGAAAAAACCACAACAAGCAGTATGCGAAACCAGCCCCGGTCGAACTGAAATCTGCGTCGTACCTTGCTGCATCCAAGTGCAGAGAGAAACCACAGCCGGTCAAAACGGCGGCATCCAGATACCGCATGCTTTTCAGACCAAGCGCGCGGTGGGGAAAACACCAGCAGTAGAATACAGTGGATCCAACCACCGCACAGGTAGGTCAAAGCGTGCCATGGAACAGGCATCCCGATTAACACAGGAGCAGCTTGCTACCAGGGGCAAAGAAAAAAGAAAAGCCTCAGGCAAGCAACCTCACTGCAGCAGCTCCCACATCACAAAGACACAGAGAAGGCTCGCTGACCAGCAGGTTCGTAAATCGCAAGGCACGGCAAAAAGCAACCCCAAACCAGGAAGGCCCAACCATCCCAAGAAACACTGGGAGACAGTCAGGGAGAGTACCCTATCCCAAGACAAAGTGTCCAGCACAGCACCCCATCAGGGAGGCAAGTACAAGTAAGCCACACATCCATGTCCAAGAGGCCCAGCCTCCCAGGGCTTACCTTGACTGGAAATGGGCTCCATGCTCTTTTATCATTGGGTTTGGTGAAGGGAGACTGGACTTCAGGATTAGGGGAGGTCTTTGGACTAAAACCTTTTTTGATTGTTTTCTGGCCTGGGCAAGTAGGCCTGGGTAGAGATGGAAGTCCTCATGATAGTAAGTATTGGGACGAGAAATAGGGTTGAGGAAGTAATTTCCCCCTGAGGTGTAGAATGTCTAGACATGTGCATCTAGACATGTGCATTCCATGAGAGATATAAAAGAATAATTAACTTGTGGAATCTAGAATGGGCGTTTCTGTGTAACACTATTTTTACTAAATGCTGTTGCAGAAAAATCAACAGTAAACTGTAGAGTGTGAATTGTGTTCTACAATATTAATGCCTGCTGCTGAAGAATAATGCACATACATTACTGACCCAGTCATTCTGCTGTGAAACAAATTGGAGACCTGATGTTTTAAGCCATTTTGTGGTGTCAAAGCCTGCAGTTCACTTAATTGCAGGGTAGGGTACTGTAAATGCAGAATGGCATTCTGAAATGTAATAAACCCATTTTGTTATTTAGTACGGTTACAGAATCACAAAATGGGTTTAGAAAGGCATAACAAATCACTATCTGAAAGGGGCATATTTTGGAACAGTGATTCGTTATGGTATGCATCAATGTTTTGTTAGAGTCACAAAACAGCGACAAGTTATTGACTCCCGAGTTGTGGTGAAAACACATTAAAAAAGGGGAGGGAGTAACGTTTATTGAGCAGTAAGCAGTGATCTGTGGGAATATTGCTAACTCTCAAACAAATTAAAAACACAAATCTTTTTTAATGAAACTCCGTTTCTTTAACCCCTTCGCTGACAGTCCTTTTTCCCCTCAGGTGGCAGGCCTTTGTTTGCTATTTGGGGCAGTTCGCGCTTATGCCCTCATAACGTTTTGTCCACATAAGCTACCCACGCCAAATTTGCGTCCTTTTTTTCAACATCCTAGGGATTCTAGAGGTACCCAGCGATTGTGGATTCCCCTGAAGGAGACCAGGAAATGAGCCAAAATACAACAATAATTTAGTTTTTTTTAAAAAGAAATGGGAAAAGAGGGCTGCAGAAGCTTGTGGTTTTTTCCCTGAAAATGTCATCAACAAAGGGTTTAGGCCCATATTTATACTTTTTGACGCAAGCCGGCGCTGGTTTGCGTTAAAAAATTTACCGCCGGCTAATGCCATTCCTACGCGCCAGGCGGCAGCCTTATTTAAGGATTGACGTTAGCCGGCGGGCCGGGCTGATCAGAGTAAAAAAAAAAGACTCAAACCAGGCAGCGCCGGCGTACGGAAAAATGGGGGTTGAGCGTCAAAAAATGGCGCAAGTCAGGTTTGAGTAAAAAATCATGGCTCAAACCGGACTTGCGCCATTTTTTGACGCAAAATCCCCATTGAAATGACTCCTGTCTTAGCAAAGACAGGAGTCATGCCCGCTTGTCCAATGGCCATGCCAGGTCCTTCTGTTAGGTCCAATAGGAAACCTTTCAGCCCCAGGCTGCTGCAATATTGGCACAACAGTGTCGTCCTCTAAAACAGGCCCTTCATCTGCACTGAGAGTCGCTTCCTCATCAGAAGATTCCTCTCGGACAGAAAACTCACTGCCAGAATCTCTCACTTCCTCCTCTGCCTCAGATGCAGAGTTAGTCTCATAATCATGGTCAGAAGACGACTCAAAAAGCATGCCAACAATCTGCTGAGCGGTCACTCTGCGGCTAGCCATGATGCATTCTAAGAAGTTTAACTTGACAAATGCGCCAACAACAACAATCACTGTCTAAAATAAGTAATAAACAAAGTGTGGCTTTATCACAAAGAGTTATGTACTCAAAACCTATACCACTCACTTTCCAGCAACTACTTTGCACAGACACAGCAATCATCAATAATATGCCACTAAAAAAAAAAAGAAACGCAAATTAGACATAACACATCACAGATATCATTGTGCAGAGATCTAAGGACAATTTCACACACAATCCTGCATTTAGTACACCACCTGCAAACATGTCATTCATGCATGGCAACAATACTTCTTTGGAGTAATTGTTTTTACTTACCTAAAACATGCAACCATGCAAACCGCAGGTCAACCACTGCCAAAACCACAAGGAGCCACAACAAAAGAAGCAAAAGCTTTGAACTAGAACAAAAAGGAGAAATAAACTGTTCTAATCACAAATGCAAATACTTCGTCATTTGACAAACACCCTGCCACCAAGCATTTAGAAGTTTTCTCAGGTGCTTAAGTGGATTCTGCCCCCTTTGGGGGCAGATGGGCCTAGAAAAATAGGCCAATCTGCCCCCAAAGAGGGGAGAAATGGCCAACAGTTCTGTGCCCCTTTGGGTAAACTGTAAACTTCGTACTTGTATAGCGCACTACTCACCCGTTAGGGTCTCAAGGCACTGTACGCATACCGCTGTGGAACCCCTCCTGACTTTTCCCTGTGAGGTGCCCACTTCTGGGCAACCTCCAAGGTGAAGCCAGACATCCCAGTGCTGTTGGGGCCGTTGTGGAGATTAAGCAAGCTATTGCCCAGAGTTACAGAGTGGGACCCATGAATTAGATTAGGCACCGATGCGAGAATTATCAGGTCCGAGGAAATTGAGCCCAAGACCCGCTGAGGCGGTATTTGAACCCTGGTCCCAGGCCAGATTTCTGCATCATGGTCTGCCACTAACTATTGAGCCACACTTCCCCACATGTAGTGTGGCAAGGGTAGTGACCCTTGCCAAAGGGGGTGCCCCCCAACACAAACAAACAAAGAAAAAAAATCCCTGGCATCTTGCTGAAGGGCCTAAAAAAATTAGGCGATCTGCCCCCAAGGGGGTCAGAAATGGCCATCAGTCTTATATCCCTTTTGGCAAGGGTGACCCTTGCCCAACGTGAGCCCTCAAAAAACAAAAAAGACACACACAAACACAACAATCCCTGGAGCCTAGTGGGTTTCGACCACCCCCTGGGGGCCAGAGCAGCTGAAAACATGGCTGATGTAGCCCCAGGGGGGCCGAAACATACAACAAAAATTATGCCCCCAGGGCAGTGACCCTTCCCCAATGGGTCGCTGCCTTAAAATATAAAAAATAAAGTGATCACTGGTGTCTAGTGGGTTTCGACCCCCTTGGGGGTCAGATCGGCCAAAAAAATGGCCGATCTGGCCCCCAGGGGGAATGATACACAGATATATTATTTGCCCTGGGGGCCGACCCTTGCCTAAGGGTTCGCTCCCCAAAATACACTCATAAACAATCCCTGGTCTCTAGTGGGTATATTCCTGCCCCACGATCGCGGGTGGAGCAGGAATCCACTCAAAACAGGCACGGGGGAAAGGAAAAACTATTTTCTTTCCTTCTGTGTCGGTTTCCCCCCCAAACCTCCATCCAGGAGAAGGACTCACCTGTTTTGTGCCCTCTCCTATGGACACACTAGAAGCAAACGGCTTCCAGCGCATCCTGGCAGCATTTGATGTCGACACGCTGCGAGCACACTGACGTCATCAGATTGCCAAGGGGGGTCCGAGGGTGGAAGGGGAAGCGATTCACCTTCCATCCCCAACTGGGGGGGTTTAGGTGGGAGGCCCATGGTGGGAGTGCTAGCGCTCCCCCCATTGCCTGGGTGCAGGATGAGCTGGTCTAGTTCCCGGCACATGGGAACCGTGGCCAAGGATGAGGCCACCTGGCCCCAGGCACCCAGACGATTAAGGAAAAGGAGCTGCATTTACAAAGAAAGTTTACATTATTAGAATGTGATTATTGACATGGTGGACTGCTGTCACCAGCAGGCCACTATCACAGTGATGGCCGCCAACAGTACTGATGAATAAGGTGATCAACCAAATAACTCTTTATAAGCTTGTGTGTAGTATATTCTAAGGTAAATGGCCTACAAAGAGAGAGCAGGCAAGTAGAAGTACCAGATTCCCCCACAAGGTCATTCACCAGGAAGATCATTTATCAGTGCCTGTATGTCAACAGAAAATAAGAAAATATTATGCTTGACATGCAAGTGTGTTATCCATCTATGTCAGTTTTCTCCACACCTTGCAAACCTCTACCAACATAGAAAAGAGCAAGGACGAGAGATTACCCCACTGTATCATTCCTTTCCAAGTGACATTCACCCTCATAAATATCCATTAAAGTGTACCTTTATCATGGGCATGATAAATACCTATTGCAGCTCTGACAGGCCTGGGTCCCAAGCCCAGTATCCTCAGGCTTTCCACCAAATATGATTGCACAGAGGTCAGAGGCTTTCGCTGTATCCTGTTTAACCAATATTGCAGGAATTAGGTGCCTCCACAACCATACCTGACCGTGGCATATTCTAGAATCATATTTTATCACAGTTTTTGGCAGACATCTTTCAAAATATCTCAACATCAAAATGGAGATACAAGCAGCAAAGCTGAATATCCTCTTACAATCTTGAAAGGGCTGTTATATTGACATCTCATGTAGACAAAGATACCGCCTCTCTCTCCACCAAATAATTAAATAACTCTATAAGAAGACAGACCCAACAGGCTTTTTAAAAGAACTTATAAGAACCTTTCAAAGGAATCTGAAATGCTTTTCAGGCCCCGTGTTTTAATGAATCTAGGAGTTCTGATTGTCATTAGTGCTTCTAATTCCCATATAGGCTCCTCCAGAAGGACTCATTCACTGTCAGAAATTATCTTAAAATAATCCACAATGTTCAACTTTTCCCTGTGTTCCAAACCGCTAAACGTCTGATAAATGTACCAAAGTCATAAAAATATATCCTCTTCTCAAAATTGAAAAGACCTACCCTTCTTCTTAATCGCATACACATATGATTTTATGACTCTTGGCTTACATGTGTGCACTAGTACCTTATCGGCTCAGGGTGTCATCTTGGTGATGCCATTTGGCTGTGCCAAGGCTGCCTCTAACATCTTACATTTTCTTCAGAGTTGGAGAGGAACCACCCAATATTGGAGCAAGAGTTCTAAAACCCTTCATTCTATTAGTCAATCATGCCGGGTTACTGAGTATCCAAATTTTACCATGACTTCAGAGAATGTTGACATTCTGGTGGATGGCAGGACACCCTACAACCTTCACCACAGCAAAGCACAACTGTAAAGAGTTATGAATCTGCCATTGGGTTGTGACATAGATTCTCAGCTCTCTAACTTGCCGCATGGATGAGCTCAATGAGTTTCTCAAGACATCTTGGTGAATAATGTGCCAGACCTACATCTATGCGCAAGGCAGACTTTGTGGCAAGGGTCTAAGGAGGAAATATTAAGCACCCTCTGAAAAGCTGATATATTATGTGGGCTGCCCATTTATGAAAACGTTTAAAGCATCAGGTTTAATCAGTTGTGTGTCTATTTAATAATCCTAGTTTCATTGTGTTATGTTATGTTATGTTATATTGATTTGTATAGCGTACTAATCACTCAAGAGGGTATCCAGGCACTTGGGCATGTGTGTAGGTTGTGGTCCCCAAGATGCTTATATGAAGAGCCAAATCTTCAGCTTCTTACATGTATAAAGCTACAGTTACAATACACATCCACCATCATTCAGCCAAAGCATTTTGTCCATATATAAATGGGACTTCTTTAGGGCAAGAGTGGAATAATTGTTTACCATAAGTGATATAACTCTGCTGCCCACTGCAAACATTGCTTGTTCTAATGATCGTGTGAAGAACCTGCACCAAAGTAAAGAGCAAATTAGTATGAATCACTGCAAAAGTTGCTTCTATTTCATAAAATTTGCCCTGGTAACCCTACTCCAGTAATGTGCACAATTGTCTAGACTTGTGTCTGGCAGAGTAGGGTGTGTAGGGCCGCTAAACTGTTCAGTCCACATGCATTCTACACATCCTATACAGTTGAAGCTGCTTTCTAAAGTGAAGTAGGATTTAGTCAAAAAGTTCTGTACAATCTATTTGGCTAGACTTAAGCTGCCCAATAAGGTATTTTCCTTCTCAGTTTCTATTTTCCTTACTCTTGAATCAACTGGCAGGATTGGCATGGAAGGATCTGGTATCCAGCAACAGGACAAACTTACTATCAAGAGTTCCCAATTTCAACTGAAAAATCTTTTGGATACACTTTTACAACTATGTGAACACTGGGATAAACATTTTGGTGGCCTTGCAGATGGCGAGTGGTTGGAGGCCTTGGCATCCCCTCAGGAGGTGGCAGTTAGGGAAAGGTTCCATTTGGTACAGCTCCAAATCCTACACAGACAACAGATTGGTCAAAATGAGAAGACAGGAGGACTTCATCTGTCATAGGCAGTGCGGGTGGGAGGGAACGTTTTTTTCATATATGCTGGGGTTGCCACACAATTTAATCCTTCTTGGAGAGGGTGGTGGTGTGCATGAACAAAGTATTGAGTTGAACATCGCCTTTTCTGCTATTTGGTGTCTCCTGAACATATGGGATGCAACAGACTTAAATAGGATGGTTGAAATCTGGATGACATTGGGTAGGGTGTTTGCCAAACGCAACATAGCATGATCATGGGGGGGACATATTAACACCACTAGTAGCTGAGAGAAAATAAGACATAGATTGGTACATGGTGGCTGAAAAGATGGTCTACAAAAGTAGAGGCTGTAATACGTAATGTGGAAAAGTGTGGGGCAAATGTAATGCTTATAGGGGGCCCATGTACTGTACCTGCTGTAGCAGTTGCTGGGGCGACACCCCTTAATGTGACACCTTTATCCAGGGTATAGGAGGGAGGGGTGTGAGCTTCTCTTAACAATGAAGTATAAGTTATCCTAATCTCAAATGTGTATTTGTTTGTGAAAAGCTGACAGCTTATATGCCGCCTTGAATTTATTAAACAGATGTTTCAAAAAAAATCTCTTGGGCCACGTGAAGATGTACAAGCAGAAACCTATTCCAGTTTAGGAATTGTTGGGTCAGGGAACGGGAAAAGTTTGGCCAGTTTTACCTTGAAAAGCTCCTGTGTGCAACCTCCAACAGGCATACCTGTTGCCTCCACTCCATGTTACGTCTTTCATGAGTACTGAGGGTCTGATTTATGAAAAGTTAGCGCCGCCTTTACTTTCGTTGGGTGAAGAGAAAAAGAGATTCATTAGTGTAGCCATCTTCATACCTTAGAGTAAGGTCCAGTACTCCAAGTGATCTAGTGCCAGCCACAATAGATTAGGTAAGTGCCAGGCTAGGCCTTCAGAACCCTGTAGATCTCATCTTTTCAAATTGACACTTGTGCCCTAATGAGAGAAACACGCCTAAAATCAACATATGATCCTGTAACATTCCCCTGGGAGAACATCTAGAAAATTCACTGATTCTCACAGTTAAATTGGCATTATTGTTATAAATCAGGTCCTCCAAAATCCAGAAATTCACCCGCTATGCTCTGCTACACAAACTGTAACTTGCAGTTACTTGACGAAAACCATAACTCGTCCCCCAAACAGTGTATGTGCAGAAAAGGAATCTGTTAGGAACAAGTGCTGGCAAGGCGCTACATATACATTGAAAAGTGTTGTGCTGGAGGGGCGGAGTCTGACTGCCGTCTGAAATGGCCGCCTCAACCTAGAGCTCCGAGGCTGGAGGGGAGAAGGATTACCCAAACAGCTGTCAAAAAGCCTCCTTGGAGTCAGAATGAAAGGAAATATACATGTGATAATAGCAACATAACTCTGAAGTTATTTTAGAAGTAAGAAATGCCAGTCAAAACTAGTTCTTAATTGAAGCCCTGAAGCCTGGCTACAAATCACCTGAACAGGCCCCTCAGCTGAGCAAAGAACAACACTTTCTGTCAGGACACAGAGTCAGCTGCTGGGCTTTCTTTGTGTTTAAACTGGGAGGCTGCACCAGGGGAATTAAATTACTGTTGACCTTTGGTTGAACTCTCCACACAGCACAGGGAAGCCTCTGACAAGTCTCAACTCTGAGGTATTTTCTCTTCACTTAACTGTTCAGACTCCATTACCTGAATGTGTGAGCACAGGATTTTCTTGTCAGCTGAGTGTGTGGAAGGAAATACAGCCAGTTCCTTAACAGATAAGTGGAATTCCCTTTCTTGAAAGGCTGCTGTAGGGGAAACATATGGACTTTCACTTCTGAGGTATTTCTCTTCATTTGACAGTTTAGAGTCTGCTACCAATTAAGTAAATGCTGGAATTCCTATCAGCAGAGGGTGTAAAGCGAATTTGGATAGGCAGGCAAAACATGTGAGCTATTTCTGATTCACTGATTCGCAAGGACACCTGTCTGAAAGCATTCAGTCATTATTTTTTAAAATTATAGAAGTCTGTGGCAAAGACTAATTCTGTCAGGAAACACAGCCAGCTGCTGATGAGATGAGTGAAAGGCTGCTGTAAGAGAAGCCTCTGACAACTCTCAACTCTGAGGTATTACTCTTCACTTAACTGTTCAGGATCCATTACGTGATTATGTAAGCACAGTAATTTCTTGTCTACAGGTGTGTGGCGTAAATACAGTTTGGCAAGTGAGTGTTGTACACCATTCCTACAGCTGAGAGAGTTTGTGAAAATTACTCATTCTATCAGGAAACACAGACAGTTTCTGAAGAGATATGTGAAATTCCTTTCCTTGGATGTCGAAAGGCAGCTGTATGAGAAGCATATAAACGTTCACTTCTGAGATATTTTTCTAAATTTGACAATTCAGACTCTACTACGAAATTACATAAATGCCGGAATTCCTACCAGCAGAGGGGGTAAAGTGAATTTGGGTAGGCAGGCGAAAACTGTACAACATTTCTGATGCACTGTTTCTCAGCGACACCTGCTTGAAAACATATAGCCATAATTTTAAAATCCCAGATTTCTGTCACCATTTACAGTGTTAATATCTACCTACTTTGTGAGTCAATTAGATATCATATTTGATTACTAAGCTGTACTTATGTATTGTCTTCTATAACAATAAAATATAACAGTATGGCCAGTGGCAAATCTAATAGAAAGCCTTTGTTTACACAAATAGTAGGGAACACTGTACCTCCAGGCACATCTACTATTGTCCCACAAGACATTGCTTCTATGGACCTTATTTTAAAAGAGATCTCTGCCGTGGGGCAAAGATTGGGATCTATGGATGTAAAAAGTTCAGATCTCGCAACAGAAATGAAGACAATACGGATGGATCTAAACTCTTTTCATTCCAAAGTGGAAATTTTAGATCAAAGAACCACTTTTTTGGAAGAGAAATTAGATAATGCAGAGCATTGGGGTACGGATATCTGGCACCTAAAACAAAAAGTTATAGATTTGGAAGACAGGGCCCGAAGAAATAACATTCGTTTTTATGGAATTCCAGAAAAAATAGAAGTCAATAATGATGGGAAGAACTTGCTACTAACGTTAATACCGCGGCTACTGAACATATCTTTTGAGCATCCCCTTGAGTTGCAGAGAGCTCACAGAATTCGACCAAGAACTTCAACTCTTGAATCTAGACCTAGATCGATTATAGCATGCCTCTTACGTCATGAACAGGTCCGCCAAATATTAACAGCTGCTCGTAAACATGGTCCGTATGACTTGGAAGGCCATAAAGTATTTATTGCTGCAGACTTCTCCACTGAAACCAATGCCAAACGAAAAGCGTTCCTGCAACTTAGGCCAAGACTTCGCAAATGGGATATCAAATATGGTCTTTTAGAACCTGCCACAATGTGGATCACAATGGATGGGAACTCAAGGTATTACACAGAGCCTGAGGATCTGGTACGCTTCCTGGACAGTTTGGATGACTAACATATGGACTCAACGCCACTGGACAAAACATCTATGAATAGTCCGCTTCAATTACAGAAAGATCCACAAAGCCATTGCACCGGTAGATTACACGTCCGTACCTTTAAGAAACAGTTTGACAGAGATAAAGCAGTCCACTGCGTAAAGTCACTCACACAGGAAAATCCCAGAGACAAATCGAGATCACCTCTAAAGTCACCCACGACTTTTAATAAAGTAACTGATGCTCAACCATCCACTATCACTTCTTCCAGCTAGATGAGTATATTTATACATGCTATGTATTAATATAATGTTATTAGTGTTTTACTACAGTTATTAATTCTGATGGATATGATTTATTTCCTATCCTCATATATTGCTGTTGAATAACTATGTTCATTTCCTACTGTGTTTGTATTTGCAGATTTGATCTTGGATAGATTTTATAACTCCATGGAGTGTTTTTACTTATAATTTATTTACCATGAGTGGTTTTCCTTTCCTCCCCTCCAGAGTCTGGGTTTCGAATTGAGGTTTAGACCCACCGACGAAAGATACATATTATTTGATCTACAGTGTTCTTTTACATTCTAGCATTTAGAACGGTGTACTTACACCATTTAGAGTTTAGTGTTAACAATATTTTATGATTATAGTTCCACATATTGGTTTCAGGTTTACTATACTCCAGATAGTTTTTTTTTCTCCTCCAGTAAGTTCTCATTATCACATTACCATATAATTTATCTACTTCCTTTTCCCTTTTTTAGCATTTTGACACTGTTTCACACAGTACAAATATACTCTAACATTTTTAGTCATCATCATGAAAACAAGTCCTATGCAAATTGTCTCTCTCAATGTCAATGGCTTTACTAATTACATTAAAAGGAAGAAAATTATTTCCTATTTAGCCTCCAAACATACTGACATTGCTCTCATCCAGGAGACTCATCTATCGGATATAGAATCAGAAAAATTAAAACGAGATTGGGTAGGCCAGATTCTTTACAGCTGCAAATCCCCTTCTCACATATCAGGAGATGCTACATCCCACACTACTACTAGAAAAAGTGGTGTAGCCGTTCTAATATGGAAAACACTGCAATGCCAAATACTTCAGTCATGGTCAGATGAGGATGGTAGATTTTTTTAGCGAAGCTTAAAGTTAGTAACAATATATTAGGAGTGGGTTCCATTTATGCCCCTGTTGGGACTAAAGCCCCCTTTTTCCTTCATCTAAATAGAATTCTAACAGAAATGGGAATTTCCAGAATAGTTTTGGGAGGCGATTGGAATCTTGTGCCAGATGTGATCTTAGACAGGACAGGTCCCCTGGACACAACTCATGGTAGAGATAGAGCCATACTGGGAGACATCAGAGAAGATCATGGTTTGATTGATATCTGGCGTTTACTACATCCATCAGATAAGGGGTTTACATATCACTCGACAGTACATGATTCCCATTCTAGAATAGATTACTTCCTTATTTCACATTCTATTACACCACAAGTACTAGATTGTGATATTTTATAAATTGCACTGTCAGATCACGCTCCTATCAGTCTCCAGCTTGATTGGGGTCTGAAAAGCCCTTGTAGGAAACCATGGAGATTAAACATATCGCGCTACAAACTACCGACAGAAAAGTCACAATTACAATCACATTTGACTACTTAAATGAAAGATAATAAAGGATCAGTTTCTTCTCCACAAATCTTATGGGCAGCCGCAAAAGCCACTATTAGGGGGCAAATTATGAGGGATTCTGCCATAACAAATAAACGCAGAATAGAACAACAGGCCATTTTGGAAAATGATATCAAAACACTGACATATACTCATTTTAGTAATCCAACTGAAGCTTCCAGATGCAGATTGGAAAAAGCTGAGATGGAACTTAATACACTATATACTTCCAAAGCAGAATATATGCTATATAGACTTAAGGCTCGCAATTATGAACAAGGAGAAAAAGCAGGCCGTTTACTAGCGGCACGATTAAAACAGCGAGAAGCTATTACAGCTATTCCAGCTATATATAACCCTGAGGGTAAACTAATAACTGAGACTCAAGCAATAGCTAATACGTTTGCAGATTATTATACCAAGTTATATAGTTCAGAAGTTGATGATGACCTCCTCAAAGAACAGGAATTCTTTGATAAAATAACACTCCCCTGTCTCAATAAACAGGACCAGCTCATACTGACTGGCGAAATAACAAAGGATGAAATTGAGCAAGCAATCTCCAGTCTCCCATACAATAAAGCACTGGGAGAAGATGGTTTTCCTGGGGAATTTTACCGTTGGGTAAAGCCAGAAGCAATAGATGCCCTTGATGAGGTTTATAAAGAAGAAGAGGAAACTGGTAGTCCCTCCTCACTTTCAAATAAAGCTATCATAACTGTCCTTCCCAAACCTGAGAAAGATCCATTATACTGCAGGAACTATCGTCCGATATCTCTTCTGAATACAGATTCAAAGCTATTAGCCACCATTCTTGCCAAAAGACTCAAACAAGTTATCTCTAAACTCATACATAATTCTCAAGTTGGATTCATGCCAGGCAGAAACTCTCGTAGCCATCTCCGCACTTTGGCTCACATACTTTGGTTTTCCAAGGATGCTGGAGAAGACAGAGTAGCATTATCCTTAGATGCCGAGAAGGCCTTTGACCACATTGAATGGAGCTATATGTTCCGTACATTGCATAGGTTGGGATTAGGTGATGATTTTATCTCTAAGGTTAAATGGTTATACAAGACACCATCTGCACAAGTGAATTGTGGAGGTTTCCTTTCAAAAACCTTTTTAGTGCAAAGAGGTACCTGCCAGGGTTGCCCTTTATCGCCCCTCTTATTTCTTCTTGCACTTGAACCACTGGCTGCAGCAATAAGACAGTGTTCACAAATAGCAGGCATTCCTACACCAGCAGGCATCTCAAAACTACTTCTATAGGCGGATGACATATTACTCACACTTACAGATCTACCTACTTCACTCTCGGCACTCATGTCTACTATTTCTCACTTCTCAAACATTTCTGGATACAAAGTCAATTGGAATAAGAGTGAAGCTCTCCCATTGTCCCTGGGCACAACAAAAGCAGCTATCTTAGGCTGCAATTTTCAATGGAAAGCAGATCGCCTGAAGTATCCAGGTATTTATATCAACACTGGTTTAGAACGTATGATTCAAGATAACTTAGATCCACTCATTGCTAAAACGAAGTCAGAATATGAAAAATGGTCCCATCTTAACCTGTCACTTTGGGGCAGAGTCCAGGCAGTGAAAATGATTGTAGTGCCTCGTTTCACATATGTTTTAGGTATGTTACCTTTGACAGTTAAAATATTAATACTGCGAGACATTGACAAAGGTATTAAAACTTTTATTTGGGGATCTCTGAGACCTAGACTCAAAATCTCCAAACTGATTGCTCGCAGGCGATCTGGTGGCCTTAGTTTACCATGCATTGAACATTACTATACAGCCCTCCATTTATCTCAACTGGTTAACCTTTGGCCAATACAGGATGACCCCCCACTATGGGTTCTTATTGAAAAGAAATCTTTACAGGTATCTTCAGGTTTGCAAATGTTTTATACTCATAAATCGCCTGCTTTACAAAGTTCTACCCCTATTATTCAGTCTATGCTTAAGATTTGGATACACTCCCACAAACTCCTTAAGAGTAATCCGAGGCTACATAATAAGGCTCCCATATGGCATAACGCTGATCTTAGAATAGGGAAACAGACAATTTCCTGGGATACATGGGAGAGAGCAGGTATTCTAATGGTGGATCATTTATTCACTTTAGAAGGCGAACTTAAAACCTTTACGATGCTTCAGATAGAATTTCAACTCCCTAGCTCTCAAAAGGGGAAATACTTACAATTGAAACAAGCTCACTTAGTAGACTAGGACCATTTCCGTAGATACCTGAGGATTCCCCAGTCGTACAATACTTAAAAACTTGGGGGAAATTGAAAGGAGCGGTCTCTGGATTTTATAATCTCATTGTGCATAAACTACATTTATCACCATTACTAGCACAACTCCACGTCAAATGGCAAGGATTACTTAATGTAGCGTATTCCAATGAGGACTGGACGGATGTTGTTTTGAACATGGATAAAGGAATCAGAGAGGCAAGAATGAAATTTACTCTTTTCAAAATTCTTCATAATTGGTACTGGTCACCACAAAAACTCAAGACAGCAGGTTTACTACACCATTCTACCTGTTGGAGGTGTCCTCATGAGGACTGTGATATCCTACACATTTTATTTCGATGTCCAGTTTTGACAGAATACTGGTCTTCTATAACTTCCTCTATACACAGAGCTATACATGTGCCCATTCCTTTAACAGAAAAATTAGTTATATTACATGATGTTACTGATCTCCCAAATCTAACAAACCATACAAGACGATTGATTGCTATTGCACTCACTGTAGCAAAAATGTGTATATTACGACATTGGAGAACACCACAACGTCCTACGCATGATGAATGGCTTATTGAAATGTATAACATGGCATCATATGAAAAGCTGATTTACAGATTGCAAGATAATGTTGGGATTTTCATCCAAATTTGGAAACCCTTTCTAGCTAATACATATTCTATTAATATTCACACGTAAACGTTTTCTCATTCTCTGTCTCCTATCTTCATTAAGACATTTTTATTATTGTTTTGAGTCATGCTGTTATTAAGACAATTGACATCTCACCCATTAACACTGTTATTTTAAGTAGGACTTACTGTTCACCAATTCAACACTGCTGAATTGGCAGGAATATCTGCATTTGAAATGTTATATATGTGGATTTGCGTGATATTACTATCTCGACTGTCTTCTAACAACCTATAATATATGGTTTAATACATATTGCATAATTCTTTCTTTCCAGATTTTCTGTTATAGGTCTACTTCTAAGAGTTAATGCACAGTTGGATGCCTTATAAATAATCTCATATATTGCATTTATTGATATATGTATAATGTTTTTTGTTGTTGTTTTTTTTGTGTTTAGAAATCTGAGAAGTCAATATTTCATAATATTTTTCATATATGGCCATAATTTGATGTATTGTTTCTCTATTTAACAGTCTGTATATTGACATGTACTTCTCAATAAACATATACTAAAAAAAAAAAGAAAAGTGTTGTGCTGCAAGCAGACCACTGAATGATACCAAAGCCCAACGTGCAATATGTGGAGCTGTTACTAGAACAGATTCAGACATGTAGACTGGGTGGAGCCCTGATAGTTCAGCAGTTGTCATCAGAGGAAAGCTGAATCTCAATTAAATGCTCATTCCATAAGCCCTGATGTTCATGGTAAGAAATAGGTGTGAGTAATACCAGAAAAAGGTCATGACTGTTGTTGTAATCTGACTGAGAATCCAAGGAGTACATAAATCTAAATTAACTATTGTGCTTCACTCCTAACTCTTATCAGCGACATAGCTTCAGGTGGTGTTTGGGGTGTTACACCCTGTATTCTGTAGTGAATAGTTGGGTACAAGTGCTTTCAGTTGGGTTATGTGAAGTGTCTGTCAGATTTCACCTGGAAATTTTACATGCCTATGCTTATAAAAACACATACTCTCTTCTATGTTTTGAAAGCCTTACAAATGTTGATAGTGTGAAAAATATTGTGTTTTAGGTACCACTAACACTCTGCACTTTTCTAGCTTTTCACCAACGACGGCTGCACCAGATATCAAGGCGAGGGGCAGGCGGGGATGGGGAGAATAAAAAAACAAAAATCTTACCTTATCAGTGCAGTTTCTCCAGCACAGCTGTGTACATGTGTGTTTGGCTGGCCGTCTGAGGCTGGCCAAACACATATGCGTACTTAAGTGCACTCTCTCCTTCTCCAACCTCCCGCCTCCCTTCACATGCTGCTGGCTGAGCCAGCAGCTGAAAGATTAAATAATAGTGAAATATTGTTTTATCTTTCATCTCCTGGCTGAGCCAGGGGGGCAATGCTCCTTCGCCATTGCGAAGGAGCCGCCCCTGCTTTCCACTGCCTCTTGAACTCCCTTCATGGTCTGTTTCTCACATAATGTGTTTGTAACAAGATGTCCCAGCATGATTGTTGGGAAATCTGAAGCTCACACCCTCACAAATATATTGACCAAGCTATGCCCCCACAGCGGCGGCTGCCACAAATATCAAAAGGAGGGGCAGGAACCGAGGGGAAGGGGACAGAGACAGAGGGGGTAAAATAAATTTTATGAAAACAGCTAACCTTACCGCCATCTCTGTCTCCTGCCACCTCGCGCTCCTCTTCCTTCCATGTGGTAGCTCAGCATTCGCTGGGACACCAGTACAGTCCCCCAGCAATCCTGGCGCTTCTTACATGCTAAACATAGCTTGCAAGCAGCGTCAGGATTGGTCTGAGTGGCAGTCAGAGTACAGTGCAAAATGTATAGCTTTGCAAGACATCATTTGTCTGCTTTTTTAAAATTAATATTCTAAAATGCTTCTTCATCCTTCTTAGAACAGTAAAATATATTTTTTTAATATCCAAAGGAGGTGCTGAGGCATCACGGCTCATGGACATGCACGCACACGCATCAGCAGTCATCTTTAAATATATTTTCTTTATTAGAAAGACCATTCAGAGACATTCGTCCATGTGTGCACATGTATTGTACCTCAGTAGCAGCACCCTGGAATGGTTTTCTCATAAAAAAAAATTCAAGATGACCACCCGTCCATTCACATGCACGCACGTGCATTTTCATTTTGTTAATGCCAAAGCATACAAGTGCTGCCAAAGTCTAAAACTCAACAATAATCTTTTAAAGGCAAGGCCAATTGACTTTTCCAAAGCGTGTTCTTTTAATAATGATTTAGCCTTTAAAACCCAATTGATTATGAAATAAGGACCCAAATGAAACCATGGCTTTGTGTCTGTGAGTGCCTCCTGCTCATTGTAAGCATGAACGATTAGAAAATAAACTGTAAGGTCTACTCTGACCCTTTGACTTAAAGCACCAAAGCTTTTTAGCCACAATCGTAATTATCATCAAATGAGTCTGTATATATATTTTGATAGGCGGGGCACCAAGGCTGTAAACCTCTGGGAGTCGATTGAAACTCCTACTCAGTTTCTTTGTTCAACAACTACAGGCCAAGAACATGTAAATATATCGATGTTGTAGGTTGGCCAAACCTATGTTTATAACTATCCTCAACCACTGCAATGACTCATAGCTTTCTTCAAATGTACTTGGCTTAAATTTATAGTTGTCTATAATATGAAAAATTCTCTATCTCTTACAAAACAAACACCAGACTGAACTGAGATAGTCCCTAGTGATGGTTCAACTGGATTACTGTAACCTGATAAACACAGGATTACCAATATAGCTGATGGATGAAACACAAAGGTTTAAATATTAGATAACCAAACTTCTCTAAACCCTCAGACACAAAGATCACTGTTAAAAGTCTTTACACTACCCACAGCAACTATCGAAACAGGGCCTGGGTAAGCCTGCAAAAGTTGGCTCTCCATTTCAGTTCAGACAGAAGCAACACTCATTCAGCTCTACCTGATTATCAACATGTCTACCGATATCAGAATGGAAAGGCAGATTCTTGGTCATCCAGGAGCCTAGAATATAAAATGCTTAAACCCCATCTTGAAAGCAGAGGTCAACCAAGAAGTTCCAGAAAACAGAACTCTGTAAGGCAGACTTCGTACTAAAGCTTTTTGATGATGAGAGTAGCGATGTATAGAGAGTAGGTGTATCTTTAACCCAGATTCTATTGGACTTTAACACTTCATTATGAAAATTTTGTTTCAAACCCTTAGACTGTAACTAATCCTGACCTAGATATTGCAACATGTAACTCAATTTTGGGACCAACACAAATAACAGAAACTGCTATAAGATCTGTTATAGACCTTTCCTTTAGCCATGCTGACATGAGAAAACATCATCATATCTCTGTCTGCAATTAATTACTAATGAAAATGTTACCTTAAGTATATCTACAGATGATATTGGCAATTGTTCTCTTTGTTTTAATTCAGGCCATTCAGAAGACAACTCAGTGCTCTCAAAGGGTACCCGAAAAGGTGAATCAATTTAGAGCTCTTTAAATGTGGAAGCAATGACTAAGCTGTCCAGGCTTAAAATGATATCCTTAGTGCAGACAACATTTTAAAGTATGCTGAAGGCCATGTTTTTAATAAACATCCAAAAAGCAAAATAAATAGTTCTACACAGGGCCATGACATCAGGGATTATTTATGGATCTTACAATGGCATAAAGGGAAGTTTGGAAGCTCCAAACACAGCAATACATCTAGGAGACAAGGATCCAAATGAATCATGGAACTCTTATGTCTCCAAATACAGCTAAAGTTTTTAATGATACAACACCTTATTACCTAACTTAATAATTAGAGATAAGAAAGGTCTTGCTTCTAATTGCCAGACTTACAACCCCTCACAGAAATGACCAAGTCTTTGTAATACAAGCCTCACCCAAGATAAGGGATAGCCTACACAAATCATTATGGAAAATGGAAAGCCTGTGGGATAGTAAATAAGCAAACAGCCAAGTTTCAGTGAATCCTCGGGTCCCCATATCACAATTTCTCCACCACTGCGGTACACTACGGATCTCCTGTGTTTTAAGCCCAAAAACAAGGAGAAGTGGAAATCTAAATTTTGTTCCCTGACTTGAAAAAGGCTGCTTGCAGCTTTTCAAGTCACAAAGCCCATATAGACATGAGTTCTAAATGTAGTGGGCATATGTTTTGTTAAAGTGTGCAAGGTCAGAAAAAAGGCCTGTTCTATTCAACATTTGTTGCCTCAGCAACCAATAAAAAGAGACTGGACAGACCTGAGCGCAATTGATACTGAGCAATGAGAAGGGCTAAGAGAGGCTGGAAACTTCAAAACTCAAAACTGTTCCTCCTCTTTTAACAAAGCGCAGTTGTTTAGTTTCCACCCAAATAGGGCAACATGACACCCCCGGGCACCAATGTCATAAAATGAGAAGTATCCCCATGACTGGCTACACCTACCTAGAGAAACAATTACAGTCACAGTAAGAAATTATGGGCCAGATTTACAAGGCCCTTGCACCCCTTAGCACCACATTTGAAAGAGTTTTTTGCCGCACCTGTGACGCTAACGGGCCACTACCATAGCGCCATATTTACAAGGTGGCACAAACTAGGTTTGCGCCATCTTGTAAACCCTATGTGCCACATCATGCATAATATATGCATGATGTATGCAAAGAGTGTGTTCCCTCGTTAGAGGGTCGATAAAAAAGGTGCAATGGAATCTACAAGATTCCATTGCACCATTTCTAGCATTATTTTTAACGCCTGCTTAAAGCAGGTGTTAAAATGAGGTTCCCACAGATTTCAATGGGCCTCTTAACACTATACTGGATTAGCATCACTTTTTTTTACACTAATTCAGTATAGCGTTACAATAGGCTAAAAAAAATGATGCTATTGCCCCGAACATGCACCATGGTGCGCCGTATCCCATGGTGGCTTTAGGGGACGCAAGTGGGCCACCTTTTCGTAAATATGGCCCTATGTTTGACAATGCTTCAAACTTTAGATCCTCTCCTCCTAGGCCTAATATCTGGCATAATTGCAGCCCATGAGGCATGGTCGTTTGAGTGATTGTTCCTAGGTGGTGAAACAGTCCACAAATCCAGACATCCTGATATGGAATGCTCATTGTTTTAGAACAGTGCTGAATTAAAAAATATTGCTAGAAAAGGTGGGCAAGTTTTCTATCATGTGTATCAGAGGCGGCTCCTTCGCTATGGCGGATGAGCGTCGCCCCCGCCAGCAGCAACCGCTGCAAATCCTTTCACAATCAAAGGATAATAAACTAGGTTTATTATCCTTTCATTGTTAAAGGGGCAGGCATTGGGGGTGATGGGACAAGGGGAGTGCACTGTGCACTTCCCTGAGTGCGCAGGTGTGTTTGGCTGGCCCTCCCGGGCTGGCCAAGGACACATGCGCAGCATCTCTCTCCAGCCTGGCACTGTGTTGCCAGGCTGGAGAGAGCAGGAACAGGCTCCCAGTCTGCCTGGAAGCGTCCTGGTTGGGCACTTCCAGCCAATCCTAATGCTGCTCTAAGCACCGTCAGGATTGGCTGCTGGGCAGGCTGGGAGCCTGTGCGTGTGTAGGAGACGGGAGAGTGGCGGTGACGGCACGGCACAGCCTGGAGGTACTTTTTTTTTTTGTATTTATTTTTTTAACATCCCTGACCCCCACCCCACCAGTGCGCCACCCGCCCCACGCCCCACTAACTACCACAAGATGTGACTGTGCTTTACGACGCAACCTGGTTATGGACGAGCAGCTTGGTTGAAGGTTTTGCTATCTTCACTAAAGGTGCTAAATTGATAAGGGACTGGTCGTCCCTTGGGTGAACACCCTATACTGGTGACATTTGCTAGAATTTTTATAATCCTTGAAACAACATAGAATTGGATTTTAGTAAGTTTTACTTTGTTAAACAATTCTCGAAATGCCTGCTGTTCTATTGTATGTTTTAATCTTTATATACCCCCAAATGTGTGTCAAGTTTAATTGAAAATGTTATGAAATTTGATCATGACCTGTCTGATTTAGGAAGTCAATATCCTAAAATGCTCTGTGTGTCAATCCATTCTCTACAGACATCCTGCCATATGAGGTGCCATTTCCATTTAGTTCCACCTAGACTGGTTTACTTGAGCGCAGCTCTTGGATCATAACCAGTAGACCGTAAGGAATATTATAAGACTTAAGTTTATTCCATAGGAGGTTCTGGTCCACCATGTCAGAAGCAGCCTGGAAATCCAAAAAACAGCAACATAACTTGCCAGTTTTTACTATGGTTTTTCTTTCCATAGACCAAAAGCACCATGCAGTGGTCTATTTTAAAATAATTTGCAACAAACCCACTGGTTTCCTTGGTATCAAAGCAATGCCTTGGTGCAGTATTCTAAATATTTAAAGGGGGGTTATACCAGCAGTTTTCTAGGAGATATCAAGCAATGAAATCACACAATAATTAGGTGAACATCACAATCATTGTTTTTTAATAAATTGTTTTAATAAAGTTATTCACCATAAATCGGGGATTTCACTCTTCATTATAACACACTAAAAAAGAGGCTTAATACTGAGGCCCAGTACATGTGGTCAGCATAGAATATTGAGGTAGGATGGTTGTCAGGGCCTCCTCTTGAAGATGATTCACACTTTTAATAACCTCTGTAATAAATCCCACCTTCTAAAGCTGAAATTGGGCTGGGTATAAACAATACTGAATATCCTTAGAATAATGTGCTTCTTCTAAGTGCTTTTATATAATGCAGAGATATACCAAACCAATTTATTCTCAGGCACTGAGTACTACAAGCTATATATGTTTATACATTTAGCACATTATTTTAAAGGAGCCAGATTTTTAAAAAAAAATTCTTGTACAATTGCTTCTTTCATTTTAGACCACCTGGCCTAGTAGAACTGAACTTTCTTTTGAAATGTGTGAAATGTGTTTCTCCTGCTCTTCAGCTCACAAGTGTCACCAAGACTATTTGTTTTAATCAATTTACTGTACTTTGAATTTAGTTCCTTACTCAGGTTATAGTACTGAGTGTCCCCATCACATGAGTACTCTGTTAATGAGCAGGTTGCATGATTCAAAGCCAAAAGTTCCAGAAAAGCATTCAAATTTCTTTTCAGCTCTAATCTTACATAATTTGCCTGAATTATCATCAGAGATTTTGACTGAGACCATAAACAAGATCTAGATATAAATCAGAATTCACAATTTTAGTACATTGTCCCTTAAAATGTCCTTTATAGTGAGATGATCACTAACTCCAAGGTCTATCATGGTAAAAGTTTCCGCAAGCTTAAAATGTTCACATGAAACAAAATAATACTCAGTTGGGGCAATTTGCTTGCCAATTCTGAATGTATCACTAACAGGGAAACTACGGTAAAAGCAGCCATTGAGATTAACTAGGTTCAGTTTCTCTAGAAGTATTATCCCTTCTTTGGCCTAATTTAGGCAGTTCTTTGCCACTGAGAGTAAGATTGGTATCCCAAGAAATGACAATTGGTCAGACATTTCTTCAACAACGTAAGTTAGATAGTTTTAAATTATGTCCCCATGTTATTAAAAGCATAGATAATGGATATGACATCTTAAGTAAGACAGGTCATGACGTGTTCCAAGAATCTGTTTGTGCCTAGGACCACTGGAGAAGTTTAGGTTAACATCTGAGAACCCTTCAAGCTACAAGTAAGTGTTTCCTATGCTGCAGCAGTCACAGCATAAAACCCTTTATTCCTTTGAGCATTTTTACCTTATTACTTTAATTCTGACCTCCTTACAGGCAAGCGATATTAAGGTCAGAACATCTGTGGGTTGCCAAAGGGCCCTCTTCTTATGAGGATTTTTTAGATTAAGATGATATTTGAAGGACATGCCCAATGTACTCTTTAGGAAAGTTTTGCTTTGTGGCACTTTTGCACATAATCATGGACTGCTCCCCTGTGTGAGATCTATATTATCATCATCCATTTCAAATACAAAGCATTAGATCTCCATGTGAATGTGGTCAGCATGTCAATACACTAAAGAACACTTGCTGTTGGGTATCAACATTATTATACATGTAACCATTTGTTTATGTTTATGTTTGTCTTTTCGTAGGCTATAGTGACACCAATGGTAGTCTCCTGAATAGGGGTGAAGGAGTGTAGCTTGGCTGTGCCACTACATCTCTGAAATAAGAATGCAAAGGGTGGTCACTTTCTAGTGGTCAAAATTTGGTGGTCACATTTTGTATAACATGATGAAGTGTTTTTATGTAATTAATGCACTGCAAAGTATACGAGTGGTGTGCACCATTGCATATAACATTTAAGTAAAGTTTCATGTATATCTATTTGAAACTAACACTTTGAACGTAGTATTATGAATAATCATTTTGTATATTCTCCAATGTAATGCTTAGAATTAATTGAATCATCTGAAAATATATTCATGTTTTATTAACTTGGCTGGAGTGAAGGCCTACACCCATATTTTTCTTTTCACAATTAACTTTCAATGTGGAATTTGTTTTCTTAAATGTTTTCTCTCTGAGATGCAGGTGTTAGGAGGTGAGACGGAGTTAACAAGAAGTGTATTGTGTGAATTATTTAAGTGGACAGCTGTAATTTTTTGATTTAGCAGATACCAAAGAGTATCAAGATTGGATGTGTGAGGTCTCTGAAAGTTGTAACTTTTAGTTAAAAATGATAGGGGGTTCAATCAAGAACCTTCGACTGTGATGTCATGGTCTTGGCAAACTGTGATTTAAAGAAGGTTTAGTTAGTAAAAGATCATGTCCTTTCCTACCCTCAGAGTTGAATGGACCCTTCAGAAGTACACACCTCACACTTTAATTTTATGTGGCTTCATGCCACATGCACCTCTCTATACAGAATATTCCACAGAATTTTTGTTTGCTGACCTTTCTCAACTATTTTAAATAGAATTAGAATAGTTTAGGGTTTAGTTTAAATGGTTAGGCAGGAGAACTTGGATCTGGTGACGACGAACTACATGATTTTTCTGGTTTTCTGTTTTGTGGCAATCGATGTCTTGGTCTTGAATATGCTGACTAAATTTAATCTTGTACGACACTTTAATTCTCCTTTGGTGTTTTTATATATCTATACTATTGTGTTGAGACTCATTTATGTAAAATTGACCTTGAGTCTGTAATAAAGCCCCTATGAATCTCGGATTTGACTCTGAATATTATTGTGTGGCAATTGGGTTGCACGGATATTGTTTAAATAATTTGATAACTGTTACTCCGTACCCCTCGGAACTGAGAAAAGAAAAGATTCAATGGATGCCAAAAATAGAGTGAGGGCCCCAGGCTCCACAGGTGCAACAACCTTTGGGTATTATTACAGAATTGCATACATTACTTATCAGGTAATTGTTTCTCTATTCATTCTTTTTGAATCTATGAGCTTCTTATGTAGATTAGGCACACATTTTGGTCCTGAGGAATTGCTATATCCTATTGGGGACGGTTTAAAGCAAGAAACATGTTGATATTTTTGGATCTTTGGTAATATTGACACTCTCAGTGGTCTACTTTTGTTTTTAATCTTAACAAAGGCTTCCCATAACTAAAACATGTTTTAGGCAATATTTAGTTAATTTGAACCTTTTCCACTTTCCAATTCCTAATCACTTAATTGACAAATCTTCTTTATGAAAACACTAGCGCCACACTAACCTGGCCCTCTAGGTTTCTGTGAAAATGATCTCTGGCAAAGACACTTTAGAGGGGCCCGTTGGGCATTGCAGCACCAACCCAACGAGCAGCACAGACTGATGATGAAGCATGCCACCATTTGGTGGGTGAGCTATTGTGCTCCACAACTATTCTGCCTAAGATATGTTCAGAAATTTATGAACTATATATGATTTGGACAAAGTAACTTCTTCATTCTCCTCGGAACTGCACACTTTACCTTTATTTGCAATGTATATTTAGGTGGGTGTCTACTGGACCATCAATCCTCTCTTCCCCTCCTTCTTTAGATTCGCTGGAGACTCACCTGCTTAGCACTACAATAGCCTCTATGGTGATAGTGTTCTTTACAAATCTGCATAACAATATATACTTATAAACTACTTAGAATAGACACCATGTACATACACACTTCTTTAACAAAGAGTATGCAAACATGAATGCCTGCACTATAAACCAGTCTGCAAATGTACCCTTAAATATGAGTTAGCACTTCTTTAGGTGAACTGGTAATTTTAAAAATACACACATATGCTTGGTTCTATGATGGACTAATGCACTGTCATATTTATAACTGATGTATTTTAGACTTTTTAACACTTTTAGATTACTATCTAAAGCTAGGCATGCTAGACCCAGTGCTTTGGATTTAGCACATATACTACTATATCAAAAGTATCCTGCCTGTAACACATCAGCATGTAAGGAATGCTTGCTATAGTTCAGTTCAGTTCAATTCTTCATTCAGCACATTAGAGTGGCCATTAAAGTACATAAAGCTCTTTACCAATAAACGTATAGTAAACAAATAAATCACATAAAAGAATAGAAACGTTTTCCAAATCCCCAAATTCATATTTATTCCAGCAGTAAACATTTTCCTACATATATCGCTCCCCAGATATAATGTGTAGTGTTAAAACAGATCAATTGATTTTCAAGTGCAAAAATATAGCTAATAGCTGGCTTATAGCTCCTTATGTTTTTTGCAATGAAGATGGGTTTTAAAAATGCCCTTCTTCAAACCTTTATAGAAACCTCAAAAGAAGATAAAGGGCCTGATTACAACTTTGGCGGAGGGGATTAATCCGTCCCAAATGTGACGGATATCCCGCCCGCTGTATTACGAGTCCATTATATCCTATGGAACTTGTAATACAGTGGGCGGGATATCCGTCACATTTGGGACGGATTAACACCCTCCGCCAAAGTTGTAATCATGCCCAAAGTGCTGTGTGCTCTGTGTTGAAACACCATCACAAGGGCAAGGGATCAAGGCTGGCAGTCGCTTCTTCATTTCATGGAAGGCCACTAAGTAATGTACAGTACCTATCCATAGTCTAGGTAAGACATAACGATGCTGAAGATTGGTCACCCAGCTCAACTAAGTTTGGCAACCCTCAAAAGTATCCTGGGGCTTATTTACAAGCCCCTTGAGCCACTGTGGCATTATTTTGTTTGCCGCTGCATGACACTAGGAAGTCCTCTGAAGTGCACCACATTTACAAACTGGTACAATTGGACCACTTTTTAAAGCCTTACGCCACATCATACCTGCACCAGGTATAACGTATGCAAGGTAGGCGTTCCTCAGTAAGAAGCCACTCAGAACTTTTGCAGTGACATTCCACAAGATTTCACTGCGTCGTTCTGTGCCTTCATGCAAAACGCCTGCTCTAAGCAGGCCTTAAGCTGACGCAAGGCTTCTTAAAATGGGAGCCTTCCATGCAGGAGTAGTATCATTTTTTGAACACTAGTCTAGCAATGCGTGACAGCGCCACAGATGTGTCAGACTTTCTGATGCATCTGTGGAAATGTGCACAATGGAGCCCTGAATAGTAAATACAGTGCTACCACTGTGTCATGAGGGTGCAGGGCAGCGCAAGAAATCTGACGCATCGGAACCAATGCATCAGATTCTTGTAAATGAAACCCATATGTCAATGTGTCTGATGGCTCCAGGATCAAGTACTACTAAATAAGATTTCAAGATGGCTAAAATGCCTTAACGTTCGTAATCGGTGTATCGCCAATAAAAACCGGCTTACACTTCTTACGTTTTCACAAGCCATTGAATACATTTTTTGCCTTATTGATCTTCATCTTCCTAGATTCCATTAATTTCCCAAAAGCGTCCATCAGCCTCTGTAGGCTGACTGGCATCCTTGATAATAGGACAGCATTGTCTGCATACAATAGAGTTGGAACAGATCGACCCACCACCATGGGCACTTGCAGAGACCAAAGGGAGTTGTTAACCCCATTGATAAAAAGTGAAAAAAGGAACAGGGCCAACAAACAGCCCTGCCCGATACCCCTCTTGATTTTAAACAATGTGGAACACTCCCCTTTTGGGCCATAAAGAACCATTGAGGATAAATTCTCATATAGTTGTGCAAGGAAATTAACTTTATCAATCGGGGCTCCCAGAGCTGTCAGAGCTGTCAACATGGACCAGAGAATTCAGTGGTCTACCAGATCAAAGGAACTACTTAGGTCAGCAAAGCATAAATAAAGGTACCCTCACCTGGCTTTAGTGCACCTTCCTATGAGTAAATCAAGATTAATACACTGTTCCATTGTCCCTAAGCCTTTCCTGAACCCATATTTCACCTTGGTTATTATGGAATTATTCTCAACCCACTCCTCCAACCTACGCAAGAGCACCTTGTCCATTAATGTAGCTGAGAATTCCAAAAGGGAACTGGGACAATAGCACTTAGGGTCTGCTTTGTTGCCTTTTTTAAATATGGGGATTATAATTTAAACAGCCCAAGGACTGGGGATCGGGCTTTCAACTGCCGCATTGAATACTCCTGTTAGAATGCTGCCCCACAGCTCCTTTTGGGCTTTGAATGCATCAACAAGTGCCCCATCTGGTCCCAGGGCCTTCTCATCAGCACTCATGTCAATAGCAAGTAGTACCTTCTCCGGAGGAATAAACAATGGGGGCTGATTCCTAGGATGTTCTCCCTGGCCACTCCCTAAATGCACAACCTCCAAAGAAGAAGCAAAAATGTCAGAGATGTGGCTAACCCATGCTTCGCAAGGTACATAAGTTGAGATCTGTTATCGAGTGGTCCCTGAAAAAGGCTGCATTGACAGTACTCCAAAACAATATCAATTCATTTGTTTCAGCAGCTTTAACCACATTTGACAATGCTTCCTCCTGTAATTCTTTTTTCCTAGTAACAATTAACTGTTTATAATTTGTACTTAGATTTGTAATAAGATGGTGGTCCCCGGAGGAGCTGTGTCATGCATTCTTCAACTGTTTGATGCCTGGATACATGCAAGATTAAACCAACCCCATTTACTAACATTACCATGTCGAGGAGCCATGTACGTAGTGTGGTAAATGACTCAACAATCATTGTAAAAGCCTCCAGCATTTTACCGAGGTCCACCATTCTCCAAGGCAAAAGTTAAAACCGGCACAGTTCGTTGTCAGGAGTCCATGCAATACTCTGTCCGGATTAATTCCATACCTCTTGGTCTCATAAGCTAACTGTATCTAAAAACTAAAGGATTATGGTCACTAACCGCTGTCAGGACAATGTGAATGGATCTTATCATGTTCTTTGAAAAGTGAGACACCAATGCATTATCAATAATAGTATGCACCTCTCTGCCAGCAAATACTGGGACACAGCTACCATTATCTAAATCACTACTTCCCAAAAAAATGAGATCATATTTGAAAATTAATGAATTCAAGACTTTTCCACATTTGTCATGACAGAAATGCCGGGTTCAGTTTCCCATAGCATCATTTATATCACATACTCGACTAGCAGGAAAGAAGCTCTTCTGGATGTTAAAATCTCCTACCCAAAGGATAGTATGCCTTGAGCAGACTGATTTTAAGAACATAGCTATTCCTGCATCTAATGCATGGAAAACATTGCTGTGTGTAGCATCAAAGACATTGTTATAGTAATTAACCAACCCAGATCTGGATCTTGCTTAGGGGTCAGCCAAAGGAGTAATGCAAGGAATAAAACAGGTACCCCTTCCTTATAACAACTGATAAGAAATTCCAAACTAAAATGTGTAGGCTCCCTTTGGCCCATCCAGCCTGAGAAGGAGGTGCACCCAAGAAGAACTATGTGAACCCTTCTATGTGGTATGGACTAGTACACCAAGAGGCAAATTTACAACAAAGTAGTGCAGCGCTGTGCTGCACCAAAATTGGCAGTCCCGGGCTGCATCACTTTAGAAATGCAGGGATGCACCATATTAACAAGAGTACAGTGAACCCTTGTGTTTCCCTTTGCGCCGGGGCAACATTTGCTGCCGAGTGCCAACGCAGCCACCCTTGCGCCATGGTGCAAGGATGGCTGTGTTGTGGGGGAGATTGTTTTTGTGCCAGAAGGGGCACCATCCTGCACATAAACAATCTTCAATGATGATGTGCTCCTTCTGCAGCACGCATAGAAAGAGCAAAAAACAAGGAGAAATGAAAGCATTTCTCCTATGTGGGCCATGCTAATGCCATTCCTGGGGTGGCGTTAGTTGTTCGCACTGCCTCAGATTTACGAAATCCCTTAAATCTGGGACAGCTTCAAAATGCAATGGGTGTTGCAGTAGAATGCCCACAGCAACACCCATTGCACGCCCCTTCCACGCAAAGTACTGCCTGTGAAGGGGCCATATTTACAAGGTGGCATTAAGCCACAAAAAGTGGCTTAACGTCGTCTTGTGAATATGGTGCAGTGCACATCGCCACAGGAGCACCACAAAAAGTGATGCTCTAGTGGTGCTAGCGGATTGTAATTATGCCCGAAAGTCTCTTGTATACGAATAATACTGAAACCCAAAATGATAATGAACCAGTCCGGAGAGTTCAATTTACATTGAAACCCACATATGTTCCAGGTTGTAAAATTACATGCCCTGTTCTGCCCAAAACATTCCATTTCCAAGCAGACATTAGATTGGGGTAGTTCTTCCTGGATAATCTGCACAATATCAAGGGACCCTGAACCCACCAAATTGCCAGTCACCATAGGATTACAACATCCTGTGTCAGCTAGTAGCAAAGGTCCACTACTAGGGCTCCTCCTATGACCTTTTCTCCTGGACCCTATAGGGGTTTGCGTCACTGCCGGTTAACCTGGGAGAGGCAGGGCCCATGGTTACTGGGAGTCAATAATTTTTTGTAAGGAGCTGAAGACATGAAACTTGGTTGATAGTGGGATAGTGGAGCCAGAAGAATTAGAATATAGCCTTAGAGCCCGCCGTAGCGTGCTATACGGGCCATTAAAGGCCAGCTCCAGTGTTAACAAGGGAGAAGGAACTTAATTGCCGGTATACAAAGCGCTATAAGGCTATTAGAACATTCTGCCACTAGAGGTTAGAATGTTCTAATGAATAAAACAAAGTCCTCATGGAGCCAAAGGGGATAAAAATCCCCTCGGGCTCCGAGAGGCCTTTGTTCACAGCTGTTGCTGTGAACAAAGAACATTGGAATGTTGACCTCAGGGCTTTTACCAGCCAGTAAAAGCCAACAACACTCCATTATCTCCAATGGAGCTTCCAACATTCCAATGTTCTAATATAGCCTTAGAACCCACCGTAGCGGGCTCTACCGGCTATTAAAGGCCCGCTCCCACGTTAAACAAGGGAGAGGGCCTTTAATAGCCGGTAGAGCCCGCTACGGCGGATTCTAAGGCTATTAGAACATTCTGCCACTCAGGGCAGAATGTTCTATTATATAAAACAAATTCCTCACGGAGCCCGAGTGGATTAAAATCCCCTCGGGCTCCGTGAGGCTTTGTTCACAGCTGTTGCTGTGAACAAAGCGAACATTGGAATGTTGGCGCTGCGGGCTTTTACCGGCCAGTAAAAGACCGGAGCACTCCATTGTCTCCAATGGAGCTTCCAAAGTTCCAATGTTCTAATTAGGATTAGGATATTTTTTGCAAAATTTGATGCAGACAATAATATGAGAATAAATTAATATGCATGCAAAAACACTGAAGGGGAGAATATTCCTGCCAAAAGGGGTAAGTGGCACCGCTCTTGCCAGCAACTTTTCCGCTTGACTTGGTTGTCTAAAATAAATAATAATACAATTCCTCTTAAATGTCCTTTCAGCAGGGCCCATCCATCCTACTCACCTCAACATCAACTGGTTGGCTTTTGCAACAGGGAAGATAAATTTAGTGTGCGCCATTGTAGAACTTTGTTCCACAACTGGTCTGATGTTTCAGTTGCACCAGGGGCCAAGGGTGGAACATTCACCATTATTGCAACAAAGTGGTAGCAAGCCAGGGTAGGTTAATAGTTACGTCATTTAGTCCCCCCACAGTTTCATTATCTCTTCCATTAGCCAAGGTGTGTAAGCGAGGGCCAGGATGGGTCACGTCCCAACAATTAACTTAACATCTCTGTGCCACAGTATCCGGGAAATCCAGCTGGGACTCCAGCTACCTGGTACATGCCAAAATTCCCCTCCCTGGGCATGGTACACCTACATCAGATAATCTTGATGCTTCAGTTGCCACAGTGGAGGGACAAAATGGTTGTCGCCCATCGTTAGACCCTTAGTACAGCCTCACCGTTCATCTGTGTTGTTGACAATCATGGTAGAGGCCTTGTGAACAGGTCCTGATTGGCTCAAATCCACACATCCATTGCCCCAAGATTGACACATTCTTAATGTGCGTAGGGAATCTTCAATCATACTCAAGAGCTTAGTGTTGGGTCCTAACAAGCTTTCCATAAGCCCCTTCAAACTGTCCAGGTGCGAATTGTATATGATCACATATAACACACAGTGGCTGTTGCACGTAATATTGAAAAGTATATGAAATGTTGTCCTTATTCTATTTTTAAATGTCTGAATGCCATCATATGCCCATCTACACATCCCACAATGACTGCTTTTATAAAACCCTTTGATCAGTGCTGTTAGCCAATTTTCAATGGGTTTCTTAGTTGGATAGCTGGGACATAGCATACTCTTAAGGCTCCTACACTTGCAGTAAGTAAAGTAGGTCTATGGGATATATGCTTCCTCAAACTGCTATCTGCATATAATACATGCCAAATATTTACGCATAAGTTTCAATAACAAACCGGACATCTGAGTAAAGTCCACAATACATCGAATTTTCTCAATTTTACTTTTCTTAGAGTGTTTCAGTGTATCTACCCTAGGCATTTTCATTACTTTGTCACAGGCTTTTCTAAAGGTATGTTGGTCATCTCGTTGTGCGAAACATGTTCCCATGTCTTTAAAACAAAGCTGGAAATCCAAATCCTTACTACAACTTCGTCTTGCCTGCATCACCTTCCCAAATGGTATGGCCATATTTTGATTTCTTGGGTGTGCACTGGTATCATGCAGTACTGAGTTGCATGAAGTACTCTTACGATGCAATCTGTTGTGTACCTGGTGGTTCTCCATAAACATTTCGACATCTCGAAAAACTATTCTAGTTGGACTATGTTGACATGTAAACTTTATATTGGCCAAGTTAGAGTTCATATATTCACAAAATGTGTCTAATTCTGATATACTGCAGTCCAAATCATGAGGCAATCATTAATGTATTGTCCCCAGTATAATATGGAGGCGTTCCATTGTGCACCTCCCAAACCCCAAATAAGTTCCTCTTCCAAGTGTCCCATGAATACATTTGTATAGGAAGGAGAGAATCTTGATCCCATGGCTACTCCTTGTTTCTGTTTATACCACTCATTATTGAATAAAAAGTAATTATTGTATAGAATCAATTTGGTCATGGTCAATAGCATTTCTATATTCGTCCCCATAGACTTGCTGACTTTTGGTTCAAGAAACGTCTTAATGCTGAAATACCAAAATCATGTTTAATGCTTGTGTACAATGAGGTGGCATCTAATGTTACCAAAGTCATCCCTGGTTCCCATTGAATATCTGCAAGAATACTCAAAATATGTTTGGTGTCCTTTATATATGATAGAAGATTCCGAACCTATGGTTGTAGAAATACGCCCACAAACTCAGACACTCTTTCTGTAGGGCCTCCTATTCCCGAAACTATAGGGCTGCCTGGTGGAAAGGGTAGGTTCTTATGAATCTTGGGAAGAGTGTATAAGCATGGATATCTAGGTTGTGTTACCCACAAGTGCATATATTCATCTCCATCTAAGAGGCCTTCATCAAATCAGCCCTTTAATGATTTAATAATATTGCTCATCAGATCTAGTATCGGATTGGAAAGTAGTTTCTCATAACATGTAGGATCTCATAACTATGTGTAGACCTCCCGTTCATAGTCTGACCTACCCATGACTACAATATTTCCCCCTTGGTCTGCCTCCTTTATGATCATATCACTGTTTTTTTGTAGATCCTTGAGGGCAGTTCACTCCCCATGACTAAGATTTCTACTATGGCCATGATTTTGTGTCTTGATTTTTCATTCCCCTTTATCTAGGTCCCTATAGACCAATTTATGAAACGTCAATAGTGTTCCCACTTATTAGGTTTGGTGTCCATTTCGATTTTGTTTTCAAACCACCGGCAACCGTATCGGAATGTATGTCCAATTACGAGAGCACCTGAGGAATTGTAATCAAGTCTTGGAAATCAGGGTGACAGTATCATATATGTCTTGTATAGTGATTGGACTATATTCCATTCTGGTTTTACTAGAAGTATTGTCTTTCTTAGTTGTAATATTAATTTCAAGGTATTTTTTAAGTTTCAAACGTCTAATAAACTTAAATAAATCAATCTTTGATAGATATATTTCACCTGCATTTTCTGGGCAGAATCCTAAGCCTTTATTTAGTAGAGACATGGTGCCCTGAGACAAAGTACTATTTGACAAGTTTACCACAGTTATTGTCTCCAACGGGACACTTTCTATTTCCTTTTGTCCCATAACCTCGTTCTCATTCTTTTCTTTTCACCTAATGTTCGCTCCTCTTTTTCCTCTGTGTTTTAATGGGATATCCCTTCTCCAAGTTTGTTCTCGGTGTCCCTTTATGATTGTCTGTACCTCCCTTAAAAAAGACAGAAAATTATCTTTTGTGACCTCTGCGTGAGCCGATGTTCCCTCCCCTATATCAGAGTCACTTTCGCTAGTTGGTGGGGCACTTAGAGAGGTAATTTCAGAACTTTGAGATCCTGTCTCTGCTGACTGTATTTTGTTATACCCTTATAAGATGATCACATCTTTTAGAGAAAGTAAATATTCTACCATTTCTATAATCTATTTCATCCAGTTTTAGTTTCTTTGCTTTCCTTTCTGGAATCTCATGCTGATGTCTTTTGACTATTTCATCCAGTATTGCATAATTCTTACTAGTTGCTTCCTCTAAATGCAATTCTTTTATCTCATTTTCTAGGGTCAAAATCTCTGTTTGTAGTCCAGAGACCTTTCTGTCAGCATTCTCAATCAGAAAATCCATATCTCATAGAGCTTGATGTAAGTTCTTTTTCCCATGTAACCAAAAGGTCATTGTCTAAATCGTCAAATGTGGGAAAGATCCGTGATCTTAGTCCCCTCGGCATTTTGTTAGGTTTAACATATTGTTGTAAAGTAGCTCTATCCCACCATTTCGATATTTCATTCTTTTTTAGTTTTTCCAACTTGAATAATTTATCCCTCAAACCATCCTTGGGTTTCTGGTTCCCATTCCAACCTCTTGCATTCATATCATTACCTTTTTCTAAGCTACTGAATAGCTCCTCCGCTATCTTACCACGGTTCATATTCTTAACTCCTTAAAATCAAATCAATCATCAACCACAAACTTGAATTCTTTCTGGGGGAATACAATTTTGAGATTCGATAGAGGTCACTCACATTGACAAGTGAATAAGACAAAGGAAAGGACTGCTTACATAAGTATGATTGTATAGGTAATTTTGATGACATTGACTTTAATTTGACTTTGAACATGTGCCTTGGATTTCATTCAAATTGTCAACTCCTTTTCCAGGGGAAATTTGAGGGAGGAGGGTGGGTCTCCTCTTCCAGGAGCACCAAATATATACAGTCTGTGTTTGACTTTGGTGAGAAACACAGAGCTCCATCACCTACAAAACACCCATCTATGTGTTTGATACTATTATTATTGGGCAAACAGTCATCAGGTGTCGTAATAGTTCATACCTACATCCAGCATTTAGCACTGACACCATGTGCAATACCGCAGAACCCGACTTCATGTCCTGGACAAGTGCAGAAAACAACCAGCGCATCATAAAACATGCAACTTAACATGATCATTGCACCGCTGGCTCACATGCAGTGCAATTTACCATAGACCTGAGGATAAATAGGCACCCAAATTTGTACAAAATTCCAATATCCAAACACATGACACAACTCAGACAACAAATCAGTTTTTGTGATAGCATATTTAGGAGACTGCTATGTTAATGTACCCCTAATTTGAACAACGTACATTACAAGGCAAGCCATTGCAGCAGTATTTATAGTTTTTGACTTACAGAGTGAAGGTGAAGTTTTAACATGACGTTTTCTACAGCTTTGAACTACCATTCCTTGACTTCCAGTCCAGGGCACCAGTTTTTCTTTGCTTGTTTTCTACACCATAAACAAATGTCTGTCTACAAAAGTTTACTACAACTTACTGGAAACCCTCTGTATGCAATATATCACATACACAGTGCCTGTTCTCTTGAAGACATTGTCACTTACAATGTATTTGAGTGATAATACTAAGTAGCCCAAAAGCAAGTGTAAGAACACTCTATACACACACAACCTACATGGTCCTTCCAAGACTACCCCTATTTTTATCACTTTTTTTGCTATACCATGAATTTTACCAGCTAAATCTTATACATTTGAGTACATCGTTGTAGGAAACAAGCTCTAGAACAGGCGTTTGGGGGACAACTTACCAGAGGGACGTTTGTCTGCCAGGGTTATTGGAGGAAATGGAGCAGTCCAAAGGTCTGTGCTCTGTTTGGGCTACATTCATTAAAGGGTGGAGCCCAACATTATATACACAGCTCTCAGTGCAGTGTGTCAGTTCCTTTTCCTCTCTTCAGGACGGCAGATGACAGAGTTCAACAGGCGCTCCGTTTGCTGAGTGAAGCTGGGTGCCTAGACTTGTTGGTGGGAGATGCGGCCTCAATGCCAGTTCACCTTGGGTGGCGCACATCAGGCAGGGTAGCCGCTGAATTGTTGCCAGGCTCCCTGCTAAGTCTTAGAGCCAGGGGACATCAGACAGCCCAGGTAGGAAATCAGGGCCACTCGCAACTACAAGGAGTGGCCTTGAAGGCTAGAAGAGGTCAGGCAGTGTGGGGGAGGGCTGCTGGTGATGAGCAGCGAGGAGGGAGGTGTGTGCAGACATTTTGTTTTCTTCTGTTTCTCTTTGCATGGTGCTCCAACCTTAATCTTTTCAATCCCACCTTATCTAATTCAACTACCACACATTTTCCTTTATTGTATCAGTGTGCTTCTTTGTGTGTTTTTACTTTTTTTACATTTTTTTAATGTTTTTTCCTGACTTTTGATACTTTTTAGCTTTTCCCTTTACTTCTTCACTTCATTATTTTTTCTTTTTTCCTTTCTTCTTCTTTTTTGCCTTTTTTTCATCCAACCCACATGAAAGAGCAGGGTGGCAAACGGAGTGGTGCCGCAGGTGTGGCTGCTAGCCGCACACCTTGAAGTCATCAACTCCACCATGGGGTGCAGCCTTGACCCAAGAGGGAGGTGGCAGCAATTGTGATTTGTTTGCAGCTCCACCTCCCCTACATGCTGGCTGCAGGCAGCAGGCCTAGGAGCAAGTATGCCCTGACAGAGCGTCGAATGCTTTGGAGGAGGGTGAGCCGGTGTGTGCGTTGGCACAGTGGAATCCAGGGCACCCAGCAGCAGTTAACGCACTGCTGAGGAGACATTTTAGACCGTGAGCTGGACCAACTTGACCTACTCGGCACCGAAACGTCAGGGCTCAGTGAGTAAATAATTATATATTTGTTGTGTATGTTCCATAATGCTAATTTGTTTCAAATAGCAGTGCTGACTCTTGGAGGTAAGTTAAGTTTACATTTCGATGAATATTATGGTATCCAATTTGAGCTAGCCAGGTGCTCAGAGCTTCTTAATTGTACTTGTCAGCGCTTGTTTGGGCCGATTATTTAAGAAGCCATACAGACTGAGACCGCTCTGTACTCTCACTAAGATAGTTGTAGTAATAGTAAGTAATATCAGTGAGTTAGCATTCTCTTCTCTGTGCGTCTTTTTATGTAGCTTATTCAGTCCCAATCATAATCTCCCAGTGATGTGTAGTATGCATCTATGCCTTTAAAAGGGAGAATGAGATGGTCCATCAAAGGTGCTTGAGAAGCAAAGATCATTCGTTGCAATGCATTAGTAGTTGCAAATGTAGTTTAGGTTTAGGACATTTTTAATAGGGTTTAGGTTTTTGGAAATTATTAGGTCAACTTGATACTAATACTATAGGCAATCTTATTTAGAAAAGTACAATGTTACTGTGTCAAGATATTTTTGGGGAGATTAACTGTACCACCCATCTATTTTTTTTAAATCTTCTTTATTTCTTACTTCGGCAAACAAAGGGGAAGAAGGGGGCAAATCCAGTGGCAGGTCAGGGGTACTATAGTGCCACCACCAGTATGGCAGCTGGAGGATCTGCTGGCCCCAGGATGTCCTCTTGTTATATTATTATAGTTTCCCTTACTTTCTTTTCTCCCCATTTAAAATATGCTTTTGTTTTTACTGTGCCTGTCTACTTTTTTTCCTACTCATCTTCGTCCAATTTAAGCTTTGTTAAGTTTGTGTTATTCCTCCATTGTCCTGTTTTTTTCCATATTTCATCTTTATGTAACTGATGTCCTCCTGTCTGTACTAGTGTGTAGCTTTCATCTGCTTTGTTAGTACGCTTAGCTATCCCTTCTCCCCTTATATATCTTGAGGACTGGTACAGTAAGACTAATACAACAGATTTTAGGACAGGTACTCCATCAAGAAGATTGCATGCCCAAGTCAGCATGTTTGCTGAGAAGACTTTCTTTTCCTTGCTCATGATCAAACAGTAAAACACGAGAGTGGCCATGGTCATGGTGGACCCCCCCCCCCATTTTCTGTGTATGTATTATTAATTTATATAGTAGTATACCATACAAGCAGTTTTGATAACAGTGCAGCATGACTGAATAGTAGTTTGAGGACTGTCCCATTGCATTTGTCAACCAAGACCTCTCTATGGCCCTCATTTCAACATTGGCAGTATTTACCACCTACCGCCATGGCGACGGCAGCCAACATACCATCGCCGTGGCTACCAGCCGCCCACCCGCATTATAACCGTAGACGGAATTCCACCAGAAGGGTGGTGGAATACCGTTGGTGGTCATGGCGGTGGGCTGTGGTAAGGTGGTGCTGCTGTCAGCAGCAGCGCCACACCAGCAAAACACCGCCGACCGTATCATGAGCAATGATACGGCCTGGCGGTGTTTTGCTGGCGTGCGCTGATGCTTGCAGCAGCGCCGCATCCCTTCTCCTGCAGGAGGACCCCCTGCAAGCAGGTAAGTCGGGTTCTCCGATAGGAGAGGGGGTGGTGCGTGCGTGTGTGGGGGGGTGTGTCTGTTTTTGTATGCGTGCATTAGGGTGTGGGTCACGTTGAAAGAGTGCGTGAATGAATGTGAGTGCACTTGTATGTTGTGTGTTGTGAATGCGTGTATGCGACAATGTATGTTGGTGTGTGTTGCGGTGTGTGGGTATGTATGTGTGCATGCATGGGTGGATATGGGTTTGCGTGTGTGTCTGAGTGTGTATGTGTGTGCATGTGGGTGTGTAAATGTGCGGGGGGCAGGAGAGGGAGGGAAAAGGTGGAGGAGGACTCTGGGGAGGGAGAGAGGGGCGGGGGAGACCCCTATCAGTGCCAGGGAAGAATGTCCCAGTCACTGATAGTGCCTACCGCCACGGTTTTCGTGGCAGTACGCTTGCCACGAAAACCATGGCGGTAGGCGGGGTCATAATCCCGAGGGTGGGATTGCGACGGCCACCTGGCTGGAGACCGAAGTCTCTAGCCCAGCGACCGTTACCACTCTGGAGGACGGAGTGATACATTGGCGGTTTGGCTTAAGCCAAACCGCCAATGTCATAATTTGGGAAAAGGTACCACCAGCCTGTGGCAGTACCTTTCCCCAAATTACCACCGACCACCAGGGTCATAATGACAGCCTATTTGTCCTTGATTGATCAATTATTGAACCCCTTCATTGCACTTCATTGACTCAGCTCTGCCCCTCCATTACAAAACGTTTGCAGTTGACTTGACTTGACAACCTGGCCTTTCTAACATAGTTAAACAAGTGGAGCATATACCAGTGCTCCAGACATGGCTTCGGACGGAGGGAGAGAACCAGCAGCAGCAGGAACAGGCATTGGTAAGCCTTATTGCTTGCTTATTGCCAATTACTAGTATACTCACTGCAAGGGCATTGCTTGTGAACACCTTACTTTAGCAGCTACAGTTGGGGCTGAGTTCTTAATGGTCTCTTTTATCTGCAACTCAGCAGACAGAAGCTCATAATAAACGCTACAAATGATGGGTTGATGAAAAATGAAAAGAAGGATGGTTAAAAGAAAGGGTAGGTGAAATGGTATATCAGCGAAACGATGTGTGGGGGTGGGTGAAAGGACGCATAAGTGGGTGATAGGAGATGCATGGGTGAGTAAAATGACGGATGAAAGTGTATATGGGTGAAAAGATGCCTGGGTTGGTGAAGGGTGGATGGTTAAAAGGATGCTGGGGTGGGTTAAAGGATGAGCGGATGGTAAAGGTACATGGATGGATGGATGGATGGGCGAAAAGATGGTTAAAAGGGTGAATAGTTGAGTGTATGGCTGGATGGGTGGATATATGAATAGATGGATTGGAATGGTGAAGATTGGATGAGAGAGAATGTAAAGCTTTAATTCTGGGTATCAAAGGGTGAACTGAACAATGAAAAGATGAATGGATAATTGCTTGGAACAAGAAATAAGGCAACTGTTCCGGAGAGAGACATGTTCACCTACTTCGCTTGGATTGCTTGATTATCGAAGCTTTAGTTCAAAGTGGCGGTTATTTTAATTTTCTGTCTACTCCCTTAACTCACTGTATTTGTTAAGCAAGGCAGATATTTATCCTCCCACCAACCATCATTCATTACCTCCCTGTCCATGGTGTTTAGTCACCCATGCAATGAGGTAACTTTAGAGTGGTTCAATTTGGCAGTAAATAGTGTTGTCTGTGGAATGTGCATCTGCTTCAGCTAATGCAGCATTTACGAAGTTGTCAATGTATTGCAAACTTAAAACAAGGTGTGCTTCCCTTCCCTCCCAGTGCCTACTCTGGCACCTCTTAGTACTCCAGTCCATTACTCTTTCCCAAGTTTTGTCCCAGTCACCCAAAGAAATGGAAATATGCCTTTTTGGCATGCTCCACAATTTTCAGTATAAGTGTATTTCATGGCTTCCATAACAGATTAATTCTAGATCATCTTTTAGCCTTTTGACATTTGTCAACTACAATGAGGCATGTGTGGGTAAAAAAATGGTCCTGTGACTTGTAATCAGCCAAATCAAATTCCAATGGCCCTAAGGGACCAGCAGTGTACTACAACTGTGCCACTCTACTTTTTAAACAATTGTTTGCACAGAGCACTGTTTACAATTTTTCGTTTTCGTTTTCCTTTCTTGCTATAGCTACTCCTGGTGGACATCCTCCTACAAAACAGGAGATAGCAGTCTGGCTGTGGTGGTAGAGGCTGCTGGTCATCCGTATGGAGTACCAGTGGCTGGTGGCTTTGCACAAGGACCAGACTGCTGCCATAGCCGGCTGGGGAGAACTGTATTCCAACGGGCGAGGGCTCTCTCCATACATGTGGTGGCACTTGCATTTAAGGTTTCATATAACAGGGAAATAGCTTTCTTGGAGCCTATTCCCGATAGTAATGCATTAAGAATGGGTGGCAAGGGCGGCTCGGCAACTCCCACTTTCCATATATCGTGTATCAACTGTCAGATTCCACAATATGTTAAAAACTGCCCAGGGCCTATAGTGTAAGTTTCCATTATGTTGTTGTAAGATAATAAGGATCTGTCCCTAAAAAAAGCCCCCGACCATTGTTAAGGTAACTACCGTCCATGGAGTCATGTTGTGGCACTTGGTCAGGGTGCGGGCTCACGGTATTTGGGCAATGGGATTAGCGGACACTATGGCAGGACTGGGAATTTTCTATGAACAAACCTGTGCCAACATACGTGGGCCATAGCCATCAAATTAGTCCCCTTTATTAGGGTGTAGGTTCGGTCTGACAGCCATGAGTATGTGCAAACCGGGCCTAATCTTGCATGTATGGATGTGGTTTCCATTTAGAGAGAATCTGTCAGCCAGTATAGTGGCAATTGTAATTATGCAGCTGCATAATATAGTTTGAAATTAGGCATGCCAAACTGCCCCCGTCTTGTGGGTGTTGCTTTGTGAAAAAGGCAACACAGCGCCAGTCCTTCCCCATAACAGTTCCAACAGCAGGCCATGTACTGTAGTGTTGAAAAAAGGATCTGGGAAGCACCAGTGGTAGTGCTGCAAAATAACATAGCAACCTAGGAAGTATGAGCACCTTGGCTATCGCCACTTATCCCAAGGGTGAAAGCGGTAGCAAGCACCAGAAACAGAGTGATCCCCTGACAGAGTGAATAGCCCATCCCAGGTTGCCCTCCCTAAGATCAATAGAATGATAGATTTGTGTTCCTAGGTATTTGAAGGAGACATGGCACCTTTGTAAATGATAAGTTGGGAGTTTGATTCTAGCATGTGCTGGAATTTTGGTAATAGGGAACATACAAGATTTTGTCCAGTTTACCCTACACCCAGATTTGTCACCAAAGTAGTCCTATAGAGCCATTACCTCTGGCAGAGAGACCGCGCAATTGCGATGGTATATCAGTGCATCATCATAGTGGAGTGACACAATGTGGTGGGTGTCCAGATCTGGGATCCCTCATTGCTGCGCATGGACGTGGAAACGGGCAGGGATCGTGAACAAAAATAGTGATAGAGGGCACCCTTTTCTGGTGCAACGATGTATAGGGAAACTATTGAAGATTATTTGCCTAATTTTTACGCACACTTGAGTGTTAGAGTACAAAGTGCTTATCCAGCTCAAGAATCCCAGGCCAAGACTCATGTGGCGCAAGGTCTCTAGTAGATAGTTCCAGTTGAGGGTGTCAAAGGCCTTTTCTATATCTAAGAAAACTGCCACCCTATTGTAGTCCAATGTTGGGGTATTGTGGAGGAAGTGGAGGAGATGTCTGATGTTTAGAAAGGTACTCTGTCTAGGAATAAAGACTGATTGGCCCTCATGAACCAATCGGTATTTCAGCGGGAAGACGCTGTATGCGAGTATTTTGCCTAACACTTTGCAATTTAAGTTGAGTAGAGATAGATGCCTGTATGAGTATACGTTGAGTGGGTCCCAACCGGGTTTTGGTAGGACCACTATGAGCGCCTCACGTTGAAAGTACAGAAGTTGGCCACAAGCTCTTGCCTCATTGAACACTTCTAGCAATGGTTTGATAAGATGGGCAAAATAGGTGTAATAGTAATCTGCCAGGAGTCCATCAATACCTGATGTCTTGTTTTGAGCCATCTGACCCAGTGCTGTCTGAATTTCTTTGAACCAAATCAGTTTGTCAAGTTCATTCCTCTGCAGTGAGGTAAGACGAGTCAGAGGGAGAGCATTCATGAAGTCACCCATTTGCTCAGTGGTGGGTGCAGGCCCTGCCATATATAATGATTGGTAATAATCTCAAAAGGCATCATTGATGGCTGCCTGTGTATTAACCAAATTGCCAGAGGCTAGCCTGATAGCCCCAACTGTGGTATAGTGCTATTTATCGTGAACCAACCACACCAGCAGTCTGCCTGAACGGTCACCCTCAGCTTGTTGCCTGCTCAGGTGGTGCCTGTAGTCGTGTTTGCATAACCATGTGTCTGTATCTCTATGGTTTTTCTGAGTTCCTGGAGGCTGTCAGGATTGGACGTCTGAAATGCCACCTTCTTTTCAAACCTGCATAGGTCAGACTGCAGTGAGATCAGCTCGCGAAACAATGTGCGCCTGTCTCCCTATGATGCTGAAAGGCAATGGCCCCCATATTGCCACTTTATGGGCATTTCATTCTGTGGCAAGAAGAGGATTGGTTACATTATTGTGGTCGAAGTATTGGGTTATGCACTCTGCTAGTTCCTGTTGAAACGGCGGATCAGAGAGTACGTCGGTTTGTAGGCACCAAGTTGGGATGTGTTTGTGTGGTGTGCCCCAGTGTATTTCAACCCTTTAGTGGGCAGTGATCTGACAGGGTGCGAGCTAGATATTCTGCTCTCATGACCGACTGGGCTAGGGGTGTTGATCCTTGGAACAGATCTATTCTGGGGTGTAAGTCGTGTACTGGAGGATAAAAGGAATATTCACACTCTGTAGGATGTTTCAGGCGCCACAGATCGTGAATTACCCTGTCCGTCATCCAAGAGCCGAATCCCTTGGTGACTTTCCTGCTTAATGCTTCAGGTAATAATGGGTGGGACCTATCCATGTTTGTGTCTGGTGCACAATTGAAGTCTCCCCCCCAAAGACAAGCAGCTGTTGGGTCATGGAAGAGAGCAAATGTAAGTGCCGCAAATAATTCACTGTGCCCTGCATAAGGTGCATATATGCCTGCCAGTGATAAATGCATCCCATCTAAGTAGCCTTCTAGGATCACGTATCGACCTCGAACATCTGCAGAAGATCATGTCATTGAGTATGAGACTCATGGGGCTTTCCAGATCAGTACACCTCGGGCAAACGCTGATGCAGTAGTGCCATATACCTGACCCCTTAATTTAGCCCTGAGTTTCCAGATCTCTGTATCTATGAGGTGGGTTTCCTGTAATACTGCTTTGTCTGTATGGCGGCACTTAAGAAGATAAGCCTGAACCCAATAGCGTTTATTGTGAATCACTATGCCCATCCCATTCCATGTTAGGATATTATAGTGCAGGGCGGTTGTGATAGTTCGGGTGCCCATGATACCTCACATGGGAACAATAGGTTATATAGAGGATGACGCATTCCTCGTATACCCCATCTCACCCTCCATCTTCGCTGTGTAGGCTTGATGACGCCATTTTCACCAGCCTCCCTCATCCCCTGCCAACCTACCCCAAGTCTGCAATACTAAACATATAATAATACGCAAAACAGTTCTAATAATTATCCACCCAGGCTGGTGGCAAACAGGCCTATCGCCAGTTACCCCAGAGTAACATTTTTCATTACTACATCCATATGTGGTGATAAACTTGACTATGTGAAAGTCTCTTGGTGGGGTGTGGATTCTCTGGAAATGTTTCACTTCATGTCTTTGGCCCTTAGCTTGGGCTATATTACCACAACCAGTGCCCTCATAACTATTGGTTACCTCCCGTCGCTGGTAGATTTGCAGGAGCAGGTGGATGAGGAGAACTTAGTCTCTGTCATGGACTTGTGACAATCTTCAACCATGCACAGGTACCAGGAGAAACGCTCCCAAAGTTGCCACCACCTCCTGGCTCTCAGGGCACAGCAGCCTAGCGTAGTATGTCAGTCTGTGAGTTGGAGGCATCTGATGGCAGGTGATGGGTGAAACGTTTACGCCGAAAGCTGCAGACGGAGCAGGCACATGTGTAAAATTCTCAAAGGTCGTCAGCGGTGCACGGAGTGAGCGCTCACCCTTTCGTGGAATCAGTAATTGAATTACTGGATTCTGCCACATTAGATTCAGGGTCCGATATGTGTTCATCTTGGATCACCATGAAGGAGTTCGCCATGAAGTGGGTGGTAACCAGCAAGGCTTTAGCTTGACCTTCGGCAGCCTGGGCCCTAGATGGTTTTGCTCTAAGTATGTTGCAATGTTTCAACCTGGGGCGAAGAGTCAGCCACCCTTCAGCCGCGACTTCTTCCTGCAACAACTGGGGTATGCCTTTGGCACATAGCCCCACGTCTTCTGGCGTGAAGATGTGGGTTATTTCACTATCTTCCATACAAAGTTTTGCAGGGAACAGTAGCACATACTTTATTTTGTGGTCACAGGGATGGTGTTTAACATTAATTTAAGAAATCTGCAGCTTCAGTACCTGTGCTGTAAAGTTGGGATAAGCTGTGATGGAGGCATCCTCAAATTTCCAAGGTCCCTTGGCACGGAAGCTACGGATTATCAGATCGTGGACTCGATAATTGAAGAAGTGGGCTATAAGTGGTCTTGGAGGGACGCTGGGTGGAGGTGGATCCTATGAGCCCTTTCAATCAAGATGAATTTTGGTAGTCTGTCTTCAAGTACATTGTCTCCCAGCCACTTCTCAAAAAAGAGTTCCGGACTAGGGCCCTGGATTCACTTGGGAAATTCCATAAAGCAGACATTATTGCGCCTTGAGCATCCATCCACATCCTCCACCCTGGGGCATAGTGAGGTCACCTCTTCGCTCAATTGTTTAATTTGTATTTGCAGTTTTTGGACAGTGGGCACATGGTGACAAGAGATGATTCAATCTCCTCCACTCTGTACGACAGCTTTCGATGATCTGCTCGTAAGAAGTTGATGTTTTGTATCACTGCATCGATTTTCACTTCCAGGGAAGTTTTAGTGTCCAAGATAGACTATTATACCCTTGAATTAGGTGGAGTATATATGGAGAGTGGCATCCAGTTGCTGGAGGGCTGAGGCGGATTCATAGGAGGATGCAGACTAGGACATCAGAAACTGTTATGTGCATAGAGGGGTTTCTGTTGTTTGGCTTCACCAATTGATATGGTCTTGTTTCATAGAGCGGGCACCGGGACCCGTGTCTTCCCCTGGAGAGAGATCCAATGATCTGTATTATTTGCCTATAAGTGGGGCTCTAACATAGTTTGGTGGCTACCAGGAAATCAAGTATAATCATGGGATCATGCTGTGACAGGGGAAAGCAATGACAGACAGTTGGGGTCCCAGGACTTCATATGCCCCATTTCATTTGACCTAATGAAAGCCATGAATGCCAGTGTTGCTGAATATAGCGAGCTCCAATGATTAAAGTTTCATGAAGGAGTGAATGAAGAAAAAGGCCTGATTGGAGCACAGTCACATTGTAGCATGCAATTTACAGGTTTGTGTTTGGCTGCAGTGTTACTGTAGCCTAGGGACTTCCAGGGTAATCTTCTGTCACAGCAGAGTTTGGAATCCACAAGGGAGACCCTGCACCCAATCAGCGCAGTGTGGATCTCTCGTGACTCACAGCCAGGTGTGCCCACCCAGAGAGCAGGCAAACCATTCAAACGCCTCTCTGTGGTGCCCCCCAGCGCCCGCTCACCTTAAGAGTTGCAGAGTTTGTTGAGTCAAAGGGGCTTTGCTTGTTTTTGTTGTTGGTGCAGTGTCTTCAAAGAGCCTCATACATGGGCTTGGGTCACAAACACCATGCTGCGGCCCCCGTTTTCTTTGCAGTGAAGCATGCCCCTCCCGAGGTGCTGCCAAGCAGTCCCGACTTTGGGCCATGGTTACCTGGCAGCGGGCACATATCCCTGGTGGGCTCTGCAGTTGATGTCTGAAACTTAGACCACCCGTTAAAGTTTCTTGACTGACGTTGCAGTCTCAGCAGCCGGCCAATCATTGGGTGTAACAGCGAACAACACTCCTCGCTCCCAGTCGGGAAACAGGAGCATTGTCGGATGGCAATACATTGTTGGGTGCACAGGGGCACTTTTGGGTGATGATGGGGGGACAGGGTGGGTGGATATGGGCAGGATATTTGCTGGGCTCGAAGCAGAGCTTCACTTTAGGCACCTGCACTAGCCACCATCTTGGCCATGTCCCATCATCAGGAATTTTTATCTTAAGGTTATGCGCTCTGTCTAATCAACTGAGAAGAGCTCCATGGAAGATGGTTGAGCCCACCCTGTCCTTTAGGAGTCAGGGTGAACCTGATGATGAAGCATGACACGATTAGAGTGGGTGAGGATTATATATAAGAAAATGTATTTTTTCCTTTCCCACAACTATAGGTGTGGTGTAGAGGTGTAGCAAGCAACTTTCTCTTTGATTTTGAGTCCCTCATATTCAAGTGATACTTTAGTGTTAATAATAGCAAAATTAAGTCACTCCGCTATAAACCACACAGCCTGAGGGAAGAGGGTTAGGGGTTTGATGAATGGATGGGAAAGACGTTTTGGGGAAAGGTGTGACAAAGACAAACACTACACAAAACAACAGCAATATTCCTCGGGTGCTGCGCAGCACACCATAATTAATTCCTGTTGTGGAAGGAAAGACACAATTCAGTTAAATGCATTGCAAACAGCTCTTCAATCTTTTGCTCCAGAGGGACCCAAGATAGTATATATCTAAATGTTCTATAATATAGGTTAGAAAAATACAAATTATGGAGGAGTGAAGCAAACCCACTGTTGGACCTGGCTTTTTGACAGGGACATCCCCAAACTTTTTGCCTCCTTCCTCCTATTTTTTCTGACCTGTTGTTGTTGGCTTTTGACCTCTGAGCACTTTACCACTGCTAACCAGTGCTAAAGTGCATATGCTCTCTGTGTAAATTGTACTATTGATTGGTTTATCCATGATTGACTATTTAATTTACCTGTAAGTCCCTATTAGAGTGCACTACATGTGCCTAGGGCATGTAGATTAAATGCTACTAGTGGGCCTGCAGCACTGGTTGTGCCACCCACCTCAGTAGCCCCTTAACCTTGTCTCAGGCCTGCCATTGCAAGGCCTGTGTGTGCAGTTTCACTGCCACTTCGACTTGGCATTTAAAAGTACTTGCCAAGCCTAGAACTCCCCTTTTTCTACATATAAGTCATCCCTAATGTGTGCCCTAGGTATCCCCTAGAGCAGGGTGCTGTGTAGGTAAAAGGCAGGACATGTACCTGTGTAGTTATATGTCCTGGTAGTGTAAAACTCCTAAATTCGTTTTTACACTACTGTGAGGCCTGCTCCCTTCATAGGCTAACATTGGGGCTGCCCTCATACACTGTTGAAGTGGCAGCTGCTGATCTGAAAGGAGCAGGGAGGTCATATTTAGTATGGCCAGAATGGTAATACAAAGTCCTGCTGACTGGTGAAGTCGGATTTAATATTACTATTCTAGAAATGCCACTTTTAGAAAGTGAGCATTTCTTTGCACTAAAATCTTGTTGTGCCCTTCAATCCACGTCTGGCTAGGTTTAGTGACAGCTCCTTGTGCATTCACTCAGACACACCCCAAACACAGGGTACTCAGCCTCACTTGCATACATCTGCATTTTGAATGGGTCTTCCTGGGCTGGGAGGGTGGAGGGCCTGCCCTCACACAAAGGACTGCCACACCCCCTACTGGGACTCTGGCAGACAGGATTGAGCTGAAAGGGAACTTGGTGCATTTCTTAGAGACTCTTTGAAGTCACCCCCACTTCAAAGGCACAACTTAGTATAAAACAGGGCCTCTGCCCTACCTCATCAGACACTTGCTGGAGAAGAAACCGGAACCAGAAACTACATCCTGCCAAGAAGAACTGCCTGGCTGCTCAAAGGACTCACCTGTCTGCTTTCTCCAAAGGACTGCTGCCTTGCTGAACTCTTGTCTGGCTGTGAAAGTGCTCTCCAAGGGCTTGGATAGAGCTTGCCTCCTGTTCCTTGAAGTCTCAGGACCAAAAAGACTTCTGCCTTTCACGTGGACGCTCCGTGCGCCGAAAATTTCGACGCACAGCTTGTTTCGCGGCGAGAGAAACGCCGCACACCGACGCTGATCAACGCGACGCCCTCGGGACGATCGAGACTTCGACGCACAACCTCGCAAGGACAAAGCCGCCCGACTTCCAAGGAGAAATCGACGCGACGCCTGCCGTGAGACCAAAATTTCGACGCACGGCCTCGCAAGGACAACGCCGCCCGACTTCCAAGGAGAAATCGACGCGACGCCTACCGTGAGATCGAAACTTCGACGCGCAGCCCCGCAGAACGACGCGCAGCCGGAAAATAAGCAGGAGAATCCACGCACAGACCCGGGACATCTGGTAATCCCCGCGATCCACAAAAAGAGACTGTCTGCGCGCCGGAAAACGACGCCCGACTTCCCCGCGTGGAAAAGAACGACGCAAGTCTGTGTGTGCTGAGGAGAAATCGACGCACACACCCCTTTTTCCACGCATCTCTTCTCCTGTGGCCCTCTGAGGAGATTTCCCACCAGAAACCAGGTACTCTGTGCTTGAAAGACACTTTATTGCTTTTTAAAAGACTTAAAGACACTTAGGGCCTGATTCTAACTTTGGAGGACGGTGTTAAACCGTCCCAAAAGTGGCGGATATACCACCTACCGTATTACGAGTTCCATAGGATATAATGGACTCGTAATACGGTAGGTGGTATATCCGCCACTTTTGGGACGGTTTAACACCGTCCTCCAAAGTTAGAATCAGGCCCTTAATATCACTTTTCAGTGATATCTTTACAAATTCGTATTGCAACTTTGATCGTTTTGACCTACAAGTACCCAGATAAATATTCTATATTTTTCTAAACACTGTGTGGTGTATTTTTGTGGTGTTATACTATGGTGTTGTATGATTTATTGCACAAATGCTTTACACATTGCCTTCTAAGTTAAGCCTGACTGCTCGTGCCAAGCTACCGGAGGGTGAGCACAGGCTGATTTTGGATTGTGTGTGACTTACCCTGACTAGAGTGAGGGTTCTTGCTTGGACAGAGGGCAACCTAACTGCCAACCAAAAATCCCATTTCTAACATTGGTGATCAGCGGTGAGGATAGGACTTGTGTTTGTGCAGTGACATACAGTAGCTAAGTATTTCACTACCTACCCACAGTTGAAGGTCAACTTGATTTTTTATCTCTTTTTTGACTTTTGGTCTCTGATGTCCTCCTGGATATACTATTGATATTTTGGACTTTGGATTTTGGTTTTTGCTGGTAAGATCCTATCAGAATGGGATCGCTTACCTACTTATTCTTTTTGCCTACTGACCACCTCACTAAGGCTGACCTAAGGAAGCTTTGCAGAGAATGTGGCCTTCCTGTAGCAAAGAGATCTACTAAAGCAGAGATGCTACATGCCTACATAGTCTGGGAGGAAGACAGATGGGCAGAGAGAGAGGCAGCAAGAAACCAAATGACTAAGTACCCCTCAGAGGAGGAGGAGGACGACTCAGATGAGGAAAGAGACCCAGTGAAAAAAGAATGGCTCATGGCTCAAGCACGGTGGATGGAAGAGCTAGATGAGTTTATTGAAAGGGCTGAGGCAGCAAGTCTCTTAGCCCTGGAAGAAGAAAAGATTGCAGCTCAAGAGCTGAGCTGTAAAGAGCTGAAACTGGAGGCCGGAAGGGCTGAGTCCAGTTCAGATGGTGGCAGCAAAAATCTTGCATCTAGTACTGCTGAAGAAGGGCACAAGCCCAGAGATGTGGTACCCAACTTGGAGAAGAGAGTTGACACACCCCAGGCGGTTCAAGGGTATGAGGTAGTTCCCGTTATGCACAGGGTCCCTGAGAAGGATTGGGGAACTGGCACAGGGAGTCATATTCCTACTGGGGGGAGGGACACTTTACTGACTCTAGCAGAGAGTGACAGAGAAAAGGGTTCCCCCCTGGTGGACGTCCTGGATATAGAGTGTAGAGACATCCCAGAAGAGTTTGGGTTGAGTGTCAGGGACAGACAGATACTGTCTCACCAGTCTCAGGAGGGTGAAGTAGAGTGCTTTTCCAAGGTTGAGTTACTGGGTGGTTGGGTGAAGGGTACTGTGGTTAATACATGTGAAGGGCAGAGTGATGTAATTGCTGGAGAGCATATGTCTGGTCCTTATTTTCCAGAGCTACGCCAACACCAGGTGGAGTGTGAGTTCTCTGACCCCAGGGAACTTACAGTGGAGGCAGACTTTTGGGTGAGTACCAGAGAGTCTGAAGAGGCATTTGGGGGTGCTCCTGAAGGGAGTGGTCTAGGTGGTTCCCGACCAAGTGAGGTGGGAGAGGATTGTAGTGTCCCAGGTAGGTCTCAGAGCCTAACCTGTACCGTAGGGCTACCTTTTGAGGGAAGCCCCGCAGTGTCAGAAGAACTTGGGGGGATGACTGTAGACAGCATCCCAACAGTTCTGGTGTCTGGCAGTACCACTCCTAGTGAGGGGGTGCAGAAGTCCAGACATAGGGTTGAGAGGGGGTGGCCGACCCCAGTGGAGGATCTTGAAAGTCAGGGGTCAGCTCTGAGAGCAGAGCCCCCCAGGAATGACCCAGGTGAAACCGTTTCTGGTTTGGGGGAAACCCAGACTCTGCCGGATGGGCAGAGGTCGGGAGACCTGCGCCAACCAGACTCTTGTGTGGCCCTTGGGGACGGCGTGTCCCTTGTGGGGGGTGAGAGTGCCCCCCAGGAAGTCCTGGCATGCCAGGCAAAGATTCAACCTCAGGGTGGTGACTCTGGGTTGGATAACCGGGTTCAGAGGTTAAACTTTGACCTGGTGGGGGGTAGATGTGCCCCCCAGAAAGTCCTGGAATGCCAGGCAATGGTTCAACCTCAGGGTGGTGACTCTGGGTTGGCTTACCAGGTGAAGAGGTCAAACTCTGACCGGGTGGGAGGTAGGTGTGCCTCCCAAGAAGTCCTGCTGTGCCAGGCAATTGTCCAACCTCAGGGTGTTGACTCTGGGTTGGATGGTCAGGTTCAGAGGTTAAACTCTGACCTGGTGGGGGGTAGGTGTGCCCCCCAGAAAGTCCTGGCGTGCCAGGCAGTTGTCCAACCTCAGGGTGTCGACTCTGGGTTGGATGGCCAGGTTCAGAGGTTAAACTCTGACCTGGTGGGAGGTAGGTGTGCCTCCCAGAAAGTCCTGGGGTGCCAGGCAATTGCCCAACCTCAGGGTGGTGACTCTGGGTTGGCTAACCAGGTTCAGAGGTCAAACTCTGACCTGGTGGGGGGTAGGTGTGCCCCCCAGAAAGTCCTGGTATACCAGGCAATGGTTCAACCTCAGGGTGGTGACCCTGGGTTGGAGAACCAGGCTCAGAGGTTAAACTCTGACCTGGTGGGAGGTAGGTGTGCCTCCCTGAAAGTCCTGGCCTGCCAGGCAATGGTTCAACCTCAGGGTGGTGACTCTGGGTTGGATATCCCGGTTCAGAGGTTAACCTCTGACCTGGTGGGGGGTAGGTGTGCCCCCCAGAAAGCCCTGGTGTACCAGGCAGTTGTCCAACCTCAGGATGGTGACCCTAGGTTGGAGAACCAGGTTCAGAGGTTAAACTCTGACCTGGTGGAGGGTCAGTGTGCCCTCCAGGAAGTCCTGGCATGCCAGGCGATTGTTCAACTTCAGGGTGGTGACTCTGAGTTGAATTGCCCAGTTCAGAGGTTAAACTCTGACCTGGTGGAGGGTCAGTGTGCCCTCCAGAAAGTCCTGGCGTGCCAGGCAATTGTCCAACCTCAGGGTGTTGATTCTGGGTTGGATGACCAGGTTCAGAGGTTAAACTCTGACCTGGTGGGGGGTAGGTGTGCCCCCCAGAAAGTCCTGGCGTGCCAGGCAATTGCCCAACCTCAGGGTGGTGACCCTGGGTTGGGGAACCAGGCTCAGAGGTTAAACTCTGACCTGGTGGGAGGTAGGTGTGCCTCCCAGAAAGTCCTGGTGCGCCAGGCAATTGTTCAACTTCAGGGTGGTGACTCTGAGTTGAATGGTCAGGTGCAGAGGTTAAACTCTGACCTGGTGGAGGGTCAGGGTGCCCTCCAGGAAGTCCTGGCATGCCAGGCGATTGTTCAACTTCAGGGTGGTGACTCTGAGTTGAATGGGCAGGTGCAGAGGTTAAACTCTGACCTGGTGGGGGGTAGGTGTGCCTCCCAGGAAGTCCTGGTTTGCCAGGCAGTGATCCAGTCTGAGGGTACAGACCCTGGGCTGGAAGACCAGGTTCAGGGTGTCCCCCCGGACCTGGAGGGAGGGGCTACTGATAACAGTGCCCCTACCATGTTGTCTTCTGAGGAGGCCACTCCTAGTTGGAGGGTGCTGGACCCCAGAAGGGAGGGCAGGGGGAGGGAAGCCTCACCCCGGGCCCTAGTCCAACCTGAAGGTACAGGCCCCAGGTTGGAGGGCCAGTGGCAGGTTAACAGCCCTGCACTGGTGGAGGAATGGTACAGGGTGACTTCTGTAAGCACCCTGACCATGTTGGACCCTGGGGGTACCGCTCCAGGAGGGAGGGTACAAAGCCCCAGAGGGGAGGACCAGGTTCAGGCTGTCATCCCTGACCTGGTGGAAGGGAGAGTGGTTAAAGGGTGCCCAGCACCTGGGGCTACCGCCCCCCACTCTCCACAGCCACAGTGGTTGGAGAGCTTTGAGAGGCCTGGGGCCTGGCTCTCATCCCTGGCAGCTGTCAGTAATCACTGTGGCTTGCTGTCCGGGTGGACAGAGTTATCCCTGGGGAGGGGACAAGTGTCACACCCCAGGGGTAGAGTGGGCAACACCACTATGTTGGTCATGGTGGTACTATCCTGCTCCTGGGATACATCTGTGAGCAAAGTAAGGTTAGGTGCTACACAGATGGGATCCGCAGGAAAGGAGAAAGGTTCCCCATGGATGGGCTTAGTGGGCCCTGAGAGTATGGACAGAGGGATCCAATTGGAGTCAGGAAGGCGAAGAACTGGAGCATGCCCCTGCTGTTGTGGGCCTGGGTCCTTGTTCTGTCGCCTCAAACAGGGAAGTACATCAGGATAGTGATTGTTCTCCCCTGGCTTTAGGCTGGTGGGGGGTCATGTTGGACCTGGCTTTTTGACAGGGACATCCCCAAACTTTCTGCCTCCTTCCTCCTATTTTTTCTGACCTGTTGTTGTTGGCTTTTGACCTCTGAGCACTTTACCACTGCTAACCAGTGCTAAAGTGCATATGCTCTCTGTGTAAATTGTACTATTGATTGGTTTATCCATGATTGACTATTTAATTTACCTGTAAGTCCCTATTAGAGTGCACTACATGTGCCTAGGGCATGTAGATTAAATGCTACTAGTGGGCCTGCAGCACTGGTTGTGCCACCCACCTCAGTAGCCCCTTAACCTTGTCTCAGGCCTGCCATTGCAAGGCCTGTGTGTGCAGTTTCACTGCCACTTCGACTTGGCATTTAAAAGTACTTGCCAAGCCTAGAACTCCCCTTTTTCTACATATAAGTCATCCCTAATGTGTGCCCTAGGTATCCCCTAGAGCAGGGTGCTGTGTAGGTAAAAGGCAGGACATGTACCTGTGTAGTTATATGTCCTGGTAGTGTAAAACTCCTAAATTCGTTTTTACACTACTGTGAGGCCTGCTCCCTTCATAGGCTAACATTGGGGCTGCCCTCATACACTGTTGAAGTGGCAGCTGCTGATCTGAAAGGAGCAGGGAGGTCATATTTAGTATGGCCAGAATGGTAATACAAAGTCCTGCTGACTGGTGAAGTCGGATTTAATATTACTATTCTAGAAATGCCACTTTTAGAAAGTGAGCATTTCTTTGCACTAAAATCTTGTTGTGCCCTTCAATCCACGTCTGGCTAGGTTTAGTGACAGCTCCTTGTGCATTCACTCAGACACACCCCAAACACAGGGTACTCAGCCTCACTTGCATACATCTGCATTTTGAATGGGTCTTCCTGGGCTGGGAGGGTGGAGGGCCTGCCCTCACACAAAGGACTGCCACACCCCCTACTGGGACTCTGGCAGACAGGATTGAGCTGAAAGGGAACTTGGTGCATTTCTTAGAGACTCTTTGAAGTCACCCCCACTTCAAAGGCACAACTTAGTATAAAACAGGGCCTCTGCCCTACCTCATCAGACACTTGCTGGAGAAGAAACCGGAACCAGAAACTACATCCTGCCAAGAAGAACTGCCTGGCTGCTCAAAGGACTCACCTGTCTGCTTTCTCCAAAGGACTGCTGTCTTGCTGTTGCCCTGCTGCCTTGCTGAACTCTTGTCTGGCTGTGAAAGTGCTCTCCAAGGGCTTGGATAGAGCTTGCCTCCTGTTCCTTGAAGTCTCAGGACCAAAAAGACTTCTGCCTTTCACGTGGACGCTCCGTGCGCCGAAAATTTCGACGCACAGCTTGTTTCGCGGCGAGAGAAACGCCGCACACCGACGCTGATCAACGCGACGCCCTCGGGACGATCGAGACTTCGACGCACAACCTCGCAAGGACAAAGCCGCCCGACTTCCAAGGAGAAATCGACGCGACGCCTACCGTGAGTGCGAAACTTTGACGCACGGCCTCACAAGGACAACGCCGCCCGACTTCCAAGGAGAAATCGACGCGACGCCTGCCGTGAGACCAAAATTTCGACGCACAGCCTCGCAAGGACAACGCCGCCCGACTTCCAAGGAGAAATCGACGCGACGCCTACCGTGAGATCGAAACTTCGACGCGCAGCCCCGCAGAACGACGCGCAGCCGGAAAATAAGCAGGAGAATCCACGCACAGACCCGGGACATCTGGTAATCCCCGCGATCCACAAAAAGAGACTGTCTGCGCGCCGGAAAACGACGCCCGACTTCCCCGCGTGGAAAAGAACGACGCAAGTCTGTGTGTGCTGAGGAGAAATCGACGCACACACCCCTTTTTCCACGCATCTCTTCTCCTGTGGCCCTCTGAGGAGATTTCCCACCAGAAACCAGGTACTCTGTGCTTGAAAGACACTTTATTGCTTTTTAAAAGACTTAAAGACACTTAATATCACTTTTCAGTGATATCTTTACAAATTCGTATTGCAACTTTGATCGTTTTGACCTACAAGTACCCAGATAAATATTCTATATTTTTCTAAACACTGTGTGGTGTATTTTTGTGGTGTTATACTATGGTGTTGTATGATTTATTGCACAAATGCTTTACACATTGCCTTCTAAGTTAAGCCTGACTGCTCGTGCCAAGCTACCGGAGGGTGAGCACAGGCTGATTTTGGATTGTGTGTGACTTACCCTGACTAGAGTGAGGGTTCTTGCTTGGACAGAGGGCAACCTAACTGCCAACCAAAAACCCCATTTCTAACACCCACCCAGTTCTAAAAATTATGATTATTAAAAGGGTTGGGAGGAATTTGTAATTCAGCAGGCAGAATTGGAGGAGTTGAATGATTTCATGTTACGCTTGTAACACAGAATTACTAATAAATTCTATCACTCCGCCCTGTCAGCGGAACTAATCATTCATCACTGTGATACCCTGTCTCTGCTGTTTGTTGCCCAAGTTGTCTGCTTTAAACATGGCTGTCCTTGCCGAACTTAAAAGTGCGGTCTAGTGTTTAGCTCCAGAGACACATGGATGTTCTTGCTCCTTCAGGAAATAAGCTGAGGCAGCAGGAAGCACTCTATGTCTCCACTGGATAATTCATTTGGAAAGTCAGAAACAAGAAAAGGGAAAAGAAACGTTACCGCTTGCACCTCCTTCCAAGCCTTATAACCAAAGTTGTAGCAGGCTACGGGCCGTCGTGCTTCGCCGTCTGTGAAGACTTGTCACTGCGAAACCCTGGATGCCCTTTGGCTTTGTAAGCCGTGGGAGGCAGAGTGTGAGCTGCTTCTTTGTTCTGCCCGCTGAGACTCCATCTGGATGACTCAGACCCTCCCCACTGATTCTTCTGTTATTTCCTGGGCTCGACTTGCCTTCCTCCTGTTCCTCCTCAGGCCCAGCCTCTCCTTCATTCTGGCCGCAGTCTGGCCCACAGTGTACTCAAGTACCTCAGGCAGTTGCTTTGGGTTTGTCGTATATTTTATACCCTCATCTTACATCAAGAGTACTGCCAGTTCTGTTCGTGTGATGTATTGTGCTGAGTGGTTTGGATAACATGCAGCGCTGTGTTTCAGATGTTATTTGTGTGACTGATATGTATTTTCTGCACATATTGTGATGGAGGGAGCTGACTGTTTTTGCTAGTCTTGCTGGAATCTTGACAGATGAAGCTATAATTATATTCAAGAATCAAGATGTTGTCAGCGCCACTGTATACACAGATTAATTTTTTTAGCAAAATTTGTGATCAGCACAGTGGCAGAATATGTAATCTTGTGAGGGTTGTGGAGCCAAAAGACTTGAGTTTAGAATCCTGGCTTCCTCATGTGACTACTTTGTGTGATCTTAAGTAAATCATTATTATGAGGTGCCTCATTGTTAAAAAAAGGGTGTTTTTTCTCACGTTTTTATTCTGTATCGGAATTGCTCTCTGATTTAAGAGTCTCATGTGAGAACACACCTAAAAACTACTTAATCAAACTCAGTCAGACCTTGGGGCCCTGAACGGTGTGTGATGTCAGTGCACATGTGTGACTTGGGAGACCAAGAACGTGCACTGCTATTGAGGCTCCGAATGAAGAGGATGGGGAAAGTTCCAAGCTTCTGTAAAGAAAACGGCAAGGGCGAAATGTTCACAGTGAGAAGGGGGTGATGTAATTGAATTGCAGGTACCTTTAGATTCCATTGCATTACCATTTTGACAAAAATCAGTACATGACAATTTGAGTGTGTGTTCTTGCACTGATGTAGCAGAATGGTCTGGTTAGATAGTGAATTGTCTGTGTAAGGGTCTTTGTTTGTGGAAGATGCTACCTGTTGGTATGAATGCTTTTATTCTAGTAAAGAGACTAACAGCGCTAAGGTTGGTTCACGTTATGCACCCTAGCTCGAAAATGGTGGGAGCAGAGAAGTGTCTAGCACCTGCTGCAATTCATATGCATTAAACACGCAAGTTGCTGCTGACTGAACTTATAGGGCCTAAAAGCTCACAATCCACCTTTCATTCTGCTGAGTGACAAATACACTCGTATTTCTGAGTAAGACGTGATGCATGTAACTGATGTTTTCTTCGCATTTGATGCATTGCCATCATCTGGCGTGACAGTCACAGGATCTGTGATGTGTGAGAGAAGTGAGACATGATTCAGAGGAAGGTGGGCTTAAAAGTGCCTCTGTGAGATCAACCATTGAATAAAAATATCAAACAATTGCAGGACATATTTATGTTGTTGACAATTGTAAATTAACTGTGTGTGTGTGCAAAAAAGCTGGCCTGGTGCTTCATGGCCATGATTTATGAAGGAATTTATAGGAGGCAATACTGTGCTGTGCAAAAAGACAGTAGTAAACATAATGCAGTAAATAACAATTTACTTTGCACTTCGAAATTTAGACTTTGCGATTGGTCGCTGCCCGAACCTATGCGTTTCCCCTAAGCTTGCAAGAGTGGCTCTTTCTTTGACTTTAAGTTTACAGAAACAGGGATGTGCACTTAGTTATTTTTAGCAATGTTGCTTCTCACGTACATGTTTCAGTGACAGGTTCTGAGACTCAGCAGCAACAGATTATCAGCAAGGGCACTGGTTTAAAGACGCTGGAAGGGTGTGAAGCAAGTTAACGTGTAACTGCATGATAAGGCTTTCAGGAGGAATTTATTGGTGATGTCTCTTCTGCTCTAATCTCTGCCAAGCACATTCATTCCATGCAATCTGTCTCCATAATCTGCTGTGACATAATGTCAGCCCCTGGAAGCAAGCGCCTTTGGAGAGAGCTGCAAATATGCAGAGGAGTGATAATTGAGGGCTAATTTTGGGAATTGGGCAGAACTTCAGGGTATTCTACAGAGTTTGTATGGATCTCCATGGAATTCCACACCGAACAACTCCATGATTTCTGCCCACCCTTAATTATTACAAGAAAAATGATACTATATTGCCAAAGTGGGAGGTGCACCTGCATTATTCTCAGAATGTTCATCACCCTTGGGTGCCTGGCTAAACGTGTACGGTAGGTAAGCAGGAGTGTTCACCTTTCACCAAGTTTCTTTCATGCAAGAGAGGAGAAGGCCTGCAGATTGAAAAACAGAAACTGTATTGTAGATCCAAGGAGGAGGACAGAAGGAAGGTAAGCTTCATATGGAGTCAGGAGTGTACGAAGAAGACTCAGAGGCAAAGCAAAAACATAAGAGGAGTTTCACATTTGAGCCAGAAATGCAGCAAACACACAAACAACAGCATTTCCCAAATCAACACATCTCTTTGCAGTCCACAGAGCTGAGTTAGTATTAGGCGTCACAGTCATCATGGTTTCCCTTTGAAGTCAATAACGTCCTACTTCTAGCTGTTGCGGTAGTCCCTCCCTGAGTTCTTGCATCCTCCTCCTGACTCCAAGTAACTCCGCCTCACCCCCAACCCAAGCGAGATAGACCTGTAGTGCACTGCTGTTGAAGAACAAATAGAGAAACAAAATTGGAGTAGTTTGTGTAGATATGTGTTTGTAACTAAAGTGACTAGTCTAGTCTCTGAAGAAACAAAAAAAAGGAGTGGACCCTGCAGGTAAATTTCACTAAGTTTGAGAGTCCAATCCCCTTCACGAAAAATGATCACCCATCAAGCCCCAAACATTGCAAATCATAAAAATCAAGTTTACACATGGACACCCTCCCTCACTGATCATTAATAATCACAATCACTCTCTAATACATCACAAATCAATGGTGCAATAGTTAGTAGTTACCTCTTCAAATCCAAGCACAGTGGTAGATACAAAACTGTACCTCCTCTTTGTTAGAAGCAACACCACAGAATTTGGCATTGGCACTGGCAATCTTGTAAAACAATGATCTTATGGTGCAGCCCTTCTAGGTGATGCAAAAAAAAAGATAAGACATAGCATGCAAGGGATGCAGACATTGTTTTAATGACCTGCAAGGAATGTCGAGGTTTCTTCATTGCACACTGGTCCAAATCCAATCGGCCATATATGTGACTAAAAAATGATGGGTCTGCATAAATTAGACACAAGTAGAATGCTCCACTAGCTATGTTTTTTATTATTTTTTGGGGGGAGCAAAGAAAAAAGTTCAATGATGAATAATTTAAAAGTTGTATGGTGGCATAGTCAGTCAGGGAAGTAAAGTTCATCCTCAAACTAGGTGGTTCACCCAGAAGTTGGTCAGCTAACACAATTGATTGTGAGCAATTATTCTCCTCCTCCTGTGCTGTTTTAGGAATCGTGTAATCATGTGGTGTGAAATGTAGGTTCACTTTGATCATGGTCACTCACTCCACATTTTGAGGTGAGAGACTGGTCCTCCTCACTGTGACAGCTGAGTCAGCTGCACTGAACACACTCTCTGAAGACAGACTGGTTACAGGACAAGCCAGATACTTTATTGCCAGCCTGCTGAGCCATGGCCATTGGCTCATCTTCCCTTACCAAAACATAGACTTCCTTTGGGCCATTCAGATACTCCTGGAACATTCTCTGAAGTGTCATTGGTTCTCCCACTTGCCTGACCTCTTTTGCCTTCTCCTCTACACTGGGCTTGAAATCTGTCACTTGAAACCAAGCCAGGGCAGAGGTTGGGTCAGATTCTTCTGTTGCTGTTGTTGATGGTCTTCTTGTTGCTGGTGTTGGCTGCTGTGAGACAAGACTGCCCTTTCTGGAAGTTGAAGACGGCACCCCAGAACTGTAAGGTGGGACTCTAATTTCCAACTGTTCTTCTTCCAGGTCTCTGGCTTCCTCAACACTCTACCTCTTGTCTTTTGAAATATCCCCTTCAGAATAGAAAAAGGAATGAAAGTGGACAGAATTGTTTTGTAATGTGCATCAAGTAGTGTGGCACAGATGTACTCTTTGGGTAAGATGATGTAATTTTCTAGCTATGCATTATAAGCCAAGTGAAGGATTAAGCTCTAAACTAAGGCATGCGCTTCTGGGTTTTCTTTCACAACTGTGACTGGGAACCTTTCAGATGCCTTCTTTAGCTGGTCCTGTAGCAGATGCAACAACAGGATAGCTTGGCCCATCACACTGTCTTCCTTGCTAACTTCCTGTGTGAAAACCTCAAAAGGGAGTAGGATCTGTGTCAGGCATTTCACTGGGGCCCATTTGTCTGCACCCATAGTCATAACTTACCCATTCTAATCCCCTCCCAATTGAATGTCATACTCATTGATCTATTGTCACTGCTCAAACAGATGTTGCAACATGGAATAGGTCGAGTTCCAATGTGTTGGGTCCTCCTGTATCAGGGCTTTTACTTGGTGCTTTATTTGCATGCTGAATAACCTGAAACTGCTTCTGGGATTTAAAAGAATGGCTGATATGAGTGCAGAGTTGTCTTCAGGTGGTCAGTATGTTCCTGACTATGTCTTCTTTTTTGAGTAACTCTTGCACAACCGGATTGATACAATGCGCCCAACACAGGACCCTGAAGTTGCTACAATCTACCATGGCCTTGAGTATATTACTGCCATTGTCAGTGGCAAGAAATCCAATTTAAAGATCTCTGGGTCATAGCCATTCAGGCACCTTCCTGTTAAATTCATCCAAGATGTCTGCAGCAGTATCTAATTTCTCTATGGTGAACATAGCTATTGTTGCATGCTGCCGAGAGTTCTCAAAACATTCTTTAGGGCTAAGAGATGTAGATAGCTGTTGTCTAACCCCTACACAAGAGATCCAGTGTGCAGTGATGCACATGTTATCAGTCACCTGGCAACTGGTCTGTTGTTAGGTGGACAGTGTGGACAGCACTTTGCTGCAATGCTTGTCCAAACAATTGCAACACATCACCATGCAGTGCTGGAACAGCAGCTCTGACAAAATAGGTGTGACTTGGAGCCTTCCATTTCCGGCAGATGGCAATCACAAATTTTCAGAATCCACCTCCTTCCACAAAAAAAGGGAAAAGGTCTAGCGCTAAAATGTTTGCAAGCTCGCCTTTGTACATATGTGCTGTTGAGTGGTTGCAGTCATAAGACCCCTTCTGCCTAAACAAGCCCATAATAGTACCCTTGATTTTCTTCTTTTCTGGGGCCACTGACACATGTGACTTTCGAGAAGTGGGTGGCGGTAGATTCAATGTGCCTCATGGGACAGTCACTGTGTGCCGTGGTGGTGTCTCCATCCGAGTCTCTTGTGCCATTGTGAGATCGCTGAGGTGGGTGATTCTGGCACACTGCTGATGTCACCCTCTTCTTTCTCATGTCCTCCCACCGTGATTGGACTTTTAGCTGATGTTTCCAGGCTCTCATCACCTTCACCACCACAACCACGCTCAGCAATTTTTTAAAGGTGCTCCTCCTACCAGATTTCATGATGTTTTTTCATATGTGTCATTTTGTCTCCAGTACCATAATGTGAACCAGATTTACCACGACAAACCCTCATGTGGAAAATGGAGCACATTGCAATGTTTTCCTCCTGTTTGACACATGTACAAAGTCCCAAACTGGGTAGAAGTACTTTCTTAGTGGGCCACTGCCAATCCCTGAAGAAGAACTGGAGGTAGGTGGGTGTGTCGACAATTGCCTCGCTGCAGTGCATATTTCTACTGAGGTAGGAGTTGGTGCAGGTCTCAGCTGGGGCTTTAAAAATATGGGAGCTGACTATGCCACATCCCTCGGAGCAGGCGGAGTAGGAGGAGTAATTTCAGACTCCTCTCTGCCAGCTATTACAGCAGCTGGCTCATTGTTGTCATCCTCCTCATCCTACCCTTCCATAACTCTATTGCTTTCAGAAACTTTTCTTTTCCCTTGCCTTTCTTGGCATTCCTGGACTTTGCCTGCATCCACTTCATGTCTCCATGATCAACATCATAAGTGGCACTTGGAGAAGATGGTGGAGCACCCTTTATTTTCCTTGCTGAAAATCTGAGAGCCAATGTTTCTAAAAGAAGAGATTCTTGCTCGGCATGAAGCTCAACCTCCTGTTCTGCTCCTATTTCAGGAAGATCTACTATTGCTGGCTACGACTGCTGTCCACTTTTGCTCTGTTTCCTGAAATGATTGAGTACTATTTTGAGGAAGGGACAAATCCAATTCATCAGTGCTCGTCTGCGTCGTCGTAATTGCAGTGGCTGCTTCACTGACAGACATGGTCTTAGGCTTAGGTTAGGGTGGTGTTGGTGATGTGAGGATGCTGCTCTTAGGTTCTTTCCCAAAGACTGGTGCAGCAGGCACACATCTCGTGAAAAAGGTCGTGGTTGGCACACTTCTTCTCACTGACCTCTTTCTTGAGAGCAAATTTGTTTGTGGCCATCTTAAAGTTCTCAGCTGGCAGTGGCAGTAATACAGGTGGTGTCTCTTCTCTTGTGTACCTATAGGCAAACAAGCAAGAAAAACATTTAGTTAGCGAAATGTGGCATTGTTGCAGTTTGAGTTAGTACAGACAAAGGGAATATCACTGTGGCTGGTTACTTAGGTAATACATAACAATTTATCCTTTAATTCTAAAGCAAACCACACCAAAGTACCATACATTCTAATTTCCAATCAGGATAACACAACATACAGATATAGCTCTTTGTCTTATGTGTATCGATTCTAAAGGAGACACCTGCAGGCAGTCAAGGAGGTGCATGGGTAAATGGAATAATCCTTAAAAAATGAAGGTTAGTGTGCGTCTATGGTAGGCAAGGTGGTCCAGGGCCAATGGAATAATCATTAAAAAAATAAATGATGTGTCTACAGTGCATCTACTCTATGACAGGCAGGGTGTCCTAGAAGTGATGGAATTATACCTAAAAAAATGAATGCTATTGTGCAGATGTGCATCTATGGTGGTTGGATGGATCCTGTCAATACCAGGACAGTGCGCGCTTTACGGGCGACTAAAATGCAAAAACCCAGTCTTTATGCAAAGGCATAATTCATGCATTATGTTTATATGCAGTTTGTTAACCTTTTACATTGCAGATTTTAACCTTGAAAACCACTATTAATGATGTTTGTAATAACTGTTCATTTGCAAGGTATTGCTGCAGGCTGACCAAGTATGTCAGGGTGTGGTCCCTTTCTAGGACCTTCTAGAAGCTTTCCCAGACCCATGACTGGGTGTGGTCTGTGGGCTGGGCTTGACTCTATATAAGGGAGTCAGCCCAGCTCCAAGTGCTCACTATTCAGAGGTCCCGGTGCAGAGCAGCAGCAACTTCCTGAGCTCCGGTCCCGGGGCCTACAATGATATTTCCAGGCCTGCCTTCGTTATATTGACGATCCTTTAGCAGGGCGGTAAGGCGGAGGTCCGGCGGGGCCCCTGACCCCCGCATTCAAAGACATTCGAGTGTTTGGGCCTAGTTGTGAAACTCCTTGTGTGCGTGATTGTGTTTTCATGACATTTACGTATTCTTGTTTGAATCGGCAAGGTGCGCGATTCAATTCTGAGATATGATTCTTGATATTCAGATCGGCAGCAGGGTGCACGATCATTTCGTGAACTTTGCATTGTGTATTTTGAATTGCCAAGGTGCGCGATTCATTTCCTGGCATATAACTTTGACATTCAGATCGGCAACAGTGTGCGCAATCATTTCGTGATATTTGCATTGTGTATTTTGAATCGGCAAGGTGCGCGGTTCATTTCCTGGCATTTAACTTTGAAATTCAGATCGGCAACAATGTGCGCAATCATTTCATGATATTTGCATTGTGTATTTCGAATCGGCAAGGTGCACAATTCATTTCCTGACATTTAACTTTGACATTCAGATCGGCAACAGTGTGCGCAACCATTTCATGATATTTGCAGTGTGTATTTCGAATCGGCAAGGTGCGCAATTCATTTCCTGGCATTTAACTTTGGCATTCAGATCGGAAACAGTGTGCGCGATTATTTCATCATATTTGCATTGTGTATTTTGAAATGGGCAAGGTGCGCAATTCATTTCCTGACATAAAAACTCTTGACATTCAGATCGGCAGTGTGCGCGATCATTTCAAGGCATTAGCATTGTGAAACATTGAATCAGCAGCAAGGTGCGCAATTCTTTTCTGGAGGTAAACTCTTGATTTTCACATCGGCTGTGTGGGCGATCTTTTCATGGTATTGAATACTTTGGTGTGCAGTGTTGGTTGAGGTGCACACATTTATCCTGAGCTTTTAGTTTTCTCGAAACGCTTAAATCAAAGTGCGGCATTCTTTGTGCTAATTAAGCTCCTAGTACATTTCCTGTTGTTTTTTCATGGAATGTTCAGATAGCCTTTGTCCTCCTGTAAAAATGCAATGTTTATCCTGAAACTATTTTGAAGAAGGTTTTTGTATTCTAGACAGTATATGATATTTCCTGAAAAGCTCAAATGAAACATTGAATTAACCCATTCTTGATTTTTCCAGGTACCTAGATTTCTTGAGGCCTAGTTATAGTCATGTCCTAAGTTATCCATGATTACAGTATAAGAATTCTTAGAACCATAGTCTGTTGAAAGTCAATGTGATTATATCTTGACACTGTGTTGTTTAACCTCTTGCTTCCTACAGGTCTCCTTCCCAGCTGTTCCCTAACTAATCCCCTTTTCCACCACTTGGACTCCCTCAAGCTCGGTGGTATATCTATTGGAGGTTTGGAGCTGTCTAGTGGTGGACATGTTGGGAACATGCGCAGGCCCGAGGATCTGGTCTTCCTGACAGAATAGTGAGCCCACAAATTAATATCCTCCCGGTTTGCGTTTGTTCTCAGCATGGCCACATTGGACGAGCTAGTTAAAGTTATCACGCAGCTCCAAGCAGAAGTAGTATCATCTAAAGACATAGCAGCTAGCTTAGCTGAGAGAGTGAGTCAGTTGCAGGAAAGGGTAGAAAAGAAGGAGCAAAGTCCTTTGGGTGCGGCTTGGCCTGTTCCTCCTCCTAAAGTTTCAGGAGGTAATCCTCCAACGAACATTTCCCTCAATGTTCCCTCAGCTATTCCCCTGGCTCCTCCAGAATGTTTTTCAGGCGATCCCCTGAAAGCGCAATCTTTTTTTGGTTCAAGTGGAATTACATTTTACCTGTCAACCAAACACTTTCCCGATGCCCAATCCAGGGTGGCCTTCTTGTTATCTTACCTGACTGGGGATGCGGCCACCTGGGCAATTGCTCTTGTGCGTGAAAACAGTCCCATGCTTTACAATTGCAGAAATTTTGTCAGTGAGTTCGAATGAGTGTTTGATCAAAGAACAGTGACCTTGTCGGCAGATCGAGAACTGTTAGACTTGCAACAAGGTAACCAAGACTTAGTTTCCTACTTAGCTAGTTTTAATCGGCTGGTTGCAGAGACATCCTGGCCTGAAGAAAAGCAAGCAGCCTTGTTCTATAAAGGACTCAAGGATGAGCTAAAGGACATTCTTGCCCAAATAGATCCTCAGCCTACAGATTGTCAAGATCTGATAAACCTTGTTTTGAGACTAGATCATCGTCTTGCAGAACCACGGGGAACACGCAAAAGACTGAGAAACATTCCTTGCATGTTCACGAACATAGAGACTCAAGAACTCAGAAAGAGAGTATCCCAGAACCCATGGAAATTGGAACTATCAGGAGACCTTTGACCAAAGACGAAAAGGACCTACGCAGAAAGAACTGACAATGGGGGTTATTACAACTTTGGAGGAGGTGTTAATCCGTCCCAAAAGTGACGGTAAAGTGACGGATATACCACCAGCCGTATTACGAGTCCATTATATCCTATGGAACTCGTAATACGTCTGGTGGTATATCCGTCACATTTGGGACGGATTAACACCTCCTCCAAAGTTGTAATAACCCCCTATGTCTTTATTGAGGGCGCAAGGGTCACTTTGCCAAAGATTGTCCAATCAAACCAATGAGCAAACAAGGTCCTGTACAGAAAATTGCAGCCAATGTACAAGTCGAGCCGGAAAAACTAGATCACCCAAGATGTAAAGAAGGGTCGCTCTTGGGTGTCACCATAGACCCTTCACAGTCTAGACACCTCAAGTTGTGCATTGAATTTCAAGTAAAGAAAAATAACTATTTCAAGAAAGCCCTAGTAGATTCTGGGGCTATCGGGAATTTTGTTGATGCCCAATTTATTTGCGCATGGGGATCCCATGCACCAAGAAGAAGACTCCAGAAATAATACAAGCAGTATATGGAAAACTCTTGACTGGAGGCCCAGTAACTCTTCAGACTGTCCCCTTATCAGTGATCTGTGATGGGGGAGATCAAAGAACCAAACATGAAGAGAAGCTCATCTTTGATGTTATCCATGCTCCTCAGTATGGAATTATCCTTGGCTTACCATGGTTAAATCATCACAATCCTGAAATTAACTGGGCAGAACGGAAAGTTGTGTTCTCTTCCGCCTTATGTACTGAGAAATGTCTCCAGATGTCTTGAGTCGCCAAACATTGCAACTCTCACATAGCCACTGCGGCGGAGAAATAAATAAAGTTGCCCTGGCAGAATTCATCCTATGAAGACGTGTTCGAAGAAAGGGAAGCAGAAACCTTGCCTCCTCATAGACCTTATGACTGTCAAATTGATCTAACTCCTGGTGCGATACTCCCTAGTTGTCTTGTGGACGCCTTGTCGGAACATGAAAATCAACACCTACGAAAGTACTTAGATAAATTTCTAGAGAATGGCTTCATCCTCCCTTCCAAGTCTCCTGCAGCTTCTCCTTTGTTTTTTGTCCCCACGGCTAGTGGGGATCTTTGAACCTGTATTGACTATAGGGGTTTGAACAAGATCACAGTCAAGAACAGATACCCCTTGCATCTGATTCCTGTCTTGTTGGATCAAGTGAAGAAAGCAAAAATCTACACTAAACTCGATCTACGAGGTGCTTACCATTTAGTCAAGATGAGAGAAGGTGACGAATGGAAAACTGCGTTCAAGACAAGATATGGTCTCTTTGAATAAACCGTCATGCCCTTTGGACTGTGTAATGTGCCAGCAGCATTTCAATTTTTCCTGAATGACGTCCTTAGAGAGTATCTTGATATATTTGCAATAGTCTATATCGATGATATTTTAATCTACTCTGACAATGAAGCCAAACATGTATAACATGTCAATAAGATTCTCACAGCTCTTCGAAAGCATCATCTATATTGCAAACTAACAAAGTGTGAATTTCATGTTACCACAGTTGAGTTTTTAGGGGTCATCCTTACCCCTCAAGGTATGGTCATGGCAGAAAAGAAAGTACAAGCAGTATCCGTTTGGCCCACTCCAAAGACTGTTCATGATGTACGGTGCTTCCTGAGTTTTGCAAACTTTTATCGCAGGTTTATAAATCATTTATCTCAGACAGCGTCGCCAATCACCAAGTTATTGAGAAAGAAAGAAAAATGTGTGTGGTCTCCAGAAGCTGACAGAGCCTTTTCAACTTTGAAAGAAGCTTTTTCCACTGCCCCAGTATTGACTCACCCTGATGTGGAGCGTCCATTCATAGTTGAAGCAGATGCCTCAGATGTGGCAATTGGTGCAGTATTGTCACAAAGAAGTAAAGACACTGGTCAAGTTCATCCTGTAGCTTGCATGTCTCGAAAACTGAACGAAGCCGAACGGAACTATGTCACTGCTGAGAAAGAGCTTCTGGTGATCTGTGATGCCTTTAAAGAGTGGATACATCATTTGTTACGCGCCAAGTACACTATCACAGTATACACAGATCATCGCAATCTCCAGTTCATGAGTTCAGCTAGACTTTTGACTCCTCTGCAATTATGCTGGATGCTGTTTTTTGCCGAGTTCGATTTTGTGGTAACTTTTCGTCCTGGTAAAGACAATTGCAAAGCAGACGCTTTGTCCCGCCAAGAGTCTACCACCTTACCCACAGTCCAGCCTTCCAGAGCTATCATTGCTCCAGACAAGGCCCTCTGCATCATAAGGACTGAAGACTTCTTTGAAGAAATCCGCAATTCCTTCACCATTCAAAAATGGTAGACATGGGCTCAAGCAGATCCCAAAAGATCAATCAAGCAAGGGCTACCTTTCCATGACGCACGTTTGTTCGTGCCCACCACCAAGCTTTGCAAGTTAGTATTTCATTGATTGCATGTTATACCTACAGCAGGTCACCCAGGTACTCCTAAAACTCTTGAATTAATCCAACGCTACTTTTGGTGGCCTACTCTGACAAAAGACGTCAAACAAATGGTCACTAACTGCGAAGTCTGTGCTCGTATCAAGACAAGTCATTCAAAACTGAAAGGTTTGTTGCATCGGCTCCCAACCCCACTTTGACCTTAGGAACACATCTCGTTAGAGTTCATTACAGGTCTACCAGATGTTCAACAGCACTCAGTCATCCTTGTGGTGGTAAATAGTCTCACGAAATATGGACATTTCATTGCTTGCAAGAAATTGCCCACTTCCAGTGAACTGGCAACCTTCTGAATAGAGTGGTCAGTTATGACGGGCTGCAGAGACTGATTATCTCCAATCGAGAATCACCATTTGCCTCCAAATTCTGAAAAACGTAGTGCAAAATGCTTCAAGTTACATCCACACTGTCTATTAGCCATCATCCTCAAACAGATGGTCAAATTGAGAGACTGAATCAGACATTGAAACAATACCTGCGTGCTTACGCTGAGAAAGCACTTAATTCTTGGAGATCAATGCTTTGGTTAGCTGAACTAGCCTACAATAACTCGTTTCACACCTCCACTGGTGTCACACCCTTTTTTGGCTTGTTTGGCTACCATCCTGACACCTTGCCTATCACGATTCCACAAGAAAGTTCTCTTACACCAGCTGTGTCGTAAACTATTCAACAACTCCATCAAACCCAGAAATTAATTCAACAGCATCTAGAAAACGCCAAACAAAAATATAAAAAGCATTACGACAAGAAGCATTGTGAAGGACCTCAGTATCAACCAGGTGATAAAGTGTGGCTTTCTACATGACATATTGACTTCAAGAAAAAGCACATGTTTAATCCCAAATTCATAGATCCTTACACTGTCCTCCAGCAAATCAATCCAGTGACCTATAAACTGCAGTTACCCAGGACACTACGCATTCATCCAGTGTTCCATACTTCCCTCCTGAAAAAAGGTTCGCTCCTAACCAGCTCCAGGTCTAGTACAGGGGGAATTGGAATAAGAAGTTAAACAGGTGCTGGATTCCAAACTTAGAGGTCGTAATCTTTGGTATCTGATCTCTTGGAAAGGTTATGGTCCTGAAAGCAACTCATGGGTCTCCGCAGCTGACATTCTTGCTCCACGACTAGTGAGACGTTTTCATCATCTCAACCCAGGCAAACCAGGCCCTAGAGTGCGATTGGGAAAGGAGAGTACTGTCAACATCAGGACAGTGCGCGCTCTACAGGTGACTAAAATGCAAAAACCCAGTCTTTATGCAAAGGCATAATTCATGCATTATGTTTATATGCAGTTTGTTAACCTTTTGCATTGCAGATTTTAACCTTGAAAACCACTATTAGTGATATTTGTAATAACTGATCAAGGTATTGCTGCAGACTTGTGTCAGGGTGTGGTCCCTTTCTAGGACCTTCTAGAAGCTTTCCCTGCCCCATGACTGGGTGTGGTCGGTGGGCTGGGCTTGACTCTATATAAGGGGGTCAGCCCAGCTCCACGTGTTCACTATTCAAAGGTCCCAGTGCAGAGCAGCAGCAACTTCCTGAGCTCTGGCCCCAGAGGCCTACAATGATATTTCCAGGCCTGTCCTCATTATATTGACGATCCTTTAGCAGGGCGGTAAGGCGGAGGTCGGTCTGGGCCCGACCCCTGTTTTCAAAGACATTCAAGTTTTTGGGCCTAGTTGTGAAACTCCTTGTGTGCGTGATTGTGTTTTCATGACATTTACATATTCTTGTTGGAATCGGCAAGGTGTGCAATTTAATTCTGAGATATGATTCTTGACATTCAGATCGGCAACAGGGTGTGCAATCATTTCATGATATTTGCATTGTGCATTTCGAACCGGCAAGGTGCGCGATTCATTTCCTGGCATTTAACTTTGACATTCAGATCAGCAACAGTGTGCCCAATCATTTCGTGATATTTGCATTGTGTATTTTGAATCGACAAGGTGCGCGATTCATTTCCTTGCATTTAACTTTGACATTCAGATCGGCAACAGTGTGCGCGATCATTTCATGTTATTTGCATTGTGTATTTCGAATCGGCAAGGTGCGCGATTCATTTCCTGGCATTTAACTTTGACATTCAGATCGCAACAGTGTGCGCGATCATTTCATGATATTTGCATTGTGTATTTCGAATCAGCAAGGTGCGCGATTAATTTCCTGACATAAAAACTCTTGACATTCAGATCGGCAGTGTGCGTGATCATTTCATGACATTAGCATTGTGAAACTTTGAATCGCCAGCAAGGTGCGCAATTCTTTTCTGGCTTTAAACTCTTGATTTTCAGATCGGCGCGATCTTTTCATGGTATTGAATACTTTGATGTGCAGTGTTTGTTGAGGTGCACACATTTATCCTGAGCTTTTGGTTTTCTCGAAACTCTTAATTCAAAGTGTGACATTCTTTGTGCTAATTAGGCTCCTAGTATGTTTCCTGTTGTTTTTTTCATGGAATGTTCAGATAGCCTTTGTCCTCCTGTAAAAATGCAATGTTTATCCTGAAACTATTTTGAAGAAGGTTCTTGTATTCTAGACAGTATATGATATTTCCAGAAAAGCTCAAATGAAACACTGAATTAACCCATTCTTGATTTTTCCAGGTACCTAGATTTCTTGAGGCCTAGTGACAGTCATGGCCTAAGTTATCCATGATTACAGTATAAGAATTCTTAGAACCATAGTTTATTGAAAGTCAATGTGATTATATCTTGACATTGTTTTGTTTAACCTCTTGCTTCCTATAGGTCTCCTTCCCAGCTGTTCCCTACCTAATCCCCTTTTCCCCCACTTGGACTCTCTCAGGCTCTGGGGTATATCTATTGGAGTTTTGGAGCTGTTGGGAACACGCGCAGGCCCCGAGGATCTGGTCTCCCTGACAGATCAGGGGCAAAATGCAAATAAAGTAAAATATTTTAAATAAACATTTTAAACAAAGAAAATAGACATCTTAATAAAAAAATTAAAAGAAAAGTTGAAGTAAATCATTTAAAAAAAACTTAAATAAACAAATGATAAGTAATTGCTGATGTTTGTATGGGAGTCTGAGAAACCTATTGTGAGACAATTATAAGCAGTGTTCATTATATGCACTACAGTGATCAGTATATTATTAAACTGATATTACATATATCCGTGCAACCCTATGGCAGAAGCTCAGTGGCGGGATGCACAAAAAGACCGCCAGCCACATGGTCAAACAACATCAGCGAGCAAGGAGGCTTGGAGAACAAATAACACATGTAAGCTTATGTGAAAGGCACACTAGCTGGATGCATAAATGGCTTCCAGCCATGTGGTCCAGCAAACAAGAACAGCAAGCAATCAAGGAGGCATGGGAAAAAATACACATGCAAGCCTATGGTAAAGGGACACTGGCTGGATGCACAAAATGACCACCAGCCAAATGGTCAAACAACAACAGCGAGCATGGAGGCATGAGGAACAAAGAACACATGCAAGCCTATGTCAAAGGCACACTGGCTGGATGCACAAAATGGCCGCTAACTACATGGTCCTACAAACAATAACAGTGAGCCAGGAGGTACTGGGGACAAAGAACACATGCAAGCCTTTGGCAAAAGCACACTGTCTGGATGCACAAAATGGCAGCCATCCATATGATCGAACAACAACGAGCAAGAAGGCATGGGAAACAACACATGCAAGCCTGTGGCAAAAGCACACTGGCTGAATGCACAAAATGGGCGCCAGCCACATGGTCAAGAAACAATCCTGATCAAGGAGGCTTGGGAAAGAAAGAACACATGGAAGCCTATGGCAAAGACACACTGGCTGAAGGCACAAAGTGGTCTCCAGCCATATGGTCCTACAAACAACAGCGAGCAAGAAGGCATGGGGAATAAAGAACACATGTAAGACTTTGGTGAAAGCACACTTGATGGATGCACAAATCAGCCGCCAGGCACATGCATAACAGCACGCAAGGAGGCATAGGGAACAAAGAACACATGCATGCATATGGCACAAAGCACACTGGCTGGCTGCACAAAATGCCCACCAGCCACTTGGTCAAACAACAACTATGAGCAAGGAGGCATGGAGCACAAGGAACACATCCAGGCCTATGGACACCGATTACACAAAATGGCTCCATGCCACATTGCCTGGAGAACAAAGACAAATGGCAGGCAATTACAAACACACTCACACACTGACCAAAAAAGGAGGCATGGTAACACTGAAAAAACACTAGCATTAATTCAGCAAAACACAAAACTTAACTGAGTTATGAAAAGTTTATAACACACATCCTCCTGTCATGAAATATTACCAACATATACACCTTTTGCAGAAAAAAATGAAATGCAAACAATAGCCAACTTTTAAAATTTAAAACTAATGCCATCTCTACCCTAAATTATGATTTAAGAACACATACCACAGAAACATTCCTTTGATGCACTGATGACTAGTCCTGGACCTACTGGCTGGCTGGCCCGTTAAAAGACTAGACCACATAGTAAAATAAATAATTATTGCAAATGTAACAAACATTGAGAAACTGTAATGAACTGTGTAACATTTTCCCTTTACAAAAGGTGAAAAATGAAATGCAAAATAAGAACTAGGCCCCTATTTACACTCCAAGTCACCCATCACAATGAAATTTACAAATCAATTAAAAGTAAAAAGGAATACTGGTGCAAGCCCTATCCAACAAACAATACCCTTATACAACAGTTTTTGAAATTAATTGTGTGATAGCACAAAAACAAAGTCTTTAAACCCACAGGTATATAGCCAGCAGACAAAAAGAATGCGCCTTCCACCTTGAAACCAAGTGAAAAGTGACCAGGGGTTGGAGAAAATATTGGGAGGAGCCTGCCAGACAGGAACAGGGAGTTGGAGTCTCTGGGACACTTCCTTCCTGTTGGGAAAAGAAATCACAAAAAAAGTCTTCTTGCACTAAAAAAGAACTTGAACGGTCCATTGGAGATGAAAATCTGCTCAAAAGCATCGTTTTGAGTAGATTTAGCTACTTCTGGCGTAGAAAATCTACTCGAGGTGCATTGACACTCACAAGTGGCACCATATTGGTGTTATCGTGGATGAAAGCCATGCAAGCGGGTATGAAATCTTATGAGTGCCTGCTTGCAGCCTGAGGATATCATGGTGCAAGTGAGTGCCAAAAACAAATCTTGTGCGTGCAAATGGAAACAAAGAACTCCCCTTTGTACCAGATGGAGCGGAAATCGGAAACTCCGCACAACTGCACATAGCACAGAGTGCCCGAATTCTGAAAATTCTGTGAGCAGAGCAGAGTTCATCACCCAGGCCTATTTATATTTTCACTGACGGAAGGAGGATTTTCACGAGTCACAATCGCAGGAAAGTTGGCAGGCATTGAGTTAATGTGGAAATCACTCTGGAGTTATTTGCTATTCAATGGGGAAATTGGGGTTAGAATTTTGGAAGGTTGAGGCAGGGAACAGGGCCATATGGGGCCTAAGTTGAAGCCTCTTATTTGACAGGTTAGTAGGTGATTCACATTCTGCCGGATATATGAGGAAGAAACAACGTTGTCTACTACCTTGAGGACATGGATGTTTTTTTGGTGCTTGCTGGGTGTTGGAGTGGTGAGGGGCAGAGGTAGTAAGGGCATTGTAAGGGAGGACGTGTTTTTCCAGATGTCTAGGGTAGAAACTAGACTGCAACAGTGTAAGAAAGGGAGTAGTTTTGGTCAGCTTACCCAGTGGTGAATTTCTGTCCAGTAGCATGGAGCGGAAAGCAAGGGGCTTTTACACCATCACACAATGATTAGGTGTTCAGACACAGGGATGGTGAGTGCGTAACTGCTTTCCAACTGCTAGAGGTACTTGGAAAAGCACTGATTAAGCTTGGGTTGGTGGCAACAGAGTATGGAACATATTCCTTTCACATTGGGGTAGCGACAGAGGCAGGCACAAGAGGCTGGACAAGAGAGAAAATTATGAGACTGGGTAAATGGTCTTCAGGTTGTTTTAGGAGCTATGTCAGATCAGATGTGGGGGTGTGTTGAAGAAGTAATTTGCTGTGGTTTTTCCTCACTGCTGTTTTATATTTCTGGTCCGGTTCTGGGCCTGGAGTCTGTTGGCTTCTCTGAATGGATTATGGGTGATTGGTTTGTGATATGGGCAGACTTGCAAGCAGGAAAGATTCTTCTGGGACAGAATTCGGGTTTTGATACAAGTTCAATTTCAGTTTCATGGTCTGGGAAGAGTGCTATGTGCTGGAAATAACTTTTGCCCAGTCTGAACAGGTTCCAGCAGGGAAAGAATTGTCGTGATGTTCTGTTACTTTATTTAGGTGAGAATAACTTAATTGTGGAGAAAGGATTAACATTGACCCAGATGATGAAGAAGGATTCGAGGGAGATCAAAGAGCAGTGGTCAGGGTGTTTCGTGGCATGGACGGAAGCCAAGAGAATTTGGAGAGATGCTAGCAATCTGGCTGCGATTGACAAGGTTAGGAGTAAGAGAGAGGAATGTGAGGGCTCTGCAGGGATGAAGGACTAGCAGAGTGGAGCACTCTGACTTGAGATATGATACAGTTGACTTTTGTTGCAAAATGGGGTACATATTCCCACTACAACATGGAGTAGTACTTGTTGGAACTAAAGGAATTTTTGGCCTGGACTTTTTAAGGTGGCAGCAGTGAGAAAGAAAGGTTTTGGGGTTTTGAAAAACTTCAAGATAGTGCCTTTTTGTGAGTGGCTGTTGGCCAGCAAGTTTGCATGGGTTTAGCTAATGTTATTTTTGTTGGCATCTGAGAACCATACTGAAAGGGAGGATGTGATCAAGCTCACTCCGCAATGAGGCAGGAAGTTAAACATTACGTTATATGAAGTTAAGTTTAGTGGTAATAGATTCCCTGTTAAGCTGTAGAGGAAGTTAAAAGTGTCGCAATTGAAGGAGTACAGTATGGTAGGAGATAGATACTTGCTGGGTTGTGTATGTGGGGGGTAGGACTTTTAGGGATTGGTGGTAGGGGAAGTAGGTGATAAACTCTGTATAGTGAGGTTTTAATTTTGTAAGGAGGAATGCCCAGTATCCTTTGTGATGTGCACCTGTTTCAATAATGCAGCCTTTTTTCACACACAAAAAGTGTCAGTGGTCTGCCCTGCGCTTCTCTCACCGAAGCACCATTTGGTGGCCTAGCCTCAAAACAGTCATTAGATATCTCTTAGTCCGCTCCAAGTTGTAGAGTAGAACCCACACTCATACTCTGAAGATGCACTGCTGCCCCTGCCCATGTTCCACTTTCACCTAGACATGGTACTCTGTAGTCATGCACAGTGTAAGAAGAGAGCTATCTCATGGTGAACCGTGAATAATGCATGGATCCTGTTCAAACTGATGAACATAATACAGGTAATGTGAACAACCATTCCCAATGGTAGCTATGCAAGCTCTGTTCAAACCAAATGTAAGGATCATTATTATTATTTTTGTTTTAATGAGGTGTTTGCAACACAATGCACTTCCATCAGAGGTTTACCTCAATTACTGATGCCTACTTTCTGCTTGACTTAAAACTGTTTTGTTTGTTATTACAAATCTATTAACCTACATATAAAGGCTGCATTCCAAATATATGTCTAAATTGCACCAACTGAGACGTCTACAAGCATGGAATGTATTTTACAGGACAGCTGACAATACTGTCGTGTTTGGCAATCAGTTACATGAAGTTAAACAGCACACAGTGCTTCAATGTTCTTTAATAATTCGGTTATATGGTACAAAACAAGCCTTTTAGCCTGCGTTCACTGTTGATCAGTTTACATAGTAACTAGTGTTGCACATCCTGTTCATTATTGGCTTAAATATGGAGAAAATACTACCCCTAACACATTTAAATTTGAGATTTGGTGGGGAAGGAGCCAAGATGGCGACCTAGTAAGCCACACAATTTGGAGCTCCGCAGCCCCAACAGCAGTCATCCTGCCATGTTGATGCCACCTGCTTGCTGCTTTTACATCTGCGACGGCGCCCCTGTTTCTGAGGGACCCTGTGGAGGGGAGTGCTCCCTATGTCCAGAGTGCCTACTGTGGGTTCGGTGCTACGTCTGACTCCGATTGGCCTTGGCGGTGCTTGTGGGATTGACAGTGATGAGGATCGGGGTGCGCCCCAATGGGCATCAGCCGGAGGCACTGTGGGACACCCATGTCCCAGGTGGAGCGGGGGCTGATGTGACTCTGGCGCTTGTAGGAGGGAATGCGGCACGAGGAGGTGCGGGGGAGAATGAGCAGATGTGCCCGGTGGAGCCTCATGCTGTTGCAGGGTCTAGACCTGTAGACCTCAGGTTTCTTGAAGGCCCACCCGGCAAAGACTGACAGGGATTTCTACGTACCTCCCATTGGCGCTGAAACACACTGATGCCCCAGGACCTACCTGGTTGGTCAGAGAACTTGTGCAATTGCTAGTCTGGTAATGGGTGCTTCACCCCCCCACATCCCAGGGTGACACTGGTGCTTTACGATTGTACCACTCCCTAGCCTTAATTACTTTAACTCAGGGAACTGCCTTCAGGAAGGAACTGCCACATAACTGGGAACCCAGCACCTGGACTGTGTAGGGTGCAGAACCTCTACCTTACGCTGCAGCCTCTCTACACCCATCCAGATGGAGCCTCATCCGTGCAGGCCTGGGATGGGTGATGGCGCTAGACACTTAGGTACCCTGTTACCGACCTGATAGTTACCTCGCCAACATTCTTGCAACTGAATTGGGAGTATCTGGGACCACACCTCCCCCATTATTGTATGATGTCAATCTGGCTCTCACCAGATGTGGATTTCTTTTGATCAGCTATCCCTGCACCTCGCTCAGACCACTCCTAATTGTTGCCTGCCACTGGAACTTCTAACAGCATACAATGTGCAGCACTTGCGTTCATAAAGGAGCTGCACTTTAGTCTGGCACCCCTGCATACAATACGCAGCAAAAGTCAGGACATTTTCTTGCAACTGTGGCCCTTTTCCATGGTGTTTTTGCAAGACCTTCAAGAATCTGTACCTGTCCCGCAGGCCCCACGTTTGCTATCATTGTGCGTACTAAGTAAGACAAGACCCAACCAGCGGTGCTTGGCACCACTTAAAACCAACCTGAAGGAGACTCACAGCGCTCTACCGAAGGGTCACTAGAGAAAACGCTAGCAGCATACTCCAGCAGGTTTGATGAAATTCTGGCTGCCATGTTAGAAATCAAATCCACGCTGGAACCAAAAACAAATGTTTTCAGAACAGTTGTGGGTCTACTACATGAAAACCATAAAAAACTGAAAGACTGAATTGAAAAGTTCAGGTTGGCTTCCATTAGACCTACAGTCTCCGACACCACTGCCTACATCAAAGCCTTACAAGAAAAGGTAGACTTTCTTCAGAAACGTGCTGAGGACCAGGAAAGTAGACCACTGCGAAACAATGTTTGACTAGTGGGCCTTCCAGGGGAAGAGAGGGCCCTAGCATGGAACTCTACCTCGAGGACTGGTTCGCAAAGATGATCCTGCAAGGTAAACAGTCAACCTTTTTTTCTGTGTAGTGTGCCCATTCGATTCCTGGCAGACCCCCTCCATCTGGTGCCCCACCCCCTGGTCATCCACCTCTTCAATTATATAGACAGAGACCACATCCTACAGGTCCCCCAGGCAAGGTGCCCCTGGCTGATTGACAATGCTCAAGTCAACATCTACACAGACTTCACCACGGAAGTGGTCCTCCTTCCTCAAGGTGAAACGATCCTTTCGAGAACATGGTCTCAAATATGCTTTACAACTTCCACCCACTCTTTGGATTATCCAAAATGGCAGCACTCACTTTTGCGCAACACCAGACGTGCCGTGGGCTTGGTTAGAAGATAGGGGCATCACTACCACGCATTAGACAACACAAAAATCTCCTTCCCAATGGAAAACATATGAACACTGACGCTCTTGTGGACTGTGCCCAGAAGGCCCTTCGAGGCATTAAGCAGCCAAGGAAAGGACACGTGTGGTGGCGGAGGTAGAGAACAGAGTGTCCACTCCTGCATCTCTTGATCCGGAGTCAGGCAGCCCTGTCGCGAATGCGCCGACCATTCCACAATCTTTGTTGGTTTCTTTCCTTGGGGGGAGGACCATCAGTTACCCCGCAGATGGCAGAGGAGCTGTTCTGAACACAATGTCCGTTACAACTGGCAATACGTTATTCTCTCCTGGAGACCATGGAATGAGCAGGCTGGGAGATCCGGCCCAGTGATGTTGTGAAGGGGGGCCACGCGAGGTTCCTCCCTCTTGTACCACCAATGCCCTGTTGGCGTTATCCCCCCTTCCACCTAACGATACACTATTGACTGGTTCAACGTTTTATGGTATAGCATTTTAGTGATACTGGCCGAACATCCATTGTTGTGCTGACCTGGGATGGGGTGTTCTGGATTCGATATGAGCTCACTAAGTTGTTTTTTATCCTTTATTTGTTTCTATTTGCTTGTTTAACATATTGTACCAATAGCATCTGGATGATAGGATGGGGGATTGAGTGGGGTTGGGGGAGGGTCAGGTCGGGTATGGGGTTGCCATTACTTACCATATACAGGACACAATATGAGCACACATCGCAATAGCCTATGGTCTACATATGTTGTACTAACCTGGAATGTGCGGGGGTGGGCAGTTATCAAAACAATATATGGTACATAGATACCTTGGCAAATGCAATATTCACATTGCAATGCTGCAGGAGACTCATCTTACAGCCCCAGACCTAGTAAGCATGCGTAGGCGCTGTACAGTGGTGGGGATCACATACTCCTGATACGCTAGTGGTGCACTTATTTGGATGGTATTGGGAACACCACTCAGGTAATGCACACCTGAGAGGACCCGGAAGGTAGATATGTAGTCCTTGAGAGTGTCTTGAATGGTCTCCCCATATCTGTTTCCCTCTATGCCCCTAATGCAAATCAGACACATTTCTTTCAATCCCTCACCCCAGTATTGAATCAAAATATAACAGCACCCTGTTTCTGGGGTGGGGGGTGTGGGATGGATTTTAACTGTTTCCCAGGTCTTAGCTACGACTGCTCCCATCTGCCAATTCTGGGAGCACCTTCAGTGGCCCTCACTCAACACCTCAAGCGTTGGGCCTCCAATACTCAAGTGATGGATACATGGTGCAACCTTAACCCTCTAATCCATGCGTATTCTTTTTACTCTGGGTTACATGACCTCCATACAAACATTGATCTGGTTTACTGTAGGGCAGCAGCCCTCACAAATGTTACCCGGACCAAATACTTAGGTTGGACCATATCAGACCCCTGCCCATTACAAATACAATTAACCTGGGGCCACTGACGTCCCGCATACCTAGCTTGCACCTCACCTCTGATTCTCTATCTGAAGCACCTTTTTGAGACACTTTGTCCAATCTAATTATCTCATACTTTACTGACAATGAAGGCAAGACTTTTGGTCCTGGCATTGAATGGGACGCATTCAAGGTGGTGAAGTGCAGACATGCAATCAACACAATCTATGGCTCTGGTACGAGCCTGTGTAGGGACCTACAGACGTTGGAAACTGAAATCTGCAGACTTGAATGAACACTTAGTTCCCACTGACCAAACTGTATTTGCCGCCCTTTCACAGGTCAGAGTAACATATACAACCACACTGGAGCAACTGAGAAAAATGGACTTCCTGGTATATCAGACCATGAAACACACAGAAGGTGACAAGACGGGTAAACATTTAGCCTGGCTTTTATACTCAGACTCCCCTACAGTATCCATCAGGGCCATTCGAGTAGAGATAGGCACAATATTTAACACTCAAGAGGCCATCAATGCAGCTTTCCACACTTATTACACTAAACTATACACATCCCCACTTCTCACAGATGTAATGCAAACCTTCACATTCGTGGATGGAGTGCACGTACTACACAATACCTAAATCAAAACATGAGGCCCTCAAGGCTGCCTTGTCCACAGGTGAGATTCTGAAAGCCATCAAACAAATGGCACGTGGGAAAATTCTATGTGCAGATGGCTGGCCGGTGGAGTTTTCTGGAGCCTTTCAGTCCAAACTCGCCCCACGCCTATTAAAGGTCTATACAGATGCCTTTAACACAGGACTACTCCCACTCTCCCTTCGGAAAGCAGTGCTGATAATATTGCCAAAGCCTGACAGAGACTCCCTATTAATGGGGCCTTACCAACCCCTTTCAGTACCGAATACTGATTATAAAACTTTAGGGAAGATATTAGTGAACTGTCTGGTCCCTATAGTGCAGTCCTTTATACACCCGGACCAAAACAGATTTATACATGCAAAAATACATTCTTGAATTTACGATTTCGATTCACGTTACTGGACTGGGTGTGGTCAACAGCCTCCAAAACATGGGTGTCATCGCTAGACATAGGAGAAGCATTCAACAGTCTGGGTTGGGATTATTTAAGGGAAGTACTGCAAAGATTTGGAAAGGGTCCTAGGTTTCTTAAGTGGATAGACCTTCTTTACAATAGGCCTCTAGTGCCTGTAAAGACAGGTCACACAATCTCTGATCCATTTACTATAGGACATGACACCCAACAGGGATGCCTCTTATCTCTGATAATATTTGCATTACCAATGGAGCCCCTAGCCTGTGTGCTCTATGTGCGGGCCTCCGACTGGGTGATCCGTGCAGGAGGAAGCTGGCACATTATCTCCTGTATGTGGATGATGCCTTAATCGACCTATGCAATGATGCTACAATACTCCCTCTCCTTATCTCACTGCTGACAAGTTTTGCCTTGGCATCTGGCCTAAAAGTAAATTGGGATAAATCAGAGTTGCTTCCACTGATGGCCTTAGTGACCCCCAGCTAAACGACCTTCCATGCACCCTGCTCCCTGGTCGCTTGACTCTATTAAATAGGATATATCATTTGGATAAGTGCTTAATAGAGGGCAATCAATGAGAGGTCCTCTCTACCGGTTTGGTTGTTGCTGCCACTTTCACTACTAGGCAGGGTGGCTATCTCAAAAATTTAAATCCTTCTCCGATTGTTATACTTATTTTTGGCCCTTCCACTGCAGTTGCCCGCTAGAATGTTTGCAGATCTGCAGTCCCTTTTATCGGCACTAACATGGGGCAAAGGCAGGCGTCAGGTGGCGCTTGCTAAATTATATGACCCCTTAGATCGGAGAAGGCTGGGGGCCCCTAATTATGAATACTACTATGCCACAGCCCAGCTTCAATGGTCTAGGCGTTGGAATGCTGGGCTAAATAAGTTTCAACTCGGACGATGGGTCGGGGTGTACCATAGCTTTTGTTACTATGTTTGTTGTGTAGCCATTTTAGTTATAGCTCCATGCTCTTTATTTTAACATACTAGGCCTGCTGCTGTGCACTTTAACCTAGATGTATTTTATTCAGCTTCACTGTATTATTATTACAATAGCCACTTTTAGGGTCTTGTTTTATTTTCTCTCTATCTAACTGTTTGCGCCTAGGACAGCACTCTGTTCTCAGACAAGACATTCTTGCTCCCGCTGTGCTTCTTCCAAGGCTGCAGTAAGATAGGTTGCCGGTGAATGTGATGTAGAGTTTTGTCTCTGACATTCATAGAAAACACACATCCTTACGTAGGGACATTTTCTCAGAACATCAGCTGTTTTATTATAAAAACACTTCCCTGTCCCTTACATGTTAGAGGGAGATTCAAGCTAGAGAACCACGACTGTATGCTGATTGCTGAATGCTTCACTACAGCTGCCTATGCAGATTTCAGACCTTTGCTCAGGTACGGGGGATGATGTCTTCTCAGGGGAACCTGAAGGGCAGAATTAGAGCTTAACACGCTGTGCTCCATTATAGCCTAGGTAGGAATTAGTCTATTGACTCTAGTGACAATTTGGTAGCGTTATTTCTATGCTTTACTCTCCTTGTCACAATTTTAATCTTGTCATGCTGTATCGTCCTGGTTATTGCAGGCCATGCTTTGCTATCTAAGATGCAGTTGCTTTATTAAAGCATTGTTGAAACCTATACCGCCTGTTTGTCATTGTGTATGTGAGACTAATGTAACTTACAGAAACGGATGAGACCTGAGTGACCACGGCCTCCCTGAGAAATCAATTATGTAATGCTCTTGGCTGCACAATCATCCCGCCCTTGGGTGGAGATAAGGCACTGCTAGTTAGCCGGAGCAAAACCCGGATTGGAGCAACAGGTGTCACCTGTAGCGGGCCAGACTCAGTCTCCCACACTGCAGGCGATTCTGCCACTCAAAATCCAGTGGTCTCATTAAAATAATGAGAGCCTACGCAACATGGCGCTGCCAACATTTGGTCAGGCTCTAATTTTCGGGTTCTCCTGAGTATCTCTGTCTCACTATATACAAAGACACCTCAGTAATATAAACAGAGACGTCCGTGGTATTGAGGATTTCTTCCTCACCTAAATAGGAAACACCTATCTGATGCTGGAGATTGTTCAAGCTTGAACCCTAAAAGGAAAATCCCCATTTGGTGTACTTATCTTTGAACAAAACTACCATCTAATATGGTGACTCCGCAGCAGGTAGCAATTGCAGTCAATATGAGACCGCCCCTTACTGAACATTAATTGGCAAATGGTCTAACGGCCCAGGGGGGTCCAGTCAAATTTGTTGTTGATGCAGATGCAGCTTATAGAACAGAACTCTTTTATTCTTGGGTCACATTTCCAGTAGTTGATGGGAACACAAATACATTTCATCACTATTCACTTGCAAATGTACCTGGACAATACAGAGCATACGCATATCTAGAGATACCTTTATCTTATCAAAATCATAACAATTGGCTTGATGGCCCCCTACCTCATACGATTTTACCAGTTAGGTTAGGTCCTCTAAGTAATGATGGTCCTACCTGGCCTTTATTGGCCACTTATACACCTCATCCTGCAGTAGCAAACTTAGCAGTAGCTGAAGTCCGTGGCTTATATACGGAGCTGACAGCAATATACAGATGTTTAGTACAATTTGTAATGCAAAAATTGAATACAAACCCAGCACGTGCTGCTCCAGCGCAACCACATGCAGTAACGCCAGGCATTAATCCTGCGACTGTACATTCGATCATGGGTATAGGAACCTGCCAAACGGGAAGAAATTCCGTTTTCGTTAGCTCAAAAAATAAATGCACTGGAAGCAGTATTTTCCCATACGGGACCTCAGGATAAACATAGAATTCTAACGATGTGCTTGCCATTTGGGACGGTCCCCACAGTAGATAACTGTAATACCTGGGGCACGGTATTTCCTGTGCTCTAAACTACTGCACACGGTACACCGACACTTGCCAACTTGCCGGACGTGTTGAAACAAATTCCCCCCTGTCAGTGCCAGGGAACGAATAGTGCCTACTGCCATTGATTTTGTGGTGGTACAAAACCCCACGAAATCCATGGCAGTATGCGGGGTCCCGATACCGCCGGCGGTCTAGTGACAGCCGCCGGGCTGAAGACCGAAGTCTCCAGCCCAGCTGTCGTTACCAACCTGGCGGTCGGAGTGTAAAAGTGGCGGTTTGGCATGGCGGTAACCACCATGGCCGTAATTCAATTTTTTCCGCCGGCCTGTTGGCGGTATTACCCCCACTTTTACACCAACCGCCAGGGTTGTAATGAGGGCCATAATCGCCGAAATAAAGATAATATAAAAATGCCTGATAGATATCAATATACTGATACACGCCAATCTTGTTCCTTTCAGGACTCATTGGAAAAACGCAGTGAGAGTGGTGGGCAGTCAGAGGGAAGAACAGAGCATGTGAAACCGAGACAGGAACCACAATGCTCATCAGAGGTTTCTGTTAAAAAGGAAGAGAAATCTCCCCAACAAAAACCACAATTTAAAAAGAAAAATGTGGCAGCAGTTGCAGTTCGACATGCCACTCAAGAAGAGGGTCCTCTTGAAGAACAGGAAATGGGCACTATCGCTGCTAGACAGTGCGACAGAGGTCACAATAGTTCGCCGGAGTCTTCTAGAGCATCTGGAGGTTAAAGCAACTGATTACTTTCTACAACTAGAAACTGCAGACATGCGTGTCTCCTTGCCCGATAGGGTGTATAAAGTAACACTAAACTTAGAGGGAGACATTGAACACACAATAGACACAATCTTTTGGGATCGCTTGGTAAATGATGTTTTGTTGGCCGAACAGGATTGACCACCTGATTTTGTCCCTACCTGCCCATATGGGGAATATGTTATTAAACCATCTTTCTCTCCCCTTGTTCCGGAGGAACTTGCTGAATCCTATGCCATCAATTGGGCATTGGCGCAGTCACCCTCGTTATATCGCAACCACGTAGGCTGGGGACAAAGATTCCCCCTACCATGTAATTCCTATTAAAAATCAACCCCAACCTCAATCTCAGTATCCAATAAAACATAATGCAAAAGCACCCGTGAAAGAAATTCTCACACAACTGGAGTACCAGGGCGTAACTGAACCCTGCATCTCCCCAATGAATAACCTGTTATTCCCAGTAGCTAAACCGGACCATTCATACCAAAGAGTCTTAGGCTACAGACATTTAAATAGTCATACACGCACATATGCAATACAAAACTCACATAGCACAGTACTAATGAACAATATGGTGCACAAAAATACAAAACAACACTGGACTTTTCCAATGGTTTCCTCTGCCAGAATATAGCGCCTGAGAGTAGAGACTTAACAAGTTTCAGTGCACTAGGCTCCCAGAAAAAATTCTGTTGTTTACCCCAGGGGTACAAGAATAGTCCAGGACTGTTTGCAGCTCGTGTGACTGCAATTTTGCACGACATTGACCCTGAAGCATTGCCCTATGTAGACGATATCTACCTCACGGACAATGAATTGCTGCAACAGTTAAGACGGGTAGCCCACATTGTTGTTGGATTTGCTGAGTTTGGCTACAAATTCAGCTTAAAAAAAACAAAAATAGCCTTCCGCAGCATCCTGTTTTTGGGATATGAACTATTGAGTGAAGGAAAGAGCCTAGCGCCACAGTTCTTAGAAAAATGCGCACAATTACAACCTGCAAATACGATTAAAAAACTCCATTCTCTATTGGATTTCCTAAATTTTGGCAGAATTTACATTCCAGATTATGCAACATGCATAAAACCTTTCTATGACTTATTATTTCCTAACTTTTCAAGTAAATTTTGGACAGTCGAGCACACACGCAATCTCAGAGACCTGCAGACAGACATGCTTGCAGCGCAACATCTACACACAAGGGACAATAAAACACACTTGTCATCAGAGTAATTGCTGGTGCCATTGGTTTCACTTATGTAACCTTTAATGAGGGTGAGACCGTCCCGATTGCATACAAAACAATGCTTTGCTCCCACTGAGAAAATTCTCACTGCTGTACAGGTGGCTGTCATTAAAGAAAGACCTCTAGCCCAGGGCAAACGCATTATCGTAATTTCTCCCATCCCAGTCCTTGAGGCTGTCACAAAAGCCAGTTTTCCTAACGCTAAAGCATTACATCCATGCTGGATACAATGGGCCATGTCTTTGACAGCCACTGATGTAGACTACGTTTTTTACCCAAAATTACAAACTCAAGAATTTTTGCAATATGAACTAGAATATCCAGTTCCTGCAAACACACTACCTATTGATCAGCATCAAAGAGTCATGTACACCAATGGCTCTGCACAACCTGCAATAGGCACAAAACATCAATACTTCTCTGCTTGCGCAGTCGTAAGTGGCTACATGGAGGACAATACATTTTGTCCCCAACATCCATACACGCAAACCCTAGAGGATTTCACAGCACAGCTAGCAGAGCTAAGGGCTCTGGTGATGGCACTGGAATATACGGATCCTGCACAGCTAACACTGATTGTTTGTGATTCGTACTATTATGTCCAGTCCTTCAATGAATACCTGCATTACTGGCGCCTGAATGGGTTCAGAGACTCTAAAGGTAACAACATTAAACATAGATTACAGTAGGGGAAAGTAGCAGATCTGAAGGAAACGCTACCAAATGTCCATGTTGTACATGTTGTACATACACTTGGACACCAGCGTGTTGGAATACACGTGGCTGGGAATACACTGGCTTCACGTAGCTGGTTGCTACGGCGATTGTTACTGCAGTAACCCGCTTAAGTGCAAAACCGGATGAAGACATATGGGCTGCCGTGAAAGCTACAGCAGATGGTACGCCCTATCCAAAAGCATTTCCTGCTAAATATTCCTACTGAATGAGAGGCTGCCTAAACATTGAGGTTAAGATTCCAGGCGTGGAGTTGCGAGATATTCCCAACAAAGATGTAAGACCAGAGTTGATTAAAGCAGCGCATGAGGGGGTAGCATCTGCCCATGCTAGTGTGGCAGCTACAATATCATTGCTACAAGCCCGTTACTGGTGGCCAGGCCTATACAAAGAGGCCAAGCAGTATGTCCTTTGTTGTGACATCTGCCAACAAATTAAAGTTTCCACTGCTAAACGCCCACCGCACCCCTCCTAATTTCAAACAAACCTTTACAATATGTGTACTTGGACCATTGCGGTCCCCTGACACCAGATATTGCATACAAATACATTCTAGTCACTGTTGACTCCTGCTCTAGATTTCTGTGGGTATGGCCACAACGCTCGGCTGACGCTTGGACTGTTATTAAAGATTTACGAGTTTTTATTGGTACATATACAGTTGTGGCATTCCATTCGGACCAGGGCCCTGCTTTCGCCTCAAGGGCGTTCAGGGACGCCATGGCTTTGTTGGGAGTCCAACTCCAGTACTCGTCTCCATTTCATCCCAAGGGAAATAGTGTTGTGGAGTGATTAAACCGTGATTTAAAGCAATCCTTACAGCCAGAGTCTCGGGTACGGGTCGTAGTTAGCTTAACCACCTGTATGGAGTCCAGAGAGCACTTAACAACCTGTCTAGAAGGTCCCTGGGGGGTTGTACTTCATATGAGTGCCTGTTCGGCACTTGAATGTATGTTCAAGATCTTGATGGTCCTGGCTTGGAGGTGGCAGAAACACCCTTTGACATAAATGAATGTGTCACTGTCTTACAGGATTTGTAACAGTTCTGTGACGACAACGCTTCTGCCAGTGCTGCCTCCACAGGAATTAAGGATGTGCCTGTAACGTCTAGAGGCTGGATTCCTAAAGTTGAGGTTCTAGTACGTGAAAAGGTTGCTGTGAATAAGGAATTTGGTCCTTCTTATCGTGTACCAGTCCCAGTCTTCTGAATACACAGTACCAGAACTTTTATTCTACCCCCGTTGGCAGGTGCCAACGAAAATCATTTTGTCTCCATCGACAATGTCAAACTACACCATGTGGCCGATCCTGCACAGCTGACCAAACGGAACAACCTGTAGTTCCCGAATCCCTCTCACTACTGGTCAAGAAGTTCCTCTACAAGTTGTAAACAGCAACACCGACACCTCTCCGAGTTTGGGGAGGGTAGAAAATGATCTTGCATTAGTTCCACTGACATCAAATAATACAAAAATGAGGGCTCCAGTTTTTGCACAAACTGCTTCTGGATATTTTGCCGACATCAACAACGACGTTTCGGACTCATTCGCCTCTTCAACACATGAACTGTCAAAAACACGTGAGCTGATAACTTGGCTTAAGACAACTTAATTCATTCTTCCATGAAACTATCTGTGGCTTTCGTTGACTGTATTGGCTTTCCGACTTTGGATTGGGTTTGTTATAACATTCTTTTTGTTAATACATGGTCATTTTCTTCCGGAAAAATCAACAGTTGAACTGGTGGATGAGGTCCTCAAACCACATTTTTCTTCTCATAAGGTCCGCAGAGACCTGCCTCTTGTGAACATTTCTGCTATACCAATTCCTGATGGGATTGTATGGGATAAAGTAACATTTTATATATACGGCCCTAAAGAGGTCTTTCAAATACCATATGTGTTTAAACTTTCAATGAACGATATAATAATGCCCGGAGTTGTTTCTGATAATTGCGATGTGAAAACAGTTGAGTCTATGATTTCTGAATTACAGTATTACCCTGTATTTGAAAACAAAGATGTATACCAAGCTAAAGAGAATTATGGTGATATGTTTTGCTATAATTATTATGGACACCATTTCATCCACAGAGCAAGTACCCCAAAGACTGTTTTTAATTATACACAATGGGAACAATTTCCGAATCCACCACAAGGGATTTCCAAAACTTATTCTGAAATGTTTACATATTTTTCGGGGCACGATGTTAAAAATGCTGAGTCATATTATTTTAAATTGCCACCAACACAAAATGTATGCATTTTATTAACAAATACAAAATGTATTTGTTCTGATTCCTTTGTTTCCCGGTTGACTATAGAAGGCTACGAATATTGGCTAAAGTCGATTGACTTAAAAAGTGTGTGGGGAACTAGACATTGGCAAATACGGGGGAAGGAAGCTTTATTTAGAGCATGACTGATACCTGTTCAAATTATATTTTTAAATGAAACCGTACAACAAACAAGTTGTTTAGGCTTAGCAAAGATTAAGGAATTGAACATGCCAAGTATTCCTACACCTGCAGAATTTTATAAATGGGAAAAATATATAAATGCAACTGAAGATCAGCTCGATGAATGGGTCCAGAATGGCACGTTTAATGTTTCACTGTCACATCCTGGCGGGTGGTTATTGTGACCAATAGATACCAATGGGTGTCATAAACGTTTTATAAATTCCTCAGGGGTTTTTACAACTAGTAGACCGGACACTTGCTATATATCATCTGAACATGCGGGTATCGTAACAACCTACAGTGTAGGGAAACTATGCCAGCAATGGTTGAAGAGTTCCTCACTAGATGCGGTTAGATAACACCTCAATCTCCAGTCTAATAACACTGACTTGTAGGACTTCCTGTTAGGCCCCAGAAAACAATGCAGAAAGTGCTTCTTATACGAAGTATAGAATTAAATCTGGAAGCTTTCACAACAAGAAGCTGCTGCCTGGTTAAGGCAAATAGACCAGGAACATTTACGGAAGGCATTAGCTGTTGTTGATAATGGGATTAACACCCTATCTGACCGGATATACACCCTAAATAACATTGTCTCTTCTGCAATAGACATTATACAAACAGATACGTCTTTATTACACTATGGGCAGAGTCAACTAAGGTAAATTATGCAGTTGGGTTGGACACTTCAAACACTGAAGGTGGGTCACGTTCCCTGGCAACATGTCAGCGCGAGGGAAATATTTTCTACTTTTAATTTAACGCGGCAACAAGAACTAATGGCTAAGAAGCGACTTATGTCATGCTAAACATCGAAAAGCTAGAAAAGTTGCCTTTTACTGTGGCTGAAATATCATCTGCTGAGTGGTTAATACACGGGGTCATTAATCTGCTTATTTCCACACTTCAATTCACCTCCTGTTTAAAACACATTCCGGTAGGCAGATATGAAAGGCTGGGAGATAGTTACATCCATGAGGTGTGGGAGCTACCGTTCTTGTACAAATGTCTCAGTGGCATGAAAGAAGTCTTTCTTAGCGGTGATGAATGCAAGACTTCTGTCAGCCATTCGATGGTTTGTAAACAGCTGTCCTTGCATGGGGCGTGTAACGCGTCTGCAGTGAACTTGGCTTGTTATCTGAAGTGAGTTCCAGTCCCCTTGATTAGACCTAAGTTCCAGGTGCTTTCAAACGGCAGCTATGTGCTCCTCAATGGTGAAGACTGTAATGGGATGCGAGCCGGAATAGTTTATGTTGTTTCGGTCTCTAAGATTGTTACATGCTGCGGGAACGTGCTTTTTCCTCCCACTAAAATAAAAGAGGTAGCAGACATTCGGCCTCATATTGCTACTTCAAATGTGAATTTTGACAAGTTGAGCAGACTCAAGGCTTTATTGTTTCAAAAACATGTGGTTCTCATATCTGCATGCGAGACCTACGCACTTCAGGTGGCAAGGTCGTCAGCAGAGATACAGTCCCTTTTAAGTACCAACTTTCCGAGACACTTTGGTGAACTCGTGGGACGAATATTTAATGCGTCCAGTACTACTGAAATCGCAAATTTCTTTAAAGATGTAGGTTCTGGTTTAGTTCACACCTTCTCCTCCATTTTCGGTTTAATACCATCAGCCATCCACTCAATATTCTCCAGTATTTTCGGGGGATTTCCAATAACTTTGGCTATAATAGTTGGCATTTTGCTGTTATTTTTTATGCGCAATGGCTGTCCCGCTGCAACAAGGAGGAATGAAAGCGCTCCCATCAGCGCAGCTGTGTCGTGAATGCATGGTGCAGCATTTTGGAGCAACACTCCTGGAGCAATTGGAGAGTGACTGGTCCTTGTCATTCAGACCGGTTTTACATTGTGTGCAGCCCGTGTTTTGGTGGCTCTGGTGCTCTTTCGAACATGCACTAGAAACTTGTCTTTCTACGCAGCACTTGCTTTCATTAGACGCTGATCTGTTGATATTCTCGCTGAGGGCTCATTACAAGTCATGCACGTTGAGGGTGCGTTTGCTACAGGAGGCTGCTTAGGAGTTATCCTTCCTGGAGGATGTGGCTCTAAACTCCTCGTTGAGCACACCACGGAATGCCACCTTGGCCTAGGCTCAGGTTATGGAACACGACTGCTCCTTGGTCCTTCTCGGCGATGCCTTTCCAACTTTAACACCTGCCAAAGTGGAAGATTTCCTGTCCTCCATTGTCCCGGACACGATTGGACATTCTAAAAATAACTCTTGAAAATAGGTCCTTTTATCCCACATGTTAACATTTTAAATTGTCCTTTCATATGCTCATGTGTCCTTTTAACTTGTCATTATTGGCATTTTTTACATATATATCTTAGGTTAAGAGTTAGAAGCTTTTATATATATTTAGGCTTTGAACTACCTTCAAGCAACAAGGGTGGGCGTTGTGTAGCCATTTTAGTTAAAGCTCCATGCACCTTATTTTAACATACTAGGCCTACCGCTGTGCACTTTAACTTAGATATATTTTATTGGGCTTCACTTTATTATTATTACAATAGCCACTTTTACGGTCTTTTTCTGTCTATTTAACTATTTTCGCCTAGGCCAGCACTCTGTTCTCAAACAAGACATTCTTGTTCACTCTGTGCTTCTTCTAAGGCTGCAGTTAGATAAGTTGCCGGTGAATGTAGTGTAGAGTTTTGTCTCTGACATTCATAGAAAACACTCATCCTTACGTATGGCCATTTTCTCAGAACATAAGCTGTTTTATTATAAAAACACTTTCCTGTCCCTTACACGTTAGGTGGAGATTCCAGCCAGAGAACCACGACTGTATGCTGATTGCTGAATGCTTCACTACAGCTGCCTATGCAGACTTCAGGCCTTTGCTAAGGTATGGGGGATGATGTCTTCCCAGGGGAACCTGAAGGGCAGAATTAGAGCTTAACACGCTGTGCTCCATTATAGCCTAGGTAAGAATTAGTCTATTGACTCTAGTGAGAATATGGTAGTGTTATTTCTATGCTTTACTCTCCTTGTCACAATTTTAATCTTGTCATGCTGTATCGTCCTGGTTATTTCAGTCCCTGCTTTGCTATCTAAGATGCAGTTGCTTTATTAAAGCATTATTGAAACCTATACTGCCTCTGTTTGTCATTGTATATGTGAGACTAATGTGACTGAGAGAAATGGATGAGACCTAGGGTGACAACGGTTTCCCTGAGAAATCAATTATGTAATGTGCTCGGCTACCCAATCATCCCGTCCTTGGGTGGAGATAAGGCACTTCTAGTTAGCTAGAGCAAAACCCGTATTGGAGCGACAGGTGTCACCTGTTGCGGGTCACACCACAGGCGATTCTGCCACTCAAAATCCAGTAGTCCCCTTAGAATAATGAGAGCCTACGTGACACGTTGACTGCTGGGCTCCGATCCCGTGGCACCAGAGAGTGAAGGCAATGCCCTAATGTGCCTGGCTAGGGCATGTTGAGCCACATACATGACTAAAAAAAATACTTGTATACTGGATGCACCTGAGTTATCTCTGTGGGTGCTACCTGGATGCCAAGAGTTACAAATGCAACCGGATGTGGCGGCCTGGCATGCTGCCAGCCTGTCGAAATGGGGTGACTTGTTTATAGATAAGATTCTTAATTCATTTGAATCCCTGATGGATGACTATGATATCCTGAAGGCATCATTCCGCATATATTCCACCCTCACCCACTACCTGTATGTGACATGGCCGAGAACACATGATGAACCTGTGACCTCCCACCTGCTATAAAACTTTGCTGACACTTGAGGGGACCCGAAAGGTTGTTACACACCTCTACAACTCCATCAGCTTGTCTAATGAAACACCCCTGAGGGATCTTAGTGATCCTGGGACAACGCTCTCCCATTCGCGTTCACAGATAAGCAATGGGCCCAGTGCCTTGAGACACCATAACTGAACTTCCCGAATGCTAGGTTGAAGGACACACAGTCCAATTTCTTATATCATACATATCTCACACAAGAGCGACTCTTGCAGCGCTTCAGCTGCTTGCTGTTACATGAGTCCAGCACATTTTATACTTATGATGTGGCATTGCCCCCAGATTACCTCCAACTGGATGAGGTTGTGGTGGTGATCTCAGATGTCATGGGTGCCACCCTGGGAAGAGAAGGCACTTATTGGCTTCTGGGAATTGCCTCTCACATCTCTGCGTGCAAGCTCATCAATACATTTGTAGATCTTACTTGCACAGTGGCAAAAAGACATCTGCCCATGGGCTGGAAGTCCTCTACGCTGCCTCCTATTTGGTTGTGGCTATCTGACCTGCACACATGAATTCTAGCAGAGCACCATGCACAGACATCGGGTATACCAAGTTGCACAGTATCTGCTACACCTCCGGATTGGCACACGTATCTTGAGAAGGTAGAAGCCAAGTCTGACACCCATCCACTGTAGGCTACTGCTATACAGCCTCGATGTCCGACATTACCTTCACACTACTAGACATGTCCTCAAATGCTCACGTTAAGCTGGATTCACCTGTTTTTCTTCCTGGTGGCACCCCCCTGCCACCTGCCCCACCCCCAACACAATCATGCTGTAAGTACATCCTTTCCGTCCCAATGCACACGCTTCATCACAATTATACTGGTGCTCCATGCTTAGGTTTGTATTACTGATTATACATCTTGAGAATTATGTTAATGGTTATATCCACAATTATATATATATACGGCAGACAATTGTGGATCACCTCGTATGGATGTTACACGCTCCTTGGTACACAGTTTTCTACTAATTTTTAAGAGGTGTAACCCACTATAATCTATAACACAGATACTGTATTTGGTGAGGTAAGTGCTCTAAATGCTGCCTGTCTTTTTTTTCCTTTTTTTTTTCTCTGTTTGTTAAAACAATAAAAATAAATATTCAAAAAAAAGTTTGAGGTTTGGTACAGACATTGCTCTTAATGAGTGGCCGTAACATTACAAATGCTTTTAAAAGTACAGGGACATTAAGGCCCTCATTATGACATTGGCAGTAAATTCTGAATACTGCTGCGGTGACTGCTGCCAATATACCACCGCGGAGGCGAACATCCGTCCCTCAGATTATGACACATACACACAAAACCGACAGAAACCAGCCACAACCACAAAACCGCCAAACCCACTGAACGCAATAAACTGTCGGAACTAGCACCCATACCGTTACACCACCAAAACACCGTCCTCCAAATAATGACCCACGAATCACCACAACAGACATTTAATGGTGGTAAACCATTGGTGGTGCACACCGCCAAGGTGGGAATGGCCACCAAAATACAAAACAATATAAGATTGGCCAGAACAAAAAAAAACAAACCTGACAAAAATACACACGCCTCACCCACCCACCAACAACACTATAAAACACACCCCTATAACACCCTCAAACCTTTGTAAACACAAGAAGACTGCCACGCCTTGCCACGTCAATCCCAGAGACAGTTGCACACACATATCATGACTACCCATACATCTGTCACGCAGCACCCCCTCCACTACAGCACACATCACCCTCTGCACAACACAGACACCGCACAACATCCGTGTCCCCACAAAGGCACCCCCGTTTCACTGATGAGGAGTTTCGTGTCCTGGTGAAGGAAATAGACAGGGTTGACCCACAGCTGTTTGGATCACCGGTACAGCAGATCTCCATTGCCAGGAAGATGGAGCTGTGGCTTAGAATCGTGGACATGGTGAACGCCGTGGGACAACATCCACGCACAAGGGACGACATTCGGAAGAGGTGGAATGACCTACGGGGGAAGGTACGATCCATTGCATCAAGGCACCAGCTCACTATCAGGAGGACTGGCGGTGGATCCCCACTTCCTTCTACACAGCTGACAGAATGGGAGGAGCAAGTCTTGGCAATACTGCATCCTGAGGAACTCATTGGAGTAGCCGGAGGACTGGATATTGGTGAGTCACCATTTACAACCTATTATCCCCCAATACCTGCATGCCATATTACCCCCTCACCCTGACTCCCTTCACCCCACTCCATCCCACACAGTGGTCCACCCCAATCATCACACCTAAATGTCAACCCTGCATGCCATACTCACAGCAAGCACATCCCTTCCAGCTCTGCATGCACACCCACCACCAGTGCTTGCATAGCATGGAGAACTACAAATCCCACAATACATTACCACACACAACCAAAGGTGAGGGGACACCACTAATAACATTGGGAAAGCTAGAAATGTGGAATATGTCCCAGACAAGTACCCTAACACATCACTTATATCCCCACAGGTGCCCCAGCCAATATCAGCGGCGAGGAGGTGCCATAGCTACCTAGTCCCCCACCAGAAGATGCCCCTAGTGATGACAGCAACTCAGGAGGTCTGGATCTGGATAAACTCCCTGGCCCATCTGGGACCACTGGTCAGTAGGATACCCCATCCCACAGCCAGTCCACTACAGGGCCCCCCTCGCATCAGACACCACAGAAGCCAGCCAACGCCCCCAGACCTCTGTCCCCAGGACACGTCAATCAGTAGTGTCCCTACCTGTTCAGGGACCCGAGCCCCCACCACACATGCAAGACAATGACGGTCCTGGTGTCAGTGGGAGTGGGCACACAGTTCAGGGGACATAGGCACAGGGGGCCAGGGACAGTCATAAGATAGCTGTGCACCAGGGTGAGGGCAGGCCCTGGGAACTCACTGCCCAGGAAGCACTCACAAATGTCCTGGGGGCATACCAAAAATCCCAAGGCAGGATGGGTCAGGTGCTCAACATCATGCAGGCGAACCAGTGGCTGCAGGGAGAACACCACCAGGAGGTCATGCAACATTTGCAGCCCTTGAATACCACCATGGCCTCCATTGTGGGGTGCTGGGTGACATGGCCAACATCATGCAGGAGTACACAGCACACCAGTGGGCCCCTACCACTAGCCAGTGTACTGACCAGTCTTAGTGGATGGGAGGCCCTGCCACAGGACTCACAATCCACCTGCACCCCTCCCCCTGCAGAAGGTGAACCACCACACATATGTTCTCTGCGACCCAGACAGACAGTTGCCAAGACCAAGACCACCGCCAGGAAACTAGCCTCTCCAGAATGTCCCCCTTGTGTTCCACTGTGTCACCTTGTTCACTGTGAACTGCCATTGCTCCTCTTCCTATGGCCCCTTGGACACTGGACCAGTGCTACAAACAGACTGGCCCACTACACTGGACTTTTCCTAGCCATCACCCCACCCTATTGCACTTTGCATTGTATACCTAATTTCTAAATAAACACCCTTGGACACAACTGGAGTAAAAGTGCTTTATCAGAAAGAAATGTACAATGTATTGAACTGTTTTGAACTGCATGATCCTGGGCAAATGTCCTGTAATGTGTTAATCCATCCTACATATGTTTCTCAGCAGTCTATACACATTGCAGCATTACACTGTTGTAACCACACCAACATCTGCAATAACAGAAGGCATGGGTGACAGTCAGTTGGGATGCAAAGGTAGTGACTGGCATTATACTACAGCCGCACAGCACATCACTGAAATTGAGAAATATATTGTTCAACAGTTTTACCTGAGTATCATTGGAAGTAGTGCTGAATGGTATGTGTCCTGTTGTCCTCATCCTCTTTCTCCTCCTCACTGTCCTCATTGTCCACTGCTGCCACAGGTGCATTGCCACCCTGCCAATAGGGCACATGGCATCCGAGGGCCAAATTATGCAGCCTGCAGCACACCACAACAATCTTACAGACCTTCTCAGGGTAGTAGCATAGGGATCCACCTGTCAGATGGAGGCACCTGAACCTGGCCTTCAGGAAACCGAAGGTGCGTTCAACAATCCTTCTGGTATGTCCATGAGCATCACTGTACCTATTCTCAGCCCTTTTCTCGGATTCCTAACAGGGGTCAAGAGCCAGGACAGGTTTGGGTAGCCGGAGTCACCTGGAAGAAGTGAGGGACACACATTAGCCTTGCACAGTGGCATTGGGTATGACTCCTGTAGGCATACACAGGCATACATTGGGTGGGGAGTCAAGCTCACCTATGAGCCACACTCTGTGCCTCTGTAGTCATGCCATCAGCTGTGGGATGCTGCTATTTCTCAGGAAAAAGGCATCATGCACAGATCCAGGATACTTGGCAGTGATGTGGGAGATGTACTGGTCAGCAAGGTGCACCATCTGGACATTGTCAGAATGGAAACTCTTCCTATTCCTGTACACCTGTTCATTGGCCCTGGGAGGGACTAAAGCAATATAGGTCCCTTCAATGGCCCCCATCACATGTGGTATGTGTTCCACTGCGTAGAATCCAGCCTTCACAATGGGCAAATCACCCGCCGGGTGAATGCAATGTAGCTGCACATGTGTTTGAGCAAAGCAGCCAAAACCCTTCCAAGCATAATAGAGAACATTGGCTGTAACATTCCTGCAGCCAAGCCCACAGTCTCCTGGAAAGAACCTGTTGCCAGGAAATGGAGCACTGAGGGAGAATTACAGTGGTGCAAAAGATAGCAGATAGCAGACTAGGCTCCAATTGTGCACACAGCTCTGTGATTGTGGTCCTGTCCAGACGATAGGTGAGTATGATGTGCCTGTCCTCCAGTGTAGCCAAGTCCACAAGGGGTCTGTACACGGGTCCTTACCTCATCCTTCTATTCGTCTGCAGTGGAAGGTACCTAAATGAACCAAAAATAAAAAGGGTGTGACAACAGGACCTATGGACACACAACATCAGAGTACACAGAGCATGTATGTATCTAGGACACTAGATTTGTCTAGGTGTGTACAGTCGACACCAATGATGCACTTTTAAATTCAATGCTTGAGTATTAGCAGTAGGAAATGGCAACCGCCTGTCCTGTATGCAGGGAAAAGTGGAAGTGACCTCACTCCATTGGTGTTATGCATCATGGTGGAAGGCGGTCTGCACCACTGTGCAATTCCTCATTGGCTAACATGGATCTCTATGGAGTACAGGAATCAAAGATGATCAACGCCGGCTGTGACGGTGTTCACCGCCGCGGACGTGACCGCCATTTTCTTCCTACTGCTTCACTTGATTCCTGACTTTCCACTGGACTACATCTCCACTGCGTGTGCTGATGTGACCTGTGTCTGGAACCTGCCATGGCCCGTGCAACAGGGGAAATGGCCCCAGCCTTCACATCTGAGGAGTTTGAGAGGCTAGTGGATGGGGTCCTACCCCTGTATGAGCAGTTGTGTGGGCCTCCAGACCATCAGGTGAGTACATCATGGGTACGTTTCATGAGACATGGCTGCATCGAGATGTATGTGTGTGCTGGCAGTGTGTCATTTGTGGGGGAATGGCTGCAGGCAATGTGAATGAAGAGGTTCGGGTCATGGATGTGTTTGATGAGGGGCAAATGCTGGATGTAGGCCATATGTGGAACAGGCTGGATTGTATGGTTCATGGTGTCCTTCTGTCTGTGTTTCCTCTGCAGGTCAGCGCCCATCCGAAGAAGGGGTTGTGGCGTGCCATCGCCAAGGATATGCGGACCCTGTGGGTCCATAGCTGACGGAACACCCACTGCAGGAAATGGTGGGAAGACCTGAGCTGCTCGGCCCGAAAGACTGAAGATGGCCTCCCAATGACGGAGGGGTGCCAGTCGGAGCCTGACCCCGCTAATGGTCCGCATACTGGTGGTGGCCTGCCAGAGTTGGATGGGCGCTTGAGGGCAGCACAGCAACCACAAGGGGGTGAGTACAGTATGTGTGATATTCATCATTTATTGTCTGACATGGGATTTCGGTGCACGGTTCTAGTCAGTGGATGCCCCAATTTGCCAGGTTAGACATTGATGTGTGGTCCTGCTTAGGTATATAGGGTGGTATGCATATTTTGAATTGCCACCTGTGCTGTTGGTGCTATAATTGACCCTGTGCTCCCTTTCTTTTTCCACCCCCCCTCTCCTTTTGTCATCCTGTCCATGTGTGCATTAGCATAATCTGGCGAAGGAGCAGGGGCACCGGCGAGGGAGGGAGCTGCAGCCCATGGGATCCAGGAGGCAGAGTCTATTGACGCCGATGGGACCAGTGGGACAGAGGGTGAGGGGACCACCACAGGGGAAACAGGAGCTGACACAACTGACTGTGATTCCTCCTCCGATGGAAGCTCCCTGGTGGTGGCAGACCCCTCTCAGACCCCCCCAGCAACTTCATCTTCCGCCACCCCAGTACTAGCACTGCCCTCCCAGTAGCCCCCCACAGAGTTGCCCGTGCCCACTCACCCAGGAGGGTGGGCGTCTCCTTCACCCCAGGCACCTCAGGCACTTCCCCAGTCAGCCCTGCTGCCCTCAGTGAGGAGGCTATTCACCTCCTGAGATCCATCTCTGTAGGGCAGTCATCCATAGTAAATACCACCTAGGGGCTGGCATCCCAGATGCAGCAATGCAATGTCTTCCTGGAGGGGATTCACAGTGTCTTGGTGGCACTACAGAGATCGTTTCAGGCTCGGCCTCCTCTCTGACATTAGCCAGTGTCCCTGTTTCTTTTGGCCCCCCCCACAACTAACCTTTCCCAGTTCCTGTGTCTTCTCCCCCAATGCATCCCAGGCACACATTCTGACAACCATGCACCCAAAACAACAGACAGGACTCACACAGACAAACACAGGCACCGCACTTCAGTTCACAAGCACACACACAGCCAACACACAGATTCACACACAACATCAGCCAGTGCCTCTACTGTCTCCCCCTCCTCCTCCTCCCTCACAGTCACATCAGCACTCACACCTGCATGCACAGCATCAGCAGTCCCAGATCCTGCCACATGCACAGCCTTGCCCACAGTCACCACAACAGCAGACCCGCAGACATGCACCCACACACCACATGTGCAGTCACTACCACCGCCCTCCCTACCTCATGCAGCACACCCACCTCACTTGCAGACACCACCACAACATCCACCCACATGTCCTGTTTGTCCTCCCCCATCCTGTCTGCATCCCCTCCAAAGACACACAATTGTTCCCACTCAGACCCACAACAGCCATCTAACCCACAAATGCACACTGTCCATGCACCTGCACCCAAGTCAAGCACACCTCCTCCTCCTACAACCACCCCCTCTACCTCCACCGCAGTACCTCTTCCCACATCCTGCCCTATTGGTCCTAAGAAGCTTTTCCTTTCCCCTCTTGACCTCTTCCCTCCCCAGTGCCCCGTCCTACCCGTAAGAGGAAAGTCCCAGCCCCCAAGCACTGTACCTCCAGCTTCAAACCGACTCCTGTTCCTCCCCCTAACTGTACTCCTGCCACTAAAATGAAGAAGGGTGGCACTCCCGTCCCTTATCCCAAGGCCACTCCTGTGCCCCCAAGCCAGAAGGGCAAGGACCCGCTCCCTCCCAAACCTTTTTCCCAAGGACCCCCTGCAAAAAAATAACTCCACCGCCCCCTGCCACCTATGGTGCCTGCCTAATGTTACCATGGTGCCACTGCCCCGTGGAGTGACTGGGCTGTCAGGAGGCAAGTTGGGCCTTGGACGTTGCCCTGTGGCATTGTGATTGACTTGGACTGGCCCAAGGCCCCATCTGTAAATATTTGTATAAACAATCCTGAGGTAGCTATACCCAACATATTACAGTGGTTAGACTGAAGGTATTGTCGTGTACGTTCTCATTAGAGTAATGAGGCTACTGGATTTGGGCGAGAGGATCGCCTAGGTAGTGGGTACTAAGTACAATTCCACACCTGGTGACATCTGTCGGCATAATCTGGGGTTTCCGGCTAACTAGCAGCGCCCCATCTCTGACCCAGACGATTGTGCCAACCGAGCACATGGTAAGATAGACTCCCCAGGGAATCGTGGTACATCAGATCGCATCCTGTTCTCTCAGTTACTAAGATCTCACTCAGGCAAAGGCAACAGAAACAAAATATATTTAAATAAGCATTTATTAAAATATCTGCATCTTAGATAAAAGCAGGTGCAAAGCAATAACATGGATAATGAAAGACAATAGGAGCAGGCATGTGACTAGAAATGTAAAACACAAGAACAGCCCTCCATACTGTCTAACCAGGGGAGTGGATCTATAACCCCTCACCTATGCTAAGTATGAGCACAACATACTAAGCCTAATCTGCCCTTCGGGTTTTCCCCTGGAAGAACATCATCCTTCTTACCTGAAAAAAAGGCCTGAGGTCTAAAGAGACACCGTCTCCATCTAAATCAGGGCTCGGCGTCTAACCAGGCAGCTGTAGTGAAGCTTGCAGCACTAAGCATACAGTCTTGATCATCTGGCTGGAATCTCCCTCTACTGTGCCTGGGAATAAGGGTTGTTTTATAATAACACAATTGACATTCTAAGAAATGGTTCCTACCTGTGAGTGTGTGTGTTTCTGTGAATGCAGGAGACACAGCATACCACGTTTGTCGGCAATCCATTCGGACTGTAGCCTTGGAGAAAGCACAAAGTGAACTGTGGCCCTCATTATGACATTGGTGGTAAGTTCCACTTACCGCCATGCCGACTGCCGCCAACATACCGCCGCCGCCGCGGATAACCGCCAAGCATATTATGACACACAAATACCAATCCGTCACTATACAGCCACACACACAAGTTCGCCAGCCCAAAGGTCAGTGATAAACTGGCGGTATCCAAACCCACACCGTTACGCCAACTGAACTACGCCCACAACATTATGACCCACGAATCACCGCAGAGGACATTCAATGGCGGTAAACCGTTGGCGGAGAATACCGCCGTGCTCAAAATACACACACTCAAATAAAACAACACCACATTGGACAATTCAAACTACACACACCACACCCACAGCACTAGAAAACACACACCCACAATACCCACATCCCTTTACGACTAAAACAAAATTGCCACCAGAGAGAGATACAGCACCCTCACAACCAGAGCCACATAACACCATCACCCATCCACCATCCACGCACCTTACATCACACACCCCAATACATCACCCCACACACCCTCACCCACACCACTCACACTACACCCATGGCACCACAACGACACCCCAGGTTCTCAGAGGAGGAGCGAAGGGTCATGGTGGAGGAAATCATCCGGGTAAAGCCACAGCTATTTGGATCACAGGTGCAGCACACAACCATTGCTAGGAAGATGGAGCTATGGCGGTGAATTGTGGACAGGGTCAACGCCATGGGACAGCACTCCAGAACAAGGGATGACATCAGGAAGAGGTTGAACGACCTATGGGGGAAGGTGCGTTCCACAGCAGGAAGACACTAACTAGCTGTACAGAGGACTGGGGGTGGACCCCAACCTCCTCCCCACAACTAACAACATGGGAGGAGCAAGTCTTGGCAATACTGCATCCAAAGGGCCTCGCAGGAGTAGCAGGATGACTGGACTTTGGTAAGGCAATCCTCTATTACTATCACCCCCCTACCTGCATGCCATCAAAAAACCCCACCCTTACCCTCACTCCCATCACATCACCACCTCCCACATACCCCACCATCACAACCCACTCATCCCAATACCAGGCCCTGCATGCAACACCAATGCATGGACACCCCTCACAGACCTGCATGGACACCTATCACCACTGCATGCACACTGGAGAGAATCACCTAGCACACCCAATAGCAACTCATACAAAGGCAAATCTGCCAGGGCAACAACAACCATAGAGGGCAACACACCCATGCACAATATGTCACATGCAAAAACAATAACACTGCTTTTACATCCCCACAGGTACCCCAGCCAATGTCACCGGAGCAGAGGTGCCAGCAACATCCAGTCCCCCCCAGAGGAGACCCACAGTGATAACAGCAGGTCTGTTCGCCTGGATCTGGATGACCAACCTAGCCCATCAGGGATCTCCAGATAGTCGGTTACCCAGGCAAAGTCACACACCACCACAGAGCATCCCCCTCAGCAAACACCACCACAGCACCCACCCACTGAGCCCATACCTCTGTCCCCAGGACACGTCAATTAGCAGTGTGTCCACCACTACCGGAAACCCCAGGCCAACCCCACAAACACAGGATGATAAGGGACCTAGTGTCAGTGGCAGTAGGCACATGGTTCAGGGGACAGAGGCACAGGACAACAGGGAAGCTGGGAGGACTGCTGTGTGACAGGGGGAGGACAGGCCCAGGCAACCGACTCTCCAGGAGGCACTCACTAAGATCCAGGGAGTATACCAACATTCCCAGGATACGCTGGGCCAGATACTGGACAAGTTGCAGGAGACCATGCGGCTGCAGGAGGGACAGTACCCGGGGATCAGGGAGGACTTGTAGGACATCAACACCACCCTGGTCACCATTGCAGGGGTGCTGGCAGACATGGCCAACACTATGAGGGAGTCAGTGGCACACCACTGGGCCCCTGACACTAGCCAAACTGATGAACAGCCCTCCACCTCTGCTGCCGCTAGTAGACAGGAGGCCCCACCCTAGGACCAACGGGCCAACAACACCCCTCCCCCTGCAGAAGGAGAACCACCCCGCAAATGTTCCCTGCGATCCAGGCTGAAGCCAGAGACTATTGCCAAGACCCCCGCCAGTAAATAAGACTATCCTAAAAGTCACCCTTGTGTCCCATTCTGTCACCCTGTCCAACTTGAACTGCCATTGCTCCCCTTCCTATGCCCCCTTGGACAATGCACCTGTGATACAAATAGACTGGACTCTCTTCTGGACTTTCCTCCACCATCACCCCAGCCCATTGCTGTGAGAAGGTAGCCTCTTTCTAGCATTGTTACCCCCACTTTTGGCCTGTTTGTAAGTATATGTCAGTGTGTTTTTACTGTCTCACTGGGATTCTGCTAGCCAGGACCCCAGTGCTCATAGTGAAAACCCTATTTGTCAGTGTGTTTTATCTGTCTCACTGGGACCCTGCTAGCCAGGACCCCAGTGCTCATAGTTTGTGGCCTGAATGTGTATACCTGTGTAGTGCAAAAGGAACAAGTGATGGACGGAATGCTGAACAATGTCAGACATTCACCCCCATTACAGAGATCTGGGCCTAAATCCATCGTTTTTTTGCTGCCCATGCCATTCCAGTTTGGACCCAGCCATATGCAAATCAGTCTTGACCCTGTTCTCCATGGGAACAGTCCAGCCCGAACTGCCAGGCCAGGTCTTCCCTGGACTGGAAACAAGCATCCTGGGACCGGTTTCGGGGTTTCACCCCTCATCAGCCAGACTAGCTTGAATCCAGTGGCATGGGAAGCACGGGACCCACGTCTGGGCATACCCTTCCCACTTAGGGCGACAAATGCAAAAAGAACAAGTGATGGACGGAATGCTGAACAAAGTCATATACCCGGGTAGTGCCTAACTGTGTCACTGAGGCTCTGCTAATCAGAACCTCAGTGCTCATGCTCTCTCTGCCTTTAAGTTTGTCACTATAGGCTAGTGACCACTTTTACCAAGTTCAATTGGCATACTGGAACACCCTTATAATTCCCTAGTATATGGTACCCAGGTACCCAGGGTATGGGGGTTCCAGGAGATCCCGATGAGCTGCAGCATTTCTTTTGCCACCCATAGGGAGCTCAGACAAACCTTTACACAGGACTTCCACTGCAGCCTGAGTGAAATAACGCACACGTTATTTCACAGCCATTTTCACTGCACTTAAGTAACTTATATGTCACCTATATGTCTAACCTTCACTTGCTGAAGGTTAGGTGCAAAGTTACTAAGTGTGAGGGCACCCTTGCACTAGCAAAGGTGCCCCCACATAGTTCAGGGCCATTTCCCCGGACTTTGTGAGTTCAAGGACATTATTACACGCGTGCACTACATATAGGTCAATACCTATATGTAGCTTCACAATGGTAACTCCGACCATGGCCATGTAATATGTCTAAGATCATGGAATTGTCCCCCCATGCCAAATCTGGTATTGGGGAGCCAATTCCATGCATCCCCGGGGCTCCCCTATGGACTCCCGGTACTGCCAAACCTGCTCTCTGGGGTTTTTTCTGCAGCTATCGCTTCTGCCACCCCACAGATAGGGTTCTGCCCTCCTGGGGTCTGGGCAGCCCAGTACTGGAAGGCAGAACAAAGAATTTCCTTTGAGAGAGGGTATTATACCCTCTCTCTTTCGAAAAAGGTATTAAAGGCTGGGGAGGGGTAGCCTCTCCCAGCCTCTGGAAATGCTTTGAAGGGCACAGATGGTGCTCTCCTTGCATAAGCCAGTCTACACTGGTTTAGGGAACCCTGAGTTCCTGCTCTGGTGTTAAACTGGATTAAGGAAAGGGGAGTGACCACTCCCTTGTCCATCACCACACCAGGGATGGCGCCCAGAGCTCCTCCAGTGTGTCCCAGACCTCTGCCATCTTGTTTCCAGAGGTGTGAGGGCACTCTGGAGGCCTCTGAGTGGCCAGTGGCAGCAGGTGACATCAGAGACCCCTCCTGATAGGTGCTTACCCGACTAGGTGGCCAACCCTCCTCTGTGGGGTATTTAGGGTCTCTCCAGCGGGCTTTTCCTCAGATAACGACTTGCAAGAATTCACCAGAGTTCCTCTGCACCTCCCTCTTCAACTTCTGCCAAGGATCGACCGCTGACTGCTCCAGGACACCTACAAAACTGCAACAAAGTAGCAAGAAGACTGCCAGCGAGATTGTAGCCCTAATCCTGCCGGCTTTCTCAACTGTTTCCTGATGGTGCATGCTTTGGGGGCTGCCTGCCTTCATCCTGCATTGGAAGCCACGAAGAAATCTCCTGTGGGTCGACAGAATCTTCCCCCTGCTTCAGCAGGCACCAAACTTCAGAATCACCAGTACTCTGGGACCCCTCTCATTCTGACGAGCCTGGCCCTTGGAACACAGGTGGTGGACCAAAGTGACCCAGACTGTCCAGTGGTCCAACTGTCCAAATTTGGAGGAGGTAAGTCCTTGCCTTCCCTCTCCAGACAGTAATCCTGTGCACCGTGTGATCTGCAGCTACAAGGGCTTGTGTGCAAATTTTCAAGAAATCCTGCATGCACAGCTGAGCCTAGGCCCCCAGCACTCTGTCCATCTCAGCTCAGCTCCCTGAGTTGATCTCCGTTGTTGTGGGACCTCCTTTTGCAGTGTTGAGACAACCGCCGTGTTCAGACTTCTTGAACCCGTGTTCAAGGACTTCTGTGGGTGATTCTTGCTTGTGCATGAACTCTCTACATTGCTGAGGGCCCCCTCTGTATCATCACACAAGTGGCGATATTGTGGTCCTTCCTGGGCACGGGCAGCACCCTTTTTCCCTAACTGCAACTCTTGCAGCTAGCAAGGCTTGTTTGTAGTATTTTGCCAAGGAAACAACTCTGCATCCTCCAGCACACCATGGGACATCTTCTGCACAAAGGAAAAGTTCCTAGCACCTTTCATTGTTGCAGAATCTTCAACTTCTTCCATCCAGAGGCAGCCATTTTGCACCTTCATCTGGGGTTTAGTGGGCTCCTGCCCCCCAGACACTTTCGCGACTCTTGGACTTGGTCCCCTTCCTTTGCATGTCCTCAGGTCCAGGAATCCGTCTTCAGTGCTTTGCAGTCTGTTGTGGTCTTTGCAAAATCCCTTATCACGACTGTAGTGTGTTTCTGGGGAAATAGTAGTATTTTACTCCTACTTTCCAGGGTCTTGGGGTGGGGTATCCTGGACACCCTTAGTGTTTTCTTACACTCCCAGCGACCCTCTACACACTACATTAGCCTAGGGGTCCATTTGTGGTTCGCATTCCACTTTCTTAGTATATGGTTTGTGTTGCCCCTTGCCTATTGCATCTTATTGTATTCTACAGTGTTTGCACTACTTTCTGACTGTTTTACTTACTTGATTTTGGTTTGTGTGTATATTTTGTGTATTTTACTTACCTCCCAAGGGAGTATATCCTCTGAGATATTTTTGGCACATTGTAACTAAAATAAAGTACCTTTATTTTTAGTAACCCTGAGTATTGTCTTTCTTATGATAAAGGCCCTCATTACAACCCTGGCGGTCGGTGTTAAAGCAGCGGTAATACCGCAAACAGGCCGGCGGAAAACAAAATGGGATTACGACCGTGGCGGAAACCGCCAACATAGACAGCCACTTTAACACTCCGACCCTCACGGCTGTAGAAACAAACACAGCGGCGGTCACCACCAACAGACAGGCGGGAGACAAATTGCGGCCCACCCTATTACAAGAGGCCTATATGCCACCTTTTCCGGGCGTAACCAACGCTATCCAAAGCACAGCAGAAACAGTACACAGAAGGGAAAACACTCACCTCTCGACACCCAACGAGGAACCAGGACGCCATGGAGCCCGAACTACACGTACTGCCCATGTTGGTTTACCTCCTCTTCTACCAGGAGTACGAACGGTGGTGGCGACCACGTTGAGTACTGCACCTACAACACAGGGGAGGGGGGGAGGAAAGAGAGTGACACACACATGCAACACGCATCACCCCCACCCTCACCCTCACACACAACAACAGACACACAGATACATGCAGCAACATTACATATACACCCCTCCACCCCCTGGAAGAACGCAAGGACAAAAGGAAATTATTGTAACCATTGTAATCAAGAAAAATCCATTATTCCAAAGTAAAAATTCAGTATATACAAATATGTACACCAACTACACAAGTCCGGATAGTGTACTAATCATTGTCCATGGACCACTGGCCCAAAATGCATGGGCGAGGCCCACACATGATACCTGACTGGAAACGGAGAGAACACTGCTGGGGCATCAGATCGAAAATATACAGGCACCTCAGGGGGAGGGGGAGTGGGGGCACCTCATCCTGATGAACGCACGACGCCACTGCTGCACGTGGGGGCTCCATGCCCATTGATGTATCCTGGGAAGTGCAAAGCCACAGTCTCTCAAGTCTCTCTAGTGGGTGGTTTGCCCACTGCTTCATCCTGGGGAGTGCAAAGCCAGAGTCTCTCAAGTCACTCCAGTGGGTGCTTTGCCCACTGCTTTATCCTGGGGAGTGCAAAGCCACAGTCTCTCAAATCTCTCCAGTGGGTGCTTTGCCCACTGCTTTATCCTGGGGAGTGCAAAGCACAGTCTTTCAAGTCTCTCCAGTGGGTGCTTTGCCCACTGCTTTATCCTGGGGAGTGCAAAGCCACAGTCTCTCAAGTATCTCCAGTGGATGCTTTGCCCACTGCTTTAACCTGGGGAGTGCAAAGCCACAGTCTCTCAAGTCTCTCCAGTGGGTGCTTTGCCCACTGCTTCATTCTGGGAAGTGCAAAACCACAGTCTCTCAAGTCTCTCCAGTGGGTGCTTTGCCCACTGCTTTATCCTGGGGAGTGCAAAGCCACAGTCTCTCAAGTGGATGTGATTCTCCACTGGTTCTGGAGGGGGCCTGGTGCCCAGAGTGCTTCATCCTGCCAAGGACTGAGGTAGTGGATGTGATTCTCCACTGGTTCTGAAGGGGGCCTGGTGCCCAGAGTGCTCCTCCTGCAGTGTGGCCGGTACAATTCCCTCACCTGAGTGTGCGTGCCACAAGATTTGTGAGGTTCAGGTAGCATAATTCGCCATGGAGGCAGCGACATACCCCACACTGCTGCGCCTGTGCCTTCCACCTGCAGGTGTAAACAGTGATGGAAGAAATGCCTCATGGAAGTCGCCCAGGGTCCAGGAACTCTCCTCCAGCCTCAGACGACTGACCACTGGGGATGCTAGCCATGTCAGCGGTGGTGCCTGTATCCGAGGATGCTGCGGGGCCAGTGGCGGTGCTTGCGGCGGTGTCTGTTGCGGCGGTGCTTGCGGCGGTGCTGGCGGCTATGCATGGGTCAGCACTTGCAGAGGGACATAGCAGGATGTTTCCTGCAGCCTCGGACGGCTGCCCACTGGGGAAGAGGCTGGGGACTGTCGCTAAGGCTGTAGATGTGCCGGGGGCAGTGCAGGTGGCGGTGCTTGCGGCGGTGTCTGTTGCGTTGGTGCTTGCGCAGTGTCTGTTGCGGCGGTGCTTACGGCGGTGCTGGCTGCGGTGCATGGGTCAGCACATGCAGAGGGACACAGCAGAACGTTTCCTGCAGCCTCGGACGGCTGCCCACTTTGGAAGAGGATGAGGACTGTCGCTGAGGCTGTAGACGTGCCGGGGGCGGTGCAGGTAGCGGTGCAGGTGGCGGTTGTGGTGGCGGGGCAGCTAGTGGTGTTCACCGCCGTACAGTTTGGCGTGGTCGTGGACAGAAAGTGTGACAGTGGTCCCTCAGTGGGTGCCACCATGCCCTCTCCTGACCTGCTCTTCAGCTTGTGGCCCTTCCCCAGCTTTGATGGTGCCACAGTTATCTTGTCATTATCCCCTTTGGTTTTTGCTGAGCCCTTGGTGGCTGGTACTTTCGGCTTCCCCCTCCGGAATGTGGGCACCTTTTTCACCTTGGCAGGTGGCGGAATGTCCTTGCCCTCGCTATGTGGCACACTGGCAGCCTTGATGGGTGGCGCACTCCATGTCCCCGCAGTTGCTGGCACCAAGGTGCCTGGGGATTTGGTGGCTGAGGTGCTGGACTGGGACCTGGAAAGCCTGGCCCTAGGGGAAGGACTGGGGGGGAGGTGTAGGGAAGACGTCAATGTTAGCCAGGAAGAGTTTTTTAGACACACTGGGATGGGAAGATGGAGGGGGTTTGGGGGTGGAGGTAGAGGTAGTGGTTGTAGGAGGTGTACGTCTGCTGAATTTGGGTGAAGGTGTATGGGCTGGAGGCTGTTGTGAGGTGGATGGCTGTTGGGTGGGTGTCTGCCTGCGTTTGTGTACTTTGGGAGGAGGGCTCACAGACACACTGGGAGAGGACACTGGGGATGTGTGAATGGTAGTGGGGGTGGTGAGTGCATGTGAGCGCTGTGTGGTGATGGGCGTGCTGGTGATGGAGGCAGTGGCTGAGGATGTACTGCATGCAGGTGTTAGTGGAGACGAGGCAGGGAGGGAGGAGGAAGACGTGGAGGAGGGGGACACAGTGGAGGCAGTGGATGTTGCTGTGTCTGCATGTGGATAGTGCTTGTGTGAGTGCCTGTGGGATGTGTGGTGCTTATGTTTGCCATGTCCACTCTTGTGTGTTGATGAGTGTGCATGCTGGTCTGATGGTGTGCTTGGGATAGGCTGAGGTACAGGGGATTGGGTCTGGGTGGAGGAAGTTGGAGGGGGGAGGCTGGACACGGACAATGGCTGCCATCGGTGCTGAGGCCAGAGCCTGAAATGCTCTCTGCTGGGCTGCCTGCCCAGAATTAATGCCCTCCAGGTATACATTTGTGTGTTGCAAATGCCTCTCTACACCCTGGGTGGCATTCACAATGGTAGATTGCCCAACAGTGAGGGATCTCAGGAGGTCAATAGCCTCCTCAATGAGGGCAGCAGGGCTGACTGGGGCAGGGCCTGAGGTGCCTGAGGCGAAGGAGATGCCCATCCTCCTGGGTAAGTGGGCACGGGACACACGCTGAGGGGCTGCTGGGAGGGCGGTGCTGGTAGAGTGGTGGCGGCTGTACCTGTTGATGCAGTGGGCACAGAGGTGCCTGCCACCGCAAAGGAGCTCCCATCAGAGGAGGAGTCGCTGTCACTGCTGTCTGCTCCTGTTCCCGCCGTAGAGCTCCCCTCGCCCTCCGTCCCACTGGTGGCTTCAGACTCTGTTGTTTCACCCTCCAGGGCCAAGTGGGTTGCAGCTCCCTCCTGCTCCAGTGCCAATGCTCCTCCGCCTGATGATGCTATTGCGCACAAGAACAGGGAGACAACAAAAAGGGGGGGAAAGACAGAAGAAAGACATGTTCAGTGCATGCAACAGCACTACCGTTGGTGGACACAACACACAGGGAGCAGCCCTCTGCGCTACGCCATGCACTAACAGTTCCTAGAAATTTCAGCTGACCATGGGGTACGAGGCCTAAGACCAATTGCTCGACACCTGGAAGTCACACGAGCCTGACTAGGTGTAGATGGCTCTTACCACCGGTGGGGTTGGGGTGCCACATACCCTGCCTCACAAGGGACCTTGCCTACCAACTTCGCCCTGGCCTAGGGGAACCCACTGTCCACATCCCCCACGCAGACACCTCGTAATGCGCGCAGAGTCAGCTGTATGAGAGTGTACTCACCCCCTTGTGGCTGCTGTGATGCCCTCAAGTGCCCATCCAACTCCGGATAGGCCACCGCCAGGATCCGGAACATCAGGGGGGTCATGGTGCAACGGGCACCCCTCCCACATTGGGAGGCCATCCCCAGCTGGGCCTCCGCCGTCTTCTTGCTCCAGTGGCGCAGGTCCTCCCATCTTTTACAGCAGTGGGTGCTCCGTCTGTGGTAGACCCCCAGGGTCCGGTCGTCCTTGCCGATGGCACACCAAATACCCTTCTTCTGGTGGGCGCTGACCTAGAGGAATGGTACAGGGGGAAGGGAAATTACTTACCCGTCCGGACCATCATACTCATTGCCCCCCAGTTCCCACCCTTGCCCTGACGCACATACACTCCCCATCCGCACATGCAGGCCTCAGCCCCCCCCATGTATCTTCCACCCACACCACTCAAAACAGGCATTGCCCATGCAGCATGCTCACAGTGTACTCACCTGTTTGTCTGGAGGACCGTACAGTTGCGTGTACTGGGGGAGGACCCCATCCACTAGTTTCTCCAACTCCTCCGAAGTGAAGGCAGGGGCCCTTTCCCCAGACACATGAGCCATCGTCGCTTCCAGACTGAGGTAACAACAGCACATGCAGTTTAGGTCCTCTCCTGTTGAAGGTCGGGTATCAAGTGAGTGAACAGACAGAAAATGGCGGTCACGTCCACGGCGGTGCGTACCGTCACCGCCGGTGTACATCATCATTGGCTCCTGGGACCCATAGGGCCCACTGTTAACCAATGAAGAATTGTGCTGCGGTCTTCGACCGCCCACCACGACGGTGTAGAACGCCAGCGCAGTTACCTCACATCCCCTTGTCCCACCTTACAGGTAAGGCAGCCGCCATTTCAGGAGCTCACATGGGATGGATGTTAACTGCATCACATGTATCTAGGCCGGGAATATAGACAGATACCGGCATGTTGCGGATTAATAACGTTTCTGAAAATAAGACATTGTGATACCTCAGTGTTGGATGACTCTCTGCTCGCTTTTCTCCTCCATAGGGCTCATCCGCTGCGGCAGGTGATGAGATGGTGGCATCCTCCGGTGAACAGACCCCTGGTGGATCTGTCGACAATGAAAGAGAGATACATCCTGGTCACATACAGACTTGATCGTGCAGCAATCCAGGAACTGTGTGCCAAGTTGGAGCCGGACCTGATGTCAGCTATCCGCCATCCCACAGGAATCCCCCCTCTAGTGCAGGTCCTGTCTGTACTCCATTTCCTGGCCAGTGGGTCTTTTCAAACAGCATTGGCCATGGCATCAGGGATGTCCCAGCCAATGTTCTCTAACATGTTGTCCAGAGTCGTGTCTGCCCTGCTGAAACACATGCCTAGCTACATCGTTTTCCCTCAGGTGGAGGATTTGCCCACAGTGAAAGGTGACTTCTATGCCCTGGGACATATCCCCAACATCATTGGTGCCATTGATGGTACATGTGGCATTTGTACCCCCCCCGCAGAAATGAACAGGTGTACAGAAACCGGAAGAGCTACCATTCTATGAATGTGCAGATGGTATGTTTGGCAGACCAGTACATCTCCCATGTCAATGCAAAGTATTCTGGCTCTGTGCATGACGCTTACATTTTGAGGAATAGCAGCATTCCTTATTTGATGGGCCAACTCCAGAGGCACCATGTGTGGCTAATAGGTGAGGCCAAGGTCCCAATACAGTTGACATAGGTTTCTGGGTATGGGGCTGTCCCTAAGGGTTAGTGTGTGTCTAACAGTTGTCCCTCGACATTTGCAGGTGACTCTGGTTACCCCAACCTGTCAATGCTACTGACCCCAGTGAGGAATCCCAGAACAAGGGCAGAAGAATGCTACAATGAGGCATATGGGCGAACTAGGAGGGTGATCGAACGCACCTTCGGCCTCCTGAAAGGCAGATTCCGGTGCCTCCATCTGACAGGTGGCTTCCTATACTACTTACCGAAGAAAGTGTGCCTCATAATTGTGGAAATCGACAACCGAAACAACATCATCATGCAATACTTCCAGTGTGACACAGGTGAGAAGATGCCACTGATTCCCACATCTCATTCTTTTGTTGGAACTAGCATAAGTGTGTCATTTTCATTTAGTGTATGGACCCTGACTTGTCACTTTGACTTTCCATTTCACAGATTTGGGTCCCACTTTGTGCCCTCTGCTATGTTTACTCCTGGCCTACAGCTGTGTTACATTGGTATGTGAACAAGTAAATTGACATTGATATATTCCATAGTTATTGCAATTACACATTTGTGAAAGCACAGACTGACTCCAGATTGTTTTGTGATTTGTGATTGAAGTGTTTTTTTTCCTGTGCTAATAAGTGGAGGGGGTTGTAAAATGGGCTGGGGGATGGTGGAGGAATTTCCATGGCAGAGTCCAGTCTATTTGTTTCACAGGTGCATTGTCCAAAGGGGCATAGGAAGTGGAGCAATGACAGTTTAAGGATGGACAGGGTGACATAGTGGGACAGAAGGGTGACATTCAGGTGGGTCTCATTTCCTGGCGGGGGTCTTGGCAATGTTGTCTGTCTTGTTCCTGGATCTCAGGGACCATTTGCGGGGTGGTTCTCCATCTTCAGGGGGTGGGGTGCTGGTGTCCTGTTGTTCCTGTGGCAGTGCCTCCTGTCCACTAGCGCTGGCGGAGGTGGAGGGCTGTTCATCGTCCAGGATAGTGTCAGGGGCCCCTTGTTGTGCCACTGTGTCCCTCTTGGTGTTGACAAGGTCTGCCAGCACCCCTGAAATGGTGACCTGGGTGGTGGGGTGTTGTTGAGGTGCCATGATGTGGTGTGGGTGATGTGTGAGGTGGTGTCTGTTGTGATGTGTGAGGGGGTGTGTTAGTGTGTGTTGTTTGAGGTGCGTGGATGTTGTGTAAGTGATGGTGTTGTGTGTCTGTGGATGCTGGTGTTGTTTTAGGTAGTGTCTCTCTCTGGCGTGCTTTCAAAATTCTGGTAGGAAGGGTTTGTGGGTGATGCGGGTGTGTGCTTTATATTGAATTGGGTGTGTGGGTGTGGTGTGTGTATGTGTATCACGTGTGTGTATTTTGAATTGTCCAATGTGGTTGTTTTTTGTATATGTGTGTGTATTTTAAGCGCGGCTTCCTGTGCCTCTGGAGTTGAGCCATCACATATGGGATGCTGCTATTCCTCAGGATAAAGGCATCATGCAGAGACCCAGGATATTTTTCATTGATGTGGGAGATGTACTGGTCCGCCAGGCACACCATCTGCACATTCATGGAGTGAAAGCTCTTTTTATTTTTGAACACCTGTTGATTTTGCCGGGGGGGGGGGGGACAAATGCAATATATGTGCCATCAATTGCCCCAATAATGTTGGGGATATGTCCCATTGCATAGAAATCAGCTTTCACTGTGGCCAAATCCTCCACCTGGGGAAAACGATGTAGCTGCGCATGTGTTTTATCAAGGCAGACAACACTCTGGTCGGCACTATTGAGAACATTGGCTGAGACATTCCTGCTGCCAAGCCCACTGTCACTTGGAAGGAGCCAGTTGCCAGGAAATGGAGCACTGATAGCACTTGCACAAGAGGGCGGTCCCGGTGGGGTAACAGATAGCAGAGAGTAGGTCAGGCTCCAATTGGGCACACAGCTCTGTGATTGTGGCCCTGTCCAGTCTATAGGTGAGGATAATGTGCCTGTCCTCCATTGTTGCCAAGTCCACCAGGGGTCGGTACACAGGGGGAATCTATGAGGCGAAATGGTGAGCAGCTGGTCAGTATCTCTTATTTCCAGCCACTACACTTCAATACATGTTGTGATTGTAACAGTGTTTTGTTGGAGAGGTCAAAATGGTGCATATATGTACTATGACGCAGTTAGGAGCCATGGCCTGCACCCCTCACCGAAATGGCACCTGCCTGTCCTGTATGGAGGGACATGTGGAAATGAGGTAATTCTGCTGATGTTGTGCGCCTTTGCAGAACGCGGCCGAGAACCGCCGTGCAACTCCTCAGTGGTTTATATTGGGCCCTATGTGGTACAGTGGCCCATGGTGATGTATGCCGGCGGTGACAGTATGCACCGCCGTGGACGTGACCGCCATTTTCTATCTGTTCACTCACTTGCTACCTGACCTTCAACAGGAGAGGACCTACACTGCATGTGTTGCTTTGACCTGTGTCTGGAACTGACCATGGCTTGTGTGACTGGGGGAAAGGGCACCTGCCTTCACCTCGGTGGAGTTGGAGAGACTGGTGGATGGGGTCCTACCCCAGTACCGACTGCTGTATGGGCCTCCAGACCAACAGGTGAATACACCGTGATTACGATGCATGGGGCGTGAATGCATGGAGTTCTGTATGTGAAGGCCTAATGTAGGGTGTGTGTGGTGGATGGGCCCTGGGCTGCATGCAGCATGTATGGTGGGCTATGTTTGTGTTAATGGGAATAAGAAGGGGCATGGTGGGCCATGAGTGTAACAGGCAGGATGGTCGTACTAATACCTTTCCCTGTGTCCATTTCCCTGCAGGTCAGCGCCCATCAGAAAAAAGGGTATATGGCATGCCATTGCCAAGGACGTGCGGACCCTGAGGGTCTACGGCAGGCGGAGCACCCACTGTCGGAAACGGCGGGAGGACATGAGATGCTGGGCATGGAAGACCGTGGAGGCCCTGCTGGGGATGGCCTCCCAATGAGGAAGGGGTGCCCATCAAACCCTGACCCCCCTGATGGCCACATACTGGCGGTGGCCTATCCGGAGCTGGATGGGCGCTTGAGGGCATCACAGCAGCCACAAGGGGGTGAGTACAGTGCCCCAATATACAACTTGCGCGTGGTGCTGTGGTATCCGGGTGGGGGATGTGGGCCTGTGGGTGCCCCTAGGCCAGGCCTGACATTGCAGAGTAGGACCCATGTTGGGCAGGGTTCTGATGTGAAAGTCCTCCAACCAAGCTAGCAGGCATCCACTACTGGGTCTGTGGGTCTCAGGTATGCTGCAATTGGCATTAGGTGTCCCTATCCCTGGCCTGGTGCCTAGCTTTGTGACTGGTAGTGCATTGCCTAGTGCATAGGGCTGTTCCCTGTGTGTGTGTGTGTGTGTGTGTCATGTACACCAAAGGTGGTGTTGGTGCCGCTATTGACCAAGTGTATCCTTTATCTCTCCCCCATCTTTTTGTTTTGTCACCCTGTCCTTCTGTGCATTAGCATCATCTGTCAGACGAGCAGAAGCACCGGCAACTGAGGGCGCTGCATCCCACAGGACACAGGATGCCGAATCCACCAACGGTGAGGGCACCAGTGGGACGGAGGGTGAGAGGAGGACCACCGGGGAAAATGGAGGGAACAGTCCTGACACGGATACCTCCTCCGATGGAAGCTCCCTTGTGGTGGTGGACACCTCTGTGCCCACCCCAACTACAGTTACAGTAGCCACCCCGCGTACCAGCACCGCCCTCCCAGCAGCCCCTCAGTGAGTTTCCCGTGCCCGCTCACCCAGAAGGGTGGGCATCTCCTTCGCCCCAGGGACCTCAGGCCCTACCCAGTTAGCCCTGCTGCCCTGAGTGAGGAGGCTATTGATCTCCTGCGATCCATCTCTGTTGGGCAGTTAACCTTTGTGAATGCCATCCAGGGGCTAGCATCCCAAATGCAACAGACAAATGCATTCCTGGAGGGCATTCACACTGGCATGGCGGCCCAATATAGATCAATTCAGGCTCTTGCCTCCTCTCTGATGGCAGCTATTGTCCCTGTTTCTAGCCTCTCCCTCCAACTTCCTCTACCCAATCCCATTCCCCTCAACCCCAACCTATCCCAAGCACACAGTCAGATGAGCAGGCACCCAGGACAACAGACAAGAGTGGACATGGCAAACACAAGCACCACACTTCATCCCACAGGCACTCACACAAACATCATCCAGAATCAGACATACCAACATCCACTGCCTCCACTGTGGCCCCTTCCTCCTTCTCGCCCACCTCTCTCCCAGTTTTGTCTCCACTCACACCTGCATACACTACATCCTCATCCACTACCAGCCACACCAGCACACCTATCAGAGAACACACCTCACTGGCAGTCACCACCCCCACTTCCATGCACACGTCCCCTGTGTCCTCTCCCACTGTGTCTGTGCCTCCTCCTCCAAAAGTACACAAATGCAAGCACTCAGACAACCAGCAGCCATCCACCTCACAACAGCATCCAGCCCATGTACCTGCACCCAAACATAGCAGACTGACACCTCCTACAACCACTCGCTCTTCCTCCACTCCCAAACCATCTCCCTCTTCCCACACCAATGTCACTAAGAGCTTTTTCTCTCCACCGTTGACCTCTTCCCTACCTCTCCCCCCGTCCCTCATGTCAGGCCAGGGTGTTCAAAACCCAGGCAAGCACATCAGCCACCAAGTCCATGTGCCCAGTAGTGTCCACAGCTGTTGCGCCGCACCACGCGGCGCGAGCCGAATGCTCAGCTCGTGCCGCGCAGCGCGTCCCCAGGACGCGGCGCGCCCCGAGCCTTCTGTGTACGGCGCGAGGCCCCAGATTTTACTTGGGGCCTCGCTCTGCTTTCTGTTGCATCCCTGTTTCCCTCTGACCCCTCCTTACCTGTTCTTTTTTCTTCTTTGCTTTCTGAGGCATTTTTCTTGTCCTTTCTTTATGTCTTTCCCCCTTCCCATGTTACCTTTTTCTTCCCAGCATTCCTTGTTCCCTATTTTTTATGGTTCCTGTTCTATTCTGTCCTATGTACTTCTTCCCTATCTAAGATGGTGTCTTTTTACTTCCTGTTGGTCATTTCCTGTTTCTTGGTATATAAGGGCTCTGTTTTTTCCCTTTCCTTGCGCTGCAACACTATCTGCTCTGATTGTGTCTTCGCTCCTGATTCTTAGCCTTCGGTTCTGAATCTTGTCAAATTCGTGTTTACCTGCATTTTTGTTTCTTTTTGATTCCTGGTTTTGTTCTTGTTTCAGGGATCCACTGTTTGGAGGTTTTTTCCCCTTTTAGTTTTTTTTTCCCTCTGGCACTATTTCTAAAGGGCACGGTCTGTTCTTGGCGGTTCCATTGCCTACAGCACCGTGGCTACTAGAAAGAGTCGCCCCTTTCTGGGCCAAAGCCGAACCTTCAAGACCCACGCCACTAGATCTGCGGTTTCCAGGCGCAAGCAGCACGTGAGTCGTGACAGATTGCAGCGCCCAACCAATTCGACGTCTTCTGACACCATGGATAATACAGTGGCGGCTGCTGCAGATCCTGATCCATCTCTTTTGACTACTATTCAACAACAAGCTCAGGAATTGCAACAATTGCGCAATGAGAATGCTGTGTTACGACAGGCTTTGGCCTTCCGCAGTGACGATGTTCCGACTATCTCCGCCTCTACTCCTCGTTTCTCTGGTGAACCAACTAAACTGCGTGAAGCACTTCACGGATGTATCTACCTCGTTCTGAGGAATCTCGTCCCCCTGCTAGAGACATAGAAGGGGAACCCATGCAAGTGGATACTACTCGAGGGCCGCTCTCCGCTAGTGAGAAGGAAGACAGACGGAAGAAAGGATTGTGCCTATACTGTGGTTCTGCTGGTCACATGCTTCGTACCTGTCCTGTACGTCCACCAAGACCCTCGGGAAACACCACTTCCCGTCCTCTGTAAGAAGGGAGGGGACGGGATCATCGGCTATACCTTCCATCAGTTCATTTAATGACAATACAACATACTTGTTCGTGTTACCTGTCATATTACAACTACCTGATGGCCGCCAAGAAAGAACTATGGCATTATTAGATTGTGGTGCTAGTGGTATATACATGGATAATACTTGGGCCACTAATCAACAGATTCCCACACAACCCAAAGACATTCCTGAACAAGTGCACACCGTGGATGGATCCTTGATATCCTCAGTTCCAGTCGATACTACGACCTTGATGTTAAATTTACAGTTTGGTAATCATCAAGAACACATCTCCTTTGATCTCATTTCATCTCCCAATCATACCATTATTCTCGGAATTCCATGGTTTACTAGACATAATCCGTATGTGAACTGGGTAACTCAGACAATTTCCTTGTCCTCACAGTTTTGTCAAGAGAACTGCTTTGCTTCCAACAAATATTGGTCACCGAACAGATTAACACCTATTAAGAGTACTACGGAATATTCCATCAATACTGTCCAAGGAGTTCCTGAACATTATTTAGAGTTTCAAGACGTGTTTCAAAAACCATCCAGACCTGTATTACCTCCACATCGAGAGTACGATTGTGCTATTCCTTTGGAACCTGGAACAGTCGTCCCCTTTCGGAGGATGTATTCTCTCACGGAACCTGAAAAGGAAGTTCTTAAAGAGTATCTGGAGGAAAATGTACAGAGTGGTCTCATTGTTCCATCGTCTTCTCCGGCAGGGGCTCCTCTCTTTTTTGTACCTAAGAAGACCAAAGATCTTCGTCCTTGCCTGGATTTTCGAGGCCTAAATAAAATAACTATAAAGGATCGTTATCCTTTGCCCCTCATCAAGGATATTCTAGAGGCAGTCAGAGGGGCTCAACGTTTTACCAAGTTGGATCTTCGGGGAGCTTACCACCTTTTACGTATAAAAGAAGGAGACGAGTGGAAAACAGCATTCAGGACACCGTTTGGTCATTTTGAGTACAGAGTCATGCCTTTTGGTCTTACGAATGCCCCTGCAATATTTCAAAGATTTATGGACTCAATTTTTTCCGATCTCCTGAACCAGACAGTCGTAATCTACTTAGACGACATCCTTATTTTTTCCAGACATCCCGAACTCCATTCTTCTCATGTGAAACAAGTCCTTCAAAGACTCCGAGCACATCAACTATCCTGTAAACCCAAAAAGTGTGAGTTCGATAAGACGGAAGTCAAATATGTGGGTTATCATTTAAGTCCCACCGGCATAGCTATGGACAAAGAAAAGGTACAAGCAATTCTCGATTGGCCTTCTCCCTCTTCTATTAAAGAAACACGTTTCCTAGGATTAGCAAATTTTTATCGGCAGTTCATTCAAGACTTTGCTAAACAGACCAGCCATATAACTCATACTTTAAAGAAGGAAAATCTAAAACAGGGGTTTGTCTGGACTAAGGCGGCTGAAACAGTTTTTCAAGATTTAAAGAAGGCTTTCACTCAAGCTCCCATCTTAAGACACCCAGATACCAACAGACAGTTTATTGTAGTTACCGATGCTTCCGAAAGAGCTATTGGAGCTGTCTTACTCCAACTACAAGAGGATGATGGTCTTGAACATCCTGTTTTCTATTTGTCCCATATTCTCTCTTCAGCAGAACAGCATTATTCAGTACTAGAAAGAGAGTTGTTATTTCTGAAGACAGCCTGCATCGAATGGAGACAGTTTCTGATGGGTTCCAAGGAGCCTTTCGAGGTGAGAACAGATCACCATAATCTGCAATGTCTACGTAATTTTGTATGCCAGAATAGTCGCCAGGCCCGTTGGGCCTTTTTCTTCAGTCAGTATGACTTTTACATCACCTATATTCCTGGATCTCAAAACATTCTGGCTGATGCTCTGTCTCGCCATTATCCAGATTGTACTCCTTCCCCATCTCAGTTTCTACTGGAGCCTAGTAAGATCATTGGAGTTGCTCAATCTTTTCTGGAGGAGGTACAACTGGAGTACTCCAGCCTGTCTAATAGCGAATTAGAGAAATTAAGAACCTTTTTATGCAAGAAAGAAGGATACTATTATCATCAGAATCTGTTATTCCTCCCTACTAACAGAGTTCGAGACAAAGCATTACAGATGTGCCATGATTCACCGGTTGCTGGTCATAGAGGCATCAAGGCCACACAAGAACTTCTTTCGCGATCTTTCTGGTGGCCTACCTGGAAATCAGATGTCGAAAGATACGTTCAGGCTTGTCCCATATGTGCTCAAGTCAAGATTCCCCGTACCAGACCTGCAGGATTACTACAGCCTTTGCCGGTTCCACCAACTCCATGGCATACTATTTCCACTGACTTCATGTGTTCACTTCCACCATCAGCTGGAAACCAGGTTATCATGGTCACTGTTGATTCTTTCACTAAAATGGCTCACTTCACTGCCCTAAAGAAGTTACCTACATCCCAAGAATTGAGCCAGATATTTATCAACCATATTTTCCGTCTCCATGGACTTCCACATACCATTGTATCTGACAGGGGACCTCAGTATATTTCCCGGTTTTGGAAATATTTTTGCAAGACACTAAATATCAATATAGCACTATCATCCGGTTTCCATCCTCAGACCAATGGACAAACCGAGCGTTTGAACCAAGGATTAGAACAATACCTTTGCTGTTTTTGTAATTCCACCCAAAGCAACTGGAACACTTATCTTGCTATTGCTGAATATTCCTACAACAATACTGTCCATAGTGCCTCCAAGGTCACTCCTTTTTTCTGTTCCTATGGCTATCATCCTACCTCTTTTCCTACTTCTCCTCAATCTACCTGTCCTCTGCCTGCAATTACATATTTTTTCAAACGTCTCCTGCAACTCCATAGGCTAATTAGATCTAATTTATTGAACACCAAGAGATATATGAAGAAGATCGCAGATAAGAAACGTGGACCCACTCCAGATTATCACCCTCAAGATAAAGTCTGGCTTTCTTCCACATTTTTTCCCTCTCGCCTTTCTCTAAATAAGTTCACGCCTCGCTATTATGGGCCTTTCCGTATTCTTCAGTTGATCAATCCTGTCACTGTTCGTCTTCGCTTGCCTCATACTTGGAAAATTCATCCGGTCTTTCATGTATCCCAGCTCAAACCTTATGTCCCTGACCCTTTCTCACGTCAGTTTCCTTGTCCTCCTGGTGAATGATGTACCTGAATATGAGGTTCAGGAAATTTGTGACTCTCGCCTTTTTCACCGACGTCTTCAGTATTTGATTCACTGGAAGGGATATCCTCTTAGTGAATGCTCTTGGGAAGATGCATCTTCTGTTCACGCCCCTCTTCTGATTTCTCGTTTTCATCGTTTGTTTCCCTTCAAACCTGGACCTTCGGGGGGGACCTACTGTCGCGCCGCACCACACGGCGCGAGCCGAATGCTCGGCTCGCGCCGCGCAGCACGTCCCCAGGACGCGCCGCGCCCCGAGCCTTCTGTGTACGGCGCGAGGCCCCAGATTTTACTTGGGGCCTCGCTCTGCTTTCTGTTGCGTCCCTGTTTCCCTCTGACCCCTCCTTACCTGTTCTTTTTTCTTCTTTTTCTTCTTTGCTTTCTGAGGCATTTTTCTTGTCCTTTTTTTATGTCTTTCCCCCCTTCCCATGTTACCTTTTTCTTCCCAGCATTCCTTGTTCCCTATTTTTTATGGTTCCTGTTCTATTCTGTCCTATGTACTTCTTCCCTATCTAAGATGGTGTCTTTTTACTTCCTGTTGGTCATTTCCTGTTTCTTGGTATATAAGGGCTCTGTTTTCTGCCTTTCCTTGCGCTGCAACACTATCTGCTCTGATTGTGTCTTCGCTCCTGATTCTTAGCCTTCGGTTCTGAATCTCGTCAAATTCGTGTTTACCTGCATTTTTGTTTCTTTTTGATTCCTGGTTTTGTTCTTGTTTCAGGGATCCACTGTTTGGAGGTTTTTTCCCCTTTTAGGGTTTTTTTCCCTCTGGCACTATTTCTAAAGGGCACGGTCTGTTCTTGGCGGTTCCATTGCCTACAGCACCGTGGCTACTAGAAAGAGTCGCCCCTTTCTGGGCCAAAGCCGAACCTTCAAGACCCACGCTACTAGATCCGCGGTTTCCAGGCGCAAGCAGCACGTGAGTCGTGACAACAGCTACTCCAGGTAGGAGAGGATCCTGGGCACCAGGCAGCCACACTGAAAGGGTGCCTGCACCAAGTGCTGCAGGGAAGGGCAAGGAGGCACCCCCAGCTGCTACAAGGAAGGACAAGGAGCAATCCCCGGCTGCTGACAGGAAAGGCAAGGAGCAGTCCCCGGTGCTGCCAAAAGGAGCAAGGAGCCATCCCCAGCTGCTGGCAGGAAGGGCAAAGGGCCTGCACCAGCAGGCAGAAAGGAAAAGAGGCCTGGTGCTGGGACTCAGTCGGAGCCCCAACCACCAACCATGGCGGTTCAGCCGTCCGAGGCTGCAGGGGAAAGGCTTGGGCATCCCCCCACCACTTCTAGCACCGCCACCAGCTCTGCCACAAGCACCGACACCAGCAGCAGCAGCCCCAGTGGGCAGCCATCTGAGGCTGCAGGGGATGGGCTGGAGCCTCCCCTCACCACTGTCAGCACCTCCACCAGCACCACTTCCAGCAGCAGCAGCCCCAGTGGGCAGCCGTCTGAAGCCGCAGGGGATGGGCTGGAGCCTCCCCCAACCACTACCAGCTCCACCAGCACCACTGCCAGTAGCAGCAGCCCCAGTGGGCAGTCGTCCGAGGCTGCAGGGGATGGGCTGGAGCCTCCCCCCACCACTGCCAGCACCTCCACCACCACCACTGCCTGCAGCAGCAGCCCCAGTGGGTAGCCGTCTGAGGCTGCCGGGGATGGGCTGGAACCTCCCCCACCACTGCCAGCTCCACCAGCAGCACCACCTCTGCCACCACTGAGGAGCCGTCACCACTGGTGGACAGTGTGTAGTCCTGCACCCATGGGCTGTTGTGCGGCCTGGCACAAGCAAATCCTGTGGGTCTGACAGCCAGGTGACAGACTGGGACCTTGCATTCCCCAAGATCTGCATCACTGGGCACAATGCCCCCTCCAGAACCAGTGAAGAAGCCATTCACTCACCCCATACTTCCCAGGATGAAGCTCACTGGGCACAATGCCCCCTCCAGAACCAGTGGAGAAGCCATCCACTCACCCATCCTTCCCAGGATGAAGCTTACTGGGCACAATGCCCCCTCTAGAACCAGTGGAAGTAGTCACCCACTTGAGAGACTGTGGACTTGCACTTCGCAGGACCAAGCAGTGGGCAAATCACCCACTTGGGAGACTGTGGCCTTGCACTCCCCGGGACCAAGCACTGGGCAAATCAACCACTTGAGAGACTTTACCCTTGCACTCCCCAGGACAGCGCACATGGCATGTTGCCCCCTCCAGGACAAGTGGCGGTGTACCATCTTCCGGCTGAGGTGCCCCCCATTCCCTGTCCCCCTGAGGTGTCTGGCTATTTTCGACCTGATGCCCTGCAGTGTTCTCTCCGTGTTGTTGCAGGAGTAAGGTGGGGCCTTGGACTATGTGATGTGGCCCTGCGGCCCACAGACATTGAGGACGGGGCAGTGTCCCTACATTTGTAAATATGTATATACTTTTTGATTTAGATGCACATATTTATACTATTTAATCTTATTACACTCACTTTAATCTATTGGTGTTGTCCTTGCATTATTCCTGAGGTGTACGGTGTACATGTGTTATGTTGCTGCAACTGCTTTTATGTATGGGGGTGGAGGTTTGTGTGTTGCATATGTGTGTCACTCTCTTTTTCCTCCCCCCTCCCCTGTGTGCTAGGCGGAAGTACTCACCATGGTCGTCTTCACCAGCGTTGGTGTTTGTAATGGACCAGAAGGTAGAAGAGCATGGGGAAGACATGAAGCTCTGGCTCCATGGCGGAGTGGTTCTTCCCTGAGTCTCCAGAGGTGAATTGTTTCCCTTCTGTGTTCTGTTTCTGCCAGGCTTTTGATGTCATTGGTACCGCCCCAGAAAAGTGGTGGATAGGTGTGTCATATTACTGTGGGTGGAACATTGCCTTCCGCCCCGCTGTTGGCGGTTACCACTGTGGTGCTTGTTGATTCCGCCCTGGTGGTCGGTGTATTAAAGTGGCTGTCTGTCTGAGCTGTTTCCTCCATGGTCATAATTCCATACTTATTACCGCTGGCCTGTTTGCGGTATTACCGCTGCTTTATCACCGACCGCCAGGGTTGTAATGAGGGCCTATATGTCCTACTAAGAACACAATTTATTCCTAGGCGAAAGGACAATAAGATAGAGAGAAATAAAACAGCACTGCAAATTAAGCTATTGCTAGAAAAACAAAGCAATGCTGAATAAAACGTAGTAGGGTGAAAGTGCACAGCTGCAGGCCTATTTAGCTAAAACAATGAGCCTAAAATATGGCTAAACTAGCTACACAACACCCTCCCCTTACTGTTCAAAGGTGGTTCAAAACTAATGCATAAAGCTCCAAACTAATGCATCAACCAAAGCGGTAATTATTCCAAGTTCAGCAAACACAAGCCATGTCAAGGACAATTTGAAAATCCATGACGTGGCATAGGGAACCAAATTCAAAATCATTATGGATATCACCAGTTGTATCCAGAACAATGGACGCCAGGAGATGGTCAACTTCGGCAGGTGACAAAAGATCCAAGTCAGGTCCAGGGAAGACCATAGAGCACACGTGTTCTAGAGTCTGACCCTCAGCTGAGGCAGCAGCAGTCCGCGTCATGCCCACAGCAGAGCCAAGACTCACACAATCCATATAGGGCAGTTCATACACTACCTCCCGTAACCCTCAATTCACATGTCTGATGATGAGCCCTCATCGAGAAGATCAGCAGATCAGCATCTAATGATAGTAAAAACTTACGAAGAAAGACAGATTTCTAGGCACCAGAGGCAGCGAAACACAGGCCACACACAATCCAAAACTGGTCGGAATGACAATGACCAGTCACATTCTAGTTGTTGCAGGAGAGGTGCTCTGAAATACTGCATTATACGTTCATGACACAGCTGCACTGACGGTAGCACATTCAGTCCTACTTGCTGTGAAGGGAAAGCCGTTGTGTAGAAAAAGTAGCAACAGCAGGATGCCACCAATTAAAGCCAAAGTAATCGGGAATCCCCCGAAAAAACTTGAAAAAAGTGAATGTATGGTCGAAGGTATTAAACCAAATATAGAGGAGAAGGTGTTAAAAAAACCAGAACTAACAGCCTTAAAAAAGTGGGCGATTTCACTAGTACTAGATGCATTGAATATTCGTCCCACAAGCTCACCAAAGTATCTCGGAAAGTTGGTATTTAAAAGGGACTGAATTTCCGCCAATGAACTCGCAACTTGAAGTGCATAGGTCTTGCGGGCTGATGTAAGTGCCACATGTTTTTGGAACAATAAGGCCTTTAGTCTGCTCAACTTGTCAAAATTAACATCATAAGTAGCAATATGAGGCCAGATGTTCGTTACTCCTTTGAATTGTGCGGGGGGAAAAGGAAATTCCCCCACATGTAACAATTTTCGAAGGTATTCCAGCTCGCATCCCACAACAGCTCTCACTGTTAAGGAGCACATAGCTGCAATTAAAGAGCACTTGGAATGCAGGACTAATTAAGGATACCGTGACTCCCTTTAGATAACAGGCTAAATTTGCCACAGAGGCATTGCATACCCGCGCAAGAACAGCTGTTGACAAACCACTGAATAGCTCACAGAAGTCTTGCATTCGCTGCCACTAAGAAAGACCTCTTTCATGCCATTGAAACATTTGTACAAAAAGGCAAGCTCCCACACCTTGTGTATGTAGTTATCTCCCGGCCTTTCATATCTGCCTACCGGAATGTGTCTCAAGCAGGATGCGAATTGGAGTGTTGAAATAGGCAGATTAATAACCCCATGTTTTAACCATTGAGCAGAAGTACCTCAGCCACAGTAAAAAGCAACTTTTCAAATTTCTCTGTTCTCAACATGCTGTATGTTGGTTCCTTCATAGCCATCATTTTTTGCTGTCGCGTTAAATTAAATGTCGAAAAAATCTCCCTTGCGCGCACATGTTGCCAGGGGACGTGACCTGTTTTCAATGTCTGTAGTGTCCAACCTAACTGCATGATGGATCACAGCTGACTTTGCCCATGTTGTAGAAACGACACGTCACTTTGTACTATATCTACGGAAGAGGACACAATATTATTTAGGTTGTAACTGCGATCTGACAGGGTGTTCATTCCATTATCTACGACAGCTAAAGCTCTCTGTAAGTTTTCCTAATGTATTTGCCTTAACCGAGCAGCCGCTTCTTGGTGGGAAAGCTTCCAAATTGTATTATATGTTTCATATATATAAAGCATTTTCTGCATTGTCTTCTGGAGCCTAACAAGAAGTCCTGTAAGTCTGTTTTATCGGACAGGAGACCAAGATGCGTTTTAACAGCATCTAGTGAGGATACCTTCACCCATTGCTGGCATAGTTTGCCTACACTATATGTTGTCACAATACCCAGGATCTCTGAAGATATATAGCGAGGGTCCGGCCTCTAGGTTCTAAAACCCCCTGAGGAGGTCATGTAATGCTTATGGCACCCATTGGTGTCCATAGGCCACAATAACCACCTACCAGGACGTGGTAATGACGTGTTATATGTTCCATTTTGTACCCATTCGTTAAGCTGGTCTTCAGATGCATGTGTATACATTTGCCATTTATTAAATTTAGCTGAGGTGGAAATACTGGGCACATTCAGTTCTTTAATAGTTGCTAAGCCTAAACAGCTCGTTTGTTATACTGTTTCATTTAAGGATATAAGCTGAACAGAAATCATGCAAGCTCTAAATAAAGCTTCTATACCTCTAATTTGCCAATTTATTCTTCCCCACACACTTTTTACGTCAATTGAATTAACCCAATATTCATAACCTTCTATGGCCATTCGGGAAACAAAGAAATCAGAATATAACAATTTTGTATCAGTCAATAAGACATGCAAATCTTCCATCAGTGGCAATTTGAAATAATATGACTCAGCATTCTTGATATTATGTCCAGAAAAATATGCAAACTTTTCATTATACGTTTTTGGGGTGCCCATTGGCGGAATCAGACAGTGTTCCCATTGTGCATATTGAAAACCAGTTTTTGGAGTACCAGCACTGTGAATTAAATGATGTCCATAATGATTATAACAAAACATATCTCCATACCTTCCTTTAAATTGGTACACATCATAATTTTCAAAAACTGCATAATACTGTAGATCAGACATCATAGTAGCAACTGTTTTGACATCTCAATCATCAGAAATCACTCCGGGTGAAATTACATCAGTCAATGAAAGTTTAAACACATAAGGAATTTGAATGATCTCCATAGGACCATATATGTCGAATAAGACTTTATTCCACACAATACTGTTGGGAATTGGCACTGCTGTAATGCTCTCTAGGGACAAGTCTCTATGTATTTTATGAAAAGAAAACTTCATCCACCAATTCAACTGCAGAGCGATCAGGTAGTAACTGACCATTTATAAGAAGAAAGAAAACAATGACAAACCCAATCCAAAGACAAAAGGCAACCACAGTCAGCGATAACCATAGATAGTTCCAAGGACAAGTGAGATAGTAAATTTTTAGCCAATGTATTAGCTTACGTGTTCTTGACAGTTCAGTCACAGTTGAGGCGGATGGGTCCGAAGAGAAGTTGTCAGCATCGACAAAGTAACCATCATCTGTACAAACAAATTCTGGAGGTGTATTTGGAGGGGGGAAACTGGTAAAGATTCCCTTGGTGGTGTGTAGTATGTTATGACATGCGTTTGTATGGAAATTGTAGAAGGCTGCTCTATATCAGCAGAAATCAATGAAGTAATAACCGTCAGTGGAACCAATGAAGGTACATTTTCCACCCTCCCCAAGCTCGGAGAGGTATCAGCGTTGTTGTTGAAAACTTGCAGAGGGACATCTTTGTCTGTAGTGGGAGGGATTCGGGCACTACTCAGGGGTCCTCTAGGTCTGCTATGCAGGATCGACCACATGGTGTAGCTTGACATTGTCGATTGAGACAAAGCGATTCTCAACCCAGGCAGCGGTGGTAGTGTGACAGTTCTGATACTGTGTATTCCCAGGACAGGGACTGGTGCACGATAAGAAGGACCGAATTCCCTTTTCACAGCAATCTTTTCACGTACTAGATCCCCCAGCTTTGGAATCCAGCTGGTAGATGTTACTGGTACATCCTTGATTCCAGAGGCGGCAGCACTGGCAGTTGCATTGTCATCACGGAATTGTTGTAACGCCTGCAAAACAGTGACACGGTCATTTATGTCAAAAGGCGTATCTGCAGCCTCCATGCCAGGACCATCAAGATCTGGAACATACATTTGAGTTCCAACAGGCACTCCTATGAAGTACGCCCCCCCAGGGACCTTCTTGGCAGCTCTCTGAACTCCATACAGGTGTGTAAGCCAACTACGACCCATGCCTAATACTCTTGCTCTTAAGGATTTGCTTAGATCGTGGTTTCGTCGCTCCACGACACTATTTTCCTCAGGATGAAATGGAGACGAGTAATGCAGTTGGACCCCTAATGAAGAGATAGTGTCCCAGAATGCCCCTGAGGCAAAAGCAGGGACCTAGTCCGAATGGAAAGCCGCAACAGCATATGTACCGACAAAGACTTGCAGATCTTTAATAACAGTTTGAGCGTCAGCCGAGCATTGTGGCCCCACTCATAGAAATCTGAAGCATGAGTCCACAGCGACTAAAATGTATGCACTGTCTGGTTGCAGGGGATCACAATGGTCCAAGCACAAACATTATAAAGGTTTGTTGGAAATTAAGGGGGAGGTGTCTGCGGTGAGCGCTTAACACTGGAGGCCTTTATTTGTTGGCAGATGACACAACAAAGGACATACTGCTTGGCCTGTTTGTAAAGACATGGCTACTAATAGCGTGACTGCAATATTGAGATTGTAGCAGCCACACCAGCATGGGCAGATGCAACTCCCTCATGTCCTGCTTTCACTAACTCTAGTCTTAAATCTTTGTTCGGAATCATTAGGACGCCCACACCTGGAATCTTTACTTCTGTGTCAAACATACCTCAAATCCGGTATGAATATTTAGTGGGATAGGCTTTAGGTATATGTGTACCCTCAGCCGTTGCTCCTAAAGCTTCTAATGTTTCATCATCCACTCTTGTTCTAGAGCGTGTTACTTCTGCGACAGAACCCATTGCTACTGTTGACTTTGTTGTTTCATCAGCCAAAGTGTTGCCTTCAACGTGTATTCCAACACGCTGGTGTCCTAGTGTTTGTACAACATGGACATTCAGTAGTTTTTCCTTCAGATCCGCTACCTTCCCCCACAGAAGTCTGTGTTTTATGGTATTAACTTTTAAATCTCTGAACCCATTTTGTCGCCAGTAATGCATGTATTCATTGAAGGACTGGACACAATAGTACCAATCACAGAAAATCAAAGTCCTCTGCTCAGGATCCATGTGTTCTAGTGCCTAAGCTCTGCGAGTTGTGCTGTACAGTCTCCTAGAGTCTGTGTGTATGTTTTTTTCTGGAAGGAACTTGCCATCCTTCATATACCCACTCACGACTGCGCAAGCAGCTGAGTATTGGTGTTTGGTGCCTATAGAAGTTTGTGCTGAATCATCAGTGTACAAGATTGTTTTTTATTGTTTAATAGGTGATGTATTTGCTGGAACAGGATATTCAAGTTCATATTGTAGGAATTCTTGAGTCTGTAATTTAGAGTCAAACACATAATCAACATCAGTGGCTGTCAGAGACATTGCCCATTGAATCCAACATGGATGTAATGCTTTAGCGTTCGGGAAGCTTGCTTTGGTGACAGCCTCAAGGGCTGGGACTGGGGATATGACAATCATGCGTTTCCCTTGGGCCAGAGGTCTCTCTTTAAGGACCGCCATCTGAACAGCAGTGATAATTTTTTCAGTGGGAGCAAAGCATTGTTCAGCTGTAGAGTATAGGTGTGATTTATATGCAATTCGGACAGTCTCACCTTCATTAAATGTCACATTGGTGAAAGCAATGGCACCAGCAATCGCTCTGATGACCAAATGTTTTTTATTGTCCCTTGTGTGTAAATGTTTTGCTTCAAGCATGCCTTTTTGTAGTGCTTTGAAAATGCGTGTGTGTTCGACTGTCCAGTGTTTGCTGGTAAAGTCAGGACGTCTTAGGTCGTATAATGGTTTAATGCATTCTGCATAGTATGCAATATAAGTTCTGCCAAAATTCAGGAAGCCCAACACTGAAAGGAGCATCTTTATGGTATTTGGTGGTGGTAGTTGTACGCATTTTTCTAAAAATTGGGGCGCCAGGCTCTTGCCTTCATCCGACAACTTGTATCCCAGAAACAGGACACTGAAAAAGGTTATTTTAGGTTTTTTTAAGTTAAATTTTTAGCCGATGTTGCCTAAACCTACAACAACGTGGGCAACCCGTCTTACATGTTGTATAAGGTCATCATGCGCAAGGTAGATATCATCCACATAGGACAACGCCTCAGGGTCTATGTCGTGTAATATTCATGTCACATGAGTTTAGAACAGTCCAGGACTGTTCTTGTAGCCTTATGGGAGTTGGCAGAATTTTTTCTGGGAGCCTAAAGTGCTGAAACTTGTTAAGTCCCTGCTTTCAGGTGCTATATTTTGGCAGAAAAATCCATTGAATATATCCAGAGTTGTTTTGTATTTTTTACGCACAATGGTGTTCATTAATGCTGTGCTATGTGCATTTTGTATAGCATATGTTTTTGTATAACTATTTAAATGTCTACAGTCCAAGACTATTCTATATGAATGGTGGGGTTTAGCAACCGGGAATAATGGATTATTCATTGATGAGTCTGAGGGTTCAATAACACCCTTGTACTCTAATTGTGTGAGGATTTCCCGAACCAGGGCTTTCGCCTCCTATTTGATTGGATATAGAGGTTGGGGCTGAGGTGTTGATTTTATTGGTATTATATGGTAGGGAGAATCTTTGTCCCACCCTACATGATTGCGAAATAGTGCACTCCCCAATCAATGGCGTATTTTTCAATGAGCTCTTTCGGAACAAGGCGCGAGAAGGATTTTTTAATAATGTACTCTCCATATGGGAGATATCGGCCAAATACCAGTGGCCAATCTTTTTCGTCCAGCAGAATATCATAAAGAGAGACAACACAATCACAAGAGATGGCATCTATTCTGCGTTCAATGTCCCCTTCTAACTAAATAGTTCATTTATACATTCTTTCTGGTGTGGAGACACTCATGCTCGCTTTCTCTACTTGTAGATAGTCATCAGTTTCTTTCACCTCCAGATGCTTTAGAAGATCCCGGTGAACTATTGTGACTTCTGCTGCACTGTCTAACAGTGCTAATGCCCACTTCTGGTTCTTTAGTAAATACCTCTTCTTGAGTGCCATGTTGTATTGCAACTGCTGCTACTTTTTTCTTTTTAAACTGCGGTTTCTGTTGTCGATGTTTCTTTTCTTTTTTTAACAGAAACTTCCGACGAGTGTTGTGAGTCCTTTCTCGGTTTCACGTACTTGGTCCGCTGATCTGGCCGCCCACCTCTCTCACTGCGTTTTTCTGGTGAGTCCTAAAGGGAACGAGATTGGCGTGTATCAGTACACTGATATCTGTCAGGCATTTTTATATTATCCCTGTTTCTAAGGTTGTATCTATTATGCGGGGTCTCTGAATGCAGAGATTCTCCCCTTTATTTTCTAGGTATTTGTTGTTTTTTATCCCTGCGTTTTTTAGAACCCTCAAGTGTTTGTTTGATAGGATCCTTATTGGGTCTAGCTTGTACTTGTGGCTTAGTCGGTCTGGCTCCCAAACTATCTCGATCTACACTGGAATAAGTTTCAGCTATAATTTTTGGCAGCTCTCGTTCCTGATCCTGTGCCGGAACGTCACGGAGCCGCATGCGCACTGTCAGTGCAACTCCTTCCCCTTTAATGTTACTTAATATGATTGAAGATACAGTAGCAAAATTACCTATTAATTGCATCCCCAAATCCAGGGCAGGGGGCTGCCCCATATTCATCTTGAATTTGTTTCAACACCTCCGGAAGATTGGTAAGTGTTGGTGTACTGAGTGTGGTTGTGTAGAGCACGGCCAATACTGTGCCCCATGTATTTCAGGTTTCAACTGTGGGAACCATGCCAAAGGGCAAGCACATTGTGAAAATTCTATTTTTATCCTGAGGTCCCATATGGGGAAAGGCTGCTTCCAGTACATTTATTTTTTGAGCTAACCAAAACTGAATCTTCTCCTGTTTGGTGGGTACTTTTCCCATGATCGAATGTACAGTGGCAGGATTAATACCTTTGGCTGCTGCATGTGCCTGAGCTGGAGCAGCTCGTGCTGGGTTTGTATTTAACATTTGCATGACAAATCTATTAGTCGTTATGATTTCTGTATACAAGCGGCGGACCTCAGATTCTGCATTAGGATGTGGTGTATATGTGGCCAATAAAGGTGAGGTCGGGCCAGCATTACTCAACGGACCTAACCTAACAGGTAAAACTGTGTGTGGTAGGGTTCCATCAACCAATTGTTATGGTCTTGATAAGCTAATGGAATCTCTAAGGATGCGTAACCTCTGTATTGTCCAGGAGGATTTGCCAGTGAATAATTATGAAATGTATTTGTGTTCCCATCCACTGCTGAAAAGGTGACCCAAGAATAAAATGTTTCTGTTCTATAAGTTACCCGTTGAGGGTTCACCATGTTACTGACTTATGCGTTCAGAGATAAGGATATCAACTGGGGATTAATCCTTTTATAGTTCAAGCTTGAACAACCTACAGCTCAGGATAGGTCTCACCTACCTAGCTGAGGATGAAATCCTCAATACCACGGATGTCTCTGTATATAGTATCGAGGTTTCTTTAGCCTTCAGTGAGACAGGGATACTTAGGAGGATCTGATGTTTCATGCCAGACCAAACATTAGTGGCACCATGCCGTGTAGGTTCTCATTAGAGTAATGAGGCTACTGGATTCGGACAAGAGGATTGCCTAGGTAGTGGGTACTAAGTACAATTCCACACATGGTGACACCTGTTGGCCTAATCCGGGGTTTCTGGCTAACTAGCAGCGCCCCATCTTTGACCGAGATGATTGTGGTAACCGAGCTCATGGTGAGATAGACTCCCCAGGGAATCGTGGTACATCAGATCGCATCCTGTTCTCTCAGTTACTAGGTTCTCACTCAGGCAAAGACAACAGAAACAGGATATATTTAAATAAGCATTTATTAAAATATCTGCAGCTTAGATAAAAGCAGGTGCCTTACAATAACAAGGATAATGAAAGACAATAGGAGCAGACATGTGACTCGAAATGTAAAACACAATAACGGTCCTACCATACTGTCTAAACAGGGAAGTGGATCTATAACCCCTCACCTACGCTAAGTATGAGCACAACATACTAAGCCTAATCTGTCCTTCGGGTTTTCCCCTGGAAGAACATCATCCCTCATACCTGAAGGAGAGGACTGAGGTCTGAAGAGACACTGTCCCCATCTGAATCAGGGCTCGGCCATCTAAGCAGGTAGCTGTAGCGAAGCATGCAGCACTCAGCATACAGTCGTTGTCATCTGGCTGGAATCTCCCTCTAACATGTCTGGGAATAAGGGGTGTTTTATAATGATACAGCTGACATTCTAAGAAACGTTCCCTAGGTATGAGTGTGTGTGCTTCTGTGAATGTAGGAGACACAGCATACCACGTTTGTCGGCAACCCGTTCGGACTGCAGCCTTGGAGAAAGCACAAAGTGAACTATATATCCTACGGATTTGAGTCCAAAGAGTGAAAAAAGTAAAGAAACTACTCTTATTTAAAAGAAGAAACTAAAACCCATCTCTGGCCAAGTTAGTAGTCATGTTGATCAATATAAAACAGTCATTAAGGCCCTGATTTATACTTCTTGGTGCAAAACTGACCTAATGCAGTTTTACACCAAAAAGTTTAGCCCCGGCTTGCACCATTTCTGTGCACCAGCCGGGCACCATATTTATGGAATGCTGCAAGCCAGTGCAAAGGGTAGGTTAGTGTAAAAAAAATGACGTTAGTCGGGTGGGGTTGGCGGTATGGAAGAAGGGGGTTTTGCACCAAAAAATGACGCTAGGCAGGTTAGAGTAAAAAATTACTGTAACCCACCTGGAGTTATTTTCTGATGCAAAACCATCCATTTCACATGACTCCTGTCTTAGAAAAGACAGGAGTCATGCCCACCACCACAATGGCCATCACAGGAGACCAGGGTCTCCTGGGCATGGCCATTGCACCCAGTGCCATGTAGGGGGCACATTCCAGGACCCCCAATGGCACTTAAAAAAAAACAAAAAACCTTTACTTATCTATACTTACCTGGGATGGGGTTTCCCCATCCTCTGCTGTCCCTCTGGTGTGGGTCGGGATGTCCCTGGGGCCTGGAGAGGGCACCTGTGTGCTTATTCCATGTTGTTACACCATGGAAAGGCCATAGAGTAATTTTTTGCACGGGAATGCCTACTTTGCATCTCATTGATGCAAAATGGGTTTCCACGTGTAAAAAAATGACTCAAATTACGCGCAAAACAAGTATAAATATGCCCCTAACTGTTTTACTGGAACAGGTACAGCTTTGTATGTGATGTGGCTGTCCCCTTAGTGGTTTTTGCAGATGACAATAGTGTACTATCTTAATTTCTCAGGGATAAATCCACTGAAGCCCTACTAGCCAAACTCACATCACAGTTTCAGTTATTTGTTCTTGTGCAGATTATCATTCACACATTTCCAGACATTTTCTATTTTGTCTCCATCTGCCATTGTACAATAAACGCCAAATATTTTGTATATATGAATATATGTATATATATATATATAATATATATATATATATATATATGTATGTATATATATATATATATATATACATATATATATGTATGTATATATATATATTTATAAACAATAGATAAATGCCACGCACTCCGTTCAGCTCCACAAAAATGGGTCAGGTTTATTCGATGCAAAAAAGGAGAAATCAACGCGTTTCGACTTTACAGTCTTTTTCCTGGTTTCACAGTCCTTTCTCTGTTCTCACTATTTATAGTGCTTCATTCCCAAAGTCATTACAATGCATTATGGTCTAAGTAGTTTTTTATGTATTGTCATATAATTAACCTAAAAGATTCTTCCAAAATTAAAGAATACATTGAAATTAAAAATATATCCAAGCAAAATACTATAGAGGAAGAAACAATCAATCATTTACATAAATTAATAACTATAAAATGTTGTCATTTGGAAGCTTGGCCAAAAAAATATAAACTGATTGTGCACATAATTAATTATTAATACTTTTGAGGATTAGCCACAATAGTTGTTACACAAAGAATATTTTACCCACATTATAAAAAAAGAGAAAATTTATATCAAATTATCATTGTAACATTTATCTTAAATTAAACTGTTCTAATTCCATAAAGACATCATTAACATTGTTATTGCAAATATTCTAAATTTAAAGATGAACATAAAGCTCCTCATCATTATTCAATCCCAAAGGGCTCTTTGTCCTCATTAACATAATGTATTTAGATTCAAGTTGTCTGAGTTTTTTTTTACTCTATCTCCACCTCTCTCATGTTCAGGAATGTGGTCAATTCCATAATACCGTAACATTTTCCAACTATTAATTTCATGTTGTTGAAAGTGTTTGGCAATAGCATATGTGAAATCCTTATGCAAAACCGCTCTGATGTGTTCTAGAATTATTTTCTTTAGCATGCAAATTGTGCTACCTATGTATTTCAAACCACAATGGCACTCAATTACATAGACTGTAAATTTTGTATTACAAGTAATTTGATGTTTGATCTTCAATTCTATGTCATTCCATAGTTTCACTGCTTTAGTTGATTTCCCAATTTTGCATGCTTTACAACTATTACACTTTCTAAATCCAGATTGTTGTTCTGTCAACCAATTTTGTTGATTTTTTATGGTGAAGTGACTACTTATAAGATAATCTTTTAATGATGGTGGTTTTCTATACATTATCAATGGAGCTAAGCCAGTTTTAGAGCCCAAATCTGGATCTTTTCGTAGAACATGCCAATGTTTACATAAGACTTTTCTAATTACACCACTTTCCTTTGTATAATCCATTACCATTCTGACTTTATTTTCACCAGAATTATCCTGAGTTGTCCTCACTAGTTTGGGAACTAATGTTTCATCCCGAGGGATAGTTCGTACTCTCTCTAAATTCTTTTTGTGTAGCTGAACGGAGTGCATGGCATTTATCTATTGTTTATAAAGTTAATCGAGGGTTTGGCCAGCCTCTTTGCCTCACACCAGCTGAGTGCGCGTAATTTCCATCGGGGCGCTTTGTTTTGAAATATATATATATATATATATATATATATATATATATATACACAGGTATAATTAAGACCTAATTTTCATAGGAAGAGTGTTTTTGATTTGCCAATAACTTTAGGAAATATTTAAAACTTATAATTCAGGTGGTTCAACTGCTGTCTTGAAAGTTTCAGGGTGATCCGCCAAGCGGGGCCGTGGAAAAGGAGGGGTCCCAAAACATGTTTTTCCCCATGTATTTTCCCATAGCGATTTGAACACGACTACAGCCAAAACCACTGGACGGAATTACACCATTTTGACAGAAAGTCAGCTCTTGGTCCAGAAAGTGTGCATTTTGTGATTTGTTGTAAATCAGTTCAGTTATTTTTGAGATATTAGAGTTTAAAAAATATAGATATTTAGGGATGCGGATCCTCGGTGGATCCACCTGTCCCCATGCTGATATGTGATTGGCTGCCAACACTTTAAAAACAAAGTGTTGGCAGTCATTTTGGGTACGGTCACCCTGAGCCCCTAGCCTTGGTCCGGGGGTCCCTCAGGGACTTAGCCAGGGATAAAAAACATTTTTTTTAAAACAAAATCTGTAGGCGGGTGTCGCTCGCCTCGCCTACTGATAAACAATATTGGCGTTCGCCAGACGCCTTCCCCGGCTTCCGCCCACGTCGTCATGGAGACGCGTGGGGGCGGAGACGGCAATCGGCCCCGGACTTCCGGGTTGCCGGAGATTTAAAAAGTGAAGACGCCGCGATCGAGGACGAGCGGAAGACGGAGCAAGGGAAACGCCACAGATCCCCAGCGCGAGGAGACCAGGAGACGAGGACAGACCCCGACCAGAAGAAGACGGCCGGAGCAGAAAGGCAGAGAGGACACGAGATAGCCTGCCACGGCCCAGGAGGGTCGTGGCTGCACAAGGTACGTGCCCTTTTTAAGGGCAGCCACAATAAGGAGAGAGAAGGGGAGGGAGAGAGGGGGAGAGAGGGTGGAAAAATACAGGAGGTTAAGGACTGGGGAAACTCCCAGTGCACCCTACCACTCGACCGTAACCTCTAGAGAGCTCAGAACCCCCTTCCCTCACAAACCCCTAACCACCCCACTAAAAATAAAAACACCACAACTCGTATTAGTTACTTGCTTGACTGTCCACTTCCTATTCCCTTCACACCTCCTCCCCTCCCCGCACTAAACCCAAAATCAGGAGACCAAGAAATACCGTCCCACTTACCTGCTGTATCCTCTTTTGTTCTTCAGAGGGAAATCGTGATACCAAGGGGAGGACACCCGGAGCTCGCCACCTGGGAGAAAACAAAAGGAAACCATTAAAGACCTTGGCGGTTCCACAGAATTGTGGAAGAGAAACAAAAGAAGGAAAAGAAAGGCTACCATTCTGTTATTTGTTCCACCTCTCCTAGAACTTAAAATAAATCAAGAAAATCCCTGTTAAGGGTTAAAAATCCGCGTCCGTGTTCTCTGTAGCCCAGATCACACACCAATTCCCCTCCACAGTGGTGTCAGAAGTGGGATCTGGGTCCCGACGGGCATACAGAGACAGTTCTACAATGGAGGCCAAACCCAGTCTCAAGGACATGATCAAACAACTTGCGGAAGGTCAGCGCCACCTCCAGTTAGTGTGGGAAGCGCAACAAAGGGAGGCCAAGGAGGACAGAGAGGCCCTACAATCCGCCCTAAAAAGTCAGGCGACTATCATGGCCAGTAATCAACTGGTCCATGAGACTGCTTTAAAAAAACTGACCGACACCATCGCTGCCAGCAAGGTGCATCCAAATGTGCCAAGTTCGGTGTTACAAAAGTATCAGGAGGGGGAAGATCCTGATTCTTTTTTCACGAACTTTGAAAGAGTAGCCTCCTCCGCTCAATGGCCTGAAGATAGGTGGGGCCAATACATTGCCCCCCTCCTGACGGGCACTTTTCAATCTGCTTATCAGGCTGCCAATCCGGGTGGCATCACCCCATATTCTGAGATAAAGAAAAGTGTTTTAGAGCGTGTGGGACATGACACTGAGTATTACAGGGCAAAATTCCGAAAGGTTAAATGGGGGCCCAGTGAAGACCCACGGACCTATTATTACCGGGTGAAGGACCTGGGACTAAAATGGCTGGGACCCATAGGGACTGACCGTCCTAGAACAATACCTGGATTCCCTGCCATCCAGCACCCGAAACTGGATAAGGCAGCACCCAAAAATAGACACCGAGACGGCCGTCGACCTGGCATGCGCCTACCATAGGTCGGTGGATGTGAAACATCAACCAGCCCGGCATTTGGGGAGAATGCCTATAACTCCTCCTCATTTTCCTCCCAGACGAACAACAGAAGAACCAGGACCCTCACGGAGTACGGAGAGAAATCCCATGCAACAACCTCAGTGCTTCAGTTGTGGGGAGTGGGGTCATATCGCCCGCGGATGTCCAAAAAAACATGAGGGGGTAGAGCCGATGGAAATAGGTGTTACTCGAGGAAGAGTCCTATGCCTTGGAAAAAGTGATGTGTTCTTTAAACAACCCCTTCGGATAAATGGATCTCCGGTCATGGCCTTGATTGACTCCGGTTGCAGTCAGTCGGTAATCCGTCGTAATATAATACACCCTGTAAAAACAACTGACGATCAGTGGGTAACAATATGTTGTATTCATGGAGACCGTGCTCAGTATCCCCTTGCAAGGGTAGAAGTTGAATGGAACACTCACCTTGACCCCCTCTCCGTGGGGCTCATGGATAACTTAATAGAGGAGTGCGTTATTGGGACTGACTACCCGAGATTTTATGAGATTCTGGATCAAACACGGAAGCATAATCCGGTAGATGAGTGGTGGGGTACGGCCCCTTTCTGGGATGACTCCATATGTAGCCCCCCCACAAGGAAAAAGTTAACCCGGAAAGAAAGGAGAGCAGAGAAACATAAATTTGCAACCAAACAAGACCGAAAAGAAGAGGAGAGATTGGTGGCCAATATAGACACTGCCCCCATATCATTTAGAATGAGTCAACACGAAGATCCTACCCTAGTGAATGCCTGGAAGACTGCCAAAAATACCTCTACTGGAGAGATAGGTCCCTACTTCTTGGTACACAAGGACTTGCTGTATAGAGTAACTACCAGCGCAAATGGGGAAAAGAGGCAGCTCGTAGTCCCTGAACCATACAGAACACAGGTACTCTTCCTAGCCCATAACCAACCGGGGGGGGGGAGGTCATTGTGGCCGGGAGAAAACCGAAGAATATTTACTGAGACGGTTTTACTGGCCCGGAGTATATGCACATATCCGGCGATATTGTGTACACTGCCCGAAATGTCAACTGGTAGAGCCGGGAGCCATTAGGAGAGCCCCGTTACGACCATTACCGATTATTGATACCCCATTCAAACGAGTCGGTATGGACCTAGTTGGGCCCCTTCTGCCATCCAGTAAAGGACACACCCATATTCTCGTCCTAGTGGATTATGCGAGCAGGTATCCTGAGGCAATTCCACTCACCAGTATCACCACTAAAGCAGTTGCGCAAGCCATGATAACATTCTTTGCCCGAGTGGGTTTCCCTGAAGAACTTCTTACCGACCAGGGAACACCGTTCGTATCTGGACTTATGAAACAGATATGTAAGTCCCTAGGTGTTCTCCAAATCAAGACATCGGTATATCACCCACAAACGGATGGTTTAGTGGAACGATATAATCGCACGATCAAAACCCTTTTGAGGAAAATAGTGAGCGAAACGGGGAAAGACTGGGATCAAAAACTTCCCCTAGTTTTGTATGCAATAAGAACACACGAGCAATCCTCTACCGGGCATAGCCCGTTTGAACTTGTATTTGGGAGACAACCTAGAAATTTACTAGACATGGCGGCGGAATTATGGGAAGAGGAGAATAACGAGGAGCGACCCATCCTAGACTATATTCACAAGTTAATAGCCCATCTCCAGACAGTGTGGGAGGATGTAAGACAACATTTAGAGAAAGCCCAAGACAATCAAAAAACTTACTATGATCAGGGTACTAAACTACGGGTACTACAACCCAACGATAAGGTGTTAATCCTCCGACCCACCTCGGAACATAAGCTAATAGCCAAATGGCAAGGGCCGTATCGGATAATAAAAGCGGTCACACCGGTTACCTATTTGGTGGACCTAAATACCCACCCCAGACGAACTCAAATTTATCACATCAATCTATTAAAGAAATGGGAGGACCCGGAAAATGACAACAATGCACCTGCAAGGGGGTACCTGATCACCCCGAATCAACCACTAGCGTTAGAACTATGTCCCATCTCCCAACTAGACCCACAAAAAGTTCCCAGGATCAATGAGTCCCTTTCTGAGATGGAGACACGGCAAATAATGGAGCTAATCCAAAGTCATGCCTGCTTCTTCTCTGAACTGCCAGGGAAAACTTCTTTGGTCCAACATCATATACGAACACCTGAGGGCAAAATTGTACGCCAACGTCCCTATCGAATCCCTGAAGCGAGAAAAATCCTTATAGAGGAAGAAATAACAAAAATGTTATCTCTTGGGGTTATTGAGACGTCCACCAGCCCATGGTGCTCTCCTATAGTATTAGTGCCGAAACCGGATGGTTCGCTCCGCTTCTGCATCGATTTTCGGAAACTCAATGAGGTATCACTTTTCGATACCTATCCCATTCCCCGGGTGGATGAGGTATTAGAAAAAATCAGACAAGCCCGCTTTATGTCCACTATTGATCTGACGAAGGGATATTGGCAGATTCCATTAGCTCCCTCAGACAATGAGAAGACAGCGTTCGTTTCCCCTTCGGGGTTATATCAATTTACCGTCCTCCCATTCGGCCTTCATGGTGCCCCGGCTACGTTCCAACGATTGATGGATCGTCTTTTGAGACCCTTCCATGACTTTACGGCTGCCTATCTCGACGACATTGTCATTTTTAGCTCTACCTGGCCAGACCATCTCCTACACCTAGGAAGAGTGTTCTCAGCGTTGGCAGCCGCAGGCCTTACCGCCAACCCAAAAAAATGTGTCCTAGGACAGACCCAGATTTCCTATCTTGGTTATGTCATCGGTAAGGGAGTATTGAGTCCACAAAAAGATAAAGTAGCCACCATTAGACAAATACCACTTCCCAAGACTAAGAAGGAACTTTGTTCATTTCTGGGGCTGGTAGGGTACTACCGACGGTTCATACCACAGTACTCGACCATTACGGCCCCCCTTACTGACCTATTAAAGAAACAATACTCAAACGCCCTCCCTCCTTTTTCCCCCGCACAGCTCTGGGGATTTCACTGGCTTAAGAAAGCCCTATCTACTGAACCCGTGTTACGATGTCCCGATTTTTCCAGACCTTTTCATCTTTTTGCCGACGCTTCAAATGTCGGATTGGGGGCCGTATTAGCACAGCCGGACGAACAGGGACACGATCACCCAATTGTGTATATCAGTAGGAAGTTGTTACCTAGGGAAATAAACTATCCTACCATCGAGAAGGAATGCCTTGCCATAAAGTGGGCAATAGAGTGTTTACAATACTATCTCCTGGGGCGTCCTTTCATCCTTTACACTGATCATGCACCCTTAACATGGTTGTCTTCCCATGAGGATACCAATTCCCGAGTATTACACTGGTTCCTTGAATTGCAACCCTTTACCTTTCAGGTCCGTCACATTCCTGGGACACGTCAATGTCCCGCTGACTTTCTCTCCCGCTGTCCGGACTCCACGGTCCTCTACCAGTCCCGTTCATGGGAAGGGGTGTGTAGGCGGGCGTCGCTCGCCTACTGATAAACAATATTGGCGTTCGCCAGACGCCTTCCCCGGCTTCCGCCCACGTCGTCATGGAGACGCGTGGGGGTGGAGACGGCAATCGGCCCCGGACTTCCGGGTTGCCTGAGATTTAAAAAGTGAAGACGCCGCGATCGAGGACGAGCGGAAGATGGAGCAAGGGAAACGCCACAGATCCCCAGCGCGAGGAGACCAGGAGACGAGGACAGACCCCGACCAGAAGGAGACGGCCGGAGCAGAAAAGCAGAGAGGACACGAGATAGCCTGCCACGGCCAAGGAGGGTCGTGGCTGCACAAGGTACGTGCCCTTTTTAAGGGCAGCCACAATAAGGAGAGAGAAGGGGAGGGAGAGAGGGGGAGAGAGGGTGGAAAAATACAGGAGGTTAAGGACTGGGGAAACTCCCAGGGCACCCTACCACTCGACCATAACCTCTAGAGAGCTCAGAACCCCCTTCCCTCACAAACCCCTAACCACCCCACTAAAAATAAAAACACCACAACTCATATTAGTTACTTGCTTGACTGTCCACTTCCTATTCCCCTCACACCTCCTCCCCTACCCGCACTAAACCCAAAATCAGGAGACCAAGAAATACCGTCCTACTTACCTGCTGTATCCTCTTTTGTTCTTCCGAGGGAAATCGTGATACCAAGGGGAGGACACCCGGAGCTCGCCACCTGGGAGAAAACAAAAGGAAACCATTAAAGACCTTGGAGGTTCCACAGAATTGCGGAAGAGAAACAAAAGAAGGAAAAGAAAGGCTACCATTCTGTTATTTGTTCCACCTCTCCTAGAACTTAAAATAAATCAAGAAAATCCCTGTTAAGGGTTAAAAATCTGCGTCTGTGTTCTCTGTAGCCCAGATCACACACCAATTCCCCTCCACAAAATCTCAGAAAAATCCACAGATCCAGATCTGCAAACTTTTTTGAGATTTGTTTTTTTTAAAAAGGGCAGTCTCCCACCTTTTTCTTTTATTTTGCCCCTGGGAGGGCAAGGTCCCTGGGGCACTGGGGGCTTAACAAAGGAGGGGGCTTGTAGCAGGCCCAGGGACCACCACCTCCCTGGGAAAATGATATTAAGGTATGCGGGGGACACATGCCACCCCTTCCCAGGGGACCACCATTGCCACAGGTTAAAAGAAAAAGTTATAATGGGGGAGGCCCATAAAGGCTCCTCCAAAGCCCTGGGGAGCGCCACCTCCCCGGGCTAAATATTACATTTATGTGGGGGGTTCCAGTGTGGGCCCACTGCTGACCCAGGGGCCACCACTTTCCTAGGGCAATTTATTACAATTAAGGAGGGGGCTGTGTGGCCCCACTCCAGCTCCGGGGACTGCTACCTCTCCTGGGCTAAAAAAAATAATGAATGGGGTCTATCGCGGACCCCCAAACCCAGAGACCACCTCCTCCATGGGGCTGGGTAAACAATGGAGTGGGGCCGCACGGCCACCCTCGTGGTGCTAATAATGACCCTGGTTACAACCACCCTCTAAGGCCGGATCCTGCTATGTCCTCTGGCCCAGTGAGATCGAACTCTCTGGTTCCAGCAGACGAGAGCTGCCAAAGTGCTCTTGCCCACTGGAAGCTGAGTTTCATCTCTTTTCCTGCCCGCAGAGAATCGAGCAGGGAAAGAGATGAAACAATTGCTCCTGCACACAGGGAGCTGCATGTTTAGCTGTGTGCAATACACGAAACGGGGAACCAGCTGGGACTGCTGGGGCCTTGAGGATCCCCCAGCAGTCCCATTGCACACTGGGTACCCGGAGGGGACATGGCTGGGTCCTGGGTAGAGTCCATGGTTCTCCCTTTAAATTGCTATGAGTTTGCAAAAGTGCATATCACCTGGAACTGCACTCGCTTGGCTCCGCACTGTCAACCTTAGTAGTATCTAAAGGTCTTCCTGCATTTTACCAGGATGATGGACAGCTTACCAAAGGGCCACCCAGTGTATTTCCTGCTGATTTGGTGGCACGTTCTTGATGCCGGGAATATGAGGACATCTCAACAAAACACAGAAGCCCTTACTTCATATAGATAAGAGGAAGGACCCTGGTTTGGGGAGATGTATGTCTTTGTAGTCCTGTTAGCCTCTCTACAGGAGGATTCATGTTATCACAGAAGTATAGAGAAAGAGGCAACATGAACAATCATGTTGCCAAAACGCACACTGGTGACATTTCCTTGTGCTCCATTACACAACTGTAGTGTAGAATACATCCTGGACATTTACCCAAGGAGGCAGAAAGAACATCACTTGGGTAGATATTTTTTGCAAATCTGTGGACTCTTTTTGGATAGAAGGGCAGGTGATGTTCCTCTGTGTCCGAGTCACTCATGCAGCTACTGACACACCCTCACAGACACTCACACACCTGCTCACACACGCACTCAGACACTTATGCACCCACTCACAGACCCACTCAGACACTCATGCACTCACTCACAAACCCACTTAGATACACAGACACCCACTCACAGATCCACCCAGACATTCATGCACCCACTCCCAGGCCTTCACATTTATGCACCTACTCACAGACCCACTTAGGCTTACACACCCACTCATAGACCCACTCAGAGACTCATACACTCACTCACATACCCACTTGGACAATCACGCACACTTATGGACCCACTCAAACACTCACTCAGTTACTCACAGACCCACATAAATCCTCATGCACCCACTCAGACATTCACACACCCACTGCACAGACCCACACAGACACTCAGACACCCACTCACAATGACACTCACAAACCCACTGTCACACCCAGAGACACCCTCTCACACCTACTCTCACACTCAGACACTCTCACACTCACTCCAACATCCACATAGACCCTCTCACACCCACTATCATACACAGCAGACACTCTCACACCCAATCTCACACCCAGAGACACCCTCTCACACCTATTCTCACACCCAAAGAGACACACCCTGTGGCATACTCCTGGCACACACAGTTGAGCGGTTATGGCGGTTCGCTCATTGGCTGGTCACAGGCCAGGCCCTATGGCCATCTCCCGATGCATGCAGCCTAAAACCGTGCATGGCAGGGGGTTGAATGGCTATAGGTGGTTGGCCACAGGGCAGGCCCCTGGGCTATCCCCTACCACACATGCCTGAAGGCCGTGCACAGCAGTGGTTGGATTAACATATAGCAATAAAAATTAAACAACATAGAAATTCACTGAACAAACCAAAGGTTACAGGGGCATTATAGTTAGGAAATTGAATTTTAAAAAAATATAGAAATTCATAAAAAAAAAAAAAAAGTTCTTTTATAGTTAGTTTCTAAATTTACTTGCACAAAACCATAGAAATTCAGCAGTTATAGTTAGAGTTATTTCATGTAACTATAACCCACGTCCTAAGGTAACTATAACTCACCATGCGCTGCTAGTTACCCCAGATATTACATCACTCATGACGTCTTCTGTGATATCATTGATAGAATCATTGGAACATTTACAGTAAAATTATTGATGAGAATACTGTGCATGGCTAAGATTCGAGCTATAGTTAGGACGTGTGTTATGGTTACTTGAAATAACTCTGAAGCTGGGGGCCAAGCAGGTTCTCATTGCTGTACCTGTATGCTGGTGACATAGGGCCTGATTCTAACTTTGGAGGACGGTGTTAAACCGTCCCAAAAGTGGCGGATATACCACCTACCGTATTACGAGTTCCATAGGATATAATGGACTCGTAATACGGTCGGTGGTATATCCGCCACTTTTGGGACGGTTTAACACCGTCCTCCAAAGTTAGAATCAGGCCCATAGTGTATTCCCAAATATGATGTTGTTATTCCCCAGACAAAAAGTGATTATGTATTCAAGCATGTTTCCAATAGTTCAGAGAGTGGCTTATCAGATGATAAAGGCATGCCTCTATTCTTTTCTTTTGATCAATGCACGTGTAATTGGAACATACATCCAATGTAATTATATGATAAGTATCTTCCCAAGCAATTTCATGGAACCGATTGAAAAAATAGGTGCTGACCTGATAGTATGATCTCAGTCCTTCCACATAAGGAAACAGAAAATAGTTCCCAAAAATAGCTGTATTTTCCAAAGGACCTCCATTGAATAAACAATCGGTCTTCTTGGTGGTGACGTCATACTTTTGTGGATATTGGGGAGAAAATATATGCAAGGAATGGTTTGATGATCTATTTTGAGAAAATTAATTTCATCACTGTCAAGTAATCCCTCAGCAAACCAAGAGATCATTGAATTCAGAAATGGAATGCATATAGGTTTCTCAAGTGGTAAACTCATAGCAAGCCTGATCCCCAAGCTGTAATAAGGCTTCCACCCTATAATCCATTGAATTCATCAGCACAGTGTTCCCATACTTGTCCGAGGGTTTTATGACAATAGATGGATCATTGCTTAGCGCCCTCAGAGTTTGTCTCTGGCACCTAGACAGTTTGTCAAATTTGTGGGTATTTTTTTATTTAGCTAATTGCAATAGTTCTTGACTGACAACACAATGAAATTCATCAATATTATTGTGTGCTGTATTTGGATTGAATTTAGACCTAGATTTAAATCCACTTCTGGGTGATTCATCTATTGTATAACACATTTCCCTCAGTGTCTGTTCCAGCTTTTCTACAGGGATGGGTTGTATGTTCTGTTCCAATTCATAGAGGGACAATGTGATTTGCGCATCCTGTAATTTAAAATCCCTCCCAGGATCTAGGTTAGTTTTCCCAGCCTCCCCATACTGCGTTTTTTTAAAACACAACCTTCATGACAAACAGTTTTTGTAATTTAAATTGCACACAAAGAGGAATATATCCACCCTTGTGGAGGTGTAATCAAAGTCCTTCATGGGACAAAAGGATATCCCAAGCTTCAGAACCGATTCCTCTTCCAGGGATAATACTTTGTCTGATAAATTTACCACAGATCTATTGAAACCAAAATCCAAATTATTCACACTTAAAATTGAAACATTTAGTTCAGCCAACTTTTTTCTGCCATCCACCTTGTTGATCTTTTCCTCTTTGTCCTCTTCCTCCTCTAGCTTTCCCTTTTCCCCATGTTTTGTTTCCCTGTGGGGTTTCCTGTCTTTTCTTTAGTAGCTCAAATTCCTGATAAAAAGTCAGAGGGCATGATAGTGATGGGGCACTGCTTGCGTGATCACCAGAGTCTAATCTGGACATGTAAACTTGAGCCTATGGAGAGGAGCTCCTGCTGACATTGCTGCAGATTGACCCTATAGTCCTGTCTTGAACCATCAACTCATTTGGCATATGTCAATATTCTGCCTTCCGCATATTCCTTTTTGTCCCTTAGAAATGTATGCCATTTTTTTTATTTTGATCTCCTCCTTGTATTTACTTAGTCATCCTTCCAAGTCTCTAAGGAAATCAGTTACCACTGCTACTACAAGTTGCGCAGCTACCATGCACTGTTTTCTCCTCATTAATTCTACTGCAAATCTAACATTGATATTTTCAATGATGTTATCAAAGATGTCATGAGTGATATAATATGTGGGGTAATTAGCAGTGCATAGTGAGGGTGTAAGTTACAGTTAACTTAGGGCACAAGTTATAGTTTCTTGAGTTAGCCATAACTATAACTGTTGAATTTCTACAGTTTTGTGCAAGTAAAATGCGAACTTAAATGTAACATCCTTGTAACTTTGATATTTTAAGTGAATTTCTATGTTTTTAAAATTGTATTTCTTAAACATAACATCCCTGTAACCTTCATTTTTTTCAGGGAATGTCTATGTTTTTTTATTGTTAAGAAATTTTAATTACTTTACCTTAATCCACCATCACTATGCACGGCCTTTGTCCATACATGGTGGGTGTTAGCTGCAGCGCCTTTTGGCCAGTCCCCCATAAGAACCAAACCCCACACCATGCACAGTTCAGCCATGCATAGCATGGGTTAGCCCAAGACTTGTGGCCAACCCCCTATATGCACCCAACCTTCTGCCACGCACAGCCTTCAACCATATGTTGTGACGGTTGGCTGCAAGGACAGGTCTGTGGCCAGGCCCTGAAGCCTACCCCGTGAATTCACCCAACCCCGCCCCATGCCTGGTCTTTGACCATGTGTGGCAGGGGTTGGACGCAGGGCTTGGCCTGCAGCCAGGCCTTGTGGTCAACCCCCTATAAATATCCAACCCTGCACCGTGCACGGCCTTCAGTCATGCCCAGAAAGAGTTGGCTTCATGGCCTGGCCTTTGGCCAGGCCCTGCAGCCTTCCTGCAAATATGCACCCAAACCTGTGCCATGCACGGCCTTTGGCCGTGCACAGCAGGGGATGGCGACAGGGCCTGGTCACCCTACAAGTACCCTACCCCATGTCATGCACAACCTTCAGTTGTGCGCAGAAGGGCTTTGTCACAGAGCTTGGCCTGTGACCAGGCCCTGCGCTCTACCGCTATAGGCACTCAACCCCTCACAATGTGTCAGGAAAACTATTGCCAGTGTTGTTGAGTTCTTCCCTCAGCTAAAGCGACTCCCCTTTTACTTGTACCCACATTGGTTGCAGCGGCGTTCTCACTCCCAGTGGCTCTTGCGGAGCCTGTTGTTAGAACTAGCCTCTTCAGGTTTAATTACCACTCAAGATGGTGATCTTTGTGGAGCGTACCACTTAATTCGAGTTGCTAAGGGAGACGAATGGAAAATGGCCTTCCGCACCCGGTTTGGTCTATACGAGTACCAAGTAATGCCTTATGGGCTATGTAACGCACTAGCTTTCCAGCACTTTGTGAACAATGTTATGAGAGAGTTTTTAGATCAATTTGTAGTAGTCTACATTGATGATATTTTAATCTTCTCCCAGAATTTGCAAGACCATGTAGATCACGTGAGAGCAGTCCTAAATAAATTGTTGGAAAATAACCTATATGTGAAGTTGGAAAAGTGTGTCTTTCATGCAAATGAAGTTGAATTGCTGGGATTCGTCTTATCGGAAAATGGAGTTCCCATGAATCCTGCTAAAATGTGAACAATCCTGAATTGGCCTTCTCCTAAAACAGTGAAGGAGGTGCAAAGATTTATTGGCTTTACCAATTTTTACCGCCGGTTTATAAAAAAGTTTTCTAAAAAGGTGGTCCCCATTACAAAACGTTTGAGAAAAGGAGTACCCTTCATTTGGTCAACTAATGTTGAAGAATCTTTTGAGTTTCTCAAAAGAGCTTACACAACAGCCCCGATCCTTTTCCATCCTAACCCTGAGGAGCTGTTTTTTGTGGAAGCTGACGCCTTCGACCAAGCAATTGGTAGTGTATTGTCTCAGAGGCACAAGGAACTGGTCAACTTCACCCAGTGGCATTTCGATTCAACTCCTCCTGAAAGAAATTATCAAATTGCTGGCAAAGAGCTATTGGCAATGAAGGATGCCTTTCAGGAATAGCAACATTATTTATTAGGGGCTCGTCATGTAGTCACTGTGTTCGCAGATCATAAATATCTTCAGTTTTTTAAAGACTGCTAAGACATTAATTCCAAGGCAATTGAGATGGTCCTTGTACTTTGCAGATTTTAATTTTACTATTACCTATCAACCTGGTTCTGACAATGGTAAGGCAGATGCATTATCGAGAATGAATAGTATACCTGGAGCCGCAGAAGCTGAAAAGATTCCAATTATTCCAGCAGACAAGTTTGTTTGTACCTAACAATTTTCCAAAATAAAAAGGCAGGTTCCAGAATCCATGTCTGACCAAGAAATTTCAGACTTGGCCAACAAAAAGGAAAGAAGAAAGGTTCTAGAAAATCTTCCTTTTGTTGAAAATGCTTTATATTTGCCAACTTGCGAGATGCAAGAACTGGCGCTACAGGCGTCTCATGATGATCCTTTAGCTGGCCATAAAGGAATTTTGAAGACTACCAAATTAATTAAGAGGTATTTCTGGTGGCCTGCCATGATCCCTTAAATAAGACAATACGTTCAAACTTGTGATGAATGCATTCCAGGAAAGACAACACAACTAGCTCTTGAAGGTGAGCTTCAGCCTCTTCCCATTGCACCATATCTCTGGCACACCATTACAATGGATTTGAATGTAGATTTACCTTCAAGTTAAGGTTTTGACACAATCCTAGTTTTTGTGGACACCTTTTCTAAAATGAGTCATTTCATGCCTCTGGAGAAAGTTCCTAGAGCCTCTCAGTTAGCACAGTTATTTTCACAGCACATAGTGAGAGCTCATGGCATTCCAGTGGTTGTATTGTCAGATCAAGATCCCCAATTTGTTTCCCAATTCTGGAGGGCCTTTATGAAACAACTTGGACTCACGTTATTCTACTAGCTATCATGCGGAAATGGATGAACAGACAGAAAGAGTTAACCAGGAGATAGAGCAGTAACTAGGCCTATATCTTCTGGACCAAGATAATGATTGGCCAGATTTCATTTGAACAGCAGGATTTGCGTACAACAATGCTATTCATGCCTCCTCCGGTTGTTCTCCTTTCTATTTAAACTCTGGTAGGCACCCAAACATTATCTTAGGAAGGCTGGGAGGCTCGGTCCCAGTTGCAAAAGAGTTCAGTAAGAAAATTCAAAAGACCTACCAATCTGCTACAGAACACTTGACCAAGGCCAAGGTCTCTTACAAGAAGCATGCTGAAAAAAAGAGGAGAGGCAATACTGGTTATTGCGAGGATGGGAAAGTCTGGCTATCCACTCGACATTCACATTTATTAAGAGGGAACAAAAAATTCCACCCTAGATATGTAGGACCCTTTAAAATAAAGAAACTTGTAAATCCAGTAACAGTCAAACTCATCTTGCCTCTTCAGATTAAGGTTCATCCAGTATTCCATGTCTCACTACTTAAAAGAAGCCCTCCCAATGTTAGGACAATCACCCCTACAGATCCTATCCAAGTAGATTCACATTTAGAATATGAAGTGAATAGAATTTTAGACTCAAGGTTTAAAAGAGGAACATTATATTACCTAATTGATTGGAAAGGTTTTGGCCCAGAAGAAAGGTCCTGGGAAGCCTTCCAAAATATGCATGCTCCCAGGTTGATAAGACAATTTCACAACACTTTCCCCAACAAACCTTCTGTGGGAGGGAGTTCCTTGGAGGGGGGTAATGTCAGGAAAACTATTGCCAGCATTGTTAAGTTCTTCCCTCGGCTAAAGCGATTCCCCTTTTCCTTGTACCCACATTGGTTGCAGTGGCGCCCTCAGTCCCGGTGGCTCTTGCGAATGCTTTTCTTAGAACAAGCCTCTTCACGTTCAACTACCACTCAAGAGGATGGCCGCAAATCTTTGTGAGGTCAGTGCTCTAATGTTTCTACTTTAGTCTTGCGCTGTAGCCTCCCTCTAGCTGTTTCGCTCTGGGAGCTGTGCACTTCAACTGTCATCCTGAGTAGAATTAGCAGTGTTCCTGAGGCTCTTCATTTCATAGAGAATTCTTCCAGTTTAGAATAAATACATTATTTTTCTTGTTACGGTTTGCACACCAGCTACTTTTTCGCTTCTGGAAAAGCTGAATTTGTTCCTTCTTCCAACAACTGGCTATCGGCTTCGGAGGAGAATTCGTTTGGGCTTAACAGAACTTCAAGCAACTGCAGTAAGGAATCCTTTTGTATGATTTCCAGACTTGCCAATATATATAAGTTCACATATATTAAAAAACTATTTGCCTTGCAGACTTGCCAGTCTTAGAGACAAACCTCAGTGCTCAGACTAATTCTGAGAGTCTGTGATTGAGAAAACTGAACCTTGAGAAGGAGATTTTGTTTCCTGTAAAAGGCATTAGTAGATTGTATATTTGTGAACTTTTGAACTGTTCTCCAGAGAACCTTGGACACCTCTGACTCCTGGAGAAAAGAAGATATTAAGTTAACATAGTTCTCTTGAACAGAGGCTAGTCTCTCAAAAGATCCAGGTTAGAAGAACAATAGAATTGGGTGAATGTGAATGGCTAAACAGTTGAATGCGCAGTAGGAATGTACTTATCTATGCTCTTATCACCTGACTGCAGATCCTTCCTTTAAAGAAATCCCAAAAAGAAGAAAGGTGAAGGTTACAGAAGCACACACTGAATATCCTATCTTCAAATGGGAAACACAGGTTGGAACTGGATCTAGAGGCACTCTCTCTTTTTCTATTCCCATTCCCATTATCCTTTCCCTCTAGTGGATGCTGGGTTCAGATAATCAGTTAAAGTCTGAGTAGGCATCTGTTTGAGGGAGTTGGGTAAAAGGCATCTGCTCCTGTGGAAGTTTGATTTAATGGGTAATCTCCTGACACAATGCATGGCCATGCAAAAGAAAAAAAAGGGGTCAGGGTAGGCATACCCAAATCCCCTAGCCCTGGGGCTGGGGCTGCCTGGGACCCTGCCTGGGGAAAAGGCATTTAAAAAATGTTTTGCCTCAAAATAGCAGAGGATTCGCAAATATGTGACAAAGATTTTGTTTTAAAAGCAAGTGCGGTCTCCTGTGCTTGTTAAAAATGTAGCCCCTGGGTGGGCCAGGTCATGAGGCATGTGCAATGAAAAAATAGAGGAGTGGGCACACTGAGCCCCCCTCCTGTATGGTCCTTGAACCCCAGAGACCACCACCTCCCCAGAGCTATATCAATATTAAGGAGGGCACACGCACTACTCTCCTGTAATCTCTTTGAGCCTCGGGGACCACCACCACTCTGGGGCTAAATAAAATATACAGTGGGGCAAGCAGACACCCCGGGGCCCTGTGGACCACCACTTCCCGGGGGCCAAACACGTAATTTAAATGAGGAGGGGGGCACATGGTCACCTTCCCATGCCGATTTCACCCCAGGGACCCCATCACCTGGGAGCTGTGACAGCTTCCACCAAGTGAAAGCAAACAGCTATCACCAGAGGGTAGATAGCTCATGAGAGGAGGAGCCTTCCATGGGGGTTGCTAGTCCATCAGGGATCCTCCCTTCATTAGCCTGGCTGGGCCCCGGGGAGGTGGCAGTCCACTGGGCTGTATATGGCCAAGGAGGATGGTTTGCGGGCCTCCCTCCCAGTTTTAATTTATTACTGGCCCCAGGGAGGTGGGGGTACCTAGGTCCCCTGGGGTCCTCACGCACCTCCACATTGTTTAAATTTTGCCCCAGGAAGGTGGCTGTCCCTAGACATAATATAGTCCCAGGAAGGGGCTCTGCCCAACCCACCTCCTTTGTTGTTCATAAATTCCCCAGGGAGGGGTTGGCCCGCGGGTTCAATGAGCCCAATGGCGGGGGTCAGCATGGCCCCCTCCCATAATATATTAAAGCCCAAGGGAGGAGGTGGTCCCTGTGGCTAAAATCAGTCCTGGGAGTGGGGCCATGTACATACCCTCTTTTTTTCTATTATCCCTAATGCCCCATGGACCTTGCGCATGTGAGGGCTAAAGTGAAAACAAGTATGGGAGACCACGCGTGTTTTTAAAAACATTTCAGCAGATTTGCAGATTCTCCACAAATTTCAGCAAAAATTCAAAAAGTAAAAAGCTTTATTGCCCTGGTGGAGTCCCAAGGGGACCCCAGCATCAGGGCTAGGGGGTGTAGGATATTCCCACCCTGCCCCCTTTTCTTTTTTGCTTTTTTTTTGGGACTCTTCTCAAGCCGAGTCACAAAATGGCTTCCAACACTTCCTGGTTGAAGTGTTGGTAGCCAACCAATTTCAGCATGGGGTCTGCTGGATTCGCTGAGGATCCATGTTACTATATATCTATATTTCTTTTTCCTTTAGTATCTCAAAAACGTCTTAATGGATTTACACCAAATAACAACAAACACGATCTGTGCACCAAGATATACCTTATTGCAGAATTTGGTGTAATTCCATTCAACGGTTTGGGCTATAGTTGTGTCTAAAGACTAAGGGGGTCATTATGACTCCGGCGGTGAGTGGTAATGTCAATCTCCAGCCCGGCGGCCGCTACAGTACAGCCGGCGTCATTTTGAGCCAGCCTACTGCCATGGTTTTTGTGGCATTACGGTAGGCCCTACCAGTGACAGGGAATTCCTTCCCTGTCACTGGTAGGAGGCTCACCCACCCCCTAAACTCTCCCCAGACGCCCCCCACACCCCTCCCTCCTTTCACGCTCCCCCTTCTGATCCCTCACCCCCCATACACACACACACTCGCAGACACACACAACGCATACACCCACTCACTTACACTGGCATACACGCATAGATCCAGTCATGCTCGCACACATCCTTACACACATTCACACTGGCATGCAGGCACACATTCACATTTCCATTCTTACACGCATTCACACATGCATACACCCACGCAAACAACACTACACACACAGACGCATTCATGCACACACTCACACATTCATGCACATTCATGCACGCAACCCTCCCCAACACACACACACAACACACACAACCCTCCTCCCGTGTCGAAAGCCTAACTTACCTTCATCCAGGTAGTCTTCCGTCAGGGAACGGGATGGAGTGCTGCTACCGCCAGCAGCACCTGCCAGCAGAACACCGCCAGGCTGTATCACAGGTCATGATACGGCTGGCAGCGGTCTACTGGCGTGGCGGTGCTGGTGGTAGCAGCACCACCTTACCACCATCCCCCAGTATGGCCACAGCCGGATTTCTGCCCTTCTTATGGCGGAAGTCCGGCTGGGGTCATAATCTGGCGGACGGATGGTAGCCGCGGGTGATGGTCTTTTGGCAGCCGTCACTGCGGCAGTAGGCAGTTTCTACCGCCAATGTCATAATGTGGGCCTAAATGAAGAAAATGCATTAGGAAATCACATTTTAGGACCCTCCTCCCTTTGTATCACCCCCGCTTTGTGGATCAACCCTTTCAAGAGAGCATCTGAAACCAAAGATTATTAGGACGTTACAGTTAGGTTCAGATTTTACAGACAGAAAACCACAGAAATAAACAATTCAGCAGTTATATTTATAGTTATTTCAAGAAATCCATGCACCCCATGCACTGTTTACTCATCAATAATTTTACTGTAAATGGCGCAGTGATATTATCATTGATATCATAGAAGATGTCATGACTAATGTATTATGTAGGGTAATTAGCAGTGCGTGGCAAGGGTGCGAGTCATAGTTACCTTAGGACACCGTTTCTAGTTACTTGAAATACCTCTAACTATAACTGCTGAATTTTTCTGGTTCTGTGTGAGTAAATGCAGAACCTAACTATAACGTCCCTGTAACCTTTGGCTTTTTAAGTGAATTTCTATGTTTCTTTAAATTCTATTTCCAAACTATAACGTCCCTGTAACCTTTGATTTTTTTCAGTGCGATCCCCAGTGCCACCCTCCAACGTGAAAGAGCCTTGGGGAAGTGGCGGTACCCAGTGATGCAGGGGTGCCCGTGCGCCCCCGCATTCTTAAACTATTTAGCCCTGGGGAAGTGGCAATCCTGGTGTGTTAAAGGCATTTGTGTGGTAAAGTCATACAAGCTAATAAACAGGCATAGAGACAAGGGGCAAATGTGACCCTTGAGCTACTGTTTACTGCAGGGTCCAGGGGCCTACAACTTGTACTATTTAACATAGGGTTCCTAATAAACCAATTCATGGGGGGTTTATTATTAAGAATGACATGGGTGTTTGAGTACATGGTCTCCCTTACATGATGGGTCCAACACTAACTAGGAACAATACTTTTTTCTTATATTTATCTTACAAAAAACATGCAACATTGTCTGCATTGGGAAAAAGCTGCCATTATGAAAACAAAACAATATGCATTTATTATACGATTATTGTATTAAATGCAGAAGGGCAACCCCCGGCGTATTCAATTGCCAAACAATAATTTTTTGACAATTTATTTTATTTATGCTTTGGAACTCGACTGAGGTCCACATAAAAGAAGAAAGCAGAAAATCACATTTACCATTTACATCTAGCTGAGAACCACATAAAATTTACAATATTGGTGAACAGAAGGTCGGATCTGTAATTTACACTTTACATCCAATCGAGTACCAAAAGGTGAGATAAATGAAAAATATAGTGAGATGTTGCATCAAAATCATATCCTACCTGACATGCCTTACAACAAAAGTTTCTTAAAATAAGCTTAAAAAACAATTAAACATTTTTAATATTTTAAAACAAAAACTTTTATTCGGAGGATCATACAGGGCTTGGAGAAACTCGGGCACTTACAATAGAGAAAACTGAAGACAAATTGGATCTAGCCATTTATGCCGAAATGAGGCAAGAGAAGGGCAGACAAATAATAGATGGTGTAAATCTTGGGAATCCGCCAGACAGAAGTCACACTCTTTTGCAGTACCGTACCATTTTGCCAATAGTGTATTCAAAGGGAGCAATTTCTGTCGGAGCAGCGTCCAAAAGCGCCTAACACTATAAGGGATGTTCCAAGTGAAGTACGGTTGTGTTTTTTTTATTACTAGAGTGTTAACTATATTTGCAAAAAAACTTCTTTTTTTACAGCACTCCAAGTCTTGGCGGAAGCTCAAGGCCCATGTTGCACTCTTCAAAGACACCCTCAAGAGCAATGGGGAGAGTTCTAGAACTTGGCTGCGATCCAGCTCCAGCATCTCCAGGGCAGTAGAAAAATTCTTACAAAAGGCAAATTTGGGCTTGCTATTATCTAAAAAAAGTTCTTTCTTCAGAAATGATCTTAAAGGGTTTTCCTCACTCTTTAAAATTGAGGTAGCCAATCGTATAACCCCGCTAATCCTTGAGCATACGCGCTTCGAAGCCCCATTTCCAGTCTCAGAGCTGCCACTGAGGCTGCCGTATTAACAGCTAGTAATTTTTGGAGAATTTTACCTTCTGCCTGATTTAAGAACCCCCAGATGGAGGTATCAATGAGTTCCAACCCATATAGCAGGGATGCAGGAATTTTAACTCGATAAGCAGATAGAAGGTAAGAGAAGTGCCTTCTCCCTGTAGCTGTATAAAGGGCCCCCAGACCTCTTGCCTGACATTCAGCCTTTGCTTTATTAGAGGCGATGTGGGCAACATCGCTAGGGTTCCCGCTCACTATTTTCCCTAAAAAGGGATAAGATTTGACAATTTCAAGGATTTGGTTGCCCAATGTCCACTGATAATTGAGGAAGGTCATCTTTTTATTCCCCAAGAAACAAAGGACATTACTTTTAGATACGTTAACCTTCAAATAATGTAAGTCAGAATATTTTGATAAGTGCTGCAAGCGGTTCTGTAGGCCTTTGGGGGTTAAATCAAGGATTAAGATGTCGTCTGCATACAACAGGCAACAAATTGGATGCCCACCCACCAGTAGGGGAAAACCCTTGCCCTTGGACAAAAAGGAGGGGAGATCTGAAATATAGAGGGAAAAGAGCAGGGGAGCCAATAGGCATCCCTGTTTTAACCCAATAGATGTAAAAATCTTATGGGATAAACCTCTATCACCCCCCAAGAGGATTCTGCACCAGGTGTTGGATTGGAAGGCAATTATTAACTCCAGAAGTGGTAAAGGTATCCCCAGGCTGCATAGCTTAGTCCATAAAAGATCTCTGTCTACTTTATCAAAAACCGTGGAGAAGTCTATGAAAGCGGCATAAACAAACCCCCCTCTCAGTTTTACATATTTCTCAGTAATGGTTTGCAACCCCATGATGTTGTCTAGAGTGCTATGTTTGCGCCTGAATCTGGATTGTTCCAAAGGGATGATGTTATTCTCCTCCACCCAAGACATTAGTCTAGAGAGTAGACATTTGGTAAAGACTTTTCCCACCGCATCAAGGAGGGCAATCTGATGATAATTACCAGGACAAGATCGATCACCCTTTTTAAATAAGGGTACAAATATACTGCCGACCCACGAGGGAGGAATACATCTGGAATAGAAGCATCTACTAAAGACCACATGTAAAATCTTAGTCCAAGAGCTCCTATCCTGTTTCATAACTGATAAAGGCAGTTCATCTGGCCCCATTGCAGCGGAGGGGCGCATTTCACCGATAGCACAGTCAATCTCTTTTATTGATGGGGGAGGGAAAGTGAGAAAACCTGGAGACTCTGGAAACCGGAAAGGTACGACCCCATTTGAAGCATACAGGGAGGAGATGAAATCTGACCATCGGGCTTCGGAGATTGGAGGGAGGGGGGGCGAATTCTAGACCCACAACCTTGACCCACTAATGCCCAGAAACGCCTAGCCTGGCCCTCTGTAGTGGCTTCCCGGAGCTTAATCCAGAGCCTGTCCCCTGCTTCTTTTGCAAGGCGGATCTTCAGCCGCTTCTTTCTCCTTTTTAATAGAGCAACCCTGATTTTCCTTTCCTCAGAGAAAACTAAAAACCGGGCCCTAACCATGTTATTTATTTCTCTGTTTAGGTCAAGCAATGCACGGGGAATAGCTTTCTGGGCTACTTTATGCCCACCAGACAAGTTGTTAGACACCAATTGCATCAGGAGATCAGAGAAGTATTACAACTCCATTCCCTCCCAACTAGTCAAGTTAGCAACTACAGGTGCTAAAATCGCAGTGACACCAGCTATCCTCTTAAAATTCCATTGGGTCCTCCCAGTCTTATTAGAAAAACTCTGGGTAAACCCACCAGATTTCCATGAGTCTAGTGACAATATGGAGGTTTCTAGAGTGATAAAAAGCAGGTTATGATTGCTATAGGGGGAGCATAATATCTTAAGATCTTCCAATAGACAATAAGAGGAATAACCAAGTACTAAGTAGTCCAGAATGGACCTTCCCCGTGAAGAAATATGTGTGAAGGAGGCAGGGGAGTCCGAAGTGGACCTACCATTAGCGATAATACAGTCATTTTTTTAGAAGACTGAGGAGAAGTTTACCTCTTTTGTTTGTTTTAATTAAAGGGGGGGAAAACACAATCTGGAATATGCAGCGCTGTTTCTCTCTCTACATTGCGCACTTGACATAAGGCGAAATTGGAGACTTTGCAATTTAAATCTCCCATTAGTGCTATCAGTGGAGGGAACTCACTATCTAAGGAATCCTCAATAAAGGCAAAGACCCTTTCTAACAGAGAATCATATACGGCCTCTGGGGGCACATAAGCATTAATTAGAAGCAGTGAAGTAGGACCTAGCATAGTATTATACAGATGAATCGTAAGTGCCATAAAGAGGTTGCTGGGATCTTTATAGCAGGAATAGTCCCAATAGAGAGTGTTGGACAGTAGACAAGCTACCCCCCCCATTAGCATGACCTCTTTGAGACGAAGAGGCCTTACAATCGACTACAAAATAGTCGTCCCACAATAGATCTGTGTCTGCCCAAGTCTCCTGGAGACAGATTAAATCTGGTTTAAGTGTACTGAGGTAAGATAGTTTTTCCCTGCCAAATTTTACTCCAGCAGCATTCCAAGAAAATATTTTTAAACCTCTATTAGGAAGAAGGTTGGAGTAAGTCTCTGGATCCCCATTCTTGAACAAGAGCTCCCGAGAGCCAACCCCAATCATCGAGGGCATAGGTGGTTTGAAGATTCGAAGCCTGTAGTGTCTCCCGCAATAGCACCTGTCTATCCTTCCCTATTAAGGAAACTCTAAGGGCCTGTAGGTCTAATCTAGATCTACATAAGGAAAAGTCAGTGCCTTTAAAGTGGACCGGGGATCGGGGTCTCACAGGGCTCTCAGTCACAAACCTTTCCCCTCCGAAAGTGAGGTAGGGTAAGAGTGGGATTACATCGATCCCCCTACACTGCAGAAAGTCAGCATGGGAGAGGGCCAGGTTCGCCACATGCAAAGAGCGAAAGGCGACCCTCGCCCCGAGAACTCCACTAACTATCTTTAGGGAAACAAGGTCAATATCATAACTGATGATGTGTTTCAGAAAGGTAGATCCAGAAAAGCATCTTAACAAGGTGGCCCTATTTAGAATTAAATCGGCATCAAAAATGGGAAAAAAGTCAGCAATCTGAGAGTTTGTGTTATAGCTTGCAGAGGGAGCTCCCTCCCCAGGCAACGAAATAGAGGGTTCAATAGGGATGGTCTCCCGTCTGAAGGGCAAAAATGGGGAAACAGTTGGATTCAAGGCTGGAATGGAAGAAAGGTCAGTTGAATGCATGCTTACAGGACCCCTTTTAGTGGAGTTGGGCCTACATAGTGAGGGCGGACTAGGCTGCTTCACGAGTGGCTCTATGTGGGTTCGGGGGGAGGTTATCACTTCAGGGAACAGTACTTTCCTTCTCTTTTTCCGGCTAATCCGTCGATTTATTTTCTTCGATCTCTTATATTTTTTCCCACCTTTGGCGATGGTTCTCCTCTCAAGGACTTCTATTGGGGATGGAGAGTAGGGGGAGATTGTTGGCCCATTTTTTTGGGTGACTACTCTTTCGAAGATGGGGAACACCTTCACAGGGGGCTGATGGCAATGTGCCCGGTGATTGCCTTTCAATGTGGGAGAGTCAAAGATAAATCGAATTAAATCCACAGGGCTAACCGGCAGTGGCTTTATATCTCCAGGACGAATGCCTTGAAAACTCCCCGCTTGGGTGCCTGCATCCATGAACGTGCACATTTTTTGTGGCGCCCTGGGAAGAGCCCGGGAAGCCCTCTGGTTGACTAAAGACTGTCTAGGAACAACATTAGGCTGAGTCGGGTCGAGAGATACAGGCTCCTTTTGGTCTTTAATCATCTCAGCCAAAATTGCTGTTACAGAGTCAAGAATACAGTCTGAGCCCCCTACGAATTTCTCCAGGAGCTTTAAAATAGAAGCGAGGAGATTTTCCAAATTAAACAAAGAGAGCCTGACCTCTGAATCCAGAGGAGGAGTGGGCTGGATTCCGCTGATGTCCAGAGCCGGCGACACAGACAAATGAGATTGAATGTATAATGAGTCTTGTAACGACGGAGTACTAGTAAACAGCTCCAGACCAGTAGGGGTCGGCAGGCCCTTGGACACAAAGATCGCAGGCGGACTCAAGGGTTCTTTTACCTGGGGGCCGTATCTCTGAACTAAAACTGGGTCCAGGTCCGGCAGACTAAAGTCACAAGGTCCGATAGCCATAGACATTGAAGAGGTGATGGCAGCACTTTCCTGAGAGTTTTTCGGGTCCTGATCGGCTTGGGAAAGAGAGCTGACTGACCAGGCAGAAGAAAGAGAGGGAACATACAGCGTTCCGACTGGCTCCAAGCGTGCCGGACAGACCCAGTAGGCTCAACAAGAGGGGCAATAGGGCCCTGCTCCAAGACCCTAGCTCCTCCTCTCTGGCTTGTTTCCGCCCGAGATGGCTTGCTTGAGAGCCGCCCTGAAGACTACCTAGGAGGACCTCCAAGGGACTCTGAATCCGGGGATGCGATGGAAATAGCTTCACCTTTTGATTCCTGCGATGGAGGATTCTCTTTACCCCAAAAAGAGAGAAGATGCTTCTGCGGTTGTCCCTTCAGCAAGAGAGCTGAGTTGGTTTTGTTCCGAATGGGGTTGGATTTGGTTTTCAGACAAGATCTTCCTGGGAGAAGGCGACCTGAGCGGAGCTTCTTCAAAGTCATAGTGTAGAGTACCCACGGTCGGGACGCAAGGAGGCTAAAGCAGCTGACATAAGATTGAACGCAGCACAAAAGAGCAGACTCACTCTTTACTAATTTCACCCACTTTTTCTCCAGCTGACCCAGACAAGGTCAGCTTTATGGGAATCCAGAGCCGACCAGCAATGGCCTCCGGCTGCTTGTTGTTCCTTGATGCGCTGCGTTCCTTTGCTCACTGCTGCCTAGTCCGCGTCAGTGATGGACAGTCTTCGGAAAAACGACAAGCAGTGCCCGCTAGGCTCCGGCCTAGCCCCCCTCGCGATAACGTTGGCAAAAGCGGGAGCGGTTGGAGGAGGGACTGTAACTTGGAAGCTAAACTGCGGAAGCAGAAAGGCTGAATTCTCCTTCGCCCCCCACAAGCCGCACCAGAACGAACCGCTTCAACAGGGGTCCGCGAGAGAGGCCGCGGAAAAGAAAACTACTGCGGCGAATGGGCTCCCAGGTCCACAGGCCACACGGCTCAGCTTCTAGCGGCTCAAGCACCTAGCACCCGGCTCCTGGCCCCCGGGTTGCTAGCTCCGATGGAGACCCAGAGGGAGCCCAGACAGGCCAGCCACTGCTGACCGGCTCACACAGCTCACACAGCGACGACCTGCAAGAGTTTCCGCTTCCACCTTCTACCTTCAGTTACAGTGAACTACCAATCCAAACAATAAATGAAAGTAACTGAATTATCCAACTTCTGATAAAGTGTTGAACGTAGTGTAAAGCACATTTGAAGGGATGAAAGAAATGCTTGCTCACAGTATATAAGCATCCAACAGAAGGGCACCCAAATAGAAAACTAAATAGAACTATGAACTACTGCAGGGTATGAGTAGCTTTTCCAAAGAAATCATAATGGCCCTCATTAGAACCCTGGTGGACAGCGGTATTTTGGAGAAGAGTACTGCCAACAGGCTGGCTGTACTCTTTCCCAAAATTTGACATTGCCGGTTTGGCTCAAGCCAAAGCGTCAATATACCACTCCGTCTGCCAGGACGGTAACAGCTGCTGGGCCGGAGACTTCAGTCTCCAGCTAGGCGTCCGTCACTGTCCCACCCGCGGGATTATGACCCTGCCTACCGCCAGGGTTTTCATGGCTGCCTTACCGCCACGAAAACCATGGCGGTAGGCACTGTCAGTGACAGGGAATCCCTTCCCTGTCATTGATAGGGGTCTTCCCCGCCCCACTCCCCTGACCTCTCCCCCACCCACTCCAGACCCCTCACAACATACACACACACCATCATACACATGCATACACACACTCATACCCACCATCACCCATTCATGCATACATCCATTTACACACACTTCCACACACAGACATACATACACGCAGCCACGCATTCAGATAACACAACATACACGCACACTCACAACCATGCATGCACACATGCATTCCACACGCCACACACCCGCACACATAAACATACACCCCCAACCGCACACACACACACACACACACAACACCCCCCTCCCCTGTCGGAGCACCCGACTTCCCTGATTGCAGGGGGTCCTCCGGCAGAAGACAGGACGCTGCTGCCAGCAGCAGCACCCACCAGCAGAACACCGCCAGGCCGTATCATGGGTCATGATACGGTCTGCGGTGCTCTACTGGCGTGGCAGCAGCGCCACCTTACCGCCGCCATGGCTGCAGCCGGAATTCTGCCATCGTTCTGGCGGAATTCCGGCTACGGTCATAATATGGCAGATGGTAGGTAGCTGCGACAATGGTGTTTTGGTGGCCGTCGCCGCGGCAGTCAATACCGCCAATGTTATAATGAGGGCCAATGTGTGCTAAAATGCTTTCTTTCATGTTAGAGTATAACATTTTATTACCAGCAATAACAACTTTAAAAGCATACAGAAATGGAAACAGAAAGCACTGTTTGGGCTCCTAACCAAGCATCAACTGGGCCAGGGATGTTTGCTTGCATTCTATAAAGATCACTATGCTCTCTTCACCGATTAATTGACCTACAAATCTTAGCAGTTGTAAAAACAAAATGGCAGCTTCTAACATCCCACTGGAAGACATCATGTGACAGCTATAGAAGCACACCTTGTGAAAAGTGTCCTCTAAACAAAACATACACTTTTATGCATAAATATGTCCCTCACAAACGGAGGCAAAAAACAAAAAAGCTTCTGGTAAAAGTGACTGCAGGATCCACAATACACCTTACAGAAGCCATACAGGCAGAGGTGGGGAGAAAAAGAATGCAAGGCATACAGCTTTAAAACATGCATTTTCATGAATTGCTTCCATAAAAGAAAAAAAAAAAGAATCCAGAAAAAGTGAGCAGCTGTTGAAGAAAAAAAGGTGCACTCAGGGAGGTGGTAAACAGGCCACTGAAGAACTAACTCAAGCTGGACAGCCTAAAATAAATAAAGCCAGTAAACAGAAAGCATGAAAATGTGAATGACAAAAGGCAAAGCCAACTATAAGCAACAAGGGAATGTATTTCTAGGTCAGCTTCTAGTATATGCCCAATATGTCTTTGCAGCCAGACAGCTGTGCTGTCTGATAGGCTTTGACATAAACAGTCAGATGTTCTTTTGTCATTCCTCCCATCTCTGCTTCTGACACCTTATTTTGAAGGAGGTGGATGTTGGAACTCCTAATAGTGGTTGCATAGTCAAGTCTACCATAAGCAATTATGCCACCTGAAATCTTATGGATGAGCCACAAATTTTAGGGCAGCCGGTCCAAAGCCAATTCCAATGGCAACCATCAGATTGAGACCACTAAGATGAAGTTTATTCTTGTACTCTGTGCATTTATAAATACATAATAATGCAGAATACAAATGCTACAATAAGAATGCCAGTCTCACACAGAAATCTGAGAAATCCCCTCTTATAAGCAAACTTCTACTATATTATGGACAATTTAGATGTGGTTCCTGGCAATGCACAACACACATTGGGGCTACATTTGTAGGATTACAGTAATCTAGGGAACAGGGAGAAATCAAGGGAGTTCAAATGGAGGTCAGAGTTATGGAGGTGAGGAGAACAGTAAAGTGGGTAGCACCCAGAGGCAGGGAAGTTGAAAGAGGGCAAAGTCAAAGAGACCAGACCCTTTTCACATGCCGGGAAGGAGATGAACGTAAGTGCTCTGCAACCTTTCTGGTTAGATCTGCACAATATCAGATCTTAAATAAACACATACATACATAAAGCTGAATGATAATAGGGTAGGACATAATTTAAAGGGGCATGACTAGTGGACATGGGACATCTATCATGGAGCAGGACTTAGGAATTAAAGGTAATTAGGATCTCATTTTAAGTTTGGGAGACTGACCACCATCCAGCCAAGTCAGCCGAAGTCTGCCATATTTAGACATCCCCATCCGTTTGGTAGAAAATATGGCTTTCTGTGGATCTTCTGCTGTGTCAGATAAGTAAAAGCTCAGATGAATGCCGAGTAGGTGCCCTCTTAACATTCATTATTTGTTTTACTGAAACAAACTGTCAAAGCAAGAGTATGATACGGTAAAACAAAAAAACGAAATGGAACTGATATGAGAAAGCTCCCACCATGTCTGATTTTTGTTGCTTATAGACAAAAAACGATCATGTGTGTGCACCATGACATAGGCCTGTCTCAGGGATTGCAGTCTTGTTGGACTAGAAGAGGCACCAAACGTGCTTCCTCATAGTGGTGGAAGGCTACTTCTTTTACCAGGGTTGAGCAGCATGAGGGCGGTGGTGGCAGCAAACCATGCCATGATCAGTAGGAGTGAACAGGTCCTTTTTAACCTGTGTCACTGGACTGAGGCCTACAGGCTCACTCATTTTCAAAGTTATGCTGCTGTGTGCTTAACTCACTCCTTGGCCTACATCAGGTTGATGTGAAGTGCTATGCAGCACAGGAGTGGTGTCTCTATGCTGAGTGTATGTGTTTCTATGAATGGTTCAGTACATGAAGAATGTCGTGCTGTATGCATATGCTGGGTGTATCTGTACCTGGGAGTGGTACAATATCCAAAGGATACAGTGCTAGGCGGTGTGTGCAGGTTGAATGTGTATGCTGGGTCTATGTGTGCCTATGAGTATCAAAATACCTGAAGAAGACAGTGCTGCGCAGTGAGTCCATGGTAAATGTATGTGCTGGGTGTAGGAAAGTGCCATCTTTCTGACGTAGTTACCCCCACTTTCTGCCAGGTGTCTGTGTGTTTGGACTGTAGTTCACCAGGATCCTGCTAGCCAGGACCCCAGTGACAGTGCTCTCTCTCTCTTAAATGTAGTTGTTTGTTACTCCTCACACCTACTATTGGCATACTGGTGCACCTCTGTAAGTCCTTAATATATGGTACCTAGGTTCCAAGGGCATCGGTGGACCAGGGTTCCCTATGGGCTGCAGCATGTATTATGCCACTGATAGGAGCCCATGCAAACTGTGACTGCAGGCCTGCCCTTTCAGCCTGCATGAAAGGGTGCGTATATCTTTTCACTTTCAAACCGAACCACTGCACTTAGACATTATGAGTCACCCCTTTGGTAGGCCTTTCAGCACAAGGGTGGGGTGAATGTCTCTATGTGTGATGGTACCCCTTCATGAGTAGGATACCCATACAAACTCCAGGCCAATTGCTGGACTCTGTAAGTGCGGGGAAGCCATCCTAAGGTATGCAGTGGACACTGGTCAGCACAAGTCGTCCAACTACTTAATGGCTACTCCGAACTTAGGCATGTTTGGTTCCAAACATATTGCCATCATGCAACTACACCAATTACAGTGTTAGTTGCATGATACAATGTACTCTGGGGGTTCCCTATGGGATCCCCCAGTTCTGCCTGTGCATCCCTACGGGGTCTAGCTGCCAGCTCGTGCTGCTGATGACCCCAGACACTCTTCTGCCCTCCTGCTGAAGAGCCAGGCTCAGGTCAGAGGAGCAGAACAAAGTATTTCCTGCAAGGGATTCCTGTGTATTAGGTGTCTACGGGCTGGAGCAGGGTGGCCTCTGAGCACCACCAGACTGCTTTGAATGGTGCATTTGGTGCCCTCCTTGCATAATCCGGTTCGCATGAGTTCAGGAACCCCCTGCTCCTGCTCTGGTGCGAAACTACAGAAAGGACAGGAGAGTACCACCCCTATGTCTAGCTCCTCCCCTAGGGAGGTGCCCAGAGCTCTGCTAGGTGGCCACTTGATTCTGCCATCTTGGAAATAAGATGTGCAGAGGCCCCTGAGAGCATCTTGTTGGTTAGACCAGGTAAGAGACGACTCTGACCCCTTATGATAGGTGGGTCACTGCAGAGAGTGGCCAACCCCCTTTTAGAGTCTTTTAAGGGCTCCCTCGTGGGTGGGTCCTTAGATTCATGAAGCAAGACTCTACAAGAAACTCTGCTGCTGCTCGTCGCTTGGAATCGAACAAGTCTGATTCTGGTGGAAGGGCTCCCATTGCAACATTGTCTCTTCAGATCCTGCAAGAATTCTGCAATATCCAAGGCTGTGCATCCTCCAGGGTCTCAAGGACTCTGTTCGCACCAGGAAGCATGAAGCAAACTCCCTTGGAGTGAAGGACTCACTTCCCAGCAACCGCAGGCACCTCAAGACATTATCGACCGGTTGGTGGGGTCTGCTGTCCCTGGACATCAGAAGGTCCTGATTCAGAGGTGGTGAGTCTATGACCTCCTCTGGGTCCTGCATGTCATCTATCCAGCTGGGAGACTGTAGGCCCTTGCTCCTGTCACTGGACCGGCAACCCTGTGCACCAGGTCCACTGGAAATCATCAGGCTTCGAGAAGCCCTGGTCCACAGCACTTTGCAAGTCAAAGATTAGCTCCAATCCTGCAGTGCCTGCAATGTGGAACCTCTTGTTTGCTGGGCTAGTAAGGCCTCCTTGTGACTCCCTGTGTCTGGCACCTGTGGGTCACTTGTGGGGGCTCCATCAACTTCTGTTGGCCTTACTGTGTGCTGATGGCCAGCTCTGACTCCTCTTGGGTAAAGTCTCCTGGACCTTGCTGGTCCCCAAAACTGTGCAAATCCTGCTGCAACTCCTGTTTACACTTGCCAGTGCGTGTTGGTGACCTGGCCGGTCACTGACCTTTCTGCAATCTGGCAAACCATTGAGGAACAACTCGCAGGTGACTCCTGGGATCTTCAACAGCTCCTGGCCCTACGCAGCTGGACTTCTTCTTCGACTTGTAGGAACTTCATCTTCAGGAGGGAGGACATCGCCACCCGCAGCACCTGGGAACCTCCTTGGGTACTGACTCTGTCCCCTTCCTTTGCAGGTCCTCCATCTCTGGAATACGCCCCTGGGTTCCACTGGCCTGGTCCACGGGTTGTGACAGCAGCTGGACAATCTGAGGCATCCACAATCTTCAGACAGAGTCCCTTCTTCCCTCTGCATACGGGTCCCTGATGTAGGTACTCCTGTCTTCTGAGAATCCTGGGGTAGGGGCACTCCCACTCCATCCGCTTGCCTGATGGTTTCTTCGGGGTCCACTGGGTACAGTCCAGAGTTCGGCTAACTCCACCCACCACTCTCTTTGTTAACCTAAGGGACAACTGGTTGGGTAACTGACTTACTCCTGGTTGCTGGGGTCACTTACTGTACTTACCTATGGTGTTCCTAACTGCCTCCAACCCCTAGCTAACCACCACACTTACCTTGGATGGACTCACACTTTCACATTCCACTTTTTTAGTATATGATTTGGCCCTCCCCTGGGGCCCTGTATATTTCTATGCTTTTCTGATGGTTATTTTATGTCTATATTTTATGTAATATCTCCAAAGGGAGTTTAGTAGTAGTACGGTGTAAGGAAATGCCTCCTTGGCATGGTTACCCCCTGACTTTTTGCCTTTGCTGATGCTAAGTTTTGATTTGAAAGTGTGCTGAGGCCTGCTAACCAGGCCCCAGCACCAGTGTTCTTTCCCTAACCTGAATTTTTGTTTCCACAATTGGCACACCCTGGCATCCAGGTAAGTCCCTTGTAACTGGTACCCCTGGTACCATGGGCCCTGATGCTAGGGAAGGTCTCTAAGGGATGCAGCATGTCTTATGCCACCCTGGGGACCCCTCACTCGGCACAGACACACTGCTTGCCAGCTTGCGTGTGCTGGTGAGGACAAAACGAGTACGTCGACATGGCACTCCCCTCAGGGTGCCATGCCAACCTCACACTGCCTATGCAGTATAGATAAGTCACCCCTCTAGCAGGCCTTACAGCCCTAAGGCAGGGTGCACTATACCATAGGTGAGGGCACCAGTGCATGAGCACTGTGCCCCTACAGTGTCTAAGCAAAACCTTAGACATTGTAAGTGCAGGGTAGCTATAAGAGTATATGGTCTGGGAGTCTGTCATACACGAACTCCACAGCACCATAATGGCTACACTGAAAACTGTGAAGTTTGGTATCAAACTTCTCAGCACAATAAATGCACACTGATGCCAGTGTACATTTTACTGTAACATACACCCCAGAGGGCACCTTAGAGGTGCCCCTGAAACCTTAACCAACTACCTGTGTAGGCTGACTGGTTTTAGCAGCCTGCCACACTCGAGACATGTTGCTGGCCACATGGGGAGAGTGCCTTTGTCACTCTGTGGCTAGTAACAAAGCCTGTACTGGGCGGAGATGCTTATCACCTCCCCCTTGCAGGAACTGTAACACCTGGCGGTGAGCCTCAAAGGCTCATCCCCTTTGTTACAGCACCCCAGGGCATTCCAGCTAGTGGAGTTGCCCGCCCCCTCCGGCCATGGCCCCACTTTTGGTGGCAAGGCCGGAGGAGATAATGAGTAAAACAAGGAGGAGTCACTGGCCAGTCAGGACAGCCCCTAAGGCAACCTGAGCTGAGGTGACTCGGACTTTTAGAAATCCTCCATCTTGCAGATGGAGGATTCCCCCAATAGAGATAGGAATGTGACCCCCTCCCCTTGGGAGGAGGCACAAAGTGGGTGTAGCCACCCTCAGGGCTAGTAGCCATTGGCTACTGCCCTCCCAGACCTAAACACACCCCTAAATTCTGTATTTAGGGGCTCCCCAGAACCTAGAACTCAGATTCCTGCAACCTAAGAAGAAGAGGACTGCTAAGCTGAAAAACCCTGCAGAGAAGACGGAGACACCAACTGCTTTGGCCCCAGCTCTACCGGCCTGTCTCCCCACTTCTAAAGACACTGCTCCAGCGACGCTTTCCCCAGGGACCAGTGACCTCTGAATCCTCAGAGGACTGCCCTGCTCTAGAAGGACCAAGAAACTCCCGAGGACAGCGGCTCTGTTCACCCAAGACTGCAACTTTGTTTCAAAGGAGCAACTTTAAAACAACTTGCGTTTCCCGCCGGAAGCGTGAGACTTGCTATTCTGCACCCGACGCCCCCGGCTCGACTTGTGGAGAAACAACACTTCAGGGAGGACTCCCCGGCGACTGCGAGACCGTGAGTAGCCAGAGTTGCCCCCCTTGAACCCCCACAGCGACGCCTGCAGAGGGAATCCCAATGCTCCCCCTGACCGCGACTGCCTGCTTCCCAGATCCTGACGCCTGGTAAAGACTCTGCATCCGCATCCCCCAGGACCTGAAGGATCCGAACTCCAGTGCAGGAGCGACCCCCAGGAGGCCCTCTCCCTTGCCCAGGTGGTGGCTACCTCGAGGAGCCCCCCCTTGCCTGCCTGCATCTCTGAAGAGACCCCTTGGTCTCCCATTGATTTCTATTGGAAACCCGACGCGTGTTTGCACACTGCACCCGGCCGCCCCGTGCTGCTGAGGGTGTACTTTCTGTGCTGACTTGTGTCCCCCCCGGTGCCCTACAAAACCTCCGAAGACGCGGGTACTTACCTGCTGGCAGACTGGAACCGGGGCACCCCCTTCTCCATTGAAGCCTATGCGTTTTGGGCACCACTTTGACCTCTGCACCTGACCGGCCCTGAGCTGCTGGTGTGGTAACTTTGCTCTGAACCCCCAACGGTGGACTACCTTGGACCCAAACTTGAACCCCGTAGGTGGTTTACTTACCTGCAAAAACTAACTAACTCTTACTCCTCCCAGGAACTGTTGAAAATTGCAGTGTCTAGTTTTAAAATAGCTATATGTGATTTATTTGAAGACTGTGTATGCTATTTTGATTATTCAAAGTTCCTAAAGTACCTACCTGCAATACCTTTCATTTGAAGTATTACATGTAAAATTTGAACCCGTGGTTCTTAAAATAAACTAAGAAAATATATTTTACTATACAAAAACCTATTGGCCTGGAATTGTCTTTGAGTGTGTGTTCCTCATTCATTGCTTGTGTATGTACAACAAATGCTTAACACTACTTCTTTGATAAGCCTACTGCTCGACCACACTACCACAAAATAGAGCATTAGTATTATCTCTTTTTGCCACTATCTTACCTGTAAGGGGAACCCTTGGACTCTGTGCATACTATTCCTTACTTTGAAATAGTGCATACAGAGCCAACTTCCTACATACTGTAATAAAGTATCCTTTCATTTTGCAATACTTGTATGGTTCTTTCTTTTGACTAAGTCATTGTTTGACTACTGTAGTATTGCAAGTGCTTTACATTCCTCCTTAAGCTGCTCACCTCAGGTACCCCTGGAGAGATTCTGCTATCTGGACACCTATTCACTATCACTAAGAGTTGGCTAGACTCAGTATAGGGTGCCACACCATAGGTGTACACCATAAACTGAGCCAGCCTCCTACACTGGGTATGTGTGTGCCCGTGAATGGTAAAGTACATGAGAGATACAGTAGTGTGCAGTGTGGGTAGGATGTACAAATACAATTGCATTTTGCACCACTTTTGCATCATAAAATGACACTAGTGCGGTGCAAAAAAGTTATAAATCAGGGCCTAGGTTCCATGTTTGCAGGCCCAGGCCTGCATAGTGAAGACATTAAGAGGTAGACTAATAACCTATGACAGATTTGTGTATTGTTGCATTCCTGTTATTTGGGTAGGATCAACATTTGTGAGGGGAGTGCCAGGCTCTCCCTCACACTTCAAAGGCTGCTTTTTGATTCACTGAGAGATCACAAGGAAGGGACTTGGGCACATCTCAGGAAGGAGTTGGGTCTGATAACTGAATCATAAAGAGTAGGGCTGGGAGCCCTGGGCTAAACTTTGATGCACATGTCACTGTGGCTGACACCCAGATGTAAACTCTAGTGACTCTAATGGCCTCTGTTGTGGGACTTTCAGCTTTGGAGTCTCTCCTTCTGTGCCAGACTGCTTTTAAACAGGAAGAGAGGGGAGAGGAGTGGACACTTCAATAGAAGCAGAACTCCAACATAAAACATAAAAGACTTAGACTGTACCAAATTTGTTCTCTAGAAATGGGAGTTCGGGACCCCAAAAGTTGTCACCTGCCAAGCAGCCAGGCCTGTGAGGAAATGGCTACTGCACTGTCATGGATCCATTTTATTCCCCTGTCTGGGCACAGGAGATAGCTTAACTTTCAGCATGCAGATATGCTGCCCTTGTTACCTGATCCCCTTTGAATTATTTTTGTGCACTTTCTTATTCTATTTAATTATTTATTTCTTTTCAGCACTGCGTGCAGATGCATGCATTTTAGAAAAATGTTTTCATTTTCCTAACCATTCTTATTCAGAAAAAGTGTCATTATCAGTGATGTATGTGGGTAATGTCATCATGCTCCTTTTGTTTACCTTGACAAGAACAGAATGCAAACATGTCAGGTATTTGTTATGTAATTGCAGACACAAGTTTGCGTACACACTCTGATATTTAGGTACATACTTGTGTCAGGATTCCTGCACAAACATTAACATGTGCTCTGTAAAAACACCTCACAAGACCAAGGTCATTAGAGGGGTTTACCAGGATACACCATCTAGACTTCACACACCTTTGCAGCGAATCACAGCCTTGTGTCTCTACGATTCCTGATCCGGAGACTAAGAGGTCGATCTCATCCCAAGGTAATGAGGTTGGGGGTGTTTCTCATGGACACTGTACTGGCAGATTAGGTGTTTCATGCCCAGTTCTCGCTTTAGGGTAGGGTTTAGGCCTTATTACCAGGAATTACATAGTTCATGTTATCGCAATATGCCAGGGGTTTTCAACTTTACCACTTTATCCTCACCATTCTGCTTCTGTTATTTCTCATTGTCATAATCATTTCGTAGAGTGCAATCTTCCCAATAAATATATTGAAAACTATCCTGCATCTTCTTCATTGCATATGTGTGTGTAACAGACTTATTTCTATCCAGGGAATGGGGTAAGATTTGTTACACCACAACTTCCCTAAGAGGTCTCCAGAGTCCATGTGCTAGACTGCCAGAAATCACCTTTACCACTCAGGGTCTGGGTGAGGTACTGCCAGAGATCTGGGAGGTTTGGTCCAACAGCTTCTAGGGAGAGAAAGGTGCACAGACATAAAGTGACAGAGAAGGTTGACTAAGGGACAATGAAGACAGGAAGGTGCTACAGGAATTAGAGAGTAAGGATGTAGCTACAATTGTTGCAGCTTTTGCGGTCCACCAGGGCCCAGAGGTCTGACGGATCTACTGAACCCTGATTATTTATGTGTTTCGTAATTCAAATATTAGCCCGTGGGCTGATTTCCTTTCTTTCACTAGGGACCATTACACATTGGCTACCCCACTGTTGGAGAGAAGAAGTCAGTTACCAGAGGGGTGAGAGAGGCAGAGAAGAAGCAACCCTCTTCACCTCAACCTTGGAAGGAAATAAAACAACATGTTGTAACCCATTTCATCCATCGATCCAGTCGCCCACCCATCCCCCAGTCCATACATCCATCAATCCAAGATTCAGCCTGCCACATATATGGTATAATGCTTTAATTTAATATGTATAGATAGTCCAAATCAAAAGTGAAATACACTGTTATCGAATAGATGTGGAACATCAGGGATCCTGTCCCAATTTGCTCCGCGGTGCACTTTTAAAGAGGTATGCAGTCGTAAAAGGGAATAATGCACCCTCTTAAGTATAATGTGTGGCCCTCAGGGCACCTGCAAACATGTGCTTGCCCTTTGGGCAGGGCATTAGTGAAAGTCTAGGGGGCTATCTGAAGAGCTGCTCTGTCTTTCACTTTGCAAGCAGCACTCGGCCTGCACTTCAGAGTGGGTGCAGGGGATAGGAGCTCCCACTGCAGATGAGTGCCGTGAATGACTGCAGCTACCTGCAGAAGGATGTCTGGGGGAATCCTTGGGACCACATTTTAGAGGGTACCCTCAGGGGTGCACTGACTGTGCCCTACCTCTTTGTGGTTACAGTACATCCTGATGGCCTCTATCTCTACATCCATAAGATGGCATATGTGACAGGAGCAAAACATTTCCTTCTTTTGCATGGGGCCCCTCCTGCATGAAAGAGAGGGTATGGCGTTTAGAATTGCACTGGCAATATATGTACGCCAGTACTATCTGTGTTACAGAATGGGACGCATGAGGATCCGTGGCCACTTCTGTGACACTAGATGACTTGACAGCAGAGAAAAATGGGCTTAAATACGTGTTGTGTCCTTTGGTGTTTAGAATACAGCCCTAGGTGTTTTAGAAGTCCATAAGTGTAGGCTATAATTTCACTACCATAAATGCATAAAAACAACTGTAATTTAACAGACTGTTCAGGTGTGTGCCAGGCTGACATCAAAAAGAGAAAGACAAACAGGATCAGAAAGTGTGTGATATAAAAGATAAAAAAGATGGAAGTGCAAAAGAGGTGAAGATAAAGGAATAATAAGAGATGGGGGCAATCTAAGGGGCAAGTGAGTGCACCTCGGTCATTCAAAATAATAAAAAAAACAGTATTTAAAGTAACTTCCTTTTCTCATATTACTTTGGTCCCTCGCTTTACAACCCAACACATTTCTAGTTCACAGATAACAGATAAAATTTGACATGAAACGCTGCTGCGCTCCCTTTCAAAATGCTGTGATTTCTACAGCTATTCAGGACTGATGAAAGCACACACAGCAATTGCCTATGCAGAACATGTTTTTGTGAGTGAGCCATAACAACTACTGTACATACTATACCTGCTTTGTGTGTCTGTCCTCATTTTGTTACTCTGTTAGGGAGAGCATAGCAACGCGCATGCGCTGCTTTTCCGACCTGTTGATTTGTATCTGGGCTTTTAAACACGCCCATCGCACGCCCATCACATTCATTTGTTTGTGGGCTTGCCTTTTAAAAATCCTTCGTTTTCGATGGTAAATGCTTTACGTTTGTCCCTCTCTAGGGGGGTTCTGCTACTGCCTTGGCCAGCGACTCTGTTACATGGATAATTGCACTTTTGCCCATAACTTTGGCTGCAAGCAAACTTCTTTTTCCTTTTCTCTCTCTCTTCGCGCTCACAGTGCTTTGAATAGGCTCGCTTATGTCAACTGTTTAGGGTCGAGCCTGCGTCGCATGCGCATGCTCATGCGTTTCGCTAAGCGAGGCGCTTTTGTAATTAAAAAGGGCTCGGAGCCCCGTCCACGTCACGTCAGTGTTTGTCATTGGCTTGTGGGCTTGACTGTTAGAATCTGCTTGATTTCATTAGTGGAAGGCATGCATACGTCATGCCTTTTCCGGTGGATAGCCCTCCTCAAGCGCATCGACCAAGTACAGAAAACATGCGAGGCTCGCAGTTTTCTGTATGGCTCGTGGACTACTTTTTCTCTCTTTTCGGTACGCGATCTCGCTTGGCAGAAGTCGAACGCTTTATATAATATCGACCCTGTCTCACAGTTAATTGCACTTTTTTTCTGGTTAGTACATAAATGCGCTTTAGCCGATAGGTTTCATTACCAGTGAAAAGTCGGGTTAGGAGATAACAACGCTATCAGCTCTAACACGAGCAAACGCGAGACCCGTTGCATTGCAAATGCTTGTTTACTTTTTATTTTCAGTTTGTGTAGCAAGAACCGTCCAGATAGGAATTTAGGCCCAGATGTAGCAAAGTCTGATTTTGCGAATCGGAAATTGCGAGTCGGTGCGACTCGCAATTTCCGATTTGCAAAATCAGATGCAGTACGGTGTCTCAGACACCGACTGCGAGTCGCTATGGGGTCGCAAAGACCCACCTCATTAATATTAATGAGGTGGGTTGCATTTTGCGACCCCCATAGCGGGTCCCTGCACTCACAGGGATGGTGGCCTGCTGAAGTCAGCAGACCTCCATGTCTGTGACTGCTTTTTAAATAAAGCAGTTTTTTTATTTTTATTTTGCATCCCGTTTTCCTTAAAGGAAAATGAGTTGCAAAATAAAAAAAATAACGAAACCTTTTGGTTTCGGTTTTTCAGAGTAGGCAGTGGTCCATTGGACCACTGCCTGCTCTGAAAAACCCTTATTGGCAACATTCACAAAAGGGAAGGGGTCACATGGGGACCCCTTCCCTTTTGCGAATTGGTTACCACCAGTGTGACACTGGTGGTAACTGTGAATTGCTTTGCGACTGCATTCGCGGTCACAAAGCAATTTAGCATAGCGATGCGAGTCGCAAATAGGAAAGGAACACCCCTTCCTATTTGCGAGTCGCATTCACAATTTGCGAGTCGGTACCGACTCGCAAATTGTGAATGTGCATCGCAAAAGGCATTTTGCATGGCGCAAACTGCGATTTTCGCAGTTTGCACCATGCAAAATGCTTTCTACATCTGGCCCTTACAATGCTAATAGCTGTACCTCGAGCAAACGCAAGACCCATTGCATTACAAATGCTAGTTTAAGGAGTAATGTAGTGCCGCTTTTCTCTTAATATGTATTTTGTGAAGAATTTCTAAGAGTTACTGCTTGCACAAATTTGATCTATGGTGTTCCCATTTAGTGCCAGCGAGTATTGAGCTGCCACTTTGTTACCATTGTTTTATAGCTAGACAGTCATAGTTTTGCACGTTTTGCGTGCAAGGCTAATATCACTACTTCCTATAATATGTAAAAGAAAAACTTGCCAAACTACTTCTTGTGCTGTACCAGTTTTATGATGGGGTGGGCGAAAACTCCACTCTGCCGGTGGATTTTGCAGAGTTTTGCCTACTTCGCATTCCGCTTGTAGCATGCAGTTCTGGTAAAACTCCACCAACCGCCACGTGGTGGAGTTTTTCTCAAGCGCGGCTTACCCGCGTTAATTTGGCAAGCGAGAATTTGTGTCCCACTAGCATGATTTTCGGGTGCTACAATGTCTCTCGGCATGATTTCTCAGCGCTGGCAGTCACGGCAGGTCATGACCATTTGCATTGAGACCGGTGCCTAGAGGGTAGAAAATCTACTTGAGCAGCAGAAAGAAGCAGTCCCCTATGGCTTGCCGCATGGTGCCTTGCATCCTGATTTTACAGTTTGGAAGAAGCTCCCATTGCTATATATCACCACAGGCAGCATGACATTGCCAAATTCCGCCCACTCACAGAACTCCGCAGAATTTCACACACACAGTACTTATGTAACTCTGCAAAATTCTGCAGAGTGAAACTCTGTGAGTTCTGCCCACCCCTAATTTTAAGTGAGGGAAACTTGCACAGTTATCTTGAGTGCTGTGCCTGTTCTGCATCGGGGCATTTGCACTTCTGCTCCCCATACTTTGCCTGTACTGCATGATTGAAGCTTGCACTAGGTTTTGGGGTTATTTTTCTTTTTTTCAGCCCCGGACTGTCAGACTACTCTTGGAGGTCCCAAACAGAAAAAAATTAACACCAGAAGTCCGCCTCAAAAAGAATGGATAGTATGAGGTACTTACACCAATGGTCCTATGTTTGTCAGGCTATCTGGGTAACCTTTCTGCTGGCAGCGTCAGCGATGGCATTGGCATCGATAGTCTATTCAATTGTAAATACATCAGATGGGACTGTCAATCTGGTGGACAGGTTATTCCACTACGTTTGTGGAGGAGTACCTTTCCCGCCAAACTGTAAATGAACTGCTATGACTTTTAGCACATTTAATTGAAAATTGGTGTTTTAAAATAAAAAAAAAAGCCCCATTTTTTGCTAAAGTTTCTTGAGACAATGTGACCTCATCAAACCCCTATAGACGATCAGCTTCATTAGGCTGCACTTGTAACGTCTTAGCCACTTTCTTTAAACATTGTGATGCAAAATGCACTATTTATCACATTTTGTTCAAGATTTATTCAGAGAGAGAACTTCCTCTGTTCTCACTAAGCAGGGCCTGGGTTTTTGACTTTTCTAGTTCTGTGCAATTGGTGTAAATGTTGAGAGTAGGGGGTATTTTATATTTCTGGCTACTCCTCTGATACCACATCAAATGAACTACTGTTGTATAAAAAATAAAGACAGGTCCCAACAGCAATGTGCACACAAGAACCAAATCCTGTTTTTAATCACTGATGTTGCATGGGTAATGTAGAGAATCTGTGTATCGATTAGGTGGGCTGGAGTAGTATACACATGTGCCTGAATTTGGGACTCCGTATATGATGAAGAGACTGGTAATTTCAGGCGCCACATGTTAGTCCCAGTTCCAGGGCAGAAACTCAGAATAGAATGATGCAGGGGAGGATTTAACAGTCACAACTGGTAATTCTGACCTCAGTGATTCCATCAGTCCTGCCTTGTTCCCCTCATAATTAGGCTCTTATTCTTCATCTGTTAGGGGTTGAGTTTGTTTTGGATCTTCAAATCCCTTGCAATCATGTCACTTAGATACCCTTTTCTTAATGGCTGCCTTTAAGTTGCTGTTAGGCAAGACATGTGCCCATTCAACCCTTACACTTCATGTTGTGAAAATGAGCAACACTGAATTTGGTTTTCAATCTGCCCTCCAGTGCATGTAAATCAAGGAAAGTTACCATTTTCCAGTTCAAAGTTAATGCTTGTCACTGAAATTCCTACATATACGGCTGCACTGCCTGAACGATAGAGGTGAAGTACATCTTCAAGACATGGTGTATAGGTTTGGAAGAGGGGGGCTCCTAAAGATTTCTTGCAGGGCCCCCTAAGGTTTTTTTTATGCCACTGATGCCAGAAGTGGCCACCGTACGAGAATTCACTATGCCGACCGGGTTGGCGAAACAGCCATTTTGTGGAGTTAGTTGTACAGTGACCCCTGTATGCAAAAGGGGTTTACCGGGGGCATCCAGAACTGTGACCTGATCTGCCCCCCCACCCTCTGAGATTTGAGGATGCCATGGAAGCATCTGCACGCCATCACAGAGGTCAGGAGCCCAAGACAGGCTCATCACAGCCCCCTGACCATGAGAAGAACTGAACACTTATCCCACAGATAGAGCCAAAGAGAGCCTCGGATTGGATTAGGAGCGTCACCACAAGTGAGAGACTCTGCACCCACTGCATGCAGCCACTTGTCCGCATACAGCCAACCTACCTGGAATTGGTAAGTGCCTGCCTACAGGGTGTGCTCAGGAACTCCAGATATTTTACCCTGCCGGAGCAGGTGAGGCTAATTTTGGGCCTGTCAGCTCAGGGCAACTTCCTGCTGAGTTAAAGCAGTAGAACTGGAATACTATTGACTTTAAATCAGAGTTGAACTCTAATTACTAGTGGGCATACCCTGTATATTACCAATAGTGAGCAGGTAATAACTGCTGTCGCTAGAATGAGAAGGGAGTGAGTCAGGGAACCACCAAAGAATCACTATAGCCCTGACCTCAGAGGGGACTGTGTAATTGTTTGTTAATTGTTAGAAATGGGGTCTCTAGTTGGCAAAGGTATACACCCTTGACCAAGTAGGGACCACAATCCTAGTCAGGGTAAGCTACAACACAATCCAAATTATCCTGTGCCCACCCTCTGGTAGCATGGCACTGAGCCTCCAGGCTTAACTTAGAAGGCAATGTGTAAAGTATATGTGCAAGAACTCATCCGATCATACAGTAAAAACACTACAAAAATGCACCACACAGGTTTAGAAAAATAGTGAATATTTATCTGAATAAAATAATGTTGAAACATTGAAACAATGAAAATCCAATGTACACCAGCAAAGGTATGATTTTTTAAAATTGAAATCCCACCAAATCGCTTAGAAACACAATAGCTCCAACTGGGGCTATCACGGCGCCGTTGACGGAGTCGTTCCCAATAGCCCAATGCCATAGGTGCCGGTCACACAGTGGCACGGACCCCCAGGTACAGGACCTTTGAAAAAGAAGAAACAAAGACATCACATTGAGTCGTGGAGGTGAGGCGTCACTGGGGCTGGTGCAGCAACAGTTCCTTACGGCATCTGGGGAGGTGAGGCATTGGTTCCGTACTGCGAGGCAGGGGAGGATGGAGGGTCGGTTTTGTCCAATTGCAGGGGGAGCTACTGTGGCATCGTGGCAATGCGTCAGTTCCTTGTGACCCAGCTAGATCGATGAATCCAGTTGGTTAGGACGTAATGTGTCGACTTCAGAGTTGCGATAACACTGCGGGGCTTCAGCGGTGTCGCAGCAACGTCAGACTTGCATTGCAGGCCACGATCGTTCCATGCAGCGAGGTCCATGGGGCTGGAGCAGGCTGCAGCGTCAGTGCTGGCATCGCTGAAGTTGTTTGTGGCAGCATCGCTGAAGTCGGAAAACTAGCTAAAAGCCAGCAGATTAAATCTTTGTTGTCCCTGAAACTTCAGAACAGGAGTCAAGCTCAATCCCACCCTTGGAGAGCACTTTCGGGGAAGGCAGAGTCCTTCCAGCACAATCAGAGGCCAGCAGGCAGCAGGGCAACCAGCAGGGCAGCAGTCCTTCTCAGCAAAGCAGTCCAGATGAGTCTTTTCGGCAGCCAGGCAGTTCCTCTGACAGAGTTCAGGTGTAGATCCAGAAGTGTCTGATTTGGTGGGGTCAGAGGCCCAGTTTATATACCCAAAAATGCCTTTGAAGTGGGGTAAACTTCAAAGAGTGGTTTTGAAGTGCACAAGATCCCCTTTCAGCCCAGGTCGGTCTGCATTGATCCCAGTGTGGGCGGAGTTATCAGTCCTTTGCGTGAGGGCAGGCCACTGGCCTTTAAAATGTCAGAGAGAGTCCCTTCTGCCTTCCTGCCCAGGGAGACCCATTCAGTATGCAGATTAATGCAGATGTGACGGGGTGTCCTGTGTTTCTGGCTGTCTGGGTGGAATGCACAAGGAGAGCTGTCAACCAGCATAGACCAGACCTGGATTGGATACAGGCTGTTAGGCACAGATGGCAGTAAATGCAGAGAAATGTCCACTTTCTAAAAGTGGCATTTCTAAAATAGTAATATGAAATCCCACTTCACCAATAAGCAGGATTTTCCATTACCGTTCTGGCCATGCTAAGCATGACAGGGCTACTCCTTCCAGATCAGAATCTACTGTTTCAAAGTATATGATGGTAGTTCTAATGCTAGTCTATGAGAGGAGCAGGCCTCACAGTTGTGGAACATGAATTTGTGAGTTCTCCACTACAAGGACATGTACAACACATAAGTATATGTCCTGCCTCCCGCCTTTTACTTACATTGCACCCTGTCCTAAGAGTTACCTAGGCTCCTACCTTATGGGTGACCTATATGTAAAAAAAGGGGAGTTTAAGGCTTGGCAAGAAGATGTAAATGCCAAGTTGAAGTGGCAGTGAAACTGTACATACAGGTCTTGCAACAGCAGGCCTGACACATGGTTAAGGAGCTACCTATGTGGGTGGCACAATCAGTGCTGCAGGACCACTAGTAACATTTCATTTACAGGCCCTGGGCACTTGTAGTGCACTTTACTAGGGACGTACAAGTAAATTAAATATGGCAATTGGGTATGAATGAATGTTACCATGTTTTAGGGAGAGAGCACATGCCCTTTAGCACTGGTTAGCAGTGGTAAAGTGTCTAGAGTCCTAAAGCCAGCAGAAATGAGGTCAGAAAAACAGGAGGAGGAAGGCAAACGTTTGGGGTGACCCTTTAGAGAGGGACATTTTCCAACACAAATGTCCTATTTTTCCTTTACGTGGTAGGTGGTAGAAATAAAAGTATTTGGTTGTACAATGATTTGTTGCTGCTGCATGCATGTTGAGCTGTGAGCCCGTGTTCACTAACCTGTATCACCCCAACCCCCTGAGGGAGCCTTGGGCTGCTTGGACCCCGCTATACTTAGAGTGAAGTGCAGAAGGCATACTTGTCCGAGTTTCCCATAATCCTTAGTAGGTTGGGCCCCAGGACGTCAGATGGTAAAGGTCCCAACCTCTACAGTTGGGCCCAGTAGCCACTGTGTGCCTCATGACCCTCTGAAAGAGGTTCAGACAATGTCCTTCAAGTTGGACTCCTTTGAATGCTTGTGGCAGGCCATCCTGAAAGTAAGGTTACTCTATAGTTATATCAGGTAGCAAAGTTGTCTAATTCAGTTTCTTCAGCAGCGTAGTGAGCTCCTACTTTATACAACACAACCCCCGAATGTTGACTGCTACAACTCAGCACTGCTTTGTTATATATCGCGCGACACAAGATTAGATTTAAATATTGCATAGGCTTGTGAGAGGGAGTTCATTTATCTCTTATACTGGGTTCATGTCTGCCAGAGTTTTACTGGACATCAAGATCTTCTGGTCCTCTTATGCTACCGAACACCCTTCCTGTTACAACAGATAGTTTCTTGATGTGAGAGCCAGCGCTACCATCGTGCTGGGGAGAGCCTCAGTAGTTTAATAAAAATCCCAAGGATTCCTTTCAGTGATCAGGCCCTCAGTCATCAAGCCGATGAGTCCGTGCTGCAGCACCGTGTGGTGTGAAACAGTCTCCTTTGGTATATCCTTCTAGGGGCCTTGGCTCATACTCCCTCAGGACCCAGTCGCAATGCACCCCTGTATTGTGACATTTGTGCAAAAAGCGGATAATTATGGGAAGCCGTTCATGTCAGAAGTACAGCTTCCTATAGAGGACACCTCCTGAAATGCATAGCTTACTACAAAATGAATATGACACACACCAGAATGAATGTACTATGTGGCAAAATAATTATGATACCTGGCAGAGTGAATCTGAATTGAACCAAAACAAATTTGACAACTAGCAGAGTGAATATGCTTAATATGAATAACATTCACCAAACTTATTAAGAAATATACTGAATTATATATAAGTCATACTGAAATCATTGTTGGCCCTTACGGTAAACAATAAAGCAATCAATTAAACAAATACAATATTAATTCATTAGAATGGGACATTTCTTGAAATGATTGACATATGCAAGAGGAATATGACATACATTGAAATGAATATGACAGATTGAAATTAATATAAGGTACTTAAATTAATATATTATATTTTGAAAAGAAAATAATGCACATTGAAAATAATATAACGTACACTGAAATGAACATTAAACACGTTGCAATGAATTTGAATTGTGTTGAAATTAATACTACCCAGATGGCGATAAATATAAGACATATAGAAACGAATAGGAGATGATTGAAAATTAATATGGCTTGTGTTGAAATTAATGTAACCCATTGAATTGAAGTTGACATTCCGTCAAATGAGTATAACCAAAGCTGAAATTCTCATAACATTAGTTCAAATGAATTTGGCACGCCTTGAAATGAATGTGACACATATTCAAATGAAAATGATATATGTTAAAATTGATAAGTTGCATCTTAAAATTAATATTACAAGTGTTAATATGAATATGACATCCATTGAAATAAATATAACATTGATCGAAATGAATATAACACAAGTTAAAATGAATATGACAAGTTTAAATTAATATGACTTTTATTGAAATAAATTTGACATGTTTTAAAATGAATACGAGTAGCGGTAAAATGAACTTTTATTACAATGAATACAGCTTGCATTGAAAGTAATATGATATACGTTGACATGATTATGATATGTGTTGCAATGGATATGATTCATGTTAAAATTAAGATGTGTTAATATGAATGAGGCACCCATTGAAAAGAATATGACACACCCTAAGATGAATATGACATGCACTCATATGCATGAATATGAGCTTCACTGAAATTAATTCAACATGTCTTAACCGCTTAAGTGCGGGCGTCGGCCACTGGCCAACGCCCACACTACCTCCCTGGTGCGGGACACGACCAGTGGCCGACACCAGGGAGGGGGTTAATAAATCCTCTGGTGCGTCGCACCCGAGGATTTATTATTTTATTTTATTTATCCCTGGGAGCAACGGAAGCTCTTCCGTGTCTCCCCCCGCCCCCCACCCGCCCCTTTGTGACGTCAGCATGCCGCGAGGCGCACTGACGTTACAATGTTGATTTCCCCATCGGAGCAGGAAGCAGCTTGCGGCCGCTTCCTGCTCCGATGGGGAAAACAGCCACAAACGGCCTTCCCCACGTTTGGGAAGGCCTCGTAAGAAAGGGGAGATTTTCCCCTTTCTTACGAGGCCTTCCTGAAAGTGTTTTCTGGCCCCTGACCGCAGCACAGCTGTGATCGAGGGCCAGGAAACAGTTTCAGGATGGCCTCGTAAGAAAGGGGAGAGTCTCCCCTTTCTTACGAGGCCTTCTGAAAGTGTTTCCTGGCCCCCGATCGCAGCACAGCTGCGATCGGGGGCCAGGAAACACCACTAGACACCAGGGATTTCACTTGGGGGGGTCAGCCCCCTCAGAAAACGGGACGCCCCCCCTGCCACCCCCCCTCCCCCCCCCCCACCCACAGGCTTATTTTTTTTTATTTTTTTATTTTTAAAGGTAGGTGCCACCTGGAGGTATATTTTTTTTTTTTAAATAAATTAAAAAAAAATGGACAGGGGCAATATTTTTTTTAGTTGTTGTAGGGTTTCCCTGGGGGCCATTTTGGCCCCCAAGGAAACCATACAACAACTAAAAATAAATATATATATATATATATATATATATATATATATATTTATATATATATATATAGATATATCTATGAACATGGATATATCTATAGATAGATCTATAGATATATGTATATATATATATATATATGTATATATATAGATCTATCTATAGATATATCTATGTAGATAGATATATATATATAGAGATAGATCTATATATATATCACTTTTGTCAATATGTGTGTGGTTTCCCTGGGGGCTGCGATCGGCCCCCAGGAAAACCAGACCCATATATAAAAGTGATATATATATGTATATATATATATTTATACATAGATTTGCCACCAATTGTCTTGCAGTTGCAGCTTGCGTCTTCAAAGCAATGCACATACTTCAACTGACGCTTTTCAACTGTAGCTTTTAGGCAGCAATAAAAAAGTCAAGTAAGTATTGTGATTATGTTTCTGCTACAAAAGGGTCAGACTTGTCTAGTGGCAGTTTTAGTGCCATAAAGAAGCACAGAAGGTTTATATGCCTACTGCAAAGAGCAAATCTGTATTTTATGTAAATAGCTGAGTACATTAGTAAAGTCAGCCATTACCTGCGCTATAATACAAATTAAATGTATGTGCGGGGTGGAGGGCGGCTATGGAGAGATGAAGGGCACTTTTGCTGGGTGGTAATGAGGGAATCCGAGGAGGAGGGAGTGGGAGCACCAATAATGATTGTTGGACTGGGCGCAGGAGGTGCTAAAGACTGTGACGAATGGTATGTGACAAAGTGTTTTTTGAGTGTCTTGAAACAACGTGCTGATTGAGGGAAGAAGCACAGGTAAGGTGGCCTCTACTGTTGCACGTATCTCACACGCACCATCGATTTTGTGACTGTCTACGTAGGCGAGTGTTTTAGAGCAACAGTTTAGCCAATAGCAGAGATGGTATCTTGATGGATGACTGCTGCCGTCACTCGGGTTATAGAGGACAGCTCTGACATAGGATCAGAGACTGAGACATCAGATACTGAGACAGCATCTGAGAGATAGGACAATGGCGCAGACTCTGGGAATGATTTTTCAGTCGTCGGAGTTCCATTCGATAACTTCTCTTCCAGTACATTATGAGGGAGGTGATGAGGACAGTCCTGCTGTCCCTTCGCAAGCAGTCTGTGCAACTGGGTAATAGTGGGTTAGCCCAACCCAGAGAGCAGGTGAATGCGGCGGCAAGCAGAGAGAGAGAGTGCTCTCTTGGGAGCTCCCCAATTTAGTTCAGCCCGAAATTCCACCGCCCAATTCGTATTGTGGAGACATCAAAATTATCTATCGCAAAACAAACTGGTTTTGTAAGGCAGGCACCTGTGTTTTTGGTCCTGGGTTCGGCGGCCATATAGAGAAACACACTACACCCAAACATTTATGGAAACTAGACATTCGGGGGAGTCCACAGAGGTGTGACTTGTGCGGATTCCCCAAAGTTTTCTTACCCAGAATAGCCTGCAAAGCTGAAATGTTGAATAGAAACTCTATTTTTCTCGCATTTCTGTCACACAAACTACAGGAATATGCTGGGATCCACAAAATTCCTACCACCCAGTGATTCCTCACCAGTCCTGATAAAAACACTACCCCACTTGAGTGCCTACACCTAGTGTCTGCGTCAGGAATGGATCACCCCAGGGTCAACAGCTGCCTCATGTAAGGACCAACATTGACCGTTGTGTGATCTATTCCTGTTGCGGGCACCAGGCCTACCCACACAAGTGAGGTACCATTTTTATCGGAAGACTTGGGTGAATGCTGGGTGGAAGACAATTTGTGGCTCCTCTCAGATTCCAGAACTTTCTGTCACCGAAATGAGAGGAAAAGGTGTTTTTTGGGCCAAATTTTGATGTTTGCAAAGGATTCTGGATAACAGAAACTGGTCAGAGCCCCACAAGTTACCCCATCTAAGATTCCCCTGGGTTTCTAGTTTTCAAAAATGCGCTGGTTTGCTAGGTTTCCCCAGGTGCCGGCTGAGCTAGAGGCCAAAATCCACAGGTAGGCACTATTTTCTTTGAAAAAAATGGATGTGTCCACATTGTGTTTTGGGGCATTTCCTGTTGCGGGCGCTAGGCCTATCCACACAAGTGAGGTATCATTTGTATCGGGAGACTTGGGGGAACACTGGGTGGAGGGAAATTGTGGCTCCTCTCAGATTCCAGAACTTTCTGTCACCAAAATGAGAGGAAAAAGTGTGTTTTTGGCCAAATTTTGATGTTTGCAAAGGATTCTGGGTAACAGAACCTGGTCAGAGCCCCACAAGTCACCCCATCTTGGATTCCCCTATGTCTCTAGTTTTCAAAAATGCACAGGTTTGGTAGGTTTCCCTAGGTGCCGGCTGAGCTAGAGGTCAAAATCTACAGGTAGGCACTTAGCAAAAAGCAGCTCTGTTTTCTGTCAAAAAATGGGATGTGTCCATGTTGTGTTTTGGGGCATTTCCTGTCGTGGGTGCTAGGCCTACCCACAAAAGTGAGGTATCATTGTTATCGGGAGACTTGGGGGAACGCTGGGTGGAAGGAAATTTGTGGCTCCTCTCAGATTCCAGAACTTTCTGTCATTGAAATGTGAGGAAAACGTGTTCTTTTAGCCACATTTTGAAGTTTGCAAAGGATTCTGGGTAACAGAACCTGGTCAGAGTCCCACAAGTCACCCCATCTTGGATTCCCCTAGGTCTCTAGTTTTACAAAATGCACAGGTTTGGTAGGTTTCCCTATGTGCCGGCTGAGCTAGAGGCCAAAATCTACAGGTAGGCACTTTGCAAAAAACAGCTCTGTTTTCTGTCAAAAAATGGGATGTGTCCACGTTGTGTTTTGGGGCATTTCCTGTCACGGGCGCTAGGCCTACCCACACAAGTGAGATATAATGTTTATCGGGAGACTTGGGGGAACATAGAATAGCAAAACAAGTGTTATTGCCCCTTATCTTTCTCTACATTTTTTCCTTCCAAATATAAGAGAGTGTGAAAAAAAGACATTTATTTGAGAAATGCCCTGCAATTCACATGCTAATATGGGCACCCCGGAATTCAGAGATGTGCAAATAACCACTGCTCCTCAAAACCTTATCTTGATACCATTTTGGAAATGCAAAGGTTTTCTTGATACCTATTTTTCATATATCAAATTAATTGCTGTTTACTCAGTATAGAATGAAAAACAACTGCAGGGTGCAGCTCATTTATTGGCTCTGGGTACCTAGGGTTCTTGATGAACCTACAAGCCCTTTCAAAAGTCTGACATCGCAGGAAAAAGTTACAGAGTAAAACATAAAGAAAAATGGCTGTTGTTTTCAGCTCAATTTCAATATTTTTTTATTTCAGCTGTTATTTTCTGTAGGAAAACCTTGTAGGATCTACACAAATGACCCCTTGCTGAATTCAGAATTTCAGCTAGTTTTCAGAAATGTTTAGCTTTCCGGGATCCAGCATTGGTTTCACACCCATTCCTGTCACTAACTGGAAGGAGGCTGAAAGCACCAAAAATAGTAAACATGGGGTATGTCCCAGTAAAATGCCAAATTTGTGTTGAAAAATGTAGTTTTCTGATTCAAGTCTGCCCGTTCCTGAAAGGTAGGAAGATGGTGATTTTAGCATCAGAAACCCTTTGTTGATGCCATTTTCAGGGAATAAACCACAGGCCTTCTTCGGCAGCCCTTTTTTCCCATTTTTTATGGGAAAAAAAGAAATGTTCACTGTATTTTGGCTAATTTCTTAGTCTCCTCCAGGGGAAACCACAAACTCTGGGTACCATTAGAATCCCTAGGATGTTGGAAAAAAAGGACACATATTTGGCGTGGATAGCTTATGTGGACAAAAAGTTATGAAGGCCTAAGCGCAAACTACCACAAATAGCCAAAAAAGGGCTCAGCACTGTGGGGGGAAACGGCCCAGCAGCTAAGGGGTTAAACTGAATATGACCAATGCTGAAATTAAAATAAAACTTGTCAAAATGAATATGTTATGCTTTGAAACGGGTATGATACAGAACAAAATAAATATTGCATATATTGAAATGAATATGACCTAAGTTGAATGGATATGACCCGTGTTAAAATTATTATGACAGATGTTAAGGTGAATATGACATCCATTGAAATGAATGACATTCATTGAAAGGAATATGACACAAGTTAGGATGAATATGAGCCACTTTAAAACGAATATGACACCTGGTGAAATTAATATGGCCCACATCAAAATTAATATGACATTCAATAACATGAATATGACACTTTTTGAAATGAATATGAACCTGTGAGATAAATGTAGCAAGCTTTGAAATGAATTAAACACATATCGAAATGAACACAAGCCATGTTTAAATGATTATGACTGCTGTTTAAATGAATATGGCTTGCACTGGACTTATATTGATTTGCTTTAAAATTAATATTACATATTGAAATCAATATTAAATATTCCTAAAGGGTAGGATATGAACAAAAATTAATTAGCTAAAATTAATATACCACACATTTAACAGAATATAAAACAAGGACCCAGCCTTTACCTTGCATGTTTTAAATGCATCAATTTACAATGCAGTTAAGTATTTCTACATTTGCCACATAGCACTTTATCACACAGGTAAGTCTTTTTGTAAATAACATGACTTTTTTATGTGTGCAGAGAGCTAAAGGGAGGTGTTAGAAATGGGGTCTCTAGTTGGCAGTGGGTGGCACCCTTTCCAAGTATGGACCCTCACTCTAGTCAGGATAAGGGAGTCACACAGCTAAGATAGCCCCTGCTCACTGCCTTGGTAGCTTGGCATGAGCAGTCAGTCTTATCTCAGAGGCAATGTGTAAAATATTTGTATACGCACACAGTAACACAGTGAAAACACCACAAAAGCACTCCACACCAGTTTAGAAAAATAACCAATATGTATCTGAGTTAAACAAGACAAAAACAACAAAAATTCCAACGTACACAAGCAAAGGTACGAATTTCAAAGATTAAGGGCCTCACTGCGAGTTTGGCAGTCCATGAACCACCGTATTACGATGCTGGCGGTATCATTGGGGAAAGCTGTCCCGCTGGCACCACCAGGCAGCGCAGGTCACCGCAATGTCGAGGCAGGCCAAACAGGCTGACGGAGTGAGATTTTCAGACGCAAGTGTTATGATGTTGCCTCCCGCCAACTTGACCGTGCCAGTCCAACCACCACATCCTAGTAGGTGTAAACAGAATGCATAAAGGAAGCCACTCACCTGTAGGCAGCATTACACTTCCTGTGCCACCATGGAGCCCCTCACACACGTCCTGCCGCAGGTGCTGCTCATCGATGGACCCACACAGCACCCACATTGCAACACAATGGAAGGTCAATGGGATGCACAATGGTTTGTGAAACAACTATCTAAAACTCACAATGCAAACAATACCTGCGCAATAGGGATGGCAGCATCAGGAGCATTCGTAGAAGGATGCTGCCCTAGGACACATTTCACTTTGCACAGTTCACTAAAACAGCGTTTGCATAGGAACTCGCCCTTCATGTATCTCGGGGACAAACAATATTTGAGCCAAGTGACATGCCTATCTGCCAAATGTGTAAGTGCAAGTCAAGAAAGCTCAGACAACAGCAACAGTATGGGCATACATCTAGATGAAGTAGCTGTAAGGTACACACATCAAAATAGACACATGGTCAGTCAAATGCAAAGGAGGCTACCACAATTGAACACCCTCTATGTGGGGACAAACAAAACTCTAGCTCCCACACATGAGATGAATGTACAATCCATATCGGGGACAAATCTAACACCATACATGAGGACATTGGCCAACACAAGATGAAATACTTACCCTAGCACACATACCACAATGACACCCGATTGGATCAACACCCACACATCCGTACAATGAACATCTACCTTTGTCTAGGGTGACACCAGCACTGCCTACAAAGTCAGATATTGCAAACAACAGAAAATTGATTTGCAATCAGGGTGAAACACGTGCAACTATAGGCATAGAACATAAGTTACTCAGGAGAAACATAAAGGTAGAATGGTAATGGGAGGACAAATGTGTACCCAGCAAAACAATAACTTGGGTTTATTCAATTCAAATGCTGAAGAGAAAAGGCCATTGACCAGTCCATATGAGCCCATGCACCTTACTGTGCCCAACCTTGACTCCAATCACTGCCAGGGAACCTCCACAGGAAGGAGTATCATGTCAGCAGGCAGACACCTCAGAGCTCATCCTTGGGTGTGGTCGGATTTGGGATGGGTGGGTTTGGATTGGGGACTTTTTCTTCTGAGGTGTGGGCTTCTTCTTGTGGGGAGAGGGGTGTGGGTCCTTGCAGGGAGCAGGTGTAACAGGAGGGGACTTGGATGTGAAAGGGATGCGTTGGGATGTGGGTGGGTGCCTCTTGGGTTTGGGAGGGGGTTTGAAGGTAACAGGGGAAAGGGCAAGGTTTAAAAGGAAACTCTCCTTGGGAAAACAGGTAGGGTCATTAGAAGGTTTTGGGTATTTGGAGGTGAGGGAGTGGTGGGCTTGTCAGTGGGTGTAAATGCCTTGAGTGTGTGCGTGTGTGCGTGTGTGAGGTAAGCTTGTATTTGGGTGGTGTCTGCTGTGTGTGTGAGTTTGGGCATTTGTGTGTCTTGTGGGCTGGAAGGTGGAGGTGCTGAGTGCTGTGAGAGTGGTAAATGTATGTATTTGTTGGGGTGGTGTCTGTGGGCATGGTGGATGTTGTGGATGTTTCTGTGTGGGTTGGGGTGTGTCTGTGGGTATGGTGGATGTGGTGGATGTATATGTGGGTGTTGGGGTAGTCTCTGCGGGTATGGTGGATGTGTCTGTGAGTGTTGTGGTGGTGTCTGGGGTATGGTGTCTGAGGTGTTTGGGTCCATAAGTTCTGAGCTGTTGTCTTGGTATATAGTGGATGTGTCACTGGGTGTTGTAGTGGTGTCTGTGGGTATGGTGGATGTGGTGTGTGGGTTGGTGGGGGGTCTTTTGAAATGGTGGCTGATGTGGTGTCTGTGGGTGAATGTTGAGTGCCTGCATGCCAGTGTGTCCTATGGTGGTTGTGTCAATGTGTGCAGCTTGTGTGTGTTGAGGTGGGTGCATGCAGATGTGTCTGTGGGCTTAGGACAGGTAGGGGAATAGGGAATTTCGATTGGGAAGGGGGGATGGTGGGAGGGAGGAATGGGGGTGGATAGCTGCCATCAGTGAGGATGCCAGAGCCTGAAAAAGATCTCTGTAGGCCAGACATGCCACTATGAATGCCTTCCAGGATAGCATTGAGCATTTGTCTGCTGAAGTTGGCTTGCCGACCCCTGGATGCATTCACTATGGCAGTCTGTTCCACAGAGATACTCCTCAGGAGATTAATAGCCTTCTCACTCAGGGCAGCAGGGGTAACAGGGGCTGGGGCTGAGGTGCCTGGAGCAAAGAAACGCCTACCCTCTTGGGTGAGTGGGCATGGCCAACTGGATAGGGAGCAACAGGGAGGGTGGTGAAAAAACTGCGGGTGACGGACAAGAAAGGTATGGGAGCAGGTCCTGATGTGTCTGCCACCACTAGGGAGTGGCCACTGGAGGTAAAATCTGAAGATGACAAGGTTGATTCTGTGTCCTCTGTGGTACTCCCCTCACCCTCCAGGCCACTGGGTTCCTCCTGTCGGTGGTGTCACGACTGGAGGTACTGTGACCAGATGCTTTCCCACTTGGTTGCGCCCTGTCTCCTTCACTTGCCTGGGATGATGCTGCAAATACAAAGGGGAAAAGGGTCACCACATGCTCCTGACCATATTTGAACAACAACTGTAATTAGCAAACATTACCATGACGTCAAGTAGGCCCCAGCAACAAACTACATCAAAGTGGTTCCTACATGTACCATACCATATGCATGCATCTCACATGAACTGCCAACAGTTGCCCACAGGAAAATCAGGATCTCTGACAACTCCAATTGCATGGGTGAAGTTGTGCAATCACATTCACAATTAGGAGACCATATCACCTTCAATGCTTTGCCTCATGGAGCATACCTCAGTTACCTATTGTCATACAACAGTAGGCCAATGCAAAGTTCATTCCGACAGATCCCAGACAAGGTCACACAGACATCTATTTGTCACATTCACAATAACACAACAATAAAAAAATGATGATCCAAATCCTGCTATGTTGCTGACAGCAGTTCAGTATCCTGAAGAAGGTGACATGGAAATACTCATGTCACACTGGAAACATATCAACAATCCACACTTCACCATATGTAAATTGTCCTAATGGAGTCATGGATGTAGTACTAATGTTGCCCAGATATACTACATATCTTGCATGGAAATGTACACTGTAGACAAAATGTGCAAATTGTCAGGGATACATGTCTCTAAATTCCACAACACATGAACCAGCTACCCCAGGGAAATCTCCACTACTGAAAGGCATCCCTTACAATGACATATTCTGATTGAATCAGTAGAAGCCATTAGTCCTTTGTATGTTGGAGAGGCCCAGAGATTTGCAAGTATGTGTAAAAGGCCCTCAACATGTTGCCCATTGGTAGGCTACATCTTTGTCTCCATTTTGGTCCTGCAAACGCAGATGTCCATGGATGAATGGTTGTATCCAAGCACATGTGATTCCAACATAACAGCAAGTCATTCCATGATGCATGCCAACAGTGAGTTAACAATTCTTTCCCATTTCACATGTACAGTGCACTTTGCCACACAATGCCACATTAATGGCATGGAAATGCACATTGTGTGTAAAAACTCTTATCCTACCTGTCATGTCCCTCATTGCTACTGCAGTTATACATGCCAAATGACATGCAATGACGGGTGAGGGTATATGTGAGCCACCAATCACTGGTGACACACTCCTGTCTATGGCACCACATGAAATGTAGCCCTGATGCATATGTCCAATTCCAAAGACAGGTTTGCATGCAAATATATGTGAGGGAATACTGAAATCATCCCATGAACACAGGTAGACAATGCATGAAACAGCATTGTACACATTTTGTCAAAAGAGAACTGGACACATTGCAGTTTTGTGACATTATTTGTGTTGTGACTTACCAGACTGTACTCCCCCAGGTATTCCTGTCAAGCACTGAGGATGCAGGATGGCCAAGATCTTCTCCTCCCAGGGAAAGAGTCTTAACAGGACACTAGGAGGGCCACTGCTAGTCTTCTTGGCCTCCAGCTGCTGCCTGGAGACCAGGGAACGGACCTTGCCCCTGAGGTCGTTCCACCTCTTTCTAATGTTCTCCTTTGTGCATGCAGTGGTGTCTACAACATTCACTCAGTCAACTATCCTGACAACGTTGCAATTTTCCTACTGAGAGGTGTGTGGTGGACTTGGCTCCAAACAATTGTGGCTCTACTCTAATGATTTCATCCACCATGACTCTCAACTCATCCTCTGAAAATCGTGTGTTTTTGGCCCGTGACATACCTGGAAATTAAAGGGGGTGGCAGTGACTAACTAAACAAGACAAATGAATATGGGAAAAAAATAGACGATGTGTGTGAAAGGTGTAAAATGGGATGGGGAAAAAAAGAAGTGCCTTATGATAAAAAATGGGCGAAATGTTGTGTGGTTTGTCTTGCTGTTCTGCACTGGAAATGCAAATGATTGTGGTCTGTGAAGGGATGTGTTTTACAGTGTCCTTTGCAGGTGTGTCCCCTTGGCCAATTTGTGTCAGCTGTGCTGTTTTTATATTCATCCAGTGTGCACTAGTCTGTTAGTCTGTGGTGGCTGACCGCCATGCAGGGACCACCATGGCAACTGTGTGTTTGTAATAGGCTCGGTGTTTGGTTATGATGCTGATAGTTTGATTCCGCGCTGCTGCGCTGCTGGCGGTCTGACGTTTTTGCTTGGTGGACAGCGGTCCTGTCTGTATGAATCGTAATATGGTGGTCTGGGGACCACCAGCGCAGCAGTCTTTTTGGAACCGCAAACATGGATTCTGGTGAACCGAACGCTGATCTCGTAATCAGGCCCTAAATCTTAGCATAGCGCTTAGAAGCACAGTAGCTCCAACTGGGGCCATCCAACTGGGGCCATCACAACGTCATGACGGAGTCATTCACAACAGTCCAATGCCACTCGCGTGGGAGTTTGGGCTGGTCACAGAGTCAGAAGGACCTCAGGTACAGTACCTTGGAAAATGAGGAAACAAAGACTTTGCACGGAGTCAGGGAGGTGAGGTGTCACTGGAGACAGTGTGGTGTTGGTTCCTTACTGCTACCAGGGGAAGGGAGGCAACAGTTCCTTACTGCTAGGCAGGAGAGGTGAGGCATTGGTTCCTTAGGAATGCATGGGAGGTAATGCGGCATCAGTAGCGAGGCATCGGTTCCTTTAAACAAGGTGGAGTCGATGAATCCAGCAGGTCAAGACATGAGACGTGAACTACACAGTGCACAATCACACCATGGAGCCACAGGTGCTACAGTGGAGTTGGGTGTCACGGGTGTCAGTGTCACTGAGGTGGCATCGGGCCTGTGGCATCAGTCTCGGTCTTTGTGCTCAGTGGGTACCATGGCTGGGGCCCAGGCAGCTGTGCGGAGTTGGACAGTGTATCTGTGCCGAAGTCGCTCTGGAGACGATGTACATGGTTTCTTCTTGGTTGCACCAGAACTTACTCCCAAGGGCTCAGGAACTGGATTTAGCACCACTTGGCAATTCAGGACTCTCAGCAAGAGAGCCCAGTACTGGCAGATTAAGTATTTGATGTCCCTGAGACTTCTTATCAAGAGGCAAGCTCAGTCCAAGCCATTAGAGAACCCTTGGAAGCAGGATGTAGAAAGCAAAGTGCAGTTCTTTCACTCCCAGGACAGAAGCAGCAAGCAGCAGACCAGCACAGCAAAGTAACAGGCACAGTAGCAGTCCCTCCTACAGCATCTAGTGCTTCTTCTCAACAGAATGTCCTCATTCCAGAAGTATTCTAAATCTGTGGGGTCAGGGGTCCAGTACATTTACCCATTTCTGCCTTTGAAGTAGGCAAACATCAAAGAGAAGTCTTTGTAGTGTACAAGACCCTGCCTTTTGTGCCCTGGCCCCAGGCACACTCCAGGGGATTGGCGACTGCTTTGTGTAAGGACAGGCACAGCCCTATTCAGGTGCAACTTTCACCTCCTCCCGCCACTCTAGCTTAGAAAGACCCATCGGGTTAGGCAAGGCACAGCTCAGATCCCTTTATGTGGCTGTCTTGAGTGAATTCACAAACAGCCCAACTGTCATCCTGACCCAGACCTGTATTCCACAGGCAGAGGCACAGAATGGTTAAGCAATAAAATGCCCACTTTCTAAAAGTGCCATTTTCAAATTACAATTTAAAGTTGTGAGTTCAGAGACCCCCGGCTCCATAACTCTATCTGCTCCCAATGTTAAATTACACTTAAAAGATATTTCAAGGTAATCCTCATGTTACCCTACAGGGAAGGAAGGCCTTGCAATAGTAAAAACCACATTTAGCAGTATTTCACTATCAGAACATGTAAAACACACCAGTATGTGTCCTACTTTTTAAATACACTGAACCCTGCCCATGGGGGTACCTTTGGCCTACCCTAGGGGTGACCTACATGTAGTAAAATGGAAGGTTTGGGACTGGTAAGTAGGTGTATTTGCCAAGTCGAAATGGCAGTTTAAAACTGACCCCCCACACACACTGCAGTAGCAGGTCTGAGACATGTTTACAGGGCTACTCATGTGGGTGGCACAATCAGTGTCACAGGCCAACTAGTAGCATTTGATTTACAGGCCCTGGACACACACAGTGCACTATACTAGGGACTTACCGGTTAATCAAATATGCCAATCATGGATAAGCCAATCATCAATACAATGTAAATGAAGAGCACTTGCCCTTTAGCACTGGTCAGCAGCGGTAACGTGCCCAGAGTCCTAAAGCCAGCAGAAACAAAATGCAGCACATAGTGAAAAACATATATTAGTTTTAGTTAATTCATTTTTGTTCAGATCATGTCCTTTCTGAATATGTAATATTAATTTCAATATGTAATGTTAATTTTAAAGCAAATCAACATCAGTTCAATGCAATCCATTTTATTTAAACAGGGGCCATATTCATTTAAACATGGCTTGTGTTTATTTCGATATGTGCTTTATTCATTTCAAAGCATGCTACATTTATCTCACATAGTTTCATATTAATTTAAAAAAGTGTCATACTCATTTTATTGAATGTTATATTAATTTTGATGTTGGTCATATTAACTCTACAGTATGTCATATTCATTGTAACATGTGTCATATTGCTTTCAATGAATGTGATATTCATTTCAATGGATGTCATATTCACCTTAACATCTGACATAATAATTTTAACATGGGTCATATCCATTTCAACATAGGTCATATTCATTTCAATATATGCAATATTCATTCTGATGTGTGTCATATTAATTTCATAGCATAACATACTCATTTTGATACGTTTCATATTAATTTCAGCTTTGTTCATATTCAGTTTAAGGCATGATGAATTAATGTCAAAGGGGCTCATATTCATTTCGATGCATGTCATAATCATCTTAGCATATGTCATATTCCTTTCAATGGATGTCTCATTAATAATAACACATCATATTAATTTTAACATGAATCATACCCATTGCAACACATATCATCATAATATCAATGTGTATCATGTTACTTTCAATGCAAACAATATATGTTTTGATAAATGTAATGTTCATTGCACATTAAATTATTTTCAGAATAATACCTTTTTATTTCAGTATCTTATATTCATTTTAATCAGTCATATTCATTCCAATGCATGTCATATTCCTCTTGGCACATGTCAGTCATTTAAAAAATGGCCCATTCTTTTTGATGACTATTGTATTTGTTTCAGTGATGCTTTATTGTTTACAGTGAGGGTCGTATTAATTTCAGTATGATTGATATATAGTTCAGTATATCTCTAATTCAATTCAGAGTATGAGTTATTCATATTAATCACTAAGGGCCAGATGTAGCAAAAATTTGCGAGTCGTAAATGGCCCGAATCGCAATTTGCGACCCACAAAATCGAAAATGGGATGCAAAAACCCCATTTCCGAATCGCAAATTGCGACGTGAGCCATTACTGACTCGCAAATTTTGCGAGCCCATTGTGCAACTCGCAAATAGGGAGACGCAATTTGCGAGTCGCAATCCATATGAAAAAGCCACTCGCAAATTGCGACTAGTCGCAAAAAGCCCATTTTGCACACCCAAATTACCACTAACTCAGAGCAGGTGGTAACCAGAACCAAAGTATAAAAGGAGACCCAGAAGGCATCTGGGTTACTCAAGATGGCTTAAATATATGTGATAACAAGGAGGAGGAGAGTCCACGCCGGCCGGCAGAGGAGGAGGAGGAGCCAGAGACAGGAGAGGATATACAGAACCAGGCAGACACTATTCCAACAAACTGAGGAGGAGATTTACGATAAATACAGACTCAGCAGTGCAGCAATATTAGAATTAATTGATCTACTCAATCCGCAGCTTCAACGACAGACTGTGCGCGGCAGCGCCATCCCCACACATGTGCAAGTGCTATGCTCACTGCACCTCTTGGCCTCGGGTAGCTATCAGGGGGTCATTGCTGTGGCAGGTGGGGTATCCCAAAGTGCACTCTCACAGTTCTTCAGATGTTTCTTAGATGCCATACTCACACACATGTCCAGATACATATACCTACCCAGGAATGAGGCAGAAATCAACAGCACCAAGTTGGAATTCTACAGAATTGCCAACTTCCCACATGTAATAGGGTGTGTGGACGGGACACATATACAAATCTGCCATCCTGCAAATCTGGAATATTTGTTCCGCAACCGGAAGTGTACCCACTCACTGAACATCCAGGTGGTATGTGACACCCATTATGTCATCACTGACATGGTAGCCAAATTTCCAGGGAGTACACATGACATATATTTTCAGGCACAGTGGGATACACCAACGCCTAGAACGTGGGGAGTTTGGAGACAGATATCTCTTAGGTATTGCTGCAGACACCCTGAAGCCATACACACAGGTTACTGTTGAAACCATCCATGCCCTGCTAACATTGTTCATTTTTGCCACACAGGTGACAGTGCATATGCGCTAAGACCATGGATACTTACCCCATACCTAACACCCAGCATTGAAAATGAGAGGCGATATAACAGTGCACATAGGAGGGCCAGAAATGTCATAGAGAGGACCTTTGGACTGATAAAGGCGAGATTCCGATGCCTCCACAGAAGTGGAGGTGCGCTCCAGTATGACCCAATAACAGCTTTCAAGATAGTTGGCGCATGCACTATAATGCACAACATTGCCACCAGACGTGGGCTACAACTCACCCCTGAAGACCCAGATTCGGAGGATGACGAGCAAGAGCTACCACATCGCCAGCCTGGGGATAGAAGCATTGCAAATCAAGGCAGACAGAGACGGGACCACATTGCAAACCATTACTTTGGAAGGTACGTGGTAACTGTCACCACACACACTGATGTCACACACAAAGAGCCCAGTTGTGAAGTGGAACAAACAATACTTTTTATTAAGTGAACCTAATTAGTAAAGAACTGAACTTTTGTTAAGGGGCTGTAAATGTCCACCCTCAATGAGGACACATTCACTCCATGTGCCTCATGTGTCCTGCAGTGCTTGGGCTTAACACCTCCGCCTGGGACGCCCAGCATGGCTTGTGCTAGGTGTGTCAGCAGACACCTGACATGCACTGCCACTCCGCAAGACAAGTGTGTATGTGTCAGATGTGCTGCTGATGGTGGACCCCTCCTCATTGTACTGAGGTGCCTCTGCCGTGCCCCTAGCCACCTGTCTAGACTCCAGCATGTCCACAGCGTGGCTAATACGACCCAGTCCCCGAGCCACATCCCCTGCAAAGTGGCCCAAGTCCACCTGCAAGCTCACAGTATCGCGTGACAGCCCTGTGGTGTTCACTGCGAGACGGCCGATGGATGCAGCCATGCGGTCCAATCTCTGTACCAGTTGCCGCTCACGGCGCCTTGCACTCTGTCTCTCTGACAACAGTTCTGTCACCAGTTGCCGTATGGATAGAGCAAGGTCACCGACATTTTTGTTCAAACGTGTGAAATGTGTGTTCACTTGTGCCAGCCCATTTGTGAAATTATGCTCCATCCGTTGCATTGCCCCAGAAATGATTCTCATCTACCTTGTTTGCAGCAGCTGACCAGATATGAGGGCTGCCTCAGCTGCAGATATGGATGAGTCACCTATATCCTCCTGGGACAATGCTTGGACATGGAGTCTGCGACGCGGTGGTGCTTCGGGCTCCTGCTGTCTGACACTGTGGCTGGGACCAGGTGCTGTGTCTATTTCCACCATGTCCATTTGTTCATCTGGAGGGAACTGTGGTGGCGTGGTGCTGGGCCCTGTAGTGGCTGCTGCAGACTCCTGCCCAGCCTGTGGGCTGCTTTCTTCACCCTGGACGGTGTGGCTGGTGGGGGGTGTCTTGTGGGAGACCTGTGGGACATAGGGAACACACTGTCAGTATCTAACATCTGTTGTATGCCTCCTATTAAACAGTTGCCTATAAGCTGACTACTGTACTACATTGCCCATAATGCACCATTCTGGTGGTTGCAAGTCTGGAATGGAGCTAGTTTGGTTGTGCATGCTGCTGTGTACTGGGTGGGTGGGGGTTTAGCATTTATGGGTGTACATGCATGTTTCATGGTATTCACTTTTTGTTGTCACTGACGTGTCCAGTACTCCCATTTCTGACACTGCCTTGGGCTCAAGGGTCTGTTCTACCAGTTCCTCCATGGCTGTGGGTGGTGGGATGGTGGATGGGCCTCCTCCTGTGCCTCTCATCTCCCTGAGGCGCTCTGCCACCCTCTTCTTTGTCCTGGAGCACAGGTCATACCACATTTTTTTCATTTCCTCTATACTTCTGTGGCTCACCCCTATGGCGTTGACCCTCTCCTGGATGTCTTGCCAGGTTCTCCTCTTTTCCGTGTCTGGAACACTCAGGGCAGCCTTTCCAAACAGCTGGTCATGGTGCTGGCAGCATTCCTCTGTCAGCACCTCAAGTTCCTTTTCAGAGAACTTCAATTTTCTCTTCCTGCCTGAGTCTTCCATTGTTGCTGCTGTTCCTCCAGGTGGTTGCTCAGCAGTTAGAAAAGGGTGTGGTCCTCCCTCCTTCCAGGTGTATTTGATATCTTCCTGGCTCTGATGTCATCAGCAAGAGCCAGGAAGTGTTTTTCCAACTGTTTTGCTGCACCTGCATGCAATTTGCGGCACAGTCGCAATTTGTGACACCCACTCGCAATTTGCGAGTCGGTTTTTAGCGAGGTCGCAAAAAGAGACCTCGCTAACAGCAGACTCACAATCTGCGGTGTGACTTCATTTGCGAGTCGCAAAATGAAGTTGCTTTTTCTTGTTGGATACTATTTTGCGAGTTGGAAATTGCGAGTCGCAACGACTCGCAATTTCCGACTCGCAATTTTTTGGCTTCCTACATCTGGCCCCTAAGTAGCATATTCACTCTGCCCGGTTTCATATTTGTTTTGGTTCAAGTCATATTTACTCTGCCAGGTATCATATTTATTTTGACACATAGGCGGTGATTCTAACCGCGGCGGGCGGTGGTCGCCGCCCGCCATGCGGTTACCGCCAAATGACCGCACCGCGGTCACAAGACCGCGGCGGCCATTCTGGCTTTCCCGCTGTGCTGGCGGGCGACCGCCAAAAGGCCGCCCGCCAGCACAGCAGGAAAGACCCAGCAACGATGAAGCCGGCTCCGAATGGAGCCGGCGGAGTTGCTGGAGTGCGACGGGTGCAGTAGCACCCGTCGCGAATTTCAGTGTCTGCTAGGCAGACACTGAAATTCTTTTTGGGGCCCGCTTACGGGGGCCCCTGCAGTGCCCATGCCATTGGCATGGGCACTGCAGGGGCCCCCAGGGGCCCCGCGGCACCCCCTACCGCCATCCTGTTCCTGGCGGGAGACCCGCCAGGAACAGGATGGCGGTAGGGGGTGTCAGAATGCCATGGAGGATTCTCAAGGGCAGCGGGAAGTCGGCGGTACACCGCCGACTTTCCGTTTCTGGCCGCGGCTGAACCGCCGCGGTCAGAATGCCCAGCGGTGCACCGCCAGCCTGTTGGCGGTGCTACCGCGGTCATTCGCCCTGGTGGTTTTTACCGCCAGGGTTAGAATGACCACCATAGTACATTCATTCTGCTGTGCGTCATATACATTTTGCACCATGTTGTGCATTTCTGGAGGAGTGCTACATGGGGAGCTGTAATTTTGACATGAACGGCTTCCCATAGATAATGGTTCCTTAAAGCAAGGCAGCTCTTGTGGCTATTACAGCTTGTACGGGACTGGTTAGGGACCTATCACCTCTGCTCCCACCGCGCTAATCTCCCTTGGGGAAGACAGAATTACAAGAGGGTGTTTGCTCATCGCTAATCCAGCAGATGAGTTTTTGCTTAACCTCTCTGGATGATTTTTTCAGCCTCTGGGGAATTCCTGCTTCAGTTTTAAAGCATGGGGCTGTCTGACTATCCTGCTTTCACCGGTGAGTCCACTGCGGCTCTGGTAAACTGTCTAGGTCTCAGCTCCCTTGTGCTGTCTGATGCAGATCCCTGTGCTGCATTCCTTTTGTTGGCAGGGATCAGGGGTCTCCACTGCAGATGCTCATGAGCAATCCAGCATTCCAGTCTGGTTCTCTGTCCCCGGCGCACCCACTTGACCGAATCCCTGGAGCTGCAGCACACCCAGGGCCTCTATCCTTATCTAGCAGCCACGGCTCTCTCCGCCCTAGCGCTCGATCCCAGGCATCCTCCCAGCCAAGGGTTTGTGGAAAATGGCCCCCATCTCATCTCCGGGAGTCCCAACTGCCAAATTTGACAACTGGGGGCCGATTAGTAGCCTGATGGCACTGGAAGATGGGTGCTTATTTGGGCTTAGCATGGAGCGAGGAGAAAGCGCTCTCCCCATCTTGCCATCTTGGACACGCCCCCAAGAGAGAGGAAATGATCAACATCTTTGGGAGGTGTAAGGATGCCGTCATTGTCAGACACTACGTCTTACCTGATGTGATCCTTGACATGCTTCAGACTGAGAACAGGAGTTTGATTAATCTGCAGCCACTCCCAGGCTGTCACTGCCCCTTTTAGAATACTGGCTTCATTCTATTTCGAGGGACACTGAATCTATCCAGTTGGGAACGCCTGACAATGTTGCCATCCAGGGGCGGCTCCTTCATGGCGAAGGAGCGTCACCCCCCTGGCAAGGCCAGAAGCTGAAAGATAAAACAATATTTAATTATCGTTTTATCTTTCAATGTTCAGGGAGGGGCGGGCTGGGCCACAGGAGGTGGGAGGGACGATGAGGAGAGAGTGTGCCTAAGTGTGCATGTGTGTTTGGCCTGCCCTCTCAGGCCAGCCAAATATACATGCGCGCTGAGGTTTCTCCAGCCCGGCTGTGTTGAACAGCCGGGCTGGAGAACCTGCACAGACACTATGGTTGTGTTCAAGCGGTAATCCAAGCTGCTCAGACCGATCCTGACACTGCTTTCATTCTAGGTTTAGCATGAAAGCAGTGGCAGGATTGCTGGGGATCCTATGCTGGTGTCCCAGTGAATGCTGGGACACCAGAAGAAGAGGAGCGATGAGAGAGGCGGCAGGAGACGGCAGCGACAAGAAGAGGTACTTTTATTTTCTATCATTTTTTTATTCCCACTATTCCCGTCCCACCCCTTGAGATTTGCTGTGGCCGCCGCTGTTGCCATCTCCAAGTCTTGATGCCTACATCAGGTATTCTGAGGAATCAACAGAGGAGTATTCTAGTTTACTGCTCTGCCACAGTCACTGTTGGAAAAGCAAATGCTACATGTCAATAACCGCATCACAAACCATTTCAGCATTCTAATCATACAGCACTTCTTTTTTACAACAAGCTATATCGACCTGCAAGCTGTTTACAATGTCAATACCTTTCCTGAAAGCACACATGACATATACATCTTTTGACAGTCACCTCTTGCATGTCACATGTTGGCTGGCGATTTCAGTGACAACTGGCTCGTTTGTAAGTAACAACTCCATGATTGGGGCTATATGTGCCTCTCAGGGTGGCATCTCTAACATCTCTAACATACTTGATAATTACTACAACACAACACACACGTCCCCCCTCACTTCCACCTCATGTTGTAGACATGATGTTGGCGTGATGTATTAAATGTAACATTTCACTTTTCTGTATTTTTTGTAGGTGATTCCAGGTATGCTCTGTCTCCCCATCACCTCTGAACCTACAGATGCCCAGCTACACTACTTCACAGAGCACACACACATAAGCCATTATTGAAAACACTTTTGGGATCCTTTAGTCATGATTTAGATGTCTTGATCGCATGGAGTGCAGGGTGCTGGTGTACTTTCCAGAAGTTGTGTGCAAGATTATTTTAGCCTGTTGAACAAAAATTCTATATGCTAAGGCCTACATATAGAGTTTGATTCTGATCTAGTTTCACATCCATGAACCAGATGTGTGGAAAAGTGTAGAGTTCAAGGTCTACTGCTGCAGGATTGACCAGGTAACTTACTTTTTAGTTGCTAGTTTTGTTGCTGTGTTTATGAGGTTGATCAATCCCTTGTGGATAACGACTGGTGGATTACTACTGCAGTGTCCATATATACTGTTCTGAGATTATGTCAAACATATTAAAATACTGATTCTGTCAATCAACCATGAGAAGGTGTTTGTTACCATGAGGGTGTTTGATACCATGAGTTGGAAATTACTGCAGTTAACACTCAATGGGATGGGTATGTATGAAGGCTCCATAATGTGGATTCATTTGTGTGATAAGGTAGATTCATACACTAGAACTATTGCATGATTATGGACAAGGCAAAGTATGTTCACTGTCAAACAAGATTTATTTGGGGGGACGCAATAGGGGTGCCCTCTGACCCCAATGTTGTTTTCATTGGTGGTGGAGCCATTCTCTGAGGTAGTCCATGATGGGTTTACAACTAGAGGCATACCGCTGGTGGGCAAAGATTATTCCATATTATGATATGCTGATGATGAACAAGTTACTTGCCTTTGTTAAAGCTTTATCTGGTAGAAATTATGGGGGTCATTCTGACCCTGGCGGCCGGTGGCCGCCAGGGCCACCGACCACGGGAGCACCGCCAACAGGCTGGCGGTGCTCCCACGAGCATTCTGACCGCGGCGGTTCAGCCGCGGTCAGAAGCGGAAAGTCGGCGGTCTCCCGCCGACTTTCCGCTGCTCGGGGGAATCCTCCATGGTGGCGGAGCACGCTCCGCCGCCATGGGGATTCAGACACCCCCTACCGCCATCCTGTTCATGGCTGGAAACCCGCCATGAACAGGATGGCGGTAGGGGGTGCCGAGGGGCCCCCGTAAGAGGGCCCCAAAAAGAATTTCAGTGTCTGCCTAGCAGACACTGAAATTCGCGACGGGTGCTACTGCACCCGTCGCACTCCAGCAACTCCGCCGGCTCCATTTGGAGCCGGCTTCATCGTTGCTGGGTCTTTCCCGCTGTGCTGGCGGGCGGCCTTTTGGCGGTCGCCCGCCAGCACAGCGGGAAAGCCAGAATGGCCGCCGCGGTCTTGTGACCGCGGTGCGGTCATTTGGCGGTAACCGCATGGCGGGCGGCGACCGCCGCCCGCCGCGGTTAAAATCAGGCCCTATATCTGGCCGCAGATTCCTTATGTTAGAGTTATCTGCAGGGGCAGACTGGATTCAGTAACTTTTCTTGAGCAGTAACCCTGCTCGTTGATAGGTGGTCGAGTTTGGCTCCATGTGGTGTTCTTAGCTTCATCTACACTGGAAATGACATGCTGAGTGCCTATATAGGCACCAACCCAGTAGGTTGGCATCATTTTCTTTTTATGAATTTCCACGCCAGGAGCACAGAGACACAACGAAAACAGACCATTGGTGTGGAAAACTAGAGCCCTGAAAGGGGAAAATCCTGATCCTAGAAATCAGTTTACAGAGTGGGCAGAATGGGGAGCTCAGTAAGGAATCTGTGGCTACATAGAGTCTCAACCAGATAAAGTGTTACTGTTGCTCATCTGATAGAACCTTCTAGCTACAGAATAGATACCCAAGCAATACATTCCTGGAGGTGGGTCTGCAGACCAATTTGATAGGCAGGCAGTACAGCAGAACCAAACGGAAAAAGTGCCCATCCCTACAGACCTGACTGTCCAGGCAGTAGTGTTTTGAGAATGCATGCAAGGAAGACCAAGTTGCTCCTTGACAGATGTCCAGGACTAGAACTTCATGTGCTAACACAATGGTCACAGCTTTACCTCTAGTGGAATGAGCACACAAGATCTCAGGGGGTTGCTTCTTGGCCAATATGCAGCAGATCTTTACACAGAACACGATCCATCGGTATATGGTCTTCTTCTACATGGCCTTTATTTTATTCGCTCTGACATACCCCACAATGAGTTGACCATCCAACTGGAACTCTGGTGTGTGGTCAAGGTAGGATGACAATGTTTTGTGGGAACAGACCGTGAAGTCCTTCCTTCCTCCTCCTTGTAAGGATATGGCGGAGCATAAAAAGTAGGCAGAGTGATGGATTGGCCTATATGAAAGGAAGTGACCATGATTGGCAGAAAGGAAGCTCTCAAAGGAAGTACTAGTTAGTATGGGGAGATATTCAAATATGGAGACTTGTATGATAAAGCCCAAAGCTCACTGACCCTCTGTATAGATGTTATTGCCACCAGGAAGGCCATCTTGATGGTAAGGAGCCTGAGAGGACAATTATGCAAAGGCTCAAAGGGATTGAACATAAGGAAAGTAAGGACAAGGTTGAGGTCTGACTGAGGCACACTGAAAGAATGTGGAATAGACGTAAACCTTTTAAGGATCTATTTACAAAAGGTGATTTGAAGAGGGATGGCTGGTTAGGCAACCTCATGAAAGCTGAAATGGCAAATAGATAGCCCTTTAAAATTACAGGAGGAAAATGTGAAAAAGGGGACCAGAAAGAGCATCATTCTGTTTTTCCATACATCATGCCACACATTTTCTCCAACAGCATTTGTGGAGGAACGCCTGTCTCCCAAAATAATGTTGCAGACTTAGGAGGAAAATCGAAAGTTGTCAACTGTCGCTGCTCATTCTCCACAGAAGAAGGCAAATGTTTGACAGGTTCGGATGGAGAACCCTCCCCTAATGCTGTGACAGAAGATCCTCCCGAAAGGGGAAGCGTGATCTGAGGACCCATAGCCATGCTCAACAGTTCCGGACAGCAAACTCTCAGTGCCCAGTTCGGAGCCAAGGATGACGTGGACCTGGTCTATGCTGATCTTCTTGAGAACTCTAGGCAGGAGTAGTGTGGGGGAAAGACATACAGGAGGCATGAGTTCCACTTGAGACAAAAGGAATCTCTAAGCATGAGCCATAGTGGTAACACCAGCACACAAAACCTCTGACATTATGTATTTTCAGTGGTGGCGAACAGATCTAATGAAGGCTCTTGCCACTGCTGAAAGATACCTTGGGCCTCCTCTGGGTGGAGATGCTATTTGTGATCCGCTAGGCATCTGCGGCTGAGTTTGCCTGCCCTGGAGTTCAGAGAGCTCACCAGGTGTTGAACCACCAAGGATATGCCCTAACATTCCAGCCATGTCCAGAGATACAGAGCCTTTTGACAAAGGTCCACAACACCCACCCTAGCCTGTTTATTGCAGTACCACATGGTAATGGTGTTGTTCCTGAATACCTGCACTATCCTTCCCTGGCAAAATGTCCTCAGTCCAGAGGTGTTCTAAAGTTGTATCTCAAAGACCCAATACTTATATTCATTTCTGCCTTTGAAGTTGGCCATCTTCAAAGTAAAGTCTTTGTAGTTCACAAGACCCTGCCTTTCCCGCCCTGGCCCCAGACACACTCCAGGGGGTTGGAGACTGCTTTGTGTAAGGACGGGCACAGCCTTCTTCAGGTGCAAATATCAGCTCCTCCCATCACTCTAGCCTAGGAAGACCTATCAGGATTTGCAGACACCTCAGCTCCCTTATGTGATTGTCTAGAGTGAATTCACAAACAGACCAACTTTCATCCTGACCCAGCCGTGTATTCCACAGCCAGACAGTGGCACAGAACGGGTAAGCAAGAAAGTGCACACTTTCTAATGTGGCATTTTCAAACTTACAATTTACAAACAAACGTCACCAAAAAATTTAAATTGTGAGTTCAGAGACCCCAAACTCCAGATCTCTATCTGCTCTCCATGAGAAATTGCACTTGAAAGATATTTCAAAGCAATCCCCATGTTATCCCATGGGAGAGATAGACCTTACAATAGTGAAAAATTCATTTAGCAGTATTTCACTATAATGACATGTGAAACACACCAGTACATGTGCTACCTTATGAATACACTGCACCCTACCCATGGTTCTGCCTTGGGCCTACTTTAGGGGTGACTTACATGTAATAAAAGGGAAGGGTTGGGCCTAGCAAGTAGGTGCATTTGCCAAGTCGAAGTGACAGGTAAAGACTGCACACACAGACATTGCAGTGGTCTGAGACATGTTTACAGTGCTACTCATGTGGGCAGCATAATCAGTGCTGCAGGCCCACTAGTGGTATTTGATCTACAGGCCTTGGACACTCATGGTACACCATACTAGGGACTTACTGGTAAATCAAATAAGCTAATCATGGATAAACCAATAACCCAATACCATGTAGACAAAGAGCACTTGCACTTTAGCACTGGTTAGCAGTGGTAAAGTGCCCAGAGTCGTAAAGCCAGCAAAAAACAAAGTTCAGCACAGAATCAAAAACAGGAGATCAGAAGCCAAAAAGACAGAGGAAACCACGTGAAGAGCTGACAGATCTAACAGTGTCCCAGGTACAGATTCTTTCATATTGGATCTCCGACCATGCCCTGTCCTCTGGCATCTTGGTACAGCGGGCAGCGCCCCACGCGCCATGTGGAGGCTCAATGCCTGGCATCTCCAAGATTAGGCATATACTCAAGCTATGGCAGACGAGATAATGGCATATTTCCAAACTAATAGTAGCATGGTGGGCGCAGCCCTGCCCACCATTAGGGGTGACTCCAAATGTCTCCTCAGAGAGAAGGAGAAAATGAAACACAACTGGAGGCTCATGCTCTCTGCCTGGACACACAACTCCCCACTGATCCTCAAGAGATATACTTCAGCAGTTAGAGTCGACCCGTGCGGTGATTCACCTCCTATCATTCAAAGCGGCGAAGCAAACCTGGCTTGCATCAACAGCAAGGGTGTATGGCTGGGGGGACAAAAATGGTAAGTTGCTATATTGGCTCTCAATCCACCTTTTGGCTAGTTGAACCATATCAGAAATAATGGATCCTGAAGGTTGCCTTGCCAGTGTATCTCCCAAGGTATTGCTGAGACATTTACTGTGCATTATAACCACCTATGTGCAGCAGTCACTCAGCCTCAGATCGAAACAGTCTTCCCCTTCCTGGACGAGGTGCCTCTTCCTGAACAGTCTCCCACTGAGATTCAAGTCTTGGATCAACCCTTGGTGGTTGAAGAAATCGGAAACCGATATCTCGGCTGTAGCGTCCGGAAAGAAGCCCAGGCCTGATGGATATCCCACAGATTTTGTCTAATACAGGACGTTTCTTGCTCCCTATCTACTTGAACTCCATAAAGAAGCAGTGGAGATGAGTTCTTTCCCGCAAGATATTGACCTGGCCACCACTGAGGTCATACCAAAGGCACATCCCCCATCCGTCTCTTGTGCAGACTACTCCCCAATCTCTTTAATGAATTGAGAAGTCAAAATCTTTGTGACAATCCTGGCCTCACGCTCTAAACAAGTCCTCCAGACTCATATACACCCAGACCACTGAGGATTAATGCCTGTCAGGAGTGCAAGACATTGTCTTAAACACCTCCATGTAGCCCTCCCTCGTCGTCACCTCCTCACACCGCAGTTACCTCTGCTTCTCATTGATTTCGAAAAAGCATTTGACATGGTGGATTGGAGGTACCTCTCTTGGGTTTTGCAGAAGAACAGGATTGGTCCCTGCTTCCACAACTTCATTTGAGTGCTTTACTTTAGCCCTACAGCATGTGTCCATATTAAAGGGGTGGTCTCAACAAGTCTGAGAACTCGGCAGAGCTGCTCCTTGTCCCTGTGTCTTTTTGTGCTATCAACTGTGCCCTTCACTTGCCTCTTTTGTTGTGATGCACAAGTACAAGGCTGGGAATGGGACATGGGTCAAGAGGATGGTATTGTAATATATGCGGATGATGTCCTCCTGCTCCTATCGGACCCTGATACCGAAGGCCCCTGTTGCCTTCAGCTCCTACAGATCTTTGCCAAGGCATCTAGACTAAGCATTAATCTGGCCAAGTCAATCTTAATAACATTATTGCCCTCGCAGAGATGTGTTGACTAGCAGACAAATATCCTAGTGCGTTGGGTGAGTTTCTGCTAACTAGGTATTCAGGTGGCACTACATCCCCCCTTGACCTGGCCCATCAACATTACTCCTTTGACTCATAGAGTCAAGGCAGACCTCAGGAAGTGGCAGTCTCTCCCAATAAATGTGATGGCACGATAACCATAAAAAATGATAGTGTTGCCATGGTTCCTATACCTCTTTCAAAGTTTTCCACAACTACTGCCCATCATTGGTTTCATGAGATGGACTTGATGGCGATCTCCTTTCTTTGGCAGAACTCTAGACAGCACTTGGGCTATGTCAATTGCCAAAGTGCTCCATATGATGGGGGCCTCGGCATGGTCAACCTGTATCTGTACTACCTTGCATCGTAGGTCCTGGTGATAAATGACTGCTTCAATGGGGAATTGTTTGACCCAGTTTACAGAGTGGAATTACCCTTACTGGGGTTCCATTGAATTATGGCAATGCTTTATGGTGCCACTGTCCTTGCTGCTATTTCGGAGGTGACTCAGATTATGTTCCTTGGTTGGAGGACTGCACTTTGCCATACTGGTTGGTAACTTTCTACTCACCCACCAGACTCCCCTTTGGCAGGGCACATGGCTGAGCGAAGCAGCAGCTAAAGAATGTTTTACTCAATGGGACACCATCAGCAGCACACAATTAGATCTTTTAGTCAGGTACGCAAATGTACTCCGAGTTACATACATGTTATCCTAGACATGACTTCATAAATATTTGCAACTGCAACATGCGCTCCATGCCCACATCCAAAAAAGGCACTTCACTCCATGAATTTAGCCCTGTGGAAGCTAAGCTCCTAATGAGTGCACTGGGGAAGGGTGGTGTCTCGAGATATACCGCACACTGATCATTAATGCCCCCGGCATATTGGGCCACTGTAACAGCCAAGTACAAGTGGATACTTAAGTATGCAGTGTGGGGTTACATATTTTTTCTTTTTATTTAGTTTCTTCAATAACTTTCTCTTCTTTTCTCTTAGTTTTCCCTCTACTGATTTTTAAGTCTATCTGGAACTCTTCTTTTCGTTCTTTCTGGTTTATTTATTTTCTTTCCTTTCGGTTGTAGGATGGCGCCTCAGGGATCCAGAAGACCATCCACTGAAAGAGGGAGAGAAAGAAAGAAGCCCGTTTTAGAAGGTACGTTGGTCTGTGTGGTAGGTATTTTGCTCTTTCCTGTGTGGTTTTCTTTCCCTATTTTCTGGTTACTTTTGTTTCTCCTGGACCCTTTCACCATTAGTCTCTAGGGAGTTCTGCTATTCCTTTTTTTCTCTGATGCCCTTTCTTACTGTCTTACTGTCCTCTGGCATTCCTTATTTTATTTTTCTTCTATTAACTTCTCGTTCTCTTATTCGTATTGTGTCCTCTCACCCCGTGCCTTTCCATACATATACAAAAAAAAACTTAGTAGTGCTCCCCCCTTGTTTGTTGTGCCCCTTTTGTGACCTTCCCTCCCTGTACCTGGTCAGGCCATGTTCCTCCTGGAACATGGCTGGCTCCTTCGCATAGTCTCCTCCTCAAGCTCCTGGGTGCGGGTTCCACTTTGTTGTTCCTGGCCACCTGACTCCAGTGTCCTCTTTTGCTGTGTCTCTGTCTTCCTCCTCCCCGTCTCCTTTATCCTCCCGCTACACATATCTGCACTCCTCCTGCTACTTGTCTCGGCGTTCTTCCTGCTCCTCGTCTCTGCGCTCCTCCTCGTCTCCGTCTTCCTAGTATCCTAGTTCCTCCTCATCCCTGCATTCCTCCTAGCAGAGTTTTTCTTCCTGTTGTGGCCCTGCCCCCTGCTTTCCAGATCCGGTCGGCCGTAGAGGTTTGACCTCTATGCCGGCATGTTGTGAAGTACCCCCAGGGTACTTTTAGGTTGGCCCGGATCCTTGCGGCCCAGTACAGCCACCTTAGAACCCAGTGGAAAGGCTGGCTGGGGAATGAGGATTAGTGCAATGCAATGATGGCCCCAGAGTCATTGAGATATCTTCCAGACTTCATTAGTGCAAACATATTACCTCTTCTGTGCCTATCTCACTCCTGACTGTATAAAGTAGGCCTGCATGCTTTTGCTGCTTCTGAACTCCCACGGAGTTCTATCTCATGATTTGGACATGTCCTATCATAACATGATATTGGAATGCCGTGCCTTTGGAACTCTTGGTGATATTGGAGTGGGAGGTGGTACTTTCTCTGGCGATGTTGCTTTTGAGTGTTTGTGTGGGTGCTGAGGGCACAAGGACAGACCAAACACTCCTGGGAATGACCATCATGGTAGTCAAGCGAGATATAGTGACCTGATGGAAAGCTTCTGAGCCCCCTACATTGTCTCAGTGGCATCGGGGGTGGACCAGCATGCTCAACAAGAAATATCGATGTACGAGGCCAGAGGATGCCTCTTTAAATATGACAGGATTTGGAGCAAATGGTGACGGGTTCTGGGATGGGCCAGATGCAGTAAGTATAATTGTACACTCACTAGTTAGTTGCGCTTCTGGTTAAATGTGTATTGTGTTAATGCATTGTCTTCCCCCTTCACAGGATTTGATAACGCTTATCTGAGGTTAAGGGATCTTTTGCCCCAGTGAGGAGCGTGGTTAGCTGTGCAAATCATTTCAAACCCAACAACACATTCAAATACCATCACCAATGAGGCCATGAAAGGAAAACTTCAATCAGGGGAAACGTTGCAAAGCTTTATTTTATGACCACAAAGCCAGAGTCATGTAAATTGTGCACAAAATGAAATTGTGAGGATAAATGAAAACCATGGGTTGACCGAATCAACGTAACGAGTTTAATCTACTAAGCATCAACATCATTTAACATTCAAGAAGTATAATTCATATTAATAATTGAATAATTTGCGAAACGGAAACATACTTTAAGTCAGACTGTGAAGACGTTGGTCAAATCAAATTACAAAGATTTAGGAATCAGGTTTTGGACATAGGTTGTCCCTACTGGTAACCAAATTAGGACAAGCATGTGTGGGAATGGGCTCACTCATGCAGGCAAAAGTCAAAAAGAGAGAGAGAAAAATAATTTGGAAAATCATCTATCTCTGGCTCAGTTAGATTAACTAGAAGAATAAAATAGGCAAGTGTCAGCATGCTATCTTCTACTAGGGAAATACAGGTCAGGGAAAATAGCATTTGCAACAGAATATACCTCTCCTAGGATCAGCATTCAATTCATTTATGTCAGCAAAGCATGTACATCATCAGCAAAGTCCATCAGAAGCACCATCAGGGAAAGAGAAGAACAAGGCCTGCACAGAGAACAGCAAAAGCACTGCTCAGGGCAAGTCAGAAGCCGACTGACGAGAAACTTGCAAAGTCCATCCCTTACCTCAATTACCTAAAACATTTTGATTGTTCATTTTGGTGGATCCATATCACACAAAAGGGGCATTGTCCAACTAGAAGTCGAATTTCAAACTAACTTGCAGCATGGCATAGAGTTCTCAGGTTTGGGTTGAAGTTATCTCCTGCTACCGTGTGAGCCCAATAGTCAATAGCAATTTTGTACATCACTTGATACAGTGCAATCTCTTCCCAGGGTGTAAAATCATTTTTCAACAGTTCCCATGTGAATGTTCATGTTAACAGTATCAGCTGATTGAATGTTTAGCCCACAGGTCAAAATGTTCTAGAACCAAAGACACTGGGCAACAAGTCTTGTACATTGAACAATGGGACCCTCCACTATTCATAAGAAATAACCTAATGAAAAAATTCATGGTAGACAAAGAAGAATGATTCATCGCTTTAATATGACTGCAAATACAAGGTCTGCAGGCCTAGTTATGCTAGCATAAGAAATATGAAGGCATTATTGTTGCAGTTAATTAAACATGCAAAATATTCTTTCACATTAATTAATATATTAGCTAAAGAAAATAAAATGTCATTTAATACTGCAAACCTTGTTAAGGAATCAAGGTAAGTATAACAGAGAAGTGCATTTATTTCTATGCACTCTTCTATTAAAACTCATAATTCACACATAAAACATAATAAATCAAAATTTGTTTGACTACTGTATGTTTTTCTAACGTCTAAATAATACTTCGGTATCGTTTAAGTCTGGCTCGCACATCATTAAATCAAGTGGGCACAATTATAACCAGTACAGAAATGAAAACCTGTGTACTTTTAAAATGCCTGTTAGTGCAAATTTCTACGTTAGGCTTTTAAAACGTGAATATAAATGTCACCTAATGCTGAGGTCTGGGTCACTAAAAGGTTTACTAAAATTTTTACTCCAACACTCCCTCCTCTTATGGCAATCTATGCCGTCACAAAAAGAACAATCTAATTTCAATGAGACTACTCAAAGCCTTGAGGTTTGGTAAAGTATTGGCCTTGGTCTGGTGAAACTTTCCATTTTTTTCAGGTTCTTGTAATAGGAACTCCTCATCTTCTCCATTTCAGTTGCTTCCCTCATTTGTTTACTTTTAGCTCTTTGCATTTTCCAAAATGTGTACAGCTTGAATAATCCAACTGCAATCAAGGCACACAAAGCCGTATTCAGCAACGGTGTCAGTATCATCTTCACTGTTCCCTTTCCCAAGTCTCTAAACCATGATACAATGTTTGAAAATCCTTTACCTATTGCCTCCCAACATTTACCTCCTTTAAGTCTCTCAGGTCATTTTTCAGGTTTGTCATGTTCAAGATAAACTTCTATATCTCCTTACTATTGTCAGGTATGAATGTGCAACAATGTTGCGACTGTAAAACTTTACAGACTCTGCCTTCCTTCACCAATATCATGTCTAATGCAAGAAGATTTTATAAAACCATTCATGTCACAACAATCAACTCTGTGTCCATTAGCAGCATTGCTCCAGCATAATCCATAGACATCTTGTCCACTATAGTTGACAACTTCCTGATCTTGATATCATTCAAGATCACACCAACTGATGGAATAATGAGACCAAATCTATCACTTGTAATCTCTTTTGCACTAGCTCTTCTCTTCACTTTGGAGTTTGATCTTACTTTCCAGACTAGAGTTTCAAAACTGTCCACATGGTAGATTTTCAGAAAAACTACCCTTAAATAGCATGTACTATACCAACCTTTTGGCAGCTTGTAATAGGCATTTTTCCAACAAATGAAATAAATATCTGGTACGCCAGGGTCCTGTCTATTTAACATAAAATCCCAAGCACTCTTAAACAAAACATGTCTATCTTCACTAATACCTACAAACTTTGTTTCAATCTTTGACTGAGACCTGTAGATACATAGCTTTCCTACATGTTACCAATCTAAGGCTAAGCGTCCTTGTGCATACCAGCAAGGTGAGTAGCATCCTTCTGCAAACTCTGTAATACTACTCCTTTTTCCATTTTGGTATTCATTTTCTCCTGTCATCTATTACATTAATGAACTCCTTCTCAACTGGTGTGAGACTGCATGTTAAATTATATTTGTGAGCTTATGCAGGTACAGTCAGGGTAGGTTCAAGGAAAAACCCCACAAATGTTTTTCACTTTAGCAATACTACTCAGAGGCAGATTTATAGGCACAGAAGAAAAAACATGAGTTCAAAGTTGGAGTAAAAATATTGTATATATTCTTGGTTGAACAACTGGGAGATTCCATAGATTATCTGTAAGCCGTGATATGTGATTCCTTCCTGCTCTGACGAAGGGATCTGTCTACAAACATAGCAATCACATACTCCATAGTTTCAATGTAGCCATAGAGTAACAAAAAGTATACATTTGAAGACAATTCTCCCTTTGAGTCAGTACGATGAAGCAATCTTTCATCCTCATACAGGGGGTCTCGTTTTGCATGTGACTCTTCCATCACTGATGTAACTGTGCTCTCAACTTTGTCTTTAACAGACACATTCAAACCAGCAATCAACAATATACTTACAAGCACACATTTTATTGCTAATTCTATACAAACATACTTACATTTACTCCATTTACCTTGCTCCGAACTCAGGACCTGTCTAGAGTCAGACCAAGATATCAAATAAAAAAAATAAAAAAATAAAAATTGAAAATGCAAAAACAGCTTTTAGTTAATTGTAGTGTCCTTTTACTTCTTTCTTGAGCAAAAGAAACCCCAAAATTAAAAAAATGTTTTTTAAGTTTGTTTGCATTTATTTACAACAGTTCTCGATCTTCTAGAAAGTCCATCAAGTTTTTATACTTACAAGTTCACTGAGAGTTCAAAAAGTCTCTAACAATAAACCATTCGGTAATCACTGAAACGCACTTCGAGCAAATAATGTCTCTGTTCATCAATTGGCAAAGTCAGTTCAAAGTTCAATTCTAAAGCAATTTCAAGTTCCAAAATATGCAGCTGAATCTGAATGGTCACCATAAAAGGCAATTAAATCCGTCTACCATTCATTAGCAGGATAGTAGGTCAGTTTAGTTGCTGAGTACCTGCAACTTGGCACTCTTTTTCTTTTTGATTTCCTTCCTGCACAATTTTCACTGTCACCTTGATCAGATTCTTCAGTTACTTCAGCAACAGTTAGAAGCACATCTGCCATTGGGTCTGGAATTTTTGCTGACCAATGAACTCTCACAGTTCTTGTTTCAGGCACAACTGGGGTTTTAATGTTCACTGAGCTAGCATTAGTCGACTGACTTTGACTTGACTCTCCTGCATCTTTGATAGCCTATGATGAGCTCAGACTCTCACGAGTCTGTGCATGTTCTGTGATAGCTGCTGCATCCAGTTCTCACAGTTTGGCTAGCCTGGACCTCTCCACTCACCGATTCTGACCCTAGAGGAACAGGCACTGTATCTTCGAGAGGACATGAAACTTTGCGCGTGTGCCTCGCATGAACCCAATACAGAAGACCACACAATTCACAGCCGTTGTGGTCACTAAGATGACCTGATATGGCCCTTTCCAGCGTGGCTCTAAGCATGACTTTCTAACGTGCTTCTTTACCAGAACCTAATTCTCTGCTTCTTCAACCTAATGAGACAAAGAGCAAACCCCATCAGGTAGTCCTTTGCAATAATCCAGCACTAAGTAATTTGTAATGCTCACAAATGCATTTGCAGGCATAGCTGGTAACCTCATAGTACACCCCATAATAATTTTATAAGGGTACAGTCCTGTCTTTCTGTTGTGTGTGCTGCGCATGCTCAACAGAACAAATGACAATGCATATGGCCATTTCAACGTTGAAGATGCACACACTTTAGCCAGCCAAGACCTTAGAGTTACATTCATCTGCTTGACCAATCCTGAAGGCTTCAGGTCTGTAACTGCAGTGCAATCTTTGCTCAATTCGTAATTCCGCACGCAAAAATGTTATGATCTCATTATTAAAATGATATCCTCGGTCTGATTCCAAAGAAGTCAGGAATCCTGATCGAGAAATCAATTCCCTCAAAAGCAACTTTGCAACACAGAGGCTATCATTCCTGTGGGTTCGATAAGCCTCAACCCAATGTGAGAACATGCACACCACCACCAACACATACTTCTATCCATTGCAAACAGGTATATCAATGAAATCAAGTTTCTTTCGGTTGAAAGGACCTCCTTATCTGCCTATGTGGCTCAGATTAACCACAGTGTGTTTCCCTACATGGATCTGTTGGCACGTTACACATCTGTGACACACATCTTCTGCAACCAATCTGAATTTGGGGCTGTACCAGGTTTGCCTAAAAGTTTGGATCATGGCATCTCAGCCAATGTGTGCCTGACCATGATAATACCCTGCCATTGGAGGCAACAAGCTATTTAGCAACATTGCTTTTCTTTCACTAGAAACCCAAACATCGTCTTCATCTCTCTGAACACAGCCTGCTCTAGTCCAACCTCTATGTTCCTCTTCAGTCACCTCTTTCTGCAATCTCTTAACCTCTTCCCAGGTGTCAATTGCTGTCATCAAGAAACTTTGGTTTGTCTCACTGATGCTACTTCTATCACCCCATTCCTCATTAAATGATGTGCCAAGGAGTACACAGTACCTGGCCACTTTTTCAGCATAGGCATTGCCCAACAAGATGTAATCATTTGACTTTTGATGTGCTGCACATTTCACAACTGCAATTTTCACAGGTAGTTGTGCCTTCAAAAATTGATAAATTCCGTCACCATTTCGGATGGATGATCCAGAAGAGGTCATAAAACCTCTCTAGGACCACAACTGTCCAAAGTTATGGGGGAGGAGCCAAAATGGCGGCCCCACCGGACGCCTAAAGCGAGGGCTCCGACGCGGGCTCACAAAAACATCCTGACGGGCGCCCCTGGAGCGACGCTGCCCATGACCCAGGACATTCATTGGCGCCAGCGCTGATTGTCTCTCTGCTTGATATTCACGTGGCTGCCGCCTGGTACGAACATGGGGCAGCACAACCGGTCAGGGGCTGTGCCACAGAAAGGAACCACACACCGGGTGGCAGGGGTGCAAAAAAGGGGGATCCAAAGCCCAAGCAACGTATTGTCGTAGCGCTGTGAACCATGAAAGTTGAACAATATAAATGCGTCATGGCCGGAAAATCCAAATCCGCGAAGGGCCAAGATCGAAACACACCTGGACAGGCACCAAGTGATCAACAACTGATGACAACCCTACAGTCATTAGAAAGCACACTCCAAGTCCACTCCACACAATTTGAGAAAGTATTGAAGGCAATCATGGACACTGAATCTTCATTAGAAAACAGAATAGACACAGTATCACAAGACCTGAATCTACTCAGAGTGGACCACCGCAAACTTGTGGAAAGAGTGAAGACAACAGAAAATTTGTTAAACAAGTTGCACCCTATTACTACAGATAATCAAAAACAAATTCAACGCCTAGACGCAGGCTTATGGCGATGCCCTGAAGAAGCAGAAGGTAGATCCCGGCACAATAATGTACACTTTCTAGGGTTCCCTGAGAAACTGGCAGTGCAGAGCACGGAAATATTTTTGGAGCAATGGCTAATCAAAGAAGTGCTAAACGGTGCCCCATCAAAATTCTTCTCTGTGGAAAGGGCGCACAGAGTTCCGGGGAGGCAACCAGCGCCAGGCCAACCACCCAGACCACTGATAGCACGTTTCTTGAATTATAGAGACCGAGATACAATACTACAGCAGTTCCGTTGCAAAGGCCCATTCCGACACAAAGACGCAGTTGTTAATGCCTACCCAGACTTTACCCAGGAGGTACAAAGACAGCGCAACTGCTATGCTAAAATTAAACAACGCCTCTGAGAACACAATATTAAATACGCCCTAATGTTCCCTGCCAAACTAAGAGTGATAACAGAAGATCGTACCCATGTGTTCACCTTCCCAGAAGACTCCTGGACTTGGTTGCACGCCAAAGGTCTGGCAGAATCCCAAGAGGGCACGGGCGAGGGAGAAGAATGGCTTACCTCTTCGTCACGCAGGCGCACCAGGAAATGATGAAAGGGACAACCTACTGTAAAACAAGCAGCAGACGAAAGGGCAAAGGTATTGAAAGAAACATCCCTACACACACAAAACTCGTTTGAGGCATTACGGGCTGACCCCATAGTCAACACAGACTCCGACTCGACCAGCTCGGACTCCACGATAACAGAAGTGCTAAAGGGTCTGAAGCTTACCCCCAGATCTGCAGATGCACTGTGAATGTAAGATGCGAGACTGGTACTTCACCCGGACTGAGCAAGAAATCAAGGGTGTCAAAGGTCATCCGTGGTGAAAGCCATGAAGTGGACACAGCTATCATTTAGGACAATCGCTTGAACGAGATATCTTTTTCTCTATAATAATGATTAACGTCATTTGTCATGTGGCGGGGGAGGCGAAAACTCTGGGAGCGCCCACACGTCTACGTTTACACAGAATTCATCTGTGGCAGGATGTGAGCTCCTTACAAGAGCCACATCCGGTTGTCAAATAGCTCCCCTAAAGGTATTCGCATGGATACAGGTTTTCTTAAGTAGTAGCGTGTTGTGTAGTTCGCTAAGAATTCATAGTAGAGTGAGGGAACTAGATAGGGCGGGAGGGGGGGAGTGTGTTAAGTTGTATATTATAGGTCAAGACAGAACTCAAGAAATGTTGCGGCAACTGTGGGTCTTAATTACACATTTGAAGGTGACGATATGGGCCCGGACGGGTGTCGAAAATTGGAATGCGTCACATGTAGGGGCTTCACACAATGTTATATGGCTCAAACTGTAAATCAAATCACACATGAATATGAAATAGTCACATGGAATGTGAGGGGACTGGGTGCACCAAGCAAAGGATCTCCGGTATACTCCCGCCTTAGACGTCACGGAGTACATATAGCCACCCTTCAAGAAACACACCTACTAGAGTCTGGCTTACAAGAGATGCGTGGGAAATGGGGGGACAGATCATAGGCACAACATACTCAGCTTTTTCTAGAGGAGTACTGGTGTGGATAGCAGGCGCCGTCCCATATGTCCAAACCACGCACATGATAGATCAAGGAGGCAGATACGTGGTAACTGAGGGACAACTAGATGGGAGACAACTAACGATAATCGAGATCTATGCCCCTAATAGTGGGATAACTGACTTCCTGGGCACACTTACCCCAGCATTACTTGTAAACCCGGAAGCCCCGGCTATTTGGGTCGGAGACTTCAATGCCACACCAGATGTGTTATTAGACAGATCAAACACACACCGAGAGGGTCAACAAATAGCAGTGCCAAGGGCCCATTGCTGCCATGGGCGGGGGACATGAGACTCTATGATGTATGGCACATGAAACACCCACAGCAGAGGGAATACTCATTCTACTCAATACTCCACAAAGTACATACCAGAATAGATATAATATGGGGAGCCCTTGACATATGCTCACTGATTAAAAAGACAGAATACCTAGCCAAGACACTGTCATATCACTCGCCACTGAGATTAACCCTGAATTGGGGTATGAGACGCTCTGCGGTCCCTAACTGGAGACTGCGGGTGGAGGCTCTTCAGGATCAGGCGTTCGTGGTAGAACTGAATACAAAAGTGAGACAGTACTGGGAAATTAACAAGGACACCACAGACACAAGAGCGGTAGAGTGGGACGCACACAAGGCTGTAGTTAGAGGGCATTGTATTTCAACCACCTGGGGAGTGAGGCGCACCCTCCAAGTAGAGGTCAGCAAACTGGAAAAGGAACTGATAGAATTGGAAGTTGCAGTGGCACAAAATGAGACACCATACTCAGCGCTAAAAGAGGCGCATACAAAATACACTGAAGCGGATTCACGACTCCGCCGATATGATTACAAATATTACTTGATGCACCTACAAACAGAAGGAGACAGATCGGGAAGGCTGCTGGCATGGCTCCTTCGCAATAACTGTAGACAGACCCCCATAGGTACCATAAGGCAAGATGGAGGCACAATGGACACCATGCATTAAGAGATTAATGGGGCGTTCAAGGAATATTACACAAACCTCTATAGCAGACGCACAGTATGTACTGCCCAACAATTAGAATCCTTTCTTGCAGATTCGCCCCTGGCGCAACTGTCACAGGCAGACAGAGAGACGCTAGAGGCTCCTTTAAACATTGAAGAGCTGGAATTAGCTCCTTCGCAGATGCCTAGGAATAAAGCGCCAGGAATAGATGGCCTCCCAATAGAATACTACTCTAGTTGCTTGAAATACTTAAAACCACACTTATTGAAAGTATTCGAAGAGGCATGGTCCTGCAAGATGTTGCCTCCAACACAGAGAGAGGCAATGATAGTGGTCCTCCCCAAGCAAGGTTGAGACCCCACAGACGTTAAATCTTAGAAACCACTCTCACTTCTAAATCTCGATTGCAAAATCCTAGGTAAAATACTAGCTAACAGGATAGCTCCCATAATACACACTTTGATACACGACGATCAAAATGGATTTATTCCAAAACGTAATACATTCTTAAATATCCGTAGATTGCTGAATGTTATGGGTGACACTCCCCCTGATGCGCATGATGAAGTGGTATTATCATTAGATATTGAAAATGCATTTGATACATTGGGATGGGACTTTCTGTTTGCCACTATGCAGGGCATGGGAATTGGCCCCAACTGCATACAGTGGGTACAGACACTGTACGCCAACCCCCACGCCAGGGTGAAAACGGGAGGTGTCATATCCAATAGCTTCCCAATCACCAGAGGTACTAGACAGGGATGCCCACTCTCTCTCTTACTTTTTGCAATAGCGATGGAGCCACTGGCAACTCGTTTACGGGCAATGAAAGATAGATGGGGAATTCACAGGAGTGGGCTACACCACATTATATCACTATATGCAGATGATGCCCTAATATACGTGCGAAAGGGAAGTGAGGTGATACCCTCAGTGATCTCACTCTTGACTGAATATGGGGAGATATCAGGCTTAGTGGTAAACTGGGAAAAATCTTCTGTGTTTCCATTGACTGTTTGGTCACCGTTGAGGAAAGAGATTGCCCCCAAAGGACACCTGAAGTGGTGTTTTGATACATTCAAATATCTGGGGATCCACATTTACAACAGATCCGAGAATGTCAGAGATGGGAACCTGGGGCGCGCACTAGGCTCCATGAAAGGCTTGCTGCGTTTCTGGTGCAAATTGACATTATCACCCCTGGGCAGGGTGGCGGTGGCGAACATGCTGCTACTGCCCCGGCTGCTATATTACTGTGCTGCATTGCCAATTACAGTCCCTAAAAGTTTTTTCCGGGATTTGAACTCAATTCTACTGCAACTTATATGGGGAGGGGGCAGAGCGCGTGTTTCACTTGCCACACTGCAGTGTCCAATCAACAAGGGAGGTTTGGGCACCCCCAATTTCAAACTCTACTACGCTGCTGCACAGTTACAGTGGATACTGAACTGGATACACAGACCTACACAGGCAGAATCCTCATGGGTGCTGGTACAACGGCAAGGAGAGCCATTGGTTACATGGCTGACAAACAAAACAGTGAAAAGAGCATCTGACAAGCTATTAATGGTAGTAGCACACGCATGTTGGCAGAGATACATACAAAAAGGCCTCAAGATATGCCCCTATTCTCCACTTATCCCCCAAGGACTGCTTCCTGGATGGGCTAACGTGGCTAGAACACACTCGCTCACGGCTTAGACGGAGGCGGGTATACAGACGATAGGAGACTGCTTCGAAGAGGGGAGGTTAATGACGTTTGAATCCATACAGGACCTCACATCAGTGAGCCTAGGGCAATTTATAGCTTACTTTGCTATATGTCACTCAATCAAAAAGACATGGGCGGCTGGCGATCAGGAACCAGAGATCTCCCCCACACTACATCATATGCTGCAATATGATAATCAAATAAAAATTGTAACAAACTCATATAAAATGTTGAATAAACCCCCGGAACCAAACCTGGAGAATTTAAGAGGTAGATGGAACACAGTACTGCCGAATCCGATACCTCAAGATGACTGGTCGAAAGTATCATACCATACACGCGGGGTATCGAGAAATCCTAGATTTCGCTACACTCAGTTCAACTTCACACACCAAACATACCTATCACCGGCTAGGATTAAACGCATATTTCCCGGATCGGATCCATTTTGCCCTCGATGCAATGCCCCACTGGCACACTTTTACCACATGGTCTGGGAGTGTGCCCAAGTAAACAGAGAGGGGAATGGAGTAGTAGAGGACGTTTCAGAATTAATGGGTCATCTATTTATAGTGGATCCCAAATCCTGTCTGTTGGGGCTGAGAACGAGAAAAAAGAAAAAAAGACACCTACATAAGTTTGTAGACTTAGCATACGTAATATACAAAAAATGTATAGCAATGAACTGGAAAGCGCCCAGAGCACCAGATTTGAAAACATGGCGCACCCTAACACTGCGCTGGACCTGTACAGAATGCCAGGTACTACGGAAATTAGCAGGGGAGGGCCAAACACACACAGGATGCGAAACCTGGGAAGCATTAGTCACCAAACTAGAGGCTAAGAACGATGAGAGACCACCTTGAACTGGACAACAATACAATATCAGAGGTAGGATAGTTCCTGACAACCCTTAACGTGACACAGAGGTACGGACGTACCGACAGCCTGTCGGCCGACACAGCAGAGACCACGTGACGAGTAAATAACTAGAACACAATAAAATACTATAGCCACACCACACACAAAAAAAAAAAAAAAAAGACACCATTCCAGCCACCCAGACCACCATAAGCAGAATTCCATACAGCAGAGAAGCATGTAGCCAAATAGCTGACTGGATAAATATTACAAGTACTGCACTGCTTGACCCGATAACCAATCGCAGCAGACAAAATACTGAAAGATGCGATAAGACCTATGTTGTGTTGTTTTGTTCTGTTTAAATGTAAATGTTAAAGCTGATCAATCGAATCCGAGCATTGAAACTCAGAATTATTGTAATATGATCAACAATGGAAATTTAATAAAATATCTTTTTTTTAAAAACTGTCCAAAGTTATGAACCACACCAAAACCATATTGGCTATCAGTGAAAATGGTCACCTTGAGCTGTTAAGAAGCACAGCAAACTCTGGTAAGAGCAACCAATTTTAATACCTGGGCAGAAAAGACTCCTTGAGCCAAGAAACTTCTATCGCTGCTGAGACTGTGCAAACTGCATAACCAGCTCTCAGAGTTCCATTATTGTCTTCTAAACAGGAGCCATCAACTAACATGACGTAGTAATTTTCGTCTATGACATAGTCATTTTCGTCTAAGGGAGTATCTTGAATATCATGTCTTGGTTTACTGTACAGTTCAGTCACATAGAGACAGGCATGCTCCACTTCCTTTTAACGATCATTAACATTTTCAACAGTAATGGATAAAGGTGTTGCAGGATTCAACATAGTACAACACCTAGGCCCTCATTGTAACCCTGGCAGTAAATGCCACCTACTGCTGTGCTGACGGCCGCCAACATACTGTGACCGCGGCAGTATCCCGCTACGGGTATTATGACCCACACTGAGAAATCCGCCACAATACAGACACCCACACAAGTCCACCAGACCAAAGGTCAGTGATAAATTGGCAGTACCAAAACCCACACCATTACGTCAAAAGGAATACGACCACAGTATCAGGACTCACGAATCACCGCAGTGGTCTTTCGACCGCAGTAAACCATTGGCGGTACACACCACCATGCTCGAAATACACACACACTTACAAAACTACACCACATTGGACAATAAAACTACACACACCTGACACACATACACACACAACACCCACACACTCAGACCTCTATAAAACACACACTCAGACCACTATAAAACACACACCCACATTACCCACAACCCTTTCAATAAAAAAAAGATTGCTAACAGAGAGAGACACAAGCCAGGAGCACTCACTCAATCTGAGCCATGGAACACCATCACCCAAACACCATCTACGTATCTCAGAACACACACCACACCACATCACCCCACACATCACCCCACACATCCTCACACATATCACTCACACCACATATATGACACCCCAAAGACACCCCAGGTTTTTAGAGGAGGAGCTAAGGGTCATGGTGGAGGAAATCATCAGGGTAGAGCCACAGCTATTCGGATCACTTGTGCAGCAGACGTCCATTGTAGTGAAGATGGAGCTATGGCAGAGGATGGTGGACAGGGTCAATGCTGTGGGGTAGCATCCAAGAACAAGGGATGACATCAGGAAGAGGTGGAACGACCTACGGGGGAAGGTGCGTTCTGTGGTTACAAGACACCAGGTAGCTGTACAGGGGACTGGTGGTGGACACCCACCTCCTCCCCCACAACTAAAAACATGGGTGGAGCAAGTCTTGGCAATATTGCATCCTGAGGGCCTTGCAGGAGTAGCAGGAGGACTGGGCTCTGGTAAGTCAAATCTTTACTACTATATCCCCCACCCTACCTGCATGCCATCACAAACTCCTACCCCTACCCTCAACCCATCACTCCACCAACTCACATTTATCCCACTATCACAACCCACCCATCCCAAAACCAAGCCCTGCATGTAACACCAATCCATGGACCCCCATCACAGACCTGCATGGACACCCATCACCACAGCATGCCCATTAGAGAGAATCACATAGCCCACAAAATCACCACGCACACAAGCCTAAGCTGCCAGTGCTATCCCAACCACACAGGGAAACAAACCCATGCACAAGATGGCACACACAGATACAATAACACTGCATTTTTGACCCCATAGGACCCCTAGTCAACGTCACCGGAGAGGAGTTGCCACCAACATCCAGTCGCCCCCAGAGGAGGCCCACAGTGATGACAGCAACTCTGCACGCCTGGATCACAATGACCAACCTGGCCCATCAGGGACCTCTGGACAGTCGGTTACCCTGCCACAGTCCTAACCCACCACAGAGCCTCCCCCCTTAGGAAACACCAGCACAGCACCCTCCCAGCGGGCCCATGCCACTGTCACAAGGACACGTCAATCAGCAGTGTGCCCACCACTACAGGCAACCCCACAAACACAGGACGATCAGGGACGTGGGGTCACTGGCAGTGGGCACACGGTTCAGGGGACAGAGGCACAGGACAACAATGAAACTGGGAGAAATGCTGGACAGGCCCAGGGATCCGACTCTCCAGGAGGCACTCTCAAACATCCTGGGAGCATACCACCATTCCCAGGAGACCATGGGCCAGATACTGTACAAGTTGCAGGAGACCCAGCAGCTGCAGGAGGAACAGTACCTGGGGATCAGGAAGGACCTCAAAAACATCTACACCATCCTGGTCACAATTGCAAGGGTGCTGGAAGACATGGGCAAGACCATGAGGGAGGCAGTGGCACAACAACAGGCCCCTGACACTAGCCACACCAAAGAACAGCCCTCCACCTTCACCGGCGCTAGTGGACAGGAGGCCCTGGCACAGGTTCAACAGGCCACCAGCACCCCACCCCCTGCAGAAGGAGAACTACCCTGCAAACGGTCCCTGCGATCCAGGCAGAAGCAGGAGAGCATTGCCAAGACCCCCGCCAGGAAATAAGAATCTCCTGATTGTAACCCTTCTGTCCCACTCTGTCACTCTGTCCACCTTGATCTGCCATTACTCCCCTTCCTATGCCCCGTTGGACAATGCACCTGTGATACCAAGAGACTGAACTCTAACTCGACATTCCTCCACCATCACCTCAGCCCATTGCACATCCCCCTCTACGTATGAGCACTTAAATAAACACCCTTGTAACAAATACAAATCCTAAGTCTGTCAAATGATTGAATTATGTATTAGTACAACTTTCTGACAACACTCTGGTCAACACGTTGGAGAACATTGGCTGAGACATCCCTGATGCCATGGCCACTGTTGTTTTGGAAGGAACCACTTACCAGGAAATGGAGCACTAACAGGACCTGCACTAGAGGGGGGATACCTGTGGGCTGGCAGATAGCTGAGATCAGGTCTGGCTCCAATTGGGCACACATTGTGGCCCGATCAAGTCTGTAGGTTAGGATAATGTCTGTACACCAGAGGATGTCGCCATCTCATATTCATCCTCAGCGGCTGAAGCCTATGGAGGAAAACGGTGAGCAGAGGGTCATATTCACACATCAATTGAAATAAAGATGCATCTTTTCCTTTACAGAACCTGTATGTGAATCTGAGAGTCAGTTGCTGTGCCAATGTCTGCTGTGACGCAGTTAGGTGCCATGCCCTGTGCCTCCCTGAAATGGCAGCTGCCTGACCCGTGAGGGGGGACAAGTGGAAATGAGGTAACTCCGGTGGCATTGTGCGCCGTTGCGTAGGCGGTCGAGGACCGCCGCACAACTTCGCATTGCTTATCATTGGGCCCTATGAGTTCCAGGAGACAATGGCGATGTATGCCGGCGGTGACGGTAGGCACCGCCGCGGTCGTGACCACCATTTTCTATCTGTGTACTCACTTGCCACCTGACCTTCAAGAGGTAAGGACCTACTTTGTAAGTGCTGCTGTGACGTGTGTCTGGAAGCGACAATGGCCCCTGCCTTCACTGCAGAGGAGTTGGAGAAACTGTTGAATAGGGTCCTACCCCAGTACATGTTACTCTACGGTCCTCCAGACAAACAGGTGCATACACTGTGAGCATGATGCATGGGCCATGAATGTATGATTGCTGTGTGTGTAAGCCACATGTGGGGGGGCTGAGGCGTCCTGGCCAGGGTGCTGCATGTATGGTGGTCAATGTATGTGCATCAGGGGATGGGAGTGATCTGGTGGGCCATGAGTGTGACGGTCTGGACGGTTAACTAATTCCCTCTTCCGCTGTCTTTTCCATGCAGGCCAGCGCCCATCAGAAAAAGTGTATTTGGCGTGTCATCGCCAAGAAGGTGAGGACCCTGGGGGTCTTTGGCAGGCGGAGCACCCACTGCCACAAATGGAAAAGGAAGACGGCGGAGGCCCAGCAGGGGCTGGCCTCCCAACGAGGAAGGGGTGCCCTTCGTGCCCTGACCTCCCTGATGTTCCGCATCCTGGTGGTGGCCAATCCGGAGATCGATGGGCGCTTGAAGGCATCACAGCAGCAACAAGGGGGTGAGTACAGATTCAGATTCATGACTGTGCGCGCATTAAGGTTTACCTGGGTGGGGGATGTGGGCTGTGGGTGCTCCTAGGTTAGGGCAAACATGGCAGAATAAGTCCTTAGTTGGGCTGGCTCTGAAGCACTCCACCCTCAATAGTGTTTGTGGGCATCTACTACTGGGCAGGGTCCTGTGGGTTTCAGGTGTGCAGCCATTCGCTTTAGCAATTGTACTCCATGGGCTGGTGACTATGGTCCTCATTACAACCCTGGCGGTCAGTGTAAAAGTGGTGGTAATACCGCCAACAGGCCGGCGGCAAAAATTTAATTACGGCCATGGTGGTTACCGCCATGCCAAACCGCCACTTTTACACTCCGACCGCCAGGTTGGTAACGGCCGCTGGGCTGGAGACTTCGGTTTCCAGCCCGGCGTCCGTCACTAGACCGCCGGCGGTATTAGGACCCCGCATACCGCCATGGATTTCATGGGGTTTTGTATCACCACAAAATCCATGGCGGTAGGCACTATCAGTGCCAGGGAATACGCTCCCTGGCACTGATTGGGGTCTCCAATCTCCCCTGAGTCCTCCCCTGAGTCCTCCCCCAACACCCACGACCCCCCTACCACAGAATCACCTACACACACCCCCACACCACCCTACACACACGTTCACACCACTCATACACATACACGCACACATGCACACAGACATATCCGTCACATTTCCCATACACACAATACATCCCCCGCATGCATACACGCACTCACACAACCCCTCTACTCACTCACACGCACACCCCATGCACGCACACAACATCCCCCACCCCCCTCCCCTAACAGACAGCACTTTACCTGTTCCGGTGATCCTCCAGGAGGGAACGGGATCCATGGGGGCTGCTCCACCCCCAGCACCCCGTCACCAGAACACTGTCACGCCGAATACTGGGTTGTAATTCAGTGGACGATGTTCTGATGACGTGGTGATGGAGGTGGAGCAGCCTCCACTTCACCGCTGACCGCCAGTATGGCTGCTGGCGGCCCTCCATCTGAAAAAGGGCGAAGGGCTGGCAGCAATCATAATACCATTGGCGGAAGACCGCTTACACTGGCGGTCTTCGGCCTGGAGTAACCTCAGCGGTCTTGTCAAAAGACCGCCAAGGTCCAAATGAAGGCCTATCTTAGTAACTGTAGTGCATGGCCTAGTGCATAGGGCTGCTCCCTGTGAGTTGTCTACGCCAACGGTAGTGTTGTTGCTGGCATTGACCAAGTGTATCCTTTTTCTCTCCCCCCCCTTTTGTTTTGTCACCCTGTCCTTGTGTGCATTAGCATCATCTGGCAGAGGAGCAGAGGCACCGGCGACGGAGGAAGCTGCATCCCACATGGGCCTGGAGGCCGAATCCACCGACGTTGAGGGCACCAGTGGGACGGAGGGCAAGGGGAGCACCATGACGGGGCAAGGAGGGGACACCACAAACAGCGACTCCTCCTCCGATGGAAGGTCCCTGGCGGTGGCAGACACCTCTGTGCCCAACCCAACAACAGGTACAGCCGCCACCACCCCACCAGTACTGCCCTCCCAGCAGCCCCTCAGCGTGTTTCCCATGCCCGCTCACCCAGGAGGGAGGGCATCTCCTTCGCCCCAGGCACCGCAGGCCCTGCCCCAGTCAGCCCTGCTGCCCTCAGTGAGGAGGCTATTGAGCTTCTGAGATCCCTTACTGTTGGGCAGTCAACCATACTGAATGCCATCCAGGGTGTCAAGAGGCATTTTTCACAAACAAATGCATACCTGGAGGGCATTCACACTGGCGTGGAGGCCCAACAGAGAGTATTTCAGGCTCTGGCCTCAGCACTGATGGCAGCCATTGTCCCTGTCTCTATTGTCCCTGCCTCCCTCTTCCTAACTTCCTCTACCCAGTACCAATCCCCTCAACCTCAACCTATCCAAACCACACCTTCACACCAGCATTCACCCAAATCACCACACAAAAGTGACTCAGGCAAACACAAGCACCACACTTCATCTTACAGGCACTTACACAAGTACCATCCCCATGCAGACACAGCAACATCCACTGCCTCCACTGTGTCCCCCTCCTCCTCATCCATCTCCCTCCCAGTAGTGTCTCCACTCACACCTGCATGTACTACATCTTCATCCACTACATCCATCACCAGCACGGCCATCACAACACACCCCTCACTGGCAGTCACCAACCCCACATCCATGCACACGTCCCCTGTGTCCTCTCCCAGTGTGTCTGTGACCCCCCCTTCCAAAGTACACAAACGCAAGCACCCACCCACCCAACAGCTTTCCACCTCACAACAGCATCCAGCCCATGTACCTGCACCCAAACTCAGCAGACACCTCCTACAACCACTTCCTCTTCCTCCACTCCCAAACCCTCTCCCTCTTCCCACCCCAGTGTCCCTAAGAAGCTTTTCCTGGCCAACTTTGACCTCTTCCCTCCCCCTCCCCCCTGTCCTTCCCCTCGGGCCAGGGTGTCCAGAACCCAGCCCTGCACATCCGCCACCAAATCGTCGTCCACTGTGGTTCCTGCAGCTATCAAAGGCTCAAAGGGGGCACCCATCAGCCCAGCTACTGTGCCATCAACCCCTGGCAAGGCCAAAACCAATCCGCCACCTGGCAAGGTGAAGAGGGGGACAGTATCCGGCAAGGGGAAGGAGCCACAACCACCCAGCAAGGCCACCTTAAGGTCACACCGCCATCTGCCAAGGTGAGGAAAGGGAAGAAAACACCAGCCAAGGCACTTCAACCATCCGAGGCTGCAGGTGAAGGCCTGGTGGGTACCAGCACAGCCGCCAGCACCGTCGCAAGCATAGCCGCAAGCCCAGCCACCTGCACCACCACCAGCACCACCACAAGCACCACTACTTTCAGCAGCAGCAGCCCCAGGGGGCAGCCGTCCGAGGCTGCAGGGGAAGGGCTGGAGCCTCCCTTCACCACTGGCAGCACCGGCACCTGCACTATGGCCAGCACCGCCACTTGCACCACCGCTAGCACCGCAGCAGGCCCCGCCGCAAGCACCGCCACCTGCACCGCTGACAGTAGCACTACTACCAGTAGCAGCAGCTCCAGTGGGCAGCCGTCCGAGGCTGCAGGAGAAGGGCTGGACCCTCCCTCCACCACTGGCAGCACCCCCACCAGCCCTGGCACTACCACCAGTTTGCAGCTGTAGCTGTCGCCAAATGGAGTCTAGCCCTGCCTCCATGGACTATCATGCAACCTGGTCCCTGCAAATCTTGTGCCTCAGACACCCAGGTGAGGGACTGTGAACTGCCACACCCCAAGTGTTGCATCACTGGGCACAAAGCCCCCTCCAGAACCAGTGGAGATATGCATCCACTCACCCAATGCTTGGCAGGATAAAGCACACTGGGCACAAAGCCCCCTCCAGAACCAGTGGAAGAAGGCATCCACTCACCCTATCCTTGGCAGGATGAAGCACACTGGGCACAAAGCCCCCTCCAGAACCAGTGGAAGAAGGCATCTACTCACCCTATCCTTGGCAGGATGAAGCACACTGGGCACAAAGCCCCCTCCAGAACCAGTGGAGATATGCATCCACTCACCCAATCCTTGGTAGGATGAAGCACACTGGGCACAAAGCCCCCTCCAGAACCAGTGGAAGAAGGCATCCACTCGAGAGACTGTGGCCTTGCACTCCCCAGGACCAAGCAGTGGGCAAACCACCCTCTTGAGAGACTGTGGCCTTGCACTCCCCAAGACATCGCTGTGGGAAACCCACCCACTTGAGAGACTGTGGCTTTGCACTCCCCAGGACCAAGCAGTGGGAAACCCATCCACTTGAGATACTGTGGCTTTGCACTCCCCAGGACATTGCTGTGGGCAACCCACCCACTTGAGAGACTGTGGCCTTGCATTCTCCAGGACATTGCTGTGGGCAACCCACCCACTTGAGAGACTGTGGCCTTGCACTCCCCAGGACATCATTGTGGGCATGGAGCCCCCTCCAGGAGAAGTGGCGCTTTACCATCTTACGGCTGAGGTGCACCCCCCTTCACCCTCCTCCTGAGGTGCTGTGTGTTTTCGACCTGATGCCCCTGCAGTGTTCTCTCCATATTGAGGCAGGAGTCAAGTGTGGGCTTGGCCTATGAGTTTTGGCCCAGTGGCCCACAGACATTTTGTGTGGACAATGTACCACCTTATGCATATATTATATATTTTTGTAAATACTGTTTATAAAAATCTTACGTATATCTGACTATTTCTAAAATATCACTGATTTGACTCTATTCCTTTTGTCCTTGCGTTCTTCCAGGGGGTTACGGGGTGTAAATGCAATGTTGATGCATGTGTTTGTGTGTATGGTGTTGTGGGTGAGGGTGGGGGTGGGGGAGTCGCGAGTTGCGTGGGGGTGTCACTCTCTTTTTCCTCCCCTGTGTATTAGGTGCTCTGGTAGTCACAATCCCCGTTGGTACTCCTGGTGGATGAGGAGGTAGACCAGCATGGGGAGGACCTGCAACTCGTGCTCCATGGCATCCTGGTTCTTCGTTGAGTGTCGAGAGGGAGTGGTTTCTCTTCCAAGTACTGTTTCTGCCGTGCTTTTGATGGTGTTAGTACCGCCCCGTAAAAGTTGGCGGATGGGCAGGTTGTGATGGGATGGGCGGTACATTGACTTCCGCCTGTCTGTTGGTGGTTACCGCCACGGTGGTTGTTGCTACCGCTGTGGCGGTTGGAGTGTTAAAGTAGCTGTATGTTTTGGTGGTTTCCGCCGTGGTCGTGATCCCATTTTTTTTTTTACCACCAGCCTGTTTAACACCGACCGCCAGGGATGTAATGAGGGCCTTAATATTAACGTTAGATAAACCAATAATGGCCTATTCATAACGGATTAAAAGTGCATTGTTCAGATATTGGGTTTTGGTGCAGAATAAAATAACTTTAACAGAATGGGGCACAAAAACATTCAGGGGTGGTCCATGACAATGCTTTTACATTGTCCTATGCTGACACCAACCATGGCTACAGACTTCAAGTAGTCGGGCATAGCAGCAGCAACAAGATCCAGTGTGGCGGAAAAATAAGCCACTGGTCTGTTGACCTCTCCCTGTAACTGTGTCAAAAGAGAAAGTGCACATAAATCTCTTTCATAGCAAAACAAAGAAAACATTTATTGTGATCAGGCATTCCCAGAGCTTGGGTACAACACAGGCTTTCTCTCAGCTTGGAGAAGGCTTTCATGCATTTGTCATCAAATGGTATCAGATCAGACACCTCCTTGTGTTTCATTTTCAAAAAAGATTTGGACAATAGTGAAAAATCTGGGATCCACTGGAGGCAGTAGTCGACCATTCTCAGAAACATTCTGACATCTTCCTGTGTTGTAGGTGGGTTCATTTGCATGATTGCTGAGATTCTCTCTTGGGACACCTTTCTTGCACCTTTCTCTATGTGGTGACCTAAGTATTTCACCTCTCTTTGACAGTATTGTATTTTTGCGGGGGAAACCTTATGACCATTCTCATCCCAGGTGGTTTACCAGGGCAATGGTATCTCTTCTACAAGCTTCGCACAAGTTTGATGCAACCATGAAATCATCAATATACTGAACTAGGACTGAATGAAATGGCATTTCAAAGGACTCTAAGGGGGTCATTCCGACCCTGGCGGTCCATGACCGCCAGGGCCGGGGACCGCGGAAGCACCGCCAACAGGCTGGCGGTGCTTCCTGGGCCATTCTGACCGCGGCGGTAAAGCCGCGGTCAGAAAAGGGCAACCGGCGGTTTCCCGCCGGTTTACCCCTGGCCCAGGGAATCCTCCATGGCGGCGCTGCTTGCAGCGCCGCCATGGGGATTCCGACCCCCTTCCCGCCATCCTGTTCCTGGCGGTTTTTACCGACAGGAACAGGATGGCGGGAACGGGTGTTGTGGGGCCCCTGGGGGCCCCTGCACTGCCCATGCCACTGGCGGTGCGGTCATTCGGCGGTTCCCTCCAGGCGGGCGGCTCCCGCCGCCCGCCGGGGTCAGAATGACCCCCAAAGTTCTTTTTCAAAATCTGCTTAAAAATGGATGGTGACTCAGTACACTCTTGAGGCGTATGGCACCATGAATCAACACTTCTGAATTTAAAAGCAAACAGTAACTGGCTAACTTCATGAAGTGGAATGAAAAAGAATGCCTGACACAGGTCAATGACAGAGAACCATTTTGCTTTACAAAGAATCTGGAACAAAATCAGAGCAGGACTCAGTACCACTGGACAACAAAGAACAACAATTTCATTCACCTTTCTCAAATCTTGGACTATGCAGTACTTTCCATTGGGCATCCGCAGTCTCAAAATAGGGGAATTACATGGACTTATAATGTTTTCTTTCAGGACACCTTGCTCAATTAAATTTTCAATTACAGGGGTAATTCCAGCAATTTCTTCTGGGACCATATTATAAGGCGGGATCCTTGCATTTGGCTTAATGATGATTTTAACTGGCTCAGCTTCTCTGATGAGTCCAATATATTTCCCTGAAAAATCCCTTGCCATAACTTTCCCTTTCAACTCTTTAGGTAAATCTATCACTATCATCACTGGTAACAATGAATTGAGAGGGTACATTTTGTCAATTGTGATGGATGCTTCATCATCTGATTTTGTCTGAATGGCTATTCCTTCATGGGTGCAGCTGATAGAACAATTTACCTTGCACAATAAGTCACGTTCTAACAAGCTCACAGGACGTGAATAACAATCCGCAAATTAGTGACAGTCCTCAATTGACCCTATTTTGACTGGGATATGTTCTGTAATTGGCTTAGTTAACTGCTGATTTGCCACTCCTACCACTTGAACCTTTCTTCCTGACAAGTGCACATTTGGCACTTCTGCGGTTGTGACAGTGGAACACGCTGCTCCAGTGTCAACCAGAAATGAAGCATTGTGTCCCACAATGTTGGCATTTACATAGGGACCACGTTGACCCACCTCTAAGGATGCGGCTAGTATGCATTCCTCCTCATCAAAACTGTCACTGTTATAGGTTTCTGGAACTTCCTCATCACTGAAATCAATTAAGGGGTATTGTGTTACCAACTGATCCTATTTGCTGTCTGATTAATTTTTTTCAGAGGAACCATCACTTGCTGATGATGCATCGGGGCTTGAGGAACCTGCATTTGCTGAGGGACTTGAATCTGTTGGGGGACCTGCATCTGCTGCAGGACATGTGTCTGTTGTAATTCTGTAGGAACAGTTACATTGTGGATTCGGGGTATCTGGATTTTCTGAATTTGAACTTGACCACCATCCACAGTGTGAGCAACACCACCATTCTGCACCAAATTATTCACATTACTGTATGGACACTATCCTTTCCAGTGCCCGAAACTGCTACACGCATGACATAGATGCAGTTTCTTCACTGGCTGTACATCAACCACATTATCATTCTGATCTATCCGAATACTATGTCCTCAACTGAGGAACCAGGAAAGATAGAATCCCCACCCGGGGTCTCCTTTCCAGCGGTGGAGGGACACCCTAGTCCTCAGGGTCAGTTTAGCAGAGAGTACACAAATCAAGCGGAGTCACCAACTGGAGGAATAAAGAGAAGTTTATTACATGGATTATAGCTCGAGCTAATACAGAGTCCCAGGACAGTCAAGTGACTATCCTACGGAGGCTGCCCCTTCACTCTGGGGCACCCAACCTTATATACACACAAAACTGCTTAGTCAGAGGACAACTCCACCCCTAGCATATTCAAGGTCCTCTGCGGCCTTCAGAATATTTCAGGGATACACGTGTGGTGGGAGAAGGTACACATGCAGCTGGCAGGAGGTGGCAACGACCTGTACAAACCTGTTCTGGCAGTTACTGATTAAGCACAAAAATTCTCGGAACTACGGTTAGAACAAGTAAATTACAGCAATAAGCAGATTGCAGCCCAAGGCCAATCATCAAAGTTCAGGAGGTTTGTCGAGCACATGGCAACATAATAAAGATAAACAGATGCCTAGCAGCTATGGTGTATGATTAAGTTTATGTACATTTTCTCAATCCCTCCTTTTGCCATTGTGAGGCAAGTTTGAACGTCATTCAGTGTCTATGTTAATGGACATAAGGTCTTTTATCTCCTGCTCAAGGGACAGCATAGCCGTGTGTTGAGGAGGCCATGGGGCAAGGGATGCCATACAGCAACCGCACAAAGCAGGTAGGCAATGTACACAAAGACAACAGGTGAGGAATACAGCAGCGAGCACAAAAAGGAATATTAGTATCTTCCAGCCCCATTGGGAAATCAAGCCCCAAAATCAGTCGGTCAAGGACCATGGGCCAGATGTAGGAAAAATCCAATTTGTAAGTTGCAAATTGAGGCACCGTTCTGCATACCAATTTGCGAGTTGCAAATTGCGAGTCATTCTGACTCGCAATTTGGAACCCCCAAATTGGTATGCAGAACGGTGTCTCAGACACCTTCTGCAACTCGCTATGGGGTCGCAATGACCCACCTCATTAATATTAATGAGGTGGGTCGCTAATTGCGACCCCATAGCGAGTCTAGGCACTCGCAAACATGGAGGCCTGCTGTCGTCAGCAGACCTCCATGTTCGTGACTGCTTTCAATAAAGGAAAACGAGCTGCACTTAAAAAAAAAAACGAAACCTTTAGTTTCAGTTTTTTTTCAGGGCAGGCAGTGGTCCCTTGGACCACTACCTGCCCTGAAAAAAATGTTTTGGGTCCATTCACAAACTGGAAGGGGTCCCGTGGGGACCCCTTCCAATTTGCGAGTGGGTTATTATCCACTTGAAGTGGATGGTAACTGCGATACCCTTTGCGACCGCATATGCGGTCGCAAATGGTATTGCATTGCACTCCGAATCGCAAATAGGAAGGGAACACCCCTTCCTATTTGCGGTTCTGAAATGCATATTGCGAGTCGGTACCGACTCGCAATATGCATTTCTGCATAGGGAAACGCGTTTAGCGACTCGCAAACGGCAATTTTTGCCGTTTGCGAGTCTCTAAACGTTTCCTGCATCTGGCCCCATGTTCCTTCGTCTTGGTGTATTGTGGAAGCAATCGTATGCAACCTTTGAATAGCTTTATACACTGAAGGGGCATTGTCTGGAATATAAACGCAGCAGCTCGATCCCATCAAAGTACAAACTCCACCACGGTCCGCCAAGATGATGTCAAGAACCATTCTGTTTTGAAGAGTAACAAGGAGGTCAGCAGCGAGCTCTGCAGTGATGTTACTCGGAGCTCCTGCTGTTTCATTTATTGTTGCTTCCACGACTCGTGTGAGATGTCTGATATCCCTACTGTTCATCATAGGGCCCCAAAATGGAAGGACTCCTTTTAAGTAGTCCAATGCTTCTTGTGCTGAGGTTTCTTCTGCAGATGTTACCCCTCTCCAAGTCCTGTGGTGTTGAGGGCCAGCTGTGTAAGTTGGTGGTAGTAACCAAGCAATGTAACACGTGCCGGTCCAGGTGAGTACCAAGGAGGTGTAGGCATTATTACCATAAGCAAAATACGAGTTTTGTGATGATATCATGGTAGGCCAATTAGTTCCATTCAATATTACTGTAGCATTACAGTTACTGGCACCTACACTTCTATTACCACTTTTCTGAAAACAAAGTGGAGCCTTGATCTGTGTTACAAAAAATCTTCGGCCAATCCGGGGTGTGGTATTAAAGGATAAAAAATATATGTCAGTAGACCTATTTCGTCAGTCAGCATATTCTGACTTTTCTTCCTTTGTTCCATAAACTCTTGTTCTAGTGGGCCAGCATAACCGGTATAGGTGGGTGGCCAAAAGTCCGGAATTTGTAGCATCCATTGAGGTAGCCCAAATGGCTGATAGTTCATACCAGGCGCTACAGGAGCCATCAAAATAAAAGGGAATGAAATATATGGCAACCTTCTTTGCACGGAACTCGGTAGCAAGCCACATATCCAACAATGTGTTCTATTTACAGCCAGCTGATGTTGATGTAACATAGATATGAAGGTATTGTTTTCATATTCCTTACGTTGTCCTTCCTCATGGGGTGGTAAGGAAACATGGCTGTGTTCTGAAGGCGGTGGCGTAGTTGGTGAGACCTCTGAATCAGAATCATGTATTACCCACCCAATGCAGGACAGAAGTACCAAAAATAGTATTGTTATGGTGAGACAAGTGATACGTGGGCCTAATAGTCTTTTTAAATTACTTATTTTCTTCTTTTTCCTCTTGTCTTCTTGTATAACACCCATTTCTCTTTATTGCTTGTCCCACTAGCAGTTCAGTCCGACCTAAGTGCTGCCCATGACTGGTGGTTGCTTCACTGTGGGGTGATACCAGCAGTCCTATTGACACACTCTGGTCCGCCCCGACAGACAAAATCATGGCCCTCCAGCTATCGTCAGACTTAGTACAGGGGACAAGCAATTAGTTCATTGTTCATTTTCTTATTTTCGTGGGCGGAAATCGTATCTTGCGGACTGTGGTATGGTACGGTCAGGAAACAATTGTTCAGTGTGACCTAAATCTGAGGGAACTTCCTGCAGCACACTGTTGTTCTGTTTTTTATCACTCCGTGTAGTGTTGCTGAAATGGTCCTCAGTCGTCGGGTGGTCACCACTTCTTATTTCATCAGAGGGTACGAGTAGGGGTACTTTCGTACAGTGGGATGCATGTATCCTATTCTTAGCTCCTTCGACTTTAACTGCTGTTTGAGTAGCAAGAAGGACCTGTCGCCGACCTTTCCATCGAGGTTCGAGACTCTTTTTCCGCTGGAAATTCTTTGTGAGAACCCAGTCGCCAGGTAGCATCTTGTGACCTGGATCAGTGGATACAGATGGGAGTGCTTCACGCACCTGTTGGTAAATAGAACGCAAAGAATTAGTGAGTTCATTTAAATAGTCCATCAATACAGGATGCTCTAGTTCTGAGTACTTGTGAGGTCGAGGGACCCCCCAGACATTTGCTGGCCTTCCCATCACTATCTCATGGGGTTACAACCCTGATCTAGAGTGAGGCGTCATCCTGACGGACATTAAAGCCAGGGGCAACGCGTCCGGCCACTGTATACTGCGTTCTGCGCATATCTTTGACATCTTCAATTTAAGTGTGCCATTATATTTTTCAACTAGTCCTGCTGACTGGGGGTGGTTAGCTGTATGAAACTTCTGGCGGAGGCCCAACCCTTCACACACCCTTTTCATCACCTGCCCTACAAAATGATCCCATTATCTGACCAGACACACCTTGGGACCCCAAACCGTGGGAAGAACTCCTTCAGAAGTACCTTTGCAGTAGTAAGGGTAGTATTATCTTCAGTAGGGTAAGCTTCTACCCACTTACTAAACATACAGACCACAACTAGGACATATTTCAAGTTGTTACACCTTTCCATCTCAATATAATCCATTTGTAGTGCTTCAAAGGGATACGTTGGTAGTGAAAAATGCCCAGCGGGGACTGAGGCACCCTTCCCTATGTTATGTTATAAACAAATCATGCAGGATTGAACCAGTTGGTCAGCTACTCTTCTGATATTTTTATTAGACCAAACCGGATCAAGCAAATCACAGATGCTTTTCGCACTAACCTGTGCAGGACCATGGGCCATAGTCACTACTGGCAGAACGAATGCATCGGGTAACATCCATCTTTCCCTCTGTGACAGATCTGTCCAGCACAGCATATTTTCATCCAACTTGGCCTTCCCTTCTTCCCATTCCTTTTTTTCCTGTTCAGTTGCCTCATCCTGTATCTTCCTGATACTCTCTACCGTGTTCCCAAATATTTCATGGGGACGAACCTTCTCTGTACTATCTACCACATACATGTGTCCTGTCTTTGCATAAGCTGTATCTTTTGCTGTCTGATCGGCTAGGGCGTTGCCCCGTCCAGTTTCATCTGTCACCTTTTTGTGTGCACTACACTTCATGATAGCCATTGTTTTGGGCAATGCCAGGGCAGAAAGTAAGTTAGTTATAAGGGCCCCATGTTGAATACGTGTCCTATGTGAGGTGAGGAATCCTCGTTCTGCCCACACGCGACCAAAATTGTGTGCTACGCCAAATGCATACTGACTGTCCGTGTAAACATTCACATTAAGGCCCTGATTCTAACTCTGGCGGGCGGCGGAGGCCGCCCGCCAGAGTTCCCCCCTCCAGAATACCGCACCGCGGTCGTAAGACCGCTGCGGTGATTCTGGGTTTTCCACTGGGCTGGCGGGCGACCGCCAAAAGGCCGCCCGCCAGCCCAGTGGAAAACAACCTTCCCACGAGGACGCCGGCTCCGAATGGAGCCGGCGGAGTGGGAAGGTGCGACGGGTGCAGTTGCACCCGTCGCGAATTTCAGTGTCTGCTGAGCAGACACTGAAATTCTTTGTGGGGCCCTCTTACGCGGGCCCCTGCAGTGCCCATGCCATTGGCATGGGCACTGCAGGGGCCCCCAGGGGCCCCACGACACCCCATACCGCCATCCTGTTCCTGGCGGTAGAGCCGCCAGGAACAGGATGGCGGAATGGGGTGTCAGAATCCCCATGGCGGCGCAGCGAGCTGCGCCGCCATGGAGGATTCTTTTGGGCAGCAGAAAACCGGCTGGAGACCGCCGGTTTTCCACTTCTGACCGCGGCCAAACTGCTGCGGTCAGAATGCCCTGCGGGGCACCGCCAGCCTGTTGGCGGTGCTCCCGCCAACCCTGGCCCCGGCGGTCAGAATGACCCCCTAAGTCCTTTACTTAACTCACAGGCTCGTGTTAGAGCTATTAATTCTGCAGCCTGAGCAGAGTTATGTGGTATTCTAGCTGTTTCAACTACAGTGGTAGCTGTTGTAACTGCATAGGCTGCAGAGGTAGTGCCACTGGGTAGCTTGATGCATGAGCCATCTACGTATAATATGCCATCTGGGTCTTTCCGTGGAGTGTCCTGTAAGTCCACTCTCCCTTTTGTTTCATCCTCCGTCCAGAGAATGCAGTCATGTATGTCATCATAAGAATATTCAGTTTTTTCAGTAATTGGCAATAAAGTGGCAGGATTGAGCGTGTTGCACCTTTTTAATGTTATATGAATAGCTAAAAGTGTCAGTTCATAAGTAGTTAATCGTGCATTAGTAAGATGCTGTGTTTTTGTTTTGTTTAATAGTGCGTCAACAGTGGGTGGGACCAACAGGGTGAGGGGTGAATCCATGACTATCCCGGCCTACTGGCGCACTGCGACCGCTGCAGCGGCTACTGCCCGTAGACAACTCGGGAGTGCACGGGCCACTGGTTCCAGTAGGGCCGAAAAATAAGCACAGGGGCGTTGTTTGCCGCCATGCTCTTGGGTTAACACTGATATTGAACATCTATTTCTCTCGCTCACATATAACTGAAAATCTTTACGATAATCAAGCGTACCCAGTACAGGTGCTGTGCAGAGTGTATTTTTCAATTCATCAAAACAAAACTGAAAATCGTCATTCCATTCAATTGTTTCAGGACAATCTTTGTGGGTGAGATGCAAAAACGGTTTTATCAAAAGAGAATAATTAGGAATCCATTGACGACAGAAGGAGGTAATACCAATAAAGTCCCTAACCTCTCTCTGTGTCCTTGGAACCGGTATGTCTCGTATAGCTTGTATTCTCTCAGCCGTCAACGTACTTCCCTCCTTAGACAGGAGGTGTCCTACATATATAACCTCCTGTCTACAATATTGCAATTTGGAGAGGGAGACCTTATGGTGATGGTGTGCAAGATGTTTCAATAAGGCTACAGCATATGTTTTACAATTTTGTTCTGAAGTGGATGCTATTAAAAGGTCATCCACATATTGAACCAGCGTCGAGGAGCAAGGAAAAACAAGGGTATCTAATTGACCCTTGAGGGCCTGGCTAAAAATGCTAGGCGATTCAGTATAGCCTTGTGGAGCACGACAGAACTGGAAACTGCGACCACCCAGTGAAAACCCAAAGATGTGTCTGCTATCTGGATGAATGGGAATGCTAAAGAATGCATTTTTAAGATTGATAACAGAGAACCAAGTAGCGGAGGCAGGTATCATTGTTAATAATGTCGTAATGTCAGGAACAACAGGGAACTGGGGTATTACAATCTAATTGCCCACCCAAAAATCAATAACAAATCGGAGTCCTGGAGACGCGGTGCCATCAGATAATTTTTTATGAACAGGAAGGACAGGACTGTTACAATCATTACCACGCGTTTCTTCAATGACACCCAAATCAATCTACTGGGTCACAATATTTTTAAGTTGTTGTTCAATGTGTTGGGATAATTTGTATTGGGGAAGACCAGGTAATTTGGCATTGGCTTTCAAGCGTATGACATACGGTGGTATGTCCAGACATCCAACACCATCCTTATGTGTGGCCCATAAAATGTCTGGCAAATCTCGAAGTTCGGGTGGAAGTGGTTTTGACAAAAATTGTGACGGGGAAATATTTGGACCTAAAGTGACATGAACTCCATCCAGAGAGCAATAAATGGTGGCGTACAATTTCTTTAATAGGTCCAAACCCAATAAATTCTCACTATAGGTCGAAGTAAGAATGAGAGGGGAGCTAATGGTGTAAGGACCTATAGAAACATGCAGCGGCTGGGAGACGGGGTTAGCCACCGGAACACCAGAAAAACCCATAGAGACGTTAATATTGCCAGACAGAGGGACCCCTTGGACCTCTTCCTGTTTAACAGAACATTTGGTGGCCCCAGTATCTACCAAAAAATCATGTGGAGTACCGTCTAATTGTACCTCAATGTGAGGGCCATTCTGCCTAACAGGAATAGAAACTGGTCCCACCCCCCTCTGTCGAAGGCTGTCCTAGTCAAAGGAGGACCCCTGACCTTCATACGCATCATAGTCGTCATTAAAATATTGACGCTGGGATGAAGGATCAAAATAATTCAGGCGGGTGGTACTGTGGGACCGTGAAGGGGCCTGCTTGCGGGGTCTGTTTGCAGAACCAGACCTACCGCGTGGTCTGTTGTCCTGTTGCGGTGGGGGCATGGGGCGGCCTGTGGAGTTGTCCTTATTGGGGCAGTCATTCTTCCAGTGGCCCTCCTGCTTGCAATAGGCACACTGATTGTAGGAGAGGGAAGAACGGGGAGGGCGTTGGGACTGCCTTCTGTCATTGGCCTGCTGAAATAACACCTTAGTTTTCAACTCCTTTGTTTTTTTCTCATTCTTTTCTTGTTCTTCTATCTCCCTGTTCTCATAATATTGGGCCATTGTCAGTATTCCAGTGGCAGTAGAAACTGGCCACATACTTTCACACAATTTCAATTTTCCCTTTATGTCTGGTAATAAATTGTCCACAAATTTGTCAACAAAGAGTCTTATCCCCCCTTCAGTAGTCATGTCTTGGCCGCTGTAATCAGAAAAGACACCCTCAAACCTTATATAAAAGTCTGAAACACCATCATCCTTTTTCTGTTTACAGGTGGCCAATTTATCCCAATTTATCCTGTGTGGTGCAAGTATGGTCTTCATTAAATCCAAAATACGCAGTGGGAGAGCCAATATAAGTGGGTCTGGTTTCGCTCCCCCAACCCTGTCCCTTTCTGCTGCTTGCAATTGGTCCCACGTGCCCCCTAGTTCAGCCTGGTCGTGCCTCCGTACTTTTGACCATACTTCCTGCGGGACTACTGCTGCCATTAACATGTCAATATCAGATAACGTCATAGTACAGGATTCAATAATTTGTTGCAGTTCTTTATAATATCCTGCAGGATTCTTACGGGGGTCAGGTAAGGCGGCTTTTAGGGTATATGCTTCAGATCTTTTCCATGGGGTGTGTACCCACATTTGTTGAAAATGCCCTGTGGTAATAACTTGGCCAGCGTTATCCATCACCAGCTCTCGCCAAACCGGCAGAACCTCTCTCATGGGAAACATGGATGCCCTTATAGAAGGGCTACATGTCCAGAGGCGGTCCCAATATACGAGAAGAGTAACAACATAATCATGTAGACCAGAACCAAAAGGCAGTCCAGTAGAGGCGCGTTTTTGGAGGTCCACCAGTCCCGCTGGAGCTGAGGAACCATCATCCTCATATTCTTGTATTATAATGTTACAAATAAGGGTAGCTGCATGTAACTGAACTAAACTATCCCATTGTTTCATAGTGTGGACAATGACCCTGACCCCATAGTCATTCCAATTAGTCATCCACCTCCGTGTCATTTCTTCAATGACATCTTCCTCTTGTGAATTAGAGAACAAGTGTCTGCGGAGGGTGCGCTTTCGCTGGGTCATGGGACGGGGGGTATGTTTGGTGTCTAAACAGGAGTCAGGGGTGGGCCAAACGGGGGCCAGTCAAGGGGTGGGTACAGTCGGGCGGGGTGTATCCTCTATAGGTCTGGTGACAGGAGGGGTGGTGGTGGGTGGCGGAGCACTCGCCTGAGATCCAACCGGGGGTGGCACAATAGGGTCACCTGGTGCAGGTTGAGGATGTAGTGTAGGATATATTGGTGGAGTATATAACGGGGGTTTATCTAACATATCGTTTAAAAGGGGGTCTTCCTCTTGTGGCTTATCCACTACTGTCCTGGAAGGGTAACACTTATCAGTTTGTAAGTGAAGCCTTCGGTCATGTTCTAAAATTTTCTGTTGATGTTCAGCTACGTCAGAGTCATATACCTTTTCAGTCACCGTCCTGGTCTTATGTCTCTGTAATTCTTTCTCTGCCTTCCTACGTCTTTGGTCTGCTTCTTTCTGCCAAGTCCGTAGTGAATCAAACATCCCTGGTCTACTTTTTGTCACAAACAAATGTTCCTGTAAATAGTCTAATTTATCTTTATCAAATGTCCCGTGAATAGGCCATTGTAAATCACAACTACCTTTGGTTCTTTTTCTCCATATATCAGACCAGATAATCGGACCAATGCCATATTTAACATATATATCATGATTCGGAGTCCCGGCCGGAGGAGCGGGGCATGTTTCCTCCAGGCGGGAGTCCGTACTGCAAAGACAACAACACAATTTCCTAAAACAGCTGAACGCTGGCATTCTTCCAGTATTTCAAAAAAACTAATTCTTACACCAGTGGTTTGAATACACCAAATGAGTGGCAAATATGCCCTTTGCTTCCTATATACTTAAATGACAACTGAGGTCAGTCTTACCACTGACGTCGATCTTTGCAAAGAGCAATAGAAACCGTACAATACTCACAGACCTATTTTTAGACAGGAATCTTTCAACTCCTGTCCCTACCTGACACTTCTGTTATAGTCCGACAGTTGGGGACTCCAGTAGTTCACGGAAAACAGAGACCTGAATTCAGACAGCGCCAGGAGAAGTCGAGCCGGCTGGAAGACACACAGTGGAGATCCACAGGTCCACAACAGAGAACAAAGCTCAGAATCTGGTGTGGGGCGCCTCCCTTGGAAGTCCAATCGTGAGTCCTCCGTCACCTGGTCGGTCCGCTGGATGCCTGACTCGGGTCCCTGTTCGGGCACCAACTGAGGAACCAGGAAAGATAGAATCCCCACCGGGGTCTTCTTCCCAGCGGTGGAGGGACACCCTAGTCCTCAGGGTCAGTTTAGCAGAGAGTACACAAATCAAGCGGAGTCACCAACTGGAGGAATAAAGAGGAGTTTATTACATGGATTATAGCTCGAGCTAAATCAGAGTCCCAGGACAGTCAAGTGACTATCCTACGGAGGCTGCCCCTTCACTCTGGGGCACCCAACCTTATTTACACACAAAACTGCTTAGGCAGAGGACAACTCCACCCCTAGCGTATTCAAGGTCCTCTGCGGCCTTCAGAATATTTCAGGGATACACGTGTGGTGGGAGAAGGTACACATGCAGCTGGCAGGAGGTGGCAACGACCTGTACAAACCTGTTCTGGCAGTTACTGATTAAGCACAAAAATTCTCGGAACTACGGTTAGAACAAGTAAATTACAGCGATAAGCAGATTGCAGCCCAAGGCTGCGAGCACAAGGTCAATCATCAAAGTTCAGGAGGTTTGTCGAGCACATGGCAACATAATAAAGATAAACAGATGCCTAGCAGCTATGGTGTATGATTAAGTTTATGTACATTTTCTCACAACCTTTAAACTGAGGCACATTGTTAACCTGTTGTTGCACACCATGCATCCCACTAGTGTATACCATCATTTGCAGACTTTGTAGTCCTGTGTGGGCTGAGTTAATTTTCACCACCATCAATTTTTGCTTTCAACATTTTCTTCTTCAAATCGATTTCAGCACTACAGTACCTAGCTTACTGCAGTACTTCATCAAATGGTTTATTCTGCCCACAAACTAAATTCTGCTGAATCATGGTGGTAATCTCGGGTTTCAATCCTTGCACAAATTTGAACTCAAAATGACTCATGTCTTTCGGCTCAATAGACTCAGACCCACTAAGTTGTTTGAAAGCCTACAACAATCTTTCATAATAGGTTGTTCTGTCCTTTCAATCTTTATTTTTCAGAAACTCAATCACTTTGTAATACCCTTTCATCATTTCTTCAAACAGCACACCTGTTACTGGATCTCTTGCGGTTCACAAGTTGGCCATTCAACACTTTGCTTGCACTCAACCCACAAACTGAAACTACGATGTCAAATAATCTATTCCAATCTTCCTACAGGTATTTTGAAAGTTTCACAAACCTCTCTGTTTGCTTATACCACTCTACTGGTTTCTCTCTCAATCTTGTGTAGTCATTTGTAAATGACAATATGTCACTTCTGCTCCATGGAACACATACATAGCATCTCCCTCATTGGCAGCATTTTTATACTCGCATCAGCTTGATTTGCCCCAGATGGAAGCAATTTCTGCTTTGCTTTCTTTTGATCTCTTTTGTTGGCCCATGTTTCTTCCCATTTATCTAATACTCCCCATGTTTGAATAACCCTGATTAAGGGCCTCATTATGAACATGGCTGGCGAAACCGCCGTTTTCATGCTGGCGGTCTTACTACTGACCGCAAGCCCCCGGAACCCCGCTGGCCATATAAAGAACATTCCTGTGGGCCGGCGGGCAGAAACAATATTTTTGCCCGCCGGCCCACAGGAATGCCTGGCTGGGACATTGACGGCAGCTCCACATGGAGCCGCTACCAGTGCCTCTGTGCGGTGGGTGCAGCTGCACCCGTCCTGCAGATCACTACCCGTAATTCGGGCAGTGACCTTTGCGATGGGCCACTGCAGAGGGGCCCCTGCACTGCCCATGCCAAGTGCATGGGCAGTGCAGGGGCCCCCTGGGGTACCCCGGTGCACCCCTTCCACCAGCCTTTTCCTGGCAGGGAAACCCGCCAGGGAAAGGCTGGTGCCTGAGGGATCATTATCCGAGGGGCAGCACCTCTGCCCTGTCGGATGATGATGCTGACTGCCGCCAGGCTGCCTGACAGAGGCGGCCTGGTGGTGAGTAAGGGCCGCCAATGGCGGCCCTCCATCGGTTCATTATGTGGCGATGTGGACCGCAATGCTGGCTGGTGGAATTTCCCGCCACCGCAGGCACGGCGGGCCACACCGCCATGTTCATAATGACCACCTAAGTCTTTGATGTGCATTTTCATGCCAGGTGATCTCATGTTTGCAATGTCTTTGAAACTGAATTCAAACCTGCAACTTTTTCTTACGGGCTTAAACTTTTCTAAATCAACATCCTGCTTTTCAGTCAATTCTACAAATATTTCATAAGTCAATCCTGCACGATGTGAAACATCTTTGCACATGAAGCACAATTTGTCTTCAGTGTAGGTATCCAATCTTTCCAGCTCGTGTTCCCTCAATTAATTCATTTCATTCTAATTTTAATCTGAGTGCATTTACTCTCCTGTATTTCTTTGAGGTTTCGTCTATTCTGACACTGCTGTTTGTTATACCCGTCGCTCCTTCGTGATTCAGAGTGTCTAACCACTCAGTCAACTGTTGCGCCAAAAAATCTTGCAAGCTAATATTACTCTCCTGCATCATGTTTTGTGTGGTATTACAATGCATACTAGTAATTGGGGCTATTGAGGGCATAAGTAGAGTTAAAGTTCGCTGCAGACATCTCACATCTACTATTGGACCTGCTAAACTTAACATCTGGTAAGGATCTGCAATTTGTGTAGGGGTCAAAGCTAGAACAGACGTAGCTAATCTCTCCATTTATGAATTAGTTGAATATACGGATCCCTGCTTATTGCACGGTGACACCCCTGCAGTCCGAGATTTGGAGTCTGGAGACTACTTTCAGAATTACCTAAAGCATACAATGGAACAACTGGACCTATGGTTAATGCTTTGTAGTATCGTCAGTGCATAGGGTACTGTTAAATTTGTCTGATTTTGTGGAATTACCATTCCAGAACTCTGACCTGTTAGTAATGCAAAAAAAGTCTGCCCTGAATGATTCGGGGCAATATTTGGGGCTGTCTGAACTGAAGACTACATGGCCACAGTCTGTTTCTGATTAAAAATGTGCATGGTTGCTGTTACATTAGGTGTAGATTCCATCTGTGCTGTACTAATAACTGGAACTTGTAGATAGGTCGCGGGCACCTGTGTTGCTGAACTGACAGGTGTCCTTGGGGCTACCTGAACTGGGCTTTGTGAAAATAGTACTGTCGGCACACTCAGGGCTACGTTCTGTGATGTTCTCCCAGCTGATTAATATGGCGGGGAAAGATTCATTAAAAACTGATTTATAAACTCTTCTCCTGAGTCACTTTCATGTGTAGCTGTCTTTTTACCCTTATCCACTGTCTTCTCTGTCTTTTCTGTCTGCTTCCTTTTTGTCTTAGGTTTCTTTATCCCATCACCTTCTTCTGTGATGGCTGTAAACATTCTCACCCAATCTGAAACATCTCTGCTTTCCACATTTTCTATTCCTTATCCCACCTAGCTTCCACTTGTGTCTATTCTGCTCTCCTTGTTCTATTTTCAAATTATTCTGTTTCTTTCTGCTTAGCAACAAGTTCCCAAATATCAGAGCTTTGAATTGTGAGGGCCTTGGAGGAGGCTTTAATTCACACAATACTTTCCTTAGATGTTCTAGAATTCTCAAATTAAAGGTTCCGTAACATGGGAAATCCAATGAACCTTCTTTCTCAGTGATCTTCCGTCACTGTTTAACTCAAATGCATGCTGAAACTCCTCACAAATTTCATTTTTGCAAAAATTCAATTAATAATATGAATTTTAATGAAACGAGGAAGTAAATTCAATCCCACAATTATTTTTGCAAGCGGTTCTCAACCAATGGCAAAGCAGTATTGTCCACCAGTACGAGCACGGCTTTCTCACTAACCGACTTATCCCAGCGGAGCACGAATTACGTCACAGTCACTTCACTGAGCAGCTTCAGACACCTCACAATTGTCTCTTACTCAATTTCTCACACATACAGTAAAAGCAAAATATTTTGAGCACTTCAAAAACCAAAAACCTGCCTGTCCACTATAGGCTGGGCTCAATCGCTTTTGAAAGCTGTACGGCTACTTCTTCCAACTGGGGCGTTCGTACTTACACAATAAGTGAAGCTTGACCAGAAAATCTCACCTTTGTTGATACGAACCCTCCACATGCACTCAGGATTCACCTAATACCAACCAACAGCTCACACTCACTTATGGAAAAACTACTGGCACTGTCAATGGTGCCTCATAACCAGTACCTCACTGCAGACAATGAATTAACCAAGTGTCTTTTACACTTGTGCATTATCATGGGATCTTAGGCCTCGACAGACCCGTACAAAAGAAGAACAACTGCAGGCATTTTTTTTAGCACAAAACACAACAATCTCTTTGAGAGTGATGACTCCCCAACCAACTCACAGCATCACACTTCACCGCAATCTGTAAGCAAAAAGCACTGCAAGCTCAAATACCTACTTATACATACACCATAACACTTGTAACACAACGCTGAAATTTCATCAACCTCCCAATCTAACCATAGCACAACTTACAGTGTGGGCACAATTTTGGAACATAGCCACCACTCTAATATCAATTTTATCAGCACTAATACTGAACAAAAACATGGTTACCCCTCCCAAGGGACATAACTGTCACTGTGCTACCAGATTTGTTAACACGTTTTTCTCTTTTTTCACAGGATTAAAAAATGTTTCTTTGAGGCTGAGGGATCATTTGACCCAGAGAGGAGTGTGGTTAACCGTACACAGTCATTTCAAACCCAACAACAAATTTAAACACCATGACCAATGTGGCCATCGAAGGAAAACTCCAATCAGGGGAAATGTTTCAAAGCTTTTTTTATAACCACAAAGCCAAAGTCATGGTAATTATGTGCAAAATCAAATTGTAAAGATAAATGAAAAACATGGGTCAGCTGAATTGACAAAACAAGTTTAATCTACTCAGCATCAACACCATTAAACACTCCAGAAGAATAATGCATATTAATAATTAAATAATTTGTGAAACAGAAACATACTTTAGATCAGAGTGTGGAGACATTAGTCAAATCAAATAATAAAGATTTAGAAACCAGGGTTTGGACATAGGTTGTCCCTACTGCTAACCAAATTAAGAAAATCATGTGTGGGAATGGGCTAACACATGCGGACAAAAGTTAAAAAGAGAGAGAAAAAAATAATTTGGAAATCATCTATTTTGTGCTAAGTTAGACTAACTAGATTAATTAAATAGGCAGGTGTCAGCAAGTTAGCTTCTAGTAGGGCAAGGTTCTGCAAAGTTGGTCCTGGAGAGCCGGGTCCATGCCAGATTTTTTGCATATCCACATTTAGAAAAAATATGTTTCAGAAATCTACATTTTTCTAAATGTAGATATGCTAAAAATCTGGCATGGACCCGGCTCTCCAGGACCGACTTTGCAGAACCCTGTACTAGGGAAATACAGGTCCAGGTAAAATAGCATTTGCAATAGAATATACCTCTCCTAGGATCAGCATTCAATTCAGTTACGTCAGCAAAGCACATAGATCATTCACAAAGTCCATTAGAAGCACCATCAAGGCAAGTACAGAACATGGGCTACAGAGGGAACAGCAAAAGTACTGTTTGGGTCAAAAGCCAGAAGAGGACTAACTAGAAACTTGCACAGTCCATCCCTTACCCCAATTACCTAAAACATTTTGATTGGTCAGTTTGGTGGGTCCATATCAGGCAAAAGGGGAAATGTCCAATTAGAAGTGGAATTCCACACTAACTTGAAGCATGGCATAGAGTTCTCAGGTTTGGGTTGAAGTCATCTCTTCCTTTCGCGTGAACCCAAAGGTCAATAGCAATTTTGTGCATCACGTGAAACAATGCAAATTCTTCCCAGGGTGTCAAATGATTTCAACAGTTTCCATGTGAATGTTCAAATTAACAGCATCAACTGCTTTCACATTTAGTCCACAGACCTAAATGTTCCAGAACCAAGGTCAGTGGGAAACAAGTCTTGTACATTGAACAATGGGACCCTCCACTATTCATAAGAAACAACCTAATGAAAAAATTCCTGTTAGAAAACGAAGAATGATTCATCACTTTGACATGACTGCAAATACGAGGACTGCAGGCCTAGTTATGCAAACACAAGAAACATGAAAGCCCTAATACTGCAGTTAATTGAACACATATAATATTCAACGTATAAACTCATGTTAATGTGTTAGTTAAAGAAATTAAAATTTCATTTGATATTGCAAACCTTGTTAAGGTATCACGTTAAGTATGACAGAAGTGCATTTATTTCTATGTGCACATCTATTTAAATTCATAATTCACATATAACACATTATAAATCAAAATGCGTTTGGCTACTGTCAGTTATTCTATTGTCTAACTAATAGTTTGGTATCATTTAAGTCTGGGTAGTACATTATTAAATCAAGTGAGCACAATTGTGACCAGTATGGAAACGAAAATGTGTGAGTGCCTCTTTCTATGATAGGTTTTTAAAATGTGAATAAAAATGTCACCTTGTGCTGAGGTCTGGGTCACTAAAAGCATTACTAAAATTTTCGCTCCAACAATTGCTGTGTTGGCTACATTTTAAATGCAGACGTTAGGGATTTCACTATAATAACTGAAATGGATATGTCAATTTTTTACTGTATTTAAATAAATACAATTATTTATAAAAACAAAACTAGATAGGAGTCTTGCATTGAGAGAGTGCACATGGATAAAGAGGGATGAGAATGAAAGAGTATACTACAAAAATATCTAGGAATACAAGGCTTACATATATACACTTCAATAACTTGCAAGCCACATATGTAAATAAAAAAATAATGAATTATATACTAGGGACGGATACACAGAGCTGCCCCAGATGTAACAAAAAAAATGTTTTTCACTCATGGTTTGGACATGAATGGAACTGATGAACTACTGGAGACAGATAGTGAAGATATTGAAATGAGTGACTTACAGAAAGCTTCACTGCAACCTGGAGAAGTGTATACTGGCAATGAAACTTCAGATGATTTCAAATAGAGCCAGCCAGAGGTTTATAGACCTAGACCTTATATTAGCCAAGAGGTACACAATAGTCCAAAGGAAAGCAGGTGAGCCACCACCATTACAGGGATGGAAACAAGGTGTTATTAAGTGGGCAAGTCATGTTTCACGGGGAAGAACTTAAAGGGGCAAGGAAGAATCCATTTTCAGAGGGGTGGATGCCATGTTAATGGCCTTTCAGCAACAAGTACATAATTCAGATAATTGAAGCATAATTGTGAGATACAGGATGGAACTTGCAGAGCTGAAGACCTAGCTTACAGAAATGGAGTAACCAGGCTGGGAGACAGGAGGGCAGAGAGAAATGGAAGTGGAATACAGTGATCGAGATGAGGGTCAAGTTTTAAGTTATAGAAATGTTTGAGTTTGATATAAAATAAAAAAATAATCTGATGTGACCAGCTTATCTGCCCAGCATGTAAATAGGTGTAACCAATGTAATATTAGTAACATGTGTATTGTTGATAGTATATACTTCCCAAAATATAATGATCAAATCTTATGCAGATAATTCTTGTACCAATTGCAAATAAATGACACGGAAAAGTACAAATGCTGAGAAATATAATTACATGAAAAACAATAAACAAATTAAAAAATACTGAAATCCCAACATAGCACATATACATTAGATACAATTTGTTTTATGATCCTACAAATTGTTTCAGGTTTTTGTTACATGAATGAAGGGCAGTGATTTGAAAGCCCTGGTAGTTTGTTTGATTAAATCAGTGGTACAAGTGGAAGACACGGAAGAGGATATTGCAAAGGACATTCAGAGGGTACACAAGGACCCCTTCAGAAAAACGCACAACAGGGACAAGCCGAGGAAGATCTTGATTAACTTCCATACATATGCAATTAAAGAATGTGTTCTATCAGCTGCGTTGAAACAAAAGTCCCTTATGATGAAGGGAGTCCCCTTTGAAATCAGATCCAATCTGTCTAACAAAGTCCTCAATAAGCAATGGGATTTGGGAAAGAGAATTAAGGTGTTAGAGAAGGTGGGGGGTATAGCCCAGCTGAAGTTCCCTTCCACATTGAGGGTATGGTAAACAACAAAATGTACAAATGTAAGGAATGCAAGGAAGTGGGTGATTTAATTAGGGTTTTGGAAAAGGGCAGTCAGTGGGGGAAATAACTGTAATCTCCTCATCGCCTCCTATGTTGGTATCCCTTTCGAAGGTGGACAGTGGTTTAAGAGTTCCTAAAACTCAATGTCAAGATGTGTGTGTTCATTTTAATGTTTTTCTCTTTAATGCTAAGCTGAGTGGGAGTATTCCCCAAAAGTCAATGGTACCATGAGGAAGGATGGTGCCATGAGGAAGGAGGAAAGGAGGGTTCTCCCAGGGCACGGCGTGCATAGGTGTCTCGGTTTGGTGGGGTGCAGATTTATTAGGCACAAGGTGAGGAGCATGTGGGAGAAAATAAAAAAAAGAATGTCCTCTAAAGCGGTGGAGAGATGGATGAGATGTTGGGAGGTGATAATCAGGACCGGTCCGTGTCAAACAGAATGGTTATGGGGTCACCCAAGTGAAGTTTGGAGGTAAAAACTATAATAGATGAACAGGATAGAATTATTGAAGCTTATGTCCCTGGAATATTAATGATTTACTGGTAAAGAACAGATCAAGAACTCTGCTGCAATATTTGGGAGACTTCCAAGCAAATGTACTGGTACTACAAGAAACACACCTAACTAGAGAAGAATGCATAGAACTGTTCAGACCGTACCGGTGGATACAACAATTAGTATGTACTAATCAAAATGTGGGTATGAAGGGAGTAGTCATCCTGATTGAGTATCAATGCTAATCTCTCCCTTTCGGAGAGTATAGTAGATAAGGCTGGGAGATGGGTAATTGGGAAATTGTTTTTTATATTAAAGTGCTTATACCCCATTCAGATATTATGGGCCTAATACTGATGACATTGCACCCTTGGTAGACCTCTTTCAACACTTACTGTTATTTTCAGTCCCATTATTTGGTTGGGAGATTTTAATGTAGTACCAAACTGTGATTTAGATAGGTCATCTGGTAGCAAGTTGAGGTCTAACCAAAAAAGGCAGCGCCTCGTAATAACCATGATGTCTCAGCTGGGGTTATGTGATTATTGAGAGAAAGGGTGGTGTCTTCAAGCAGATACACCTAAAACAATACAAAATCCAGACATCAATCAACGATCGATTATGTTCTATTAGATGGCATTTTAAAGAGAGTGTACAGGAAGTATTGCATGTAGGTGCCCATCTGTCAGACCACTCAGCAATTAGTTTGACCATTCGGTTCATGGGGAATATGGCCAGGAGTAGATTAACTTTAGATAGAACTCTACTATTAGTTGAGAAAGTAGTATTGTAACTATGTGCAGACACAGAAGAGTTCTTTTGTCTAAAAGTAGGTTCAGCCCCTTTGGCCACGGTTTGGGATGCCTTTAAAGCTTTCTAAAGGGGAAGATTAGTTTGGTTGGGCTCCTTTAAAAGGAAGTCATATAAGGAAGAGATTAGTACACTGGAAGAGCATCTGCAGAGGATAGAGCAGAGACTGGCACAGGCGGATCTTGATGACAAGGAAATTGATCAAATGACAAAGCTAGCTCAGAAAGTGAGTTATTAACTCACAGCAGTGATAGAGGACAGAGTCAGGAAAAGATGCGAGGTGAATAGGGTAGCACACTTAGAATATGGGGAAAACTCTGGTAAACTGTTTGCCTGGAAATTAAAATTCAATTCAGTTAGGAATGTAGTGAATGAAATGCAGTGTAAGAGAATGGGAGTCCCTAGCAGAAGCCCTGAGGGGATCAGGGAATCCTTTCTAAACTTTTTTGAGGGTTTACATTCAGAGAATTCAACAAACAAGTCTTGTCAATCATCTGAGGGAGTCCTTTAAGAAAGGGAGCTATCCCACAGAGAGTAGGCCTCACTGAATGAATATCATCCTGCACATTAGACTGCTACTGGTAAAACTAATCCTCCCAGACATCAGCCTTAGCCCATGCCAATCCCCCTTATATGTGTGACAGTTAAAAATGTCCAGTAGGTTGTCCAGCAGGGAGAGAGGTGGCATCTGAGCAGTGGTTTGGGGGTGAATGATGAATGGAGGATACCTGCTCTTCACTGGATGTTCTGCCATCAAATAATTGAGAGAAGACCAGAAATGCACCTTTATAGGAGGAGTGTGTAAAAACGTACAGAGCACCCTGTCAGTTGAGGGCTTAGTGGAGGTGAGTGTTGCATAGGCAGAGCAAGTATTCGTGGATACTTAGCTTATGGTTGTGGACCGGCAATCCTCAGAAGTGATTTAGGATGAAAGCTTCTGCCTGTCCATGAAGTGACATTCTTGAAGATGTTCTGTGTTGGGGAAACAAGGCTCCGATCCTCATCCAGGTCCTCCTTCTCCTGTTGTCCAGCTCTTCTTGATGAGCAGTGCTGACCTCTAACACTATTGCTTGGAAGACAATTGGATACTCTTTTCGGATTATCCACTGTCCTCCGATTGTAAATGATTCAGCATCATCATCCGGCACAATGTCACTAGTACCTGGAAGAAGAAAATGTCGATAGTACTTGCTCACTGTACCACTGGAGCCATGCTACACCTGACTGAAGATCCCCAATCAGAGTGTAACCAGCCTTGGGTTGCTTGTATTTTGATACAGAGAGGACCTGGCTTGGCAGTTTGGACTAGACTGTTTCCGCTGGAGCAGGACAAAGACTTAGTAAAGGCATCCTCCCATCACCTTTTGTGTGTTTTATAGTTCAATTGCATCAAATCCATTTTTTTGTCTAGATTTCAACACCCTTCTTTATTAAGTGTTGCTCTGAACATAAATAACAACATTGGTACCATGTGAGCATAAAGAAACATGAAATTCAAGGTTGATCCATGTCCTACCACACACTATGAATATTTGCTACAGTTGCTTTCAACCCCAAGAAATATGAAACTATCAAAGGCTCTGAGTGACATAGCCCACTGATAGTTCTTTTTTAAGGGTGAACTGCCATCTGACCATTAATGAATACGCATTCATCTTAAATCAGATCAGCACATCTACATGGTTCAATACCTAAAGGATGCAGGGTCCCCTTGTTCATCATCATCACAGGTGCAACTACGTCCACAGGACTGGAGAAGCATGTTGATCCTAATTAATATGATTTTATTGATTTGCAACTGTGCCCTATTTTCAATTCCACAAGCATAGGTATGATCTAGAAATACCCTGGGTAAGACATTTTTGAGAATGTGTTTCACTCCCGGAGTTCCTTATTGTGATATCCATGAAGTAGAAGCACCTAGAATGCACATTTGCATCTTGTCATGAGTGCAGTTTCTATTCACATCACAAATGCAAAGTTTTTCTTTTGAACTGTACCACACAGGGATACAAAAAGGATATTGGGTCCTTCACTAGGTACTTTTAGTAACCTTTTTCTTCGTAGTGTTGGTGAAAGAGAATCTACCCTTCCTTTTCACTCATTCAGTTTTCCACCCCCACTGTACCTACAAGTCATAGGCCTTCACTCTAGAATCCAGTAGGGCTCCCCTGATCAAGGACTGTGGCCTGTGTCAACACTTTAGCTGTCAGCATGAGGAGGAGCCCTATGGTAAAAATATTACCCCTTAGATAAGTAAATATTTCGTCCAATAAAGAAGGAGTTCCTAGTCTTAAAATCACGCTAGACAACACCATAACTTCTGTTTTATTTTCTCTCATAGGGTACCCATGGGTATTTGATTATTTGTTTCCAAAGCATCTCTTAAATACAGTGGCGAGAGAGATTAGAATTATGTTCAATGGGTATTGTAACTCTATTCAAGTAATGATGACCACAGATTCTGACACTTTAAAGATACATATATGAAAGGAAAACAAACACTAATAAAAAGATTCTTAACATTTGATGTACTTAAAACAATGAGATAAATGAGTTATTGAGAGGACTAATAATGAGATGCAGCTGTGAAGATCAGAGGCTCCCAGACTTACCTGACCAAGGGACAGTAGAAGGCCTAATAGCTGGTGCCAGGATGTTCACTGATGCCATTGGTGTTGATGCTCTCAGGTTGGACACCAGAGAGTGATAAATGACAGAAACTGACATGAAAGAAACATACACAGAGGAGTAAGTCATGCAAGAAGAAGCTATTTATAGGGTTCAATACTCATTTTGAGATCCACAAAGATTGCTCTCCTGCAAGTTAACCCCTTAGCCGCTGGGCCTCCCCACCCCAATCCAGTGCTGAGCCCTTTTTTGGCAATTTGGGGTAGTTTGTGCTTAGGCCTTCATAACTTTTTGTCCGCATAATCTATCCATGCCAAATTTGCGTCCTTTTTGTCCAAAATCCTAGGGATTATAAAGGTACCCAGAGTTTGTGGGTTCCCCTGAAGGAGACTAAGAAATTAGCCAAAATACAGCTACAATTTTGTTTTTTTCTGAAAAATTGAAAAAAACCAGTGCTGCAGAAGAAAGCATGTGTTTTTTCCTGAAAATGGCACCAACAAAGCTTTCTTCCAAGCTTTTAGTAACAGGCAGACTTGAATCAGAAAACTACATTTTTCAAAACAATTTTGGCATTTTACTGGGACATACTCCATTTTTACTATTTTTTGTGCTTTCAATCTCCTTCCAGTTAGTGACAGAGATGGGTGTGAAACCAATGCTGTATCCCAGACAGCTAAACATTTCTGAAAAGTAGACAAAATTCTAAATTCAGCAAGGGGTCATTTGTGTAGATCCTCCAAAGTTTTCCTACAGAAAACAACAGCTAAAATAAAAAAATATTGAAATTGAGGTGAAAAAAAGAGCTATGTTTGTCCACGTTTTCTTCTATAACCTTTTCCAGCTATGGCAGATTTTTGAAAGCAATATATTGTTACGTCTGCTGGACTCGTCCCATTGCGTGGATATATAGGGCTTGTAGATTAATCAAAAACCCTAGGTACCCAGAGCCAATAAATGAGCTGCACCTTGCAATCGGTTTTCATTGTATACCGGGTATACAGCAATTCATGTGGTGAAATATAAAGAGTCAAAAAAAGGTATCAAGGAAACCTTTGTATTTCCAAAATGGGCACAAGATAAGGTGTTGAGAAGCAGTGGTTATTTGTGCTTCTCAGAATTTTGGGATCCCTATTCTAGCATGTTAATTACATGGCATTTCTCAAATAGACTTCTTTTTTACACACTGTCTGACATTTGGAAGGAACAAATGTAGAGAAAGACAAGGGACAATAACACTTGTTCTTCTATTCTGTGTTCTCCCTCAGTCTTCCAATAAAAATGGTACCTCACTTGTGTGGGTAGGCCTAGTGCCAGCGACAGGAATGCAACATGGGCCCATCACATTTTTACATTGAAATCTGATGTGTTTTTTGCAAAGTGCCCAGCTGTGGATTTTGGTCTCTAGTTCAGCTGATACCTAGGAAAACCTACCAAAGCTGTGCATTTTTTAAAACTAGATACCTAGGGAAACCCAGTATGGGATAACCTGTGGCGCTCTCACCAGGTTCTGTTACCCAGAATCCTTTGCAAACCTCAACATTTGACAAAAAACACTTTTTCCTCACACTTCGGTGATAGAAAGTTCTGTAATCTGAGAGGAGACACAAATTTCCTTTCACCCAGCATTTCCCCAAGTCTCCTGATAAAAATAGTACCTCATTTGTGTGGGTAGGCCTAGTGACCGTGTCAGGAATGGATCACACAACGGTCAATATAAACCCTTACACGAGGGCAACTGTTGATCCTGGGGTGATCCATTACTGACGCAGGCACTAGGTACAGGCACTCATATGTGGTAACGTTTTTATCAGGACAAGTGGGGAAACACTAGGTGGTAGTAATTTTGTGGATCCCAGCATATTCCTGTAGTTTGCGTGACAGAAATGCAAGAAAAAGTAGAGTTTTTATTCAACATTTCACATTTGCAGGCTATTCTGGGTAAGAAAACTTTGGGGAATCCACACAAGTCACACCTCTGTGGACTCCCCCGGGTGTCTAGTTTCCAGAAATGTCTGGGTTTGGCAGGTTTTCCCATATGGCCGCCGAGCCCGGGACCAAAAACGCAGCTGCCTGCCTTACAAAACCAGGTTGTTTTGTGATAGGTAATTTTGATGTCTTCACAATACAATTTGGGTGGTGGAATTTGGTGCTAAACTAAATTGGGGAGCTTCCAAGAGAGCACTCTCTCTGTGCTTGCTACCACATGCACCTGCTCTCTGGGTTGGGATAACCTGCTATTGGCCCGCTGCACAGACTGTGCTGGCGAAGGGACAGCAGGACTGTCCTCATCACCTCCTTCAGAATCACTGGAAGAGGAGTTGTCGGAAAAATCACTGCCAGAGTCTGCGCCATTGTCCTATCCCTTAGATGCTGTCTCAGTATCTGCTGTCTCAGTCTCTGATCCTACGTCAGAGCTGTCCTCTATAACCCGAGTTAGGGCTTGAGCAGCATTTATCCAAAAAGACGCCATCTCTGCTACTGACTAAACTCTTGCTCTAAAACACCAGCCTAAGTAGACAGTCACATAATTGCTGATGGATGTGTGTGTGATGTTTGCAACAGTAAATGTCAGTCACCTTACCTTCGCTTCTTCCCTTAATCAGCGCGTTCTCTCAAGACACTCAAAAAAACAAAAAAGAAACACTATTACTTCACCTTATCACATACAAATCGTCACAGTCTTTAGCGCCTCTGGCGCCGTCCGACAACCATTATTGGTGCTCTCATTCCCATGACCTCCTCCTCGGATTCCCTCACTACCATCCAGCAAAAGTGCCCATCATCCCTCCATATCCCCCCTTGCACATACATTTCATTTGTATTATAGGGCAGGTAATGCCTGTCTTGACTAATCCACTCAGCTATTTACATAAAATACAGATTTGATCTTTGCAGTAGTCATATAAACCTTCTGGGCTGCATTATGGATTCAAAACTGCCACTAGACAAAAGCCAGATCCTTGTGTAGCAGAAACATAATCACAAGAGTTATTTGACTTTTTTATTGCTGCCTAAAATCTACAGTTGAAACGCGTCAGTTGATATATGTGCATTGCTTTGAAGATGCAAACTGCAACTGCAAGAGAACTGGTGGCGAATATATATCTATGTCTATATAGAGATATGTCTATAAATAGATCTATATATTTTTTGTAATAGCTGTATGGTTTCCCTGGTGGCCATAGTAGCCCCCAGGGAAACCACACAACTATTTAAAAAAAATGTCCCCACAGGGGGTCACTCCTGGTCACTGGTCAATTTCATTAATTTTTTTAAACGGACATTTTAAAATAAAATATGGCATGGTGGTAGGGGGGCCCATTTTCATCCCCCTAAGTCAATTCCCTGGTGTCTAGTGGGGTTTCCTGGCCCTGCGACCCAGGGCCAGGGAACCATTTCAGGAAGGCCCCGTTTGGAAGGGGAGAACCTCTTCTTTCAAACGAGCCCTTCCCGAATCGTGGGGTGGCCAGTTTGGGTTAGTTTTCCCCACCGGAGCAGGAAGTGGCCTTACCTCCGCTGCCTGCTAGGGTGGGGAAAACAGATTGTTGGGGAGGCGTGCTGACATCACAAAGGGGTGGGGGGAGACACGGAAGCTCTTCTGTGTCTCCCAACGAGTATTTAATTTTTTGTAAAAACCTCCGGTGCAATTTACTGAAGGATTTTTCAACCCCCTCCCTGGTGTTGGCCAATGGTCGTGACCTGCACCAGGGAGGTAGTGCGGGTGTCAGCCAGCGGCCGACGCCCGCACTAAAGTGCTTAAGGCAATGCCTAAAGATATCTTATAGTGCTATCCATACACTGGCAAGTCTAAGCATAACTTTATCAGGCAAAATATCATATCTAAAACAACTGAATTACATACTGGGCATGGTGCCAATAGGAATGTGTACTTCGACTAGGTTTTTTTTATTGATTTTCAAGTTTAAAGCACAATAAATCAAGGTGTACACATCATAAGGTCTATGTCTATTAGTGAGCTAGTAACAGAAACAATTTGGTCTTGACAACAGGCTCTTAGTAATTCATGCCTCAGACTTACATTGAAATAGGGTGTACCCCAAAGATATTGCCAAAACATATAGCCACAGTAAAGGGTTACATATAAACCATGGGAATCAAAATAATAAAAAAAAACTTGGGGGTGAACAAGGAACAAATGTGTCAGGATCGTAGAAAGGCTATCATTGTGTGAGGATGCAGCCGAGAAGTACGGGAGGGGTACCTCGACTAGGTTTCTCTGAGCATAAGGATTGGACATTTGGCTGAGCTCATATTTGAAATAGGTGAAGGGCTCTGGTTCGGGTGGGGCATGAGAAAGGGGGGAGACCCCAGGATGAGTACTGTATCAAGGGACTCCAAATACATTTTCCCAGTGTCTGTCATAATGTCAGTTATAAACTCCATTGTAAGTGTGTGCCATAGTTGAGTATGCCATTGAGATATCCAAGCAGCTGCCAAGGTAATTTTGGCTGCTCTAAGACATAGTCCGAGAATAGCACGGTCTCCTTGTGTTTGATGTTTGAGAGGGGGTCCTCAAAGACCTAGTAAGACATTCTCTGGAGCTGAGGGCGCTGGGTTTCCCAGCACGTCCTTTATCTGGGCCAGGATCTCCTCCCAGAAAGGTCGAATAGTTGGCCAGTCCCACCAAATATGATAAAAATCCCCCATTAAACCACATCCTCTCCAGCATCAATTTGTCATGTTGGGGAAGAGACTCCTAAGTTTTTCCAGGCATAAATACCTAATAATGGGCTTCACGCAAACCCAGATAGTGGTTATATTTGGATATATTGTGCAGTTTGTGCCACTGCCGCTCCTCTATTGTAATCCTCAGAATTTGTTCCTTGGAGAAAGGGCTGGAGTGGAAGATCTGAAGAGGGAGTATAGAAAGGAAATGGTACCCCTGCAGGATCCCGCTCTCCGGACAAACTGCTCAATAGGCAGAGCTTCCCTAGAGGGGGCCTGAGGGATCTGCGGTTGTAGGACCCAATGCTTCAATTAGGCAGAGTGGTAAGCCTCTGTTGCGGGCAGATTAAAGTCTCTACAGCAATTGTCAAATATCAGGATATTTCCCCCCTGAAATACATCAGATATAGTAAGGCATCCCCCCTCTCTCCATCTGTCAAAAGGGCTGGGGTCAAGCTCGGGCGGCAAAGCTGGATTGAGGCGTATGGCTGTATGAGAGGAAGGAAAGGTTGTTACTTCGCTTGTCTTGGTAACAATGCCCCAGATTTTTAAAGTGGTAGCTTTGGGGGTGCTTAGTTAGGCATAGTGTGGGCGGTCAGTCTTGAGTTTCCACAGGACATCCCAGATTGCCTTACCCACCACCGCTCGGTCCATATGGACCAAGTGTTTGTCTGACTCCTATACGGACCGCTCAGATATAACTCGAAGTTGGGCTGCTCAGGTTAAGACATCCGGGAGGCCCAAACATCCTGCTTCTTTGGGGAGTGTGAAGAGTCAGTAGTTCAGCCAAGCTTTTTGGTTTTGCTAGACAATGTGGTGATCGTAGACCGGATAGTAACAAAGAAATCTCTATTAACCTCAATGGCAAGGCCCTGGAGCAGGTACAATAAACGTTAGTGGATTTACATTTAAATGGTGTTGATACCTCCCAACCAGGTTAAATACATTGGGCCCATTGTTTCAAATCAATTTTAAGCTGTCTCAAAAAGAGAGGGTAGTTAGCCTTCTACAGATAAGCTATGTTGGATGTAAGAGTTACCCACAAATATGCTATCCTTGTTTTCAACAATTGGAAGGTGCATGCTGAGATCAGCTCCGCTATTTCCACCGGGGGGATCTTTAAGATGAGCATAAAAGATTTGTGGAGATTAATGCGGAATCCCGCTACCTCTTTATATTGTCAAAGTTCCATTTGCAATGCTGCGAAAGAGGACCTAGGGGAGGTAAAGGAAAGTAAAATATTATCAGCAAACAGTGAGAGTTTGTGTTCATCTGAACTGAAAGGTATCCCTTGCATCAAAGGTGTCTCACAGATCTTGGCAGCTAGAAGTTCAAAACTGGGGGCAAAAAGTAAGAGGGAGAGGGGACGCCCCTGTCTCGTGTCTCAGGTAATAGTAAAGAAGTCTGAAGCAGATCTATTCACCAATATTCTAGAGCGGGGGGAGTTATAATTTGTTTGTGTCATGGCTATGGAAACCAAACCAGCGAAGCGTGGGGAACAGGAAGGGCAAATCTACCCTATCCAAAGCTTTCCTGGCATCGGGTGTTAGCAAGAACACCGGAAGGGAGCATTTCGTAATCTTTTCTATCAAGTGGATGACCCTTTGTAGGTTGTCATGAGTTTGGCGACCAGTGATAAAACCTGATTGATCTGGGTGGATTAATTCTCACAATATCTCTTCCAATCTACAAGCAAGTAATTTGGTGTACAATTTAGCGTCTAAGGTAAGAAGGGCTATCAGGTGAGAGGAGGAACACAGGGCTAGATTTTTCCCGGGCTTTGGTATAACCGATATTAAGGCTTCTCTCATCGAGGGAGTGACTGCAGGGAAGTCCTCGATGTGGTTTAAGAGGTCTGTCAGTTGTGGGGCCAATTCAGAACTTAAGGTTTTATAAAATTGTACGCTGAATCCATCAGGTGCCGGAGCTTTATGAGTTTTAAGAACGTCTATCGCAGCTTGCACCTCCTTTATGGTGATGCAGACAAATCGTCCTTCAATAAGAGGTGACGAAACCTGTGGGAGAGAGACTCCGACTTTGTGCAGTATCAGGACTACGTTCATGGGGTATTGAGTTTCTCATAGAACATTTAGAATGTTTGGGCCGTTCCTTCTTCTGAATCATGAGGTATTCTTGTATCATCCAGTATCTGCTGAACGTATGTTTTCTCCTGCTTGCTTCGTAATTGCCTCGCTAATACTGAGCCCCCTTTGTTTCCTCTCTTGTAAGTGGTTTGCTTAAGTCCTAATAGGGTCAATTCCACCCTACTGGTGTATAAAGCTTTGACTTTCCCACAGAGGGCAGTGACTTCCCTTTGTAGCTTCAAAGTAGGCGTGGCCTTATGGGCCTTTTCAGAGGATAAAATCTCGGCGTCTAACTTTATCCTCTCCTCCGCCCTCTGCTTCATTAATGCAGACATCAGGGAAACACATTTCCCCCGGATCACTGCTTTAAAGGTATCTCAAACTAAGGGGGAGAAGCATCTTGGGTTTTGCTGAGTTGAAAATATTCTCTGATTGATTTACGAATCTCCCTGCGATGGAGGAGGTTTCTTGTAAGTATATTGGGAAAAGACCATCTATGAAATGTGAATTCCGAATGTTCTAATCGAAGACAATTTCTAGTGGAGCGTGATCAGTCCCGGTTGGTGTAGGCTTGTTTTAGCTGCCTTAGTGAAAAATCCGGTATGCGACTTATGAGGGTATGTACTATCCCAAATTAAGATGAAGTCACCTATTAGTATTATGCCCCCCTCAGCGAAACGTGTTAAGTGAGGAACCAAGGAATTCCACCTGTCCAGAGTTAGGAGCGCAAAGTTTGGCCATGGTACATGGGCAGCTCTCTACAAGTCCCTTGACATCAGTAACCTCCCGTCCTTATCTGACTTGCTATTTGTTAGGTAGAATCTAATGTTTGAGTAAAAAAGACTTGCAACTCCATTGTGCTTTGTAGGTGAGGAGGAGGAGGTGTAAATAAGGGGGTAGGATTTGTGTCTCAGTCTATGTGCTTCCATCAATCAATCAATCAAGGATTTATAGAGTGCACTACTCACCCGTCAGGGTCTCAAGGCACTTGGGGGGCTAGGGGGAGAGCTACTGGTCGAAAAGCCATGTCTTGAGGCGTTTCCTGAATGATAGGAGGTCTTGGGTCTGGCGAAGGTGGACCGGTAGGGAGTTCCAGGTCTTGGCGGCTAGGTGAGAGAAAGATCTTCCTCCGGCGGTGGTGTGACGAATGCGGGGGACGTAGGCGAGGGCGAGGTTGGCGGAGCGAAGGTTGCGGGTGGGGGAAGGAAGGTGAGTCTGTCGTTGAGGTAGGCAGGACCTGTGTTGTGGAGGGCTTTGTGTGCGGGAACGAGAACTTTGAAGGTGATCCTCTTTGATACTGGTAGCCAGTGTAGGTCTCTGATGTGGGGTGAGATGTGGTCGCAGCGTGGGACGTCTAGAATGAGGCTGGCAGACACGTTCTGGATTCTTTGCAGCTTGGTTTGGAGTTTGTTTGTTATTCCTGCATATAGGGCATTTCCGTATTCCAATCGGCTGCTGACCAGGGTGTGGGTGACAGTTTTCCTGGTTTCGACGGGAATCCACTTGAAGATTTTGCGGAGCAAGCGGAGAGTGTTGTAGCAGGAAGAGGAGATGGCATTGACCTGCTGAGTCATGCTGAGTGTGGAATCCAAGATGAAGCCCAGGTTGCATGTGTTGGTGGTGGGTGGGAGTGCAGATTCTAGGGAGGTGGGCCACCATGAGTCGTTCCAAGCTGAGGGGTTGGTGCCAGAGATGAGTATTTCTGTCTTGTCTGTGTTTAACTTGAGGTGGCTTGATTCCATCCAGCTGGAGATGGCGTGAAGTCTATTGTGGAGGTTGTTCTTTGCAGTTGTAGGGTCTTTTGTGAGGGAGAGAATGAGCTGAGTGTCGCCTGCGTAGGATACTATGTTGATGTGGTAGGTTTGTGCGATGTTGGCGAGGGGGGCCATGTAAACGTTGAAGAGTGTGGGGCTGAGAGAAGATCCTTGGGGGACGCCATAAGTGATTACGGAGGCTTCTGACTGGAACGGTAGAAGGCGGATTCTCTGGGTTCTGCCCGTGAGAAAGGACGAGATCCAATCCAGTGCCTTGTTGCGGATTCCAGCATTGTGGAAGTGTGTGTGGAGAGTGTGATGACATACTGTGTTGAAAGCTGCGGAGAGGTCCAGGAGGATGAGTGCTGCTGTTTCTCCTTTGTCGAGCATGGTCCTGATGTAGCCTGTGGCAGCAATGAGTGCGGTCTCAGTGCTGTGGTTTTTGCAGAGTCTGGATTCGGAGGTGTTGAGTACCTTGCTGTCTTCCAAGAACCGTGATAGTTGACTGTTCACAATTTTTTCGATGACCTTGGCTGGGAAAGGGAGGAGAGATATCAGTCTGTAGTTCTTGGGATCGTCAGGGTCTGCCTTTGGTTTCTTCAGCAGGGTGTTGATATCTGCATGCTTCCATCTCTCTGGGAAGGTGGCTGACTCGAAGGAGCTGTTGATGGTGATGCAGAGATGGGGAGCGATGATGGTGTTAGCTTTGTTGAAGATATGGTGTTGGCAGGGGGTCAATGGTGATCCGGAGTGGATGGAGGCCATGGCGTTGGCGGTGTCTTCTATGTTGGTGGGGGTCCAGGTGTGGAGGAAGTGGGTGTTGCTTGGAGCGTTGGGTTCGTAGGTGTTTGTAGTTAGCTGGTGGGTCTGGGGGTTGAAGCTGTTGTAGATTTCTTCTATCTTTCGACGGAAGTGGGTTGCAAGTGAGTTGCAGAACTCCTGTGATGGCGGGGGTTCGTTGGAGCAGGTCCTGGGGCTGGAGAGCTCTTTGATGATGTCGAAGAGCTCTTTGCTGTTGTGAGTGTTGGTGTCCATGCGGTTTTTGAAGTGGGTCCTTTTGGTGGTGCGGATCAGTTGGTGATGTTTGCGTAGGGCATCCTTGAAGGCGATGTCGTTGGAGTTGGTAGGTTCAAGGTGCCAGGTTTTGTCCATTCTGGGACATAGCCATTTGAATTCCTGTAGGTCTGGGGTGAACCAGCTGGCCTTGATTCTGTGGGGGGTGTTTGGTTTTTTTTTGAGCGGTGCGAGGGTGTTGGCGCAGTCTTCTATCCAGCGATGCAGGTTGTTGGCGGCTGTGTTGGGGTCTGGGGTACCGGGGGGGGCCCGGGCGAGGGTGGAGATCAGTTGATCCGTTGGTATTTTGATCCATTTGCGTCAGGGGGATTGTGTGCGGTGGTGGTGAGTGACTGGTTTCTGGTAGGAGAAGTGGATGCATTGGTGGTCTGTCCAGCTGAGTTCGGTGGTGTGGCTCAAGGAGACGTGGTTGCTGGCTGAGAAGATGGGATCGAGTGTGTGGCCTGCGGAGTGGGCGGGTGAAGTGACAAGTTGCTTGAGGCCGAGGTTGGCGAGGTTGTCGATTAGGTTGGTGGTGTTGGTATTGTTGTTATTTTCTAGGTGGAAGTTCAGGTCGCCGAGGAGGATGTAGTCCGTTGAGGCGAGGGCTTGGGAGCTGATGGTGTCGGCGATGTCGTCGCAGAACTGCGGTCTAGGGCCAGGGGGTCTGTAGACTAGTGTTCCTCCAAATGTGTTGTTGGCGTTGATGTAGATTCTGAAGTGGAGGTGCTCGGTGGATTTGATGGTGTCGTCGGAGTTGGTGGAGGCTCTTATGGTGTTTTTGTGGACTATGGCGATTCCTCCTCCTGGTTTGTTGCTGCGGTCTCTTCTGGTGATCTTGTAGTTTTCTGGTATGGCACCGTTTAAGGTGGTTTCTTGGAGGGCAATTATATCAAAACGCTTATTGAGAATTTACTTCCACAATTGGGAGCACTTATTGGGAGAGTTAAGCCCCTTAACATTTTAAGTTAGAACCTTTAATACAATCTATTTACAGTGTGATAGAATGTCCTGCCATGTTCCCATTGGAGGGTACCATAGGAAGCTTGCTCCCATCCTCCTGTCACCCGTCTCCCAACCCTCCCTCTCCATCTACCCTCCATGTCCAGGCCCACCCTCTTAAAAATGCATCCTGACCAGAAGATGCAATTACACAACTATAAAACAACCAACAAAATGGGAAACAGTAGGGGGAGAGTGTATTCTCTCCAACTTGTTACTTCAACTGTAAGGTAAATGGTAGGAATATGGTGGACAAGAACCTGCCGGGCATTTCCGCAGAATCTACTAAAAATTTATCTCTGATAAAATCGCCTAGTTTCAGGTGAAGTGTCCGCTGTAATACCTTAAACCTACAATAAATGAATAAGATTATAAGCAGACATTGCAGCTTAAGAAGTTCCTTCCGTAAGCAGGAGGGCCCGAACTTCTAACTTATGTTTAGGAAAGCAGAGGACATCTCCATGACCATAAGAAAGTCAAATTTAAGTTCCCATATTCAGCTAAGAAGGTGTCTAGATCACTTCTTGTCCTTACGTGTCCCCTTTTGCTGTGATTGCCAGTCTCCAGTAGTAGAATCATTGGCACATTCTCTCGTCATCACCTCTCCAGAGGTATCTGGGTTTGCGGAGTCAGAAATTTCAAGGCCCAAGAGGGAGGCCGCCTGTTCCAGATTTGTGAAGTGAGGATGTTTGTTATAACATTCAAAAGCAATTCCAAATGGATAAGTCCATCGATATTTTACTTGATCTTGACATAGCACATCTGTGATGGGTTTTAATTGTAAGCGCTGTGCAAGCGTCGCTGGTGCTATATCCTGGAATAGGGTGCAGGACCTCCCTAGAATGAAACATGGTCTTTCTGTCTTGCTGCACGCAAAATATGTTCTTTTGTTTTGTATGAACTCAGTTTGGCAAGAATGTCATGGGTCTTTTCACCCCTGCCGAGGTTGACGGACCCACCCTGAGCACTCGTTCTATTTGAACCTCCAGAAAATCAGACCGCAAAATTTCAGAAAACATGCCAACTACGTTGAGCTGCAGATCAGTCTCCTCGGTGCCTTCCTCCAAGCCCCTTACACATATATTGTCCCTTAGGGATTGTTTCTCTCGTTCTTTACACTTTAGAAATGCTAGAATCAATTGGGAGTGCAGGTTTGCTATATCCTGATTCAGAGGTTGCAAACGTTGTTCCAAGTTTGTAGTTTGGTTTCCAGGTCGAGTGTTTGTGTACCAACGGAGTCAACATCAGATTGCAGAGCAACCAGTTTTAAAATGACCTCTGTTTTGAAGGAGTTGAAGGAGGCGGCAATATCAGCTTTAGATTCCTCACAAAGTTCTGTTTTGAAATTTCGGAGGGATGTCAGGAGATCCTCTTTAGTGAGTGCCATGATGGTGTCCAGAGTGGTAGTGAAGGGCAGACTCCTCACCTCCGCAGGAGAGAAGTGGCTGGATACCCTGTTGGTTTGTGCTTTTTTGGGCAGCATAGAGAGCAATGGTCAGTGAATGTAACTAGTGCCTGGATAAGTATGTGGGCCTCCTAGGGTTCAGACCACTGGACGTACCCTCAGTAATGGCCCTAGTTAAACATCTGCAAGGTGATCTGCTGCTCAGAGAGCTTATATGAGTAGAGTATGGTGTCGCCCTCCTTGTAGCACAAATATAGATTGAGTGCCTGGAGCACAGTTCACCTGTTGATATTAAAGAGGTGGGCTTCCAGAGGCCCCATTTTATAGGAGGATTCCCAGTGAGTGAAGCATATCAGGCTTCTTGGCAGCCTCTCGCTAGGTATGCAACGTTAGCTTAAAGTCCCCCAGAGAAAGGCATTTGCTGAGGTAGAATAAGTGCTCTCACTGCCTCAGGCAGCTATTTGGGGAAGAGGATCTCATTAGTAGGGCACATGTGGTCGCAGCTCTGTCATCGCAGGTGCCATATTTAGGTCAGGCAAATGTAGTGTGGAGGTCCCGTCCATTGTGCCAAGGGCAGGTCTCCTGAGAGCGTGACCCTTTCACCCCTGTTTCATTGGTTTCTGGGAGGGGCACTGCAAGCTGAAAGCAGCAGCCATGGCAAGCTGGGGGGTCTCCACACACCCTAGTTGCACCACACCAGGAGACGCTGCACCAATGTCCCACTGCTCTCGCCTCGCGTCTGCTATCAAGTATGGAGGGTCAGTCGGAGGGGAAGACTGTTGTTTGATTTTACCGTGGGAGGCTGTAGCAGTGTAGATTGCAGACACAGGCTTGTTCCGCAGTCTGCTATAGGTGTGGGGAGTCACGCCGGATCTTTGCGGCTGTGCCTTCATTAATCAGCTGCGTAGATCTTCCCTCCGTGAACCGGGTTTCAGTGGTTGGGAGTCATCTGAGGCTGCTTCTCTGTCCCATAAATATAGAAGAGTGACTTCGTTGGCAATTAAACTATAAAATCTGCGTTTTGCACAGCAGAGCATCCTTGGATCACGTCCCACCGGCCATGTTGGTTGGCCACACCCCTAGGGGCTATTTTTGAGAGAAACACATGTGATGTGTGCACATCTTTGCAGGTATGAGTGTAGGACTTACGGTGGTCAAATGACTGTAGATTTGTCCCTAATGAGAGAGAGAAAGAGAGAGAGCGAGAGAGAGGGAGAGAGAGAGACAGTGACACAGAGAGAAAGGTGTTTAGAATCTTACCAGTCACCACATTATTGTTGTTCAAAAGAGACAGAGCATTTAGCAGGTGAGATGCACTATAGAGAGGAAGGGTTCCTCAATGGGGATGAGGCGGAGATGGGACTCTAGGAAGAACATCAGCCAGCTGAATCCTAGGGAAATTCTCACTCATCAGACTTTTCATGTCTTGCCACTTTATATTTCCCTTGGTGTGTGCCTTCTACTTAATGGGGGGTGAGGTGGAGATGGGACTCCAGCAAGACCTTCAGCCAGCTGAATCCCGGGGAAATTCTCACTCATCAGACTTTTGATATCTTGCCACTTTATATTTCCCACGGTGTGTGGCTTCTACTCCCCCATGCATCAACAGACTCTGCCACCTTCCTACCATCAGGCTGCCTTCTGTGCTACACTGAGGATGAATAGTGCCATCCCAAGAGCTTTGCAGTTTTTTGTAATGTTTTACCACAAATTTGGCTATAAGGGCTGTCTCCTCCTCAGTGAAATTTCTCTTCATCCTAAGAACTGATGTCTGCATCCTATTGGCAGACAGTGGTGGCTGCAGGACCTGAAAGTTGAAGAGGAAAAAAAACAGATTGTACGATGTAGGAAGTATTTATGTTGTTGGAAGAGAAAGGGTCTCAAATATGTATGATTCATTTCAGATGTCTATAATTCTCTTATTCCTTTCTATGTGGAGCTCTCTGCCCCTATGGCAGAGGCGCTAATTGTACGCCTATTGCGGAACTCTGGCCATGATTGCAGAGGTTCCACAAAGTGTTTAAACCATAAAATATGGTTGTAAAGTTACTTCTATTCATTTTGCAGTTGTACAATATATTTACACTAACTCCACCCTCTAAAATGAGGGCCTGGGGACATGTAGTTTATACCTGTAGTTAATTCACTCTCAGGAATGGAGAATAATGTAAAGTAGTAAACTACTACAAAGTATAAGAGTAAATTTATATGTGTAGATTTACTCACATGTATGTTCACCTTTGTGACTAGGCCCCAAAACCCGCTCTACTTGCTACTTGACACTGTTCTCATGGCTTTAGATTTGTTGAGTTTCATTTCTTGGATTTGTTGCATTGTGGGAGTCAGAATCCAATGCAAAGCTTGTTCTTCAGGGAACTACTCTGAGTCACAGTAACAATGCTCTGGATTAATCCTGAGGGTGTATGCCACTTAGATGATTACTTAACTTTCTGCTCTAGGTGTTTGACGTGGCATTCTGAGTCATAGCTTGTAGATTTCTGACAAAACGCTTTGATGGACAACAGCACTATTTTGCAACATGTAGTATGCTTTTCCTTACAAGGCCTATTAGCTCCTGATTTTCTGCTTGAAGTGCATAATAGTGCATGACCATTGTCCTTGGTCAAGGTATGGTGGCTGCTTAGTGAAAATGGTTAGACTTTGTCTTCAGCATGGAGACTCTCTCAAGGATCACACTGCTTCCCTTTAAGTGATTCAAATTCCTTCCAGTCCTTTTAAAGAGTGTGTTGCTGTAATTATCAATCATTTACCTATTTGAGAGGATTACCATTGTTTTCCTACTTCCGCTGAGGATTTGCTTTAGTTATTCAAAACAATGTAGTCATTTTTATTTATATTCACACTAATATGGTCTCTTTCCAGACACTAACAGCAAACCGGAGGGATCATTGTTGTCCTGATTTCTTCCCTGCAGCAGCAGAGGATTTTAACACACGTTTTAAGGTATCACAACCTCAAGTTGTTGTATGCATTTGCCTAGCATGGTCCTACTCCCACTGAGTATTAGACATGCTTTGTTTTTTCATTCAAGAGAGACCCCCACAATCAAGTAATAAGAGAATTTGCTGCCAGGGCAATCCCAGAATCCTTGTGTATAGGGTGAAATAAGTTCTGGCCCGATCTCAAACTGCGTGATCATTCTCACCATGCTGTTGTTAAAGTACAACTATAGAGCTCTTTAACACTTGGCTATAAAGGTCCGATCTGAAATCAATTACAATTGAGCACAAAGATCATAGCAGCAAGTAGGCTCCTACACTTTTAAAGAGAAGTGGTTTGTGCTTCTTTTTACACAAAATAACAGTGCTCAGTTTTCGATTATTGGTGGAAGGTCCTTATTATGTTTATATTTTTACAAATATTTACATGCACCATTCCAATTTATATTGACAATTCCTTTAAATTTATATATTTATATATGGTACCTTTCATTCCACCAGCACGCTCCTTGTAAGGTTCTAAATTCATTTTCTTTGAACCTTTGGCAGGTGCTGGAGTTAAGGGACCAAAACAAGGCGTATCTTTGTATGCTGCCATTGGTGTTTCAACTTACAATTAAGAAAACTTTGAAATATATTGGATTACGACTTTACAGTCCTAAGCTTTTGCTACTTGATCCTTTAGAAGGTAACAGCAGGAACAACTGGTTTTGAATGCAGTTGCAGCTGGCGACAGAGCAAAGTGGCAGGGTGGGAGATTCTGCCACACTGCAGGCACAGGCTCCCAGCCTGCCCTATAGCCAATCATGAAGCTGCTCAGAGCAGCGTTATGATTGGCTGGTGTGCCCTGTCTCGGTGCTCCAAGGCAGAATGGGAGCCTGGGCCTGCTCTCTCCAACCCGGCAACACAGTGCTAGGTTGGAGAGAGCCCTGCACGCATGTATGTTTGACCTTCCCGCTACGGCCGGCCAAACATACATGCGCACTGAGGGGAGTGCTCTGTGCACTCCCCTCCATGGCTGTCATCCTCCTATGGCCCTGCCCCTTTACAAATAAAACAATAATAGCATAGCATAGCAGAGGAGCGGCCCCTGTTTGAATATAGTTGTGAAAGCTTTCTATACTGGTCTCACAAATGTGAATTTCACGTACGAGCTTCCAGAAGTAACAAATCAGTGACATCTGTGCATGTTTATTAGCTTTATTTACAGTATTTGCATACAAAGGCCCTCATTTCAGGGTGGGGCATATCAGAAACAGAATTGCCAATTGTAGTCAAAATCTCCCTTTACCATATCTGGACATTCCAAGTTTTAGTCGCCGGAAGAGAGGAATACATATACAGACCCAGGACTACTGAGTATTTTTTTCTGTAAGGACTTTTTCTACACGATCCACCACCTGCTCTAATCAGGTAGTAAATCTGAGTGGGGAGCTATAGTGAATCGCAGAGCTGTGATATTGGAGGATGTTTGTTGGCAGCTCTGCTGTGGGTGCAGAGCATTTTAGGGTTCTTTGTGCTGTGGGGGAGAGTTAAAATGCTCTAAGCAGATCCTCTCTTCCCTCTGCTTCGCCCGGAGCCCATGAGGATATGCCAGGTTTATTTTTTCCTCCATTAACCAGGCCTGATATTCTCACACCTGTCAAACCCTAGTGTGTTAACACCAAACCACTTGGAACTACTCTGGTCGATAAGCCCTCTAGGAATATCACCCCAGGTGATTCTTAGGGTCATATTCACAATCCCTTTGGGCCTCCTTGCTCCACATTAGCATAATTGTTTTACGCCAATGTGGTGTTACAGAGACAATTTTGTTGCGCCATATTTACAAAGTGTCCCTTTGTAACTCCTTGCACCACATTATGCCTGTGCCATTCTTAGCATAATTTTTAACGCCTGCCTTAAACTTAAAGCAAATCATCCGCTAAATAAATATAGGAGTCTTAGAGCCAGATATACAAGGCCCTATGGCCTCTTAGCAGCACACTAGTGTCATTTTGTTTACGCACATGTGGCATTAAGGAGACCATTTTCCTTTGCTATATTTACAAAGAGGCGCAATGCTGCATTGTGCAACTTTGCACCGCCTTGTGCCACATTATGGCCCACATTATAACCTTGGCGGTAAAAAACGCCTACCGCCCCGGCAACAGCCGCAAAAGACCATCACCGTGGCTACCAGTCATCTGTCATATTATGACCACAGCCAGATTTCCACCAGAAGGATGGCGGAAATCCGGCTGTGGCCATGCCGACAGATGGCGGTAAGGTGGCGCTGCTGAGAAGTAATACAGCCTGGCTGTGTTCTGCTGGCGGACGCTGCTGCTGGCAGCAGGGCCCCATCCCGCCTCCTGCCGGAGGACCCCCCTAGACACAGGTAAGTGGGTGCTCCAACAGGGGAGGGGGTGGGTGGTGTTGTGTGGGGAGGGTGTGTGTGTATGTCTGTGTGTGCGTGTATGCAGGTATGTGTTGCGTGTTGTATGTGTGTGCAATTTTGGGGGTGTGAGTGCGTGTATATTGAGTTGGGTGAATGCATGTCTGCGTGTGTGTATGCAAGTGTGTGTGGATGTGTGTGTGAATGGATGTATGCATGCCTGGATGAATGTGCGAATGGCTGCGTGTGTGCATGTGTGAAGGGAGGAGCATGTATGAAGGGGGGTCTGGAAAGGAAGGGTGTGGGGGGAACCTATGGAGGGGAGGGGGTTGGGGAAGACCCCTATCAGTGACAGGGAAGGGATTCCCTGTCACTGATAGTGCCTACCGCCATGGTTTTCATGGCGGTAAGGAAGCCACAAAAACCATGGCGGTAGGCGGGGTCATAATCCTGCAGGCGGGCAAGTGATGGCTGCAGGGCTGGAGATTGATGTCTCCAGCCCGGCGGGTGTTACCGCCATGGCGGTCAGTGTGGTACTTTGGCAGTTTGGCTTAAGCCAAACCCCCAATGTCATTATATGGAGGAAAGTACTGCCAGCCTGTTGGCAGTACTTTCCTCCATATTAACGCCGACCGCCAGGGTTGTAAAGAGGGACTAAGGCGGTCATTCTGAGATTGGCGGGCGGCGGTTGCCGCCTGCCAAGCGGGAACCGCCAATTGGCCGCTCTTACCGCTGGGCCGGCGGGCGCCCGCCAAGGGAGCGCCCGCCGGCCAAGCGGGAAAGGGCCTGCAACACAGAAGCCGGCTCCGAATGGAGCCAGCGGTATTGCAGGTGTGCGACAGGTGCAGTTGCACCCGTCGCGCTTTTCACTGTCTGCTAGGCAGACAGTGAAAAGCATACTGGGGCCCTGTTAGGGGGCCCCTGCACTGCCCATGCCAGTGGCATGGGCAGTGCAGGGGCCCCCAGGGGCCCCAGGACACCCGTTCCCGCCATCCTGTTTCTGGCGGTGAAAACCGCCAGAAACAGGCTGGCGGGAAGGGGGTCGGAATCCCCATGGCGGCGCTGCTTGCAGCGCCGCCATGGAGGATTCTCCCAGCCGGGGCTAAGCCGGCGGGAAACCGCCGGACCCAGCTGGGCGACCGCGGCTGTACCGCCGCGGTCGGAATGACGTGTGAAGCACCGCCAGCCTGTTGGCGGTGCTTCCGTCATTCGCCACCCTGGCGGTCTATGACCGCCAGGGTTGGAATGAGGGCCTATGTCTGCACCAGGCAACATGTATGCAAAGGGGGCGTTCACCCATAGGGAGGCCCATAAAAATGATACAGTGAAATTTACAACATTTCACTGCGTCATTTTTTGCATCATTTTCAACACCTGCTCAGGTACGCCCTGAGCATGGCACGCCCATTACATTCAATGGGCCTACCTTTACTTTGTAGGATCAGCACCACAATTCATGGCCCTAATCCTGCATGCTATTGTCCTAATGTGTGTCATGGTATGCCGTATTATAAATACGGCGCACACATGGTGTCATTAGAGGAGTGCAAGAAAAGTGGCCCATCACAGCTGATGGGCCACTTTCTTTTCAATTTGGCCCTAACTTTCAAAAGAATATGACCACTGTGCAATTTTTGCACTGCAACCATATTCTCCCTTGCCAGAGTAAGTGTTGATGAAACACATTCCATCACAAAGGGACATTTAGGTCAGAGCTGCACACATCCTGCCACACCAATAGTAATGAGGGAGAAACTGACTTATGACTCCTAGTTTAAAGCTGTAAAATTCTGGTGTGGCGGCTTCCTCTACAAGCAGACCTCCTACCAATGCCATTATTGTGATCCCTGTCCCTGAAACCGACAGTGGTCACAATGGCACATCATGTGGCAAACTGTGATTCCGACATGATAGAGAGCTTGCAGTGGTCTGCGAACAGCTTTTCGCGCCTCAAAATGCCCATAATCTAGTAGACAGCAACCTGTCAAACGTGGACAATTTACAGCGTGTGAATACTTCGCACAAGCTGTCCCTAGGCACTAACCATTAAATGCTTTGTGACTAAAGAACCGTCACTAATCACTAATCATTTGAGCAAATCTTTGCAAATCTAATTCAAGAGAGCATGCACCTTTCCCCCACCTTTGTTCTTGAAATTTGCAAATAATTTCAACTGGTGGAGATTCGTAATTGAATTGACTGTGAGTAGAAGGTGTTTACAGAATAAGGCGTCGGATGTCAGGTCCTTTCCCTATGACTAGCAATGGAGTGATGCAGCAGCATCTGAAAATTCTTGAGGATGTTATATGTTGTATTTAGTACACATCAGTCTTGCACAACAGTATGTCGTTAAGGGTTTCTAAATGTCACCGATTTGTGTACTTCATTTTGGAGCCACCAGACAACAGTGCTATAAAATCCACGAGTGTGGCCATGTTTTGAATTCAAATCTCTCTAGGTTGTTAGAACATATTGTTCCTACCTCGCTCTATGCGCACAAATGTAGCCTTGTGCAATTGAGCCCCCAAAGATTCATCTGCTAGTTTAAATATTTACTGTTGCCCGGAAGAAGACAAATGAACAACGATTTTTCATGTTACAGGCAATTGCAAATACAATAATTTACATAAATCGTTGTCGATAACTGTTCAGTTTGCTCCCTGTTTAGAAAAAGGTTGCAGTAACAGTGAATGAGCTTGATGCTTTTCAGACAGGCATATAGATATCCATAGAAAACATGAAAACATGTATTACAGCTAAATATTTTTATTGCAGCATTGGATCTTCTAGAGGTCTACGTGTTTGTGTAAACAGACAAAAGGGCAATAAGAATCTATGCAGACTATGGCATCGAGAAAAAAGAGTTGAAAAGAAACTGCCAATCGTGTAACTTAACAGTGCATTCACTTAAACGTATGCCTTTGCCACGCATCTATTACTACGCAATGCCTTTACCATGTATTGGCTTTACAATGCAAGCTTTTACCACACATGTATTTACAAGGCAAGGTAACTATGCCTAAGAGAAGTGAAATATATATATTTTATAAATGTATGCATATGTATATATATATATTATATATGTATATTTACATTTATATTGGCAATAGCGTTTTTTTTGTTTCGTGCCGTTTGATGAATCTTGACTACATTTTCAAAACTTGTACGCTAATTACTTAAGCTGTTGTGTGGAAAGTTGTTATTAGGGGGCCAAGAAAAAGGGGGAAGTCCTAAAATGTGTTTTCCACATGAAATTTCCCATAGGGATTTTGAACATGACTATAGCCCGGTTCACTCAACTGAATTACACCAAATTGGGCGGAAGCTAGCTCTTGGTCCAGAAAGATCTCTTTTTGTGTCGTGGTGTAAAAACGTTCAGTAGTTTTGGAGTTATTAAAGGAAAAAGAAATATAGATATCTAAGGACATGGATTCTCCATGGATGCACCCGCGGGAGATCCATGGATTCCAGGGAAAAGCAAGGCCCTGATTGGCTGGCTGCAACCTGACAGGAAACTTGCAGCCACCAGTTTCTTTGTCGTTTGGCTGGGAGGAGGGCAGAAATATTGTGTAAAAACACATAAGGGGTCAGGATAGAGGTATCCTGACCCCACAGGACACATGCAATAAGCTCTGAGGGACCCCTGATGTGGAAAAAATTGCCCAATTTTATATTTTTTGCCGAATCAGCAGATCTACTGCAGGGCTCAGCGTGACACACAGACCCTCATTACAACTTCGGCGGTCTTTTCAACAGATCGCCAAAGTTGCGGGCGCCAGAAGACCACCAGTGTTGGCGGTCTGAAGACCGTCAAATTATGAGTTCTTTTGGATTTCTGCCCATTTACGGATGGAAATCCGACACCGTTGTCCTGGCCAATCGCGGAAGAGAGGCATTTTCCATCGCCAGCACCACCACCCCAGCAGGACTCCGTCCGCCCTATTACGATACATAATACGACACCGCGGTTTCCTGAGTGGAAAACGCAGAGACCCATCCCCTCTCAGACGACCACCTCACCAAGACAGGTAGGTGGACCATCCAAAAGGGGGTGAAGGAGGGGAGGTGTTGTGTGCATGTATGTGTAGCAGTATGGGTGGGCATGAGTGCGTGTGTGTATGTATGTGTGCATGGAGGGTGTGTGTGTCTGCATGGATTCAGACGGGAGCGGGGCGTGTTGGGGTGCGCTTGAGTAGGTGTGTGTATTGGGATGCATGCGAGTGAGGGTGCATGTGTGCAAGTCTGCGAGTGAGTGGGGGTGTCTGTGTGGATGCGTGCGGAAGAGGGAGGTGCATGTGTGAAAGTCTGCAAGTGATTGGGGGTGTCTGTGTGAATGCATGCAGATGTGGGGTTGTGTGTGCAAGTGTGTGGATGTGGAGTGGGTGTGTTCAAGTGTGCATATGAGGGGGGTGTTCAAGTATGCGGAGGAGGGGGATGTGTCCAAGTGTGCGGATGAGGGGTTGAGTGTGCAAGTGTGCAGATGGGGGGGTGTCTGAAGGCGTGTGGATGTGTGGGGGTGCATGTGCCAGCGACAGGAATGGAGATTCCTGTTGTCCGGTGTGTTACCGCCAGGGTTTTCGTAGCAGTGTGACTGTCACAGAAAGCCTGGCAGTGTGCCGACTCAAAATACCGCCAGCGGTTTTACGGCTACTGCCAGGCCGGGGGTGCTCACCTCCGGCCCAGAAGTCCAACTGCCCTGGCGATACTGGTGTCGTTGTGGTGGTTTGGCTTCGGCCAAACCGCCAATGTCAGAATACAGTGGTCTTTACTGCCTGCCCTGCGGCAGTAAGACTGCCACCGCGAGTGTGGCGGTCTTCAGACCACCACACTCATAATGAGGGCCTCAGTGTAAATCTGTGATTGATCCCCGGATCCGAAACCCAATAAAAAAAAATGCACCAACTTACAGAAGAAACCCCTGCCGCAGAAGGCCAAAGGCCATACACAGAATGGGTTTGGGTGTATGCGGGGGGTAGATTTTCTGCATATTGGATACTAAGCTTTAGTTTATTTGGATGAAAGCTCTCAGCATGCAGTATTGTGTTCATGATAGACTAAAGCTTAGTATCTCATATGCAGAAAATCTACGTTTTCTTGCGCTACTCCAGTGATGAGGAACAGTTAAAGTTGGCAGAAACAGAAATGACCGGTAGTTTTTAGAAAGAGGAGAAAGCCTAGAAGTCATTCAGGCACCTCAGCATAAGGCTAATATGAGGAAACAAGAAACCCTCCTATTCTCAAGAAAAGCCCACACTGTACATTGTGAACAGGAAATCAGGATGATTGCAGGATTCTGTGCTGAGCATCAGAAAATCAGGCGGATACTTACAAGACATTGGCACTTAATCAAGAGTGATCCCTTTATAGGACACACCATACACAATAAACCGCAGATGACATTTAGAAGGGCGAAGTCTATGAAGCAAGAAGTAGTGAGCAGCATCCCACAGATGAGAACAAGACAAATTTGATTATCCAGAAATATGGATTTTAAGAGATGCCCCAAATGCAAGGCTTGTCAGTATGGAGTGAATACGACTGAAGTCATATCACTACTGTCTAATATCCACTTTACAATACGCGGAGCCTATCATTCCAAGAGCGAATATGTTTTGTATGCTTTAAGATGCACTTGCCCCATACTGTGGGGGATAGTACAATTCTGAAGGTGCATGAAAGATTCCTCTAACATGTGAGAGCTCTAAAGAATAAGGAACATAGATATCATGTAGCTGGGCACTTTAAGGAAGGACATAACCGCTATGTGTCAGATCTAGGTTATTTTGTAAGTGATGCTTTGCCTATTGACATCAGAGTTAGAAACAGGGAACATAAGTTAAAGAGATTAGAATCAAGGCTCATCCTCAATCTCAATAGTATAATTCCAGTGAGCTTGAACACCGAAGAGGAATTATGGCCCTCATTATGACTCTTGACTGTGGCGATGTCACTGCCGCTGGACCAGCGGTGCAGACGGCCATATTATGACTGCAGCAGTTAGGCCACTGCCAAACCGCCGCCTCCCCGCCAGACCCGCCACTTTACCACAGCCCGCCGGCTGGAGGATTCCACCTGCAGCCTAGCAGGAGTCGGATAACTACCGAGGTTATTCCGACTCGGGACACCGCCAGCATTTTCCTGGCGATCTCATTGTCACAAAATGCTGGTGGTAAGGTATCCCGATGACAGGAACTTGCGTTCCTGTCGCTGGGATACTCCCAAAACACCTCCGCACGCATACACTCACACACACACAATCACACACAGACAAACCCCCGCTCACACACGCACTCACAACATTCACCCCCATAGACACCCATACATACCCATACACATCACACATGCACACATACACTCACAAACCCCACCCACTTCTTCAACTACATACATACATACACGCACCTGTATGCGCTCACTCACACACCCCTTATCCCTAACACATATACCCACGCATGCTGCCCCACCCCCGTCCCCATGCATACACACACGCATCACTATCACCACCTTTATACACAGGCACACATGCACGCATGCACAGACACTCCCCTCTCTCCCCTATTCATGACACGCACACACACATTCACACACTCACACAACCCATTAACACCCCCCCCACCCCTCTCCCCTTGTGGACAGCACTTAACGTTTCCAACGAGGTGCTTCTCTGCTAGGCGACAGGACCCAGCGCTCCCACTGCCGGCACCGCCACGCCAACAGAGGACCGCCACACAGAATTAATGGTTGGAATTGTGTGGGCGGCCTTTTCTGGTGTGGCGGTGCCTGCAGTGAAACCGCCTATGCGCTGCAGACCGCCGTGACGACTGCCAGTGGTGCAGATATCCACTGGCGGTCTTCTGGCGACCATGGCTGCAGCAGTCTTGGCAAAAGACCGCCACAGTCATAATGAGGTCCTCTTTGTTCATCTGTAAAACCTCCCCGAATCCTTTACCTTACATGTGTGGTAATACTTTAGGTTTTAATCTCACTTATTCATGCTCAAACATAGAGATGTGAGTTAAGGGTTGCGTTTTGGTGCTACCTATGGTAGGACTTTGAAAGCAATGATGATAATATGGTTATCATAATGTAAGACTGTCTTACAACACTAAGTTGTAGACACAAAGGAGAAGAGGATGATTATCGTATATGAATGGCACATACATATTTGAGTCCATAATTGATGAAGGATGGACAATGCCCACTTGGACATAATCTTGAATTACAACAGTATAATCCTGCAATAATTCGCATGGACATATATAATGCTCCATCATGCCATGATATGGATTCTATAATTTTGTGAATGAATTTCAGTGTTGCATTACGTATCATTTAATGAACTGATTAGTTTTCATTTAAATCCTCATATACTGTGAATGTACTAAATCTCTAGTATGCACAGTATTCCTGAGCACAATCACGTATGTGGCACAATGTAGGTTGCAGAAAACAAATGTAGTTTTTCTGTAATCCTGTAATAATGTGCAAGGACATTAATTATGTTTCAATATGCCATGATATGTATACTCTAATTTAGAGACATGGTTTGAATGAATTTCAGTATTACAATACATATCAATTAATGAACTGATTGACTTTTGGTTAAATTCTCATTTAATGTTAAAGCACTAATCATTTTTATGCACAATATTTCTTTGTACATTACGTATGTGGCACAATATTGGTTGTGGAAAGCAAAGTATCTTATCTATGTTGAGCACATTGATACATCTCAATTCAAATAATGCAAACCAATTGGCGCTCATTGTGTGAACAACACTGCTGAAACCTGTTATGGCAGGAAGTCAGTAAAGGGCTGCCAGAATAAAGATTCCTAAACTGTGTCGGTGCAGCTTCTAAGAATATATATATATATATATATATATATATATATATATATATATATATATATAGTCACCTAATGGCTGCATACCAGACTGTGCGCTCTTATTGCCGGTGCTGATGTGGGAGTTAGCGACCAAACTCCCATAGAATTCTTCAACAAAATTTGAACATTGCACTCCAGGAAATCCTTTTGTCAGCTTTTTATTTGAAAGAAAAAGTGCTTCCACCCCGATGTGTTTCGACCAACAAAGGTCTTGATCACAGGTAGCCATTGTCTCTATCTATCGAATTATGAGTTAACGACAGAAGAAAGGAAGGTATTAAATAAAGGTCTGTCCTTCTGTCCAGAGATACACTTTGACTATGCAGAATTTGCGAATTGACATATACATATTCGTGAGAAAACTGAAATTGAAAAGGTTTTTTGCTAATAAGGATATGAGAAAAGACCATGAAGGACAAAAGAGAATTAAGGACACGGATTTGAATATTGAACAGATACAGGATCTGAAAATATGCTATGATCTCATACTTAATTTAGATGAATAAGAATTTTCAGAAAGTGAAATTTTGGAAATGTTGGATATAAGAACTGATCAATATAGCTCTTTGTAAGCACAATCCAAGTTTTGCCCAATTTTAAATCCTGTTAATAAAATTGATATTTTTCATGAATTAGTTGTGAAAGATCTAGACAAACTAAAAAAGAAATATCAGGAGGGTAGAAAGGAAAATGTTACATTAGATGAAAGACAAGCCCGGGGACATCTTAAATCGGTCAAAACAATGTGATGTTCAAATTTTGTTAAAGAAATATATTATATCCATGTATATATATATATATATATATATATATATATATATATATATATATATATATATATATATATATAAATAGATATATATATTCACTTTAAAAAAACAAAGGTTAAAAGGGCATTATAGTTAGGTTCTGAGTTTACTCGCACAAAACCAGAGAAATTCAGCAGTTACAGTTATTTCACGTAGCTATAACTCGTACCCTAAGGTAACTATTGGTCTGTAGGGGGAGCCTGAAGGCCCCTGCGGTCTCAGCCAGGTCTCAGCCTCCTGTGGGAGCTAGCATTGCTTTTTGCAGACAGGGAGCTGCTAAATATGCAGCTCTCTGCCTGCAGAGGCAATTGTTTCCTCTGTTTTCCTGCCTGCATGCCTGCGAGCAGGGAAACAGAGTAAACCTCCGCTCCCAGCAAGCAAGAGCTGTTCGGCAGCTCTCACATGCTCGGAGCGGAGTGTTAGTTCTGTCAAAGCTCCTGCCAAGTCAGAACAAAAAGCTATAATCCAGGGGTCGGCACCCTAGGACATAACAGGAGCTGGCCCTGGAGGGTGGCAGTCACCAGGGCCATCTCAAGGGGGCCGCACTGCCCCGCTCCAATATTGTATTTGACCCGGGGAGATGGTGGTCTCTGGGGCCAGAGGTCCCCAACACTCCCCCATCATTCTTTTATTTCAACCTCAGGGAGGTGTTGGTCCCCGGGCCTGCTGGAAGGCCGTGCGGCTCCCCTGGCATGTAATTCAGTATTTACCCTGGGGAAGTGGTGGTGCCTGGGGCTGCAGGGGAGGAGGCATCATGCCCCCACATTAATTGAAAGTTAGCTCCTGGGAGGTGGTGGTCTTTAGGGCTGCGGCAGGTGGGTGGGCTTGTGGCCCGCCTCGTATATAATCAAAATAGCTCTGGGGAGGTGGTGGTCCCCAGGGCATGGGGGAATCCACAGGACCCCCTTATAATGAAACCATTTTGTCCCAATGAGGTGGTGGTCTCCAGAGTGCGGGGCTGCGTGCCCCCCCCACATACCATTGAGTTGAAGCCCCAGGAGGTGGTGGTCCCCAGGACATAAATAAGCACGGGGTCGTGTGCCCCTCCTTTATTTTTACATGCCCCCAGGACCTGGCCCACTCTGGGGCTTTATTATAACAAACGCAGTAGACCATGCTTGTTTTTTCTTTAATTTTTGCCGCAGACTTCCGACCCCATAATGAATTTTCAGTATCTTTTTTTTTTTAAATGCTTTCTTTGCCCTCGGGGTTCCCTCTGGGACCCCAGAACCTGAGCTAAGGGATCAGAATGTTCGTACCCTGGTCCCTTTTCTTATTTTTGTACCTTTTTTTCAGGGACTTGGCTGAAGCCAAGTGCCGAGATGGCTGCCAAGACTTCGTAGTTGAAGTGTTGGTAGCCAATTAGATGTTAGCACGAGATCAGGAGGGCTTGCAAGGCCTTTGCGCCTCTAGATATCTATATTTCTTTTCTTTTAATATCTCAAAATCTACTGAATGGATATATACCAAACAACAACAAGCATTTGCAGTGCAATAGGTCTTGCATTTGCTTGAGATAGAGCTATTGGTGCTGCAAATGCATAACTGGACTTTTCTTGCCACATAAATTGGTCAACCCTGCTGCATAATTTGGTCGTCTCTGCCACCACATAATTCCGGTGGCCCTGCATATAACTAAAGCCCTTCAATTTACCTTCTTCTTTTATCTGCAGCAAAAATGAAAATGTTACCATTATTTATAATATATTTTGATTTTATTATTTTTGCGTTCCCACCAACCTAGTGTGAGGACTCAGAGATGACAGAAAGACAGGCAGAGCACATCATGCAGTGAGTTATGGGCAAAAATGTTTTGTAAAAGGAATGCATGACAAAACATTATGGTGTGAGTTGGCAAGTGCACAGAATATTGTAGTGTATTGACTGTAACGCTCAGAACAGCCCCTTAAGGGCACCACTATAAAAATAACATTTGTAAGAAACATGGTCATGCAACCATATAGTCAGCCCCTAAAGGGCATAACAACATGATAACAGAACGGCAGAAATTAATTAAATGTAACCATATATGTAACCCGTAGAGAACGTAGTGTCTTACACATTTTCAGGCCTAATGCAATACTATTACAAACAAGGCCCTTAAAACACCAACTACTCCCAGCTGTAAAACTAAAGTTCCAGCCATGACAGAGCTTAAAAAGACATTGAATGGTGGGAGAGGTTACTATTTTGGGGTCCCCCCAACCTAGTGTGGGGACACAAAGATGACCTAGACAGAAAAAGCACTTCGTGCTGAACGGTTTAGGTATGGGTCCCATTGTCGTAGGACCACCACAGGCTGAGTTATGAGCAAAAAGTTTTTTAAAAGAAATGCCCCACAAAGCATTATGGGGTGAGTTTCCAGAGTGCATTAAAATATTTTATATTGGTTCGCCACAGTGCCAGGAGAGCAACTTTGAGGATTTCTGTGTTTTTTCATTTTTAAATGCTCCAATTTGTTTATTTTTCAACTGCTAAACTACGTAAGTCAGATTTAAGTCACCCTATTTGAAGCTTCACATATTCATGTAAAGCTCTCCTCCGATCTTCTTTGCTCTATATGAAACTTCACGTCCTCATGTAAAGCACTCCTCCGATCAAGTTTGCGCTATGTGGATCTTTAAAAAAATATAATAAATAAATAAAAAAGAACTCCCCTGTAGCTTGCAGCCTTTGTGTGCAGACCCCACAAAGAAATAGCGGCATGCCAAAAACAAGGAAGAGAAAGAAACATCATAGGGCCATACAGCACGAAGCGGCGAGGCCAAGAAGAAAGTAGTGCGCCACACTAAGGTATACGGCAGACTGTATAATAATCCATTTAACAGGGTCAGTCTCCAAGACGGTAAAAAAACAGTTCCTCGGACAAATGTAAAGTATTTACCTATGAAACCAAGAGAATTTTGATAGACAGGCCAAGGAACAAATAAAAGTGTTGGAGGTAAGATGGACGTGGTGCCAACCAGCAGATGTCGATTACAACATGTTGAGAGACAGCGCTTGCGCCCTGCCTAGGCATGATCTAAAAAGGCTTCTTTATGGACCAAATGCTACCTTTCTGCTAAATATGGTGAAATTCTGTTCAGCAGTTTGGGCTGTATTCATGTTCAAAATCCCTATGGGAATTATAATGGGAAACCCACTTTTTTTGATCCCCCTTTTTCTCAGCCCCCGCTTTATGGATCTCCCTGAAACTTTCCATGCACAAGATTCTCTAGAACACTTTTTTTGCACAGTTTTTTCATCAAAAGTTTTACTGCAAATATTAAATTGCTAGCACCAAGGATGTTATCAAAGATGTTGTGAGTGCCGTAATTTGTGGGGGTATTTAGCAGTGCATGGCAAGGACACGAGTTATAGCTATCTTAGGGCACGAGTTATTGTTACTTGAGATAACTCTAGAACTAGTGAATTTCTATTGTTTGGTACGGTTAAAACGTGAGCCTAAATATAACGCCCTTGAAATCCTTTGGAAGCACATTTATACTCCATTTGCGTTTAATTTGCTTTTTTTTTTTTTACGCAAATTCGGCACGAAACAAACTCTATATTTATGTTTTGATGTTAGACAAGTATAACATTAAAATATTGGAGTTTGCACCACTTTCTAGATGCGTGAACCCACCTTGTGTCAATGAGATGCAAGGTAGGCATTCCCATCTAAATAATGGTGCTAACCCCATAGCCCCATATTTATCCCCTTGCTAACATGACGCACAGGTGGGAGGAGGGGCTAGATAATGGTGCAAAGCTTGCTTTTCACCAATATTTAACGCCTGGGTCAGACCAAGCGTTAGGGGACCTATGGACCCATTTCCATGGTTAAGCACCATGGAATGGGTCCACAGGTGCCCTCCTCTGGCCCCAGGAACACCCTCACCAAAGGGACACCGGAGAATGGGGAACTCCATCCCAGGTAAGTAGGGTAAGTAGAGGTAAGTATTTCTTTTTAAAAAAATTAAAGTGCCATCGGGGGCCCAACTTTTGGCACCCTGCATGGCACAGGGTACAATGGCCATGCCCAGGGAACGTTTGTCCCCTGTGCTGGTCATTGAGGTGGTAGACATGACTCCTGTCTTTTCTAAGACAGGAGTCATGTGGTATGGATGGTTTTGAGTCACGCTAGGCCGTTTCGAGGCATTTTATTTGCCTCAAACCAGGCTAATGTCATTTTTTGGTACAAAACCCCCTTCTTCCATACCACCACTCCCACCCAGCTAAAGACATTTTTTTTTTTTTTTACGTTCCAGAAATATGGCGCCCGGCTAGCGCTCAGGAATGGTGCAAGCTGGTGCTAAACTTTTTGAAGCAAAACTGCATCAAAATTATAAATATGCCCTTGGGTTTTTAAGTTGATTTCTATGTTTTCTATGTGTTATTTTCTAACTATAACGTCCCCCTAACTTTTGTTTTTTTCAGTGAATTTTCATGGCTTTTTTCACATATAATAATTTTGATTACTATACCTTAATCCAACCACCGTAAATCTATTCCATAATGTTTCAGAAATGAAAGAAAATACAAATTTGTATTTATAGGGATGCGAAGGCTCCATGAACACTCCAGATCTCGTATTGAGATCTGATTGGCTGGAAACACTTCAACAGGGAAGTGTTGGCAGCCATGTGAAGCTGAGTCCCAGAGAAAAAGAAAAAAAAAAATAAGAAAAGGAGCCAGGGTAGGGACACCCTGACCCCTTAGCTCTGGGGTCCCAGAGAGACACCTGGGGTTAAAAAGCATTTTTATAAAAAACAAATTTGGCACAGATCTGTGGATACTCCGGAAATTAAAAAAACACAAGCGTGGTGTCCCGCCAGGTCCCGGGTGCAATTACATTTTGTATGGCCCTGCAGCCCTGGGGGCTGACAGCTCCCCAAAGAATTAAACAAATATAAGGCAGGGGGGCCCTCTGGCCCTCCCCCCGCATCCCTGGGGACCACCACCTCCCTGGGGCTTTAAATTAATAAGATGAGGGTGGCTGCCAGGCTCCCCATCACAATCCTGGGGACCACCACCTCCCTGGGGCTTTTATCAAAATGATGTGGGGGGGATGCCTAGCCCCCCACAGCCCCGGGGGCCGCTACCTCCCTGGTGCGTTACACAAATATAAGGTGGGGGCTCCTGAAGCCCCGGGGCCACCACCTCCCTGGGGCTTTAACCTAATATGAAGCAGGGGAACGTGTGCCCCAGGGACCACAACTGCCCAGGGAATTTAAGCTCATATGATTCGGGGGGCCGTGCTACCCATAGCCCCAGGAACCATCACCTCTCTGGGCTTTAAGCTAATAGGATGTGGGGTTTGCACGTCTCCCTCTTAGCGCTGAGGATGACCAGCTCCTCGGGGTTACAATTCAAGAGTAAAGGGGTTCTGTCACTGACCCCCGTCCCTGGGGACCACCACCTTCCTGGGGCAATGCTTGTTGGAAGGGGGCCCCCCTCATGGAGCCAATAATGGCCCTGGGGACCGCTACCTCCCAGAGCTAGCTCCTGCTATGTCCCGAAATGACCACCAAGACATAGATGTCTGCTTTCTGACAGCGGGAGAAAATATGAATGCAGGGAAACAGTAGAAAACATTGCTACAGCAAGAAGGGAGCTCCTATTTAAAGCAGCTCCCTGCTTGTGGTAGCAATGCCGGCTCACGCAGGACGTGAGGAGCCAGCTAGAACCGCAGAGGTCTTCAGGCTCCCCTGTGGTCCTGTCACTCTTTCTCTGTCTTTCTTCCCATAAAGGGATGGAAGAGAAAGAGAGAAAAATTGTCATTGCAATGGTTTCTCCATACTTCAAAGAGTAAGACTAGCAAAATGTTTGGTACAAATGTTAAAGTTACGTTTGGATGCAGAGCGGAACACAGTCATTTCTGGCCAATTGGTCAAGTTTTTGTGCTGTTACTCAGTAGGCTTAATGTTTGAATCCTAGTATTGCTTGGCAGTGTGTTTTGTTATTTACTAATATTTTGACTGTTAAACATTCCTAGTGATGGAGCATTCACATTTCTTTCCAACCACATGAGTGGGTTGACTGTCATAGGTATGTTTGGAAGCATCACAGTAAGGAATCACCTCTGGCCTAAAGGTTAGGGTCACAGACTCTTGCACTGAAAGTTGAGGTTTCTGCTCCAGGTGTGTCTGTGATCTTTTTTCTTCTTTATTTTCTTTTAAACTTCAAAAGTTTAAGGTTCATACTGAAAGGTGATCTCACTCTTTTTAATTGACAAATAAATATTTCTTTTCAATTTGTCCAGAAATATCCCACACTTAGTGTATCATTCATCAAAGCCTAAAAAATGTTCTATCTATCTCCCTCTCACTCTCTTTCTATCTCTTAATTTCTCTTCTTCAATCTCTTTCTCCCACTCACACACCCTCTCAGACCCTTTCGGACCCACTCAGGCACTCATGCACCCACTCACAGACCCACTCAGATCCTGTTGCACCCACTCACAGACCCACTCAGACCCTGTTGCACCCACTCTCAGACCCACTCAGACTCTCACACACCCACTCACAGACCCACTGAAACCCTCATGCACCCACTTGCAGAGCCACACAGACACTGGCACACCGACTAAGACACTGACGCACCTGCTCTCACACCCAGACATATACTCTCACAGCCACTCTCACACCAGATACACCCTCTCACACCTATTAGTGCACCGAGAGAGACAGGCTGTGGCCAACTCTTGGCTCGCATGGCCAAAGGACTGTGCGCAGCTTGGTCTGGTCGCACGGTCTGGCTACAGGCCTGGCCTTGCAGCCAACCCCTGCCGTGCATGGCTGAAGGCCATGCACAATGCAAGGTTGGGTGCTTATCATGGGTTGACCTGTTGCCAGGCCCTGCAGCCTTTAGCTGTGTGCAGTGGTGATTAGTTTAACGTATAATAATGAAAATTACTATACGTTAAAAAGAACATAGCAAATCACTGAAAAAAACAAAGGCTACATGCACATTATTATAGTTAGGAATTAGAATTAAAAAAACATAGAAATTCACTTAAAAAACAAAGGTTACAGGGACGTTATAGTTAGGCTCACATTTTAAACTATAGAAATTCACCTGATATAGTAAGAGTTATCTCGAGTAACTATAACTTGTGCTGTAAGGTAACTATAACTCGTTCCCTCGCTATGCACTGCTAATTACCCCACAAATTACAGCACTCATGACATCTTTGATAACATCATTGACAATATCAATGAAATATTTGCAGTAACATTTTTGACGAAGTTATAGTTACCTTAGGGCACGAGTTACAGTTATTTGAGATAAGTCTAACAGGTTTGGTACATTTAAAATCACATTCTTCACAAATCTTTGTTAGACATACCAGCAGCACCCAGGCCAAATGCTCTTGTTCACATCAGCAATCCTCTTCTCCTGCAAGGATGGCTTGTTCCTTCCCCGCTCTTCCTGCAGGACTCTCCAAACCTTTCAAGGCAAGGAAAACAGTTCCTCTTTGTATCAGATTGTAGTTTTGGGAAGCTGGCTGTCAGGCAGACAGGAGCTCTGGTTGTGCAGAAGTTTTCTGGGTACTTTGCTGTGCAAACTCTCTTTTGTGGAAGACAACTTGGAATTGGAACACTTGGGTCAACAATTTCCACTTTTATGCAGGGGTGGCAGACAGTCAATGTGTATTCGGTGTAAGTTATACGTTTGCAATTGTTTTTTTAGTTCCAGTATGCTGGGACACAATATCAAGACTCAATAAGTTAATAGAATTTTGTCTTTTAAAAAGGAAAAATATGCTTTTAATACACACACTAAATTATACATTATTATTATTACACAATACATGCATTAAATTACAAATACATATACCAGATATATGGAAATAACTTTGGTGACACCCCTATATCACATTTAACATCTAGTGGGTCATGAACCCCATAATCACAATACCCTCTACCTAAAACAGATACTACATCAAAATAGTAGGGAAGCATTATTTCAAATAATGTAGGTCTACTGGTTTTGTTGTACAAGTTACATACCTTTAGTAACACTTTATCTGGTAGAGCCTCTATCTAGTCTCAGATTCCTTACATTAGAATATACCCCAGGCGTCAAACTGGATCTTGAAACCTTTCAATCAGTACCTCTTCACGGCGGTAGGTGGAGTCACTTGACTTTGCGTCAGGAGCACCAGAAAGGACATGCGAGTTGGCTACATTGGCACCACCCCAGCGTGCCAACATCAATTACTTTTCATGACCTTTCCATGCCAGGGAGGGTTGGTGAGGAATCTGTGGCTAGACAGGGTCTCTACCAGATAAAGCATTGGCAAGGTAAGTAACTTATTAATCTGACAGAGGCTTCTAGCCGCAGATTCCTTACCATAGAATAGATCCCCAAGCAATGCATTGCTTACCTTAGAATAGATTCCCAAGCTATACCTCCCTGGAAGTGGGTCTGCAAACAGATGTAGACCAAGACATCCTGGAGGACCAAACAGGTGAAGTGACCATCAGAATGGACCTGACTGTTCAGAAAGTAGTGTTTGGTAAGCATGTGCAGAGATGCCCACATTGCCACCTGACAGGACATGAGCTCTGCATGTCTACGTAGTGGTTGCAGTCTTCGCTCTGTTGGAATAAGCATGCAAGCCTTCAGGGGGTTGCTTCTTAGTCAGTGCATAGCAGATTTTAATGCAGAGTACAATCCATCATGAAACAGTTCTTTTCTGTACAGACTTTCTTTTTTTCTCCCTAATAAACCCAGTGAAAAGTTGATCGTCCACCTGAAACGCTCAGGTACAATCAATGTAAAACAAACACTCTTGTTTTGGGCCCAGTCAGAGGAGTCTCTCCTCCTCTTTGGAAGGCAGAGGCACAGCAAAGAAGGTAGGCAAGGTGATGGTCTGGCCCACATGAAAAGGTGTCACTACTTTCGAAAGGTAAGAGGCATGAGTTCTCAACAACAGTTTATCTGGAAAGAATCATGTTGTGTAAGGAGGATGCACAGAAAGTGCTTGTAGTTCACTAACCCTCCTGGGTGATGTGAAGAACACCAGAAAGGCAGTTTCTATGGCCAAAAATAAAGAGGACAATTGTGTAAGGGTTCAAAGGGTGCACATATCAGGAAAGTTAAAAGCAGTTTCAGATCCCATAGGGGCATATTGAAGGGTTTGCAGGTGATCCAGCAGCCACTACAATGCAGATATGGCAGACAGATACCTTTTACCTGTGCTTAAAGCAAAGCTTTGCAGGGCTAAAGAAAGAACTAATAGCTCCTGACAAAGGTGCCGAAAGGGAATGAGCATTTTTGTTGGTGCACCAAGCCACATATTTGACCAACAACAGATGCGTACCGTCTTGGTTGAGGGACATCTAGCTGCCACAATGACATCACAGACTTCAGCAGGAAGGTCAACAACTGTCAATTACTGTATCTCAATCCCCATGCATGAATGCATGCATGAAGGCAGACCATGTGCCTGTTTAGTGCAATACCCTGCCCTGTTGCTGTGACAGAAGTCCCTCCTTAGAGGGTAGCCTCATAGGAGAACCTATGCTCATTCTCAGGAATTTGGGATATCAAATTCTCTGTGTCAAATATGGGATCACAAGAAAAGCTTAGGTCCCCAGTTGTTCCTGTTCTTCTTGGGAAGTGTGAGCAGGAGTGGTATTGGTGGAAAGTCATACAGAAGACCTAAGCTTCACTCAAGATGAAATGTGTCTCCGAGCATGATTAAACTTGGAAACTCCAGCAAGCAGAAGTACTGACATTGCACGTTTTTAGCTGTGGAAAATAGATCTAACCAAGTTTCAAACCAAATTCTGAAGAGACCTTGCACCACCTCCAGATGGAGCTGCCATTTGTGATCCACTAGGAATGAATGGCTGAGTTTGTCTGCTCTGGCGTTCAAAGACCATGTTAGATGCTGAATCACCAGGGAAATGCCCTGATGTTTCAGCTATGTCCAGAGGTGGAGAGCTTCCTGACATAGGGTCTGTGGCCCAATTGTGCACTGGTTGTTGCAAAACCACAAGGGGGTGGGATTGTCCGTCAACACCTGAGCAGCCTTCCCTTGATGGAAGGAAGAAAGGCTTTCCATTTCAGTTGGATTACTCTCGGGTCCAACAGGTTTATATTGAGTTGAGACTGACAAGACAGCTGCCCCAGTCCAAGAGTGACACATCCCTCACTACAGTCAGCTATGGGTGGGGAAGGGAGAGGGGTCTGTCACTGACCAAATTACAGTTTGCCATCCACTACTGCAGGTCTTCTGCAGTTCTCTCTGCTATCGATCCGGACCAAATCAGAGAGATTACTCTGACACTGCACCCACTGGGACAGAGCCTGCATATGCCAGTGTGCTTGAGTCACCAGCAGGATGCAGGAGGCCATGCGGCCCAGCAGCCTCAAAGTCACTCTCACCTAAATACAGCACTGGAATCATGACCCGAGTACAATGGACTTGCCATTTTGGAGGATACTCCCAAAACTGCATTGTCTCCAGGATAGCTCAGATGAAAGTGAGCATTTGAGAGGGAGTCAGGTTTGACTTTGGCACGTTTATAGTTAACCACAGTGAATGCAGGTCCACTTTATTCTGGAGGTGGTAAATAACTGCCTGGGGTGAGCCTGCCTTTAAGAGCCAACTGTCGAGGTAAGGGAAGACTGGACCCCCTGACCTCCGTAAGTGTGCTGCAATCACCGCCATAACCTTAGTTTACACCCTAGGTGTGCTGGTGAGGCCAAAAGGGAAAGCAGCCAACTGATCATGTTCATGACTCACCGTAAATTGCAGGTAGCATTTGCGGGTAGGCAGGATGGGAATATGGAATTAGGTGTCCTGCAAGTTCAATGGTTCCATCCAGTCTCCAGGGAAGAAAGACCTGAGGTAATGTGAGCATCTTAAATTTGTCCTTCTTCAGGAAGAAATTGAGAGGGCACAGGTTAAAAATAGGGTGAGGGGCTCCGTCCTTCTTGGGTACCAAAAAGTAGCAGGGATATCAGCCAAGACCTACTTCTTGATGCTGGCACCCTCTTGATGGCCCCTTTGGCAAAAACAACATGAACTTCCTGACAGAGCAGGGAGAGGTGGTCCTCTGTCAGCAGGTACAGGGATGGTGGCACATTGAGGGTTATGTAGCAAAGGGATTGAGTAAATCTGCTTAACAAACTGAGGTACCCACTTAGCTAATGTCATGGACTGCCAGCAAAGCAGGTGATGAAGGATCTTGCCACCAAATGGGTCCCTATGATGGTATGAGGGCAAACTAAAGTGGTTTTGTGGCAATGGGGAGTGGCAGACTAGCTGGACCTCTGGCTGTGTGACCCACAAGGCCTTTGGAACCCACATGCACACCAAAGGAATGGGGAGTCTGTTGGCTGTAGAGTCTGCGCTGGAATGGATCTGGTTGGTAGCCCCTACCGTAGCCATGGAAGGGACGAAAGGCAGAATGGGGTTGGTGTGGTGACATGGAGAGACCCAGGACTTGGCCATGGCTCAACTGTCTTTAAAGCACTCCAGCGCTGAGTTTACCTTGTCTAAAAAGAGAGAAGTGCCAACAAAGAACATGTTCATGATAGATACCTGGATATCCCATGAAATGCCAGCCTACCTCAGCCAGATGTGGCTTCTAAGTGCCACTGACGATGCTATCATTCTGCCTAGGAAATTGGTTGTATCCAGTCCACAGGGAAGGGTGAACTTTGCTGCATTCCTGCCATCAGCAACTGCTTCGGAGAGTATGACTTGGGCCTCCTCTAAGACCATAGGAAGAACTTGAACAACTGAATCCTAAACTGTCTGTGTATTTGCACATCTTAATGCCAAACATATACAATCTCTTGGATTTCCTATCTGTTGCAGTACTAGAGAATGTGCCAAGGTTAACTTTGGAAGTTGAGTGTGGACAGCTAGGCTCCTAGGGGTGGGGTGCTGGGTGAGGAATTTTGGCTCCCCCAGAGTGGACTGATGGCGCAGATAATTGTCCTGTGCACAGGCACTCCAGGCAGGGCTTGGCCCGGCCTTGAGCAGCGCATCTGTGAGGGCTTCATTAAAAGGTAGAAGAGGTTATGTGAGGTTGACTCTCAGCTGAAGCACCTCTGCTCGTTTTTCAAGACATTTGTCTTGACTGCCACTGAAAGTAGTGTAAGGTTGAAGACCTAACCCACCTTCCCCACCACCATGGCAAAGGAAGCCCCTTTTTCTGTAGCCACAATAGGAGGAGAGACCAGGTTAGTATTTGTGGAGGTGTTCAGACCACTGACATTCCCCATTTCCTCATACAAGTCATCTTTGGCCTCGTCAATGGTGTATCCATAAGATATCTCAGATCCTCCCCAATCATATTCCTCTTCAGGCCTGTCGAAAAAAGGGAGACACTGGCTCTGACTTAGAAGGTTGAGTTCTAGCTGGCATGGGAGTCACTGTCGTGAGATACTGATCCGGCTCTGTTTCCGAGTCTGGTATCAGTATGGGTTTGGTGCTGCTGTGGGTCATGAGCGCCGGGAACAACTTTGCACAAATGGGATCCTGGAAAGGTCACAGTCTTGTGATCAGAGTCATTCCACATCCAGAACCAGATCTAAGGGGCCAGGCAGATAACCAGTGGGGGTACCTGCCAAACGCATGAGGCATAATGGCCTTCCAGAAGGGTTGGCTTGCCCAAAATGTAGGTGCATGGCCTCGCAAAACTCATGGTGGTGGGTGGGGGCTGCTCCGGCTCCAGAAAAATCAGGGAGCATGAAGCGGACCCAGAGGCAGTTCCACATTGGAGCCGTTTTAGAGTGACGTTGTTCCCGTGCTGCATCTGAAGATTTAGACCGGCACAGCAAAGTCAAAAGTAAAGGTCCCGTCACCAATGAATCAGCGTACCATAATGTTGAATCTTTAATGCACTGGAGCACTGTGCTATGAATCTGTCACAACTGACAGACCAGTGAATCCAAGACAAAAAATTTTTTCAAACTCTAAAGGAAAGTAAATATTATATTGATTGTGAAATAATCATAAATTAGACGCACCTCAACCAGTGTAACTGTCCACCTGTGTAAAAGCATCAAACAGATGTAACGTAAAGTGCCCCGTGATCAAAGAAACAATTACCTAACATAAAGTAATGATAGTCCAAGTTGCTGAGCTTATTCAAATAAAATAGTACAAACGTAAAAGTAATAAAACTCATCTTAGTTACCCAAAAGAAGGCCGCATTCATTTGCAAACCGAACTCCCAATACCTTACCTATTAATTAAAGGCAAATGTCCAAAATCAAATGTAAGTAAATTAGTAAGTAATTTAGTAGGGAAATTATAGGAGGTAACTCTTAAGTCATGTAAGTAGACAGTATAAAATCTAAAAGTCACTACTTGAACTCTATGGAATATATACATATAAAAGAACATTGTGTGTCTCAGGTAACAATCATTATTATTCCTGCATGTGTTCTAATTATTCGAGAAGTCCAAGCAAATCAATAGGTTAGTACAAAAGACAACCGCCCTCATTATGATCCCGGCGGTCTGGGCCGCCATGCTGCAAGCGGCAGTAAATACCGCCATCCGGCATGGCGGCCCAGACCGCCATATAATGAACCGCCCTAAACCCCACGGCAGAGTACACCGCCAGCGGAAACGCTGGCGGGGGCGGTGTATTCCAATCCGACAGGGCAGCGCTGCAAGCAGCGCTGCCCTCCGGATAATGATACCCATTCCACCAGCCTTTTACCAGTGTTTCACACCGCCACGGAAAGGCTGGCAGATGGGTATCTCGGGGCGATTTGGGGCCCCCTAGGGGCCCCTGCACTGCCCATGCACTTAATATAGGCAGTGCAAGGGCCCCTGTGCAGCGCCCCATCGTGCAGGTCACTGCCCGATTTACGGGCGGTGATCTGCACGACGGGTGCAGCTGCACCCGCCGCACACCAACATTGGCGGCAGCTCCATTTGGAACCACTGTCATTGTTGTGGCCCTTTTCACCCTGGGCCGGCGGGCAGAAATACTGTTTCCGCCCGCCGGCCCAGGGGGGAAAATATTATACGGCCGGCGGTGGGGGTAGTCGCGCTGGCGGTCATCTATTGACCGCCAGCGTGGATCTCTGCGGTTTTAACCGCTGAGATCATAATGAGGGCCAAATTCAATTGAACCTAGTAGGTTGTCCACACATCCCTGGTGCAGGTGTCAAAAACGACATGTAATTTCAAAGCCATACCACCATTTTACCTTGTGTCGCATCACTCCCAATGCCTTACTTGTTGTCAAGAGCTAGTGTCCATGCATAGTACATAGGAGGAAGTCCTAAGAGTCCGTAATTAAACAGCAAAGAATGATCATTTTACAGACAACGGCTAGCCATGTGGTGACCATAACAATCTGTATGCACAAACATGTGTGCACACTGTACCATTATTACATTCTTACACCCCTGGTTCAAAGTTTAAAAAGGGGGGTGTGCTAAAACGTTATATCATCATATTCCTAGAAAAGCAGTAAGTGACATCAACAGAAAATCTCAGTTAAATATCTAAATTAGCTCATGTCAAGAGCGTCATACATCTACAACAGAAATCGTAATACTCAGTTGATCAAATAACCGAGTCACTGTATCAGGTAATTCACTGTTGAGAGCGGTATATACTAAAAAACCATACCATCACAATACACCGCAATAAATTAAATCAACAGAAAATCTCAGTCCAAAATGTCTAAATGAAAAATTTCCTAGGTAACATAAAGGAAAGTTTCAATTCTGTTATGGGCACAGAGGCCAGGATTATGCATTTCTTTCTTCACTTTTAATGTACAGCAGGTTTAAAGGTCAAGTAAAAAAAACACTATGAACACTGCACATCCCATGAGTCATAACGAACATACCCATGACAACTATAAACCAATGATAACACAGTCCGTATGTCCATATATATGCGTGACCCGTCCAGTCTGTCCTCTTCTTCACTACAGGAAGTTAGGTTCAAGCAGCCTCAATCCGTCTTGGAATCAGATCCTAGGAAGGAGATGTAGAATGTTTAGCACTACAATCCTCACACGATGCAATTCAAGAACATATCTATCTTAATTGAAAGAGAGACAAGGACCTGTCAACATCATCTTCATGAACAATACATATAAACAGAATAACTTGGAATAAACAATGTACCCATTATTCAGGAATAAAGGTTAACCATATCAGAAAACATTATTATCTGTACAAGAGAGTGTCTGAAAAAAGATATTACCTGTAAGCTTATAATCCACTATTATTTACCACTAGAAGCTCAGTAATGTTTATGTAGTCATAAGAAGACACGGTGGGAAACATAATGTTAAATGTATAGGGCAGGAGAATCCTCTCCTCCATGTCCTTAACAGAATTGAAACTTTCCTTGATGTTAGCCAGGACATATTTCATTCTATGTCAGGGCTGGAGGTGAGGATTATGCATGTTCAAAGCTTACACACCTCCAGCAATGCAGCCTCATGGATTGGTTTAAAGTAACATTTCTTGAAAGTGTGTTCTGATGACCAATCTGCCACATTCATAATATCTTCAAGCCTACCACTTACCAGGACGGCCTTAGATGCCATGGCACTCCTGGTTGAGTGTGCACCAAAAAGACAAGTATCAATGCCAGCCTCCTCCATGATCCAACATACCCACCTGGCAAAAGATGGGTAAGTAATCTCCTTGTACAGTTTCTTGATGTCAAACAGTAATTGGCATCTTATTTCTGCCTTCGTTTCCTCATACACCTTACGGCATCTCACTACACAGAGTTTAGGATGACTTTCAAACATAGGATAAGATACTGTCTTGGTAATCATTTTAGTCTGTCTGCATATATTGAAATATATTGAAAGTAACCCCTTCCGTGGTAAAGACTCTTGCCATGTTGTCCGGGGCCCTAGCATCCCAGACCCTTTATCGAGATATGAGGCATAAAACCATGGCCAATTTGGCTGATATCACTTTCCTGAGTAAGCATTGATTGTCCTGCCAATCCCAAAGGGCATGCAGGACTCTATTGACACCCCACAGCCCAGAATACCAGGGTTCCAAGGCCCTAGGCATTCTGATACTTTTAAGCAGCTTACATACCTATGGATGTTCCCCCACCAGGATATTATTGATGGGAAGATGTCCTTCCGAAATTGCTATCCAGAACAAAATCCACTGTGTAGTTTGCCAGACCCAAGCTAGAGAGATTTGCCAGTAAACTGATTATATGGATGATTGAGGCCCCCATTGGATCCAGGTGTCTCTCCACACACCAACTACTCCATCGTGCCTAGGCCCATTTTTATCGCTTGGTCATACCTGGTGCCCAAGCTTGTCTCATGAGTCTCTCAGCCTTGTCTGAAACTCTGTTGTCTTGCCAATGTTGCCTGAAATCCCCCAAGCCATGAGAGTCAGATGGCCTTAAATCACCAAAGGGTGAGGGCAACCAGAGGGATCTCAGAGAATCCTTTGGAACAACGCCAGTTTCAACTTCTCCATCCACAACAGTTCCAGAAGAGTGGGGAATCATGCTCATGACTTCCAAATCAGGGTTATGAGAGTCAAGGACGCCCTCTGTATCCGGACTTGAGCAGTCACTCTGGGAATCAGAAGGAAGAGAGGAAATGCGTAGGCTTGTCCATATGTCCAATCTTGAAAGAAGGAGTCTACTGCCTCTGCTCCCGGATCTGGTCTCCAGTTGAAATACTTGGGGAGCTGAGCATTCAGTCTTGAGACGAAGAGGTCTACCTTGCAAGGACCCCACCGCTCCATCAAGACTTGATGGATCTAGTTGCCAATCACTGGAGAACTTGATATGTCTGGAGCTCCAGTCCGCCACTGTGTCTGAAATCCCAGTAGATATTCTGCCGTCATTGAGATCTGATGTTGGAGGCAGTAGTGCCTTGGCCAGTTCCCATAGGGTTCTGAAATTGGTACCTCCCAGCCTGTTGATATATTGGACTGCTGCTGTGTTGTCCATTCTCAGTAGGACACAGCATGAGACCCTGTCTCGTGTAAGGGGTTGGATCACAAACAAACCCACAAGACGTTCCAGACAGTTGATGTGCCTGGCCAACTCCTCTTGCGTCGACTGGCCTCCCATGGAAATCTCTCCACACCTAGCCCCCCAGCCCAGTTGGCTGGCCTCCGACTTTACTATCAGGTCCAGGAGAGATCCGAAGATCACTTGGCCATTTCACACCTCCATATGATCTATCCACCACTGAAGCTCAGTTCTGGCTTCCAATGACAGTTCCACCAACTCCAAATAAGTGAGACCCTCTGCAAATGGGTCGTATTCAGGCATTGTAGGGCCATGTAATGCAGGGGACCGGGAAAGATACCTTGGATGAAAGATGACAACAGTCTGACTATCCTTGCTAACTGTCTGAGGGAAATTGTATGAAGGAAGCCTTTTTCTAGCCTTGTTGCCCCCACTTTTGGCCTGTTTGTGAGTATATGTCAGGGTGTTTTTACTGTCTCACTGGGATCCTGCTAGCCAGGGCCCAGTGCTCATAGTGAAAACCCTATGTTGTCAGTATGTTTGATATGTGTCACCGGGATCCTGCTAGCCAGGACCCCAGTGCTCATACGTTTGTGGCCTATATGTGTTCCCTGTGTGGTGCCTAACTGTATCACTGAGGCTCTGCTAACCAGAACCTCAGTGTTTGTGCTCTCTCTGCTTTCTAAAATTGTCACTGCAGGCTAGTGACTAATTTTACCAATTCTCATTGGCACACTGGTACACCCATATCATTCCCTTGTATATGGTACCTAGGTATTGGGGTTCCAGGAGATCCCTATGGGCTGCAGCATTTCTTTTTGCCAACCATAGGGAGCTCAGACAATTCTTACACAGGCCTGCCACTGCAGCCTGAGTGAAATAACGTCCACGTTATTTCACAGCCATTTTTCACTGCACACAAGTAACTTATAAGTCATCTATATGTCTAACCCTCACTTGGTGAAGGTTGGGTGGCAAGTTACTTAGTGTGTGGGCACCCTGGCACTAGCCAAGGTGCCCCCACATCATTCAGGGCAAATTCCCCAAACTTTGTGAGTGCGGGGACACCATTACATGCGTGCACTGCACATAGGTCACTACCTATGTGTAGCATCACCATGGTAACTCCGAACATGGCCATGTAACAAGTCTAAGATCATGGAATTGTCACCCCAATAGCATTCTGGTATTGGGGGACAATTCCATGATCCCCCGGGTCACTAGCACAGAACCCGGGTACTGCCAAACTGCCTTTCCGGAGTTTCCACTGCAGCTGCTGCTGCTGCCAACCCCTCAGACAGGATTCTGCCCTCTTGGGGCCCAGGAAGGCAGAACAAAGGATTTCCTCTGAGAGAGGGTGTTACACCCTCTCCCTTTGGAAATAGGTGTGAAGGGCTGGGGAGGAGTAGCCTCTGGAAATGCTTTGATGGGCACAGATGGTGCCCATCTCTGCATAAGCCAGTCTACACCGGTTCAGAGATCCCCCAGCCCTGCTCTGGCGCGAAACTGGACAAAGGAAAGGGGAGTGACCACTCCCCTGACCAGTCCCTCCCAGGGGAGGTGACCAGAGCTCCTCCAGTGTGTCCCAGACCTCTGCTATCTTGGATTCAGAGGTGCTGGGGGCACACTGGACTGCTCTCAGTGGCCAGTGCCAGCAGGTGACGTCAGAGACCCCTTCTGATAGGTTCTTACCTCTCTTGGTAGCCAAACCTCCTTTCTTGGTAGCCAAACCTTCTTTTCTGGCTATTTAGGGTCTCTCCTCTGGGGTATTCTTCAGATAATGAATGCAAGAGCTCACCAGAGTTCCTCTGCACTTCCCTCTTCGACTTCTGCCAAGGATCGACCGCTTACTGCTCCAGGACGGCTGCAAAACTGCAACAAAGTAGCAAGACGACTACCAGCAACATTGTAGCGCCTCATCCTGCCGGCTTTCTCGACTGTTTCCTGGTGGTGCATGCTCTGAGGGCTGTCTGCCTTCACCCTACATTGGAAGCCAAGAAGAAATCTCCTGTGGGTCGACGGAATCTTCCACCTGCTAATGCAGGCACCAAAAGACTGCATCACTGGTCCTCTGGGTCCCCTCTCATCCTGACGAGCGTGGTCCCTGGAACACAGGAGCTGGATCCAAGTGTCTCCCACAGTCCAGTGACCCTTCTATCCAAATTTGGTGAAGGTAAGTCCTTGCCTCCCCACACCAGACAGCAAACCTGTGTACTGCGTGATTTGCAGCTGCTCCAGCTTCTGTGCACTTCTCCAAGGATTCCTTTGTGCACAGCCTATCCTGGGTCCCCAGCACTCTGTCCTGCAGTGCTCAACCCTCTGAGTTGGACTCCGATGTCGTGGGACCCTCCTTTTGGGACTCTGAGTTCACAGAACTTCCAAGTGCCTGCTCCAGTACTTCTGCGGGTGCTGCCTGCTTCTGCGGGGGCTCTCTGAGTTGCTGAGCGCCCCCTCTGTCTCCTCCTCCAAGGCACAAAATCCTGGTCCTTCCTGGTCTCCAGCAGCACCCAAAAACCTCTACCACGACCCTTAGAGCTAGCAGGACTTGTTTGCCGTATTTCTGCGTGGAAACACTTCTGCAACATCCAGCATGCCATGGGACAGGCTCTATCCAAAGGAGAAGTTCCTAGCCCTTTTCGTTGTTGCAGAATCTTTGGCTTCTTCCACCAGGAGGCAGCTCTTTTGCACCTTCATCTGGGGATTCCTGGGCTTCTGCCCCCCCCCCCCCGGACACTATAGCGACTCTTGGACTTGGTCCCCTTGCCTTGCAGGTCCTCACGTCCAGGAATCTGTCTTCAGTGTTTTGTTGGTTCTTGTGGTTCTTGCAGAATCCCCCTATCACGACTATTGTGTCTTTCTGGGGTAGTAGGGTAACTTTACTCCTACTTTCTAGGGTCTTGGGGTGGGGTATTTTGGACACCCTTACTGTTTTCTCACAGTCCCAGTGACCCTCTACAATTTCCCACAGGTCTGGGGTCCATTTGTGATTCGCATTCCACTTTTGCAGTATATGGTTTGTGTTGCCCCTAGACCCAAGTTTGCCTATTGCATCCTATTGTGATTCTACATTGTTTGCACTACTTTTCTTACTGTTACCTACCTGTTTTGGGTTTGTGTACATATAACTTGTGTATATTACTTACCTCCGAAGTGAGGGTATTCTCTGAGATACTTTTGGCATTTTGTCACTAAAATAAAGTATCTTTATTTTTAGTATATCTGTGTATTGTGTTTTCTTATATTGTGCTATATGATATAAGTGGTATAGTAGGAGCTTTGCATGTCTCCTGGTTCAGCCTAAGCTGCTTTGCCATAGCTACCTTCTATCAGCCTAAGCTGCTAGAAACACCTCTATTCTACTAATAAGGGATAACTGGACCTGGCACAGGGTGTAAGTACCACAAGGTACCCACTATAAGCCAGACCAGCCTCCTACAGAGACCCTGTCCCTCCTGAGGACCTTGAGTAGTTCCTTTTTGATCTTGGCGATCTTTTGTTCTGGCAGTCTCAATGTAGTCAATTTGGAGTCTAGGAGGAAGCTCAGAAATGTCATGGTCTAAAAGGGAATCAGTTCAGATTTCTGGCCGTTGATGACAAACCAGAGATCCTGTAGGAGGGCAATAGTCATGGTCAGGTGGGCCATCAATTGGTTGCAAGACTGGTCGTTGAGGTATATAATCAACCCGATGACCCGCATCCTCAGTATCACCACAACATTCTTCAGGAGCTTGGAGAAGCATCATGGTGCTGGTAAAGGCCAAACAGCAATGACTGAAACTTGAACTGCACGAAGCGGCAATGACGTGGAAAGATGGGTACCGTCAAGTAGGTACCCTTCGTGTTCAGCTGAACTAGCCAGTTGCCCTGAAGAAAAAGGTCTCAACTACCAACACAAATCTCTTCCCTTCATTCAAGCCACCAATGGGTCCAATAAATCCATACCAATTTTTTCCCACGGCCTCAAAGGTAAATCCACAGGGCACAGAGGAGTATTCCGCACACTTATAGTTTTTTTAGCTCGAGAACATACACCACAATTATCAACCATAACTTCCACATTCGCATCCATCCCAGTCCACTAGTAATACAACTGTAATTTCTTCCTCATTCCTGTAATTCCCACATGTCCCTTATGAGCTAGCTTCAACAACCCTCCCCTTAATTCAGATGGAGGGATCAATTTTGTGCCTCTCATAACAAGATTATTTTCCACACTTAATTCATCTTTCACCTTAAATAATGGTTTTAATTCTTCCATCACTTGACCTTCTCTTGGCCACCCACCTCTTGATGTAACCTTTCAAATGTGTTAACACCGGATAATTTACTACTTTGTTTTCCCAACACTCTCTTGAAATGACTCCATCCGATGCAATGAGGCCATCAATCATTCCAATCACCATCTATTTCTCCTCTTTACTAGTACAAGAAGTGTCTTCACCCTCAAGTATTGGACATCTTGACAGAGAATCAGCTCTGCAATCCTACCCCCCTTTGAATATGCTACATCTTGAAATTAAAGACATTCATTTTAGACAACAATCAAACTAACCTGGGACTAGCATTGCTCATACCCTTGTCATTCCATGAATACATTAAAGGTGTATGATCTGTGACCATCAAAAATTCTCTGCCCCACAAGTAAGTGGAAAAATGGTGAACACCCCATACACAAGCCAAAGCTTTCTTCTCAATTTTACTGTAATTTTTCTCTGATGAAGAAAGTCTGCGGGAAGCAAATGCCTCTGTGGTTTCCTGTTCTTCATACAATTGAGTGAGCATAGCACCAATCCCCAAATTACTGGCATCCATAGTCACTGCCGATGTAGCTTTATCATTGAAAGGTCGTATAGCAGGTGCTTCAATGATCACCTTCTTCAAAACATTGAATGCCTCCACTTGTTCTTCCTCCCATTCAAAGTTTGCTTTTTTTCTTAAAAGTTTCTGGAGAGTTCACTTTGTAAAGCAAAGTTTTGTACAAATCTGGAATAGTATTCACACAGTCCCAGAAACGATCTCAACTGATCTTTATTTTCAGGCTGAGAACATTTCTTTATCGCAGCTAATAGCTCATTCTTGGGTTTAATTCCATCCTCACTCATCATGTGACCCAAATATTCCACTTCCCTCATCATAAATTTGCACTTCTGTTTAGAAACAGTCATACCATGCTCCTCCCATACACCCAATGCTCATTCAATTTGCCTAAATGAGATTGCATTGTATCTGAGCATATCAAAATATCGTCCTGATACGTCAAAAATCCCTTTTCCTCTCCAAAGAGCTGGTACATCAATTTCTGAAAAACAGAAGCCGCGCATGCTAACCCAAACGGCATTCTCAAAAAACGAAATGCCCCAAACGGTGTGCTAATACTGTTAAATCCTTAGACTCATTAGTGAGCTCAACTTGATGATACGCAGCCCTCAATTCAATTGTGGAAAAAAACTTTGTGCCACCAAGCTGCGCCAGCATGTCATGAATTCTTGGCAACGGAAAACAATCCACCTGTATGTTTTTATTTAACGATCTTAAATCGACAAAGTCTCAAATCTCCTGAATTTTTAACAGCCACGACAACGGGAGAAATCCATTCTGAGGATTCAAGTGGTTCAATGACCCCATCCACACACAATTGATTCAAGTGATCTTTAAGCTTCTGTCTCATGCACAATAGAACATTCCTAACCCTGTGGGTAACAGGAACAGAATTCGGCTTTAGAATAATTTTATGTTCCAATCCTTTCACAACTCCAAACTTATCTTTAAAAACTTCCTTGTGTTTTAACAAGACATGTTCCAAAGAGTTTACTCTTTCCTCATTTTCATTAACCAAAGAAATTGGTTGTGAAGTACCAGGCCTAAGAACCATCCCAAACTTACCATGGTCCTTCCATCCTAAAATGTTGTACCCATGTTTGGCTACATACAACTTTGAACGAATAGCTCTGTCCTTATAATGTAAGGTCTCCATGACATAACCACACAATTCTATTTCCTGACCCCCAAAAGCAATTGTGTGTATATCTGGATGATTCAACTCCAAACCGCTGCATTTCTCCAAAAATAATTTATCTGATAGTTATAGGTGAACCTGAGTCAACCGTAACTCGAACACACCAGTCACCCATTTTCACCTCACACACTGGCTCTCCACCCCATCAACTTTATCTGGATCTGTGTCAACCATCTTAATCGACAACAACACTTTCCTATTAAACTCTTCCTCAATTATTCCTGAAGAGACTTCATGCACATCCGCCTCACTAGCCACCATTACATTAGAAGAATTCTTACACACTTTTGCGAAATGTCCCTTTTTTCTGCACTTAGAACAAGATTTACCAATTGCTGGACAATTAGAAGCATTTGCCAAATGACTTTTTGATCCACATCTAAAACAAACACCACTCTTATCAGATTTACTTCCCACTATCCTGTTTTGCACTGTTGATTTCATTTTACATGAGACAGAGTTAATACTCTCACATGTAGACATCTTGCTTTTGTTTAACTCTTTTGAAGTCAATAAAGACCTCTCGATCCCTTTAGCTATTTCTAAGGTCTCTGCTAACGTGGGATTACGACTGCATAATAATCTTTCCTGTACCTTGTGGTCAAAACAATTCACCACCAGCTGATCCCTTAAATATTGTTCTATTTGTCTAGCAAACTCACATGAAGAGGCCAGAACTCTCAATTCTGCAATAAAGTCATCAATTGTTTCATGTTCATGTTGTTTGCGAGTAAAGAACTTATGTCTCTCCACAATTATGTTGGGTTCTTTTTCAAAATGTTTCTCTAACCTCTGAATTGCTTCACTGTACTCATCCACATCTGTGGTTGATAATGATTCCATCTCTGGTAAATGATCAAACATTCTTTGCCCTTCTGTGCCTAAACAATTGTACAACATAGCTTTTTTCTTGCAGCAGGGAAACCTATTCCATCTATTGCAATCAAATAACTTTTGAACGACCTAAACCATTGGCTCCATCTAGCTTTAGGCAAACCTGGTTCATTCAAAAATGCACCTGGCAAATTTGCCATCTGGATGTCTGAATAATTTGCAAAGTAACTTTCTTATAGAATCTGTTTCTAAATAGATAATTTCCTACAAAACTACTAATGCACTATGTATCACTATCCTATACTACGAACTTAGGTAAGTGTAATAATTATTTCACATGTACCTAACATCAAGTACAATATACACTTCCATATAAAAGGAATAACATTAAGTAAATTATAAATGTCTTGTATGACCAATGCTTCCTTTTTAAAAAAATTTTACGATGTGCCAATCACCGCATAGGCGAAGGTGAGAGCCCAGATCGAGGTGTGCGTGTCACCGATGTTTCATAGATGCGTCATCACTTTTGGCAACAAACAGACGTTAAGTCACACAATAGACAGAAATCCCAGTATGATCGCTTCTGTTCCAACTGTACGGCCTGCAATTCAACTTCCCCTTTCAATTCCACAAGCAGTCAAGTTCCTGCCCCTTTAAGTCTATGAAGGCTAAAGATCAAAGTGAGCGTCGTACACCAAGTACACACACAAACGTGGTTCACATCAAGGTGACAATCGCAATGGATCCTGCCCCTTTAAATTCAGTCAAGCCGTACTAGTTCCTGCCCCTTTAAATCCAAGAAGGCTCAGGATCGAAGTGAGCGCCGTACACCAAGTACGCTCATGAATGTGTATCACCAAAGTATCCAATGCTGAATCAGGATACCAAGAAAGTCACCAGATCGGTGTTTAAAGGCGCGCGTCCAGTAAATAGCAGAATTTTATTGGGACATACACCTGAATACTCTTCGAGTAGGTGCCTTCATAAAATAGACAACAACAACCGTTCATAGCCAGCCGATCAAAGGCCCTGTTCATACCCGCTGAGAGACACTTCTCCAAGTCTTATGTAGGTTCCTCCACTCGTCGCCAATTTATGTTATGGTTCAAAATGAGAAGCTCTCTGCAGGCAAGGGTAAGTATTTTGTACTTTATTTTCTGGATAAAGGATTAAGGCCCTCATTACAACATTGGTGGTAAATCCTGCTTTCAGCCGCGCAGAAGACCGCCAACACACCGCTGCGGCGGCGGAACTCCGCTACAGCTATTACAACCCACAGGCCGGAATCCGCCAAAATCCAGACACCCACACAAGTCCGCCACACCAAAGGTCACACCTCCAGGAAGCTAGGATGATGGAGCTATGGCGCAGAATCGTAGACAGGGTCAACGCAGTGGGACAGCACCCAAGAACACGGGATGACATCAGGAAGCGGTGGAACGACCTACGGGGGAAGGTGCGCTCCGTGGTCTCAAGACACCAGATTGCAGTTCAGAGGACTGGCGGCGAACCCCACCTCCTCCCCCACATCTAACAACATGGGAGGAGCAGGTCTTGGCTATACTGCATCCTGAGGGCCTCGCAGGAGTAGCACAAGGGAATGGACTCTGGTAAGTCAAATCTTAACTATTACATCCCCCACTCTACCTGCATGCTATCACATAGCCCACCCTCACCCTCACCCCCATCACTCCAACACCTCACATATGCCCCACTATCACAACCCACACATCCCAATACCAAGCCCTGCATGCAACAACAAAGCATGGACACCCATCACCAAAGCATGTCCACTACAGATACCCACACAGACCCCAAACCAAGTATCACACAAGGTCCTAGACGAATGCAAGCACTGGAGTACAGGGTCACCCACCCATTGCACACGATGGCACACACAGATGCAATAATCATGCCTTTACACCCTTGCAGGACCCCTACCCAACGTCACCGGACAGGAGGTTCCAGACATGTCCACTTCCCCCACAGAAGAGGCCCACAGTGATGACAGCAGCTCTGTCCAACTGGATCAAGAGGATCAGCCCGGCCCATCTGGAACCTCGGGACAGTCGGTTCCCCTCACAATGGCACATGCCACCACAGAGCCTCCCCCCTCATGAAACACCAGCATAGCACCCTCCCAGCGGGACCATCCCTCTGTCCCCAGGACACGTCAAGCAGCAGTGTGTCCACCACTACAGGGAACCCAGGCAAACCCACCAACCCAAGAAAATCAGGGACCTGGGGGCAGTGGCGGTGGGCACACGGTTCAGGGGACAGAGGCACAGGATAACAGGGGAACTGGGAGAACAGCTGTGCGACAGGAGGAGGACAAGCACAGGGAACCCACTCTCCACGAGGCCCTCTCCAACATCATGGGAGCGTACCATCATTCCCAGGAGACGATGGCAACGGTACTGACCAAGTTTCAGGAGACCCAGCGGCTGCAGAAGAAACAGTATCTGGGGATCAGGGAGGAACTTAAGTCCATCAACACCACCCTGGTCACCATTGTATGGGTGCTGAAGGACTTTGTGGACACCAGGAGGGACACTGTGGCACAACAAGGGGCCCCTGACAGTAGCCTTGATGATGAACAGCCCACCACCTCCGCCGGCGCTAGTGGACAGGAGGCACCGCCACAGAACCATGACACCAGCACCCCACCCCCTGCAGATGGAGAACCACTCCGCAAACGGTCTCTGAGATCCAGGACAAAGACAGAGAACAATGCCAAGACCCCCGGCAGGAAATGAGACCACCCTGAATGTCATCCTTCTGTCCCACTTTGTCACCCTGCCCATCCATCAACTGCCCTAGCTCCACTTCCTATGCCCCTTTGGACAATGCACCTGTGAAACAAATAGACTGGACTCTGCCATGGACAATCCTCCACCATCACCCCTGCCCATTTTACAACCCCCTCCAGTAATTTGCACTGAAATAAACACCCTTGAATCACAAAACAATCTGGAGTCAGTCTGTGCTTTCACAAATGTGTATTTGCAATAACTAAGGAAAATAGCAATGTCGATTGTATTGTCAACATACCTATGTCACACAGCTCTAGTCCATGAGGTAATATAGCAGAGGTCACACAGTGGGACCCACATCTGTGAAATGGAACGGCAAAGTGACAAGTCAGGGTGCATACACTGGGTGAAAGTGACAGACAGATGAGAGGTCGAACAATTTTATCAGATGTAGGAGCCAGTGACATCTTCTTACCTGTGTCTCACTGGAAGTATTGCTGGATAACGTTGTTTCTGTTGTTGATATCCTCTTCTTCGGCCTCCTCTTCTTCACTGTCCACAGGCTCCACAGCTGCCACAAGAACTCCTTCTGGACCATCCTCCTGCAGAAAAGGCACCTGTTGTCGCAAAGGCAGGTTGTGCAGCATACAGCAGGCCACGATGATCTGGCACACCTTCTTTGGTGAGTAGTAGAGAGAACCACCTGTCATATGGAGGCACCGGAACCTGGCCTTCAGGAGGCCGAAGGTCCTTTCTATCACTCTCCTAGTTCGCCCATGTGCCTCATTGTAGCATTCCTATGCCCTTGTCCTGGGATTTCTCACTGGGGTCAGTAGCCATGAAAGGTTGGGGTACCCAGAGTCACCTGAAAATATTGAGGGACAACTGTTAGTCACACACTGACTCTTAGGGACAACCCCAGACCCAGACAACTATTCACAGGGTATAGGGTCCTTGTCCTCACCTATTAGTCACACACGGTGCCTCTGGAGTTGCCCCATCACATTAAAGATGCTGCTATACCTCAAAATGTAAGCTTCATGCACTGAGTCTGGAAACTTGGCATTCACATGGGAGATATACTGGTCAGCCAAACACACCATCTGCACATTCATTGAATGGTAGCTCTTCCAGTTTATGTACACCTGTTCACTCCTGCGGGGGGGGTACCAAGGCCACATGTGTCCCATCAATGGCACCTATGATGTTGGGGATATGTCCCAGGGCATAGAAGTCACCTTTCACTGTGGGCAATTCCTCCACCTGAGGGAAAACAATGTAGCTGCGCATGTGTTTCAGCAGAGCAGACAACACTCTGGACAACACATTAGAGAACATTGGCTGGGACATCCCTGATGCAATGGCCACTGTAGTTTGAAAAGACCCACTTGCCAGGAAATGGAGTACTGACAGGACCTGCACTAGAAGGAGGATTCCTGTGGGATGGCGGATAGCTGACATCAGGTCTGGTTCCAACTGGGCACACAGTTCATGGATTGTTGCACGATCAAGTCTGTAGGAGACTATTACGTGTCTCTCTTCCATTGTCGACAGGTCCACCAGCGGTCTGTACACCGGAGGATGCCGCCATCTTCTCACCTGTCCCAGCGGACGTGCCCTATAGACGAGAACAGCGAGCAGAGAGTCAGCCAACACTGAGGTATTAAAAAAAGGTTTATTGCACACATTTGTCAACCCGCAATGTGCCTGTCACTGTGTGTATGCAAGGCCTAGATAGGTGTGATGCATTTAAAATTAATGCCATGTGGCCCCCTGAAATGGCGGCTGCCTGACCTGTAAGGTGGGACAAGGGGATATGAGGTAACTGCGCTGGCGTTGTACACCGTCGCAGTAGGCGGTCGAAGACTGCAGCGCAATCCTGCATTGGTTAACATTGGACCCTATGGGACCCAGGAGCCAATGACGATGTACGCCGGCGGTGACTGTACGCACCGCCGCGGACATGACCGCCATTTTCTGTCTGTTCACTCACTTGTTACCTGACCTTCGACAGGAGAGGACCTACACTGCAAGTGCTGCTGTGACCTCAGTCTGGAAGCGACGATGGCTCATGTGTCTGGGGAAAGGGCCCCTGCTTCACTTCGGAGGAGCTGGAGAAATTAGTGGATGGGGTCCTCCGCAGTACAAGCAACTCTACGGTCCTCCAGACAAACAGGTGAGTACACTGTGAGCATGCTGTATCGGCAATGCCTGTTTGCAGTGGTGTGGATGGAAGATGCGGGGGGGGGACTGAGGCCTGCATGAGCGGACGGTGAGTGTTGTGCGTCAGGGCAAGGGTGGGAACGTGGGTCAATGACTGTGACGGTCCGGACAGGTTAAAGATTTTCCTTTTTCCCCTGTACTATTACTCTAGGTCAGTGCCCACCAGAAGAAGGACATTTGGCGTGCCATCACCAAGGGCATCCGGACCCTGGGGGTCCACCACAGACGGAGCACCCACTGCAGGAAAAGATGGGAGGACATTCGCCGCTGGAGCAAGAAGACAGCAGAGGCCCAGCTGGGGATGACCTCCCAACGTGGGAGGGGTGCCCGTCGCACCATGACCCCCCTGATGTTCCGGATCCTGGCGGTGGCCTATCCGGAGTTGGATGGGCGCTTGAGGGCATCACAGCAGCCACAAGGGGGTGAGTACAGTCACATCAATAGGTGTCTGGGTGGGGGGGGGTGGGCTGTGGGTTCCCATAGGCCAGGGCGAGTTTTGTAGGCAAGGTCCCTTCGTGAGGCAGGCTACGTGGCACCCCAACCCCACCAATGGTAAGAGCCAACTACACCTAGTCAGGCTCCTGTGACTTCCATGTGTGCAGCAATCGGGCATAGGCCTTATACCCCATGTCCCTGTGATCAATTAGGGAACTCTAAGTGCATGGCGTAGTGCAGAGGGCTGCTGTGTCTGCTGTGTATGCAGTGTCCACCAACAGTATTGGTATTGCATGCACTGAACATGTTTTTCTTCCGTCTTTCCCCCACCCTTTTTGTGGTCTCCCAGTTCTTGTGTGCATTAGCATCCTCAGGCGGAGGAGCTGCGACACTGGAGCAGGAGGGAGCTGCATCCCACATGGCCGTGGAGGGCGAGACAACGGAGTCTGAAGCCACCAGTGGGACGGAGGGCGAGGGGAGCTCCACGGCAGGGACCAGAGGTGACATCAGCGACAGCTACTCTTCCTCTGATGGGAGCTCCCTTACGGTGGCGGGCACCTCTGTGCCCCCCGCATCAACAGGTACAGCCGCCACCGCCCCTACCAGCACCGCCCTCCCAGCAGACCCTCAGCGTGTGTCCCGTGGCTGCTCACCCAGGAGGGTGGGCATCTCCTTCGCCCCAGGCACCTCAGCCCCTCCCCCAGTCAGCCCTGCTGCCCTCAGTGAGGAGGCTATTGACCTCCTGAGATCCCTCACTGTTGGGCAGTCTACCATTCTGAATGCCATCCAGGGTGTAGAGAGCCATTTGCAACAAACAAATGCATACCTGTAGGGCTTCATTCTGGCCAGGCAGCCCAACAGAGAGCATTTCAGGCTATGGCCTCAGCACTGATGGCAGCCATTGTCCCTGTGTCCAGCTTCCCCCCTCCAACCTCCTCCACCCAGACCCAATCCCCTGTACCTCAGCCTATCCCAAGCACACCATCAGACCAGCATGCACACACCTAAACACACAAGAGTGGCTCAGGCAAACATAAGCACCACACATCCCACAGGCACTCACACAAGCATCATACCCATGCACACATACCAACACCCACTGTGTCCCCCTCCTCCACGTCTCCCTCCTCCCTCCCTGTCTCATCTCCACTCACACCTGCATGCACTACATCTTCAGCCACTACCTCCATCACCAGCACGCCCATCACCACACACCGCTCACGTGCACTCACCACCCCCACTACCATTCACACATCTCCTGTGTCCACTCCCAGTGTGTCTGTGAGCCCTCCTCCCAAAGTACACAAATGCAGCCACACACCCACCCAACAGCCATCCACCTCACAACAGCCTCCACCCCATGCACCTTCAACCAAAGTCAGCAAACGTACACCTCCTACAACCACTACCTCTTTCTCCACTCCCAAACCCACTCCATCTACCCGTCCCAGTGTGTCTAAAAAGCTTTTCCTGTCTACTATTGACCTCTTCCCTACACCTTCCCCCCGTCCATCCCCTAGGGCCCTCCTTTCCAGGTCCCAACCCAGCACCTCAGCCACCACATCACCAGGCACAGTGGTGCCAGCAACTGCTGGCTTTTGGAGTGCGCCAAGCATCAGGGCTGCCAGTGTTCCAAGGAGCGAGGGCAAGGACATTCCGCCACCTTCAAAAGTCAAAACGTTGCCCATATCCCAGAGGGAGAAGGCAAAAACACCTGGCACCAAGGGCTCAGGCAAGACAAAAGTGGATAGTGGAAAGACAGCTGCGCCACCATCCAAGGTGGGGAAAGGCCAGAAAATCAAGGGCAGGTCCACGTCGACGCCAACCTGCACGGCTGAAAAGACCGCCACCAGCACCGCCACCTGCACCGCCACCTGCATCGCCACCAGCACCACAGTTACTGAGCCCGCCACCAGCACCGCCGCCACAAAGACCGGCACCAGCACTGCCGCCACAAAGACCGGCACCTGCACCGCCGCCACAGAGCCCGCCACCAGCACTGATGCCACAGAGCCCGCCGCCAGCACCGATGCCACAGAGCCCACCTCCAGCACCGATGCCACAGAGCCCGCCACCATCACCGATGCCACAGAGACCGCCGCCAGCACTGATGCCACTGAGACCGTTGCAAGCACCGATGGCTCTGACACCGCCACCAGCACCTCCAGCGGCCCCGCAACATCCTGAGCCAGTGGCACCAATGCAGACATGGCTGCCATCCCCAGTGGTCAGTCGTACGAGGCTGGTGGTCAGTTCCAGGAGTCTGGGCAGCTTGCATCCACTACCTGAGTCCTTGGCAGGATGAAGCACTCTGGGCACAAAGCCCCTCCAGAACCAGTGGAGTATCACATCCACTACCTCAGTCCTTGGCAGGATGAAGCACTCTGGGCACAAAGCCCCCTCCAGAACCAGTGTAGAAAGGCATCCACTTGAGAGACTGTGGCTTTACACTCCCCAGGATAGAGCAGTGGGCAAACCACCTACTGTAAAGACTTGTGAGACTGTGGCTTTGCACTCCCCAGGATAGAGCAGTGGGCAAACCACCCACTGTAAAGACTTTTGAGACTGTGGCTTTGCACTCCCCAGGATAGAGCAGTGGGCAAACCACCCACTTGAGAGACTTGTGAGACTGTAGCTTTGCACTCCCCAGGATACAGCAGTGGGCATGGTGCCCCCTTGTGGAGCTGGCGTCGTGCACTCATCTGGCTGAGGTGCCCCCCTTTCCCTTCCCCCTGAGGTGCCAGTTTCATTTCGATCTGATGCCCCTGCAGTGTTCTCTCCGTTTGAAGTCTGGTATCGAATGTGGGCCTCGCCCATGCTTTTTGGGCCCAGTGGTCCACAGACTATGAATGGTGCACTATCCGGACTTGTGTAGTTGGTGTACATAATTGTATATACTGTATTTAAAGTTTTGTCTAATGGAATTTTATTTATTACACTTGTTCAACTCATTTCCTTTTGTCCTTGCGTTCTTCCAGGGAGGTTGGGGGGGTGTAAATGTAATGTTGCTGCATGTATTTGTGTGTATGTTGTTGTGGGTGAGGGTGGGGGTTTTGCGTGTTGCGTGTGTGTGTCACTCTTTTTTCCCTCCCCCCTCCCCTGTGTTGTAGGTGCAGTACTCACCATGGTCGTCGCGCCGTCATTCGTGCTCCTGGTAGAGGAACAGGAATACCATTGAAGGGAGTATTTGGAGTTCTGGCTCCATGGCGTTCTGGTTCCTCGTGGGGTATGGAGAGGTGAGTGTTTTCCCTTCCAAGTCCTGTTTCCACCATGTTTTTGTTCACGTTGGTTCCGCCCCGGAAAAGGTGACGGATTGACCTCTCATAATAGTGTGGGCGGTACATTTTCTTCCACCTGTCTGTTGGCAGTGACCGCCAAGCTGTTTGTTTGTACTGACGTGGTGGTCGGAGTGTTAAATTGGCTGTCTATGTTGGCGGTTTCTGCCATAGTCATGATTCCATTTTTTTTACCGCCGGCCTGTTGGCGGTCTTACCGCCGCTTTAACACCGACCGCCAGGGTTGTAATGAGGGCCTAAGTGTCTCCCAGCGCTCAGCCACTCCGACGCGTCCAGCAACCGGCTTCAACAGAACGCTTTCCCTGATCTAAAAACTGCATTTGAATACAGAGCGCTCGTGAGCATGGTTACAGTGTGCTCGTGAGCGTGTCCTTTAACTTAAACAATAAAACCTATAGAACATAACAAAAAAGATTGCTCAGAAGATGTACGCCTTCCATCTTGAAGGGGTGATAAACCAGCCACTCGTTGAATTCTTTCAGATTTTTTACCTGTTGGAACGCCTTGTCCTTCTTCTCTACTATGAAAAGATTATTGAGGAACATCTGGGGTTGAAGGGCTGATCTCCTGATAGCTGCCTTTGAGAGTAACTCTTGCACTTCTGAGTCAATCAGATCTGAGTCCTACTCTGAAAAGCATAGCGGATGGGGTCTTACCTTTTGAACCGGAGTTCCATAGAACTATATTAGAAATCCTAGCACTGTCTCCAGCACTCAAGGGTCTGAAGTGATCTGAGCCCACTTATGACCAAATAACTTCAGTCTCGCTCCTAGTCTTTGAGGGGAAGAAATGTTACTGCTTACCATTAAGGCCTTCAGGGGTGTTAGCTCCTCCTCTGGCTACACGATTGGACCTTCCTTGTCCGCTTCCCCGGTTGAGGAAGAAGGTGCCCTGCCTCCCGTCCTTCAACCCATTGTTTCTGCAAGTCAGACCGCTGGAGGGGCCTGGTTGGAGGGGGCAGCTGGAGGAGCAAGCCATGCCTCCTACCACCCAATAGAAAACCTTCCCCAGAAAGATCTTTTTGATCGACAATTGCGCTTTATCCAGCGCTGTGATGGTTGCTACAACTTTCCCAAGCTCCTTCACGAATGGTTCCCCAAATAGGTTGTCTTGTGTTACTGGCCCTGCCTCTGATGATCACAGCTCCCCCAGCTTGGGATCGATTTTATTCAGGAGGGAACGTCTTCTATCCGTGGAGAGGACAGAGTTGGCATTGCCTAAAATGCACAATGCTTGCTGCGTCCAACCTGCCATGATGGCAGTGGGTAAGGGTGATCCAGATTGTTTTGCCTGTTCTTGCAAATTTACTATTTTAGTCAGGGATCTAGAACATTTAGGAGCTTATCCTGATATGCTTGTCAGGAGCTGTTGATCCTCTTCTTGAGGTCTTTCAAGTACTTGGCAAAGAAGGTGCAAAGTTTGGGGCCAATATCCAGAGTGGTCACTACCTTGTCCTCCAGGGCCGGTCTAGGGCACTCCACCTGCAAGCGTCCCATACTTCTTTATCCAGGGGGTGTTAGATCTTGCTAGCCACATAGTCAGCAAGTTTCTGATCAGGGACCCCTTCGGAAGACCTCGGGTGGTAATTGTCCTATGGGTTGAACATGTCACTGCCATATTGCTCTCCTTCCAAAGAACCAGAGGCTCTGAACCCGGGCGCCAAGGTATGCCTGCGTCACACCCCTCATCAGATGACCTGCCATCTTCAGTGTCACCCCCTCCAATTGGGGAGACCCTAGGTCAGGGTCAAAATGTGGTGCAACATCGTCACCGATCTCTATGGGTAAAACATCCTCCTGACAGGGTAAATTCTGTAACATGCACACACTCTTACAGAAGGCTTCTCTTAGTTGATCAAAGCCCTCCAGGTGCCCCATGTCACATTTCAAGGCCCTCATGGAGGCCGTAGCGGATGAGCCACTAGGGCATGCCCCATGTTCCTTAGGACCCCAGATCAGGTTGAGATCTGTGACATGAGAATGTCCATGCTCTCCTGCAATGGCGCCAGCGCCTTGGCAATAGTCTACAAAAGGAGCTTGTCTACCCTTGCAGGTGATGCTGAGGGGGCCGGATTAGGAGAATATTTGTGATCCTTAGATGAATCCATCTTTTGAGATGAGAGCTTCATGATGAATATTCTACAATCAAAACTATAAATTTGGGAGGGCAGCCTCCTCGCAGGTGCTCACAGGGTATGAACTGTAGACGCCACCAGAAAGTGTACTGTGGAGTAAGGCTGAGGGCCTGTAGTGTCTTACCTCTCCACGGTGTCAGCGAGGGTTGGTAGGGAATATCACCAGTCGTTTGAGAGGCCATCAAACAGCATATGGGCTTGCTGCAGCCTCTTCCCTATTGAGCTCTGTGTGCCTGAAGATCGCTAGTAAAGTGCACTTCAAAGGGGCCGCGGCACGCCTGACAAGTCTTATTGATGGCCCAAAACAGATCCATCAAGAGGACCCACACTGTGTAAATAAAACACACTTGGGGCCAGATGTAGTAAGCGTTTTGCATGGCGCAAACTGCAAAAATCGCAGTTTGCGCCATGCAAAAAGCGCATCGCGATGCACATTCCCATTTTGCCAGTTGGTACCGACTGGCAAAATGGGAATGCGACTCACAAATAGGAAGTGGTGTTCCCTTCCTATTTGCGACTCACACCGCAATGCAGAATTGCGTACTAAGAATCCTGAACCAAGAACTTGGAAGAACGCTCAGGAAAGAAACAGCTGATTGAAGAAGAGCATTCGTCCAGCAAGAATGTCCCACCATACTGCATCATGCAAGAAATCCTTACTATTCCACTTTTTGCTCTGATCCTAGGAAAATAGAAAAATAATAATAATAATAACAGCAATAATAGCGTGTTTATCTATATAACAGCTGTATAACTCGGGCGGAAACATTAAAACATATCCCAATACAATCTGCAATTAACATATTGTTGCCTAAAACAACCACAAATCCTTGGGAGGGATAATCCTCGCCTCCGTGTCCTTAATAGAATTGCAAATTCTTGGCGCCATTGCTAGCAAATTTTTCATTCTATGGCAGGACTGGAGGCTGAGATTATGCTTGTTCAAAGCTGTCTGTAACACTCTAGATGCAAAATCACCAACTGGCTTGTAATAAAACTGTTTGAAAGTGGAATCCGAGGACCAATCAGCTGATTTCATAATATCCAGCACCGACACACCCAAACCTACAGATTTGGAAGCCATCGCGCCCCGAGCAGAGTGCGCTCCAAAGAAATGCATATCAATACCAGCTTCAATCATTACAAAATGCAACCATCTGGTAATGGTAGCCGCAGAGACAGGTTTAAAAGGTTTACAAAGTGAAATCAACAATTGGCCCGTCAGATTCTGCCTAAGAGATCTAGTACACTGCTCATACTCTTTCAAGCAAGCAACAACACACAACTTTTTAGAAAATGGAAAAGCAAAGTATTCTATACTGGTAGACATTGTTTTAGTTCTTCTAGATATCGAAAAAGAAACACCTCCAAGTTTAAAAACTCTACCTGCAAGATCCAAGGCCATCACATCATAAGATCGTCGACAAGACACTAGGCATAGAAGCATTGCTAACTTTGCTGATAATAGCTTCCTAGAAAGATCAGAGTTATCAGGCCACCTCTCAAACAAATGGAGAACTAAGTTCACGCCCCAAAGGGACGTATACCTGGAAGAAGGAGAGTTGGATACCCTCACACCCTTTTAAAGCTTAGCCACCACCGGATGCATACCTATGGAACTCCATCCACCTCGACATGGCCTGCAGAAATGGCTGAACGAAAATTATTTACTGACCTGTACGACCTGTACGACAATCCTTCATCAGCTTTCTGCAACAAAAAATTCTCAATTTGGACAAGCCCAGCTGCCACGGGATCCAAATGGCGTTATAGGCACCAACTCCTCCAGATTCTTCAAGCGAAGAGATACCTCTTCCTAGTGGAGGGCGCCCAAGCCCCACTGATAAACCTCTCATCCGATTGCGAAATGCCTGGCAAGTGCCACTGCTGCCTGAAAGCCTCCAAGCCATCAGCTGCAACTGTCTCTCCAGCACCAGAGGATGCTTCTCGCCCTACGGACCCAGAAGCATGTCCGGAGACCAAGGAAGAAGTAGAGGAGAGTCGCACACCAGCTCCAACAGTAACAGGAACCAAGGCTGCGCTCTCCAAAGTGGAGTGATCAATATCACCTCTGCTTTCTGCCATTTGATCTGAGTCGCCACCCTTGGGGTCATGGCGAATGGAGGAAAAGCATAATTGAGGGACCCGGCCCAATCCTGAAGGAAAGCGTCCGTGGCCCTCGCGAATGGATCCGGTCTCCAACTGAAAAACTCTTGTAACTGCTTGTTCAGATGAGAGGCAAACAGATCTATCCTGCAGTGGCCCCACAATTGCTGAGTCAAAAGAAATAACTGAGGCAGAAGCCTCCAGTCGCTGTAATCCCTGAGATACCGGGAATTCCAATCCAAATTGATCTGACCCAGAAGATACTCCACCGTCACCCGCAGACGGTGCTCCAAACAGTAGTGCCAAAAATCCTTGGCTATCTCGGCTAGGACAGGGGACCGAGTGCCCCCCATCTTGTTGATATACCTGACTGCCGCAACATTGTCCATCCGAAGAAAAAAGGAACACGAAACTCTCTTGGGCGACAGAGCCCTTATTGTAAAAGAACTCGCCAATAACTCCAGGCGATTGATGTGCAACTGAAGTTCCTGAGAAGACCATCTCCCCCCCCGTCGAGATGTCCCCTCATCTCGCCCCCCAGCCCCAAAGACTGGCATCAGACTCTATCACCGTCTCGGGCTGCGAGCTGAAAATGGCTCTGCCATTCCACGCGTTGACCTGGGTCAACCACCAGCTGAGCTCCGAACGAACCTCCTCCGTCAGAGGAACCAAATCCAAATAGGTCATGCCCCTCTGGAGATGACCGATTTTGAATCTCTGTAACGCTCTGTAATGGAGGGGTCCTGGAAAAATCGGTTGGATCAAGGAGGCCAGAAGCCCCACAATCCGAGCGATTTTCCTCAAGGACAATGAGGGTTTGGCTAAGGCCACCTGAAGCTCCTTCTTGATGGCCCGAAGCTTGGCCTTGGGAAGGATCAAAAGCAATCTGTCGGAATCTATCAGAAAACCTAAGAATTCTACAGTCTTGGAAGGAACGAGGATCGACTTCTTGTTGTTTATGACAAAACCCAGGTCCTGAAAAAGGGCTAAGGTTGTGAACCTGTGCTGCTTGAGCAACTCTTGGGATTGCGCCATGATCAGAATATTGTCTAGATAAACGATCAAGCGAATCCCCTTCTCCCTCAGAAAAAACACTACCGGCTTGAGCAACTTAGTAAAACACCAAAGTGCCAAGGAGAGCCCGAAGGGAAGGACCGAGTACTCCATCCAAGTGTCCCTCCAGCTGAACTGGAGGAAACGCCTGTGAGGATGCCACATGGGAATCGTCAAATATGCATCTTTGAGGCCCAGACGCATCGGTCAGTCTCCCGACTGAAGGAGGTCTGGTAAAAGATGGAGACCCTCCATTTTGAAATGATGGTAAACAATGAAAGCGTTGAATTCTCGAAGATTTAAGTCCAAATAATGACCTCCTCCCCTTTTCTGTACTAGAAAAATGTTGCTGCAGAACCCTGAAGGATGGGGTACGCATAAGGCAATTGCTCTCTTCTGGAGCAAATCCTGAATCTCGAAATCTATGACGCTGGCGTCTTGTAGGGAAAAATGGAGAGGAGGAGGAATACTCTCCTGCTGCGGAGTATGATAGAACTCCAGACAAAAACCCTGGACAGTCTGCAACACCAATGCATCCTGAGTCATGCAAGACCAATTGTGGAGGAAAAACTGTACACGACCCCCCAACTGAATGAAAGAACGATCTTGAATTATCACCTGAAGACAAGCTTGACTGGGTGTTAGATCTTGAGCCTCCTCGTTGGCCACGCCGACAAATGAATCGGGAGCGGAAGGGGAAGAAGGCACCTCCTCTGACATAGTCCTGGCCCCTACTGAAAGAGCCTCGCTGGGAGCTTTGGAATGTTGGATGGCCTGACGAGCGGCCCCTGCCTCGCCCGGCCTGATCCAAAAAGGCCCGATTGGAAAACCTTTTTGAGATTTGCTTGTGCCTTATCCAGGGTCGTGAAAGTTGTCACATACTTGGCTATGTCTTTAACCAATTTGTCGCCAAAAAGACGACCTTCCGCCAGGGTACCAGCATCAGCCGCTGCCAACTCAGTCAAAGTAGAATCAATCCTCATGAGAAGAGACTTACGCTGCTCTGTTAAAATGGCGCAGTTAGCATTTCATAATAAACATATCGCCCTCTGCGTCCACTTAGCCAGGGTGTGAGGGTCAATTGGCTTACCCCTTAAGGCCAATTCCAATATCTTGGCCAAAGGGCCCGAAAGGTCCAAAAGCTCATCCTGAAATGAGCGCCCAGCTCTATCAATGCCTTTTTCGGGGTCCTTGGCGAATTTCTTGAGGAAAGTAAGCATGCTGGGATCAATGTCTGCCGTTTCCGCTGCCTTATCCGGAATTTCCAGCCTAGGGCACTCAGCCCGCAACCTATTCCATACCTCCTTGTCAAAACCTTTCCATAATTTATCATGGAGGTAATCCGCCACAGCCTGCGCCGGGCCCAATCCGTTGAACGAGGATGAATAATATCCTCCAGATTGAACTGAAAGGGATTAGAGGGCAATTTAGGCCTTTCCTTGACATGGGATGAACTGGACTTCCGAGCTCTCTTGCGCTTACGCAAGGGACTGCTAAAATGAGAGGAGTCAGAGGTGGCTGAATCAGAGACAGACGCAACTGCAGTCTCTAAGGAAGAACTCTTGGAAGTAGACAGAAGGGAACAATACACGTGGTCAGAAGAAGCCTGAGTCAACGCCGACAAGGCGCCATCATGCGGCCATGAAGAGGTCTGAGGATTCTGATTAGCCGCAGCCGAAGGGCCTTCCTCCATCAACTTATTATCTGGCAAGGGAGCCAACACTTGTTTCTTTACAAAACATTCAAATTGCTGAGTGATGGGGTTGAGAGCTGCTAAAACAGCTTGGTTGATCCTTTGCGGTACAGACACCGCCAAAACCCTGCTCAGAGACTGGTGCACTGAGGCATTAATCACCTCAGACAAACCTGCTCCCAACTGAGGACCGAGGGCCTTCTCATAACCATGCCCAAACTCCTCCTCCTCAAAGGGCAGCCACTCGGTCATTGTAGCGCAATGAGCTGCTGCCGGCAAACCATCGAAATCCAGTCGCAACACTGGGATCAAAAGAGGGGGAGCCACCCCAGGTGCAAAGGAAGACTTCCAGCAAAGCTCCTCAGCCACAGCCGTATCAAAATTATTGCAGCCCCCCAAAATATTTAAGGGGCATAAATGAGAGCCCAAATCAACTTTTCAAAAGCGTGCACACTGCTACTTAGACAGGGCAAACCTCAGTTATTGCAGCCAGACCAAGGCGTGTAATGCCGATGACAAACACGTCAGGAATGTGAAAAACATGAGATTCCGACGTGCTGTCAATGTCGGAAGGAGGATAAATTGACAATGCAATGCGCATAGCCCAACTAGTAGATCTAGTAGGATTTGGGCTTTGTGCTCCATCAAGCTCTTAGACGCGGGCCGTATAAGGGAAAGGCACCAGTCACGCGCAGACGCGCTAATACCACATCAAAGAGGGACTGAATTGCTGAAAAGAAGCTTGTGTAGCCGATCCGAGAGAGCGGAATGTCCCGAAATGGGACTCCGCTCGGATTAGAAGAAAACAAGGCTTCTGACGGCGAGAAATACAAGGTGAATACAGGCACTATGGTAAGCAAGCACGCCCGCCGCCAAACGTCACAATAAACCCAAGATTAAGACATAAGAAGAAAGAGCACTTAACTCGCCGACAGCAAAGTAAGAGGAGGTTCCAGAAATGTTATGGACTCTAATATGGTCAAGGGGGCTGTTGATTGTTGGACATTTTGTGCTAAGACTGTTGGGAAATGTAGTTGATGTTTTTTATGTGTTTTGATTGGCTGCTGAAATTTTGAGTAGTAAAGAGAGAGAAGCATAATCTGAGCCTCCGGTCCTGCCATAGAATCTGTGGCTAGACGTCACTATCAGATAAGGGATTACCACATACAAATATAAGGCATGCCTATGAGCGATGCTAGGGTTCATCCATATTAAGAACTCAACCAGAATCAATGGGGTAACAAAGTAAAAAAGTAATCATCATAAGCATGAGCACTGCCACGTTGATCAACAACTTTACCACTAAGGTATGCATATTCAAAACAACTACATACATCTCTTTTTATACTCTCCTCAGGCTACATATTTCAACCATAGGGCCGACCACAAGTGATCCCAACTCTTCAGAGCCAAAGAGCAAAAGCTCCAGCCATAAGAATTCTTAGAACTGCCTTTCCTGAGGGCATGGGCATATAGCCCTTTAAGACTCAGGCTTGGTTTATTCTAAAACTGTCAGAACACGGGTGGTGCGTGATCCAGGGCCTGCCCCGACCAACGTCACTGTGCTGTTATTAAAACCTTTGTGCACTAAGCCATTATGTGGAAAGGCTCATGAGGCCATCTGTGCTGCTAACTGGTGGTCTCGTTGTTCATATTTACATTAATTCAACATGTACAGTATTGCGCTTCAATACATGCTATTTGTAAAGTATTGCACTTCAATACATGCTATTTCACTTAAGTACATGACCAGATATGACGCTTGTGGTAACGCAGCCACTGGTATGTTGTTACCGATGTTTATTGTTGCTATGTTGCAACTTTTCCCTTTCCTGGTCAGTAGTAGTCTTAAGAGACTACATTTTCCAGCAAGCTGCACAGACGTTATATTGGGTGTGGCAAGTAGTATAAAAAACGGCCCCATCCAACATACAGTGCTCACTATTCTTTCCGGATCCTCCAGAGGTGAGCTGGTTTTCTGCCTTTCTCCTTTTGTTTCAGGTGCCCTCTACTCCAACGAGATGCCAGCTTCCGCAGGATTACTCTTCTCTCGTCAGCCCTTGCTGCAGCTGCGGTTTTTTTTCTCATCCACTCTTGGGCTCTCCTGTCCGATTCCTCTGGAGCACGATTTGCACGAGGAAGTTTCTTCCCTCACGCACTAATCCAGAACAGGCCATGTTCCGAACTGTTAGGTTTATTCACCTTTCTTTTCAAGGCTCATTAGAGAGCACATTCCATGAATGAGGTATTACAAGGATCACTAAACCAACAAATAGGTTTTTACAAAAAAGTGAACAATTATCCCTGACAATTACTCGAATGCTTTTGTGCGTTGATATTTGATAAATCAGGTTTGTTGTACTAATTCAAGGAACTTTCATTCCTGGCTGTTTTATTTGAACTTATGTTGTTTGGTATGCATGAATGTGAATGTTTTGGAATATTTGAAGACTATTGAGAGCTAATGTATATGGATAAAGAAACTTAACTGATTGTCATAAAAAGCCATTGTTAACGGCTGTATTATCAAGTCAGGGAGCTCTTCTGGAGCTTCTATGGATCAGTAGAGATTTTCTAACATAATGAATCCTGACATCTAAAAGTGTTATTATTAGGATTGTGTAACCATATTATTTTTCCGATCTCCTTCCCTGTTGAACCCTTCCCACACCCCTTCCCCTTGCCAGGCCACTCTAAGCATCTGCACTATAATAGCATACGGAATTGGAAATGCCTGGAGGTGGGCCTTGTAGAGCTTCATACCGATCCTAAGGAAGTGACGTTCATCTGCCAAAAACATTTCTGGGGGTTGCTGCATCTCCTTCAGCCCCCCCAAACACACTACAAATGTAATTGATGGCAACCCTGCCATCTTGTGGCCACCGCAATCAGAAGAGCATATGCGAATAAGGCCCTTTCAGGGCAATATGGTGTGCTCCTGACCAGGAGCTGTGAATATTTTATTAGCAGCTTTCATCCACTCTTCTTTTGTTGACTGGATTTGCGCTCCATATCTTCATTCTATGTTTATATCTTCTGTATGCCCTTGACTCAGGGCACCCACAAATGTAGAGCTTTGTTGTGGGCCCTTGCACCAAGACCCACAAAGCCTAGCCTGCTCCCCAGCACAGCACCCATCCCCTCAGGTGCTGCTCAGGAGCCAGCCATGGTTCCTTTGTGCTCCCATCAGGCTGGAGTGGCCTTTCATTCTGGCTCCAGTCAACAGCAGGAGCCCCGTTGAATCCCCCTGCCAGTGACGAGCACGGGCAGGGCAGCAGATGGCCGAAGCAACATGCCACCCGAGCACAGCGGTGGGCAATGCACGTGGTATACTATACTTCATGTTGGGGGAGATAAGATCCCCATTCAATGCATAATATGCCGGGAAGGCCTAAGCCCTGTTTATGAGGGGGGCCCAAGCATGCGCCCTACCCATCTAAATAAGATAAGGTGGTGTTGTGTAGGCTCTCATTATCCTAATGAGACTACTGGATTTCGGCTGCAGAATCACTTGCACTGTGGAGGACTGAGTCTGAACCCACTACAGGTGACACCTGTCAGCCTAATCTGGGTTTTGTTCCAGCTAACTAGCAGTGCCTCACCCCCACCCAAGAGCATGGATGATTGGGCAACCGAGCACATGACGCAATTGACTCCTCAGGGAAATTGTGGTCACTCAGATCTCATCCGTTTCTCTCAGTTACATTAGTCGCAGATAAGCAAGGACAGTCAGAGGCAGAATATAGTGAAATAAGGTTTTATTGAAGTGACAGCATCTTAGATAATAAAGCATGTAATGCAATAACTAAGACGATGAAGCATGGCTGGAATAAAATTGTGACAAGGAGAGTAAAGCATAAAAATAATGCTACCATAATGTCACTACAATCGTTAAGAATAGCTCCTACCTGGGCTAAGTTAGAGCACAGCATGTTAAGCTCTAATTCTGCCCTTCAGGTTCCCCTGGGAAGACATCATCCCTCATACTTGAGCAAGAGGCCTGTAGCCTACATAAGCAGCTGCAGCGAAGCACTCAGCAATCAGCATAAAGTCATGGTCATCTGGCTGGAATCTCGTTCTAACATACATGGGTCAAAGTAGTGTTTTTTATAATAAAACAGCTGATGTTCCAAGAAAGGATCCCCACGTAAGAGTGTGTATGTTTCTGTGAACATTAGGGATAAAGCCTACCACTTTTGCAGGCAACCTATCTTACTGCAGTCTTGAGAAAAGCAGAGTGAAAGAAATGTCTTGTTTAAGAACGCAGTGCAGGCCTAGGCAAAGAACAGATAGAGGAGAAAATAATCAAGGCCGCAAATGTGGATATTGTTAAAATAATAAAACTAAGCTGAATAAAATATGTCCAGGTAAAAGTGCACAGTGGCAGGCCTAGTTTGCTAAAATAACATGTATGAAGCTATAACTAAAATGGCTACACAACCGTGGCTTATGACCACCCTTGGGGGATTGCACTCCACAGCAGCAATCTAAAAAGTATGTGCCACATGCTTGATCACATTTTGTTTCTGGTGCCAACGTACGAAGCCTGGTTCTCTAGCGTTGAGGTGATTTTCAAGTGTTTTGGCTCACTTTGCTTCTGATGGCCAGGTCTAGGGAAAAGTAGCATTTTTATCAGGCCTCTTAAAAGGTTCATATTGTGGGGAGCTGGGTTTTCTGACTACCTGCACCAGCCTTCCCCTCTGCCTGTCTCCTAGTGCTCCCATCCTGCTGATCTCTTCTGCTACCAGCCAGCAGAACAGCCTCCTGTCTGCACTCCCCAGGCCCTCTGACCTCCTGGTGATCTTGTGGAGCACTGGAGACAGTGGAGTCCAGGTCTTCCCTTAATTGGTCCTCGGGGAGCAGAAGGGGGAGAGCGCCACTAGTCCAAAAGAGACCCCTACTGTTTATGAGGAACCAAGGGCCTGATATATACTTTTTTAGTGCTGCATTTGCGGCATTTTTTTATGCAAAAGCAGTGCAAACGTACAAAATATAATTGAATTTTGTAAGTTTGTGCAGCTTTTGTGTCGAAAAATGACTTAAATGCGACGCCAAAAAAGTATAAATCAGGCCCCAAGTCTTTAGTCCATCTCGGCAAGGCATCAGGTAGTTTTTCTTTTCAGCTGTTCATCCTTTCTACCATTGTCACCTTCCAGCTCCAGGGTCTTCGCAATTGTCTCTCCCTTGTGCAGTGTTTTTAAGAGGGGTTGGAAAGTTTTAGATTTCAGGAACTCCTGACTAGTCCCTGGTTTGCCAAATGACCCCTCTACCCTTTTACCAGTCCTCTTGCAGAACATTATGAGACAACTTATAATGGTGGCTTGAAGATTTTTGTTTAAAGAGCACCTCTAAGAGACTCAGCTACACCCCTAGCGGGCATCACTAGCAGATTCCTTCGCCCCAAACTTCAAAGACGAGCCCTCCTGCTTCCTGAGTTTCTTCCTGAGGTCTGGGTTTCCTACTTTTTGAGTGAGCCTGGGCTACCCCAGCCTAGGTAGAGTGTGACGAGCTAATTATCAGATGCTAAATTTCCTCCTCACCCTTTCCTTTCCAGGAACTGAGTTAATCACTGATAATTGCTCCTTTTGTGTGGAGAGAGCTTTAGGGTTGGGAATAACTTGTGTAATTTGTGGTAGGGTGATTACATAAAATTATAGCAAATTTAGTCAAGATTACACAGAAGTTCCCCAGGAGCGAAACCCTGCATTTAGCATTATTTTCAAAATGCACCCTTGCGTCCAAAATGGTCCCAAGGATACATTTACCACTAAGAAAATGTCCGTAAGTGCAACAGAAGAGGAACAGCAGCAACCAGCATCTGCTCGTATTCTGTACCTGTGCTCTTGTGTAGGCATTATTGCCTCAAATTATGCAAATTTGCACGAATGGGGAAAATTGCTTAATTTTCCGTAATTTTGCATCAGAAGATTAACAAAAATTACTATCATTACTCCAATTACTCAGGCGTAATTAAAATTTCACCCAGGCATGGAGACTGTTGTTCCCTCTGTCGGGAAGTAGAATAATTAACTTGGCCCAGTAGGGGGGGACAAAGGCCTGGCATCTGATTTACAGTTCCCAATGCACTAAATCTGTCCTTTTTGGGACTCCAAAAATAGTCATATTTCTATGGTCCAAAATTCTGGTGGTATGGGAGTCTTGACTCTGTCCGCCTCTTTAGTCAGCCCATGGAATTGCTCAAACTGAGAATGAGATAAAACATCCGCAATGTCATTGTCCACACCTGACACATGCCTGGCTGCAAATGCAGTGTCATTCTTGAGGCAAGCCAGCACAAATACTCTTAACACTTTCAAAACCTTTGGCTCCCTGACTGACTGTCTATTCATAACCTGAATCACTGCCATGTTATCCACTCTGACAATGGCCAGTTTGTGTTGTAACAATCCTGCCCATAAATGCATTGCCACCACTAGCAGTAAAACCTCCGAAAATGCTATACTCCTGCCCCTTTCTTCCATGTGTTTGGCCACTCCTCTGTGTGAGATCTCCCTTGCCTGTATATGTCATATCCAACCCCACCTTAGGCATCTGAGAACATCTGTATGTCCCAGTTAATTTCCTGTGGGCTATGTATGGGAATCCCATTAAAGGAGACCAAAAAGAAACGCCACATTCGCATGTCCTCTTTCACTCCTGCAGACAACCGAATGTGATGACAGACCTGTGAGAGCCAAACCTAATCACCTACAAAATGTCCTACCCACCCTTTCTACTCTGCAGGCAATATTCAGGTTACCTAATAGTGTCTGGACCACTTTGACTGTAACCTGGCATTTCACCAGCATGGCATCTAGCAGTAGCTGCATCCCCGCTTTCTTTTCCATGGAAAGACGTGCTTTCGTAATAACCAAATCCAACTCAATGGCCAAAAATGAAATCACCATTGCCTGCCCCACTATTTTCTCCTTGGCCAATGGCACCCTACATCCAGTGGTGGCTCCTCCACTAGGGCGGAGGACCGTCACCCGCCTGGCCACAGCTTTTTTCACCGTGGAGGCCACACGACTAAGCTGCAGGCTTAATTAGCGAATTGAGATGCGTGGTGGAGGTTGTGGCATTATTGCCAGCTTAGGTAGGCACATGCATAAGACGGCAGGTGCTAGTAGGGATCGGTTGAGGCATGTTCTTCTGTTAAGTGCTGCTAAAGAAATTTCACTGAAGGGATATTGTTATATTTTGAGTTAATTCTGACACTGATATACATTATGTTTGGAGATGAATGATGCGGATACTTTTTGAAGTGGTATGATTTTAATTTGTGTGTTAATTTTTGTAGAGGTGCCAGTGCCCCCTGACAGTCCTGACGAGGCCCTGAATGACGAGGCTGAAACGCGTCAACATCTTTCTAGTGGGATCAAGGGCTTTTGAAGCTAATGAATTTATAAGCAGAGGTGTTGTTGCACTACACAATACCTTTGAAAAAATATTTAGGGATTCCACAGCTGGGTGCAGTTAAAACCCTTGATCATCACAGCCTATTGGATCACATTGTTAATTGTGTAATAGTGACAGCAATGCAAAGTAATGTTGATGGGCATAACCCTCCTTTTGGTTATTCATGTGACCTTTGTTTATTCATGTTACAAATGTTTGTGATGTTAATGTGATGTGTATATCTATGTTGTAGAGATAGAATACGTGATGGATTATGTTATGACGAGTTTTAAGGTGCCCTTTACAAATAAATTAAATAAATAAGGGAAAGGAATTTACCCATGAAATCAGGAGTGAATACTGGTTTCCTAAAGTAATGAGTGGATTTGTCCCTGCCTGCCATTCTATGATTTGCGTTTAGGTTAGTACCCAAGGCAGGCTAGGGTTACAGGGTACCCCCTTTGTGAATGACCCGCCTGGCCAGCAGCAACCGCTGCAATTCCTTTCCCAAGAAAAGGAAAATAAACCATGTTTATTATCCTTTCCTTGCGAAAGGGGCAGGGCACTGGGGCCACGAACAGTGAGGGGAGTGCACAGTGCACTCCCCTCAGAGTGCATGTGTGTTTGGCCGGCCATACTGGGCCGGCCAAACACACATGCACAATAGGCTGTCTCCAGCCCATTAACTGTGTTGCTGGGCTGGCGAGAGGTTGCACACCCTCCCAGTCTGCCTGGGAGTGCCCTGGCTGGGCACTGTCAGCCAATTGGCGCAGGGCAGGCTGGGAGCTGTGGCTGTGGTGACGACAAGGGAGAGGAGCCTCGGGGCGCGATGGTTTAGGTAAGTGTTATTTTCTTTAAATATATTTTATTAATCCCCTTTGATCTCCCGCCCTACTGCGTGCCGCCCCGCCCCCATTACACCCGCAAGCCGCGACTGCCTACATCTTACATAAGCTCCTGAAAACTTGCCAGTAGCCTCTAACAGTCTGTGGAGCCAGAGAGTGTGACCAAAAAGAATTCATCCAAATAGTGGGTTATTGACTGGTGCCACTACACCACTTAAACAGCTACTGAAGGAAAGAGCGGAACCGCTCAAACAATGCACACAAAGTGGTACAGCCCATAGGCAGGGCCTGGTCCACATACCACTGTCCCCCAGACGGTATACCTAATAGCTGAAAGTCCTTTGGATGCACTGGCAGTAACCTGAATGCTGACTTCACATTGCATTTTGCCAAAACGGCACCCCGTCCTCATTTCTCCGTTAACTCCAGAGCCACATCCACAGTCAAATATGACACTGATGAGCTCATCTCAGTGATAAAATCATTCACTGAATAGCCCTTAGGCCATGACAAATGTTGAATTAGCCTGTATTGTCTAGTTTCCTTCTTTGGTACAACACCATACTATTAAATCCTGCATAGGTCATTCATCAAAGGGGCCTGCTATGCTACCTTCCTTAACCTCTTTGTCCAATTTTCATTTGACTAACCATGTGTGTTCTTTCACTGATTTTAAATTCTCTGCCCACCAACGCTCTATGGAACCTTCATAACTTAGTTTGAAACCCCACTGGAAACACTTTAAAATCTGACGCACTACCTCCTTGGTTGGATAAAATTGGAGCCAGTAAGCTAACATTTCTACTTTAACTTGATTAAGAGCCTTTTTCTGCAGCCCCTTGTGCACCTTCATCTCCCCTGAAGTTGTTGCCCCTTGCTGACTGATGCCATTGGTTTGTCGTGTTCCCCCTTGTCCTGTCCCTGTGATCCCATTGCAGTGGATCAAGGCATGTTTCCCTGAGCACTTGGAGCATTCATGTTTAAATGTACAATACTCTCTGGTGCACAAACCCTTGTTGAAATTCCACCATGTCCCGACTGATCCCCCTTGGCTTTTATTGACTGCACTCAACCCCCCCCCCCATGAGTGGGACAAGACTGAAAGGGGCAACAAGCAATTGGAAGAGAACTTGCTGTAAATTTGGTCTTGCCACATTTTGCTGGACCCACAGCATGCTGCCACAAGTAGTTATCACTTCCACCCCATTTAACTTCAGGGTCTTCAGCCATTTAGACCCTGAACTCCTCATCATATTGAGCCGGTGCGTTGCCCCTGAACAAAATCTGTGCCTTGCGAATGACATCCATATATTTAAAAAGGGCAATGCTTCTTTCAGGATGCTGTTTGCAATAAATGCCTGCATAAATCAAAAAGGCTGCTGTCTAGTTTTCTATCGTCATTGGCAGGCATAGACGCTTCGCTAACTCATACTCTTCTTCCTTCGACCCTTCTTTAGCCTTCACTTCCCTATGCAGCAGCTCGAACATTTCTATGTTTTTCTACGTCCAAATATTTTCTATAGTGTCCAGCATGACACCAGATGTAGGCCAAAAGCAGACTGTGCCACTTTTGCCCAAATGCCCCCTGGGGACAGACCTACCTGGCGGTCAACTGGCCCCCAAGCTCCCTGTAGTCCTTTGTTTCTTTTCCTTCCCCCCTACACAGCAGCAGTACCTTGAGAGGGTGCTGGGGCCCCCATGTTTACTATTTTACACCGTTTTAAACCTTTTATCATACATGTAGCATAAACATGAAACATGGAAGGCATAGTGTAAGGATCGGGATTCTACAACGTCCGATATGTACTTTCAGCAAAACTTTATTAACATTCCTTTCTTTATAAAAAAAAATAATAATAATTTCAAACAAGTAGTGTGTGACAGCAGAGAAAGTGCCCCTCATCATAACCATGATGCCTGAAAATACCCCAGAACAGGGTAAGAGATGATGAGGTAAGTTATGAACTTTTCCCATTAATGCACATGCATGTTTTTTGTGTGTTTTGGAGTGTGATCTGAGACCCCACCTGCCCATCTGTGACTGGGGATGAATGTTTGATTGGTTCCGCATTCCGTCTATCATTTGTGTTTGTTTGCTTTTTGTTGTCCTAGGTGCCCCAGGTACGCCCAGACGTGGGTCCCGAGCTCACTATGTCATTGGGATCAAGCTAGTCTGGCTGATGATGACCTGAAACTGTTCCAAAGATGCTTGTTTCCGGTCCAGGGAGGACCTGACTTGGCATTTTGTGCTGGAATGTTCCCATGGGGTACAGGGTCAAAACTGATGTGCATATTGCTGGGTCCAAGCTGGGGAGGCATGGTGAGCAAAATAATTGATGGATTAAACCCAGATCTGTGACTACGGATGAATGTTTGATTGATTCTACATTCCGTCCATCATTTTTGCTTGTTCGCTTTTGTTGACCTAAGTGCTCCAAGTATGCCCAGACGTGGGTCCCAGGCTCACTATTACATTGGATTCAAGCAGGCTTGGATGATGAAGGGTAATACCCTGAAACCAGTCCCAGTATGCTTGTTTCTGGTCCAGGGAGGACCTAGGCCGGTCCAGGGAAGATCTGGCCTGGTAGTTTGGGCTGGACTGTTCCAATGGAGAACAGGTTCAAGACTGATTCGCATGCGGCTGGGTCCAAGGTGAACAAAAGAATTGATGGATTTCACTGAGATCTTTGACTGGAGGTGAATCTTTCATTGGTTCCGCTTTCCATCCATCATTTGTGTTTGTTTGCTTTTGTTGCCCTAAGTGCACTGGGTATGCCCAGACGTCGGTCCCAGGCTCACTACGCCACTGAATTCAAGCTAGCTTGACTGATGGAAGGTGATACCCTGAAACAGGGCCAAGGTTGTTTGTTTCCAGTCCAGGGAGGACCTGGTCTGGCAGTTTGGGCAGGGCTATTCCCATGAGGAACAGGGTCATGACTGATTTGCATATGGCTGAGTCCAAGTTGGGGTGGTGTGGTGAGCAAAAGAATTGATGGATTAAACCGAGATCTGTGGCTAGGGTGAATGTTTGAATGCTTCAGCATTCTGTCCATCATTTGTGTGTGTGTGTGTTTGCTTTTTGTTGCCCTAAGTGTGCCGGGTATGCCTAGATATGGGTGTCAGGCTCACGATGCTCCTGGATTCAAGTTAACCTGGCTGATGAAGGGTGATACCCTGAAATCAGTCTTATGATGCTTGTTTCAGGTTGAGGAAGGAGCTGGCCTCACAGTTTGGGGTGCACTGTTCCCATGGGAAACAGGGTGGAGACTGATTTGCATATGGCTGAGTCCAATCTGGGGTGGCAAGGTGAGCAAAGGAATTGATGGATTAAACCCAGATCTGTTACTGGGGGTAAATGTTTGGTTGGTTCCACATTCCGTCCATTGTTTGTGTTTGTTTGCTTTGGTTGCTGTAAGTGCACCGGGTATGCCCAGATGTGGGTCCCAGGCTCACTATGCCACTGGATTTGAACTGGCCTGGCTGATGAAGGGTGATACCATGAAACCGGTCCCAGGATGCTTGTTTCCGGTACAGGGAGGGCCTAGCCTGGCAGTTCAGGCTGGACTGTTTCCATGGGGAACAGGGTCAAGACTGATTTGCATATGGCTGGGTCAAAGCTGGGGTGGCTTGGTGAGCAAAATAATTGATGGATTAAAACCAGATCTTTGATTGTGGGTGAATGTTTGATTGGTTCTGCATTCCATCCATCATTTGTGTTTGTTTTCTTCAGTTGTCCTAAGTGTGCCGGGTTTGCCCAGATATGGGTCCAAGGTTCATTATGACAGTGGATCTAAACTAGCTTGGTTGGTAAAGGGTGATACTCTGAAATTGGACCTAGGGTGCTTGTTTCCAGTCCAGAGAAGACCTGGCCTGGCAGTTCAAGCTGGACTCTTCCAGGGGGAACAGGGTCAAAACTGATTTGCATTTGGTTGGGTCCAAACTGGGGTGGTGTGGTGAGAAAAAGAATTGATGGATTAAGCCCCCCCAGATCTGTGACTGGAGGTAAATATTTTATTTGTTCTGCATTCCATCCACCATTTGTGTTTATTTGCTTTTGTTCACAATACAAAATGGATAGATGAATTGTTGCATTTCATCAGATATCTCTTGAAATAATTTTTGACCATGTCCAGGGTACCCGCTAATAAGGGGGACTCCTAGGGTATACCCTAAGGCATTTTTTCTTTCCACGTGGATCCCTCTTTTAGTCCACATTAAGATTATATAAGAACTCATTAAATGGTTGAGTTTGCTGGACTGTATTTACTTATTCTGCTGTGAAGAGGTTCCAATGATGAAGCCAGCTATGATATGCTAGCTTTTGGATCTTTTAAGGATCCCTTCCGGAGACACATACAGAGAACAATTAACACACAACAAACCTTAGTGTAGGTTAATGTGCCTGCTCAAGCACCATTTGTGATAGTAATGCAAATAGTCTAAACTACTGATAATCACTCTAGGTAGCATTCCCACACAAAGGGTCTGATTCTCAAAGGTGAGTTACACTTTTGTGTAAGTTTACACTTTGTAGTAAGTTTACTAATTTTGATATTCATAAACTTTGAATGTACACCTACTACAAAGGTGTAAGTCACATGTTCCCACCTCAGAGAATTGCAGTTGGCTTACTGTTGTTTGGGAGGGTGATGTCCCTTTCTTAACAATCCCTTAATCTTCGCTAAAGCCCTTCAACTAATCCCTAATCCCATCCCATTTAGTAGGAGTAGGCCTGTATTTCCCACCCTCTCCCTTGTGTCCTCCAACAATTACTACTAAATCCATAATTACTTGTGCATAGGCTCCACTGTTGAGGTGGAAAACTCTGCACACATACATATAGGTACAACATACATTTTGTAGTACACTTTGACCCTTGTGACCATACTTCTTGACATTTTGACACTTCTTCTCATGGGAACAGGCCATCTTGAACAGCCAGGAGAGACCTCTCCAAAAGGGAAAACAAGAATCCCCAAGCAGATTTCAGTCTTGTTCAGCTTTATTTTGTATCCTCTGGCACAGCGAGGAAGGGAACCATATGTGGGCATACTCTTGGACAGATAGAACAAGTCACTCACCTCTGGTAGCGCATTATCTGGTTGAGAGAATGTCTAGCCGCAGAGTGCTTACCTTTGAATTTTCTCAGGCGTCAGGCCGGATCAGGAAGATTTTTTCGTGAGCAGTACCCCTGCGCGCTGGTAGGTGGTGTTGGTCGCCTCTGCGAGTCAGCATTGTCAGCGCCAGAAGTGACATCTGTGTCTCCTATATAGGCGCCACCTCGACGTGCTAACTTCAGTTACTTTTCACAACTTTCTACTCCAAAAGCGGTGAGCCATGAAGTACACTGACACTTTTGTGTCCAAACTAGGGCCCTGAAAGGGTTCATCCCTAACTCTAGAAATCTGTCTGCAGAGCGTGGAGGATGGGTGGATCAGTCAGGAATCTGCAGCTAGATATTTTCTATATCAGATAATGAGTTGCCGAAGGTAAGTAACTTGTTCATCTGATAGAGATTTCTAGCTGCAGATTCCGTACCTTTGAGTAGTTACCCAAGCAATACCGTCCCCGGAGGTGGGTCTGCAGACAAATTTCAAATAGGAAGTCCTGCAGAACTGCATCTGAAAAATGCCCATCCCTGCAGACCTGACTGTCCAGAAAGTAGTGGACTGGGATTCCATGTAGTAATACAGTGGTTGCAGCTTTGGCTCTGGTCGAATAAGAACACAAGCCCTCAGGGAATTGTTTCTTGACCAGTGTGTAGCAGAGTTTGATGCAGAGAATAACCGTTCAAGAGATGATCCGTTTCTGCACCGCCCAACCTTCTTTGTCCCAACATACTCCATGAAGAGTTGGTCGTCCAACCGGAACTCTTGTGTTTGGTCAAGGTAGAAAGACAATGCTCTTGTTTGGTCCAGATGGTGGAGTCGCTCCTCTTCTTTTGAGGGATGTGGAGTAGCACAGAAAATGGCAGGGTGACAATTTGGCCCACATGCAATGGTGTTACCACTATCAGTAGGAAAGTGGTCCTACTGCAAAGCACCTATTTGTCTGGAAAAATGGACAAGAATGGAGGACTGGATGATATAGCCTGCAGCTCATGCATCCTCCAGGCAGATGTGATTGCCACAAGAAATGCTGTTTCGATCGTGAGCAGCCGAATGAGACAATTATTCAGAGACTCAAAAGGAGCAAACATCAGGAACGTGAGAAACAAATTAAGGTTTCATTGACGCATAATAACACATATGTACAAGACCGTTCTGAAAACTATTTACAATAGGGGCTTATATAAAGAGGGTTGGTCAGGCAGACGCAAGAAGGCAGAGAGAGCAGGTAACCCTTCTAAGTGCCCAAAACAGAGCCCTGCTGGGCAAGGGAAAGAATAAAAAGAAGAAAATCAGAAAGGGAAGCAGAAAGAGGGTTGATGAACTTTTCTGTACAACATAATACATATTTCTTCCATACACAGGCATATACAGTCTTGGCAGAGAGATCCCTGGCTGCCAGAATAACATTGCAGACTTTGAGAGGAAGTTTGAAAGCTGTCAACTGTCGCCGCTCAATCTCCACACAAGAAGGCAGAGATTTGACAGGTTTTGGTGGAGGTCCCTCCCCTGCTGCTGCAGCAGAAGATCCTCCCAAAGGGGCAGCCTGATCAGAGGATTGACACTCATGTTCAGAAGCTCGAGATACCAGACTCTCTGTGTCCAGTCTGGAGCCACAAAGATGACTTGGGCCTGGTCGTTCCTGATCTTTTTGTGAACACTGGGCAGCAAGGGTATGGGAGTAAAGGTGTATAGGAACCCTGAGCTCCACTCAAGACAAAAAGCGTCTCTGAGCAAGAGCACGTTGGAAACTTCAGCGTGCTAAACTGCTGACATTGCGCATTTTCGGTAGAGGTGAACAGATCTAACCTACGCTCTCCCCACTGCTCAAAGAGACCTTGCGCCACATCTGGATGGAGACATCCTTCGTAATCTGCTAGGCATTGACATCTGAGTTTGTCCTCCCTGGCGTTCAAGGAACCTGCCAGATGTTGAACCACCACGGATATGCCGAGCTGTTCCAGCCATGTCCAGAGACGCAGAGCCTCTTGACAAAGAGTCCACACCCCACCCTGCCCTGTTTTTTGCAATATTGCATGGCGGTGGTGTTGTCTGTGAACATCTGCAGTAGCCTTCCTTTGATGGAGAGTGGAAAGGTTTTACATGCCAGTTTGATCGCACAAAGCACCAACATGTTTATGTGGAGTCCATATTCTGCCATAGAATAGAGTCCTCTGATCCGCACCTCTCCCAGATGGCCTCCCCATCCCAGAAGTTACACATCTGTCACTACTACTGTGAGATTTTGTTAGAAAAGGGAGAGGGTCTGCCTCTGACCCAATCGCAGTTCGTTAGCCAGCACTGCAGGCCTTTTATAGTTCCCTCCAAAATCTGGACTATGTTGGAGAGATTACCCTGATGCTGCACCCACTGGAACTTCAGGTCCCACTGCAAAGCCCGCATATGACATCTGGCGCGTGTCACTAGCATGATGCAGGAGGCCATGAGGCCCAACAGTCTCAGAGTCATTCTCACCGAAATCCAGGATAGAGGCTGAAACTCCATATCATAGCCTGAATATCTTGGACTCACTGCTTGGGCAGATAAGCCCAAGACTGCACTATGTCCAGAACAGCTCTGATGAAAGAAAGCGTCTGAGAGGGAGTCAGGTGTGACTTTGGCACATTGATAGTGAACCCCAGTGAATGCAGGCAGTTTGGTATAATGTGGAGGTGGGAGACAACAGCCTAGGGTGAGCCCGCCTTCAACAGCCAATCGTGAAGACGGAGGAAGACTGGTATCCCTGATCTCCACAGATATGCTGTGACCACTACCATGACCTTGGTGAACACCGAGTTAGCTGGTAAGGCCAAAGAGGAGCATGAGAAATTGAAAATGTTTGTGGCCTATCTTAAACTGCAGGTAACGCCAATACGCATGGGCAGGCAGGCCGGAGATGTGAAAATAAGTGTGCTGCAACTTCAGTGATACCATCCAGTCTCCTGTGTCAAGGGAGGACAAGACCTGAGCCAATGTGAGCATCTTGAATTTCTCCTTTTTGAAGAAGAGTTTGAGGGTTTGGAGAGCTAGAATATGACAAAGAACCTTGTACTTTTTGGGAACCCTCTCTATATCTCCCTTGACCAAGACAGCCATGGCTTTCTAGTAAAGCAAGGACAAATGATCCTTCGGAACCGGTGGCAGCACCTGTGCAACTGTGTTCCATAGTGTGTGGGATTAGCGGCCCAATAAGCATGCATTGTTCACTGACCACAATGCAAGACTGGTATAAGAAAACATCTTCTTGCCACAGCTATCCAGTCTCTTTGAAGCCCTGTCCAGGGGAGCAGTAGGGAATGTGCTATGGGATTTAGAAGCTTGCCCGACCAATCTGTCTGGGTTAGGGTGTGGGAGAGGACACATGGGTCCTTCAGTGTGGGGTAATGGCAGCGGGAAATCATCCTGTTCACAGGAGCAGCTGTGTTAAGTTTAGACCAGATACCCAGAAATACATCGGGAGGGCTTCATTGGGTAGCAGGGGTTCAGATGAAAAAGCTCCCGGTTGAAACACTCTGTTAAGATGTTCGTTTTGACTGCAACTGAGGGCAACTCAAGGTCCTGGACCCCAGCCAACCGCTTCACCACCATAGCAAATGCAACTCCTCCATAGCCACGTTAGGAGGAGAGAGCATGCCAGTATCTGGAGACATGTCCTGTTCACTGGCATCACCCAGTCATGTTTTCCTGATCTTCTGACTGCTATTCAGGATCCAGTGACCCCTCCCATTCTGTCCTGAAGTCTAGCCCTTCAGAATAATGCTGAGGCTTTGACCTAGGACACATGGGCCCTATTGGCACCAGGCTGGGAGTCAGTCAACTCCGCCCTAGCCCCTTGTCGGATTCAGATATCCGAATGGGACTGGTGCCGCAAGTGGGCACCGGTGGTGCCAGAAGCATCAGCATCGGGACTGGCATCAGAGAAGGATCTATGATCGGATCCACGTGGGCCCATCAGAGCCAAGGCCGCCATCGCAGAACCAGATGGGCCGCCCCTGCCCTGTGGGGCCCGAAGGTGCTCCGGAGGAGTCTCCCCACTCAAAGACGAGGCACATGGCTTCATAAAACTCCTTGAGTTCGGCAGGGGTCACTCCGGCTCCCAGGAAAGTGGGGAGGTGTGGAGTCAGCACTGGAGCAAGCTCTGAAGAGCCATGCCTCGAATCGCCGATGTTCCTTCATCACGTTGGCCGAAGGATGTGGAGATGTCAAAGCATGCTTCAACTTCTTGTGCTTTTTGTGCCTCTTACCCGAGTGACCCAATGACTTTGAGTTGGATGAAGAGGACTTGGGGCTCAGGGAGCAGTCCTGTTTCCTTCCTCCTGACTGGGACCGAGACCTCCTTGGAGTCACGCGATGTGGAGTCACCGGCTGGGACGTTAGAAGCTTTAGGGACCGCTCCCTCAAAGCATTCAGTGCCATGGCTTGGCAGTCCGAGGATGGCCGCTCTTCTGACACCACAGACACATGAGGTGTGGGTCTGTAATCAACATGGAGCAGTGAAAGACACCACACTGTTTAAAACTTGTCTTCCTCTAAGACATTCCCTTGACACACTGAAAAAAGCCTAAAAAAAGGGGTCAATAAATTTTTTTTTAAAAGCCTGTCAAAAAGTGACAGAGTGTAGCTGTCTTTGAATCAGAGATCACTGGTGCAGAAAGAAAAGAACTGATGTCAGCGTACCAATTTGGAACCTATATAGCACGGACACCGCACAAAGCTGACCGATGCCACCTACCGGCTCACAGGGGTACTGCTCACGAAAAATCTTCCAAATCAGGTCTGATGCCTGGGGAAATTCAAATTTAAGTAATCTGCAGCTAGAGGTGTCTATCAGATAAATGGTATAAGGAATACACAAAGATAATGGGAAGAATGCTTTCCAATAACCTAAACCGGGGCCAAACCTTTGGACTTCATCCATTGAATCACAACTGCAAGACAGGGGTTCACAAGCCACATCCACAATTTTCACTTCAACAATACACATAAATAACAAAACACCCATTTTACTGTACAAATGCATGTTTCACTATGAGAGTGACTGTATACTTGTATAAGACACAGGCCATATTCACAAACCAAAAGGTAATCAAATGAAATCACAGCTCTCAGCAGGAGTGATGAGACAGAAGTAATAACTTGATTGACATTGCCCTAGGACACAGTGTAGCAATAGGCCTTCATATGGACAGTGTTTCAGATCATGCAGGATGTTTATATGTAAAAGGTAATAAAGACCAACTTTATATAAATAATATTATGCCAGAGTACATGCTGCCTGCTGGGAAGTGGTACTCTGCCTGTGGAAGTAGTTCAGCTCTAGTGAAAAGTACAAGCATGACACCTTTCTAATGAAGTGTGGGTGCATGGAGTCTATAACCGCCTGCCCACGTAAAGCAGCACTGCAGCCTGGAAGGGCTGTTTGGCCAGTCTACGTGGGGGTAGATGCATAGAGTGATTAGAACACTAGTTTTCTAAGTGGGCACACATAGGATTCTCTAAAAAATTATAAGCAATTCAAAAGTGGTTTTAGCCAGAAGTTGATTGCAAGTTCAGTTTGGATTGTGTTTGAATGTGAACAGTATCCGTGTGCATTCACTCATGCTCCTAGTTTCTGACTAAAAACATTTTTAAAAATACTTAGGATTATTTTTTTAAACATCTGTTTATTCATTCTAATAATGCATATATCAGATACATAAACTAGGCAATACAGTTAACTGTTATGACAAATTGTTTTAGTCTATTCACAGAAAATATTAGAGGCCACATGTGTCTGCAGAGCCCCTGAATATGTGCCACGAATTCCCCAGTGGTCTGCAGATCACAGATTATGAACAGCTGGTCTAAACCACTAGCAATCACTGAATTTGTATCATTCACGAGACGACACAATTGCCCCTATGGCACTGCTCTCATTAATGTCAGACTCAGGAATTATTTGTGTAGAACAATGGTTCAACTCTATGACGCTAGAGATAGTCAAAGGGGTTTAATGTCAAATCCACTACTCCCACCATCTTGCTGAATTAACATCCATAGTAGACCCCAACACCACAGCAGCCTCCCCCAGTGCCCCTTTCACAGTAGCTTTCTGACACATCAGGGGGCAGAGCTAGTGCATTATGTTACTGAAAGCAGGCACAGAAAGCAGCTGGCCCCGGAAGACTTCCTTCTCTTTGAAACATCACCTCTGATACATTGCAGTGCCTTGTTGAGCACATCTCCGTTGGTCAGTGAAGGATTTGTGTATTTATCCCTACATACAGCACTAGGATAGCACTAGAAACATTCCACACTCAGCTGTATAGTAATAGGACACGCCTCTTTTGTGCATCAAGCCCCTGATCATAAAAAATAAATATGCTCCAGTTATTTGCAGATGTATTAGCAAGTTGTGCATGTCTGTTATCAATTAGGCTTAAGATTACAATAAAGATTGATTAACAAAACATAAAGTGGCTGCCTGTGTGGTCAAGGATCATGTACTGTCACATTCTACATTGTTATTTCCATGACTTCTATGTCTACAGTGAAATGACAGCAAACTAGCTGTGGCCCGTCATGAAGGATGGAAAGGTGAAAGACGTCTGTCAAGTTGAGCAAAGGTCACCTTGACAGATGCTCTTCATATTTAGGCCAGACAGTCAACCATTGTAGTTGTGCTAAATGTGCAGGGACCTGGCTGGCAGAGCTGAACTTTGGTGAGCTGAAGATGACACAGCCTTGTGGGCATGACTTGTTCAGCCCAACAAAGCACTTGGAGGAGGAGTGTCACTGATAGCCTCAGACTTGGGTGCTTCAGTTTTAAGCCCTGAAGCTCCCAGGGCCAAGTGTCCATCACTCTCGCTCGTCACAGTGAGGGAGGGGTCAGCAGTCTCACTAACTCCATCCTACTCTGTGGCCAGTAAGGGACTGCCCTCTCTGCTCACTGACTGACCCAAAACAAGGCAGCCAGTGCGATGAGGCAGCAATCCTAATGGTCAGAAGTCCTCCAGGTTTAGCCCTTCCCAATCCCCAAAATCGTTGCTGTATTTTTTTAACATGTTTGGTGTGTGCATGTTTGTATGTGTGAATGTATGTGTTTTTGTGAGTGTGTGCTGTGAATGGGCGTGAATGTGCATGTGTGTGTGTTATGTGCTTGTGAATGGTGGATGTAAGTGTTCACACGTATGAATGCATGGGTGTGAGTGAGTGTGCATGTGTGTGACCACCCCCTCTCGCCCTGCTGGAATTACTGCCTGCCACTGTATCAATGTTCCCAAATATTTACCAAGTAAGGCTCATATTTATACTTTTTTTGCGCCGCGTTTGCGTAATTTTTTTACACAAAAGCGGCGCAAACTTGCAAAATACAATTGTATTTTGTAAGTTTGCATCATTTTTGTATCATAAAGTGGCGCAAATGCTGTGCTAAAAAAGTATAACTATGGGCCTAAGTGTTTATCCCCGTTTCTGGAGTGGAGCCTTGGGGAAGCTGCAAACAAGCAATCTTAGGCATACACAATGGCCCTCATTACAACATTGGCGGTAACTACCGCCACGACGATGGCCACCAACATACCGCTGCCGTGGCTACCAGCCGTCTACGTGTATCATGACCGGCAATGGTATACCGCCAGAATGCTGGTGGAACACCGCCGACGGTCATGGCGGCGGACGGTGGTAAGGCGCTGCTGCTGACAGCAGCACCGTCACACCAGCAAAACACCAGTGACAATATCATGTCCAATGATACGGCCTGGCGATGTTTTGCTGGCGGACCGTCTCCAGCCAAAGGACCCCCTGCAAGCAGGTAAGTCGGGTTCTCCAACCGGAGAGGGGGGTGGGGGGTGTTGTGTGTATGTGGGGGGGGTGTGTTAGTACGTTTTGGAATGTGTGCATGCAGGTGTGAGTTGCAATGGATGCATGCGTGAATGAGTCATTGTGAGTGTTGTGTGTTGTGAATGCATGTGTGTGACAAGGTATGTTGGTGTGTGTTGCGGTGTGCGGGTATGGATGTGTGCATGCGTGGGTGGTGGTGGGTATGCTTGTGTGCATGTGTGTATATGGGTGCGCGTGCAGGTGTGTATATGTGCGTGGGCAGGAGAGGGAGGGGGGTGGGGGAGAACTCTGGGGACAGGGAAAGGGGTGGGGGAGACCCCTATCAGAGCCAGGGATTCCCTGGCACTGATAGTGCCTACCGCCATGGTTTTTGTGGCGGTAAGTTTGGCACAAAAACCATGGCGGTATGCCGGGTCATAATCCCGAGGGTGGGGTTGTGATGGCCGCCGAGCTGGAGACCCAAGTCTCCAGCCCAGCACCCGTTACCACCCTGGCGGTCGGTGTGTTAAAGTGGCAGTATTGGATGGCGGTTACCGCCAGGGACATAATCCCATTTTTTTTACCACCGGCCTGTTGGTGTTATTATCACCGCTTTAACACCGACCGCCAGGGTTGTAATGAGGGCCAATATATCAAAAGGAGGGTGACGGCTTAAAAACCCTTGGTTTCAGGCGTGCTTCTTAATCATAAGCCATTCGACATGATACATGCACTGGAATTTGAGAGAATGTGTAAATTGCTTTGTTTAAAACAGGAGTCTTAAAGTCAGACCATAGAAGCTATCTAGGCTTGATGCACAAGGATCTGCGCAACAGCTAGCACCTCCATTATTTACATAGAAATGTTTGAGCACCCAATGAAAAAATAAGAGAAGGTCTCTATATTAGGATCTGGTTAAAGGCAATGAAACCAGGACATCAATGAATGTATTGCACTCAGGTATACTTCCAGACAGTACCCAAATTCTCCTGCTCTTCGTAAGTCAAACACAGCGCAGATGCTTGAAATACATGTTGCATATTATGGATTAAGAGAGCCAAGCCTCAATGTCAAAAACTTTGACAGTTCAGGAAGGACCTCAAGACCTGCCTCTTCGAGGAAGCAGCATGCCCACAAACAGCACATTGAGACCCTATGGGTAGTTAGTTGTGCTGTACAAATCACTGATCAATTGATTGTACAAATACTTTTTTAAAAAACAGCTTTTTAAGCTCCCAAAGCACTCTTTCTAGAGATGCAGGGATTTTAAGAACGATCAAGAGCCTATCCAAGGAGTCACATTCCTCAGCTACAAGTCATTCAGATCCCAAGGTAGCTTCTTCTCAGGTACACAGCAGTAATAGCAAAACAGGTAATCAAAGAACCTGATCGGTGTAGAGTGACAGCCCATACTCATCGAATTAGAAACTTAGCCTGAAGGAGAACAATGTCATTCCCACACCACATTATGAGAAATTAATGGTCCTTTGCCAGTCACTCTGCTGATTTGAAAATTGATGCTTGTCGTTCCTGGCGATTTCTCTGAAACATCAGTCAAGGGCATCTTTGCCAGCTACTCACTAACCCCTGGTGAAACAGATGCCGAGTGTGAATCTCTGAAGCAGACAGATCTCAATATGCATGTTGTTACAAAAAAAACCACGACAAAACTGCCCCCACAGATGTAGGAGATGCATCTTGTGTGAGACACAGCAGACAAAAACGATAAGATAAAGAGTCGCACAGAGATCTACATTTTCCTGCATACCTTAACTGAACCCTGCTCCCTGCGGGAATAGTGCATAAAAGTATTTCATAATGCCGAAGCCTGCAAGCAAATGCCTTTTATTAATTCGTGTACTCTGCGATAGGCGTGTTCCTTTAGCACCCCATTAAACAGGTTGTGAAGGAATGGTTCCTCCCAGGCACGCCAAATGTGCCAAGCCCCTGTTGATGAGTAAATTGGCTTGTTTAGCTGCCTGTGACCCAGCCTACCTGCCAAAACATATAAAAGCAGATGCCTGCTTTAATAATCAAAGGGGAACTGTCTCCTTTCCTTTCGGCTCCTTTGTGCACCGTACCTTTACTGATCATTCCTTGCTTCGGCTACTCTTTCAGGAGCTCACCATGAGTTACTCTCAACATTCATACTCTCAGTCTGAAAGAAGAGGCAAGGGTTTCAGCGCTGCCTCTCTGGGAGGAGGTGGAAGGGTCAGCTTTAGCTCTACCTCTGTGTCTCACAGTGGAGGCGGTGGTGGTTATGGGCGTACCAGTGTTGGTGGCGGCGGTGGAGCTGGTGGTGCAAGTGGTTTTGGCAGCAGAAGCCTCTATAGCTTAGGGGGAACTAAACGAATTTCCTTCGGCATAGGCAGTGTTCGGGGTGGGGGTGGTTTAGGTGGAGGAGCAGGGGGCTATGGCAGTGGAGGTGGTAGTCTTGGTGGTGGAGGTTTCGGCAGCGGAGGAGGTTTTGGAGGTGTTGCTCCTGCCTTCCCAGTTTGTCCTCCTGGTGGAATCCAACAAGTGACCATTAACCCGAGCCTCCTGACACCAATCAATGTGGACATTGACCCTGCCCTCTCCAAGTTGCGAAGCGAGGAAAGGGAGCAAATCAAGACGCTCAACAACAAATTTGCTTCATTTATAGACAAGGTAAGCCAAGAACCTAATTTCTTTAGTTCTTATAGACACATATTTTAATTTGTGGTTCACTATAATGTTAAATAATGAAATAGGCTCTTTTTAGTTAGTAGAGGCTGTTTTTTCAAAGATGTATTTTTTACTTATAACGTTGAAAATACAAATGCATTAGCAGTCAAAAGGACTAACATTACTATCAGCAATACAACAGGTTTAAACAGTAGGGACTGTTGATTTTGAAAACTCTTCTTGGATTTGTAAATACTTCAGTTCGAAAAGATGCTGATGGTTGTTGCTTAGTGAACATGTTCTTGTGCCTCGATTCTGGGATGTAAGGTCTTCATAAATGCCCTAATTTGTATGTGTGTATGCAATGAAGGTTTTAATAAACTGTGCTCACTCACAGTAGTTCCTGAAACTTTGTCACTCATAAACTCACAGACCCTGCCCGAACTGGGAAGGCAGCTGGCTCCATTATGTTGTTCGAAGATGTTGAAAAGTCTTCATGGCTGATATATGTCGCTAGGTGAAAAATTCACACATGAACAAGCAAATGTTTGTGGTTAGTGTGATAGAAACTCTCCCCATCCCAAGTGCTCCCACTGTAAATGGAAACAGGTAGCGAAAGTGATGAAATGAGAGATCGTCGTGGTCAAGTGAAGCATCTATTGCACAGAGACTTAGCTATCGTCTTTCCTGTGACTTTTAGGTCCGATTTCTGGAACAGCAGAACCAGGTGCTCGAGACCAAGTGGAAATTTTTGCAGGAACATGGCCAAAAAGGGACCAAAAGGAGCAACCTTGAGCCCCTCTTCGAGACGTACATTAGTAACCTGAGAAGGCACCTAGATCAGCTGGTTAATGAAAGGCCCCGTCTGGATAACGAGCTGCGGGGCATGCAGGATCTCGTCGAGGACTACAAGAAGAAGTATGTGAGGGGCTGTCTGGAGGGGGGCGGGGGGTGCCTCGCGCCTGCGCGGTAGGCCGAGTGTGGAGATGGGGAACTCTCCTTGGAAATCAGGACAGGCCGCTAGCTCAATTCATTGTCAAGCAGCAAGTGCAGCGCCGGTAGCAGAAATGCACACAAAAGAGGTTCTGGTCGGTGTGCACTGGAAAGATAGCAAACAGGAAATGGATTGTACAGTTTGACCCTGTTCTTATTCAGAATCAGGTGTGCAAATTTGTTTTGAATGTTAATGGCATATTTTAGATTGTAACAAAGAAGTAAAGTGTTCCGTGTAATGCAGACAGGGTGTAGTTGATTTGCTATCAGATTCATACAGTAAATATGGAAGGGTAATTGTGTTCAGTGCATGTGTCAGGTTTGGGATCGTGCACAGAATCGGGGTCTTGACAATGAAGTGCTGCACTAAAGGCGAACACAAAGATGTCTTGCTTTTTGGCTGATACCTACATTACAAAAAAAGCTCGTGGTGCGAATCTGTCATGACTTAACCCCCCCAATCTGTATCTTACTCCAACAGATACGAAGGTGAGATCAACAAGCGCACAGCCGCAGAGAACGAGTTTGTGGTGCTGAAGAAGGTCAGTGGTCTGAGAGGCAATGGCGACAGGGGACGCTGTGTGCATGCCCCGAGGCTGTGTTGTGATGTTCAGGGGTCCAAAGGGGCACAAGGTCTGCTCTCCTTATCTGGAATGTTAGGTCTTCTTGCACCGTGTCCATGAGTCTGAGTCTTCTGACTAGGAGTGCTCTGTGCCCCTATCCTCCTGTGAGGACAGTATCTTGGCAGTGTCCAGGATGAAGAACAGTAGAGAGGAGAATAGGTACCAGAGAAGGGAAAAACAGTGCTCAGGACAATGGAAGCCCTCAACATGCAACAGCTGGGGCTCAGGGATCAAAAACAAAAGTGCAAATTCACAGAAAGAGGGAGGTTAAGCCTACGAATGACTGTAGTGATAGAGAAATATGACAGCAGGTGTCATGCCGGGGGACAACGTGGTCAGCACCATTGCATCAGACAGCACCTGAGTATGTTGAACATATTATAATGTATGTGAGCAGGGAGGTTCGACCTGATTTCCTGCAAGTCCCTAAAGGGGAAATCCTCTCGATGTTTCTGAAGTAGGAGCCAGTGTTTAGTTGCCCTGAAAAGGCCACCAAGGAGCAATCTAATTAGATCTATCATCCAATGCACTAATAACGTATTGTGATTCTTTCTCAGGATGTTGACGCCGCCTACATGAAGAAAGTGGAACTGGAGGCTAAAGTGGATAGTCTAACTGATGAGATTGAGTTCCTCAAGAGACTATTTGACCTGGTGAGTAACCTGTAGTTCCACTCATATTGAGCACTCTTCACCAAAGAAGTTAGGGCAGCATCCAGCTCCTATGATGCTGTGAAGCACAGGTACACAGGGAGAAGGTATGCACCTCTTCTAGTACTAAGAACCCCAAATGACAAAGGGCAGGGCAGCATCCTGTTGTTCAGCAACTGAGAGCCCCTAGCCAAAGAGGGACTATGAACTTGCAGTTCTGATAGAAATTAGAGAAACCGGATCAATCGCGTTAGAGGCACTTCTGGATTCAAAAGGGTGGCATGCCTATCCAATGGGCAAAGTGACAGCTGCTTCAGAACAGAAAACCCATCTAGAAAGTGGTCAGAAAAGCAACCACCTCCTACAGAACTACCCTCAACTCAAGAAGGGCAGGGAAACTTTATTTTCTATATAAGTAGGGGCTTTTAACCAGATATGTGAGAGAACGTATGTTTTGTTAAAACGGAGAACTCAGAATCAAAGACGGCAGAGGCACCTCTAATTCAGAACTGAGGATCCCTTATCACAACAGGACCCATACTATATAATCTACGGGAATAGGCAACAATTGTTCAGTGGAGTGTTACCCGTGCATTATTCATAGGCATACAATCATGGTGAGCCATCCCTCGTGTGACTGATAAGTCAGCTCTTCTGAAAAAATTAATATCTGAATAAGCAGAGGGCAGGGAATAAAGCACACATAAATGTGTTTAATTGTGGACAACAATGTAATATATAAGCAGGAATTGTGGCTAGTGTGCCGTATAAGCGAATATGAGATAAATGTGCACATAAAAAGGAAAACAAGACAGACCCAATAGAACCAATAACAACCACTTTAAACTGTAAATTAATTTGTAGAGTTCAACTGGCTTGTTTTGCATTAGACTACTGGGACGCTTGGCCACGTTAGAATACAAGGCAGGTACGACTGTGACCATTTAAACAATGTTTTATGAATAATGCTACAGTGAGCCATTGTTTTCTGTTTATTACCTTGATCATCAAGGGCAAAGGTTTTTATACCTGTTAAAGAACGGTTCACACATTATTAATGAGAATAGAGGAACCTCCAGCTTCCGAAGAGCTGAGAACCCCTAATGAAAGAAGGCAGGGCAACATTTAACACCTATAGAAGTTATACTCAATAAGCATAAATAGCAGAGGGATTTCCCGTACCCATAGAACGGATCGTCCCTAATTAAAGTGGGCAGATGGATCCAGCTACCAGTGGTGATCCATGAAAGAGATATGGTCATATAATCGGTCATATAATCTTCAGCACAATTGCATTGCCCACTGTTGAATCCTTGGGTACCTATATATTTAAACAAGCCGTGGCACGTCGCCTTTTCGTTCAGGGGCGGCTTTGTAGCCCTAAAGTCTGTAATGTATCAAGTCTATGTATATGTGTAATATCACCCAAAGTGCCTGACAAAAATCCAGAATCCATAAAACTAAAGGGCAATAATGCCTGTACAATATGAAGGGTCCATGCAATGAACCACTGTGAAGTCCAGAAATGAAACAACATAAAAGGTGCAGTATCTGTGCTTTTGAGAGAAGACAAATAGAGAGCACATGATTAACAGTAGCAAGGACAGCAAAATGGGGGAGAACCAAGGGTTAGCTTAAAATTTGCTCAATGTTGTGCTACTTTTACTGCAGGAACTTGCAGAAATCCAAGGACAGATGTCGGACACCTCTGTCATTCTCTCCATGGACAATAACCGAGGCCTGAATCTGGAAAGTCTCATCGCTGGTGCGAAAGCTCAGTATGAAGAAATCGCCAGGAGGAGTCAAGCTGAAGCAGAGGCTGCCTATGCAAGCAAGGTATGTGACACGTGATCTGGCACTAGCGGGATAAGGTGCATCAATGAATCTAGGGAAAGATATCATCTTCTGCTTGGCACATGAGAACATAATTTAAATGCCATAATTTGCTTCATTGGCAACCAACATATCACACATACCAAGGCAATACTAACTTATTTCATTTTTGTTAAAAGCAAGAATGAGATATTTCAGAATTCACAATTGTAAAACAATCAGCAACATGAGATATTCTTTAGAATGGGGGCTGAAGATAAATATGTCTGTTACCCGAGAACCTAGGGTCAGATTTTGAATTTGGTGTACACAATATTTTGTTACAAACTTGGCAGAGTACCTTTTTGCTAAACTCTTGGTTTGCCCGCTCTATTTAGTGTCAGGGAAACTTTCACAGACAGCCAACATACAACAGGCTGTCAGCCTAAATGCCTCAGAACGCTCACCCTATTTAGGGAAGCCCTTCTGACATCATTTGTTCTTGTTTGAGACAGAAAAGTAAAGCCTGACAGGAAAACACGGAATTGACCACACATGCTGGGAGAAAACTCCCAGTGTCCCAAAGACGTTTCCTTTATATATGTTTTTTTAAAACACACTTCCACTTTGACAGATTGTGTTTGTAAAACAAAAATCTTTGCTGTGTAGGCTTACTGATCATTGCACCAGCAAGGCGAAGTATTTCAGTGCCTTCAGAGCAGGTGCCATAGCAGCAGCTCCTCTAAAAGCCCAGGGATCTCCATCAGGTAGGAGGTGACTTCTGAATATGGCAGGCTCTGGCCCACTAGGGCAGCAGATGTCATCCCTCTTCTGCAGTGGCTAAACAGTGTACATCTGGCTGGGTCTAAGTCAGACTTTAAGTACTTTACTTCAAGTGTAAACAACATTGTGTTCCTCACAGAACAATCAGCTACAACAATTACATATGTATGTATGTAGATGGTGAAATGAGAACCACAGCCCCAAAAGATGGGGTAAAATAATTAACACGATCACTAGTTTGAGTATGAATACGTTAAACATTTTAAAACTCATACATGTAAGATGTGCACAGCAACTTGTTTATAAGGTTGGTAGGGTGGTACATTCAGATGTTACTATTACCAAATGCTGTAGCATTCCATTTACTGGCCATGAAAGAATAGAAGAATAGAAGACTAATTCAGACCTGCTGGGGTGACCTGCATATCATAATATATGTCAACATCAAGCCTATAACTCACCAAGCCATCCTGACAAACTTGCAACTGCGCAGATGTAGACACCTTTATGCCAGAAACAAATTAGGTGAGGTGAAAATGATGCCATAAAGTAAACAAAGTCCAGCTGCATTCATCTTACACTTTTTGTAATAATGACAGGGCTCAAAATGAACAGTAGTACAGCGTCCCTAAACTCATTCCACCCCCCTCCACTACTACAACCCCCCCCACACACCCTCCACCGCCCCACCCACAACATCCAGCCTTGTTGTATGGGCACAGCTCTCCTCCCACTGCAGGTTTCCCAATGCCTCGGGCAGAAAAGGTCCTCTCTTCTAGCCACTAGATGCAAGGGTGAGTCTGGCTGGGGTTATGTAAAGCATTGCTGTGAGTGTGCAGAAAGTGGCTGGTATTATATTAAGTTTCACAGGTTCTTGCAGGGGGTCGCAGGGAGTAGTTCGGGAGGTGCACAGCGTGGCCGTAGGAAGGCTGTGCATGACCAGGGGTATGTAGACTGTGGCAGGAAGCGGTTGGGTATATGTGCACTATAGCTGTCAGACTGCAGAACCTCGATATTATGTAGGGCATGAGGGGGGCGTGCAGGGCATGGCTGGGCATCCTAGAGCCAGGCAGGGGGTCACAGCATTGCCGGTTTCTTCAGTGTTTATGTGAACATCTCATAGCTAAACTACTTCGAAGGGCAATCTCTCATTTTTACTTAAAATAGTTTTTCTCAGATTTAATAGCCCTGTGCAAAAAAGGGGACCTATCACCCAGGCAATGATAGCTTACCTTACAACTCAGTTTAGTCTTTTGTTACAAATGGTTTGAGCGTTGTATGCTACCGTTTTTATCTTACTATCTAAAATGACATATTATGAAAAAAAAGTCCCGGGAAACTGATTTCAGAAACGTGTGTGTTTTCAAATTTATGGAAGCTCATACCTCAGCACTGTCACTTACTCTGAAGTGGCCATCATTAGAAATGTGTAATTTACCTGATCAGCATCTGTCTTTTAACATAATGGTTAAAACTTGTAAGGGTCAGAACATATTCTTATTAGACATACATAATGAACCTAGTTCATTTCGGACTTTATCACTCTGCAATAGCTTAGATGGGTCAGTTCAATTACTTTATGATCGATTGGCTTCTTGGATTTCTGAATTTTATTTCCTCGGTTGGTGGCTTCATTGGTTGGTGAATGGCTCCCTATTTCCAAACTACTAAATATGTCAGTCAAATGTTAGAAAATCCACAGAAATAATGCAGAAAGATGTTTATTTTATTTTTTTGGGTATGTGCATTACTCTGCTTTACTGGATTTAGGGCCAGATGTACAAAGCGTTTTCAGAATTGGGCCGTTTGCGACTGCAAAAAAACATTTTTTGATGTTCCAGGCTATATGTGTGATTCAGTGATCTATTACCGACTCGCAAAGTGGGTTTGAAATTCAGTATTAGGAAGCGGTGTGTTTTCGGCATCCCTTCCTAGTACCAAATTGCAGTGGTATGTGTGAATGTTTTGCAACTGAAATGCAGTTTGTAAAGAAAACTTTTCATATTTCTTTTTTAAACAGATCCCATTTCCCTTCAAGGAAAACGGGCTCCTTATAAAAAAAAAAGATTGGTCTATTTAAAAGCAGTCTCAAACATTGTGGTCTGCTGACCCCAGTAGGCCATCATCCCTGTGATTTTAGTGATTTCTAATGAGTTGCAAAGCGAGACCTACTTCATGAATATTAATTACGTAGGTCTATTTGCGACCCACTGGGACTCGTACAGTGTGGGGAACACACATTAGAACATGGGCATTTGTGAATACCAAACAGAAAACTGAAAAAATGTGGTATTTGGTAATCACAAACCTGTCCCTACGTACATCTGGCCCTTAGTTTTCACTAAATTACATACCTAATGACTCATACATTATGCATTCTTGATTCTGGTGGAACTCCAAGTGCACATATGGAATAAATGAAGGGTTTATGCACAGGTCCATCTCGTGAAAGAAAGGATGTGGCTTTGATTGAAAGAAATAAAGCTTGGCTTTCACTGTCACTCCAATCTGATGCTATTACCACATACAAGGCCACTTTTTAATGGGTACGTTTAAATTAACAAATAGCAATTAACGGGAAGGCTTTATTGATCATTGCAGTTAAAAGAAATTTAAAATTCCACTGTTGGGAAAGTTCCCTGACAGGAGGGAATATGTATAAAAGTCTATAAAAGTAGTATTTGAGCTCAAATTGAACAAAAAAAACTTGTACGGGTAATTCTATGAAGCAGGCTTTGTTTGTAGAGGTATAGGTGAATACTAGCTTTCACATAATACAGAAAAATTGACAGAGTACTGTTAACCAAAAATGTAAATAGGCTCATTGCTGTTCTCCAGAGCCCATATCCAGAACATGAGACACTTCTGCTAATATGTGACTCTGGCAGGATTCTCAGTGTTGGCACAAATAACCCCCAAGCTCAACTGCAAAGAGTGTAGACAGGGGAAATCTATTTAAAAAAAAAAAACTATGAAGCTCAGAGAGGGACAAAATTTGGGAGTTAGATTCTTCGATGAGAAATCAAAGATTCCTATCTCCATGAGATGCAAAGGTTGAAAAAACCAAAGCATTCATGTCCAATCCGGGCTTTTAAATTTAAATAACTGTTATAACCACTTTGAAACTTCTGAATAACTTTCCAACTGCAGGAAGGCAAATATCAAAAATTTATGTTTTGTTTTCTATCTGCTAAATCGCAAAATTCAATGGGATTTTCATTTTTAAAGGCACTACATGCGTATTTGACTTAAACGATGCATTCCCTTTTAAAGTGGGTAAATGGGTGTGTAAATCATTGGAAAGATAACAGGTAACTGTCCAGGAAAGAATCTACTGGGATTTCAGAGACTGCAATTTCAGGAACTGACCAGATGACAGATGAAGTTGACCATGGTAGCAAACAGACTGATATGAGTAATTGCACATTTGTGTTGAGGATGTTTGGACGTTTTCTGTGCAGGCAAGGTGGACAGCAACACGATGTAGCTGAAGGCTCACTCCCAGGTTTATTGGACATTCTATAAAAGTGTATGCAACAGAGTACTGTTGCACATCTTTAGGAAATATATGGCGCACTTGACACCTAGGCAGGTGGGGCAGGCCAAATGAAGACCAGCTAACAATCATCACCTCCTGTAATCTATTTATACACTGAAACAGTGTACCAAGTACATGTCCCAGGTATGTAAACTAAGAACCTCTACATTTGAAAACCAGAAAGAACTCCAGCCTCAGGCCTCATTTACAAGGACCTAGCAGCACACAACGCTACCAGAGCGTCATTTGTTTATGCTCCGGTGGCGCAGTGTACCAGCCATATTTAAAAGGCCACACAAAGCCACTTTGTGTGGCTTTTCATTGCCTTGTAAATGGGGACCACTTTCAAGCATAACACTGCATGAAAGGGGTGTTCCATGGGTGTTGCTGTCCCACACAACACTCATAGAACCGGGAGGAATCTAATGCATTCCTAGATTTACAAGTCCGAGAATGTGTCAAATTCCTAAGCCTCTTCAGGGGCGAGGTAAAAATGGTGCAACGGGAGAAATAATATTATTTCTCTCATTTTATTCCTCTTTCTATGTGTGCTGCATTCTGAAGCACACATAGAAAGAGGAAAACTCCATTAATGATTGTTTATGCACAGCAAGGAGTCGCCTCCTGCACATCAACAAACATTCCTGCAATGCAGGCACTCTTGCACCATGCTGCAAGGGTGCATGCGTTGGCGATAGGCTGCCAATTGTGCTACAGTACTAAGGAAAGTACAGGGACGCATCATATTGTTGTAAATAGGGCGCATCCCTGCACTTTCTTAATAGCTCAGTGTGGCGCTTGTTTGCAGCACCAGGTTGCATCATTTTGTTGTAAATGAGGCCCTACATGAGACAAGGAGGTGCACGCTAGTGAAAGGTTCAGGCACAGGGAATGGTACTAGATTGTTGAGACCTACCTATTGTGTGATAAATATTGTTCACAAAAATATTACCTTACAAAGTTAATAACAGACAATCTACAGACAAAGGAGTGATATTTTTGTACTAGGTATTTGGGAAAATTATATATGTCTGATGATATTTTTACTGTCCATTTTCTGACATATTGCAGTTTCCAGTCCACATCCAAGTGAATGAAGGGAACTACCCAAAAAATGTGGGGCATAGGGAGGGATTGAGCATGCTGAGTGGTGAGCATGCTTGATAAAGTAGCACACAATTGTTTTCAGTAAATAGCACAAAAGGGAGTTTTGGTCCAGGAAAGTGAAAGTAGAAGATCACATTTGTTTGCAAAAACAGTAGTCTGTATTAGAGAATAATAGAGTGCTTGCTCATTAGTTCGGAGGATGCTATCTCCAGTGGAGGGTGTCCTAGATCATCTTCTGAACCTACCACAGAGGAACTTTCACAAATATGGTTATAACCTTCAAAATCCATAACAACATGGGACCTCGGATGTGTAAAATATTTAAAATGATCACTCTTTAACCTAGGTCTCTGATCATACTCATATGACCACCGAAATCACTGCACATCTTTTTATCGGCTATCCACTTCCCTTGATCACCACAGATCTTTTCAATCAGACATAAAGTGCTGCAAATGTCATCTGCCATCCTGCCACCTTTTATTCAGAAATACTTGCATTTCAAACCTTTTTTCTGGGAACCTACTGACTTTGAAACTGCAAATTAACATCATATATTTATTGACCCCCCCTAAACACACAGGGCATCTATTGTGCAGGTAGATACTGCTCTAAAAAGCTAGTCCTGCACTATGATGCTTATGCAAGGGGATCAATAATTAACCCTACAAACCCTGCTTATCCCAACCCGAATTGCTAACTCCAGTGCAATGCCATGCCTGACAAATCAAAATTGCCATGCATATTTCAAAGCGTTGCCTTCTTGGTTGATAGATAAGCCTGCATCATTTATGAAATACACCTGTGTCAGCCATTAAATTAATTTTTATATGTTTCCAAATCATTTGATGGCTTCATTAGAAAAACACCTTTGAACAACACAGCATCAACACCCCGGAAACGCTTCCCGTGCATTTGAGTCACAAAGTTCAGGATGATAGCAAATGCCAGATTTTCAGCCCTGAGGAGCATCAGGGGTATTTTGGAAGCACATATTATTTCATAAGCACACCAAGGCTACGGAATAAGTTGTAAGTTGGAGCAAATCATAGTCGTGAAGATGGTGATGGATAAAAGTGAATGCCCAGGCAAAATATAAAATTTTGTTCTTTTCATCTTTGTTTGAAAGTTGTAAGTATAAGCTTTTGTTCTATTCATTTTTTTGTGGTATGGTACGGCAGTGCAACTGTCGCCAGACAATTATGTGAGCATCACTAACTCCAGTGCAATGCCATGCCTGACAAATCAAAATTGCCATGCATATTTCAAAGCGTTGCCTTCTTGGTTGATAGATAAGCCTGCATCATTTATGAAATACACCTGTGTCAGCCATTAAATTAATTTTTATATGTTTCCAAATCATTTGATGGCTTCATTAGAAAAACACCTTTGAACAACACAGCATCAACACCCCGGAAACGCTTCCCGTGCATTTGAGTCACAAAGTTCAGGATGATAGCAAATGCCAGATTTTCAGCCCTGAGGAGCATCAGGGGTATTTTGGAAGCACATATTATTTCATAAGCACACCAAGGCTACGGAATAAGTTGTAAATTGGAGCAAATCATAGTCGTGAAGATGGTGATGGATAAAAGTGAATGCCCAGGCAAAATATAAAATTTTGTTCTTTTCATCTTTGTTTGAAAGTTGTAAGTATAAGCTTTTGTTCTATTCATTTTTTTGTGGTATGGTACGGCAGTGCAACTGTCGCCAGACAATTATGTGAGCATCACTATCGATAGCCTTTGACTCCACCCACATATTGGAAGGCACAAGTACTTGTTTTGATTGGGCAGAAGTTGGATGCTTCTACAAAAATGTACTTGTCATCCACACAAAAATGTGCCTGCTCTCCACACAGCTGTGATAATTTTGTTTATTTATTCAGCTGCCTGAATTCAAACTTTCAGTGGCACACATTCAACACTGTTATGCCATTAAAGTGTCTTAGGTGACTAGATATTGTATGGTGTTTTTCTCTGGCAGCAGCATAGATAGGAGCAGGACAGTCATTAACATATTTGGATGTTTAGGTCTGGCTTGACAGAGCAACTCTCACCTGCCCTTTTAACCTACACCAATATGTATTCTACAGTTCTTTCATTACACACAAATTCAAATTTCTTCCACATCCCATTTACTTGTAATGTTTCACATGACCATACAACATTTCTTTCGAGCCAGAGCTATTAGCATGCCAATGCTTGTCTGTTGTTGTGTTCCACAGTTTCAGCAGCTTCAGGCAGCCGCTGGTCAGCACGGGGACCATCTGAAGAGCAGTAAAACTGAGATTTCTGAGCTGAACAGGGCAATCCAAAGACTGAAAGCAGAAATTGACAGCGTGAAAAAACAGGTATATATGTCTTGCCTAGCTATTATCACATGCACCATTTTCATAGCAGTCTTTACAGTCTTTGATGAAGAAGACTTCACTCTGCACATATTATGCTACATGTTCAAGTATGTGAGTATTTTCCTGTGCACTAATTAAATACCTGCTCAGGCAGAGAAAGGTGCTCTCCTCAAATGCATACGTTGACTCCGGTGGAAATAACTTTAAAGAATACACTGGGGCAGTCTAACTCCGTCCTTAAAAGCCTTGTCAAGTGGCTGCACGTCTTCAGAGATCTAAAGGTCCATTTCTTTAGGATAAAACTTTCTATTAGTTCCAGATTAACGGTTTATTCACACCTTTAGAATGCCAACAGAAGAAGAAACAGTCAAATGATGGAGCTCAATAAGCAACTAGAAAAAAGTTCCTTTAGAATATTAAATGAATATTGATCATTTATAGGGAGCGCCCCTGACTGGAGGGTAAAAAAGATGCACCAAGAAGGAAATAGCAAGTGCAGGCCTTTCTAGTTACCTCTGCCTCTGATAAAAAAGGAATCACAGTAATACTGTCCATCCTTGGGCACGTGTTTAGAACTATGATTCACTAAACTTCATCCAGCGGCGGAAGAATGAGGATATCAGGCTTGTGCAACCCTAGCCGATCATACATGGAACTCATAACAGTGAGAGGAAGTCTCCAGATAAGACATTGGCTACATTGTACTATGAAACTTATGTATTCAGGAATTACACCTACCAGATATTAGTTGTAAAGGTGGTAGCAACCTGATAACATTAAAAGCAGGAGTACTCTAACTGATGTGTTCTACTTTTGTCCAGATTGCCAGACTGAAGACTAGTATTGCTGAGGCTGAGGAGCGCGGTGAACTTGCCCTGAAGGATGCCAGGGGAAAGTTGGCGGAGCTGGAAAAAGCACTCCAGAAGGCCAAGGAGGAGATGGCTCGCCAGCTGAAGGATCACCAGGCGCTGATGAGCGCTAAGCTAGCCCTGGACATTGAAATTGCAACTTATAAGACCCTGCTGGAGGGAGAAGAACACAGGTGAGTGAACTGTGACAACGTGGAAGTGATCAATTAAATTGTATTTTAAGATTTTCCTTGTGGTCTGCTTATGAAAAATATGTTAAAAGTCAGGTGACTTTAGAAAAACCACACATTTGCCCCAGAACGGCCTTGTGCTGGTAGAAGCGTTCATTTTCACATGTGATTAATAGTCATTTGACCTGAGTTTTTCAAGCTAGCACATGATTAATAGCAGGGAATCATCAAGAAGAATACATGAACATCCATGCACATAAGTCACTATTACTTCCTGAATAAGAGGTGAAAGGATTCCTCTCACTGGTAAACTTCAAGCAAACGTCAAAAGAAACAAGCATTTGTAATGTAATAGGCCTCGCATTTGCTTGAGTTAGAGTTATTGGTGTTGTAAATGCATAACTGGACTTTTCTTGCCACATAAATTGGTCAACCCTGCCACATAACTTGATCCTCTCTGCACATAATTCCAGTGGCCCTGCATATAACTAAAACATTTCCCTTTAGCTTCTTCCTATATCTGCAGCAAAAAATTAAAATATTGCCGTTATTTAATATATTCGGACTCTAGACTATACAAGGTCGTATCTTGGGAGCTTAGTCTAGATGGGGCTATAAACGGAGAGGAGGGCAGCAAGCACGGAGCTATGCTTTAGCAGACAGCTGAGCATCACTTGAGGAAAGAGGGTCCGTTTTAGTGCTTACAGAGGACTCAGGAGAGGTTAGACGATACTGGAAGTACTTATACACTAAAAACAAATCCCTCTAATCAAACTATGTTTTCATTAGCCTGATAATATTCTAGTTCAGTCATGAATACTTCAAATGTAACAAACATGTAAATATATTAGAGGAGTAACTATTTATTTCATTCAGAGGTAACGCTTTTAAATGTTTTGGAAAAGATACATTCCAGTCTTTAGGAGAAACAAAACACATTCTATACCTATATGAAGAGTTTAAAGAAATTATTAAACATGACACATCTTAACATTGTCATTGGCGCTTTAAAAGCGGCAAGGACATAAACCACTTGTTAGAACTTCAAAGCGGCATTGGCCGCCATGGAGCGCGAAGGGGAGAGAGAAAGAAAAAAGAGGTGAGCACACACTAAAGTTTATGGGTGATCGTGCAATAAAACATGCAACAGGGTCAGTCTGCAGGTGAAACGAAACAGCCTCAAGACGGGACACACATAAAAGGTTTTTCAATGACATCAAGGGATATTTGAAAGACAGGCCAGGGTGGTTAAAGCCCACAGAATAGATTAAAACAGGTTGAAAAGCAGCGCTTGCGCGCTGCTATGCTCGACCCTTTTAAAAGTGAGTGGCTGAACTGGCAGAGGAAACCATTTCTGGGTCAATTAAATTAAATATCCATCCTTTATTAAATTTGAAAGAGTATGAAGAACCAATGTGTAAGGGAGTTGCACAAAGGACTCTGAATGAAGTTTGGATCTAAATTAGTAAATTTACTTTCAATGACATACACCTCATACAACTCGGTGTACTTAAAGGCTAAACAATGCACCTTGCATATTGACTCTGTCATGAATCTCTAGTTCATATGTAGCTGCGCTCTATGCACCATATCTCTCTGAACTGTATGATAATCCCTGTACCAAACCAATAATTTAATGACACTTCATCCGAATTATTATCATTTTACTGTGTTTTTAGTATGGTGTGTATAGCTGTTATGATGTGACCTCTGGGATATTATATAACAAAAAACACACAACCAAAAAGATGATCCTCAAAGGTCTGTGTGCTCAACCTCTTGTTCTCACCAATGTTCATTTTCTTTCTCCTATAGGATGTCTGGAGAGATTCAGAATGCAGTGAGCATCTGTAAGTATCTCAACCGTTTCTGGAGCAATGCTGCGTTTTGTACATTCTGTTGTAGGTTTCCAGAAATGCTCAAATATAATTCTGATGTGCTTTTTCTTGCAGCTGTGGTCAGCAGTGGTGGAAGTTACAGCTCTGGAGGAGGAGGAGGCGGAGGATATGCTGCAGGAGGCAGTGGATTTAGTGGTGGCAGCGGAATTGGTGTGGGAGGCGGCAGCGGTGGATTCAGCGCTAGTGGTGGCAGCGGATATGGTGTGGGAGGCAGCAGTGGTGGATTCAGCGTTGGTGGTGGAGGATATGGCTCTGTGAGTGGTGGAGGATATGGCTCTGGGGGTGGGGGAAGTATTGGTGGATCAGGTGGAGGAGGCAGAGGCAGCTCTGGGGTGGCTATTGTCCAAACAACCTCACATAGTTCTTCAAGGCAAAAGATGTATTAAATGTAGAGTGGTGAATGACTGCTCACCAAAATTAAAATGAGTTCACTGTCTTATGGCGTCACTGCATACAACCCTCTCTCTCCCTACCAACAACCTCAAAACACGTCTCTAAATTCCCATTTTAATCCAGTTCAAACACAAGGGGTATTACATGTTTAGAACCTGAAGCCCTGTTTATGAGATTGAAAGGTGCTACTCAGAACTATAAAGTCCACCTAACAAATCCTGTCCCGGAGAAGAAAAGAAGAATTCGACTCCTGGAAACAAACCATAGTTTACAGAACTCTGGGTTATGTTGCTAGATCTTAGTCTCCATCGCAGAATCTCCTTCTCAGGTCGCTATAGATGTCAGTCGATGCTAGGATGGTAATCTTCGCTCCTTCCGTGCAATATCTTGTCTCCCAGGGTGTTTCAAGGTCATTTCTATTGAGCAGATTTTATAACCTTCTGTGTAGTGTATACCTAAACCATATTTGTACTGTACACCACTGCCTACACCCACTCTGTACACACTGTCTGCCATTTCTTGGACTGTATACTGCCGTCAACTCGACATTCTTCAACTGTTATGTCTGTTACAGACTCGAAACCTCTGTCTGTGGTTTGCGTTTAGTCTTGGGGCATTTTCTGTAACTGGAATACATCTATTAAACTACATATGTCACAAACTCCAATTGTGTTATCAAGTTGTTTTCTAAAGTGTTGTGTTGTACATTGCACAAGACAGAAAATTCGAGCTAGTCGAAAGGGTTCAAATAAATCTTCTGATGCTATGCTGTTATTAAAATAGTCAAAATAATTTCACGGAATTCACAACAATACTTTAGAAGTGAAACAAAAATCAGTTCTGGATGAACCATGGGATTGTATTGAAGCCCTTGCCGGGCAAACAAATATTATTCATAGTAAAACAAAAACACCATTGCAATCATGCCAAATATTTTCCCCAGCAGTATATGGAAACAGAGAGACATCATTAACAGAATCAAAATAAGAACCAATGAAATGTATTAGTGCATGCTATTACAGAGTAAAGAATCTTCGAAGTATAACATGTGTATGGACTATTGATTTACATGGTGTTGTAGGATAATGAATTCATTACTTAGGAATAATTCTCATTACTCCGAATACCCTGTATCTCGTACCAATACTTACTATCATGAGGTGTTCCACCTCTACCCAGGCCCACGTGCCCTAGCCAGAACCAATCAAAAAAGGCTTTAGTGCAAAGACCCTCCCCCTCCTAATCTCCAATCACCCTTCGCCAAACCTGGTGACAAAAGGGCATGGAGCCCAGGAAACATCCTGTACATTCCCAAGCCCGAAAACCAAGGGGGGACTGGTTGTAACCCGGGAAGGAACAGGGAGGGTGGGGCGTAAGTATTGGTACAAGAAACAGTGTATTCAGAGTAATGAGAATTACCAGTCAGTAATTAATTCATTACCTCCTCAACCCTATTTCTCGTCCCAAAACTTACTATCATGAGACTATACCAAAGCAAACTCAGAACAACATGATCCCTCCAAAACCAAATGCCACAAACCCTGGATGCTGCAGAAATAACTGTACTGCAAAACCAGAAGGCGTCAGGCAGGAGATCAAGTCGAGCACTGAGGAATAGCAGCCAAAACTTGAGACTCAAAGGACAAAAACTCCCTAACAGCCAACCTGTAATGGGAGAGAAAGGTAGAGGGAGAAACACCATGAGCCTCCACCGGGATGTCGCCACTCCCCTCACGGACTGCCCCTGAACACCACCTGGCAAACAGACATGCAGGGAAATCAAAGAGTGAATGCATTGACTCAAAAGTGGGCATAGAACCTTTTAGGCAAAGAAGCCCTTATAATGATGAAAAACCCAAATGTGAGAGAGAGAGAGAGAGAGATTGACACTGCCCACAGCTCATCCTCAGGAGTATCAGGCTCTGAAAATACAAAGGCAGAGGAATCTCCTGGCGTCGGTGAAAGGAGGAAACCACTTTGGGGAGAAAACCAGAACCCAAATGAAGGACCAGCCAGTCAAAAAAAAACTGAAAATAGGGAGGCTGGGATGACAAAAACCTCAACGCACCCAACCTCTGCGCACAAGCGGTGGTCAAGAAGACAGGATCCCAGAGGAAGGCATTCAGGGACACCAAAAGGCAAGCAAAGCCCCCGAATAGCCACCATTGGACCCACAACAAAGCCAAGCCCATATTGGAAACCATCCTGAAGGAACTGAAGGACTGAGAAGGCAGGACAAGTGGCAGGATCCAAAGGCCAACTCATGCACCATTGAACAAAGGAAGACCAATGATGATCGTAAGCCTTTTCGGTTTACCTCTTCCGAAAGTGCTGAATGAAAGTCGCCACCTGTGGAAAAACCCTGCAACACCAGCTCCCTCTAACCAAGAGCCATACATGCAGACACAGCCGGCGGGAAGTGGCTGGGGGAAGAATGGGCAACCGAAGTGGACATGGGAGAAATGGGAGGATCTACTCCTGCGCCGCCGCCATCAATCCCGACAGAGGAAACCAACCCAATTGTGGCCAAAGGGGTGCCACCAGAATGAGAGAGACAGACTCCCTCTGAAGCCTGTCCAACAGTTAGGGCAGAAGAGAGAACTCCGCCATCAATCCCGACAGAGGAAACCAACCCAATTGTGGCCAAAGGGGTGCCACCAGAATGAGAGAGACAGACTCCCTCTGAAGCCTGTCCAACAGTTAGGGCAGAAGAGAGAACTGGCGGACAGAAGCCTCTGTGGCCTATGCAGGGACACAGCATCCACCACCCAACAACCCAGCACTGGAGACCTCGAGAAAAAACGAGGAAGGAGGGAATTGGTTACAACTGTAAACAGGACAACAAGAGGAGTGCCAAAACTACGGCATATTTGGGCAAAAATACTTGGAGCCAGGCAGAAGTCAAGGAAAGAAGGAGAAAATCTGTTGAGTATGTCCGCTAGAACCTTGTCCTTCCCCGGAATATACATTGCAGAGAGGGACAGACAGTGAGACTCTACACAACTTCCCACTGGAAATGCAAGAGAGGCCAGAGAGTAAGACCCACCAAAGGGGCCAGACGGTGAAAAGATTCAGCCGGACGAACATCCTGCCAACAGCAGCTCTGACCTCCTGCCACACGAGGGAGTCAGACCCCTAGCCACCCTGGCGACCATAGAGACCAGAACCATTGGAAACAACCACAACAAGCAGTATGCGAAACCAGCCCCTGTTGAACTGAAATCTGCGTTGTACCTTGCCGGATCCAAGTGCGGAGAGAAACCACAGCCGGACAAGACAGCGGCATCCAGATACCGCATGCATTTCAGACCAAGCACGCAGTGGGGAAAACACCAGCAGTAGAATACAGTGGATCCAACCACCGCACAGGTAGGTCAAAGCGTGCCATGGAACAGGCGTCCCGATTAACACAGGAACAACTTGCTACCATGGGCAAAGAAAAAAGAAAAGCCTCAGGCAAGCGACCTCACAGCAGCAGCCCCCACATCAAGAAAGACACAGAGAAGGCTCGCTGACCAGCAGGTAAGCCCCCTGGTTCGTAAATCGCATGGCACGGCAAAAAGCAACCCCAAACCAGGAAGGCCCAGCCATCCCAAGAAACACTGGGAGACAGCCAGGGAGAGTACCCTAACCCAAGACACAGTGTCCAGCACAGCACCCCATCAGGGAGACAAGTACAAGTAAGCCACACATCCATGTCCAAGAGGCCCAGCCTCCCAAGGCTTACCTTGAGTGGAAATGGGTTCCATGCCCTTTTATCATTGGGTTTGGTGAAGGGTGATTGGACTTCAGGATTAGGGGGGGTCTTTGGTCTAAAACCTTTTTTGATTGTTTTCTGGCCAGGGCAAGTGGGCCTGGGTAGAGGTGGAACATCTCATGATAGTAAGTATTTGGACTAGAAATAGGGTTGAGGAAGTAATTTCCCCCTGAGGTGTAGAATGTCTAGACATGTGCATTCCATGACCTAAATGTTGTAAAAGAATAATTAACTTGTGAAATCTAGAATGGGTATTTCTGTGTAACACTATTATTACTAAATGCTATGACAGAAAAATCAACAGTAAACTGTAGAGTGTGAATTGTGTTCTACATTATTATTGCCTGCTGCTGAAGAATAATGCACATACATTACTGACCCAGACATTCTGCTGTGAAACAAATTGGAGACCTGATGTTTTAAGCCATTTTGTGGTGTCAAAGCCTGCAGTTCGCATAATTGCAGGGTATTGTAACTGCAAAATGTCATTCTGAAATGTAATAAACCCATTTTGGTATTTGGTAAGGTTACAGAATCACAAAATGGGTTTAGAAAGGCATAACAAATCACTATCTGGAAGGGGCATATTTTGGAACAGTGATTCGTTATGGTATGTATCATTGTTTTGTTAGAGTCACAAAACAGTGACAAGTTATTGACTCCCCAGTTGTGGTGAAAACACATTCACAAAGGGGAAAGAGTAACGTTTATTAAGTAGTAAGCAGTGATCTGTGGGAATATTGCAAACTCTCAAACAAATTAAAAATGCAAATCTTTTTTAATGAAACCCCGTTCCTTTAACCCCCTTTGCTGCCAGTCCTTTTCCCCTCAGGTGGCAGGCCTTTGTTTGCTATTTGGGGCAGTTCACGCTTATTCCCTCATAACGTTTTGTCCACATAAGCTACCCACGCAAATTTGTGTCCTTTTTTCCAACATCCTAGGGATTCTAGAGGTACCCAGAGTTTGTGGATTCCCCTGAAGGAGACCAAGAAATTAGTCAAAATACAACAATAATTTCGTTTTTTAAAAAAAATGGGAAAACAGGGCTGCAGAAGAAAGCTTGTGGTTTTTTCCCTGAAAATGGCATCAACAAAGGGTGTAGGCCCATGTTTATACTTTTTGTCGCAAACTAGCGCCGGCGCTGGTTTGCGTCAACACATTTACCTCCGGTTAACGCTATTCCTACGCGCCAGGTGGGCGCCTTATTTAAGGATTGACGTTAGCTGGCGCTGCGGGACGGTCAGAGTAAAAAAAAAAGACTCAAACCAGGCAACGCCGGCGTAGGGAAAAATGGGAGTTGTGCGTCAAAAAATGGTGCAAGTTAGGTTTGAGTAAAAAATCATGGCTCAAACCGGATTTGCGCCATTTTTTGACTCACAACTCCCATTGAAATGACTGCTGTCTTAGCAAAGACAGGAGTCATGCCCGCTTGCCCAATGGCCATGCCCAGGGGACTTCTGTCCCCTGGGCATGGACATTGGGCACAGTGGCATGTAGGGAGGCCCAAGTTAGGCCCCCCATGCCACTTAAAAAAAAAAAAAAAAATACTTACCCCAACTTACCTGTAATTACCTGGGATGGGTCCCCTCATCCATGGGTGTCCTCCAGGGGTGGGCGAAGGTGGCAGGGGGTGTCCATGGGGGCAGGGAAGGGCACCTCTGGACTACTTCCATGATCAGAGACCATGGAAGTGGGCCCACATGTCCCTTAATGGCTGCCCTCACCCAGGCGTTAAAATATGGCGCACATCAGGCTGTGCGCAGTTTTTTAAGGCCCGCCCCCTCCTGTGCGTCAAAATAACGCAGGAGTATAAATAAGGCGCACAGGCCTTAAAGTCATTTTTTGAATGGGAATGCCTACCTTGCATGTCATTAAGGCAAGGCGGTTTCCCGCATCCAGAAAATGACACACACAGAGGGATTTTGATGTTCACAGGGGGCCATGACTCCTGGCTTTGCTAAGACAGGAATCATTTCAATGGTGGGTGTGCGTCAAAAAATAGTGCAAGTCCGTTTAGAGACATGATTTTTTACTCTACACTGACTTGCACCTTTTTTTGATGTACAATCCCCATTTTTCCCGACGCCGGCGTTGCCTCGTTAGAGTCATTTATTTTTTTCTCTGACCAGCCTGCAGCCCCGGCTACCGTCAATCTATAAATAAGGCGCCTGCCTGGTGCGTTGGAATGGCGTTAGCTGGCAGTAAATATTTTGACGCAAACCAGCGCCAGCGCTGGTTTGCGTCAAAAAGTATAAATATGGGCCTTAATTTGGTGAAATATAAAGAGTGAAAAATAGGTATCAAGGAAACCTTTGTATTTACAAAATGGGAATACGATAAGGTGTTGAGAAGCAGTGGCTGTTTGACCATCTCTTAATTCTGGGGTCCTCATACTAGCATGTGAATTACAGGGCATTTCTCAAATAGGCGTCTTTTTTACACACAGTCTCACATTTGGAAGGAAAAATGTAGAGAAAGACAAGGGGCAATAACACTGGCTAGGCCCAATGGCCGTGATAGGAAATGCGATATGGACACACCATATTTTTATATTGAAATCTGACCTGTTTTTTGGAAAGTGCCTAGCTGTAGATTTTGGCCTCTAGCTCAGCCAGCACCTAGGGAAACATACCAAACCTGTGCATTTTTTAAAACTATACACCTAGGGGAATCCAGGATGGGGTGACTTGTGGGGCTCTCACCTGGTTCTGTTACCCAGAATCCTTTGTAAACCTCAATATTTTGAAAAAAATATACTTTTTTCTCACATTTCGGTGATCGAAAGTTCTGAAATATGAGGGAAGCCAGAAACTTCCTTCTACTCAGCATTCCCCCAAGTCTCCCAATAAAAATGGTACCTCTCTTGTGTGGTTAGGCCTTCTGCCTGTGACAGGAAATGCCCCAAAACACAACATGGATACATCACATTTTTACATTGAAATCAGACGTGTTTTTTGGAACGTGCCTAGCTGTGGATTTTGGCCTATTGCTCAGCCGGCACCTAGGGAAACCTACCAGACCTGTGCATTTTTTTAAACTAGACACCTAGGGGAATCCAGGATGGGGAGAACCAGGTTTTGTTACCCAGAATCCTTTGCAAACCTCAAACATTTCAGTGATGGAAAGTTCTGGAATCTAAGAGGAGCCACAAATTTCCTTCCACCCAGCGTTCTCCCTAGTCTCCCAATAAAAATGGTACCTCACTTGTGTGGGTAGGCCTAGTGCCCACGACAGAAAATGCCCCAAAACACAAAGTGGGCACATCAAAATGATCTATTATAAAACTACCTCGTTTTCCAGGCGGGTGGGGGTGGGAATGGGCACCTGCGTTTTTGGTCCTGGGTGTGGCCTTCATCCAGGGAAACCTACCAAACCCAGACAGTTGTGAAAATTAGACACCTGGAGGAGTCCATGGAGATGTGACTCGCATGGATCCACCCAGTCATGGTTGCAGGAAATATAGCCATTGCCATCAAGGGACTAGTAGACCAATAAAAGGCCAGTGACGGCTTCCTTATCAACCCCATCAAAAAGGTCAAACCCAGGAACTTTTTCAATTCTACCAGATTTGTGGGAATCCACTGGGTAGCTCTAGACTGAGGCCTAAGTCTGGCAGCTTTGTCCCTCAAATACTGCTCCGCATACAAATTAGTCTGCTCAACAATCTCTGCAAAAAATAAATCGTTCATAAACAACGGAAAGAAATTGACAGGCAAAAAGTTTTCCGTATTTGCTCTACACCCTGGGAGACCAGTAAAATCAGGCAACTGTGGCTACTCCATGTTTGTGGCAACCCAGGTGTCAGGTCTTCCATTAGGAAACCTTTCAGCCCCAGGCTGGTGCAATATTGGCACAACAGTGTCCTTCTCTAAAACAGGCCCTTCATCTGCACTGAGAGTCGCTTCCTCATCAGAAGATTCCTCTCGGACAGAAAACTCACTGCCAGAATCTCTCACTTCCTCCTCTGCCTCAGATGCAGAGTTAGTCTCATAATCATGGTCAGAAGATGACTCAAAAAGCATTGCAACAATCTGCTGAGCAGTCACTCTGCGGCTAGCCATGATCCCTTCTAAGAAGTGTAACTTGCCAAATGCGCCAACAACACCAATCACTGTCTAAAATAAGTAATAAACAAAGTATGGCTTTATCACAAAGAGTTATGTACTCAAAACCTATACCACTCACTTTCCAGCAGCTACTTTGCACGGACACAGCAATCACCAATGATATCCCACTAGCACTCCCCCCGTGGGCTGGGTGCAGGATGAGCTGGTCTTGTTCCCGGTACATGGGAACCGTGGCCAAGGACGAGGCCACCTGGCCACAGGCACACAGAGGGTTAAGGAAAAGGAGCTGCATTTACAAAAAAAGTTTACACTATTAGAATGTGATTATTTACATGACTATCCCAGTGATGGCCTCCAACAGTACTGATGAATAAGGTGATCAACCCGATAACTCTTTATGAGCTTGTGTGTAGTATATTCTAAGGTAAATGGCCTACAAGGAGACAGCAGACAAGTAGAAGTACCAGATTCACCAGCAAGGTCATTCACTAGGAAGATCATTTATCAGTGCCTGTATGCCAACAGAAAATAAGCAAATATTATGCTTGACATGCAAGTGTGTTATCCATCTATGTCAGTTTTCTCCGCACCTTGCAAACCTCTACCAACATAGAAAAGAGCAAAGACGAGAGATTACCCCACTTTATCATTCCTTTCCAAGTGACATTCACCCTCATAAATATCCACTACAGTGTACCTTTATTATGGGGCATGATAAATACCTATTGCAGCTCTGACTGGTCTGGATCCCAAGCCCAGTATCCTCAGGCTTTCCACCAAATATGATTGCACAGAGGTCAGAGGCTTTCACTGTATCCTGTTTAACCAATATTGCAGGAATTTGGTGCCTTCTAGAACACTGTATTACATTTATCACTACCCATAGCTTCTCTACTTCTAATGACCTCCACAACCTCACCTGAACCTCACAGATTCTATAGTCATATTTTACTATGCATGTTGGAAAACATCTTTAAAAATATCTCAACATCAGTATGGAGATACAAGCAGCAAAGCTGAGGATCCTCTTAAAATCTTAAAAGGACCTTTATATTGGCATCTCATGAAGACAAAGATACTCCCTTTCTCTCCAACAAATAATTAAACAATTCCATAAGCTCTGATTCCATGTTTTAATGAATCGAAGAGCTCTGATTGCCGATGGTGCTTCTAATTGCCATATAGGTTCCCCCAGAAGGACCCATTCACTGTCAGAATTTATCTTAAAATAATCTGCAATGTTAAACTTTTCCCTCTTTTCTGAACTGCTAAAATTCTGATAAATGTACTAAAGTCGTAAAAATATGTCCTCTTCTCAAAATTGAAAGGACCTACCCTTCTCCTTAATTGCACCCACGCACATTTGTATGACTCTTGGCTTATATGTGTGCACTAGTACCTTACCGGCTTAGGGTGTTATATTGGTGATGTAATTTGGCTGTGCCAAGGCTTCACCCTGCAAACCTCTACCAACTTGGAAAACAGCAAGGAAGAGAGAGGACCCCACTTTCTCATTCCCTTTCCAAGTGACATTAGCCCTCATTAATACCCATTACAGTATACCTTTGTCATGGGGCATAATAAATATCTAGTAATGCTCTGACAGGTCTGAGTCCCATGCCCAATATACTCAGGCTCCCAACCCAATATGACCGTACAAACGTCAGAGGCTTTCGCTGTATCCCTTTTAACCAATATTACAGGAATTTGTTGCCTTCTAGAAAAATCTATTACATTTATCTCTACCCGTGGCTTCTCTACTTCTAATGACCCCCACACCGTAACTGAACGTGGCATATTCTATAATCATATTTTATCACAGTTTTTGGCAAACATCTTTCAAAATATCTCGACATCAGTATTGAGATACAAGCAGCAAAGCTGAATATCCTCTTGAAAGGGCTGTTATATTGGCCTCTCATGTAGACGAAGATACTGCCTCTCTCTCCACCAAATAATTAAATAACTCTATAAGAAGACATACCCAATAGCATTTTTAAAAGAACTTATAAGAACCTTTCAAAGGAATCTGAAATGCTTTTCAGGCACAGTGTTTTAATGAATCTAAGAGTTATGATTGTCATTAGTGCTTCTAATTCCCATATAGGCTCCTCCAGAAGGACTCATTCCCTGTCAGAAATTATCCTAAAATAATCCACAATGTTCAACTTTTCCCTGTGTTCCAAACCTCTAAACGTCTGATAAATGTACCAAAGTCATAAAAATATATCCTCTTCTCAAAATTGAAAAGACCTACCCTTCTCCTTAATCGCATGCACACATGATTTTATGACTCTTGGCTTACATGTGTGCACTAGTACCTTATCGGCTCAGGGTGTCATCTTGGTGATGCCATTTGGCTGTGCCAAGGCTGCCTCTAACATCTTACATTTTCTTCAGAATGGTAGAGGAACCTCCTAATATTGGAGCAAGAGTTCTAAAACCCTTCATACTATTAGTCAATGGTGCAGGGTTACTGAGTATCCAAATTTTACCATGCCTTCAGAGGATGTTGACATTTTGGCGGATGGCAGGACACCCTACCACCTTCACCACAGCAAAGCACAATTTAAAGAGTTATGAATCTGACATTGGGCTGTGACATAGAATCTCAGTTCTCTCACTTGGCTCGTGGATGAGCTCAATGTGTTTCTCAAGAAATCTTGGTGAATAATGTGCCAGACGTACATCTATGTGCAAGGCAGACTTTGTGGCAAGGATCTATGGAGGAAATACTAAGCACCCTCTGAAAAGCTGATATATTATGTGGGTTGCCCATTTATGAAAACATTTAAAACATCAAGTTTAATCAGTTGTGAGTCTAATAATCCTAGTTTCATTGTGTTATGTTATGTTATATTGGTTTGTATAACGTACTAATCACCCAAGAGGGTATCCAGGCACTTGGGCATGTGTGTAGATTGTGGTCCCCAAGATGCTTATATGAATAGCCAAATCTTCAGCTTCTTGCATGTATAAAGCTACAGTTATAATACACATCCACCATCATTCAGCCAAAGCATTTTGTCCATATATAATTAGAACTTCTTTAGGGCAAGAGTGGAATAATTGTTTACCATAAGTGATATAACTCTGCTGCCCACTGCAAACATCGCTTGTTCTAATGATCGTGTGAAGAACCTGCACCAAAGTAAAGAGCAAATTAGTATGAATCACTGCAAAAGTTGGATCTATTTCATTAAATTTGCCCTGGTAAACCTACTCCAGTAATGTGCACAATTGTCTAGACTTGTGCCTGGCAGAGTAGGGTGTGTAGGGCCGCTAAACTGTTCAGTCCACATGCATTCTACACATCCTATACAGTTGAAGCTGCTTTCTACGGTGAAGTAGGATTTAGTCAAAATGTTCTGTACAATCTATTTGGCTAGACTTAAGCTGCCCAATAAGGTATTTTTCTTCTCAGTTTCTATTTTCCTTACTCTTGAATCAACTGGCAGGATTGGCATGGAAGGAACCGGTATCCAGCAACAGGACAAAATGACCTTTAAGAGTTCCCAATTTCAACAAAAAATCTTTTGGATACACTTTTACAACTATGTGAACACTGGGATAAACATTTTGGTGGCCTTGCAGATGGCGAGTGGTTGGAGGCCTTGGCATCCCCTCAGGAGGTGGCAGTTAGGGAAAGGTTCCATTTGGTACAGCTCCAAATCCTACACAGACAACAGATTGGTCAAAATGAGAAGGCAGGAGGACTTCACCTGTCATAGGCAGTGCGGGTGGGAGGGAAAGTTTTTTCATATACGCCGGGGTTGCCACACGATTTAATCCTTCTTGGAGAGGGTGGTGATGTGCATGAACAAAGTATTGAGTTGAACATCGCCTTTTCTGCTATTTGGTGTCTCCTGAGCATATGGGATGCAACAGACTTAAATAGAATGGATCAAATCTGGATGACATTGGGTAGGGTGTTTGCCAAACGCAACATAGCATGATCATGGGGGGGACATATTAACACCACTAGTAGCTGAGAGGAAATAAGACATAGATTGGTACATGGTGGCTGAAAAGATGGTCTACGAAAGCAGAGTCTGTAATACGTAGTGGGGGAAAGTGTGGGGAAAATGTAATGCTTATGGGGGCCCATGTACTGTACCTGCTGTAGCAGTTGCTGGGGGGACACCCCTTAATGTGACACCTTTATCCAGGGTATAGGAGGGAGGGGTGTGAGCTTCTCTTAACAATGAAGTATAAGTTATCCTAATCTCAAATGTGTATTTTTTTGCGAAAAGCTGACTGCTTATATGCCTGCCTTGGGCTATGTGAAGATGTACAAGCAGAAACCTATTCCAGTTTAGGAATTGTTGGGTCAGGGAACGGGGAAAGTTTGGCCAGTTTTACCTTGAAAAGCTCCTCTGTGCAACCTCCAACAGGCATACCTGTTGCCTCCACTCCATGTTACTTCTTTCATTAGTACTGAGGGTCTGATTTATGAAAAGTTAGCGCCGCCTTTACTTTCGTTGGGTGAAGAGAAAAAGAGATTCATTAGTGTAGCCATCTACATACCTTAGAGTAAGGTCCAGTACTCCAAGTGATCTAGTGCCAGCCACAATAGATTAGGTAAGTGCCAGGCTAGGCCTTCAGAACCCTGTAGATTTCATCTTTTCAAATTGACACTTGTGCCCTAATGAGAGAAACACGCCTAAAATAAACATATGATCCTGTAACATTCCCCTGGGAGAACATCTAGAAAATTAGCTGATTCTCACAGTTAAATGGGCATTATTGTTATGAATCAGGTCCTACAAAATCCAGAAATTCACTCGCTATGGTTTGCTACACAAACTGTAACTTGCAGTTACTCGACGAAAACCATAACTCGTCCCCCAAACAGTGTATGTGCAGAAAAGGAATCTGTTAGGAACAAGTGCTGGCAAGGCGCTACATATACATTGAAAAGTGTTGTGCTGCAAGCAGACCACTGAGTGATACCGAAGCCCAACGTGCAATATGTGGAGCTGTTACTAGAACAGATTCAGACACGTAGACTGGGTGGAGCCCTGATAGTTCAGCAGTTGTCATCAGAGGAAGGCTGAATCTCAATTAAATGCTCATTCCATAACCCCTGATGAGAAAGTGAACCAACACATTGGCCTGAGGTTAATTGGCACTATCTACCATCGTGAGGTTACTGCTAGACTTTTAAAAGCAGTAGCACTGTAGCTTGTTTATGGCTAGATTGTTCAAAGTCCATGGTAAGAAATAGGTGTGAGTAATGCCAGAGAAAGGTTATGACTGTTGTTGTAATCTGACTGAGAATCCAAGGAGTACATAAATCTAAATTAACTATTGTGCTTCACTCCTAACTCTTATCAGCGACGTAGCTTCAGGTGGTGTTTGGGGTGTTACACCCTGTAATCTGTAGTAAATAGTTGGGTACAAGTGCTTTCAGTTGGGTTATGTGTAGTGTCTGTCAGATTTCACCTGGAAATTTTACATGCCTATGCTTATAAAAACACACACTCTCTTCTATGTTTTGAAAGCCTTAAAAATGTTGATAGTTTGAAAAATATTTTTTTTTAGTACCACTAACACTCTGCACTTTTCTCTCTTTTCACCAATGACGGCTGCAGCAGATATCAAGGGGAGGGGCAGGCAGGGATGGGGGAATAAAAAAACAAAAATCTTACTTTATCAGTGCAGTTTCTCCAGCACAGCTGTGTACATGTGTGTTTGGCCGGCCGTCTGAGGCCGGCCAAACACTTATACGTACTTAGGTGCACTCTCTCCTCCTCCCCCCTCCCGCCTCCCTTCACATGCTGCTGGCTGAGCCAGCAGCTGAAAGATAAAACAATAGTGAAATATTGTTTTATCTTTCATCTCCTGGCTGAGCCAGGGGGGCAATGCTCCTTCGCCCTTGCGAAGGAGCAGCCTTTGCTTTCCACTGCCCCTTGAACTCCCTTATGGCCTGTTTCTCATGTAATGTGTTTGTAACAAGATGTCCCAGCATGATTGTTGGGAAATCTGAAGCTCACACCCTCCCAAACATATTGACCAAGCTATGCCCCCACAGCCGCGGCTCTGCAAATCTCATGAGGAGGGTCGGGAACCGAGGGGAAGGATAAAGAGACAGAGGGTGTAAAATAAATTTTAAGAAAAACAACTAACCTTACCACCATCTCTGTCTCCTGCCACCTCGCGCTCCTCTTCCTTCCATGTGGTGGCCCAGCATTCGCTGGGACCCCAGTACAGGCCAACAGCAATCTTGGCGCTTCTTACATGCTAAACATTGCACGCAAGCAGCATCAGGATTGGTCTGAGCGGCAGTCAGAGTACAGTGCAAAATTTGAAGCTTTGCAAGACATCAATTGTCTGCTTTTTTTAAATTAATATTCTAAAATGCTTCTTCATCCTTCTTAGAACAGTAAAATATGTTTTTTTAATATCCAAAGGAGGTGCTGAGGCATCATGGCTTATGGACATGCACGCACACGCATCAGCAGTCATCTTTAAATATATTTTCTTTATTGGAAAGACCATTCTGAGACATTCGTCCATGTGTGCACATGTAATGTACCTCAGTAGCAGCACCCTGGAATGGTTTTCTCATTAAAAAAAAAATTCAAGATGACCATCCGTCCATTCACATGCACGCACATGCATTTTCATTTTGTTAATGCCGAAGCATACAAGTGCTGCCAAAGTCTAAAACTCAACAATAATCTTTTAAAGGCAAGGCCAATTGACTTTTCCAAAGTGTGTTCTTTTTATAATGATTTAGCCTTTAAAACCCAATTGATTATGAAATAAGGCCCCAAATGAAACCATGACTTTGTGTCTGTGAGTGCCTCCTGCTCATTGTAAGCAAGAACAATTAGAAAATAAACTGTAAGGTCTACTCTGACCCTTTGACTTAAAGCACCGAAGCTTTTTAGCCACAATCTTAATTATCATTAAATGAGTCTGTATGTATATTTTGATAGGAAGAGCATCAAGGCTGTAAACCTCTCAGAGTCACTTGAAACTCCTACTCAGTTTCTTTGTTCAACAACTACAGGCTAAGAACATGGAAATATATCGATTTTGTAGGTTGGCCGAACCTATGTTTATAACTATCCTCAACCACTGCAATGACTCATAGCTTTCTTCAAATGTACTTGCTTAAATTTATAGTTGTCCATACTTTGAAAAAGTCTCTATCTCTTACAAAACAAACACCAGACTGAACTGAGATAGTCCCTAGTGATGGTTCAACTGGATTACTGTAACCTGATAAACACAGGTTTACCAACATAGCTGATGGATGAAAGGTTTAAATATTAGATAACCAAACTTCTCTAAACCCTCAGACACAAAGATCACTGTTAAAAGTATTTATACTACCCACAACAACTATGTAAACAGGGCCTGGGTAAGCCTGCAAAAGTTGCCTCCCCATTTCATTTCAGACAGAAGCAACACTCATTCAGCTCTACCTGATTATCAACAAGTCTACCGATATCAGAATGGAAAGGCAGATCCTTAGTCATCCAGGAGCCTAGAATATAAAATGCTTTAAACCCCATCTTGAAAGCAGAGGTCAACCAAGAAGTTCCTGAAAACAGAATTCTGTAAGGCAGACTTCGTACTAAAGCTTTTTGATGATGAGAGTAGCGATGTATAGAGAGTAGGTGTATCTTTAACCCAGATTCTATTGGAATTTAACACTTTATTATGAAACTTTGTTTCAAACCCTTAGACTGTAACTAATCCTGACCTAGATATTGCAACATGTAACTCAAATTTGGGACCAACAAAAATAACAGAAACTACTTTAAGATCTGTTATAGACCTTTCCTTTAGCCATGCTGACGTGAGAAAACATCATCATATCTCTGTCTGGAACTAACTACTAATGAAAATGTTACCTTAAGTATATCTACAGATGATATTGACAATTGTTCTCCTTGTTTTAATTCAGGCCATTCAAAAGACAACTCAGTGCTCTCAAAGGGTACCCAAAAAGGTGAATCAATTTAGAGCTCTTTAAATGTGGAAGCAATGCCTAAGCTGCCCAGGCTTAAAATGCTATCCTTAGTGCAGACAACATTTGCAGATATGCTGAAGGCCATGTTATTAATAAACATCCAAAAAGCAAAACAAATTGTTCTACACAGGGCCATGACATCAGGGATTATTCATGGATCTTACAATGGCATAAAGGGGAGTTTGGAAGCTCCAAACACAGCAACACATCTAGGAGACAAGGATCCAAATGAATCATGGAACTCTTATGTCTCCAAATACAGCTAAAGTTTTTAGAAATGCAACACCTTATTTCCTAAGTTAATAATTAGAGATAAGAAAGGTCTTGCTTCTAATTGCCAGACTTACAACCCCTCACAGAAATGACCAAGTCTTCGTAACACAAGCCTCACCCAAGATAAGGGATAGCCGACACAAATCATTATGGAAAATGGAAAGCCCGTGGGATAGTAAATAAGCAAACAGCCAAGTTTCAGTGAATCCTCAGATCCCCATATCACAATTTCTCCACCACTGCGGAACACTACTGACCTCCTGTGTTTTAAGCCCAAAAACAAGGAGAAGTGGAAATCTAAATTTTGTTCCCTGACTTGAAGAAGGCTGCTTGCGACTTTTCAAGTCACAAAGCCCATATAGACATGAGTTCTAAATGTAGTGGGTATTTGTTTTGTTAAAGGGTGCAAGGTCAGAAAAAGGCCTGTTCCATTCAACATTTGTTGCCTCAGCAACCAATAAAAAGAGACAGGACAGAGCTGAGCACAATTGATACTGAGCAATGGGAAGGGCTAAGAGAGGCTGGAAACTTAAAAACTCAAAACTGTTCCTCCTCTTTTAACAAAGCGCGGTTGTTTAGTTTCCACCCAAATAGGGCAACATGACACCCCCTGGCACCAACGTCATAAAATGAGAAGTATCCCATGACTGGCTACACCTACCTAGAGAAACAATTACAGTCACAGTAAGAAATTATGGGCCAGATTTACAAAGCCCTTGCACCCCTTAGCACCACATTTGCGAGATTGTTTTGCCGCAACTGTGATGCTAACGAGCCACTACCATAGCGCCATATTTACAAGGTGGCACAAACTAGATTTGCGTCATCTTGCAAACCCTTTGTGCCACATTATGCATAATATATGCATGATGTATGCAAAGAGAGTATTCCCTCGTTAGAGGGTCGCTAAAAATGGTGCAATGGAATCTACAAGATATTTCTAGCACTATTTCTAGCATCATTTTTAAAGCCTGCTCAAAGCAGGCGTTAAAATGAGGTTCCCACAGATTTCAATGGGCCTCTTAATACTATACTGGATTAGCATCACTTTTTTTACGCTAATCCTAGCAATAGTACCATGGTGCGCCGTATCCCATGGTGGCATTAGGGGACGCAAGTGGACCACCTTCTTGTAAATCTGGCCCTATGTTTGACAATGCTTCAAACTTTAGATCCTCTCCTCCCAGGCCTAATATCTGGCATGAGAGCAGCCCATGGGGCATGATTGATTGAGTGATTGTTCCTAGGTGGAGAAACAGTCCACAAATCCTAATCCTGATATGGAATGCTCATGGTTTTAGAACAGTGCTGAATTAAAAAATATTGCTAGAAAAGTTGGGCAAGTATTCTATCATGTGTATCAGTGGCGCCTCCTCCGCTATGGTGGAGGAGCGCCGCCCCCCACCAGCAGCAACCGCTGTAAATCCTTTAACAATCAAAGGATAATAAACTCGGTTTATTATCCTTTCATTGTTAAAGGGGAAGGCATTGGGGGTGATGGGACTGGGGGAGTGCACTGTGCACTTCCCTGAGTGCGCATTTGCTAGAATTGTTATAATCCTTGAAACAACTTAAAATTGGATTTTAGTAAGTTTTACCTTGTTAAACAATTCTCGAAATGCCTGCTGTTCTATTGTATGTTTTAATTTTTATATGCCCCCAAATGTGTGTCAAGTTTCATTGAAAATATTATGAAATTTGATCATGACCTGTCGGATTTAGGAAGTCAATATCCTAAAATGCCCTGTATGTCAATCCATTCTCTACAGACATTATGCCAAATGAGGTGCTATTTCCATTTAGTTCCACCTGAACTGGATTACTTGAGCGCAGCTCTTGGATCATAACCAGTAGACCATATGGAATATTATAAAACTTTAGTTTATTCCATAGGAGGTTCTGGTCCACCATGTCAGAAGCAGCCTGAAAAACCACAAAACAGCAGCATAACTTGCCAGTTTTTACTATGGTTTTTCTTGCCAGAGACCAAAAGCACCATGCAGTGGTCTATTTTAAAATAATTTGCCACAAACCCACTGTATCAAAGCAATGCCTTGGTGCAGTATTCTAAATATTTAAAGGGGGTTATACCAGCAATTTTCTAGGAGATATCAAGCAATGAAATCACACAATGATTAGGTCAACATGACAATCATTTGTTTTAATAAATTGGTTTAATAAAGTTCAAATCAGGGATTTCACTCTTCATTATAACACACTAAAAAAGAGGCTTAACGCTGAGGCAGAGTACATGTGGTCAGCATAGAATATTGTGGTAGGAATGCTGTCAGAGCCTCCTCTTGAACACGATTCACAATTTTAATAGTCTCTGTAATAAATCCCACCTTCTAAAGCTGAAATTGGGCTGGGTATAAACAATACTGAATATCCTTAGAATAATGTGCTTCTTCTAAGTTTTTTTATATAAAGCAGAGATATACCAAACCAATTTATTCTCAGGCACTGAGTACTCTAAGCTATATCGGTTTATACATTTAGCACATTATTTCAAAGGAGCCAGATGTGTTTTAATTTTCTTGTACATTTGCTTCTTTCATTTTAGACCACCTGACCTAGTAGAACTGAACTTTCTTTCGAAATGTGTGAAATTTGTTTCTCCTGCTCTTCAGCTCACAGATGTTACCAAGACAATTTGTTTTAATCAATTTACTGTACTCTGAATTTAGTTCCTTACTCAGGTTATAGTACTGAGTGTCCCCATCACATGAGTACTCTGTTAATGAGCAGGTTGCATGATTCAAAGCTAAACGTTCCAGAAAAGCATTCAAATTTATTTTCAGCTCTAATCTTAATTTGCCTGAATTATCATCAGAGATTTTGACTGAGACCATAAACAAGATCTAGATGTAAATCAGAATTCACAGTTTTAGTACATTGTCCCTTAAAATGTCCTTTATAGTGAGATGATCACTAACTCCAAGGTCTATCATGGTAAACGTTTCCGCAAACTTAAAATGTTCACATGAAACAAAATAATACTCAGTTGGGGCAATTTGCTTGCCAATTCTGAATGTATCACTAACAGGGAAACCATGGTAAAAGCAGCCAATGAGATTAACTAGGTTCAGTTTCTCTAGAAGTATTATCCCTTCTTTGGCCTTATTTAGGCAGTTCTTTGCCACTGAGATTAAGATTGGTATCCCAAGGAATGACAATTGGTCAGACATTTCTTCAACAACGTAAGTTAGAGAGTTTTAAATTATGTCCCCATGTTATTAAAAGCATAGATAATAGATATGGACATCTTAAGTAAGACAGGTCATGGCTTGTTCCAAGAATCTGTTTGTGCCTAGGACCACTGGAGAAGTTTAGGTTAACATGCGAGAACCCTTCAAGCCACAAGTAAGTGTTTCCTATGCTGCAGCAGTCACAGCATAAAACCCCTTATTCCTTTGAGCATTTTTACCTTATTACTTTAATTCTGACCTCCTTATAGGCAAGCGATATTAAGGTCTGAAAATCTGTGGGTTGCCAAGGGGTCCTCTTCTTATGAGGATTTTTTAGATTACGATGATAGCTGAAGGACATGACCAATGTACTTTTTAGGAAAGTTTTGCTTTGTGGCACTTTTGCACATAATCACGGACTGCTCACCTGTGTGAGATCTACATTATCAGCATGCATTTCAAATACAAAGCATTAGATCTCCATGTGAATGTGTTCAGCATGTCAATACACTGAAAGAACACTTGCTGTTGGGTATCAACATTATTATACATGTAACCATTTGTTTATGTTTATGTTTGTCTTTTCGTAGGCTATAGTGACACCAATGTTAGTCTCCTGAATAGGGGTGAAGGAGTGTAGCTTGGCTGTGCCACTGCATCTCTGAAATAATAATGCAAAGGATGGTCACTTTCTAGTGGTCAAAATTTGGTGGTCACATTTTGTATAACATGATGAAGTGTTTTTGTATAATTACTGCACTGCAAAGTATATGAGTGGTGTGTACCATTGGATATAACATTTAAGTAAGGTTTCATGCATATCTATTTGAAACTAACACTTTGAACGTATTATTCTGAATGATCATTTTGTATATTCTCAAATGTAATGCTTAGAATTAATTGAATCTGAAAATATATTCATGTTTTATTAACTTGGCTAGAGTGAAGGCCTACACCCATATCTTTCTTTTCACAAATAACTTTCAATGTGGAATTTGTTTTCTTAAATGTTTTCTCTCTGAGATGCAGGTGTTAGGAGCTGATACAGAGTTAACAAGAAGTGTATTGTGTGAATTATTTAAGTTGACAGCTGTAATCTTTTTATTTAGCAGAGACCAAAAAGTATCAAGATTGGATGTGTGAGGTCTCTGAATGTTGTAACTTTTAGTTAAAAATGATTGGGGGTTCAATCAAGAACCTTCGACTGTGATGTCATCGTCTTGGCAAACTGTGATTTAAAGAAGGTTTAGTTAGTAAAAGATCACGTCCTTTCCTACCCTCAGAGCTGAAAGGACCCTTCAGAAGTACAGACCTCATACTTTAATTTTATGTGGCTTCATGCCACATGCACCTCTCTATACAGAATATTCCACAGAACTTTTGATTGCTGACCTTTCTCAACTAATTTAAATATAATTAGAATAGTTTAGGGTTTAGTTTAAATGGTTAGGCAGGAGAGGTTGGTTCTGGTGACCACAAACTACATAATTTTTCTGATTTTCTGTATTGTGGCAATCGATGTTTTGGTCTTGTATATGCTGACTAAGTTTAATCTTGTACGACGCTTTAATTCTCCTTTGGTGATTTTATATATCTATACTATTGTTTTGAGTCTCATTTATGTAAAATTGACCTTGAGTCTGTAATAAAGCCCCTATGAATCTCAGATTTTGCTTTGAATATTATTGTGTGGCAATTGGGTTGCACAGACATTGTTTAAATAATTTGATAACTGTTACTCCGTACCCCTCGGAACTGAGAAGAAAAGATTCATTGGATGTCAAAAATAGAGAGAGGGCCCCAGGCTCCATCAGGGGCAACAACCTTTGGGTATTATTACAGAACTGCATACATTACTTATCAGGTAATTGTTTCTCTATCCATTCTTTCTGAATCTATGAGCTTCTTATGTAGATTAGGCACACATTTTGGTCCTGAGGAATTGCCATATCCTATTGGGGACGATTTAAAGCAAGAAACAAGTTGATCTTTTTAGATCTTTGGTAATATTGACACTCTCAGTGGTCTACTTTTGTTTTCAATCTTAACAAAGGCTTCCCATAACTAAAACATGTTTTAGGGAATATCTAGTTCATTTTAACCTTTTCCACTTTCCACTTCCTAATCACTTAATTGACCAATCTACTTTATGAAAACACTAGGGCCACACTAACCTGGCCCTCTAGGTTTCTGTGAAAGTTATCTCAGGCAAAGACCCTTTAGAGGGGTCCATTGGGCATTGCAGCACCGACCCAACGAGCAGCACAGACTGATGATGAAGCATGCCACCATTTGGAGGGTGAGCTTTTGTGCTCCACAACTATTCTGCCTAAGATATGTTCAGAAATGTATGAACTATATATGATTTGGACAACGTAACTTCTTAATTCTCCTCGGAACTGCACACTTTACCTTTATTTGCATTGTATATTTGGGAGGATGTCTACTGGACCATCAAGCCTCTCTTCCCCTCCTTCCATAGATTCGCTGGAGACTCACCTGCTCAGCACTACAATACCCTCTATGGTGATAGTGTTCGTTACAAATCTGCATAACAATATATACTAATGCACTACTTAGAATATGCACCATGTACATACACACTTCTTTAACAAAGAGTATGCAAACCTGAATGCCTGCACTATTAACCAGTCTGCAAATGTACCCTTAAATCTAAGTTAGCACTTCTTTAGGTGAATTGGTAATTTCAAATATACACACATATGCCTGGTTCTATGATGGACTAATGCACTGTCATATTTATAACTGATGTATTTTAGACTTTTTAACACTTTTAGATTACTATCTAAAGCTAGGCATGCTAGACCCAGTGCTTTGGATTTAGCACATATACAACTATATCAAATGTATCCTGCCTGTAACACATCAGCATGTAAGGAATGCTTGCTATAGTTCAGTGCAGTTCAATTCTTCATTCAGCATATTAGAGTGGCCATTAAAGTACATAAAGCTCTTTACCAATAAAAGTATAGTAAACAAATAAATCACATAAAAGAATAGAAACATTTTCCAAATCCCCAAATTCATAATTCTTCCAGCAGTAAACATTTTCCTACATATATCGCTCCCCAGGTATAATGTGCAGTGTTAAAAAAGATCAATTGATTTTCAAGTGCAAAAATATAGCTAATAGCTGCCTTATAGCTCCTTATGTTTTTGCAATGAAGATGGGTTTTAAAAATGCCCTTCTTCAAACCTTTATAGAAACCACAAAAGAAGATAGAGGGCCTGATCACAACTTTGGCGGAGGGGGTTAATCCGTCCCAAATGTGACGGATATCCCGCCCGCCGTATTACGAGTCCATTATATCCTATGGAACTCGTAATACGGTGGGCGGGATATCTGTCACATTTGGGATGGATTAACCCCCTCCGCCAAAGCTGTAATCATGCCCAAAGTGCTGTGTTCTCTGTGTTGAAACACCATCACAAGGGCAAGGGATCAAGGCTGGCATTCGCTTCTTCATTTCAGAGAAGGCCACTAAGTAATGTACAGTACCTATCTATAGTCTAGTTAAGACATAACGATGCTGAAGATTGGTCACCCAGCTCAATTAAGTTTTGCAACCCTCAAAGACGTGGGGTTTATTTACAAGCACCTTGAGCCACTGTGGCATTATTTTGTTTGGTGCTGCATGGTGCTATGAAGTCCTCTAAAGTGCACCACATTTACAAACTGGCGCAATGGGACCTGTTTGTAAAGCCTAGTGCCACATTATACCTGCACCAGGTATAATGTATGCAAGTTAGGCGTTCCTCAGTTAGAAGCCACGCAGAACTGGTGCAGTGAAATTCCACAAGATTTCACAGCGTCGTTCTGCGCCTTCATGCAAAACGCCTGCTCTGAGCAAGGCTTCTTAAAATGGGAGCTTTCCATGCTGGATTAGTATCATTTTTTGAACACTAGTCTAGCAATGCGTGACAGCGCCACAGATGTGTCAGAATTTCTGATGCATCTGTGGAAAATGTGCACAATGGAGCCCTGTATAGTAAATACATTTCTACCACTGTGTCATTAGGAGGGTGCAGGGTAGCGCAAGAAATCTGACGCATCAGAGCAAATGCATCAGATTCTTGTAAATGAAAGCCATATGTCAATTAAAAGGCTGCCATATGCTTCCTCACTTTCTTTCAGACCCTATGTTCCTGCCGGGATCTTAAAAAGGATGTCTTAATGACACTCTTCTCCAAGCTGAAAGATTTTTGGACATGTGTGAGTGATTCATCAATATAAGCAAGCCAGGGGATTCTAAAAGCATGTTCCAATGCTAATCAATCTATAATTATGGATTTGGTAAAACCAGTTTCCATTTTTAACCAAATAGACTGATATAGTAATATTGGTTTCAATGCTAGTGTATCTTCTGCAAAATCCATCCCCACCTCATATATCATAAATGAGTCTGTAGAGGCTGGTATGCACAATAGCCGCCTAAGGAAATCATTCCCCTTTATCTGTAGAAGATTGCACGAAGCGTAGTCCCACATGCTCCCGCCAAATGTAACAGTGGCCACCCCTCTCACCTTGTATACTACCACCATTTCTCTGACTGGACGGGTATCTACTTTATGTGCAAATCTAAAGGACCCTTCAGAAATTTCACTCATCCTAAGTTGAGTATTTAAAATCTGATGGCTCCAGGATCAAGTACTACTAAATAAGATTCCAAGATGGCTAAAAGGCATTAACGTTCGTAATCGGTGTATCCCCAATAAAAACCAGCTTACACTTCTTAAGTTTTCTCCCACAAGCCATTGTATATACGTTTTTGCCTTATTGATCTTCATCTTCCTAGATTCCGTGAACTTCCCAAAAGCGTCCATCAGCCTCTGTAGGCTGACTGGCATCCTTGATAATAGGACAGCATTGTCTGCATACAATAGAGCTGGAACCGATCGAACCACCACCATGGGCACCTGCAGAGACCAAAGGGAGTTGTGCACCCCATTGATAAACAGTGAAAAAAGGAACAGGGCCAATAAACAGCACTGCCTGATTCCCCTCTTGATTTTAAACAATGTGGAACACTCCCCTTTTGGGCCATAACAAACCCTTGAGGATAAATTCTCATATAGTTGTGCAAGGAAATTAACTTTATCAATTCGGGCTCCCAGAGCTGTCAACATGGACCAAACAATTCAGTGGTCTACCAGATCAAAGGAACTACTTAGGTCAGCAAAGCATAAATAAAGGTACCCTTACTTGGCTTTAGTGCACCTCCCTATGAGTAAATCAAGATTAATACACTGTTCCATTGACCCCAAGCCTTTCCTGAACCCATATTTCACCTTGGTTATTATGGAATTATCCTCAACCCACTCCTCCAACCTACGCAAGAGCACCTTGCCCATTAATTTAGCTGAGAATTCCAAAAGGGAAATGGGACAATAGCACTTAGGGTCTGCTTTGTTGCCTTTTTTACATATGGGGATTATAATTTAAACAGCCCAAGGACTGGGGATCGAGCTTTCAACTTCCGCATTAAGTACTCTGGTTAGAATGGGGCCCCACAGCTCCTTTTGGGCTTTGAATGCATCAGCAGGTGCCCCATCTGGTCCCAGGGCCTTCTCATCAGCACTCATGTCAATAGCAAGGAGTACCTTCTCCGGAGGAATAAACAATGGGGGCTGATTCCTAGGATGTTCTCCCTGGCCACTCCCTAAATGCACAACATCCAAAGAAGAAGCAAAAATGTCAGAGAAGTGGCTAACCCATGCTTCGCAAGGTACATAAGAGCTGAGATCTGATATCGAGTGGTCCCTGCAAAAGGCTGCATTGACAGTACTCCAAAACAATATCAAATCATTTGTTTCAGCAGCTTTAACCAAATCTGACCATGCTTCCTCCCGTAATTCTTTTTTCCTAATAACAATTAACTGTTTATAATTTGTACTTAGATTTGTGATAAGATGGTGGTCCCCGGGGGAGCTGTGTCATACATTCTTCAACTGTTTGATGCCTGGATACATGCAAGATTAAACAAACCCCATTTACTGACATTACCATGTCGAGGAGCCATGTACCTAGTGTGGTAAATGACTCAACAATCATTGTAAAAGCATCCAGCATTTTACCGAGGTCCACCATTCTCCAAGGCAAGAGTTAAAACCAGCACGGTTCGTTGTCAGCAGTCCATGCAATAGTCTGTCCGGATTAATTCCATACCTCTCGGTCTGATAAACTAAATGTATCTAAAAACTAAAGGATTATGGTCACTAACCGCTGTCAGGACACTGTGAATGGACCTTATCATGTTCCTTGCAAAGTGAGACACCAATGCATGATCAATAATAGCATGCACCTCTCTGCCAGTAAATACTGGGACACAACTACCATTATCTATATCACTACTTCCCAAAAAATGAGATCATATTTAAAAATTAATTAATTCAAGACTTTTCCACATTTGTCATGACAGAAATGCTGGGTTCAGTTTCCCATAGCATCGTTCATATCACATACTCGACTAGCAGAAAAGGAGCACTTCTGGATGTTAAAATCTCCTACCCAAAGGATAGTATGCCTTGAGATTAAGAATTTAGCTATTCCTGCATCTAATGCATGGACAACATTGCTGCGTGTAGCATCAAAGACATTGTTATAGTAATTAACCACAACCAGATCTGGATCTTGCTTAGGGGTCAGCCAAAGGAGTAATGCAAGGAATAAAACAGGTACCACCTTCCTTATAACAACTGATAGGAAATTTGAAACTAAAATCTGTAGGCTCCCTTTGGCCCATCCAGCTGGAGAAGGAGTTGCACCTAAGAAGAACTATGTGAACCCTTCTATATGGTATGGACTAGTACACCAAGAGGTATATTTACAATAAAGTAGTGCAGCCCTGTACTGCGCCAAAATTGGCAGTCCCGGGCTGCATCACTTTAGAAATGCAGGGATGCACCGTATTAACAAGAGTACAGTGAACTCTTGTGTTTCCCTTTGCGCCAGGGCTAAATTTGCTGCCGAGCGCCAACGCAGCCATCCTTGCACCATGGTGCAAGGATGGCTGTGTTGTGGGGGAGATTGTTTTTGTGTCTGAAGGGGCACCATCCTGCACATAAACAATCTTCAATGATGATGTGCTCTTTCTGCGGCACGCATAGAAAGAGCAAAAAACAAGGAGAAATGAAAACATTTCTCCTATGTGCGCCATGCTAATGCCATTCCTGGAGTTGTGTTAGTTCTTCGCACTGCCTCAGATTTACAAAATCCCTTAAATCTGGGACAGCGTCAAAAAACAATGGGTGTTGCAGTAGAATGCCCACAGCAACACCCATTGCATGCCCCTTCCACGCAAAGTACTGCCTGTGAAGGGGCTGTATTTACAAGGTGGCATTAAGCCACAAAAAGTGGCTTAACGTCGTCTTGTGAATATGGTGCAGTGCACATCGCCACAGGAGCATCACAAAAAGTGATGCTCCAGTAGTGCTAGCGGCTTGTAAATATGCCCCGAAGTCTCTTGAATACGAATAATACTGAAACCCAAAATGATAATGAACCAGTCCGGAGAGCTCATTTTACTTTGAAGCCCACATATGTTCCAGGATGTAAAATTACATGCCCTCTTCTGCCCAAAACATTGCATTTCCAAGCAGACATTAGATTGGGGTAGTTCTTCCTGGATAATCTGCACAATATCAAGGGACCCTGAACCCACCAAATTGCCAATCACCATAGGATTACAACATCCTGTGTCAGCTAGTGGTAAAGGACCACTACTAGGGCTCCTCCTAAGACCTTTTCTCCTGGACCCTATAGGGGTTTGCGTCACTGCCAGTTAACCTGGGAGAGGCAGGGCCCTTGGTTACTGGGAGTCAATAATTTTTTGTAAGGAGCTGAAGACATGAAACTTGGTTGATAGTGGGATAGTGGAGCCAGAAGGATTAGAATATAGCCTTAGAGCCCGCCGTAGCAGGCTATACGGGCCATTAAAGGCCCGCTCCAGCGTTAACAAGGGAGCAGGAACTTAATTGCCAGTATACAATGGTCTATAAGGCTATTAGAACATTCTGCCACTAGAATGTTCTAATAAATAAAACAAAGTCCTCATGTAGCCCAAGGGGATAAAAATCCCCTCAGGCTCCGAGAGGCCTTTGTTCACAGTTGTTGCTGTGAACAAAGAACATTGGAATGTTGACCTCAGGGCTTTTACCAGCCAGTAAAAACCCACAACACTCCATTGTCTCCAATGGAGCTTCCAACGTTCCAATGTTCTAATTAGGATTAAGATAATTTTGCAAAATTTGATGCGGACAATAATATGAGCCATAAATAATATGCCTGAAAAACACTGAAGGGGAGAATATTCCTGCCAAAAGGGGTAAGTGGCACCACTCTTGCCAGCAACTTTTCCGCTTGACTTGGTTGTCTAAAATGAATAATAATACAATTCCTCTTAAATGTCCTTTCAGCAGGGCCAATCCATCCTACTCACTTCAACATCAACTGGTTGGCTTTTGCAACAGGGAAGATAAATTGAGTGTGCGCCATTGTAGAACTTTGTTCCACAACTGGTCTGAGGTTTCAGTTGCACCAGGGGCCAAGGGTGGAACATTCACCATTATTGCAACAAAGTGGTAGCAAGCTAGGATAGGTTAATAGTTACATCATTCAGTCCTTCCACAGTTTCATTGTCTCTTCCATTAGCCAAGGTGTGTAAGCGAGGGCCAGGATGGGTCACGTCCCAACAATTAACTTAACCTCTCTGTCCCACAGTAGCTGGGAAATCCAGCTGGGACTCCAGCTACCTGGCACATGATAAAATTCCCTCCCTGGGCATGGTACACCTACATCAGATAATCTTGATGCTTCAATTGCCACAGTGGAGGAACAAAATGGTTGTCACCCATCGTTAGACCCTTAGTACAGCCTGACCTTTCATCCGTGTTGTTGACAATCACGGTAGATGCCTTGTGAACAGATCCTGATTGGCTCAAATCCACACATCCATTGCCCCAAGATTGACACATTCTAAATATGCGTAGGGAATCTTCAATCATATTCAAGAGCTTAGTGTTGGGTCCTAACAAGCTTCCCATCAGCCCCTTCAAACTGTCCAGGTGCAAATTGTATATGATCACATATAATACACAGTGGCTGTTGCACGTAATATTGAAAAGTATATGAAATGTTGTACTTATACTATTTTCAAATGTCTGAATGCCATCATATGCCCATCTACACATCCCACAATGACTGCATTCGTAAAAACCCTTGGTTCGTGCTGTTAGCCAATCTTCAATGGGTTTCTTAGTTAGATAGCTGGGACATAGCATACACTTAAGGCTCCTACACTTGCAGTAAGTAAAGTAGGTCTCTGGGAAATATGCTTCCTCAAACTGATATCTGCCTATAATACATGCCAAATATTTGCCCATAAGTTTCAATAACAAACCGGACATCTGAGTAAAGTCCACAATACATCGAACTTTCTCAATTTTACTTTTCTTAGTGTGTTTCAGTGTATCTCCCCTAGGCATTTTCATTACTTTTTCACAGGCTTTTCTAAAGGTATGTTGGTCATAACCTTGTTGTGCAAAACATGTTCCCATGTCCTTAAAACAAAGCTGGAAATCCAAATCCTTACTACAGCTTCGTCTAGTCCGCATCATCTTCCCAAATGGTATGGCCATATTTGATGTCTTGGGAGTGCACTGGTATCATGCAGTACTGAGTTCCATGAAGTACTCTTACGATGCAATCTGCTGTGTATCTGGTGGTTCGCCATAAACATTTCGACATCTCGTAAAACTGTTTTAGTTGGACTATGTTGACATGTAAACCTTAAATTGGCCAAGTTAGAGTTCAAATATTCACAAAATGTGTCTAATTCCGATATACTGCAGTCCAAATCATGAGGCAATCATTAATGTATCGTTCCCAGTATAATATGGAGGTGTTCCATTGTGCACCTTCCAAACCCCAAATGAGTTCCTTTTCCAAGTGTCCCACGAATTCATTTGTATAGGAAGGAGAGAGTCTTGATCTCATGGCTACTCCTTGTTTCTGTTTATACCACTCATTATTGAATAAAAAGTAATTATTGTATAGAATCAATTTGGTCATGGTCAATAGCATTTCTGTATATCCCCATAGACTTGGTTCAAGAAATGTCTTAATGTTGAAATACCAAAATCATGTTTAATGCTTGTGTACAATGAGATGACATCTAATGTAACTAAAGTCATCCCTGGTTCCCATTGAATATCTGCAAGAATACTCAAAATATGTTTGGTGTCCTTTATATATGATGGAAGATTCCGTACCTATGGTTGTAGAAATACGCCCACAAATTCAGACACTCTTTCTGTAGGGCCTCCTATGCCCGAAACTATAGAGCTGCCTGGTGGAAAGGGTAGGTTCTTATGAATCTTGGGAAGAGTGTATAAGCATGGATATCTAGGTTGTGTCACCCACAAGTACATATAGTCATCTCCATCTAAGAGGCCTTCCTCAAACCAGCCCTTTAATGATTTAATAATATTGCTCATCAGATCTAGTATCGTATTGGAAAGTAGTTTCTCATAACATGTAGGATCTCATAACTATGTGTAGACCTCCCGTTCATAGTCTGACCTATCCATGACTACAATATTTCCCTCTTGGTCTGCATCCTTTATGATCACATCACCGTTTTGTTGTAGATCCTTGAGGGCAGTTCACTTCTCATGACTAAGATTTCTACTATGGCCATGATTTTGTGTCTTGATTTTTCATTCCCCTTTAGCTAGGTCCCTATAGACCAATTTATGAAACGGCAAATGTGTTCCCACTTATTAGGTTTGGTGTCCATTTCGATTTTGTTTTCAAACCACCGGCAACCGTATCGGAATGTATATCCAATTCCGAGAGCACCTGAGGAATTGTAATCAAGTCTTGGAAATCAGGGTGGCAGTATCATATATGTCTTGTATAGTGAGTGGACTATATTCCATTCTGGTTTTACTAGAAGTATTGTCTTTCTTAGTTGTAATATTAATTTCAAGGTATTTTTTCAGTTTCAAACGCCTAATAAACTTAAATAAATCAATCTTTGATCAGTATATTTCACCTGCATTTTCTGGGCAGAATCCTAAGCCTATATTTACTAGAGACATGGTGCCCTGAGACAAAGTACTATTTGACAAGCTTACCATAGTTAATGTTTCCACCGGAACACTTTCTATTTCCTTTTGTCCCATGACCTTGTTCTCATTCTTTTCTTTTCACCTAATGTTCCCTCCTCTTTTTCCTCTCTGTGTTTTGAAGGGATATCCTTTCTCCAAGTTTGTTCTCGGTGTCCCTGTTTGATTGTCTGTACCTCCCTTAAAAAAGACTGAGAATTATCTTTTGTGACCTCTGTGTGAGCCGATGTTCCCTCCCCCATATCAGAGTCACTTTCGCTAGTTGGTGGAGCACTTAGAGAGGTCATTTCAGAACTTTGAGATCCTGTCTCTGCTGACTGTATTTTGTTATACCCCTTATAAGATGATCACATCTTTTAGAGAAAGTAAATATTCTACCACTTTTATAATCTATTTCATCCAGTTTTAGTTTCTTTGCTTTCCTTTCTGGAATCTCATCCTGATGTCTTCTGACTATTTCATCCAGTATTGCATAATTCTTACTAATTGCTTCCTCTAAATCCAATTCTTTTATCTCATTTTCTAAGGTCAAAATCTCTGTTTGTAGGCTAGAGACCTTTCTGCCTGCATTCTCAGTCAGAAAATCCATATCTAATAGAGCTTGATGTAAGTTATTTTTCCCATGTGCCCAAAAGGTCATCGTCTAAATCGTCAAATGTGGGAAAGATCCATGATCTTAGTCCCCTCTGCATTCTGTTAGGTTTAACATATTGTCGTAAAGTAGCTCCATCCCACCATATCGATATTTCATTCTTTTTTAGTTTTTCCACCTTGATTAATTTATCCCTCAAACCATCCTTGGGTTTCTGGTTCCCATTCCAACCTTTTGCATTCATATCATTACCTTTTTTCTAGGCTACTGAATAGCTCCTCCGCTATCTTAGTACGGTCCATATTCTTAACTCCTTAAAATCAAATCAATCATCAACCACAAACTTGAATTCTTTCTGGGGGAATAAACTTTTGAGATTCGATAGAGGTCACTCACATTGACAAGTAAATAAGACAAAGGAGAAGACTGCTTACATAAGTATGATTGTATAGGTAATTTTGATGACATTTACTTTAATTTGACTTTGAACATGTGCCTTGGATTTCATTCAAATTGTCAACTCCTTTTAGAGGGGAAATTTGAGGGAGTAGGGTGGATCTCCTCTTCCAGGAGCACCGAATATATACAGTCTGTGTTTGATCTTGGTGAGAAACAGAGAGCTCCATCACCTACAAAACACCCATCTATTTGTTTGATGCTATTATTATCAGTCATCAGGTGTCGTAATAGTTCATATCTACATCCAGCATTTAGCACTGACACCATGTGCAATGCCACAGAACTCGACTTCATGTCCTGGACAAGTGCAGAAAACAACCAGCGCATCATAAAACATTACAACTTAACATGATCCTTGCACCGCTGCCTCACATGCAGTGCAACTTACCATAGACCTGAGGATAAATACAGGGAGTGCAGAATTATTAGGCAAGTTGTATTTTTGAGGATTAATTTTATTATTGAACAACAACCATTTTCTCAATGAACCCAAAAAACTCATTAATATCAAAGCTGAATATTTTTGGAAGTAGTTTTTAGTTTGTTTTTAGTATTAGCTATGTTAGGGGGATATCTGTGTGTGCAGGTGACTATTACTGTGCATAATTATTAGGCAACTTAACAAAAAAAAATATATACCCATTTCAATTATTAATTATTACCAGTGAAACCAATATAACATCTCAACATTCACAAATATACATTTCTGACATTCAAAAACAAAACAAAAACAAATCAGTGACCAATATAGCCACCTTTCTTTGCAAGGACACTCAAAAGCCTGCCATCCATGGATTCTGTCAGTGTTTTGATCTGTTCACCATCAACATTGCGTGCAGCAGCAACCACAGCCTCCCAGACACTGTTCAGAGAGGTGTACTGTTTTCCCTCCTTGTAAATCTCACATTTGATGATGGACCACAGGTTCTCAATGGGGTTCAGATCAGGTGAACAAGGAGGCCATGTCATTAGATTTCCTTCTTTTATACCCTTTCTTGCCAGCCACGCTGTGGAGTACTTGGACGCGTGTGATGGAGCATTGTCCTGCATGAAAATCATGTTTTTCTTGAAGGATGCAGACTTCTTCCTGTACCACTGCTTGAAGAAGGTGTCTTCCAGGAACTGGCAGTAGGACTGGGAGTTGAGCTTGACTCCATCCTCAACCCGAAAAGGCCCCACAAGCTCATCTTTGATGATACCAGCCCAAACCAGTACTCCACCTCCACCTTGCTGGCGTCTGAGTCGGACTGGAGCTCTCTGCCCTTTACCAATCCAGCCACGGGCCCATCCATCTGGCCCATCAAGACTCACTCTCATTTAATCAGTCCATAAAACCTTAGAAAAATCAGTCTTGAGATATTTCTTTGCCCAGTCTTGACGTTTCAGCTTGTGTGTCTTGTTCAGTGGTGGTCGTCTTTCAGCCTTTCTTACCTTGGCCATGTCTCTGAGTATTGCACACCTTGTGCTTTTGGGCACTCCAGTGATGTTGCAGCTCTGAAATATGGCCAAACTGGTGGCAAGTGGCATCGTGGCAGCTGCACGCTTGACTTTTCTCAGTTCATGGGCAGTTATTTTGCGCCTTGGTTTTTCCACACGCTTCTTGCGACCCTGTTGACTATTTTGAATGAAACGCTTGATTGTTCGATGATCACGCTTCAGAAGCTTTGCAATTTTAAGAGTGCTGCATCCCTCTGCAAGATATCTCACTATTTTTGACTTTTCTGAGCCTGTCAAGTCCTTCTTTTGACCCATTTTGCCAAAGGAAAGGAAGTTGCCTAATAATTATGCACACCTGATATAGGGTGTTGATGTCATTAGACCACACCCCTTCTCATTACAGAGATGCACATCACCTAATATGCTTAATTGGTAGTAGGCTTTCGAGCCTATACAGCTTGGAGTAAGACAACATGCATAAAGAGGATGATGTGGTCAAAATACTCATTTGCCTAATAATTCTGCACTCCCTGTAGGCACCCAAATTTTTACAAAATTCCAATATCCAATCACATGACACAAGTCAGACAACAAATCAGTTTTTGTGATAGCATATTTAGGAGACTGCTATGTTAATGTACCCCTGATTTGAACCACGTACATTACAAGGCAAGCCATTACAGCAGTATTTATATTTTTTGACTTACAGACTGAAGGTGAAGTTTTAACATGAAGTTTTCTACAGCTTTGAACTACCATCCCTTGACTTCCAGTCCAGAGCACCAGTTTTTCTTTGCTTGTTTTCTACACCATAAACAAATGTTTGTCTACAAAAGTTTACTACAACTTACTGGAAACCTTCTGTACGCAATATATCACATACACAGTGCCTGTTCTCTTGAAGACATAGGGGGTCATTCCAATATTGGCGGGCGGCGGGTGCCGCCCGCCAAGCGGAAACCGCCAATTGCCGCTCCGCGGTCAGAAGACCGCGGAGGCCATTCAGACTTTCCCGCTGGGCCGGCGGGCGCCCGCCATGGGAGCGCCCGCCGGCCCAGCGGGAAAGGCCCTGCAACACAGAAGCCAGCTCCGAATGGAGCTGGCTGTGTTGCAGGGGCGCGACAGGTGCAGTTGCACCAGTCGCGATTTTCACTGTCTGCTAGGAAGACAGTGAAAATCATGCAGGGGCCCTGTTAGGGGGCCCCTGCACTGCCCATGCCAGTGGCATGGGCAGAGCAGGGGCCCCCAGGGGCCCCACGACACCCGTTCCCGCCATCCTGGCGGTAAAAACCGCCAGGAACAGGCTGGCGGGAAGGGGGTCGGAATCTCCATGGCGGCGCTGCTTGCAGCGCCGCCATGGAAGTTCAGCCCAGCCAGGGGAAATCCGGCAGGAAACCGCCGGATCCCCTTTTCTGACCGCGGCTTTACCGCTGCGGTCAGAATGGGCAGGAAAGCACCGCCAGCCTGTTGGCGGTGCTTTCCGTCGGTCACGGCCCTGGCGGAAAACCGCCAGGGTCGGAATGACCCCCATAGTCACTTACAATGTATTTGAGTAATAATACTAAGTAGCCCAAAAGCAAGTGTAAGGACACTTTATACACACACAACCTACATGGTCCTTCCAAGACTACCCCTATTTTTATCACTTTTTTCGCTATACCATGAATTTTACCAGCTCAACCTTATACATTTGAGCACATTGTTGTAGGAAACAAGCTCTGGAACAGGCGTTTGGGGGACAACTGACCAGAGGGACGTTTGTCTGCCAGGGTTATTGTGGAAATGGAGCAGTCCAAAGATCTGTGCTCTGTTTGGGCTACATTCATTAAAGGGTGGAGCCCAACATTATATACACAGCTCCCAGTGCAGTGGGTCAGTTCCTTTTCCTCTCTTCAGGATGGCAGATGACAGAGTTCAACAGGCGCTCCGCTTGCTGAGTGAAGCTGAGTGCCTAGACTTGTTGGTGGGAGATGCGGCTTCAATGCCAGTTCAACTGGGGTGGCGCACATCAGTCAGGGTAGCCGCTGAATTGTTGCCAGGCTCCCTGCTAAGTCTTAGAGCCAGGGGGCATCAGACAGCCCAGGTAGGAAATCAGGGCCACTCGCAAGTACAAGGAGTGGCCTTGAAGGCTAGAAGAGGTCAGGCAGTGTGGGGGAGGGCTTCTGGTGATGAGCAGCGAGGAGGGAGGTGTGTGCAGACATTTTGTTTTCTTCTGTTTCTCTTTGCATGGTGCTCCAACCTTAATCTTTTCAATCCCACCATTATCTAATTCAACCACCACTAATTTTCCTTTATTGTATCAGTGTGCGTCTTTGTGCATTTTTACATTTTTTACATTTCTATTAGGTTTTTCATGACTTTTGATACTTTTTAGCTTTTCCCTTTACTTCTTCATTTCATTATATTTTCTTTTTTCATTTTTTCTTCTTTTTTGCCTTTTTTTCATCCAACCCACATGAAAGAGCAGGGCGGCAAATGGAGTGGTGCCGCAAGTGTGGCTGCTAGTCGCACACCTTGAAGTCATCAGCTCCACCATGGAGTGCAGCCTTGACCCGAGAGGGAGGTGGCAGCAATTGTGATTTTTTTGCAGCTCCACCTCCCCTCCATGCTGGCTGCAGGCAGCAGGCCTAGGAGCATTTTTTGCCCTGACGGAGCATTGAATGCTTTGGAGGAGGGTGAGCCAGTGTGTGCGTTGGCACAGTGGAATCCAGGGCACCCAGCAGTAGTTAACGCACTGCTGAGGAGACATTTTAGACCGTGATCTGGACCAACTTGACCTGCTCGGCACTGAAACATCGGGGCTCAGTGAGTAAATAATTATATATTTGTTGCGTATGTTTCATAATGCTAATTTGTTTCAAATAGCAGTGCTGACTCTCGGAGGTAAGTTAAGTTTACGTTTCGATGAATATTATGGTATACAATTTGAGCTAGCCAGGTGCTCAGAGTTTCTTTAATTGTACTTGTCAGCGCTTGTTTGGGCCGATTACTTAAGAAGCCATACAGACTGAGACCCCTCTGTTCTCTCACTAAGATAGTTGTAGTAGTAGTAAGTAATATCAGTGAGTTAGCATTCTCTTCTCTGTGCCTCTTTTTATGTAGCTTATACAGTCCCAATCATAATCTCCCAGTGATGGGTAGTATGCATCTATGCCTTTAAAAGGGAGACTGAGATGGTCCATCAAAGGTGTTTGAGAAGCAAAGATCATTCGTTGCAATGCATTAGTAGTTGCAAATGTAGTTTAGGTGTAGGACATTTTTAATAGGGCTTAGGTTTTTGGAAATTAATAGGTCAACTTGAAACTAATACTATAGGCGATCTACTATAGGCGATCTGATTTAGAAAAGTACAATGTTACTGTGTCAGAATATTTCGGGGGAGATTAACTGTACTACCCATCTATTTTTTTTAATCTTCTTTATTTCTTACTTCAGCACACAAGGGGAAGAAGAGGGCAAGTCCTGTGGCAGGTCAGGGATACTAGAGTGCAACCACCAGTATGGCAGCTGGATGATCTGCTGGCCCCAGGATGTCCTCTTGTTATATTATTATAGTTTCCCTTACTTTCTTTTCTACCCATTTAAAATAATTTTGCTTTTGTTTTTACTGTGCCTGTCTACTTTTTTCCCTACTCATCTTCGTCCAATTTAAACTTTGTTAAGTTTGTGTTATTCCTCCATTTTCCTGTTTTTTTCCATATTTCATCTTTATGTAACTAATGGCCTCCTGTCTGTACTAGTGTGAAGCTTTCATCTGCTTTGTTAGTACGCTTGGCTTTCCCTTCTCCCCTCATATATTTAGTGGACTGGTACAGTAAGACTAATACAACAGATTTTAGGACAGGTACTCTATCAAGAAGATTGCATGCCCAAGTCAGCATCTTTGCTGAGAAGACTTTCTTTTCCTTGCTTATGAACAAACAGTAAAACACGAGAGTGGCCATGGTCATGGTGGACCCCCCCAATTTTCTGTGTATGTATTAATAATTTATACAGTAGTATACCATATAAGCACTTTTGATAACAGTGCAGCATGACTGAATAGTAGTTTGAGGACTGTCCCATTGCAATTGTGAAGCAAGACCTCAGTATGGCCCTCATTATAACATTGGCGGTATTGACCACCTACCACCACGGTGACAGCAGCCAACATACCGTCGCTGTGGCTACCAGCCACCCACCGTCATTATAACCGTAGACAGAAGTCCACCAGAAGGCTGGCGGAATACCGTCGGTGGTCATGGCGGTGGACTGTGGTAAGGTGGCGCTGCTGTCAGCAGCAGGGCCACGCCATCAAAACACCGCCGCCCGTACCATGAGCAATGATATGGCCTGGCAGTGTTTTGCTGGCAGGCGCTGCTGCCAGCAGCAGCGCAGCATCCCGTCTCCTGCAGGAGGACCCCCTGCAAACAGGTAAGTCGGGTACTCCGATAGGAGAGGGGGGTGGTGTGTGTGGTGGTGTTGTGTGTGTGTGGGGGTATGTGTCTGTTTTTGTATGCGTGCATGTGGGTGTGAATCACGTTGAATGAGTGCGTGAATGACTGAATGTGAGTGTACGTGTATGTTGTGTGTTGTGAATGCGACAATGAATGTTGGTGTGTGTTGCGGTGTGTGGGTATGTATGTGTGCATGCGTGGGTGGATATGGGTATGCATGTGTGTATGAGTGTGTATGTGTGCGCATGTGGGTGTGTAAATGTGCGGTTGGCAGGAGAGGGAGGGAAAAGGTGGAGGAGGTCTCTGGCGGGGAGAGAGGGGCGGGGGAGACCCCTATCAGTGCCCCTATCAGGTGGCTTGAGCCAAACCGCCAATGTCAGAATTTGGGAAAAGGTACTGCCAGCCTGTGGCAATACCTTTCCCCAAATTACCACTGACCGCCAGGGTCATAATGAGGGCCTATTTGTCCTTGATTGACCAATTATTGAAGCCCTTCATTGCGCTTCATTGACTCAGCTCTGCCCCTCCATTACAAAACGTTTGCAGTTGACTTGACTTGACAACCTGGCTTTTCTAACATAGTTAAACAACAAAATACCTAAAGTGAAAGATAGAAGAAGATAGAACTGTAGTGATCTATTGTGGTTCTATTTTGTTGAATGAATACTTAGAAAATAAAAAGGGAGGAGTATCAGTCATTTAAAATGTATAATGTATTTTTCAGCCACTCAGACCACTAGTTCCAGGCCAGCAACAGCACCAGTGCTCCAGACATGGCTGCGGGCGGAGGGAGAGAACCAGCAGCAGGAACAGGCATTGGTAAGCCTTATTGCTTGCTTATTGACAATTACTAGTATACTCACTGCAAGGGCATTGCTTGTGAACCCCTTGCTTTAGCAGCTACAGTTGGGTCTGAGTTCTTAATGGTCTCTTTTATCTGCAACTCAGCAGACAGAAGCTCATTACAAACGCTAAAAATGATGGGTTGATGAAAAATGGAAAGAAGGATGGATGGTTCAAGGAAAGGATAGGTGAAATGGTATATCAGTGAAATGATGTGTGGGTGGGTGAAAGGACACAAAAGTGGGTGATAGGAGATGCATGAGTGAGTGAAATGATGGATGAAAGTCTATATGGGTGAAAGAATGCCTGGGTTGGTGAAGGGTGGATGGCTAAAAGGATGCTGGTGCGGGTTAAAAGATGAGTGGATGGTACAGATACATGGATGGATGTATGGGCGAAAAGATGGTTGAAAGAGTGAATAGGTGAGTGTATGGCTGGATGGGTGGATATATGAATAGATGGATTGGAATGGTGAAGATTGGATGAGAGAGAATGTAAAGCTTTAATTCTGGGTATCAAAGGGTGAACTGAACAATGAAAAGATGAATGGATAATTGCTTGGATCAAGAAATAAGGCAGCTGTTCCGTATGAAGTACCAGTGCCTGTTTGTTTTGCAGGAGGACCAGACTGCTGCCATAGCCGGCTGGGGAGGACTGTATTCCAACGGGCGAGGGCTCTCTCCATGCATGTAGTGGCACTTGCATTTATTGTTTCGTATAACAGGGAAATAGCTTTCTTGGGGCCTATTCCCAATAGTAATGTATTAAGAATGGGTGACAAGGGCGGCTCAGCAACTCCCACTTTCCATATATCGTGTATCAACTGTCAGATTCCACAATATGTTAAAAACTGCCCAGGGCCTATAGTGTAAGTTTCCATTATGTTGTTGTAAGATAATAAGGATCTGTCCCTAAAAAAAGCCACTGACCACTGTTAAGGTAACTACCGTTCATGGAGTCATGTTATATCTATATCTAAGAAAACTGCCACCCTATTGTAGTCCAATGTTGGGGTATTGTGGAGGAAGTGTCGGAGACATCTTATGTTTAGAAAGGTACTCTGTCCAGGAATAAAGCCTGATTGGCCCTCATGAACCAATTGGTATATCAGCGGGAAGACGCTGTTTGCGAGTATTTTGCCTAACACTTTGCAATCTAAGTTGAGTAGAGATAGAGGCCTGTAGGAGTGTACGTCGAGTGGGTCTCAACCAGGTTTTGGTAGGACCACTATGAGCGCCTCACATTGAAAGTACAGAAGTTGGCCACAAGCTCTTGCCTCATTGAACACTTCTAGCAATGGTTGGGTAAGATGGGCAGAATAGGTGTAATAGTAATCTGCCAGGAGTCCATCAATACTTGATGTCTTGTTTTGAGCAATCTGACCCAGTGCTGTCTGAATTCCTTTGAAACAAATCAGTTTGTCAAGTTCATTCCTCTGCAGTGAGGTAAGACGAGTCAGAGGGAGATCATTCATGAAGTCAGCCATTTGCTCAGTGGTGGGTGTGCAGGCCCGGCCATATATAATGATTGGTAGTAATCTCGAAAGGCATCATTGATGGCATTCTGTGTATTAACCAAATTGCCAGAGGCTAGCCTGATAGGCCCAACCGGGGTACAGTGGTATTTATTGTGAGCCAACCACACCAGCAGTCTGCCTGGATGGTCACCCTCAGCTTGTTGCCTGCTCAGGTGGTGCCTGTAGTCGTGTTTGCATAACCATGTGTCTGTGTCTCTATGTTTTTTCTGAGTTCCTGTAGGCTGTCAGGATTGGGCGTCAGCAATGCCACCTTATTTTCAAACCTGCATAGGTCGGACTGCAATGAGATCAGCTTGCGAAACAATGTGCGCCTGTCTCCCTATGATGCCGAAAGGCAATGGCCCCCATATTGCAACTTTTTTGGCATTTCATTCTGTGGCACGAAGGGGATTGGTTCCATTATTGTGGTCGAAGTATTGGGTTATGCACTCTGCTAGTTCCTGTTGAAACGGCGGATCAGACAGTGCATCGGTTTGTAGGCACCCTGTAGTGGGCAGTGATCCGACAGGGTGCGAGCTAGATATTCCGCTCTCATGACCGACTGGGCTAGGGGTGTTGATCCTTGGAACAGATCTATTCTGGGGTATAAGTCGTGTACTGGAGGATAAAAGGAATATTCGTGCTCTGTAGGATGTTTGAGGCACCACAGATCGTGAAGTACCCTGTCTGTCATTCAAGAGCCGAACCCCTTGGTGACTTTCCTGCTTAATGCTACAGGTAATAATGGTTGGGACCCATCCATGTTTGTGTCTGGTGCACAATTGAAGTCTCCCCCCCAAAGACAAGCAGCTGTTGGGTCATAGAAGAGTGCAAATGTAAGTGCTGCAAAGAATTCACTGTGCCCTGCATTAGGTGCATATATATCTGCCAGTGATAAAGGCATCCCATCTAAATAGCCTTCTAGGATCACATATCGACCTCCAACATCTGCAGAAGATCATGTCATTGAATATGAGACTCATGGGGCTTTCCAGATCAGTACACCTCGGGCAAACGCTGATGCAGTAGTGCCTTATACCTGACCCCTTAATTTAGCCCTGAGTTTCCAGATCTCTGTATCTGTGAGGTAGCTTCCTGTAATACTGCTATGTCTGTATGGCGGCGCTTAAGAAGATAAGCCTGAACCCAATAGCTTTTAATATGAATCACTATGCCTCTCACATTCCATGTTAGAATATCATACTGCAGGGCAGTTGTGATAGTTCGGGTGCCCATGATACTTCACATGGGAACAATAGGTTATATAGAGGATGACGCACTCCTCGTATACCCCATCTCACCCTCCATCTTCGCTGTGTAGGCTTGATGACGCCATTTTCACCCAGCCTCCCGCATCCCCTGCCAACCTACCCCAAGTCTGCAATACTAAACATATAATAATACGTAAAACAGTTCTAATAATTATCTCCCCAGGCTGATGGCAAACAGGCCTGTCGCCAGTTACCCCTGAGTAACATTTTTCATAACTACATCCATATGTGGTGTTAAACTTGACTATGTGAAAGTCTCTTGGTGGGGTGTGGATTCTCTGGAAATGTTTCACTTCATAGCTTTGGCCCTTAGCTTGGGCTATATTACCACAACCAGTGCCCTCATAATTATTGGTTACCTCCTGTCGGTGGTAGATTTGCAGGAGCAGGTGGATCAGGAGAACTTAGTCTCTGTCACGGACTTGTGACAATCTTCAACCATGCACAGGTACCAGGAGAGACGCTCCCAAAGTTGCCACCACCTCCTGGCTGTCAGGGCACAGCAGCCTAGCGTAGTATGTCAGTCTGTGAGTTGGGAGGCATCTGATGGCAGGAGAGGGGTGAGATGTTTACGCCAAAAGTTGCAGACAGAGCAGACACATGTGAAAAATTCTCAAAGGTCGATGGCGGTACGCGGAGTGAGCGCTCACCCTTTCGTGGAATCAGTAATTGAATTACTGGATTCCGCCACATTAGATTCAGGGTCCGATGTGTTCATCTTGGATCACCATTTAGGAGTTCGCCATGAAGTGGGTGGTATCCAGCAAGGCTTTAGCTTGACCTTCGTCAGCCTGGGCCCTAGATGGTTTTGCTCTAAGTATGTTGCAATGTTTCCACCTGGGGCAAAGAGTCAGCCACCCTTCAGCCGCGACTTCTTCCTGCAACAGCTGGGCTATGCCTTTGGCACGTAGCCATGTCGAGACGTCTTCTAGCGTAGTGAAGATGTGGGTTATTTCACCATCTTCCACACAAAGTTTTGCAGGGAACAGTAGCACATACTTTATTTTGTGGTCACAGAGTTGGTGTTTAACATTAATTTAAGAAATCTGCAGCTTCAATACCTCTGCTGTAAAGTTGGGATAAGCTGTGATGGAGGCATGCTCAAATTTCCAAGGTCTCTTGGCACGGAAGCTACGGATTATCAGATCGTGGACCCGATAATTGAAGAAGCGGGCTATAAGTGGTCTTGGAGGGACGCTGGGTGGAGGTGGTCTGCCCATGATCCTATGAGCCCTTTCAATCGAGAATAATTTTGGCATTATGTCTTCAAGTACATTGTCTCCCAGCCACTTCTCAAAAAAGAGTTCCTTACTAGGGCCCTGCATTCCCTCAGGAAATTCTGTAAAGCAGACATTATTGCACCTTGAGCACCCATCCACATCCTCCACCCTGTGGCATAGTGAGGTCTCATCTTCGCTCAATTGTTTAATTTGTATTTGCAGTTTTTGGACAGTAGGCACATGGTGACAAGAGATGATTCAATCTCCTCCACTCTGTCCGACAGCTTTTGGTGATCTGCTCGTAAGAGGTTGATGTCTTGTATCACTGCATCGATTTTCACTTCCAGGGAAGTTTTATTGTCCACAATAGACTATAATACCCTTGAATTAGGTGGAGTATGTATGGAGAGTGGCATCCAGTTGCTGGAGGGCTGAGGCGGTGTCATAGGAGGATGTAGACTAGGACACCAGAAACTTTGTCATGGGCATAGAGGGGTTTGTGTTGTTTGGCTTCACCATTTTGAACTGCGACAATTATCTGCACAGGACTACCCCACGTGGGTAGAACAGTCCTGAACTCATTATGGTGAGAATGGAGTGTCAGTAATTAATATTGCAAGCCTTGGGTGGGAGAGTTCACAACAGGAGGAATTTTGGCTACACAATTCCCCTCTGAGCCCCTCAATTAGGGTTTAGGTTCCACAGCAGTGTTTTGTGAGTGGCGTGTACGCTAATTTATCCAGGTCTTGTTTCATAGAGCGGGCACTGGGACCCGTGTCTTCCCCTGGAGAGAGATCCAATGATCTGTATTATTTGCCTATAAGGGGGCCTCTAGCATAGTTTGGTGGCTACGAGGAAATCAAGTATAATCATGGGATCATGCTGTAACAGGGGAAAGCAATGACAGACAGTTGGGGTCCCAGGACTTCAACTGTCCCATTTCAATTGACTTAATGAAAGCCATGAATGCCAGTGTTGCTGAATATAGCGAGCTCCAATGATTAAAGTTTCATGAAGGAGTGAATGAAGAAAAAGGCCTGATTGGAGCACAGTCACATTGTAGCATGCAATTTACAGGTTTGTGTTTGGCTGCAGTGTTATTGCAGCCTAGGGACTTCCAGGGTAATCTTCTGTCACAGCAGAGTTTGGAATCCACAAGGGAGGCTCTGCACCCAATCAGCGCAGTGTGGATCTCTCGCGACTCACAGCCAGGTGTGCCCACCCAGAGAGCAGGCAAACCATTCAAACGCCTCTCTTTGGTGCCCCCCGGCACCCGCTCACCTTAAGTGTTGCAGAGTTTGTTGAGTCAAGGGGGCTTCATGCATGGGCCTAGGTCACAAACAGCTTGCTGCGGCCCCCATTTTCTTTGCAGTGAAGCATGCCCCTCCCGATGTGCTGCCAAGCAGTCCTGACTTTGGGCCATGGTTACCCGGCAGCGGGCACGTATCCCTGGTGGGCGCTGCAGTTGATGTCTGAAGCTTAGACCACCTGTTAAAGTTTCTTGACTGACGTTGCGGCCTCAGCAGCCGGCCAATCATTGGCTGTAACAGCGAACAACACTCCTCGCTCCCAGTCGGGAAACAAGAGCATTGTTGGATGGCAATACATTGTTGGGTGCACAGGGGCACTTTTGGGCGATGATGGGGGGGCGGGGTGGGTGGATATAAGTAGGATATTTGCTGCGCTCGATGCAGAGCTTCACTTTAGGCACCTGCACTAGCCACCATCTTGGTCACGTCCTATCATCAGGAATTTTTATCTTAAGGTAATGCACTCTGTCTAATCAACTGAGAAGAGCTCCTTGGAAGATGGTTGAGCCCACCCTGACCTTTAGGAGTCAGGGTGAACCTGATGATAAAGCATGCCACGATTAGAGTGGGTGAGGATTATATATAAGAAAATTTATTTTTTCCTTTCCCACAACTATAGGTGTAGTGTACTGGTGTAGCAAGCAACTTTCTCTTTTACTTTGAGTCCCTCATATTCAAGTGATACTTTAGTGTTAATAATAGCAAAATTAAGTCACTCCGCAATAATCCACACAGCCTGAGGGAAGAGGGTTAGGGGTTCGATGAATGGATGGGAAAGATGTTTTAGGGAAAGGTGTGACGAAGACAAACACTACACAAAACAACAGCAATATTCCTCAGGTGCTGCGCAGCACACCATAATTAATCTGTTGTGGAAGGAAAGACACAATTCAGTTAAATGCATTGCAAACAGCTCTTCAATCTTTTGCCCCAGAGGGACCCAAGATAGTATATATCTCAATGTTCTGTCATCTAGGTTTGAAAAATGCAAATTATGGAGGAGTGACGCAAACCCACCCAATTCTAAAAATTATGATTATTAAAAGGGTTGGGAGGAATTTTTAATTCAGCCGGCAGAACTGGAGGAGTTTAATGATTTCATGTTACGCTTGTAACATGGAATTACTAATAAATTCTATCGCTCCGCTCTGCCAGCGGAACTAATCATTCATCACTGTGATACCCTGTCTCTACTGTTTGTTGCCTAAGTTGTCTGCTTTAAACAAGGACGAACTTAAAAGAGCGGTCTAGTGTTTAGTTCCAGAGACACATGGATGTTCTTGCTCCTTCAGGAAATAAGCTGAGGCAGCAGGAAGCACTCAATGTCTCTACTGGATAATTCATTTGGAAAGTCAGAAACAAGAAAAGGGAAAAGAAACGTTACCGCTTGCACCTCCTTCTCCTTCCAAGCCTTATAACCCAAGTTGTAGCAGCCTACGGGCCGTCGTGCTTCGCCGTCTGTGAAGACTTGTCACTGCGAAACCCTGGATGCCCTTTGGCTTTGTAAGCCGTGGGAGGTGGTCTCTGTGGGAGGCAGAGTGTGAGCTGCTTCTCTGTTCTGCCCGCTGAGACTCCATCTGGATGACTCAGACCCTCCCCACTGATTCTTCTGTTATTTCCTGGGCTCGACTTGCCTTCCTCCTGCTCCTCCTCAGGCCCAGCCTCTCCTTCATTCTGGCCGCAGTCTGGCCCACAGTGTACTCAAGTACCCCAGGAAGTTGCTTTGGGTTTGTCGTATATTTTATACCCTCATCTTACATCAAGAGTACTGCCAGTTCTGTTCGTGTGATGTATTGTGCTGAGTGGTTTGGATAACATGCAGCGCTGTGTTTCAGATGTTATTTGTGTGACTGATATGTATATCCTGCACATATTGTGATGGAGGGAGCTGACTGTTTTTGCTAGTCTTGCTGGAATCTTGACAGATGAAGCTATAATTATATTCAAGAATCAAGATGTTGTCAGCGCCACTGTATACACAGATTAAAAATTTTAGCAAAATTTGTGATCAGCACAGTGGCAGAATATGTAATCTTGTGAGGGTTGTGGAGCCAAAAGACTTCAGTTTAGAATCCTGGCTTCCTCATGTGACTACTATGTGTAATCTTAAGTAAATCATTATAAAGAGGTGCCTCATTGTTAAAAAAAAAGGGTGTTTATTTTCACGTTTTTATTCTGTATCGGAATTGCTCTCTGATTTAAGAATCTCATGTGAGAACACACATAAAAACTACTTAAACTCAGTCAGACCTTGGGGCCCTGAATGGTGTGTGATGTCAGTGCACATGTGTGACTTGGGAGACCAAGAACGTGCACTGCTATTGAGGCTCCGAATGAAGAGGATGGGGAAAGTTCCAAGCTTCTGTAAAGAAAACGGCAAGGGCGAAATGTTCACAGTGAGAAGGGGGTGATGTAATTGAATTGCAGGTACCTTTAGATTCCATTGCATTACAATTTTGACAAAAATCAGTACCTGACTATTTGAGTGTGTGTTCTTGCACTGATGTAGCAGAATGGTCTGGTAAGATAGTGAATGGGGGGGGGGGGTCCTCTTGTCTGTGTAAGGGTCTGTGTTTGTGGAAGATGCTACCTGCTGGTATAGATGCCGTTATTCTAGTAAAGAGACTAACAGCGCTAAGGTTGGTTCACGTTATGCACCCTAGCTCGAAAATGGTGGGAGCAGAGAAGTGTCTAGCACCTGCTGCAATTCATATGCATTAAACACGCAAGTTGCTGCTGACTGAACTTATAGGGCCTAAAAGCTCACAATCCACCTTTCATTCTGCTGAGTGACAAATACACTTGTATTTCTAAGCAAGAGTTGATGCATGTAACGGATGTTTTCTTCGCATTTGATGCATTGCCATCATCTGGCGTGACAGTCACAGGATCTGTGATGTGTGAGAGAAGTGAGACATGATTCAGAGGAAGGTGGGCTTAAAAGTGCCTCTGTGAGATCAACCATTGAATAAAAATATCAAACAATTGCAGGACATATTTATGTTGTTGCCAAGTGTAAATTAACTGTGTGGGTGGTGCTTCATGGCCATGATTTATGAAGGAATTTATAGGAGGCAATACTGTGCTGTTCAAAAAGACAGTAGTAAACATAATGCAGTAAATAACAATTTACTTTGCACTTCAAAATTTAGACTTTGCGATTGGTCGCTGCCCGAACCTATGCGTTTCCCCTAAGCTTGCAAGAGTGGCTCTTTCTTTGACTTTAAGTTTACAGAAACAGGGATGTGCACTTAGTTATTTTTAGCAATGTTGCTTCTCACGTACATGTTTCAGTGACAGGTTCTGAGACTCAGCAGCAACAGATTATCAGCAAGGGCACTGGTTTAAAGACGCTGGAAGGGTGTGAAGCAAGTTAACGTGTAACTGCATGATAAGGCTTTCAGGAGGAATTTATTGGTGATGTCGCTATTCCTCTTCTGCTCTAATCTCTGCCAAGCACATTCATTCCATGCAATCTGTCTCCATAATCTGCTATGATATAGTGTCAGCCCCTGGAAGCAAGCGCCTTTGGAGAGAGCTGCAAATATGCAGAGGAGTGATAATTGAGGGCTCATTTTAGGAATTGGCCAGAACGTCAGGGTATTCTACAGAGTTTGTATGGATCTCCATGGAATTCCACACCAAACAAATCCATGATTTCTGCCCACCCTTAATTATTACAAGAAAAATGATACTCTATTGCCAAAGTGGGAGGTGCACCTGCATTCTTCTCAGAATGTTCATCACTCTTGGGTGCCTGGCTAAACGTGTACGGTAGGTAAGCAGGAGTGTTCACCTTTCACCAAGTTTCTTTCATGCAAGAGAGGAGAAGGCCTGCAGATTGAAAAACAGAAACTGTATTGTAGATCCAAGGAGGAGGACAGAAGGGAGGTAAGCTTCATATGGAGAAATGCAGCAAACACACAAACAACAGCATTTCCCAAATCAACACATCTCTTTGCAGTCCACAGAGCTGAGTGAGTATTAGGCGTCACAGTCATCATGGTTTCCCTTTGAAGTCAATAACGTCCTACTTCTAGCTGTTGAGGTAGTCCCTCCCTGAGTTCTTCCATCCTCCGCCTGACTCCAAGTAACTCTGCCTCACCACCAAGCCAAGCGAGATAGACCTGTAGTGCACTGCTGTTGATGAACAAATAGAGAAACAAAATTGGAGTACTTTGTGTAGATATGTGTTTGTAACTAAAGTGACTAGTCTGGTCTCTGAAGAAACAAAAAAAAGGAGTGGACCTTGCAGGTAAATTTCACTAAGTTTGAGAGTCCAATCCCCTTCAGGAAAAAGGATCACCCATCAAGCCCTAAACATTACAAATCATCAAAATCAAGTTTACGCATGGACACCCTCCCTCACTGATCGTCAATAATCACTCACAATCACTCTCTAATACTTCACCAATCAATGGTGCAAAAGTTAGTAGTTACCTCTTCAAATCCAAGCACAGTGGTAGATACAAAACTGTACCTCCTCTTTCTTAGAAGCAACACCAAAGAATTTGGCATTGGCACTGGCAATCTTGTAAATCAGTGATCTTATGGCGCAGCCCTGCTAGGTGATGCAAAAAAAAAGATAAGACATAGCATGCAAGGGATGCAGACATTGTTTTAATGACCTGAAAGGAATGTCGAGGTTTCTTCACTGCGCACTGGTCCAAATCCAATCTGGCCATATATGTGACTAAACAATGATGGGGCTGCATAAATTAGAGACAAGTAGAATGTTCCACTAGCTATGTCTTTTTTTTAATTTTTTTTGGGGGGGGCAAAGAAAGAAATTCAATGATAAATAATTAAAAAGTTGTATGGTGGCATAGTCAGTCAGGGAAGTAAAGTTTGTCCTCAAACTAGGTGGTTCACCCTGAAGTTGGTCAGCTAACACACTTGATTCTGACCAATTATTCTCCACCTCCTGTGCTGTTTTAGGAATCGTGTAATCATGTGGTATGAAATGTAGGTTCACTTTGATCATGGTCACTCTCTCCACATTTTGAGGTGAGAGACTGGTCCTCCTCACTGTGACAGTTGAGTCAGCTGCACTAAACACACTCTCTGCAGACACACTGGTTACAGGACAAGTCAGATACTTTATTGCCAGCCTGCTGAGCCATGGCCATTGGCTCATCTTCCCTTACCAAAACATAGACTTCTTTTGGGCCATTCAGATACTCCTGGCACATTCTCTGAAGTGTCATTGGTTTTCCCACTTGCCTGACCTCTTTTGCCTTCTCCTCTACACTGGGCTTATGATCTGCCACTTGAAACCAAACCAGTGCAGAGGTTGAGTCAGATTCTTCTGTTGCTGTTGTTGATGGTCTTTTTGTTGCTGGTGTTGGCTGCTGTGAGACAAGACTGCCCTTTCTGGAAGTTGAAGACGGCACCCCAGAACTGTGAGGTGGGTCTCTAATTTCCAGCTGTTCTTCTTCCAGGTCTCTGGCTTCCCCAGCACTCTACCTCTTATCTTTTGATATATCCCCTTCAGAATAGAAAAAGGAATGAAAGTGGGCAGAATTGTTTTGTAATGTGCATCAAGTAGTGTGGCACAGATGTACTCTTTGGGTAAGATTATGTAATTTTGCAGCTATGCATTATAAGACAAGTGAAGGATTAAGCTCTAAACCAAAGCATGCACTTCTAGGTTTTCTTTCACAACTGTGACTGGGAACCTTTCAGATGCCTTCTTTAGCTGGTCCTGTAGCAGATGCAACAACGGGATAGCTTGGCCCATCACATTGTCTTCCTTGCTAACTTCCTGTGTGAAAACCTCCAAAGGGAGTAGCATCTGTGTCAGGCATTTCACTAGGCCCCATTTGTCTGCATCCATGGTCATAACTTACCCATTCTAATCCCCTCCCATTTGAATGTCATACTCATTGATCTATTGGTACTGCTCAAACAGACGTTGCAACATGCAATAGGTCGAGTTGCAATGTGTTGGGTCCTCCTATATCAGGGCTTTAAGTGGTGCTTTATTTGCATGCCGAATAACCTGTAACTGCTTCTGGGATTTAAAAGAATGGCTGATATGAGTGCAGAGTTGTCTGCAGGTGGTCAGTATGTTGCTGACTATGTCTTCTTTTTTGAGTAACTCTTGCACAACCCGATTGATACAATGCGCCAAACACAGGACCCTGAAGTTGCCACAATCTACCATGGCCTTGACTATATTACTGCCATTATCAGTGGCAACAAATCCAATTTTAAGATCTCTGGGTCACAGCCATTCAGGCACATTTCTGTTAAATTCATCCAAGATGTCTGCAGCATTATCTAATTTCTCTATGGTGAACACAGCTATTATTGCATGCTACCGAGAGTTCTTAAAACATTCTTCAGGGCTAAGGGATGTAGATAGCTGTTGTCTAACCCCTACACAAGAGATCCAGTGTGCAGTGATGCACATGTTATTACTCACCTGGCAACTGGTCTGTTGTTAGGAGGACAGTGTGGATAGCACTTTGCAGCAATGCTTGTCCAAACAATTGCAACACATCACCATGCAGTGCTGGAACAGCAGCTCTGACAAAATAAGTCTAACTTGGAGCCTTCCATTTCGGGCAGATGGCAATCACAAAGTTTCAGAATCCACCCAAAAAAAGGGAAAAGGTCTAGCGCTAACATTTTTGCCAGCTTCCCATTGTACAAATGTGCTGTTGGGTGGATGCAGTCTTAGGGCCCCTTCTGCCTAAACAAGCCTATAATAGTACCCTTGATTTTCTTCTTTTCTGGAGCCACTGACACATGTGACTTTCGAGAAGTGGGTGGCAGTAGACTCAATGTGCCTCATGGGACAGTCACTGTGTGCCGTGGTGGTGTCTCCATCCGAGTCTCTTGTGCCATTGTGAGATCGCTGAGGTGGGTGATTCTGGCACACTGCTGGGGACAGAGCTGCTTTGTGTGAGGATGTCACCTTCTTCTTTCTCATGACCTTCCACCATGATTGGACTTTTAGCTGATGTTTCCAGGCTCTCGTCACCTTCACCACCACAACCACGCTCATCAATTTTTTTAAGGTGCTCCTCCCACCAGATTTCATGATGTTTTTTCATGTGTGTCATTTGGTCTCCAGTACCATAATGTGAACCAGATTTACCACGGCAAACCCTCATGTGGAAAATGGAGCACATTGCAATGTTTTCCTCCTGTTTGCCACATGTACAAGTCCCAAACTGGGGAGAAGTACTTTCTTAGTAGGCCACAGCCAATGCCTGAAGAAGAACTGGAGGTAGGTGGGTGTAGGAAAGTACCATCTTGCCTGGCATGTTACCCCCATATTTCACTGTATATATGTTGTTTTAGTGTATGTGTCACTGGGACCCTGCCAGCCAGGGCCCCAGTGCTCATAAGTGTGCCCTGTATGTGTTCCCTGTGTGATGACTAACTGGCCCTCATTCTGACCTTGGCGGGCGGCGGAGGCCGACCGCCAAAGTCCCGCCGTCAGGTTACCGTTCCGCGGTCGAAAGACCGCGGCGGTAATTCTGACTTTCCCGCTGGGCTGGCGGGCGGTCGCCTTCAGACCGCCAGCCAGCCCAGCGGGAAAGAGGCTTCCACGATGAAGCCGGCTCGGAATCGAGCCGGCGGAGTGGAAGCTGTGCGACGGGTGCAGTTGCACCCGTCGCGTATTTCACTGTCTGCGCAGCAGACAGTGAAATACATTTAGGGGCCCTCTTACGGGGGCCCCTGCAGTGCCCATGCCAGTGGCATGGGCACTGCAGGGGCCCCCAGGGGCCCCGCGACCCCCCCTACCGCCATCCGGATCTCGGCGGTCCGACCGCCGGGATCTGGATGGCGGTAGGGGGGGTCGGAATCCCCGCGGCGGTGCAGCAAGCTGCGCCGCCGCGGAGGATTCAATGGGGCCGCGGTACACTGGCGGGACCCCGCCAGTGGTGCCGGTCCGACCGCGGCTTTACCGCCGCGGTCGGAATCCCCATTGGAGCACCGCCGGCCTGTCGGCGGTGCTCCCGCGGTCCTCCGCCCTGGCGGTCAAAGACCGCCAGGGTCAGAATGAGGGCCTAACTGTCTCACTGAGGCTCTGCTAACCAGAACCTCAGTGGTTATGCTCTCTCTGCTTTCTAAATTGTCACTAACAGGCTAGTGACCAATTTCACCAATTCACATTGGCATACTGGAACACCCTTACAATTCCCTAGTATATGGTACTGAGGTACCCAGGGTATTGGGATTCCAGGAGATCCCTATGGGCTGCAGCATTTTTGTTGCCACCCATAGGGAGCTCTGACAATTCTTACACAGGCCTGCCACTGCAGCCTGAGTGAAATAACGTCCACGTTATTTCACAGCCATTTACCACTGCACTTAAGTAACTTATAAGTCACCTATATGTCTAACCTTTACCTGGTAAAGGTTGGGTGCTAAGTTACTTAGTGTATGGGCACCCTGGCACTAGCCAAGGTGCCCCCACATTGTTCAGGGCAAATTCCCCGGATTTGTGAGTGCGGGGACACCATTACACGCGTGCACTGTACATAGGTCACTACCTATGTACAGCGTCACAATGGTAACTCCGAACATGGCCATGTAACATATCAAAGATCATGGAATTGTCACCCTAATGCCATTTTGGCATTGGGAAGACAATTCCATGATCCCTGAGTCTCTAGCACAGACCCGGGTACTGCCAAACTACCTTTCCCGGGGTTTCACTGCAGCTGCTGCTGCTGCTGCTGCCAACCCCTCAGACAGGTTTCTGCCCCCTGGGGTCCAGCCAGGCTTGGCCCAGGAAGGCAGACCAAAGGACTTCCTCAGAGAAAGGGTGTTACACCCTCTCCCTTTGGAAAAAGGTGTCAGGACTGGGGAGGAGTAGCCTCCCCCAGCCTCTGGAAATGCTTTGATGGGCACAGATGGTGCCCATCTCTGCATAAGCCAGTCTACACCGGTTCAGGGATCCCCCAGCCCTGCTCTGGCGCGAAACTGGACAAAGGAAAGGGGAGTGACCACTCCCCTGACCTGCACCTCCCAGGGGAGGTGCCCAGAGCTCCTCCAGTGTGCTCCAGACCACTGCCATCTTGGAAACAGAGGTGCTGCTGGCACACTGTACTGCTCTGAGTGGCCAGTGCCAGCAGGTGACGACAGAGGCTCTTACCTGTGTTGCTAGCCTATCCTCCTTCCTAGGTAGCCAAACCTCCTTTTCTGGCTATTTAGGGTCTCTGCTTTGGGGAATTCTTGAGATAACGAATGCAAGAGCTCATCAGAGTTCCTCTGCATCTCTCTCTCTTCACCTTCTGCCAAGGAATCGACCGCTGACTGCTCTGGACACCTGCAAAACCGCAACAAAGTAGCAAAGATGACTACTGCAACCTTATATCGCTGATCCTGCCGCCTTCACGACTGGTTTCCTGGTGGTGCATGCTGTGGGGGTAGTCTGCCTCCTCTCTGCACTAGAAGCTCCGAAGAAATCTCCCGTGGGCCGACGGAATCCTCCCCCTGCAACCGCAGGCACTAAAAGAACTGCATCACCGGTCCTCTGGGTCCCCTCTCAGCACGACGAGCGTGGTCCCTGGAACTCAGCAACTCTGTTCAAGTGACTCCCACAGTCCAGTGACTCTTCAGTCCAAGTTTGGTGGAGGTAAGTCCTTGCCTCACCACGCTAGACTGCATTGCTGGGTACCGCGTGATTTGCAGCTGCTCCGGCTCCTGTGCACTCTTCCAGGATTTCCTTTGTGCACAGCCAAGCCTGGGTCCCCGACACTCTAACCTGCAGTGCACAACCTCCTGAGTTGTCCTCCGGCATCGTGGGATCTCCTTTTGTGACTTCAGGTGAGCTCCAGTTTACTCTTCTTCGTAGTGCCTGTTCCGGCACTTCTGCAGGTGCTGCCTGCTTCTGTGAGGGCTCCCTGTCTTGCTGGGTGCCCCCTCTGTCTCCTCACGCAAGTGGCGACATCCTGGTCCCTCCTGAGCCTCAGCAGCATCCAAAAACCCTAACCGCGACCCTTGCAGCTAGCAAGGATTGTTTGCGGTCTTTCTGCGTGGGAACACCTCTGCAAGCTTCTTCACGACGTGGGACATCCATCCTCCAAAGGGGATGTTTCTAGCCCTCTTCGTTCTTGCAGAATCCACAGCTTCTACCACCCAATGGCAGCTTCTTTGCACCCTCAGCTGGCATTTCCTGGGCATATGCCCAATCTCGACTTTGTCGCGACTCTTGGACTTGGTCCCCTTGTTCCACAGGTACTCTCATCTGGAAATCCACTTTGGTTGCATTGCTGGTGTTGGTCTTCCTTGCAGAATTCCCCTATCACGACTTCTGTGCTCTCTGGGGAATATAGGTGCACTTTACACCTACTTTTCAGGGTCTTGGGGTGGGCTATTTTTCTAACCCTCACTGTTTTCTTACAGTCCCAGCGACCCTCTACAAGCTCACATAGGTTTGGGGTCCATCTGTTCGCATTCCACTTTTGGAGTATATGGTTTGTGTTGCCCGTATACCTATGTGCTCCTATTGCAATCTACTGTAACTTGACATTGCTTGCATTACTTCCTTTTGCTATTACTGTATATTTTTGGTACTGTGTACATATATCTTGTGTATATTTCTTATCCTCATACTGAGGGTACTCACTGAGATACTTTTGGCATATTGTCATAAAAATTAGTACCTTTATTTTTAGTATATCTGTGTATTGTGTTTTCTTATGATATTGTGCATATGACACCAGTGGTATAGTAGGAGCTATGCATGTCTCCTAGTTCAGCCTAAGCTGCTCTGCTATAGCTACCTTCTATCAGCCTGAGCTGCTAGAAACACCTCTTCTACACTAATAAGGGATAACTGGACCTGGTACAGAGTGTAAGTACCCCTTGGTACCCACTACAAGCCAGGCCAGCCTCCTACAGTGGGTGTGTCGACAATTGCCTCTCTGCAGTGCATATTTCTACTGAGGTAGGAGTTGGTGCAGGTCTCAGCTGGGGCTTTAAAAATATGGGTGCTGACTATGCCACATCCCTCGGAGCAGGCAGAGTAGGAGGAGTAATTTCAGACTCCTCTCTGCCAGCTATTACAGCAACTGGCTCATTGTTGTCATCCTCCTCATCCTACCCTTCTATAACTCTATTGCTTTCAGAAACTTTTCTTTTCCCTTGCCTTTCTTGGCATTCCTGGACTTTGCCTGCTTCCACTTCATGTCACCATTATCAACATCATAAGTGGCACTTGGAGAAGATGGTGAAGCACCCTTTACTTTCCTTGCTGAAAATCTGAGAGCCAATGTTTCTAAAAGATGAGATTCTTGCTCGACAGGAAGCTCAACTTCCTGTTCTGCTCCTATTTCATGAAGATCCACTATTGCTGGCTATGACTGCTGTCCACTTTTGCTCTGTTTCCTGAAATGATTGAGTAATATTTTGGCAAAGGGACAAATCCAATTCAACATCAGTGCTTGTCTGCGTCGACGTAATTGCAGTGGCTGCTTCACTGACAGACATGGGCTTAGGCTTAGGTTAGGGTGGTGTTGGTGATGTGAGGGTGCTGCTCCCATGCTCTTCCCCAAAGACTGGAGCAGCAGGCACACATCTCGTGAAAAAGGTCGTGGTTGGCACACTTCTTCTCACTGACCTCTTTCTTGAGAGCAAATTTATTTGTGGCTAACTTAAAGTTCTCAGCTGGCAGTGGCAGTAATACAGGTGGTGTCTCTTCTCTTGTGTACCTATAGGCAAATAAGCAAGAAAAACATTTAGTTAGCGAAACGTGGCATTGTTGCAGTTTGAGTTAGTACAGACAAAGGGAATATCACTGTGGCTGGTTACTTAGGTAATAAATAACAATTTATCCAATAATTCTAAAGCAAACCACACCAAAGTACCATACATTCCAATTTCCAATCAGGATAACACAACATACAGATATAGCTCTTTGTCTTATGTGTATTGATTCTAAAGGAGACACCTGCGGCAGCCAAGGGGGTGCATGGGTAAATGGAATAATCCTTAAAAAATGAAGGTTAGTGTGCGTCTATGGTAGGCAAGGTGGTCCAGGGCCAATGGAATAATCATTAAAAAAATGAATGATGTCTACAGTGCATCTACTTTATGACAGCCAGGGTGTCCTAGAAGTGATGGAATTATACCTAAAAAATGAATGCTGTTGTGTAGCTGTGCATCCATGGTGGTTGGATGGATCATGTCAACATCAGTGCGCGCTCCACGGGCGACTAAAATGCAAAAACCCAGTCTTTATGCAAAGGCATAATTTGTGCATTATGTTTATATGCAGTTTGTTAACCTTTTGCACTGCAGATTTTAACCTTGAAAACCACTATTAATGATGTTTGTAATAACTGTTCATTTGCAAGGTATTGCTGCAAGCTTACCAAGTATGTCAGGGTGTGGTCCCTTTCTAGGACCTTCTAGAAACTTTCCCTGTCCCATGACTGGGTGTAGTCTGTGGGCTGGGCTTGACTCTATATAAGGAGGTCAGCCCAGCTCCAAGTGCTCACTATTCAGAGGTCCCTGTGCAGAGCAGCAGCAACTTCCTGAGCACCGGTCGCGGAGGCCTACAATGATATTTCCAGGCCTGCCCTCGTTATATTGAGGATCCTTTAGCAGGGCGGTAAGGCGGAGGTCCGGCTGGGCCCCTGACCCCCGTTTTCAAAGACATTCGAGTTTTTGGGCCTAGTTGTGAAACTCCTTTTGTGTGTGATTGTGTTTTTATGACATTTACATATTCTTGTTTGAATCAGCAAGGTGTCCGATTCAATTCTGAGATATGATTCCTGACATTCAGATCAGCAACAGGGTGTACGATCATTTCGTGATATTTGCATTGTGTATTTCGAATTGCCAAGGTACGCGATTCATTTCCTCACATTTAAATTTGACATTCAGATCGGCAACAGTGTGCGTGATCATTTCGTGATATTTGCATTGTGCATTTCGAATCGGCAAGGTGCGCGATTCATTTCCTGGCATTTAACTTTGACATTCAGATCGGCAACAGTTTGCACGATCATTTCATGATATTTGTATTGTCTATTTCGAATCGGCAAGGTGCGTGATTCCTTTCCTGACATAAAAACTCTTGACATTCAGATTGGCAGTGTGCGCGATCATTTCATGACATTAGCATTGTGAAACTTTGAATCAGCAGCAAGGTGCGCGATTCTTTTCTGGCAGTAAACTCTTGATTTTCAGATCGGCTGTGCGCGCGATCTTTTCATGGTATTGAATACTTTGGTGTGCAGTGTTTGTTGAGGTGCACACATTTATCCTGAGCTTTTGGTTTTCTCGAAACGCTTAATTCAAAGTGCGGCATTCTTTGTGCTAATTAAGCTCCTAGTACATTTCCTGTTGTTTTTTCATGGAATGTTCAGATAGCCTTTGTCCTCCTGTAAAAATGCAATGTTTATCCCGAAACTATTTTGAAGAAGGTTCTTGTATTCTAGACAGTATATGATATTTCCTGAAAAGCTCAAATGAAACATTGAATTAACCCATTCTTTATTTTTCCAGGTACCTAGATTTTTTGAGGCCTAGTTATAGTCATGTCCTAAGTTATCCATGATTACAGTATGAGAATTCTTAGAACCATAGTCTATTGAAAGTCAAAGTGATTATATCTTGACATTGTGTTGTTTAAGCTCTTGCTTCCTACAGGTCTCCTTCCCAGCTGTTCCCTACCTAATCCCCTTTTCCCCCACTTGGACTCTCTCAGGCTCTGTGGTATATCTATTGGAGTTTTGGAGCTGTCTACTGGTGGACATGTTGGGAACATGCGCAGGCCCAGAGGATCTGGTCTCCCTGACAGTTTAGGGGCAAAATGCAAATAAAGTAAAACATTTTAAATACACATTTTAAACAAAGAAAATAGACATCTAAAATAAAAATAAAAAAATACAAATAAAATAAAAATGTTAAATGAAAAGTTGAAGTAAAACATTTCTAAAAAACTTAAATAAACAAATGATAAGTAATTGCTAATGTTTGTATGGGAGTCTGAGAAACCTATTGTGAGACAACTCAGGCAAGGAGATGCAAATATAAAATGCAAAATATGCATGTAATGTAAGCATTGTTCATCATATGCATACTACAGTGATCAGTATATTATTAAACTGATATTACATATATCCGTGCAACCCTATGGCAGAAGCTTAGTGGCTGGATGCACAAAAAGACCGCCAGCCACATGGTCAATCAACAACAGCGAGCAAGGATGCTTGGAGAACAAATAACACATGTAAGCTTATGGCAAAGGCACACTGGCTGGATGCATAAATGGCTGCCAGCCATGTGGTCCAGCAAACAACAACAACACGCAAGGAGGCATGGGGAAACATACACATGCAAGCCTATGGTAAAGGGACACTGGCTGGATTCACAAAATGGCCACCAGCCAAATGGTCAAACAACAAGAGCGAGCATGGAGGCATGGGGAACAAAGAACACATGCAAGCCTATGTCAAAGACACACTGGCTGGATGCACAAAATGGCCACTAACTACATGGTCCTACAAACAATAACAGTGAGCCAGGAGGTACTGGGGACAAAGAACGCATGCAAGCCTTTGGCAAAAGCACACTGTCTGGATGCACAAAATGACCACCAGCCACATGGTCAAGAAACAATCCTGATCAAGGAGGCTTGGGGAATAAAGAACACATGGATGCCTATGGCAAAGACACACTGGCTGAATGCACAAAGTGGTCTCCAGCCATATGGTCCTACAAACAACAGCGAGCAAGAAGGCGTGGGGAATAAAGAACACATGTAAGACTTTGATGAAAGCACACTAGCTGCATGCACAAATCAGCCGCCAGCCACATGGTCAAACAATAACAGCACGCAAGGAGGCATGGGGAACAAAGAACACATGCATGCATATGGCACAAAGCACACTGACTGGCTGCACAAAATGCCCACCAGCCACTTGGTCAAACAACAACAATGAGCAAGGAGCCATGGAGCACAACGAACACATCCAGGCCTATGGACACCGACTACACAAAATGGCTCCATGCCACATGGCCTGGAGAACTAAGACAAATGGCAGGCAATTACAAACACACTCACACACTGACCAAAAAAAGGAGGCATGGTAACACTGAAAAATACTAGCATTAATTCAGCAAAACACGAAAATTAACTGAGTTATGAAAAGTGTACAACACACATCCTCCTGTCATGAAATATTACCAACATATACACCTTTTGCAGAAAAAATGATATGCAAACAATAGCCAACTTTTTAAATTTAAAACTAATACCATCTCTACCCTAAATGATGGTTTAAAAACATATACCACAGAAACATTCCTTTGATGCACTGATGACTAGTCCTGGACCTACTGGCTGGATGGCCCATTGAAAGACTAGGCCACATAGTAAAATAAATAATTATTGCAAATGTAACAAACATTGAGAAACTGTAGTGAACTGTGTAACATTTTCCCTTTACAAAAGGTGAAAAATGCAATGCAAAAAAAGAACTAGGGCCCTATTTACACTCCAAGTCACCCATCACAATGAAATTAAAAAATCAATTAAAAGTACAAAGGAATATCGGTGCATGCCCTATCCAACAAACAATACCCTTATACAACAGGTTTTGAAATTAATTGTGTGATATCACAAAAACAAAGTCCTTAAACCCACAGGTATATAGCCAGCTGACAAAAGGAGCAAGCCTTCCACCTTGAAACCAAGTGAAAAGTGACCAGGAGTTGGAGAAAACATTGAGAGGAGCCTGCCGGACAGGAACAGGAAGTTGGAGTCTCTGGCACACTTCCTTCCTGTTGGGAAAAAAAAAATCACCAAAAAAGTCTTCTTGCACTAAAAAAGACCTTGAAGGGTCCATTGGAGATTAAAATCCACCCAAAAGCATAGTTTTGAGTAGATTTAGCTACTTCTGGTGTGGAAAATCTACTCGAGGTGCATTCACACTAACAAGTGGCACCATATTGGTGTTTTTGCGGATGGAAGCCATGCAAGCGGGTATGAAATCTTATGAGTGCCTGCTTGCAGCCTGAGAGTATCATTGTGCAAGCGAGTGCCAAAAACAAATCTTGTGCGTACAAATGGAAACAAAGAACTCCGCTCTGTACCAGATGGAGCGGGAACCGGAAACTCTGCACAGCTGCACATAGCGCTGAGTGCCCAAATTCTGTGAGCAGAGCAGAGTTTACCACCCAGGCCTATTTATATTGTCACTGACGGAAGGAGGATTTTCACAAGTCACAATCGCAGGAAAGTTGCCAGGCATTGAGTTAATGTGGAAATCACTCTGGAGTTACTTGCTATTCAATGGGGATATTAGGGATAGAATTTTGGAAGGTTGAGGCAGGGAACAGGGCCATATGGGGCCCAAGTTGAAGCCTCTTATTTGGCAGGTCAGTAGGTGTTTCGTATATTGCCGGATATATGAGGAAGAAACAACGTTGTTTACTACCTAGAGGACATGGATGTTTTTTTGTTGGTTGCTGGGTTTTGGAGTGGTGAGGGGCAAAGGTAGTAAGGGCATTGTAAGGGAGGACGTGTTTTTCCAGATGTCCAGGGTAGAAATTAGACTGCAACGGTGTAGGAACGGCAGTAGTTTTGCTCAGCTTACCCAGTGGTGAGTTTCTGTCCAGTAGCATGGAGCGGAAAGCTAGGGGCTTGCACACCATCACACAATGATGAGGTGTTCAGACAGAGGGATGGTGAGTGCGTAACTGCTTTCCAACTGCTAGAGGTACTGGGAAAAGCACTGATTAAGCTTGGGTTGGTGACAACAGAGTATGGAACACATTCCTTTCACATTGGGGTAGCGACAGAGGCAGGCACAAGAGGCTGGACAAGAGAGAAAATTATGAGAGTGGGTAAATGGTCTTCAGATTGTTTTAGGAGCTATGTCAGATCAGATGTGGGGGTATGTTGAAGAAATAATTTGCTGAGGTTTTTCCTCACTGCTGTTTTATATTTCTGGTCCGGTTCTGGGCCTCAAGGCTTCTCTAAGTGGATTATGGGTGATTGGTTTGTGATCTGGGCTGACTGGGAAGCAGGAAAGATTCTTCAGGGCCAGAATTTGGGTTTTGATACAAGTTCAATTTCAGTTTCATGGTCTGGAAAGGGTGCTATGTGCTGGAAATAACTTTTGCCCAGTATGAACAGGTTCCGGCAGGGAAAGAATTGTCCTGATGTTTTGTTACTTTATTTAGGTGAGAATAACTTAATGGTGGAAAAAGGATTAGCATTGATCCAGGTGATGAAGAAGGATTCAAGGGAGATCAAAGAGCAGTGGTCAGGGTGTTTCGTAGCATGGACGGAAGTTCTACCCAAGAGAATTTGGAGAGATGCTAGCAATCCGGCTGCGATTGACAAGGTTAGGAGTAAGATAGAGGAATATAAGCGTTCTGCAGGGATGAAGGACTAGGAAGAGTAGAGCACTTTTCCTTGAGATATGATACAGTTGACTTTTGTTGCAAAATGGGGTACACATTCCCACCACGAGATGGAGTAGTACTTGTTGGAACTAAAGGAATTTTTGGCCTCGACTTTTTAAGGTGGCAGCAGTGAGCAAGAAAGGTTTTGGGATTTTGAAAAACTTCAAAATAGTGCCTTTTTCTGAGTGGCAGTTGGCCCGCAAGTTTGCATGGGTTTAGCTAATGTTATTGTTGTTGGCATCTGCGAACCATACTGAAAGAGAGGATGTGATCAAGCTCACACCGCAATGAGGCAGGAAGTTAAACATTACGTTATATGAAGTTAAGTTTAGTGGTAACAGATTCCCTGTTAAACAGTAGAGGAAGTTAAAAGTGTCACAATTGCAGGAGTACAGTATGGTAGGAGATAGATACTTGCTGGGTTGTGTATGTGGGGGTAGGACTTTTAGGGATTGGTTGTAGGGGAAGTAGGTGATAAACTCTGTATAGTGAGGTTTTAATTTTGTAAGGAGGAATGCCCAGTATTCTTTGTGATGTGCACCTGTTTCAATAATGCAGACTTTTTCCCACACAAAAAGTGTCAGTAGTCTGCCCTGCGCTTCTCTCACCCAAACACCATTTGGTGGCCTAGTCTCAACACAGCCATTAGATATCTCTTAGTCTGCTCCAAGTCGTAGAGTAGAACCCACACTCATACTCTGAAGATGCACTGCTTCCCCTGCCGATGTTCCACTTTCACCTAGACATGGTATTCTGTAGTCATGCACAGTGTAAGAAGAGAGCTATCTCATGGTGAACCGTGAATAATGCTTGGATCCTGTTCAAACTGATGAACATAATACAGGTAATGTGAACAACCATTCCCAATGGTAGTTATGCAAGCTCTGTTCAGACCAAATGTAAGGATCATTATTATTATTTTTGTTTTTATGAGGTATTTGCAACACAATGCACTTCCATCAGAGGTTTACCTCCATTACTGATACATACTTTCTGCTTGACTTAAAACTGTTCTGTTTGTTATTACAAATCTATTAACCTACATATAAAGGCTGCATTCCAAATATATGTCTGCACCAATTGAGACGTCTACAAGCATGGAATGTATTTTACAGGACAGCTGACAATATTGTCTTGTTTGACAATCAGTTACATGAATTTAAACAACACAATGTGCTTCAATGTTCTTTAATAATTCAGTTATATGGTACAAAACAAGCCTTTTAGCCTTCGTTCTCTGTTGATCAGTTTACATAGTAACTAGTGTTGCACATCCTGTTCCTTATTGGCTTAAATATGGAGAAAATACTACCCCTAACACATTTAAATTTGAGATTTGGTGGGGAAGGAGCCAAGATGGCGACCTAGTAAGCCACACAATTTGGAGCTCTGCAGCCCCGACGTCAGGCATCCTGCCATCTTGATGCCACCTGCTTGCTGCATTTACATCTGCGGCGGCGCCCCTGTTCCTGAGGGACCCTGTGGAGGGGATTGCTCCCTATGTCCAGAGTGCCTACCGTGGGTTCGGTGCTACGTCTTCCTCCAATTGGCCTTGGCGGTGCTTGTGGGATTGACAGTGGTGAGGATCGGGGTGTGCCCCAATGGGCATCAGCCAGAGGCACTGTGGGACACCCATGTCCCAGGTGGAGCGGGGGCTGATGTGACTCTGGCACTTGTAGGGGGGATGCAGCATGAGGAGGTGAGGGGGAGAATGGGCAGATGTGCCCGGTGGAGCCTCATGCTGTTGCAGAGTCTGGATCTGTAGACCTCAGGTTTCTTGACGGCTCACCCGACAAAGACTGACAGGGATTCTTATGTGCCTCCCATGGGCGCTGACAAACCCTGGTGCCCCAGGAGCTGCCTGGTTGGTCAGAGAACTGGTGCAATTGCTAGTCTGGTAATGGCTGCTGCCCCTCCACATCCCAGGGTGACACTGGTGCTTTACGATTGTACCACTCCCTAGCCTGAATTACTTTAGCTCAGGGAACGGCCTTCAGGAAGGAACTGCCACTTTACTGCGAACCCAGCACCTGGACTGTGTAGGGTGCAGAACCTCCACCTTACGCTGCAGCCTCTCTATAGCCACCCAGGTGGAGCCTCATCCATGCAGGCCTGGGATGGGTGATGGCGCTAGACACTTAGGTACCATGTTACCGACATGATAGTTACCTCGCCAACATTCCTGCAACTGAATTGGAAGTATCTGGGGCCACACCTCCCCCATTATAGTGTGATGTCAATTTGGCTCTCACCAGATGTGGATTTCTTTTGATCAGCTATCCCTGCACCTCGCTCAGACCACTCCTAATTGTTGTCTGCCACTGGAACTGCTAACACAGCATACAATGTGCAGCACTTGCGTTCATAAATGAGCTGCATTCTAGTCTGTCACCCCTGCATACAATACGCAGCGAAAGTCAGGAAATTTTCTTGCAACTGTGGCCCTTTTCCATGGTGTTTTTGCAAGACCTTTAAGAATCTGTACCTGTCCCGCAGGCCCCACGTTCATTATCATGGTGCGTACTAAGTAAGACAAGACCCAACCAGCAGTGCCTGGCACCACTTACAACCAACCTGAAGGAGACTCACAGCGCTCTACCGGAAGGTCACTATAGAAAACGCTAGCAGCATACTCCAGCAGGTTTGATGAAATTATGGCTGCCATGTTAGAATCAAATCCACGCTGGAACCAAAAACAAATGTTTTCAGAATAGTTGTGGGTCTACTACATGAAAACCATGAAAAACTGAAAGACTGAGTTGAAAAGTTCAGGTTGGCTTCCATTAGACCTACAGTCTCCGACACCACTGCCTACAACAAAGCCTTACAAGAAAAGGTAGACTTTCTTCAGAAACATGCGGAGGACAAGGAAGGTAGACCACTGCGAAACAATGTTTGACTAGTGGGTCTTCCAGAGGGAAAAGAGGGCCCTAGCATGGAACTTTACCTCGAGGAATGGTTCGCAAAGATGATCCTGCAAGGTAAACAGTCAACCTTTTTTCCTGTGGAGTGTGCCCACGGGGTTCCAGCCAGACCCCCTCCCCCCTGGTTCTCCACCCCATGGTCTCCACCTCTTCAATTATAGAAACAGAGACCACATCCTACAGGTCACCCAGGCAAGGTGCCCCTGGCTGATTGACAATGCTCAAGTCAACATCTACACAGACTTCATCACAGAAGTGGTCCTCCTTCCTCAAGGTGAAACGATCCTTTCGAGAACATGGTATAAAATATGCTTTACAACTTCCACCCGCTCTTTGGATTATCAACAATGGCAGCACTCACTTTTGCGCAACACCAGACGTGCCGTGGGCTTTGTTAGAAGATAAGGGCATCACTACCACACATTAGACAGCACAAAAATCTCCTTCCCAATGGAAAACATATGAACATGGCCGCTCTTGTGGACTGTGTCCAGAAGGTCCTTCGAGGCATTAAGCAGCCAAGGAAAGGACATGTGTGGTGGCTGAGGTAGAGAACAGAGTGCCCACTCCTGCATCTCTTGATCCAGAGTCAGGCAGTCCTGTAGTGAATGCGCCGACCATTCCACAATCTTTGTTGGTTTCTTTCCTTGGGGGGAGGACCATCAGTTACCCCATAGATGGCAGAGGAGCTGTTCTGAACACAATGTCCGTTACAACTGGCAATACGTTATTCTCTCCTGGAGACCATGGAATGAGCAGGCTGGGCGATCCGGCCCAGTGATGTTGTGAAGGGGGGGGCGCGCGAGGTTCCTCCTTCTTGTACCACCAATACCCTGTTGGCTTAATCCCTCCTTCCACCTAACAGTACATTATTGACTGGTTCAACGTTTCATGGTATAGCATTTTAGTGATGCTGGCCGAACGTCCATTGTTGTGCTGACCTGGGATGGGTTGTTCTGGATTTGATATGAGCTCACTAAGTTGTTTTTATGCTTAATTTGTTTCTATTTACTTGTTTAACATATTCCACCAATAGCATGTGGATGATAGGATGGGGGATTGAGTGGGGTTGGGGGAGGGTCGGGTATGGGGTTGCCATTACTTACCATATACAGGACACAATATGAGCACACATCGTAATAGCCTACGGTCTACGTATGTTCTACTAACCTGGAATGTGCGGGGTGGGCAGATATTCGAAACAATATAAGGTACATAGATACCTTTGCAGATGCAGTATTCACATTGCAATGCTGTAGGAGACTCATCTTACAGCCCCAGACCTAGTAGGCATGCTTAGGCGCTGTTGCAGTACAGTGGTGGGGATCACATACTCTTGATACGCTAGGGGTGCACTTATTTGGATGGTATTGGGAACACCACTCAGGTAATGCACACCTGGGAGGACCCGGAAGGTAGCTATGTAGTCCTTGAGAGTGTCGTGAATGGTCTCCCCATATCTGTTGTTTCCCTCTATGCCCCTAATGCAAATCAGACACATTTCTTTCAATCCCTCACCCCAGCATTGAACCAAAATATAACAGCACCCTGTTTCTGGGGTGGGGGGTGTGGGATGGATTTTAACTGTTTCCCCAAGTCTTAGCTACGACTGCTCCTATCTGCCAATTCTGGGAGCACCTTCAGTGGCCCTCACTCAACACCTCAAGCGTTGGGACTCCAATACTCAGGTGATGGATACATGGTGCAGCCTTAACCCTCTAATCCATACGTATTCTTTTTACTCTGGGTTACATGACCTCCATACAAACATTGATCTGGTTTACTGTAGCGCAGCAGCCCTCACAAATGTTACCCGGACTAAATACTTAGGGCGGACCACATCAGACCCCTGCCCATTACAAATACAATTAACCTGGGGCCACTGACGTCCCCGCATACCTAGCTTGCACCTCACCTCTGATTCTCTGTCTGAAGCAGCTTTTTGAGACACTTTGTCCAATCTAATTATCTCATACTTTACTGACAATGAAGGCACGGCTTCTGGTCCTGGTATTGAATGGGGACATGCCATCAACACAATGTATGGCTCTGGTACGAGCCTGTGTAGGGACCAACACACGTTGGAAACTGAAATCTGCAGACTTGAATGAACACTTAGTTCCCACTGACCAACAGGTCAGAATAGCATATACAACCACACTGGAGCAACTGAGAAAAATTGACTTCCTGGTATATCAGACCATTAAACACACAGAAGGTGACAAGGCGGGTAAACATTTAGCCTTGCTTTTGTACTCAGACTCCCCCTACAGTATCCATCAGGGCCATTCAAGTAGAGATAGGCACAATATTTAACACTCAAGAGGCCATCAATGCAGCTTTCCACACTTATTACACTAAACTATACACATCCCCACTTCTCACAGATGTAATGCAAACCTTCACATTCCTGGACGGAGTGCACCTACTACACAATACCTAAATGAAAACATGAGGCCCCCAAGGCTGCCCTGTCCACAGGTGAGATTCTGGAAGCCATCAAACAAAAAGGCATGTTGTAAAACTCTAGGTGCAAATGGCTGGCCGGTGGAGTTTTACAGAGCCTTTCAGTCCAAACTCGCCCCACGCCTATTGAAGGTCTATACACATGCCTTTAACACAGTACTACTCCCACTCTCCCTTCGGAAAGCAGTGCTGATAATATTGCCAAAGCCTGACAGAGACGCCCTATTAATGGGGCCTTACCAACCCCTTTCACTACTGAATACTTATTATAAAACTTTAGGGAAGATATTAGTGAACTGTCTGGTCCCTATAGTGCAGTCCTTTATACACCCGGACCAAAACAGATTTATACATGCAAAAATACATTCTTGAATTTACGATTTCGATTCACGTTACTGGACTGGGTGTGGTCAACAGCCTCCAAAACATGAGTGGCATCGCTAGACATAGAAGAAGCATTCAACAGTCTGGGTTGGGATTATTTAAGGGAAGTACTGCAAAGATTTGGGGAGGGTCCTAGGTTTCTTAAGTGGATAGGCCTTCTTTACAATAGGCCTCTAGCGCCTGTAAAGACAGGTCACACAATCTCTGATCCATTTACTATAGGACATGACACCCAACAAGGATGCCCCTTATCTCCGATAATATTTGCATTACCAATGGAGCCCCTAGCCTGTGCGGGCTTCCGACTGGGTGATCCTTGCAGGAGGAAGCTGGCAGATAATCTCCTGTATGTGGATTATGCCTTAATCGACCTATGCAATGATGCTACAATACTCCCTCTCCTTATCTCACTGCTGACAAGTTTTGCCGTGGCATCTGGCCTAAAAGTAAATTGGGATCAATCAGAGTTACTTCCACTGATGACCTTAGTGACCCCCAGCTAAACGACCTTCCATGCACCCTGCTTCCTGGTCGTTTGACTCTATTAAATAGGATATATCATTTATAAGTACTTAATAGAGGGCAATCAATGAGAGGTCCTCTCTACCGGTTTGGCTGTTGCTGCCACTTTCACTACTAGGCAGGGTGGCTATCTCAAAAATGTTAATCCTTCTCAGATTGTTATACTTCTTTTTGGCCCTTCCACTGCAGTTGCCCGCTAGAATGTTTGCAGATCTGCAGTCACTTTTAGTGGCACTAATATGGGGCAAAGGCAAGCGTCAGGTGGCGCTTGCTGAATTATATGACCCCTTAGAACGGAGCAGGCTGGGGGCCCCTTATTATGAATACTACTATGCCACAGCCCAGCTTCAATGGTCTATGCGTTGGATTGCTGGACTAAATTAGTTTCAACTCGGACGATGAGTCGGGGTGTGCCATAGCTTTTGTTACTATGTTTGTTGTTTAGCCATTTTAGTTATAGCTCCATGCACGTTATTTTAACATACTAGGCCTGCTGCTGTGCACTTTAACCTAGATATATTTTATTCAGCTTCACTTTATTATTATTACAATAGCCACTTTTAGGGTCTTGTTTTATTTTATCTCTAACTGTTTTCGCCAAGGCCAGCACTCTGTTCTCAAACAAGACATTCTTGCTCACTCTGTGCTTCTTCCAAGGCTGCAGTAAGATAGGTTGCCGGTGAATGTGGTGTAGAGTTTTGTCTCTGACTTTCATAGAAAACACACATCCGTACCTAGGGCCATTTTCTCAGAACATCAGTTGTTTTATTATAAAAACACTTCCCTGTCCCTTACATGTTAGATGGAGATTCCAGCCAGGGAACCACGACTGTATGCTGATTGCTGAATGCTTCCCTACAGCTGCCTATGCAGATTTCAGGCCTTTGCTCAGGTACGGGGGATGATGTCTTCCCAGGGGAACCCGAAGGGCAGAATTAGAGCTTAACACGCTGTGCTCCATTATAGCCTAGGTAGGAATTCATCTATTGACTCTAGTGACAATATGGTAGCGTTATTTCTATGCTTTATTCTCCTTGTCACAATTTTAATCTTGTCATGCTGTATCGTCCTGGTTATTGCAGTCTCTGCTTTGCTATCTAAGATGCAGTTGCTTTATTAAAACATTGTTGAAACCTATGCTGCCTATGTTTGTCATTGTGTATGTGAGACTAATGTGACTGAGAGAAATGGATGAGACCTGAGTGACCACGGTTTCCCTGAGAAATCAATGATGTAATGCGCTCGGCTGCCCAATCATCCTGTCCTTGGGCGGAGATAAGGCACTGCTAGTTAGCCAGAGCAAAACCCGGATTGGAGCGACAGGTGTCACCTGTTGCGGGTCACACCACAGGCGATTCTGCCACTCAAAATCCAGTAGTCCCCTTAGAATAATGAGAGCCTACGCAACACGTTGACTGCTGGGCTCCGATCCCGTGGCACCAGACAGTGAAGGCAATGCCCTTATATGCATGGCTAGGACATGTTGAGCCACATACATGACTAAAAAAATACTTGTATACTGGATGCACCTGAGTTATCTCTGTGGGTGCTACCTGTATGCCAAGGGTTACAAATGCAACCGGATGTGGCGGCCTGGCATGCTGCCAGCCTGTCGAAATGGGGTGACTTGTTTATAGATAAGATTCTTAATTAATTTGAATCCCCGATGGATGACTATGATATCCTGAAGGCATCATTCCGCTTATATTCCACCCTCACCCACTACCTGTATGTGACATGGCAGAGAACACATGATGAACCTGTGACCTCCCCCCTGCTATAAAACTTTGCTGATACTTGAGGGGAGCCGAAAGGTTGTTACACACCTCTACAACTCCATCAGCTTGGCTAATGAAACACCCCTGGGGGATCTTAGTGAATACTGGGACAACACTCTCTCAGTCACGCTCACAGATAAACAATGGGCCCAGTGCCTTGAGACACCAAAACTGAACTTTCCGAATGCTAGTTTGAATGACACACAGTTCAATTTCTTATATCATACATATCTCAAAGAAGAGCGACTCTTGCAGCACTTCAGCTGCTTGCTATTACATCAGTCCGGCACATTTTATACTTATGATGTGGCATTGCCCCCAGATTACCTCCAACTGGATGAGGTTGTGGTGGTGATCTCGGATGTCATGGGTGTCACCCTGGGGAGTGAAGGCACTTATTGGCTTCTGGGAATTGCCTCTCACATCTCTGCATGCAAGCTCATCAATACATTTGTAGATCTTACTTGCACAGTGGCAAAAAGACGTCTGGCCATGTGCTGGAAGTCCTCTACACTGCCTTCTATTCGGTTGTGGCTATCTGACCTGCACACAGGAATTCTATCAGAGCACCATGCACAGACCGCGGGTATATCAGGTTGAACAGTAGCTGCTACAGCTCCGGATTGACACACGTATCTTGAGAAGGTAGAAGCCAAGTCTGACACCCATCCACTGTGGGCTACTGCTATACAGCCTCGATGTCCGACATTACCTTCACACTACTAGACATGTCCTCAAATGCTCACGTTAAGCTGGATTCACCTGTTTTTCTTCCTGGTGGCACCTCCCTGCCACCTACCCCACTCCCAACACAATCATGCTTTAAGTACATCCTCACCATCCCAATGCACATGCTTCATCACAATTATTCTGGTGCTCCATGCTTAGGTTTGTATTATTGATTATACATCTTGAGAATTATGTTAATGGTTATATCCACAATCATATATATAAATATATATATATATATATATATATATATATATACAGCAGACAATTGTGGATCACCTTGAATAGATGTTACATGCTCCTTGGTAAACAGTTTTCTACAACTTTTTAAGAGGTGTAACCCACTATAATCTATAACACAGATACTGTATTTGGTGAGGTAAGTGCTCTAAATGCTGCCTGTCTTTTTTTTCATTTTTTTATTTCTCTGTTTGTTAAAACAATAAAAAGAAATATTCAAAAAAAAGTTTGAAGTTTGGTACAGACATTGCTCTTAATGAGTGGCCGTAACATTAAAAATGCTTTTAAAAGTACAGGGACATTATGGCCCTCATTATGACATTGGTGGTAAATTCTGAATACTGCTGCGGTGACTTCTGCCAATATACCACCGTGGAGGTGAACATCCGTCCCTCAGATTATGACACATACACACAAAACCGCCAGACACCAGCCGCAACCACAAAACCGCCAAACCCACTGAACGCAATAAACTGTCGGAACTAGCACCCATACCGTTACACCACCAAAACACCGTCCTCCAAATAATGACCCACGAATCACCACAACAGACATTTAATGGTGGTAAACCAGTGGTGGTACACACCGCCAAGGTGGGAATGGCCACCAAAATACAAAACAATACAAGATTGGCCAGAACAAAAAAAAACAAACCTGACAAAAATACACACACCCCACACACCCACCAACAGCACTATAAAACACACCCCTAAAACACCCTCAAACCTTTGTAAACACAAGAAGACTGTCACACCTTGTCATGTCAATCCCAGAGACAGTTGCACACACATACCATGACTACCCATACATCTGTCACGCAGCACACCCCCTACTACAGCACACATCACCCTCTGCACAACACACACACCGCACAACATCTGTGTCCCCACAAAGGCACCCCCGTTTTACTGATGAGGAGTTTCGTGTCCTGGTGGAGGAAGTAGACAGGGTTGACCCACAGCTGTTTGGAGCACCAGTACAGCAGATCTCCATTGCCAGGAAGATGGAGTTATGGCGGAGAATCGTGGACAGGGTGAACACCGTGAGACAACATCCACGCACAAGGGACGACATTCGGAAGAGGTGGAATAACCTACGGGGCAAGGTGCAATCCATTGCAGAAAGGCACCAGCTCACTATCAGGAGGACTGGCGGTGGACCCCCACCTCCTCCTACACAGCTGACAGAGTGGGAGGAACAAGTCTTGGCAATACTGCATACTGTGGGACTCATTGGAGTAGCCTGAGGACTGGACATTGATGAGTCACCATTTACAACCTATCATCCCCCCATACCTGCATGCCATATTACCCCCTCACCCTGACTCCCTTCACCCCACTCCATCCCACACAGTGGTCCACCCCAATCATCACACCTAAATGTCAACCCCTGCATGCCATACTCACAGCAAGCACATCCCTTCCAGCTCTGCATGCACACCCACCACCAATGCTTGCACAGCATGGAGAACTACAAATCCCACAATATATTACCACACACAACCAAAGGTGGGGGGACAACACCAATAACATTGGAAAAGCTAGAAGTGTGGAATATGTCCCAGACAAGTACCCTAACACAGTGAATCACAACCTTTTTATCGCTGCGGACCGGTAAATGTTTGATAATTTTTCCGTGGCCCGCTTGTTTTGATTTAATAATTTTTATTTAATTGTATTTAAACATGCCTTCAAGATTTGAAGACCTCGGGCGGCCCGGTGCCGATTGATCCGCGGACCGGCACCGGTCCGCGGCCCGGGGTTTGGGGAACACTGCCCTAACACATCACTTATATCCCCACAGGTGCCCCAGCCAATGTCAGCGACGAGGAGGTGCCACGGCTACCTAGTCACCCACCAGAAGATGCCCACAAAGATGACAGCAACACAGGAGGTCTGGATCTGGATGAACTCCCTGGCTCATCTGGGACCACTGGTCAGTCGGCTGCCCCATCCCACAGCCAGTCCACTACAGGGCCCCCCTTGCATCAGACACAACTGCAGCCAGCCAACGCCCCCAGACCTCTGTCCCCGGGACACGGCAATCAGTAGTGTAACTACCTGTTCAGGGACCCGAGCCCACACCACACATGCAAGACAATGATGGTCCTGTTGTCAGTGGGAGTGGGCACACAATTCAGGGGACATAGGCATAGGGGCCAGTGACAGTCAGAAGATAGCTGTGCACCAGGGGGAGGGCAGGCCCAGGGAACTCACTGCCCAGGAAGCACTCACAAATGTCCTGGGGGCATACCAAAAATCCCCAGGCAGGATGGGTCAGGTGCTCAACATCATGCAGGCGAACCAGTGGCTGCAGGGAGAACACCACCAGGAGGTCATGCAACATTTGCAGCCCTTGAATACCACCATGGCCTCCATTGCGGGGGTTCTGGGTGACATGGCCAACATCATGCAGGAGTACACAGCACACCAGTGGGCCCCTACCACTAGCCAGTGTACTGACCAGTCCTAGTGGACGGGAGGCCCTGCCACAGGACTCACAATCCACCTGCACCCCTCCCCCTGCAGAAGGTGAACCACCACACAAATGTTCTCTGCAACCCAGACAGACACCAGAGACAGACAGTTGCCAAGACCAAGACCACCGCCAGGAAATTAGCCTCTTCAGAATGTCCCCCTTGTGTTCCACTGTGTCACCTTGTTCACTGTGAACTGCCATTGCTCCTCTTCCTATGGCCCCTTGGACACTGGCCCTGTGCTACAAACAGACTGGCCCACTACACTGGACTTTTCCTAGCCATCACCCCACCCTATTGCACTTTGCATTGTATACCTTATTTATAAATAAACACCCTTGGACACAACTTGAGTAATAGTGCTTTGTCAGTAAGAAATGTACAATGTATTGAACTGTTTTGAACTGCATGATCCTGGGAAAATGTCCTGTAATGTGTTAATCCATCCTACATATGTGCCTCAGCAGTCTATACACATTGCAGCATTACACTGTTGTAACCACACCAACATCTGCAATAAGGGAAGGCATAGGTGACAGTCAGTTGGGATGCAAAGGTAGTGACTGGCATTATACTACAGCCACACAGCACATCACTGAAATGGAGAAATATATTGTTCAACAGTTTTACCGGAGTATCATTGGAAGTAGTGCTGAATGATATGTGTCCTGTTGTCTGCATCCTCTTCCTCCTCCTCACTGTCCTCATTGTCCACTGCTGCCACAGGTGCATTGTCACCCTGCCAATAGGGCACATGGCATCTGAGGGCCAAATTATGCAGCCTGCAGCACACCACAACAATCTTACAGGCCTTCTCAGGGGAGTAGCATAGGGATCCACCTGTCAGATGGAGGCACCTGAACCTGGCCTTCAGGAAACCGAAGGTGCGTTTAACAATCCTCCTGGTATGTCCATGAGCATCATTGTACCTATTCTCAGCCCCTTTTCTCGGATTCCTAACAGGGGTCAAGAGACAGGACAGGGTTGGGTAGCCGGAGTCACCTGGAAGAAGTGAGGGACACACATTAGCCTTGCACAGTGGCATTGGGAATGAGTCCTGTAGGCATACACAGACATACATTGGGTGGGGAGTCAAGCTCACCTATGAGCCTCACTCTGTGCCTCTGTAGTCATGCCATCAGCTGTGGGACGCTGCTATTACTCAGGACAAAGGCATCATGCACAGATCCAGGATACTTGGCAGTGACGTGGGAGATGTACTGGTCAGCAAGGTGCACCATCTGGACATTGAGAGAGTGGAAACTCTTCCTATTCCTGTACACCTGTTCATTGGCCCTGGGAGGGACTAAAGCAATATGGGTCCCTTCAATGGCCCCCATCATATGTGGTATGTGTTCCACTGCGTAGAATCCAGCCTTCACAATGTGCAAATCATCAGCCTGGGGAATGTAATGTAGCTGCACATGTGTTTGAGAAAAGCAGCCAAAACCCTTCCAAGCACAATAGAGAACATTGGCTGTAACATTCCTGCAGCTAAGCCCACAGTCACCTGGAAAGAACCTGTTGCCAGGAAATGGAGCACTGAGGGGGAATTACTGTGGTGCAATGGATAGCAGATAGCAGACCAGGCTCCAATTGTGCACACAGCTTTGTGATTGTGGTCCTGTCCAGACGATAGGTGAGTATGATGTGCCTGTCCTCCAGTGTAGCCAAGTCAACAAGGGGTCTGTACATGGGTGCTTACCTCATCCTTCTATTCGTCCACAGTGGAAGGTACCTAAATGAGCCAAAAATAAAAAGGGTGTGACAACAGGACCTATGGACACACAACATCAGAGTACACAGAGCATGTATGTATGTTGGACACTAGATTTGTCTAGGTGTGTACAGTCGACACCAATGATGCACTTTTAAATTCAATACTTGAGTATTAGCAGTAAGAAATGGCAACCGCCTGTCCTGTATGCAGGGAAAGGTGGAAGTGATCTCACTCCGTTGGTGTTATGCGTTATGGTGGAAGGCGGTCTGCACCACTGTGCAATTCCTCATTGGCTAGTTTGGGTTTCTATGGAGTACAGGAACCAATGATGATCAACGCCGGCAGTGACTGTGTTCACCGCCGCGGACGTGACCGCCATTTTCTTCCTACTACTTCACTTGATTCCCGACTTTCCACTGGACTACATCTCCACTGCGTGTGCTGCTGTGACCTGTGGCTGGAACCTGCCATGGCCTGTGCAACAGGGGAAATGGCCCCAACCTTCACATCTGAGGAGTTTGAGAGGCTAGTGGATGGGGTCCTTCCCCTGTATGAGCAGTTGTGTGGGCCTCCAGACCAACAAGTGAGTACATCATGGGTACGTTTAATGAGACATGGCTGCATCGAGATGTATGTGTGTGTTGGCAGAGTGTCATTTGTGGGGGTATGGCTGCAGGCAGTGTGAAGGAAGAGGTTCGGGTCATGGGTGTGTTTGATGAGGGGCAAATGCTGTATGTAGGCCACATGTGGAACAGGCTGGATTGTATGGTTCATGGTGTCTTTCTATCTGTGTTTCCTCTGCATGTCAGCGCCCATCAGAAGAAGGGGTTTTGGCGTGCCATTGCCAAGGACATGCGGACCCTTTGGAACACCCACTGCAGGAAACGGTGGGAGGACCTGAGATGCTCGGCCCGAAAGACTGCAGAGGCCCAGCTGGGGATGGCCCCCGACGACGGAGGGGTGCCAGTCGGAGCCTGACCCCCCCCTAATGGCCCGCATACTGGGAGTGGCCTGCCCAGAGTTGAATGGGCGCTTGAGGGCAGCACAGCAGCCACAAGGGGGTGAGTACAGTGTGTGTGATATTCATCATTTATTGTCTGACATGGGATTTGGGTGCAGGGTTCTAGTCAGAGGATGCCCCAATATGCCAGTTTAGACATTGATGCGTGGTCCTGCTTAGGTATATAGGGTGGTATGCATATTTTGAATTGCTAGGTAGCTAGCTTTCCATGGCAGACAGGGCTTAGTTGGTCCCAGTAGGTGTGCACAGTGTTTGGGTCCAACTTGCTGTAGTACCTAGCCAATGGTATGCCACTGTGGTCCATACTGCCCATTCTTAGTCTCAGTGAGTGATAGTGATGAGTATGCCACCTGTGCTGTTGGTGCTATAATTGACCCTGTGCTCCCTTTCTTTCTCCACCCCCCTCTCCTTTTGTCATCTTGTCCATGTGTGCATTAGAATCATCTAGCGAAGGAGCAGGGGCACCGGCGAGGGAGGGAGCTGCAGCCCACGGGATCCAGGAGGCAAAGTCTACCGACGCCGAGGGGACCAGTGGGACGGAGGGCGAGGGGAGCACCACAGGGGAGGCAGGAGCTGATACAACTGACTCTGATTCCTCCTCCGATGGAAGCTCCCTGGTGGTGGCAGACCCCTCTCATACCTCCCCAGCAACTTCATCTTCCGCCACCCCAGTACTAGCACTGCCCTCCCAGTAGCCTCCCACAGAGTTGCCCTTGCCGGCTCACCCAGGAGGGTGGGCGTCTCCTTCACCCCAGGCACCTCATGCCCTTCCCCAGTCAGCCCTGCTGCTCTCAGTGAGGAGGCTATTCACCTCCTGAGATCCATCTCTGTAGGGCAGTCTTCCATAGTAAATTCCACCTAGGGGCTGGCATCCCAGATGCAGCAATGCAATGTCTTCCTAGAGGGCATTCACGCTGTCTGGGTGGCACTACAGAGATCGTTTCAAGCTCGGGCCTCCTCTCTGACGGCAGCCAGTGTCCCTGTTTCTTTCGCCCCCCCCTCCAACTAACTCTTCCCAGTTCCTGTGTCTTCTTCCCCAATGCATCCCACGCACACATTCTGACAAGCAAGCACCCAAAACAACAGACAGGACTCACACAGACAAACACAGGCACCGCACTTCAGTTCACAAGCACACACACAGCCAACATACAGATGCACACACAACATCAGCCACTGCCTCAACTGTCTCCCCCTCCTCCTCCTCCCTCACAGTCACATCAGCACTCACACCTGCATGCACAGCATCAGCAGTCCCAGATTTTGCAACATGCACATCCTTGCCCACAGTCACCACAACAGCAGACATGCACCCCACACACCAGATGCGCAGTCACTACCACCGCCCTCCCTACCTCATGCAGCACACCCACCTCACTTGCAGACACCACCACAACATCCACCCACATGTCCCGTTTGTCCTCCCCCAACCTGTCTGCCCCCTTCAAAGACACACAGTTGTTCCCACTCAGACCCCAAACAGCCATCTAACTCACATACGCACACTGTCCATGCACCTGCACCCAAGTCAAGCACACCTCCTCCTCCTACAACCACTCCCTATACCTCCAAACCCGTACCTCTTCCCACGTCCTGCCCCATTGGTCCTAAGAAGCTTTTTCTTTCCCCCCTTGACCTCTTCCCTCCCCAGCGCCCCATCCTACCAGTAAGAGGAAAGTCCCAGCCTCCAAGCCCTGTACCTACAGCTTCAAACCGACTCCTGTTCCTCCCCCTAAGTGTACTCCTGCCACTAAGATGAAGAAGGGTGGCACTCCCGTCCCCTATCCCAAGGCCACTCCCGTGCCCCCAAGCCGGAAGGGCAAAGACCCGCTCCCTCCCAAACCTTTTTCCCCAAGGACCCCCTGCGAAAAAGAACTCCACCGCCACCTGAGTTGCCTGCCCAATGTTACCATGGTGCCACTGCCCCGTGGAGTAACTGGGCTGTCAGGAGTCAAGTTGGGCCTTGGACGTTGCCCTGTGGCATTGTGATTGACTTGGACTGGCCCATGGCCCCATCTGTAAATTTTTGTATAAACAATCCTCAGGTAGCTGTACCCAACATATTACAGTGGTTAGACTGAAGGTATTTTCGTGTACGTTCTCATTGGAGTAATGAGGCTACTGGATTCGGGCGAGAGGATCGCCTAGGTAGTGGGTACTAAGTACAATTCCACACCTGGTGACACCTGTCGGCATAATCTGGGGTTTCCGGCTAACTAGCAGCACCCCATCTTTGACCCAGATGATTGTGCCAACCGAGCACATGGTAAGATAGACTCCCCAGGGAATCGTGGTACATCAAATCGCATCCTATTCTCTCAGTTACTAAGATCTCACTCAGGCAAAGACAACAGAAACAAAATATATTTAAATAAGCATTTATTAAAATATCTGCATCTTAGATAAAAGCAGGTGCATAGCAATAACGAGGATAATGAAAGACAATAGGAGCAGGCATGTGACTAGAAATGTAAAACACAAGAACAGCCCTCCATACTGTCTAACCAGGGGAGTGGATCTATAACCCCTCACCTATGCTAAGTATGAGCACAACATACTAAGCCTAGTCTGCCCTTCGGGTTTCCCCTGGAAGAACATCATCCTTCATACCTGAAAAAGAGGCCTGAGGTCTAAAGAGACACCGTCCCCATCTAAATCAGGGCTCGGCCGTCTAACCAGATAGCTGTAGCGAAGCTTGCAGCACTCAGCATACAATCGTGATCATCTGGCTGGAATCTCCCTCTAATGTGCCTGGGACTAAGGGGTGTTTTATAATAACACAATTGACATTCTAAGAAATGGTTCCTACCTGTGAGTGTGTGTGTTTCTGTGAATGCAGGAGATACAGCATACCACGTTTGTCGGGACCCCATTCGGACTGTAGCCTTGGAGAAAGCACAAAGTGAACTATGGCCCTCATTATGACATTGGTGGTAAGTTCCGCTTACCGCCATGCCGACTGCCGCCAACATACCGCTGCGGCGGATAACCGCCAAGCATATTATGACACACAAATACCAATCCGTCACTATGCAGCCACACACACAAGTCCGCCAGCCCAAAGGTCAGTGACAAACTGGGGGTATCCAAACCCACACTGTTACGCCAACGGAACTAAGCCCACAACATCATGACCCACAAATCACCGCAGAGGACATTCAATGGCGGTAAAGCATTGGCGGAACATACTGCAGTGCTCAAAATACACACACTCAAACAAAACAACACCACATTGGCCAATTCAAACTACACACACCCAACACACATACACACACCACACCCACAGCACTATAAAACACACACCCACAATACCCACATCCCTTTACGACTAAAAAGAATTGCCACCAGAGAGAGATACAGCACCCACACAACCAGAGCCACATAACACCATCACCCATACACCATCCACGCACCCTATATCACACACCCCAACACATCACCCCACACACCCTCACCCACACCACTCACACTACACCCAGGGCACCACAACGACACCCCAGGTTCTCAGATGACGAGCGAAGGGTCATGGTGGAGGAAATCATCCGGGTAAAGCCACAGCTATATGGATCACAGATGCAGCACACAACCATTGTTAGGAAGATGGAGATATGGCGGAGAATCATGGACAGGGTCAACGCCATGGGACAGCACCCCAGAACAAGGGATGACATCAGGAAGCGGTTGAACGACCTATGGGGAAGGTGCGTTCCACAGCAGCAAGACATTAACTAGCTGTACAGAGGACTGGGGGTGGACCCCAACCACCTCTCCACAACTAACAACATGAAAGGAGCAAGTCTTGGCAACCATGCATCCTGAGGGCATGGCGGGAGTAGGAGAAGGACTGGATTCTGGTAAGTCAAATCTCTATTACTATCACCCCCCATACCTGCATGCCATCAAAAAACCCCACCCTTACCCTGACTCCCATCAAATCACCACCTCCCACATACTCCACCATCACAACCCACTCATCCCAATACCAAGCCCTGCATGCAACACCAATGCGTGGACACCCCTCACAGACCTGCATGGACACCTATCACCACTGCATGCACACTGGAGAGAATCACTTAGCACACCAAATAGCAACTCACACAAAGGCAAATCTGCCAGGGCAACAACAACCATAGAGGGCAACACACCCATGCACAATATGTCACACGCAGAAACAATAACACTGCTTTTATATCCCCACGGGTACCCCATCCAATGTCACTGGAGAAGAGGTGCCAGCAACATCCAGTCCCCCCCCAGAAGAGACCCACAGTGATGACAGCAGGTCTGTTCACCTGGATCCGGATGACCAACCTAGCCCATCAGGGATCTCCAGATAGTCGGTTACCCAGGCACAGTCACACACCACCACAGAGCCTCCCCCTCAGCAAACACCACCACAGCACCCACCAAGCGAGCCCATACCTCTGTCCCCAGGACATGTCAATCAGCAGTGTGTCCACCACTATAGGAACCCCAGGCCAACCCCACAAACACAGGATGATAAGGGACCTAGTGTCGGTGGCAGTGGGCACATGGTTCAGGGGACAGAGTAACAGGACAACAGGAAAGCTGGGAGGACAGGCCAAGGGAACCGACTCTCCAGGAGGCACTCACCAATATCCAGGGAGTATACCAACATTCCCAGGATACGCTGGTCCAGATACTAGTCAAGTTGCAGGAGATCATTCGGCTGCAGGAGGAACAGTACCTGAGGATCATGGAGGACTTGAAGGACATCAACACCACCCTGGTCACCATTAAAGGGGTGCTGGCAGACATGGCCAACACTATGAGGGAAGCAGTGGCACACCACTGGGCCCCTCACACTATCCAAACTGATGAACAGCCCTCCACCTCCGCTGCCGCTAGTAGACAGGAGGCCCGCCATAGGACCAACGGGCCAACAGCACCCATCCCCCTGCAGAAGGAGAACCACCCCGCAAATGTTCCCTGTGATGCAGGCTGAAGCCAGAGACTATTGCCAAGACTCCTGCCAGGAAATAAGACTCTCCTAAATGTCATCCTCGTGTCCCATTCTGTCACCTTGTCCAACTTGAACTGCCATTGCTCCCCTTCCTATGCCCCCTTGGACAATGCACCTGTGATACAAATAGACTGGACTCTATCCTGGACTTTCCTCCACCATCACCCCAGCCCATTGCTGTGAGAAGGTAGCCTCTTTCTAGCATTGTCACCCCCACTTTTGGCCTGTTTGTGAGTATATGTCAGTGTGTTTTTACTGTCTCACTGGGATTCTGCTAGCCAGGACCCCAGTACTCATGGTGAAAACCCTATTTGTCAGTGTGTTTTATCTGTCTCACTGGGACCCTGCTAGCCAGGACCCCAGTGCTCATAGTTTGTGGCCTGAATGTGTATACCCGTGTAGTGCCTAACTGTGTCACTGAGGCTCTGCTAATCAGAACCTCAGTGCTCATGCTCTCTCTGCCTTTAAGTTTGTCACTATAGGCTAGTGACCACTTTTACCAAATTCAAATGGCATACTGGAACACCCTTATAATTCCCTAGTATATGGTACCCAGGTACCCAGGGTTTCGGGGCTCCAGGAGATCCCTATGAGCTGCAGCATGTCTTTTTCCACCCATAGGGAGCTCAGACAAACCTTTACACAGGACTACCTCTGCAGCCTGAGTGAAATAATGCACACAATATTTCACAGCCATTTTCACTGCACTTAAGTAACTTATAAGTCACCTATATGTCTAACCTTCACTTGCTGAAGGTTAGGTGCAAAGTTACTAAGTGTGAGGGCACCCTTGCACTAGCAATGGTGCCCCCACATAGATCAGGGCCATTTCTCCGGACTTTGTGAGTATGGGGACACCATTACACATGTGCACTACATATAGGTCAATACCTACATGTAGCTTCACAATGGGAACTCCGAAAATTGCCATGTAACATGTCTAAGATCATGGAATTGTCCCCACATGCCAAATCTGGGATTGGGGAGCCAATTCATGCATCCCCAGGGCTCCACTATGGACCCCGGGTACTGCCAAACCAGCTCTCTGGGGTTTTCTCTGCAGCTACCACTGCTGCCACCCCACAGACAGGGTTCTGCCCTCCTGGGGTCTGGGCAGCCCAGTCCCAGGAAAGCAGAACAACAAATTTCCTTTGAGAGAGGGTGTTGTACCCTCTCTCTTTGGAGAAAGTGTGTTAAAGGCTGGGGAGAGGTAGCCTCGCCCATCCTCTGGAAATGCTTTGAAGGGCACAGATGGTGTTCTCCTTGCATAAGCTAGTCTACACTGGTTTAGGGAACCCAGAGTTCCTGTTCTGGTGTGAAACTGGACAAAGGAAAATGGAGTGACCACTTCCTTGTCCATCACCACCCCAGGGGTGGTGCCCAGAGCTCCTCCAGTGTGTCCCAGACCTCTGCCATCTTGTTTCCCAAGGTGTGAGGGCACTCCGTAAGCCTGTGAGTGGCCAGTGCCTGCAGGTAACGACAGAGACCCCTCTTGATAGGTGCTTACCCGACTAGGTGGCCAACCCTCCTCTGAGGGCTATTTAGGGTCTCTCCAGTGGGCTTTTCCTCACATAACGACTTGCAAGAATTTACCAGAGTTCCTCTGCACCTCCCTCTTCAACTTCTGCCAAGGATCAACCGCGGACTGCTCCAGGACACCTACAAAACTGCAACAAAGTAGCAAGAAGACTACCAGCGACATTGTAGTGCCTAATCCTGCCGGCTTTCTTGACTGTTTCCAGGTGGTGCATGCTTTGGGGGCTGCCTGCCTCCATCCTGCACTGGAAGCCACGAAGAAATCTCCCCGTGGGTCGACGGAATCTTCCCCCTGCTTCAGCAGGCACCAAACTTCAACTTCACTGATACTCTGGGACCCCTCTCATTCTGACAAGCCTGGCCCTTGGAATTCAGGTGGTGGACCCAAGTGACCCAGACTGTCCAGTGGTCCAACTGTCTAAATTTGGAGGAGGTAAGTCCTTGCCTTCCCTCTCCAGACAGTAATCCTGTGCACCGCGTGATCTACAGCTACAAGGGCTTCTGTGCACATTTCCAAGAAATCCTGCATGCACAGCTAAGCCTAGGTCCCCAGCACTCTGTCCTGCTCAGCTCAGCTCCCTGAGTTGATCTCCACTGTCGTGGGACCTCCTTTTGCAGTGTTGAGACAACCGCTATGTTCAGACTTCTTGAACCTGTGTTCAAGGACTTCTGTGGGTGCTTCCTGCTTGTGCAAGGACTCTCTACGTTGCTGAGGGCCCCCACTGTCTCCTCACCCAAGTGGCGATATTGTGGTCCTTTCTGGGCCCAGGCAGCACCCTTTTTCCCTAACCGCAACTCTTGCAGCTAGCAAGACTTTTTTGTGGTATTTTGCCAAGGAAACAACTCTGCATCCTCCAGCACGCCGTGAGACATCTTCTGCACTAAGGAATAGTTCCTAGCACCTTTCGTTGTTGCAGAATCTTCAGTTTCTTCCATTCAGAGGCAGCCATTTTGCACCCTCATCTGGGGTTTAGTGGGCTCCTGCCCCCCGGACACTTTTGCGACTCTTGGACTTGGTCCCCTTCCTTTGCAGGTCCTCAGGTCAAGGAATCCGTCTTCAGTGCTTTGCAGTCTGTTATGGTCTTTGCAAAATCCCTTATCAAGACTGTAGTGTGTTTCTGGGGAAATAGTAGTACTTTACTCCTACTTTCCAGGGTCTTGGGGTGGGGTATCCTGGACACCCTTAGTGTTTTCTTACACTCCCAGCGGCCCTCTACACACTACACTAGCCTATGCGTCCATTCGTAGTTCGCATTCCACTTTCTTAGTATATAGTTTGTGTTGCCCCTGGCCTATTGCATCCTATTGTATTCTACAGTGTTTGCACTACTTTCTGACTGTCTTACTTACCTGATTTTGGTTGGTGTGTATATTTTGTGTATTTTACTTACCTCCCAAGGGAGGATATACTCTGAGATATTTTTGGCACATTGTCACAAAAATAAAGTACCTTTATTTTTAGTAACTCGGAGTATTGTTTTTACTATGATATAGGCCCTCATTACAAACCTGGCGGTTGGTGTTAAAGTGGTGGTAATACCGCAAACAGGCCGGCGGAAAAAAAAAATGGGATTACGACCGTGGCGGAAACCACCAACATAGACAGCCACTTTAACACTCCGACCTCCACGGCGGTAGAAAAAAACACCACAACGGTCACCGCCAACAGACAGGTGGGAGACAAAGTACTGCCCACCCTATTACAAGAGGCCTATCCGCCACCTTTTCCAGGGCGTAACCAATGCTATCCAAAGCACAGCAAAAACAGTACACAGAAGGGAAAACACTCACCCTTTGACACCCAACGAGGAACCAGGACGCCATGGAGCCCGAACTACATGTACTGCCCATGTTGGTTTACCTCCTCTTCTACCAGGAGTACGAACGGTGGTGACGGTGAGTACTGCACCTACAACACAGGGGAGGGGGGAGGAAAGAAAGTGACACACACGCGCAACACGCAACACCCCCACCCTCACCCTCACACACAACAACAGACACACAAATACATGCAGCAACATTACATATACACCCCTCTACCCACTGGAAGAACGCAAGGACAAAAGGAAATGATTGTAACCATTGTAATCAAGAAAAATCCATTATTCCAAAGTCCAAATTCAGTATATACAAATATGTACACCAACTACACAAGTCCGGATACTGTACTAATCATTGTCCATGGACCACTGGGCCCAAAATGCATGGGCGAGGCCCACACATGATACCTGAATGGAAATCGAGAGAACACTGCTGGGGCATCAGATCGAAAATATACAGGCACCTCAGGGGGCGGGGAGTGGGGGCACCTCAGCCTGATGAACGCACAACGCCACTGCTGCACGAGGGGGCTACATGCCCATTGATGTATCCTGGGGAGTGAAAAGCCACAGTCTCTCAAGTCTCTCTAGTGGGTGGTTTGCCCACTGCTTCATCCTGGGGAGTGCAAAGCCACAGTCTCTCATGTCTCTCCAGTGGGTGGTTTGCCCACTGCTTTATCCTGGGGAGTGCAAAGCCACAGTCTCTCAAGTCTCTCCAGTGGGTGTTTTGCCCACTGCTTTATCCTGAGGAGTGCAAAGTCACAGTCTCTCAAGTCTCTCCAGTGGGTGCTTTGCCCACTGCTTTATCCTGGGGAGTGCAAAACCACAGTCTCTCAAGTCTCTCCAGAGGGTGCTTTGACCACTGCTTAAATCCTGGGGAGTGCAAAACCACATTCTCTCAAGTCTCTCCAGTGGGTGCTTTGCCCACTGCTTTATCCTGGGCAGTGCAAAGCCACAGTCTCTCAAGTGGATCTGATTCTCCACTGGTTCTGGAGGGGACCTGGTGCCCAGAGTGCTTCATCCTGCCAAGGACTGAGGTAGTGGATGTGATTCTCCACTGGTTCTGGAGGGGGCCTGATGCCCAGAGTGCTCCACGTGCAGTGTGGCCGGTACAAATCCCTCACCTGGGTTTGCGTGCCACAAGATTTGCGAGGTTCAGGTAGCATGATACGCCATGGAGGCAGCGACATACCCCACACTGCTGCGGCTGCGCCTTCCGTCTGCAGGTGTAAACAGCGATGGAAGAAATGCTTCTTGGAAGCTGCCCAGGGTCCAGGAATTCTCCTCCAGCCTCAGACGACTGACCACTGGGGATGGTAGCCATGTCAGCGGTGGTGCCTGTGTTCGAGGACGTCGCAGGGCCGGTGGCAGTCCTTGCGGCAGTGTCTGTTGCGGCGGTGCATGGGTCAGCACCTGCAGAGGAACATAGCAGGACGTTTCCTGCAGCCTCGTACGGATGCCCTCTGGGGAAGAGGCTGTGGACTGTCGCTAAGGCTGTAGACGTGCTGGGGACAGTGCAGGTGGCGGTGCTTGCAGCGGTGTCTGTTGCGGCTGTGCTTGCGCAGTGTCTGTTGCGGCGGTGCTTTCGGCAGTGCTGGCGGTGGTGCTGGCGGCGGTGCATGGGTCAGCACGTGCAGAGGGACACAGCAGAACGTTTCCTGCAGCCTCGGACGGCTGCCCACTGGGGAAGAGGCTGGGGACTGTCGCCGAGGCTGTAGACGTGCCGGGGATGGTGCAGGTAGCGGTGTGGTGGTGGGGCAGCTAGCAGTGCTCACCGCCGTACAGGTTGGCGTGGTCGTGGACAGAAAATGTGACACTGGTCCCTCAGTGGGTGCCACCATGCCCTCTCCTGACCTGCTCTTCAGCTTGTGGCCCTTCCCCAGCTTGGACGGTGCTGCAGTTGTCTTGCCACTATCCCCTTTGGTTTTTGCTGAGCCCTTGGTGGCTGGTACTTTCGGCTTCTCCCTCTGGGATGTGGGCACCTTTTTCACCTAGGCAGGTGGCGGAATGTCCTTGCCCTCGCTATGTGGCACACTGGCAGCCCTGATGGGTGGTGCACTCCATGACTCCGCAGTTTCTGGCACCAAGGAGCCTGAGGATTTGGTGGCTGAGGTGCTGGACTGGGACCTGCAAAGCCTGGCCCTAGGGGAAGGACTGGAGGGGAAGGTGTAGGGAAGAGGTCAATGTTAGCCAGGAAGAGTTTTTTAGACACACTGGGACGGGAAGATGGAGGGGGTTTGGGAGTGGAGGTAGTGGTAGTGGTTGTAGGAGGTGTACGTCTGCTGAATTTGGGTGAAGGTGCATGGGCCAGAGGCTGTTGTGAGGTGGATGGCTGTTGGGTGGGTGTGTGCATGCGTTTGTGTACTTTGGGAGGGGGGCTCACAGACACACTGGGAGAGGACACTGGGGATGTGTGAATGGTAGTGGGGGTGGTGAGTGCACGTGAGTGCTGTGTGGTGATGGGTGTGCTGGTGATGGAGGCAGTGGCTGAGGATGTACTGCATGCAGGTGGAGATGAGAAAGGGAGGGAGGAGGAAGACGTGGAGGAGGGGGACACAGTGGAGGCAGTGGATGTTGCTGTGTCTGCATGGGGATAGTGCTTGTGTGAGTGCCTGTGGGATGTGTGGTGCTTATGTTTGCCATGTCCACTCTTGTGTGTTGATGAGTGTGCATGCTGGTCTGATGGTGTGCTTGGGATAGGCTGAGGTACAGGGGGTTGGGTCTGGGTGGAGGAAGTTGGAGGGGGAGGCTGGACACAGGGACAATGGCTGCCATCAGTGCTGAGGCCAGAGCCTGAAATGCTCTCTTCTGGGCTTCCTGCCCAGAATGAATGTCCTCCAGGTATGCATTTGTTTGTTGCAAATGTGTCTCTACACCCTGGGTGGCATTCACAATGGTAGATTGCCCAACAGTGAGGGATCTCAGGAGGTCAATAGCCTCCTCACTGAGGGCAGCAGGGCTGATTGGGGCAGGGCCTGAGGTGTCCGGGTGAAGGAGATGCCCACCTTCCTAGGTGAGCAGGCACGGGACACACGCTGAGGGGCTGCTGGGAGGGCGGTGCTGGTAGGGGGGTGGCGGCTGTACCTGTTGACGCAGTGGCCACAGAGGTGCCCGGCACCGCAAGGTAGCTCCCATCAGAGGAGATGTTGCTGTCACTGCTGTCTGCTCCTGTTCCCGCCGTGGATCTCCTCTCGCTCTCAGTCCCACTGGTGGCTTCAGACTCTGTTGTTTTGCCCTCCAGGGCCAAGTGGGTTGCAGCTCCCTCCTGCTCCGGTGCCAATGCTTCTCCACCTGATGATGCTATTGCACACAAGAACAGGGAGACCACAAAAAGGGGGGGAAAGACAGAAGAAAAACATGTTCAGTGCATGCTACACCACTACCGTTGGCGGACACAACACACAGGGAGCAGCCCTCTGCGCTACACCATGCACTAACAGTTCCTAGAAATTTCAGCTGACCATGGGGTACGAGACCTAAGACCAATTGCTGGACACCTGGAAGTCACAGGAGCCTGACTATGTGTAGATTGCTCTTACCACTGGTGGGGTTGGGGTGCCACATAGCCTGCCTCACAAGGGACCTTGCCTACCAACTTCTCCCTGGCCTAGGGGAACCCACTGCCCACATCCCCCACCCAGACACCTTGTAATGCGCGCAGTCAGCTGAATGAGAGTGTACTTATCTCCTTGTGGCTGCTGTGATGCCCTCAAGCACCCATCCAACTCTGAATAGGCCACCGCCAGGATCCGGAACATCAGGGGGGTCATGGTGCGACAGGCACCCTTCCCACGTCGGGAGGCCATCCCCAGCTGGGCCTCCGCCGTCTTCTTGCTCCAGCAGCGCAGGTCCTCCCATCTTTTACAGCAGTGTGTTCTCCATCTGTGGTAGACCCCCAGGGTCCCGACGTCCTTGGCGATGGCAAGCCAAATACCCTTCTTCTGGTGGGCGCTGACCTAGAGGAATGGTACAGGGGGAAAGGAAATTACTTACCCGTCCGGACCGTCATACTCATTGCCCCCCAGTTCCCACCCTTGCCCTGACGCCCATATACTCCCCATCCGCACATGCAGGCCTCAGCCCCCCTCCATGTATCTTCCATCCACACCACTCAAAACAGGCATTGCCCATGCAGCATGCTCACAGTGTACTCATCTGTTTGTCTGGAGGACCGTACAGTTGCGTGTTACTGGGGGAGGACCCCATCCACTAGTTTCTCCAACTCCTCCGAAGTGAAGGCAGGGGCCCTTTCCCCAGACACATGAGCCATCATCGCTTCCAGACTGAGGTCACAGCAGCACTTGCAGTGTAGGTCCTCTCCTGTTGAAGGTCGGGTATCAAGTGAGTGAACAGACAGAAAATGGCGGTCACATCAGCGGCGGTGCGTACCGTCACCCCCGGCGTACATCGTCATTGGCTCCTGGGACCCATCGGGCCCAATGTTAACCAATGCAGAATTGTGCTGCGGTCTTTGACCGCCCACCACGACGGTGTAGAACGCCAGCGCAGTTACCTCATATCCCCTTGTCCCAGCTTACAGGTCAGGCAGCCGTCATTTCAGGAGGCCACATGGGATGGATGTTAACTGCATCACACCTATCTAGGCCGGGAATATAGACATTGCGGATTAATAACGTTTCTGAAAATAAGACATTGTGATACCTTAGTGTTGGATGACTCTCTGCTCGCTGTTCTCCTCCATAGGGCACGTCCGCTGCTGCAGGTGATGAGATGGCGCCATCCTCCGGTGAACAGACCCCTAATAGACATGTCGACAATGAAAGAGAGACACATCCTGGTCACATACAGACTTGATTGTGCAACAATCCAGGAACTGTGTGCCAAGTTGGAGCCGGACCTGATGTCAGCTATCCGCCATCCCACAGGAATCCCCCCTCTAATGCAGGTCCTGTCTGTACTAAATTTCCTGGCCAGTTGGTCTTTTCAAACAACAGTGGCCATGGCATCAGGGATGTTCCAGCCAATGTTCTCTAACGTGTTGTCCAGAGTCTTGTCTGCCCTGCTGAAACACATGCACAGCTACATCGTTTTCCCTCAGGTGGAGGATTTGCCCACAGTGAAAGGTGACTTCTATGCCCTGGGACATATCCCCAACATCATTGGTGCCATTGATGGTACACATGTAGCATTTGTACCCCCCGCAGAAATGAACAGGTGTACAGAAACTGGAAGAGCTACCATTCTATGAATGTGCAGATGGTGTGTTTGGCAGACCAGTACATCTCCCATGTCAATGCCAAGTACCTGGCTCTGTGCATGACGCTTACATTTTGAGGAATAGCAGCATCCCTTATGTGATGGGCCAACTCCAGAGGCACCGTGTGTGACTAATAGGTGAGGCCTAGGTCCCAATACAGTTGACATAGGTTTCTGGGGCTGTCCCTAAGGGTTAGTGTGTGTCTAACAGTTGTCCCTCGACATTTGTAGGTGTCTCTAGTTACCCCAACCTGTCATGGCTACTGACCCCAGTGAGGAATCCCAGGACAAGGGCAGGGGAACGCTACAATGAGGCACATGGGTGAACTAGGAGGGTGATCGCACTCACCTTCGGCCTCCTGAAGGCCAGATTCCAGTGCCTCCATCTGACAGGTGGCTCCCTATACTACTCACCGAAGGTGTGCCAGATAATTGTGGATATCGACAACCGAAACAACATCATCATGCAATACTTCCAGTGAGACACAGGTAAGAAGATGCCACTGCTTCCCACATCTCATTCTATTGTTGGAACTAGCATAAGTGTGTCATTTTCATTTAGTGTATGGACCCTGACTTGTCACTTTGACTTTCCATTTCACAGATTTGGGTCCCACTTTGTGCCCTCTGCTAGGTTTACTGCTGGCCTACAGCTGTGTTACATTGGTACGTGAACAAGTAAATTGACATTGCTATATTCAATAGTTATTGCAATTACACATTTGTGAAAGCACAGACTGACTCCAGATTGTTTTGTGACTGAAGTGTGTTTATTCCTGTGCTAATAAGTGGAGGGGGTTGTAAAATGGGTGGGGGATGGTGGAGGAATGTCCATGACAGAGTCCAGTCTATTTGTTTTCACAGGTGCATTGTCCAAGGAAGTGGAGCAATGGCAGTTTAAGGATGGACAGGGTGACATAGTGGGACAGAAGGGTGACATTCAGGTTGGTCTCATTTCCTGGCGGGGTCTTGGCAATGTTCTCTGTGTTGTTTCTGGATCTCAGGGACCGTTTGTGGGGTGGCACTCCATCTGCAGGGGGTGGGGTACTGGTGTCATGTTGTTCCTGTGGCGGTGCCTCCTGTCCACTAGCGCTGGCAGAGGTGGAGGGCTGTTCATCGTCCAGGCTAGTGTCAGGGGCCCCTTGTTGTGCCACTGTGTCCCTCTTGGTGTTGACAAGGTCTGCAAGCACCACTGCAATGGTGACCAGGGTGGTGTTAATGGACTTCAAGTCCTCCCTGATCCCAAGGTAGTGTTTCTCCTGAAACTTGGCCAGTACCGTTGCCATCGTCTCCTGGGAATGATGGTAAGCTCCCATGATGTTGGAGAATGCCTCGTGGAGAGTGGGTTCCCTGGGCCTGTCCTCCCCCTCCGCACAGCAGTCCTCCCAGTTTCCCTGTTATCCTGTGCCTCTGTCCCCTGAACCGTGTGCCCACTGCCACTGCCCCCAGGTCCATGATTTTCTTGGGTTGGGTTTGCCTGGGTTCCCAGTAGTGGTGGACACACTGCTGATTGACGTGTCCCTGGGACAGAGGGATGGGCCCGCTGGGTGCTGTGCTGGTGTTTTCCTGAGGGGGGAGGCTCTGTGTTTGCTGACAGTGTCAGGGGAACCGACTGTCCCGAGGTCCCAGATGGGCCGGGCTGGTCATCTTGATCCAGTTGTGCAGAGCTGCTGTCATCACTGTGGGCCTCTTCTGTGGGGGGACTGTATATGTCTGGCACCTCCTGTCCGGTGACGTTGGGTAGGGGTCCTGTTGGGGTGTAAATGCATAATTATTGTATCTGTGTGTGCCATCGTGTGCAATGGGTGGTTGACCCTCTACTCCAGTGCTTGCATTATTGGCTTGATCCTTGTGTGATTGGTGATTTTGGGGCATGAGTGAGTCTCTGTAGTTGACATGCTTGGGTGATGGGTGTCCATGCATTGGTGTCACATGCAGGGCTTGGTTTTGGGATGTGTGGGTTGTGTTGTCGGGGTATCTGTGGGTTGTTAGGGTGATGGGTGTGAGGGTAAGGGTAGGAGTATGTGATGGCAGGCAGGTGAGGTGGGGGCGATAAGGTAGTAAAGATTTACCTTACCAGAGTCCAGTCCTCCTGATACTTCTGCAAGGCCCTCAGGATGCAGTATTGCCAAGACTTGCTCTCCCATATCGTTAGTTGGGGGGGAGGAGGTGGGGGTCCACCGCCAGTCCTCTGTATAGCAATCTGGTGTCTGGAGACCACGGAGCGCACCTTCCCCCGTAGGTCGTTCCACCTCTTTCTGATGTCATCCCTAGTTCTTGGATGCTGTCCCACTGTGTTGACCCTGTTGACAATTCTGCGCCAAAGCTCCATCTTCCTTGCAATGGAGGTCTGCTGCACCTGTGACCCGAATAGCTGTGACTCTACCCTGATGATTTCCTCCACCATGACCCTGAGCTCCTCCTCAGAAAACCTGGGGTGTCGTTGAGGTGCCATGATGTGGTGTGGGTGATGTGTGAGGTGGTGTCTGTTGTGATGTGTGAGGGTGTGTGTTAGTGTGTGTTGTTTGGGGTGTGTGGATGTTATGTAAGTGATGGTGTAGTGTGTCTGTGGATGCTGGTGTTGTTTTAGGTAGTGTCTCTCTCTGGTGTGCTTTCAAAATTCTGGTAGGAAGGGTTTGTGGGTGATGTGGGTGTGTGCTTTATATAGGATTGGGTGTGTGGGTGTGGTGTGTGTATGTGTATCAGGTGTGTATATTTCAAATTGTCCAATGTGGTTGTGTTTTGTATATGTGTGTGTATTTTGAGGGCGGCGGTGTGTACTGCCAATGGATTACCGCGGTTGAAAGACCACTGCGTTGCTTCGTGGGTCGTGATACTGTGGGCGTATTCCTGTTGGCGTGACGGTGTTGGTTTTGTTATTTCCAGTTTATCACTGACCTTTAGTGTGGCGGACTTGTGTGGGTGTCTGTATTGTGGCGGATTCCGGGCTGTGGGTTCCGCGGCAGCAACGGTATGTTGGCAGTCTTCTGCACGGCGGTAAGCGGGATTTACCACCAGGGTTGTAATGAGGACCATAGTACCTATGTGATATAAGTGGTATAGTAGTAGCTATGCATGTCTCCTAGTTCAGCCTTGGCTGCTCTGCTATAACTACCTCTATCATCCTAAGCTGCTACAACACTACTTATCTACTAAGGGATAACTGGACCTGGCACAAGGTGTAAGTACCATCTGTACCCACTATAAGCCAGGCCAGCCTCCTACAATTGCACATCCCCCTCTACTTCTTGGCACTTAAATAAACACCCTTTGAAAAAATACAAGTACGGAGTATGTCAAATGATTTAAGTATGTTTTTGTTTAACAAGGTTTAAACATTGCAATTCAAATGTACAGTAATGTATACATAGGAATGACCTATAGTTGGCTGCAGTCAACACACCAGGAACGAAAGTGGGGCAGAAATATCTGCAAATAGAGATGCCAAAGGGTACAGTGAGTGGCCATTGAAGTGGGAAAATCAGCCTGCCAGTGAGAATGTCAAACACAAAACTGTCAATTAAATGTGAAGTTACACTGTCTTACCTGTGTGTCATTGGAAGTATTTAACAAATTATTGCACTTCTGTTGTCCTCATTCTCACCCTCTGCCTCCTCATCTTTACTGTCCACAGGGTCCACTGCTGCCACACGGCCAGCCTCATCCTCTGGCAGAAAAGGCACCTGGTGACATAAGGCAAGGTTGTGCAGCATACAGCATGCCACAATGATCTGGCAGACCTTCTTGAGTGAGTAGTACAGGGATCCACCTGTTAGATGGAGGCAACAAAACCTGGCCTTCAGGAGGCCAAAGGTCCTCTCTATAATTCTTCTTGTTCGCCCATGTGCCTCATTGTAACATTCCTCTGCCCTTGTCCTGGGATTCCTCACAGGGGTCAGTAGCCATGAGAGGTTGGGGTAACCAGAGTCACCTGCAAATATCGAGGGACAACTGTTACCTACACACTACCCTTAGGGCCCACACCATACCCATACACCAACATATACTGGGTTCAACTATTAGCCACACCCTATGCCTCTGGAGTTGAGCCATCACATATGAGATGCTGCTATTCCTCAGGATAAAGGCATCATGCACAGACCCCGGATATTTTCATTTGACGTGGGAGATGAACTGGTCCGCCAGGCACACCATCTGCACATTCATGGAGTGAAAGCTCTTTGGATTTTTGAACACCTGTTCATTTTGCCGAGGGGGGGACAAATGCAATTAGTGTACCATCAATTGCCCCAATAATGTTGGGGATATGTCCCATTGCATAGAAATCAGCTTTCACTGTGGCCAAATCCTCCACCTGTGGGAAAACGATGTAGCTGCGCATGTGTTTTATCAGGGCAGACAACACTCTGGTTGGCACTATTGAGAACCTTGGCTGAGACATTCCTGCTGCCAAGCCCACTGTCACTTGGAAGGAGCCGTTGTCAGGAAATGGAGCACTGCTAGCACTTGCACAAGAGGGGGGGGTCACGGTGGGGTAACGGATAGCAGAGAGTAGGTCAGGCTCCAATTGGGCACACAGCTCTGTGACTGTGGCCCTGTCCAGTCTATAGGTGAGGATAATGTGCCTGTCCTCCATTGTTGCCAAGTCCACCAGGATGTCTCCATCTCCTATTCATCCACAGCGGTTGCAATTTATGGGGCAAAATGGTGAGCAGCTAGTCAGTATCTCTCATTTCCAGCCACTACACTTCAATGCATGTTGTGATTGTAACAGTGTTTTGTTGGAGAGGTCAAAATGGTGCATATATGTACTGTGACGCAGTTAGGAGCCATGGCCTGCACCTCCCCCGAAATGGCTCCTGCCTGTCCTGTATGGAGGGACATGTGGAAATGAGGTAATTCTGCTGACGTTGTGCGCAGTTGCAGGACGCGGTCGAGAACCGCCGTGCAACTCCTCAGTGGTTTATATTGGGCCCTATGTGGTACGCCGATGGTGATGTACGCTGGCAGTGACAGTACGCACCGCTGTGGATGTGACCGCCATTTTCTATCTGTTCACTCACTTGCTACCTGACCTTCAACAGGAGAGGACATACACTGCATGTGCTGCTGTGACCTGTGTCTGGAACTGACCATGGCTTGTGTGACTGGGGATAGGGCACCTGCCTCCACCTCTGTGGAGTTGGAGAGACTGGTGGATGGGTCCTACCACAGTACCGACTGCTGTATGGGCCTCCAGACCAACAGGTGAATACACTGTGAGTGCGATGCATGGGGAGTGAATGCATGAAGTGCTGTGTGTGAAGGCCTAATGTAGAGTGTGTGTGATGGATGGGCCCTGGGCTGTGTGCAGCAAGTATGGTGGGCTATGTCTGTGCTAATTGGAATGGGAAGGGGCATGGTGGGCCATGAGTGTAACAGGCAGGATGGTCGGACTAATACCTTTCCCTGTGTCCACTTCCCTGCAGGTCAGCACCCATCAGTAAAAAGGGTATATGGTGTGCCATTGCCAAGGACGTGCGGACCCTGAGGGTCTACGGCAGGTGGAGCACCCAGTGTTGGAAACGGCGGGAGGACCTGAGATGCTGGGCATGGAAGACCGTGGAGGCCCAGCTGGGGATGGCTTCCCAATGAGGAAGGGATGCCCATCGAACCCTGACCCCCCTGATGGCCCGCATACTGGCGGTGGCCTATCCGGAGCTGGATGGCTGCTTGAGGGCATCACAGCAGCCACAAGGGAGTGACTACAGTGTCCCATTATACAACTTGTGAGTGGTGGGTTGGTGTCCGGGTGGGGGATGTGAGCCGGTGGGTGCCCCTAGGCCAGGCCTGACATTGCAGAGTAGGACCCATTTTGGGCAGGGTTCTGATGTGAAAGTCCTCCAACCAAGCTAGTAGGCATCCACTACTGGGTCTGTGGGTCTTAGGTATGCTGCAATTGGCATTAGGTGTCCCTATCCCTGGCCTGGTGCCTAGCTTTGTGACTGGTAGTGCATTGCCTAGTGCATAGGGCTGTTCCCTGTGTGTCATGTACAGTGGTGTTGGTGCCGCTATTGACCAAGTGTATCCTTTATCTCTCCCCCATATTTTTGTTTTGTCACCCTGTCCTTCTGTGCATTAGCATCATCTGGCAGACGAGCAGAGGCACCGGCGACTGAGGGCGCTGCATCCCACAGGACACAGGATGCCGAATTCACCAACGGTGAGGGCACCAGTGGGAAGAAGGGTGAGAGGAGTAACACCGGGGAGACTGGAGGGGACAGTTCTGCACAGATACCCCCTCCAGTGGAAGCTCCCTTGTGGTGGCGGACACCTCTGTGCCCACCCCAACTACAGGTACAGCTGCCACCCCCGTACCAGCACCGCCCTCCCAGCAGCCCCTCAGTGAGTTTCCCGTGCTGCTCACCCAGAAGAGTGGGCATCTCCTTTGCCCCAGGGACCTCAGGCCCTACTCCATTTAGCCCTGCTGCCCTGAGTGAGGAGGCTATTAATCTTGTGCGATCCATCTCTGTTGAGCAGTCAACCTTTGTGAATGCCATCCAGGGGCTGGCATCCCAAATGCAACAGACAAATGCATTCCTGGAGGGCATTCACACTGGCATGGTGGCCCCACAGAGATCAATCCAGGCCCTGGCCTCCTCTCTGATGGTAGCTATTGTCCCTGTTTCTAGCCTTCCCCCTCCAACTTCCTCTACCCAATCTCATTCCCCTCAACCCCAGCCTATCCCAAGCACACTGTCAGACGAGCAGGCACCCAGGACAACACACAAGAGTGGACATGGCAAACACAAGCACCACACTTCATCCCACAGGCACTCACACAAACACCATCCAGAATCAGACACACCAACATCCACTGCCTCCACTGTGGCCCCCTCCTCGTCCACCTCCCTCCCAGTTTCATCTCCACTCACACCTGCATGCACTACATCCTCATCCACTACCAGCATCACCTATCAGAGAACACACCTCACCGGCAGTCACCACCCCCACTTCCATGCACACGTCCCCTGTGTCCTCTCCCACTGTGTCTGTGCCTCCTCCTCTGAAAGTACAAAAATGCAAGCACTCAGACAACCAACAGCCATCCACCTCACAACAACATCCAGCCCATGTACCTGCACCCAAACACAGCAGACTGACACCTCCTACAACCACTTCCTCTTCCTCCACTCCCAAACCATCTCCCTCTTCCCGCACCAATATCACTAAGAGCTTTTCCTCTCCACCGTAGACCTCTTCCCTACCTCTCCCCCCGTCCCTCATGTCAGGCCAGGGTGTTCAAAAGCCAGTCAAGCACACCAGCCACCAAGTCCAGGTGCCCAGTAGTGTCCACAGCTACTCCAGGTAGGAGAGGATCCCGGGCACCAGGCAGCCACACTGAAAGGGTGCCTGCACCAAGTGCTGCAAGGAAGGGAAAGGAGGTACCCCCAGCTGCTGAAGGGAAGGGCAAGGAGGCATCCACAGCTGATACAAGGAAGGGCAAGAAGCCACCCCCAGCTGCTAAAAGGAAGGGCAAGGAGCAATCCCCGGCTGCTGACAGGAAAGGCAGGGAGCAGTCCCCCGGTGCTGCCAGAAGGAGCAAGGAGCCATCCCAAGCTGCTGGCAGGAAGGGCAAGGGGCCTGCACCAGCAGGCAGAAAGGACAAGAGGCCTGGTGCTGGGACTCAGTCGGAGCCCCCACCACCAACCAGTCGGAGGGACCCCCACCACCCCTGCCACCCCCCAAAGGTGGCAGGGCCCCTCATCCCCACCCCAACCCCGACATTACCTTACACATACACACCCGACACGCACGCAGGCACCATCAACACACATACACACACACACCGACATACAAGCCAACATCCACACACACAGACAAGTACACCCAAATTCACACATTCACGCACACATCCATACAGACATACCTACAGACATATACGCACTCATTCCCAAAACACGCAACACCCCCGCAAGCATACACGCACTCACACACCCCCCTACATACACAGACGCACACCCCCATGCACCCATACAACACCCCCACCTCCCTCCCCTAACGGACGATCGACTTACCTGTTCCGTCGATCCGCTGGGAGGGGACTGGAGCCATGGGGGCAGCTCCGCCGACACCACACCGCCAACAGAACACCGCCGCGCAGAATCACAGGACGTGATTAGCTGGGCGGTGTTCTGTTGGCGTGGCAGTGGAGGTGGAGCAACCTCCACTTCCCCGCCGCCGGCAAGTATGGCTGTTGGCGGCTCTCTGTCGGAAAAACGACGGAGGGCAGCCAACGGTCATAATACGCCAAGCGGCAAACCGCCACTACTGGCGGTCTTCCGCACGGCGGTCCTTCTGCGGTCCTTCTGCGGTCTTGTTAAAAGACCGCCGAGGTTGTAATGACCCCCTATGTCCCGAAAAATATGCAAACTTTTCAGTATATGTTTTTGAGCTGCCCATTGGCGGAATCAGACAGTGCTCCCATTGTGCATATTTAAAACCAGTTTTTGGAGTACTAGCACTGTGAATTAAATGATGTCCATAATGATTATAACAAAACATATCTCCATAACTTCCTTCAAATTGGTACACATCATCATTTTCAAAAACTGCATAATACTGTAGATCAGACATCATAGTATCAACTGTTTTGACATCTCAATCATCAGAAATCACTCCGGGTGAAATTACATCAGTAAATGAAAGTTTAAACACATAAGGAATTTGAATGATCTCCATAGGACCATATATGTCGAATGAGACTTTATCCCACACAATACTGTTGGGAATTGGCACTGCTGCAATGCTCACTAGGGACACGTCTCTATGTATTTTATGAAAAGAAAAATGTGGTTTTAAGACTTCATCCACCAATTCATCTGTAGAGCGATCAGGTAGGTACTGACCATGTATAAGAAGAAAGAAAACAATGACAAACGCAATCCAAAGAGAAAAGGCAACCACAGTCAGCGATAACCATAGATAGTTCCAAGGACAAGTGAGATAGTTCATTTTTAGCCAATGTATTAGCTTACGTGTTCTTGACAGTTCAGTCACAGTTGAGGCGGATGGGTCCCAAGAGAAGTTGTCAGCATCGACAAAGTAACCACCATATGTACAAACAAATTCTGGAGGTGTATTTGGAGGGGGGAAACTGGTAAAGATTCCCTTGGTGGTGTGTAGTTTGTCATGACATGCGTTTGTGTGGAATTTGTAGAAGCCTGCCCTATATCAGCAGAAATCAATGAAGTAATAACCGTCAGTGGAACCAATGAGAGTATATTTTCCACCCTCCCCAAGCTCGGAGAGGTATCAGCGTTGTTGTTGAAAACTTGCAGAGGGACATCCTTGTCTGTAGTGGGAGGGATTTGGGCACTACTCAGGGGTCCTCTAGGTCTGCTCTGCAGGATCGACCACATGGTGTAGCTTGGCATTGTCGATTGAGACAAAGCGATTCTCGCCCCAGGCAGAGGTGGTAGTATGACAGTTCTGGTACTGTGTATTCCCAGGACAGGGACTGGTGCACGATAAGAAGGACCGAATTCAGTTTTCACAGCAATCTTTTCACGTACTAGATCCCCCAGCTTCGGAATCCAGCTGGTAGATGTTACTGGTACATCCTTGATACCAGAGGCGGCAGCACTGGCAGTTGCATTGTCATCACGGAATTTTTGTAACTCCTGCAAAAAAGTGACACGTTCATTTATGTCAAAAGGCGTATCTGCAGCCTCCATGCCAAGACCATCAAGATCTGGAACATACATTTGAGTTCCAAACAGGCACTCCTATGAAGTGCCCCCCCCCCCCAGGGGCCTTCTTGGCAGCTCTCTGACCTCCATACAGGTGTGTAAGACAACTACAACCGGTGCCTAATACTCTTGCTGTTAAGGATTGCCTTAGATCACGGTTTCGTCGCTCCACTACACTATTTCCCTCAGGATGAAATGGAGACGAGTAATGCAGTTGGACCCCTAATGAAGCCATTGTATTCCAGAAAGCCCCTGAGACAAAAGCAGGGCCCCAGTCTGAATGGAAAGCTGTAGCAGCATATGTACGGACTATGCTTGCAGATCTTTAATAACAGTTTGAGGGTCAGCCGAGCATTGTGGCCACACCCATAGAAATCTGAAGCATGAGTCCACAGCGACTAAAATGTATGCACTGTCTGGTTGCAGGGGACCACAATGGTCCTGTAGTGGGGCGTGGGTCTTGGGCTCAATAGTACAGAGGCTCAGATTCAGTTTGCAAGGGTTTATAAGGCCGAAGCCAAGGTTTATTATTTCAAAATAAGGATGTTCAAAAAAAATATATATATATATATATATATATATTGGTCTTCTCCTTAGTCTTTTCCCTTTAGTCTTTTCTCCAGGGAGTCTCTGGTTTAGGGGTGGGATGGGTGGCGTAGGTCCTCAATATGTTCTTCTGTTCTTCTCCTAGGTGGTGGTCTGCTGGCGAATTCTTCCCGGGGCCCGTGGACTCTCGGCAGAACAACAGGACAGGTTTCAGTAAGTTGACTGGTAAGTTGCTATCTTTGTTATTTTATTAGTATAAGGGAGGGGTGTGAGTAAAAGAACGACAGGGGTTGGTGTGGTTACGGGGTTTGGGACAGAAATAGAAAACAAAGGGGTAGAGAATAAAAACCTGGGCTATTACTGGGGCTGTGTCAAGGTAGTGCAGGGGTTTTGACGTGCCCTGTGCCCTTCGAGTTCCTTGTTCCCCAACCCAAGATGCCCTGTTCCCCTTCCACCCTCCCCAGTTCCTTTACCCTCTTTTCTCCTCCCTTCCTCCCCTTTAGTGCGAGTGCCCCTGAACAAGCCCCGTACCTTGGTTAGCCACGACCCTCCTGGGTCGTGGCTGGATTCCTCGTCTTCTCTGGAGATTTCTCCCACTCCAGAGTGATGGCAGGGTTCCGGCTCCTCTCTCCTTCGTTCGTTCTCAGGCGGCTCCACGCTCTTGGCCTCTCCTGCTCCCTCGTCTTCTTCTCTTGTCTGCGGGGCCCTCTCCGGTCCGGCGTTCCTCTTTATGGCGTTCTCCTCTTCTTCGGAACCGAAAACCCGGAAGTTCGGCTGCGCGCCGCTGTTCGTGCTCCACGTGTCTCTTTGGCGACACGTAATGGAGAAAGAAGAAATACGTCTCCGGTGCCAGGGTTGTATCTCGGTAGGCGAGGTCCACGACACCCGCCTACAGGTCCAAGCACAAACATTGTAAAGGTTTGTTGGAAATTAAGGGGGGGTGTCTGCGGTGGGCGCTTAACGCTGGAGCCTTTTATTTGTTGGCAGATGACACAACAAAGGACATACTACTTGGCCTGTTTGGAATGACATGGCCACCAATAGCGTGACTGCAATATTGAGATTGTAGCCGCCACACCAGCATGGACAGTTGCAACTCCCTCATGTGCTGCTTTCACTAACTCTAGTCTTAAATCTTTGTTGGGAATAATTTGGACCCCCACACCTGGAATCTTCATTTCTGCATCAAACATGCCTCCAATCCAGTATGAATATTTAGTGGGATAGGCTTTAGGCATAGGTGTACCCTCAGTCGTTGCACCTATAGCTTCTAATGTTTCATCATCCACTCTTGTTCTAGAGCATGTTACTGCTGCGACAGAACCCATTGCTACTGTTGACTTTGTTGCTTCATCAGCCAAAGTGTTGCCTTCAACGTGTATTCCAACACACTGGTGTCCTAGTGTATGTACAACATGGATATTCAGTAGTTTTTCCTTCAGATCCGCTACCTTCCCCCACAGAAGTCTGTGCTTTATGGCATTAACTTTTGAATCTCTGAACCCATTTTGTCACCAGTAATGCATGTGTTCATTGAAGGACTGTACACAATAGTACCAATCACAGAAAATCAAAGTCCTCTGCTCAGGATTCATGAGTTCTAGTGCCTAAGCTCTGCGAGTTGTGCTGTACAGTCTCCTAGAGTCTGTGTGTATGTTTTTTCTGGAAGGAACTTGCCATCCTTCATATACCCACACACGACTGCGCAAGCAGCTGAGTATTGGTGTTTGGTGCCTATAGACGTTTGTGCTGAACCATCGGTGTAGAAGATTGTTTTGTATTGTTCAATAGGTAATGCATTTGGTGGAACAGGATATTCAAGTTCATATTGTAGGAATTCTTGAGTCTGTAATTTAGAGTTAAACACATAATCAACATCAGTGGCTGTCAGAGACATTGCCCATTGAATCCAACATGGATGTAATGCTTTAGCGTTCGAGAAGCTTGCTTTGGTGACAGCCTCAATGGCTGGGTCTGGGGATATGACAATCATGCGTTTCCCTTGGGCCAGAGGTCTCTCTTTAAGGACCGCCATCTGAACAGCAGTGAGAATTATTTCAGTGGGAGCAAAGCATTGTTCAGCTGTAGAGTATAGGTGTGATTTATATACAATTGGGACGGTCTCACCTTCATTAAATGTCACATAGGTGAAACCAATGGCACCAGCAATTGCTCTGATGACCAAATGTTTTTTATTGTCCCTTGTGTGTAAATGTTTTGCTTCAAGCATGCCTTTTTGTAGTGCTTTGAAAATGCATGTGTGTTTGACTGTCCAGTGTTTGCTGGTAAAGTCAGAACGTATTAGGTCGTATAATGGTTTAATGCATTGTGCATAGTATGCAATATAAGTTCTGCCAAAATTCAGGAATCCCAACACTGATTGGAGCTTCTTTATGGTATTTGGTGGTGGTAATTGTGCGCATTTTTCTAAAAATTGGGGCGCCAGGCTCTTGCCTTCATCCGACAACTTGTATCCCAGAAACAGGACACTGAAAAAGGCTATTTTTGTTTTTTTTAAGTTAAATTTGTAGCCGATGTTGCCGAATCCTACAACAACGCGGGCTACCCGTCTTAAATGTTGTATAAGGTCATCATGGGTAAGGTAGATATCATCCACATAGGACAACGCCTCAGGGTCTATGTTGTGTAATATTCATGTCACACAAGCTGAGAACAGTCCAGGACCGTTCTTGTAGCCTTATGGGAGTCAGCAGACTTTTTTCTGGGAGCCTAAAGTGCTGAAACTTTTTAAGTCCCTACTTTCAGGTGCTATATTTTGGCGGAAAAATCCATTGAATATATCCAGAGTTGTTTTGTATTTTTTACGCACAATGTTGTTAATTAATGCTGTGCTATGTGCATTTTGTATAGCATATGTTTTTGTTTAACTATTTAAATGTCTATAGTCCAAGACTATTCTATATGAATGGTTGGGTTTAGCGACCGGGAATAATGGATTATTCATTGATGAGTGTGAGGGTTCAATAACACCCTGGTACTCTAATTGTGTGAGGATTTCCCGCACCGGGGCTTTCGCATCCTATTTGATTGGATAAAGAGGTTGGGGCTGCATTGTTGATTTTATTGGTATTATATGGTAGGGAGAATCTTTGTCCCACCCTACATGATTGCGAAATAGTGCACTGCCCAATCAATGGCGTATTTTTCAATGAGCTCTTTAGGGACAAGGCGCAAGAAGGATTTTTCAATAATGTACTCTCCATATGGGAGATCTTGGCCAAATACCAGTGGCCAATCTTTATCGGCCAGCAGAATATCATAAATAGAGACGACACAATCACAAGAGATGGCATCTATTCTGCGTTCAATGTCCCCTTCTAACTAAATATTCCCTTTATACATTCTTTCTGGTGTGGAGACACTCATGCCCGCAGTCTCTACTTGGAGATAGTCATCAGTTTCTTTCACCTCCAGATGCTTTAGAAGATCCCGGTGAACTGTTGCGACTTCTGCTGCTCTGTCTAACAGTGCTAATGCCTACTTCTGGTTCTTTAGTAAATACCTCTTCTTGAGTGCCATGTTGTATTGCAACTGCTGTCACTTTTTTGTTTTTAAATTGTGGTTTCTGTTGTCGATGTTTTTTTTCTTTTTTAACAGAAACTTCAGAGAAGTGTTGTGAGTCCTTTCACGGTTTCACGTACTTGGTCCGCTGATTTGACCGCCCACCTCTCTCACTGCGTTTTTCTGGTGAGTCCTAAAGGGAACGAGATTGGCGTGTATGAGTACACTGATATCTGTCAGGCATTTTTATACTATCCCTATTTCTAGGGTTGTATCTATTATGCGGGGTCTCTGAATGCAGAGATTCTCCCCTTTCTGTTCTAGGTATTTGTTGTTTTTTATCGCAGCGTTTTTTAGAACCCTCAAGTGTTTGTTTGACAGGATCCTTATTGAATCTAGCTTGTACTTGTGGCTTAGTCGGTCTGGCTGCCAAACTATCTCGATCTACACTGGAATAAGTTTCAGCTATAATTTTTGACAGCTCTCGTTCCTGATCCTGTGCCGGAACGTCATGGAGCCGCATGCGCACTGTCAGTGCAACTTCTTCCCCTTTAATGTTACTTAATATGATTGAAGATACAGTTGCAAAATTACCTATTAATTGCATCCCCAAATCTAGGGCAGGGGGCTGCCCCATATTCATCTTGAATTTGTTTTAACACCTCCGGAAGATCGGCAAGTGTTTGTGTACCGAGTGCGGTTGTGTAGAGCACGGCAAATACTGTGCCGCATGTATTGATGGTTTCAACTGTGGGAACCATGCCAAAGGGCAAGCACATTGTGAAAATTCTATTTTTATCCTGAAGTCCCATATGTGGAAAGGCTGCTTCCAGTGCATTTATTTTTTGAGCTAACCAAAACGGAATCTTCTCCCGTTTGGTGGGTACTTTACCCATGATCGAATGTACAGTGGCAGGATTAATACCTTTGGCTGCTGCATGTGCCTGAGCTGGAGCAGCTCGTGCTGGGTTTGTATTTAACATTTGCATGACAAATTGTACTAACAATCTATAAGTTGTTATGATTTCTGTATACAAGCGGCAGACCTCAGATCCTGCATCAGGATGTGGTGTATATGTGGCCAATAAAGGTGAGGTAGGGCCAGCATTACTCAACAGACCTAACCTAACAGGTAAAACTGTGTGTGGTAGGGTGCCATTAAACCAATTGATAAGATAATGGTATCTCTAAGGATGCGTAAGCTCTGTATTGTCCAGGAGGATTTGCCAGTGTATAATTATGAAATGTATTTGTGTTCCCATCCACTGCTGAAAAGGTGACCCAAGAATAAAATGTTTCTGTTCTATAAGCTGCCCGTTGAGGGTTCACCATGTTACTGACTTATGCGTTCTGAGATAAGGATATCAACTGCAGATTAATCCTTTTATAGTTCAAGCTTGAACAACCTGCAGCACAGGATAGGTGTCACCTACCTAGCTGAGGAGGAAATCCTCAATACCATGGACGTCTCTGTATATAGTATTGAGGTGTCTTTAGCCTTCAGTGAGACAGGGATACTTAGGAGGATCTGATGTTTCATGCCAGACCAAACATTGGTGGCACCATGTTGTGTAGGTTCTCATTAGAGTAATGAGGCTACTGGATTCATGCAAGAGGATCGCCTAGGTAGTGGGTACTAAGTACAATTCCACACATGGTGACACCTGTTGGCCTAATCCGGGGTTTCTGGCTAACTAGCAGCACCCCATCTTTGACCGAGATGATTGTGGCAACCGAGCTCATGGTGAGATAGACTCCCCAGGGAATCGTGGTACATCAGATCGCATCCTGTTCTCTCAGTTACTAGGTTCTCACTTAGGCAAAGACAACAGAAACAGGATATACATTTAAATAAGCATTTATTAAAATATCTGCAGCTTAGATAAAAGCAGGTGCCTTACAATAACAAGGATAATGAAAGACAATAGGAGCAGGCATGTGACTGGAAATGTAAAACACAATAACAGTCCTACCACACTGTCTAAACAGGAAAGTGGATCTATAACCCCTCACCTATGTTAAAGATGAGCACAACATACTAAGCCTAATCTGTCCTTTGGGATTTCCCCTGGAAGAACATCACCCCTCATACCTGAAGGAGAGGACTGAGGTTTGAAGAGACAATGTCCCCATCTGAATCAGGGCTCGGCCATCTAAGCAGGTAGCTGTAGCAAAGCTTGCAGCACTCAGCATACAGTTGTGGTCATCTGGCTGGAATCTCCCTCTAACATGTCTGGGACAAAGGGGTGTTTTATAGTAACACAGCTGACATTCTTAGAAACGGTCCCTAAGTAAGAGTGTGTTTGTTTCTGTGAATGTAGTAGACACAGCATACCACGTTAGTTGGCAACCCATTCGGACTGTAGCCTTGGAGAAAGCACAAAGTGAACTATATGTCCTACTAAGAACACAATGCATTCCTAGGCGAAATGACAATCCCCTCTATGTTCTTTGAAAGACAACAATTTTTTAGCAACCAGACAACATGTGCTGTCTGGAAGGCCTGACCTAAAAATTACCTTTTCAGATGGGTAACAAAACACACAATACAAAGCAGCAATATAGCCAGATTTTAGTCCAAAGAGTGAAAAAAGTAAAGAAACTACTCTTATTTAAAAAAAGAAACTAAAACCCATCTCTGGGTCAAGTTAGTAGTCATGTTGACCAACATAAAACAGTCATTAAGGCCCTGATTTATACTGTTTGGTGCAAAACTGCATTAACGCAGTTTCGCACCAAAACGTTTAGCACCAACTTGCACCATTTCTGTGCACTAGCCGGGCACCATATTTATGGAATGGTGCAAGCCGGTGCAAAGGGTAGGCTAGCAAAAAAAAAATGACATTAGGCGGGTGGGGTTGGCAGTATGGAAGAAGGGGGTTTTGCACCAAAAAATGACTTTAGGCAGGTTAGAGTAAAAATAAATTACTCTAACCCACCTGGAGTTATTTTCTGATGTAAAACCATCCATTTCACATGACTCCTGTCTTACAAAAGACAGAGTCATGCCCACCACCACAATGGCCATCACAGGAGACCAGGGTCTCCTGGGCATGGCCATTGCCCCCAGTGCCATGTAGGGGGACACATTTCAGGGCCCCCAATGGCACTTTAAAAAAGAAAACTTACCTTTACTTATCTATACTTACTTGGGATGGGGTTTCCCCATCCTCCGCTGTCCCTCTGGTGTGGGTGAGGATGTCCCTGGGGCGTGGAGAGGGCACCTGTGTGCTTATTCCATGTTGTTACACCATGGAAATAGGCCCACGTGTCCCCTAACGTCTGCCCTGACCCAGGTGTTAAAAAATGGTGCAAAGCAAGCTTTGCACCATTTTTTGACCCCTCCTCCCACCCGGGTGTGATTTTAGCACGGGGGATAACTATGGCGCTAAGGCCATAGAGTCATTTTTTGCACAGGAACGCCTACTTTGCATCTCGTTTACGCAAAATAGGTTTCCACGTCCCAAAAATGACTTTAACTCAATAAATTTGGAGCTAGAAGGGTCTAGCGCCAAAGTATAATTATGGAGTTCGTTTTGCACCGAATTTGCGTAAAAAAATGACTCAAATTTGACACAAACAAGTATAAATATGCCCCTAACTGTTTTACTGAAACAGGTACAGCTTTGTACGTGATGTGGCTGTGCCCTTAGTTGTTTTTGCAGATGACAATAGTGTACTATCTTAATTTTCTCGGGGATAAATCCACTGAAGCCCTTCTAGCCAAACTCACATCACAGTTTCAGTTATTTGTTCTTGTGCAGATTATTATTCACACATTTCCAGACATTTTCTATTTTGTCTCCATCTGCCATTGTACAATAAACTCCAAATATTTTGTAAATATGAAAAAAAAAAATATATATATATATATATATATATATATATATATAATGTAAATATATATATTACCTACAGGTGGTCACCAGTAGATAGGCATAATTAAGACCTAATTTTCATAGGAAGAGTGTTTTTTGATTTGCCAATAACTTTAGGAAATATTTAAAACTTATAATTCAGTGGGTTCAGCTGCTGTCTTGAAAGTTTCAGGGTGATCCGCCAAGCGGGGCCGTGGAAAAGGATGGGTCCCAAAACATGTTTTTTCCCATGTATTTTCCCATAGCGATTTGAACACGACTACAGCCAAAACCACTGGATGGAATTACACCATTTTGACAGAAAGTCAGCTGTTGTTCCAGAAAGTGTGCGTTTTGTGATATGTTGTAAATCAGTTTAGTCATTTTTGAGATATTAGAGTTTAAAAAATATAGATATTTAGGGATGCGGATCCTCTGTGGATCCACCTGTCCCCATGCTGATATGTGATTGGCTGCCAACACTTTAAAAATAAAGTGTTGGCAGTCATTTTGGGACTCGGTTTCAGCCACAAAAACAGTAAAAAACAAATGACACGAGGGTACGGTCACCCTGAGCCCCTGGCCTTGGTCTGGGGGTCCCTCAGGGTCCTAACCAGGGCTAAAAACCATTTTTTTTTAAAAACAAAATCTCAGAAAAATCCATACATCCAGATATGCAAACTCTTTTGAGATTTGCTTTTTAAAAAAGGGCAGTCTCCCACCTTTTTCTTTTATTTTGCCCCGGGGTGTGCAAGGTCCCTGGGGCACTGGGGGCTTAACAAAGGAGCGGGCTTGTAGCAGGCCCAGGGACCACCACCTCCCTGGGAAAATGATATTAATGTATGCGGGGGACACATGCCACCCCTTCCCAGTATGTCCTCTGGCCCAGTGAGGGCAAACTCTCCCGTTCCAGCAGACGAGAGCTGCCAAAGTGCTCTTGCCCACTGGAAGCGGAGTTTCATCTCTTTCCCTGCCCACAGAGAATCGAGCAGGGAAAGAGATGAAACAATTGCTCTTGCACACAGGGAGCTGCATGTTTAGCTGTGTGCAATACACGAAGCAGGAAGCCAGCTGGGTCTGCGGGGGCCTTGAGGATCCCTCAGCAGTCCCTTTGAACACTGGGTACCCGGAGGGGCACCCAGGAGACATGGCTGGGTCCTGGGTAGAGTCCATGGTTCTTCCTTTAAATTGCTATGAGTTTACAAAAGTGCATATCACCTGGAACTGCACTCGCTTGGCTCCGCACTGTCAACCTTAGTAGTATGCAAAGGTCTTCCTGCATTTTACCAGGATGATGGACAGCTTACCAAGGGGCCACCCGTTGTATTTCCTGCTGATTTGGTGGCACGTTCTTGATGCCGGGAATATGAGGACATCTAAAAAAAAAAAAACACAGAAGCCCTTACTTCATATAGATAAGAGGAAGGACCCTGGTTTGAGGAGATGTGTGCCTTTGTAGTCTTGTTAGCCTCTCTATAGGAGGATTCATGTTATCACAGAATTATAGAGAAAGAGGCAACAGGAACAATCATGTTGCCAGAACGCACACAAGGGCACTGGTGACATTTCCTTGTGCTCCATTACACAGCTGTAGTGTAGAATACATACTGGACATTTACCCAAGGAGGCAGAAAGAACATCACTTGGGTAGATATTTTTTGCAAATCTGTGGACTCTTTTTGGATAGAAGGGCAGGTGATGTTCCTCTGTGTCCGAGTCACTCACACAGCGACTGACACACCCTCACAGACACTCACACACCTACTCACAAACATACTCAGACACTTATGCACCCACTCACAGACCCACTCAGACACTCATGCACTCACTCACAAACCCACTTAGATACACAGACACCCACTCACAGATCCACTCAGACATTCATGCACCCACTCCCAGACCTTCGCATTTATGCACATACTCACAGACCCACTTAGGCTTACACACCCACTCATAGACCCACTCAGACTCATGCACTCACTCACATACCCACTCAGACAATCATGCACACTCATGGACCCACTCAAACACTCACTCAGTTACTCACAGACCCACATAAATCCTCATGCGCCCACTCAGACATTCACACACCCACTACACAGACCCACACAGACACTCAGACCCCCACTCACAATGACACTCACAAACCCACTGTCACACCGAGACACCCTCTCACACCTACTCTCACACACAGACACTCTCACACCCACTCTAACATCCACTGAGACCCTCTCACACCCTCTATCATTCACAGCAGACACTCTCACAACCAATCTCACACCCAGAGACACTCTCTCACACCTATTCTCACACCCAAAGAGACACACCCTGTGGCCTACTCCCAGCACACACAGTTGAGCGGTTATGGGGGTTCACTCAGGGCCTGGTCACAGGCCATGCCCTATGGCCATCTCCCGATGCATACAGCCGAAAATCGTGCATGGCAGGGGGTTGGATGGCTGTAGGTGGTTGGCCACAGGGCAGGCCCCTGGGCTATCCCCCACCACACATGGCTGAAGGCTGTGAACAGCAGTGGTTGGATTAACATATAGCAATAAAAATTAAACAACATAGAAATTCACTGAACATACCAAAGGTTACAGGGACGTTATAGTTAGGAAATAGAATTTATTCAAAATATAAAAAATTCATTAAAAAAAAAAAAAAAAGTAATTTTATAGTTAGTTTCGAAATTTACTTGCACAAAACCATAGAAATTCAGCAGTTATAGTTAGAGTTATTTCACGTAACTATAACCCGCATCCTAAGGTAACTATAACTCACCATGCACTGCTAGTTACCCCAGATATTACATCACTCATGACGTCTTCTGTGATATCATTGTTAGAATCATTGTAACATTTACAGTAAAATTATTGATGAGAATACTGTGCATGGTTAAGATTCGAGCTATAGTTAACTTAGGACGTGTGTTATGGTTACTTGAAATAACTCTGAAGCTGGGGGCCAAGCAGGTCCTCATTGCTGTACCTGTATGCTGGTGACACAGTGTATTCTCAAATATGATGTTGTTATTCCCCAGACAAAAACCGCTGTCGGCACTCAACCCCTCACAATGTGTCAGGAAAACTATTGCCAGTGTTGTTGAGTTCTTCCCTCGGCTAAAGCGATTCCCCTTTTCCTTGTACCCACATTGGTTGCAGTGGCGCCCTCACTCCCGGTGGCTCTTGCGGATGCTGTTCTTAGAACAAGCCTCTTCAGGTTTAACTACCACTCAAGAGGATGGCCGCAAACCTTCGTGAGGTCAGCGCTCTAATGTTTCTACTTTAGTCTTGCACTGTAGCCTCCCTCCAGCTGTTTCTCTCTGGGAGCTGTGCACTTCAACTGTCATCCTGAGTAGAATGAGCAGTGTTCCTGAGATGCTTCATTTCATAGAGAATTCTTCCAGTTTAGAGTAAATTAATTATTTTTCTTGTTACGGTTTGAACACCAGCTACTTTTTCGCTTCTGGAAAAGCTGAATTTCTTCCTTCTTCCAACAACTGGCTATCGGCTTCTGAGGAGAATATGTTTGGGCTTAACAGAACTTCAAGCAACTGCAGCAAGGAATCCTTTTGTATGATTTCCAGACTTGCAAATATATATAAGTTCATATATATTAAAAAAACATTTGCCTTGCAGACTTGCCAGTCTTAGAGACAAACCTCAGTGCTCAGACTAATTCTGAGAGTCTGTGATTGAGAAAACTGAACCTTGAGAAGGAAATTTTGTTTCCTGTAAAAGGCATTATTAGATAGTATATTTGTGAACTTTTGAACTGTTCTCCAGAGAACCTTGGACACCTCTGACTCCTGGAGAAAAGAAGATATTAAGTTAACATAGTTCTCTTGGACAGAGGCTAGGGTCTCAAAAGATCCAGGTTAGAAGAATGATAGAATTGGGTGAATGTGAATGGCTAAACAGTTGAATGTGCAGTATGAATGTACTTATCTATGTCTTATCACCCGACTGCTGATCCTTCCTTTAAAAAAATCCCAAAAAGAAGAAGGGTGAAGGTTACAGAAGAACACACTGAATATCCTATCTTCAAGTGGGAGACACAGGTTGGAACTAGATCTGGAGGCACTCTCTCTTTTTCTATTCCCATTCCCATTGCCCTTTCCCTCTAGTGGATGCAGGGTTCAGATAATCAGTTAAAGTCTGAGTAGGCATCTGTTTGAGGGAGTTGGGTAAAAGGCATCTGCTCCTGTGGAAGTTTCATTTAATGGGTAATCTCCTGACACAATGCATGGCCATGCAAAAGAGAAAAAAGGGGTCAGGGTAGGCATACCCTAATCCCCTAACCCTGGTGCTGGGGCCGCCTGGGACCCTGCCTGGGGAAAAGCATTTAAAAAATGTTTTGCCTCAAAATGGCAGAGGATTCGCAAATCTGTGACAAAGATTTTTTTTTTTTTTTAAAACAAGTGTGGTCTCCTGTGCTTGGTAAAAATGTAGCCCCTGGGTGGGCCAGGTCATGAGGCATGTGCAATGAAAAAATAAAGGAGTGGGCACACTGAGCCCCCCTCCTGTATGGTCCTTGAGCCCCAGAGACCACCACCTCCCCAGAGCTATATCAATATTAAGGAGGGCACACGCACTACTCTCCTGTAATCTCTTTGAACCTCGGGGACCACCACCACTCTGGGGCTAAATAAAATATACAGTGGGGCAAGCAGGCTCCCCTGGGGCCCTGTGGACCACCACTTCCCGGGGGCCAAACACGTAATTTAAATGAGGAGGAGCGGCACATGGTCACCTTCCCCATGCCTATTTCACCCCAGGGACCCCATCACCTGGGAGCTGTCACAGCTTCCACCAAGTGAAAGCAAACAGCTATCACCAGAGGGTAGATAGCACAGGAGAGGAGGAGCCTTCCATGGGGGGTGCTAGTTCATCAGGGATCCTCCCTTCATTAGCATGGGTGGGCCACAGGGAGGTGGCAGTCCACTGGGCTGTATATGGCTAAGGAGGAGGGTTTGCCGGCCTCCCTCCCAGTTTTAATTTATTACTGGCCTCAGGGAGGTGGGGGTCCGTGGGTCCCCTGGGGTCCTCACGCACCCCCACATTGTTTAAATTTGCCCCAGGGAGGTGGCTGTCCCTAGACATAATATAGTCCCAGGAAGTGGCTCTGCCCAGCCCACCTCCTTTGCTGTTCATAAATTCCCCAGGGAGGGGTTGGCCCGCGGGTTCAATGAGCCCAATGGTGGGGGGGTAAGCGCGGCCCCCTCCCATAATATATTAAAGCCCCAGGGAGGAGGTGGTCCCTGTGGCTAAAAGCAGTCCTGGGAGTGGGGCCCTGTACATACCCTCTTTTTTTTCTATTATCCCTAATGCCTCCTGGACCTTGTGCATGTGGGGGCTAAAGTGAAAACAAGCATGGGAGACCACGCTTGTTTTTTTGTTACATTTTCAGCAGATTTGCAGATTCTCCACAAATTTCTGCAAAAATTCAAAAAGTAAAAAGCCTTATTGCCCTGGTTGAGTCCCAGAGGGACCCCAGCATCAGGGCTAGAGGGTGTAGGACATTCCCACCCTGCCCCCTTTCCTTTTTTGCTTTTTTTTGGGACTCTGCTCAAGCCGAGTCACAGAATGGCTTCCAACACTTCCTGGTTGAAGTGTTGGTAGCCAAACAGATTTCAGCATGGGATCTGCTGGATTCGCGGAGGATCCATGTTACTGTATATCTATATTTCTTTTTCGTTTAATATCTCAAAAACGTCTTAATGGATTTACACCAAATAACAACAAGCACGATCTGTGCACCAAGATATACCTTCTTGCAGAATTTGGTGTAATTCCATTCAACGGTTTGGGCTATAGTTGTGTCTAAAGACTAAAGGAGTCATAATGAGTCCGGCAGTGAGTGGTAATGTCAATCTAAAGCCCGGCGGCCGCTATACAGGGAGTGCAGAATTATTAGGCAAGTTGTATTTTTGAGGATTAATTTTATTATTGAACAACAACCATGTTCTCAATGAACCCAAAAAACTCATTAATATCAAAGCTGAATATTTTTGGAAGTAGTTTTTAGTTTGTTTTTAGTTTTAGCTATGTTAGGGGGATATCTGTGTGTGCAGGGGACTATCACTGTGCATAATTATTAGGCAACTTAACAAAAAAAAATATATACCCATTTCAATTATTTATTATTACCAGTGAAACCAATATAACATCTCAACATTCACAAATATAAATTTCTGACATTCAAAAACAAAACAAAAACAAATCAGTGACCAATATAGCCACCTTTCTTTGCAAGGACACTCAAAAGCCTGCCATCCATGGATTCTGTCAGTGTTTTGATCTGTTCACCATCAACATTGCGTGCAGCAGCAACCACAGCCTCCCAGACACTGTTCAGAGAGGTGTACTGTTTTCCCTCCTTGTAAATCTCACATTTGATGATGGACCACAGGTTCTCAATGGGGTTCAGATCAGGTGAACAAGGAGGCCATGTCATTAGATTTCCTTCTTTTATACCCTTTCTTGCCAGCCACGCTGTGGAGTACTTGGACGCGTGTGATGGAGCATTGTCCTGCATGAAAATCATGTTTTTCTTGAAGGATGCAGACTTCTTCCTGTACCACTGCTTGAAGAAGGTGTCTTCCAGGAACTGGCAGTAGGACTGGGAGTTGAGCTTGACTCCATCCTCAACCCGAAAAGGCCCCACAAGCTCATCTTTGATGATACCAGCCCAAACCAGTACTCCACCTCCACCTTGCTGGCGTCTGAGTCGGACTGGAGCTCTCTGCCCTTTACCAATCCAGCCACGGGCCCATCCATCGGGCCCATCAAGACTCACTCTCATTTCATCAGTCCATAAAACCTTAGAAAAATCAGTCTTGAGATATTTCTTGGCCCAGTCTTGACGTTTCAGCTTGTGTGTCTTGTTCAGTGGTGGTCGTCTTTCAGCCTTTCTTACCTTGGCCATGTCTCCGAGTATTGCACACCTTGTGCTTTTGGGCACTCCAGTGATGTTGCAGCTCTGAAATATGGCCAAACTGGTGGCAAGTGGCATCGTGGCAGCTGCACGCTTGACTTTTCTCAGTTCATGGGCAGTTATTTTGCGCCTTGGTTTTTCCACACGCTTCTTGCGACCCTGTTGACTATTTTGAATGAAACGCTTGATTGTTCGATGATCACGCTTCAGAAGCTTTGCAATTTTAAGAGTGCTGCATCCCTCTGCAAGATATCTCACTATTTTTTTTACTTTTCTGAGCCTGTCAAGTCCTTCTTTTGACCCATTTTGCCAAAGGAAAGGAAGTTGCCTAATAATTATGCACACCTGATATAGGGTGTTGATGTCATTAGACCACACCCCTTCTCATTACAGAGATGCACATCACCTAATATGCTTAATTGGTAGTAGGCTTTCGAGCCTATACAGCTTGGAGTAAGACAACATGCATAAAGAGGATGATGTGGTCAAAATACTCATTTGCCTAATAATTCTGCACTCCCTATAGTACCGCCGGCGTCATTTTGAGCCAGCCTACTGCCATGGTTTTTGTGGCGTTGCGGTAGGCCCTACCAGTGACAGGGAAGTCCTTCCCTGTCACTGGTAGGAGGCTCACCCACCCTCCAAACTCTCCCCAGACGCCCCCACACCTCTCCCTCCATTCACGCTCCCCCCTTCTGATCCCCCACCCCCCATACTCACACACACTCGTAGACACGCACCACGCATACACCCACTCACTTACACTGGCATACACGCATAGATCCAGTCATGCTCGCACACATCCGTACACACATTCACACTGACATGCAGACACACATTCACATTTCCATTTTTACACGCATTCACACATGCATACACCCACGTAAACAACACTACCCACACAGACGCATTCATGCACACACTCACACATTCATGCACATTCATGCACCCAACCCCCCCAACGCACACACACAACACCCCCCATCCTCCTCCCCTGCCGAAAGCCTAACTTACCTTCATCCAGGTAGTCGTCTGTCAGGGAACAGGACGGGGTGCTGCTACCGCCAGCAGCGCCCGCCAGCAGAACACCACCAGGCCGTATCACAGGTCATGATATGGCTGGCAGCAGTGTACTGGCGTGGCAGTGCTGGTGGTAGCAGCACCACCTTACCACCATCCACCAGTATGGCCACAGCCGGATTTCTGCCCTTCTTGTGGCGGAAGTCCGGCTGGGGTCATAATCTGGCAAACGGATGGTAGCCGCGGTGATGGTCTTTTGGCAGCCGTCACCGCGGCAGTAGGTGGTTTCTACCGCCAAGGTCATAATGTGGGCCTAAATGAAGAAAATGCATTAGGAAATCACATTTTAGGACCCTCCTCCCTTTGTATCACCCCCCGCTTTGTGGATCAACCCTTTCAAGAAAGCATCTGAAACCAAAGATTATTAGGACGTCACAGTTAGGTTCAGATTTTACAGACAGAAAACCACAGAAATTAAACAATTCAGCAGTTATATTTATATTTATTTCAAGAAATCCATGCACCCCATGCATTGTTTACTCATCAATAATTTTACTGTAAATGATGCAGTGATATTATCATTGATATCATAGAAGATGTCATGACTAATATATTATGTAGGGTAATTAGCAGTGCATGGCAAGGGTGCGAGTTGTAGTTACCTTAGGACACCGTTTCTAGTTACTTGAAATACCTCTAACTATAACTGATGAATTTTTCTGGTTTTGTGTGAGTAAATGCAGAACCTAACAATAACGTCCCTGTGACCTTTGGCTTTTTAAGTGAATTTCTTTTTCTTTAAATTCTATTTCCAAACTATAACGTCCCTGTAACATTTGATTTTTTTCAGTGCGATCACCAGGGCCACCCTCCAACGTGAAAGAGCCTTGGGGAAGTGGCGGTACCCAGGGCTGCAGGGGTGCGCGTGCGCCCCCGCATATACTTAATCTATTTAGCCCTGGGGAGGTGGTGATCCTGGTGTGTTAAAGGCATTTGTGTGGTAAAGTCATACAAGCTAATAAACAGGCATAGAGACAAGGGGCAAATGTGACCCTTGAGTAGCTGTTTACTGCAGGCTCCAGGGGCCTACAACTTGTACTATTTTACATAGGGTTCCTAATAAACAAATTCATGGGGGTTTATTATTAAGAATGACATGGGTGTTTGAGTACATGTTCTCCCTTACATGATGGGTCCAACACTAACTAGGAACAGTACTTTTTTTCTTATGTTTATCTTACAAAAACATGCAACATTGTCTGCATTGGGAAAAAGCTACCACCATGAAAACAAAAGAATATGCATTTATTATACGATTATTGTATTAAATGCAGAAGGGCAACACCCAGCATATTCAATTGCCGAACAATAAATGAAAGTAACTGAATTATCCAACTTCTGACAAAGTGTTGTACGCAGTGTAAAGCACATATGAAGGGATGAAAGAAATGCTTGCTCACAGTATATAAGCATCCAACAGAAGGGCACCCCAATAGAAAACTAAATAGAACTATTAACTACTGCAGAGTATGAGTAGCTTTTCCAAAGAAATCATAATGGGCCTCATTAGAACCCTGGCGGACGGTGGTATTTTGGAGAAGAGTACTGCCAACAGGCTGGCGGTACTCTTCCCCAAAATTTGACATTGGTGGTTTGGCTCAAGCCAAACCGCCAATGTATCACTCAGTCTGACAGGGCGGTAACAGCTGCTGGGCCAGAGGCTTCAGTCTCCAGCTAGGCAGCCGTCACTGTCCCACCCACAAGATTATGACCCTGCCTACTGCCAGGGTTTTCGTGGCTGCCTTACCACCTCGAAAACCATAGCGGTAAGCACTATCAGTGACAGGGAATCCTTTCCCTGTCACTGATAGGGGTTTTCCCCGCCCCCGTCCCCTGACCTCCCCCTACCCACTCCAGACCCCCCACAACATACACACACACCATCATACACATGCATACACACACTCATACCCATCACCCATGCATGCATACATCCATTCACACACACATCCACACACAGACATACATACACGCACCCACGCATTCAGACAACACAACATGCACGCATGCTCACAACCATGCATGCACACATGCATTCCACACGCCACACACCTGCATGCACGCACACATAAACATACACCCCCAACCGCACACACAAACACACAACACCCCCCTCCCCTCCCCTGTCGGAGCACCCGACTTACCTGATTGTAGGGGGTCCTCCGGCAGGAGACAGGACGCTGCTGCCAGCAGCAGCACCCACCATCAGAACTCCGCCAGGCCGTATCATGGGTCATGATACGGTCTGCGGCGCTCTATTGGCGTGGTGCTGCTGCTAGCAGCAGCACCACCTTACCGCCGTCCGCCGCCATGGCTGCAGCCGGAATTCTGCCATCCTTCTGGCAGAATTCTGGCTACGGTCATAATATGGCAGATGGTAGGTAGCCGCGGCAACAGTGTTTTGGTGGCCGTCGCCGCGGCAGTCAATACCGCCAATGTTATAATGAGGGCCAATGTGTGCTAAAATGCTTTCTTTCATGTTAGAGTATCAAATTTTAATACCAGCAATAACAACTTTAAAAGCATACAAAAGTGGAAACAGAAAGTACTGTTTGGGCTCCTGACCAAGCATCAACTGGACCAGGGATGTTTGCTTGCATGCTATAAAGATCACCATGCTCTCTTCACCGATTAATTGACCTACAAATCTTAGCAGTTGTAAAAACAAAATGACAGCTTCTGCCATCCCACTGGAAGACATCATGTGGCAGCTATTGAAGCACGCCTTGTGAAAAGTGTCCTCTAAACAAAACATACACCTTTATGGATAAATATGTCCCTCACAAACGGAGGCAAAAAACAAAAAAGCTTCTGGTAAAAGTGACTGCAGGATCCACAATACACCTTACACAAGCCATACAGGCAGCAGTGGGGAGAAAAAGAATGCAAGGCACACAGCTTTAAAAATTTCATTTTCATGAATTGCTTCTGTAAAAGAAAAGAAAAAGAATCCACAAAAAGCGAGCAGCTGTTAAAGAAAAAAAGGTGCCACTCAGGGAGGTGGTAAACACGCTATGCTCCCACAGAAGAACTAACTCAAGCTGGACAGCCTAAAATAAATAAAGGAAGTGAACAGAAAGCATGAAAATGTGAATAACAAAAGGCAAAGCCAACTGTGAGCAACAAGGGAATGTATTTCTAGGTCAGCTTCTAGTATGTGCCCAATATGTCTTTGCAGCCAGACAGCTGTTCTGTCTGATAGGCTTTGACATAAACAGTCAGATGTTCTTCCATCATTCCTCCCATCTCTGCTTCTGACACCTTATTTTGAAGGAGGTGGATGTTGGAACTCCTAATAGTGGTTGCATAGTCAAGTCTACCATTAGCAATTATGCCACCTGAAATCTGTTGGATGAGCCACAAATTTTAGGGCAGCCGGTCCAAAGCTAATTCCAATGGCAACCATCAGATTGAGACCACTAAACTGAAGTTTATTCTTGTACTCTGTGCATTTATAAATAAATAATAATGCAGAATACAAATGCTACAATAACAATGCCAGTCTCACACAGAAATCTGCGAAAACCCCTCTTATAAGCAAACTTCTACTATATTGTGGACAGTTTAGATGTGGTTCCTGGCAATGCACAAAACACATTGGGGCTACATTTGTAGGATTACAGTAGTCCAGGGAACAGGGAGAAATCAAGGGAGTTCAAATGGAGGTCAGAGTTATAGAGGTGAGGAGAACAGCAAAGTGGGTAGCACCCAGAGGCAGGGAAGTTGAAAGAAGGCAAAGTCAAAGAGACCAGACCCTTTTCACATGCCGGGAAGGAGATGAACGTAAGTGCTCTGCAACCTTTCTGGTTAGAGCTGCACAATATCAGATCTTAAATAAACAGATACATAAATAAAGGTGAATTATAATAGGTTAGGACATAATTTAAAGGGGCATGACTAGGGGACATGGGACATCTATCATGGAGCAGGACTTAGAATTAAAGGTAATTAGGATCTCATTTTAAGTTTGGGAGACTGACCACCATCCAGCCAAGTCAGCCGAAGTCTGCCATATTTAGACATCCCCATCTGTTTGGCAGAAAGTATGGCCTTCTGTGGATCTGCTGCTGTGTCAGATAAGTAAAAGCTCAGATGAATGCTGAGTAGGTGCCCTCTTGACATTCATTATTTGTTTTACTGAGACAAACTGTCAAAGTAGGAGTATGATATGGTAAAACAAAAAAATCAAATAGAACTGATATGCGGGGAGAAAGCTCCCACCATGTCTGATTTTTGTTGCTTATAGACAAGAAACGATCATGTGTGTGCACCATGACATAGGCCTGTCTCAGGGATTGCAGTCTTTTTGGACTAGAAGAGGCACCAAACGTGCTACCTCATAGTGGTGGAAGGCTACTTCTTTTACCAGGGTTGAGCAGCATGAGGGTGGTAAGTTACGCTGCTGTGAGCTTAACTCACTCCTTGGCCTACATCAGGTTGATGTGAAGTGCTATGCAGCACAGGAGTGGTGTCTCTATGCTGAGTGTATGTGTTTCTATGAATGGTTCAGTACATGAAGAATGTAGTGCTGTATGCAAATGCTGGGTGTATCTGTACCTGGGAGTGGTACAATATCCAAAGGATACAGTGCTAAGCGGTGTGTGCAGGTTGAATGCGTATGTTGGGTCTATGTGTGCCTATGAGTATCAAAATACCTGAAGAAAACAGTGCTGCGCAGTGAGTCCATGGTAAATGTATGTGCTGGGTGTAGGGAAGTGCCATCTTTCTGACATAGTTACCCCCACTTTCTGCCTAGTGTCTGTGTGTTTGGACTGTAGTTCACTGGGATCCTGCTAGCCAGGACCCCAGTGACAGTGCTCTCTCTCTTAAATTTAGTTGTTTGTTACTCCTCACACCTACAATTGGCATACTGGTGCACCTCTGTAAGTCCTTAATATATGGTACCTAGGTTCCAAGGGCATTGGTGTACCAGGCGTCCCCTATGGGCTGCAGCATGTATTATGCCACTGATAGGAGCCCATGCAAACTGTGACTGCAGACCTGCCCTTTCAGCCTGCGTGAAAGGGTGCATATATCCTTTCACTGCCAAACCGAACCACTGCACTGAGACATTATGAGTCACCCCTTTGGTAGGCCTTTCAGCACAATGGTGGGGTGCATGTCTATGTGTGATGGTACCCCCTGCATGAGTAGGATACTCATACAAACTCCAGGCCAATTGCTGGACTCTTTAAGTGTGGGGAATCCATCCTAATGTATGCAGTGAACATTGGTCAACACAAGTCGTCCAACTACATAATGGCTACTCCGAACTTAGGCATGTTTGGTTCCAAACATATTGCCATCATGCAACTAAACCAATTACAGTGTTAGTTGCATGATACAATGTACTCTGGGGGTTCCCTATGGAATCCCCCAGTTCTCTGCCTGTGCATCCTTACGGGGTCTAGCTGCCAGCCCGAGCTGCTGATGACCCCCAGACACTCTTCTGCCCTCTGCCCCTGCTGATGAGCCAGGCTCAGGTCAGAGGAGCAGAACAAAGTATTTCCTGCAAGGGATTCCTGTGTATTAGGTGTCTACGGGCTGGAGCAGGGTTGCCTCTGAGCACCACCAGACTGCTTTAAATGGTGCATTTGGTGCCCTCCTGGCATAATCCGGTTCGCATGAGTTCAAGAACCCCCTGCTCCTGCTCTGGTGCGAAACTACAGAAAGGACAGGAGAGTACCACCCCTAGAGTACCACCCCAATGTCTAGCTCCTCCCCTAGGGAGGCGCCCAGAGCTCTGCTAAGTGGCCACTTGATTTTGCCATCTTGGAAATAAGATGTGTAGAGTCCCCTGGGAGCATCTTGTTGGTTAGACCAGGTAGGAGACAATGCTGACCCCTTCTTATATGTGGGTCACTGCAGAGAGTGGCCAACCCCCTTTTAGAGTCATTTAAGGGCTCCCTTGTGGGTGGGTCCTTAGATTCATGAAGCAAGACTCTACAAGAAACTCTGCTGCTGCTCGTCGCTTGGAATCGAATAAGTCTGCTTCTGGTGGAAGGGCTCCCATTGCAACATTGTCTCTTCAGATCCTGCAAGAATTCTGCAACATCCAAGGCTGTGCATCCTCCAGGGTCTCAAGGACTCTGTTCGCACCAGGAAGCATGAAGCAAACTCCCTTGGAGTGAAGAAGTCACTTCCCTGCAACCGCAGGCACCTCAAGGCATTGTCGACCGGTTGGTGTCCCTGGGCATCCTAAGATCCTGATTCAGAGGTGGTGAGTCTATGACCTCCTCTGGGTCCTGCTTGTCATCTATCCAGCTGGGAGACTGTAGGGCCTTGCTCCTGTCACTGGACCGGCAACCCTGTGCACCAGGTCCCCTGGAAAATCATCAGGCTTTGAGAAGCCCTGGTCCACAGCACTTTGCAAGTCAAAGATCAACTCCAATCCTGCAGTGCCTGCGATGTGGGACCTCTTGTTTGCTGGGCTAGTAAGGCCTCCTTGTGACTCCCTGTGTCTGTCACCTGTGGGTCACTCGTGGGGGTCCATCAACTTGTGTTGGCCTTCCTGTGTGCTAATGGCCAGCTCGGACTCCTCCTGGGTAAAGTCTCCTGGACCTTGCTGGTCCCCAAAACTTTGCAAATCCTTCTGCAACTCCTGTTTACACTTGCCAGTTCATATTTGTGACCTGGCCTGTCACTGACCCTTCTGCAATCTGGCAAACCATTGAGGAACAACTCGCAGGTGACTCCTGGGATCTTCAGCAGCTCCTGGCCCTACGCAGCAGGACTTCTTCTTCGACTTGCAGGAACTTCATCTTCAGGAGGAAGGACATTGCCACCTGCAGCACCTGGGAACCTCCTTGTGTACTGGACTCTGTCCCCTTCCTTTGCAGGTCCTCCATCTCTGGAATCCGCTCCTGGGTTCCACTGGCCTGGTCCACGGGTTGTGACAGCAGCTGGACAATCTGAGGCATCCACAATCTTCAGAGAGAGTCCCTTCTTCCCTCTGCATACAGGTCCCTGATGTAAGTACTCCTGTCTTCTGAGAATCCTGGGGTAGGGGCACTCTCACTCCATCCGCTTGCCTGATGGTTTCTTCGGGGTCCACTGGGTAGAGTCCTGAGTTCCGCAAACTCCACCCACCACTCTCTGTGTTAGCCTAAGGAACAACTGGTTGGGTAACTGACTTACTCCTGGTTGCTGGGGTCACTTACTTTACTTACCTATGGTGTTCCTAACTGCCCACAACCCCTAGCTAACCACCACACTTACCTTGGATGGAGTTACACTTCCACATTCCACTTTTTTTGTATATGATGCGGCCCTCCCCAGGGGCCCTGTATATTTCTATGCTTTCCTGATGGTTGTTTTATGTCTATATTTTATGTAATATCTCCAAAGGGGATATACTAATGTCCGTTTAGTAGTAGTACTGTAATAAAGTATCCTTTCATTTTGCAATACTTGTATGGTTCTTTCTTTTGACTAAGTCATTGTCTGACTACTGTAGTATTGCAAGTGCTTTACATTTCTCCTGGATAAGAGTAAGCTGCTCGCCTCAGGTACCCCCTAGAGAAATTCTGCTATCTGAACACCTATTCACTATCACTAAGAGTTGCCTGGACTCAGTATAGGGTGCCACACCATAGGTGTACACCATAAACTGAGTCATCCTCCTACACTGGGTATGTGTTGTGTGTGCCTGTGTATGGTAAAGTACATGAGAGATACAGTAGTGTGCAGTGTGGGTAGGATGTACAAATACAATTGCATTTTGTAAGTTTGCACCATCATAAATTACACTAGTGCGGTGCAAAACAAATATAAATCAGGGTGTAGGGGCCAGATGTAGCAAACGTGTGTTTGCTATGCAGAAATGCATTTTGCAAGTCGGAACCGGTGGTTGTGTTGATGTGTGCAGCTTGTGTGTGTTGAGGTGGGTGCATGCGGATGTGTATGTGGGCTTAGGACCGGTAGTGGAATAGGGAATTTCGATTTGGAAGGGGGGGGGGTGGAAATTAGGGAGGAATGGGGGTGGATGGCTGCCATCAGTGAGGATGTCAGAGCCTGAAAAAGATCTCTGTAGGCCAGACATGCCACTATGAATGCCTTCCAGGATAGCATTGAGCATTTGTCTGCTGAAGTTGGCTTGCCAACCCCTGGATGGCATTCACAATGGCAGTCTGCTCCACAGAGATACTCCTTAGTAGATTAATAGCCTTCTCACTCAGGGCAGCAAGGGTAACAGGGGCTGGGGCTGAGGTGCCTGGAGCAAAGAAAACGCCTACCCTCTTGGGTGAGTGGGCATGGCCAACTGGATAGGGAGCAACAGGGAGGGTGGTGAAAAACTGCGGGTGACGGACAAGAAAGGTATGGGAGCAGGTCCTGGTGGGTCTGCCACCACTAGGGAGTGGCCACTGGAGGTAAAATCTGAAGATGACAAGGTTGATCCTGTGTCCTCTGTGGTACTCACATTCACATTGAACAAGTAGGAGACCATATCACCTTCAATGCTTTGCCTCATGGAGCATACCTCAGTTACCTGTTGTCATACAACAGTAGGCCGATGCAAAGTTCATTCCCACAGATCCCAGACAAGGTCACACAGACATCTATTTGTCACATTCACAATAACACAACAATAACAAAATGATGCTCCAAATCCTGCCATGTTGCTGACAGCAGTTTCGTATCCTGAAGAAGGTGATATGGAAATATTCATGTCACACTGGAAACATATCAATAATGCACACTTCATCATGCATGCCAAAAGTGCCAAAAGTGAGTTCACAATTCTTTCCCATTTCACATGTGCAGTGCACTTTGCCACACGATGCCACATTAATGGCATGGAAATGCACATTGTGTGTAAAAACTCTTATCCTACCTGTCATGTCCCTCATTGCTACTGCGGTCGTTCCACCTCTTTCTAACGTTCTCCTTTGTGCACGCTATGGTGTTTACAACATTCACTCAGTCAACTATCCTGTCCACATAGCAATTTTCCTACTGAGAGGAGTGTGGTGGACTTGGTTCCAAACAACTGTGGCTCTACTCTAATGATTTCATCCACCATGACTCTCAACTCATCCTCTGAAAATTGTGGGTTTTTGGCCTGTGACATACCTGGAAATTAAAGGGGGTGGCAGTGACTAAACAAGACAAATGAATATGGGGAAAAAATAGCCGGTGTGTGTGAAATGTGTAAAATGGAATTGGGAAAAAGAGAAGTGCCTTATGAAAAAAATGGGCGAAATGTTGTGTGGTTTGTCTTGCTGTTCTGCACTGGAAATGTAAAGGATTGTGGTCTGTGAAGGGATGTGTTTTACAGTGTCCTTTGCAGGTGTGTCCCCTTGGCCAATGTGTGTCAGCTGTGCTGTTTTTATATTCATCCAGTGTGCACTAGTCTGTTAGTTTGTGGTGTCTGACCGCCATGTAGGGACCACCATGGCAACTGTGTTTGTAATAGGCTCTGTGTTTGTTTATGACGCTTATAGCTTGAATCCGCACTGCTGCGCTGCTGCGCTGCTGGCGGTCTGACTTTTTTGCTTGGTGGACAGCGGTCCTGTCTGTATGAATCATAATATGGTGGCCTGGGAACCACCAGCGCAGCAGTCTTTTTGGGACCGCCAACATGGATTCTGGTGACACGAACGCTGATCTCGTAATCAGGCTCTAAATCTTAGTATAACGCTTAAAAACACAATAGCTCCAACTGGGGCCATCACAACGTCATGACGGAGTCATTCACAACAGTCCAACGCGACTCGCGTGGGAGTTTAGGCTGGTCACAGAGTCAGAGGGACCCCAGGTACAGTACCTTTGAAAATGAGGAATCAAAGACTTTTCACTGAGTCAGGGAGGTGAGGTGTCACTGGAGCCAGTGTGATGTTGGTTCCGTACTGCTACAAGGGGAAAGGAGGAAACAGTTCCTTACTGCTAGGCAGGAGAGGTGAGGCATTGGTTCCTTACAAATGCAGGGGAGGTAATGCGACATCAGTGGCGAGACATCGGTTCCTTTCAACAAGGTGGGGTAGATGAATCCAGCAGGTCAAGACATGAGACGTGAACTACACAGTGTCACAATCACACGATGGAGCCACAGGTGCTACAGTGGAGTCGGAGTTGGGTGGCACGGGTGTCAGTGTCACTGAGGTGGCATCGGGCCTGTGGCATCGGTCTCGGTCTTTGTGCTCAGTGGGTACCATGGTTTGGGTCCAGACAGCTGTGCGGTGTTGGACAGTGTGTCTGTTCCGAAGTCGCTCTGGAGTCGATGTACATGGTTTCTTCTTGGTTGCACCAGAACTTACTCCCAAGGGCCCAGGAACTGGATTTAGCACCACTTCGCAAGTCAGGACTCTCAGCAAGAGAGCCCAGTGCTGGCAGATGAATTATTTGATGTCCCTGAGACTTCTTAACAAGAGGCAAGCTCAGTCCAAGCCATTAGAGAACCTTTGGAAGCAGGATGTAGAAAGCAAAGTGCAGTTCTTTCACTCCCAGGACAGAAGCAGCAAGCAGCAGACCAGCACAGCAAAGTAACAGGCACAGTAGCAGTTCCTCCTACAGCATCCAGTGCTTCTTCTTGACAGAATGTCCTCATTCTAGAAGTATTCTAAATCTGTGGGGTCAGAGGTCCAGTACATATACCCATTTCTGCCTTTGAAGTAGGCAAACATCAAAGAGAAGTCGGTGTAGTGCACAAGACCCTGCCTTTCGTGCCCTGGCCCCAGGCACACTCCAGGGAATTGGCGACTGCTTTGTGTGAGGACAGGCGCAGCCCTATTCAGGTGCAACTGTCAGCTCCTCCCGCCACTCTAGCTCAGAAAGACCCATCAAGATATGCAAGGCACAGCTCAGATCCCTTTATGTGGCTGTCTTGAGTGATTTCACAGACAGCCCAACTGTCATCCTGACCCAGACCTGTATTCCACAGCCAGACAGAGGCACAGAATGGTTAAGCAATAAAATGCCCACTTTCTAAAAGTGGCATTTTCAAATTACAATTCAAAGTTGTGAGTTCAGAGACCCCCTGCTCCATAACTCTATCTGCTCCCAATGGTAAATTACACCTAAAGGATATTTCAAGGTAATCCTCATGTTACCCTACAGGGAAGGGAGGCCTTGCAATAGGAAAAACCAAATTTAGCAGTATTTCACTATCAGAACATGTAAAACGCACCAGTACGTGTCCTACCTTTTAAATACACTGAACCTTGCCCATATGGGCTACCTTGGGCCTACCCTAGGGGTGACGTACATGTAGTAAAACGGAAGGTTTGGGACTGGTAAGTAGGTGTACTTGCCAAGTCGAAATGGCAGTTTAAAACTGACCCGCCACACACACTGCAGTAGCAGGTCTGAGACATGTTTACCGGGCTACTCATGTGGGTGGCACAATCAATGCTGCAGGCCAACTAGTAGCATTTGATTTACAGGCCCTGGGCACACACGGTGCACTATACTAGGGACTTACCGGTTAATCAAATATGCTAATCATGTATAAGCCAATCCTCAATACAATTTAAATGAAGAGCAATTGCATTTTAGCACTGGTCAGCAGCGGTAACGTGCCCAGAGTCCTAAAGCCAGCAAAAACAAAATGCAGCACATAGTGAAAAACATATATTAGTTTTAGTTAATTCATTTTTGTTCAGATCAAATCCTTTCAGAATATGTAATATTAATTTCAATATTTAATGTTAATTTTAAAGCAAATCAACATCAGTTCAATGCAATCCATTTTATTTAAACAGGGGTCATATTCATTTAAACGTGGATTGTGTTTATTTCAATATGTACTTTATTCATTTCAAAGCATGCTGCATTTATCTCACATAGTTTCATATTAATTTCAAAAAGTGACATACTAATTTTATTGAATGTTATATTAATTTTGATGTGGGTCATATTACTCTACCAGATGTCATATTCATTGTAACTTGTGTCATATTGCTTTCAATGAATGTGATATTCATTTCAATGGATGTCATATTCACCTTAACACCTGACATAATAATTTTAACATGGGTCATATCCATTTCAACATAGGTCATATTCATTTCAATATATGCAATATTCATTCTGATGTGTGTCATATTAATTTCATAGCATAACATACTCATTTTGATAAGTTTCATATTAATTTCAGCATTGGTCATATTCAGTTTAAGGCATGATGAATTAATTTCAAAGGGGCTCATATTCATTTTGATGCATGTCATAATCATCTTAGCATGTGTCATATTCCTTTCAATGGATGTCTCATTAATAAGAACACATCATATTCATTTTAACATTAATCATACCCATTGCAACACATATCATCATCATATCAATGTGTATCATATTACTTTCAATGTAAACCATATACATTTTGATAAATGTAATGTTCATTGCACATTACATTCTTTTCAGAATAACACCTTTTTATTTCAGTACCTTATATTCATTTCAATCAGTCATATTCATTCTAAAGCATGTCATATTCCTCTTGGCACATGTCAGTCATTTAAAAAATGCCCCATTCTTTTTGAAGAATATTGTATTTGTTTCAGTGATTGCTTTATTGTTTACAGTGAGGGCCATATTAATTTCAATATGATTGATATATAGTTCAGTATATCTCTTATTCAATTCAGAGTGTGAGTTATTCATATTAATCACTAAGTAGCATATTCACTCTGCCAGGTTTCAGATTTGTTTTGGTTTAAGTCATATTTACTCTGCCAGGTATCATATTTATTTTGACACATAGAACATTCATTCTGCTGTGCCTCATGTGCATTTCTGGAGGAGTGCTACATGGGGAGCTGTAATTTTGACATTAACGGCTTCCCATAGATAATGGTTCCTTAAAGCAAGGCAGCTCTTGTGGCTATTACAGCTTGTACGGGACTGGTTAGGGAACTATCACCTCTGCTCCCACAGCGCTCATCTCCCTTGTGGAAGACAGAATTACAGGAGGGCGTTTGCTCATCGCTAATCCAGCAGATGAGTTTTTACTTTACCTCTCTGGATGATTATTTCAGCCTCTGGGGAATTCGTGCTTCAGTTTTAAAGCATGGGGCTGTCTGACTCTACTGCTTCCACCGGTGAGTCCACTGTCGGCCCTGGTAAACTGTCCAGGTCTCAGCTCCCCTGTGCTCACTGATGCCATTCCCTGTGCTGCATTCCTTTTGTTGGCAGGGATCAGGGGTCTCCACTGCAGATCCTCATGAGCAATCCAGCATTCCAGTCTGGTTCCCTGTCCCCGGCGCACCCACTTGACCGAATCCATGGAGCTGCAGCACACCCAGGGCCTCTATCCTTATGTAGCAGCCACGGCTCACCCCGCCCTAGCGCTCGATCCCAGGCATCCTCCCAGCCAAGGGTTTGTGGAAAATGGCCCCATCTCATCTCAGGGAGTCCCAACTGCCAAAGTCGACAACTGGGTGCCGATTAGTAGCCCGATGGCACCGGGAGATGGGTGCTTATTTGGGTTTAGCATGGATCGAGGAGAAAGTGCTCTCCCCCTCTTGCCATCTTGGACCTCCCCCCCCCCCCAAGAGAGCTAAAATGATCAACATCTTTGGGAGGTGTAAGGAAGCTATCATTGTCAGACACCACATTTTACCTGATGTGATCCTTGACATGCTTCAGACTGAGAACAGGAGTTTGATTAATCGGCAGCCACTCCCAGGCTGTCACTGCCCCTTTTAGAATACTGGCTTCATTCTATTTTGAGGGACACTGAATCTGTCCAGTGTAGAACGCCTGACACTGCTGCCATCCAGGGGTGGCTCCTTCATGGCAAAGGAGCGTCACCCCCCTGGCTAGGCCAGAAGCTGAAAGATAAAACAATATTTAATTATCGTTTTATCTTTCAATGTGTAGGGAGGGGTGGGCTGGGCCACGGGTGGTGGGAGGGGGGATGAGGAGAGAGTGCACCTAAGTGGGCATGTGTGTTTGGCCTGCCCTCTCTGTGTTGAACAGCCGGGCTGGAGAACCTGCACAAACACTACAGTTGTGTCTCAGCGGTAATCCAAGCCGCTCAGACCGAGCCTGACACTGCTTTCATTCTAGGTTTAGCATGAAAGCAGTGCCAGGATTTCTCGGGATCCTGTGCTGGTGTCCTATTGAATGCTCGGACACCAGAAGAAGAGGAGCGATGAGCGAGGCAGCAGGAGACGGCAGCGATGAGAAAAGGTACTTTTTTTTATTCTATCATTTTTTTATTCCCCCCATTCCCGTCCCTCCCCTTGAGATTTGCTGTGACTGCCGCTGTTGCCATCTCCAAGTCTCGATGCCTACATCGGGTATTCTGAGGAATCAACAGAGGAGTATTCTAGTTTACTGCTCTGCCACAGTCACTGTTAGAAAAGCAAATGCTACATGTCAATAACCACATCACAAACCACTTCAGCCTTCTAAACATACAGCAGTTCTTTTTTACAACAAGCTCTATCAACCTGCAAGCTGTTTACAATGTCAAAAGCTGCTTCACCAATGTGTGTGTTACCTTTCCTGAAAGCACACATGACATATACATCTTTTGACAGTCACCTCTTGCATCTCACTTGTTTCTGGCGATTTCAGTGACAAGTGGCTCGTTTGTAAGTAACAACTCCATGATTGGGGTTATATGTGCCTCTCAGGGTGGCATCTCTAACATCTCTAACATTCTCAATAATTACTACAACACAACACACATGTCCCCCCCTCACTTCCACTGCATGTTGTAGACATGATGTTGGCATGATATATTACATGTAACATTTCACTTTTCTGTATTTTTTCTACAGATGACCAACTACAGTACCTCACAGAGCACACACACATAAGCCATTATTGAAAACACTTTTGGGATCCTTTAGTCATGATTTAGATGTCTTGATCGCATGGAATGCAGGGTGCTGGTGTACTTTCCAGAAGTTGTGTGCAAGATTATTGTAGCCTGTTGCATGTTGCACAAAATTTCCATATGCTAAGGCTTACATATGGAGTTTGATTGTGATCTAGTTTCACATCCAGGAACCCGATGTGTGGAAAAGTGTAGAGCTCAAGATCTACTGGTGCAAGATTGACCAGGTAACTCACTTTTTAGTTGCTAGTTTTGGTACCGTGTTTATGAGGTTGATCAATCCCTTGTGGATAACGACTGGTGGATTACTACTGCAGTGTCCAGATATATTGTTGTGAGATTGTGTCATACATACTAAAATCCTGATTCTGTCAATCAACCTTAAGAAGGTGTTTGATACCATGAGGGTGATTGATACCATGACTTGGAAATTACTGCAGTTAACACTCAATGGGATGGGTATGTATGAAGGCTACATAATGTGGATTCATTTGTTTCATAAGGTGGATTCATACACTAGAACTATTGCATGATTATGGACAGGGCAAACTAGATTCACTGTCAAACAAGATTTATTGGGGGAGACGCGATAGGGGTGTCCTCTGACCCCGATGTTGTTTTCATGGGTGGTGGAGCCATTCTCTGAGGTAGTCCATGATGGGTTTACAACTAGAGGCATACCGCTGGTGGGCAAAGATTATTCCATATTATGATATGCTGATGATGAACAAGTTACTTGCCTTTGGTAAAGCTTTATCTGGTAGAAATTCTATCTGGCCGCAGATTCCTTATGTTAGAGTTATCTGCAGGGGCAGACTGGATATAGAAACTTTTCTTGAGCAGAAACCCTGCTCATTGATAGGTGGTCAAGTTTGGATCCATGTGGGGTTGCTTCATCTACAATGGAAATGACGTGGAGTGCCTACATAGGCACCAACCCAGTAAGTTGGCAGCATTTTCTTTTTATGAATTTCCACGCCAGGAGCAGAGACACAACAAAAACAGACCATTCGTGTGGAAAACTAGAGCCCTGAAATGGGAAAATCCTGCTCCCACAAATCAGTTTACAGAGTGGGCAGAATGGGGAGCTCAGTAAGGAATCTGTGGCTACATAGAGTCTCAACCAGTTACTGTTGATCATCCGATAGAACCTTCTAGCTACAGAATAGATACCCAAGCAATACATTCCCGGAAGTGGGTCTGAGGACCAATTTGATAGGCAGGCAGTACAGCAGAACCAAACGGAAAAAGTGCCCATCCCAACAGACCTGACTGTCCAGGCAGTAGTGTTTTGTGAATGTATGCAAGGAAGACCACGTTGCTCCCTGACAGATGTCCAGGACTAGAACTTCATATGCTAACACAATGGTCACAGCTTTACCTCTAGTGGAATGAGCACACAAGATCTCAGGGGGTTGCTTCTTGGCCAATATGTAGCAGATCTTTACACAGAATATGATCCATCGGTATATGGTCTTCTTCTACATGCCCTTTCCTTTGTTCGCTCTGACATACCCCACAATGCGTTGATCATCCACCTGGAACTCTGTTGTGTGGTCAAGGTAGAATGACAATGTTTTGTGGGTCCAGACCGTGAAGTCCTTCCTTCCTCCTCCTTGTAAGGATGTGGCGGAGCATAAAAAGTAGGCAGAGTGATGGATTGGCCTACGTGAAAGAAAGTGACCATGATTGGCAGAAAGGAAGCTCTCATAGGGAGTACTAGTTAGTCTGGGGAGATATTCAAATATGGAGACTTGTATGATGAAGCCCAAAGCTCACTGACCCTCTGGATAGATGCTATTGCCACCAGGAAGGCCATCTTGATGGTAAGGAGCCTGAGAGGACTATTGTGCAAAGGTTCAAAGGGAGTGCACATCAGGAAAGTAAGGACAAGGTTGAGGTCCCACTGAGGCCCACTGAAAGAAGGTGGAACAGATGTTTTAAACCTTTTAAGGATCTCTTTACAAAAGGGGATTTGAAGAGGGATGGCTGGTTAGGCAACCTCATAAAAGCTGAAATGGCAAATAGATATCCCTTTAAAATGACAAGAGCAGAACGTGAAAAGGGGGACCAGAAAGAGGACCAATCTGTTTTTCCATACATCATGCCACACATTTTCTCCAACAGCATTTGTGGAAGAACGCCTGACTCCCAAAATAATGTTGCAGACTTAGGTGGAAAATCGAAAGCTGTCAACTGTCACTGCTCATTCTCCACAGAAGAAGGCAAATGATTGACAGATTCGGAGGGAGAACCCTCCCCTAACGCTGTGACAGAAGATCCTCCCGAAGGGGAAGCGTGATCTGAGGACCGATAGCCATGCTCAACAGTTTCAGACAGCAAACTCTCTGTGCCCAGTTCGGAGCCAAGGATGACGTGGACCTGGTCTATTCTGATCTTCTTGAGAACTCTGGGCAGGAGTAGTGTAGGGGGAAAGACATACAGGAGGCCTGAGTTCCACTTGAGACAAAAGGAATCTCCAAACATGAGCCACATTGATAACACCAGCACACAAACCTCTGACATTATGTATTTTCAGTGGTGGCGAACAGATCTAATGAAGGCTCTTCCCACTGCTGAAAGATACCTTGTGCCACCTCTGGGTGGAGATGCTATTTGTGATCCACTAGGCATCTGCGTCTGAATTTGCCTGCCCTGGAGTTCAGAGAGCTCACCAGGTGTTGAACCACCAGGGATATGCCCTAACATTCCAGCCATGTCCAGAGATACACAGCCCTTTGACAAAGGTCCACAACACCCACCCTAGCCTGTTTATTGCAGTACCACATGGCAGTGGTGTTGTTCCTGAACATCTGCACTATCCTTCCCTGGCAAAATGTCCTCAGTCCAGAGGTGTTCTAAAGTTGTGTCTCGAAGACCCAATACTTATATTCATTTCTACCTTTGAAGTTGGCAAACTTCAAAGTAAAGTCTTTGTAGTTCACAAGACCCTGCCTTTCCCGCCCTAGCACCAGACACACTCCAGGGGGTTGGAGACTGCTTTGTGTAAGGACGGGCACATCCTTCTTCAGATGCAAATATCAGCTACTTCCACCACTCTACCCGAGGAAGACCTATCAGGATTTGCAGACACCTCAGCTCCCTTGTGTGATTGTCTACAGTGAATTTACAAACAGCCCAACTTTCATCCTGACCCAGCCGTGTATTCCATAGCCAGGCAGAGGCACAGAACGGTTAAGCAAGAAAGTGCACAAAAGTGGCATTTTCAAACTTACAATTTACAAACAAACTTCACCAAAATATTTAAATTGTGAGTTCAGAGACACCAAACTCCAGATCTCTATCTGCTCTTAATGGGAAATTGCACTTGAAAGATATTTCAAAGCAATTCCCATGTTATCCCATGGGAGAGATAGACCTTACAATAGTGAAAAATGAATTTAGCAGTATTTCACTATCATGACATGTGAAACACACAAGTACGTGTGCTACCTTATAAATACACTGCACCCTACCCATGGTTCTGCCTTGGGCCTACCTTAGGGGTGACTTACATGTAATAAAAGGGAAGGGTTAAGCCTAGCAAGTAGGTGCATTTGCCAGTTCGAGGTGACAGGTAGAAACCGCTCACACAGACATTGCAGTGGTCTGAGACATGTTTACAGTGCCACACATGTGGGCAGCATAATCAGTGCTGCAGGCCCTCTAGTGGTATTTGATCTGCAGGCCTTGGACACTCATGGTACACCATACTAGGGACTTACTGGTAAATCAAATAAGCTAATCATGGATAAACCTATAACCCAATACCATGTAGACAAAGAGCACTTGCACTTTAGCACTGGTAAAGTGCCCAGAGTCCTAAAGCCGGCAAAAACCAAAGTTCAGCACAGAATCAAAAACAGGAGATCAGAAGCCAAAAAGTCAGAGGAAACCACGCGAAGAGCTGACAGGTCTAACAGTGTCCCAGGTACAGATTCTTTCATGTTGGATCTCCGACCATGCCCTGTCCTCTTGCATCTTGGCACAGTGAGCAGCGCCCCACGCGCCATGTGGAGGCTCAATGCCTGGCATCTCCAAGATGAGGCATATACTCAAGCTATGGCAGACAAGATAATGGCATATTTCCAAACTAATAGTAGCATGGTGGGCTCTGCCCTGCCCACCATTAGGGGCCACTCCAAATGTCTCCTCAGAGAGAAGGAGAAAATGAAACACAATTAGAGGCTCATGCTCTCTGCCTGGACACACAACTCCCCACTGATCCTCAAAGAGATATACTTCAGAAGTTATAGAGTCGACCCGTGCGGTGATTCACCTCCTATCACTCAAAGCGGCGAGGCAAACCTGGCTTGCATCAACGGCAATGGTGTATGTCTGGGGGGACAAAAATGGTAAGTTGCTATATTGGCTCTCAACCCACCTTTTGGCTAGTTGAACCGTACCAGAAATAATGGATCATGAAGGTTGCCTTGCCAGTGTATCTCCCCCGGTATTTCTGAGACATTTACTGTGTATTATAACCACCTATATGCTGCAGTGACGCAGCCACAGATCGAAACAGTCTTCCCTTCCTGGACGAGGTGCCTCTTCCTGAACAGTCTCCCACTGAAATACAAGTCTTGAATCAACCCTTGGTGGTTGAAGAAATCGGAAACCGATATCTCGGCCGTAATGTCCGGAAAGAAGCCCAGGCCTGATGGGTATCCCACAGATTTTATGTCTAATACAGGGCATTTCTTGCTCCCTATCTACTTGAACTCCATAAAGAAGCACTGGAGATTGGTTCTTTCCCGCAAGATATTGACCTGGCCACCACTGAGGTCATACCAAAGGCACATCCCCCATCTGTCTCTTGTGCAGACTACTGCCCAAACTCTTTCATGAATGGAGAAGTTAAAATCTTTGGGACAATCCTGGCCTCACGCCCTAAACGAGTCCTCCAGACTCATATACACCCAGACCACTGAGGATTAATGCCTGTCAGGAGCGCAAGCCGTTGTCTTAAACACCTCCATGTAGCCCTTGCTCGTCGTCACCTCCTCACACTGGAGATACCTCTGCTTCTCATTGATTTTGAGAAAGCATTTGACATGGTGGATTGGAGGTACCTCTCTTGGGTTTTGCAGAAGAACAGGATTGGTCCCTGCTTCCACAAATTCATTGGAGTGCTTTACTTTAGCCCTACAGCATGTGTCCAGATTAAAGGGGTGGTCTCAACAAGTCTGAGGACTCGGCAGAGCTGCTCCTTGTCCCTGTTTCTTTTTGTGCTATCAACTGTGCCCTTCACCTGCCTCTTTTGTTGTGATGCACAAGTACAAGGCTGGGAATGGGACATGGGTCATGAGGGTGGTATTGTAATATATGCGGATGATGTCCTCCTGCTCCTATCGGACCCTGATACCAATGGCACCTGTTGCCTTCAGCTCCTACAGCTCTTTGCCAAGCCATCTAGACTAAGCATTAAACGGGCCAAGTCAATCTTAGTAACATTATTGTCCTCGCAGAGCTGTGTTGACTAGCAGACAAATATCCTAGTGCGTTGGGTGAGTATCTGCTAACTAGGTATTCAGGTGGCATTACATCCCCCCTTGTCCAGGTCCATCAACATTACTCCTTTGACTCGTAGCGTCAAGGCAGTCCTCAGGAAGTGTCAGTCTCTCCCAATAAATGTGATGGGCACGATAACCATAAAAAATGATAGTGTTGCCATTGTTCCTATACGTCTTTCAAACTTTTCCACAACTACGGCCCCATCATTGGTTTCATGAAATGGACTTGATGGCGATCTCCTTTCTTTGGCAGAACTCAAGACAGCACTTGGGCTATGTCAATTGCCAAAGTGCTCCATATGATGGGGGCCTCGGCATGGTCAACCTGTATCTGTACTACCTTGCAACGTAGGTCCTGATGATAAATGACTGCTTCAATGCGGGATTGTTTGACCCAGTTTACAGAGTGGAATTACCCTTACTGGGTTTCCATTTAATTATGGAAATGCTTTATGGTGCCACTGTCCTTGCTGCTTTTTCGGAGGTGACTCAGATTATCTTCCTTGGTTGGAGGACTGCACTTTGCCATACTGGATGGTAACTTTCTACTCACCCACCAGACACCCCTTTGGCAGGGCACCTGGCTGAGCGGAGCAGCAGCTCTAGAATGTTTTACTCAATGGGATGCCATCTGCAGCACACAATTAGATGTTTGGTCAGGTACGCAAATGTACTCCTTCGAACTCCCAAGCTACATATCCTAGACATGATTTCATAAATATTTGCAACCGCAACATGCACTGCATGCCCACATCAGAAAAAGGCACTTCACTCCAAGAATTTAGCCCTGTGGAAGCTAAGCTCCTAATGAGTGCACTAGGGAAGGGTGGTGTCTCGAGATATACCGCACACTGACCATTAATGCCCCCGGCATATTGGGCCACTGTGACAGCCAAGTACAAGTGGATACTTAAGTACGCAGTTTGGGGTTACATATTTTTTCTTTTTATTTAGCTTATTCAATAACTGTCTCTTCTTTTCTTTTAGTTTCCCCTCTACTGATTTGAAAGTATGTCTGGAACTCTTCTTTTTGTTCTTTCCAGTTTCTTTATTTTCTTTCCTTTCGGTTGTAGGTTGATGCCTCAGGGTCTCAGAAGACCATCCACCGGAAGAGGGAGAGAAAGAAAGGAGCCCGTTTTAGAAGGTACGTTGGTCTCTATGATAAGTATTTTGCTCTTTCCTGTCTGGCTTTCTTTCCCTGTTTTCTGGTTACTTTTGTTTCTCCTGGGCCCTTTCACTGTGTTTTTGTTAGTCTCTAGAGAGTTCTCCGCTATTCCTTTTTTTCCTCTGACGCCCTTTCTTACTGTCTTACTGTCCTCTGACATTACTTCTTTTATTTTTCTTATATTAACTTCTCGTTCTCTTCTTCGTATCTTGTCCTCTCACCCTGTGCCTTTCCATACATATACAAAAAACTTAGTAGTGCTCCCGCCTTGTTTGTTGTGTCCCTTTTGTGACCTTTCCTCCCCTTCCCCAGTCCGTGCCCCATACCTGGTCGGGCTAAGTTCCTCCTGGAACGTGGCTGGCTCCTTCTCGTATTCTCCCCCTCAAGCTCCTGGGTACGGGTTCCACTTTATTGTTCCCGACCTCCCGACTCCAGTTTCCTCTTTTGCTGTGTCTCTGTCTTCCTCCTATCCGTCTCCTCGTTCCTCCCACTTCGTGTCTCTGCTCTCTTCCTGCTGCTTGTCTCCGCGTTCTTCCTGCTCCTTGTCTCTGCGCTCCTCGTCGTCTCCGTCTTCCTCATCTCCTCGTTCCTCCTCGTCCCTGCATTCCTCCTGCCGGTGTTTTTCTTCCTGTTGTGGCCCCGCCCCCTGCTTTCCAGATCCAGTCGGCCCTAGAGGTTTGACGTGTAAGCCGCCATGTTGTGAAGTACCCCCGGGGTACTTCCAGGTTGGCACGGATCCTTGCAGCCCAGTACAGCCACCTTAGAACCCGGTGGGAAGGCTGGCTGGGGGATGAGGATTAGTGCAATGCAATGATAGCCCCAGAGCCATTGCGATATCTTCCAGACTTCGTTTAGCCTAAACATATTACCTCTACTGTGCCTATCTCACTCCTTACTGTATAAAGCAGGCCTCCTTGCTAGGCCTGCATGCTTTTGCTGCTTCTGAACTCCCACGGAGTTCTATCACATGATTTGGACCTGTCCTATCATAACATGATATTGGAATGCCGTGCCTTCGGAACTCTTGGTGATACTGGAGTGGGAGGGGGTACTTTCTCTGGCGATGTTGCTTTTGAGTGTTTTTGAGGGTGCTGAGGGCACAAGGGAAGACCGAACACTCCTGGGAATGGCCATCATGGTAGTCAAACGAGATATAGTGACCCGATGAAAAGCTTATGAGCCCCCTACACTGTCTCAATGGTATCGGGGGTGGACCAGCATGCTCAACAAGAAATATCGATGTACGAGGCCAGAGGATGCCTTAAATATGACAGGATTTTGAGCTAATGGTGAGGGGTTCTGGGTTGGGCCAGATGCAGTAAATATAATTATACACTCACTAGTTAATTGCGCTTCTGGTCCAATGTGGATTGTGTTAACACATTTTTTCCCCCCTTCACAGGATTTGATAACGCTTATCTGAGGTTGAGGGATCTTTTGTCCCAGTTAGGAGAGTGCTTAGCTGTACAAATAATTTCAAACCCCACAACACATTCAAATACCATCACCAATGGGGCCATGAAAGGAAAACGTCAATCAGGGGAAACGTTTCAAAGCTTTATTTTATGACCACAAAGCCAGAGTCCTGTCAATTGTGCACAAAATGAAATTGTAAGGATAAATGAAATACATGGGTTGACCGAATCAACGTAACCAGTTTAATCTACTCAGCATCAACACCATTTAACATTCAAGAAGTATAATGCATATTAATAATGAAATAATTTGCGAAACAGAAACATACTTTAAGTCAGACTGTGAAGACGTTCAAATCAAATTACAAAGATTTAGGAATCAGGTTTTGGACATAGGTTGTCGCTACTGGTAACCAAATTAGGACAAGCATGTGTGGGAATGGGCTCACACATGCAGGCAAAAGTAAAAAAGAGAGAGAGAAAAATAATTTGGAAAATCATCTATCTCTGGCTAAGTTAGATTAATTAGAAGAATAAAATAGGCAAGTGTCAGCATGCTATCTTCTACTAGGGAAATACAGGTCAGGGAAAATAGCATTTGCAACAGAATATACCTCTCCTAGGATCAGCATTCAATTAATTTATGTCAGCAAAGCATATACATCATCAGCAAAGTCCATTAGAAGAACCATCAGGGAAAGAGCAGAACACGGGCTGCACAGAGAACAGCAAAAGCACTGCTCAGGGCAAGTCAGAAGCCGACTTACTAGAAACTTGCAAAGTCCATCCCTTACCTCAATTACCTAAAACATTTTGATTGGTCATTTTGGTGCATCCATATCACACAAAAGGGGCAATGTCCAATTAGAAGTCGAATTCCAAACTAACTTGCAGCATGGCATAGAGTTCTCAGGTTTGGGTTGAAGTCATCTCCTGCTACCGTGTGAGCCCAATAGTCAATAGCAATTTTGTACATCACTTGATACAGTGCAAATTCTTCCGAGGGTGTAAAATCATTTTTCAACAGTTCCCATGTGGATGTTCATGTTAACAGTATCAGCTGCTTTAATGTTTAGCCCACAGGCCAATATGTTCCAGAACCAAAGACACTGGGAAACAAGTCTTGTACATTGAAAAATAGGACCCTCCACTATTCATGAGAAACAACCTAATGAAAAAATTCATGTTAGACAAAGAAGAATGATTCATCTCTTTAACCCCTTCTGTGCCCAGGACGTAATGGTTAATCCTGAGGCACAGTGCTGCTGTGCCCAGGACGTAACCATTACGTCCTGTGCACAGAGCCCAGAGGGAGTGCTAGCGCTCCCTCTGTGGGGTTCCTCCCCACCCCCCCAAGTCAGGGATGGAAGGGGAAGCCCTTCCCCCAACCCCCCCTGTGACGTCAGCGCGCTGATTAGTCACAGGGTCTCCCCCATCGCGCTGGAAGCAGAACTTCCAGCGCGATTGAAAGAGAAATGCTTTTGCATTTCTCTTTCAATCCCATGGGGGAGGCCCCGAGAGGCTTCAAAGGGAAGGAAATGTATTTCCTTCCCTTTGAAGTCTCTCACAGGGTTTCAAAAGCCGGATTGCTTGCAATCCGGCTTTTGAAACCCCACTATACACCAGGGATTTTTTTTTTTTTTCTGAAACTTTCAAAAGGGAGCGACCCCTTGGGAAAGGGTCGCTCCCAGGGGGGGCATTGTTTTGGGAAGGCCTTTTCTGCCCCCCCTGGGGGCAGATCGGCCTATTATTAGGCCGATCTGTCCCCGGGGGGGGCAGAAACCTCTGGGCACCAGGGATTTTTTTTTTTCTTTTCTTTTTGTGATGTTTGCTTTTTTTTAGGTGGGGAGCGACCCCTTAGGCAAGGGTCGCTCCCCTAGGGGGCAATATATATTTAGGCCATTTCTGCCCCCCTTGGGGGCAGATTGGCCTATTTTGATGAGGCCAATCTGCCCCCAAGGGGGGCAGAAACCATTAGACACCAGGGAGTATTTTTTTTTGCGCAAATTTCAAGCAACAGGAGTGACCCCTTGGGCAAGGGTCGCTCCCAGGGGGGGCATTTTTTTGGGAAGGCCTTTACCTCTAGGCGCCAGGGATCATTTCTTTTTTTTTTCCTTTTTGTTATGTTTTCTTTTTTTTTTTTTAGGTGGGGAGCGACCCCTTAGGCAAGGGTTGCTCCCTGGGGGGGGGGAGATTATTTTAGGCCATTTCTGTCCCCCTGGGGGGTAGATCAGCCTATTTTGATTAGGCTGATCTGCCCCCAAGGGGGGCTGAAACCACTAGGCACCAGGGATTTTTTTGTTTTTTTTGTTTTACAGATGGGGAGCGACCCCTTGGACAAGGGTCGCTCCCCTGGAGGGGCAAATTGTATTTAGGCCATTTCTGCCCGCTTTGGGGGCAGATCGGCCGATTTTAGGTCAATCTGCCACCAAGGGGGGCAGAAACCACTAGGCACCAGGGATCTTTTTTTTACGCCGTCACGCAAGGGGAGCGACCTTGTAGGCAAGGGCCGCTACTCGGGGTGGGGGTGCGGGGGGCAAATTTATTTTAGGCCATCTCTGCCCCCTTGGGGGCAGATCGGCCTATTGGTATTAGGCCGATCTGCCCCCAGGGGGTGCAGAAACTTCTAGGCGCCAGGGCAAATTCTTTTTTTTTTTTTTTTTTTTTTTTCTTTTTTTTTTTTTTAGAGATGGGGAGCGACCCATCAGGCAAGGGTCGCTCCCCTGGGGGGCAAATTGTATTTAGACCATTTCTGCCCCCCTTGGGGGCAGATTGGTCGATTTTAGGTCAATCTGCCCCCAAGGGGGCAGAAACCACTAGGCACCGGGGATTTGTTTTTTGGCGCCAATGTCACGCAGGGGGAGCGACCCCGTAGGCAAGGATCGCTCCCGGAGGGGGGTGGGGCTTCGGGGGGCAAATTTATTTTAGGCCATTTCTGCCCCCCCCTGGGGGCAGATCGGCCTATTATTAGGCCGATCTGCCCCCAGGGGGGGGCAGAAACCTCTAGGCGCCGGGGCAAATTTTTTTTGTGTGTTTTTTTTCTTTATTTTTTTTTTGTTTTGTTTTTTTAGAGATGGGGAGCGCAGAGGGGGCGACCCCGTAGGCAAGGGTCGCTCCAGGAGGGGGGTGGGGTTCGGGGGGCAAATTTATTTTAGGCCATTTCTGCCCCCCCTGGGGGCAGAAACCTCTAGGCGCCAGGGCAAATTTTTTTTGTGTGTTTTTTTTTTTTTTTTTTTTTTAGAGATGGGGAGCGACCCATCAGGCAAGGGTCGCTCCCCTGGGGGGCAAATTGTATTTAGACCATTTCTGCCCCCCTTGGCAGATTGGTCGATTTTAGGTCAATCTGTCCCCAAGGGGGCAGAAATCACTAGGCACCGGGGATTTGTTTTTTGGCGCCAATGTCACGCAGGGGGAGCGACCCCGTAGGCAAGGGTCGCTCCGGGGGGGGGGGGGGGTGCGGGTTGGGAGGGGGCAAATTTATTTTAGGCCATTTCTGCCCCCCCCTGAGCCTATTATTAGGCCGATCTGCCCCCGGGGGGGCAGAAACCTCTAGGCGCCAGGGCAATTTTTTTTTTTGTGTTTTTTTTTTTTGTTTGTTTGGTTTTTTTTTAGATGGGGAGCGATCCATCAGGCAAGGGTCGCTTCCCTGGTGGGGCAAATTGTATTTAGACCATTTCTGCCCCCTTGGCCGATTTTAGGTCAATCTTCCCCCAAGGGGGCAGAAACCACTAGGCACCGGGGATTTGTTTTTAGGCGCCAATGTCACGTAGGGGGACCGACCCCGTAGGCAAGGGTCGCTCCTGGGCAGGGGGGGTAAATTTGTTTTAGGGCATTTCTGCCAACCGGGGCCGGCTGAGCTAGAGGCCAAAATCCACAGGTAGGCACTTTGCAAAAAACATGTTGTGTCCATGTTGTGTTTTGGGCCATTTCCTTTCGTGGGGGCTAGGCCTACCCACACAAGTGAGGTACCATTTTTATCGAGAGACTTAGGGGAACGCTGGGTGGAAGAAAATTTGTGGCTCCTCTCAGATTCCAGAACTTTCTGTCACCGAAATGAGAGGAAAAAGTGTTTTTTGGCCAAATTTTGATGTTTGCAAAGGATTCTGGTTAACAGAACCTGGTCATAGCCCCGCAAGTCACCCCATCTTGGATTCCCCTAGGTCTCTAGTTTTCAAAAATGCGCTGGTTTGCTAGGTTTCCTCATGTGCCGGCTGAGCTAGAGGCCAAAATTCACAGGTAGGCACTGTTTTCTATGAAAAAATGTGATGTGTCCACGTTGTGTTTTGGGCCATTTCCTGTCGCGAGCGCTAGGCCTACCCACACAAGTGAGGTATCATTTTTATCGGGAGACGTTGGGGAACGCTGGGTGGAAGGAAATTTGTGGCTCCTTTCTGCCACAGAAATGTGAGGAACATGTGGTTTTTTTTAGCCAAATTTTGAGGTTTGCAAAGGATTCTGGGTAACAGAACCTGGTCCGAGCCACACAAGTCACCCCATCTTGGATTCCCCTAGGTCTCTAGTTTTCAGAAATGCACAGGTTTGGTAGGTTTCCCTAGGTGGCGGCTGAGCTACAGGCCAAAATCTACAGGTAGGCACTTTGCAAAAAACACCTCTGTTTTCCTTCAAAAATTTGGATGTGTCCACGTTGCGCTTTGGGGCGTTTCCTGTCGCGGGCGCTAGGCCTACCTACACAAGTGAGGAATCATTTTTATCGGGAGACGTGGGGGAACGCTGGGTGAAAGGAAATTTGTGGCTCCTCTCAGATTCCAGAACTTTCTGCCACAGAAATGTGAGGAACATGTGTTTTTTAGCCAAATTTTGAGGTTTGCAAAAGATTCTGGGTAACAGAACCTGGTCCGAGCCACACAAGTCACCCCATCTTGGATTCCCCTAGGTCTCTAGTTTTCAGAAATGCACAGGTTTGGTAGGTTTCCCTAGGTGGCGGCTGAGCTACAGGCCAAAATCTACAGGCAGGCACTTTGCAAAAAACACCTCTGTTTTCCTTCAAAAATTTGGATGTGTCCACGTTGCGCTTTGGGGCGTTTCCTGTCGCGGGCGCTAGGCCTACCCACACAAGTGAGGTATCATTTTTATCGGGAGACGTGGGGGAACGCTGGGTGGAAGGAAATTTGTGGCTCCTCTCAGATTCCAGAACTTTCTGCCACAGAAATGTGAGGAACATGTGTTTTTTTAGACAAATTTTGAGGTTTGCACAGGATTCTGGGTAACAGAACCTAGTCCGAGCCACACAAGTCACCCCATCTTGGATTCCCCTAGGTCTCTAGTTTTCAGAAATGGACAGGTTTGGTAGGTTTCCCTAGGTGGCGGCTGAGCTACAGGCCAAAATCTACAGGTAGGCACTTTGCAAAAAACACCTCTGTTTTCCTTCAAAAATGTGGATGTGTCCACGTTGCGCTTTGGGGCGTTTCCTGTTGCGGGCGCTAGGCCTACCCACACAAGTGAGGTATCATTTTTATCGGGAGACGTGGGGTAACGCTGGGTGGAAGGAAATTTGTGGCTCCCCTCAGATTCCAGAACTTTCTGCCACAGAAATGTGAGGAACATGTGTTTTTTTAGCCAAGTTTTGAGGTTTGCAAAGGATTCTGGGTAACAGAACCTGGTCCGCGCCACACAAGTCACCCCATCTTGGATTCCCCTAGGTCTCTAGTTTTCAGAAATGCACAGGTTTGGTAGGTTTCCCTAGGTTGCGGCTGAGCTACAGGCCAAAATCTACAGGTAGGCACTTTGCAAAAAACACCTCTGTTTTCCTTCAAAAATTTGGATGTGTCCTTGTTGCGCTTTGGGGCATTTCCTGTCGCGGGCGCTAGGCCTACCCACACAAGTGAGGTATCATTTTTATCGGGAGACGTGGGAGAACGCTGGGTGGAAGGAAATTTGTGGCTCCTCTCAGATTCTAGAACTTTCTGCCACAGAAATGTGAGGAACATGTGTTTTTTTAGCCAAATTTTGAGGTTTGCAAAGGATTCTGGGTAACAGAACCTGGTCCGAGCCACACAAGTCACCCCATCTTGGATTCCCCTAGGTCTCTAGTTTTCAGAAATGCACAGGTTTGGTAGGCTTCCCTAGTTGCCGGCTGAGCTAGAGTCCAAAATCTACAGGTAGGCACTTTACTAAAAACAGCTCTGTTTTCTGTGATGTGTCCACGTTGTGTTTTGGGGCATATCCTGTCGCGGGCGCTAGGCCTACCCAAACAAGTGAGGTATCATTTTTATCGGAAGACTTGGGGGAACGTAGAATAGCAAAATAAGTGTGATTGCCCCTTGTCTTTCTCTACATTTTTCCCTTCCAAATGTAAGACAGTGTGTGAAAAAGACGTCTATTTGAGAAATGCCCTGTAATTCACATGCTAGTATGGGCACCCCGGAATTCAGAGATGTGCAAATAACCACTGCTTCTCAACACCTTATCTTGTGCCCATTTTGGAAATACAAAGGTTTTCTTGATAGCTATTTTTTACTCTTTATATTTCAGCAAATGAATTGCTGTATACCCGGCATAGAATGAAAACCCACTGCAGGGTGCAGGTCATTTATTGGCTCTGGGTACCTAGAGTTCTTGATGAACCTACAAGCCCTATATATCCCCGCAACCAGAAGAGTCCAGCAGATGTAACGGTATATTGCTTTAGAAAATCTGACATTGCAGGAAAAAGTTACAGAGTAAAACATAGAGAAAAATTGATGTTTTTTTCACCTCAATTTCAATATTTTTCTTTTTCAGTTGTTATTTTCTGTAGGAAACCCTTGTAGGATCTACACAAATTACCCCTTGCTGAATTCAGAATTTTGTCTACTTTTCAGAAATGTTGCGGTGTCTGGGATCCAGCATTGGTTTCATGCCCATTTCTGTCACTGACTGAAAGGAGGCTGAAAGCACAAAAAATCGTAAAAATGGGGTATGTCCCAGTAAAATGCCAAAATTGTGTTGAAAAATTAGGTTTTCTGATTCAAGTCTGCCTGTTCCTGAAAGCTGGGAAGCTGGTGATTTTAGCACCGCAAACCCTTTGTTGATGCCCTTTTCAGGGAAAAAACCACAAGCATTCTTCTGCAGCCCCTTTTTCCCATTTTTTTGAAAAAAACAAAATGTTCAATGTATTTTGGCTAATTTCTTGGCCTCCTTCTGGAGAACCCACAAAGTCTGGGTACCTCTAGAATCCCTAGTATGTTGGAAAAAAAGGACACAAATTTGGCGTGGGTAGCTTATGTGAACAAAAAGTTATTAGGGCCTAAGCGCGAACTGCTCCAAATAGCTAAAAAAAGGCTCGGCACAGGAGGGGGAAAAGGCCTGGCAGCGAAGGGGTTAATATGACTACAAATACAAGGCCTGCAGGCCTAGTTATGTTAACATAAGAAATATGAAGCCATTATTGTTGCAGTTAATTAAACATGCAAAATATTATTTCACATCAATTAATATAGTAGCTAAAGAAAATAAAATTTCATTTACTATTGCAAACCTTGTTAAGGCATCAAGGTAAGTATAACAGAGAAGTTAATTTATTTCTATGCATTCTTCTATTAAAACTCATAATTCACACATAAAACATAATAAATCAAAATTTGTTTGACTACTGTCAGTTACTCTAACGTCTAAATAATACTTCAGTATCGTTTAAGTCTGGCTCGCACATCATTAAAACAAGTGGGCACAATTATAACCAGTACAGAAATGAAAATCTGTGTACTTTTAAAGTGCATAATAGTGCAACTTTCTACGTTAGGCTTTTAAAATGTGAATATAAATGTCACCTAATTCTGAGGTCTGGGTCACTAAAAGGATTACTAAACATTTTACTTCAACACTCCCTCCTCTGATGGCAATCTATGCCGTCACAAAAAGGACACTCTAATTTCGATGAGACTACTCAAAGCCTTGAGGTTTGGTAAGGTAATGGCCTTGGTCTGTTGAAACTTTCAATTCTTTTCAGGTTCTTGTAATAAGAACTCCTCATCTTCTCCATTTCAATTGGTTCCCTCATTTGTTTACTTTTAGCTCTTTGCATTTTCCCAAATTTGTACAGCTTGAATAATCCAACTGCAATCAAGGCACACAGAGCCATATTCAGCAACGGTGTCAGGATCATCCTCACTGTTCCCTTTCCCAATTCTCCAAACCATGATACAATGTTTGAAAATCCTTTACCTATTGCCTCCCAACATTTACCTCCTTTAAGTCTCTCAGGTAATTTTTCTGGTTTGTCATGTTCAAGATAAACTTCTATATCTCCTTACTATTGTCAGGTATGAATGTGCAACAATGTTGCGACTGTAAAACTTTACAGACTCTGCCTTCCTTCACCAAAAATATGTCTAATGCAAGAAGATTTTATAAAACCATTCATGTCAATCACCTTTGTGTCCATTAGCAGCATTGCTCCAGCATAATTCGTAGACATCTTGTCCACTATAGTTGACAACTTCCTGATCTTGATATGATTCAAGATCACACTAACTGATGGAATAATGAGACCAAATCTATCACTTGTAATCTCTATTGCACTAGCTCCTCTCTTCACTTTGGAGTTTGGTCTTACTTTCCAGACTAGATTTTCAAAACTGTCCACATGGTAGATTTTCAGAAAAACTACCCTTAAATAGCATGTACTATACCAACCTTTTGGCAGCTTGTAATAGGCATTTTTCCAACAAATGAAATAAATATCTGGCACACCAGGGTCCTGTCCATTTAACATAAAATCCCAAGCGCTCTTAAACAAAAACATGTCTATATTCACTAATACCTACAAACTTTGTGTCAATCTTTGACTGAGGCCTGTATACATAGCTTTCCTACATGTTACCAATCTAAGACTAAGCGTCCTTGTGCATACCAGCAAGGTGAGTAGCATCCTTCTGCAAACTCTGTAAAACTATTCCTTTTTCCATTTTAGTTTTCATTTTCTCCTGTCATCTATTACATTAATGAACTCCTTCTCAACTGGTGTGAGACTGCATGTTAAATTATTTTTGTGAGCATATGCAGGTACAGTCAGGGTAGGTTCAAGGAAACATCCCACAATGGCAATGTTTTTCGCTTTAGCAATACTACTCAGAGGCAGATTTATAGGCACAGAAGGAAAACATGAGTTCAAATTTGGAGTAAAAATATTGTATATACTCTTGGTTGAACAACTGGGTTAGTGATAGTCTGCAAGAGATTCCATAGATTAGATGTAAGCCGTGATATGTGATTCCTTCCTGCTCTGACAAAGGGATCTGTATACAAACATAGCAATCACGTACTCCATAGTTTCAATGTAGCCATGCAGTAACAAAAAGTATACGTTTGAAGACAATTCTCCCTTTGAGTCGACACGATGAAGCAATCTTTCATCCTCATACAGGGGGCCTCGTTTTGCATGTGACTCTTCCAGCACTGATGTAACTGTGCTCTCAACTTTGTCTTTCACAGACACACTCAAACCAGCAATCAACAATATACTCACAAGCACACATTTTATTGCCAATTCTATACAAACATACTTACATTTACTAAATTTACCTTGATCTGAACTCAGGACCTGTCTAGAGTCAGACCAAGATATCAAATAAAAAAAAAATAAAAAAAAATTGGAAATGCAAAAACAGCTTTCAGTGAATTGTAGTGTCCTTTCACTTCTTTACTTGAACAAAGGAAACCCCAAAATGTAAAAAATGTTTTTTAAGTTTGTTTGCATTTATTTACAACAGTTCTCGATCTTCTAGAAAGTCCATCAAGTTTTTCTACTTACAAGTTCGTTGAGAGTCTCTAATAATAAACCATTTGGTAATCACTGATACGCACTTCGAGCAAATAATGTCTCTGTTCATCAACTGGCAAAGTCAGTTCAAAGTTCAATTCTAAAGTAATTTCAAGTTCCAAAATATTCAGCTGAATCTGAATGGTCACCATAAAAGGCAATTAAATCCTTCTACCATTCATTAGCAGGATAGTAGGTCCGTTTAGATGCTGAGTACCTGCAACTTAGCACTCTTTTTCTTTTTGATTTCCTTCCTGCACAATTTTCACTGTCACTTTGATCAGATTCTTCAGTTACTTCAGCAACAGTTAGGAGCACGTCTGCTATTTGGTCTGGATGTTTTGCTGGCCACTGATCTCTCACAGTTCTTGTTTCAGGCACAAGTGGGGTTTTAATGTTCACTGAGCTAGCATTAGTCGACTGACTTTGACTTGACTCTCCTGCATCTTTGACAGCCTTTGATGAGCTCAGACTCTCACCAGTCTGTGCATGTTCTGTGATAGCTGCTGCATCCTGTTCTCACAGTTTGGCTAACCTGGACCCTCCACTCACCGATTCTGACCCTAGAGGAACAGGCACTGTATTTTCGAGAGGACTTGAAACTTTGCATGTGTGGCTCGCATGAACCCAATACAGAAGACCAGCGCACTTCACAGCCATTGTGGTCACTAAGATGACCTGATATGGCCCTTTCCAGAGTGGCTCTAAGCATGACTTTCTAACGTGCTTCTTTACCAGAACCTCATGAGACAAAGAGCAAACCTCATCAGCTAGTCCTTTGCAATAATCCAGCGCTAAGTAATTTGTAATGCTCACAAATGCATTTGCAGGCATAGCTGGTAACCTCATAGCACACCCCATAATAATTTCATAAGGGTACAGTCCTGTCTTTCTGTTGGGTGTGCTGCGCATGCTCAACAGAACAAATGGCAATGCATCTGGCCATTTCAACGTTAAAGATGCACACACTTTAGCCTGCCAAGACCGTAGAGTACCATTTGTCTGCTTGACCAATCCTGAGGCTTCAGGTCTGTAACTGCAGTGCAATCTTTGCTCAATTTGTAATTTCGCACGCAAAAAGTTTGTGATCTCATTATTAAAATGATATCCTCGGTCTGATTCCAAAGAAGTCAGGAATCCTGATCGAGAAATCAATTCCCTCAAAAGCAACTTTGCAACACTGAGGCTATCATTCCTGTGGGTTTGGTAAGCCTCAACCCAATGTGAGAACATGCACACCACCACCAACACATACTTCTATCCATTGCAAAAAGGCATATCAATGAAATCAAGTTTCTTTCGGTTGAAAGCACCTCCTTATCTGCCTAAGTGGCTCAGATTAACCACAGTGTGTTTCCCTACATTGATCTGTTGGCACGTTACACATCTGTGACACATAGTTTTTGCAAACAATCTGAATCTGGGGCTGTACCAGGTTTGCCTAAAAGTTCGGAACATGGCATTTCAGCCAATGTGTGCCTGACCATGATAATACCCTGCCATTGGAGGCAACAAGCTATTTAGCAACCCTGCTTTTCCTTCACTAGAAACCCAAACATCGTCTTCATCTCTCTGAACACAGTCTGCTCTAATCCAACCTCTATGGTTCTCTTCAGTCACCTCTTTCTGCAATCTCTTAACTTCTTCCCAGGTGTCAATTGCTGTCATCAAGAAACTTTTGTTTGTCTCACTGATGCTACTTCTATCACCCCATTCCTCATTAAACGATGTGCCAAGGAGTACACAGTACCTGGCCACTTCTTCAGCATAGGCATTGCCAACAAGATGTAATCATTTGACTTTTGATGTGCTGCACCTTTCACAACTGCAATTTTCACAGGTAATTGTAATGCTTTCAGCAATTGATAAATTCTGTCACCATTTTGGATGGATGATCCAGAAGAGGTCATACAACCTTTCTGGGACCACAACTGTCCCAAGTTATGAACCACACCAAAACCATATTGACTATCAGTGAAAATGGTCACATTGAGCTGTTAAGAAGCACAGCAAACTCTGGTAAGAGCAACCAATTTTTCTACCTGGGCAGAAAAGACTCCTTGAGCCAAGAAACGTCTATCGCTGCTGAGGCTGTGCAAACTGCATAACCAGCTTTCAGAGTTCCATTATTGACTTCTAAACAGGAGCCATCAACTAACATGACATAGTAATTTTCGTCTGTGACATAATCATTTTCGTCGAAGGGAGTATCTTGAATATCATGTCTTGGTTTAGTGTACAGTTCAGTCACAATGAGACAGGCATGTTCCACTTCATTTTTATGATCATTAACATTTTCAACAGTAATGGATAACGGTGTTGCAGGATTCAACATACTACAACACTTAGGCCCTCATTGCAACCCTGGCAGTAAATGCCACCTACTGCCGTGCTGACGGCCGAAAGCATACTGTGACCGCAGCGGTATCCCGCTACGGGTATTATGACCCACACTGAGAAATCTTCCACAATACAGACACCCACACAAGTCCGCCAGACCAAAGGTAATTTATAAATTGGCAGTACCAAAACCCACACCATTACGCCAAATGGAATACGACCACAGTATCAGGACTCACGAATCACCGCGGCGGTCTTTCAACCACAGTAAACCATTGGCAGTACACACTGCCACGCTCGAAATACACACACACTTACAAAACTACACCACATTGGACAATTCAAACTACACACACCTGACACACATACACACACCACACCCACACACTCAGACCACTATAAAACACACAATCAGACCACAATAAAACACACACCCACATTACCCACAACCCTTTCAATGAAAAAAAGATTGCCAACAGAGAGAGACACAAGCCAGGAGCACCCACTCAATCTGAGCCACAGAACACCATCACCCGTACACCATCTACGTATCTTAGAGCACACACCACACCACATCACCCACACATCACCCCACCCATCCTCACACATATCACTCACACCACATATATGACACCCCAAAGACACCCCAGGTTTTCAGAGGAGGAGCTCAGGGTCATGGTGGAGGAAATCATCAGGGTAGAGCCACATCTATTTGGATCACAGGTGCAGCAGACGTCCATTGCAAGGAAGATGCGGTTATGGCAGAGGATCGTGGACAGGGTCAACACTGTGGGACAGCATCCACGAACAAGGGATGGCATCAGGAAGAGGTGGAACGACCTACAGGGGAAGGTGCGCTCTGTGGTTGCAAGACACCAGGTAGGTGTACAGAGGACTGGCGGTGGACCCCCACCTGCTCCCCCACAACTAACAACATGGGAGGAGCAAGTCTTGCCAATAATGCATCCTGAGGGCCTCGCAGGAGTAGCAGGAGGACTGGACTGTGGTAAATCAAATCTTTACTACTAAATCCCCCACCCTACCTGCATGCCATCACAAACTCCTACCCCTACCCTCAACCCATCACTCCACCAACTCACATATACCCAACTATCACAACCCACCCATCCCAAAACCAAGCCCTGCAAGTAACACCAATCCTTGGACCCCCATCACAGACCTGCATGGACACCCATCACCACAGCATGCCCATAAGGGAGAATCACCTAGCCCACAAAATCACCACACACACAAGCCTAAGCTGCCAGGGCTATCCCAACCATACAGGGAAACAAACCCATGCACAAGATGGCACACGCAGATACAATAACAATACATTTTCGACCCCATAGGACCCCTACTCAACGTCACCGGAGAGGTGTTGCCACCAACATCCAGTCCCCCCCAGAGGAGGCCCACACTGATGACAGCAGCTCTGCACGCCTGGATCATGATGACCAACCTGGCCCATCAGGACCCTCTGGACAGTCGGTTACCTTGCCACAGTCCTAACCCACCACAGAGCCTCCCCCCTCAGGAAATACCAGCACAGCACCTACCCAGCGGGCCCATGCCACTGTCCCCAGGGCACGTCAGTCAGAAGTGTGTCCACCACTACAGGAAACCCCACAAACCCAGGACGATCAGGGACGTGGAGTCAGTGGCAGTGGGCACACAGTTCTGGGGACAGAGGCACAGGACAAAAGGGAAACTGGGAGAAATGCTGTGCAACAGGGGGAGGATAGGCCCAGTGAACCGACACTCCAGGAGGCACTCTCAAACATCCTGGGAGCATACCACCATTCCCAGGAGACCATGGGCCAGATACTCTACAAGTTGCAGGAGACCCAGCGGCTGCAGGAGGGACAGTACCTGGGGATCAGGAACATCTACACCATCCTGGTCACCATTGCAGGGGTGCTGGCAGGCATGGGCAAGACCATGAGGGAGGCAGTGGCACAACAACAGGACCCTTACACTAGCCACACCGGAGAACAGCCCTCCACCTCCGCTGGCGCTAGTGGACAGGAGGTCCCGCCACAGGTCCAACAGACCACCAGCACCCCACCCCCAGCAGAAGCAGAACTACCCTGCAAACGGTCCCTGCGATCCAGGCAGAAGCCAGAGAACATAGCCAAGACCCCTGTCAGAAAATAAGACTCTCCTGATTGTCACCCTTCTGTCCCACTCTGTCACCCTGTCCACCTTGATCTGCCATTACTCCCCTTCCTATGCTCCATTGGACAATGCACCTGTGATACCAAGAGACTGAACTCTAACTGGACATTCCGCCACCATCACCCCAGCCCATTGCACATCCCCCTATACGTTTGAGCACTTAAATAAACACCCTTGGAACAAATACAAATCTTAAGTCTGCCAAATGATTGAATTATGTATTAGTACAACATTCTGAAAACATTGAAAGTCATATGTAAAGTCATTTATACATTGGTATGACCTTTAGTGGGTAGCAGTAAACATACCAGGAGCCAGAGTGGGCCACAGAGATCTGAAAATAGAGATGCCAAAGGGTACAGTAAGTGCCCATAGACATAGGGAAATCAGGCTGCCATGTACAATGTCCAACAGAAAACTGAAATGTAAAGTGAAGTTACAGTGTCTTACCTCTGTGTCACTGGGAGTACTGCTGTATTATATTACTTCTGTTGTCCACATCTTCTTCCTCTGCCTCCTCTTCCTCACTGTCCACAGGCTCCACCATGCCACAAGACCATCTCCAGGCTCATCCTCCTGCAGAAAAGGCACCTGGCATCTCAAGGCCAGGTTGTGCAACATGCAACGATGATCTGGCACACCTTCTTGGGTGAGTAGTACAGGGATCCACCTGTCAGATGGAAGCGTCGGAACCTGGCCTTCAGGAGGTCAAAGGTTCTTTCAATTATCCTCCTTGTTCGCTCATGTGCCTCATTGTAACGTTCCTCTGCCATTGTCCTGGGATTCCTCACTGGGGTCAGTAGCCATGAGAGGTTGGGGTAACAGAGTCACCTGCAAATATCAAGGGATACCTGTTAGACACACACTAACCCTTAGGGACAACCCCATACCCAGACACCAACTTATACTGGGTGGGGACCTTAGGGTCACCTATTAACCACCCCCGGCGCCTCTGGAGTTGGCCCATCACATATGGGATGCTGCTATTCCTCAAGCTAAAGGTGTCATGCACAGAGCCAGGAATCGTGGCATTCACATGGGAGATGTACTGGTCCGCTAAACACACCATCTGCACTTTCATAGTGGGGGATATGTCCCAGGGACTAAAAGTCAGCTATCACTGTGGCCAAATCCTCCACCTGGGGGAATACGATGTAGCCGCGCATGTGTTTCAGCAGGGCTGACAACACTCTGGTCAACACGTTGGAGAACATTGGCTGATACATCCCTGATACCATGGCCACTGTTGTTTGGAAGGAACCACTTACCAGGAAATGGAGCACTAACAGGACCTGCACTAAAGGGAGGATACCTGTGGGCTGGCGGATAGCTGACATCAGGTCTGGCTCCAATTGGGCACACAGTTCTTGGATTGTGGCCCGATCAAGTCTTTAGGTTAGGATAATGTGTCTGTCCTACATAGTTGCAAGGTCTACCAGGGGTCTGTACACCAGAGGATGTCGCCATCTCATAATCATCCTCAGCGGCTGAAGCCTATGGAGAAAAACGGTGAGCAGAGGGTCATATTCACACATCAATTGAAATAATGATGCATCTTTCCCTTTACAGAGCCTGTATGTGAATCTGGGAGTCAGTTGCTGTGCCAATGTCTGCTGTGACACAGTTAGGTGCCATGGCCTGTGCCCCCCTGAAATGGCGGCTGCCTGACCCGTGAGGGGGGACAAGTGGAAATTAGGTAACTCCGCTGGCATTGTGCGCTGTTGCGGTAGGCGGTTGATGACCGCTGCACAACTTCACATTGGTCATCATTGGGCCCTATGGGTTCCAGGAGCCAATGGCGATGTACGCCGGCGGTGACGGTACGCACCGCCGCGGACATGACCGCCATTTTCTCTCTGTGCACTCACTTTCTACCTGACCTTCAACAGGTAAGGACCTACTTTGCAAGTGCTGCTGTGACCTGTGTCTGGAAGTGACAATGGCTCATGTGCTGGGGGAAGGGCCCCTGCCTTCACTGAGGAGGAGTTGAGAAACTGGTGGATAGTGTCCTACCCCAGTACATGTTACTCTACGGTCCTCCAGACAAACAGGTGAATACACTGTGAGCATGATGCGTGGGCCATGAATGTATGATTGCTGTGTTTGTAAGCCACATGTAGGGGGGACTTAGGTGTCCTGGCCAGGGTGCTGCATGTATGGTGGTCAATGTATGTGCGTCAGGGGATGGGAGTGATCTGGTGGGCCATGAGTGTGACAGTCTGGATGGTTAACTAATTCCCTATTCTGCTGTCTTTTCCATGCAGGCCAGCGCCCATCAGAAAAAGTGTATTTGGCGTGCCATCGACAAGGAGGTGAGGAGCCTGGGGGTCTTTGACAGGCGGAGCACCCACTGCCGCAAATGGTGGGAGGACCTGCGCTGCTGGGCAATGAAGACGGCGGAGGCCCAGCTGGAGCTGGCCTCCCAACAAGGAAGGGGTGCTCTCCGTACCCTGACCTCCCTGATGTTCCGCATCCTGGCGGTGGCCTATCCGGAGTTGGATGGGCGCTTGAAAGCATCACAGCAGCAACAAGTGGGTGAGTACAGATTCAGATTCATGACTGTGCACGTGTTAAGGTTTACCTGGGTGGGGGATGTGGGCTGTGGGTGCTCCTAGGCTAGGGTGAACATGGCAATTGGGCAGGCTCTGAAGCACTCCACCCTCAAAAGTATTTGTGGGCATCTACTACTGGGCAGGGTCCTGTGGGTTTCAGGTGTGCGGCTAATCGCTTTAGGCATTGTACCCCATGGGCTGGTGACTATGGGCCTCATTACAACCCTGGCGGTCAGTGTAAAAGTGGAGGTAATACTGCCAACAGGCCGGCGGGAAAAAATGGAATTAGGGTCATGTCGTTTACCGCCATACCAAACCGCCACTTTTACACTCCGACCGCCAGGTTGGTAATAGCCGCTGGGCTGGAGACTTCGGTCTCCAGCCTGGCGGCCGTCACTACACCTCTGGCGGTATCAGGACCCCGCATACCGACATGGATTTTGTGGGGTTTTGTACCACCACGAAATCCATGGCGGTAGGCACTATCAGTGCCAGGGAATACGCTCCCTGGCACTGATTGGGGTCTCCAATCTCCCCTGAGTCCTCCCCCAACACCCACGACCCCCCTACCACCCCACAAAGGTGGTAGGACCCCCTCCTCCACAGAAACACCTACACACACCCCCACACCGCCCTACACGCACGCTCACACCACTCATACACTTACATGCACACATACACGCACACAGACATATTCGGCACATTTCCCATACACACAATACATTCCCCGCATGCATACACGCACTCACACAACCCCTCTACACACTCACACGCACACCCCCATGCACGCACACAACACCCCCCACCCCCTCCCTTAACAGACGATCACCTTACCTGTTCTGGTGATCCCCCAGGAGGGAACGGGATCCACGGGGGCTGCTGCACCGCCAGCACCGGTCACCAGAACACCGTCACACCGAATACTGGGATGTAATTCGGTGAGTGATGTTCTGATGACGTAGTGGTGGAGGTGGAGCAGCCTCCACTTCACCGCCGACCGCCAGTATGGCTGCTGGCGGCTCTCCGTCCGAAAAAGGGCAGAGGTCTGACAGCAATCATAATATGGTTGGCGGAAGACCGCCTCCACTGGTGGTCTTTGGCCCGGAGTAACCTCAGCGGTCTTGCCAAAAGACAACCAAGGTCCAAATGAGGGCCTATCTTAGTAACTGGTAGTGCATGGCCTAGTGCATAGGGCTGTTCCCTGTGAGTTGCCGACGCCAAAGGTAGGGTTGTTGCTGGCATTGACCAAGTGTATCATTTGTCCCCCCTTTTTGTTTTGTCACCCTGTCCTTGTGTGCATTAGCATCATCTGGCAGAGGAGCAGAGGCACCGGCGATGGAGGGAGCTGCATCCCACATGGGCCTGGAGGCCGAATCCACTGACGGTGAGGGCACCAGTGGGACGGAAGGCAAGGGGAGCACCACGGCAGGGACAGGAGGGGACACCACAAACAGCGACTCCTCCTCCGATGGAAGCTCCCTGGCGGTGGCAGACACCTCTGTGCCCAACGCAACATCAGGTACAACTGCCACCCCCCCTACTAATACCCCCCTCCCAGCAGCCCCTCAGCGTGTTTGCCGTGCCCACTCACCCAGGAGGGAGGGCATCTCCTTCGCCCCAGGCACCGCAGGCCCTGCCCCAGTCAGCCCTGCTGCCCTCAGTGAGGAGGCTATTGACTTCCTGAGATCCCTCAATGTTGGGCAGTCAACCATACTGAATGCCATCCAGGGTATCGAGAGGCATTTGCAACAAACAAATGCATACCTGGAGGGCATTCACTCTGGCGTGGCGGCCCAACAGAGAGCATTTCAGGCTCTGGCCTCATCACTGATGGCAGCCATTGTCCCTGTCTCTATTGTCCCTGCCTCCCTCCTCCAACTTCCTCTACCCAGTCCCAATCCCCTCAACCTCAACCTATCCCAACCACACCTTCACACCAGCATTCACCCAAATCACCACACAAAAGTGGCTCAGGCAAATAAAGCACCACACTTCATCTCCCAGGCACTCACACAAGCACCATCCCCATGCAGACACAGCAACATCCACTGCCTCCACTGTGTCCCCCTCCTTCTCCTCATCCACCTCCCTCCCAGTAGCGTCTCCACTCACACCTGCATGCACTACATCCTCATCCACTACCCCCATCACCAGCACACCCATCATTTCACACCCCTCACTGGCAGTCACCAAACCCACATCCATGCAAACATCCCCTGAGTCCTCTCCCAGTGTGTCTGTGACCCGTCCTCCCAAAGTACACAAACGCAAGCACCCACCCACCCAACAGCCATCCACCTCACAACAGCATCCAGCCCATGCACCTGCACCCCAACTCAGCAGACAGACACCTCCTACAACCACTTCCTCTTCCTCCACTCCCAAACCCTCTCCCTCTTCCTGCCCCAGTGTCCCTAAGAAGCTTTTCCTGGCCAACTTTGACCTCTTCCCTCCCCCTCCCCCCTGTCCTTCCCCTCGGGCCAGGGTGGCCAGAACCCAGCCCAGCACCTCAGCCACCAAATCGTCATCCACTGTGGTTCCTGCAGCTATCAAAGGCTAAAAGGGGGCACCCGTCACCCCAGCCAGTGTGCCACCAACCTCTGCCAAGGCCAAAACCATTCTGCCACCTGACAAGGTGAAGAGGGGGACAGGATCCGGCAAGGGGAAGGAGCCACAACTACCCAGCAAGGCCACCTCAAGGTCACACCACCATCTGCCATGGTGAGGAAAGGGCAGAAAACACCAGCCAAGGCACTTCAACCATCCGAGGCTGCAGGTGAAGGCCTGGTGGGTATCAGCACAACCGCCAGCACCGCCACCAGCACAGCAGCCAGCACTGCCAGCAGCCCTGCCGCAAGCACCACTGCAAGCACCGCCACAAGCCCCGCCACCTGCACCGCCACCTGCACCGCCGCAAGCACCACTACTTTCAGCAACAGCAGCCCCAGTGGGCAGCCGTCCGAGGCTGCGGGAGAAGGGCTGTTGCCTCCGTCCACCACTGGCAGCACCGGCACCTGAACTATGGCCAGCACTGCCACCTGCACCACTGCTAACACAGCAGCAGGCCCCGCCGCAAGCACCGCCAACTGCACAGCTTACAATAGCACCACTACCAGCAGCAGCAGCCCCAGTGGGCAGCCGTCCGAGGCTGCAGGAGAAGGGCTGAGCCTCCTTCCACCACTGGCAGCACCCCCACCAGCCCCAGCACTACCACCAGTTTGCAGCCGTAGCCGTCGCTGGATGAAGTCTAGCCCTGCCTCCATGGACTATCATGAAACCTGGTCCCTGCAAATCTCGTGCCTCAGACCCCACGTGAAGGATTGTGAAGTGCTACACCCCAAGTGTTGCATCACTGGGCACAAAGCCCCCTCCAGAACCAGTGGAGATATGCATCCACTCACCCAGTCCTTGGCAGGATGAAGCACACTGGGCACAAAGCCCCCTCTAGAACCAATGGAAGAAGGCATCCACTCACCCTATCCTTGGCAGAATGAAGCACACTGGGCACAAAGCCCCCTACAGAACCAGTGGAAGAAGGCATCTACTCACCCTATCCTTGGCAGGATGACGCACACTGGGCACAAAGCCCCCTCCAGAACCAGTGGAGATATGCATCCACTCACCCAATCCTTGGTAGGATGAAGCACACTGGGCACAAAGTCCCTTCCAGAATCAGTGGAAGAAGGCATCCACTTGAGAGAATGTGGCCTTGCACTCCCCAGAACCAAGCAGTGGGCAAACCACCCTCTTGAGAGACTGTAGCTTTGCACTCCCCAGGACCAAGCAGTGGGAAACCCACCTACTTGAGAGACTGTGGCTTTGCACTCCCCAGGACATTGCTGTGGGCAACCCACCCACTTGAGAGACTGTGGCCTTGCACTCTCCAGGACATCCCTGTGGGAAAACCACCCACTTGAGAGACTGTGGCCTTGCTCTCCCCAGGACATCGCTGTGGGCATGGCGCCCCCTCCAGGAGAAGTGGCGTTTTACCATCTTCCGGCTGAGGTGCGCCCCCTTTCACCCTCCCCCTGAGGTGCTGTGTGTTTTCGACCTAATGCCCCTGCATTGTTCTCTCCGTATTGAGGCAGGAGTCAAGTGTGGGCTTGGCCTATGATTTTTGGCCAAGTGGCCCATGGACATTTTGTGTGGACAATGGACCACCTTATGTACATATTGTATATTTTTGTAAATACTGTTTAAAAAAATCTTACGTATATCTGACTATTTCTAAAATATCACTGATTTGACTTTATTCCTTTTGTTCTTGCGTTCTTCCAGGGGGTTACGGGGTGTAAATATAATGTTGATGAATGTGTTTGTGTGTATGGTGTTGTGGGTGAGGGTGGGGGTGGGGGTGCGGGAGTGGCGTGTTGCGTGTGTGTGTCACTCTATTTTTCCTCCCCTGTGTACTAGGTGCTGTGGTAGTCACAGCTGCCGTTGGTACTCTTGGTAGATGAGGAGGTAAATTCCCTTCCAAGTACTGTTTACGCTGTGCTTTTTATGGCGTTGGTACCGCCCAGGAAAAGCTGGCGGATGGGCAGGTTGTGATGGGGTGGGCGGTACATTGACTTCCGGCTGTCTGTTGGCGGTTACCGCAACGGTGTTTGTTGCTACCGCTGTGGCGGTCGGAGTGTTAAAGTGACTGGATGTTTTGGCGGTTTCCGCCATGGTCATGATCCCATTTTTTTTACCGCCAGCCCGTTGGCGGTATTACAGCCGCTTTAACACCGACCTCCAGGGTTGTAATGAGGGCCTTAATATTAACGTTAGATAAACCAAGAATGGCCTATTCATAACGGATTAAAAGTGCATTGGTCAGAAATTGGGTTTTGGTGCGGAATAAAAGAACTTTAAAAGAATGGGACACAAAAACATTCAGAGGTGGTCCATGACAATGCTTTTACACTGTCCTATGCTGACACCAACCATGGCTACAGACTTCAGGTAGTCGGGCATAGCAGGCAGCAACAAGATCCAGTGTGGCGGAAAAATAAGCCACTGGTCTGTTGACCTCTCCCTGTAACTGTGTCAAAACAGAAAGTGCACATAAATCTCCTTCATAGCAAAACAAAGAAAAACATTTATTGTAATCAGGCATTCCCAGAGCTGGGGTATGACACAGGCTTTCCCTCAGCTTGGAGAAGGCTTTTATGCAGGTGTCATCAAATGGTACCAGATCAGACACCTCCTTGTGTTTAATTTTCAACAAAAATTTGAACAATAGTGAAAAATCTGGGATGCACTGGAGGCAGTAGTCGACCATTCTCAGAAACATTCTGACATCTCCCTGTGTTGTAGGTGGGTTCATTTGCATGACTGCTGAGATTCTCTCTTGGGACACCCTTTTTGCGCCTTTCTCTATGTGGTGACCTAAGTATTTCACCTCTCTTTGACAGTATTGTATTTTTGCAGTTGAAACCTTATGACCATTCTCATCCCAGGTGGTTTACCAGGACAATGGTATCTCTTCTACAAGCTTCGCACGAGTTTGATGCAACTATGAAATCATCAATATACCGAACTAGGACTGAATAAAATGGCATTTTAAAGGACTCTAAGTTCTTTTTCAAAATCTGCTTAAAAATGGATGGTGACTTAGTACACTCTTGAGGCGTATGAATAAACACTTCTGATTTAAAAGCAAACAGTAACTGGCTAACTCCATGAAGTGGAATGAAAAAGAATGCCTGACACAGGTCAATGACAGAGAACCATTTTGCTTTACAAAGAATCTGGAACAAAATCAGAGCAGGACTCGGTACCACTGGACAACAAAGTACAACAATTTAATTCTCAAATCTTGGACTATGCAGTACTTTCCATTGGGCTTCCGCAGTCTCAAAATAGGGGAATTACATGACTTATAATGTTTTCTTTCAGGACACCTTGTTCAATGAAATTTTCAATTACAGGGGTAATTCCAGCAATTACTTCTGGTACCATTTTATAAGGTGGGATCCTTGCGTTTGGCTTCATGATGATTTTAACTGGCTCAGCCCCTCTGATGAGTCCAATATCTTTCCCTGAAAGGTCCATAACTGTCCCTTTCAACTCTTTGGGTAAATCATTCACTATCATCACTGGTAACAATGAAATGAGAGGGTACATTTTGTCAATTGTGATGGATACTTCATCATCTGATTTTGTCTGAATGGCTATTCCTTTATGGGTGCAGCTGATAGAAAAATTTACCTTGCACAATAAGTCACATCCTAACAAGCTCACAGGACTTGAATCACAATCTGCAAATTAGTGACAGTCCTCAATTGACCCTATTTTGACTGGGATATGTTCTGTAATTGGCTTAATTAACTGCTGATTTGCTACTCCTACCACATGAACCTTTCTTCCTGACAAGGGCACATTTGGTACTTCTGCGGTTCTGACAGTGGAACATGCTACTCCAGTGTCTACCAGAAATGAAGCATTGTGTCCCATAATGTTGGCATTTACATAGGGACCACGTTGACCCACCTCTAAGGATGCAGCTAGTATGCATTACTCCTCATCAAAACTGTCACTGTTAAATGTTTCTGGAACTTCCTCATCACTGAAATCAATTCGGGGTATTGTGTTACCAACTGATCCTAATTGCTGTCTGATTAATATTTTGCAGAGGAACCATCACTTGCTGATGTTGCATCAGGGCTTGAGGAACCTGCATTTGCTGAGGGACTTGAATCTGTTGGGGGACCTGCATCTGCTGCAGGACATGTGTCTTTTGTAATTCTGTAGGAACAGTTACATTGTGGATTCAGGGTATCTGGATTTTCTGAATTTGAACTTGACCACCATCCACAGTGTGAGCAACACCACCATTCTGCACCAACTTATTCACATTACTGTATGGACACTATCCTTTCCAGTGCCCGAAACTGCTACACGCATAACATGGATGCAGTTTCATCACTGGCTGCACATTAACCACATTATCACTCTGATATATCCGAATACTATGGGCCTCATTATGACCCTGGCGGGTGGCGGAGGCCGCCCGCCAGGATCCCGCCCTCCATTATACCGCTCCGCGGTCTGAAGACCGCGGAGGGTATTATGAGTTTTTCCCTGGGCTGGCGGGCGGTCTCCAAAAGACCGCCTGCCAGCCCAGGGAAAAACTCCCTTCCCACGAGGATGCCGGCTCGTAATCGAGCCGGCGGAGTGGGAAGGTGCGACGGGTGCAGTGGCACCCGTCGCGTATTTCAGTGTCTGCAAGGCAGACACTGAAATACTTTGCGGGGCCCTCTTACGGGGGCCCCTGCCGTGCCCATGCCATTGGCATGGGCACGGCAGGGGCCCCCAGGGGCCCCGCGACCCCCCCTACCGCCATCCTGTTCATGGCAGCTTTCCCTCCATGAACAGGATGGCGGTAGGGGGGGTCAGAATCCCCTCGGCGGCGCAGCGAGCTGCGCCGCCTTGGAGGATTCTAAGGTCAGTGGAAAACCGGCGGGAGACCGCCGGTTTTCCCGTTCTGACCGCGGCCAAAGCGCCGCGGTCAGAATGACCAAGGGAGCACCGCCGGCCTGTCGGCGGTGCTCCCGCCCCCGTTGGCCCTGGCGGTAGAGATCCGCCAGGGTCAGAATGAGGGCCTATGTCCTCAACCTTTAAACTGAGGCACATTGTTAACCTGTTGTTGCACACCATGCATCCCACTAGTGTATACCATCATTTGCAGACTCTGTAGTCCTGTCTGGGCTGATTTAATTTTCACCACTATCAATTTTTGCTTTCAACATTTTCTTCTTCTATTCGATTTCATCACTACAGTACCTAGCGTACTTCATCAAATGGTTTGTTCTGCCCACAAACTAAATGCTGCTGAATCATGGTGCTAATCTTGGGTTTCAATCCTTGCACAAATTTGAACTCAAAATGACTCATGTCTTTCGGCTCAATAGGCTCAGACCCACTAAGTTGTTTGAAAGCCTACAACAATCTTTCATAATAGGTTGTTCTGTCCTGTCAATCTTTATTTTTCAGAAACTCAATCACTTTGTAATACCCTTTCATAATTTCTTCAAACAGCACACCTGTTACTGGATCTCTTGGCTGTTCACAAGTTGGCCAATCAACACTCTGTTTCCACTCAACCCACAAACTTGAACCACAATGTCAAATAATGTACTCAAATCTTCCTACTGGTACTTTGAAAGTTTCACAAACCTCTTTGTTTCCTTATACCACTCTACTGGTTTCTCTATCAATCTCGTGTAGTCATTTGTGAATGACAATATGTCACTTCTGCTCCATGGAACACATACATAATTTCTCCCTCATTGGCAGCATTTTGATACTCGCATCAGCTGGATTTGCTCCAGATGGAAGCAATTTCTGCTTTGCTTTCTTTTGAACTCTTTTGTTGGCCCATGTTTCTTCCCATTTATCTAATACTCCCCATGTTTGAATGACCCTGATTAAGGGCCTCATTATGAACACGGCTGTCGAAACTGCCGTGTTCATGCTGGCGGTCTTACTACTGACCGCCGGTGCCCCCGGAACCCTGCGGCTGTATAAAGAACATTCCTGTGGGCAGGCGGGCGGAAACATTGTTTCTGCCCGCCGGCCCACAGGAATGCCTGGCCGGGACATTGATGGCAGCTCCACATGGAGCCACCGCCAGTGCATCTGTGCGGTGTGTGCAGCTGCACCCGTCGCGCAGATCACTGCCCGTAAATCGGGCAGTGACCTGTGCGATGGGCCACTGCAGAGGGGCCCCTGCCCTGCCAATGAAGGTGCATGGGCAATGCAGGGGCCCCCAGGGGTGCCCCGGTGCACCCCTTCCGCCAGCCTTTCCCTGCCAGGGAAAGGCTGGTGCCTGAGGGATCATTATCCGAGGGGCAGCACCGGTGCCCTGTCGGATGATGATGCCAACCGCCGCCAGGCTGCCTGGCTGCCGGGTGGTGAGTGAGGGCCGCCGATGCTGGCCCTCCATCGGTTCATTATGTGGCGCTGTGGCCCGTCATGCTAGCTGGCAGAATTTTTCGCTACCGCCGGCATGGCGGGCCACACCGCCATGTTCATAATGACCACCTAAGTCTTTGATGTGCATTTTCATGCCGGGTGATCTCATGTTTGCAATGTGTTAGAAACTGAATTCTAACCTGCAACTTTTACTTAAGGGCTTAAACTTCTCTAAATCAACATCCTGCTTTTCAGCCAATTCTACAAATTTTTCATAAGTCAATCCTGCACGATGTGTAACATCTTTGCACATGAAGCACAATTTGTCTTCAGTGTAGGTATCCAATCTTTCCAGCTCGTGTTCCCTCAATTAATTCATTTCATTCTAATTTTAATCTGAGTACATTTACTCTCCTGTATCTCTTTGAGGTTTCGTCTATTCTGACACTGCTGTTTATTATACCCGTCGCTCCCTTCTGATTCAGAGTGTCTAACCACTCAGTCAACTGTTGTGCCAAAATATCTTGCAAGATAATATTACTCTTCTTCATCATGTTTTGTGTGGTATTACAATGCATACTAGTAATTGGGGTTATTGTGGGCATATGTAGAGTTAAAGTTCGCTGCGGACATCTCACATCTACTATTGGACCTGCTCAACTTAACATCTGGTTAGGATCTGCAATTTGTTTAGGGATCAAAGCTGGAACAGACTTAGCTAATCTCTCCATTTATGAATTAGTTGAATATACTGATCCCTGCTTATTGCACGGTGACACCCCTGCAGTGCGAGATTTGGAGTCTGGAGACTACTTTCAGAATTACCTGAAACATACAATGGAACAGCTGGACCTATGGTTATTGCTTAGTAGGATCGTCAGTGTATCGGGTACTGTTAAATTTGTCTGATTTTGTGGAATTACCATTCCAGAACTTTGACGTGCTAGTAATGCGCAAAAAGTCTGTCCTGAATGATTCGGGGCAATATTTGGGTCCGTCTGAACTAGAGAATACATGGCCACAGTCTGTTTCTGATTAAAAATGTGCATGGGTGCTGTTACATTAGGTGTAGATTCCATCTGAATAATTTTTGTACTTTGCAGTACCTGGCTCACAACTGGGCTTGTAATGTGCTGTGCTGTACTAATTTCTGGAACTTGTAGATAGGTCGTGGGCACCTGTGTCGCTGAACTGACAGGTGTCCTTGGGGCTACCTGAACTGGGCTTTGTGAAAATAGTACTGTCTGCACACTCAGGGCTATGTTCTGTGATGTTCTCCCAGCTGAATGATATGGCGGGGAACGACTCATTAAAGACTGATTTATAAACTCTTCTCCTGAGTCAATTTCATGTGTAGGTGTCTTTTTACCCTCATCCACTGTCTTCTCTGTCTTTTCTGTCTGCTTCCTTTTTGTCTTAGGTTTTTTACTCCCATCACCTTCTTCTGTGATGGCTGTAAATATTCTCACCCAATCTGAAACATCTCTGCTTTCCACATTTTCTATTCCTCATCCCACCAAGCTTCCACTTGTGTCTATCCTGCTCTCCTCGTTCTATTTTCAACTTTTTCAGTTTCTTTCTGCCTAACAACAGGTTCCCAAATGTCAAGAACTTTGAATTGTGAGGGCCTTGGAGGAGGCTTTAATTCACACAATACTTTCCTTAGGTTCGGGGGGAACATGGTGGGCGGCAGTGAGCGCGTGCGCTGAGACGTGCACCTGAGCTCCCCGGCTCAGCTCCGCTTCCCTCGAAGGATCCTTTTGTCCCGTTTGTTTCATCGCGTGCAGGTGGCGTATGAGCACAGGGAGACACTCACACCCAGGAGAGGAGTCCGGGGCGGCAAGTTGGAGCAGAGCAGCCCTGGAGCTCCGAAGAAGCCGCCGAGCAGCGGCTCGCAATTCCCTCCGGGGCATTGGAGGCAGAGGCAGCACTAGCACCAGCTGCCCTGCAATCCCTCGGAAACCACCACTGCTGGAGTGTGCTGAGCCTCTGGATTTGGATCGACAGTCAAGCAAATCGGCTCATGAGGTTGGGCCTTTATTTCTACCCCTCTACCAGCCAGGAGTCTTTCAGCTACAAGTAAACTTAAAACTTTGTGTGCACATAAGCATAACGCGGGGGCACAAAAACTGGGAAATAAACGGGGAGACGTTTGTATGAGGGAGAAGATTGTAATGTAAAAAAAACTAAATTAAAGCAGAAGTCTGTTAGGACTAGTACTAGGGTTACCCCCTCTCTGCGGACATATTTTAGAGCCCTACCGATTGTGTCTACCACTTCTGATTTAACAATGAGTGAGGATACGGTTACTGAGGGGGGGTCTGCACCTAACTCTGCTGTAGACTTACCTCCTAACCTACCCTCAGATTTACATCCCAGCTCCCAGGAGGCAAATTAGGTCACAGACGGCATTTTTGTGGCACAGGAAACTCCACATCATCTGGCAGGGGCAGAAATTATGGGAACCTCACAGGTGCTCAAAAGTCTACCTCAAAGTACTTCACTAGAGCCTAGTTCTTTGGAAACTAGGGGGGTCGTTACAACCCTGGCGGATGGTTTTAAAGCGGCGGTAAGACCGCCAAAAGGCTGGCGGTCTTTTTTTCAGTATTATGACCATGGCGGTTACCGCCATGGTCATCCGCCGCTTCTCCATTCCGCCCGCCAGGGCGGAGACGACTTCTGGGCTGGAGACCTGGGTCTCCAGCCCGGCGGGCGTCACAATACCGCCGCCGGTATTTTGACCCAGCTTACCGCCGTGGATTTCCAGCGGTAGGAACCACCATGAAATCCATGGCGGTAAGCACTGTCAGTGCCAGGGAATTCCTTCTCTGGCACACATAGGGGTCTCCCCCACCCACCACCCCCACCCCAACTCCCTCCCCTACACCACCCACCACCCCTGCCACCCCCCAAAGGTGGCAGGGCCCCCCTCCCCCTGACCCCCAATATCACATAACTCACACACACACGACACGCACGCAGGCACCACCAACACACACACGCACACACACCGACATACATACCTACATCCACACACTCAGTCAGTCACGCACACCCATATACAGACATACACGCACACATCCATACAGACATACATACAGACATACACGCACTCATTCCCAAAACACGCAACACACCCGCAAGCATACACGCACTCACACACCCCTCTACATACACAGACGCACACCCCCATGCACACACACAACACCCCTCCATCCCCCTCCCCTAACGGATGATCGACTTACCTGTTCCGTCGATCCTCCGGGAGGGAACGGGAGTCATGCGGGCAGCTCCTTCGACACCACACTGCCAACAGAACACCGCCACGGCGAATCACAGGACGTGATTCGCTGGGCGGTGTTCTGTTGGCATGGCGGTGGAGGTGGAGCAACCTCCACTTCCCCGCCGCCCGCCAGTATGGCTGCTGGCGGCTCTCCGTCGGAAAAAAGGACGGCGAGCAGTCAACAGTCATAATACGCCGAGCGGCAAACCGCCACTACTGGCGGTCTTCCGCACGGCGGTCCCTCTGCGGTCTTGTAAAAAGACTGCCGAGGTTGTAATGACCCCCTATGTTTGTTTCACTGACCAAAAACATAAAGAAGGGGTTCTTAACCTCAGAGGCAAATCAAGCTGAAATAAGATAAGAGTCCTTGGAGAAAAAAATAGATCTTTTAGCTTTGCGAACCCAGGCACTTGAAGAGTCAGTAGAGACTATGAAAGAGGATCTGAGAAAGAATAAGGAAGAGATTCAGCAGTTAAAAGGAACAGAATAATCTTAGAATATTGAATGTCCCGGAGGGAGCGGAGGTATCGGATTTGAAGCATTTTATAGTCTCTCTGATTAAAAAGGTTATCCCTTTGGATAAGACAGAGGATCATGTTTTCAACGATATTCAGAGAGTGCATTGTGACCCTTTCAGGAGGAACCTGAGCATCAAGAAACCGCGAAGGATCTTGGAAAATTTTCAAACTTATTCACTGAAATAAAAAATCTTGGAAAGGCGCTAGATCTCGGTTCCTTGGAGACTGGGTGTAGGCGGGTATCATCCACCTCGCCTACTGACGCGAGGGCATGGCGCCGGCCGCGCACCTCCTCTGTCCCCGGCCCGCGTCGTCAGGGAGACGCGTGGGGGCGGGGCTCTCGCGCGGCACCGGACTTCCGGGTTGCCGCAGCAGAAAAGGACGCCGAGGCAAAAGAAGAGGCAGAGGAGCAATGCGAAGACGCTGTCGGGGAAAAGAAGACAGAGGAACCACGGAAACCAGAGGCCACGGTGGTCGGACGGGATATCGAGGAAAAGAACCCCATCCCCAGCGGTGGAGCTGACAAGACCCTGCGAGGAGGAGAGAAATCCTGCCACGACCCAGGAGGGTCGTGGCTGTACAAGGTACGGGCCATATTAAAGGGGCACCGTCATTAAAGGGACTAGGGAGGGGGGAGGTGGAGGGAAGGAATAAGAGTCCGGGGAGGACAGGAAGGGAACAGGGAAGGTTGTTTTTGGATCAGGGATTTGGATAGTACGGATCATTTTTTCCTCCCTATCACCAGTCTCCCATAACCACTGTAATAGTCCACTCCACTCCCTCTTCTCCTCTTTCAACCCCACCGACACTACCTCCTATAGTTCCTTCCCTCGCACACTCCCTCACATTTTGCTAATAGATAATAAAGATAGTAAACAACCGTCCCACTTACCTAGACATATCCTCTTGTTTCTCCGAGAGCCCACGGGATCCAAGAAGAAGGTATCTGGAGTTCGCCACCTACGAGAGAAAGAAAGAACATTAAAGAGACATACAAGTCAACCCAAACCAGCAACAGAGAAACACCAAAGAGAGACTGTAAAGTAGTAAAGCCGTTATTTTTACAATTACCTCACTATAATAAATAAATGGCGTTTATGCCCGTATAGCGCCTAAATCCGAGTCCAAGTCCTCTGTACCACTGAACCCACCCTCACACTGGGGTATTACATTTGAAATCAGGTCTGACCTCTTCAGGACAACATTGATTAGGCAATGGGAGCTAGGAAAACGTTTGGAGGAACTCAAAAACTTGGGTGCGGAAAATTTCCAGCCACCCTGCGTGTGATGTTTAATAACTATGGGCCAGATGTAGGAAACGAAAATTTTGCGACTTGCAAATTGTGAGTCTGACCGACTCGCAATTTGCAACTTGCAAAATTGGATGCAGAAAGGTGTCTCAGACACCTTCTGCGACTCGCTATGGGGTCGCAAAGACCCACCTCATCAATATTCATGAGGTGGGTCGCAGTTTGCGACCCCATAGCGAGTCCCTGCACTCACAGGGATGGTGGCCTGCTGTAGTCAGCAGACCTCCATGTCTGTGACTGCTTTATAAACAAAGCAATTTTTTTTTTTTCATTTTGCAGCCCGTTTTCCTTAAAGGAAAATGAGCTGCAAAATGAAAACTAAACCGAAACCATTTGGTTTCATTTTTTTCAGAGTAGGCAGTGGTCCATAGGACCACTGCCTACTCTGAAAAAAGTTTTTTTTCGGCATTCACAAAGGGGAAGGGGTCCCATGGGGACCCCTTCCCTTTTGCGAATGAGTTACCACCAGTGTGACACTGGTGGTAACTGCGAGTTGTTTTGAGCATGCATTTGCGGTCACAAAGCAACTCTGAATGGCGATGCGGTCGCAAATAGGAAGGGAACACCCCTTCCTATTTGCGAGTCGCATTCCCAAATTGCGAGTCGGTACTGACTTGCAATTTGGAAATGAGCATCGCGTTCGGCCTTTTGCATGCCGCAAACTGTGTTTTTCGCAGTTTGCGACATGCAAAAGTCTTCGTACATCTGACCCAAAATGTTTAACATCAGGGATCCAGCTGCGGCGAATGACCTTATAGAAACTATAAGGAAGGGGAAGATGGTTTAAGGAAGCTTGGGAGCTCAATGCGTTTCAAAAGGGGGCTTAAGGGCCTATCAATGGTGGTGGGGATTCTCCCAGGAAGGGTGGGTAGGGGCACGTTAGGGGGGTTTGTGGGGGCTGTACTAAGGGGTAGGCGTGTGGGGAAAACAATGAAATTAACCTCATGCACCTCAGATTTATTTCTACCTGGATAAGAGCCAGGGGGCCCAGGGAGGCAGGAAGGATCTAGTGAAATTGATGTAATGGAATGTTAATGGGTTGCATGTACGAGCTAGGGCGAGGAGAGTTCTGCAATTTCTTAGGGACTCTCCAGCCCATATCATAGTTTTACAGGAAACACATTTGACTAAAGAGGAGAGTGCAGTTTTGTTTAGAACACAGAGATGGGTAGGGGATTTTGTTAGTACTGAGCACCATTTTAATACAAAGGGAGTGGCGATTTTGGTTAAGCATCAGTTGAATGTCACCCTATCTAAGGTGTTAACGGATAAGTTAGGGAGATGGATTATACTTATATTGCAGATGGGGGGGTAGGGCATTTACACTGGTAGGATACTATGGTCCTAACTGTGATGATTTGGAACCTCTTACGACAGTCTTTTCCGATCTCTTGAGTTTTTCAGACCCAGTTATTATGATGGGTGACTTCAATGTGACTCTTGATAGTAGGCTCGACAGGTCAGTAAAAGCTAGGTCAGTGGGTACTCCAGCGTCTCAGCAATATTTAAAGTTAATGATGAAGGGCTTTAGCTTGTGAGACTTGTGGAGGCAGAGAGCAGAGCAAAAGCAGGAATTTTCATTTTATAACCAAAAGTATGGTCATGCATCACGCATAGACTATTTCCTAGTGGACCACTCTATATGTCATTTAGTAGAGACTATAGTCTACTCACCTGCCCATTTATCAGATCATGCTGCAGTGATGTTAAGTTTGAGTTGTTCTCTTGAGGCAGGTGGGGTTAGATGGACTTTTGATCAGTCTCTCTTAATGGAGGATGAGATTATTTGTACACTTCGGAAGGAGGTTGAGGATTTTTTTAGGGTAAATCAAGGGACAGCATCAGAAGCAGTAATATGGGACACTTTTAAGGCAGTGGTAAGGGGGAGAATCATAAGTCTTATGAGTCAGAGGAACAAGAAATACAGAGAAGAAGTGAAAGTTTTAGAACAACAAATAGCTTTATATAATACGTACTACGATAAGGGTGGAGATCGGACAAATTTGAAGAATAAGATTTCTCAGTTAAAGTTGCAGTTGGAATCTGTTTTACAAACTAGGATTACTAAGCGATGGGTGACAAGAGAGCAAATCCACTTTGAGTATGGAGAAAATATGGGGAAATTACTAGCTTGGAAGTATAATAAGGATCAGGGGTGTAATAGGTTTAAGGAATTGGTGGATACTCAGACAGGGGTTAGTGTTGCATCTCCAGTGGCTATACGGGAGGTGTTCTATACGTTTTTCTCACATCTCTATACTGAGGAGAGGGAGGTAAGCGAGGAGATGATTTGTGAATGATTGGGAAGTGAGATGACTCCCCGTTTGTCACGGAGTAAACAAACTGATTTGTCTAGACCTATCACGGAGAGGGAGATAAGAGCAGTGTTAAAAGACAGTTAAAATGGCCAGGCCCAGATGGAATTCCGGTGGAGTTTTATAAAGCATTGAGGGATTCTATAATCCCCTTTTTTCTTCAATTGTTTTCAGAGATTTTTGAGGGTCGAATCGCTATACCGGCTTCTTGGTATGGGGCCAATATCTCGCTTATTTTAAAGCCTGGTAAGTCTCCATCGAAGTGTGATTCCTATAGACCTATTTCTTTGTTAAATAGTGACTATAAGCTTTTCGCTAAGATATTGGCGAACAGATTGAGTAGGGTTGTGAGCGATTTGGTCCATCCGGACCAGAGGGGGTTTATCAGAAATAGGTTTCTATACGAGCAGACATTTAATTTGATGGGGGCCATTGACTCAGCTACGACCTTCCAGGATCCCTTAGCAGTTATAACGGTAGATGCAAAGAAAGCTTTTGATAGAGTGAATTGGAAATATCTATATAGAGTTTTGGACAGTTGCAATTTGGGGCATAAATTCTGTCATGTAATTCGATCTATATATCAGGTACCTGAGGTGAGGTTGTTGGTTAATGGTATTTTAACTGATCCTTTTAAGATTACAAGGGGTACCAGACAGGGCTGTCCTCTTTCTCCTTTGTTATTTAATCTGTATATAGAACCTTTGGCAAGGAGAATTAGGCAGGATTTGAGAATTTCCCCATTTACGAGTAAGGGCTGGGAGAAGAAAGTAGCTTTGTTTGCTGATGATCTTCTTAGCTACACTTCCGATCTACGGACAACGATGCCTGCTTTGTTGGCTATTACGGAAGAATTTGGGAATGCTTCAGGCTATTGTATTAATCCGGACAAAACCGAAATAATGGTCTGGAACATGAAATGTATAAATTGGCGCACCACGACTTGTATGAGGTATTTAGGATTGTCCATTGTTCACGATCTGAAACAAATACCTGTAGTAAATATTAGGTCAATTATAGCTGAGTGTAACAAGTTAATGCTTGGTTGGTTACATCTGCCGCTTACAGTTATTGGGAGGGTGAATCTGGTTAAAATGATAATATTGCCTAAGCTGAATTTTCTCTTCAATTCTATTCCGTTATTTTTCGATAAGGAATTGTTGACTTTATGTCAACAGAGAATAACCTCCTTTATATGGGCACACAAGGGCCATAGGATAGCTGGGAAGAAGTTGCATAGGAAAAGAGAAGGGGGGTTTGATTCTCCCGGATGTCCAGTACTATGCATGGGCATTCCATCTAAAAAACACTAGTATGCTGTTTGCTTCTCCAGATTTGTCAGCAGTGGGTATAATGTTTAACTTTATGGTGGCTATTGAAAAGGGGGGCGCAAGGTATTTTCCATATAAGTTCGGAGATCCCAAATTCTTCAAGAAAATTACATTGAGAATATTACAAGATGCTGCTAAAGTTTGGTTTGAGGTGCGTCGAGTGGCAAAGATTCCATATTGTAGTCTGGGCGCTCCAGTTTGGGATTCCCCAGGCACTCCCGAATGTTTAGCAGATGTATTGGCTCAACCTTTAAAGAGAGCTGGAGTTGAAGTGTGGGTGGATCCGATTGAGGCAGGGATCTTGTTGCCTTGGGATGAGCTTACAGAAATAACAGAGGGATCTCTTTCAAGATTGAAATATGTCCAGATAAGGAATTGGTCTTGTGAGCACGCTATTACTTTGGGCCATGCAAATCATCTAGAAGACAGTTTGGTAAGGACTCATGCCCAAGTACAAAAGGTTTATAGATGGTATTGGGGAATGTGGGATGTTTCAGAGGGTGACTTTAGCTTACCAGTTGATTTATACTGTAGAAGGACCAGTTTCCTCGTGGGCAGGTCCAGATTTGGTGGGAAGTGTCAATGCGAGGGGTGTTCCAAATTCTTAAATTGGCTTCATTGAGGAGGATTCACCTTTTTACCCTGCATAGGGCCTTTTTCTCCCCTGATAGGATTTCTAAGATGAGTAGAGGCGAGGATGTGCTGTGTGCAAAATGTGGATTGTCAGGGGCCTCTGATATTCATATGTTTTTTGACTGCCCATTGGTGTTTCCCTTTTGGAGGGAAGTATGCATAGCTCTTTCAGCTATTTTTCGACAAGAAGTCTATTTAACTTTGTCTTTATTTTTTTGGTACTGGAAGGGGAAGAATCAACTAAGAATGATGTTAAAACAATATTGTATTATGTAATACTATTGGCTAGGAGGGAAATTTGCAAGAAGTGGATGGCTTCCTCTGCTCCTTCCTATATGGACTGGCTTAACGTTTTGATGTCTATATCAAGACGGGATGTGGAAGCAAGCAAGACAAATAGGAATAAAAAGATAAATATTTGGTCACGTCTATGGGAATGGAAAGACACTTTAGTATAATGGGTTGTATTTGTTACCTGCGTCCTATGATTAAAGAACTCAGTTACTCTCATGTTTTGGACACTGATTTTAGTTAGTGCCTGAGTGAGAGAGTTTGGTTCTCCCTGGCCATAGTCAGTTCTACGTATGGTGAACATCATAAGGGCGCTATCGAGTGGTTCAAAGGCCAGAGGTGTATGAGGACAAAAAAATATATATACTTTCCTTAAAATTTTTCTAGAATTCTCAAATTAAAGGTTCTGTAACATGGGAAATCCAATTAACCTTCTTTCTCAGTGATCTTCCATCACTGTTTAACTCAAATGTATGCTGAAACTCCTCACAAATTTCATTTTTGCATAAATTCAATCAATAATATGAGTTTCAATGAAACCAGGAAGTGAATTCAATCCCACAATTATTTTTGCAAGCGGTTCTCAACCAATGGCAAAGCAGTATTGTCCACCAGTACGAGCACAGCTTTCTCACTAACCAGCTTATCCCAGCGGAGCACGAATTACGTCACACTCACTTCATTGAGCAGCTCCAGACACCTCACAATTGTCTCTTACTCAATTTCTCACATGTACAGTAAATACAAAATATTTTGAGCACTTCAAAAACCAAAAACCTGCCTGTCCACTACAGGTAGGGCTCAATTGCTTTTGAAAGCTGTACGGCTACTTCTTCCAACTGTGGCGTTCGCACTTACACAATGAGTGGAGCTTGACCAGCAAATCTCACCTTTGTTGATATCAACCCTCCACATGCACTCAGGATTCAACTAATACCAACCAACAGCTCACACTCACTTATGGAAAAACTACTGGCACTGTCAATGGTGCCTCATAACCAGTACCTCACTGCAGACAATAAATAACCCAAGTGTTTTCTTACACTTGTGCATTATCCTGGGATCTTAGGCCTCAACAGACCCGTACACAAGAAGAACAATTGCAGGCATTTTTTTTAGCACAAAACACAAGAATCTCTTTGAGAGCGATGACTCCCCAACCAACTCACAGCATCACACTTCACCCCAATCTGTAAGCAAAAAGCACTGCAAGCTCAAATACCTACTTATACATACACCATAACACTTGTAACTCAACGCTGAAATTTCATCAACCTCTCAATCTAACCATAGCACAACTTACAGTTTGGGCACAATTTTGGAACATAGCCACCACTCTAATATCAATTTTGTCAGCCCTAATACTGAACAAAAACATGGTTACCCCTCCCAAGGGACTTAACTGTCACTGTGCTACCAGATTTGCTAACACATTTTTCTCTTTTTTTTCACAGGATTAAAAAATGGTTCTTTGAGGCTGATGGATCTTTTCACCCAGAGAGGAGTGTGGTTAACCGTACACAGTCATTTCAAACCCAACAACAAATTGAAGCACCATGACCAATGTGGCCATGGAAGGAAAACTCCAATCAGGGGAAATGTTTCAAAGCTTTATTTTATAACCACAGAGCCAAGGTCATGTTAATTGTGTGCAAAATCAATTTGTAAAGATAAATGAAAAGCATGGGTCAACTGAATTGACAAAACAAGTTTAATCTACTCAGTATCAACACCATTAAACACGTCAGAAGAATAATGCATGTTAAGAATTAAATAATTTGTGAAACAGAAAAATACTTTAGATCAGACTGTGGAGACATTAGTATAGATAGATAAATAATAATAAAGATTTAGAAACCAGGGTTTGGACACAGGTTGTCCCTACTGCTAACCAAATTTAGAAACTCATGTGTGGGAACGGGCTAACACATGCGGGCAAATGTTAAAAAGAGAGAGAGAAAAATAATTTGGAAATCATCTATCTTGTGCTAAATTAGACTAACTAGCTTAATTAAATAGGCAGGTGTCAGCATGTTAGCTTCTACTAGGGCAGGGTTCTGCGAAGTTGGTCCTGGAGAGCCGGGTCCATGGCAGATTTTTTGCATATCCACATTTAGAAAAAAGATGTTTCAGAAATCTACATTTTTCTAAATGTGAATATGCAAAAAATCTGGCATGGACCCGGCTCTCCAGGACCGACTTTGCAGAACCCTGTACTAGGGAAATACATGTCCAGGGAAAATGGCATTTGCAATGGAATATACCTCTCCTAAGATCAGCATTCAATTCAGTTACGTCAGCAAAGCACGTAGATCATTCACAAAGTCCATTAGAAGCACCATCAAGGTAAGTGCAAAACATGGGCTGCAGAGAGAACAGCAAAAGTACTGCTCGGGTCAAAAGCCAGAAGAGGACTAACTAGAAACTTGCAAAGTCCATCCTTACCCCAATTACCTAAAACATTTTGATTGGTCAGTTTGGTGGGTCCATATCAGACAAAAGGGGAAATGTCCTACTAGAAGTGGAATTCCAAACTAACTTGCAGCATGGCATAGAGTTCTCAGGTTTGGGTTGAAGTCATCTCTTCCTTTCGTGTGAACCCAAAGATAAATAGAAATTTTGTGCATCACATGATACAATGCAAATTCTTCCCAGGGTGTCAAATGATTTCAACAGTTTCCATGTGAATGTTCATGTTAACAGTATCAACTGCTTTAACGTTTAGTCCACAGACCTAAATGTTCCAGAAGCAAGGTCAGTGGGAAACAAGTCTTGTACATTTAACAATGGGACCCGCCACTATTCATAAGAAACAACCTAATGGAAAAATTATTGTTAGAAAATAAAGAATGATTCATCACTTTAACCTGACTGCAAATATGAGGACTGCACGCCTAGTTATGCAAACACAAAAAACATGAAAGCCATAATACTGCAGTTAATTGAACACATATAATATTCAACTTATAAACTCATGTTAATGTGTTAGTTAAAGAAATTAACATTTCATTTGATATTGCAAACCTTGTTAAGTTATCACGTTAAGTATGACAGAAGTGCAAATATTTCTATGTGCACATCTATTTAAATTCATAATTTACACATAACACATTAGAATTCAAAATGCCTTTGGCTACTGTCAGTTATTCTATTGTCTAACTAATAGTTTGGTATCATTTAAGTCTGGGTAGTACATTATTAAATCAAGTGAGCACAATTGTTACCAGTACAGAAACGAAAATGTGAGAGTGCATCTTTCTATGTTAGGTTTTTAAAATGTGAATAAAAATTTCACCTTGTGCTGAGGTCTGGGTCACTAAAAGCATTACTAAAATTTTCACTCCAACAATTGCTGTGTTGGCTACATTTTAAATGCAGGCGTTAGTGATTTCACTATAATACCAGAAATGGATGTGTCCATTTTGTACTGTATTGAAATAAATAAAATTATTCATAAAAACAAAACTAAATAGGAGTCTTGCATTGAGAGAGTGCACATGGATAAAGAGTGGATGAGAATGAAAGAGTAGGTGCATGCGATGGCCACGAGAGCTCCCGTCAAGCTCTGCGGCTGAGTGAGGCTGTGAAGCAGTGAGAGAGAGAGAGCGCGCGAAGACAGGACGCGCTGCGGCTTGCTCAAGGAATGCGGAAGCCGCCTCCGAACGCCGCCCCCGAGCTGTGTTGCTAGGGACGCCTAGCAAGGCGTCTCTCGCTGGATTGAGGCCGACAATTCTGTCGGAATGCGGAAGCCTTTCAGTGACTTCTCCTAATGAATTTTGGACCGCTGGGGGCACGGACGCGAAGCTCCCTATCGGGCCTGGGAAGCCCAAGCCAGTCTTGGTGAAAACCTACATCGGAGGCACGGAAACCAACCCCCCCCAAGCTGAGGTGGTTTCCAGGAACATTTTTGCAGGGCAGAGGCGATGATCCAAGGAGTTTTTAAGGTGCGGTGAGCAGAAAAGGCATAACTCTGCATAACTTTGAATCAAGATTTTCTTTTTCAAGAAGATTTTGCTCTGCACATCGGGACTTGAGCACTAGGCGAAGGCCTGCCGGTAAGACATTTGTGGTTTGATTAAAAGATTTTTTGATTTGCCCAGCATTCAGGGCTCGTTTCACCTGGCACACGGGGGGGGGGTGATTGGTTTATTTTTTTTTCAGCGGTATTCAGCGCTATCAAAAGAGTATTTATGGCTGAAAAGACTTGGAAAAAGACTGTATTAAGGCTGGCGAAGGACTCCTTTACAATCTTGCGAGAGGTCTCCCCCCCTCCCTCTTTTTTTTGGGGGGACTCTCATAAGCATTGATACGAATTTAGAAGTGGAGTTCTTGGCAGACTCCCTCTCTGGACACTTAATTAAAAAAAAAATGTTTTGTATTTGTAATTCAATTGTTTTTTTTTTGGGGGGGGGGGGAAATGCAGCTTTCTCCACACTATGCAGGCCGCTCTGCTGCCAGAGTTCCCAGAGCAACTCGTACTACCAAACAAAAGCGACCAGCACCTTCGGATAATCACTTACACAAGGCTCCGGCTTCTGTGCCCCCCCTTTAACTACAGTTACAGATTCAGCCTCTAGTCTTGTTTCACCCCTCCCCCTCAATTTACCGCCCATAGAAGCCAACTTGTCCAGCTCCCCCCTTAGCTTGGATTGTTTGTCTGATAATTCAGGGGCTCCACCATCTGATCTGGATCCTAGCCCAGGGTTATTTAAAGGCTCTCCATTACTTACTCAGTCGATCCCCGGCTGGAGCTCCGAGACTGTCTGCGATCCAACAGCGAACATTGGATCCTCTTCTAGACCCCTTTTCCCCTTGTTTGGAGGTGGGAGGAATCATAAGGAAGATCATCCGGTATCAAGTATTAGCCGCACTCCCCCTCCGCAGGTGGATGACTCAGCTTCTTTGTTAGCACAGGAATTGATCAATAGGGACGGGGCAAATGCAGTAACTGAATCTTCTACCCACATTTTCACCTCTACTTCTTCTCCTATTGGTTCAGCCGGGCCTAATGACCTAAGTGAAGCTTCTTCACAGGGTTCGATAGTTATGACAAATGCCAGTGTTCCTTCGGACAACTTACTTCTGCAGATTCTAAGTGAGTTAAAAGTGTTGAAAGTTTCCCAGGACGATGCAAATCAGAGAACAGAATCACAATTGAACCTGATTTGTAGTAACATCCAGCAACTTAACTCACGAATTATAGTTATCGAACAACGAGTCTCTGATATCGAGGATACTTGGGCAACGGTAGAACCTTCTCTGGCAAAGTGCCAAGCTGATCTGCTAGATCTACAGATCCGTCTTGACGATGCTGAAAAACGGTCACGTAGATCAGATTTGCGATTTACGGGAGTCCCTGAAGGGCGGGAAAACGGTCATACAGTTACGGAATTGGTAACAGATCTTATTAAAATTCATGTTCTAACAGGGCTCAAGGATAAGTATCCGGATCTAACAATTATGAGGGCCCATCGGGTCCCTGCAGTCCAACCGTTAAACTCTAAATATCCTCGAACTATACTAGTGAATTTTGGTGACTTTCGTATCAAGGAACAGATCTTCCAGAAGGAAATTAGAATCAAAACGTTTCAGATTCTCGGGGACTATCATTCAAGATTTTTTCAGATATTTCAGTGGTGGCAGCGCATCGAAGAGGAGAATTAAAAGAGATGATTCCAGCTTTTCAAAGAGCAGGGGCACAGGCTGGCCTTGTGCAACAATCTAAACTTAAAGTGTTTTTTCAGGGTCATTCAAATTGTATTCATACAGTTGACAGTGCTAAATCTTTGCTGCATGCAATTCAAAACTCTGAGTAGTCGGCTCGAGTTAGGGGGGGCGCGGTGGCAGGGAGGCGAAGGGGGAAGAACTTAATAAAGATCATAAGGTGATATATTGAATACTAAAAATGACAGTATCATAGTAGGGGACTCCCTCCCTCCCCTTTTTTTTTTTTACACAGCGTATGGACAGACTATTCTAATTTTCTCTCTCTAGCCTCTGGCCTAGGGTGCTATGACAAGGCACCTCGTTAGGGAAGAAGTGGGACAGAGGGTGGGAGAGGGATGTGGCCCGGGTCGTCCGGGCGGGAGGGAGCCAGGTGTGGGCCACTGAAGGGAGGGGGAAAGAGAGGGGAGTGGCATGGATATCAGGATCTGTTTCTGTCACTGCAAAGGATTGTTACGATTGATTAGGGTATTTTACTCCAGATCTGGGGGCACACTAGCTCAAGATTTAATCAAATGACAGAATCTCTTTTGACATTAAGATTTTTATCCTGGAATGTTAATGGATTAAATAATCATAGGAAAAGGTCTGCTATTGAAAAGAGGGTATCTGCTCTTAATCCATCAGTTATATTTCTTCCAGAAACCCATATTCAATTTAATAAAATTTCGGGCTTTCAAATGTTTAAAAAAATAGCTGATTTTAAAGTGCTTGCGGCAGCCTCAGCAGCTCATAGAGGGGTGGCAGTTTTTCTAGCTAAAACCCTGAATGCACAACCACTGGACTTTCTCTCTGACCCTGAGGGGCGATGGTGCTGGGTTCAGTGTGTAGTCGCAATGGAGAGATTCATTTTTGTTAGGTTCTATGCTCCTCTGACGGACGATCCGGCCCCGTATATAGGCTTGTTTCATTCCCTTTTGCAGCTGACAGGGAAAATTATTATTGGGGGGGACTTCAACTTTCTTCAGGACCCAGTTCTAGATACTACCGTAAAAGGCAAAAGACAGTACAAACCTAAAGTAGCAAAGACCTTTCGAGATTATGTTAAGGTTTTGGCGCTATGTGATCCCTGGAGGACAAACACCCCCGTTGTGAGGGAATATACCTGTATCTCCTTGCGGTATAAAAGTTCCTCGCGTATAGATTTTTTTTTTATCTCTGAAACATTGTACTATCGATCTCAATCGGTCCAGCATTCTGGTCTCTCAGACCATGCCTTTTTGCTGCTGGAAATCTCACTCCACTCTACAGTTCACCTACCTCAGATCAGAAGGTGGATTTTTAATCTCCGCCTTTTGTTGGAAGAAGGTTGGATACAGACTTCACAGGTTGAAATAAGGGATTTCTTTCAACGCAATCAGGGGTCTTCAACCCCAGCTATAGTCTGGGATGCATTTAAGGCCTATTTTAGGGGCTGGGTAATTGTCGAAGAGGTAGCTGATAAACGGGCTCTGAAACAACAAACTGTGGTACTGGAAGATGCAGTTAATAAGTGTTTAGTCACCTATTTGTATGCCCCTTCGGATACTAATAGGAAGGCCTTCGAAACTGCCAAGAAAGCACTGGTGGGATTTTATTTGAAAAAGGTTGATATAGAATATGGGTCTTATAAACAGAAGAGTTACGAAGAAAGTAATTTTACGGGAACATTCTTGGAATGGCAAGCTCGAGATCGTATTGCTGGCAATGTTATACAAGCTTTAAGATGCCCAGTCACCGGGGATAGGCGTACTGACCCCAGAGACCTTGACCAAATTATGTTGGAACATTATTGACAAATCTATGGTGATGCTTCAATTATAGATTCCAGGACCATTGAGAAGTTCCTGATGGGCCTTGATATTCCTTCCCTTTCAGATGAGGACTGTGTGGCATTGTCTCAACCATTTACAAAGCTGGAACTTCTAGACGTTGTTAAGAATCTTCCCACAGGGAAAACCTGTGGTCCGGATGGCTTTCCGGCTGAGTTCTATAAGACTTTTATAAATGCATTTGCTGAGGAGTTCTTGGCCCTTTTAAATGGTTTACTACGGGGCGAAGAAATCCCCAGAACTTGGCATGCAAGGAATGTGGTTAGCTTCCCTAAGAAAAATAAAGATAGGGAGGATCCAAATGCTTACCGTCCAGTTTCATCATTAAATACAGACTATAAAATAATGACAAAACTACTGGCTAATAGGCTCAATGGTGTAATAAATAAATTGGTGCATCCCGATCAAAACGGTTTTGTGGCTGGTCGACAACTGGCTACAAACACACACTATTTAGCAGAGGCCCTTGATTATTTCACGACTAATAGAGTCTCTGCCACTATTCTTCTGCTGGACATGGAGAAAGCCTTTGATTTGGTTGTTTGGGACACACTTTTTTTAATTTTATCTAGTTACAAGGTACCCACTCAAGTTATTTCTTTAATTCAAAGGCAGTGCTCAAACTCTGAGGCTAATATTATTATAAACTCAAAGTGTGTCGGACAGCTTCAAACACAACGTGGGACCAGACAAGGGTGTCCGTTATCCCCTATTTTATTTGCCCTTTTTATTGAACCACTCACCATTAAAATTAGACAGCATAGTCAGATTCAGCCACCGTTAAAATCAATGGGAAAGATCAAACTTTATGCAGATGATATTATTCTGTTTTTAGACATAAAACACTCTTCTCAGGTAGCGGCCTTTAATCTATTTAAAGAATTTCAGCAAATCGGTGGCTATAAGATTAATAGGACCAAGACTGACATCAATCTTTGTGGTACTACTCCTAGTTGTCTTCTTCCTGAATTAAGAGAATGCGTAAATCCTAATCCAAAAAGATACTTGGGGGTTTATTTTTCGTCCAATATAAGTGATCTCTATGAGCTGAATTTCTCTCCTTTACTTCAGAAAACTCAGGCTCTACTGACTCGTTGGAGGCCTCTCCGTCTCTCTATATTAGGCCGCATCGCATTAATTAAAATGTCTATTTTGCCACTTTTCAATTTCTTGTTTGCGGCTATTCCGTGTGTTCTAACGCAACTTTTTTTTAAAAAACTGGAATCCCTATTTCGCTCATTTATTTGGCAGAACCGAACGGCTCGAGCCGCTTTGAGTATACTATACGCCGATAAGGAGAAAGGGGGACTGGCCTTGCCAAATTTCAAAGATTACTATTATGCATTTTTTGCACACTATTATGCTAGTTTTAAATTAGAATACTCCGTGGGCTCCAAGTTTTTTACTGATTTTCGGGTATTAATATGTAGAGAGCATAATATCCAGAACCCAGCCCTCTTGACGAAATCGCCTAAAAAAGTTTGTTATAAAATTCTTAAATGGTTTCTTAAGAAAAGACTGGATTTTTTTTAGAAAATATTCAATCCCTTCTGTACATTTTGACACTCCACTCTCACGGATTTTTCTAGATTCAGGGACCCAGCTTAACGAAGTCATGATAAAGAGGTGGGAGCACGCTGGATTTAGTAAAATTGGAGATTTTCATGCTAGGGGTAACTGGGAAGCCCCATGGAAAATCATGATTACAGTCAACAATGATTTTTTGCGGGTCGGATCCTATAATATTTTGCTGCAGGCTCTTAGAGACTTGGATGTTAATTCTATCATTAATGTCCAATCAATGGTAACAGAATTAGCTACACCTTCGCGGATAGGGAATGCAGGGGCATGGAGAAGGCTCTTGGCAGAAAGGGTCAAAGTGGATCTGGGGATAAGAGCTCAGATGAAATGGGTTAGTCAGGAGGGCATAGAGGTCTCAAGTGATTACTGAGAGACTATTAACCGCCTGAATTTCTCAGTGATACGAGGGGCGAATTGGCATTGAATTATATTTTTTAGAAAATGGTTGTTGTACCGAACCCCACAAGCCCTATCTCGTATGGGGATTGGCCACCCTAATATGTGTTTTCGTTGCAAGGAAATAGGAGCCGCAGGCTGGATACATACGATTGCGACATACCGATGTATACAGGGATACTGAGAAGGGGTTTTTGCAATTTTACCATCCATTGCGTTGGTACTATATCTCCCAGCATTCGTTTGTTGAGCTTGGGCTATGATCCTGAGGCAAGACTTTCCTCTAGATGGGAGAAGCTCGTATTTATAGCCGCTGCGGTGGCTAGGTCACTGTTGCTGAGAAACTGGCGGTCTGAATTATTTCCTACTAGTCAAGAATGGTATAATAGGATGGTCCAAGTTAGACTTCAGGAGATGAGATATGCTAGTAGAATAGGTCATGTTAAAAAGTTCTCTCTGATCTTGGGAAATTATTTCTTAGACAAGTTTGGCTGATCTTTCTTTTTGTTTCATTTTGTGAAAGTGACAATGTATCTTGTTGTGTACTGATGTTTTTTTTTTCCTGATAATAAATTAAAAAAAATAAAAAAAAAGAACTGGGGAAGGGGAAGAGCTGCTTCATTAATGCAGAAGGAAAGTTATTATGAGGTCATGTAAAAAAAAATCAAACTCTTCCCATAATAAAGACTACCAGGTGGGCATTTGAAAAAAAAAGAGAATGAAAGTGTATACTAAAAAGGTCTCTAGGAATACAAGCTTACACATATACACTTCAATAACTTGCAAGCCACATATGTCAATCAAAAAAAATTAATTATATACTAGGGACGGATACACAGAGCTGCCCCAGATGTAACAAAAAAGATGCTTTTCACTCATGGTTTAGACTTGAATGGAGCTGATGAACTACTGGAGACAGATAGTGAAGACATTGAAATGAGTGACTTACAGAAAACGTCATTGCAACCTGGAGAAGTGTATACTGGCATTGAAACTTCAGATGATTTCAAATAGAGCCAGCCAGAGGTTTATAGACCTAGACCTTATATTAGCCAAGAGGTACACAATAATCCAAAGGAAAGCAGGTGAGCTACCACCATTACAGGGATGGAAACAAGATGTTAATAAGTGGGCAAATCATGCTTCACGGGGAAGAACTTAAAGGGGCAAGGAAGAAACCATTTTCAGAGGGGTGGATGTCATGTTAATGGCAATGGCATTTCAGCAACAAGTACATAATTCAGACAATTAAAGCATAATTGTGAAATACAGGATGGAACTTGCAGAGCTGAAGACCTAGCTTACAGAAATGGAGTAACCAGGTTGGGAGACAGGAGGGCAGAGAGAAATGGAAGTGGAATACAGCGATCGAGATGAGGGTTAACTTTTAAGTTATAGAAATGTTTGAGTTTGATATTTAAAAAAGAACTGAATCTGATGTGACCAGCTTATCTGCCCAGCATGTAAATAGGTGTAACCAATGTAATAATAGTAACATGTGTATTGTTGATAGTATATACTTCCCAAAATATAATGATCAAATCTTATGCAGGTAATTCTTGTACCAATTGCAAATAAATGACACTGAAAAGTAAAAATGCGAGAAATATAATTACATGAAAAACAATAAACAAATTAAAATATACTGAAATCCCAACATCGCACATTTACATTAGATACAATTTGTTTTATGATCCTACAAATTGTTTCAGGTTTTTGTTACATGAATGAAGGGCAGTGATTTGAAAGCCCTGGTAGTTTGTTTGATTAAAACAGGGGTGCAAGTGGAAGACATGGAAGAGGATATTGCAAAGGACATTCAAAGGGTACACAAGGACCCCTTCAGAAAAACGCCAAACAGGGACAAGCCGAAGAAGATCTTGGTTAACTTCCATACATATGCAAATAAAGAATGTGTTCTATCAGCTGCGTTGAAACAAAAGTCCCTTATGATGAAGGGAGTCCCCTTTGAAATCAGATCCAATCTGTTTAACACAGTGCTCAATAAGCAATGGGATTTGGGAAAGAGAATTAAGGTGTTAGTGAAAGTGGGGGCTATAGCCCAGCTGAAGTTCCCTTCCACGTTGAGGGTTATGGTAAACAACAAAATGTACAAATTTAAGGAATGCAAGGAAGTGGGTGATTTAATTAGGGTTTTGGAAAAGAGCAGTCAGTGGGGAAAATGACTGTAATCTCCTCATCACCTCCTATGTTGGTATCCCTTTCCAAGGTGGACAGTGGTTTAAGAGTTCCTAAAACTCACTGTCAAGATGTGTGTGTTAATTTTATTGTTTTTCTCTTTAATGCTAAGCTAAGTGGGGGTTTTCCCCAAAAATCAATGGTACCATGAGGAAGGATGGTGCCATGAGGAAGGAGGAAAGGAGGGTTCTCCTAGGGCACGGCGTGCATAGGGGTCTTGGTGTGGTGGGGTGCGGGTTTAGTAGGCACAAGGTGGGGAGCATGTGGGGGAAAATCAATAAAAGAATGTCCTCTAAAGCGAAGGAGAGATGGATGAGATGTTGGGAGGTGAAAATCAGGCCTGGTCCTTGTCAAACAGAATGGTTATGGGGATCACCCAAGTGAAGTTTGGAGGTAAAAACTATAATAGATGAACAGGATTGAATTATTGAAGCTTATGTCCCTGGAATATTAATGATGTACTGGTAAAGAACAGTTGAAGAACTCTGCTGCAATATTTGGGAGACTTCCGAGCAAATGTACTGGTACTACAAGAAACACACCTAACTAGAGAAGAATGCATAGAACTGTTCAGACCGTGCGGTGGATACAACAATTAGTATGTACTGATCAGAATGTGGGTATGAAGTGAGTAGTCATCTTGATTAAGAATCATTGCTAATCTCTCCCTTTCGGAGAGTAGAGTGGATAAGGCTGGGAGATGGGTAATTGGGAAATAGTTTTTTGTACTTAAAGTGCTTATACCCCATTCAGATATTATGGGACTAATATTGATGACATTGCACCATTGGTAGACCTCTTTCAACACTTACTGTAATTTTCAGACCCCCTTATTTGGATGGGAGATTTTAATGTAGTAACAAACTATGATTTAGATAGGTCATCTGGTAGCAAGTTGAGGTCTAACAAAAAAAGGCAGTGCCTCGTAATAACCATGATGTCTCAGCTGGGGTTATGTGATTATTGAGAGAAAGGGTGGCGTCTTCAAGCGGATACACCTACAACAATACAAAATCTAGACATCAATCAACGATCGATTATGTTCTATTAGATGGCAGTTTAAAAGAGAGTGTACAGGAAGTATTGCATGTAGGGGCCCATCTGTCAGACCACCAGCAATTAGTTTGACCATTCGGTTAAGGGGGAATATGGCCAGGAGTAGATTAACTTTAGACAGAACTCTAATATTAGATGAGAAAGTAGTATTGTAACTATGTAAGAGTTCTTTCGTCTAAATGTAGGTTCAACCCCTTTGGCCACGGTTTGGGATGCCTTTAAAGCTTTCTTAAGGGTAAGATTGGTTTGGCTGGGCTCCTTTAAAAGGAAGTCATATAAGGAAGAGATTAATACACTGGAAGAGCATATGCAGAGGATAGAGCAGAGATTGGCACAGGCGGATCTTGATGAGAAGGAAATTGATCAAACGAGGAAGCTAGCTCAGAAAGTGAGTTATTAACTCACAGCAGTGATAGAGGACAGAGTCAGGAAAAGATGCAAGGTGAATAGGGTAGCACACTTAGAATATGGGGAAAACTCTGGTAAACTGTTTGCCTGGAAATTAAAATTCAATTCAGTTAGGAATGTAGTGAATGAAATGCAGTGTAAGAGAATGGGAGTCCCTAGCAGAAGCCCTGAGGGGATCAGGGAATCCTTTCTAAACTTTTTTGAGGATTTACATTCAGAGAATTCAACAAACAAGTCTTGTCAATCATCTGAGAGAGTCCTTTAAGAGATGGAGCTATCCCACAGAGAGTAGGCCTCACTGCATGAATATCATCCTGCAGATTAGACTGCTACTGGTAAAACTAATCCTACCAGACATCAGCCTTCGCCCATGCCAATCCCCCTTATATTTGTGACAATTAAAAATGTCCAGTAGGTTGTCAAGCAGGGAGAGAGGTGGCATCTGAGCAGTGGTTTGGGGGTGAATGATGAATGGAGGATACCTGCTCTTCACTGGATGTTCTGCCATCAAATAATTGAGAGAAGACCAGAGATGCACCTTTATAGGAGGAGTGTGTAAAAACATACAGAGCACCCTGTCAGTTGAGGGCTCAGTGGAGGTGAGTGTTGCATAGGCAGAGCAAGTATTCGTGGATACTTATCTTATGGTTGTGGACCGGCAATCCTCAGAAGTGATTTAGGATGAACGTTTCTGCCTGTCCATGAAGTGACATTCTTGAAGATGTTCCGTGTTGGGGAAACAAGGCTCCGATCCTCATCCAGGCCCTCCTTCTCCTGTTTGTACAGCTCTTCTTGATGAGCAGTGCTGACCTCTAACACTATTGCTTGGAAGACAATTGGATACTCTTCTCGGATTATCCACTGTCCTCCGATTGTAAATGATTCAGCATCATCATCCGGCACAATGTCACCAGTACCTGGAAGAAGAAAATGTCGATAGTACTTGCTCACTGTACAACTGGAGCCATGCTACACCTGACTGATCCCCAATCAGAGTGTAACCAGCCTTGGGTTGCTTGTATTTTGATACAGAGAGGACCTGGCTTGGCAGTTTGGACTGGACTGTTTCTGCTGGAGCAGGACAAAGACTTAGTAAAGGCATCCTCCCATCACCTTTTGTGTGTTTTATAGTTCAATAGCATCAAATCCATTTTTTTGTCTAAATTTCAATACCCTTATTTATTAAGTGTTGCTCTGAACATAAATAACAACATTGGTACCATGTGTGCATAAAGAAACATGAAATTCAAGGTTGATCCATATCCTACCACAGACTATGAATATTTGCTACAGTTGCTTTCAACCCCAAGAAATATGAAACTATCAAAGGCTCTGAGTGACATAGCCCATTGATAGTTATTTTTTAAGGGTGAATTGCCATCTGACCATTAATGAGTAGGCATTCATCTTAAATCAGATCAGCACATCAAACAATACATGGTTCAATAACTAAAGGATGCAGGGTCCCCTTGTTCATTATCATCACAGGTGCAACTACGTCCACCGAACTGGAGAAGCATGTTGATCCTAATTAATATGATTTTATTGATTTGCAACCGTGCCCTAGCAGAGTTCCTTATTGTGATATCCATGAAGTAGAAGCACCTAGAATGCACATTTGCATCTTGTTATGAGTGCAGTATCTGTTCACATCACAAATGCAAAGTCAACCACAGTGAGGTAATGGTAAAACACAAGAATTTACTAATGCCATTTGTTAATATTACCAGATCCTACAGATATTTGAACGGCAACAAGGTTCCGAAGCATCCATTATTTCAAGTGTACCGCCTTCTTATTTTACTCATCGAATAGCATTGTAGTGGCTTAACATACAGAGAATGTTATTTGGTCCTGAAGGAAGCTTGCAGCACCGCTATGACAGGATAATGTCAGAGAATGAAACTTGTCAACCTTATAAAGAGGCTGAATTACCCCCCTTTTTCTTTTTAACTGTACCACACAGGGATAAAAAAAGGATATTGGGTCCCCTACTAGGTACTTTTAGCAGCCTTTTTCTTCGTAGTGTTGGTGAAAGAGAATCTACCCTTCCTTTTCACCCATTCAGGTTTCCACCCCCACTGTACCTACAAGTCATAGGCCTTCACTCTATCATCCAGTAGGGCTCCCCTGATCAAGGACTGTGGCCTGTGTCAACACTTCAGCTGTCAGCATGAGGAGGAGCCCTATGATAAGAATATTACCCCTTAGAGAAGTAAATATTTCGTCCAATAAAGAAGGAGTTCCTAGTCTTAAGATCTCGCTAGACAACACCATAACTTCTGTTTTATTGTCTCTCATAGGGTACCCATGGGTATTTGATTATTTGTTTCCAAAGTATCTTTTAAATACAGTGGTGAGAGGGATTAGAATTATGTTCAATGGGTATTGTAACTCTATTCAAGTCATGATGACCACAGATTGTGACACTTTAAAGATACATATATGAAAGGAAAACAAACACCAATAAAAAGACTCTTAAAATTTGATGTACTTAAAACATTGAGATAAATGAGTTATTGAGAGGACTAATATTGAGATGCAGCTGTGAAGATCAGAGGTTCCCAGACTTACCTGACCAAGGGACAGTAGAAGGCCTAATAGCTGGTGCCAGGATGTTCACTGATGCCATCGGTGTTGATGCTCTCAGGTTGGACACCAGAGACCGATAAATGACAGAAATGACATGAAAGAGACATACACAGAGGAGTAAGTCATGCAAGAAGAAGCTATTTATAGGGTTCAATACTCATTTTGAGATCCACAAAGATTGCTCTCCTGCAAGTTAACCCCTTAGCAGCTGGGCCTCCCCACCCCAGTCCAGTGCTGAGCCCTTTTTTGGCTCTTTGGGGTAGTTTGTGCTTAGGTCTTCATAACTTTTTGTCCGCATAAGCTATCCATGCCAAATTTGCGTCCTTTTTTCCAACATCCTAGGGATTCTAAAAGTACCCAGAGTTTGTGGGTTCCCCTGGAGGAGACTAAGAAATTAGCCAAAATACAGCTACAATTTAGTTTTTTTCTGAAAAATGGGAAAACAGGGCTGCAGAAGAAATCATGTTTTTTCCCTGAAAATGGCACCAACAAAAGCTTTTAGGAACAGGCAGACTTGAATCAGAAAAGTAAACTTTTAAAAACAATTTGGCATTTTACTGGGACATGCCCCATTTTTACTATTTTTGTGCTTTCAATCTCCTTCCAGTTAGTGACAGAGATGGGTGTGAAACCAATGCTGTATCCCAGACAGCTAAACATTTCTGAAAAGTAGGCAAAATTCTAAATTCAGCAAGGGGTCATTTGTGTAGATCCTTCAAAGTTTTTCTACAGAAAGCAACAGCTAAAACAAAAAAATATTGAAATTGAGGTAAAAAAAGAGCTATTTTTGTCCACGTTTTCTTCTATAACCTTTTCCAGCTATGGCAGATTTTTTAAAACAATAAATCCTTACGTCTGCTGGACTCGTCTCATTGCGGTGATATATAGGGCTTGTAGATCAATCAAAAACCCTAGGTACCCAGAGCCAGTAAATGAGCTGCACCTTGCAATCGGTTTTCATTGTATACCGGGTATACAGCAATTCATGTGCACAAGATAAGGTGTTGAGAAGCAGTGGGTATTTGCGCTTCTCAGAATTTCGGGATCCCCATTCTAGCATGTTAATTACAGGTAAAGGACGTGCTGGGATACCCAGTGCGGGCGTCGGCCGCTGGCTATCATTGTGTGAGGATGTAGCCGAGAGGTACGGGAGGGGTACCTCGACTAGGTTTCTCTGAGCATAAGGATTGGACATTTGGCTGAGCTCATATTTGAAATAGGTGAAGGGCTCTGGTTCGGGTGGGGCATTAGAAAAGGGGGAGACCCCAGGATAAGTACTGTATCAAGGAACTCCAAATACATTTAAAAATGTTCCCAGTGTATGTCATAACGTCAGTTATAAACTCCGTTGTAAGTGTGTGCCATAGTTGAGTATGCCATTGAGATATTGAAGGAGCCGCAGGTTATTTTCCAAGCAGCTGCCAAGGTAATTGTGGCTGCTCTAAGACATAGTCAGAGAATAGCGGGGTCTCCTTGTGTTTGATGTTTGAGAGGGGGTCCTGGAAGACCCAGTAAGACATTTTCTGGAGCTGAGGGCACTGGGTATCCCAGCACGTCCTTTATCTGGGCCAGGATCTCCTCCCAGAAAGGTCAGATAGTTGTCCAATCCCACCAAATATGATAGAAATCCCCCATTAAACCAAATGTCCAGCATCTATTTGCCTTGTTGGGGAAGAGTCTTCTAAGTTTTTCCAGGCATAAATACCTAATAATGGGCTTCACGCAAACCCAGAGAGCGGTTATATTTGGAAATATTGTGCAGTTTGCGCCACTGCCGCTCCTCTATTGTAATCCTCAGAATTTGTTCCGAGAACGTAATGTGCCTTGGAGAAAGGGCTGGAGTGGAAGATCTGAAAAGGGAGTATAGAAAGGAAATGGTACCCCTGCCGGATCCCGCTCTCCGGACAAACTGCTCAATAGGCAGAGCTTCCCTAGATGTGGCATGAGGGATCTGCGGTTGTAGGACCCAATGCTTCAATTAGGCATAGTGGTAAGCCTCTGTTGCGGGCAGATTAAAGTCTCTACAGCAATTGTCAAATATCAGGATATTCCCCCATGAAAAACATCAGACATAGTAAGGCACCCCCCTCTCTCCATCTGTCAAAAGGGCTGGGGTCAAGCTTGTGCGGCAAAGCTGGATTGAAGTGTATGGCTGTATGAGAGGAAGGAAAGGTTGTTACTTCGCTTGTCTTGGTAACAATACCCCAGATTTTTAAAGTGGTAGCTGTGGGGGTGCTTAGTTAGGCATAGTGTGGGTGGTCAGTCTTGAGTTTCCACAGGACATCCCAGATTGTCTTACCCACCACCACTCGGTCAATATGGACCAAGTGTTTGTCTGACTCCTGTACGTACCGCTCAGATATAACTCGAAGTTGGGCTGCTCAGGTTAAGACATCCGGGAGGCCCAAACCTCCTGCTTCTTTGGGGAGTGTGAAGAGTCAGTAGTTCAGCCAAGCTTTTCGGTTTTGCCAGACAATGTGGTGATCATGGAACGGATGATAACGAAGAAATCTGTATTAACCTCGATGGCAAGGCCCTGGAGCGGGTACAATAAACGTTGGTGGATTTACATATAAATGGCGTTGATACCTCCCAACCAGGTTAAATTCATCGGGCCCATTGTTTCAAGTCGCTTTTAAGCTGTCTCAATAAGAGAGGTTTGCCTTGTACAGATAAGCTATGTTGGATGTAAGAGTTACCCATAAATATGCTATCCTTGTTTTCACCAGTTGGAAGTGGCATGCTGAGATCAGCTCTGCTATTTCAACAGGGGGGATCTTTAAGATGAGCATGAAAGATTTGTGGAGATTAATGCGGAATCCTGCTACCTCTTTATATTGTCAAAGTTCCATTTGCATTGCTAGGATAAAGAGGACGTATGGGAGGTAAGGGAAAGTAAAATATCATCAGTAAACAGTGAGAGTTTGTGTTCATCTGAACTGAAAGGTATCCCTTGCATCAAAGGTGTCTCATGGATCTTGGCAGCTAGAAGTTCAATACCGGGGGCAAAAAGTAAGAGGAAGAGGGGACATCCCTGTCTCGTGCCTCAGGTAATAGTAAAGAAGTCTGAAGCAGGTCTTTTCACCAATATTCTAGAGCGGGGGGAGTTATAATTTGCTTGTGTCATGACTATGGAAACCAAACTAGTGATGCGTGGGGAACAGGAAGGGCAAATCTACCCTATCCAAAGCTTTCTTGGCATCGGGTGTTAGCAAGAACACCGGAAGGGAACATTTCATAACCTTTTCTATCAAGTGGATGACCCTTTGTAGGTTGTCATGAGTTTTGCGACCAGTGATAAAACCTGATTGATCCGAGTGGGTCAATTCTGGCAATATCTCTTCCAATCTACAAGCAAGTAGTTTGGTGTACAATTTAGCGTCTAAGGTAAGAAGGGCTATCAGGCGAGAGGAGGAACACAGGGCTAGATTTTTCCCAGGCTTTGATATAACCGATATTAAGGCTTCTCTCATTGAGGAAGTGACTACAGGGAAGTCCTCGATGTGGTTTAAGAGGTCCGTCAGTTGTGGGGCCAATTTGAACGTAAGTTTTTTTTTAATTGTGCGTTGAATCCATCCGGTCGCGGAGCTTTATGAGTTTTAAGAACGTCTATCGCAGCTTGCACCTCCTCTATGGTGATGCAGACAAATCGTCCTTCTATAAGAGGTGACGAAACCTGTGGGAGAGAGACTCCGACTTTGTGCAGTATCAGGACTAGGTTCATGGGGTATAGAGTTTCTCTTAGAACTTTTAGAATGTTTGGGCCTTTCCTTCTTCTGAATGATGAGGTATTCTTGCATCTTCCAGTAGCTGCTGAATGCATGTTTTCTCCTGCTTACTTCGTAATTGCCTCGCTAATAGTGAGCCCACTTTGTTGCCTCTCTTGTAAGGGGTTTGCTTAGGTCCTAATAGGGTCAATACCACCCTACTGGTGTATAAAGCTTTGACTTTCCCACACAGGACAGTGACTTCCCTTTGTAGCTTCAAAGTAGGCGTGGCCTTATGGGCCTTTTCAGAGGATAAGATCTCGGCCTCCAACTTTATCCTCTCCTTTGCCCTCTGCTTCATTAATGCGGACATCAGGGAAACACATTTCCCCCGGATCACTGCTTTAAAGGCATCTCAAACTAAGTGGGAGAGGCATCTTGGGTTTTGTTGAGATGAAAATATTCTCTGATTGATTTACGTATCTCCCTGCGATGGAGGAGGTTTCTTGTAAGTATATTGGGAAAATACCATCTATGAAACGTGAATTACGAATGTTCTAATCAAAGACAATTTCTAGTGGAGCGTGATCAGTCCCAGTTGGTGTAGGCTCGTTTTAGCCACCTTAGTGAAAAGTCCGGTATGTGACTTATGAGGGTATGTACTATCCAGATTAGGATCCCAAATTAAGTTGAAGTCACCTATTAGTATTATGTCCCCCTCAGCGAAATGCAGGAAAGTGTAAAGTGGGGAACCAAAGAATTCCACCTGTCCAGAGTTAGGAGCGTAAAGTTTGGCCATGGTACATGGGCAGCTCTCTACAAGTCCCTTGACATCAGTAACCTCCCCTCCTTATCTGACTTGCTATTTGTCAGGTGGAATCTAATGTTTGATTAAAAAAGAGTTGCAACTTCATTGTGCTTTGTAGGTAAGGAGGAGGTGTAAATAAGGGGGTAGGATTTGTGTCTCAGTCTATGTGCCTTCATCCGTTTAAAGTGGTTTCTTGGAGGACAATTATATCAAAACGCTTATTGAGAATGTAATTCCACAATTGGGAGTACTTATTGTGAGAGTTTAGCCCCTTAACATTTTAAGTTAGAACCTTTAATACAATCTGCTTACTGTGTGATAGAATGTCCTGCCATGTTCCCATCGGAGGGTGCCATAGGAAGCTTGCTCCCATCCTCCCGCCCCCGTCTCCCAACCCTCCCTCTCCATCTACCCTCCATGTCCAGGCCCACCCTCTTAAAAATGCATCCTGACCAGAATATGCAATTACACAACTATAAAACAACCAACAAAAAAGGGAAACAGTAGGGGGGAGAGTGTATTCTCTCCAACTCATTACTTCAACTGTAAGGTAAATGGTAGGAACATGGTGGACAAGAACCTGCCGGGCATTTCCGCAGAATCTACTAAAAATGTATCTCCGATATAATCGCCTAGTTTCAGGTGAAGTGTCCGCTGTAATACCTTGAACCCACAATAAATGAATACGATTATGAGCATACATTGCAGCTTAAGAAGTTCCTTCCGTAAGCAGGAGGGCTTGGACTTCTAACTTATGTTTAGGAAAGCAGAGGACATCTCCATGACCATAAGAAAGTCAAATTTAAGTTCCCAGATGCAGCTAAGAAGGTGTCTAGACCACTTCTTGTCTTTACGTGTCCCCTTTTGCTGTGATTGCCAGTCTCCAGTAGTAGAATCATTGGCACGTTCTCTCGTCATCGCCTCTCCAGAGGTATCAGGGTTTGAGGAGTCAGGAATTTCAAGGCCCAAGAGCGAGGCCACCTGTTCCAGATTTGTGAAGTGAGGATGTTTGTTACAATATTCAAAAGCAATTCCAAATGGATAGGTCCATCGATATTTTACTTGATCTTGACATAGCACATCTGTGATGGGTTTTAATTGTAAGAGCTGTGCAAATGTCGCTGGTGCTATATCCTGGAATAGGATGCAGGACCTCCCTAGAATGAAACATGGTCTTTCTGTCTTGCTGCATGCAAAATATGTTATTTTGTTTTGTATGAACTCAGTTTGGCAAGAATGTCATGGGTCTTTTCCCCCCTGCCGTGGTTGACGGACCCACCCTGAGCACTCGTTCTATTTGAACCTCCAGACAATCAGACCTCAAAAGTTCAGAAAACATGCCTACTACGTTGAGCTGCAGATCAGTCTCCTCGATGCCTTCCTCCAAGCCCCTTACACATATATTGTCCCTTAGGGATTGTTGTTCTCGTTCTTTGCACTTTAGAAATGCTAGATGCAATTGGGAGTGCAGGTTTGCTATATCCCGACTCAGAGGTTGCAAACGTTGTTCCAAGTCTTGTAGTTTGGTTTCCAGGCCGAACTGAGTCAACATCAGATTGCAGAGCAATCAGTTTTAAACTGACCTCTGTTTTGAAGAAGTTGAAAGAGGTGGCAATATCAGCTTTAGATTCCTCACAACGTTCTGTTATGAAATTTCGGAGGGACGTCAGGAGATCCTCTTTAGTGAGTGCCATGATGGTGTCCAGAGTGGTAGTGAAGGGCAGGCTCCTCACCTCCGCAGGAGAGAAGTAGCTGGATACCCCGTTGGTTTGAGCTTTTTTTGGCAGCATAGAGAGCAATGGTCAGTAAATGTAACTAGTGCCTGGGTAAGTACGTGGGCCTCCTAGGGGTCAGACCACTGGATGTACCCTCGGTAACGGCCCTAGTTAAAAATCTGCAAGGTGATCTGGTGCTCAGAGAGCTTATATGAGTAGAGTATGTTGTCACCCTTCTTGTAGCACAAATATAGATTGAGTGCCTGGAGCACAATTCACCTGTTGATATTAAAGAGGTGGGCTTCCAGAGGCCCCATTTTATAGGAGGATTCCCAGTGAGGGAAGCATATCAGGTTTCTTGGCAGTCTCTTGCTAGGTATGCAACGTTAGCTTAAAGTCCCCCAGAGAAAGGCATTTGCTGAGGTAGATTAAGTGCTCTCACTGTCTCAGGCAGCTATGTGGGGCAGAGGATCTCATTGGAAGGGCACGTGTGGTCGCAGCTCTGTCATCGCAGGTGCCATAATTCGGTCAAGCAAATGTAGTGTGGAGGTCCTGTCCAGTGTGCCAAGGGCAGGTCTCCTGAGAGCGTGACCCTTTTGCTCATGTTTCATTGGTTTCTGGGAGGGGCACTGCAAGGTGGACGCGGCAGCCATGGCAAGCTGGGGGGTCTCCACACACCCCAGCTGCACCACACCAAGAGACGCTGCACCAATGTCCCACCGCTCTCGCCTCGCGTCTGCTATCAAGTATGGAGGGTCTGTTGGAGGGGAAGACTGTTATTTGATCTTACTGTGGGAGGCTGTAGCAGTGTAGATTGCAGACACAGGCTTGTTCCGCAGTCTGCTATAGGTGTGGGGAGTCACGTCTGGTCTTCGCAGCTGTGCCTACATCAATCAGCTGTGTAGACCTTCCCTCCGTGAATTGGGTTTCGGTGGTTGGGAGTCATCTGAGGCTGCTTTTCTTTCCCATAAATATAGAAGAGTGGCTTTGATGGCAATTAACTATAAAATCTGTGTTTTGCTCGGCAGAGCCTCCATGGATCACAACCCACCGGCCATGTTGGTTGGCCAGACCCCTAGGGGCTATTTTTGAGAGAAACACATGTGATGTGTGCACGTCTTTGCAGGTATGAGTGTAGGACTTATGGTGGTCAAACGACTGTAGATTTGTTCCTAATGAAAGAGAGAGAAAGAGAGAGAGAGACAGTGACACAGAGAGAAAGGTGTTTAGAATCTTACCAGTCACCACATTATTGTTGTTCGAAAGAGACAGAGCATTTAGCAGGTGAGGTGCACTATAGAGAGGAATGGTTCCTCAAAGGGGATGAGGTGGCGATGGGACTCTAGGAAGAACATCAGCCAGCTGAATCCTAGGGAAATTTTCACTTATCAGACTTTTCATATCTTACCACTTTATATTTCCCATGGTGTGTGCCTTCTACTTAATGGGGGTGGGGTGGAGATGGGACTCCAGCGAGACCTTCAGCCAGCTGAATCCCGGGGAAATTCTCACTCATCAGACTTTTCATATCTTGCCACTTTACATTTCCCACAGTGTGTGGCTTCTACTCCCCCATGCATCAAGAGACTCTGCCAACTCCTACCATCAGGCTGCCTTCTGTGATACACTGAGGATCAATAGTGCCATCCCAAGAGCTTTGTAGTTTTTGTAATGTTTTACCACAAATTTGCCTATAAGGGTTGTCTACTCCTCAGTGAAATTTCTCTTCATCCTAAGAACTGATGTCTGCATCCTATTGGCAGACAGCGGTGGCTGCAGGACGTGAAAGCTGAAGAGGAAAAAAAAACAGATTGTACGATGTAGGAAGTATTTATGTTGTTGGAAGAGAAAGGGTCCTAAACGTGTATGATTCATTTCAGATTTATATAATTCTCTTATTCCTTTATAAGTGGAGCTCTCTGCTCCTATGGCAGAGGTCCCAATTGTACGCCTATTGCGGACCACTGGCCATGATTGCAGAGGTTCCACAAAGTGTGAAAACCATAAAATATGGTTGTAAAGTTACTTCTATTAATTTTGCAGTTGTGCAATATATTTACTCTAACTCCACCCCCTAAAATGAGGGCCTGGGGTCATGTAGTTTATACCTGTAGTAAATTCACTCTCAGGAATGGAGAATAACGTAAAGTAGTAAACTACTTCAAAGTATAAGAGTAAATTTACACGTGTAGATTTACTCACATGTATGTTCACCTTTGTGACTAGGCCCCCAAACCTGCTCTACTTGCTACATGACACTGTTCTCATGGCTTTGGATTTGCGGAGGAGCTGCCCCTGTTTAAATATAGTTGTGAAAGCTTTCTATACTGGTCTCACAAATGTGAATTTCGTGTATGAGCTTCCAGAAGTAACAAATCAGGGACATCTGTGCATGTTTATTAGCTTTAGTTACAGTATTTCCATACAAAGGCCCTCATTACGAAGTGGTGGATTTCAGGGTGGGGCATATCAGAAACAGAATTGCCAATTGTAGTCAAAATCTCCCTTTACCAAATCTGGACATTCCAAGTTTTAGTCCCCGAAAGAGAGGAATACATGTACAGACCCAGGACTACTGAGTGTCTTTTTCTGTAAGGACTTTTTCTACACGATCCACCACCTGCTCTAATCTGGTAGTAAATCTGAGTTGGGAGCTATAGTGAATCGCAGAGCTGTGATATTGGAGGATGGTTGTTGGCAGCTCTGCTGTGGTTGGCAGAGCATTTTAGGGTCCTTTGTGCTGTGGGAGGCAGTTAAAATGCTCCAAGCAGATCCTCTTTTCCCTCTGCTTCGCCCGGAGCCCATGAGGTTTGCCAGGTGTATTTCTTCCTCCATTAACCAGGCCTGATATTCCCACACCTGTCAAACCCTAGTGTGTTAACAGCAAACCACTTGGAACTGCTCTGGTCGATAAGCCCTCTAGGAATACCACCCCAGGTGACTCTTAGGGTCATTTTCACAATCACTTTGCGCCTCCTTGCTCCACATTAGCATAATTGTTTTACGCCAATGTGGTGTTACAGAGACAATTTTGTTGCGCCATATTTACAAAGTGTCCCTTTGTAACTCTTTGCACCACATTATGCCTGTGCCATTCTTAGCATACTTTTTAACACCTGCCTTAAACTTAAAGCAAATCACCAGCTAAATAAATATAGGAGTTTTAGGGCCAGATTTACAAGGCCCTACTGCCTCTTAGCAGCACACTAGTGTCATTTTCTTTACACACATGTGGCATTAAGGAGACCATGTTCCTTTGCTATATTTACAAAGTGGCACAATGCTGCATTGTGCCACTTTGCACCGCCTTGCGCCACATTATGGCCCTCATTATAACATTGGCGTTAAAAACCGCCTACCGCCGCGGCGACAGCCGCAAAAGACCATCACCGTGGCTACCAGTCATCTGTCATATTATGACCACAGCCAGATTTCTGCCAGAAGGATGGAGGAAATCCGGCTGTGGCCATGCCAGCAGATGGCGGTAAGGTGGCGCTGCTGAGAAGTAGTACGGCCTGGCTGTGTTCTGCTGGCGGACGCTGCTGGTGGCAGCAGGGCCGCATCCCGCATCCTGCCGGAGGACCCCCTGGACACAGGTAAGTGGGTGCTCCGACAGGGGAGGGGGTAGGTGGTGTTGTGTGTGGGGGGTGTGTGTATGTCTGTGTGTGCGTGTATGCAGGTGTGTGTTGCGTGCTGTATGTGTGGGCATGTTTGGGGGTGTGAGTGCGTGTATATTGAGTTGGGTGAATGCATGTCTGTGTGTGTGTATGCAACTGTGTGTGGATGTGTGTGTGAACGGATGTATGCATGCCTGGATGAATGTGCAAATGGGTGCATGTATGCATGTGTGAAGGGAGGAGCATGTGTGAAGGGGGGTCTGGAGAGGAAGGAGGTGGGGGGAACCTTTGGAGGGGGAGGTGCGGAAGACCCCTATCAATGACAGGGAAGGGATTCCCTGTCACTGATAGTGCCTACCGCCATGGTTTTCATGGCGGTAAGGAAGCCACAAAAACCATGGCAGTAGGCGGGGTCATAATCCTGCAGGCGGGCAAAGGATGCCTGCCGGACTGGAGATTGATGTCTCCAGCCCGGCGGATGTTACTGCCATGGCGGTCAGTATGGTACTTTGGCAGTTTGGCTTCAGCCAAACCGCCAATGTCATAATATGGAGGAAAGTACTGCCAGTCTGTTGGCAGTACTTTCCTCCATATTACCGCCAACCGCCGGGGTTGTAATGAGGGACTATGTCTGGAGCAGGCATAATGTATGCAAATGGGGGCGTTCCCCCACAGGGAGGCCTATAAAAATGATGCAGTGAAATTTACAACATTTCTCTGCACCATTTTTTGCGTCATTTTCAGCACCTGCTCAGGCGTAAACATTGGCACGCCCATTACATTCAATGGGCCTTCCTATACTTTTTAGGAGCAGCGCCACAATTCATGGCCCTAATCCTGCATGCTATTGCCTTAATGTGTGTTATGGTATGCCGTATTATAAATACGGTGCACACATGGTGTCATTTGAGGGGTGCAAGAAAAGTGGTGCATCACAGCTGATGGGCCACTTACTTGTAAATTTGGCCCTAACTTTCAAAAGAATATGACCACTGGGCAATTTTTGCACTGCAACCAGGGTTGATGAAACACATTCCATCACAAAGGGACATTTAGGTCAGAACTGCACACATCCTGCCACACCAATAGTAATGAGGTAGAAACTGACTTGTGACTCCTAGTTTAAAGCTGTCACGTTCTGGTGTGGCGGCTTCCTCAGTAAGCAGACCTCCTACCGGTGCCATTATTGTGATCCCTGAAACCGACAGTGGTCACAATGACACATCGTGTGGCAAACTGTGGTCCGACATGATAGAGACCTTGCAGTGGTCTGCGAACAGCTTTTCGCGCCTCAAAATGCCCATAATCTAGTAGAGAGCAACCTGTCAAACGTGGACAATTTACAGCGTGTGAATACTTCGCACAACCTGTCCCTAGGCACTAACCATTTAATGCTTTGTGACTAAAGAACGGCCACTAATCCCTAATCATTTGAGCAAATCTTTGTAAATCGAATTCGAGAGAGAATGCACCTTTTCCCCACCTTTGTTCTTAAAATTTGCAAATAATTTCAACTGGTGGAGATTCGTAATTGAATTGACTGTGAATAGAAGGTGTTTACAGAATAAGGCGTCGGATGTCAGGTCCTTTCCCTATGACTGGCAATGGAGTGATGCTGCAGCATCTAAAAATTCTTGAGGATGTTATGTGTTGTATTTAGTACACATCAGTCTTGCACAACAGTATGTCGTTAAGGGTTTCTAAATGTCACCGATTTGTGTACTTCATTTTGGAGCTACCAGACAACAGTGCTGTAAAATCCACGAGTGTGGCCATGTTTTGAACTCAAATCTCTCTAGGTTGTTAGAACATATTGCTCCTACCTCGCTCTATGCGCACAAATGTAGTCCTGTGCAATTGAGCCCCATAGATTCATCTGCTAGTTTAAATATTTACTGTTGCCCGGAAGAAGACAAATGAACAACGATTTTTCATGTTACAGGCAATTTCAAATAAAATAATTTACATAGATCGTTGTCGATAACTGTTCAGTTTGCTGCTTGTTTAGAAAAAAGGTTGCAGTAACAGTGAATGAGCTTGATGCTTTTCAGACAGGCATATAGATATCCATAGAAAACATGAAAACATGTATTACAGCTAAATATTTTTATTGCAGCATTGGATCTTCTAGAGGTCTACGTGTTTGTGTAAACAGAGAAAAGGGCAATAAGAATCTATGCAGACTATGGCATCGAGAAAAAAGAGTTGAAAAGAAACTGCCAATCGTGTAACTTAACAATGCATTCACTTAAACGTATGCCTTTGCCACGCATCTATTACTACGCAATGCCTTTACCATGTATTGCCTTTACAATGCAAGCTTTTACCACACATGCATTTACAAGGCAAGGTAACTATACCTAAGAGAAGTGAAATATATATATCTTATATAAGTATGCATATGTATATATATATATCATATATGTATATTTATATATATATTGGCAATAGCGTTTTTTTGTTTTTGTCCCCCCACCCCTCTCCCCTTGTGGATGGCATTTACCTTTTCCAACGAGGTGCTCCTCTGCTAGGCGACAGGACCCGGCGCTCTCACTTCCGGCACCGCCACGCCAACAGAGGACCGCCACACAGAATTACTGGTTGTAATTGTGTGGGCGGCCTTTTCTGGTGTGGCGGTGCCCGCAGCTGAACCGCCTATGCACTGCCGACCGCCGTGACGACTGCCAGCGGTGCAGATATCCACTGGTGGTCTTCCGGCGACCACGGCTGCAGCAGTCTTCGCAAAATGAGGTCCTCTTTGTTCATCTGTAAAACCTCCCGGAATCCTTTACCTTGGAGACATGTGTGGTGATACATTAGGTTTTAATCTCACTTATTCATGCTCAAACATAGAGATGTGAGTTAAGAGTTGCGTTTTGGTGCTACCTATGGTAGGACTTGAAAGCAATGATGATAATATGGTTCTCATAATGTAAGACTGTCTTATAATACTAAGTTGTAGACACAAAGGAGAAGAGGATGATTATGGTATATGAAGGCACATACATATTTGAGTCCATAATTGATGAAGGATGTACAATGCCCACTTGGACATAATCTTGAATTACAACAGTGTAATCCTGCAATAATGCGCATGGACATATACAATGCTCCATCATGCCATGATGTAGATTCTATAATTGTGTGAATGAATTTCAGTGTTGCATTATGTATCATTTAATGAACTGATTCTTCCACAAAATTTTAACATTGTACTCCAGGAAATCCTTTTGTCAGCTTTTTATTTGAAAGAAAAAGTGCTTCCACCCCGACGTGTTTCGACCAACAAAGGTCTTGATCCCAGGTAGCCATTGTCTCTATCCACCACACTTTATATAGTCTTCTCTTTCTAACATAGTTGTTGCATTCTGGGACATGTGGTTTTTCAATGTTATTTTACTGCATGCAATTTCATTGTGTACCAATTTTAATAATTCTTAATAATTATAACATTTCATAATACTTATCACATCCCTTATAGCATTTTCCTAACATTTTTTAACCCTTAACATGTGAAATCTTTCACCATATATTGCTTACATGCCGTATTTTTCCACTTTATTTTCATTTACATTTTACTTTATATTTTTTTGTATTTTTATCTCTTTTTGAACTAATTCTTTATTATTATTATTTCATCGTCAAAGCAATAGGGAATTCAAAAGCCAATTTTATATGTCCAAGATACCACCTGTTGACAAACATACCTTTCCCTAACTTACTCACTTTATGTCCTCATATACAATAAATAACACACAATAATACAGAAAAGCAAATACCTTTTTAATCTTTGCTCTTAATTGAAAACAATTCTAATCAATCTTTTTACAGCAAATTTCCATATAAGTGTGGGAATGGACGACAATATTGTTACCATGTATCCCCAGTGTTGTTAAAACTGTGATTTTCCTAGGCGCCAATATATACAATCTATAAAAAAACTTCTCTTTTCTTTTTCATTCTCTATCAATTTATATATATCTTAAGGAAATTACTGAATAGTTTTTCCAGTTGTTTATCCCTTCTACTTATTCTCCATTCATTTCCTCATAAGTGTACAAAAAGTTCTTCATCGGCATTCAAACCAAATGGAATCTTAGTCCGTAATTTAATAATATATCTGGATTTCAAACAATGCAATTTTAATGTTCTATTGCCCCCTCTTTCATTGTTGGGGACATGAGCTACTCCAAAATAATGTATTGCCTGCCAATGTTTTTCATGACACTGCCTTTGATGTTTCACTGTTGCGTAACTCAAATCATTGTTAACAGCTCTGATATGCTCTAATATTCGTTTTTTCAATTTGCAGATTGTACTTCCTACATATTTTAAACCACACCCACATTTCAATACATGTACCACATAAGTTGTCTCACATGTTATTTTTTGGTTAATCTTCAATGTGTGTCCCATGGTATCTTTCACTACTTTTCTGTTCTCACCAATTTGACAGGCCTTACATTTCAAACACTTGAAAAATCACATATTTTCTTTATTCAACCATGTTTGTGGTACTTCTTCAACAAAGTGACTTTTCACAAGTTGATCTTTTATAGAAGGTGCTTTCATATAAGTAATCTTTGGTCCTGTTCCTACCAAGGATCCACTTTCTGAATCATTGCGTATTAAATTCCAATGTTTTTTCAAAATCTTTGAAATTTCATTGTGTTCTTTATTGTACGTCATTATCATTCTTATATCATGATCTTCTTTGATCTAAGAGTTGTTTTGTAATTTCTTCATCAAGGTATGTTCTCTTCATGTTTTTTTGTGCTCTCACTATCCCGATTCTGATATGTTGTTGATTATATCCTCTTCTCATAAATCGATTTTTTACCTCCTCACATTGTTCTAAGATTACAATATCTTCTGAGCAGTTTCGTCTTGCTCTTAAGAATTCACCATAAGGTATACTTTTCAATAAACTTTGTGGATGAAAGCTCGTACCATGTAGAAGGCTTTGTTGAGGTAGGCTTTCGATACATAGTTGTATGTCAAGTTTGATTATGAATATAAACTTTGATATCCACAAATGCTGTCTCCTTCCTGTTTGTTTTGTATGTGCATTTTAAGCCAATCTCATTAGTATTCAAGATCTCAATATATTCCTGAAATTCACTCTCTGTTCCCTTCCAAATAATGAACAAATCATCAATAACTCTTAGCCATAATAGTATGTTCTCCATATATTAGTTTTCATCCTCCCTCCAAGCCACTTCCCTCTCCCACCAACCCATGGTGAGGTTGGCGTAGCTTGGAGAGAAGGAAACTCCCATAGCTGTACTTTGTGTTTGCAAAAATAGCTGATGACTTAACATGAAGATATTATTGGTGAGACACATCTCAATCATAGTCAACAACATCTTTGAGTGTTGTAGTTCTTGAATATTACGATGTCTCAGAAAATAATCCATAGCCTTCAGACCCACTTCATGTTTAATGGATGTATACAAAGATACCACATCCACTGTTACCAATAAATATTAATATTAATCCTGCCAAGTGATATCTGTGAGTATTCTTAAAAAATCACCTGTGTCCTTAACATAGGAACTCAATGTTGGTACCATGGGTGCCAAATATTAATCAATGTAGGATGACATATTCTCATATATGGCACCGCAACTTGACATAATGGGTCTATCTGGTGGATTTCTTAATGTCTTGTGTATCTTAGGCAAGAAATAAATTGTTGGAATAACTGGAAATTCATTATATAGATAATGATATTCATTTTCATTAATCAAATTCTCATCTCGCCAATGTTTTTAACATATATTCCAATTTTTTAATCAGATCATCAATAGGATTCTTTTTTAATCTTTGATAATTACTCTTATTGTTCAATTTTCTTTATGCCTCACATTTGTAGTCTTGTGGATTCATAATAACCATATTTCCTCCCTTATCCACTGTTTTTATTTCTATTGTTTTGACCGATTTAAGATGTCCCCGGGCTTGTCTTTCATCTAATGTTAAATTTTCCTTTCTACCCTCCTGATATTTCTTTTTTAGTTTGTCTAGATCGTTCACAACTAATTCATGAGAAATATCAATTTTATTAACAGGATTTAAAATTGGACAAAACTTAGATTGTGCTTTCAAAGAGCTATATTGATGTTGATCAGTTCTTATATCTAACATTTCCAAAAGTTATCTTTCTGAAAATTCTTCTTCATCTAAATTATGTGGTGGTGGTGAGATCATAGCATATTTGTAGATCCTGTATCTGTTCAATATTCAAATCCATGTCCTTAATTCTCTTTTGTCCTTCATGGTCTTTTCTCATATCCTTATTAGCAAAAATATTTTTCAATTTCAGTTTTCTCACAAATTTGTATATGTCAATTCGCAAATTCTGCATAGTGTATCTCTGGACAGAAGGACAGACCTTTATTTAACACCTTCCTTTCTTCTGTTGTTAACTCATAATTCGATAGATAGCGACAATGGCTACCTGTGATCAAGACCTTTGTTGGTTGAAACGTGTCAGGGTGGAAGCACTTTTTCTTTCAAATAAAAAGATGACAATAGGAATTCCTGGAGTGCGATGTTCAAATTTTTTGAAGAAATATATTATATACATGTTTACAGATATATATATTCACTTAAAAAAAAAACAAAGGTTAAAAGGGCGTTATAGTTAGGTTCTGAGTTTACTCGCACAAAACCAGAGAAATTCAGCAGTTACAGTTATTTCAAGTAGCTATAACTCGCACCCTAAGGTAACTATTGGTCTGTAGGGGGAGCCTGAAGGCCCCTGCGGTGTCAGCCAGCTCTCCGCCTCCTGCGGGAGCTAGCAGTGCTTTTTGCAGACAGGGGGCTGCTAAATATGCAGCTCTCTGTCTGCAAAAGCAATTGTTTCCTCCGTTATCCTGCCACCATGCCTGCGAGCAGGGAAACAGAGGAAACCTCCGCTCCCAGCAAGCAAGAGCTTTTCGACAGCTCTCACATGCTGGGAGCGAGTGTTAGCTCTGTCAAAGCTCCTGCCAAGTCAGAACAAAAAGCTATATTCCAGGGGTCGGCACCCTGGGATATAACAGGAGCTGGCCCTGGAGGGTGGCAGTCACCAGGGCCATCTCAAGGGGGGGGGCCGCACTGCCCGCTCCATTGTTGTATTTGAACCGGGGAGATAGTGGTCTCTGGGCCAGAGGTCCCCAACAGTCCCACTTCATTCTTTTATTTCAACCTCAGGGAGGTGTTGGTCCCCGGGGCTGCTGGGAGGCAGCGCGGCTCCCCTGGCATGCAATTCAGTATTTACCCTGGGAAAGTGGCTGTGCCTGGGGCTGCAGGGGAGGAGGCATCATTCCCATGCATTAATTGAAAGTTAGCTCCTGGGAGGTGGTGGTCCTTAGGGCTGCAGCAGGTGGGCGGGCTTATGGCCCGCCTCGTATATAATCAAAATAGCCCTGGGGAGGTGGTGGTCCCCAGGGCATGGGGGAATCCACAGGACCCCCTTATAAATAAACCATTTTGTCCCAAGGAGCTGGTGGTCTCCAGAGTGCGGGGGCTGCGCGCCCCCCCACTTACATTTGAGCTGAAGCCCCAGGAGGTGGTGGTCCCCAGGTCATAAATAAGCACGGGGTCGTGTGCCCCTCCTTTATTTTTACATGCCCCCGGGACCTGGCCCACTCTGGGGCTTTATTATAACAAACGCAGTAGACCACGCTTATTTTTTCTTTAATTTTTGCCACAGACTTGCGACTCCATAATGAATTTTCAGATTTTTTTTAAAAAAAATGCTTTCTTTGCCCTCGGGGTTCCCTCTGGGACCCCAGAACCTGAGCTAAGGGGTCAGGATGTTTGTACCCTGGCCCCCTTTCTTATTTTTGCACCTTTTTTTTCAGGAACTCGGCGGAAGCCAAGTGCCAAGATGGCTGCCAAGACTTCGTTGCTAAAGTGTTGGTAGCCAATTAGATGTTAGCACAAGATCAGGAGGGCTTGCAAAGCCTTTGCGCCTCTAGATATCTATATTTCTTTTCTTTTAATATCTCAAAATCTACTGGATATATACCAAACAACAACAAGCATTTGCAATGCAATAGGTCTTGCATTTGCTTGAAATAGAGCTATTGGTGCCGCAAATGCATAACTGGACTTGTCTTGCCACATAAATTGGTCAACCCTCCTGCATAATTTGGTCCTCTCTGCCACCACATAATTCCAGTGGCCCTGCATATAACTAAAGCAGTTCAATTTACCTTCTTCTTATATCTGCAGCAAAAATGAAAATGTGACCATTATTTATTATATATTTTGATTTTATTATTTTGGGGTTCCCACCAACCTAGTGTGGGGACTCAGAGATGACATAAAGACAGGCAGAGCACATCTTGCAGTGAGTTATGGGCAAAAATGTTTTGTAAAAGGAATGCATGACAAAACATTATGGTGTGAGTTGGCAAGTGCACAGAATATTGTAGTATCATGACTATAATGCTCAGAACAGCCCCTTAAGGGCACCACTATAAAAATAACATTTGCAGGAAACATGGTCATGCAACCATATAGTCAGCCCCTAAAGGGCATAACAACATAAAAACAGAATAGCAAAAAGTAATTCAACGTAACCATATATGTAACCCCTGGAGAACGCAGTGCCTTACACATTTTCAGGCCAACTGCAATACTACTTCAAACAAGGCCCTTAAAACACAAACTACTCCCAGCTGTAAAACTAAAGTTCCAGCCATGCAAGAGCTTAAAAAGACATTGAATGGTGGGAGAGGTTACTATTTTGGGGTCCCCCCAACAGAGTGTGGGGACACAAAGATGACCTAGACAGAAAAAGCACATTGTGCTGAACGGTTTAGGTATCGGTCTCATTGTCGTAGGACCACCACAGGCTGAGTAATGAGCAAAAATGTTTTATAAAAGAAATGCCCCGCAAAGCATTATGGGGCGAGTTTCCAGAGTGCATTAAAAATTATAATATTGGTTTGCCACTGTGCCAGGAGAGCCACTATAAGGATTGCTGTGTTTTTCTTTTTTAAATGCTCCAATTTGTATATTTTTCAAATGCTAAACTACGTAAGTCAGATTGAAGTCACCCTATTTGAAGCTTCACGTAGTCATGTAAAGCGCTCCTCTGATCTTCTTTGCTCTATATGAAACTTCACGTCCTCATGTAAAGCACTTCTCCGATCAAGTTTGCGATATGTGGAACTTTAAAATAAAATAAATAAATAAAAAAGAACCCCCCTGTAGCTTGCAGCCTTTGTGTGCAGACCCCACAAAGAAACAGCGGCATGCCAAAAACAAGGAAGAGAAAGAAACAACACAGGGCTTACAGCACGAAGCGGCGAGGCCAAGAAGAAAGTAGTGCACCACACTAAGGTATACGGCAGACTGTAAAATAATCCATTTAACAGGGTCAGTCTCCAAGACGGTAAAAATACAGTCCCCCGGACAAATGTAAAGCATTTACCTATGAAACCACGAGAATTTTGAAAGACAGGCCAAGGAACAAATGAAAGTGTTGGAGGTATGATGGGTGTGGTGCGAACCAGCAGATGTCGATTACAACATGTTCAGAGACAGTGCTTGCGCCCTGCCTAGGCATGATCTAAAAAGGCTTCTTTATGGACCAAAAGATACCTTTCTGCCAAATTTGGTGAAAATTTGCTAAACAGTTTGGGCTGTATTCATGTTCAAAATCCCTATGGGAATTATAATGGGAAACCCACTTTTTTTGATCCCCCCCTTTTTCTCAGCCCGTGCTTTATGGATCTCCCTGAAACTTTCGATGCCCAAGATTCTCTAGAACACTTTTTTTGCACAGTTTTTTCATCAAAAGTTTTACTGCAAATATTAAATTGCTATCACCAAGGATGTTATCAAAGAAGTCATGAGTGCTGTAATTTGTCGGGTAGTTAGCAGTGCATGGCAAGGACACGAGTTATAGCTACCTTAGGGCATGAGTTATTGTTACTTGAGATAACTCTAGAACTAGTAAATTTCTATTGTTTGGTATGGTTAAAACGTGAGCCTAAATATAACGTCCTTGAAATCCTTTGGAAGCACATTTATACTCCATTTGCGAAGAATTTGCATTTTTTTTTACACAAATTCGGCACAAAACAAACTCCATATCTATATTTTGACGTTAGACATGATTAACGTAAAAATATTGGAGTTTGCACCACTTTCTAGATGCGTGAACCTACCTTGTGTCAATGAGATGCAAGGTAGGCATTCCCATCTAAATAATGGTGCTAACTCCATAGCCCCATATTTATCCCCATGTTAACATGACGCACGGGTGGGTGGAGGGGCTAAATAATGGTGCAAAGCTTGCTTTTCACCAATATTTAACGCCAGGGTCAGACCAAGCATTAGGGGACCTGTGGACCCATTTCCATGGTTAAACGCAATGGAATGGGTCTAGAGGTGCCCTCCTCAAGCCCCAGGAACACCCCCACCCACACCAAAGGGACACCGGAGGATGGGGGACTCCATCCCAGGTAAATAGGGTAAGTAGAGGTAAGTATTTCTTTAAAAAAAATTAAAGTGCCATTGGGGGCCCAACTTTTGGCACCCTGCATGGCACAGGGTACAATTGCCATGGCCAGGGAATGTTGTCCCCTGTGCTGGCCATTGGGGTTGTAGGCATGACTCCTGTCTTTTCTAACACAGGAGTCATGTGGTATGGATGGTTTTGCATCAGAAAATCACGCTAGGCCGGTTCGAGGCATTTTATTTGCCTCAAACCAGGGAAATGTCATTTTTTGGTACAAAACCCCCTTCTCCCATACCACCACCCACACCGGGCTAAAGACTTTTTTTTTTTTTTTTACTTTAGCGCACCCTTTGCACTGGTTTGTGCCATTCCATAAATATGGCGCCCGGTTGCCGCTCAGGAATGGTGCAAGCCGGTGCTAAACTTTTTGAAGCAAAACTGCATTAGAGCAATTTTGCATCAAAAAGTATAAATATGCCCCTTGGGTTTTTAAGTTGATTTCTATGTTTTGTATGTGTTATTTCCTAACTATAACGTCCCACTAACCTTTGTTTTTTTCAGTGAATTTTCATGGCTTTTTTCACATATAATAACTTCAATTACTATACCTTAATCCAACCACCGTAAATCTATTCCATAATGTTTCAGAAATTATAGAAAACACAAATTTGTATTTATAGGGATGCGAAGGCTCCATGAACACTCCAGATCTCGTACTGAGATCTGATAGGCTGGCAACACTTCAACAAGCAAGTGTTGGCAGCCATGTGAACCCGAGTCCCAGAGAAAAAGTAAAAAATATAAGAAAAGCAGCCAGGGCAGGGACACCCTGACCCCTTAGCCCTGGTGTCCCAGAGAGACCCCCGGGCTTATAAAGCATTTTTATACAAAAAAAGATTTGCCACAGATCTGTGGATACTCTAGAAATTAAAAAAACACAAGCCTGGTGTCCCGCCAGGTACCGGGTGCAATGAAATTTTGTATGGTCCTGCAGCCCTGGGGACTGACAGCTCCACAGAGAATTAAACAAATATAAGGCAGGGGGGCCCTTTGGCCCTACCCCCTGCAGCCCCAGGGACCACCACCTCCCTGGGGCTTTAAATTAATAAGATGAGGGTGGCTGCCAGGCTCCCCTCCACAGCCCTGGGGACCACCACCTCCCTGGGGCTTTTATCAAAATGAATGTGGGGGTATGCCTAACCCCCACAGCCGGGGACCGCCACCTCCCTGGGGCGTTACACAAATATAAGGGGGGACTCCTGAAGCCCCAGGGCCACCACCTCCCTGGGGCTTTAACCTAATATGAAGCGGGGGACGTGTGCCCCAGGGAACACCACTGCCCAGGGGATTTAAGCTCATATGATTCGGGGGCCGTGCTCCCCATAGCCCCAGGAACCATCACCTCCTTGGGCTTTAATCTAATAGGAGGTGGGGGTTGCACGTCTCCCTCACAGCCCTGAGGATGACCAGCTCCCCGGGGCTACAATTAAAGAGTAAAGGGGGTCTGTCACTGACCCCCGTCCCTGGGGACCACCACCTTCCTGGGGCAATGCTTGTTGGAAGGGGGCCCCCCTCATGGAGCAAATAATGGCCCTGGGGACCACCACCTCCCAGAGCTGGCTCCTGCTCTGGCCCAGAATGCCCACCACCAGGACATAGATGTCTGCTTTCTGACAGCGGGAGCAAATATGCATGCAGGGAAACAGTTGAAAACATTGCTACAACAAGCAGGGAGCTCCTGTGTAAAGCAGCTCCCTGCTTATGGTAGCAATGCCGGCTCACTCAGGAAGTGGGGAGCCAGCTAGAACCGCAGAGGTCTTCAGGCTCCCCTGTGGTCTCTGTCTTTCTTCCCATAAAGGGATGGAAAAGAAAGAGTGAAAAATTGTCATTGCAATGGTCTCTCCATACTTCAAAGAGTAAGACTAGCAAAATGTTTGGTACAAATGTTAAGGTTACATTTAGATGCAGAGTGGAACACAGTCACTTCTGGCCAATTGGTCAAGTTTTTGTGCTCTTACTCAGTAGGATTAAGGTTTGAATCCTAGTAGTGCTTGGCAGTGTGTTTGTTTATTTACTAATATTTTGACTGTTAAACCTTCCTAGTGAACATTCACATTTCTTTCCAATCACATGCGTGGGTTGACTGTCATAGGTATGTCTGGAAGCATCACAGTAAGGAATCACCTATTGCCTAAAGGTTAAGGTCACCGACTCTTGCACTGAAAGTTGAGGGTTCTGCTCCAGGTGTGTCTGTGATAATTTTCCTTCTTTATTTTCTTTTAAACTTCAAAGGTTTAAGGCTTATACTGAAAGGTGATCTCACTCTTTTTAATTGACAAATAAATATTTATTTTCAATTTGTCCAGAAATATCTCACAATTAGTGTATCATTCATCGAAGCCTAAAAAATTTTCTATCTATCTCTCTCTCACTCTCTTTCTCTCTCTTAATTTCTCTTCTTCAATCTCTTTCTCCCACTCACACACCCTCTCAGACCCTTTCGGACCCACTCACAAACCCACTCAGGCACTCACGCACCCACTCACAGACCCACTCAGACCCTGTTGCACCTACTCACAGACCCACTCAGACCCTGTTGCACCCACTCTCAAACCCACACAGACTCTCACACACACACTCACAGACCCACTGAAACCCTCATGCACCCACTTGTAGAGCCACACAGACACTGGCACACCGACTAAGAAACTGACACACCTGCTCTCACACCCAGACAGACACTCTCTCAGCTGCGCACGGTCTGGCTACAGGCCTGGCCTTGCAGCCAACCCCTGCCGTGCATGGCTGAAGGCCATGCACAATGCAAAGTTGGGTGCTTATCATGGGTTGACCTGCTGCCAGGCCCTGCGGCCTTTAGCTGTGTGCGGTGGTGGTTAGTTTAACGTATAATAATAAAAATTACTATACGTAAAAAAAAACATAGCAACTCACTGAAAAAAAACAAAGGCTACAAGGACGTTATAGTTAGGCTCACATTTTAAACATACCACACTATAGAAATTCACCTGATGTAGTAAGAGTTATCTCGAGTAACTATGACTTGTGCTGTAAGGTAACTATAACTCGTTCCCTCGCTATGCACTGCTAATTACCCCACAAATTACAGCACTCATGACATCTTGGATAACATCATTAACAATATCAATGAAATATTTGCAGTATAATATTTGACGAAAACGGTGCATAGCGGGGCGTGAATTATAGTTACCTCAGGGCACGAGTTACAGTTACTCTTACAGGTTTGGTACATTAAAAATCACATTCTTTACAAATCTTTGTTGGACATACCAGCAGCACCCAGGCCAAATGCTCTTGTCCACAACAGAAATCAGCTTCTCCTGCAAGGAATGCTTGTTCCTTCCCCGCTCTTCCTGCAGGACTCTCCAAACCTTTCAAGGCAAGGAAAACAGTTCCTCTTCATATCAGATTGTAGCTTTGGGAATCTGGCTGTCAGGCAGACAGCAGCTCTGGATGTGCAGACGTTTTCTGGGTACTCTGTTGCGCAAACTCTCTTTTGTGGAAGACAACTTGGAATTGGAACACGTGGGTCAACAATTTCCACTTTTATGCAGGGGTGGCAGACAGTCCATGTGTATTCGGTGTAAGTTATAAGCTTGCAATTGTTTTTTTAGTTCCAGTATGCTGGGACACAACATCAACCCTCAATAAGTTAATAGACTTTTGTCTTTTAAAAAGGACAAATATGCTTTTAATACACACACTAAATTATACATTATTATTATTACACAATACAATACATGCATTAAATTACAAATACATATACCAGATATATGGAAATAACTTTGGTGACACCCCCATATCACATTTAACATCTAGTGGGTCATGAACCCCATAATCACAATACTCTCTACCTAAAACAGATACAACATCAAAATAGAAGGGAAGCATTATTTCAAATAATGTAGGTCTACTGGTTTTGTTGGACAAGTTACTTACCTTTAGTAACACTTTGTCTGGTAGAGCCTCTATCTAGTCTCAGATTCCTTACATTACATTAGAATATACCCCAGGTGTCAAGCTGGATCTGGAAACCTTTCGAGCAGGACCTCTTCACAGCGTTAGGTGGAGTCACTTGACTTTGTGTCAGGAGCACCAGAAAGGACATGCGAGTTGGCTACATTGGCACCACCCCAGCGTGCCAACATCAATTACTTTTCATGACCTTTCCATGCCAGGGAGGGTTCGTGAGGAATCTGTGGCTAGACAGAGTCTCTACCAGATAAAGCATTGCCAACGTAAGTAACTTATAATCTGATAGAGGCTTCTAGCCACAGATTCCTTAGCTTAGAATAGATCCCCAAGCAATGCATTGCTTACCTTAGAATAGATTCCCAAGCTATACCACCCTGGAAGTGGGTCTGCAAACAGATGTAGACCAAGACATCTTGGAGGACCAAACAGGTGAAGTGACCATCAGAAAGGACCTGACTGTCCAGAAAGTCGTATTTGGTAAGTATGTGCAGAGATGCCCACGATGCCACCTGACAGGACATGAGCTCTGCATGTCTACATAGTGGTTGCAGTCTTCGCTTTGTTGGAATAAGCATGCAAGCCTTCAGGGGGTTGCTTCTTGGCCAGTTCGTAGCAGATCTTAATGCAGAGTACAATCCATCAAGAAACAGTTCTTTTCTGTAAAGACTTTCTTTTCCTCTCCCTAATAAACCCAGTGAAAAGTTGATCGTCCACCTGAAACGCTCAGGTGAAATTAATGTAAAACCAAAATTCTTGATTTGTGCCCAGTCAGAGGAGTCTCTCCTCCTCTTTGGAAGGCAGAGGCACAGCAAAGAAGGTAGGCAAGGTGAGGGTCTGGCCCACATGAAAAGGTGTCACTACTTTTGAAAGGTAAGAGGCATGAGTTCTCAACACCAGTTTATCTGGAAAGAATCATGTTGTTTAAGGAGGGTGCACAGAAAGTGCTTGCAGTTCACTAACCCTCCTGGGTGATGTAAAGAAAACCAGAAAGGCAGTTTCTATGGCCAAAAATAAAGAGGACAATCGTGTAAGGGTTCAAAGGGTGCACATATCAGGAAAGTTAAAAGCAGTTTCAGATCCCATAGGGGCATATTGAACGGTTTGCAGGTGATCCAGCAGCCACTACAATGCAGATATGGCAGATACCTTTTACCTGTGCTTAAAGCAAAGCTTTGCCGGGCTAAAGAAAGAACTAATAGCTCCTGACAAAGGTGCAGAAAGGGGATGAGCTTTTTTGTTCGTGTACCAAGCCACATATTTCACCAACGACAGATGCGTACTGTCTTGGTTGAGGGACATCTAGCTGCCACAATGACATCACAGACTTCAGCAGGAAGGTCAACAAGTGTCAATTACTGTCGCTCAATCTCCATGCATGAATGCATACATGGCGGCAGACCATGTGCCTGTTTAGTGCAAGACCCTGCCCTGTTGCTGTGACAGAAGTCCCTCCTTAGAGGGCAGCCTTATGGGAGAACCTATGCTCATTCTCAGGAATTTGGCATATCATATTCTCTGTGTTAAATATGGGATCACAAGAAAAGCTTAGGTCCCCAGTTGTTCCTGTTCTTCTTGAGAAGTCTGAGCAGGAGTGGTATTGGTTGAAAGTCATACAGAAGACCTAAGCTCCACTCAAGATGAAATGTGTCTCCGAGCATGATTAAACTTGGAAACTCCAGCAAGCAGAAGTACTGACATTGCACGTTTTTAGCTGTCGAAAATAGATCTAAACAAGTTTCAAACCAAATTCTGAAGAGACCTTGCACCACCTCTGGATGGAGCTGCCATTTGTGATCCACTAGGAATGAATGGCTAAGTTCTCTGCTCTGGCGTTCAAAGACCCTGCTAGATGCTGAATTACCAGGGAAATGCCCTGATGTTTCAGCTATGTCCAGAGGTGGAGAGCTTCCTGACATAGGGTCTGTGGCCCAATTGTCCACTGCTGGTTGCAAAACAACAAGGGGGTGGGATTGTCCGTCAACACCTGAGCAGCCTTCCCTTGATAAAAGTAAGAAAGGCTTTCCATTTCAGTTGGACTGCTCTCAGGTCCAACAGATCCAACAGGTTTATGTTGATTTGAGACTCCCAAGACGGCTGCCCCAGTCCAAGAGTGACACATCCCTCACTACAGTCAGCTATGGGTGGGGAAGGGAGGGGGTCTGTCACTGACCAAATTACAGTTTGCCATCTACTACTACAGGTCTTCTGCAGTTCTCTCTGCTATCGATCAGGACTAAATCAGAGAGATTACCCTGACACTGCACCCAATGGGATAGAGCCTGCATATGCCAGTCTGCTTGAGTCACCAGCACGATGCAGGAGGCCATGGGGCCCAGCAGCCTCAAAGTCAGTTTCACCTAAATACAGCACTGGAATGATGACCCGAGTATTGCCATTCTGGAGGATACTCCCAAAACTGCATTGTCTCCAGGATAGTTCAGGTGAAAGTGAGCGTTTGAGAGGGAGTCAGGTTTGACTTTGGCACGTTTATAGTTAACCACATTGAATGCAGGTCCACTTTATTCTGGAGGTGGTAAATAACTGCCTGGGGTGAGCCTGCCTTTAACAGCCAACTGTCGAGGTAAGGGAAGACAGGATCCCCTGACCTCCGTAAGTGTGCTGCAACCACCGCCATAACCTTAGTTTACACCCCAGGAGTGCTGGTGAGGCCAAAAGGGAGAGCAGCCAACTGATCATGTTCATGACTCACTGTAAATTGCAGGTAGCATTTGTGGGGAGGCAGGATGGGAATATGGAAGTAGGTGTCCTGCAAGTTCAATGGTTCCATCCATTCTCCAGGGAAGACAGGCCTGAGCTAATGTGAGCATCTTAAATTTGTCCTTCTTCAGGAAGAAATTGAGAGGGCACAGGTTAAAAATAGGGTGAGGGGCTCCTTCCTTCTTGGGTACCAAAAAGTAGCAGGAATATCAGCCAAGACCTACTTCTTGATGCTGGCACCCTCTTGGCAAAAACTTCCTGACAGAGCAGGGAGAGGTGGTCCTCTGTCAGCAGGTAGAGGGATGGTGGCACGGTTGAGGGTTATGTAGCAAAGGCATTGAGTAAATCTGTTTAACAAACTGAGGTACCCACTTAGCTAATGTCATGGACTGCCAGCAAAGCAGGTGATGAAGGATCTTGCCACCAAATGAGTCCCTATGATGGTAGGAGGGCAAACTAAAGTGGTTTTGTGGCAATGGGGAGTGGCAGACTAGCTGGACCTCTGGCTGTGTGACACATAAGGCCTTTGGGACCCACATGCACACCAAAGGAATGGGGAGTCTGTTGGCTTTAGAGTCTGTGCTGGAATGGATGTGGTTGGTAGCACCTACCGTAGCCATGGAAGGGACAAAAGGCAGAATGGGGTTGGTGTGGTGACATGGAGAGACCCAGTACTGGGCCATGTCTCAACTGTTTTTAAAGCACTCCAGCGCTGAGTTTACCTTGTCTAAAAAGAGAGAAGTGCCAACAAAGAACATGTCCATGATAGATGCCTGGATATCCCCTGACGTGCCAGCCTACCTCAGCCAGATGTGGCTTCTAAGTGCAAATGCTATCATTCTGCCTAGGAAATTGGTTGTATCCAGTCAACAGGGAATGGTGAACTTTCCTGCATTCCTGCCATCAGCAACTGCTTCGGAGAGTATGACTTGGGCCTCCTCTGAGACCATGGACAGAACTTGAACAACTGAATCCTAAACTGTCTGAGTGTATTTGCACATCTTAATGCCAAACATATACAGTCTCTTGGATTTCCTATCTGGTACAGTGCTAGAGAATGTGCCAAGGTTAACTTTGGAAGTTGAGCGTGGACAGCCAGGCTCCTAGGGGTGGGGTGCTGGGTGAGGAATTTTGGCTCCCCCAGAGTGGACTGATGGTGGTAGACAATTGTCCTGTGCACAGGTACTCCGGGCAGGGCTTGACCCGGCCTTGAGCAGCGCATCTGTGAGGGTTTCATTAAAAGGTAGAAGAGGTTATGTAAGGGTGACTCTCAGCTGAAGCACCTCTGCTCTTTTGTCAAGACATTTGTCTTGACTGCCACTGAAAGTAGTGTAAGGTCGAATATCTCACCCACCTTCCCCACCACCATGGCAAAGGAAGCCCCTTTCTCTGTAGCCACACTAGGAAGAGAGACCAGGTTAGTATTTGGGGAGGTGTTCAGACCACTGACATTCCCCATTTCCTCATACAAGTCATCTTTGGCCTCGTCAATGGTGTATCCATAAGATACCTCAGATCCTCCCCAATCATATTCCTCTTTAGGCCTGTCAGAAAAAAGGGAGGCACTGGCTCTGACTCAGAAGGTTGAGTTCTAGCTGGCATGGGAGTCACTGCCGTGAGATACTGATCCGGCTCTGTTTCTGAGTATGGTATCAGTATGGGGTTGGTGCTGCTGTGGGTCATCAGCGGCGGGAACAACTTTGCACGAATGGGGTCCTGGAAAGGTCACAGTCTTATGATCAGAGTCATTCCACATCCAGAACCAGATCCAAGGGGCCCGGCAGATATCCAGTGGGGCCACCTGCCAAACGCATGAGGCATAACGGCCTTCCAGAAGGGTTGGCCTTCCCAAAATGTAGGCGCATGGCCTCACAAAACTCATGGTGTTGGGTGGGGGCTGCTCCGGCTCCAGGAAATTCAGGGAGCATGAAGCGGACCCAGAGGCAATCTCCGCATTGGAGCCGGACCTAGAGTGACGTTGTTCCCGTGCCGCATCTGAAGATTTAGACCAGCACAGTCAAAAGCAAAGGTCCTGTCACCAATGAATCAGTGTAACATAATGTTGAATCTTTATTGTACTGAAGCACTGTGCTATGAATCCGTCACAACTGACAGACCAGTGAATCCAAGACAAAAAATGATTTCAAACTCTAAAGGAAAGTAAATATTATATTGATTGCGAAATAATCATAAATTAGACGCACCTCAACCAGTGTAACTTTCCACCTGTGTAAAAGCATCAAACAGATGTAACGTAAAGTGCCCCGTGATCAAAGAAACAATTACCTAATATAAAGTAATGATAGTCCAAATTGTTGAGCCTATTTAAATAAAATAGTACAAATGTAAAAGTAATAAAACTCATCTAGTTACCCAAAGGAAGGCCACATTCATTTGCAAACCGAACTCCCAATACCTTACCTATTAACTAAAGGCAAACGTCCAAAACCAAATGTAAGTAAATTAGTAAGTAATTTAGTGAGGAAATTATAGGAGGTAACTCTCAAGTCATGTAAGTAGACAGTATAAAATCCAAAGTCACTACTTGAACTCTATGTAATACCAGGTAACAGCTAATTAAGGGATGATACGAATGGTATACATATAAAAGAAAATTGTGTGTCTCAGGTAACAATCATTATTATTCCTGCATGTGTTCTAATTATTCGAGAATAGGTTAGTACAGAAGACAAAGGCCCTCATTATGATCCTGGTGGTCTGGGCCAACATGCTGGCAGTGGCGGCCCAGACCACCATATAATGAACCGCCCTAAACCCCACGGCGGAATACACCGCCACCGCCAGCGGAAACGCTGGCGGGGGCGGTGTATTCCAATCCGACAGGGCAGCGCTGCAAACAGCGCTGCCCTCCTGAGAATGATACCCATTCCGCCAGCCTTTTCCCAGCATTTTACACTGCCAGGGAAAGGCTGGCGGATGAGTATCTCGGGGCGATTTGGGGGCCCCCTGGGGGGCCCTACACTGCCCATTCACTTGGCAGAGGCCCCTTTGCAGTGCCCCATCGCGCAGGTCATTGCCCTATTTACGGGGAGTGATCTGCACGACGGGTGCAGCTGCACCCGCCGCACACCAACATTGGCGCCAGCTCCATTTGGAGCCACTGTCAATGTTACAGCCCTTTTCCCCGCTGGGCTGGCGGGCGAAAATACTGTTTCCGCCCGCTGGCCCAGGGGGGGAAATATTATACGGCCGGTGGTGGGAGTAGTCGTGCTGGCGGTCATCTATTGACCACCAGCGTGGATCTCGGCGGTTTTAACCGCCGAGATCATAATGAGGGCCAAAATCAAGTGAACCTAGTAGGTGCAGGTGTCAAAAACGATGTGTAATTTCAAAGCCATACCACCATTTTACCTTGTGTCGCATCACTCCCAATGCCTTACTTGTTGTCAAGAGCTAGTGTCCATGCATAGTACATAGGAGGAAGTCCTAAGAGTCCGTAATTAAACAGCAAAGAATGATCATTTTACAGACAACGGCTAGCCATGTGGTGACCATAACAATCTGTATGCACAAACACTTGTGCACACTGTACCATTATTACATGCTTACATCCCTGGTTCAAAGTTTAAAGAGGGGGTGTGCTAAAACGTTATATCATCATATTCCTAGAAAAGCAGTAAGTGACATCAATGGAAAATCACAGTTAAATATCTAAATTAGCTCATGTCAAGAGCGTCATACATCTACAACAGAAATCATAATACTCAGACAGTTGATCAAATAACCGAGTCACTGTATCAGGTAATTCACTGTTAGAGAGAGGTATATACTAAAAAATCATACCATCACTATACACTACAATAAATGAAATCAACAGAAAATCTCAGTCCAAAATGTCTAAATGAAAAATTTCCTAGGTAACATAAAGGAAAGTTTCAATTCTGTTACGGGTACAGAGGCGAGGATTATGCATTTCTTTCTTCACTTTTAATGTATAGCAGGTTTAAAGGTCAAGTAAAAAAACACACTATGAACACTACACACGCCATGATTCATAGCGAAAATACCCATGACAACCATGAACCAATGATAACACATTCCGAATGTCCATATATATGCGTGACCCGTCTGTCCTCTTCTTCACTATAGGAAGTTAGGTTCAAGCAGCCTCAATTCATCTTGGAATCAGATCCTAGGAAGAGATGTAGAATGTTAAGCACTACAATCCTCATACGATGCAATTCAAGAACATATCTATCTTAATTGAAAGAGAGACAAGGACCTGTCAACAGCATCTTCATGAACAATACATATAAACAGAATAACTTGGAATAAACAATGTACCCATTATTCAGGAATAAAGGTTAACCATATCAGAAAACTTTATTATCTGAAAAAAGATTTTACCTATAAATTTATAATCCACTATAATTTACCACTAGAAGCTCAGTAATGTTTATGTAGGCATAAGAAGACAGGGTGGGAAACATAATGTTATATTTATAGGGCAGGAGAATCCTCACCTCCATGTCCTTAACAGAATAGAAACTTTCATTGATGTTAGCCAGGACATATTTCATTCTATGTCAGGGCTGGAGGTGGGGATTATGCATGTTCAAAGCTTACCCACCACCAGCAATGGAGCCTCATGGATTGGTTTAAAGTAACATTTCTTGAAAGTGGGTTCTGATGACCAATCTGCCGCATTCACAATATCTTCAAGCCTACCACCTACCAGGACGGCCTTAGATGCCATGGCACTCCTGGTTAAGTGTGCACCAAAAAGACAAATATCCATGCCAGCCTCCTCCATGATCCAACATACCCACCTGGCAAAAGATGAGGAAGTAATCTCCTTGTACAGTTTCTTGATGGCAATCAGTAATTGCTTCACACCTGGCATCTTATTTCTGCCTTCATTTCTTCATACACCTTACGGCATCTTATTACACAGAGTTTAGGATGACTTTCAAACATAGGATAAGATACTGTCTTGGTAATCATTTTAATCCGCCTGCATATATTGAAAGTAACCCCTTCCGAGGTAAAGACTCTTGCCATGTGTCCAGGGCCCTAACATCACAGACCCTTTTGCAAGATATGAGGCATAAAAGCATGGCCAATTTGGCTGATATCACTTTCCTAGATAAGCATTGATTGTCCTGCCAATCCCAAAGGACATGCAGGACTCTATTGACATCCCACAACCCGGAATACCAGGGTTCCGAGGCCTTAGGCATTCTGATACCTTTAAGCAACTTATATACCTCTGGATGTTCCCCCACTGGGATATTATTGATGGGAAGATGTCCTGCTGAAATTGCTGTCCAGAAAAAAATCCACTGTGTAGTATGCCATACCCAAGCTAGAGAGATTTGCCAGAAAATTGACTATATGGATAACTGAGGCCCCCATGGGATCCAGGTGTCTCTCCACACACCAACTACTCCATTGTGCCTAGACCCATTTTTATCGCTTGGTCGTACCTGGTGCCCAAGCTTGTCTGATGAGTCTCTCAGCTTTGTCTGAAACTCTGTTGTCTTGCCAATGTTGCCTGAAATCCCCCAAGCCATGAGAGTCAGATGACCTTAAATCACCAAAGGGTGAGGGAAGCCAGAGGGATCCCAGAGGATCCTTTGGAACAACGCCAGTTTCAACTGCTCCATCCACAACAGTTCCAGAAGACTGGGGAATCATGCTCATGACTTCCAAATCGGGCTTATGAGAATCAAGGATGCCCTCTATCTCTGGACTTGAGCAGTCACTCTGGGAATCAGAAGGAAGAGAGGAAATGTGTAGGCTTGTCCATATGTCCAATCTTGAAAGAAGGAGCCTACTGTCTCTGCTCCCGGATCCGGTATCCAGTTGAAATACTTGGGGAGTTGAGCATTCAGTCTTGAGGCGAAGAGGTCTACCTTGCAAGGACCCCACGGCTCCATCTAGACTTGATGGATCTAGTTGCCAATCACTGGATTACTTGATATGTCTGGACCTCCAGTCCACCACTGTGTCTGGAATCCCAGTAGATATTCTGCCATCATTGAGATCTGATGTTGGAGGCAGTAGTGCCAAAAATCCTTGGCCAGTTCCCCTAGGGTTCTGAAATGGGTACCTCCCAGCATGTTGGTATATTGGACTGCTGCTGTGGTGTCCATTCTCAATAGGACACAGCATGAGACCCTGTCTCGTGTAAGGGGTTGGATCACAAACTAACCCACAAGATTTTCCAGGCAGTTGATGTGCCTGGCCAACTCCTCTTGCGTTCACTGGCCTCCCATGGAAATCTCTCCACACCTAGCCCCCCAGCCCAGTTGGCTGGCCTCCGATTTTACTATGAGGTCCAGGAGAGATCCGAAGATCACTTGCCCGTTTCACGCCTCCATATGATCTATCCACCACTGAAGCTCAGTTCTGGCTTCCAATGACAGTTCCACCAACTCCAAATAAGTGAGACCCTGTGCAAATGGGTCGCATTCAGGCATTGTAGGGCCCTGTAATGTAGGGGACCGGGAAAGATACCTTGGATGGAAGATGACAACAGTCTGACTATCCTTGCTAACTGTCTGAGGGAGATCCTGCCCCTCCTGAGGACCTTGAGTAGCTCCTTTTTGATCTTGGCGATCTTTTGTTCTGGCAGTCTCAATGTAGCCGATTTGGAGTCTATTAGGATCTCAGAAATGTCATGGTCTAAAAGGGAATCAGTTCAGATTTATGGCCATTGATGACAAATGGTCAGGTGGGCTATCAATTGGTTGCAAGACTGGTCGTTGAGGTATATAATCAACCCAATCATCCTCAGTGTCGCCACAACAGGCTTCAGGAGCTTGGAGAAGCATCATGGTACTGGTAAAGGCCAAACAGCAATGACTGAAATTTGAAGATTTGGCCCTTCCACTTGAACTGCACGAAGCAGCAATGAGGTGGAAAGATGGGTACCGTCAAGTAGGTGCCCTTCGTGTTCAGTCGATCTAGCCAGTTGCCCTGAAAAAAAATGTCTCATCTACCAACACAAATCTCTTCCCTTCATTCAAGCCACCAATGGGACCAATTAATCCATACCAATTTTTCCCACGGGCTCAAAGGGAAATCCACAGGGCACAGAGGAGTATTCCGCACACTTGTAGTTTTTTTAGCTCGAGAACATACACCACAACTATCAACCATAACTTCCACATTCGCATCCATCCCAGGCCACTAGTAATACAAACTTATTTTCTTCCTCATGCCTGTAATCCCTACGTGTCCCTTATGAGCTAGCTTCAACAACCCACCCCTTAATTCAGATGGAGGGATCAATTTTGTGCCTCTCATAACCAAATTCTTTTCCACACTTCATTCATCTTTCACCTTAAAGAATGGTTTTAGTTCTTCCATCACTTGACCTTCTCTTGGCCACCCACTCTTGATGTAACCTTTCAAATGTGTTAACACTGCATCATTTACTACTTTGTTTTCCCAACACTCTCTTGAAATGACTCCATCCGATGCAATGAGGCCACAAGCCAAAGCTTTCTTCTCAATTTTACTGTAATTTTCTCTGATGAAGAAAGTCTGCAGGAAGCAAATGCCTCCGTGGTTTCCTGTCCTTCATACAATCGAAAGAGCATAGCACCAATCCCCAAATTACTGGCATCCACAGTCACTGCCGATGTAGCTTTATCATTGACAGGTTGTATAGCAGGTGCTTCGATGATCACCTTGTTCAAAACATTGAATGCCTCCGCTTGTTCTTCCTCCCATTCAAATTTTGCATTTTTTCTTAAAAGTTTGCGGAGAGTTCACTTTGTGCGGGAAAGTTTTGTACAAATCTGGAATAGTATTCACACAGTCCCAGAAACAATCTCAACTGATCTTTATTTTCAGGCTGAGACCATTTCTTTATTGCAGCTAATAGGTCATTCTTGGGTTTAATTCCATCCTCACTTATCGTGTGACCCAAATATTCCACTTCCCTCATCATAAATTTTCACTTCTATTTAGAAACAGTCATACCATGCTCCTCCAATATACCCAATACTCTATACAATTTGCCTGAATGAGATTGCATTGTATCTGAGCATATCAAAATATTGTCCTTATACGTCAAAAATCCCTTTTCCTCTCCAAAGAGCTGGTACATCAATTTCTGAAAAACAGAAGCCGCGCATGCTAACCCAAACGGCATTCTCAAAAAACAAAATGCCCCAAACGGTGTGCTAAATGCTGTTAAATCCTTAGACTCATTAGTGAGCTCAACTTGATGATATGCTGCCCTCAAATCAATTGTGGAAAAAAACTTTGTGCCACCAAGCTGTGCCAGCATGTCATGAATTCTTGGCAACGGAAAACAATCAACCTTTCATTTAACAATCTTAAATCGACAAAGTCTCAAATCTCCTGACTTTTTAACAGACAAGACAACGTGAGAAATCCATTCTGAGGATTCAATTGGTTCAATGACCCCATCCACACACAATTGATTCAAGTGATCTTTAAGCTTCTTCTCATGCACAATGGAACATTCCCAACACTGAGGGTGACAGGAACAGAATTCGGTTTTAGAATAATGTATGTTCAAGGCCTTTCACAACTCCCAACTTATCTTTAAAAACGTCCTTGTGTTTTAACAAGACATGTTCCAAAGAGTTTACACTTTCCTCATTTTCATTAACCAAAGAAATTGGTTGTGAAGTACCAGGCCTAAGAACCATCCCAAACTTACCATGGTCCTTCCATCCTAAAATGTTGTACCCACGTTTAGCTACATACACCTTTGAACCAATAGCTCTGTCCTTATTTTGTAAGGTCTCCATGACATAACCACACAATTCTATTTCTTGACCCCCAAAAGCAATTGTGTGTATATCTGGATGATTCAACTCCAAACCGCTCCATTTCTCAAAAAATAATTTATCTGATAGTTACAGGTGAACCTGAGTCAACTGTAACTCGAACACACCAGTTACCCATTTTCACCTCACACACTGGCTCTCCACCCCCATCAACTTTATCTGGATGTGTGTCAACCATCTTAATCAACAACACCACTTTCTTATTAAACTCTTCCTCAATTATTCCTGAAGAGACTTCATGCACATCCGTCTCACTAGCCACCATTACATTAGAAGAATTCTTACACACTTGTGCGAAATGTTTCTTTTTTCTGCACTTAGAACAAGATTTACCAATTGCTGGACAATTAGAAGCATTTGCCAAATTACTTTTTGATCCACATCTAAAACAAATACCACTCTTATCAAATTTACTTCCCACTATTCTGTTTTGCACTGTTGATTTAATTTTACATGAGACAGAGTTAATACGCTCACATGTAGACATCTTGCTTTTGTTTAACTCTTTTGAAGCCAATAATGACCTCTCGATCCCTCTAGCTATGTCTAATGTCTCTGCTAATGTGGGATTATGACTGCATAATAATTTTTCCTGTACCTTGTGGTCAAAACAATTCACCACCAGCTGATCGCTTAAATATTGTTCTATCGGTCCAGCAAATTCACATGAAGAGGCCAGAACTCTCAATTCTGCAATAAAGTCATCAATTGTTTCATGTTCATGTTGTTTGCGAGTAAAGAACTTATGTCTCTCCACAATTATGCTGGGTTCTTTTTCAAAATGTTTCTCTAACCTCTGAACTGCTTCACTGTACTCATCCACATCTGTGGTTGATAATGATTCCACCTCTGGTAAATTATCAAAAATTCTTTGCCTTTCTGTGCCTAAACAATTGTACAACATAGCTTTTTTCTTGCAGCAAGGAAGCCCATTCCATCTATTGCAATAAAATAACTTTTGAACGACCTAAACCATTGGTTCCATCTAACTTTAGGCAAACCTGGTTCATTCAAAAATGCATCTGACAAATTTGCCATCTGCATGTCTGAGTAATTTGAAAAGTAACTTTCTTATAGAATCTGTTTCTAAATAGATAATTTCCCACAAAACTACTAATGCATTATGTATCACTATCCTATACTACGAACTTAGGTAAGTGTAATAATTATTTCACATGTACCTAACATCAAGTACAATATACACTTCCTTATAAAAGGAATAACATTAAGTAAATTATAAATGTCTTGTATGACCAATGCTTCCTTTTTTATTTTTTTTTATGGTGTGCCTATCATCGCATAGGCGAAGGTGGGTGCACAGATCAAGGTGTGCGTGTCACCGATGTTTCATAGATGCGTCATCACTTTTGGCAACAAACAGACGTTAAGTCACACAATAGAAAGAAATCCCAGTACGATCGTCTCTGTTCCAACTGTACGGCCTGCAATTCAACTTCCCCTTTAAATTCCACAAGCAGTCAAGTTCCTGCCCCTTTAAGTCTATGAAGGCTAAAGATCAAAGTGAGCGTCATACACCAGGTACGCACACTAACGTGGTTCACATCACGGTGACAATCGCAATGCATCATGCCCCATTAAATTCAGTCAAGCAGTACAAGTTCCTGCCCCTTTAAATCCACGAAGGCCCAGGATCAAAGTGAGCGCCGTACACCAAGTACGCTCACGAATGTGTATCACCAAAGTATCAAATGCCGAATCAGGATACCAAGAAATTCACCAGATCGGTGTTTGAAGGCGCGCGTCCAGTAAATAGCAGAATTGCGTCGGGACATACACCGAATACTCTTCGAGTAGGTGCCTTCCTAAAATGGACAACAGCAACCGTTCGTAGCCGGCCGATCAAAGGCCCTGTTCATACCCGCTGAGAGACTCTTCTCCAAGTCTTATGTAGGTTCCTCCATTCGTCAGCAATTTATGTTATGGTTCAAAATGAGAAGCTCTCTGCAGGCAAGGGTAAGTATTTTGTACTTTATTTTCTGGATAAAGGATTAAGGCGGTCATTACAACATTGGCGGTAAAAGCCGCTTACCGGCGTGCAGAAGACCACCAATACACCGCCGCAGAATTCCGCCACAGCTATTATGACCCACATTTCGGAATCCGCCAATATTCAGACACCCACACAAGTCCGCCACACCAAAGGTCAGTGATAAACTGACGAAAACCTCCACCGTCACGCCAACAGAAAAACGACCACACTATCACGACACAAGAATCCCCGCGGCGGTCTTTCAACCGCGTTATTCCATTGGCGGTACACACCACCGCGCTCAAAATACACACACTCGTTAAAAACACAGCCACATTGGACAATTCGAAATACACACACGATACACATACACACACCACTCCCACACACCCATTACAATATAAAACACACACCCACAAACCCCTACGACCAAAAATTCAGAAAGAAGGCCAGAGAGAGACAGCACCAGCAAGAACAACAGCATCCACAGGCACACAACACCATCACCCACAGAACTTCCACGCACCTCACACAACACAGCACTACATACCAGCACACTTATTACCACACACTCCACCCCACACATCACCTACACCACCCCATGGCATGGCAAAGATGCCCCAGGTTCTCGGAGGACGAGCTCAGGGTCATGGTGGAGGGAATCATCCGGGTAGAGCACAGCTATTCGGAGCACAGGTGCAGCACACCTCAATAGCAAGGAAGATGGAGCTATGGTGAAGAATAGTGGACAGGGTCAACGCAGTGGGACAGCACCCAAGAAATCGGGAGGACATCAGGAAGTGATGGAACGACCTATGGGGGAAGGTGCATTCGGTGGTCTCAAGACACCACCAGGCGGTTCAGCAGACTGGCGGCGGACCCCCACCTCCTCCCCCACAACTAACAAGATGGGAGGAGCAGGTCTTGGCGATTCTGCATCCTGAGGGCCTCGCAGGAGTAGGTGGAGGAATGGACTCTGGTAAGACAAATGTTAATTATTACATCCCCCACCCTACCTGCATGCCAGCACATACCCCCACCCTCACCCTCACCACCAGCACCCCAACTCCTCACATATGTTCCAACATCACAAACCACACATCCCAACACCAAGCCCTGCATGCAACAACAAAGCATGGACACCCATCACTAAAGCATGCCCACTGCACATACCCATACAACCCCCTAAACCATCATCACACAAGGTCCCACACAGGAATGCAAGCACTGGGGAACACGGTCACCCACCCATTGCACACCATGACACACACAGATGTAATAACCATCCTTTTATACCCCAGCAGGGCCCCTACCCAACGTCACCGGACAGGAGGGTCCACACATGTCCACACCACCAACAGAAGAGGCCCACAGTGATGACAGCACCTCTGTCCAACTGGATCTAGATGACCAGCCCGGCCCATCGGGGACCTCGGGACAGTCGGTTCCCCTCACCCAGTCACAGGCCACCACAGACCTTCCCCCCTCTGGAAACACCAGCACAGCACCCACCCAGCGGGCCCTTACCTCCGTCCCCAGGACACGTTAATCAGCTGTGTGTCCACCACTACAGGGAACCCAGGATAACCCACCACCCCAACAACAACAGGGACCTGGGGGCAATGGCAGTGGGCACACGGTCCAGGGGACGGAGGCCCAGGAACACAGGGGAACTGGAAGGGCTGCTGTGCGACAGGGGGCGGACTGGCCAAGGGAACCCACTCTCCACGAGGCCCTCTCCTCCATCATGGGATCCTACCACCGCTCCCAGGAGATGATGGCAACGGTACTGGCCAAGTTTCAGGAGACCCAGCACCTGCAGGAGGAACAGTTTATGGGCTTCAGGGAGGAACTCAGAACCATCAGCTCCACCCTGGGTACCATCGTAGGGGTGCTGAAGGAAGTACTCAACACCAGGAGGGACACTGTGGCACTACAAGGGGCCCCTGATATTAGCATGGACGATGAACTGCCCACCACCTCCACCGGCGCTAGTGGAGAGGACGCCCCGCCACAGGACCACCACACCAGCACCCCACCCCCTGCAGAGGGAGAACCACCCCGCAAACAGTCCCTGAGATCCAGGACAAAGACAGAGCACGATGCCAAGACCCCCGCCAAGAAATGAGACCACCCTGATTGTCATCCTACTGTCCCACTTTGTCACCCTGTCCATACTTAAACTGCCCCAGCTCCACTTCCTATGCCCATATGGTCAATGCACCTGTGAGACTAATAGACTGGACTCTGCCATGGACATTCCACTGCCATCACCCCTCACCTTTTCACTACCCCCTCCAATATTGAGCACTTAAATAAACACACTTAAAGCACAAAACAATCTGGAGTCTGTCTGTGATTTCTAAATAGTGTATTAGCAATTACAGTGACAAAATGCTCTTTCAATTGCAATGTCAACATACCTATGTCACACAGCTCTAGTCCATGAGGAATCTAAGCCGATGTCACACAGTGGGACCCACATCTGTGAAATCGTAAGGGAAAGTGATAACTCAGTGACCATACACTGGGTGAAAACGACAGACAGTAGAGAGGTAGAAATGTTAAACTATATGTAGTAGGCAGGTCTGTACTCTTACCTGTGTCTCACTGGAAATATTGCTGGATCACTTAGTCCCTGTTGTTCATGTCTTCTTCCTCTGCTTCCTCCTCTTCACTGTCCACAGGCTCCACAGTGCCACAACACCACCATCTGGCCCATCCCCCTGCAGAAAAGGCACCTGTCGTCGCAAAGCCAAGTTGTGAAGCATACAGCAGGCCACGATGATCTGGCACACCTTCTTTGGTGAGTAGAATAGGGATCCACCTGTCATATGGAGGCACCGGAACCTGGCCTTTAGGAGGCCGAAGGTCCGCTCGATCACCCTCCTAGTTCACCCATGGGCCTCATTGTAGCGTTCCTCTGCCCTTGTCCTGGGATTCCTCACTGGGTTCAGTAGCCATGACAGGTTGGGGCAACCAGAGTCACCTGCAAATGGGGAGGGACAACTGTTAGACACGCACTAACCTGTAGGGATATCCCCAGACCCAGACAACCATTCCCACTGTCTTGCTTCCAGGTGCTCACCTAATAGCCACACACGGTGCCTCTGGAGATGACCCATCACATAAGGGATGCTGCTATTCCGCAGGATGTAGGTGTCATGCACTGAGCCAGGGAACATGGCATTCACATGGGAGATGTACTGGTCTGCCAAACATACCATCTGTACATTCATCAAATGATAACTCTTCCGGTTTCTGTACACCTGTTCACTCCTGTGGAGGGGGACCAAAGCCACATGGGTCACATAAATGGCACCTATGATGTTGGGGATGTGTCCCAGTGCATAGAAATCACCTTTCACTGTAGGCAAATCCTCCACCTGAGGAAAACGATGTAGCTCTGCATGTGTTTCAGAAGGGCAGACAACACTCTGGACAATACGTTGGAAAACATAGGCTGGGACATCCCTGATGCTATGGCCACTGTTGTTTGAAAAGACCCACTTGCAAGGAAATGGAGCACTGACAGCACCTGCACTTGAGGGGGGATTCCTGTGGGATGGTGGATTGCTGACATCAGGTCTGGCTCCAGCTGGGTACACAGTTCATGGATTGTGACACGGCCAAGCCTGTATGTAATAATCACATGTCGCTCCTCCATTGTCGACAGGTCCACCAATGGTCGGTACACCGGAGGATGCCGCCATCTCCTCACATGTCCCAGCGGACGGTGCCTATGAAGGACAACAGCGAGCACAGAGTCAACCAACTTAGAGGTACGTACACACAGCTTACACAGTACACGAATCATAATCTGAAAAGTGGCCTGTATGTTTGTTGAGGCTAGGCCTAGGTATGTGTGACGCAGTGAAAAATTAAGCCATGTGGGCCCTTGAAATGGTGGCTGCCTGACCTCTAAAGTGGGACAATGGGATGTGAGGTAACTGCGCTGGCGTTGTACACCGTCGCGGTAGGCGGTAGAAGACTGCGGCGCAATGTTGCATTGGTTAACATTGGACCCTTTGGGTCCCAGGAGCCAATGACGATGTCCGCCGGCGGTGACGGTACGCACCACCGCGGACATGACTGCCATTTTCTATCTGTACAATCACTCGATACCTGATCTTCGACAGGAGAGGACGTACACTGAAAGTGCTGCTGTGACCTCGGTCTGGAAGAGACAATGCCTCGAGTGTCTGGGGAAAGGGCCCCTGCCTTCACATCGGAGGAGTTGGAGAAGCTCGTGGATGGGGTCCTCCCCCAGTACACGCTACTCTACGGTCCTCCAGACAAAGAGGTAAGTACACAGGGAACATGTAGTATGGGCTATGCCTGTGTGGAGAGGGCTGGATGTAAGAAGGAAGGGGGGAGAGTGCTGCGTGCATAAAAGACGGTGAATGCATGTGCCACATGGCAAGGGTAGGGATGGGGGCCAATCAGTTTGACGGTGCAGTTGGTAATAACTTCTCTTTTTAACCTGTACATTTCATGTAGGTCAGCGCCCACCAGAAAAAAGATATTTGGCGTGCCAACGCCAAGGATGTCCGGACCCTGGGGGTCTACCACAGACGGAGCACCCACAGCCGGAAAAGATGGGAGGACATTCACCGCTGGAGCAAGAAGACGGCGGAGGCTCAGCTGGGGATGGCCTCCCAACGTGGGAGGGGTGCCCGTCGCACCATGACCCCCCTGATGTTCAGAATCCTGACGGTGACCTACCCGGAGTTGGATGGGTGCTTGAGGCCATCACAGCAGACACAAGGGGATGAGTACACTATCATTCTGCTGACTTTGCGCGCAGTGGAGGTGTCTGGGTGGGGGAGGCGGGCTGTGGGTTTCCCTAGGCCAGGGCGAGTTCCGTAGGCAAGGCCCCTCCGTAAGGCAGGCCATGTGGCACCCCAGCCCACCTCTGTAGAGTGCCAAGTACACCTAGTCATGCCCCTGTGTCATCTATGTGTGCAGATGTCATCCATAGCCTTGTAGGCCATTTCCCAGGAATTGAACTGTGGAGCCCAAGAGCGCTGCGTAGTGCAGGGGGCTTCTGTATCTGTTGTGTCTGCCAACGGTAGCAGTAATGCATACACTCAACATGTCTTTCTTCTGTCCCCCCCCCCCCCTTTTGTGGTCTCCCTGTTCTTGTGTGCATTAGCATCATCAGGCGGAGGAGCAGTGGCACCGGAGCACGAGGGAGCTGCATCCCACATGGCCCTGGAGGGCGAGACTACGGACTCAGAGTTCACCAGAGGGACGGAGGGCGAGGGGAGCTCCACGGCGGGGACAGGAGCTGACACCAGTGACACGGACTCGTCCTCTGATGGGAGCTCCCTTGTGGTGGCGGCAACATCTGTGCCTCCCCCATCTACAGGTACAGCCGCCACCCCCCTACCAGCACCACTCTCCCAGCAGCCCCTCAGCCTTTGCCCGTGCCCGCTCACCCAGGAAGGTGGGCATCACCTTCTCCCCAGGCTCCTCAGGCCCTGCCTCAGTCACCCCTGCTGCCCTCAGTGTGGAGGCCATTGACTTCCTCAGGTCCCTCACTGTTGGGCAGTCTACCATGTTGAATGCCATCCAGGGTGTAGAGAGGCAGTTGCAACAGGCCAATGCATTCCTGGAGGGCATTCATTCTGGTCAGGCGGCCCTTCAGCGAGCTTTTCAGACTCTGGCCTCCACACTGATGGCAGCCATTGTACCCATCTCTAGCCTCCCCCCTCCAACTTCCACCACCCAGACCCAATCCCCTCTACCTCAGCCTATCGCTAGCACACCTAAAGACCAGCATGCACACACCTCAACACACAAGGGAAGCTCTGGCAAGCATGAGCACCACACATCCCACAGGCACTCACGCAAGCATCACACACATGCAGACACACCAACATCCACTGCCTCCACTGTGTCCCCCTCCTCCTCGTCTCCCTCCTCCCTCCCAGTCTCGTCTACACTCACACCTGCATGCACTACCTCTACAGCCACTATGTCCCTCTCAAGCACACCCACCACCACACCCTGCTCACGTGCAGTCACCACCCCCACTACCGTTCACACGTCCCCTGTGTCCTCTCCCAGTGTGTCTGTGACGCCCCCTCCCAAGATACACAAACGCAGGCACACACCCACCCAACAGCCATCCACCCACGAAAGCCTCCAGCGCATGCACCTTCACCCAAAGTCACCAAACGTACACCTCCTACAACTACCACCTCATCCTCCACTCCCAAACCCCCTCCAGCTACCCGTCCCAGTGTGTCCCAAAAACCTTTCCTGTCCACCCTTGACCTCTTTCCCACACCTCCCCCACCCCGTCCATCTCATAGGTCCCGAACTAGCACCTCAGCCACAACATCTCCGGGACCAGTGGTGTCTGTAGTCACCGGAATCTGGAGTGCACCGGCCACCAGGGCAGCCAGTGTGGCACAGAGCCACAGCACAGACAGTCCCCCACCTGTCAAGCATCAGAAGTTGGCCAGTGCCCGGCGGGAGAGTAGGAAGACTCCAGCCACCAAAGCCGCTCCCAGGGGTCCCGGTGGGAGTCAGCTGTGACACCTTCCAAGGTGGGGAAGGGACACAAGAAACCCGGCAAGTCTGGGAAGAACAGCACAGCAGAGAAGACCGCCATCATCCCCGATGCCCAGAAGCCCACCTCCAGCACAAGCCCAGCTGCCCAGGACAGGACCGCCAGCACTAGCCCACCTGCCCAGGAGGGGCCCGTCACCACCAGCCCAGCTGCCCAGGAGGTCCCTGCCAGCACTAGCCCATCTGCCCAGGAGGCCACTGCTAGCACCAGCCCAGCTGCCCACGAGGCCACTGCCAGCACCAGCCCAGCTGCCCTCCGCCAGCACCAGCCCACCTGCCCAGGAGGGGACCGTCAGCACCAGCCCACCTGCCCAGGAGGCCACTGCCAGCACCAGCCCACCTGCCCAGGAGGGGCCCGCCAGCACCAGCCCACCTGCCCAGGAGGCCACCGCCAGCACCAGCCCACCTGCCCAGGAAGCCACCGCCAGCACCAGCCCAGCTGGGCCATGAATGACCGCCAGCAAAAGCCCCGCTGGGCCATGAAGGACTGCCAGCAAAAGCCCCGCTGGGCCATGAAGGACCACCAGCAAAAGCCCCGCTGGGCCATGAAGGACCGCCAGCACAAGCCCCGCTGGGCCATGAAGGACCGCCAGCAGCTGAGACCCTGCAATGGAGACCGCCATCTCAAGCACCGCTGAACAGGGCACCGCCAACTCAAGCACGCTGCATAGGGCACCACCAACTCAAGCACCGCTAAACAGGGCACCGCCGTCTCAAGCACCGCTGCACAGGGCACCGCCAACTCAAGCACCGCTGAACAGGGCACCGCCAACTCAAGCACCGCTGAACAGGGCACCGCCGTCTCAAGCACCGCTGCACAGGGCACCGCCAACTCATGCACCGCTGAACAGGGCACCGCCAATTCAAGCACCGCTGAACAGGGCACCGCCGTCTCAAGCACCGCTGCACAGGGCACCGCCAACTCAAGCACCGCTGAACAGGGCACCGCCAACTCAAGCACCGCTGAACAAGGCACCGCCGTCTCAAGCACCGCTGAACAGGGCACCGCCAACTCAAGCACCGCTGAACAGGGCACCGCCAACTCAAGCACCGCTGAACAGGGCACCGCTGGCCCATGAGCGGCAAGTGCACTGACGCAACTGAGTCCGTCACGGGGTGAATGATGCACTCTGGGCACCATGCCCCCTCCAGAACCAGTGGAGAAAAGCATCCACTACCTCTGTCCTTAGCAGGATGAAACACTCTGGACACCATGCCCCCTCCAGAACCAGTGGAGAAAAGCACCCACTACCTCTTTCCTTAGCAGGATGAAGCACTCTGGGCACCATGCCCCCTCCAGAACCAGTGGAGAAAAGCATCCACTACCCCAATCCTTGGCAGGATGAAGCACTCTGGGCATCATGCCCCCTCCAGAACCAGTAGAGACTGTCATCCACTACCTCTGTCCTTAGCAGAATGAAGCACTCTGGGCACCATGCCCCCTCCAGAACCAGTGGAGAAAAGCATCCACTACCCCAATCCTTGGCAGAATGAAGCACTCTGGATACCATGCCCCCTCCAGAACCAGTGGAGACTGTTATCCACTTGTGAGACTGTGGCTTTGACCTCCCCAGGATATGGCAGTGGGCAACCCACCCACTGCAGAGACTTGAGAGACTGTGGCTTTGCACTCCCCAGGATTGAACAGTGGGCAAACCACCCACTGCAGAGACTTAAGAGACTGTGGCTTTGCACTCCCCAGGATTGAACAGTGGGCAACCCACCCACTGTAGAGACTTGAAAGACTGTGGCTTTGCACTCCCCAGGATGGAACAGTGGGCATGTGGCCCCCTCATGGATTTGGCATCATGCACTCATCCGGCTAAGGTGCCCCCCCTTTCCCTTCCCCTGAGGTGCCTGTTTAGTTGCTGTCTGATGCCCCTGCAGTGTTCTCTCCATCATGGTCGGGGATCTTGTGTGGGCCTCGCCCATACCGTGTGGTCCCAGTGTTCCACAGGCTTTCTGAGAGCACTACCTGGGCTACTATGCTTGGTATATATTATGTACATAGTGTATATATATATTTCTGCCTACTTGCTTTTAATATATTACAATGGTTATACTTATTTTCTATTGTATTTGCATTGTTTCTGGGGGTTTGGGGGGGTGTAACTGTGATGCATTGATATGCATTAGTGTGTGTGTTGTAGTGGGTGAGGGTGGGGGTGTTGCGTGTGTGTGTCCCTGTTTTTTGCCTCCCCCCTCCCCTGTGTCGTAGGTGCAGTACTCACTGTGGTCTTCGCCGCCGGCGTTTGTGCTCCTGGTAGAGGAGCAGGAATACAACTGCTGGTAGAATTTGGAGTTCCGGGTCCATGGTGTCCTCGTGGGGTGTGTAGAGGTGAATGTTTTCCCTTCGGGATTCCTATTTCTGCCGTGTTTTTATCCGCAGTGAATCCGCCCCGGAAAAGGTGGTGGATTGGCCTGTCATAATAGTGTGGGCGGTACATTGTCTCCCGCCTGTCTGTTAGCAGTGACCGCCGCGCTGTTTGTTTGTACCGCTGTGGCGGTCTGAGTGTTAAAGTGGCTGTGTTTGTTGGCTGTTTCCGCCACTGTCGTAATTGCGAATTTTTTTACCGCTGGCCTGTTGGCGGTCTTACCGCCGCTTTAACACCAACCGCCAGGGTTGTAATGACCACCTAAGTGTCTCCCAGCGCTCAGCCACTCTGACGCGTCCAGCAACCGGCTTCAACAGAACGATTTCCCCAATCTAAAAACCGCATTTGAATACAGAGTGCTCGTGAGCATGGTTACAGTGTGCTCGTGAGCATGTCCTTTAACTTAAACAATAAAACCTATAGAACATAACAAAAAAGGTCTCTCGAAAGATGTATGCCTTTCATCTTGAAGGGGTGATAAACCAGCCACTCGTTGAATTCTTTCCGATTTTTTACCTGTTGGAATCCTTGTCCTTCTTCTCTACTAAGAAAAGATTACTGAGGACCATCTGGGGTTGAAGGGCTGATCTCCTGATAGCTGCCTTTAATGGTGATTCTTGCACTTCTGAGTCAATCAGATCTGAGTCCTACTCTGAAAAGCATAGAGGATTGGGTCTTACCTTTTGAACCGGAGTTCCATAGAACTCTATGGGAAATCCTAGCACTGTCTCCAGCACCCAAGGGTCTGAAGTGATCTGATCCCACTTATGAGCAAATAACTTCAATCTCCCTCCTAGTCTTTGAGGAGAAGAAAGGTTACTGCTTACTGTTAAGGCCTTCAGGGGTGTTAGCTCCTCCTCTGCTACACGATTGGACCTTCCTTGTCCGCTTCCCCGGTTGAGGAACAAGGTGCCCTGCCTCCCGTCCTTCAACCCGTTGTTTCTGCAAGTCAGACCTCTGGAGGGGCCTGGTTGGAGGGGGCAACTGGAGGAGCAAGCCCTGCCTCCTACCACCAATAGAAAACCTTCCTCAGAAAGATCTTTTTGATCGACAATTGTGCTTTATCCAGCGCTGAGATGGTTGCTACAAATTTCCCTAGCTCCTTCACGAATGGTTCCCCAAATAGGTTGCCTTGTGCTACTGGTCCTGCCTCTGATGATCACAGCTCCCCCAGCTTGGGACCGATTTTATTCAGGAGGGAACTTCTTCTATCCGTGGAGAGGGCAGGGTTGGCATTCCCTAAAAGGCACAATGCCTGCTGCGTCCAGCCTGCCATGATGGCAGTGGGTAAGGGTGATCCAGATTGTTTTGTCTGTACTGCCAATTTTACTATTTTAGTCAGGGATCTAGAACATCTAGGAGCATATCCTGATATGCTTGTCAGGAGCGGTTGATCCTCTTCTTGAGGTCTTTCAAGTACTTGGCAAAGAAGGTGCAAAGTTTGCGGCCAATATACAGAGTGGTTGCTACCTTGTCCTCCAGGGCCGGTCTAGGGCACTCCACCTGCAAGCGTCCCATTCTTCTTTTTCCAGGGGGTGTTAGATCTTGCTAGCCACATAGTCAGCAAATTTCTGATCAGGGACCCATTAGGAAGACCTCGGGTAGTAAGTGTCATTGCCATATTGCTCTCCTTCCAAAGAACCAGAGGCTCTGAACCCGGGCGCCAAGGTATGCCTGAGTCACACCCCTCATCAGATGACCTGCAATCTTCAGTGTCGCCCCCTCCAATTGGGGAGACCCTAGGTCAGGGTCAAAATCTGGTGCAACATCGTCGCCGATCTCTATCAGTAAAATCCTCCCGACACAGTAAATTCTGTTACATGCACGCACTCTTACAGAAGGCTTCTCTTAGTTTATCAAAGCCCTCCAGGTGCCCCATGTGAAATTTCAAGGCCCTCATGGAGGCCGTAGCGGATGAGCCACTAGGGCGTACCCCCATGTTCCCTAGGATTCCAGATCAGGTTGAGATCTGTGACATGAGTTTGTCCATGCTTTCCTGCAATGGCACCAGCACCTTGGAAATAGTCTGCAAAAGGATCTTGTCCACCCTTGCAGGTGATGCTGAGGGGGCCAGATTAGGAGAATATTTGTGATCCTTAGAAGAATCCACCTTTTGAGATGAGAGCTTCATGATGAATATCTTACAATCAAAACTATAAATTTGGGAGGGCAGCCTCCTCCCAGGTGCTCACAGAGTATAAACTGTAGACGCCACCAGAGAGCGTACCGTGAAGTAAGGCTGAGGGCCGGTAGTGTCTTACCTCTCCATGGTGTCAGCGAGGGATGGTAGGGAGTGTCACCAGTGGTTTGAGAGTGCACCAAACAGCATATGGGCTTGCTGCAGCCTCTTCCCTATCGAGCTCTGTGTCCCTGAAGATCGCTAGTAAAGTGCACTTCAAAGGGGCTGCGTCACGCCTGACAAGTCTTATTGATGGCCCAAAACAGCTCCATCTAGAGGACCCACACTGTATAAATAAAACACACTTGGGCTGAAGCCTAACGTGAACTGGAATGAAAATACACAAGTAACACAAGCGTAACAGTAACTGCAATACCTCACACTAGATTATGTTAAAGCTCATGGAAAAAAACCCGGGCAACACAGAACAATTCTTAAGAAAGCGAGGGACTTAACTGACTAGCAGCAGTGAAGAAAGAGGACAGACTGGACAGGTCATGCATAAATATGAATATACGGACTGTGTTATCATTGGTTTATGGTGTCATGGACATGTTCGCTTTGACCCATGGGATGTGTAGTGTTTATAGTGTGTTTTTACTTGACCTTTGAACTTGCATACATTAAAAATCAAGAAAGAAATGCATAATCCTTGCCTCTGTTCCTGACATAGAACTAACTACTACCTAGAGCATTGCAAATCTCTGCGTATCTGCTGCAAACATAAAAGAGGGACCGCTAATTGAAAGAAATGAAACATTGATAAAGGGCAATTGAAAAAACGCCTAAGGTTCACTCGTGTAAGCGTGATGGCCATTATCATTGTCTGCCGATTTGCACTACACTATGCATTCTATATTTTAAACGTGGACAATAATGCACTCAGTTAGTGTGAGACTAACACTTCAAATAACAAATCATAATTACGAAACCATAATTAAATCACAATCAATGGTAAATAAAACCAGCTAATTATATCAACGGCCAGAAGTGCCAGCTTAACTAGTATGTGCTAAAACTTGCATATCTAATATCAATGTCCCTAACCTTCATGTGTCACAAATGTATAAATTATATGCACAGTTAACCTCATAAACGTATTCCGTTTATCAAAATGAAAAGGGAAACCTCTAATAGTATTAGTAGTTCCCAAATGTACGCTCAAGAAAAGTGCAACAGAGAAAGAAGAGCCAAATTTTATCAGTACCAGGTAGCCAAAATACGGTAGCCATTGCTAACTTCATGACCCTTTGTGTATATGAAACAAGCATCCCATAATAATAGATGTTAATATCAGCAATAAAAACAGAACACATGTTGGCCTAAAGTGCATGTGAAACCACAACTGTATGACCCATTTGGAACCGATTTGATGATTGAAATAAGGAACCATAGAATAGGAAAGAACTGATCTCGGAGCACTGGAGTGATGTCTATTTAGGCACTGCACACGACGCAGCGTGCAGACGAGGTACACCAGATTGACATCACCTAACAGAGAGCAGCGGTATTCCTCAAAATATTCCTGGTTCCAGTCTGACGTCTGAAGAATATTCTAAGCTAAGGAATGAAAGATTTCCTAGCAATCGCGCCAAGAATTTTCAATTCTATTAAGGACACAGAGGCGAGGATTATGCTTCTCTCTCTTTACTAATCAAAATTTCAGCAGCCAATCAAAACACATATAAAACATCAATTACATTTCCCAATAGTCTTTGCACAAAATGTCCACCAATCAACAGCCCCCTTGACCATATTAGAGTCCATAACATCTCTGGAACCTCCTCTTTCTTTGCTTCACGAACGGCGTACTAAGAATCCCGAACGAAGAACTTGAAAGAACGCCCAGGCAAGAAACAGCTGATTGAAGACAAACATTCGTCCAGCAAGAACGTCCCACCATACTGCCTCATGCAAGTAATCCTTGCTATTCCGCTTTTAGCTCCGATCCTAGGAAAAAAGAAAAATTCTAATAATAATAATAGCAATAATAGCGTGTTCATCTATATAACAGCTGTATAACTCGGGCAGGAACATTAAAACATATCCCAATACAATCGGCAATTAACATATTGTTGCCTAAAACAACCACAAATCCTTGGGAGGGATAATCCTCGCCTCTGTGTCCTTAATAGAATTGAAAATTCTTGGCGCGATTGCTAGCAACTTTTTTCATTCTATGGCAGGACCAGAGGCTCAGAATGTGCTTGTTCAAAGCTGTCTGAAACACTCTAGATGCAAAATCACCAACTGGCTTGTAATAAAACTGTTTGAAAGTGGAATCCGAGGACCAATCAGCTGAATTCATAATAGTCAGCACCGACACACCCAAACCTACAGATTTAGAAGCCATCGCGCCCCAAACAGAATGGGCTCCAAATAAATGCGTATCAATACCAGCTTCAACCATTACAAAATGCAACCATCTGGCAATGGTAGCCACAGAGACAGGTTTAAAAGGTTTACAAAGTGAAATCAACAATTGACCCATCAGATTCTGCCTAAGAGATCTAGTGCACTGCTCATACTCTTTCAAGCAAGCAACGACACACAACTTTTTAGAAAATGGAAAAGCAAATTATTCTATACTGGTAGACATTGTTCTAGTTCTTCTAGATATCGAAAAAGAAACACCTTCAGGTGTAAAAACTCTACCTGCAAGATCCAAGGCCATCACATCAGAAGATCGTTGACAAGCTTCTAGGCATATAAGCATTGCCAACGTTGTTGATAATTGATTCCTAGAAAGATCAGAGTTATCAGGCCACCTCTCAAACAAATGGAGAACTAAGTTCACGTCCCAAAGGGACGTATACCTGGAAGAAGGATGGCTGGAAACCCTCACACCCTTTAAAAGCTTAGCCACCACCGGATGCATACCTACCGGAACTCCATCCACCTTGACATGGGCTGCAGAAATGGCTGAACGAAAATTATTTATCGACCTGTACGACCCGTATGACAATCCTTCATCAGCTTTCTGCAACAAAAAATTCACAATTTGGAAAAGCCCGGCTGCCACGGGATCCAAATGCCGTTCCAGGTACCAACTCCTCCAGATTCTCCAAGCGGAGAGATACCTCTTTCTAGTGGAGGGCGCCCAAGCCCCACTGATAAACCTCTCAGCCGATCGCAAAATGCCTGGCAAGTGCCACTGCTGCCTGAAAGCCTCCAAGCCATCAGCTGCAACTGTCTCTCCAGCACCAGAGGAAGCTTCTCACCCTAAGGACCCAGAAGCATGTCCGGAGACCAAGGAAGAAGTAGAGGAGAGTCGCACGCCAGCTCCAACAGTAACGGGAACCAAGGCTACGCTCTCCAAAGTGGAGTGATCAATATCACCTCTGCTTTCTGCCATTTGATATGAGCGCCACCCTTGGGATCATGGCGAATTGAGGGACCCGGCCCAATTCTGAAGGAACGCGTCCGTGGCCCTCGCCAATGGATCCGGTCTCCAACTGAAAAACTCTTGTAACTGCTTGTTCAGATGAGAGGCAAACAGATCTATCCTGCAGTGGCCCCACAGTTGCTGAGTCAAAAGAAACAACTGAGGCAGAAGCCTCCAGTCGCTGTAATCCCTGAGATACCGGGAATTCCAATCCACATTGATCTGACCCAGAAGATACTCCACCGTCACCCGCAGACGGTGCTCCAAACAGTAGTGCCAAAAATGCTTGGCTATCTCGGCTAGGACAGGGGACCGAGTGTCCCCCAGCTTGTTGATCTACCTGACTACTGCATCATTGTCCATCCGAATTAAAATGGAACACAAAACTCTCTTAGGCAACAGAGTCCTTATTGCATAAGAACCCGCTAATAACTCCAGGCGATTGATGTGCAACTGAAGTTCCTGCGAAGACCATCTCCATCCCGTCGAGATGTCCCCGCATCTCGTCCCCCAGCCCCAAAGACTGGCATCCGACTCTATTACCGTCTCGGGCTGCAAGCTGAAAATGGCTTTGCCATTCCACGCGTTGACCTTGGTCAACCACCAGCTGAGCTCCGAACGAACCTCCTCCGTCAGAGGAACCAATTCCGAATAGGTCATGCCCCTTTGGCGATGACAGATTTTGAATCTCTGTAATGCAGGGGTCCTGGAAAAATCGTTTGGATTGTGGCGCTTCTGGCCTCCTCAGGGACAATGAGGGTTTGGCTAGGGCCACCTGAAGCTCCTTCTTGACGGCCCGAAGCTTGGCCTTGGGAAAGACCCAAAGCGATCTGACGAAATCTATCAGAAAACCTAAGAATTCTACAGTCTTGGAAGGCACTAGGATCGACTTCTTGTTGTTTATGACAAAACCCAGGTCCTGAAGAAGAGCTCTGATTGTGAACCCGTCTGCTTGAGCAACTCTTGGGATTGCACCATGATCAGAATATCGTCTAGATAAACTATCAAGCAAATCCCTTTCTCCCTCAGAAAAGCCACTACCGGCTTGAGCAACTTGGTAAAACACCAAGGCGCTGAGGAGAGCCCGAAGGGAAGGACGAATACTCCATCCAAGTGTCCCTACACCTGAACTGGAGGAAACGCCTGTGAGGATGCCAAATGGGAATCATCAAATATGCATCTTTGAGGTCCAGACGCGTCAGCCTGTCTCCCGACTGAAGGAGGTCTGGTAAAAGATGGAGACCCTCCATTTTGAAATGCTGGTAACAATGAAAGCATTGAATTCTCGAAGATTTAAGACCAATCGATGACTTCCTCCCCTTTTCTGTACTAGAAAAATGTTGCTGCAGAACCCTGAAGGATGGGGTTTGCATAAGGAAATTGCTCTCTTCTGGAGCAAATCCTGAATCTCGGAATCTATGACGCTGGCGTCTTGTAGGGAAAAATGGAGAGGAGGAGGAATACTCTCCTGCTGCGGAGTCTGATAGAACTCCAGACGAAAATCCTGGACAGTCTGCAACAGCCATGCATCCTGAGTCACGTGAGACCAATTGTGGAGGAAAAACTGTACACGGCCCCCCAGCTGAATGAAAGAACCATCTTGAATTCTCACCTGCAGACAAGCTTGACTGGGTGTTAGATCCTGAGCCTCCTCGTTGGCCACGCTGACGAATGAATCGGGAGCGGGAGGGGAAGAAGGCACCTCCTCTGACAAAGTCCTGGCCCCTACTGAAAGAGCCTCGCTGGGAGCCTTGGAAGATTGGATGGCCTGACGAGCGGCCCCTGCCTCGCCCGGCCTGACCAAAAAGGCCCAATTGGAAAACCTTTCTGAGATTTGCTTGCGCCTTATCCAGGGTTGTGAAAGTTGTCACATACTTGGCTATGTCTTTAACGAATTTGTCGCCAAAAAGACGACCTTCCACCAGGGGACCCGCATCAGCTGCCGCCAACTCAGCCAAGGTAGACTCAAAGCTCATGTGAAGGGACTTACGCTGCTCTGTTTAAATGGCGCAGTTAGCATTTCCTAACAAACATATAAACATATCGTCCTCTGCATCCACTCAGCCAGGGTGTGAGGATCAATTCGCTCACCAGACACTTTAGCCCAAAGGCCATTTCCAATATCTTGGCCAAAGGGCCCGAAAGGTCCAAAAGCTTGTCCTGACATGAGAGCCAAGCCCTGTCAATGCCTTTTTTGGGGCCCTTGGAGAATTTCTTGAGGAAAGTAAGCATGCTGGGATCAATGTCTGGCGTCTCCGCCACCTTATCCGGAATTTCTGGCCTAGGGCACTCAGCCTGCAACCTATTCCGTACCTCCTTGTCAAAACCTTTCTTTAATTTATCATGGAGGTAATCCACCACGGCCTGCGTCGGCGCCCAATCCGCTGAATGAGGATGAATAATATCCTCCGGATTGAACTGAAAGGGATTAGAGGGCGACTTAGGCCTTTCCTTGACATGGGATGAACTGGACTTCCGAGCCCTCTTGCGCTTACGCAAGGGACTGCTACAATGAGAGGAGTCAGAGGTGGCTGAATCAGAGACAGACGAAACTGCAGCCTCTAAGGAAGATCCCTTGGAAGTAGACGGAAGGGAACAATACACGTGGTCAGAAGAAGCCTGAGTCAACGCCGACAAGGCGCCCACATGGGGCCATCAAGAGGTCTAAGGATTCGGATTAGCCGCAGCCGAAGGGCCTTCCTCCATCAACTTATCATCTGGCAAGGGAGCCAACCCTTGTTTCTTCACAAAACATTCAAATTGCTGAGTGATGGGCTTGAGAGCAGCCAAAACAGCTTGGTTGATCCTTTGCGGTACGGACACCGCCAAAGCCCTGCTCAGAGACTGTTGCACTGAGGCATTAATCACCTCAGACAAACCTCAGACAAACCTGCTCCCAACTGAGGACCGAGGGCCTCCTCATAACCATGCCCAAACTCCTCCTCCTCAAAGGACAGCCACTCGGGCATTGTAGCGCAATGAGCTGCCCCCGGCAAGCCACCGAAATCCAGTCTCAACAATGGGATCAAAAGAGGGGGGAGCCACCCCAGGTGCAAAGGAAAACTTCCAGCAAAGCTCCTCAGCCACAGCCGTATAAAAATTATTGCAGCCCCCCAAAATATTTAAGGGGCGTAAATGAGAGCCCAAATCAACTTTTCACAAGCGTGCACACCGCTACTTAGGCAGGGCAAAGCTCAATTTTTGCAGCCAGAGCAAGGCGTGTAATGGCGATGACAAACACGTCAGGAATGCGAAAAACATGATATTCCGACGTGCTGTCAATGGCGGGAGGAGGAGAAATTGATGACGGAATGCGCATAGCCCAACTAGTAGATCTAGTAGGATTTGTGCTATGTGCTCCGTCGAGCTCTCAGACGCGGGCTGTATAAGGGAAAGGCCCCAGTCACATGCAGACGTGCTAATACCACATCAAAGGGGGACTGAATTGCTGAAAAGATACTCGCATAACCAATCCGAGAGAGCGGAATGTCCTGAAAACGGGACTCCGCTCGGATCAGAAGAAAACAAGTCTAGAAATACAAGGTCAATACAGGCGTCACGGTAAGCAAGCACGCGCGCCGCCAAACATCACAATAAACCCAAGATTAAGACATGAGAAGAAAGAGCACTTAACTCGCCGACAAGCAGCAAAGAAAGAGGAGGTTCCAGAAATGTTATGGACTCTAATATGGTCAAGGGGGCTGTTGATTGTTGGACATTTTGTGCAAAGACTATTGGGAAATGTAGTTGATGTTTTTTATGTGTTTTGATTGGCTGCTGAAATTTTGAGTAGTAAAGAGAGAGAAGCATAATCTGAGCCTCCGGTCCTGCCATAGAATCTGTGGCTAGACGTCACTATCAGATACGGAATTACCACCTAAAAATATAAGGCATGCCTACTAGCGGTGCTAGGGTTCATCCATATTAAGAACTCAACCAGAATCAATGGGGTAACAAAGTAAAAAAGTAATCATCATAAGCATGAGCACTGGCACGTTGATCAACAACTTTACCACTAAGGTATGCATATTCAAAACAACTACATACATTTCTTTTTACACTCTCCTCAGGCTACATATTTCAACCATAGGGCCGACCACAAGGGATCCCAACTCTTCATTGCCAAAGAGCAAAAGCTCCAGCCATAAGAATTATTAGAACTGCCTTTCCTGAGGGCATGGGCGTATAGCCCTTTAAGACTCAGGCTTGGTTTATTCTAAAACTGCCAGAACACGCTTGGTGCGTGATCCTGTGCTGTTATTAAAACTTTTGTGCACTAAGCCATTATAGGGAAAGGCTCATGAGGTCGTCTGTGCTGCTAAGTATTGCACTTCAATACAGACTATTTCACTTAAGTACATGACCAGATATAACTATTGTGGTAACGCAGCTACTGGTATGTCGTTACCAATGTTTATTGTTGCTATGCTGCATCTTTTCCCTTTCCAGGTGAGTAGTAGTCTTAAGAGACTACATTTTCCAGCAAGCTGCATGGACGTCATATTGGGTGTGGCAAGTAGTATAAAAAACGGCCCCATCCACCATACAGTGCTCACTATTCTTTCCGGATCCTCCAGAGGTGAGCTGGTTTCCTGCCTTTCTCCTTTCGTTTCCGGTGCCATCTACTCCAACGAGATGCCAGCTTCCGCAGGATTACTCTTCTCTCGTCAATCCTTGCTGTAGCTGCGGTTTTCTTTCATCCACTCTTGGGCTCTCCTGTCCGATTCCTCTGGAGCGCGATTTGCACAAGGAAGTTTCTTCCCTCAGGCACTAATCCAGAACAGGCCATATTCTGAATTGTAAGGTTTATTCACCTTTCTTTACAAGGCTCATTAGAGAGCACATTCCATGAATGAGGTATTACAAGGATCACTAAACCAACAAATAGGTTTTTACAAAAAAGTGAACAATTATCCCTGACAATTACTCGAATGCTTTTTCGTGTTGATATTTGATAAATCAGGTTTGTTGTACTAATTCAAGGAAATTTCATTCCTGGCTGTTTTATTGGAACTTATGTTGTTTGGTATGCATGAATGTGAGTGTTTTGGAATATTTGAAGACTATTGGGAGCTAATGATTATGGATAAACAATCTTAACTGATTGTCATAAAAAGCCACCGTTAAGGGCAGCATTATCAAGGCAGGCAGCTCTTCTGCATCAGTAGAGATTTTCTAACATAATGAATCCTGACGTCTAAAAGTGTTATTATTAGGATTGTGTAACCATATTATTTTTCCGATCTCCTTCCCTGCTGAACCCATCCCACACCCCTTCCCTTTGCCAGGCCACTCTAAGCATCTGCACTATAATAGCATACGGAATTGGAGATGCCTGGAGGTGGGCCTTGTAGAGCTTCATACCGATCCTAAGGAAGTGACGTTCATCTAACAAAAACATTTCTGGGGGTTGCTGCATCTCTTTTAGCCCCCCACAACACACTACAAATGTCATTGATGGCAGCCCTGCCATCTTATGCCCACCGCAATCAGGAGAGCATGTGCGAATAAGGCCTTTCAGGGCAATATGGTGTGCTCCTGACAAGGAGCTGTGAATATTTTATTAGCAGCTTTCATCCACTCTTCTTTTGTTGGCTGGCTTTGCGCTGCATATCTTCATTCTATGTTTATATCTTCTGTATGCCCTTGACTCAGGGCACCCACAAATGTAGAGCTTTGTTGGGGGCCCTTGCACCAAGACCCACAAAGCCTAGCCTGCTTCCCAGCACAGCACCCATCCCCTCAGGTGCTGCTCGGGAGCCAGCCATGGTTCCTTTGTGCTCCCATCAGGCAGGAGTGGCCTTTCATTCTGGCTCCAGTCAACAGCAGGAGCCCCGTTGAATCACCCTGCCAGTGACGAGCACGGGCAGGGCAGCAGATAGCCGAAGCAACTTGCCACCCGTGAGCACATGGGTGGGCAATGCACATAGTATTCTATACTTCATGTCGAGGGGAGATAAGATCCACATTCAATGCATAATATGCCGGGAAGGCCTAAGCCCTGATATGAAGGGGGGCCCAAGCATGCACCCTCCCCATCTAAATAGGAAAAAGTGATGTTGTGCAGGCTCTCATTATCCTAATGAGACTACAGGATTTCGGCGGCAGAATCACTTGCACTGTGGAGGACTGAGTCTGAACTCACTACAGGTGACACCTGTCGGCCTAATCTGGGTTTTGTTCCAGCTAACTAGCAGTGCTTCATCTCCACCCAAGAGCATGGATGATTGCGCAATCGAGGGCATGACGCAATTGACTCCTCAGGGAAATCGTGGTCACTCAGCTCTCATCCGTTTCTCTCAGTTACATTGGTCTCATATAATCAAGGACAGTCAGGGGCAGAATATAGTTCAATAAGGTTTTATTGAAGTAACTGCATCTTAGATAATAAAGCATGTAATGCAGTAACTAAGACGATGAAGCACAACAGGAATAAAATTGTGACAAGGAGAGTAAAGCTGTCGCGCCGCGGCGGCCACGGCCACAGGCTCAGGCTGCGCGACATTTGATAAATACCGCGGCCTGCATACGGGCCGCGGGGGAAGCCGTGGCCTGCAGGCAGACCGCAGGGGAAGCAAGGGCAGACGCGGCAGGAGATAAGACCCCGATTTGGGTCTAGATCCTGCCGCGCATAGCGCATTTAGGGGGTCATTTTGACCTTGGGGGACGGCGGAGGCCGTCCGCCAAGGTACCGCCGCTGAATGACCGCACCGCGGTCAAAAGACCGCGGCGGCCATTCAGACATTTCCTCTGGGCCGGCGGGCGCTCTCCAAAAGAGCGCCCGCCGGCCCAGAGGAAATGCCCCTGCAACGAGGACGCCGGCTCAGAATTGAGCCGGCGTAGTTGCAGGGGTGCGACGGGTGCAGTTGCACCCGTCGCGTATTTCAGTGTCTGCTTAACAGACACTGAAATACTTTGCGGGGCCCTCTTACGGGGGCCCCTGCAGTGCCCATGCCATGGGCATGGGCACTGCAGGGGCCCCCAGGGGCCCCGCGGCACCCCCTACCGCCATCCTGTTCCTGGCGGGAGACCCGCCAGGAACAGGATGGCGGTAGGGGGTGTCAGAATCCCCATGGCTGCGGAGCGCGCTCCCCAGCCATGGAGGATTCACAAGGGCAGTGGTAAACCGGCGGGAGACCGCTGGTTTACCCTTTCGGGCCGCGGCTGAACCGCCGCGGTCAGAATGCCCTCGGGAGCACCGCCAGCCTGTTGGCGGTGCTCCCGTGGTCGGTGACCCTGGCGGTCACCGGCCGCCAGGGTCAGAATGACCCCCTTAGTGCGCTTTACATTTAGGCATTTAGGTAACCTTCTGCACTTACCAGTATTCACAGGCTAAAGCCGGATACCTGCACATGGTGGTGTTTATATGCATGCCTTTTCCCTTTCCCAGCATGCTGCCCACTTCCTCTCTTCCCAGCATGCATTGTTTCTTTTTGTTGGACGCATGTTCTTTATTCAATGTTTTACTCTTTTCCCTAATCCAATATGGTGGTGTTTCTACTTCCTGTTTCCTACTTCCTGTCTAGGGGTATATAAGGGTAATTCAGCTGCTTGTTCATTGCGTTGCAACACTCCTTTGGTGGTAGTCATGCTCCGGCTGGTTTCTTCTTGTGCATCCAGTATTTCCTGACCTGTCTTCGTCTCCAGTCTTCCTGTACTCTCGGATCTTCAGTTCTAACGCCCTTGTGTTGTGTCCTTCTGTTTCAGGGAGTTCCTGTTGGAGGTTTTTTACCCTATTGGGGTTTTTCCTCTGGGATTCCTTCTGGAGGGCACGGACTGTAGTGGCTTGCTATTGTCAAACAGCACCGTGGCTACCAGAAGGGGTCGCCCCTACCTCGACCAGAGCAGAACCTGCCGGAACCGGGGTCGTTCCCCAACCCTCATCAACTTCGACGGTAAGCCCAGTGAAAACCGTGACAGATTGCAATGCCCACAAATCCAGTTGCAGTCCGGAACCATGAATAATCCAGTGGCAAATACAGAACCCACCAGCCAGACCCTGCTTATGACAATACAACAACAGGCTCAAGAACTCCAACAGCTACGTACTGAAAATACCGTCTATCAACAAGCCATTGCATCCAGGACCACTGATGTCCCCTCAGTATCTGCCACTACACCTCTTTTCTCCGGGGAGCCTAACAAATTGAGAGAATTCCTGGATGCCTTGACGGTTTACTTTGCCTTTCGCCCCTCGCAATTTGTGCAAGACAAGACCAAGGTGGAGTATTTGATTAGCGCCTTATCGGGGCCAGCCTAGGCTTGGGCCACTCCTTTAGTGACAAGAAATGATCCCTGCCTGTCTAATTATTCCACCTTTGTCACTATCTTTAAACAGATGTTTGAGCGCCCTGGACTCGAGGCTTCAGCAGAAGAAGCTCTTTGCGATATCCAACAAGGGAATCAAGATGTATTACAATACATCACCCGTTTCAGACAATTAGCAGCAGAAACATCCTGGGTGGAACGTACCTTGGTGACACTGTTCCACAGAGGTCTCAGAGAGGACATTAAGGATGAACTGGTGCACTCTGCTAGAATAGAGAACCTTAAAGGATTGATGGATCAGACTCTGACGATAGAATATCGGTTGAATGAACGAAGAATGGAGAAAAGGAAGAGTCGTTTGCCATCACACTCAGTGACATCTTGCACCTTCTCTCATCGTACCGAGGAAGTCCGTCCTGAATCTAAGGGGGCTACCGAGGAAGAGCCAATGCAAATTAATACGGCTCGAGGACCTTTATCAGCTAGTGAAAGAGAACACAGACGAAGGAAGGGACTTTGTCTATATTGTGGTGCAGCTGGTCACCTAATTCGCACCTGTCCCATTCATCCAACCAAGCCTTTGGGAAACACCAACTCCCGTCCTCAGTGAGAAGGGTGAGGACGGGATATCGTGAAATACCTTCCATTTGTTCTTCCAGGGAGGAAGGAACTGCTCTTTTTCTTTTACCAGTTATCCTTCACTTGACTGATGGTCGAGAAGAAAGAACCCTGGCTTTATTGGACTGCCGAGCCAGTGGCATCTATTTAGATGAAGCGTGGGCCAAAGAACGACAGATAGCACAAATACCTAAGGAAGTACCAGAACAAGTACACACGGTGGATGGGTCACTCTTGGCCTCAGGACCCGTACAATATACCACCCCTACTTTCTGCCTACAGTTTGGGAAACACCAAGAAAACCTTTTGTTTGATTTAATTTCATCACCACACCACGTCATGATCCTGGGAATTCCATGGCTCACACGACACAACCCTTACATCAACTGGGAAACAAGAACTATTTCTTTATCCTCTCACTTTTGCCAGCACCACTGCTACCTAGCAGGGGATTATTGGTCCCCAAAAGGTCTTCTAACCGCAACCCCTAAGGTGGGATGCTCTATTAACGTCCTACAGGGAGTACCCAGGCAATATCAGGAATATGCCGACGTAGTCCAGAAGCCAGAAAAACCTGAACTGACACCCCATAGAGAATACGATTGCGCCATTCCTTTAGAACCAAATACAGTGGTTCCTTTCGGGTGAATGTACTCTCTCACAGAACCTGAGAAGCAGATTCTTAAGGAATACCTTGATGAGAACCTACAGAGTGGGTTGATTGCTCCCTCCTCTTCACCTGCAGGGGCTCCTCTCCTCTTTGTTCCTAAGAAGACTAAAGATTTGCGTCCCTGTATTGATTTTGGAGGATTAAACAAGATCACTATTAAGGATCGGTACCCGTTACCCTCATTAAGGACATCCTAGAAGCAGTCAGAGGGGCAAAAAGATTCACCAAGCTGGATCTCAGAGGAGCCTACCATCTTTTAAGAATTAAAGAAGGTGATGAGTGGAAGACCGCTTTTAGAACACCTTTTGGGCACTACGAATATTGAGTAATGCCATTTGGACTCACCGTTGCCCCTTCCATTTTTCAAAGGTTCATGGATTCTATCTTTTCTGATCTTTTGCAACAAACAGTAGTGATTTATCTCGACGATAGTTGAATTTTTTCTGTTCACCCAGAGGAACACTCTAAGCATGTTCGCCAAGTTCTAGATCGACTCCGACAACACCATTTATTCTGCAAACTGGAAAAGAGCGAGTTTGACCAGACGGAAGTAAAATACTTGGGGTATTGCATTAACCAAACCGGAGTCGCCATGGATTCAGACAAGGTGCAAGCTATATTGAATTGGCCATCTCCTTCTTCCATCAAGGAGACTCAGGGGGTCATTCTGACCCTGGCGGTCACAGACCGCCAGGGCCAACGACCGCGGAAGCACCGCCAACAGGCTGGCGGTGCTTCCTGGGCCATTCTGACCGCGGCGGTAAAGCCGCGGTCAGAAAAGGGGAACCGGCGGTTTCCCGCCGGTTTACCCCTGGCCCAGGGAATCCTCCATGGGGATTCCGACCCCCTTCCCAACCGACAGGAACAGGATGGCGGGAACGGGTGTCGTGGGGCCCCTGGGGGCCCCTGCACTGCCCATGCCACTGGCATGGGCAGTGCAGGGGCCCCCTAACAGGGCCCCACAAAGATTTTCAGTGTCTGCTTTGCAGACACTGAAAATCGCGACGGGTGCCACTGCACCCGTCGCACCCCTGCAAATCCGCCGGCTCCATTCGGAGCCGCCTTTCTCTTTGCAGGGGCTTTCCCGCTGGGCCTGCGGGCGATCTTTTGGAGATCGCCCGCCGGCCCAGCGGGAAAGTCAGAATGACCGCCGCGGTCATTTGACCGCAGTGCGGTCTTTTGGTGGTCTCCGCCCGGCGGGCGCTGCCCGCCGGGGTCGGAATGACCCACTCAGTGTTTTTTGGGATTAGCCAACTTCTATCGACAATTTATAGCACATTTTGCACAGAGAACCAGCTATATTACTCAAACCCTTAAAAAAAACATCTAAAAAAGGGCTTTTGTTGGACACAAGACGCAGAGTTAGCCTTTCAAGACTTAAAGAAAGCCTTTATTCAAGCCCCCATTCTACGACATCCAGACACCAGCAAACAATTCATTGTGGTCGCAGACGCATCCGAAAGAGCCATTGGGGCTGCCTTACTGCAAAGACAAGACGATGATGATTTAGAGCACCCGGTATTCTACCTTTCCCATATCTTATCCGACTCAGAACAGAACTATTCCCGCCCCCTTCTTCTGTCTCTACAGCAAGGGCAGACGTGGCAGGAGATAAGACCCGAGTTGGGTCTAGATCCTGCCGCGCATAGCGCATTTAGTGCGCTTTACATTTAGGTAACCTTCTGCACTTACCAGTATTCACAGGCAAAAGCCGGATACCTGCACATGGTGGTGTTTATATGCATGCCTTTTCCCTTTCCCAGCATGCTGCCCACTTTCTCTCTTCCCAGCATGCATTGTTTCTTTTTGTTGGACGCATGTTCTTTATTCAATGTTATACTCTTTTCCCCAATCCAAGATGGTGGTGTTGCTACTTCCTGTTTCCTACTTCCTGTCTAGGGGTATATAAGGGGAATTCAGCTGCTTGTTCATTGCGTTGCAACACTCCTTTGGTGGTAGTCACACTCTGGCTGGTTTCTTCTTGTGAATCCAGTATTTCCTGACCTGTCTTCGTCTCCAGTCTTCCTGCACTCTCGGATCTTCAGTTCTAACGCCCTTGTGTCCTCCTTCTGTTTCAGGGATTCCTGTTGGAGGTTTTTTACCCTATTGGGGTTTTTCCTCTGGGACTCCTTCTGGAGGGCACGGACTGTAGTGGCTTGCTATTGTCAAACAGCACTGTGGCAACCGGAAGGGGTCGCCCCTACCTCGGCCAGAGCAGAACCTGCCGGAACCGGGGTCGTTACCCAACCCTCATCAACTTCGACAGTAAGCCCAGTGAAAACCGTGACAAAAGCATAAAAATAACGCTACCATGTTGTCACTACGATCGTTAAGAATAGCTCCTACCTAGGCTAAGTTAGAGCACAGCATGTTAGGCTCTAATTCTGCCCTTCAGGTTCCCCTGGGAAGACATCATCCCTCATACCTGGGCAAGAGGCCCATAGTCTACATAAGCAGCTGCAGCAAAGCACTCAGGAATCAACATAAAGTCATGGTCATCTGGCTGGAATCGCCCTCTAATGTACATGGGTCAAAGTAGTGTTTTATAATAAAACGGCTGACGTAATAGTGTGTATGTTTCTGTGAACATTAGGGACAAAGCGTACCACTTTTGCCGGCAACCTATCTTACTTCAGCCTTGAGAAAAGCACAGAGTGAAAGAAATGTCTTGTTTAAGAATGCAGTGCTGGCCTAGGCAAAGAACAGATAGATAGAAAAAATAAAACAAGACAGCAAATGTGGCCATTGCTAAAATAATAAAACAAAGCTGAATAAAATATGTCTAGGTTAAAGTGCACGGGGCAGGCCTAGCTTGCTAAAATAACATGTATTAAGCTATAACTAAAATGGCTACACAACACCCGGTTCAAAGGTAGTTCAGAGCCTAATTATGTATAAAAGCTACTAAAATTCAACCTAATGATATATAAAAGAATGTCAATAATGACATGTTAAAGTACACTTGAGCATGTATTAGAAGGACAATTTACAATGTTAAGTGTGGTGCCAAAAAGCTGAATTTCAAAAGTCAGAGTCATTTTGGAAGTTGTCAATTGAATCCGGGATAATTGAAGACAGGAAATCCTGCACTTCGGCATGTGGTAAGGTACGAAGTTCATCGCCAAGGAAAACCAAGGAGCATTTGTGTTCCAAAGCCTGAGCTCCAGCCAAGGCAACAGCATTTCGTGGTGTGCCCAACAATAAGTTTAGAGCTGCATCCTCCAGGAAGGGCAACTTATGAGCAGCTTCCCGGCGCAAACGCACCCTCAACACACATGTCTGGTAGTGAGCCCTCAGCAAGAACATCAACAGATCAAATCCAATGAAAGCAAGTGCAGAAAGACAAACTTTTAGTGCATCTTCGAACGAGCACCGAAACACGGGCTGCACCCAATGCACAACTCGCCTGAATGACAAAGACCAGTCACAATCCAATTGCTCAAGGATTGTTGCTCCAAACTACTGCATCATGCGTTCATGACACAGCTGCGCTGGTGGGAGCGCTTTCAAACCTCGTTGAGATGGGACAGTCATTGTGCAGAAAAATTAGCAATAGCAAAATGCCACTTATTATAACCAAAGTTATCGGAAATCCCCTGAAAATACTGGAGAATATTGAGTGGATGGCTGAAGGTATTAAGACGAATATAGAGGAGGAAGTGTGAACAAAACCAGAATCAACAGCTTTAAAGAAATGTGCGATTCCAGTGGTAGTGGATGCATTAAATATTCGTCCCATGAGCTCACCAAAGTTTCTCAGAAAGTTGGTACTTAAAAGGGACCGTATCTCTACTGATGACCTTGCAACCTGAAGCGCATATGTCTCGCGTGCAGATGTGAGTGCCACATGTTTTTGAAACAATAAAGCCTTGAGTCTGCTTGTTAGACCTGACAGCCTTAGGGTAGTCACCCCTAACTTTTTGCCTGCCTCCCTCCACTTTTTGGACACTGTTTTTGCTGGTTTATAGACTCTGCGCACTTTACCACTGCTAACCAGTGCTAAAGTGCATATGCTCTCTCCCTTAAAACATGGTAACCTTGAATCATACCTGATTGGACTACTAATTTACTTATAAGTCCCTAGTAAGGTGCACTTTAGGTGCATAGGGCTGGTAAATTAAATGCTACTAGTGGGCCTGCAGCACTGGTTGTGCCACCCACTTAAGTAGCCCCTTTTTCTTGTCTCAGGCCTGCCATTGCAAGGGCTGTGTGTGCAGTTTCACTGCCACCTCGACTTGGCATTTAAAAGTACTTGCCAAGCCTAGAACTCCCCTTTTTCTACATATAAGTCACCCTTAATGTGTGCCCTAGGTAACCCCTAGGGCAGGGTGCTGTGTAGGTAAAAGGCAGGACATGTACCTGTGTAGTTATATGTCCTGGTAGTGTAAAACTCCTAAATTCGTTTTCACACTACTGTGGGGCCTGCTCCCTTCATAGGCTAACATTAGGGCTGCCCTCATACACTGTTGAAGTGGCAGCTGCTGATCTGAAAGGAGCAGGAAGGTCATATTTAGTATGGCCAGAATGGTAATACAAAGTCCTACTGACTGGTGAAGTCGGATTTAATATTACTATTCTAGAAATGCCACTTTTAGAAAGTGAGCATTTCTTTGCACTTAAATCCTTCTGTGCCTTACAAACCACGTCTGGCTGGGCTTGGTTGACAGCTCCTTGTGCATTCACTCAGACACACCCCAAACACAGGGTACTCAGCCTCACTTGCATACATCTGCATTTTGAATGGGTCTTCCTGGGCTGGGAGGGTGGAGGGCCTGCTCTCACACAAAGGACTGCCACACCCCCTACTGGGACCCTGGCAGACAGGATTAAACTGAAAGGGGACCTGGTGCACTTCTTAGCCACTCTTTGAAGTCTCCCCCACTTCAAAGGCACATTTGGGTATAAAACAGGGCCTCTGCCCTACCTCATCAGACACTTGCTGGAGAAGAAACCTGAACCAGAAACTACATCCTGCCAAGAAGAACTGCCTGGCTGCTCAAAGGACTCACCTGTCTGCTTTCTACAAAGGACTGCTGCCTTGCTGTTGCCCTGCTGCCTTGTTGAACTCTTGTCTGGCTGTGAAAGTGCTCTCCAAGGGCTTGGATAGAGCTTGCCTCCTGTTCCCTGAAGTCTCAGGACCAAAAAGACTTCTCTCTTTTACTTGGACGCTCCGTGCGCTGAAAATTTCAACGCACCGCTGGTTCTGCGGCGAGAAAAACGCCGCACACCGACGCTGATCAACGCGACGCTCTTGGGACGATCGAAAATCCGACGCACGGCCTCGCAAGGACAACGCCGCCCGACCTCTAGAGGAGAAATCGACGCGACGCCTGCCGTGAGATCGTAATTTTAACGCGCAGCCCCGCAGATCGACACCCAGAGGAGAAATCGACGCGACGCCTGCCGTGAGATCGTAATTTCGACGCGCAGCCCCGCAGACCGACGCGCAGCCGGAGATCAAGCAGGAAAATCCACGCACAGACCCGGGACATCTGGTAATCCCCGCGATCCACAGAAAGAGACTGTCCGAGCACCGGAAAACGACGCCGACTTCCCCGCGTGGAAAATAACGACGCAAGTCCGTGTGTGCTGGGGAGAAATCGACGCACACACCCTTTTTCCACGCACCTCTTCTCTTGTGGCCCTCTGAGGAGATTTTTCCACTCCCAACCAGGTACTTGTGCTTAAAAGAGACTTTGTTTACATTCTAAAGACTTAAGACACTTTATATCACTGTCCTGTGATATTTCTACAATTTTCCATTTCAACTTTATTCTTTTTGACCTACAATTATCCTGATAAATATTATATATTTTTCTAAACACTGTGTGGTGTATTTTTGTGGTGCTATATGGTGGTATTGTATGATTTATTGCACAAATACATTACACATTGCCTTCTAAGTTAAGCCTGACTGCTCGTGCCAAGCTACCAGAGGGTGGGCACAGGATAATCTTGGATAGTGTGTGACTTACCCTGACTAGAGTGAGGGCTTTTGCTTGGACAGAGGGTAACCTGACTGCCAACCAAAAACCCAATTTCTAACATTGGTGATCAGCGGTGAGGATAGGACTTGTATTTGTGCAGTGACATACAGTAGCTAAGTATTTCACTACCTACCCACAGTTGAAGGTCAACTTGGTTTTTATCTCTTTTTGAAAACCCGATTCTTTTCCTGACAATTTTCAAAAACTAAATCCTCACTCAACATGTCTCTGACTGGGTCTCAGACAGGGGACTTTGACCTAGTCCAGTTGGATGCATATACGGTCAAACAACTAAGAGGATTCTGCAGGGCATTGAGGGTACCCACCCAAGGGGCCTCCAGAAAGGAGGACTTTCAAGTGGCGCTGAGGGCCTGGGCAGAAGCCCATTTAGAGGATGATGAGGAAGAGGAGCCAGAACATGGTCCCTCAGAGGAATTTTCACTATCGGTAGATGGTGTTACCACTGCAATTGTACACCCTTCCAGACCAGGGAGCAGTGTCTCCATGCAAAGCCTGACCGCAGAGGAAAGGAGAGAGGAAAGGGAGTTCCAATTGCAAATGGCAAAACTGAAAATTGAGGCTCAACAGGAGGAGAGGAGGGCAGAGAGAGAAGCCAAACAAGCTGAGGCTGAAAGAGCAGCCAAACAGATTGAAGCTGAAAGAACAGCCAAACAAATTCAAGCAGAAGCTGAGAGGGCAGCCAAACAAGCGGAAGCTGAAAGAGCAGCCAAACAAGTGGAAGCTGAAAGAGCTTTGGCTGAAAAGAAACTATTGTTGGCTCATGAACTGAGTCTCAAGGAGCTGGAGATCAAGGCAAGACAGTCTGAATCCAGCAATAATGGTGGCAGCATACAGACAGGACCTGCTGGAGAAAAGAAGGTTCGTATACCCAAAAATGTGGTGCCCAGTTTTGTGGTGGGAGATGACATAGATAAATGGTTAGCTGCTTATGAAGTTGCACTAAGGGTTCATGAGGTTCCTGAAGGGCAATGGGGGGTAGCTATGTGGGGTTATGTGCCGCCATTGGGGAGGGACACACTTCTCACATTGGATCCACCGGATCAAAACACATACCCACTTCAGAAAGCCACTTTACTTGCCAAGTTTGGGCTGACCCCTGAGGGATACCGTCAGAGGTTCAGGGACAGCACCAAACAAACCACACAAACATGGGTAGATTTCTTTGATTTCTCCAGTAAGGCACTGAATGGATGGGTGCGGGGCAACAAAGTAGCACATTATAAAGGTTTATATGACTTGATTCTGAGAGAGCATATGCTTAATGTTACTTATACAGATTTGCGCCAGCACCTAGTGGATAGTAAGCTGACTGATCCCAGGAAGCTTGCTGAGGAGGCGGACCTCTGGGTTAGCACCAGGGTGTCCAAAAAGGTACCTGGGGGGGACTCCCACAAAGGTGGTCAGGGTTCCCAACAGAAGAAGAGGGGGGAGATAAACTTACAGATAAGGAACTCTCTAAAGGCACCCAAAAGAATTCCCAGGGAGGGGGTGGCAACCCTTCCTTTTCCAAATTTGGGAAAAAGCCAGGGAAATTTGACAAGTCAGGGAAATCTAGCCCCAAATGCATGGAGTGTTACCAGTATGGTCACTACAAAGGCGATCCACAGTGCCCCAAGAGGGCACCGTCCACTACCGGACAGGCACCTGGGTTGACTAGTGTAGCACTCGGGGGGGAGATGGACCCAACTAGCTTTGGGGAGCAGGTAGAGATTTCCCTAGTGTCCCTGGGAGAAGGAGAAATGGTGCCCAAGGCCCACATGCCCAGAAATACTTCCAAGTACCGGCAGTGGGTCACCATTGATGGGCAGAGGGTGGAGGCTCTGCGTGACACAGGAGCCAGTATGACTACTATCAAGAGTCAGCTGGTGTCAACAGAGCAGATAGTACCTAATACATTCCACCAGGTCAGAGTCGCTGACAATCGCGAGAGTCACCTACCGGTGGCTCTGGTTCCCTTTGAGTGGGGGGGGGTCTCTGGTACTCTGAAAGTAGCTGTGAGTCCTGCCATGCCTGTAGATTGTCTGTTAGGCAATGACCTTGAGCACACTGCTTGGAAAGAAGTGGAGCTCAGGTCTCACCTGGAGATGTTAGGGTTACCTGAGTGGGTCTGCATGACCACACGGTCCATGGCTGAACGAGAGGGAAGTCAAGGGCATCTGGAGCCTGGAACGATGGCCCAGAGAGCTGCCAGGAGGAGGGACCAGGGGTGCGGGAAACCGGCCCCAGCTGTTCCCACAGTGGCTGACGGGGCTCCTGAGGAGGAGGCTCCCGAGCCAACTGGGGAAGACATTGCCGCCCTAGGTGACTTACCTGAGCTTGCTGGCTGGCAAGTTGAGGGTGGACCCACCAGGGAGGAATTCTGCAAGGCGCAGAAAGAATGTCCCACTCTGGAAGGTTTGAGGAAACAAGCCTCAAACCAGGCAGCAGGCGACACCTCTGGCGATCACCACCTATATTGGGAGAATGACCTTCTCTACAGTGAGCCTAAGGTTCCGGGCTTTGGGGCAGCACGTATGCTGGTGGTCCCCCAATGTTACCGAACCTTCCTACTGGGTCTGGCTCACGACATTCCCCTGGCAGGACATTTGGGGCAGGGCAAGACCTTTAACAGGCTTGTCACCCACTTTTATTGGCCCAAAATGAGGACACACTCAGACAAGTTCTGCAGATCCTGTCCTACCTGCCAGGCCAGTGGTAAAGCAGGAAAAAGGGTTAAAACCCCCCTGATTCCACTTCCTGTCGTTGGCACCCCCTTTGAAAGGGTGGGCATCGACATTGTTGGTCCCTTGGACCCCAAAACTGCCTTAGGCAACAGGTTCATCCTGGTTTTGGTGGACCATGCCACCCGTTACCCAGAGGCAATCCCTCTGAGGACAGTAACTGCACAGGTGGTGGCCAGAACCCTGATGGGGATATTTACCCGTGTGGGATTCCCCAAGGAAATAGTGTCTGACAGAGGCACTAACTTCATGTCTGCATACATGAAGTCTCTGTGGGATGCGTGTGGTGTAACTTACAGGTTCACCACACCCTATCACCCCCAGTCGAATGGTCTTGTGGAGAGATTCAACAAGACCCTGAAAGGCATGATTGGTGGCCTCCCTGAGGCCATGAGGCGTAAGTGGGACGTCCTCTTACCATGCCTTCTCTTTGCTTACAGAGAGGTCCCCCAGAGAGGGGTAGGGTTCAGTCCCTTTGAACTTCTCTACGGGTACCCTGTCAGGGGACCCTTAAGCATTGTCCAGGAGGGATTGGAGAAAGCTCCAAAGACGCCCCCTCAGGATGTGCTCAGCTATATGTTGGCCCTCCGCAACCAGATGACCCGCTTCTGGAAAGAAGCCCAAGATAACCTTGAGGCCAGTCAAGAGGTGATGAAACAATGGTATGACCAGAAGGCCACCCTGGTAGAGTTTCAACCTGGAGACAAAGTGTGGGTAATGGAGCCAGTAGAGCCCAGAGCTCTCCAGGACCGCTGGTCTGGCCCATTTGAAATAAAGGAGCGGAAAGGGGAGGCCACTTACCTAGTGGACCTCAAAACCCCTAGGAATCCCCTAAGGGTGCTCCATGTGAACCGACTAAAAGCTCATTTTGAGAGGTCGGAGATCAACATGCTTCTGGTCACAGATGAAGGAACGGAAGAGGAGAGTGAACCTCTCCCCGACCTCCTCTCTGTCCAAGAAGGTGATGGGTCAGTAAGCGGGGTCATTCTGTCTGACTCTCAATCAGAAAGGAGACTGCTATGAGCTGTTGGAGCAGTTCTCCCCCCTGTTCTCCCTTACTCCTGGACTGACCCACCTCTGTGTTCATGATATTGACACTGGTGACAGTCTCCCTGTGAAAAACAAAATTTACAGGTTGTCGGATAAGGTGAAGGCCAGCATCAAGGAGGAGGTCTCCAAGATGTTGACTCTAGGGGTTATTGAGAAATCCAGTAGTCCCTGGGCCAGCCCAGTAGTATTGGTCCCTAAGGCTACTGTCCCAGGTGCAAAGCCAGAACTCCGGTTCTGTGTGGACTACCGGGGTCTCAACTCAGTCACACGGACTGATGCTCACCCCATCCCCCGAGCTGATGAGCTCGTGGACAGGCTAGGCGCTGCCAAGTTCCTGAGTACGTTTGATCTTACTTCAGGGTACTGGCAGATCGCCCTAACTGAGGGGGCCAAGGAAAGATCCGCATTTTCAACCCCAGATGGCCATTACCAGTTCCGGGTGATGCCGTTTGGGTTGAAAAATGCCCCAGCTACCTTCCAACGGTTGGTTAACGGGGTCCTAGCTGGCAAGGATGCCTTCTGTGCAGCCTACCTGGATGACATAGCTGTCTACAGTTCCAGCTGGGAGGAACACCTGCTTCACCTCAAGGAGGTGCTTCAGGCCCTGCAACAGGCAGGCCTGACCATCAAGGCCAGTAAGTGCCAGATTGGGCAGGGTTCCGTGGTGTACTTGGGACACCTAGTGGGTGGTGGCAAGGTGCAGCCACTCCAGGCCTAGATTGAAACTATCAAGGCCTGGCAACCACCCCAAACGCAGACTGAGGTGAGAGCCTTTCTAGGCCTCACAGGATACTACCGCCGATTTGTCAAGGGCTATGGTACCATTGTAACACCCTTGACAGAACTCACTTCCAAGAAACAACCTAGGTTGGTGAATTGGACAGAGGCTTGTCAGAAAGCCTTTGAAGCCCTGAAGGAAGCCATGTGCACGGCCCCCGTACTCATGGCCCCTGACTACTCCCAGGAATTTATCGTGCAGACAGACACTTCAGAGCATGGCATAGGGGCAGTCCTAGCACAGCTAAATGAGGAGGGCAGAGATCAACCGGTAGTCTTTATTAGCAGAAGGCTATTACCACGGGAACAGAGGTGGAGTGCTATTGAACGAGAAGCTTTTGCTGTGGTCTGGGCACTGAAGAAGCTAAGACCCTACCTGTTTGGGACTCACTTCCGGGTTCAGACAGACCACAGGCCCCTCAGATGGCTCATGCAGATGAGGGGTGAGAATCCAAAACTCTTGAGGTGGTCCATTTCCCTACAGGGGATGGACTTTACGGTGGAACATCGCCCAGGGGTTGACCACGCCAATGCTGATGGTCTCTCCAGGTACTTCCGCCTTAGCGATGAGAGCTCCCAGGAGATCGGGTAGCTCTCCCCACTTTCAGCTGGGGGGGACACATGTTAGACCTGACAGCCTTAGGGTAGTCACCCCTAACTTTTTGCCTGCCTCCCTCCACTTTTTGGACACTGTTTTTGCTGGTTTATAGACTCTGCGCACTTTACCACTGCTAACCAGTGCTAAAGTGCATATGCTCTCTCCCTTAAAACATGGTAACCTTGAATCATACCTGATTGGACTATTAATTTACTTATAAGTCCCTAGTAAGGTGCACTTTAGGTGCATAGGGCTGGTAAATTAAATGCTACTAGTGGGCCTGCAGCACTGGTTGTGCCACCCACTTAAGTAGCCCCTTTTTCTTGTCTCAGGCCTGCCATTGCAAGGCCTGTGTGTGCAGTTTCACTGCCACCTCGACTTGGCATTTAAAAGTACTTGCCAAGCCTAGAACTCCCCTTTTTCTACATATAAGTCACCCTTAATGTGTGCCCTAGGTAACCCCTAGGGCAGGGTGCTGTGTAGGTAAAAGGCAGGACATGTACCTGTGTAGTTATATGTCCTGGTAGTGTAAAACTCCTAAATTCGTTTTCACACTACTGTGGGGCCTGCTCCCTTCATAGGCTAACATTAGGGCTGCCCTCATACACTGTTGAAGTGGCAGCTGCTGATCTGAAAGGAGCAGGAAGGTCATATTTAGTATGGCCAGAATGGTAATACAAAGTCCTACTGACTGGTGAAGTCGGATTTAATATTACTATTCTAGAAATGCCACTTTTAGAAAGTGAGCATTTCTTTGCACTTAAATCCTTCTGTGCCTTACAATCCACGTCTGGCTGGGCTTGGTTGACAGCTCCTTGTGCATTCACTCAGACACACCCCAAACACAGGGTACTCAGCCTCACTTGCATACATCTGCATTTTGAATGGGTCTTCCTGGGCTGGGAGGGTGGAGGGCCTGCTCTCACACAAAGGACTGCCACACCCCCTACTGGGACCCTGGCAGACAGGATTAAACTGAAAGGGGACCTGGTGCACTTCTTAGCCACTCTTTGAAGTCTCCCCCACTTCAAAGGCACATTTGGGTATAAAACAGGGCCTCTGCCCTACCTCATCAGACACTTGCTGGAGAAGAAACCTGAACCAGAAACTACATCCTGCCAAGAAGAACTGCCTGGCTGCTCAAAGGACTCACCTGTCTGCTTTCTACAAAGGACTGCTGCCTTGCTGTTGCCCTGCTGCCTTGCTGAGCTCTTGTCTGGCTGTGAAAGTGCTCTCCAAGGGCTTGGATAGAGCTTGCCTCCTGTTCCCTGAAGTCTCAGGACCAAAAAGACTTCTCTCTTTTACTTGGACGCTCCGTGCGCTGAAAATTTCAACGCACCGCTGGTTCCGCGGCGAGAAAAACGCCGCACACCGACGCTGATCAACGCGACGCTCTTGGGACGATCGAAAATCCGACGATCGGCCTCGCCAGGACAACGCCGCCCGACCTCTAGAGGAGAAATCGACGCGACGCCTGCCGTGAGATCGTAATTTCAACGCGCAGCCCCGCAGCTCGACACCCAGAGGAGAAATCGACGCGACGCCTGCCGTGAGATCGTAATTTCGACGCGCAGCCCCGCAGACCGACGCGCAGCCGGAGAACAAGCAGGAAAATCCACGCACAGACCCGGGACATCTGGTAATCCCCGCGATCCACAGAAAGAGACTGTCCGAGCGCCGGAAAACGACGCCGACTTCCCCGCGTGGAAAATAACGACGCAAGTCCATGTGTGCTGGGGAGAAATCGACGCACACACCCTTTTTCCACGCACCTCTTCTCTTGTGGCCCTCTGAGGAGATTTTTCCACTCCCAACCAGGTACTTGTGCTTAAAAGAGACTTTGTTTACATTCTAAAGACTTAAGACACTTTATATCACTGTCCTGTGATATTTCTACAATTTTCCATTGCAACTTTATTCTTTCTACAATTATCCTGATAAATATTATATATTTTTCTAAACACTGTGTGGTGTATTTTTGTGGTGCTATATGGTGGTATTGTATGATTTATTGCACAAATACTTTACACATTGCCTTCTAAGTTAAGCCTGACTGCTCGTGCCAAGCTACCAGAGGGTGGGCACAGGATAATCTTGGATAGTGTGTGACTTACCCTGACTAGAGTGAGGGCTTTTGCTTGGACAGAGGGTAACCTGACTGCCAACCAAAAACCCCATTTCTAACACTGCTCAACTTGTCAAAATTCACATTTGAAGCAGCAATATGGGGCCATATCTCAGCTACTTCCCTCTGTTGTGTAGGAGGAAAAAATAAGTTCCTGCAGCATGTACACTATTCCGGCTCGCATCCCACAACAGTTCTTACTATTGAGGAGGACATAGCTGCCATTCGAGAGCACCTGGAACATAGGTCTACTCAAGGGGACTGGAGCTCCCTTCAGATAACAAGCCAAGTTTGCTGCAGAAACATTACACGCCCGTGCAAGGACAGCTGTTTACAAACCATCGAATAGCTGACAGAAGTCTTGCATTCACTACGTCTAAGAAAGATCTCTTTCATGCCACTGAGATATTTGTGCGAGAACGGTAGCTCCCACACCTCATGGATGTAACTATCTCCTAGCCTTTCATATCTGCCTACTGGAATGTGTTTTAAGCAGGACTTGAATTGAAGTGTTGAACTAGGCAGATTAATAACCCAGTGTATTAACCACTCAGCAGCTAGTATTTCAGCCACAGTGAAAGGCAACTTTTCTAATTTCTCAATATTTAATATGACATAGGTTGCTTCTTTCTTAGCCATTAGTTGTTGTTGTTGCGTTAAATTAAATGTGGAAAATATGTCCCTTGTGCTAACGTGTTGCTAGTGAACGCGACTTTCTTTCAGTGTTTGTATTGTCTGACCCAGTGGCATAACGGACCTTAGTTGACTCTGTCCATGGTGTAAAGAAGACATTTCACTTTGTATTATGACTATTGCAGAAGAAACAATGTTGTTTAAGGTGTATATCCGGTCCCACAGGGTATTAATCCCAATATCTACAACAGCTAATTCCTTCTGTAAGTTTTCCTAATCTATTTGCGTTACTGGGCAGCAGTTTCTTGTTGAGAAAGCTTCCAAATTTCCTTATAAACTACATATTAGAAGCGCTTTCTGCGATGTTTTCTGAGGCCTGACAGGAAATCTTGTAAGTCAGTGCTATTAGACAGGAGACTGAGGTGTTCTCTAACAGCATCTAGTGAGGAACTCTTCAAACATTGTTGGCATAGTTTCCCTACACTGTATGTTGTTACTATACCCGCATGTTCAGAAGATACATACCAAGGGTCTGTCCTACTTGTTCTAAAACCTGTGAAGTTTATAAAACGTTTAAGACACCAGTTGGTATCTATTGGCCACAATAACCACCCACCAGGACGTTTTAGTGAATCATTAATGTGCCATTCTGGACCCATTCATTGAGCTGATCCTCAGTTGCACTTATATATTTTTGCCATTTGTTAAATTTTGCAGGGGCAGGAATACTGGCCACAATCAAGTCCTTAATTTTTGCTAAGCCTAAACAACTCATCTGTTGTTCTGTTTCATTTAAAAATATCATTGGAACAGGTATCAGACGTGCTCTAAATAAAGTTTCCTTTCCCCTTATTTGCCAGTTTATTGTTCCCCACACACTTTGTAAGTCAACCAACTTCAGCCAATATTCCTAGCCTTCTATAGCCAACCGGAAAAACAAAGGAATCCGAATAAATGAATTTCACATCTGTCAATAATAGATGTACATTTTCCATCAATGGCAATTTGAAATAATATGTCTCAGCATTTTTAACATTGTGCCCAGAAAATGCAAAATTTTCAGAATATGTTTTAGAACTCCCTTGTGGTGGAATTGGACAATATTCCCATTGTGTGTAATTAAAACTATTTTTGAGGAACCTGCTCTGTGAATGAAATGGTGTCTATAATAATCATAGCAAAACATGTCACCATAATTCTCTTTGGACTGATAAACATCCTCACTTTCAAATTCAGTAAAATACTGTAATTCTGTCATCATAGAATCAACTGTTTTCACATCCCAGTCATCAGAAACAATTCTGGGTGTTATTACATAATTCATAGAACGCTTAAACACATATGGTATTTGAATGACCTCCGTTGGGCCGTATATATCAAATGTGACTTTATCCTAAACAATCCCATCAGGAATTGGTATAGCAGAAATGTTCACGAAAGACAAGTCTCTGCGGACCTTGTGAGAAGAAAAATGGGGTTTTAGGACCTCATCTACCAGCTCAACTGTTGGTCTTTCAGGAAGATAATGACCGTGTATGAGTAGACAGAACGTGGTAACAAAGCCGATCCAAAGGAGGAAAGGTAATATAGTCAAGGAAAGCCACAGACAGTTCTATGGGCAAATAAAGTAATTTGTTTTAAGACAATTTATCAGCTTATGTGTTTTTGGCACTTCGGACGTAGAAGAGGCAAATGAGTCTGAGAAGGTGTCATTGATGTCGGCAAAGTATCCAGAAGCAGTTCATGCAAAAGCTGGAGCCGTATTCGTAGGAGGAGAACTGGTAGGGGTCTCTCGCGGTGGTTCACAGTAAATGATGCCATCCATCTGTGTAGAAGTTGTGCCAAATCGATCCATAATTTCTGTGTTGTTTGTTGTAACAGATGTTAGTGGAACAAATGCAAGATCATTTCCCATCCTCCCCAAGCTCGGAGAGGTGTCAGCGTTGCTGCTAAAAACTTTTAAAGGGACATCTTGACCAGTAGTGAGAGGGATTCGGGAACTACTGGCTGCTCCTCTTGGTCTGCTGTGCAGGATCGGCCACATGGTGTAACTTTACATTGTTGATAGATACAAAGCGGTTTTCTTTAGCACCAGGCAACGGTGGTAGAATGACAGTTCTGGTACCGTGTATTCCAAGGACTGGGACTGGTGCACGATAAGAAGGACCAAACTCCTTTTTCACAGCAACTTTTTCATGTACTAGATACTCAACCTTTGGAATCCAGACGGTAGATGTTATTGGTACATCCTTAATTCCTACGGAGGCACCACTAGTCGAAGCGGTATCATCACAGAACTGATCTGCAAAACAGTGACACGTTAATTTATGTCAAAATGTGTTTCTGCCACCTCCACGTCAGGACCATTAAGATCTGGAACATACATTTGAGTTCCAAACAGGTACGACCATAGGGGCCATCTAGGCAGATTATTAAGTGCTCTCTGGACTCCACATAGGTGATTATGCTAACTATGACCTGTACCTAATACTCAGGCTGTTAAGGATTGCTTTAAATTTCAGTTTTGTCGCTCCACAACACTATTTCCCCTGGGATGAAATGGAGACGAGTGATGGAGTTGGACCCCTAACGAGGCCATGGCGTCCCTGAATGCCCTTGAGGCGAAAGCAGAGCAATAGTCTGAGTGGAAAGCCGCAACTGCATATGTGCTGAAACAGACTTGCAAATCTTTATTAACAGTCCGAGCGTCAGCCGAGCGTTGTGGCCACACCCATAGAAATCTGTAGCAAGAGTCGACAGCGACTAAGATGCATTTGTAAGACATAAACACAATAGGAAGAATCACATAGGAACTAAGCGCTCACAGAAAAATCTCCACAATATTACATGAAAAACATTGCAGGCACGGTGCTCATGGCAAGAGGATCTTCCTATCTCCTCTGGTGTTTCCTAGGAAACTAATAGCAATAAGAACAGATGTCACGGCACTCGTGTATCAATTCTTAGTATTGAAGTAAATATTTCATGGTCCATATTACATATTTGGTGCCAAAATTAATACAATGAATTTCTCTGACGCACAGGAATTCATGAGTGAAAAGAAACTCAATTTATTCTTTCAGAAGAGCAGATCATTTCGGAAAATGAAAACGTTCATCGATCCAATATTCATGAATCAACAACAGCCAAACGCCAACACGTGTTTCGTCCAATAAGAATATAATCTTAAAGACTTCATCAGGGCTTATTCCAAATATTTATATAGCCGGAAAGTTCAATCCTTATATTATAATAATATCTTATTGTATCCAGGGTATCAAATCATAACGTATATTGAAATATTGTGCAAGCAACCTATCAAACAGAATATTTGTAAGTCGTAACCCGCGTTCAGATCCTCGCGCGGAGTTACGTAGTATCGGCATGTATGAAGCTATAACTAAAATGGCTACACAACACCCGGTTCAAAGGTGGTTCAAAGCCTAATTATGTATAAAAGCTACTAAAATTCAACCTAATGCATATATATAAGAATGTCAATAATGACAAGTTAAAGTACACTTGAGCATGTATTAGAAGGACAATTTTTTCATACATGCCGATACTACGTAACTCCGCGCGAGGATCTGAACGCGGGTTACGACTTACAAATATATCCTACCTATGCTATGTTAGAGCACAGCATGTTAAGCTCTAATTCTGCCCCTCAGCTTCCCCTGGGAAGACATCATCCCTCATACCTGAGCAGGAGGTCTGTAGTCTACATAAGCAGCTGCAGTGAAGCACTTAGCAATCAGCATACAGTCGTGGTCATCTGGCTGAAATCTCCCTCTAACATACACGGGTCAAAGTAGTGTTTTTATAATAAAACAGCTGATGTTCCAAGAAAGGATCCCCACGTAAGAGTGTGTATGCTTCTGTGAACATTAGGGATAAAGCCGACCACTTTTGCCGGCAAACTATCTTACTGCAGCCTTGAGAAAAGCAGAGTGAAAGAAATGTCTTGTTTAAGAACACAGTGCTGGCCTAGACAAAGAACAGCAAGATAGAGAAAATAAAACAAGGCCGCAAATGTGGCTATTGTTAAAACAACAAAACTAAGCTGAATAAAATACGTCCAGGTTAAAGTGCACAGTGGCAGGCCTAGTTTGCTAAAATAATATGTATGAAGCTAAAATGGCTACACAACAGTGGCTTATAACCACCCTTGGGGGATTGCCCTCCGCAGCAGCAATCTAAAAAGTATGTGCCACATGCTTGTTCACATTTTGTTTCTGGTGCCAATGTACGAAGCTTGGTTCTCTAGCATTGAGATGATTTTCAAGTGTTTTGGCTCACTTTGCTTCTGATGGCCAGGTCTAGGGAAAAGAAGCATTTTCATCAGGCCTCTTAAAAAGTGCATGTAGTGGGGAGCTGGGTTTTCTGACTACCTGCACCAGCCTTCCCCTCTGCCTGTCTCCTAGTGCTCCCATCCTGCTGATCTCTTCTGCAACCAGCCAGCAGAACACCCTCCTGTCTGCACTCCCCAGGCCCTCTGACCTCCTGGTCATCTTGCTGAGCACTGGAGATAGTGGAGTTCAGGTCTTCCCTTAATTGGTCCTCGAGGAGCAGAAGGGGGAGAGCGCCACTAGTCCAAAAGAGACCCCTACTGTTCATGAGGAACCAAGGGCCTGATTTATACTTTTCAGTGCCGCATTTGCAGCATTTTTTTATGCAAAAGCAGCACAAACTTTCAAAATATAATTGAATTTTGTACGTTTGTGCCTCTTTTGTGTCAAAAAATGACTTAAATGCGACGCCAAAAAAGTATAAATCAGGCCCCAAGTCTTTAGTCCATCTCGGCAAGGCATCAGGTGGCTTTTCTTTTCAGCTGTTCATCCTTTCTGCCATTGTCACCTTCCAGCTCCAGGGTCTTCTCAATTGTCTCTCCCTTGTGCAGGGTTTTTAAGAGGGGTTGGAAAGTTTTAGATACCAGGAACTCCTGACTAGTCCCTGGTTTGCCAAATGACCCCTCTACCCTTTTACCAGCCCTCTTGCAGAACATTATGGGACAACTTACAATGGTGGCTTGAAGATTTTTGTTTAAAGAGCACCTCTGACAGACTCAGCTACACCCCTAGCGGGCATCACTGGCAGATTCCTTCCTCCCAAACTTCAAAGACGAGCCCTCCTGCTTCCTGAGTTTCTTCCTGAGGTCTGGGTTTCCTACTTTGTTGAGTGAGCCTGGGCTGCCCCAGCATAGGTGGAGTGTGACGAGCTAATTATCAGATGCTAAATTTCCTCCTCACCCTTTCCTTTCGAGGAACTGAGTTAATCACTGATAATTGCTCCTATTGTGTGGAGAGAGCTTTAGGGTTGGGAATAACTTGTGTAATTTGTGGTAGGGTGATTACATAAAATTATAGCAAATTTAGTCAAGATTACACAGAAGTTCCCCATCAGCGAAACCCTGCATTTAGCATTATTTTCAAAATGCACCTTTGCATCCAAAATGGTCCCAAGGATACATTTGCCACTAAGAAAATGTCCATAAGTGCAACAGAACAGGAAAAGCAGTAGCCAGCATCTGCTCGTATTCTGTACTTGTGCTTTTGTGTAGGCATTTTTGCCTCAAATTATGAAAATTTGCACGAATGGGGAAAATTGCTTCATTTTCCGTAATTTTGCATCAGAAGAACGAAAATTACTATCATTACTCCAATTACTAAGGCGTAATTAAAATTTCACCCAGGCATAGAGACTGTTGTTCCCTCTTTTGGGAAGTAGAATAATTAACTTGGCCCAGTAGGGGGGACAAAGGCCTGGCATCTGATTTACTATTCTCAATGCACTAAATCTGTCATTTTTGGGACTCCAAAAATTGTCATATTTTCATGGTCCGAAATTCTGGTGGTATGGGAGTCTTGACTCTGTCTGCCTCTTTGGTCAGCCCATGGAATTGTTCCCACTGAGAATGAGATAAAACATCTGCAATGTCATTGTCCACACCTGACACGTGTCTGGCTGCAAATACAATGTCATTCTTAAGGCAAGCCAGCACAAATACTTTTAACACTTTCAAAACCTGTGGCTCCCTGACTGTCTATTCACAACCTGAATCACTGCCATGTTATCCACTCTGACAATGGCCAGTTTGTGTTGTACCAATCCTGCCCATAAATGCACTGCCACCACTAGCATTAAAAGCTCTGAAAATGCTATACTCCCGCCCCTTTCTTCCATGTGTTTGGCCACTCCTCTGTGTGCCATCTCCTTTGCCTGTATATGTATATGTCATATCCAACCCCACCTGAGGCATCTGAGAACATCTGTATGTACCAGTTAATTTCCTGTGGGCTATGTATGGGAATCCCATTAAAGGAGACCAAAAAGAAACGCCACATTTGCATGTCCTCTTTCACTCCTGCAAACAACTGAATGTTATGATATGGCAAAGACAGACCTATGAGAGCAAAACCTAATCACTTACAAAATGTCCTTCCCACCCTTAATACTCTGCAGGCAAAATTCAGGTTACCTAATAGTGTCTGGACCTCTTTGACTGTAACCTGGCGTTTCACCAGCATGGCATCTAGCAATAGCTGCATCCCCGCTTTCTTTTCCATGGAAAGACGTGCCTCCGTAATAGCCAAATCCAACACAGTGGCCAAAAATGAAATCACCACTGCCTGCCCCACTATTTTCTCCCGGGCCAATGGCACCCTACGTCCTAGTGCGGATGACCGTCACCCTCCTGGCCAGCAGCAACCGTTGCAATTCCTTTCCCAAGAAAAGTATAATAAACCATGTTTATTATCCTTTCCTTGCAAAAGGGGCAGGGCGTTGGGGTCACGAGCAGTGAGGGGAGTGCACAGTGCACTCCCCTCAGAGCCCATGTGTGTTTGGCCAGACGTCTTGGGCTGGCCAAACACACATGCGCAATAGGCTGTCTCCAGCTCAGCAACTGTGTTGCTGGGCTGGCGAGAGCTTGCACAGACTCCCAGTCTGCCTGGTAGTGCCCTGGCTGGGCACTCCCAGCCAATCCTGACGCTGCTGAGCAGCGTCAGGATTGGCGCAGGGCAGGCTGGGAGCGGTGGCTGTGGTGACGACAAGGGAGAGGAGCCTCGTGGCATGACGGTGGAGGTAAGTGTTATTTTCTTTAAATATATTTTATTAATCCCCTTTGATCTCCCGCCCTCCTGTGTGCTGCCCCGCCCCCATTACACCCGCAAGCTTTAACTGCCTACATCATACATAAGCACCTGAAAACTTGCCAGTAGCCTCTGACAGGCTGTCGAGCCGGAGTGTTTGACCAAAAAGAATTCATCCAAATAGTGGGTTATTGACTGGTGCCACTACACCACTTAAACAGCTACTGAAGGAAAGAGCGGAACCGCTCAAACAATGCACACAAAGTGGAACAGCCCATAGGCAGAGCCTGGTCCACGTACCACTGTCCCCCAGACGGTATACCTAATAGCTGAAAGTCCTTTGGATGCACTGGCAGTAACCTGAATGCTGACTTCACATTGCATTTTGCCAGAAAGGCACCCTGTCCTCATGTCTCCGTTAACTCCAGATGCACATCCACAGTCAAATATGACACCGATGAGCTCACTTCAGTGATAAAATAATTCACTGAAGAGCCCTTAGGCCATGACAAATGTTGAATTAGCCTGTATTGTCTAGTTTCCTTCTTTGGTACAACATCATACTATTAAAACCTGCATAGGCCATTCATCAAAGGGGCCTGCCATTCTACCTTTCTTAACCTCTTTGTCCATTTTCGTTTGACTAACTATGGGGGTGATTCAGACCTTGGCGGACGGCGGAGGCCGTCCGCCAAGGTACCGCCGCCAAATGACCGCACCGCGGTCAAAAGACCGTGGCGGCCATTCAAACATTTCCGCTGGGCCGGCGGGCGCTCTCCAAAAGAGCGCCCGCCGGCCCAGCAGAAATGCCCCTGCAACGAGGACGCCGGATCAGAATTGAGCCGGCGTAGTTGCAGGGGTGCGACGGGTGCAGTTGCACCCGTCGCGTATTTCAGTGTCTGCAAAGCAGACACTGAAATACTTTGCGGGGCCCTCTTACGGGGGCCCCTGCAGTGCCCATGCCATTGGCATGGGCACTGCAGGGGCCCCCAGGGGCCCCGCTGCACCCCCTACCGCCATCCTGTTCATGGCGGGTTTCCCGCCATGAACAGGATGGCGGTAGGGGGTGTCTGAATCCCTATGGCGGCGGAGCGCGCTCCGCCGCCATGGAGGATTCAATGGGGCAGCGGTAAACCGGCGGGAGAGAATGCCCTCGGGAGCACCGCCAGCCTGTTGGCGGTGCTCCTGTGGTCGGTGACCCTGGCGGTCACCGGCCGCCAGGGTCAGAATGACCCCCTATGTGTGTTCTTTCACTGATTTTCAATTCACTGCCCACCAACGCTCTGTGGAACCTTCATAACTTAGTTTGAAACCCCATTGGAAACACTTTAAAATCTGACTAGCTGCCTCCTTGTTTGGATAAAATTGTAGCCAGTAAGCTAACATTTCTACTTTAACTTGATTAAGAGCCTTTTTCTGCAGCCCCTTGTGCACCTTCATTTCCCCTGAAGTTGTTGCCCCTTGCTGACTGATGCCATTGGTTTGTCGCGTTCCCCCTTGTCCTGTCCCTGTGACCCCATTGCAGTGGACCAAGGCATGTTTCCCTGAGCACTTGGAGCATTCATGTTTAAATGTACAATACTCTCTGGTGCACAAACCCTTGTTGAAATCCCACCATGTCCCGACTGATCTCCCTTGGCTTTTATTGATTGCACTCAACCCCACATGGGTGGGACAAGACTGAAAAGGGCAGCAAGCAACTGGAAGAAAACTTGCTGTAAATTTGGTCTTGCCACATTTTGCTGGACCCATAGCATGCCCATAGCATGCTGCCACAAGTCATATTGAGCCTGTGCGTTGCCCCTGAACAAAATCTGTGCCTTGCGAATGACATCCATACATTTAAAAAGGGCAATGCTTCTTTCAGGATGCTGTTTGCAATAAACGCCTGCATAAATCAAAAAGGCTGCTGTCGAGTTTTCTATTGTCATTGGCAGGCATAGACGCTTCGCTAACTCATACTCTTCTTCCTTCGACCCTTCCTTAGCCCTCATGTCCCTATGCAGCAGCTTGAACATTTCTATGTTTTTCTCCATCCAAATATTTTCTTTAGTGTCCAGCATGATACCGGATGTAGCCCAAAAGCAGACTGTGCCACCTTTGCCCAAATGCCCCCTGGGGACAGACCTACCTGGCGGTCGTCTGGCCCCCAAGCTCCCTGTTGTCCTTTGTTTCTTTTCCTTCCTCCCTACACATCAGCAGTACCTTGAGAGGGTGCTGGGGGCCCCCATGTTTACCATTTTACATCGTTTTGAACCTTTTATTATACATGTAGCATAAACATGAAGCATGGAAGGCATAGAGTAAGGATTGGGATCCTACAACCGTCAGATATGTACTTTCAGCAAAACTTTTTTACATTCCTTTCTTTATAAAAAAATAATAATAATAATTTCAAACAAGTAGTGTGTGACAGCAGAGAATGTCCCCTTGATCATAACCATGATGCCCGAAAATACCCCAGAACAGGGTAAGAGATGATTAGGCAAGTTATGAATTTTTCCCTTTAATGCACATGCATGTTTTTTGTGTGTTTTGGAGTGTGATCTGAGACACCACCTGCCCATCTGTGACTGGGGATGAATGTTTGATCGGTTCTGCATTCTGTCTATGATTTGTGTTTGTTTGCTTTTTGTTGTCCTAAGTGACCCAGGTATGCCCAGACGTGGGTCCGGGCTCACTATGTCATTGGGATCAGGCTAGTCTGGCTGATGATGACCGGAAACTGGTCCCAAGATGCTTGTTTCCAGTCCAGGGAGGACATGACCTGGCATTTTGGGCTGGAATGTTCCCATGGGGTACAGGGTCAAGACTGATGTGCATATTGCTGGGTCCAAGCTGGGGAGGCATGGTGAGCAAAATAATTGATAGATTAAACCCAGATCTGTGACTACGGATGAATTTTTGATTGATTCTACATTCCGTCCATCATTTTTGCTTGTTCGCTTTTGTTGACCTAAGTGCTCCAAGTACGCCCAGACGTGGGTTCCAGGCTCACTATTTTACTGGATTCAAGCAGGCTTGGATGATGAAGGGTAATACCCTGAAACCAGTCCCAGTATGCTTGTTTCTGCTCCAGGGAGGACCTAGGCTGCCAGTTTGGGCTGGATTCTACCCATGTGGAACTGGGTCAAGACTGGTTTGTATATGTCTGGGTCCAAGCTGGGGTAGCGTGGTGAGCAAAAGAATGGATGGATTAAGCCAAAATCTGTGGCTGGGGGTGAATGTTTGATTTGTTCCACATTCCATTTATCATTTGAGTTTGTTTGCTTTTGTTGTCCACAGTGCGCCACATATGCCCAGACTTGGGAACTGGGCTCACTATCCCACTGGATTCAAGCTAGCCTGGTTGATGAAGGGTGATAACACTGAAAGTGTTCCCAGGATGCTTGTTGCCGGTCCAGATAAGATCTGGCCTGTTAGTTTGGGCTGGACAGTTCCAATGGAGAACAGGGTCAAGACTGATTCGCATACGGCTGGGTCCAAGGTGAACAAAAGAATTGATGGATTTAACTGAGATCTGTGACTGGAGATTAATGTTTCATTGGTTCCGCTTTCCAGCCATCATTTGTGTTTGTTTGCTTTTGTTGCCCTAAGTGCACTGGGTATGACCATTTGTCGGTCCCAGGCTCAATACGCCACTGAATTCAAGCTAGTCTGACTGATGGAAGGTGATACCCTGAAACAGGGCCCAGGTTACTTGTTTCCAGACCAGGGAGGACCTGGTCTGGCAGTTCGGGCTGGGCTGTTCCCATGAGGAACAGGGTCATGAATGATTTGCACATGGCTGAGTCCAAGCTGGGGTGGCATGGTGAGCAAAAGAATTGATGGATTAAACCGAGATCTGTGGCTAGGGTGAATGTTTGATTGCTTCCGCATTCTGTCCATCATTTGTGTGTGTTTGCTTTTTGTTGCTCTAAGTGTGCTGGGTATGCCTAGATATGGGTCTCAGGCTCACTATGCTCCTGGATTCAAGCTAACCTGGCTGATGAAGGGTGATACCCTGAAATCAGTCCTATGATGCTTGTTTCAGGTTGAGGGAGGAGCTGGCCTCACAATTTGGGGTGCACTGTTCCCATGGGAAACAGGGTGGAGACTGATTTGCATATGGCTGGGGCCAAGCTGGGGTGGCAAGGTGAGAAAAGGAGTTGATGGATTAAACCCAGATCTGTTCCTGGGGGTAAATGTTTGATTGGTTCCACATTCCGTCCATCATTTGTGTTTGTTTGCTTTTGTTGCTGTGAGTGCACCAGGTATGCCCAGACGTGGGTCCCAGGCTCACTATGCCACTGGATTTAAGCTGGCCTGGCTGATGAAGGGTGATACCATGAAACCGGTCCCAGAATGCTTTTTTCTGGTACAGGGAGGACCTAGCCTGGATGTTCAGGCTGGACTGTTTCCATGGGGAACAGGGTCAAGACTGATTTGCATATGGCTAGGTCAAAGCTGGGGTTGTGTTGTGAGCAAAAAAATGTATGGATTAAACCCAGATCTGTGACAGGGGGTGAATGTTTGATTGGTTCTGCATTCCATCCATCATTTGTGTTTGTTTTCTTCAGTTGTACTAAGTGCGCCGGGTTTGCCCAGATATGGGTCCGAGGTTCACTATGACAGTGGATCCAAACTAGCCTGGTTGATGAAGGGTGATACTCTGAAATTGGACCTAGGGTGCTTGTTTCCAGTCCAGAGAGGACCTGGCCTGGCAGTTCAAGTTTGACTCTTCCCATGGGGAACAGGGTAGAAACTGATTTGCATATGGTTGGGTCCAAACTGGGGTGGTGTGGTGAGCAAAAGAATTGATGGATTAAGCCCAGATCTGTGACTGGGGATAAATATTTTATTTCTTCCGCATTCCATCCACCATTTGTGTTTGTTTGCTTTTGTTTACAATACAAAATGGATAGATGAATCGTTGCATTTCATCAGATATCTCTTGAAATAATTTTTGACCATGTCAAGGGTACCCCCTGATAAGGGGGACTCCTAGGGTATACACTAAGGCATTTTTTCTTTCGGTGTGGATCCCTCTTTTAGTCCACGTTAAGATTATATAAGAACTCCTGAAATGGTTGAGATTGCTGGACTGTATTTACTTATTCTGCTGTGAAGAGGTTGCAATGATGAAGCTAGCCATGATATGTTAGCTTTTGGATCTCTTAAGGATCCCTTCCGGAGACACATACAGACAACACACAACAAACCTTAGTGTAGGTTAATGTGCAAGCACCATTTGTGATAGTAATGCAAATAGTCTAAACTACTGATAATCACTCTAGGTAGCATTCCCACACAAAGGGCCTGATTCTCAAAGGTGAGTAAGTTTACTACTTTTGATCTTCATAAACTTTGAATGTACACTTACTACAAAGGTGAAAGTCACATGTTCCCACCTCAGAGAATTGCAGTTGGCTTACTGTTGTTTGCGAGTGTGATGTCCCTTCCTTAACCATCCCTTGAACTTCACTAAACCCCTTCAACCAATCCCTAATCCCATCTCCTTTAGTAGGAGTAGGACTGTCTTTCCCACCCTCTCCCTTGTGTCCTCCAACAATTACTACTAAATCCATAATTACTTGTGCATAGGCTCCACAGTTGAGGTGGAAAAATCTGCACACATACATATAGGCACAACATACATTTTGTAGTACACTTTGACCCTTGTGACCCTTCTTCTTGACATTTTGACACTTCTTCTCATGGGAACAGGCCATCCTGAACGGCCAGGAGAGACCTCTCCAAAAGGGAAAACAAGAATCCCCAAGCAGATTTCAGGCTTGTTCAGCTTTATTTTGTATCCTCTGGCACAGCGAGGAAGGGAACCATACATGGGCATACTCTTGGACAGAGAGAACAAGTTACTCACCTCTGGTAGCGCATTATCTGGTTGAGAGAATGTCTAGCCGCAGAGTGCTTACCTTTAAATTTTCCCAGGCGTCAGGACGGATCAGGAAGATTTTTTCGTGAGCAGTACCCCTGCGCGCTGGTAGGTGGTGTTGGTCGACTCTGCGAGACACCATTGTCAGCGCCAGAAGTGACATCTGTGTCTCCTATATAGGCGCCACCTCGACGCGCTAACGTCAGTTACTTTTCACTACTTTCTACTCCAAAAGCGCTGAGCCATGAAGTACACTGACACTGGTGTGTCCAAACTAGGGCCCTGAAAGGGTTCATCCCTAACTCTAGAAATCTGTCTGCAGAGCGGGGAGGATGGGTGGGTCAGTCAGGAATCTGCAGCTAGATATTTTCTATACCAGATAATGCGTTGCCAAAGGTAAGTAACTTGTTCATCTGACAGAGATTTCTAGCTGCAGCTTCCTTGCCTTTGTGTAGCTACCCAAGCAATACGGTCCCCGGAGGTGGGTCTGCAGACAAATTTAAACTAGGAATTCCTGCAGAACTGCATCTGCAAAATGGCCATCCCTGCAGACCTGATTGTCCAGGAAGTAGTAGACTGGGATTCAATGTAGTAATACAGTGGTTGCAGCTTTGGCTCTGGTCGAATAAGCACACAAGCCCTCAGGGAATTGTTTCTTGACCAGTGTGTAGCAGAGTTTGATGCAGAGAATAACCGTTCAAGAGATGATCCGTTTCTGCACCGCCCAACCTTCTTTGTCCCAACATACTCCATGAAGAGTTGGTCATCCAACCGGAACTCTTGTGTTTGGTCAAGGTAGAAAGACAATGCTCTTGTTTGGTCCAGATGGTGGAGTCGCTCCTCTTCTTTTGAGGGATGTGGAGTAGCACAGAAAATGGGCAGGGTGACAATTTGGCCCACATGCAATGGTGTTACCACTATCAGTAGGAAAGAGGTCCTACTGCGAAGCACCATTTTGTCTGGAAAAATGGACAATAATGGAGGACTGGATGATATAGCCTGCAGCTCATGCATCCTTCAGGCAGATGTGATTGCCACAAGAAATGCTGTTTCGATCGTGAGCAGCCGAATGAGACAATTATTCAGAGGCTCAAAAGTAGCACACACCAGGAACGTGAGAAACAAATTAAGGTTTCATTGACGCATAGTAAAATTAGATGGGGAAACATATGTACAAGACCATTATGAAAACTATTTACAATAGGGGCTTAAATAAAGAGTGTTGGTCAGGCAGACGCAAGAAGGCTGACAGAGCAGGTAACCCTTCTAAGTGCCCAGAACAGAGCCCTGCTGGGCAAGGGAAAGAATAAAAAGAAGAAAATCAGAAAGGGAAGCAGAAAGAGGGTCGATGAACTTTTCTGTACAACATAATACAAATTTCTTCCATACACAGGCATTTACAGTCTTGGTAGAGAGATGCCTGGCTGCCAGAATAACATTGCAGACTTTGAGAGGAAGTTTGAAAGCCGTCAACTGTCGCTGCTCAATCTCCACACAAGAACGCAGAGATTTGACAGGTTTTGGTGGAGTTCCCTCCCCTGCTGCTGCAGCAGAAGATCCTCCCAAAGGGGCAACTTGATCAGAGGATTGACACTTATGTTCAGAAGCTCGAGATACCAGACTCTCTGTGTCCAGTCTGGAGCCACAAGGATGACTTGGGCCTGGTCGTTCCTGATCTTTTTGAGAACACTGGGCAGCAATGGTATGGGAGTAAAGGTGTATAGGAACCCTGAGCTCCACTTAAGACAAAAAGCGTCTCTGAGTGAGAGCACGTTGGAAACCTCAGCGTGCAAAACTCCCGACATTGCGCATTTTCGGTAGAGGTGAACAGATCTAACCAACGCTCTCCCCACTGCTCAAAGAGACCTTGTGCCACTTCTGGATGGAGACATCATTCGTAATCTGCTAGGCATTGACGTCTGAGTTTGTCCTCCCTGGCGTTCAAGGAACCTGCCAGATGTGGAACCACCACGGATATGCCGAGCTGTTCCAGCCATGTTCAGAGATGCAGAGCCTCTTGACAAAGAGTCCACAGCCCACCCTGCCCTGTTTTTTTCAATATTGCATGGCAGTGGTGTTGTCTGTGAACATTTGCAGTAGCCTTCCTTTGATGGAGAGTAGAAAGCTTTTCAATGCCAGTTTGATCGCACAAAGCGCCAACATGTTTATGTGGAGTCCATATTCTGCCAGAGAATAGAGTCCTCTGATCCCCACCTCCCCCAGGTGGCCTCCCCATCCCAGAAGTTACACATCTGTCACTATTGTGAGATTTTGTTAGGAAAGGGAGAGGGTCTGCCTCTGACCCAATTGCAGTTCGATAGCCAGCACTGCAGGCCTTTTATAGTTCCCTCCAAGACTGGACTATGTTGGAGAGACTTCCCTGATGCTGCACCCACTGGAACTTCAGGTCCCACTACAGAGCCCACATATGACATCTGGTGTGTGTCACTAGCAGGATGCAGGAGGCTGTGAGGCCCAACCGTCACAGAGTCATTCTTACCGAAATCCAGGATAGAGGCTGAAACCTCCGTATCATAGCCTGAATATCCTGGACTCACTGCTTGGGCAGATAAGCCCAAGACTGCACTGTGTCCAGAACAGCTCTGATGAAAGAGAGCGTCTGAGAGGGAGTCAGGTGTGACTTTGGCACATTGATAGTGAACCCCAGTGAATGCAGGCAGTTTGGTATAATGTGGAGGTGGGAGACATTAGCCTAGGGTGAGCCCGCCTTCAACAGCCAATCGTCGAGACAGAGAAAGACTGGTATCCCTGATCTCCACAGATATTCTGTGACCACTGCCATGACCTTGGTGAACACCGAGTTAGCTGGTAAGGCCAAAGAGGAGCATAAGGAATTGAAAATGTTTGTGGCCTATCTTAAACCGCAGGTAACGCCAACACGCATGGGCTGGCAGGACGGAGATGTGAAAATAAGTGTGCTGCAACTCCAGTACTACCATCCAGTCTCCTGGGTCAAGGGCAGACAAGACCTGAGCCAATGTGAGCATCTTGAATTTCTCCTTTTTGAAGAAGAGTTTGAGGGTTTGGAGAGCTAGAATATGACGACGAACCTTGTACTTTTTGGGAACCCTCTCTATGTCTCCCTTGACCAAGAGAGCCATGGCTTTCTAGTAAAGCAAGGACAAATGATCCTTCAGAACTCGTGGCAGCACCTGTGCAACTGTGTTCCACAGTGTGTGGGATTAGCGGCCCAATAGGCATGCATTGTTCACTGACCACAATGCAAGACTGGTGGAAGAAAACATCTTCTTGCCACAGCTATCCAGTCTCTTTGATACTCTGTCCAGGGGAGCAGTAGGGAATGTGCTATGGGATGTAGAAGCTTGCCCGACCAATCTGTCTAGGGTAGGGTGTGGGAGAGGACATGTGGGTCCTTCAGTGTGGGGTAATGGCAGCAGGAAATCATCCTGTTTAAACCAGATACCCAGAAATACATTGGGAGAGCTTCAATGGGGAGCAGGGGTTCAGAGGAAAAAGCTCCTGGTTGCAATACTCTGTTAAGATGTTCGTTTTGACTGCGACTCAAGGCAACTGAAGGTCCTGGACCCCAGCCAACCTCTTCACCACCATAGCAAATGCAACTCCCTCCTCCATAGCCACGTTAAGAGGAGAGAGCATGCCAGTATCTGGAGACATGTCCCATTCGCTAGCATCACCCAGTCATGTTTTCCTGATCTTCTGACTGCTATTCAGGATCCAGTGACCCCACCCATTCTGTCCTGAAGTCTAGGCCTTCAGAATAATGCTGAGGCTTTGACCTAGGACACATGGGCCCTGTTGGCACCAGGCTAGGAGCCAGTCAACTCCGCCCTAGCCCCTTGTCGGATTCAGATATCCGATGGGACTGATGCCGCCAGTGGGCACCCGTGGTACCGGAAGCATCAGCATCGGCACTGGCATCAGAGGACGATCTATGATCGGATCCATGTGGGCCCATCAGAGCCAAGGCCAAAGTCGCCATCGCAGAACCAGATGGGCCCCCCAACCCTGTGGGGCCCGACGGTGCTCCAGAGGAGTCTCCCCTCTCAAAGACGAGGCACATGGCTTCATAAAACTCCTTGAGTTTGGCAGGGGTCACTCTGGCTCCCAGGAAAGTGGGGAGGTGTGGAGTCAGCCCTGGAGCAAGCTCTGACGAGCCATGCCTTGAATCGCCGAAGTTCCTTGATCGCGTTTGCCGAAGGATGAGGAGATGTCAAAGCATGCTTCAACTTCTTGTGCTTTTTGTGCCTCTTACCCAAATGTCCCAATGACTTTGAGTTGGATGAAGAGGACTTGGGGCTCATGGAGCAGCCCTGTTTCCTTCTCCTGACTGGGACCGAGACCTCCTTGGAGTCATGTGATGTGGAGTCACCTGCTGGGACGTTAGAAGCTCATGGGACCGCTCCCTCAAAGCATTGGGTGCCATGGCTTGGCAGACCAAGGATGGTTGCACTTCAGACACCACAGACACATGAGGTGTGGGTCTGTAATCAACATGGAGCAGGGACAGGCACCACACTGTTTAAAACTTTTCTTCCTCTAAGACATTCCCTCGACACGCTGAAAAAAGCCTACAAAAAGGGGTCAACAAAACATTTTCAAAAAGCCTGTCAAAAAGTGACAGAGTGTTGCTGTCTTTGAATCAGAGTTCACTGGTGCAGAAAGAAAAGAACTGACGTCAGCGTGCCAACTTGGCACCTATATAGGTGATGCAGATGTCACTCCTGGCACGGACACCACGCAGAGCCGACCGATGCAACCTACCGGCTCAGAGGGGTACTGCTCATGAAAAATCTTCCAGATCAGGTCCGATGCCTGGGGAAATTCAAATTTAAGTAATCTGCAGCTAGAGGTGTCTATCAGATAAATGTTATAAGGAATGCACAAAGATAATGGGAAGAATGCTTTCCAATAGCCTAAACCGGGAGCCTAACCTTTAGACTTCATCCATTGAATCACAACTGCAAGACAGGAGTTCACAAGCCACTTCCACAATTTTCACTTCAACAATACACAAAAATAACAAACCAAAGCACCCATTTTACTGCACAAATGCATGTTTCACTATGAGAGTGACTGTATACTTGTATAAGACCCAGGTCATATTCACAAACCAAAAGGTAATCAAATGAAATCACAGCTCTCAGCAGAAGTGATGAGACAGAAGTAATAACTTTATTGACATCGCCTTAGGACACAGTGCAGCAATAGGCCTTCATATGGACAGTGTTTGAGATCATGCAGGATGTTTATGTGTAAAAGGTAATAAAGACCAACTTTATATAAATACTAATATGCTAGAGTACATGCTGCCTGCTGGTAAGTGGTACTCTGCCTGTGGAAGTATTCAAGCTCTAGTGAAAAGTACAAGCATGCCACCTTTCTAATGAAGTGTAGGTGCATGGAGTCTATATCTGCCTGCCCACGTAAAGCAGCACTGCAGCCTGGCAGGGCTCTTTGGCCAGTCTACGTGGGTGTAGATGCATAGAGTGATTAGAACACTAGTTTTCTAAGTGGGCACACATAGGATTTTATGAAAAATAATAAGCAAATCAAAAGTGTTTTTAGCCAGAAGTTGATTGCAAGTTCAGTTTGGATTGTGTTTGAATGTGAACAGTAACCGTGTAACTCATGCTCCTAGTTTCTGACTAAAAACATTTTTTAAATTTTTATTTTTTTTATTTTTTTAAACATATGTTTATTAATTCTAATAATGCATATATCAGATACATAAAGTAGGCAATACAGTTAACTGTTATGACAAATTGTTTTAGTCTACTCACAGAAAATATTAGAGCCCACATGTGTCTGCAGAGCCCCTGAATAGGTGCCACGAAAGCCCCAGTGGTCTGCAGATCACAGATTATGAACAGCTGGTCTAAACCACTGGCAATCACTGAATTTGTATAATTCATGAGACCACACAATAGCCCCTATGGCACTGCTCTTATTAATGCCAGCCTCAGGAATTATTTGTGTAGAACAATGGTTCAACTCTATGAAGCTAGAGATAGGCAAAGAGGTTTAATGTCAAATCCACTACTCCCACCATCTTGCTGAATTAACATCAATAGTAGGCCCCAACACCACAGTAGCCTCCCCCTTTTTTTCATTTTTTTTTCCATTTTTTATTTTATGGTCACACACCAGTACACAAAGTTTCACCATAATAAATAGGCGTCATAGTTCATACAAGAATCTCCACAATCAAATATTGCCATCTATAACATGCACAGAGAAAAGTGTAGGATTCATTTTTTGACTGGGTCATTCTCGGAGCCCTGAAGCCATAGGGCCAGATGTGCCCAGATTTTAAAGCCTTTTTTCCTCGCTGCAGCACCTTTTAATTCATATAAGCTGTATTCCAAATGGTATATCGATAAGAGCCGCGAAAGCCATTGATTGTACAATGGGGGATCTGATTCCCGCCAGTCAGATGGTACACATCCGCGTAATACAGACATTGCAACAGACAAAAAGTATCTGCCTCGATTCTTACAAACTGAGTGGTCAACCCCCAGCAAAACCAATTGAGGTGTTAAGTTGACAGCCTGTTTCATAATTTTCTTCAAAAATTCGGATATTTCATAGGTCAATCTTGATAATTTCACACAATCAAAAAACATATGGCAAAGGTCTGCCTTCAAGCTTCCACATCGCAGGCAGGTGGTACCAAGAGTCTTCCCCCAACTTGCAATCTTAGCCGGTGTGTAGTATAAATTATACAAAACCATGTAATGCTGAGCTTGTGGGCCATCCGACAATAAAACATTCTGCACCATTTCTATAGAGTCACAGACTTCAAGCTCTTTACCGCCTACCCGCACTTCCCATTTCTTAACAAGCAAAGCCATGTTGTCCTGTACTGAATTTAAAAGAAGCGGGTACATGTTCTTAATACCACAGCTGGTAGGTTGACCGCCAACCTCCATCAGCTTAATGTTGCCAACACAAGAGCCTTGTTTCAGAAAAGTTGATAAAGAATTCCTAATCTGTAAAAATTTGAAAAAATCTCTTTTATCTAGAGCAAATTCTGCACTTAAATCTTCAAATGACTTAAGGTAACCGCCGGGAGGGAAAAGATCCCCAACTTTCTGAATACCGCGGCTGACCCATCTCATACAATAATGATCTTTAAATATTGAAGGAAACATTGGGGTATTCCAAAGAGGTGTATAATAGCAAACCCGCCCCATCCCTATCTTGCGCTTGACCTGCATCCAAACCTTAAAGGCGGAGTTGATCATTTTGAGTTTGACCTTTTTGTAATAGCTTGGTTCCAAGATCTGTAAAAAAATTGCATCTGCCTCTTTACCCAAGATTCATGTGTAGATTGAGGGGAGGGTGTCTTGTGTAAGTCTATCCATGGCATAAAGTGTCTGTGCATAATGCAATACCGCTGCCAGAAAATATAGCTTGAAATTGGGGAGTGCCCACCCCCCTTTCTCTTTCTCTCTTGGAAGCGTCATAAAACGAAAGGCCCAACGTGGTTTCGTGTAGGAACACATAAAACTGCTAGTCAGCCCTTCCATTAATTTAAACCATTCCTGTCCGATTTCTAATGCTATAGTTTAAAAAAATAAAGCAGCTTAGGTAAAAAGGTCATTTTGATCACATTGCTCCATCCCAGGAGCGATAAATGCAAATTATTAATACGGTAGAGGTCTTTTCTAGGCCAGATTTATTTCTACTAACTCATCGAGGTTTGCCGTCAACTTAACTCCTAGATACTGAACCTGGGTCTTTATATGCTCGTCCTTAAAGACTGCCCAGTCATTAACTAATATTTGACATTTAGTTTTAAGCAATAGATAGCCAGACATTTTCCCGAACTGCACAGCCTCCTGCTCTATTTCAGGTACAGCAGTCATGGGATCAGTTGTAACCACAGCAATATTGTCTGCATATGCTAGAATCTTTGTGCTGCCCCCTCTCAATATCACTGGGCTAATCTGGTTATTGTTAATCAATTTCCTTATCAAAGAATCAATATATAGGGCAAACAACAATGGTGAACACGGACAGCCCTGCCGTGCACCTCTCTGTATAATAATTGGAGCTGATTTTAGCCCAGCTATTTGCAACGTGGCAACCGGCTTATGATAGAGCTGCTGAATCGCCTTAACGAACCCAGGGCCAATATTGTTCTTATGCAAAACTGTCCATAAAAAGGGCCAATGGACCCAATCAAACGCTTTTTCTGCATCAAGCAGTATGATTGCCATTGGAAGCTTACTCACGGGTCTAGGATCGAGCAATGTAATGGCCCGTCTTATGTGATCAGACGTACTTTTCCCTGGGATAAAACAATGCTGCCATGGAGATACTAAACTAGAAATCACTAAACTTAATCGACTGGCCAATATTTTAGCATTTTGGCATCACTATTGATCAGCGAGATCGGGTGATATGAGCCAGGAAGATGTGGTTCCTTGTCCTTTTTTAAGAAAACTATAATCTTGGCCTCTTCTCAAGAGGTCGGTTGGGGGGACCCTGACTGTATTTCACTAAATAAGCTAAATAGCTCCTTATGTAGTTCCAAGAAGAAAACCTTATAGAACTCCAGTGGAATTTGATCTCCCCCAGTCGCCTTACCGCTTGCCAAAGCATGGATTGATGTGCCCAGTTCTTTAAGTGTCAAAGGAGTTTCCAGTGCCTCCTTATCTTCTTCCTGTAATTGACCTAGTGGCACGTTGCCCATAATACAGAACCCTTCCTCCTCCTGAGATTGCCCTTCGTGCATATATAGTTTTTGATAAAAATCGTCTGAATATTTCTATAATCTCTGGACCGCTATGGACTATCTGCCCCTCATCATTTTCCAAGCTGTTAATACTACCATAGGCCTGCTTCTGTCTTATTTTTAAGGCTAGTTGTTGCCCAACTTTCCCGCTATATTCAAAGCATTCCTGCCGATGTACCAAAAATTTTGCAGCCACCTTTTCCATAAAAATCTTAACGGCCTCCGCTTTGATAACATTTAATTCACACAAAATGTGTGAGGTCTCCGCTTTACACCGGATCACCTCCCCTAGTTGTTGCTCGACAATACTCAGTTTTGTCTGTATTCATTTTAATTGATCCATTCGTATTTTCTCTTTCCTTACTGCATACCTCAATGTTTCTCCTCTAGCAGCTGCTTTGAAGGTATCCCATACTACATGCCGGGGGGGCTGAACCTTGATTTATCTCAAAGAATTCCGGTTTCCACTCTTTAATTTTTTGTACATAGACTGGGTCCGCTAATAATGCCCTGTCAAACGTCCAGGACCTAACTTGAAGCCCCTCTTTCCCTACCTCCATTGCCAAGACCAGTGGATTATGATCTGATATAATTCTGGGGTATCTATCAACCCGTATTCCCTTTTGCAAAGATGCTGATACAAAAAAATAGTCTAGCCTAACTAACTTGTTGTGTGGGAAGGAAAAGAAGGTAAACCCTGGATCCTGCGGCAAGCACCTCTGCCAAGCATCGATCAAACCATGATTAACAACTAATGTCTGAAGTGCCATGAAAACTTTGTTTTTTCTACCCTGATAAATCGTCTGTTCCTGGATGGGATTTACGTTATCCAGATGTATGTTCAAGTCTCCACATATTATGATCGGGGTTGCCCATGATGCAAGTTCCAGATTAAGTAACTCCAAGATTTCCGGATCGTCTACATTCGATCCATAGATTGAGCATATAGTGAACTTTGACCCTCTAACAGAACATTCCAGCAAAATCAGCCTACCTGACTTGTCCGTAAATTGCTTGTGGACAACCAGAGACCTAAGTATAGCCACCCCTCTAGTAGTGGTATTCTGACGTGTGTATGCCACTAGCTTCCATTCATAAAATTCGATCAAATGCTTCTGTGTACCTGCAATGTGCGTCTCCTGCATACAAATAATATCCGCCTTCCAAGACTTAAAAACTTCCCCTGCCAGCTGACTTTTTTTACCATTATTAAGTCCACAGACATTTACTGTAGCTATGCGTAGTTCACATTCCTGGCCCATTATGTTGCGTTTCAACCCTCATGGCTTCCCTGGGACCAATCAATCTTCTTGATTCCACATTCAAGACGCCCTGCAGCTGATTACAAGCATCACCAATCTTCCTGCTGTGTGTCCTTTTACACCCTTTACCACCACCACCCCTGGAGACCCCCCATCCCCTCCCCTTGGGGCCAACCCTCCCTTCCCTAACCCACCCTTCTACCCACAACCCTGCAAATGGAATTGCCAGGCCGCTAAGCCTGTAAGATGGAGTTCGTCCACCCCATCAGCCCGTCCATGGATTAACAGAAAAAAACGCCCACTCAAACATACTCATAGCCTCATGGCCGCTCCCACCCCGCCCCTGCCTTATCAATATTGAAAAAGGGACAATACCCCCACCAACTACCAGGCCAGCACTGCAAGTTAGGGGAATAAAAGAAACCTCATTCAGAGGGGCGAGACACCTGCAAACCCCCTAATCGACCATGTCCCCCAGCCTCACAGCACCATTTCTAAGTTTTACTATTTTTCAATTGCTGCACATTTTACCCTGCTTTGATTTCTGATTTTAAAAATTGCATAGTTGATTTATAAATGACTTTCATACGTGCAGGGCTCAACAGGTATGCTTCTGCCCCCAACTCCTGAAACGGTGCAATCAACTGCCTGAGTCGCCACTGTCTCTCTACTGTAGCATGAGCAAAGTCTGGTCTGGTAAAAAAGACACCCCCTCCACAGTTATTTTTGAATTGGGATGAGTCTCCTCAAACACCGCCTGCTGCAATAAAAAGTTGCCAAAGTAGATAATAATGGCCCTTGGATAGCTCTGTTCTTTACTGGCGTCCAACGCTTGTTTCTTTCTCATCAGCGGAAATCAATGTGCTCTCTGAATCTCTGTTTCCCAGTTCCACTCAAGAAGGTCTGGGAAGGCTTTCCTAAAGAGTGATACTATTTAGGCCCTGGTATCCTGCCCCTCGAGGCCCTCTGCGATGCCCAAGATCTGCAAATTGTTCCGCCGCTGGCAGTTTTCTGCATCCTTAAGTTTCTATTGGATGTCCAAAATCTGTTGCCCCTGTGTCACCGTCTGCGCGGCTGCAGCTTTAACTTCTGTCTCCAACTCCTCAGTGTGAGTCTCCATTGAAGCAATGCATGTGCCTATGTACTGGCTAGATTTAACCTCCTTTTTGATAGATAATTGAAGTTGTCTATTTGCCACTTTCGCCTTCCTGCTTTCCTTCTGAGCCTGCTCGTGATTGTGTACCATAGTACAGTAGATAAGTTCCAGCGAAGGGGTCTCAGCCGGACCTTCCACACCGGCGCCCATTGAAATGTTGTTAGTCCTATCTACCTTCAAGAAAGCCTGCTGGGTGGCAGTATAGTCCCACTGCAACTCACAAACTTCATCTTGAGCATTAGGTGGCTCCCACCTAAACTTTGTCCCCAAGTTGCCCTAGAGCTGGGCTGCTCCAAAGATTTCCTTCAGCATGTCAAATGATTTGATGCCCAGATGCTAGCTGAGGAGCTACATTCTAAATCAGAGTCTGTTAGTGAGATTTCTTCATCTGAGTCTGAGCCCTTAGATTGATCGGACAGGGAAAAAAAACTTTCTACCGTATCTAACAGTCCGTGATCACCTTTGATCCCTGTTGGCTTCTCCTTCTTCTCCCTCAGACTTAGACTCAGGTTTTTAACTTCAGATATTGACAGAGACTTAACCATGTCCTCAGTTTCCTGTGAGCCAATGTCCTAAGTTAAGCTGCAGGGGTCTACATTGCAGTTAGTTTCTCCCTGATTCACTTCATTGGGCCCCACAATTGACCTTTGCTCATAAGTCATTTTGCCCTCGGAACGAGGGGAGCCCCCCTCTTTTTCACTTTTTTTTTTAAATGTACCTGCTGTCTCAGGACTGACTGCTCCTCTGGCCCGGCTCTTGCCACAGATACCACAGATGCCTGCTCTCCATCGGCTCCCGTGGTGCAGGATTGTGCATCCAAAGCTTCCTTCTGCGGAGTTATCTGTTTAAATTTAATCGCATTGGTAAACATTGCCGGGACGGGGACAGCATTCCTCGCTGGTTTTTCCATCCCAAGCGCACTTTTCTGTCCTCCTCTGCCGCGAGCGCTTGCTTGTTCTCTTCAGCAGGGCACCAGTTGCTTCTTTTCCCTCCTTCCCCCGATGGGGTCAAGGTTGAGTTTCCCTCACAATGTCCAGGGCGTCTTTGTGGCTTTCGGCCCCATTGGTAAAACTCAGGCGCCTAGAGCTGCGCCTCCAAGGCAGTTGGAGGCGTCCGCAAACACAAAGCAGGGGAGTAGCCACCCCCGGAATATTCGTGCTGCTCCGAGCCAAGCAGTGCGGCGCCCCGTTCTTCGAGCGGCGCAGTCTGCCACTCGTCCAGAGGCTGTGGATCGCGCAGCACACCGCCCCAGGAATGCGGCAGCTCGGCAGAGACTGTCCGCAGCCCGGGCGCACGGCATACACGGCAGAGATGGGAGAGCCGCCGTAACCATTGCGCTCACACTGGCTAGGCTGGAGGGCTGAGGCGAATCAGCTGGAACAGCCGGCCGCCATCTTAAATTCTTGACAACTCCCACAGCAGCCTCCCCAGTGCCCCTTTTACAGTAGCTTTCTGACACAGCAGGGGCAGAGCTAGTGCATTATGTTACTGAAAGCAGGCACAGAAAACAGCTGGCCCCGGAAGACCTCCTTCTCTTTGAAACATCACCTCTGATACATTGCAGTGCCTTGTTGAGCACATTTCTGTTGGTCAGTGAAAGATTTGTGTATTTATCCCTACATACAGCACTAGGATAGCACTAGAAACATTCCACACTCGGCTGTATAGTAATAGGACACACCTCTTTTGTGCATCAAGCCCCTGATCATTAAAAATAAATGTGCTCCAGTTATTTGCAGATGTATTAGCAAGTTGTGCATGTCTGTTATCAATTAGGCTTAAGATTACAATAAAGATTGTTTAACAAAACATAAAGTGGCTGCCTGTGTGGTCAAGGATCATGTACTGTCACAGTCTACATTGTTATTTCCATGACTTCTATGTCTACAGTGAAATTACAAACTAGCTGTGGCCCATCATGAAGGATGGAAAGGTGAAAGATGTCTGTCAGGTTGAGCAAAGGTCACTTTGACAGATGCTCTTCATATTTAGGCCAGGCAGTCAAGTATTGTACTTGTGTTAAATGTGCAGGGGCCTGGCTGGCAGAGCTGAATTTTGGTGGGCTGAAGATGATACAGCCTTGTGGGCATGACTTGCTCAGCCCAACAAAGCACTTAGAGGAGGAGTGTAACTGCTAGCCTCAGACTTGGGTGCTTCAGTTTTAAGCCCTGAACTTCCCAGGGCCAAGTGTCCATCACTGACGCTCGTCACAGTGAGGTTGGGGTCAGCAGTCTCATTAACTCCATCCTACTCTGTGGCCAGTAAGGGACTGCCATCTCTGCTCACCGACTGACCCAAAACAAGGCAGCCTGTGCGAGGAGGCAACAATCCCAATAGTCAGAAGCCCTCAAGGTTCAGCCCTTCCTAATCCCCAAAATCGTTGCTGTATTTTTAAAAAAATATTTTGGTGCGTGCATGTTTGTATGTGTGAATGTATGTGTTTTTGTGAGTGTGTGCTGTGAATGTGCATGTGTGTGTGTTATGTGCTTGTGAATGGTGGATGTAAGTGTGCACACGTATGAATGCATGGGTGTGAGTGAGTGTGCGTGTGTGACTACCCCCCTTTCCCCCTGCTGGAATTACTGCCTGCCACTGTATCAGTCTTCCCAAATATTTACCAAGTAAGGCCCATATTTATACTTTTTTTGCTCGCCATTTGCGTAATTTTTTTATGCAAAACCGGCGCAAACTTGAAAAATACAATTGTATTTTGTAAGTTTGCGTCGTTTTTGTGTCAAAAAGCGGCCAAATGCTGTGCTAAAAAAGTGTAACTATGGGCCTAAGTGTTTATCCCTACTTCTGGAGTGGAGCCTGGGTGAAGCTGCAAACAAGCAATCTTAGGCATACACAGTGGCCCTCATTACAACATTGGCGGTAACTACCGCCACAGCGATGGCCACCAACATACAGCTGCCGTGGCTACCAGCCGTCTAGGCGTATCATGACCGCCAACGGTATACCGCCAGAATGCTGGTGGAACACTGCAGACGGTCATAGCGGCGGACGGTGATAAGGCGGCAGCAAAACACCACTGACCGTATCATGTCCAATGATATGGCCTGGCGTGTTTTGCTAGTGGACGCTGCTGCTGGCAGCAGCGCTGCAGACAGTCTCCAGCCGAAGGACCCCCTGCAAGCAGGTAAATCGGGTTCTCTAACCGGAGAGGGGGGGTGGGGGTTGTTGTGTGTATGTGGGGGGGGTGTGTGTATGTTTTGGAATGCGTGCATGCAGGTGTGAGTCACGTTGGATGCATGCGTGAATGAGTCATTGTGAGTGATGTGTGTTGTGAATGCATGTGTGCGACAAGGTATGTTGGTGTGTGTTGCGGTGTGTGGGTATGGGTGTGTGCATGCGTGGGTGGTGGTGGGTATGCGTGTGTGCATGTGTGTATATAGGTGCACGTGCAGGTGTGTATATGTGCGGGGGCAGGAGAGGGAGGGGGAGGGTGGGGGAGCACTCTGAGGAGGGGGAGGGGGGTGAGGGAGGCCCCTACCAGAGCCAGGGAAGGGATTCCCTGGCACTGATAGTGCCTACCGCCATGGTTTTCGTGGCGGTAAGTTTGGCACGAAAACCATGGCGGTATGCCGTGTCGTAATCCAGAGGGTGGGGTTGTGAGGGCCGCCGGGCTGGAGACCAAAGTCTCTAGCCCAGCGGCCGTTACCACCCTGGTGGTCGGTGTGTTAAAGTGGCAGTATTGGATGGTGGTTACCGCCAGGGACATAATCCCATTTTTTTTACCGCCGGCCTGTTGGCGGTATTAACGCCGCTTTAATACCGACCGCCAGGGTTGTAATGAGGGCCAATATGTCAAAAGGAGGGTGATGGCTTAAAAGCCCTAGGTTTCGGGCGTGCTTCTTAATCATAAGCCATTCGACATGATACTTCCACTGGAATTTGAGAGAATGTGTAAATTGCTTTGTTTAAAACAGGAGTCTTAAAGTGAGACCATAGAAGCTATCTAGGCTTGATGCACAAGGATCTGCGCAACAGCTAGCACCTCCATTATTTACATAGCAATGTTTGTGCACCCAATGAAAAAAAAAGAGAAGGTCTCTATATTAGGATCTGGTTAAAGGCAATGAAACCAGGACATCAATGAATGTGTTGCACTCAGGTATACTTCCAGACAGTACCCAAATTCTCCTGCTCTTCGTAAGTCAAACACAGCGCAGATGCTTGAAATACATGTTGCATATTATGGATTAAGAGAGCCACGCCTCAATGTCAAGAACTTTACAGTTCCGGAAGGACCTCAAGACCTGGCTCTTCGACTGAGCAGCATGCCCACAAACAGCGCATTGAGACCCTATGGGTAGTCAGTTGCGCTGTACAAATCACTGATCAATTGATTGATTGATTGTACAAATACTTAAAAGAACAGCTTTTTAAGCTCCCAAAGCACTCTTTCTAGAGATGCAGGGATTTTTAGAACAATCAAGAGCCTATCCAAGGAGTCACATTCCTCAGGTACAAGTCATTCAGATCCCAAGGTAGCTTCTTCTCAGGTACACAGCAGTAATAGCAAAACAGGTAATAAAAGAACCTGATCGGTGTACAGTGACAGCCCATCCTCATCGAATTAGGAACTTAGCCTGAAGGAGAACAATGTCATTCCCACACCACATTATGAGAAAGTCATGGTCCTTTGCCAATCATTCTGCTGATTTGAAAATTGATGCTTGTCGTTCCTGGCGATTTCTCTGAAACATCAGTCAAGGGCATCTTTGCCAGCTACTTACTAACCCCTGGTGAAACAGATGCCGAGTGTGAATCTCTGAAGCAGACAGATCTCAATATCCATGTTGTTACAAAATAAAACACGACAAAACTGCCCCCACAGGTGTAGGAGATGCATCTTGTGTGAGACACAGCAGACAAAAACGATAAGATAAAGAGTCGCACAGAGACCTACATTTTCCTGCATACCTTAACTGAACCCTGCTCCCTGCGGGAATAGTGCATGAAAGTATTTCATAATGCCGAAACCTGCAATCAAATGCTTTTTATTAATTCGTGTACTCTGCGATAGGCGTGTTCCTTTAGCACTCCATTAAACAGGTTGTGAAGGAATGGTTCCTCCCAGGCCCGCCAAATGTGCCAAGCCCCTGTTGATGAGTAAATTGGCTTGGTTAGCTGCCTGTGACCCAGCCTACCTGCCAAAACATATAAAAGCAGATGCCTGCTTTAATAATCAAAGGGGAACTGTCTCCTTTCCTTTCGGCTCCTTTGTGCACCTTACCTTTACTGAACATTCCTTGCTTCGGCTACTCTTTCAGGAGCTCACCATGAGTTACTCTCAACATTCATACTCTCAGTCTGAAAGAAGAGGCAAGGGTTTCAGCGCTGCCTCTCTGGGAGGAGGTGGAAGAGTCAGCTTTAGCTCCACTTCTGTGTCTCACGGTGGAGGCGGTGGTGGTTATGGGCGTACCAGTGTTGGTGGCGGCGGTGGAGCTGGTGGTGCAAGTGGTTTTGGCAGCAGAAGCCTCGTTAGCTTAGGGGGAACTAAACGAATTTCCTTCGGCATAGGCAGTGTTCGGGGTGGGGGTGGTTTAGGTGGAGGAGCAGGGGGCTATGGCAGTGGAGGTGGTAGTCTTGGTGGTGGAGGTTTCGGCAGCGGAGGAGGTTTTGGAGGTGTTGCTCCTGCCTTCCCAGTTTGTCCTCCTGGTGGAATCCAACAAGTGACCATTAACCCGAGCCTCCTGACACCAATCAATGTGGACATTGACCCTGCCCTCTCCAAGTTGCGAAGCGAGGAAAGGGAGCAAATCAAGACGCTCAACAACAAATTTGCTTCATTTATAGACAAGGTAAGCCAAGAACCTAATTTCTTTAGTTCTTATAGACACATCTTTTAATTTGTGGTTCACTATAATGTTAAGTAATGAAATAGGCTCTTTTTAGTTGGTAGAGTCTGTTTTTTCAAAGATGTATTTTTTACTTATAACGTTGAAAATACAAATGCATTAGCAGTCAAAAGGACTGACATTACTATCAGCAATACAACAGGTTTAAACAGTAGGAACTGTTGATTTTGAAAACTCTTCTTAGATTTGTAAATACTTCAGTTTGAAAAGATGCTGATGGTTGTTGCTTAGTGAACATGTTCTTGTGCCTCGATTCTGGGATGTAAGTTCTTCATAAATGTCCTAATTTGTATGTGTGTATGCAATGAAGGTTTTAATAAACTGTGCTCACTCACAGTAGTTCCTGAAACTTTGTCACTCATAAACTCACAGACCCTGCCCGAACTGGGAAGGCAGCTGGCTCCATTATGTTGTTCGAAGATGTTGAAAGGTCTTCATGGCTGATATATGTCGCTAGGTGAAAAAGTCACACATGAACAAGCAAATGTTTGTGGTTAGTGTGATAGAAACTCTCCCCATCCCAAGTGCTCCCACTGTAAATGGAAACAGGTAGCGAAAGTGATGAAATGAGAGATCGTCGTGGTCAAGTGAAGCATCTATTGCACAGAGACTTAGCTAGCGTTTCTCCTGTGAATTTTAGGTCCGATTCCTGGAACAGCAGAACCAGGTGCTCGAGACCAAGTGGAATTTTTTGCAGGAACATGGCCAAAAAGGGACCAAAAGGAGCAACCTTGAGCCCCTCTTCGAGACGTACATTAGTAACCTGAGAAGGCACCTAGATCGGACGGTTAATGAGAGGTCCCGCCTGGATAACGAGCTGCGGGGCATGCAGGATCTTGTCGAGGACTACAAGAAGAAGTATGTGAGGGGCTGTCTGGAGGGGGGCGGGGGTGCTGCGCGCCTGCGCGATAGGCCGAGTGTGGAGATGGGGAACTCTCCTTGGAAATCAGGACAGGCCGCTAGCTCAATTCATTGTCAAGCAGCAAGTGCAGCGCTGACAGCAGAAATGCACACAAAAGAGGTTCTGGTCGGTGTGAACTGGAAAGATAGCAAACAGGAAATGGATTGTACAGTTTGACCCTTTTCTTATTCAGAATCAGGTGCTCAAATGGGTTGGAATTTTAATGGCATATTTTATATTGTAACAAAGAAGTAAAGTGTTCCGTGTAATGCAGACAGGGTGTAGTTGATTTGCTATCAGATTCATACAGTAAATATGGAAGGGTAATTGTGTTCAGTGCATGTGTCAGGTTTGGGATCGTGCACAGAATCGGGGTCTTGACAATGAAGTGCTGCACTAAAGGCGAACACAAGGATGTCTTGCGTTTTGGCTGATACCTACATTACAAAAAAAGCTCGTGGTGCGAATCTGTCATGACTTAACCCCCCCAATCTGTATCTTACTCCAACAGATACGAAGATGAGATCAACAAGCGCACAGCCGCAGAGAACGAGTTTGTGGTGCTGAAGAAGGTCAGTGGTCTGAGAGGCAATAGCGACAGGGGACGCTGTGTGCATGCCCCGAGGCTGTGTTGTGATGTTCAGGGGTCCAAAGGGGCACAAGGTCTGCTCTCCTTATCTGGAATGTTAGGTCTTCTTGCACCGTGTCCATGAGTCTGAGTCTTCTGACTAGGAGTGCTCTGTGCCCCTATCCTCCTGTGAGGACAGTATCTTGGCAGTGTCCAGGATGAAGAACAGTAGAGAGGAGAATAGGTACCAGAGAAGGGAAAAACAGTGCTCAGGACAATGGAAGCCCTCAACATGCAACAGCTGGGGCTCAGGGATCAAAAACAGATGTGCAAATTCACAGAAAGAGGAAGGTTAAGCCTACGAATGACTGCAGTGATAGAGAAATATGACAGCAGGTGTCATGCCGGGGGACAACGTGGTCAGCACCATTGCATGAGACAGCACCTGAGTATGTTGAACATATTATAATGCATGTGAGCAGGGAGGTTCGACCTGATTTCCTGCAAGTCCATAAAGGGGAAATCCTCTCGATGTTTCTGAAGTAGGAGCCAGTGTTTAGTTGCCCTGAAAAGGCCACCAAGGAGCAATCTAATTAGATCTATCATCCAATGCACTAATAACGTATTGTGATTCTTTCTCAGGATGTTGACGCCGCCTACATGAAGAAAGTGGAACTGGAGGCTAAAGTGGATAGTCTAACTGATGAGATTGCGTTCCTCAAGAGACTATTTGACCTGGTGAGTAACCTGTAGTTCCACTCATATTGAGCACTCTTCACCAAAGAAGTTAGGGCAGCATCCAGCTCCTATGATGCTGTGAAGCACAGGTACACAGGGAGAAGGTATGCACCTCTTCTAGTACTAAGAACCCCAAATGACAAAGGGCAGGGCAGCATCCTGTTGTTCAGCAACTGAGAGCCCCTAGCCCAAGAGGGACTATGAACTTGCAGTTCTGATAGAAATGAGAGAAACCTGATCAATCGCGTTAGAGGCACTTCTGGATTCAAAAGGGTGGCATGCCTATCCAATGAGCAAAGTGACAGCTGCTTCAGAACAGAAAACCCATCTAGAAAGTGTTCAGAAAAGCAACCACCTCCTACAGAACTGATTACCCTCAATTCAAGAAGGATAGGGAAACTTTATTTTCTATATAAGTAGGGGCTTTTAACCAGATATGATGAGAACGTATGTTTTGTTAAAACGGAGAACTCAGAATCAAAGACGGCAGAGGCACCTCTAATTCAGAACTGAGGATCCCTTATCCCAACAGGACCTATACTATATAATCTACGGGAATAGGCAACAATTGTTCAGTGGAGTATTACCCGTGCATTATTCATAGGCATACAATCATGGTGAGCCATCCTTCGTGTCACTGATAAGTCAGCTCTTCTGAAAAAATTAATATCTGAATAAACAGAGGGCAGGGAATAAAGCACACATAAATGTGTTTAATTGTGGACAACAATGTAATATATAAGCAAGAATTGTGGCTAGTGTGCCGTATAAGCGAATATGAGATAAATGTGCACATAAAAAGGAAAACAAGACAGACCCAATAGAACCAATAACAACCACTTTAAACAGTAAATTCATTTGTAGAGTTCAAATGGCTTGTTTTGCATTAGACTACTGGGACGCTTGGCCACGTTAGAATACAAGGCAGGTACGACTGTGACCATTTAAACAATGTTTTATGAATAATGCTACAGTGAGCCATTGTTTTCTGTTTATCACCTTGATTATCAAGGGCAAAGGTTTTTCCACCTGTTAAAGAACGGATCACACATTATTATTGAGTATAGAGGAACCTCCAGCTTCCGAAGAGCTGAGAACCCCTAATGAAAGAAGGCAGGGCAACATTTAACACCTATAGAAGTTATACTCAATAAGCATAAATAGCAGAGGGATTTCCCGTACCCATAGAACGGATCGTCCCTAATTAAAGCGGGCAGATGGATCCACCTACCAGTGGTGATCCATGAAAGAGACATGGTCATATAATCGGTCATATAATCTTCAGCACAATTGCATTGCCCACTGTTGAATCCTTGGGTACCTATATATTTAAACAAGCCGTGGCACGTCGCCTTTTCGTTCAGGTGCCGCTTTGTAGCCCTAAAGTTTGTAATGTATCAAGTCTATGTATACGTGTAATATCACCCAAAGTGCCTGACTAAAATCCAGAATCCATAAAACTAACGGGCAATAATGCCTGTACAATATGAGGGGTCCATGCAATGAACCACTGTGAAGTCCAAAAATGAAACAACATAAAAGGTGCAGTATCTGTGCTTTTGACAGAAGAAAAATAGAGAGCACATGATGAACAGCAGCAAGGACAGCAAAATGGGGGAGAACCAAGGTTTAGCGTAACATTTGCTCAATGTTGTGCTACTTTTACTGCAGGAACTTGCAGAAATCCAAGGACAGATGTCGGACACCTCTGTCATTCTCTCCATGGACAATAACCGAGTCCTGAATCTGGAAAGTCTCATCGCTGGTGCCAAAGCTCAGTATGAAGAAATCGCCAGGAGGAGTCAAGCTGAAGCCGAGGCTGCCTATGCAAGCAAGGTATGTGACACGTGATCTGGCACTAGCGGGATAAGGTGCATCAATGAAACTAGAGAAAGATATCATCTTCTGCTTGGCACATGATAACATAATTTAAATGCCATCATTTGCTTCATTGGCAACCAACATATCACACATACCAAGGCAATACTAACTTATTTCATTTTTGTTAAAAGCAAGAATGAGATATTTCAGAATTCACAATTGTAAAACAATCAGCAACATGAGATATTCTTTAGAATGGGGGCTGAAGATAAATATGTTTGTTACCCTAGAACCTAGGGTAAGATTTTGAATTTGGTGTAGACAGTATTTTGCTACAAACGTGGCAGAGTACCCTTTTTGCTAAACTCTTGGTTTGCCCGCTCTATTTAGTGTCAGGGAAACTTTCACAGACAGTCAACATACAACATGCTGTCAGCCTAAATGCCTCAGAAAACCCACCCTATTTAGGGAAGACCTTCTGACATAATTTTTTCTTGTTTGAGACAGAAAAGTAAAGCCTGACAGGAAAACACGGAAATGACCATACATGCTGGGAGAAAACTCCCAGTGTCCCAAAGACGTTTCCTTTATATATGTTTTTTTTAAAACACACTTCCACTTTGACAGAGTTTGTTTGTAAAACAAAAATCTTTGCTGTGTAGGCTTACTGATCATTGCACCAGCAAGGCGAAGTATTTCAGTGCCTTCAGAGCAGGTGCCATAGCAGCAGCTCCTCTATAAGCCCAGGGTTCTCCAACAGGTAGGAGGTGACTTCTGAATATGGCAGGCTCTGGCCCAGTAGGGGAGCAGATGTCATCCCTCTTCTGCAGTGGCTAAACAGTGTACATCTGGCTGGGTCTAAGTCAGACTTTAAGTACTTTACTTAAAGTGTAAACAACATTGTGTTCCTCACAGAACAATCAGCTACAACAATTACATATGTATGTATGTAGATGGTGAAATGGGAACCAGAGCCCCAAAAGATGAGGTAAAATAATTAACGCGATCACTAGTTTGAGTATGAATACGTTAAACATTTTTAAACTCATACATGTAAGTGTGCACAGCAACTTGTTTATAAGGATGGTAGGATGGTACATTCAGATGTTACTATTACCAAATGCAGTAGCATTCCATTTACTGGCCATGAAAGAATAGAAGACTAAGTCAGACCTGCTGGGGTGACCTGCATATCATAATATATGTCAACATCAAGCCTATAACTCACCAAGCCATCCTGACAAACTTGCAACTGCACAGATGTAGACACCTTTATGCCAGAAACAAACTAGCTGAGGTGATAATGATGCCATAAACTAAACAAAGTCCAGCTGCATTAATCTTACACTTATTGTAATAATGACCGGGCTCAAAATGAACAGTAGTACAGCATCCCTAAACTCATTCCACCCCCCCTCCACTACTGTAACCTCCCCCCCCACACACCCTCCACCGCCCCACCCACAACATCCAGCCTTGTCGTATGGGCACAGCTCTCCTCCCACTGCAGGTTTCCTAATGCCTCGGGCAGAAAAGGTCCTCTCTTCTAGCCACTAGATGCAAGGGTGAGCCTGGATGGGGTTATGTAAAGCATTGCTGTGAGTGTGCAGAAAGTGGCTGGTATTATGTTAAGTTTGACAGGTTCTTGCAGGGGGTCGCAGGGAGTAGTTAGGGAGGTGCACAGCGTGGCCGTAGGAAGGCTGTGCATGACCAGGGGTTTGTAGACTGTGGCAGGAAGCGGTTGGGTATATGTGCACTATAGCTGTCAGACTGCAGAACCTCGATATTATGTAGGGCATGATGGGGGCTTGCAGGGCATGGCTGGGCATCCTAGAGCCAGGCAGGGGGTCACAGCATAGCCGGTTTCTTCAGTGTTTATGTGAACATTTCATAGCTAAACTACTTCGAAGGGCAATATCTCATTTTTACTTAAAATTGTTTTTCTCAGATCTAATAGCCCTGTGCAAAAAGGGGGACCTATCACCCAGGCAATGATAGTTTACCTTACAACTCAGTTTAGTCTTTTGTTACAAATGGTTTGAGCGCTGTATGTTACCGTTTTTATCTTACTATCTAAAATGAGATATTCTTTAAAACAAAGTCCCAGGAAACTGATTTCAGAAACGTGTGTGTTTTCAAATTTATGGAAGCTCATATCTCAGCACTGTCACTTACTCTGAAGTGGCCATCATTAGAAATGTATAATTTACCTGGTCAGCAGCTGTCTTTTAACATAATTGTTAAAACTTGTAAGGGTCAGAACATATTGTTATTAGACATACATAATGAACCTAGTTCATTTCGGACTTTATCACTCTGCAATAGCTTAGATGGGTCAGTTCAATTACTTTATGATCGATTTGCTTCTTGGATTTCAGAATTTTATTTCCTCGGTTGGTGGCTTCATTGGTTGGTGAATGGCTCCCTATTTCCAAACTACTAAATATGTCAGTCAGATGTTAGAAAATCCACAGGGAAGCAATGCAGAAAGATGTTCATTTTATTTGTTTGGGTATGTGGATTGCTCTGCTCTACTGGATTTAGGGCCAGATGTACAAAGCGTTTTCATAATTGGGCCGTTTGCGACTGCAAACATTTTTTTTTTATGTTCCAGGCTCTATTTGTGATTCAGTAATCTATTACCGACTCGCAAAGTGGGTTTGAGATTCAGTATTAGGAAGCGGTGTGTTTTCGGCATCCCTTCCTAATACCAAATTGCAGTGGTATGTGTGAAGGTTTTGTGACTGAAATGTAGTTTGTAAAGAAAACCTTTCATATTTCTTTTTGAAACAGATCCCATTTCCCTTTAAGGAAAATGGGCTCCTTATAAAAAAAAAAAGATTGGTCTATTTAAAAGCAGTCACAAACATTGTGGTCGGCTGACCCCAGTAGGCCATCATCCCTGTGATTTTAGTGATTTCTAATGAGTTGCAAAGCGAGACCTACTTCATGAATATTAATTATGTAGGTCTATTTGCGACCCACTGGGACTCGTACAGTGTGGGAAACACACATTAGAACATGGGCATTTGCGATTACCAAACAGAAAATTGCAAAAATGTGGTATTTGGTAATCAAAAACCTGTCCCTGCGTACATTTGGCCCTTAGTTTTCATTAAATGACACACCTAATGACACATATATTATACATTCTTGATTCTGGTGGAACTCCAAGTGCACATATGGAATAAATGAAGGGTTTATGCACAGGTCCATCTCGTGAAAGAAAGGATGTGACTTTGATTGAAAAAAAAAAAACTTGGCTTTCACTGCCACTCCAATCTGATGCTATGACCACATACAAGGCCACTTTTTAAGGGGTGCGTTTAAATTAACGAATAGCAATTAACGGGAAGGCTTTATTGATCATTGCAGTTAAAAGGAATTTAAAATGCCACTGTTGGGAAAGTTCCCTGACAGGAGGGAATATGTATAAAAGTCTATAAAAGTAGTATTTTAGCTCTAATTGAACAAAAAAACTTGTCCGGGTAGTTCTTTGAAGCAGGCTTTGCTTGTAGAGGTATAGGTGAATACTAGCTTTCACACAATACAGAAAAATTGACAGAATACTGTTAACCAAAAATGTAAATAGTGTCATTGCTGTTCTCCAAAACCCATATCCATAACATGAGACACTTCTGCTTATATGTGACTCTGGCAGGATTCTCAGTGCCGGCACAAATAACGTCCAAGCTCAACTGCAAAGAGTGTAGACAGGGAAAATCTATTTTTTAAAAAACAAAATATGAAGCTCAGAGAGGGAGAAAATTTAGGAGTTAGATTCTTCGTTGTTGTGACAATAGATCTTATTACAGTGAGAAATCAAAGATCCCTGTCTCCATGAGATCCAAAGGTTGAAAACACCAAAGCATTCATGTCCAATTCGGGCTTTTAAATTTAAATAACCACTATGAAACTTCTGAATAACTTTCCAATTGCAGGAAGGCAAATATCAAAAATGTATGTTTTGTTTTCTATCCGCTAAATCGCAAAATTCAATGGGATTTTCATTTTTAAAGGCACTACATGCGTATTTGACTTAAACGATGCATTCCCTTTTAAATTGGGTAAATGGGTGTGTAAATCACTGGAAAGATAACAGGAAAAGGTGTTTGTAAACGAACTGTCCAGGAAAGAATCCACTGGGATTTCCGAGATTGCAATTTCAGGAAGTGACCAGATGACAGATGAAGTTGACTATGGTAGCAAACAGACTGATATGAGTAATTGCACATTTGTGTTGAGGATGTTTGGACGTTTTCTGTGCAGGCAAGGTGGACAGCAACACGATGTAGCTGAAGGCTCACTCACAGGTTTATTGGACATTCTATAAAAGTGTATGCAACAGAGTACTGTTGCACATCTTTAGGAAATATATGGCGCACTGGACACCTAGGCATGTGGTGCAGGCCAAATGAAGATCAGATAACAATCATCACCTCCTGTAAGCTATTTATACACTGAAACAGTGTACCAAGTACATGTCCCAGGTATGTAAACTAAGAACCTCTACATTTGAAAACCAGAAAGAACTCCAGCCTCAGGCCTCATTTACAAGGACCTAGTGGCATACAGCGCTACCAGAGCGTCATTTGTTTATGCTCCGGTGGCGCAGTGTACCAGCCATATTTACAATGCCACACAAAGCCACCTTGTGTGGCTTTTCATTGCCTTGTAAATGGGGACCACTTTCAAGCATAACACTGCATGAAAGGGATGTTCCATGGGTGTTGCTGTCCCACACAACACTCATAGAACTGGGAGGAATCTAATGCATTCCCAGATTTACAAGTCCAGGAATGTGTCAAATTCCTATGGCTCTTCAGGGGCAAGGTAAAAATGGTGCAACGGGGAGAAATAATATTATTTCTCTCATTGTTTTCCTCTTTCTATGTGTGCTGCATTCTGCAGCACACATAGAGGAAAACTCCATTAATGATTGTTTATGTGCAGGAAGGAGCCGCCTCCTGCACATAAACAAACATTCCTGCAATGCAGGCACTCTTGCACCATGCTGCAAGGGTGCATGCGTTGGCGCTAGGCTGCCAATTGTGCTACAGTACTAAGGAAAGTACAAGGACGCATCATATTGTTGTAAATAGAGCGCATCCCTGCACTTTCTTAATAGCTCAGTGTGGCGCTGGTTTGCAGCACCAGGCTGCATCATTTTGTTGTAAATGAGGCCCTACGTGAGGCAAGGAGGTGCCCGCTAGTGAAAGGTTCAGGCACAGGGAATGGTACCAGATTGTAGAGACCTATCTATTGTGTCATAAATATTGCTCACAAAAATATTACCTTACAAAGTTAATAACAGACAATCTACAGACAAAGGAGTGATATTTTTGTACTAGGTATTTGGGAAAATTATTTATGTCTGATGATATTTTCATTGTCCATTTTCTGACATATTACAGTTTCCAGTCCACATCCAAGTGAATGAAGGGAACTACCCAAATAATGTGGGGCATAGGGATGGATTGAGCATGCTGAGTGGTGAGCATGCTTGATAAAGTAGCACACAATTGTTTTCAGTAAATAGCACAAAATGGAGTTTTGGTCCAGGAACGTGAAGGTAGAAGATCTCATTTTTTTGCAAAAACAGTAGTCTGTATTAGAGAATAATAGAGTGCTTGCTCATGAGTTCGGAGGATACTATCTCCAGTGGAGGGTGTCCTAGATCATCTTCTGAACCTACCACAGAGGGACTTTCACAAATATGGTTATAACCTTCAAAGTCCATAACAACATGGGACCTCGGATGTGTAGAATATTTAAAATGATCACTCTTTAACCTAGGTCTCTGATCATACTCATATTACCCCAGAAAACACTGCACATCTTTTTATCGGCTATCCACTTACCTTGATCACCACAGATCTTTTCAATCAGACATAAAGTGCTTCAAAGGTCATCTGCCCTCCTGCCACCTTTTATTCAGAAATACGTGCATTTCAAACCTTTTTTCTGGGAACCTACTGACTTTGAAACTGCAAATTAACATCATACATTTATTGACCCCCTAAACACACAGGGCATTTATTGTGCAGATGGATACTGCTCTAAAAAGCTAGTCCTGCACTATGATGCTTATGCAGGGGGATCAATAATTAACCCTACAAACCCTGCTTATCCCACCCTGAATTGCTAACTCCAGTGCAATGCCATGCCTGACAAATCAAAATTGCCATGCATATTTCAAAGCGTTGCCTTCTTGGTTGATAGATAAGCCTGCATCATTTATGAAATACACCTGTGTCAGCCATTAAATTAATTTTTATATGTTTCCAAATCATTTGATGGCTTCATTAGAAAAATACCTTTGAACAACACAACATCGACACCCCGGAAACTCTTCCCATGCATTTGAGTCACAAAGTTCAGGATGACAGCAAATGCCAGATTTTCAGCCCTGAGGAGCATCAGGGGTATTTTGGAACCACATATTATTTCATAAGCACACCAAGGCTACAGAATAAGTTGTAAGTTGGAGCAAATCATAGTCGTGAAGATGGTGATGGATAAAAGTGAATGCCCATGCTAAATATAAACGTTTGTTCTTTTCATCTTTGTTTGAAAGTTGTAAGTATAAGCTTTTGTTCTATTCATTTTTTTGTGGTATGGTACGGCAGTGCAACTATCGCCAGACAATTATGTGAGCATCACTAGAGATAGCCTTTGACTCCACCCACATATTGGAAGGCACAAGTACTTGTTTTGATTGGGCAGAAGTTGGATGCTTCTACAAAAATGTACTTGTCCTCCACACAAAAATGTGCCTGCTCTCCACACAGCTGTGATAATTTTGTTTATTTATTCAGCTGCCTGAATTCAAACTTCCAGTGGCACACATTCAACACTGTTATGCCATTAAAGTGTCTTAGGTGACTAGATATTGTATGGTGTTTTTCTCTGGCAGCAGCATAGATAGGAGCAGGACAGTCATTAACATATATGGATGTTTAGGTCTGGCTTGACAGAGCAACTCTCACCTGCCCTTTTAACCTACACCAATATGTATTCTACAGTTCTTTCATTACACACAAATTCAAATTTCTTCCACATCCCATTTACTTGTAATGTTTCACATGACCATTCAACATTTCTTTGGAGCCAGAGCTATTAGCATGCCAATGCTTGTCTGTTGTTGTGTTCCACAGTTTCAGCAGCTTCAGGCAGCCGCTGGTCAGCACGGGGACCATCTGAAGAGCAGTAAAACTGAGATTTCTGAGCTGAACCGGGCAATCCAAAGACTGAAAGCAGAAATTGACAGCGTGAAAAAACAGGTATATATGTCTTGCCTAGCTATTATCACATGCACCATTTTCATAGCAGTCTTTACAGTCTTTGATGAAGAAGACTTCACTCTGCACATATTATGCTACATGTTCAAGTATGTGAGTTTTTTCCTGTGCACTAATTAAATCACTGCTCAGGCAGAGAAAGGTGCTCTCCTCAAATGCATACGTAGACTCCGGTGGAAATAACTTTAAAGAATACGCTGGGGCAGTCTAACTCCGTCCTTAAAAGCCTTGTCAAGTGGCTGCACGTCTTCAGAGATCTAAAGGTCCATTTCTTTAGGATAAAACTTCCTACTAGTTCTAGATTAACGGTTTATTCACACCCTTGGAATGCCAACAGAAGAAGAAACAGTCAAATGATGGAGCTCAATAAGCAACTAGAAAAAAGTTAATATTGATCATTTATAGGAAGCGCCCCTGACTGGGGGTAATAAAGATGCACCAAGATGTCAATAGCAAGTGCAGGCCTTTCTAGTTACCTCTACCTCTGATAAAAAGGGAATCACAGTAATACTGTCCATCCTTGGGCACGTGTTTAGAACTATGATTCACTAAACTTCACCCAGCGGCAGAAGGATGAGGATATCAGGCTTGTGCAACCCTAGCCGATCATACATGGAACTCATAACAGTGAGAGGAAGTCTCCAGATAAGACATTGGCTACATTGTACTATGAAACTTACGTATTCAGGAATTACACCTACCAGATATTAGTTGTAAAGGTGGTAGCAACCTGATAACGTTAAAAGCAGAAACACTCTAACTGATGTGTTCTACTTTTGTCCAGATTGCCAAACTGCAGACTAGTATTGCTGAGGCTGAGGAGCGCGGTGAACTTGCCCTGAAGGATGCCAGGGCAAAGTTGGCGGAGCTGGAAAAAGCACTACAGAAGGCCAAGGAGGAGATGGCTCGCCAGCAGAAGGATCACCAGGCGCTAATGAGCGCTAAGCTAGCCCTGGACATTGAAATTGCAACTTATAAGACCCTGCTGGAGGGAGAAGAACACAGGTGAGTGAACTGTGACAACGTGGAAGTGATCAATTAAATTGTATTTTAAGATTTTCCTTGTGGTCTGCTTCTGAAAATTATGTTAAAAGTCAGGTGACATTAGAAGACCACACATGTGCCCCAGAACGGCCTTGTGCTGGTAGTAGCGTTCATTTAAAATGTTATTAATAGTAATTTGACCTGAGTTTTTCAAGCTAGCACATGATTAATAGCAAGGTATCATCAAGAAGAATACATGAACATCCATGTAGATAAGTCACTATTACTTCCTGAATAAGAGGTGAAAGGATTCCTCCTACTGGTAAACTTCAAGCAAACGTCTGATAACTACAAAAGAAACAAGCATTTGCAATGCAATAGGACTCACATTTGCTTGAGTTAGAGTTATTGGTGTTGTAAATGCATAACTGGACATTTCTTGCCACATAAATTGGTCACCCCTGCAACATAATGTGATCCTCTCTGCCACATAATTCCAGTAGCCCTGCATATAACTAAAACATTTCCCTTTACCTTCTTCCTCTATCTGCAGCAAAAAATGAAAATATTGCCATTATTTAATATATTCTGACTCTAGACTATAAAAGGTCGTATCTTGGGAGCTTAGTCTAGGTGGGGCTATAAACGGAGAGGAGGGCAGCAAGCTTGGTGCTGTGCTTTAGCAGACAGCTGAGCATCACTTGAGGAAAGAGGGTCCGTTTTAGTGCTTGCAGAGGACTCAGAAGAGGTTAGACGATACTGGAAGTACTTATACACTAAAAAAATCCCTCTAATCAAACTATGTTTTCATTAGCCTGATAATATTCTAGTCCAGTCATGAATACTTCAAATGTAACAAACATGTAAATATATTAGTTGATCCACTATTTATTTCATTCAGAGGTAACGCTTTTAAATGTTTTGGAAAAGATACATTCCAGTCTTTAGGAGAAACAAAACACATTCTATACTTATATGAAGAGTTTTAAGAAATTATTAAACATGACACATCTTAACATTGTCATTGGCGCTTTAAAAGCGGCAAGGACATAAACCACTTGTTAGAACTTCAAAGCGGCATTGGCCGCCATGGAGCGCGAAGGGGAGAGAGAAAGAAAAAAGAGGTGAGCACACACAAAAGTTTATGGGTGATCGTGCAATAATACATGCAACAGGGTCAGTCTGCAGGTGAAACAAAACAGCCTCAAGACGGGACACACATAAAAGGTTTTTCAACGACATCAAGGGATTTTTGAAAGACAGGCCGGGTGGTTAAAGCCCACAGAATAGATTAAAACAGGTTGAAAAGCAGCGCTTACGCAATGCTATGCTCGACCCTTTTAAAAGGGAGTGGCTGAACTTTCAGAGGAAACAATTTCTGGGTCAATGAAATTAAATATCCATCCTTTATCAAATTTGAAAGAGTATGAAGAACCAATGTGTAAGGGAGTTGCACAAAGGACTCTGAATGAAGTTTGGATCTAAATTAGTAAATTTACTTTCAATAACATACACCTCATACAACTCGGTGTACTTAAAGGCTAAACAATGCACCTTGTATATTGACGCTGTCATGAATCTCTAGTTCATATGTAGCTGCGCCCTATGCACCATATCTCTCTGAACTCTATGATAATCCCTGTACCAAACCAATAATTTAATGACACTTCATCCGAATTATTATCATTTTACTGTGTTTTTAGTACAGTGTGGATAGCTGTTATGATGTGACCTCTGGGATATTATATAACAAAAAACACACAACCAAAAAGATGATCCTCAAAGGTCTGTGTGCTCATCCTCTTGTTCTCACCAATGTTCATTTTCTTTCTCCTACAGAATGTCTGGAGAGATTCAAAATGCAGTGAGCATCTGTAAGTATCTCAATTGTTTCTGGAGCAATGCTGCGTTTTGTACATTCTGTTGTAGGTTTCCAGAAAAGCTCAAGTGTAATTCTGATGTGCTTATTCTTGCAGCTGTGGTCAGCAGTGGTGGAAGTTACAGCTCTGGAGGAGGAGGCGGAGGATATGGCGCTGGAGGCAGTGGATTTAGTGGTGGCAGCGGAATTGGTGTGGGAGGCGGCAGTGGTGGATTCAGCGCTGGTGGTGGCAGCGGATATGGTGTGGGAGGCAGCAGTGGTGGATTCAGCGTTGGTGGTGGCAGTGGATATGGCTCTGTGAGTGGTGGAGGATATGGCTCTGTGAGTGGTGGAGGATATGGCTCTGGGGGTGGGGGAAGTATTGGTGGATCAGGCGGAGGAGGCAGAGGCAGCTCTGGGGTGGCAATAGTCCAAACAACCTCGCATAGTTCTTCAAGGCAAAAGATGTATTAAATGTAGAGTGCTGAATGGTTTCTCACCAACTGTTAACAATAAGCTCACTGTCTTATGACGTCAACACATGCAATCCTTTTTGTCTGTCTCTCCCTACTGAAAACTCACAAAATATGCCTCTGGAGTCATATTTTACACCAGCTTCACCAGAAAAGTGATAAATTGTTTAGATCCTCAAGCCATGCTTATAAGATTGAATGGTACTATTGATAATTGTAAATTCCACCCATGAAATCCCACTTGGGAGAGGAAAGGAACTCAGCTCCTGGAAACAAACAATTTTTTACACACATGCTGTTTTGTTGCTAAGTCTTGGTCTCCTTCACTGAATCTCTTTCCCGGGTCACTATAGGTGTCGGCTTTAGGACGGTAATCTTCACTCTTTCTGTACAATATCTTGTTACCCAGGGTGTTTTACGGTCAGTTACCATGACAGCTTTTTGTGAAAGCTCTGCAGGTTGGAGTAAGGTGAAATGATAGGCCCAACTTCGACACAGTATTAGCTATGCACAAATGAACCACAGTTACAAATCAGATGCAAACTGATTAGAGAAAGCAAAACAAAATCCCACCCTTTTGCATGGTCTTAGGTTGAGATCCTTCCATTCACATCGGAGACAATCATAGCCTTAGTACAGACAAGAACCTCTTTTATATAGAAAAGAAAACATATGCAATGGGTGACAATATTTTCTTGACCCACCATACCACAGAAACTAGTCCCTCTCTGAAATCATAGCTCTGTTGTTGGCCAATGTACTTCTAGTAACTGTGTGTAGCAGTATTTTCCACGGAGACTTATCTTCAACAATGTTGGGGCCTCGTGTATGTTAACTATCATGCATATGCTGCACTTCTTATCAGGCGCTACAAGCAGTAATCTTTTGAGTAGATTGTGTAACCTGTGCTGAGTGTATACCAAAGCCATTTTATCACCTGGACTGTACACTACCACCTACTCGACATTCTTGTATTATTATAACTGTTACGTACGCTAAACTCCTGCCTGTGGTTTGCATTCTTTCTTGGGTCGTTTTCTCTACCTGGCATACAGCTATTAAACTATATATGTCACAAAATCCACTTGTGTTGTCAAGTTGTTTTCTAAAGTCTTATGTTGTATATTACACAAAACTGATTATTCGAATGGATTAAAGGGATTCAACTGAAAGTTTATGTCATGAAGAAATAGGGACTGAAATACTATGGGCTTGATTAAGGGTATCAGTTATTGCAGCATGTGGACCGTTACAGTATAACATAACATTTAGTTGGTCACATAGTTACGCATTGACCTTCCCTACATGGAGGTTTATGTTAGATATGGGATGCAGGCATTAGTACCCATATGTCTGAATCCTCAGTTTGATTGATCGATTCATTCTAGTGTTGATTCAGATACCTACTAACATCGACTAGTCTTAAAGTGTAAATAGGAACTATTAAATACATTTCAGACTTTTTTGTGTTTATGAAGTTTTGAAGACATCCCGCCTGTACATATCTATCATTGTAAATTTTGCACACTCCTGCACCTTTTAGCACTATGCCATCTGCACCTAATTTTACTTTTTGTATGTGATGAACTACACCTATTTTGGAGAACAAATGGAGTAAAATGTTTCTTGTACCAAGAGAGAAAGTTACATTGATTGCATCAGAAAAGATTTCCACTGAACCATTTTGTTTATTGACACTTTGTACCCTGGTTAATGGACATAAGTGTTAGGTCTTGTAAAATGTGATGCATAATCTAGGACCCAGTTGCGTGAAAGGAGGAGCATCAGCAGATCTTTTCCTCGAAGTGTCCCATTCCTTACATGATGAACAAAGCTCCTAACTAATTTGGTGATGCCCAGCCACAGAATTAAGGGGCAGATTTAAGATCCGCTAGCACCTCCTTGCACCACACTAGCGTCATTCTTTTCACAGTAATGTGGCCCAGTGAGGCCACAATCACCACGCCAAATTTACAAAGTGGTTTAAATCATGCATTGCGCCACTTTATAAACCTTTGCGCTACATCGTGCCTGTGCCAGCCAAATGTCTGTAAAGGGGACATTCTCAAATTAGGGGGCCGAAAAAATAGTGCAAAGAAATCTAAGAGATCTCTTTGTGACATTTTTCCAGCACTTTTAATGCCTTCTCAGAGCAGGTGTTAAAAGGAGGTGCACAATTGTTGACAATGGGCCTCAATGGGGTTTGCAGGATTAGCGTAAAAACATTTTATGCTAATCCTGCAATGCTCCGAAAGAGGTTCAAAACTTTTGACACTAGTTCCCTAACTACTGCCATGCTGCAACGTAGCTTAGATAGGGCACACACATGGTGGCGTTAGGGAGGTGCTAAGGGGGTGCAAGGAAAATGGCGCAGCAGTTGGTGCAGTACCACTCTCCTTAAATCAGGCCCTAACGCACTTAGGTGAGGCCTCCACAGTAAGGTAACCTTGAGGTCTTGGTTAAAAATTTGAAAGACATATCTGGTTGAGCTAAAATCCGCAAAGAGAAATTGGAAAAAAAAAGTACTCCATGAAGTGCGTTGTGCCAATTAAAATGCACTGCATAGTTCACTGCCAGACAAGCCTGGACGAGCAGTGACCCACATAGCAGATGTTTTGGCAACATGAAAGACAGCCTTCTACAAAAGGAGGTCTAGCTCATAATATGGAAATGATTACAAAATTTATGCAATATGTTATTTATTTTGAAGGCAAATCTTTTGAATCAAAACACCCTCAAGTTACCTTGTCAGAACAGGAAGAAGAACAAACAAAAGAGATGATGTTAGAAATAGAATTGTTAACATAGCTAGGTTCTCAAATTTGTAGAGAAAAGGCAGCAGTTCTTGGCACTCTGGTAAGTGTTGAGGGAGAGAGTTCCATAATTTTGTCCCACAGATGATAAATCCTATGCTGTCAAATAAGCAAAGTGATAAAAGTATTTTTGGAAGAACGAAATGATGTATGGGTGGAGTAGAAGGCCGTCAGGTCAGATAAGTATTTAGGACTCTCTTTTTGCGGACAGCTTTGTGGACGGAGATCAGAAATCACTCTGGCACTCGCATTTCCACGTTAAGGGCGATGCTGAAACCTCTTAATATGCTGCTACAATTGTCTAGTTGTAGGCAAGAGTTCGAGTTACGGCTGTAATGTTGGTACTGAAAAGAAAGAGTTTCACCTTACAGATGCATTTCAGAGGGAAACGCCTGCAGACATTTGGGCGTTCATGTGATTTTCATTCAACAGGAGTGAGCCTAGAGTGACTCCAAGACTCTTACCCTTTTCAATATGTGAGATGGATAATGTGCGTTGCCTCCCTGAATATCTGTTTTAATGTATCCACCTGTTTGATGGTGTCATCCTAATGCTTACTTTTAGAATGTGTCTATTTTGATGGGGAGTGATCCTGTTGAGGAGGTAGGGGCGGGGGCTGTAAAGAGCCAATATACAAAGTGAGACCCCTTGCACCCTAGATTTGTGAAAGAGTTATATAGGCTGTGTGATTATTCCACGCCTGCTCTAACTAGTGTTAGTTATTATTTTCAAAATTCGTTTTATGTGTCCTCACATATCTATACCTGCAAACTAACACTTCATACATTTAAATCAAGACATATTGGTAAATGATAACCTGATCGACACACATAAGTATTGTAAACAAGAAGCGTTCTTTCTTGTGTACATGTGGTCTGTCCACAACATGTATTCACATTGATACACAAAACGTAATGACACCACTGGCACTCTGACTAGACAATCAAATGAATGAAATGACTGTCCATCAAATGCAATTACACATTCACATAGGGCCAGATGTATCATCACGGCCTTTTGCAATTCGGAAATAGCGATTTTTAAGAAATCGCTTTTTCCGACTCGCAAAGTGCCATGTATCACATTTGCGAATCGGTAATAGCAATTTCTTAAAAATCGAATCGAACAAGAAATCTCAATTTTGGTAATGCAAAACTCCAGGGTGTTGGGGGCCTAAGGCCCTCTCTGCTGCACCCCAACTTTTTTTGGGGGGACATGTAAGGTGCACACAAGTCGCAATTTGCGACTCTCTAAACAAGGTCGCAATTTTAAGGAATTGCTATTTTAGCGATTCCTTAAAATTGCATTCAGAATGTATTTCATACATTCTGAAATGGCATTTTGCATTCGCAAACGGCTATTCGCACCGTTTGCGGATGTAAAATGCTTTCATACATCTGGCCCATAGTGCTTTTATATCTATGACAACAAAGATAAGTATCCCACATGCATATTAACATAGTGCTTTTTTTCAGCAGAGATAAGTGTTCAAAATAAATACTTTTTAACACGAGTATACATTATTGTTCTCCTAGTGTGCGGTTGCAAGTATAAAATGAGGCCCTGCGTGATTTAGGCACAATGTTTCACCCTTATTCAGTTGTCTGAGAGGTATGAATCTTCTCAGTTTCTGTCTTTTGGCTATTATTGGCCTGTGTGGGTGTGCGTCTCCTCAGAAAACACTTTATTATGCCGACATGTTTCGACCTTCTTTGTGGCCCTGATAGTTAATTAGTGAAGGTCTTCCTCGGGCTTTACAAACTCTTGTGCAGAACACATATATAGGAGTATTCATGGGCCAGGGTTTAAAAGGTATCTTCCCAAAGGAGATCCTAGTGGTGAGTTGTCAGTGAAAAGGCAGGTGGGCTGCTCTGTGTGGAGGAGTTGGCTTTTGTATGAAGAAGGACTGTTTCCTTTTTCTTAAGATGGGTCCTGTTAAGGAGACCTAGCAGCTACATTTTGCAGTAATGAGGTCTCATATTGTACAGTGTGCGCCCAGTGCTTTTCAATATGTCTTCTTTCTTTTTGCTTTCAACAATCAAAGCCTACAGGTGGAGCATTCCACCCGCCTTTTCACCTGGGACCATTACAACCCTTTTGTCAGCAGTTATGTACAGTTATGGACCTGAAGTGCCAAAATGCAGCGTTGTTGAATTCATTGCAATATGCTCCCCACTCTTACTCTGAAAGGTCTTGGTTAGCTAACAGCTGCAGATGGGATGGGAGGGAGTGAGGTCCCACAAAGAGAATGAAATCATGTGCTCACTATTCCAAAGTCTAGACCAAAGAAACACCAAAATGAGCAGCTTCTGCAGCTGGTCCCAGCGTTCGGCCAGACATGGTTGGACCGCATGGGGAATTTGACTGGAGTGCTACTTCTAAATAGGATGCCTATATTTTCAAAAGCCTCTGGAATCACTAGGCTTTACTGATATCATTGGTCATTAAGTGACCCACTACTTGACTGATGGTGTTATCTTTACCTGCAGATAGAAAATACTTGGCAGTCTAGTGTATTAAATCCTCTTTGTTTGAACGACTGATAAGCAAAACTCTTAGAGGATCTCAAGTTTGAGGGTCTATATCACACTGTGCATACTCCTTCGATGGTACCCCGATGAGACAGTCATCCAGGTATGCATTGCACTGGATTATCTGTTATCACAGGAAGTCTGCCACCAGGCTCAAGATCTTGGCAATGACCTCGCAGGCCTCATCTTAAACGTTTGCCACCGGTTTCCCTTTAGAAATTAGAAACAGTTCCTATGTTTATTCAGTAGGAGTCTTGGAAATAGGCATACAGAATATCCAAGGAGCAAAGCAGTAGATATCTGCCAATACATAAGCTAAAGTCAGGGAAGGAATCAGTTTTTAGTTTAACGAATTAATATGGAACAAAGACTTTCTCCCATTTTTTTCTTCCGAGAATGTGTCAGAAGTAGTGTCGCTGTCCCCTTCCTGGGCAAGTTAACCCAGCCTGATTGCGCTTAAAAAAAGCCTGTGTACATGATTGTGAAGTTATTTGAATGCACTTTGGTACAGAGACATAGCCTCAGAGCAAAGAGGAATTATGGTCAAAGTTGTGCAAGAGTTGTTGAATACCTGATTATGATGGCATTGGTGCTGTTGTGCCACTGGGGAGACTACCTGGAAGGGGCTGAAAGACTACCTCACTGCCAGGAAGAATGCTCAATACTGTGCCCAGGGACCAAAGTCATATATTAACCCCCTGATTCTCTTCCTGGTAATAAAACTCGGCACACCCTTAGGAATAGGTGCATCTTTACTCTGCATGCAAGAAACAAACCTCATCGGGGATCTAGTACTGACCGTAATTCTAAGTGCAGCATGCATCATATTTCTCTATACTACGCACAAATACTAGGCATTCAAGGATATGACCTAGGCTTATCTACAGGAACTTGCTTAGCATAACCGAAGAACGTTACACATGACACCACTGGGCAGAAAGGAATGAAGGTTGTGAGGCTATGTTTACACACAGCACAGGGGAAGTGCTGTATATTTTTTATGTATATGAGAAGCAGTTTCCTGTTCAATTAGTAGCTGGCAGGAATACTCACAGGATCCAAAAGGAAAAAAGCAAGAACTAAGGATCATGTCTAAATTCTGAGCCTAAACAATATTTTCTTATCATACAGTTGTTTTGGCTCTTGATTAGGATGCATTGTCATTCTTAGCCTTTCCAAGCCCGTTTTCTCTCTGTACAGCAGCAGATCATGCTCTGGAAGGGACTGAGCACTCGCCAATAAAAGATAATCTTTTTTTAGAGCGGCAGGTAGAACTTAGTATATATGGGGAGCATATAATTAGGCAAATATTTCCCAACCAACAGAACACTGCAAATGGTTTGAGGGTTTAAAGGAGCCCTGAGCTAATAGTCATTCAATAGATGACCTCCCTCAATGCGCGGATCAGCTGCTACCACTGAAATGTATTTTTGTAGGATGAATGGATGATGAAATTATGTTGAAGGAGCAATGTATCAAAATGAAATGCTGACCTCCCACTAAAAAGCTGAGATATTTCAAATGATATTCCCTGAAGAGAATCAGTTTGTGTGCTTCATTTAGTTACTGAATACAGCAAATGGCACTATGAACAGAAACTGGTTAGATCCTTAAGCGTTAGGATAAGTCATAATGCACAAGTTTTGATTCAGTTTCATAAAACATCGGAATATGAAACCAAGAACCCCTATATTTCTTCGGACCAGTTGGTGGCTTCCAACAGAAGAAATCTCTGAACTCCTTCAAGCGGTTCTCATGTTTACTTAATTGAGGAGGTTAGCATAGGTGAAATCGATGCAACGATAAGTAACATTATTTTAAATGCTCACAACTCAAAAAACCTTAGATACGAGTTTACTGATAAAAGAAGTGCGGTAACCAACCACCCAAAAAAATATAAGCTTCTACAGATAGAAAAGGCATTCCCTTGCAGGCGTGAATTTAACTTCATGGAGCAGTCTTTAGTGGCAGAGGATGAAATTCACGTTTCCTAGAAAAAAAGCGAATTAAATGTTGCCAGTTGCTAACTTTGAAACAAGATGTTCCTATCAAAGGTTGAAACAAGATGTTCCTATCAAAGGTTGAAATCTGACATCACAGCGATTTCCTAATATAAGTAACGCCCTAAACCAGTCATACCTTGGTCATAAGGGTGAACAATTATACTCAGAAAGTCCATATTCACATAAAGCATATAATATAACTCTTCAGCCAAATTTTGGAGAAAATATTATCCCTCATCAAAATCATATTATGTTCTAGAGACTGAAAAACAGACAGGTCGAGATAGAAGACGTGACGTAGAGCTTACCGTTTTAGGAAACAGCTGCCATGCCTGATGATGAAGATTTAGACTTATTTCCTAGATATCATTTTACTTAAGGCCTTTCTTTTTAATAGGTTTGTCAAGGAGTTTGCATGAAATAATATAAGTAGTGACATTCTGTGCCTGGTCAGGAGGCAACAACTGGTAGTGCCTATCCAACTCCTAAATAGAATAGAGTATAGAAGAACAAAGAAGCACAACAAATCCATAAAAAGTAGAGAGACCACAACCAAGATGAAGGTAAGCAAACACAGCCAGAAGGCAAGGTCTGGTCACATAAGCTCTCGCCTGTCAGTGTGTATGTGTTATATAAAGTTTAAATAGTAGAACAGAATCAATGATATATTGTAGAAGGAGTTGGGATTGGTACAAATCTAGGACAGAAAGTGTAGTTGTCTGGTAAACATATTTCCTTGACTTAATCACAACCTCTTCCACATTAAATAACTTCTGTGATACCCATAGAGAGTCTGGGCCTCATTATGAGTGTGGCGGTCCGAGGATGGCCATACTTGTGTTGACTGTCGGACTGCCGCACTCCGGGCAATTTGACTGCCCAATTACAACCCTGGTGGGCAGACCCCCAAGGAACCACCGTCTCTGCCGGGAACATGGTTCCCAACATGGTGACGGCGGTCGGAGTTGTTCTTAGCCAGGGTGGTGCTAAGCTCAGCGCCACCTGGCTGATTACAGTCCTTCTTACAGCAGAGAAGAGCAGCAGTCCTTCTGTGTCTTACACAGGTTGAGGGGTGTACTGCAAAAAGGGTCTGAAAGTCCAATATGTAAACCTGGTGCCAGCTTTGAGGTAGGAGAAGGTTCTGGAGGTTTACACCCTCAGAGGTGCTTGGATGTTTTTGCCTCGCTCCCCTGGCCCCAGCTTGTCTGGGGCACAAAAGGCTAGTGTCAAACCCTTTGTGAATGTGCTAGAGCAGAGTCTTTGTGATGTGCAAATGTGGTAGGTGATGGCTCTGCCTCCCTATCAAGTCAGAGATGACCCATCCTGCCAACACTTATTTGCCCTTTGTCACACTGCCTGGGAGCAATACACAAAAACCAACTACTGGCTACACCTAGTTATGTGACCCAGGATACAGGCTTAAGGCACCACATGGTTAGGACAACAAAATGTCCACTATCGAAAAGTAGCCTTTGACCATTAAAGGTACTGCTTTTAAAAATAATATTTATCATTTATGAAGATATGGGGTAGCATGCAATGGTTTTCTGGACCACTGCCTGCTCTTCTGATTGATAAAGGAGAAGATTGGGTCAGAGCCTTCAATTTTACAGGGCATTCAATGTTACTATATTTATTTATTTATTGTGTCAACCTCCCAGACAGGCCATACAATATACAATACAGATTAAACATAATTTATTATTTAATTACATAATAGTTGCAAAACATCGACTTTCCTAAAAAGGACAAAAGCTGTCTTTCTTCTAAAACACTATAGGTAATATGCTTCCACGAAAGTACAGGTGCATAGCCATCGGACGGCTTTAAAGCACTGGTACCTTAAAAGTGCATTGCTTGCGGTTCGACAGAATGATATCTAAAATAAACGATCACAGTAATAATTAAAAAATTAATCCATTAGAATCCTAAAAACACAGCAGTGAAATGCACTTACTGTCTTCCTTCACCACCTGTCTGCCTTTTCAAGAAAGATCTCATAACATTGTTATTTATATAGCATCTTTTTAGGTACTCTTAACACCAAGATGCTGTTGAATGTACATGTGAACAATCAAAAAATACACAAGACAATTAGCTGTAGCTCATATTCAAGCTTTCATCCATTTCACTATATTGGGTTGGAACACAATCTAGTAGATCGCTGAAGGAGTGACTTATGGCCTGATGTAGAGCATGGCAATTAGATTACTCTGTCACAAATGTGACAATATCCTGACCTTAGTACAAGAGCCATAGTCCATACTGTACTTGTATTAAGGCTGGCAGACTATCTTTCACATTTGTGATGGAGTAACTGTCCATCAAACTCTAAATCAGACCCTTAGTAAGTATAATAACCCCATAAATTTAAAATCCATTCTAAACAGGTAAATCCTCTTTATGGACTGGTGAAGATGTGTTTCTACACAGCTACAATTAGCTTCCAGTAAAACATTGATTGGTGTCTTTAAAAGCTATATAAAGGCGATTATAAAGTAAACAAAAAATACAAAGTGATTAATTAGATCTTAAAATACTGCTTTAGGGAAGAAATAAAAAGTGGTGTATTCTTCCAAAGTAGTAATATCAAGAAGGATGAGAGAAAGTTGGACGTAAGAGGTTCTAGATGAAGCATTACACATAGTTATGCTCTTAAGTACCCCAAGTGCCCATTTCTATAAATATGATAAATAAGTAATTAAATACATCTAGGGTTCGAAAAACCGAGAAAGCCATAAAGTATACACTGGATACAGGAATCAAAAATATTCCTTCTCCAAAGAAGCATAGACATTGAGGGCCTGATTCATTAAGGTAAATTACGTTCTTGAGTACGAATACACTTTGTAGAAGGTTTACTACTTTCACTATTCCCACAACAAAAGTGTCTGATACATGCCTCCACCCACAGAGTAAAGCAATTGGCTTGCTCTTGTGTGACTGATGTCCCTTTCTAAACTGCTCCCTCACCTTCCCTAAATGATTCTTACTCCCCCATCCCATTCCCCTTAGGAGTAAGTGTGCCTCTCTTCCCACCTCTCCTGTGCCCATCCCACAAATACTACTAAAATCCACACTTACATGTGGAGGAGACTCCGTAGTCCAGGCGGAGAACTTCACACACACAAGCATAAGCAAAACGTAAATATAGTAGCACATTTTGTAGTAGGACAAAACATACTGTAGATTTCAGTTTAAGAAGCAGACACAGGGTGTATTGGGAAAAAAGAAGGTATCACTACACAAATAATTCAAGGAGATATTCTCGCCACATTAATACCCTCATTTGACTCGAAAAGTAGTAAAAGTCAGACGAACAAATCTAGGGCACAGTTGCAGCTAGGATGGAAGCCAAAATATAATTTGTTCAGAGACTCAGAGTATCAAATAAAAAATCGTTTAAAGAAGATGATTGAAGCTCGTCTATATACCACACTCTTGACTTTCCCTTTCTGCACATCTCAACCCTGCACATCCCCTAAGAATGTTTCCAATACCCTAAGTGTTGAAACTACAGAAAGACTCTAATGAAATTCATATAAAACAAACTAGCTAAATCCTAATGTTACAAAATGTAAATGTTTTCACTGGACGTGTTCACTCTTCTCTGGTACGTCCAGACCTAACGCAATTGGATTCTCACCAACCTTCTGTTATCCCTTGTCTTTTTTGCTGCTTTGTAAGTTCTTCATATGGTTGATTTTAGCTTTTGTATGATATGGTCAAATTGACCGAGTAAAAAAATAATACACGTGTCTCAACAGACAGCATATAGGAAACGTGTTTAGAGGCTTACTCAGTGTGTAGGGCATTGCTTATTTTGTAGAGTTGGACCAAAGAAGCTACAAATAAATATTCACACTGAGAAATAAGAGAAAAATAAAGTGACTCGGGTTGTGTGAAATAAAGAAAATGAGCCACTCACGGTTTCTTACACACACATACAATCCTGTTGTCAGTTTGGACCCAGAGCACAAAATATGAAAGGGAATAAAACATGATTTCAGTCCCTAAAATATTAGAGCAGACACATTTCCCAGAATTAGGGGCATATTTATACTTGTTTTGCGCCGAATTTGCGTCATTTTTTTAAATGCAAATTTGGTGCAAAACTAAGTATTTATACTTTGGAGCTAGACCTGTCTAGGGCCAAATTTATGGAGTTAAAGTCATTTTTTGGACGTGGAAACCTACTTTGTGTCAATGAGATGCAAAGTAGGTGTTCCCGTGCAAAAATGACTCTAAGACCCTAGCGCCTTATTTATCCTTCCACGCAAAAATCACGCACGGTGGGAAGGAGGGGTCAAAAAATAGCGCAAAGCTTGCTTTGCACCATTGTTTAACGCCTGGGTCAGGGCAGGCGTTAGGGGACTTGTGAGCCTATTTCCATGGTGTTCCACCATGGAATAAGCCCACACGTGCCCTCCCCAGGCCACCTCGACACCCCCACCCACAGAGGACAGCAGAGGATGGGGGACCCCATCCCAGGTACATATAGGTAAGTACAGGTAAGTATTTTTTTTAAGTGCCATTGGGGGCCTTGAAATGGGCCCCTCTACATGGCACTGGGCGCAATGGCCATGCCCAGGGGACCCTCGTCCCCTGTGCTGGCCATTGGGGTGGTGGGCATGACTCCTGTCTTTCCTAAGACAGGAGTCATGTCGAATGGATGCTTTTGCATCAGAAATGACTCTAGGAAGGTTAGAGTAATTTTGTTTTACACTGACCTGCCTAAGGTCATTTTGCAGTGCAAAATCCCCTTCTTCCATACCGCCAGCCCCACCCCACTAACGTCATTTTTTTTCTGCTAGCCTACCCTTTGCACCAGCTTGCACCATTCCATAAATATGGGGTCCCGGCTGATGCACAGAAATGGTGCAAGCCGGCGCTAAACCTTTTGGTGCAAAACTGCGTTAGTGCAGTTTTGCACCAAAAAGTATAAATCAGGGCCTCAGTGTCATAAATTTTAAAGGCATGTATATAGAAAAATCAGAAACTATATTCTGAATGCTCCTGACCCAAAGTCCATGGAAGGTGAATCAGTTTGTACCCTCTCTCGAATTACTATTTACATATTTGCCACTGACTAATTGATTTATCTCAAGCAGATGTTATTATTATAACTTTTCCACTAAGTAAAACATACATAGTGCCATGCCCTCAAACATCACAGAAAAACACACCTTTGAAGGTGTAATGTTGCAGAATTGAAGTCCATCCTACTGAAATCATAGGTCGCTTAAGCTTTGAATGTCATACAGAAAGCAGAATACAAATAGTGGACGTTCTTTACTTTAAAGTGCGCTATAGCCCAGCAGAATTTAAATATCTTTTGTTGGTACACACCTCAAAATCGCCCTGGCCTAGGCATGTATCCCACTGGCCCACACCATTGTCACAATATGTAATATACGCCTCTCAGTGCATCAGTGAGGCAGCACGTACAGAAGGTCACTTACTTGACTTGATTTTAGCTTCTACCAAGAGTATTACAAATATACACATTGTATCAGTCCTCTGGTCATCAACATCCAAATCCATTTCTCAGTAAATCATTCTGCAGTTTCTTTCTGACCCCACTGGAGCTTGTGTGAGTTAGTATAAGGTCATCTTAGGTATCGTTCTTGATGATTTGCATGCGATCAATGATCTCATTGCCTCTTGGTATATTCAGCTATTCTTTCAAATAAACCTAACTGCCATCTTGCTGAATACTATTATGAAACCCCACTTTAACTAAGCTGTGTGGTAAGAAATTCAAAATATGTAATCATCAGTTCACCTTCGAAGTCGAGGCAAAAGCCACTCACATGACTGCCCTAAAGCGTTATAAGTCATGTTTATTCCACGACAAGTTTATCACTTAACATGCGCTTAAATGAGTTCTTCCTCTAGCTCAACCTAGGAATATTTTTCAGTTGCAATGGATTGTATGCCATCTACTAGCACCCAGACACTGATACTCTCATACCAGGGTTTGATATCCAATGGCTTGGAGTCTCATTTCGTGAGCAGCATTTTCTCACGTTTATGATCCTATTCATGCCTATCCTGGCCTTCTAACATCTGTGCCCACAGTCATGTCCCGTCTCATTACATTGGAAGTACATGTCAGTCGCATACACTTGTGGTTTATATCCGGCCCAGCTCAAGATCCACCTTCTGTTCCATTGATAGTGGTTTCAGAGGCTGCCACAGTGACAGTAGTTACCAGCTCTGTACTTACCTTGTTCATATCTGGCTATGTTTCCAGCTACTTAGTGGTGCGATTACACTGTTATAACAAAGGAAACTACAAACCCATCATCCTTGTACCAGCTATCAAAATATTTAATAGGGTTGTGGTTAATAAGACGGCTTTCTGATAGGCTGGAAGCATTTGGTTTTCCAGAGAGGTCTCAGACATGTTTTGACACTAGGAAGAGGACCGGGGTTGTCTGGTACAGGTGTTGGGTGAGATGTGAATTATGTAAGCCTTTAGGGTCTGTGTATGGACACTACGAGTAGGCCTCCTCGCGGCATTACCTCCATTGTTTTTGCAAGCAATACCTGCCTTTCTTGTTGGTGTGAACCCAGCCTCTGACCTTGCTAGTTTATCAATGTCCTTTACGTATTGATTTCTGTGGAATATCATAAGACTTCTTCCTCTATTCCATTCTTTTCAATGTTTCTCTGACGCCTTTGTTTGCATGGATCAGGACCTTGTCTTATCATGCATGAATGACACTCAATTGATCTAAGGCCTGACTAGTACACCACCAATGCTGCCGGTCGCCTCTATCAATGTCTAGAATCAAAGCAACAAGGGATATCAAATAATGTTTTGCAGTTACACACTGACAAGAATGAGATCCTATGATATTTGACCTTTAGTGGCCTACAGATTCTCAGCTTTCTGACGGCCTTATACATGACTGCAAGCTCCGAAAAACATACTTTCTTACGTTTATTATATAAAAGCAATCTCATCGGTATGGGTAATTGGTATCGAGCTATAAGGCTAAATAATCCAAATAATTTGGTGGAGTAACAATTGATTAAATTCAGCTGAAATATGGGCTGTTCGATCATCAAGTCAGAATGGAAATATATTTCAGTACTGGGGCATAAAACCCTGCGGGCTGACAATTTTAGAAGAATGGGGATGTTTTAAAAATGATTGGCCTATTACATACTGTTGTACTTGACCCTTTTTGCAGGGCATCCCCAATCTTTTCACCTCCTCCCTCCTATTTTTTCAGAGCTGTTTTTTTGCCTTTAGGACTCTGGGCACTTTACCACTGCTAAACAGTGCTAAAGTTCATATGCTCTTTGTGTAAATTGTATTGTTGATTGGATTTCCGTGATTGGCATATTTGATTTAGTAGTAAGTCCCTAGTAAAGTGCACTAAAGGTGCCTAGGGCCTATAAATCAAATGCTACTAGTGGACCTGCAGCCCTGGTTGTGCCACCTACATTAGTAGCCCTGTAAACATGGCTCAGATCTGCCACTGCAGTGTCTGTGTGTGCATTTGTAAACTGCAAATTCGACTTGGCAAGTGAACCCACTTGAAAAACCTATACCTTCCCTTTTTATACATGTAAGTCACCCCTAAGGTAGGCCCTATGTAGGCCCATGGGTAGGGTGCAGTATATGTTAAAGGTGGGACATGTACATATGTGTTTTACATGTCTTGACAGTGAAATACAGCCAAATTCAGTTTTTACTGTTGCAACGCCTATCTCTCTTATAGGTTCAAATGGGTGCTGCCTTTAAATATTATTAAAGCGCAGATTCCCTTTCGGAGTAGATAGACATGTGGAGTTTAGGGTCTATGAACTCACAATTTAAAAATACATCTTTTAGTGAAATTGGCTTTTAGGTTGTGTGTTTGAAAATGCCACTTTTAGAAAGTTGGCATTTTCTTGGTTAAACCATTCGGTGACTCTGCTTGTTTGTGGATTCCTTGTCTTGGTCAGTTTGAGAGTTGAGCTGTTTGCACCTCTCCTCTAGACAGTGACACAAAGGGAGCTGGGGTGTGGCCTGCATATCCTGATGGGCCATCTGGGCGGAGGGGAGAAGTGGTCACTTACACCTGAAAGGGCTGTGCTTGCCCTCACACAATGCAGTTTCCAACCCCCTGGTGTGTATCTGGTTCCTGGCCTGGGCAAAGCAGGATCTTGAAAGCAACAGAGAATTCTCTTTGAAGTAGACCTACTTCAAAGGCAGGAAGGGGTATAAGAAGAGCACCCAAAACCCCTTAAAATCAGATCACTTATGGAATCAAGAGGAACCTCTGCCAAGGAGAAGAGCTGAAGGGCTAAGGATAAGTGCTGCCCCTGCTTGTGACTGTGCTTTGTTGGGCTATCTTGCAGTTGCTGCTTCTGCCCATGAAAGGGGACAAAAACTGGACTTTGTGGTATATTCCTGCTTGAGAAGAATCTCCAAGGGCTTGGACTGAGCTTGCCCCCTGTTCTGAAGTCTCAGGTCTATCAAAGACTTCTTCTACCAGCACCTGGACTCTCTGCTGAGACTCCTGCACTGCCAAGTGGTGCCCTATCCAGTCCCTGGACCCTTGAAAGGAGAAGCTAGTGAAAATCCAAGAAAAACGACTTTGGACTACTCAGGACCGATGCCGCTGCCGAATCCCGTGACGCCACCTGCAACTGAAGCCGTGGTCCTTGCTGAAGTGCGACGACCCTCGCAGGCACGACACTGCTGCAGCCCCACCAAAGTCCGCGACTCCATAGAAGTCGCCGCACCTCGTCATGACTGCCGGTTATCAACTCTGTCTGAAGTGCGCGGATCCAGCGCTTTGCACCTCCGCCGCCTTAACCCCACCACTCTGCAGCAAAGACTCAGTGCTTTTTCGTGATGCTTCCGCTCCTTCGCCCCGTAGCACTGGAACCGACGCCACCTCGGATCCAGTGATGCCTCGATCCCCGACTTCGCGCACCAGCTTGTTTTCACCTTTCTCTAAGGTACTGTACCTGGGGGTCTGCATGACTCTGCACCCGGAGCCATTGGCTTCGGAGTGTTGGGAATGACTCCGTCACAATGCCATGTTATTGCCTCACATTTTATGTTTCTAAGCACTATTTTTTAGCTTAATCTTTAAAACTTCATAGCCTGAATTGTGTATGCTGGATTTTTGTTGTTTTGGTCTTGTTTTGTTTAGATAAATATTACATATTTGTCTAAACCTGTGTTGTGTCATTTTGTAGTGGTTTCACTGAGATACTGTGTGTGTTGGTACAAATACTTTACACATTGCTTCTGAAGTTAAGCCTGCTTGCTTGTGCCAAACTACGAAGGGGATGAGCGGGGGTTAACTGAGTGTGATTCTCCTTTACCCTGACTAGAGTGAGGGTCCTTGCTTGGACAGGGGGTAACCTGACTGCCAACCAAAGACCCTATTTCTAACACATACCACATAGGCTGCATAGAATGAATGCCACAATCCCGGATCAGTGTTTTCAAAGTAAAATAGACAGAGCGGGTGAGTGGTTAGTTGACTGGAGTGTAAACCTTAGTCAAGCAGCAACCACAATCCTAATCAGGGTACGGTAAACCCTAAATTAATCTTTGCTCACCCTCTGGTAGCTTGGTACAAAGCAGTCAGGCTTCACTTAGAGGCTGTCTGCAAAGTATTTGTGCAACACTTCAAAAAGTAAATCTGTGAAAGCACCACACAATAAGATACCACACCAAGTTAGAAACATAGAATTGACTTTAATAAACAGAACATAACCAAAATGACAAAAATCCAATAAGTAGAACTTGAGATACTGAATTTGAAAGTTTTTAGGTAAAAAAAATAGGGCTGCGAAGCATGAGGCGCTAACTGTAAATATCTGGTCATGCCGAACCAGGACAACGTCAAGATTTCAAACTAACTGCGATGAAGTCAGGCTGGCTCCAGGGACCCGATTATACCAGATGAATAAAGGTACTTTATTCCAAGGCTGGGGAGCGTTGGATCCACATTGAAGATCCATCATGCAGCAAGGGCAACACATTGGTTTCGAGATACAGCAAGGCTGTGGTGCGAGGTTCTGTTGTGTCAATGTTGAAGATCATGTTGCCGGGCTTGTGATGCGAGGGCTGGTGTCCAGGATGCGTTGTGCAGTCAAGGCAATGTGTCGGTTCAGAAAAATGGTGAAGCTGCAATGCGTAATGTTGTTGTCATTGTCAAGTCTACAGTCAACAGGAGTTTTCTCTGAAACAATTATTACACAGTAGTGGTTCCAAAGGCAATGAATCGGTCCCAAGATGTGGGATGCTGCGGTAATACAAGTCTTTTGTGACAAGTCCACTCCACACAGCGTCAGCGATCGTTGGTTCTGCTCGAAGTTGTGCCACTCAGCCAAGGAGATGCATATGTTCAGCTCTGAGATGTGTTGCTCAGCCGAGGATGCATTTGTTCCACTGGAGAAATACCTCAAGCCCACTTCCGAGGGTCCAGGGCTGGGATGGCACCAATTGGCAGGGAAGACTCACAGGTGGCATAGTCCAGGTGCAGCATGGTTGGAGGTTTTTTATGTCCCTTAGACTTCTGATCTTGAGGCCCGCCAGCTTGGAGTCACTCTGGGTCCAAGTGAGGCAGGCCCAGTCCTTTTCTTCCAGGCAAGAAAGCAGCAGGCAGCAGGGCAACACAACACAGAAGTAGTTCAGCAAAATATCAGTCCTTCAGCAGCCCAGTAGTTATTCTTCCTAGCAGAGTGTTCACAGGTCCAAAAGTGTACTGAAGTCGTAGTGTCAGAGGCTCAGTACGTGTACCCAGTTGGGCCTTTGAAGTAGGGGACACTTCAAAGGCATAACATTGAACTGCACAGATGTCCTACCCTTCCTGCCCCAGCTCCAGAATCACTACAGTGGATTATGCAGCTCTTTGTGTGTGGACAGGACACATCCCATTCAGGTATAAGTAAAGCTGTGTGCAGCTCCTCCCTCCCCTCCAGTCAGAGATGGCCCATTGAGACACAAGCTCCCAATTGTGTGGCAGTACAAAAACAACAGATGATGGACAGAATGGAGAACAAATCAAACATTCACCCCCAGTCACAGATCTAGGTTTAATCCATCAGTTTTTTTGTCTGCCATGCCATTCCCGGTTTGGGCCCAGCCATATGCAAATCAGTCTTGACCCTGTTTCCCATGGTAACAGTCCAGTCCAAGCTACCAAACCAGGTCTTCCCTGGACCAGACACAAGCATCCTGGGACCGGTATGAGGGTATCACCCTTCATGAGCCAGGCTGGCTTGAACCCAGTGGCATGGTAAGCACAGGACCCACACCTCGGCATGCCTTTTCCACTTAGAACAACAATTATAAAAACAACAGATGATGTACAGAATGGAGAACAAATCAAACATTCACCTTAAGTCACAGGTCAAGGTTTAATCCATCAGTTTTTTTTGTATACTATGCCATGCCATGCCATGCCATGCCAGTTTGGACCCAGCCATACGGAAATCAGTCTTGACCCTGTTTCCCATGGGAACAGACCAGCCCAAACTAGCAGGCCAGATCTTCCCTCAAACAGAAACAATAATCCTGGGACTGGTTTCAGGATATCAGCCTACATCCACCAAGCTGGCTTAAATCTGGTGGCATAGTAAGGACAGGACCAACGTCTGGGCATACCCTTCCTACTTAGGGCAACAAATACAAAAACAACAGATGATGGACAGAATAGAGACCAAATCAAACATTCACCTCGAGACACAGATCTGGGTTTATTCCATTAGTTATCTTGCCTGCCATGCCATTCCATATTGGACCCAGCCATATGCAAATCAGTCTTGACCCAATATCCCATGGGAACAGTCCAGCCCAAAATATCAGGCCAGGCCTTCCCTGGACCAGAAACAAGCATCCTGGGACTGGTGTCAGGGTATCACCCTTCATCAGCCAGGCTGGCTTGGATCTATTGGCATAGTAAGCATGGGACCCACATCTGGGCATAACTTTCCCACTTAGGGTGGCAAATACAAAAACAACAGATGATGGATAGAATAGAAAAAAAATCTAACATTCACACCCAGTCACAGACCCAGGTTTAATCCATCCGTTTTTTTGCCTGCCGTACCACTCCAGTTTGAACCCAGCCATAGGCAAATCAGTCTTGACACTATTTTCATGTGACTAGTCCAGCCTTAACCGCCAGGCCAGGTCTTCCCTGAACCAGAAACAAGCTTCCTCAGACCAGTTTTAGAATACTATCCTTCATCAGCCAGGCTAGCTTGAATCTGGTGGCATTGTATGTATGGGACCCACGTCTGGGCATTCCCTTCCCACTTAGGGTGACAAATACAAAAACAACAGATGATGTATGGAATAGAGAACAAATCAAACATTCACCCCCAGTTACAGATCTGAGTTTAACCCATCAGTTGTTTTGCCTGCCATGCCATTCCAGTTTGGGCCCATCCATATGCAAATCAGTCTTGGCCCTATTTCCCATCGGAACAGTCCAGCCCAAACTGCCAGGCCAGGTGTTCCCTGGACCAGGAACAAGCATCCTGGGACCGGTTTCAGGGAATCACCTTTCATCAGATAGGCTGGCTTGATTCTGGTGGTATAGTAAGCACAGGACCCACGTCTTAAGACAAGACAAGCGGTCTCAGGTCAGCCAAACAGACATGCGCACTTACATTTCTCCAATATGGCTCTGTTGCACAGCCAGGCTGGAGAAATGGCACAGGCTCCCTGTGCCTGAGTGAGTGTCAGACCAGTACACTTAGGCCAATCCTTTGAGCAGCGTCAGGATTGGTCGCAGGGCAGGCTGGGAGCCTGTGCCTGAAGCGACGATAGAAAGAAGAGGGCAAGGGTCAGCGATTCAGGTAAGTATTTCTTTTTTTAATTATTATTATTGAAATGTACCCCAACTCCTCCCTCCACCTCCTCACCTCCCTAGCCCTCAGATGCCACACCCAATCCACCCAGTCGTGACTGATTTTATCAGACTGTCTTTCTATGTCTTTTTACATTTAGTTGCAAATGTTCTGGCTTTGTGGAAGCTCTCATTATTGTCTCAACAATTGCTTGCCATTTTCTATTCACTATAGTAGTATATGATAACGATTTTTTTTAGTTAGACAATCATTGTGTTCACATTGGAGCCTAACCAAAAAAACACTGCTAGGATCTCTGCCAGGTCTGAACATTCTCCGTACCTTTCCCCATGAAATAGCCCATACGTAGACCACTGAGATCCCTGTCTGTCTCTCCACTCTGCTTGCCAGCTCAAGCAATCTCATTGGTCTGAGACCAAGACTTAGGAGGGCCAAATTGCTGAACTTCTGACATCAGTGAGACAAATACATGTTGAAAGGAAAGATCCACACCAGTTGCTGACAAAATCTCCACCTTTCTAAGTTTGCTAGTACAACAATTATAAAGACATGCCCTTTACCTAGTAGGTACTGTCGCAAGGACTTCTTGTGCCCACATAGGTTCTCCATATTTAGCGTCATTTTAGCTCAGTTTCAAATTTATAATTTTACATGTTTAGCTGATATCGCTTTTAGCTGTGGTATTTTACTCAGTAAGACTCGCACAATATTATTCCAAGAATATATTGTATATGTTGCTTGATTTTCGTTAGCTTTTCCCAGCATGTAATCTGTAACCTCTGTTCAAAGCTAGGAAAATGGTACAAAATATCCTAATGCATGCGTTGCCCAATCAAAGACAGCTCCTAACTTCTATACATATCATTGCATCAGAGTTGTGCCTCTAACACAGTGTGACTTTGACTATATAAACCATGCACTGACCCTGAAAGGTCAGAGGAACACTCCAGCCGCAACCGTCTTGGGACGCATGATATATTCGACATGCAGCTCTGCTGGTACTGATCTTCCAAATGGGGATTGCCATCTACACTACAGGCTGATTCCTGATTCACTTCCCCAGGACTGGGGCTAAGGCTATCACCCAGATCGGGCGAATGCAGAAGGTACACTAACTATGCTCTCATTATAGGGTTAGTGATAGGTAGAAAACTCTATAAATCATTTGCGATGGTTGGATTGTTAATTCTCTTCACCATGTTCATATTACTTATAACATTGCTTTGTTTCATCAGCCTAATTATCACATCTCATTCTCTCTATGCAAGACTACAATTGTTTCAATAAATGTATTGAAAACATATCTTTAATCTCTCTTGTGTTTTACCTGGGCATGCATGAGTAAGACAACGGAAGGGTAAGATCTGTTTCTATAATTCCCTTGGGGATCAGAGTGCCATGTTCTGGTTGCCATAATAACTTTCCACCTCAGTAAAGTTAGGGATTCAAGGTGAGGCACAGTGAGCTAGCCAGCAATTGGGCCAACAGCTTCTGATGGTGTGAATGGAATCAGTCCCCACATTCTGAAGTTCTGTCATCCTAATTCACAGTCCTAATATTTTAGTTGTAACCGTATGTAGGAGGCTGGCCTGGCTTATAGTGGGTACCAGATGGTACTTACACCTTGTGCCGGGTCCGGTTATCCCTTATTAGTAGATTAGTAGTGTTCTAGCAGCTTAGGCTGATAGAGGTAGCTATAGCAGAGCAGCTTAGGCTGAACTAGAAGACATGCAAAGCTCCTACCATACCACTTATATCATATAGCACTGTATCATAAGAAACACAATACTCAGAGTTACTAAAAATAAAGGTACTTTATTTTAGTGACAATGTGTCAGAAATATCTCAGAGGATATACTCCCTTAGGAGGTAAGTAAAATACACAAAATATACACACAAACCAAAATCAGGTAAGTAAACAGTTAGAAAAGTAGTGCAAACACTGTAGAATACAATAGGATGCAATAGGCCTAGGGGCAACACAAACCATATACTCTAAAAGTGGAATGCGAACCACAAATGGACCCCAGGCCTAGTGTAGTGTAGTGTGTAGAGGGTTGCTGGGAGTATAAGAAAACACTAAGGGTGTCCAAGATACCCCACCCCAAGACCCTGAAAAGTAGGAGTAAAGTTACCCTACTTCCCCAGAAACACACTAAAGTAATGATAGGAGATTCTGCGAAGGCAACAACTGACTGCAAAGCACTGAAGACGGATTCCTGGACCTGAGGACATGAAAAGGAAGGGGCTTAAGTCCAAGAGTCACACAAGTGTCCAGGGGCTGCAGGAGCCCACTAAATCCTAGATGAAGGTGCAAAAGGGCTGCCTCTAGGTGCGAAGAAGCTAAAGATTCTGCAACAACGGAAGACGCCAGCAAAGAAGATGTCCCATGGCGTGCTGGAGGATACAGAGTTGTTTCCACGCAGAAAGATCCCACACAAGCCTTGCTAACTGCAAAGGTTGCAGTTAAAGAAAATGGGTGCTGGCCGGGTCCGAGAAGGATACAGAGGGGGTGCTCAGCAGTACGGAGAGCTCATGCAGAAGCAGACAGCACCCGCAGAAGCACTTGAACAGGGGTTCAAGAATCTTCTCAACACTACAAAGGAGGGTCCCACGAAGCCGGTGGTCAACTCAGCGAGTTGAGCAATGCAGGATGGAGTGCTGGGGACCTGGGCTATGCTGTGCACAAAGGATTCCTTGCAAAATTGGACAGAAGCCCTAGCAGCTGCAGATCATACAGTAGACAGGATTACTGTCTGGCGTGAGAAGGCAATGACTTACCGCCACCAAATTTGGACAGTAGGACCAGTGGACTGTCGGGGTCACTTGGATCCAGCTCCTGTGTTCCAGGGACCACGCTCGTTAAGATGATAGGGGACCCAGAGGACCAGTGATGCAGAAGTTTAGTGCCTGCGTTAGCAGGGGGAAGATTCCGTCGACCCAAGGGAGATTTATTCTTGGCTTCCAGTGCACAGTGAAGGCAGACAGCCCTCAGAGCATGCACCACCAGAAACAGTCGAAAAGGATTAGACGCTACAATGTTGCTGGTAGTCATCTTGCTACTTTGTTGCGGTTTTGCAGGTGTCCTGGAGCAGTCAGCGGTCGATCTTTGGCAGAAGTCGAAGAGAGAGATGCAGAGGAACTCTGGTGAGCTCTTCTATTTGTTATCTGAAGAGAAACCCACAGGAGAGACCCTAATTAGCCCTCAGAGGAGGATTGGCCACCTAACCAGGTAAGCACCTATCAGGAGGGGTCTCTGACATCACCTGCTGGCACTGGCCACTCAGAGGCATCCACTGTGCCCTCACACCTCTGCATTCAAGATGGGAGAGGTCTGGGACACACTGGAGGAGCTCTGGGCACCACCCCTGTGTTGGTGATGGACAGGGGAGTGGTCACTCCCCTTTCCTTTGTCCAGTTTCGTGCCAGAGCAGGGGCTGGGGGATCCCTGAACCGGTGTAGACTGGCTTATGCAAGGAGGTATCATCTGTGCCCTTCAAAGCATTTCCAGAGGCTGGGGGGGTTCTACTCCTCCCCAGCCCTTAACACCTATTTCCAAAGGGAGAGGGTGTAACACCCTCTCTCAGAGGAAATACTTTGTTCTGCCTTCCTGGGACTGGGATACCCAGACCCCAGGAGGGCAGAAGCCTGTCTGTGGGTTGGCAGCAGTGGTAGCTGCAGTGAAAACCCCAGAGAGCTAGTTAGGCAGTATCCGGGGTCCATGCTGGAGCCCCGGGGATGCATGGGATTGTCACCCCAATACCAGATTTGGCATGGGGGGTCAATTCCATGATCTTAGACATGTTACATGGCCATATTCGGAGTTACCATTGTGAAGCTACATATAGGTATTGACCTATATGTAGTGCACGCGTGTATTAGTGTCCCCGCACTCACAAAGTCTGGGGAAATTCCCCTGAACAATGTGGGGGCACCTTGGCTAGGGCCAGGGTGCCCTCACACTTAGTAACTTTGCACCTAACCTTCACTAAGTGATGGTTAGACATATAGGTGACTTATAAGTTACTTAAGTGCAGTATGAAATAGCTGTGAAATAACGTGGACGTTATTTCACTCAGGCTGCAGTGGCAGTCCTGTGTAAGAATTGTCTGAGCTCCCTATGGATGGCAAAAAAAATGCTGCAGCACATAGGGATCTCCTGGAACCCCAATACCCTGGGTACCTAGGTACCATATACTAGGGAATTATAAGGGTGTTCCAGTGTACCAATCAGAATTGGTAAAAATGGTCACTAGCCTGCAGTGACAATTTTAAAAGCAGAGAGAGCATAAACACTGAGATTCTGGTTAGCAGAGTCTCAGTGACACAGTTAGGCAACACACAGGGAACACATTTAGGCCACAAACTATGAGCACTGGAGTCCTGTTTAGCAGGATCCCAGTGAGAAAGGCAAAAACAAACTGACACACAAGTAAAAATGGGGGTAACATGCCAGGCAAGATGGTACTTTCCTACACCACCCCCCCCCCCCCAAAACGAGGGACAATAAGGCTAACCTTGCCCAGATGAGTCTTCATTGTCTTAGTGGAAATATCTGGAGAGTCCATCTGCACTGGAGTGGGTACTCCCAGGTCTATGTTCAACTGTATAGTCCATTCCCTGTAGGGAGATGGACCACCTCAACAATTTAAGGTTTTCACCTTTCATTTGTTTAAGCCATAATAGAGGTTTGTGGTCTGTCTGAACAAGAAAGTGAGTACCAAACAGGTATGGTCTCAACTTTTTCAGTGCCCAGACCACAGCAAAGGCTTCCCTTTCTATGGCAGACAAACACTTTTCTCTAGGGGTCAACCTCCTGCTGATGAAAGCAACAGGTTGATCCTGGCCCTCAGCATTAAGCTGTGATAGCACTTCCCCAACCCCCAATTCAGAAGCATCAGTCTGGACTATGGACGTTTTGGAGTAGCAAGGACTTTTTAGGACAGGTGATGAGCACATGGCCTGTTTGAGCTCATCAAAAGCTTTTTGACAGCTAGCTGTCCACAATACCTTTTTAGGCATCTTCTTACTAGTGAGGTCATTAAGAGGAGCTGCAATGGAGCCATAATTCTTGATGAACCTCCTATAGTACCCTGTGAGGCCTAGAAAGGCTCTCACCTGGGTTTGAGTTGTAGGGGGAGCCCATTCCATAATGGTCTGGATCTTCCCCTGCGGTGGTGCAATCTGTTCCCCACCTACCAGGTGTCCCAGATGAACCACTTTCCCCTGCCCTATCTGGCACTTTGAAGCCTTGATAGTGAGGCCTGCCTTTTGCAGGGCCTCTAAAACTTTCCATAGGTGGACCAGGTGCTCATCCCAGGTGGAGCTAAAGACAGCTATATCATCTAGATATGCTGCACTAAAAGCTTCCAAACCTTGCAGGACTGTGTTCACTAACCTTTGAAAAGTGGCAGGCGCATTTTTCAAACCAAAGGGCATCACAGTGAATTGATAGTGCATTCCAATGGTGGAAAATGCAGTTTTAGGTTTTGCATCTTCTGATAGTTTATTCTGCCAATACCCTGCAGTTAAATCAAAAGTGCTTAGATACTTGGCAGAAGCCAGTGTATCTATCAGCTCATCTGCCCTTGGTATAGGGTGAGCATCAGTCTTCGTTACTTGATTGAGACCTCTGTAGTCAACAGAAAACCTAATTTCTCTTTTATCATCTTTACTGTGAGGTTTTGGTACAAGCACCACTGGGCTAGCTCATGGGCTTTCTGAAGGCTCAATCACTCTTAAGTCCAGCATTTTCTGTACCTCTTGTTTTATGCAATCCCTGACATGGTCAGGCTGCATATAAATCTTACCTTTGACAGGTAAACTGTCTCCAATATTGATTGTATGCTCACACCAGGTAGTAGTACCTGGTATCAGTGAGAAGAGTTCAGAAAATTGGCTTAGGAGATTTACACAGTTGTCCTTCTGCTCAACAGTAAGGCAATCGGCAAGCACCACTCCCTTCACTAAGCCATCAGCTTCTGTGGTAGAGAAGAGATCAAGGAGAGGGTCATTCTCTTCTTCCTGTCCCTTATCAGTTGCCATGAGCAGGGTGAGATCAACCCTGTCATAGTAGGGTTTTAGGCGGTTGACATGGAGCACCCTAAGGGGACTCCTGGCAGTGCCCAGGTCTACCAAGTAGGTAACCTCACCCTTTTTCTCAACAATGAGATGGGGTCCACTCCATTTGTCTTGGAGTGCTCTTGGGGCCACAGGCTCCAATACCCACACCTTCTGTCCTGGGTGGTACTGGGTCAGGACAGCCTTCTAGTCATGCCATTGCTTTTGGAGCTCTTGACTGGCCTGAAGGTTTTTACTAGCCTTTTTCATGTACTCAGCCATTCTGGATCTTAGGACAAGTACATAGTCCACAATGCCTTGCTTTGGAGCTTTCAAAGGTTGTTCCCAACCCTCCTTCACAAGTGCAAGGGGACCTCTCACAGGTTGCCCAAAGAGGAGTTCAAAGGGGCTAAAGCCCACTCTTTTTTGGGGTACCTCCCTGTAAGCAAAAAGGAGGCATGGCAACAGGACATCCCATCTCCTTCTGTGTTTTTCAGACAGTCCCATAATCATATTAAACCTCTCCACCAGACCATTTGTTTGTGGATGATAAGGAGTAGTGAACTTGTAAGTTACACCACACTCCTTCCACATAGCTTTGAGGTATGCAGACATGAAGTTGCTACCTCTGTCTGACACCACTTCCTTACGGAAACCCACCGAACAGGAATTATGGCCCTCATTATGACTCTTGACTGTGAGGATGTCATTGCCGCTGGACCAGCGGGGCAGACGGCCATATTATGACCGCAGCAGTTAGGCCACTGCCAAACCGCCGCCTCCCCGCCCGTCCTGCCACTTTACCACAGCCTGCCGGCAGGAGGATTCAACCTGCAGCCTAGCAGGAGTCGGATAACTGCTGAGGTTATTCCGACTTGGGACACCGCCAGCATTTTCCTGGCGGTCTCATTGTCACAAAATGCTGGTGGTAAGGTATCCCGACGACAGGAACTTGCATTCCTGTCGCCAGGAAACCCCCAAAACACCTCCGCACACACGCACGCATACACTCACACACACACAATCACACACAGACAAACCCCTGCTCACACACGCACTCACAACATTCACCTCCATAGACACCCATTCATACCCATACACTTCAAACATGTACACATACACTCACAAACCCCACCCCCTCCCTTCAACTACATACATACTTACATGCACCTGTGTGCGCTCACTCACACACCCCTTACACATTTACCCACGCATGCTGCCCTACCCCATCCACATGCATACACACACGCATCACCATCGCCACATTTCCACACAGGCACACTTGCACGCATGCACAGACGCTCCCCTCTCTCCCCCATTCATGACATGCACACACACACTCACACACACCCATCAACACACCCCTCTCCCCTTGTGGACGGCACTTACCTTTTCCGACAAGGTGCTCCTCTGCTAGGTGACAGGACCCAGCGCTCCCACTGCCGGCACCGCCACGCCAACAGAGGACTGCCACACAGAATTACTGGTTGTAATTGTGTGGGCGGCCTTTTCTGGTGTGGCGGTGCCCGCAGTGGAACCATCTATGTGCTGCCGACCGCCGTAATGACTGCCAGCAGTGCAGATATCCACTGGCGGTCTTCCGGTGACCACGGCTGCGGAAGTCTTGGCAAAAGACTGCCACAGTCATAATGAGGTCCTCTTTGTTCATCTGTAAAAACCTCCCGGAATCCTATATCTTGGAGACATGTGTGGTGATACTTTAGGTTTTAATCTCACTTATTCATGCTCAAACATGGAGATGTGAGTAAAGAGTTGTGTTTTGGTGCTACCTATTGGAAGAATTTGAAAGCAATGATGATAATATGGTTCTCATAATGTAAGACTGTCTTACAACACTAAGTTGTAGACACAAAGGAGAAGAGGATAATTATGGAATATGAATGGCACTATGATTTGATAATTGATGAAGGATGGACAATGCCCACTTGGACATAATCTTGAATTACAACAGTTAATCCTGCAATAATGTGCATGGACATATGCTCCATCATGCCATGATGTGGATTCTATAATTGTGTGAATGAATTTCAGTGTTGCATTATGTATCATTTAATGAACTGATTAGTTTTCATTTAAATCCTCATATACTGTGAATGTACCAAATCTCTTGTATGCACAGTATTCCAGAGCCCAATTACGTATGTGGCACAATGTAAATTGCAGAAAACAAATGTAGTTTTTCTGTAATTCTGTAATAATGTGCATGGACAGTAATTATGTTTCAATATGCCATGATATGTATCCTATAATTTAGAGACATGGTTTGAATGAATTTAAGTATTACAAGACATATCAGTTAATTAACTGATTGACTTTTAGTTAAATTCTCATTTAATGTTAAAGCACTAATCATTTTTATGCACAGTATTTCTTTGTACATTACGTATGTGGCACAATATTGGTTGTGGAAAGCCAATTATCTTATCTATGTTGAGCACATTGATACATCTCAATATAAATAATACAAACCAATTGGCGCTCATTGTGTGAACAACACTGCTGAAACCTGTTATGGTAGGAAGTCAATAAAGGGCTGCCAGAATATAGATTCCTAAACTGTGTCGGTGCAGCTTCTAAGAACATACATATATATATATATATATATATATATATTTATATATATATATATATATATATATAGTCACCAAATGGCCGCCTACCAGACTGTGCGCTCTTACTGCCGGTGCTGATGTGGGAGTTAGCGACCAAACTCCCATAGAATTCTTCAACAAAATTTGAACGTTGCACTCCAGGAAATACTTTTGTCAGCTTTTTATTTTAAAGAAAAAGTGCTTCCACCCTGACGTGTTTCGACCAACAAAGCTCTTGATCACAGGTAGCCATTGTCTCTATCCACCACACTTTATATATTCTTCTCTTTCTAACATAGGTGTTGCATTCTGGGACATGTGGTTTTTCAATGTTATTTTACTGCATTTAATTTCATGTTTTACCAATTTTAATAATTCTTAATACTTATAACATTTCATAATACTTATCACATCCCTTATATAGCATTCTCCTAACATTTTGTAATCCTTAACATGTCAAATCTTTCACCATATATTGCTTACATGCCTTATTTTTCCACTTTATTTTCATTTACATTTTACTTTATATTTTCTTGTATTTTTATCTCTTTTTGGACTACTTTTCTATTATTATTATTTCATCGTCAAAGCGAGAGGGAATTCAAAAACCAATTTTACATGTCCAAGATACCACCTGTTGACATACATACCTTTCCCTAACTTACTCACTTTATATCCTCATATACAATGAATAATACACAATAATACACAAAAGCAAATACCTTTTTAATCTTTGCTCTTAATTGAAAACAATTCTAATCAATCTTTCTAAGGCAAATTTCCATATAATAAAGAATTGGTCAATTTCTTGCTAGAATCGGGGGGCTTATATGTCTCTCAACATGGATTCCGGAAATCCCACAGCACCGAATCCGTTCTCATTTCTTTATCAGATACCATTCGTAGCTTGGTAGATGAGGGCCAGGGTGTCTTTTTGGTATTGCTGGATTTATCAGCAGCATTTGATACCATTGCATCCTATATTCTGTTAGAACGACTATATCATACTGGTGTCAGGGATCAAGCCTTTAAGCTTCTTGAATCTTTCCTAACTAATAGGTGGTCTACGGTAAGCAGTGGAGATTTCAGATCCCCTGCTTATCTTTTGCCATGTGGGGTCCTGCAGGGCTGGTCTCTTAGCCCTACTCTATTCAATGTTTATGTTTCCCCTTTGGCTGAATTCATACGCTCTTTTGGCTTCATCCCTACCTCCTACGTAGATGACACACAACTTATCATTCCTATCAATAAAAATGTGGAGGAAGTTGGGTCACATTTTAAAGCCTGTATGTTAGCTGTAAATAGTTGGATGAAGGCCAACTTGCTAAAACTGAACTGTGAAAAAAACTAGATTCTCTGCTTTGGTATTAGGAGGGAACAGTGGTCTCCGAGCTGGTGGCCTAAAGTGTGTGGCACCCCCCCACTCCGGGTTCGACCTCAAGGAATTTAGGACTACTTTTTAATGGCCATTTATCTTTCAAACCCCATGTCAACCAGACCGTTAAAACCTGTACGTGGATCTTGAAGAAACTGAAGAAAATGTTTCCCTATTTCCAAAAACAATGGAGAATCACAGCTACCCTGGCCCTTGTCCTGTCCAGATTGGATTACAGTAACACCCTTTTGCTCAATCTGGACAAAGGATCCCTTAATAAACTGCAGCTGATGCAGAACACAGCTTCCAGAATGCTACTGAACCTTCCAGGATCAGCTTCTGCTAAGGTTAGCCTTAAACATTTATACTGGCTCCCGGTAGCCCAACGGATCACTTTTAAAACTCTCTGTATCACCCATAAAGCCACCCATGGGATCGGACCTAAGTATCTGACGTCCAAATTACAGTGGTACAGACCCGAAAGACTGCTGCGTTCTGCCAGCACCCATCAAATTCAAGTCCCCTGCACCAAGAAGGTGAAGTGGGTTGATAAAGCCTTCACCATCGCAGCTGCAAAGAATTGGAATTTACTCCCTTTGGAACTTAGGAGAGAGCACAACTACCTCACTTTCAGAAAACGGGTCAAGACTTGGCTTTTTCCACGATAAGTCTAGACCCTGATTCTTCTTTCCTGCAAAGTTTGCACAGTCTCACCTTAGTCAGCGCTTCGATGCCTTCGGGCCGGAACGTGCTTTATAAATACACTATACATACATACATAATTATGGGAATGGACGACAATATTGTTACCACATATCCCCAGTGTTGTTAAAACTGTGATTTTCCTAGGCGCCAATATATACAATCTATAAAAAAAAATCTCTTTTCTTTTTCATTCTCTATCAATTAATATATATCTTGAAGAAATTACTGAATAGTTTTTCCAGTTGTTTATCCCTTCTACTTATTCTCCATTCATTTCCTCATAAGTGTGCAAAAAGTTCTTCATCGGCATTACAACCAAATGGAATCTTAGTCCTTAATTTATTAAGATATCTGGATTTTAAACGATGCAATTTTCTTATTCTATTGCCCCCTCTTTCATTGTCAGGGACATGAGCTACTCCAAAATAACTCATTGCCTGCCAATGTTTTTCATGACACTGCCTTTGATGTTTCACCATTACGTAACTCAAATCATTGTTGTTAACAGCTCTGATATGCTCTAATATTCGTTTTTTCAATTTGCAAATTGTACTTCCTAAATATTTTAAACCACTCCCACATTTCAATACATGTATCACATAAGTTATCTCACATGTTATTTTTTGGTTAATCTTCAATGTGTGTCCCATGGTATCTTTTACTACTTTTCTGTTCTCACCAATTTGACAGGCCTTACATTTCAAACACTTGAAAAATCACATCTTTTCTTTATTCAACCATGTTTGAGGTACTTCTTCAACAAAGTGACTTTTCACAAGTTGATCTTTTATAGAAGGTGCTTTCTTATCAGTAATCTTTGGTCCTGTTCCTACCAAGGATCCAATATCTGAATCATTGCATATTAAATTCCAATGTTTTTTCAAAATCTTTGAAATTTCATTATGTTCTTTATTGTATGTCATTATCATTCTTATATCATGATCTTCTTTGATCTGAGAGTTTTTTTTGTACTTTCTTCATCAAGGTATGTTCTATACATGTTTTTTGTGCTCTCACCTTCCCGATTCTGATATGTTGTTGATTATTTGCTCTTCTCATAAATAGATTTTTTACGTTCTCACATTGTACTAACATCACAATATCTTCTCAGCATTTTCGTCTTGCTCTTAAGAATTCACCATAAGGTATACTTTTCAATAAACTTTGTGTATAAAAGCTCGTACCATGTAGGAGGTTGTTTGTTGAGGTAGGTTTTCGATACATAGTTGTATGTAAAGTTTGATTATGAACATAAACTTTGATATCCAAAAATGCTGTCTCCTTCCTGTTTGTTTTGTATGTGAACTTTAAGCCAATCTCATTAGTATTCAAGATCTCAAAATATTCCTGAAATTCACTCTCTGTTACCTTCCAAATAATGAACAAATCATCAATAACTCTTAGCCATAATAGTATTTTCTCCATATATTGGTTTTTATCCTCACTCCAAGCCACTTCCCTCTCCCACCAACCCATGGTGAGGTTGGCATAGCTTGGAGAGAAGGAAACTCCCATAGCTGTACCTTGTGTTTGCAAAAATAGCTGATGACTTAACATGAAGATATTATTGTTGAGACACATCTCAATCATAGTCAACAACATCTTTGAGTGTTGTAGTTCTTGAATATTACGCTGTCTCAGAAAATAATCCATAGCCTTCAGACACACTTCATGTATAATGGATGTAGACAAAGATACCACATCCACTGTTACCAATAAATATTAATCCTGCCAAGTGATATCTGTGAGTATTCTTAAAAAATCACCTGTGTCTTTAACATAGGAACTCAATGTTGGTACCATGGGTGCCAAAAAATAATCAATGTAGGATGATATGTTCTCATATAGGGCACCGCAACATGAAATAATGGGTCTATCTGGTGGATTTTTTAATGTCCTGTGTATCTTAGGCAAGAAATAGATTGGTGGAATAACTGGAAATTCATTATATAGATAATGATATTCATTTTCATTAATAAAATTCTCATCTCGCCAATGTTTTAACATATATTCCAATTTTTTAATCAGATCATCAATAGGATTCTTTTTTAATCTTTGATAATTACTCTTATTGTTCAATTGTCTATATGCCTCACATTTGTAGTCTTGTGTATTCATAATAACCATATTTCCTCCCTTATCCGCTGTTTTTATTTCTATTGTTTTGACCGATTTCAGATGTCCCCGGGCTTGTCTTTCATCTAATGTTAAATTTTCCTTTCTACCCTCCTGATATTTATTTTTTAGTTTGTCTAGATCTTTCACAACTAATTCATGAAAAATATCAATTTTATTAACATGATTTAAAATTGGACACAACTTGGATTTTGCTTTGAAAGAGCTATATTGATGTTGATCAGTTCTGATATCCAACATTTCCAAAATTTGACTTTCTGAAAATTCTTCTTCATTTAAATTATGTATGAGATCATAGCATGTTTTTAGATCCTGTATCTGTTCAATATTCAAATCCGTGTCCTTAATTCTCTTTTGTCCTTCATGGTCTTTTCTCACATCCTTATTAGCAAAAAACTTTTTCAATTTCAGTTTTCTCACAAATTTGTATATGTCAATTCGCAAATTCTGCATAGTCAAAATGAATCTCTGGACAGAAGGACAGGCCTTTATTTAATACCTTCCTTTTTTTCTGTCGTTAACTCATAATTCGATAGATAGAGCCAATGGCTACCTGTGATCAAGACCTTTGTTGGTCGAAACTCATCGGGTGGAAGCACTTTTTCTTTCAAATAAAAAGCTGACAAAAGGATTTCCTGGAGTGTGATGTTCAAATTTTGTTGAAGAAATATATTATATACATGTAGATATATATATATCAATAGATATATATATATATTCACTTTAAAAAAAACAAAGGTTAATAGGGCATTATAGTTAGGTCCTGAGTTTACTCGCACAAAACCAGAGAAATTCAGCAGTTACAGTTATTTCAAGTAGCTATAACTCGCAACCTAAGGTAACTATTGGTCTGTAGGGGGAGTCTGAAGGCCCCTGCGGTCTCAGCCAGCTCTCCACCTCATGCGGGAGCTAGCATTGCTTTTTGCAGACAGGAGCTTCTAAATATGCAGCTCTCTGTCTGCAAAAGCAATTGTTTCCTCTGTTTTCCTGCCTGCATGCCTGCGAGCAGGGAAACAGAGGAAACCTCCGCTCCCAGCAAGCGGGAGCTGTTCAACAGCTCTCACATGCTGGGAGCGGAGTGTTAGCTCTGTCAAAGCTCCCGCCAAGTCAGAACAAAAAGCTATATTCCAGGGGTCGGCACCGTGGGACATAACAGGAGCTGGCCTTAGAGGGTGGCAGTAACCAGGGCCATCTCAAGGGGAGCCGCACTGCCCCGCTCCAGTGTTGTATTTGACCCGGGGAGATGGTGGTCTCTGGGGCCAGAGGTCCCCAACAGTCCCCCTTCATTCTTTTATTTCAACCTCAGGGAGGTGTTGGTCCCCCGGGCTGCAGGCAGGTCGTGCGGCTCCCGGACATGCAATTCAGTATTTACCCTGGGGAAGTGGCGGGGCCTGGGGCTGCAGGGGAGGAGGCATCATGCCTCCGCATTAATTGAAAGTTAGCTCCTGGGAGGTGGTGGTCCTTACGGCTGCGGTAGGTGGGCAGGCTTATGGCCCGCCTCGTATATAATCAAAATAGCCCTGGGGAGGGGTGGTCCCCAGGGCATGGGGGAATCCACAGGACCCCCTTATAATTAAACCATTTTGTCCCAAGGAGGTGGTGGTCTCCAGAGTGCGGGGGCTGCGCGCCCCCCCCCACATACCATTGGACTGAAGCCCCAGGAGGTGGTGGTCCCCAGGACATCAATAAGCACGGGGTCGTGTGCCCCTCCTTTTTTTTTACATGCCCCCTGGACCTGGCCCAGTCTGGGGCTTTATTATAACAAACGCAGAAGACCACGTTTGTTTTTTCTTTAATTTTTGCCACAGACTTGTGATCCCCATAATGAATTTTCATAAAAAATGTTTATAAAATGCTTTCTTTGTCCTCGGGGTTCCCTCTGGGACCCCAGAACCTGAGCTAATGGGTCAGGATGTTCGTACCCAGTCCCCTTTTCTTATTTTTTTACCTTTTTTTCAGGGACTCGGCTGAAGCCAAGTGCCAAGATGGCTGCCAAGACTTCGTAGTTGAAGTGTTGATACCCAATTAGATGTTAGCACGGGATCAGGAGGGCTCGTAAAGCCTTTGCGCCTCTAGATATCTATATTTCTTTTCTTTTAATATCTCAAAATCTATTAAGTGAATATATACCAAACAACAACAAGCATTTGCCATGCAATAGGTCTTGCATTTGTTTGAGATAGAGCTATTGGTGCTGCAAATGCATAACTGGACTTTTCTTGCCACATAAATTGGTCAACCCTGCTGCATAATTTTGTCCTCTCTGCCACCACATAATTCCAGTGGCCCTGCATATAACTAAAGTCCTTCAATTTACCTTCTTCTTATATCTGCAGCAAAAATGAAAATTTGACCATTATTTATTATATATTTTGATTTTATTATTTTAGGGTTCCCACCAACCTAGTGTGGTGACTCAGAGATGACAGAAAGACAGGCAGAGCACATTGTGCAGTGAGTTATGGGCAAAAATGTTTTGTAAAAAGGAATGCATGGCAAAACGTTATGGTGTGAGTTGGCAAGTGCAGAGGATATTGTAGTGTCTTGACTGTAATGCTCAGAACAGCCCCTTAAGGGCACCACTATAAAAATAACATTTGTAAGAAACATGGTCATGCAACCATATAGTCAGCCCCTAAAGGGCATAACAACATGAAAACAGAATAGCAGAAAGTAATTAATTGTAACCATATATGTAATCCTTAGAGAACGTAGTTCCTTGCACATTTGCAGGCCTACTGCAATACTATTACAGACAAGGCCCTTAAAACACAAATTACTCCCAGCTGTAAAACTAAAGTTCCAGCCATGAAAGAGCTTAAAAAGACATTGAATGGTGGGAGAGGTTACTATTTTGGGGTCCCCCAACCTAGTGTGGGGACAGAAAGATGACCTAGACAGAAAAAGCACATTGTGCTGAATGGTTTAGGTATGGGTCCCATTGTCGTAGGACCACCACAGGCTCAGTTATGAGCAAAAATGTTTTAAAAAAGAAATGCCCCGCAAAGCATTATGGGGTGAGTTTCCAGAGTGCATTAAACATTATAATATTGGTTCGCCACTGTGCCAGGAGAGGCTCTTTGAGGATTTCTGTGTTTTCTCTTTTTTAAATGCTCCAATTTGTATATTTTTCAACTGCTAAACTACGTAAGTCAGATTGAAGTCACCCTATTTGAAGCTTCACGTAGTTATGTAAAGCGCTCCTCTGATCTTCTTTGGCCTATATGAAACTTTACGTCCTCATGTAAAGTACTCCTCCGACCAATTTGTGCTATGTGGATCTTTAGAAAAATATAATAAATAAATAAAAAAGAACCCCCCTGTAGCTTGCAGCCTTTGTGTGCAGACCCCACAAAGAAACAGCGGCATGCCAAAAACAAGGAAGAGAAATAAACAACATAGGGCCATACAGCACGAAGCCGCGAGGCCAAGAAAGTAGTGCGCCACACTAAAGTATACGGCAGACTGTACAATAATCCATTTAACGGGGTCAGTCTCCAAGACGGTAAAAAAACAGTCCCCCGGACAAATGTAAAGCATTTACCTATGAAACCAAGAGAATTTTCAAAGACAGGCCAGGGAACAAACAAAAGTGTTGGAGGTAAGATGGGCGTGGTGCAAACCAGCAGATGTCGATTACAACATGTTGAGATACAGCCTAGGCATGATCTAAAAAGGCTTCTTAATGCACCAAAAGCTACCTTTCTGCCAAATTTGGTGAAATTCTGTTCAGCAGTTTGGGCTGTATTCATGTTCAAAATCCCTATGGGAATTATAATGGGAAATCCACTTTTTTTGATCCCCCCATTTTCTCAGCCCCCGCTTATGGATCCCCCTGAATGTTTCCATGCACAAGACTCTCTAGAACACTTTTTTTGCACAGTTTTTTCATCAAAAGTTTTACTGCAAATATTAAATTGCTATCACCAAGGATGTTATCAAAGATGTCGTGAGTGCTGTAATTTGTGGGGGTAGTTAGCAGTGCATGGCAAGGACACGAGTTATAGCTACCTTAGGGTGCGAGTTATTGTTACTTGAGATAACTCTAGAACTAGTGAATTTCTATTGTTTGGTACGGTTAAAACGTGAGCCTAAATAGAATGTCCTTGAAATTCTTTGGAAGCACATTTATACTCCATTTGCGATTAATTTGCATTTTTTTTTTACGCAAATTCAGCACAAAACAAACTCCATATCTATATTTTGACGTTAGACATGTCTAACGTTATAATATTAGAGTTTGCACCACTTTCTAGATGCGTGAACCTACCTTGTGTTAATGAGATGCAAGATAGGCATTCCCATCTAAATAATGTTGCTAACCCCACAGCCCCATATTTATCCCCATGCTAACATGACACACAGGTGGGAGGAGGGGCTAAATAATGGTGCAAAGCTTGCTTTTCACCAATATTTAACGCCTGGGTCAGACCAAGCGTTAGGGGACCTGTGGACCCATTTCCATGGTTAAACACCATGGAATGGGTCAACAGGTGCCCTCCTCAAGCCCCAAGAACACCCCCACCCACACCAGAGGGACACCGGAGGATGGGTGACTCCAGCCCAGGTAAGTAGGGTAAGTAGAGGTAAGTATTTCTTTAAAAAATAAATAAAGTGCCATCGGGGCCCAGCTTTGGGCACCCTGCATGGCACAGGGTACAATGACCATGCCCAGGGAACGTTTGTCCCCTGTGCTGGCCATTGGGGTGGTAGGCATGACCCCTGTCTTTTCTAAGACAGGAGTCATGTGGTATGGATGGTTTTGCATCAGAAAATCATGCTAGGCTGGTTCGAGGCATTTTTTTTGCCTTAAACCAGGGTAATGTCATTTTCTCCCATACCACCCGGCTAAAGACATTTTTTTTGTGTACGTTAGCGCTCCCTTTGCACCGGCTTGTGCCATTCCATAAATATGGCACCGGGCTGGCGCTCAGGAATGGTGCAAGCCGGTGCTAAACATTTTGAAGCAAAACTGCATTAGTGCAGTTTTGCATCAAAAAGTATAAATATACCCCTTGGGTTTTTAGGTTGATTTCTATGTTTTCTATGTGTTATTTCCTAACTATAATGTCCCCTTAACCTTTGTTTTTTTCAGTGAATTTTCATGGCTTTTTCACATATAATAATTTTAATTACTATACCTTAATCCAACCACCGAAAATCTATTCTGTAATGTTTCAGAAATTAAAGAAAATACAAATTTGTATTTATAGGGATGATAAGGCTCCATCAAGACTCCAGATCTCGTACTGAGATCTGATTGGATGGCAACACTTCAACAAGGAAGTGTTGGCAGCCATGTGAACCCGAGTCCCAGAGAAAAAGTAAAAAAAATAAGAAAAGGAGCCAGGGTAGGGACACCCTGACCCCTTAGCTCTGGAGTCCCAGAGAGACCCCTGGGGCTTAAAAAGCATTTTTATAAAAATAAAATTTGGCACAGATCTGTGGATACTCCGGAAATAAAAAAAACACAAGCGTGGTGTCCCGCCAGGTCCCAATTACATTTTGTATGGTCCTGCAGCCCTGGGGACTGACAGCTCCCCAGAGAATTAAACAAATGTAAAGCAGGGGGGCCTTTTGGCCCTCCCCCCTGCAGCCCCGGGGACCACCACCTCACTGTGCCTTTAAATTAATAAGATGAGGGTGGCTGCCAGGCTCCCCACCACAGACCTAGGGACCACCACCTCCCTGGGTCTTTTATCAAAATGAATGTGTTGGGGGATGCCTAGCCCCCCACAAACCCGGGGACCGCCACCTCCCTGGGGTGTTACACAAATATAAGGTGGGGCTCCTGAGCCCCGGGGCCACCACCTCCCTGGGGATTTCACCTAATATGAAGCGGGGATGTGTGCCCCAGGGACCACCACTGCCCAGGGGATTTAAGCTCATATGATTCGGAGGCCCGTGCTCCCCATAGCCCCAGGAACCATCACCTCTCTGGGCTTTAATCTAATAGGATGTGGGGGTTGCACATCTCCCTCACAGCCCTGAGGATGACCAGCTCCCCGGGGCTAAAATTAAAGAGTAAAGGGGGTGTGTCACTGACCCCGTCCCTGAGGACCACCACCTTCCTGGGGTAATGCTTGTTAGAAGGGGGCCCCCCTCATGGAGCCAATAATGGCCCTGGGGCCCGCCACCTCCTAGAACTGGCTCCTGCTATGTCTGGGAATGCCCACCAGCAGGACATAAATGTCTGCTTTCTGACAGCGGGAGCAAATATGCATGCAAGGAAACAGTTGAAAACATTGCTACAACAAGCAGGGAGCTCCTATTTAAAGCAGCTCCCTGCTTGTGGTAGCAATGCCGGCTCATGTAGGGTGTGTCGAGCCAGCTAGAACCGCAGAGGTCTTCAGGTTGGCCTGTGGTGCTGTCACTCTTCTTCCCATAAAGAGATGGAAGAGAAAGAGAGAAAAATTGTCATTGCAATGGTCTCGCCATACTTCAAAGTGTAAGACTAGCAAAATGTTTAGTACAAATGTTAAAGTTACGGTTGGATGTACAGCGGAACACAGTCACTTCTGGCCAATTGGTCAAGTTTCTGTGCTGTTACTCAGTAGGCTTAAGGTTTGAATCCTAGTGAGGGAGCATTCACATTTCTTTCCAACAACATGCGTGGGTTGACTGTCATAGGTATGTCTGGAAGCATCCCAGTAAGGAATCACCTATGGCCAAAAGGTTAAGGTCACAGACTCTTGCACTGAAAATTGAGGGTTCTCCTCCTGGTGTGTCTGTGATCATTTTCCTTCTTTATGTTCTTTTGAACTTCAAAAGTTTAAGGTTCATACTGAAAGGTGATCTCACTCTTTTTAATTGACAAATAAATATTTATTTTCAATTTGTCCAGAAATATCTCACACTTAGTGTATCATTCATCAAAGCCTAAAAAATGCTCTATCTATCGCCCTCTCTTTCTCTCTCTTAATTTCTCTTCTTCAATCTCTTTCTCCCACTCACACACCCTCTCAGACCCTTTCGGACGCACTCACAAACCCACTCAGGCACTCACGCACCCACTCACAGACCCACTCAGACCCTATTGCACCCACTCACAGACTCACTCAGACCCTGTTGCACCCACTCTCAGACCAACTCAGACTCTCACACATTCACTCACAGACTCACTGAAACCCTCATGCACCCACTTGCAGAGCCACACAGACACTGGCACACCGACTAAGACACTGACCCACTCGCTCTCACACCCAGACAGACACTCTCACAGCCACTCTCACACCAGATACACCCTCTCTCACCTATTCGTGCACCAAGAGAGACAGGCTGTAGCCAACTCTTGGCTCGCATGGCCAAAGGACTGTGTGCAGCTTGGTGTTGGATGGTTAGGGGGGTTTGTCGCATGGTCTGGCTCCAGGCCTGGCCTTGCAGCCAATCCCTGCCTTGCATGGCTGAAGGCCATGCACAATGCAAGGCTGGGTGCTTATCATGGGTTGACCTGCTGCCAGGCCCTGCGGCCTTTAGCTATGTGTGGTGGTGGTTAGTTTAACGTATAATAATGTAAATTACTATACGTTAAAAAAAAACAGCAAATCACTGAAAAAAACAAAGGCTACAGGGACATTATAGTTAGGAAATAGAATTAAAAAAACATAGAAATTCACTTAAAAAACAAAGGTTACAGGGACGTTATAGTTAGGCTCACATTTTAAACATACCACACTATAGAATTCACCTGATATAGTAAGAGTTATCTCGATTAACTATAACTTGTGCAGTAAGGTAACTATAACTCATTCCCTCGCTATGCACTGCTAATTACCCCACAAATCACAGCACTCATGACATCTTTGATAATATAATTGACAATATAAATGAAATATTTGCAGTAAAATCTTTGACAAAAAAACTGTGCAGGGCGGGGCATAAGTTATAGTTACCTTAGGGCACGAGTTACAGTTACTTGAGAGAACTCTAACAGGTTTGGTACATTTAAAATCACATTCTTCACAAATCTTTGTTGGACATACCAGCAGCACTCAGGCCAAAGGCTCTTGTCCACATCAGCAATCATCATCTTCTGCAAGGATGGCTTGTTCCTTCCCCGCTCTTCCTGCAGGACTCTCCAAACCTTTCAAGGCAAGGAAAACAGTTCCTCTTCATATCAGATTGTAGCTTTGGGAAGCTGGCTGTCAGGCAGACAGCACCTCTGGTTGTGCAGATGTTTTCTGGGTACTCTGTTGCGCAAACTCTCTTTTGTGGAAGACAACTTGGAATTGGAACACGTGGGTCAACAATTTCCACTTTTATGCAGGGGTGGCAGACAGTCGATGTGTATTCGGTGTAAGCTATAAGTTTGCAATTGTTTTTTTAGTTCCAGTATGCTGGGACACAACATCAACCCTCAATAAGTTATTAGAATTTTGTCTTTTAAAAAGGAAAAATATTCTTTTAATACACACACTAAAGTATACATTATTATTATTACACAATACAATACATGCATTAAACTACAAATACATATACCAGATATATGGAAATAACTTTGGTGACACCCCTATATCACATTTAACAACTAGTGGGTCATGAACCCCATAATCACAATACTCTCTACCTAAAACAGAAACAACATCAAAATAGAAGGGAAGCATTATTTCAAATAATGTAGGTCTACTGGTTTTGTTGGACAAGTTACTTACCTTTAGTAACACTTTATCTGGAAGAGCCTCTATCAAGTCTCAGATTCCTTACATTAAAATATATCCCAGGCGTCAAACTGGATCTGGAAACCTTTCGAGCAGTACCTCTTCACGGCGGTAGGTGGAGTCACTTGACTTTGAGTCAGGAGCACCAGAAAGGTCATGCGAGTTGGCTACATTGGCACCACCCCAGCGTGCCAACATCAATTACTTTTCATGACCTTTCCATGCAAGGGAAGTTTGGTGAGGAATCTGTGGCTAGACAGAGTCTCTACCAGATAAAGCATTGGCAAGGTAAGTAACTTATTAATCTGATAAAGGCTTCTAGCTGCAGATTCCTTACCTTAGAATAGATCCCCAAGCAGTGCATTGCTTACCTTAGAATAGATTCCCAAGCCATACCTCCCTGGAAGTGGGTCTGCAAAGAGATGTAGACCAAGACATCCTGGAGGATCAAACAGGTGAAGTGACCATCAGAACAGACCTGACTGCCCAGAAAGTAGTGTTTGGTAAGCATGTGCAGAGATGCCCACCTTGCCACCTGACAGGACATGAGCTCTGCATGTCTACGTAGTGGTTGCAGTCTTCGCTCTGTTGGAATAGGCATGCAAACCTTCAGGGGGTTGATTCTTGGCCAGTGCATAGCAGATTTTAATGCAGAGTACAATCCATCATGAAACAGTTCTTTTCTGTACAGATTTTCTTTTTTCTCCCTAATAAACTCAGTGAAAAGTTGATCGTCCACCTGAAACTCTCAGGTACAATCAATGTAAAACCAAAACTCTTGTTTTGTGCCCAGTCAGAGGGGTATCTCCTCCTCTTTGGAAGGCAGAGCCACAGCAAAGAAGGTAGGCAAGGTGATGGTCTGGCTCGCATGAAAAGGTGTCACTACTTTCGAAAGGTAAGAGGCAAGAGTTCTCAACACCAGTTTATCTGGAAAGAATCATGTTGTGTAAGGAGGGTGCACAGAAAGTGCTTGCAGTTCACTAACCCTCCTGGGTGATGTAAAGAACACCAGAAAGGCAGTTTCTATGGCCAAAATAAAGAGGACAATCGTGCAAGGGTTTAAAGGGTCCACATATCAGGAAAGTTAAAACCAGTTTCAGATCCCATAGGGGCATATTGAAGGTTTTGCAGGTGATCCAGCAGCCACTACAATGCAGATATGGCAGACAGATACCTTTTACCTGTGGTTAAAGCAAAGCTTTGCCGGGCTAAAGAAAGAACTAATAGCTCCTGACAAAGATGCAGAAAGGGGATGAGCATTTTTGTTGGTGCACCAAGCCACATATTTGACCAACAACAGACGCGTACTGTCTTGGTTGAGGGACATCTAGCTGCCACAATGATCACAGACTTTAGCAGGAAGGTCAACAACTGTCAATTACTGTCGCTCAATCTCCATGCATGAATGCATGCATGCAGGCAGACCATGTGCCTGTTTAGTGCAAGACCCTGCCCTGTTGCTGTGACAGAAGTCCCTCCTTAGAGGGCAGCCTCATGGAGAACCTATGCTCATTCTCAGGAATTTGGGATTTATTCTCTGTGTTAAATATGGGATCACAAGAACAGCTTAGGTCCCAAGTTGTTCCTGTTCTTCTTGAGAAGTCTGAGCAAGAGTGGTATTGGTGGAAAGTCATACAGAAGACCTAAGCTCCACTCAAGATGAAATGTGTCTCCGAGCATTATTAAACTTTGAAACTCCAGCAAGCAGAAGTACTGACATTGCGCGTTTTTAGCTGTGGAAAATAGATCTAACCAAGTTTCAAACCAAATTCTGAAGAGACCTTGCACCACCTCCGGATGGAGCTGCCATTTGTGATCCACTAGGAATGAATGGCTGAGTTTGTCTACCCTGCTAGATGCTGAATCACCAGGGAAATGCCCTGATGTTTCAGCTATGTCCAGAAGTGGAGAGCTTCCTGACATAGGGTCTGTGGCCCAATCGTGCACTGCTTGTTGCAAAACCACAAGGGGGTGGGATTGTCCGTCAACACCTGAGCAGCCTTCCCTTGATGGAAGGAAGAATGGCTTTCCATTTCAGTTGTATTGCTCTCAGGTCCAACAGGTCCAACAGGTTTATGTTGAGTTGAGACTGCCAAGATGGCTGCCCCAGTCCAAGAGTGACACATCCCTCACTACAGTCACCTAATGGGTGGGGAAGGGAGAGGGGTCTGTCACTGACCAAATGACAGTTTGCCATCCAATACTGCAGGTCTTCTGCAGTTCTCTCTGCTATCGATCGGGACCAAATCAGAGAGATTACCCTGACACTGCACCCACTGGGACAGAGCCTGCATATGCCAGTGTGCTGAGTCACCAGCAGGATGCAGGAGGCCATGAGGCCCAGCAGCCTCAAAGTCAGTCTCACCTAAATACAGCACTGGAATCATGACCCAGGTATAATGGACTTGCCATTCTGGAGGATACTCCCAAAACAGCATTGTCTCAGGATAGCCCAGATGAAAGTGAGCGTTTGAGAGGGAGTCAGGTTTGACTTTGGCACGTTTATAGTGAACCACAGTGAATGCAGGTCCACTTTATTCTGGAGGTGGTAAATAACTGCCTGTGGTGAGCCTGCCTTTAACAGCCAACTGTCGAGGTAAGGGAAAACCGGACCCCCTGACCTCCGTAAGTGTGCTGCAACCACCGTCATAACCTTAATTTACACCCCAGGTGTGCTGGTGAGGCCAAAAGGGAGAGCAGCCAACTGATCGTGTTCATGACTCACTGTAAATTGCAGGTAGCATTTGTGGGTAGGCAGGATGGGAATATGGAAGTAGGTGTCCTGCAAGTTCAATGGTTCCATCCAGTCTCCAGGGAAGACATACCTGAGCTAATGTGAGCATCTTAAATTTGTCCTTCTTCAGGAAGAAATTGAGAGGGCACAGGTTAAAAATAGGGTGAGGGGCTCCGTCCTTCTTGGGTACCAAAAAGTAGCAGGATTATCAGCCAAGACCTACTTCTTGATGCTGGCACCATCTTGATGGCCCCTTTGGCAAAAACAACATGAACTTCCTGACAGAGCAGGGAGAGGTGGTCCTCTGTCAGCAGGTTCAGGGATGGTGGCACCGTTGAGGGTTATGAAGCAAAGGGATTGAGTAAATCTGCTAAACAAACTGAGGTACCCACTTAGCCAATGTCATGGACTGCCAACAAAGCAGGTGATGAAGGATCTTGCCACCAAATGGGTCCCTATGATGGTACGAGGACAAACTAAAGTGGTTTTGTGGCAATGGGGAGTGGCAGACTAGCTGGATCTCTGGTGTGTGACCCATAAGGCCTTTGGGACCCACATGCACACCAAAGGAATGGGGAGTCTGTTGGCTTTAGAGTCTGTGCTGGAATGGATGTGGTTGATAGCCATACCGTAGCCTAAGTGCCAACAAAGAACATGTCCATGATAGATGCCTGGATATCCCCTGAAATGCCAGCTAACCTCAGCCAGATATAGCTTCTAAGTGCCACTGACAATGCTATCATTTTGACTAGGAAATTGGTTGCATCCAGTCCACAGGGAATGGTGAATTTGCTGCATTCCTTCCATCAGCAACTGCTTCGGAGAGTATGACTTGGGCCTCCTCTGACACCATGGGCAGAACTTGAACAACTGAATCCTAAACTGTCTGAGTGTATTTGCACATCTAATGCCAAACATATACAGTCTCTTGGATTTCCTATCTGGTGCAGTGCTAGAGAATGTGCCAAGGTTAACTTTGGAAGTTGAGCGTGGACAGCTAGGCTCCTAGGGGTGGGGTGCTGGGTGAGGAATTTTGGCTCCCCCAGAGTGGACTGATGGTGGCAGACAATTGTCCTGTGCAAAGGCACTCCGGGCAGGGCTTGGCCCGGCCTTGAGCAGCGCATCTGTGAGGGCTTCATCAAACGGTAGAAGAGATTATGTGAGGGTGACTCTCAGCTGAAGCACCTCTGCTCTTTTTTCAAGACATTTGTCTTGACTGCCACTGAATGTAGTGTAATGTCAAAGACCTCACCCACCTTCCCCACCACCATCGCAAAGGAAGCCCCTTTCTCTGTAGCCACACTAGGAGGAGAGACCAGGTTAGTATTTGGGGAGGTGTTCAGACCACTGACACTCCCCATTTCCTCATACAAGTCATCTTTGGCCTCATCAATGGTGTATCCATAAGATACCTCAGATCCTCCCCAATAATATTCCTCTTTAGGCCTGTCAAAAAAAGGGATACACTGGCTCTGACTCAGAAGGTTGAGTTCTAGCTGGCATGGAAATCACTGTCATGAGATACTGATCCAGCTCTGTTTCCGAGTCTGGTATCAGTATGGGTTTGGTGCTGCTGTGGGTCATCAGCGATGGTAACAACTTTGCACGAATGGGGTCCTGGAAAGGTCACAGTCTTGTGATCAGAGTCATTCCACATCCAGAACCAGATCTAAGGGGCCCAGCAGATATCCAGTGGGGGCACCTGCCAAACGCGTGAGGCATAACAGCCTTCCAGAAGGGTCGGCCTGCCCAAAATGTAGGTGCATGGACTTGCAAAACTCATGGTGTTGGGTGGTGGCTGCTCCGGTTCCAGGAAATTCAGGGAGCATAAAGCGGACCCAGAGGCAGTCTCTGCATTGGAGCCGGAAGTAGAGTGACGTTGTTCCCTTGCCGCATCTGAAGATTTCGACCGGCACAGCAAAGTCAAAAGTAAAGGTCCCTTCACCAATGAATCAGTGTAACGTAATATGTTGAATCTTTAATGTACTGAAGCACTGTGCTATGAATCCGTCATAACTGACAGACCAGTGAATCCAAGATAAAAAAAAATATTTCAAACTCTAAAGGGAAGTAAATATTATATAGATTGTGAAGTAATCATAAATTAGACACACCTCAACCAGTGTAACTGTCCACCTGTGTAAAAGCATCAAACAGATGTAACGTAAAGTGCCCCGTGATCAAAGAAACAATTACCTAATATAAAGTAATGATAGTCCAAATTGCTGAGCCTAGTCAAATAAAATAGTACAAACGTAAAAGTAATAAAACTCATCTTAGTTACCCAAAGGAAGGCCACATTCATTTGCAAACCAAACTCCCATTACCTTACCTATTAATTAAAGGCAAACGTCCAAAATAAAATGTAAGTAAATTAGTAAGTAATTTAGTAAGGAAATTATAGGCGGTAACTCTCAAGTGATGTAAGTAGACAGTATAAAATCTATGTAATACCAGGTAAGATCACATGTAACCGCTAATTAAGGGATGATACGAATGGTATACATACAAAAAAGAACATTGTGTGTCTCAGGTAACAATCCTTTTTATTCCTGCATGTGTTCTAATTATTCGAGAAGTCCAAGAAAATCAATAGGTTAGTACAAAAGACAAAGGCCCTCATTATGATCCTGGCAGTCTGGGCCGCCATGCTGACAGTGGCGGTAAATACCGCCATCCGGTATGGCGGCCCAGACTGCCGTATAATGAACCGCCCTAAACCCTACGGCGGAATACACCGCCAGCGGAAACGCTGGCGGGGGTGGTGTATTCCAATCCGACAGGCAGCGCTGCAAGCAGCGCTGCCCTCCGGATAATGATACCCATTCCGCCAGCCTTTTCCCAGCGTTTCGCACCGCCGGGGAAAGGCTGGCAGATGGGTATCTCGGGCGATTCGGGGGCCCCCTGGGGGGCCCTTTACTGCCCATGCACTTGGCATGGGCAGTGCAGGGGCCTCTGTGCAGTGTCCCATCGCGCAGTTCACTGCCCGATTTACGGGCAGTGATCTGTACGATGGGTACAGCTGCCCCCGCCACACACCAGCATTGGCGGTGGCTCCATTTGGAGCCACTGTCAATGTTACAGCCCTTTTCCCCGCTGGGCCGGTGTGCAGAAATACTGTTTCTGCCCGCCGGCCGAGCTGGAAAAATATTATACGGCCGGCGGTGGGGGTAGTTACGCTGGCGGTCATCTATTGACCGCCAGCGTGGATCTCTGCGGTTTTAACCGCCGAGAGCATAATGAGGGCCAAAATCAAGTGAACCTAGAAGGTTGTCCATACACCCCTGGTGCAGGTGTCAAAAACGACGTGTAATTTCAAGGCCATACCACCATTTTACCTTGTGTCGCATCACTCCCAATGCCTTACTTGTTGTCAAGAGCTAGTGTCCATGCATAGAACATAGGAGGACGTCCTAAGAGTCCGTAATTAAACAGCAAAGAATGATCATTTTACAGACAACGGTTAGCCATGTGGTGACCATAGCAATCTGTATGTACAAACACGTGTACACACTGTACCATTATTACATGCTTACATCCCTGATCAAAGTTTAAAAAGGGGTGTGTGCTAAAACGTTATATCATCATATTCCTAGAAAAGCAGTAAGTGACATCAACGGAAAATCTCAGTTAAATATCTAAATTAGCTCATGTCAAGAGCGTCATGCATCTACAATAGAAATCGTAATACTCAGACAGTTGATCAAATACCTGAGTCACTGTATCAGGTAATTCACTGTTAGAGAGCGGTATATACTAAAAAACATCCCATCACAATACACCGCAATAAATTAAATCAACAGAAAATCTCAGTCCAAAATGTCTAAATGAAGACTTTTTCCGATGTAACATAAGGGAAAGTTTCAATTCTGTTATGGGCACAGAGGCGAGGATTATGCATTTCTTTCTTCACTTTTAATGTACAGCAGGTTTAAAGGTCAAGTAAAAAAACACACTATGAACACTTCACATCCCATGAGTCATAGCGAACATACCCATGACAACCATAAACCAATGATAACACAGTCCGTATGTCCATACATATGCGTGACCCGTCCAGTCTGTCTTCTTCTTCACTATAGGAAGTTAGGTTCAAGCAGCCTCAATTCATCTTGGAATCAGGTCCTAGGAAGGAGATGTAGAATGTTAAGCACTACAATCCTCATATGATACAATTCAAGAACATATCTATCTTAATTGAAAGAGAGACAAGGACCTGTCAACATCATCTTCATGAACAATACATCTAAACAGAATAACTTGGAATAAACAATGTACCCATTATTCAGGAATAAAGGTTAACCATATCAGAAAACATTATTATCTGTAAAAGTGAGTGTCTGAAAAAAGATATTACCTGTAAGCTTATAATCCACTATTATTTACCACTAGAAGCTCAGTAATGTTTATGTAGGCATAAGAAGACAGGGTGGGAAACATAATATTATATGTATAGGGCAGGAGAATCCTCGCCTCCATGTCCTTAACAAAATTTAAACTTTCCTTGATGTTAGCCAGGACATATTTCATTCTAAGTCAGGGCTGGAGGTGAGGATTATGCATGTTCAAAGCTTACGCACCACCGGAAACAAAATCACTGTGTAGTATGCCAGACCAAAGCTAGAGAGATTTGCCAGAAAATTGACTATATGGATAATTGAGGCCCCCATGGGATCCAGGTGTCTCTCCACACACCAACTACTCCATTGTGCCTAGACCCATTTTTATCGCTTGGTCGTACCTGGTGCCCCAGCTTGTCTGATGAGTCATTCAGCCTTGTCTGAAACTCTGTTGTCTTGCCAATGTTGCCTAAAATCCCTCAAGCCATGAGAGTCAGATGGCCTTAAATCACCAAAGGGTGAAGGCAGCCAGAGGGATCCCAGAGGATCCTTTGGAACAACGCCAGTTTCAACTGCTCCATCCACAACAGTTCCAGAAGAGTAGGGAATCATGCTCATGACTTCCAAATCGGGGTTATGAGAATCAAGGACGCCCTCTGTCTCCGGACTTGAACAGTCACTCTGGGAATCAGAAGGAAGAGAGGAAATGCGTAGGCTTGTCCATATGTCCAATCTGGAAAGAAGGAGTCTACTGCCTCTGCTCCCGGATCCGGTCTCCAGTTGAAATACTTGGGGAGTTGAGCATTCAGTCTTAAGGCAAAGAGGTTTACCTTGCAAGGACCCCACCGCTCCATCTAGACTTGATGGATCTAGTTGCCAATCACTGGATTACTTGATATGTCTGGAGCTCCAGTCCGCCACTGTGTCTGGAATCCCAGTAGATATTACGCCGTCATTGAGATCTGATGTTGGAGGCAATCGTTTCAAAAATCCTTGGCCAGTTCCCATAGGGTTGTGAAATGGGTACCTCCCAGCCTGTTGATATATTGGACTGCTGCTGTGTTGTCCATTCTCAGTAGGACACAGCATGAGACCCTGTCTCGTGTAAGGGGTTGGATCACAAACGAACCCACAAGAAGTTCCAGGCAGTTGATGTGCCTGGCCAACTCCTCTTGCGTCGACTGGCCTCCCAGGGAAATCTCTCCACACCTAGCCCCCCAGCCCAGTTGGCTGGCCTCCGACTTTACTATGAGGTCCAGGAGAGATCCGAAGATCACTTGGCCGTTTCACACCTCCATATGATCTATCTACCACTGAAGCTCAGTTCTGGCTTCCAATGAGAGTTCCACCACCTCCAAATAAGTGAGACCCTCTGCAAATGGGTCGCATTCAGGCATTGTAGGGCCCTGTAATGCAAGGGACCGGGAAAGATACCTTGGATGAAAGATGACAACAGTCTGACTATCCTTGCTAACTGTCTGAGGGAGATCCTGTCCCTCCTGAGGACCTTGAGTAGTTCCTTTTTGATCTTGGCGATCTTTTGTTCTGGCAGTCTCAATGTAGCCGATTTGGAGTCCATTCGGAAGCTCAGAAATGTCATGGTCTAAAAGGGTATCAGTTCAGATTTCTGGCCATTGATGACAAACCAGAGATCCTGTAAGAGTGCAATAGTCATGGTTAGGTGGGCCATCAATTGGTTGCAAGACCTGCATTCTCAGTGTCGCCACAACAGGCTTCAGGAGCTTGGAGAAACATCATGGTGCTGGTAAAGGCCAAACAGCAATGAGTGAAATTTGAAGATTTGACCCTTCCACTTGAACTGCTCGAAGCAGCAATGAGGTGGAAAGATGGGTACCATCAAGTAGGTACCCTTTGTGTTTAGCCGAACTAGCCAGATGCCCTGAAGAAAAAGGTCTCAACTACCAAAACAAATCTCTTCCCTTCATTCAAGCCACCAATGGGTCCAATAAATCCATAAAAAATTTTCCCACGGCCTCAAAGGGAAATTCACAGGGCACAGAGGAGTATTCCGCACGCTTATAGTTTTTTTAGCTCGAGAACATACACCACAACTATCAACCATAACTTCAACATTCGCATCCATCCCAGGCCACTAGTAATACAAACATAATTTCTTCCTCATGCCTGTAATTCCTATGTGTCCCTTATGAGCTAGCTTCAACAACCCACCCCTTAATTCAGATAGAAGGATCAATTCAGTGCCTCTCATAACCAAATTCTTTTCCACACTTAATTCATCTTTCACCTTAAAGAATGGTTTTAGTTCTTCCATCACTTGACCTTCTTTTGGCCACCCACTCTTGATGTAACCTTTCAAATGTGTTAACACCGGATCATTTACTACTTTGTTTTCCCAACACTCTCTTGAAATGACTCCATCCGATGCAATGAGGCCATCAATCTTTCCAATCACCATCTATTTCTCCTCTTCACTAGTACAAGAAGAGTCTTCACCCTCATGTATTGGACATCTTGACAGAAAATCAGCTCTGCAATTCCCCCCCCACCCTTGAATATGCTTCATCTTGAAATTAAAGACATTCATTTTAGACAACAATCAAACAAACCTGGGACTAGCATTGCTCATACCCTTGTCATTCCATAAATACATTAAAGGTTTATGATCTGTGACCATCAAAAATTCTCTACCCCACAAGTAAGTGGAAAAATGGTGAACACCCCATACACAAGCCAAAGCTTTTTTCTCAATTATACTGTAACTTTTCTCTGATGAAGAAAGTCTGCAGGAAGCAAATGCCTCTGTGGTTTCTTGTCCTTCATACAATTGAGTGAGCATAGCACCAATCCCCAAATTACTGGCATCCGCAGTCACTGCCGATGTAGCTTTATCATTGAAAGGTTGTATAGCAGGTGATTCGATGATCACCTTCTTCAAAACATTCAATGCCTCCACTTGTTCTTCCTCCCATTCAAATTTTGCATTTTTTCTTAAAAGTTTCCGGAGAGTTCACTTTGTAAGGCTAAGTTTTGTACAAATCTGGAATAGTATTCACACAGTCCCAGAAACGATCTCAACTGATCTTTATTTTCAGGCTGAGAACATTTCTTTATCACAGCTAATAGGTAATTTTGGGGTTTAATTCCATCCTCACTTATCGTGTGACCCAAATATTCCACTTCCCTCATCATAAATTTGCACTTCTGTTTAGAAACAGTCATACCATGCTCCTCCAATATACCCAATACTCTATATAATTTGCCTAAATGAGATTGCATTGTATCTGAGCATATCAAAATATAGTCCTGATATGTCAAAAATCTCTTTTCCTCTCCAAAGAGCTGGTACATCAATTTCTGAAAAACAGAAGCCACGCATGCTAACCCAAACGGCATTCTCAAAAAACTAAATGCTCCAAACGGTGTGCTAAATGCTGTTAAATCCTTAGACTCATCAGTGAGCACTACTTGATGATACGCAGCCCTCAAATCAATTGTGGAAAAAAACCTTGTGCCACCAAGCTGCGCCAGCATGTCATGAATTCTTGGCAACAGAAAACAATCCACCTGTATGTTTTTATTTAACGATCTTAAATCGACTAAGTCTCAAATCTCCTGACTTTTTAACAGCCACGACAATGGGAGAAATCCATTCTGAGGATTCAATTGGTTCAATGACCCCATCCACACACAATTGATTCAAGTGATCTGTCAGAACTCCAGCTGCGCATGGGTATCATTGCTCATTTGTGTGTGGGCGCAACCACTCATTTCTTGCTGCCACCATGTTTGTTAGGCCACAATCCCTTTGTGGCAAAAGTCACCTGCCCTGGCGATCGGGCCATTGGTGGTTTCCTTGCTCCCAACATTCTCCTTGACACTACTTACAGCTGTCAGGAAGCTGAGAGGGACTTCATTTCCCAGCTTTCCTAATGACAGCCATTTTGGGTGTGGTCAGGCTATAAATAGCTGCCACACCCTTTAACCGTTGCTTCCTATTCTGGATTCCTACAGTGAGTGGTTGTCTTTGGTGTTGCTGCCCGAACCCGTACAGACTTGCCTGTTTTATTGCGAGCGGCCGGCTCGCGGCGGTGAGAACATTCCTTTCCGGGCTCCCTTGCTTTTGTTGTGAACTCCGTATTCGGAGTCTTTGAACAATGGGAATTCTTTGATGATGTTGCTTAGCAACATCGTTTCACTCGATTGTTACTGTGTTTCAGAATAGCAATTTTCTCCGTGTTTCTCATTTAGAAGAAAAGCTCGCTACTTGAATGTTTTTGGATTTCAACATCATGCAGTGAAAAGTGTTGTTTGTCTCGTGTGGTGCCACGCTGTGAAGTTGGGAAAAAACATTGATATTATATTTTGGGCCTAATATGGTTTTATTAATATTTGTCGTGTAATTTTCAGCTAGAAAAAACAAAATAACCATTTACCAATTTTACATAGCACGAGAGTCATTGAACAAAACTCTAGTTTTTTTCAGATTGTTTTAGTAATTTATAAAGAGAAAACCAACAGGTTTTATTGAGAGAGATTCTCATTTAGGTTGAAAGTCCTTGTTTTGCGAGACGCATTGTTCTGTTGCTTTTCCTGGATTTCTAATGTAATAATAGTGCAAGTCTTCATGCCACAATTCCCTTTGTGGAATTAGCTTCTTGTTGACATTTTTAAACTAGCAAGATTATTGAGGAAGCAATTTATTGTTGCATAATTGTTTATTATATTCTTGTATATTCTGTATTAACCTTTTCCCTTTCAGATCTCCCTCCAAGCTGATCCTTCCCGACTACCCCTTCCCCCAGCCGGGCTCCTCCAAAGTTCAGCACCATAACGGCATCTGACTTGGTGGTGCCTGGAGGTGGGCTCATTTATCAGCATCGTGAAGATCCCGAGAATTTGGGTCGCCTGACATGATCTTTAAGCTTCTGTCTCATGCACAATGGAACATTCCTAACCCTGTGGGAGACAGGAACAGATTTCGACTTTAGAATAATTTTATGTTCGAATCCTTTCACAACTCCCAACTTATCTTTCAAAACTTCCTTGTGTTTTAACAAGACATGTTCCAAAGAGTTTACATTTTCCTCATTTTCATTAACCAAAGAAATTTGTTGTGAAGTAACAGGCCTAAGAACCATCCCAAACTTACCATGGTCTTCCATCCTAAAATGTTGTACCCACGTTCTGCTACATACACCTTTGAACGAATAGTTCTGTCCTTAAAATGTAAGGTCTCTATGACATAACCACACAATTTTTTTCTTGACCCCCAAAAGCAATCGTGTGTATATCTGGATGATTTAACTCCAAAACGCTCCATTTCTCCAAAAATAATTTATCTGATAGTTATAGGTGAACCTGAGTCAACTGTAACTCGAACACACCAGTCACCCATTTTCACCTCACACACTGGCTCTCCACCCCCATCAACTTTATCTGGATCTGTGTCAACCATCTTAATCAACAACACCACTTTCTTATTAAACTCTTCCTCAATTATTCCTGAAGAGACTTCATGCACATCCGCCTCACTAGCCACCGTTACAATAGAAGAATTCTTACACACTTGTGCAAAATGTTCCTTTTTTCTGCACTTAGAACAAGATTTACCAATTGCTGGACAATTAGAAGCATTCGCCAAATTACTTTTTAATCCACATCTAAAACAAACACCACTCTTATCAGATTTACTTCCCACTATCCTGTTTTGCACTGTTGATTTCATTTTACATGAGACAGAGTTAATACTCTCACATGTAGACATCTTGCTTTTGTTTAACTCTTTTGAAGCCAATAATGACCTCTCGATCCCTCTAGCTATGTCTAATGTCTCTTTTAACGTGGGATTGCGACTGCATAATAGTCTTTCCTGTACCTTGTAGTCAAAGCAATTCACCACCAGCTGATCCCTTAAATATTGTTCTATCGGTCCAGCAAATTCACATGAAGAGGCCAGAACTCTCAATTCTGCAATAAAGTCATCAATTGTTTCATGTTCATGTTGTTTGTGAGTAAAGAACTTATGTCTCTCCACAATTATGCTGGGTTCTTTTTCAGAATGTTTCTCTAACCTCTGAACTGCTTCACTGTACTCATCCACATCTGTGGTTGATAATGATTCCACCTCTGGTAAATGATCAAAAATTCTTTGCCCTTCTGTGCCTAAACAATTGTACAACAAAGCTTTTTTCTTGCAGCAGGGAAACCCATTCCATCTATTGCAATCAAATAACTTTTGAACGACCTAAACCATTGGCAACATCTAGCTTTAGGCAAACCTGGTTCATTCAAAAATGCACCTGGCAAATTTGACATCTGCATGTCTGAATAATTTGAAAAGTAGCTTTCTTATAGAATCTGTTTCTAAATCGATAATTTCCTACAAAACTACTAGTGCACTATGTATCACTATCCTATACTACGAACTTAGGTAAGTGTAATAATTCTTTCACATGTACCTAACATCAAGTACAATATACACTTCCTTATAAAAGGAATAAAATTAAGTAAATTATAAATGTCTTGTATGACCAATGCTTCCTTTTTTTATTTTTTGTATGGTGTGCCTATCACCGCATAGGCAAAGGTGGGCGCAAAGATCGAGGTGTGCGTGTCACCGATGTTTCATAGATGCATCATCACTTTTGGCAGCAAACAGATGTTAAGTCACACAATAGACAGAAATCCCAGTACGATCGCCTCTGTTCCAACTGTACGGCCTGCAATTCAACTTCCCCTTTATATTCCACAAGCAGTCAAGTTCCTGCCCCTTTAAGTCTATGAAGGCTAAAGATCAAAGTGAGCGTCGTACACCAATTACACACACTAACGTGGTTCACATCAAGATGACAATCGCAATGGATCCTACCCCTTTAAATTCAGTCAAGCCGTACAAGTTCCTGCCCCTTTAAATCCACGAAGGCTCAGGATCGAAGTGAGCGCCGTACACCAAGTACGCTCATGAATGTGTGTCACCAAAGTATCCAATGCCGAATCAGGATACCAAGAAACTCACCAGATCTGTGTTTGAAGGCACGCGTCCAGTAAAGAGCAGAATTGCGTCGGGACGTACACCTGAATACTCTTCGAGTAGGTGCCTTCATAAAATGGACAACAGCAACCGTTCGTAGCCGGCCGATCAAAAGCCCTGTTCATACCCGCTGAGAGACACTTCTCCAAGTCTTATGTAGGTTCCTCCACTTGTCGCCAATTTATGTTATGGTTCAAAATGAGAAGTTCTCTGCAGGCAAGGGTAAGTATTTTGTACTTTATTTTCTGGATAAAGGATTAAGGGGGTCATTTCGACCCTGGCGGTACAAGACCGTCAGGGCTAAAATGACGGAAGCACCCCCGCCGGGGTGGTGGTTTCCCGCCACATTTGCCCCGGCGGTGATAATACGCCTGGGCAGCGCTGCTAGCAGCGCTGCCCAGGGGATTACGAGTCCCCGACCGCCAGCCTTTTCCTGGCGGTTTGAACTCCGCCGACTCCATTTGAGGCCAGCTCCCATGTTGCGGCCCACATCCCCGCTGGCCCGGTGGGCGGAAACTCGGTTTCCGCCCGCCGGCCCAGCGGGGATTTCAAAATGGGCACCGCAGGAGTGCGGCCGCATTGGCGGCCGCACAGCGGTTGCAACTTGGCGGGTGGCAAGCGCCTCTCGCCAATGTTGTAATGAGGCCTTAAGTGTCTCCCACCGCTCAGCCACTCCGACGCGTTCGGCAACCGGCTTCAACAGAACGCTTTCCCCAATCTAAAAACCGCATTTGAATACTGAGCACGTCCTTTAACTGAAACAATAAAACTTATAGAACATAACAAAAAAGGTCTCTCAAAAGATGTATGCCTTCCATCTTGAAGGGGTGATAAACCAGCCACTCGTTGAATTCTTTCTGATTTTTTACCTGTTGGAACGCCTTGTCCTTCTTCTCTACTAAGAAAAGATTACTGAGGACCATCCGGGGTTGAAGGGCTGATCTCCTGATAGCTGCCTTTGAGAGTAACTCTTGCACTTCTGAGTCAATCAGATCTGATTCCTACTCTGAAAAGCATAGAGGATTGGGTCTTACCTTTTGAGCCGGAGATCCATAGAACTCTATGGGAAATCCTAGCACTGTCTCCAGCACCCAAGGGTCTGAAGTGATCTGATCCCACTTATGAGCAAATATCTTCAATCTCCCTCCTAGTCTTTGAGGAGAAGAAAGGTTACTGCTTACTGTTAAGGCCTTCAGGGGTGTTAGCTCCTCCTCTGGCTACACGATTGGACCTTCCTTGTCCGCTTCCCTGGTTGAGGAAGAAGGTGCCCTGCCTCCCATCTTTCAACCTATTGTTTCTGCAAGTCAGACCTCTGAAGGGGCCTTGTTGGAGGGGGCAGCTGGAGGAGCAAGCCCTGCCTCCTACCACCCAATAGAAAACCTTTTCCAGAAAGATCTTTTTGATCGACAATTGCGCTTTATCCAGCGCTGAGATGGTTGCTACAAATTTCCCAAGTTCCTTCACGAATGGTTCCCCAAATAGATTGTCTTGTGCTACTGGCCCTGCCTGTGATGATCACAGCTCCCCCAGCTTGGGATCAATTTTATTCAGGAGGGGACGTCTTCTATCCGTGGAGAGGGCAGACTTGGCATTGCCTAAAAGGCACAATGCCTGCTGCGTCCAACCTGCCATGATGGCAGTGGGTAAGGGTGATCCAGATTGTTTTGTCTGTTCTGCCAATTTTACTATTTTAGTCAGGGGCCTAGAACATCTAGGAGCTTATCCTGATATGCTTGTCAGGAGCGGTTGATCCTCTTCTTGAGGTCTTTCAAGTACTTGGCAAAGAAGGTGCAAAGTTTGGGGCCAATGTCCAGAGTGGTCGCTACCTTGTCCTCCAGGGCCGGTCTAGGGCACTCCACCTGCAAGCGTCCCATACTTCTTTATCCAGGGGGTGTTAGATCTTGCTAGCAACATAGTCAGCAAGTTTCTAATCAGGGACCCATTCGGAAGACCTCAGGTGGTAAGTGTCCTCTGGGTCAAACATGTCAGTGCCGTATTGCTCTCCTTCCGAAGAACCCGAGGCTCTGAACCCGGGTGCCAAGGTATGCCTGAGTCACACCCCTCATCAGATGACCTGCCATCTTCAGTGTCACCCCCTCCAATTGGGGAGACCCTAGGTCAGGGTCAAAATCTGGTCCAACATCGTCGCCGATCTCTATGGGTAAAACATCCTCCCAACAGGGTAAATTCTGTAACATGCGTGCACTCTTACAGAAGGCTTCTCTTAGTTGATCAAAGCCTTCCAGGTGCCCCAGGTCGCATTTCAAGGCCCTCATGGAGGCCGTAGCGGATGAGCCGCTAGGGCGTGCCCCATGTTCCCTAGGATCCCAGATCAGGTTGAGATCTGTGACATGAGTTTGTCCATGCTTTCCTGCAATGGCGCCAGCACCTTGGCAATAGGAACTTGTCCTCCCTTGCAGGTGACGCCAGCACCTTGGCAAAAGGAACTTGTCCTCCCTTGCAGGTGACGCTGAGGGGGCCAGATTAGGAGAATATTTGTGATCCTTAGAAGAATCCATCTTTTGAGATGAGAGCTTCATGATGAATATCCTACAATCAAAACTATAAATTTGGGAGGGCAGCCTCCTCGCAGGTGCTCACAGAGTATGAACTGTAGACGCCACCAGAGAGCGTACCATGGAGTAAGGCTGAGGGCCTGTAGTGTCTTACCTCTCCATGGTGTCAGCGAGGGTTGGTAGGGAGTGTCACCAGTGGTTTGAGAGTGCACCAAACAGCATATGGGCTTGCTGCAGCCTCTTCCCTATTGAGCTCTGTGTGCCTGAAGATTGCTAGTAAAGTGCACTTCAAAGGGTCCGCAGCACGCCTGAGAAGTCTTATTGATGGCCCAAAACAGCTCCATCAAGAGGACCCACACTGTATGAATAAAACACACTTGGGCCGAAGCCTAACGCAAACTGGAATGAAAATACACAAGTAACACAAGTGTAACAGTAACTGCAATACCTCACACTAGATCATGTTAAAGCTCATGGAAAAAACCCCGGGCAACACAGAACAATTGTTAAGAAAGCGAGGGACTTAACTGACTAGCAGCAGTGAAGAAAGTGGACGGACTGGACAGGTCACGCATAAATATGAATATACGGACTGTATTATCATTGGTTTATGGTGTCATGGACATGTTCGCTTTGACTCATGGACTGTGTAGTGTTCATAGTGTGTTTTTTTACTTGACCTTTGAACTTGCATACATTAAAAGTGAAGAAAGAAATGCATAATCCTTGCCTCCGTTCCTGACATAGAACTAACTACTAACTAGAGCATTGCAAATCTCTGCGTATCTGCTGCAAACATAAAAGAGGGACCGCTAATTGAAAGAAATGAAACATTGATAAAGGGCAATTGAAAAAACGCCTAAGGTTCACTCGTGTAAGCGTGACGGCCATTATCATCGTCAGCCGATTTGCACTACACTAGGCATTCTATATTTTAAACGTGGACAATAACGCACTCAGTTAGTATGTGACTAACACTTCAAATAACAAATCATAATTAAGAAACCATAATTGAATCACAATCAATGGTAAATAAAACCAGCTAATTATATCAACGGTCAGAAGTGCCAGCTTAACTTGTATGTGCTAAAACTTGCATATCTAATATCAATGTCCCTAAACTTCATGTGTCACAAATGCATAAATTATATGCAACATTAACCTCATAAACGTATTCCGTTTATCAAAATGAAAAGGGAAACCTCTAATAGTATCAGTAGTTCCCTGCTCCTGAATTGGTGGCGGGTTAAACCTTACAAATGCACCTGTCTTGGACTACCATAAATATTAAAACTCTGTGAACTATATTGTCGCCCAATATCTATGGCTATACCTGTGCACAAATCACGGCACCTGCCACCACAGGGGCAATCCTGAAAGGATTACATGCAAAAAGATTTTGATAGTGCACCACTGCGCAAAGTCAGTAAAGTCCAGTAACACAACGTTGTCTTTTAAAAATCGTAATTTTTTATTATTGCTTTTTTCTTGAACAAACGAGCAATCAGCCAACGCGTTTCGTCCTACACAAAAGGACTTCTTCAAGGTTTATATTTGCATGGTCTTTAAATTGATTGTCTTTCCATATTATTGGAATTAAATGTGCAACCTATTATTACCCATAACATAAGGGATCAGCCATGTCCGTCCCGGTCGGCAAAGAAAGTGATCAGTAGTATCAGTATCAGTATCAGTAGTTCCCAACTGTACGCTCAAGAAAAGTGCAACAGAGAAAGGAGAGCCAAATTTTATCAGGACCAGGTAGCCAAAATACAGTAGCCATTGCTAACTTCATGACCCTTTGTATATATGAAACATGCATCCCATAATAGTAGATGTTAATATCAGCAATAACAACAGAACACATGTTGGCCTAAAGTGCATGTGAAACCACAACTGTATGACCCATTTGGAACTGATTTGATGATTGAAATAAGGAACCATGGAATAGGAAAGAACTGATCTCGGAGTACTGGAGTGATGCCTATTTAGGCACTGCGCATGACGCAGCGTGCAGACGAGGTACACCAGATTGACATCACCTACCAGTGAGCAGTGGTATTGCTCAAAAAATTCCCGGTTCCAGTCTGACGCCTAAAGAATATTCTAAGCTAAGGAATGAAAGAATTCCTAGCAAATGCGCCAAAAATGTTCAATTCTATTAAGGACACGGAGGCGAGGATTGTGCTCCTCTCTCTTTACTACTCAAAATTTCAGCAGCCAATCAAAACACATAAAAAACATCATCTACATTTACCAATAGTCTTTGCACAAAATGTCCACCAATCAACAGCCCCCTTGACCATATTAGAGTCCATAACATTTCTGGAACTTCCTCTTTCTTTGCTTCACGAACTGCGTACTAAGAATCCCGAACCAAGAATTTGAAAAAATTCCCGGGAAAGAAACAGCTGATTGAAGGCAAGCATTCGTCCAGCTAGAATGTCCCACCATACTGCATCATGCAAGAAATCCTTGCTATTCCGCTTTTTGCTCCCATCCTAGGAAAAAAGAAAAGTAATAATAATAATAGCAATAATAGCGTGTTCATCTATATAACAGCTGTATAACTCGGGCGGGAACATTAAAACATATCCCAATACAATCTGCAATTAACATACTGTTGCCTAAAACAACCACAAATCCTTGGGAGGGATAATCCTCGCCTCCGTGTCCTTAATAGAATTGAAAATTCTTGGCACGGTTGCTAGCAAAGGTTTCATTCTATGGCAGGGCCGGAGGATCAGATTATGCTTGTTCAAAGCTGTCTGAAACACTCTAGATGCAAAATCACCAACTGGCTTGTAATAAAACTGTTTGAAAGTGGAATCCGAGGACCAATCAGCTGATTTAATAATATCCAGCACCGACACACCCAAACCTACAGATTTGGAAGCCATCACGCCCCGAACAGAGTGCGCTCCAAATAAATGCATATCAATACCAGCTTCAACCATTACAAAGCGCAACCATCTGGCAATGGGAGCCGCAGAGACAGGTTTAAAAGGTTTACAAAGTGAAATCAACAATTGGCCCGTCAGATTCTGCCTAAGAGATCTAGTACACTGCTCATACTCTTTCAAGCAAGCAACGACACACAACTTTTTAGAAAACGGAAAAGCAAAGTATTCTATACTGGTAGACATTGTTTTAGTTCTTCTAGATATCGAAAAAGAAACACCTTCAGGTGTAAAAACTCTACCTCCAAGATCCAAGGCCACTCAAATCAGAAGATCGTCGACAAGCCACTAGGCATAGAAGCATTGCTAACTTTGCTGATAATTGCTTCCTAGAAAGATCAGAGTTATCAGGCCACCTCTCAAACAAATGGAGAACTAAGTTCGCGTCCCAAAGGGACCTATACCTGGAAGAAGGAGGGTTGGAAACCCTCACACCCTTTAAAAGCTTAGCCACCACCGGATGCATACCTACCGGAACTCCATCTACCTTGACATGGCCTGCAGAAATGGCTGAACGAAAATTATTTACCGACCTGTACGACCTGTACGACAATCCTTCATCAGCTTACTGCGACAAAAAATTCACAATTTGGACAAGCCCGGCTGCCACGGCCTCCAAACGCCGTTCCAGGCACCAACTCCTCCAGATTCTCCAAGCAGAGAGATACATCTTTCTAGTGGAGGGCGCCCAAGCCCCACTGATTAACCTCTCAGCCGATCGCGAAATGCCTGGCAAGTGCCACTGCTGCCTGAAAGCCTCTAAGCCATCAGCTGCAACTGTCTCTCCAGCACCAGAGGATGCTTCTCGCCCTACGGATCCAGAAGCATGTCCGGAGACCAAGGAAGAAATAGAGGAGCGATGCACGCCAGCTCCAACAGTAACGGGAACCAAGGCTGCGCTCTCCAAAGTGGAGTGATCAATATCACCTCTGCTTTCTGACATTTGATCTGAGTCATCAACCTTGGGATCATGGCGAATGGAGGAAAAGCATAATTGAGGGACCCGGCCCAGTCCTGAAGGAAAGTGTCCGTGGCCCTCACCAATGGATCCGGTCTCCAACTGAAAAACTCTTGTAACTGCTTGTTCAGACGAGAGGCAAACAGATCTGTCAGAGTCACCAGATCCTCGGGGTCTGTGCACGTTCCCAACAAGTCCACCACAAGACAGCTCCAATATTCTGATTAGAATGTCACAGAGTCTAAGAGAGACCAAGCGGGGAAAAGGGGATTAGGTAGGGAACAGCTGGGAAGGAGACCTGTAGGAAGCAAAAGGTTAAAACTCACAATATCAAGATTATACCATATTGACCATTACTAGGCTACGACTCTAAGCATTGTCATATTGGAAACATGGATAACTTAAGCATGAACTTAAATAACTAGGCCTCAAGATGTCTGGATACCTGTGAGGAAATCAAGAAAGATTAGTACCATTTTATAAGGAATCACTCAAATGAAATGTTACACATAGATTGGAAACATCAGAACCTTCTAGCATTACACTTTCAAATTCAAGAATAGTCTTTGCATGAGGACCAAGAAATAATCTGAAAGGTTTCTATAACATTATATGAATTATACTAGATGGACTTATTATGCACATACAATATAACATCTAGAATTCTAAGACTTTAGTTTTCTTAAAATGCAGGAACAGGAATTGCGCACTTTGCAGATTTCCACAAAGGTTTATAAATGCCATGAAATGATTGTGCACAATGAATAACATGAGTTAGGCACGAGAAATGAATTGCGCGTCTTGCCGATTCGAAGGTTGCCAAGTAAATGCCATGAAGTGGTAACACACAATGAATATCATGAATTTAACAAAAGGACTGAATCACGTGTCTTGCCGATTCGTAGGCCACCATGTAAATGACAAGAAATAGTAGCGCACAATGAATATCATAAATTAGACACAAGAAATGAATCACGCTTCTTGCCGATTCAAAGGCCACCATGTGAATGCCAAGAAATGGTAGCTTGCACTGAATATCATGAACTAAACACAAGAAATGAATTGCGCGTCTTGCCGATTCGAAAGCCACCATGTGCATGCCAAGAAATGGTAGCGTACAATGAATAACATGAATTAGGCACAGGAAATTAATTGTGCGTCTTGCCGATTCAAATGCAACCTTGTAAATGCCATAAAATGGTTGCGTGCAATGAATATCAAGATTTTTACTCGAGTAAAGAATTGCACGTCTTGCCGATTCGAATCCAACCTTGTAAATGACATTAAATGGTTGCGCACAATGAATATCAAGATTTGTATATGAAGAAAGAATCGTGCGTCTAGCCGATTCAAATGCCAGCATGTAAATGTCATTAAACATCAAGCACACTTTCACACGCAGAAGAGCAATGTAGATTTATCATGCTAATTAGGCCCAAGAACTCGAAAACCTTTGAGAACGGGATCGAGGGCCCAGCCCGACCTCCGTCTTACCACCCTGATCAAGAATCACCCAGCAAAGTGAAAGGGCTAGGCCTGGAAGATCAAAGTAGGCCTCTGGAACAGGAGCTCAGGAAGTTGCTGCTACTCTGCACCGGGACCTCTGAATAGTGAGCATGTGGAGCTGGGCTGACTCCCTTATATAGAGTTTTGGCTCAGCCCACAAACCACACCCAGTCACGCTGCAGGGAAGGTTCTAGAAGGCCCTGGAAAGGGGACCACACCCTGACACACTCTGAAAGCCTGCAGCAGTACTTTGCAAATGAACAGTATATGCACCTTGAACATAAGGCTTCAGGATTAAACTCTGCAATGCAAAAGGTTAAACAACAGCATATCAGCACAATGCATAAATTACGTAATCTTGAGAGTGCTGGATTTTTGCATTCTAGTCGCCCGTAGAGTGCGCACTGCCCTGATGTTGACAAGATCTATCCTGCATTCGGCCCACAGCTGCTGAATCAAAAGAAACAACTGAGGCAGAAGCCTCCAGTTGCTGTAATCCCTGAGATACCGGGAATTCCAATCTGCTACCACATTGATCTGACCCGGAAGATACTCAGCCGTCACCCGCAGTCGGTGCTCCAAACAGTAATGCCAAAATATGTTGGCTATCTCGGCTAGGACAGGAGACCGAGTGCCCCCCAGCTTGTTGATATACCTGACTGCTGCAACATTGTCCATCCGAAGAAAAATGGAACACGAAACTCTCTTGGGCGACAGAGTCCTTATTGCAGAAGAACCCGCCAATAACTCCAGGCGATTGATGTGCAACTGAAGTTCTTGCGAAGACCATCTCCCCCCCGTCGAGATGTCCCCGCATCTCGCTCCCCAGCCCCAAAGACTGGCATCCGACTCTATCACCGTCTTGGGCTGCGAGCTGAAAATGGCTCTGCCATACCACGCGTTGACCTGGGTCAACCACCAGCTGAGCTCCAAACAAACGTCCTCCGTCAGAGGAACCAAATCCGAATAGGTCATGCCCCTCTGGAGATGATGGATTTTGAATCTCTGTAACACTCTGTAATGGAGGGGTCCTAGAAAAATCGCTTGGATTGAAGAGGCCAGAAGCCCCACAATCCGAGCGATTTTCCTCAGGGACAATGAGGGTTTGGCTAAGGCCACCTGAAGCTCCTTCTTGATGGCCCGAAGCTTGGCCTTGGGAAGAACCAAAAGCGATCTGTCGGAATCTATCAGAAAACCTAAGAATTCCACAGTCTTGGAAGGCACCAGGATCGACTTCTTGTTGTTTATGACAAAACCCAGGTCCTGAAGAAGGGCTATGATTGTGAACCCGTGCTGCTTGAGCAACTCTTGGGATTGCGCCAAGATCAGAATATCGTCTAGATAAATGATCAAGTGAATCCCTTTCTCCCTCAGAAAAGCCACTACCGGCTTGAGCAACTTGGTAAAACACCAAGGCGCTGAGGAGAGCCCGTAGGGAAGGACCGAATACTCCATCCAAGTGTCCCTCCACCTGAACTGGAGGAAACGCCTGTGAGGATGCCAAATGGGAATCGTCAAATATGCATCTTTGAGGCCCAGACGCATCGGCCAGTCTCCCGACTGAAGGAGGTCTGGTCAAAGATGGAGACCCTCTATTTTGAAATGCTGGTAAACAATGAAAGCATTGAATTCTCAAAGATTTAAGACCAAACAATGACCTACTCTCCTTTTCTGTACTAGAAAAATGTTGCTGCAGAACCCTGAAGGATGGGGTTCGCATAAGGCAATTGCTCTCTTCTGGAGCAAATCCTGAATCTCGGAATCTATGACGCTGGCGTCTTGTAGGGAAAAATGGAGAGGAGGAGGAATACTTTCCTGCTGTGGAGTCTGATAGAACTTCAGACGAAAACCCTGGACAGTCTGCAACACCCCTGCATCCTGAGTCACGCAAGACCAATTGTGGAGGAAAAACTGTACACGACCCCCCAACCATCTTGAATTCTCACCTGCAGACAAGCTTGACTGGGTGTTAGATCTTGAGCCTCCTCGTTGACCACGCCGACGAATGAATCGGGAGCGGGAGGCGAAGAAGGCACCTCCTCTGACATAGTCCTGGCCCCTACTGAAGGAGCCTCGCTGGGAGCCTTGCAAGGTTGGACGGCCTGACGAGCGGCCCCTGCCTCGCCCGGCCTGACCAAAAAGGCCCGATTGGAAAACCTTTTTGAGATTCGCTTGCCCTTATCCAGGGTCGTGAAAGTTGTCACATACTTGGCTATTTCTTTAACGAATTTGTCGCCAAAAAGACGACCGTCCGCCAGGGGACCCGCATCAGCCGCTGCCAACTCAGTCAAGGTAGAATCAATCCTCATGAGAAGGGACTTACGCTGCTCTGTTGAAATGGCACAGTTAGCATTTCCTAATAAACATATCGCCCTCTGCGTCCACTCAGCCAGGGTGTGAGGGTCAATTGACTCACCAGACTCTTTAGCCCTTAAGGCCATTTCCAATATCTTGGCCAAAGGGCCTGAAAAGTCCAAATGCTTGTCCTGACATGAGCGCCAAGCCCTGTCAATGCCTTTTTTGGGGTCCTTGGCAGATTTCTTGAGAAAAGTAAGCATGCTGGGATCAATGTCTGGCGTCTCCGCCACCTTATCTGGAATTTCCGGCCTAGGGCACTCAGCCTGCAACCTGTTCCGTACCTCCTTGTCAAAACCTTTCTTTAATTTATCATGGAGGTAACCAGCCACGGCCTGCGCCGGGGCCCAATACGCTGAACGAGGATGAATAATATCCTCCGGATTGAACTGAAAGGGATTAGAGGACGACTTAGGCCTTTCCTTGACATGGGATGAACTGGACTTCCGAGCTCCTTGCGCTTACGCAAGGGACTGCTAGAGTGAGAGGAGTCAGAGGTGGGTGAATCAGAGACAGACAAAACTGCAGCCTCTAAGGAAGATCCCTTGGAAGTAGACAGAAGGGAACAATACACATGGTCAGAAGAAGCCTGAGTCAACACCGACAAGGTGCCATCATGCGGCCATGAAGAGGTCTGAGGATTTGGATTAGCCGCAGCCGAAGGGCCTTCCTCCATCAACTTATCATCTGGCAAGGGAGCCAAAACTTGTTTCTTCACAAAACATTCAAATTGCTGAGTGATGGGCTTGAGAGCTGCCAAAACAGCTTGGTTGATCCTTTGCGGTACGGACACCGCCAAAGCCCTGCTCAGAGACTGTTGCATTGAGGCATTAATCACCTCAGACAAACCTGCTCCCAACTGAGGACCAAGGGCCCCCTCATAACCATGCCCAAACTCCTCCTCCTCAAAGGGCAGCCACTCGGTCATTGTAGCGCAATGAGCTGCCGCCGGCAAGGCACCAAAATCCAGTCGCAACACTGGGATCAAAAGAGGGGGAGCCACCCCAGGTGCAAAGGAAGACTTCCAGCAAAGCTCCTCGGTCACAGACGTCTAAAAATTATTGCAGCCCCCCAAAATATTTAAGGGGCGTAAATAAGAGCCCAAATCAACTTTTCACAAGCGTGCACGCCGCTACTTAGGCAGGGCAAAGCTCAATTATTGCAGCCAGAGCAAGGCATGTGATGCCGATGACTAACACGTCAGGAATGCGAAAAACACGAGATTCCGACATATTGTCAATGGCGGGAGGAGGAGAAATTGACAACGGAATGCACACAGCCCAACTAGTAGATCTAGTAGGATTTGAGCTCCGTGCTCCGTCGAGCTCTAAGATGCGGGCCGTATAAGGGAAAGGCGCCAGCCACGTGCAGACGCGCTAATACCACATCAAAGGGGGACTGAATTGCTGAAAAGAAACTCGTGTAGCCGATCCGAGAGAGCGGAATGTCCTGAAAACGGGTCTCCGCTTGGATCAGAAGAAAATAAGGCTACTGACGGCAAGAAATACAACGTCAATACAGGCACCATGGTAAGCAAGCACGCGCGCCGCCAAACGTCACAATAAACCCAAGATTAAGACATAAGAAGAAAGAGCACTTAACTCGCCGACGAGCAGCAAAGAAAGAGGAGGTTCCAGAAATGTTATGGACTCTAATATGGTCAAGGGGGCTGTTGATTGTTGGACATTTTGTGCAAAGACTATTGGGAAATGTAGTTGATGTTGTTTATATGGTTTGATTGGCGGCTGAAATTTTGAGTAGTAAAGAGAGAGAAGCATAATCTGAGCCTCCGGTCCTGCCATAGAATCTGTGTCTAGACGTCACTATCAGATAAGGGATTACCACCTTAAAATATAAGGCATGCCTACTAGCGGTGCTAGGGTTCATCCATATTAAGAACTCAACCAGAATCAATGGGGTAACAAAGTAAAAAAGTAATCATCATAAGCATGAGCACTGCCACGTTGATCAACAACTTTACCACTAAGGTATGCATATTCAAAACATCTACATACATTTCTTTTTATACTCTACTCAGGCTACATATTTCAACCATAGGGCCGACCACAAGGGATCCCAACTCTTCAGAGCCAAAGAGCAAAAGCTCCAGCCATAAGAATTCTGAGAACTGCCTTTCCTGAGGGCATGGGCATATAGCCCTTTAAGACTCAGACTTAGTTTATTCTAAACCTGTCAGAACACGGGTGGTGCGTGATCCAGGGTCCGCCCGACCAATGTCACCGTGCTGTTATTAAAACCTTTGTGCACTAAGCCATTATGTGAAAAGGCTCATGAGGCCGCCTGTGCTGCTATCTGGTGGTCTCGTTGTTCATATTTACATTAATTCAACATGTACAATATTGCAATTCAATACATGCTATTTCACTTAAGTACATGACCAGATATAACGCTTGTGGTAACGCAGCCACTGGTATGTTGTTACCGATGTTTATTGTTGCTATGCTGCATCTTTTCCCTTTCCAGGTGAGTAGTAGTCTTAAGAGACTACATTTTCCAGCAAGCTGCACAGACGTCATATTGGATGTGGCAAATAGTATAAAAAACGGCCCCATCCAACATACAGTGCTCACTACTCTTTCCGGATCCTCCAGAGGTGAGCTGGTTTCTCATTTCGTTTCCGGTGCCATCTACTCCAACGAGATGCCAGCTTTCGCAGGATTACTCTTCTCTCGCCAACCCTTGCTGCAGCTGCGGTTTTCTTTCATCCACTCTTGGGCACTCCTGTCCGATTCCTCTGGAGCACGATTTGCACGAGGAAGTTTCTTCCCTCACGCACTAATCCAGAACAGGCCATGTTCTGAACTGTAAGGTTTATTCACCTTTCTTTTCAAGGCTCATTAGAGAGCACATTCCATGAATGAAGTATTACAAGGATCACTAAAACCAACAAATAGGTTTTACAAAAAAGTAAACAATTATCCCTGACAATTACTCGAATGCTTTTGTGCGTTGATATTTGATAAATCAGGTTTGTTGTACTAATTCAAGGAACTTTCATTCCTGGCTGTTTTATTGGAACTTATGTTGTTTGGTATGCATGAATGTGAGTGTTTTGGAATTTTTAAGACTATTGGGAGCTAATGATTATGGATAAAGAATCTTAACTGATTGTCATAAAAAGCCATCGTTAACAGCAGCATTATCAAGGCAGGCAGCTCTTCTGGAGCTTCTATGGATCAGTAGAGATTTTCTAACATAATGAATCCTGACGTCTATAAATGTTATTATTAGGATTGTGTAACCATATTATTTTTCCGATCTCCTTCCCTGCTGAACCCATCCCACACCTCTTCACTTTGCCAGCCCACTCTAGGCATCTGCACTATAATAGCATACAGAATTGGAGATGCCTGGAGGTGGGCCTTGTAGAACTTCATACCGATCCTAAGGAAGTGACGTTCATCTGACAAAAACATTTATGGGGGTTGCTGCATCTCCTTTAGCCCCCCCAAACACACTACAAATGTCATTGATGGCACCCCTGCCGTCTTGTGGCCACCGCAATCAGAACAGCATATGCGAATAAGGCACTTTCAGGGCAATATGGTGTGGTCCTGACCAGGAGCTGTGAATATTTTATTAGCAGATTTCATCCACTCTTCTTTTGTTGGCTGGCTTTGCACTGCATATCTTCATTCTATGTTTATATCTTCTGTATGCCCTTGCACCAAGGCCCACAAAGCCTAGCCTGCTCCCCAGCACAGCACCCATCCCCTCAGGTGCTGCTCGGGAGCCAGCCATGGTTCCTTTGTGCTCCCATCAGGCAAGAGTGGCCTTTCATTCTGGCTCCAGTCAACAGCAGGAGCCCCGTTGAATCACCATGCCTGCGACGAGCACGGGCAGGCCAGCAGATGGCCGAAGCAACATGCCACCCGTGAGCACAGGGGTGGGCAATGCACATTGTATTCTATACTTCTTGTCGGGGGAGATAAGATCCCCATTTATTGCAGAATATGCCGGGAAGGCCTAAGCCCTGCTTATGAAGGGGTGCCCAAGCATGCTCCCTCTCCATCTAAATAAGATAAAGTGGTGTTGTGTAGGCTCACATTATCCTAATGAGACTACTGGATTTCGGCAGCAGAATCACTTGCACTGTGGAGGACTGAGTCTGAACCTACTACAGGTGACACCTGTCGGCCTAATCTGGGTTTTGTTCCAGCTAACTAGCAGTGCCTCTTCTCCACCCAAGAGCATGGATGATTGGGCAACCAAGTGCATGACGCAATTGACTCCTCAGGGAAATCGTGGTCACTCAGACCTCATCCGTTTCTCTCAGTTACATTGGTCTCATATAAGCAAGGGCAGTCAGAGGCAGAATATGGTTCACTAAGGTTTTATTGAAGTAACTGCATCTTAGATAATAAAGCATGTGATGCAATAACTAAGACGATGAAGCATGACAAGGAGAGTAAAGCATAAAAATAAAGCTACCATATTGTCACTACGATCGTTACGAATAGCCCCTACCTAGGCTAAGTTAGAGCACAGCATGTTAAGCTCTAATTCTGCCCTTCAGGTTCCCCTGGGAAGACATTATCCCTCATACCTGAGCAAGAGGCCTGTAGTCTACATAAGCAGCTGCAGCGAAGCACTCAGCAATCAGCATAAAGTTATGGTCATCTGGCTGGAATCTCCCTCTAACGTACATGGGTCAAAGTTGTGTTTTTATAAAAAAAACTGCTGATGTACCAAGAGAAGATCCCCACGTAATAGTGTGTATGTTTCTGTGAACATTAGGGACAAAGCGTACCACTTTTGCCGGCAACCTATCTTACTTCAGCCTTGAGAAAAGCACAGAGTGAAAGAAATGTCTTGTTTAAGAACGCAATGCTGGCCTAGGCAAAGAACAGATAGATAGAGAAAATAAAACAAGACAGCAAATGTGGCCATTGTTAAAATAATAAAACAAAGCTGAATAAAATATGTCTAGGTTAAAGTGCACGGCGCAGGCCTAGCTTGCTAAAATAACATGTATGAAGCTATAACTAAAATGGCTACACAACACCCTCCTCTTGCCGGTTCAAAGGTGGTTCAAAGCCTAATTATGTATAAAAGCTACTAAAATTCAACCTAATGCATATATCTAAGAATGTCAATAATGACAAGTTAAAGGACACTTGAGCATGTATTAGAAGTACAATTTACAATGTTAAGTGTGGTGCCAAAAAGCCGAATTTCAAAAGTCAGAGTCATTTTGGAAGTTGCCAATTCAATCCATTATAATTGAAGACAGGAAATCCTCCACTTCAGCAGGTGGTAAGGTACGAAGTTCATCGCCAAGGAAAACCAAGGAGCATTTGTGTTCCAAAGCCTGAGCTCCAGCCAAGGCAACAGCATTCCGTGGTGTGCCCAACAATAAGTTTAGAGCTGCATCCTCCAGGAAGGGCAACTCATAAGCAGCTTCCGGGCGCTAACGCACCCTCAACGCACATGTCTGGTAATGAGCCCTCAGCAAGAACATCAACAGATCAACACCCAATGAAAGCAAGCGCAGAAAGACAAACTTTTAGTGCATCTTTGAACGAGCACCAAAACACAGGCTGTACACAATGCAAAACCGGCCTGAATGACAAAGACCAGTCACACTCCAATTGCTCGAGGAGTGTTTCTCCAAACTACTGCATCATGCGTTCATGACACAGGTGCGCTGGTGGAAGCGCTTTCAATCCTCCTTGTTGTGATGGGACAGCCATTGTACAGAAAAATTAGCAATAGCAAAATGCCACCTATTATAGCCAAAGTTATTGGAAATCCCCCGAAAATACTGGAGAATATTGAGTGGATGGCTGAAGGTATTACTATGAATATAGAGGAGGAAGTGTGAACAAAACCAGAATCAACAGCCTTAAAGAAATTGGCGATTCCAGTAGTAGTGGATGCTTTAAATATTTGTCCCATGAGCTCACTAAAGTGTCTCGGAAAGCTGGTACTTAAAAGGGACTGTTTCTCTACTGTTGACCTTGCAACCTGAAGCTCATAGGTCTCGCGTGCAGATGTTAGTGCCACATGTTTTTGAAACAATAAAGCCTTGAGTCTGCTCAACTTGTCAAAATTCACATTTGAACCAGCAATATGGGGCCATATCTCAGCTACTTCCCTCTGTCGTGTAGGAGGAAAAAATACGTTACTGCAGCATGTACACTATTCCGGCTCGCATCCCACAACAGTTCTTCCTATTCAGGAGGACATAGCTGCCATTCGAGAGCACCTGGAACATAGGTCTACTCAAGGGGACTGGAGCTCCCTTCAGATAACAAGCCAAGTTAGCTGCTGAAACGTTACACGCCCCATGCAAGGACAGCTGTTTACAAACCATCGAATGGCTGACAGAAGTCTTGCATTCACTACCTCTAAGAAAGAGCTCTTTCATGCCACTGAGACATTTGTGCGAGAACGGTAGCTCCCACACCTCATGGATGTAACTACCTCCTAGCCTTTCATATCTGCCTACTGGAATGTGTTTTAAGCAGGATGTGAATTGAAGTGTTGAAATAGGCAGATTAATAACCCAGTGTATTAACCACTCAGCAGATGGTATTTCAGCCACAGTGAAAGGCAACTTTTCTAATTTCTCAATATTTAATATGACATAAGTCGCTTCTTTCTTAGCGATTAGTTGTTGTTGTTGCGTTAAATTAAATGTGAAAAATATGTCCCTTGTGCTAACGTGTTGCCAGTGAACATGACTTGCTTTCAGTGTTTATAGTGTTCGACCCAATGGCATAATGGACCTTAGTTGACTCTGTCCATGGTGTAAAGAAGACATGTCACTTTGTATTATGTCTATTGCAGAAGAAACAATGTTGTTTAAGGTGTATATCCGGTTCGACAGGTATTAACCCCATTACCTACAACAGCTAATTCCTTCTGTAAGTTTTCCTGATCTATTTGCCTTAACTGGGCAGCAGTTTCTTGTTGAGAAAGCTTCCAAATTTCCTTATAAACTACATATTAGAAGTGCTTTCTGCAATGTTTTCTGGGGCCTAACAGGAAATCTTGTAAGTCAGTGCTATTAGACAGGAGACTGAGGTGTTCTCCAACAGCATCTAGTGGGGAACTCTTCAACCATTGCTGGCATAGTTTCCCTACACTGAATGTTGTTACTATACCTGCATGTTCAGAAGATACATACCGAGGGTCTGGCCTACTTGTTCTAATACCCCGTGAAGTTTATAAAACGTTTATGACACCAGTTGGTATCTAATGGCCACAATAACCACCCACCAGGATGTGAAAGTGAAGCATTGAGGGCCAGATGTAGCAAAGGGTTTGCGCGTCGCAAACGGCGAAAAATGCCATTTGCGAGGCGCAAAAGCCCCTCTGCTATGCAGAAATGCATTTTGCGAGTCGGCTCCGACTCGCAAAATGCATTTCCGACTCGCAAATAGGAAGAGGTGTTCCCTTCCTATTTGCGACTCGCAATGCTATTCAATTTCATTTGCGACCGTGAAAGCGGTCGCAAATGAAATCGCAGTTACCATCCACTTGAAGTGGATGGTAACCCAGTCGCAAATGGGAAGGGGTCCCCATTGGACCCCTTCCCCTTTGTGACTGGAAAAAAAAATATTTTTTTAGAGCAGGCAGTGGTCCAATGGACCATTGCCTGCCCTGAAAAAAAACGAAACTAAAGGTTTCGTTTTTTTTTCCAAATGCAGCTCGTTTTCCTTTAAGGAAAACGGGCTGCAGATGGAAAAAAAAACTGCTTTATTAAAAAGCAGTCACGGACATGGTGGTCTGCTGACTCAGCAGGCCACCATCCTCGTGAGTGCCCATACTCGCAATGGGGTCGCAAACTGCGACCCACCTCATTAATATTAATGAGGTGGGTCTTTGCGACCCCATTGCGAGTTGCAGAAGGTGTCTGAGACACCTTTCTGCATAGCAAATTGCCCAGAAAAATATGCAGCATTTTCAGAATATGTTTCAGAACTCCCTTGTGGTGGAGTTGGACAATGTTCCCATTGTGTGTAATTAAAACTATTTTTGAGGAACTTGCTCTGTGAATGAAAACGTGTCCATAATAATTATAGCAAAACATGTCACCATAATTCTCTTTGGATTGATAAACATCCTCACTTTCAAATACAGTAAAATACTGTAATTCTGTCATCATAGAATCAACTGTTTTCACATCCCAGTCATCAGAAACAATTCTGGGTCTTATTACATCATTCATAGAATGTTTTAACACATATGATATTTGAATGACCTCAGTTGGGCCGTATATATCAAATGTGACTTTCTCCCAAACAATCCCATCAGGAATTTGTATAGCGCAAATGTTCACAAAAGACAAGTCTCTGCGGACCTTGTGAGAAGAAAAATGGGGTTTAGGACCTCATCTACCAGCTCAATTGTTGGTCTTTCAGGAAAATAATGATCGTGTATGAGTAGAAAGACCATGGTAACAAAGCGGATCCAAAGGAGGAAAGCTAATATAGTCAAGGAAAGCCACGGATAGTTCTATGGGAAAATAAAGTCATTTGTTTTAAGACAATTTATCAGCTTATATGTTTTTGGCAGTTCGGATGTAGAAGAGGCAAATGAGTCCGAGAAGGGGTCATTGATGTCGGCAAAGTATCCAGAAGCAGTTCATGCAAAAGCTGGAGCCATATTTGTAGGAGGAGAACTGGTAGGGGTCTCCCGCGGTGGTTCACAGTAAATGATGCCATCCGTCTGTGTAGAAGTTGTGCCAAATCGATCAATAATTTCTTTGTTGTTTGTTGTAACAGATGTTAGTGGAACCAATGCAAGATCATTTCCCACCCTCCCCATGCTCGGAAAGGTGTCAGAGGGACATCTTGACCAGTAGTGAGAGGGATTCGGGAACAACTGGCTGCTCCTCTTGGTCTGCTGTGCAGGATCGGCCACATGGTGTAACTTGACATTGTCGATAGATACAAAGCTGTTTTCATTAACACCAGGCAACGGTGGTAGAATGACATTTCTGGTACTGTGTATTCCAAGGACTGGGACTGGTGCACAATAAGAAGGACCAAACTCCTTCTTCACAGCAACTTTTTCATGTACTAGATACTCAAACTTTGGAATCCAGACGGTAGATGTTATTGGTACATCCTTAATTCCTACGGAGGCACCACTGGTTGAAGCGGTGTCATCACAGAACTGATCTGCAAAACAGTGACACGTTCATTTATGTCAAAAGGTGTTTCTGCAACCTCCACGTCAGGACCATTAAGATCTGGAACATACATTCGAGTTCCAAACAGGTACGACCCCCAGTGCCATCTAGGCAGATTATTAAGTGCTCTCTGGACTCCATACAGGTGATTAAGCTAACTATGACCTGTACCTAGTACGCAGGCTGTTAAGGATTGCTTTAAATTTCAGTTTCATCGCTCCACAACACTATTTCCCCTGGGATGAAACAGAGACAAGTGATGGCGTTGGACCCCTAACGAGGCCATGCCATCCCTGAATGCCCTTGAGGCAAAAGCAGGGCCATGGTTCGAGTGGAAAGCCGCAACTGCATATGTGCTGATACAGACTTTCAAATCTTTATTAACAGTCCGAGTGTCAGCCGAGCGTTGTGGCCACACCCATAGAAATCTGTAGCAAAAGTCGACAGCGACTAAGATGCATTTGTATGCACTGTCTGGTGTTAAGGGACCACAGTGGTCCAAGTACACACATTGTAAAGGTTTGTTGGAAATGAGGAGGGGTGTCTGCGTTGGGCGTTTGATGTGGAGCCCTTAATTTGTTGGCAGATGTCACAACAAAGTCCATACTTTGATTGGTCTGTTTGTATAGACCTGGCCACCAATAACGTGCTTGCAATAATGATATTGTAGCTGCCACACCAACATGGGCAGATGCAACCCCCTCATATGCTGCTTTAATGAATTCTGGTCTTAAGTCTTTATTGGGAATTATCCGAAACCCCTACGCCTGGTATTTTTACTTCTGCGTCAAGAAAGCCTCTGTAGGAGGCTGGACTGGCTTGTAGTGAGTACCAAGGGGTACTTACACCTTGCACCAGGCCCAGGTATCCCTTATTAAAGTATAGGGGTGTCTAGCAGCTTAGGCTGATAGAAAATGGTAGCTTAGAAGAGCAGCTTAGGCTGAACTAGAGTACCACTAGTGTCACTTGCACAATATCATAAGAAAACACAATACACAGATATGCTAAAAATAAAGGTACTTTATTTTTATGACAATATGCCAAAGTATCTCAGTGAGTACCCTCAGTATGAGGATAGCAAATATACACAAGATATATGTACACAATACCAAAATATGCAGTAATAGCAATAGAAAACAGTGCAAACAATGTATAGTCACAATAGGGTGCGATAGGGGCACATAGGGATAGGGGCAACACAAACCATATACTACAGAAGTGGAATGCGAACCACGAATGGACCCCAAACCTATGTGACCTTGTAGAGGGTCGCTGGGACTGTAAGAAAACAGTGAGGGTTAGAAAAATAGCCCACCCCAAGACCCCGAAAAGTGAGTGCAAAGTGCACTGAAGTTCCCCAAAGAGCACAGAAGTCGTGATAGGGGAATTCTGCAGGAAAGACCAAAACCAGCAATGCAACAATGATGGATTTCCAGACGAGAGTACCTGTGGAACAAGGGGACCAAGTCCAAAAGTCACGATCAAGTCGAGAGTGGGGAGATACCCAGGAAATGCCAGCTGTGGGTGCAAAGAAGCTGCCACTGGACAGTAGAAGCTGAGGATTCTGCAAGAACGACAAGGGCTAGAAACTTCCCCTTTGGAGGATGGATGTCCCAGGTTGTGAAGAGTCGTGCAGAAGTGTTTTCCTGCAGAAAGACTGCAAACAAGCCTTGCTAGCTGCAAAGCTTGCGGTTAGGGTTTTTGGATGCTGCTGTGGCCCAGGAGGGACCAGGATGTCGCCAATTAAGTGAGAGGACAGAGGGGGCGTCCAGCAAGACAAGGAGCCCTCTCAGAAGCAAGCAGCACCCGGAGAAGTGCCAGAACAGGCACTACAAAGTGGAGTGAAACGGTGCTCACCCGAAGTTGCACAAGAGAGTCCCACGCCGCCGGAGGACAACTCAGGAGGTCGTGCAATGCAGATTAGAGTGCCGTGGACCCAGGCTTGGCTGTGCACAAAGGAAATCCTGGAAAAGTGCACAGGAGCCGGAGTAACTGCAAAACACGCGGTTCCCAGCAATGCAGTCTGGAGTGGGGAGGCAAGGACTTACCTCCACCAAACTTGGACTGAAGAGTCACTGGACTGTGGGAGTTACTTGGACAGAGTTGCTGAGTTCAAGGGACCTTGCTCGTTGTGCTGAGAGGAGACCCAGAGGACCGGTGATGCAGTTCTTTGGTGCCTGCGGTAGCAGGGGGACGATTCCGTCGACCCACAGGAGATTTCTTCGGAGCTTCTAGTGCAGCGAGGAGGCAGACTACCCCCACAGCATGCACCACCAGGAAAACAGTCGAGAAGGCGGCAGGATTAGCGTTACAGTGTCGCAGTAGTCGTCTTTGCTACTTTGTTGCAGTTTTGCAGGCTTCCAGCGCGGTCAGCAATCGATTCCTTGGCAGAAGGTGAAGAGAGAAATGCAGAGGAACTCTGATGAGCTCTTGCATTCGTTATCTAAGGAATTCCCCAAAGCAGAGACCCTAAATAGCCAGAAAAGAGGGTTTGGCTACTTAGAAGAGAGGATAGGCTAGCAACACCTGAAGGAGCCTATCAGAAGGAGTCTCTGACGTCACCTGCTGGCCCTGGCCACTCAGAGCAGTCCAGTGTGCCAGCAGCACCTCTGTTTCCAAGATGGCAGAGGTCTGGAGCACACTGGAGGAGCTCTGGGCACCTCACAGGGGAGGTGCAGGTCAGGGGAGTGGTCACTCCCCTTTCCTTTGTCCAGTTTCGCGCCAGAGCAGGGCTGAGGGGTCCCTGAACCGGTGTAGACTGGCTTATGCAGAAATGGGCACCATCTGTGCCCATGAAAGCATTTCCAGAGGCTGGGGGAGGCTATCTCCTCCCCTGCCTTAACACCTTTTTCCAAAGGGAGAGGGTGTAACACCCTCTCTCTGAGGAAGTCCTTTGTTCTGCCTTCCTGGGCCAAGCCTGGCTGGACCCCAGGAGGGCAGAAACCTGTCTGAGGGGTTGGCAGCAGCAGCTGCAGTGAAAGCCCGGGAAAGGCAGTTTAGCAGTACCCGGGTCTGTGCTAGAGACCCGTGGGATCATGGGATTGTGCCAACAATGCCAGGATGGCATTGAGGGGGCAATTCCATGATCATAGACATGTGACATGGCCGTATTCGGAGTTACCATTGTGAAGCCACACATAAGTAGTGACCTATGTGTAGTGCACGCATGTAATGGTGTCCCCACACTCACAAAGTCCGGGGAATTTGCCCTGAACCATGTGGGGGTACCTTGGCTAGTGCCAGGGTGCCCACACACTAAGTAACTTAGCACCCAACCTTTACCAGGTAAAGGTTAGACATATAGGTGACTTATAAGTTACTTAAGTGCAGTGGTAAATGGCTGTGAAATAACGTGGACGTTATTTCACTCACGCTGCAGTGGCAGGCCTGTGTAAGAATTGTCAGAGCTCCCTATGGGTGGCAAAAGAAATGCTGCAGCCCATAGGGATCTCCTGGAACCCCAATACCCTGGGTACCTCAGTACCATATACTAGGGAATTATAAGGGTGTTCCAGTATGCCAATGTGAATTGGTGAAATTGGTCACTAGCCTGTTAGTGACAATTTGGAAAGAAATGAGAGAGCATAACCACTGAGGTTCTGGATAGCAGAGCCTCAGTGAGACAGTTAGTCATAACACAGGTAACACATACAGGGCACACTTATGAGCACTGGGGCCCTGGCTGGCAGGGTCCCAGTGGCACATACAACTAAAACAACATATATACAGTGAAATATGGGGGTAACATGCCAGGCAAGATGGTACTTTCCTACAGCCTCCCATTCGGTAGAAATATTTGGCAGGAAATGCTTTTGAAAAGGGCGTGCCTTCAGCCGTGGCGTTCACGGCAGCCCATAAGTTATCATCCGGTTTCGTTCTAGAAAGATTTACTGCAGCAATAGCTGCAGTGGCTACTGCTGATTTGGCTGCTTCATCAGCCAGTGTATTTCCAGAAAGGTGTATTTTAACGCGCTGGTGTCCAAGTGTATGTACAACATGGACGTTTGGTAGCATTTCCTTCAGGTCCGCTACTTTCCCCCACAGAAGCCTGTGTTTGATGGTGTTGACTTTGGAATCCCTGAACCCATTCTGGTGCCAGTAATACAGGTATTCATTGAAGGACTGGACACACTAATACGAATCACAAACAATCAGTGTTAGCTGTGCAGGATCTGTGTGTTCCAGTGCCATCGTCAGAGCCTTTAGCTCTGCCGGTTGTGCAGTACAATCTCCAAGGGTTTGCATGAAAGCAAGTTGTGGATAAAATGTATTACCCTCCATGTAGCCACTTACGACTGCGCGAGCAGCGGAGTATTAATGCTTTATGCCTATTGCAGGTTGTGCTGAGCCATCGGTTTACATGACTCTTTGATATTGATTAATAGGCAATGTATTTGCCGGAACAGGGTATTTGAGTTCAAATTGCAAAAATTATTGAGTTTGTAATTTTGGGTCAAAAATGTAGTTGACATCAGTGGCTGTCAAAGACGTTGCCCATTGAATCCAACGTGAATGTAATGCTTTAGCATTTGGAACGCTGGCTTTGGTAACAGCCTCAAGGCCTGGAATTGGAGATACAAAAATAATGCGATTCCCCTGGGCCAGTGGTCTTTCTTTAATGACAATCATCTGAACAGCAGTGAGAATTTTCTCAGTGGGAGCAAAGCATTGTTATGCTGTTGAATACAAATGTAATTTGTGTGCAATTGGGACCGTCTCACCCTGATTGAAAGTTACATAGGTGAAACCAATGCCACCAGCAATTACTCTGATGACCAGATGTTTTTTATTGTCCCTTGTTTGAAAGTGTTGTGCTGCAAGCATGTCTGTTTGGAAAGCGCTGAGAATGCGTGTGTGTTTGACTGTCCAGAATTTACTGGAAAAGTCATGACGTATTAAGTCAAATAAAGGTTTTATGCGTACTCTGGAATGTAAGTTCTGCCACAATTTAGGAAACCCAGTAGTGATTGAAGTTTTTTTAATGGTATTTGGAGGTTGTAACTGTGCACATTTTTCCAAGAATTGTTGCGCTAGGCTGTTTCATTCACTTGATAGCTCATATCTCAAAAACAGGACGCTAAAGAAGGCTATTTTTGTCTTTTTGGAATTGAATTTATAGCCAACTTCGGCAAATCCCACAACAACGCAGGCTACCCATCTTAGATGTTGCAGTAATTCATCATTTGTGAGATAGATATCACCTACATAGGACAATGCTTCAGGGTCAATGTCGTGCAATATTGAAGTCAAACGAGCCGTGAACAGTCCTGGACTGTTTTTGTACCCTTGGGGTAAACAACAGAATTTTTTCTGGGAGCCTAGTGCGCTGAAACTTGTTAAGTCTCTACTTTTAGGCGCTATATTTTGGCAGAAGAAACCACTGGAAGTAACCAGTGTTGTTTTGTATTTTTTGCGCACTATGTTGTTCATGAGTGCTGTGTTCTGAGAGTTTTGTATAGCATATGTGCATGTATGACTGTTTAAATGTCTGTAGTCTAAGACTATTCTGTACAAATGGTCCAGGTTAGCTACTGGGAATAATGGATTATTCATTGGTGATACACAGGGTTCAACTATGCCCTGGTACTCTAGTTGTGTGAGGATTTCCCTCACGTCGCTTTAACATCATGTATTATTGGATATTGGAGTTGAGGTTGAGGTTGATTTTTTATTTGAATTACTTGATAGTGGGAATCTTTACCCTACCCTACGTGGTTGCGAGATAACGTGGGTGCTTGCGCCAATGCCCAGTCAATGGTGTAGGATTCTACAAGCTCATCGGAAACAAGGGTCGAGAAAGAAGGTTTGATAACATCTTCCCCAAATGGGCAAGTACTGACAAATTCAGGTGGCCAATCCCTTTCGGCCAGTAGAATATCATATATATTTACGATGCAATCCTAAAAGATTGTGTCTATTGTGCGTTCAATATCTCCTTCTAACTGTAACGTTACTTTGTACACCCTATCAGGCGTGGAGACACACGTGTCCACGGTTTCAACCCGTGAGAAGTCATCAGTTGCTTTCATGTCCAGATGCTTTTGAAGATTCTGGCGAACTATCGTAACTTCTGCTGCACTGTCTGGCATCGCTAGTGTCCACTTTTTGTTCTTCAATAGAGCCCTCGTCTTGAGTGGCGTGACGAATCGCAACTGCTGCCACTTTCTTCTTTTTGAATTGGGGTTTTTGTTGGGAAAGTGTTAGACTTTTCATCCTTGGTGTGGTCTCCCTTAGCTTTTTGCCTCTGTTCCCCAGGTTGTTGATGTGTGCTGGACTCTGAGTTTGCTGTTTTTGTTACTCTGGGCACTTTACCACTGCTAACCGGTACTAAAGTGCAAGTGCTCCTTTACAAGGTGTGTTTGTAATTGGTTTATCCATGATTGGCATACTTGGTTTACTAGTAAGTCCCTAGTAAAGTGCACTAGAGGTACCAGGGCCTGTAAATCAAATGCTACTAGTGGGCCTGCAGCACTGGTTGTGCTACCCACATAAGTAGCTCTGTAATCATGACTTACTCCTGCCACTGCAGTGTCTTTGTGTACAGTTTTAACTGTAAATTCGACTTGACAAGTGTAGCCACTTGCCAGGCCTAAACCTTCCATTTTCTTACATGTCAGACGCCCCTAATGCTTACACAATTTCTGTGACTCTGCATATTTTTTGGTTCCCTGTCTGGGTCAGTTTGACAGTTGGGCTGGTTTCACCTCACACTAGACAGTGACACAAAGGGAGCTGGGGTGTAGCCTGCATATCCTGATGAGCCATCTGTGCTAGGAGGGAGGGGATGAGTGGTCACTCACACCTGAAAGGGCTGTGCCTGCCCTCACATAATGCAGTCTCCAACCCCCTGGTGAGTGTCTGGGACCTGGCCTGGGCAAGGCAGGATTTCACATTCAAAAGAGACTTTACTTTGAAGTATGCCTTCTTCAAAGGAGAAATTGGGTATAAGAAGGGCACCCAAAACCACAGACTTTAGGAACCCTTCTGGAAACAAGAGGAACCTCTGCCTGGAGAAGAGCTGAAGAGCTGGGGAAGAAGAGCTGCCCTGCCTGTGACTGTGCTTTGTGGAGCTTTCCTGCAGTTGCTGCTTCTGCCAGAGTAAGAGAGCAAAGACAGGACTTTGTGTGAATTCCATCTTGAGAAGAAATCTCCAAGGGCTTGATTTAGAGCTTGCCTCCTGTTGTTTGAAGTCTCAGGGACAGCAAAGACTTTTCTTTGCCAGCACCTGGAGTCTCTGGAGAGACTCCTACTCTGCCCTGTGGTGCCCATCCAGTTCCTGGGACTTTGAAGGAGAAGCTGGCAGCTTAAAGAAAAGGAAATCCATGCACAGAGCACCGTGCGGGGAAAAGATCAACGCGACTCCGATCTGCGGCTGAAGAAGCGACGCGCCGCCGGCTCCGTGGCTGAAAATCGATGCTCGCCGGAAACGTGACAGAAGAATCGACGCACGGAGCAGGAGAAATGACGCGCAGCATCACTGATGGAGGCTGGGAGATCGCAACCCGCGCTGCGTGATTTTCAGATCATCGTGCAGCTGGATTTCCGACGCAAGTACCGCTGGCCATGTAAAAACACCACAAGGCCTGCCTGGACCCGAGAGTGCTGACCGGATCGAGGCATTGCTCTCCTGCGGAGAGAAGAAACGATGCGCCCGACCCGGTGGAAGGAGAAACCACACAAGGTCCCACTCGTGAGTGGAATCAACACATTGCAAGCCTCTTTTAGATGCGCACTCGCCCGTGCGGGGTTATTTTTGATGCACCCAAGGTACATTTTCACGCTTACAGTGTTAGTGTGGGTTTCAAATTACTTAGAGACTCTTTTTGGTTTTTAATTGATACCTTGACTTGTGTATTGTGGATTCTTGTTGTTTGGTCTTGTTTTGTTTAGAGAAATATTTCCTATTTTTCTAAACTTGTGTTGTGTCATTTTGTAGTGATTTCCTTAAGTTTCTGTGTGTGTTGGTACAAATACCAAGTTTCACATACTCAGTTCTTCGCTCTGACCACCCACCTCTCTCACTGCATTTTTCCGGTGAGTCCTGAAAGGAATGAGATTGGTGTGTATCAGTATATTGATATCTGTCAGGTGCTTTAATATTATCTCTATTTCTGAGATTATATCTATTCTGTGGGGTCTCCGTATGCAGAGATTCTCTCCTTTCTCTTTGAGGTGTTTGTTGTTTTTTACCCCAGCGTTTTTTTAGAACCCTCAAGAGCTTGCTTCGTAAAATCTTTATTAGATTTACCCTGAAACTGTGGTTTTGTGGGTCTGGCCCCAGACTATCTCGACCAATACTAGAGTAGGTCTACGCAATAATCTTTGGCAGCTCACGTTCTTGATCCTGTGGAGGAAATTTCCGGAGCCGCATGCACACTGCTAGTGCAACTGCTTCCCCTTTAAGATGATGTAATACAATGGAAGATACAGTGGCAAAATTGCCCATCAGTTGCATCCCCAAGTCCAGGGCCGGGACAGCCCCATATTCATCTTGAATTTGTTTTAACACTTCCGGCAGACTGGCAAGTGTTGGTGTACCATGTGTGGTAGTATAGAGCATGGCAAATACCGTGCCCAAAGTATTGCAGTTATCTACTGTGGGAACCATCCCAAATGGCAAGCACATAGTTAATATTCCATGCTTATCCTGAGGTCCCGTATGGGGAAATACTGCTTCCAGTGCATTTATTTTTTGAGCTAATCAAAACGGAATCTCTTCTTGTTTGACGGGTACTTTACCCATGATCGAACGGACAGTTGCAGGGTTAATGCCTGGCGTTACTCCATGTGGTTGCGCCGGGGCAGCACATGCTTGGATTGTATTTAATATTTGCATTACAAACTGTACTAATCTTTTGTATATTGCCGTAAGCTCAGCATATAAGCGACGGACTTCAGCTACCGTTACGTTCGCTGCAGCAGGGTGAGGGGTATATGTGGCCAATACAGGCCAGGTAGAACCATCATTACTTAGAGGACCTAACCTAACATGCTGAATTGTATGGGATAGGGGGGGTCATCAAGCCAAATATTATATTCTTGATAGAACTATTTCTAGGTATGCATATGCTCTTTAGTGTGCTGGTATGTTTGCAGGTTTATAGTGATGAAATGTATTTGTGTTCCCATCAACTGCTGGAAATGTGACCCAAGAATAGAAAAATTCTGTTCTATAGGCTGGATGAGCCTCAACAACAAATGTAACTGGACCCCCCCTGGGCTGTTAGGCCATGTGCCAATAAATGTGCAGTTAGGGGTTCTCGCATACTGACTGCAGTTGCTACCTGTTGCGGGTTTGCCATGATGAACGGTAAATTTTTGTTCAGAGATAAACGCACCCAATGGGGAATTATCCTTTTAGAGTTCAAGCTTGAACAACCTGCAGCGTTAGTTAGGTACTCCCTATTTAGCTGAGGAGAAAAATCCTCAATACCATGAATGTCTCTATAAATAGTACTGAGGTGTCTTTGCATGTAGTGACACAGAGATAATCAGGAGGACCTGAAAATTAGTGCCTGACCAAACGTGGGGGTGCCATGTCGCATAGGCTCTCATTATCCTAATGAAACTACTGGATTTGTGCGGCAGAATCACTTGCACTGTCGAGGACTGAGTCTGAACCCACTACAGGTGACACCTGTTGGCCTAATCTGGGTTTTGTTCCAGCTAACTAGCAGTGCCTCATCTCCACCCAAGAGCAGGGATGATTGGGCAACTAAGTGCATGACACAATTTTTTCCTCAGGGAAATCGTGGTCACTCAGATCTCATGCGTTTCTCTCAGTTCCATTAGTCTCACCTAAGCAAGGACAATCAGAGGCAGAATATAGATCAATAAGGTTTTATTGAAGTAACTGTATCTTAGATAATAAAGCATGTAATGCAATAACTAAGACGATGAAGCATGACAGGATTACAATTGTGACAAGGAGAGTAAAGCATAAAAATAACGCTACCATATTGTCACTACACTCGTTAAGAATAGCTCCTACCTATGCTATGTTAGAGCACAGCATGTTAAGCTCTAATTCTGCCCTTCAGCTTCCCCTGGGAAGACATCATCTCTCATACCTGAGCAAGAGGTCTGTAGTCCACATAAACAGCTGCAGTGAAGTACTTAGCAATCAGCATACAGTTGTGGTCATCTGGCTGGAATATCCCTCTAACATACATGGGCCAAAGTAGTGTTTTTATAATAAAACAGCTGATGTTCCAAGAAAGGATCCCCACATTAGAGTGTGTATGTTTCTGTGAACATTAGGGATAAAGCCTACCACTTTTGCCGGCAACCTATCTTACTGCAGCTTTGAGAGAAGCAGAGTGAAAGAAATGTCTTGTTTAACGCAGTGCTGTCCTAGGCAAAGAACAGCTAGATAGAGAAAATAAAACAAGGCCACAAAACGTGGCTTTTGTTAAAATAATAAAACTAAGCTGAATAAAATATGTCCAGGTTAAAGTGCACAGTGGCATGCCTAGTTTGCTAAAATAACATGTATGGAGCTATAACTAAAATGGCTACACAACAGTGGCTTATGACAACCCTTTGGGGATTGCCCTCCGCAGCAGCAATCTAAAAAGTATGTGCCACATGCTTGTTCACATTTTGTTTCTGGTGCCAACGTACAAAGCCTGGTTCTCTAGCGTTGAGGTGATTTTCAAGTGTTTTGGCGCACTTTGCTTCTGATGGCCAGGTCTAGGGAAAAGAAGTATTTTCATCAGGCCTCTTAAAAGGTGCATATTGTGGGGAGCTGGGTTTTCTGACTACCTGCACCAGCCTTCCCCTCTGCCTATCTCCTAGTGGTCCCATCCTGCTGATCTCTTCTGGAACCAGCCAGCAGAACACCTTCCTGTCAGCACTCCCAGGCCTTCTGACCTCCTGGTCATCTTGCTGAGCACTGGAGACAGTGGAGTCCAGGTCTTCCCTCATTGGTCCTCAAGGGAGCAGAAGGGGGAGAGCGCCACTAATCCAAAAGAGACCCCTACTGTTCATGAGGAACCAAGGGCCTGATTTATACTTTTTTAGTGCCGCATTTGCGGCATTATTTTATGCAAAATCAGCACAAACTTACAAAATATAATTCAATTTTGTAAGTTTGTGACGCTTTTGTGTAAAAAAAATGACTTAAATGCGACACCAAAAAAATATTAATCAGGCCCCAAGTCTTTAGTCCATCTCAGCAAGGCATCAGGTGGCTTTTCTTTTCAGCTGTTCATCCTTTCTGCCATTGTCACCTTCCAGCTCCAGGGTCTTCTCAATTGTCTCTCCCTTGTGCAGGGTTTTTAAGAGGGATTGGAAAGTTTTAGATGGCAGGAACTCCTGACTAGTCCCTGGTTTGCCAAATGCCTCTCTACCCTTTTACCAGTCCTCTTGCAGAACATCATGGGACAAATTATAATGGTGGCTTGAAGATATTTGTTTAAAGAGCACCTCTGAGAGACTCAGCTACACCCCTAGAGGGCATCACAGCAGATTCCTTCCCCCCAAACTTTAAAGACGAGCCCTCCTGCTTCCTGAGTTTCTTCCTGAGGTCTAGGTTTCCTACTTTGTTGAGTGAGCCTGGGCTGCCCCAGCCTAGGTGGAGTGGGACGAGCTAATTATCAGATGCTAAATTTCCTCCTCACCCTTTCCTTTCCAGGAACTGAGTTAATCACTGATAATTGCTCCTTTTGTGTGGAGAGAGCTTTAGGGTTGGGAATAACTTGTGTAATTTGTGGTAGGGTGATTACATAAAATTATAGCAAATTTAGTCAAGATTACACAGAAGTTCCCCAGCAGCGAAACCCTGCATTTAGCATTATTTTCAAAATGCACCCTTGTCTCCAAAATGGTCCCAAGGATACATTTACCACTAAGAAAATGTCCATAAGTGCAACGGAACAGGAACAGCAGCACCCAGCATCTGCTCGTATTCTGTACCTGTGCTCTTGTGTAGGCATTTTTGCCTCAAATTATGCACATTTGCACGAATGGGGACATTTTTTAATTTTCCGTAATTTTGCATCAGAAGAGTAACAAAAATTACTATTATTACTCCAATTACTCAGGAGTAATTAAAATTTCAACCAGGCATAGAGACTGTTGTTCCCTCTGTTGGGAAGTAGAATAATTAACTTGGTCCAGTAGGGGGGGCAAAGGCCTGACATCTGATTTACAGTTCCCAATGCACTAAATCTGTCATTTTTGGGACTCCAAAAATTGTAATATTTCTATGCTCCAAAATTCTGGTGGTATGGGAGTCTTGACTCTGTCCGCCTCTTTGGTCAGCCCATGGAATTGTTCCCACTGAGTATGAGATAAAACATCCGCAGTGTCATTGTCCACACCTGACACATGTCTGGCTGCAAATGCAATGTCATTCTTGAGGCAAGCCAGCACAAACACTCTTAACACTTTCAAAACCTGTGGCTCCCTGACTGACTGTCTATTGACAACCTGAATCACTGCATGTTATCCACTCTGACAATGGCCAGTTTGTGTTGTAACAATCCTGCCCATAAATGCACTGCCACCAATAGCAGTAAAAGCTCTGAAAATGCTGCACTCCTGCCCCTTTCTTCCATGTGTTTGGCCACTTCTCTGTGTGCCATCTCCTTTGCCTGTATATGTCATATCCAACCCCACCTGAGGCATCTCAGAACATCTGTATGTCCCAGTTAATTTCCTGTGGGCTATGTATGGGAATCCCATTAAAGGAGACCAAAAAGAAACGCCACATTTGCATGTCCTCTTTCACTCCTGCAGACAACCGAATGTGATGATATGACAAAGAAAGGCCCGTGATAGCCAAACCTAATCATTTACAAAATGCCCTACCCACCCTTACTACTCTGCAGGCAAAATTCAGGTTACCTAATAATGTCTGGACCTCTTTGACTGTAACCTGGCGTTTCACCAGCATGGCATCTAGCAGTAGCTGCATCCCCGCCTTCTTTTCCATGGAAAGACCTGCTTCCGTAATAGCCGAATCCAACTCAATGGCCAAAAATGAAATCACCACTGCCTGCCCCACTATTTTCTCCCAGGCCAATGGCACCCTAAGTCCAGTGGTGGCTCCTCTACTAGGGCGGAGGACCGTCACCCCCCTGGCCAGCAGCAACCGCTCCAATTCCTTTCCCAGGAAAAGGATAATAAACCATGTTTATTATCCTTTCCTTGCAAAAGGGGCAGAGCATTGGGGTCATGAGCAGTGAGGGGAGTGCACAGTGCACTCCCCTCAGAGCGCATGTGTGTTTGGCCGGCTGTCCTGGGCCGGCCAAACACACATGTGCAATAGGCTGTCTCCAGCCCAGCAACTGTGTTGATAGGCTGGCGAGAGCTTGCACAGGCTCCCAGTCTGCCTGGGATTGGCTGGGCACTCCCAGCCAATCCTGACGTTGCTGAGCAGCGTTAGGATTGGGCAGGGTAGGCTGGGAGCTGTGGCTCTGGTGACGACAAGGGAGAGAAGCCTCGTGGCGTGACAATGGAGCTAAGTGTTATTTTCTTTAAATATATTTTATTAATCCCCTTTGATCTCCTGCCCTCCTGCGTGCCCCCCCGCCCCCATTACACCCGCAAGCTGCGACTGCCTACATCATACATAAGCTCCTGAAAATTTGCCAGTAGCCTCTGACAGGCTGCGGAGCCGGAGAGTGTGACCAAAAAGAATTCATCCAAATAGTGGGTTATTGACTGGTGCCACTAAACCACTTAAACAGCTACTGAAGGAAAGAGTGGAACCGCTCAAACAATGCACACAAAGTGGAACAGCCCATAGGCAGAGCATAGGCCACGTACCACTGTCCCCCAGACGGTATACCTAATAGCTGAAAGTCCTTTGGATGCACTGGCAGTAAACTGAATGCTGACTTCACATTGCATTTTGCCATAAAGGCACCCCGTCCTCATGTCTCGTTAACTCCAGAGCCACATCCACAGTCAAATATGACACCGATGAGCTCATCTCAGTGATAAAATCATTCACTGAAGAGCCCTTAGGCCATGACAAATGTTGAATTAGCCTGTATTGTCTAGTTTCCTTCTTTGGTACAACACCATACTATTAAATCCTGCATAGGTCATTCATCAAAGGGGCCTGCCATTCTACCTTCCTTAACCTCCTTGTCCAATTTTCGTTTGACTAACCATGTGTGTTTTTTCACTGATTTTAAATTCTCTGCCCACCAACGCTCTAAGGAACCTTCATAACTTAGTTTGAAACCCCACTGGAAACACTTTAAAATCTGATGCGCTGCCTCCTTGTTTGGATAAAATTGTAGCCAGTAAGCTAACATTTCTACTTTACCTGGATTAAGAGCCTTTTTCTGTAGCCCCTTGTGCACCTTCATCTCCCCTGAAGTTGTTGCCCCTTGCTGACTGATGCCATAGGTTTGTCGCGTTCCCCATTGTCCTGTCCCTGTGACCCCATTGCAGTGGACAAAGGCATGTTTCCCTGAGCACTTGGAGCATTCATGTTTAAATGTACAATACTCTCGGGTGCACAAACCCTTGTTGAAATCCCACCATGTCCTGAATGATCCCCCTCGGCTTTTATTGAACACACTCTGGCGGTCGGCTACCTTTGCCCAAATGCCCCCTGGGGACAGACCTACCTGGCGGTCGGCTGCCTCCCAAGCTCCCTGTTGTCCTTTGTTTCTTTTCCTTCCCCCCTACACATCAGCAGTACCTTGAGAGGGTGCTGGGGGCCCCCATGTTTACCATTTTTACACAGTTTAAAACCTTTTATTATACATGTAGCATAAACATGAAGCATGGAAGGCATAGTGTAAGGATTGGGATTCTACAACCGTCGGATATGTATTTTCAGCAAAACTTTATTAACATTCCTTTCTTTATGAAAAAAAAATTATATATTTTCAAACAAGTAGTGTGTGACAGGAGAGAAAGTGCCCCAGACATGGGTCCCAGGCTCACTATTTCACTGGATTCAAGCAGGCTTGGATCATGAAGGGTAATACCCTGAAACCAGTCCCAGTATGCTTGTTTCTGGTCCAGGGAGGACCTACGCTGCCAGTTTGGGCTGGATTCTACCCATGTGGAAATGGGTCAAAGCTGGTTTGTATATGTCTGGGTCCAAGCTGGGGTGGCGTGGTGTGGAAAAGAATGGATGGATTAAGCCAAAATCTGTAGCTGAGGGTGAATGTTTGCTTTGTTCCACAATCCATTTATCATTTGAGTTTGTTTGCTTTTGTTATACATAGTGTGCCACACATGCCCAGACTTGGGAACTGGGCTCACTATCCCACTGGATTCAAGCTAGCCTGGTTGATGAAGGGTGATACCCTGAAACTGTGCCCAGGATGCTTGTTGCCGGTCCAGGGAAGATCTGGCCTGGTAGTTTGGGCTGGACTGTTCCAATGGAGAACAGGGTCAAGACTGGTTTGCATACGGCTGGGTCCAAGGTGAACAAAAGAATTGATGGACTTAACTGAGATCTGTGACTGGAGATGAATGTTTCATTGGTTCCGCTTTCCATCCATCATATGTGTTTGTTTGCTTTTGTTGCCCTAAGTGCACTGGGTATGCCCAGACGTCGGTCCCAGGCTCACTGCGCCACTGAATTCAAGCTAGCCTGACTGGTGGAAGGTGATACCCTGAAACAGGGCCCAGGTTGCTTGTTTCCATTCCAGGGAGGACCTGGTCTGGCAGTTCAGGCTGGGCTGTTCCCATGAGGAACAGGGTGATGACTGATTTGCACATGGCCGGGTCCAAGCTGGGGTGGCGTGGTGAGCAAAAGAATTGATGGAATAAACCGAGATCTGTGGCTATGGTGAATGTTTGATTGCTTCCACATTCTGTCCATCATTTGTGTGTGTTTGCTTTTTGTTGCCCTAAGTGTGCTGGGTATGCCTAGATATGGGTCTCAGGCTCACTATGCTCCTGGATTCAAGCTAACCTGGCTGATGAAGGGTGATACCCTGAAATCAGTCCTATGATGCTTGTTTCAGGTTGAGGGAGGAGCTGGCCTCACAGTTTGGGGTGCACTGTTCCCATGGGAAACAGGGTGGAGACTGATTTGCATATGGCTGGGTCCAAGCTGGGGTGGCAAGGTGAGCAAAGGAATTGATGGATTAAACCCATATCTGTCACTGGGGGTAAATGTTTGATTGGTTCCACATTCCGTCCATCATTTGTGTTTGTTTGCTTTTGTTGCTGTAAATGCACCGGGTATGCCCAGACGTGGGTCCAAGGATCACTATGCCACTGGATTTAAGCTGGCCTGGCTGATGAAGGGTGATACCATGAAACCGGTCCAAGGATGCTTGTTTCCGGTACAGGGAGGATCTAGCCTGGCAGTTCAGGCTGGACTGTTTCCATGGGGAACAGGGTCAAGACTGATTTGCACATGGCTGGGTCAAAGCTGGGGAGGCGTGGTGAGCAAAATAATTGATGGATTAAACCCAGATCTGTGACTGGAGGTGAATGATTGATTGGTTCTGCATTCCATCCATCATTTGTGTTTGTTTTCTTCAGTTGTCCTAAGTGCGCCGGGTTTGCCCAGATATGGGTCAGAGGTTCACTATGACAGTGGATCCAAACTAGCCTGGTTGATGAAGGGTGATACTCTGAAATTGGACATAGGGTGCTTGTTTCCAGTCCAGAGAGGACCTGGCCTGGCAGTTCAAGCTGGACTCTTCCCATGGGGAACATGGTAAAAACTGATTTGCATATGGTTGGGTCCAAACTGGGGTGGTGTAGTGAGCAAAATAATTGATGGATTAAACCCAGATCTGTGACTGGGGGTAAATATTTTATTTGTTCGCATTCCATCCACCATTTGTGTTTGTTTGCTTTTGTTCAAAATACAAAATGGATAGATGAATCATTGCATTTCATCAGATTTCTCTTGAAATAATTTTTGACCATATCCAGGGTACTCGCTAATAAGGGGGACTCCTAGGGTATACCCTAAGGCATTTTTTCTTTCCATGTGGATCCCTCTCTTAGTCCATATTAAGATTATATAAGAACTCCTGAAATGGTTGAGTTTGCTGGACTTTATTTACTTATTCTGCTGTGAAGAAGTTGCCAATGATGAAGCCAGCCATGATATGTTAGCTTTTGGATCTCTTAAGGATCCCATCCGGAGACACATACAGAGGACAATTAACACACAACAAATCTTAGTGTAGGTTAATGTGCCTGCTCAAGCACCATTTGTGATAGTAATGCAAATAGTGTAAACTACTGATAATCACTCTAGGTAGCATTCCCACACAAATGGCCTGATTCTCAAAGGTGAGTTACACTTTTGTGTAAGTTTACACTTTGTAGTAAGTTTACTAATTATGATATTCATAAACTTTGAATGTACACTTACTACAAAGGTGTAAGTCACATGTTCCCACCTCAGAGAATTGTAGTTGGCTTACTGTTGTTTGGGAGGGTGATGTTCCTTCCTTAACCATCCCTTGAACTTCGCTAAACCCCTTCAACTAATCCCTAATCCCATCCCCTTTCGTAGGAGTAGGCCTGTCTTTCCCACCCTCTCCCTTGTGTCCTCTAACAATTACTACTAAATCCATAGTTACTTGTGCATAGGCTCCACAGTTGAGGTGGAAAACTCTGCACACATACATATAGGCACAACGTACATTTTGAAGTACACTTTGACCCTTGTGACCCTTCTTGACATTTTGACACTTCTTCTCATGGGAACAGGCCACCCTGAACGGCCAGGAGAGACCTCTCCAAAAGGGAAAACAAGAATCCCCAAGCATATTTCAGGCTTGTTCAGCTTTATTTTGTATCCTCTGGCACAGCGAGGCAAGGAACATGGGCCAGATGTAGCAAATAAAAAATTTGCGAGTTGCAAAGTGCGAGTCCATGCGACTCGCAATTTGCAACTCGCAAATTGGTATGCAGTACGGTGTCTCAGACACCGACTGCAACTCGCTATGGGGTCGCAATGACCCACCTCATCAATATTCATGAGGTGGGTCGCAAATTGCGGCCCCATAGAGAGTATAGGCACTCGCAAACATGGAGGCCTGCTGTCGTCAGCAGACCTCCATGTTCGTGACTGCTTTCAATAAAGCAGTTTTTTTTTTTTAAGTGTAGCCCGTTTTCCTTAAAGGAAAACGAGCTGCACTTAAAAAAAAAAAACGAAACCTTTAGTTTCGGTTTTTTTTTCAGGGCAGGTAGTGGTCCCTTGGACCACTACCTACCCTGAAAAAATATTTTTGGGTCCATTCACAAAGTGGAAGGGGTCCCATGGGGACCCCTTCCAATTTGCGAGTGGGTTACCATCCACTTGAAGTGGATGGTAACTGTGACACCATTTGCGACCGCGGTCGCAAATGGTATTGCATACCACTCAGAATCGCAAATAGGAAGGGAACACCCCTTCCTATTTGCGATTCTGAAATGCATATTGCGAGTCGGTCCCGACTCGCAATATGCATTTCTGCATAGCAAAGAGGCATTTGCGCCTCGCAAACTGCGATTTTCGCCGTTTGCGAGGCGCAAATCCTTTGCTACATCTGGCCCCATATGTGGGCATACTCTTGGACAGATAGAACAAGTTACTCACCTCTGGTAGCGCAATATCTGGTTGAGAGAATTTCTAGCCGCAGAGTGCTTACCTTTGAATTTTCTCAGGCCGGATCAGGAAGATATTTTCGTGAGCAGTCCCCCTGCGCGCTGGTAGGTGGTGTTGGTCGACTCTGTAAGTCAGCATTGTCAGCGCCAGAAGTGACATCTGTGTCTCCTATATAGACGCCACCTCGACGCGCTAACGTCATTACTTTTCATAACTTTCAACTCCAAAAGCGCTGAGCCATGAAGTACACTGACACTGGTGTGTCCAAACTAGGGCCCTGAAAGGGTTCATCCCCAACTCTAGAAATCTGTCTGCAGAGCGGGGAGGATGGGTGGGTCAGTCAGGAATCTGCAGCTAGATATTTTCTACACCAGATAATGCATTGCCGAAGGTAAGTAACTTGTTCATCTGATAGAGATTCCTTACCTTTGAGTACTTACCCAAGCAATACCGTCACCGGAGGTGGGTCTGCAAACAAATTTAAACTAGTAAGTCCTGCAGAACTGCATCTGCACAATGCCCATCCCTGCAGACCTGACTGTCCAGGAAGTAGTGGACTGGGATTCCATGTAGTAAAATGCAGTGGCTGCAGCTTTGGCTCTGGTCGAATAAGTACACAAGCTCTCAGGGAATTGTTTCTTGACCAATGTGTCGCAGATTTTGATGCAGAGAATAACCGTTCAAGAGATGATGCGTTTCTGCACTTCCCAACCTTCTTTGTCCCAACATACTCCATGAAGAGTTGGGCGTCCAACCGGAACTCCTGTGCTTGGTCAAGGTAGAAAGACAATGCTCTTGTTTGGTCCAGATGGTGGAGTCGCTCCTCTTCTTTTGAGGGATGTGGAGTAGCATAGAATGTGGGCCGGGTGACAATTTGGGCCACATGCAATGGTGTTACCACTATCAGTAGGAAAGAGGTCCTACTGCGAAGCACCATTTTGTCTGGAAAAATGGACAAGAATGGAGGACTGAATGATATAGCCTGCAGCTCATGCATCCTCCAGGCAGATGTGATTGCCACAAGAAATGCTGTTTCGATCGTGAGCAGCCGAATAAGACAATTATTCAGAGGTTCAAAAGGAGCACACATCAGGAACGTGAGAAACAAATTAAGGTTTCATTGATGCATAATAAAAGGAGATGGGGAAACATATGTACAAGACCGTTCTTAAAGGAAAACGAGCTGCACTTAAAAAAAAAAAAACGAAACCTTTAGTTTCGGTTTTTTTTCAGGGCAGGTAGTGGTCCCTTGGACCACTACCTACCCTGAAAAAATATTTTTGGGTCCATTCACAAAGTGGAAGGGGTCCCATGGGAACCCCTTCCAATTTGCGAGTGGGTTACCATCCACTTGAAGTGGATGGTAACTGTGACACCATTTGCGACCGCGTACGCGGTCGCAAATGGTATTGCATACCACTCAGAATCGCAAATAGGGAGGGAACACCCCTTCCTATTTGCGATTCTGAAATGCATATTGCGAGTCGGTCCCGACTCGCAATATGCATTTCTGCATAGCAAAGAGGCATTTGCGCCTCGCAAACGGCGATTTTCGCCGTTTGCGAGGCGCAAATCCTTTGCTACATCTGGCCCCATATGTGGGCATACTCTTGGACAGATAGAACAAGTTACTCACCTCTGGTAGCGCATTATCTGGTTGAGAGAATTTCTAGCCGCAGAGTTCTTACCTTTGAATTTTCTCAGGCCGGATCAGGAAGATATTTTCGTGAGCAGTCCCCCTGCGCGCTGGTAGGTGGTGTTGGTCGACTCTGTAAGTCAGCATTGTCAGCGCCAGAAGTGACATCTGTGTCTCCTATATAGACGCCACCTCGACGCGCTAACGTCATTACTTTTCATAACTTTCTACTCCAAAAGCACTGAGCCATGAAGTACACTGACACTGGTGTGTCCAAACTAGGGCCCTGAAAGGGTTCATCCCTAACTCTAGAAATCTGTCTGCAGAGCGGGGAGGATGGGTGGGTCAGTCAGGAATCTGCAGCTAGATATTTTCTACACCAGATAATGCATTGCCGAAGATAAGTAACTTGTTTATCTGATAGAGATTCCTTACCTTTGAGTAGTTACCCAAGCAATACCGTCACCGGAGGTGGGTCTGCAAACAAATTTAAACTAGTAAGTCCTGCAGAACTGCATCTGCACAATGCCCATCCCTGCAGACCTGACTGTCCAGGAAGTAGTGGACTGGGATTCCATGTAGTAAAATGCAGTGGCTGCAGCTTTGGCTCTGGTCGAATAAGTACACAAGCTCTCAGGGAATTGTTTCTTGACCAATGTGTCGCAGATTTTGATGCAGAGAATAACCGTTCAAGAGATGATGCGTTTCTGCACTTCCCAACCTTCTTTTTCCCAACATACTCCATGAAGAGTTGGGCGTCCAACCGGAACTCCTGTGCTTGGTCAAGGTAGAAAGACATTGCTCTTGTTTGGTCCAGATGGTGGAGTCGCTCCTCTTCTTTTGAGGGATGTGGAGTAGCATAGAATGTGGGCCGGGTGACAATTTGGGCCACATGCAATGGTGTTACCACTATCAGTAGGAAAGAGGTCCTACTGCGAAGCACCATTTTGTCTGGAAAAATGGACAAGAATGGAGGACTGAATGATATAGCCTGCAGCTCATGCATCCTCCAGGCAGATGTGATTGCCACAAGAAATGCTGTTTCGATCGTGAGCAGCCGAATAAGACAATTATTCAGAGGTTCAAAAGGAGCACACATCAGGAACGTGAGAAACAAATTAAGGTTTCATTGATGCATAATAAAAGGAGATGGGGAAACATATGTACAAGACCGTTCTGAAAACTATTTACAAGAGGGGCTTAAATAAAGAGGGTTGGTCAGGCAAACGCAAGAAGGCAGACAGAGCAGGTAACCCTTCTAAGTGCCCAAAACAGAGCCCTGCTGGGCAAGGGAAAGAATAAAAAGAAGACAATCAGAAAGGGAAGCAGACAGAGGGTCGATTACCTTTTCTGTACAACATAATACAAATTTCTTCCAAACACAGGCAAATACAGTCTTGGTAGAGAGATGCCTGGCTGCCAGAATAACATTGCAGACTTCGAGAGGAAGTTTGAAGGCTGTCAACTGTCGCCGCTCAATCTCCACACAAGAAGGCAGAGATTTGACAGGTTTTGGTGGAGTTCCCTCCCCTGCTGCTGCAGCAGAAGATCCTTCCAAAGGGGCAGCCTGATCAGAGGATTGACACTCATGTTCAGAAGCTCGAGATGCCAGACTCTCTGTGTCCAGTCTGGAGCCACAAGGATGACTTGGGTCTGGTCGTTCCTGATCTTTTTGAGAACACTGGGCAGCAATGGTATGGGAGTAAAGGTGTATAGGAACCCTGAGCTCCACTCGAGACAAAAAGCGTCTCTGAGCAAGAGCACATTGGAAACTTCAGTGTGTGAAACTGCTGACATTGCGCATTTTCGGTAGAGGTGAACAGATCTAACCAATGCTCTCCCCACTGCTCAAAGAGACCTTGCGCCACTTCTGGATGGAGACATCATTCGTAATCTGCTAGGCATTGACGTCTGAGTTTGTCCTCCCTGGCGTTCAAGGAACCTGCCAGATGTTAAACCACCACGGATATGCCGAGCTGTTCCAGCCATGTCCAGAGACGCAGAGCCTCTTGACAAAGAGTCCACACCCCACCCTGCTTTGTTTTTTGCAATATTGCATGGCGGTGGTGTTGTCTGTGAACATCTGCAGTAGCCTTCCTTTGATGAAGAGTAGAACGGTTTTCAGTGCCAGTTTGATCGCACAAGGCAGCAACATGTTTAAGTGGAGTCCATATTCTGCCAGAGAATAGAGTCCTCTGATCCCCACCTCTCCCAGGTCACTAGCAGGATGCAGGAGGCCATGAGGCCCAACAGTCTCAGAGACATTCTCAACGAAATCCAGGATAGAGGCTGAAACCTCCGTATCATAGCCTGAATATCCTGGACTCACTGCTTGGGCAGATAAGCCCAAGACTGCACTGTGTCCAGAACAGTTCTGATGAAAGAAAGCATCTGAGAGGGAGTCAGGTGTGACTTTTTGTCACATTGATATTGAACCCCAGTGAATGCAGGCAGTTTGGTATAATGTGGAGGTGGGAGACAACAGCCTAGGGTGAGCCCGCCTTCAACAGCCAATCGTCGAGACAGAGGAAGACTGGTATCCCTGATCTCCACAGATATGCTGTGACCACTGCCATGACCTTGGTGAACACCGAGTTAGCTGGTAAGGCCAAAGAGGAGCATGAGGAATTGAAAATGTTTGTGGCCTATCTTAAACCGCAGGTAACACCAATACGCATGGGCAGGCAGGACGGAGATGTGAAAATAAGTGTGCTGCAAGTCCAGTGCTACCATCCAGTCTCCTGGGTCAAGGGCAGTCAAGACCTGAGGCAATGTAAGCATCTTGAATTTCTCCTTTTTGAATAGAGTTTGAGGGTTTGGAGAGCTAGAATATGACAAAGAACCTTGTACTTTTAGGGAACCCTCTCTATGTTTCCCTTGACCAAGAGAGCCATGGCTTTCTAGTAAAGCAAGGACAAATGATCCTTCGGAACCGGTGGCAGAACCTGTGCAACTGTGTTCCACAGTGTGTGGGATTAGCGGCCCAATAAGTATGCATTGTTCACTGACCACAATGCAAGACTGGTGGAAGAAAACATCTTCTTGCCACAGCTATCCAGTCTATTTGATACCCTGTCCAGGGGAGCAGTAGGGAATGTGCTATGGGATGTAGAAGCTTGCCCAACCAAGCTGTCTGGGGTAGGGTGTGGGAGAGGACACGTGGGTCCTTCAGTGTGGGGTAATGGCAGCAGGAAATCATCCTGTTCAGAGGAACAGCTGTGTTGAGTTTAGACCAGATACCCAGAAATACATTGGGAGGGCTTCATTGGGGAGCAGGGGTTCAGAGGAAAAAGCTCCCGGATGCAATACTCTGTTAAGATGTTTGTTTTGACTGCGACTGAGGGCAACTCAAGGTCCTGGACCCCAGCCAACCTCTTCACCACCATAGCAAATGCAACTCCCTCCTCCATAGCCATGTTAGGAGGAGAGAGCATGCCAGTATCTGGAGACATGTCCCGTTCGCTGGCATCACCCAGTCATGTTTTCCTGATCTTCTGACTGCTATTCAGGATCCAGTGACCCCTCCCATTCTGTCCTGAAGTCTAGGCCTTCAGAATAATGCTGAGGCTTTGACCTAGGACACATGGGCCCCTGTTGGCTCCGGGCTGGGAGTCAGTCAACTTCGCCCTAGCCCCTTGTCGGATTCAGATATCCGAATGGGACTGGTGCCGCCAGTGGGCACCAGTGGTACCGGAAGCATCAGCATCGGGACTGGCATCAGAGAAGGATCTATGATCGGATCCATGTGGGCCCATTAGAGTCAAGGCCAAAGCCGCCATCGCAGAACCAGATGGGCCCCCCCAACCCTGTGGGGCCTGAAGGTTCTCCAGAGGAGTCTCCCCACTCAAAGACGAGGCACATGGCTTCATAGTTCGGCAGGGGTCACTCCGGCTCCCAGGAAAGTGGGGAGGTGTGGAGCCAGCCCTGGAGCAAGCTCTGGAGAGCCATGCCTCGAATCGCTGATGTTCCTTCATTGCGTTGGCCGAAGGATGAGGAGATGTCAAAGCATGCTTCAACTTCTTGTGCTTTTTGTGCATCTTACCCAAGTGTCCAATTACTTTGAGTTGGATGAAGAGGACTTGGGGCTCATGGAGCAGTCCTGTTTCCTTCCTGCTGACTGGGACCGAGACCTCCTTGGTTGGAGTCACCTGCTGGGACGTTAGAAGCTTTGGGGACCGCTCCGTCAAAGCATTCGGCTCTATGGCTTGGCAGTCCGAGGATGGTTGCACTTCAGACACCACAGACACATGTTGTGGGTCTGTAACCACTATGGAGCAGTGACAGGCACCACACTGTTTAAAACTTGTCTTCCTCTAAGACATTCCCTCGACACACTGAAAAAAGCCTAAAAAAAGGGGTCAACAAAACATTTTAAAAAAGCCTGTCAAAAAGTGACAGAGTGTAGCTGTCTTTGAATCAGAGTTCACTGGTGCAGAAAGAAAAGAACGGACGTCAGCGTGCCAACTTGGCACCTATATATGTGACGCAGATGTCACCGACCGATGCCACCTACCGGATCACAGGGGTACTGCTCATGAAAAATCTTCCAGATCAGGTCTGATGCCTGGGGAAATTCAAAGTTAAGTAATCTGCAGAGAGAGGTGTCTATCAGATAAATGTTATAAGGAATATACAAAGATAATGGGAAGAATGCTTTCCAATAGCCTAAACCGGGGGCCTAACCTTTGGACTTCATCCATTGAATCACAACTGCAAGACAGGGGTTCACAAGCCACTTCCACAATTTTCACTTCAACAATGCACAAAAATAACAAAAAAACACCCATTTTACTGTACAAATGCATGTTTCACTATGAGAGTGTCTGTATACTTGTATAAGACCCAGGTCATATTCACAAACCAAAAGGTAATCAAATGAAATCACAGCTCTCAGCAGAAGTGATGAGACAGAAGTAATAACTTGATTGACATTGCCCTCGGACACAGTGCAGCAATAGGCTTTCATATGGACAGTGTTTGAGATCATGCAGGATGTTTATGTGTAAAAGGTAATAAAGACCAACTTTATATAAATACTATTATTCCAGAGTAGATGCTGCCTGCTGGGAAGTGGTACTCTGCCTGTGGAAGTATTTCAGCTCTAGTGAAAAGTACAAGCATGCCACCTTTCTAATGAAGTGTAGGTGCATGGAGTCTGTAACTGCCTGCCCACGTAAAGCAGCAGTGCAGCCTAGATGGGCTCTTTGGCCAGTCTACGTGGGGGTAGATGCATAGAGTGATTAGAACACCAGTTTTCTAAGTGGTCACACATAGGATTTTCTAAAAAAAACATAAGCAATTCAAAAGTGTTTTTAGCCAGAAGTTGATTGCAAGTTCAGTTTGGATTGTGTTTGAATGTGAACAGTAACCGTGTGCATTCACTCATGCTCCTAGTTTCTGACTAAAAACATTTTTTAAAATACATATAATTATATTTTTAAACATATGTTTATTAATTTTAATAATGCATATATCAGATACATAAAGTAGGCAATACAGTAACTGTTATGACAAATTGTTTAAGTCTACGCACAGAAAATATTAGAGGCCACATGTGTTTGCAGAGCCCCTGAATAGGTGCCACGAATGCCCCAGTGGTCTGCAGATCACTGATTATGAACAGCTGGTCTAAACCCATGGCAATCACTGAATTAGTATTATTCACGAGACCACAATAGCCCCTATGGCACTGCTCTTATTAATGCCAGCCTCAGGAATTATTTGTGTAGAACAATAGTTCAACTCTATGATGCTAGAGATAGTCAAAGGGGTTTAATGTCAAATGCACTACTCCCACCATCTTGCTGAATTAACATCCATAGTAGACCCCAACACCACAGCAGCCTCCCCCAGTGCCCCTTTCACAGTAGCTTTCTGACACATCAGGGGGCAGAGCTAGTGCATTATGTTACTGAAAGTAGGCACAGAAAACAGCTGGCCCCGGAAGACCTCCTTCTCTTTGAAACATCACCTCTGATACATTGCAGTGCCTTGTTGAGCACATCACCGTTGGTCAGTGAAGGATTTGTGTATTTATCCCTACATACAGCACTTGCATAGCACTAGAAACATTCCACACTCGGCTGTATAGTAATAGAACACGCCTCTTTTGTGCATCAAGCCCCTGATCATTAAAAAAAATATGCTCCAGTTATTTGCAGATGTATTAGCAAGTTATGCATGTCTGTTATCAATTAGGCTTAAGATTACAATACAGAGTGTTTAACAAAACATAAAGTGGCTGCCTGTGTGGTCAGGGATCATGTACTGTCACATTCTACATTGTTATTTCCATGACTTCTATGTCTACAGTGAAATGACAGCAAACTAGCTGTGGCCCGTCATGAAGGATGGAAAGGTGAAAGATGTCTGTCAGGTTGAGCAAAGGTCACCTTGACAGCTGCCCTTCATATTTAGGCCAGGCAGTCAAGTCTTGTACTTGTGCTAAATGTGCAGGGGCCTGGCTGGCAGAGCTGATTTTTGGTGGGCTGAAGATGACACAGCCTTGTGGGCATGACTTGCTCAGCCCAACAAAGCACTTGGAGGAGGAGTGTCTCTGATAGGCTCAGACTTGGGTGCTTCAGTTTTAAGCCCTGAAGTTCCCAGGGCCAAGTGTCCATCACTGAAGCTCGTCACAGTGAGGGTGGGGTCAGCAGTCTCACTAACTCCATCCTACTCTTTGGCCAGTAAGCGACTGCCATCTCTGCTCACTGATTGACCCAAAACAAGGCAGCCAGTGCGAGGAGGCAGCATTCCAATAGTGAGAAGCCCTCCAGGTTTAGCCCTTCCTAATCCCCAAATGGTTGCTGTATTTTTTTAACATGTTTGGTGCATGCATGTTTGTATGTGTGAATGTATGTGTTTTTGTGAGTGTGTGCTGTGAATGGGCGTGAATGTGCATGTATGTGTGTTATGTGCTTGTGAATGGTGGATGTAAGTGTGCACACGTATGAATGCATGGGTGTGAGTGAGTGTGCGTGTGTGACCACCCCCTCCCCCTGCTGGAATTACTGACTGCCACTGTCTCAATCTTCCCAAATATTTTCCAAGGCCCATATTTATACTTTTTTTGCGCTGCATTTGCGTAATTTTTTTACGCAAAAGCGGTGCAAACTTGCAAAATACAATTGTATTTTGTAAGTTTGCGCCATTTTGTGTCAAAAAGCGGTGCAAATGCGGCGCTAAAAAAGTGTAACTATGGGCCTAAGTGTTTATCCCTGATTCTGCAGTGGAGCCTGGGGGAAGCTGCAAACAATCAATCTTAGGCATAGGCATACACAATGGCCCTAATTACAACATCCAATATCGCCACTTTAACACAGTGGTTACCGCCAAGGACATAATCCCATTTTTTTTACTGCCGGCCTGTTGGCAGTATTAACACCGCTTTAACACCAACTGCCAGGGTTGTAATGCGGGCCAATATGTCAAAAGGAGGGTGATGGCTTAAAAGCCCTAGGTTTCGGGCGTGCTTCTTAATCATAAGCCATTTGACATGATACTTCCACTGGAATTTGAGAGAATGTGTAAATTGCTTTGTTTAAAACAGGAGTCTCAAAGTGAGACCATAGAAGCTATCTAGGCTTGATGCACAAGGATCTGCGCAACAGCTAGCACCTCCATTATTTACATAGCAATGTTTGTGCACCCAATGAAAAAATAAGAGAAGGTCTCTATCTTAGGATCTGGTTAAAGGCAATGAAACCAGGAAATCAATGAATGTGTTGCACTCCGGTATACTTCCAGACAGTACCCAAATTCTCCTGCTCTTCGTAAGTCAAACACAGCGCAGATGCTTGAAATACATGTTGCATATTATGGATTAAGAGAGCCAAGCCTCAATGTGAAAAAATTTACAGTTCAGCAAGGACCTCAAGACCTGGCTCTTAAACTGAGCAGCATGCCCACAAACAGCGCATTGAGACCCTATGGGTAGTCAGTTGAGCTGTACAAATCTCTGATCAATTGATTGATTGATTGTACAAATACTTTTAAAAAACAGCTTTTTAAGCCCCCAAAGCATTCTTTCTAGAGATGCAGGGATTTTAAGAACGATCAAGAGCCTATCCAAGGAGTCACATTCCTCAGCTACAAGTCATTCAGATCCCAAGGTAGCTTCTTCTCAGGTACACAGCAGTAATAGCAAAACAGGTAATCAAACAACCTGATCGGTGTACAGTGACAGCCCATCGTCATCGAATTAGGAACTTAGCCTGAAGGAGAACAATGTCGTTCCCACACCACATTATGAGAAAGTCATGGTCCTTTGCCAGTCACTCTGCTGATTTGAAAATTGATGCTTGTCGTTCCTGGCGATTTCTCTGAAACATCTGTCAAGGGCATCTTTGCCAGCTACTTACTAACCCCTGGTGAAACAGATGCCGAGTGTGAATCTCTGAAGCAGACAGATCTCAATATCCATGTTGTTACAAAATAAAACACGACAAAACTGCCCCCACAGGTGTAGGAGATGCATCTTGTGTGAGACACAGCAGACAAAAACGATAAGATAAAGAGTCGCACAGAGATCTACATTTTCCTGCATACCTTAACTGAACCCTGCTCCCTGCGGGAATAGTGCATAAAAGTATTTCATAATGCCGAAGCCTGCAAGCAAATGCCTTTTATTAATTCGTGTACTCTGGGATAGGCGTGTTCCTTTAGCACTCCATTAAACAGGTTGTGAAGGAATGGTTCCTCCCAGGCACGCCAAATGTGCCAAGCCCCTGTTGATGAGTAAATTGGCTTGGTTAGCTGCCTGTGACCCAGCCTACCTGTCAAAACATATAAAAGCAGATGCCTGCTTTAATAATCAAAGGGGAACTGTCTCCTTTCCTTTCGGCTCCTTTGTGCACCGTAACTTTACTGAACATTCCTTGCTTCGGCTACTCTTTCAGGAGCTCACCATGAGTTACTCTCAACATTCATACTCTCAGTCTGAAAGAAGAGGCAAGGGTTTCAGCGCTGCCTCTCTGGGAGGAGGTGGAAGGGTCAGCTTTAGCTCCACTTCTGTGTCTCACGGTGGAGGCGGTGGTGGTTATGGGCGTACCAGTGTTGGTGGCGGCGGTGGAGGTGGTGGTGCAAGTGGTTTTGGCAGCAGAAGCCTCGTTAGCTTAGGGGGAACTAAACGAATTTCCTTCGGCATAGGCAGTGTTCGGGGTGGGGGTGGTTTAGGTGGAGGAGCAGGGGGCTATGGCAGTGGAGGTGGTAGTCTTGGTGGTGGAGGTTTCGGCAGCGGAGGAGGTTTTGGAGGTGTTGCTCCTGCCTTCCCAGTTTGTCCTCCTGGTGGAATCCAACAAGTGACCATTAACCATAGCCTCCTGACACCAATCAATGTGGACATTGACCCTGCCCTCTCCAAGTTGCGAAGCGAGGAAAGGGAGCAAATCAAGACGCTCAACAACAAATTTGCTTCATTTATAGACAAGGTAAGCCAAGAACCTAATTTCTTTAGTTCTTATAGACACATCTTTTAAATTGTGGTTCACTATAATGTTAAATAATGAAATAGGCTCTTTTTAGTTGGTAGAGGCTGTTTTTTCAAAGATGTATTTTTTACTTATAAGGTTGAAAATTAAAATGCATTAGCAGTCAAAAGGACTGACATTACTATCAGCAACACAACAGGTTTAAACAGTAGGGACTGTTGATTTTGAAAACTCTTCTTGGATTTGTAAATACTTCAGCTTGAAAAGATGCTGATGGTTGTTGCTTAGTGGACATGTTCTTGTGTCTCGATTCTGGGATATAAATTCTTCATAAATGCCCTAATTTGTATGTGTGTATGCAATTAAGGTTTTAATAAACTGTGCTCACTCACAGTAGTTCCTGAAACTTTGTCTCTCATAAACTCACAGACCCTGCCCGAACTGGGAAGGCAGCTGGCTCCATTATGTTGTTCGAAGATGTTGAAAGGTCTTCATGGCTGATATATGTCGCTAGGTGAAAAAGTCACACATGAACAAGCAAATGTTTGTGGTTAGTGTGATAGAAACTCTCCCCATCCCAAGTGATCCCACTGTAAAATGGAAACAGGTAGCGAAAGTGATGAAATGAGAGATCGTCGTGGTCAAGTGAAGCATCTATTGCACAGAGACTTAGCTATCGTCTTTCCTGTGACTTTTAGGTCCGATTTCTGGAACAGCAGAACCAGGTGCTCGAGACCAAGTGGAAATTTTTGCAGGAACATGGCCAAAAAGGGACCAAAAGGAGCAACATTGAGCCCCTCTTCGAGACGTACATTAGTAACCTGAGAACGCACCTAGATCGGACGGTTAATGAAAGGCCCCGCCTGGATAACGAGCTGCGGGGCATGCATGATCTGGTCGAGGACTACAAGAAGAAGTATGTGAGGGGCTGTCTGGAGGGGGGCGGGGGGTGCCTCGCGCCTGCGCGGTAGTCCGAGTGTGGAGATGGGGAACTCACCTTGGGAATCAGGACAGGCCGCTAGCTCAATTCATTGTCAAGCAGCAAGTGCAGCGCTGGCAGCAGAAATGCACACAAAAGAGGTTCTGGTCGGTGTGCACTGGAAAGATAGCAAACAGGAAATGGATTGTACAGTTTGACCCTTTTCTTATTCAGAATCAGGTGCTCAAATGTGTTGGAATTTTAATGGCATATTTTAGATTGTAGCAAAGAAGTAAAGTGTTCCGTGTAATGCAGACAGGGTGTAGTTGATTTGCTATCAGATTCATACAGTAAATAAGGAAGGGTATTTGTGTTCAGTGCATGTGTCAGGTTTGGGATCGTGCACAGAATCGGGGTCTTGACAATGAAGTGCTGCACTAAAGGCGAACACAAGGATGTCTTGCGTTTTGGCTGATACCTACATTAAAAAAAGCTCGTGGTGCGAATCTGTCATGACTTAACCCCCCCAATCTGTATCTTACTCCAACAGATACGAAGATGAGATCAACAAGCGCACAGCCGCAGAGAACGAGTTTGTGGTGCTGAAGAAGGTCAGTGGTCTGAGAGGCAATAGCAACAGGGGACGCTGTGTGCATGCCCCGAGGCTGTGTTGTGATGTTCAGGGGTCCAAAGGGGCACAAGGTCTGCTCTCCTTATCTGGAATGTTAGGTCTTCTTGCACCGTGTCCATGAGTCTGAGTCTTCTGACTAGGAGTGCTCTGTGCCCCTATCCTCCTGTGAGGACAGTATCTTGGCAGTGTCCAGGATGAAGAACAGTAGAGAGGAGAATAGGTACCAGAGAAGGGAAAAACAGTGCTCAGGACAATGGAAGCCCTCAACATGCAACAGCTGGGGCTCAGGGATCAAAAACAAAAGTGCAAATTCACAGAAAGAGGAAGGTTAAGTCTACGAATGACTGCAGTCATAGAGAAATATGACAGCAGGTGTCATGCCGGGGGACAACGTGGTCAGCACCATTGCATGAGACAGCACCTGAGTATGTTGAACATATTATAATGTATGTGAGCAGGGAGGTTCGACTTGATTTCCTGCAAGTCCATAAAGGGGAAATCCTCTCGATGTTTCTGAAGTAGGAGCCAGTGTTTAGTTGCCCTGAAAAGGCCACCAAGGAGCAATCTAATTAGATCTATCATCCAATGAACTAATAACGTATTGTGATTCTTTCTCAGGATGTTGACGCCGCCTACATGAAGAAAGTGGAACTGGAGGCTAAAGTGGATAGTCTAACTGATGAGATTGAGTTCCTCAAGAGACTATTTGACCTGGTGAGTAACCTGTAGTTCCACTCATATTGAGCACTCTTCACCAAAGAAGTTAGGGCAGCATCCAGCTCCTATGATGCTGTGAAGCACAGGTACACAGGGAGAAGGTATGCACCTCTTCTAGTACTAAGAACCCCAAATGACAAAGGGCAGGGCAGCATCCTGTTGTTCAGCAACTGAGAGCCCCTAGCCAAAGAGGGACTATGAACTTGCAGTTCTGATAGAAATGAGAGAAACCTGATCAATCGCGTTAGAGGCACTTCTGGATTCAAAAGGGTGGCATGCCTATCCAATGAGCAAAGTGACAGCTGCTTCAGAACAGAAAACCCATCTAGAAAGTGGTCAGAAAAGCAACCACCTCCTACAGAACTACCCTCAACTCAAGAAGGGCAGGGAAACTTTATTTCCTATATAAGTAGGGGCTTTTAACCAGATATGATGAGAACGTATGTTTTGTTAAAACGGAGAACTCAGAATCAAAGACGGCAGAGGCACCTCTAATTCAGAACTGAGGATCCCTTATCACAACAGGACCTATACTATATAATCTACGGGAATAGGCAACAATTGTTCAGTGGAGTATTACCCGTGCATTATTCATAGGCATACAATCATGGTGAGCCATCCCTCGTGTGACTGATAAGTCAGCTCTTCTGAAAAAATTAATATCTGAATAAGCAGAGGGCAGGGAATAAAGCACACATAAATGTGTTTAATTGTGGACAACAATGTAATATATAAGCAGGAATTGTGGCTAGTGTGCCGTATAAGCGAATATGAGATAAATGTGCACATAAAAAGGAAAACAAGACAGACCCAATAGAACCAATAACAACCACTTTGAACTGTAAATTAATTTGTAGAGTTCAACTGGCTTGTTTTGCATTAGACTACTGGGACGCTTGGCCACGTTAGAATACAAGGCAGGTACGACTGTGACCATTTAAACAATGTTTTATGAATAATGCTACAGTGAGCCATTGTTTTCTGTTTATTACCTTGATCATCAAGGGCAAAGGTTTTTCCACCTGTTAAAGAACGGTTCACACATTATTATTGAGAATAGAGGAACCTCCAGCTTCCGAAGAGCTGAGAACCCCTAATGAAAGAAGGCAGGGCAACATTTAACACCTATAGAAGTTATACTCAATAAGCATAAATAGCAGAGGGAATTCTCGTACCTATAGAACGGATCTTCCCTAATTAAAGCGGGCAGATGGATCCAGCTACCAGTGGTGATCCATGAAAGAGACATGGTCATATAATCGGTCATATAATCTTCAGCACAATTGCATTGCCCACTGTTGAATCCTTGGGTACCTATATATTTAAACAAGCCGTGGCACGTCGCCTTTTCGTTCAGGGGCCGCTTTGTAGCCCTAAAGTTTGTAATGTATCAAGTCTATGTATACGTGTAATATCACCCAAAGTGCCTGTTAAAAATCCAGAATCCATAAAACTAAAGGGCAATAATGCCTGTACAATATGAAGGGTCCATGCAATGAACCACTGTGAAGTCCAGAAATGAAACAACATAAAAGGTGCAGTATCTGTGCTTTTGAGAGAAGACAAATAGAGAGCACATGATTAACAGTAGCAAGGACAGCAAAATGGGGGAGCACCAGGGTTTAGCTTAAAAGTTGCTCAATGTTGTGCTACTTTTACTGCAGGAACTTGCAGAAATCCAAGGACAGATGTCGGACACCTCTGTCATTCTCTCCATGGACAATAACCGAGCCCTGAATCTGCAAAGTCTCATCGCTGGTGCGAAAGCTCAGTATGAAGAAATCGCCAGGAGGAGTCAAGCTGAGGCAGAGGCTGCCTATGCAAGCAAGGTATGTGACACGTGATCTGGCACTAGCGGGATAAGGTGCATCAATGAATCTAGAGAAAGATATCATCTTCTGCTTGCCACATGAGAACATAATTTAAATGCCATCATTTGCTTCATTGGCAACCAACATATCACACATACCAAGGCAATACTAACTTATTTCATTTTTGTTAAAAGCAAGAATGAGATATTTCAGAATTCACAATTGTAAAACAATCAGCAACATGAGATATTCTTTAGAATGGGGGCTGAAGATAAATATGTCTGTTACCCTAGAACCTAGGGTCAGATTTTGAATTTGGTGTACACAATATTTTGTTACAAACTTGGCCGAGTACCCTTTTTGCTAAACTCTTGGTTTGCCCGCTCTATTTAGTGTCAGGGAAACCTTTCACAGACAGCCAACATACAACAGGCTGTCAGCCTAAATGCCTCAGAACTCCCACCCTATTTAGGGAAGACCTTCTGACATCATTTTTTCTTGTTAGAGACAGAAAAGTAAAGCCTGACAGGAAAACACGGAAATGACCACACATGCTGGGAGAAAACTCCCAGTGTCCCAAAGACGTTTCCTTTATATATGTTTTTTTAAAACACACTTCCACTTTGACAGATTGTGTTTGTAAAACAAAAATCTTTGCTGTGTAGGCTTACTGATCATTGCACCAGTAAGGCGAAGTATTTCAGTGCCTTCAGAGCAGGTGCCATAGCAGCAGCTCCTCTAAAAGCCCAGGGATCTCCATCAGGTAGGAGGTGACTTATGAATATGGCAGGCTCTGGTGCACTAGGGCAGCAGATGTCATCCCTCTTCTGCAGTGGCTAAACAGTGTACATCTGGCTGGGTCTAAGTCAGACTTTAAGTACTTTACTTCAAGTGTAAACAACATTGTGTTCCTCACAGAGCAATCAGCTACAACAATTACATATGTATGTATGTAGATGGTGAAATGAGAACCAGAGCCCCAAAAGATGGGGTAAAATAATTAACACGATCACTAGTTTGAGTATGAATACGTTAAACATTTTAAAACTCATACATGTACGATGTGCACAGCAACTTGTTTATAAGGACGGTAGGATGGTTAAATCAGATGTTACTATTACCAAATGCTGTAGCATTCCATTTACTGGCCATGAAAGAATAGAAGAATAGAAGACTAAGTCAGACCTGCTGGGGTGACCTGCATATCATAATATATGTCACCATCAAGCCTATAACTCACCAAGCCATCCTGACAAACTTGCAACTGCGCAGATGTAGACACCTTTATGCCAGAAACAAATTAGCCGAGGTGATAATGATGCCATAAAGTAAACAAAGTCCAGCTGCATTCATCTTACACTTTTTGTAATAATGACAGGGCTCAAAATGAACAGTAGTACAGCATCCATAAACTCATTCCACCCCCCCTCCACTACTGTAACCTCCCCCCCCACACACCCTCCACCGCCCCACCCACAACATCTAGCCTTGTCGTATGGGCACAGCTCTCCTCCCACTGCAGGTTTCCCAATGCCTCGGGCAGAAAAGGTCCTCTCTTCTAGCCACTAGATGCAAGGGTGAGCCTGGATGGGGTTATGTAAAGCATTGCTGTGAGTGTGCAGAAAGTGGCTGGTATTATGTTAAGTTTCACAGGTTCTTGCAGGGGGTCGCAGGGAGTAGTTCGGGAGGTGCACAGCGTGGCCGTAGGAAGGCTGTGCATGACCAGGGGTTTGTAGACTGTGGCAGGAAGCGGTTGGGTATATGTGCACTATAGCTGTCAGACTGCAGAACCTCGATATTATGTAGGGCATGATGGGGGCTTGCAGGGCATGGCTGGGCATCCTAGAGCCAGGCAGGGGGTCACAGCATTGCCGGTTTGTTCAGTGTTTATGTGAACATTTTATAGCTAAACTACTTCGAAGGGCAATATCTCATTTTTACTTAAAATTGTTTTTCTCAGATCTAATAGCCCTGTGCAAAAAGGGGGACCTATCACCCAGGCAATGATAGCTTACCTTACAACTCAGTTTAGACTTTTGTTACAAATGGTTTGAGCGGTGTATGTTACCGTTTTTATCTTACTATCTAAAATGAGATATTCTTTAAAACAAAGTCCCGGGAAACTGATTTCAGAAACGTGTGTGTTTTCAAATTTATGGAAGCTCATACCTCAGCACTGCCACTTACTCTGAAGTGGCCATCATGAGAAATGTATAATTTACCTGGTCAGCATCTGTCTTTTAACATAATTGTTAAAACTTGTAAGGGTCAGAAAATATTCTTATTAGACATACATAATGAACCTAGTTCATTTCGGACTTTATCACGCTGCAATAGCTTAGATGGGTCAGTTCAATTACTTTATGATCGATTGGCTTCTTGGATTTCAGAATTTTACTTCCTCGGTTGGTGGCTTCATTGGTTGGTGAATGGCTCCCTATTTCCAAACTACTAAATATGCCAGTCAAATGTTAGAAAATCCATAGGGAAGTAATGCAGAAAGATGTTCATTTTATTTGTTTGGGTATGTGGATTGCTCTGCTCTACTGGATTTCGGGCCAGATGTACAAAGCGTTTTCAGAATTGGGCCGTTTGCGACTGCAAAAAAAATTATTTTGATGTTCCGGGCTCTATTTGTGATTCAGTAATCTATTAACGACTCGCAAAGTGGGTTTGAGATTCAGTATTAGCAAGCGGTCTGTTTTCGGCATCCCTTCCTAATACCAAATTGCAGTGGTATGTGTGAATGTTTTGCGACTGAAATGTAGTTTGTAAAGAAAATCTTTCATATTTCTTTTTGAAACAGATCCCATTTCCATTTAAGGAAAATGGGCTCCTTATAAAAAAAAAAAGATTGGTCTATTTAAAAGCAGTCACAAACATTGTGGTCGGCTGACCCTAGTAGGCCATCATCCCTGTGATTTTAGTGATTTCTAATGAGTTGCAAAGCGAGACCTACTTCATGAATATTAATTATGTAGGTATATTTGCGACCCACTGGGACTCGTACAGTGTGGGAAACACACATTAGAACATGGGCATTTGCGATTACCAAACAGAAAATTGCTAAAATGTGGTATTTGGTAATCACAAACCTGTCACCCTACGTACATTTGGCCCTTAGTTTTCATTAAATGACACACCTAATGACATATATATTATACATTCTTGATTCTGGTGGAACTCCAAGTGCACATATGGAATAAATGACGGGTTTATGCACAGGTCCATCTCGTGAAAGAAAGGATGTGACTTTGATTGAAAGAAATAAAGCTTGGCTTTCACTGCCACTCCAATCTGATGCTATGACCACATACAAGGCCACTTTTTAAGGCGTACGTTTAAATTAACAAATAGCAATTAACGGGAAGGCTTTATTGATCATTGCAGTTAAAAGGAATTTAAAATGCCACTGTTGGGAAAGTTCCCTGACAGGAGGGAATATGTATAAAAGTCTATAAAAGTAGTATTTTAGCTCTAATTGAACAAAAAAACTTGTCTGGGTAGTTCTTTGAAGCAGGCTTTGCATTGAGAGGTATAGGTGAATACTAGCCTTCACATAATACAGAAAAATTGACAGAATACTGTTAACCAAAAATGTAAATAGGCTCATTGCTGTTCTCCAGAGCCCATATCCAGAACATGAGACACTTCTGCTTATATGTGACTCTGGCAGGATTCTCAGTGCCGGCACAAATAACGTCCAAGCTCAACTGCAAAGAGTGTAGACAGGGAAAATCTATTTTTTTTAAAACAAAATATGAAGCTCAGAGAGGGAGAAAATTTAGGAGTTAGATTCTTCGTTGTTGTGACAATAGATCTTATTACAGTGAGAAATCAAAGATCCCTGTCTCCATGAGATCCAAAGGTTGAAAACACCAAACATTCATGTCCGATTCGGGCTTTTAAATTTAAATAACCACTATGAAACTTCTGAATAACTTTCCAATTGCAGGAAGGCAAATATCAAAAATGTATGTTTTGTTTTCTATCCGCTAAATCGCAAAATTAAATGGGATTTTCATTTTTAAAGGCACTACATGCGTATTTGACTTAAACAATGCATTCCCTTTTAAATTGGGTAAATGGGTGTGTAAATCACTGGAAAGATAACAGGAAAAGGTGTTTGTAAACGAACTGTCCAGGAAAGAATCCACTGAGATTTCAGAGATTGCAATTTCAGGAAGTGACCAGATGACAGATTAAGTTGACTATGGTAGCAAAGAGACTGATATGAGTAATTGCACATTTGTGTTGAGGATGTTTGGACGTTTTCTGTGCAGGCAAGGTGGACAGCAACACGATGTAGCTGAAAGCTCACTCCCAGGTTTATTAGACATTCTATAAAAGTGTATGCAACAGAGTACTGTTGCACATCTTTAGGAAATATATGGCGCACTTGACACCTAGGCAGGTGGTGCAGGCCAAATGAAGATCACCTAACAATAATCACCTCCTGTAAGCTATTTATACACTGAAACAGTGTACCAAGTACATGTCCCAGGTATGTAAACTAAGAACCTCTACATTAGAAAACCAGAAAGAACTCCAGCCTCAGGCCTCATTTACAAGGGCCTAGCGGCATACGGCGCTACCAGAGCGTCATTTGTTTATGATCCGGTGGCGCAGTGTACCAGCCATATTTACAAGGCCACACAAAGCCACCTTGTGTGGCTTTTCATTGCCTTGTAAATGGGGACCACTTTCAAGCATAACACTGCATGAAAGGGATGTTCCATGGGTGTTGCTGTCCCACACAACACTCATAGAACTGGGAGGAATCTAATGCATTCCCAGATTTACAAGTCCAGGAATGTGTCAATTCCTATGCCTCTTCAGGGGCGAGGTAAAAATGGTGCAACGGGGAGAAATAATATTATTTCTCTCATGTTTTTCCTCATTCTGCAGCACACATAGAAAGAGGAAAACGCCATTAATGATTGTTTATGTGCAGGAAGGAGCCGCCTCCTGCACATAAACAAACATTCCTGTAATGCAGGCACTCTTGCACCATGCTGCAAGGGTGCATGCGTTGGCGGTAGGCTGCCAATTGTGCTACAGTACTAAGGAAAGTACAAGGACGCATCATATTGTTGTAAATAGAGCGCATCCCTGCACTTTCTTAATAGCTCAGTGTGGCGCTGGTTTGCAGCACCAGGCTGCATCATTTTGTTGTAAATGAGGCCCTACGTGAGGCAAGGAGGTGCAGGCTAGTGAAAGGTTCAGGCACAGGGAATGGTACCAGATTGTAGAGACCTATCTATTGTGTCATAAATATTGCTCACAAAATATTACCTTACAAAGTTAATAACAGACAATCTACAGACAAAGGAGTGATATTTTTGTACTAGGTATTTGGGAAAATTGTTTATGTCTGATGATATTTTTATTGTCCATTTTCTGACATATTGCAGTTTCCAGTCCACATCCAAGTGAATGAAGGGAACTACCTAAAAAATGTGGGGCATAGGGAGGGATTGAGCATGCTGAGTGGTGAGCATGCTTGATAAAGTAGCACACGATTGTTTTCAGTAAATAGCACAAAATGGAGTTTTGGTCCAGGAACGTGAAAGTAGAAGATCTCATTTTTTTGCAAAATCAGTAGTCTGTATGAGAGAATAATAGAGTGCTTGCTCATGAGTTCGGAGGATACTATCTCCAGTGGAGGGTGTCCTAGATCATCTTCTGAACCTACCACAGAGGGACTTTCACAAATATGGTTATGACCTTCAAAATCCATAACAACATGGGACCTCGGATGTGTAAAATATTTAAAATGATCACTCTTTAACCTAGGTCTCTGATTATACTCATATTACCACAGAAAACACTGCACATCTTTTTATCGGCTATCCACTTACCTTGATCACTACAGATCTTTTCAATCAGACATAAAGTGCTGCAAATGTCATCTGCCCTCCTGCCACCTTTTATTCAGAAATACTTGCATTTCAAACCTTTTTTCTGGGAACCAACTGACTTTGAAACTGCAAATTAACATCATACATTTATTGACCCCTGCAAACCCTGCTTATCCCACCCTGAATTGCTAACTCCAGTGCAATGCCATGCCTGACAAATCAAAATTGCCATGCATATTTCAAAGCGTTGCCTTCTTGTTTGATAGATAAGCCTGCATCATTTATGAAATACACCTGTGTCAGCCATTAAATTAATTTTTAAATGTTTCCAAATCATTTGATGGCTTCATTAGAAAAATACCTTTGAACAACACAGCATCGACACCCCGGAAACGCTTCCCGTGCATTTGAGTCACAAAGTTCAGGATGACAGCAAATGCCAGATTTTCAGCTCTGAGGAGCATCAGGGGTATTTTGGAACCACATATTATTTCATAAGCACACCAAGGCTACAGAATAAGTTGTAAGTTGGAGCAAATCATAGTCGTGAAGATGGTGATGGATAAAAGTGAATGCCCATGCAAAATATAAACGTTTGTTCTTTTCATCTTTGTTTGAAAGTTATAAGTATAAGCTTTTGTTCTATTCATTTTTTTGTGGTATGGTACGGCAGTGCAACTGTCGCCAGACAATTATGTGAGCATCACTAGAGAGAGCCTTTGACTCCACCCACATATTGGAAGGCACAAGTACTTGTTTTGATTGGGCAGAAGTTGGATGCTTCTACAAAAATGTACTTGTCCTCCACACAAAAATGTGCCTGCTCTCCACACAGCTGTGATAATTTTGTTTATTTATTCAGCTGCCTGAATTCAAACTTCCAGTGGCACACATTCAACACTGTTATGCCATTAAAGTGTCTTAGGTGACTAGATATTGTATGGTGTTTTTCTCTGGCAGCAGCATAGATAGGAGCAGGACAGTCATTAACATATATGGATGTTTAGGTCTGGCTTGACAGAGCAACTCTCACCTGCCCTTTTAACCTACACCAATATGTATTCTACAGTTCTTTCATTACACACAAATTCAAATTTCTTCCACATCCCATTTACTTGTAATGTTTCACATGACCATACAACATTTCTTTGGAGCCAGAGCTATTAGCATGCCAATGCTTGTCTGTTGTTGTGTTCCACAGTTTCAGCAGCTTCAGGCAGCCGCTGGTCAGCACGGGGACCATCTGAAGAGCAGTAAAACTGAGATTTCTGAGCTGAACCGGGCAATCCAAAGACTGAAAGCAGAAATTGACAGCGTGAAAAAACAGGTATATATGTCTTGCCTAGCTATTATCACATGCACCATTTTCATAGCAGTCTTTACAGTCTTTGATGATGAAGACTTCACTCTGCACATATTATGCTACATGTTCAAGTATGTGAGTTTTTTCCTGTGCACTAATTAAATCACTGCTCAGGCAGAGAAAGGTGCTCTCCTCAAATGCATACGTAGACTCCGGTGGAAATAACTTTAAAGAATACGCTGGGGCAGTCTAACTCCGTCCTTAAAAGCCTTGTCAAGTGGCTGCACGTCTTCAGAGATCTAAAGGTCCATTTCTTTAGGATAAAACTTCCTACTAGTTCTAGATTAACGGTTTATTCACACCCTTAGAATGCCAACAGAAGAAGAAACAGTCAAATGATGGAGCTCAATAAGCAACTAGAAAAAAGTTAATATTGATCATTTATAGGAAGCGCCCCTGACTGGGGGTAATAAAGATGCACCAAGATGTCAATAGCAAGTGCAGGCCTTTCTAGTTACCTCTACCTCTGATAAAAAGGGAATCACAGTAATACTGTCCATCCTTGGGCACGTGTTTAGAACTATGATTCACTAAACTTCACCCAGCGGCAGAAGGATGAGGATATCAGGCTTGTGCAACCCTAGCCAATCATACATGGAACTCATAACAGTGAGAGGAAGTCTCCAGATAAGACATTGGCTACATTGTACTATGAAACTTACGTATTCAGGAATTACACCTACCAGATATTAGTTGTAAAGGTGGTAGCAACCTGATAACGTTAAAAGCAGAAACACTCTAACTGATGTGCTCTACTTTTGTCCAGATTGCCAAACTGCAGACTAGTATTGCTGAGGCTGAGGAGCGCGGTGAACTTGCCCTGAAGGATGCCAGGGCAAAGTTGGCGGAGCTGGAAAAAGCACTACAGAAGGCCAAGGAGGAGATGGCTCGCCAGCAGAAGGATCACCAGGCGCTGATGAGCGCTAAGCTAGCCCTGGACATTGAAATTGCAACTTATAAGACCCTGCTGGAGGGAGAAGAACACAGGTGAGTGAACTGTGACAACGTGGAAGTGATCAATTAAATTGTATTTTAAGATTTTCCTTGTGGTCTGCTTCTGAAAATTATGTTAAAAGTCAGGTGACTTTAGAAGACCACACATGTGCCCCAGAACGGCCTTGTGCTGGTAGTAGCGTTCATTTCAAATGTTATTAATAGTAATTTGACCTGAGTTTTTCAAGCTAGCACATGATTAATAGCAAGGTATCATCAAGAAGAATACATGAACATCCATGTAGATAAGTCACTATTACTTCCTGAATAAGAGGTGAAAGGATTCCTCCTACTGGTAAACTTCAAGCAAACGTCTGATAACTACAAAAGAAACAAGCATTTGCAATGCAATAGGACTCACATTTGCTTGAGTTAGAGTTATTGGTGTTGTAAATGCATAACTGGACTTTTCTTGCCACATAAATTGGTCACCCCTGCAACATAATGTGATCCTCTCTGCCACATAATTCCAGTAGCCCTGCATATAACTAAAACATTTCCCTTTACCTTCTTCCTCTATCTGCAGCAAAAAATGAAAATATTGCCATTATTTAATATATTCTGACTCTAGACTATAAAAGGTCGTATCTTGGGAGCTTAGTCTAGGTGGGGCTATAAACGGAGAGGAGGGCAGCAAGCTTGGTGCTGTGCTTTAGCAGACAGCTGAGCATCACTTGAGGAAAGAGGGTCCGTTTTAGTGCTTGCAGAGGACTCAGAAGAGGTTAGACGATACTGGAAGTACTTATACACTAAAAAAATCCCTCTAATCAAACTATGTTTTCATTAGCCTGATAATATTCTAGTCCAGTCATGAATACTTCAAATGTAACAAACATGTAAATATATTAGTTGATCCACTATTTATTTCATTCAGAGGTAACGCTTTTAAATGTTTTGGAAAAGATACATTCCAGTCTTTAGGAGAAACAAAACACATTCTATACTTATATGAAGAGTTTTAAGAAATTATTAAACATGACACATCTTAACATTGTCATTGGCGCTTTAAAAGCGGCAAGGACATAAACCACTTGTTAGAACTTCAAAGCGGCATTGGCCGCCATGGAGCGCGAAGGGGAGAGAGAAAGAAAAAAGAGGTGAGCACACACAAAAGTTTATGGGTGATCGTGCAATAATACATGCAACAGGGTCAGTCTGCAGGTGAAACAAAACATAGACTCAAAGACGGGACACACATAAAAGGTTTTTCAACGACATCAAGGGATTTTTGAAAGACAGGCCGGGTGGTTAAAGCCCACAGAATAGATTAAAACAGGTTGAAAAGCAGCGCTTACGCAATGCTATGCTCGACCCTTTTAAAAGGGAGTGGCTGAACTTTTAGAGGAAACAATTTCTGGGTCAATGAAATTAAATATCCATCCTTTATCAAATTTGAAAGAGTATGAAGAACCAATGTGTAAGGGAGTTGCACAAAGGACTCTGAATGAAGTTTGGATCTAAATTAGTAAATTTACTTTCAATAACATACACCTCATACAACTCGGTGTACTTAAAGGCTAAAGAATGCACCTTGTATATTGACGCTGTCATGAATCTCTAGTTCATATGTAGCTGCGCCCTATGCACCATATCTCTCTGAACTCTATGATAATCCCTGTACCAAACCAATAATTTAATGACACTTCATCCGAATTATTATCATTTTACTGTGTTTTTAGTACAGTGTGGATAGCTGTTATGATGTGACCTCTGGGATATTATATAACAAAAAACACACAACCAAAAAGATGATCCTCAAAGGTCTGTGTGCTCATCCTCTTGTTCTCACCAATGTTCATTTTCTTTCTCCTACAGAATGTCTGGAGAGATTCAAAATGCAGTGAGCATCTGTAAGTATCTCAATTGTTTCTGGAGCAATGCTGCGTTTTGTACATTCTGTTGTAGGTTTCCAGAAAAGCTCAAGTGTAATTCTGATGTGCTTATTCTTGCAGCTGTGGTCAGCAGTGGTGGAAGTTACAGCTCTGGAGGAGGAGGCGGAGGATATGGCGCTGGAGGCAGTGGATTTAGTGGTGGCAGCGGAATTGGTGTGGGAGGCGGCAGTGGTGGATTCAGCGCTGGTGGTGGCAGCGGATATGGTGTGGGAGGCAGCAGTGGTGGATTCAGCGTTGGTGGTGGCAGTGGATATGGCTCTGTGAGTGGTGGAGGATATGGCTCTGTGAGTGGTGGAGGATATGGCTCTGGGGGTGGGGGAAGTATTGGTGGATCAGGCGGAGGAGGCAGAGGCAGCTCTGGGGTGGCAATAGTCCAAACAACCTCGCATAGTTCTTCAAGGCAAAAGATGTATTAAATGTAGAGTGCTGAATGGTTTCTCACCAACTGTTAACAATAAGCTCACTGTCTTATGACGTCAACACATGCAATCCTTTTTGTCTGTCTCTCCCTACTGAAAACTCACAAAATATGCCTCTGGAGTCATATTTTACACCAGCTTCACCAGAAAAGTGATAAATTGTTTAGATCCTCAAGCCATGCTTATAAGATTGAATGGTACTATTGATAATTGTAAATTCCACCCATGAAATCCCACTTGGGAGAGGAAAGGAACTCAGCTCCTGGAAACAAACAATTTTTTACACACATGCTGTTTTGTTGCTAAGTCTTGGTCTCCTTCACTGAATCTCTTTCCCGGGTCACTATAGGTGTCGGCTTTAGGACGATAATCTTCACTCTTTCTGTACAATATCTTGTTACCCAGGGTGTTTTACGGTCAGTTACCATGACAGCTTTTTGTGAAAGCTCTGCAGGTTGGAGTAAGGTGAAATGATAGGTCCAACTTCGACACAGTATTAGCTATGCACAAATGAACCACAGTTACAAATCAGATGCAAACTGATTAGAGAAAGCAAAACAAAATCCCACCCTTTTGCATGGTCTTAGGTTGAGATCCTTCCATTCACATCGGAGACAATCATAGCCTTAGTACAGACAAGAACCTCTTTTATATAGAAAAGAAAACATATGCAATGGGTGACAATATTTTCTTGACCCACCATACCACAGAAACTAGTCCCTCTCTGAAATCATAGCTCTGTTGTTGGCCAATGTACTTCTAGTAACTGTGTGTAGCAGTATTTTCCACGGAGACTTATCTTCAACAATGTTGGGGCCTCGTGTATGTTAACTATCATGCATATGCTGCACTTCTTATCAGGCGCTACAAGCAGTAATCTTTTGAGTAGATTGTGTAACCTGTGCTGAGTGTATACCAAAGCCATTTTATCACCTGGACTGTACACTACCACCTACTCGACATTCTTGTATTATTATAACTGTTACGTACGCTAAACTCCTGCCTGTGGTTTGCATTCTTTCTTGGGTCGTTTTCTCTGCCTGGCATACAGCTATTAAACTATATATGTCACAAAATCCACTTGTGTTGTCAAGTTGTTTTCTAAAGTCTTATGTTGTATATTACACAAAACTGATTATTCGAATGGATTAAAGGGATTCAACTGAAAGTTTATTTCATGAAGAAATAGGGACTGAAATACTATGGGCTTGATTAAGGGTATCAGTTATTGAAGCATGTGGACCGTTACAGTATAACATAACATTTAGTTGGTCACATAGTTACGCATTGACCTTCCCTACATGGAGGTTTATGTTAGATATGGGATGCAGGCATTAGTACCCATATGTCTGAATCCTCAGTTTGATTGATCGATTCATTCTAGTGTTGATTCAGATACCTACTAACATCGACTAGTCTTAAAGTGTAAATAGGAACTATTAAATACATTTCAGACTTTTTTGTGTTTATGAAGTTTTGAAGACATCCCGCCTGTACATATCTATCATTGTAAATTTTGCACACTCCTGCACCTTTTAGCACTATGCCATCTGCACCTAATTTTACTTTTTGTATGTGATGAACTACACCTATTTTGGAGAACAAATGGAGTAAAATGTTTCTTGTACCAAGAGAGAAAGTTACATTGATTGCATCAGAAAAGATTTCCACTGAACCATTTTGTTTATTGACACTTTGTACCCTGGTTAATGGACATAAGTGTTAGGTCTTGTAAAATGTGATGCATAATCTAGGACCCAGTTGCGTGAAAGGAGGAGCATCAGCAGATCTTTTCCTCGAAGTGTCCCATTCCTTACATGATGAACAAAGCTCCTAACTAATTTGGTGATGCCCAGCCACAGAATTAAGTGGCAGATTTAAGATCCGCTAGCACCTCCTTGCACCACACTAGCGTAATTCTTTTCACAGTAATGTGGCCCAATGAGGCCACAATCACCACGCCAAATTTACAAAGTGGTTTAAATCATGCATTGCGCCACTTTATAAACCTTTGCGCTACATCGTGCCTGTGCCAGCCAAATGTCTGTAAAGGGGACATTCTCAAATTAGATGGCCGAAAAAATAGTGCAAAGAAATCTAAGAGATCTCTTTGTGACATTTTTCCAGCACTTTTAATGCCTTCTCAGAGCAGGTGTTAAAAGGAGGTGCACAATTGTTGACAATGGGCCTCAATGGGGTTTGCAGGATTAGCGTAAAAACATTTTATGCTAATCCTGCAATGCTCCGAAAGAGGTTCAAAACTTTTGACACTAGTTCCCTAACTACTGCCATGCTGCAACGTAGCTTAGATAGGGCACACACATGGTGGCGTTAGGGAGGTGCTAAGGGGGTGCAAGGAAAATGGCGCAGCAGTTGGTGCAGTACCACTTTCCTTAAATCAGGCCCTAACGCACTTAGGTGAGGCCTCCACAGTAAGGTAACATTGAGGTCTTGGTTAAAAATTTGAAAGACATATCTGGTTGAGCTAAAATCCGCAAAGAGAAATTGGAAAAAAAAAGTACTCCATGAAGTGCGTTGTGCCAATTAAAATGCACTGCATAGTTCACTGCCAGACAAGCCTGGACGAGCAGTGACCCACATAGCAGATGTTTTGGCAACATGAAAGACAGCCTTCTACAAAAGGAGGTCTAGCTCATAATATGGAAATGATTACAAAATTTATGCAATATGTTATTTATTTTGAAGGCAAATCTTTTGAATCAAAACACCCTCAAGTTACATTGTCAGAACAGGAAGAAGAACAAACAAAAGAGATGATGTTAGAAATAGAATTGTTAACATAGCTAGGTTCTCAAATTTGTAGAGAAAAGGCAGCAGTTCTTGGCACTCTGGTAAGTGTTGAGGGAGAGAGTTCCATAATTTTGTCCCACAGATGATAAATCCTATGCTGTCAAATAAGCAAAGTGATAAAAGTATTTTTGGAAGAACGAAATGATGTATGGGTGGAGTAGAAGGCCGTCAGGTCAGATAAGTATTTAGGACTCTCTTTTTGCGGACAGCTTTGTGGACGGAGATCAGAAATCACTCTGGCACTCGCATTTCCACGTTAAGGGCGATGCTGAAACCTCTAATATGCTGCTACAATTGTCTAGTTGTAGGCAAGAGTTCGAGTTACGGCTGTAATGTTGGTACTGAAAAGAAAGAGTTTCACCTTACAGATGCATTCCAGAGGGAAACGCCTGCAGACATTTGGGCGTTCATGTGATTTTCATTCAACAGGAGTGAGCCTAGAGTGACTCCAAGACTCTTACCCTTTTCAATATGTGAGATGGATAATGTGCGTTGCCTCCCTGAATATCTGTTTTAATGTATCCACCTGTTTGATGGTGTCATCCTAATGCTTACTTTTAGAATGTGTCTATTTTGATGGGGAGTGATCCTGTTGAGGAGGTAGGGGCGGGGGCTGTAAACAGTCAATATACAAAGTGAGACCCCTTGCACCCTAGATTTGTGAAAGAGTTATATAGGCTGTGTGATTATTCCACGCCTGCTCTAACAAGTGTTAGTTATTATTTTCAAAATTCGTTTTATGTGTCCTCACATATCTATACCTGCAAACTAACACTTCATACATTTAAATCAAGACATATTGGTAAATGATAACCTGATCGACACACATAAGTATTGTAAACAAGAAGCGTTCTTTCTTGTGTACATGTGGTCTGTCCACAACATGTATTCACATTGATACACAAAACGTAATGACACCACTGGCACTCTGACTAGACAATCAAATGAATGAAATGACTGTCCATCAAATGCAATTACACATTCACATAGGGCCAGATGTATCATCACGGCCTTTTGCAATTCGGAAATAGCGATTTTTAAGAAATCGCTTTTTCCGACTCGCAAAGTGCCATGTATCACATTTGCGAATCGGTAATAGCAATTTCTTAAAAATCGAATCGAACAAGAAATCTCAATTTTGGTAATGCAAAACTCCAGGGTGTTGGGGGCCTAAGGCCCTCTCTGCTGCACCCCAACTTTTTTGGGGGGGACATGTAAGGTGCACACAAGTCGCAATTTGCGACTCTCTAAACAAGGTCGCAATTTTAAGGAATTGCTATTTTAGCGATTCCTTAAAATTGCATTCAGAATGTATTTCATACATTCTGAAATGGCATTTTGCATTCGCAAACGGCTATTCGCACCGTTTGCGGATGCAAAATGCTTTCATACATCTGGCCCATAGTGCTTTTATATCTATGACAACAAAGATAAGTATCCCACATGCATATTAACATAGTGCTTTTTTTCAGCAGAGATAAGTGTTCAAAATAAATACTTTTTAACACGAGTATACATTATTGTTCTCCTAGTGTGCGGTTGCAAGTATAAAATGAGGCCCTGCGTGATTTAGGCACAATGTTTCACCCTTATTCAGTTGTCTGAGAGGTATGAATCTTCTCAGTTTCTGTCTTTTGGCTATTATTGGCCTGTGTGGGTGTGCGTCTCCTCAGAAAACACTTTATTATGCCGACATGTTTCGACCTTCTTTGTGGCCCTGATAGTTAATTAGTGAAGGTCTTCCTCAGGCTTTACAAACTCTTGTGCAGAACACATATAGAGTATTCATGGGCCAGGGTTTAAAAGGTATCTTCCCAAAGGAGATCCTAGTGGTGAGTTGTCAGTGAAAAGGCAGGTGGGCTGCTCTGTGTGGAGGAGTTGGCTTTTGTATGAAGAAGGACTGTTTCCTTTTTCTTAAGATGGGTCCTGTTAAGGAGACCTAGCAGCTACATTTTGCAGTAATGAGGTCTCATATTGTACAGTGTGCGCCCAGTGCTTTTCAATATGTCTTCTTTCTTTTTGCTTTCAACAATCAAAGCCTACAGGTGGAGCATTCCACCCGCCTTTTCACCTGGGACCATTACAACCCTTTTGTCAGCAGTTCTGTACAGTTATGGACCTGAAGTGCCAAAATGCAGTGTTGTTAAATTCATTGCAATATGCTCCCCACTCTTACTCTGAAAGGTCTTGGTTAGCTAACAGCTGCAGATGGGATGGGAGGGAGTGAGGTCCCACAAAGAGAATGAAATCATGTGCTCACTATTCCAAAGTCTAGACCAAAGAAACACCAAAATGAGCAGCTTCTGCCGCTGGTCCCAGCGTTCGGCCAGACATGGTTGGACCGCATGGGGAATTTGACTGGAGTGCTACTTCTAAATAGGATGCCTATATTTTCAAAAGCCTCTGGAATCACTAGGCTTTACTGATATCATTGGTCATTAAGTGACCCACTACTTGACTGATGGTGTTATCTTTACCTGCAGATAGAAAATACTTGGCAGTCTAGTGTATTAAATCCTCTTTGTTTGAACGACTGATAAGCAAAACTCTTAGAGGATCTCAAGTTTGAGGGTCTATATCACACTGTGCATACTCCTTCGATGGTACCCCGATGAGACAGTCATCCAGGTATGCATAGCACTGGATTATCTGTTATCACAGGAAGTCTGCCACCAGGCTCAAGATCTTGGCAATGACCTCGCAGGCCTCATCTTAAACGTTTGCCACCGGTTTCCCTTTAGAAATTAGAAACAGTTCCTATGTTTATTCAGTAGGAGTCTTGGAAATAGGCATACAGAATATCCAAGGAGCAAAGCAGTAGATATCTGCCAATACATAAGCCAAAGTCAGGGAAGGAATCAGTTTTTAGTTTAACGAATTAATATGGAACAAAGACTTCCTCCCATTTTTTTCTTCCGAGAATGTGTCAGAAGTAGTGTCGCTGTCCCCTTCCTGGGCAAGTTAACCCAGCCTGATTGCGCTTAAAAAAAGCCTGTGTACATGATTGTGAAGTTATTTGAATGCACTTTGGTACAGAGACATAGCCTCAGAGCAAAGAGGAATTATGGTCAAAGTTGTGCAAGAGTTGTTGAATACCTGATTATGATGGCATTGGTGCTGTTGTGCCACTGGGGAGACTACCTGGAAGGGGCTGAAAGACTACCTCACTGCCAGGAAGAATGCTCAATACTGTGCCCAGGGACCAAAGTCATATATTAACCCCCTGATTCTCTTCCTGGTAATAAAACTCGGCACACCCTTAGGAATAGGTGCATCTTTACTGTGCATGCAAGAAACAAACCTCATCGGGGATCTAGTACTGACCGTAATTCTAAGTGCAGCATGCATCATATTTCTCTATACTACGCACAAATACTAGGCATTCAAGGATATGACCTAGGCTTATCTACAGGAACTTGCTTAGCATAACCGAAGAACGTTACACATGACACCACTGGGCAGAAAGGAATGAAGGTTGTGAGGCTATGTTTACACACAGCACAGGGGAAGTGCTGTATATTTTTTATGTATATGAGAAGCAGTTTCCTGTTCAATTAGTAGCTGGCAGGAATACTCACAGGATCCAAAAGGAAAAAAGCAAGAACTAAGGATCATGTCTAAATTCTGAGCCTAAACAATATTTTCTTATCATACAGTTGTTTTGGCTCTTGATTAGGATGCATTGTCATTCTTTACTTTCCAAGCCCGTTTTCTCTCTGTACAGCAGCAGATCATGCTCTGGAAGGGACTGAGCACTCGCCAATAAAAGATAATCTTTTTTTAGAGCGGCAGGTAGAACTTAGTATATATGGGGAGCATATAATTAGGCAAATATTTCCCAACCAACAGAACACTGCAAATGGTTTGAGGGTTTAAAGGAGCCCTGAGCTAATAGTCATTCAATAGATGACCTCCCTCAATGCGCAGATCAGCTGCTACCACTGAAATGTATTTTTGTAGGATGAATGGATGATGAAATTATGTTGAAGGAGCAATGTATCAAAATGAAATGCTGACCTCCCACTAAAAAGCTGAGATATTTCAAATGATATTCCCTGAAGAGAATCAGTTTGTGTGCTTCATTTAGTTACTGAATACAGCAAATGGCACTATGAACAGAAACTGGTTAGATCCTAAAGCGTTAGGATAAGTCATAATGCACAAGTTTTGATTCAGTTTCATAAAACATCGGAATATGAAACCAAGAACCCCTATATTTCTTCGGACCAGTTGGTGGCTTCCAACAGAAGAAATCTCTGAACTCCTTCAAGCGGTTCTCATGTTTACTTAATTGAGGAGGTTAGCATAGGTGAAATCGATGCAACGATAAGTAACATTATTTTAAATGCTCACAACTCAAAAAACCTTAGATACGAGTTTACTGATAAAAGAAGTGCGGTAACCAACCACCCAAAAAAATATAAGCTTCTACAGATAGAAAAGGCATTCCCTTGCAGGCGTGAATTTAACTTCATGGAGCAGTCTTTAGTGGCAGAGGATGAAATTCACGTTTCCTAGAAAAAAAGCGAATTAAATGTTGCCAGTTGCTAACTTTGAAACAAGATGTTCCTATCAAAGGTTGAAACAAGATGTTCCTATCAAAGGTTGAAATCTGACATCACAGCGATTTCCTAATATAAGTAACGCCCTAAACCAGTCATACCTTGGTCATAAGGGTGAACAATTATACTCAGAAAGTCCATATTCACATAAAGCATATAATATAACTCTTCAGCCAAATTTTGGAGAAAATATTATCCCTCATCAAAATCATATTATGTTCTAGAGACTGAAAAACAGACAGGTCGAGATAGAAGACGTGACGTAGAGCTTACCGTTTTAGGAAACAGCTGCCATGCCTGATGATGAAGATTTAGACTTATTTCCTAGATATCATTTTACTTAAGGCCTTTCTTTTTAATAGGTTTGTCAAGGAGTTTGCATGAAATAATATAAGTAGTGACATTCTGTGCCTGGTCAGGAGGCAACAACTGGTAGTGCCTATCCAACTCCTAAATAGAATAGAGTATAGAAGAACAAAGAAGCACAACAAATCCATAAAAAGTAGAGAGACCACAACCAAGATGAAGGTAAGCAAACACAGCCAGAAGGCAAGGTCTGGTCACATAAGCTCTCGCCTGTCAGTGTGTATGTGTTATATAAAGTTTAAATAGTAGAACAGAATCAATTATATAGTGTAGAAGGAGTTGGGATTGGTACAAATCTAGGACAGAAAGTGTAGTTGTCTGGTAAACATATTTCCTTGACTTAATCACAACCTCTTCCACATTAAATAACTTCTGTGATACCCATAGAGAGTCTGGGCCTCATTATGAGTGTGGCGGTCCGAGGATGGCCATACTTGTGTTGACTGTCGGACTGCCGCACTCCGGGCAATTTGACTGCCCAATTACAACCCTGGTGGGCAGACCCCCAAGGAACCACCGTCTCTGCCGGGAACATGGTTCCCGACATGGTGACGGCGGTCGGAGTTGTTCTTAGCCAGGGTGGTGCTAAGCTCAGCGCCACCTGGCTGATTACAGTCCTTCTTACAGCAGAGAAGAGCAGCAGTCCTTCTGTGTCTTACACAGGTTGAGGGGTGTACTGCAAAAAGGGTCTGAAAGTCCAATATGTAAACCTGGTGCCAGCTTTGAGGTAGGAGAAGGTTCTGGAGGTTTACACCCTCAGAGGTGCTTGGATGTTTTTGCCTCGCTCCTCTGGCCCCAGCTTGTCTGGGGCACAAAAGGGTAGTGTCAAACCCTTTGTGAATGTGCTAGAGCAGAGTCTTTGTGATGTGCAAATGTGGTAGGTGATGGCTCTGCCTCCCTATCAAGTCAGAGATGACCCATTCTGCCAACACTTATTTGCCCTTTGTCACACTGCCTGGGAGCAATACACAAAAACCAACTACTGGCTACACCTAGTTATGTGACCCAGGATACAGGCTTAAGGCACCACATGGTTAGGACAACAAAATGTCCACTATCGAAAAGTAGCCTTTGACCATTAAAGGTACTGCTTTTAAAAATAATATTTATCATTTATGAAGATATGGGGTAGCATGCAATGGTTTTCTGGACCACTGCCTGCTCTTCTGATTGATAAAGGAGAAGATTGGGTCAGAGCCTTCAATTTTACAGGGCATTCAATGTTACTATATTTATTTATTTATTGTGTCAACCTCCCAGACAGGCCATACAATATACAATACAGATTAAACATAATTTATTATTTAATTACATAATAGTTGCAAAACATCGACTTTCCTAAAAAGGACAAAAGCTGTCTTTCTTCTAAAACACTATAGGTAATATGCTTCCACGAAAGTACAGGTGCATAGCCATCGGCCGGCTTTAAAGCACTGGTACCTTAAAAGTGCATTGCTTGCGGTTCGACAGAATGATATCTAAAATAAACGATCACAGTAATAATTAAAAAATTAATCCATTAGAATCCTAAAAACACAGCAGTGAAATGCACTTACTGTCTTCCTTCACCACCTGTCTGCCTTTTCAAGAAAGATCTCATAACATTGTTATTTATATAGCATCTTTTTAGGTACTCTTAACACCAAGATGCTGTTGAATGTACATGTGAACAATCAAAAAATACACAAGACAATTAGCTGTAGCTCATATTCAAGCTTTCATCCATTTCACTATATTGGGTTGGAACACAATCTAGTAGATCGCTGAAGGAGTGACTTATGGCCTGATGTAGAGCATGGCAATTAGATCACTCTGTCACAAATGTGACAATATCCTGACCTTAGTACAAGAGCCATAGTCCATACTGTACTTGTATTAAGGCTGGCAGACTATCTTTCACATTTGTGATGGAGTAACTGTCCATCAAACTCTAAATCAGACCCTTAGTAAGTATAATAACCCCATAAATTTAAAATCCATTCTAAACAGGTAAATCCTCTTTATGGACTGGTGAAGATGTGTTTCTACACAGCTACAATTAGCTTCCAGTAAAACATTGATTGGTGTCTTTAAAAGCTATATAAAGGCGATTATAAAGTAAACAAAAAATACAAAGTGATTAATTAGATCTTAAAATACTGCTTTAGGGAAGAAATAAAAAGTGGTGTATTCTTCCAAAGTAGTAATATCAAGAAGGATGAGAGAAAGTTGGACGTAAGAGGTTCTAGATGAAGCATTACACATAGTTATGCTCTTAAGTACCCCAAGTGCTCATTTCTATAAATATGATAAATAAGTAATTAAATACATCTAGGGTTCGAAAAACCGAGAAAGCCATAAAGTATACACTGGATACAGGAATCAAAAATATTCCTTCTCCAAAGAAGCATAGACATTGAGGGCCTGATTCATTAAGGTAAATTACGTTCTTGAGTACGAATACACTTTGTAGAAGGTTTACTACTTTCACTATTCCCACAACAAAAGTGTCCGATACATGCCTCCACCCACAGAGTAAAGCAATTGGCTTGCTCTTGTGTGACTGATGTCCCTTTCTAAACTGCTCCCTCACCTTCCCTAAATGATTCTTACTCCCCCATCCCATTCCCCTTAGGAGTAAGTGTGCCTCTCTTCCCACCTCTCCTGTGCCCATCCCACAAATACTACTAAAATCCACACTTACATGTGGAGGAGACTCCGTAGTCCAGGCGGAGAACTTCACACACACAAGCATAAGCAAAACGTAAATATAGTAGCACATTTTGTAGTAGGACAAAACATACTGTAGATTTCAGTTTAAGAAGCAGACACAGGGTGTATTGGGAAAAAAGAAGGTATCACTACACAAATAATTCAAGGAGATATTCTCGCCACATTAATACCCTCATTTGACTCGAAAGGTAGTAAAAGTCAGACGAACAAATCTAGGGCACAGTTGCAGCTAGGATGGAAGCCAAAATATAATTTGTTCAGAGACTCAGAGTATCAAATAAAAAATCGTTTAAAGAAGATGATTGAAGCTCGTCTATATACCACACTCTTGACTTTCCCTTTCTGCACATCTCAACCCTGCACATCCCCTAAGAATGTTTCCAATACCCTAAGTGTTGAAACTACAGAAAGACTCTAATGAAATTCATATAAAACAAACTAGCTAAATCCTAATGTTACAAAATGTAAATGTTTTCACTGGACGTGTTCACTCTTCTCTGGTACGTCCAGACCTAACGCAATTGGATTCTCACCAACCTTCTGTTATCCCTTGTCTTTTTTGCTGCTTTGTAAGTTCTTCATATGGTTGATTTTAGCTTTTGTATGATATGGTCAAATTGACCGAGTAAAAAAATAATACACGTGTCTCAACAGACAGCATATAGGAAACGTGTTTAGAGGCTTACTCAGTGTGTAGGGCATTGCTTATTTTGTAGAGTTGGACCAAAGAAGCTACAAATAAATATTCACACTGAGAAATAAGAGAAAAATAAAGTGACTCGGGTTGTGTGAAATAAAGAAAATGAGCCACTCACGGTTTCTTACACACACATACAATCCTGTTGTCAGATTGGACCCAGAGCACAAAATATGAAAGGGAATAAAACATGATTTCAGTCCCTAACATATTAGAGCAGACACATTGCCCAGAATTAGGGGGATATTTATACTTGTTTTGCGCCGAATTTGCGTCATTTTTTTAAATGCAAATTTGGTGCAAAACTAAGTATTTATACTTTGGAGCTAGACCTGTCTAGGGCCAAATTTATGGAGTTAAAGTCATTTTTTGGACGTGGAAACCTACTTTGTGTCAATGAGATGCAAAGTAGGTGTTCCCGTGCAAAAATGACTCTAAGACCCTAGCGCCTTATTTATCCTTCCACGCAAAAATCACGCACGGTGGGAAGGAGGGGTCAAAAAATAGCGCAAAGCTTGCTTTGCACCATTGTTTAACGCCTGGGTCAGGGCAGGCGTTAGGGGACTTGTGGGCCTATTTCCATGGTGTTCCACCATGGAATAAGCCCACACGTGCCCTCCCCAGGCCACCTCGACACCCCCACCCACAGAGGACAGCAGAGGATGGGGGACCCCATCCCAGGTAAATATAGGTAAGTACAGGTAAGTATTTTTTTTAAGTGCCATTGGGGGCCTTGAAATGGGCCCCTCTACATGGCACTGGGCGCAATGGCCATGCCCAGGGGACCCTCGTCCCCTGTGCTGGCCATTGGGGTGGTGGGCATGACTCCTGTCTTTCCTAAGACAGGAGTCATGTCGAATGGATGCTTTTGCATCAGAAATGACTCTAGGAAGGTTAGAGTAATTTTGTTTTACACTGACCTGCCTAAGGTCATTTTGCAGTGCAAAATCCCCTTCTTCCATACCGCCAGCCCCACCCCACTAACGTCATTTTTTTTCTGCTAGCCTACCCTTTGCACCAGCTTGCACCATTCCATAAATATGGGGTCCCGGCTGATGCACAGAAATGGTGCAAGCCGGCGCTAAACCTTTTGATGCAAAACTGCGTTAGTGCAGTTTTGCACCAAAAAGTATAAATCAGGGCCTCAGTGTCATAAATTTTAAAGGCATGTATATAGAAAAATCAGAAACTATATTCTGAATGCTCCTGACCCAAAGTCCATGGAAGGTGAATCAGTTTGTACCCTCTCTCGAATTACTATTTACATATTTGCCACTGACTAATTGATTTATCTCAAGCAGATGTTATTATTATAACTTTTCCACTAAGTAAAACATACATAGTGCCATGCCCTCAAACATCACAGAAAAACACACCTTTGAAGGTGTAATGTTGCAGAATTGAAGTCCATCCTACTGAAATCATAGGTCGCTTAAGCTTTGAATGTCATACAGAAAGCAGAATACAAATAGTGGACGTTCTTTACTTTAAAGTGCGCTATAGCCCAGCAGAATTTAAATATCTTTTGTTGGTACACACCTCAAAATCGCCCTGGCCTAGGCATGTATCCCACTGGCCCACACCATTGTCACAATATGTAATATACGCCTCTCAGTGCATCAGTGAGGCAGCACGTACAGAAGGTCACTTACTTGACTTGATTTTAGCTTCTACCAAGAGTATTACAAATATACACATTGTATCAGTCCTCTGGTCATCAACATCCAAATCCATTTCTCAGTAAATCATTCTGCAGTTTCTTTCTGACCCCACTGGAGCTTGTGTGAGTTAGTATAAGGTCATCTTAGGTATCGTTCTTGATGATTTGCATGCGATCAATGATCTCATTGCCTCTTGGTATATTCAGCTATTCTTTCAAATAAACCTAACTGCCATCTTGCTGAATACTATTATGAAACCCCACTTTAACTAAGCTGTGTGGTAAGAAATTCAAAATATGTAATCATCAGTTCACCTTCGAAGTCGAGGCAAAAGCCACTCACATGACTGCCCTAAAGCGTTATAAGTCATGTTTATTCCACGACAAGTTTATCACTTAACATGCGCTTAAATGAGTTCTTCCTCTAGCTCAACCTAGGAATATTTTTCAGTTGCAATGGATTGTATGCCATCTACTAGCACCCAGACACTGATACTCTCATACCAGGGTTTGATATCCAATGGCTTGGAGTCTCATTTCGTGAGCAGCATTTTCTCACGTTTATGATCCTATTCATGCCTATCCTGGCCTTCTAACATCTGTGCCCACAGTCATGTCCCGTCTCATTACATTGGAAGTACATGTCAGTCGCATACACTTGTGGTTTATATCCGGCCCAGCTCAAGATCCACCTTCTGTTCCATTGATAGTGGTTTCAGAGGCTGCCACAGTGACAGTAGTTACCAGCTCTGTACTTACCTTGTTCATATCTGGCTATGTTTCCAGCTACTTAGTGGTGCGATTACACTGTTATAACAAAGGAAACTACAAACCCATCATCCTTGTACCAGCTATCAAAATATTTAATAGGGTTGTGGTTAATAAGACGGCTTTCTGATAGGCTGGAAGCATTTGGTTTTCCAGAGAGGTCTCAGACATGTTTTGACACTAGGAAGAGGACCGGGGTTGTCTGGTACAGGTGTTGGGTGAGATGTGAATTATGTAAGCCTTTAGGGTCTGTGTATGGACACTACGAGTAGGCCTCCTCGCGGCATTACCTCCATTGTTTTTGCAAGCAATACCTGCCTTTCTTGTTGGTGTGAACCCAGCCTCTGACCTTGCTAGTTTATCAATGTCCTTTACGTATTGATTGCTGTGGAATATCATAAGACTTCTTCCTCTATTCCATTCTTTTCAATGTTTCTCTGACGCCTCTGTTTGCATGGATCAGGACCTTGTCTTATCATGCATGAATGACACTCAATTGATCTAAGGCCTGACTAGTACACCACCAATGCTGCCGGTCGCCTCTATCAATGTCTAGAATCAAAGCAACAAGGGATATCAAATAATGTTTTGCAGTTACACACTGACAAGAATGAGATCCTATGATATTTGACCTTTAGTGGCCTACAGATTCTCAGCTTTCTGACGGCCTTATACATGACTGCAAGCTCCGAAAAACATACTTTCTTACGTTTATTATATAAAAGCAATCTCATCGGTATGGGTAATTGGTATCGAGCTATAAGGCTAAATAATCCAAATAATTTGGTGGAGTAACAATTGATTAAATTCAGCTGAAATATTGGCTGTTCGATCATCAAGTCAGAATGGAAATATATTTCAGTACTGGGGCATAAAACCCTGCGGGCTGACAATTTTAGAAGAATGGGGATGTTTTAAAAATGATTGGCCTATTACATACTGTTGTACTTGACCCTTTTTGCAGGGCATCCCCAATCTTTTCACCTCCTCCCTCCTATTTTTTCACAGCTTTTCTTTTTGCCTTTAGGACTCTGGGCACTTTACCACTGCTAAACAGTGCTAAAGTTCATATGCTCTTTGTGTAAATTGTATTGTTGATTGGATTTCCGTGATTGGCATATTTGATTTAGTAGTAAGTCCCTAGTAAAGTGCACTAAAGGTGCCTAGGGCCTATAAATCAAATGCTACTAGTGGACCTGCAGCCCTGGTTGTGCCACCTACATTAGTAGCCCTGTAAACATGGCTCAGATCTGCCACTGCAGTGTCTGTGTGTGCATTTGTAAACTGCAAATTCGACATGGCAAGTGAACCCACTTGAAAAACCTATACCTTCCCTTTTTATACATGTAAGTCACCCCTAAGGTAGGCCCTAGGTAGGCCCATGGGTAGGGTGCAGTATATGTTAAAGGTGGGACATGTACATATGTGTTTTACATGTCTTGACAGTGAAATACAGCCAAATTCAGTTTTTACTGTTGCAACGCCTATCTCTCTTATAGGTTCAAATGGGTGCTGCCTTTAAATATTATTAAAGCGCAGATTCCCTTTCGGAGTAGATAGACATGTGGAGTTTAGGGTCTATGAACTCACAATTTAAAAATACATCTTTTAGTGAAATTGGCTTTTAGGTTGTGTGTTTGAAAATGCCACTTTTAGAAAGTTGGCATTTTCTTGGTTAAACCATTCGGTGACTCTGCTTGTTTGTGGATTCCTTGTCTTGGTCAGTTTGAGAGTTGAGCTGTTTGCACCTCTCCTCTAGACAGTGACACAAAGGGAGCTGGGGTGTGGCCTGCATATCCTGATGGGCCATCTGGGCGGAGGGGAGAAGTGGTCACTTACACCTGAAAGGGCTGTGCTTGCCCTCACACAATGCAGTTTCCAACCCCCTGGTGTGTATCTGGTGCCTGGCCTGGGCAAAGCAGGATCTTGAAAGCAACAGAGAATTCTCTTTGAAGTAGACCTACTTCAAAGGCAGGAAGGGGTATAAGAAGAGCACCCAAAACCCCTTAAAATCAGATCACTTATGGAATCAAGAGGAACCTCTGCCAAGGAGAAGAGCTGAAGGGCTAAGGATAAGTGCTGCCCCTGCTTGTGACTGTGCTTTGTTGGGCTATCTTGCAGTTGCTGCTTCTGCCCATGAAAGGGGACAAAAACTGGACTTTGTGGTATATTCCTGCTTGAGAAGAATCTCCAAGGGCTTGGACTGAGCTTGCCCCCTGTTCTGAAGTCTCAGGTCTATCAAAGACTTCTTCTACCAGCACCTGGACTCTCTGCTGAGACTCCTGCACTGCCAAGTGGTGCCCTATCCAGTCCCTGGACCCTTGAAAGGAGAAGCTAGTGAAAATCCAAGAAAAACGACTTTGGACTACTCAGGACCGATGCCGCTGCCGAATCCCGTGACGCCACCTGCAACTGAAGCCGTGGTCCTTGCTGAAGTGCGACGACCCTCGCAGGCACGACACTGCTGCAGCCCCACCAAAGTCCGCGACTCCATAGAAGTCGCCGCACCTCGTCATGACTGCCGGTTATCAACTCTGTCTGAAGTGCGCGGATCCAGCGCTTTGCACCTCCGCCGCCTTAACCCCACCACTCTGCAGCAAAGACTCAGTGCTTTTTCGTGATGCTTCCGCTCCTTCGCCCCGTAGCACTGGAACCGACGCCACCTCGGATCCAGTGATGCCTCGATCCCCGACTTCGCGCACCAGCTTGTTTTCACCTTTCTTTAAGGTACTGTACCTGGGGGTCTGCATGACTCTGCACCCAGAGCCATTGGCTTCGGAGTGTTGGGAATGACTCCGTCACAATGCCATGTTATTGCCTCACATTTTATGTTTCTAAGCACTATTTTTGAGCTTAATCTTTAAAACTTCATAGCCTGAATTGTGTATGCTGGATTTTTGTTGTTTTGGTCTTGTTTTGTTTAGATAAATATTACATATTTGTCTAAACCTGTGTTGTGTCATTTTGTAGTGGTTTCACTGAGATACTGTGTGTGTTGGTACAAATACTTTACACATTGCTTCTGAAGTTAAGCCTGCTTGCTTGTGCCAAACTACGAAGGGGATGAGCGGGGGTTAACTGAGTGTGATTCTCCTTTACCCTGACTAGAGTGAGGGTCCTTGCTTGGACAGGGGGTAACCTGACTGCCAACCAAAGACCCTATTTCTAACACATACCACATAGGCTGCATAGAATGAATGCCACAATCCCGGATCAGTGTTTTCAAAGTAAAATAGACAGAGCGGGTGAGTGGTTAGTTGACTGGAGTGTAAACCTTAGTCAAGCAGCAACCACAATCCTAATCAGGGTACGGTAAACCCTAAATTAATCTTTGCTCACCCTCTGGTAGCTTGGTACAAAGCAGTCAGGCTTCACTTAGAGGCTGTCTGCAAAGTATTTGTGCAACACTTCAAAAAGTAAATCTGTGAAAGCACCACACAATAAGATACCACACCAAGTTAGAAACATAGAATTGACTTTAATAAACAGAACATAACCAAAATGACAAAAATCCAATAAGTAGAACTTGAGATACTGAATTTGAAAGTTTTTAGGTAAAAAAAATAGGGCTGCGAAGCATGAGGCGCTAACTGTAAATATCTGGTCATGCCGAACCAGGACAACGTCAAGATTTCAAACTAACTGCGATGAAGTCAGGCTGGCTCCAGGGACCCGATTATACCAGCTGAATAAAGGTACTTTATTCCAAGGCTGGGGAGCGTTGGATCCACATTGAAGATCCATCATGCAGCAAGGGCAACACATTGGTTTCGAGATACAGCAAGGCTGTGGTGCGAGGTTCTGTTGTGTCAATGTTGAAGATCATGTTGCCGGGCTTGTGATGCGAGGGCTGGTGTCCAGGATGCGTTGTGCAGTCAAGGCAATGTGTCGGTTCAGAAAAATGGTGAAGCTGCAATGCGTAATGTTGTTGTCATTGTCAAGTCTACAGTCAACAGGAGTTTTCTCTGAAACAATTATTACACAGTAGTGGTTCCAAAGGCAATGCATCGGTCCCAAGATGTGGGATGCTGCGGTAATACAAGTCTTTTGTGACAAGTCCACTCCACACAGCGTCAGCGATCGTTGGTTCTGCTCGAAGTTGTGCCACTCAGCCAAGGAGATGCATATGTTCAGCTCTGAGATGTGTTGCTCAGCCGAGGATGCATTTGTTCCACTGGAGAAATACCTCAAGCCCACTTCCGAGGGTCCAGGGCTGGGATGGCACCAATTGGCAGGGAAGACTCACAGGTGGCATAGTCCAGGTGCAGCATGGTTGGAGGTTTTTTATGTCCCTTAGACTTCTGATCTTGAGGCCCGCCAGCTTGGAGTCACTCTAGGTCCAAGTGAGGCAGGCCCAGTCCTTTTCTTCCAGGCAAGAAAGCAGCAGGCAGCAGGGCAACACAACACAACACAGTAGTTCAGCAAAATATCAGTCCTTCAGCAGCCCAGTAGTTATTCTTCCTAGCAGAGTGTTCACAGGTCCAAAAGTGTACTGAAGTCGTAGTGTCAGAGGCTCAGTACGTGTACCCAATTGGGCCTTTGAAGTAGGGGACACTTCAAAGGCATAACATTGAACTGCACAGATGTCCTACCCTTCCTGCCCCAGCTCCAGAATCACTACAGTGGATTATGCAGCTCTTTGTGTGTGGACAGGACACATCCCATTCAGGTATAAGTAAAGCTGTGTGCAGCTCCTCCCTCCCCTCCAGTCAGAGATGGCCCATTGAGACACAAGCTCCCAATTGTGTGGCAGTACAAAAACAACAGATGATGGACAGAATGGAGAACAAATCAAACATTCACCCCCAGTCACAGATCTAGGTTTAATCCATCAGTTTTTTTGTCTGCCATGCCATTCCCAGTTTGGGCCCAGCCATATGCAAATCAGTCTTGACCCTGTTTCCCATGGTAACAGTCCAGTCCAAGCTACCAAACCAGGTCTTCCCTGGACCAGACACAAGCATCCTGGGACCGGTATGAGGGTATCACCCTTCATGAGCCAGGCTGGCTTGAATCCAGTGGCATGGTAAGCACAGGACCCACACCTCGGCATGCCTTTTCCACTTAGAACAACAATTATAAAAACAACAGATGATGTACAGAATGGAGAACAAATCAAACATTCACCTTAAGTCACAGGTCAAGGTTTAATCCATCAGTTTTTTTTGTATACTATGCCATGCCATGCCATGCCAGTTTGGACCCAGCCATACGGAAATCAGTCTTGACCCTGTTTCCCATGGGAACAGACCAGCCCAAACTAGCAGGCCAGATCTTCCCTCAAACAGAAACAATAATCCTGGGACTGGTTTCAGGATATCAGCCTACATCCACCAAGCTGGCTTAAATCTGGTGGCATAGTAAGGACAGGACCAACGTCTGGGCATACCCTTCCTACTTAGGGCAACAAATACAAAAACAACAGATGATGGACAGAATGGAGACCAAATCAAACATTCACCTCGAGACACAGATCTGGGTTTATTCCATTAGTTATCTTGCCTGCCATGCCATTCCATATTGGACCCAGCCATATGCAAATCAGTCTTGACCCAATATCCCATGGGAACAGTCCAGCCCAAAATATCAGGCCAGGCCTTCCCTGGACCAGAAACAAGCATCCTGGGACTGGTGTCAGGGTATCACCCTTCATCAGCCAGGCTGGCTTGGATCTATTGGCATAGTAAGCATGGGACCCACATCTGGGCATAACTTTCCCACTTAGGGTGGCAAATACAAAAACAACAGATGATGGATAGAATAGAAAAAAAATCAAACATTCACACCCAGTCACAGACCCGGGTTTAATCCATCCGTTTTTTTGCCTGCCGTACCACTCCAGTTTGAACCCAGCCATAGGCAAATCAGTCTTGACACTATTTTCATGTGACTAGTCCAGCCTTAACCGCCAGGCCAGGTCTTCCCTGAACCAGAAACAAGCTTCCTCAGACCAGTTTTAGAATACTATCCTTCATCAGCCAGGCTAGCTTGAATCTGGTGGCATTGTATGTATGGGACCCACGTCTGGGCATTCCCTTCCCACTTAGGGTGACAAATACAAAAACAACAGATGAAATATGGAATAGAGAACAAATCAAACATTCACCCCCAGTTACAGATCTGAGTTTAACCCATCAGTTGTTTTGCCTGCCATGCCATTCCAGTTTGGACCCATCCATATGCAAATCAGTCTTGGCCCTATTTCCCATCGGAACAGTCCAGCCCAAACTGCCAGGCCAGGTGTTCCCTGGACCAGGAACAAGCATCCTGGGACCGGTTTCAGGGAATCACCTTTCATCAGATAGGCTGGCTTGATTCTGGTGGTATAGTAAGCACAGGACCCACGTCTTAAGACAAGACAAGCGGTCTCAGGTCAGCCAAACAGACATGCGCACTTACATTTCTCCAATATGGCTCTGTTGCACAGCCAGGCTGGAGAAATGGCACAGGCTCCCTGTGCCTGAGTGAGTGTCAGACCAGTACACTTAGGCCAATCCTTTGAGCAGCGTCAGGATTGGTCGCAGGGCAGGCTGGGAGCCTGTGCCTGAAGCGACGATAGAAAGAAGAGGGCAAGGGTCAGCGATTCAGGTAAGTATTTCTTTTTTTAATTATTATTATTGAAATGTACCCCAACTCCTCCCTCCACCTCCTCACCTCCCTAGCCCTCAGATGCCACACCCAACCCACCCAGTCGTGACTGATTTTATCAGACTGTCTTTCTATGTCTTTTTACATTTAGTTGCAAATGTTCTGGCTTTGTGGAAGCTCTCATTATTGTCTCAACAATTGCTTGCCATTTTCTATTCACTATAGTAGTATATGATAACGATTTTTTTTAGTTAGACAATCATTGTGTTCACATTGGAGCCTAACCAAAAAAACACTGCTAGGATCTCTGCCAGGTCTGAACATTCTCCGTACCTTTCCCCATGAAATAGCCCATACGTAGACCACTGAGATCCCTGTCTGTCTCTCCACTCTGCTTGCCAGCTCAAGCAATCTCATTGGTCTGAGACCAAGACTTAGGAGGGCCAAATTGCTGAACTTCTGACATCAGTGAGACAAATACATGTTGAAAGGAAAGATCCACACCAGTTGCTGACAAAATCTCCACCTTTCTAAGTTTGCTAGTACAACAATTATAAAGACATGCCCTTTACCTAGTAGGTACTGTCGCAAGGACTTCTTGTGCCCACATAGGTTCTCCATATTTAGCGTCATTTTAGCTCAGTTTCAAATTTATAATTTTACATGTTTAGCTGATATCGCTTTTAGCTGTGGTATTTTACTCAGTAAGACTCGCACAATATTATTCCAAGAATATATTGTATATGTTGCTTGATTTTCGTTAGCTTTTCCCAGCATGTAATCTGTAACCTCTGTTCAAAGCTAGGAAAATGGTACAAAATATCCTAATGCATGCGTTGCCCAATCAAAGACAGCTCCTAACTTCTATACATATCATTGCATCAGAGTTGTGCCTCTAACACAGTGTGACTTTGACTATATAAACCATGCACTGACCCTGAAAGGTCAGAGGAACACTCCAGCCGCAACCGTCTTGGGACGCATGATATATTCGACATGCAGCTCTGCTGGTACTGATCTTCCAAATGGGGATTGCCATCTACACTACAGGCTGATTCCTGATTCACTTCCCCAGGACTGGGGCTAAGGCTATCACCCAGATCGGGCGAATGCAGAAGGTACACTAACTATGCTCTCATTATAGGGTTAGTGATAGGTAGAAAACTCTATAAATCATTTGCGATGGTTGGATTGTTAATTCTCTTCACCATGTTCATATTACTTATAACATTGCTTTGTTTCATCAGCCTAATTATCACATCTCATTCTCTCTATGCAAGACTACAATTGTTTCAATAAATGTATTGAAAACATATCTTTAATCTCTCTTGTGTTTTACCTGGGCATGCATGAGTAAGACAACGGAAGGGTAAGATCTGTTTCTATAATTCCCTTGGGGATCAGAGTGCCATGTTCTGGTTGCCATAATAACTTTCCACCTCAGTAAAGTTAGGGATTCAAGGTGAGGCACAGTGAGCTAGCCAGCAATTGGGCCAACAGCTTCTGATGGTGTGAATGGAATCAGTCCCCACATTCTGAAGTTCTGTCATCCTAATTCACAGTCCTAATATTTTAGTTGTAACCGTATGTAGGAGGCTGGCCTGGCTTATAGTGGGTACCAGATGGTACTTACACCTTGTGCCGGGTCCGGTTATCCCTTATTAGTAGATTAGTAGTGTTCTAGCAGCTTACGCTGATAGAGGTAGCTATAGCAGAGCAGCTTAGGCTGAACTAGAAGACATGCAAAGCTCCTACCATACCACTTATATCATATAGCACTGTATCATAAGAAACACAATACTCAGAGTTACTAAAAATAAAGGTACTTTATTTTAGTGACAATGTGTCAGAAATATCTCAGAGGATATACTCCCTTAGGAGGTAAGTAAAATACACAAAATATACACACAAACCAAAATCAGGTAAGTAAACAGTTAGAAAAGTAGTGCAAACACTGTAGAATACAATAGGATGCAATAGGCCTAGGGGCAACACAAACCATATACTCTAAAAGTGGAATGCGAACCACAAATGGACCCCAGGCCTAGTGTAGTGTAGTGTGTAGAGGGTTGCTGGGAGTATAAGAAAACACTAAGGGTGTCCAAGATACCCCACCCCAAGACCCTGAAAAGTAGGAGTAAAGTTACCCTACTTCCCCAGAAACACACTAAAGTAATGATAGGAGATTCTGCGAAGGCAACAACTGACTGCAAAGCACTGAAGACGGATTCCTGGACCTGAGGACATGAAAAGGAAGGGGCTTAAGTCCAAGAGTCACACAAGTGTCCAGGGGCTGCAGGAGCCCACTAAATCCTAGATGAAGGTGCAAAAGGGCTGCCTCTAGGTGCGAAGAAGCTAAAGATTCTGCAACAACGGAAGACGCCAGCAAAGAAGATGTCCCATGGCGTGCTGGAGGATACAGAGTTGTTTCCACGCAGAAAGATCCCACACAAGCCTTGCTAACTGCAAAGGTTGCAGTTAAAGAAAATGGGTGCTGGCCGGGTCCGAGAAGGATACAGAGGGGGTGCTCAGCAGTACGGAGAGCTCATGCAGAAGCAGACAGCACCCGCAGAAGCACTTCAACAGGGGTTCAAGAATCTTCTCAACACTACAAAGGAGGGTCCCACGAAGCCGGTGGTCAACTCAGCGAGTTGAGCAATGCAGGATGGAGTGCTGGGGACCTGGGCTATGCTGTGCACAAAGGATTCCTTGCAAAATTGGACAGAAGCCCTAGCAGCTGCAGATCATACAGTAGACAGGATTACTGTCTGGCGTGAGAAGGCAAGGACTTACCGCCACCAAATTTGGACAGAAGGACCAGTGGACTGTCGGGGTCACTTGGATCCAGCTCCTGTGTTCCAGGGACCACGCTCGTCAAGATGATAGGGGACCCAGAGGACCAGTGATGCAGAAGTTTAGTGCCTGCGTTAGCAGGGGGAGGATTCCGTCGACCCAAGGGAGATTTATTCTTGGCTTCCAGTGCACAGTGAAGGCAGACAGCCCTCAGAGCATGCACCACCAGAAACAGTCGAAAAGGATTAGACGCTACAATGTTGCTGGTAGTCATCTTGCTACTTTGTTGCGGTTTTGCAGGTGTCCTGGAGCAGTCAGCGGTCGATCTTTGGCAGAAGTCGAAGAGAGAGATGCAGAGGAACTCTGGTGAGCTCTTCTATTTGTTATCTGAAGAGAAACCCACAGGAGAGACCCTAATTAGCCCTCAGAGGAGGATTGGCCACCTAACCAGGTAAGCACCTATCAGGAGGGGTCTCTGACATCACCTGCTGGCACTGGCCACTCAGAGGCATCCACTGTGCCCTCACACCTCTGCATTCAAGATGGGAGAGGTCTGGGACACACTGGAGGAGCTCTGGGCACCACCCCTGTGTTGGTGATGGACAGGGGAGTGGTCACTCCCCTTTCCTTTGTCCAGTTTCGTGCCAGAGCAGGGGCTGGGGGATCCCTGAACCGGTGTAGACTGGCTTATGCAAGGAGGTATCATCTGTGCCCTTCAAAGCATTTCCAGAGGCTGGGGGGTTCTACTCCTCCCAGCCCTTAACACCTATTTCCAAAGGGAGAGGGTGTAACACCCTCTCTCAGAGGAAATACTTTGTTCTGCCTTCCTGGGACTGGGATACCCAGACCCCAGGAGGGCAGAAGCCTGTCTGTGGGTTGGCAGCAGTGGTAGCTGCAGTGAAGACCCCAGAGAGCTAGTTAGGCAGTATCCGGGGTCCATGCTGGAGCCCCGGGGATGCATGGGATTGTCACCCCAATACCAGATTTGGCATGGGGGGTCAATTCCATGATCTTAGACATGTTACATGGCCATATTCGGAGTTACCATTGTGAAGCTACATATAGGTATTGACCTATATGTAGTGCACGCGTGTATTAGTGTCCCCGCACTCACAAAGTCTGGGGAAATTCCCCTGAACAATGTGGGGGCACCTTGGCTAGTGCCAGGGTGCCCTCACACTTAGTAACTTTGCACCTAACCTTCACTAAGTGATGGTTAGACATATAGGTGACTTATAAGTTACTTAAGTGCAGTATGAAATAGCTGTGAAATAACGTGGACGTTATTTCACTCAGGCTGCAGTGGCAGTCCTGTGTAAGAATTGTCTGAGCTCCGTATGGATGGCAAAAAAAATGCTGCAGCGCATAGGGATCTCCTGGAACCCCAATACCCTGGGTACCTAGGTACCATATACTAGGGAATTATAAGGGTGTTCCAGTGTACCAATCAGAATTGGTAAAAATGGTCACTAGCCTGCAGTGACAATTTTAAAAGCAGAGAGAGCATAAACACTGAGATTCTTGTTAGCAGAGTCTCAGTGACACAGTTAGGCAACACACAGGGAACACATTTAGGCCACAAACTATGAGCACTGGAGTCCTGTTTAGCAGGATCCCAGTGAGAAAGGCAAAAACAAACTGACACACAAGTAAAAATGGGGGTAACATGCCAGGCAAGATGGTACTTTCCTACACCACCCCCCTCCCCCCCCCCCCAAAACGAGGGACAATAAGGCTAACCTTGCCCAGATGAGTCTTCATTGTCTTAGTGGAAATATCTGGAGAGTATATCTGCACTGGAGTGGGTACTCCCAGGTCTATGTTCAACTGTATAGTCCATTCCCTGTAGGGAGATGGACCACCTCAACAATTTAAGGTTTTCACCTTTCATTTGTTTAAGCCATAATAGAGGTTTGTGGTCTGTCTGAACAAGAAAGTGAGTACCAAACAGGTATGGTCTCAACTTTTTCAGTGCCCAGACCACAGCAAAGGCTTCCCTTTCTATGGCAGACAAACACTTTTCTCTAGGGGTCAACCTCCTGCTGATGAAAGCAACAGGTTGATCCTGGCCCTCAGCATTAAGCTGTGATAGCACTTCCCCAACCCCCAATTCAGAAGCATCAGTCTGGACTATGGACGTTTTGGAGTAGCAAGGACTTTTTAGGACAGGTGATGAGCACATGGCCTGTTTGAGCTCATCAAAAGCTTTTTGACAGCTAGCTGTCCACAATACCTTTTTAGGCATCTTCTTACTAGTGAGGTCATTAAGAGGAGCTGCAATGGAGCCATAATTCTTGATGAACCTCCTATAGTACCCTGTGAGGCCTAGAAAGGCTCTCACCTGGGTTTGAGTTGTAGGGGGAGCCCATTCCATAATGGTCTGGATCTTCCCCTGCGGTGGTGCAATCTGTTCCCCACCTACCAGGTGTCCCAGATGAACCACTTTCCCCTGCCCTATCTGGCACTTTGAAGCCTTGATAGTGAGGCCTGCCTTTTGCAGGGCCTCTAAAACTTTCCATAGGTGGACCAGGTGCTCATCCCAGGTGGAGCTAAAGACAGCTATATCATCTAGATATGCTGCACTAAAAGCTTCCAAACCTTGCAGGACTGTGTTCACTAACCTTTGAAAAGTGGCAGGTGCATTTTTCAAACCAAAGGGCATCACAGTGAATTGATAGTGCATTCCAATGGTGGAAAATGCAGTTTTAGGTTTTGCATCTTCTGATAGTTTATTCTGCCAATACCCTGCAGTTAAATCAAAAGTGCTTAGATACTTGGCAGAAGCCAGTGTATCTATCAGCTCATCTGCCCTTGGTATAGGGTGAGCATCAGTCTTCGTTACTTGATTGAGACCTCTGTAGTCAACAGAAAACCTCATTTCTCTTTTATCATCTTTACTGTGAGGTTTTGGTACAAGCACCACTGGGCTAGCTCATGGGCTTTCTGAAGGCTCAATCACTCTTAAGTCCAGCATTTTCTGTACCTCTTGTTTTATGCAATCCCTGACATGGTCAGGCTGCATATAAATCTTACCTTTGACAGGTAAACTGTCTCCAATATTGATTGTATGCTCACACCAGGTAGTAGTACCTGGTATCAGTGAGAAGAGTTCAGAAAATTGGCTTAGGAGATTTACACAGTTGTCCTTCTGCTCAACAGTAAGGCAATCGGCAAGCACCACTCCCTTCACTAAGCCATCAGCTTCTGTGGTAGAGAAGAGATCAAGGAGAGGGTCACTCTCTTCTTCCTGTCCCTTATCAGTTGCCATGAGCAGGGTGAGATCAACCCTGTCATAGTAGGGTTTTAGGCGGTTGACATGGAGCACCCTAAGGGGACTCCTGGCAGTGCCCAGGTCTACCAAGTAGGTAACCTCACCCTTTTTCTCAACAATGAGATGGGGTCCACTCCATTTGTCTTGGAGTGCTCTTGGGGCCACAGGCTCCAATACCCACACCTTCTGTCCTGGGTGGTACTGGGTCAGGACAGCCTTCTAGTCATGCCATTGCTTTTGGAGCTCTTGACTGGCCTGAAGGTTTTTACTAGCCTTTTTCATGTACTCAGCCATTCTGGATCTTAGGACAAGTACATAGTCCACAATGCCTTGCTTTGGAGCTTTCAAAGGTTGTTCCCAACCCTCCTTCACAAGTGCAAGGGGACCTCTCACAGGTTGCCCAAAGAGGAGTTCAAAGGGGCTAAAGCCCACTCTTTTTTGGGGTACCTCCCTGTAAGCAAAAAGGAGGCATGGCAACAGGACATCCCATCTCCTTCTGTGTTTTTCAGACAGTCCCATAATCATATTAAACCTCTCCACCAGACCATTTGTTTGTGGATGATAAGGAGTAGTGAACTTGTAAGTTACACCACACTCCTTCCACATAGCTTTGAGGTATGCAGACATGAAGTTGCTACCTCTGTCTGACACCACTTCCTTACGGAAACCCACCGAACAGGAATTATGGCCCTCATTATGACTCTTGACTGTGAGGATGTCATTGCCGCTGGACCAGCGGGGCAGACGGCCATATTATGACCGCAGCAGTTAGGCCACTGCCAAACCGCCGCCTCCCCGCCCGTCCTGCCACTTTACCACAGCCTGCCGGCTGGAGGATTCAACCTGCAGCCTAGCAGGAGTCGGATAACTGCTGAGGTTATTCCGACTTGGGACACCGCCAGCATTTTCCTGGCGGTCTCATTGTCACAAAATGCTGGTGGTAAGGTATCCCGACAACAGGAACTTGCATTCCTGTCGCCAGGAAACCCCCAAAACACCTCCGCACACACGCACGCATACACTCACACACACAATCACACGCAGACAAACCCCTGCTCACACACGCACTCACAACATTCACCTCCATAGACACCCATTCATACCCATACACTTCAAACATGTACACATACACTCACAAACCCCACCCCCTCCCTTCAACTACATACATACTTACATGCACCTGTATGCGCTCACTCACACACCCCTTACACATTTACCCACGCATGCTGCCCTACCCCATCCACATGCATACACACACGCATCACCATCGCCACATTTCCACACAGGCACACTTGCACGCATGCACAGACGCTCCCCTCTCTCCCCCATTCATGACACGCACACACACACTCACACACACCCATCAACACACCCCTCTCCCCTTGTGGACGGCACTTACCTTTTCCGACAAGGTGCTCCTCTGCTAGGTGACAGGACCCAGCGCTCCCACTGCCGGCACCGCCACGCCAACAGAGGACTGCCACACAGAATTACTGGTTGTAATTGTGTGGGCGGCCTTTTCTGGTGTGGCGGTGCCCGCAGTGGAACCATCTATGTGCTGCCGACCGCCGTAATGACTGCCAGCAGTGCAGATATCCACTGGCGGTCTTCCGGTGACCACGGCTGCGGAAGTCTTGGCAAAAGACTGCCACAGTCATAATGAGGTCCTCTTTGTTCATCTGTAAAAACCTCCCGGAATCCTATATCTTGGAGACATGTGTGGTGATACTTTAGGTTTTAATCTCACTTATTCATGCTCAAACATGGAGATGTGAGTAAAGAGTTGTGTTTTGGTGCTACCTATTGTAGGACTTTGAAAGCAATGATGATAATATGGTTCTCATAATGTAAGACTGTCTTACAACACTAAGTTGTAGACACAAAGGAGAAGAGGATAATTATGGTATATGAATGGCACGATGATTTGATAATTGATGAAGGATGGACAATGCCCACTTGGACATAATCTTGAATTACAACAGTTAATCCTGCAATAATGCGCATGGACATATGCTCCATCATGCCATGATGTGGATTCTATAATTGTGTGAATGAATTTCAGTGTTGCATTATGTATCATTTAATGAACTGATTAGTTTTCATTTAAATCCTCATATACTGTGAATGTACCAAATCTCTTGTATGCACAGTATTCCAGAGCCCAATTACGTATGTGGCACAATGTAAATTGCAGAAAACAAATGTAGTTTTTCTGTAATTCTGTAATAATGTGCATGGACAGTAATTATGTTTCAATATGCCATGATATGTATCCTATAATTTAGAGACATGGTTTGAATGAATTTAAGTATTACAAGACATATCAGTTAATTAACTGATTGACTTTTAGTTAAATTCTCATTTAATGTTAAAGCACTAATCATTTTTATGCACAGTATTTCTTTGTACATTACGTATGTGGCACAATATTGGTTGTGGAAAGCCAATTATCTTATCTATGTTGAGCACATTGATACATCTCAATATAAATAATGCAAACCAATTGGCGCTCATTGTGTGAACAACACTGCTGAAACCTGTTATGGTAGGAAGTCAATAAAGGGCTGCCAGAATATAGATTCCTAAACTGTGTCGGTGCAGCTTCTAAGAACATACATATATATATATATATATATATATATATATATATATAGTCACCAAATGGCCGCCTACCAGACTGTGCGCTCTTACTGCCGGTGCTGATGTGGGAGTTAGCGACCAAACTCCCATAGAATTCTTCAACAAAATTTGAACGTTGCACTCCAGGAAATACTTTTGTCAGCTTTTTATTTTAAAGAAAAAGTGCTTCCACCCTGACGTGTTTCGACCAACAAAGGTCTTGATCACAGGTAGCCATTGTCTCTATCCACCACACTTTATATAGTCTTCTCTTTCTAACATAGTTGTTGCATTCTGGGACATGTGGTTTTTCAATGTTATTTTACTGCATTTAATTTCATGTTTTACCAATTTTAATAATTCTTAATACTTATAACATTTCATAATACTTATCACATCCCTTATATAGCATTCTCCTAACATTTTGTAATCCTTAACATGTCAAATCTTTCACCATATATTGCTTACATGCCTTATTTTTCCACTTTATTTTCATTTACATTTTACTTTATATTTTCTTGTATTTTTATCTCTTTTTGGACTACTTTTCTATTATTACTATTTCATCGTCAAAGCGAGAGGGAATTCAAAAAACAATTTTACATGTCCAAGATACCACCTGTTGACATACATACCTTTCCCTAACTTACTCACTTTATATCCTCATATACAATGAATAATACACAATAATACACAAAAGCAAATACCTTTTTAATCTTTGCTCTTAATTGAAAACAATTCTAATCAATCTTTCTACGGCAAATTTCCATATAATAAAGAATTGGTCAATTTCTTGCTAGAATCGGGGGGCTTATATGTCTCTCAACATGGATTCCGGAAATCCCACAGCACCGAATCCGTTCTCATTTCTTTATCAGATACCATTCGTAGCTTGGTAGATGAGGGCCAGGGTGTCTTTTTGGTATTGCTGGATTTATCAGCAGCATTTGATACCATTGCATCCTATATTCTGTTAGAACGACTATATCATACTGGTGTCAGGGATCAAGCCTTTAAGCTTCTTGAATCTTTCCTAACTAATAGGTGGTCTACGGTAAGCAGTGGAGATTTCAGATCCCCTGCTTATCTTTTGCCATGTGGGGTCCTGCAGGGCTGGTCTCTTAGCCCTACTCTATTCAATGTTTATGTTTCCCCTTTGGCTGAATTCATACGCTCTTTTGGCTTCATCCCTACCTCCTACGTAGATGACACACAACTTATCATTCCTATCAATAAAAACGTGGAGGAAGTTGTGGCTCATTTTAACGCCTGTATGTTAGCTGTAAATAGTTGGATGAAGGCCAACTCGCTAAAACTGAACTGTGAAAAAAAACTAGATTCTCTGCTTTGGTATTAGGAGGGAACAGTGGTCTCCGAGCTGGTGGCCTAAAGTGTGTGGCACCCCCCCACTCCGGGTTCGACCTCAAGGAATTTAGGACTACTTTTTAATGGCCATTTATCTTTCAAACCCCATGTCAACCAGACCGTTAAAACCTGTACGTGGATCTTGAAGAAACTGAAGAAAATGTTTCCCTATTTCCAAAAACAATGGAGAATCACAGCTACCCTGGCCCTTGTCCTGTCCAGATTGGATTACAGTAACACCCTTTTGCTCAATCTGGACAAAGGATCCCTTAATAAACTGCAGCTGATGCAGAACACAGCTTCCAGAATGCTACTGAACCTTCCAGGATCAGCTTCTGCTAAGGTTAGCCTTAAACATTTATACTGGCTCCCGGTAGCCCAACGGATCACTTTTAAAACTCTCTGTATCACCCATAAAGCCACCCATGGGATCGGACCTAAGTATCTGACGTCCAAATTACAGTGGTACAGACCCGAAAGACTGCTGCGTTCTGCCAGCACCCATCAAATTCAAGTCCCCTGCACCAAGAAGGTGAAGTGGGTTGATAAAGCCTTCACCATCGCAGCTGCAAAGAATTGGAATTTACTCCCTTTGGAACTTAGGAGAGAGCACAACTACCTCACTTTCAGAAAACGGGTCAAGACTTGGCTTTTTCCACGATAAGTCTAGACCCTGATTCTTCTTTCCTGCAAAGTTTGCACAGTCTCACCTTAGTCAGCGCTTCGATGCCTTCGGGCCGGAACGTGCTTTATAAATACACTATACATACATACATAATTATGGGAATGGACGACAATATTGTTACCACATATCCCCAGTGTTGTTAAAACTGTGATTTTCCTAGGCGCCAATATATACAATCTATAAAAAAAAATCTCTTTTCTTTTTCATTCTCTATCAATTTATATATCTCTTGAAGAAATTACTGAATAGTTTTTCCAGTTGTTTATCCCTTCTACTTATTCTCCATTCATTTCCTCATAAGTGTGCAAAAAGTTCTTCATCGGCATTACAACCAAATGGAATCTTACTCCTTAATTTATTAAGATATCTGGATTTTAAACGATGCAATTTTAATGTTCTATTGCCCCCTCTTTCATTGTCAGGGACATGAGCTACTCCAAAATAACGCATTGCCTGCCAATGTTTTTCATGACACTGCCTTTGATGTTTCACCATTACGTAACTCAAATCATTGTTGTTAACAGCTCTGATATGCTCTAATATTCGTTTTTTCAATTTGCAAATTGTACTTCCTAAATATTTTAAACCACTCCCACATTTCAATACATGTATCACATAAGTTGTCTCACATGTTATTTTTTGGTTAATCTTCAATGTGTGTCCCATGGTATCTTTTACTACTTTTCTGTTCTCACCAATTTGACAGGCCTTACATTTCAAACACTTGAAAAATCACATCTTTTCTTTATTCAACCATGTTTGAGGTACTTCTTCAACAAAGTGACTTTTCACAAGTTGATCTTTTATAGAAGGTGCTTTCTTTGGTCCTGTTCCTACCAAGGATCCAATATCTGAATCATTGCATATTAAATTCCAATGTTTTTTCAAAATCTTTGAAATTTCATTATGTTCTTTATTGTATGTCATTATCATTCTTATATCATGATCTTCTTTGATCTGAGAGGTTTTTTTGTACTTTCTTCATCAAGGTATGTTCTATACATGTTTTTTGTGCTCTCACCTTCCCGATTCTGATATGTTGTTGATTATTTGCTCTTCTCATAAATAGATTTTTTACGTTCTCACATTGTACTAACATCACAATATCTTCTCAGCATTTTCGTCTTGCTCTTAAGAATTCACCATAAGGTATACTTTTCAATAAACTTTGTGTATAAAAGCTCGTACCATGTAGGAGGTTGTTTGTTGAGGTAGGTTTTCGATACATAGTTGTATGTAAAGTTTGATTATGAACATAAACTTTGATATCCAAAAATGCTGTCTCCTTCCTGTTTGTTTTGTATGTGAACTTTAAGCCAATCTCATTAGTATTCAAGATCTCAAAATATTCCTGAAATTCACTCTCTGTTACCTTCCAAATAATGAACAAATCATCAATAACTCTTAGCCATAATAGTATTTTCTCCATATATTGGTTTTTATCCTCACTCCAAGCCACTTCCCTCTCCCACCAACCCATGGTGAGGTTGGCATAGCTTGGAGAGAAGGAAACTCCCATAGCTGTACCTTGTGTTTGCAAAAATAGCTGATGACTTAACATGAAGATATTATTGTTGAGACACATCTCAATCATAGTCAACAACATCTTTGAGTGTTGTAGTTCTTGAATATTACGCTGTCTCAGAAAATAATCCATAGCCTTCAGACACACTTCATGTATAATGGATGTAGACAAAGATACCACATCCACTGTTACCAATAAATATTAATCCTGCCAAGTGATATCTGTGAGTATTCTTAAAAAATCACCTGTGTCTTTAACATAGGAACTCAATGTTGGTACCATGGGTGCCAAAAAATAATCAATGTAGGATGATATGTTCTCATATAGGGCACCGCAACATGAAATAATGGGTCTATCTGGTGGATTTTTTAATGTCCTGTGTATCTTAGGCAAGAAATAGATTGGTGGAATAACTGGAAATTCATTATATAGATAATGATATTCATTTTCATTAATAAAATTCTCATCTCGCCAATGTTTTAACATATATTCCAATTTTTTAATCAGATCATCAATAGGATTCTTTTTTAATCTTTGATAATTACTCTTATTGTTCAATTGTCTATATGCCTCACATTTGTAGTCTTGTGTATTCATAATAACCATATTTCCTCCCTTATCCGCTGTTTTTATTTCTATTGTTTTGACCGATTTCAGATGTCCCCGGGCTTGTCTTTCATCTAATGTTAAATTTTCCTTTCTACCCTCCTGATATTTATTTTTTAGTTTGTCTAGATCTTTCACAACTAATTCATGAAAAATATCAATTTTATTAACATGATTTAAAATTGGACTCAACTTGGATTTTGCTTTGAAAGAGCTATATTGATGTTGATCAGTTCTGATATCCAACATTTCCAAAATTTGACTTTCTGAAAATTCTTCTTCATTTAAATTATGTATGAGATCATAGCATGTTTTTAGATCCTGTATCTGTTCAATATTCAAATCCGTGTCCTTAATTCTCTTTTGTCCTTCATGGTCTTTTCTCACATCCTTATTAGCAAAAAACGTTTTCAATTTCAGTTTTCTCACAAATTTGTATATGTCAATTCGCAAATTCTGCATAGTCAAAATGAATCTCTGGACAGAAGGACAGGCCTTTATTTAATACCTTCCTTTTTTTCTGTCGTTAACTCATAATTCGATAGATAGAGCCAATGGCTACCTGTGATCAAGACCTTTGTTGGTCGAAACTCATCGGGTGGAAGCACTTTTTCTTTCAAATAAAAAGCTGACAAAAGGATTTCCTGGAGTGTGATGTTCAAATTTTGTTGAAGAAATATATTATATACATGTAGATATATATATATCAATAGATATATATATATATTCACTTTAAAAAAAACAAAGGTTAATAGGGCATTATAGTTAGGTCCTGAGTTTACTCGCACAAAACCAGAGAAATTCAGCAGTTACAGTTATTTCAAGTAGCTATAACTCGCAACCTAAGGTAACTATTGGTCGTAGGGGGAGTCTGAAGGCCCCTGCGGTCTCAGCCAGCTCTCCACCTCATGCGGGAGCTAGCATTGCTTTTTGCAGACAGGAGCTTCTAAATATGCAGCTCTCTGTCTGCAAAAGCAATTGTTTCCTCTGTTTTCCTGCCTGCATGCCTGCGAGCAGGGAAACAGAGGAAACCTCTGCTCCCAGCAAGCGGGAGCTGTTCAACAGCTCTCACATGCTGGGAGCGGAGTGTTAGCTCTGTCAAAGCTCCCGCCAAGTCAGAACAAAAAGCTATATTCCAGGGGTCGGCACCGTGGGACATAACAGGAGCTGGCCTTAGAGGGTGGCAGTCACCAGGGCCATCTCAAGGGGAGCCGCACTGCCCCGCTCCAGTGTTGTATTTGACCCGGGGAGATGGTGGTCTCTGGGGCCAGAGGTCCCCAACAGTCCCCCTTCATTCTTTTATTTCAACCTCAGGGAGGTGTTGGTCCCCCGGGCTGCAGGCAGGTCGTGCGGCTCCCGGGCATGCAATTCAGTATTTACCCTGGGGAAGTGGCGGGGCCTGGGGCTGCAGGGGAGGAGGCATCATGCCTCCGCATTAATTGAAAGTTAGCTCCTGGGAGGTGGTGGTCCTTACGGCTGCGGTAGGTGGGCAGGCTTATGGCCCGCCTCGTATATAATCAAAATAGCCCTGGGGAGGGGGTGGTCCCCAGGGCATGGGGGAATCCACAGGACCCCCTTATAATTAAACCATTTTGTCCCAAGGAGGTGGTGGTCTCCAGAGTGCGGGGGCTGCGCGCCCCCCCCCCACATACCATTGGACTGAAGCCCCAGGAGGTGGTGGTCCCCAGGACATCAATAAGCACGGGGTCGTGTGCCCCTCCTTTTTTTTTACATGCCCCCTGGACCTGGCCCAGTCTGGGGCTTTATTATAACAAACGCAGAAGACCACGTTTGTTTTTTCTTTAATTTTTGCCACAGACTTGTGATCCCCATAATGAATTTTCATAAAAAATGTTTATAAAATGCTTTCTTTGTCCTCGGGGTTCCCTCTGGGACCCCAGAACCTGAGCTAATGGGTCAGGATGTTCGTACCCAGTCCCCTTTTCTTATTTTTGTACCTTTTTTTCAGGGACTCGGCTGAAGCCAAGTGCCAAGATGGCTGCCAAGACTTCGTAGTTGAAGTGTTGATACCCAATTAGATGTTAGCACGGGATCAGGAGGGCTCGTAAAGCCTTTGCGCCTCTAGATATCTATATTTCTTTTCTTTTAATATCTCAAAATCTATTAAGTGAATATATACCAAACAACAACAAGCATTTGCCATGCAATAGGTCTTGCATTTGTTTGAGATAGAGCTATTGGTGCTGCAAATGCATAACTGGACTTTTCGTGCCACATAAATTGGTCAACCCTGCTGCATAATTTTGTCCTCTCTGCCACCACATAATTCCAGTGGCCCTGCATATAACTAAAGTCCTTCAATTTACCTTCTTCTTATATCTGCAGCAAAAATGAAAATTTGACCATTATTTATTATATATTTTGATTTTATTATTTTAGGGTTCCCACCAACCTAGTGTGGTGACTCAGAGATGACAGAAAGACAGGCAGAGCACATTGTGCAGTGAGTTATGGGCAAAAATGTTTTGTAAAAAGGAATGCATGGCAAAACGTTATGGTGTGAGTTGGCAAGTGCAGAGAATATTGTAGTGTCTTGACTGTAATGCTCAGAACAGCCCCTTAAGGGCACCACTATAAAAATAACATTTGTAAGAAACATGGTCATGCAACCATATAGTCAGCCCCTAAAGGGCATAACAACATGAAAACAGAATAGCAGAAAGTAATTAATTGTAACCATATATGTAATCCTTAGAGAACGTAGTTCCTTGCACATTTGCAGGCCTACTGCAATACTATTACAGACAAGGCCCTTAAAACACAAATTACTCCCAGCTGTAAAACTAAAGTTCCAGCCATGAAAGAGATTAAAAAGACATTGAATGGTGGGAGAGGTTACTATTTTGGGGTCCCCCAACCTAGTGTGGGGACAGAAAGATGACCTAGACAGAAAAAGCACATTGTGCTGAATGGTTTAGGTATGGGTCCCATTGTCGTAGGACCACCACAGGCTCAGTTATGAGCAAAAATGTTTTAAAAAAGAAATGCCCCGCAAAGCATTATGGGGTGAGTTTCCAGAGTGCATTAAACATTATAATATTGGTTCGCCACTGTGCCAGGAGAGGCTCTTTGAGGATTTCTGTGTTTTCTCTTTTTTAAATGCTCCAATTTGTATATTTTTCAACTGCTAAACTACGTAAGTCAGATTGAAGTCACCCTATTTGAAGCTTCACGTAGTTATGTAAAGCGCTCCTCTGATCTTCTTTGGCCTATATGAAACTTTACGTCCTCATGTAAAGTACTCCTCCGACCAAGTTGTGCTATGTGGATCTTTAGAAAAATATAATAAATAAATAAAAAAGAACCCCCCTGTAGCTTGCAGCCTTTGTGTGCAGACCCCACAAAGAAACAGCGGCATGCCAAAAACAAGGAAGAGAAAGAAACAACATAGGGCCATACAGCACGAAGCCGCGAGGCCAAGAAAGTAGTGCGCAACACTAAAGTATACGGCAGACTGTACAATAATCCATTTAACGGGGTCAGTCTCCAAGACGGTAAAAAAACAGTCCCCCGGACAAATGTAAAGCATTTACCTATGAAACCAAGAGAATTTTCAAAGACAGGCCAGGGAACAAATGAAAGTGTTGGAGGTAAGATGGGCGTGGTGCAAACCAGCAGATGTTGATTACAACATGTTGAGATACAGCGCTTGCGCCCCTGCCTAGGCATGATCTAAAAAGGCTTCTTAATGCACCAAAAGCTACCTTTCTGCCAAATTTGGTGAAATTCTGTTCAGCAGTTTGGGCTGTATTCATGTTCAAAATCCCTATGGGAATTATAATGGGAAATCCACTTTTTTTGATCCCCCCATTTTCTCAGCCCCCGCTTATGGATCCCCCTGAATGTTTCCATGCACAAGACTCTCTAGAACACTTTTTTTGCACAGTTTTTTCATCAAAAGTTTTACTGCAAATATTAAATTGCTATCACCAAGGATGTTATCAAAGATGTCGTGAGTGCTGTAATTTGTGGGGGTAGTTAGCAGTGCATGGCAAGGACACGAGTTATAGCTACCTTAGGGTGCGAGTTATTGTTACTTGAGATAACTCTAGAACTAGTGAATTTCTATTGTTTGGTACGGTTAAAACGTGAGCCTAAATAGAATGTCCTTGAAATTCTTTGGAAGCACATTTATACTCCATTTGCGATTAATTTGCATTTTTTTTTAACGCAAATTCAGCACAAAACAAACTCCATATCTATATTTTGACGTTAGACATGTCTAACGTTATAATATTAGAGTTTGCACCACTTTCTAGATGCGTGAACCTACCTTGTGTTAATGAGATGCAAGATAGGCATTCCCATCTAAATAATGTTGCTAACCCCACAGCCCCATATTTATCCCCATGCTAACATGACACACAGGTGGGAGGAGGGGCTAAATAATGGTGCAAAGCTTGCTTTTCACCAATATTTAACGCCTGGGTCAGACCAAGCGTTAGGGGACCTGTGGACCCATTTCCATGGTTAAACACCATGGAATGGGTCAACAGGTGCCCTCCTCAAGCCCCAAGAACACCCACACCAGAGGGACACCGGAGGATGGGTGACTCCAGCCCAGGTAAGTAGGGTAAGTAGAGGTAAGTATTTCTTTAAAAAATAAATAAAGTGCCATCGGGGCCCAGCTTTGGGCACCCTGCATGGCACAGGGTACAATGACCATGCCCAGGGAACGTTTGTCCCCTGTGCTGGCCATTGGGGTGGTAGGCATGACCCCCGTCTTTTCTAAGACAGGAGTCATGTGGTATGGATGGTTTTGCATCAGAAAATCATGCTAGGCTGGTTCGAGGCATTTTTTTTGCCTCAAACCAGGGTAATGTCATTTTCTCCCATACCACCCGGCTAAAAACATTTTTTTTGTGTACGTTAGCGCTCCCTTTGCACCGGCTTGTGCCATTCCATAAATATGGCACCGCGCTGGCGCTCAGGAATGGTGCAAGCCGGTGCTAAACATTTTGAAGCAAAACTGCATTAGTGCAGTTTTGCATCAAAAAGTATAAATATACCCCTTGGGTTTTTAGGTTGATTTCTATGTTTTCTATGTGTTATTTCCTAACTATAATGTCCCCTTAACCTTTGTTTTTTTCAATGAATTTTCATGGCTTTTTCACATATAATAATTTTAATTACTATACCTTAATCCAACCACCGAAAATCTATTCTGTAATGTTTCAGAAATTAAAGAAAATACAAATTTGTATTTATAGGGATGATAAGGCTCCATCAAGACTCCAGATCTCGTACTGAGATCTGATTGGATGGCAACACTTCAACAAGGAAGTGTTGGCAGCCATGTGAATCGAGTCCCAGAGAAAAAGTAAAAAAAATAAGAAAAGGAGCCAGGGTAGGGACACCCTGACCCCTTAGCTCTGGGGTCTCAGAGAGACCCCTTTGGCTTAAAAAGCATTTTTATAAAAATAAAATTTGGCACAGATCTGTGGATACTCCGGAAATAAAAAAAACACAAGCGTGGTGTCCCGCCAGGTCCCGGGTGCAATTACATTTTGTATGGTCCTGCAGCCCTGGGGACTGACAGCTCCCCAGAGAATTAAACAAATGTAAAGCAGGGGGGCCTTTTGGCCCTCCCCCCTGCAGCCCCGGGGACCACCACCTCACTGTGCCTTTAAATTAATAAGATGAGGGTGGCTGCCAGGCTCCCCACCACAGACCTAGGGACCACTCCTCCCTGGGTCTTTTATCAAAATGAATGTGTGGGGGGATGCCTAGCCCCCCACAAACCCGGGGACCGCCACCTCCCTGGGGTGTTACACAAATATAAGGTGGGGCTCCTGAGCCCCGGGGCCACCACCTCCCTGGGGATTTCACCTAATATGAAGCGGGGATGTGTGCCCCAGGGACCACCACTGCCCAGGGGATTTAAGCTCATATGATTCGGAGGCCCGTGCTCCCCATAGCCCCAGGAACCATCACCTCTCTGGGCTTTAATCTAATAGGATGTGGGGGTTGCACATCTCCCTCACAGCCCTGAGGATGACCAGCTCCCCGGGGCTACAATTAAAGAGTAAAGGGGGTGTGTCACTGACCCCGTCCCTGAGGACCACCACCTTCCTGGGGTAATGCTTGTTAGAAGGGGGCCCCCCTCATGGAGCCAATAATGGCCCTGGGGCCCGCCACCTCCTAGAGCTGGCTCCTGCTATGTCTGGGAATGCCCACCAGCAGGACATAAATGTCTGCTTTCTGACAGCGGGAGCAAATATGCATTCAAGGAAACAGTTGAAAACATTGCTACAACAAGCAGGGAGCTCCTATTTAAAGCAGCTCCCTGCTTGTGGTAGCAATGCCGGCTCATGTAGGGTGTGTCGAGCCAGCTAGAACCGCAGAGGTCTTCAGGTTGGCCTGTGGTGCTGTCACTCTTCTTCCCATAAAGAGATGGAAGAGAAAGAGAGAAAAATTGTCATTGCAATGGTCTCGCCATACTTCAAAGAGTAAGACTAGCAAAATGTTTAGTACAAATGTTAAAGTTACGGTTGGATGTACAGCGGAACACAGTCACTTCTGGCCAATTGGTCAAGTTTCTGTGCTGTTACTCAGTAGGCTTAAGGTTTGAATCCTAGTGAGGGAGCATTCACATTTCTTTCCAACAACATGCGTGGGTTGACTGTCATAGGTATGTCTGGAAGCATCCCAGTAAGGAATCACCTATGGCCAAAAGGTTAAGGTCACAGACTCTTGCACTGAAAATTGAGGGTTCTCCTCCTGGTGTGTCTGTGATCATTTTCCTTCTTTATGTTCTTTTGAACTTCAAAAGTTTAAGGTTCATACTGAAAGGTGATCTCACTCTTTTTAATTGACAAATAAATATTTATTTTCAATTTGTCCAGAAATATCTCACACTTAGTGTATCATTCATCAAAGCCTAAAAAATGCTCTATCTATCGCCCTCTCTTTCTCTCTCTTAATTTCTCTTCTTCAATCTCTTTCTCCCACTCACACACCCTCTCAGACCCTTTCGGACGCACTCACAAACCCATTCAGGCACTCACGCACCCACTCACAGACCCACTCAGACCCTATTGCACCCACTCACAGACTCACTCAGACCCTGTTGCACCCACTCTCAGACCAACTCAGACTCTCACACATTCACTCACAGACTCACTGAAACCCTCATGCACCCACTTGCAGAGCAACACAGACACTGGCACACCGACTAAGACACTGACCCACTCGCTCTCACACCCAGACAGACACTCTCACAGCCACTCTCACACCAGATACACCCTCTCTCACCTATTCGTGCACCAAGAGAGACAGGCTGTAGCCAACTCTTGGCTCGCATGGCCAAAGGACTGTGCGCAGCTTGGTGTTGGATGGTTAGGGGGGTTTGTCACATGGTCTGGCTCCAGGCCTGGCCTTGCAGCCAATCCCTCGCTTGCATGGCTGAAGGCCATGCACAATGCAAGGCTGGGTGCTTATCATGGGTTGACCTGCTGCCAGGCCCTGCGGCCTTTAGCTATGTGTGGTGGTGGTTAGTTTAACGTATAATAATGTAAATTACTATACGTTAAAAAAAAACAGCAAATCACTGAAAAAAACAAAGGCTACAGGGACATTATAGTTAGGAAATAGAATTAAAAAAACATAGAAATTCACTTAAAAAACAAAGGTTACAGGGACGTTATAGTTAGGCTCACATTTTAAACATACCACACTATAGAATTCACCTGATATAGTAAGAGTTATCTCGATTAACTATAACTTGTGCAGTAAGGTAACTATAACTCATTCCCTCGCTATGCACTGCTAATTACCCCACAAATCACAGCACTCATGACATCTTTGATAATATAATTGACAATATAAATGAAATATTTGCAGTAAAATCTTTGACAAAAAAACTGTGCAGGGCGGGGCATAAGTTATAGTTACCTTAGGGCACGAGTTACAGTTACTTGAGAGAACTCTAACAGGTTTGGTACATTTAAAATCACATTCTTCACAAATCTTTGTTGGACATACCAGCAGCACTCAGGCCAAAGGCTCTTGTCCACATCAGCAATCATCTTCTTCTGCAAGGATGGCTTGTTCCTTCCCCGCTCTTCCTGCAGGACTCTCCAAACCTTTCAAGGCAAGGAAAACAGTTCCTCTTCATATCAGATTGTAGCTTTGGGAAGCTGGCTGTCAGGCAGACAGCACCTCTGGTTGTGCAGATGTTTTCTGGGTACTCTGTTGCGCAAACTCTCTTTTGTGGAAGACAACTTGGAATTGGAACACGTGGGTCAACAATTTCCACTTTTATGCAGGGGTGGCAGACAGTCGATGTGTATTCGGTGTAAGCTATAAGTTTGCAATTGTTTTTTTAGTTCCAGTATGCTGGGACACAACATCAACCCTCAATAAGTTATTAGAATTTTGTCTTTTAAAAAGGAAAAATATTCTTTTAATACACACACTAAAGTATACATTATTATTATTACACAATACAATACATGCATTAAACTACAAATACATATACCAGATATATGGAAATAACTTTGGTGACACCCCTATATCACATTTAACCACTAGTGGGTCATGAACCCCATAATCACAATACTCTCTACCTAAAACAGAAACAACATCAAAATAGAAGGGAAGCATTATTTCAAATAATGTAGGTCTACTGGTTTTGTTGGACAAGTTACTTACCTTTAGTAACACTTTATCTGGAAGAGCCTCTATCAAGTCTCAGATTCCTTACATTAAAATATATCCCAGGCGTCAAACTGGATCTGGAAACCTTTCGAGCAGTACCTCTTCACGGCGGTAGGTGGAGTCACTTGACTTTGAGTCAGGAGCACCAGAAAGGTCATGCGAGTTGGCTACATTGGCACCACCCCAGCGTGCCAACATCAATTACTTTTCATGACCTTTCCATGCCAGGGAAGTTTGGTGAGGAATCTGTGGCTAGACAGAGTCTCTACCAGATAAAGCATTGGCAAGGTAAGTAACTTATTAATCTGATAAAGGCTTATAGCTGCAGATTCCTTACCTTAGAATAGATCCCCAAGCAGTGCATTGCTTACCTTAGAATAGATTCCCAAGCCATACCTCCCTGGAAGTGGGTCTGCAAACAGATGTAGACCAAGACATCCTGGAGGATCAAACAGGTGAAGTGACCATCAGAACAGACCTGACTGCCCAGAAAGTAGTGTTTGGTAAGCATGTGCAGAGATGCCCACCTTGCCACCTGACAGGACATGAGCTCTGCATGTCTACGTAGTGGTTGCAGTCTTCGCTCTGTTGGAATAGGCATGCAAACCTTCAGGGGGTTGATTCTTGGCCAGTGCATAGCAGATTTTAATGCAGAGTACAATCCATCATGAAACAGTTCTTTTCTGTACAGATTTTCTTTTTTCTCCCTAATAAACTCAGTGAAAAGTTGATTGTCCACCTGAAACTCTCAGGTACAATCAATGTAAAACCAAAACTCTTGTTTTGTGCCCAGTCAGAGGGGTATCTCCTCCTCTTTGGAAGGCAGAGCCACAGCAAAGAAGGTAGGCAAGGTGATGGTCTGGCTCGCATGAAAAGGTGTCACTACTTTCGAAAGGTAAGAGGCAAGAGTTCTCAACACCAGTTTATCTGGAAAGAATCATGTTGTGTAAGGAGGGTGCACAGAAAGTGCTTGCAGTTCACTAACCCTCCTGGGTGATGTAAAGAACACCAGAAAGGCAGTTTCTATGGCCAAAATAAAGAGGACAATCGTGCAAGGGTTCAAAGGGTCCACATATCAGGAAAGTTAAAACCAGTTTCAGATCCCATAGGGGCATATTGAAGGGTTTGCAGGTGATCCAGCAGCCACTACAATGCAGATATGGCAGACAGATACCTTTTACCTGTGGTTAAAGCAAAGCTTTGCCGGGCTAAAGAAAGAACTAATAGCTCCTGACAAAGATGCAGAAAGGGGATGAGCATTTTTGTTGGTGCACCAAGCCACATATTTGACCAACAACAGACGCGTACTGTCTTGGTTGAGGGACATCTAGCTGCCACAATGATCACAGACTTTAGCAGGAAGGTCAACAACTGTCAATTACTGTCGCTCAATCTCCATGCATGAATGCATGCATGCAGGCAGACCATGTGCCTGTTTAGTGCAAGACCCTGCCCTGTTGCTGTGACAGAAGTCCCTCCTTAGAGGGCAGCCTCATGGAGAACCTATGCTCATTCTCAGGAATTTGGGATTTATTCTCTGTGTTAAATATGGGATCACAAGAACAGCTTAGGTCCCAAGTTGTTCCTGTTCTTCTTGAGAAGTCTGAGCAAGAGTGGTATTGGTGGAAAGTCATACAGAAGACCTAAGCTCCACTCAAGATGAAATGTGTCTCCGAGCATGATTAAACTTTGAAACTCCAGCAAGCAGAAGTACTGACATTGCGCGTTTTTAGCTGTGGAAAATAGATCTAACCAAGTTTCAAACCAAATTCTAAAGAGACCTTGCACCACCTCCGGATGGAGCTGCCATTTGTGATCCACTAGGAATGAATGGCTGAGTTTGTCTACCCTGCTAGATGCTGAATCACCAGGGAAATGCCCTGATGTTTCAGCTATGTCCAGAAGTGGAGAGCTTCCTGACATAGGGTCTGTGGCCCAATCGTGCACTGCTTGTTGCAAAACCACAAGGGGGTGGGATTGTCCGTCAACACCTGAGCAGCCTTCCCTTGATGGAAGGAAGAAAGGCTTTCCATTTCAGTTGTATTGCTCTCAGGTCCAACAGGTCCAACAGGTTTATGTTGAGTTGAGACTGCCAAGATGGCTGCCCCAGTCCAAGAGTGACACATCCCTCACTACAGTCACCTAATGGGCGGGGAAGGGAGAGGGGTCTGTCACTGACCAAATGACAGTTTGCCATCCAATACTGCAGGTCTTCTGCAGTTCTCTCTGCTATCGATCGGGACCAAATCAGAGAGATTACCCTGACACTGCACCCACTGGGACAGAGCCTGCATATGCCAGTGTGCTGAGTCACCAGCAGGATGCAGGAGGCCATGAGGCCCAGCAGCCTCAAAGTCAGTCTCACCTAAATACAGCACTGGAATCATGACCCAGGTATAATGGACTTGCCATTCTGGAGGATACTCCCAAAACAGCATTGTCTCAGGATAGCCCAGATGAAAGTGAGCGTTTGAGAGGGAGTCAGGTTTGACTTTGGCACGTTTATAGTGAACCACAGTGAATGCAGGTCCACTTTATTCTGGAGGTGGTAAATAACTGCCTGTGGTGAGCCTGCCTTTAGCAGCCAACTGTCGAGGTAAGGGAAGACCGGACCCCCTGACCTCCGTAAGTGTGCTGCAACCACCGTCATAACCTTAATTTACACCCCAGGTGTGCTGGTGGGGCCAAAAGGGAGAGCAGCCAACTGATCGTGTTCATGACTCACTGTAAATTGCAGGTAGCATTTGTGGGTAGGCAGGATGGGAATATGGAAGTAGGTGTCCTGCAAGTTCAATGGTTCCATCCAGTCTCCAGGGAAGACATACCTGAGCTAATGTGAGCATCTTAAATTTGTCCTTCTTCAGGAAGAAATTGAGAGGGCACAGGTTAAAAATAGGGTGAGGGGCTCCGTCCTTCTTAGGTACCAAAAAGTAGCAGGATTATCAGCCAAGACCTACTTCTTGATGCTGGCACCATCTTGATGGCCCCTTTGGCAAAAACAACATGAACTTCCTGACAGAGCAGGGAGAGGTGGTCCTCTGTCAGCAGGTTCAGGGATGGTGGCACCGTTGAGGGTTATGAAGCGAAGGGATTGAGTAAATCTGCTAAACAAACTGAGGTACCCACTTAGCCAATGTCATGGACTGCCAACAAAGCAGGTGATGAAGGATCTTGCCACCAAATGGGTCCCTATGATGGTACGAGGACAAACTAAAGTGGTTTTGTGGCAATGGGGAGTGGCAGACTAGCTGGACCTCTGGTGTGTGACCCATAAGGCCTTTGGGACCCACATGCACACCAAAGGAATGGGGAGTCTGTTGGCTTTAGAGTCTGTGCTGGAATGGATGTGGTTGATAGCCATACCGTAGCCTAAGTGCCAACAAAGAACATGTCCATGATAGATGCCTGGATATCCCCTGAAATGCCAGCTAAACTCAGCCAGATATAGCTTCTAAGTGCCACTGACAATGCTATCATTTTGACTAGGAAATTGGTTGCATCCAGTCCACAGGGAATGGTGAATTTGCTGCATTCCTTCCATCAGCAACTGCTTCGGAGAGTATGACTTGGGCCTCCTCTGACACCATGGGCAGAACTTGAACAAATGAATCCTAAACTGTCTGAGTGTATTTGCACATCTAATGCCAAACATATACAGTCTCTTGGATTTCCTATCTGGTGCAGTGCTAGAGAATGTGCCAAGGTTAACTTTGGAAGTTGAGCGTGGACAGCTAGGCTCCTAGGGGTGGGGTGCTGGGTGAGGAATTTTGGCTCCCCCAGAGTGGACTGATGGTGGCAGACAATTGTCCTGTGCAAAGGCACTCCAGGCAGGGCTTGGCCCGGCCTTGAGCAGCGCATCTGTGAGGGCTTCATTAAACGGTAGAAGAGATTATGTGAGGGTGACTCTCAGCTGAAGCACCTCTGCTCTTTTTTCAAGACATTTGTCTTGACTGCCACTGAATGTAGTGTAATGTCAAAGACCTCACCCACCTTCCCCACCACCATCGCAAAGGAAGCCCCTTTCTCTGTAGCCACACTAGGAGGAGAGACCAGGTTAGTATTTGGGGAGGTGTTCAGACCACTGACACTCCCCATTTCCTCATACAAGTCATCTTTGGCCTCATCAATGGTGTATCCATAAGATACCTCAGATCCTCCCCAATAATATTCCTCTTTAGGCCTGTCAAAAAAAGGGATACACTGGCTCTGACTCAGAAGGTTGAGTTCTAGCTGGAATGGAAATCACTGTCATGAGATACTGATCCAGCTCTGTTTCCGAGTCTGGTATCAGTATGGGTTTGGTGCTGCTGTGGGTCATCAGCGATGGGAACAACTTTGCACGAATGGGGTCCTGGAAAGGTCACAGTCTTGTGATCAGAGTCATTCCACATCCAGAACCAGATCTAAGGGGCCCAGCAGATATCCAGTGGGGGCACCTGCCAAACGCGTGAGGCATAACAGCCTTCCAGAAGGGTCGGCCTGCCCAAAATGTAGGTGCATGGACTTGCAAAACTCATGGTGTTGGGTGGTGGCTGCTCCGGTTCCAGGAAATTCAGGGAGCATAAAGCGGACCCAGAGGCAGTCTCCGCATTGGAGCCGGAAGTAGAGTGACGTTGTTCCCTTGCCGCATCTGAAGATTTCGACCAGCACAGCAAAGTCAAAAGTAAAGGTCCCTTCACCAATGAATCAGTGTAACGTAATATGTTGAATCTTTAATGTACTGAAGCACTGTGCTATGAATCCGTCATAACTGACAGACCAGTGAATCCAAGATAAAAAAAATATTTCAAACTCTAAAGGGAAGTAAATATTATATAGATTGTGAAGTAATCATAAATTAGACACACCTCAACCAGTGTAACTGTCCACCTGTGTAAAAGCATCAAACAGATGTAACGTAAAGTGCCCCGTGATCAAAGAAACAATTACCTAATATAAAGTAATGATAGTCCAAATTGCTGAGCCTAGTCAAATAAAATAGTACAAACGTAAAAGTTATAAAACTCATCTTAGTTACCCAAAGGAAGGCCACATTCATTTGCAAACCAAACTCCCATTACCTTACCTATTAATTAAAGGCAAACGTCCAAAATAAAATGTAAGTAAATTAGTAAGTAATTTAGTAAGGAAATTATAGGCGGTAACTCTCAAGTGATGTAAGTAGACAGTATAAAATCTATGTAATACCAGGTAAGATCACATGTAACCGCTAATTAAGGGATGATACGAATGGTATACATACAAAAAAGAACATTGTGTGTCTCAGGTAACAATCCTTTTTATTCCTGCATGTGTTCTAATTATTCGAGAAGTCCAAGAAAATCAATAGGTTAGTACAAAAGACAAAGGCCCTCATTATGATCCTGGCAGTCTGGGCCGCCATGCTGACAGTGGCGGTAAATACCACCATCCGGTATGGCGGCCCAGACTGCCGTATAATGAACCGCCCTAAACCCTACGGCGGAATACACCGCCAGCGGAAACGCTGGCGGGGGTGGTGTATTCCAATCCGACAGGCAGCGCTGCAAGCAGCGCTGCCCTCCGGATAATGATACCCATTCCGCCAGCCTTTTCCCAGCGTTTCGCACCGCCGGGGAAAGGCTGGCAGATGGGTATCTCGGGCGATTCGGGGGCCCCCTGGGGGGCCCTTTACTGCCCATGCACTTGGCATGGGCAGTGCAGGGGCCTCTGTGCAGTGTCCCATCGCGCAGTTCACTGCCCGATTTACGGGCAGTGATCTGTACGATGGGTACAGCTGCCCCCGCCACACACCAACATTGGCGGTGGCTCCATTTGGAGCCACTGTCAATGTTACAGCCCTTTTCCCCGCTGGGCCGGTGTGCAGAAATACTGTTTCTGCCCGCCGGCCGAGCTGGAAAAATATTATACGGCCGGCGGGGGGGGGGGGTAGTTACGCTGGCGGTCATCTATTGACCGCCAGCGTGGATCTCTGCGGTTTTAACCGCCGAGAGCATAATGAGGGCCAAAATCAAGTGAACCTAGTAGGTTGTCCATACACCCCTGGTGCAGGTGTCAAAAACGACGTGTAATTTCAAGGCCATACCACCATTTTACCTTGTGTCGCATCACTCCCAATGCCTTACTTGTTGTCAAGAGCTAGTGTCCATGCATAGAACATAGGAGGACGTCCTAAGAGTCCGTAATTAAACAGCAAAGAATGATCATTTTACAGACAACGGTTAGCCATGTGGTGACCATAGCAATCTGTATGTACAAACACGTGTACACACTGTACCATTATTACATGCTTACATCCCTGGTTCAAAGTTTAAAAAGGGGTGTGTGCTAAAACGTTATATCATCATATTCCTAGAAAAGCAGTAAGTGACATCAACGGAAAATCTCAGTTAAATATCTAAATTAGCTCATGTCAAGAGCGTCATGCATCTACAATAGAAATCGTAATACTCAGACAGTTGATCAAATACCTGAGTCACTGTATCAGGTAATTCACTGTTAGAGAGCGGTATATACTAAAAAACATCCCATCACAATACACCGCAATAAATTAAATCAACAGAAAATCTCAGTCCAAAATGTCTAAATGAAGACTTTTTCCGATGTAACATAAGGGAAAGTTTCAATTCTGTTATGGGCACAGAGGCGAGGATTATGCATTTCTTTCTTCACTTTTAATGTACAGCAGGTTTAAAGGTCAAGTAAAAAAACACACTATGAACACTTCACATCCCATGAGTCATAGCGAACATACCCATGACAACCATAAACCAATGATAACACAGTCCGTATGTCCATACATATGCGTGACCCGTCCAGTCTGTCTTCTTCTTCACTATAGGAAGTTAGGTTCAAGCAGCCTCAATTCATCTTGGAATCAGGTCCTAGGAAGGAGATGTAGAATGTTAAGCACTACAATCCTCATATGATACAATTCAAGAACATATCTATCTTAATTGAAAGAGAGACAAGGACCTGTCAACATCATCTTCATGAACAATACATCTAAACAGAATAACTTGGAATAAACAATGTACCCATTATTCAGGAATAACGGTTAACCATATCAGAAAACATTATTATCTGTAAAAGTGAGTGTCTGAAAAAAGATATTACCTGTAAGCTTATAATCCACTATTATTTACCACTAGAAGCTCAGTAATGTTTATGTAGGCATAAGAAGACAGGGTGGGAAACATAATATTATATGTATAGGGCAGGAGAATCCTCGCCTCCATGTCCTTAACAAAATTTAAACTTTCCTTGATGTTAGCCAGGACATATTTCATTCTAAGTCAGGGCTGGAGGTGAGGATTATGCATGTTCAAAGCTTACGCACCACCGGGAAAAAAATCACTGTGTAGTATGCCAGACCCAAGCTAGAGAGATTTGCCAGAAAATTGACTATATGGATAATTGAGGCCCCCATGGGATCCAGGTGTCTCTCCACACACCAACTACTCCATTGTGCCTAGACCCATTTTTATCGCTTGGTCGTACCTGGTGCCCCAGCTTGTCTGATGAGTCATTCAGCCTTGTCTGAAACTCTGTTGTCTTGCCAATGTTGCCTAAAATCCCTCAAGCCATGAGAGTCAGATGGCCTTAAATCACCAAAGGGTGAAGGCAGCCAGAGGGATCCCAGAGGATCCTTTGGAACAACGCCAGTTTCAACTGCTCCATCCACAACAGTTCCAGAAGAGTAGGGAATCATGCTCATGACTTCCAAATCGGGGTTATGAGAATCAAGGACGCCCTCTGTCTCCGGACTTGAACAGTCACTCTGGGAATCAGAAGGAAGAGAGGAAATGCGTAGGCTTGTCCATATGTCCAATCTGGAAAGAAGGAGTCTACTGCCTCTGCTCCCGGATCCGGTCTCCAGTTGAAATACTTGGGGAGTTGAGCATTCAGTCTTAAGGCAAAGAGGTTTACCTTGCAAGGACCCCACCGCTCCATCTAGACTTGATGGATCTAGTTGCCAATCACTGGATTACTTGATATGTCTGGAGCTCCAGTCCGCCACTGTGTCTGGAATCCCAGTAGATGTTACGCCGTCATTGAGATCTGATGTTGGAGGCAATCGTTTCAAAAATCCTTGGCCAGTTCCCATAGGGTTGTGAAATGGGTACCTCCCAGCCTGTTGATATATTGGACTGCTGCTGTGTTGTCCATTCTCAGTAGGACACAGCATGAGACCCTGTCTCGTGTAAGGGGTTAGATCACAAACGAACCCACAAGAAGTTCCAGGCAGTTGATGTGCCTGGCCAACTCCTCTTGCGTCGACTGGCCTCCCAGGGAAATCTCTCCACACCTAGCCCCCCAGCCCAGTTGGCTGGCCTCCGACTTTACTATGAGGTCCAGGAGAGATCCGAAGATCACTTGGCCGTTTCACACCTCCATATGATCTATCTACCACTGAAGCTCAGTTCTGGCTTCCAATGAGAGTTCCACCACCTCCAAATAAGTGAGACCCTCTGCAAATGGGTCGCATTCAGGCATTGTAGGGCCCTGTAATGCAAGGGACCGGGAAAGATACCTTGGATGAAAGATGACAACAGTCTGACTATCCTTGCTAACTGTCTGAGGGAGATCCTGTCCCTCCTGAGGACCTTGAGTAGTTCCTTTTTGATCTTGGCGATCTTTTGTTCTGGCAGTCTCAATGTAGCCGATTTGGAGTCCATTAGGAAGCTCAGAAATGTCATGGTCTAAAAGGGTATCAGTTCAGATTTTTGGCCATTGATGACAAACCAGAGATCCTGTAAGAGTGCAATAGTCATGGTCAGGTGGGCCATCAATTGGTTGCAAGACCTGCATTCTCAGTGTCGCCACAACAGGCTTCAGGAGCTTGGAGAAACATCATGGTGCTGGTAAAGGCCAAACAGCAATGAGTGAAATTTGAAGATTTGACCCTTCCACTTGAACTGCTCGAAGCAGCAATGAGGTGGAAAGATGGGTACCATCAAGTAGGTACCCTTTGTGTTTAGCCGAACTAGCCAGATGCCCTGAAGAAAAAGGTCTCAACTACCAAAACAAATCTCTTCCCTTCATTCAAGCCACCAATGGGTCCAATAAATCCATACAATTTTTTCCCACGGCCTCAAAGGGAAATTCACAGGGCACAGAGGAGTATTCCGTACGCTTATAGTTTTTTTAGCTCGAGAACATACACCACAACTATCAACCATAACTTCAACATTCGCATCCATCCCAGGCCACTAGTAATACAAACATAATTTCTTCCTCATGCCTGTAATTCCTATGTGTCCCTTATGAGCTAGCTTCAACAACCCACCCCTTAATTCAGATAGAAGGATCAATTCAGTGCCTCTCATAACCAAATTCTTTTCCACACTTAATTCATCTTTCACCTTAAAGAATGGTTTTAGTTCTTCCATCACTTGACCTTCTTTTGGCCACCCACTCTTGATGTAACCTTTCAAATGTGTTAACACCGGATCATTTACTACTTTGTTTTCCCAACACTCTCTTGAAATGACTCCATCCGATGCAATGAGGCCATCAATCTTTCCAATCACCATCTATTTCTCCTCTTCACTAGTACAAGAAGAGTCTTCACCCTCATGTATTGGACATCTTGACAGAAAATCAGCTCTGCAATTCCCCCCCCACCCTTGAATATGCTTCATCTTGAAATTAAAGACATTCATTTTAGACAACAATCAAACTAACCAGGGACTAGCATTGCTCATACCCTTGTCATTCCATAAATACATTAAAGGTTTATGATCTGTGACCATCAAAAATTCTTTACCCCACAAGTAAGTGGAAAAATGGTGAACACCCCATACACAAGCCAAAGCTTTTTTCTCAATTATACTGTAACTTTTCTCTGATGAAGAAAGTCTGCAGGAAGCAAATGCCTCTGTGGTTTCTTGTCCTTCATACAATTGAGTGAGCATAGCACCAATCCCCAAATTACTGGCATCCGCAGTCACTGCCGATGTAGCTTTATCATTGAAAGGTTGTATAGCAGGTGATTCGATGATCACCTTCTTCAAAACATTCAATGCATCCACTTGTTCTTCCTCCCATTCAAATTTTGCATTTTTTCTTAAAAGTTTCCGGAGAGTTCACTTTGTAAGGCTAAGTTTTGTACAAATCTGGAATAGTATTCACACAGTCCCAGAAACGATCTCAACTGATCTTTATTTTCAGGCTGAGAACATTTCTTTATCACAGCTAATAGGTAATTTTGGGGTTTAATTCCATCCTCACTTATCGTGTGACCCAAATATTCCACTTCCCTCATCATAAATTTGCACTTCTGTTTAGAAACAGTCATACCATGCTCCTCCAATATACCCAATACTCTATATAATTTGCCTAAATGAGATTGCATTGTATCTGAGCATATCAAAATATAGTCCTCATATGTCAAAAATCTCTTTTCCTCTCCAAAGAGCTGGTACATCAATTTCTGAAAAACAGAAGCCACGCATGCTAACCCAAACGGCATTCTCAAAAAACTAAATGCTCCAAACGGTGTGCTAAATGCTGTTAAATCCTTAGACTCATCAGTGAGCACTACTTGATGATACGCAGCCCTCAAATCAATTGTGGAAAAAAACCTTGTGCCACCAAGCTGCGCCAGCATGTCATGAATTCTTGGCAACAGAAAACAATCCACCTGTATGTTTTTATTTAACGATCTTAAATCGACTAAGTCTCAAATCTCCTGACTTTTTAACAGCCACGACAATGGGAGAAATCCATTCTGAGGATTCAATTGGTTCAATGACCCCATCCACACACAATTGATTCAAGTGATCTGTCAGAACTCCAGCTGCGCATGGGTATCATTGCTCATTTGTGTGTGGGCGCAACCACTCATTTCTTGCTGCCACCATGTTTGTTAGGCCACAATCCCTTTGTGGCAAAAGTCACCTGCCCTGGCGATCGGGCCATTGGTGGTTTCCTTGCTCCCAACATTATCCTTGACACTACTTACAGCTGTCAGGAAGCTGAGAGGGACTTCATTTCCCAGCTTTCCTAATGACAGCCATTTTGGGTGTGGTCAGGCTATAAATAGCTGCCACACCCTTTAACCGTTGCTTCCTATTCTGGATTCCTGCAGTGAGTGGTTGTCTTTGGTGTTGCTGCCCGAACCCGTACAGACTTGCCTGTTTTATTGCGAGCGGCCGGCTCGCGGCGGTGAGAACATTCCTTTCCGGGCTCCCTTGCTTTTGTTGTGAACTCCGTATTCGGAGTCTTTGAACAATGGGAATTCTTTGATGATGTTGCTTAGCAACATCGTTTCACTCGATTGTTACTGTGTTTCAGAATAGCAATTTTCTCTGTGTTTCTCATTTAGAAGAAAAGCTCGCTACTTGAATGTTTTTGGATTTCAACATCATGCAGTGAAAAGTGTTGTTTGTCTCGTGTGGTGCCACGCTGTGAAGTTGGGAAAAAACATTGATATTATATTTTGGGCCTAATATGGTTTTATTAATATTTGTCGTGTAATTTTCAGCTAGAAAAAACAAAATAACCATTTACCAATTTTACATAGCACGAGAGTCATTGAACAAAACTCTAGTTTTTTTCAGATTGTTTTAGTAATTTATAAAGAGAAAACCAACAGGTTTTATTGAGAGAGATTCTCATTTAGGTTGAAAGTCCTTGTTTTGCGAGACGCATTGTTCTGTTGCTTTTCCTGGATTTCTAATGTAATAATAGTGCAAGTCTTCATGCCACAATTCCCTTTGTGGAATTAGCTTCTTGTTGACATTTTGAAACTAGCAAGATTATTGAGGAAGCAATTTATTGTTGCATAATTGTTTATTATATTCTTGTATATTCTGTATTAACCTTTTCCCTTTCAGATCTCCCTCCAAGCTGATCCTTCCCGACTACCCCTTCCCCCAGCCGGGCTCCTCCAAAGTTCAGCACCATAACGGCATCTGACTTGGTGGTGCCTGGAGGTGGGCTCATTTATCAGCATCGTGAAGATCCCGAGAATTTGGGTCGCCTGACATGATCTTTAAGCTTCTGTCTCATGCACAATGGAACATTCCTAACCCTGTGGGAGACAGGAACAGATTTCGACTTTAGAATAATTTTATGTTCGAATCCTTTCACAACTCCCAACTTATCTTTCAAAACTTCCTTGTGTTTTAACAAGACATGTTCCAAAGAGTTGACATTTTCCTCATCTTCATTAACCAAAGAAATTTGTTGTGAAGTAACAGGCCTAAGAACCATCCCAAACTTACCATGGTCCTTCCATCCTAAAATGTTGTACCCACGTTCTGCTACATACACCTTTGAACGAATAGTTCTGTCCTTAAAATGTAAGGTCTCTATGACATAACCAGACAATTTTTTTCTTGACCCCCAAAAGCAATCGTGTGTATATCTGGATGATTCAACTCCAAAACGCTCCATTTCTCCAAAAATAATTTATCTGATAGTTATAGGTGAACCTGAGTCAACTGTAACTCGAACACACCAGTCACCCATTTTCACCTCACACACTGGCTCTCCACCCCTATCAACTTTATCTGGATCTGTGTCAACCATCTTAATCAACAACACCACTTTCTTATTAAACTCTTCCTCAATTATTCCTGAAGAGACTTCATGCACATCCGCCTCACTAGCCACCGTTACAATAGAATAATTCTTACACACTTGTGCAAAATGTTCCTTTTTTCTGCACTTAGAACAAGATTTACCAATTGCTGGACAATTAGAAGCATTCGCCAAATGACTTTTTAATCCACATCTAAAACAAACACCACTCTTATCAGATTTACTTCCCACTATCCTGTTTTGCACTGTTGATTTCATTTTACATGAGACAGAGTTAATACTCTCACATGTAGACATCTTGCTTTTGTTTAACTCTTTTGAAGCCAATAATGACCTCTCGATCCCTCTAGCTATGTCTAATGTCTCTTTTAACGTGGGATTGCGACTGCATAATAGTCTTTCCTGTACCTTGTAGTCAAAGCAATTCACCACCAGCTGATCCCTTAAATATTGTTCTATCGGTCCAGCAAATTCACATGAAGAGGCCAGAACTCTCAATTCTGCAATAAAGTCATCAATTGTTTCATGTTCATGTTGTTTGTGAGTAAAGAACTTATGTCTCTCCACAATTATGCTGGGTTCTTTTTCAGAATGTTTCTCTAACCTCTGAACTGCTTCACTGTACTCATCCACATCTGTGGTTGATAATGATTCCACCTCTGGTAAATGATCAAAAATTCTTTGCCCTTCTGTGCCTAAACAATTGTACAACAAAGCTTTTTTCTTGCAGCAGGGAAACCCATTCCATCTATTGCAATCAAATAACTTTTGAACGACCTAAACCATTGGCTACATCTAGCTTTAGGCAAACCTGGTTCATTCAAAAATGCACCTGGCAAATTTGCCATCTGCATGTCTGAATAATTTGAAAAGTAGCTTTCTTATAGAATCTGTTTCTAAATAGATAATTTCTACAAAACTACTAATGCACTATGTATCACTATCCTATACTACGAACTTAGGTAAGTGTAATAATTCTTTCACATGTACCTAACATCAAGTACAATATACACTTCCTTATAAAAGGAATAAAATTAAGTAAATTATAAATGTCTTGTATGACCAATGCTTCCTTTTTTTATTTTTTGTATGGTGTGCCTATCACCGCATAGGCAAAGGTGGGCGCAAAGATCGAGGTGTGCGTGTCACCGATGTTTCATAGATGCATCATCACTTTTGGCAGCAAACAGATGTTAAGTCACACAATAGACAGAAATCCCAGTACGATCGCCTCTGTTCCAACTGTACGGCCTGCAATTCAACTTCCCCTTTATATTCCACAAGCAGTCAAGTTCCTGCCCCTTTAAGTCTATGAAGGCTAAAGATCAAAGTGAGCGTCGTACACCAATTACACACACTAACGTGGTTCACATCAAGATGACAATCGCAATGGATCCTACCCCTTTAAATTCAGTCAAGCCGTACAAGTTCCTGCCCCTTTAAATCCACGAAGGCTCAGGATCGAAGTGAGCGCCGTACACCAAGTACGCTCATGAATGTGTATCACCAAAGTATCCAATGCCGAATCAGGATACCAAGAAACTCACCAGATCTGTGTTTGAAGGCACGCGTCCAGTAAAGAGCAGAATTGCGTCGGGACGTACACCTGAATACTCTTCGAGTAGGTGCCTTCATAAAATGGACAACAGCAACCGTTCATAGCCGGCCGATCAAAAGCCCTGTTCATACCTGCTGAGAGACACTTCTCCAAGTCTTATGTAGGTTCCTCCACTTGTCGCCAATTTATGTTATGGTTCAAAATGAGAAGTTCTCTGCAGGCAAGGGTAAGTATTTTGTACTTTATATTCTGGATAAAGGATTAAGGGGGTCATTTCGACCCTGGCGGTACAAGACCGTCAGGGCTAAAATGACGGAAGCACCCCCGCCGGGGTGGTGGTTTCCCGCCACATTTGCCCCGGCGGTGATAATACGCCTGGGCAGCGCTGCTAGCAGCGCTGCCCAGGGGATTACGAGTCCCCGACCGCCAGCCTTTTCCTGGCGGTTTAAACTCCGCCGACTCCATTTGAGGCCAGCTCCCATGTTGCGGCCCACATCCCCGCCGGCCCAGCGGGGATTTCAAAATGGGCACCGCAGGAGTGCGGCCGCATTGGCGGCCGCACAGCGGTTGCAACTTGGCGGGTGGCAAGCGCCTCTCGCCAATGTTGTAATGAGGCCTTAAGTGTCTCCCACCGCTCAGCCACTCCGACGCGTTCGGCAACCGGCTTCAACAGAACGCTTTCCCCAATCTAAAAACCGCATTTGAATACTGAGCACGTCCTTTAACTGAAACAATAAAACTTATAGATCATAACAAAAAAGGTCTCTCAAAAGATGTATGCCTTCCATCTTGAAGGGGTGATAAACCAGCCACTCGTTGAATTCTTTCTGATTTTTTACCTGTTGGAACGCCTTGTCCTTCTTCTCTACTAAGAAAAGATTACTGAGGACCATCCGGGGTTGAAGGGCTGATCTCCTGATAGCTGCCTTTGAGAGTAACTCTTGCACTTCTGAGTCAATCAGATCTGAGTCCTACTCTGAAAAGCATAGAGGATTGGGTCTTACCTTTTGAGCCGGAGTTCCATAGAACTCTATGGGAAATCCTAGCACTGTCTCCAGCACCCAAGGGTCTGAAGTGATCTGATCCCACTTATGAGCAAATAACTTCAATCTCCCTCCTAGTCTTTGAGGAGAAGAAAGGTTACTGCTTACTGTTAAGGCCTTCAGGGGTGTTAGCTCCTCCTCTGGCTACACGATTGGACCTTCCTTGTCCGCTTCCCTGGTTGAGGAAGAAGGTGCCCTGCCTCCCATCTTTCAACCTATTGTTTCTGCAAGTCAGACCTCTGGAGGGGCCTTGTTGGAGGGGGCAGCTGGAGGAGCAAGCCCTGCCTCCTACCACCCAATAGAAAACCTTTTCCAGAAAGATCTTTTTGATCGACAATTGCGCTTTATCCAGCGCTGAGATGGTTGCTACAAATTTCCCAAGTTCCTTCACGAATGGTCCCCCAAATAGATTGTCTTGTGCTACTGGCCCTGCCTGTGATGATCACAGCTCCCCCAGCTTGGGATCAATTTTATTCAGGAGGGGACGTCTTCTATCCGTGGAGAGGGCAGACTTGGCATTGCCTAAAAGGCACAATGCCTGCTGCGTCCAACCTGCCATGATGGCAGTGGGTAAGGGTGATCCAGATTGTTTTGTCTGTTCTGCCAATTTTACTATTTTAGTCAGGGGCCTAGAACATCTAGGAGCTTATCCTGATATGCTTGTCAGGAGCGGTTGATCCTCTTCTTGAGGTCTTTCAAGTACTTGGCAAAGAAGGTGCAAAGTTTGGGGCCAATGTCCAGAGTGGTCGCTACCTTGTCCTCCAGGGCCGGTCTAGGGCACTCCACCTGCAAGCGTCCCATACTTCTTTATCCAGGGGGTGTTAGATCTTGCTAGCAACATAGTCAGCAAGTTTCTAATCAGGGACCCATTCGGAAGACCTCGGGTGGTAAGTGTCCTCTGGGTCAAACATGTCAGTGCCGTATTGCTCTCCTTCCGAAGAACCCGAGGCTCTGAACCCGGGTGCCAAGGTATGCCTGAGTCACACCCCTCATCAGATGACCTGCCATCTTCAGTGTCACCCCCTCCAATTGGGGAGACCCTAGGTTAGGGTCAAAATCTGGTCCAACATCGTCGTCGATCTCTATGGGTAAAACATCCTCCCAACAGGGTAAATTCTGTAACATGCATGCACTCTTACAGAAGGCTTCTCTTAGTTGATCAAAGCCTTCCAGGTGCCCCAGGTCGCATTTCAAGGCCCTCATGGAGGCCGTAGCGGATGAGCCGCTAGGGCGTGCCCCATGTTCCCTAGGATCCTAGATCAGGTTGAGATCTGTGACATGAGTTTGTCCATGCTTTCCTGCAATGGCGCCAGCACCTTGGCAATAGGAACTTGTCCTCCCTTGCAGGTGACGCCAGCACCTTGGCAAAAGGAACTTGTCCTCCCTTGCAGGTGACGCAGAGGGGGCCAGATTAGGAGAATATTTGTGATCCTTAGAAGAATCCATCTTTTGAGATGAGAGCTTCATGATGAATATCCTACCATCAAAACTATAAATTTGGGAGGGCAGCCTCCTCGCAGGTGCTCACAGAGTATGAACTGTAGACGCCACCAGAGAGCGTACCATGGAGTAAGGCTGAGGGCCTGTAGTGTCTTACCTCTCCATGGTGTCAGCGAGGGTTGGTAGGGAGTGTCACCAGTGGTTTGAGAGTGCACCAAACAGCATATGGGCTTGCTGCAGCCTCTTCCCTATTGAGCTCTGTGTGCCTGAAGATTGCTAGTAAAGTGCACTTCAAAGGGTCCGCAGCACGCCTGAGAAGTCTTATTGATGGCCCAAAACAGCTCCATCAAGAGGACCCACACTGTATGAATAAAACACACTTGGGCCGAAGCCTAACGCAAACTGGAATGAAAATACACAAGTAACACAAGTGTAACAGTAACTGCAATACCTCACACTAGATCATGTTAAAGCTCATGGAAAAAACCCCGGGCAACACAGAACAATTGTTAAGAAAGCGAGGGACTTAACTGACTAGCAGCAGTGAAGAAAGTGGACGGACTGGACAGGTCACGCATAAATATGAATATACGGACTGTATTATCATTGGTTTATGGTGTCATGGACATGTTCGCTTTGACTCATGGACTGTGTAGTGTTCATAGTGTGTTTTTTTACTTGACCTTTGAACTTGCATACATTAAAAGTGAAGAAAGAAATGCATAATCCTTGCCTCCGTTCCTGACATAGAACTAACTACTAACTAGAGCATTGCAAATCTCTGCGTATCTGCTGCAAACATAAAAGAGGGACCGCTAATTGAAAGAAATGAAACATTGATAAAGGGCAATTGAAAAAACGCCTAAGGTTCACTCGTGTAAGCGTGACGGCCATTATCATCGTCAGCCGATTTGCACTACACTAGGCATTCTATATTTTAAACGTGGACAATAACGCACTCAGTTAGTGTGTGACTAACACTTCAAATAACAAATCATAATTAAGAAACCATAATTGAATCACAATCAATGGTAAATAAAACCAGCTAATTATATCAACGGCCAGAAGTGCCAGCTTAACTTGTATGTGCTAAAACTTGCATATCTAATATCAATGTCCCTAAACTTCATGTGTCACAAATGCATAAATTATATGCAACATTAACCTCATAAACGTATTCCGTTTATCAAAATGAAAAGGGAAACCTCTAATAGTATCAGTAGTTCCCTGCTCCTGAATTGGTGGCGGGTTAAACCTTACAAATGCACCTGTCTTGGACTACCATAAATATTAAAACTCTGTGAACTATATTGTCGCCCAATATCTATGGCTATACCTGTGCACAAATCACGGCACCTGCCACCACAGGGGCAATCCTGAAAGGATTACATGCAAAAAGATTTTGATAGTGCACCACTGCGCAAAGTCAGTAAAGTCCAGTAACACAACGTTGTCTTTTAAAAATCTTAATTTTTTATTATTGCTTTTTTCTTGAACAAACGAGCAATCAGCCAACGCGTTTCGTCCTACACAAAAGGACTTCTTCAAGGTTTATATTTGCATGGTCTTTAAATTGATTGTCTTTCCATATTATTGGAATTAAATGTGCAACCTATTATTACCCATAACATAAGGGATCAGCCATGTCCGTCCCGGTCGGCAAAGAAAGTGATCAGTAGTATCAGTATCAGTATCAGTAGTTCCCAACTGTACGCTCAAGAAAAGTGCAACAGAGAAAGGAGAGCCAAATTTTATCAGGACCAGGTAGCCAAAATACAGTAGCCATTGCTAACTTCATGACCCTTTGTATATATGAAACATGCATCCCATAATAGTAGATGTTAATATCAGCAATAACAACAGAACACATGTTGGCCTAAAGTGCATGTGAAACCACAACTGTATGACCCATTTGGAACTGATTTGATGATTGAAATAAGGAACCATGGAATAGGAAAGAACTGATCTCGGAGTACTGGAGTGATGCCTATTTAGGCACTGCGCATGACGCAGCGTGCAGACGAGGTACACCAGATTGACATCACCTACCAGTGAGCAGTGGTATTGCTCAAAAAATTCCCGGTTCCAGTCTGACGCCTAAAGAATATTCTAAGCTAAGGAATGAAAGAATTCCTAGCAAATGCGCCAAAAATTTTCAATTCTATTAAGGACACGGAGGCGAGGATTGTGCTCCTCTCTCTTTATTACTCAAAATTTCAGCAGCCAATCAAAACACATAAAAAACATCATCTACATTTACCAATAGTCTTTGCACAAAATGTCCACCAATCAACAGCCCCCTTGACCATATTAGAGTCCATAACATTTCAGGAACTTCCTCTTTCTTTGCTTCACGAACTGCGTACTAAGAATCCCGAACCAAGAATTTGAAAAAATTCCCGGGAAAGAAACAGCTGATTGAAGGCAAGCATTCGTCCAGCTAGAATGTCCCACCATACTGCATCATGCAAGAAATCCTTGCTATTCCGCTTTTTGCTCCCATCCTAGGAAAAAAGAAAAGTAATAATAATAATAGCAATAATAGCGTGTTCATCTATATAACAGCTGTATAACTCGGGCAGGAACATTAAAACATATCCCAATACAATCTGCAATTAACATACTGTTGCCTAAAACAACCACAAATCCTTGGGAGGTATAATCCTCGCCTCCGTGTCCTTAATAGAATTGAAAATTCTTGGCACGGTTGCTAGCAAAGGTTTCATTCTATGGCAGGGCCGGAGGCTCAGATTATGCTTGTTCAAAGCTGTCTGAAACACTCTAGATGCAAAATCACCAACTGGCTTGTAATAAAACTGTTTGAAAGTGGAATCCGAGGACCAATCAGCTGATTTAATAATATCCAGCACCGACACACCCAAACCTACAGATTTGGAAGCCATCACGCCCCGAACAGAGTGCGCTTCAAATAAATGCATATCAATACCAGCTTCAACCATTACAAAGCGCAACCATCTGGCAATGGGAGCCGCAGAGACAGGTTTAAAAGGTTTACAAAGTGAAATCAACAATTGGCCCGTCAGATTCTGCCTAAGAGATCTAGTACACTGCTCATACTCTTTCAAGCAAGCAACGACACACAACTTTTTAGAAAACGGAAAAGCAAAGTATTCTATACTGGTAGACATTGTTTTAGTTCTTCTAGATATTGAAAAAGAAACACCTTCAGGTGTAAAAACTCTACCTCCAAGATCCAAGGCCACTCAAATCAGAAGATCGTCGACAAGCCACTAGGCATAGAAGCATTGCTAACTTTGCTGATAATTGCTTCCTAGAAAGATCAGAGTTATCAGGCCACCTCTCAAACAAATGGAGAACTAAGTTCACGTCCCAAAGGGACCTATACCTGGAAGAAGGAGGGTTGGAAACCCTCACACCCTTTAAAAGCTTAGCCACCACCGGATGCATACCTACCGGAACTCCATCTACCTTGACATGGCCTGCAGAAATGGCTGAACTAAAATTATTTACCGACCTGTACGACCTGTACGACAATCCTTCATCAGCTTACTGCGACAAAAAATTCACAATTTGGACAAGCCCGGCTGCCACGGCCTCCAAACGCCGTTCCAGGCACCAACTCCTCCAGATTCTCCAAGCAGAGAGATACATCTTCCTAGTGGAGGGCGCCCAAACCCCACTGATTAACCTCTCAGCCGATCGCGAAATGCCTGGCAAGTGCCACTGCTGCCTGAAAGCCTCTAAGCCATCAGCTGCAACTGTCTCTCCAGCACCAGAGGATGCTTCTCGCCCTACGGATCCAGAAGCATGTCCGGAGACCAAGGAAGAAATAGAGGAGCGATGCACGCCAGCTCCAACAGTAACGGGAACCAAGGCTGCGCTCTCCAAAGTGGAGTGATCAATATCACCTCTGCTTTCTGACATTTGATCTGAGTCATCAACCTTGGGATCATGGCGAATGGAGGAAAAGCATAATTGAGGGACCCGGCCCAGTCCTGAAGGAAAGTGTCCGTGGCCCTCACCAATGGATCCGGTCTCCAACTGAAAAACTCTTGTAACTGCTTGTTCAGACGAGAGGCAAACAGACCTGTCAGAGTCACCAGATCCTCGGGGTCTGTGCACGTTCCCAACAAGTCCACCACAAGACAGCTCCAATATTCTGATTAGAATGTCACAGAGTCTAAGAGAGACCAAGCGGGGAAAAGGGGATTAGGTAGGGAACAGCTGGGAAGGAGACCTGTAGGAAGCAAAAGGTTAAAACTCACAATATCAAGATTATACCATATTGACCATTACTAGGCTACGACTCTAAGCATTGTCATATTGGAAACATGGATAACTTAAGCATGAACTTAAATAACTAGGCCTCAAGATGTCTGGATACCTGTGAGGAAATCAAGAAAGATTAGTACCATTTTATAAGGAATCACTCAAATGAAATGTTACACATAGATTGGAAACATCAGAACCTTCTAGCATTACACTTTCAAATTCAAGAATAGTCTTTGCATGAGGACCAAGAAATAATCTGAAAGGTTTCTATAACATTATATGAATTATACTAGATGGACTTATTATGCACATACAATATAACATCTAGAATTCTAAGACTTTAGTTTTCTTAAAATGCAGGAACAGGAATTGCGCACATTGCAGATTTCCACAAAGGTTTATAAATGCCATGAAATGATTGTGCACAATGAATAACATGAGTTAGGCACGAGAAATGAATTGCGCGTCTTGCCGATTCGAAGGTTGCCAAGTAAATGCCATGAAGTGGTAACACACAATGAATATCATGAATTTAACAAAAGGACTGAATCACGTGTCTTGCCGATTCGTAGGCCACCATGTAAATGACAAGAAATAGTAGCGCACAATGAATATCATAAATTAGACACAAGAAATGAATCACGCTTCTTGCCGATTCAAAGGCCACCATGTGAATGCCAAGAAATGGTAGCTTGCACTGAATATCATGAACTAAACACAAGAAATGAATTGCGCGTCTTGCCGATTCGAAAGCCACCATGTGCATGCCAAGAAATGGTAGCGTACAATGAATAACATGAATTAGGCACAGGAAATTAATTGCGCGTCTTGCCGATTCAAATGCAACCTTGTAAATGCCATAAAATGGTTGCGCGCAATGAATATCAAGATTTTTACTCGAGTAAAGAATTGCACGTATTGCCGATTCGAATCCAACCTTGTAAATGACATTAAATGGTTGCGCACAATGAATATCAAGATTTGTATATGAAGAAAGAATCGTGCGTCTAGCCGATTCAAATGCCAGCATGTAAATGTCATTAAACATCAAGCACACTTTCACACGCAGAAGAGCAATGTAGATTTATCATGCTAATTAGGCCCAAGAACTCGAAAACCTTTGAGAACGGGATCGAGGGCCCAGCCCGACCTCCGTCTTACCAACCTGATCAAGAATCACCCAGCAAAGTGAAAGGGCTAGGCCTGGAAGATCAAAGTAGGCCTCTGGAACAGGAGCTCAGGAAGTTGCTGCTACTCTGCACCGGGACCTCTGAATAGTGAGCATGTGGAGCTGGGCTGACTCCCTTATATAGAGTTTTGGCTCAGCCCACAAACCACACCCAGTCACGCTGCAGGGAAGGTTCTAGAAGGCCCTGGAAAGGGGACCACACCCTGACACACTCAGAAAGCCTGCAGCAGTACTTTGCAAATGAACAGTATATGCACCTTGAACATAAGGCTTCAGGATTAAACTCTGCAATGCAAAAGGTTAAACAACAGCATATCAGCACAATGCATAAATTACGTAATCTTGAGAGTGCTGGATTTTTGCATTCTAGTCGCCCGTAGAGTGCGCACTGCCCTGATGTTGACAAGATCTATCCTGCATTCGGCCCACAGCTGCTGAATCAAAAGAAATAACTGAGGCAGAAGCCTCCAGTTGCTGTAATCCCTGAGATACCGGGAATTCCAATCTGCTACCACATTGATCTGACCCGGAAGATACTCAGCCGTCACCCGCAGACGGTGCTCCAAACAGTAATGCCAAAATATGTTGGCTATCTCGGCTAGGACAGGAGACCGAGTGCCCCCCAGCTTGTTGATATACCTGACTGCTGCAACATTGTCCATCCGAAGAAAAATGGAACACGAAACTCTCTTGGGCGACAGAGTCCTTATTGCAGAAGAACCCGCCAATAACTCCAGGCGATTGATGTGCAACTGAAGTTCTTGCAAAGACCATCTCCCCCCCGTCGAGATGTCCCCGCATCTCGCTCCCCAGCCCCAAAGACTGGCATCCGACTCTATCACCGTCTTGGGCTGCGAGCTGAAAATGGCTCTGCCATACCACGTGTTGACCTGGGTCAACCACCAGCTGAGCTCCAAACAAACGTCCTCCGTCAGAGGAACCAAATCCGAATAGGTCATGCCCCTCTGGAGATGATGGATTTTGAATCTCTGTAACACTCTGTAATGGAGGGGTCCTAGAAAAATCGCTTGGATTGAAGAGGCCAGAAGCCCCACAATCCGAGCGATTTTCCTCAGGGACAATGAGGGTTTGGCTAAGGCCACCTCAAGCTCCTTCTTGATGGCCTGAAGCTTGGCCTTGGGAAGAACCAAAAGCGATCTGTCGGAATCTATCAGAAAACCTAAGAATTCCACAGTCTTGGAAGGCACCAGGATCGACTTCTTGTTGTTTATGACAAAACCCAGGTCCTGAAGAAGGGCTATGATTGTGAACCCGTGCTGCTTGAGCAACTCTTGGGATTGCGCCAAGATCAGAATATCGTCTAGATAAATGATCAAGTGAATCCCTTTCTCCCTCAGAAAAGCCACTACCGGCTTGAGCAACTTGGTAAAACACCAAGGCGCTGAGGAGAGCCCGTAGGGAAGGACCGAATACTCCACCTGAACTGGAGGAAACGCCTGTGAGGATGCCAAATGGGAATCGTCAAATATGCATCTTTGAGGCCCAGACGCATCGGCCAGTCTCCCGACTGAAGGAGGTCTGGTCAAAGATGGAGACCCTCTATTTTGAAATGCTGGTAAACAATGAAAGCATTGAATTCTCAAAGATTTAAGACCAAACAATGACCTACTCTCCTTTTCTGTACTAGAAAAATGTTGCTGCAGAACCCTGAAGGATGGGGTTCGCATAAGGCAATTGCTCTCTTCTGGAGCAAATCCTGAATCTCGGAATCTATGACGCTGGCGTCTTGTAGGGAAAAATGGAGAGGAGGAGGAATACTTTCCTGCTGTGGAGTCTGATAGAACTTCAGACGAAAACCCTGGACAGTCTGCAACACCCATGCATCCTGAGTCACGCGAGACCAATTGTGGAGGAAAAACTGTACACGACCCCCCAACCATCTTGAATTCTCACCTGCAGACAAGCTTGACTGGGTGTTAGATCTTGAGCCTCCTCGTTGACCACGCCGACGAATGAATCGGGAGCGGGAGGCGAAGAAGGCACCTCCTCTGACATAGTCCTGGCCCCTACTGAAGGAGCCTCGCTGGGAGCCTTGCAAGGTTGGACGGCCTGACGAGCGGCCCCTGCCTCGCCCGGCCTGACCAAAAAGGCCCGATTGGAAAACCTTTTTGAGATTCGCTTGCCCTTATCCAGGGTCGTGAAAGTTGTCACATACTTGGCTATTTCTTTAACGAATTTGTCGCCAAAAAGACGACCGTCCGCCAGGGGACCCGCATCAGCCGCTGCCAACTCAGTCAAGGTAGAATCAATCCTCATGAGAAGGGACTTACGCTGCTCTGTTGAAATGGCACAGTTAGCATTTCCTAATAAACATATCGCCCTCTGCGTCCACTCAGCCAGGGTGTGAGGGTCAAATGACTCACCAGACTCTTTAGCCCTTAAGGCCATTTCCAATATCTTGGCCAAAGGGCCTGAAAAGTCCAAATGCTTGTCCTGACATGAGCGCCAAGCCCTGTCAATGCCTTTTTTGGGGTCCTTGGCAGATTTCTTGAGAAAAGTAAGCATGCTGGGATCAATGTCTGGCGTCTCCGCCACCTTATCTGGAATTTCCGGCCTAGAGCACTCAGCCTGCAACCTGTTCCGTACCTCCTTGTTAAAACCTTTCTTTAATTTATCATGGAGGTAACCAGCCACGGCCTGCGCCGGGGCCCAATACGCTGAACGAGGATGAATAATATCCTCCGGATTGAACTGGAAGGGATTAGAGGACAACTTAGGCCTTTCCTTGACATGGGATGAACTGGACTTCCGAGCTCCTTGTGCTTACGCAAGGGACTGCTAGAGTGAGAGGAGTCAGAGGTGGGTGAATCAGAGACAGACAAAACTGCAGCCTCTAAGGAAGATCCCTTGGAAGTAGACAGAAGGGAACAATACACATGGTCAGAAGAAGCCTGAGTCAACACCGACAAGGTGCCATCATGCGGCCATGAAGAGGTCTGAGGATTTGGATTAGCCGCAGCCGAAGGGCCTTCCTCCATCAACTTATCATCTGGCAAGGGAGCCAACACTTGTTTCTTCACAAAACATTCAAATTGCTGAGTGATGGGCTTGAGAGCTGCCAAAACAGCTTGGTTGATCCTTTGCGGTACGGACACCGCCAAAGCCCTGCTCAGAGACTGTTGCATTGAGGCATTAATCACCTCAGACAAACCTGCTCCCAACTGAGGACCAAGGGCCCCCTCATAACCATGCCCAAACTCCTCCTCCTCAAAGGGCAGCCACTCGGTCATTGTAGCGCAATGAGCTGCCGCCGGCAAGGCACCGAAATCCAGTCGCAACACTGGGATCAAAAGAGGGGGAGCCACCCCAGGTGCAAAGGAAGACTTCCAGCAAAGCTCCTCGGTCACAGCCGTCTAAAAATTATTGCAGCCCCCCAAAATATTTAAGGGGCGTAAATAAGAGCCCAAATCAACTTTTCACAAGCGTGCACGCCGCTACTTAGGCAGGGCAAAGCTCAATTATTGCAGCCAGAGCAAGGCATGTGATGCCGATGACTAACACGTCAGGAATGCGAAAAACACGAGATTCCGACATATTGTCAATGGCGGGAGGAGGAGAAATTGACAACGGAATGCGCACAGCCCAACTAGTAGATCTAGTAGGATTTGAGCTCCGTGCTCCGTCGAGCTCTAAGACGCGGGCCGTATAAGGGAAAGGCGCCAGCCACGCGCAGACGCGCTAATACCACATCAAAGGGGGACTGAATTGCTGAAAAGAAACTTGTGTAGCCGATCCGAGAGAGCGGAATGTCCTGAAAACGGGTCTCCGCTTGGATCAGAAGAAAATAAGGCTACTGACGGCAAGAAATACAACGTCAATACAGGCACCATGGTAAGCAAGCACGCGCGCCGCCAAACGTCACAATAAACCCAAGATTAAGACATAAGAAGAAAGAGCACTTAACTCGCCGACGAGCAGCAAAGAAAGAGGAGGTTCCAGAAATGTTATGGACTCTAATATGGTCAAGGGGGCTGTTGATTGTTGGACATTTTGTGCAAAGACTATCGGGAAATGTAGTTGATGTTGTTTATATGGTTTGATTGGCGGCTGAAATTTTGAGTAGTAAAGAGAGAGAAGCATAATCTGAGCCTCCGGTCCTGCCATAGAATCTGTGTCTAGACGTCACTATCAGATAAGGGATTACCACCTTAAAATATAAGGCATGCCTACTAGCGGTGCTAGGGTTCATCCATATTAAGAACTCAACCAGAATCAATGGGGTAACAAAGTAAAAAAGTAATCATCATAAGCATGAGCACTGCCACGTTGATCAACAACTTTACCACTAAGGTATGCATATTCAAAACATCTACATACATTTCTTTTTATACTCTACTCAGGCTACATATTTCAACCATAGGGCCGACCACAAGGGATCCCAACTCTTCAGAGCCAAAGAGCAAAAGCTCCAGCCATAAGAATTCTGAGAACTGCCTTTCCTGAGGGCATGGGCATATAGCCCTTTAAGACTCAGACTTAGTTTATTCTAAACCTGTCAGAACACGGGTGGTGCGTGATCCAGGGTCCGCCCGACCAATGTCACCGTGCTGTTATTAAAACCTTTGTGCACTAAGCCATTATGTGAAAAGGCTCATGAGGCCGCCTGTGCTGCTATCTGGTGGTCTCGTTGTTCATATTTACATTAATTCAACATGTACAATATTGCAATTCAATACATGCTATTTCACTTAAGTACATGACCAGATATAACGCTTGTGGTAACGCAGCTACTGGTATGTTGTTACCGATGTTTATTGTTGCTATGCTGCATCTTTTCCCTTTCCAGGTGAGTAGTAGTCTTAAGAGACTACATTTTCCAGCAAGCTGCACAGACGTCATATTGGATGTGGCAAATAGTATAAAAAACGGCCCCATCCAACATACAGTGCTCACTACTCTTTCCGGATCCTCCAGAGGTGAGCTGGTTTCTCATTTCGTTTCCGGTGCCATCTACTCCAACGAGATGCCAGCTTTCGCAGGATTACTCTTCTCTCGCCAACCCTTGCTGCAGCTGCGGTTTTCTTTCATCCACTCTTGGGCACTCCTGTCCGATTCCTCTGGAGCACGATTTGCACGAGGAAGTTTCTTCCCTCACGCACTAATCCAGAACAGGCCATGTTCTGAACTGTAAGGTTTATTCACCTTTCTTTTCAAGGCTCATTAGAGAGCACATTCCATGAATGAAGTATTACAAGGATCACTAAAACCAACAAATAGGTTTTACAAAAAAGTAAACAATTATCCCTGACAATTACTCGAATGCTTTTGTGCGTTGATATTTGATAAATCAGGTTTGTTGTACTAATTCAAGGAACTTTCATTCCTGGCTGTTTTATTGGAACTTATGTTGTTTGGTATGCATGAATGTGAGTGTTTTGGAATTTTTAAGACTATTGGGAGCTAATGATTATGGATAAAGAATCTTAACTGATTGTCATAAAAAGCCATCGTTAACAGCAGCATTATCAAGGCTGGCAGCTCTTCTGGAGCTTCTATGGATCAGTAGAGATTTTCTAACATAATGAATCCTGACGTCTATAAATGTTATTATTAGGATTGTGTAACCATATTATTTTTCCGATCTCCTTCCCTGCTGAACCCATCCCACACCTCTTCACTTTGCCAGCCCACTCTAGGCATCTGCACTATAATAGCATACAGAATTGGAGATGCCTGGAGGTGGGCCTTGTAGAACTTCATACCGATCCTAAGGAAGTGACGTTCATCTGACAAAAACATTTATGGGGGTTGCTGCATCTCCTTTAGCCCCCCCAAACACACTACAAATGTCATTGATGGCACCCCTGCCGTCTTGTGGCCACCGCAATCAGAACAGCATATGCGAATAAGGCACTTTCAGGGCAATATGGTGTGGTCCTGACCAGGAGCTGTGAATATTTTATTAGCAGATTTCATCCACTCTTCTTTTGTTGGCTGGCTTTGCACTGCATATCTTCATTCTATGTTTATATCTTCTGTATGCCCTTGCACCAAGGCCCACAAAGCCTAGCCTGCTCCCCAGCACAGCACCCATCCCCTCAGGTGCTGCTCGGGAGCCAGCCATGGTTCCTTTGTGCTCCCATCAGGCAAGAGTGGCCTTTCATTCTGGCTCCAGTCAACAGCAGGAGCCCCGTTGAATCACCATGCCTGCGACGAGCACGGGCAGGCCAGCAGATGGCCGAAGCAACATGCCACCCGTGAGCACAGGGGTGGGCAATGCACATTGTATTCTATACTTCTTGTCGGGGGAGATAAGATCCCCATTTATTGCAGAATATGCCGGGAAGGCCTAAGCCCTGCTTATGAAGGGGTGCCCAAGTATGCTCCCTCTCCATCTAAATAAGATAAAGTGGTGTTGTGTAGGCTCACATTATCCTAATGAGACTACTGGATTTCGGCAGCAGAATCACTTGCACTGTGGAGGACTGAGTCTGAACCTACTACAGGTGACACCTGTCGGCCTAATCTGGGTTTTGTTCCAGCTAACTAGCAGTGCCTCTTCTCCACCCAAGAGCATGGATGATTGGGCAACCAAGTGCATGACGCAATTGACTCCTCAGGGAAATCGTGGTCACTCAGACCTCATCCGTTTCTCTCAGTTACATTGGTCTCATATAAGCAAGGGCAGTCAGAGGCAGAATATGGTTCACTAAGGTTTTATTGAAGTAACTGCATCTTAGATAATAAAGCATGTGATGCAATAACTAAGACGATGAAGCATGACAAGGAGAGTAAAGCATAAAAATAAAGCTACCATATTGTCACTACGATCGTTACGAATAGCCCCTACCTAGGCTAAGTTAGAGCACAGCATGTTAAGCTCTAATTCTGCCCTTCAGGTTCCCCTGGGAAGACATTATCCCTCATACCTGAGCAAGAGGCCTGTAGTCTACATAAGCAGCTGCAGCGAAGCACTCAGCAATCAGCATAAAGTCATGGTCATCTGGCTGGAATCTCCCTCTAACGTACATGGGTCAAAGTTGTGTTTTTATAAAAAAAACTGCTGATGTACCAAGAGAAGATCCCCACGTAATAGTGTGTATGTTTCTGTGAACATTAGGGACAAAGCGTACCACTTTTGCCGGCAACCTATCTTACTTCAGCCTTGAGAAAAGCACAGAGTGAAAGAAATGTCTTGTTTAAGAACGCAATGCTGGCCTAGGCAAAGAACAGATAGATAGAGAAAATAAAACAAGACAGCAAATGTGGCCATTGTTAAAATAATAAAACAAAGCTGAATAAAATATGTCTAGGTTAAAGTGCACGGCGCAGGCCTAGCTTGCTAAAATAACATGTATGAAGCTATAACTAAAATGGCTACACAACACCCTCCTCTTGCCGGTTCAAAGGTGGTTCAAAGCCTAATTATGTATAAAAGCTACTAAAATTCAACCTAATGCATATATCTAAGAATGTCAATAATGACAAGTTAAAGGACACGTGAGCATGTATTAGAAGTACAATTTACAATGTTAAGTGTGGTGCCAAAAAGCCGAATTTCAAAAGTCAGAGTCATTTTGGAAGTTGCCAATTCAATCCATTATAATTGAAGACAGGAAATCCTCCACTTCAGCAGGTGGTAAGGTACGAAGTTCATCGCCAAGGAAAACCAAGGAGCATTTGTGTTCCAAAGCCTGAGCTCCAGCCAAGGCAACAGCATTCCGTGGTGTGCCCAACAATAAGTTTAGAGCTGCATCCTCCAGGAAGGGCAACTCATAAGCAGCTTCCGGGCGCTAACGCACCCTCAACGCACATGTCTGGTAATGAGCCCTCAGCAAGAACATCAACAGATCAACACCCAATGAAAGCAAGCGCAGAAAGACAAACTTTTAGTGCATCTTTGAACGAGCACCAAAACACAGGCTGTACACAATGCAAAACCGGCCTGAATGACAAAGACCAGTCACACTCCAATTGCTCGAGGAGTGTTTCTCCAAACTACTGCATCATGCGTTCATGACACAGGTGCGCTGGTGGAAGCGCTTTCAATCCTCCTTGTTGTGATGGGACAGCCATTGTACAGAAAAATTAGCAATAGCAAAATGCCACCTATTATAGCCAAAGTTATTGGAAATCCCCCGAAAATACTGGAGAATATTGAGTGGATGGCTGAAGGTATTACTATGAATATAGAGGAGGAAGTGTGAACAAAACCAGAATCAACAGCCTTAAAGAAATTGGCGATTCCAGTAGTAGTGGATGCTTTAAATATTTGTCCCATGAGCTCACCAAAGTGTCTCGGAAAGCTGGTACTTAAAAGGGACTGTTTCTCTACTGTTGACCTTGCAACCTGAAGCTCATAGGTCTCGCGTGCAGATGTTAGTGCCACATGTTTTTGAAACAATAAAGCCTTGAGTCTGCTCAACTTGTCAAAATTCACATTTGAACCAGCAATATGGGGCCATATCTCAGCTACTTCCCTCTGTCGTGTAGGAGGAAAAAATACGTTACTGCAGCATGTACACTATTCCGGCTCGCATCCCACAACAGTTCTTCCTATTGAGGAGGACATAGCTGCCATTCGAGAGCACCTGGAACATAGGTCTACTCAAGGGGACTGGAGCTCCCTTCAGATAACAAGCCAAGTTAGCTGCTGAAACGTTACACGCCCCATGCAAGGACAGCTGTTTACAAACCATCGAATGGCTGACAGAAGTCTTGCATTCACTACCTCTAAGAAAGAGCTCTTTCATGCCACTGAGACATTTGTGCGAGAACGGTAGCTCCCACACCTCATGGATGTAACTATCTCCTAGCCTTTCATATCTGCCTACTGGAATGTGTTTTAAGCAGGATGTGAATTGAAGTGTTGAAATAGGCAGATTAATAACCCAGTGTATTAACCACTCAGCAGATGGTATTTCAGCCACAGTGAAAGGCAACTTTTCTAATTTCTCAATATTTAATATGACATAAGTCGCTTCTTTCTTAGCGATTAGTTGTTGTTGTTGCGTTAAATTAAATGTGAAAAATATGTCCCTTGTGCTAACGTGTTGCCAGTGAACATGACTTGCTTTCAGTGTTTATAGTGTTCGACCCAATGGCATAATGGACCTTAGTTGACTCTGTCCATGGTGTAAAGAAGACATGTCACTTTGTATTATGTCTATTGCAGAAGAAACAATGTTGTTTAAGGTGTATATCCGGTTCGACAGGTATTAATCCCATTACCTACAACAGCTAATTCCTTCTGTAAGTTTTCCTGATCTATTTGCCTTAACTGGGCAGCAGTTTCTTGTTGAGAAAGCTTCCAAATTTCCTTATAAACTACATATTAGAAGAATGTTTTCTGGGGCCTAACAGGAAATCTTGTAAGTCAGTGCTATTAGACAGGAGACTGAGGTGTTCTCCAACAGCATCTAGTGGGGAACTCTTCAACCATTGCTGGCATAGTTTCCCTACACTGAATGTTGTTACTATACCTGCATGTTCAGAAGATACATACCGAGGGTCTGGCCTACTTGTTCTAAAACCCCGTGAAGTTTATAAAACGTTTATGACACCAGTTGGTATCTAATGGCCACAATAACCACCCACCAGGATGTGAAAGTGAAGCATTGAGGGCCAGATGTAGCAAAGGGTTTGCGCGTCGCAAACGGCGAAAAATGCCATTTGCGAGGCGCAAAAGCCCCTCTGCTATGCAGAAATGCATTTTGCGAGTCGGATCCGACTCGCAAAATGCATTTCCGACTCGCAAATAAGAAGGGGTGTTCCCTTCCTATTTGCGACTCGCAATGCTATTCAATTTCATTTGCGACCGTGAAAGCGGTCGCAAATGAAATCGCAGTTACCATCCACTTGAAGTGGATGGTAACCCAGTCGCAAATGGGAAGGGGTCCCCATTGGACCCCTTCCCCTTTGTGACTGGAAAAAAAAATATTTTTTTAGAGCAGGCAGTGGTCCAATGGACCATTGCCTGCCCTGAAAAAAATCGAAACTAAAGGTTTCGTTTTTTTTTCCAAATGCAGCTCGTTTTCCTTTAAGGAAAACGGGCTGCAGATGGAAAAAAAAACTGCTTTATTAAAAAGCAGTCACGGATATGGTGGTCTGCTGACTCAGCAGGCCACCATCCTCGTGAGTGCCCATACTCGCAATGGGGTCGCAAACTGCGACCCACCTCATTAATATTAATGAGGTGGGTCTTTGCGACCCCATTGCGAGTTGCAGAAGGTGTCTGAGACACCTTTCTGCATAGCAAATTGCCCAGAAAAATATGCAACATTTTCAGAATATGTTTCAGAACTCCCTTGTGGTGGAGTTGGACAATGTTCCCATTGTGTGTAATTAAAACTATTTTTGAGGAACTTGCTCTGTGAATGAAAACGTGTCCATAATAATTATAGCAAAACATGTCACCATAATTCTCTTTGGATTGATAAACATCCTCACTTTCAAATACAGTAAAATACTGTAATTCTGTCATCATAGAATCAACTGTTTTCACATCCCAGTCATCAGAAACAATTCTGGGTCTTATTACATCATTCATAGAATGTTTTAACACATATGATATTTGAATGACCTCAGTTGGGCCGTATATATCAAATGTGACTTTCTCCCAAACAATCCCATCAGGAATTTGTATAGCGCAAATGTTCACAAAAGACAAGTCTCTGCGGACCTTGTGAGAAGAAAAATGGGGTTTAGGACCTCATCTACCAGCTCAATTGTTGGTCTTTCAGGAAAATAATGATCGTGTATGAGTAGAAAGACCATGGTAACAAAGCGGATCCAAAGGAGGAAAGCTAATATAATCAAGGAAAGCCACGGATAGTTCTATGGGAAAATAAAGTAATTTGTTTTAAGACAATTTATCAGCTTATATGTTTTTGGCAGTTCGGATGTAGAAGAGGCAAATGAGTCCGAGAAGGGGTCATTGATGTCGGCAAAGTATCCAGAAGCAGTTCATGCAAAAGCTGGAGCCATATTTGTAGGAGGAGAACTGGTAGGGGTCTCCCGCGGTGGTTCACAGTAAATGATGCCATCCGTCTGTGTAGAAGTTGTGCCAAATCGATCAATAATTTCTTTGTTGTTTGTTGTAACAGATGTTAGTGGAACCAATGCAAGATCATTTCCCACCCTCCCCATGCTCGGAAAGGTGTCAGAGGGACATCTTGACCAGTAGTGAGAGGGATTCGGGAACAACTGGCTGCTCCTCTTGGTCTGCTGTGCAGGATCGGCCACATGGTGTAACTTGACATTGTCGATAGATACAAAGCTGTTTTCATTAACACCAGGCAACGGTGGTAGAATGACATTTCTGGTACTGTGTATTCCAAGGACTGGGACTGGTGCACAATAAGAAGGACCAAACTCCTTCTTCACAGCAACTTTTTCATGTACTAGATACTCAAACTTTGGAATCCAGACGGTAGATGTTATTGGTACATCCTTAATTCCTACAGAGGCACCACTGGTTGAAGCGGTGTCATCACAGAACTGATCTGCAAAACAGTGACACGTTCATTTATGTCAAAAGGTGTTTCTGCAACCTCCACGTCAGGACCATTAAGATCTGGAACATACATTCGAGTTCCAAACAGGTACGACCCCCAGTACTATCTAGGCAGATTATTAAGTGCTCTCTGGACTCCATACAGGTGATTAAGCTAACTATGACCTGTACCTAGTACGCAGGCTGTTAAGGATTGCTTTAAATTTCAGTTTCATCGCTCCACAACACTATTTCCCCTGGGATGAAACAGAGACGAGTGATGGCGTTGGACCCCTAACGAGGCCATGCCATCCCTGAATGCCCTTGAGGCAAAAGCAGGGCCATGGTTCGAGTGGAAAGCCGCAACTGCATATGTGCTGATACAGACTTTCAAATCTTTATTAACAGTCCGAGTGTCAGCCGAGCGTTGTGGCCACACCCATAGAAATCTGTAGCAAAAGTCGACAGCGACTAAGATGCATTTGTATGCACTGTCTGGTGTTAAGGGACCACAGTGGTCCAAGTACACACATTGTAAAGGTTTGTTGGAAATGAGGAGGGGTGTCTGCGTTGGGCGTTTGATGTGGAGCCCTTAATTTGTTGGCAGATGTCACAACAAAGTTCATACTTTGATTGGTCTGATGTATAAACCTGGCCACCAATAACGTGCTTGCAATAATGATATTGTAGCCGCCACACCAACATGGGCAGATGCAACCCCCTCATATGCTGCTTTAATGAACTCTGGTCTTAAGTCTTTATTGGGAATTATCCGAAACCCCTACGCCTGGTATTTTTACTTCTGCGTCAAGAAAGCCTCTGTAGGAGGCTGGACTGGCTTGTAGTGAGTACCAAGGGGTACTTACACCTTGCACCAGGCCCAGGTATCCCTTATTAAAGTATAGGGGTGTCTAGCAGCTTAGGCTGATAGAAAATGGTAGCTTAGAAGAGCAGCTTAGGCTGAACTAGGAGATGAGTGAAGCTCCTACAGTACCACTAGTGTCACTTGCACAATATCATAAGAAAACACAATACACAGATATGCTAAAAATAAAGGTACTTTATTTTTATGACAATATGCCAAAGTATCTCAGTGAGTACCCTCAGTATGAGGATAGCAAATATACACAAGATATATGTACACAATACCAAAATATGCAGTAATAGCAATAGAAAACAGTGCAAACAATGTATAGTCACAATAGGGTGCAATAGGGGCACATAGGGATAGGGGCAACACAAACCATATACTACAGAAGTGGAATGCGAACCACGAATGGACCCCAAACCTATGTGACCTTGTAGAGGGTCGCTGGGACTGTAAGAAAACAGTGAGGGTTAGAAAAATAGCCCACCCCAAGACCCCGAAAAGTGAGTGCAAAGTGCACTGAAGTTCCCCAAAGAGCACAGAAGTCGTGATAGGGGAATTCTGCAGGAAAGACCAAAACCAGCAATGCAACAATGATGGATTTCCAGACGAGAGTACCTGTGGAACAAGGGGACCAAGTCCAAAAGTCACGATCAAGTCGAGAGTGGGGAGATACCCAGGAAATGCCAGCTGTGGGTGCAAAGAAGCTGCCACTGGACAGTAGAAGCTGAGGATTCTGCAAGAACGACAAGGGCTAGAAACTTCCCCTTTGGAGGATGGATGTCCCAGGTTGTGAAGAGTCGTGCAGAAGTGTTTTCCTGCAGAAAGACTGCAAACAAGCCTTGCTAGCTGCAAAGCTTGCGGTTAGGGTTTTTGGATGCTGCTGTGGCCCAGGAGGGACCAGGATATCGCCAATTAAGTGAGAGGACAGAGGGGGCGTCCAGCAAGACAAGGAGCCCTCTCAGAAGCAAGCAGCACCCGGAGAAGTGCCAGAACAGGCACTACAAAGTGGAGTGAAACGGTGCTCACCCGAAGTTGCACAAGAGAGTCCCACGCCGCCGGAGGACAACTCAGGAGGTCGTGCAATGCAGATTAGAGTGCCGTGGACCCAGGCTTGGCTGTGCACAAAGGAAATCCTGGAAAAGTGCACAGGAGCCGGAGTAACTGCAAAACATGCGGTTCCCAGCAATGCAGTCTGGAGTGGGGAGGCAAGGACTTACCTCCACCAAACTTGGACTGAAGAGTCACTGGACTGTGGGAGTTACTTGGACAGAGTTGCTGAGTTCAAGGGACCTTGCTCGTTGTGCTGAGAGGAGACCCAGAGGACCGGTGATGCAGTTCTTTGGTGCCTGCGGTAGCAGGGGGACGATTCCGTCGACCCACAGGAGATTTCTTCGGAGCTTCTAGTGCAGTGAGGAGGCAGACTACCCCCACAGCATGCACCACCAGGAAAACAGTCGAGAAGGCGGCAGGATCAGCGTTACAGTGTCGCAGTAGTCGTCTTTGCTACTTTGTTGCAGTTTTGCAGGCTTCCAGCGCGGTCAGCAATCGATTCCTTGGCAGAAGGTGAAGAGAGAAATGCAGAGGAACTCTGATGAGCTCTTGCATTCGTTATCTAAGGAATTCCCCAAAGCAGAGACCCTAAATAGCCAGAAAAGAGGATTTGGCTACTTAGGAGAGAGGATAGGCTAGGAACACCTGAAGGAGCCTATCAGAAGGAGTCTCTGACGTCACCTGCTGGCCCTGGCCACTCAGAGCAGTCCAGTGTGCCAGCAGCACCTCTGTTTCCAAGATGGCAGAGGTCTGGAGCACACTGGAGGAGCTCTGGGCACCTCACAGGGGAGGTGCAGGTCAGGGGAGTGGTCACTCCCCTTTCCTTTGTCCAGTTTCGCGCCAGAGCAGGGCTGAGGGGTCCCTGAACCGGTGTAGACTGGCTTATGCAGAAATGGGCACCATCTGTGCCCATGAAAGCATTTCCAGAGGCTGGGGGAGGCTATCTCCTCCCCTGCCTTAACACCTTTTTCCAAAGGGAGAGGGTGTAACACCCTCTCTCTGAGGAAGTCCTTTGTTCTGCCTTCCTGGGCCAAGCCTGGCTGGACCCCAGGAGGGCAGAAACCTGTCTGAGGGGTTGGCAGCAGCAGCTGCAGTGAAAGCCCGGGAAAGGCAGTTTGGCAGTACCCGGGTCTGTGCTAGAGACCCGTGGGATCATGGGATTGTGCCAACAATGCCAGGATGGCATTGAGGGGGCAATTCCATGATCATAGACATGTGACATGGCCGTATTCGGAGTTACCATTGTGAAGCCACACATAAGTAGTGACCTATGTGTAGTGCACGCATGTAATGGTGTCCCCACACTCACAAAGTCCGGGGAATTTGCCCTGAACCATGTGGGGGTACCTTGGCTAGTGCCAGGGTGCCCACACACTAAGTAACTTAGCACCCAACCTTTACCAGGTAAAGGTTAGACATATAGGTGACTTATAAGTTATTTAAGTGCAGTGGTAAATGGCTGTGAAATAACGTGGACGTTATTTCACTCAGGCTGCAGTGGCAGGCCTGTGTAAGAATTGTCAGAGCTCCCTATGGGTGGCAAAAGAAATGCTGCAGCCCATAGGGATCTCCTGGAACCCCAATACCCTGGGTACCTCAGTACCATATACTAGGGAATTATAAGGGTGTTCCAGTATGCCAATGTGAATTGGTGAAATTGGTCACTAGCCTGTTAGTGACAATTTGGAAAGAAATGAGAGAGCATAACCACTGAGGTTCTGGATAGCAGAGCCTCAGTGAGACAGTTAGTCATAACACAGGTAACACATACAGGGCACACTTATGAGCACTGGGGCCCTGGCTGGCAGGGTCCCAGTGGCACATACAACTAAAACAACATATATACAGTGAAATATGGGGGTAACATGCCAGGCAAGATGGTACTTTCCTACAGCCTCCCATTCGGTAGAAATATTTGGCAGGAAATGCTTTTGAAAAGGGCGTGCCTTCAGACGTGGCTTTCACGGCAGCCGATAAGTTATCATCCGGTTTCGTTCTAGAAAGATTTACTGCAGCAACAGCTGCAGTGGCTACTGCTGATTTGGCTGCTTCATCAGCCAGTGTATTTCCAGAAAGGTGTATTTTAACGCGCTGGTGTCCAAGTGTATGTACAACATGGACGTTTGGTAGCATTTCCTTCAGGTCCGCTACTTTCCCCCACAGAAGCCTGTGTTTGATGGTGTTGACTTTGGAATCCCTGAACCCATTCTGGTGCCAGTAATACAGGTATTCATTGAAGGACTGGACACACTAATACGAATCACAAACAATCAGTGTTAGCTGTGCAGGATCTGTGTGTTCCAGTGCCATCGTCAGAGCCTTTAGCTCTGCCGGTTGTGCAGTACAATCTCCAAGGGTTTGCATGAAAGCAAGTTGTGGATAAAATGTATTACCCTCCATGTAGCCACTTACGACTGCGCGAGCAGCGGAGTATTGATGCTTTATGCCTATTGCAGGTTGTGCTGAGCCATCGGTTTACATGACTCTTTGATATTGATTAATAGGCAATGTATTTGCCGGAACAGGGTATTGGAGTTCAAATTGCAAAAATTATTGAGTTTGTAATTTTGGGTCAAAAATGTAGTTGACATCAGTGGCTGTCAAAGACGTTGCCCATTGAATCCAACGTGAATGTAATGCTTTAGCATTTGGAACGCTGGCTTTGGTAACAGCCTCAAGGCCTGGAATTGGAGATACAAAAATAATGCGATTCCCCTGGGCCAGTGGTCTTTCTTTAATGACAATCATCTGAACAGCAGTGAGAATTTTCTCAGTGGGAGCAAAGCATTGTTATGCTGTTGAATACAAATGTAATTTGTGTGCAATTGGGACCGTCTCACCCTGATTGAAAGTTACATAGGTGAAACCAATGCCACCAGCAATTACTCTGATGACCAGATGTTTTTTATTGTCCCTTGTTTGAAAGTGTTGTGCTGCAAGCATGTCTGTTTGGAAAGCGCTGAGAATGCGTGTGTGTTTGACTGTCCAGAATTTACTGGAAAAGTCATGACGTATTAAGTCAAATAAAGGTTTTATGCGTACTCTGGAATGTAAGTTCTGCCACAATTTAGGAAACAAAGTAGTGATTGAAGTTTTTTTAATGGTATTTGGAGGTTGTAACTGTGCACATTTTTCCAAGAATTGTTGCGCTAGGCTGTTTCATTCACTTGATAGCTCATATCTCAAAAACAGGACGCTAAAGAAGGCTATTTTTGTCTTTTTGGAATTGAATTTATAGCCACCTTCGGCAAATCCCACAACAACGCAGGCTACCCATCTTAGATGTTGCAGTAATTCATCATTTGTGAGATAGATATCACCTACATAGGACAATGCTTCTGGGTCAATGTCGTGCAATATTGAAGTCAAACGAGCCGTGAACAGTCCTGGACTGTTTTTGTACCCTTGGGGTAAACCACAGATTTTTTTCTGGGAGCCTAGTGCGCTGAAACTTGTTAAGTCTCTACTTTTAGGCGCTATATTTTGGCAGAAGAAACCACTGGAAGTAACCAGTTGTTTTGTATTTTTTGCGCACTATGTTGTTCATGAGTGCTGTGTTCTGAGAGTTTTGTATAGCATATGTGCATGTATGACTGTTTAAATGTCTGTAGTCTAAGACTATTCTGTACAAATGGTCCATGTTAGCTACTGGGAATAATGGATTATTCATTGGTGATACACAGGGTTCAACTATGCCCTGGTACTCTAGTTGTGTGAGGATTTCCCTCACGTCGCTTTAACATCATGTATTATTGGATATTGGAGTTGAGGTTGAGGTTGATTTTTTATTTGAATTACTTGATAGTGGGAATCTTTACCCCACCCTACGTGGTTGCGAGATAACGTGGGTGCTTGCGCCAATGCCCAGTCAATGGTGTAGCATTCTACAAGCTCATCGGAAACAAGGGGCGAGAAAGAAGGTTTGATAACATCTTCCCCAAATGGGCAAGTACTGACAAATTCAGGTGGCCAATCCCTTTCGGCCAGTAGAATATCATATATATTTACGACGCAATCCTAAAAGATTGTGTCTATTGTGCGTTCAATATCTCCTTCTAACTGTAACGTTACTTTGTACACCCTATCAGGCGTGGAGACACACGTGTCCACGGTTTCAACCCGTGAGAAGTCATCAGTTGCTTTCATGTCCAGATGCTCTTGAAGATTCTGGCGAACTATCGTAACTTCTGCTGCACTGTCTGGCATCGCTAGTGTCCACTTTTTGTTCTTCAATAGAGCCCTCGTCTTGAGTGGCATGACGAATCGCAACTGCTGCCACTTTCTTCCTTTTGAATTGGGGTTTTTGTTGGGGAAGTGTTAGACTTTTCATCCTTGGTGTGGTCTCCCTTAGCTTTTTGCCTCTGTTCCCCAGGTTGTTGATGTGTACTGGACTCTGAGTTTGCTGTTTTTGTTACTCTGGGCACTTTACCACTGCTAACCAGTACTAAAGTGCAAGTGCTCCTTTACAAGGTGTGTTTGTAATTGGTTTATCCATGATTGGCATACTTGGTTTACTAGTAAGTCCCTAGTAAAGTGCACTAGAGGTACCAGGGCCTGTAAATCAAATGCTACTAGTGGGCCTGCAGCACTGGTTGTGCTACCCACATAAGTAGCTCTGTAATCATGACTCAGACCTGCCACTGCAGTGTCTTTGTGTACAGTTTTAACTGTAAATTCGACTTGACAAGTGTAGCCACTTGCCAGGCCTAAACCTTCCCTTTTCTTACATGTCAGACGCCCCTAATGCTTACACAATTTCTGTGACTCTGCATGTTTTTTGGTTCCCTGTCTGGGTCAGTTTGACAGTTGGGCTGGTTTCACCTCACACTAGACAGTGACACAAAGGGAGCTGGGGTGTAGCCTGCATATCCTGATGAGCCATCTGTGCTAGGAGGGAGGGGATGAGTGGTCACTCACATCTGAAAGGGCTGTGCCTGCCCTCACATAATGCAGTCTCCAACCCCCTGGTGAGTGTCTGGGACCTGGCCTGGGCAAGGCAGGATTTCACATTCAAAAGAGACTTTACTTTGAAGTATGCCTTCTTCAAAGGAGAAATTGGGTATAAGAAGGGCACCCAAAACCACAGACTTTAGGAACCCTTCTGGAAACAAGAGGAACCTCTGCCTGGAGAAGAGCTGAAGAGCTGGGGAAGAAGAGCTGCCCTGCCTGTGACTGTGCTTTGTGGAGCTTTCCTGCAGTTGCTGCTTCTGCCAGAGTAAGAGAGCAAAGACAGGACTTTGTGTGAATTCCATCTTGAGAAGAAATCTCCAAGGGCTTGATTTAGAGCTTGCCTCCTGTTGTTTGAAGTCTCAGGGACAGCAAAGACTTTTCTTTGCCAGCACCTGGAGTCTCTGGAGAGACTCCTACTCTGCCCTGTGGTGCCCATCCAGTTCCTGGGACTTTGAAGGAGAAGCTGGCAGCTTAAAGAAAAGGAAATCCATGCACAGAGCACCGTGCGGGGAAAAGATCAACGCGACTCCGATCTGCGGCTGAAGAAGCGACGCGCCGCCGGCTCCGTGGCTGAAAATCGATGCTCGCCGGAAACGTGACAGAAGAATCGACGCACGGAGCAGGAGAAATGACGCGCAGCATCACTGATGGAGGCTGGGAGATCGCAACCCGCGCTGCGTGATTTTCAGATCATCGTGCAGCTGGATTTCCGACGCAAGTACCGCTGGCCATGTAAAAACACCACAAGGCCTGCCTGGACCCGAGAGTGCTGACCGGATCGAGGCATTGCTCTCCTGCGGAGAGAAGAAACGATGCGCCCGACCCGGTGGAAGGAGAAACCACACAAGGTCCCACTCGTGAGTGGAATCAACACATTGCAAGCCTCTTTTAGATGCGCACTCGCCCGTGCGGGGTTATTTTTGATGCACCCAAGGTACATTTTCACGCTTACAGTGTTAGTGTGGGTTTCAAATTACTTAGAGACTCTTTGGTTTTTAATTGATACCTTGACTTGTGTATTGTGGATTCTTGTTGTTTGGTCTTGTTTTGTTTAGAGAAATATTTCCTATTTTTCTAAACTTGTGTTGTGTCATTTTGTAGTGATTTCCTTAAGTTTCTGTGTGTGTTGGTACAAATACCAAGTTTCACATACTCAGTTCTTCGCTCTGACCACCCACCTCTCTCACTGCATTTTTCCGGTGAGTCCTGAAAGGAATGAGATGGGTGTGTATCAGTATATTGATATCTGTCAGGTGCTTTAATATTATCTCTATTTCTGAGATTATATCTATTCTGTGGGGTCTCCGTATGCAGAGATTCTCTCCTTTCTCTTTGAGGTGTTTGTTGTTTTTTACCCCAGCGTTTTTTTAGAACCCTCAGGAGCTTGCTTCGTAAAATCTTTATTAGATTTACCCTGAAACTGTGGTTTTGTGGATCTGGCCCAGACTATCTCGACCAATACTAGAGTAGGTCTACGCAATAATCTTTGGCAGCTCACGTTCTTGATCCTGTGGAGGAAATTTCCGGAGCCGCATGCACACTGCTAGTGCAACTGCTTCCCCTTTAAGATGATGTAATATAATGGAAGATACAGTGGGAAAATTGCCCATCAGTTGCATCCCCAAGTCCAGGGCCGGGACAGCCCCATATTCATCTTGAATTTGTTTTAACACTTCCGGCAGACTGGCAAGTGTTGGTGTACCATGTGTGGTAGTATAGAGCATGGCAAATACCGTGCCCAAAGTATTGCAGTTATCTACTGTGGGAACCATCCCAAATGGCAAGCACATAGTTAATATTCCATGCTTATCCTGAGGTCCCGTATGGGGAAATACTGCTTCCAGTGCATTTATTTTTTGAGCTAATCAAAACGGAATCTCTTCTTGTTTGACGGGTACTTTACCCATGATCGAACGGACAGTTGCAGGGTTAATGCCTGGCGTTACTCCATGTGGTTGCGCCGGGGCAGCACATGCTTGGATTGTATTTAATATTTGCATTACAAACTGTACTAATCTTTTGTATATTGCCGTAAGCTCAGCATATAAGCGACGGACTTCAGCTACCGTTACGTTCGCTGCAGCAGGGTGAGGGGTATATGTGGCCAATACAGGCCAGGTAGAACCATCATTACTTAGAGGACCTAACCTAACATGCTGAATTGTATGGGATAGGGGGGGTCATCAAGCCAAATATTATATTCTTGATAGAAGTATTTCTAGGTATGCATATGCTCTTTAGTGTGCTGGTATGTTTGCAGGTTTATAGTGATGAAATGTATTTGTGTTCCCATCAACTGCTGGAAATGTGACCCAAGAATAGAAAAATTATGTTCTATAGGCTGGATGAGCCTCAACAACAAATGTAACTGGACCCCCCTGGGCTGTTAGGCCATGTGCCAATAAATGTGCAGTTAGGGGTTCTCGCATACTGACTGCAGTTGCTACCTGTTGCGGGTTTGCCATGATGAACGGTAAATTTTTGTTCAGAGATAAACGCACCCAATGGGGAATTATCCTTTTAGAGTTCAAGCTTGAACAACCTGCAGCGTTAGTTAGGTACTCCCTATTTAGCTGAGGAGAAAAATCCTCAATACCATGAATGTCTCTATAAATAGTACTGAGGTGTCTTTGCATGTAGTGACACAGAGATAATCAGGAGGACCTGAAAATTAGTGCCTGACCAAACGTGGGGGTGCCATGTCGCATAGGCTCTCATTATCCTAATGAAACTACTGGATTTGTGCGGCAGAATCACTTGCACTGTCGAGGACTGAGTCTGAACCCACTACAGGTGACACCTGTTGGCCTAATCTGGGTTTTGTTCCAGCTAACTAGCAGTGCCTCATCTCCACCCAAGAGCAGGGATGATTGGGCAACTAAGTGCATGACACAATTTTTTCCTCAGGGAAATCGTGGTCACTCAGATCTCATGCGTTTCTCTCAGTTCCATTAGTCTCACCTAAGCAAGGACAATCAGAGGCAGAATATAGATCAATAAGGTTTTATTGAAGTAACTGTATCTTAGATAATAAAGCATGTAATGCAATAACTAAGACGATGAAGCATGACAGGATTACAATTGTGACAAGGAGAGTAAAGCATAAAAATAACGCTACCATATTGTCACTACACTCGTTAAGAATAGCTCCTACCTATGCTATGTTAGAGCACAGCATGTTAAGCTCTAATTCTGCCCTTCAGCTTCCCCTGGGAAGACATCATCTCTCATACCTGAGCAAGAGGTCTGTAGTCCACATAAGCAGCTGCAGTGAAGTACTTAGCAATCAGCATACAGTTGTGGTCATCTGGCTGGAATATCCCTCTAACATACATGGGCCAAAGTAGTGTTTTTATAATAAAACAGCTGATGTTCCAAGAAAGGATCCCCACATTATAGTGTGTATGTTTCTGTAAACATTAGGGATAAAGCCTACCACTTTTGCCGGCAACCTATCTTACTGCAGCTTTGAGAGAAGCAGAGTGAAAGAAATGTCTTGTTTAATGCAGTGCTGTCCTAGGCAAAGAACAGCTAGATAGAGAAAATAAAACAAGGCCGCAAAACGTGGCTTTTGTTAAAATAATAAAACTAAGCTGAATAAAATATGTCCAGGTTAAAGTGCACAGTGGCATGCCTAGTTTGCTAAAATAACATGTATGGAGCTATAACTAAAATGGCTACACAACAGTGGCTTATGACAACCCTTTGGGGATTGCCCTCCGCAGCAGCAATCTAAAAAGTATGTGCCACATGCTTGTTCACATTTTGTTTCTGGTGCCAACGTACAAAGCCTGGTTCTCTAGCGTTGAGGTGATTTTCAAGTGTTTTGGCTCACTTTGCTTCTGATGGCCAGGTCTAGGGAAAAGAAGTATTTTCATCAGGCCTCTTAAAAGGTGCATATTGTGGGGAGCTGGGTTTTCTGACTACCTGCACCAGCCTTCCCCTCTGCCTATCTCCTAGTGGTCCCATCCTGCTGATCTCTTCTGGAACCAGCCAGCAGAACACCCTCCTGTCAGCACTCCCAGGCCTTCTGACCTCCTGGTCATCTTGCTGAGCACTGGAGACAGTGGAGTCCAGGTCTTCCCTCATTGGTCCTCAAGGGAGCAGAAGGGGGAGAGCGCCACTAATCCAAAAGAGACCCCTACTGTTCATGAGGAACCAAGGGCCTGATTTATACTTTTTTAGTGCCGCATTTGCGGCATTATTTTATGCAAAATCAGCACAAACTTACAAAATATAATTCAATTTTGTAAGTTTGTGACGCTTTTGTGTAAAAAAATGACTTAAATGCGACACCAATAAAATATTAATCAGGCCCCAAGTCTTTAGTCCATCTCAGCAAGGCATCAGGTGGCTTTTCTTTTCAGCTGTTCATCCTTTCTGCCATTGTCACCTTCCAACTCCAGGGTCTTCTCAATTGTCTCTCCCCTGTGCAGGGTTTTTAAGAGGGATTGGAAAGTTTTAGATGGCAGGAACTCCTGACTAGTCCCTGGTTTGCCAAATGCCCCTCTACCCTTTTACCAGTCCTCTTGCAGAACATCATGGGACAAATTATAATGGTGGCTTGAAGATATTTGTTTAAAGAGCACCTCTGAGAGACTCAGCTACACCCCTAGAGGGCATCACAGCAGATTCCTTCCCCCCAAACTTTAAAGACGAGCCCTCCTGCTTCCTGAGTTTCTTCCTGAGGTCTAGGTTTCCTACTTTGTTGAGTGAGCCTGGGCTGCCCCAGCCTAGGTGGAGTGGGACGAGCTAATTATCAGATGCTAAATTTCCTCCTCACCCTTTCCTTTCCAGGAACTGAGTTAATCACTGATAATTGCTCCTTTTTTGTGGAGAGAGCTTTAGGGTTGGGAATAACTTGTGTAATTTGTGGTAGGGTGATTACATAAAATTATAGCAAATTTAGTCAAGATTACACAGAAGTTCCCCAGCAGCGAAACCCTGCATTTAGCATTATTTTCAAAATGCACCCTTGTCTCCAAAATGGCCCGAAGGATACATTTACCACTAAGAAAATGTCCATAAGTGCAACGGAACAGGAACAGCAGCACCCAGCATCTGCTCGTATTCTGTACCTGTGCTCTTGTGTAGGCATTTTTGCCTCAAATTATGCACATTTGCACGAATGGGGACATTTTTTAATTTTCCGTAATTTTGCATCAGAAGAGTAACAAAAATTACTATTATTACTCCAATTACTCAGGAGTAATTAAAATTTCAACCAGGCATAGAGACTGTTGTTCCCTCTGTTGGGAAGTAGAATAATTAACTTGGTCCAGTAGGGGGGGCAAAGGCCTGACATCTGATTTACAGTTCCCAATGCACAAAATCTGTCATTTTTGGGACTCCAAAAATTTTAATATTTCTATGCTCCAAAATTCTGGTGGTATGGGAGTCTTGACTCTGTCCGCCTCTTTGGTCAGCCCATGGAATTGTTCCCACTGAGTACGAGATAAAACATCCGCAGTGTCATTGTCCACACCTGACACATGTCTGGCTGCAAATGCAATGTCATTCTTGAGGCAAGCCAGCACAAACACTCTTAACACTTTCAAAACCTGTGGCCCCCTGACTGACTGTCTATTGACAACCTGAATCACTGCCATGTTATCCACTCTGACAATGGCCAGTTTGTGTTGTAACAATCCTGCCCATAAATGCACTGCCACCAATAGCAGTAAAAGCTCTGAAAATGCTGCACTCCTGCCCCTTTCTTCCATGTGTTTGGCCACTTCTCTGTGTGCCATCTCCTTTGCCTGTATATGTCATATCCAACCCCACCTGAGGCATCTCAGAACATCTGTATGTCCCAGTTAATTTCCTGTGGGCTATGTATGGGAATCCCATTAAAGGAGACCAAAAAGAAACGCCACATTTGCATGTCCTCTTTCACTCCTGCAGACAACCGAATGTGATGATATGACAAAGAAAGGCCCGTGATAGCCAAACCTAATCATTTACAAAATGCCCTACCCACCCTTACTACTCTGCAGGCAAAATTCAGGTTACCTAATAATGTCTGGACCTCTTTGACTGTAACCTGGCGTTTCACCAGCATGGCATCTAGCAGTAGCTGCATCCCCGTCTTCTTTTCTCAATGGCCAAAAATGAAATCACCACTGCCTGCCCCACTATTTTCTCCCAGGCCAATGGCACCCTAAGTCCAGTGGTGGCTCCTCTGCTAGGGCGGAGGACCGTCACCCCCCTGGCCAGCAGCAACCGCTCCAATTCCTTTCCCAGGAAAAGGATAATAAACCATGTTTATTATCCTTTCCTTGCAAAAGGGGCAGAGCATTGGGGTCATGAGCAGTGAGGGGAGTGCACAGTGCACTCCCCTCAGAGCGCATGTGTGTTTGGCCGGCTGTCCTGGGCCGGCCAAACACACATGCGCAATAGGCTGTCTCCAGCCCAGCAACTGTGTTGATAGGCTGGCGAGAGCTTGCACAGGCTCCCAGTCTGCCTGGGATTGGCTGGGCACTCCCAGCCAATCCTGACGTTGCTGAGCAGCGTCAGGATTGGGCAGGGTAGGCTGGGAGCTGTGGCTGTGGTGACGACAAGGGAGAGGAGCCTCGTGGCGTGACAATGGAGCTAAGTGTTATTTTCTTTAAATATATTTTATTAATCCCCTTTGATCTCCTGCCCTCCTGTGTGCCGCCCCGCCCCCATTACACCCGCAAGCTGCGACTGCCTACATCATACATAAGCTCCTGAAAATTTGCCAGTAGCCTCTGACAGGCTGCGGAGCCGGAGAGTGTGACCAAAAAGAATTCATCCAAATAGTGGGTTATTGACTGGTGCCACTAAACCACTTAAACAGCTACTGAAGGAAAGAGTGGAACCGCTCAAACAATGCACACAAAGTGGAACAGCCCATAGGCAGAGCATAGGCCACGTACCACTGTCCCCCAGACGGTATACCTAATAGCTGAAAGTCCTTTGGATGCACTGGCAGTAAACTGAATGCTGACTTCACATTGCATTTTGCCATAAAGGCACCCCGTCCTCATGTCTCGTTAACTCCAGAGCCACATCCACAGTCAAATATGACACCGATGAGCTCATCTCAGTGATAAAATCATTCACTGAAGAGCCCTTAGGCCATGACAAATGTTGAATTAGCCTGTATTGTCTAGTTTCCTTCTTTGGTACAACACCATACTATTAAATCCTGCATAGGTCATTCATCAAAGGGGCCTGCCATTCTACCTTCCTTAACCTCCTTGTCCAATTTTCGTTTGACTAACCATGTGTGTTTTTTCACTGATTTTAAATTCTCTGTCCACCAACGCTCTAAGGAACCTTCATAACTTAGTTTGAAACCCCACTGGAAACACTTTAAAATCTGATGCGCTGCCTCCTTGTTTGGATAAAATTGTAGCCAGTAAGCTAACATTTCTACTTTACCTGGATTAAGAGCCTTTTTCTGTAGCCCCTTGTGCACCTTCATCTCCCCTGAAGTTGTTGCCCCTTGCTGACTGATGCCATAGGTTTGTCGCGTTCCCCATTGTCCTGTCCCTGTGACCCCATTGCAGTGGACAAAGGCATGTTTCCCTGAGCACTTGGAGCATTCATGTTTAAATGTACAATACTCTCGGGTGCACAAACCCTTGTTGAAATCCCACCATGTCCTGACTGATCCCCCTCGGCTTTTATTGAACACACTCTGGCGGTCGGCTACCTTTGCCCAAATGCCCCCTGGGGACAGACCTACCTGGCGGTCGGCTGCCTCCCAAGCTCCCTGTTGTCCTTTGTTTCTTTTCCTTCCCCCCTACACATCAGCAGTACCTTGAGAGGGTGCTGGGGGCCCCCATGTTTACCATTTTTACACAGTTTAAAACCTTTTATTATACATGTAGCATAAACATGAAGCATGGAAGGCATAGTGTAAGGATTGGGATTCTACAACCGTCGGATATGTATTTTCAGCAAAACTTTATTAACATTCCTTTCTTTATGAATTTTTTTTTATATATTTTCAAACAAGTAGTGTGTGACAGGAGAGAAAGTGCCCCAGACATGGGTCCCAGGCTCACTATTTCACTGGATTCAAGCAGGCTTGGATCATGAAGAGTAATACCCTGAAACCAGTCCCAGTATGCTTGTTTCTGGTCCAGGGAGGACCTACGCTGCCAGTTTGGGCTGGATTCTACCCATGTGGAAATGGGTCAAAGCTGGTTTGTATATGTCTGGGTCCAAGCTGGGGTGGCGTGGTGTGGAAAAGAATGGATGGATTAAGCCAAAATCTGTAGCTGAGGGTGAATGTTTGCTTTGTTCCACAATCCATTTATCATTTGAGTTTGTTTGCTTTTGTTATACATAGTGTGCCACACATGCCCAGACTTGGGAACTGGGCTCACTATCCCACTGGATTCAAGCTAGCCTGGTTGATGAAGGGTGATACCCTGAAACTGTGCCCAGGATGCTTGTTGCCGGTCCAGGGAAGATCTGGCCTGGTAGTTTGGGCTGGACTGTTCCAATGGAGAACAGGGTCAAGACTGGTTTGCATACGGCTGGGTCCAAGGTGAACAAAAGAATTGATGGACTTAACTGAGATCTGTGACTGGAGATGAATGTTTCATTGGTTCCGCTTTCCATCCATCATTTGTGTTTGTTTGCTTTTGTTGCCCTAAGTGCACTGGGTATGCCCAGACGTCGGTCCCAGGCTCACTGCGCCACTGAATTCAAGCTAGCCTGACTGGTGGAAGGTGATACCCTGAAACAGGGCCCAGGTTGCTTGTTTCCATTCCAGGGAGGACCTGGTCTGGCAGTTCAGGCTGGGCTGTTCCCATGAGGAACAGGGTGATGACTGATTTGCACATGGCTGGGTCCAAGCTGGGGTGGCGTGGTGAGCAAAAGAATTGATGGAATAAACCGAGATCTGTGGCTATGGTGAATGTTTGATTGCTTCCACATTCTGTCCATCATTTGTGTGTGTTTGCTTTTTGTTGCCCTAAGTGTGCTGGGTATGCCTAGATATGGGTCTCAGGCTCACTATGCTCCTGGATTCAAGCTAACCTGGCTGATGAAGGGTGATACCCTGAAATCAGTCCTATGATGCTTGTTTCAGGTTGAGGGAGGAGCTGGCCTCACAGTTTGGGGTGCACTGTTCCCATGGGAAACAGGGTGGAGACTGATTTGCATATGGCTGGGTCCAAGCTGGGGTGGCAAGGTGAGCAAAGGAATTGATGGATTAAACCCATATCTGTCACTGGGGGTAAATGTTTGATTGGTTCCACATTCCGTCCATCATTTGTGTTTGTTTGCTTTTGTTGCTGTAAATGCACCGGGTATGCCCAGACGTGGGTCCAAGGATCACTATGCCACTGGATTTAAGCTGGCCTGGCTGATGAAGGGTGATACCATGAAACCGGTCCAAGGATGCTTGTTTCCGGTACAGGGAGGATCTAGCCTGGCAGTTCAGGCTGGACTGTTTCCATGGGGAACAGGGTCAAGACTGATTTGCACATGGCTGGGTCAAAGCTGGGGAGGCGTGGTGAGCAAAATAATTGATGGATTAAACCCAGATCTGTGACTGGAGGTGAATGATTGATTGGTTCTGCATTCCATCCATCATTTGTGTTTGTTTTCTTCAGTTGTCCTAAGTGCGCCGGGTTTGCCCAGATATGGGTCAGAGGTTCACTATGACAGTGGATCCAAACTAGCCTGGTTGATGAAGGGTGATACTCTGAAATTGGACATAGGGTGCTTGTTTCCAGTCCAGAGAGGACCTGGCCTGGCAGTTCAAGCTGGACTCTTCCCATGGGGAACAGGGTCAAAACTGATTTGCATATGGTTGGGTCCAAACTGGGGTGGTGTAGTGAGCAAAATAATTGATGGATTAAACCCAGATCTGTGACTGGGGGTAAATATTTTATTTGTTCGCATTCCATCCACCATTTGTGTTTGTTTGCTTTTGTTCAAAATACAAAATGGATAGATGAATCATTGCATTTCATCAGATTTCTCTTGAAATAATTTTTGACCATATCCAGGGTACTCGCTAATAAGGGGGACTCCTAGGGTATACCCTAAGGCATTTTTTCTTTCCATGTGGATCCCTCTCTTAGTCCATATTAAGATTATATAAGAACTCCTGAAATGGTTGAGTTTGCTGGACTTTATTTACATATTCTGCTGTGAAGAAGTTGCCAATGATGAAGCCAGCCATGATATGTTAGCTTTTGGATCTCTTAAGGATCCCATCCGGAGACACATACAGAGGACAATTAACACACAACAAACCTTAGTGTAGGTTAATGTGCCTGCTCAAGCACCATTTGTGATAGTAATGCAAATAGTCTAAACTACTGATAATCACTCTAGGTAGCATTCCCACACAAATGGCCTGATTCTCAAAGGTGAGTTACACTTTTGTGTAAGTTTACACTTTGTAATAAGTTTACTAATTATGATATTCATAAACTTTGAATGTACACTTACTACAAAGGTGTAAGTCACATGTTCCCACCTCAGAGAATTGTAGTTGGCTTACTGTTGTTTGGGAGGGTGATGTTCCTTCCTTAACCATCCCTTGAACTTCGCTAAACCCCTTCAACTAATCCCTAATCCCATCCCCTTTCGTAGGAGTAGGCCTGTCTTTCCCACCCTCTCCCTTGTGTCCTCTAACAATTACTACTAAATCCATAGTTACTTGTGCATAGGCTCCACAGTTGAGGTGGAAAACTCTGCACACATACATATAGGCACAACGTACATTTTGAAGTACACTTTGACCCTTGTGACCCTTCTTGACATTTTGACACTTCTTCTCATGGGAACAGGCCACCCTGAACGGCCAGGAGAGACCTCTCCAAAAGGGAAAACAAGAATCCCCAAGCATATTTCAGGCTTGTTCAGCTTTATTTTGTATCCTCTGGCACAGCGAGGAAAGGAACCATGGGCCAGATGTAGCAAATAAAAAATTTGCGAGTTGCAAAGTGCGAGTCCATGCGACTCGCAATTTGCAACTCGCAAATTGGTATGCAGTACGGTGTCTCAGACACCGACTGCAACTCGCTATGGGGTCGCAATGACCCACCTCATCAATATTCATGAGGTGGGTCGCAAATTGCGGCCCCATAGAGAGTATAGGCACTCGCAAACATGGAGGCCTGCTGTCGTCAGCAGACCTCCATGTTCGTGACTGCTTTCAATAAAGCAGTTTTTTTTTTTTAAGTGTAGCCCGTTTTCCTTAAAGGAAAACGAGCTGCACTTAAAAAAAAAAAACGAAACCTTTAGTTTCGGGTTTTTTTCAGGGCAGGTAGTGGTCCCTTGGACCACTACCTACCCTGAAAAAATATTTTTGGGTCCATTCACAAAGTGGAAGGGGTCCCATGGGGACCCCTTCCAATTTGCGAGTGGGTTACCATCCACTTGAAGTGGATGGTAACTGTGACACCATTTGCGACCGCGGTCGCAAATGGTATTGCATACCACTCAGAATCGCAAATAGGAAGGGAACACCCCTTCCTATTTGCGATTCTGAAATGCATATTGCGAGTCGGTCCCGACTCGCAATATGCATTTCTGCATAGCAAAGAGGCATTTGCGCCTCGCAAACTGTGATTTTCGCCGTTTGCGAGGCGCAAATCCTTTGCTACATCTGGCCCCATATGTGGGCATACTCTTGGACAGATAGAACAAGTTACTCACCTCTGGTAGCGCAATATCTGGTTGAGAGAATTTCTAGCCGCAGAGTGCTTACCTTTGAATTTTCTCAGGCCGGATCAGGAAGATATTTTCGTGAGCAGTCCCCCTGCGCGCTGGTAGGTGGTGTTGGTCGACTCTGTAAGTCAGCATTGTCAGCGCCAGAAGTGACATCTGTGTCTCCTATATAGACGCCACCTCGACGCGCTAACGTCATTACTTTTCATAACTTTCTACTCCAAAAGCGCTGAGCCATGAAGTACACTGACACTGGTGTGTCCAAACTAGGGCCCTGAAAGGGTTCATCCCCAACTCTAGAAATCTGTCTGCAGAGCGGGGAGGATGGGTGGGTCAGTCAGGAATCTGCAGCTAGATATTTTCTACACCAGATAATGCATTGCCGAAGGTAAGTAACTTGTTCATCTGATAGAGATTCCTTACCTTTGAGTACTTACCCAAGCAATACCGTCACCGGAGGTGGGTCTGCAAACAAATTTAAACTAGTAAGTCCTGCAGAACTGCATCTGCACAATGCCCATCCCTGCAGACCTGACTGTCCAGGAAGTAGTGGACTGGGATTCCATGTAGTAAAATGCAGTGGCTGCAGCTTTGGCTCTGGTCGAATAAGTACACAAGCTCTCAGGGAATTGTTTCTTGACCAATGTGTCGCAGATTTTGATGCAGAGAATAACTGTTCAAGAGATGATGCGTTTCTGCACTTCCCAACCTTCTTTGTCCCAACATACTCCATGAAGAGTTGGGCGTCCAACCGGAACTCCTGTGCTTGGTCAAGGTAGAAAGACAATGCTCTTGTTTGGTCCAGATGGTGGAGTCGCTCCTCTTCTTTTGAGGGATGTGGAGTAGCATAGAATGTGGGCCGGGTGACAATTTGGGCCACATGCAATGGTGTTACCACTATCAGTAGGAAAGAGGTCCTACTGCGAAGCACCATTTTGTCTGGAAAAATGGACAAGAATGGAGGACTGAATGATATAGCCTGCAGCTCATGCATCCTCCAGGCAGATGTGATTGCCACAAGAAATGCTGTTTCGATCGTGAGCAGCCGAATAAGACAATTATTCAGAGGTTCAAAAGGAGCACACATCAGGAACGTGAGAAACAAATTAAGGTTTCATTGATGCATAATAAAAGGAGATGGGTAAACATATGTACAAGACCATTCTTAAAGGAAAACGAGCTGCACTTAAAAAAAAAAAACGAAACCTTTAGTTTCGGTTTTTTTTCAGGGCAGGTAGTGGTCCCTTGGACCACTACCTACCCTGAAAAAATATTTTTGGGTCCATTCACAAAGTGGAAGGGGTCCCATGGGAACCCCTTCCAATTTGCGAGTGGGTTACCATCCACTTGAAGTGGATGGTAACTGTGACACCATTTGCGACCGCGTACGCGGTCGCAAATGGTATTGCATACCACTCAGAATCGCAAATAGGGAGGGAACACCCCTTCCTATTTGCGATTCTGAAATGCATATTGCGAGTCGGTCCCGACTCGCAATATGCATTTCTGCATAGCAAAGAGGCATTTGCGCCTCGCAAACGGCGATTTTCGCCGTTTGCGAGGCGCAAATCCTTTGCTACATCTGGCCCCATATGTGGGCATACTCTTGGACAGATAGAACAAGTTACTCACCTCTGGTAGCGCATTATCTGGTTGAGAGAATTTCTAGCCGCAGATTTCTTACCTTTGAATTTTCTCAGGCCGGATCAGGAAGATATTTTCGTGAGCAGTCCCCCTGCGCGCTGGTAGGTGGTGTTGGTCGACTCTGTAAGTCAGCATTGTCAGCGCCAGAAGTGACATCTGTGTCTCCTATATAGACGCCACCTCGACGCGCTAACGTCATTACTTTTCATAACTTTCTACTCCAAAAGCACTGAGCCATGAAGTACACTGACACTGGTGTGTCCAAACTAGGGCCCTGAAAGGGTTCATCCCTAACTCTAGAAATCTGTCTGCAGAGCGGGGAGGATGGGTGGGTCAGTCAGGAATCTGCAGCTAGATATTTTCTACACCAGATAATGCATTGCCGAAGATAAGTAACTTGTTTATCTGATAGAGATTCCTTACCTTTGAGTAGTTACCCAAGCAATACCGTCACCGGAGGTGGGTCTGCAAACAAATTTAAACTAGTAAGTCCTGCAGAACTGCATCTGCACAATGCCCATCCCTGCAGACCTGACTGTCCAGGAAGTAGTGGACTGGGATTCCATGTAGTAAAATGCAGTGGCTGCAGCTTTGGCTCTGGTCGAATAAGTACACAAGCTCTCAGGGAATTGTTTCTTGACCAATGTGTCGCAGATTTTGATGCAGAGAATAACCGTTCAAGAGATGATGCGTTTCTGCACTTCCCAACCTTCTTTTTCCCAACATACTCCATGAAGAGTTGGGCGTCCAACCGGAACTCCTGTGCTTGGTCAAGGTAGAAAGACATTGCTCTTGTTTGGTCCAGATGGTGGAGTCGCTCATCTTCTTTTGAGGGATGTGGAGTAGCATAGAATGTGGGCCGGGTGACAATTTGGGCCACATGCAATGGTGTTACCACTATCAGTAGGAAAGAGGTCCTACTGCGAAGCACCATTTTGTCTGGAAAAATGGACAAGAATGGAGGACTGAATGATATAGCCTGCAGCTCATGCATCCTCCAGGCAGATGTGATTGCCACAAGAAATGCTGTTTCGATCGTGAGCAGCCGAATAAGACAATTATTCAGAGGTTCAAAAGGAGCACACATCAGGAACGTGAGAAACAAATTAAGGTTTCATTGATGCATAATAAAAGGAGATGGGGAAACATATGTACAAGACCGTTCTGAAAACTATTTACAAGAGGGGCTTAAATAAAGAGGGTTGGTCAGGCAAACGCAAGAAGGCAGACAGAGCAGGTAACCCTTCTAAGTGCCCAAAACAGAGCCCTGCTGGGCAAGGGAAAGAATAAAAAGAAGACAATCAGAAAGGGAAGCAGACAGAGGGTCGATTACCTTTTCTGTACAACATAATACAAATTTCTTCCAAACATAGGCATATACAGTCTTGGTAGAGAGATGCCTGGCTGCCAGAATAACATTGCAGACTTCGAGAGGAAGTTTGAAGGCCGTCAACTGTCGCCGCTCAATCTCCACACAAGAAGGCAGAGATTTGACAGGTTATGGTGGAGTTCCCTCCCCTGCTGCTGCAGCAGAAGATCCTTCCAAAGGGGCAGCCTGATCAGAGGATTGACACTCATGTTCAGAAGCTCGAGATGCCAGACTCTCTGTGTCCAGTCTGGAGCCACAAGGATGACTTGGGTCTGGTCGTTCCTGATCTTTTTGAGAACACTGGGCAGCAATGGTATGGGAGTAAAGGTGTATAGGAACCCTGAGCTCCACTCGAGACAAAAAGCGTCTCTGAGCAAGAGCACATTGGAAACTTCAGTGTGTGAAACTGCTGACATTGCGCATTTTCGGTAGAGGTGAACAGATCTAACCAATGCTCTCCCCACTGCTCAAAGAGACCTTGCGCCACTTCTGGATGGAGACATCATTCGTAATCTGCTAGGCATTGACGTCTGAGTTTGTCCTCCCTGGCGTTCAAGGAACCTGCCAGATGTTAAACCACCACGGATATGCCGAGCTGTTCCAGCCATGTCCAGAGACGCAGAGCCTCTTGACAAAGAGTCCACACCCCACCCTGCTTTGTTTTTTGCAATATTGCATGGCGGTGGTGTTGTCTGTGAACATCTGCAGTAGCCTTCCTTTGATGGAGAGTAGAACGGTTTTCAGTGCCAGTTTGATCGCACACGGCAGCAACATGTTTAAGTGGAGTCCATATTCTGCCAGAGAATAGAGTCCTCTGATCCCCACCTCTCCCAGGTCACTAGCAGGATGCAGGAGGCCATGAGGCCCAACAGTCTCAGAGACATTCTCAACGAAATCCAGGATAGAGGCTGAAACCTCCGTATCATAGCCTGAATATCCTGGACTCACTGCTTGGGCAGATAAGCCCAAGACTGCACTGTGTCCAGAACAGCTCTGATGAAAGAAAGCATCTGAGAGGGAGTCAGGTGTGACTTTTTGTCACATTGATAGTGAACCCCAGTGAATGCAGGCAGTTTGGTATAATGTGGAGGTGGGAGACAACAGCCTAGGGTGAGCCCGCCTTCAACAGCCAATCGTCGAGACAGAGGAAGACTGGTATCCCTGATCTCCACAGATATGCTGTGACCACTGCCATGACCTTGGTGAACACCGAGTTAGCTGGTAAGGCCAAAGAGGAGCATGAGGAATTGAAAATGTTTGTGGCCTATCTTAAACCGCAGGTAACACCAATTCGCATGGGCAGGCAGGACGGAGATGTGAAAATAAGTGTGCTGCAAGTCCAGTGCTACCATCCAGTCTCCTGGGTCAAGGGCAGTCAAGACCTGAGGCAATGTAAGCATCTTGAATTTCTCCTTTTTGAATAGAGTTTGAGGGTTTGGAGAGCTAGAATATGACAAAGAACCTTGTACTTTTAGGGAACCCTCTCTATGTTTCCCTTGACCAAGAGAGCCATGGCTTTCTAGTAAAGCAAGGACAAATGATCCTTCGGAACCGGTGGCAGAACCTGTGCAACTGTGTTCCACAGTGTGTGGGATTAGCGGCCCAATAAGTATGCATTGTTCACTGACCACAATGCAAGACTGGTGGAAGAAAACATCTTCTTGCCACAGCTATCCAGTCTATTTGATACCCTGTCCAGGGGAGCAGTAGGGAATGTGCTATGGGATGTAGAAGCTTGCCCAACCAAGCTGTCTGGGGTAGGGTGTGGGAGAGGACACGTGGGTCCTTCAGTGTGGGGTAATGGCAGCAGGAAATCATCCTGTTCAGAGGAACAGCTGTGTTGAGTTTAGACCAGATACCCAGAAATACATTGGGAGGGCTTCATTGGGGAGCAGGGGTTCAGAGGAAAAAGCTCCCGGATGCAATACTCTGTTAAGATGTTTGTTTTGACTGCGACTGAGGGCAACTCAAGGTCCTGGACCCCAGCCAACCTCTTCACCACCATAGCAAATGCAACTCCCTCCTCCATAGCCATGTTAGGAGGAGAGAGCATGCCAGTATCTGGAGACATGTCCCGTTCGCTGGCATCACCCAGTCATGTTTTCCTGATCTTCTGACTGCTATTCAGGATCCAGTGACCCCTCCCATTCTGTCCTGAAGTCTAGGCCTTCAGAATAATGCTGAGGCTTTGACCTAGGACACATGGGCCCCTGTTGGCTCCGGGCAGGGAGTCAGTCAACTTCGCCCTAGCCCCTTGTCGGATTCAGATATCCGAATGGGACTGGTGCCGCCAGTGGGCACCAGTGGTACCGGAAATATCAGCATCGGGACTGGCATCAGAGAAGGATCTATGATCGGATCCATGTGGGCCCATTAGAGTCAAGGCCAAAGCCGCCATCGCAGAACCAGATGGGCCCCCCCAACCCTGTGGGGCCTGAAGGTTCTCCAGAGGAGTCTCCCCACTCAAAGACGAGGCACATGGCTTCATAGTTCGGCAGGGGTCACTCCGGCTCCCAGGAAAGTGGGGAGGTGTGGAGCCAGCCCTGGAGCAAGCTCTGAAGAGCCATGCCTCGAATCGCTGATGTTTCTTCATTGCGTTGGCCGAAGGATGAGGAGATGTCAAAGCATGCTTCAACTTCTTGTGCTTTTTGTGCATCTTACCCAAGTGTCCAATTACTTTGAGTTGGATGAAGAGGACTTGGGGCTCATGGAGCAGTCCTGTTTCCTTCCTGCTGACTGGGACCGAGACCTCCTTGGTTGGAGTCACCTGCTGGGACGTTAGAAGCTTTGGGGACCGCTCCGTCAAAGCATTCAGCTCTATGGCTTGGCAGTCCGAGGATGGTTGCACTTCAGACACCACAGACACATGTTGTGGGTCTGTAACCACTATGGAGCAGTGACAGGCACCACACTGTTTAAAACTTGTCTTCCTCTAAGACATTCCCTCGACACACTGAAAAAAGCCTAAAAAAAGGGGTCAACAAAACATTTTTAAAAAGCCTGTCAAAAAGTGACAGAGTGTAGCTGTCTTTGAATCAGAGTTCACTGGTGCAGAAAGAAAAGAACGGACGTCAGCGTGCCAACTTGGCACCTATATAGGTGACGCAGATGTCACCGACCGATGCCACCTACCGGATCACAGGGGTACTGCTCATGAAAAATCTTCCAGATCAGGTCTGATGCCTGGGGAAATTCAAAGTTAAGTAATCTGCAGAGAGAGGTGTCTATCAGATAAATGTTATAAGGAATATACAAAGATAATGGGAAGAATGCTTTCCAATAGCCTAAACCGGGGGCCTAACCTTTGAACTTCATCCATTGAATCACAACTGCAAGACAGGGGTTCACAAGCCACTTCCACAATTTTCACTTCAACAATACACAAAAATAACAAAAAAACACCCATTTTACTGTACAAATGCATGTTTCACTATGAGAGTGTCTGTATACTTGTATAAGACCCAGGTCATATTCACAAACCAAAAGGTAATCAAATGAAATCACAGCTCTCAGCAGAAGTGATGAGACAGAAGTAATAACTTGATTGACATTGCCCTCGGACACAGTGCAGCAATAGGCTTTCATATGGACAGTGTTTGAGATCATGCAGGATGTTTATGTGTAAAAGGTAATAAAGACCAACTTTATATAAATACTATTATTCCAGAGTAGATGCTGCCTGCTGGGAAGTGGTACTCTGCCTGTGGAAGTATTTCAGCTCTAGTGAAAAGTACAAGCATGCCACCTTTCTAATGAAGTGTAGGTGCATGGAGTCTGTAACTGCCTGCCCACGTAAAGCAGCAGTGCAGCCTAGATGGGCTCTTTGGCCAGTCTACGTGGGGGTAGATGCATAGAGTGATTAGAACACCAGTTTTCTAAGTGGTCACACATAGGATTTTCTAAAAAAAACATAAGCAATTCAAAAGTGTTTTTAGCCAGAAGTTGATTGCAAGTTCAGTTTGGATTGTGTTTGAATGTGAACAGTAACCGTGTGCATTCACTCATGCTCCTAGTTTCTGACTAAAAACATTTTTAAAAATACATAGAATTATATTTTTAAACATATGTTTATTAATTTTAATAATGCATATATCAGATACATAAAGTAGGCAATACAGTAACTGTTATGACAAATTGTTTAAGTCTACGCACAGAAAATATTAGAGGCCACATGTGTTTGCAGAGCCCCTGAATAGGTGCCACGAATGCCCCAGTGGTCTGCAGATCACAGATTATGAACAGCTGGTCTAAACCCATGGCAATCACTGAATTAGTATTATTCACGAGACCACAATAGCCCCTATGGCACTGCTCTTATTAATGCCAGCCTCAGGAATTATTTGTGTAGAACAATGGTTCAACTCTATGATGCTAGAGATAGTCAAAGGGGTTTAATGTCAAATGCACTACTCCCACCATCTTGCTGAATTAACATCCATAGTAGACCCCAACACCACAGCAGCCTCCCCCAGTGCCCCTTTCACAGTAGCTTTCTGACACATCAGGGGGCAGAGCTAGTGCATTATGTTACTGAAAGTAGGCACAGAAAACAGCTGGCCCCGGAAGACCTCCTTCTCTTTGAAACATCACCTCTGATACATTGCAGTGCCTTGTTGAGCACATCACCGTTGGTCAGTGAAGGATTTGTGTATTTATCCCTACATACAGCACTTGCATAGCACTAGAAACATTCCACACTCGGCTGTATAGTAATAGGACACGCCTCTTTTGTGCATCAAGCCCCTGATCATTAAAAAAAATATGCTCCAGTTATTTGCAGATGTATTAGCAAGTTGTGCATGTCTGTTATCAATTAGGCTTAAGATTACAATACAGAGTGTTTAACAAAACATAAAGTGGCTGCCTGTGTGGTCAGGGATCATGTACTGTCACATTCTACATTGTTATTTCCATGACTTCTATGTCTACAGTGAAATGACAGCAAACTAGCTGTGGCCCGTCATGAAGGATGGAAAGGTGAAAGATGTCTGTCAGGTTGAGCAAAGGTCACCTTGACAGCTGCCCTTCATATTTAGGCCAGGCAGTCAAGTCTTGTACTTGTGCTAAATGTGCAGGGGCCTGGCTGGCAGAGCTGATTTTTGGTGGGCTGAAGATGACACAGCCTTGTGGGCATGACTTGCTCAGCCCAACAAAGCACTTGGAGGAGGAGTGTCTCTGATAGGCTCAGACTTGGGTGTTTCAGTTTTAAGCCCTGAAGTTCCCAGGGCCAAGTGTCCATCACTGAAGCTCGTCACAGTGAGGGTGAGGTCAGCAGTCTCACTAACTCCATCCTACTCTTTGGCCAGTAAGGGACTGCCATCTCTGCTCACTGATTGACCCAAAACAAGGCAGCCAGTGCGAGGAGGCAGCATTCCAATAGTGAGAAGCCCTCCAGGTTTAGCCCTTCCTAATCCCCAAAATGGTTGCTGTATTTTTTTAACATGTTTGGTGCATGCATGTTTGTATGTGTGAATGTATGTGTTTTTGTGAGTGTGTGCTGTGAATGGGCGTGAATGTGCATGTATGTGTGTTATGTGCTTGTGAATGGTGGATGTAAGTGTGCACACGTATGAATGCATGGGTGTGAGTGAGTGTGCGTGTGTGACCACCCCCTCCCCCTGCTGGAATTACTGACTGCCACTGTCTCAATCTTCCCAAATATTTTCCAAGGCCCATATTTATACTTTTTTTGCGCTGCATTTGCGTAATTTTTTTACGCAAAAGCGGTGCAAACTTGCAAAATACAATTGTATTTTGTAAGTTTGCGCCATTTTGTGTCAAAAAGCGGTGCAAATGCTGCGCTACAAAAGTGTAACTATGGGCCTAAGTGTTTATCCCTGATTCTGCAGTGGAGCCTGGGGGAAGCTGCAAACAATCAATCTTAGGCATAGGCATACACAATGGCCCTAATTACAACATCCAATATCGCCACTTTAACACAGTGGTTACCGCCAGGGACATAATCCCATTTTTTTTACTGCCGGCCTGTTGCCAGTATTAACACCGCTTTAACACCAACTGCCAGGGTTGTAATGCGGGCCAATATGTCAAAAGGAGGGTGATGGCTTAAAAACCCTTGGTTTCAGGCGTGCTTCTTAATCATAAGCCATTTGACATGATACTTCCACTGGAATTTGAGAGAATGTGTAAATTGCTTTGTTTAAAACAGGAGTCTCAAAGTGAGACCATAGAAGCTATCTAGGCTTGATGCACAAGGATCTGCGCAACAGCTAGCACCTCCATTATTTACATAGCAATGTTTGTGCACCCAATGAAAAAATAAGAGAAGGTCTCTATCTTAGGATCTGGTTAAAGGCAATGAAACCAGGAAATCAATTAATGTGTTGCACTCCGGTATACTTCCAGACAGTACCCAAATTCTCCTGCTCTTCGTAAGTCAAACACAGCGCAGATGCTTGAAATACATGTTGCATATTATGGATTAAGAGAGCCAAGCCTCAATGTGAAAAAATTTACAGTTCAGCAAGGACCTCAAGACCTGGCTCTTAAACTGAGCAGCATGCCCACAAAGAGCGCATTGAGACCCTATGGGTAGTCAGTTGAGCTGTACAAATCTCTGATCAATTGATTGATTGATTGTCCAAATACTTTTAAAAAACAGCTTTTTAAGCCCCCAAAGCATTCTTTCTTGAGATGCAGGGATTTTAAGAACGATCAAGAGCCTATCCAAGGAGTCACATTCCTCAGCTACAAGTCATTCAAATCCCAAGGTAGCTTCTTCTCAGGTACACAGCAGTAATAGCAAAACAGGTAATCAAACAACCTGATCGGTGTACAGTGACAGCCCATCCTCATCGAATTAGGAACTTAGCCTGAAGGAGAACAATGTCGTTCCCACACCACATTATGAGAAAGTCATGGTCCTTTGCCAGTCACTCTGCTGATTTGAAAATTGATGCTTGTCGTTCCTGGCGATTTCTCTGAAACATCAGTCAAGGGCATCTTTGCCAGCTACTTACTAACCCCTGGTGAAACAGATGCCGAGTGTGAATCTCTGAAGCAGACAGATCTCAATATCCATGTTGTTACAAAAAACACGACAAAACTGCCCCCACAGGTGTAGGAGATGCATCTTGTGTGAGACACAGCAGACAAACACAATAAGATAAAGAGTCGCACAGAGATCTACATTTTCCTGCATACCTTAACTGAACCCTGCTCCCTGCGGGAATAGTGCATGAAAGTATTTCATAATGCCGAAGCCTGCAAGCAAATGCCTTTTATTAATTTGTGTACTCTGCGATAGGCGTGTTCCTTTAGCACCCCATTAAACAGGTTGTGAAGGAATGGTTCCTCCCAGGCCCGCCAAATGTGCCAAGCCCCTGTTGATGAGTAAATTGGCTTGTTTAGCTGCCTGTGACCCAGCCTACCTGCCAAAACATATAAAAGCAGATGCCTGCTTTAATAATCAAAGGGGAACTGTCTCCTTTCCTTTCGGCTCCTTTGTGCACCGTAACTTTACTGATCCTTCCTTGCTTCGGCTACTCTTTCAGGAGCTCACCATGAGTTACTCTCAACATTCATACTCTCAGTCTGAAAGAAGAGGCAAGGGTTTCAGCGCTGCCTCTCTGGGAGGAGGTGGAAGGGTCAGCTTTAGCTCCACTTCTGTGTCTCACGGTGGAGGCGGTGGTGGTTATGGGCGTACCAGTGTTGGTGGCGGCGGTGGAGCTGGTGGTGCAAGTGGTTTTGGCAGCAGAAGCCTCTATGGCTTAGGGGGAAATAAACGAATTTCCTTCGGCATAGGCAGTGTTCGGGGTGGGGGTGGTTTAGGTGGAGGAGCAGGGGGCTATGGCAGTGGAGGTGGTAGTCTTGGTGGTGGAGGTTTCGGCACCGGAGGAGGTTTTGGAGGTGTTGCTCCTGCCTTCCCAGTTTGTCCTCCTGGTGGAATCCAACAAGTGACCATTAACCCGAGCCTCCTGACACCAATCAATGTGGACATTGACCCTGCCCTCTCCAAGTTGCGAAGCGAGGAAAGGGAGCAAATCAAGACGCTCAACAACAAATTTGCTTCATTTATAGACAAGGTAAGCCAAGAACCTAATTTCTTTAGTTCTTATAGACACATCTTTTAAATTGTGGTTCACTATAATGTTAAATAATGAAATAGGCTCTTTTTAGTTGGTAGAGGCTGTTTTTTCAAAGATGTATTTTTTACTTATAACGTTGAAAATTAAAATGCATTAGCAGTCAAAAGGACTGACATTACTATCAGCAACACAACAGGTTTAAACAGTAGGGATTGTTGATTTTGAAAACTCTTCTTGGATTTGTAAATACTTCAGCTTGAAAAGATGCTGATGGTTGTTGCTTAGTGGACATGTTCTTGTGTCTCGATTCTGGGATATAAGTTCTTCATAAATGTCCTAATTTGTATGTGTGTATGCAATGAAGGTTTTAATAAACTGTGCTCACTCACAGTAGTTCCTGAAACTTTGTCACTCATAAGCTCACAGACCCTGCCCGAACTGGGAAGGCAGCTGGCTCCATTATGTTGTTCGAAGATGTTGAAAGGTCTTCATGGCTGATATATGTCGCTAGGTGAAAAATTCACACATGAACAAGCAAATGTTTGTGGTTAGTGTGATAGAAACTCTCCCCATCCCAAGTGATCCCACTGTAAATGGAAACAGGTAGCGAAAGTGATGAAATGAGAGATCGTCGTGGTCAAGTGAAGCATCTATTGCACAGAGACTTAGCTAGCGTTTCTCCTGTGAATTTTAGGTCCGATTCCTGGAACAGCAGAACCAGGTGCTCGAGACCAAGTGGAATTTTTTGCAGGAACATGGCCAAAAAGGGACCAAAAGGAGCAACCTTGATACCCTCTTCGAGACGTACATTAGTAACCTGAGAAGGCGCCTAGATCGGACGGTTAATGAGAGGTCCCGCCTGGATAACGAGCTGCGGGGCATGCATGATCTGGTCGAGGACTACAAGAAGAAGTATGTGAGGGGCTGTCTGGAGGGGGGCGGGGGGTGCCTCGCGCCTGCGCGGTAGTCCGAGTGTGGAGATGGGGAACTCACCTTGGGAATCAGGACAGGCCGCTAACTCAATTCATTGTCAAGCAGCAAGTGCAGCGCTGGCAGCAGAAATGCACACAAAAGAGGTTCTGGTCGGTGTGCACTGGAAAGATAGCAAACAGGAAATGGATTGTACAGTTTGACCCTTTTCTTATTCAGAATCAGGTGCTCAAATGTGTTGGAATTTTAATGGCATATTTTAGATTGTAGCAAATAAGTAAAGTGTTCCGTGTAATGCAGACAGGGTGTAGTTGATTTGCTATCAGATTCATACAGTAAATAAGGAAGGGTATTTGTGTTCAGTGCATGTGTCAGGTTTGGGATCGTGCACAGAATCGGGGTCTTGACAATGAAGTGCTGCACTAAAGGCGAACACAAGGATGTCTTGCGTTTTGGCTGATACCTACATTAAAAAAAGCTCTTGGTGCGAATCTGACGTAATCCCCCCCAATCTGTATTTTACTCCAACAGATACGAAGGTGAGATCAACAAGCGCACAGCCGCAGAGAACGAGTTTGTGGTGCTGAAGAAGGTCAGTGGTCTGAGAGGCAATGGCGACAGGGGACGCTGTGTGCATGCCCCGAGGCTGTGTTGTGATGTTCAGGGGTCCAAAGGGGCACAAGGTCTGCTCTCCTTATCTGGAATGTTAGGTCTTCTTGCACCGTGTCCATGAGTCTGAGTCTTCTGACTAGGAGTGCTCTGTGCCCCTATCCTCCTGTGAGGACAGTATCTTGGCAGTGTCCAGGATGAAGAACAGTAGAGAGGAGAATAGGTACCAGAGAAGGGAAAAACAGTGCTCAGGGCAATGGAAGCCCTCAACATGCAACAGCTGGGGCTCAGGGATCAAAAACAAAAGTGCAAATTCACAGAAAGAGGAAGGTTAAGCCTACGAATGACTGTAGTGATAGAGAAATATGACAGCAGGTGTCATGCCGGGGGACAACGTGGTCAGCACCATTGCATGAGACAGCACCTGAGTATGTTGAACATATTATAATGTATGTGAGCAGGGAGGTTCGACTTGATTTCCTGCAAGTCCATAAAGGGGAAATCCTCTCGATGTTTCTGAAGTAGGAGCCAGTGTTTAGTTGCCCTGAAAAGGCCACCAAGGAGCAATCTAATTAGATCTATCATCCAATGCACTAATAACGTATTGTGATTCTTTCTCAGGATGTTGACGCCGCCTACATGAAGAAAGTGGAACTGGAGGCTAAAGTGGATAGTCTAACTGATGAGATTGAGTTCCTCAAGAGACTATTTGACCTGGTGAGTAACCTGTAGTTCCACTCATATTGAGCACTCTTCACCAAAGAAGTTAGAGCAGCATCCAGCTCCTATGATGCTGTGAAGCACAGGTACACAGGGAGAAGGTATGCACCTCTTCTAGTACTAAGAACCCCAAATGACAAAGGGCAGGGCAGCATCCTGTTGTTCAGCAACTGAGAGCCCCTAGCCAAAGAGGGACTATGAACTTGCAGTTCTGATAGAAATGAGAGAAACCTGATCAATCGCGTTAGAGGCACTTCTGGATTCAAAAGGGTGGCATGCCTATCCAATGGGCAAAGTGACAGCTGCTTCAGAACAGAAAACCCATCTAGAAAGTGGTCAGAAAAGCAACCACCTCCTACAGAACTACCCTCAACTCAAGAAGGGCAGGGAAACTTTATTTCCTATATAAGTAGGGGCTTTTAACCAGATATGATGAGAACGTATGTTTTGTTAAAACGGAGAACTCAGAATCAAAGACGGCAGAGGCACCTCTAATTCAGAATTGAGGATCCCTTATCACAACAGGACCTATACTATATAATCTACGGGAATAGGCAACAATTGTTCAGTGGAGTATTACCCGTGCATTATTCATAGGCATACAATCATGGTGAGCCATCCCTCGTGTCACTGATAAGTCAGCTCTTCTGAAAAAATTAATATCTGAATAAGCAGAGGGCAGGGAATAAAGCACACATAAATGTGTTTAATTGTGGACAACAATGTAATATATAAGCAGGAATTGTGGCTAGTGTGCCGTATAAGCGAATATGAGATAAATGTGCACATAAAAAGGAAAACAAGACAGACCCAATAGAACAAATAACAACCACTTTGAACTGTAAATTAATTTGTAGAGTTCAACTGGCTTGTTTTGCATTAGACTACTGGGACGCTTGGCCACGTTAGAATACAAGGCAGGTACGACTGTGACCATTTAAACAATGTTTTATGAATAATGCTACAGTGAGCCATTGTTTTCTGTTTATTACCTTGATCATCAAGGGCAAAGGTTTTTCCACTTGTTAAAGAACGGTTCACACATTATTATTGAGAATAGAGGAACCTCCAGCTTCCGAAGAGCTGAGAACCCCTAATGAAAGAAGGCAGGGCAACATTTAACACCTATAGAAGTTATACTCAATAAGCATAAATAGCAGAGGGAATTCTCGTACCTATAGAACGGATCTTCCCTAATTAAAGCGGGCAGATGGATCCAGCTACCAGTGGTGATCCATGAAAGAGATATGGTCATATAATCGGTCATATAATCTTCAGCACAATTGCATTGCCCACTGTTGAATCCTTGGGTACCTATATATTTAAACAAGCCGTGGCACGTCGCCTTTTCGTTCAGGGGCCGCTTTGTAGCCCTAAAGTTTGTAATGTATCAAGTCTATGTATACGTGTAATATCACCCAAAGTGCCTGTTAAAAATCCAGAATCCATAAAACTAAAGGGCAATAATGCCTGTACAATATGAAGGGTCCATGCAATGAACCACTGTGAAGTCCAGAAATGAAACAACATAAAAGGTGCAGTATCTGTGCTTTTGAGAGAAGACAAATAGAGAGCACATGATTAACAGTAGCAAGGACAGCAAAATGGGGGAGCACCAGGGTTTAGCTTAAAAGTTGCTCAATGTTGTGCTACTTTTACTGCAGGAACTTGCAGAAATCCAAGGACAGATGTCGGACACCTCTGTCATTCTCTCCATGGACAATAACCGAGCCCTGAATCTGCAAAGTCTCATCGCTGGTGCGAAAGCTCAGTATGAAGAAATCGCCAGGAGGAGTCAAGCTGAGGCAGAGGCTGCCTATGCAAGCAAGGTATGTGACACGTGATCTGGCACTAGCGGGATAAGGTGCATCAATGAATCTAGAGAAAGATATCATCTTCTGCTTGGCACATGAGAACATAATTTAAATGCCATCATTTGCTTCATTGGCAACCAACATATCACACATACCAAGGCAATACTAACTTATTTCATTTTTGTTAAAAGCAAGAATGAGATATTTCAGAATTCACAATTGTAAAACAATCAGCAACATGAGATATTCTTTAGAATGGGGGCTGAAGATAAATATGTCTGTTACCCTAGAACCTAGGGTCAGATTTTGAATTTGGTGTACACAATATTTTGTTACAAACTTGGCCGAGTTCCCTTTTTGCTAAACTCTTAGTTTGCCCGCTCTATTTAGTGTCAGGGAAACCTTTCACAGACAGCCAACATACAACAGGCTGTCAGCCTAAATGCCTCAGAACTCCCACCCTATTTAGGGAAGACCTTCTGACATCATTTTTTCTTGTTAGAGACAGAAAAGTAAAGCCTGACAGGAAAACACGGAAATGACCACACATGCTGGGAGAAAACTCCCAGTGTCCCAAAGACGTTTCCTTTATATATGTTTTTTTAAAACACACTTACACTTTGACAGATTGTGTTTGTAAAACAAAAATCTTTGCTGTGTAGGCTTACTGATCATTGCACCAGTAAGGCGAAGTATTTCAGTGCCTTCAGAGCAGGTGCCATAGCAGCAGCTCCTCTAAAAGCCCAGGGATCTCCATCAGGTAGGAGGTGACTTCTGAATATGGCAGGCTCTGGTGCACTAGGGCAGCAGATGTCATCCCTCTTCTGCAGTGGCTAAACAGTGTACATCTGGCTGGGTCTAAGTCAGACTTTAAGTACTTTACTTCAAGTGTAAACAACATTGTGTTCCTCACAGAGCATTCAGCTACAACAATTACATATGTATGTATGTAGATGGTGAAATGAGAACCAGAGCCCCAAAAGATGGGGTAAAATAATTAACACGATCACTAGTTTGAGTATGAATACGTTAAACATTTTAAAACTCATACATGTACGATGTGCACAGCAACTTGTTTATAAGGACGGTAGGATGGTTAAATCAGATGTTACTATTACCAAATGCTGTAGCATTCCATTTACTGGCCATGAAAGAATAGAAGAATAGAAGACTAAGTCAGACCTGCTGGGGTGACCTGCATATCATAATATATGTCAACATCAAGCCTATAACTCACCAAGCCATCCTGACAAACTTGCAACTGCGCAGATGTAGACACCTTTATGCCAGAAACAAATTAGCCGAGGTGATAATGATGCCATAAAGTAAACAAAGTCCAGCTGCATTCATCTTACACTTTTTGTAATAATGACAGGGCTCAAAATGAACAGTAGTACAGCATCCATAAACTCATTCCACCCCCCTCCACTACTACAACCCCCCCCACACACCCTCCACCGCCCCACCCACAACATCCAGCCTTGTTGTATGGACACAGCTCTCCTCCCACTGCAGGTTTCCCAATGCCTCGGGCAGAAAAGGTTCTCTCTTCTAGCCACTAGATGCAAGGGTGAGTCTGGCTGGGGTTATGTAAAGCATTGCTGTGAGTGTGCAGAAAGTGGCTGGTATTATGTTAAGCTTGACAGGTTCTTGCAGGGGGTCGCATGGAGTAGTTCGGGAGGTGCACAGCGTGGCCGTAGGAAGGCTGTGCATGACCAGGGGTTTGTAGACTGTGGCAGGAAGCGGTTGGGTATATGTGCACTATAGCTGTCAGACTGCAGAACCTCGATATTATGTAGGGCATGATGGGGGCTTGCAGGGCATGGCTGGGCATCTTAGAGCCAGGCAGGGGGTCACAGCATTGCCGGTTTGTTCAGTGTTTATGTGAACATTTTATAGCTAAACTACTTCGAAGGGCAATATCTCATTTTTACTTAAAATTGTTTTTCTCAGATCTAATAGCCCTGTGCAAAAAGGGGGACCTATCACCCAGGCAATGATAGCTTACCTTACAACTCAGTTTAGACTTTTGTTACAAATGGTTTGAGCGGTGTATGTTACCGTTTTTATCTTACTATCTAAAATGAGATATTCTTTAAAACAAAGTCCCGGGAAACTGATTTCAGAAACGTGTGTGTTTTCAAATTTATGGAAGCTCATACCTCAGCACTGCCACTTACTCTGAAGTGGCTATCATTAGAAATGTATAATTTACCTGGTCAGCATCTGTCTTTTAACATAATTGTTAAAACTTGTAAGGGTCAGAAAATATTCTTATTAGACATACATAATGAACCTAGTTCATTTCGGACTTTATCACGCTGCAATAGCTTAGATGGGTCAGTTCAATTACTTTATGATCGATTGGCTTCTTGGATTTCAGAATTTTACTTCCTCGGTTGGTGGCTTCATTGGTTGGTGAATGGCTCCCTATTTCCAAACTACTAAATATGTCAGTCAAATGTTAGAAAATCCATAGGGAAGTAATGCAGAAAGATGTTCATTTTATTTGTTTGGGTATGTGGATTGCTCTGCTCTACTGGATTTCGGGCCAGATGTACAAAGCGTTTTCAGAATTGGGCCGTTTGCGACTGCAAAAAAAAATATTTTGATGTTCCGGGCTCTATTTGTGATTCAGTAATCTATTAACGACTCGCAAAGTGGGTTTGAGATTCAGTATTAGCAAGCGGTCTGTTTTCGGCATCCCTTCCTAATACCAAATTGCAGTGGTATGTGTGAATGTTTTGCGACTGAAATGTAGTTTGTAAAGAAAATCTTTCATATTTCTTTTTGAAACAGATCCCATTTCCATTTAAGGAAAATGGGCTACTTATAAAAAAAAAAAAGATTGGTCTATTTAAAAGCAGTCACAAACATTGTGGTCGGCTGACCCTAGTAGGCCATCATCCCTGTGATTTTAGTGATTTCTAATGAGTTGCAAAGCGAGACCTACTTCATGAATATTAATTATGTAGGTATATTTGCGACCCACTGGGACTCGTACAGTGTGGGAAACACACATTAGAACATGGGCATTTGCGATTACCAAACAGAAAATTGCTAAAATGTGGTATTTGGTAATCACAAACCTGTCACCCTACGTACATTTGGCCCTTAGTTTTCATTAAATGACACACCTAATGACATATATATTATACATTCTTGATTCTGGTGGAACTCCAAGTGCACATATGGAATAAATGACGGGTTTATGCACAGGTCCATCTCGTGAAAGAAAGGATGTGACTTTGATTGAAAGAAATAAAGCTTGGCTTTCACTGCCACTCCAATCTGATGCTATGACCACATACAAGGCCACTTTTTAAGGCGTACGTTTAAATTAACAAATAGCAATTAACGGGAAGGCTTTATTGATCATTGCAGTTAAAAGGAATTTAAAATGCCACTGTTGGGAAAGTTCCCTGACAGGAGGGGATATGTATAAAAGTCTATAAAAGTAGTATTTTAGCTCTAATTGAACAAAAAAACTTGTCTGGGTAGTTCTTTGAAGCAGGCTTTGCATTGAGAGGTATAGGTGAATACTAGCCTTCACATAATACAGAAAAATTGACAGAATACTGTTAACCAAAAATGTAAATAGGCTCATTGCTGTTCTCCAGAGCCCATATCCAGAACATGAGACACTTCTGCTTATATGTGACTCTGGCAGGATTCTCAGTGCCGGCACAAATAACGTCCAAGCTCAACTGCAAAGAAAATCTATTTTTTTTAAAACAAAATATGAAGCTCAGAGAGGGAGAAAATTTAGGAGTTAGATTCTTCGTTGTTGTGACAATAGATCTTATTACAGTGAGAAATCAAAGATCCCTGTCTCCATGAGATCCAAAGGTTGAAAACACCAAACATTCATGTCCAATTCGGGCTTTTAAATTTAAATAACCACTATGAAACTTCTGAATAACTTTCCAATTGCAGGAAGGCAAATATCAAAAATGTATGTTTTGTTTTCTATCCGCTAAATCGCAAAATTAAATGGGATTTTCATTTTTAAAGGCACTACATGCGTATTTGACTTAAACAATGCATTCCCTTTTAAATTGGGTAAATGGGTGTGTAAATCACTGGAAAGATAACAGGAAAAGGTGTTTGTAAACGAACTGTCCAGGAAAGAATCCACTGAGATTTCAGAGATTGCAATTTCAGGAAGTGACCAGATGACAGATTAAGTTGACTATGGTAGCAAAGAGACTGATATGAGTAATTGCACATTTGTGTTGAGGATGTTTGGACGTTTTCTGTGCAGGCAAGGTGGACAGCAACACGATGTAGCTGAAAGCTCACTCCCAGGTTTATTAGACATTCTATAAAAGTGTATGCAACAGAGTACTGTTGCACATCTTTAGGAAATATATGGCGCACTTGACACCTAGGCAGGTGGTGCAGGCCAAATGAAGATCACCTAACAATAATCACCTCCTGTAAGCTATTTATACACTGAAACAGTGTACCAAGTACATGTCCCAGGTATGTAAACTAAGAACCTCTACATTAGAAAACCAGAAAGAACTCCAGCCTCAGGCCTCATTTACAAGGGCCTAGCGGCATACGGCGCTACCAGAGCGTCATTTGTTTATGATCCGGTGGCGCAGTGTACCAGCCATATTTACAAGGCCACACAAAGCCACCTTGTGTGGCTTTTCATTGCCTTGTAAATGGGGACCACTTTCAAGCATAACACTGCATGAAAGGGATGTTCCATGGGTGTTGCTGTCCCACACAACACTCATAGAACTGGGAGGAATCTAATGCATTCCCAGATTTACAAGTCCAGGAATGTGTCAATTCCTATGCCTCTTCAGGGGCGAGGTAAAAATGGTGCAACGGGGAGAAATAATATTATTTCTCTCATGTTTTTCCTCATTCTGCAGCACACATAGAAAGAGGAAAACGCCATTAATGATTGTTTATGTGCAGGAAGGAGCCGCCTCCTGCACATAAACAAACATTCCTGTAATGCAGGCACTCTTGCACCATGCTGCAAGGGTGCATGCGTTGGCGGTAGGCTGCCAATTGTGCTACAGTACTAAGGAAAGTACAAGGACGCATCATATTGTTGTAAATAGAGCGCATCCCTGCACTTTCTTAATAGCTCAGTGTGGCGCTGGTTTGCAGCACCAGGCTGCATCATTTTGTTGTAAATGAGGCCCTACGTGAGGCAAGGAGGTGCAGGCTAGTGAAAGGTTCAGGCACAGGGAATGGTACCAGATTGTAGAGACCTATCTATTGTGTCATAAATATTGCTCACAAAAATATTACCTTACAAAGTTAATAACAGACAATCTACAGACAAAGGAGTGATATTTTTGTACTAGGTATTTGGGAAAATTGTTTATGTCTGATGATATTTTTATTGTCCATTTTCTGACATATTGCAGTTTCCAGTCCACATCCAAGTGAATGAAGGGAACTACCTAAAAAATGTGGGGCATAGGGAGGGATTGAGCATGCTGAGTGGTGAGCATGCTTGATAAAGTAGCACACAATTGTTTTCAGTAAATAGCACAAAATGGAGTTTTGGTCCAGGAACGTGAAAGTAGAAGATCTCATTTTTTTGCAAAATCAGTAGTCTGTATTAGAGAATAATAGAGTGCTTGCTCATGAGTTCGGAGGATACTATCTCCAGTGGAGGGTGTCCTAGATAATCTTCTGAACCTACCACAGAGGGACTTTCACAAATATGGTTATGACCTTCAAAATCCATAACAACATGGGACCTCGGATGTGTAAAATATTTAAAATGATCACTCTTTAACCTAGGTCTCTGATTATACTCATATTACCACAGAAAACACTGCACATCTTTTTATCGGCTATCCACTTACCTTGATCACTACAGATCTTTTCAATCAGACATAAAGTGCTGCAAATGTCATCTGCCCTCCTGCCACCTTTTATTCAGAAATACTTGCATTTCAAACCTTTTTTCTGGGAACCAAATGACTTTGAAACTGCAAATTAACATCATACATTTATTGACCCCTACAAACCCTGCTTATCCCACCCTGAATTGCTAACTCCAGTGCAATGCCATGCCTAACAAATCAAAATTGCCATGCATATTTCAAAGCGTTGCCTTCTTGGTTGATAGATAAGCCTGCATCATTTATGAAATACACCTGTGTCAGCCATTAAATTAATTTTTATATGTTTCCAAATCATTTGATGGCTTCATTAGAAAAATACCTTTGAACAACACAGCATCGACACCCCGGAAACGCTTCCCGTGCATTTGAGTCACAAAGTTCAGGATGACAGCAAATGCCAGATTTTCAGCTCTGAGGAGCATCAGGGGTATTTTGGAACCACATATTATTTCATAAGCACACCAAGGCTACAGAATAAGTTGTAAGTTGGAGCAAATCATAGTCGTGAAGATGGTGATGGATAAAAGTGAATGCCCATGCAAAATATAAACGTTTGTTCTTTTCATCTTTGTTTGAAAGTTATAAGTATAAGCTTTTGTTCTATTCATTTTTTTGTGGTATGGTACGGCAGTGCAACTGTCGCCAGACAATTATGTGAGCATCACTAGAGAGCGCCTTTGACTCCACCCACATATTGGAAGGCACAAGTACTTGTTTTGATTGGGCAGAAGTTGGATGCTTCTACAAAAATGTACTTGTCCTCCACACAAAAATGTGCCTGCTGTCCACACAGCTGTGATAATTTTGTTTATTTATTCAGCTGCCTGAATTCAAACTTCCAGTGGCACACATTCAACACTGTTATGCCATTAAAGTGTCTTAGGTGACTAGATATTGTATGGTGTTTTTCTCTGGCAGCAGCATAGATAGGAGCAGGACAGTCATTAACATATATGGATGTTTAGGTCTGGCTTGACAGAGCAACTCTCACCTGCCCTTTTAACCTACACCAATATGTATTCTACAGTTCTTTCATTACACACAAATTCAAATTTCTTCCACATCCCATTTACTTGTAATGTTTCACATGACCATACAACATTTCTTTGGAGCCAGAGCTATTAGCATGCCAATGCTTGTCTGTTGTTGTGTTCCACAGTTTCAGCAGCTTCAGGCAGCCGCTGGTCAGCACGGGGACCATCTGAAGAGCAGTAAAACTGAGATTTCTGAGCTGAACCGGGCAATCCAAAGACTGAAAGCAGAAATTGACAGCGTGAAAAAACAGGTATATATGTCTTGCCTAGCTATTATCACATGCACCATTTTGATAGCAGTCTTTACAGTCTTTGATGAAGAAGACTTCACTCTGCACATATTATGCTACATGTTCAAGTATGTGAGTTTTTTCCTGTGCACTAATTAAATCACTGCTCAGGCAGAGAAAGGTGCTCTCCTCAAATGCATACGTAGACTCCGGTGGAAATAACTTTAAAGAATACGCTGGGGCAGTCTAACTCCGTCCTTAAAAGCCTTGTCAAGTGGCTGCACGTCTTCAGAGATCTAAAGGTCCATTTCTTTAGGATAAAACTTCCTACTAGTTCTAGATTAACGGTTTATTCACACCCTTAGAATGCCAACAGAAGAAGAAACAGTCAAATGATGGAGCTCAATAAACAACTAGAAAAAAGTTAATATTGATCATTTATAGGAAGCGCCCCTGACTGGGGGTAATAAAGATGCACCAAGATGTCAATAGCAAGTGCAGGCCTTTCTAGTTACCTCTACCTCTGATAAAAAGGGAATCACAGTAATACTGTCCATCCTTGGGCACGTGTTTAGAACTATGATTCACTAAACTTCACCCAGCGGCAGAAGGATGAGGATATCAGGCTTGTGCAACCCTAGCCGATCATACATGGAACTCATAACAGTGAGAGGAAGTCTCCAGATAAGACATTGGCTACATTGTACTATGAAACTTACGTATTCAGGAATTACACCTACCAGATATTAGTTGTAAAGGTGGTAGCAACCTGATAACATTAAAAGCAGAAACACTCTAACTAATGTGTTCTACTTTTGTCCAGATTGCCAAACTGCAGACTAGTATTGCTGAGGCTGAGGAGCGCGGTGAACTTGCCCTGAAGGATGCCAGGGCAAAGTTGGCGGAGCTGGAAAAAGCACTACAGAAGGCCAAGGAGGAGATGGCTCGCCAGCAGAAGGATCACCAGGCGCTGATGAGCGCTAAGCTAGCCCTGGACATTGAAATTGCAACTTATAAGACCCTGCTGGAGGGAGAAGAACACAGGTGAGTGAACTGTGACAACGTGGAAGTGATCAATTAAATTGTATTTTAAGATTTTCCTTGTGGTCTGCTTCTGAAAATTATGTTAAAAGTCAGGTGACTTTAGAAGACCACACATGTGCCCCAGAACGGCCTTGTGCTGGTAGTAGCGTTCATTTCAAATGTTATTAATAGTAATTTGACCTGAGTTTTTCAAGCTAGCACATGATTAATAGCAAGGTATCATCAAGAAGAATACATGAACATCCATGTAGATAAGTCACTATTACTTCCTGAATAAGAGGTGAAAGGATTCCTCCTACTGGTAAACTTCAAGCAAACGTCTGATAACTACAAAAGAAACAAGCATTTGCAATGCAATAGGACTCACATTTGCTTGAGTTAGAGTTATTGGTGTTGTAAATGCATAACTGGACTTTTCTTGCCACATAAATTGGTCACCCCTGCAACATAATGTGATCCTCTCTGCCACATAATTCCAGTAGCCCTGCATATAACTAAAACATTTCCCTTTACCTTCTTCCTCTATCTGCAGCAAAAAATGAAAATATTGCCATTATTTAATATATTCTGACTCTAGACTATAAAAGGTCGTATCTTGGGAGCTTAGTCTAGGTGGGGCTATAAACGGAGAGGAGGGCAGCAAGCTTGGTGCTGTGCTTTAGCAGACAGCTGAGCATCACTTGAGGAAAGAGGGTCCGTTTTAGTGCTTGCAGAGGACTCAGAAGAGGTTAGACGATACTGGAAGTACTTATACACTAAAAAAATCCCTCTAATCAAACTATGTTTTCATTAGCCTGATAATATTCTAGTCCAGTCATGAATACTTCAAATGTAACAAACATGTAAATATATTAGTTGATCCACTATTTATTTCATTCAGAGGTAACGCTTTTAAATATTTTGGAAAAGATACATTCCAGTCTTTAGGAGAAACAAAACACATTCTATACTTATATGAAGAGTTTTAAGAAATTATTAAACATGACACATCTTAACATTGTCATTGGCGCTTTAAAAGCGGCAAGGACATAAACCACTTGTTAGAACTTCAAAGCGGCATTGGCCGCCATGGAGCGCGAAGGGGAGAGAGAAAGAAAAAAGAGGTGAGCACACACAAAAGTTTATGGGTGATCGTGCAATAATACATGCAACAGGGTCAGTCTGCAGGTGAAACAAAACAGCCTCAAGACGGGACACACATAAAAGGTTTTTCAACGACATCAAGGGATTTTTGAAAGACAGGCCGGGTGGTTAAAGCCCACAGAATAGATTAAAACAGGTTGAAAAGCAGCGCTTACGCAATGCTATGCTCGACCCTTTTAAAAGGGAGTGGCTGAACTTTCAGAGGAAACAATTTCTGGGTCAATGAAATTAAATATCCATCCTTTATCAAATTTGAAAGAGTATGAAGAACCAATGTGTAAGGGAGTTGCACAAAGGACTCTGAATGAAGTTTGGATCTAAATTAGTAAATTTACTTTCAATAACATACACCTCATACAACTCGGTGTACTTAAAGGCTAAAGAATGCACCTTGTATATTGACGCTGTCATGAATCTCTAGTTCATATGTAGCTGCGCCCTATGCACCATATCTCTCTGAACTCTATGATAATCCCTGTACCAAACCAATAATTTAATGACACTTCATCCGAATTATTATCATTTTACTGTGTTTTTAGTACAGTGTGGATAGCTGTTATGATTTGACCTCTGGGATATTATATAACAAAAAACACACAACCAAAAAGATGATCCTCAAAGGTCTGTGTGCTCATCCTCTTGTTCTCACCAATGTTCATTTTCTTTCTCCTACAGAATGTCTGGAGAGATTCAAAATGCAGTGAGCATCTGTAAGTATCTCAATTGTTTCTGGAGCAATGCTGCGTTTTGTACATTCTGTTGTAGGTTTCCAGAAAAGCTCAAGTGTAATTCTGATGTGCTTATTCTTGCAGCTGTGGTCAGCAGTGGTGGAAGTTACAGCTCTGGAGGAGGAGGCGGAGGATATGGCGCTGGAGGCAGTGGATTTAGTGGTGGCAGCGGAATTGGTGTGGGAGGCGGCAGTGGTGGATTCAGCGCTGGTGGTGGCAGCGGATATGGTGTGGGAGGCAGCAGTGGTGGATTCAGCGTTGGTGGTGGCAGTGGATATGGCTCTGTGAGTGGTGGAGGATATGGCTCTGTGAGTGGTGGAGGATATGGCTCTGGGGGTGGGGGAAGTATTGGTGGATCAGGCGGAGGAGGCAGAGGCAGCTCTGGGGTGGCAATAGTCCAAACAACCTCGCATAGTTCTTCAAGGCAAAAGATGTATTAAATGTAGAGTGCTGAATGGTTTCTCACCAACTGTTAACAATAAGCTCACTGTCTTATGACGTCAACACATGCAATCCTTTTTGTCTGTCTCTCCCTACTGAAAACTCACAAAATATGCCTCTGGAGTCATATTTTACACCAGCTTCACCAGAAAAGTGATAAATTGTTTAGATCCTCAAGCCATGCTTATAAGATTGAATGGTACTATTGATAATTGTAAATTCCACCCATGAAATCCCACTTGGGAGAGGAAAGGAACTCAGCTCCTGGAAACAAACAATTTTTTACACACATGCTGTTTTGTTGCTAAGTCTTGGTCTCCTTCACTGAATCTCTTTCCCGGGTCACTATAGGTGTCGGCTTTAGGACGGTAATCTTCACTCTTTCTGTACAATATCTTGTTACCCAGGGTGTTTTACGGTCAGTTACCATGACAGCTTTTTGTGAAAGCTCTGCAGGTTGGAGTAAGGTGAAATGATAGGCCCAACTTCGACACAGTATTAGCTATGCACAAATGAACCACAGTTACAAATCAGATGCAAACTGATTAGAGAAAGTAAAACAAAATCCCACCCTTTTGCATGGTCTTAGGTTGAGATCCTTCCATTCACATCGGAGACAATCATAGCCTTAGTACAGACAAGAACCTCTTTTATATAGAAAAGAAAACATATGCAATGGGTGACAATATTTTCTTGACCCACCATATCACAGAAACTAGTCCCTCTCTGAAATCATAGCTCTGTTGTTGGCCAATGTACTTCTAGTAACTGTGTGTAGCAGTATTTTCCACGGAGACTTATCTTCAACAATGTTGGGGCCTCGTGTATGTTAACTATCATGCATATGCTGCACTTCTTATCAGGCGCTACAAGCAGTAATCTTTTGAGTAGATTGTGTAACCTGTGCTGAGTGTATACCAAAGCCATTTTATCACCTGGACTGTACACTACCACCTACTCGACATTCTTGTATTATTATAACTGTTACGTACGCTAAACTCCTGCCTGTGGTTTGCATTCTTTCTTGGGTCGTTTTCTCTACCTGGCATACAGCTATTAAACTATATATGTCACAAAATCCACTTGTGTTGTCAAGTTGTTTTCTAAAGTCTTATGTTGTATATTACACAAAACTGATTATTCGAATGGATTAAAGGGATTCAACTGAAAGTTTATGTCATGAAGAAATAGGGACTGAAATACTATGGGCTTGATTAAGGGTATCAGTTATTGCAGCATGTGGACCGTTACAGTATAACATAACATTTAGTTGGTCACATAGTTACGCATTGACCTTCCCTACATGGAGGTTTATGTTAGATATGGGATGCAGGCATTAGTACCCATATGTCTGAATCCTCAGTTTGATTGATCGACTCATTCTAGTGTTGATTCAGATACCTACTAACATCGACTAGTCCTAAAGTGTAAATAGGAACTATTAAATACATTTCAGACTTTTTTGTGTTTATGAAGTTTTGAAGACATCCCGCCTGTACATATCTATCATTGTAAATTTTGCACACTCCTGCACCTTTTAGCACTATGCCATCTGCACCTAATTTTACTTTTTGTATGTGATGAACTACACCTATTTTGGAGAACAAATGGAGTAAAATGTTTCTTGTACCAAGAGAGAAAGTTACATTGATTGCATCAGAAAAGATTTCCACTGAACCATTTTGTTTATTGACACTTTGTACCCTGGTTAATGGACATAAGTGTTAGGTCTTTTAAAATGTGATGCATAATCTAGGACCCAGTTGCGTGAAAGGAGGAGCATCAGCAGATCTTTTCCTCGAAGTGTCCCATTCCTTACATGATGAACAAAGCTCCTAACTAATTTGGTGATGCCCAGCCACAGAATTAAGGGGCAGATTTAAGATCCGCTAGCACCTCCTTGCACCACACTAGCGTAATTCTTTTCACAGTAATGTGGCCCAATGAGGCCACAATCACCACGCCAAATTTACAAAGTGGTTTAAATCATGCATTGCGCCACTTTATAAACCTTTGCGCTACATCGTGCCTGTGCCAGCCAAATGTCTGTAAAGGGGACATTCTCAAATTAGGGGGCCGAAAAAATAGTGCAAAGAAATCTAAGAGATCTCTTTGTGACATTTTTCCAGCACTTTTAATGCCTTCTCAGAGCAGGTGTTAAAAGGAGGTGCACAATTGTTGACAATGGGCCTCAATGGGGTTTGCAGGATTAGCGTAAAAACATTTTATGTTAATCCTGCAATGCTCCGAAAGAGGTTCAAAACTTTTGACACTAGTTCCCTAACTACTGCCATGCTGCAACGTAGCTTAGATAGGGCACACACATGGTGGCGTTAGGGAGGTGCTAAGGGGGTGCAAGGAAAATGGCGCAGCAGTTGGTGCAGTACCACTTTCCTTAAATCAGGCCCTAACGCACTTAGGTGAGGCCTCCACAGTAAGGTAACCTTGAGGTCTTGGTTAAAAATTTGAAAGACATATCTGGTTGAGCTAAAATCCGCAAAGAGAAATTGGAAAAAAAAAGTACTCCATGAAGTGCGTTGTGCCAATTAAAATGCACTGCATAGTTCACTGCCAGACAAGCCTGGACGAGCAGTGACCCACATAGCAGATGTTTTGGCAACATGAAAGACAGCCTTCTACAAAAGGAGGTCTAGCTCATAATATGGAAATGATTACAAAATTTATGCAATATGTTATTTATTTTGAAGGCAAATCTTTTGAATCAAAACACCCTCAAGTTACCTTGTCAGAACAGGAAGAAGAACAAACAAAAGAGATGATGTTAGAAATAGAATTGTTAACATAGCTAGGTTCTCAAATTTGTAGAGAAAAGGCAGCAGTTCTTGGCACTCTGGTAAGTGTTGAGGGAGAGAGTTCCATAATTTTGTCCCACAGATGATAAATCCTATGCTGTCAAATAAGCAAAGTGATAAAAGTATTTTTGGAAGAACGAAATGATGTATGGGTGGAGTAGAAGGCCGTCAGGTCAGATAAGTATTTAGGACTCTCTTTTTGCGGACAGCTTTGTGGACGGAGATCAGAAATCACTCTGGCACTCGCATTTCCACGTTAAGGGCGATGCTGAAACCTCTAATATGCTGCTACAATTGTCTAGTTGTAGGCAAGAGTTCGAGTTACGGCTGTAATGTTGGTACTGAAAAGAAAGAGTTTCACCTTACAGATGCATTCCAGAGGGAAACGCCTGCAGACATTTGGGCGTTCATGTGATTTTCATTCAACAGGAGTGAGCCTAGAGTGACTCCAAGACTCTTACCCTTTTCAATATGTGAGATGGATAATGTGCGTTGCCTCCCTGAATATCTGTTGTAATGTATCCACCTGTTTGATGGTGTCATCCTAATGCTTACTTTTAGAATGTGTCTATTTTGATGGGGAGTGATCCTGTTGAGGAGGTAGGGGCGGGGGCTGTAAAGAGCCAATATACAAAGTGAGACCCCTTGCACCCTAGATTTGTGAAAGAGTTATATAGGCTGTGTGATTATTCCACGCCTGCTCTAACAAGTGTTAGTTATTATTTTCAAAATTCGTTTTATGTGTCCTCACATATCTATACCTGCAAACTAACACTTCACACATTTAAATCAAGACATATTGGTAAATGATAACCTGATCGACACACATAAGTATTGTAAACAAGAAGCGTTCTTTCTTGTGTACATGTGGTCTGTCCACAACATGTATTCACATTGATACACAAAACGTAATGACACCACTGGCACTCTGACTAGACAATCAAATGAATGAAATGACTGTCCATCAAATGCAATTACACATTCACATAGGGCCAGATGTATCATCACGACCTTTTGCAATTCGGAAATAGCGATTTTTAAGAAATCGCTTTTTCCGACTCGCAAAGTGCCATGTATCACATTTGCGAATCGGTAATAGCAATTTCTTAAAAATCGAATCGAACAAGAAATCTCAATTTTGGTAATGCAAAACACCAGGGTGTTCGGGGCCTAAGGCCCTCTCTGCTGCACCCCAACTTTTTTGGGGGGGACATGTAAGGTGCACACAAGTCGCAGTTTGCGACTCTCTAAACAAGGTCGCAATTTTAAGGAATCGCTATTTTAGCTATTCCTTAAAATTGCATTCAGAATGTATTTCATACATTCTGAAATGGCATTTTGCATTCGCAAACGGCCATTCGCACCGTTTGCGGATGCAAAATGCTTTCATACATCTGGCCCATAGTGCTTTTATATCTATGACAACAAAGATAAGTATCCCACATGCATATTAACATAGTGCTTTTTTTCAGCAGAGATAAGTGTTCAAAATAAATACTTTTTAACACGAGTATACATTATTGTTCTCCTAGTGTGCGGTTGCAAGTATAAAATGAGGCCCTGCGTGATTTAAGCACAATGTTTCACCCTAATTCAGTTGTCTGAGAGGTATGAATCTTCTCAGTTTCTGTCTTTTGGCTATTATTGGCCTGTGTGGGTGTGCGTCTCCTCAGAAAACACTTTATTATGCCGACATGTTTTGACCTTCTTTGTGGCCCTGATAGTTAATTAGTGAAGGTCTTACTCTGGCTTTACAAACTCTTGTGCAGAACACATACGTATTCATGGGCCAGGGTTTAAAAGGTATCTTCCCAAAGGAGATCCTAGTGATGAGTTGTCAGTGAAAAGGCGGGTGGGCTCCTCTGTGTGGAGGAGTTGGCTTTTGTATGAAGAAGGACTGTTTCCTTTTTCTTAAGATGGGTCCTGTTAAGGAGACCTAGCAGCTACATTTTGCAGTAATGAGGTCTCATATTGTACAGTGTGCGCCCAGTGCTTTTCAATATGTCTTCTTTCTTTTTGCTTTCAACAATCAAAGCCTACAGGTGGAGCATTCCACCCGCCTTTTCACCTGGGACCATTACAACCCTTTTGTCAGCAGTTCTGTACAGTTATGGACCTGAAGTGCCAAAATGCAGTGTTGTTAAATTCATTGCAATATGCTCCCCACTCTTACTCTGAAAGGTCTTGGTTAGCTAACAGCTGCAGATGGGATGGGAGGGAGTGAGGTCCCACAAAGAGAATGAAATCATGTGCTCACTATTCCAAAGTCTAGACCAAAGAAACACCAAAATGAGCAGCTTCTGCCGCTGGTCCCAGCGTTCGGCCAGACATGGTTGGACCGCATGGGGAATTTGACTGGAGTGCTACTTCTAAATAGGATGCCTATATTTTCAAAAGCCTCTGGAATCACTAGGCTTTACTGATATCATTGGTCATTAAGTGACCCACTACTTGACTGATGGTGTTATCTTTACCTGCAGATAGAAAATACTTGGCAGTCTAGTGTATTAAATCCTCTTTGTTTGAACGACTGATAAGCAAAACTCTTAGAGGATCTCAAGTTTGAGGGTCTATATCACACTGTGCATACTCCTTCGATGGTACCCCGATGAGACAGTCATCCAGGTATGCATAGCACTGGATTATCTGTTATCACAGGAAGTCTGCCACCAGGCTCAAGATCTTGGCCTCGCAGGCCTCATCTTAAACGTTTGCCACCGGTTTCCCTTTAGAAATTAGAAACAGTTCCTATGTTTATTCAGTAGGAGTCTTGGAAATAGGCATACAGAATATCCAAGGAGCAAAGCAGTAGATATCTGCCAATACATAAGCCAAAGTCAGGGAAGGAATCAGTTTTTAGTTTAACGAATTAATATGGAACAAAGACTTTCTCCCATTTTTTTCTTCCGAGAATGTGTCAGAAATAGTGTCGCTGTCCCCTTCCTAGGCAAGTTAACCCAGCCTGATTGCTCTTAAAAATAGCCTGTGTACATGATTGTGAAGTTATTTGAATGCACTTTGGTACAGAGACATAGCCTCAGAGCAAAGAGGAATTATGGTCAAAGTTGTGCAAGAGTTGTTGAATACCTGATTATGATGGCATTGGTGCTGTTGTGCCACTGGGGAGACTACCTGGAAGGGGCTGAAAGACTACCTCACTGCCAGGAAGAATGCTCAATACTGTGCCCAGGGACCAAAGTCATATATTAACCCCCTGATTCTCTTCCTGGTAATAAAACTCGGCACACCCTTAGGAATAGGTGCATCTTTACTGTGCATGCAAGAAACAAACCTCATCGGGGATCTAGTACTGACCGTAATTCTAAGTGCAGCATGCATCATATTTCTCTATACTACGCACAAATACTAGGCATTCAAGGATATGACCTAGGCTTATCTACAGGAACTTGCTTAGCATAACCGAAGAACGTTACACATGACACCACTGGGCAGAAAGGAATGAAGGTTGTGAGGCTATGTTTACACACAGCACAGGGGGAGTGCTGTATATTTCTTATGTATATGAGAAGCAGTTTCCTGTTCAATTAGTAGCTGGCAGGAATACTCACAGGATCCAAAAGGAAAAAAGCAAGAACTAAGGATCATGTCTAAATTCTGAGCCCAAACAATATTTTCTTATCATACAGTTGTTTTGGCTCTTGATTAGGATGCATTGTCATTCTTAGCCTTTCCAAGCCTGTTTTCTCTCTGTACAGCAGCAGATCATGCTCTGGAAGGGACTGAGCACTCGCCAATAAAAGATAATCTTTTTTAGAGCGGCAGGTAGAACTTAGTATATATGGAGAGCATATAATTAGGCAAATATTTCCCAACCAACAGAACACTGCAAATGGTTTGAGGGTTTAAAGGAGCCCTGAGCTAATAGTCATTCAATATATGACCTCCCTCAATGCGCAGATCAGCTGCTACCACTGAAATGTATTTTTGTAGGATGAATGGATGATGAAATTATGTTGAAGGAGCAATGTATCAAAATGAAATGCTGACCTCCCACTAAAAAGCTGAGATATTTCAAATGATATTCCCTGAAGAGAATCAGTTTGTGTGCTTCATTTAGTTACTCAATACAGCAAATGGCACTATGAACAGAAACTGGTTAGATCCTAAAGCGTTAGGATAAGTCATAATGCACAAGTTTTGATTCAGTTTCATAAAACATCGGAATATGAAACCAAGAACCCCTATATTTCTTCGGACCAGTTGGTGGCTTCCAACAGAAGAAATCTCTGAACTCCTTCAAGCGGTTCTCATGTTTACTTAATTGAGGAGGTTAGCATAGGTGAAATCGATGCAACGATAAGTAACATTATTTTAAATGCTCACAACTCAAAAAACCTTAGATACGAGTTTACTGATAAAAGAAGTGCGGTAACCAACCACCCAAAAAAATATAAGCTTCTACAGATAGAAAAGGCATTCCCTTGCAGGCGTGAATTTAACTTCATGGAGCAGTCTTTAGTGGCAGAGGATGAAATTCACGTTTCCTAGAAAAAAAGCGAATTAAATGTTGCCAGTTGCTAACTTTGAAACAAGATGTTCCTATCAAAGGTTGAAATCTGACATCACAGCGATTTCCTAATATAAGTAACGCCCTAAACCAGTCATACCTTGGTCATAAGGGTGAACAATTATACTCAGAAAGTCCATATTCACATAAAGCATATAATATAACTCTTCAGCCAAATTTTGGAGAAAATATTATCCCTCATCAAAATCATATTATGTTCTAGAGACTGAAAAACAGACAGGTCGAGATAGAAGACGTGACGTAGAGCTTACCGTTTTAGGAAACAGCTGCCATGCCTGATGATGAAGATTTAGACTTATTTCCTAGATATCATTTTACTTAAGGCCTTTCTTTTTAATAGGTTTGTCAAGGAGTTTGCATGAAATAATATAAGTAGTGACATTCTGTGCCTGGTCAGGAGGCAACAACTGGTAGTGCCTATCCAACTCCTAAATAGAATAGAGTATAGAAGAACAAAGAAGCACAACAAATCCATAAAAAGTAGAGAGACCACAACCAAGATGAAGGTAAGCAAACACAGCCAGAAGGCAAGGTCTGGTCACATAAGCTCTCGCCTGTCAGTGTGTATGTGTTATATAAAGTTTAAATAGTAGAACAGAATCAATGATATATTGTAGAAGGAGTTGGGATTGGTACAAATCTAGGACAGAAAGTGTAGTTGTCTGGTAAACATATTTCCTTGACTTAATCACAACCTCTTCCACATTAAATAACTTCTGTGATACCCATAGAGAGTCTGGGCCTCATTATGAGTGTGGCGCTCCGAGGATGGCCATACTTGTGTTGACTGTCGGACTGCCGCACTCCGGGCAATTTGACTGCCCAATTACAACCCTGGTGGGCAGACCCCCAAGGAACCACCGTCTCTGCCGGGAACATGGTTCCCGACATGGTGACGGCGGTCGGAGTTGTTCTTAGCCAGGGTGGTGCTAAGCTCAGCGCCACCTGGCTGATTACAGTCCTTCTTACAGCAGAGAAGAGCAGCAGTCCTTCTGTGTCTTACACAGGTTGAGGGGTGTACTGCAAAAAGGGTCTGAAAGTCCAATATGTAAACCTGGTGCCAGCTTTGAGGTAGGAGAAGGTCCTGGAGGTTTACACCCTCAGAGGTGCTTGGATGTTTTTGCCTTGCTCCCCTGGCCCCAGCTTGTCTGGGGCACAAAAGGCTAGTGTCAAAACCTTTGTGAATGTGCTAGAGCAGAGTCTTTGTGATGTGCAAATGTGGTAGGTGATGGCTCTGCCTCCCTATCAAGTCAGAGATGACCCATCCTGCCAACACTTATTTGCCCTTTGTCACACTGCCTGGGAGCAATACACAAAAACCAACTACTGGCTACACCTAGTTATGTGACCCAGGATACAGGCTTAAGGCACCACATGATTAGGACAACAAAATGTCCACTATCGAAAAGTAACCTTTGACCATTAAAGGTACTGCTTTTAAAAATAATATTTATCATTTATGAAGATGTGGGGTAGCATGCAATGGTTCTCTGGACCACTGCCTGCTATTCTGATTGATAAAGGAGAAGATTGGGTCAGAGCCTTCAATTTTACACGGCATTCAATGTTACTGTATTTATTTATTTATTGTGTCAACCTCCCAGACAGGCCATACAATATACAATACAGATTAAACATAATTTATTATTTAATTACATAATAGTTGCAAAACATCGACTTTCCTAAAAAGGACAAAAGCTGTCTTTCTTCTAAAACACTATAGGTAATATGCTTCCACGAAAGTACAGGTGCATAGCCATCGGCCGGCTCTAAAGCACTGGTACCTTAAAAGTGCATTGCTTGCAGTTCGACAGAATGATATCTAAAATAAACGATCATAGTAATAATTAAAAAATTAATCCATTAGAATCCTAAAAACACAGCAGTGAAATGCACTTACTGTCTTCCTTCACCACCTGTCTGCCTTTTCAAGAAAGATCTCATAACATTGTTATTTATATAGCATCTTTTTAGGTACTCTTAGCACCAAGATGCTGTTGAATGTACATGTGAACAATCAAAAAATACACAAGACAATTAGCTGTAGCTCATATTCAAGCTTTCATCCATTTCACTATATTGGGTTGGAACACAATCTAGTAGATCGCTGAAGGAGTGACTTATGGCCTGATGTAGAGCATGGCAATTAGATTACTCTGTCACAAATGTGACAATATCCTGACCTTAGTACAAGAGCCATAGTCCATACTGTACTTGCATTAAGGCTGGCAGACTATCTTTCACATTTGTGATGGAGTAACTGTCCATCAAACTCTAAATCAGACCCTTAGTAAGTATAATAACCCCATAAATTTAAAATCCATTCTAAACAGGTAAATCCTCTTTATAGACTGGTGAAGATGTCTTTCTACACAGCTACAATTAGCTTCCAGTAAAACATTGATCGGTGTCTTTAAAAGCTATATAAAGGCGATTATAAAGTAAACAAAAAATACAAAGTGATTTATTACATCTTAAAATACTGCTTTAGGGATGAAATAAAAAGTGGTGTATTCTTCCAAAGTAGTAATATCAAGAAGGATGAGAGAAAGTTGGACGTAAGAGGTTCTCGATGAAGCATTACACATAGTTATGCTCTTAAGTACCCCAAGTGCCCATTTCTATAAATATGATAAATAAGTAATTAAATACATCTAAGGTTCGAAAAACCGAGAAAGCCATAAAGTATACACTGGATAAAGGAATCAAAAATATTCCTTCTCCAAAGAAGCATAGACATTGAGGGCCTGATTCATTAAGGTAAATTACGTTCTTGAGTAAGATTACACTTTGTAGAAGGTTTTCTACTTTCACTATTCCCACAACCAAAGTGTCCGATACATGCCTCCACCCACAGAGTAAAGCAATTGGCTTGCTCTTGTGTGACTGATGCCCCTTTCTAAACTGCTCCCTCACCTTCCCTAAATGATTCTTACTCCCCCATCCCATTCCCCTTAGGAGTAAGTGTGCCTCTCTTCCCACCTCTCCTGTGCCCATCCCACAAATACTACTAAAATCCACACTGGGGGGGCCCGCGGAGAGAGAGACTCGTTCTAGTCTCTCCGCGGGTCTTTTCGGGACGACAGGAAGTGGCGCGGGTGCGTCAGGATTGGCGGACAGGTAAGTGGGGGTGGGAGTTAGGATGGGTTTAAAAGGGGGTAGAAGGGTGGGGTCGGCCTCTTTCCAGGCCGACCATTGAGGGAGGAAGTTTTTGCGCGTTGGAAGGGAGGATTTCGCGTCAGGGCCTAGGCGAGGTCAGTTAGGTTTGGGGTGGGCATTTTTGGGCCATTTCATCTGTCCATTGGGGGGCCGCGGTGGGAACCGGGAGTGCGCGGGGGCCAGGGGCTTCCTCGGTCGTGCTAGTGAAGGCACGGAGGCGGAGGGCAGAGGATTCTGCTGTCGGCACGGGCCGCAGTCGCGCCCCGGGGTGCGCCCTCTGCGGACGCGGGGGCGTTTCCCTGCCCGGCAGGAAGATAGATAATTTGGCAAGATACAGGCGCGGAAGCCTGTTTCTTGCTAGCGGACCGCAGAAAGCAGCGCGGTGCGCGAGCTGCACGCACGAGGCCTCGAGACGGCCTCGGGCAGCGCTGGGGGTCGGAAGGCACCCACCCCCCACCAGTTTAAGCACAAGTATTGGTTTTAGGAGCCGGGGGCTCACGCGGGTTGCAGAGCACGGCGAAATATTCGCCAATAGAGCCAGGCCACTAGGGCCCTCACAGTATACGGCGCCTGGGCGGGCCCCATAAAAATTTTTTTTTAAAAAAATTCTAGGAGCCTGAGATGCGGCGGCCCACAGCAAGTTTACTACTTAGGTTTCCCCACATAGGGCAGGGCAGAAGGACAGTGCAGTTGGGATATGGCCAATATACACGATGCAGAGGCTGTCAGGGCCGCGCTGCGGGTGCTGGGCGAGGCTGGACGGGCGGACCTGCTTAGGCCAGGGGTGTTAGATCAGGCCTGGGTGGGCATGACACATCCTGCGCGGGCCGCATCTAGCGGCGTAGCGGCGGCAATAGCTGCATGTGACTCACAGGATTCGGAGGGGGACAAGGAGGAAGTCCCAGTGAGGCAAAAACAGGCCTCCGAAGTACGACCAGAGACCCCCAACGCTTTTAGCCCACTAATGTTTGGAGGGGAGGCACAGGACACGCAGGACCCGGGCACAGGTGACACAGGAACGGGCTGCGCAGGCCCGTCAGGTTGGGGGCCCGCAGGCAGAGCGGGGGATGACAAGACAGGGCCAGCCCTTGGGCAGCAAGGGGAAGGGACCGAGCAGCCAGTGCCGGGACCCAGCGAGATTCAGACACCTTTAGATTTATCATGTCCCAAGAGCAGAAATACCTTACTCAAGGGGCACGGGCCACCAGCCAAAAAAAGAGGAAAATACATGGGGAGACCCAGAGGAGGGGCGAGCCGGGCCAAACCGGCCCCACGCCAGGCGAAGTTACCTAAGCATCTAGACAGGGACGAGGCTTTTGCGGGGGGTATGCCCGGACCCGCCACTCAGGCAACATGGGGCCAGGCAGATGCATGGGACCTAGAAGCCAGAATCCGCGAGCAGCGTAGGGCCGTGGCTGAAACGGAGGCCAGGTGGACACAATTATGCAGGGACAGGGAAGAGGTGTGGAGGCGACAAGAGGATAACAAACAGGCCAGAGAAGTCGCGGACAGGGAAAGGGGGCAGGCAGCAGGGGCCGGAGGGGGAAGCTGGGTCTGGATACCGCAGGCAGGAGAAGGTAGGGTCCAGGAGGCTGGTGCGGCCGAAGGGCAGGTTGGCTTGGGAAGCCCCAGTGGTTTAGGCGGCCATGTGGGGAAAGGCACCACAAAGCCAACGTCAGAGGTTGGCAAGAAAAAGAGGGCACCAACTGGGCGCAATACGGCCCAAGCGCGTTGGAACGAAGCAATAGAGGGGTCTACGGCGGCCTTCTCTACACCGCGGGAACGGGGACAGCAGCAGGTTGGCGGACGCCATGTGGGGCAGAATACAACTGAACTATCGGCAAACAGATCTCAAGGGTATAGGGAAAACAAAGAAGGTGGGGAAGAAGAACATGAATTGGAATTGGATTATGACGAAGAGGAAGGAGATTGGGAAGAAGGAGAATGGCGTGATGAGGAAGTGAGCGGGGTTAAGAAAGGGGGGGGGGCGGGGGCGCAGGAGCGGCGCAACCCCTGCCTCTGCTTTTCTTTTTCAGGACGACGCCATGGCCGAAGGGCCGTCAAGTGGGAGGTCAACAAGGCCTCGGGGCGGAATGACAAGACGAACACCGCGTTATGTGGACGAACCAATTGGAGGTAAGGCAAGATGGTGGTCAGTCTGGGGTGACGGGGTCGTAGCCAGCAAGGTGACACGCACGACCAAATCAATAGGTGTGGGAGATGGGTCAGTATTAGATAACCCGGGGGAGGTCGTAGCACAGAAGGGCGACATGACCAAGGACAAAGAGACGGCATCCACCAGCACCGCAACAGCGGTTAGCCCGCCCACGGGTGAGGGCAAGAAAGATGAGGATAAGGAAGGGGGAGCGCACAAGAAGCGCCTTCCGTACATGGGCTTGGCCATGCCTTTAGGGTCACATGTTGCGGAGAAAACTAAGACGAGGATATGGAAACATGAATATGTGGATGTCTTCAAACTATTACATAGGGACATACAGGCCAAGGAAGGCTCCAAGGAGGAAGAGTGGGAATTAGCACGCAGGCCTAGGGTTCCCATTACCATGGACAACTGGACGTCCGCCTTCTTGATTTTCGCTAGCATATACTGCGAAAAATACCCAGACCGGGCTATCGCGCTTTTCAAGTACATGGATATCATTAGAAAGGCCCAGATGCATTTTGGGGGCTTTGCGTGGCTAAGTTATGACGAGGAGTTTAGGGCACGGGTGAGCATCAACCCTGAGAAACCATGGGGGGACGTAGATCCGGAGCTATGGATGCAATGGATGGCGTCCGCACAGGCAGCGGCATCCACACATACGGCGAGCGGTTTGCCGGTAACATATAAGCCCTTTCAGGCGCGCCCCGCCTTGGGAGGGGCGGGAAATACTACAAAAACGCAGGCGGGGAACACAGGGGCTTGTTGGAACTTCAACAAGGGTTTCTGTTCAAGGGCTCAATGTAGGTTCAAACAGGACTGCTCCAAGTGCGGGGGTCGTCACCCAGTCATACAATGTTTCTCCCTCAACAGCCCAGCAGAGCAATGGAGGGCGGCAAGAGGAAGAGGCTCACAGGGTGCTCCTGCGCCAAAAGGGGCCTACACCAGTTAAATTAGAAGTTTTGTTGCCATGGCTACACAGGTATCCGGACAAGAATAGGGCTAGACAATTGGAATGGGGTTTTCGAGAAGGTTTTAGGGTAGGTTATCAAGGTCCTCGGCAGAGGCGTTGGGCAGACAATTTACGGTCAGCTAAAGAACAGCCGCAAGTAATACGCGACAAAATAGACAAAGAAGTGACACTTGGGAGAATAGCAGGTCCATTCCTCGAATGGCCAATGGATCATTTGATGATATCCCCACTGGGGGTAGTACCCAAGAAAGTGCCAGGCGAATTCCGGCTTATACATCATCTGTCATGGCCGGAGGGGGCGTCAGTAAATGATTTTATAGCACAGGAAGATACCAAGGTAATGTACGCGTCAGTAGATGATGCAGTAAAATTAGTATTGAGGTGCGGTTTAAAAGCGGAAATGGCGAAATGTGATATACAGTCTGCCTTCCGTCTGTTACCAATTCATCCAGCAGATTTCGACCTGCTAGGCATGCAGCTAGATGGGGCCATATACGTGGACAGGGTTCTACCTATGGGTTGCGCGATATCATGCGCACTATTTGAAACTTTCAGTACTTTCCTGCAGTGGGTTTTTGGGAAAACAAGCGGCCACAAAGCAGTTACACACTATCTGGATGATTTTCTGTTTGTAGGGGAAGCAGCATCTGGGGCATGTGGAAGGGCTTTGGCAGCCTTTCAGAGTCTTATGCAGCAGACAGGAGTGCCATTGGCACCGGAAAAGACGGAGGGCCCGCTGTCAATCATGACCTTTTTGGGCATAGAGTTAGATGCGGAGCTAATGGTGGCAAGACTGCCAGCATCCAAAGTGAAGGAAATCCTAGAATGCCTAGCAGCCGTGCGAACTTTGCACAAAATGGAGTTGCGGACTGCACAAAAGCTACTAGGCTATCTCAATTTTGCGTGTAGAGTAGTGAGGGGAGGACGTACTTTTTGTAGAAGACTCGGATTGTCCATGTCAGGGGCAGTGTTACCTCACCATAGGATAAGAGTTTCCTTGGCCCTGAGGGAGGACATAAAGGTATGGGAGATTTTCCTGAAAAAATTTAATGGGGTACCAATGTCTTTTGGTGAGGCAGACACAGTATGGCAAGTTCAAATATTTTCAGATGCAGCAGGCGCGTCGGGTTTTGGCATTTACTGGGACGGGAGGTGGTGCGCGGAGACATGGCAACAGCAGTGGTTACAACAAGGGAGGAGTATTGCGTTCCTGGAGTTTTTCCCTTTGTTGGTGGCACTGGCAGTCTGGGGACGGGAACTGGCCAACAGGACGGTAGTTTTCCAGGTGGACAATATGACAGTGGTGGAATTGGTAAACAGACAGAGAGCCAGAGATTTAAGAGTTTTGCGTTTATTGCGTCAATTTATGCTGCAATGTTTATCTCTCAATGTTATCTTTAAAGCTGCACATATACCAGGGGTATACAACGAGATTGCAGACTCCCTATCTCGTTCACAGTGGCGGCGTTTTCGCGACCTGGTGCCAGGAGCAGAGCAGTCCAAGACTACGGTCCCGGCAGACATTTGGGAGTGGGGGGCATGATGATCTCGGGGCTGGTGGAGATGTCTTTGGCAGTCTCTACGAGGCGGAGTTACAGGCTGGCATGGTTGGATTTTCAATCTTTTGAGAAGTTTGAGGGCAATTTTTGGGCTCAGGGGTCTGAGCGTTTGGAAGCACGGGCCTTACGCTTTGTGCTGTATCTGATACAGGAGGGGCTATCCCCAGCCACGATAGGCGGGAAATTAGCAGGTGTCTCCTTTTATGGGAAGCTTTTCTTCGGTACGGACCCAGCACAGAATGATTTACTGGGGAAAATGCTGAAAGGATGGGGCAGGGTTAGGGCCGGGGAGGGAAGTAAGGCTAGAGAGGCCATTACTTTTGGGATACTGAAAGAACTTTTGCATGTCTTGCCAGTATGTTGCACGGATGAGCACGAAGTAGGACTTTTCAGGTTGTGTATGGTCTGGATGTTTTTCGGGGCTTTTAGGGTATCTGAATTGTTAGGCGTAGGCAAGGACTGCGGAGTGAAGGAGAAGGAGATCTGCATGCATCAAGGGAGATTAGGCATATGGCTCAGGAAGTCCAAGACGGACCAGTTAGGAAAAGGGAAGTGGGTATGGTTGGAGAAAGGAGGTGACGATCTCGCATGCCCAGTGAAAGAGTGGATGGTTTTCAAGCAAAAGTGGGGACGGGCAGGGGAAACAGGAGTGTTTGTGCATGCTTCAGGAAAGAAAATCACTAGCTATCAGTTGCTGCAGGTTTTGAGGATAGCTTTGGGTAGGACTGGTCGGCAAGCAGGGGATTTTGGAACGCACTCCTTTAGGATCGGGGCAGCAACAGCAGCAGCTCATTTGGGATGGGATTGGGCTAAGATTAAAGCAATAGGTAGATGGAAATCCAGATGCTGCGAGCGCTATGTTAGGCCATAATGAAGCCCAGGTTGGGGGGGAGGGGGTTTAGCAGTACATTACAGTTTTTATAGTGTTGTTTCTTTACAGGATGTGTGGCCGGACCGAGGAACGATAAGACTGTGACTTGGCTGGTCGGCCATTCATTCGTACATTGGGCAGCGAAATTCGCGGAAAAACAGATCTACGGCAGATCAATGGGACTGCCCAGCAGACACCACGAAGTGCGTTGGTGGGGAAAGAGCGGAATGAGGTGGGGGAGTTTACTCCCATTTATCACGGGGAATTTGCTGCAGTGGGGATGCCCGGATTTGTTGCTGATACACTTGGGAGAAAATGACTTGGTGAGGCAATCAGGGCTCACACTGATACAATTTATGCAAAAAGATTTGGAGCTATTGAAGCGGAACCTGTGCGGGACATGTCTGGTATGGACAGAATTTATACCCAGGCGGGTATGGAGAGGGGCAATAAATCACGTAGCCATTGAACGGGCTCGGAAAAAGTTGAATAGGGCAATGAGGGTATTTTGCTGGGCCCAAGGGATTAAGGTGCTGAGGCACGAGGACATTAAGGAGCATGAGGGGCCATTGTTCAGAGATGACGGAGTACATTTATCGCAATTGGGAAATGCGTATTATTTGATGGGTTTGAGGCTGATGCTAGAGAAGCTATGGGGGGAGAACCTGTGGATTAAGAAATGAGCAAGAATCAGGGGGCAAACGAAGATTTGCCGGGTGGGGCAGAAAAACGCCACATGGGTTTTCCTGGGTGGCAGGAAATGGGGGAGGGGGGAGAGCCAGATGCGGGCTTGTTCCCCCCTTCCAAGGGGAAAAATGAGGTGAAGGATCAGAATGGGGGGGAGGATTGTTTACAAACAAGGAGGGCATGGAAGGAAGAGGGGAGTGTCTAGCAGAGGGGATTGGAAGAAAGCTATTAGAAGAGAAGGAAGGGCATGAGGAAGCTTTTAAGTTGAAAGTTGGGCGAGAGGGATTTCATACAGTTCAAAGTTGTTGTTGTTTATGTTAAATCCTGTCCTAAATAAATGACCTTTTGCACTAGAGATGAGTGTCAATGTATGTTTGTCCCGATGGGGGGGCCCGCGGAGAGAGAGACTCATTCTAGTCTCTCCGCGGGTCTTTTCGGGACGACAGGAAGTGGCGCGGGTGCGTCAGGATTGGCGGACAGGTAAGTGGGGGTGGGAGTTAGGATGGGTTTAAAAGGGGGTAGAAGGGTGGGGTCGGCCTCTTTCCAGGCCGACCATTGAGGGAGGAAGTTTTTGACCACCCACCCGCCCTGCACAAAGGGTAGGTAACAAGGAGAGGGTTGTTAAGGGTAAGGCGTGATTAGGTAGGTAGGGTTAGGTTTTGACGTCAGTTAGGACAGGTGCGGAGCACAAGGGTTGGCAGGAAATGGGGGAGGGGGGAGAGCCAGATGCGGGCTTGTTCCCCCCTTCCAAGGGGAAAAATGAGGTGAAGGATCAGAATGGGGGGTAGGATTGTTTACAAACAAGGAGGGCATGGAAGGAAGAGGGGAGTGTCTAGCAGAGGGGATTGGAAGAAAGCTATTAGAAGAGAAGGAAGGGCATGAGGAAGCTTTTAAGTTGAAAGTTGGGCGAGAGGGATTTCATACAGTTCAAAGTTGTTGTTGTTTATGTTAAATCCTGTCCTAAATAAATGACCTTTTGCACTAGAGATGAGTGTCAATGTATGTTTGTCCCGATTACATGTGGAGGAGACTCCGTAGTCCAGGCGGAGAACTTCACACACACAAGCATAAGCAAAACGTAAATATAATAGCACATTTTGTAGTAGGACAAAACATACTGTAGATTGCAGTTTAAGAAGCAGACACAGGGTGTATTGGGAAAAAAGAAGGTATCACTACACAAATAATTCAAGGAGATATTCTCGCCACATTAATACCCTCATTTGACTCGAAAGGTAGTAAAAGTCAGACGAACAAATCTAGGGCACAGTTGCAGCTAGGATGGAAGCCAAAATATAATTTGTTCAGAGACTCAGAGTATCAAATAAAAAATCGTTTAAAGAAGATGATTGAAGCTCGTCTATATACCACACTCTTGACTTTCCCTTTCTGCACATCTCAACCCTGCACATCCCCTAAGAATGTTTCCAATACCCTAAGTGTTGAAACTACAGAAAGACTCTAATGAAATTCATATAAAACAAACTAGCTAAATCCTAATGTTACAAAATGTAAATGTTTTCACTGGACGTGTTCACTCTTCTCTGGTACGTCCAGACCTAACGCAATTGGATTCTCACCAACCTTCTGTTATCCCTTGTCTTTTTTGCTGCTTTGTAAGTTCTTCATATGGTTGATTTTAGCTTTTGTATGATATGGTCAAATTGACAGAGTAAAAAAATAATACACGTGTCTCAACAGACAGCATATAGGAAACGTGTTTAGAGGCTTACTCAGTGTGTAGGGCATTGCTTATTTTGTAGAGTTGGACCAAAGAAGCTACAAATAAATATTCACACTGAGAAATAAGAGAAAAATATAGTGACTCGGGTTGTGTGAAATAAAGAAAATAAGCCACTCACGGTTTCTTACACACACATACAATCCTGTTGTCAGTTTGGACCCAGAGCACAAAATATGAAAGGGAATAAAACATGATTTCAGTCCCTAAAATATTAGAGCAGACACATTTCCCAGAATTAGGGGCATATTTATACTTGTTTTGCGCCGAATTTGCGTCATTTTTTTAAATGCAAATTTGGTGCAAAACTAAGTATTTATACTTTGGAGCTAGACCTGTCTAGGGCCAAATTTATGGAGTTAAAGTCATTTTTTGGACGTGGAAACCTACTTTGTGTCAATGAGATGCAAAATAGGTGTTCCCGTGCAAAAATGACTCTAAGACCCTAGCGCCTTATTTATCCTTCCACGCAAAAATCACGCACAGTGGGAAGGAGGGGTCAAAAAATGATGCAAAGCTTGCTTTGCACCATTGTTTAACGCCTGGGTCAGGGCAGGCGTTAGGGGACTTGTGGGCCTATTTCCATGGTGTTCCACCATGGAATAAGCCCACAAGTGCCCGCCCCAGGCCACCTCGACACCCCCACCCACAGAGGACAGCAGAGGATGGGGGACCCCATCCCAGGTAAATATAGGTAAGTACAGGTAAGTATTTTTTTTAAGTGCCATTGGGGGCCTTGAAATGGGCCCCCCTACATGGCACTGGGCGCAATGTCCATGCCCAGGGGACCCTCGTCCCCTGTGCTGGCCATGACTCCTGTCTTTCCTAAGACAGGAGTCATGTCAAATGGATGCTTTTGCATCAGAAATGACTCTAGGAAGGTTAGAGTCATTTTTTTTTACACTGACCTGCCTAAGGTCATTTTGCAGTGCAAAATCCCCTTCTTCCATACCGCCAGCCCCACCCCACTAACGTCATTTTTTTTCTGCTAGCCTACCCTTTGCATCAGCTTGCACCATTCCATAAATATAGGGTCCCGGCTGATGCACAGAAATGGTGCAAGCCGGCGCTAAACCTTTTGGTGCAAAACTGCGTTAGTGCAGTTTTGCACCAAAAAGTATAAATCAGGGTCTCAGTGTCATAAATTTTAAAGGCATGTATATAGAAAAATCAGAAACTATATTCTGAATGCTCCTGACCCAAAGTCCATGGAAGGTGAATCAGTTTGTACCCTCTCTCGAATTACTATTTACATATTTGCCACTGACTAATTGATTTATCTCAAGCAGATGCTATTATTATAACTTTTCGACTAAGTAAAACATACATAGTGCCATGCCCTCAAACATCACAGAAAAACACACCTTTGAAGGTGTAATGTTGCAGAATTGAAGTCCATCCTACTGAAATCATAGGTCGCTTAAGCTTTGAATGTCATACAGAAAGCAGAATACAAATAGTGGACGTTCTTTACTTTAAAGTGCGCTATAGCCCAGCAGAATTTAAATATATTTTGTTGCTACACACCTCAAAATCGCGTTGGCCTAGGCATGTATCCCACAGCCCCACACCATTGTCACAATATGTAATATACGCCTCTTAGTGCATCAGTGAGGCAGCACGTACAGAAGGTCACTTACTTGACTTGATTTTAGCTTCTACCAAGAGTATTACAAACATACACATTGTATCAGTCCTCTGGTCATCAACATCCAAATCCATTTCTCAGTAAATCATTCTGCAGTTTCTTTCTGACCCCACTGGAGCTTCTGTGAGTTAGTATAAGGTCATCTTAGGTATCGTTCTTGATGATTTTCATGCTATCAATGATCTCATTTCCTCTTGGTATATTCAGCTATTCTTTCAAATAAACCTAACTGCCATCTTGCTGAATACTATTATGAAACCCCACTTTAACTAAGCTGTGTGGTAAAAAATTCAAAATATGTAATCATCAGTTCACCTTCGAAGTCGAGGCAAAAGCCACTCACATGCCTGCCCTAACGGACGTAGTGTTAGAAAAATAACTAGTATTGTATGTACTCCGGTTCAAGCGTTATAAGTCTTGTTTATTCCATGACAAGTTTATCACTTAACATGCGCTTAAATGAGTTCTTCCTCTAGCTCAACCCATGAATATTTTTCAGTTGCAATGGATTGTATGTCATCTACTAGCACCCAGACACTGATACTCTCATACCAGGGTTTGATATCCAATGGCTTGGAGTCTCATTTCGTGAGCAGCATTTTCTCACGTTTATGATCCTATTCATGCCTATCCTGGCCTTCTAACATCTGTGCCCACAGTCATGTCCCGTCTCATTACATTGGAAATAGATGTCAGTCGCACACACTTGTGGTTTATATCCGGCCCAGCTCAAGATCCACCTTCTGTTCCATTGATAGTGGTTTCAGAGGCTGCCACAGTGACAGTAGTTACCAGCTCTGTACTTACCTTGTTCATATCTGGCTATGTTTCCAGCTACTTAGTGGTGCGACTACACTGTTATAACAAAGGAAACTACAAACCCATCATCCTTGTACCAGCTATCAAAATAGTTAATAGGGTTGTGGTTAATAAGATGGCTTTCTGATATGCTGGAAGCATTTGGTTTTCCAGAGAGGTCTCAGACATGTTTTGACACTAGGAAGAGGACCGGGGTTGTCTGGTACAGGTGTTGGGTGAGATGTGAATTATGTAAGCCTTTAGGGTCTGTGTATGGACACTACGAGTAGACCTCCTCGCGGCATTACCTCCATTGTTTTTGCAAGCAATACCTGCCTTTCTTGTTGGTGTGAACCCAGCCTCTGACCTTGCTAGTTTATCAATGTACTTTACGTATTGATTTCTGTGGAGTATCAAAGACTTCTTCCTCTATTCCATTCTTTTCAATGTTTCTCTGACGCCTCTGTTTGCATGGATCAGGACCTTGTCATATCATGCATGAATGACACTCAATTGATCTGAAGGCCTAACTAGTACACCACCAATGTTGCTGGTCGCCTCTGTCAATGTCTAGAATCAAAGCAACAAGGGATCTCAAATAATGTTTTGCAGTTACACACTGACAAGAATGAGATCCTATGATATTTGACCTTTAGTGGCCTACAGATTCTCAGCTTTCTGACGGCCTTATACATGACTGTAAGCTCCGAAAAACATACTTTCTTAAGTTTATTATATAAAAGCCATCTCATCGGTATGGGTAATTGGTATCGAGCTATAAGGCTAAATAATCCAAATAATTTGGTGGAATAACAATTGATTAAATTCAGCTGAAATATGGGCTGTTCGATCATCAAGTCAGAATGGAAATATATTTCAGTACTGGGGCATAAAACCCTGCGGGCTGCCAATTTTAGAAGAATGGGGATGTTTTAAAAATGGTTGGCCTATTACATACTGTTGGACTTGACCCTTTTTGCAGGGCATCCCCAATCTTTTCACCTCCTCCCTCCTATTTTTTCACAGCTTTTCTTTTTGCCTTTAGGACTCTGGGCACTTTACCACTGCTAAACAGTGCTAAAGTTCATATGCTCTTTGTGTAAATTGTATTGTTGATTGGATTTCCGTGATTGGCATATTTGATTTAGTAGTAAGTCCCTAGTAAAGTGCACTAAAGGTGCCTAGGGCCTATAAATCAAATGCTACTAGTGGACCTGCAGCCCTGGTTGTGCCACCTACATTAGTACCCCTGTAAACATGACTCAGATCTGCCACTGCAGTGTCTGTGTGTGCATTTGTAAACTGCCAATTCGACTTGGCAAGTGAACCCACTTGAAAAACCTAAACCTTCCCTTTTTATACATGTAAGTCACCCCTAAGGTAGGCCCTATGTAGCCCCCTGGGTAGGGTGCAGTGTATGTTAAAGGTGGGACATGTACATATGTGTTTTACATGTCTTGACAGTGAAATACGGCCAAATTCACTTTTGACTGTTGCAACGCCTATCTCTCTTATAGGTTCAAATGGGTGCTGCCTTTAAATATTATTGAAGCACAGATTCCCTTTCGGAGTAGATAGACATGTGGAGTTTAGGGTCTATGAACTCACAATTTAAAAATACATCTTTTAGTGAAGTTGGCTTTTAAGTTGTGTGTTTGAAAATGCCACTTTTCGAAAGTTGGCATTTTCTTGGTTAAGCCATTCGGTGACTCTGCTTGTTTGTGGATTCCTTGTCTGGGTCAGTTTGAGAGTTGGGTTGTTTGCACCTCTCCTCTAGACAGTGACACAAAGGGAGCTGGGGTGTGGCCTGCATATCCTGATGGGCCATCAGGGCGGAGGGGAGGAGTGGTCACTTACACCTGTAAGGGCTGTGCTTGCCCTCACACAATACAGTTTCCAACCCCCTGGTGTGTGTCTGGTGCCTGGCCTGGGCAAAGCAGGATCTTGAAAGCAACAGAGAATTCTCTTTGAAGTAGACCTACTTCAAATGCAGGAAGGGGTATAAGAAGAGCACCCAAAACCCCTTAAAATCAGATCACTTATGGAATCAAGAGGAACCTCTGCCAAGGAGAAGAGCTGAAGGGCTAAGGAGAAGTGCTGCCCCTGCTTGTGACTGTGCTTTGTTGGGCTATCTTGCAGTTGCTGCTTCTGCCCATGAAAGGGGACAAAAACTGGACTCTGTGGTATATTCCTGCTTGAGAAGAATCTCCAAGGGCTTGGACTGAGCTTGCCCCCTGTTCTGAAGTCTCAGGTCCATCAAAGACTTCTTCTACCAGCACCTGGACTCTCTGCTGAGACTCCTGCACTGCCAAGTGGTGCCCTATTCAGTCCCTGGGCCCTTGAAAGGAGAAGCTAGTGAAAATCCAAGAAAAACGACTTTGGACTACTCAGGACCGATGCCGCTGCCGAATCCCGTGACGCCACCTGCAACTGAAGCCGTGGTCCTTGCTGAAGTGCGACGACCCTCGCAGGCCCGACACTGCTGCAGCCCGGCCAAAGTCCACTACTCCATAGAAGTCGCCGCACCACGTCATGACTGCCGGATATCAACTCTGTCTGAAGTGCGCGGATCCAGCGCTTTGCACCGCCGCCGCCTCAACCCCACCACTCTGCAGCAAAGACCCGGCGCTTTTTCGTGATGCCTCCGCTCCTTCGCCCGTAGCACTGGAACCGCCGCCACCTTGGATCCAGTGATGCCTCGATCCCCGACTTCGCGCACCGGCTTGTTTTCACATTTCTCTAAGGTACTGTATCTGGGGGTCTGCATGACTCTGCACCCGGAGCCATTGGCGTCGGAGTGTTGGGAATGACTCCGTCACAATGCCATGTTATTGCCTCACATTTTATGTTTCTAAGCACTATTTTTTAGCTTAATCTTTAAAACTTCATAGCCTGAATTGTGTATGCTGGATTTTTGTTGTTTTGGTCTTGTTTTGTTTAGATAAATATTACATATTTGTCTAAACCTGTGTTGTGTCATTTTGTAGTGGTTTCACTGAGATACTGTGTGTGTTGGTACAAATACTTTACACATTGCTTCTGAAGTTAAGCCTGCCTGCTTGTGCCAAACTACGAAGGGGATGAGCGGGGGTTAACTGAGTGTGATTCTCCTTTACCCTGACTAGAGTGAGGGCCCTTGCTTGGACAGGGGGTAACCTGACTGCCAACCAAAGACCCTATTTCTAACACATACCACATAGGCTGCATAGAATGAATGCCACAATCCCGGATCAGTGTTTTCAAAGTAAAATAGACAGAGCGGGTGAGTGGTTAGTTGACTGGAGTGTAAACCTTAGTCAAGCAGCAACTACAATCCTAATCAGGGTACGGTAAACCCTAAATTAATCTTTGCTCACCCTCTGGTAGCTTGGTACAAAGCAGTCAGGCTTCACTTAGAGGCTGTCTGCAAAGTATTTGTGCAACACTTCAAACAGTAAAACTGTGAAAACACCACACAATAAGATACCACACCAAGTTAGAAACATAGAATTGACTTTAATAAACAGAACATAACCAAAATGACAAAAATCCAATAAGTAGAACTTGAGATACTAAATTTGAAAGTTTTTAGGTAAAAAAATAGGGCTACGAAGCATGAGGCACTAACTGTAGATATCTGGTCATGCCGAACCAGGACAAAGTCAAGATTTCAAACTAACTGCGATGAAGTCAGGCTGGCCCCAGGGACCCGATTAGACCAGCTGAACAAAGGTACTTTATTCCAAGGCTGGGGAGCGTTGGATCCACATTGAAGATCCATCATGCAGCAAGGGCAACACATTGGTTTCGAGATGCAGCAAGGCGGTGGTGCGAGGTTCTGTTGTGTCAATGTTGAAGATCATGTTGCCGGGCTTGTGATGCGAGGGCTGGTATCCAGGATGCGTTGTGCAGTCAAGGCAATGTGTCAGTTCAGAAAAATGGTGAAGCTGCAATGCGTAATGTTGTTGTCATTGTCAAGTCTACAGTCAACAGGAGTTTTCTCTGAAACAATTATTGCACAGTAGTGGTTTCAAAGGCAATGCATCGGTCCCAAGATGTGGGATGCTGCGGAAATACAAGTCTTTTGTGACAAGTCCACTCCACACAGCATCAGCGATCGTTGGTTCTGCTCGAAGTTGTGCCACTCAGCCAAGGAGATGCATATGTTCGCCTCTGAGATGTGTTGCTCAGCCGAGGATGCATTTGTTCCACTGGAGAAATACCTCAAGCCCACTTCCGAGGGTCCAGGGCTGGGATGGCACCAATTGGCAGGGCAGAATCACAGGTGGCATAGTCCAGGTGCAGCATGGTTGGAGGTTTTTTATGTCCCTTAGACTTCCGATCTTGAGGCCCGCCAGCTTGGAGTCACTCTGGGTCCAAGTGAGGCAGGCCCAGTCCTTTTCTTCCAGGCAAGAAAGCAGCAGGCAGCAGGGCAACACAACACAACACAGAAGTAGTTCAGCAAAATATCAGTCCTTCAGCAGCCCAGCAGTTATTCTTCCTAGCAGAGTGTTCACAGGTCCACAAATGTACTGAGTAGTGTAAGAGGCTCAGTACGTATACCCAGTTGGGCCTTTGAAGTAAGGGACACTTCAAAGGCATAACTTTGAACTGCACAGATGTCCTACCCTTCCTGTCCAGCTCCAGAATCACTACAGTGGATTATGCAGCTCTTTGTGTGTGGACAGGACACATCCCATTCAGGTGTAAGTAAAGCTGTGTGCAGCTCCTCCCTCCCCTCCCCTCCAGTCAGAGATGGCCCATTGAGACACAAGCTCCCATTTGTGTGGCAGTACAAAAACAACAGATGATGGACAGAATGGAGAACAAATCAAACATTCACCCCCAGTCACAGATCTAGGTTTAATCCATCAGTTTTTTTGTCTGCCATGCCATTCCCGGTTTGGGCCCAGCCATATGCAAATCAGTCTTGACCCTGTTTCCCATTTGAACAGTCCAGTCCAAGCTACCAAACCAGGTCTTCCCTGGACCAGACACAAGCATCCTGGGACCGGTATGAGGGTATCACCCTTCATGAGCCAGGCTGGCTTGAATCCAGTGGCATGGTAAGCACGGGACCCACACCTGAGCATGCCTTTTCCACTTAGAACAACAATTATAAAAACAACAGATGATGTACAGAATGGTGAACAAATCAAACATTCACTTTAAGTCACAGATCAAGGTTTAATCCATCAGTTCTTTTTGTATACCATGCCATGCCAGTTTGGACCCAGCCATACATAAATCAGTCTTGACCCTGTTTCCCATGGGAACAGACCAGCCCAAACTAGCAAGCCAGATCTTCCCTCAAACAGAAACAAGAATCCTGGGACTGGTTTCAGGGTATCAGCCTACATCCACCAAGAAGGCTTAAATCTGGTGGCATAGTAACCACAGGACCAACGTCTGGGCATACCCTTCCTACTTAGGGCAACAAATACAAAAACAACAGATGATGGACAGAATGGAGAACAAATCAAACATTCACCTCAAGACACAGATCTGGGTTTATTCCATTAGTTATCTTGCCTTCCATGCCATTCCATATTGGACCCAGCCATATGCAAATCAGTCTTGACCCAATATCCCATGGGAACAGTCCAAGTCCAGCCCAAAATGTCAGGCCAGGCCTTCCCTGGATCAGAAACAAGCATCCTGGGACTGGTGTCAGGGTATCGCCCTTCATCAGCCAGGCTGGCTTGGGTCTATTGGCATAGTAAGCATGGGACCCATATCTGGGCATAACTTTCCCACTTAGGGTGACAAATACAAAAACAACAGATGATGGATAGAATAGAAAACAAATCAAACATTTGCCCCCAGTCACAGACCTGGGTTTAATCCATCAGTTTTTTTGCCTGCCGTACCACTCCAGTTGGAACCCAGCCATAGGCAAATCAGTCTTGACACTATTTTCATGGGACTAGTCCAGCCTTAACCACCAGGCCAGGTCTTCCCTGAACCAGAAACAAGCTTCCTCAGACCAGTTTTAGAATACTATCCTTCATCAGCCAGGCTAGCTTGAATCTGGTGGCATTGTATGTATGGGACCCACGTCTGGGCATTCCCTTCCCACTTAGGGTGACAAATACAAAAACAACAGATGATGTATGGAATAGAGAACAAATCAAACATTCACCCCCAGTTACAGATCTGAGTTTAACACATCAGTTTTTTTGCCTGCCATGCCATTCCAGTTTGGACCCATCCATATGCAAATCAGTCTTGGCCCTATTTCCCATCGGAACAGTCCAGCCCAAACTGCCAGGCCAGGTGTTCCCTGGACCAGGAACAAGCATCCTGGGACCGGTTTCAGGGAATCACCTTTCATCAGCCAGGCTGGCTTCATTCTGGTGGTATAGTAAGCACGGGACCCACGTCTTAAGACAAGACAAGCGGTCGCAGGTCAGCCAAACAGACATGCGCACTTACATTTCTCCAATATGGCTCTGTTGCACAGCCAGGCTGGAGAAATGGCACAGGCTCCCTGTACCTGAGCGAGTGTCAGACCAGTACACTTAGGCCAATCCTTTGAGTAGCGTCAGGATTGGTCGCAGGGCAGGCTGGGAGCCTGTGCCTGAAGTGACGATAGAAAGAAGAGGGCAAGGGTCGGCGATTCAGGTAAGTATTTTTTTTAAAAATTATTATTATTGAAATGTACCCCAGCTCCTCCCTCCACCTCCTCACCTCCCTAGCCCTCAGATGCCACACCCAACCCACCCCTTTTTAGCGCTGCCAGACGTGACTGGTTTTATCAGACTGTCTTTCTATGTCTTTTTACATTTAGTTGCAAATGTTCTGGCTTTGTGGAAGCTCTCATTATTGTCTCAGCAATTGCTTGCCATTTTCTATTCACTATAGTAGTATATGATAAAGATTTTTTTTAGTTAGACAATCATTGTGTTCACATTGGAGCCCAACCAAAAAAACACTGCTAGGATCTCTGCCAGGTCTGAACATTCTCCGTACCTTTCCCCATGAAATAGCCCATACGTATACCACTGAGATCCCTGTCTGTATCGCCACTCTGCTTGCCAGCTCAAGCAATCTCATTGGTCTGAGACCAAGACTTAGGAGGGCCAAATTGCTGAACTTCTGACATCAGTGAGACAAATACATGTTGAAAGGAAAGATCCACACCAGTTGCTCACAAAATCTCCACCTTTCTAAGTTTGCTAGTACAACAATTATAAAGACATGCCCTTTACCTAGTAGGTACTGTCGCAAGGACTTATTGTGCCCACATAGGTTCTCCATATTTAGCATAATTTTAGCTCAGTTTCAAATTTATCATTTTACAAGTTTAGCTGATATCGCTTTTAGCTGTGACATTTTACGCAGTTAGACTCGCACAATATTATTCCAAGAATATATTGTAGATGTTGCTTGATTTTCGTTAGCTTTTCCCAGCATGTAATCTGTAACCTCTGTTCAAAGCTAGGAAAATGGTACAAAGTATCCTACTGCATGCGTTGCCCAATCAAAGACAGCTCCTAACTTCTATACATATCATTGCATCAGAGTTGTGCCTCTAACACAGTGTGACTTTGACTATATAAACCATGCACTGACCCTGAAAGGTCAGAGGAACACTCCAGCCGCAACCGTCTTGGGACGCATGATATATTCGACATGCAGCTCTGCTGGTACTGATCTTCCAAATTCAGAAGGGGATTGCCATCTACACTACATGCTGATTCCTGATTCACTTCCCCAGGACTGGGGCTAAGGCTATCACCCAGATCGGGCGAAGGCAGAAGGTACACTAACTATGCTCTCATTATAGGGTTAACGATAGGTAGAAAACTCTATAAATCATTTGCGATGGTTGGATTGTTAATTCTCTTCACCATGTTCATGTTACTTATAACATTGCTTTGTTTCATCAGCCTAATTATCACATCTCATTCTCTCTATGCAAGACTACAATTGTTTCAATAAATGTATTGAAAACATATATTTAATCCCTCTTGTGTTTTACCTGGGCATGCATGAGTAAGACAACGGAAGGGTAAGATCTGTTTCTATAATTCCCTTGGGGATCAGAGTGCCATGTTCTGGTTGCCATAATAACTTTCCACCTCAGTAAAGTTAGGGATTCAAGGTGAGGCACAGTGAGCTAGCCAGCAATTGGGCCAACAGCTTCTGATGGTGTGAATGGAATCCGTCCCCACATTCTGAAGTTCTGTCATCCTAATTCACAATCCTAATATTTTAGTTGTAACCGTATGTAGGAGGCTGGCCTGGCTTATAGTGGGTACCAGATGGTACTTACACCTTGTGCCAAGTCCGGTTATCCCTTATTAGTAGATTAGTAGTGTTCTAGCAGCTTAGGCTGATAGAGGTAGCTATAGCAGAGCAGCTTAGGCTGAACTAGAAGACATGCAAAGCTCCTACCATACCACTTATATCATATAGCACTGTATCATAAGAAACACAATACTCAGAGTTACTAAAAATAAAGGTACTTTATTTTAGTGACAATGTGTCAGAAATATCTCAGAGGATATACTCCCTTAGGAGGTAAGTAAAATACACAAAATATACACACAAACCAAAATCAGGTAAGTAAACAGTTAGAAAAGTAGTGCAAACATTGTAGAATACAATAGGATGCAATAGGCCTAGGGGCAACACAAACCATATACTCTAAAAGTGGAATGCGAACCCCAAATGGACCCCAGGCCTGGTGTAGTGTGTAGAGGGTCGCTGGGAGTATAAGAAAACACTAAGGCCCTCATTCTGACCTTGGCGGGCGGCGGAGGCCGACCGCCAAAGTCCCGCCGTCAAGTTACCGTTCCGCGGTCGAAAGACCGCGGCGGTAATTCTGACTTTCCCGCTGGGCTGGCTGGCGGTCGCCTTCAGACCGCCAGCCAGCCCAGCGGGAAAGAGGCTTCCACGATGAAGCCGGCTCGGAATCGAGCCGGCGGAGTGGAAGCTGTGCGACGGGTGCAGTTGCACCCGTCGCGTATTTCACTGTCTGCGCAGCAGACAGTGAAATACATTTAGGGGCCCTCTTACGGGGGCCCCTGCAATGCCCATGCCAGTGGCATGGGCACTGCAGGGGCCCCCAGGGGCCCCGCGACCCCCCCCTACCGCCATCCGGATCTCGGCGGTCCGACCGCCGGGATCTGGATGGCGGTAGGGGGGGTCAGAATCCCCGCGGCGGTGCAGCAAGCTGCGCCGCCGCGGAGGATTCAATGGGGCCGCGGTACACTGGCGGGACCCCGCCAGTGGTGCCGGTCCGACCGCGGCTTTACCGCCGCGGTCGGAATCCCCATTGAAGCACCGCCGGCTTGTCGGCGGTGCTCCCGCGGTCCTCCGCCCTGGCGGTCAAAGACCGCCAGGGTCAGAATGAGGGCCTAAGGGTGTCCAAGATACCCCACCCCAAGACCCTGAAAAGTAGGAGTAAAGTTACCCTACTTCCCCAGAAACACACTAAAGTCATGATAGGAGATTCTGCAAAGGCAACAACTGACTGCAAAGCACTGAAGACGGATTCCTGGACCTGAGGACATGTAAAGGAAGGGGCTTAAGTCCAAGAGTCACACAAGTGTTCAGGGGGTGCAGGAGCCCACTAAATCCCAGATGAAGGTGCAAAAGGGCTGCCTCTAGGTGGAAGAAGCTAGAGATTCTGCAACAATGGAAGACGCCAGCAAAGGAGATGTCCCATGGCGTGCTGAAGGATACAGAGTTGTTTCCACAGAGAACAAGCCATGCTAACTGCAAAGGTTGCAGTTAAAGAAAATGGGTGCTGCCTGGGTCCAAGAAGGACCAGGAGGTCGCCCCTTGGAGGAGGATACAGAGGGGGTGCTCAGCAGTACAGAGAGCTCATGCAGAAGCAGACAGCACCCGCAGAAGCACTTGAACAGGGGTTCAAGAAATCTGATCACGGCAGTCTTCTCAACACTACAAAGGAGGGTCCCACGAAGCCGGTGGTCAACTCAGCGAGTTGAGCAATGCAGGATGGAGTGCTGGGGACCTGGGCTATGCTGTGCACAAAGGATTCCTTGCAAAAGTGGACAGAAGCCCTAGCAGCTGCAGATCATACAGTAGACAGGATTACTGTCTGGCGTGGGAAGGCAAGGACTTACCGCCACCAAATATGGACAGAAGGACCAGTGGACTGTCGGGGTCACTTGGATCCAGCTCCTGTGTTCCAAGGACCACGCTCGTCAAGATGATAGGGGACCCTGAGGACCAGTGATGCAGAAGTTTAGTGCCTGAGTTAGCAGGGGGAAGATTCCGTCAACCCACTGGAGATTTATTCTTGGCTTCCAGTGCACAGTGAAGGCAGACAGCCCTCAGAGCATGCACCACCAGGAAACAGTTGATAAAGCCGGCAGGGTTAGGCGCTACAATGTTTCTGGTAGTCGTCTTGCTACTTTGTTGCGGTTTTGCAGGTGTCCTGGAGCAGTCAGCGGTCGATCTTTGGCAGAAGTTGAAGAGAGAGATGCAGAGGAACTCTGGTGAGCTCTTCTATTTGTTATCTGAAGAGAAACCCACAGGAGAGACCCTAAATAGCCCTCAGAGGAGGATTGGCCACCTAACCAGGTAAGCACCTATCAGGAGGGGTCTCTGATATCACCTGCTGGCACTTGCCACTCAGAGGCATCCACTGTGCCCTCACACCTCTGCATTCAAGATGGGAGAGGTCTGGGACACACTGGGGGAGCTCTGGGCACCACCCCTGGGTTGGTGATGGACAGGGGAGTGGTCACTCCCCTTTCCTTTGTCCAGTTTCGCACCAGAGCAGTGGCTGGGGGATCCCTGAACCGGTGTAGACTGGCTCATGCAAGGAGGTATCATCTGTGCCCTTCAAAGCATTTCCAGAGGCTGGGGGAGGCTACTCCTCCCCAGCCCTTAACACCTATTTCCAAAGGGAGAGGGTGTAACACCCTCTCTCAGAGGAAATACTTTGTTCTGCCTTCCTGGGGCTGGGCTACCCAGACCTCAGGAGGGCAGAAGCCTGTCTGTGGGTTGGCAGCAGCGGTAGCTGCAGTGAAAACCCCAGAGAGCTAGTTAGGCAGTATCCGGGGTCCATGCTGGAGCCCCGGGTATGCATGGGATTGTCACCCCATGGGCATGGGGGGACAATTCCATGATCTTAGACATGTTACATGGCCATATTCGGAGTTTCCATTGTGAAGCTACATATAGGTATTGACCTATATGTAGTGCACGCGTGTATTAGTGTCCCCGCACTCACAAAGTCTAGGGAAATTGCCCTGAACAATGTGGGGGCACCTTGGCTAGTGCCAGGGTGCCCTCACACTTAGTAACTTTGCACCTAGCCTTCACTAAGTGATGGTTAGACATATAGGTGACTTATAAGTTACTTAAGTGCAGTATGAAATAGTTGTGAAATAACGTGGACGTTATTTCACTCAGGCTGCAGTGGCAGTCCTGTGTAAGAATTGTCTGAGCTCCCTATGGATGGCAAAAGAAATGCTGCAGCCCATAGGGATCTCCTGGAACCCCAATACCCTCGGTACGTAGGTACCATATACTAGGGAATTATAAGGGTGTTCCAGTGTACCAATCAGAATTGGTAAAAATGGTCACTAGCCTGCAGTGACAATTTTAAAAGCAGAGAGAGCATAAACACTGAGATTCTGGTTAGCAGAGTCTCAGTGACACAGTTAGGCACCACACAGGGAACACATTTAGGCCACAAACTATGAGCACTGGAGTCCTGTCTAGCAGGATCCCAGTGAGAAAGGCAAAAACAAACTGACACACAAGTCAAAATGGGGGTAACATGCCAAGCAAAATGGTACTTTCCTACACCCCCCCCCCCCCAAAACGAGGGACAATAAGGCTAACCTTGCCCAGATGAGTTCTCATTGTCTTAGTGGAAATATCTGGAGAGTCCATCTGCACTGGAGTGGGTACTCCCAGGTCTATGTTCAACTGTATAGTCCATTCCCTGTAGGGAGATGGACCACCTCAACAATTTAAGGTTTTCACCTTTCATTTGTTTAAGCCATAATAGAGGTTTGTGGTCTGTCTGAACAAGAAAGTGAGTACCAAACAGGTATGGTCTCAACTTCTTCAGTGCCCAGACCACAGCAAAGGCTTCCCTTTCTATGGCAGACAAACACTTTTCTCTAGGGGTCAACCTCCTGCTGATGAAAGCAACAGGTTGATCCTGGCCCTCAGCATTAAGCTGTGATAGCACTTCCCCAACCCCCAATTCAGAAGCATCAGTCTGGACTATGGACGTTTTGGAGTAGCAAGGGCTTTTTAGGACAGGTGATGAGCACATGGCATGTTTGAGCTCATCAAAAGCTTTTTGACAGCTAGCTGTCCACAATACCTTTTTAGGCATCTTCTTACTAGTGAGGTAATTAAGAGGAGCTGCAATGGAGCCATAATTCTTGATGAACCTCCTATAGTACCCTGTGAGGCCTAGAAAGGCTCTCACCTGCGTTTGAGTTGTAGGGGAAGCCCATTCCATAATGGTCTGGATCTTCCCCTGCGGTGGTGCAATCTGTTCCCCACCTACAAGGTGTCCCAGATGAACCACTTTCCCCTGCCCTATTTGGCACTTTGAAGCCTTGATAGTGAGGCCTGCCTTTTGCAGGGCCTCTAAAACTTTCCATAGGTGGACCAGGTGCTCATCCCAGGTGGAGCTAAAGACAGCTATATCATCTAGATATGCTGCACTAAAAGCTTCCAAACCTTGCAGGACTGTGTTCACCAACCTTTGAAAAGTGGCAGGTGCATTTTTCAAACCAAAGGGCATCACAGTGAATTGATAGTGCCTTCCAATGGTAGAAAATGCAGTTTTAGGTTTAGCATCTTCTGATAGTTTAATCTGCCAATACCCTGCAGTTAAATCAAAAGTGCTTAGATACTTGGCAGAAGCCAGTGTATCTATCAGCTCATCTTCCCTTGGTATAGGGTGAGCATCAGTCTTCGTTACTTGATTGAAACCTCTGTAGTTAACACAAAACCTCATTTCTCTTTTATCGTCTTTACTGTGAGGTTTTGCTACAAGCACCACTGGGCTAGCCCATGGGCTTTCTGAAGGCTCAATCACTCTTAAGTCCAGCATTTTCTGTACCTCTTGTTTTATGCAATCCCTGACATGGTCAGGCTGCATATAAATCTTACCTTTGACAGGTAAACTGTCTCCAATATTGATTGTATGCTCACACCAGGTAGTTGTACCTGGTATCAGTGAGAAGAGTTCAGAAAATTGGCTTAGGAGATTTACACAGTTCTCCTTCTGCTCAACAGAAGGCAATCGGCAAGCACCACTCCCTTCACTAAGCCATCAGCTTCTGTGGTAGAGAAGAGATCAGGGAGAGGGTCACTCTCTTCTTCCTGTCCCTCATCAGTTGCCATGAGCAGGGTGAGATCAACCCTGTTATAGTAGGGTTTTAGGCGGTTGACATGGAGCACCCTAAGGGGACTCCTGGCAGTGCCCAGGTCTACCAAGTAGGTAACCTCACCCTTTTTCTCAACAATGAGATGGGGTCCACTCCATTTGTCTTGGAGTGCTCTTGGGGCCACAGGCTCCAATACCCACACCTTCTGTCCTGGGTGGTACTGGGTCAGGACAGCCTTCTGGTCATGCCATTGCTTTTGGAGCTCTTGACTGGCCTGAAGGTTTTTACTGGCCTTTTTCATGTACTAAGCCATTCTGGATCTTAGGACAAGTACATAGTCCACAATGCCTTGCTTTGGAGCTTTCAAAGGTTGTTCCCAACCCTCCTTCACAAGTGCAAGGGGACCTCTCACAGGTTGCCCAAAGAGGAGTTCAAAGGGGCTAAAGCCCACTCTTTTTTGGGGTACCTCCCTGTAAGCAAAAAGGAGGCATGGCAACAGGACATCCCATCTCCTTCTGTGTTTTTCAGACAGCCCCATAATCATGTTAAACCTCTCCACCAGACCATTTGTTTGTGGATGATAAGGACTGGTGAACTTGTAAGTTACACCACACTCCTTCCACATAGCTTTGAGGTATACAGACATGAAGTTGCTACCTCTGTCTGACACCACTTCCTTAGGGAAACCCACCGAAGAGGAATTATGGCCCTCATTATGACTCTTGACTGTGAGGATGTCATTGCCGCTGGACCAGCGGTGCAGACGGCCATATTATGACCGCAGCAGTTAGGCCACTGCCAAACCGCTGCCTCCCCACCCGTTCTGCCACTTTACCACAGCCTGCCGGCTGGAGGATTCAACCTGCAGCCTAGCAGGAGTCGGATAACTGCTGAGGTTATTCCGACTTGGGACACCGCCAGCATTTTCCTGGCGGTCTCATTGTCACAAAATGCTGATGGTAAGATATCCCGACGACAGGAACTTGCATTCCTGTCGCCAGGAAACCCCCAAAACACCTCTGCACACACGCACGCATACACTCACACACGCACAATCACACACAGACAAACCCCTGCTCACACACGCACTCACAACATTCACCCCCATAGACACCCATTCATACCCATACACTTCAAACATGCACACATACACTCACAAACCCCACCCCCTCCCTTCAACTACATACATACTTACATGCACCTGTATGCGCTCACTCACACACCCCTTACCCCTTACACATTTACCCACGCACGCTGCCCCACCCCATCCACATGCATACACACACGCATCACCATCGCCACATTTACACACAGGCACACGTGCACACATGCACAGACACTCCCCTCTCTCCCCCATTCATGACACGCACACACACACACACCCATTAACACACCCCTCTCCCCTTGTGGACGGCACTTACCTTTTCCAACAAGGTGCTCCTCTGCTAGGTGACAGGACCCAGCGCTCCCACTGCCGGCACCGCCACGCCAACAGAGGACTGCCACACAGAATTACTGGTTGTAATTGTGTGGGCGTCCTTTTCAGGTGTGGCGGTGCCCGCAGTGGAACCGTCTATGTGCTGCCGACCGCAGTGATGACTGCCAGCAGTGCAGATATCCACTGCTGGGCTTCCGGTGACCACGGCTGCGGAAGTCTTGGCAAAAGACTGCCACAGTCATAATGAGGTCCTCTTTGTTCATCTGTAAAAACCTCCCGGAATCCTTTACCTTGGAGACATGTGTGGTGATACTTTAGGTTTTAATCTCACTTATTCATGCTCAAATATAGAGATGTGAGTACAGAGTTGCGTTTTGGTGCTACCTATGGTAGGACTTTGAAAGCAATGATGATAATATGGTTCTCATAATGTAAGACTGTCTTACAACACTAAGTTGTAGACACAAAGGAGAAGAGGATAATTATGGTACATGAATGGCACAATGATTTGATAATTGATGAAGGATGGACAATGCCCACTTGGACATAATCTTGAATTACAACAGTGTAATCCTGCAATAATGTGCATGGACATATTCTCCATCATGCCATGATGTGGATTCTATAATTGTGTGAATGAATTTCAGTGTTGCATTATGTATCATTTAATGAACTGATTAGTTTTCATTTAAATCCTCATATACTGTGAATGTACTAAATCTCTTGTATGCACAGTATTCCAGATCCCAATTACGTATGTGGCACAATGTAAATTGCAGAAAACAAATGTAGTTTTTCTGTAATTCTGAAATAATGTGCATGGACATTAATTATCTTTCAATATGCCATGATATGTATCCTATAATTTAGAGACATGGTTTGAATGAATTTCAGTATTACAATACATATCAGTTAATTAACTGATTGACTTTTAGTTAAATTCTCATTTAATGTTAAAGCACTAATCATTTGTATGCACAGTATTTCTTTGTACATTACGTATGTGGCACAATATTGGTTGTGGAAAGCAAAGTATCTTATCTATGTTGAGCACATTGATACATCTCAATATAAATAATGCAAACCAATTGGCGCTCATTGTGTGAACAACACTGCTGAAACCTGTTATGGCAGGAAGTCAATAAAGGGCTGCCAGAATATAGATTCCTAAACTGTGTCGGTGCAGCTTCTAAGAACATATATATATATATATATATATATATAGTCACCAAATGGCCGCATACCAGACTGTGCGCTCTTACTGCCGTTGCTGATGTGGGAGTTAGCGACCAAACTCCCATAGAATTCTTCAACAAAATTTGAACGTTGCACTCCAGGAAATACTTTTGTCAGCTTTTTATCTTAAAGAAAAAGTGCTTCCACCCCCAACGTGTTTCGACCAACAAAGGTCTTGATCACAGGTAGCCATTGTCTCTATCCACCACACTTTATATAGTCTTCTCTTTCTAACACAGTTGTTGCATTCTGGGACATGTGGTTTTTCAATGTTATTTTACTGCATTTAATTTCATTTTTTACCAATTTTAATAATTCTTAATACTTATAACATTTCATAATACTTATCACATCCCTTATATAGCGTTCTCCTAACATTTTGTAATCCTTAACATGTCAAATCTTTCACCATATATTGCTTACATGCCTTATTTTTCCACTTTATTTTCATTTACATTTTACTTTATATTTTCTTGTATTTTTATCTCTTTTTGGACTACTTTTTTATTATTATTATTTCATCGTCAAAGCGAGAGGGAATTCAAAAACCAATTTTATATGTCCAAGATACCACCTGTTGACATACATACCTTTCCCTAACTTACTCACTTTATGTCCTCATATACAATGAATAATACACAATAATACACAAAAGCAAATACCTTTTTAATCTTTGCTCTTAATTGAAAACAATTCTAATCAATCTTTTTACGGCAAATTTCTATATAATAAAGAACTGGTCAATTTCTTGCTAGTATCGGGGGGCTTATATGTCTATCAACATGGATTCCGGAAATCCCACAGCACCGAATCCGTTCTCATTTCCTCTTCAGATACCATTCGTAGCTTGGTAGATGAGGGACAGGGTGTCTTTTTGGTATTGCTGGATTTATCAGCAGCATTTGATACCATCGTATCCTATATTCTGTTAGAACGACTATATCATACTGGTGTCAGGGATCAAGCCTTTAAGCTTCTTGAATCTTCCCTAACTAATATGTGGTCTACGGTAAGCAGTGGAGATTTCAGATCCCCTGCTTATCTTTTGCCATGTGGGGTCCTGCAGGGCTCGTCTCTTAGCCCTACTCTATTCAATGTTTATGTTGCCCCTTTGGCTGAATTCATACGCTCTTTTGGCTTCATCCCTACCTCCTACCTCCTACCTAGATGACACACAACTTATCATTCCTATCAATAAAAACGTGGAGGAAGTTGCGGCTCGTTTTAACGCCTGTATGTTAGCTGGAAATAGTTGGATGAAGGCCAACTGGCTAAAACTGAACTGTGAAAAAAACGAGATTCTCTGCTTTGGTATTAGCAGGGAACAGTGGTCTCCGAGCTGGTGGCCTAAAGTGTGTGGCACCCCCCCACTCCGGGTTCGACCTCAAGGAATTTAGAACTACTTTTAAATGGCCATTTATCTTTCAAACCCCAGGTCAACCAGACCGTTAAAACCTGTACGTGGATCTTGAAGAAACTGAAGAAAATGTTTCCCTATATTCAAAAACAATGGATAATCACAGCTACCCTGGCCCTTGTCCTGTCCAGATTGGATTACGGTAACGCCCTTTTGCTCAATCTGGACAAAGGATCCCTTAAAAAACTGCAGCTGATGCAGAACACAGTTGCCAGAATGTTACTGAACCTTCTACGATCAGCATTCTGCTAAGGATAGCCTTAAACATTTATACTGGCTCCCGGTAGCCCAACGGATCACTTTTAAAACTCTCTGTATCACCCATAAAGCCACCCATGGGATCGGACCTAAGTATCTGACGTCCAAATTACAGTGGTACAGACACGAAAGACTGCTGCGTTCTGCCAGCACCCATCAAATTCAAGTCCCCTGCACCAAAAGGTGAAGTGGGGTTATAAAGCCTTCACCATCGCAGCTGCAAAGAACTGGAATTTACTCCCTTTGGAACTTAGGAGACAGCACAACTACCTCACTTTCAGAAAATGGGTCAAGACCTGGCTTTTTCCAGATAAGTCTGGACCCTGATTCTTCTTTCCTGCAGAGTTTGCACAGTCTCACCTTAGTCAGAGCTTCAATGCCTTCGGGCCGGAACGTGCTTTATAAATACACTATACATACATACATAATTATGGTAATGGACGACAATATTGTTACCATATATCCTCAGTGTTGTTAAAACTGTGATTTTCCTAGGCGCCAATATATACAATCTATAAAAAAAATTCTCTTTTCTTTTTCATTCTCTATCAATTTATATATATCTTGAAGAAATTACTGAATAGTTTTTCCAGTTGTTTATCCCTTCTACTTATTCTTCATTCATTTCCTCATAAGTGTGCAAAAAGTTCTTCATCGGCATTACAACCAAATGGAATCTTAGTCCTTAATTTAATAAGATATCTGGATTTTAAACGATGCAATTTTAATGTTCTATTGCCCCCTCTTTCATTGTCGGGGACATGAGCTACTCCAAAATAACGCATTGCCTGCCAATGTTTTTCATGACACTGCCTTTTATGTTTCAGCATCGCGTAACTCAAATCATTGTTGTTAACAGCTCTGATATGCTCTAATATTCGTTTTTTCAATTTGCAAATTGTACTTCCTAAATATTTTAAACCACACCCACATTTCAATACATGTACCACATAAGTTGTCTCACATGTTATTTTTTGGTTAATCTTCAATGTGTGTCCCATGGTATCTTTTACTACTTTTCTGTTCTCACCAATTTGACAGGCCTTACATTTCAAACACTTGAAAAATCACATCTTTTCTTTATTCAACCATGTTTGAGGTACTTCTTCAACAAAGTGACTTTTCACAAGCTGATCTTTTATAGAAGGTGCTTTCTTATAAGTAATCTTTGGTCCTGTTCCTACAAAGGATCCAATATCTGAATCATTGCGTATTAAATTCCAATGTTTTTTCAAAATCTTTGAAATTTCATTATGTTCTTTATTGTATGTCATTATCATTCTTATATCATGATCTTCTTTGATATGAGAGTTTTTTTGTACTTTCTTCATCAAGGTATGTTCTCTACATGTTTTTTGTGCTCTCACCATCCCGATTCTGATATGTTGTTGATTATATGCTCTTCTCATAAATTGATTTTTTACGTTCTCACATTGTTCTAACATCACAATATCTTCTCAGCAGTTTCGTCTTGCTCTTAAGAATTAAACATAAGGTATACTTTTCAATAAACTTTGTGTATGAAAGCTCGTACCATGTAGGAGGCTGTTTGTTGAGGTAGGTTTTCGATACATAGTTGTATGGAAAGTTTGATTATGAACATAAACTTTGATATAAAAAAATGCTGTCTCCTTCCTGTTTGTTTTGTATGTGAATTTTAAGCCAATCTCATTAGTATTCAAGATCTCAAAATATTCCTGAAATTCACTCTCTGTTACCTTCCAAATAATGAACAAATCATCAATAACTCTTAGCTATAATAGTATTTTCTCCATATATTGGTTTTTATCCTCACTCCAAGCCACTTCCCTCTCCCACCAACCCATGGTGAGGTTGGCATAGCTTGGAGAGAAGGAAACTCCCATAGCTGTACCTTGTGTTTGCAAAAATAGCTGATGACTTAACATGAAGATATTATTGTTGAGACACATCTCAATCATAGTCAACAACATCTTTGAGTGCTGTAGTTCTTGAATATTACGCTGTCTCAGAAAATAATCTATAGCCTTCAGACACACTTCATGTATAATGGATGTAGACAAAGATACCACATCCACTGTTACCAATAAATATTAATCCTGCCAAGTGATATCTGTAAGTATTCTTAAAAAATCACCTGTGTCTTTAACATAGGAACTCAATGTTGGTACCATGGGTGCCAAATAATAATCAATGTAGGATGATATGTTCTCATATAGGGTACCGCAACTTGAAATAATGGGTCTATCTGGTGGATTTTTTAATGTCTTGTGTATCTTAGCCAAGAAATAGATTGTTGGAATAACTGGAAATTCATTATATAGATAATGATATTCATTTTCATTAATCAAATTCTCATCTCGCCAATGTTTTAACATATATTCCAATTTTTTAATCAGATCATCAATAGGATTCTTTTTCAATCTTTGATAATTACTCTTATTGTTCAATTGTCTATATGCCTCACATTTGTAGTCTGGTGTATTCATAATAACCATATTTCCTCCCTTATCCTCTGTTTTTATTTCTATTGTTTTGACCGATTTAAGATGTCCCCGGGCTTGTCTTTTATCTATTGTTAAATTTTCCTTTCTACCCTCCTGATATTTCTTTTTTAGTTTGTCTAGATCTTTCACAACTAATTCATGAAAAATATCAATTTTATTAACATGATTTCAAATTGGATACAACTTGGATTTTGCTTTCAAAGAGCTATATTGATGTTGATCAGTTCTGATTTCCAACATTTCCAAAATTTGACTTTCTGAAAATTCTTCTTCATTTAAATTATGTATGAGATCATAGCATGTTTTTAGATCCTGTATCTGTTCAATATTCAAATCAGTGTCCTTAATTCTCTTTTGTCCTTCATGGTCTTTTCTCACATCCTTATTAGCAAAAAACTTTTTCAATTTCAGTTTTCTCACAAATTTGTATATGTCAATTCGCAAATTCTGCATAGTCAAAATGTATCTCTGGACAGAAGGACAGGCCTTTATTTACTACCTTCCTTTTTTTCTGTCGTTAACTCATAATTCGATAGATAGAGCCAATGCCTACCTGTGATCAAGACCTTTGTTGGTCGAAACGCATCGGGGTGGAAGGACTTTTTCTTTCAAATAAAAAGCTGACACAAGGATTTCCTGGAGTGCGATGTTCAAATTTTGTTGAAGAAAGATATTATATACATGTAGATATATATATATCAATAGATATACATATTCACTTTAAAAAAAACAAAGGTTAAAAGGGCGTTATAGTTAGGTCCTGAGTTTACTCGCACAAAACCAGAGAAATTCCGCAGTTACAGTTATTTCAAGTAGCTATAACTCGCAACCTAAGGTAACTATCGGTCTGTATGGTGAGTCTGAAGGCCCCCGCAGTCTCAGCCAGCTCTCCACCTCCTGCGGGAGCTAGCATTGGTTTTTGCAGACAGGAGCTGCTAAATATGCAGCTTTCTGTCTGCAAAAGCAATTGTTTCCTCTGTTTTCCTGCCTGCATGCCTGCGAGCAGGGAAACAGAGGAAACCTCAGCTCCCAGCAAGCGGGAGCTGTTCAACAGCTCTCACATGCTGGGAGCGGCGTGTTAGCTCTGTCAAAGCTCCCGCCAAGTCAGAACAAAAAGCTATATTCCAGGGGTCGGCACCCTGGGACATAACAGGAGCTGGCCTTAGAGGGTGGCAGTCACCAGGGCCATCTCAAGGGGAGCCGCACTGCCCCGCTCCAGTGTTGTATTTGACCCGGGGAGATGGTGGTCTCTGGGGCCAGAGGTCCCCAACAGTCCCCCTTCATTCTTTTATTTCAACTTCAGGGAGGTGTTGGTCCCCGGGGCTGCAGGCAGGTCGTGCGGCTCCCCGGGCATGCAATTCAGTATTTACCCTGGGGAAGTGGCGGGGCCTGGGGCTGCAGGGGAGGAGGCATCATGCCCCCGCATTAATTGAAAGTTAGCTCCTGGGAGGTGGTGGTCCTTACGGCTGCGGTAGGTGGGCGGGCTTACGGCCCGCCTCGTATATAATCAAAATAGCCCTGGGGAGGGGGTGGTCCCCAGGGCATGGGGGAATCCACAGGACCCCCTTATAATTAAACCATTTTGTCCCAAGGAGGTGGTGGTCTCCAGAGTGCGGGGCTGCGTGCCCCCCCCACATACCATTGGGCTGAAGCCCCAGGAGGTGGTGGTCCCCAGGACATCAATAAGCACGGGGTCGTGTGCCCCTCCTTTTTTTTTACATGCCCCCTGGACCTGGCCCAGTCTGGGGCTTTATTATAACAAACGCAGTAGACCACGTTTGTTTTTTCTTTGATTTTTGCCACAGACTTGTGATCCCCATAATGAATTTTCATAATTTTTTTAAATAAAATACTTTCTTTGTCCTCGGGGTTCCCTCTGGGACCCCAGAACCTGAGCTAAGGGGTCAGGATGTTCATACCCAGTCCCCTTTTCTTATTTTTGTACCTTTTTTTCAGGGACTCGGCTGAAGCCAAGTGCCAAGATGGCTGCCAAGACTTCGTAGTTGAAGTGTTGATAGCCAATTAGATGTTAGCACGGGATCAGGAGGGCTCGCGAAGCCTTTGCACCTCTAGATATCTATATTTCTTTTCTTTTAATATCTCAAAATCTACTAAGTGGATATATACCAAACAACAACAAGCATTTGCCATGCAATAGGTCTTGCATTTTTTTGAGATAGAGCTATTGGTGCTGCAAATGCAAAACTGGACTTTTCTTGCCACATAAATTGGTCAACCCTGCTGCATAATTTGGTCCTCTCTGCCACCACATACTTCCAGTGGCCCTGCATATAACTAAAGTCCTTCAATTTACCTTCTTCTTATATCTGCAGCAAAAATGAAAATGTTACCATTATTTGTTATATATTTTGATTTTATTATTTTAGGGTTCCCACCAACCTAGTGTGGTGACTCAGAGATGACAGAAAGACAGGCAGAGCACATTGTGCAGTGAGTTATGGGCATAAATGTTTTGTAAAAAGGAATGCATGGCAAAACGTTATAGTGTGAGTTGGCAAGTGCAGAGAATATTGTAGTGTCTTGACTGTAATGCTCAGAACAGCCCCTTAAGGCCACCACTATAAAAATAACATTTGTAAGAAACATGGTCATGCAACCATACAGTCAGCCCCTAAAGGGCATAACAACATGAAAACAGAATAGCAGAAAGTAATTCATTGTAACCATATATGTAATCCTTAGAGAACGTAGTGCCTTGCACATTTTCAGGCCTACTGCAATACTATTACAGACAAGGCCCTTAAAACACAAATTACTCCCAGCTGTAAAACTAAAGTTCCAGCCTGAAAGGGCTTAAAAAGACATTGAATGGTGGGAGAGGTTACTATTTTGGGGTCCCCCAACCTAGTGTTGGGACACAAAGATGACCTAGACAGAAAAAGCACATTGTGCTGAATGGTTTAGGTATGGGTCCCATTGTCGTAGGACCACCACAGGCTCAGTTATGAGCAAAAATGTTTTAAAAAAGAAATGCCCCGCAAAGCATTATGTGGCGAGTTTCCAGAGTGCATTAAAAATTATAATATTGGTTCGCCACTGTGCCAGGAGAGCCACTTTGAGGATTTCTGTGTTTTTTATTTTTTAAATGCTCCAATTTGTATATTTTTCAACTGCTAAACTACGTAAGTCAGATTGAAGTCACCCTATTTGAAGCTTCACGTAGTTATGTAAAGCGCTCCTCTGATCTTCTTTGGCCTATATGAAACTTTACGTCCTCATGTAAAGTACTCCTACGACCAAGTTGTGCTATGTGGATCTTTACAAAAATATAATAAATAAATAAAAAAGAACCCCCCCCTGTAGCTTGCAGCCTTTGTGTGCAGACCCAACAAAGAAACAGCACGAAGCGGCGAGGCCAAGAAAGTAGTGCGCCACACTAAAGTATACAGCAGACTGTACAATAATCCATTTAACGGGGTCAGTCTCCAAGACGGTAAAAAAACAGTCCCCTGGACAAATGTAAAGCATTTACCTATGAAACCAAGAGAATTTTCAAAGACAGGCCAGGGAACAAATGAAAGTGCTGGAGGTAAGATGGGCGTGGTGCGAACCAGCAGATGTTGTTTACAACATGTTGAGATACAGCGCTTGCGCCCCTGCCTAGGCATGATCTAAAAAGGCTTCTTAATGGACCAAAAGCTACTTTTCTGCCAAATTTGGTGAAATTCTGTTCAGCAGATTGGGCTGTATTCATGTTCAAAATCCCTATGGGAATTATAATGGAAAATCCACTTTTTTTGATCCCCCCATTTTCTCAGCCCCCTCTTATGGATTCCCCTGAAAGTTTCCATGCACAAGACTCTCTAGAACACTTTTTTTGCACAGTTTTTCCATCAAAAGTTTTACTGCAAATATTAAATTGCTATCACCAAGGATGTTATCAAAGATGCCGTGAATGCTGTAATTTGTGGGGGTAGTTAGCAGTGCATGGCAAGGACACGAGTTATAGCTACCTTAGGGCGCGAGTTATTGTTACTTGAGATAACTCTAGAACTAGTGAATTTCTATTGTTTGGTACGGTTAAAACGTGAGCCTAAATAGAATGTCCTTGAAATCCTTTGGAAGCACATTTATACTCCATTTGCGATTAATTTGCATTTTTCTTTTACGCAAATTCAGCACAAAACAAACTCCATATCTATATTTTGACGTTAGACATGTCTAACGTTTAAATATTGGAGTTTGCACCACTTTCTAGATGCGTGAACCTACCTTGTATTAATGAGATGCAAGAGAGGCATTCCCATCTAAATAATGTTGCTAACCCCACAGCCCCATATTTATCCCCATGCTAACATGACACACAGGTGGGAGGAGGGGCTAAATAATGGTGCAAAGCTTGCTTTTCACCAATATTTAACGCATGGGTCAGACCAAGCGTTAGGGGACCTGTGGACACATTTCCATGGTTAAACACCATGGAATGGGTCAACAGGTGCCCTCCTCAAGCCCTAAGAACACCCCCACCCACACCAGAGGGACATCAGAGGATGGGGGACTCCAGCCCAGGTAAGTAGGGTAAGTAGAGGTAAGTATTTCTTTAAAAAAAAATTAAAGTGCCACCGGGGGGCCCAGCTTTGGGCACCCTGCATGGCACAGGGTACTATGACCATGCCCAGGGAACGTTTGTCCCTTGTGCTGGCCATTGGGGTGGTAGGCATGACTCCTGTCTTTTCTTAGACAGGAGTCATGTGGTATGGATGGTTTTGCATCAGAAAATCATGCTAGGCCGCTTAGAGGCATTTTTTTTGCCTCAAACCAGGGTAATGTCATTTTCTCCCATACCACCACCCCCACCCGGCTAAAGACATTTTTTTTGCGTACGTTAGCGCTCCCTTTGCACCGACTTGTGCCATTCCATAAATATGGCGCTGGGCTGGCGCTCAGGAATGGTACAAGCCGGTGCTAAACATTTTGAAGCAAAACTGCATTAGTGCAGTTTTGCATCAAAAAGTATAAATATGCCCCTTGGGTTTTTAAGTTGATATCTATGTTTTCTATGTGTTATTTCCTAACTATAATGTCCCCCTAACCTTTGTTTTTTTCAGTGAATTTTCATGGCTGTTTCACATATAAAAATTTTAATTACTATACCTTAATCCAACCACCAAAAATCTATTCTATAATGTTTCAGAAATTAAAGAAAATACAAATTTGTATTTATAGGGATGATAAGGCTCCATGAACACTCCAGATCTCGTACTGAGATCTGATTGGCTGGCAACACTTTAACAAGGAAGTGTTGGCAGCCATGTGAACCCGAGTCCCAGAGAAAAAGTAAAAAAAAATAAGAAAAGGAGCCAGGGTAGGGACACCCTGACCCCTTAGCTCTTGGGTCCCAGAGAGACCCCCGGGGCTTAAAAAGCATTTTTATAGAAATAAAATTTGCCACAGATCTGTGGATACTCCGGAAATTAAAAAAACACAAGTGTGGTGTCCTGCCAGGTCCTGGGTGCAATTAAATTTTGTATGGTCCTGCAGCCCTGGGGACTGACAGCTCCCCAGAGAATTAATCAAATGTAAAGCAGGGGGGCCCTTTGGCCCTCCCCCCTGCAGCCCCGGGGACCACCACCTCATTGTGGCTTTAAATTAATAAGATGAGGGTGGCTGCCAGGCTCCCCACCACAGCCCTAGGGACCACCACCTCCCTGGGTCTTTTATCAAAATGAATGTGGGGGGGATGCCTAGCCCCCCACAGCCCCGGGGACCGCCACCTCCCTGGGGTGTTACACAAATATAAGGTGGGGCTCCTGAAGCCCCGGGGCCACCCCCTCCCTGGGGATTTAACCTAATATGAAGCGGGGGGATGTGTGCCCCAGGGACCACCACTGCCCAGGGGATTTAAGCTCATATGATTCAGAGGGCCGTGCTCCCCATAGCCCCAGGAACCATCACCTCTCTGGGCTTTAATCTAATAGGATGTGGGGGTTGCACATCTCCCTCACAGCCCTGAGGATGACCAGCTCCCCGGGGCTACAATTAAAGAGTAAAGGGGGTGTGTCACTGACCCCCGTCCCTGGGGACCACCACCTTCCTGGGGCAATGCTTGTTGGAAGGGGGCCCCCCACATGGAGCCAATAATGGCCCTGGGGCCCGCCACCTCCTAGAGCTGGCTCCTGCTATGTCCGGGAATGCCCACCAGCAGGACATAAATGTCTGCTTTCTGACAGCGGGAGCAAATATGCATGCAAGGAAACAGTTGAAAACATTGCTACAACAAGCAGGGAGCTCCTATTTAAAGCAGCTCCCTGCTTCTGGTGGCAATGCCGGCTCACGTAGGGCGTTTGGAGCCAGCTAGAACCGCAGAGGTCTTCATGCTGCCCTGTGGTGCTGTCACTCTTCTTCCCATAAAGAGATGGAAGAGAAAGAGAGAAAAATTGTCATTGCAATGGTCTCTCCATACTTCAAAGAGTAAGACTAGCAAAATGTTTAGTACAAATGTTAAAGTTACGGTTGGATGTAGAGCGGAACACAGTCACTTCTGGCCAATTGGTCAAGTTTCTGTGCAGTTACTCAGTAGGCTTAAGGTTTGAATCCTAGTGATGGAGCATTCACATTTCTTTCCAACAACATGCTTGGGTTGACTGTCATAGTTATGTCTGAAAGCATCCCAGTAAGGAATCACCTATGGCCAAAAGGTTAAGGTCACAGACTCCTGCACTGAAAATTGAGGGTTCTCTTCCTGGTATGTCTGTGATCATTTTCCTTCTTTATTTTCTTTTGAACTTCAAAAGTTTAAGGTTCATACTGAAAGGTGATCTCACTCTTTTTAATTGAAAAATAAATATTTATTTTCAATTTGTCCAGATATATCTCACACTTAGTGTATCATTCATCAAAGCCTAAAAAATGCTCTATCTATCTCCCTCTCTTTCTCTCTCTTAATTTCTCTTCTTCAATCTCTTTCTCCCACTCACACACCCTCTCAGACCCTTTCGGACGCACTCACAAACCCACTCAGGCACTCACGCACCCACTCACAGACCCACTCAGACCCTATTGCACCCACTCACAGACTCACTCAGACCCTGTTGCACCCACTCTCAGACCCACTCAGACTCTCACACATTCACTCACAGACTCACTGAAACCCTCATGCACCCACTTGCAGACCCACACGACACTGGCACACCGACTAAGACACTGACCCACTCGCTCTCACACCCAGACAGACACTCTCACAGCCACTCTCACACCAGATACACCCTCTCTCACCTATTCGCACACCAAGAGAGACAGGCTGTAGCCAACTCTTGGCTTGCATGGCCAAAGGACTGTGCACAGCTTGGTGTTGGATGGTTAGGGGGGTTTGTCGCATGGTCTGGCTCCAGGCCTGGCCTTGCAGCCAATCCCTGCCGTGCATGGCTGAAGGCCATGCACAATGCAAGGCTGGGTGCTTATCATGGGTTGACCTGCTGACAGACCCTGCGGCCTTTAGCTATGTGCGTTGGTGGTTAGTTTAACGTATAATAATGTAAATTACTATACGTTTAAAAAAAACAGCAAATCACTGAAAAAAACAAAGGCTACAGGGACATTATAGTTAGGAAATAGAATTAAAAAAACATAGAAATTCACTTAAAAAACAAAGGTTACAGGGACGTTATAGTTAGGCTCACATTTTAAACATACCACACTATAGAATTCACCTGATATAGTAAGAGTTATCTCGAGTAACTATAACTTGTGCTGTAAGGTAACTATAACTCGTTCCCTCGCTATGCACTGCTAATTACACCACAAATCACAGCACTCATGACATCTTTGATAACATAATTGACAATATAAATGAAATATTTGCAGTAAAATCTTTGACGAAAAAACTGTGCATGGCGGGGCATAAGTTTGCAGTTACCTTAGGGCACGAGTTACAGTTACTTGAGATAACTCTAACAGGTTTGGTACATTTAAAATCACATTCTTCACAAATCTTTGTTGGACATACCAGCAGCACCCAGGCCAAAGGCTCTTGTCCACATCTGTAGGAGGCTGGACTGGCTTGTACTGAGTACCAAGGGGTACTTGCACCTTGCACCAGGCCCAGTTATCCCTTATTAGTGTATAGGGTGTCTAGCAGCATAGGCTGATAGATAATGGTAGCTTAGCAGAGCAGCTTAGGCTGAACTAGGAGACGTGTGAAGCTACTACAGTACCACAAGTGTCACTTGCACAATATCATAAGAAAACACAATACACAGTTATACTAAAAATAAAGGTACTTTATTTTTATGACAATATGCCAAAGTATCTTAGAGTGTACCCTCAGTGAGAGGATAGGAAATATACACAAGATATATATACACAATAGCAAAAATATGCAGTATAGTCTTAGAAAACAGTGCAAACAATGTATAGTTACAATAGGATGCAATGGGGAAACATAGGGATAGGGGCAACACAAACCATATACTCCAAAAGTGGAATGCGAACCACGAATGGACCCCAAACCTATGTGACCTTGTAGAGGGTCGCTGGGACTATTAGAAAATAGTGAGAGTTAGAAAAATAACCCTCCCCAAGACCCTGAAAAGTGAGTGAAAAGTGCACTAAAGTTCCCCTAAGGACAAAGAAGTCGTGTTAGAGGAATAATGCAGGAAAGACACAAACCAGCAATGCAACAACTGTGGATTTCCAATCTAGGATACCTGTGGAACAAGGGGACCAAGTCCAAAAGTCACAAGCAAGTCGGAGATGGGCATATGCCCAGGAAATGCCAGCTGCGGGTGCAAAGAAGCTTCTACTGGACAGAAGAAGCTGAGGTTTCTGCAGGAACGAAAAGGGCTAGAGACTTCCCCTTTGGTGGACGGATCCCTCTCGCCGTGGAGAGTTGTGCAAAAGTGTTTTCCCACCGAAAAAACGCCAACAAGCCTTGCTAGCTGCAAACCGTGCGGTTAGCGTTTTTGGACGCTGCTGTGGCCCTGGAGGGACCAGGAGGTCGCAAATTGGACCAGGAGAGAGAGGGGACGTCGAGCAAGACAAGGAGCCCTCTCAGCAGCAGGTAGCACCCGGAGAAATGCCAGAAACAGGCACTACGAGGATGCGTGAAACGGTGCTCACCCGAAGTTACACAAAGGAGTCCCACGTCGCCGGAGACCAACTTAGAAAGTCGTGCAATGCAGGTTAGAGTGCCGTGGACCCAGGCTTGGCTGTGCACAAAGGATTTCAGCCGGAAGTGCACAGGGGCCGGAGTAGCTGCAAAAGTCGCGGTTCCCAGCAATGCAGCCCAGCGAGGTGAGGCAAGGACTTACCTCCACCAAACTTGGACTGAAGAGTCACTGGACTGTGGGGGTCACTTGGACAGAGTCGCTGGATTCGAGGGACCTCGCTCGTCATGCTGAGAGGAGACCCAAGGGACCGGTAATGCAGCTTTTTGGTGCCTGCGGTTGCAGGGGGAAGATTCCGTCGACCCACGGGAGATTTCTTCGGAGCTTCTGGTGCAGAGAGGAGGCAGACTACCCCCACAGCATGCACAAGCAGGAAAACAGTCGAGAAGGTGGCAGGATCAGCGTTACAGAGTTGCAGTAGTCGTCTTTGCTACTATGTTGCAGGTTTGCAGGCTTCCAGCGCGGTCAGCAGTCGATTCCTTGGCAGAAGGTGAAGAGAGAGATGCAGAGGAACTCGGATGAGCTCTTGCATTCGTTATCTAAAGTTTCCCCAGAGACAGAGACCCTAAATAGCCAGAAAAGAGGGTTTGGCTACCTAGGAGAGAGGATAGGCTAGCAACACCTGAAGGAGCCTATCACAAGGAGTCTCTGACGTCACCTGGTGGCACTGGCCACTCAGAGCAGTCCAGTGTGCCAGCAGCACCTCTGTTTCCAAGATGGCAGAGGTCTGGAGCACACTGGAGGAGCTCTGGACACCTCCCAGGGGAGGTGCAGGTCAGGGGAGTGGTCACTCCCCTTTCCTTTGTCCAGTTTCGCGCCAGAGCAGGGCTAAGGGGTCCCCTGAACCGGTGTAGACTGGCTTATGCAGAATTGGGCACCTCTGTGCCCAACAAAGCATTTCCAGAGGCTGGGGGAGGCTACTCCTCCCCTGCCTTCACACCATTTTCCAAAGGGAGAGGGTGTAACACACTCTCTCAGAGGAAGTCCTTTGTTCTGCCATCCTGGGCCAGGCCTGGCTGGACCCCAGGAGGGCAGATGCCTGTCTGAGGGGTTGGCAGCAGCAGCAGCTGCAGTGAAACCCCAGGAAGGGCAGTTTGGCAGTACCAGGGTCTGTGCTACAGACCACTGGGATCATGGGATTGTGCCAACTATGCCAGGATGGCATAGAGGGGGCAATTCCATGATCATAGACATGTTACATGGCCATATTCGGAGTTACCATTGTGAAGCTACATATAGGTAGTGACCTATATGTAGTGCACGCGTGTAATGGTGTCCCCGCACTCACAAAGTTCAGGGAATTGGCTCTGAACAATGTGGGGGCACCTTGGCTAGTGCCAGGGTGCCCTCACACTAAGTAACTTTGCACCTAACCTTTACCAGGTAAAGGTTAGACATATAGGTGACTTATAAGTTACTTAAGTGCAGTGTAAAATGGCTGTGAAATAACGTGGACGTTATTTCACTCAGGCTGCAGTGGCAGGCCTGTGTAAGAATTGTCAGAGCTCCCTATGGGTGGCAAAAGAAATGCTGCAGCCCATAGGGATCTCCTGGAACCCCAATACCCTGGGTACCTCAGTACCATATACTAGGGAATTATAAGGGTGTTCCAGTAAGCCAATGTAAATTGGTAAAATTGGTCACTAGCCTGTTAGTGACAATTTGAAAGAAATGAGAGAGCATAACCACTGAGGTTCTGGTTAGCAGAGCCTCAGTGAGACAGTTAGGCACCACACAGGGAACACATACATATAGGCCACAAACTTATGAGCACTGGGGTCCTGACTAGCAGGGTCCCAGTGACACATAACAAACATACTGAAAACATAGGGTTTTCACTATGAGCACTGGGCCCTGGCTAGCAGGATCCCAGTGAGACAGTGAAAACACCCTGACATACACTCACAAACAGGCCAAAAGTGGGGGTAACAAGGCTAGAAAGAGGCTACTTTCTCACACAACCCCCCCCCCCCCAAACGAAGGACAATAAGGCTAACCTTGGCCAGGTGAGACTTTATTGTCTAAGTGGTGATAAGTAGAGAGTAGCTCTGCAATAGACTGGTTACTCCCTTTATCATCCACTATATGGTTACTTCCCTGTGGGGATGTAAACCACCCTGTTTGAAGTTTTTTAGCTAAGCAACAATGTGAAGATGCATTTTCAGAGTTTCTATCAGTAAGTTTTAGTTTAGAGCAGTGGGAATTGTCCACTGAACCTATTTGTAATGATGGAAATGCCAGACAGGGATGCTGTCTCAGTAAAGCCATAGCTGGGCAAAAACTTTGTCCATATGGCTGGAAGAGAGAACAGGGATGCTGTTTCTCTTGAGTTGGAGCAGGGCAGGGATGCTGTCCTATGAGCTCCACACTAGGGCAGGGATGCTGTCCTAAGTGTTGTGAGGCAGTGCAGGGTTTCTGCACTAAAGTTTCTCTGGGAGGGTTGGAGGGATGCTCCATGTTAACAAAAATGGTGCTGTTTTTCTCACCAATGTTAGTTATCCCACAGAGAGGTACTTCTACCTCAGGGAGTCTAGCTTTGCCAGCTGATGATTCCCTTGGAACAGGTGCCACCCCAGGAGAGGTTTCTCCCACCACAGGAATGGTATCCTGAATGGTAGGGTGGTTAGGGGATACTGTGATGCCCTTTTTACCTGTTGATGGAGAGGGATCCTGAGTTTTCAGGCCTTCTCTCCTTTGCTTTTTCATTTCAGTAGAAATGAGAGGGAACAATTCCTCAGGGATGCCCAGCATGGCTGAATGGGCATAAAACTCTACATCAGCCCAACCTGAGGCCTCTAGGTCATTACCTAAGAGACAGTCTACAGGTAAGCTAGGTGATACCACCACCTGCTTAGGGCCAGTAACTCCACCCCAACTAAACTGAATTATAGCTAAGGGAAGAAACTTAGTGGAGTTATGGACATCAATAATTTTATACTGTTGTCCAATGATGTGTTGTTCAGGAGCCACTAGGTTTTCAGTCACCAAAGTGATACTGGCACCTGTGTCCCTGTAGGCCAAGGCCTCAACACCATTTATTGAAACTGTCTGCCTGTACTTATCCATTGTAAGGGGACAAGCAGCCAGTGTGGCAAGGCCAATGCCACTAGGTGTGACAGAAACTGTCTTGGGATTGACTACCCCAGTTTCTACTATGGACCCATAAGTGAACCCAACTACACCCTTAACTTGACTGTTGCCTGCAGTCCCACGACTAGTACCACTACTGCTAGGGGCACTAGAGCTTGATGTATTAGTGGTGGTAGGCTCAGGGGGTTTACCTGGACAGGACTTATCCCCTGGCCTATGGCCTCTATATTTACACACAAAGCACCAAGGCTTTTTAAATTGTGTAGGTTGAGAAGAAGAGGAAGAATTTGTTTTATCCCCACCGCCTGAAGAGTGTTTAAGATTTGAAGTGGGATCTTTGGTTTTACCCTTATCCCCATGCTTATCTTGAGATTTTTCACCATCTTTCTTCTTAGTGTTCTCTTTGTCACCCCCTGTATGAACTTTTCTGTTCACCCTTGTTCTGACCCATTTGTCTGCCTTCTTTCCCAATTCTTGGGGAGAGGTCAGATCAGAGTCCACCAAGTACTGGTGCAACAAATCAGACACACAATTATTAAGAATATGCTCTTTCAGGATCAAGTAATACAGGCTGTCATAATCAGTAACTTTACTGCCATGTAACCACTCCTCCAAGGCCTTCACTGAATGGTCAATGAAATCAACCCAGTCTTGTGAAGACTCCTTTTTGGTCTCTCTGAACTTTATCCTGTATTGTTCAGTGGTTAAGCCATAACCATCCAGGAGTGCATTCTTAAGTACTGTAAAATTATTGCCATCATTTTCTTTCACAGTAAGGAGCCTATCCCTACCTTTTCCACTAAATGATAGCCATAGGATAGCAGCCCACTGCCTTTGAGGGACATCCTGTACAACACAGGCCCTCTCAAGTGCAGCAAACCACTTGTTAATGTCATCCCCCTCCTTATAAGGGGGAACTATCTTGTGCAGATTCCTGGAATCATGCTCTTTTGCAGGATGACTATGGGGAATACTGCTGCTGCCACCATGGGTATCTAAACCCAACTTCTGTCTTTCCTTCTCTAGTTCAAAAGACTGTCTATCCAAATCCAGCTGTTCCTTTTTAAGCTTCAGTCTGGTTTGTTCCACCCTCAACTTATTGAGTTCCCTCTCTAACATTCTGTCATCAGGGTTGGTGGGAGGGACATTCCTAGATACAGAGGTATGATGGGAATGAACAGAAGGAGACCTGTCCCTTACAGAGGCCACCCTAACAGCTTGGCTGACAGTGTAATGTGAGAGCACATCATCTGTATGATGTGACTCCACCTCAGTACCAACTATGCTAGACTGTCTTGTAATGGGAAGGCTAAGAAGTTTCTTTCCTGAACCTTTTCCTGGGGGAGTCCCTGGATCAGATTGGGAACCATTAGCTACTTTTTCAACAGATGAGGCACTTATAGCCTTATCTTGTTCTCTAAGCATGTTAATTAACAATTCCAAGAAAGGATTCTTCCCTACACTCAAACCTCTCTCTATGCAGAGACTCCTTGCTCCTTTCCAGCTAAGGTGATCATATGCAAGTTTGGACAGATCAACATTTTGGCCTGTGCCAGACATTTTTAGAGAGAGTTAAAGTGATAGAAAAAGAGAAAAAAGATTTCAGAACTTTTTAGAAAGACAGAAAAAAAACGTTTTAAACTTTTAAGAACTTTTTGAAAGTTTAGAAGTACTTTTCAGCACTTAGAAAAGAGTGAAAAGAGGAAATGCAAAACTTTTTGGCTATGTGTATATAGACTGACCTTGTTTTGTATATTTTTCTCTTATGAAAAGTACAATGACAAGAGTGGTAAGTAGTCTCAAAGCACTTATCCCACCGCTGCACAACCAATGTAGGAGGCTGGACTGGCTTGTAGTGAGTACCAAGGGGTACTTGCACCTTGCACCAGGCCCAGTTATCCCTTATTAGTGTATAGGGTGTCTAGCAGCTTAGGCTGATAGATAATGGTAGCTTAGCAGAGCAGCTTAGGCTGAACTAGGAGATGTGTGAAGCTACTACAGTACCACAAGTGTCACTTGCACAATATCATAAGAAAACACAATACACAGTTATACTAAAAATAAAGGTACTTTATTTTTATGACAATATGCCAAAGTATCTTAGAGTGTACCCTCAGTGAGAGGATAGGAAATATACACAAGATATATATACACAATAGCAAAAATATGCAGTATAGTCTTAGAAAACAGTGCAAACAATGTATAGTTACAATAGGATGCAATGGGGAAACATAGGGATAGGGGCAACACAAACCATATACTCCAAAAGTGGAATGCGAACCACGAGTGGACCCCAAACCTATGTGACCTTGTAGAGGGTCGCTGGGACTATTAGAAAATAGTGAGAGTTAGAAAAATAACCCTCCCCAAGACCCTGAAAAGTGAGTGCAAAGTGCACTAAAGTTCCCCTAAGGACAAAGAAGTTGTGTTAGAGGAATAATGCAGGAAAGACACAAACCAGCAATGCAACAACTGTGGATTTCCAATCTAGGATACCTGTGGAACAAGGGGACCAAGTCCAAAAGTCACAAGCAAGTCGGAGATGGGCATATGCCCAGGAAATGCCAGCTGCGGGTGCAAAGAAGCTTCTACTGGACAGAAGAAGCTGAGGTTTCTGCAGGAACGAAAAGGGCTAGAGACTTCCCCTTTGGTGGACGGATCCCTCTCGCCGTGGAGAGTCGTGCAAAAGTGTTCGCGGTTCCCAGCAATGCAGGCCAGCGAGGTGAGGCAAGGACTTACCTCCACCAAACTTGGACTGAAGAGTCACTGGACTGTGGGGGTCACTTGGACAGAGTCGCTGAATTCGAGGGACCTCGCTCGTCGTGCTGAGAGGAGACCCAAGGGACCGGTAATGCAGCTTTTTGGTGCCTGCGGTTGCAGGGGGAAGATTCCGTCGACCCACGGGAGATTTCTTCGGAGCTTCTGGTGCAGAGAGGAGGCAGACTACCCCCACAGCATGCACAAGCAGGAAAACAGTCGAGAAGGCGGCAGGATCAGCGTTACAGAGTTGCAGTAGTCGTCTTTGCTACTATGTTGCAGGTTTGCAGGCTTCCAGCTCGGTCAGCAGTCGATTCCTTGGCAGAAGGTGAAGAGAGAGATGCAGAGGAACTCATATGAGCTCTTGCATTCATTATCTAAAGTTTCCCCAGAGACAGAGACCCTAAATAGCCAGAAAAGAGGGTTTGGCTACCTAGGAGAGAGGATAGGCTAGCAACACCTGAAGGAGCCTATCACAAGGAGTCTCTGACGTCACCTGGTGGCACTGGCCACTCAGAGCAGTCCAGTGTGCCAGCAGCACCTCTGTTTCCAAGATGGCAGAGGTCTGGAGCACACTGGAGGAGCTCTGGACACCTCCCAGGGGAGGTGCAGGTCAGGGGAGTGGTCACTCCCCTTTCCTTTGTCCAGTTTTGCGCCAGAGCAGGGCTAAGGGGTCCCCTGAACCGGTGTAGACTGGCTTATGCAGAATTGGGCACCTCTGTGCCCAACAAAGCATTTCCAGAGGCTGGGGGAGGCTACTCCTCCCCTGCCTTCACACCATTTTCCAAAGGGAGAGGGTGTAACACACTCTCTCAGAGGAAGTTCTTTGTTCTGTCATCCTGGGCCAGGCCTGGCTGGACCCCAGGAGGGCAGATGCCTGTCTGAGGGGTTGGCAGCAGCAGCAGCTGCAGTGAAACCCCAGGAAGGGCAGTTTGGCTGTACCAGGGTCTGTGCTACAGACCACTGGGATCATGGGATTGTGCCAACTATGCCAGGATGGCATAGAGGGGACAATTCCATGATCATAGACATGTTACATGGCCATATTCGGAGTTACCATTGTGAAGCTACATATAGGTAGTGACCTATATGTAGTACACGCGTGTAATGGTGTCCCCGCACTCACAAAGTTCAGGGAATTGGCTCTGAACAATGTGGGGGCACCTTGGCTAGTGCCAGGGTGCCCTCACACTAAGTAACTTTGCACCTAACCTTTACCAGGTAAAGGTTAGACATATAGGTGACTTATAAGTTACTTAAGTGCAGTGTAAAATGGCTGTGAAATAACGTGGACGTTATTTCACTCAGGCTGCAGTGGCAGGCCTGTGTAAGAATTGTCAGAGCTCCCTATGGGTGGCAAAAGAAATGCTGCAGCCCATAGGGATCTCCTGGAACCCCAATACCCTGGGTACCTCAGTACCATATACTAGGGAATTATAAGGGTGTTCCAGTAAGCCAATGTAAATTGGTAAAATTGGTCACTAGCCTGTTAGTGACAATTTGAAAGAAATGAGAGAGCATAACCACTGAGGTTCTGGTTAGCAGAGCCTCAGTGAGACAGTTAGGCACCACACAGGGAACACATACATATAGCATGATAGATTCATGTCTATAATTCTTTTTTGTAGATTGATATGGAATTTACCTCGGTGCAACTTTATTTTGGATGCAACATAGAACTTAAGGTCGGTGTATGTATATTTGTGAGTTGTCTTACTTAATTGTTTGGATTTTATACTCTATACCTGATATGGACCTTATATAAGACTGATTGTTCTCCCCCCCTTTTTCTTTTTGGGATCTCGACAGGTTGCTCAATGGCCCTTTTTGGATATTTCGCTACTAAACTAACTAATTTTATTAAGGTATGTCACAGATGAGATGCCTTAATGGGATAACGACAGATTAGTTTAGGTTTTCCTTGATTTATTTATTTTATTTTACTTCTGCTTGTATAATCTCTAGTTTAGTTTTCTATATATTCTGGGTTTTGTTTTATAATCTCTACACAAAACCTGGATCTTTTTTCTGCCTTGCTCATAGGGCGTCTCACTCCATTTTGTCTTCTTTTGGTGACGTGCACATTCTTATTATATAAACCTATATGGTACATGACATGTATAATCAATAGTTAACTAAAGCTTTAATAACAGATGACTGATTCGTACATTTCACCCTCTTTTGAACGGGTATATATAAAAATTGTCGGTCTATACTGTTTTATCTTAACCACTAATAATTTTTTATGAATATCACAAAAGTCACATTATATCTTGCCCTGTTACATTGCACTATTGTCACTTTGGGTGCTGATATGGTCTCTGTTTTGACCAACGCTCGTTACCACATATGTAGACGCTATTATTTTGTCTATTTGCAGCCCTGATGAAGTCCTTAAGAGATTAACTTCTCATGGGATGAAACACGTGTTGGCTGTACTGTACTATACTTATGGAGAGTTCCATACATTGAGAATAAAATCTGGACTCTGAGATGAACATGAGTCGGTGATTGATTGACTAAGAAGACTGGATACATCAATAACTCCTAATTAGGAATATCATGAGTGCTCTGACACCTGTTCTTTAACACATACATATAGGCCACAAATTTATGAGCACTGGGGTCCTGACTAGCAGGGTCCCAGTGACACATAACAAACATACTGAAAACATAGGGTTTTCACTATGAGCACTGGGCCCTGGCTAGCAGGATCCCAGTGAGACAGTGAAAACACCCTGACATACACTCACAAACAGGCCAAAAGTGGAGGTAACAAGGCTAGAAAGAGGCTACTTTCTCACAACAATACACAGTAATAATAAAAATAAAGGTACTTTATTTTTATGACAATATGCCAAAGTATCTTAGAGTGTACCCTCAGTGAGAGGATAGGAAATATACACAAGATATATGTACACAATAGCAAAAATATGCAGTATAGTCTTAGAAAACAGTGCAAACAATGTATAGTTACAATAGGATGCAATGGGGAAACATAGGGATAGGGGCAACACAAACCATATACTCCAAAAGTGGAATGCGAACCACGAGTGGACCCCAAACCTATGTGACCCTGTAGAGGGTCGCTGGGACTATTAGAAAATAGTGAGAGTTAGAAAAATAGCCCTCCCCAAGACCCTGAAAAGTGAGTGCAAAGTGCACTGAAGTTCCCCAAAAGACAAAGAAGTCGTGATAGAGGAATAATGCAGGAAAGACACAAACCAACAATGCAACAACAGTGGATTTCCAATCTAGGGTACCTGTGGAACAAGGGGACCAAGTCCAAAAGTCACAAGCAAGTCGGAGATGGGCATATGCCCAGGAAATGCCAGCTGTGGATGCAAAGAAGCTTCTACTGGACAGAAGAAGCTGAGGTTTCTGCAGGAACGAAAAGGGCTAGAGACTTTTCCTTTGGTGGACGGATCCCTCTTGCCGTGAAGAGTTGTGCAAAAGTGTTTTCCTGCCGAAAGAGTGCCAACAAGCCTTGCTAGCTGCAAATTGTGCGGTTAGCATTTCTGGATGCTGCTGTGGCCCAGGAGGGACCAGGAGGTCGCAAATTGGACCAGGAGGTAGAGAGGACGTCGAGCAAGACAAGGAGCCCTCTTAGCAGCAGGTAGCACCCAGAGAAGTGCCAGAAACAGGCACTACAAGGATGCGTGAAACTGTGCTCACCCGAAGTTACACAAAGGAGTCCCACGTCGCCGGAGACCAACTTAGAAAGTCGTGCAATGCAGGTTAGAGTGCCGTGGACCCAGGCTTGGCTGTGCACAAAGGATTTCCGCCGGAAGTGCACAGGGGCCGGAGTAGCTGCAAAAGTCGCGGTTCCCAGCAATGCAGTCTAGTGAGGTGAGGCAAGGACTTACCTCCACCTAACTTGGTCTGAAGAGTCACTGGACTGTGGGAGTCATTTGGACAGAGTTGCTGGATTCAAGGGACCTCGCTCGTCGTGCTGAGAGGAGACCCAAGGGACTGGTAATGCAGCTTTTTGGTGCCTGCGGTTGCAGGGGGAAGATTCCGTCGACCCACTGGAGACTTCTTCGGAGCTTCTAGTGCAGAGAGGAGGCAGACTACCCCCACAGCATGCACCACCAGGAAAACAATCGAGAAGGCGGCAGGATCAGCGTTACAGAGTTGCAGTAGTCGTCTTAGCTACTTTGTTGCAGTTTTGCAGGTTTCCAGCGTGGTCAGCAGTCGATTCCTTGGCAGAAGGTGAAGAGAGAGATGCAGAGGAACTCTGATGAGCTCTTGCATTCGTTATCTGAAGTTTCCCCAGAGACAGAGACCCTAAATAGCCAGAAAAGAGGGTTTGGCTACCTAGGAGAGAGGATAGGCTACTAACACCTGAAGGAGCCTATCAGAAGGAGTCTCTGATGTCACCTGGTGGCACTGGCCACTCAGAGCAGTCCAGTGTGCCAGCAACACCTCTGTTTCCAAGATGGCAGAGGTCTGGAGCACACTGGAGGAGCTCTGGACACCTCCCAGGGGAGGTGCAGGTCAGGGGAGTGGTCACTCCCCTTTCCTTTGTCCAGTTTCACGCCAGAGCAGGGCTAAGGGGTCCCCTGAACCGGTGTAGACTGGCTTATGCAGAATTGGGCACATCTGTGCCCAAGAAAGCATTTCCAGAGGCTGGGGGAGGCTACCCCTCCCCTGCCTTCACACCATTTTCCAAAGGGAGAGGGTGTAACACCCTCTCTCAGAGGAGGTCCTTTGTTCTGCCATCCTGGGACAAGCCTGGCTTGACCCCAGGGGGGCAGAAACCTGTCTGAGGGGTTGGCAGCAGCAGCCGCTGCAGTGAAACCCCAGGAAAGGCAGTTTGGCAGTACCAGGATCTGTGCTACAGACCACTGGGATCATGGAATTGTGCCAACAATGCCAGGATGGCATAGAGGGGGCAATTCCATGATCTTAGACATGTTACATGGCCATATTCGGAGTTACCATTGTGAAGCTACATATAGGTAGTGACCTATATGTAGTGCACGCGTGTAATGGTGTCCCCGAACTCACAAAGTCCGGGGAATTGGCCCTGAACAATGTGGGGGCACCTTGGCTAGTGCCAGGGTGCCCTCACACTAAGTAACTTTGCACCTAACCTTTACCAGGTAAAGGTTAGACATATAGGTGACTTATAAGTTACTTAAGTGCAGTGTAAAATGGCTGTGAAATAACGTGGACGTTATTTCACTCAGGCTGCAGTGGCAGGCCTGTGTAAGAATTGTCAGAGCTCACTATGGGTGGCAAAAGAAATGCTGCAGCCCATAGGGATCTCCTGGAACCCCAATACCCTGGGTACCTCAGTACCATATACTAGGGAATTATAAGGGTGTTCCAGTAAGCCAATGTAAATTGGTAAAATTGGTCACTAGCCTGTTAGTGACAATTTGAAAGAAGTGAGAGAGCATAACCACTGAGGTTCTGATTAGCAGAGCCTCAGTGAGACAGTTAGTCACTACACAGGTAACACATTCAGGCACACTTATGAGCACTAGGGCCCTGGAGAACAGGGTCCCAGTGACACATACAACTAAAACAACATATATACAGTGAAAAATGGGGGTAACATGCCAGGCAAGATGGTACTTTCCTACAACATCAGCAATCATCTTCTTATGCAAGGATGGCTTGTTCCTTCCCCGCTCTTCCTGCAGGACTCTCCAAACCTTACAAGGCAAGTAAAACAGTTCCTCTTCGTATCAGATTGTAGCTTTGGGAAGCTGGCTGTCAGGCAGACAGCACCTCTGGTTGTGCAGACGTTTTTTGGGTACTCTGTTGCGCAAACTCTCTTTTGTGGAAGACAACTTGGAATTGGAACACGTGGGTCAACAATTTCCACTTTTATGCAGGGGTGGCAGACAGTCGATGTGTATTCGGTGTAAGTTATAAGTTTGCAATAGTTTTTTTAGTTCCAGTATGCTGGGACACAACATCAACCCTCAATAAGTTATTAGAATTTTGTCTTTTAAAAAGGAAAAATATTCTTTTAATACACACACTAAAGTATACATTATTATTATTACACAATACAATACATGCATTAAACTACAAATACATATACCAGATATATGGAAATAACTTTGGTGACACCCCTATATCACATTTAACAACTAGTGGGTCATGAACCCCGTAATCACAATACTCTCTACCTAAAACAGAAACAACATCAAAATAGAAGGAAAGCATTATTTCAAATAATGTAGGTCTACTGGTTGTGTTGGACAAGTTACTTACCTTTAGTAACACTTTATCTGGTATAGCCTCTATCCAGTCTCAGATTCCTTACATTAAAATATATCCCAGGCGTCAAACTGGATCTGGAAACCTTTTGAGCAGTACCTCTTCACGGCGGTAGGTGGAGTCACTTGACTTTACGTCAGGAGCATCAGAAAGGTCATGCGAGTTGGCTACATTGGCACCACCCCAGCGTGCCAACATCAATTACTTTTCATGACCTTTCCATGCCAGGGAAGGTTGGTGAGGAATCTTTGGCTAGACATAGGGGGTCATTCTGACCCTGGCGGTCCATGACCGCCAGGGCCGGGGACCGCAGAAGCACCGCCAACAGGCTGGCGGTGCTTCCTGGGCCATTCTGACCGCGGCGGTAAAGCTGCGGTCAGAAAAGGGAAACTGGCGATTTCCCGCCGGTTTACCCCTGGCCCAGGGTATCCGCCATGGCGGCACTGCTTGCAGCGCCGCCATGGGGATTCTGACCCCCTTCCCGCCAGGATGGCGGGAACGGGTGTCGTGGGGCCCCTGGGAGCCCCTGCACTGCCCATGCCACTGGCATGGGCAGTGCAGGGGCCCCCTAACAGGGCCCCATAAAGATTTTCAGTGTCTGCAAAGCAGACACTGAAAATCGCGACGGGTGCCACTGCACCCGTCGCACCCCTTCAACTCCGCCGGCTTCATTCGAAGCCGGCTTCATTGTTGAAGGGGCTTTCCCGCTGGGCCGGCGGGCGGCCTTCTGGTGGTCGCCCGCCGGCCCAGCGGGAAAGCCGGAAGCGGTCATTCGGCGGGAACTGCTTGGCGGGCGGCGACTGCCGCCCGCCGCGGTCAGGATGACCGCCATAGTCTCTACCAGATAAAGCATTGGCAAGGTAAGTAACATTAATCTGATAGAGGCTTCTAGCTGCAAATTCCTTACCTTAGAATAGATCCCCAAGCAATGCATTGCTTACCTTAGAATAGATTCCCAAGCCATACCTCCCTGGAAGTGGGTCTGCAAACAGATGTAGACCAAGACATCCTGGAGGACCAAACAGGTGAAGTGACCATCAGAACAGACCTGTCTGTCCAGAAAGTAGTGTTTGGTAAGCATGTGCAGAGATGCCCACCTTGCCACCTGACAGGACATGAGCTCTGCATGTCTACGTAGTGGTTGCAGTCTTCGCTCTGTTGGAATAGGCATGCAAGACTTCAGGGGGTTGATTCTTGGCCAGTGCATAGCAGATTGTAATGCAGAGTACAATCCATCATGAAACAGTTCTTTTCTGTACAGATTTTCTTTTTTCTCCCTAATAAACACAGTGAAAAGTTGATTGTCCACCTGAAACACTCAGGTACAATCAATGTAAAACCAAAACTCTTGTTTTGTGCCCAGTCAGAGGGGTCTCTCCTCCTCTTTGGAAGGCAGAGGCACAGCAAAGAAGGTAGGCAAGGTGATGGTCTGGCTCGCATGAAAAGGTGTCACTACTTTCGAAAGGTAAGAGGCATGAGTTCTCAACACCAGTTTATCTGGAAAGAATCATGTTGTGTAAGGAGGGTGCACAGAAAGTGCTTGCAGTTCACTAACCCTCCTGGGTGATGTAAAGAACACCAGAAAGGCAGTTTCTATGGCCAAAAATAAAGAGGACAATTGTGCAAGGGTTCAAAGGGTCCACATATCAGGAAACTTAAAACCAGTTTCAGATCCCATAGGGGCATATTGAAGGGTTTGCAGGTGATCCAGCAGCCACTACAATGCAGATATGGCAGACAGATACCTTTTACCTGTGGTTAAAGCAAAGCTTTGCCGGGCTAAAGAAAGAACTAATAGCTCCTGACAAAGGTGCAGAAAGGGGATGAGCATTTTTGTTGGTGTACCAAGCCACATATTTCACCAACAACAGACGCGTACTGTCTTGGTTGAGTGACATCTAGCTGCCACAATGATCACAGACTTTAGCAGGAAGGTCAACAACTGTCAATTACTGTCGCTCAATCTCCATGCATGAATGCATGCATGGAGGCAGACCATGTGCCTGTTTAGTGCAAGACCCTGCCCTGTTGCTGTGACAGAAGTCCCTCCTTAGAGGGCAGCCTCATGAGAGAACCTATGCTCATTCTCAGGAATTTGGGATATATTCTCTGTGTTAAATATGGGATCACAAGAACAGCTTAGGTCCCAAGTTGTTCCTGTTCTTCTTGAGAAGTCTGAGCAAGAGTGGTATTGGTGGAAAGTCATACAGAAGACCTAATCTCCACTCAAGATGAAATGTGTCTCCGAGCATGATTAAACTTGGAAACTCCAGCAAGCAGAAGTACTGACATTGCACATTTTTAGCTGTGAAAAATAGATCTAACCAAGTTTCAAACCAAATTCTGAAGAGACCTTGCACCACCTCCGGATGGAGCTGCCATTTGTGATCCACTAGGAAGGAATGGCTGAGTTTGTCTGCTCTGGCGTTCAAAGACCCTGCTAGATGCTGAATCACCAGGGAAAAGCCCTGATGTTTCAGCTATGTCCAGAAGTGGAGAGCTTCCTGACATAGGGTCGGTGGCCCAATCGTGCACTGCTTGTTGCAAAACCACAAGGGGGTGGGATTGTCCGTCAACACCTGAGCAGCTTTCCCTTGATGGAAGGAAGAAAGGTTTTCCATTTCAGTTGTATTGCTCTCAGGTCCAACAGTTCCAACAGGTTTATGTTGAGTTGAGACTGCCAAGATGGCTGCCCCAGTCCAAGAGTGACACATCCCTCACTACAGTCAGCTAATGGGCAGGGAAGGGAGAGGGGTCTGTCACTGACCAAATTAAAGTTTGCCATCCAATACTGCAGGTCTTCTGCAGTTCTCTCTGCTATCGATTGGGACCAAATCAGAGAGATTACCCTGACACTGCACCCACTGGGACAGAGCCTGCATATGCCAGTGTGCTGAGTCACCAGCCGGATGCAGGAGGCCATGAGGCCCAGCAGCCTCAAAGTCAGTCTCACCTAAATACAGCACTGGAATCATAACCCAGGTATAATGGACTTGCCATTCTGGAGGATACTCCCAAAACAGCATTGTCTCAGGATAGCTCAGATGAAAGTGAGCGTTTGAGAGGGAGTCAGGTTTGACTTTGACACGTTTATAGTGAACCAGAGTGAATGCAGGTCCACTTTATTCTGGAGATGGTAAATAACTGCCTGGGGTGAGCCTGCCTTTAACAGCCAACTGTCGAGGTAAGGGAAGACCGGACCCCCTGACCTCCGTAAGTGTGCTGCAACCACCGCCATAACCTTAGTTTACACCCCAGGTGTGCTGGTGAGGCCAAAAGGGAGAGCAGCCAACTGATCGTGTTCATGACTCACCGTAAATTGCAGGTAGCATTTGTGGGTAGGCAGGATGGGAATATAGAAGTAGGTGTCCTGCAAGTTCAATGGTTCCATCCAGTCTCCAGGGAAGACAGACCTGAGCTAATGTGAGCATCTTAAATTTGTCCTTCTTCAGGAAGAAATTGAGAGGGCACAGGTTAAAAATAGGGTGAGGGGCTCCGTCCTTCTTGGGTACCAAAAAGTAGCAGGAATATCAGCCAAGACCTACTTCTTGATGCTGGCACCCTCTTGATGTCCCCTTTGGCAAAAACAACATGAACTTCCTGACAGAGCAGGGAGAGGTGGTCCTCTGTCAGCAGGTACAGGGATGGTGGCACGATTGAGGGTTATGAAGCAAAGGGATTGAGTAAATCTGCTAAACAAACTGAGGTACCCACTTAGCCAATGTCATGGACTGCCAGCAAAGCAGTTGATGAAGGATCTTGCCACCAAATGGGTCCCTATGATGGTACGAGGACAAACTAAAGCGGTTTTGTGGCAATGGGGAGTGGCAGACTAGCTGTACCTCTGGTTGTGTGACGCATAAGGCCTTTGGGACCCACATGCACACCAAAGGAATGGGGAGTCTCTTGGCTTTAGAGTCTGCGCTGGAATGGATGTGGTTGAGAGCCCTACCGTAGCCATGGAAGGGACGAAAGGCAGTATGGGGTTGGTGTGGTGACATGGAGAGACTCAGGACTGGGCCATGGCTCAACTGTCTTTAAAGCACTCCAGCTCTGAGTTTACCTTGTCCAAAAAGAGAGAAGTGCCAACAAAGAACATGTCCATGATAGATGCCTGGATATCCCCTGAAATGCCAGCTTACCTCAGCCAGATGTAGCTTCTAAGTGCCACTGACAATGCTATCATTCTGACTAGGAAATTGGTTGCATCCAGTCCACAGGGAATGCTGAATTTGCTGCATTCCTTCCATCAGCAACTGCTTTGGAGAGTATGACTTGGGCCTCCTCTGACACCATGGGCAGAACTTGAACAACTGAATCCTAAACTGTCTGAGTGTATTTGCACATCTAATGCCAAACATATACAGTCTCTTGGATTTCCTATCTGGTGCAGTGCTAGAGAATGTGCCAAGGTTAACTTTGGAAGTTAAGCGTGGACAGCTGGGCTCCTAGGGGTGGGGTGCTGGGTGAGGAATTTTGGCTCCCCCAGAGTGGGCTGATGGTGGCAGACAATTGTCCTGTGCACAGGCACTCCGGGCAGGGCTTGGCCCGGCCTTGAGCAGCGCATCTGTGACGGCTTCATTAAACGGTAGAAGAGATTATGTGAGGGTGACTCAGCTGAAGCACCTCTGCTCTTTTTTCAAGACATTTGTCTTGACTGCCACTGAATATAGTGTAAGGTCAAAGACCTCACCCACCTTCCCCACCACCATGGCAAAGGAAGCCCCTTTCTCTGTAGCCACACCAGTAGGAGAGACCAGGTTAGTATTTGGGGAGGTGTTCAGACCACTGACATTCCCCATTTCCTCATACAAGTCATCTTTGGCCACATCAATGGTGTATCCATAAGATACCTCAGATGCTCCCCAATCATATTCCTCTTCAGGCCTGTCAAAAAAAAGGGAGACACTGGCTCTGACTCAGAAGGTTGAGTTCTAGCTGGCATGGGAGTCACTGTCATGAGATACTGATCCAGCTCTGTTTCCGAGTCTGGTATCAGTATGGGTTTGGTGCTGCTGTGGGTCATCAGCGATGGGAACAACTTTGCACAAATGGGGTCCTGGAAAGGTCACAGTCTTGTGATCAGAGTCATTCCACATCCAGAACCAGATCTAAGGGGCCCGGCAGATATCCAGTGGGGGCACCTGCCAAACGCATGAGGCATAACAGCCTTCCAGAAGGGTCGGCCTGCCCAAAATGTAGGTGCATGGACTTGCAAAACTCATGGTGTTGGGTGGGGGCTGCTCCGGTTCCAGTAAATTCAGGGAGTATGAAGTGGACCCAGAGGCAGTCTCCGCATTGGAGCCGGACGTAGAGTGACGTTGTTCCCTTGCCGCATCTGAAGATTTCGACCGGCAACAGCAAAGTCAAAAGTAAAGGTCCCTTCACCAATGAATCAGTGTAACGTAATGTTGAATCTTTAATGTACTGAAGCACTGTGCTATGAATCCGTCATAACTGACAGACCAGTGAATCCAAGATAACAAAAAATTATTTCAAACTCTAAAGGGAAGTAAATATTATATAGATTGTGAAATAATCATAAATTAGACGCACCTCAACCAGTGTAACTGTCCACCTGTGTAAAAGCATCAAACAGATGTAACGTAAAGTGCCCCGTGATCAAAGAAACAATCACCTAATATAAAGTAATGATAGTCCAAATTGCTGAGCCTAGTCAAATAAAATAGTACAAACCTAAAAGTAATAAAACTCATCTTAGTTACCCAAAGGAAGGCCACATTCATTTGCAAACCAAACTCCCAATACCTTACCTATTAATTAAAGGCAAACGTCCAAAATAAAATGTAAGTAAATTAGTAAGTAATTTAGTAAGGAAATTATAGGCGGTAACTCTCAAGTCATGTAAGTAGACAGTATAAAATCTATGTAATACCAGGTAAGATCACATGTAACGGCTAATTAAGGGATGATACGAATGGTATACATACAAAAAAGAACATTGTGTGTCTCAGGTAACAATCCTTATTATTCGTGCATGTGTTCTAATTATTTGAGAAGTCCAAGCAAATCAATAGGTTAGTACAAAAGACAAAGGCCCTCATTATGATCCTGGTGGTCTGGGCTGCCATGCTGGCAGTGGCGGTAAATACCGCCATCCGGTATAGTGGCCCAGACCGCCGTGTAATGAATCGCCCTAAACCCCACTGCGGAATACACCGCCAGCGGAAACGCTGGTGGGGGTGGTGTATTCCAATCCGACAGGCAGCGCTGGAAGCACCGCTGCCCTCCGGATAATGATACCCCTTCCGCCAGCCTTTTCCCAGCGTTTCACACCGCCAGGTAAAGGCTGGCAGATGGGTATCTCGGGGCGATTTGGGGGCCCCCTGGGGGGCCCTGCACTGCCCATGCACTTGGCATGGGCAGTGCAGGGGCCCCTGTGCAGTGTCCCATCGCGCAGTTCACTGTCTGATTTACGGGCAGTGATCTGTACGACGGGTACAGCTGCACCCACCACACACCAACATTGGCGGCGGCTCCATTTGGAGCCACTGTCAATGTTACAGCCCTTTTCCCCGCTGGGCCGGTGTGCAGAAATACTGTTTCCGCCCGTTGGCCAAGCAAGGAAAATATTATACGGCCGGCGGTGGGGGTAGTCACGCTGGCGGTCATCTATTGACCGCCAGCGTGGATCTCTGCGGTTTTAACCGCCGAGAGCATAATGAGGGCCAAAATCAAGTGAACCTAGTAGGTTGTCCATACACCCCTGGTGCAGGTGTCAAAAACGACATGTAATTTCAAGGCCATACCACCATTTTACCTTGTGTCGCATCACTCCCAATGCCTTACTTGTTGTCAAGAGCTAGTGTCCATGCATAGAACATAGGAGGACGTCCTAAGAATCCGTAATTAAACAGCAAAGAATGATCATTTTACAGACAACGGTTAGCCATGTGGTGACCATAGCAATCTGTATGTAGAAACACGTGTGCACACTGTACCATTATTACATGCTCACATCCCTGGTTTAAAGTTTAAAAAGGGGTGTTTGCTAAAACGTTATATCATCATATTCCTAGAAAAGCAGTAAGTGACATCAACGGAAAATCTCAGTTAAATATCTAAATTAGCTCATGTCAAGAGCATCGACATCTACAACAGAAATCGTAATACTCAGACAGTTGATCAAATACCCGAGTCACTGTATCAGGTAATTCCCTGTTAGAGAGCGGTATATACTAAAAAACATACCATCACAATACACCGCAATAAATTAAATCAACAGAAAATATCAGTCCAAAATGTCTAAATGAAGGCTTTTTCCTATGTAACATAAGGGAAAGTGTAAATTCTGTTATGGGCACAGAGGCGAGGATTATGCATTTCTTTCTTCACTTTTAATGTACAGCAGGTTTAAAGGTCAAGCAAAAAAACACACTATGAACACTTCACATCCCATGAGTCATAGCGAACATACCCATGACAACCATAAACCAATGATAACACAGTCCGTATGTCCATACATATGCGTGACCCGTCCAGTCTGTCTTCTTCTTCACTATAGGAAGTTAGGTTCAAGCAGCCTCAATTCATCTTGGAATCAGGTCCTAGGAAGGAGATGTAGAATGTTAAGCACTACAATCCTCATATGATACAATTCAAGAACAAATCTATCTTAATTGAAAGAGAGACAAGGACCTGTCAACATCATCTTCATGAACAATACATCTAAACAGAATAACTTGGAATAAACAATGTACCCATTATTCAGGAATAAAGGTTAACCATATCAGAAAACATTATTATCTGAAAAAGTGAGTGTCTGAAAAAAGATATTACCAATAAGCTTATAATCCACTATTATTTACCACTAGAAGCTCAGTAATGTTTATGTAGGCATAAGAAGACAGGGTGGGAAACATAATATTATATGTATAGGGCAGGAGAATCCTCGCCTCCATGTCCTTAACAGAATTGAAACTTTCCTTGATGTTAGCCAGGACATATTTCATTCTATGTCAGGGCTGGAGGTGAGGATTATGCATGTTCAAAGCTTACGCACCACCGGAAAAAAAATCACTGTGTAGTATGCCAGACCCAAGCTAGAGAGATTTGCCAGAAAATTGACTATATAGATAATTGAGGCCCCCATGGGATCCAGGTGTCTCTCCACACACCAACTACTCCATTGTGCCTAGACCCATTTTTATCGCTTGGTCGTACCTGGTGCCCAAGCTTGTCTGATGAGTCTTTCAGCCTTGTCTGAAACTCTGTTATCTTGCCAGTGTTGCCTAAAATCCCTCAAGCCATGAGAGTCAGATGGCCTTAAATCACCAAAGGGTGAGGGCAGCCAGAGGGATCCCAGAGGATCCTTTGGAACAACGCCAGTTTCAACTGCTCCATCCACAACAGTTCCAGAAGAGTAGGGAATCATGTTCATGACTTCCAAATCGGGGTTAAGGACGCCCTCTGTCTCCGGACTTGAGCAGTCACTCTGGGAATCAGAAGGAAGAGAGGAAATGCGTAGGCTTGTCCATATGTCCAATCTGGAAAGATGGGGTCTACTGCCTCTGCTCCCGGATCCGGTCTCCAGTTGAAATACTTGGGGAGTTGAGCATTCAGTCTTGAGGCAAAGAGGTTTACCTTGCAAGGACCCCACCGCTCCATCAAGACTTGATGGATCTAGTTGCCAATCACTGGATTACTTGATATGTCTGGAGCTCCAGTCCGCCACTGTGTCTGGAATCCCAGTAGATATTACGCCGTCATTGAGATCTGATGTTGGAGGCAGTAGTTTCAAAAATCCTTGGCCAGTTCCCATAGGGTTGTGAAATGGGTACCTCCCAGCCTGTTGATATATTGGACTGCTGCTGTGTTGTCCATTCTCAGTAGGACACAGCATGAGACCCTGTCTCGTGTAAGGGGTTGGATCACAAACGAACCCACAAGAAGTTCCAGGCAGTTGATGTGCCTGGCCAACTCCTCGTGCGTCGACTGGCCTCCCATGGAAATCTCTCCACACCTAGCCCCCCAGCCCAGTTGGCTGGCCTCCGACTTTACTAGGAGGTCCAGGAGAGATCCGAAGATCACTTGGCCGTTTCACACCTCCATATGATCTATCTACCACTGAAGCTCAGTTCTGGCTTCCAATGAGAGTTCCACCACCTCCAAATAAGTGAGACCGTCTGCAAATGGGTCGCATTCAGGCATTGTAGGGCCCTGTAATGCAAGGGACCGGGAAAGATACCTTGAATGAAAGATGACAACAGTCTGACTATCCTTGCTAACTGTCTGAGGGAGATCCTGTCCCTCCTGAGGACCTTGAGTATTTCCTTTTTGATCTTGGCGATCTTATGTTCTGGCAGTCTCAATGTAGCCGATTTGGAGTCCATTAGGAAGCTCAGAAATGTCATGGTCTAAAAGGGTATCAGTTCAGATTTCTGGCCATTGATGACAAACCAGAGATCCTGTAAGAGTGCAATAGTCATGGTCAGGTGGGCCATCAATTGGTTGCAAGACCTGCATTCTCAGTGTCGCCACAACAGGCTTCAGGAGCTTGGAGAAACGTCATGGTGCTGGTAAAGGCAAAACAGCAATGACTGAAATTTGAAGATTTGACCCTTCCACTTGAACTGCACGAAGCAGCAATGAGGTGGAAAGATGGGTACCGTCAAGTAGGTACCCTTCGTTTTCAGCCGAACTAGCCAGATGCCCTGAAGAAAAAGGTCCCAACTACCAACACAAATCTCTTCCCTTCATTCAAGCCACCAATGGGTCCAATAAATCCATACAATTCTTTTCCCACGGCCTCAAAGGGAAATCCACAGGGCACAGAGGAGTATTCCGCACACTTATAGTTTTTTTAGCTCGAGAACATACACCACAACTATCAACCATAACTTCAACATTCGCATCCATCCCAGGCCACTAGTAATACAAACATAATTTCTTCCTCATGCCTGTAATTCCTACGTGTCCCTTATGAGCTAGCTTCAACAACCCACCCCTTAATTCAGATGGAAGGATCAATTTTGTGCCTCTCATAACCAAATTCTTTTCCACACTTAATTCATCTTTCACCTTAAAGAATGGTTTTAGTTCTTCCATCACTTGACCTTCTTTTGGCCACCCACTCTTGAGGTAACCTTTCAAATGTGTTAACACCGGATCATTTACTACTTTGTTTTCCCAACACTCACTTGAAATGACTCCATCCGATGCAATGAGGCCATCAATCTTTCCAGTCACCATCTATTTCTCCTCTTCACTAGTACAAGAAGAGTCTTCACCCTCATGTATTGGACATCTTGACAGAAAATCAGCTCTGCAATCCCCCCCCCCCCACCCTTGAATATGCTTCATCTTGAAATTAAAGACATACATTTTAGACAACAATCAAACTAACCTGGGACTAGCATTGCTCATACCCTTGTCATTCCATAAATACATTAAAGGTTTATGATCTGTGACCATCAAAAATTCTCTACCCCAGAAGTAAGTGGAACAATGGTGAACACACCATACACAAGCCAAAGCTTTTTTCTCAATTATACTGTAATTTTTCCCTGATGAAGAAAGTCTGCAGGAAGCAAATGCCTCTGTGGTTTCCTGTCCTTCATACAATTGAGTGAGCATAGCACCAATACCCAAATTATTGGCATCCGCAGTCACTGCCGATGTAGCTTTATCATTGAAAGGTTGTATAGCAGGTGATTCGATGATCACCTTCTTCAAAACATTCAATGCCTCCACTTGTTCTTCCTCCCATTCAAATTGTGCATTTTTTCTTAAAAGTTTCCGGAGAGTTCACTTTGTAAGGCTAAGTTTTGTACAAATCTGGAATAGTACTCACACAGTCCCAGAAACGATCTCAACTGATCTTTATTTTCAGGCTGAGAACATTTCTTTATCACAGCTAATAGGTAATTTTTGGGTTTAATTCCATCCTCACTTATTGTGTGACCCAAATATTCCACTTCCCTCATCATAAATTTGCACTTCTGTTTAGAAACAGTCATACCATGCTCCTCCAATATACCCAATACTCTATACAATTTGCCTAAATGAGATTGCATTGTATCTGAGCATATCAAAATATCGTCCTGATATGTCAAAAATCTCTTTTCCTCTCCAAAGAGCTGGTACATCAATTTCTGAAAAACAGAAGCCGCGCATACTAACCCAAACGGCATTCTCAAAAAACGAAATGCCCCAAACGGTGTGCTAAATGCTGTTAAATTCTTAGACTCATTTGTGAGCTCAACTTGATGATACGCAGCCCTCAAATCAATTGTGGAAAAAACCTTGTGCCATCAAGCTGCGCAAGCATGTCATGAATTCTTGGCAACGGAAAACAATCAACCTGTATGTTTTTATTTAACGATCTTAAATCGACAAAGTCTCAAATCTCCTGACTTTTTAACAGCCACGACAATGGGAGAAATCCATTCTGAGGATTCAATTGGTTCAATGACACCATCCACACACAATTGATTCAAGTGATCTGTCAGAACTCCAGCTGAGCATGGGTATCATTGCTCATTTGTGTGTGGGCGCAACCACTCATTTCTTGCAGCCACCATGTTTGTTAGGCCACAATCCCTTTGTGGCAAAAGTCACCTGCCCTGGCGATCGGGCCATTGGTGGTTTCATTGCTCCCAACATTATCCTTGACACTACTTACAGCTGTCAGGAAGATGAGAGGTACTTCATTTCCCAGCTTTCCTAATGACAGCCATTTTGGGTGTGGTCGGGCTATAAATAGCTGCCACACCCTTTAACCATTGCTTCCTATTCTGGATTCCTGCAGTGAGCGGTTGTCTTTTGTGTTGCTGCCCGAACCCGTACAGACTTGCCTGTTTTATTGCGAGCGGCCGGCTCGCGGCGGAGAGAACATTCCTTTCCGGGCTCCCTCGCTTTTGTTGTGAACTCCGTATTCGGAGTCTTTGAACAATGGGAACGCTTTGATGATGTTGCTTAGCAACATCGTTTCACTCGATTGTTACTGTGTTTCAGAATAGCGATTTTCTCTGTGTTTCTCATTTAGAAGAAAAGCTCGCTACTTGAATGTTTTTGGATTTCAACATCATGCAGTGAAAAGTGTTGTTTGTCTCGTGTGCTGCCACGCTGTGAAGTTGGGAAAAAACTGTGATATTATATTTTGGGCCTAATATGGTTTTATTAATATTTGTCATGTAATTTTCAGCTAGAAAAAACAAAAGAACCATTTACCAATTTTACATAGCACGAGAGACATTGAACAAAACTCTAGTTTTTTCAGATTGTTTTAGTAATTTATAAAGAGAAAACCAACAGGTTTTATTGAGAGAGATTCTCATTTAGGTTGAAAGTCCTTGTTTTGCGAGACGCATTGTTCTGTTGCTTTTCCTGGATTTCTAATGTAATAATAGTGCAAGTCTTCATGCCACAATTCCCTTTGTGGAATTAGCTTCTTGTTGACATTTTGAAACTAGCAAGATTATTGAGGAAGCAATTTATTGTTGCATAATTGTTTATTATATTCTTGTATATTTTGTATTAACCTTTTCCCTTTCAGATCTCCCTCCAAGCTGATCCTTCCCGACTACCCCTTCCCCCGGCCGGGCTCCTCCAAAGTTCAGCACCATAACGGCATCTGACTTGGTGGTGCCTGGAGGTGGGCTCATTTATCAGGATCGTGAAGATCCCGAGAATTTGGGTCGCCTGACATGATCTTTAAGCTTCTGTCTCATGCACAATGGAACATTCCTAACCCTGTGGGTGACAGGAACAGATTTCGACTTTAGAATAATTTTATGTTCGAATCCTTCATTAACCAAATAAATTTGTTGTGAAGTAACAGGCCTAAGAACCATCCCAAACTTACCATGGTCCTTCCATCCTAAAATGTTGTACCCACGTTCTGCTACATACACCTTTGAACGAATAGCTCTGTCCTTAAAATGTAAGGTCTCTATGACATAACCACACAATTTTATTTCTTGACCCCCAAAAGCAATCGTGTGTATATCTGGATGATTCAACTCCAAACCGCTCCATTTCTCCAAAAATAATTTATCTGATAGTTATAGGTGAACCTGAGTCAACTGTAACTCGAACACACCAGTCACCCATTTTCACCTCACACACTGGCTCTCCACCCCCATCAACTTTATCTGGATCTGTGTCAACCATCTTAATCGACAACACCACTTTCTTATTAAACTCTTCCTCAATTATTCCTGAAGGGACTTCATGCACATCCGCCTCACTAGCCACCGTTACAATAGAAGAATTCTAACACACTTCTAAAATAGTTGGCCTATTACATACTGTTGGACTTGACCCTTTTTGCAGGGCATCCCCAATCTTTTCACCTCCTTCCTCCTATTTTTTCAGAGCTGTTTGTGTTGCCTTTAAGACTCTGGGCACTTTACCACTGCTAAACAGTGCTAAAGTTCATATGCTCTTTGTGTAAATTGTATTGTTGATTGGATTTCCGTGATTGGCATATTTGATTTACTAGTAAGTCCCTAGTAAAGTGCACTAAAGGTGCCTAGGGCCTATAAATCAAATTCTACTAGTGGACCTGCAGCCCTGGTTGTGCCATCTACATTAGTAGCCCTGTAAACATGGCTCAGATCTGCCACTGCAGTGTCTGTGTGTGCATTTGTAAACTGCCATTTCGACTTGGCAAGTGAACCCACTTGAAAAACCTAAACCTTCCCTTTTTATACATGTAAGGCACCCCTAAGGTAGGCCCTAGCTAGCCCATGGGCAGGGTGCAGTGTATGTTAAAGGTGGGAAATGTACGTATGTGTTTTACATGTCTTGACAGTGAAATAAGGCCAAATTCAGTTTTCACTGTTGCAAGGCCTATCTCTCTCATAGGTTAAAATGAGTGCTGCCTTTAAATATTATTAAAGCGCAGATTCCCTTTTGGAGTAGATAGACATGTGGAGTTTAGGGTCTATGAACTCACAATTTAAAAATACATCTTTTAGTGAAGTTGGCTTTTAGGTTGTGTGTTTGAAAATGCCACTTTTAGAAAGTTGGCATTTTCTTGGTTAAACCATTCGGTGACTCTGCTTGTTTGTGGATTCCTTGTCTGGGTCAGTTTGACAGTTGGGCTGTTTGCACCTCTCCTCTAGACAGTGACACAAAGGGAGCTGGGGTGTGGCCTGCATATCCTGATGGACCATCAGGGCGGAGGGGAGGAGTGGTCACTTACACCTGAAAGGTCTGTGCTTGCCCTCAAACAATGCAGTTTCCAACCCCCTGGTGTGTGTCTGGTGCCTGGCCTGGGCAAAGCAGGATCTTGAAAGCAACAGAGAATTCTCTTTGAAGTAGACCTACTTCAAAGGAAGGAAGGGGTATAAGAAGAGCACCCAAACCCCCTTAAAATCAGATCACTTATGGAATCAAGAGGAACCTCTGCCAAGGAGAAGAGCTGAAGGGCTAAGGAGAAGTGCTGCCCCTGCTTGTGACTGTGCTTTGTTGGGCTATCTTGCAGTTGCTGCTTCTGCCCATGAAAGGGGACAAAGACTGGACTTTGTGGTATATTCGTGCTTGAGAAGAATCTCCAAGGGCTTGGACTGAGCTTGCCCCCTGTTCTGAAGTCTCAGGTCCATCAGAGACTTCTTCTACCAGCACCTGGACTCTCTGCTGAGACTCCTGCACTGCCAAGTGGTGCCCTATCCAGTCCCTGGACCCTTGAAAGGAGAAGCTGGTGATAATCCAAGAAAAACGACATTGGACTACTCAGGACCGATGCCGCTGTCGAATCCCGTGACGCCACCTGCAACTGAAGCCGTGGTCCTTGCTGAAGTGCGACGACCCTCGCATGCCCGACACTGCTGCAGCCCTGCCAAAGTCCGCGACTCCATAGAAGTCGCCGCACCACGTCATGACTGCCGGATATCAACTCTGTCTGAAGTGTGCGGATCCAGCGCTTTGCACCGACGCCGCCTCAACTCCTCCACTATGCAGCAAAGAACCGGTGCTTTTTCGTGATGCCTCCGCTCCTTCGCCCCGTAGCACTGGAACCGACCCCGCCTCGGATCCAGTGATGCCTCAATCCCCGACTTCGCGAACCGGCTTGTTTTCACATTTCTCTAAGGTACTGTACCTGGGGGTCTGTATGACTCCGCCATTGGCGTCAGAGTGTTGGGAATGACTCTGTCACAATGCCATGTTATTGCCTCACATTTTGTGTTTCTAAGCGCTATTTTTGAGTTTAATCTTTAAAGCTTCATAGCCTGAATTGTGTATGCTGGATTTTTGTTGTTTGGTCTTGTTTTGTTTAGATACATATTACATAATTGTCTAAACCTGTGTTGTGTCATTTTGCAGTGGTTTCACTGAGATACTGTGTGTGTTGGTACAAATACTTTACACATTGCTTCTGAAGTTAAGCCTGCCTGCTCGTGCCAAACTACGAAGGGGATGAGCGGGGGTTAACTGAGTGTGATTCTCCTGTACCCTGACTAGAGTGAGGGTCCTTGCTTGGACAGGGGGTAACCTGACTGCCAACCAAAGACCCTATTTCTAACACATACCATATAGGCTGCATAGAATGAATGCCACAATCCCGGATCAGTGTTTTCAAAGTAAAATAGACAGAGCGGGTGAGTGGTTAGTTGACTGGAGTGTAAACTTTAGTCAAGCAGCAACCACAATCCTAATCAGGGTACGGTAAACCCTAAATTAATCTTTGCTCACCCTCTGGTAGCTTGGTACAAAGCAGTCATGCTTCACTTAGAGGCTGTCTGCAAAGTATTTGTGCAACACTTCAAACAGTAAAACTGTGAAAACACCACATAATAAGATACCACATCAAGTTAGAAACATAGAATTGACTTTAATAAACAGAACATAACCAAAATGAAAAAAATCCAATAAGTAGAACTTGAGATATTGAATTTGAAAGGTTTTAGGTAAAAAAAATAGGGCTATGAAGCATGAGGCGCTAAGTGTAGATATCTGGTCATGCCGAACCAGGACAAAGTCAAGATTTCAAACTAACTGCGATGAAGTCAGGCTGGCTCCAGGGACCCGATTAGACCAGCTGAACAAAGGTACCTTATTCCAAGGTTGGGGAGCGTTGGTGGATCCACATTGAAGATGCATCATGCAGCAAGCACACATTGTTTTCGAGATACAGCAAGGCTGTGGTGCGAGGTTCTGTCGTGTCAATGTTGAAGATCATGTTGCCGGGCTTGTGATGCGAGGGCTGGTGTCCAGGATGCGTTGTGCAGTCAAGGCAATGTGTCGGTTCAGAAAAATGGTGAAGCTGCAATGTGTAATGTTGTTGTCATTGTCAAGTCTACAGTCAACAGGAGTTTTCTCTGAAACAATTATTGCACAGTAGTGGTTCCAAAGGCAGTGCATTGGTCCCAAGATGTGGGATGTTGCGGTAATACAAGTCTTTTGTGACAAGTCCACTCCACACAGCATCAGCGATCATTGGTTGTGCTCGAAGTTGTGCCACTCAACCAAGGAGATGCATATGTTCGGCTCTGAGATATGTTGCTCAGCCGAGGATGCATTTGTTCCACTGGATAAATACCTCAAGCCCATTTCCGAGGGTCCAGGGCTGAGATGGCACCAATTGGCAGGGCAGACTCACAGGTGGCATAGTCCAGGTGCAGCATGGTTGGAGGTTTTTTATGTCCCTTAGAATTCTGATCTTGAGGCCCACCAGCTTGGAGTCACTCTGGGTCCAAGTGAGGCAGGCCCAGTCCTTTTCTTCCAGGCAAGAGAGCAGCAGGCAGCAGGGCAACACAACACAACACAGAAGTAGTTTAGCAAAACATCAGTCCTTCAGCAGCCCAGCAGTTCTTCTTCCTAGCAGGGTGTTCACAGGTCCAGAAGTGTACTGAAGTCGTGGTGTCAGAGGCTCAGTATGTATACCCAGTTGGGCCTTTGAAGTAGGGGACACTCCAAAGGCAGAACTTTGAACTGCACAGATGTCCTACGGAATCACTAGAGTGGGTTATGCAGCTCTTTGTGTGTGGACAGGACACATCCCATTCAGGTGTAAGTAAAACTGTGTGCAGCTCCTCCCTCCCCTCCAGTCAGAGATGACCCATTGAGACACCAGCTCCCTTTTGTGTGGCAGTACAGAAACAACAGATGATGGACAGAATGGAGAACAAATCAAACATTCACCCCCAGTCACAGATCTAGGTTTAATCCATCAGTTTTTTTGTCTGCCATGCCATTCCTGGTTTGGGTCCAGCCATATGCAAATCAGTCTTGACCCTGTTTCCCATGGTAACAGTCCAGCCCAAGCTACCAGACCAGGTATTCCCTGGACCAGAAACAAGCATCCTGGGACCGGTATGAGGGTATCACCCTTCATAAGCCAGGCTGGCTTGAATCCAGTGGCATAGTAAGCATGGGACCCACACCTCAGCATGCCTTTTCCACTTAGAACAACAATTATAAAAACAACAGATGATGGACAGAATTGGGAACAAATCAAACATTCACCTTAAGTCACAGATTGAGGTTTAATCCATCAGTATTTTTTGCATACCATGCCAAGCCAGTTTGGACCCAGCCATACGGAAATCAGTCTTGACCCTGTTTCCCATGGGAACAGACCAGCCCAAACGAGCAGGCCAAATCTTCCCTCAAACAGAAACAAGCATCCTGGGACTGGTTTCAGGGTATCAGCCTACATCCACCAAGCTGGCTTAAATCTGGTGGCATAGTAAGCACAGGACAGATGTCTGGGCATACCCTTCCTACTTAGAGCAACAAATACAAAAACAACAGATGATGGACAGAATGGAGAACAAATCAAACATTGACCTTGAGACACAGATTTGGGTTTATTCCATCAGTTATTTTGCCTGCCATGCCATTCCATATTGGACCCAGTCATATGCAAATCAGTCGTGACCCAATATCCCAGGGGAACAGTCCAGCCCAAACTGTCAGGCCAAGCCTTCCCTGGACCACAAACAAGCATCCTGGGACTGGTGTCAGGGTATCACCCTTTATCAGCCAGGCTGGCTTGGATCTATTGGCATATTAAGCACGGGACCCACATCTGGGCATAACCTTCCCACTTAGGGTGACAAATACAAAAACAACAGATGATTGATAGAATAGAAAACAAATCAAACATTCACCCCCAGTCACAGACCTGGGTTTAATCCATCCGTTTTTTTGCCTGCCATACCACTCCAGTTTGAACCCAGCCATAGGCAAATCAGTCTTGACACTATTTTCATGGGACCAGTCCAGCCTTAACTGCCAGGCCAGATCTTCCCTGAACCAGAAACAAGCTTCCTCAGACCAGTTTTAGAATACTATCCTTTATCAGCCAGGCTAGCTTGAATCTGGTGGTATTGTATGTATGGGACCCACGTCTGGGCATTCCCTTCCCACTTAGGGTGACAAATACAAAAACAACAGATGATGTATGGAATAGAGAACAAATCAAACATTCACCCCCAGTCACAGATCTGAGTTTAATCCATCAGTCTTTTGCCTGCAATGCCATTCCAGTTTGGACCCATCCATATGCAAATCAGTCTTGACCCTATTTCCCAACAGAACAGTCCAGCCCACACTGCCAGGCCAGGTGTTCCCTGGACCAGGAACAAGCATCCTGGGACCAGTTTCAGGGAATCACCTTTCATCAGCCAGGCTGGCTTGATTCTGGTGGTATAGTAAGCACGGGACCCACGTCTTAAGACAAGACAAGCGGTCTCAGCCAAACAGACATGCGCACTTACATTTCTCCAATATGGCTCTGTTGCACAGCCAGGCTGGAGAAATGGCACAGGCTCCCTGTGCCTGAGCGAGTGTCAGACCAGTACACTTAGGCCAATCCTTTGAGCAGCGTCAGGATTGGTCGCAGGGCAGGCTGGGAGCCTGTGCCTGGAGTGACGATAGAAAGAAGAGCGGCAAGGGTCGGCGATTCAGGTAAGTATTTTTTTTTATTATTATTATTGAAATGTACCCCAGATCCTCCCTCCACCTCCTCACCTCCCTAGCCCTCACATGCCACACCCACCCCACCCCTTTTTAGCGCTGCCAGCCGTGACTGGTTTTATCAGACTGTCTTTATATGTCTTTTTACATTTAGTTGCAAATGTTCTGGCTTTGTGGAAGCTCTCATTATTGTCTCAATAATTGCTTGCCATTTTATATTCACTATAGTAGAATATGATAAAGATTTTTTTTAGTTAGACAATCATTGTGTTCACATTGGAGCCCAACCAAAAAAACACTGCTAGGATCTCTGCCAGGTCTGAACATTCTCCATACCTTTCCCCATGAAATAGCCCATACGTAGACCACTGGGATCCCTGTCTGTCTCTCCACTCTGCTTGCCAGCTCAAGCAATCTCATTGGTCTGAGACCAAGACTAAGGAAATCTGCAAGAAGGGCCAAATTGCTGAACCTCTGACATCAGTGAGACAAATGCATGTTGAAAGCAAAGATCCATACCAGTTGCTGACAAAATCTCCACTTTTCTAAGTTTGCTAGTACAACAATTATAAAGACATGCCCTTTACCTAGTAGGTACTGCGGCAAGGACTTCTTCTGCCCGCATAGTTTCTCCATATTTAGCATAATTTTAGCTCAGTTTCAAATTTATCATTTTACATGTTTAGCTGATATCGCTTTTAGCTGTAACATTTTACACAGTTAGACTCGCACAATATTATTCCAAGAACATATTGTATATGTTGCTTGATTTTTGTTAGCTTTTCCCAGCATGTAATCTGGAACCTCTGTTCAATGCTAGGAAAATGGTACAAGATATCCTACTGCATGCGTTGCCCAATCAAAGACAGCTCCTAACTTCTATACATATCATTGCATCAGAGTTGTGCCTCTAACACAGTGTGGCTTTGACTATATATACACCATGCACTGACCCTGAAAGGTCAGAGGAACACTCCAGCCGCAACCGTCTTGGGACGCATGATATATTTGACATGCATCTCTGCTGGTACTGACCTTCCAAATTCAGAAGGGGATTGCCTTCTACACTACAGGCTGCTTCCTGATTCACTTCCCCAGGATTGGGGCTGAGGCTATCACCCAGATCGGGCGAAGGCAGAAGGTACACTAACTATGCTCTCATTATAGGGTTAGTGATAGGTAGAAAACTCTATAAATCATTTGCGATGGTTGGATTGTTAATTCCCTTCACCATGTTCATATTGCTGATAACATTGCTTTGTTTCATCAGCCTAATTATCACATCTCATTCTGTCTATGCAAGACTACAATTGTTTCAATAAATGTATTGAAAACATATCTTTCATCTCTCTTGTGTTTTACCTGGGCATGCATGAGTAAGACAACGGAAGGGTAAGATCTGTTTCTATAATTCCCTTGGGGATCAGAGTGCCATGTTCTGGTTGCCATAATAACTTTCCACCTCAGTAAATTTAGGGGTTCAAGGTGAGGCACAGTGAGCTAGCCAGGAATTGGGCCAATAGCTTCTGATGGTGTGAATGGAATCAGTCCCCACATTCTGAAGTTCTCTCATCCTAATTCACAGTCCTAATATTTTAGTAGGAACCGTATGTAGGAGGCTGGGCTGGCTTATAGTGGGCACCAGATGGTACTTACACCTTGTGCCAGGTCCAGTTATCCCTTATTAGTAGATTAGTAGTGTTCTAGCAGCTTAGGCTGATAGAGGTAGCTATAGCAGAGCAGCTTAGGCTGAACTAGAAGACATGCAAAGCTCCTACCATACCACTTATATCATATAGCACTGTATCATAAGAAACACAATACTCAGAGTTACTAAAAATAAAGGTACTTTATTTTAGTGACAATGTGTCAGAAATATCTCAGAGGATTTACTCGCTTAGGAGGTAAGTAAAATGCACAAAATATACACACAAACCAAAATCAGGTAAGTAAACAGTTAGAAACACTGTAGAATACAATAGGATGCAATAGGCCTAGGGGCAACACAAACCATATACTCTAAAAGTAGAATGCGAACCACAAATGGACCCCAGGCCTTGTGTAGTGTGTAGAAGGTCGCTGGGAGTATAAGAAAACACTAAGGGTGTCCAAGATACCCCACCCCAAGACCCTGAAAAGTACAAGTAAAGTTACCCTACTTCCCCAGAAACACACTAAAGTCATGATAGGAGATTCTGCAAAGGCAACAACTGACTGCAAAGCACTGAAGACAGATTCCTGGACCTGAGGACATGTAAAGGAAGGGGCTCAAGTCCAAGAGTCACGCAAGTGTCCATGGGGGGCAGGAGCCCACTAAATCCCAGATAAAGGTGCAAAAGGGCTGCCTCTAGATGGAAGAAGCTAAAGATTCTGCAACAACGGAATATGCCAGGAATTTCTCCTTTACAAAGAAGATGTCCCGCGGCGTGCTGGAGGATACAGAGATATTTCCACGCAGAAAGACCACAAACAAGCCTTGCTAGCTGCAAAGGTTGCAGTTAAAGAAAATAAGTGCTGCCCGGGCCCAAGAAGGACCAGGAGGTCGCCCCTTGGAGGAGGATACAGAGAGGGCACTCAGCAGTACAGAGAGCTCATGCAGAAGCAGGCAGCACCCGCAGAAGCACTTGAACAGGGGTTCAAGAAATCTGAGCACTGCAGTCTTCTCAACACTACAAAGGAGGGTCCCACGAAGCCGGTGGTCAACTCAGCGAGTTCAGCAATGCAGGATGGGAGCTGAGGACCTGGGCTATGCTATGCACAAAGGATTCCTTGCAAAAGTGGACAGAAGCCCTAGCAGCTGCAGATCACACAGTACACAGGATTACTTTCTGGCGTGGGAAGGCAAGGACTTACCTCCACCAGATTTGGACAGAAGGAACACTGGACTGTCAGGGTCACTTGGATCCAGCTCCTGTGTTCCAGGGACCACGCTCGTCAAGATGATAGGGGACCCAGAGGACCGGTGATGCAGAAGCTTGGTGCCTGCGTTAGCAGGGGGAAGATTCCGCCGACCCACAGGAGATTTATTCTTGGCTTCCAGTGCAGGGTGAAGGCAGACAGCCCTCAGAGCATGCACCACCAGGAAATAGTCGAGAAAGCCGGCAGGATTAAGCACTACAATGTTGCTGGTAGTCGTCTTGCTACTTTGTTGCGGTTTTGCAGGTGTCCTGGAGCAGTCAGCGGTCGATCTTTGGCAGAAGTCGAAGCGAGAGATGCAGAGGAACTCTGATGAGCTCTTGTATTCGTTATCTGAAGAGAAACCCACAGGAGAGACCCTAAATAGCCCTCAGAGGAGGATTGGCCACCTAACCAGGTAAGCACCTATCGCACCTATCAGGAGGGGTCTCTGACATCAACTGCTGGCACTGGCCACTCAGAGACCTCCACTGTGCCCTCACACCTCTGCTTTCAAGATGGGAGAGGTCTGGGACACACTGGAGGAGCTCTGGGCACCACCCCTGGGTTGGTGATGGACAGGGGAGTGGTCACTCCCCTTTCCTTTGTCCAGTTTTGCGCAAGAACAGGGGCTGGAGGATCCCTGAACCGGTGTAGACTGGCTTATGCAAGGAGGTACCATCTGTGCCCTTCAAAGCATTTCCAGAGGCTGGGGGAGGCTACTCCTCCCCAGCCCTTAACACCTATTTCCAAAGGGAGAGGGTGTAACACCCTCTCTCAGAGGAAATACTTTGTTCTGCCTTCCTGGGAGTGGGCTGCCCAGACCCCAGGAGGGCAGAAGCCTGTCTGTGGGTTGGCAGCAGCAGTTGCTGCAGTGAAAACCCCAGAGAGCTAGTTAGGCAGCACCCGGGGTCCATGCTGGAGCCCCGGGGATGCATGGGATTGTAACCCAAATACCAGATTTGGCATGGGGGGACAATTCCATGATCTTAGACATGTTACATGGCCATATTGGGAGTTACCACTGTGAAGCTCTTTATAGGTATTGACCTATATGTAGTGCCTGCGTGTAATGGTGCCCCTGCACTCACAAAGTCTGGGGAAATTGCCCGGAACAATGTGGAGGCACCTTGGCTAGTGCCAGGGTGCCCTCATACTTAGTAACTTTGCACCTAACCTTCACTAAGTGATGGTTAGACATATAGGTGACTTATAAGTTAATTAAGTGCAGTATAAAATGGTTGTGAAATAACGTGGACGTTATTTCACTCAGGCTGCAGTTGCAGTCCTGTGTAAGAATTGTCTGAGCTCCCTACGGATGGCAAAAGAAATGCTGCAGCCCATAGGGATCTCCTGGAACCCCAATACCCTGGGTACCTAGGTACCATATACTAGGGAATTATAAGGGTGTTCCAGTGTGCCAATCAGAATTGGTAAAAATGGTCACTAGCCTGCAGTGACAATTTTAAAAGCAGTGAGAGCTTAAGCACTGAGATTCCGGTTAGCAGAGTCTCAGTGACACACTTAGGCACCACACAGGGAACACATTTAGGCTACAAACTATGAGCACTGGTGTCCTGGCTAGCAGGATCCCAGTGAGAAAGGCAAAAACAACCTGACACACAAGTAAAAATGGGGGTAACATGCCAGGCAAGATGGTACTTTCCTACACCACCCCCCCAAAACGAGGGACAATAAGGCTAACCTTGCCCAGAGGAGTCTTCATTGTCTTAGTGAAAATATCTGGAGAGACCATCTGCACTGGAGTGGGTACTCCCAGGTCTATGTTCAACTGTATAGTCCATTCCCTGTAGGGAGATGGACCACCTTATCAATTTAGGGTTTTCACCTTTCATTTGTTTAAGCCATAATAGAGGTTTGTGGTCTGTCTGAACAAGAAAGTGAGTACCAAACAGGTATGGTCTCAACTTTTTCAGTGCCCAGACCACAGCAAAGGCATCCCTCTCTATGGCAGACCAACACTTTTCTCTAGGGGTCAACCTCCTGCTGATGAAAGCAACAGGTTGATCCTGTCCCTCAGTGTTAAGCTGTGATAGCACTTCCCCAACCGCCAATTCAGAAGCATCAGTCTGGACTATGAACGTTTTGGAGTAGCAAGGGCTTTTCAGGACAGGTGATGAGCACAAAGCCTGTTTGAGCTCATCAAAAGTTTTTTGACAGTTAGCTGTCCACAATACCTTTTTAGTCATCTTCTTACTAGTGAGGTCATTAAGAGGAGCTGCAATGGAGCCATAATTCTTGACGAACCTCCTATAGTACCCTGTGAGGCATAGAAAGGCTCTCACCTGGGTTTGAGTTGTAGGGGGAGCCCATTCCATAATGGTCTGGATCTTCCCCTGCGGTGGTGCAATCTGTTCCCCACCTACCAGGTGGCCCAGATGAGCCACTTTCCCCTGCCCTATCTGCCACTTTGAAGCCTTGATAGTGAGGCCTGCCTTTTGCAGGGTCTCTAAAACTTTCCATAGGTGGACCAGGTGTTCATCCCAGGTGGAGCTAAAGACAGCGATATCATCTAGATATGCTGCACTAAAAGCTTCCAAACCTTGCAGGACTGTGTTCACCAACCTTTGAAAAGTGGCAGGTGCATTTTTCAAACCAAAGGGCATCACAGTGAACTGATAGTGCCTTCCAATGGTGGAAAATGCAGTTTTAGGTTTAGCATCTTCTGATAGTTTAATCTGCAAATACCCTGCAGTTAAATAAAAAGTGCTTAGATACTTGGCAGAAGCCAGTGTATCTATCAGGTCATCTGCCGTTGGTATAGGGTGAGCATCAGTCTTGGTTACTTGATTGCGACCTCTGTAGTCAACACAAAACCTAATTTCTCTTTTACTATCTTTACTGTGAGGTTTTGGGACAAGCACCACTGGGCTAGCCCAGGGGCTTTCTGAAGGCTCAATCACTATTAAGCCCAGCATTTTCTGTACCTCTTGTTGTATGCAATCCCTTACATGATCGGGCTGCCTATAAATCTTACTTTTGACAGGTAAACTGTCTCCAATATTGATTGTATGCTCACACCAGGTAGTTGTACCTGGTATCAGTGAAAAGAGTTCAGAAAATTGGCTTAAGAGATTTACACAGTTGTCCTTCTGCTCAACAGTAAGGCAATCTGCAAGCACCACTCCCTCCACTAAGCCATCAGCTTCTGTGGTGGAGAAGAGATCAGGGAGAGGGTCACCCTCTTCTTCCTGTCCCTCATCAGTTGCCATGAGCAGGGTGAGATCAACCCTGTCATAGTAGGGTATTAGGCGGTTGACATGGAGCACCCTAAGGGGACTCCTGGCAGTGCCCAGGTCTACCAAGTAGGTAACCTCACCCTTTTTCTCAACAATGAGATGGGGTCCACTCCATTTGTCTTGGAGTGCTCTTGGGGCCACAGGCTCCAATACCCACACCTTCTGTCCTGGGTGGTACTGGGTCAGGACAGCCTTCTGGTCATGCCATTGCTTTTGGAGCTCTTGACTGGCCTGAAGGTTTTTACTGGCCTTTTTCCTGTACTCAGTCATTCTGGATCTTAGGACAAGTACATAGTCCACAATGCCTTGCTTTGGAGCTTTCAAAGGTTGTTCCCAACCCTCCTTCACAAGTGCAAGGGGACCTCTCACAGGTTGCCCAAAGAGGAGTTCAAAGGGGCTAAAGCCCACTCTTTTTTGGGGTACCTCCCTGTAAGTAAAAAGGAGGCATGGCAACAGGACATCCCAACTCCTGAGTTTTTCAGACAGTCCCATAATCATATTAAACCTCTCCACCAGACCATTTGTTTGTGGATGATAAGGAGTAGTGAACTTGTAAGTTACACCACACTCCTTCCACATAGCTTTGAGGTATGCAGACATGAAGTTGCGACCTCTGTCTGACACCACTTCCTTAGGGAAACCCACCCTGGAAAAGATTCCCAGGAGGGCCTCTGCCACTGCAGGAGCTGTAGTGGTCCTTAAGGGAATTGCTTCAGGATACCTAGTGGCATGGTCCACTACCACAAGGATAAACCTATTGCCTGAAGCTGTTGGAAGGTCAAGGGGGCCAACTATGTCAACCCCTACCCTTTCAAAGGGCACCCCAACCACAGGAAGTGGAATTAGGGGGGCCTTAGGTGTACCACCAGTCTTGCCACTGGCTTGGCAGGTCACACAAGAGTGACAAAACTCTTTAGTGTCCTCTGACATATGAAGCCAGTGAAACAATGGAACAGGCCTGTCCCAAGTTTTTCTCTGGCCCAAATGCCCAGCCAAAGGAATGTCATGTGCCAAGGTTAGAAGAAACTCCCTATACTGCAAAGGGATGATCAATCTCCTGGCAGCTCCAGGTTTAGGGTCCCTTGACTCAGTATACAGGAGGTTGTCTTCCCAATACACCTTATGGCTTTCACTGACATCCCCATTCTGCTGTTTGACAGCTTGCTGTCTCAAACCCTCTAGTGTGGGACAGGTCTGCTGTGCCACACTCAGCTCTTCCCTAGCAGGCCCCCTGCACCCAAAAGCTCAGCAGTGTCTGCTGCCAGCTCCTCTGGTGTAGGTTCTGCACAGGGAGAGGATTCCTCTTCCTCAAAAGGGGAATCTTCTGGAGAGGGAGGGATAGTGGGAAAGGATTTACCCTTACTACCCTAGCTTTTGGGAGCACTTGGTCCATTGTTCCAGGATCCAAGTTTCCCTGTCATTTTTGCTTCTTGGCCTGAGCCCTAGTCAAAGCAAAAATATGCCCAGGAATGCCCAGCATTGCTTCATGAGCCTCCAACTCCACTTCAGCCCAAGCTGATGTCTCCAAATCATTGCCTAGTAAACAATCCACAGGTAATTCAGTGGCTACCACAATTTTCGTTGGACCAGTAACCCCCCCCCCCCAGTTGAGATTCACAACAGCCATGGGGTGGCTAAGTGTGTTATTGTGAGCATCAGTCACTTGGTTCTGCTGACCAAGTAGGTGTTGATCAGGGTGGACCAGTTTCTCAATCACCATAGTGACACTGGCACCTGTATCCCTGTAGGCCTCAACCTCAACACCATTTATTAGGGGAAGTTGCTTGTACTTACCCATATTAAGGAGACAAGCAACCATGGCTTCTTTTGATTATGGGAAGAGAATTTGGACCCGCCACCCCCAGAGGATTTTTGTGGGCCTGATGAAGACTCAGAATGTTTTTTATCTTTGTCCCCACCCTTGTCAAAAGACTTACCATCCGTCTTCTTGCCATCCTTGTCACCCCCTGTATGAACCTTTCTGTTCACTTCTGTTTCTGACCCATTTGTCTGCCTTCTTTCCCAATTCTTGGGAAGAGGTCAGATCTGAGTCTACCAAGTACTGGTGCAACAAGTCAGACACACAATTGATATGCTCTCTCAGGATTAGATTATACAGGCTTTCATAGTCAGTCACCTTACTGCCATGTAACCAACCCTCCAAGGCCTTCAATGAACAGTCTACAAAGTCTGTCCAGTCTTGAGAGGACTCTTTTCTGGTATCTCTGAACTTTATCCTGTATTGTATAGTGGTTAAGCCAAATCCATCCAAGAGTGCATCCTTCAAAACTTTGTAATTATTAGCATCACTTTCTCTGACAGTAAGGAGCCTATCCCTGTCCTTACCAGTGAAAGATAGCCACAAGATAGCAGCCCACTGCCTTTGAGGGACCAACTGTACCATACAAGCCCTCTCAAGTGCAGCAAACCACTTGTTAATGTCACCCCCCTCCTTGTAAGGGGGGAGTATCTTATGCAGATTTCTGGAATCTTGTTCTCTCACAGGATTGCTATCAAAAGCACTGCTGCTGCCACCATGGGGAACTAACCCCAACCTCTGTCTTTCCCTCTCTACATCTAGAGATTCCCTGTCTAAGGCCAGCTGCTGCTGTCTTAGCTTCAGCCTGGCCTCTTCCAACCTCAACTTTCTGAGTTCCCTTTCCATAGTGTTATCCTCAGGGTGGGAGGTTTGAGAATTCTGAGAAACAGAAGAAATGTGGGAATTGGCAGAATGTGACCTGTCTCTAACTGGCTGGACTCCAGTAACATGGCCTTTAGGAGTGAAAGGTGCCCTACTAGTGTGTGACCCCCTCCCACTACCAGTGTCACTAGATGGTCGGTTAGCTGGCAGGTCTTTGGATGAACCCTCCCCAGCATCCTCAGGGTAATCCTTTGAGTCTTGCTGGGTACCCCCCTCCTCTACCTCCTGATCCTGGGATGGGCCAGACTGATTCTGGTCACTTTATAGGAGAAAGCTAAGGAGAAGATCTTTGGTAGGGTTCTTACCAATGCTTAAACCTCTTTCAATGCAGAGACCCCTCAAACTTTTAAAGTTTAAACTACCACAGGTTGCCTGGACAACTGTGGTAGTAGGTTCTACTGTAGACATGACTATTAGAAAGGGTTTAGGTCAGAGAGAAAAAAGTTTAGAAACTTTTAAAGAAAAGAGAAAAACTTTTTTAAACTTTTCAAAACTTTTGAAAACTTTTCAAAACTTTTGAAAACTTTTCAGAAACTTTTTAGAAAGTTTGAAGAAAGAAAGTTAAACTGTTTAGGTTAACTGTGTATATACTGAAGCATTTGGTATCTGTTTTTCTTACGAAAAGCACCAATGACAAAGTGGTAAAGCAGTTACAAGTACTTATCCCACTGCTGCCACCAATGTAGGAGGCTGGCCTGGCTTATAGTGGGTACCAGATGGTACTTACACCTTGTGCCAAGTACAGTTATCCCTTATTAGTAGATTAGTAGTTTTCTAGCAGCTTAGGCTTATAGAGGTAGCTGTAGCAGAGCAGCTTAGGCTGAACTAGGAGACATGCAAAGGCCCTACCATACCACTTATATCATGTAGCACTATATCATAAGAAACACAATACTCAGAGTTTCTAAAAATAAAGGTACTTTATTTTAGTGACAATGTGTCAGAACTATCTCAGAGAATATACTCCCTTAGGAGGTAAGTAAAATACACAAAATATACACACAAACAAAAAGCAGGTAAGTAAACAGTTAGAAAAGCAGTGCAAACACTGTAGAATACAATAGGATGCAATAGGCCTAGGGGCAACACAAACCATATACTCTAAAAGTGGAATGCAAACCACGAATGGACCCCAGGCCTAGTGTAGTGTGTAGAGGGTTTCTTGGAGTGTAAGAAAACACTAAGGGTGTCAAAGATATCCCAACACAAGACCCTGAAACGTAGGAGTAAAGTTACCCTACTTCCCCAGAAACACACTAATGTCGTGATAGGCGATTCTGCAAAGGCAACAACTGACTGCAAAGCACTGAAGACGGATTCCTGGACCTGAGGACCTGTAAAGGAAGGGGACCAAGTCCAAGAGTCACGCAAGTATCCAGGGGGGCAGGAGCCCACTAAATCCCGGATGAAGGTGCAAAAGGGCTGCCTCTGGGTGGAAGAAGCTGAAGATTCTGCAACAACGGAAGATGCCATGGACTTTTCCTTTGCACAGAAGATGTCCCACGGTGTGCTGGAGGATGCAAAGTTGTTTTCTTGCAGAAAGACTGCAAACAAGCCTTGCTAGCTGCAAAGCTTGCAGTTCAAGAAAATGGGTGCTGCCCGGGTCCAAGAAGGACCAGGAGGTCACCCCTGGGAGGAGGATACAGAGGGGGGGAGGGCTCAGCAGTACAGAGAGCCCATGCAGAAGCAGAGAGCATCCGCAGAAGCACTTGAACAGGAGTTCAAGAAATCTGAGCACTGCAGTCGTCTCAACACTACAAAGGAGGGTCCCACAAAGCCGGTGGTCAACTCAGCGAGTTGAGCAATGCAGCACAGAGTGCTGGGGACCTGGGCTATGCTATGCACAAAGGATTCCATGCCATATTAGACAGAAGCCCTAGCAGCTGCAGATCACGCACTACACAGGATTACTGTCTAGCGTGGGGAGGCAAGGACTTACCTCCACCAAATTTTGACAGAAGGACCACTGGACTGAGGGGGTCACTTGGATCCAGCTCCTGTGTTCCAGGGACCACGCTCATCAAGATGAGAGGAGACCCAAAGTACTGGTGATGCAGAGGATTGGTGCCTGCGTTAGCAGTGGGAAGATTCCATCGACCCACAGGAGATTTCTTCTTGGCTTCTAGTGAAAGGTGAAGGCAGACAGCCCTCAGAGCATGCACCACCAGGAAACAGTTGAGAAAGCTGGCAGGATTAGGCGCTACAATGTTGTGGGTAGTTGTCTTGCTTTGTTGCGGTTTTGCAGGTGTCCCGAAGCAGTCAGCGGTCGATCCTTGGCAGAAGTCGAAGAGAGAGATGCAGAGGAACTCTGGTGAGCTCTTGTATTCGTCATCTGAAGAGAAACCTGCAGGAGAGACCCTAAATATCCCTCAGAGGAGGATTGGCAACCTAACCAGGTAAGCACCTATCAGGAGGGGTCTCTGACATCACCTGCTGGCACTGGCCACTGGCCACTCAGAGGCCTCCACTGTGCCCTCACACCTCTGCATGCAAGATGGTAGAGGTCTGGGACACACTGGGGGAGCTCTGGGCACCACCCCCGGGGATGGTGATGGATGGGGGAGTGGTCACTCTCTTTTCCTTTGTCCAGTTTCGCGTCAGAGCAGGGGCTGGGGGATCCCTGAACCGGTGTAGGCTGGCTTATGCAAGGAGGCCCCATCTGTGCCCTTCAAAGCATTTCCAGAGGCTGGGGCAGGATACTCCTACCCAGCCCTTAACACCTATTTCCAAAGGGAGAGGGTGTAACACCCTCTCTCAGAGGAAATCCTTTGTTCTGCCTTCCTGGGACTGGGCTGCCAGACCCCAGGAGGGCAGAAGCCTATCTGTGGGTTGGCAGCAGCGGTAGCTGCAGTTAAAACCCCAGAGAGCTAGTTTGGGAGTACCCGGGGTCCATGCTGGAGCCCCGGGAATGCATGGGATTGGCACCCGAATACCAGATTTGGCATGGGGGGACAATTCCATGATCTTAGACCTGTTACATGGCCATATTCGGAGTTACCATTGTGAAGCTACATATAGGTATTGACCTATATGTAGTGCACGCGTGTAATGGTGTCCCCGCACTCACAAAGTCTGGGGAAATTGCCCTGAACAATGTGGGGGCACCTTGGCTAGTGCCAGGGTGCCCTCACACTTCGTAACTTTGCACCTAACCTTCACTAAGTGATGGTTAGACATATAGGTGACTTATAAGTTACTTGAGTTTAGTGTAAAATGGCTGTGAAATAACGTGGACGTTATTTCACTCAGGCTGCAGTGGCAGTCCAGTGTAAGAATTGTCTGAGCTCCCTATGGGTGGCAAAAGAAATGCTGCAGCCCATAGGGATCTCCTGGAACCCCAATACCCTGGGTACCTAGGTACCATATACTAGGGAATTATAAGGGTGTCCCAGTGTGCCAATCAGAATTGGTAAAAATGGTCACTAGCCTGCAGTGACAATTTTAAAAGCAGAGAGAGCACAAGCACTGAGATTCTGGTTAGCAGAGTCTCAGTGACACACTTAGGCACCACACCGGGAACACATTTAGGCCACAAACTATGAGCACTGGAGTCCTGGCTAGCAGGATCCCAGTCAGACAGGCAAAAACAAACTGACACACAAGTAAAAATGGGGGTGACAGGCTAGGCAAGATGGTACTTTCCTACACCGTAAGAAAGTATAAGGGTCTTAACCATGGCTGATAATGCCTGCAACCTGTGGAAGGTGATATCACATTTGTGATATAGCATATTCCAAATATATCACGGAAACCTTTTATTGTTGAGTAGCATGAACCCCAGTTGATGCTGTCTAAGGGTTCTATGCTCAATATACAGCATCTCATCTGCCATCTCATTAAGCTCATTACCAGCACCTGGAGGCAAAATTACCGGAAACACTAGCAATGATTTGAGGCCACATTGCCACCTCACAGACTGTGTTAGATGGGTTTCACTCATGTCAGTAATTATTAGCTTTATTCGGTTTAAAACAAAAACTATGAAAGTGGGCAAAAAACGTACTCATCCATTATAAACGGCTATTAAATAGAGTTTGTTAAGAATCAGATTTCAGGTAAATATAATAACAGGCATCAAAAATTCCATCATAAAAGAAATTTTAACAAACAATTCATTCTCATCGATTCGAGACAAGTACGTATTCTACAAAAAGAGGCTCCCATAGCTTTCCATAAATTAATGTCTTACTAAAGAAATGTCACTGCTACCCAACAGATATTTATGGACGGGAAGGTTCGTACTTAAACCAAGGCTTCTTTGTAGTGCCATTTGAACATTTCAAAATAAAGATACATAAAATTGACAAAAAAAATGAAAATGCAACGTCGATTGTGATGAACAATGATCACAGGGACAGTTAGGTAGAATCACATTATATAAAATATGGGAAAGGTAACCATACAGTACAGTGTCGAACCTTAAACAAGTCAGCAAATACCAACCATAGCTGTGTGGAACAAGATATGAATAAGTCGAAGGGCTGGCAGGACTCACTGGCCTTTTAATGATTTTTTGTGTTCTCATAGATCGACGCCAGACTAAAAATGTATCCTTTAAATCATTCCTAAAATGAACAGTAAAGCAGTTAAGGTTGTTAAACAGTTCCGGCATCTCCGACCAGTGGCTTAATTCACGATATATATAAATATATATATATATATATATATATATATATATATATATATATATATATATATGCCCCCTTGGGATTTTCTTAGCCTCAACCAGGCCCAGACAGTCTTTCAAATCAGTCTTATGAGGAATATTTGGCTGTTAGTCCAGATGGGCAGCCATACCTCTAATAAAATCATTAATATAGTCCAGCCGTAATTCAATGTGGCACAGAAAGGTGGAAGTACTTTGGGAGACGGAGAGCAAACATCTCAGAAATCTATTTTCCAGTTTCTGAATAATACCATAAAACTGAGTGGCCCATAGTCCTGCGCCACATGTAGCAATAGAGAGAGAGGCTTAGATTTCTAAACGGTTATCAGTTCTTTAATAGCTTTACTGCCCAACTTTGAGATCAATTCAGATAGTACCACAATGCTTCTCTCAAGGGCACCTGTCCTGATATTGCCCAGAAAGGAGCAACCACAAGTCTCAGTAAATAGATCTCTCAAATAGCAGAAAGTGGACACCGGGCTAATCTTGGTTTGGTTTACCAGAAAATACTTGTTTTTAAACTTATTTAGGACCAAAGACTATGATGATTGATTTTAATGGATTTATGGTAAGATCAAGATCCAACATAAAAGATGTGAATCTAGTCAACAAACTCTGAAGCCCAGGCAGAGTGTGAGCCATCCGGACAACATCATCTGCATACAGCAGAGTGGTTATGGGCCGAGTGCCAACATATGAGACTTCATGGGCAGAGTTAAGTAAAACATTTGCCAGCCATCAATATGAGAACAAACAAAAGGGGCATTAAAACACACAGCCTTGCCTAACCCCACTAGAAAGTTGTAATGGCTTAGTTTTCTCCCCATTTGGGCCATATCTGACACTAGCTGTCACCTCACTATGCAGTTGTATAAATAACTTTATGATATCAGCCTCCACCCCAGGTTTGCCATGATGTTCCATAATTCCAATTTCTCCAATATGATTCTTCCCATTAATTTGGCAGTAGTATCAATCAAAGATATAGGGCTATAGCATTTCGTTGTCACCTTTGTTGCCCTTTTTAGGCAGAACGTAAGCATTTGACTTCGTGTATACTTTTAAAAGTATACTTATACTGTGAGCTTAAAGTGATTTAATTTGTTGGTTGCAGTATCCTTTAAAAATGCTTGCTCGCTAGTGGTCAGTTTTGCCTCTTTGTCCCTTCTTTTTCTCTTTCAGAGCAGGGACCAACTACTGTATACCTACACTTTGTCCTGTTTATCTCTTTTTTAGGGGGACTTTTTTCAGTTTTTGCTTGCTCGTCCTACACTGTGGGTGTGCGTTTCAAAGCAGCCACGCTTCCTCAGGCAAGCACTCCAGCAGGTCTCCCTTCCCCCTATCTCCCTCTGCAATCATAAAACAACAGCAGAGGGGGCGTTTCCAGGGCCAGCTCACCTTCGCTCTCTTTGTCTAGTTTTACTTGTTATTACTTTTATACTAAATGCAAAATAAATGGCTGGACGCAATTCCTTTGGCAATGCTTGTTTGCTCGAATTCAGGGAGTGCTTCCCAGGCCTCTGCCTTGCTCTGTAGGTGGGGGTGCAGTCCTGCCTCTTCCTTGCTTTATGTCTGGTGAGTGCTGCCTCCTGCTGCTGAGCAGGCCTGTCTTTTCCTGGCTCCTTATGTGAGCAGTTCTGCCTTGGATTCCCCCTTCTTGCATGTGATAGAGCGTTCCGGCCTAATAAATTACCTGTATCTGGACGCTCTTAGGTCGATGAATCTTTTGACCAAGTGGGACTCTCTTCACCCGGGAGTAATCAATCAAAATCAACAATCAATAATCAATAACGAACATAAGCGATGCCCTGATCAACATAACACTTCACAATTAATCCAGAATACATTTCGACGAAATAACGACCTTTCGGTCATGAATAACCACACCAGTTTATGCAAAGTTAATGAATTTATTTCCCTATATTAACAAAGCTAGCACAATGTAGATGTGTCTCAACACCAAATGATATATGTAAATGAACATTAATAGCTGTCCATAACGACGAAAAAGGTGCAATCTATGCAGCATTTGAATAACAATGCCTTCTATGATGGCAACGCAAACCACTAAAACTATAATCTGTAGTGGGCTAATTGCATACATTTAGTCAGCACAACAAAGTCTCAAATTGCATCGTGCATCAAATGAGTCCTCATCTAACCTCAAATTAGCATCGGCATGTGGGACTTCATGCAAAAAAACAATTTAGCAACATTAATTTGGAAAACTCCTAACTAAGGCGCTTATCAAAATTCAGCAGTTGGTTACCTAAAAAGAAACACAATGCAATTGTACAATTTTCCTTTCATATTTACCAAATTCAATCAGCATTCAAGGAAGTCTTCGTCTCACAGGTACCGGTTTCCATCAGCATGGGACGGGGCAAAGGGGCAGGGTGGACGGGGCAATTGCCTCACAGCGGCAAGATAAAACTACTACTTCATGCAAAGGGACAAATCAAAGTTAAAGTCTCTAGGGCGAGAATTACTTAAAGTCTCTTTCTCTCGATTAGAGAAAGCATCAAAGTCTCTTTCAAAATGGCATCGCAGCAAGATGGGCCATAATAGCTGCAATGGGCAATAATGTTCGTAATCGCTGGCAAATGGCTGGTAAAGTTCGTAATGGCCGCAATGTCTATAATGGCTCCTTTCTTCTTGTGCACCTGGTTTAAATAGACAACAGTTCAAATCCAGTAGGGTCTTCCATTGGAGGGTTCATAGGTTGGCTTCGAATTGTCCAATCAAAAACAACAATTTACAAGCTTCTACCTAGGCATACATTATCCTTGGAGTCGGGAACGTAAGTTGCAACATATTTGACCAATTAACTCACTTTCAGAGCTTCCATTGTCCGCACCTGCAGATTGACCTTGGAGCAAAGAAGAAGATGCCAGGCTGGCACGAAACCTTAAAGATAAGCATGTGAACCGATCTCACTGGAAAAGTACAGCTTCAAGCAAGAATACACGTTTATAAGCACATTGGAAAAATACGAGCATCTAAACCGTGAGACACGGCAACTAGGCCAAAGCCTCCACTAAAGTTATGCTAAGCTAAAACATTTCAAACAAGCAAATCATAGCACACGTTTACGATTATGTCAGATTAATACAATTCTAATGCATCACGTTATATAAAGCACGCTTATAAATGTTGGCAAACTATTCTGAGGGCACATTTGTCCCCGTACAATCTTTATTTAGTTCGATTAAAGTCACACTTGATTATTGCTACACTACGTTTATGCGCTAATAAATGTAAAACCTTCATTTCAGCGTCATCAATCCCTCCTCTGATGACTACTTGTCATCACACAAAACTATTCCCACAAATTTTATTCCATTAAAATTCTGTCAGTTCCCTCTGCCTTTTAGTTCCCCTTGTTCTTGCTTTGTATTCTTCTGCCATTCTTTTAATCATTTTCTCTTCCTTCCTTCTTTTAATTCTTTCCATTATCATTAATATTCCCCTTATTATTCCCCAAATTCCAAAGATGCAAATCAGTACTACTAATATTCCCTGTATTATTTTTAATAATATTCCATTCCAAATGCCACCAAGCCAATTTCCCACTGAAGCAATTCCCTTTCCAACCTTCTCCCAAACTCCTGGTTCTTTCAGTTCCTTCAAGTCTGCACTCTCTTTCGTTAAATTTGCAAGCATTGTTTTAATCTTCACACTGTTGTCTGGAATATACGTGCAACAGTGGCGCGCACCAAGCACTTTGCAAACGCCGCCATCCTTTGCTAAAAGAATGTCTAGGGCAAGCCTGTTTTGAAGAGTCATAGCTCTTTCCGCTGCAAGTTCAGCATCCATCAGGATTATAGCACCTGAAAACTTTGTCAACATGTTATCCACTATAGTAGACAACTTTCTTATTTTGATGGAATTCAACACAACTCCCAATGAAGGAATCATGGCTCCAAATATATCTCCTACCACAGCAGCTGCGGTCTCTCTTTTCTGGATACGATGAGATCCAGACGTCTTTGGAATCACCGATAGGTCATCCAGTTGATAAACCTTTGGGAACACTATACCCAAATAACATCTCCCCCACCATCCCTTTGGAAGACGATAATAGGCATTATGCCCGCAAATGTAATATACACCTGGTATGACAGGGTCAAGTCCGTTCAGCATGAATGTCCATTTGGCCTTAAAGATAAACGTATGTTTACACTCACTCGCTCCTACAAAAATGTTATCATAATAAGATTCACCTCGATATATACAAAATGTCCCTACATGCCAAGCATCTAAAGCTATTCTCCCTTGTGTTCTTATTGCGGCAAAAGCATAATTATCTACTGAAGTCCACTTATGTAGTTCCTTTTCTAATTTCGCATTCATGTGTGCCCTTCTATCATCTGTGCGATCTAAAAAGCTTATTTCTACTGCAGAGAGGGAGCAGGTAAGGTTTTCCCTATGAGCGTGAGCTGTTTCAAAAGGTTGCATTGGCTCGAAAAATTCCCTCATTATTTTAGCATCCCAATCTTTAGCAATCTGGCTTAATTGCGTGATTATAGGAACATATGCAAAAGTAACATCATAATTTGAGTAAAAATACTGTATGTTGGTTTGACCATAAAATCTAGAAGTTACTATACTACATGTAATCCCATATGTAAGAGGCATGTGATGATAAGTCACCCCTTCCGTTACCGATGTCGGTATCTGTGTACACACATAACAATCTTTCGCATCCATAGTCTCAACATATTCTGTTACCAAGCGATAGAAGACATTATACGAAAGTTCCTTCTTATCATGCAAGTGTCTCTCATCTAATTCTAGTCTTTTCAGTGCGGTTAGTTCAGTGACAGTAACAGGAGCAAAAGTAGAAGCATCAATTTTCTCATTCTCACCCTTACCATGCATTCCAAGCACTACTGCCATTATTATTAGTACACATGCAATTACCAAGCCTATACACGCATATTTAGAATATTTCATTCTACTGTTTTGTGTCATGATCTGTATAGAATCAGAGAGCTAGAAGCACCTATAAAAGAAACGATTTAGCAATTCAGTTACAAAGCTGAACGAGCGCAATGTTCACACAGTTTTCTTCAGGAGCCAAGTCACTTATCGGTTAGCAGCATTTGTCTCAATTCGGCAATAACTCAGTCTCAATTCGGCAATAACTCGTTTTTTTTTTTTTTTTTCAGTTGGCAACGTTGTCTCAAATCGTGTTTAAGAGTCAATCAGGTTTTCAAAGTCTTATCAGGTTAGCAAATGTCTCATCCGGTTTAACAATGTCTCAGCTGGTTGTATCACGTTACATTATAGCAAGCAATGTCATTTACCAGCTTTTCAATCAACAGTGTCCATAAAACTTTTCTTTTCTATTGGTATCTCTTCTTCTTCGTTCTCGAGGCTAAGAGATACAAATTCGTCAGTCCAATCGTCATGGACAACATATGCCCATTCTGGACCGGAATATCTCCTGTTTGGTATCCTTTTCCTTTTCAATTTTGCATCTCTCTTTGACTCTGCCTCACTGGTACTTTCCTCTTTGGCCAAGTCTTTTTCTTCACTTGATGGTGGTACCACGACAGACACTTCCTTTCTTTTCTCTTTCACTCTTGGCCCTTCACTGTCGTTCAACTTTTCTCTAGCTCTTGGTTTTACTGGTGATATACTTTGTTTTCTCTTTGCACTGTGTCCACCTGATGGACCTGCGATCTCTTCTGAAGAAGTTTGAACAGTTTCGTTCTGTTCTGCCTTGTCCCCTCCTTCTGGGGAGTCAATCAGATTTTCCTTTTCTTTTTCTGTACCGTCTGCTTCTGGGAAAGCCCTCCTCTGATCAGGCTCTCCTGCTTCTTCACTTCTTTCGAGCCCTTTGTCACCGTTACTTTCTTCAGGCTCTTTGTCACTTTCAGCTGCTTCAGGCTCTTTGTCACCTTCAGCTGCTTCAGGCTCTTTGTCACCCTCAGCTGCTTCAGGCTCTTTGTCACCCTCAGCTGCTTCGTTGCTGTCTGAGGTTTCTCATTGATCTTCCCCAAGTGAATCGGTTGCTTCGTCCTCAGAGAATATTTCTCTCTCCTCTATTTCTGCCTGTTCGCTTTTAGTTCTGTTTTGCTCTGTCTCAGCGCTCGGCACTTTGTTATCAGGTACTGGCAGTTTCAGCGCTTCAACTTCCTCATCGGTGGGACACAACACTTTCTTTGTATGACTGGCGTGGATCCAGTTGGGAACTCCCGCACACTTCACAGCGGTAGTGGTCGTCAGGATCACTTGGAAAGGGCCTTTCCAACGGGGTTCCAGACACGACTTCCTCACGTGCTTCTTTACCACGACCCAGTCACCTGCTTTCAGTGTGTGTCCTGGACCTTGGATCGGTGGCAAGGTGGTTGCTTCCACCTGGTGAGAGAAAGAGCGAACCACGTCAGCCAGACCTTTGCAGTAGTCTAACACCATATCATCTGTAATATTCAAAAGCGCGTTTGCAGGAACTGCAGGAAGTCTCATAGCCCTGCCCATGAGAATTTCGTGCGGGGACAATCCAGTCTTTCTGTCAGGGGTGTTTCTCATTGACATTAACACCAAAGGCAATGCGTCAGGCCATTTCAAATTTGTCGATGCACATATTTTCGCCATTCTTGATTTCAGTGTACCATTCATTTGCTCCACCAGTCCTGATGCTTCAGGGCGATAGCTACAATGCAGTTTTTGCTCAATGTTCAGTGCTGCGCAAAGTAACTTTATCACCTCGTTATTGAAGTGACTTCCCCTATCTGATTCTAAAGAGATCGGGAATCCGAAACGTGGTATCAACTCCCTCAACAATAGTTTTGCAACTGTAAGGCTGTCATTTCTACGTGTGGGGTATGCTTCAATCCAGTGACTAAAAATGCACACGATCACCAACACATACTTCAGACCTCCATGCACAGGCATCTCAATAAAGTCCATCTGCATTCTGCTGAACGGGCCGCCTGCCCTACCGATGTGGCTCACGTTCACAACCGTTCCTTTTCCTGGGTTCATCTGCTGACAAATGACACATCGATGGCAAATTGCTTCTGCAACTTGACGAAATCTGGGGTTAAACCAATCAGTTTTGAACAATCTTATCATGGCATCTCTCCCTAGGTGAGCCTGCCCATGATAGAACCGCGCTAACTGCGATAAGAGACTATTTGGTAAAACAAATTTTCCCTCATTTGAAACCCATAACTCATCTGGTCTCTTTGTACATTGTGACTTAATCCAGGAAGCCTTTTCATCCTCCCTGACGCTATTCTGCAATGCTTTTAGTTCATCCATTGTATCCACGACCTTCAAGGCAAATGCTTCAGCTGGTTCAAGCTCTGGCTCATTTATCGAATTCCATTCATCCCTGAGCAATATACAGTTCAAGGCACAAAATCTTGCGACTTGATCCGCATATACATTTCCCAGGGAAACATAGTCCTGTCCTTTTGTATGAGCACTACACTTTACCACTGCAATTTCGGCTGGCATTTGAATGGCGTGTAACAATTCCCTTATTCTCTCCCCGTTTTTCACTGGGGACCCCGAAGATGTCAGGAACCCTCTCTGTGACCATAGTTGCCCAAAGTCGTGCACAATTCCAAACCCGTACTGACTATCAGTGTAAATGGTAACCTTCATCAATGCAGACAGTTGACATGCTCTTGTAAGGGCTACAAGCTCTGCTACTTGTGCGGAATAGACTCCTTGGAGCCAGGACGCTTCCAAGACACCTGTTACAGTACATACAGCATATCCTGCTTTCAATATTCCCAATGCATCTCTTAAACATGACCCATCAACAAAAACAATTTGGTCATTTTCATCAAGCTTAGTATCCTTAATGTCAGGTCGGGGTTTTGTGCAAAATTCAGTCACCTGAAGGCAGTCATGCTCGACGTCTTCAGCGTTCTCAATTTCAGCATTTTCACCGGGAAGCAAGGTTGCTGGATTCAACGTAGTGCACCTTTTCAGCTGCACATTCGGTGAGCCCAGAATTATTGTTTCATACCTTGTGAGTCTTGCTCCAGTCATGTGTTGCGTTCGGGAGCGGGTCAAAAGTATCTCAACTGAGTGAGGGACCATGACTGTTAATGGGTGTCCCATCACTATTCCTTCACTCTGAGTGAGGCTGATACCAACTGCTGCTACGGCGCGCAAACACCCAGGCAGTGCTGCTGCGACCGGATCCAAAGTAGCTGAAAAATACGCTACTGGTCTGTTTATGCCACCATGGGCTTGGGTCAAGACAGACAAAGAACATGCATCGCGTTCATGACAAAACAATGTGAAAGGCTTTGTGTAATCAGGCATACCTAAAGCTGGAGCCCTGCACATACATTCTTTCAATTCAATAAAAGCATCCATCTCATCTCCTTTCAGCTCAATTTCATCCAATGCATCCTTCTGGGTCAGTTTCAGTAAAGGCTTTGCTAGAGTTGAGAAGTTGGGAATCCACTGGCGACAGTAGCTCACCATCCCCAAAAACTTCCTCACCTCCCTCCTCGTCTTTGGTGGACTCATTTGAAGTACACTTGTTATTCTTTCCTTCATTATTCTCCGTGACCCTTTCTCTATTTGATGACCCAAGTATTTCACTTTCTTCTGACAGAACTGCAACTTTGAAGGAGACACCTTGTGTCCATTCCTTCCCAAATGGTTCAGTAGGGCAATGGTGTCGGATTTGCAGCCACTTTCTGTCTTAGATGCAATCAGTAAGTCATCAATGTACTGTACTAGGACTGACTCGAATGGCAATTCTAACGCTTCCAAGTCTTTCTTTAGAATCTGATTGAAAATTGACGGTGACTCAGAAAACCCTTGAGGAATTGGACACCAACTGTAAACTCTGTCTAAGAATTTGAAACAAAAGAGAAATTGTCTGTCCTCATGAAGAGGCACCGAAAAGAATGCTTGTGACAAGTCGATGACTGAGAACCACTCGGCATCGCAAGGGACTTGAAACATTATCACAGCTGGATTCGGTACTACAGGGCAGCATTTGACTATGATGTCATTTATTTTCCTCAAGTCCTGCACAATTCGGACCTTTCCACTTGGCTTTATTAGTCCCATGATTGGTGAATTACATGGACTGCTTAACACTTCTCTCAGTACTCCCTGTTTTACAAACTCGTCAATTAGTTGGGCGACTTTCATAAGGGTGTCTTGTGCCATGTGGTATTGTGGGGTCTGGGGAAAGGTTACATTGGGTTTTACTGTCACTTTCACTGGTTCCACTCCTTTCACCAATCCCACCTCTTTTCCTGTCATATCCCACACTTCCTTTCCGACTGTTTCCCGTAATTCAGCTGGAATATCCTCTTCAGTTATCATCGGAAGAAGGTTAATCAGAGGATATTTTTCATCGACAATTTCCATCTCGTCCCCTTCTACACTGTCCTCTTCTTCCCCATCACTGCTCGTCTGAATTCTAATTCCATCGTACGAACACATGATCGAACATCCCAATTTGCACAATAGGTCTCTCCCTAACAGTGCTATCGGGCTTGAGTCACATACCACAAAATTATGTAACCCTTGGTAGTTACCAATGCTGATTGGTACTGGATCTGTGATTGGGTTCGTCAGGTACCTGTTTGCTACTCCCACCACTTGAACTGTTCTCCCTGAGAGGGGCAAATTTGGTACTTCAATGCTCCTAACAGTTGAACGTGTGGCTCCTGTGTCAACCAAGAATGAAACACGATGACCCATAACTTTTCCCTCCACATAAGGACCCTTTTGATCAACTTCTAAGGATGCTGCAAGCACACAATTTCCCTCCTCATCTGAACTTTCACTCTCCCACACATCGTTTATTCCATTCTCACTGTGTAATGGGAACTGTTGTACGGTGCCGTTTGTACTCATCACCTGACTCGAGACCTGTGGAGGAACCATCACTTGCTGCTGACTCCTTGGTGCCAAAGGTATTTGCATTTGCTGATTAGGTACCATGGGTAACTGCTGTTGCATTGGCTGCATTTGCGTCATCTGCATACGAGGCATCTGCATCTGCTGTGGCTGCATGGGCTGTAATCCCTGCAGCTGATTTATGGTCTGAAAATTTGGGTTTGGACCTCTCATTTTCGGTCCCCTCATTGTCTGGAATGCATTGACATCATTGTTTTGCTGACCAACACCTGCACCTTCCTGCACCATCATCGGGCACTCGCGTTTCCAATGTCCGACAATTCCGCACGCGTGACACGGCATCACCCTTTTCATTGCCTGTATACCATTCGGAGTCACAACAGTGTTCAAATCCGGACCATTACTCCCGAAACCTCCTCTGCCTCTGCCTCTCGCCTGTGGCTGAAACACCATATTTCCCTGCGGCTGCGGCTGCGGTATCTGCTGTTGGAACCCTTGCAACCCTTGCAAACCTGTCTGAGCTGCTTTAAGCTGCATCATCATCACTTTCTCCTTTAACCTTTTCTGTTTCCCTTCAATCTCGTCACTACAGTATTTCGCATAATTCAACACCTCATCAATAGGTTTCGACTGCCAACAAATCAAATGCGTCTTTATCATCTGACTTATCTCTGGCCTCAGCCCTTCCACAAATCTAAACACAAAATGAAGCATGTCCTTCGCCTCTATTGTTTCCGTGCCACTGTAGTTCTTGAACGCCTTCAACAACCTCTCATAGTAACCATGAATCGACTCTTTAGCCTCTTGGGCAGTTCGATCAATCTTCTGCCAATCCACATTTTTCGCGGCAACCTTCGTCTTCAAATGCTCAATCACCTTATAGTACAAGCTCATCACCATAGGTGATGGTGCACCCGTATCCCTGTCTCTCACTGGTTCACTTGTCGGCCAACCTACAGCCCTTTTGCAGTCTTCCCACAAATCTGCCGGAACCACAATCTCAAAGAGGGTGTTCAGGTCTTCCCAAAGTCATTTTGCAAGCTTCACATACCTATCAGTCTGTTGATACCATTCAATCGGTTTCTCTCTCAATTTGGGAAAATCATCCGTAAAAGACTGAATGTCGCTTCTGTGCCACGGTACATGTATTAATTTTCCCCCTGCTGTCTCCCTCATTGGTAACATGGCTATTGCATCACTACTCTGTGGTCTTTTCTCCTTGTGCTCTGGGACACTGTCTTTCTTCTTTTCCTTTTTCTTTGCCCACCTGCTTTCCCATTTGTCTAAGCAACTCCACACTTGTGCACTCTGCAGCAATTCTCTAAGGTGCGTTCTCATGCCTGCTGACCTCATGTGTTCAAAGTCTGTGGTCCCGAAATCCAATCTATAGCTCCTGCTCAAGTGTTTTGTCTTGTCTATCTCAACCCCGTTTTTGTCAGCTATTTCTTGCAACCTTCTGTGTACCTTATTCACTTCTCTCGTAATCCTGGGACATAGATACCTCAGCTCTTCTTCCGAGTAGGACTCTAGCCTATTCACACCCATAGTCCCTTCCACCAACTCTTCTGCTTCCATGTTCAACCTTACCCTATTCAGGTAGTCTTCTCCCTTCCCACTTGTTGAGCTTTGTGTGGAATTCAGACTGTTGAACCACTGTGTTAGCTGTTGCGCATTCAACCCCATCAGTGTAGCATTCACATCGACTGCCATTGATGGTTGCGGCAATTTTTCAGTGTTCGAAGATAGCGGTATTATCAGTGGGGGACTCGACCTTATCACTGTTGACTGAGCACATATGGGACTAAACTCCATCAAGGACCCAGATCCAGTTGGCTGAGCCACTATCGGAGTTGTCTCTGGAGTGTTTTCTATGCACCTCCTTTCCGTCCCACTCTGCATCATTGATCCTTGACCTCTCATACCTGCGTTAGGCTGAACGTACAAAGGTACCGGAGGACCTACAGTAAAGGGTAGGGATATCGCATCTGGGTTCTGTCCATTCCCCATGTTCTGAGGCATGTTCATTCCCACACTATGGGTCATCATTGCCGGCATGCCCGTCTGACTCCCCGTCATCTGAGCATGTGCGGTTCCCCCCTGCATCTGCTTTTGAGGCATCAAAAACTGGGTTGATTCAGCTTGTGCCAATGTTGGGTTGTGACCATTCTGTACTCCCATTACGGTTGGATCTAGAATCATTCCCGTACTGTTGTCACTGCTGTAGTACCTTGGGACCTGCGGCTGATAATTTTCTGCTGTTTTCAATATAGGCACATTTGGATATATTCTCCTAACCTGCGGTATCTGCGGGGTGAACAGTAAACTCGGGTCCTTAGATCCCGATGGCGTTTCTGAATTCGGAGTTTCATTATTCTGTACCGGTGCCGGAGGGGCAGAACTGGTACTTGGACCTTGTCCACTCTCTGCATAAGGTGGTGGACGGTCATTCAGCAATTGCATGATGAACTCCTCATCATCTGACTCGTCTTCTCTATCTTTGGAACACCTCCTGTTTGTCTTACAGGTAGCTTTCTTGCCTGTCGCCTCTTCTTCCTTAGTAATTGCGGGAAACAATTTTATCCCCTGCAATATATCTGACCTCCACACCTTCTGTGAATTATCCCACCTAGCGTCCGCTAGTGTCTTTTCTACCTTTCTTATCCTGGTCTCGAACTTCTTTTGCTGTTGCTGTCTAGCCATTAGTTCCCAAATCGCTAGAGCCTCAAACTGTGCTGGCCTTGGAGGTACCTTCATGTCGTACATCGTGAATCTCAAATTCTCTAGGATCCTTATATTGAATGTCCCATGGATCGGAAACGCTACGCTCCCATGTTTCTCTGTCAGCTTGTGCCATTGCTTTAGCCAAAGACACGGAGCTACCCCCTTTTCCTCCATTACAATGTAAGCTGGTGTACCTTCGGGTGGCGTCTCCTCTCCTACGCTCGCTTTAATGTAAGACTCCCCCTTCATCGCACTCTTTAATGCTTTAAAAAATTTCATTTTCTCGTCTTTTGTTTCACAAAATATGTAATCAATAGGTGACTTTAATTCCCGGAATACTCTTCGCTTGCCTTTCCCCTTCCAATCGAGCCCCACGGACTGCGTCCAATCCGTGCGCGACCCTTCTCTGCAACCAACCTATCCCAGCGCGGCTCCTAGTGACGTCACACTCACACACACTGCGGCTGACAAAGCCTCGCGGCTTGTCCTCCTTCACTCAGCTCCTCTCGTAACAACTTCTGGCATGTATCGCGAGCAACCAAATAATAATAAAACAGATCTGTCGGTTTACTACAGGAAGGGTAACACAATCGCTTCAGGACCTTAGGGATTTTTCACTAGCCTCAGCAGTTATTCCATCTTTCTCCGGCCCCACTTTCGCAAGCAAATCTGACCCGCAGACTCTGCTCTCAACTTGTCAATGATCTATTCTAGTGCACTTAGAATTTGTCAAAGCCCAAAGTCGAAGTTTTCTTTCACTCCCTTAACACACGTACCGACTCGTTGACCACGCCCGATCAACCTATTAAACCGACCAGACCACAACATAAAACAAGTGTCTCATACACTTTTCAACATACTCCGGAGTCTCTTGACCTCGCAGGGCCCGTCTCAACAACAACAACCACGTGGACCTTTTTCTGCACAAAGCGCCACATGCACATGAAGTTCGACGACTTCCCTACTCTCACACTCGGAGTCGCACCTCCGCTATTCTCTATGAAGTTCGACGACTTCCCTACTTCTACACTCGGATTCGCACCACCGCTATTCTCTAAAATCCTCGCAACCTTTTCACACAATCTGCGGCAATAAGCTGTGCAAGCGCAAAACCCTAACTTCACTCATACCGTCACTAGTACCGCCAACGCCGATTCCACACCTCCATTCTCTCCATTCGCAAGCTCCGAGATCCCGGGAAAGTCGCGGGGGACTTAGCCCATCATCATTCTCTCAATCTGTTTTATCCAAGAAAAATCTAATTCAACTTCTCGAGTGGGGTCTCAAAGGGCGTAACCGTCCTCTGCTACCATCTACTGATAGAGCGTTCCGGCCTAATAAATTACCTGTATCTGGACGCTCTTAGGTCGATGAATCTTTTGACCAAGTGGGACTCTCTTCACCCGGGAGTAATCAATCAAAATCAACAATCAATAATCAATAACGAACATAAGCGATGCCCTGATCAACATAACACTTCACAATTAATCCAGAATACATTTCGACGAAACCACGACCTTTCGGTCATGAATAACCACACCAGTTTATGCAAAGTTAATGAATTTATTTCCCTATATTAACAAAGCTAGCACAATGTAGATGTGTCTCAACACCAAATGATATATGTAAATGAACATTAATAGCTGTCCATAACGACGAAAAAGGTGCAATCTATGCAGCATTTGAATAACAATGCCTTCTATGATGGCAACGCAAACCACTAAAACTATAATCTGTAGTGGGCTAATTGCATACATTTAGTCAGCACAACAAAGTCTCAAATTGCATCGTGCATCAAATGAGTCCTCATCTAACCTCAAATTAGCATCGGCATGTGGGACTTCATGCAAAAAAACAATTTAGCAACATTAATTTGGAAAACTCCTAACTAAGGCGCTTATCAAAATTCAGCAGTTGGTTACCTAAAAAGAAACACAATGCAATTGTACAATTTTCCTTTCATATTTACCAAATTCAATCAGCATTCAAGGAAGTCTTCGTCTCACAGGTACCGGTTTCCATCAGCATGGGACGGGGCAAAGGGGCAGGGTGGACGGGGCAATTGCCTCACAGCGGCAAGATAAAACTACTACTTCATGCAAAGGGACAAATCAAAGTTAAAGTCTCTAGGGCGAGAATTACTTAAAGTCTCTTTCTCTCGATTAGAGAAAGCATCAAAGTCTCTTTCAAAATGGCGTCGCAGCAAGATGGGCCATAATAGCTGCAATGGGCAATAATGTTCGTAATCGCTGGCAAATGGCTGGTAAAGTTCGTAATGGCCGCAATGTCTATAATGGCTCCTTTCTTCTTGTGCACCTGGTTTAAATAGACAACAGTTCAAATCCAGTAGGGTCTTCCATTGGAGGGTTCATAGGTTGGCTTCGAATTGTCCAATCAAAAACAACAATTTACAAGCTTCTACCTAGGCATACATTATCCTTGGAGTCGGGAACGTAAGTTGCAACATATTTTACCAATTAACTCACTTTCAGAGCTTCCATTGTCCGCACCTGCAGATTGACCTTGGAGCAAAGAAGAAGATGCCAGGCTGGCACGAAACCTTAAAGATAAGCATGTGAACCGATCTCACTGGAAAAGTACAGCTTCAAGCAAGAATACACGTTTATTAGCACATTGGAAAAATACGAGCATCTAAACCGTGAGACAGGGCAACTAGGCCAAAGCCTCCACTAAAGTTATGCTAAGCTAAAACATTTCAAACAAGCAAATCATAGCACACGTTTACGATTATGTCAGATTAATACAATTCTAATGCATCACGTTATATAAAGCACGCTTATAAATGTTGGCAAACTACTCTGAGGGCACATTTGTCCCCGTACAATCTTTATTTAGTTCGATTAAAGTCACACTTGATTATTGCTACACTACGTTTATGCGCTAATAAATGTAAAACCTTAATTTCAGCGTCATCACATGCAAGCACTGCCCTGCCTTTTTCATGCTCTGCCCCTCTTTGTATTGATGGCTGCCTCTTCAGTAGCCTTCCTTTTGCTCTTTCCTCTTTTGCGATAGGCTTGTCATGCCTAATTGTATCTCTGGAGATGAATGCTTCTTGAACAATGCTCCTTCAAGGACAACTCGAATCGAAGAACAAACAGCTTCTGTTTCCAATCTTGTCTGGGGGGCAGCACGGCTTGGGTGAGGTCTGTGCTAGAGACCCTTCGTGCCCCTCCCCACCCCGACTCCCAATGTCATTGCAAAAGGGACCAGGTGTATAAACTTTTTTCTTTTGTTTGTGCTCCGTGGCTTCTGAAGATTTTCAGTGCGCATCCGGAGGCAACTCCGCAATTAACAGACATTTTGATAACTACTGGGCACTCTGGTGTATCTGAGGTTAAATGAAATGAATGACGTAACTAGTCTTGCGTGACTGCAATTGAAATGCTTGGCTTGATTGACCTTCTGGTGCGTCTGTGCAAATCTTTCCTCATCCTGTTTCTGACAACACTGGACCTCTGCAGGAATTGATGTTAGCCTGCTGTCGGGCATTGCTATACATGAGTGGATTATTTGGCTTGGTGGCAAATAGAAGACTTAATACCTACTATGTGAATGGGATAATCCAGAGTATACATGAAGGGTGCCAAAGTGATTTGTAATGTTAAAGGGGAAAAAATAGCCATCCAAAAGTATAATATGAACACAGCCTCCAATCTGTTTTTAAAAGCAGACTCAGGAAGTGAGGACTTGAATGTTGATCATATTATGATCTTAAACTTCACCTTGTGATGAAATTCATCGCCCTAAAGACTGACTACACGAGCTGTGTAAAGTCTCAGATTTACTAAGTTTAAACAGATCTCGGGACAGAGGTATTTGGAACAACCCTTCAAGTAGCAGTTAATGCCCATTATGGTTTGGCCATGTGGCAAGTTAATGTTTGACTTTCCCATGATCTCAATGCCGCTGGACCTTTATAACACAGCACAACTGGAAGTAGAAGAATGCTGTTCCCTTTCCAAGTTGCAACATATGAATCTAAAAAAAAAATATTTGTGGGATTTAAAATGTCTAAGGCATTCCTCTCGCATTACTTGATGGTTTACTACTTTATAGTTCATGAGTCCAAGCTTTCACTAGACAAAAACTATGTTCACTCTCTAGAAAGAACATTAATCACCAGAGTTATTTTGACATTTTTACATTATATGTACTCCGATCTGCTTAGTACACTATCTTTGTAGCAGGCACATTAACTCGCTGCGCTACCTTATGATAAATACAAGCTTCCACTAGACAAAAGTACATTATTTCTCACCCCAAAAAATTAATCACCACAGTTATTTTGACATTTTTACATTATATGCACTCTGTGATGTTTTTGCAGCAAGCATATTAACTCTCTGCGCTACCTTATGAGTCTAAGCTTCCACTAGATAAAACTATGTTCTCTCTACAGAAAGAACATTAATCACCGGAGTTATTTTGACATTTTTACATTATATACACACTCTTTGATCTGCCTAGTATGCATTCTTTGCAGCATGCATATTAGCCTCTGCGCTACATATAGCCAGAAAGAGCTTTAAAATGGTGTTATTCACTGCCTTTCGGGCACTGTTGCCTGTACCAACCGTCAATGAAATCTGTTTTGCACCTGGGAGTAGTTTGTGGTTTAAGGGCCTTGTTTAAAAAAATATTCCAGTAGGCCTACTATCCCTTTAGTTATATGTAGGGCCACTGGAATTATGTGGCAGAAAGGACCAAAATATGCGACAGGTTTGACCAATTAATGTGGCAAAAAAGTCCACTTATTAATTTACAACACCAATTGCTCCACCTCAGGTAAATGCGAGACCTATTACATCGCAAATGCTTGTTAAAAATAGACACAATGATAGCATGTGACCAGGACCCCAGTGAGCCCAAGCCAACAACAGCCCTCATAGTATTGATAAGGAGAGGAGTCCATAGATCGGTGTTTACCTGAAAAAGATCTGCGGATACCACATCCGAGCAGGGAGCCTCGCCCACGGGACTTTTGCTGATGGATTTCAAAACATCCTCGAGCTCGATTACAACACCACGGGGTTTAGCTCCCTTCCTCTTGGAGCATGTATCAATAGAGCTGCCACCCCTATAAACATCAGAAAAATGGGTAAATCAGTGATCTGAGGAAATCACGGAATCAAACACTGTTTCAGAAGAATCATTAAAAAACGATAGATTAATAACCTCCTAGAATGTTCTACTGTTTTCTTGGAGCAGGCCTCTAAAAAAGCTTCATAAGCCTCCTTCTTAACTTGCTTTAGCCGAGTAGTAACATACTTTTTTTTATAGGCTAACTGACAAGTGCAAACATCACCTCCTATCCTAGGAGATGGTTTTAAGACCTAGAGCTACTTCCTAGCATTCTGGGGCATTCAGAGAGCCACCATTATCTCTTTAACAGATGTACATAGCCCGTTGAAACGAGCAATAATACCATCAGCTCTGGCATCCCCATTCAGCGGGTTAATACTGCCTTCATATTTTGCATAACCGAAGTGGCAGTCAAGTGTCCCTTATCTATGATTTCACATTTCAGCATTCCTCTCTTGTTTTTTGCTAGGATAAACACTGGTCCTGCTTCCTCGTAGGCCACCCTCCTCCGCTAGAAAACGGACAAAGTTTAAGATTGAAATTTCCCATCTGGAGAAGTGATACAGAACCATTTTGAGTAACTACATGGCGTTGCTATGGAATGGGCCTAGTACACAGATGGAGCGTAAACTGGAAGAGACTCATGGGTGTTTAAGAGATGCCATCAATATTGAGATTAGCGAATTGAAGGCTGTGCTATAATGTGCCTGCAAGGTCGTTGGGGCTTAGTTGCCTACTAATTTGAAAATAAGTATCAGAAATCATTGCAGTGCTGTTTTGGGATCCTATTGGGTGCCGATAGGCGAATGTGGGGTACGCCTGAGGATACTAAATACAGTTTGGCTTAGAAAGTACAAAACCTTACATAGTGGAGTGTAGGAGAAATTGGATACATTAGAAAGAGTTGACTCGGTTCAGTGAACAGTAGTGGTGATAAAGGCTTTACGTTCATAAAAGGGCTGAACAAAACTCCAAGGATCTTGTTGATGAGGCACGATTCGGTGTATTAGTGGGACATCAGACAGCATTGAACATGGAGAAAGGTGCAGAGAAGGATGGGAGGAGTATCACTTCTGTTCTGGCAGAATCTAGCATTATTTATTTTTTAAATATATTTATTAGTTTTCAAACATATCTCTACAGCAAACGTAGATGCATTCGCTTTAAACTTTTTTGTGAACTATGTTTGAATTTTTGCTGTAGGCAACGAAAAAGGAAACACAACACAATGGGGTGCAACATGTGCCAACGGGACCGGAAAATTAATAAGAGTGCACAGCGATCTCCACGGTAACATGCTCAATGCACAGAGTCCCCGAAATACAACAGCAAATAAAGCGCTATATGCAAATAGCAAACAGTCTCTCCTCAGTTCGTAAGTATCAGATAGGGTTTCTTGCTCGGGGCACAGCCAGTGCCGATTTCCCGGGGACGTCAACCCGTAATACTCCCTTCATCTTCCCCATATCTTATTAAACTTACTGCATGATCGTAACCTGCATTGATCATAATAAACCCTGTGGAGTATTTTGAACTGTATTAACGGCAGACGAGATTTTATAGACACCTCCTTTGGACGCATCAATGCTGCTCCCAGTCAATGTCCTCAAGTTCTCCTAAATCCTGTGTCCATTTCCCTCTGAGAAGACCCTGATTGTCCTGCATATTATTATTTAAGGTCTAATATGTTAGAGATATTGCTCCCTTCCCTATTTCCTCCATCAGGAGGCGTCCTTCCAAGGGATCATACTCCGGGATTTCCATCTTAACCAGCCCTTCATCCTTCCAGGCATGCCACAGCTGCACGTAGTTCAAAAATTGGGTCAGGTGTAGATAATACTTCCATTGAAGAGAGGTGAAGGGCATGATGACCCTGTCCTCTACTATGTCCCCGATGGTGGCGATACTAATTGTATCCCAGGACTCTAATTCTCGAAATTTCGCCAGTTCACTCAACCATTGACACTTCCAGAGGACCGTTTCCAGGGGAAGCTTGCGTACCCAACCGATCGTCCTTGTGGCTCTCTGCCATACCGCCAGGGAAACCTAGGTAGCTGGCAGCAGCCGCTGTGCCCCTTTCCCACCCACTATTCTAATCAAAAGGTTGATTGATCGTGTGGTGTGAAAACCCAGTTATTGATAATAATCAAGTGAGCTGTCCAGTAGTATGCCTCAATATCGATTCCACCACTACACGGGTTGTGCTGCAATGATCTCAGTGACACTCTAGGGCAGTGGTCTTCAAACTTTTTAATGCTGCGCCCCCCAGTTGAAAAATAAAAATAAAACACACACCCGACAGCCTGTCAGCCCACAAGGAGGCCACCCGCAAACACCACCAGCTAATCAGACTTGCCAAATGATCCCACTTCACAGAACGCCTGAACAACAACGCACACGACAGCAAAGAACTCTTCAGCATTGTGAAAGAGCTCTCCAACCCCAGCGCCAATGACATCCCACCATCCCAAGAACTCTGCAACGCCCTGTCCACCTTTTTCTATCAAAAGATTGCCGACATCCACGACAGCCTAAACACCACGCCTCCGTCAGACCCCACCCCCGGAAACTCCACCTGCACCAACCGCCTGACCGCCTGGACCTACGTAGACGACACTGAAACATGCAAGATCATAAACTCCATCCACTCAGGATCCCCTTCTGACCCATGCCCCCACCACGTCTACAACAAAGCTGACTCTACCATTGCCCCCCAACTTCGAAAGGTCATCAACTTATCCTTCTAAACCGCAACTTTCCCGGAAAGCTGGAAGCACACCGAAATCCACGCCCTCCTTAAGAATCCCAAGGCAGACCCCAACGACCTCAAAAACTTCAGACCGATCTCCCTGCTCCCTTTCCCAGCGAAGGTCACCGAGAAGATCGTCAACGCTCAGCTTACCCACCACCTCGAGGACAACTCCATCCTGGAGCCCTCCCAGTCCGGTTTCAGACGCAACCACAGCACTGAGACAGCACTCCTCGCCGCCACAGATGACATCAGACAGCAAATGGACAACGGCGTAACATCAGCCCTCATCCTCCTGGACCTTTCCGCAGCCTTCGACACGGTCTGCCATCGCACCCTGTTAACACGCCTCCACGAAGCCGGAATACAAGAAAAAGCCCTCAACTGGATCTCCTCTTTCCTCTCCGGCAGAACTCAGAGAGTCCGCCTTCCACCCTTCCGCTCCGAAGCCACCAACATCATCTGCGGCGTACCCCAAGGCTCATCACTGAGTCCGACGCAGTTCAACATCTACATGGCCCCCTCGCACAACTGGTCCGTCAGCACAACCTCAACATTCTCTCTTTTACGCCGACAACACCCTCTCCCTCACCAAAGACCCTCACACTGCGAAAGCCAACCTCCACGAGGGAATGAAGTCCATCGCCGAGTGGATGAGATACAGCCGCCTGAAGTTGAACTCTGACAAGACGGAGGTCCTCATCCTTGGACACACACCCTCCGCCTGGGACGACTCCTGGTGGCCCACCGCGCTGGGAGCCCCGCCAACGCCAGCCAACCACGCACGCAACCTGGGCTTCGTCCTCGACTCCGCCCTCACCATGTCCAAGCAGGTCAACGCAGTTTCCTCCTCCTGCTACAACACCCTCCACATGCTCCATAGAATCTACAAATGGATCCCGTCGGAAACCAGAAGAACGGTGACCCAGGCCCTCGTCAGCAGCAGACTAGACTACGGCAACGCACTCTGCACAGGCATCCCAGCAAAAGACATCCGACGCCACCAACGCATCCAAAACGCCTCCGCCCGACTGGTCCTCAACGTACCCCGCCGCTGCCACATCTCCCACCACCTGAGAGACCTCCACTGGCTCCCCGTGGACAAGAGGATCACCTTCAAACTCCTCACCCACGCTCACAAGGCACTCCAAAACACCGGACCAGCCTACCTGAACAACAGACTCAACTTCTACGCCCCCACCCGCCAACTCCGCTCCGCCAACCTCGCCCTCGCCATCGTTCCCCGCATCCAGCGCAAGCCCTCCGGTGGCAGATCCTTCTTCTACCTCGCCGCCAAGACCTGGAACACCCTCCTGACCTCCCTGCGACAGACCCAAGACCTTCTCACCTTCAGGACACTTCTTAAGACCTGGCTCTTCGACCAGTAGCAGCACCCCCACCCCCCTTTCAGCGCCTTGAAACCCTAACGGGTACGTAGTGCGCTTTACAAATGTTATGATTGATTGATTGATTGATTGTGCCCCCCCTCAGAATTTTTCACAATTATATTAGAAAGATGGCAATGTTTAAATAGTTCTAAGCCTATTTAAACATTGTAGTTCAGTACTGTTACCTTTTTAAAACTGCAATAACATGCTTCTGCTTAAAACAAAGGCATGTTATCTGTATAATATTTATTTTGGCCAGAGTTTGGCGCCCCCCTGGGATCACTTGAGGCCCCCCCAAGGGGGGCCCGCCCCCCAGTTTGAAGACCTCTGCTCTAGGGTGACAACTGTCCCAGATCGAAAACCTCACTTCCCCATCTATTGTGGTGAACACAGCCTTTGAAACTGGATAATCGGTTTTCTGAAGCACACATTTGTTTAGGGAGTGTGATCATCTTCAAAAGGATTGCCCGTCCCAGCAGAGAGGGGAGCCCCCTCCACTGTCCAACATCTGCATGGAAATTGAATATCACCCTCTTGTGATGATAACAAAGTTCCCTCTGTGGCATCACAAAGATCCTCAAATACTTAAAACCATCTAGGGCCACACCCAGGCCCTATGGGAGTAAGGAGATGTCCACCCGACCCTGGGGTGCATACAACACTGATAATCCCAATTGATCTCATAGCCCAAGTGTGCTCCATACTCCCCAAGGATGCATAAGAGCTTTGGGATTGTAGCATCCAGTTCAGTGATTAAAAAACAGGATATCATCGACATAGAGCGATGTCTTTTTTTTCCACCTCATCTACGGCTGTAATGTGGACTCCTCGGATGCCTGAATGTGTTCAAACTGTGCAAGCAAGGGATTTGACCATTACGGCGATTAAGAGCAAGGACAATGGACAACCTTTGTGCGTCCCCCTCTCAATAGGGAACTCCGAGGACAACACCCCATTCACTCCAACCACCACCACAGGGTTTCTGTACAGTACGGCCACCAACTTCCCATAGTTTGGGACGAACCCAAACTTCTGCAACATCTGTTTGAGGAAGGGCCACTGTACCACATCACCCACTTTTTCTGAGCCTAGGGTTAGATAAATACGTGGAGCCTGACAGTCCTGCAACTTTGGCCAGCCAGTTGAGCATGCACAATAGATTATAGCGTGTTGACCTACTGGGCATAAAGTACGATTGATCCCTGTGTATCAAAGGCGTGATAGTCTGAAGGAGGCGTGTATCTAGGATCGTGGCCAGGATTTTCACTTCAATTTTGAGCAGCGAGATCAGGCGATACGAGTTGCACCGATCTTTGGGCTTACCCTCTTTGGGGATCAATGTGATGATGGCTCTCCGGAGATCTCTGATCTCCTTGAATACATTCAGCAAGTGTGGACCCAATAGCATATCGTACTGTTTATAAACCTCAACTAGAATGCCATTTGGACCCGGCATCTTACCAGGTCTTAATTTTGCAATAGCCGCCTGCACTTCACTGAGTGTGAAATCCCCCTCCAAGGCTTCCCGGGACTCAGAGTGCAACACCGGGCTGGGGTAGTGGCAAGGTATTGGGTGATACTATCTATCAGGCCTTAGAAAGCAATTCATAATAATGGGCGAATCCCTCAGCGACCTTTGCATCAGAATCGTAGGTGTCCCCTTTCGTGTTGATGATTGTGTAGATGGGCCTGCAGTTCCTTTCTACTCAGCTATGCCAGGAGCTTGCCTGCTTTGTCTCCCATCTCATACAGGCAGTGTAATGTGGCTAATATTTGGTTTTTTTTTGCCCTTTCCTGTGCCAAGTCCGGATACTCTGTCTGTTAAACTGCGAGCTGACCGAGAATGAGGGGGTCACTCGTGGGCCCGATGTCCTTTCCAGCTGTAGAATCTGGGCCTCTAGATCTTTGAATTAGGTCTGGTCCCCCCTCTTATTCTCTATGATCAGATTTTGAGCCCTATCCTGAAGCAAGTCTTATAGGCCTCCCATAATACAGTTTTGGAGGGAGCAGAGCCCTCATTTTCAGTTTCAGTGAAATATAGTTAAGTGTCGACCTGTAGCCCTCGCGCCATGTCCCTGTCCCTCTGGCCCCAGGAGTTTGATTTCCACCCCATGGACCTCTGTCCTCCAACCAGATCAACAATGGCAAACGGTCTAACAGGCCCCTCACCATGTATACTGCCTGCTCAACTACACCCACCTCTCCCGCAGGCACAAATATATAGTCTGTAGTAAATTCTATGGGGCCCCTTAAAAATAGGAATACTTTCTCTCTGACAGGAATTTACACTGCCACAGATCAGATTAATCCACTGACTCCACAAATTGTGCCAAGGCCGTCACCTGGGCAGGCGCTGCTGAGACCCCAGATTGGTCAAGATTGGTGGCCATACCATCATTGAAGTCCCCACCCAGAACGAGGAGTGTGGTAGTAAACTCAAGAAGTATATCCACAAAGTTACCCAGGGTAGGTGCATGCAGTCGACGGGACGTGTATACACTCAGTGGCTCTACAAACCTGCCATTGTGATCTATCCACTGACAGCTAACCTGAAATAGTGGGTTCTTTCTGATCAAAGTAGCAACCCCACGGACACCCACTGAGGTGTATTCCGCATGGGCCACTATGGTGTAGGCCCCCCACCACAGGAACAGGCAGTGAGTCCCCTGTGGATGAATTTCCTGTAGGAGGACCACATCCAGCTGTAGCCTATTAATATATTGAGCCACCAAGCCTCGCTTGAGTTTGTTACCCAGACTGTTGACATTCCAGGTTACAACTGAAAGACATGAGTTCTCTAAGGGTCCAGACTGTGCCATGTTGTGTCGCGAATGTTCTTTATGCTAGGGTGATACCCTCTTATATCATGAGTGGACCGTCATAGCAGTGACTCTCTTCTGCAAACAACAAGAAAGAAAGAAAAACTCAACGCCCTCCAAACTATGACAACACTTCAGAAAATAAGCTGGTGCAACATGGCAGCCCTGCTCTGTTGCACTCTGCCAGAGCTGCCTCCAAATATTTCTGGCACTCCATTCACCAGGCCCAAGCCCACCGGGGTCACAACTCGCAACTAGTATGTTCCATCTTTCAGGAGTAGGAGGGAGGAGGGGTAGCGGAGGAACAAGGCAGGTCCAGTCCAGTGGGTTGTCTGGTCATCATGGTCCCAGCACCGCCTACTTTCCTGGGACTGCAAGCAGCCTCAGTTCCCAGCCACTGCCATTTTCACCAAAGGACAGGGCTGCCATGCTCACACAGGCACCTCCAAAACTTCCACAAGGCTCGAATGGGACCAAACCAGTGTCTCTTCTGCTGCCGGTAAATGCCCAGTGTGCGAGGAACAGGAACTGGCTACTTGATGTCGATGAGATGGCAGGATAGTTGCAGAATTTTACTCGGGCCATCGGAGATCGCAGAGGATATGGCTATTCTGCCATCTTGCTGGCCATACCCCCCCTCACTCAGAATCGAGCAATAATGCCATCCTATAGATGGATGGGGTCAGATGTGAAATTAGGAAACAAGAAGAAACTCTAGGTGTCGTCAACATAAAGCTATGATAAGCCACAGGAGGAAATTCTGTCACAAAAGATGCGTCTATAGAGAGAACATAAGCAGTTCAAAGACTGATCCTTGTGGGACACCCACCACAAGTGGCATAGATAGAGAGGTCGTGGGCTCCCAGGTGACTACATGGGAGCGGGAAGAGGGGTGGTAGGTCAACCATGTGCTTGCTGTGCCAGTGATGGAATGTATTTGTAAGGAAGAGAGTAGTGTGGGGTGGTTAGCTGAATCAAGGGCAGCAAAGAGGTCTAGGAGTAAGATATTGAAAAGAAGCAGATTTGGTGAGCAGTGGTGAGAAAATAGAATGTTTCAAAGGTGTGAGGTGTCATGGAAGGTATGAAAGCCTGATTGGATGGGGTCAAGTAGGTTGTTAAGGGATAGCTAAGATGAGAAGCAGTAAAAGACTAGCCTTTCTATTTTTTTAATGAAAGTAAATTCTTATAAAATAAATATTTGGTGACAGAGGAAGTATCTGTGTTCAGTTTTTCGATTGTGGGTTGGACTACTGACAGTTTTGATTAGTTGTAGGACTACTGTTTATGAGAAGGAATTAATTCATAAGTACCTCTGATGAAAGAGTGGTTGAAAAGACACGTAAGGCAGAGTAACATGTTCGAAGTGAGTGATGGAGTTTAAGCTAAAAGGGCCAAATGGAGCACATGCTGTGTTTGCTCATTTCATTATCGAAAGGAGCTCATCTTAGGATGTTGTTGTAAACTGTGAGAGAGAAGTCTTATGAAAATGGAGAGCAAGGTTATGGAAAAGGGAGGGGTGGAGCAATAGTAAAGTGATTCAGATAGTTTCTGTTGTTCGGGATTTTCCTTGAGAAACAGGTAACAAAGCCAGTTGGATACATGATTGAGGTAAGGGTACTTTGGGCTGATGAGGAGTTTGTTAATGTTTTGAACAAGCTTCTGTGACGTGGCTGAAGTGATCTGATGAGACTGACAATAGGAGAATGGTGCATTGTCTACTGCAATAGATAGTGTATGTAGCATTTATATCTATTCCTCAGATTTGGTGGCTAGTTTTGAATGTGTGCTATTTGTGTGACACGATCCTCATCATCTGTACTGTTTATATAATTCTATAAAGAAAAGAAAGAGAAAAAAGAAAAAAGAGGGGAGAAGAGGTGGACGAATTTCAGGGAATCCTAATGATGATTGTATAATGCCCTCACACATCCAAAAGGATGTCATGTTTCATTTCTGGGCATGCCCCTCCTATAGCCAGCACTGCAATGCCCTATGGACCCCCACAAAGGCTCACTTTGGTGAGATTTTTTAAAATTTTAGCCGCCTGATGAGATGTGTCTATGTAAGGGCGTTTTTAATAGTGTGGGGTGTAGTGAAGGTGTAAATTTGGTGTGCTGGGGGTGGGGCTAAAACTGTCTAGGGGATTCTAAATTGAATTTTAATATGGTATATCCCTTGGCAGGACTGAAAACATTCACAGAACTGAGGATATCACAAGGGCCTAAAGTGCCCAAACAGCCTAAATAAGTGGATGTGCTCAGGTCGACATGTTTTGCGCCCAGCAGCCCGGCCGGATCCACAGCGCTTTTTCAGGACCTAAAAAAGATCCCTACCACACACCTGGGAAGTGGTGGATAGTCTGGGTATTCCTTAAAAGAAAATACTTAATTTAAAGGTGTAGAAGCATTGATCGTCAACCTGTAAAAGGGAAAAAAGCTAAATAAAGAATGAAAGATTGTGGGTCTCCGTAGCATGACTGAGAGGGAGAGCTGGCCATGCATCAGATTCAGGAATGGGGACTGGTGGGGTATTGAATCATCTGGTGTTGGTGCCACTAGGTGTTCAGGTTGTCCCAGAGAGGCAAGGTGTGTGACAACAGGGCCTCAAATGTCGGTCAGGATGCGTAGAGGATTATATCCCGATAGTGTTCCAGCTCCTCGCTACAATATGCAACGTCAGTGATCCAGTCTTGAACTTTAGGAATCGACATTCTCCCCACTGCATGGCAACTCTACGTTTTTCTGAAAGAATCAACATTGCTGTGAGTTGGCCTGAGGTGACTGGGGCATCGTGGACCCAGTCTACCAGCGTGATCAGAGGAGGCCTAGGGACTGGAAAGTCCATAATGCATTTAATTGTGTCTAATACATCAGTCCAGTAGGCTGATACCTGGGTGCATGCCAAGGGAAGGTATAAGAATCCTGCGTCTCCCATTCCACATCTCAGACAACAGGCGTTCTCAGTGATGCCCATTTTATTAAGCATTACCGGAGTGTGGTAGAATCTATGCAAAAATTTGAGGTGAATAAGGCGCAGTTTATAATAGGGCAAGAGGGCCTCACTCTGGTATGACCATATTTCCACTGTTTCTCGGAAAGGGGAGGTGGGTAAGATAACGTTCCTATTCCGGCTATGCCTGTGCCACATACATGGGGACTTCAGTCTGCCTTGTGGCGTCGAGAAAGCAATGAGTTTCTTAGGGGATGGGCAATGTGTCAGGGGCTAACAGGAAGCAGTCATGCAATGTCCTACAGGAGGCTCTAAGTCTGTAATTTAAGAACAAGTCAGTGGGCCTGCTATGTGGCTGGTCGGTTCTGGACATCAGCGGGATGAAGTGTCTGTTTGGGTACAGAGGGGTTAGCTGAAGGCATTTTAATTGGAGACATGCCTTCTTCAGGGGCAGCACTGGGTTTTTCAATATGAAGACCTCAGTCGTGAACAGAGAAGGAAGCTCAGCTGGTACCAGGGCCATACAGTGCATCAAGCGGTGTCATTGGCACATCCAAAGTGCTGAGCAGGGGAGCAGATGATAGTGTTGAGTGGGTAGGGTATAGCATTCTTTGTTTCAAAAGCGACATGGGGGTGAAATGGCATAGGGATGGTGCCAGAAGTGTGCAAATTGTGCTTTATCACAATAACAGTAGAGTTCCAAGTCAGGTGCACAAAGCCCATTTTGGGCACATGGGGCATGAGCACTTCCTAGGAGAGTCTAGTTTGTTTAGCCGCCCAGGCAAGTCTTAATATGTTTGAGCAAAGGCAATGCAAAAAGTGCCTGGTGAGGGGAACTGGCATGCTTACGAACAAGTAAAGACATTTGGGGAGGGCAATCATTTTTTGCAATAGCAATCAACCCTGCAATTAGAATGGTACATTGGTAATTCTGGTATCAAATCCTCAAACCGCCAGAGCACCGTTCCATAGTTATCACATAAAACATAAGCAAAGCCACAATAAGGTATTTAAGTGTATCTCCAGCACCCTGGAGTGGGAATTCTATGTCGAAAGCAGTAGTAGCCTCTGTTTGAGGGAACATAACTGATTTTGGCCAATTGACAGTAATTACAGCGAGACCTCCACAGTGTGTAAATTCCTGGAGAATCGGCCAGTATTGACCCAGGGGTCCCAGAAATTAAGTGTAACGTCGTCAGCATACCTAGTGACAACCAGTCATCTGGTAGTAAGGTTTAGCCCCTTGTTCGAATGGTGTTACGCACTGTGCTGGACTTCTCACCTCTGCATACCGGGTTGGCGAACACACCAAGTCTTCTACAGGTTCTGGATACTCCCAGATAAGGGTGACCCCTTCTAGTAGCCACGGTGCCGCTTGACAGGCTACGCCAAAGCAGACCATACCTTCCAGAAGGAGTCACAGAGGGAAAAAAAAACAACACTGGGGAAAAAAACCCAAACAGGAACTCCTGCAGAAAAACAAGAAAAAACAGGACTAAACAACAGGAAACAAAAATAGGCAAAAAATCTCCCAAGGCAAAAAGCAGGAACAAAGAAAAGGCAAAAATCTCCCAAGGCAAAAAGCAGGAACAAAGAACAGGCAAAAATCTCCCAAGGCAAAAAGCAGGAACAAAGAACAGGAGCGAACAGCACAACCAGAAGGAAGTGTTTGCAACGCAAGGTGGAACAAGACTGACTGACTTATATACTGAGAAAAGGGAAGTGACATCACAGGAAATGGAAAGAACACCATCTTGAATTGGGAAGAGCCCATAGACCAGTATAGGAAAAAGAAAGTAGTATAAAAGAAAAACAGAGCATGCTGGGACAAAAACACAAAGAAGACGAGATGGACACAACATGGACAGAGACAGGTAAAAAGACCAGACAAACCCACCAACAACAAAAAAGAAGACAAAAGGGCTACAGGTAAGTGTAGCACGACCGGGAGTGAAATATATTCTTCCCAGAATGTGTAGTAAAAAAACGCGGGGAACGGCGCTCCGAGTATCAGTAGCGCGTTACATCCGCGAGGACAGAAAGAGACGCCGCGTCTGAGCGCAGCGTTACAGTAGGTCCCCTCCCCAAGGCACTGGGTTTGTCAGGATGACTGTCAAAAAACAGGCGGACCAAACGGGGAGCATGGACGGAGGAAGCATCCTCCCAAGAACAGTCACTGAGACGGTATCCTTTCCAATGGACCAAAAAACTGTAGTTTGCGTCGAAAAATTCTGGAGTCACAGATTTCCTGGACTTCATACTCAGGCTGCCCGTTAATAGAAAGAGGAGGCGGACAGCGGAACTGGCGATGGTATGGATCAGGAACAAAGAGTTTTAACTGGGACACATGGAAAACAGGATGAACCCTCCAGGTATGAGGTAAGCGGAGACACACAGCTACAGGATTCAGGACTTGCAAAATCCAAAAAGGTCCATAAAAATGTGGCTTGAACTTATTGGTGGAAAACCGGGAAGGTAGGAATCTGGAAGAAAGCCACACCTTGTGGCCCACTTGATACAAAGGTGCGGCTTGTCGATAACGATCCGCCTTTCGTTTTATTGCTTGTTTCAAGGCTAGGAGAGTTGTGTGAAGTAGGCCCTGGATTTGACGGATCTGTCATGAAAAAGAAGTGACAGCAGGCACAGAAGAGGATGTTCGGAAAACAGTAGTGAAAGTCCTCGGATGAAATCCATAGGTACAATAAAAGGGTGTGGTCTTGGTCGCACTATGTATTGTGTTGTTATAGGAGAACTCGGCAAGAGCCAGATACTCCGACCAATTGCTTTGTGTGGCATTGCAGTAACATCTCAGATACTGCTGAAGTTCTTGATGCACTCTTTCAGTTTGCCCATTAGTTTGTGGATGGAAACCAGAGGATAAAGAAATCTCAATGTTAAATAAGGCACAAAAGGTCCTCCAGAAACGTGATACATATTGAGGCCCTCTGTCTGAAATGACCTCTTGCAGAAGACCATGGAGGCGAAAAATATCCCTCAGAAAAATGTGACTCAATGCGTCTGTAGTTTCATCAAGGCTGAGAAATGGGCCATCTTGGTGAATGAATCTACGGTCACCATGATTACTTGGTTACCAGAGGAAGTAGGTAGAGAGCATATGAAATCCGTGGATAGAGTACACCAAGGAGCGGAAGGAACCAGTAAAGACCTTAATAAACCTGCCACCTTAGTTCGGGGTGTCTTAGTCTGAGCGCAGACTGGGCATGCTGACACATAGGTTTCAGTGTGTGTCTTAAGCGAAGGCCACCAAAAAGATCGCTGAAGCAGCTCCTGGGTCTTCCTGATACCTCGGTGACCGGCTATAGGAGAATCATGGCACAGTTGTAGAGCTTCTGTCTGCACTTTCTTGGTAGGTAGAAAAAGAGCATGTTGATGATAGAAGTAGTTGTCCTTCTTCTGCAAAAAAGGAGTCACTCTATCCCATTCTGAAGCAGACAGAAACTGGTACTCGGATTGAACGCGTTCTTGAAAAGATTGAGTAGCTCTGATGATTCTGCTAGACTCAATAAGAGGTGGAGAGGAGTTCTGGGCTACGTCAGGATATCTGCGGGATAAGGCATCTGCCACTGAATTCTGGGAACCAGGTATGTACGTGATCACAAAATTGTACTGGCTAAAGAAGAAAGCCCATCGATCCTGACGACTATTGCGACACTGAAAACTCCGAAGACATTGGAGATTACGATGATCAGTCCTGGCTTCAAAAGGCTCTCTGGAACCCATCAAGAAATGCCTCCATTCTTTACAAGCTACTTTGAGCGCGAGTAGTTCTCATTCCAGTACAGAATAATTGCACTCAGCCTCTGATAGGATATGAGACAGATAAAAGATAGGATGTTCCAGTCCATCGTTGCCTTGTTTTTGTAGCAGAACTGCCCCAATAGCACCTTCTGAGGCATCAGTCTCAACGATAAATTTCTTGGCATTGTCAGGATGACGCAACACGGGTGATTGGGTAAAGGCTGTCTTCAATTCTTGAAACGCGCGTTCAGCCTCCTTGGTCCAAACGAAACTCTTCTTCAGATTCTCTTTCTTAATTGTTTGTGTTATGAAACTTTGTAGGTGGGCAAAGTTCTGAATAAACTGACGATAAAAGTTTGATAAACCAAGGAAATATTGCGTTTCCTTAATGGACGTTGGAGAAGGCCAATCTAATATGGCACTGACCTTGTCAGGATCCATGGATATTCCGTGTTGATTAATACAGAACCCCAAATACTTTACTTCAGATTTATGGAGCTCACACTTCTCAGGTTTACAAAACAATTGGTTTTTCTTGAGTCTTTCCAGGACTTGCAGGACATGATTTATATGTTGCCCAGGATCACAGGAATATATCAAGATATCATCCAAATAAATGACTACATATTGGTTGAGTACATCAGAGAACACCGAATCCATAAATCGTTGAAAAACAGAAGGGGCGTTGGTCAGTCCAAAAGGCATAACACAGTACTCATAGTGCCCAAAAGGGGTACGGAAAGCTGTCTTCCATTCATCTCCTTCCTTGATCTGAAGGAGATGATAGGCACCCCGTAAGTCTAATTTGGTAAACATCTTGGGTCCTTGATTGGCATCCAATATATCTCTGATTAAAGGCAGCGGATATCGATCCTTAATCGTTATTCTGTTGAGTTCACGAAAGTCAACACAAGGTCGCAGATCCTTGGTCTTCTTTGGGATGAAGAAGAGAGGAGCCCCAGCCAGGGACGTGGAAGGAGTAATCAAACCGTTGTGCAAGTTATCGTCTAAATATTCCTTTAGCACTTTCTTTTCTTGGTCTGTCAGAGAAGACATTCGACCAAAGGGGATGACTTCATCAGGAATTAAAGGAATAGAACAGGCATAACTGCTATGAGACGGCAAAATAGGATTACTAGGTTTCTGAAAAATCCTGATATATTCCTGATAACAATCTGGAACTCCCTGGATCATATTGATAGAGTTAGTGTTATCCTTAGTTGACTGACATGACCTTTTGGGAGTCCAATAAGAAGTAGTGGAATAACAATTCTGTTGACAAAATGAAGACGTTAGGGATATAGTTCTTGTTTCCCAATTGATAAAGGGGTTGTGTTGGGCTAACCAGGGTTTTCCCAAAATCATGATGTGATTTGGTGAGGCTCTGAGATCAAAGGCAACATGTTCTTGATGCCCCCCAAATGTCAAACAAAGAGTAGGAGTTGAGGCCACCACAGGTCCTGAGGTTAACGGAGAACCATCCACTGTGTGAACCTGCTCAGGAGTCTCTTTAAGAATGCGGGGAATTCCTTTACTCGTAGCCCAGGTCTCATCCAGATAGAGCCCACTGGCTCCACAATCAAGGAGTGCCAGAAGGTGTTCTTCTTGATCTTGTGAACTTTGTAACTTGACTGAGAGGATAAACATGGTGGACATGCTTTCTTTGGAGGAACATATTGATGGTACTTCAGCTCCTCCCATCTCCTTCCTCCTTACAGGGGACGGGAGCTAGCGTTTCCCGCAGGTCTTGAGGGACGTACCGGACAACTACGGATCAGGTGGCCAGCCTTACCACAGTACAGACAAAGTCCCTTTCGTCGTCATTCCTCCCTTTCTAACTCCATCAATGGGCCACGAACAAGATCTATCTGCATGGGTTCTTCAGGGGGAGTTGGAGGGGCTTCGGATAGAATATCTTCTGTTCGCCGACTGCTAGCACGAAAGGTACCAGACTGGTATGGAGCTCACGTTCTATGTCTCTCCATCTTGCGCTCCCAAAGTCTATCTTTGATGTTCATAGATTAATCCATTAATTCCTTCAAAGAACAAGCTGGAGAAGAATGTACAAGCTCATCTTTAATTTCTTCACGCAGGCCTTGGCGGAAAAGGGTTATGAAGGTACGTTCCACCCAGGAGGTTCCAGCTGCCGGCTGTTTGAAGCGGGTTATATACTGCAGAACATCCTGATTACCCTGCTGAATGTCACATAAGGCTTCTTCAGCTGCTGCTTCTACCCCAGGTCTCTCAAACATTTGTTTGAAAAGAGTCAGAAAAGCGGAATAGTTAGCCAGGACTGGGTCTTCTGCAGAAACCAGAGGAGTATCCCAAGCAAGTGTCGGACCAGACAAGGCGCTGATCAGATAGCCCACCTTAGCTTTATCCAAAGAAAACTGGAGTGGACGAAAGGCAAAGAAAACCGTCAGGGCGTCCAAAAATTCCTTCATCTTTAGAGGATCTCCAGAATATCGAGGAGTAGTGGCAGATAGGGGTGATATGCCCATTGATCGGGAAGACAAGACCTGTTGTAGCGCAGTGTTCTCTGCCCGTAACTGTTGTAACTCCTGGGCTTGTTGTTGGACAGTCTGCAACATGGCTTGAGCATTTTCTGCTGCCTCTCCCTGTGGATCTTCCATGGCGATCTTGCAATGCGGAATCTTTTGGCATTGCAATCTGTTACGTGCTGGACTTCTCACCTCTGAATACCGGGTTGGCGAATACACCAAGTCTTCTACAGGTTCTGGATACTCCCAGATAAGGGAGACCCCTTCTAGTAGCCACGGTGCCGCTTGACAGGCTACGCCAAAGCAGACCAGAAGGAGTCCCAGAGGGACGTCCCAGAGGGAAAAAACTCCAACACTGGGGAAAAAACCTCAAACAGGAACTCCTGAAGAAAAACAAGAAAAAACAGGACTGAACAACAGGAAACAAAAATAGGCAAAAAATCTCCCAAGGCAAAAAGCAGGAACAAAGAACAGGCAAAAATCTCTCAAGGCAAAAAGCAGGAACAAAGAAAAGGAGCGAACAGCACACCCAGAATGGAGTGTTTGCAAAGCAAGGTGGAACAAGACTGACTGACTTATATACTGAGAAAAGGGAAGTGACATCACAGGAAAAGGAAAGAACACCATCTTGAATTGGGAAGAGCCCATAGACCAGTATAGGAAAAAGAAAGTAGTATAAAAGAAAAACAGAGCATGCTGGGACAAAAACACGAAGAAGACGAGAATGGACAGAGACAGGTAAAAAGACCAGACAAACCCACCAACAACAAAAAAGACTTAAAAAGGGCTACAGGTAAGTGTAGCGCGACCGGGAGCGAAATATGGGCCAGATGTACGAAGCCTTTTGCATGTTGCAAACTGCGAAAAACGCAGTTTGCGACATACAAAAGGCCTAATGCGCTGCACATCCTCAAATTGCGAGTCGGTACTGACTCACAATTTGAGGATGTGACTCGCAAATAGGAAGGGGTGTTCCCTTCCTATTTGCGACCGCATTGCCATGCTGAGTTGCTTTGTGACCACGAATGCGGTCGCAAACAAACTCGCAGTTACCACCCACTTGAAGTGGTTGGTAACTCATTTGCAAAAGACCCCTTCCCCTTTGTGAATGCCGAAAAAAACGAAACCAAATGGTTTCGGAAGTTTTTCTTTTTGCAACTCGTTTTCCTTTAAGGAAAACAGGCTGCAAAAAGAAAAAAAAAACTGCTTTATTAAAAAAGCAGTCACAGACATGGAGGTCTGCTGTCTCCAGCAGGCCACCATCCCTGTGAGTGCAGGGACTCACTATGGGGTCGCAATTTGCGACCCACCTCTTTAATATTCATGAGATGGGTCTTTGCGACCCCATAGCGAGTCGCGGAAGGTGTCTGAGACACCTTTCTGCATGCAATTTTGCGTGTTGCAAATTGCGAGTCGGTATGACTCGCAATTTACAAGTCACAAAATTTTACTTAGCTACATCTGGCCCTATATGCTTCCCAGAATGTGTAGTCAAAAAACGCGGGGAACGGCGCTCCGAGTATCGGTAGCGCGTTCCATCCGCAAGGACAGAAAGAGACGCTGCGTCTGAGCGCGGCGTTACAAATGGTGATGGAGAGGTCTGGCTGCAAGGATCTCCATAGTAATTGCAAACAGTAGAGATGACTGGGGCAGCCCTTTCCAGTTCCCTGTTCTGTGAGTAAGGGAGGTGAGACATCCCCATTTATGCAGTCTGCCAGTGGGCTGGTGCATACAATAGACTAATCAAGGAATTAAATTGTCAGCTTAAGCAAATTCGGCTGAGAAGTGTATTAAGGTAGTTCCATGCAAGAGAATCAAATGTCTTAATTGTGTTGAAGCATATAGCTGCAGCATGCTTTTGGGGACCAGGGAATGTAATAAAACAAATAGCACCCGGATGTTGTGGGAAGTGGTCAGCCTAGGCATGAAGCCCGAGTGGTCCGATCAGACGATATCTGGAAGGAAAGGAAGGAGCACTGTGGCAATCAACTTGGCCAATATTTCATTGTCCTTGTTGATCAAGGACAGGGGCAGGATGAGTGGCAATTGTTTGGTGGTTTATCCACCTTTAGGATCGTGACGATTCATGCCTCGCGAAGTGATTGTGGAAAGTAACCTACTACTCTAGTGTCTTCCTACATGGCCAGAAGGTGCCGGGCCAGGATCTGGTAGTATTCTTTATAGAAAAAGGGGGTAAGGTGTCCGTCTACTACTTTGAATCCAGCCATGCTGAGAATTAACTGTTTACCGCAGTCAGTGGAAAGGGAACATGAAGTTACTGCTAATTGGTGTCATCCAGACAAAGGAACAGCATAGTGTCCCGGTATTTTGTGATCTGCTTGGCTGTGGAATCCACTTTAGTGCTATAAAGATCAGCAGACAATGAGCTAAATGTGTGCTCCACATTATCCCCACCTATTTGTTGCACACTGGTGTTGTCAACCATTTCTACAATATAAGAACTAGCCTAGGACTTGTACAAGCTGGGCTAGCATCTTCCTGGCTCTGTCCAATCCACATACCATTGCGCAGTGGCATCTTTCCCAAGAAAGTGTGTCTCAGATTCTACTATCTCTCTGAATTATGTCAGTTTGTGTCATATATGAGCTATATTTTATGGGTCTCCAGATTCATAGTCTTATCAGGATGGTCAGATCCCTGTACAGGGATCAGAGGATCCCAGATTGCTTGGAAATGCCGGATTCCCTAATGATGGTCTTAAAGTCCTCCCATAGTGTACCTGCCAATTACATGGTTTGGGAGTTAGGGGCAAAGAAATCTAGAATTTCTTGCTTGATTCCCACTTGGAAAACTGCATCCCACAGCACTCTCAAACAAGTGAGTCTCCAGAGAAAAATGCATGTTGAGTGCAGTTGGATGCTTGTATCACCATACGTGGTCGGAGGGCATCCAAGGTAGGTGGAGAATTTCTATTGTGGATGCTCCGACATTGATCCCAGACCAGGCAGCATGAGTGTACAAGATGTACGTGCCTTCTTGGGGGTCTCCGTGTTGCTCACACTAGATATATACAAGGTCATAGTCGGTCATAAGGAATTGACGTTGGTGGTCTGCCTGTGGGTGGGCCCGCCAGGCGGTGCCAGACATGAAAAGTGCTGCATCTAGAGCATCATTAAAGTCACACACCCAACCAGAGCACTGTCCGAGACTGAGTACCCTTTTCCATACCCTGAGTTGGGGCTGTACACAGATGCTGTAATTATTGGGTACCCTTGGAGCACCCCTTTGACAATTACATATCTGCCCTCAATGTTGCGTATGGTTTCTCTAGTATGCCACAATCCTCCCTCGCGGAAGTATGGCACAATGTGTGTCTCAGCTATCCATCTCACTCTCATTCTGGAGTTGGAGGCGGAACATCATGGAGCAAGCAAATGACAATCTTCTGACGGTGTAGGTAGGTGAAAACCCTGCCTCGCATTTTGCAGGTCATTTAGTACATGGATATTCCAAAAGAGTAGCTTTATATGGGTCATTTAGTAAGTTTTGCCATGAAGTGTGGGCTCTACACACAGAGTGGAGGTCCCAGGTGTGTTTACAGTAAATGTTGAATGTTAGTGGAATGGTGCATATCAGAAATGCAAGAGAAAACAACATAACACCCCATCGCATCCAACCTCCACCCACTACAGCAGTCCAAATCTGTTGAGAAATACAGTACCACCCTCCCAACAACAACAACAAAAGCAAAGCAAAAATGGTGCAGCAGTGCTGCGGGGACCAAACATGGATTTTAAGTATGGAAAGCATCTCAGAGAGTGTCCAAGATGCCACCAACGACCCATCCAGGGGTAGATAGGTGCCAAGAGATCTATAATGGAAAGGGCCCAATGCTGGGTCCGAGCAATGGATGTGAGAAGTGCAAAATTGGAATTGTACAGCAATAAAGTTTCAGACGTCAATTATGTGTTTGCTGCACATCATGCTTTTTATTTAATGGTAGGTTTGGGAAGACTTTATATTTCATGAGAGTTGCACTTGTCCAGTGGTGAGAGACTCGCAAAGCAGGTTACTTTTTGGGCCACTGTTATTTTTGTCATGTCCTCAAAAGAACACTTAAAGTTACACTTTACTGAGATTATCTACAATACATGATCTTGCCTTTGGGGGAGCGGAAGAGGAGAGGAGGGCTGTCGGGGGAGGGCACATTCACATCGGCTTTCCCAGTGTTATCATATTTAGGAACTAGTTTATTAGTGGAACAACAATTATTGTTGCAGGACTAGCTGAGTCTGTTCTTGATTGTATTAACCCCTTGGGTGCCAGGCCTTTTTTGGGCTATTTGGGGCAGTTCGCGCTTAGGCACTCATAACTTTTTGTCCACATAAGTTACCCATGCCAAATTTGCGTCCTTTTTTCCAACATCCGAGCGATTCTAGAAGTTCCCAGAGTTTGTGGGTTCCCCAAAAGGAGACCAAGAAATTAGCCAAAATACAGCAACAAATATATTTTTTCAAAAAAATGGGGAAAAAGGGCTGCAGGAGAAGGCTTGTGGTTTTTTCCATGAGAATGGCATCAAATTTCTTGTGCTAAAATCACCATCTTCCTAGCTTTCAGGAACAGGCAGACTCGAATCAGAAAACCCAATTTTTCAACCCAATTTTGGCATTTTACTGGGGCATACCTAATTTTTGCTATTTTTTGTGCTTTTAGCCTCCTTCCTGTTAGTGACAGAAATGGGTGTGAAACCAATGATGGATCCCAGAAAGCTAAACATTTCCGAAAATTAGACAAAATTCTGATTTCAGCAAGGGGTAATTTGTGTAGATCCTACAAGATTTTCCTACAGAAAATAACAGCTGAAATAAAATAATATTGAAATTGAGTTGAAAAAAACAGCCATTTTTCTTCATGTTTTACTCTGTAACTTTTTCCTGTGATGTCAGATTTTTTAAAGCATTATACCGTTATGTCTTCTGGACTCTTCTGGTTGTGGGAATATAGGGCTTGTAGGCTCATCAAGAGGTCCCAGAGCCAATAAATGAGCTGCACCTTGCAATGGGTTTTTATTCTATACTGGGTGTACAGCAATTCATTTGCTGAAATATAAAGAGTGAAAAATAGGCATCAAGAAAACCTTTGTATTTCCAAACTGGGCACAAGATAAGGTGTTGAGAAGCAGTGGTTATTTGCACAGCTCTGAATTCCGGGGTGCCTATACTAGCAAGTGAACTACAGGGCATTTCTCAAATAGATGTCTTTTTTACACTGTCTTACATTTGGAAGGAAAAAATGTAGAGAAAGACAAGAGGCAATAACACTTGTTTTGCTATTCTGTGTTCCCCCAAGTCTTCGGATAAAAATGGTACCTCACATGCGTGGGTAGGCCTAAAGCTTGCGACAGGAAACGCAACATGGACACATCCCATTTTTACATTGAAATCTGACGTGTTTTTTGCAAAGTGTCAAGCTGTAGATTTTGGCCTCTAGCTCAGCCGTCACTAAGGGAAACCTACCAAACCTGTGCATTTTTTAAAACTAGACACATAGGGGAATCCAGTATGGGGTGACTTGTGGGGCTCTCATCAGGCTCTGCTACCCAGAATCCTTTGCAAACCTCAAAATCTGGCCCAAAAAATACTTTTTCCTCAAATTTTGGTGACAGAAAGTTCTGGAATCTGAGAGGAGCCACAAATCTCCTTCCACCCAGCATTCCCCCAAGTCTCCCAATACAAGTGGTACCTCAGTTGTGTGGGTAGGCCTAGTTCCCACAACAGGAAATGCCCCCAAAACACAATGTGGACACATCACATTTTCCAAAGAAAACAGCTGTTTTTTGGTAAGTGCCTAGCGGTGGATTTTGGCCTCTAGCTCAGCCGGCACCTAAGGAATCCTACCAAACCTGTGCATTTTTTAAAAACTAGGCACCTATGGGAATACAAGATGGGGTGACTTGTGGGGCTCACGCCAGGTTCTGTTACCCAGAATCCTTTGCAAACCTAAAAATTTCCCCCAAAAAAACACTTTTTGCTCAAATTTTGGTGACAGAAAGTTCTGGAATCTGAGAGGAGCCACAAATTTCCTTCCACCCAGCATTCCCCCAAGTCTCCCGATAAAAATGGTACCTCACTTGTGTGGGTAGGCGTAGCGTCCACAACAGGAAATTCCCCAAAACACAACGTTGACACATCACATTTTCCCAAAGAAAACAGCTGTTTTTTGGAAAGTGCCTAGCTGTGGATTTTGGCCTCTAGCTCAGCCGGCACCTAAGGAAACCTCCCAAACCTGTGCATTTTTTAAAAACCTGGCACCTAGGGGAATCCAGGATGGGGCGACTTGTGGGGCTTTCACCAGGTTCTGTTACCTAGAATCCATTGCAAACCTCAAAATTTGGCCCAAAAAATATTTGTTCCTCATATTTTGGTGACAGAAAATTCTGGAATCTGAGAGGAGCCACAAATTTCCTTCCACCCAGCACTCCCCCATGTCTCTTGATAAAAATGGTACAGCACTTGTGTGGGTAGGCCTAGCGCCCGCTACAGGAAATGCCCCAAAACACAACGTGGACACATCACATTTTCCCAAACAAAACAGATCTTTATTTGGAAAGTGCCTAGCTGTGGATTGTGGCCTCTAGCTCATCCGGAACCTACGGAAACCTACCAAACCTGTGCATTTCTGAAAACTAGACACAAAGAGGAATCCAAGATGGGGTGACTTGTGGGGCTCTCACTAGGTTCTGTAGCTTAGAATCCTCTGCAAACCTCAAAATGTGGCCAAAAAAACACTTTTTCCTCACATTTCAGTGACAGAAAGTTCTGGAATGTGAGAGGAACCACAAATTTCCTTCCACCCAGCGTTCCACCAAGTCCCCCGATAAAAATGGTACCTCATTTGTGTGGTTAGGCCTAGTGCCTGCAAAAGGAAATGCCCCAAAACACAATCTGGACACATCAAAATTATAAGATACAAAACTACCTGTTTTTGCAGGGGGGCACCTGCGTTTTTGGTCCTGGGCTCAGCAGCCATCTAGGGAAACCTACCAAACACAGACATTTCTGAAAACTAGACACCCGAAGGAGTCCAGGGAGGTGTGACTTGCATGGATCCCCCAGTGGTTTCTTGCCCAGAATCCTCAGCAAACCTCAAATTTAGCTAAAAAATCATATTTTTCCCACATTTCCGTGTGGGATCACCGCACCAGGACACATTTCCTACCACCCAACATTCCCCTCAGTCTCCCGGTAAAAATGATACCTCACTTATGTAGGTGGGCCAAGTGCCTGTGACAGGGAAGAGTCAAAAACATGTCGAAATTGAGGGGGAACCAAAGCAGGTCCAAAAGGGCAGTTTGAAAAAAAAAAAATTTTAGGCTGACAAGTGGGGCAGTATTTTTATCCGTATAGATGAGACAATGCTGGGTGGTATGAATTTTGTGGATTCCTGCAGGTTCCGAAAGTTTCCATCACAAAAATGTGTGATTTCCAGCAAAATTGGAGATTTGCAGGGCATTGTGGGTAAGAAAATGGTACGGGGTGCATGTGAAGCACACCACCCTGGACTCACCCAGATGTTTAGTTTTCAGATGTGTCTAGGTCTTGTGGATTTTTCTACATGGCAGCGTCCCAGAGTCCAAAAAGTGCAGCCCTCCACAAGTGGGATGATTTTGAGAGTTAGCCAAGCTCTCATGGCCCAAATGTAAAACCAAACCCCAAAATAATCAAACGTCCTCTTGCTTTCCATGGGATAAGATGTTTTAGTGTGCGGGGGGAGAGCTGAAAGACTGTTACCCCCTTCATTTGTGGTAGGGGCATAACCATGCCCATACTGGTTGGTAGCCCCCACCACACTATTTTTTTTTTAATTCCCTGGCATCCAGTAAACTTTCTGCCCCCCTGGGGTGTGGATCGGGGGTAATTCAGAACATCTTTTGGCCCATTTATTTGGGGCGGGGGTGGGGGTGTGGCTGTACCCCCACCCTCCTATTTTGAAAAAAAAAATCTTCCCTGGTCTCAGGTGGGCTTTCTGCCCCCCCCCCCATAGGGGGCAGATAGGCCTTCCATATGGCCAACAGTAATGTGTCCCCATTCGGAGTGACCCTTGCCCAAGGGGCTGCCCCCCCAGACAAAACACACACATACACACACACCAATCCGTGGTGCCTAAGTGGTTTCAGGGGAAAGACCCTTGCCTAAGGAGTTGCTCTCCTTGCGTAAAATTGATGCAAAAAAATAAAAATCCCTAGTGTCTAGTGGTCTGGGGGCAGATTGGCCTAATAAAAATACGCTGATCTGCCCCCAAGGGGGGTAGCAATGGCCTAAATACAATTTGTCCCCCAGGGGAGCGACCCTTCCCCAAGGGGTCGCTGCCCATATATAACAAAAGTGAAGTAAACAAAAAAATATATATCCCTGGTGTCTAGGGGTTTCTGCCCCCCTGGGGGAAGATCTACCTAATTATAATAGGCCGATCTGCCCCCGGGGGCAGAAAAGGCCTAAACATATTTTTCTCCACTGGGGAGCGTCCCTTGCCCAAGGGGCCGCTCCCCTTATGTGTAAATATAAATTAAAAAAAAATCCCTGGTGTCTAATGATTTCTACCCCTTTGGGGGCAGATTGGCCTATTGAAAATAGGCCAATCTGCCCCAAGGGGGTCAGAAATGGCCTAAAAGTAATGTTGCCCCCTGGGCAGTGACCCTTGCTTAAGGGGTCACTCCCCACATAGATAAAAAATTAAATAAACAAAAGGAAAATATCTCTGGTGTCTTGCTGTTTCTGCCCCTCCGGGGGCAGATCAGCCTAATTATAATAGGCCGATCAGCCTCCGGTTGGGCAGAGATGGCCTAAAAATAAATTGCCCCCCTGGGGAGTGGCCCTTGCCAAATGGGCTGCTCCCCTTATTTAATAACAACAAAAAACAAACAATTTCCCTGGTGTCTAGTGGCATTTCTGCAATCGGGCAGCAGAAATGCTGAGAAAGACATCAAAGGAAAGGAAAGGCCTTTCCTTTCCTTTGATGCCTCTCTCGGCCCCTCCATGTGATCGGAGGAGAAATACTTTTGAATTTCTCCTCTGATCCAACGCGGAAGAGTAGGCCTCTGATGAGGTCAGCACGCAATCACGCCACTGACATTATCAGAGTCCATGGGGGAGGTGGGGAGGGGGCGGAGCATGTCCAAGGATGTAACGGTTACGTCCTTGGCGCCTGAGCGCCGCAGCCAAGGACATAACTGTTACGTCCTTGACTGCCAACAATTTTTTCGAATTTAGGTATTTAACTCTACTCTACATGTAATGTTTCTATTAAGAAAGTTTAACACGTTGTTTACAGATTATTTACAGTGATTTATCAAGGTTCATAGATGTCCACGGCTTACCTCTTACCGTGGCAACAATTTTCTTTTTTTGGCAGCCATAAAGTTCTTGTGATCGGGTGCTTGTTACCGGACAAGTGATCTTTGGTGATTCTGGACTTAGAGCCTATAATGACCATTCAGTAATTTGGATGTGATTAAGTCTGAGTTCCTTATAGGACATACCGGTATTGGTCTATAGACATTTTTGTTGACTGGGTTGTGGTGAAGATATTAAGGTATAGTTTGGGGCAATAGGTTTGTGAGGCTTTGACTGAGCTTGGATGATCTTAACTGTATATGATATGTATTGTTTTTTTCAGTTTGTTTGGTTTTATTTGGAATTACATTGAGCTTAGCTTCATGTCTGATATATGGTCTGCGCAAAGATGCATTGTCGGGACCACTTGACTTGTTGATAGGTAAGATGCTGAATCTTTCCCTTTTCTTGGCTTCAAGATCCATGTGTCCTTTACTTATGGACCGATTGATTATTAACTTTATTTTCAAAACGGGGGCATGTGGTTTAGCACATCTTTAGTATGTTTCACTATGTTCTTTTAGTATCTTTTTATTTCAGAAATTCTGGCATCACCAGATTTAATTTCTTCACAAATACTACTCACTTCGTTTTAAGGTCCAGGTAGTGGTCACTTCACCTTTTCCTGGTCCAAGGGATGTAACTTTCTGTGTGTATTGGATGATTTTAATCTTCATTCACACCATCACTAGGTTTTGGTAAATATCTAGAGTTCATTAATAAATTCAAGGTCCGGTTGTAGTTTATATTTACACTCGTATGTTTTGAGTGTCTCATCGTTTTAATAGTATAGTATTAATGAATTGAGAGGTCTAAAAAATTTTGGTTATGGTAAAGTGAATTGTTTAGTTATGGCCTGACTTTTTACTTCCATCAGCCTTGATGAAGTCCCCAGGAAAGGATGAAACACGTGTTGGTTGAAATCATCCATCTACCAAGAATGTCATCAAACTAGTCATGCAGCATCATTGAATGTCTCTTGTTGATATTTTCATGAATTGTATGTAAAAATAACCAGGACTAAGGAAAGGAAATATTTTTTTACTGAAGCATTTTAAGGTTTTTCTGTTCTTCAAGAAGTTGAAGATTTACAGTAGTTATGACTGCTGATTTTAGGGATTGTACTGGAGTGTTTTTTCCTGGACTTTCTTGGACCATGATGTGCTAACTATGGAAGACGTATTATATGGATGCTCTGCTATTTTCTGACCTTGCAAGTCACATCTTGGCAATAGTTGTGCCTTAGTGTTAGAGAACCATCATCCTAATACCATTTGAACTTAGTGGGAAGTGTGACGGATGTACCATTGTTGCCTTTCATTGGAAGCTTGCTAAGCAATAAAGTTTTCAAGGGGAATGAGTGCGCTCGTGTTGCAGCAGTCTGGGGGCCATGAGCCATTCATCATAGGAGATGGGGAGGGGGCACCCATTGGGTGGTCTTCCCCAAAATGCGTGCCTGTATCAGTCATTGTTGCTGATGTGGCCTCCAGTGTTTCCCTCTCAGATGGGGTGGCAGCAGAGGAGGCCTGGGCATGGCACCAACAGAAGCTGACAGTCTGTTTGGGATCTGTAAAGATGAGAGGTTTGCCTTTCAATCAAATCAATCAATCAATCAATCAATCAAGGATTTGTAAAGTGCAGCTAATCACCCATAGTAACTCAAGACGCTGAATGAAGGCGTGCTGCTCAGTCAGAGCCAGGTCTTGAGATCCTTCCTGAACTGCTTCAGTGATGCAGTCTGCCTGAGCTTGAGGGGAAGTGTGTTCCATGTCCCAGCTGCTAGGTAGGAGAGGGATCTTCCTCCTGCTGTATTTTTCCAGATCTTCAGGACGGCTGCAAGGGCAAGCTCGGCCTTTCAAAGGGATTTGCAGGTTAGCAGGCTACATTAAGACATAGTTAAAGCCACGTTTCCTAAGCTTTTGCTTGGCCTGGAGGAATTTGCATTTTGCAGCCTCCATAGTATTATTAAAGTATGGGAAAAAGAGAGGCAGCTGTCCGAATACTGCAATTCCTAGTGCTTTCAGGATAATTGGAGGGTGGTATTGTGATTCTTGTAGCACAATAGGCGGGTAATTGCAGGGCTGTCAGGAGGACGATTATCCATCCCTGGTGGGGGCCATGGGCCCATAGTGCGGTGGGCATGCTCCACTGAGGACAGAGGAGTGAGCGACCCTTCAAACAGGGAGTAGATCATTGTTTCAACAGTCTTTTATCCTGCCCACAGAGCTGGAATCACAGAGGTCAGTTATCCTGATGTTATTGAGGCTAAAGTGCTCCTCTAGGTCTTTCTTATGCCTGCCTCTACCTTGCCCATCTGCAGGAAGAGTTCACTATAAGAGGGTATGCTGTCTTTATTCTCAGATAACGGTTTTACTTATGGTCTGTGCAATCATCATTTTTGCTGACTTGCCTATTATATGATCTAATGTAGCAGTGAGGGAGTCAGTCTTGGAGTCGATTGTACTGAGGCTATGTTTCATAGCCACAAGGAGGATTTTTATATCCTCCACTTGGCAGTCTCCAGAGGCCTTGATCAGCAGGGTCTCATCATATCCCTGTGTGGTCTGGGCTGATTTGTTTTCTGTTGAATTGGAAGTTGGACTGTCTTTTATCTGGCTTGTCAATGGTTATGGTTAGTCGATGGGGTCTCCTTGCAGGGTTTGTGGCACCCCAAGTCACTCCTGTGGCGCAGGGCTGAGGAGTGCAGTCCCGCCACACTCCAGCAGCAAACCGTTGGGGTCGGGAGGCACAAACAGACTCAGTTGGGTGTTCTTGCCCATCAATCAGCAAGGCACCCTGATCCCAAAGACAAGGCACCCTGACCCCAAATAGGTGACAACAGAATAGGCCTGTCAGGGCCAAGCAGTGCTCAAGGAGGCAGGGCCTCCTATTTCAGAGCTAGAGGTGTTCAGGGGTGCATGGCTCATGTGAAGTACCCCCAACCCAGTTTCCAGGTCCTCTTTGCTATGCACCACTCGTGTTTCAGCAGCTGACACAATCCTCATCGGCTGCCTCCTGGCCCAGCAGGCAGCTAATGGTAGTGTTGCTGAGTAGAAGCACCAGAGTAGCAGGAGCGCTCCCAAGGCAGCAGTGTTTTCTGTGCCTGCTATGCACCACATCAGCGTCCTCCTCCTAGCCTCGTCTCAGCCACGATCCCCAATGGTGCCAGTTCCTTCAGCAGCGCCAATCATGACACAAGAGCAGGGGGAGCTAAGGGGCCCATTCCAGCTGGTGGCCTTCCAGGATTACAAAGCCAGCTCCTGCACTTCTGATTCCCTGATCCTTCAACACATCATTGTGGGTGGCAGGAGGTCGAGACACCACAGCATAGCTAAGGCACTTCTGATCCTCATGGCATGGGATGCCACTCAACTTGGGCCTCAGCTGGAGCCAGCGAGGGCAAGAACTACATGCCCCAGGACACTCTGGTACCATGAAGCTTAAGGTGCCTCTGATTCCCAGGACACAGGATGCCTTCCTGCAGGGGGCTCACCTAGGGCCAGTGGGGCCAGGACTAGATGTCCCAGGATACTCTGCTGCCATGAGGCAGAGACATTTCTGAGCACCTAAGTAATCTCTATTACCTTTGGTTTGGAACACTGCTGACCGCCTGCCTGGAAAAAGACTGGGCAAAAAGCAGGCTTATCTGTTCCAATTCACAGAAGTACAAGGCTGGGCTGCTCCTCTTCGGTGCCAGGTTTTAGGTTGAGTGGTTACACAAAATAACACAAGGCCATGGTTAAAAGAAAGTCTCCAGCTTCTGTTGGTAAGGCCTCAGCTATTTCGAATTCTACAGTGAACTTTCTGAATAATGTGATAGATCAAGAAATTGATTTTGTGGAGGAACGCTTATCTACTGCTATTAATTAGGCACCCAAAAAACAGCTGGTAAGTCTAAAAATAAACTGGTTAATACCTTGATGACTCTCCTGCAGGTTGCCTTATGTACCTTAGAGAAGGTTACAGGTCAAACTGGCATCAATTCAGCCATCTCTCAAGATAATGCTTTGAATTCTGTAGACACAAGAAGTTTGATGTTAGGTCTCAGGTGAAGCTGTGATTTAGTTTGTTCCTCTTCCCTAGTTAAAAGGAATAATAGCATTCAATATAATCAGTGGGCAAAGTCTGCTCAATTGGCAGTGAGAGCAACTTATCCGTCCTGGGAAAAGGCTCAAAGCAGGTGAAAGAGCTTCTTTCGGTCAATTATAAATTGGAATCACTAGAGGGTCAACTTACAGTCAATATTGACTACATTATTATTTGATTGACTTCTACTCAATCTCAATTAACAATGTTTTAGTTCAATAGGATATTCTGTCACTATGACCAAACTTGATGCCTTGTAGCTTTCCCTCTTGGGTATTTCTATCTCTCTACACAACATTGGACAAGATCTGATAATGTACAACATATGCAAAAGATAGATAACACTCTGCTTCATGTTGATGTCTCAGTTGCAAATAGGTTTCAGCCCTAGCATAGTTTGAGGCTTTAGACGATGGGTACTCGCAAACATTTTCCCAGGGGCCAAAACGTTTGGTCTGTGACGTGCCTGGGGGCCGCAATGATGCCAGGGCAGTGGCAGTCGGGTGGCGTGGCTGGGGGGATTGGTGGCAAGGTAGATGTAGGAGAAGCAAATTATATACACCTAGTGGCTGAAATAAACAATGGGAACCCAGAAAACCTGGAACTAATCCCTGCTTACCCACTTTTCCAAATTGTGTGATCCTAGGCAATTGTTTAGTCTCACTTTCCCTCCTTTTTCCTGCATTATCACATTTAAGATGACCTCGAAATACATGATTCATGGTGTCTGCTGCACAAAACCTGCTTCTATGTTTGATTTATTAAAGTGTAATGTTTTTCATGTATGATTGGAACCCAGGCCACCTATAACGCGCACATACATTGTGACTTGTCACTTGAATTTACTATTGGTGGTGTTCTCAGGGTAAGGGAAATAAATAATGTTTTCAAATTTATGTTTCCAAATTTATGTTTGAAAACTATCACTTTTAAATGGATACATCTCAATGCACTGATAAAATAAATTGTACTAACGTGAAAAGGTTCTGCATGTTAACTAAATACACTTTTTTAATTTTGAAGAGGCTGTCTTTGTTTTACACTTGTGTTGCAAGATGTCTTTAAAAATGAAGATGTTTCTAAAGTTAAGTGCAGGAGTCCCTAGTTACTTCTTTTCTTTAACACCAATGAGCTTGAAATAAATGATTGTGCGTGTATTTCATATTTTTATTGTTAGTGCAGAGTCGAGCAAACAGCTGCCCAGTGCTTCAGTTGCTCAAAGGGCCGCATGTAAAGGTCAGAGGGGCCGCATGAGGCCCGCGGGCCGTACTTTGAGTATTCATGCTTTAGACTGACAGTTTATCAGCTTCACCTACACATTTTGGGAAGTATATCCCAGGGGGGTGATATTGTGGACGCATTTTTCATCCTTTGCAGGAATCAAATGCGCAAGGGGGTCCATGGACCTCTGGACCCAAAAAGATGTGTGGTGAACCAACAACAATATTTCAACACCACCCCAACAATTTAGACACCATGACCAATGTGGCCATGGAAGAAAAACTCCAATCAGCAATAAAATTAAAAGGTTTATTACAAACACAAGATCAAAGTCATGTAGACAGTGCACAAACCCAAATTATAAAGATACATGATCACCAAGGGTTCCCCAAGAAGATGAAATATATTCAGACAAACTAACATGAATAAAAGTAAGCATTCAAGAAGACTAATGCATAGTGTCAATAAAATATCTGTGACACAGAAGTTACATGATACTCAGATTTTACAATCATTAGCCAATTCAAATTTAGTAGACGCAATAATCTTTGGCAGGGCATAGGTCAACCAAACAGCTACACAACTCAGGAAAATACATGCATGGGGAGGAACACATGAGGGCAGAATGCAAAAAGTACAAAAGGAAAAAAACTATTTGGAAAAAGATGAACTCGGGGTACAGTTCAATACCTAAAGAGAAAAAGGAAATAACCATCAGCATATTGGAGTTTCTAACCTAAAAGGACAATTCAAGGGGCACTGGCAAATGGCAGAGGAAGATATCTCTCCAAGGGATATAGGATTCAAGGAATCTTCATCAGCAAAGCATCTGGTAAGCAAGGTATCTGCAAGCATCAGGACGCATCTGTGGCTGACAAAAAAACAGAATCAAGACTGGACTGACTAGAGTTCAAATGTCTATTGATATGTCAGTTCACATGAAGTATTCCGATTTGTGAAAGGTGTTGGTTCATATTATGTTGAATAGGCATCATCCAGTCATAAAGGATCACCAGACTCTAGGTTGCAACAGTTCCACAAGTTCTCAAGTCTGTCATGGGAACAATGCCTTCCTGTGTGACTTTTTTTGATGCCACTTCATGAACTGGGGTTCCCTCAGTGGGACTTTCTCACCCTTTCTGACTGTAATAAACACATCTCCTCTTAGTGCACTTCTTAATGCCTTCAAAAGTTTCATTTTTGCACAATGATTTTCAATCAAATCAGGAAGCAATTTCAGTCCCACAATCCTTTTTGTAAGCTGTTTACAACCAATGCCAACAAGCTGAAATGATCTATAGAAGCGTGAAACAGAATTATGTCACACTCACTTCTCTCAACAGCTGCAGTCATTTCACAATTGCCTCTCACACAATCACTCACTCATAGCTAATGCAAAATATTGCAAGAAAAAAATAAAAACCTGTCTGCACATTATGGGTAGGAGCTCAAACACTTTGAAAGCCGTCTGGGCTATACTTCCTACTGTGGCTTTCACAATAACACAACAAGTGAAACTTGACCAGCAATTCTCACTCCTGTTGATATAAATCCTTCATGTGCACTCAGGATTCACTAAAAACCAACCAACAACTCACACTACTCAAGGAAAAACTAGTAGCACTGTCAACAACATCTCATGACAAGTACCTTACTGCAGACATTAAATTAACAAGTGTCTTCTTCACTTGTGCGTTATCCCGGATCTTATGCCACAACGGACCTGTCAACATTAACAACCACAGACATTTTTTATTACTAAACACCACAATCACTTTGAGTACGGTGACTCAGCAAAATACTTCACAACATCACACTTCACGCAATCTTCAAGCCAAAAGCATTGCAAGCGCAAAAGCCTATTTATACTCACACAGCACGTTACTTGTACGCACAATGCTGGAACTTCATAAATCTCTAAAAGTGACCATGGGGCACATTACAGGATGGGCAATTTCTAGACTAGGCAATAACAAGGGATCAACCTTGACTCCCTAAAACAAATTAAAATATGATCCCCCCTCTTATGAGATGTGATCATCCTCTGCTACTAAGTCTGTTGATACATTTTCGCAGTAATTTTGGACCCAGAAAGATGTGTGATTTAGACACCATACCAATGTGGCCATGGAAGGAAAACTCCAGTCAGAAAATAAATTAAAAAATGTATTACAAACACAAGCTCAAAGTCATGTAAACAATGCACAAAACCAAATTATAAAGATACATAATCACCAAAGGTTGCCCAAGGTGACGAAATAGGTTCAGATGAAATAACATTAATAAACCTAAGCATTCAAGATGAATGATGCATAGCGTCAATAGTAATATCTGCAACACAGAAATTACAAAGTGCACAGCATTTACAATCATTACTCAATTCAAATTTAGCAGAGTCAATAATCTTTGGCTGGGTAGAGGTCAACCCTACAACTAACCAAATTAGGAAAATACTTGTGTTAGGAAGAACACATGCGAGCAAAGAACAAAAAGTACACAAAGGACAAAAATAATTTAGAAAAAGAATAACTCAGGCAACAGGTCACTAACTAAAAAGAAAAAGAAAATAAGTGTCTGCATATTGGAATTTCTAACCTAAAAGGACATTTCAAGGGGCAATGGCAAATGACAGAGAGGAAGATACCTCTCCAAAGGATACAGCATTCAGAGAATCTTCATCAGCAAAGCATCTGGTCAGCAGAGCATCTGAAAGCATTAGGAAGCATCTGTGGCTGATCAAAATCAGGACCATTACTCGATAAATTGGTATATCAATTCACATGAAGTATTCTGATTTGCCAAAGGTGTCAGTTCATATTATGTTGAATAGGCATCATCTAATCATAAATTATCACCAGACTCCAGGTTGCAACAATTCAACAGTTTCCCAAGTCTGTCATGGGAACATTCCCTTCTCCGTGTGACTCCAAGCAGGTTTGAAACAAATGTATACAATCTCAGTCCATGTTCCTGCACTGTAATAATTCCAAGGTTATGGTTCTCCACGGTTCAACAATGAATTTATTACAAAAGGACTTTTGTTTTTCACGTGAATAAAATCTGGAAGAAGACTTCACGTTAAGAAAAATAATTCAACACTTTTACATGACTGCAAAATGCAAGCTCTGTAGGCCACAATTATGTTAACACAAAAATCATGACATCACATTTAAATAATATATTTTAATAAAACACAAATAAAATATAAACTAATAAATGTAGCATTAGTAAGGTTTCATTAACATGAATAATAGCATTTCAAGTTAAAAGAAAAAGGTTTATCATTTCATTCCATTAAGTATAACAGGGAAATGCATTTTTCTCATTTGCATATCTTTTTCAAGTCATTAATCTTTCATAAATCACAAAAAATGTATTTATTGTTTCTATATATACTGTTAGTTTGGAGTCTAAATTACATTTTGACAACAACTTTAACCCTCTAGCGTGTGATTTAATTAGAAAGGCACCAGTTTATGATATTATATGCTGCCAGGAACCCCAGGCTGTAGAAACACAATATGTGCATCAGTTTAGTTCATTTTCTATAGCTGCAATCCCTTCACGACCTAGTAGAGTGAAGGGACCTTGGTTTTGTTAATGTTCTCTGGGAAAGTTTAAAGTCGTATCCCGATTCCCCGTACTTCTAATTGTTATGGTTTATTTATAGTCCTATTAATGTTTATTAATTTGTATTTATAATAATAATTTTGAGTTGCACAACACGGATATTGCTACTGCCCTCTCAAGTAAAATAGGAGTGTTTGTAGATCAGTGACGGCTCCTCCGTTTGGGCGGAGGAGCGTTGCACCCCCACTAGCAGCAGAAGCCTAGTTTATTGTCCCTTCCTTGTGAATGGGGCGGGGCCATGGGGTGACGAGCAGTGACGTGAGTGCACTCTGCACTCCCTTCATTGGTTATGTATGTTTGGCCAGCCATCGCATGCCGGCCAAACATACATGTGCAGATGGCTGTCTCCAGCCCGCCAACACAGTTGCCAGGCTGGAGAGAGACTGCACAGGCTCCCAGTCTGCCTGAGAGCACCCTGGCTGGGCACTCCCAGCCAATCCTGACGCTGCTCTGAGCAGTGTCAGGATTGGAGCAGGGCAAGTTGGGAGCCTGTGTCTGCCTACAGGACAGAAGAGAGGAACGGTGCGGCGAGAAGCGGTGCAGAGGTAAATTTATTTATTTATTTTTTCATTACAATTTCTTTAACTCCCCCGCCTTCCCCCTCGCACACACGCCACCCCGCCACCTGTAACCCTGGTGAACTGCTGCTTAACGCCATATGAAACGTTCCCTTTCCTTAAATCTTAAAAGAAAGTGAACCTTACTCCTGTTGACAACCTTTTCTCTTCCACCTACCTGTTAGCTCTCCCCTTTCATTACTCCTCTAGCTCGTTCATTCAAAAGCCTTGGCTTTACATAGTGCCCAAAGCACTGAACAGACTCATCGTCCAGGTGTGCACAGCAGCCCAAATGTCTGTCCAATGGTAGTGCGGGTCCTATTACACACTGGTGTGCTCAAAATAAATACAGATGGGGGGGGCTCTGTAACTTCCTGAAAAGCTATGATCAGTACATAATTTGAGCCCATGTTTGTAGGCGGAACCCACTGATACTCATTGTTGGGGACTCATACTTATGTTTTCTCATGAGACTTGGATCCAGAGCAAAAGGTAGAAAAACACACACAGAGGAAAGGAGGAAGAAGTGAAATAAGGAAAAACAAATTACCAAAGAAGAACGCAAGATTGCATAGATTTTAAGTGCCAGGAGTTTCTCCCGTGCTGTAAAATTAGCGTGAATAGCATCACGCGGAGTGCCAGAGGGTGCTAACTTCTTTCTCATGCTCAGGTAAATTTTCTACTAAAGCAGCAGCTTCCTCAATGCGAGCTGCAGCTTTCCCATTGCGAGCAGTCGCAGCCTACCACTCATGTTCAGAAATCTCACTTGCGCATGCCAACTTAGTGATTTCTCTCGCTTGCAAACTTAACGCTGGCAAGCACGAGCAAGAGAAAAAACCTCACTTTGTGGAGTTTTAGGGACTCCGTGTGGAGCCCAGAGTAGGGAAAACTCTGCAAACTCCGCTGGCAGAGCGAAATTCTTTGTCCCACCCGTACATTATACCTAAAGAACATACAAACCAGGAAGCTCCTACTGCACATGTCCTGAAACAATGGCTTGCTGTCTTTTTCTTGTGTTTATGCCACTCATGGAACATAGCCTCTTTACCATTCTTTTGATTTACTGGATTCTATCCTTTCACTGTTCACTTTTAGGGAATTATTTGCTTTACATTTTGGTTATTCACTCCATGAGAATGCATATGTTTTGCAACTTATTACCTTGTGTGCTTCTCCCTGGCAAAATACCTGCCATTCTACTCTCTCATGTACTTCTTCCCTCTAACTATCATACCTTCTTCGTTGCTCTCTCCTTAGTGTGGTTTTCCATCCAAATGTTGCTCTCTCCCTCATATGCTCTTTGCTCTCTATCATGCCCTTCCCCCACAGTGTCACGTACTCTCTCCATTGTGTGCTGCTCTCCCCTGACCTTCTAACCCCAACAGCTCCTCCTTTGCCCTCCACCCCCTTAGTACTATTTTTAATTCATATTTTGCACTTTTGTGCTAAAACAATGCACATTTTCATTTACCAATCCAAACGGCGCCGGCCATAGATAAATACAGAATGAAAATGGTACCTGCATCATTGTGAGGTATGCATACACCTACAAAATGATTCAACTAGAAACAGAAGTCACATCATTGTGTCTTTTTTACCACTGCTTTTCAGTATGCTTGGCAATCAGCAGTGCAAAGCTGAAAGGTCCAAGGCGAGACCTCTCAGCTTTGCCAATGCTTGTTAATCACTGATCCCCACAGCAGCTCACTTAATTCAGCCATCACCCAGTGGGGTCCTGCTATAAACACCATCCGAGAACAGTGTGAGCTACTATAGGAGTGCATATAAGCCAAGGTTACCCTACGTTAGCACAACACTCAAGGATCCTCCAGTGTACTGATCATCTAGATAACCCAGATGTACCCATTAGCATGAGAAAATGGAAGTCGTTATTAGCAGCCGTGCTGCATTTACGAAAAATCAATGTATATCCCCGAGGCCATTGGTGCCTTAAATCAAAAATGTCAAATAAAAGACAAATTCAACAGAGCCTTCCTATCACACCCCAGATAAAAACAACTAAAATGTAAGTATGCATCAGCTAGATTCCCTCAGATGCACAACACACTCATGGACTGGCTGGCCTCGTAGGAGCATCCATCACCACGATTCCCCTGCTGTTCTTGACATCAAAGCAGAACTAATGTTCTATGACATACCAAAGATGCCACTAGTGCACCAGACATCCATCACTCAGGCACCGAGTGCTATCACACTATACACAGCAGTAAACACTTACTATTATCACAGGACATGTATCGTCATCCCCTGCTGTTTTTTGCAATTGACACTACCCATGCATTCCTGCTGCCACAGGAACTGGCACCAAGTTTTTATACCATTAGTGTCAGCATTTATGCCTTATTTGTGTCGAATGCTCTCAACCATTCAATTCCCAGTGACTTGCGGTGAGCAAGCAGGGAATGTAATGAATGCATGCATTATCACTTCAACCAACACCAAACTATGGGCCTGATGAACAAAATGTCCATTTGCCAAAAGGAGTTGCAAATTGTGCACTGACTTCTTGTGAATGGAAAATAATTTTCTGAACCAGCCAATCTACTAAAAGATCGATACCCAACATTTCAATTCATAGTAGGTTGCAATTTGACCCGCCTCATCAATCTTCATAAGGTAGATCGAAAATTGTAACTGAGCACGATTCAGTGCTACCAAAATTATGCCAGCCTGCTGGGGTGAGCAGTTCCCTCTCTATGTGAGCAATAGTTTCCACTGTTTCCCTGCCTGGATGTCTGCAGGCAGGGAAACAGAGGAAACCTCCGCTTCCAGCAAGTGAGAGGAATTTGACAGCTTTCACTTAATGAAACCGGAGTGCTTGCTCTGACTTGATGGGAGCTGTCAAAACTCCCACCAAGTCAGAGCAAACAGCTAGGTCCAAGGGTGGGAACCCCAGGACACAGCAGGGGCCGGCCTTTGGGGGATGGAGGTTGTTGTCCCCAAAGACATTATTGGCTCCACAAAGGGGGCTGTGTGGCCCCACCCCAACATTAATATTTGCCCTGGCGAGGTGGTGGTCCCTGAGGCCAACAAGGTACCCCCTATCTTCTTTAAGTCCAGCCCTGGGGAGGTGGTGGTCTCTGGGGCTGCAGGGGGGCATCTCCCACCCCACATTCATAATGAATTTAGCCCCGGGGAGGTGGCGGTCCCTGGAGCTAAGGAGGGGCTATGCACAATGTATTTAGCCTTAGGGAGATGGCAGTCTGTAGGGCTCTGGGGGGCCTGCACGCCCCCACATATTATTCAAAGTTGGTACCAGGGAGATGGTGGTTCCCGGGGCACTGGGGGGTCCACCCTGCCCCCGCATTCAATTTAATTTGAGTCCCGTGGAGGTGGGGGTCCTTGCGGCTTTAGTAAACCCTAGGAGGGGGTTCCGTGCATACCCCTCCTTATTTTTGACATGCCCCCGGGACCAGGTCCACCTGGGGACTGTCTACAAAACAAGTGTGGGAGCCCAAAATTATTTTTTTCTTTTTTAATTTTCACTGGATCCGTCGCAACCCGCTGTGTAATGTTTTTTTTTTTTTTTGCTCGGGGGTGGGGTCCCTTTGGGGCCCCAGCACCAGGGCTTAGGGGTCAGGATGTCCCTGTACTGATCCCTTTTCTATTTATAATCATTTTTTTCTGGGAATCAGCTGAAGCTGAGTCCCACGATGACTGCTAACACTTCCTTGTTGAAATGTTAGCAGGCAATCAGATCTCAGCCCGAGGTCGGTAGGGTTTGCGGACCCTTCGCGTTCCTATACATACAAATTTGTTTTTTCTTTAATTTCCCAAAAACTACTGAACGGATTTACACCAAATAACAAAAAGGTACTTTCTAATCCAAGAGCTACCTTTCTGTCAAATATGGTGTAAATGCGTCAAGTGGTTTGGCCAGTATTCCTGTTCAAAATCTTTATGGAAAAATGCATGGGGAAAAAGCATTTTGGGATGGAGCACCCTGAAATTTTCCAGACAGCAGCTGAAGAGAAATTCATATTTTTATTTTTTTATTTTGGGGATATTCATCAAACGACGCCAAAGCTTTTTCTATACAAATTAGGTCCTAACAATAACTACCACAAGGATTTATATATATATATGTATCTATATATATATGTATATATATATATATATATATATATATATATATATATATATATATATATATATATATATGTATATATATATATATATACATATATATATACACATACATATGTGTGTGTGTATATATGTATATGTATAAATATATATATATACATCTACATATGTATATACATTATATATATATATATATATATATATATATATATATATATATATATATATATATATATATATATATATATATATATATTATGTGTAATGTTTATTTTTTTGTAATCATAAAATAAAAATATATTTCACACCGGTGAATAAGAGTGCACATTATTTTTTACATGGTGTGAGTAAGAATATACAAAAGCAAAAGTGTTTTTTGTTTTGCTAATAACTATGGTGCCGTTTGACAAATCTTAACAAAATTGTTTACCACTCACTGCAGCTGCTGTCTTGAAAGTTTTTGGGATGACTTGTCAAGTGGTGGCCGAGAAAAAGGAGGGTTCCAAAATGTGTCTTCCCCAAACAATTTCCCATAGAGATTTTAGACATGACTACAGCCCAAACAGCTGAATGGAATTACTCCAAATTTGGCAGAAAGTTAGATCTTGGTCCAGAAAGATCTCTTTTTGCAAGTTGGTTTTAATCCATTCATTAGTTTTGGAGTTATTAAAGAAAAAGTATTTATGTATATCTAGAGACGTGGCTGGTCCGTGAATCCTACAGATCTCAAAATGAGATCTGATTTGCTACCACCACTTTAACAAGGCCAGGAAGTGACTCAGACTCAGCCAAGTTCCAAGAAAAAAACTTTAAAAAATAGGAAGGAATACCCCCACCCCCTACACCTGGTGCCGGGGTCACACAGGGACCCTGTCCAGGGCCATTTTTTAAAAATTATTCCACGATTCGGCAGGAACATTTTTTAAGAAAGTAAGCGTGGTTACATGCACTTGCATTATTTGGCCCCCTGGGTGGGCCGGGTCCTGGGTGAAATTTCAAAAATACTTTTGGGGGGTTCATGTGGCACTTTCCACTGGCCAATTTCGGCCTCAGGACCCCTTAGCCCATGGCCCAGCCTTTTTTAATAGTGAGAGGGGGCATGCAGCTCTCCTCCTGGGCCATTTCCGTCCCCGGGATCCCCAACCTCTGGGGTCCTGCCATGCAGAAAAATGGGAGGGGGGCCATGTGCCCCCATCCTGGAGCTAATAATGGCCCTGGGGACCGAACCCCCCAGGGCTGGGTCCAGCTAGGTCCTGGGGTGCCCTGCCCTGGGACATGGCAGTTCCTCTGCCCACACTGGTGCGGAAAGGGAAACCTGTGTTTTCTCTCGCTTGGCGGGAGCAATTTAAAAGCTCCCACCAAATGACAGCAAACACTAAGTTCACTCCCAGCAGGGCACTTGGAATAGACTTTTCATACGTTTCCCTGCCCACACTGACGCAGGCAGGGAAACAGATGAAAAAAATTCTCCCCCCTACAGGAAGCAGCATTTTGAGATGATTCCTAATGGGATCAGCAATGTCGGCTCCCACTGGAGGCAGCGAGCCAGCCGGGTCAGTGGGGGAATTGAGGCTCCTCCCTCACCTCTCTCAGCCCTCAACAAAGTTGCAGTGGGAGCCCTGGGTGGGCTCCAGGGACCCCACCCTTTATTAGCTCAGCCTCGGGGGATAGGGTCCCTGGGGTCAATATTTACCCGAAGTGGGGGGCTGTGTGCTCCTTCCCCCTTTATAATTTTGCCAGGGTCCGGAACAAGAGGCCCTGGAACAAGAAATTGGCCCCAGGAGGGGGCTGCATGCCCACTCCCCATTTACAATACATGTGGGCACTTGAATATGGGGTCCACAGGGCCAAAATCAGCCTGAGGAGTGGGGTGTGTGCCCTCTCCCAGAGGTTGGCTGCCTTTGGGGTGTTGTCCACAGGGCCTGCCTAATCCACTGCTGTGCACTGCCTTTGGCCTTGCATGGCGTGAGGTTGGCAGCATGCAGCGGGTTGGCTGCAGGGCCTGGCCGCATGCCATGCACGCCGTGGTGTTTGCTGCATGCAAGGGTTGGGTACCATTCCCCTGCCACAGCTAAATAAATTCTACTTTACATTAACAAAAACCTAGAAATTCACTAAAAACTAAAGGTTACAGGTAGGTTTTAGTTAGGAAATAGAATTAAAAAATGTATTGCAAATTCAGTGAAAAAAATCAAAGGTTACAGGGATATTATAGTTAGGTTAAGATTTTGCACACACAAAACCATAGAAATTCAGCAGTTATAAATATACTTATCTCAAGAAAATAACACATGCCCTAAGGTAACTATCACCCACGCCCTCTCCAAGCATTGCTAATTACCCCATGTATTACTTAATTCATGATATCCTTTATAATATCATTGATAATATCACTTCAACATTTGCAGTGAAATTATTGATGAGAAAGCTGTGCATGGCAGGGCACAAGTTACAGCTACGTTAGTTATGGAAGATAAGTATAACTATAACTACTGAATTTCTCTGGTTTTGTGTGTGTAAAATCTGAACCTAACTATAATGTCCAGGTAACATTTGTTTTTTTAGTGAATATATATATATCTGTACACTTTGCTGAGTACAAAAGAGAACAGAGTTATCAAAATTTAGTTCACTCAGGGCAGAAAGATAACTTGATGCACTGTGTCAAAGGGAGAGGGCAGGAATTTTGGAATATTAATTAATTTATCAAGATATATTGCATTCCTTCTCTCGCACTACGCTGGTGCAACACCAAGTGCTGCTTACTGCACTAATGTTGGAACCCTTGTGCGATGGTGCAACGGTGCCTCACATTACAAGGCACCCTGCTCTGTTTGTGCAGGAAGAGGGCACCTCCTGGCCCAAAAACAATCCTTATAGGCAGGGTCATTGCAAACAACATATACTTGATCAATCTGACCCCAGTACTGAGAGTAGTGATGCATGGTGTCAGGCTTAGCCTGGCAGGGAGAGTGCTCTACCGTGGGAATGAAGTGGATGTCAAATGAATGATACTGTCTGGATTCTGATCTAGCATTGGCTAGTCAGGTGATCGCCGTTTACTTGGGCTGATTTATGAAGTAATGTCAACTCTTCCTGTCCTGTCACTTTTAAGATAGTAATATATCAGGGTGTTAGAGTTCTCCTCTGTGCTTTTATGAGGCACATACAGTTCCACTCTCCTGCATTGCAAAGAGAGACTGACTTGGCCCATCAGGGTGTGGAGAAGCCAAGATCATTTGTTGCAATGTATTAGTAGTCAAAAATGTAATTTTAGGTTTAGGAAACTAGGAATATGTCAAAAGGCTTTCTAATTTAGAAAGTATAATGCTGCTGTGTGTGCGCCTGTCAAAATATTTTTTAGAGATTAACTGTACCATTAATCATTTTTTTAATCACCTTTATTCAGCAGTGCCCAAGGGCAAGAGGACATCAGAGGGCAAAGGGGCTGCCACCACCAGCATCACATTAGATGGACCTACCTCTACCACCAGCACCACGACAGATGGTTATGCTGGCCTCAGTAAGTCCTGCTTATTATTATTTCTGAATTTTACCTCCCCATACTAGTAAAATAAATTGACTTTATGTATTTTTTATACTATCTACTTTTTTCATCACCACATCTCTCCTTGCATTATCCTGTTTTTCTATATTTCCACTTTCTGCAGCTAACTTTCTCCTGTCTGTAGCTTTCTTCTGTTCGCTTTTTGATAAGCTTTCCCTTGCTCCTCGGTTACATGGGTTCTGGTACTGTATGGCTCAGACAACAGGTTTATTGTACTGTGAAGAAGCCTGCAGGCCCAAGTAAAACTATTACTCACCAAATATGTTAGTTGAGAAGGCTTTCTTGATCAAACAGTCAAAAAGAGATAGGGCCAGATGTAGCACACACTTTGCATATCGCAAACAGCGAATTTCGCTGTTTGCGACGTGCAAACTGCACTTGGCAATGCACAAAACCCCCTTTGCGATTCGGTAACCTGGTTACCGAATCGCAAAACAGGTTTGCGAGTCGCAATTAGGAAGGGGATTCCCCTTCCTAATTGCGAGTCGCAATGCAATGCCAGATTGCTTTGTGACCGCTAACGCGGTCGCAAAGCAATTGCAGTTAGCACTCATTTCAAATGGGTGCTAACCCATTCGCAAAAGGGAAAGGGTCCCCATGGGACCCCTTCCCCTTTGTGAATGGCATTAAGAACATTTATCCAGAGCAGGCACTGCCTGCTCTGAAAAAATGAAACAAAAATGTTTCATTTTTTAGTTTTGTAATGCATCTCGTTTTCCTTTAAGGAAAACGGGCTGCAATCCAAAAAAAAAACTCTCCTGCATGCCACCATCCCTGTGAGTGCCCCGAGTCTCAAGGGGGTCGCAAATTGCGACCCACCTCATTAATGTTAATGAGGTGGGCCTTTGCGACCCCTTGCGAGTCGCAGATGGTGTCAGGGACACCATCCTACATTCTGAATTGCGACTCGCACATTGCGAGTCGCTCTGACTCGCAATTTGCGGGTCGCAATTCAGAATCTACTTACATCTGGCCCATAGAGTGGCCATGGTCATTGATCCCCTCAATTTTGTCTTATTTATGCAGTATACCAGCCATTGCCATGAAAGTGCTGCGTGGCAGAAAAGGAACAAGATTGCATTACTGACCAAGACTATGGTCCTAAATATGAGTCTGGCTGTCACTAGACCACCAGACTCCTAGAGGCGGTCTGGACCACTGCTGCTGTGGTAGTCTGACTGCAGCATTATGACCCTGGCTGTCCAACTGCCAGGGTACCGCCGTCTCAGACGTGATAGATGTGCAGCGCCACCCTGCTGATTACAACCTTGTCCTCTACCAGCCTTTTCATGGCAGTTCCACCACCATGAAAAGGCTTGTAGACAACAGGGGCAGGGGGCCACAGTGTGTCTCCTGAACTGCCATGCCCATGGCATGGGCAGTGTCAGGGTCCCCCTGCCCAGCACTCTCATAATGCTGTGCATTGCTCATTACAAGAGTTCCAGTGCCCCCTGTGGGCGACACCGGCTCAATTACGAGCTGGCAAACACTTCACTGGTGGACTGACCAGCTGAAATCTTGGTTTCCGCCAGGCGGGAAAGTCATAATGGGGCCGGCAGGGAGGCCGCCACTACAGCGGCAGCCACCCTAATGGGAGATTGGCAGACAGGTGTGCCCGTCCGCCAAACTCATAATCAGTGCCTATATGCCCTTCATTGACCATTCCCTTCCACCCCTTCACTGTGCTTCACTCTCATCCTTTTATAGCCTTGTCACTCTGTTAGGAGGAAAACGTTTTTGGTTGACTTGACTAACTGGCTTTTTTAACATGTCATTAACCAACAAACTTCCCAAAGTGATATTTTCGATAAAAGATACTGCTAATTGAACTTAGTGAGGTATTGTTGTTGTACTTTGTACAAAATAATTACTAAGGTGTTGAATCTAGTATCTAAAATGTTTTTGTTTATGAATTTTTTAATTTATGTTTTTTTGTAGCTGCACAGACGACCAGTGCCATAGTCAGTGCCAGCAGACAGGCAGGGAGTGGGGAGGAGATGACCCAGATGGTCAGAGGCAAAGCAGTCCCAGAGGTGTCAGTGACAAGTGGTAAGTGACTTTGATTGCCTATTGACAAATTATACTGTATTTGTTAAGTGAGGCAGATATCCCAACCATCATCTCCTCCATACCCATGACATTTCGCCACCTGCTATCTAACTGTAGCATGGTTCAATTCGACACTGCAGAGCAGACTGTGCAATGTGTGTCTGCTTCAGTTAAGAATGCAGCATTATGAAGTTTGCAATCCATTACAAACTAAAAACTAGGGTCCATATTTATACTTTTTGACGCAAACCAGCGGCAGTGCTGGTTTGCGTCAAAAAATGTACCTCCGGCTAACGCCATTCCAACACACCAGGCGGGTGCCTTATTTATGGATTGGCGTTAGCCAGTGCTGTGGGCTGGATAGAGTAGAAAAAAATGACTCTAACCTGGCAGCGCAGGCGTAGGGAAGAATGGGGGTTGTGCCTCAAAAAATGGTGCAAGTCAGGTTAGAGTCAAAAATCATGGCTCTAACCGGACTTGCGCCATTTTTTGACACACAACCCCCATTGAAATGACTCCTGTCTTAGGAAAGTCAGGAGTCATGCCCCCCTGCCCAATGGCCATGCCCAGGGGACTATTGGGCACAGTGGCATGTAGGGGGCCCAGGTTAGGCCCCCATATGCCACTTAAAAATAAAAACAAATTACTTACCTCAACTTACCTGTACTTAACTGGGATGGGTCCTCCCATCCATGGGCGTCCTCCGGGGTGGGCGAGGGTGGCAGGGTGTGTCCCTGGGGGCAGGGAAGGCCACCTGTGGACTGCTTCCATGGTCAGAGACAATGGAAATGAGCCCACAGGTCCGTTAATGCCTGCCCTCACCCAGGAGTTAAAAAACGGAGCACATCAGGCTGTGCACCATTTTGTAAGGCCCACCCCCTCCTATGTGTCAAAATGACGCAGAAGTATAAATAAGGTGCACATGCCTTAAAGTAATTTTTTGGATGGAAACGCCTATCTTGCATGTCATTAACGCAAGGCGGTTTCCCGCATCAGAAAATGACGCACACTAATGAGTTTTGACGTTTGCGGGGTCAGGTGTCAAAGTATAAATATGATGTTAGGTTTGCGTTGAATTTGCATCAAAAAGTTTGACGCAAATTCAGCACAAACAGAGTATAAATATGCCCATAGATGTCTTTCTTGGTGCCAACTCAATCACCTACTACTAGCATTTCACTTCAACATTCTTTTCTCTCTCTGAGCCTACCTAAAAATTGTAAATCCCATTTTTAGCAAAAACCACATTTGTCTGCCCAAGTGACTTATATCTTGTGGCTTTCATGACAAATCTACTCCTGGTCCAAATTTTTCCTTTTGTCATTCGTCAAATACAGTGACGGACGAAGCAAGAGCATTGCACATGATTAGTGACACCCTCTACCTAGCTTAATCCCTATAACTTAGCTTTCAGTAGAGTAACTTTCCCTACTGCCACGTGAAGGTATTTGTTCAAAACAATTTGTGGTGGAGAGCGAAACAAGGGTGTATTGTGGGACTAAGGGGCATATTTAGGAGCCCCTAGCTCCAATCTAACACCACATTAGCATCATTTTTTTTACACTAAGATGGCGTTAGAAGACCAAAAACGATGTACCATATTTACAAAGTGGCACAATGCATGCATTGCGCCACTTTGTAACCCTCTGCACTGCATTATCCCTGCGCCAGCCATAATGTATCCACCATTAGGGAGTTATGAAAAAATGGTACAAGGAAATCAAACAGGTTTCCTTGAATCATTTGTTTCACCACTTTTACCCCCTCCTCAGAGCAGGCATTAAAAGGGGCATGCCATTGGATGCAATAGGCTCTTATGTACTCTGCAGTGCTAAACTTTTGGTGCTACTCCTGCAGAGTACATCAATAGCGTAAAACAATGATGCTATTGCCCCCTACCCTTCACCATGGTGCACCGCATTTTAAATATGGCGCACACATGGTGGCGGTAGGAGGGCATTAAGGGTGCACGAAAAGTGGCGCTGCACTGTGTGCAGCGCTACTTTTCTTAAATGTGCCCCTTAGTGCCTGATTTAGAGTTTGCCCGATGGGATACTTTTTGACAAATGTGCAAAATAAGATATATCCCGTTCCCTTCCCTGTACTGCAGTGCATCATGTATAATCAGTGAACTGTCTACTTACGGAGGAAAGGCTCTCCTTTATACATCACGTGTGTGACAGAGTATTCAATCTGCCTCTTCTAACTTCAGAGTCACAGAGAATTTGAAGAGGGAGTTGAAGAGCAGGGCATTGGAATTAATGATAATAGGTTAACACATTATCCATTTCAGCTGTCTCAAAAACATGCTGGAGGCAGCAGAGTAGCAGATCTGCTAGCATGCCTCATTAATGTTGACAAAAGCTGTCCGCTGAAATAGTCACATACTGTACATTGACTTTTCCCCTAGACTTTCCTTACCTGAAGTCCCTTGCTATATATTTATTTGCTAGGTTACTTACTTTACTTAGGTCATGTTCCTGCCGTCCAGTGTACCCAATACAGCACAACCAAAGTGGGTACAGCAGACTAGGTATGTTTTCTTATTGTTATCTGAGGTTAACTTTTGCCATTTGTGCAGCCCCCAGCCTCTTATAAAAGAGTATACTGTTTAGTTAATATTACTCTTGTCCCACTACTCTCTGTAACTATAGACCACAAGGGGGTTGCCTGTGCCTACACTTGCTGGCAACAAAAAAACTTCAGAATAAGTTACTAACATTTTAGTTCTCTTGCTTGCGTGGATGATGCGATGGCTGCTACTTCTCTCAATCTTCCAAAACCTTATTGCTGCAGGTTTCCCAAAAGGACTTCTTAATGGTGGTAATAGTGGACTAGCACTAATAGGGAAGACATCAACTACCACTCCCACTCTAAATGAGGTGAATTCCAACCATAAGATTATTCCAAAGGAGTATCTATCACAGGCAACTAGAGTGAAAGAAAATACAGAATTAGTGGATTATTATCAGAACAATAACTGAGGTCAGACCACCACCATGACAAAAAGCTACTTACAAAAACTAACAGTAGTAAGTGCTGAACAGTGAGGGGCTAGTATTAATTTACTAATCAGAGTTATTGTAGTAATAGTAATAACTTGGGTTGACACAATGATCCCACCTTATGTCTAGGTAACCCACTTCACAACACTCTATGCGTATCCTAAGGCAGAGGCCACTATGACTTTGGGAACCCCCTGGGACAGCCAAGGACAGGTTGTCGCTGCTTCCTCCCAGACTCCCAGGATGCCCTAAACTCAGACAGCTTCTCTGACTGTCCCAGAGATCACACTTAGTGAGCTCCAAATGGCATTACATAGTTGCCCAGCAGGAAAAGCCCATGGCTCTGATGTGATCCCCTCTGACTTGTTTAAAGCCAATATGGAGCCCCACTCCTGGTGAATGTCCCTAATGCTTTCATAGCCATAGGTCCCCCTAAATCTTGGGTTCATGCCACACCAGTCCCCATTTTTAAAAAGGGCTATAGAGGTGACCCATACTGTTACCGCTCAGTACGGATTAATTCAATCGCCAAAGTTATGAGGAGGATTTTGTTTCAGTGACTGCAGGCTGGGGCCGGGGGACAAACGTACTGTCTGAGTTGCAATTTGGCTTTAGACCTGGCCTGAGAACAGTGGAGCACGCCTAAAATCTTAATCTCCTAATTGGCAAGTACAACATGGTCAGGAAAGGCAAGCTGTACCTGGCCTTTATAGAACTAAGCTCTACGTTCAATTTCCGTCAAAAGAGCAAAATTATGGAGGATCTTGTCAGAGATGGAAGTATAGCACTACATTGTTGACTTCTTAATGCAACTCGATAGTGATGTTACAGCCAGCATAAATTACGGCCCAGGGGGAAGAGACAACGGCAGCCTTTTGCCTTGCCAAGGGCATGCAACAGGGCTGTGTGATGGACCGTTCTTGTTCTGTCTATATATAAATGGGCTAGAGAAGCAGCTGATGGATCTAGGGGCTGATTGTCCCGGTGTCAGAGGCCGCAGCACCCTGCAGTAATTTATGCCGACATGTTTTTAATAGCCAGGACAGTTAATAGGCTGCATCGTTGTAGGAAGTTGGCTCTGGATATACTATTTCAAAGTAAGAAATAGTGTGCACAGAGTCCAAGGGTTCCCCTTAGAGGTAAGATAGTGGCAAAAATAGATAATTCTAATGTTCTATTTTGTGGTAGTGTGGTCGAGCAGTAGGCTTATCAGAGGGTAGTGTTAAGCATTTGTTGTACACACAGGCAATAAATGAGGAACACACACTCAAAGACTTACTCAGGCCAATAGGTTTTTATATTGAAAAATAATTTTTCTTAGTTTATTTTAAGAACCACAGGTTCAAAATTTACATTAAACACTTTAAATGTAAGGTACTTCACTTAGATACTTTAGAAACTTTGAATGAAAACAATATCATGTACAGTTGTGGTAAAAATGGCAATAAGCTATTTTCAAAGTGGACACAGTGCAAAAATCAACAGTTCCTGGGGGAGGTAAGTAAAGGTTAGATTAGGAGGTAAGTAAAACACTTACAAGTCTCATTCCTGGGGCATAGGCAGCCCACTGTTGGGGATTCAAGGCAACCCCAAAGTTACCACACCAGCAGCTCAGGGCCGGTCAGGTGCAGAGGTCAAAGAGGTGCCCAAACCACATAGGCAACTATGGAGAACAGGGGTGCTCCGGTTCCAGTCTGCCAGCAGGTAAGTACCTGCGTCCTCGGGGGCAGATCAGGGGGTTTTTGTAGAGCACTGGGGGTACACAAGTAGGCACACAAAACACGCCCTCAGCGGCACAGGGGTGGCCGGGTGAAGTGTGCAAAGCAGGTGTCGGGTTTTGTATGGGTTTCAATGGAGGGACCCGGGGGGGCTTCTCGGGACAGCCACCACCTGGGCAAGGCAGAGGGGCTGCGGGTGCAGTGTTGGTTCCAGGCGTCGGGTCCCTTGTTACAGGCAGTCGCGGTCAGGGTGAGCCTCTGGATTCTCTCTGCAGGCGTCGCTGTGGGGGCTCAGGGGGTCGTCTCTTGTTACTCACGGGCTCGCAGTTGCCAGGGAGTCCTCCCTGAGGTGCTGGTTTTCTGCAGTTCGAGCTGGGGGCGTCAGGTGCAGAGTGTAGAGTCTCACACTTCCGGCGGGAAACATGAAGTACTTGGAAGTTGCTTCTTTGTTGCAAAGTTTCTTGGTCCTGTAGTCCAGGGCAGTCCTCTGAGGCTTCAGAGATCGCTGGTCCCTGTCAGATGTGTCGGTGGAGCAGGTTTTCGCAATTGGAGACAGGCCGTTAGGGCTGGGGCCAAATCAGTTGTCATCTTCCTCCTTCTCTGCAGGCTTGTAGGTCAGCAGTTCTTCTTGTTTCTTCAGGTTGCAGGAATCTGATTTCCTGGGATCTGGGGTGCCCCTTGAGGGTGGCTACACCCTCTTTGTGCCTCCTCCCTGTGGGGAGGGGAGCATATCCCTAATCCTATTGGGGGAGTCCTCCAAACTCAAGATGGAGGATTTCTCAAGGCAGGGGTCACTTCAGCTCAGGACACCTTAAGGGCTGTCCTGACTGGTGGGTGACTCCTCCTTGTTTTTCTAATTTTCTCCTCCAGCCTTGCTGCCAAAAGTGGAGACAGTGGCCGGAGGGGTGGGCATCTCCACTAGCTGGGAAGCCCTTGGGCACTGTAACAAAAGGAGTGAGCCTTTGAGGCTCACCACCAGGTGTTACAGTTCCTGCAGTGGGAGGTGAGAAGCACCTCCACCCAGTACAGGCTTTGTTCCTGGCCACAGAGTGACAAAGGCACTCTCCACATGTGGCCAGCAACATGTCTGGTGTGTGGCAGGCTGGCCGAGACTGGTCAGCCTACACTAGAAGTCGGGTAGGCATTCAGGGGGCCTCTCTAAGATGCCCTCTGGGTGTATGTTACAATAAATTGCACACTGGCATCAGTGTGCATTTATTGTGCTGAGAAGTTTGATACCAAACTTCCCAGTTTTCAGTGTAGCCATTATGGAACTGTGGGGTTTGTGGTTGACAAACTCCCAGACCATATACTCTTATGGCTATCCTGCACTTACAATGTCTAAGGTTTTGCTTAGACACTGTAGGGACAAAGTGCTCATGCTGTAAGGCCTGCTAGAGGGGTGACTTACCTATGCCACAGGCAGTGTGAGGTTGGCATGGCACTCTGAGGGGAGGGACCAGCTGTAAATCAGTGTGCATGTGCTGAGTGAGGGGCCCCCTGGGTAGCATAAGACATGCTGCAGCCCTTAGAGACCTTCTGTGGCATCAGGGCACTTGGTACCAGGGGTACCAGTTACAAGAGACTTACCTGAGTGCCAGGGTTGTGCCAATTGTGGAGACAAAGGTACAGTTTAGGGAAAGAACACTGGTGCTGGGGCCTGGTTAGCAGGGTCCCAGCACACTTTCAAATCCTAACTTAGCATCAGCAAAGGCAAAAAGTTAGGGGGTAACCATGCCAAGGAGGCATTTCCTTACACCCCCCCCCCCCCCAAACGAAAGAGGATGACACAAACCTTTCCCAAGAGAGTCTTCATTTTCTAAGTGGAGAACCTGGAAAGGCCATCTGCATTGGCATGGCAGTCCCAGCAGGTCTGTGTTCCACTATAAAGTCCATTCCCTGTAGGGATATGGATCACCTCAACAGTTTAGGGTTTTCTCCTTTTATTTGCATGAGCCATCTGAGAGGTCTGTGGTCAGTTTGAACAATGAAGTGAGTAACAAAAAGGTATGGTCTCAACTTCTTCAGGGACCAGACCACAGCAAAAGCCTCCCTCTCAATGGCACTCCAACGCTGTTCCCTGGGGAGTAACCTCCTGCTAATAAAAGCAACAGGCTGGTCAAGGCTATCATCATTTGTTTGGGACAGGACTGCTCCTACCCCATGTTCAGAGGCATCTGTCTGCACTATGAACTGCTTAGAGTAATCTGGAGCTTTCAAAACTGGTGCTGTGCAAAGGCCCTTTGACAGTCCAAGGTCAAGTTAACTTTCTTGGGCATTTTCTTGGAGTTAAGTTCTGTGAGGGGGGTCACTATAGATCCATAATCCTTCACAAACCTCCTATAGTAACCAGTCAAGCCAAGGAATGCCCTGACTTGAGTCTGGGTTTTTGGAGCTACCCAGTCCAGAATAGTCTAGATCTTGGGTTGGAGTGGCTGAACTTGGCCTCCACCTACAAGGTGTCCCAAGTAAACCACAGTACCCTGCCCTATCTGACATTTAGATGCCTTGATAGAGAGGCATGCTGCTTGCAGGGCCTGCAAAACCTTCTTCAGGTGGACCAGGTAATCCTGCCAGCTGGAGCTAAAGATAGCAATATCATCAAGATAAGCTGCGCTAAAGGACTCCAAGCCAGCAAGGACTTGATTCACCAACCTTTGGAAGGTGGCAGGGGCATTCTTTAAGCCAAAGGGCATTACGGTAAACTGGTAGTGCCCATCAGGTGTAGAGAATGCTGTTTTCCCTTTTGCTCCTGGTGCCATTCTTGTTTGCCAGTACCCTGCTGTCAAGTCAAAGGTACTCACGTATTTGGCAGCACCCAATTTATCAATCAGCTCATCTGCCCTTGGAAAGGGGTGAACATTTGTCTTGGTGACAGAATTAAGTCCTCTGTAGTCCACACAGAACCTCATCTCTCTGTTGCCATCTTTTGTGTGAGGTTTGGGGACCAAGACCACTAGGCTAGCCCAGGGACTGTCAGAGTGCTCAATCACTCCCAACTCCAGCATCTTGTTGACTTCCACTTTGATGCTTTCCTTAACTTAGTGAGACTGTCTGAATATTTTGTTTTTGACAGGCATGCTGTCTCCTGGGTCCACATCATGGGTACACAGTTGTGTCTAACCAGCGGTTAGGGAAAAGAGCTCAGCAAACTGCTGGAGGACTTGCCTGCAGTCAGCTTGCTGTTGGCCAGAGAGGGTGCCTGAGTAGATCACTCCATCTACTGTGCAATCTTTATGGTCAGTGGAGAAGAGATCAGGGAGAGGTTCACTCTCTGCTTCCTGGTCCTCACCAGTAACCATCAACATGTTTACATCTGCTCTGTCATGGAAGAGTTTTAGGCGGTTAACATGGATCACCCTCTTGGGGGTACTGCGAGTGCCTAGGTCCACCAGGTAGGTGATCTCACTCTTTTTCTCTAGCACTGGGTAAGGGCCACTCCATTTTCCTGAAGTGCCCTGGGAGCCACAGGCTCCATAACACAGTCTTTCTGCCCTGGCTGAAACTCAACCATAGCAGCCTTTTGGTCATACCACATCTTCTGGAGTTGTTGGCTGGCCTCAAGGTTTTTACTTCCCTTTTCCATGTACTCTGCCATCCTGGAATGGAGGCCTAGTACATAGTCCACTATATCTTGCTTAGGCTAATGGAGAGGCCTCTCCCAGCCTTCTTTCACAAGAGCTAGTGGTCCCCTGACAGGATGGCCAAACAGAAGTCAAAGGGGGAAAACCCTACTCCCTTCTGAGGCACCTCTCTATAGGCGAAAAGCAGGCATGGCAAGAGGACATCCCATCTCCTTTTGAGTTTTTCCGGGAGCACCATGGTCATGCCCTTCAATGTCTTGTTAAATCTCTCCACAAGACCATTGGTTTGTGGATGGTATGGTGTGGTGAATTTGTAAGTCACCCCACACTCATTCTACATGTGTTTTAGGTAAGCTGACATGAAGTTGGTACCTCTGTCAGAAAAACCTCCTTAGGAAATCCCACTCTAGTAAAAATACCAATGAGTGCTTTGGCTACTGCAGGGGCAGTAGTGGACCTAAGGGGAATTACCTCAGGGTACCTAGTAGAATGATCCACTACTACTAGGATGTACTGATTCCCTGATGCTGTGGGAGGTTCAAGTGGACCTTAAGAGGTTGAGTTCCACCACCATCTCTTCTGTGCTAGACATTATTTTTTTTAAAGTTGGGATACTTTTTAAGAATCTAAAACTATCTCTGGAACTTAATCCAAACTTTCACAAAATCTTTAAGCTCTAAAAGAAATGCTAACAGGGACTTACACAAGGCCCAAGTAGGACTTTTAAATATTTTGAAAAATAGCTCAAATTGCAAAAGTCAGTTTCTAATGACAATTTTTGGAACGTAGTCGTGTGATCAGGTATTGGCTGAGTAGTCCAGCAAATGCAAAGTCTTAGACCCCACCGCTGATCCACCAATGTAGGAAGTTGGCTCTGTATATACTATTTCAAAGTAAGAAATAGTGTGCACAGAGTCCAAGGGTTCCCCTTAGAGGTAAGATAGTGGCAAAAGTAGATAATTCTAATGCTCTATTTTGTGGTAGTGTGGTCGAGCAGTAGGCTTATCAGAGGGTAGTGCTAAGCATTTGTTGTACACAAACAGGCAATAAATGAGGAACACACACTCAAAGACTTACCCCAGGCCATTAGGTTTTTATATTGAAAAATATATTTTCTTAGTTTATTTTAAGAACCACAGGTTCAAGATTTACATCAAACACTTTAAATGTAAGGTATTTCAGTTAGATACCTTAGGAACTTTGAATGAAAACAATACAGTATTTGTAAAAATGGCAATAAGCTATTTTCAACGTGGACACAGTGCAAACATCAACAGTTCCTAGGGGAGGTAAGTAAAGGCTAGATTAGGAGGTAACTAGAACACTTACAAGTCTCAGTCCTGGGGCATAGGCAGCCCACCGTTGGGGGTTCAAGGCAACCCCAAAGTTACCACACCAGCATCTCAGGGCTGGTCAGGTGCAGAGGTCAAAGAGGTGCCCAAACCACATAGGCTCCTAAGGAGAACAAGGGTGCTCGGGTTCCAGTCTGCCAGCAGGTAAGTACCTGCGTCCTCGGGGCAGCCCAGGGGGGTTTTGTAGAGCACTGGGGGGACACAAGTAGGCACACAAAACACGCCCTCAGCGGCACAGGGGAAGCCGGGTTTCAGGTAGGAAATAATGGAGGGACCCGGGGGTCACACTACCAGTGCAGGCAGGCACAGGGGGGTGCTTCTCGGGACAGCCACCACCTGGGCTAGGTGGATGGTCGCCTGGGGGTCACTCCTGCATCGAAGTTCGGTTCCTTCAGGTCCTGGGGGCTGCGGGTGCAGTGTTGGTTCCAGGCGTCGGGTCCCTTGTTACAGGCAGTCGCGGTCGGGGGGAGCCTCTGGATTCTCTCTGCAGGTGTCGCTGTGGGGGCTCAGGGGGGTCGTCACTGGTTGCTCACGGGCTCGCAGTCACCGGGGAGTCCTCCCTGAGGTGTTGGTTTTCTGCAGGTCGAGCCGGGGGCATTGGGTGCAGAGTGTAAAATCTCACGCTTCTGGCGGGAAATGGAAAGTCTTTGGAAGTTGCTTCTTTGTTGCAAAGAAGTAGCTGGTTTTGAAGAGGGCCGCTGTTCACGGGAGTTACTTGGTCCTGTAGTCCATGGCAATCCTCTGAGGCTTCAGAGGTCGCTGGTCCCTGTCGGATGCGTCGCTGCAGCGGTTTTTAAAGTTGGAGACAGGCTGGTAGGGCTGGGGCCAAATCAGTTGTCGTCTTCCTCCTTCTCTGCAGGCTTGTAGGTCAGCAGTCCTTCTTCTTTCTTCAGGTTGCATGAATCTGATTTCCTGGGATCTGGGGAGCCCCTAAATACTGAATTTAGGTTGGTGTTTAGGTCTGGGAGGGCAGTAGCCAATGGCTACTGTCCTTGAGGGTGGCTACACCCTCTTTGTGCCTCCTCCATGTGGGGAGGGGGGCACATCCCTAATCCTATTGGGGGAATCCTCCAAAACTAAGATGGAGGATTTCTAAAGGCAGGGGTCACTTCAGCTCAGGACACCTTAGGGGCTGTCCTGACTGGTGGGTGACTCCTACTTGTTTTTCTCATTATCTCCTCCAGCCTTGCCACCAAAAGTGGGGGCAGTGGTCAGAGGAGCGGGCATCTCCACTAGCTGGGATGCCCAGGGGCACTGAACCAAAAGGGGTGAGCCTTTGAGGCTCACCACCAGGTGTTCCAGTTCCTGCAGGGGGAGGTGAGAAGCACCTCCACCGAGTACAGGCTCTGTTCCTGGCCACAGAGTGACAAAGGCACGCTCCCCAGGTGGCCAGCAACATGTCTGGTGTGTGGCAGGCTGGCAGTAACTGGTCAGCCTACACTAGAAGTCCGGTACGTATTCAGGGGGCATCCCTAAGATGCCCTCTGGGTGTATGTTACAATAAATTGCACACTGGCATCAGTGTGCATTTATTGTGCTGAGACGTTTGATACCAAACTTCCCAGTTTTCAGTGTAGCCATTATGGAACTGTTCAGTTTGTGTTTGACAAACTCCCAGACCATATACTCTTATGGCTACCCTGCACTTACAACGTCTAAGGTTTTGCTTAGACACTTTAGGGACATGGTGCTCATGCACATATTCCCTCATCTGTGGTATGGTGCACCCTGCCTTAGGGCTGTAAGGCCTCCTAGAGGTTTGACTTACCTATGCCACAGGCAGTGTGAGGTTGGCATGGCACTCTGAGGGAGTGCCATGTCGACTTAGTCATTTTCTCCCCACCCGCACACACAAGCTGTGAGGCAGTGTGCATGTGCTGAGTGAGGGGTCCCCAGGGTGGCATAAGACATGCTGCAGCCCTTAGAGACCTTCCCTGGCATCAGGGTGCTTGGTACCAGGGGTACCAGTTACAAGGGACTTACCTGAGTGCCAGGGTTGTGCCAATTGTGGAGACAAAGGTACAGTTTAGGGAAAGAACACTGGTGCTGGAGCCTGGTTAGCAGGGTCCCAGCACACTTTCAAATCATAACTTAGCATCAGCAAAGGCAAAATGTTATGGGGTAACCATGCCAAGGAGGCATTTCCTCACACACAGGTTGAAAAATGAAACCAAATACTGTTCACCAATATAGTGTTGCATTGCAATATTGTATATTTAAATTAAAAGTGGAAGACATCTGATGATCATGAAGGAATGCTGCTACCGCCTTGTTCACGTCTTCGTGTATTTTCAAACTTAGCAAGATTTACAGATGACCACTCCCACTTTTGTCTTTTACAAATATTTGATAACTCAAAATGTGTGTTCAGAAATATAGACATTAAGATGGAATATGTTTCCTTCATCTCAGTTTTCAATCTCAATTCCGTTTAAGTGTCCTATATCACTGACACCACAGTGGGTAACAATAAAGTGGGGATGGTCAAAATTACTTACAGAGGAGAATAGAGGGTGTACTGATTCTATTCGAAAACCTTCACCAATCCACGTTAGTTCAATTTCTTTCAAACCTAAATAATTTTCAATGCCTACTTTCTTAGCATTTTGTCTGGCCCAAAAATGAAACTGTGCTCAACCAACCATGTATACATTTAGGTGTAGGTTTAAATATGAATGCATTTATTTAAGTCTGCTTCATAATATTTGTTGCTTTTTGTATGGACTAAATTTTCTTTTCCAGTGATTCTTTTTCAATGCTGAACAATTTTTCCTCAAATTGATATACCCCATTGCAGTTTATAGTTTTTAAACAATAAGCATGGTTTCACAGAATGTAAGTACTCAAATAGCAGAATAGCAGGTGTTGGGTCCTTGAAAAACATTGGTTCTATTACTCAGAAAAGTTATACTTGATTGAACCATCTCTGAAAGTTGAAGTGAGCCACTTTTGATGGTAGGTTTAGCATAGTCAGCCAATAGAAATATAGAACTGGAGATAGTGATATGAAGAAGCTTCATAATATTGTCACAGTGTTACACTATGTTTTATTATTCACCCTCCTACTACCTATTGTTGCCGATATTTTGCTGGTTTTTATATCAGTACCTATTCAAATTGGCTACACGAGGATAGGATTTTGATTTTAAAAGAATCCGGAAAATATAGCTCTAGTTTCCTAGTGTTCTTGAGTGTGCCCTTTCATGTTGAAAGAGGGTTTGGGTTCCACTAATTATTACTGTGAAATTTCACAGAATTGATAGTTACTTAGAATGCATCTTACTCAAGTAATGCTCTATGGGATTTGGGGTGGTTGCCGCCAGTAAGATTTCTGTTTCAGCTTGGCACATTGACAATGTCCTTGCTGCCAGAAGGTGTAAAAACCTAATTTCTTGACTGTGTTGTGAAATGAAATCCAGAAAACATATCAGACAGGACTTGCCACATGGAATTCAGTCTTTGTCCTGCTCAGATAGGTAAAATCCAGTCTGATCCGCCAGGCCAGGTCTCCTCCAAATGGCAACCCAAGTGACTCTAGACCGGTGTTAGACTATTTAAGGCTTTTCAGTAAAGTCTGTCTTGCATCCTGTGGCACAAGCAGTAAAGGACCCAAGTCTGGGAATATGGGTCACACTTGGAGAATCTACTACAGCAAACAGCAGAATGATAGAAGGGGCACTTGAAAAGCATCTGATACTAATTCAAGCATTCCACCCATCACTTTGTTTTTGTTCCTTGTTGCAACATTCTCATATGCTGGGCTTAAGGAAATGACTCTTTTTGTATGGTCGCCTCCAAGTTTTTGGACTGATGATGCTGGTTTTTAGACTCTAAGAGTGCACTGAGGTCTGCTAACCCTGACCCAAAGTGTGTATGTTGCATTTGCTATACACAATTTGCATAGGCTAACTTACCTGTAAAATCTCTAGTATATGGTACCTATGGTCTGTAGGATAGAGAGTCACTCCAGGGATTGCACCACTGGTTGTACCACCCTGGGTGTGACACAGGTAAAGCCAGTTTTCCAGTCCGCCACTGCTGACTGGAAGAGCAGTTTTAAACTGCTTGCCGGAGTTTCCCATTTAAAGGAATGGCAACACCAAATCTCACCCATATGGCAGCCTACAGAATCCTAAGGCAGAGTGCAGCATTTTTCATGAGCAGGGCAAAGTGTTGTTTTTATTGTGGAAAGGCTTGGTTACCCCATTGGTGAGTACAGGGTTAATCACTGACCCCATCAGTTGTGCTAAGTCTTAAGTGGTGTGAGTAAAGTTGACACCCAAAGGTATCAAACAACTCATTACGTTAAGAGTAACCTGCTTCTTAAGTCGGCATTAATGTAAAATGCTGTAGTGTGAACCTTTTACAAAGTTGACACTTTGTTGCCTTTAGTATCCTGTGCCCTGAACAATTGCACAAAGAGCCTGTCCCCGAGAATGTTTTCTGCCCTTCTGGGGAGACATGCTAACAACTCCCAGGAAAGGAGACAATAGAAGCCAGCTCTAGAGAGCAATATTACCTCCCATGTGCAATAAGCCACACGGGTGTTGGCCCAAAAGGCAAGCTTCAAATGAGAGGCCGCATTAGAAAGGCTTATGGACAACACATGGGAGAGGGGCCGCTCCACTACGTAGACAGGCATGCACTAGGGACAGGCAAGGGGAAAACAGTTGCCAAACCTGTTTTCCAGGGGCGCGTAGCCCCCTTTACATCCTCTGGCTGGGCTAGGGAGCTCTGAACACAAAGAGAGGGAATTCTGCCATTGGAACTGGGCAGAATGGTGAGTGCTGGGATAGCCAGACATCTCAGGAGGAAGGAAAACCCAATAGCCCATTGGTGAGTACAGGGTTAAACACTAACCCCATCAGTTGTACTAAGTCTTCAGAGTACTTTCTGAGCATAAAAAGGGCACCCTGGCACCCAGAACTCAGATCTTGACTGGAATGGAAGAAGGACTGCTCTGCTGCATCATGGGACCGGCAAAGAGAGACTGCACCGGCGTGGACTGCGCCTGCAAAACCTGATGGCTAGCAAACAAAAAGGGCCTGTGTCTGCTGTGTCCTGCATGGGAAAGTTATCTCTGGAGCCCAGCCGAAGTAAGAGACTCCAAGCGTCAGTTGGTTGAACTGCCTGTTCTCAGCACAGGGCTCCAACAACTGAAGAAGCCTACTAGGGCAAGTGGTAGCTCAGAATCCTCTTACCACTGCCAATCGCCTCTGTCGTGCAGCACGAGAGATAAGGGCCCAATGTTCCAAGTTGCACCCGAGTCTAATGGACCTGGGAGAGTTGTCTGATTGCAGTTTGGTCACCCAGAAAATAGGTTATTTGGTTTTGACCGCAGTACTGGGCCACTGGCAGCCCATTGACGAGTGGACTTCTACCAGAACCGAGGGACTTTAAGGGACATTGACCCAGTGGCCAGAGCCACCTCACCCCCTCTGTGGACTGAGAAGCAGCCACAGGAAGACCTTGGATGACTGCATTGCATCTACAGTATCCTTGAGTATCTCCCCATCCTGTATCCCTCGCATCAGGACCACTTCCATGGGAACCTCTAGTAAAGTTCCTGAAGACTGCTTCCTTAACAAAAGAAACGGTTTCTGAGGACTTTGTCAGTACTCCTGTCTGGCTCCTTTCAGAGTTTGTTGCCCGAAGTACCTCTAACTGACTGCAATATAACTAGCCAAAGTTTTTGCTGAAAAAGTTTTTAAGTATCAAATTTATTAAGTTTGCCACTGATTGCTCGTGGTTGATTAAAAATGCATATTTGCTCTGCTTTATAAAATCTTTATCTCTGGGACCCTCTAGAGGATCTCTTTTGTTATGATGTCTAAAATTAAATAAAACAGCCTCATTTTTATTATACATTGGAGTCGGATTTCTTTAATTTCACTGTGAGTTCTTCAATTATTTTGGTGTTGTTTAAGTGCTTTACATGTTTTCCTTTATGTAAGCCTTGCTGCTCAGAGCCACAGCTACACAGGGCTCAATTAGATGGTTTAACAAATGAAAGCTGCTGGTCCTAAAGGGGTTGGTAAGTATATTACAAGGTGAGGTCGCACAACCTCACTGTATAACACCTCCCCATTTCTTCACACTAGGCCATGTTCGTGGCTGACCGACCTATGTGCAATACTGGTTACTCCAGTGGTGTTATTGACCTTTGGTTTTCACTCTTCCAGTGCAATTAGGACCATATTCCTATAGATCTCTTGCTCCATTACTTGCATGCCATAGTAATCACCACATACTTCTTGTGTGATATTTTTGGTTAGCCTTTTTCAAAAAACGAATCCCATTTTTACTCAAATAAGCACCTTTTGGTGGATTGGCCTAAAATATCTCAAGTGGCGATCAAACAATGTTTGGGAGCGGGACTTCAAAACTAGAAAATCTTCTTGGGACAGAATAGACTGCCCTTTAAAATAATGAAGGTGTCAATCTTAGGTCTTTGTTGGGATTTGAATGTCCTCTGCAGGGGAGTATCCGGTCAAAAAAACTCCTCCCAGTTTGAACCACATTTGGCATGACCTTGAAAGAGTGAACATGGGAAACGTGTGACCCCACATTTACCTAGGGAAGTTCAATGTGGTGGGCTGTGTCCAGTATAATTTCTGAAGAATTTAGCAAAACGTTTCACATTTTGCAGTCATTTTTCAAGGAGTACTAAAAAAATCAGGGTCTGCTCACTGAGGCTGGCCTTCCATTGACTTTTTGTGGGTCCCTTCCAAGAAGTAAAGATGGCTATAGCTTTAAAACATCCAGATGTTGTCTCTAACCAATTTACCCAGATTACACATCTAATCTGCTTTCATCCACTAACATGTCAGTACAATGGCGTAACAAAACTAGAGGTGGCCCTCCTGCAAAGTACATGGAGGGCGTGCCTCCCGTGATCAGAGTACAGAAAGCAACTGAAGGGGAATGAGCCATTCATAAACTATTACTTTCAGGTTGAGATTGGAACAGCAATGTTATGCATCTGCTGGACAGATATTAAAGCTTCTGCATTCAACTTCAAATGCAAAATCAGGGAAGAAAGAAAATTAGCCATTCTGTGTAATTCAACTCCGTATGTGAAGGGAGACAGGCATGGTTTGCAGCAGTGAAATTAGTAATGTCAATAATTTAAATTAAGTGTTAATCCAAATTAAAGAGAAAACATTGAAAAACTTAATGGCGCTCACATCCTGTGTCGATGTTGAGTGGCATGTAATGTGGCAAGCGGGACTGAGCCCCTCCTGCACTCCCCACTCCTAAAAGCAGGTGTAAAAGACCCTCTGGAGGAGGACGTTCTGCTTGTGGATTTCAGCTTTTAAGCAGTGGTGCTCCAGTCATTGAGAGCTGCAACTCTAACTGGGCTGCCTACCATTGCTACTGTTGCTCGATTCTGCCCGTCACCAGCCCAGAGGGCTCCGTAGGAGCTCCACAGATCTACTTACGCTGGTGAACGAGGGCCTCACAATGCACCTGGTTCTCTGCATTATGTACATTTGAGTTCCCATAAATGCCTGACCGTGTGCATTTGGAATCCTGTTTTTTTATTTTTGCCATGGCATCCTGCTAATCTAGCGCGTGTGCATAGGCCTAGGTCTGTTCCTTGACATGGGTTAGGTTTTGCACCTGTCCTGTGACCTGGTGGGATGCACTAATTGTACCTTTATTGACAGACAGTGAACTACTGTCACTATAATGGATTTAGCAAATAAAGCAGTGGTGATAGTGTGCCATATTGTGTGAGTCAATAGTTGTGGTCATACTTCTTTATCTATGATATAGGAGTGATCGCTCTCTGGCTCACATGTGTTAAGTTCTGATTCCACGCTCTTAGCCTATGACCTTCCCCAGCACTAACATCCCAACTGTATGATGTGACTGTGTGTGGCCTGCATTGTACATGCATGGGGTCGGTGAGTAAACCAGAGTAATCGAGGCCTGTGCAATACATTTTTAATATCTGCTTGACCGTTTTCACAAAATGAAAGAGAGGTTCTTTTGCCAGACAATGAAAGTGTACTGGGTGAGGGCAAGGGATGTTGATCATAGCTCCCTGGTGGGCCGGTGGAAGGAGAGTCTGTGGTTGATGAGACTGGGTCCAGTGTTGTGGAAGGCTTTGTATGCAATGGTGAGGACCTTGAATTTGCACCTCTTGTGCATGGGCAGCCAGTGGAGATCTCTGAGGCGGGAGGAGATGTGGGTCCACCTGGGAAGATCCAGGACAAATCTTGTGGCCGCGTTCTGGATGGTCTGGAGGCTGTGGAATAGTTGGGTGGGGAGTCCGACATAGATGGTGTTTCTGTAGTCTAGTCTGCTGGTGATGATGACTTGGGTTACTGTCTTTCTGGTTTTAATGGGGATCAACCTGAAAATCTTCAGTTGCATCCGGAGGTTATGGAAGCAGACAGAGGCCACTGCGGTTATCTGTCATTTGAAGGTGAATTTGCTGTTGATGATGATGTTGAGATTGCAGTCTTGGTCATTCGGGGTCAGGGGTTGTCTGAGCATGGTGGGCACCCGAGAGTCGTCCTGGGAGAGAGGTTGTTTCCGAAGATGATCACTTCAGTCTTGTCTGTGTTCAGTTTCAGCAGTTGGATTTCATCCATCCAGCTATGTGGGTCATGGCGCTGCTGAAGTTTTCTCTAGGGGAAGTGTGGTCTTCAGAGAGGGAGAGTATAAGTTGAGTATTGTTGGTGTATAAGATGATGTTGAGTTCATGGGAATGCACAATCTCTGCTAGGGGTGTCATGTTGGTGTTAAAAAGGGTGGGAGTGAGTTAGGATCCCTGGGGGACACTGCATATGGTACTCTTTGGTTCTGAGGTAAAAGGTGGGAAGCCGACTCTCTGGGTGTGTCCTGTGATGAAGGTGTGGATCAATTTGAGGGCATTGTATCAGATCCCAATGTGGTTGAGTCTTGAGGTGAGGGTGTAGTGGGAGATGGTGGTGAACGCAGCACAGGGGTCAAGAAGGCTCAAGGCCGACATCTCTCTGTTGTCTAGGCAGGACCTGATGTCATCTGTTGCAGTGATAAGGGCAGTCTTGGTGCTGTAGTTGGTGGGGAAAGTGCATTGAGAGTTGTCCAGTAGGCTGTGTCTTTCCAGGTATTTCGATTGCTGTTTGTTAACGGCTTTTCCCAGGACTTTAACTGGGAAGTGGAGCAAAGAAATGGGGTGATAATTTTTTTGTTTGCTGCGGTCCGCTGATGGTTTCTTGAGGAGCGGCCTGACATCTGCTTGTTTCCAGGTTTTGGGAATGGTGGCAGTCCTCATGGAGGTGTTGAGGATGGGAGTAAGGATGAGGCTGATTTCTTTGTGAACCCAGGATGAAGATGTAGTGGGGGCATCAGTCGTTGGGTGAGCTGGAGTGGGTCGAGCTCATGAGGGCTGCTCTTTTCTGGAGGGACAAAGGCTCCCAGTTTGTGACCAGGTGGCTGAGGGAGTCTCCTGATGGGGTTAGTAGGTGTTTGATGGTGTTCGTTTGGGGGTGGAAGTTTCTGTAGATGGCTGTGATCTTGTCATTGAAGTAGTCCATTAGTGAGTTGCAAACTGTTGGAGTTGTTGGGATTTTGTTTTTAGTGGCTGCTTGGCAGGAGAACTCTTCGATGATCTTAAAGAATTCCTTTGGGGGGGTTGTGCTTTTGTCGATTAGACTGAGTAGGGCAACCGTTTTTGCTTCTTTGAGGCAAAGATGGTATTTGTTGAGTGCATCTTTGAAGGTGGTGTGGGCTGTTTGGTCTCGGGTGAACCACATTGCTACCCTGCTCGATCTTCTGGAGATGAGTTCCTTGCAGGGGCAATTTTGTTGGCACTGTTGAGGAGCCACTCAAATAGGCTGCAGGCATCTTGCTCTAGGTTGCCGGAGAGGGTAGGTTTGCTGTCGTGGAAGGTAGTGGTCCATTTGGGCTCTGTGATTTTTCCCCATCTGCGTAGGGGGGTAGGAGGGGAAGTGGGGGAAGGACCCAGCCTGCTGGTTATGGATAAGTGTGCTATGCGGTGGTCGGTCCATGTGAGCTCCGTTGTGTGGGAGAACTTGATTTTATCACTGGCTGTGAAGATGGGGGTCCAAGGTATGTCTGGTGGTGTGGGTGGGCCTGGTGACTAGTTATTTGAGCCCAATGTTGCCTAGACTATCCAGGAAGTTTGTGGAGTTGGGTCGTCTAGGTGGAAATTGAGGTCTCCTAGAAACATGTAGACTGTTGAGTCAATGTCAAAGGGGGCAATGAAGTCGGCGATGCCCTCACAAAAGGTGGAGAGAGGGCCCGGGGGTCTGTTCGGAGGGTTCCACTGAGTGTGGTCCTGGCGCTCATTTGGATGAGGAAGTTAAGGTGCTCAATGAGGTGAGATGATTCTTTTTCAAGGGGGGTGCATGGTAGGTTGTCCTTATGCATGATAGCGATGCAGCCTCTGTGCTTCTTGTGACGGTCTTTGTGGATCAGTTTGTAGCCTTACGGCATGGCACATGTGATGTCAGGGGCCAGGGTGGGTGTGAGCCGGATCCCATTGATGAACAACAGGTTTGAGCTGAGGTTAGTCAGGGTATCCCATTTATCCATGGTGTGTTTTCAGGGTGATCTAGCAGTGAGCAGTAGGCACTGTAGTTGTTTCTAGGACTTGGGGGCAGTGGTGTTGGAGCAGTGTGGGTCTCTGTGATGCTGGCAAAGTGGCATTGGAGACAGGCAAAGGGTCCGACCGTGGTCCAGGGGAGATGATGCAGCAGTTGTTGTCTCAGTTCATGAGGGCCAGGGCCCAGAGCTCAGCAGTGGAGTATCTGCATGTAGTGGGAGAGCCAGGGTTCCCGGCACTGGATGCAGTCCAGGTGCTGATGGGCACACATGGGCTTGCCTTTGGCGTGCCTTCAGTGCGCCCGCTGCGCAGTCGTGCTGTGAACACCTTAAGTAGGTCCTGAACTGGGAGGGGTGAAGTGGGAGGAGGGTGGTAGTGGAGAAGCGGTGGGAAAATGGTGGGAGGGCAACAGGGGCCCAGCGGGGGCAAGCACTAAAGGCCAGGACTGCAAAGGTCCTAAAAAGGAGCAAAGAAAAGGCCTAACAGGCCAGACAACTGCATGCCCTACTCAGCAGAGTAGGCAGGCAAAGGCACCAGGCAGCTAGGGTAGCTGGCAGGACCTGCTCAGTGGGGTCACGCAGAATGGTAATCTACATTTGAACCAGTGCTTTAAATGGGCCGGTTAAAAGGGCCGGTACTGTCTGGGACTGGGTACCAGCACTTTTTTTTATTTTGAGAAGGACAGTGCCTGCACTTCTCAAGATAAATGTAATACGTTTAATTGGAGAGTACCAGTACTTCTCTGAAACAAGCAGGTACTCTGATGCAGCGTACCTGCACTTCTATTTTTCCATTTCAAGAACTGATCTGAACAATTATTACCCTATTGCCTTGACCTAAAGGGAGATATCCTTGGACCAGAAAAGGGCGGAAGCAGGGAAAAATAGCCTATAAATGTGCCACTCATCCTCAGCATCCAGGACACTAAATTGTACCATGCAAATAGCGTGTGTAGTAGTCTAGTGTGCACACAAGTACTTTTATTCTGTCAAAGTGAAGCAGTAGGGTGTACAATCATTTATTGCACAGGTTATCATGGTAGGGTCCTGAGTTTGAGCACCCCGCCCCCATTATAGAATCGAGAAGCCTCTGGTTCCAGCTGAAAGTCAATTGTTGAAACGGTTGTACTTGGCCCAGTTTACAGAGACACAGTAACAGGGACTGTGGGACCTCAGAGGCAAACCACCTCATCCCGCACAGTTGAAGCCCAGTAGCCCCTGCTCGCTATGTCGCCCCCTCTGAACAGGATCTCACTTTGTTTTACTTCCTCTCCTCGCTGAAGTCAGTCTTTGCTTTGTGTCGATGTCAACATTTTCACAATTGATTGAATGGCTAAAGTATAGTGTAAATGCAAGGAAACCCTTGTGTTACCATAAGGGTCGGTACAGTGCGCAGCATGAGTACTTGTGCAGAAAACAACGGGGCAAGGGCGATGGCTCAGGCTTCCAGATTTACGCTCATTTATCTCAATGTAACAAAAACTGTGCGAATCTGGGCTTCATCTCCCTGTCCCTCAAATGAAGATATGTGTAAAGTTATACAATTACAGGTGATTAGTAAATATGCGTGATGTGAAATTTAACGGTGTCATTTAGCTCAGTACTAATTAAATAATTCCGTCCGCCCCCCCACACACACACACACTCACGTCTGGTTGCTATTGTCCTACTCCTAAGGGCACCACAACAAGACGGTTTTGTGTACCCCACCTTCTGTTTGAGATGCTCCATTTGCAGTTAACAGGTGGGCACTGTGAATTATCGCAAAATAGGAAAATACATAAACTAGAGAGAAGTACCCGCAGCACCAGGACATACTGAGCGTATCAGTGTTAATTGGTAGCACTACTCATACCAAATAAAACAATTTCAGTTAGAGATGAATAATCCCAAAACAGCAAAACCGCTCTCCCCCAACAACACATTTCCCCTCCACAAAAACCCTCTTCCCTGCCTATGTTAGATTGACAGTTCAGGTAATAAATTAACACCAGGGCAATGTTTTCTTCCGTGTAGATATTTCACTATTTTAAATTCGGTCTTCAAAGCTTGGCGGTGTCAACGGTGGGCCTCCTGTCAAGTCACAAGAACCCTACTTTAAATGTTGTGTGTTCAGAGAGGAGCGAGGCCTGCTTTGTGCATGTCAGGTGCCATTGGATGTACTCGGGGCCTGTTACAGCTCAATGAAAATATGCTGCAGGTCGAGAGACCTGTTTGCATTCAGGGCTGTCTATTGTAGCCATGGGTGTACGAAAGAATCACAATACAACCAGTTTTCAAAGCTTTCTTGTGGTAAATTTCTAGTGAAAGCTTCAGTGGCTGGACAGGTTTCGTGCCACATTTTCAAGTAATTGTATGCTGTAAACAAACCTGGTTTTTCGCATTCTTGCATGTTGCTGAGTGTGTTGCGGGTGTGTTAGGGAGAATGGATAGATCAAGTTTGCCCGCAGGCTTTCCAGGCCCGACGTGGGAATTAGATAACAGAAGGCGGCTCCACGAGCGGATAAAAGGTGAAGCCTCTGCTCTCGTTGGTCAGAGGGGTCTCCTTTCCGCTGAACTCCACTCCAGCACTCCAGGGCTCGTTCTCTTCCTCCTCTACCCTTGTCGCACTCTTCCAAGCAGGCATCATGAGTCACTACTCACGCTCAGTCGCCTACTCCGGCCCAGTGAAGTCTAGTTCTGCCTCTATGTCCTTCTCACAGGTCGGGGGTCGTGGAGGGGGTTTCCAATTTCAGAACAGCGGGGCTAATAACAGCAGCAGCAGGTCTCTCTATGGCGCGAGCGGGGGGCGGCGACAGATCTCCACCGGTGTTTTTAATAGCAGTGGGTTTGGTGGCGGCCCCAGAGAATCCTTTAGTGCCAGAAGTTTTAGTGGAGTTTCAAGTGGGGTCAGCCGAATGTCCAGCGGCGCCAACTTTGGTGGTGCTCCCTCTGCTGGCATCACACAAGTAGTGGTAAATCCTGAGGTGCTCAAACCATACATTTCGGATTGGGACCCCAACGTCCCCGAACAGAAAAAGAATGAGCGCGAGCAGATCAAGACCCTCAACAACAAGTTTGCCTCTTTCATCGACAAGGTAAGATTTACAAGTGTCTTTGTGATCACCTTTCATCAACCCTGTGGCAAAGGATTAACCACTTACTTTGACTGTAATCCATGCACAAAGCAGGTGTTCAACTCTAGTGAATAAAGTGGTTGTGAAATAGCGGCATTTGTTCTGATGTGATGGTTTTTACTAATCTACGTACTGGACTCCCTATTAGAGGGTTTCACCTGTGGGGGCAATTGGCAATCATACTGTCTTCTAAAGCTAGATACTGTAAAGGCATAATGTTAGACTGAGTAACACTTATAATCTGCAATTTGTTTGTCGTGCATCTTGCAACCTGGCCATCATTCAGGGTAAGAAATGTTTTTTTTGGGTTGACTGAGTACATAGAAAGATTGAAGGAATTCATTATTGAAACAAAATGAACTAATAATTTACAGACAGTCTAACTGCCGTTATTGAGTGGTAGAATTGAGTCATTGAGGCCATTATCTGATGCATTCTGTTTTAATTCTTCGGTGGTGGTACACTCTTTCTTTAGGCCGGCCAGCCCTGCAGCAGGCCATGCGTGGTAGTTTTGTGATGCCGCACTAAGGGCCAGATGTATCAAAGGGGTTTACCCATTCTGTGCCTATGGGGAATGTGTTCATACATGTGGCCCTAAGTGTTGTGTCTATTCTGCGAAGCAATCCTTTTTGCAGCAGTTTGCTGGTGGAACCCCACTGTTTGCAAACATCTGTAATGCTTTTGTCCTTGTGGCAGATGCTAGATGATGCGCTCATTGAATTTAGCAGTTCTGAAATATGGCTGCTTGTTCTTGATTTGTGAGATTTATTAGGTCGACTGGAGTTGTTAGATATATTCATAGAGGGAAACTATTATGTTCTAACCTTGTTTAATTCCAGATCCACAGGGTCACTTCCTGTTCAACTGGTGTAGCACTTTTATGTCCTGTATGCACAGTTTGTGTTCCTGATTCTTTATCTTTAGATGTGGCATTTTTAAACCTTGTGAACCATGGCCTACAGTTACTTCCTTAGTACTAAAAGGGGCAGTTTACTTCCTATATCTTTGGATTGCCAGTTGAACTTCCCGATGCATTGTTCTTTTTCATATAGCTTTGGTCTATGTTTTCCTTTTGTGTAACTTTCATGGAACCGTTTTACTTCATGTACTCATAATCTGCGTTTCATCTCCTGTATGCTCGATGGGGCAGTTTTAATTCCTATAGCTTTGCATTGACAGTTTTAATTCCTTAATTGCTGGTTTTAGGCGAGTTCCCTGCATTCTTGGAGCAGCAGTTTGAGTTCCCATGTGACTGTCTTGAGAGACTGATTTCCTGGCTGTGCGATATTTCCGAGATTCTGCACTGATCGGCGTGACAGTTTTTATGCGTTGCATCCATGAGGTTGACAGTTTAGCAATTGTTTTCTGCTGTTTGTATCACCGAGTGAGCGAATGTAGATAACACAACATATCTAACAACATCGATGCGTCTGTGTGGATGCACAGTGATGGACAGGAATGTGCTCTGTTGTAATTGCTGAAAAGATGAGTTTGCGATACACCATGTACTTCCACGTGTGAGCTCAGGGGGCAGACAGATCTGAGATGTTGTGCTCTCTAGAGAATACGATTTTGGATGGCATAACTCTTGGTATGACAACCTAGGGATAATTCGTCCCCTGAGCACAAGTGAAATAGTCTGATACTCATTTTTCAGGTTCGGTTCCTCGAGCAACAGAACAAGGTTCTGGAAACAAAATGGAGTCTTCTGCAGCAGCAGGGAGGAAAAGGAGGATCCAGCAAAAACAACATTGAGCCCCTCTTTGAATCCTACATCAGCAACCTGCGACGGCAGCTGGAGGCACTGAGCAACGACAAGGGTCGCCTGGATGGTGACTTGAAGAATACAAAGGACCTGGTAGAAGATTTTAAGAAAAAGTACGTAAAAAAATACTATGAAATACCGTACTGACGCATGTACCATAATAAATATTATTTCCCAAGTCAGATCCACTCACTGGAAGCGAAATCACATGACTGCAGAGTGTGCGACAGATAAGCAAAGAGGGTGCGTCTAGGTTCAGGCTCACTTTGCAGTGGCATTTGTAATTGGCAACAGTGGCTAATTTCGACCTGCAGCACATTCTTGAACAACATGCAGCAGAAACAGTATATTTTTCGAAAATTTCAAGCACACTTTCAAACTATAGATAAACTTAAATATCAGCATTTCACAAATAAACCTGAAATTTAAAATTACAGTTCACAGTAAGGTATCAGAATTATGCTAAACGTTGCATAAATGGTTATTTCTCTAATTAAATTCAGAGCAGTCACACAATTTTCAGCAGAGTGAAAACTGGAATCCCTCTCTAGCCAAAGGCCGTGCCTCCTCCATTGAATGCCCAGCACTGGTCTCACCTACACCAATAGTAGCATCCACATCACCAAGTCTGCACCGAGCCTACAGGCTTGGTAACCTCACCGCATTGTTGGTTAAGGATCTCTGCTAGTGTGGAGCGCTGTTTACACGTAACCATAAACAGAGACAAAGTAATTTCCGACGGAATATTGACACCTTCACAATGACTGTAAAATGCTCTGGTTCTGCTCCAGGTAGCTAAGGACTTGTTAAATTGACAATTCATCAAGAATGAGTCATTACATTAGGGTGTCATCGTAATGAAGGATATGTGTGGAAAAAGGTGGAAGTTCATGACGATTTTCGTCACAATGTGCCCAGCACTGACATACATTAGTGCTCTACACCTGCTATGAATTTGCAAAAGGGAGAGGATAAAGACGAGAGGCAAGTATGAGAGCTCAGATAATCCAAAACTCCCCCCTTATTTTCATGTCACTGCCTCTGACCCATACATGAAATGAAGGCCCGGCTCAACTTAAAACATATTTTAATAATTAAGAAGGAATAAACCATATCTATACATATGGCTGTTTCAGGTGTCACATTGGGTAAGCTCCGTTAAAAAAGGTGGCATTTCAGACTACACTAACAATTAACTCAACCAGCAGGATTGAAACACGTAGTAAACTTTGGAAGGAAATGGGCAGTGGGTAGTAGTGCTGGTCTTTTGGTTCTTCTCCATGCAAATGTACTCCTTCTACTATACAAATTCCCCATGCGAGTTCCTGTCAACCACCGAAGGCCAAGCACCTTGGTAAACAAAACATTTCAAACATGTATTTCAGTTATCACATTCGTGATGTTGCCGGTGGAAATACAAGTGTCTTCAATGTGTTATAGAAGCCTACAAAGAAAACTAACTGATTTACCTTTATGTTTTCTCACCTAAAACAGGTATGAAGATGAAATCAACAGGCGCACCGGGGCAGAGAATGACTTTGTGGTCCTCAAGAAAGTGAGTAATGAACCAACAGTAAACTCCGAAACAGAAACTAGGAGATACCACAAACATTCAAACTCCTTAGAAATTACTGAAAGTAATTAGCAAAAGCCATAGTTCAATTGGTTTTCTTATCAGGTGCTGAATGTCCTGGCAAAAAAGTCAAATGTACCAGGGATTTCAAACTTGAAACACTCGGCTTAATTTAGAATTTGGCGGAGGGGTTAATCAGCCACAAGTGTGATGGATATCCCTTCCGCTGTATTACAAGTTCTATACCTATGATGGAATTGTAATGCCCTCGTCAAACTCTGAATCAGGCCCCAGTGTGGTGCACTTCTAGTCTGATTCACCACCTTTCCGATTTTCAGCAGAGTGGGAGTGGAGACACAATTCGAATTATGCCCCACACTGGCATGTATTCATACATTACTTTGTTTCCAGTAGCAGGTACCATACTCCGAAGGACTACTTGAGCCCCTTCGAACGAGAAAATAGGTTGAAAATTCAAGGCATTTTCTGAATTAACATGAAACAATGCCTACCGCAGCAGACTTAAGTTTGGGAATTGCCAGATCGTGGTTTAGTCACATAACAATCAGTGGTGCAGCAGGTGCAGTGGCACTGGAGCCCAGCAATCCAAGGGACCCTAGTATTCCAGATTACTGCAATATTTCATGAACAAAACAGCTATCATTGGGGGCATTTTCCTTGTAGTAACATGCATGGCACCCTAGCTACATCACTTGGTCGTGAACCAAGTGCACCTGATGGTGCTCTGATTTATTTAGGATGAAGAGTAGGGATAGTTTATAGATATTTGAACTGTGCTGGCAGGTATTTTAGAGTAAGGGTAACAGAGCCGCAGCAGGAGGTTAGCAATGGGATTTCTATAATCCTGGAACTCACAGATTCATAGGTCACAGACATCTTAAATAGAAACATCTAGGCTTCAGCTTAACCATTCACTCATTCCTGTTTTTTGTGATTACTGTATGGAATATAATTGTGATAGGCATCTTTTTGCTTGTGCAGGATGTTGATGCGGCCTACATGAACAAGGTCGAACTCGAGGCCAAGGTTGAGGCTCTCACAGACGAGATCAACTTCTTGCGTGCTCTCTACGAGATGGTGAGGAACCTGTAAATTTGTATGTTTCATACTGTGACAAACCTTTATCATTGCCAAATCTCCAAGCACATAAAAACTGCAATACTTACTGTTTCTTCATTGCTGAACTAGAAAGTAAACCTTGTAGCAATGTTGACTAGTCTTCTAGGCAACTGGGAGGAGTAAGGGTAGCAAACTATGACGTACTCACGAGTGACTTAATAAATCTGAGTTCTAGAGAATGGATAAATAATAAACTATTGCTTTCTTCTGCAGGAACTTTCTGAAGTGCAAGGAAGCGTCCAAGACACTTCTGTCATCGTATCCATGGACAACAACCGATCACTGGACCTTAACAGCCTCATCACAGACGTAAGAGCTCAGTACGAGGCCATAGCTCTGAAGAGCAAAGCTGAAGCAGAGGAGGTCTACAGTAACAAGGTATTTATTAGGCGAGGCAATACAATTACATCGCGTTCCTCTATAGTCCTTGGCAATGCAGTAAGAATCCTGCAGCAAAAATGGGGCTAGAATGTCCAAGTTTACAGTTGTATTGTATAAAGCACAGTTTACATGCAAGGAATCACAACAACAAAGATATTTTATTAACAGCAAAACTATTTAGACTGAGAACATAATACTGAAGGGACAACAAAAAAACGTTAAATAATATAAATTGGTTGCTACAAAAAACATCAGTAGATAAAACAGTGGCCATATTAAAAAGATCAAGATAAAATAATAATATGAATGGACCTTAAGCTTAATGGCGACATGGTAAAGTTAGGCTTTCTCAGTATTTTGAAGGATGACTCCATTAATTGGTCTTGAGCTCCTGAGGTTGCAGGTTCACATCTTTGGAAGGTGCAGACTTCTAGTGTGGAATGCAGATCTTTAGAGAGTCTTGTTCTTATTTGGGACATAATTGTTCATTTTCTGAATGGTAAGGACTGCTCTACAAAAAGCACAGTGGTGGGCAAAGAGCAGATAGAGACAAGGGCACTAATTGCAATACTCCAATCATACTATAGTGACGTCCTCGGCCTGCTGCCTGCCATTCAATAATGGCCAAAGCTCTGAGCACTTACCATGGGTAGTGGTCAAGTCCCAATGGCAGTGATCAATGACCAGCATACCCACTTATCTTAGAGACTATCTCACCATCTCTGGTGGTTCTCTGCACATTCACAGCCAGGACACCATCAGACTGCAGAGTAAGAAGTATAAAGCAAAAAGACAAGCAAGACATCATAACTTTTCCATCCTTGCACCAAGATTCTGACAGAACATTCCTGTGCCCATCAGGACTGCACCAAAGATGCTCCACTTTAGGAAAGAGTTGAAGACTCACCTCCTTTAAAGAACACTACACCACAATGCATTAACTCGATCATGTACAGAGCTCAGTTGTCGATAAGCTAGGTCTGCACTATAGAAATTCTTTATACAAATATACATACATACAGAGGCAATATGAATGTGTTACATATTTGGTCATCTTTCGGATCCAAAAGTCATAGCTCCAGTTCTTTCTGAGTTCAGCTGTGACTAGTTTATCTCCACCCTATGTGTAACTCAAGTCAACCATTTGTCAAAGTACAGATGACTCCCTTTGCTTAAGAGTATGGTGAAACATTAATGTGCATTTTGTCAGCACATGGCTAGCCACACATATTAAACAACACGTGTGGCAGAAGGGAGTATTTTGTACTTTTAAAAGGGTTTAGACCAGGTCCAACATTCTTTCTATCCTGACGTTTTCATTTGTGGGTGCCCCTGAGCCTCATGCACCAGTTATTCAGATATCATGCACTAATGAAGATTCAACTACCACTCTGCCACTGTTGGTACTGATGCCACCCCCCACCCAATAGCCTACTTGTCTCATCTAGACATCATCAGAACTACATTGCAAAAAAGTTGCCTGTACTTTTCTAGTGTTTGTTCATCCCGTATTCCCAGTATCACCAGTTAGGGAGTAAGCTCCGGGCCAAATTTACACAATAACAGATCATTGGGCGAAGAAGGCTGGCTGAAATTCCCTATAACTATATTATATACATACTTTTGTTAAATAAAAATGCTTGTCCAACAACGCTAGACTTAAAAATAGACAATGCTAACCTCTCTGCCATGTTATGGTGGCATTATGGGCTGGTTTGAATTTTTATTTTTCAGAAACAAACATTAAAAATGTTTTTTTAAACAGAAAATGAAGATAGTGCAGTGTACATAAATATTATCGTACATGAAATAGTAGCAAATAGACATTTAATTTCCTCTCTGTTGATGCAAGGTATGGTCCTTCATCTCTTATCTTGTCCCATAATAAATATATATATCATCACATAGTAAACATCAGACGTGCTAACCTAATCAGAGGACATAAATAACACGAGTAAAAGTTGAAATGAGTCTAAACAGTGTCAAAATATACTTGGTGATATCACTTACTATCACAGTGTTTCAATGTAGACATTACTTTACTACAACTAATGGAGACAGTCTCCACCGTACTTAAGCTGTGGTGGAAACCATGGACAAAGATTCCTAAAAGGCATGGACTAGTGAATCAATGCTTTTTGAAGCACATAATCAAAATACTTCCTTAAATGCCAACTTGCTGCACCTCTTTCTTTCATCCATAACACCAAACCGAACAAACCATTCTAATTCTATTCTCAAAAGTACATAAGAGACAAATACGACATAAATGTATGCTGCAGAAGGAAAAGCTACAAGCCTCTCTTTGTCTTTACGAATGCATTACTTGGACACTTTGTAGCTGAGCATACTATACAAGGACATACATACCCCTGAATTCTTCATGTTTCTCAAGTGGGACATGCTACGCAGAACATTGAAGTCATACATTGCTTGTGTTTTGTTTACTGTCCCCCTCAGTACAAGGAGCTGGAGTCCAAAGCTGGTGAACATGGCAACGTTCTGAAAAACACCAAGGGCGAGATCTCTGAACTCAATCGGGCCATTCAAAGACTGCGGGCAGAGATTGAAAACGTGAAGAAACAGGTGAGGCACAGAACCATTACATGGCTCGGCGTCGGTGTTGCTGAATAGTGTGTCACTCCATGCGTATAGAACCACCATGACACACATGTGTGTATCTTAGAACAGAAATATCAGAGCTAGTGAGAGAGGGAGCCAACGACTGAGTGAGCGAATGCACTAACATGCAGCACTGAAAGGACTGAATCGTCTCAGATTGCCATGAACGAGTGATACTCTTTCTGATTTTTTTTCAAGATGTTGCTCAGTGCCTTCGCTAGAGAAATGAATAGCAACATGTACATACATTATTTTCATCCGCTTCTACAAAGAGTAGATCTTAGAACGAGCATCATAGATTGCTATACCAGACAAGCATAACATGAGTACATTTGCTATAATACAGATAAAAGGTTATAACAAATTAAATTTACAATAGAGAGAAGCTACAACAACACCATGAAATTAAATTAGTATTGGAAATTGATCTACTCAACAAAAACCAAGAACAACCATGACCGGTAAAATTAGAAAACCAAATAGCTCTTTGCAAAAAAGTGGTTTCAAAGTCTCTTTTCAACGCAGTCTAAAAGGTCCGTATGGAAGGGGGCAGGCAAAGGGAAGTGTGTAATGAATTCCAGAACGCTGTCTACCCGTGTCATAAATTGATCACTCATTTAAGGCACTTGGGCAAACGCAGGATAGTAGAAAAGACCAAATCTTTCTTTCTCATGCAGTGCGCCAGCTTACAAGCATCCATCGATGAGGCGGAGCACCGAGGAGAGAGTGCTTTACAAGATGCCAGGGCAAAACTTGCAGACCTGGAAGCTGCGTTTCAGAAGGCCAAACACGACTTGGCACTCCAACTCCGTGACTACCAAGAGCTGATGAACGTCAAATTAGCATTGGACATTGAGATCGCCACCTACAGAACCCTGTTGGAAGGAGAAGAAAGCAGGTGGGTTTTCCATATTATATAATACAGTCCTTGCTTTAAGATAACGCATTCTTCTTGAACAGAGAAAATCAGCTCACCCTCATTTCAGAATTATTCAAATTGCTAACTTGATGGGCTTCCTCTATGATGCTCTTTGCCTCTGTAAAATGCATCTAAACATAAATCACCCCTTTCCTTAGGTTTCTGGATGGATGTTGCTCACAAATCTTTAAACATAACGAGTATGAGTTCACAGAAAAAAAATGGAAAGAGGGAATAATCTATAGCATACAATTCTGGGACATGGGCTTCTCTGCCAGTTAAGGAACGTAAAGCTACTTCTTTTTGGATGGTCTTCAAAGAGTAGGCAGACGTATGGGTCCTCCCACAATTCAGTTTTCAGTGGTGACTTTTACATGCTACAAAGTCTGGAAGCCTTTGTAAGTATAGTTCATGGGGATAAGGGGATGGGTGGACTTCATCGGCCAGTGTTCCTTCAGGTCTTCAATACTACAATATTCAAGGACAATGTCAGGGTGAGTAACTGGTTTCGTGTATGCTTTTCCTAGTCTAGATCCTCAGGAGTAGGGGCAGGCATAGGCTTCACCGTCTTCCTATCAATGATTCCTGAGCAAAATGTGCAAGTTCAACTTACAAAGGGAGTCCTTTCCGTGGAAGGCTTTCTTGTGAGCGTTCTCCAAGCATATTTCTAAAGAATCTTTCAGTAGCAAGACTGTGAGGCACCCAGAAAGTGGACCCTGTGTAGACACACTAATGTAGCCTAATGGGCAACATTAACAATTTTGACTCCTTTGAGCATCTTCGACCATTAGGCACTTTGAAATCCCTTTTCCTTGTTAGCTTTCCTGGGCAGATTTCCCCTTCCGGCTTCTGGAATGGACTTCTTCGTTCTGCATTTGAACCATCTTTTTTTTCTCCTGTTTAATTATTTGTTTTCTACCCCAACAGGATGGACGGGAGAGACCTCAACAACTGCAAAATATGTAAGTACTCCTGAAATGTCTTTATTTACAAAGCACAGTAGATCCAAATTGTTGTGTTGTTTTATAAAAAGTGCCTTTAATATTTTCTCTGTTTTCAGCTTTTGTAAGTGGTGGCTCTGGAGGAGGAGCCTCTTCAGGAAAATCCAGTGGTACATCATATGGATTCGATGCTGGAAACGAAGAGATTGGATTCTCTCTTGACCAAGCATTAAATTCTGCTTTCAGAGGACCAAAATCTAGTGGAGTTGCAATCATCTCTAGAACCTCATCCTCATCGTCAAAACAAAGCCATGCATACTAAAATGAAAGAAAAGCCTCATTAGAGTCAACATTTCCTTCCCAGCTAGCCTGCAAATCAACTGCTAATAAAGATTTTTATAAGTGCATGTTTTGTCAGTTTTTACTTTAAAATACTTTTCACAGACATTTATTTTCCAATTAAATTGTACTGGGAACAGATGAAACATTTAAACTGGAACATAAATATACCCGCCATCACAGAAATGAGAATACCTCATCTGCAAGTGTCTGCACATTCGATTTTCTTATTCATTTTATTTTATTGTTTCTGCATTTTCTAACAAAGCCAGCCCCGAAGGGTGCCAAAGCACTGTATACAGAAGTTCAGGTGCTGAGTTCCAAGGGATGTGGGAAAGGAAATATAGTTTAAATAAGTTGCAGGTATACTGCTGTAGTATGCATAGCTTCACAATGAGTATGGTACCGGAGATGGAAATGAACAAGGTAACAGTTTCAGCAGGGTGAATAACTACCAGCTTTCAAGAGGAGACTGATTTTAGGTCAAATGTCTCGTACATATTGGCAGAAAACTTTAGCACTGTCATTATTCTTAGCCTCTGAAAAATGTGTCACACTCTGAAGGAAGTCACTGAGAGAGTGATATTTTGTTGCTTAACCCAATCAAATCTGCTTTGACTAGTATAACTCATATTGTTCAAATCTTCAGAGACAACTTCTTTCAGTTTTGTAAACTTCACAGATACTGGGGATGTGATAAAGTGTAACAATGTGATCTTGGGCTTGTCAGGCATCTCACAGACTTCTGGAGAGCATAATGACAATTCTAGGAGAATATCCTTGCATAATGCATTTGTCGCTATCAGTAAACCTGAGAGCTAACCAAGAAGTCTTCCTTTTTCCTGGCATAGGTTGGTAAGAAGGCCTACGTTGCTACCAATGTCAGTCTTCTACAGCCTGATGGTAGTCACACTAACCAAAGAGAATACACATGGCACTCTTAGGGGCATATTTATACTCTGTTTGCGCGGAATTATTGTAATTTTTTTTACGTTAATTAAGCGCAAACTTAACTCCATATATATATTTTGGTGCTAGACCCGTCTAGCGGCAAAATATTGGAGTGAACATAATTTTTGCCCGCGGAAAACTACCTTGCGTCAATGAGATGCAAGGTAGGCATTCCCGGGCAAAAAACAAATCTAAAGCCCATGCACCTTATTTATCCTCCTGTGCAAAATAAGCTTGCTTAGTGCCATTATTTAATGCCTGGATCAGGGCAGGTGTCAGGGGACCTGTGAGCCTTTTTCCAATGTCAGGGACCATGGAAAGAGCCCACAGGTGCCCTTCCCAAGCCCCAGGGACACTCCCACCCACATCAGAGGGACAGTGGAGGACGGGGGACCCCATCCCATGTAGGTGAGGTAAGTATGGGTAGGTTTTTTAATTTACATTTTCAAAGTGCCATGAGGGGCCCAACTTGGGCCCCCTACATGGCACTGTGTCCAATGACCATGCCCAAGGGGCACAATTCCCCTGGGCATGGCCATTGGGCTAGGGGGCATAACTTCTGTCTTTATGAAGACAGGAGTCATGGTGTTTTAACATCAGGAAATGATGCTAGTATGGTAGTGGCACGTTTATGCCTCTGCCCGTATTAGCGTCTTCTTTTGATGCTAAACCCCCTTTTTCCAAGACTCTAGCCGGGCCTTACCGCCAGCTAGCACCATTCCATAAATATGGTGCCCGGCCGGCAGTAAACTTTTTACTTTTTTAGCGCAGTTTTACGTAAAAAAGTATAAATATGGGCCTAAGTCTCAATCCATGTTATGTAAGTTACTCCTGGGCAAATGCATGATTGTTTTGTGTGCTGATGTAGGGGTAAAACTAAGCTAATGCTCTGTGAAACTGAGGCAGAAGTGCCCGCATTCAAGAGCCCTGCAGCGGACCTTTCTCCATCCTAACAGACATTCCCACATGCAGATTCAAACACTCTGTGACTTACTCTACCATTAGAGAAGTCTGTTCATAAGATTGGGAAAAGCAGTGGGAATGTCCATCTGCATTCTTGTCCTGTAAGCCTACCATTTGCTTCAAAATAAAGTCCAATTCCTTTAGAGGAATTAGCCTTTAGAGTAACTTAGAGTTATCTCCCTTCATAACCATCAGTGACTTGTGATCTCTCTGGATCACATTCCTGGTACCAAACAGGTAAAGCCTGGACATGTGCAGGTCCCACATTACCACAAATTACACTTTTTCAAGGACAGACCTTTTTTGTTCTTCAGGCAGCTTTTTGTAGATGATGAAGGCAATCGAATGTTCACTGCCCTTTTCATTGACCTGGGCAATACCTGCCCCAGTACCATTATTGGAAGCATCAATCTGCACAACGAAGGGTTGATTGCAGTCAGGGACTTTAAAACTGCTACACTGCACAGGGTGACCATTAAGTGATCACAATTCTAGTCACATTGCTCAGTCCAGATTACTTTTTTGGCTGTTTCTTAGAGGTTGGGGATGTCACAATAGCAACTATACTTAAACACAAAGTTCTAGAAATATTGGATGAGGCTTGGGAAGTCTTTCACCTTGGTCTGGCTCGTGGGGACCTCCCAAAAAGCACTGCTTGAACATTTGCCTAAAAGGGTCAGGTCTTCCCATTACCCACCAGGCTGACAAAATACAATACAGAGAATTGACCTTCCTAACACTTCATAATCTTAAAGTTTGGCCCCTGCATCTACACAAACGTATATTCTAGGTGCTTCTGGTGGTGCTTCCAAGAACTATTTAAGACTTTAATGTAATCCAGGTAGGCCACACTGAATTCTCCCAGGCCAGCTAAGATATAAATCTGAACTAACAGAGGCCATCTGAGGAGGAGAATGCAAGTCTTTCCTCTGAACAGGGGGCTAGCGTAATGTGCAAGTGGTCACAGATTAGATTGAAAGTACTAAGTTGCGTAGCATTGCACAACTAGTGTGTCAGCATGGTGGATAGGATGGGGTTTCAACTTCATAACAGTACTGAGAGCCGAGTATTCTATGCCAAAGCACATATCTATCAAACTTCCATAGCACTCCAAGGTTCAACATCCTGGGGACCTCTGCATTGATGCACTGCTTGACCAATTCTGACACCCAGCAGAGTTTGCGCTTCAATGCCAAACCGTCCTCAGTGACTATGCCATCAAGGACACCGTGCGAGCATGGGATTCAAAGAACCAGAATCCCCTGCAGGATATCATTGCCATCCAATAGACCCCATTAAAGGAGACACCCATCCCCACTGAGTGGACAACATCAGAGGCACTGTGCAGGCAGGGGACTCCAGAGGCCAGAGTCCCCTGCAGGAAATTATCACCACCCACAAGACGCAGACCCCTATCCCTGCTGCACGTGATTCCGTAAGTGACAATGTGCAGACATGGGACTGCATAGCAGTGAATTACTGGACTAGGAAACCAGATATTCATGCTAATGGCTCTCTGTGATAACCGTACATAACTACTTGTTACCCAGCATCAAGCATCCAGACTCTAAGGCCCAGATTTATGTGGGCCTAGTGCCAATCCAACTCCACATTAGCATCATTTTTTATGGTAATGTGGCGTTGGAAGGGCAAACACGGTGCACCATAGTTACAAAGTGGTGTAATGCTTGCATTGCAACACTTTATAACCCCTTGTGCCACATGATGCCTGCGCCAGGCATAATGTATGAAAGGGCAGGTGTTCCGGCACTAGGGGGGCGAAAAAAAACGCGCAAATAAATCTAAGAGATTTCTGTGCGTCTTTTTTATCCGCATTTGTAACGCCTGCTAAGAGCAGGTGTTAAAAAGAGGCTCCCACTTTGTTTAAAGGGACTCTGGGTGCTATGCAGGATTAGCGTCATGACTTTTTATGCTAATCCTGCAAAGCACCAAACTAGCATCAAAAATTATGCCGCTAGTACCCCTGATTAGAGTCATGGTGTGCTGCATTTTAAATAGAGTGCACACATGGTGGCATTAGGGGGCGCTAAGGGGCACAAGTAAAGTGGTGCTGCACCCGGTGCAGCGCCACTTTTCATAAATCTGCCCCTAATGACCTTGAGGAGGTAGATTGGCCACATGATTCGGACCCAGGGGAACACCCAGCAGGTCTCTCTAACCAAATGTTAACAGAAATAACAGGATAATCATGGCAAATAACTTGGGAAAGTTTCCTGGAATAATAAAAGTTTTAAATATTAAATCTAGAATCCTACCTGAGTATTTGTTTTCGTAAACAATCTGATATCTGAGTACTCCAGGAAACCTGGAAAATAGCTTCTGTCTACCTTGAAGAATATGCAAATAATAACACAGAAGCCTTGGACGTGGCCAAAACTACCCTACCGGATGGTTATACATGTGGATAAAAGTAGAAACCAATTGTAAGGTAACAGTAATTGACAGTGGGATGAAGACATCCACACCCTTCTTATTATTTTTCAGACTGGTGTCAAGTTAAACGTATACAATGTATATAATAGCGGCCATAGCTGTGGAAAGGAAATGCTCTCCATCAAGTTCCTGGACAATCTTCTTGAACATTACTCAGTTGACAGAAACTCTGTGAACAGAACTGGAGATTTTTAGTTAAAGAAGAGGATGCAATTTTCAATATTGCAGAACCAGGTGCTTTGCCACTTATGACTATTAGCACCCTTGGTATCCAGCTAGCTACTTTTACCGCATACCATGGCTTTCGTTCCTCTATTGGTTGTATTCTACCAGATATATCTGCTAATGGTAGATCGTCAGATCACATCAATTATATTTTAATACACTCAAGCAAATGGAATATTAGGGAATTTGAAATTGTGACTTACACATAAAGTGATCGTGAAGCATTGGTCTCTTGCTGAAGTGGACGTACATGTGCTTTTGTACTTATTTGAGAATACTATGGCTACTGGAATAAAGGAGAAATATTAAAAGGACCACTGTCTTAGAAAATAGTATTTTTCCAGCCAAATAACAGTGGTGTTCCTACCCTCAGTTGAGGCTTTCTATCATCATGATTCCCTGAGTAATGGTGAAGTCTTGGGAATTCACCATTCTTTATCCTAGGAACAAAAGATGCTCTTTACTAGGAAAGTAAATTATAGAATGGCATCCAGAAACTCAGAGCGTTTCTGGTACGAAAGGAGTGACAGTGGATAGATTCATTTAACACCGTCACAAAAAAGGGACATGCATGTCCTTTGACATATTATTGCAAATGACAAGCTTAAATACTGCCACTATTCTGAAGACACACATTTTATCTGAAGCTTGGATCCAACATTCCAAAGATTTATATAGCAATGGTGAAAATATCTCCTTAAATTTTAATGAGTGTGAGACATTGGGTTAATGGTTGGAGGTGGGGTGTTTGGGAACCCTACTCAAGCTGTCACCACTATCCTTGTCAGGGTGAGGCAGAATCAAACCCCAAATTAACCTGTGCTCATCCTTCTGGTAGCTTGCCACAGACCAGTCAGGCATAAAGTAGAGGAAATGTAAAAAAGGATTTATGCAGAACTTCAAAGAATAGTCAGGTGAAAACACAACACAAGAAAAGTCCCACCCCAAAACAATAAAAATCTAATAATAGAACGGGAAATATTAATTTTTAAAGATTTAATTGAAAATAGTGCCAGAAAGCACAAAGTGCCACTCGTGGCTGGTCGTGCAGGAGAAAGTGACACATTCAGGCATACTGTGATGAAGTGCGGGTCGGATACAGGGACTAAGGCCTATATTTATACTTTTTTTCTGCTGTATTTGCATAATTTTATTATGCAAAAGCGGCGCACACTTACAAAATACAATTATATTTTGTGAGTTTGTGCCGCTTTTGCACGAAAAACTGAGTCAAATGTGGTGCAAAAAAGGTATAAATATGGGCCTTAGTTTGTCTGCTGAAAAGTTACCTTCTCAGTCCATTGCAATGAGACCTGCTCACTGTGGAGGGGGCAGTGAAGAGCAGGGAAACATCACAGATGATTTTCACTGTAGCATGAACAGCAGGCCTGGTGCTGTGGATGGTGGCGCTCCCTGCAAACAATCAATGCTGTAGTGCGAAGGGTCAGGTTGACAAACTTCACATTGGTGGGAAGTGTGAGCAACAAAGTATTGGCACTAACAAGCCTGTTTGTGGTTATAAAGAGCCCAAAAACTTCAATTCAGCTCCACCAAAGCCACACCAATGATCCAGGACCTGAGGAGCACCACTTGGGGATCAGGGGCTTTTCAGCTGGACATGGGTGCTGGGAGCCTGTTATGTCTCTGTGCTCTGAACAAGAGGCCAGAAGACTAGACCTTGGAGTTAATCTGGGAGTCCTGGGTTCAGGTGCAGGTCCAATCCCCCTGTCTCAGGCAGGAGGGTAGTAGGGCAACAGAGCAGCAATCCAGCACAGCAGCAGTCCAGAAAGGTAGGAGTCCAACAGGACAGCAGACCAACAGCGTCGTAGTCCCTAAACCAGCATGGCAGTCCTTCTTCCTGGCAGATTCTCCACAGGTCCAGATATGTACTGAAGAGTTTGGATCTGAGGTCCAATATTTAATCTAGGTGTCTCCTTGAAAGTGGGAGAAGCTTCTAAAGATTTTCCTTTGAAGTCTATAGATTTGCTGCCTCTCCTGCCCTGGCTCCAGACTAACTGCAGGGAGTGTGCAGCCCTTTGGAAAGAGGGAGGAATCAGTCTATTCAAGTGCCCGTCCCTACACTTCAATCCTGCCAATGATGGCCCATCTAGGCACACCTTAGCCCTCTATTGTGTGTGGTTGTCTAGGAGGAATACACAAAGCCTAACTGCTAGCTATACCTAGTCATGTAACCCAGAGAAAGGCTACAGGCCCTAAATGGTAAAGGCATGCAAATGCCAACTTTCTAAAAGTGGCATTTTCAAAATTGTAATTCAGGCTTTACCACAGGAGAGTATTTTTCATTATAGTTCTAAAGGCACCAAACATGACCTGTCTACCTAGTCCCAATTGGAAGTTGCAGCTTATTAAATGTAATAGACTAACTCCAATGTTATCCTATGGGAGAGATACGCCTTGCAGTAGTGAATAACAAATGTATGATTTTTTCACTACCAGAACATGTAAAACATAAAAGTACACCCCAAACATTTTAAATAAACTGCTCCCTGCCTTCTGGAATACCCAGGGCCTTTCCTAGGGGTGACTTATGTGTATTAAAATAACAGTTTTGGCATGGCAATAGGTTTTTAGCCAGGTCAAAATGGCAGTTTAAAACAGCACACACAGCCTGCAATGCCAGGCCTTAGGCATGTTTAAAGGGTTACTTAAATGGGTGCACAATCAGTGCTGCAGGCCCACTGGTAGCATTTAATTCACAGGCCCTAGGCACAGTTACTTTACTATGGACTTATAAGTAAATAAAATAAGCCATTTAGGGATAAGTCAATCCTACCATGTTTTAAGGAGAGAGTACAAGTACTTTAGCACTTGTTAGTGGTGGTAAAGGGTGCAGAGCCCTAAAGCCAACAAAAACAAAAATCAGCAAAATGGAGATGAAGGGAAAACATTTGGGGATGACCCTGCAGAAAGGGCCAAGTTCAACAATGAGGGGATGCCTTCACTTCCAGAGTAATTGCAATGGGCAGAAAGACAACTACATTCTCATTGGAGGAGTTAATTAGACCAATACACTCACATTAATCAGACAATGCTCATGAATTGGACAAGGTTTTAGGGACCTCATATAAAACAGATATTATTGCATGGAGTCTATGGCCCTGATTACGAGTGTGGCGATCTGAAGACTGCCACACTCACGGTGGTGGTCTAACCGCCGCGGACCCAGCGGTAAAGACCGCCGCATTACAGGTCTTGCGGTTTGGCGGAACCCAAACCGCCACAGCGCCTCCATTCCCACCAGTCTGGTCAGACTGCAGAGGATGGGGGTGAGCACCTCCGGGCATGCGGCAGGCCTAAGTCCACTGACCCTATTAGGAGGCAACAAACCGCCAGGCTTTTCGCGGCAGTCGCCCTGTCATGAAAACCCTGGTGGTACCGGCACAAGCACCCCCACATGTTTACACACTTTCAAACACCCTCCCACCTGTCCACACACTTGAAAACGCTCTCCCACCCATCCACACACTTGCGGGCACACAACCTCACCTGTCCACACACTTGCAGACACCCTCCAACCTGAGCACACGCATATATACAAGCACCTCCACTCCTTCTCACACTGACATACAAACACCCCACTTGCTCTCACACTGACATACAAACAACCTTGTTCACTCTCGCACTGACATACAAACACCCCAACTCGCTCTCACACTGACATACAAACATCCCCACGCACTCTCGCACATATGCCCCCTTTGCATTCATGCACACGCCCTCCTCATTCATGCACACCCCCTCCGTATTCATTCACACACTCCCCCTCCACGCACGCATACATATACACACTCGCCCCTTCATGCACGCATACATGCACACACTCCCCCTTCACACATGCATACAGTCAAACACGCATGCACACCCATTCCGACACACACACATGCTTGCACACATACATGCACACACATGCACCTGCCACACTCTCCCCTCCCTTTCGGTCGCTCCACCTACTTGTTTGGGCCACACAGCAGCCCATGTGGAGATGGTCGTCCAGGAGGGGGTGGATGTCAGTGCTTCCACTACCAATGCCGCACCGCTGTGGAAGGACTGCCGTGCCATATTACTGCTCATAATATGGGGGGTGGAGTCCTTGCGGCGAGGCCTGGCGGTGGTGTCGGGTTTGTGGCTGTAATTTGGTGGTCTTCAGTCTCTGACTTATAATATGGTTGTTAGACTGCCGACACTGGCGGTCTTTTGACAGCCACCAGCACAGGGGTCTTCCAAAAAGACCGCCAATGTCATAATGAGGGGCTATATGTTTATGTCATGACAAACAGAAATGCTAATGGGGCTCCTCATCCCCAAATGCAGAATCGTCCCTATCCATAAGGGCTGTCATTTATTTGAACAAAATGCAGATTAAAGAGAACATGGGTGCCCAGTCAAATGGACCAACTTTGCTGAGAGCAAGCCTGACTCAAGATCACGTGAAATTGAGAATCAACAGAAAGTGCTTGAAACTAGATGAGGGCATAACTTTTGTACCACACGTAATTTCACATAGCATATTTCTGTGAGATTACAGAAAAATTATGTGACATTACATGCAATTATGCAAACTGCATCTTGCACTGACAACTTACACAAACAGTCCATTTCAGGTAAGAATTAAACTTTAAAATGTAATTTTGATTTGATTTCCAGTTGCTCACGTTGAAAACACTGCTACTCATGTTCGAATTAACAGTTTTGCATTTAAAATTGCCCTAACAGTCTGCTTGGGTAGAAAACAATCTACCTGAAATGCATGTTGACCTCCCCTCTTTTCAAGGAAGTGCCACTTGTGTTCAAAACACTGTGGTTTGCATTCACACTTGCAGTTTTGCATTCAAAGTTCACCCAAATGACCATTCCTGAGTAACAAATCTACCAGAAATGCTGCTTGCTTTCAAAAATTACCTGAATGGTACATCTTGCATGAAAATGTCTCCCCAAAATTACTCATTGTGGAGTAATGGCATAATCCTGGTAATTTTGCATAGATTTTGTTACTCAAAAATACCAAAATGATACCAATTACTATATTAACATTTCGCCCAGAATAGGGCTATCAGAGTGAAGATTAATTGATTCTTAGATTTTGACTGACTGAATCCAAGTGAACTGTACAAACAAACTGAAAACTTTGATGAAACTTATGAAGCTTACTAGGGCCCTTAATAGAAGAGTAGGGTTGTCATTTTATAAAAAGCTGATCTAGGGTTAGGATAACGTTTGAAGATAACTGAACATATTTATTCACCTTTGAACTAATCAACATTTTGGCAATTTGCACAACTAGATAGGTAGAATTTGATTTTTTTATTTGTATATTCCTTGAAGTCTGACTCAGAAGAAACTATGATGTCCAATTCAACAAACAAATTTAGATTGATGTTAACTGTAGTGGCAAATGTCTTAGGGCTTGAGTAGAATTTGTCAATAGTTATATTTACTGTTTGATACAGGCACGGTTTGTTGAGTTCTAGTTTGATTATTGTAGTCTTGTTTGTTCTTTCATTTTCATTGGTAAGCATTATGGCTTCCCACAGGTTGGCCACCCAGCAGGTTGTTGGTTTGCTTTTTGAATCTCCCTTTGAACATGGCTCTGAGACTGACTCTGCTTCTGAGGCAGAGGACCAAGTTGAAGATTTTGACAGTGAATTGTGTGTCTGAGAGGAATCATCTGATGATGAATTCACTGTTAGTGCTAATGAAGTACTTTGTTTTAGAAGTGGACACTGATATGTCAGTAGTGCAGGAGGAGCTAATTGAATTGCAGCCAGGGGCTGGAAGGCTTTCCATTGGAAGTGCTGAACCATGGTTGCCTCTAACATGGTACAGCCTGTTTTGCCTGCCTTTAGTGGTGTTGCAGAGTGTAGAGTCAAAGCAGAGAACGTTTTGCCTATCAATTTCTTCCAACTGTTTATTGATGATGTGTTTTTGGATGATATTGTTGAGCAGACTAATTTGCATGCAAACTGTTTTTGAGGGACAAGAATGCCACACTTAAGACCCACTCTAGAGCCACCCAGTGGACTCTCACAAATCTCCATGAGATTAAGCGTATGTTGTTTTCAAAGATTGCTCAAGATGAGGTTTCTACAGTTTCAGCAGTCTGTAATAGGCAGCCTTGTTGCAGTTGAGCAGGCAAGTGTTCCTAGAATAGGAGTTGTGGAGCATGTGGAAAGATTGAAAGATCACCACTTTTCTGAATACATTCATCAGACAAAAAAAAGTTTCTTGTCGGAGCTGTAGAGTTTGTGTCCCGAGAGTAGTACGAAAGGAGAGTCATATGTACTACTACAAGTCTCCTTCTAATCCTAGCCTATGTATGCCTACAATTGTACTATATATAACTCAATTATTAGGAGAACCATGAGAATAAAAGGAACTGAATGTGGTCTGTATTGCTATATATATTTTGTGTAGATAAATGGTTGGCAATAGTTTGATGTGCTTATTTACACTTCTTGCGTCTGCAGTTATACAGTAGTTGGTATTTCAGCATCTACCAATAGGATGTTTTTTCTATTTGAAAAAAGTGCTATTTTTTGTTAAATATTTTATTTTTTCTAGGGTGTGTGAACTTGCAGAGTTTTAATCTGTGGAATTCTTCAGAGGTACATAAAACCTCAGTGAGATTCTGCAGAGTTCTACCCACCCTTACACATTTAAAGGTGGGGTGATGAGACAGCACCGAAGGGGAACAGCTGTGACAAGCACCGGGTACTCTAATGAGCATATGGGGCTGTTGTGCTCCTGTGTGTGTAGCTGTTGTAGGGTTTAGACAAAGGACACTCCAGGTTTAACATGGTCGTGCTTGACTGGATAGTTCTGTGTGATTATTGTGATTTTATTAGGGTAGTTGACATGCACTTAACTTCAATGAGCTACAAGCACAGTGATTACAACATGAACGCATCAAACTTGAGCTGCTGTACACACCACAAGTGTGTGTTTGGGCGCATGTGGGGTCCAGTTAATACCAGGTAACAGAAAATATGTGGAGGGGAGGGAATGTGTAAATAAGCAGTACTACACAGAAAACTAGACAGATACACTATATATTACATATAATGTGTGGATGTAACCCTGATAAATGCATGTGTGCTGTAATGAAAACAACAAAGCACAATGTTAGGGCTGGAGGGTAAGTCGCTGAGTAATCATGCGCTGTTAAAAGATGTAGTGATTTACAGGTGATGAGTTACAATCCAGGTAGCTTTCCCTTCTGCCTAGATTGTAAATTAGGTGGCATTTAGAGTTGTAACATCTGCTTTTTGATAGTGCTTGGATACGTTAAACATTTAGGTTTTATCAATTAAAACTATGTGGTCTCATCTCTACCACACAACATTTTAGTTACTGTAATCTGAACTGTGTTTGTTTTGAACTGTCTCTTTTTCTATAAAATGCTCTCTAGGATGCGTTTGACTGCTTCTGGGATGTAGCCTTGTTTTGGAGTTGACTTTCTTTCTAATCAACACATTCAGCGACCTGGTCAGTGCATTGCTCTGCCTCCCGTGGCTTCACCCTGTAAGTAGAGCCCTTTTCCTGGCTCCTCTGAACTCCTGACCCCTGTCAGGAGTTCAAGGCCCTCCTCCACCCCCAGGCTTCTGCCTGCGCCTCATCCCTGGTGTCTAGTAGGAGAGCCCTGCTCTCCTACTAGGCTGCCCCCTGCCTCTCTCCTCCCTTTGCTTTGCATTGCTCTCTACTGTCCCTTAGTGCTCCTTTTCCTTGTTTCTCTCTCCCTCCACTCTCTCTCTCTCTCTCTCTCTCTCTCTCTCTCTCTCTCTCTCTCTCTCTCTCTCTCACTTTCGCTCTCCCCTGCCGCCCTGCCCCCCTTTTGGCTCAGCACCCTTTTCCGCACCCTTTTTCACCCCCTTCCCACCTCCCAGCTGTCCTCTCCTCCCCCACCTCCCTACTTAATGGTGGTCGCTGCGTTGTAGGCTGAGCAATACCACTGACCTGGACAGTGTATTGCTCAGCCTCCCGTGGCTCCACCCTGTAAGTAGAGCCCTTTCCCTGCCTCCTCTGAACTCCTGACCCCTGTCAGGAGTTTGAGGCCCTCCTCCACCCGCAGACTTCTGCTTGCGCCTCATCCCTGGTGTCTAGTGGGAGAGCTCTGCTCTCCTACTAGGCTACCTTCTGCCTCTCTCCTCCTTTTGCTTTGCATTGCTCTCTACTGTCCCTTAGTGCTCCTTTTCCTTGTTTCTCTCTCCCTCCGCTCTCTCCCTCTCTCACTTTCGCTTTTCCCCTTTCTCTCTCGCCTGCCGCTGCTGCCCCCGCAGCCCAGCCCCATTTTTCAGTTTTGCCCCCTTTTTCGCACCGTTTTTCATCCCCCTCCCACCTGTCCTCTTCTCCCCCCACCTCCCTACTTAATGGCAGCCGCTTCATGGCCTCTCAGCAGATGCGTGCAGAGGGCGAACCGGTGGAGTGCCAAAGGTAAGCCCGTCTGCACCCGTCTGCACCCGTCAGCGCCTGGAGCGTGCCCAGTGCCAGAACCCCTGGCTCCCCTCCCCCCACTGCCGCCACGCACATCTACACTACGACACTGCCACCGTCCACGCCCTCAACACCGGCCGCTCTCCCCCCTGCCTTCAAGCCTCCCCACATTTTCCACGGACCCTTCTCCTGCCGGAACTGGCCTACACGCCAACGACCCACCCACCAAGGCAGGATGCAATAATCTCAGATGTATCCTCCTCAACACCTGCTCTGTCCACAAGCACACAGTAGAGCTATGCAATCTACTCTACTGAGCCTCTCCAGACATCGCCTTCCTGACCGAGACCTGGATGAACCCCTCCTCAGTGTCTGATATCGCCATCGCCATCCCGGACGGCTATAAGATCACCCACATGGACCGCTCCAACAAACCAGGAGGAGGCATCGCCATCATCAACAAAAACACCCTCATTTCTCCACCAGCAATCTCTTTCAGCCATACCACCGAACTCCACTGAACAGACCACAGCTGCATCCACTTCTCCTTCAAGAAACCACAACACACTACCACCCACAATGGATCCCCCACCGCAGTTGGAACAAGGTCACCGAAGACCAACTTATCGCAACCGTCTCCCAGAACCCACCTATCGACACCACCGACACTGATGCAGCTGCCCGCAACTTCAGGCAATGGGTCAACACCTGTGCCAATATTCTCGCCCCAATCAAGAATCCCACCAACAGACGCACCAACAGAAAGGCCTTTTGGTGTACCGCCGACCTCCACGAATCTAAACAAAGCTGCCGAAGACTCGATAGAAAGTGGTGCCAAAATCAGACTCTGGACAACCTCACAGCCTTCAAAAACGCGATCCACAGACACCACCAACTCATCCGAGCCACCAAGAGAACCACTTTAAAGACCGAATCAATAACAACGCACACAGCCATAGGGAGCTCGTCAAAGTCGTGAATGAACTCTCCAACCCCAGCTCCAACGCCAACGACATCCCGCCATCCTAAGACCTCTACGACTCCCTAGCTTCCTACTTCCACCGCAAGATTTCAGACATCCACGACAGCTTCAGCACCCAGACCCTCCCGGCAACCACCAACACCACAGATTCACCTCCAACCAAGCTCCTGCTCTCCTGGACCCCCGTCAATGAAAATGACACCATCAAAATCATGAACACCATTCACTCCGCTCTCCATCTGACCCCTGCCCTCACCACATGCTCAACAAAGCAAGCTCCGTCATCGCACCCCAACTACGGAAGATCATCAACAGCTCCTTCGCGTCCGTCACCTTCCCAGAGAGCTGGAAACACACCAAGATCAACGCCCTCCTCAAAAAACCCAAGGCGGACCCAAAGGACCTCAAGAACGTCAGGCCTATCTCCTTGCTCCCCTTCCAGGCAAAAGTCATCGAGAAGGCTGTCAACAGACAACTAACCCGCTTCCTCGAGGAGTACCACACCCTAGACCCTTCCCAATCTGGATTCCACAGCAAACACAGCACCAAAACCAACCTCATCACTGCCACCGACGACATCAGAACCATACTGGACAGCAGCGAAACCACGGCCCTCATCCTCCTGGACCTCTCGACTGCGTTCGACACTGTCTGGCACCACACCCTACGCTCACGCCTCAGAAATGCTGGAATCCGCAACAAAGCCCTGGACTGGGTCACCTCCTTTTTCACCCGCATAACCCAGAGTGTCCACCTCCCCCAATTCCGCTCGGTGGCCACTGAAATCATCTGTGGCGTACCCCAGGGTTAGTCTCTCACCCGACCCTCTTCAACGTATACATGGCCCTGCTTGCTAATATCGCCTGATTCCCCAACCTCAACATCATCTCATATGCCAACAATACCCAGCTGATCCTCCCCCTCACCAAGGACTCCACCAAGACCTACCTCCATGAAGGAATGAAGGCCATCGCTGAATGGATGAAGAGCAGCTGCCTCAAACTCAATTCCGACAAGACGGAAGTCCTCATCTTCGGCTCCACCCCCTCCGCATGGGATGACCCCTGGGGGCCTGCCACTCTCGGAACCGCTCTGACTCCCACCGACCACGCACTCAACCAAGGATTCATCTTGGACCCCTCACTATCCATGACCCAGCAAGTCAACGCCATTACCTCCTCCTGCTTCAACACCCTCTGCATGCTCTGAAAGATCTACAAATGGATACCTACCGAAACCAGAAGAACAGTCACCCAAACCCTCGTAAGCAGCAAGCTGAACTATAGCAATGCCCTCTACTCAGGAACCACGGCTAAACGCAAGAAGAGGCTGCAACGCATCCAGAATGCCTCTGCATGCCTCATCCGGGACATCCCCCGCCACTGCCACATCACAGACCACCTGAAAAACCTGTACTGGCTCCCAGTCAGCAAGAGAATCATCTTCATACTCCTCACCTACGCTCACAAAGCACTGCACAATGCCCGGCCAGAATACCTCAACAGGCGACTCTCCTTCTACACCGCGACCCAGCATCTCCACTCCGCCCACCTAGCCCTCACAACGGTCTCATGCGTCCGCAGAACTACAACCGGTGGTAGATCATACTCGCACCTCACCGCCAAAACGCGGAACACTCTTCCCACCCACCTGCGTCAGACCAAAGACCTCCTTACCTTCAGGAAACTTCTCAAGACCTGGCTGTTTGAGCAGTAGCAGCACCTCTACCCCTCCTCCTCCCCCCTCCTCAGCACCTTGAGACACTTAAGGGTGAGTAGTGCGCTTTACAAATTCCTGATTGATTGTTTGATCTGCCAATAAGCGTTAAAGGTGCACTACCACAGCCACACAAAAAATTAAACCAGCTGTCTCTCTATTGTAGCACTAAAGTACATTACGATTGGAGACCCCAAATATTCATATACATAAACTTTGTTCATAAAAGTTCCTATTCTGCTCCAGCCCTATTGTTTCGTTGTACTGGGGCACCTACTGACACAACAGGCACATGCCTTGCTCATTGTACAATACAAACACTGCATGTACCATGTACCTACAGAATGAGTGTATTGCAGCAACCACAAGGAAAAGAAAGCAAACATTAGTGGTTGAGCAGACCATTCCCGCCAAAAGGTAAGCCAAAATACCCTTTGTGAGACTTCAGATTTAAACTGCAGGGGAAACACAGGTCTGCATTTTACTAATGCAATAAACATATGTCATTTAAAACTTTACTGAAATTATATTCTCAGACTGTTCCTCCAAGGGACAAAGCAGGGGAGCATTTTTTCCAAACACAAATGAGCAGTAATACGAGGGCTGTCCATGCATTTACAGAACAGTTCAACTGGTGCTTTAGGAATCCTGGTAGTTTGCACCTGAGAGCATCTACATTGTCCCCTGAATGGACTTAAATCAAAACATCCAAGCCTCCCCCACCAAGCCATTGAGGGTGCACAGCTCGTGTGGTACCCCTCAAAAGGTGGTATCACACTTCACTCACCAGCCTCACCGAAGCACCAAACTGCAGCGCAGGCCCAGGGTAGGGTTTGCAAGGAAGGGACAGTCCAAATCAATGATCGTCCTGAAGCACACAGTAGGACTTGGGCATCAGTGGGCAAGGGGTGGACTCTGAGCAAGGGAGAGAGTCTAGGGCTCCAGAATGAACATCGCAGAATGTAAGAGTAGGTGATGTTTCATGATGAACACGTTGATTGGGAGGATCCCGGCTGAAGAATGGACCAGAGATAATGCTGCTCCACGAGTAGTCCACTTACAAGTACCATGAATCCCATTCAGATCTGACTGCATCTCCCTACTTTTAATTGCACATTTCTTTACTTCTAATCTGATCTGGTGTCAAAGTTCTGGTAGTTATCCTCTTGTTTTCTGGATTTGTTTGTGCAAATATCTTTGGAGTCAGTTAATCTTTTCAATTGATGTCTTGGAAGATATATGAACTATAATCTAATTACTGGAGGATTATAAACAGCAGGAGGGAAAAGTATCTTCTCCTCCAACATGATACAGGCAATTTTTAAAACAAAAAATAGTTTAAAAAAAATCAATATGCAGGCCCCAGGGCTAAAGATTATTGTTTCTGACTTAACCAATAAAAGTTTTTAACTGTTATGTTTTTATTTTGTTACATCTATGGTTATAATACCTTTCCATCCCAATTATTTTCAGGGAGAGAACCGGAAGTACTCCCAAGGCCCGGCTTACACTCCCCACCCGCCAAAAAAAGTAACAAATGAACTGTCGGTCGAAAAAGTTGGAGAACCACTGTGTTTCAGAAAATTAAGGCTCTATCACCTAGATTTGTGGCATCGCTCCTGCACCTCACGCAATGACGTGGATCAGCGGGAAGTCGAAGAGTGCTTAACTTGGACTTATTGTTATGTGATTTACCTGAAGAAGTCTAGGATCGTGGCAATGACTGGTGCGAGTGACTCCGAAAGTGGTCCTGGGACCTCCTTTGTGAACCGCAACTTCATGGTTCGCTTGAGTATGGCCTTCAGGTGCATATTCTTGTACTTTGAGCAGGCCTTGGAGTCATAGTCCTGCCTCAAGCACAAAAGGCACACCAAGTGGGGGGGTCTGTCACAGACATTTGCCTGTGACAGGCACACAAAGCCTAAAACAGTTGGCTTTTAGGGAACTGGGGTGGCACCTATATAGGCACTGCGGATGTCACATTCAGTGGGGACAACACCAACAATGCCACACGAAGGTGAATGAGGTCACCTACTGTTGTGGAAGGGGACTGATCAGAAAATGTTTGCAGATACAGTCTAACTCTCAGGGAACCTTCTAAGATAAGGACTCTGTGGGTGGAAGGCTCTATCAGAGACATAATATTTTTATCTTATTAACACAATCAAATATATTAATTATTGTAATAATTGTATAAATTAATGTATTTCTAATAGACTAAATATATTTAAATAATATTTATTACAAACACTTCCCAGCGCATTTTGTTACAACCCCAAAAACCTGTTAAATTGTATTAGACATGAATAAATTGACCAATTAACTATAATCAATGTAGTAATTAATTATAAATAAATAAAATATACATTTAATTATTTTGAAAATAGTTTCCCATCTTATGTTCCTGCAAACCGAAATCCAGTTAAAATACATTATAAAGCTAATAGTTATTCAATGATATTTTAATTGGTTAATTAATGAAATAATATACTAATTTATAATTGATCCCATATAGATTTAGCTACTCTCTTTTTAAAACTCTTCCCCTTTTATTCCCCTACAACCTCAACAGTCCATTACAAATACACTGAAAAAAAACATAAAGGGAGAGCAGGAAACAATCTGTACCATTGGTATACATGTGGAAAACAACACATATTTGTTTGCCAGGCATATTAATCAATTGTGTCAAAACTATATAATTTGCCAATTCATATCCTTCTGTACAGCCCTGTGTGTGTTTATTTTTGTATTTGTGTGTTCAGGGATTCTAGGAAAATGGCTCCTTGTTGTAATTACCCCCCCACACCCACTTGTTGCCTGATATTGATGCTGACTTGACTAAGAGTGTGGTGGGGTCCTGCTAACCAGGCCCCAGCACCACAGTTCTTTCACTAAAAATGTACCATTGTTTTCACAATTGGCACACCCCTGGCACATAGATAAGTCCCTTGTAAAAGGTACCAGTGGTACCAAGGGCCCTGTGACCAGGGAAGGTCCCTAAGGGCTGCAGCATGTGTTGTGCCACCCTAAGGGACACTCACCAAACACATGCACACTGCCATTGCATATTTTGTGTGTTGGTGGGGAGAAAAAGGGAAAGTCGACATGGCATCCCCCTCAGGATGCCATGCACACAAAATACTGCCTGTGGCATAGGTAAGTCACCCCTCTAACAGGCCTTAAAGCCCTAGGGCAGAGTGCACTATACCACTGATGAGGGCATAGCTGCATGAGCAATATGCCCCTACAGTGTCTAAGTCCATTCTCAGACATTGTAAGTACAGGGTGGCCATATTAAGTATATGGACTGGGAGTTTGTCAAAATGAACTCCACAGCTCCATAAGGGCTACACCGAAGACTGGGAAGTTTGGGATCAAACTTCTCAGGATAATAAACCCACACTGATGCCAGTGCTGGAGTTATTACAAAAAGGAGCACAGAGGGCATCTTAGAGATGCCCCCTGTATTTTACCCAATCCTTCAGTGCAAGACTACAAAGGATCAAGAACTCCTGTGGACAGCGGACCTGTCCAACCAAGCAAGAAGAAACCATCTTTAAAACGACTCTCACCTCACTCCAGAAGCATGAGTCCCCACCACTCTGCACCCGATGCCCCTGGCACGTGTTCAGAGAAACCAATGACCCAGAGAGAATCCCTAGGTGACTGTGACGACGTGCCCACCCTGGGCCAACATCTCTGCACCCCAATGACGATGCCTGCAGACAAAATCCTGAGGACCCCCCTGACCGCGACGGCGGGACTAAGAAATCCGACACCTGGAAGAAGCACTGCACTAACAGCCCTCAGGCCCGTGAAGAACCAACCACCGGTGCAGCAGTGACCAGCAGGCGGCCCTCACCCTTGCCTAGTCGGTGGCTGGCCCAAAAAGCCCCCATGTGCCCTGCCTGCAACGTCTGAGTCACCCTGGGTCCCTCCATTGAAATCTATTACAAACCCGACACCCTGTTTGCCCAATGCACCCGGCCGCCCCTGTGCCGCTGAGGGTATGCTTTGTATGCCTACTTGGGACCCCCCCCAGTGCTATACTAAACCCCCCTGGTCTGCTCCCAGAGGACGCAGGTACTTACCTGCCAGTAGGCTGGAACCAGAGCACCCTCTGTCTCCGTAGGCACTCTTGTTATTTTGGCTCTTCTTTGACCTCTACACCTGACCGGCCCTGTGTTGCTGGTGCTTGGTGTTTGGGATTGACTTGAACTCCCAACTGTGGGCTACCTATGCCCCAGAGACTGAACTTGTAAGTGCTTTACTTACCACTTTAACCTAACTGTACTTATCTCCCCCAGGGACTGTTGAATTTTGCACTGTGTCCACTTTTAAAATAGCCTATTGCCATTTTATGACAAACTGTGTACATTACTGTTTTGGTTCAAAGTCCTAACTATACCTATGCAAAGTACCCTACAGTTAATATACCTACCTGCAATTTGTATCTTGGGGTTCTAAAATAAATTGAGAAAATAATATTTTTCTGTATAAAAACCTATTGGCCTGGAGTTAAGTCATTGAGTGTGTGTTTCTTCTATTGCTTGTGTGTGTACAACAAATGCTTAACACTACACGCTGATAAGCTTAACTGCTCAAGCACACTAACACAAATAGAGCTTTAGTATTACCTATTATTGCCTCTGTCAAGCCTATTGGGGAACCCCTGGACTCTGTGCACACTATATCTCATTTTGATATAGTATATACACAGAGCCAGCTTCCTACAGGTATGTTTAGTAAGGCACAATTGTAAAATACATATACACAAAAAATGCCAAAATGAACGTTTACAAACAAATTCGACAAAATGAATATTTACAAACAAATTGACTCCTGATCACAAAAGACATACATATTCTGTGGTCTTTCTTGCCTGACACACCAGCATTTTTTTAGAAATCTTAAATGGTGTTTATGTATTGCAATTGAAAAGGACCGTAATCCACCTGGAGGTGGCAAAGGAAATAAACGAATAGCTTCATTTGCTGGCAAATTACCCACTTCCCCACACCGAAGTTTATCTTCTGTTGGTTTCTCCAAAGTTATAGTTGGTTGACGCGTTTTGGCCATTCTAGATTTACAGGCCTCATCTGCACCGACGGTTGTCAAGTGACCAATTACTACAAAATCAAAAATTATTGCATGAAACTGCAATCGGCATTGTCTCTGCCATTCCTTCTTATTATTGGGGAAAAACGTGAACAACCCGAAGCCATTACTATCTTAAAAGTAGACAGTACCATCATTATGCATTTAGATCGCACCTTTCACCGTGCCAACGGAAATACCCTGAAACTGTGTTACCACATTACATCTTGTTGCGCCGTTTTAAGTGTACCCCTGTTTGCACATGGTCTGTTAACACTGCTTCACATAAGGACGTACTATTGGTGCTTCATGACACCCAGCAAGGGAAAACAACCTATTTTTACCCTTAAGCCCCCACAAGTAGATAGCAAGTTGGTTTACCATCAGAACATAATAGTGATTAATACATTGTCATATATCTCAGTGCGCCCCGTGACTGTAACAATAGCACTGTCACGAGTGATACATGACAAACTGTGTAATTATCTACTCTGAAAAACACAAACACTAAGTATGGGGCTATCATTCGTTCCCCTAGTCATACAAGACCCCATAGATACAAAAAAACAGTACTCGAATTTCTACACAAGGTTTGCTTAAAAATATATATTGGAGATTCAGAAAGGCAGAAGTAATCTCGCAAGGTTTAGATGTGAATCGACGTTTTGTCCATCTACTACATGCCTACCCAAGGAATAGGTTTTGAAATTGCGCTTTTTAATGAGATTGAAGCAATGAATGTTAGAAAAGTGAGTTTCAATAACAAAATGTCAAAGAGAGAATGCCTACAAATGTCTACTGATTCTAAGCAAATGTTGAAGCAGATATGCTAATTAAAAATATTAACAAATGTTTATGTGTTTTGATTAACAAAACGTTTGTACAGAAATTAATTGTAGAGAAAATAATGTGCACGTTTGAAAATGAAAAATGAAAAACATGAAAATGTGCCCACGGGGAGTGGTAGCCACTTATACAATTTATACTAAAATGATTCAAAATGCATGAAATAATGGAAGTGTGTAATAATGATGTAGTAATGTGCCATAATGAGATGTATAACCTATGTTTTGCATTATATCGTAGAAGCTAACTTAGCCAAAGTCATGTCCTACTTGCCAGGCCTCATGCAGAAGCAGAATTAATGAACGCACGATGTAGAAGTTGCTGATGCCTATTAACTGACCATGAATTGTGTGCTTAGCTAGAATTTTCTGCAATGTACGGACGGACAGGAGATGATGGAATCAAATTGAAACAATTATGTGAAACAATTATGTGAAGAGTAGACGAGATGTACTTTCCCAGGACTTGATCAATAGATGCACTGACTGGAGAAGAAGATGCAACATTTTCAATACCTGATGAGCCGGATGATTAGGGCATCGTGAACTAATTGGGAATGGAGAAATATTAGAACCCATAGATTTGTAAAATTAATGTTATAGGTTAGAGTCATATCTGCTGATTGACTGACCAATTAGGAATTAGGGGGATGGACTGAAAAACTCTAATAAAAAGTCATGACAAGGGGCTAAAACTTCAGATGGGGGCAGATGCAAGGGGAGAATTGATGACATCAAGAGATGCGTTTCGAGAGTCTGTCATTGGGCTCAGGCTCTTGAGAGCCTGATGCGTTGCTGATCGATTGATGACCTGAGGACGAAGACTGACTTTGTTGCTGATCCATTCCAGGGATAGGTAGCTATGACAATGTGACTGATTAACTTTTATGCCTTTCTTTCTAGGTACCAACTGTGCTGGTTTAATAGTTTTTCTCTTAGCTAGATGTTTTCCAAATTCACGTTTTCCAAATTGTTTTGCATGAGGTCCCACATGCTTAATGCTAATCTGAGTTAGGTACGGGTCCTTTGGGTGACGTTGACAGTTACAAATGATTAACGGACGGATTGCTGAACTCTGCTACTAATGCTGTTATATTCATCTTTGTTGGCTCACGCTGAAGCATTAGAGCATATGTTTCCTCAAGTTCTGATTAGATTGTATTATTGGTGGTCATTAATGAACAAATTCTGAGTTGATTGAATAAAGTTTGATCTAACCTGATGACTTAGTATTGTAACTAATAGGGAAATAAAATTGATAAAACGTATAATTGAGTTGTGGTTATTCATGAAATGTTGATTTACTGTCTCATGCTTAATGATTCTCTTAATGGTTATTGATTGATTACATTGATAATTGATGTTAATCGATTACTACATAGTTAGGATACTTCATGCAATCCAAAAGGTTCATCGACCTGTACGTGTCCCTTGTAAGTTTACTTACTAAGGACCAGGCGCGCGTGCACAAATCAGCAGACAAAGGAGGTTGAATCAACATTCTAGAAACAGAAAAACATGACGAAAAAGTAATGTGACAATTAAAAGACATGAGACACTACCACAAGCTTGCTCCTGCCCACATTAGAGATTTCAGCCATGAAATTGGGCAAATAATCAAACAAGCACACGAGGAAGGCTGGATCTGCACTAAAGAATATGAATCCTTAATCAGAAAGATCCCTGCATGCTCGTGATGTACATACCCACAATGATACACAAATGTTTGACCAGTCCACCTAACAGACCAATCATATCGGCATGTGGCTCATTGCTAGAACCTCTATCCCAAATTAAGGATTATTCCTCAAAGCCTTTGTAGTTTTGACCCAGGTGTATCTAAGGGACTTGATGGACTTTATTAAGAAAATCGAATGCATTAATTTAAACAGTGACACACAAATTCTTACCACGTTTGACGTTTGACATTGAGTCCCTGTATACTAACATTCCACAGGATGAAGCGATGGAAGTCTTAACAGAGGTCCTCAACCAGAGGACTAGTACACATCAAGTCCATTGGATGTTTGCCTGATTGGGCAACCAAGTGTTTGAAGAACAATTTTGCAATTATTGCTGCAAATAAAAGGTGCTGCCATGGGTTGTAGCCTCACCGAGAGGTGGCAAGCCATTTTTGAGGATGAATGGATCTTTGGTGAAGCTAATCCCTATACTCATTCACTTTCTACTGGTATGGCTGCATTGATAATGTGTTTATGGTATGGCATAACACAGTGGAATCTCTGTATGATTTCCATGGATGGTTAAGCAATCGTGCAGAAGATTTCAAATTTACAATCACGAAGGACAAAAGCATGATTCCTTTCTTGGATGTTAGGGTGATACCCAGGGAAGGAAAACTAATGGTTGATCTTTATACCAAACTAACAGATCGTCAACACCTTGCTTCATTACATACGTGGACACCCCAGATCACTAAAAGAAAATATGCCATACTGGCAATTTTTCTGAATTAGGAGAAATTGCACATTGAGAGAAGACTATTTCACAAATGTAAAAAACGTATTGACAGAGGATAACCCAAGATTCTGGTAAAACATGCAGTGAACAGGGCTTGGTTTACCCCACGTGCGACCTTGTTAACACCTAAACAAAAGAATGAGGCATGCCCTTTAACATGTGTGTTAACTTTCAGTCCTAAGGGAAATAAGGTGAAGACTATCATCCTTCGCAATTGGCATATAGTAGCACAACTCAAGGAGTTGTAGAAACTCAAGAAAAAATGGATCCTCGAGCGCACACCCGAGAACCTCGCTACCCTCAAGGAAGCCAACCGTGAACACCACCGACAGATCCGACTCGCGAAGCGCTCCCACTTCACAGAACGCCTCAACAACAACGCTCACGACTGCAAGGGACTGCAAGGAACTCTTCGGCATCGTGAAGGTACTCGCCAACCCCAACGCCATTATCAACGACATCCCTCCATCCCAGAAACTCTGCAACAATCTCTCCACCTTCTTCTACCAGAAAATTGCAGCCATCCACGACAGCTTCAACAATCCACCTCCGCCAGACCCCACCCCCAACAACTCCTCCCACGCCGACCACATCACCACCTGGACCCAAGTAGACGACGCCGAAACCCTAAAGACCATGAACTCCATCCACTCAGGATCTCCCTCTGACCCCTGCCCACACCACGTGTTCAACAAAGCAGACGCCACCATCGCCCCCGCACTCCGAAAGATCATCAACCTTTCCTTCAACACCGCCACCTTCCCGGACAGCTGGAAGCACGCAGAAATCCAACCCCTCCTCAAGAAACCTAAGGCTGACCTCAACGATCTAAAAAACTTCCGACCGATCTCCCGCCTCCCTTTCCCAGCGAAAGTCATCGAGAAGATCGTCAACGCACAGCTCACCAACTACCTAGAAGACAACTCCATCCTTGACCCCTCCCAATCTGGCTTCAGACGAAACCACAGCACAGAGACTGCACTCCTCGCTGCCACTGATGACATCAGACTACAAATGGACAACGGCGAAACCTCAGCCCTGATCCTCCTAGACCTATCAGCCGCCTTCGATACAGTCTGCCACCGCACCCTACTAACCCGCCTACATGAAGCCGGCATCCAAGAAAAGGCCCTCAAATGGATCTCCTCCTTTCTCTCCGGCAGAACCCAGAGAGTCCGACTCTCACCTTTCCGCTCCAATGCCACCAACCTCATCTGCGGCGTACCCCAAGGCTCATCACTTAGCCCAACGCTGTTCAACGTCTACAGTTCCCCCCTCGCACAACTGGCCCGCCAGCACAACCTCAGCATCCTCACCTACGCCGACGACACACAACTCGTCCTCTCCCTGACCAAAGATCCTCTCACCGCCAAAACCATCCTCCACGAGGGACTGAAATCCATTGCCGAGTGGATGAACAACAGCCGTCTGAAACTCAACTCCGACAAGACGGAAGTCCTCATCCTCGGGCGCACCCCCTCGGCCTGGAACGACTCGTGGTGGCCCCCACCCACCCCAGCCAGCCACGCACGAAATCTCGGCTTCATCCTCGACTCCACCCTCACCATGTCCAAACAGGTCAACGCAGTCTCATCCTCCTGTTTCAACACCCTCCGATTACTCCGCAGAATCTTCAAGTGGATTCCAACAGGAACCAGAAAGACGGTAACCCAAGCCCTCGTCAGTAGCAGACTCGACTACGGCAACGCACTCTACACAGGCATCCCAACAAAAGACATCAAACGACTCCAACGCATCCAGAACGCATCCGCCCGCCTGATCCTCGACATACCCCGCCGATGTCACATCTCCCCTCACCTGAAGGACCTCCACTGGCTCCCCGTGGACAAGAGGATCACCTTTAAACTCCTCACCCACGCACACAAGGCTCTACACGACACCGGACCCGCCTACCTGAACACCAAACTCAACTTCTACATTCCCTCACGACAACTACGCTCTGCCAACCTTGCCCTCGCCATCGTCCCCCGAATCCAGCGCAAGACCTCTGGCGGCAGATCCTTCTCCTACCTCGCCGCCAAAACCTGGAACTCACTCCCTACCTCACTGCGCCAGACCCAGGACCTCCTCACCTTCAGGAGACTCCTCAAGACATGGCTCTTCGAACGATAGCAGCGCACCCCCCCCCCCTGCGCCTCGAAACCCTAACGGGTACATAGTGCGCTTTATAAATTATTGATTGATTGATTGAACTTGGCATTGAAAAACCCTTAGTTTAGAAAGAGATAAAAACTTGAAAGATCGATTGTTATGGGCGGAAAGGGCAGATCAAAGCCCCAGCAATCTGTTTCAGATGTTAGGGCTACCCCCATTATTGGCCATTTCAAATGTCAACAAATGCACTATCGTAGTTGGACTCTTGCTCTAGGCAAGACTACTGGTGTAGGTATGAGAGCACTTTTGTTTGTAGACGACTAGGCCAATCTTACAAGAAGTTGCAGCTGTCAGCCCAACCCTCCTGTCTCACAAGCAGTACCTCACCAAAAACCCAAACACTAAATGGTGATTTGTGGTAGCCTTTACGCATGGACTCAAGAGTGCGACATCTCAGGGGAGTCGGGGTTAAATGGAGTGTCAGTCACACACATGCAATGAATGAGTTGCCGTATAGTTTTAATAAGTTTTAGAACAAGACTGCAATTTACTGTAAAATGCATGGGCTGCAATGATTAGGATAATGAACAATGCAAGAAACAGAATTGTAAAAACGAGTCATGAATATAAAGACCTCACCATCTTGCAATAACATGAGATGTGAGATAGGCCCTAATACCCTCGCATGATGAACCTACTCTCTAACGTAAAGAGAGCTAGGTGTGTTAAACCTAATCCGCTAGTACCATGTCCATGAGAAGAGCCCTCCAACCTTTGTGACCTTGGAATGAGGTCTCTAGATCAGACTCCATGGGGATACGAAGGCTGGGTCTGCATCAAGGCGACATGTAGCATAGAAAGTGTTGATGGCATCTGGTAGGAATCACTCCGATAACCTTGTCTGCGTGAGATGTATTTATACAGATCTTGTAGGACCCCTGATGCAGGTATGTTCCAAAACAATAGATAAGAAGGTCTGATTGGGGCGGCAATTACATAAATAATTCCCTCCAAAAGTACATTATGTTCCTGTCACACGTAATTGGCAAGGAATATGATGTGAATACCTACATATATCACTTGTCTTTGACGCTGATAGTGATGCCTTCACAGAGTTGCACTGATAACATGGAATTAACACATTGTGCTAACTATAAACATAGCAGCCATTTTGGGAGAAACAATTAAATAAATGCACTAAAACATAGCAGGCTATGTAGGTTAAAAGTCACTAGGTGATGGGGGCACAGGCCTGCACGCAAGAAGGCTAAGCTTAACTTCTGATTCCCATTAAAACTAAATAGGATCCACTACAGCACTGCCTTCAGATTCACAACTGTTAGGAATGGGATCTCTGGTTGGCAGTCACTTTGCACTCTGTCCAAACAGGGACCCTCACTCTAGTCAGGGCAATGGAGAAACAGACTTAAGATAACCCCTGCTCCCCCCTTTGGTAGCTTGGTACAAGCAGTCAGGCTTATCTCAAAGGCAATGTGTAAAGTATGTGTACCAACACACACAGTAATACAGTGAAAACACTACAAAATGGACATAACACAGGTTTATAAAAATAGCCAATATTTATCTAAATCAAATAAGACCAAAACCACAAACATCCAACATACACAAGTAAAGTTATGAATTTTGAAGCTAAAAAGAGTATTACTCCATAGAAAACAATGGATGCATTGGTGTTACACAAAGTACCTGGTTTGCGTAAAAAATAAAGCCGCACGGGGGCGTGCATCAGAAAAGTCAGCGGTGCGTCGATTCCTTACTCGCAAGTGAGCCATGCGCCATTTCTTCTCCGGTTGGGTAAGCGTCGCATCGTTTTTCTCTCCTGCAAGATAGGTGTGCGTTGATTTCTGGATGGGCACCTCTGATCTAGACAGGTTCACATTGATTTTGACGTCCACAGGCAATGCGTGCGACATCCGGTCATACAGTGATGAGGAACCGCGCTGGGTGGGGGTTGGGTCGATTTCAGCAGCCGCAAGCGGGTGCTGCATTGTTTCTCAAGCCATGATGCAGGTGATGTCTTGATTTCTCAGCCGCAATGCAGGAGGTACATCAATTTCTCAGCCGTGATGCAGGTGGTACATGGTTTTTACAGCCACGTTGCAGGTAGTGCATCACATTTTTCTCTGTACGGCTCCTGTGCATGGATTTCAGGGCTAGTTTCACCAGCATCACATTTCAAGGGCTGTGGGACTAGAGTGGGCACCACTTGGTAGGGTAGGAGTCTCATCAGAGAGTCCTGGTGCTGGCAGAGGAAGTCTTTGATGGCCTTGAGACTTCAAAACAGGAGACAAGCTCAGTCCAAGCTCTTGGAGACACTTCACAAGTAGAAATATACTACAACATCCAGTCTTTGTCCTCTTTCAGGCAGAAGGAGCAACTGCAGGCCAACCCAGCAAAGCACAGTTAAAGGCAAAGGGGCAGTACTCCTCCTCCAGCTCTTCAGCTTTTCTCCTTGGCAGAGGTTCCTCTTGAGTCCAGAAGTAATATAAGATCTAGAGGTTTGGATCCAATACTTATACTCCTTTCTGCTTTTGAAGTAGGCAAACGTCAAAGGAAAGTCTCTGTTGTTCACCAGATCCTGCCTTGCCCAGGCCTGAAGCCAGACACACACAGGGGGTTGGAGACTGCATTGTGTGAGGGCACTTACAGACATTTCAAGTGTAAGTGTCAGCTCCTTCCACCACACTCTTGCCCAGGAGACTCATCAGAATATGCGGATTACACTCCAGCTCGCTTTGTGTCACTGTCTAGAGGGAATTCACAACAGCCCAACTGTCAGTCTGACTCAGACGTGGAATACGCAAGCAGAGTGAGACACAGAATGGTTAAGCAAGAAAATGCCCACTTTCTAAAAGTGGCATTTTGAAACCGACAATTTAAAAAACACTTTACCAAAAGGCGTATTTTCAGATTGTGAGTTCAGAGAACCCAAACCCCAAATCTATATCTGCTCCGAATGGGAAACTCCACTTAAAAGATGTTTAAAAGCAGTCACCATGTTACCCTATGAGAGAGATAGGCCTTGCAACAGTGAAAACCTAATTTTTGGCAGTATTTTACTGTGAGGACATGTAAAACACATCACTGCATGTTCTACCTTTAAAATACACTGCACCCTGCCCATGGGGCTCTCTTGGGCCTACCCTAGGCATGCCTTACATGTACAAAAAGCAAAGGTTTTGGCCTGAGAAGTGGGTACACTTGTCAGGTCGAATTGTCAGTTTTAAACTGCCCTCACAGACACTGCAATGGCAGGTCTGAGCGATGTTTACAGGGCTACTCATGTGGGTGGCACAACTAGTGCTGCAGGCCCACTGGTAACATTTGATGTACAGGACCTGGGCACCTCTATTGCACTCTACTAGGGGCTTACAAGTAAATGAAATATGCCAATCATGGAAATGCTAATTGCACTTAGAGGTTACAAATAGAGCACTTGCACTTTAGCACTGATCAGCAGGGGTAAAGTGCCCAGAGTACCAAAACCTAGAAAAAACAAAGTGCAGCACACAGTCGAAACATATGAAGCAGAGGCAAAAACGACAGAGGAAACCAAGCCAAGGATGCCAGGTCTAACAACTACTGATTTTAACAGTCTAACATTGAATGGATCAGCATTTTATAATTGCTTTCACATGAATTTTTGTGTATTGTATAACCTATCCCTCTAAAAAATGTACATTGTGAAAACAATCAAACCCGCTAAATCAGGCATTTTGCCACATCAGTCTAGAATAAGATGTCATACCCATTGGGCCCTACTGGTACAACATTATATATCGATGTGCCACACAGAAAATGATCTAGAATGGTCAGTGTTATTTATAGCACACCAAGGCAAAAGATGTGAATGTATCTCTACCATTCTAACCATAAAGGAAGCAAGACTGAGCAGGAATTCAAAAGTGCTCCCACATGATTAAGTTGACACAGGTGAAATGTGGTCTTAAATTTTATAGGTAGAGGTCCATTTGCATGCTCCATAATGACAATCTGTATCTGGGTTCTGTTTCCATCTGTCTTGTAGCAAGGACATTAACTCTTAGAACGAACCATACTTTATTGCATTGATGACCGTTGTTAAGAGCATTTAACAATATAATTCTTCACACTGTACATTAGCTATAAGAAAAAGATCAACTGCTAAAAGATGGCTGTCGGGCCCTCCATCTGCTCGCAGGACGCAAAAGAGCCTGGAGCTTACAAGACAAATCGTGTTACATACTGGTACGATTTGCCACATTTTTACATTATGTATCAAGTCCTCTCGGCTTTATTTTTTGTTTTATTTTTGTGTTTTTTGACTAGATGAAGCATCCCTCATATTTGTTTTAAAACCATTATTTAGGCAATGTGATCTTTTGTTCATTTACTGTTACCTCTTTCAAGATGGCCATCACCCACGCACTATGACACTAGAATGTGCAGAGAAAAGCGTCTGACATGTGCACAGCTATCAAAACGTGGCCCGCAATAGCAGCCCTCTTCAGACCAATAGCGCACTAGTGGGATAGGGAGGCTTCTTCGCACGTGTACGGCAGCCATTTTAGGACATCCTCATTCCTCACTCCTCATCCCTACTTCTCATCCATCATCCCTACTTCTCATCAATCATCACTACCCCTCATCCCTCATCCCTACTTCTCATCCATCATACATCATCGCTACTTCTCATCCATCATCCCTACTTCTCATCCATCATCCCTGCTTTTCTTCCATCATCCCTATTTTTCATCCATCATTCCTGCTTCTCATCCATCATACATCATCACTACTTCTCATCCATCATCCCTACTTCTCATCCATCATCCCTGCTTCTCTTCTATCATCCCTACTTTTCATCCATCATCCCTGCTTCTCATCCATCATCCCTACTTCTCTTCCATCATCCTTACTTTTCATCCCTGCGTCCCACCCCTACTTCTCATCCATCATACATCATCCCTACTTCTCATACATCATCCCTACTTCTCATCCATCATCATTACCCCTCATCCCTGCGTCTCATCTCTGCTTCTCTTCCATCATCCCTACTTCTCATCCATCATACATCATCGCTACTTCTCATCCATCATCCCTACTTCTCATCCATCAACCCTGCTTCTCTTCCATCATCCCTACTTCTCATCCATCATCCCTACTTCTCATCCATCATACATCATCCCTGCTTCTCATCCATCATCCCTCCTTCTCTTCCATCATCTCTGCTTCTCATCCATCATATATCACCCCTACTTCTCATCCATCATCCCTGCTTCTCTTCCATCATCCCTGCTTCTCATTCATCATACATCATCCTTGCTTCTCATCCATCATCCCTCCTTCTCTTCCATCATTCCTGCTTCTCATCCATCATATATCATCCCTACTTCTCATCCATCATCCCTGCTTCTCTTCCATCATCCCTGATTTTCATCCATCATACATCATCCTTACTTCTCATCCATCATACATCATCCCTGCTTCTCATCCATCATCCCTGCTTTTCTTCCATCATACATCATCCTTACTTCTCATCCATCATACATCATCCCTACTTCTCATTCATCATCCCTGCTTCTCTTCCATCATACATTATCCCTACTTCTCATCCATCATCCCTGCTTCTCATCCATCAAATATCATCCCTACTTCTCATCCATCATCCCTGCTTCTCTTCCATCATACATCATCCCTACTTCTCCTCCATCATTCCTACTTCTCATCCATCATCCTTACTTCTCATCCCTGCGTCTCATCCCTACTTCTCATCCATCATCCCTACTTCTCATCCATCATCCCTGCTTCTCTTCCATCATACATCATCCCTACTTCTCATCCATCATCCCTGCTTCTCATCCATTAAACATCATCCCTACTTCTCATCCATCATCCCTGCTTCTCTTCCATTATACATCATCCCTACTTCTCATCCATCATCCCTGCTCCTCTTCCATCATACATCATCCCTACTTCTCATCCATCATCCCAATTTCTTACCATCATACATCATCCCTACTTCTCATCCATCATACATCATCCCTACTTCTCATCCATCCTCCCTACTTCTCATCCATCATACATCATACCTACTTCTCATCCATCATCCCTACTTCTCATCCCTCAGCCCTGCTTCTCATCCCTACTTCTCATCCATCTTCTATTATTCCTACGTCTCATGCCTCAGCCATCATCCCTACTCCTCACCCATCATCCCTACTACTCATTCCTCATCCCTCAGTCATACCAACACATTTTCAATTTTGTGAAACACACCTTCACACTGATTGGTTGGGAACAGCCAATCAGAGTTATGCGAGAGAGCTACATTCTATTTAACTGAAAAACAGCCTTCTCATTCACTGGAAACAAACACACAGTTACATTTCCTCTCCTCAGTCTTCACAGAGGAGAGGAAATGTAACTGTGTGTTTGTTTCCAGTGAATTCAAGGCTGCACAATATTTCATTTTATTAAACTAAGTGCTTTTCTGATTACAGAGGCCTCTGCAGAAAGCTCTGCTGGTTTGGAAACCCACAAGAGAAGAAGCACACGCAATAGCCCATCATCAAACTCATAAACATGGGACTATGGAACAAGTACATCCATCACACATCAATTTGCACTGAATTTTTATTTCAAAGACTGTAAATCTGATGTTTGAAGTTGACAAGTCAGTCTTCCTGTCCATGAAGCGTATACTAGCAAAACTGACCAGGTAAATGAGCCTTCATCAGGCTATGACTTCACGTTGGCTTGTGAGGAGGCATTGGGAATTAGCCCCCAACTCAGCATTGCTGTTTGTGATTGCTAAAAGATTTGAAAAGAGCAAAGTTAGTTTTCACTAGAACACATTTTCTCTGGCATCTTCTGGATTTGTTGTACTGGACTCGGGTTACTTTGTACAGGTTTTCAATGGTGTGACGTTCTTTGGACTTCAGGACCTTTGCAGCTCTCCAGTCCACAGTTTCATGAAGTAAGCTTCTCCACTAAGGCAGTCTTTCCAAAAGAAAAGGGTTCGCATTTCCTTATGGATCTGGTCAAGAAATTGGCTCCACCAATTCCGAAGTGCAGCCAAGGATACAAAGATTCAAGTTAGGGGCTGTGGCAAAGAGTCTTTGCAGACAGTTGCAGGTCATTTAACAACAGGTACAGAGACAACTTCTGTTTTTTTTGCTTTGTTCATAGCACATTATGAAATACCAGTAGAACAGGAAGCTTTTTCAACACTCCAAGTAGCACATAATTGGGATGTAATATTTCTGGTTTCTGTCTACTTTCCTTCACTGCATTTCATATATTTCATAAATTACTTTGAGTGTAGATTTGTGATTTATAAATTCTTGCTGCATTTAGTAATGCCTGCGCATATTTTCTGAATACTATTGAATTTATTATAGCTTGATAGTCCATGCATTATTCATGTGTGTATTCACATGATTGTTATTTAGGAATAAATTAAGGGACAACAAGATTTCTATGTTAATTCTTGCATTTGACATCATTCAATGTGAGGCGTGCTATTTTCAAAATAATCAAAAAAGTGTATTTAAGCTGGGTACAGACAAGTGGATGGCAGAGAAGAAATCTTTGATTTCCTGAGAGTCTTTGTTCCAGCAAGAAGCAGGTGTAAATATCCTTTGTCAAGGGTCAGGCTGGTATTTCAGAGCCAATCTGACCTTATTGCCGTGCTGGTTATGAATGCCATGACCACAGTCAAAGAATGACTCACAATTCAGAACAAACATGTCTGATGTTCTGCTATAGTATGCGGGTGAAACACCACCTTAGCAACTCACACGGGCCTTTTGGTGCTAAGGCAGCTTAGCTAGAGGTGGTTAGAAGGGAGAGGCTGGAGAATTAGGGCTGATTCCATCCTTCCATGTAAGGAAATTCTGAAATACTATTGCAATGTTACCACTGTTTTTACAATTTTGTTTTTAATCACATTCATCGCCACTGTCTTGTTTATCTCCATTGTCACAACTATACACTCTATTTGCACTGAGATGAGACGTTGGTTAGAATAAAGTCATAAAATATTTTCTTAGTGTCTATTCTTGGGTATGTCTATTTATGGTGAAAAGAGATTTGGAATCTATAAATAACAAATACTCCTGTGATTCTCAGAGGATTGATCAATGTCCATAAAACTCCATACTTGTGTAATGCTAAGGTGGTTTGTGGGTTACAGTCCACCATGTTTCTGTCTCAACCTAGTAAATTCGCATTGAGTCTGCTGTTTTGTCAGATAGTCTAGAAAACCTAATCCCAAGCCATATTTCATGAGAAAACTATCAAAAAAAGTATCAATTTGAGTATGACCCTAAACAAACCTGAATAACGTTCACATTGACCCCATGTCACACTTCTACTTCACATTTTATTCCATAGTGATTGAGTTCCTGTGGCTAAAATTGGTGAAATGTAAATGTACTTTCACAACAGAAACCCATGATGGCAGGATACAGTTAATGGTGCTAAGACGTTCTCCCTCACCTCACAATCCTGCACTCTGGTAAACAGCTAAGCTCATCGGTCTACTTCAAAAGGATTCTAGCAAGAATTTGCCAGCACTATCAAAGCTAAATCCATGCTGAGCAACGGAGTCTATGGGTCTGCTAGATACCTCTTCTTAAAAAGAAACAAATATGATCCGCTGATTTTACTACCAAATGCCCATTCAGTACATCTGCCATTCTATTTCCGGTTCTTGCTGGAAGTGTGATGTAGCTGTGAAGTGACCTCAGGCCAGTGACCATCCCATTATTCAATTTCTGTTGGTTTATGCGTTCAATACCCATAGACTCAAATTCAGAAATCTCTCACAGGTAGCTCAAAGTAGCTCAAAACCAATTAGAAATGTAAATGTTTCAGGACCGATGCAATTAAAATGCAATGCTGGTATTGACTGCATTTACTAAAGCGGATTTCCAAATTAATATTGAAGTAACACATTTAGTTAAGAAATCCATGTGTGCTGCAACAAAACCAGCAAAGGCTTCAGTGCTTCATGCAAGCTAAATGAAACAAGAAACTGTAGAATACAATTTCATACACTACAATTTTCATAATTGATTTTTTTAGCAGGAAGGCTGACCTGCTAAACTAGTATTGCTGTCTTAAAAGTGGTAAGCTGACAAGTCATCCCCAGACATTTGTGAGGTGAATGTATCCTTCAACATAAAGTGAATGAGAGTATGGTCTGCCAGCAAGAGCAGTTGGTAGTTAGTTCGTAGGAAGATTTGGAGCTTGTGAGAATAGTAGGCCAAGATGGTGGCTGCTATGGAGGTAGCCTAGGTTATCTCTGTTGTCAACAGTTCACTGTGCTCAGACATGCTGATAGTCATGAGCTCAAATGATGAGGATTCCTAGAATAAAAGAATGGTTTGGAGGTGACCCCACAAACTGACTTTCTATTGGATTAACCTCTCTTGGACAGCATTATATTGAATATATATATTTTTTTGTTAAAAGACAAAATAAAGTAGTTTATTTTTGCATTATTCACTATGGGGTTATTTTTTAAGCCCCTGCCTTCATTATTGTCTGTGAGAGGGTGCTGCAGTACCAGTGGTTGGTCATGTGTGGTGCAAGACTTATCCCAGACCTGAGCTACAGTACATTTACTACTGTTTTGGGTCCCTTTGGGTCCCTTTTGGTTATAGTTATTTTACACTTGTAAAGTTGGTTCTGCCCTTCTGTGAAAGGGGATTGAGACATGTATGTCTGCACTAGTAAATTTACACTCGGAAATGGTGAGTTGCTAAAAGTAGTACATTTACTACAAAGTGTAATAGTAAATTTACACATCCAATTGTACTACAAAGTGCCATAGTAAATTTACACATCCAAAATGAGGCTGCTCGCTTGGTTCTGAGCGTACCTAAACATTTTCCAGTCATGGAGGGATTGAGGTCCCTGCACTGGCTGCCATTTCAGAAGCGGTGGTTTCTAAAGCCCTCTGCTTGGTCTATAAGGCTCTCTACTCGCAAGGGCCATCCTATCTTAAGACAGCCTTCAATTGATACATCTCTTTGAGGTCTCTGAGATCTGTGGGTCGATGGAAGGTGGCTGTTCCTGGGTGCAGGAAAGCTAAGTGGGGAGATTAAGTTTGTTACAGTGTCGGCCGCCAGGCTGTGGAATTCGCTTCCCGAACACATCAGGAGTCTAAATATGGACCTATTATTCCGTATATTCCGTAGGCAGGTCAAAACTTGTCTTTTCTCAGACTAGCCCTCTCTATGAGTCAATGGATTGTTTTGGATTTCTCTGCTTTGGGTCTTCACTGGCCACACAGACTCTTTCAGCTCAGCGGTTAGATGCCTTCTGGTTTTACACGCTTTAGAAATACTACAATTTCAATTACATTTAGTCACAGGTAAATTGATATTTGCAAATACGACTCTTAATGAGGGATATGTTTTCACTTTTTGAAATGCAACTAAAGTGGAAGGTGAACACCGTAGTTGAAGCAGCCCTACGTCATCATGGCACTCTTCAACGTACCTGGCTGGCTGGTCTATTGATAGCCTGAAGGAGGTAGCTGGAAGTCCATAGTATATTGGTCTTTATGTAGGACTTTCTTATCCCTTCAGAGGCCCAACGTGCAAAGCAAGCTACTGGGGATTCATTTTCCTGTTTGTAAAAAAAATGGATAGTATGCCTTGGTGATTTTAGAACTTTTTGCAACATATTTGCAGTTACTCTGGGATCTGTTTAATGTTTGGCATTTTCCCATATCCATATTACAAGCTTATTGTAAGAGCAAACACAACACTTTCATCTCTATAATGTCTTATGGTTTTTCATCATTTAAGGATAGTGGAGGACCAGGTGTCCCAGTATTAATGATATCCATTCAGCCATGATAATGTGATATAATAAAGGAAGAATGAAAACTGTGCTGACGGCTTCTCAGGGAAATATGTGCTTATGGCGCATTCCCTTTATTGAGCCTCTTGCACAGTTCCTAAGTAATGGAACATAATATGAAAAAGGCATAGGATTTATATGAGTGTTGAAAGTCAAACTATTAAGTCAGCTAGGACCAAGATTGTAATGTTGGACTTTTTATTCTAAAGCCTATGACTTTCCCATTGTATACACTTCACTCAATCGGACATGAGATTGGGCACTGTCTCCACTACATAATATCCATTAAATGTTAGGTTCAGTCCAGTTTTCTGATCACACACTTCCTTCCAGTGGAAATCAGCTTTGCCCACTTTTTAGAGGATGAACTTCTCCACTGAAGTCTAAATGAAGTCCAATGTCTTCTGGCTCCAAAGTTTGCAATTTGCCATTGAGACAACAGCTTGGGGTGGGTAGTTCTAATTAAGTTCCATGAAGTCACAATGTTTGCAGATAAGGATATAAATGTGGGGAGACAGAAAGGTGCTTCTGCTGCGCCCTGTAGCAATCAGTGATTACTGGACAGAATTCATAGTGGATACAGTTGTTTATCATTGACGCTCCAGGGCCTAAGATATTATATATTTCAATTGGATAACAAAGTAACTTCCTTTCTACACTTGACTTTCCAAGGGTAGTGATAGCGAGCGGTCAAGGCTCATTTGTGTAGATGGTAGAGGGGATGGAACTCAACTGCAGTCTGATCCGATTAATCATACTAGATAAAATGATTGTGCAGTCATACCTTTATTGTTTAAAGAAATGGGGACTTGATTTGTAGGAGGGTGGCACCGCATGAAACACCACAGGACAGTACCCAACTTTAACCTCTTCTCATGGGTCCGTGCATGCAACATGTCTTGCAAAGCAATAATATAAATTTCGCTTCCTGAGGGTGATTGTAAAAGGAGAGAGAATGCGTGTTTAGGGTTTGTGAATAACACAGGGTAATGCTCAGCCTCAAACTTTGAAAGAGAAAAGGGGCTGGAGAAGGAAGGAGTAGTGCTGAAGGGAGCCAAAAGAGAAAAGACCTGATAGGAGGGCATGGATGGTGACGACTTGGGAGGAAAATGGTGGCAGAAAGACTGAATGAGGGGAAAGTAGAGAAGAGGGCTCGGGAGAATAGAAGGGGGTACATTAAGGGAGAAAATGCAGGGAGAGTTGAAATATGGTGGAGAAGAAGAGAATGTGACTAAAGAGGGGGAAAGAAGGGAACAGATCAAAAGGGAGTGATGGGATGCTGGATGTAAGAAAGGAAAAGTCAAATGTTGAGTGGTGAAAATGTGGGGGCGGGAGAGGAAGAAATGATTGGTTGAGGCATGAGTAGAGGAAAAGGTGCGAGGAAGAAATGTGAGAAGGCTAAAGAAAAAAGAAGTTGGAGGACTTGAGGGAATGAAATGAATGGAGGAGAGAGAAAATAAGGAAAGAAATGGAATTTGGAAAAGGGGGAAAATGACAGAGCAGTGCGAAAGAGAAAAGCACAAGCTCTGCGGCAAGGAAAAAGACTGAGAAAAGTAGAGTAGAGAGAACAGGGAGAAGAACTGCAGAGATGAAAAGACGAGAGGATGGGGAAGAAAAGGACATAAGGTAAGAGAATGAAGGAAAAGAGAATGCATGAAGGAAAGCGAAAGAATGAAAAGGAATCAGAGCAGAGGCTGGAAGGGTCTTAGGAAAGAACTCCTATTCTACCACAATCAAGCCCACAGTACTAACCAAGCAAAGGTTTCTATAAGGTTGAGGTCTATGAATGGGGCCAATCTTTGAGTACCTGGGACTGTTTTTGGCCCATATCCAACAATCTAAACGTCTGTCCTTACTTTAGACTCCAATATGTTGCTCTTGAAAAAACATGAACCCAGACCCTGCTGGGTGGTGTGCGCGATGCTGTAGACCCTTCATTGCGGGGTTCAGCTGCAGTTCTACTAGCAAGTGAAGTATCCACACCTGAAGCAAGGAGCTGAAGCTAGGTAGAAGATGAAATCAAGGTCATAATATGTCATTTGAATTAGTTTAAATCTTCATTGAGGCAAGAGTATAGAGGATGTAAAAATCAGATGGTTATAAGACTAATACAGGAGAATCTCTAGTAGTTCAAAAGCATAGGTCCATACAGCTTAGGTATTCCCAGGCCATAACCAAGGTGGTAGAGGCCTTTTACCACTGATGACCTGGGATTGGCTGACTCTGGTTACTGAAACCTCAGAGCCAAGTGCACTCTTTCAGCACTTGAGTCACAGGGTAGTGAAGCAAGCAGTCTAAGACTTCTCAGTGGAGTAGTGTGGGAGCCTAGACTCAAAACCAAACTAGCACTTATTACAACTCCGTACTGACTGTCCTGCTTAGTGCTTTAACTTCATGAAAATGGAAAAGCGCATCATTGCACTAACTATATAATATAATAATGAAACAGGCTTTGCAAGGAAGACTGGTTGCCAAACAGGTGTTACAGGCAAGTTAATCGCGATCTATAAAGGAAGATTACAGGTACAGGCCCACAAAGGGAAGTGTGGGCAGGATACTGTATCTGTCACCCAAAATCGGTCTCTTATTCGCACCCAGTTTTGTAGTGGTTATAAATTAGGTTCTCGCGGTCAGATCTAAGCCCAATTTGTCGCTGGAGCAGCCTCAGCCAGTGTATATCTTCTCTAGTGTAGCAGGACACGAGTGAGGTTCTTACTGGATGTGTTATGTGTTTGTGGCCCCACTCCTCTCTTGGTATTTTTGGTGGAGCCACAGCTGTCACAGGCATTCAGTGGGCGGCTGCAATATCCAGTCGTGTGATTCAGGCCAAAGCACAAACCCGCTGCTCCAGGGGTGATAACATCCCTTCCACAGCTTACTGCTGAGTCTGTCGGGGCGACAGCACATCACAGTTCTCAGGGACACAGCACGAGGAAGACCACAGGAGGTGTCCATGATTCTCTTTGTAGGTGCAGAATGTCACATTCATAGGGGTAGGCAGCAAGACCCCATCCACTACTCAAATTGCCTCCTGCGACATCCCTCTGTGGTGACAATGGGCACTCTCAATTGGGATTTTCTGCAGGCCATGATAAATTCAAATGAAGGATGAAGGGAGACCCACTCCAGGACTTGGTTCATCTCCTGTGGCATCCCTCCTGGTTGGGTGTAACCATAAGCTGTATTTATCCTTGGAATCTTCAGCATAGTGTGCCAGGCTCAAATCTAGCACTTGGATTGGCTCTTGCAGTATTGCTCTGTCCAGTCTGCTCTTCTAGGCAGTTCCTTCTTATAGGTCATCACAGCTGGGATACTGTCCAGGCAGGCTTCCTCCTGCAGAAGTGCTCTCTGCTCCACTTTCTCAGCATTGCTGGTAGTTGGAGTCTTTTAGGTGATGTGCCCTCATCTGTGGACAACTGTCAGCAACACTAGCCCTTGAGCTTAGGTTGACCCTGTAAAATGACAACTCCTCGATCCGTATGAAGTATTGGAACAATCTTGGGAAGTTCCAGGCGTTCTCTTATTTACCTTTCCAGATAAGAACCGTTGCCTATGAGTCTTCTGGAACTGGTTTGATGTGGGTTCACTCAGTTCATGTATTCCTCCTCAACACAGCAAATGTATATTTTGTCCTCAGGTTATGTTCTCACAGCAGGGAATGGTGAGGGGTGTCTCCTGGGAAAGCGTCACCAAGGAGCACAGTGAAGAGTCATCACTGCCGACAGCCATCGGGGTTTTGGAATGGCACGTCTGGGAAAGGCAAGAGGAAGAACCTGAAAGGATGGTTCACCTTGCACTTACCATGGAAACAGTAGTGTCAGCTTCCCCTCATATTACCTGCATCTTAGGCTTCAGGGGTGTCAGAAAAATGCTTCGCTCCTCTAGGACGTGGATAATGGTAGAGCGGAAACGTGGTAACAATTTACCTGCGTTCGGACGCTCTTTAGGTCGATGAATCTTTTGACTAATTGGGAACTCTCTGTACTATTAATCGATCACTCACCTTATATCGTTAATCAATAACGAACATAAGCAACACCTTGAACAACATAACACTTAAAAATTAATCCAGAATACATTTCGGCGAACCCTGACCTTTCAGCCAGGAATAACCACACCAGTTTATTGCAAAGTTAGTGAATTTATTTCCCTATATTAACAAAGCTAGCACAATATAAATGTGTCTCAACACCAAATGATAAACATAAATGAACATTAATAGCTGTCCATAACGTCGAAACAAGTGTAATCTATGTAGCATTTGAATCACGAGGCATTCGATAGTGGCAATGCAAAGCACTAATACGATAATCTGTAATGGGCTAATTGCGTACATTTAGTCAGCATAACAAGATCTCAAATTGCATCGTGCGACATATGGAATCCTCATCTAACCTCAAATTAGCATCAGCATGTGGGACTTCATGCAAAAACAATTTGGCAACATCAATTTAGAAAACTCCTAGCTAGGGTCCTTATCAAAATCAGCAGTTGGTTACCTAAAAGAAACACAATGCAATTTTACAGTTTCCTTTCATATTTACCAATTCCAATCAGCAATCAATGAAGTCTTCGTCTCACAGGTACCGTTTCTCGATCAGCATGGGACGGGACAAAGGGGCAGGGGTGAACGGGGCAATTGCCTCACGGCGGCAAGATAAGATTACTACTTCATGCAAAGGGGCAAATCAAAGTTAAAGTCTCTAGGGCAAGAATCATTAAAGTCTCTTTCTCTCGACTAGAGAAAGCATCAAAGTCTCTCAAAATGGCGTCGCAGCAAAATGGGTCATAGTAGTTACGAAGTCAAAATGGCGGGATGTCCGAAGAGAGAGAGAGCTTCCCTCTCGTGCACCTGGGTTTTATAGACAACAATTCAAGTCCTGTAGGGTCTCCATTGGAGGGTTCATAGGTTAGCTTCAAATTGACCAATCAAAAACGACAGTTCTCAAGCTTTTACTTAAGCATACATTATCCTTGGAGATGGGTACACAAGTTGCAACATTGTTTCTCGATTAGCTTACTCTCAGAGGCTCCATTGTCCGCACCTGCAAGCCGACCTTGAATTTAAGAGAAAATATGCCATGCTGGCACCAACTTTAAGATAAGCATGTGAGCAGTTTCTGTGGAAAAGTACTGCTTCAAGCAGAAATACACGTTTAATAGCACAGTGGAAAAATACGAACATCTAAACCGTGAGACCAGGCAACTAGGCCAAAGCCTCCGCTAAAGTAATGCTAAGCTAAGGCATTTCAAATGAGCAAATCGTAGCACACGTTTATGATTATGTCAGATCAGTGCAATTCTAATACACCACGTTATATGAAGCACGCATATAAATGTTGGCAAACTACTCTGAGGGCACATTTTGTCCCCGTACAATCTTTATTAATTCGGTTAATGACACACACGATTATATCAGCACTACGTTTATGCGTTAATAAATCAAAACCTTCATTTTCTGCTTCATCAATCCCTCCTCTGATGACTACTTGTCATCACACAAATTTAGCCCACAAATTTTATCCCATTAAAATTCTGTCAGCTCCCTTTTCCTTTTAGTTCCCCTAGTTTGCTCTTTGTATTCTTCTGCCATTCTTTTCATTATTTTCTCTTCCTTTCTTCTTTTAATTCTCTCCATAATCATTGTTATTCCCCTTTTTATTCCCCAAATTCCAAATACACAAATTATCACTATTAATATCCCTTCTATTATTTTCAATAATATTCCATTCCAAATTCCCCCAATCCAATGTCCCACTGAAGCAAGTCCCTTTCCAACCTTCTCCCACACTCCTGGTTCTTTTAGTTCTTTCAAATCTGCACTTTCTTTTGTTAGATTAGCAAGCATAGTTTTAATCTTTACACTATTATCAGGTATATAGGTGCAGCAGTGACGTGCACCAATCATTTTGCAAACGCCTCCATCTTTTGCTAAAAGAATGTCTAAAGCAAGCCTATTTTGAAGAGTCATAGCTCTTTCCGCTGCAAGTTCAGCATCCATCAGGATTATAGCACCTGAAAATTTTGTCAACATGTTATCCACTATAGTAGACAACTTTCTTATTTTGATGGAATTCAGCACAACTCCCAATGAAGGAATCATGGCTCCAAATATATCACCTACCACAGCAGCTGCGGTCTCTCTTTTCTGGATACGATGGGATCCAGGTGTCTTTTCAATCATCGATATGTCATCCAGTTGATAAACCTTTGGAAACACTATACCCAAATAACATCTTCCCCACCATCCCTTTGGAAGACGATAATAGGCATTATGCCCACAAATGTAATACACCCCTGGAATGACAGGGTCAAGTCCGTCCATCATGAATGTCCATTTGGCCTTAAAATTAAACGTATGTTTGCATTCACTCGCTCCTACAAAAATATTGTCATAGTAAGATTCACCTCGATATATACAAAACTTCCCTACATGCCAAGCATCTAAAGCTATTTTCCCTTGTGTCTTTATAGCAGCAAAATCATAATTATCTACTGAAGTCCTCTTGTGCAGTTCTTTTTCTAATTTCGCCTTCATTTGAGCCCTTCTATCATCTGTGCGATCTAAAAAGCTTATTTCTACAGCAGAGACGGAGCAAGTAAGGTTCTCCCTATGAGCATGAGCCGTTTCAAAAGGTTGCATTGGCTCGAAAAAATCCCTCATAATTTTGTAATCCCAATATTTTGCAGTCTCGCTTAGCTGTGCTATTATAGGAACATAAGCAAAGGTAACATCATAATTTGAGAAAAAATACTGTATATTAGATTGACCATAAAACCTAGACATTACTATACTACATGTAATCCCGTATGTAAGAGGCATGTGGTGATAAGTCACCCCTTCCTTTACTGATGTCGGTATCTGGGTACACACATAACAATCTTTCGCATCCATAGTCTCAACATACTCTGTTAGTAAGCGATAGAAAACGTTATACGAAAGCTCTTTCTTATCATGCAAGAGCCTCTCATCCATTGCTAGCCTTTTCAATGGTGTTAGTTCAGTGACAGTAACAGGAACAATAGTAGAAGCAGCAATAGTCTCATTCTCACCCTTTCCATGCATTCCAAACACAATTGCCATTATTATTAGTACACATGTTAGTACTAAGCCTATACACACGTATTTACAATACTTCTTTCTATTGTTTTGCATAGCGTACCCAGGCATGATCTGTATAGAATCAGAGAGCTAGAAGCACCTATAAATGAAACTACTTAGCAATTCAGTTACAAAGCTGAACGAGCACAATGTTCACACCGTCTTCTTCAAAAGGCCAGTCACTTATCGGTTAGCAGCATTTGTCTCAATTCGGTTTAGCAATGTCTCAACTGGTTGTTTGTCTCACGTTAGATTGCAGCAAGCAATGCCATTCACTACCTTTTCAATCAACAGAGTCTATGAAACTTTTCTTTTCTATTGGTATCTCTTCTTCTTCTTCGTTCTCGATGCTTAGAGATACAAACTCATCAGTCCAATCATCATTCACCGCATATGCCCATTCAGGACCGGAATACCTCTTGTTTGGTATCCTTTTCCTCTTCAATTTTGCTTCTCTCTTTGATTCTGCTTCGCTGGCACTCTCCTCTTTCGCCAAGTCCTTTTCCTCACTTGACGATTGTTCCACGACAGTCACTTCCTTTCTTTTTTCTTTTACTTTCGGCCTTCCTCCTTCGTTCAAACCTTCTTTACCCTTTTCTTTTATCGGTGAGATACTTAGTCTTCTTTTTGCACCATGTCCGTTTGATGGACCTGCGATCCTTTCTGTAGATGTTTGAGCTCTTTCGTTCCGCTCTTCTTTGTCCCCACCTTCAAGGGAATCAGTCACGTTTTCCTTCTCTTCTTCTGTATCGTCTGTTTCTGGGAAAGCCCCCTTCTGCTCAGGCTCTCCTGCTTTCTCACTCTCTTCGAGCCTTTCGTCACCGTTACTTTCTTCAGGCTCTGTATCACTTTCAGCTGCTTCAGGTTCCTTGTCACCTTCAGCTGCATCAGGCTCTTTGCTACCCTCAGCTGCTTCAGGTTCTTTGTCACCTGCAGCTTCGTCGTCGCTGTCTGAACTTTCTCCTTGGTCTTCCCCAAGTGAGTCGGACCCTTCGTTCTCCAATAATATCTCCCTTTCTCCTGCTGTTGCTTGTTCGCTTTCAGTTCGCTTTTGTTCTGTCCCAGCACTTGGTACCGTTTTATCAGGCACTGGTAGTTTCAGCGCTTCAACTTCCTCATCTGTGGGACACAGCACCTTCTTTGTATGACTGGCGTGAATCCAGTTGGGAACCCCCGCGCATTTCACAGCAGTAGTTGTTGTCAGGATCACTTGGAAAGGGCCTTTCCAACGGGGTTCCAGACACGACTTCCTCACGTGCTTCTTTATCACGACCCAGTCACCTGCTTTCAGTGCGTGTCCTGGACCTTGGATCGGTGGCAAGGTGGTCGCTTCCACCTGGTGAGAGAAAGAGCGAACCACGTCAGCCAGACCTTTGCAGTAGTCTAACACCATATCATCTGTAATATTCAAAAGCATGTTTGCGGGAACTGCAGGAAGTCTCATAGCCCTGCCCATGAGAATTTCGTGCGGAGACAATCCAGTTTTTCTATCAGGAGTGTTTCTCATTGACATTAGCACTAAGGGCAATGCGTCAGGCCATTTCAAATTTGTTGATGCACATATTTTTGCCATTCTCGATTTCAGCGTACCATTCATCTGCTCCACCAGTCCTGATGCCTCAGGGCGATAGCTACAGTGCAGCTTTTGCTCAATGTTCAGTGCTTCACAGAGTAACTTCATCACCTCGTTGTTGAAGTGACTTCCCCTATCTGATTCTAAAGAGATCGGGAATCCGAAACGTGGTATTAACTCCCTCAATAATAGCTTGGCAACTGTAAGACTGTCATTTCTACGTGTGGGGTATGCCTCAATCCAATGACTAAAAATGCACACAATCACCAACACATATCTTAAACCTCCATGCACAGGCATCTCAATGAAGTCCATCTGCATTCGGCTAAAAGGACCGCTTGCCCTACCAATGTGGCTCGCGTTCACAACTGTTCCCTTTCCTGGGTTCATCTGTTGGCAAGTGACACATCGATGGCAAACTGCTTCCGCAGCTTGGCGAAATCTGGGGTTAAACCAATCAGTTTTGAACAATCTTATCATGGCATCTCTCCCTAGGTGAGCTTGCCCATGATAGAACCGCGCAAGCTGTGATAAGAGACTATTTGGCAAAACAAATTTTCCCTCATGTGAAACCCATAGCTCGTCTTGTCTTTTTATGCATTGTGATTTAATCCAGGAATCTCTTTCATCCTCCCTGACATTACTTTGTAGTGCTTTTAGTTCTTCTATTGTATCTACGACCTTCAAGGCAAATGCTTCAGCTGGTTCGAGTTCTGGTTCACTTATTATATTCCAATCATCCCTTAACACTATACAGTTCAAGGCACAAAATCTTGCGACTTGATCTGCATAGGCGTTTCCCAGAGACACATAGTCCTGTCCTTTCGTGTGAGCACTGCACTTTACCACTGCAACTTCAGCTGGCACTTGAATGGCATGTAACAACTCCCTTATTCTCTCCCCATTTTTCACTGGGGATCCTGAAGAAGTCAGGAAACCTCTCTGTGACCACAGTTGTCCAAAGTCATGCACAATCCCAAACCCGTATTGGCTATCAGTGTAAATGGTGACTTTCATCAATGCAGACAATTGACATGCTCTAGTAAGGGCTACAAGTTCTGCTACTTGTGCAGAATAGACTCCTTGGAGCCATCCCGCTTCCAAGACCCCTGTCACAGTACATACAGCATATCCTGCCTTCAAAATTCCCACCCCATCTCTTAGACATGAACCATCAACAAACAGAATTTGGTCATTTACATCAAGTTTTGTATCCTTGATGTCCGGTCGGGGTTTTGTGCAAAATTCAGTCACCTGAAGGCAGTCATGCTCGACGTCTTCAGCGTTCTCAATTTCAGCATTTTCTCCAGGAAGCAAGGTAGCTGGATTCAACGTAGTGCACCTTTTCAGCTGCACATTCGGTGAGCCCAGAATAGTCGTTTCATACCTTGTGAGTCTTGCTCCAGTCATGTGCTGCGTTCGGGAGCGGGTCAAAAGTATCTCAACTGAGTGAGGGACCATGACTGTTACTGGGTGTCCCATCACTATTCCTTCACTCTGAGTGAGGCTGATACCAACTGCTGCTACGGCGCGCAAACACCCTGGAAGTGCTGCTGCAACCGGATCCAAAGTAGCTGAAAAATACGCTACTGGTCTGTTTACGCCACCATGGGCTTGTGTCAAGACAGACAAAGAACATGCATCACGTTCATGGCAAAACAATGTGAAAGGCTTCGTGTAGTCAGGCATACCTAAAGCTGGAGCCCTGCACATGCATTCTTTCAGTTCAACAAAGGCATCCATCTCGTCTCCTCTCAGCTCAATTTCATCCAAAGCATCCTTCTGGGTCAATTTCAGTAAAGGCTTTGCTAGAGACGAGAAGTTGGGAATCCACTGGCGACAGTATCCCACCATTCCCAAAAACTTCCTCACCTCCTTCCTTGTCTTTGGTGGACTCATTTGAAGTACACTGGTAATTCTTTCCTTCATTATTTTCCGTGACCCTTTCTCTATCCGGTGACCCAAGTATTTCACCTTCTTCTGACAGAACTGCAGTTTGGAAGGAGACACCTTGTGTCCATTCCCTCCCAAATGGTTCAACAGAGCAATGGTATCGGCTGTGCAGCCACTTTCTGTCTTTGATGCAACCAGTAAGTCATCAATGTACTGTACTAGGGTTGACTCGAATGGCAACTCTAACTCTTCCAAATCTTTCTTTAGGACTTGATTGAATATCGACGGTGACTCAGAGAACCCTTGAGGAATTCGACACCAACTGTATACTCTGTCTAGGAATTTGAAACAAAAGAGGAATTGGCTGTCCTCATGAAGAGGCACAGAAAAGAATGCTTGTGACAAAACGATGACCGAGAACCACTCAGCCTCGCAAGGGATCTGAAACATTATCACAGCCGGATTCGGTACGACAGGGCAGCACTTGATTATGATGTCATTTATTTTTCTCAAATCCTGTACAAGTCGGACTTTCCCACTTGGCTTCATTAGTCCCATTATCGGTGAATTACATGGGCTGCTCAATACTTCTTTCAGTACTCCCTGCTTCACGAACTCGTCGATAAGTTGGGCAACTTTCATGAGGGTATCTTGTGGCATGTGGTATTGTGGGGTCTGGGGAAAGATCGCATTGGGCTTTACCATCACTTTTACTGGTTCTACTCCTTTCATCAATCCCACCTCTTTCCCTGTCATGTCCCACACTTTCTCTCCGACTGTTTCCCGTAGTTCTGCTGGGATATCTTCTTCAGTTATCATTGGTAAAAGACAAATCAGAGGATACTCTTCGTCAACTGTTTCTATTTCATCGCCCTCTATACTGTCCTCTTCTTCCCCATCACTGCTCGTCTGTATTGTTATTCCCTCGTTCGAGCACATTATCGAACAACCCAACTTGCACAATAGGTCTCTTCCTAACAGTGCAATCGGGCTTGAGTCACATACTACAAACTGATGTACCCCTTGATAGTTACCAATGTTGACTGGTATCGGATCTGTTATTGGGTTCGTCAGATGCCTGTTTGCTACTCCCACCACTTGAACTGTCCTCCCTGAGAGTGGCAAATTTGGTACTTCACTGCTCTTAACAGTTGAACGTGTGGCTCCCGTGTCAACCAGAAATGAGACGCGATGACCCATTACTCTTCCCTCTACGTACGGACCCCTTTGATCAACTTCTAGAGATGCCGCAAGCACACAATCTCCTTCCTCTTCTGAGCTTTCACTCTCCCATACATTGTTTATTCCACTCTCACTGTGTAATGGGAACTGTTGTACTGTGCCGTTTGTGCTCATTACCTGACCCGTTACCTGTGGAGGAACCATCATTTGCTGCTGACTCATTGGTGCCAAAGGTATTTGCATTTGCTGATTAGGTACCAAAGGTAACTGCTGTTGCATCGGCTGCATTTGCGTCATCTGCACACGGGGCATCTGCATCTGCTGCGGCTGCATAGGTTGTAATCCCTGCTATTGATTCATGGTCTGAAAATTTGGGTTTGGACCCCTCATTTTCGGTCCTCTCGTTGTCTGAAATGCATTGACATCATTGTTTTGCTGACCAACACCTACAACTGCACCTGCACCTTCCTGCACCACCATCGGACACTCGCGTTTCCAATGACCTACGTTTCCGCACGCGTGACACGGCATCACTTTCTTCATTGCCTGCACACCTGTCACAACAGTGTTCAAATCCGGACCATTATTCACAAAACCTCCTCTACCTCTGCCTCTGCCCTGTGGCTGAAACGCCATGTTTCCTTGCAACTGCGGCTGCTGTTGCTGAAACACCATGCCTCCCTGCAACTGCGGCTGCTGTTGCGGTACCTGCTGTTGGAACCCTTGCATCCCTGGCAACCCTTGCAGTCCCTGCAGACCTTGCAAGCCTGTCTGAGCCGCCTTAAGCTGCATCATCATCACCTTCTCTTTCAGCTTTTTCTGTTTCACCTCAATTTCGTCGCTACAGTATTTCGCATAAGTCAAGACTTCATCAATCGGTTTCGACTGCCAGCAGATCAAATGTGATTTTATCATCTGACTTATATCTGGTCTCAGCCCTTCCACAAATCTGAACACAAAATGAAGCATATCTTTCGCCTCAATTGCTTCTGTGCCACTGTAATTCTTGAACGCCTTCAACAACCTTTCATAGTAACTATGAATCGATTCTTTAGCCTCTTGGGCAGTTCGATCAATTTTCTGCCAATCCACATTTTTGGCGGCAACCTTCGTCTTCAAATGTTCAATCACCTTATAGTACAGACACATCACCATAGGTGATGGTGCACCCGTCTCTCTGTCTCTCTCTGGTTCACTTGTCGGCCAACCTACAGCTCTTTTGCAATCCTCCCACAAATCCGCCGGAACCACAATCTCGAATAGAGTGTTCAGGTCTTCCCAGAGACATTTTGCAAGCTTCACAAACCTATCAGTCTGTTGATACCACTCAATCGGCTTCTCTCTTAGTTTGGGAAAATCATTCGTAAAAGACTGAATATCGCTCCTGTGCCATGGTACATGTACTAATTTTCCCCCTGCTGTCTCCCTCATTGGTAACATAGTTACTGTATCACTACTCTGTGGTCTTTTCTCATTGTGCTCTGTGGCACTGTCCCTCCTCTTATCCTTCCTCTTTACCCATCTGCTTTCCCACTTGTCTAAACACCTCCACACTTGGGCACTCTGCAACAATTCTCTAAGGTGTGCCTTCATGCCTGCTGATCTCATGTGTTCAAAATCTGTGGTCCCAAAATCCAACCTATAGCTCCTGCTCAAGTGTTTCGTCTTGCCTATGTCAATCCCGTTCCTGTCTGCTACTTCCTGCAAACTTTTATGTACCTTGTTTACCTCTTTCGTGATCTTTGGACATAGATACCTCAATTCCTCTTCCGTGTAGGATTCTAACCTGTTCACACCCATATTCCCTTCCACCAATTCTTGTGCTTCCATGTTCAGTCTCATCCTGCTCAAGTAATCGTCTCCTTTCCCACTGTCTGAACTTTGTGTGGAATTTAAACTGTTGAACCACTGTGTCAACTGTTGCGCATTCACCCCCATCAGCGTGGCGTTCACATCGACTGCCATCGATGGTTGCGGCAACTTTTCAGTGTTCGATGTTAATGGTATTATCAGTGGGGGGCTCGACCTCACCAGTGTTGATTGAGCGCATACGGGACTAAACTCCATCAAGGACCCAGACCCAGTTGGCTGAGCCACTATCGGAGTTATCCCTGGAGTGTTTTCTATGCACCTTCTTTCTGTCCCATTCTGCAGCATTTGTCCCTGACTGCTCATACCTAAGTTAGGCTGACTATACAAAGGTACCACTGGACCTACAGTAATGGGCAATGATATCGCATCTGGATTTTGTCCATTTCCCATATTCTGAGGCATGTTCATCCCCATATTATGGGCCATCATTGCCGGCATGCCCATCTGACTCCCCGTCATTTGAGCATGAACATTTCCTCCCTGCATCTGCTTTTGAGGCATCATAAACTGAGTTGATTCAGCTTGTGCCATTGTTGGGTTGTAACCATTCTGTACGCCCCTTACGGTTGGATCTAGAATCATTCCTCCACTGTTATCACTGCTGTAGTACCCTGGCATCTGCGGCTGATAATGTTCTGCTGGTTTCAACACGGGCACATCTGGATACATTCTCCTGATCTGCGGTATCTGTGGAGTGAGCAGTAAGCTCGGATCCTTAGATCCCGATGGTACTCCTGTATTCTGCGTTTCCCTGTTCTGTACCGATGCCGGGGGGGCAGAACTGGTACTTGGACCTTGTCCATTCTCTGCATAAGGTGGTGGACGGTCGTTCAACAACTCCATTATCAATTCCTCATCCTCTAACTCCTCTTCTTTTCTCAACTTTTCCTCGTCCTCTCTGTCCTTGGAACTCTTCCTGTCTGTCTTACAGGTAGCTTTCTTACCTGTCTCCTCTTCATCCTTAGTAATTGCAGGGAACAATTTTATTCCCTGCAATACATCTGACCTCCACACCTTCTGCGCATTATCCCACCTAGCATCCGCTAGTGTCTTTTCTACCTTCCTCATCCTTGTTTCGAACTTGTTTTTCTGTTGCTGCCTAGCCATGAGTTCCCATATTGCTAGAGCCTCAAACTGTGCTGGCCTTGGAGGTACTTTCATGTCATACATCGTAAATCTCAAATTCTCTAGGACCCTTATATTGAATGTCCCATGTATCGGGAATGCTACGCTCCCATGTTTCTCTGTCCACTTGTGCCATTGCTTTAGCCAAAGACACGGAGCTACCCCTTTTTCCTCCATTACAATGTAAGCTGGTGTACCCTCGGGCGGCGTCTCCTCCCCTACGCTCGCTTTGATGTAAGTCTCCCCCTTCATCGCACTCCTAAATGCTTTAAGGAATTTCATTTTCTCGTCCTTTTAATTCACAAAGTTTATAATCAATAGATCACTGTTATTCCACAAGATTTGTAATCAATAGGTGACTTTAATTCCCGGAATACTCTTCACCTGCCTTTCCCCTTCCAATCGAGTGCCACGGACTGCGTCCAATCCGTGCGCGACCCTTCTCTCCAACCAACCTATCCCAGCGTGGCTCTTAGTGACGTCACACTCACACACACTGCGGCTGACAAAGCCTCGCGGCTAATCCTCCTTCACTCAGTTCCTCCCGTAACAACTTTTTGCATGTATCGCGAGCTACCAAAAACTAAAACAGATCTGTCGGTTTACTACAGGAAGGGTAACATAATCGCTTCAGGACCTTAGGGACTTTTCACTAACCTCGGCCACTATTCGATCTCTTTCACCAGCCTCGGCCGCTATTCGGTCTTTCTCAGTCCCCACATTCGCAAGCAAATCTGACCCGCAGACCTACTCTCAACTTGTCAATGATCTGTTCTAGTGCACTTAGAATCTTGTCAAAGCCCGAAGTCGAAGTTCCTATCACTCCCTAACACACGTACCCACTCGTTGACCCCGCCCGATCAACCTACTAAACCGCCCAGACCACAACATGGATCAACATACTCCGGAGTCTCTTGACCTCGCAGGGCCCGTCTCAACAACAACAACCACGTGGACCTTTTTATGCACAAAGCGCCAGACGCACATGAAGTTCGACGACTTCCCTACTCTCACACTCGGAGCCGCACCTCCGCTATCTCTATGAAGTTCGACGACTTCTCTACTTCTACACTCGGAGTCGCACCTCCGCTATCCTTAAAAGAAAACCCTCGCAACCTTTTCACACACCCTGCGGCAATAAGCTGTGCAAGCGCAAAACCCTAACTTCACTCATACCATCACTAGTACTGCCGACGCTGTTTCCACATCTCCTTTCTCTCCATTCGCAAGCTCCGAGATCCCGGGAAAGTCGCGGTGGACCTAGCCCATCATCATCTTGTCAATTATTTTCATCCAAGAAAAATCTAATTCAACTTCTCGAATGATGCCTCAAAATGCGTAACCGTTAATTCAACACCATGTACTCTAATAGTACAGGGTCCCAAAAGACGTAACCGTCCTCTGCTACCATCTACTGCTAGAGCGGAAACGTGGTACCAATTTACCTGCGTTCGGACGCTCTCTAGGTCGATGAATCTTTTGACTAAGTGGGAACTCTCTGTACTCCTAATCGATCAATCACATCAAATCGATAATCAATAACGAACATAAGCAACACCTTGAACAACATAACACTTAACAATTAATCCAGAATACATTTCGGCGAACCCTGACCTTTCAGCCAGGAATAACCACACCAGTTTATTGCAAAGTTAGTGAATTTATTTCCCTATATTAACAAAGCTATCACAATATAAATGTGTCTCAACACCAAATGATAAACATAAATGAACATTAATAGCTGTCCATAACGTCGAAACAAGTGTAATCTATGTAGCATTTGAATCACGAGGCATTCGATAGTGGCAATGCAAAGCACTAATACGATAATCTGTAATGGGCTAATTGCGTACATTTAGTCAGCATAACAAGATCTCAAATTGCATCGTGCGACATATGGAATCCTCATCTAACCTCAAATTAGCATCAGCATGTGGGACTTCATGCAAAAACAATTTGGCAACATCAATTTAGAAAACTCCTAGCTAGGGTCCTTATCAAAATCAGCAGTTGGTTACCTAAAAGAAACACAATGCAATTTTACAGTTTCCTTTCATATTTACCAATTCCAATCAGCAATCAATGAAGTCTTCGTCTCACAGGTACCGTTTCTCGATCAGCATGGGACGGGACAAAGGGGCAGGGGTGAACGGGGCAATTGCCTCACGGCGGCAAGATAAGATTACTACTTCATGCAAAGGGGCAAATCAAAGTTAAAGTCTCTAGGGCAAGAATCATTAAAGTCTCTTTCTCTCGACTAGAGAAAGCATCAAAGTCTCTCAAAATGGCGTCGCAGCAAAATGGGTCATAGTAGTTACGAAGTCAAAATGGCGGGATGTCCGAAGAGAGAGAGAGCTTCCCTCTCGTGCACCTGGGTTTTATAGACAACAATTCAAGTCCTGTAGGGTCTCCATTGGAGGGTTCATAGGTTAGCTTCAAATTGACCAATCAAAAACGACAGTTCTCAAGCTTTTACTTAAGCATACATTATCCTTGGAGATGGGTACACAAGTTGCAACATTGTTTCTCGATTAGCTTACTCTCAGAGGCTCCATTGTCCGCACCTGCAAGCCGACCTTGAATTTAAGAGAAAATATGCCATGCTGGCACCAACTTTAAGATAAGCATGTGAGCAGTTTCTGTGGAAAAGTACAGCTTCAAGCAGAAATACACGTTTAATAGCACAGTGGAAAAATACGAACATCTAAACCGTGAGACCAGGCAACTAGGCCAAAGCCTCCGCTAAAGTAATGCTAAGCTAAGGCATTTCAAATGAGCAAATCGTAGCACACGTTTATGATTATGTCAGATCAGTGCAATTCTAATACACCACGTTATATGAAGCACGCATATAAATGTTGGCAAACTACTCTGAGGGCACATTTTGTCCCCGTACAATCTTTATTAATTCGGTTAATGACACACACGATTATATCAGCACTACGTTTATGCGTTAATAAATCAAAACCTTCATTTTCTGCTTCATCAATAACCAGCCTCCAGCTTGTGCCATTCTTTGACTGGGGAAATTCAAAATGGATTTTTCTGGTTTAATAACGACACACATGCATGCCATATTAATGATATCATTCTCTTCCACATGGGATGGCTCAACCCCACCCGGTAAATACTGAAGGCAATGGCCACAGGTGAAGAGGAATTAAGCAAGACTCAAATGGTTAGTGCACATGGGGATACTTAATAAGAGAAATTGTGTTGTGCAACAACAACAATAATAATAATAGTAACAGTCGTCCGATAATCTGCACACATACCACACACTCAGGGTGACAGAAAGAGGCCTGGTCATGACACTTTAACATGGATTTGACGAGTGAGCCCATAGACTTCTAGCTTGTTCCCAGAACAGGAAAAGGCGATGCCTAGCACTAGAGATTCTAAAAGGTTATGCTGCTCCGACCACTGGGCATGTATGAAGATGCATTTGGACAGCAGTCTCATGTGGAAGGAAAGCTTGTTGTGCTCTGACAAACCCATTCCCAGAGCACAGAGTCTGCTCTCGGTCATCGGTAGCTTTGTACATAGAAAGTTTGTGCTGCCCTAGGCACGGGAATCAAACATACCATGTAAACGTGCACTTCGGGGCAATGGCTGGGGATACTCACAACGCTAAAACAGTAATAAACAGCCGGGTGCATTTGTTAGAAGCAAGTATATTTATTATACTTCACAGGCACAAAACACAGAGGAATTGGGGAGCAGAAGATAGTGTTAAGTTACTCTCTGAAATAAAAGCCTTTACAAAACGTGCGACTTGAAAGGAGTCAAAAGAATGTGACAAGGACCCTGGGGCAACATTCCCAAATATGCGGCTTGCTTTATTAGCAACAAGAAAAGGCAGCAAAACTGCATTCGTGCAGTGTGAAGTGCTCGAGGCAACAAGTGGACAGAAAAAACACAAACATCTCACTGTTTGGCAGCAAGGGCGTTCCCCTGCAGCCGCCACTCCATACACAAAGGTAATTGCAGTGTCCACGCATGCCATCAACACAGCGCCTCTGGCGCAGCACGCCCGGGGACGAGACAGCACATGATTGTGAATGCACCTCAGTGCGGCACTACTGCAGCGAGACTGCTCTGAGCGGACCAAGATTAAAACCGGGGAGCCTTAGAATGAGACTGTGAGACCATGAAACATCACTGAGTATTGTACTGAGCAATCATGTAATCTTCCAGTGTATAAACCAGTAGAATGAGGCTACACTGCACTAAAAGGAGTTTGCAAGAGGTGAAATGAGAAAATGAGAGTGCAGTATGCAATTAAGCAGCACTGGAATTGTGGGGGGATAAGGTTGCGCAAGGGTCGAAATTGTATTTGAACAAGGCAGCACTGACCCGGGTCTACACCACGATGATGTAGCAGTGAATGGGGCAGGGTTAGAACGAGGCAGCATTGAAATAAGGCTCTCTGGAAATCAGGAGTCACAGATCGAGGCAGCTCTGCAAAAACGCTCCACTGAGTGAGACTGCAGTGAGCTGAGGTGGGGCGGGGTGCGGTAGGGAACCCCAGGGGCAAGAGTGCGCTACACGAGGAGAGGCGGCAGAGCAAGAAAGCGCTAGAAGAAGGGTTGACACTGGATTAAAGCAGTGCAGACAGACAAAAACTGGAATGAGGCAAAACTGAATGAAGATACCGACAGTAGTGCAGCACTGGAATGAGGTATGACTGAATTGAGGTTCCACTGAGACTGTAGGGGTCGAGGCTACAATAGGATTAAGTTTCAATAGAGTAGAGATGCCTTGGAACTAGGCTGCACTTGAATAAGTGCTGCAGTGGAAGGAGACCGCTTCTAGAATGAGTCAGCGCTGTAATAAAGCGCCTCAAAGGAAGGACGTATAAGAATGAGACTGCCAGGGTGGACTAGAATGAGTGAGCACTGGAATGAAGGCTCAGAGGTATGAGGCTACTCTGGAATGTGTGTGCCATGGACTCAGGAAACCCTTGAATGAGATGGCAGAGGGAGATAATGCACAGAGTGAGGGAGGGCCTACTGGGATGAGTGCTTTTTTCACAGGGTTTGGATCCAGGCAGAGTTATGGTAAGTCTACCCCCCAAAAAGGCATTAATTTAACGAGGCAGCACTGAAGAGGCAGGCCTGAGGATACACCAGAACAAGGCTGCACTGAAAGGAGGGCGCATTGAGGCAGACTACGGCAGACGAAGCTGCACTGATTAAGACAGCAATGGATTGAGAATGCACTAGAATTAATCACCACTAGGAGACTATAGCACCGAGTGATGCAGCGCTATAATTGGTGTTTCCTGGAGTAGAGCTTTGCTGGAATAATGCAGCACGGAGGAAGTCTCCTCTAGAACAAGTTAGCACTGAAATGGGAGTGTAGAGCTATAACGAGCAAGTCTGCACCGAAATGAGGCAGCACTGGAGAAAGACTGCACTGGAATGAGGCGGTACTCAGTAACACTGCACGAACTGAGGCAGAACTGGAAGGAGGCAGCGTTACAATCACGCACTACTGAGTAAACTGACACTCTTAAAAGAGTGAGTGAAACCTCCTTCTACAATCCAAAAGAGGCACTAGTCTGAAATGTGGTTGAATCAAGAAGGTTGCAATGAGTGAGGAAGCACGGCAAGGGGGCAGCGCTGGAAAGAGTCAGCGAGGGTGGATGAGGCACTAGAACAAGGAACCATTGGTTGCAGCTACACACCTATGATGCTTCCCTGGAAAAGGCTACATGGCTAAAGCGCACCCTGTAGGGTGCACTGAAAGCCCCCCTAAAGCAGCATTAGACTGCAATGGTGGTGACAAGAGGCAGCACTAGAATACCACTGCACTGCAATCAGGCCATACCTTTAACTGGGGTAGCACAAGAACACGTACTGCCCAACAGTCCTCGAATGAGGCAGCACAGGATCGGGGCAACACTGAGCGAAGTGGCGCTTAAATAAGAGTGCCCGTGAGGAGGTGCATCAAAATGAGGCTTGTGTGGATAAATGTGCCTCGAGGACAGCAGCACAAGAGTGTGGCCCGTGGCCCGTCGGCTAACAAGCGGCACTGGAATGAGGCAGAGTGGTCATATTCAGACACAGCGCTGAATGACTCTGCCGAGGAATGAGGCCTCAATGAATTGATACTGAATATTAAATTAGGAGGCTGCAACTGAACGGAGTCAGCAGTGCGCGGGATTGGCTTGGAACGAAGCAGCACGAGAGTTAGGGGAAAAAACTGGGGCTACAAAAGGATTTCCACGAAAAATTATGAAGTAGGATAAAACTTCACTGTGTAAGGTTGCACTGGAAGGAGGCAGCAACGAATTAAGCTGTCCAGAATGAGGCAGCTCTGAAATACTGGTGCAGTAACATAACGTTCTGAAGCGAGACAGCACTGCAGTGAAACAGCGCTAGAAGGCGTCGGCCCTGGAATGAGGCTGCCTCCGTGTTTCTGCACTAGAACGGACATGCCCTCAGTGCACCTGCGCGAGGATGAGGCTTTACATTGACACTGCTTGACGAGAACGACGGTGGAGCAAGTGACACAGCACTGGAAGAGGCGCCACTGCAACTGCACAGCACTGAAAGGAAGCTGCCCCGAAACAAAGCAGCTTTTCATGAGTCACCCAGTAACTGCAACAATGCAGGGGGAGATTGATAATGAATGAGGCCACCCTGGAACCAGAAAGCATTGCGTGAGGCTGCATCAGAATGCTCGAACAATGTGAAATGTTTCCCCAGTTTACAAGAACGTTTGATTACATCAAATTACAATAGTGAAAATATAGAAAATACAAAACTGGCAGAACTCATTAATTTACGAAGCAAACTGTTCCAGCTTTACATTCATTTAACTAATGGCGCCTCCGATCCCACTCCAAAAAGTGTCTAAAAGTTAAAGGAAAATAATTGCATGTCATTTGCAAGGGTGATGTGTGATCCACATTGTCAATAGAAGCGATGAAATAAAACATCTGAAACGTGAAGCAGACGTTATTTCATTTGCGCTAAAGTGATACATGTAAAACACACGTACTGTAAATCAAACCCACAGAAAATTTAAAAAAAGAGAGAAAAAGGAATTCATATTTTGATAGGTGTGCTAAAGCAGTGAAAGGTGACAGGTTGCTGCAGGCCATACCAAGCCCACAAGTGAAAGCTGAGCTCTTAATGCAGGAGGCCAAACCCAGTCCACTTAGAAGATAAAAGGGGCCAGCCCAGGCTCCCTGACCAGAGGGGGTTCACTCGCTCTCCTTCACGCTTCCCTCTGTTTCTTGCTTTTTCCCTTTTCTCCGTTTCAGTCCATTAGCACTGCAGCTCCAGAATGAGTTTTCAAGGCTTCAGTGCGCGATCTTTTGGTGGTCAGGGCTTCTCTGGCTCGAGCAGTCGAGTTGCTCGCTCTTCTGGAGCTGGTGGTGGTGCGCGGGGGATGAACAGCAGCATGAGCGTCCATCTAGGAGGCACCAGAAGCATTTCCTTTGGTGGAGGCACCAGAGCAAGCTCGGGGTCTAGCATGGGTGGGGGGAGCTTTGCTGCTATGTCAGGGGGTGGTGGATTCGGCAGTGGAGCCGGGTATGGTGGATTCGGTGGGGGCTCTGGTGGGGCTGGAGGCTTTGGTGGATTTGGTGGCCGATCTGGTGGTGGAGCAGGGTTTGGTGGTGGATCAGGGTTTGGTGGTGGAGCAGGGTTTGGTGGGGGAGCAGGGTTTTCTGGGGGCGCACCAGCAAGAATCGAACCCGTTCACGTCGACCCAAACCTCTTGGTTCCTCTGGATTTTACCATTGACCCCAGTATTTCAGAACAAAAAGTACAGGAGCGGGAACAAATCAAGACTCTCAACAACAAATTTGCATCTTTCATTGACAAGGTAAGGCTTGATAAACGATTACTGTTTTTATATTTTTACAAACACAGTCCTGCATTTGGTATTGTTTGCATTCGTTCTATGGTTTTAGTTTAGTAATATTTGGAGTAATTCCTTTTTTTCTGCTTCTATCATGTCAGGTACTGTTTTTTCTGCTGCCAATCATTAAACCCATAGCTGCCTATGCCAGCAAACATTTTTTGGTTGTTGTAGATGCTCTGCCTATACAAAAAACGCATGTGATCATTTTCAAACGTGTGCGTTGGGTCGCAGGTTCGATTCTTGGAGCAACAGAACAAGGTGCTGGAGACCAAATGGAGCCTCCTGCAGGAACAGGGAGGAGCGACGAGCGGATCCCGCAAGAGCAGCATCGAGCCCCTCTTCGAGGCTTATATCGGCAACCTGAGGCGGCAGCTGGAGGCACTGATCGGTGACAAGGGTCGCCTGGATGGGGAGCTGAGAAACATGCAGGGCATGGTGGAAGACTTCAAGAACAAGTAAGTGTGCCGCGCATTGGAGGCAGGCTACCCAGACACACGCAGAGGGCCCCGCATTGAAAATGTCTCGTCATTTCACATTCTAAGCAGTTTCTAATTTTCGAGCACCCACGAATTCAAATTTCCATTATTTCACCCGTCCCATGTGAATAAGATGACAATGGGGCCACAGTACACGGGGCTTTCTTTTCACATGCCATGCTTATCATGTATGTACGCGAGTACAGAATGTAGCGGCTCCATCCTCTTCAGTGGTGACGCAGGACGCTGTTGGCGCTATAACGCAGAAGGGAACCGTGAGGGCGGGTGCAGCACTAAGCGCCCCAGGCCTCCAGCTTTTATTTGAGATACAGGCACATGAACGAGAGAACACGACAGGGTAGAAGGGTGTGAATCCTGCGGGGAACGAGAAAACAAGAATACACTCAAAGATGAATGCACGTCATGCGTTTGCGTTGTGCGTGAGATGGGGCACGTTGTTTCCTTGAAAGCACAGCTGGAGGTACTGGGGCTGTGCTAGGGGTGCACTTTGACTTATTAGCTTATTATGGTTCTTATGAAGTGAGTACCACGGCTCCACTCTTGAGAATTGCAAAAAAAAGTAGTTTTGATAAAGTGGAGGGACATGATGCATTCTGTCATACAGAGGAGTGCTGAGGCTGGAGAGAAGTTTTTCTTATCAGAGGGAAGTTGGTATTAAGGTGTTCAGTGAAGTTTTGAATAATCTACAAAATATTGGTTGAAGGGTGTGCTGGGCGGAATGGGGGAACTCAGGGCCTCTTATGAGCAAGGCATATATTTAACAGTTGGCAAGCCTGGTGCGTATTGCTATATACGTTTATTCGATGGATTATGAGCTTGTGGTTCCTTCTGTGAGAGAAAGGAGTGCTGGACATGGTGAGACATGATGGCTTCTCAGTTGAAGGGTGTGTGATGCAGCTGATGCCTTATGGTTCCTTTCTGTGAGTGAAGGCTGCTGGTTGGGAGAGTTTGGCAAGGTTACTTCTGAGTAGTGAGAAGGGTGTGGTAGAGGGATGTAGCATCTTGTGTGGAAGAAAAGTGTGCTGGGTATGCAGTGAGAAACAGGAGGACTTTTGAGAAAGAGGGTGTGTTGTGGGGAGCTAGGGAAATGTGACGCCATTTGTGAGTGATAACTCTATTGGTAAGATGTGTAATATGTGGTGCCTTCTGTGGGGTAAACAAGCATGAGGTGAGAGATTGGTATGGTGATAAAATGGACGGATGCAGTGATTCTGTGAGAGATGAATTTGTTGAGTGATTTAGAGGGGTGTAGTGTCTTCTGTGAGAGAACAGTGTACGGAACAGTGAATTCTGTGAGGAAGTGGTGTGTGAGGAGAGTGTTATGGTCTGGAGCCTTCTCGGAGATTGTTAGGGCATAGGTTTCTGTGTGAGAGAGGTATGTTGGATGACATACAGGGGCATGGTCCTTTCTATGAGTGATGTTTGTTGAGGACCGAAACATTCCACGAGGAAGTGGTGTGTTGGATAAAGTGTCATGGCTTTGAGCTGTGCTTTTGGACATAGATTTGTAAAAGGGTGTGCCTGTTGGAGGAGAAGAGCATGAACCGTTCTGTGAGAAAATGGTATTTCAGATTAGATGAAGGCACCTATCTACTTTTGTGAAGAAATTATGTTTTGGGTGAAGTTGAACATGCTGGCTGCATACAAGGGAAGGAGTATTCTGGGTGGACTGATAAGATGATGTGTTCCTTTTTTGAAGGATCAGTGATGGGCGGAGTGGATGCGTGCTGTTGTTTATAGTCAGCTATGATTTGTTTTGTGTCTATTTGAGGGAAGGGAGATTTGGTAGTAAGGTGTTTTAGTAGAGTACAAGGGTGCCATTCCTTAATTCAAACAATGGAAAAAAGTGTGCTCAAGGTTTCGTGGAGAAGAGTAATCTGGGAGATAGTATTTAATGATAGTGTTTAGAAGAGTAAAGATGTGTGATTTCTTTTTAGAGAGTTTGAATGGTAAATAGTGAATTTGACACAGTGGAGGATGTGATGCCTTTGTAAAATATGTGGAAGTTGAAATATTGGTAAAGGGACAAAGGGCCTTCATTTAGAGTTTGGAAAATGGGATACTGTGTCAAAAACTTGGCTGATATTCCATCTGCAACATTACATGTGCATTATAGCCTGTGTCGCTTGCAATAAGGCAGATGGGATATCAGCCACATAAGTGACGAAGTAACCCTTCCATCAAACTCTAAATAAGGCCCTAAGTTTGATGACCTGTTTGACAGGATGGTGAAAGGCATATTGGCAGAAATGTAGAGCATGCCATCTGTTGAAATAGACATTTGCAGAATATATTTAGGACTGGTGTCCCTTCTACCCAAGGTGTGTATGAGAGCGTATCTAAAAAAAGAACTGTGTTCTCAACAAAGTTTGCAAATAGTGCTTTCTACTCAATTATAGCTAAATGGATATTTGGGGAGAGCAGTGCCTTCTGTGCAAAGATTGGTCGACATATTTACACATCACTGTGCCCTCTTTGCAAAGGATGAAGATGAGCAATTTGGAATTTGAGGTACCTTATTTATGAAGTTTGTAGATGGGGAATTTTTGTGGAATGAAGAGGTTTCTATGAGAGATTGGTGCAAAGGATTGGTACGACGGTGTATTTAGTGAATGTAGTGACTTTTCTGAGACATTGATGAAGGCCATATCAAGTGAAAAAAAGCACATTTGGTGGAATAGTAATTAAAGGTTAACCTGGGTGTAATGAAGGTGTGTGCCTGGATCTGTATACTAATGTCTGAAGGCATACTGAGAAGGCACACAACCTTCTGTGAGTGAATGGAGGGGATGAAATTAGGGAGAAAGTGCTATTCTGGTAGTCTTGATCTAGTGGAGATAAACTAGTTGTAGCATTTCTTTACTTCTCTAGTCCAGTGTCTCTGTGCTTGGAACTCCAATATGATATATTACGTTTTGATGACTTAAGAGCAGTAGTACCAGTGTCAAGTGATGGCTGATTCTGGTGATCTGTTGAGAAATAGCACTAGGCACATTGATGAGACATTGATATTAGAATGGAAGGTCAATAGATGGATCAGTCAGTATGCTCAAAACAAGTTCTCAAGAAGTTACAAAGACCTGCTTTCCATGACTCATTATAATGCCCCACAGCAATACCTAATTGTACGTTCAGTAGCAATAGCAGTTGTCTAAACCAGTGCTGCTCCAAGCACACATTCTCATATTATATTAATGAATGTTCTTGTATACATTATTATTACTATTGGTGTAATTGTACTTCTCCCTTGATTTGAGCTCTGGCCTGTAACTCTTGACACACGACTTGATTGGCAGGCAATTATCGCATGATAATGCCATCTAGAAGTTTTTTTGTTTAATTTAGATTAGAAACTAGTAGGAATGAAATACATTGCAAAATATATTTGGTCAGTGCCATGCTATTGGCGAACTCCAAAACTATAATTTTCCTTACAGAAGTTATCTAGAGATTTGCAACTTTAGAAAGGGTGGTACTGTGGGGAAGTTTTTTTACATTTATTTGGGGATCAACTGGGCCTGCACATGATTGCAGACAAAGAAGAAGCTGCAGAGAAATTGTGTTAGGCAGTTAAGTTTGTACCCGGTGCTTAAGGAAAGGCATTCTATCTCTGCAAGCAAAACAGCTTCAAGTCACACTTTAAAATGTAAACTAGTGACAGGGGATAAATGTGGCCTAAAATATGTCACTTCACTTCTCTAAAAACAGGTATGAAGAAGAAATCAATAGGCGCACAGCTGCAGAAAATGACTTTGTTGTGCTTAAAAAGGTAAGACACTTTTTTTAAACGATAGAAAAAATAACTTTACTTTTGTTAGTGACTGCAGCATTTGGAATAGGACCACTAACTATGGTGGTGGGAAGTTTTCTTACATTATGTCATTGTCAATATTACTAATTGTAATACCTTTCAGTAAAATGTTAACTTGTTATCTGTAACTGGATCTTAATTTCTGGGTCAATTTTCAGGATGTGGATGCCGCTTACATGAATAAGGTGGAGCTTGAAGCCAGGGTTGATGCATTGACAGATGAGATCAACTTCCTTAGGAGTCTGTATGATGCGGTAATTATAATTTTCATTACCCATGGGCCAATTTTTTTTCCATGCCATGGCACCATTTAGCGTTTCGTAATGTGGCAATGTTCCAAATTCCAAATATTCCACTCAGTGGTAAATATATTTTATCAACTGCGGGTGCAGTCACCATATTTTGCATAGCTGATATTTGTTTATTTATTCATATACTGCCAGAAGTGCAAATGCCCCCAAAAGTATTGTTTGGTAAATCCCTATGTCAATAACAATCAGGCTCAACTTAAACACAAAGTCAGTTTTTTCCCCAAAAAGACAGTTATACCTATAGTGTCAATTTGTCCCCTATTATGTCAACATCCAAACGTTCAGAATTTTTTCAACACAAAAATTAAATAGAAAAAAAGCTGTTCACATAATATTGGAGCGATGTTTGTTTTCATTGAAGTACTTCTTGGTCCGCTTAGGTGCTCTACAATAGTATAAAGATCCCTCCCCTTCATTGACATAGTGGTAAGCAATATAGCACCAATGGTCTTTTACCTCAGCAGAGGCCATTATGGCCCTGGGGCCCAAAGATGCAGTAATGCCCATTGCATGCAACAATTGAGTAAGTAGACTTCCTTTCAGATGAGTGGGTCACAATCCTTCCTTAAGATGATACAGTACAGTCGAGGGAATCATACACAAATCAGGATCTCTCACCTTTTGATATGATGCAAGTGAACTTCCACATCCTTTTTTGCAATATTGTTTTTTTTGTTTTGTTCATTTAACCGATTATGGAAATTTTCAATTTTGGTGTGATAACTCCAGCAGGTTTTCTTCATGCAAACACACTTGTACTGAGATGCCCATGGTTATCCATATTTTCGAGTCCACCTTACATAGGCAACACCCTAATATAGCAAATCCATGAAAATAATTGTACCACTGTTGAATGTCTCCCTGGGCACATTCTAGACTCTTGTTCTGTTTGGTTATGTTTTCTAACTGGAGACACAGTTTCAATACACTGACCTAATTTCTAGGATTCCAACTTTACTCAAAAGGAAGGTTAGGAATTAAAAGAGGAGATATATAACTCATATATATATAACTCAGAACTCTGGTGTTATTTTGCAGGAACTCGCTCAGGTGCAAGGAGACGTTGCTGACACTGCAGTCATTCTCTCAATGGACAACAATCGTGCCCTGGATCTGAACAGCATCATTGCTGAAGTCAAATCTCAGTATGAGGACATTGCAAGAAGGAGCAAAGAGGACGCTGAACGAGCTTTCCAACAAAAGGTGAGAATTGTAGAAGAAGTACCTCAGAAAGGACAGTTGGAACTCAGTTACATTCTTTCCATTCCTGTTTTTAAAAAGGCCTTGACTAGTGCAGGGAGGGGTCACAAGTACCAAAAGTTCTGTTTGTGTTAGATATGATGACAGAGGGCACCCAAGATATGTGGGGCTTGAGAGGTAATCAGTTATGTGGATGATTATCAGATCCACACTGTCTGTGTGTGGTCACAGATGTGACACAGACTAAGGCCCAGATTTACTACAGCTTTGTCCGGTGGTAAAGTCACGCAAAGTAAAGCTTTGGTATATATTTTCTAGCACTAAAAGTATGATCTGCTAAAAAGATGCTCTTTTTTCAGTGCATAAAGTCCTTTGCATATAAACTATGCTATTGGCTTGATTCACTCCTTGTCATTGTTATTACGTTATGATCTAAGATCACTCGTATGTAGCTATCGCACTAGCATTATTCACAACAACAGAATGTGGAAATACGCTTAAAAATGGGTAAGCTGATTAATGTGTTGAGTTTGATGTTGTATTCTAAAGAGTACATATTGCACTTCTGAATTTACTTCTTTTAAACTAAAAGTGTAATTTCCCAGTAGGAGTTGTAGAAAGAAACAGTGCTCCTCAGAACACGTTTACCTCCTACTGTTAGGACTGGTTTTGCCAGCTTTGAGGCTAAAGATTGCAATGGAGCACCAGAGGTTGCATGGAGCAAGTCTGGAGTCACAACTGTGACCTCTAACAGCCACTAGATGATGTCTATGGTATTACTGTAGGAAATCGAACCTTATCTGTGCCTTTAGCATCTGGGAAAAAGGTGGCTTAGACTTTTATCAAAATGTGATTCTTGAACAAAGGAATATAAAATTAAATACACTGTTCCATATTTCGGCTAAAGATTGAGCAACCACACATCTACCATGGCATTACAAAGTGTTTTTCAGCACACTCCCGAGTGTCTTGAAAATCCCACTTCTCTATTGTTACGGATTGGGAATAGTTTGCAAGATCACCTTTATCACTTCAACTAGTCCAATAGTCTTTTTTCCAATTGTGTTGACCCAAGCTTCCTTTATTGTATTTCCTATAACTCAATATCAAATATTCATTGTAAGTAGCATCAATTATTTTATGGTATCAGAAACATAAACTCCGATAACCCTCGTTCATACTTCTGCAGGAAGCATTTTTATTTATCGCTTCTTTTTTCCTGTCTGTTAGTTTGATGAGATGAAGTTGAATGCTGACGCACAAGGAGGCAACCTCAAGTCCACCAAGAACGAGATCTCTGAACTGAACCGCATGATCCAGAGACTGAAGGCTGAGATTGAAAATGTGAAAAAACAGGTGCGTCCATTCTCTTCATACAAAATTCATCACATGAATCCAAATATACCTTGTAATGGCAACATTGAAGCTAACTGCCCCATTTGACTTCCATACACAGTGCGCCAATCTCCAGACTGCCATTGCCGAGGCTGAGGAGAGGGGCGAGCTTGCTTTGAATGATGCAAGAATGAAGCTCAGTGAGCTGGAAGCCGCCTTGCAGAAGGCCAAGGAGGACATGGCGCGCCAGCTGCGAGAGTACCAGGAGCTGATGAATGTTAAACTGGCTCTGGACATTGAGATCGCCACCTACAGGACCCTGCTGGAAGGAGAGGAGGGCAGGTGGGTGTTACATACAGTGTATGAGAGAATTCTGTACTTGTGGGGCCCAGGAAAGTTGCTGATAGTCAAAGAGTTCATTTTCAGCAGTTGTTCTTCGGGATGAGATGTGAGCACACAATGATCAGTCAAATCATAAAGCAAAGCCAGGAATGTTCAAGCAAGGCATTACCCGGATGTGCTTTTAAAATGTATGATATATCTTCCATAGAGACACAACTAACTTACCAGTCTCAAGTGTGGTACGTAATGAGATGCAAGTCCAAGGTAGCAGGTAGCCTGGCACCCCAGATGTGTTACCCTTTAGATCCAAGGATCCAGTATTCCCATCCCAGCATTCTGCAGCTACTGGAGATGACACCATGATGGGGACTCAGGGCTGCAGTCAGCCTGATACTCAAAAAGATAACACCACAATGAAGGAAACGCTGCATGCAGGGTGCTGTTCAGAGATATAAATTTATTTCCCAGGAATAATTCTGGCATAACTAGCACTTGTTGCCTAGCTCATGTCTGAATTGAAGCTTTGAGAGTGCTACACATGGTACATGTTCATTTTGCTTATTCCACATTCACGTAGATTGTTTTTATCAATGTGTTAGGAGTAACTGTGGAATGGAGAATGCACATCCCATGTTCTGCATCTTTCTGCATGGATAGTACTTTACTAGTATATATGTACCTATTGGCTTTATCAGAACCAGGGCATTTGAGTGGGCAAAGTAGGGCATCAATGCTGGATTGATGCTTTTATTGGAATGCCATCTGCCTAAAATGGATGTCTCCCTCCACTCACACGTTGTTATTAAGAATTATATTTATTTGATACAGTATGAGTCTCTAAGCTTCTGAGGATTTTGGTTTTATTCACAGTCAGTATTTAGGGCAAATCTAAGCCAGGCTACAGATGTCATGCATTATCAGCCAAGCACAGAGAATTCACTGCTTCAAGACGCTTGTTACTCACAAACAAAACATTAAGACACAAGAACAGTACCATCCATCTAGTTGAGTAGGCATACAACCCAGGCATATTACTACTACTACTACTACTACTACTACTACTACTATTAATAATAATAATAATAATTAAAAAAAACAACAACACCTCCCTAAGCAGCAACAACTTTCAGACACGTCACAACATAGGAAATCCGGGACGTTAAGTGGCCTGGCACGCCCAGGCGTATTACTGCAAAAACACAAGTAATCCAACCTTTGTGGATGCCGTGGCTCACAGACATGTTCAGAGACTGACAGAGGCAGTCAAGGAGTAAGATATAGTGGCATGGTCAGGCATACTACCGCAGGCACGAGTAACAGAGTTTGTGTACAGCCTGTCACTCGCGGACATTTTCCCAGACAGACACAGGCAAACTAGGATCTCTGGAAACATTACAACCCAGTTGTAATGTTATTCGGATAAAAAGTCTCAAACCATCAAGCAGCCTCACAATCTTGGTACCATCCAAGGAATTTAATGCACCCAACAACCGTTTTTAGAGAAGGCGCTACCATAAAGACATAGCAAATATCAATACCAACTAGTTTATTCTTCAAAGGAATGCCATCGAGCATACACAGTGGCAACGAGAGCCATGGGACCTACCGACAGTGTAGGAGGTGCAGTGGGCTCAAGTCCTAAATGTGGCTGTCTTTTACAACTCAACCTGCGCTTACTGGAGCCCAATTTCCTAACTTGCATTAGGGCCCACGGCACCGTTGCTACGCCACTGCTGACAACCAGTTTCAATTTATGTGTCCCTTTGTAGCATTATGTAGCATTAAGCTTGACCTATCCCACATTACATCCTCTAACAATGTTATCCTCTATGACCTGATGGTAAGAGGGCTGTTCCACCTAGTAAGTCCCTCACATAGGTTTAAAGATTTCTGATACGGTTCTTTATAGGTACGTTATTCGATAGGGGCATAGATGAAATACACAAACCAATATGATTCTTCATGCAAATGATCTTACAGTGACATCTGAAACCTAAAATCACAGAGTGGAGGAATATTAGAGCCACATAAAGCTTGTTCTGGCATTTTAATTTATGGTGCAGTTTTTGACACATTCTGCACAAATAATTAGTCTTAGTCATTTCTCAATCATGATCTTACAAAGCCTTTTATCGATAAGGATATAGCAACTTTATGATGGTAGTTCTACTATTTATATTATAAATTCTGCATGCTTCCAGCAAATTACAACTTCATTGGTGTACATGTTTAAAATGATGTGGAGTATGCACCAGGATATATGTTAATTTGTTCTTCTCGCTTATATCACACATTTCTTCTTTTTCATTACAGAATGGATGGTGCAATTCAAAGTCAAGTCACCATGAGTAAGTAACCAAAATATTCTGGTTGTTCAATAATATTTGGTATTGTGGAAGATTGCATCATGTATTACAAACACCATCGCTACTCGTGAGAATTCCTTGAACTATGTCAAAAACACGACTTGACTTTTATTGAATACAATCGGGGTCTCGATATGCTTTCCAAAAAAATATTAGTGGAGACCACTAAAAGCCTCTCTCTGCTTTTTCTCCGATCCTTGGGTTGTTAGTTCATATTAGCCTGTTCTCTTGTGAGTAGAGTAAACGTCATTGCCACTAGCGTCCTAGGTACTTGTACATTACTGCGCTGCAGTTTGGGAACCAGACATTCTTATTTGGGTCTTGACCCTCCAAAGGGTAGTGTGGCCGAGCAAGCTTATTCTGTGACTCTTGTTCGAAGGCGTGAGGGAATGCACCTAGTATAACCCAATGCTCTTGCTGAAAGTAAGTGAAAAAAGTGTGCAATAAAAGAATTGGAGACAGAGAACCACATGTGGGAAGGAGCCTAGTAATCCCAGGATCTGCATGTGTTCACCGTGCTGGGATCAATAACTGGTGATGGCAGGTAACAGGAGTGGAAATGGAGCAAGTGTTGGTAACTCTGGCCAAGTTATCTCCTCAACAAGTGACAAGTCATCTCGTAATGAGTCCTTGGAGTGATGAGAGTCTGGAACTCAGGTAGTATAGGGCATAAAAATAGCACTCAGTAAAATATACTATTCAGTCACATACAGTAAAAAATGAAGACAAATACATTGCCCAAAGGCCCTAGCATCTTAATGGACTGGGAGATAGCCGCAGTCCATGAAGATGGTCCTTACATAGTAAGATAATATAGTTTGCAACAGCATATGACTCTTTGAAATAGGGTGAACTGATGGAAGAAAGACTGTGACTTAGCAGCTGTCCTCCGAAAGCTTTCAGCCTCGGTCATTTTTCTAGAACTGTGTTTACCCTCTTCAGCCAGTCAGTCAAAATTATCTTTAATCGGTTAATTAAAGCCATAAAAGACCCTCTCCTGTCAATGGAACAAAGTTATCAGAGAAAAGTATATAAATCTATCAGATATACTATGAATCACTAGGTCTGCCCTGTTGATGTGTGTCCCTACGATGGGACCAGAACTAGAAAACTTTGGTCTCAGCCTTGGAGTACACATCAGCATGGCATGCCAAAGGGAATTCATGGAACTGGCTATTAAGAGTCAGTTCTTATGCTTATAAGCAGTGCTTTAAATACGTTGGCACTGTCAAGTAATGAGCACCTGAATTTCTTTATTTAGAGAGGGAGACTGCCTGCATTTTTCAACAAATGTGAAATACTTTTAATTGGAGAGTACTTGCAGTCCTCAGAAGCAAGAAGATACTCTGGTATAGGGTATCAGTACTTCTGTTTTTCCATTTCAAGCACTGCATATAAGTTGGGAAATCAGAACCAATTAAAATGTGTGATGCATTCAAATATGATAATGCTGGCCACTAAGCCTTGTCACAACTTAAAATGAGACTAGACAGTTACCAAAAGGGTGAAGGCAATGTTTGCTTGAAGAGAGAAAGCCCAGATTCTTAATGGGATGTCTCTGAATGGATTCATGCTTTTAGATTTAAACTCGGGGTGGGGGGGCGCTGGCCACCAAGATGTGGATTGAGCGCCACACAACTCAGACAGCCGAGGATAAAGTGCATGTCATCCATTTCCAGAAAGGGTTGAATGCAGGTCTGCCTGGGCAGTCAAACTGGTTCAGGTCTGTCTTTTGTTTTGTGGCAGGGCTCTGCCCTTGATGCTTTCTTCTAGAATTTAGACAATGGTGAAACTGCTAAGCGACCGTAAAGGTACAGCCCAAGGCTGCTCCGAGGTCAAGGAAGGCAGGTTTGCTTTATCTCTGTTCAGGGAATCACCTTTTAGGTATAGGAGTGATGTGTCCTTGTAGAGGAAACTAGTCAGACTTGAAAATGTGCCCATGTGTCTTTCTGAGAGGGAAGTTAATAGCTGGGGTATGAGATGATTTGTGCAACTGGTTCAAATAAAATATTAAGTATATATTATGTGACAAAATAAGCCAAAATGGTGTAAAACACCCTCTAACAAGTAATTGAGCGGAAACAAATCATACATTTGATGTAAATGCTCGTCAGTGGCAGGGAGCTTTGCATGAATATGGGTTGTCCCACTCAAGCCATCCACTACCTGCATGGACAGTGGTCAAAGGTGCACTGCAGTCATCAGCAAGCAGGCCCACCTTCATCAAGTGGCCCTCCAAGGGGATTTCCCTACAGAAACGTTTGAACACAAATAGATCAAATAGTGCATTTTCCAGTCCAAATTTCAGTTAAATCAATAGTTCAATTGGTCTTGAGATTTGAACACATCCTCAATGATGTGCCTCAGATGTAAGACTTTGGGAGTACTATGAGTTAAAGAAACATCAGTTGTGTTACCGCCTTTCCCTTGTGTCATCAGACATGCACCTAGTGACCAAGCACATCTAAGCATTCAGTAAAAAGATGAAGAAACGCTGTCTGGTTGGGGCTGTTTACATGGCAGGAAAGGGATCCAGTTCAGAACGTTCATGGTCACTTTTTGTTTTGCTTTTTGCAGCGATGGTCAGTGGAGCCTCAGGCTCCGGGGGCGGACAAGGACAGAGCTTTGGAGGCGGAAGCGGCTTTGGAGGCGGAAGCGGTTTTGGCGGAAGCGGTTTTGGAGGCGGAAGCGGTTTTGGAGGTGGCAGTTTTGGAGGCGGAAGCAGTTTTGGAAGCGGGCAAGCTCAGAGCTTTGGAGCAGGCTCTAGTTTCGGAGGCGCTGCTGGAGGAGGAAGCAGTTTCGGGGCAAGCGATGGAAGGAAATCGGCAATTATTCAAACAACCTCCCACCGCGTTTCAAGCGTCCGTCGTTAGAAGCCGTTACATCTGAAGGGAAGAGTTTCTCATAATGCTGGAAGTAGCATTGCTTACCCAATGGTACACATGCAAGAGTCTCTGGTGTCCCAGGCAAAGTCTAGAAAGCATTATTAGAAATCTCACTTCATTATACATTTGCTTGTATGATATGGGTTTCAAGACGTCTGTCCAGTGATTCTGAAATGTTTCCTAAAATGCTAGAGCACTATTTCGGCCACGTTGTACATAAGCATCCTCAAAAAGTCTATTCACTACTCCGAGTGCTTGCGAAAAGAAGCATTCTTCTAAGATAGACACTGCCTCGGTGCAATGTGAGATGCACACCCTACGTTCTGTAATATCAAGCCACCGGCAAATTATATTGGAACTCTCAGTACTCCACTTTCTGCACTTTCTGTCTCTTGCTTTCTGCTGTAGCTCTTACAGTTCCCACAGTTTGGGACTTCGGCGTCTCACTCTCTACTCACGGGTTCACTGTGCTTGATGAAACATCAACCACGAAACGCTTTATGTTATAAACGGATGTGGAAATACCCGGTACTTTCACGGAAGTCAAATAACCTCATCTCACCTGGGGTTAGTGAAAGTACAAATCCATGTTAAAGCTGGTCCTTTCCAAAGAATCCTCCCGCATTATGTGTTCCGAACCCGCACGGTATGCCTATGCAATGAGGCAAATGCATGTACTGTCAATGTAGTTCTCATTCTTTAACAGTGAACGCACTGCCATGAACGGAGATGTGCCTAGAGTGAAAATGCATCAATTTGTGATTGTTTTTCTCTGAAGGTATTAAATAAAGGTCCACAAACGAGTGTCTGACTGCTTTGTGGTTGCAATGTGTTAATCCTTTCGTGTGTTTAACCTATCCTTATAAATTAGCTAACGGACATTGCATGTTCTCTTTTGTGCGACTTATTTTCAGTATGTGTTTGGCTTGGTGAAGTGATCCTGGTAAGCAGACAATCATGGGACTGGCTCTGAAATCTCTGTCACTTTCGGGGCTGTAGTGTACCCGCAACATGGGTTGATTTTGTTAGACTGACAGTCAGAAAATGAGTTCCAGTAGTGACAGGAATGTCTTTCCCATCGCATTAATAGCACTAACAACAAGGCAACAACAGCACAACTTGTGGCTGGAGACAGATTCTCACCTCTTTCAGCTCTGAATTCAGCAAACATAGGGAGGGGAGTAACTGACTGTGCCTAGTGCTCCGAGCGCCATAAGCCACAGCCCCTGCGCCTTCTCACAGATAATCTCAATTCAACAAGGGAGATAAAGAAGCAGCACTTACAGCCTTTGTAGCAACATAAGAGGATCCTATTTAGTAAAGTTCTCTTCAGTGAAGGGCAGGAGGAATGCCACAGGGCAAAAAGACACCGCCTCCCTCATGCAGCAAGGCCAATGCTCGCTCTTCAGACATCTTTCCCAGTGATGGATGAGGGATAGTGAATTTGGTCACATAAACCAGACATTTACATTTAGGGGCGGATATGAAAGGTCCTAGCACCTCCGTGCTCCACAATAGCGTTTTTTTTTTTTACTCTAATGTGGCTCATTGAGACAAAAATCGCAGTGCCATATTTACAAAGTGGCGCAATGCATGCATTGTACCAATTTATGACCCCTTGCTCCACATTATGCCTGTGCCAGGCATAATGTGTGCAAGGGGGGTGTTCCGCTGTTAGGAGGCCCACAGAAATGGCACAATGAAATCTACAAGATTTTGTTGCGCCATTTTGGCGTAATGTATAATGCCTGCTCAAAGCAGGCGTTAAAAGGATGCACCCATTGAAATCAATGGGCCTCCTTACACTTTGCTCCACTAGCGTCAAACATGAACTTTGATTTTTAACTTTATCAGTGGTAACCACTTAATAAAATTAAAACTTTTGGGTACACCACTAGGCATTTTTAACTCACCAGGATCCCAGTCCATATCCAGCTTATATTATTTCTCAACTCCCGACTAAGGTTGATTCCATCTAGGTGGTACTTACCTACTTGGATTTCAAGAGGACACCGATGTTGAAGCATGCCATGATGAGCAGTGGGTGAGGTGTTCACTTCCAGTACTTTGTTATATCTACGGTATAGTTGTACGACAGGAAAAGCTTTTTCAGTGATGTAATATCTGCATACCTTTGGCTTAGTGATACCACTTAAATTGTCAGCCTCTTCTTTGAATGGTCTTTAATACAATCTTTTCGGGTGATTTGGAAGTCCATGTCAGCAACTGAAATTCTCTTCAGTTTCTGAAACCAGAGACATGCCAGTCACATTTTGTGATCATCTTGGCACCACTTAGTGTCCTTGAGGGATCCTGAAAAGGATATTTTGAAAAGCTGGGGACTTCACTTTACACTGCATCACTATCTCTACCTGACATATGATAAAGCATTGTATAGGTTGTAGTGACTTACTAATTATCTGTACTAATCACCTTATAGAGTATAGGTCAATAAGGTCTAACAATACTTGGTTTTGTGCATATTGTTGTAGTGACATGATAGAGCTAACGCAGACTATTTGTATGGAACAATACCTTTACAAATTCAAATCAGCCAGAATAATGTGGTAAACTCAAGTTTTACATTGAAATCTCCGTGACATGTGATTGTTATACTAACCCCCTTTTACCAGCAGGTCACTGAGCGACCATGCTAAGTATCATGTTACTAATTGTTGTCATCAAACAACAGGTTAGCAATCACCAAGCCCAGCAATTGATTGCCATGTCTGCCACAACGCACACAAGTAATCTATCCAGTCACATAGACAGTATAACGCTAGGAAGAGGCAAATGGCCATCTACATGCCTGGGAGCCTTGGGTGCTCCAAAGATATTCCTGCCAATAAGTCATCAGCTGAGTCTGCTGGGCGTCACCAGGTATGCAGGGAAGTGTTACGTAGCGCAGCAGATCTGAGAACAAGTGCAACCTAATATTCTCACTAACCTCTGTGACAAAGGGCTTTCCTGTTCTGAGATAGTCACTTAAAATCCCAGCTGGTTCTTCAGATTCTTGACATATGCTATGATGGCTTAAACCTGGTTTTACCGGTAGCCAAGTTACAGTCTGTGCTTGATGGGGGAAGGGTTTAAGCATTCATTCATTCATTCATTCATGTAATACAGTAATATTGTACATATTAGCGTCAAAGTGATTATTAATAGGGATCGAAAACAATGCTTCAGTAATCAGTTCCAGGAGAAGGAGAAGAAGGTCCATTGAGGGTTACCAATAAAACGATCAATTCATATCAACAGATTTGCAAATTATATGTCATTTTGGGTATATGGAACCCTCTTTTTTATTTTCAGCAGTGGGTTGAAAATCTCAGAACAGAGGTAAACCTTTCAGAGTCCGAAATAGGACAAGTTGGAAAAGACTCAAAGTAATGAAAATTGCCATTAGGTAATCAGATCCTTAGCTTCTAAAATAATTCGATTACGATCCTTCATTGAGAGTGTGCAGTATTAATGTGGAAACAATTAATTTCAGTGTAATACCACTGCATATGAGACAAAAGCACTTCTGTAAATAGAAGCAGCCGTATTTAATTGACCACAGTAACCACTTAAGTGTTGAAGGTGAACGTCAGCTTGGAAAACGTCTTTGCTCCTCAGTAGAATTTACAGAGAATTTTCAATGGTTAAAAGACAGAAACTAGATTACAAGGCAGCGAGGGGCTCCACAATGAACACATTGTAATGAAAGGAGACATTAATAAGAATGATGCATCCTCACAGAAATGATGAGCACAAATTAGAAGCAAACCCTGGCTAGATGACTTTGAGGACAAATGGTCACATGAAAATGTTAGAAAACACCTGACGAAAACAGCCCATTAATGTATGGCCTTTGAATCTAACAAGGCTTGTCTAGGCAAACAGTATAATAATGCACATGCAAGGTTCCAACAGCAAGGTGAATGAGGATTTCCCTGTTTTCATAAAACCTACGTATATACTTGTAACTATGCCACACTATGTTGCAAAAGAATGGGGTTTTCGTTTTTTATGCATCTGCAAAATAAAAGTATTGGGCCTTATTCAAGAAGGGAATTTCACGTGCCACACTCACCGCACACTTCAATTTCTGCCAACACCAGGGCAGAAATCTCCACCCTGAAGGTAGTCTCAATTTCCGGATGTAAATATCACCATTTTGATTAAGATTAAAAGCCCCACCATTTTACATGAGGAGCCATAGACACGTATGGATGAAATTAAGACCATAAAGTGACAGTCATGTTTTCAGTCATGTGCCTTTAGGCTGAGTTCGCACCAGTGGAGGCAGAAATCTCCGCTTACATGGAACACTCTGAGTTGAAAAGAAAGGAAATCACCATTCAGCTGACCAAGATCACTCATACTTGATAAACATTAACCCCAAATGTACAAAAATACAGCCCACACTCTAGGCTCTGCCCTATTCTCCTTGAACTGAGTGCCTTTCTGGACGCCACACACCAGCCCACCTCATTCAAGAGGAAGAAGCACCTCACAGAGGAGCAGGCGGACACTGAACGTTGTTCTATATCGCTAGAGTAAATGACATGGTCTCATCCATACACTTTCATTGGAGCAGTAAAGAGGGCTACGTAGTACTACATTTAATAATGGTACACTACGCATTTGCACACGTGAACAATATTAATTAAAAAAAAAAAATCTTTTATACTAACATTAAGTAATTGAAATCTCATATTTAGCTTCAAAATATTAACAATCATTAGATACAAACAAAACACTTTTATAGCACATCAACACACAGAGTTATGAACTTAATATCCTCCTGATGTTAAGGTTCCAAGTTGTAAAGTCCATTTCTCAACATAACTAAAGTCCATTATGAATTCCACTCCAAAGTCCCAAAATATTATTCCATAAGTCCAGTATGATCCTTTCTACACTGGTTCGTCCCAAAAGTTACCAATTCAATCCATTGTCGTCAACACGTGTTTCATCCGGGGAGTGCCCCTGGATTTCATCAGGATCTCCTGTAATAACATTTCCATGATTAATGTTACAGTATATGACTACTTAGTAACATTCCTGATTACATACCGATGATAATGTGATATAGTGAACTATTTGACAGTGGGAACCACGTTTACCGAATAATATGTGTCACCATTACTCGTGAAACAAATCCATATTAACAATCCAAAAGCAAAACAATAAATGCTGTGTAGTTATTCAATCTATGTGTAAAAATATTTTTTCTATAGGTTACATTGTGTTATGGTTTAGAGGTCAGGGTATCACCTTATAATAAATGCATTTAGTGTTAGGGAGGAGTCGCCCTGCTAGTACAGACCTAATTAGGGTATATTGCACAATTTGGAACACATATTTGAGAAGGCACGTTTATTGTGTCCCTCACTAGTTTAATATCATGATATACGAGGGACAGACAAGATTGGTTCCTATATATAGCATCTATTAAAGACACAGATTTAGTTTAGTGATATTTGTTCATCAGAACTAGGAAGTATAAATATAGATATCAGCGTGCAGCCCCCGACGGTGAATAATATAGTCCGCTTTCGATCTCTACTATTTCGGAAGTAGAGACGCGAGTTTGTTTAGTCCGCTCTCTCTTTCTATTATAAAGAGGGACACTTAAATAGATCGAGGACACAGAGCCTCGGTTTTAATACACAAGAGCGCACTCGCTCGGGTCGAGTCTTACTAGCTGGTAAGACAGTATCATGTTGGGGAAACTGCAAAGTCTCTGGCACAATATCATGTGGAGGACTATAGTAAAGAGGAAGGATTTTGTAATGTGATATTTTCGAATGATTTTCACAGGAATAGAGAGGTCACTAATACGTACTTGGATGCAAGTTGAGGATATTGATAATTTGGTGAGTTAAATACATGTGGATGTAACAGCAATAATAATCTGTAAAAGTTCTAGTGGGAGAATTTAGCATTTAATATATATGACAACTTACCTGTGTTTCAGCTGGATATACTAAAGACTTTGGAATTACAGGGAGCATTAATAAGCATATTAACAACTTGATTAAAAATTGAAGGTATGGTGTATTTGAGACATTTGATTATATAATTGGGTCTACAAGGGAGTGTATTTGGGTTTTTAGAAATGCACCACGATCATGGTGATTTGTTCTTGGGATTTGCATGTATATACACATAGATTTAATAACTACACAGCATTTATTGTTTTGCTTTTGGATTGTTAATATGGATTTGTTTCACGAGTAATGGGGACACATATTATTCGGTAAACATGGTTCCCACTGTCAAATAGTTCACTATATCACATTATCATCGGTATGTAATCAGGAATGTTACTTAGTAGTCATATACTGTAACATTAATCATGGAAATGTTATTATAGGAGGTCCTGATGAAATCCAGGGGCACTCCCCGGATGAAACACGTGTTGACGACGATGGATTGAATTGGTAACTTTTGGGATGAACCAGTGTAGAAAGGATCATACTGGACTTATGGAATAATATTTTGGGACTTTGGAGTGGAATTCATAATGGACTTTAGTTATGTTGAGAAATGGACTATACAACTTGGAACCTTAACATCAGGAGGATATTAAGTTCATAACTCTGTGTGTTGATGTGCTATGAAATTGTTTTGTTGGAATCTAATGATTGTTAATATTTTGAAGCTAAATATGAGATTTCAATTACTTAATGTTATTATACAAAATATATATATTTTTTGTATTAATATTGTTCATGTGTGCAAATGCGTAGTGTGTAATTTGGATAACGTTTAGTTATCGTTTTTGGGGGATATAGAGGGTGTAACCCCAGTCTTTTGCACCGTGTATTACACCACAATTTATTTCAACGGGTTTAAGAGTAGGAGCGCCTAATACTCACTAATCACCCCCCTAATTGATATTTAATAATGGTAATAAATACATAATAAACTCGCCACACCTGCATATATACTATAAATTAGTTGACAACAACACATTTCAAAAATGAGTTGTGTCTGGCTCAAACATAGAAAACCACTACAATTCTCTAGTTATGACTATCCACCCACCATTTTGTTCTGATGATAGCTCACTTCTGTGCATTTGTACCATTGGCAAACTGTTGTTATGAGCATGACAGACCTTTGGCCGTGTGCAACAGGAGTTGGGTGCAGTGCTTACTTTGTAAAGGAAAGAACATCAGTGCCCACAAATCTGCACAGGAGCCCACAGCCATGTAATTAAATGTCTGTGCGCCAAATATCAAAGCTTCTAGTCTTAAATCCAGCTCATGCCTCTTTAGTCCACTAGCAGACTCTCCTTGCTCCATTAGCTCACCCTTGCAGGCTCTTGCTTTCTCCCTTTCTGACAAATTTGGTTTCTTTTTCTTCCTCCTTCTTTCCAACCTGTGTGTTTTTCTCTGTCCTGTGCTTGGTAAATATCTGATGTGGAAAAATAAGTGTAGGTCCCCAAAAATAAGTGCTGGTGGTCCCCACCAGCAACCACAGACTCAAATTAAGCCGTGGTTGTGTGCAGGGTCTTGCCGCCAGCCAGAATTGGCAGCACTCCTGCAGTTTCCACACCTCTTGGTCACTACCATGTGTGCAATCAAAGTGTTCCCCCTTGCCAGTGGAACTTCTGTTTACTGTTCACATTTTCACAAATCCTAATTTATTTGCAAATCATTCACAAAATGGCTGTTGAATCTGGCACCAAAGACGCAACTTGAGAGATTACGATTGCTTTCTCATGTACAAATAGCCGTTTTTTTTCTGGCCTAGGACTTGTGTTTTCCACACCTCTGGATACCCCTCAGCAATCCTCTGGTTCCCACACCTCTGAGGGCGGTCCCCTATGAATATGGAAAAATGTTTTCCACAGCTCAAAAATTGCAAATCCAAATTGATTCTTGTTTTCAGGATGGGGGTAAAAACATTTTCAGAGCCCTTCTCCAGCGTATCATATGTGTAAAAAAATCAAAATGTGATTGACAGGAGACAGAAATCATGATTTATGTTTTTAAAATGGAACATGTATACAAAAGTAGTAAGCCTTTAAAGCCCACACAACAACTTTTTCAACATTTGTATCTCAAAAACTACTGAACAGATTTACTCCAAACCAACAAAAGCACCAGTTCTGAGTGAAGGTCTACTTTTATGATAAGTTTGGTGGAAATCTATTCAGAAGTTTGAACTGTAGGCACAATCAAATTTTCCATGGAAACTAAAATGAGCAAACATCTTTTTTCACCCCACCTTAACTTTCTTTACCTTACACTGCTCTGCCTGAAAGTTGGCATGCCAGACCTGAGCTGACTACACCACAAATGTAGTGAATATCTGTCAATGAGGTCAAGAGATGCAGGCAAAATGAAAAAATACCTTTTCAAATGAAATTGGGAAGAGAAAGTCAACACCATTACAGTTTCCTGCTTACACACTGTTAGAAATGGGGTTTTTGGTTGGCAGTCAGGTTACCCCCTGTCCAAGCAAAAGCCCTCACTCTAGTCAGGGTAAGTCACACACAATCCAAGATTATCCTGTGCCCACCCTTTGGTAGCTTGGCACGAGCAGTCAGGCTTAACTTATAAGGCAATGTGGAAAGTATTTGTGCAATAAATCATACAATACCACCATATAGCACCACAAAAATACACCACACAGTGTTTAGAAAAATATATAATATTTATCAGGATAATTGTAGGTCAAAACGAATAAAGTTGCAATGTGAATTTGTAGAGATATCACTGAAAAGTGATATAAAGTGTCTTAAGTCTTTAAAAAGCAAACAAAGTCTCTTTCAAGCACAAAGTACCTGGTTTGGAGTGGAAAATCTCCTCAGAGGGCCACAGAAGAAGAGATACGTGGAAAAAGGGGGTGTGCGTTGATTTCTCCCCAGGACACACGGACTTGCATCGTTATTTTTCACGCGGGGAAGTCGTGCGTCGTTTTCCGGCGCGCGGACAGTCTCTTTCTGTGGATCGCAGGGATTACCAGATGTCCCGGGTCTGTGCGTGGATTTTCCTGCTTGTTTTCCGGCTGCGCGTCGTTCTGCGGGGCTGCGCGTCAAAATTTCGATCTCACGGCAGGCGTCACGTCGATTTCTCCTCTGGAGGTCGGGCGGCGTTGTCCTTGCGAAGCCGTGCGTCGAAGTTCCGGTCGTCCCGAAGGCGTCGCGCCGATCAGCGTCGGTGTGCAACGTTTTTCTCGCCGCGGAACAACCTGTGCGTCGAATATTTCGGCGCACGGAGCATCGAAGTGAAAAAGAGAAGTCTTTTTGGTCCTGAGACTTCAGGGAACAGGAGGCAAGCTCTATCCAAGCCCTTGGAGAGCACTTTCACAGCCAGACAAGAGTTCAGCAAGGCAGCAGGCCAACAGTAAGGCAGCAGTCCTTTGTAGAAAGCAGACCGGTGAGTCCTTTGAGCAGCCAGGCAGTTCTCCTTGGCAGGATGTAGTTTCTGGTTCATGTTTCTTCTCCAGCAAGTGTCTGATGAGGTAGGGCAGAGGCCCTGTTTTATACCCAAATGTGCCTTTGAAGTGGGGGAGACTCCAAAGAGTGGCTAAGAAGTGCACAAGGTCCCCTTTCAGTTCAATCCTGTCTGCCAGGGTCCCAGTAGGGGGTGTGGCAGTCCTTTGTGTGAGAGCAGGCCCTCCACCCTCCCAGCCCAGGAAGACCCATTCAAAATGCAGATGTATGCAAGTGAGGCTGAGTACCCTGTGTTTGGGGTGTGTCTGAGTGAATGCACAAGGAGCTGTCAACTAAGCCCAGCCAGACGTGGATTGTAAGGCACAGAAAGATTTAAGTGCAAGGAAATGCTCACTTTCTAAAAGTGGCATTTCTAGAATAGTAATATTAAATCCAACTTCACCAGTCACCAGGATTTTATATTACCATTCTGGCCATACTAAATATGAGCTTCCTACTCCTTTCAGATCAGCAGCTACCACTTCAATACTGTATGAGGGCAGCCCCAATGTTAGCCTATGAAGGGAGCAGGCCTCACAGTAGTGCAAAAACGAATTTAGGAGTTTTACACTACCAGGACATGTAAACTACACAGGTACATGTCCTGCCTTTCACCCACACAGCACCCTGCTCTAGGGGTTACCTAGGGCACACATTAGCGGTGACTTATATGTGGAGAAAGGGGAGGTTTAGGCTTGGCAAGTACTTTTAAATGCCAAGTCGAGGTGACAGTGAAACTGCACACATAGGCCTTGCAGTTGCAGGCCTGAGACAAGGAAAAGGGGCTACTTAAGTGGTTGGCACAACCAGTGCTGCAGGCCCACTAGTAGCATTTAATCTATAGGCCCTAGGCACATAGAGTGCACATTACTAGGGGCTTATAAGTAAATTAAATAGTCCAATCAGGTATGATTCAAGGTTACCATGTTTTAAGGGAGAGAGCATATGCACTTTAGCACTGGTTAGCAGTGGTTAAGTGCACAGAGTCTAAAAGCCAGCAAAAACAGTATCCAAAAAGTGGAGGGAGGCAGGCAAAAAGTTAGGGGTGACCACCCTAAGGCTGTCAGGTCTAACACACACCCTAAAGGTATTGAGTAAGATCTTCCAATGGTTCCTAAGCAACACTAGAAAAACTGTCACCCTCACCCTTGTTGCCAGAAGGCTGGACTATTGGAACACCTTTTACACCAGAATCAGCAAGCATTTCACCTGAAGACTACAAACCATCCAGAACATGGCAGTCAAATCCATCCTCACATTCCGTGCAGGACTCACACCTCATCACACCTCAGAGAGCTCTGCTACCTCCCAATACACAAGGCTGCTCAGTTAAAACTCCTTACTGGCACATTCAAAGCACAACACAGGTTCACACTACCTGAACAATCACATCTCTTCCCATCAAACAGTTAGACACTTCCTTTGCTGCGGACTCCTACTTTCACTCATTCCACACATACAGAGTAGGAGGATCAAGCTTTCTCATAAGTATCTCCTAAAGCTTGGAACTACTTTCCACTACACATCAGAGCCTCCTTCTCTGTACTTGAGTTCTGCAAGAAGGTGATAATTTGTCTCTTGGCATGGGAGTAGCAAGAACATTAAAATGCCATCCACTTTGAACTACTGTTCTGATGGTACCAAGCAAGTGAGAAGACCAACTTTAAAACAGCTCATTTTTCTCTTCCATCCAAACATCTATCCAATCATTCTTTCACCCTTCCATCCACTCGCTGATATCCACCATATTACTTTAGCTTTCTGTCATCCATTCATTCTTCTATTGATCAATCAACCTTTCACCATTGCATCCTTCCACTGGCCATTCCATCTGTCAAACCATCCATTCACACATCCATCACCTATACATGCATTCATCAATACATCCATAGACCAATCATTTCACCTACCCATTCATAAATAAAGCTGCCCTTCTTTCTTCCACCCCTCCTTCTTCTAAAATTTCGATTTACATCCTTACATTCGTTCACTCTATCAGTTTTCCATTTAATCTACCATCCTGTCACCCTCCCATTAATCCATCCATCCTCTCAAAATTCCATTTACTGTGCTATCCTTTCACCCACCCATCCTTCAAGATTTCTGTTTACACTACCATCCCTTCACTCTTCCATCCACCTATCCATCCTCTCTGATTTCCATTTACTCTGCAATGCTTTCATCAAACCATCCACACCTCCTTTCACCTTTCACCCACCCATCCATGCATCCTTTCACCCACTCATCCACCCATCCTTTTGCTCACCTATCCTTTCGCCCACACACACATCCATCCGACCTTTTACCCACCCATCCTTTTGCCCATTCATCCATCATTCTTTTACTCGCTTATTCTTTCATCCAATCAGCCACCTGTCTCCTTACCCATCAATCCTTTCACCAACCCATCCCTTCATCCTTTTAACTCCCCTTTCTCACACCCACTCATCCACCCATCATTTCACCCACTCATCCATCCTTTCACCCACCTATCCATCCTTTCATCTACTCAGCCAACCATCCTCCCAGATTTAATCTACTCTGCCATCCTCTCACCCACCCATACACCCATGATTTTACCTAAAAGGCAGAGTGGCGATATTTAGACACAGCGCTGAATGACTCTGCTGAGGAATGAGGCCTCAATGAATTGATACTGAATATTAAATTAAGAGGCTGCAACTGAACGGAGGCAGCAGTGCGCGGGATTGGCTTGGAACGAAGCAGCACTAGATTTAGGGGAAAAAAACTGGGGCTACAAAAGGATTTCCACGAAAAAGGATGCCGTAGAATAACTCTCCACCGTGTAAGGTTGCACTGGAAGGAGGCAGCAACGAATTAAGCTGTCCAGAATGAGGCAGCTCTGGAAGGAGGTCCCGGGGGGGATCACCAAGGGAGGCTGTATCCCCCCCGGGAGGTTTGGGGAAGTGGATTAGCCCACGGGCGCCGTTGGGCGCCTTTTGGGCTATTTGGAAGCAGGTATTTATACCTGCCATCTTGTAAGGTCGCCACCATTTTGTTGGTGGCGACGAAAGCGGGCGGTAGCAAGGATTTTTGCTCGGCGGTAGCGAGGCTTTTTGCTCGAGTGGTGACTGTTGTCTTTGTAGGGGTTTTAGCAAAAAAAAAAAAAAAAAAAAAAGAGTTAGGGAATATTAGTCGATCGCGCCTAAAAAAAACAAAAAAAAAAAAAACGTTTAATATTCCGACTGTACCTGCCAGGGTCCGTTCGGGTCGACGGTAGGAGTCCTGATGGCCGACGCCAGGGTGCAGGAGGCATTTCGGCTACTGAGGGAGGCTGGGCGCCTCGACCTCATTCAGAGCGGAGTGGGGGGCCCGTCGCGTCCTACGCGACGGGCGTCCAGCGGCGTGGCAGCGGCGGTGCTGGCCTGCTCCGAGTCCCGAGGAGCGGCCAGAAAGCACATGGTGAGTGGGAGGGGCGGGGGGAGGGCCCGGGCGAGAGGGGAGGGGCAGCGTAATGGGACGCGTTTCCCAGGGGCCCGCCGGGTGGTTTTCAAGGATTCCCCGGCAGGCAGAGGCGCTGCGGGGCGCACGTGACCCTCGGGAGAGGGCGCGCCCGAGGCAGCTACGTTAAAGCCGCGCGGCCGGGTCCTCTCAAGGAGGGGCCCGGCCTCTCTAATATCTGCGCGAGCCGCGGGAGTTGGGGGCCGGGTGGCCGCGCCGCGTGGGCGCGTGGTGGCGGCAGCGGCCCCCACATTTTGTGGTAACAGCCCCGGGGGAATGGGGAAGAGAGAGAGGAGCAGGAGTGCTTTTAGGGAGCAGGCCCCGGCACCGGAGGAGGGCCAAGGCGTAGTTTTGGCAGGTGAGGCGGCCTCATTGGGGGGGATTACAGGTGATGCAGGTAAGGAAGGTGGGTGGGGGCCGGGTGGAGCAGGTATGGGGCTGGGATAGCTAGAGTGGAGTGATGGGGAGGGGGACGAAAAGGAAGCAGAGATGAAGGGGTGGGAGGGGGACGAGGCAGCAGAGGTTTGGGGGGGGAGAGTGATGGGGAAGGGGGTTGGGGGTGGAGGAGGATGGGATCACGCTTCGCGTTCTTCCCCCTCGCCGCACTTACGGGAAAAGGGAGGGACCATTTCAATTCGGACGGGAAAGGGGACCCGAGGTTTCTGGGTGGGTAGGCGGAGGGGAGCAGGGAGATGAGAGTGACTCAGAGGAGGCCAGGGACAGGGAGGATTACCAGGGAGTAGGAGTTGGAGCAGAGGACTTCAGCCGTATTCCGATTTTTCCGCGGCAGGGCGAGGAGGAGATGCCACAGGACATGAGCGGGCCACGGGCGGCTCGAATACCCCGGCAAGAAGGGAAGGCGGGGCCAAGTGCGGCCGGCCGGAGGTCTAACGTCGAAGGGAAGTATGGTGTGTCCAAGGGGGTTCCTGGAGACAGCGGTGGCGGAGCGGGTTTTGCGCCCAACGCCATGGGTGGTCTACGGGAGCGACAACCTGGCGCGGCGCCTACTGATGTGGACCAACAGTTGGGTGGAAGGGCGCGGGGACGAAGGGGGGGGCTGGGAGAAATTCATGATATCTTGGAGGAGGAGGTGGAGATGTTGGAGGAGCTGGACTACGACGAGGACAGTTTGGAAGAAGGGGAACTACGAGAGGGGGAGGAGGGAGCGTGGTGGAAGACGAGGGGGGGGAGTCTAATGATGTTTTTCAGTCGTTGCAGGTTTCGGAGTACGAGCGGCGGCCGCAAGTTCCTTTGCGTAAGAGGATTCGGGAGAGGTAGCAGGTGTTGATTCCAGGTAAGGAGCGCGTGAGGGCAGTTTCGGTAGCGGTGGAGGCGAAGGAAGGGGAAGGGCAGGAGCGGCTTTTCAAAGGGGTATATGTAATCGATATTGGGGTTGGGCCTGACCCGGAGATTGGTAAAGGGGAGCAGTCGAAGCAGGCAGATCAGGCTGAGGTGAAGGAAGGGAAGGCGTCAGGCGAAGGGTCAGCGAAGCGGGAAGGAGAGAAGATTAAGAAGTTGCCATATATGGGGACGGCAAAGCCTTTGGGCGCCCACTTAATGCTGGCGACAAAGGAAAAAATTTGGAAGGGCGAATACGTAGAAATGCTGAAGTTATTACACAGGGAGATTAGAGCTAAGGAGGGCTCAAAGGAGGAAGAAAACGAATTGGCAAAGCGACCCAGGGTACCGGTTACGATCGAGAATTGGACGGCGGCCTTTTTAATCTATGCCAGCGTATATTGTGAGCGCTTTCCCGAAAGTGCGGTGGCGCTTTTTAAGTACATGGACGTGATTCGGAAGGCGTACCTTAATTACGGAGGCTACGCATGGGTACAGTATGACGAAGAGTTTCGGGCTCGGATGGCAGTTGACGAGGAGGTGAAGTGGGGAGAAATGACGCGGACCTGTGGCAGCACACCATGGGCCCCGCAAAATTCGGTAAGACTGTGTATACAGCCAGCGGGCTGCCGATTACTTATCGGCCCTTTCGAGACCGCCCCACGCAGGGTGGGGCTAGCGGTACGTCTAAGGGAGGGTATTCAGGGGGGGGCCTTGCCCTCGAAAACAGGGGCATGTTGGGACTACAATAAAGGGTTATGCACCCGAGAATATTGCAAGTTTCGACATGAGTGCTCCCGCTGTGCGGGACGACACGGGGTCGTGCAGTGTACGGTTTCTGCGGCCCAGGGAGTCGGGACGGCTACACAGAGTCAGCAAGCAGGTGGAGGGTCCACTCAGCAGATCGCTCGGTATAGGGGAGGGCAAGGGCCGTTGGGAAAAAGCTCATACGCCAGTTAAGTTGGCCGAGTTGGTCCCATGGTTACGAGTATACGACGACAGGGATGCGGCGGCAACATTGTTCCACGGTTTTTCGGACGGGTTTTCGTTGGGGTACGAAGGGCCTCAGGAGCGTCGTTGGGCAGAGAATCTGCGGTCGGTGCAGGGGAGAGACGCCATCGTCCAAGAAAAGCTAAGGAAGGAATTGGACGAAGGCCGGATGGAAGGTCCTTTTGGGGACTGGCCAATTGGAAATCTTATAATTTCGCCTATTGGCGTGGTACCTAAGAAGGAGCCGGGACAGTATCGGCTGATACATCATTTATCATGGCCTGAGGGTTCGTCAGTAAATGATTTTATTCCAGTGGAGCGGACAAAGGTGTCCTACGCTTCCGTGGATGTGGCCATAGAGTTGATTCAAAACATCGGGCCGGGTGCATTGATGGCTAAGACTGACATTAAGTCAGCATTTCGGTTACTACCAGTCCACCCTGACGATTTCAGTTTACTGGGTATTCAGTTTGGCGGCCATTGGTACGTGGACAAAGCTCTGCCGATGGGATGCTCCACATCATGCGCCCTGTTTGAGTGTTTCAGCACTTTCCTTCAGTGGATTTTCGTGCGGGTGTCGGGGCACAGGGCCGTGACACATTACCTAGATGATTTTTTCTTTGTTGGACCGCAAGCCACGGACCTATGCGCGGTCGCGCTGCGGCGTTTCCAAGAGCTCATGGAGGACTTGGATGTGCCCCTGGCCCCTGACAAAACGGTTGGGCCCTGCACGGCGCTAACTTTCTTAGGCATTGAATTGGACACCATAACCATGGTGGCGAGGTTGCCGAGTGAGAAGAAAGAGGTTATGCTAAGAACCTTAATGGCGGTTCTACGGAGTAAAAAGCCAACAGTGAGAGATATTCAAGTTTTGCTGGGCCACCTCAACTTTGCGTGTAGGGTGGTTAGAGCCGGGAGGACTTTTTGTCGAAGGCTCGGCTTCGCCCTGGAATGTGGGAAGCTCCCACACCATCATGTGCGGCTGGGTGCGGGAGTAAAAGCGGACTTAAGGATGTGGACGGTTTTTCTGGAACATTTCAATGGCATTCCTTTGCAGTCCTGGCAGATGGTGGACTGGGATGTGCAGATTTTTTCTGACGCAGCGGGAGGGTCAGGGTTTGGTTTGTACTGGGATGGTAAGTACTGCGCGGAGTCGTGGCCGGAGTCTTGGAAAGGGGGGGGCGCAGCATCGCGTTTCTAGAGTTTTTTCCCCTGCTTGTGGCAGCTTGCGTGTGGGGCAGATCTTTGACTCACCATCGGGTTCTTTTTCGAGTTGACAATCTGGCCGTCGTGCACATTGTGAATAAGCAATCCGCGCGGGATGTGCAGGTTCTGAGATTACTGCGCCTGTTTGTTTTGCATTGTCTGCGACATGATATTCATTTCACCGCGCGACACGTGCCAGGAGTGAACAATGACATTGCAGATGCTTTGTCTCGTTCACAGTGGGAGAGGTTCCATGGGCTGGTTGCGGGCGCAGAGTTATACAGGATTCAGATGCCCGACGTGCTCTGGGCCGCGGGCGACACAGAATGCTTCAGCTGCTGCTGAATTCACTGGCGCCATCTACACAGCGGGCGTATCTGCGGGCTTGGCGAGAATTCACGAGACTGGGTGCACGCCGTAGGAGCAGCGAACGGGATAGAGTCGAAGACGTGGTATGCTTTATTCTGGACTTGGTCGAAAGACGTCAGTCCAGGGTCACCATTGCGGGTAAATTGGCAGGTATTGCTTTCATGGGCAAGCTGTTTTGGGGTTACCCACCTTCGGCGGGGGAGTTGGGTCAGCGTATTTTGGAAGGGTGGGAGAGGGAGGGGGGTAGACAAGGGCTGAGGAGGCCACCCTTAACGTTGTCATTATTGAAGGAGGTGACTGGGGCCTTGTCGGAGATTTGTTACGACGAATGGGAATGCCTTTTATTCCACACTTTGATGACTTGGATGTTTTTCGGGGCTTTTCGAGTATCGGAACTGTTGGGAGCCCGTGGATCTGGGGGAGTGATATGGGACGATGTCCTGTTCAAAGGGGACCATTTGGTTTTACAGCTCGGGAGAACAAAAGCGGATCAGAAGGGTTTTGGGTCAAGGATTGTTTTGGCGTCCTACCCGGACCACGCGGTGTGTCCTGTGAAATGGGCACGGGAGTGGCGTGCGGTTTCTTACGAAGCTGGGCAACTTGTTTTTCGACATTTTTCGAAGGAGGGGGTGACGGCCTACCAGTTGCTTCGAGTGCTCCGCGCGGGTTTGAAAAAAGTGGGTCAGAGCGAGGGACTATTCGGCACCCATTCTTTTCGGATTGGGATGGCTACTGAGGCGGGGTGCAGAGGATGGTCAGATGCGCGTATAATGGCTTTGGGGCGTTGGCAATCGGATGCTTACAAGCGCTACGTGCGACAAGCGGGCCGGGTGTAGGCGGCGAGCAGTAACAGGTCTATTTTTGTTTTGCCACAGGTTCTGTCCCGGGTCCTGCGGTGCAGTTTCTCCAGATATGGGTCGTGGGACATTCTTTCGTAAAGTGGGCACAGCGCCAAGTTCGGGCGACGGTTTTGGGTGACAATTTGGGTTTTGACAGGGACAGATATAGAGTCAGGTGGCAGGGAAAGGGGGGCATGCAGTGGGGCCAGTTATTAGGGACGTTGAAGGAGATGAAAGGTCAAGGGTTTTGTCCCGATGTTTTATTGTTGCATGTAGGGGAAAATGATCTAGTGAGGCGGACGGGGTTGGACTTAATTAAGGACATGAAGGCCGACTTATTGCAGATACGAAGGTGTTGGCATGGTTGCCATATAGCGTGGACGGCTTTTGTGCCACGTAGATTTTGGAGAGGGGCCAGGAAGCCGGCAGCGATTGAAAAGGCAAGGAGAAAAATAAATAAAGAATTGAAACTGTTTTGTGCATCTCAGGGCATCTCGTGTGTTGAGCACGTTGATTTGAGATTTGAGGACAAAGAATGTTTTCGTGATGACGGAGTGCACCTGTCGTTTATCGGCATGGAGCTATACCTGTTGCAATTAAAAGACAGTTTGAGGTTGCTTTTCAGGGAGTCTTAGTCGGGGGGGGCAGAAAAAGGCGGGGAGTGCCTTTTTCTGGTGGCGGGGGGTTGGGACAGATCAGGAATGTGACAACAGAGAAGGGAGACAGGGCTGACAACATCTCGAGGGAAAAAGGGAGTGAAGAACAGGACAAATAAGGACAGATAGTTCGACTTTAAGAATAGGAACGTGGACGTTTCGTTGATGACAAAGGGGGTTTACAGTAAAAGGTTTACAGGACATGCGGTTAAAATGGGGGGGGAAGGGGTGGGATGGGTAGGGGTGGGGGTGAGAGGTTACAGGAAGTTTTTGTATAGTGAGGTCTTTAGTTTTGTGAGGCGTAAGGCCTAGGGTATAAAAATGTGAGTGCACCTGTTTCCAATAAAGCGGCCTTTTTCACACAACAACAAGCCGGTGTGTTATCCTTCTTCCCCAAGGAGGTCCCGGGGGGGATCACCAAGGGAGGCTGTATCCCTCCCGGGAGGTTTGGGGAAGTGGATTAGCCCACGGGCGCCGTTGGGCGCCTTTTGGGCTATTTGGAAGCAGGTATTTATACCTGCCATCTTGTAAGGTCGCCACCATTTTGTTGGTGGCGACGAAAGCGGATGGTAGCAAGGATTTTTGCTCCCCTCCCGCCCTCCCCATATATATTTTTTGTGGTCGGTAGTTTTTTCCGGGGGCTTTTTCTTTTGGGGCTTTTTTAGAGCAGTTTAGAACATAGTTTTGGTTGGAGGCTGGTTTTTGGTTGGAGACAGGTGCACAAAAAAGGGGTTAATTGTAGTTGTTTTGTCGCTGAGGAACAGGTGCAGCGCGGGTTGGGACGGATCAGGAATGTGACAACAGAGAAGGGAGACAGGGCTGACAACATCTCGCGGGAAAAAGGGAGTGAAGAACAGGACAAATAAGGACAGATAGTTCGACTTTAAGAATAGGAACGTGGACGTTTTGTTGATGACAAAGGGGGTTTACAGTAAAAGGTTTACAGGACATGCGGTTAAAATGGGGGGGGAAGGGGTGGGATGGGTAGGGGTGGGGGTGAGAGGTTACAGGAAGTTTTTGTATAGTGAGGTCTTTAGTTTTGTGAGGCGTAAGGCCTAGGGTATAAAAATGTGAGTGCACCTGTTTCCAATAAAGCGGCCTTTTTCACACAACAACAAGCCGGTGTGTTATCCTTCTTCCCCAATACTGGTGCAGTGACGCACAACATTCTGAAGCGAGACAGCACTGCAGTGAAACAGCGCTAGAAGGCGTCGGCCCTGGAATGAGGCTGCCTCCGTGTTTCTGCACTAGAACGGACATGCCCTCAGTGCACCTGCGCGAGGATGAGGCTTTACATTGACACTGCTTGACGAGAACGACGGTGGAGCAAGTGACACAGCACTGGAAGAGGCGCCACTGCAACTGCACAGCACTGAAAGGAAGCTGCCCCGAAACAAATCAGCTTTTCATGAGTCACCCAGTAACTGCAACAATGCAGGGGGAGATTGATAATGAATGAGGCCACCCTGGAACCAGAAAGCATTGCGTGAGGCTGCATCAGAATGCTCGAACAATGTGAAATGTTTCCCCAGTTTACAAGAACGTTTGATTACATCAAATTACAATAGTGAAAATATAGAAAATACAAAACTGGCAGAACTCATTAATTTACGAAGCAAACTGTTCCAGCTTTACATTCATTTAACTAATGGCGCCTCCGATCCCACTCCAAAAAGTGTCTAAAAGTTAAAGGAAAATAATTGCATGTCATTTGCAAGGGTGATGTGTGATCCACATTGTCAATAGAAGGGATGAAATAAAACATCTGAAACGTGAAGCAGACGTTATTTCATTTGCGCTAAAGTGATACATGTAAAACACACGTACTGTAAATCAAACCCACAGAAAATTTTAAAAAAAAGAGAAAAAGGAATTCATATTTTGATAGGTGTGCTAAAGCAGTGAAAGGTGACAGGTTGCTGCAGGCCATACCAAGCCCACAAGTGAAAGCTGAGCTCTTAATGCAGGAGGCCAAACCCAGTCCACTTAGAAGATAAAAGGGGCCAGCCCAGGCTCCCTGACCAGAGGGGGTTCACTCGCTCTCCTTCACGCTTCCCTCTGTTTCTTGCTTTTTCCCTTTTCTCCGTTTCAGTCCATTAGCACTGCAGCTCCAGAATGAGTTTACAAGGCTTCAGTGCGCGATCTTTTGGTGGTCAGGGCTTCTCTGGCTCGAGCAGTCGAGTTGCTCGCTCTTCTGGAGCTGGTGGTGGTGCGCGGGGGATGAACAGCAGCATGAGCGTCCATCTAGGAGGCACCAGAAGCATTTCCTTTGGTGGAGGCACCAGAGCAAGCTCGGGGTCTAGCATGGGTGGGGGGAGCTTTGCTGCTATGTCAGGGGGTGGTGGATTCGGCAGTGGAGCCGGGTATGGTGGATTCGGTGGGGGCTCTGGTGGGGCTGGAGGCTTTGGTGGATTTGGTGGCCGATCGGGTGGTGGAGCAGGGTTTGGTGGTGGATCAGGGTTTGGTGGTGGAGCAGGGTTTGGTGGGGGAGCAGGGTTTTCTGGTGGCGCACCAGCAAGAATCGAACCCGTTCACGTCGACCCAAACCTCTTGGTTCCTCTGGATTTTACCATTGACCCCAGTATTTCAGAACAAAAAGTACAGGAGCGGGAACAAATCAAGACTCTCAACAACAAATTTGCATCTTTCATTGACAAGGTAAGGCTTCCTTTTAACCCATATCTGATAAACTATTACTGTTTTACATAACTTCATTTGGTATTGTTTGCATTCGTTGTATGGTTTTAGTTTAGTAATATTTCGAGTCATTCCTTTTTTTCTGCTTCTATCATGTCAGGTACTGTTTTGTCTGCTGCCAATCCTTGAACCCATAGCTGTCTAAGCCAGCACATATATTTTGGTTGTTGTTGATGCTCCGTCTATATAAAAAACGCATGTGATCATTTTCAAACGTGTGCGTTGGGTCGCAGGTTCGATTCTTGGAGCAACAGAACAAGGTGCTGGAGACCAAATGGAGCCTCCTGCAGGAACAGGGAGGAGCGACGAGCGGATCCCGCAAGAGCAGCATCGAGCCCCTCTTCGAGGCTTATATCGGCAACCTGAGGCGGCAGCTGGAGGCACTGATCGGTGACAAGGGTCGCCTGGATGGGGAGCTGAGAAACATGCAGGGCATGGTGGAAGACTTCAAGAACAAGTAAGTGTGCCGCGCATTGGAGGCAGGCTACCCAGACACACGCAGAGGGCCCCGCATTGAAAATGTCTCGTCATTTCACATTCTAAGCAGTTTCTAATTTTCGAGCACCCACGAATTCAAATTTCCATTATTTCACCCGTCCCATGTGAATAAGATGACAATGGGGCCACAGTACACGGGGCTTTCTTTTCACATGCCATGCTTATCGTGTATGTACGCGAGTACAGAATGTAGCGGCTCCATCCTCTTCAGTGGTGACGCAGGACGCTGTTGGCGCTATAACGCAGAAGGGAGCCGTGAGGGCGGGTGCAGCACTGAGCGCCCCAGGCCTCCAGCTTTTATTGGAGATCCAGGTACATGAACGAGAGAACACGGCAGGGTAGAAGGGTGTGAATCCTGCGGGGAACGAGAAAACAAGAATACAATCAAAGATGAATGCACGTCATGCGTTTGCGTTGTGCGTGAGATGGGGCACGTTGTTTCCTTGAAAGCACAGCTGGAGGTACTGGGGCTGTGCTAGGGGTGCACTTTGACTTATTAGCTTATTATGGTTCTTATGAAGTGAGTACCACGGCTCCACTCTTGAGAATTGCAAAAAAAAGTAGTAGTTTTGATAAAGTGGAGGGACATGATGCCTTCTGTCATACAGAGGAGTGCTGAGGCTGGAGAGAAGTTTTTCTTATCAGAGGGAAGTTGGCATTAAGGTGTTCAGTGAAGTTTTGCATAATCTACAAAATATTGGTTGAAGGGTGTGCTGGGCGGAATGGGGGAACTCAGGGCCTCTTATGAGCAAGGCATATATTTAACAGTTGGCAAGCCTGGTGCGTATTGCTATATACGTTTATTCGATGGATTATGAGCTTGTGGTTCCTTCTGTGAGAGAAAGGAGTGCTGGACATGGTGAGACATGATGGCTTCTCAGTTGAAGGGTGTGTGATGCAGCTGATGCCTTATGGTTCCTTTCTGTGAGTGAAGGCTGCTGGTTGGGAGAGTTTGGCAAGGTTACTTCTGAGTAGTGAGAAGGGTGTGGTAGAGGGATGTAGCATCTTGTGTGAAAGAAAAGTGTGCTGGGTATGCAGTGAGAAACAGGAGGACTTTTGAGAAAGAGGGTGTGTTGTGGGGAGCTAGGGAAATGTGACGCCATTTGTGAGTGATAACTCTATTGGTAAGATGTGTAATATGTGGTGCCTTCTGTGGGGTAAACATTCATGAGGTGAGAGATTGGTATGGTGATAAAATGGACGGATGCAGTGATTCTGTGAGAGATGAATTTGTTGAGTGATTTAGAGGGGTGTAGTGTCTTCTGTGAGAGAACAGTGTACAGAACAGTGAATTCTGTGAGGAAGTGGTGTGTGAGGAGAGTGTTATGGTCTGGAGCCTTCTCGGAGATTGTTAGGGCATAGGTTTCTGTGTGAGAGAGGTATGTTGGATGACATACAGGGGCATGGTCCTTTCTATGAGAGATGTTTGTTGAGGACCGAAACATTCCACGAGGAAGTGGTGTGTTGGATAAAGTGTCATGGCTTTGAGCTGTGCTTTTGGACATAGATTTGTAAAAGGGTGTGCCTGTTGGAGGAGAAGAGCATGAACCGTTCTGTGAGAAAATGGTATTTCAGATTAGATGAAGGCACCTATCTACTTTTGTGAAGAAATTATGTTTTGGGTGAAGTTGAACATGCTGGCTGCATACAAGGGAAGGAGTATTCTGGGTGGACTGATAAGATGATGTGTTCCTTTTTTGAAGGATCAGTGATGGGCGGAGTGGATGCGTGCTGTTGTTTATAGTCAGCTATGATTTGTTTTGTGTGTATTTGAGGGAAGGGAGATTTGGTAGTAAGGTGTTTTAGTAGAGTACAAGGGTGCCATTCCTTAATTCAAACAATGGAAAAAAGTGTGCTCAAGGTTTCGTGGAGAAGAGTAATCTGGGAGATAGTATTTAATGATAGTGTTTAGAAGAGTAAAGATGTGTGATTTCTTTTTAGAGAGTTTGAATGGTAAATAGTGAATTTGACACAGTGGAGGATGTGATGCCTTTGTAAAATATGTGGAAGTTGAAATATTGGTAAAGGGACTTCATTTAGAGTTTGGAAAATGGGATACTGTGTCAAAAACTTGGCTGATATTCCATCTGCAACATTACATGTGCATTATAGCCTGTGTCGCTTGCAATAAGGCAGATGGGATATCAGCCACATATGTGACGAAGTAACCCTTCCATCAAACTCTAAATAAGGCCCTAAGTTTGATGACCTGTTTGACAGGATGGTGAAAGGCATATTGGCAGAAATGTAGAGCATGCCATCTGTTGAAATAGACATTTGCAGAATATATTTAGGACTGGTGTCCCTTCTACCGAAGGTGTGTATGAGAGCGTATCTAAAAAAAGAACTGTGTTCTCAACAAAGTTTGCAAATAGTGCTTTCTACTCAATTATAGCTAAATGGATATTTGGGGAGAGCAGTGCCTTCTGTGCAAAGATTGGTAGACATATTTACACATCACTGTGCCCTCTTTGCAAAGGATGAAGATGAGCAATTTGGAATTTGAGGTACCTTATTTATGAAGTTTGTAGATGGGGAATTTTTGTGGAATGAAGAGGTTTCTATGAGAGATTGGTGCAAAGGATTGGTACGACGGTGTATTTAGTGGATGTAGTGACTTTTCTGAGACATTGATGAAGGCCATATCAAGTGAAAAAAAGCACATTTGGTGGAATAGTAATTAAAGGTTAACCTGGGTGTAATGAAGGTGTGTGCCTGGATCTGTATACTAATGTCTGAAGGCATACTGAGAAGGCACACAACCTTCTGTGAGTGAATGGAGGGGATGAAATTAGGGAGAAAGTGCTATTCTGGTAGTCTTGATCTAGTGGAGATAAACTAGTTGTAGCATTTCTTTACTTCTCTAGTCCAGTGTCTCTGTGCTTGGAACTCCAATATGATATATTACGTTTTGATGACTTAAGAGCAGTAGTACCAGTGTCAAGTGATGGCTGATTCTGGTGATCTGTTGAGAAATAGCACTAGGCACATTGATGAGACATTGATATTAGAATGGAAGGTCAATAGATGGATCAGTCAGTATGCTCAAAACAAGGTCTCAAGAAGTTACAAAGACCTGCTTTCCATGACTCATTATAATGCCCCACAGCAATACCTAATTGTACGTTCAGTAGCAATAGCAGTTGTCTAAACCAGTGCTGCTCCAAGCACACATGCTCATATTATATTAATGAATGTTCTTGTATACATTATTATTACTATTGGTGTAATTGTACTTCTCCCTTGATTTGAGCTCTGGCCTCCAACTCTTGACACACGACTTGATTGGCAGGCAATTATCGCATGATAATGCCATCTAGAAGTTTTTTTGTTTAATTTAGATTAGAAACTAGTAGGAATGAAATACATTGCAAAATATATTTGGTCAGTGCCATGCTATTGGCGAACTCCAAAACTATAATTTTCCTTACAGAAGTTATCTAGAGATTTGCAACTTTAGAAAGGGTAGTACTGTGGGGAAGTTTTTTTACATTTATTTGGGGATCAACTGGGCCTGCACATGATTGCAGACAAAGCAGAAGCTGAAGAGAAATTGTGTTAGGCAGTTAAGTTTGTACCCGGTGCTTAAGAAAAGGCATTCTATCTCTGCAAGCAAAACAGCTTCAAGTCACACTTTAAAATGTAAACTAGTGACAGGGGATAAATGTGGCCTAAAATATGTCACTTCACTTCTCTAAAAACAGGTATGAAGAAGAAATCAATAGGCGCACAGCTGCAGAAAATGACTTTGTTGTGCTTAAAAAGGTAAGACACTTTTTTTAAACGATAGAAAAAATAACTTTACTTTTGTTAGTGACTGCAGCATTTGGAATAGGACCACTAACTATGGTGGTGGGAAGTTTTCTTACATTATGTCATTGTCAATATTACTAATTGTAATACCTTTCAGTAAAATGTTAACTTGTTATCTTCAACACTGACCGAAATGTAACTGGATCTTAATTTCTGGGTCAATTTTCAGGATGTGGATGCCGCTTACATGAATAAGGTGGAGCTTGAAGCCAGGGTTGATGCATTGACAGATGAGATCAACTTCCTTAGGAGTCTGTATGATGCGGTAATTATAATTTTCATTACCCATGGGCCAATTTTTTTTCCATGCCATGGCACCATTTAGCGTTTCGTAATGTGGCAATGTTCCAAATTCCAAATATTCCACTCAGTGGTAAATATATTTTATCAACTGCGGGTGCAGTCACCATATTTTGCATAGCTGATATTTGTTTATTTATTCATATACTGCCAGAAGTGCAAATGCCCCCAAAAGTATTGTTTGGTAAATCCCTATGTCAATAACAATCAGGCTCAACTTAAACACAAAGTCAGTTTTTTCCCCAAAAAGACAGTTATACCTATAGTGTCAATTTGTCACCTATTATGTCAACATCCAAACGTTCAGAATTTTTTCAACACAAAAATTAAATAGAAAAAAAGCTGTTCACATAATATTGGAGCGATGTTTGTTTTCATTGAAGTACTTCTTGGTCCGCTTAGGTGCTCTACAATAGTATAAAGATCCCTCCCCTTCATTGACATAGTGGTAAGCAATATAGCACCAATGGTCTTTTACCTCAGCAGAGGCCATTATGGCCCTGGGGCCCAAAGATGCAGTAATGCCCATTGCATGCAACAATTGAGTAAGTAGACTTCCTTTCAGATGAGTGGGTCACAATCCTTCCTTAAGATGATACAGTACAGTCGAGGGAATCATACACAAATCAGGATCTCTCACCTTTTGATATGATGCAAGTGAACTTCCACATCCTTTTTTGCAATATTGTTTTTTTTGTTTTGTTCATTTAACCGATTATGGAAATTTTCAATTTTGGTGTGATAACTCCAGCAGGTTTTCTTCATGCAAACACACTTGTACTGAGATGCCCATGGTTATCCATATTTTCGAGTCCACCTTACATAGGCAACACCCTAATATAGCAAATCCATGAAAATAATTGTACCACTGTTGAATGTCTCCCTGGGCACATTCTAGACTCTTGTTCTGTTTGGTTATGTTTTCTAACTGGAGACACAGTTTCAATACACTGACCTAATTTCTAGGATTCCAACTTTACTCAAAAGGAAGGTTAGGAATTAAAAGAGGAGATATATAACTCATATATATATAACTCAGAACTCTGGTGTTATTTTGCAGGAACTCGCTCAGGTGCAAGGAGACGTTGCTGACACTGCAGTCATTCTCTCAATGGACAACAATCGTGCCCTGGATCTGAACAGCATCATTGCTGAAGTCAAAGCTCAGTATGAGGACATTGCAAGAAGGAGCAAAGAGGACGCTGAACGAGCTTTCCAACAAAAGGTGAGAATTGTAGAAGAAGTACCTCAGAAAGGACAGTTGGAACTCAGTTACATTCTTTCCATTCCTGTTTTTAAAAAGGCCTTGACTAGTGCAGGGAGGGGTCACAAGTACCAAAAGTTCTGTTTGTGTTAGATATGATGACAGAGGGCACCCAAGATATGTGGGGCTTGAGAGGTAATCAGTTATGTGGATGATTTTCAGATCCACACTGTCTGTTTGTGGTCACAGATGTGACACAGACTAAGGCCCAGATTTACTACAGCTTTGTCCGGTGGTAAAGTCACGCAAAGTAAAGCTTTGGTATATATTTTCTAGCACTAAAAGTATGATCTGCTAAAAAGATGCTCTTTTTTCAGTGCATAAAGTCCTTTGCATATAAACTATGCTATTGGCTTGATTCACTCCTTGTCATTGTTATTACGTTATGATCTAAGATCACTCGTATGTAGCTATCGCACTAGCATTATTCACAACAACAGAATGTGGAAATACGCTTAAAAATGGGTAAGCTGATTAATGTGTTGAGATTGATGTTGTATTCTAAAGAGTACATATTGCACTTCTGAATTTACTTCTTTTTAACTAAAAGTGTAATTTCCCAGTAGGAGTTGTAGAAAGAAACAGTGCTCCTCAGAACACGTTTACCTCCTACTGTTAGGACTGGTTTTGCCAGCTTTGAGGCTAAAGATTGCAATGGAGCACCAGAGGTTGCATGGAGCAAGTCTGGAGTCACAACTGTGACCTCTAACAGCCACTAGATGATGTCTATGGTATTACTGTAGGAAATCGAACCTTATCTGTGCCTGTTAGCATCTGGGAAAAATGTGACTTAGACTTTTATCAAAATTTGATTCTTGAACAAAGGAATATAAAATTAAATACACTGTTCCATATTTCGGCTAAAGATTGAGCAACCACACATCTACCATGGCATTACAAAGTGTTTTTCAGCACACTCCCGAGTGTCTTGAAAATCCCACTTCTCTATTGTTACGGATTGGGAATAGTTTGCAAGATCACCTTTATCACTTCAACTAGTCCAATAGTCTTTTTTCCAATTGTGTTGACCCAAGCTTCCTTTATTGTATTTCCTATAACTCAATATCAAATATTCATTGTAGTTAGCATCAATTATTTTATGGTATCAGAAACATAAACTCCGATAACCCTCGTTCATACTTCTGCAGGAAGCATTTTTATTTATCGCTTCTTTTTTCCTGTCTGTTAGTTTGATGAGATGAAGTTGAATGCTGACGCACAAGGAGGCAACCTCAAGTCCACCAAGAACGAGATCTCTGAACTGAACCGCATGATCCAGAGACTGAAGGCTGAGATTGAAAATGTGAAAAAACAGGTGCGTCCATTCTCTTCATACAAAATTCATCACATGAATCCAAATATACCTTGTAATGGCAACATTGAAGCTAACTGCCCCATTTGACTTCCATACACAGTGCGCCAATCTCCAGACTGCCATTGCCGAGGCTGAGGAGAGGGGCGAGCTTGCTTTGAATGATGCAAGAATGAAGCTCAGTGAGCTGGAAGCCGCCTTGCAGAAGGCCAAGGAGGACATGGCGCGCCAGCTGCGAGAGTACCAGGAGCTGATGAATGTTAAACTGGCTCTGGACATTGAGATCGCCACCTACAGGACCCTGCTGGAAGGAGAGGAGGGCAGGTGGGTGTTACATACAGTGTATGAGAGAATTCTGTACTTGTGGGGCCCAGGAAAGTTGCTGATAGTCAAAGAGTTCATTTTCAGCAGTTGTTCTTCGGGATGAGATGTGAGCACACAATGATCAGTCAAATCATAAAGCAAAGCCAGGAATGTTCAAGCAAGGCATTACCCGGATGTGCTTTTAAAATGTATGATATATCTTCCATAGAGACACAACTAACTTACCAGTCTCAAGTGTGGTACGTAATGAGATGCAAGTCCAAGGTAGCAGGTAGCCTGGCACCCCAGATGTGTTACCCTTTAGATCCAAGGATCCAGTATTCCCATCCCAGCATTCTGCAGCTACTGGAGATGACACCGTGATGGGGACTCAGGGCTGCAGTCAGCCTGATACTCAAAAATATAACACCACAATGAAGGAAACGCTGCATGCAGGGTGCTGTTCAGAGATATACATTTATTTCCCAGGAATAATTCTGGCATAACTAGCACTTGTTGCCTAGCTCATGTCTGAATTGAAGCTTTGAGAGTGCTACACATGGTACATGTTCATTTTGCTTATTCCACATTCACGTAGATTGTTTTTATCAATGTGTTAGGAGTAACTGTGGAATGGAGAATGCACATCCCATGTTCTGCATCTTTCTGCATGGATAGTACTTTACTAGTATATATGTACCTATTGGCTTTATCAGAACCAGGGCATTTGAGTGGGCAAAGTAGGGCATCAATGCTGGATTGATGCTTTTATTGGAATGCCATCTGCCTAAAATGGATGTCTCCCTCCACTCACACGTTGTTATTAAGAATTATATTTATTTGATACAGTATGAGTCTCTAAGCTTCTGAGGATTTTGGTTTTATTCCCAGTCAGTATTTAGGGCAAATCTAAGCCAGGCTACAGATGTCATGCATTATCAGCCAAGCACAGAGAATTCACTGCTTCAAGACGCTTGTTACTCACAAACAAAACATTAAGACACAAGAACAGTACCATCCATCTAGTTGAGTAGGCATACAACCCAGGCATATTACTACTACTACTACTACTACTACTAATAATAATAATAATAATTAAAAAAAACAACAACACCTCCCTAAGCAGCAACAACTTTCAGACACGTCACAACATAGGAAATCCGGGACGTTAAGTGGCCTGGCACGCCCAGGCGTATTACTGCAAAAACACAAGTAATCCAACCTTTGTGGATGCCGTGGCTCACAGACATGTTCAGAGACTGACAGAGGCAGTCAAGGAGTAAGATATAGTGGCATGGTCAGGCATACTACCGCAGGCACGAGTAACAGAGTTTGTGTACAGCCTGTCACTCGCGGACATTTTCCCAGACAGACACAGGCAAACTAGGATCTCTGGAAACATTACAACCCAGTTGTAATGTTATTCGGATAAAAAGTCTCAAACCATCAAGCAGCCTCACAATCTTGGTACCATCCAAGGAATTTAATGCACCCAACAACCGTTTTTAGAGAAGGCGCTACCATAAAGACATAGCAAATATCAATACCAACTAGTTTATTCTTCAAAGGAATGCCATCGAGCATACACAGTGGCAACGAGAGCCATGGGACCTACCGACAGTGTAGGAGGTGCAGTGGGCTCAAGTCCTAAATGTGGCTGTCTTTTACAACTCAACCTGCGCTTACAGGAGCCCAATTTCCTAACTTGCATTAGGGCCCACGGCACCGTTGCTACGCCACTGCTGACAACCAGTTTCAATTTATGTGTCCCTTTGTAGCATTATGTAGCATTAAGCTTGACCTATCCCACATTACATCCTCTAACAATGTTATCCTCTATGTCCTGATGGTAAGAGGGCTGTTCCACCTAGTAAGTCCCTCACATAGGTTTAAAGATTTCTGATACGGTTCTTTATAGGTACGTTATTCGATAGGGGCATAGATGAAATACACAAACCAATATGATTCTTCATGCAAATGATCTTACAGTGACATCTGAAACCTAAAATCACAGAGTGGAGGAATATTAGAGCCACATAAAGCTTGTTCTGGCATTTTAATTTATGGTGCAGTTTTTGACACATTCTGCACAAATAATTAGTCTTAGTCATTTCTCAATCATGATCTTACAAAGCCTTTTATCGATAAGGATATAGCAACTTTATGATGGTAGTTCTACTATTTATATTATAAATTCTGCATGCTTCCAGCAAATTACAACTTCATTGGTGTACATGTTTAAAATGATGTGGAGTATGCACCAGGATATATGTTAATTTGTTCTTCTCGCTTATATCACACATTTCTTCTTTTTCATTACAGAATGGATGGTGCAATTCAAAGTCAAGTCACCATGAGTAAGTAACCAAAATATTCTGGTTGTTCAATAATATTTGGTATTGTGGAAGATTGCATCATGTATTACAAACACCATCGCTACTCGTGAGAATTCCTTGAACTATGTCAAAAACACGACTTGACTTTTATTGAATACAATCGGGGTCTCGATATGCTTTCCAAAAAAATATTAGTGGAGACCACTAAAAGCCTCTCTCTGCTTTTTCTCCGATCCTTGGGTTGTTAGTTCATATTAGCCTGTTCTCTTGTGAGTAGAGTAAACGTCATTGCCACTAGCGTCCTAGGTACTTGTACATTACTGCGCTGCAGTTTGGGAACCAGACATTCTTATTTGGGTCTTGACCCTCCAAAGGGTAGTGTGGCCGAGCAAGCTTATTCTGTGACTCTTGTTCGAAGGCGTGAGGGAATGCACCTAGTATAACCCAATGCTCTTGCTGAAAGTAAGTGAAAAAAGTGTGCAATAAAAGAATTGGAGACAGAGAACCACATGTGGGAAGGAGCCTAGTAATCCCAGGATCTGCATGTGTTCACCGTGCTGGGATCAATAACTGGTGATGGCAGGTAACAGGAGTGGAAATGGAGCAAGTGTTGGTAACTCTGGCCAAGTTATCTCCTCAACAAGTGACAAGTCATCTCGTAATGAGTCCTTGGAGTGATGAGAGTCTGGAACTCAGGTAGTATAGGGCATAAAAATAGCACTCAGTAAAATATACTATTCAGTCACATACAGTAAAAAATGAAGACAAATACATTGCCCAAAGGCCCTAGCATCTTAATGGACTGGGAGATAGCCGCAGTCCATGAAGATGGTCCTTACATACTAAGATAATATAGTTTGCAACAGCATATGACTCTTTGAAATAGGGTGAACTGATGGAAGAAAGACTGTGACTTAGCAGCTGTCCTCCGAAAGCTTTCAGCCTCGGTCATTTTTCTAGAACTGTGTTTACCCTCTTCAGCCAGTCAGTCAAAATTATCTTTAATCGGTTAATTAAAGCCATAAAAGACCCTCTCCTGTCAATGGAACAAAGTTATCAGAGAAAAGTATATAAATCTATCAGATATACTATGAATCACTAGGTCTGCCCTGTTGATGTGTGTCCCTACGATGGGACCAGAACTAGAAAACTTTGGTCTCAGCCTTGGAGTACACATCAGCATGGCATGCCAAAGGGAATTCATGGAACTGGCTATTAAGAGTCAGTTATTATGCTTATAAGCAGTGCTTTAAATACGTTGGCACTGTCAAGTAATGAGCACCTGAATTTCTTTATTTAGAGAGGGAGACTGCCTGCATTTTTCAACAAATGTGAAATACTTTTAATTGGAGAGTACTTGCAGTCCTCAGAAGCAAGAAGATACTCTGGTATAGGGTATCAGTACTTCTGTTTTTCCATTTCAAGCACTGCATATAAGTTGGGAAATCAGAACCAATTAAAATGTGTGATGCATTCAAATATGATAATGCTGGCCACTAAGCCTTGTCACAACTTAAAATGAGACTAGACAGTTACCAAAAGGGTGAAGGCAATGTTTGCTTGAAGAGAGAAAGCCCAGATTCTTAATGGGATGTCTCTGAATGGATTCATGCTTTTAGATTTAAACTCGGGGGGGGGGCGCTGGCCACCAAGATGTGGATTGAGCGCCACACAACTCAGACAGCCGAGGATAAAGTGCATGTCATCCATTTCCAGAAAGGGTTGAATGCAGGTCTGCCTGGGCAGTCAAACTGGTTCAGGTCTGTCTTTTGTTTTGTGGCAGGGCTCTGCCCTTGATGCTTTCTTCTAGAATTTAGACAATGGTGAAACTGCTAAGCGACCGTAAAGGTACAGCCCAAGGCTGCTCCGAGGTCAAGGAAGGCAGGTTTGCTTTATCTCTGTTCAGGGAATCACCTTTTAGGTATAGGAGTGATGTGTCCTTGTAGAGGAAACTAGTCAGACTTGAAAATGTGCCCATGTGTCTTTCTGAGAGGGAAGTTAATAGCTGGGGTATGAGATGATTTGTGCAACTGGTTCAAATAAAATATTAAGTATATATTATGTGACAAAATAAGCCAAAATGGTGTAAAACACCCTCTAACAAGTAATTGAGCGGAAACAAATCATACATTTGATGTAAATGCTCGTCAGTGGCAGGGAGCTTTGCATGAATATGGGTTGTCCCACTCAAGCCATCCACTACCTGCATGGACAGTGGTCAAAGGTGCACTGCAGTCATCAGCAAGCAGGCCCACCTTCATCAAGTGGCCCTCCAAGGGGATTTCCCTACAGAAACGTTTGAACACAAATAGATCAAATAGTGCATTTTCCAGTCCAAATTTCAGTTAAATCAATAGTTCAATTGGTCTTGAGATTTGAACACATCCTCAATGATGTGCCTCAGATGTAAGACTTTGGGAGTACTATAAGTTAAAGAAACATCAGTTGTGTTACCGCCTTTCCCTTGTGTCATCAGACATGCACCTAGTGACCAAGCACATCTAAGCATTCAGTAAAAAGATGAAGAAACGCTGTGTGGTTGGGGCTGTTTACATGGCAGGAAAGGGATCCAGTTCAGAACGTTCATGGTCACTTTTTGTTTTGCTTTTTGCAGCGATGGTCAGTGGAGCCTCAGGCTCCGGGGGCGGACAAGGACAGAGCTTTGGAGGCGGAAGCGGCTTTGGAGGCGGAAGCGGTTTTGGCGGAAGCGGTTTTGGAGGCGGCTTTGGAGGTGGCAGTTTTGGAGGCGGAAGCAGTTTTGGAAGCGGGCAAGCTCAGAGCTTTGGAGCAGGCTCTAGTTTCGGAGGCGCTGCTGGAGGAGGAAGCAGTTTCGGGGCAAGCGATGGAAGGAAATCGGCAATTATTCAAACAACCTCCCACCGCGTTTCAAGCGTCCGTCGTTAGAAGCCGTTACATCTGAAGGGAAGAGTTTCTCATAATGCTGGAAGTAGCATTGCTTACCCAATGGTACACATGCAAGAGTCTCTGGTGTCCCAGGCAAAGTCTAGAAAGCATTATTAGAAATCTCACTTCATTATACATTTGCTTGTATGATATGGGTTTCAAGACGTCTGTCCAGTGATTCTGAAATGTTTCCTAAAATGCTAGAGCACTATTTCGGCCACGTTGTACATAAGCATCCTCAAAAAGTCTATTCACTACTCCGAGTGCTTGCGAAAAGAAGCATTCTTCTAAGATAGACACTGCCTCGGTGCAATGTGAGATGCACACCCTACGTTCTGTAATATCAAGCCACCGGCAAATTATATTGGAACTCTCAGTACTCCACTTTCTGCACTTTCTGTCTCTTGCTTTCTGCTGTAGCTCTTACAGTTCCCACAGTTTGGGACTTCGGCGTCTCACTCTCTACTCACGGGTTCACTGTGCTTGATGAAACATCAACCACGAAACGCTTTATGTTATAAACGGATGTGGAAATACCCGGTACTTTCACGGAAGTCAAATAACCTCATCTCACCTGGGGTTAGTGAAAGTACAAATCCATGTTAAAGCTGGTCCTTTCCAAAGAATCCTCCCGCATTATGTGTTCCGAACCCGCACGGTATGCCTATGCAATGAGGCAAATGCATGTACTGTCAATGTAGTTCTCACTCTTTAACAGTGAACGCACTGCCATGAACGGAGATGTGCCTAGAGTGAAAATGCATCAATTTGTGATTGTTTTTCTCTGAAGGTATTAAATAAAGGTCCACAAACGAGCGTCTGACTGCTTTGTGGTTGCAATGTGTTAATCCTTTCGTGTGTTTAACCTATCCTTATAAATTAGCTAACGGACATTGCATGTTCTCTTTTGTGCGACTTATTTTCAGTATGTGTTTGGCTTGGTGAAGTGATCCTGGTAAGCAGACAATCATGGGACTGGCTCTGAAATCTCTGTCACTTTCGGGGCTGTAGTGTACCCGCAACATGGGTTGATTTTGTTAGACTGACAGTCAGAAAATGAGTTCCAGTAGTGACAGGAATGTCTTTCCCATCGCATTAATAGCACTAACAACAAGGCAACAACAGCACAACTTGTGGCTGGAGACAGATTCTCACCTCTTTCAGCTCTGAATTCAGCAAACATAGGGAGGGGAGTAACTGACTGTGCCTAGTGCTCCGAGCGCCATAAGCCACAGCCCCTGCGCCTTCTCACAGATAATCTCAATTCAACAAGGGAGATAAAGAAGCAGCACTTACAGCCTTTGTAGCAACATAAGAGGATCCTATTTAGTAAAGTTCTCTTCAGTGAAGGGCAGGAGGAATGCCACAGGGCAAAAAGACACCGCCTCCCTCATGCAGCAAGGCCAATGCTCGCTCTTCAGACATCTTTCCCAGTGATGGATGAGGGATAGTGAATTTGGTCACATAAACCAGACATTTACATTTAGGGCCGGATATGAAAGGTCCTAGCACCTCCGTGCTCCACAATAGCGTTTTTTTTTTTTTACTCTAATGTGGCTCATTGAGACAAAAATCGCAGTGCCATATTTACAAAGTGGCGCAATGCATGCATTGTACCAATTTATGACCCCTTGCTCCACATTATGCCTGTGCCAGGCATAATGTGTGCAAGGGGGGTGTTCCGCTGTTAGGAGGCCCACAGAAATGGCACAATGAAATCTACAAGATTTTGTTGCGCCATTTTGGCGTAATGTATAATGCCTGCTCAAAGCAGGCGTTAAAAGGATGCACCCATTGAAATCAATGGGCCTCCTTACACTTTGCTCCACTAGTGTCAAACATGAACTTTGATTTTTAACTTTATCAGTGGTAACCACTTAATAAAATTAAAACTTTTGGGTACACCACTAGGCATTTTTAACTCACCAGGATCCCAGTCCATATCCAGCTTATATTATTTCTCAACTCCCGACTAAGGTTGATTCCATCTAGGTGGTACTTACCTACTTGGATTTCAAGAGGACACCGATGTTGAAGCATGCCATGATGAGCAGTGGGTGAGGTGTTCACTTCCAGTACTTTGTTATATCTACGGTATAGTTGTACGACAGGAAAAGCTTTTTCAGTGATGTAATATCTGCATACCTTTGGCTTAGTGATACCACTTAAATTGTCAGCCTCTTCTTTGAATGGTCTTTAATACAATCTTTTCGGGTGATTTGGAAGTCCATGTCAGCAACTGAAATTCTCTTCAGTTTCTGAAACCAGAGACATGCCAGTCACATTTTGTGATCATCTTGGCACCACTTAGTGTCCTTGAGGGATCCTGAAAAGGATATTTTGAAAAGCTGGGGACTTCACTTTACACTGCATCACTATCTCTACCTGACATATGATAAAGCATTGTATAGGTTGTAGTGACTTACTAATTATCTGTACTAATCACCTTATAGAGTATAGGTCAATAAGGCCTAACAATACTTGGTTTTGTGCATATTGTTGTAGTGACATGATAGAGCTAACGCAGACTATTTGTATGGAACAATACCTTTACAAATTCAAATCAGCCAGAATAATGTGGTAAACTCAAGTTTTACATTGAAATCTCCGTGACATGTGATTGTTATACTAACCCCCTTTTACCAGCAGGTCACTGAGCGACCATGCTAAGTATCATGTTACTAATTGTTGTCATCAAACAACAGGTTAGCAATCACCAAGCCCAGCAATTGATTGCCATGTCTGCCACAACGCACACAAGTAATCTATCCAGTCACATAGACAGTATAACGCTAGGAAGAGGCAAATGGCCATCTACATGCCTGGGAGCCTTGGGTGCTCCAAAGATATTCCTGCCAATAAGTCATCAGCTGAGTCTGCTGGGCGTCACCAGGTATGCAGGGAAGTGTTACGTAGCGCAGCAGATCTGAGAACAAGTGCAACCTAATATTCTCACTAACCTCTGTGACAAAGGGCTTTCCTGTTCTGAGATAGTCACTTAAAATCCCAGCTGGTTCTTCAGATTCTTGACATATGCTATGATGGCTTAAACCTGGTTTTACCGGTAGCCAAGTTACAGTCTGTGCTTGATGGGGGAAGGGTCTAAGCATTCATTCATTCATTCATTCATTCATGTAATACAGTAATATTGTACATATTAGCGTCAAAGTGATTATTAATAGGGATCGAAAACAATGCTTCAGTAATCAGTTCCAGGAGAAGGAGAAGAAGGTCCATTGAGGGTTACCAATAAAACGATCAATTCATATCAACAGATTTGCAAATTATATGTCATTTTGGGTATATGGAACCCTCTTTTTTATTTTCAGCAGTGGGTTGAAAATCTCAGAACAGAGGTAAACCTTTCAGAGTCCGAAATAGGACAAGTTGGAAAAGACTCAAAGTAATGAAAATTGCCATTAGGTAATCAGATCCTTAGCTTCTAAAATAATTCGATTACGATCCTTCATTGAGAGTGTGCAGTATTAATGTGGAAACAATTAATTTCAGTGTAATACCACTGCATATGAGACAAAAGCACTTCTGTAAATAGAAGCAGCCGTATTTAATTGACCACAGTAACCACTTAAGTGTTGAAGGTGAACGTCAGCTTGGAAAACGTCTTTGCTCCTCAGTAGAATTTACAGAGAATTTTCAATGGTTAAAAGACAGAAACTAGATTACAAGGCAGCGAGGGGCTCCACAATGAACACATTGTAATGAAAGGAGACATTAATAAGAATGATGCATCCTCACAGAAATGATGAGCACAAATTAGAAGCAAACCCTGGCTAGATGACTTTGAGGACAAATGGTCACATGAAAATGTTAGAAAACACCTGACGAAAACAGCCCATTAATGTATGGCCTTTGAATGTAACAAGGCTTGTCTAGGCAAACAGTATAATAATGCACATGCAAGGTTCCAACAGCAAGGTGAATGAGGATTTCCCTGTTTTCATAAAACCTACGTATATACTTGTAACTATGCCACACTATGTTGCAAAAGAATGGGGTTTTCGTTTTTTATGCATCTGCAAAATAAAAGTATTGGGCCTTATTCAAGAAGGGAATTTCACGTGCCACACTCACCGCACACTTCAATTTCTGCCAACACCAGGGCAGAAATCTCCACCCTGAAGGTAGTCTCCATTTCCGGATGTAAATATCACCATTTTGATTAAGATTAAAAGCCCCACCATTTTACATGAGGAGCCATAGACACGTATGGATGAAATTAAGACCATAAAGTGACAGTCATGTTTTCAGTCATGTGCCTTTAGGCTGAGTTCGCACCAGTGGAGGCAGAAATCTCCGCTTACATGGAACACTCTGAGTTGAAAAGAAAGGAAATCACCATTCAGCTGACCAAGATCACTCATACTTGATAAACATTAACCCCAAATGTACAAAAATACAGCCCACACTCTAGGCTCTGCCCTATTCTCCTTGAACTGAGTGCCTTTCTGGACGCCACACACCAGCCCACCTCATTCAAGAGGAAGAAGCACCTCACAGAGGAGCAGGCGGACACTGAACGTTGTTCTATATCGCTAGAGTAAATGACATGGTCTCATCCATACACTTTCATTGGAGCAGTAAAGAGGGCTACGTAGTACTACATTTAATAAGGGTACACTACGCATTTGCACACGTGAACAATATTAATTAAAAAAAAAAAAATCTTTTATACTAACATTAAGTAATTGAAATCTCATATTTAGCTTCAAAATATTAACAATCATTAGATACAAACAAAACACTTTTATAGCACATCAACACACAGAGTTATGAACTTAATATCCTCCTGATGTTAAGGTTCCAAGTTGTAAAGTCCATTTCTCAACATAACTAAAGTCCATTATGAATTCCACTCCAAAGTCCCAAAATATTATTCCATAAATCCAGTATGATCCTTTCTACACTGGTTCGTCCCAAAAGTTACCAATTCAATCCATTGTCGTCAACACGTGTTTCATCCGGGGAGTGCCCCTGGATTTCATCAGGATCTCCTGTAATAACATTTCCATGATTAATGTTACAGTATATGACTACTAAGTAACATTCCTGATTACATACCGATGATAATGTGATATAGTGAACTATTTGACAGTGGGAACCACGTTTACCGAATAATATGTGTCACCATTACTCGTGAAACAAATCCATATTAACAATCCAAAAGCAAAACAATAAATGCTGTGTAGTTATTCAATCTATGTGTAAAAATATTTTTTCTATAGGTTACATTGTGTTATGGTTTAGAGGTCAGGGTATCACCTTATAATAAATGCATTTAGTGTTAGGGAGGAGTCGCCCTGCTAGTACAGACCTAATTAGGGTATATTGCACAATTTGGAACACATATTTGAGAAGGCACGTTTATTGTGTCCCTCACTAGTTTAATATCATGATATACGAGGGACAGACAAGATTGGTTCCTATATATTGCATCTATTAAAGACACAGATTTAGTTTAGTGATATTTGTTCATCAGAACTAGGAAGTATAAATATAGATATCAGCGTGCAGCCCCCGACGGTGAATAATATAGTCCGCTTTCGATCTCTACTATTTCGGAAGTAGAGACGCAAGTTTGTTTAGTCCGCTCTCTCTTTCTATTATAAAGAGGGACACTTAAATAGATCGAGGACACAGAGCCTCGGTTTTAATACACGAGAGCGCACTCGCTCGGGTCGAGTCTTACTAGCTGGTAAGACAGTATCATGTTGGGGAAACTGCAAAGTCTCTGGCACAATATCATGTGGAGGACTATAGTAAAGAGGAAGGATTTTGTAATGTGATATTTTCGAATGATTTTCACAGGAATAGAGAGGTCACTAATACGTACTTGGATGCAAGTTGAGGATATTGATAATTTGGTGAGTTAAATACATGTGGATGTAACAGCAATAATAATCTGTAAAAGTTCTAGTGGGAGAATTTAGCATTTAATATATATGACAACTTACCTGTGTTTCAGCTGGATATACTAAAGACTTTGGAATTACAGGGAGCATTAATAAGCATATTAACAACTTGATTAAAAATTGAAGGTATGGTGTATTTGAGACATTTGATTATATAATTGGGTCTACAAGGGAGTGTATTTGGGTTTTTAGAAATGCACCACGATCATGGTGATTTGTTCTTGGGATTTGCATGTATATACACATAGATTTAATAACTACACAGCATTTATTGTTTTGCTTTTGGATTGTTAATATGGATTTGTTTCACGAGTAATGGGGACACATATTATTCGGTAAACATGGTTCCCACTGTCAAATAGTTCACTATATCACATTATCATCGGTATGTAATCAGGAATGTTACTTAGTAGTCATATACTGTAACATTAATCATGGAAATGTTATTATAGGAGGTCCTGATGAAATCCAGGGGCACTCCCCGGATGAAACACGTGTTGACGACGATGGATTGAATTGGTAACTTTTGGGATGAACCAGTGTAGAAAGGATCATACTGGACTTATGGAATAATATTTTGGGACTTTGGAGTGGAATTCATAATGGACTTTAGTTATGTTGAGAAATGGACTATACAACTTGGAACCTTAACATCAGGAGGATATTAAGTTCATAACTCTGTGTGTTGATGTGCTATGAAATTGTTTTGTTTGAATCTAATGATTGTTAATATTTTGAAGCTAAATATGAGATTTCAATTACTTAATGTTATTATACAAAATATATATATTTTTTGTATTAATATTGTTCATGTGTGCAAATGCGTAGTGTGTAATTTGGATAACGTTTAGTTATCGTTTTTGGGGGATATAGAGGGTGTAACCCCAGTCTTTTGCACCGTGTATTACACCACAATTTATTTCAACGGGTTTAAGAGTAGGAGCGCCTAATACTCACTAATCACCCCCCTAATTGATATTTAATAATGGTAATAAATACATAATAAACTCGCCACATCTGCATATATACTATAAATTAGTTGACAACAACACATTTCAAAAATGAGTTGTGTCTGGCTCAAACATAGAAAACCACTACAATTCTCTAGTTATGACTATCCACCCACCATTTTGTTCTGATGATAGCTCACTTCTGTGCATTTGTACCATTGGCAAACTGTTGTTATGAGCATGACAGACCTTTGGCCGTGTGCAACAGGAGTTGGGTGCAGTGCTTACTTTGTAAAGGAAAGAACATCAGTGCCCACAAATCTGCACAGGAGCCCACAGCCATGTAATTAAATGTCTGTGCGCCAAATATCAAAGCTTCTAGTCTTAAATCCAGCTCATGCCTCTTTAGTCCACTAGCAGACTCTCCTTGCTCCATTAGCTCACCCTTGCAGGCTCTTGCTTTCTCCCTTTCTGACAAATTTGGTTTCTTTTTCTTCCTCCTTCTTTCCAACCTGTGTGTTTTTCTCTGTCCTGTGCTTGGTAAATATCTGATGTGGAAAAATAAGTGTAGGTCCCCCAAAATAAGTGCTGGTGGTCCCCACCAGCAACCACAGACTCGAATTAAGCCGTGGTTGTGTGCAGGGTCTTGCCGCCAGCCAGAATTGGCAGCACTCCTGCAGTTTCCACACCTCTTGGTCACTACCATGTGTGCAATCAAAGTGTTCCCCCTTGCCAGTGGAACTTCTGTTTACTGTTCACATTTTCACAAATCCTAATTTATTTGCAAATCATTCACAAAATGGCTGTTGAATCTGGCACCAAAGACGCAACTTGAGAGATTACGATTGCTTTCTCATGTACAAATAGCCGTTTTTTTTCTGGCCTAGGACTTGTGTTTTCCACACCTCTGGATACCCCTCAGCAATCCTCTGGTTCCCACACCTCTGAGGGCGGTCCCCTATGAATATGGAAAAATGTTTTCCACAGCTCAAAAATTGCAAATCCAAATTGATTCTTGTTTTCAGGATGGGGGTAAAAACATTTTCAGAGCCCTTCTCCAGCGTATCATATGTGTAAAAAAATCAAAATGTGATTGACAGGAGACAGAAATCATGATTTATGTTTTTAAAATGGAACATGTATACAAAAGTAGTAAGCCTTTCAAGCCCACACAACAACTTTTTCAACATTTGTATCTCAAAAACTACTGAACAGATTTACTCCAAACCAACAAAAGCACCAGTTCTGAGTGAAGGTCTACTTTTATGATAAGTTTGGTGGAAATCTATTCAGAAGTTTGAACTGTAGGCACAATCAAATTTTCCATGGAAACTAAAATGAGCAAACATCTTTTTTCACCCCACCTTAACTTTCTTTACCTTACACTGCTCTGCCTGAAAGTTGGCATGCCAGACCTGAGCTGACTACACCACAAATGTAGTGAATATCTGTCAATGAGGTCAAGAGATGCAGGCAAAATGAAAAAATACCTTTTCAAATGAAAGTGGGAAGAGAAAGTCAACACCATTACAGTTTCCTGCTTACACACTGTTAGAAATGGGGTTTTTGGTTGGCAGTCAGGTTACCCCCTGTCCAAGCAAAAGCCCTCACTCTAGTCAGGGTAAGTCACACACAATCCAAGATTATCCTGTGCCCACCCTTTGGTAGCTTGGCACGAGCAGTCAGGCTTAACTTATAAGGCAATGTGGAAAGTATTTGTGCAATAAATCATACAATACCACCATATAGCACCACAAAAATACACCACACAGTGTTTAGAAAAATATATAATATTTATCAGGATAATTGTAGGTCAAAACGAATAAAGTTGCAATGTGAATTTGTAGAGATATCACTGAAAAGTGATATAAAGTGTCTTAAGTCTTTAAAAAGCAAACAAAGTCTCTTTCAAGCACAAAGTACCTGGTTTGGAGTGGAAAATCTCCTCAGAGGGCCACAGAAGAAGAGATACGTGGAAAAAGGGGGTGTGCGTTGATTTCTCCCCAGCACACACGGACTTGCATCGTTATTTTTCACGCGGGGAAGTCGTGCGTCGTTTTCCGGCGCGCGGACAGTCTCTTTCTGTGGATCGCAGGGATTACCAGATGTCCCGGGTCTGTGCGTGGATTTTCCTGCTTGTTTTCCGGCTGCGCGTCGTTCTGCGGGGCTGCGCGTCAAAATTTCGATCTCACGGCAGGCGTCGCGTCGATTTCTCCTCTGGAGGTCGGGCGGCGTTGTCCTTGCGAAGCCGTGCGTCGAAGTTCCGGTCGTCCCGAAGGCGTCGCGCCGATCAGCGTCGGTGTGCAACGTTTTTCTCGCCGCGGAACAACCTGTGCGTCGAATATTTCGGCGCACGGAGCATCGAAGTGAAAAAGAGAAGTCTTTTTGGTCCTGAGACTTCAGGGAACAGGAGGCAAGCTCTATCCAAGCCCTTGGAGAGCACTTTCACAGCCAGACAAGAGTTCAGCAAGGCAGCAGGCCAACAGTAAGGCAGCAGTCCTTTGTAGAAAGCAGACCGGTGAGTCCTTTGAGCAGCCAGGCAGTTCTTCTTGGCAGGATGTAGTTTCTGGTTCATGTTTCTTCTCCAGCAAGTGTCTGATGAGGTAGGGCAGAGGCCCTGTTTTATACCCAAATGTGCCTTTGAAGTGGGGGAGACTCCAAAGAGTGGCTAAGAAGTGCACAAGGTCCCCTTTCAGTTCAATCCTGTCTGCCAGGGTCCCAGTAGGGGGTGTGGCAGTCCTTTGTGTGAGAGCAGGCCCTCCACCCTCCCAGCCCAGGAAGACCCATTCAAAATGCAGATGTATGCAAGTGAGGCTGAGTACCCTGTGTTTGGGGTGTGTCTGAGTGAATGCACAAGGAGCTGTCAACTAAGCCCAGCCAGACGTGGATTGTAAGGCACAGAAAGATTTAAGTGCAAGGAAATGCTCACTTTCTAAAAGTGGCATTTCTAGAATAGTAATATTAAATCCAACTTCACCAGTCACCAGGATTTTATATTACCATTCTGGCCATACTAAATATGAGCTTCCTACTCCTTTCAGATCAGCAGCTACCACTTCAATACTGTATGAGGGCAGCCCCAATGTTAGCCTATGAAGGGAGCAGGCCTCAGAGTAGTGCAAAAACGATTTTAGGAGTTTTACACTACCAGGACATGTAAACTACACAGGTACATGTCCTGCCTTTCACCCACACAGCACCCTGCTCTAGGGGTTACCTAGGGCACACATTAGCGGTGACTTATATGTGGAGAAAGGGGAGGTTTAGGCTTGGCAAGTACTTTTAAATGCCAAGTCGAGGTGACAGTGAAACTGCACACATAGGCCTTGCAGTGGCAGGCCTGAGACAAGGAAAAGGGGCTACTTAAGTGGTTGGCACAACCAGTGCTGCAGGCCCACTAGTAGCATTTAATCTATAGGCCCTAGGCACATAGAGTGCACATTACTAGGGGCTTATAAGTAAATTAAATAGTCCAATCAGGTATGATTCAAGGTTACCATGTTTTAAGGGAGAGAGCATATGCACTTTAGCACTGGTTAGCAGTGGTTAAGTGCACAGAGTCTAAAAGCCAGCAAAAACAGTATCCAAAAAGTGGAGGGAGGCAGGCAAAAAGTTAGGGGTGACCACCCTAAGGCTGTCAGGTCTAACACACACCCTAAAGGTATTGAGTAAGATCTTCCAATGGTTCCTAAGCAACACTAGAAAAACTGTCACCCTCACCCTTGTTGCCAGAAGGCTGGACTATTGGAACACCTTTTACACCAGAATCAGCAAGCATTTCACCTGAAGACTACAAACCATCCAGAACATGGCAGTCAAATCCATCCTCACATTCCGTGCAGGACTCACACCTCATCACACCTCAGAGAGCTCTGCTACCTCCCAATACACAAGGCTGCTCAGTTAAAACTCCTTACTGGAACATTCAAAGCACAACACAGGTTCACACTACCTGAACAATCACATCTCTTCCCATCAAACAGTTAGACACTTCCTTTGCTGCGGACTCCTACTTTCACTCATTCCACACATACAGAGTAGGAGGATCAAGCTTTCTCATAAGTATCTCCTAAAGCTTGGAACTACTTTCCACTACACATCAGAGCCTCCTTCTCTGTACTTGAGTTCTGCAAGAAGGTGATAATTTGTCTCTTGGCATGGGAGTAGCAAGAACATTAAAATGCCATCCACTTTGAACTACTGTTCTGATGGTACCAAGCAAGTGAGAAGACCAACTTTAAAACAGCTCATTTTTCTCTTCCATCCAAACATCTATCCAATCATTCTTTCACCCTTCCATCCACTCGCTGATATCCACCATATTACTTTAGCTTTCTGTCATCCATTCATTCTTCTATCGATCAATCAACCTTTCACCATTGCATCCTTCCACTGGCCATTCCATCTGTCAAACCATCCATTCACACATCCATCACCTATACATGCATTCATCAATACATCCATAGACCAATCATTTCACCTACCCATTCATAAATAAAGCTGCCCTTCTTTCTTCCACCCCTCCTTCTTCTAAAATTTCGATTTACATCCTTACATTCGTTCACTCTATCAGTTTTCCATTTAATCTACCATCCTGTCACCCTCCCATTAATCCATCCATCCTCTCAAATTTCCATTTACTGTGCTATCCTTTCACCCACCCATCCTTCAAGATTTCTGTTTACACTACCATCCCTTCACTCTTCCATCCACCTATCCATCCTCTCTGATTTCCATTTACTCTGCAATGCTTTCATCAAACCATCCACACCTCCTTTCACCTTTCACCCACCCATCCATGCATCCTTTCACCCACTCATCCACCCATCCTTTTGCTCACCTATCCTTTCGCCCACACACACATCCATCCGACCTTTTACCCACCCATCCTTTTGCCCATTCATCCATCATTCTTTTACTCGCTTATTCTTTCATCCAATCAGCCACCTGTCTCCTTACCCATCAATCCTTTCACCAACCCATCCCTTCATCCTTTTAACTCCCCTTTCTCACACCCACTCATCCACCCATCATTTCACCCACTCATCCATCCTTTCACCCACCTATCCATCCTTTCATCTACTCAGCCAACCATCCTCCCAGATTTAATCTACTCTGCCATCCTCTCACCCACCCATACACCCATGATTTTACCTAAAAGGCAGAGTGGCGATATTTAGACACAGCGCTGAATGACTCTGCTGAGGAATGAGGCCTCAATGAATTGATACTGAATATTAAATTAAGAGGCTGCAACTGAACGGAGGCAGCAGTGCGCGGGATTGGCTTGGAACGAAGCAGCACTAGATTTAGGGGAAAAAAACTGGGGCTACAAAAGGATTTCCACGAAAAAGGATGCCGTAGAATAACTCTCCACCATGTAAGGTTGCACTGGAAGGAGGCAGCAACGAATTAAGCTGTCCAGAATGAGGCAGCTCTGGAAGGAGGTCCCGGGGGGGATCACCAAGGGAGGCTGTATCCCCCCGGGAGGTTTGGGGAAGTGGATTAGCCCACGGGCGCCGTTGGGCGCCTTTTGGGCTATTTGGAAGCAGGTATTTATACCTGCCATCTTGTAAGGTCGCCACCATTTTGTTGGTGGCGACGAAAGCGGGCGGTAGGAAGGATTTTTGCTCGGCGGTAGCGAGGCTTTTTGCTCGAGTGGTGACTGTTGTCTTTGTAGGGGTTTTAGCAAAAAAAAAAAAAAAAAAAAAAAGAGTTAGGGAATATTAGTCGATCGCGCCTAAAAAAAAAAAAAAAAAAAAAAAACGTTTAATATTCCGTCTGTACCTGCCAGGGTCCGTTCGGGTCGACGGTAGGAGTCCTGATGGCCGACGCCAGGGTGCAGGAGGCATTTCGGCTACTGAGGGAGGCTGGGCGCCTCGACCTCATTCAGAGCGGAGTGGGGGACCCGTCGCGTCCTACGCGACGGGCGTCCAGCGGCGTGGCAGCGGCGGTGCTGGCCTGCTCCGAGTCCCGAGGAGCGGCCAGAAATCACATGGTGAGTGGGAGGGGCGGGGGGAGGGCCCGGGCGAGAGGGGAGGGGCAGCGTAATGGGACGCGTTTCCCAGGGGCCCGCCGGGTGGTTTTCAAGGATTCCCCGGCAGGCAGAGGCGCTGCGGGGCGCACGCGACCCTCGGGAGAGGGCGCGCCCGAGGCAGCTACGTTAAAGCCGCGCGGCCGGGTCCTCTCAAGGAGGGGCCCGGCCTCTCTAATATCTGCGCGAGCCGCGGGAGTTGGGGGCCGGGTGGCCGCACCGCGCGGGCGCGTGGTGGCGGCGGCGGCCCCCACATTTTGTGGTAACAGCCCCGGGGGAATGGGGAAGAGAGAGAGGAGCAGGAGTGCTTTTAGGGAGCAGGCCCCGGCACCGGAGGAGGGCCAAGGCGTAGTTTTGGCAGGTGAGGCGGCCTCATTGGGGGGGATTACAGGTGATGCAGGTAAGGAAGGTGGGTGGGGGCCGGGTGGAGCAGGTATGGGGCTGGGATAGCTAGAGTGGAGTGATGGGGAGGGGGACGAAAAGGAAGCAGAGATGAAGGGGTGGGAGGGGGACGAGGCAGCAGAGGTTTGGGGGGGGAGAGTGATGGGGAAGGGGGTTGGGGGTGGAGGAGGATGGGATCACGCTTCGCGTTCTTCCCCCTCGCCGCACTTACGGGAAAAGGGAGGGACCATTTCAATTCGGACGGGAAAGGGGACCCGAGGTTTCTGGGTGGGTAGGCGGAGGGGAGCAGGGAGATGAGAGTGACTCAGAGGAGGCCAGGGACAGGGAGGATTACCAGGGAGTAGGAGTTGGAGCAGAGGAGTTCAGCCGTATTCCGATTTTTCCGCGGCAGGGCGAGGAGGAGATGCCACAGGACGTGGGCGGGCCACGGGCGGCTCGAATACCCCGGGAAGAAGGGAAGGCGGGGCCAAGTGCGGCCGGCCGGAGGTCTAACGTCGAAGGGAAGTATGGTGTGTCCAAGGGGGTTCCTGGAGACAGCGGTGGCGGAGCGGGTTTTGCGCCCAACGCCATGGGTGGTCTACGGGAGCGACAACCTGGCGCGGCGCCTACTGATGTGGACCAACAGTTGGGTGGAAGGGCGCGGGGACGAAGGGGGGGGCTGGGAGAAATTCATGATATCTTGGAGGAGGAGGTGGAGATGTTGGAGGAGCTGGACTACGACGAGGACAGTTTGGAAGAAGGGGAACTACGAGAGGGTTAGGAGGGAGCGTGGTGGAAGACGAGGGTGGGGGAGTCTAATGATGTTTTTCAGTCGTTGCAGGTTTCGGAGTACGAGCGGCGGCCGCAAGTTCCTTTGCGTAAGAGGATTCGGGAGAGGTAGCAGGTGTTGATTCCAGGTAAGGAGCGCGTGAGGGCAGTTTCGGTAGCGGTGGAGGCGAAGGAAGGGGAAGGGCAGGAGCGGCTTTTCAAAGGGGTATATGTAATCGATATTGGGGTTGGGCCTGACCCGGAGATTGGTAAAGGGGAGCAGTCGAAGCAGGCAGATCAGGCTGAGGTGAAGGAAGGGAAGGCGTCAGGCGAAGGGTCAGCGAAGCGGGAAGGAGAGAAGATTAAGAAGTTGCCATATATGGGGACGGCAAAGCCTTTGGGCGCCCACTTAATGCTGGCGACAAAGGAAAAAATTTGGAAGGGCGAATACGTAGAAATGCTGAAGTTATTACACAGGGAGATTAGAGCTAAGGAGGGCTCAAAGGAGGAAGAAAACGAATTGGCAAAGCGACCCAGGGTACCGGTTACGATCGAGAATTGGACGGCGGCCTTTTTAATCTATGCCAGCGTATATTGTGAGCGCTTTCCCGAAAGTGCGGTGGCGCTTTTTAAGTACATGGACGTGATTCGGAAGGCGTACCTTAATTACGGAGGCTACGCATGGGTACAGTATGACGAAGAGTTTCGGGCTCGGATGGCAGTTGACGAGGAGGTGAAGTGGGGAGAAATGACGCGGACCTGTGGCAGCACACCATGGGCCCCGCAAAATTCGGTAAGACTGTGTATACAGCCAGCGGGCTGCCGATTACTTATCGGCCCTTTCGAGACCGCCCCACGCAGGGTGGGGCTAGCGGTACGTCTAAGGGAGGGTATTCAGGGGGGGGCCTTGCCCTCGAAAACAGGGGCATGTTGGGACTACAATAAAGGGTTATGCACCCGAGAATATTGCAAGTTTCGACATGAGTGCTCCCGCTGTGCGGGACGACACGGGGTCGTGCAGTGTACGGTTTCTGCGGCCCAGGGAGTCGGGACGGCTACACAGAGTCAGCAAGCAGGTGGAGGGTCCACTCAGCAGATCGCTCGGTATAGGGGAGGGCAAGGGCCGTTGGGAAAAAGCTCATACGCCAGTTAAGTTGGCCGAGTTGGTCCCATGGTTACGAGTATACGACGACAGGGATGCGGCGGCAACATTGTTCCACGGTTTTTCGGACGGGTTTTCGTTGGGGTACGAAGGGCCTCAGGAGCGTCGTTGGGCAGAGAATCTGCGGTCGGTGCAGGGGAGAGACGCCATCGTCCAAGAAAAGCTAAGGAAGGAATTGGACGAAGGCCGGATGGAAGGTCCTTTTGGGGACTGGCCAATTGGAAATCTTATAATTTCGCCTATTGGCGTGGTACCTAAGAAGGAGCCGGGACAGTATCGGCTGATACATCATTTATCATGGCCTGAGGGTTCGTCAGTAAATGATTTTATTCCAGTGGAGCGGACAAAGGTGTCCTACGCTTCCGTGGATGTGGCCATAGAGTTGATTCAAAACATCGGGCCGGGTGCATTGATGGCTAAGACTGACATTAAGTCAGCATTTCGGTTACTACCAGTCCACCCTGACGATTTCAGTTTACTGGGTATTCAGTTTGGCGGCCATTGGTACGTGGACAAAGCTCTGCCGATGGGATGCTCCACATCATGCGCCCTGTTTGAGTGTTTCAGCACTTTCCTTCAGTGGATTTTCGTGCGGGTGTCGGGGCACAGGGCCGTGACACATTACCTAGATGATTTTTTCTTTGTTGGACCGCAAGCCACGGACCTATGCGCGGTCGCGCTGCGGCGTTTCCAAGAGCTCATGGAGGACTTGGATGTGCCCCTGGCCCCTGACAAAACGGTTGGGCCCTGCACGGCGCTAACTTTCTTAGGCATTGAATTGGACACCATAACCATGGTGGCGAGGTTGCCGAGTGAGAAGAAAGAGGTTATGCTAAGAACCTTAATGGCGGTTCTACGGAGTAAAAAGCCAACAGTGAGAGATATTCAAGTTTTGCTGGGCCACCTCAACTTTGCGTGTAGGGTGGTTAGAGCCGGGAGGACTTTTTGTCGAAGGCTCGGCTTCGCCCTGGAATGTGGGAAGCTCCCACACCATCATGTGCGGCTGGGTGCGGGAGTAAAAGCGGACTTAAGGATGTGGACGGTTTTTCTGGAACATTTCAATGGCATTCCTTTGCAGTCCTGGCAGATGGTGGACTGGGATGTGCAGATTTTTTCTGACGCAGCGGGAGGGTCAGGGTTTGGTTTGTACTGGGATGGTAAGTACTGCGCGGAGTCGTGGCCGGAGTCTTGGAAAGGGGGGGGCGCAGCATCGCGTTTCTAGAGTTTTTTCCCCTGCTTGTGGCAGCTTGCGTGTGGGGCAGATCTTTGACTCACCATCGGGTTCTTTTTCGAGTTGACAATCTGGCCGTCGTGCACATTGTGAATAAGCAATCCGCGCGGGATGTGCAGGTTCTGAGATTACTGCGCCTGTTTGTTTTGCATTGTCTGCGACATGATATTCATTTCACCGCGCGACACGTGCCAGGAGTGAACAATGACATTGCAGATGCTTTGTCTCGTTCACAGTGGGAGAGGTTCCATGGGCTGGTTGCGGGCGCAGAGTTATACAGGATTCAGATGCCCGATGTGCTCTGGGCCGCGGGCGACACAGAATGCTTCAGCTGCTGCTGAATTCACTGGCGCCATCTACACAGCGGGCGTATCTGCGGGCTTGGCGAGAATTCACGAGACTGGGTGCACGCCGTAGGAGCAGCGAACGGGATAGAGTCGAAGACGTGGTATGCTTTATTCTGGACTTGGTCGAAAGACGTCAGTCCAGGGTCACCATTGCGGGTAAATTGGCAGGTATTGCTTTCATGGGCAAGCTGTTTTGGGGTTACCCACCTTCGGCGGGGGAGTTGGGTCAGCGTATTTTGGAAGGGTGGGAGAGGGAGGGGGGTAGACAAGGGCTGAGGAGGCCACCCTTAACGTTGTCATTATTGAAGGAGGTGACTGGGGCCTTGTCGGAGATTTGTTACGACGAATGGGAATGCCTTTTATTCCACACTTTGATGACTTGGATGTTTTTCGGGGCTTTTCGAGTATCGGAACTGTTGGGAGCCCGTGGATCTGGGGGAGTGATATGGGACGATGTCCTGTTCAAAGGGGACCATTTGGTTTTACAGCTCGGGAGAACAAAAGCGGATCAGAAGGGTTTTGGGTCAAGGATTGTTTTGGCGTCCTACCCGGACCACGCGGTGTGTCCTGTGAAATGGGCACGGGAGTGGCGTGCGGTTTCTTACGAAGCTGGGCAACTTGTTTTTCGACATTTTTCGAAGGAGGGGGTGACGGCCTACCAGTTGCTTCGAGTGCTCCGCGCGGGTTTGAAAAAAGTGGGTCAGAGCGAGGGACTATTCGGCACCCATTCTTTTCGGATTGGGATGGCTACTGAGGCGGGGTGCAGAGGATGGTCAGATGCGCGTATAATGGCTTTGGGGCGTTGGCAATCGGATGCTTACAAGCGCTACGTGCGACAAGCGGGCCGGGTGTAGGCGGCGAGCAGTAACAGGTCTATTTTTGTTTTGCCACAGGTTCTGTCCCGGGTCCTGCGGTGCAGTTTCTCCAGATATGGGTCGTGGGACATTCTTTCGTAAAGTGGGCACAGCGCCAAGTTCGGGCGACGGTTTTGGGTGACAATTTGGGTTTTGACAGGGACAGATATAGAGTCAGGTGGCAGGGAAAGGGGGGCATGCAGTGGGGCCAGTTATTAGGGACGTTGAAGGAGATGAAAGGTCAAGGGTTTTGTCCCGATGTTTTATTGTTGCATGTAGGGGAAAATGATCTAGTGAGGCGGACGGGGTTGGACTTAATTAAGGACATGAAGGCCGACTTATTGCAGATACGAAGGTGTTGGCATGGTTGCCATATAGCGTGGACGGCTTTTGTGCCACGTAGATTTTGGAGAGGGGCCAGGAAGCCGGCAGCGATTGAAAAGGCAAGGAGAAAAATAAATAAAGAATTGAAACTGTTTTGTGCATCTCAGGGCATCTCGTGTGTTGAGCACGTTGATTTGAGATTTGAGGACAAAGAATGTTTTCGTGATGACGGAGTGCACCTGTCGTTTATCGGCATGGAGCTATACCTGTTGCAATTAAAAGACAGTTTGAGGTTGCTTTTCAGGGAGTCTTAGTCGGGGGGGGGCAGAAAAAGGCGGGGAGTGCCTTTTTCTGGTGGCGGGGGGTTGGGACAGATCAGGAATGTGACAACAGAGAAGGGAGACAGGGCTGACAACATCTCGAGGGAAAAAGGGAGTGAAGAACAGGACAAATAAGGACAGATAGTTCGACTTTAAGAATAGGAACGTGGACGTTTCGTTGATGACAAAGGGGGTTTACAGTAAAAGGTTTACAGGACATGCGGTTAAAATGGGGGGGGAAGGGGTGGGATGGGTAGGGGTGGGGGTGAGAGGTTACAGGAAGTTTTTGTATAGTGAGGTCTTTAGTTTTGTGAGGCGTAAGGCCTAGGGTATAAAAATGTGAGTGCACCTGTTTCCAATAAAGCGGCCTTTTTCACACAACAACAAGCCGGTGTGTTATCCTTCTTCCCCAAGGAGGTCCCGGGGGGGATCACCAAGGGAGGCTGTATCCCTCCCGGGAGGTTTGGGGAAGTGGATTAGCCCACGGGCGCCGTTGGGCGCCTTTTGGGCTATTTGGAAGCAGGTATTTATACCTGCCATCTTGTAAGGTCGCCACCATTTTGTTGGTGGCGACGAAAGCGGATGGTAGCAAGGATTTTTGCTCCCCTCCCGCCCTCCCCATATATATTTTTTGTGGTCGGTAGTTTTTTCCGGGGGCTTTTTCTTTTGGGGCTTTTTTAGAGCAGTTTAGAACATAGTTTTGGTTGGAGGCTGGTTTTTGGTTGGAGACAGGTGCACAAAAAAGGGGTTAATTGTAGTTGTTTTGTCGCTGAGGAACAGGTGCAGCGCGGGTTGGGACGGATCAGGAATGTGACAACAGAGAAGGGAGACAGGGCTGACAACATCTCGCGGGAAAAAGGGAGTGAAGAACAGGACAAATAAGGACAGATAGTTCGACTTTAAGAATAGGAACGTGGACGTTTCGTTGATGACAAAGGGGGTTTACAGTAAAAGGTTTACAGGACATGCGGTTAAAATGGGGGGGGAAGGGGTGGGATGGGTAGGGGTGGGGGTGAGAGGTTACAGGAAGTTTTTGTATAGTGAGGTCTTTAGTTTTGTGAGGCGTAAGGCCTAGGGTATAAAAATGTGAGTGCACCTGTTTCCAATAAAGCGGCCTTTTTCACACAACAACAAGCCGGTGTGTTATCCTTCTTCCCCAATACTGGTGCAGTGACGCACAACATTCTGAAGCGAGACAGCACTGCAGTGAAACAGCGCTAGAAGGCGTCGGCCCTGGAATGAGGCTGCCTCCGTGTTTCTGCACTAGAACGGACATGCCCTCAGTGCACCTGCGCGAGGATGAGGCTTTACATTGACACTGCTTGACGAGAACGACGGTGGAGCAAGTGACACAGCACTGGAAGAGGCGCCACTGCAACTGCACAGCACTGAAAGGAAGCTGCCCCGAAACAAATCAGCTTTTCATGAGTCACCCAGTAACTGCAACAATGCAGGGGGAGATTGATAATGAATGAGGCCACCCTGGAACCAGAAAGCATTGCGTGAGGCTGCATCAGAATGCTCGAACAATGTGAAATGTTTCCCCAGTTTACAAGAACGTTTGATTACATCAAATTACAATAGTGAAAATATAGAAAATACAAAACTGGCAGAACTCATTAATTTACGAAGCAAACTGTTCCAGCTTTACATTCATTTAACTAATGGCGCCTCCGATCCCACTCCAAAAAGTGTCTAAAAGTTAAAGGAAAATAATTGCATGTCATTTGCAAGGGTGATGTGTGATCCACATTGTCAATAGAAGCGATGAAATAAAACATCTGAAACGTGAAGCAGACGTTATTTCATTTGCGCTAAAGTGATACATGTAAAACACACGTACTGTAAATCAAACCCACAGAAAATTTAAAAAAAAAGAGAAAAAGGAATTCATATTTTGATAGGTGTGCTAAAGCAGTGAAAGGTGACAGGTTGCTGCAGGCCATACCAAGCCCACAAGTGAAAGCTGAGCTCTTAATGCAGGAGGCCAAACCCAGTCCACTTAGAAGATAAAAGGGGCCAGCCCAGGCTCCCTGACCAGAGGGGGTTCACTCGCTCTCCTTCACGCTTCCCTCTGTTTCTTGCTTTTTCCCTTTTCTCCGTTTCAGTCCATTAGCACTGCAGCTCCAGAATGAGTTTACAAGGCTTCAGTGCGCGATCTTTTGGTGGTCAGGGCTTCTCTGGCTCGAGCAGTCGAGTTGCTCGCTCTTCTGGAGCTGGTGGTGGTGCGCGGGGGATGAACAGCAGCATGAGCGTCCATCTAGGAGGCACCAGAAGCATTTCCTTTGGTGGAGGCACCAGAGCAAGCTCGGGGTCTAGCATGGGTGGGGGGAGCTTTGCTGCTATGTCAGGGGGTGGTGGATTCGGCAGTGGAGCCGGGTATGGTGGATTCGGTGGGGGCTCTGGTGGGGCTGGAGGCTTTGGTGGATTTGGTGGCCGATCGGGTGGTGGAGCAGGGTTTGGTGGTGGATCAGGGTTTGGTGGTGGAGCAGGGTTTGGTGGGGGAGCAGGGTTTTCTGGTGGCGCACCAGCAAGAATCGAACCCGTTCACGTCGACCCAAACCTCTTGGTTCCTCTGGATTTTACCATTGACCCCAGTATTTCAGAACAAAAAGTACAGGAGCGGGAACAAATCAAGACTCTCAACAACAAATTTGCATCTTTCATTGACAAGGTAAGGCTTCCTTTTAACCCATATCTGATAAACTATTACTGTTTTACATAACTTCATTTGGTATTGTTTGCATTCGTTGTATGGTTTTAGTTTAGTAATATTTCGAGTCATTCCTTTTTTTCTGCTTCTATCATGTCAGGTACTGTTTTGTCTGCTGCCAATCCTTGAACCCATAGCTGTCTAAGCCAGCACATATATTTTGGTTGTTGTTGATGCTCCGTCTATATAAAAAACGCATGTGATCATTTTCAAACGTGTGCGTTGGGTCGCAGGTTCGATTCTTGGAGCAACAGAACAAGGTGCTGGAGACCAAATGGAGCCTCCTGCAGGAACAGGGAGGAGCGACGAGCGGATCCCGCAAGAGCAGCATCGAGCCCCTCTTCGAGGCTTATATCGGCAACCTGAGGCGGCAGCTGGAGGCACTGATCGGTGACAAGGGTCGCCTGGATGGGGAGCTGAGAAACATGCAGGGCATGGTGGAAGACTTCAAGAACAAGTAAGTGTGCCGCGCATTGGAGGCAGGCTACCCAGACACACGCAGAGGGCCCCGCATTGAAAATGTCTCGTCATTTCACATTCTAAGCAGTTTCTAATTTTCGAGCACCCACGAATTCAAATTTCCATTATTTCACCCGTCCCATGTGAATAAGATGACAATGGGGCCACAGTACACGGGGCTTTCTTTTCACATGCCATGCTTATCGTGTATGTACGCGAGTACAGAATGTAGCGGCTCCATCCTCTTCAGTGGTGACGCAGGACGCTGTTGGCGCTATAACGCAGAAGGGAGCCGTGAGGGCGGGTGCAGCACTGAGCGCCCCAGGCCTCCAGCTTTTATTGGAGATCCAGGTACATGAACGAGAGAACACGGCAGGGTAGAAGGGTGTGAATCCTGCGGGGAACGAGAAAACAAGAATACAATCAAAGATGAATGCACGTCATGCGTTTGCGTTGTGCGTGAGATGGGGCACGTTGTTTCCTTGAAAGCACAGCTGGAGGTACTGGGGCTGTGCTAGGGGTGCACTTTGACTTATTAGCTTATTATGGTTCTTATGAAGTGAGTACCACGGCTCCACTCTTGAGAATTGCAAAAAAAAGTAGTAGTTTTGATAAAGTGGAGGGACATGATGCATTCTGTCATACAGAGGAGTGCTGAGGCTGGAGAGAAGTTTTTCTTATCAGAGGGAAGTTGGTATTAAGGTGTTCAGTGAAGTTTTGAATAATCTACAAAATATTGGTTGAAGGGTGTGCTGGGCGGAATGGGGGAACTCAGGGCCTCTTATGAGCAAGGCATATATTTAACAGTTGGCAAGCCTGGTGCGTATTGCTATATACGTTTATTCGATGGATTATGAGCTTGTGGTTCCTTCTGTGAGAGAAAGGAGTGCTGGACATGGTGAGACATGATGGCTTCTCAGTTGAAGGGTGTGTGATGCAGCTGATGCCTTATGGTTCCTTTCTGTGAGTGAAGGCTGCTGGTTGGGAGAGTTTGGCAAGGTTACTTCTGAGTAGTGAGAAGGGTGTGGTAGAGGGATGTAGCATCTTGTGTGGAAGAAAAGTGTGCTGGGTATGCAGTGAGAAACAGGAGGACTTTTGAGAAAGAGGGTGTGTTGTGGGGAGCTAGGGAAATGTGACGCCATTTGTGAGTGATAACTCTATTGGTAAGATGTGTAATATGTGGTGCTTTCTGTGGGGTAAACATTCATGAGGTGAGAGATTGGTATGGTGATAAAATGGACGGATGCAGTGATTCTGTGAGAGATGAATTTGTTGAGTGATTTTGAGGGGTGTAGTGTCTTCTGTGAGAGAACAGTGTACAGAACAGTGAATTCTGTGAGGAAGTGGTGTGTGAGGAGAGTGTTATGGTCTGGAGCCTTCTCGGAGATTGTTAGGGCATAGGTTTCTGTGTGAGAGAGGTATGTTGGATGACATACAGGGGCATGGTCCTTTCTATGAGAGATGTTTGTTGAGGACCGAAACATTCCACGAGGAAGTGGTGTGTTGGATAAAGTGTCATGGCTTTGAGCTGTGCTTTTGGACATAGATTTGTAAAAGGGTGTGCCTGTTGGAGGAGAAGAGCATGAACCATTCTGTGAGAAAATGGTATTTCAGATTAGATGAAGGCACCTATCTACTTTTGTGAAGAAATTATGTTTTGGGTGAAGTTGAACATCCTGGCTGCATACAAGAGGAGTATTTTGGGTGGACTGATAAGATGATGTGTTCCTTTTTTGAAGGATCAGTGATGGGCGGAGTGGATGCGTGCTGTTGTTTATAGTCAGCTATGATTTGTTTTGTGTCTATTTGAGGGAAGGGAGATTTGGTAGTAAGGTGTTTTAGTAGAGTACAAGGGTGCCATTCCTTAATTCAAACAATGGAAAAAAGTGTGTTCAAGGTTTCGTGGAGAAGAGTAATCTGGGAGATAGTATTTAATGAGTGTGTTCAGAAAAGTAAAGATGTGTGATTTCTTTTTAGAAAGTTTGGTAGAAGCAGTATGGAGTTAACGGTGTGGTGTCTTTTGTGAATGAATGGTAAATAGTGAATTTGACAGAGTGGAGGATGTGATGCCTTTGTAAAATATGTGGAAGTTAAAATATTGGTAAAGGGACAAAGGGCCTTTATTTAGAGTTTGGAAAATGGGATACTGTGTCAATAACTTGGCTGATATTCCATCTGCAACATTACATGTGCATTATAGCCTGTGTCGCTTGCAATAAGGCAGATGGGATATCAGCCACATATGTGACGAAGTAACCCTTCCATCAAACTCTAAATAAGGCCCTGAGTTTGATGACCTGTTTGACAGGATGGTGGAAGGGCATGTTGGCAGAAATGTAGAGCATGCCATCTGTTGAAATAGACATTTGCAGAATATATTTAGGGCTGGTGTCCCTTCTACTGAAGGTGTGTATGAGAGCGTATCTAAAAAAGAACTGTGTTCTCCACAAAGTTTGCAAATAGTGCTTTCTACTCAATTATAGCTAAATGGATATTTGGGAAGAGCAGTGCCTTCTGTGCAAAGATTGGTAGACATATTTACACATCACTGTGCCCTCTTTGCAAAGGATGACGATGGGCAATTTGGAATTTGAGGTACCTTATTTATGAAGTTTGTAGATGGGGAATTTTTGTGGAATGAAGAGGTTTCTATGAGAGATTGGTGCAAAGGATTGGTACGACGGTGTATTTAGTGGATGTAGTGACTTTTCTGAGATATTGATGAAGGCCATATCAAGTGAAAAAAAGCACATTTGGTGGAATAGTAATTGAAGGTTAACCTGGGTGTAATGAATGTGTGTGCCTGGATCTGTAGACTAATGTCTGAAGGCATACTGAGAAGGCACAGAACACTCTGTGAGTGAATGGAGGGGATGAAATCAGGGAGAAAGTGCTATTCTGGTAGTCTTGATCTAGTGGAGATAAACTAGTTGTAGCATTTCTTTACTTCTCTAGTCCAGTGTCTCTGTGCTTGGAACTCCAATATGAAATATTACGTGTTGATGATTTAAGAGCAGTAGTACCAGTGTCAAGTGATGGCTGATTCTGGTGATCTGTTGAGAAATAGCACTAGGCACATTGATGAGACATTGATATTAGAATGGAAGGTCAATAGATGGATCAGTCAGTATGCTCAAAACAAGTTCTCAAGAAGTTACAAAGACCTGCTTTCCATGACTCATTATAATGCCCCAAAGCAATACCTAATTGAACGTTCAGTAGCAATAGCAGTTGTCTAAACCAGTGCTGCTCCAAGCACACATTCTCATATTATATTAATGAATGTTCTTGTATACATTATTATTACTATTGGTATAATTGTACTTCTCCCTTGATTTGAGCTCTGGCCTGTAACTCTTGACACACGACTTGATTGGCAGGCAATTATCGCATGATAATGCCATCTAGAAGTTTTTTTCATTTTTAATTTAGATTAGAAACTAGTAGGAATGAAATACATTGCAAAATATATTTGGTCAGTGCCATGCTATTGGCGAACTCCAAAACTATAATTTTCCTTACAGAAGTTATCTAGAGATTTGCAACTTTAGAAAGGGTGGTACTGTGGGGAAATTTATTTGGGGATTAACTGGGCCTGCACATGATTGCAGACAAAGAAGAAGCTGCAGAGAAATTGTGTTAGGCAGTTAAGTTTGTACCCGGTGCTTAAGAAAAGGCATTCTATCTCTGCAAGCAAAACAGCTTCAAGTCACACTTTAAAATGTAAACTAGTGACAGGGGATAAATGTGGCCTAAAATATGTCACTTCACTTCTCTAAAAACAGGTATGAAGAAGAAATCAATAGGCGCACAGCTGCAGAAAATGACTTTGTTGTGCTTAAAAAGGTAAGACACTTTTTTTAAACGATAGAAAAAATAACTTTACTTTTGTTAGTGACTGCAGCATTTGGAATAGGACCACTAACTATGGTGGTGGGAAGTTTTCTTACATTATTTCATTGGCAATATTACTAATTTTAATACCTTTCAGTAAAATGTTAACTTGTTATCTTCAACACTGACTGAAATGTAACTGAATCTTAATTTCTGGGTCAATTTTCAGGATGTGGATGCCGCTTACATGAATAAGGTGGAGCTTGAAGCCAGGGTTGATGCATTGACAGATGAGATCAACTTCCTTAGGAGTCTGTATGATGCGGTAATTATAATTTTCATTACCCATGGGCCAATTTGTTTTCCGTGCCATGGCACCATTTAGCGTTTCGTAATGTGGCAATGTTCCGAATTCCAAATATTCCACTCATTGGTAAATATATTTTATCAACTGCGGGTGCAGTCACCATATTTTGCATAGCTGATATTTGTTTACTTATTCATATACTCCCAGAAGTGCAAATGCCCCCAAAAGTATTGTTTGGTAAATCCCTCTGTCAATAACAATCAGGCTCAACTTAAACACAAAGTCAGTTTTTCCCCAAAAAGACAGTAATACCTATAGTGTCAATTGGTCCCCTATTATGTCAACATCCAAACGTTCAGAATTTTTTCAACACAAAAATTAAATAGAAAAAAAGCTGTTCACATAATATTGGAGCGATGTTTGTTTTCATTGAAGTACTTCTTCGTCCGCTTAGGTGCTCTACAATAGTATAAAAATCCTTCCCCTTCATTGACATAGTGGTAAGCAATATAGCAGCAATGGTCTTTTACCTCAGCAGAGGCCATTATGGTCCTGTGGCCCAAAGATGCAGTAATGCCCATTGCATGCAACAATTGAGTAAGTAGACTTCCTTTCAGATGAGTGGGTCACAATCCTTCCTTAAGATGATACAGTACAGTCGAGGGAATCATACACAAATCAGGATCTCTCACCTTTTGATATGATGCAAGTGAACTTCCACATCCTTTTTTGCAATATTGGTTGTTTTGTTTTGTTCATTTAACCGATTATGGAATTTTTCAATTTTGGTGTGATAACTCCAGCAGGTTTTCTTCATGCAAACACACTTGTACTGAGATGCCCATGGTTATCCATATTTTCGAGTCCACCTTACATAGGCAACACCCTAATATAGCAAATCCATGAAAATAATTGTACCACTGTTGAATGTCTCCCTGGGCACATTCTAGACTCTTGTTCTGTTTGGTTATGTTTTGTAAGTGGAGACACAGTTTCAATACACTGACCTAATTTCTACGATTCCAACTTTACTCAAAAGGAAGGTTAGGATTTAAAAGAGGAGATATATAACTCATATATATAACTCAGAACTCTGGTGTTATTTTGCAGGAACTCGCTCAGGTGCATGGAGACGTTGCCGACACTGCAGTCATTCTCTCAATGGACAACAATCGTGCCCTGGATCTGAACAGCATCATTGCTGAAGTCAAAGCTCAGTATGAGGACATTGCAAGAAGGAGCAAAGAGGACGCTGAACGAGCTTTCCAACAAAAGGTGAGAATTGTAGAAGAAGTACCTCAGAAAGGACAGTTGGAACTCAGATACATTCTTTCCATTCCTGTTTTTAAAAAGGTCTTGACTAGTGCAGGGAGGGGTAACAGGTACCAAAAGTTCTGTTTGTGTTAGATATGATGACAGAGGGCACCCACGATATGTGGGGCTTGAGAGGTAATCAGTTATATGGATGATTTTCAGATCCACCCTGTCTGTTTGTGGTCACAGATGGGACACGGACTAAGGCCCAGATTTACTACAGCTTTGTCCGGTGGTAATGTCACGCAAAGTAAAGCTTTGGTATATATTTTCTAGCACTAAAAGTATGATCTGCTAAAAAGATGCTCTTTTTTCAGCGCATAAAGTCCTTTGCATATAAACTATGCTATTGGCTTGATTCACTCCTTGTCATTGTTATTAAGGTATGATCTATGATCACTCGTATGTAGCTATCGCACTAGCATTATTCACAACAACAGAATGTGGAAATACGCTTAAAAATGGGTAAGCTGATTAATGTGTTGAGTTTGATGTTGTATTCTAAAGAGTACATATTGCACTTCTGAATTTACTTCTTTTTAACTAAAAGTGTAATTTCCCAGTAGGAGTTGTAGAAAGAAACAGTGCTCCTCAGAACACGTTTACCTCCTACTGTTAGGACTGGTTTTGCCAGCTTTGAGGCTAAAGATTGCAATGGAGCACCAGAGGTTGCATGGAGCAAGTCTGGAGTCACAACTGTGACCTCTAACAGCCACTAGATGATGTCTATGGTATTACTGTAGGAAATCGAACCTTATCTGTGCCTTTAGCATCTGGGAAAAAGGTGGCTTAGACTTTTATCAAAATGTGATTCTTGAACAAAGGAATATAAAATTAAACACACTGTTCCATATTTCGGCTAAAGATTTAGCAACCACACACCTACCATGGCATTACAAAGTGTTTTTCAGCACACTCCTGAGTGTCTTGAAAATCCCACTTCTCTATTGTTACGGATTGGGAATAGTTTTCAAGATCACCTTCATCTCTTCAACTAGTCCAATAGTCTTTTTTCCAATTGTGTTGGCCCAAGCTTCCTTTATTGTATTTCCTATAACTCAATATCAAATATTCATTGTAGGTAGCATCAATTATTTTATGGTACCAGAAACATAAACTCCGATAACCCTCGTTCATACTTCTGCAGGAAGCATTTTTATTTATCGCTTCTTTTTTTCTGTCTGTTAGTTTGATGAAATGAAGTTGAATGCTGACGCACAAGGAGGCAACCTCAAGTCCACCAAGAACGAGATCTCTGAACTGAACCGCATGATCCAGAGACTGAAGGCTGAGATTGAAAATGTGAAAAAACAGGTGCGTCCATTCTCTTCATACAAAATTCATCACATGAATCCAAATATACCTTGTAATGGCAACATTGAAGCTAACTGCCCCATTTGACTTCCATACACAGTGCGCCAATCTCCAGACTGCCATTGCCGAGGCTGAGGAGAGGGGCGAGCTTGCTTTGAATGATGCAAGAATGAAGCTCAGTGAGCTGGAAGCCGCCTTGCAGAAGGCCAAGGAGGACATGGCGCGCCAGCTGCGCGAGTACCAGGAGCTGATGAATGTTAAACTGGCTCTGGACATTGAGATCGCCACCTACAGGACCCTGCTGGAAGGAGAGGAGGGCAGGTGGGTGTTACATACAGTGTATGAGAGAATTCTGTACTTGTGGGGCCCAGGAAAGTTGCTGATAGTCAAAGAGTTCATTTTCAGCAGTTGTTCTTCGGGGATGAGATGTGAGCACACAATGATCAGTCAAATCATAAAGCAAAGCCAGGAATGTTCAAGCAAGGCATTACCTGGATGTGCTTTTAAAATGTATGATATATCTTCCATAGAGACACAACTAACTTACCAGTCTCAAGTGTGGTACGTAATGAGATGCAAGTCCAAGGTAGCAGGTAGCCTGGCACCCCAGATGTGTTACCCTTTAGATCCAAGGATCCAGTATTCCCATCCCAGCATTCTGCAGCTACTGGAGATGACACCGTGATGGGGACTCAGGGCTGCGGTCAGACTGATACTCAAAAACATAACACCACAATGAAGGAAACGCTGCACGCAGGGTGCTGTTCACAGATATAGATTTATTTCCCAGGAATAATTCTGGCATAACTAGCACTTGGTGCCTAGCTCATGTCTGAATTGAAGCTTTGAGAGTGCTACACATGGTACATGTTCATTTTGCTTATTCCACATTCACGTAGATTGTTTTTATCAATGTGTTAGGAGTAACTGTGGAATGGAGAATGCACATCCCATGTTCTGGATATTTCTGCATGGATAGTACTTTACTAGTATATATGTACCTATTGGCTTTATCAGAACCAGGGCATTTGAGTGGGCAAAGTAGGGCATCAATGCTGGATTGATGCTTTTATTGGAATGCATCTGCCTAAAATGGATGTCTCCCTCCACTCACACGTTGTTGTTAAGAATTATATTTATTTGATACAGTATGAGTCTCTAAGCTTCTGAGGATTTTGGTTTTACTCCCAGTCAGTATTTAGGGCAAATCTAAGCGAGGCTACAGATGTCATGCATTATCAGCCAAGCACAGAGAATTCACTGCTTCAAGACGCTTGTTACTCACAAACAAAACATTAAGACACAAGAACAGTACCATCCATCTCATTGAGTAGGCATACAACCCAGGCATACTACTACTACTACTAATAATAATAATATAAACCAACACACCTCCCTAAGCAGCAACAACTTTCAGACACGTCACAACATAAGGAATCCGGGACGTTAAGTGGCCTGGCACGCCCAGGCGTATTACTGCAAAAACACAAGTAATCCAACCTTTGTGGATTCCGTGGCTCACAGACATGCTCAGAGACTGACAGAGGCACTCAAGGCATAAGATCGAGTGGCATGGTCAGGCATACTACCGCTGGCACGCGTAATAGAGTTTGTGTACAGCCTGTCACTGGCGGACATTTTCCCAGACAGACACAGGCAAACTCGGATCTCTGGAAACATTACAACCCAGTTGTAATGTTATTCGGATACAAAGTCTCAAACCATCAAGCAGCCTCACAATCTTGCTACCATCCAAGGAGTTTAATGCACCCAACAACCGTTTTTAGAGAAGGCGCTACCATAAAGACATAGCAAATATCAATACCAACTAGTTTATTCTTCAAGGGAATGCCATCGAGCATACACAGTGGCAACGAGAGCCATGGGACCTACCGACAGTGTAGGAGGTGCAGTGGTCTCAAGGCCTAAATATGGCTATCTTTTACAACTCAACCTGTGCTTATGGGAGCCCAATTTCCTAACTCGCATTAGGGCCAACAGCACCCTTGCTACGCCACTGCTGACAACCAGTTTCAATTTATGTGTCCCTTTGTAGCATTATGTAGCATTAAGCTTGACCTATCCCGCATTACATCCTCTAACAATGTTATCCTCTATGTCCTGATGGTAAGAGGGCTGTTCCACCTAGTAAGTCCCTCACATAGGTTTAAAGATTTCTGATACGGTTATTTATAGGTACGTTATTCGATAGGGGCATACATGAAATACACAAACCAATATGATTCTTCCTGCAAATGATCTTACAGTGACATCTGAAACCTAAAATCACTGAGTGGAGGAATGTTAGAGCCACATAAAGCTTGTTCTGGCATTTTAATTTATGGTGCACTTTTGACACATTCTGCACAAATAATTAATCTTAGTCATTTCTCAATCATGATCTTACAAAGCCTTTTATCGATAAGGATACAGCAACTTTATGATGGTAGTTCTACTATTTACATTATAAATTCTGCATGCTTCCAGCAAATTCCAACTTCATTGGTATACATAATGTTTAAAATGATGTGGAGTATGCACCAGCATATATGTTAATCTGTTCTTCTCACTTATATCACACATTTCTTCTTTTTCATTACAGAATGGATGGTGCAATTCAAAGTCAAGTCACCATGAGTAAGTAACCAAAATATTCTGGTTGTTCAATAATATTTGGTATTGTGGAAGATTGCATCATGTATTACAAACACTATCACTACTCGTGAGAATTTCTTGAACTATGTCAAAAACACGACTTGACTTTTATTAATTACAATCGGGGTCTCGATATGGTTTCCAAAAAAATATTAGTGGAGACCACTAAAAGCCTCTCTGCTTTTTCTCCGATCCTTGGGTTGTCAGTTCATATTAGCCTGTTCTCTTGTGAGTAGAGTAAACGTCATTGCCACTATCGTCCTAGGTACTTGTACATTACTGCGCTGCAGTTTGGGAGCCAGACATTCTTATTTGGGTCTTGACCCTCCAAAGGGTAGTGTGGCCGAGCAATCAAAGCTTATTCTGTGACTCTTGTTCGAAGGCGTGAGGGAATGCACCTAGTATAACCCAATGCTCTTGCTGAAAGTAAGTGAAAAATGTGTACAGTAAAAGAATTGGAGCCAGAGAACCACATGTGGGAAGGAGCCTAGTAATCCCAGGATCTGCATGTGTTCACCGTGCTGGGCTCAAGAACTGGTGATGGCAGGTAACAGGAGTGGAAATAGAGCAAGTGTTGGTAACTCTGGCCAAGTTATCTCCTCAACAAGTTACAAGTCATCTCGTAATGAGTCCTTGGAGTGATGAGAGTCTGGAACTCAGGTAGTATAGGGCATACAAATAGCGCTCAGTAAAATATACTATTCAGTCACATACAGTAAAAAATTAAGACAAATACATTGCCCAAAGGCCCTAGCATCTTAATGGACTGGGACATAGCCGCAGTCCATGAAGATGGTCCTTACATAGTAAGATAATATAGTTTGCAACAGCATATGACTCTTTGAAATACGGTGAACTGATGGAAGAAAGACTGTGACTTAGCAGCTGTCCTCCGGAAGCTTTCAGCCTCGGTCATTTTTCTAGAACTGTGTTTACCCTCTTCAGCCAGTCAGTCAAAATTATCTTTAATTGGTTAATTAAAACCATAAAAGACCCTCTCCTGTCAATGGAACAAAGTTATAAGAGAAAAGTATATAAATCTATCAGATATACTTTGAATCACTAGGTCTGCCCTGTTGATGTGTGTCCCTACGATGGGACCAGAACTAGAAAACTTTGGTCTCAGCCTTGGTGTACACATCAGCATGGCATGCCAAAGGGAATTCATGGAACTGGCTATTAAGAGTCAGTTCTTATGCTTATAAGCAGTGCTTTAAATAAGTTGGCACTGTCAAGTAATGAGCACCTGAATTTCTTTATTTTGAGAGGGAGACTGCCTGCATTTTTCAACAAATGTGAAATACTTCTAATTGGAGAGTACTTGCACTCCTCAGAAGCAAGAAGATACTCTGGTATAGGGTATCAGTACTTCTGTTTTTCCATTTCAAGCACTGCATATAAGTTGGGAAATCAGAACCAATTAAAATGTGTGATGCATTCAAATATGATAATGCTGGCCACTAAGCCTTGTCACAACTTAAAATGAGACTAGACAGTTACCGAAAGGGTGAAGGCAATGTTTGCTTGAAGAGAGAAAGCCCAGATTCTTAATGGGCTGTCTCTGAATGGATTAATGCTTTTAGATTTAAACCGGGAGATGGGGATCTGGCCACCAAGATGTGGATTGAGCTCCACACAACTCAGACAGCTGAGGATAAAGTGCATGTCATCCATTTCCAGAAAGGGCTGAATGCAGGTCTGCCTGGGCAGTCAAACTGGTTCAGGTCAGTCTTTTGTTTTGTGGCAGGGCTCTGCCCTTGATGCTTTCTTCTAGAATTTAGACAATGGTGAAACTGCTAAGCGACCATAAAGGTACAGCCCAATGTCAAGGAAGGCAGGTTTGCTTTACCTCTGTTCAGGGAATCACCTTTTAGGTATAGGAGTGATGTGTCCTTGTAGAGGAAACTAGTCAGACTTGAAAATGTGCCCATGTGTCTTTCTGAGAGGGAAGTTAATAGCTGGGGTATGAGATGATTTGTGCAACTGGTTCAAATAAAATATTAAGTATATATTATGTGACAAAATAAGCCAAAATGGTGTAAAGCACCCTCTAACAAGTGATTGAGCAGAAACAAATCATAGACTTGATGGAAATGCTCGTCAATGGCAGGGAGCTTTGCATGAATATGGGTTGTCCCACTCAAGCCATCCACTACCTGCATGGACAGTGGTCAAAGGTGCACTGCAGTCATCAGCAAGCAGGCCCACCTTCATCAAGTGGCCCTCCAAGGGGATTTCCCTACAGAAACGTTTGAACACAAATAGATCAAATAGTGCACTTTCCAGTCCAAATGTCCCTTAAATCAATCCTTCGATTGGTCTTGAGATTTGAACACATCCTTAATGATGTCCCTCAGATATAAGGCTTTGGGAGTACTATGAGTTAAAGAAACATCAGTTGTGTTACCGCCTTTCCCTTGTGTCATCAGACATGCACCTAGTGACCAAGCACATCTAAGCATTCAGTAAAAAGATGAAGAAACGCTGTCTGGTTGGGGCTGTTTACATGGCAGGAAAGGGATCCAGTTCAGAACGTTCATGGTCACTTTTTGTTTTGCTTTTTGCAGCGATGGTCAGTGGAGCCTCAGGCTCCGGGGGCGGACAAGGACAGAGCTTTGGAGGCGGAAGCGGCTTTGGAGGCGGAAGCGGTTTTGGCGGAAGCGGTTTTGGAGGCGGCTTTGGAGGTGGCAGTTTTGGAGGCGGAAGCAGTTTTGGAAGCGGGCAAGCTCAGAGCTTTGGAGCAGGCTCTAGTTTCGGAGGCGCTGCTGGAGGAGGAAGCAGTTTCGGGGCAAGCGATGGAAGGAAATCGGCAATTATTCAAACAACCTCCCACCGCGTTTCAAGCGTCCGTCGTTAGAAGCCGTTACATCTGAAGGGAAGAGTTTCTCATAATGCTGGAAGTAGCATTGCTTACCCAATGGTACACATGCAAGAGTCTCTGGTGTCCCAGGCAAAGTCTAGAAAGCATTATTAGAAATCTCACTTCATTATACATTTGCTTGTATGATATGGGTTTCAAGACGTCTGTCCAGTGATTCTGAAATGTTTCCTAAAATGCTAGAGCACTATTTCGGCCACGTTGTACATAAGCATCCTCAAAAAGTCTATTCACTACTCCGAGTGCTTGCGAAAAGAAGCATTCTTCTAAGATAGACACTGCCTCGGTGCAATGTGAGATGCACACCCTACGTTCTGTAATATCAAGCCACCGGCAAATTATATTGGAACTCTCAGTACTCCACTTTCTGCACTTTCTGTCTCTTGCTTTCTGCTGTAGCTCTTACAGTTCCCACAGTTTGGGACTTCGGCGTCTCACTCTCTACTCACGGGTTCACTGTGCTTGATGAAACATCAACCACGAAACGCTTTATGTTATAAACGGATGTGGAAATACCCGGTACTTTCACGGAAGTCAAATAACCTCATCTCACCTGGGGTTAGTGAAAGTACAAATCCATGTTAAAGCTGGTCCTTTCCAAAGAATCCTCCCGCATTATGTGTTCCGAACCCGCACGGTATGCCTATGCAATGAGGCAAATGCATGTACTGTCAATGTAGTTCTCATTCTTTAACAGTGAACGCACTGCCATGAACGGAGATGTGCCTAGAGTGAAAATGCATCAATTTGTGATTGTTTATCTCTGAAGGTATTAAATAAAGGTCCACAAACGAGTGTCTGACTGCTTTGTGGTTGCAATGTGTTAATCCTTTCGTGTGTTTAACCTATCCTTATACATTAGCTAACGGACATTGCATGTTCTCTTTTGTGCGATTTATTTTCAGTATGTGTTTGGCTTGGTGAAGTGATCCTGGTAAGCAGACAATCATGGGACTGGCTCTGAAATCTCTGTCACTTTCGGGGCTGTAGTGTACCCGCAACATGGGTTGATTTTGTTAGACTGACAGTCAGAAAATGAGTTCCAGTAGTGACAGGAATGTCTTTCCCATCGCATTAATAGCACTAACAACAAGGCAACAACAGCACAACTTGTGGCTGGAGACAGATTCTCACCTCTTTCAGCTCTGAATTCAGCAAACATAGGGAGGGGAGTAACTGACTGTGCCTAGTGCTCCGAGCGCCATAAGCCACAGCCCCTGCGCCTTCTCACAGATAATCTCAATTCAACAAGGGAGATAAAGAAGCAGCACTTACAGCCTTTGTAGCAACATAAGAGGATCCTATTTAGTAAAGTTCTCTTCAGTGAAGGGCAGGAGGAATGCCACAGGGCAAAAAGACACCGCCTCCCTCATGCAGCAAGGCCAATGCTCGCTCTTCAGACATCTTTCCCAGTGATGGATGAGGGATAGTGAATTTGGTCACATAAACCAGACATTTACATTTAGGGCCGGATATGAAAGGTCCTAGCACCTCCTTGCACCACAATAGCGTATTTTTTTTTTTTTACTCTAATGTGGCTTAATGAGACAAAAATCGCAGTGGCATATTTACAAAGTGGCGCAATGCATGCATTGTACCAATTTATGACCCTTTGCTCCACATGATGCCTGTGCCAGGCATAATGTGTGCAAGGGGGGTGCTCCGCCGTTAGGAGGCCCACAGAAATCGCACAATGAAATCTACAAGATTTTGTTGCGCCATTTTGGCGTAATGTTTAATGCCTGGTCAAAGCAGGCATTAAAAGGATGCACCCACTGAAATCAATGGGCTTCCTAGCACTTTACTCCACTAGCGTCAAACATGAACTTTGATTTTTAACTTTATCAGTGGTAACCACTCAATAAAGTTAAAACTTTTGGGTATACCACTAGGCATTTTTAACTCACCAGGATCCCTGTCCATATCCAGCTAATATTATTTCTGAACTCCTGACTAAGGTTGATTCCATCCAGGTGGTACTTACATTCCATCCAGGTGGTACTTACCTACTTGGATTTCGAGAGGACACCGATATTGAAGCATGCCATGATGAGCAGTGGGTGAGGTGTTCACTTCCAGTACTTTGTTATATCTACGGTATAGTTGTAGGACAGGAAAAGCTTTTTCAATTGTGTAATATCTGCATACATTTGGTTTAGTGATACCACTTAAATTGTAAGCCTCTTCTTTGAATGGTCTTTAATACAATATTTTCGGGTGCTTTGGAAGTCCATGTCACCAACTGGAACTCTGTGCAGTTTTTGAAACCAGAGACATGCCAGTCACACTTTGTGATCATCTTGGCACCACTTAGTGTCCTTGAGGGATCCTGAAAAGGATATTTTGAAAAGCTGGGGACTTCACTTTACACTGTATCACTATCTCTACCTGACATATGATAAAGCATTGTATAGGTTGTAGTGACTTACTAATTATCTGTACTAATCACCTCATAGAGTATAGGTCAATAAGGCCTAACAATATTTGGTTTTGTGCATATTGTTGTAGTGACATGATAGAGCTAACACAGACTATTTGTATAGAATAATACCTTTACAAATTCAAATCAGCCAGAATAATGTGGGTGACTCAAGTTTTACATTGAAATCTCTGTGACATGTGATTGTTACACTAACCCCCTCTTACCAACAGGTCACTGAGCGACCATGCCAAGTAACATGTTACTAATTGTTGTCATCAAACAACAGGTTAGTAATCACCAAGCCCAGCAATGGTTTGCCATGTCTGCCACAACGCACACAACCGATCTATCCAGTCACATAGACAGTATAACGCCAGGAAGTGGCAAATGGCCATCTACATGCCTGGGAGCCTTGGGTGCTCCAAAGATATTCCTGCCAATGCGTCATCAGCTGAGTCTTCTGGGCGTCACCAGGTATGCAGGGAAGTGTTACTTAGCGCAGCAGATCTGAGAACAAATGCAAGCTAATATTCTCACTAACCTCTGTGACAAAGGGCTTTCCTGTTCTGAGATATTGACTTATATTCCTAGCTGGTTCTTCAGATTCTTGACATATGCTATGATGGCTTAAAACCTGCTTTTGTCGGTAGCCAAGTTACAGTCACGCTGGATGGGGTAATGGTCGAAGCATTCATTCATTCATTCATTCATTCACGTAATACAGTAATATTGTACATATTAACATCAAAGTGATTATTAATAGGGATCGAAAACAATGCTTCAGTAAAAAAATCCAGGAGAAGGAGAAGAAGGTCCTATAAGGGTTACCAATAAAACGATCAATTCATATGAACAGAGTTGCAAATTATATCTCATTTTGGGTATATGGAACCCTCTTTTTTATTTTCAGAAGTGGGTTGAAAATCTCAGAACAGAGGTAAACCTTTCAGAGTACGAAATATGACCAGTTGGAAAAGACTCAATGTAATGAAAATTGCCATTAGGTAATCAGACCCTTAGCTTCTAAAACAATTCGATTACGATCCTTCATTGAGAGTGTGCAGTATTAATGTGGTAAAAAATAATTTCAGTGTAATAACACTGCATATGAGACAAAAGCACTTCTGTAAATAGAAGGAGACATATTTAATTGAACACAGTAACCACTTAAGTGTTGAAGGTGAACTTCAGCTTGGAAAACGTCTTTGCTCCTCAGTAGAATTTACAGAGAATTTTCAATGGTTAAAAGACAGGAACTAGATTACAAGGCAGCGAGGGGCTCCACAATGAACACATTGTAATGAAAGGAGACATTAATAAGAATGATGCATCCTCACAGAAATGATGGGCACAAATTAGAAGCAAACCCTGGCTAGATGACTTTGAGGACAAATGGTCACATGAAAATGTTAGAAAACACCTGACGAAAACAGCCCATTAATGTATGGCCTTTGAATCTAACAAGGTTTGTCTAGGCAAACAGTATAATAATGCACATGCAAGGTTCCGACAGCAAGGTGAATGAGGATTTCCCTGTTTTTCATAAAACCTACGTATTTACTTGTAATTGTTCCTCTCTGTGTCGCAAAAAAATGGGGTTTTCGTTTTTTTATGCATCTGCAAAATAAAAGTATTGGGCCTTATTCAAGCAGGGAATTTCATGTGCCACACTCACCGCACACTTCGATTTCTGCCAACACCAGGGCAGAAATCTCCACCCTGAAGGTAGTCTCCATTTCCGGATGTAAATATCACCCTTTTGGTTATGACTAAAAGCCCCACCATCTTACATGAGGCGCTATAGACACGTATGGCTGAAATTAAGACCATAAAGTGACAGTCATGTTTTCAGTCATGTGCCTTTAGGCTGAGTTCGCACCAGTGGAGGCAGAAATCTCCGCTTACATGGAAAACTCTGAGTTGAAAAGAAAGGAAATCACCATTCAGCTGACCAAGATCACTCATACTTGATAAACATTAACCCCACATGTACAAAAATGCAGCCCACACTCTAGGCTCTGCCCTATTCTACTTGAACTGAGTGCCTTTCTGGACGCCACACACCAGCCCACCTCATTCAAGAGGAAGAAGCACCTCACAGAGGAGCAGGCGGACACTGAACGTTGTTCTATATCGCTGGAGGAAATGACATGGTCTCATCCATGCACTTTCATTGGAGCAGTAAAGAGGGCTATGTAGTACTACATTTAATAATGGTAATAAATACATAATAAACTCGGCACATCTGCATATATAGTATAAATTAGTTGACAACAACACATTTCAAAAATGAGTTGTGTCTGGCTCAAACATAGAAAACCACTAAAATTCTCTAGTTATGACTATCCTCACACACAGCATATGCAATAACTTGTGTCACCCACCATTTTGTTCTGTTGATAGCTAATTTCTGTGCATTTGTACCATTGGCAAACTGTTGTTATGAGCATGACAGATCTTTTGCAGTGTGCAACAGGAGTTGGGTGCAGTGCTTACTTTGTAAAAGAAAGAACATCAGTGCCCGAAGCTCTACTCAGAAGCCCGCAGCCATGTAACTAAATGTCTGTACGCCAAATATCAAAGCTTCTAGTCTTAAATCCACCTCATGCCTCTTTAGTCCACTAGCAGACTCACTTGCCCCTTTATCTCACCCTTGCAGGCTCTTGCTTTCTCCCTTTCTGACAGGTTTGGTGTCTTTTTCTTCCTTCTTCTTTCCAACCTGTCTGTTATTCTCTGTCCCGTGCTTGGTAAATATCTGATGTGTACAAATAAGTGCAGGCCCCAACAATAAGTGCTGGTGGACCCCACCAGCAACCATAAACTCAAATTAAGCAGTGTTGCGTGCCGGGTCTTGCTGCCAACCAGAATTGCCAGCACTCCTGCAGTTTCCACACCTCTTGGTCACTACCATCTGTGCACTCAAAGTGTTCCCCTTTGCCAGTGGAACTTATGTTCACTGTGCACATTTTCACAAATCCTAATTGATTTACAAATCATTCACAATATGGCGGTTGATTCTGGCACCAGAGATGCAGCTTGAGAGATTACGATTGCTTTCTTATGTACAAATAGCAGTTTTTTTTCTGGCCTAGGACTTGTGTTTTCCACACCTCTGGATACCCCTCAGCAATCCTCTAGGTTCCCACACCGCTGAGGGTGGTCCCCTATGAATATGGCAAATGATTTCCACAGCACAAAAATTGCAAATCCAAATTGATTTTGTTTTCAGGATGGTGGTAAAAAGATTTTCATAACCCTTCTCCAGCGTATCATATTTGTAAAAAAAAAAAATGTGATTGACAGGAGACACAAAGCATGATTCATGTTTTAAAAATGGAACATATATACAAAAGTAGTAAGCTCTCAAAGCCCACACAACAACTTTTTCAACATCTGTGTCTCAAAAACTACTGAACAGTTTTACTCCAAACCAACAAATGCACAAGTTCTGAGAAAAGGTCTACTTTTATTATAAGCTTGGTGTACATCTATTCAGCGATTTGAACTGTAGGCACAATCAAATGTTTCCATGGAAGCTAAAATGAGAAAACATATTTTTTCATCCCACCTTAACTTTCTTTACCTTACACTGCTCTGCCTGAAAGCTGGCATGCCAGACCTGAGCTGACTACACCAAAAGGCTACCACATTTGGTGTATATCTGTCAATGAGGTCAAAAGATACAGGCAAAATGAAAAAAAAAACTTTTCAAAGGAAAGTGGGAATAGAAAGTCAACACCATTACAGCTTCCTGCTTCCACACCCTAAGGATATTGAGTAAGATCTTCCAATGGTTTCTGAGCAACACTAGAAAAACTGTCACCCTCACAGTTGTTGCCAGCAGGTTGGACTATGGGAACACCTCTTACACCAGAATCAGCAAGTATTTCACCCAAAGACTACAAATTATCCACAAAATGGCAGTCAAACCCATCCTCTACCTTCCATTCAGGACTCACACCACATCACACCTCAGAGAGCTCCGCTACCTCCCAATACACAAGGCTGCTCAGTTAAAACTCCTCACTGGCACATTCTACGCACTACACAACACAGGTTCACACTACCTGACCAATCACATCTCTTTCCATCAAACAGTTAGACACATTCCACACATACAGAGTAGGAGGGTCAAGCCTTCTCATAAGTATCTCCTAAAGCTTGGAGCTACTTTCCACTACACATCAGAGCATCCTTCTCTGTAGTTGAGTTCTGCAAGAAGGTGATAATTTGTCTCTTGGCATGGGAGTAGCAAGAACATTAAAATGCCATCTACTTTAAACTACTATTCTGATGGTACCAAGCAAGTGAGAAGACCAACTTTAAAACAGCTCATTTATCTCTTTCACCCTTCTGTCCACTCGCTGATATCCACCATAGTACCTTAGCTTTCTGTCATCCATTCATTCTTCTATCGATCAATCAACCTTTCACCATTGCATCCTTTCACTGGCCATTCCATCTGTCAAACCATCCATTCACACATCCATCACCTATACAGGCATTCATCAATGCATCCATAGACCAAAAATTTAACTTACCCATCCATAAATAGAGCTGCCCTTCTTTCTTCCACCCCTCCTTCTTCTAAAATTTCCATTTACATCCTTTCATTCGTTCACTCTATCAGTTTTCCATTTAATCTAGCATTCTGTCACCCCCCTTTAATCCAGCCATCCTCTCAAATTTCCATTTACTGTGCTATCCTTTCACCCCCCATCCTTCAAGATTTCTGTTTACACTACCATCCTTTCACTCTTCCATCCACCTATCCATCCTCTCTGATTTCCATTTACTCTGCCATGCTTTCATCCAGTCATCCACCCCTCCTTTTACCTTTCACCCACCCATCTATGCATCCTTTTACCCACTCATCCTTTCACCCACTCATCCACCCACCCTTTTACCCTCCTATGCTTTCGCCCACATTTCACCCGACCTTTTAGCCACCCATCCTTGCCCATTCATCCATCATTCTTTTACCCGCTCATTCTTTCATCCAGTCATCCACCTGTCTTCTTACCCTTCAATCCTATCATCCACCCATCCATCCATCCATCCTTTTAACTTCCCTTTCTCACACCCACCCATCCACCCATCAACCCGCCCACTCATTAATCCTTTCACCCACCCATCCTTTCATCAACCCACCCAACCATCCTCCCAGATTTCATTTACTCTGCTATCTTCTCACCCACCCATCCATCCTCTCAGATATTCAGCCATCCTTCCATCCACCCACCCATCTATCCCCTCACCTACTCATACACCCATGATTTTACCTAAACATCCTTTCACCGACTCATCCATCCATCCTTTCACCTACGCCTCCCATCACTCACTCATCCACCTATTCTGTTACCCATTCTTTCACCCAGCCATCCTTTTCGATACCCATCCATTCATTCTTTCATCCACCCATCATTTCATCCACTTATGCATCCATCCTCTTACTCAACCATCATTTCGCCAACTATGCATACTTTCATCCACTCATCCTTTCACCCACTCATCCATCCTTTCACACACTCATCTTTCACCCACTCATCCGTTTATCCTTTCACTCACTCATTATTCATCCTGTCACCCAGACATCCTTTCACCCACTCATACATTTTTCCTTTCATCAAGTCATCTACTCATTATCGTACCCACCCATTCTTTCCCTTTCCCTTTTATCCATCCATCCTCTCACCACCTTTTCCTTTACCCACTCATTCATTCAGCATTCTTTTTCCTTTTCTTTCAATCCATATTTTGTTCTTCTTTTTAGTGTTGATGTTAAGCTTTTACCTGCCAAGTTCCAGCCAGAAGAGGCCCATAAATAGCCCCTCGCCTGCTTCAGCTGCTAAAGCCCTTGCTTTGAAAACCCCTTACACCTGTACACCTGCTCAGTACCAGAATACTCTCCTGACACATAACATAACATAACATGACATAACATAACTTAACATAAAGTACGGCTAAACCATAACTTCACAGTGGCAACTACAACTGTGTAATATATTATTATAATTATCATCATCATTATTATTATCATTATTATTACTGTTTCCATATGTAGAGAGTAGCTGTTACCAAAAAGATGTCCTAGTGCTAATAACCATCTGCTGCCAGATGGGAAATGAAAAGAAAAACACACAAGAGGGGAAGGAGTACCAATCAAATGGGTAACCTACAGATCATTGAGCCAGGTTTTCAATATTTTAAAAAAATAATAGACTATTTGTGGAGCAGAGCAAAGGAGGGAGCAAGTTCCATATCTGAATGGCATGCACCAAAAAAAGGGCAACCACCAATGCATGTGAAGAAATTGGCAAGGGCCAAGCAGAGTATAAAGGTCAGTATAAGGGTCAGTGTACAGCAAGTAAAACTGGATAGTAGGTACCTATCCCCGACCAGATGTATTTATTTCTGTACTATGCATAGGGATTTTGACTTAATCCTTTTAGGCACTGGCTACCAGTGTGATGTATCCAGGGCAGCTGATGAAGATGAACAATGACACAACACAAAGAACGTTCAACACCAATTTATTTATAAATATAGATGATATTTTAATGAATTTTTAGAGACCAAGATGAACAAAACTCACCAGCGGTGCTGGAGATACAGATTTTAAAGAAAACCTAAAAATCAGTTAAACTGCAAACAAGCATTAGTTACTATTAAGTTTGGAAATTTTTGAAAAGTTTGAAAGAGTTGTGTTCAGCTACCCCAGTCCGACTGGGATGACCAAATTCTGGCAGGGAGAAGGTCCAGGGGGGGGACTATAGAGTATTTGGACATTTACCTTGTCACCAAAGCATTCTACAGTCCAGTTTTGAACTTTATAGCACAACCACCATAGCCTTTAATGGAGTTGTGCTGATGCAGAGGATACAGGGCATGGAGGATGCTCAAGGATTCTCTGAAAGCTGTGCAGTTGATGAGGGTATCTTTGTTGTAACTTCTCGGTACACGGATCAGGTGGGATAACGTTTGCCACAGAGGTTAGTGTCCCTTAAAGTCTTCTTTGAGCCAGTAGAAGGCCAGTGGATCCAGCAGTATCCTTGGTGGAGGGTAGTGTCTCTTTTGGGCGACCATTCTGGGCTCAGTTGACACTCCCAGGTCAGACAGACTTGGGTGCAATTTTGGCCATCAAAGATCAGTCTCATGGCATGCACCGTGGTGGTCAGCAGTGATTCTCTGGAAGAGGATACCGACTTGCTGAGTTGGGCCACTCCTGCTTTGACAGCCCTTGTGCTAGTTCAGAGGTCAGCTGACTGACCCTCGGAGTCACTTCTTTAATCTGGATCTTTGGAGTGACAGTATAGTGCAGACAGAGAAATCTGCCACATAGAATGAATAGGTAGGAAATGTAATGGAGGACAGGGAACACCATGTGTGGGGTTCTAGATGTCATCTTAGTGGTAACTTGCAAAAACAGGTCTCTAAACATTTGTTGCAAAATTGAATTGGAAAAATGTGCACTGTATGATGTGTAGGAGTACCTCTACATATGTTATGCTTCATTCTATGGTCGCTGCATGTGGGGTGCCTTGATCTGAGGTCACCTTACACTTTTGGGTGGATGACTTATGTACCTGATTGAATGTATTGGCAAACAAATGATGTGTTTTCAGGTGCATAATAGATTTAGAATTCTCAGCTTGGTGTTGACATCATGGTGTTTGCAACAGTGTTTTTTTAAAGATAGTGTGTGTGGATGGTGTCACCGTCCACCATTCACCAGTGACTCAAAACTTTCCAACAACTGTGATGCTGCAACCAAACTAGCAGCACAGCTGAAATGTGAGGTCACTGGCGAAATACTCACCTGTACCTGACCTCTGTTCTGTTTCCCACCCAGGAACCAAGATCGGACGCAAATCAGGGATAAGGTATACATGTACTCCCCTTCGGAAAGTTATGTTGTGCAAAACGCAACAAGACACAATGATCTTGCACACTATTTCTGGGGAGCATGGGACGACCCTGCCTGAATTATCAAGACATCTAAAGAGCAACTTGAAGAGGCTAACAGCGTGCCCATTGATGGCTCAGTGCATATATATGTGGTTGGACATCTGTAGAGGGTGAGGAGATGAGGAGAGAGGGCATATTCAGAATCACCCGCAACAAAGATGTGATATTTGTTTTAATGCATCTATCTCCAGAATGTTGCAGACATTCTCCACACGGATGCAGTAAATGCTAGTGTCATGGGTTTATATAGTGATGAGGAGAGGTTATAAGTGACTCTAGTTGCGAGAACCTTACATTAGCTATTCATATAGGCATAGGTTGATTTAGTTAAACTTATCTAGTAGCTCCTCTCCACCAAAGTAGGTCTACTGAGTACGGATTTACATGTTCAAAGCTGCCTTGTTCAAGATGGCTATGAAAAAGGGAGAGCTTGACTCGCACAATCAACGTGGTACCAGCATTACCCTGATGCAGTGGCCTATCAAGGGTGCAATGGGTCCTAATGCAAGCAACAAACGGGCACCCCTACCCTCTAAGTAAATGACAGGCATAGTTGGGATGCAATGGATCTCTCAGAGTTGTGATCTCTGATGGCACTGCGCCTACTATGATTCCTGATCTCTAATGCCATTACACCTGCTATGATACTAATAGGTATGTCCCTGCCCTGCCATTCACTGGGAGAGGAGAATTGTTAGTTTCTTCTGCCCAAATTGTGAAATGAATGCAGCTGAAGTCGTCATAATATTACCTGTATGCTCCTCTCACTTTTCCCAGTCATTACTTGTAAGGGTGAATCCACACTGAAGAAAAGAAAGACCAGACGAATGGGTGAATAGTATGACCTGCCTGTCCCGCCATGCACTATAACGAGGTTAGCATTCACAGTATTCTACATTTTCCCTTGTCTCTTATTTAGATGATGTTTGGTCCTGATCGATGTTTTGTAATATGGTAACCATGCTCATTTTTTAAAAACATTTTTTAATGAATGTTTTGCAAATTGTTCATAACAGACAGCAATACTTCCATTATCTCGCAGACTTGTCACCATCCCAATACAATCACAAGAACAAGAGCAGTAACTTGAAGTTATCCCCAACTCGTTCTCCTTCTTCCCTCCCCCTTTCATTCTTGAGTCCTTTCCACTATATATTCCTATTAGTCGTGCATTAGTCTGGGGCACTTTAGAGGTATAGCACAAAAAGTTGTAATCGAAGGCCAGGCTTGGCCGAAGGGGGACTCATTCTTCTATTTATCTTATTTATCTGGACAAATAGGCACTAAACATGTGCAACACTCATCTCGCCTGACACGTTCCCCTCTGCTGATTTCCTTGGTAGTGGGGGTCAGTGATTGGGCTGGTGAGGGTCTTTGACAACCCATATCTGGTTCCTTTTAGCTGTAATCTAATACTTCACAGACTCTTGCCACATCTGAGGGCCTGAGGCCTCTCCTGGCTTCTCTATGTAACACTTCCCCCTCATATCCAACCCACCTTTCTAGTTCCCTGAGCCAAACTATTGTATTGTATTGTAATCGTATTTATATAGCGCTTACTACCCCTGACGAGGCGTCAAAGCACTTTTCGGTGAGTAGCACGCTACTCTGGAACCCAACAAGAATTAGTGATGGATTAGTATCGGGAAATAATGAGTACAGTTTTAGTATTATTATGCGTTAATTTGAGCCGCGGATATGAGAGTTTGTTAGTTAGATTGACTGGAATAATGGAGGGGTGGAGGAGGAAAGAAATCCAGAAGTGTTAATTGGGAGTATGTCCTTAATTTACTCAACCCAAAGGCTTGGGATGAGTAAAGGGGGATGGAGGAGGGAAGAGTATGTGGAAGGGTTAGGGAGACCATAGTAGCAGGGTCAGATAAATACGGGAGAATTTAGAAGGGTTGTGTGGGAGGTCACGGTAGTAGAGTGAGGTTTGGTGAGTTAGATGTGGAAGCGGAGGGAAGAGCTTAAGCAGATTTATTTAGAAGAAGAAAGTAGTAGAAAGGATTTGGGATGAGTCAGAGTGAGAATGAAGGATAGTTTGATAGAGACATGATATATGATGATGGGTAGATAAGTGTGATAAGATGATAGTAGGAATTCATAGATATCTAGTATAACAACCCACCCTGGAGCCATGCAATGACCGACGAACATGCCAAGCACAGAAACAACATATACACATACATATATATATATATATATATATATATATATATATATATATATATATATATATATATATACACACATATATATATATATATATATATATATATATATATACACATACACACACACATGAATACACACACATATGCACATACAATACATAATTTGAACCATAGGTAAAATATACTTTGTCAAACTGATTTAAAGAGTGTGTGTGTATTTTATTGTTATGACATAGTAGCGATACATATTTTCTAAAGAAACTATACATAACTAGAAATATACACATAATCTGAAAAAAATATTTATCAACATAGGCATATGCAGTTCATAGTTGTTTGAATATGGTGTTTATGAAGGAAAGAGACAACTCTTGAGTAGCTTTCTGAAGACAAGAAAGTTATCTGTGGCTCTTATAGTTGGGGGTAATGAATTCCATAGTTTGGCTGCTTGAATGGAGAAGGATGTACCACCTATAGTCTTTTTCTTGTATGGTGGTGTTCTAAGGCGGAGTGCCAATCTTGAGCGGAGGTTTCTTTGTTGGATGTATTTGGTTATTTTGTTTCTGATAAAAAGCGGTCCTGTTCCATGTATAGCTTTGTGGGTAATACAAAGCAGCTTGAAAGCGCATCTTCTGGCAACGGGTAACCAGTGTAGTGCTCTCAAGGCAGGGGAGATGTGGGCTTGCGGCTTTACATGTAATAGTAGCCTGGCTGCGGAATTCTGGATACGTTGTAGTTTTTTCATAACAGATAGAGATGATCCATGGTAGAGGCCATTGGCATAATCCAGTTTGGATAGTACAAGCGAGATAGTAGCTTGCACCTTGTGTGGAAATCCGAGGTGGGGGAAGATGCGTCGTAAGGTCTTCAAGGTGATGAAGCTTGTTCGTGCTAATTTGTCCACTTGGGCATTCATAGTTAACTTGGAATCCATGGTGATTCCTAGGTTTTTAACTTCCTTGGATAATTGAGGAGGTGGTTCGAGATCATCAGGCCAGACACACAGAGGGTCATAACTATAATGCAGGGCCCTCTTGTTGCCTTCCAGTTTTGAGTGATTTCCCTTTTGGTCAGGACCTAAGCCAAGTCCTGGAATCAGCTGGTTACTTTTGTTTTGGATGTGTGGGGAAACCACCCCAGTAAGCAATGCCCCAGTGCAGTGAGCATGGACACTCCTTATCAATAACCTTGGCTACTATTTGAGTCCCTTCCTCCCAGTATGTTCCTATGGTAACCATGCTCAGACTTGAATTTGGTTGAATATATAGGAGGTCACTTAGTCAACAAATGTGACTATAAAAGCGCAAGGTTCATGATATTTCACATTCACGTTGTATTTAGTGGAATGCTGGGTCATTAAAAATCACATGTTCTACTCATGTCGTCTCATTCCGTTTGGATTTTAAGGTACGGAAAGAGCAATGTGCATCTGAAATGACAAAGTTTTGCGCTTCTGCAAATCAAGGGACATATTTATACTTTTTGATGCAAAATTTACTGACGCAGTTTTGCATTAAATAGTTTAGCACCGGCTTGCGCCATTCATGGAATAGCACAAGCCGGCGCTAATCTTGAGCTAGCATCAACAAAAATGGCGCTAGCTGGGTGGGGCTGGTAGTACGAGTGAAGGGGGTTTTGCGTCATTTTTTTACATAAAACCCCCTTCACTCATACGCTGGTTAGAGGCAAAAAAATGCCTCTAACCAGCCTAGCGTCATTTCCTGGCACAAAACCATCCATACCACATGACTCCCGTCTTATAAAAGGCAGGAGTCATGCCCACCACCCCAATGGCCAGCACAGGGGAACAGGGTCCCCTGGGCATGGACATTGCACCAGTGCCATGCAGGGGGACACATGTCAGGGCCATTTGCTTTTTAAATACTTACCCTATTTACTTGGGATGGGGTCCCCCATCCTCTGGTGTGGGTGGGGGTGTTCCTGAGGCTTGGGGTGGGACCTTTGGCCCATTCCATGGTGTTTAACCATGGAAATGGGTCTACAGGTTCCCTAAAGCCTGGTCTGATCCAGGATTTGAATAATGATGCAAAGCAAGCTTTGCACCATTATTTAGCTCCTCCTCCCATCCATGCGTCATTTTAGCATGGGGGATAAATATCGGGCTTCCGGGTAAGCACCATTTTTTAGATGGGAACGCCTACCTTGCATCTCATTGACGCAAGGTAGGTGCATGCATCCAAGAAATGGAGCTTACTCCAATATTTTGATGCTAGGCGAGTCTAGCGTCAAAATATAAATATGGAGTTAGGTTTGCACTGAATTTGTGTAAAAAAAATGAATCAAATTCTGCGCAATTGAAGTATAAATATGGGCCCAAGTGTGTCACATCAACAGTCATTTCCAAAGCTGGTGCACAATAACCCATATCCTCTGCTGAAAAAAGAAAGGAATGAAAATTAGGCTGAGTATATCTATTTTCGAAGACCAGTATTCGAACCACAGCGTCTGAACTATTATTCATCCTTACTACCTCCATGGATGCATTCATTGCATAGCCATTCACGATTATTGCACTGCGCGCCACTGCTGAACTCTGCAGAGACCTTAGGAAGAAAGCTCCTGTTAGGCCAAAACTGGCACAATGCACTTTGATAGAACTACAAAGTTTTATTTTCATTCGAAGATTTCTTTCTGTACCGTATGATTTTTTTTTAATTGAATGCTTTGCGCAAACATATACATTCATCGGCAATACGTAACTATATGTACTGTGTGATGTTCGTGTTAAAGTAGAGCATAGTTAATGTAGGCCTGAATTTAAAATGGATCATGTTCAATTGCTAAGTTTTCTTCCTGTAGTGTTTTTTTCTTTTTGTCGGAACAGGAGCCAAACTCCAGCAACCAATGTTATTTGAATGTATTACTTGTTTTAGTTTTGTGTGACTATTTATCTTTGTGTCTTACTCTGTCAGTGAAATTATGAGCGAGCATCTAGGAGTGAGAACATCCTGACCAACTGTATCATCTCACTACACAAAGGTCATGCAGCAGAGGATTCATTGGGGGGAGATTTACAAACATTTTGCACTGGGTTTGACGCTAATCAGCAGAAAATAAAATTTCCTAAGTTACTTTCCAGTGCAAAACTAAGCTTTGAGTTACTGAGCACTGCTTTGAGTTACTTAGCGCTGAGGGGGCGTTATATGGGTGGTACATGGGCATTCCCAGGCAACCACCCATGCCTTTTGATGCAAAACCATATCTGCAAACAATAGTAAACAGGGTTTTGCGCCAAAGTCAACACCATTTAAAAGCAGGCGTTAAAAGGAGAAATGTTTTCATTTCTCCTTTCTTTTCAGACTTTGCATGAATGCTGCACTGTGCAGCACACATACAAAGCAGGAAACATTTTAAAGTGTGTCTGTGCATAGTATTTCGTACTGGAAGGGTACCCTTCTGGTACAAAACCTATGCTAGACTCACACGCACACCCTTGCACTATGGAGCAAAAGTGCGTGCGTGGTTCACGGCTGTTGAAATCGGCGCTAGAGAGAGAGGGGAGAGAGTGCCATATCTTTGTAGATATGGCGCTCTCCTGCTCCCTCCCTGTCACACAGTGCAGCACAGTATTTTTTATTGCTGCACTGGGCTGGGTGGCAGTTTTGAGAATCTTCCTCATTGTGTGTTAACTGTGGAAAAGAGCTGGAGTTTTCTTTATAGTAATGTACTCGGTCCCTCACAGGAATGATTTGTAAGTGTAGCATTCTCGATGTGAAGAAGATTTAATGGTTTGCAAATCCAACTCTCTCAGTAAGTTCTGTGAAGAAAAATGCGCTTCCCATTACTTTACCGTTATTGATTTATTGTGTTATTCCTCACTCCTGTACCGTCTGCTTGAGTGAAGCCTGTAATTGAGTTTGCACCTGACATCTGCACGGTGCAAAGACCTGCAACATACCTGTCAGCAGGGGTTCACCACACCAGGAGCCATATGTGCTAACACGTTTTCCCATTGACACAGAATGGGTAAAAACCTTTGCTACATCTGGCCACAGGTCCCATGTGAAAGTGTATGAAGGAGAATGAGGTAGGTAGACAAACGCCATTTTGTCCGATTAGCCACTGTGTTTAAAAAGCAGTAGAAGGGCTGTACCTGGCGCTGCTCAGAAATCGTTACTGTACCAAAGTGCTGCTGACGAAATATGTGGAAACTTTAAGAAAAGACCTGTTAAAAACAAACTGGAATCAGGACCCTTTCTACCATTTTGAGGGACTGGGCAGAAAGGGAATGTGAGAGGCCCCTCTAATTTGCATACAACGTGACATCAAAGGAAGTGTCATTAATAGACTCCAGCATTGTTGAAGCAATTTTTCAAGAAGCAACTTTCCCCGTTGTGGATATAAATAAGACAATAAATACACAAATAATAGCCATAATAAAACTAGTACATACACTTTATAGCCATAATATATTTTTTCCTTTGTTAGCATATGTTTTCCGGATAAGGACATTATTAAGTATCTGTGTGGTATTTATACAGTGAAAACCTTACAGAAAGGGAGCATTGAGCTTTACAGGGCAATAAGCAAAAATACACGGTCTACGTGTGGTAGCGCCATGGTAGCTCGTTTGGGGACTTATTAGGGTATTATGGTGTAGCATTCTTTAGAGAGGTAGGTATTCAGCTGTTAGCTAACCTGAGGCTGATTTGGGGCTGTCCACAGGAATACAGTTCCACACTTTTGGTGCATAGATGAAGACTGCTGTTTGCCTTGTTTTCTTACTTGCACTTCCTTATCTCCCTAGAACTACAAGAGATGGTGAGCATGCCATCTAAGTAAGCAGGGGTACCATTCATGATGGATGTGGAGATAGTATAGCTGGTTTGAAGGTGGAGTTGGCTGGCTAAAGTAGCAAGTGGAGGTCCATCAGGGTGGGATGGTGTGGTCATATTTATTCAGGCTCCAAAGAGGCATACTGCAGTATGTAGGATGCACTTATGAGGCCAGGGTGGATCAAAATTTAAAGATGGTTTTCCAGATTCCAAATAAGGTGCGTGGCACATAAGATCTTTGAGCAAGACGTTATGACCACAAACAAAACAGTTGAAAATAGCTTGACTAATTAGCAGGCTTCTCCTGAAGGCATTAAACAAGTCCCTATAATATTACGAAATTGGATCTAGTGAGATAAATCTGAGTTCTGATACAATTATCATTTATGTGAAAGATTATACAGCACAAGCCAGATTTACGAAAAGGCCAGCAGAGTGTTTCACAATGAAAGCATTATTATTTAGGGTTTTATCGGACATTGATTAGCATGCTGTCATTTTTCATCCCAAATGCACATTGTTAAATATCAAATTGTCAGAATGCTAGGATATGAAGGATAAAAGGCACGGGGTGTGCCCTGAACCATTGCTACAAACCCCCTATCAATTACCTGTGTTTCCTTTAAAGGTTATAATACTAATTATTACTATACACTTACAATTAGGTGCTTCCAGAGTGCATTTGCCCTGTAGCCATGATCCAGCACTGTGAGGCCCAGGCGATGAATGGGCACTTTGTAAAAAAGACCTTGTGTGCAAACCGACTACACAAGAGTAACTGAAGCATTACCAAAGTCTGAGCGAGTGTTGCTTGTAGTGGAGTCAGAAGATCATTACGTAAGCCTTGGGGGAGGTGCCTCTTTATGATGCTCTTACAGATGCACTGCTGTGCTAAGAGATATGTATACCTGGTGTAGCACTAGCAGGAGATGTGGATATGCATCATCAGTCTTGTGCGTGAGATGGTCTTGTGCACCTCTCACAGAAGGGCTAAAAGTGCATTGTAATGCTGGTTATAGGAGCTCAAGCTGCGCTTAAAACGGAGCAGAGGATCATACAACATACTTAGTGCAGTACTGCAGAAGTTAGATTAGTGCTCTACAGGGACGTCTTTATCTTGACAGTAATCTCTCTCCACTTTCTGTCTCATCTCTATCTGATCACTTTCCTCTCGCTCTCTGGTTTCTCGCTCTCTTTTTTTCTGAAATCATCACTGTGCCTGCTGTAGGTTAGGGAAATGGAGAAAGTGACAGTGGCCAGCAGAGACCCAGTCCCATCAAAAGCTGGCCTCAAATAGCTACAGCCTCCTAGGTATATGTCTTATAGAATAGAGGGCCAGTCCAGCCCAGAACTATCTAATACATTAAAGGATCCATTTGTTCTTACTCTTGATGCTGCTGCTAGTGTGACTTGCTTCAGGACCAAGGTATAGCGTTTGTGGTAAAAATACAATATTAGTACAATAAAGCAAAAGGATGTGATCTAAAAATACAGAATGCTAATATGATGCGGAACAGCACATTATTATGTCCACTTATATTAACAAACTGTTTAGGGCATGAACTATCAAAAATGATTGTTACATTGCATATGCCGCCAAACAAACTGTTTCTGGGTGCCAAAATAATACCTGGTGTCAACTCGCTCAGTGATACCCATTTGATCAACCTGGGAAAGACAAAAGGCTTAGCTATTCATGCTATGATTCAAACATGTGACACTTATGTTTCAAGGCATAGGCTCAGCTCACTGGTCATTCTCATTATTTGGTAATCTTCTTTACCAGGTATAGGAGTTCCTTGGAATTTTGGCTGCTATTAACTTTACGCCTATATCTGCAGGAAACTTTGCAAACTTGTTGATCTTTCTAAATTGGTGGAGTATGCAAAGACTTATAGAGATTCGTCATAGGGGTGCAATGAAAAAAGGCATGTCCTAAAACACGTTAGGGCACCAATGCTTTTTCAATAGATGATGTACACATGCACAATGCAAAAAACGGCTGGACGGATTTGAATGACGTGGGTCTCGGGCTCACTGTGCCACTGGATTCAAGCTATTCTGGCTGATTGAGGGTGATACCCTGAAACCGGTCCCAGGATGCTTGTTTCCGGTCCAGGGGGGACCTGGTCTGGAACTTCGGGGTTGACTGTTCCCATGGGGAAGATGGTCAAGACTGATTTGCATATGGATGGGTCCAATCTGGGGTGGTGTGGTGAGCAAGAGAATTGATGAATTAAACCTAGATCTGTGACTGGGGGTGAATGTTTGTTTGGTTCTGCATTTCGTCCATCATTTATGTTTGTTTGCATTTGTTGCTCAAAGTGCGCCAGACATTCCCAGACGTCTGTCCCGGGCTCACTATGCCACTGGATTCAAGCTATCCTGGCTGACGAAGGGTGGTACCCTGAAACCGGTCCCAGGATGCTCGTTTCCAATCCAAGGAGAACTTGGCCTGGCATTTCCGGCTGGACTGTTCCCATGGGGAACATGGTCAAGATTGATTTGCAAATTGCTGGGTCCATACTGGGGTGGCTTGGTGGGCAAAATAATTGATGGATTAAACCCAGATCTGTGACTGGGGTGAATGTTTGATTGGTTCTGCATTCCATCCATCATTTGCGTTTGTTTGCCTTTGGCCATTCACAGAAAGAGTTGACCACAGCCTGTCTCTCTGGTTGTGAGAATAGGTGTAAGAGGGTGTATCTTGGGATGAGAGTAGCTGTGAGAGTCCCTGTTTGGGTGTGAAAGTGCGTGCATCAGTGTCTTAGTGGGTGCCTCAGTGTCTGTGAAAGTCTGAGAGAGGCTGCATGAGGGTGTCAGTGGGTCTGTGAGTGGGTGTGTGAGAGTCTGAGTGGGTGTGTGAGTGGGTGCATGAGTTTCTGAGTGGGTCTGTGAGTGGATGTGGGTCTGACTGGGGCCGTGAGTGGTGCACAAGGGTTTGAGTGGGTCTGTGAGTGGGTGCATGAGTGTCTGAGTGGGTCTGTGAGTGGCTGCATAAGGGTCTAACTGGGTGTATGAGTGAGAGAAAGAGATTGAAAGAGAAAGATAGGGAGAGGGAGAGGTATAGAGAGTTTTCAGGCTTTGATATATACTTAGAATGAGATATTTTTGCACAATTTGAAAAGAAGACTGTCTTTGTCATTTAAAAATAGTAAGATCACCTTTCAGTATGAACCTTAAACATTTGCAGGTGAAAAAAAAAATTAAAGGAGGGAAATAACTCTGGATATACCTCGAGTTGAACCCTGAACTGTCAGTGTGAAGGTCTATTACCTTCACCCTTAGGCTACGCTCGTGTTTTTTTTTTTCCAAAAAATATTTTCTTTGCCCTTAACCGGCTGGCTGGGACCATGATTTATTTTTATTTTTATTTGTAGCCCTTTACAGGCTATCTGGGACCGTGGGGGGAGTCTCAAGACCTCCCCCACAATCCCTCTTGATTTACATTTTTTTATTTTATTTGTAGCACTTTACAGGCTACTTGAGGCCGCGGGGTAGGCCTGGGCGGATTTGCGGAGTTGGGCTACACAGAACTCCACAAAGTGCCCAAATTATTCTGCCATGCTATGCGGAGCTCCACAAGTGGCGGTGTGCGTTAGGACACACCGTTTGCGCAGATTTTTAGTGCCAGGTGTTTGTCACACGCTGAAAATCAGCCTGAACAGCTCCCTGCACTGCACAAGAGGGCACTGCTTTTTTTTCGGCCACTTGAGTTCATTTTCTACTCGAGTGGAAGCTACCTCAATGCAAACGGAAGATTTTTCAATGCGAGTGGTGTAGTGCTTTCCTCTTATTTAGTTTCTAAGCACTAACATAACACAACAGAAATGCACTTCTGAGGTCAAAGAAGACTTTTATTGTTGTTATATGAATGACGAATTAGTAGCTTTCAAGTCCGCGTTAATCAAACAAAATATATCAGTTTGCAATATACACAGCAGGTTATATTTATAAGATATTGAATGCAAAGCAAAACAAATACTTCACCGTGTAGGAACTATTTACAGCTACATCTTTCTAAGGTCTGCAAGCTGATGACCCCTGTCAGCCGCGATAAAGAGTTTCATCTACCCACACGGGATGCTGGCAGCTGGCGCCAAGCTCCAGCACGAGGTCCGGCAGATTCGAATCTCCCTCTCTGCAGCCTGTTACATTCGTTACAAAGGTGTGCCCCCTCCTCCCAGACCTGGGAAACTGAGCAAGCCTTTTGGAGACTGGCCAGGTCTCCAAGACTACTCCTGTTCCCAAGCTCAAGCAGAGAGAAAAACAACACCCATGTACCCTCTCTTATCAGGTCTAGTCTACTGAGAGAGCAAAACATCTTGGTTCATCTGGTGCAAAAACACAGCTTGGAAAAATACAGCTTGGATTCTCAACTGCAATGTCTAACTCCACGTTAAAGGCAATGGGCAGCTAACCTAAATATCAAATGCAATGTCATGTTAAAGGCAATAGGCAGCTAACCTAAATATCAAATGCAATGTCATGTTAAAGGCAATAGGCAGCTAACCTAAATATCAAATGCAATGTCTAGTGTCATGTCAAAGCCAATAAGCATCTAAGCTGAATACAAAATGCAATGTCTTATATCATGTCAAAGCCAATAGGCAGCTGAGCTGAATACAAAATGCAATATATAATATCATGTCAAAGCCAATAGGCAGCTGAGCTGAATATAAAATGCAATGTATAATATCATGTCAAAGCCAATAGGCAGCAGAGCTGAATACAAAGTGTAACATATGATATCATGTCAAAGCCAATAGGCAGAATATCTAATAGCATAATACATCATGTCAAAGCCAATAGGCATGCAATGTCAAAGCCAATAGGCGGCTAGACTGGATACAGCATGTCAAAGCCAATAGGCAGAATACAGAATGTAATGGCTAATGCAATGTCAAAGCCCATAGGCGGCTCAACTGAACAAAACATACCATGTGCTACTGGTGAACATTGAGCAACTAATATGCGCAGTGGTGAAACACAAAGTCATTGGTCAAAACAAAATGTAACAAATGGCAGTACATTCCGCCCTTTGACCAATGAATTTTTGTTTCACATATCTCCTGTTTCAAACAAAAACAAAAAAAACATTAGCACATTTGAATGATCAAAACAATCCCTGTAAAGCAATAGAAGTGGATTAACACATTGATTTCATAACCTTTCACATCAGATACATCTACATAGAAAAGACTGGGCAATTTCTATACTCTGAATGAGTCTCTAATTCAACAGTGTTAGCAATTTGATGTGGCATGAGTTCTGCTCATGTAAAGGTGCACGGTCCACCTGAAAGGTTTTCTGGAAGGTAAGCAAAAGTCAGAGTTCCATACGAGAGGGAAAAAAAAAAAAAAACACAGCAAACAAGTTGAACTTGAACTGAAGGCGCAGTTTGCGCGAAATGGATCCATGGTGCTGGCACTTTACTCAGCCAGGTTCAGGTTGGGGATTCGGTCCCTTCCCCGACCCCACACGCACACACCGGAAGGGGGACCACACAGCACACTCAGGGACAGTGGCGAAACGTGGTAGGATCTGCAAAAGAAACAAGTATGACTTTTCTTGCAAATAAAATTTTTCATTTAAACTGCACCCTTCCTCATTCTTTCCCTGTATTATAATCAGCAGGACGTTTTTGGGGCCCTTTGTTATATTCACTGCAGGTTCTGGAGGATCACTTGGGGCTTCAGCCCACACATCAGCACTGAGGTTTTTATCTGCTGCGCCACAGCTTCCCTTTTCTTGCACTGTCAGAAGGGCTGGGGCAGACTCATTCTTTACCAAACCTCCATTCACTGCACTTTTGCCAATTTGGGCCATTCTGTCTCCAATTTGTATGAATGAATCAGATTCTTTTCTAGGTATCAGCATAATTTCGATTTTTCCTTGGTAATTTGCAGCAATCACTTTCCCTAAAACCTGATCAATTTGCCATTTCTGATCTGGTAACTTTCCTCTCCCCAACTGCTCTGTGACTGCTTGCATGACAGATTGCTTTTGTGCGTGCTGCACAGTTTTTATCAAATCTAGGGGAATGTGCATCTCTCTCATCTCTGCCCACCTGTAAGTGGCTTTTTCTCTCAGCTGTTCACATTTCTGGGGCACCCACTTAGCCATCCCCACTAAGGCAGAATTCTGGGTGAACACTTCTCTCTCTGCATTTTTCTCATTAACATCTGCAAGGTAATTGAACCAGTTAGGTACAAGCCATATGTAAAAACAAGCAGCTAAAACATTAGCAATGAACCAAAAATCAGCGTAAAAATGACACATCTCACGTAGCTCTTGCTTTAAAATCTGACACACATTATACAACGCTGTTCCTTCTACTGTGCCAGAAAGCAACATTTCAGTCAATGAATCATTAGTAAAACAAACATGCTTTTTATCTTCAGTGGACACGAATTCAAATGGTGCATTCAACTTCATTGGTAACTCTTTTATCTGTGGTACTCTAGCCCTGTCTTGCAAATACCAGATCCATTGTATGATTCTAGCTAGGGGCACTATTTTCTTTCCTTGTTCTTGAGTTACATGTACATAAGTATTTCCTTCTTGCACTGCGCAGAAACCTAAAATCTGCATTATTTCATTTGCCAAATCACAAGCGCGCAACTGCATATAATTTTTCACAGTGACCATATACAAAAGTGTTAGGATTTCTCTCAAATGAGGGCTATTCTTTTTCCAAAAATCAAACAAGCTAATGAAACTCGGGGTGTCTTGCTCTAAAATCCTTCGTTTTACTTGTGCATTTTGCAACGGTAACTCGTAAATCACATTCTGAGCTCTCTCGTCCTCCCTGGCTCACACGAAAACTCAGTGCAGCTCGGAGCTGTCTTAACCCCCTCATTACTGGAATGGGACAAGAAAGATTCTTCAAAAACAGCCTTTTTATAACTTTCAGTCGGGCTAATATGCTCACGCAAATTCCTATTTTCATGTTCCAACTTCCTACATTTCTCCTGCATTTCTCTGTAAGCAGATAAAGGTATCCAGACCTTTCTGTCATCATTACTTCCAAAAGACACGTTTTCTACATATATACAACAGGAATTATTTCTCAAAACATTATCAGGCATTTTAGCTACACATGCATTTTCTTCTGTAATACCCCAAACAGAAAACAATTCACAGTTTTTCTTAGCACCATCAGGCAGTTCATCAACACATGTATTCTCAGACATGGTCTGCCGTGCTACTGTGATTCTCCAAACAGAACAACTTCTGTAATTCTCCAAACAACAAAAAAACAATTACACTTTTAAAGTGTGCACTTAGAAATCTACTAACTCGTCAAACCCTTTAATCACCTCTTAATGACCGACCCCACGACTCCAGGTACCAATTGTAGTGCTTTCCTCTTATTTAGTTTCTAAGCACTAACATAACACAACAGAAATGCACTTCTGAGGTCAAAGAAGACTTTTATTGTTGTTATATGAATGACGAATTAGTAGCTTTCAAGTCCGCGTTAATCAAACAAAATATATCAGTTTGCAATATACACAGCAGGTTATATTTATAAGATATTGAATGCAAAGCAAAACAAATACTTCACCGTGTAGGAACTATTTACAGCTACATCTTTCTAAGGTCTGCAAGCTGATGACCCCTGTCAGCCGCGAGAAAGAGTTTCATCTACCCACACGGGATGCTGGCAGCTGGCGCCAAGCTCCAGCACGAGGTCCGGCAGATTCGAATCTCCCTCTCTGCAGCCTGTTACATTCGTTACAAAGGTGTGCCCCCTCCTCCCAGACCTGGGAAACTGAGCAAGCCTTTTGGAGACTGGCCAGGTCTCCAAGACTACTCCTGTTCCCAAGCTCAAGCAGAGAGAAAAACAACACCCATGTACCCTCTCTTATCAGGTCTAGTCTACTGTGAGAGCAAAACATCTTGGTTCATCTGGTGCAAAAACACAGCTTGGAAAAATACAGCTTGGATTCTCAACTGCAATGTCTAACTCCACGTTAAAGGCAATGGGCAGCTAACCTAAATATCAAATGCAATGTCATGTTAAAGGCAATAGGCAGCTAACCTAAATATCAAATGCAATGTCATGTTAAAGGCAATAGGCAGCTAACCTAAATATCAAATGCAATGTCTAGTGTCATGTCAAAGCCAATAAGCATCTAAGCTGAATACAAAATGCAATGTCTTATATCATGTCAAAGCCAATAGGCAGCTGAGCTGAATACAAAATGCAATATATAATATCATGTCAAAGCCAATAGGCAGCTGAGCTGAATATAAAATGCAATGTATAATATCATGTCAAAGCCAGTAGGCAGCAGAGCTGAATACAAAGTGTAACATATGATATCATGTCAAAGCCAATAGGCAGAATATCTAATAGCATAATACATCATGTCAAAGCCAATAGGCATGCAATGTCAAAGCCAATAGGCGGCTAGACTGGATACAGCATGTCAAAGCCAATAGGCAGAATACAGAATGTAATGGCTAATGCAATGTCAAAGCCCATAGGCGGCTCAACTGAACAAAACATACCATGTGCTACTGGTGAACATTGAGCAACTAATATGCGCAGTGGTGAAACACAAAGTCATTGGTCAAAACAAAATGTAACAAATGGCAGTACAAGTGGTCAGAACCATCTGCGACCGCTCGCGTTGAAATATCTTGCCGGGAGGTGGTCATGGGTAAGATTTTCCTTGCTCATGCTCACCAACTCACTGCTGATGAGCGTGATTGAGGATAAAACTCTGCTCCGCTCCACTATGCAAAGATTTTCAAAACTCTGCACAAGAGGGGCGTAGGCTGAGAAAAACTCTGCAAACTGTGCGAGCCTCAAGGCCTCCCCTGTGGCCCTTCTTGATTTTATTTTCATTTTTAGCCATTTGCGGGCTATCTGGAATTGCGGGTGAAGCTTCAAGGCTTCCTCCGCGGTCCCAGCCGGCTCCCGTTTACTGTGTGAGCCGGCATTTGTTCCAGCAACCAAGGGGTTGCTTTAAGTGGCAGCTCCGTGATTGCTGGAGCAAAGATTTGATCTCTGTTCCCTGCACGCATATCTGCATTCAGGGAAAAGAGATGAAAACTATGCTTTGTGATAGTGAGACCTGTTTGACAGGTCCCACTGTCACAAAGCGGAGTTATGTTTGCTGTGACTTGGTTGCAGCTGTCAAAGGTGAATTTCTATGGTTTTGTACATATAGGGCCTGATTACAACTTTGGAGGAGGTGTTAATCCGTCCCAAATGTGATGGATATACCACCAGCCATATTACGAGTGCCATAGGATATAATGGACTCGTAATACGGCTGGCGGTATATCCCTCTCATTTGGGACGGATTAACACCTTCCTCCAAAGTTGTAATCAGGCCCTTAAGGTGTGATCCTACCTATAACGCCCCTGTAACCTTTGTTTTTTTTAAAGTGGCTATATATATATGTTAGAAATTGGGTTTTTGGTTGGCAGTCAGGTTGCCCTCTGTCCAAGCAAGAACCCTCACTCTAGTCAGGGTAAGTCACACACAATCCAAAATCAGCCTGTGCCCACCCTCTGGTAGCTTGGCACGAGCAGTCAGGCTTAACTTAGAAGGCAATGTGTAAAGCATTTGTGCAATAAATCATACAACACCATAGTATAACACCACAAAAATACACCACACAGTGTTTAGAAAAATATATAATATTTATCTGGGTATTTTCAGGTCAAAACGATCAAAGTTGCAATATGAATTTGTAAAGATATCACTGAAAAGTGATATAAAGGGGGTCATTCAGACCTTGGCGGACGGCGGAGTCAAAAGACCGCGGCGGCCATTCAAACATTTCCGCTGGGCCGGCGGGCGCTCTCCAAAAGAGCGCCCGCCGGCCCAGCGGAAATGCCCCTGCAACGAGGACGCCGGCTCAGAATTGAGCCGGCGTAGTTGCAGGGGTGCGACGGGTGCAGTTGCACCCGTCGCGTATTTCAGTGTCTGCAAAGCAGACACTGAAATACTTTGTGGGGCCCTCTTACTGGGGCCCCTGCAGTGCCCATGCCATTGGCATGGGCACTGCAGGGGCCCCCAGGGGCCCGCGGCACCCCCTACCGCCATCCTGTTCATGGCGGGTTTCACGCCATGAACAGGATGGCGGTAGGGGGTGTCTGAATCCCCATGGCGGCGGAGCGCGCTCCGCCGCCATGGAGGATTCAATGGGGCAGCGGTAAACCGGCGGGAGACTGCCGGTTTACCCTTTCTGACCGCGGCTGAACCGCCGCGGTCAGAATGCCCTTGGGAGCACCGCCAGCCTGTTGGCTGTGCTCCCGTGGTCGGTGACCCTGGCGGTCACCGGCCGCCAGGGTCAGAATGACCCCCAAAGTGTCTTAAGTCTTTAGAAAGCAAACAAAGTCTCTTTCAAACACAAAGTACCTGGTTTCTGGTGGAAAATCTCCTCAGAGGGCCACAGGAGAAGAGATACGTGGAAAACTGGTGTGTGCGTCGATTTCTCCTCAGCACACACAGACTTGCGTCGTTATTTTCCACGCGGGGAGTCGTGCGTCGTTTTCCGGTTAGTCTCTTTCTGTGGATCGTGGGGAGTACCAGATGTCCCGGGTCTGTGCGTGGATTTTCCTGCTTGTTTTCCGGCTGCGCGTCGTTCTGCGGGGCTGCGCGTCGAAGTTTCGATCTCACGGCAGGCGTCGCGTCGATTTCTCCTGGGGAGTTGGGCGCCGTTGTCCTTGCGAGGCCGTGCGTCAAAGTTTTGATCTCACAGCAGGCGTCGCGTCGATTTCTCCTTGGAAGTCGGGGCGGCGTTGTCCTTGCGAGGCCGTGCGTCAAAGTTTTGATCTCACGGCAGGCGTTGCGTCGATTTCTCCTGGGAAGTCGGGCGGCGTTGTCCTTGCGAGGCCGTGCGTCAAAGTTTCGGTCGTCCCGAGGGCGTCGCGTCGATCAGCGTCGGTGTGCGGCGTTTTTCTTGCCGCGGAACAAGCTGTGCGTCAAAAATTTCAGCGCACGGAGCGTCCAAGTGGAAGAGAGAAGTCTTTTTGGTCCTGAGACTTCAGGGAACAGGAGGCAAGCTCTATCCAAGCCCTTGGAGAGCACTTTTACAGCCAGACAAGAGTTCAGCAAGGCAGCAGGCCAACAGCAAGGCAGCAGTCCTTTGTAGTAAAGCAGACAGGTGAGTCCTTTGAGCAGCCAGGCAGTTCTTCTTGGCAGGATGTAGTTTCTGGTTCAGGTTTCTTCTCCAGCAAGTGTCTGATGAGGTAGGGCAGAGGCCCTGTTTTGTACTAAGTTGTGCCTTTGAAGTGGGGGTGACTTCAAAGAGTGTCTAAGAAATGCACCAAGCCCCCTTTCAGTTCAATCCTGTCTGCCAGAGTCCCAGTAGGGGGTGTGGCAGTCCTTTGTGTGGGCAGGGCCTCCACCCTCCCAGCCCAGGAAGACCCATTCAAAATGCAGATGTATGCAAGTGAGGCTGAGTACCCTGTGTTTGAGGTGTGTCTGAGTGAATGCACAAGGAGCTGTCAACTAAACCTAGCCAGACGTGGATTGAAGGGCACAACAAGATTTTAGTGCAAAGAAATGCTCACTTTCTAAAAGTGGCATTTCTAGAATAGTAATATTAAATCCGACTTCACCAGTCAGCAGGACTTTACATTACCATTCTGGACATACTAAATATGACCTTCCTGCTCCTTTCAGATCAGCAGCTGCCACTTCAACAGTGTATGAGGGCAGCCCCAATGTTAGCCTATGAAGGGAGCAGGCCTCACAGTAGTGTAAAAACGAATTTAGGAGTTTTACACTACCAGGACATATAACTACACAGGTACATGTCCTGCCTTTTACCTACACAGCACCCTGCTCTAGGGGTTACCTAGGGCACACATTAGGGATGACTTATATGTAGAAAAAGGGGAGTTCTAGGCTTGGCAAGTACTTTTAAATGCCAAGTCGAAGTGGCAGTGAAACTGCACACACAGGCCTTGCAATGGCAGGCCTGAGACAGGGTTAAGGGGCTACTGAAGTGGGTGGCACAACCAGTGCTGCAGGCCCACTAGCAGCATTTAATCTACAGGCCCTAGGCACATGTAGTGCACTCTACTAGGGATTTATAAGTAAATTAAATAGCCAATCATGGATAAACCAATCAATAGTACCATTTACACAGAGAGCATATGCACTTTAGCACTGGTTAGCAGTGGTAAAGTGCCCAGAGGTCAAAAGCCAACAACAACAGGTCAGAAAAAAATAGGAGGAAGGAGGCAAAAAGTTTGGGGATGACCCTGTCAAAAAGCCAGGTCCAACAATATATATATATATATATATATATACATATTTATACATTACAAATATATATATATATATATATTAAACACAGTGGGGTTTACGCTCTTGTGAACATCTCCCCTTCCTGAGCCACCAATGGCCCCTGGGGACCCAATCTCCCAGGGCCCCTACATCAGTATAAGGGAGATGGGTGTGCGGCCCCCTTCCCTGAGCTTTAAAAGGCCACAGGGACTTCATCCCCCCCAGAGCTGGCTCATCTACTGCGTCCCAGAAAACCCACTCCAGGGACACAGTAGTTTTCCATGCAGGGAAAGCAAGTGTTCTCTCACCTCAGAGTGTGCTCTTCTTGAAAATGCTCCTGCCAAGCCCTATGGAAGGGTGCAGCATATTTCATGAACAGAACATGTATTTGACATGTTTTGACATTAAAAAGGAAAAAGTTTTGTTTTTATTTCACAAATTTTCTTTGAAGATTTCAAACATGCAAAACAAGTGGTTGATGAGTACAATTAATAAGTCATACGGAATTACATAGTTTAGCAGATGATGTAAATATTGGTAAACAGTAAACCTCTGTCTCAGCTAAGGAACAATATAAAAAATGTGCAACAATGTGGTGGAAACAAAATAAAAGAAGAGGAAGAAGAAGAAGAGAGTATGAAAGATCAGAAAAAAGTGAGAGAGAGAGAAGGAAGTGAGGGTAGAAAAGGAGGGAGAGAGGTCATGACCCGGTGATATCTCTAGTGTGGGTCATAGATTATATCCATGTTTTACAGGAATGGCGGTGGATCAGGACATTGGGTTAGGCGGTTAATCATTTCCAGGTATCTACTGAGATTGTTCCAAAGAGCTCTGTCAGCCGAGATTCAATGATATTGTGTTGAAAGGATGAAGTGGGTGCCCCTAGTGTTTCTGAACCACTTCCACAAGGGTTATTAGAGGGATTTCCTAATGACGTCCAGGTAGATAGGATGGTTTTGTGGACAGGAGTAAATATTATGTCAGTTAAAAGCAGGTCTTCTTGCCGTAGGTCTGTGTTATATGTGGGATTGAAGGTTCGGAAAAGGGAAAATTAAAAGGTTCTGGAGAGCTTAGTTTGTAGGATATTGTCAATGGTGCTGTGGACTTTAGTCCAAAAGTCGTGGAGCAAGAGGAAGTCATACAAATATGGCGCAGGTCTGCGTGTGGCGTGCTACAGCTCCAGCAGTTTATCATTATCTAATAGGCCTGAGATTGCAAGTCAGTGTGTAGTATAATATGTTCTATGTAAGATGAGTAGTTTTCTTTGAGCAAAATTCAAGTTTATTGTTTTGGTGAAGAGGGAGGCCATAGTTTACTCCAGTCAATGTCTAAGGGTTTTCGTAGGCTAACCTGGGACCAAAGACTCTGCCATTTATGTTGGATGGTTTCACATAATGAGCTGGACAGGGGTCTCAGCTTGGCATAAATCTTAGAGACCATACAGCCCCCTTTTTGAAGCATTAACAGGAGTGTTTGGAGTGAAGCTGGTTTGAAAGGGGAGGCTTTGTGTTTAGAAATTGTAACCTTTATTTTAAAGAAGTCATCAAAACCAGGGGGGGAAGTAAACCAAATTCTTTGGAAATATCGTAGAACGAAAGAGGGTATGCTTTGGAGCAAAGGTTGCCCACAATGGAGATTCCTTTCGACCTCCATGAGCTAGCGATGGATACATTTGGGTCAGGTTTAATGTCCCCATTATGCCAGATTGAGGACTGTAGAAAGTGTCTAATTTTTATGCATGAAAGGTGTAGGTCAAGTTGCAGTAGACTGCATCTGGTGTGGTTTAAAACTAAGTTATCAAGGTTAGGATGATTTTTACAGATAGTTAAAGGCACATTATAGGGAGGTTATCTGCTAGTAATCGTTCCAAAGAGAGCCATGGAGGAGTGAAGTCAGGGGTTTTGTCAAGCCATGTCATTCCCTCAGCCACTAAGAAGGCAAATTGGTATTTTCTGAAATCAGCGAGGTTGGCCCCGCTTAAGTGTTTGGGTAGTCAAAGTTTTTTTAGGGAGATATGTAGACTCTTTGAATTCCAAATGAATTTGTTGATGAGGTTGTCTAACTTGTGGAAAAATTCATCTGAACATAGGATAGGGAACATGCTTAGTAGGTAATTAACAACCCGGGTGCTAATCATCTTTATGGATTAAAGTTTGCTCCACCAAGTCAGATATTTTGATGACCAGTTCTGTAGGCAGCTTTGTACCTTTTGAAGAAACAGGGATTCATTGTGATGGATAGATTCAGAAAGGTTACCATTGAATTTGAAGCCCAAATATTTAAGGAATTTAGGTTGCTGAGCTAGTCCAGATTCTCCTAATACTTCTTTAGTACAAAGAATGTTCATTGGGTTGATCTCCGACTTATCTTTATTTAGGGTGTAGCCTGATGCAGCAGCATAGGCATCAAATTTTGGACACAATTTCAGTGATGGCTGTGTCTGCTTGTTCAGTAATCTTTAAAATGTCATTGGCGTATGCTGCCATCTTGAATGGTTCACCTTTAACATTTATACCTATGAAGTTGTTTTTTTCATTAAGGGCGACTAAGGGCGATTCAATGGTTAGTAAAAAGTGGAAGAGGAAAGAGGGCAGCCTTGTCTTGTTACTCATTTGGGAATGAGTCTGACAACACTCCGTTGGATCTTATTTCAGCGCGGGCCATAACCCTTTTTATGAATGATTCACCTAGGTTAAAGCATGCTAGGGTGGTTGTCAAGAAGGGCCATGCAACTTTATTGAAGGCTTTTTCAGCACTGATTGCTTTAGCGGCTACTGGGAAGTTCTTAGATTTGAATAGATGAAGGACATGACCTAGTGGTCTAATGTTGTTGTTGGAGAGTCTGCTTTTAGAAAAACCCGTTTGGTAAGGTCCGGTCAGTAGTGGGAGTATTTCTTCAATGCGTTTAGCCAGGATTTTATTGTATAACTTACAGACCAAATTGATGAGTGATATTGGTGTGTAGTTTTTAGGGTGTGTATGGTCTTTTCCCTTCTTAGGGATTAATGTTATTGTGACTTCCGTGGTAGTACCTCCGCCCTGTATCCGTGTAAACGTGAAAAAGGAATAGTAGTGGCTTACATAGTTCTTCATTGAAACATTTGTAAAATTGGTCAATGAGGCTGTCTGGGCTGGGAGCCTTCCTTATTTTGAGGGACTTAATTGCTGATATTATTTCTAATTCTGTAATAGGTTGGTTAAGCAGGACTGGTGGTGGTCAACTAGTTTGCGTAAGTTTAGGCTGCTGAAATAATTCAGACTATGGGGGTCATTCCAATGTTGGCGGGCGGCGGAGGCCGCCCGCCACAAATCCCCCCTCCGAAATACCGCGCCGCGGTCAAAAGACCGCAGCGGGTATTACAAGTTTTCCCCTGGGCTGGCGGGCGGTTGCTGAAAAACCGCCCGCCAGCCCAGGGGAAAACGACCTTCCCACGAGGATGCCGGCTCGTAATCGAGCCGGCGGAGTGGGAAGGTGCGACGGGTGCAGTGGCACCCGTCGCGTATTTCAGTGTCTGCAAGGCAGACACTGAAATACGTTGCGGGGCCCCCAGGGGCCCCGCGACCCCCCCTACCGCCATCCTGTTCATGGCGGCTTTCCCGCCATGAACAGGATGGCGGTACGGGGGTCGGAATCCTCATGGCTGCGGAGCGCGCTCCGCAGCCATGGAGGATTCACACGAGCAGCGGAAAGTCGGCGGGAGACCGCTGACTTTCCGCTTCTGACCGCGGCTGAACCGCCGCGGTCAGAACCGCCGCGGTCAGAATGCTCGTTGGAGCACCACCAGCCTGTTGGCGGTGCTCCCGTGGTCGGTGGCCCTGGTGGCCACCGGCCGCCAGGGTCAGAATGACCCTCTATGTGTCCATTTGCTGTTAGGGTTTTCATCATATAAAAAGCTATAAAAATCTTAAAAGATCTTAGAAATTTTTTAGGGGGTCTAGTTGTATTTGTCCATTGTTGTCTTTGACAGGGGCAGTTTGTGAATTGTTTAGCTTACACTCTAAGCTAGCGAGCTAGGATTTTGCCCGCAGAATTGCCTGTGTCATATTAAATTGAAATTGGTTACCCATTGACCAGCCCACATTCTCAGAAATGTATTGTATTCATATTTTTTCCTGTTTAGAGCATTCAGTAGGAGAGTGCCTTTCTCGGAGTGGAGACTGAACTCCAGGTGATTTATCTCGGTTTCATTTGAACTTTTCTAATTGGGCATTTGCATATTTATTAATGTGATCACTGATGTTTATTATTATCCCTCTAATAGTAGCCTTAAAGGCATCCCAGTGTGTTTGAGGTGGGCAATTAGCGGGATTTACAAGGAAGAAGTTCAATATGGCTTTGCAAATTGTTTCTAGGTGTTTGTTTTTTATATTGCACGATATCCACATTAAGGGCCGGATTTATACTTTTTGACGCAAAACTGCGCAAACGCAGTTTTGCATCAAAAATGTTAGCGCAGGCTAGCATCATTTCTTAATGCCATCCGGGCATCAAATTTATACTTTGACGCACGGTGGTACTAAGAACAGGTTAGAGTAATTTGTCCTGACACTAACCATTGCACCTTGTCGTAAGGCAAAATGAAGTTAACGCAGGAAAAATGACTCTAAACTGGTTTGTGACATGGAAAAACGTCACAAAATGGATATGTGCCATTTTTCACCGCAATAGCATCAAAAAGAGATGCAAACGCAGCAAACAGTGCTAAGGAGCCCCAAAATGGATCGCAGAAGCCAGGAGAGACCCCAGGGAGACCCCACATTGCCAGGAACCAGCCAGGAGGACACAGACAAGACCCAGAGGAGAGACAAGAAGAAGAGAAAGTGTCGCTTCAGTGAAGAGGGGCATGAAATTCTGGTCAGAGAGGTGTCGGAGCACCAGCATCACCTCTTCATCACCTCTAAATTGCCAATTGGGAGGAGAGAGGCAATTTGGTCACAGAATGTGGACAAGATTAACAGTGTGGCAGACGTCATTAGAACTGTCACGCAGTGCAAGAAACGCTGGCATGACTGCAAGTGCAAGACAAAGGAGAAAATGGCATGTAACAGGAAGGCAGCACTGCAGACCGGAGGTGGGAGTCCAGAGCTGCAAGAGGACCTGGACGAGATGGAGGAGATGGTTGAAGCCGTCATCCCGGAGGAAATCATCACTGGTATCGCAGGACAGGACAGCGCAGACTACCAGGAAACAACACATATGCAGGGTAAGTAGGCAAAATGCCTAAATGTCAGGTGCAAGAAGAGGGAGGCACATACCTACTACACAATGCATGTCAGCTCTGAAAATCAGGCAGTGGAAAGGGCAAAGGGGCACAACATGGCATGGGACTCCCTGCACTGCCCATGCCAGGTGCATGGGCTGTGCAGGGGCATCCATGGGTGAAGCACAACACAACACCAACAACCTTTGCATGTGGGTATGCCACCATGTCAAGGCTGCTGGAAATGCTGAAGCATACTAGGAGGGTAGGGTAGAACGTAAAACTGGGCTGCTGTCACAGGACAGCTGGTGTTGTCAGAATGCAAACTAGAAGACAATGATCAGTCTCAGTCCATTGGCTCACGCAGGATTTACCATTGACAACAGTTGTCACTACTACCTGAGCTGTGTGTGCTGGTCAATTAGGAAATGGCAGTTAGGTACCCATGGCACAAACACACTCAAAATGAGGGATCAGTATGACTACGTGATCAATCCCCATCAATCCCTATCCAAGTGCAACTCCTATCAACAGCTCATGTCCATAGACTCAATAAACATCAGGCACTGTCATATACATTATGGCGTACACAGCAGTAATCTCATATCCATGCTGCCCATTCCAGGGTTTATCCCTGTGCCTGTGTCACAATAGCTGCAATACCACCATGCAACATATCAGGTGGCATAGTGCCAAGACAACAGCATTGAGGGGGAGGACATATGTGAGTAGCTAGGCAAACACACCCGGCACAGTCATAAGAGGAAATGGGAATCTGCCAGGTCCATCAGTGCAATGCAATGTAGCACACATAAGCAAACATCAACATGAGAAACTACCAATGGTGACACCTGTATTGTTTCATGGAAAGGCTAGGTCCTAGCACCGTATAGGTGTTTGTGAAAAATGACAGACTGGGACAGGGCCATATTGTTAAATATGGTGCATGTGGCATCAGCACACCAACAATCATTGCAAGGCCTCACCATGCTAATGGAAGCAGAGGGAGGGTTCATTAGGACAAGAAGGTGACAAGCCACAATTTGGACAGAACCCACACCTAGAAGATGTGACGCAGACAATTACCCAAACTGCCCACACTACATGTGACATGCAGGTGGGGCTTGGGCTGAGACACTGCAAACAGTAATGACAGGAACAATGCATGCGAACCAAGATTACAATGTACCACCAATAGGAAGTCAGTGAGGTCACATTACAACTGGCACAACACAGACACACTAATTGTACAATATCTCATTGCAGAGGACAATGGCTCTCCTGTGGATCTGTCTGTCCTGGACTACACTGATGACCTGGATGACCAGCTGACAACCATCAGCCAGTAAACCACCTCCAGTTCCAAGGAGGAATACATATGTAGCAGCCATCCCAGAGGATCCAGCCACCACCCCAATAGTACGACCTGCCAGCTCAAACACAGCTGAGGCCTCAGATGACACAGGGAGCTCCTTTGAGAGGACAGTAGTGGGAGTACAGGGGGAGCTCGCCATGGAGGTGCGGGTGGGGATGCAAACTATGGCAGCCAGCCTTGAGGGGATGTGCATGATGGCGTCTGCAGAACAGTCAGCAGCCATACAAGTCACACAATCCCTACTGCAAGGAGTCCAACAGTGTGTGAGGGACCTCAGCACTGCTGTGAGGGAGTTGCCACAACACCTGCCCTTCCAATCTTGCAGCAACATGCATGACAACAAGCGGACTCCCTCAGGGAAGACATGGCTGCATACCACAGGGATGTTGCTGCCATACTCAATAATCAGCAGCTCCTCCTTGCTGCAGTGATGCCATATATAGTTCCACAGATGGCAGCTGCTGGGAATTTGGAGTCCACTTCTCCAACCACTGAAGTGTGGCTTGCTCCCTCAAACCCACCACCACCACCATCAAGGGTAGAGGAGACAACACACATATCAAAAGATGAAGAGGCGGAACAGATCATATTCACCCTTAGGAGTACCCGGGCACTGATTTTCCTTTGGTCCTGTTCTTGACAGCATGCCAGTGTTGCTACAGTTAGTGACATGCACTCTTCACCGACACACTGTTAACCTTACCACTATGGACGGCAAGTGTTTCTCACTGCTCAATTGGCAATTCATGTTCCTCTGCACTGAATGACACTTCACCTCAGCATGTCCAATGACGTGTCCCTCAGCCTTGCACTTGTGTTGCGTCACAATAGAATGCTTTACACTAATGGGCTCACAAACCTGGACTATGTAAATATTGCACTGAAGCACTTTAAAATAAACAGCACCCACACAACCACTTTGTCTCTGTGTAATGTGACACATCTACTTTGCTGGAGATTTGTGATGCATGTAACATGTCTATGGTCAGAGAGTGTCAATACCAGAGTGCATAAATAATGTGGGCAGATATTTACGCACAAGGGCCATGACTTAGTAAAAGCAGCACAAACTTAAAAAATATAATTGTAATTTGTAAGTTTGCGCTGCTTTTGCGTCAACAAATGAGGTAAATGCAGTGCAATAATGTTATATTTCTGGCTAAGTTATCTACAAGATGAAACTTAATGCTGGCCACATCCACTACAAGAAAGTTATTGTGTATGTGACATTTGCTTTAAAACATACATGCCTCACCCACAACATACAGCAGGAATGGCTGTGTAAGAGTGTTTGTCCAATAACGTCAGCTGGGAGTACAATTAAAACACATAGGCGTGAAATTTGGATACTTGACCTCATCTGAAATTGACACTACTCAGTTTAACAGTGTTCACATGAACATCAGGCTGCAGGTAGACATCCCCCAGTGCCCAACATTTCGACACAGGACCCAAACAATGACAGCTTTAAAACCACACCTCCCTCTCCAAAACATGGGAACCATAGTCACATTGAGTGGTGGGTACAGTGGATGGCAGATGCACAGAGATTTAGATTTGTTGTAGCTGCCAATGTGACAGCTCAGTTGGAAGTGGGAATTAACATGTCAAGAGTGGGATGTGGATGCAGGATGGAATACACAGGCCAACAGACAACTGGCACTCATGCAAAGGCCCAGAGCCCCAAGCATATGACACATGCAGTAAGGGAGTACCTACAACTTTAATAACTATGTACAAAACAGAACCTAAAACTATGTAACACACCTATACTAACCTAATCTATCCTAACTATACATTACCCACATCTCCACAACTAGCCCTAAATATCCTATGGTAAGCTTACTTACGACATTTAGTCAATATATACTAACCTAAACATACACTAACTAATACTAAACAAATATAAATTTCTTTGTATTTAAAAAAAAAAGTTTTTTGATTAAAATACACAAAAGCCCCAACATTAACTCCCATACAAACTAATGTAATAATATGAACCTCCCCACCTACTTATCCTATCTAAACTACTACCCTACTCTAACCTATCACTAAACCCCCTAAACCCACAAAAAAACTGGATAAGGAATGAGGAGTGAGGGGAAGGAAGTAGGGGTTAGGGGAGGCTGGAGTTCAGAGGTTTGCCCTCCTCAGAGTCTTCTTTAGAGATTTTAGCCTCCGGTTATTTTGTCCACATCCATCTGGAGAGTGTCAAGCTTTTTCAGTACTTTACGCATGTCCCTCTGGAGCTGGGAAATGGCGGCCATGTCCAAAGCAGCAAATGTGGTGGTCTGTTTTCCAGATGTTATTGCTCCTGCAGGTGTGGTGGTCGGTGGTGCTGAAGTGGAAGGTGCAGCAGGTGTGGTGGGTGTTGGTCCCGAGGTTGAGGGTGCAGCAGGTGGGGCAGATTTTATGGTGGCCGCTGTGCTACTGGGGGCAGTTGTGGTGGGGGCTCCACCGGTTGTGGCCAATACTGGTCCCCCTTGGCTGAAAGCCTGCCATTATCCTGTGGCACTCTCTCTCCGACAGCGTCTCACCATCCTCCGGAACCCAGAATCGACATCCAAGATGTGTCTGTACCTCACTGTCCGCTTCTCGAAATCCCTGATCTCCGCTGCATTTGTGTTGGCAGCTGTAAAAATGAGACAGGCAACCATAAGTGTAATCATTGTATAATGCATGTACAGATGATAATCTAACACTCTCCCTCAAGCTGCACATGCAGTCCAAATCACAGTATAGATGATATAATGTCCCTGACAAATGTAATGGCAACGCTGCCTACCCAATCAAGTATTTAACAGCACAGCAAAGCACAACAAGAGGTGTTCCAAATAAAGTGATCTGTGCATTGATGTAGTGCAATGTGTCACAATGCAAATGCAGCAAGTACTTCACATGGGCCAGGCTGACTAATCTTTATCATCTGAGTCAACTTCAAGGCACCCAAGAGCAGTGATTTGTAGATGTAATTGGCAGGATGGTATGAAGTTGCTAATCATAAGGAGTCATTGTTGTTTGGGACACATGCATGCTTGAATGAGATGACTGTCATCTACACTGTGACCATCACATGTACCTACATATATGTTCTTCCCCTACCCTGTGCCTCAGGGGGTATGGGCATGCAATACATCATCACAAGTGTCGTGGACAACCACAAAACCATGTCCACTTGTACCTGGATGTAGTGAGTGGAACACATCTGAGGAGGGCTGCCACCTAGGAATAAGGTATCCATAGGTCAATCACATCTACATTCATGTTTCCATTTGTGGAAAATCATCAACACCTGATCTGCCAACACAATTCCAAAATCACCCACATTGAACACAGCACACGTCTGGCCTTGACCTGCATGCACGCATATTACATACCACATAAGCGTCACGTAAATAGAGTGCAACTTATGGGGCCAGATGCTGGGGGACAGTTACCCATACAGTCCTACATGTACATTAGAATACAGGGATGCACAATTTTGTGAGGAAAACTGATGCATCACTGTCTTGTAAAAAATGAGGGTATGACTCAGTGACAATATACTGACAGTGGAACACTTCCAAGTCAAATGTGGGCCTACATGTGGCTACTAATCACCTTGTTCACATGCTGCTGCCTATTGCGCAGCACAAGACTCCCAAGATATGACTCTCTGCCTGTGAATGTCTAACCATTGCATGGAACACTATGTCAACATCCAGTCAAGTAATATATCAGATCACGTGCCAGCTCATCATATATTGCAATGAGTACAACACACAAGAGTCACTCACAAAACAGCTGCAATCACTACACAGGACAGACATTTTCACACTTACTGGATACGTCTAGGTCCTCAAATCGAGCCACTTCCCTGATTATTTAGGGGGCCGGGTCCACCTGTAAGACATTGAAAGAAAATATATGATCAATGTCAGATCACTGTACACACGTGTGGACAACATATCACAGTGTGTAACATTTTATATGAGTGAGCTGCTGAACCTGCATGTAGACACTCCAACAGACATACCACTGCAAACTCGCATTGACACTGACACTCCAGTGAGTGAAAGACACACGTATGCACACATGCACTGGGCCTAACAATCATGTGGTGCTAAACCTGACTATAAACATTTGTGTCTAATCCATTTCAGATGGTAATCCATGCCATGATTTGTAATTGGGTGACAATTTCAATGACACTTCCCTGGTGCACTGCAATACAAGTGACTCAGGTATTGTGGCTTGTGCATCAAGGGACAATGAGTAACTGTGTGATGGACATGTGGGTCAATTTTCATTCAGCAATTATCGTGCATTCAGTGGTCCATAACCGATGTGGCACAGTTGTATGTAGGTAACAAATGCCCTATTGGCAGTGTACCCTAAACCGTATATGGCCCCTTTGCCAACATGATGGCAGGGATCATGTGTGTGTGTGTGTAATGATGACAATGTAGCGCTAAACATGGATAGCCCACTTTGCTATCCCAATACAGTGACATGTGGTATGCTGACAGTGTCTTAGCTGATCATCATTGACAGAATGCATGGGCACAGGTGTTGTCATTGCACCTGAAATGTGCTACTCAGGGCCACATGTACCAAGATCAGGTTTTGCGAGTCACACATTGCGAGAATTAGCAACTAGCAATTTGCAAGTTGGATGATCTGAGGTACAACACTGTCAATGACACTATTTGTAATTTACGAATGGGGTAGCAAATGACCTACCTCATGAATTTTGATGAGGTAGGTCTCATTATGAAAACCCCTTGGGAATGGCGGCACTCACAGGGATGCTGGCCTACTGGTCTCAGCAGACCACCATGCCTGTGACTGTTTTCAAAGAGGGATGTATATTTTTGTTTTCAATGCAGCCTTATTTCAGCAGGGGTAAACAGAAAGCATTTAAAAAACAATATTATGACTCAAATAATTATTTGGATGCAGTCAGTGGTCCGTGGGACAACTTCCTGCAGAGAAACAATTTTTGGGCATGCATTGACAAAGAGGAATGGATCCCATGGGGACCCTTCCCCTTTTGCAAATGGGTTAGCACCAACTTGAAACGGATGGTAACTGTAGTTGTTTAGTGCCAGCATTTGTGGTCAAGAAAGAATCAATTAGCGGACTGCAACTCAATAATAGGAAAGGAACGCCCCTTCCTAAGTGCCACTAGCAGACACTCTTTTGTGATTGGGCAATGTGATAGCAGAATGGCAAAATTGGGTGTGTGCATTTGAATGGACATGTTCCTGACGTAAACACAATAAATCTCAAAACTAGTCCATTTGTGAGAATTACAAATAGCTTGGTACATGTGGCCCTGAGTAATAGTCGGACGTGACTAAAAAAAGCTCAGTACTGCATTGTTAACATGTATAGACATGTGGAATACATCTCAGTACTGGGACACTAACAGTTTGTTCTACTTGCATTCAACATGGCCACAAACATTGCATGCAGCATGTCAAGACATCTACTACTGTCACTCAGGAGCATTCTACTGTACACATTTGTCAATGTGATACTCACCAACAGGGCCACTGATCACCACACCCAAGTAGTCCAGCAGGTCCTGTTCACGGGCCGCCAGGTCAGCCCAGCGATGCTTCAGCTGGTGCTTATTCCATGTTGTGTTGAAGACACGTTTCAGGTGGTAGAGCACCTTGCCCCAATGCAGCCGCCTTGCCTCTGTGTGATACCCCTGTATCACCCGCCCACCCAACTCTATTATCATTGGTAGAAAGTGGCACACCAGCCCCAAGCCCCAAGCTCCTCCTCATCCATGCGGGTCAGCTCTTCTCGACATGTTTGTGCACAACAATGTAAACAGAAAAAGGGAAAAAGGAAGGAAAATAAATCTGAAAAAAGGAAACTTACAACCCAAAATACAAACCCTAACTAACCCAACTAATGTAACCCCCAAACAGACACCCGACAGTACAAATACAATCCAAAAAACACTAAACTACACAAAAGCACTTAAACAGGTACAATATACAAATAGAATACACAAAAAGACAAAAGAGAGACACCACAAGAAACAAGAAACCCAATCCAGACACGAGCAACACCAAGACACAGCCACACAGTCAAGAAAAAGCACAGACTGTAAAGTCAACACTGACAGTACCATGTCTATAAACAGGATTTCCTATTACATCACTTCTTGTCCCCTTTGTGGCCCGTTTTCCATCTTGCGTGTATTTCTTTTGACGCATACAATGTGTGCATGAATATATTAGACGCATAACCTACATGTGCAGCAAAATACCACGCATTACCAGGAAACTTCTATTTTAATGGATATCAGCATGCGTGAGGTGCACTGTTGGAATTAACGCTAAGGGCCCATGTATGTTTAGTTAGCGTTTGCGTTGTTTTTGATGCATTTGCATCAAAATGTTTGACTCAAACTGTGTTTGTGTGATTTTTAATCAGTTAACATGCATGCACCCTTGTACCAAGATAGAGATAGGATGGTATGGCCTGAAGTGTGTGGTATAATGGATGGCCACATGTGGAAGAGCATGCAACTGCGGCCCAGATTTATACTATCTTTGCACCGCATTTCTTTCATTTTCTGATGCAGAAGCAGCACAAACTCACAAAATACAATTGTACTTTGTAAGTTTGCACCGCTTTTGCGTCAATAAATGACGGCAGTGCAGCGTTATGAAAGAATAAATCATGGCCTGTGTGTTTTGCGTGTGAATGAACTGTAACAACAATGTGTGCTTCTGAAGGAACGACATGCAATACATTTGACGTAATGCAGTGGTTCCCCACCTTTTGATTTCTGTGGACCCCCACTTTAACATTAATGGAATCCAGAGACCCCCACTGAATCATCATTGGTATCCGGGGAATATTAGTTAATCAGTGATGTACAACAGTCATGATATGTGTTTGTAATATGTGTTGACTCATTTGATGTGTGTAGTTGTTTGACTTTGGGGACATTACATTTCTCACGACAAACAAAACACAGGGATGATTGAGGATGGCTGATGAGGGCTATGTCGGATATGTTACCCTCATATGCCATTAATTGTTGACTCCGACTTCATGGTAACTTGTGTGTGAACTACCCATATGTCGGCCATTTGTACATGTTTGGAACGTACAGTGTTTGCAACACAGTGCCTTAATTCCACTGATAAAATAGTTATGTACATGTCAGTTTGACTCATGAAAATTACCTGTGTTGATCATGTTGCTGTGGTGGTCCTGATGCCCTGGCTGCATGTGTTCACATATTTTCAGAAGTGCATTCCACAGAATTGTCCTGTTCAAGTGTGTGGGCATGTGTACCCTGTGTCAGGATTGGGTTCCATGGTGTTACGGATTTGTGTGGGTCTAGTCAGGAGTCTGCTGGGGCAACCCTTGAGTTCACAGAGTATCTTGCAAGGAATAAGTGTACCAAAGCAGAAGAGCAGCTAAAGGCATGCAAGGGGATAGGGCGGCTATCGTAAGGCAGATAATACAGAAGAGTGAATACAGAGCAACCTTATTGTGGACAAATATGGAACGGGTCAGTAATGGACAAACATGCAGGGCTTATCACTAAGATTGTACACAGGGTAGGACTCAGAACTTCCCACAGCAACAGGGAACGTCAGTGCCTCTGTGCTGATTAATCTCACAGCTAGTCACCATGCAAGACCCACAGAAAGGTGGCAGCAGAAGTGAATCTGTGTCTTAACCCTTAGGGCACAAACAAGGATTGTACTTACATACACAAGACTAGCCCTTGTTGGTCGGGCTGGAGACACAGTAACAATTCCTGGAATAGAGCCATAGTACACTGTCACTGTTAAGCACTAATGACTACATCAACACTAGACAAAGGATGGGGGCTGGATTAGCCTCCTGGAAAGCAAGTGCCCAAACAAATACAAAGTTAAACACTTATAGACAGGTGAGGACTGATAGTACACTTACCAGACACAATACCCCAAGAGGAAACAGAAAGCAAGGGAATCAACTAGGAGGCAAAGCCAGGCACAGGGAACAGGCTCTGGTTGATGCAAAGGCTGGAACAGGTCTGGGTAACAGAAAGCAGGCTCTGGCAGAAACAACCATGAACAAGGCTGAGAAACAGGGAGCAGAGTCAGACTGGAAGAAGCAGGAACAGCACTGGGTAAATAGAGAGCAGGTTCAGGTGTAATCAGGACTGTAACACAATCCAACAAGGGGTCTGGAACACAGAGGAATCGTACTCCAATGCACGACGAGGAGCTTCAGGGAATGGCAGCTTCTAAGCAGTTCCAGGCATCAGCAAGGCCAGGGCAGAGTCACATGGCTGGGCTGCACAAGAGAGGTCACAGGTGTATGCAGCTTCAGTTTTGGAGGAGAGAATCCAGTATAAAGGGACAGCCACACTTTTCGCATAGGAAGCAATAGACAGAAGATTACAGGTCTTACCGACTACCTGGCAGAGAATTATGGGACTTGAAGTCCATGCAGGCTATTGTAGTTCTTCTATAGCATGCCATATGGAAAAGGGAAGCTAACAGGAGTCAGACTGGGAGTCTGGGTGAGGGTTAATGATGATTCCCAGGGTACAGATAGTCCATTTACAACACCCCCTAGAGATGGGGGGCCAATACTTTACACACGGCAATGGCAGGAATTATTTCCAGGGATGGACTGCGCAGGGCATGTGTTGTGAACATTGCTTGTCATCCCCGGGACACTCATGCTATCCATTTTCAGAAATGGTGCACCTCTTGTCACACAAGCTCCTTGCAGAGATAGTAAATGTCACACTTACTAAAGTCAGGGATCTGTTCATACATTCCTGTTACCACTGATATTTCACATCCACTGCCTCAAGTATGAGGCACTTATTTACCTTATGATTGGAGATGTCATAGTTCTGTGTCATGTGCTACAGTAGACCATGTTGGCAACGTGGATGTGTGTCAGATGCTGTGGTCCTATGATTTTGTCCTTCATATGTGAAATTCAAAAGGTGATTTTTTTTGTATGTGTGTGATGTTTGCTGTACAATCATATCCATCACATGTGATGTTGCATCAGAAGTAGTCAGATTTGTCTTTGTGACATGCTCCCTGAGGTAATACTCACATTCCTAAAGAACATGTGATGGAGAAATAAGTAACCACGACAGGATTGTGTGATTAAGTGAGGTGTTTAATTACATATCCTAACAAGGTGTTTAGAGTGACTATTGGTTATTTATTTTTTTAACAATCGGCTGTCTGAGGCGCATTCCAGCAGCTGTGATTAGATGTTCCCCGTCATTATCCCTGGCACCATCCTCCTCCTCCTCCTCCTCCTCAGGCAGTTCTTGCTCGTGTTCATATAGGGGGATGTTCTTCCTCACACAAATGTTGTGCAGGATGGCACAAGTCAATATGATCTTGCAGACCATTTCTGGGGCATATAGGAGTCTGCCTCCTGTGATGTCCAGGCACTTGAATCTGGACTTCAGGATGCCAAAGGTTCTTTCTACAATGGTGTGTGTCCTCTGATGTGCCTCCTTATAGGCCCGCTCTGCTGCTGTGCTTGGGTTGGGGACTGGGGTCATGATCCATGGCTGGATCCCGTAACCCTGATCAGCTGAAAAATAAAATAGGAGTAAGTATTTTGTTTGTGCTTGCACCAGGAATGTCATCTAACATGGCAGTTGATATCTTGTGTCGTATGTGACTCATACATGTTTGTGGTATTCTGTGAGATCCTGGGCTTCTGTGAGGTTTTTTCTGCAGTGGGTTGTTTGACTTGACAAGTTGTGTTTGACTCATTGACCTGGTATCTATGATTTTGTTTCCAAACTGCTGATCAGTATATCTGTACCATGCGTTGTGTAGTGAGCAACATGTTTTAGAGTGCTTTCACTGGAGGGGAAACTTACACACACACACACACACAATAGATTCCGATGTGGTAGTAACATGGTTGCACTACATGGCCTGGGCATCCCATCCAATTAGACATATGTCATTACAGATTAAATGCAACAGTGAGGCCCTTTGATTAGGCTTGGTGACAATTCACAACACATCTCCATAAGTTGGCAGCACTGACGTGTTCAGTATTGACAATGCACAATTGTCCCATGTGTGACTTGGTTCTATGCAAACCTTTGTAGTTCCCTCTGCCAGTGGCTCATGTGCAACCGTACACCTACACTACCAAACTTGCTCCAGGTAACCTGGCTAACTGCCTTGTATCTGTGCAGGAAGGGCCATCTCACTGTACAACTTTTATTTTGATGGACAATTGGCTCTTTCAGTGTGTGCAGCAGTGTGCAGTTTGCATTAGTGGCACATCAATATGTGTTCATAGCACAGTCCACTTCCTTATTGCTACCTGGCAACGGCACCCCAGGAGTGATGTATGATGTTGGGACTGCCGCAGTATTTCCGTCTCACCTACATGTGAGTCTGTATCATCATGCTATGTGTCGTATGGTGTTTGACCTGCAGAAACACACATTGTAGACCCCTTCCACGCTACATACTGCTTGGGAGGGTGTCGGATTGACTATGTGGCTTAATGTAATAGTAAATGGTTCATCTTCCAAGTTGTACTTCCAGTGCAGGCCATGTCATTGTCACTGTGTGCTTTGACATTGGTCCTTTGTAGCTCTGGAGTGTCAGCTAATAATATTGGCAGCCGTCATTTGTCCATAGGTGTGTATCGCGTTGTGTCAAGGTGTACAACATAACTACCTGTGTCACACCTCAGTGTCTTCCTGCCCACGTGTCAATGTAGTGGTGTATGTATTGTGTGTCCTACAGGGTTGCAGTGCTATGTGTGTATTGCTAGGTTTATGGACTTACCGACAAGAAGGCCATTGCCATATCGTCCGTCCTGGAAGTGCTGATTGGTGGTGCTGTGGTGAAAAATGAAGGAATCATGTACACTCCCAGGATACTGGGCCAAGATGTTGGTAAACAATCCCTGGTGGTCAACTATGGCTTGCACATTTATGGAGTGGGTGTGCTTTCTGTTCCGGTATAAATGCTCTGTTGCTGCAGGTGGTACAATCTGGACATGGGTGCAGTCAATTGCACTAAGCACATGCGGGAAGCCATGTATTTGATAAAACCCTTGTTTGATTTCCTGCTGCTTCTGTTGTGTGTTGGGGAAGCTGATGTGGCGGAGTGTGAGGGAGATGAGGGAATCTAGGGCCTTGGGAAGGAAGGCAGAGAATGAGGGCTGTGATACTCCAGCGACCAGGGCACCTGTTGTTTGGAAGGAGCCACTTACCAACATGTTCAGGACAGCTAGTAGCTTGGTCACCGGTAGTATATTGTGTGGTGTCTGCAGGCTGGCTGTTATATGTGGCTCAATTTGCCATAGCAGCTGCTCAATGGCTTGCCAGTTGAGTCCATGCCTCCAGATGATGTCCTGTTCCCTGATGCCCTGAAGGGTTGTCCTGGTCCTGAAGACCCTCTCCTGCCTTCTGCGTTGCCGTTGGGGTCCACGCTGGGGTGGTGGTGGCTGCTGCTGTTGGTCCTGTGCTCTGCGTCGTCTAACATGCTGCATCAGTAGCACCTCCATGTTGTCCTTATTGAGCAATGATGTTGCTTGTGTGTGTTTTCCTTAAGTACTGGCGTGTTTGCCTTATTTTAACACCTGCCCTGACCCAGGTGTTAAAATTTGACGCAAATTGGGCTTAGCGTTATTTTTTGGGTCCGCCTCCTAACCATGCCTCATTTTTGCCCTGTTGGATAAATATTGCACTAAGGTACTTGAGTCATATTTTGGACCGGAACGTCTACCTTGTATCTCATTGACGCAATGCGGTTTCACGCATCCTTAAAATGATACAAAATCCATATTTTTGACGCTAGACGGGTCTAGCATCAAAATATAAATATGGAGTTAAGTTTGCACAGGATTTGCGTGAAAAAAAATGATGCAAATCTGGCACAAACAGAGTATAAATATGGGCCTAAGGGTCTCATTACGAGTTTGGCCTGTCTGATGGTAAGGCCACTATAGTGGTGGCCGCCAAAAGACCACCATGTTGGCCGTCATACAGATGGCCGTATTACTAGTTACACAGTCAAGCCCGCCAAAAGACAGCAAAAATTCTGAAACCACCAGGACACTGGAGGGCGGGATATTTTATTCTTCCTCACTGTCTCGTCCACCACTACCATGTTCCCACAAAAACATCCCTACTTCACAGATGATGAATTGAGGGTCATGGTGGACGAACTCATCAGAGTAAAGCCACAACTATTTGGAGCACAAGTCCAACAAACACCTACAGCCAGGAAAATGAAGCTGTGGCAAAGACTAGTCGACAGGGTCAATTCTGTATACATCTATCCATGCACAAGGGAGGACACCAGGAAGAGGTGGAACGACCTCAGGGGGAAGGTACATTTCATGGACGCCAGGCACCAGTTGGCAGTCCTCAAGACTGGCTGTGGGCTCCCATCTCTTCCCCACAATTCATATCATGAAGGTCTTGGACATCCTGCTTCCTGACGGCTTGACAGGAATACCTTGGGGAGTGGAGTTAGGTAAGTTACAATACAACAACTGTCACCAAACTGCAAAGTCCTGCATGCTCACTGATCAACTTTGGCAACCTTAACAGCCAACCCACTCACCACTCCTGTGTCCAAAATGTCCAAACAGTCCTCTCTGGCATGCCACATGCCAACTAAACCCACCTGGGGGCACACTGTCTGTGTATGGCATGGGTAGTACAGAGACTGACAGCACTACAACTCCCAGCATGCACTGTACTACCATTAAGGAAACCAGAACGCTGTACTACATGTAAAATAGCCTTGGATGTGAAACTAACAATCAATTCAATTCACCTGTCTCCTCCACTATTGTACAGCTGATGGCAATGACAACAGTGCTAGGGCCATCTGCCAGTACTATTAAAAGCAACACACAGCTACAGCTGTGTTCCTTACTAAACTGGCCTTTAAATCAACATCCAAACAATGTCATGTACTCACTTGGGGGGACACCAATATAGGAAGCTGGATGTACTTGGAGTCGACCCATACTGAGGCCCAGGAATAATGGTTACACTTATACTTTGGGCCAGCTCTGTTACCATAGTACATTGTGCAGTACACCTAACTTGGAGATCACTTTAAAATATCAAGTTATCAATTAGACAAGATATGTGTCAATGAACAGTCATCTCCCTACCAAGATACTCCAACATCCTGTAGCAAGGTGTATGCAATTGGAAATCTCTGTGTTCCATATAGGCCTAATTCAGATGTGGAAACAGTTGTCATTGCCATATCAGGGGATCAAGTAAAGGCCTTGTGTGCATGTCGCAAACATGTATTCCAAGGACTGTGTCTACCATCATCTGCTACCTAGTACAGGTACCTGAGTCTCCTGTTGTTAACCCATACAATGATATACATGGCAACCGTAGGAGTGGGAAAACTGTCCCAGAGGCACAGGAATGTGGGGGCAGCGTGTGTGAGAGGTATGGTGTGGGCCAGAGAATGGAGGCTTCTAGGGATGCAACTGGCCAGGACACCATCTCCCATGTTTTGGGAGCTTACCAACACACATACATGATGGGCCAGGTACTTACGATCATGGGGGAGATAAAGCAGCTGCACCACCAGGAAATCATGCAGCAGTGGCAGGCCCAAAATACCCACTTGGCTTCCATTGCAGGTGTGCTGAGAGACATGAATACCACACTGAATAGGTTTTGTACTCACCATCTAGCCCCTTCCAATAGCAATGAGACATCAGCCCCTTCTATATCTGTGGCTGGTGGTGGAATGGAGGACCTGCCATGGGAAGGACATGCCTCAGACACCCCTGCCTCTGTAGCTGAAGAGCCCCTGTAAATGTGGATGTCCCCCAAAACATACAGGAGGAGCAGATGCCAAGACCAAACCCACTGCCAGGAAATTAACCTCTACTGATTGGTACCCCTTATGTGGCACAGATGCACCCTGTTGAATTTTTTGAAACATATATCCATTTTCCTATGGTTCAAGAACAGTGGACTTGGGTCTCCAAATATTGCAGCAGCTACCCTGATTATTTCATCCACCATGACAGAACCCTTCACAATTTCCTGTTATATTTGATCCAATTTGCTAATTTTGCTGTGCACTCCCCAAGTAAATAGTACTTAACCACAGATCATGTGTGAGAGTCATTTATCAACCATATTTTACTGTCATCTGTAACACCTCCTGCACAAAGAAGTGTCTTTCAAAGATAAGACATTTGTAATGTTCCATCTCACATGTACTGTTTAATCTGGGTATATTTTACAATTACTACTAATGATAGCCATTACTCTAATCATTTTCAATAAACTTTACCATATAAAGGTTGGGAGAATGCCAATGATCACACAGTGAAGTACTGCTGCTCACTTCAATGTATTAGCATAGGTGTCATACACTACCACCCCACAGACTACTAACTTTACTGACTTGTCAGTCTTTCAGTATCCCAATGGGCAAACATATTGTTTCATCAGCTAAACCTTATCACATACCTGTACCATAGCTCCCAATTGATTATACCCCATGATACAAATAGAGGTCAGTACAAATGCCCCCAGTCATGGAACCTTCCACATACCATAGTCAGGTATAAGTAGGCATGCCACTCACCTATGTCAGTCTTGATACACATCCACAGTGGCCTGTGGTGAGGAAACACAGTGACAGCCACATAAATGTTACTTATTACCAATTTAAACCATTTCGATGTTTGAGGGTATGGATAGCACAGGATGACATGCGTGAGAGACAAATGAACACACGTATGGCTCCACTGAACAAACCTCCAATGGCATACAGGTCTATTGAGTGGAAAAGAACACTACCATCCCACTGTTCAGACTGTTTAGACTGTTTGGACATAGAACACACACACCACAAATCTCATGCCTGACAGTACCTTGTACAATCCATGTTCACTTCACTTGTCAGTCTGCAAATTCCACTTGCCTGTGACACTGTCAGATATTGCCAAATGAGAATGAGCTTGTGAATTAATATGCAAATTATAAATGTCAAACATAAGGCATAGGCCGCATTGAAGCTAAAATCATCATACAGCCAATTCCCACATACAATGGTAACTCAAACTGTGCATTGCGAGAAAATTAAGACTATGGTGATCAAAAACCTGCACACTACTCCATGTAAGATTCTGCATGCACATCAGAGTTATGTGTTTTGAAGCTACTTATGACCTGTCTGATGGTTGTACTAAGAACCTTATCAAGCATCCCTAGCCCCACCAATACCCCACTGAGTAACTTAAATTACATAACATCACATACCTCAAGTCAGGTGAAGTACTGATTGATGAGATCTGCCCTGGTGCCTCCAGGTTCATCCTCATCATTCTCATCCTCACTTGGCACATCTACATTTTCACCCACTGTAACTGATGTCTCCCCCTCATCTGGTATAAATTAAATTTGACATCTTAGGGCAAGTTTGTGGAGCATGCATCAGACAACAATAATTAGACATACTTTGGTGGGTGAGAAGAGGAGGGCTCCACCAGACTTATCAATGCTACAGAATCTTGTCTTCAGGAGCCCAAATGTCCGCTCCACGACACACCTTGTCCTTCCGTGGGCCTCATTGAAGTGGACCTCCCCTGGCATGGCTGGGTACCTCACTGGTGCAAACAACCCAGGACGGTTTGGGTAACTGAAGTCCCCTGTAAAGAAGAGTTTAGAAAGGCAAACATATGTAACGGACATCCACACATTAGTTAGCAGATAAAACTTGTGAAATGTAGAAGTCAGCCAAACAGACCACCTGGACATTGATGGAGTGGATGTTTTTCCTGTTCCTATACACCTGTTCATTGGCTTTTGGGGAACCAAGACTACATGGGTGTCATCTATGGCTCCAACCACATGTTGAATGTGTCCCAAAGAATAAAAATCAGCCTTTACGTGGGCCAACTCTTCAAGTTGTGGAAATCTGATGTAGCTGTCCAGGTGTTTCAACAATGCAGACAGTACAACCTTCAAGACAAGACTGAACATAGGCTGAGCCATCCCTGCAGTTAGGGCCACTGTATTTTGAAAGAAGCCTGTGTCCAGGAAGTGCAGCACTGACATAACTTGTACAGTGGCTGGTGTGCTATGGGGATTACGAATGGCAGGCATCAGATCTGGCTCCAAGTGATGACAGAGATCCATGATTGTATATCTATCCAGGCAGTATATCTAAATCACGTCACTCCTCCATGGTCTGCAGGTCTGCTAGTGGACGGTACACTGGAGGTTCTCTCACTCTTTTCATGCCTGGGTAACTATGTTCGAGAAAACCAGAATGTATGTGTATCACTCATTCTGTATATTATAAATATGATCAAACCTTAGTCACATATTATGCTTTAAAATGCCACATTAAACTGTTGAAACATTGTATACATACCTAGCCAAATAATGGCTTATTACTGCATTCACAGCCCCTTTTCTTCTATCATATGTTAGAAATGGAAAGCATCTCACAGGCAGTCTATGTGATATAAACATTAGTAACATTTAGCACATATATGGGACCCATAGACCAAATGTCCGATTGTAATTGCTCTGCTGACTATGCTAGTGCAGTTACAATTCTTAAAACACATCAATTTGCCAATATATACATACTTCATGCACATTGCCACATGTTTGCTTAAAGTCAGCAGTGAACCTAATGTCTAGATATGCTTCAAAGCTTGTGATGCAACTTTAAAATACATTTTTCTTTCAAATGTGAGCCTTAGAATGGCAGCTGCTTGACCTACTGTACTGGACATTAGGAAGTGACCTAAGTCCGCTGGCAGAAGTCATCACTATGGTAGGCGGATACAACCGCCGTGGTCATTGCCATTGGAACACATTGCTGCCTTTGGCAGTCTTGGGCCAATGGCGATGTCCACTGGCTGTGATGCTCTTTTACGTGGCGGACGTGACCACCATCTTATACTTTATCTCTCACTTGACTCCTAACACTACTGCCAGCAAGATCTCCACAACCTGAGCTGCTGTGTACTGCGTCTGGGAGCAATCATGACACTTCCTAAAGGTGATAGGGGCCCTGCCTTCTCCCCTGAGGAGCTTGAAAAGCTTGTGGAGGAGGTCCTTCTCCTGTATGGACAGTTCTATGGTGCACCAGAAGAACAGATAATTGCAATGCAAATGCAATGTTTTAAGGGTTAGGTGTATGATGATGTCCAGGGAATGTGGTGAAATGAAGGATTGTGGTAAAATGTGTGGGTAGATCTGCATGTGCATATAAGCAGAATGATATACCATATTCAGAGATATGCTTGTGGTCTGGTCACATGTTTCCACCTGACACCTGGTGCTGGATATGCATGTTGTATACCTGTCTCATCATCACACAAGGCCTGACTGCAGATCGCCATCCCTCATTGAAGGGTGGTGTTGAAGGCAGTTTGTGTAAGGCTAGTTGCACTACCTTGTATTTTCACCCTGCTTTTTATGGTATTGTGTATGTGGGCATGGCATTCTCTTCTTGTCTGAGTCATCCATGCAGGTCAGCACCCACCAGAAAAAGGGGATTTGGCGTGCCATCTCCAAGAAAGTGCAGACCCTGGGAGTCTACAGCCGGCAGAGCTCCCACTGTAGGAAGTGGTGAGAGGACCTTAGACGCTGGGCCCCGAAGACCACAGAAGCTCAGTTGGGGATGTCCTACCAACGAGGACAGGGTGCCCATCAAACCGTGACCCCCCCTAACGGCCTGCATACTGGTGGTGGCCTACCCAGAGTTGAATGGGCGTTTGAGGGCAGCACAGCAGCCACAAGGGAGTAAGTACAGACTTGCCACATTTTCATCCCTTTTTACAGGTAAAAGCTGTGACAATGTGGTAGGTGCAAAGGGTCAAGGATCGCAAAGGAACACATTGATGTACAGTCCCCAAGATTGGTACACAAGAGTGCACATTCTAATTTGTATAGAGATATATTACGTCCTATGGTGTCCCTTCTGTACAGAAGCATATGATGGTGCACATGTGACTGTGTCAAATGTGTGTACCACTATACAGCTTTTCATACCGTGATGGTTGTTCCTGACCATCTACAGGTCAATACTCCCAATAGCATGATGGTAAGTTGTCCTGGTCTTTGCCCTTTGTCCATTCCAATGTCCCTTGATCCATGTCTATGTGCAACATAGAGTCAGACAATCTGAAGTCATTCCAACTTTTCAAGAGTGACAGCATCATGTGAGGCTGTGATGTCCATCTGACATTTCACATGCCATACTTGCATGAATTCTTCAGACTTGATACAAGGTGAACCTCCTTGGTAAGTGAAGAATGTACATAGGCCCGTGTAATGTGCCATCTGAGTGGAAATCCTACATGATGGTAACCATGGAGGTGTTGCTAGAATCCTACTGGATCACATACATTGGTGCCAAGGCTATGAATGTTAGTACCATGTTCTTGTTCTTTAGGTGGAAAGTGGCTACACAGCTTTTTCCTTAGCCATAGCATTGTAGGCATGATAAATATTCCAATCCATATTCTTGTTAGTTACAATCTTAACTGTTTCTTGCCAACATTGTGTCTACATTGAAATGTTTTGTCATGAGTCAACATTGAAAAGTGTTGTTAACATTGTTTCTGTTGCTATTTTGTATATAATTTGAGTCCTTGTTGTATGGAAACCTATTGTTTGCATTAACACCATTGTGGTGCAGGTGTGGTAGATGACATTTGCATGTGAGTGGTATGGTATGTGTATTCAGGCATTTGGCTTGCATCATGGTGGGTGTACCTGTCATGGTAGCCACAGGTGTGGGTGGTCTCTCTGAATATTTCCCTAAACAGGTGTAAGGCTAGTAATGCTTTATGTGTGTTTAGTGATGTTGCCACTCAGTCATTGGGCTATTGATGGGTCAATTGCATGATACATTGCACACGCATCCACCTCAACATCCAAGGGTAGTGCAGACTAACATGAGCACCAAAAGACACACCACTGGCATACACACAAGCAACATACATCTGCACACACAACAACAGTCACTACCTGCCCTGATACCCCCACCACCCCCAGCATCACAGACACAACACCTGACGCACCTGCAGATACCACACCAACATTTACACACCTATCACACCTATCCTACCCGCAGACATCACCCCAGCAGACCCTCAGACATCCACCCCAGTCACCACACTCACAGAGACCACAACCACAGACATGCCTACATGCAGCACATCCACCATACCTGCAGTCACCACCCAAAAGACAGCCACCCACCAACTATGGCATCCCCCAGCACCTCCACCACCCCTCAGCCCAAGGCACTTAAATCCCTGCACTTACCCATCCAACAGACACCCACCACCCGCAAGCATACCTCCCACAAACACACACCCAAGACATCCACACAAACACCTCAGACAACCACTCCCTCCACACCCAAACCCTGAGTTAGGGTGTGTGCATTGTGCTTGGTATGATAGGTATGATGTGGTCTGTGTTTGTGATGTGTGTGTCTATTGCTATGTTGTACGCCAGTGTTCTTGTGTGTGTTCGTTCCTTGTTGGTTGTACATTGTGTTGTATGTGTGATAAGTTCCTGGTCAGTGTCGGTTGTGAGCGCTTGACAATGTGTTTATGATGTTGCGGTTGAGGTGTTGTTGTGACATGTTGGTATTTTGTGTGGGATTGTGTGAGACTGGGCCTGTGCTGGTTTGTTGTGCGTAAGTGTGTGTTCTTGACGTGTGGTGTGTGGGTTTGCTGGCTGCAGTGCGTGTGCTGTGTATGTGTGTCTGTCTTTGTTTAGTGAGAGTGTGTGTGTGTGTGTGTCGGTGTACTGTTCCATGTGGGTTTTGTCCTCGCAGCCCCCTCCCTATGGTATGTTATATAACTGTACGAAAGTGTCACAATATACAACTGTGACAGGGGAGTGTGTGTACTTACAGTTGCTGTCGACGGCGGCGGCAAAAATTCCATTGTGTTCAGAGAGCAGGAGCAGATGACATCTATTTGGGGTTCCATGGCAGCTCTGTACCAGGAGGGCTTCCTGGAGATGAGTGTCTCTTTTTATACAGTTCATTTCCACCTGGGTTTCAGAGGCTGTCTGACCGCAGCGGAAATGTTGGCGGTCTGCAACCTCATAATAAGTCCGACAGAAACTTGGTCTCCGGCTGTCTGATGGTGCCTTCAGTCGTCATCGGCGGTTTGACCACACTGGCACTGGCAGTCGGACTACCACTGCCAACATGGCTATCCTCGGACCGCCAAACTCGTAATGAGGCCCTAAGTCTCCAAGATTTGGGGACAGGAGAGGTTGTGCCCTAGTCCAAGGATTCAAGAATGGCTGAATGCTCAGATATAAGTCTAGGTTTCATGAATGAATCGGAAATCACTCTCACCAGGTTCTTGGATACTAATATATGGTTGATTCTCATGAATGAAAAATGTGATGGGGGTTAAAAAGTATAGGCCCTCATTTGGACATCAGCAATCTTTTTGCAAGACCGCCGAGGTTACTGTGTGCCGAAGACCGTCAGTGCAGGCGGTCTCCCGCTAACTGTATTATGACTTCTAGCAGCCCTCCACCCCTTTTCAGACGGAGAGCCGCCAGCAGCCATGCTGGTGTTCGGCGGTGAAGTGGAGGCTGCTCCACCGCCACGTCATCAGAACACCGCCCACCGAATCACATCCCAGGATTCGGCGTGGTGGTGTTCTGGTGACGGGGTGCTGGCGGTGGAGTAGCCCCCATGGATCCCGTTCCCTCCAGGATGGTTCACTGGAACAGGTAAGATGATCGTCCGTTAGGGGGGTGGGGGGGCTGTTGTCTGTTGTGTGCGTGCATGGGGGTGTGCGTGTGAGTGTGTAGAGAGGTTGTGTGAGTGCGTGTATGCATGCATTGGGTGCATTGTGTGTAGGGGAAATGTGACTAATATGTTTGTGTGCATGTGTGCATGTATGTGTGCGTGTATGTGCATGAGTGGTGTGAGCGTGCGTGTAGGGGGTGTTGGTGTGTGTGTATCTGGTGGGGGTGGGGATTGGGCCCTACCACCTTTGAAGGGTGATAGGGGGGTCGTGGGTGTTGGGGGAGGACTCGGGAGAGGGGGAGGGAGGAGGGGGACACCCCAATCAGTGCCAGGGAACGTTTTCCCTGGCACTGATAGTGCCTACTGCCATGGATTTTGTGGCGGTACAAAACCCCACAAAATCCACAGTGGTATGCGGGGTCCTGATACTGCCGGAGGTCTAGTGACGGCCCGCCAGGCTGGAGACTGAAGTCTCCAGCCCAGCGGTCGTTACCACCCTGGCGGTCGGAGTGTAGAAGTGGCAGTTTGGCATGGCGGTAACCGCCATGGCCGTAATTCAATTTGTTTTTTCGCCCGCCTGTTGGCGGCATTACTGCCACTTTTACTCCAACTTCCAGGGTTGTTCTGAGGGCCAAAATCTCTTGTATCTGGATGTTGGATATGCCATCTATCTACAAGAGAGAATTTAGAACATTTTTTATATAAAAGTTTGTGGGATGGAGAGGATCTGAATTTGGCTCTTGAGTGAGTAGAAGGTTAAAGTCACCTCCTAAGATCAGTCGTGAGCAATTGGGGAAATTTTAAATTCATTTGACAATGTTTTTCCAGAAGTCAATGTCACTAGAGTTAGGTGCATAAATGTTCAACAAGTAAAATTCTTTGCCAGATTTGTACAATTTATTGAGTATCCATCTCCCATTCAGGTGACAGAGTGTGTCTAAAACTGTATTTTTTGCTTAGTTGGTGATGATGGTAAGAATTCTCTTTTTCTTCTTATAAGCGGGTGAGCCAAAGACCTCTGAAAATCAAGACGCTTTAAAGGAGGAAATGTCTGAGGATGCAAGCTTGAACTCCTGTAAGAGTATTAAATTGCATTTTCAATCATTTTCCTCCTCCTAACAGGGTGGTTCAGCTCCTTTGTATTGAGAAAAAGGCTATGTAAGTTGTCAGATTTTAACATGGGGGTTGGGGAGAAGAGTTTGAGACATAAATATATCAGGACTGACTAATGTGTTGTATATTAAGGCCGTTCTCCCAGAGGGTTTCATATGGAGAGATAATTACACCCATCATTAGTCTGAACTAAGACTGTATCTAATATAGTCCGAGGATCACCTGTTCATGAGTGACAGAGTACAGTAAGCACCAGAAAATGAGGGAAAGTAAGGAAGGAAAAAAGGACAAGAGATGAACAGACAGATAATAATAACACAAGTGATGGGAGCCATCCAGCTCCAAAATCCAACTCCCAAACCTGTTACAGGAACTGCATGGGACCTAGAGGAGGAGGCTATCCATCTCAATTCCGCCACAAACTGGGCTGATGGGTGTTAGTGAGCTAGAGATGGTAGTTGTGTATCTTGAGACATGCGAATAAACAGTATAAGCAGAGTGCGAGGCTTTGATAAGTCAATAGTGGGTATAAGAGTGGATACATGTTAGAGAAAGGAATAGAGGGCCAATTGGCCCAACCTTCTGTGGTTACGAGCAGCTACAGTATCAGTCTGTTAACTGTGGAAAAAGCAGGAAACGTGTGATGGCACACAGTTTAGAGTTGCGCAGAGTCCTTTATGGAAAGTGAGTAAGGTTACTGAGAAAAACTGTGGGTGTTACCTCTCATAACATGGACAAACTAAGGTGTCATCACGAGGCGCTATGAGCCGCAGCCCAATCATCCCACTCATAGCACCGCACTATTTATATAGAGATCATTCTTTAGGTGAGTGTTTTCAAGTGTAAAGCTTTGCGGAGACTATAAGGACTTATTGCCAAGAGCATCTGTGCTAGTAAAGTCATGGGGAATATGCCAGTATGGGGACCACACTGTGTCCCGTGCTTACACCCAGTAACCTGTGTCAACCTAACATGTGGTTGGTTAGTGAGGGAATTGCCTAGTGTCTGACGGTAGTATCTGATGGCGTAACAGTTTAACGGTATAACAGAATCCTATCTTATCTCATCTTATCTTGTTAGACATGATAGGCAACAGCTTGGATCCAAGAGCATGTCTAAACATCCCTAAACATCAAATGGTAACGCATAACATTGCATCTTTTCATATCTCATGATGTTATAACACATCTTATCTCCTCATATCATATAGGAGAGGCTTCTCTTGTCAGATCAGATAGGGACACATAGGCGGTCATTCTGACCCTGGCGGTCAAAGACCGCCAGGGCGGAGGACCGCGGGAGCACCGCCGACAGGCCGGCGGTGCTCCAATGGGGATTCCGACTGCGGCGGTAAAGCCGCGGTCGGACCGGCAACACTGGCGGGCTCCCGCCAGTGTACCGCCGCCCCATTGAATCCTCCAAGGCGGCGCAGCTTGCTGCGCCGCCGAGGGGATTCCGACCCCCCCTACCGCCATCGGGATCCGGATGGCGGTAGGGGGGGTCGCGGGGCCCCTGGGGGCCCCTGCAGTGCCCATGCCACTGGCATGGGCATTGCAGGGGCCCCCGTAAGAGGGCCCCTAAATGTATTGTATGTATGTATCGCTGCGCAGACAGTGAAATACGCGACGGGTGCAACTGCACCCGTCGCACAGCTTCCACTCCGCCGGCTCGATTCCGAGCCGGCTTCATCGTGGAAGCCTCTTTCCCGCTGGGCTGGCGGGCGGCCTGAAGGCGACCGCCCGCCAGCCCAGCGGGAAAGTCAGAATTACCGCCGCGGTCTTTCGACCGCGGAACGGTAACCTGACGGCGGGACTTTGGCGGGCGGCCTCCGCCGCCCGCCAAGGTCAGAATGAGGGCCATAGTCACAAACAGAGTCAGATATTAATCTGGTGTGTGAAGGTATATGGGAATATGAACAGTTGTTTTCTTAGCATGCCATGTAAAGAGAATGGAACAAAGAATGTTAATACATTAGAAGAAGTGGAAGTGTCCATTTTTGCTTCTTGGATGTTGTCTAGGAATGAGGCCAGATCCCTTTGGTCTTGATCCCTTTGGTCATGGAACAAGTGAGTTGAGCCTTTGTAGACAAGAACATATCTGGTAGGGCCTGAGAACAAGAAAAGAATGTTCATACTTCGTAGTCTGGGCCTGAGGGAGACGAAACCTTTCCTCGCTTGCACCATGGATTTGAAGTAGTCTTGTGAGACGGTGATCCGGTGACCTTCCTAGGACATATATTTGGGTTTGATTATGAATTTGAGGATCAGTTCTATGTGTTGGTATCTGGGGGGTTTGCACATTCCCGGTCCCTGTGGACCAGATGGGCTTGCATGGTCAGAATGTGGTGTTGGGATGCGATGTGCTCTCTCAAGCTCAATTTTTTTTGTCAAAATAAAATTAAGGAATTTGTGGGATTCAATCTCCCAGAAAGGTGGTGCAAGAGCCATGTTGCTTTTCAAGAAAGCCAAAGAATCTTACATTGCCCCTCCTGTTTCTATCTTTGCATTCACCAATGGAGTGTTGCAACAAGATTGAGGCTTTGTGGAGGGAGATAAGGTCTTTATTTTTGAGAGATTTGTCCTCCAGATCGCTAATGCGCTGTTCGGATGCTGATAATTTCTCAGCTTTTTGTCTGATGTTGGACCTCATTCCCACTACATCTTGCTGCATGATGTACATGCTAACCTTTGTAGTTTGGGAAAGTTGTAGAACATCGGAGAGTTTTTTGAGGATGGAGTCCATCATGTCTTTGCACTCAGTTTTTCTTTTGATGGGAGATTCTGGAGTTGGTGGATTGGACTTTGTCCTTTTTGTTGCAGATTTCAAATCCTTTTCAGCCATCTTAATGCTCAGTTGATCTGGTTATTGTAGAAATATTGAAGTTGATAGAATCTGAGCTAAGGTAGGCAACATTCGAGGAGCTGTGATAATATTATACGGACACTTTTCTCCTCCTCAGTGATGCAAGATTCAGGAGGAGATTGTTTTGAGAGCAGTTTGTATGGTGTTTAGTTGAAAAGTAGTGCAGTTCGTATTTTCTGCCTGTGTACAAGTTATGCACTACACCCTTGCCGGTGCTGTACACACAGCTCACAATATGTCATGTATAGTGAAAGTGGAATGATAACTGGTGGAGTAATGATCAGAGGGGTACCAAGTGTAGTGTCTCAAGTAATTGTATGTGCTGGGCTTTGTTCCTTACAGTTCTAAATAGCTCTTCACAGCTCCCACCAATTCTCAGCAACTTTTAACAGTTTCCCACGGATACAATCAAATCTTATTTTCCTCAGGAAGGTGCCCAACAGGGGGATATTATTTGCTCAAAGGCTTCTCTTCTTTGTATGTCTGCTATGACATAATCATTTGAATGGGATCAGGCAAGCTTAGTTTACAATATTGACCTGGTTTTGGACTGCTTGCTGTCATTTTGGGTTCGAGTGGCATTTCTATGTGAGGAGGCGAGTGGGTCATATCTATACACGCGTGTGGTTAAGCTCATCTGTGGCATCCCCGGTCGGGTGTAAGAGCAGGCCTTGCAACTGGTGTAGAGAGCAGCCAGGCAAAGACAGCCATGTGGGGAGCAGCCAGGTGTATAGAGAGTGTCCGGGTGCATATAGAAAGCCTTGCTGCATGATGTAAAGAGCAGCCATGAGCCAGTGTACACGCTGGCATAGTAGGGTGCAGTTGGGTGGTCACAGATGCAGACAAGCAGGCAGGAGTGGTCAGCAGGATAAAGAATCGTTCATCAGTGGGGACCCACACCGCGTGGAGCGTGCAAAGAGTGGTGTTTACACTGTGTGGAGAGAGAGCGTAAGCAGAGGTAGGCGTGGGCTGCTTGGTGGTAGAGGTGGCGATGTTGGCACTTATGGCGTGGGTGAGGTAACTTACGGCAGCACTGCAGCCTGAGCCAGATGGCATCAGGCCATTCGCTTGCTAAGAGGTATCCAGGCCTCATTGACAAATTTAATAAACTAGACCACTCACTTTCGGTTTTGTTTGGTGACAGTGAAGTAGGCAGCATCCCCTGGTCTTTAGTGAGCGTGGTAATTGTGGTGGATCCTGGATCACAGGCCTTGCCTCTTTGCAGGGATGAAGGCAGCCATGATGGTGGCCTCAGGGTTCTTGATCCAGGGTATGGGTTTTTGATGCAGTAGAGGCTCAGGGAGATTTTTTGGAGCCCTATTTTCTGTTCTTACATGAACCAGTGCCCGATTCTCACATTTCAAAGCATCAGTGGGGATCATAGCTCACTCTTATTAAGGATATGTGGGGTCAGGATGAAGGAGCTCTGGCTCAAGCACCCATTTTCCTACACATCAGGCCACGCCCCCCCAAAACCTGTTGTTTTTAATGTGAAAAATCTTGGTTGCACCATTGGTGAGAACAATGTTACACCGTGACCCCTCAGCAGAGCTAACTTCTGAACTGTGCGACTCCAAGGTATCAAACAGCTGATGAAATTATCTTTGACTTAATCCTCAAGTTAAAATTAATGTGACATGTTGCAGTGTGCATTTTTTGCAAAGTTGCCTCTTTGTTGCTTTTAGTTTCCTGTGCCCTGAATGGTAGCACAAGAAGCCAGTCCCTGAGAGAGCTTTCACTTGGGAGAGGAGGTACTTCATTGTCTAGGTAAACAGGCTGGCACTAAGGACAAGGAAAGGGTAACCAATTGCCAAACCAGTTGTCCTGGGGTGTGTAGAGCCCTTGTTAGCCACACCTCTAGGCTGTGCTAGGGAGTTCAGTACACCAAGAGAAGGGTTCTGCAATGTCAGAAGAGGGCAGAGTGGTGCATACTGGGATAGCCAGATGCCTCACTTCGCAGGAAGTGGTTATCAGGAGGGAATGCTGCTGGTAGCTCATTGGCTAAAAACAGCATCCTAGGCATTTGCTAAGCAGAAATAGGTCAATCGTGGCACCCAGTGCTCAGATTTTGACTGGTCTGGAAGAAGGACTGCCTTGCAGCATCTTGGAATCAGCAAAGAGAGGCTGCATCAGCATGGACTGTACCTGCTGAGCCTGATGGCTAACAAAGGAGACAGGACTGTGCCTACTGTGTCCTGCTTGTGGGGAAGTCCTCTCCAGAGCCCAGCTGAAGCAAGAGACTCCAAGGGTCAGTTGGCACAGGGCCACTAACAGCTCCAAAAGCCTCTTGGGGCTTGTTGGTAGTCCAAAGTCTTCACATTGCAGCCAGCCGCCTCCATGCAGCACCAAAGACCAGGACCCGATGCTCACAGTTGTGCCAGAATTTGCTGATTCTCAGAGAGTTTTCAGAGTGAAGCTTGGGCACCCAGAAGACAAGTTATCACCCAGGGAAAGATTTGGCTGTGACCATGATGCCAGGTGACTGGTAGCCCTGTGAAGACCAGACTTGTATCAGGAATGAGAGAGCTTCTAGGGACGTCGACCTTGTGACTAGGACTGCCACATACCCTTCATGGACCAAAGAGTGGCTGCTGGAAGACCCCCATTAACCGCATCGCATCCACAGCATCCTTGAGCATTCTCAGAATCCTGTATCCCTTGCATCAGGACCACTTCCATTGGGAACTACAGCAAAGAATGAAAGTGCCTGGAACTGACTGAAGTCTGCTTCACTTGTTAATGTAATTATTTCCATGGACTTTGCTGGATCCCCTGACTTGCTTCCTGTTGGAGTTGGTTGCCTCATGTAACTCTAACTGCCAGTAATACAACTACCTAAAGTTTTTGTTCAAAAGCTTTTTAAGTGTCACATTTGCTAAATGTGCCAATGATTGTTCACGGTTGAGAGAAATGCTTTGATTTACTATAGTTTGTAAATTCTATATCTACAGACCTCTCTGAAGGGTCCTCTTCATTGTGGTGTCTAAAAATACATGAAAACAGTCTTTTTTTTATTAATTGGTTTGGATATCTTGCGTGCCTTGATGATTTCTTCTTCAGCTGTTTAAATGTGTTACACTTGTTCCTTTATGTAAGCCTTGCTGCTCAGAGCCACAACTATCCAGGGTTGAGCTATAAGGTTTAACAAGTAAAACCTACTAGTCCTAAAGGGGTTGGTAAGTGTGTTACACCACAAGGTTGTTCAACCACACCATACACACACACTCTATTTCCTCACATTGATGTCTAGCAGTGTGATCCATAACTTGCTTTTAGCAGTATCATAAAGTTGCGACCACCAAGAGTCTGCCAGAGTAAACACCCAGACAAATGTTTTTGTACCTCCAAGCATTTGCTGATTTGTTGTTGGCTCCATAGGACTGCTTCTAAAGGATAGACAAAGCTTTTCAAAGAGTTGGGAGAAGTTTAAAGAAGTTGTGATCAACTTCTTGAAGTTCAAAATAGTTTTAAAAAGTTTTTAAATAATCTGACAAAGTTCATGCAGCCATTTGTACAACAAGGAAACATGGAGCTCAACTTGACAAACCTGTCCTCCTTCAGAAGGGATGAGCTGAGAGCAATTTACAGAAGAATAAAAATCAACATGGGGCCAAAGCCAAGGTAAATGAGTTGATCTGGGCCCTCACATCTTGGGAAGAGACACACAGAGTATTTCATGCCTGTAGAAGGAATTACACTGAGGTAGTACGGAATTAGGTAATGTGGAGGAGGATACCATCAGCATTAGAGAAGGAGTGGGGGGGATCCTCCCCGTACACTAGGATAAGGGTGACTTCCAAAGCAGGTTTCATCACCAGCCAGAGGTCACTCTATGATAATATTACAGCCCTGGACCAGGAGGAGAGAGTTAAAGTCCTGGCAGAAGGAAGATTGGCCCTTGTAGAGAGGAGGGTCTGGCTGGGCCTTGAGCACAGAGAAGATGATGGCAGCAGAACTATAACTGGATGGTCTGATGGGATGTCCATGGTGTCAGATTGCCCAAGAGAATTGTCCCTTGTTATGCTCAGAGGGATGGCAGAGACAAGAGGCCATGAAAGAGCTCTCAGAATGCGGAAAGTTGGTACACAACACTAAAGAACACTGCTATGGGAGTTAGTGCCAGTAGTTGGTAGGGACAGATTGCTCCTACTTGAGGATCAGATTGCTGAGTTGCTGAGTCCTAACCACACATGAAGGCAGCAGTTGTAGAACTATTAGAACTCTTTGGTTTGACCCCTCAGGACATCACAGAAGGGGTCGGCATATACTTGGGTTGACTTTGTTGATTATGATTGTGATTTAATTTATTGTTTCAGTTAATTAAAACCTTAACAATTATGCATCTTTCATATTCGTTGAATACATTATACTACAATTTATATAATCCCAGGAAACTGGGCAAGACAGCTGATGAGTGGATTTGTATCAGTTTTCCCAAGAAGTTCCTTGAAGGTGCCCAAAAGAAAAGTGGTCAGCTACCGCATCCTCCTGCGGCAGTGGTTCACTTTAAGTGAGGAGGAGTACTGGCCCATAGAAAGTAGCTGTGTGTCCTGCCATCCCAATAGAGCATCTGCTGGGAAATGATCTTGACACCTCTGCTTTGGCAGAGATGGGAAGAACATTAAAGCAGCAATGGTGGGTATTCCTAAGTGAGTTGTATAACTGCCAAAGCACAGAGGGCCCAGAGAGAGAGTTAAGGAGTGCTGTTGACAGTGTTCTCAGAGACACCAGCTCTGGAAATGAGGCTAACGTGGATTTTGTCGAGGGTCTCAATGTCCTTGATGATCTGCTCGTCGTCAACAATTCCATTGACAATGTTTTTTTTTAAGTAATCAAAACCTTACTTGATGGAATCGTAGGCTCAAATATGGATTTTGAAGAACCCTCTTCTTTGCAGTGCTTTGAATATGAGCTTCATGCTTTGGATAGTCTGTGATGACTATTTTGAAGCCTTTCTAGGGTGTTCCACAGTTTTTGATGTTTTGAAGAATGACTCGCTGACATCTCTCTCCTGTGAGATTTTGGGAGGAATATGAGGTAGTTTCACTTTCCTCACCAGACACTGGTGTGTCCTTGTTCTTCAGCTTTTGAAGCCTCAACAGTAACCTACCTTCTCTGTCTTTCAAAGTCTTTGTGGAGAAAGTGTGACATATTTTGCAGTCTTTCACTTTTTGTAAAGAAGAAAAGCAATATATATTTCTTGCAAGAGTCTTCTGGATGAATAATTGTTTCCCACAGGAACCACAAGCCTGAACAGGCTCTTTTTCAAGTGCCTGACATAATTGTCTGTCAGAATCTCTCTTATCAGAGCTTAAGAGAGAGAATGTTCCAAAATGACAGTTGCAGTAGGAGATAAATCTTGAAATTGAAACTCTTTCCAGAAGAGAATTGAGCAGAGCTCAAGGAGACTCCCATCACATGACATGCAGTTGAAAATCGGAAGTATGATAGCCCCTGAGGGGAGTGGTTAACATGGTGCTGTAGCCTGTTTGGCTGAAATGTATTTCTTTTTAAGCAATATGAATTGTTGGCTAAATATGTTGCATTACAGCCTGTTTGACATTTGTATAACACATTACTGGTCTGTAATTATACTGTGGGATTCCCACTTTGACAATGGGGAATGATTCAAGCATGTGGATCTATGAACTATGCATTAATGGAGACCAAGCATTCCCTTCTCCCTGTAGACATCAGCTTGTGCAGTACAAGTCAGAAGAAGGAGAGAAATATTGGAGAGTGTGGTTGATATTATTACAATGACTGGTAAAAAAGGGGTCAGCTATCACTTAAAATCACAGTCTGTGATTGAATTGGATAATGATTTGGTTAATCATGAGAACCCTCTTAAAATTATCCTTCTCCTGCTGAAGTATGACCAAACTTTTAAACAACCTATTGAGTCTCTCACATCCAACCATGATGTGAAGACCATGATTGGCTGTGTAATAGAATCAGTTTCTAAACTTATTAAGATACAAGTTAGGAAAGAAATGCACAACATAGGTATGTACTCTATCCAGATATGCTCAACTAAAGATGTAACTGTTACTGACAAGTGTTCAGTTATCATCTGGCAGTCACAGATACTGTACATGAATGCATGAAAGTAGTCAGAAATTGCACTTTGTTGACAGGAAAATGAATGTTTGAGTTGGTACAAACTATAATCCAGCAAAATGGTCCTGACGTAGCTAAGTGCACTGAGAATTGGACTGACAGGGCTTCCAACATGCAAGGCCAGTGCAATGGACTCAGTAGTTAGCTAAGCAAAGGTGTTACACACAATTGTTAAACCTTGTATTTGTTGATGTGACCCAAGTATCTACTTTATCCACCTCTCTCTTTGGACTGCTACACTCTTATGCAGCCTTTCTCCAGGAGTGAAACAAAAGGATGGATGCGTGGCATGAGCTGGCAAAGGATGGTTACATAGTTCAGATCATAGGAGAAACAAGGTGGTGGACTCAAATGGTGCTCTCAAGAAAGTGTTTGGCTCTTTTACTAACCCTGCCAATGCTATGTTAATTGATTTGGCCAAAGCCTTCCATAACTTTTCCTCTGACAATCTTAGATTTGCTCCAAACATACAGTGCCAAACCTTACATTTGCTGACAGGCTATGCACATTTCAAACAGTTCTAACAGTCCAGTTGTATATTTGTATTTTAGTTTCAATCACACCACTATCTCCAGACAAGTGGAATGGATATCCAGCAGGCACAGAAAATGATGTCAGACACTATTAAACGCCTTGCCACTGATTGCCTCAGTTTTGATGCCGTGTACTCAGCTGCCACAAAATTTGCATAATTCGTCAACGTAGATTTAGAAGAAAGAAACTGTGACCAAGAAGTAGAAATGGCTCTTACTGAAGGGAGTGTGTTCTTCAAAAGGATGCCTGGTATGAGCAGAATGACCAAGCCTATCACCTTTGCTAAAGATCGATTTCATGTTGAGGTGTAAAATACAGTAATTGACATGGTCACTCCTAGTCCGAACTGTTTCAAGACCCACTTAATGTTGGCAGCAGATGCAGCATGATGTACCCATAAAAGTAGAATAAGAGTTTCCCAGAGAATGCTCTTGTGCTCTTGTTTAACTTTGTTCCTTGAGCAAACGTTAGATAGATTCATAACTGCGTAGATCTTGCAGGGAGAACTTCCATATTTTGCTGTTGAATGGGTCAATTTAAAAGGAAAGCACCTGAAACGTATAACAGAGAAGGCCAGAGTAATGATGCGAGTAAAAGAATTTGACCAAGAACCTGTTGCTGGACCTACAAAATGCAGTACTTGCCACAATGGCAGCCTGTTGTTACTTTGTCCTGAAAAAATGTATTTTCATTTCAGTAGTGCCTACTAGTATCTTCATTTGGCAGACACATATTTCTCAACCTTATCCTATAGATAGGCAGCCTGTGAGCCAAGGTTTTCTAAACTGAAATGCATCATCACCTATCTAAGGATCAAAATTGGTCTGAACATCCTTGAAGCCGTTATGCTCATATTAGTTGTATAGAATGTGCTTTCTCCGGTGAAAAATGATGACATTAGAGACAAGGTTGCAAACAAAGTGCATTGTTGCAGGAACTATTGATTGGGTAATACCTTTGCATGGCCCAGATTTAACGCTGGAAAGAGATGTGAAAAAAACCTGTGATTTTTTGTCTATGGACCTTAACTGCTGGATGTGGAACAAATGTACTACTAGTTTGAATAGAGACATTAGTTCAGTATTCTTTACATTCCAGACTGCCTTTTCCTCCTTTGTGAACAGAAAAGAAGACGAAGAAGAAGAATTGATAGGAGAAGGACCAAAGATTTTGGAGCTTCTCTTCTTACTAAATACCACTTAGTCCTCAGGAGTAATTCCAGAATTTGGCCAAAAGGTCATCATTTTTAGATAAAAGATCAGACATACTGCAAGAATCAAATTTTATATACATTGCTAGTTTTTCAAAGATTGCTTTTCACAGATGACATGATAATTTTTTTTTTTTTTCAGTTTGTACAAGTTATATTCTCAATAGCAGTGCTTCCCAAACTTTTTAGAAACACAACCCACCTTTTAGCAAGACAAATATTTACAACCCACCCAGCTATAACAGACATGAGAGGAGCAATGTAATTTACAGACAGCAATTTTTCCATTGATATGGCCACTAGATTTGCATAGATATACTGTTGTACTGATCAGTGAGTATTTATAATTTGCATATCACCAGGTAAAAGTGCCTTGATTTGTTTTGTGACTGTTAAAATCTTTGTCACCATCAAACTTCAGAATGACAATCAAACGTGCACAATTTTTGCTTTCCGAACTACTGAATGCGTACAGTTAATTTACAGGTATTTACATTTTGTTGTTTGTTGCAAAAAATAACATCATACAGTAAGTCTTTCCTTTCACACGCAATGTACCAAAAGGAATGTTACATAATTCACTTTACTTTTCTTTTTCTTACTGCAAAGTAAAAGGAGTTTGTAAACACCAATCCCTATGTTAAACAAATAAGCAGCAATAGCCAGAAGACATAGCTTGACATTTTACTTTTGTCTTTGTGATGCTGCAAATGTGGCAAGATAAACAAAGAATGTAAAGGCATCTTTATTATTGCTTGGACTTTCACGACCCACCAAAAATCTGCTTGTGACCCACCAGTGGGTTGAGTCTATAGTTTGGGTAACACTGCTCAAGAGCCCTCTCTATAGAATTTGAAAAATAAAATTATCTACATGGATTTTGGAGCCAATAAATGTTATTCACTCTAGTTTTGCACAGATAGTGTAGTGGGGATTTTGGGCAACATCTTCATGCATTCTGGTAAATGACCACAAATTATGCTGTCCTGAGTTAATTTGCTTTTGGGTTTTTTCGGGGTTGGAATATCCATGCTAGGTCCTAATCAAGTATTATTCCTTTTCTACAGGTTCTTGTCTCCTAGACCTTTCCTCTACCCTCCGTGGATCAGGACATGGCAAGGAGCCACAGAAATTTCAAATTCATTCTAGCCTTTCGGAGATGATCCTGTGAAATACTTGGAGAAAACATGAAACATACATACACTCATGTAAAGATCAGGTGTTGTGATTGTGTTAGATATGTTTTTGCAGGTTTTGTAAGCAACATGGCAACATGTGGACATTAGGGGGATCATTACAACATTGGCGGTAAAATACGCTTACCGCCGTGCAGAAGACTGGCAACATACCGCCGAGGCCACGGAAATCCGCCACAGCTATTATGACCCACATCTCGGAAATCCGCCAAAAGTCAGACACCCACACAAGTCTGACACACCAAAGGTCAGTGATAAACTGGCGAAAACAAAACCTCCACCGTCACTCCAACAGAAATACGCCCACACTATCACGACACACGAATCCACGCGGCGGTCTTTCATCCATGAAATTCCATTGGTGGTACGCGCTCAAAATACACACACTCTTACAAAACACAGCCACATTGGACAATTCAAAATACACACACCTGATACACATACACACACCACTCCCACACACCAAATACAATATAAAACACACACCCACATCACCAACAAACCCCCAAGACAAAAAAGTCCAAAAGAAGGCCAGAGAGAGACACCACCAGCAAGAACAACAGCATCCACAGGCACACAACACCATCACCCACACAACTTCCACGCACCTCACACAACACACCACTTCATATCACCACACTCATCACCACACACTCCACCCCACACATCACCTACACCACTCCATGGCACGGCAAAGACACTCCAGGTTCTTGGAGGAGGAGCTCAGGGTCATGGTGGAGGAAATCGTCCGGGTAGAGCCACAGCTATTCGGATCACAGGTGCAGCACACCTCCATAGCTAGGAAGATGGAGCTATGGCGAAGAATAGCGGACAGGGTCAAAGCAGAGGGACAGCACCCAAGAAATCGGGAGGACATCAGGAAGAGATGGAACGACCTATGGGGGAAGGTGCGTTCCGTGGTCTCAAGACACCACCTGGCGGTTCAGGGGACTGGCGGTGGACCTCCACCTCCTCACCCACAACTAACAACATGGGAGGAGCAGGTCTTGGAGATTCTGCATCCTGAGGGCCTCGCAGGAGGAGGTGGAGGAATGGACTCTAGTAAGTCAAAGCTTTACTATTACATCCCCCACCCTAACTGCATGCTATCACATACCCCCACCCTCACCTTCACCCCCAGCACCCCAACTCCTCACATATGTCCCAACATCACAAACCACACATCCCAACACCAAGCCCTGCATGCAACAACAAAACATGGACACCCATCACCAAAGCATGCCCACTGCACATACCCATACACCCCCCTAAACCATCATCACACAAGCTCCCACACAGGAATGCTGGCACTGGGGTACACGGTCACCCACCCATTGCACACCATTACACACACAGATTTAATAAACATCCTTTTATACCCCTGCAGGACCCCTACCCAACGTCACCGGACAGGAGGGTCCACACATGTCCACACCACCAACAGAAGAGTCCCACAATGATGACAACAGCTCTGTCCAACTGGATCTAGATGACCAGCCCGGACCATCGGGGACCTCTGGACAGTCGGTTCCCCTCACACAGGCACAGGCCACCACAGACCTTCCCCCCTCTGGAAACACCAGCACAGCACCCACCCAGCGGGCCCATACCTCCGTCCCCAGGACACGTCAATCAGCAGTGTGTCCACCACTACAGGGAACCCAGGATAACCCACCACCCTAACAACAACAGTGACCTGGGGGCAGTGGTAGTGGGCACACGGTCCAGGGGACGGAGGCCCAGGAACACAGGGGAACTGGGAGGGCTGCTGTGCGACAGGGGGCGGACAGGCCAAGGGAACCCACTGTCCACGAGGACCTCTCCTCCATCATGGGAGCCTACCACCACTCCCAGGAGATGATGGCAACGGTACTGGCCAAGTTTCAGGAGACCCAGCGCATGCAGGAGAACAGTATATGGGCTTCAGGGAGGAACTCAGAACCATCAGCTCCACCCTGGGCACCGTCGTAGGGGTGCTGAAGGAAGTACTCAACACCAGGAGGGACACTGTGGCACTACAAGGGGCCCCTGACACTAGCATGGACGATGACCTGCCCACCACCTCCGCCGGCGCTAGTGGACATGACGCCCCACCACAGTACCACCACACCAGCACCCCACCCCCTGCAGAGGGAGAAGCACCCCGCAAACGGTCCCTGAGATCCAGGACAAAGACAGAGCACGATGCCAAGACCCCCATCAAGATATGAGACCACCCTGATTGTCATCCTACTGTCCCACTTTGTCACCCTGTCAATAATTAAACTGCCCCAGCTCCACTTCCTATGCCCATATGGGCAATGCACCTGTGAGACTAATAGACTGGACTCTGCCATGGACACTCCTCCACCATCACCCCTCACCATTTCACTACCCCCTCCAATATTGAGCATTTAAATAAACACACCTAAAGCACAAAACGATCTGGAGTCCGTCTGTGATTTCGAAATAGTGTATTAGCAATTACAGTGCTAAAATGTTTTTAAAATAGTAATGTCAACATAGCTATGTCACACAGCTCTAGTCCATGAGGAATCTAAGCAGATGTCACACAGTGGGACCCACATCTGTGAAATCGGAGGGGAAAGTGACAAATCAGTGACCATACAATGGGTGAAAACGACAGACAGGAGAGAGGTAGTAGTGTCAAAGTACATGTAGTAGGCAGGTTTGGATTCCTACCTGTGTCTCACTGGAAATATTGCAGGATCACTGAGTCCCTGTTGTGCATGTCTTCTTCCTCTGCTTCCTCCTCATCACTGTCCACAGGCTCCACAGCTTCCACAACACCGTCATCTGGCCCATCCTCCTGCAGAAAAGGCACCTGGCATCGCAAATCCAATTTGTGAAGCATACAGCAGGCCACGATGATCTGGCACACCTTCTTTGGTGAGTAGAATAGGGATCCACCTGTCATGGAGGCACCTGAACCTGGCCTTCAGGAGGCCGAAGGTCCGCTCGATCACCCTCCTAGTTCACCCATGGGCCTCATTGTAGCGTTCCTCTGCCCTTGTCCTAGTATTCCTCACTGGGGTCAGTAGCCATGACAGGTTGGGGTAACCAGAGTCACCTGCAAATGGCGAGGGACAACTGTTAGACACACACTAACCTGTAGGGATAACCCCAGACCCAGACAACCATTCCCAATGACTTGCTTCCAGGTGCTCACCTAATAGCCACACACGGTGCCTCTGGAGTCGACCCATCACATAAGGGATGCTGCTATTCCGCAGGATGTAGGCGTCATGCACTGCGCCAGGGAACATGGCATTCACATGGGAGATGTACTGGTCTGCCAAACATACCATCTGTACATTCATAGAATGATAACTCTTCCGGTTTCTGTACACCTGTTCACTCCTGTGGGGGGGGACCAAAGCCACATGGGTCCCATCAATGGCACCTATGATGTTGGGGATATGTCCCTGGGCATAGAAATCACCTTTCACTGTAGGCAAATCCTCCACCTGAGGGAAAACGACGTAGCTCCGCATGTGTTTCAGAAGGGCAGACAACACTCTGGACAATACTTTGGAAAACATAGGCTGGGACATCCCTGATGCCATGGCCACAGTTGTTTGAAAAGAGCCACTTGCAAGGAAATGGGGCACTGACAGCACCTGCACTTGAGGGGGGATTCCTGTGGGATGGCGGATTGCTGACATCAGGTCTGGCTCCAACCGGGTACACATTTCCTGGATTGTGGCACAGTCAAGCATGTAGGTGATAATCAAATGTCGCTCCTCCATTGTCGACAGGTCCACCAACGGTCGGTACACCGGAGGATGCCGCATCTCCTCACATGTCCCAGCGGACGGTGCCTATCAAGGACAACAGCAAGCACAGACTCAACCAACTCAGAGGTACGTACCCACAGTTTACACAGAACACCATCCATACACAAACGGTGGCCTGTATGTGTGTTGAGTCTAGGCCCAGGTATATGTGACTCAGTTGAAAATGAAGCCATATGGGCCCCTGAAATGGTGGCTGCCTGACCTCTAAAGTGGGACAATGGGATGTGAGGTAACTGTATTGGCGTTGTACACCGTCGCGGTAGGCGGTCGAAGACCGCAGCGCAATGCTGCATTGGTTAACATTGGACCCTATGGGTCCCAGGAGCCAATGACGATGTACGCCGGCGGTGACGGTACACACCGCCGCGGACGTGACCGCCATTTTCTATCTGTTCAATCACTCGATACCTGATCTTAGACAGGAGAGGACCTACACTGCAAGTGCTGCTGTGACCTCGGTCTGGAAGAGACAATGGCTCGTGCGTCTGGGGAAAGGGCCCCTGCCTTCACATCGGAGCAGTTGGAGAAACTCGTGTACTGGGTCCTCCCCCAGTACAACCTACTCTACGGTCCTCCAGACAAACAGGTAAGTACACAGGGAGCATGTTGTATGGGCTATGCCTGTGTGGAGAGGGCTGGATGTAAGAAGGAAGGGGGCAGAGTGCTGCGTGCATGAAAGACGGTAAATGCATGTGCCACATGGCAAGGGTAGGGATGGGGGCCAATCACTTTGACGGTGCAGTTGGTAATGACTTCTCTTTTTCCCCTGTACATTTCATGTAGGTCAGCGCCCACCAGAAGAAAGATATTTGGTGTGCCATCGCCAAGGACGTCCGGACCATGGGGGTCTACCACAGACGGAGCACCCACTGCCGGAAAAGATGGGAGGGCATTCACCGCTGGAGCAAGAAGACGGCGGAGGCTCAGCTGGGGATGGCCTCCCAACGTGAGAGGGGTGTCCGTCGCACCATGACCCCCCTGATGTTCAGGATCCTGGCGGTGGCCTACCCGGAGTTGGATGGGCGCTTGAGGGCATCACAGCAGACACAAGGGGGTGAGTACACTCTCATTCTGCTGACTTTGCGTGCAGTGGAGGTGTCTGGGTGGGGGAGGAGGGCTGTGGGTTTCCATAGGCCAGGGCGAGTTCCATAGGCAAGGCCGCTCCGTAAGGCAGGCCATGTGGCACCCCACCCCACCTCTGTAGAGTGCCAAGTACAGCTATTCATGCCCCTGTGTCATCTATGTGTGCAGATGTCATCCACCATAGCCTTGTAGGCCATTTCCCAGGAATTGAACAGTGGAGCCCAAGAGCGCGGCGTAGTGCAGGGGGCTTCTGTGTCTGTCGTGTCCGCCAACGGTAGCGGTAATCCATGCACTCAACATGTCTTTTGTCTCTGTCATCCCCCCCCTTTTTGTGGTCTCCCTGTTCTTGTGTGCATTAGCATCATCAGGCGGAGGAGCAGTGACACCGGAGCACGAGGGAGCTGCATCACACATTGCCCTGGAGGGCAAGACTACGGACTCTGAATTCACCAGTGTGACGGAGGGCGAGGGGAGCTTCACGGCGGGGACAGGAGCTGACACCAGCAACACAGACTTGTCCTCTGATGGGAGCTCCCTTGTGGTGGTGGCAAAATCTGTGCCCCCCACATCTACAGGTACAGCTGCCACCCCCCCTACCAGCACTGCCCTCCCAGCAGCCCCTCAGCCTTCGCCCTGTGCCCGCTCACCCAGGAGGGTGGGCATCACCTTCACCCCAGGCACCTCAGGCTCTGCCCCAGTCACCCGTGCTGCCCTCAGTGAGGAGGCCATTGACCTTCTCAGGTCCCTCACTGTTGGGCAGTCTACCATTTTGAATGCCATCCAGGGTGTAGAAAGGCAGTTGCAACAAACAAATGCATTCCTGGAGGGCATTCATTCTGGTCAGGCGGCCCTTCACCGAGCTTTTCAGACTCTGGCCTCAGCACTGATGGCAGACATTGTCCCCATCTCTAGCCTCCCCCCTCCAACTTCCTCCACCCAGACCCAATCCCTTGTACCTGTGCCTATCCCAAGCACACCATCAGACCAGCCTGCACACACCTCAACACACAAGGGAAGCTCAGGCAAACATAAGCACCACACATACCACAGGCACTCACGCAAGCAACACACACATGCAGACACACCAACATCCACTGCCTCCACTGTTTCCCCCTCCTCGTCATCTCCCTCCTCCCTCCCAGTCTCGTCTACACTCACACCTGCATGCACTACCTCTACAGCCACTACGTCCCTCACCAGCACACCCACCAGCACACCCCGCTCATGTGCAGTCACCACCCCCACTACCATTCACAGGTACCCTGTGTCCTCTCCCAGTGTGTCTGTGATGCCCCCTCCCAAGATACACTGACGCAGACACACACCGACCCAACAGCCATCCACATCACGACAGCCTCCAGCGCATGCACCTTCACCCAAAGTCACCAAACGTACACCTCCTACTACCACCACCTCTTCCTCCACTCCCAAACCCCCTCCAGCTACCCGTCCCAGTGTGTCCCAAAAACTTGTCCTGTCCACCCTTGACCTTTCCCCCCCCCACCCCGTCTATCTCATAGGTCCCGAAGTTGCACCTCAGCCACAACATCTCCGGGACCAGTGGTGCCTGTAGTCACTGGTACGTGGAGTGCACCGGCCACCAGGACAGCCAGTATGGCACGGAGCCACATCACAGACAGTCCCCCACCTGTGAAGCATCAGAAGCTGGCCAGTGACCGGCGGGAGAGGGGGAGGACTCCAGCCACCAAAGCCGCTCCCAGAGGTCCCGTTGGGAGTGTGGAGTCAGTTGGGATACCTTCCAAGGTGGGGAAGGGCCACAAGAAACCCGGCAAGTCTGGGAAGAGCAGCACGGCGGAGAAGACCGCCATCATCCCCTGCTGCCCAGGAGGCCACCACCAGCCCCAGCCCAGCTGCCCAGGAGGCCACCGCCAGCCCCAGCCCAGCTGGCCAGGAGGCCACCGCCAGCCCCAGCCCAGCTGCCCAGGAGGCCACCGCCAGCACCAGCCCCGCTGGGCCATGAAGGACCGCCAGCACCAGCCCCGCTGGGCCATGAAGGACCGCCAGCACAAGCCCCGCTGGGCCATGAAGGACCGCCAGCACGAGCCCCGCTGGGCACCGGCATTTGAAGCACCACTGAACAGGGCACCGTCATCTGAAGCACTGCTGAACAGGGCACCGCCATCTCAAGCAGCGCTGAACAGGGCACCGCCACACTGCTGAACAGGGCACCGCCATCTCAAGCACCGCTGAACAGGGCACCGCCATCTCAAGCACCGCTGAACAGGGCACCGCCATCTCAAGCACCGCTGAACAGGGCACCGCCATCTCAAGCACCGCTAGCCCATGAGCGGCAGGAACATTGACGCAACTGGGTCCATCACGGGATGAGTGATGCACTCTGGGCACCAGTCCCCCTCCAGAACCAGTGGAGAGAGCCATCCACTACCTCTGTCCTTCACAGGATGAAGCACTCTGGGCACCAGTCCCCCTCCAGAACCATTGGAGAGATCCATCCACTACCTCTGTCCTTCACAGGAGGAAGCACTCTGGGCACCAGTCCCCCTCCAGAACCAGTGGAGACTGCCATCCACTTGAGAGACTGTGGCTTTGCACTCCCAGGATTTTACAGTGGGCAAACCACCAACTTGTAAGACTTGAGAGACTGTGGCTTTGCACTCCCCAGGATTGAACAGTGGGCAAACCACCCACTTGTGAGACTTGAGAGACTGTGGCTTTGCACTCCCCAGGATTGAACAGTGGGAAAATCACCCACTGTAGAGACTTGAGAGACTGTGGCTTTGCACTCCCCAGGATTGAACAGCAGGCAAACCACCCACTGTAGAGACTTGAGAGTCTGTGGCTTTGCACTCCCCAGGATTGAACAGTGGGCAACCCACCCACTTGTGAGACTTGAGAGACTGTGGCTTTGCACTCCCCAGGATTGAACAGTGGCCATGTGGCCCCCTCGTGGATTTGGCATTGTGCACTCAAGCGGCTGTGGTGCCCCCCCCTTCCTTTCCCCCTGAGGTGCCTGTTTTCTTGCTGACTGATGCCCCTGCAGTGTTCTCTCCGTCATGGTCGGGGATCTTGTGTGGGCCTCGCCCATACCGTGTGGTCCCAGTGTTCCACGGACTTTCTTTGTGCAGTACCTGGACTACTATGCCTGGTATTTATTTTGTACATTGTGTATATATATATTTCTGCCTACTTGTTTTTAATATATTCCGATGGTTACACTAATTTTCTTTGGTCTTTGCATTCTTTCGGGGTGTTTGGGGGGTGTAACTGTGATGTATTGATATGCATTAGTGTGTGTGTTGTGGTGGGTGAGGGTGGGGGTGTTGCGTGTGTGTGTCCCTGTTTTTTGCCTCCCCCCTCCCCTGTGTCGTAGGTGCAGTACTCACCGTGGTCTTCGCTGCCGGCGTTCGTGCTCCTGGTAGAGGAGCAGGAAGACTATCGCAGGGAGAATTTGGAGTTCCGGTTCCATGGTGTCCTCGTTCCTCGTGGAGTGTGTAGAGGTGAGCGTTTTCCCTTCGAAATTCCTGTTTCCGCCGTGTTTTTATCCGCGGTGAATCCGCCCCGGAAAAGGTGGCAGATTGGCCTGTCATAATAGTGTGGGCGGTACATTGTCTCCCGCCTGTCTGTTGGTGGTGACCGCCGCGCTGTTTGTTTGTACCGCCGTGGCGGTCTGAGTGTTAAAGTGGCTGTCTTTGTTGGCGGTTTCCGCCACGGTCGTAATTGCAATTTTTTAACCGCCCCTTTAACACCGTCCGCCAGGGTTGTAATGACCACCTATTTCTTTTCTTTATATATTTTTGCAAGTTCTGTTTTCTGGAGTTCTCCGAGTGAAGATGGTTAAAGAAATTATTCATTTGAATGCCATTTATTTTGATGAGAAGACATTCTAGCTTTACAACACATGGCCAGTGAAGACCTTGGACAGAAGTTTTATACATTCAGGTACAAGACCACAAATTGTGATGGATCTAAATTTTTAGCTTTTGGATTTTTGCAGTATATTTCTGTTGGCCCTAATCAAACATTTCATATTCTTTGTGTCTTTGAAGGTTCTGTTTTCAATATTGTCTCCTCTAACACCCAATGGAAAGAAAAGAATGCACAGATATTTCAAATCTAATCATCCTTTATATAATATATCAAGGGACTATGTATGGCAAAATCTGCATACTTTTAGTTAAACAACCAATCTTTGTGAGGAAGCATTATTGTATATGGTTGTGAATTTGGTATGCTTATTTTGCGTAAGTGCGATTTCTATTTCTGTCTGTATGACATTCTCTTCTCTTCGAATGAATCAGCAGAAAGGAATAATGTGCTAGAATTTCTTTGAGGGCCATTGCAACCAACACAAGTAAAATGCTAGATTTAGCTATTTTTAAACCAGAGGTCTTCATTCTGTGGGTTGCGACCCCCAGGGGGACCATGGAGTCTTGGAAAGGGGGTCGTGCATTCCCTCAGCTGATTGTTAAAATGCTTCAGCTGAACTTTTGTTGATGGTCTCCTGTGCTGTGAAATGAAGCTGCACAGACAGCTAAAGAATCCTTTGTGCCAGGGGACCTGCTTCCTAAATGAAATGCAAATGCGAGGTACAAGTTGATTGGCAAATGGTAAAATATACAAATGTAAAGGATGCTTTGGAGCCGGTTCTGGCTTTAATTGATCGAATCACTCAAAGCTTTGTGCTTACAAAGATTTGTTCTTTTTGAGTGGTAGTGCAAAGAGTTAACAACTGGGCTTTGAAGTGTGTGCTTTTAATTGTATATACATAGTGCTTACTACGCCTGAGGCGGTGTTGAAGGGACAGCTGTTAAAAAAATGTATTACATATGGTCTGGTATTTACTTAAATCTACATTTTGGAAACACCATTTTATCTTAAACCTTTTGATGCATTTTGTTGTGGCCTATCTTATACAGTGTGTAATGCAAATATAAAATAATGACTTACATATTCACAGTGCTTTCTGTCACAGGCTGGGACCTCATGGCCCTAAAAATATACAAGTCAGTATTCTCCACTGCACCAACCAAGATTTAATTCTGTGGCTGTCTGGTTACACGCAGACCTCTGCAGTGCATTAACTAATAGAGGTTCATAATGCTCTACAGTGCATTTACCAATGATTAACCACTTTCTTTTATTTACTTTTCTTTTAAGCTGCCTGTTGTTTTATATGTAGCTACCTGACGGTGACCATCACTTTTATTGACGCTCCGGCGGTACAAGCCTCTCAGTCATACCGATGAGGCGACACACAGCCGTCCTATGAAGCTTTGGAGTACGTCAAAGCAGCGCAAGCCGCTGCGGTGCCTTACTTTGTGTCAAGGAGGCATTCCATGGGTGTTGCTGTGGGTGTTCCCATGCAACAGCCATGGATTTTGACACTCCCCCAGATTTACAAAATCACGTAAACTGGAGCAGTGCCAAAACCTTACACAGACATAATAAGGAGAAATGTTTTCACTTCTCCTAATTTGTTCCTCTTTCCATGTGTGTTGCATTCTGCTGCACACATGGAAAGACTAAAATACCTCTCAGGATGTTTTTGTTCAGGAAGGTGCCCCTTCCTGCACAAAAACAATCCTGCCTACATTCACGCTAGGCAGCAATTTGTGCGCAGGGGGAAGGAAATGAATGCACTGTATTTCATAAATATGGTGCATTCCTGCCCTTTTAAACTGGGGTAGGGCAGTGTAGCAAGAAGACTTGCAGCGCTGCCCCTCGCCAATTCCTCATAAATGACTACCTTTGATTTTAGCCACACCTTTGAACACGCTCAAAAAACTCACTGACTTTTAAATGCTAAACACTCTTTCATATTATTTCCACATCGTAAAAATTATTTTTAGTTGGAATTGCAGTGGGAATTGAGGATGTTTATGATTTTCAATGATGAGGAGTACCAGCTTCTAGAACTGTTTGTCAGGAGGGGGTCCTTATGCCTAAGAGGTTTTGAGAGAGGGTCCCGGCATCACCTCTGTTTTACATTCTGTAAGATGTGTTTTATTTGAGATAAAATGTAAAGTGCCTTTTTTTATTCTTTGTTGTTGCGAGTTCTGTTGCCTGAAACCACTCTATTTTCAGTTGGCTAGAGAGGAATCCATGGAGTTTAAGTCCTGATCATCCTGTGTCATTGTAGGTTCTGTTACCAGATATCCTGACCTAATGCTTTCCCACTTGTCTTTGTACATGATTTCTGATTTGTTTAATGATCAATTGTTAGGACAAAGAGAGTTGGCAGTTGGTATTATTCTACCTTTTGCAAGATGGTTAGTCTTAAAGTAAGTACACAAAGGTATTCATTTCAGCTCTAGTCATGGAGATGTCCCTGCGACTACTTTGGTCAAAATATAAAAACATTCATGTCAAAATCCAGACATGTGAGGTAACTAGATTTTCGTAACTTTTGGGATATTTACATTTTGTTTCCCATGGGTAACTTGTAGGCATATTTCTATGTTTGTTATTTAAGGTTTAACTCTCAGAGGTCCAACCAAGTGGATCATGGTCGAGGTAGCACAGTCAACTCTTGGAGAAGAAGGTACGTACCCTCAGGCAAAGATGCAAATTGTGTGAGAGAGTTAGATTTCATTTCTTTGAGTGTTTTGCAAAATGTTTTTAGGGCTGATAAAGTAAAATATATTTCTTTATTGTTTGTCATGGAGGATCTATTCTCTAAGGAACAATTTAGAGCTGCTCTTTCTCTTTAATATCATAACAGGTTCTATTGCCCAAGACCTCTCTATACCCTTTCCCTTGGCTGTGCACTAAATTGCTGATTTATTAGTTGATCAGAATCAAAGACATAGGTGGTTGGAAGAGGGTGTCTAACTACATTGTGCAGCATGTTGAGACAGCAAAAACTCACTTTTCAAAATTGCAGTGTTTCAAATCTTCATCAATGATATTGATTCTATAAATTTTAAAATAATTGATTTATCCAACATTTCTCTAACAATTAGTCCCCTAAGGCTAGCCAAATTGTGGGGGTCATTCTGACCTCGGCGGGAAAAGGCGCTTACCGCCGGTCAGAAGGCCGCCACAACACCGCCGCGGTCGCGGTAAACCGCCACGGTCATTCTGACCCTCAAGAGGCAAACCGCCAAAAACCCGACATCCACAAAAGTCCGCCACACCAACGGCCAGCGTTAAACTGGCGAAGACCAAACCTCCACCGTCACGCCAACAGAAATACGCCCATGCCATTACGACACACGAATCCACGCAGCGGTCTTTCAACCGCGATATTCCATTGGCGGTACACACCGCCGCGCTCAAAATACACATACAGCTCCAAAACACAGCCACATTGGACAATTTGAAATACACACACCTGAGACACATACACACAACACTCCCACACACCCAATTAACTATAAAACACACACCCACATCACCCACAAACCCCTACGACCACAAATCAGAGACGAAGCCCAGAGAGAGACAGCACAGAATAGAGAACACCATCACACAGAGGCACACTACACCATCACCCACACAACAACCACGCACAAAACACCACAGACCACTACACTCACCACACCCATCACCACAAACACCACCCCACACCACCCCATGGCACCCCCAAGACACCTCAGGTTCTCAGACGCAGAACTCAGGGTCATGGTGGAGGAAATAGTTCGGGTAGAGCCCCAGCTCTTCGGGACACAGGTGCAGCACACCACCATTGCCAGGAAGATGGAGCTATGGCAAAGAATAGTGGACAGGGTCAACGCTGTGGGACAGCATCCACGAAATCGGGACGACATCAGGAAGCGGTGGAACGACCTACGGGGGAAGGTGCGTTCCATGGTATCAAGGCACAACATCGCGGTGCAGAAGACTGGCTGCGGACCCCCACCTCAACCCCCAGAATTTACAACATGGGAGGAACAGGTCTTGAACATCCTGCATCCTGAGGGCCTCGCAGGAGTATCTGGAAGAATGGACTCTGGTAAGTCTAATCTCAACTACTTCATCCCCCCACCCACCAGCATGCCAACTCATACCTCCACCCTCCCCTCCCACCCCCATCACACATCCTCCCTGCTAATGTCTCACCATCACAACCCACCCATCCCAACACCAAACCCTGCATGCCACCACAAACCATCGACACCCATCACCTAAGCATGCCCACTGCACATACCCATCTCCCCCACAAACCGCCGTCACAACAGCCCCCACAAAGGAATGCCAGCACTGGGGTACACGGGCACCCACCCATTGCACGCTATGGCAAACACAGAAGCAATAACCATACTCTTATACCCCTGCAGGACCCGAACGCCACCACACCGCCCAGGAGGGTCCAGAAATGTCCATCCCACCCCCAGAAGAGGCCCCCAGTGATGACAGCAGCTCTGTCTCCCTGGACCTAGATGACCAGCCCGGCCCATCGGGGACCTCAGGACAGTCGGTTCCCCTCAGACAGCCACAGGCCACAGCAGACCTACCCCCCTCTGGGAACACCAGCACAGCACCCACCCAGCGGGCCCATGCCTCTGTCTCCAGGACACGTCAATCAGCGGTGTGTCCACCACTACAGGGCACCCAGGTTAACCCACCACCCCAACAACAACAGGGACCTGGGGGCAGTGGTAGTGGGCACACGGTCCAGGGGACAGAGGCCCAGGGAAACAGGGGAACTGGGAGGGCTACTGTGTGACAGGGGGGGGACAGGCCCAGGGAACCCACTCTCCACGAGGCCCTCACCTCCATCATGGGAGCATACCACCACTCCCAGGAGACAATGGCGACGGTACTGGCCAGGTTCCAGGAGATCCAGGTACTGCAGGAGGAACAGTTTATGGGTTCAGGGAAGAACTGAGAAACATTAGTTCCGCAATGGGCACCATCGTTGTGGCTCTCAACCAGATTGTCACCACATTGCGGGACCATGTGGCACCACAAAGGGCCCCTGTCACTAGCATGGACCAGGAACAGGCTACCAACTCCGCCGGCGCTAGTGGACAGGAGGCCCCGACACAAGAACAACCGGCCACCAGAACCCCACCTCCTGCAGAAGAAGAACCACCCAGCAAGCGGGGCCTGAGATCTAGGAAGAAGACAGAGTAGGATGCCAAGACCCCCGCCAGGAAAGGATACCCCCTGATGTCATCCCACTGTCCCACATTGTCACCCTGTCGAACCTTAAACTGCCCCTGCTCCACCTTCCACAGGCATATGGACAATGCACCTGTGAGACTGAGAATCTGGACTCTGCCATGGACATTCCTCCACCATCACCCATCACCGATTTTCAACCATGTCCCAAAATTGAGCACTTTAATAAACACACTTATTGCACACAAATAATCTTGAGTCTGCCTGTATTTTTGAAAATATGTATTAGACATAAACGTGCCAAAATGACCAGTTACATTGTGATGACAACATACCACTGTCACACAGCTGTAGTCCATGGGCAAACAAAGCAGAGGTCACGCAGTGGGGCCCACATCTCTGAAATTGGAAGGGAAAGTCACAACTCTGTTAGCATACACTGGGTGAAAAGGACAGACAGTAGAGAGGCAGGAGACTGTAAGTAAATGTAAAATGCCGGTGTTGATTCTTACCTGTGTGTTATTGAAAATACTGCTGTATCACTGTGTCCCTGTTGTCTGTGTCGTCCTCTTCGTCTTCCTCCTCTTCACTCTCCACAGGATCCACAGCTGCTACAACACCACCATCTGGACCATCCTCCTGCAGAAAAGGCACCTGGCGTCGCAAAGCCAGGTTGTGAAGCATACAGCAGGCCACGATGATCTGGCACACCTTCTTTGGTGAGTACATTAGGGTTCCACCTGTCATATGCAGGCACCTAAACCTGGCCTTCAGGAGGCCGAAGGTCCGCTCGATCACCCTCCTAGTACACCCATGGGCCTCATTGTACCGTTCCTCTGCCCTTGTCCTGGGATTCCTCACTGGGGTCAGTAACCACGACAGGTTGGGGTAACCTGAGTCACCAATTAGCCACACACAGTGTCTCTGTAGTTGTTCCATCACATAAGGGATGCTGCTATTTCGCATGATGTACGCGTCATGCACTTACCCAGGGAACTTGGCATTTACATGGGAGATGTACTGGTCAGCCAAACAGACCACCTGGACATTCATGGAATGGTAACTTTTTCTGTTCCTGTACACCTGTTCACTTTCTCTGGGGGGTACCAAAGCCACGTGTGTCCCATCAATGGCACCAATGATGTTGGGAATATGTCCAAGGGCATAGAAATCACCCTTCACTGTGGGCAAATCCCCCACCTCAGGGAAAACGATGTATCTCCGCATGTGTTTGAGCAGGGCAGACAACACTCTGGACAACACCTTTGAAAACATAGGCTGAGACATCCCTGATGAAATGGCCACTGTTGTTTGAAATGACCCACTTGCCAAAAAATGGAGTACTGACAGCACCTGCACTAGAGGGGGGATCCCTGTGGGTTGGCGGATGGGTGACATCAGGTCTGGCTCCAGCTAGGCACACAGTTCCTGTATAGTGGCTCGGTCAAGCCTGTATGTCAGAATGACATGTCGTTCCTCCACTGTCGACAGGTCCACCAGCGGTCTGTACACGGGAACATTCCTCCATCTCCTCGCAAGTCCCAGCGGACGGTGCCTAGGAAGGACAACAGCGAGCCCAGAATCAATCAACCCACAGGTACGTTCCCACAGCTTGCACAGTACACGATTCTCAATGCATTGAATGGCTTGTATGAGTGTCGATGCAAGGCCTAGGCATGTGTGACGCAGTAGAAATTAAGCCATGTGGGCCCTTGAAATGGTGGCTGCCTGACCTGTGAAGTGCGACATTGGGATGTGAGGTCAATGCGCTGGCGTGGCACACCGTGGCGGTCGAAGACCGCGGCGCAAAGCCGCATTGGTTAACATTGAACCCTATGGGTTTCAGGAGCCAATGACGAAGTGTGCCGGCGGTCGCGGTACGCACCGCTGCGGTACGCACCGCCGCGGACGTGACCGGCATTTTCTGTCTGCTTAATCACTCGAGACCTGATCATCCACAGGAGAGGACCTATACTGCAAGTGCTGCTGTGACCTCGGTCTGGAAGATACAATGGCTGCTGCGACTGGGGAAAGGGCCCCTGCCTTCACTTCTGAAGAATTGGAGAAACTCGTGGATGGGGTCCTCCCCCAGTATGCGCTACTCTACGGTCCTCCAGACCAACAGGTAAGTACACTGGGAGCATGCTTTGGGGGCAATGCCTGTGTTGAGTCGGGTGGATGAAAGATGGTGGGGAGGGGAGCGATTGAGGCATGCATCAAACGACGGATGAGAGCATGTGCCACATGGCAAGGGTGGGGATGGGGGGCCACTCACATCGAGCATGCAGAAAATTATGACAATGTTATTTCTCCCCCTGTACATGTGACATAGGTCAGCGCCCATCAGAAAATCGACATTTGCCGACATCTGCCGCAAGAGGTGGGAGGACATCCGCCGCGGGAGCAGGAAGACCGCGGAGACTCTGCTGGGGATGGCCTCCCAACGTAGGAGGGGTGCCACTCGTCAATTGACCCCCCTGATGTCTCGGATCCTGGCGGTGGCCTACCCAGATTTGGATGGGTGCGTGAGGACATCACAGCAGATACAAGGGGGTGAGTACCAGCACATTCAGCTATCTTAGCGTGCAGTGGAGGTTTCTGGGTGAGGGAGGAGGGCTGTGGGTCTCCCTAGGCCAGGGCGATTTCTGTAGGCTAGGCCCCTCCGTAAGGTATGGCCCTGTGCCCCCGCCCCCCACCTCTGTAGGGTGCCAAGTACAGCTATCCATGGCCCTCTGTCACCTATGTGTGCAGTTGCCGTCCATAGGCTTGTAGGCCAAGTCCCAATGATTGAGTAGTGTACCCCAAGTGCGCGGCGTAGTGCAGGGGGCTTCTGTGTCTGTCCTCTCCGCCAACTGTGTTGCCAATGCATGCACTCAACATGTCTTTATTTCCCCCCCCCTTTTTTGCTGCTCTTCCTGTTCATGTGTGCATTAGCATCATCAGGCGGAGGAGAAGTGGCATTGGAGCATGAGGGAGCTGCATCTCACATGGCCCTGGAGGGCCATGCAACCGACTCGGAGTTCACCAGTGAGACGGAGGGCGAGGGGAGCTCCACAACGGGGACACATGGAGACATCATCGACACAGACACGTCCTCGGAAGGGAGCTCCCTTGTGGTGGCGGCAACATCCGTGCCCACCGCAACAACAGGTACAGCCGCCACCCAGCGCACCAGCTCCGCCCTCCAAGCAGCCCGCAGCGTTCGCCCCGTGCCCGCTCGCACACGAAGGCGGGCATCTCCTTCGCCCCAGGCACCTCAGGCCCTGCCCCAGTTACCCCTGCTGCCCTCAGTAAGGAGGTCATTGACCTCCTCAGGACGCTCATTGTTGGGCAGTCTACCCTTTTGAATGCCATCCAGGGGGTAGAAAGGGAGGTGCACCGGAGCAATGCATACCTGGAGGGCTCACGCTCTGGCCTCAGCACTGATGGTAGCCATTGTCCTTGTCTCCTGCCTCCCTCCTCCAACTTCCTCCACCCAGTCCCACTCCCCTGTTCCTCTGCCTATCCCAGACACACCTACAGACCAGCCTGCACACACCTCAACACCCAAGGGCAGCTCATCCAGACATAAGCATCACAGAAGCATTCACACAAGCAACAGCCACATGCAGACATACCAACAGCCACTGCCTCCTCTGTGTCCCCCTCCTCCTCGTCTCCCTCCTCCCTCCCTGTCACGTCTCCACTCACACTTGCATGCACAACATCATCAGCCACTACGTCCATCACCAGCACACCCACCAGAACACTCCGCACACGTGCAGTCACCACCCCCACTGCCATTTACACGTCCCCTGTGTCCTCTCCCAGTGTGTCTGTCACCCCCTCTTCCAAACCACACAAACGCAGGCAGCCACCCACCCAACAGCCATCCACCTCACGACAGCCTCCGTCACAAGCACCTGCACCCAAAGACACCACACTTGACTCTCCTACAACCACATCCTCTTCCTCCACTCCCATACCCACTGCACCTACCCTTCCCACTGCTCCTAAAAAGTTTTTCCTGTCCAAAATTAACCTCTTTCCATCACCTGACCCACCCCCTCCATCTCGTAAGAGTCCAATCAGCACCTCAGCCACCACAACCCCTGGACCTACAAGCACCATTGTACAAGGATATTGGAGTCTACCACCTTCAAGGGCAGCTACATCGGCCAGCAGTAAAGGACAGCCAGCCCACCCCCTGGGAAAAAATCCAAGAAAGGCAAGGCCCGGCGCGGGAGGGCAGAGACGGCAGCCTCCAAAGGCACTACCCTGACACCGTCAGGAAGTGGGGTGCCACCTGGCACATCTACAAAGGGAGGCAAGGGCCACAGAGAATGACGGAAGTATGGCAAGGGCAGCACGGCCGACAAGTCCAGCAGCAGGCGAGCTGCCCAGGAGGGCCCCACCAGCCCCATTCCGGGTGTGAAGGAGGACACCCACGGGCCAGGGACTCCAGCACAGGAGGGCCCCACAAGCGAGAAGTCGGATGGCGAGTGAACTCCATATATTGGCCGGATATGGTGCCCTGGAGACACATGTCAAGAACCGCTGAACAGGGCCCTGCAAGACAAGAACCGCTGAACAGGGCCCTTCAAGACAAGCACCGCTGAACAGGGCACCGCCGTCTCAAGAACCGCTGAACAGGGCCCTTCAAGACAAGCACCGCTGAACAGGGCACCGTCGTCTCAAGAACCGCTGAACAGGGCCCTTCAAGACAAGCACCGCTGAACAGGGCACCGCCGTCTCAAGAACCGCTGAACAGGGCCCTTCAAGACAAGCACCGCTGAACAGGGCCCTTCAAGACAAGAACCGCTGAACAGGGCCCTTCAAGACAAGCACCGCTGAACAGGGCCCTTCAAGACAAGCACCGCTGAACAGGGCACCGCCGTCTCAAGAACCGCTGAGCAGGGCCCTTCAAGACAAGCACCGCTGAACAGGGCCCTTCAAGACAAGCACCGCTGAACAGGGCACTTCATCTCAAGCACCGCTCCGCTGGGCCCTTCATCTCAAGCACCGCTCCGCTGGGCACCGCCGTCTCAAGCACCGCTCCGCTGGGCCCTTCATCTCAAGCACTGCTCCGCTGGGCCCTTCATCTCAAGCACCGCTCGGATGGGCACCGCCGTCTCAAGCACCGCTCCGCTGGGCCCTTCATCTCAAGCACCGCTCCGATGGGCCCTTCATCTCAAGCACCGCTCCGATGGGCACCGCCGTCTCAAGCACCGCTCCGCTGGGCACCGCCGTCTCAAGCACCGCTCCGCTGGGCCCTTCATCTCAAGCACCGCTCCGATGGGCACCGCCGTCTCAAGCACCGCTCCGCTGGGCACCGCCGTCTCAAGCACCGCTCCGCTGGGCCCTTCATCTCTGCACCGCTCCGCTGGGCCCTTCATCTCAAGCACCGCTCCGCTGGGCCCTTCATCTCAAGCACCGCTCCGCTGGGCCATTCATCTCAAGCACCGCTCCGCTGGGCACCGCCGTCTCAAGCACCGCTGGCCCATTGGCAGAAGGGGCAGGCCCGGATCTGTGTCGGGCAGGGCTGCACGATGCACTCTGGGCACCATGCCTCCTCCAGTACCAGTGGAGTCTGTAATCCACTTGAGAGACTGTGGCTTTGCACTCCCCAGGATGGCACAGTGGGCAAGCCACACACTGTAGAGACTTGTGAGACTGTGGCTTTGAACTCCCCAGGATGTAACAGTGGGCAAGCCACACACTGTAGAGACTTGTGAGACTGTGGCTTTGCACTCCCCAGGATGTAACAGTGGGCAAGCCACCCACTGTAGAGACTTGTGAGACTGTGGCTTTGCACTCCCCAGGATGTAACAGTGGGCAAGCCACCCACTGTAGAGACTTGTGAGACTGTGGCTTTGCACTCCCCAGGATGTAACAGTGGGCAAGCCACCCACTGTAGAGACTTGTGAGACTGTGGCTTTGCACTCCCCAGGATGGCACAGTGGGCAAGCCACACACTGTAGAGACTTGTGAGACTGTGGCTTTGCACTCCCCAGGATGGGACAGTGGCCATGGAGGCCCCTCGTGGATCTGGCGTCGTGGACTCATGTGGCTGAGGTGCCTCCCCTTCCCTTCCCCCTGAGGTGCCTGTAGTTTTTCTATCTGATACCCCTGCAGTGTTCTCTCCAATGGATTCGGGTCTCCTGTGTGGGCTTTGCCCATGTGTTGAGGCCCATTGGCCCACGTACAATGACTGAAACCCAATTTGGACAGGACAATTTACATATGTGTATATAGTTATAGATGTTGGAAATTATTTTTTACTTAGCCTTACAATATATTAGAATTTCATGATCATTTTATTTTGTCTTGGCATTCTTCCGGGGGGTTTGGGGGGTGTCACTCTGAGTTGTTGCCCTGCATTGATGTGTAGGTAGTTGTGGGTGAGGGTGGGTGTGGGTGTGTCGCGTATGTGTGTGCCCGTAATCTTTTCTCCTCCCCCCTCCCCTGTGTCGTAGGTGCAGTACTCACGTTGTCTTCTGCGCCGGCGTTCGTGCTCCTGGTAGAGGAGCAGGTAGACAATAGCTGGTAGGATGTGTAGTTCTGGTTCCATGCTGTCCAGATTCCTCGTGGGGTGTGTAGAGGTGAGCGTTTTCCCGTTCGTAGTCTGTTTCCGCCGTGTTTTTATCGGCGGGGCTCCCGCCCCGGAAAAGGTGGCGGATTGATGAGTTGTGATAGGGTGGGCGGTACATTGTCTCCCGCCTGTCTGTTGGCGGTCACCGCTGCGCTGTTTGTTTGTCCCGCCGTGGCGGTCGGAGTGTTAAAGTGGCGGTCTGTGTTGGCGGTTTCCGCCAGGGTCAGAATTCCATTTTTTTGACCGCCTGCCTGTTGGCGGGTTGGCCGCCGCTTTAACACCGACCTCCAGGGTTGGAATGACCCCCTGTGTTTCGTGAAAGGCAACAATTGGCTCATGTCGGTGAATATGGCCCACTTTTCTGGGAGTCCTTAGGCCTAATTGTGGTCTCCATCCAAACCTCCCTGTGTTCTAAACTTGTGCATCAAGAAAAACAAGGCAATAACCTTTGATGTAAAACAGAAGGGAGAAAACGATATTCATCTCATGACTGAATTACACAATTTAAAAACAGAAAATCCCAGTTTAGCTGCTTGACAAAAGTTTTAATCCTAAGCTAATATTTTTATTTAACTGTGCCTCCTTTTTCTTCCTTATCACGAGAGCCCCTTGCAATTTGTGATTTAACAATATATGCTGTGCAAAAACATCTCTTGGGTTTTGATTTATTAGACTGTAATGGTGCTCCATCTATATTAAAATTGTAATGTGCACATAAAAACTAACTTGCCACTTAGTTCACTAATGGCATTGTCATCAGGGCGGGAGTGGTGATGGTCCATGAATGCTTCTAATTTCATATTTAAAAGCCATCACTTTTAATAAATGCCTTTCAGGTGTACTAATGTGAAAGGTTTCTGCATGTCTACGTAATACATGTTTACAATTTTTTGAACCTTGAAGAGAGACTAGTATTATTGCATGATATTTGTTGCACTACCAACATACTTGTGGCTCAGCACATGCACAGATTTTTAGAGCCAGGTCAGATCCTTGGCTCAGCTTTTCTTTTTAATTTATCAGCTTGCCTACCTCTGCCATTTTAAGTAGGAAGCTGACTGACTATAAACTCTCCTGGACCTTGTAACCATGGTCTAGTGCTGAGAAGTCCAGGTGGGGAGGGCCCCTTCCCCTGGGTTTCACAGCCATGGTCTGGTGATGAGAGGTCCAGGGGAGGGGGCATTTCCTGGGCCTTGCAGCACTATACCATGACCTCGGGGTGCTGGGAGGAGGGGTTCCCCATTAGTGCTGGGGGATTACAGTCACAGTGGAGAAGACAACATATGAGTCTCCCATGAGCCAGGAAAGGGCATGTGCACTGAGGCTAAAACCTGAAGCCCATCCATAGCTAAATCCTGAAGCCAATCTGACCAGGCTGCTCCATCCCACCTCTTCTCACCTGATCCAATGTCCTTGTGAAACCAAGTCCTTGTGTCCTCCTGAGCCAACTGAGCCATGCCCCAAATGATGTCACAATCTTGAAGGTGTATACGAGGTTGAGACACACACGCACACACACACACACACAAACCTTGCTCTCAAAAATACAACGGATGGGTGAGTGGCATAGGAAGGAAAAGCAGAGTGGAAGAGATTAATCTTAAAAGCTTTGTGTTGTAGGCTATCGCTCATGGCTCCGAGTTTGTAAGTTGAACACTGTGCCCTGGACAGCTGCCCACACTGCCTATGGCTCGAGCCAGCCCTGACTGGAACTACATGCTTGCTGTTGCACTTTGAAAGAACTACACTGTTTTGCTTTCACACGATCACCCCTTCCTATGTCCCTCAGTAGAGATTCCCTTCATCCGCTCCGGCTTGCTGGTATCGAGAGGAGCATGCTTTCCACATGGGGAGTTTTCCAAAGGGATCCACTATTGTGCTTCATTGTGCTTAACATTTGGAAACATGCAACACGAATAGAGATATGAGGAGGCTCAGTGCTTGAAGTGGGAATTTGCACCATATTGACTGCAGGGCCACTGGGCTGTTACACTGGAAGACTGGAAATACAAAAACAGTTGAATAGGAAAGAAACATGACACAAAGAGAACCTGAAGGTAAATTATAAAAATAGGTTTTATTTTTATCAATTTTTAGAGACCAAAATGAAAAAATCCACCAGAGGGCTCCAGAGATATAAATTATTAACAAAATACTGCGGATGAAACGTGAAATGACTGCAAAAACGACAAAATTAAAAGTCTCGCATATCAGGAAACATGGAATAAAGATATTTGTCACAATGAACTAATTTTAGAATATGTCTTTGACACCTGTTAAAGAGCTAAGGCTCAAGAAAATTAGACTGAAATCAGATCCTTAAAAGAGATTACATAAATTGTGAGAAAAGGGGTTTGTTATATGGTGTGGTTATAATTGGGTATAATTGTAAAGTGCAAACCCTGGTTTCACACATTGATTGCATTAAATAACTTATTGGTGCACAAATAATGGCAGTGAACAACAAAACTGGACAACATACAGGGAGCCTACAGGTTTTAATTTCTTCACAAGTCTCCCACACAAGCTTAATAACACAATAGAAACACAAAGGGGCATATTTATAAGAAAGTGGCGCATCACAGATGATGCGTCACTTTTCTTGTCCTCCCCTACCGGCAGCCTAATGACACCATGGTTGCGCTGTATTTATGATACGACGCACCATGGCAGCCATCAGGCCAATAGCAACAGAATTTTTTACACTATTGTGGTGCTTTGCTGCAAAAAAATTGATGCTAGTGCAGCAGAGTGCAAGGAGGCCAATAGGTTACTATGGGTGCATCATTTTAACCCCTGCTTTGAGCAGGTGTTAAAAATGATGCCAAAAATGGCTCAGTGAAATCTTGTAAATTTCACTGGGCCATTTTTGTGGGTCTCCTAGCACCGGAACGCCCTCTTGCATAAATTATGCCTGGCGTCTGCATAATGTGGTGCAAGTGGTTACAAAGTGGTGCATTGCAGCATTGCGCCACTTTGTAAACACGGCGCTGTAAAAATTCCTCCTGAACATCACATTAGCGTTAAAAAAAATTACGCTAATGTGGCGCAAGGAGGCGCTAGGGGCTTGCAGATATGCCCCAAAACATCTTAACAATTGATGTCACAGTGAAATTCTTGTGGAGGTCTGTCAATTAAAGTTTAATCATCAATGTGTATATTGTCTCTATTGTAACCCAGAAGAATAAGCTTTTGAATGAAATGCTAAATGTACTTTTCTAGATATCACTCACGTTTACAACACATACAGGCATACTTTTAGAAGATTTTAACAGTAACCTTTTTGAAGTTTATAACTCCGACACAGAGCTGGGGAAAGAAAGAGACGCCCTAATAAATCCTAAGCAGATATCATACCTGTAAAGAGTTAATGGAGAGCCATGCGGGCTCTCCCTGTGTGCCTGACGTGCTCTGCGTGTCCGGGAGGGGCACGGAGCACGAGGGTATAAATAAAGAACGAACTGCGGGTGACGCAGTTCCATGCGTGTTTTGCAAGCAAGCACCGTCTGCGTGTATTCATTTACGGCACAGGGGAAGGCCCTGTACATTGGCGACGAGCGGGATGCAAATACTGTACAACAGAAGAAAGTGCAGTAAAATATCGATGCCAAGCTGAAAAACGTACCGGGAGGAGTGCGGAGCAGTGTCGACTGCCGCGATCGTGGTGCTGGGCCGGTCGCCGGAAAAAAAAAACAGGAATCACGAAGGAGGCTTGTGGCACGAGACTGTCGCGTAGCGGAAGACGAAGAAACTAACCGGTCTTCCGACCGGGAAGCCCAAAGACGGTGAGCCGCGCCCCGCGCCCTGCCCCCACACGAAAGGCACCACGTGGGGCTCCAACACCCCGCCCCGGGCGTCCCTCGCTGCCCGAGAGCAGCCGAAGCAGACGCGTGCTTCCCTGGCCAGGCGCGCGGCTGCTGAGTGCCGCTGTGCTGCTGCAGAGCAGCCGGGCGCGCCGCGCGTCTCCCGCGAGGCCGGGGGAGGCCTGAAAAAAAAAGAAGACGCGTGTTGCACGCGCGGTTGTGCTTTTCCACGAGGAAAAAAAATAAATAAATAAATAAATAAAGAAGGAACAATATAAGCAACGCGGGTTGCACGTGCGCCGCCCCCGGGAGGGGCTAAAAAAAAAAAAAAAAAAAAAGCGGTGAAGAAAAAAAAAGAGGTGAAAAGGAAGAAGTAAGGAAGGCGGAGTCAAGGAGAAAAGGGGTGATAAGAAAAAAACAAACGAAAGGACAGCATCACCTCGTGTACATCACAGGGGTGAGAAGGGGCAAAGATGAGTGCCCCACCACAAGATGATGCCAATCCTCCACCGCCACCAGGGAACCCCCAGCTCCCAGAACAGTTGACCAACAGGGTTCACTCCTCGATCGTTTCGTTACCACCGTTTAGCCAACTGATTGACCCGGCTACCGCTGCACCCAGGTGGTGTTTGTGGATAAACAGGTTAGAAAACTACTTTCGTGCAACCAGGGAAACGGACGGGGAAGTGCGGAGGTCGGTAATGCTGTTGATGGGTGGAGATGAACTACAGGAGCTTTTTGACTCGCTTCCGGACACAGGGGACAAGGCTGATTTTGATACAGCGGTAACTGCTCTGAACAGGCACTTCGACCCTCAACTTAACTCGGATTACGAACGTTTTAAACTACGACAGGCCCAGCAGACTGAAATCGAGTCGATGGATATGTTCTATGCTAGGTTGAGAAAGCTAGCGAGCTCGTGCACAGGTCTCAACCAACAAGAGGAGATCCGAGCGCAAATCATTCAAGGGTGCCGGTCTAATGCTTTGAGGAAGCTGATTTTGCGACAGCAGGGAATGTCCCTCGATGACATTCTGATTCTTGCGAGGTCACATGAACTGTCTGCAGTACGAGCGGATGCGATGGCGGCAGTAAGAGGTCAGTCACTAGCTGCTGCGTCATCGTCTCGTGTAGTCCAGGTGAAAGAGGAACAAGTGGATGCGATTCAAACACGCCCGGCAGCGCAGCGTAAGACAAGCACTGCCAGACCCAGTGACAGGGCCTGTGGAAGCTGTGGGTATGAACACCGGCCGAACATGGGATGCCCGGCAAAAGGACAGTCCTGCAACCGTTGTGGCAAGTCAAATCATTTTGCCAAAGTGTGTAGGTCCAGGAGGAATAAGCCAGGAGAGCAGAAGGGACGGGATACAAGTGTTAGAGCTGTATCCAAAAACACGGAGGAGGTGAGAGACCAGGCGATGGCAAGTGGCCCGGTCTTCGAGGAAGATGAAGAAGAGGACATATCTTTCACGGGGGGTAAGACACGGAAAATGAGACCGCCGCCCATGAGTGACGTTCATGTCAATGGCATGCTTGTCTCCGTACTCATTGACACAGGAGCGTCGGTCAATGTCATGGATGAAACACTCTTCCACAAACTAGTACCTGCCCCGCCACTGACCCCGACAGCTACTAAGATATACAATTATGGAGGGCGAGACTCTCTTCCCCTCAAGGGAACAGTGGAGGTGGCTGTAAGCAGTGGGGATAAATCAACAGAAACCAAGTTCTATGTGGTGGCTGGGGATTGTGGCACTCTGCTAGGATGTCACACGGCAGAAGAGTTGGGACTAGTGTTTTTTGCACGACAAGTGTATGATACTCAAGTGGAACGCTTTCTCAACGAGTTTCCGCAGCTATTTGAGGGGTTAGGTCGGTTAAAAGGAAAACGCATCAAGTTGCACATAGATCCCAACGTGGCTCCGATGGCACTAAGACATCGTCGGGTACCCTTTCATCTGAGACCTGTCGTTGAGAAAGAGCTGCAGCTGTTGGAAGACCAAGGGGTCATAGAGAAGGTGGATGGGCCTACGCCGTGGGTGTCGCCGCTGGTGATTGCGCCAAAACCCAAGCAGCCAGGAGCGATTCGCCTCTGTGTTGATATGCGCCTGCCAAATAAGGCTATTCGAAGGGAGAGACACATAACGCCCACCATGGACGACATCATTGCAGATCTGAATGGGGCGCAGTGGTTCTCCAAGCTGGATCTCAATGCGGGGTATCATCAGCTAGAGCTAGACCCGGAAAGCAGGAATATTACCACATTCTCGACACATGTGGGGCTGAGAAGATATAAGAGACTGAGCTTTGGAGTGTCCTCTGCGGCGGAGGTGTTTCAAAATGCGATTAGGGAAACCTTGTCGGGATTACCAGGAGTAATCAACTTGAGTGATGACATTCTAATACACTCCAAGACGAGAGAGGAGCATCATTGTCATCTACGTGCAACGTTGAAACGGCTGTCTGAAGCAGGACTAACGCTTCACAAGAAGAAGTGTGCCTTTTACCAAAATTCGGTAGAGTTCTTCGGATATGTATTTTCGAAAGAGGGCCTGCAAGTGGACCCACGGAAGGCTGAGGCTATCCGTCAGGCTGCGGTTCCGCAAAATTCCACGGAGGTTCGTAGTTTCCTAGGGATGGCCACGTATTGCGGAAGGTTTATACCACATCTAGCCACCATGTCTGAACCTCTCCGGCGGCTAACAAAAGGGCAACACCGTTGGGACTGGACTCCAGAGGCACAACAGGCCTTCATGGATATTAAGGAGGCGTTGCTAGACAAGGCAACTATGGCTTATTTCAACCCCAGCAGAAAGACCGAAGTAGTGGTAGATGCGAGCCCCGTCGGGCTTGGAGCCGTCCTCTTGCAAGAACAGAGGTATCAGGAATGGATCCCGGTCGCATATGCCAGCCGGGAGTTGTCGGCCGTTGAAACCAGGTATGCGCAGATTGAGCGTGAGGCTCTAGCCATCCGGTGGGCATGCCGCCATTTTCACTTGTACTTGTATGGCCACGAATTTCAAGTAGTGACTGACCACAAACCTTTAGTTCCGTTGTTCGCTGGTTGCCCGCGTCTTGCACCTCCGAGGATTGAGCGGTGGACCGTTCTCCTTCAGCCTTATAGGTTCACTGTCGTTTACCGGCCAGGGGCGAACAATCCGGCAGACTATCTGTCTCGCCACCCTTGTTCGCAGGTGTCGGATGCGCAACAAGAACAAGATGAGGAGAGTACGGAAGTCTTTGTAAGCATGGTCGTGCAGTCGGCGTGTCCTAACGCCCTTCTCGTACCAGAGATTGTAAGTGCCACGCAGGAAGATATCATATTGGGCCACGTCAAAGACGCGTTGAGCCATAAAAAGTGGAAATATTTTCTAGAAAAAACACATGCGTCTCGCCCTGAACAGAAAGTGGCCATGCAAAGTATTTGGAAAGTGCGAGATGAACTATCTACTGATAATGAAGGGTTGGTTCTAAGGGGAAGAAGGATTGTACTTCCACAAAGTCTCTGGTCCAGAGTGATTGAGTTGGCACATCAAGGACATCAAGGGGCTGCTAAAACCAAAGCGAGATTACGTGCCAAGGTATGGTTCCCAGGTATGGACAGCCAGGTTGATGAGATGCTAGGACAGTGTCACTCCTGTATCATCACGTCAGTGGAACCTCCGAATTGTCCAGTGGTAACCGAGCCGGCTACTCTGAAACCATGGGCTAAAGTAAGCATGGACTTCGGAAGTTTTCCAAATGGGAGGTTAACTGCTGTTCTGATTGACTCCTATACTAAATTCCCGGTGGTTGAGGTAGTGTCTTCGACGGCGTTTGAGAATGTGCGGCCAGTTCTACAAAAGACATTTGCTTTGTTTGGTTTGCCTGATGAAATTCGAACGGATAATGGTCCCCCATTCCAAGGCCAAGAGTTTCGGTTATACCTTGAGGGTTTGGCAATTCGTCATCGGAAGATAACGCCTTACTGGCCTCAGGCAAATGGGGACGTGGAAAGGTTCATGCGAACTTTGAACAGGGCTCTTCGGATTGGAGTAGAGAAAAGGGAAGACAGCGAACAGTGTCTATACCAATTCCTGAGTGCTTATCGTCAAACGCCCCATAGTACCACTGGTTGTGCTCCCTCCTCTTTGATGTTCAAAGTATCTCCACGTGACTGTATTCCATCAGGTCCTAAATGGAAACCTCCTGTGTTGGATGTTAAAGCCACTCAAAAACGACGGCGAGCTACTAATCAGAGGGCGAGTGCCCAACGACGAGCAAAGTATCGAGGGTTCCAAGAAGGAGACCAAGTGGTGGTGAAATGTCGGAGAGGAGGAGGAAAGTTTATAACTCCGTTTGAACCTGAGATATGGGAGGTTATTGGTGTGAAGGGGTCCATGATCACTGCGGCCAGAGGAAGACAAAGAGTGACACGGAATGTGTCGCATTTTAAGAAAGCTGGACGGAGGGAACCGATTGATGATGAAGGAGAGTTTGATGACGTTACAGGCGGGTCATCCGTGGTGACCAATGAGGTGGAGAGTGTTAGGAGGCCGATGCTGACTGAACAAACCCGACCTGTTTGTGCCCCTGGGCAGGAAAGCTTGCGCACAAGAAGCAGAAGATATGATCTACGTCCCAATCCTGTACCGAGTAGTCAGTTGAAAGACTTTGTCTGTCATGTAGGCTGCTCATAGTTGGAGTTTCGTTGCCATGTGATTATAACAGGATAAAGAGGGAAGATCTGCTGTTTCGTAAGGACAGTGTTTTCATTGTGGTGGACTGTTCACGTGTGTTTTTATTACGAACTATCACTAAGTGACTTTATACCGTCATGTGTTAATTTTGGTTCAAGTTTTGTTAGTTCCAGTCCCCATGTGGAGTAAAACATGGGGGGGATGTAAAGAGTTAATGGAGAGCCATGCGGGCTCTCCCTGTGTGCCTGACGTGCTCTGCGTGTCCGGGAGGGGCACGGAGCACGAGGGTATAAATAAAGAACGAACTGCGGGTGACGCAGTTCCATGCGTGTTTTGCAAGCAAGCACCGTCTGCGTGTATTCATTTACGCCACAGGGGAAGGCCCTGTACAATACCCAAAAATGAAACTAATGTGAGTAAATGTATTTCTTCACAACTTCCCAATTTGGATTCCAAGCCTTGAATGGGAGATCCACACTTGGTATTTCCTCCATCCCCCAGCCTATTCATTTATACCATGGTCGAGATACAGTATTTGATTATGTCTTTGTAGATGCCCTTCGGTTTCCATGTACAATAAGAACAACATTTCCTTTAGATTGGAAAGTAATCACCTTCCATTGCTATTTGAATTACATTTGCCTTATATTTCTTTCGGGAGGGTTAATTACCCTCAGGGCAAGTTCCGAGAGTTGATCAAAATAAGATGGAAATAAAAGAGAACTGTACCTTTCTGAATCAATTGAATTGCTTTTGGCATGATCCCAGGATCTAAAACATGATGGTTAATATATTATTTAATCATTCCCCTTATGAGGGCTTTTTTATTTTTTACACACATTGTAGATGAGGTGTTCTTTCACGTAATGTGGATAACATGTGAAATGACTGTAAAAACAACAAAAGTCAAGAAATCAGTCTGGCACATCAGGAAAGACAGAATAAAGAAATTTGTCACAATAAAACAAACTTCTGAAAATCTTTGAGGCCTGTTAAAGAGCTAATGCTCAAGCAAATTAGACTCTGAAATCAGATCCTTAACAGGGATTACATACGTTGTGAGAAAACAGGTTTATTATATGGTGTGGCTGTGAGACTTCACTGTGTAATAAACCCACAAACCCATCTTGGGCCAAGTCATGCTAGTTTGCAAACCTTAATTCACCCTTGGTAGCTGTGGCTTTAAGCAGTCAAGCTTTGTCAAAGGAACAAGTGCACAGCATTTAAAAATACAAAAATAGTTGAATAAGAAAGAAACCTGGCAAAAAGAGAATCTGAAGTCAATTTATAAAAATAGGCCTTAATTTTAGCAATGTTTAGAGACCAACATGAACAAAATCCACCAGAGGGCTCCAGAGATATAAATGATTAACCAGATAATAAATCATTTCTTTTCACTTAAAACGTAAACAAGCATTGGCAGTTACCTCGGTTAGCAGTTCACTTTAGAAACTTTGGAAAATGTTTGTACAGTTATAAACTATTACTCCAGCCCGCTTTGGGTGACCAAATCTGGTAGGGATTGAGTCACTGAACAATGATGCTTGGTTGGACAGTAATCTTTCAGTCAGAGCTATCTCCAGTCCAGTCCCAGGTTCTACTGGCAGATCACCATAAACTGTGTTCAAGTGGTCGTGGTGCAAGGGACACAGGATGCTGATCCAGTGATGGGGTATTTCTAGTCCTACTCCTCGTTCCATGGTAATGATGGGGTGACTTTGGCCACAGGGGTCAATGTTGCTTGAAATCCGGTTGAATTTCAGCCAAAAACTAGTTGCCACTGCTCTACTACTCTCCAGAAACAGTAAAGCCTGCAATTTCCTTTAACTGAGGTTAACTTTCATCTTGGGCAACCAAACAGCACTCCGGTGACTCTCCTAGGTTCAGCCGACTCAGGTGTAACATTTGAATGTTAGGACTTGGTCTCCCAGGCTCCACTTTGGCAGTCAGAGGTGGTCAGGCAATCTTGACTACCAACTTGCTAAGTCAGGATTCTTCAGCTTATGTGGCCATGTATCTGTAACAGGAAGCCAGCCACCTGACTCTGGAGTCACTTCTTCTATCTGAGGCTTGCGGACAACTTTTCCTCGAGCAGGGCACCACCAGCACAGACCTCTCTTTGGTTGCCCAAGGAGCAGGAGGTGCAGTCTTGGTGCAGCATCTCTTTGCTTGGTGCAAGGAACACCAGGGCAGTCATTCTTCGGTCTAGTCCTCAGTACAGACATGATCTGAGGTCTGGGTGACAGGGGTGCCACTTTTAAGCCCAGGTTGTGCCCTTGGGGATTTGGCTACTAATAGCTAATGGGCTACTTGGTCCCCTCCCACCTAGTTATGACTTCCTATGAAGTGTGGCACCTAGCTAGTCCAGAATGCGATATTCCACCCATTTCCAAGATAGCAGAACTCCTGGTGTGTGGAGCTCCCTATCCCTACCCCCTTCCAGAGATGCTAGCAGAGGACTACACACCTATGGAAAAAAACGGTTTGGCAATTGTGTTTACCCACCTGTCACTGATGCCAACCTGTCTGCAAGAACAAAAGAATAGCCCCTCTGGTGTCTGCGTCCACTATTCACCCTTCAAAGGTGGCTTCCCTTTTGAAGCTTGCCTTTTGGGCTTTCACTTTGTTGGCAGTCCTATATGGGAGAGGCCACATGTCTTCCAATGGCAGGGGCTTTGTGTTTCTTCCTGATAGTTGTTCACACCTCCCCCAGGAAGGTAAAAGGTTGTGTTATGGCCCCAACCAGGAACGGTTACTGGGAAACTTTGGGCAGCAAAGTGGCTACTTACTAAAGTTTCTATCAGTTACATTAAATTAAACTTGACCGTTACATTGGGTTTAATGCAACAATTTCTTTGACACTTAAAAGTATCAAATTTAGTAGTTAGCACTGCTGAGTTGTCACTATGTAACGCTGCACTCGCCAATGGGGCTACTAACCTTTCTACAGTAAAAACAAGGCATGGTTTTCACTGCCAAGACATGTAAAGTTAAGGAACACACGTCCAAAACATCATAACATAATCCACCCTGCCTATAGGGCACATTAGGCCTGCCTTAGGGGTGACCTATACATTTAAAAAAGGAAGTTTAGGCTTTGCCACTACTATCAATGGCAAAGTCAAGTTAGCAGTCGAAAAACTACGCTGCCAGTCAGCAATGGTGGGATGGAAGACATCCTTTACTTTGTCTCATATACGTTAGTACAATAAGTGCTGCAGTCCACAGGAGACATTTTGACTTACAGGCCCTGGGTACTCCTGGTATGAAATACTAAGGACTCATAAGTAAGTTAAACGTATACCAATTGTGAGCAAGCCAATTAGATACAAACCTTTTAAGGGTCAGAGTACTGCCACTGAGGCCTGTTTGGCAGGACTCATTGCACCTTCAGAATAAAAAAATAAAAAAAAAAACAGCAGCATCAGTCAATAACTGGGGTCGATAAGCAAAAGGAGGCAGTTGCTTACACAAATAGATTCAAAGGTTTTACATTTGTGAAACAAGAGGAGCTATAGGGACAATAAAATAGCACTGCTTGGTCAAATGACTCCTAACATTTCTGAAAATTGATTACTCACACCTCTCCAACAGAACTGAACCAGTTTATCAGGTGTGATGTGATAGATGACACCCCTGTTTTACCTTATTGTATTCTAAGCAGTCAAACACATCATTCAAAGAAGAGATCTGAGGGGATAGAAAACTCAGAAACTGTTACTTAAAAGGCACTTCAGACATTGATAGAATCTATTCATACATCAAGTGCTACAGAGTCAAATGACTGATATCATGCAAAATGGGGTTGTTCTTATTACTGGAAAGGAATTATATTACACACAATGTAGAAATGTGGTCCAATAGCAGAACCTAGCTGGTACAGAATGAATGCACTGCTTGATGCAGATGGTAAGCTGTTTGATTAATTACTATGTTAAACTTAATTTATTTGGGCCACAGAGAGGTACACTCAATCTGGTTTCAGAAACAAATTCAGTGCAGAAGACTACAAAGTACTGCTAAACATGCAGGGGTAAAAAAACTCTCAGAAGGAGAATCCCATGTCTGCAGGCATGTTATGTGGACTTCTCAGCAGCATTTGATAAAATGGACCAACCCATCTTATGGAAACAAACTACACAACAAGGGAATCAACTCCACACTTTTGAATTATTTCCGATAGAATTGCACATGGACAAAGAGCTGGAGGACCACTATAGGATCTATGCAGAGCACATTTTACTACATGGGACATTGGTGTAATGGATGCCGCAGTGATAGCATGCAGGTTTGACTGATTCAATGGTCTGTCTGGGCCTGAGTGCATCTGCGAGTTCTCAGGGTGGCACAGTGCAATCTCACTCCTATATAAAGCGCTGTTAGGACAAGCGAAAGCAGACCTCGGGTGATTGCTGCATAGATGGGAGACAGATCTGAGAATTCCCAGTGGCGACAGAGATTGGAACAAAATCCTTGAGCACATCTCAAACGTTTCCTGCAACAGATGATTTAAGCTCAATCATTATTACTTTCTTAATAGGGCATATCTCATGCCTAAAAGGATAAATTTGATATCGTTATTGAGACTGCAGGCTACCCCAGATGCAGGAAGCATGACGCAGCATTCCTCCATATGGTCTGGGAGTGTTTAGTCATCTCTCACTATTGGGACATAGGGATGGAAGTTCTATTAATGACCACAGACCGTTCCCTGCCCTGGTCCTATGCGACCTGCCTCTGGGGTTGGTTTCCCTGTCCTAAGGCAGGAGCAGTCACGACTAGATTTGCAGTTATGGCATTACTCTTATCTAAACACCAATTGACAATGGCCTGGAAGTCCCCAAAACGACTTAGGAATCAATGCTGGCTCATGGAGCTTCGGAAATGTGCTAGCTGTGACAGTACAGTACTGAAAAGAGAAAAAGATAAAAGGCTGAGACCAGGGACCTGTGTGGAATCCTGTGCTCAAATCCCAGATGATTTGCCATAAATAATGAATAACAGCCAGTTAGTGATGTTCACTAGGACCAAGACGATGTTCCCTGAGAATAACACCTTGCTACAACCTGCATATACCACACTATATTGTCCCACACCTGGGGGACTATGGGGGTCATTACGGCATAGCCGCCCGCCAAGCGGTAACCGCCTGCGGCCGCACTCCGCGCCCCCATCACGACATCCCCGCTGGCCCGGCGGGCGCAAACCAAGTTTGCGCCCGCCGGCCCAGCTGGGATGAGGCTGCAACATAGGAGCCGGCTCCTAATGGAGCTGGCGGTGTTGCGGCCGTGCGACGGGTGCAGTTGCACCCGTCGCGCTTTTCACTGTCTGCTATGAAGACAGTGAAAAGCTGGCCGGGGTCCTGTTAGGGGGCCCCTGCACTGCCCATGCCAGTGGCATGGGCAGTGCAGGGGCCCACAGGGGCCCCAGGACACCCCTTACTCCCAGCCTCTTCCTGGCGGTGCAAACCGCCAGAAACAGGCTGGCGGAAGGGATGTCATAATCCCCAGGGCAGCGCTGCCCTGGCGGATTATCACCGCCGGGGCTAAAACGGCAGGAAACCGCCGGCCCCGGCGGTGCGACCGCGGCGCTATAGTCACGCTCGTAATAAGGGCCTCCATACCGCCAGCCTGTTGGCGGTACGGACGCTACATTACCCCTGGCGGTCTCTGACCGCCAGGGACGTAATGACCACCTATGACTTTAAAGAAACTAATGCGATAGACCTGGTTTGACTCCCCAATCAGAATGTTCCACTTACTATAACTGAGACTCTATCCCTAGCACTCCCTACATTCTCACAGGGCTGTTTCATAGTTCAAACTGTTGTCAGTTTGATAGTAGGCAAATGGATCATATGATTACTTGCTTTTACATTATTGTGTCACTTACTATCTATGTTCACAATCACAAATGTTCTGTTAACCTACAGTACTTGTTCAAATTTATAAGTCAGTCCCCCTCTAATGTGGAGGACATTGAATTATATGCATTGATTTTGAATGTATCTGTAATGTGAAAATTCAATAAAGTATGTACATGGACACTTGGGCCCATATTTATACTTTTTGACGCAAACCAGTGCCGGCGCTGGTTTGCGTCAAATGTTTACTGCCAACTAACGCCATTCCAAAGCGCCATGCGGGCGCCTTATTTATGGATTGACGGTAGCCGGCGTTGGGCTGGTTAGAGTAAAAAAAATGACTCTACCGGGCAGCGCAGGCGTAGGGAAGAATGGGGGTTGTGCGTCAAAAAATGGTGCAAGTCAGGTTAGAGTAAAAAATCATGCCTCTAACCTGACTTGCGCCATTTTTTGATTCACAACCCTCATTGAAATTACTCCTGTCTTAGGAAAGACAGGAGTCATGCCCCCCTGCCCAATGGCCATGCCCAGGGGACTTCTGTCCCCTGGGCATGGTCATTGGGCACAGTGGCATGTAGGGGGGCCCAAGTTAGGCCCCAATGCCACTTAAAAGAAATATATATACTTACCTCAACTTACCTGTACTTACCTGGGATGGGTCCCCCATCCATGGGTGTCCTCCAGGGGTGGGCGAGGGTGGCAGGCAGTGTCTCTGGGGGCAGGGAAGGGCACCTGTAGACTGCTTCCATGGTCAGAGACAATGGAAATGAGCCCACAGGTCCCTTAACGCCTGCCCTCACCCAGGCGGTGAAAAAACTGTGCAAATCAGGCTGTGTGCCATTTTTTAAGGCCTGCCCCCTCCTGCGCGTCAAAATGACGCAGGAGTATAAATAAGGCGCACATGCCTTAAAGTGATTTTTTGGACGTGAACGCCTACCTTGAATGTCATTAATGCAAGGCGGTTTCAAGCATCCAGAAAATGACGCACACTGCTGAATTTTGACATTTACGGGGTCAGGCGTCAAAGTATAAATATGGTGTAAGGTTTGTGCCGAATTTGCATCAAAAATTGTGACGCAAATGCGGCGCAAACAGAGTGGGCCTGGATAAAGTAGATAATGCTCCTCCTATCTAGGAGACAGCAAGATCAATCATGTCAGGTGCAGCTAATGTAGATTTTCCAAGTAATTTATGATGGAAAGTCTTAATTTTATTAAAGACACAGAGGCGAGTATTATGCTTTTCTTTTCCTGCTTTATTTTCAACAGCAGCTGCAGTCAAGAACATTGGCCAATCTCATAAGGTTAGCAGAACAGGCTACCAATGGGAAACAATAAGAAACAGAGAACTAATCAAAAATGCAATACATGTAAAGAATACCAAACTTGACTGCAAGCAGCCCTCTTTTCTTCCGCGAGAAAGTCATGAATAAGATTGAAAAATTGGAAAAATACAAAATATTATACCTATGGCTAAAATTAGAGAGAACAAATCTTGAATCCATTCCAAATGGAAAACAGTATCAGTCTTGTATAAAGGTGGTTGGAAAAAATCCTTAGGCAGCACTGGAGGAGGGATGAAATCCTGTCCCATAGCGGATGTTGTTCGAAGAGGGTTGTTATGAAGAAGTCGTTGTAGCATTTGTAGAAACTACAGGGAGGGAAGAGAAACAAACATAATTATAGTAGATAAGTGGTGGGATAATACTCGCCTCTATGTCTTTAATAAAATGAAGACTTTCCATCATAAATTGCTTGGAAAATCCATATTTTATGTCAAGACCGGAGGCTCATATTCTGCTTGTTCAAAGCATATCAATCACAACAGAAGATGCAGTATTAATAGATTTACAATAGAATGTAGGAAACGTAACATCATTTGACCAATCTGTTGATCTCAGAATGTCTTCTAGGCGGGAACTCGCCCAAAAGGCTTTGGACGCCATGGTTCCCCGGGAAGAATGGGCTCCAAATTTGAACATATCAATTCCAGCAAGGGACATGATCCATTTAACCCAACGAGCTAAGGTGGAGGAAGAAACTGGCTTATTGGGTTTCCTGGAAGAAATTACAAGTTGGGTGGCAGAGGACGTTCCGAGATCAATGTTTTTTTGTTCATAAACTTTTAAACAGTTACCAACAAACAATTTTGGATGGTTGGGGAAGAAACGGCAGAACACAGAAGAGATATTGGTTTTAGTACGTCTTGAAAGGTTAAAGAGAACACCTGTAGGAGTAAAATGGCGAGAAGATATATCAAGGGCTCTGACATCTGAAAGACGTTTGATAGAAACTAAACACAATAACATTGTCAATTTAGCAGAGAGCATTTTGAGTGACAACAGGTCATTATCCAGCCAAGATAAAAACATTTGTAAAACAAGATTGACATCCCACAAAACGCTATCTTTGGGTAGAGGAGGATTGGAAAATGTTACTCCCTTTAACAAACGGCAAATGAGAGGATGTTCACCAACTGGTTTACCATTGATGAAAGGGTGATGTAGGGAGATAGCTGAACAATAGAGATTGATAGTTCTGTAAGATTTTCCGGAACTAGCTTGAGAGGCAAGAAAGTTAGCTATTAAGATGATATCTGCTAAAAAGGGATTACTAGATTTTCCCTGACACCAGCTGGACCAAATTGACAATGCGGAATTGTATGCCTTAGATGTGCCTGGGGCCCATGACTTGTTGATATAGGAAGAAGCTTAGATCAAAATTCTGGGCTAGGAAATTGAAGACCTGTAACCTTCTATGCTGAAAGAAGAAGGAAATTGTTGAGAACCAGATCGTGGGGAAGACCTTGGGGGTTGAGAAGAAGAGTGGGAAAGGAAGGCAGGAGGACTGGAAAATCCATTATTAATTTGAGGAGGGGAGGGAACCAGACCTGGGACTGCCAAAATGCACAATTAGAACTATGGTGGTCATCTGATGATGTACTTGGGCGAGAACTCTGTTGATCATGAGGAATGGCAGGAAGGCATAATGGGTTGAGACTGACGAATCTTGGAGGAAAGCATCTTTTGCTAAAGCTTGAGGATCCGATCTCTAAATGAAGAATTGGGAAAGTTGTGCGATGAGACGAGACGCGAAGAGATCTATCTGGAGAGGACCCCATTTGTGGTAATGCAAGTTGAAGATGGATGGATAAAGTTTCCAATCGCTGGAATCTAAGAGATGGCGCGAGTACCAATCTGCTACTGCACTGAGGGAACCTGGCAGATATTCTTCTTGAACTGAGATTTTCCGATGAAGGCAAAATTCCCAGAAACTTATGGCTAGTTTGGCCAAAGGTTTGGATCTCGTACCGCCCAGATGATTTATGTATTTGACTGCCGTGAGATTCTCCATGCGAAGAGGTACTGAGCATTGGACTTGTTTTTTGTGAAACTTTTGATCGCGAAGGAGCCTGCAAGCATCTCTAAACAATTGATGTGCAATGAAGACTCCTGTGGTGACCATGTGCCTCCAGTCAATATTTGACCACACCTTGCGCCCCAACCTGTTAGGCTTGCATCGGATTCTAATACAAGATCTGGGGCCGATGCAAAGATAATCTTGCTGTTCCAAGCGTCAAGGTGGTCTAACTACTATTGAAGTTCTGTACGAGATTCTTGATCTAGGGGGATTGAATCTGAATAAGCAAGAACCTTCGCTCAAATGTCAGATTTTCAATCTTTGGAGGGCGCGATAATGAAGGCGACCCGGGAAGATTGCTTGAATCGAAGAGGAAAGAAGACCTACAAGCCCTGCAAGAGACCTTAGGGAGAGAGAAGTCTGCCGTAAAGAGTGGATTATTTCTGATTTTATGGATTTTATTTTTGGTTCCGGTAATTGAAGGGTGCTTTGAGTGGAATTTACGAGGAATCCTAGAAACTCTGTGGATTGGGATGGAATTAGGATAGATGTTGAGTTGTTGATTATGAAACCCAAATCCAACAGAAGTGAAGATGTGTAAGAGAGTTGTTTGAGAAGAGTATTTACATTTTGATGCATGAGAAGGATGTCGTCAAGATAAATGATCAACCTGATACCTTGGGCTCTGAGATGAGCAACCACTGGTTTCATTAACTTGGTAAAGCATCAAGGGGCTGGGGAAAGCCCAAAATGAATACAAGTAAATTGATAGATCTGGTGCTGCCATTGGAAGTGAAGACATTTCCTGTGAACATGATGGATAGGGACAGTCAGGTAAGCGTCTTGGAGATCGAGACGAACCATCCAATCATTCTGTAGAAGAGTGTACCTGAGATGAAGAATCGTCTCCATTTTGAAATTACGATAGACAACAAGCTGGTTGAATTGTTTGAGGTTTATAACTGGTCTGATCTTTTTGTTTTTCTTGATAACTAGAACTATGGAACTTAAAAATCCTGACGGGTAAAGGTGAGACAGATGAATGGCGTGTTTGTGAAGAAGAGTTTGGATCTCTAAGGAAATCAGAACTGACATGTCTGTGGAGAATTTTAGAGGAGGGGGGCATGACATTTGAAAAGGAGTTTCGTAAAATTCTATGGAATAACCTTGAACTGTGTTGAGGACCCAAAGGTCTTAAGTGATGTTCTTCCACCTGTGGAAAAATAATTTTAGACAACCCCCTACCGAAAGATGGCTAAAATGTGGGCTTATCTGAGGACTGGCAGGTTTTGGCATTACGTTGATTTCTGCCTCAGAAGCCTCTTGATCTTTGGGGGTAGAATTGAGTCTAAATTCTTGTTGTGATGAGTTATAGGAGCCTCTGTAGCCTTGGTATCTGGTGAAATGGTTGGTAAAGAGACTCCTTCCTCTACTGGCCCTGGCAAAAACCCAGGAGTTAAAGACTTTTTTGAGAGATTGCAGTGCTTTGTCGATCAACGCAAGTGTTGTGACATATTTATTTAATTCCTTAATGAAGGAATCGTCAAACAATAAACCTTCACCTTTGAGGGATGGGTCCATAACAGCGAGGTTAGCACGTTTAGAGTCCAATTTCAGAAGGAGACCTTTACATCTTTCATGAGTCGTAGCGGATTTTGCATTCCCTAGTAACCAGAAAGCTTGTTGGATCCAAAGTGAAAGTTCTTCAGGGTCAATTGACTCATTTTATAACCTGGCGGATTCTGCCATATCAAAAATGCGAGCTAAAGGACCCACTATATCCAACAGTTTGTCTTGACAGACTGACCAAGCCCTATCAATACCTTTATGAGGGTCTTTTCCGAATTTGGAAAAGAAAGTAATCAAGGAGGGATCAATGGCCAGGGTAGAAGTAATGTGGAGTGGGAGAGAAGGTCTGGGACATTTGGAATGACGTTTAGCACAAATCTGCTTATCAAGTGGAAGGCGTATCTTGGCCGTAATATAATCTGCGACATGCTCTGAAGGAAGCAATTCTGTAGAATTAGGATGGTGGATTAGCTTGGGATCGAACATGGGATTCCTTTTAGTGTCCAGAACAGGCATGGAGGAGAGTGAATCTCCTGGAGAAATTAATTTATGTTTTTAGTAGGAGGACCAATACAAAAATTAGAATTGCTAGCATTGTCCGTATCTTTATCTAAATCAATGTCATCAATGTCATCATCAGTATCTTTTAAATTATCAATCACAACCTTGTGAGCCGAGAGCAAGTGTTTTGTCTTCGCTTTACTCTTAAGCCCAAATATTTCCCCTCCTTACTAGGAGGCCTGTGAGAAACTTCGTCCTCCGTCCTGTGTGAGGAAGACTCACTATTCAAAAGCGCAGAGGTTAAATTGGAGTGAGTATCTTGAGAAGCCTCCGTGGCTTTGCGCTTCCTGCTTTCTCCTGCAGAGAGGGCCAAATAAGATTGTGATAAACAGGATAACACAGTATTTTCCAGCTGTTTAGATATTTTAGTCATAGAGGCAGAAACCGCCTTTGCAACAGAGGATTGAATGAATTTGTTTAAATTAGCTGAAAATCCTCATTGTTTTCATTATTTTCCTCAAAGAACGAGAAAAAATCCATTGTAATGATAAAGCAAATGACAAACTGGCAAAAATGGGGTTAAAATTGAAGGAGGAGGTCCAAGGGCTAAGGGACGTGTAGACAAGGAGAAAAACTGCCAACCGGAATGAAGAGAAAGGGAGGCCACGCCTACTGAAGAAAAAAACGAGCAGCAGCGAGGCTGAATTGTATATCCAGGGGCCAGGAGATGTCGAACGAGGATCTGAGGGCTAAAAATAGAAGCGCGCTGAAGCGGTGTGTGAAGGAGATGGCGAATGCGGTAAGCGTTGAGAGGACGGTTGCGTCGACCACAACTAGCAGAAAAAGGGGGGAGTCCCCAGAATCGAAGAAAATATATATACGCGCTCACGCGAGTATTCAGGGAATGACTTGAATACAATTATTGTTAAACAGATATAGGTCATACGTAAATACAAATACAAATAGCAATGTGCGCAATAAAATATATAGTTATAAACTTTCAGCAAGAAAAGAGGGCTGCTTGCAGTAAAGGTTGTTATTTTTTACGTGTATCACATTTTTTTATTGGTTTTCTGTTTCTTATTGTTTCCCATTGGTAGCCTGTTTTGCTAACCTTATGGTATTGGCTAACATTCTTGACTGCATCTGCTATTGAAAATAAAGCAGAAAAAAAACATAACATGAGCCTCTGGTCTTGACATAAAAATATAATTCTCAGGTCCATTATTTTCAAAGGTTTACAGAGGGCACTGTATACATTAGGGAACCATTACAAATACAATTTCCTAGTGATAATAGTAAAACGAACGCAATGTCTTTTACAGCATAAAATAAAGATAACCTGGAACACTGGCTCTGAAAAAAGCGGATTCATATGTTTATATAAATATCTGAGGGTCATTATTGATTGCAAATTTTAGCGGTATCAAACCTGGGCCCTAATTATAAGTGGGCCAATATTTTCTGACCCGTACTGAGGAGGAGGAATCATGGATAGTTTGGTATTAACCAAACCAAATATTAATTGGTTATTACTGGGTGCATTAAATAGATAAACCTTCATAACATTTCGGCGGTTCAAACTTGCAGGAATTAAACAGAGGAAAAAGTACACAAGGGCCTCGCTTGGACAGGAAGATTAGGGGGAGATTTAGGCCCATATTTATTATTTTTTAGCGCCGTATTTGCGTCATTTATTGACGCAAATGCGGCGCTAAAAAGGTATAAATATGGGCCTCGTATTTCCCAACAATCGCTGCCATAGCTTATTAACGTACATTATCTGAGTAGCAGGACAACAGGGCGTTTAAGCGGCAGTGGAATGGGAGAGCATTGCTGATTATTAGCGGCACTGTCAACAAAATATAATGCAAAATGACCAACATTTTAAAGAACTTCGAGAGAGAGAAAGAGAGAGGGCTAGAGTGTGCGTCTGTTTTTGTTTTAGTCTGTCTGCACATGTAACAATCCTATATGAAATCCAATAGACACCTCACAATACCCGAATGAAAGTAACTGCTCCCAACTATTTACCACAAAATACATTTCTTAGGGGGGTGTAACACCCCAAACACCCCGCCGAAGCTACACCCCTGACAGCACATATTTATCATAATACGAGGACTTTGGTCCAGAACGCGTCAAAATCGGCATTGGGCATCCCCAAATCTCTGGAAAGGTGCTATTTATTCATCGCGGCCAATAAATTCCGAACCCTGGAGATCACATTTTATCAGATGCAATACTCAACAGACACACTCGTAATTATGACATATATGAGTTTACCTCTGCATTTCAAATAAACCCTTAAATCGAAAGAGACTGGTTGACTTAAAAAATTCGACAGTTGACTCTCTTGAATTTTGCTTGTCTGTGACCACAAAAATGGACAACGTTTGTAAAATTTTCATTTTATTTTAAACAAATCCTATTTTCCTTTCAGGGAAACGCGCACGTTTAAAAAAAAAAAAGAATACTTTATAAAAAACAACCACAGACTTGGTGGTATCCTTGTGATGGCAGCAAATCCTAGTGGGTCTCAATTTGTGAACTACCCCATCAATATTCATAAGCTAGGTCAAACTGCAACCTACTATGATTTGGTATTTTGCAAACTGACCTATTAGTATAACGGTTGGTTCACAAACTACCACACTGATAGCAAAAATACTGGCCGCAATTTGTTTAGCACATCTGTCCCTATGATTGTACAGACTAAAATAGGTTTTCCATGCTTTCAATTACTTTGAATTACCTTGCATAAACTCGAGGAGTCCAGAATAGGAAAAGAGCACATTTCAGACTAGGTTCTAATAGTCAACTTAACATATTTTATTTTACAACTTGCCTTGCTGGATCTCAGGTTGTAGTTGCTAGCCCACTATTTCATAAATAGGGTTGTAGAACAGTAAGTGCAGCAATTACATATTTTATTTGGGGAAGCTCTAGTTAAATAATTACTTGTGTGATTAAATTTATGGATAGAAACTTTTAGGAGGTTGAAAAGGTTATCAGAAAGGGGCTTGATTAATATTTTTTTTTGCTTCTGTATAACTAGGGCAGGTGTTCTCGTATTGTGTTTTGTGTTTGGATCTTGATTCTTGCTTGTATTTAATATTATTGAAATTATGTTTATCTAATGCAATCATTTATTATAGCCTTATAGCCCACCGTAGTGGGCTATACTGGCCATTAAAGGCCCGCTCCAGCGTTAACAAGGGAATGGGACTTTAATGCCGATATACTAGCTATAGAGGGCTATGAAGCTAATAGAACATCCCGCCACTAGAGAGCAGAATGTTCTATTAAATAAATAAAACAAAAGCCCCATGAAGACCGAGGGGATTTTGAAACCCCCTCGGGCTCCGTGAGGCCTTTTACACAGCAACAGCTGTGAACACAAGTATCGGAATGTTGGAGCCCCAGGCTTCTACCAGCCATTAGAAGCCCAGAGCACTCCATTATTTTCAATAGAGCTCCCAACATTCCAATGTACTAATACTACTTAGATAAATGTGATATGACATCCGTATGTCTTGGAAATATCTTCTTAAGAAAAGATGTGCCACCTTGCTTTGAAGATAGAAAAATCAGCCGATGCTCCTCTCATGCCATGCATGGTTTTCCACTTTTGAATCACATGGTTAAGTTCTCAACTACTTTATTTTCATAGGCAAATAACCTATATTTCAAGAAAGTGCAAAGCACATTTTCCCAGCAGAGATCTTGATGTCTTGGTAGAAGCTACCCTGCTGTTTGAACCAAATCTTGTAGCATCAAATGCCAACATACATCACTTTCAGAAAAGGAGGCTATGTGCAATAAAGTGAGAAATGTTGAAAAACGTGAATGTAGTGGGAACAACAAAACAAGATGCAGAAGACTGTAGGGAAATATATGGTATGATATGAAATGTAGGATAAAGGAGAAGATATTGCATTTTAAAGAATATGCCGGGGGAACTGGTAGCAACTACCAAGAGAATCTCAACTTTTCACCTATTCAGAAGCAAGTATGACTATCCTGGATATTGGGAGTATACAGGACTTGTCATTTTTGGGCACTTAGCGAGGACTATACTTATGGTATGTGTTTCTGCCTGTTGGTAGATTTGTTCAAAATTTTGCCAGTCTGTGGCCACAGAAATGTATATGTGAAGTATTTTGTGCTTATCACTCAAGTGCTGCACAGTTATGTGCAAATAGCAGCATGCCAAGAGGTTGAATCAGTCACTAGAGAATTGCAAGTTGTTAGAACCAAAGAAGGCTTTAGCTTATTATTTCCCATTTGTGCCACAATGGGATATAATACTAAATAGAGGGAAGCAGAAATCACCACCAATGTGAACGCAGAACACAATGTAACACAAAGCAATGTGGAAACAAACCCCATTGAGAAAGCACCAGACGGTGTACCAAAATTGATGCTGCCACTGTCTTACAAAGTGCCACCATAAGCCCATTGCAGAGTAAACCCAAAGAGGATCAGCCAAATGATCGGGACACCAATAGGTAAGGGGCTATTCTGTAGCCTACATATAAGGGCATTGCCCATTACACTGAAGCAACTCGGTGGAGGACGTCCATGTAGAAACAGTTTCAGATAATGTAGTACAGCTCCTGAGGTACACAAAAGTTAAAGCAAACATGTTGTGTTTATTGAACCAACATATCACCTCACACAGAAACTGCTTGGCATAAGGATTGAAGTAAGAAAACTGTGCACCAGTATTGACCAATTAGCCAAGTCTCTAGGGACAATAGGTACCTAAATGGAAATAAACCAGATTCTGCATGAATCTGTGTAGCCATTGATTGTGGATTGCTGTCAATGCAATACTCAGGTCATACATACAACATGTGACATGGTCCTCATCCATAGACTAAAGAAATGTCTGTTCTCGCAGCTCCTACAGCCAGTGTATTTGACAGGTAAATCCCTGACAGAAGTCAAACAATTCACATTGAATTGCAAACACAAACATGATACCAGTATTATACCTTTGCTAATAAAATTATCACTTAAAACTTACAATTATTAAAAAACATAAAATCATTTTTTTAAATGTATATATCATATAGCACTCAGTAATCATATAGCAGTCAGGAAATTGTGTGTGTCTTGAGTATTTGTGATATTGTACTGCAAGAACATATTCCTTAGGAAGCTAGATAATACTTGATGAACACGGGCATATAAATAAAACTTGGTCCAGATCCTGTATAAAGTTAATATATCATGGCCAATTCAAGCCAGTTACACTTGCCCTATACAATTGTTCCTGTTTTACTTGTAAAGGTAGACTATTTGTATGAAGATAAATGAAAGAAATCTCATGCTACGAGCATTAAGAATTCCAAAATACAACGGAGAGTTGCTCAGAACAAACGTATCTGATTCTAATTTCAAACTATTCTGAAGTGAGAAATATTCTCAATCAATAACAAAACGGTGTTGTTAGAAACTTGGTTTAAAAACTTCTTGACCTGAGGAATGGAGGACCAGTTTATGGAAAAATAGGATTTGAAACTGAAACACGTTATAAAGCCATTTTTTATAGCACATACCTAGCTAATGGACTACTATGTAGTTCCATTTTGATTAGACTTCAAAGGGTATTTAAAGAGTTCTCTTTCAGGTAAAAGCCTTTACAAATAATTGTTCAGAATAATTTTGCATTAGTATTTGTAATGCCTTATTCCAAATGGAGATCAAGAATTCACCTCAGGGATTTACAGTAGATTAATTGCATCCATGACCATCTTTACTGTGTTACTACCTGTGTCATTCAACGGTCTAAAGTAGTTCTTGAAATGATACCACTTAAGCCCTCACTGGGCAACACAGGTGTGAAATGCCAAACAAAGTCAGTGAGGAGTTCAAGTAAGTTGATCATAATCAGTTAAAGTCAAGAACAATTCATTTTTAGCAAATCATTGGGTAATCTTCTCAGCTAATCAGTTCAACAAATTATTTGTAGGAAATCCGCCTTTTCTACATGATCACCCTGGATTCTTCACCAGACCCTATATTTTTATTGACTTGGGAACTCTCTGCACTTTACACCTGCTAACCACTAGTAAAATGCCTGTGCTCCCCTTTAACCATGGTTGAATTGGCTTATTCCTAATTGGTATATTTAACTTCCCTCTGATGTACAAAGTGTACACAGGGTCTGGAAGTTAAAATCCACTCTTGGACTGCATCACCTATTCTACAGTAGCAATATAAACATGGCTTCAAGCCTACCCTGTGTAGCCTGAACGTGGCAGTGTAAAACCTGCCATACAAACTGCCCTTTTTGACAGGTAAAAACCTTCCTTTTAAATATCAGTAAGTCATCCCTCTGTAGGCCTTGTAACCTCAAGGTAGCGTGCTGGGTATTTATAAATGGCACATGTAGAAAATTAATATTACCATGTTTCTACAGTAGTAAAGCTCTAAACACTATTTTCACTGTGGCTATCCTATGTAGAAAACCATAGTACAGATTAAACTACTAGTATTGAATCTCAGGATTCAGCCTCGTTAGAAAAATAATTAAACCACTATTTGTAATAGGTATTAAAAATTAAATTCAATATTAACAAAAAGTAACTTTTAGAAATGTACTCTTTGCCAGCCAAAACTGTCAAAAGGCTAACTAGCATAAGTCCTTGCCAGTGCTCTGCCTTTGCCTAACCTGGAATAGGTGTGAAAAAGGGTGAAAGCGCGCCCCCAGAAGCAAACAATAGGCTGACCTGAATCAGCAGAGATGGCTCCTCTGAACTCCACAGAGCTGTGGGCATCCTCTCTGAGAGCACAGTGTCAAAACCTAATGAAAAAGTTACTTATGCGCAGTAACAGTCTTTCTAGTTGATACTCCCTTTGTCTGCAGATTCCTCACCTGTACAACAATCCCCAGGTGTCAGATTGGGTCCAGAAAACTTCAGAGTAACAATGCCACCTGTAGAGGGTGATGGACTCAGCCGTGCCAAAAGTGACATTAGGTGATTTCTCCATGGCTATAAATGTGCCCACCCTGGCACATTGACGTCAGTTGCCCACAATTTTTTCCAAGCTTTCAAGGCGAGAGGGCAAATAGACATTGATGAAGATCTGCAGTACCAGAAAAATGCAAGATGGGATCTTATTATCTTTTCCTACAACAGATCCATCAAATGGGGAGGCGGGCAGGTTGGTGAAGAATATGCAGGTTAGATGCAGTATCCACAAGAAAGTTTGGCCCGTATTTATACTTTTTTTAGCGCCGCATTTGCGTCGTTTTTTGACGCAAAAACGGCGCAAACTTGCAAAATACCATTGTATTTTGTAGGTTTGCGCCGTTAGCCGTCAAAAAGCGGCGCAAATGCGGCGCTAAAAAAAGTATAAATACGGGCCTTTGTTACCACAGGAAAGTAACACTTTCTTCTGATGGATACTTCTACCTGCAGATTCCTCACCTTTAGAACAGATTTCACAGCAATACCCTACCCAGGAGGAAGAAGGAAATCCTGCAAAACGGACCATGTGGCTACATCGTTCATGGTGTTGTGGAAGTTGGTTTTGGCATTTTGTGGGTCGTTGGTGAGGGAGGTGATCAATTGGGTGTCATCAGCGTAGGAGAGTATAGTGATGCCGTGGGATCTGATGATGTTGGCGAGGGAGGTCATGTAGATGTTGAAGAGGGTGGTGCTGTGGGAGGATCCCTGGTGTACGCCACAGTGATGGTTTTGGGTGTGGAGGTGAAGGGTGGGAGGCAGATTCTTTGCATGCATCCTGTGAGGAAGAATGTGGTCAACTTGAGGGCATTATGTTGAATGCCGATGTGGTGAAGTCTCATTAGGAGCGTGTGGTGGGAGCCCATGTCAAAAGCCACAGATAGATCTAGTAGGGTAAGTGCTGCCGTCTCTCCCTGGTCAAGGAGGGTTCTGATGTTGTCCATGGCTGCGACCAGCGAGGTCTCCGTGCTGTGCTTGGCTTAAAACCCCGATTGTGAGTAGTCCAGGAGTTGGTTTTATTATAGGTGTTCCATGAGCTGTTGGTTGATGACTTTGTCAATGACCTTGGCAGGGTACGGCAGCCGGAAGATGGGTCTGTTGTTTTGAGGTCGTTGGGGTCTGCTGAGGGCCTCTTGAGGAGTGGAGTGATCTCTGCATGTTTCCAGACATCTGGGCAGGAGCCTGTGGAGATGGAGGTGTTAAGAATGTTGGTTAGAACTGGGCTGATTGTGCTGGTTCTGTTGTTAAAGAGGTGGTGAGGGCAGCGGTCGGTGGGGGCCCCTGAATGAGTGGAGGCCATGATGTTGGCAGTGGTCTGAGTGGTGACTGAGGTCCAAGAGGTCAGTGTGTGGACTGAGGCTGCTGCTTGCTGCAGGCAACCCAGGTTGGTGGTCTTGGGGGATTGGGGGTGAAAGTGGTTGTAGATGTGAAAGTAATCAGATAGTAGGAAGACTCTACATGTATGTACTAATCTTGTGAACCATGCAGACTCTAAACAACATCTCAAAACTCAAGACTACCTGCTTTGATTAAAGTGTATCCTGGATGGTTACTGGTTTTGGAAACTTATGAATGTAATAATTCTTTGTCACCTAACAGATTGGAATTTGCCCTGAGGATGTCCGTAACAGGGTGAAACTCATAAGCTGTGCTTTTTAACACATTGATCAAGAATAAATAGATTTCTTTTAAAAGAGAAAGATATCATCACTTTGGCTTGACTACTTGATTGTTCACTTGTGGGTTATGTTGTCTCTGTATTGTTTGTAAATGTATCTGCTATCAGGCCATTTGGTAGTTTGTTCATAGAAGTGGGCAATAAGATGTATGTTCTAAGTACTGACTTCAGGTGGTGCAGTAACATTTTCCCTAGACTCGAAGATGTACCCAACACACACTGGAACAAGTTACACCTCGCTGGTACATGGAGCAAACACAGGAATTTAGAACTAGCACAGAACTGAAATTCAGAACAAGGACATAAAGGGACCCGCTTCTAATTCAGTGAATACAATGTCAGAAGCTCAACAGTGAAAATAAAGAAAACAGGATATCAGGCTAGAAAGGACGTTGAGACTGAGAAGCAAGGAAAACACATAACACAATGGGGCTCAGTGCAGCCACAGGAAAACAGGACATTGAAAAAGCAGTAGCAGGAATCAAGGTTTTAAGGATTCAGGAGTGCAGGCAACTGGAGAGAAAAGCAGGAGCATCCAGCAACAGTAGTTGAAGCACGAGTTCTGAAAGCAGAAGCCAGACTTAAATCCCTCCACCCAGCTCATAGCCAGACAGGGTGATCGAAATTCAGAACAGGTGTGAGCAGGCTGCAGAGAGTGCAGGTGAGAGCAGTCAAAGTCCCTTCTCCAGCTCTCTGCCTGAAGGAGTGCACAGGGGTTCCAGAAAGCAACCAGTGGGCTGAAAGAACATGTGGAGTGGAACATGGATCACATTCTATTTCGTAATATGACAGGCATTCAGCAAGCATGCAACATCACAAAATAAAATGATGGACAGAATGTTGAAACTTTTCAAACACTGACCCCCAGTCACAGATCTGGGTTTAATCCCTCGTTATTTTGCTTGCCACGTCACCCAAGTTCAGACCCAGCCATATGCAAATCAGTCTTGACCCTGCTCCCTATGGGAGCAGTCTAGCCCGAACTGCCAAGCCATGTCCTCCCTGGACAGGATTCAAGCATCCTGGGACAGGTTTCAAGGTATAACCCTTCATCAGCCAGGCTAGCTTGAATCCAGTGATGCAGCAAGCAAGGGAACCATGTCTGGGCATACCCTAGCCACTTATGGCGCACAAGGCAATATCACAAAATAAAATGATGGACAGTGTTGAAACTTTTCAAACACTCACCCCTAGTCACAGAGCTGGGTTTAATCCATCATTATTTTGCTTGCCACGTCACCCCAGTTCAGACCCAGCCATATGCAAATCAGTCTTGACCCTGCTCCCTATGGGAGCAGTCCAGCCGGACCTGCGAAGCCAGGTCCTCCCTGGACAGGATTCAAGCATCCTGGACCGATTTCAGGGTATCACCCTTCATCAGCCAGGCTAGTTGAATCCAGTGGCGCAGCAAGCAAGGGACCCACGTCTGGGCATACCCTAGCCACTTAGGGCGCACAAGGCACCATCACAAAATAATATGATGGACGGAGTGTTGAAACTTTTCAAACACTCACCCCCAGTCACAGATCTGGGTTTAATCCATTGTTATTTTGCATGCCACGTCACCCCAGTTTAGACCCAGCCATATGCAAATCAGACTTGACCCTGCTCCCTATGCATGCTGGAAGTGGTAAGCTGGATTTCCAAGTAGAAGATTCACCCAAAGTCTTCTCTCCAGTGCTCATGATCGGGTACGGCATACAAATACCATAATGTATTAGTGGTTGATAATTAAAGCCAGGAATGAAATCTGGAGTGGACCTGATTTCTGAGAGGTTTTGAATACTGAAGTTCAGCACAGATTCCAAACTAGTCCTCATGATGACAGCAGGCATGTAAGAAGGTCTGCATGTAGTTCCAACTGATGACAGGATTGCAGGATCTTGACATTGCTGGAGGACTGGTTCAGAGAAGGGTGGTGTCCAGTACTGAACCTATGAACTGTTGTTGCGAGAGCCACATGTGAGATGTGGGCTCATTGATTGAAAAGCCCATGATAAATAGCAGAGATGCTGTCGACTGCAAAAAGCGCAACACCATCTCCAGCAAGCTGGCTTTGAGAAGCCAGTCGTCCAGGTGCGTGATGATAGACATGCCCGACCATCTGAGATAGGCCACAACCACTGCCATTACCTTTGTGAAGGCTCATGGTCCTAATGTCAAACTAAAGGGGAGTACCGCAAACCGGTAGCAAGTAGAACCTTCCTGAAGGTTTGAGTGCCAATTTCAAACTAAAGGGCGGTACTGCAAACTGGTAGTGGGTAGAACCCACCACAAAGCACAAGTGCTTCCAATGTGACCGCAGGATCAGGATGTGAAAGTATGCATCCGGCAGGTGGAGTGGCGCCATCCAGTCTCCAAACTTCAACACCAGAGGAACTTAAGATAGGGTCAGCATCTTTAACTTTTTCTTCTTGAGGAAGAAGTTCAGGCCCCTGAGATCCCGAATCGAATGCAGACTGCTGTCCTTCTTGTGCACCGGGAAGTAATGCATGTAATAACCCTGGCCCTTTCCCTTCACTGGCACTAATTCCATTGCTCCTTTGAGGAGAAGAGCTGCCACCTTCTGCTAAAGAATGACTAAATGTTTGGGGGAGAAGATGAAGGAGGTAGGATGGAAGCCAGAACCTGAAGGAAGGGAAGGGTGTAGCTGTTTTCTACAATTTGAAGTGCCCACTGTTCCAAGCTAATGGTCTTCCAGGACACACGCCCTCCCACAGGCTCCATGGGGACTTGGGGAAGGAAGCTAGTCTTGCTTTCCTGGTGATGCAGGGGAGGAAGGGGATGAGTGTTGTGGGGCAGATCCACTGCCTTTATTTCTACCACAGCCTCTGAGTTTCTGGAGAAGAGTATTCTGGGGCTGTTGGAGTGTTTGTGCATACTGCCAGGAGTGAAAGGAAGAGATTTGTCCAAAGGTGCGAAAGGGACAAAAAAACTGGAAGTCCTTGGTCAGGGGCAGAAGCTTAAGGCCCAAAGACCTATCCATTGCTTTACATGCCTTGAACCGCTCCAGCGTTGAGTCGGCCTTGTGCCCAAAGCAAGCAGACGCCCTCGAAGGGGAGATGCATTAGGTTAGCCTGGACTTCTGAAGACAGATTGGACTTCCTCAGCCAAGTATGGAATCTTACTGTCATAAAGTTATCCATGGTGCAGGCGACAGAGTCTGCTGTGCAACTCCAGGTGGCAGCTCAGATTTGATAATATACCAGGAGGCATTCTGGCCATCAGCGATGATTTCTTGAAAATGTTCTTTCATGTTGACAGGAAGATGAGGGAAAATCGTTTGAGCCATGACTCACATGGCATGGTTGTAGTGAGTGAGAAGGAGTGGGAAGACAGTTGGTGTTCAGAAACTTCAAGGCCATACTCTGAACATTTTGACTCCATGTCTGAAAGACTGTAGGGAATGCACTTCACAATTGGGCCCCTGAACAGGAGCCTGGATGACCAAGCTCTCTAGAGAAGTGTGTGTGAGTAGAAAGGCTGCATCACCAGGAGCGAAGTGATAATAGCAGGCAACAAGCCAATTGACCATCAGAGAAGAGGAAGGCTTTTCTCATGCTGCCATGACAGATTCCAGTAATGCATCATTGAAGGGGAGAAGGTATTCAGTAGAGGCTGATGAGGGCAGAAGTACCTCAGTGAGAAAATGTGTCTTTGTTTCTGTCATTAGCAATTGCACATCTAACACCTCTGCAGCCTTAAGCATAACTTATGGTGAGATATGATTTCTGGCATTGGTGGTCCAGTAGGGAAGTTCATTGCTAGCTCTGGTGAGGTATCTGTACCTCTGGCCAAAGACAATCCTTAAAATTCAAGAGAGTCCTGGTCTGAGTCACTAGAAGAGAAATAAATCACAGGGTCATAATCCAAGCCACATATTTCATGGAAGAGTGGTCTATAAGCCTCGCCTTCAAGTAACATCTGGGCCTTTCCGTGAGAGAAAATCTGAGCCTTGACATTGGGAAGCTGCACTGTAGTGTAGTGTCTGGAGCAGGAGGAGGCGATTGTGGTGGTGGCTGGGGCAGTGCCGTTCACAGTAGTGGCTGTGCCCATGAGAAGCAGAGCACCAAATCAAAGCAATGTGATGAAGGTATCGGAGCCGGAGGTACAGCGCCAAAGGATGTCGACTGAAAAGGCATGAAGAGTGGCAGATGCTATGAGGTCGTCTGGCCTGAAGAAGCGATAAATGGTGCCAAGGCCTTGGGAAAGATTGAATATATCACATTGAGGAGCTTGCGTCAGGAGCACACTGTTTCCACCCGCCGGCCCAGCTGAATGTACATAATGTGGCCGGCGGGGTCTTCTGCGGGCTGGTGGTCTTTTGTTGACCGCCCGCGCTGAACTTCCCGGGTTTTCCTGCCGAGTTCATAATGAGGGCCAAAGTGTTTAAATACACTAAAGATTCAAGGTAATGATAAATATGGAATGATAAGTGCCAGCGTCCTAGATAACATTGTTAAAGAAAGCAGAAATCAACTATGGGGCCCCAAAAGGGCTGGTCACACAGGCAGTGCACATTTCCCGAGAGCAAAAAAAGGAGAAAACACACACAAATGGGAAAGAAAAATGAAAAGAAAGATGGTAAAGCGGCACGAAGGGAGAAAGCAGGGACCTGCAGGAGTGAGATAAAGGTGGAAGGAGTTCCTGGCAGTGGATTTAAAAGGCCTGACGTACATTCAGGGCTACCAAGCAGTGGCGGCTGGCAAGTATGGCTATTAGAGGTGCAGCCAAATGGGTGGGTGCATAAACCAAATACACAATAGCAATAAAATAAATACAGAAATGAAATAAATAAAAAACGACTTACCGTGCATGTCTTCCTCGCTCCGGTCCTCCACGACTCTCGTCACATCCAGGGCCCCAGCTAACTCCCTTAATCAATCATGGTGCTGCTCTCAGACTGTTAACTAGCATGAGAGAAGCATCAGGATTGGCAGGAGCAGTGTCTCTTGGTGCTCCAGAGAACACTGAAGGCCTGTGCAGGCTCTCAACCCAGCTGTGTTGAGATAGCTGGGTTGAGAGGTTTACAGTGCGCATGTCAAGCTGGCCGTCGAAAGATGGCTGGCCAAAGTGACATGTGCTCTATAAACTAGTTCACAGACAGCCCAGTCCACCACCACTGCCACTGAGTAGGCCGCGTCCCGTCCTCACACTCGGTTCTAGATGGGTTGACAAAAAATAAAATGGTAATGATGTAACTTCATTACCATTTTATTTTTCATCTCTGGGTCTTTTCTGGGGGCATTTAAGTGGAGCAACGCTCCTCCGCTATAATGGAGGAGGCGTCCTTGTTACCAAGCCATGCTATTCAGAGTGCCGATGTTTTATTGCATCAGCCGTGGGCTTCTGAGTAAGGCTTGGGGCACACCCATTTTTTTCTCTTACAAAGTAAGTACTGCAGACAGGTCAGTGTGTGGGCCGTTTTATTTGATGTTTGTGTGTCTCTTTTACTGTCTTCTCAGTCGGTTTTTCCTGTTGATTTCCCTGATATTAAAACAAGGATTGCCTCCAGAAAGCTCAAATTAATGCAGTCGTCCATATTTTGGAAAACACCTATATATACAGCGTGAATTTACAAATTCAAAACCGCCCCAGTTTGTATACATAATTATAGTTTTTTTCAATTGTATCACTTACTTTGTGGAAGCATTATACTTTGGTTTTTTTCTAAATGTTTTAACAAGAGAAAACACTTTGCTCAAAAACAATTATTTATTTAAAAGGTCTTAACTGGAGAAGCATAATTTAGGCTACACGCTTCATACGTCACAAACACACATTCATATGCCACATTCATCTTCAACATGTGGCAACTTTATTAATGTGTGGTGTATTTTTTTATTTTGTATTTATTACATTTTGCATCATAACACAACAACAGACTTAAGACAACATAATCAAATCCATCAAAATTCCAGGACACCACTTCAGTGAAATTACATTTCAAAGTTTTCACATTAAGAAGTAGACATATATCAGTTGGCCACTTATATAGTGGTGTCAGGGTCTATATAGCTCGAAAGCCAATGAGAATATGAACCAGATCACAACACGAGGAAAGGGGGGGATTGCCATGAAGGGGGTCACAGTACACTCCTGTCTGTTACATATACCCCAAATGTCTATGGCAAGTGGTCATGCCCTTCACCCACTACACTCTGCATATACCACTTACATCAATAATCCTTCAATCTATGATCTGTGTTGGTGTCACTGTCGCCTGTGCTTTCAAGAAATTTAGCAATGGAATCCATATGTTGGGGGACCGCACATTAGCCAGCATAATTTCTCATAATAAATGTAGCTGTTCCTGACAATAGGCAGCATCTTTTAACCAGTCAGCTACCTGCAGGACTTGCTTCCACCCCAGCAAATCACAATCCCATGTTTAGCCAGTAGAAGCAGCATGCCCACTAACTTCCTGACTTCTGCCCTCACATGCTTAACGGACACTAATAAGGCAATACAGGGTGATAGATTTGGATCGTCACTGCCTCCATAACATCAACCACGGCTCATCAGTATTTCTTAATGTCTGGACAGCTCCAGGCAGAATGTAAGACGACCGCCCCGGTAGGATAGCATCACAGGCATCCCAAGTCTGCACGGAGCCCCATACAATAAAGATGCACCGGGGTATGGTAAATCCGGTGCAGGAATTTATAATGAATCAGCTTCAAGCAGTAGTTGGGGGAGAGGGCACGGATGTGAGCACAGCAATACTCCATTTATCATCAGAAAAAGGCATAGTCAAATCTTGATCTTAGCGCGGGGGACCAGACGGGTCCTGTGCTGTGTAGTAAGGTAAAAACACGTCATAAACTGACGTGGGGATTGAGTAGAGTATAGCAATTCTTAATTCTGAAATACTGGCGGGGCAGTAGGAAAGTCAACATTCTGGGTGCTTGCTGCCGCGCGGACCTGAAGATAAGTGAGTCTGTACACCTGGGCATCATGGGGTATCTGTAGGGCCTGCTCAGGTGCAATAAAATAGCCATCAGGGTTTAGGGAGCCCGTCTTAGACAACTGCATATTTTGCAGCCTGATGCTCCCTTCAGTTGTACATATTAACGGCATTGTTGGCTGGTCAAGCAGTGGCATCAACAGGGCATAAAGGGTTACTGCATGAATTTGTCTGTGTAATGCATGCCACGTCAGACTGGTGCAAGCCACCGTGTCTTAGGGCATGATAAAGTACTCTGGAAAACTTGTCAGGCCATATCAAATTGTGTTTTAAGGCCGCATGGGGCAAATATTGGATAAGGTGGATCCAAAAATAGGCAACCTGTTCCTGGACACAGTTATAATATAAATCCATATCAGGTGCCGCAAGGTCCCCCGCTCAAAGGGCTGTGTAAGTAAATCCCATGATACACGAGACTGCTTGCCGTCCAGCCCAGAGAAATCATCAAAGAGCACAGTTTGTTCTTAAAATGACATGTGAGCGATGTAGGGAGATTAGTAAATAGATAAAGGAATTTAGGTAGGACCACCATCTTAGCAACTGCAATTCTGCCAGTGAGTGACAAAGGAAGCGAGTGCCAGGAGGCCACCTTGTCCTCCAACCAGGACATTCATCGGCCATAGTTCACAGCCGATAACTCATCCAGGTTCCTGCTGAGCCAGATCCCCAAGTACTTAACTGACTCAGTGGCCCAGATCAGAGGGAATTAATATTCATGTGGGGTTGTAACATCCGTGAGTGGGAATATGATCGACTTGGTCCAGTTTATATTAATGTCAGATAGTTCTGCAAACTGGGTAAATTCCTGTATAGTAGGGTCGAAATTAGTGTATGGGTCTTGAATATAGAGCGTGACATAATCGACATACATAGATACTAGAATAGGGTGCTGCCGAAATACGAGCCCACAGTGGTTGTGGTGTTGTCGGAGCCATGCAGAGTATATATTCACAAAAGTTTCTTTCCTTCTCTTTGTTGACCGGAAAGGAGATAAAACCGCACTCAGAGGTCACTTTGCGCGGGTATGTTTATTCAAAAGCAATATATGTTCTGGTGGTAAAAGAAAGCTTAACACGTTTCAGTGTCACCGACCTTGTTCACAAGCATATTTACCCAGTCCCTCACCAATGTTCATATCCTCATTTCTCAAACCAATATTGTGCCTATTACCTTAACAAAAGTGCAAAAGTCCAAACTCATTTGAAAATGCCCATGTTTAGAAACAGCAGTTTCATATTTGTATTTTTCGATTGCATTATATTGCATTTTATGTTTATTTGTTTTATTTTTCCTATATTTAGATCTCTTTTTGGTGCACTACGTGTTATGTAGACCTGTGGTTTATTTTTTCTTCTGTTATTACAACCCAAAAAGGACAATTGTTTATTGGCACAACAAAAGCAAAATTCCCTCTGTTCAGAGAGCACTTTATGTATGTTTTACGTAATCTATTGTACATTTGCATCGATAGTTTGTAGCCTCCATGCATATTGTCAATTGTTTGTGCTTGTTATTTTGTGTGGCTACTCAGTTAATCCACTATATCTGACTGTAGGAGGCTGGACTGGCTTGTAGTGAGTACCAAGGGGTACTTGCACCTTGCACCAGACCCAGTTATCCCTTATTAGTGTATAGGGTGTCTAGCAGCTTAGGCTGATAGATAATGGTAGCTTAGCAGAGCAGCTTAGGCTGAACTAGGAGACGGGTGAAGCTACCACAGAACCACTTAGTGTCATATGCACAATATCATAAGAAAACACAATACACAGTTATACTAAAAATAAAGGTACTTTCTTTTTATGACAATATGCCAAAGTATCTTAGAGTGTACCCTCAGTGAGAGGATAGCAAATATACACAAGATATATATACACAATAGCAAAAATATGCAGTATAGTCTTAGAAAACAGTGCAAACAATGTATAGTTACAATAGGATGCAATGGGGAAACATAGGGATAGGGGCAACACAAACCATATACTCCAAAAGTGGAATGCGAACCACGAATGGACCCCAAACCTATGTGACCTTGTAGAGGGTCGCTGGGACTATTAGAAAATAGTGAGAGTTAGAAAAATAACCCTCCCCAAGACCCTGAAAAGTGAGTGCAAAGTGCACTAAAGTTCCCCTAAGGACAAAGAAGTCGTGTTAGAGGAATAATGCAGGAAAGACACAAACCAACAATGCAACAACTGTGGATTTCCAATCTAGGGTACCTGTGGAACAAGGGGACCAAGTCCAAAAGTCACAAGCAAGTCGGAGATGGGCATATGCCCAAGAAATGCCAGCTGTGGATGCAAAGAAGCTTCTACTGGACAGAAGAAGCTGAGGTTTCTGCAGAAACGAAAAGGGCTAGAGACTTCCCCTTTGGTGGACGGATCCCTCTTGCTGTGGAGAGTCGTGCAGAAGTGTTTTTCTGCCGAAAGAACGCCAACAAGCCTTGCTAGCTGCAAATCGTGCGGTTAACGTTTTTGGACGCTGCTGTGGCCCTGAAGGGACCAGGAGGTCGCAAATTGGACCAGGAGAGAGAGGGGACGTCGAGCAAGACAAAGAGCCCTCTCAACAGCAGGTAGCACCCGGAGAAATGCCAGAAACAGGCACTACAAGGATGTGTGAAACGGTGCTCACCCGAAGTTACACAAAGGAGTCCCACGTCGCCGGAGACCAACTTAGAAAGTCGTGCAATGCAGGTTAGAGTGCCGTGGACCCAGGCTTGGCTGTGCACAAAGGATTTCCGCCGGAAGTGCACAGGGGCCGGAGTAGCTGCAAAAGTCGCGGTTCCCAGCAATGCAGCCCAGCGAGGTGAGGCAAGGACTTACCTCCACCAAACTTGGACTGAAGAGTCACTGGACTGTGGGGGTCACTTGGACAGAGTCGCTGGATTCGAGGGACCTCGCTCGTCGTGCTGAGAGGAGACCCAAGGGACCGGTAATGCAGCTTTTTGGTGCCTGCGGTTGCAGGGGGAAGATTCCGTCGACCCACGGGAGATTTCTTCGGAGCTTCTAGTGCAGAGAGGAGGCAGACTACCCCCACAGCATGCACCACCAGGAAAACAGTCGAGAAGGCGGCAGGATCAGCGTTACAGAGTTGCAGTAGTCGTCTTTGCTACTATGTTGCAGGTTTGCAGGCTTCCAGCGCGGTCAGCAGTCGATTCCTTGGCAGAAGGTGAAGAGAGAGGTGCAGAGGAACTCGGATGAGCTCTTGCATTCGTTATCTAAAGTTTCCCCAGAGACAGAGACCCTAAATAGCCAGAAAAGAGGGTTTGGCTACCTAGGAGAGAGGATAGGCTACTAACACCTGAAGTAGCCTATCAGAAAGAGTCTCTGACGTCACCTGGTGGCACTGGCCACTCAGAGCAGTCCAGTGTGCCAGCAGCACCTCTGTTTCCAAGATGGCAGAGGTCTGGAGCACACTGGAGGAGCTCTGGACACCTCCCAGGGGAGGTGCAGGTCAGGGGAGTGGTCACTCCCCTTTCCTTTGTCCAGTTTTGCGCCAGAGCAGGGCTAAGGGGTCCCCTGAACCTGTGTAGACTGGCTTATGCAGAATTGGGCACATCTGTGCCCAACAAAGCATTTCCAGAGGCTGGGGGAGGCTACTCCTCCCCTGCCTTCACACCATTTTCCAAAGGGAGAGGGTGTAACACCCTCTCTCAGAGGAAGTTCTTTGTTCTGCCATCCTGGGCCAGGCCTGGCTGGACCCCAGGAGGGCAGATGCCTGTCTGAGGGGTTGGCAGCAGCAGCAGCTGCAGTGAAACCCCAGGAAGGGCAGTTTGGCAGTACCAGGGTCTGTGCTACAGACCACTGGGATCATGGGATTGTGCCAACTATGCCAGGATGATATAGAGGGGGCAATTCCATGATCATAGACATGTTACATGGCCATATTCGGAGTTACCATTGTGAAGCTACATATAGGTAATGACCTATATGTAGTGCACGCGTGTAATGGTGTCCCCGCACTCACAAAGTTCAGAGAATTGGCTCTGAACAATGTGGGGGCACCTTGGCTAGTGCCAGGGTGCCCTCACACTAAGTAACTTTGCACCTAACCTTTACCAGGTAAAGGTTAGACATATAGGTGACTTATAAGTTACTTAAGTGCAGTGTAAAATGGCTGTGAAATAACGTGGACGTTATTTCACTCAGGCTGCAGTGGCAGGCCTGTGTAAGAATTGTCAGAGCTCCCTATGGGTGGCAAAAGAAATGCTGCAGCCCATAGGGATCTCCTGGAACCCCAATACCCTGGGTACCTCAGTACCATATACTAGGGAATTATAAGGGTGTTCCAGTAAGCCAATGTAAATTGGTAAAAATAGTCACTAGCCTGTTAGTGACAATTTGGAAAGAAATGAGAGAGCATAACCACTGAGGTTCTGATTAGCAGAGCCTCAGTGAGACAGTTAGTCACCACACAGGTAACACATTCAGGCACACTTATGAGCACTGGGGCCCTGGGTTACCAGGGTCCCAGTGACACATACAACTAAAACAACATATATACAGTGAAAAATGGGGGTAACATGCCAGGCAAGATGGTACTTTCCTACACAACCCCCCCCCAAACGAAGGACAATAAGACTAGCCATGACCTGATGAGTCTTCATTGTCTAAGTGGAAATATCTGGAGAGTCCAACTGCATTGGAGTGGCTACTCCCAGGTCTATGTTCCACTGTATAGTCCATTCCCTGTAGGGATATGGACCACCTCAACAATTTAGGATTTTCACCTTTCATTTGTTTTAGCCAAAGTAGAGGTTTGTGGTCTGTCTGAACAATGAAGTGAGTGCCAAACAGGTATGGCCTCAACTTCTTCAGTGCCCAGACCACAGCAAAGGCCTCCCTCTCAATGGCAGACCAACGCTTTTCTCTAGGGGTCAACCTCCTACTAATAAAAGCAACAGGTTGATCCTGGCCCTCAGAATTAAGTTGTGATAGGACTGCCCCTACTCCTAATTCAGATGCATAAGTTTGGACATAGAATTTTTTAGAGTAACAAGGGCTTTTCAGGACAGGTGCAGAGCACATGGCCTGCTTCAGCTCCTCAAAAGCTTTCTGACAGTTTGCTGTCCATAATACCTTTTTAGGCATCTTTTTGGAAGTGAGGTCATTAAGAGGGGCTGCAATGGAGCCATAGTTCTTAATGAACCTCCTGTAATACCCAGTGAGGCCTAGGAAGGCTCTCACCTGAGTCTGTGTAGTAGGGGGAACCCAATCAATAATTGTTTGGATTTTCCCCTGTAGTGGTGCAATCTGTTCCCCACCAACAAGGTGTCCCAGATAAACCACCTTACCCTGCCCTATCTGGCACTTTGAAGCCTTGATAGTGAGGCCTGCCTTTTGCAGGGCCTCCAAAACTTTCCATAGGTGGACCAGGTGATCATCCCAGCTGGAGCTAAAGACAGCTATATCGTCCAAATATGCTGCACTGAAAGCTTCCAGCCCTTGCAGGACTGTGTTCACCAACCTCTGAAAAGTGGCAGGTGCATTTTTCAAACCAAAAGGCATTACAGTAAACTGGTAATGTCCTCCAATGGTTGAAAATGCTGTTTTAGGTTTAGCATCTTCTGATAATTTGATCTGCCAATACCCTGCAGTCAAGTCAAAAGTGCTTAGATACTTGGCAGATGCCAGTGTATCTATGAGCTCATCTGCCCTGGGTATAGGGTGAGCATCAGTTTTGGTTACCAAGTTGAGACCTCTATAGTCTACACAAAACCGCATTTCCTTCTTTCCATCTTTGGAATGGGGTTTTGGTACAAGTACCACAGGAGAAGCCCATGGACTGTCAGAGTGCTCAACCACTCCTAGTTCTAACATTTTCTGGACTTCTTGCTTTATGCAGTCCCTGACATGGTCAGGCTGCCTATAGATCTTACTTTTGACAGGCAAGCTGTCTCCAGTATCTATAGTGTGCTCACACCAAGAAGTGGTACCTGGCACAGTAGAGAAGAGTTCAGAGAATTGATCTAGGAGGTTTATGCAATTGTCTTTCTGCTCACAGTAAGACAATCAGCCAAAACTACACCTTCCACCAGAGCATCTTGTTCTGTGGAAGAGAAGAGATCAGGTAGAGGATCACTGTCTTCTTCCTGTCCCTCATCTGTTGCCATGAGCAGGGTGAGATCAGCCCTGTCATAGTAGGGTTTCAGGCGGTTTACATGGAGTACCCTAAGGGGACTCCTTGCAGTGCCTAAGTCAACCAAATAGGTGACTTCTCCCTTTTTCTCAACAATTGTGTGGGGTCCACTCCATTTATCTTGGAGTGCTCTTGGGGCCACAGGCTCCAAGACCCACACTTTCTGCCCTGGTTGGTACTGAACCAAAACAGCCTTCTGATCATGCCATTGCTTCTGGAGCTCTTGGCTGGCCTGAAGGTTTTTACTGGCCTTTTTCATATACTCAGCCATTCTTGATCTGAGGCCAAGTACATAATCCACAATATCCTGCTTAGGAGCTTTTAAAGGTTGTTCCCAACCCTCCTTTACAAGTGTGAGTGGACCCCTAACAGGGTGTCCAAAAAGAAGTTCAAAGGGGCTAAAGCCCACGCCTTTCTGGGGTACCTCCCTGTAGGCAAAAAGGAGGCATGGTAGAAGGATATCCCATCTCCTCCGGAGTTTTTCAGGGAGACCCATAATCATGCCTTTGAGAGTTTTATTAAATCTCTCCACCAGTCCATTTGTTTGTGGATGATAGGGTGTTGTGAACTTGTACGTTACACCACACTCCTTCCACATGGCCTTTAAGTATGCAGACATGAAATTGCTTCCCCTGTCTGATACCACTTCCTTTGGGAAGCCCACCCTGGAAAATATTCCCAGGAGGGCCTTTGCCACTGCAGGTGCTGTAGTGGTCCTTAAAGGAATAGCTTCAGGATATCTTGTGGCATGGTCCACTACCACCAAGATAAACCTATTGCCTGAAGCAGTAGGAGTGTCAAGGGGGCCAACTATGTCAACCCCTACCCTTTCAAAGGGAACCCCAACCACAGGCAGTGGGATAAGGGGTGCCTTTGGGGTGCCACCTGTCTTGCCACTGGCTTGACAGGTTTCACAGGACTTACAAAATTCCTTTGTGTCCTCAGACATTCTAGGCCAATGAAACAGGGGAACAAGCCTGTCCCAAGTTTTCATTTGTCCTAGATGCCCAGCTAGGGGAATGTCATGTGCCTGGGTTAGGAGGAACTTTCTGTACTCCTGAGGAATCACTAATCTCCTGGCAGCTCCAGGTTTAGGATCCCTATGCTCAGTGTACAAGAGGTTGTCCTCCCAGTAAACTCTGTGAGAGTCACTGACATCCCCATTAGCCTGTTTGACAGCTTGCTGTCTGAGACCCTCTAATGTGGAACAGGTTTGCTGTGCCACACTCAGCTCCTCCCTGGCAGGCCCCCCTTCACCCAAAAGCTCAGCAGTGTCTGCTTGAAGCTCCTCTGGTGTAGGTTCTGCACAGGGAGGGAATTCTTCTTCCTCAGAAGTAGAATCCACTGTAGAGGGAGGGATAGTAGGAAGTGGGTTGCTTCTACTAGCCCTAGCTTTAGGGAGCACTTGGTCCATTGTTCCAGGATCCAAGCTTCCCTGTCCTTTTTGCTTTTTGGCCTGAGCACTTGACAAAGCAAAAATATGCCCTGGGATGCCCAGCATTGCTGCATGGGCCTCCAACTCCACATCTGACCAAGCTGATGTCTCCAAATCATTTCCTAGTAGACAGTCTACAGGTAAATCTGTGGCTACCACAACTTTCTTTGGACCAGTAACCCCCCCCCAGTTGAGATTAACAACAGCCATGGGGTGGCTAAGTGTGTTGTTGTGAGCATCGGTTACTTGGTACTGGTGACCAAGTAGGTGTTGTTCAGGGTGGACCAGTTTCTCTATGACCATAGTCACACTGGCTCCAGTGTCCCTGTAGGCCTGAACCTCAACACCATTTATTAGGGGTAGCTGCTTGTACTTATCCATATTAAGGGGACAAGCAACTAAGGTGGCTAAATCAATAGCCCCCTCAGAGACTAACACAGCCTCTGTGGCCTCCCTAACAAGGCCAACCCCAACTAAGTTACCAATAGTGAGCCCAGCTACTCCCTTGGATTGGCTATTAGTAGGTTTGCTCCCACCACCACTGCTATTAGTAGGGACACTAGGGGTAGCAGTAGAGGTTGTAGTGGTAGGAGCATTGGTGCTTTTCTTTGGACAACTGGGATCTGTTGTCCAATGGCCTTTTATTTTACATAAATAGCACCATGGTTTCTTTTCCTTGTTCTGATTAAAAGAGGATTTGGGCCCACCACCCCCACCAGAGTGTTTTTGTGGGCCTGATGCAGACTCATTTTTAGATTTGTCCCCAGCCTTGTCAGAAGACTTACCATCCTTCTTTTTGTTGCCATCTTTGTCACCCCCTGTATGAACTTTTCTGTTCACCCTTGTTCTGACCCATTTGTCTGCCTTCTTTCCCAATTCTTGGGGAGAGGTCAGATCAGAGTCCACCAAGTACTGGTGCAACAAATCAGACACACAATTATTAAGAATATTCTCTCTCAGGATCAAGTTATACAGGCTGTCATAATCAGTAACTTTACTGCCATGTAACCACCCCTCCAAGGCCTTCACCGAATGGTCAATGAAATCAACCCAGTCTTGTGAAGACTCCTTTTTGGTCTCTCTGAACTTTATCCTGTATTGTTCAGTGGTTAAGCCATAACCATCCAGGAGTGCATTCTTAAGAACTTGGAAATTATTAGCATCATTTTCTTTCACAGTAAGGAGCCTATCCCTACCTTTTCCACTAAATGATAGCCATAGGATAGCAGCCCACTGCCTTTGAGGGACATCCTGTACAACACAGGCCCTCTCAAGTGCAGCAAACCACTTGTTAATGTCATCCCCCTCCTTATAAGGGGGAACTATCTTGTGCAGATTCCTGGAATCATGCTCTTTTGCAGGATGACTATGGGGAATACTGCTGCTGCCACCATGGGTTTCTAAATCCAACTTCTGTCTTTCCTTCTCTAGTTCAAAAGACTGTCTATCCAAATCCAGCTGTTGCTTTTTAAGCTTCAGTCTGGTTTGTTCCACCCTCAACTTATTGAGTTCCCTCTCTAACATTCTGTCATCAGGGTTGGTGGGAGGGACATTCCTAGATACAGAGGTATGATGGGAATGAACAGAAGGAAACCTGTCCCTTACAGAAGCCACCCTAACAGCTTGGCTAACAGAAACATCACTACCAGTATGGTGAGAATAAATGCTTTTGCTATGATGTGAGACAACACTATTTGTATGGTGTGGCTCATCATCATTACCAACTATGCTAGACTGTCTAGTAATGGGCAGGCTAAGAAGTTTCTTTCCTGAACCTTTTCCTGGGGGAGTCCCTGGATCAGATTGAGAACCATTAGCTACTTTTTGAACAGAAGGGGCACTTTTAGCCTTATCTTGTTCTCTAAGCATATTAAGTAACAGTTCCAAGGAAGGATTCTTCCCTACACTCAAACCTCTCTCTATGCAGAGACTCCTTGCTCCTTTCCAGCTAAGGTGATCATATGCAAGTTTGGACAGATCAACATTTTGGCCTGTGCCAGACATTTTTAGAGAGAGTTAAAGTGATAGAAAAAGAGAAAAAAGTTTTCAGAACTTTTTGGAAAGAGAAAAAAACTTTTTAAACTTTTTAAGAACTTTTTGAAAGTTTAGAAGTACTTTTCAGCACTTAGAAAAGAGTGAAAAGAGGAAATGCAAAACTTTTTGGCTATGTGTATATACACTGACCTTGTTTTGTATATTTTTCTCTTATGAAAAGTACAATGACAAGAGTGGTAAGTAGTCTCAAAGCACTTATCCCACCGCTGCACAACCAATGTAGGAGGCTGGACTGGCTTGTAGTGAGTACCAAGGGGTACTTGCACCTTGCACCAGGCCCAGTTATCCCTTATTAGTGTATAGGGTGTCTAGCAGCTTAGGCTGATAGATAATGGTAGCTTAGCAGAGCAGCTTAGGCTGAACTAGGAGACGGGTGAAGCTACCACAGAACCACTTAGTGTCATATGCACAATATCATAAGAAAACACAATACACAGTTATACTAAAAATAAAGGTACTTTATTTTTATGACAATATGCCAAAGTATCTTAGAGTGTACCCTCAGTGAGAGGATAGCAAATATACACAATATATATATACACAATAGCAAAAATATGCAGTATAGTCTTAGAAAACAGTGCAAACAATGTATAGTTACAATAGGATGCAATGGGGAAACATAGGGATAGGGGCAACACAAACCATCTACTCCAAAAGTGGAATGCGAACCACGAATGGACCCCAAACCTATGTGACCTTGTAGAGGGTTGCTGGGACTATTAGAAAATAGTGAGAGTTAGAAAAATAACCCTCCCCAAGACCCTGAAAAGTGAGTGCAAAGTGCACTAAAGTTCCCCTAAGGACAAAGAAGTCGTGTTAGAGGAATAATGCAGGAAAGACACAAACCAACAATGCAACAACTGTGGATTTCCAATCTAGGGTACCTGTGGAACAAGGGGACCAAGTCCAAAAGTCACAAGCAAGTCGGAGATGGGCATATGCCCAAGAAATGCCAGCTGTGGATGCAATGAAGCTTCTACTGGACAGAAGAAGCTGAGGTTTCTGCAGGAACGAAAAGGGCTAGAGACTTCCCCTTTGGTGGACGGATCCCTCTTACCGTGGAGAGTCGTGCAGAAGTGTTTTCCCGCCAAAAGAACGCCAACAAGCCTTGCTAGCTGCAAATCGTGAGGATAGCGTTTTTGGATGCTGCTGTGGCCCTGGAGGGACCAGGAGGTCGCAAATTGGACCAGGAGAGAGAGGGGACATCGAGAAAGACAAGGAGCCCTCTCACCAGCAGGTAGCACCCGGAGAAGTGCCAGAAACAGGCACTACGAGGATGCGTGAAACGGTGCTCACCCGAAGTTACACAAAGGAGTCCCACGTTGCCGGAGACCAACTTAGAAAGTCGTGCAATGCAGGTTAGAGTGCCGTGGACCCAGGCTTGGCTGTGCACAAAGGATTCCCTGCACAGGGGCCGGAGTAGCTGCAAAAGTCGCGGTTCCCAGCAATGCAGCCCAGCGAGGTGAGGCAAGGACTTACCTCCACCAAACTTGGACTGAAGAGTCACTGGACTGTGGGGGTCACTTGGACAGAGTCGCTGGATTCGAGGGACCTCGCTCGTCGTGCTGAGAGGAGACCCAAGGGACCGGTAATGCAGCTTTTTGGTGCCTGCGGTTGCAGGGGGAAGATTCCGTCGACCCACGGGAGATTTCTTCGGAGCTTCTAGTGCAGAGAGGAGGCAGACTACCCCCACAGCATGCACCACCAGGAAAACAGTCGAGAAGGCGGCAGGATCAGCGTTACAGAGTTGCAGTAGTCGTCTTTGCTACTATGTTGCAGGTTTGCAGGCTTCCAGCGCGGTCAGCAGTCGATTCCTTGGCAGAAGGTGAAGAGAGAGGTGCAGAGGAACTCGGATGAGCTCTTGCATTCGTTATCTAAAGTTTCCCCAGAGACAGAGACCCTAAATAGCCAGAAAAGAGGGTTTGGCTACCTAGGAGAGAGGATAGGCTACTAACACCTGAAGTAGCCTATCAGAAAGAGTCTCTGACGTCACCTGGTGGCACTGGCCACTCAGAGCAGTCCAGTGTGCCAGCAGCACCTCTGTTTCCAAGATGGCAGAGGTCTGGAGCACACTGGAGGAGCTCTGGACACCTCCCAGGGGAGGTGCAGGTCAGGGGAGTGGTCACTCCCCTTTCCTTTGTCCAGTTTTGCGCCAGAGCAGGGCTAAGGGGTCCCCTGAACCTGTGTAGACTGGCTTATGCAGAATTGGGCACATCTGTGCCCAACAAAGCATTTCCAGAGGCTGGGGGAGGCTACTCCTCCCCTGCCTTCACACCATTTTCCAAAGGGAGAGGGTGTAACACCCTCTCTCAGAGGAAGTTCTTTGTTCTGCCATCCTGGGCCAGGCCTGGCTGGACCCCAGGAGGGCAGATGCCTGTCTGAGGGGTTGGCAGCAGCTGCAGTGAAATCCCAGGAAGGGCAGTTTGGCAGTACCAGGGTCTGTGCTACAGACCACTGGGATCATGGGATTGTGCCAACTATGCCAGGATGGTATAGAGGGGGCAATTCCATGATCATAGACATGTTACATGGCCATATTCGGAGTTACCATTGTGAAGCTACATATAGGTAATGACCTATATGTAGTGCACGCGTGTAATGGTGTCCCCGCACTCACAAAGTTCAGGGAATTGGCTCTGAACAATGTGGGGGCACCTTGGCTAGTGCCAGGGTGCCCTCACACTAAGTAACGTTGCACCTAACCTTTACCAGGTAAAGGTTAGACATATAGGTGACTTATAAGTTACTTAAGTGCAGTGTAAAATGGCTGTAAAATAACGTGGACGTTATTTCACTCAGGCTGCAGTGGCAGGCCTGTGTAAGAATTGTCAGAGCTCCCTATGGGTGGCAAAAGAAATGCTGCAGCCCATAGGGATCTCCTGGAACCCCAATACCCTGGGTACCTCAGTACCACATACTAGGGAATTATAAGGGTGTTCCAGTAAGCCAATGTAAATTGGTAAAAATAGTCACTAGCCTGTTAGTGACAATTTGGAAAGAAATGAGAGAGCATAACCACTGAGGTTCTGATTAGCAGAGCCTCAGTGAGACAGTTAGTCACTACACAGGTAACACATTCAGGCACACTTATGAGCACTGGGGCCCTGGGTTACCAGGGTCCTAGTGACACATACAACTAAAACAACATATATACAGTGAAAAATGGGGGTAACATGCCAGGCAAGATGGTACTTTCCTACACTGACCCTCATAAGTGCCTGATATATATATAAAAAAGAAGAGATTGTACTCTTCACTTTTTGCTTTGTTGGAACACCTGTGCACTGATTGAATTAAAGCATATTTTGCATCTCATACTCAAGACCTTGTAGATGTGTGTACTGGAATTGTACATTTGAAGCAAAACACTCAAGAAGATGCACAAGAATATATAATGGCAATCTTAGATATCTTACAAGATGAAATGGTGCCTATTGACAAGTTATTTAGACTTAGGCCCTTATTATGACTTTGGTGGTCTTTTAAAACGACGCCAAAGCCACGGGTGCCAGAAGACCACCAGTGCTGGTGGTCGTCCACCCACCATATTACGAGTACTGCTAGATTTCTGCATATTTTGGGTGGAAATCCAGCAATAGTCGTGCTGGCGGGTGGAGGGGCAGGGGCAGTTCCACCAACGGCCCCACCCTGCCAAAAGGACTCTGCCAGCCGTATTTCAACCTGTAATGTGACGCTGCTGGCAGTGGAAGTGCCAGTTTCCTGTCCAATGACTTCCTTCCTGGACTAGGTAAATCGATCATCCGACAGAGGAGGGGCGTGGGGGGGGTGGGAGTTGTTGTGTGTGCATGTATGAGTGGGTGTTGTCTGCATGTGTGCATGTGAGTGTGTATGCATTGTTGAATGCTGTATGAATGTTGAAGGGAATGCCTGTATGAATGTAGAAATGAGTGCGTGTATGAATGTGTGTATGCATGTGTGTATGCGTGTATGAATGTAAGTGTGTATGCGTGTGTAAATGCGATCATGAGTGTTGTGGTGAATGCGAGTATAAGTGTTGAAGTGAATGTGTGTATGGATGCATGTGAGTGAATGTGTGTATGTCAGTGTTGGTGAATGAGTGTATGAGGGGTGCATGTGGGTGTCTGTGTGTGTGTGCATGTATGCGGGGAGGGGTGTGTTGTACCTGGAAGGGGGTTGGGGAGCGCTATACCTGGAGTGGGACACTGTATCTAGAGGGGGGTGAGGGGGTATTGTGCTTCCTGGTGGGGTTGGGTGGGGTCATCTGCAGGTGACAGGGAAGAAATTCCCTGTCACCGGTAGCCTTTCCGACAAGGTTTTCGTGGCGGTGCTACTGCAGCAGAAACCCTGGTGAACAGCTACTAATTGCACTGGCGGTCTTCTGTGGACCACCAGGTAGGAGATGCTCATCTCTGGCCTAGCAGGTCCGACCGCCCTGGCGGTCTGACCTGAGATGTGGAAGGGTTGGCAGAGGCCAACCCGCCACACTCATAGTGTGGCAGTCTTTGGCAGTGAAACCACCACCATGGCCCTGGCGGCTAGTAGACCACCAGGGTCATAATGAGGGCCTTCGTTACTCATGGGATCATGAGTGCGAAATGTGTTTGTTTTCATAAAAAACACAAATAGATTCAAAACTATTAATTTACTTAACTAAACTGGACTGCAGATCTGTCAATTTTGACAAGTTGTTTAAAGAAGCTTTACAGCATAATACATGTGGAAATTGTGAATAAGATCTTCTATCAACATTCCACATACAACAAAGTGGGACATTTTTTATCCTAATGTTTGAGCGATGTACAGCAAACAGAACAAAATTGGAAACACAAATTACAAATGTTAAAGCAGGACAAATATCTATTTCTGGAAAAACATACAGCACAATGACTACTATTTTCCATGAAGGATTAACTATTACATCTGGACACTACACTTTCTATCTAAAAACTGCAACTGGATAAACAGAATGTAACAACAGCAACATTAGGTTAAAAAAAAAACCTGCCTTTTAAACTACCCAATCCAGGCCGTTTCTTTCTTTAACCTAGGTTTTAAGAAAAACTGCAACTAAGAAAATGAAATAGCATACTAAACACATATCTAATACAATTATTTATGATATCATATGGCCTACCGGGGTGATGGCTACACAAGAAAATTGAAAAGATGATACACAATTAATGGTCAAAGAATACAGCAAAAATTCCAATACATTAGAAATAATGATAACAAAGTAAAGACCAGGATATAAACTATTTTGCGGAGAAAGACATATTACTAAAGATATTGACTTTTAAAAATGACTTACTATTACCTCTAGATACAGTATTTTTTAATTAAAAAGCAAAACCAAATCAACACGTTTCAATGAGAACAACAGATTTGGTAACATGACTTACCAAGTAAGAAGAAGGATTACAAATGGAAAACTGAAACAGTGTAGTTGTAGTTCATCTAGTGTCATTTTCCTGACATCATACTGCCTACTAGGGGCGTTGTATTTACAAGGATCTCTTTGTGCTGCTATCCTTTATAGAAAATAATTATATTGTAAGACTGTTAATATAAAAGTATGTATCTTTAGCATATATGTTTTTAAATAACTTCAATAAGTTTAGCTGAAACAATCCGGTAAAGAATTTTAGTGAGTGGATGCATAGTGTTGCTAATTTACAGTGACATACTATGAAGTTACGGGTTTATTCCCCACTGTTCAATGATCATTCTTTACACAAGACATAATTTATGGTGTGTTGGAGGCAGTGCATTCTGTTTGGCTGTGGAGGGGCCCCAGCCAGATGGAACCTACCAGTCCTGTCAGGGGTGGGAGATTACACTTATTGTATAACCTGCACTCACCCTTGGGTTGCTTGGCACTGAGAAGTCAGGCTTATCATGGAGGCAATGTGGAAAGCATTGGCACAGCTTTCTCTCACAATAAGTACACTGAGTGTCACAAAACAGACTTCACAGGTGTGATAGGTTAACTCAGTTTGTATTCAATACACACAATAATTATAACAACATAAAAGTCATGAACTTTCGGGCATAAATCACACTTGGTTATATTGGTAGCAGTACTAAGCATAACCACATTAAAGTGACTTCAGTAACATGCACACTAGGGAGATATCTGACATTACCCCCTCCCCCCCCACCCCCCAGCACCTTTATGTGGTGTGATACATTGTCAGAACTGGACCCACACTGGCACTTAATATAATGCAGTACCACACAGTTATAGGATGCGTCCCAGATCACAAAGATATCAGGAATATGTACACACTGACAATAACAACACTTTTAGCAGCATTGTGGCCAAGGCCGCATTGGTAGAACCATTGTCAAACGTAGTATCCATTCTGCAAGAAATCAACGTGTAAAGTAGCACCGCCGGTTGATGTAGTCATTCACCGGCGGTCTTTATGCAAGCACTTCCACACGCACACATTCACTCAGCACTGCTACATAGTGGTACAGATATCAGGCTGGTTCATATGGAGCACACTTTCACACATGCACGCACGCAGCACTGTAATGTGGTGCAACTGATTTCCGGTAGGTCATTTGGTAGCACAATGCAGACTCCAAGGTCCAAGCCCTCCTCCACCCTCTGTCTCAGCCCGTTGACCTCACACCCACAGATTAGAAAGCGATCACCCCTCTCCCAGAGATTAGGCAGCTCTCGGCCAGAATCATACTTAGTTGAGGTCCCAGGGAAGATGGTGGGTGTAGGTAGCAGGACTGATAAGAAGACAGAAGACAAATAAAAGTGGGTAGGCCACCACTCAGGACGTTCACCCACAGGATGTGGCGCAGAAGTGATGAGGACAATAGTTTGTTCAATGAAAGGATTCCGTAATGTGCCTTCCAGCACCAGCCCAGTTCTGTGAAGGGCCGGGGAAAGAAGGGATCGTGCAGTGTCTTGAACTGCTTCCAATCGTCTTCGGAAGAGTTCCTCTGGCCCAGTCAAATACCCTCAGCATCTGGGCCCAGTCCGGGCAATACTACCTGCAGCACGCTGCATCAGGGCCGGGTGAGGAGAGGGTGTTAGCGCATCTGACCTTAATAAGTAAACTTACAAAGGGACGCGAATAGGTCGATAAACCTTTTGACTTGTTTAAGATGTTCTCGCCATAGCTCCAATACATGAACAATAATCAATAATCAATAATCATTAGTCAAAATCAATAATCAATGGAGTCAGTAAATATCACGCAGCCTGACCTTTCAGCCATGAACCACACCTTTAGTATAAGTTTAGTAAGTTTATTTTTCTTACATTAACAATGCATAGTCATGTAGATGAATCTCAATATCAAATGAAACACATCTAAGAACAATACTGGTTGACCAAAGTGGCAGAAGAAACGCATTCTAATCAAAGCTTGAATCACGACCCATTCTAAGGCAACGGTGCAAATAAAAAGCAGAGTCAGCTGCAATAACGATATGTAATACATAGAATTCAGCAAGATAACTCGTCAATCATTCGTCCCTGAATTCGTCAGTTAAGTCTGAATGCCCTCAACTAACATCAGATTAGCATCAGCATGTTGGGCTTCATGCAAAACACAATTTAGAACACAAATTTAGAAAAACATCTAGCTATGGAAACTATCAAAACTGCTCAGTTGGTACCTAGAAAGGAAAGGCATAAAAATGAAATTCAGTCACATTGTCATATCTACCTATCCACGGTATGGGTCAGCAAGCAGAATCAGTCTTCGTCCTCAGGTCATCAATTGATCAGCAAAGCATCAGGCTCTCAGTCACTGAGTATGAGCCCAATGACAGAATCGCAAGTCTTTTCTTCTCTCTAAAGCAGTAATTCTCTAAAATCTTAATAATGGTCTGAAGTCTTCTCCCTCTGTCGCGTGGTTATATCAAAGTCACCAAAACTACCCCCTAATTCCCCATTGGTCAATTAATCGTACTTTTACATTTTATTCAATAGTATTTCTATACCAAATCTATATATCCTAATATTTCGCTCTTCACACGAAGTTGATTGTTCCATTTTACGATGCCATCATCATCCGGCTCGTCAGGTAACAAATTTGTTGCATCTTAATCTCCAGTCAATGTCTTCATTGTTTGCATCCTGGGAAAGTACATCTCACATGCATTACACACCAATCATTACATTACTAGGGACATCATCTCCTGTCCATCGTTTCCCACAGAAAGCTGCGGTTAAGCACTTTTAATAAGACAATGGACTTTTCACAGTTTAGTTCACTCTGTCACCATTTTATTAAACGTTAAGAAATACAGCTTCTGCATTAGGCCTGGCAAAACTAGGCCAAGACACTCGCTAAGTGAAGGCCTACAAATAATAAGCTAGAGCATATTTCATAACCTTAAATATGACATATTACTACATTAATCTAATACATTTTTCAATATTTCATCAGTATTAATCATTAATTAGTACATTTCGTTAACACTGGTGGCCATTCTCCGAGGTCACATTTTCAAACGTGTCCATTATTTTTCTAAGTTATTTAATTTCTACATAATTAAATTATTTAAAATACATAAACACTTATTAATGATTTCTAGTTAAGACACCTGCTTCAGCAAGGGCAGGTAGTTTGCCACACAGGGGGGCCCACACCGTCAGGTACACATTGAGCAGAGCTGCACCTAGGCAACCCAGGCACACATCAGGTGCGCAATGATCTGAGTGGCACCAGACAATTCCGGTTACACACACAACGATGGGTTGGAATTTCCGTGCCTCCCTGGAAATGAAGCACAATGCCTGGTGCACTTTGATACGGGTTGCATCAAACAGTTCTGAACACTTTTGATGAAACGTTACCAATCCTGTGCCTCATGAGAAATGAGGCACAACACCTGGTGCACGTTGATACGAGTCTCACCAGACAGTTTTGATGACATACACAATCAATGAGATGCAAGTTCAGTACCTCCATGGAAATGAGACACAATGCCCAGTGCATGTTGATATGGGTCACACCACCCAGCTGTGGACACACACACAGGCACAAATTCAGTAGTGTTGCAAGAGGTAGAATGAGGCACTAGTCAGTCAAAAATACTTTCTTCGGCGCTAGTGAGCCATAAATGTCACAACAAACAAGCAAAAACAATATAATACACAATAAAAAGATAAAAAGTATTATTAAAATCACTGAAATTGGGGATTAAAAAGGCATTATTGTTATACAAATAATACTCAGTATTTGGATCATGGCTTCAAGGCACTTAAAATATCATTTAAAACAGCATAAATAACAGTTTAATTTCCCAACTGGTGCAAATGGGCAAAAGCAACTACATGAGATCTAATTTCTGATGTTTGTAATACTGGGCACAAGAACTGCCATCTTTGAGAAATGTGAAACATGCAAAATAGCAAAAAGTGCATGGTACTTTGTGCTGCCGGTGCTCCGCAAAGGCAGTGCGGAAGAAATGAAAACCATGTATCTTTTACAGGAAAGGTCAGCAGAAAATGTATGATTTTAAGACAAAACCTCATCAGTAAAATCTTATGTCTCTAGTCTGTGATAATCTGTAGATAGAGAGCTGGATATACAAGTAATTCATAGGGAATGTTTTCCGACCCCTTGTGTCTAATCTCTAAAAGCACCCTCCAAATGTATTGTTTAAAAAGCTCTTTGGTTTGACTCAAAGTGATAGCAACCAAGCTATCCAGATTATAGAAGAGTGCTGGGGTACCGAGCCTTTCAAAGCTTGTTTTAATATATTTAAGCCATGGAATGTCTAAATGATTATACAGATTCAGGCAGTCCATTAATATTGTTTTACATAACTAAGCTTCTGTGATTTTCCAAATTCTATGCCATAATAATAAAGGCTACAGCTTGACATAATCTTCAATATTAGAAAGGCCAACCTCTTCATGACAGAAAGTAGCTGGAGTGGAGTGTGGGACTGCCAACAGCCTTCTTAAAACTTTTTTTACACAATTTTCAAGGCATTACAATTTACATACCCTCATACTCCTGCACTAAATATAGCAACAGACATACTTTTGCTTTTGAAAATACAGAGGGCCAGATTTATGAAAAGTGGCACTACATTACATGTAGTGCCACTTTTCTTGCGGCCCATTGCGCCCCCTACCGCCACCATGTGTGAGCCGTATTTAGAACACGGTGCACCATGGTGCATGGTAGGGGGCAATAACATCAGAATTTCTGACACTATTGATGTACTGTTCAAGGTTAGCGCCTATAAATACGATGAACACATGGTGACGTTAGGGTGGGCGCAATGAGGTGCAAAAGAGCGGTGCATCATGACATGATTCACCACTTCGCATAAATATGCGCCTTAGTTTGATTTGTCTTTAGTCCTAAACTAGCCATAAAGCTATTAAAGCATCTAGCAACAACTCAAGAGCATTAGCTGTTCGAGCAATAAGAACAGCATCATCTCATAAAGCAGGACAGAAATTTCTTGTGAGTTGACCTTCAGAATGTCTTTCCCAGCCTTTATCAAATACTCTTTTAGGGAATTAATATATATAAAAATAAAAAAGGTGCTAAAGCACAACCTTGTCTGACAGCGGTTATTGATGGAAAATATTCTGAGAGATCCCCGCACCGGCTATATTGTACTCTAGCTGTAGTGTGAGCATGGAACCTGCAAAGCAGGTAAATAATTGCACTATCAATGCCTAGCTTCAGCATTGTTGACCAAAACATTGGGCCATCAACAGTGTAGAAGGCACAAGTCAGGTCCATAAAGGGAAGGTGGACACAGCCTTTTTTTGGCCTTGGTGTATTTTTGAACTGTGAAAGAAAGATTTAGTGATTGTTTAACAGTTCCCAAGCCTGTTTAATAACCAAACTGTTAGTCTGAGAGCCACTGCAACTCTATTGCCCAAGCTTCCAGTTTGGACAATATTACCATTCCTAGGATCTTCACTGTGCTATCTACGAGGGGAATTGGACGATAACAGTAAGGTTGACTCTTATCTCTTTTTATAAATCTAAGGATAATAGTGTTCTCCTGCCAGGTTTTAACCAAAAGGTCTATTATTGCGCTTTTTATAACACTAGTTAATAAGTGTGCCCAAAACGATGGAAAAGATTTTAAAACATCTGCTGGTACTCTATCAGGACCCTGGGCTTTCCCTGTGCATTAGCTCTCAAAAGCTGATATTACACTGGATCCTGTGATTGAGCCACATAATTCCAATTTGGCACTCAAATCACTTGTAACTTCTTTTCCAAGGCTTATATTGGGAGTTTGCTCTTTTCGGCCAAAAACATTGGAGAACTGAGCTACCCACTCTTTGCAGGGGATAACACATTTGACTTTCGGCAGGGCCTTGCGTAAAGGATTGAGTGAACTTACAACTTGCCAAAGCAGTTGAAAATCTGTCAGCTCACTAGCGGTTTTTAGATCATCCCAGGCGTTTTCCCTGATTTCTGCCTTTCTTCTTAGGGTTGCCTCTTTATAAATATTCCTTGCCTGGGCTACTTCTGATTGATCCAGCGGACGTTTGTTTAAGGCGTGCTTGAAAAGCTTATGGGCTATGGGCAAGTACTGCTAAACCATCTTGACTTGTCCCCATTTTTTGGGCCACTTTTGGTTAGTTTATCAGCCATATAATTTACCAGCCTGGTATATGTAGTTATCACTTCATCTGGATTAGAATCTTCCTGCAGGACTTTATAAATATCTAATTGATTGTGCAACATCAATTCTCTATGGAAATCATCCTTGTCTATCATCCCCCATTTACTACTCGATCCTTTACTGCTACTATACTCTATGTGATGCTGGGGAGTTTTCTGCATATCCCTAGTTGGGGCTAATTTAAACTCCAGCATGAGTGGGCTATGGTCGCTAATACATGAGGCTGCGGTTTTGCATGTCATAAGTACCGACAATAATTCCTTGGAGATAAGCATATGATCAATAATAGAGTTCCAACTAGGACCCATATAAGTGGGAGTCTTTGCTAAGCTTGATTGCTTATAATCTAGGGCTGATATCAAATTATTTGCAGAGGTCACCCTATTTATTGAATCGCTACTGGGTGTATGTTTAAAATGTGTAAAAGGTTGATTACATTCGTCACATGTTCCACATAATGAGGCTGCTTCATAAGTGCACATTTCAATATTACAATCTCCTACCCAAATAATTACCACCTCCTTTGTGTGGTCGTTCGATATCTTTGGGATCCTCCTTTTCATCCAATGTATTAGTCTCTGAATAATCAAAGATATTATAGTACAAATGTACTATACCAAGGCAAATGGTTTCCCTAAGGTAATCAAAAGTACATGATAAAATGGAGAAATGACCATTTCAGATACAGCGCAGTCCACCAAAGAAAAAGAAACAAAACTAGCCTAGCACTCCTTAGACCAACCTGAATTAGTGGGGGTGGCTGGTACGTGATAAGTGACAAACCCATTGATAAAAGGTGGGTCAAATAACCATGTCTCTTGACAACAAATTATTTGACAGTGCTCAACAACATTCAGCCACTCCGGGGCCTTCTGCTTTGTGCGTAGGCCTGCCTCATTCAATGAGATTAGGCCCAGAGATCCAAAGTACATGGGAAAATTCTTGGTGATTACTGTAGTAGTTAAGGAATTAGACATTTCCTCGAGTGGGATTTCCCTATCAGGTAGTCAGTCCAATTGCTCCAAGGAGATGGGGCAAAATGCCAAATCCGTTAGAAAGCGGTAGCAGGGGATTATGGTGAAGGAGAGGAAGTGCTGGCTTGATCGTTATGACACCTGGCTGACTGCCACTAGCAAAAAACCTATGGACTCTTAGGGGATAAAAAAAACAAGGAATGTGCTCTAATGTCTAAAGTAGCGGTATGACTAAGAGAGTGTGGGAGGGCCCGAAGTAGGTTGGGGCTTCTGAAGTTAATTTTCACAGCATCCTAAATGCTTTCACAATAATGTGATACCTTGTTTGTCAGGGAGGCATATGATTCCGGCTGTAAATGCTCAGTTTTGAGGACATTTTCCAATACGATGATGTATAGTATAGATTCTGGTGGAAGGTGAGGACGGATATTATTTGTTTCATTTCTAAATCCCTTCTTCAAAGTTCCTGCTTCCCTGTCATATAATCCTCTCAGAGGGGGGGCTTGGCCCCCTAGACTTCTGTAGCCCAGACACCTGCAAATTAGAACTGTTGCAGCCGCCAGAATTCGTGTATGTGTGTGTGTGTAATTCCACGAGGGGAAACAGATTAAAATAGATGGAGGTGTACGTTGCCCCCTATTACGCCTCCCAATATCGGTTGAGATATGGCAGGGGGGGCAACATAGTGCTGGGAATGGTACAATCGCCCATTTGGGCCCCACTTAAGTTAGCCTCTTAAGCACCGACTCTACGGCTGGTAATTTCTTCAAAATGGGTTTTAACCTTGTGTCCAGGGAAACAATTAATGCTTCGTGGGGAGAATCCACCTTCAGGCCCATTTTTTCCATTCCCTTCCCTTTAGTGTCTTTCTTTTTCGGTATCTGGCTGGTGGTAACCCTTGAGCCTTTAGATTTAGTAACACCTTCATGCCTTTTATTTCCCCACCCCTCCCTGTTCTGTAGAGGTAACCACCATGACATCTGGCGCAAAGGGATTTACAGACGTGTGGGGCCAAGACAGGTCAATAATCTCTGAGATAGAGTGATCCTACTCACTATTCTCCTGTCTTTCAGTCAAGGCGGTTAGGGAGCCTGGACCTTCCTCTAGAAAGGGATGCCCTTCTGGTGAAACTGGGTTGGATACAGGAGGAGAGGAGAGAGAAAGTTGACGCTCTGCCACATCTATATCTTCACTAAGAATATCCACTCCGCATGTCATAAAAGCGTCCTTGGTTGTGGAGGTAGTGAGTGCTGGACAGCAAGCTTGACGTTTACGTTTCTCCATATTAGCATAAAGCTTGGAGCATATAAAAGTGCTACCACAAAATCTAAGTGCTGGAGTAGAGATGGAAAGGGGAGAGACCAATACCTCTTTGTTAAGTAGAATCAGTCAGAGGTTTCCCCTTTTTGCTTAATAGTCAGGCTTCCACGTTCTGAGTGCATGCGGTGTAAAAAGCTCTAAACTGAGGTGAGTCTCAGAATGACTTTCAATCTGTTTTCCTATCCTAGGAACAAAAGAGCAGGCCCAGCCCAGCATCCTCCAGATGCAGACGGGTGCAGATGGCCCCGCTCTTGGCCCAGTCTTCGCCTGGCCATGCACCAGGGCATGTCCCATGCGCATTCCATACAGCGGGGTCCTTAGAGCACTATATAGTGCGATCTAGGAGCTAGCTCCACCTCCAAATACCAACTGACTGCAGGGGGATGAAGTCCCACAACATGAGAAGCGGCAATGTCACAAACAGAGTCCCGCACCCTGGGGGCCTTAGAGCGCTATATAGCAAGATGTAGCAGCTGGCTCCACCTCCTAAAACCTACTAACTCCTGGGGGATGAAGTCCCACTCCAGGAGAAGTGGGGATGTTACCAACAGAGTCCCGCACCGTGGGGGCCTCAGAGCACTATCTAGCGCAATGCAGCAGCTGGCTCCACCTTTCTAAACCAACTGACTCTTGGGGGATGAAGACCCCCTAGGAGAAGTGGCGATGTCACAAACAGAGTCCCTTGCTGCTGGGGCCTTAGACTGCTATGTAGCGTGATGTAGCAGCTGCCTCCCCTTCCAAAAACAACAGACTCCTGGGGGACAAAGTCCCACTCCAGGAGAAGTGGGGATGTCACCAACAGAGTCTCGCGCCATGGGGGCCTTAGAGCACTAATTAGAGCAATGTAGCAGCTGGCTCAACCTTCCAAAATGAACTTACTCTTGCGGATGAAGACCACCCCCCAGGAGAAGTGGCAATGTCACAAACAGAGTCCCTTGCCTAGGGGGCCTTAGACTGCTATATAGTGCGAAGTGCAGAATGCAGCACACACAGAAAGAGCAAAAGACGAGGAGAAATAAAAGTATTCCTCCTTGTTGTGCCATGCTAACTCCACCCCTGGGGGGTGTTAGATTTTGGCGCTGTCTCAGATTTACAAATTCTTGCAAATCTGGGGCAGCGTCAAAAGCAATGGGTGTTGTGGTGGAACACCCACAGCAACACCCATAGCAGGGCCCTCTGACGCAGAAAACTGCATCGGAGGGGCCAATATTTACAAGGAGGTAGAACCTCCTTGTAAATTTGGTACAGTGACAAGTGCCACTGGAGCGTCATTGTAAAGGTTGTCCACTGTGAGGCTGCTCCACTGCAATCCACTATTGCAGTTGGGTGTGATTTCACTTATTCCCCGGCCTATGGGGAGAGCAACCTTTAGCAGGAGTTAGAACACACCTGGACATTCTTCACTTTATGAAGAAACCCCCTTGGTGCAAGTGTGCATGCACAAGACTACAATGACAGGCTGAAGGCATGTTGAAACACTATTGTTCAAGTGCGCACACACGGGCCCGCAGTGGTGGGTGGGACACATGTTAAAACACTTTTGTGCAAGCACACACACACACAAGCCTGAAATGGCAGGTGGGGTACATGCGAAAACACTATTTTTCACGTGTGCACACACAAGCCTGCAATGGGAGGCGGGCACATGTGAAAACACCAATGTGCAAGCATGCAAACACTGGTTAGCGCCATTTCTTAGCATATGTAGGAGGTGTGTGCACTTTCACACTGTATTTACCATGGGAAAGTACCCAGGGCCCTAAGGCCACTAAAGAGAATCAGCAAAACCTATGGAAGAAGCCGAACCCCTAGGTAGGGAAATCCCATGTGGGGGTTCTTCTCTACCAGGGCCTGGGACACCCATGTGTACCTGCCCTGCCTTCAGGCTACCACCTGCTCTTCTCTTGAGGGGGTGCTCTGGGGTAGTGCAAGGCCCACTCAGGGTTGGCCCAGGAGTAAGAAATGCCATCCTGAGCACCAGCTCAACTCCACCTCCCCAGGCTTGCAATGACAGGCCTGGCACATGGTTGACAGGCTAGTCTGGTAGGCGGCACACTCCTTGCAGCGTGTACCTTTTTACAGGTCACTCCTGGGTACAGCACCCTAAACAACCACATAAACACTCCTTCCTCGCATGTTTAGGAAGGGCGTGTGCACTTTCCCACTGCAGTACACAGAGAGAGTCCCAGAGGAATGTATGATGGAACAACACATGCAGGAACCAAGCATGTCTTAACAACATCGGAACAACAAGCACGTTGTTTCCATGCATGCCTTTACCACGCATGCCTTTACAATGATTTTTTGTTGTAAAAGCATGCCTAGGAAAGCCATGTGTGGAAACGGCATGCATGGTTCTATCATGCCACCCCCCACCTGCCCTAAGGCCCAAACGTACCTCACCCCTAATACTTAAACTATCCTGACCCCCCAACCCGCTCTACCCTGACCCCCACCCACCCCACAAAACAAAACTACCCTGATCCCCCCACCCACCGTAAAAACAAAACTAAGCCAACCCCCCTACCTGCCCTAAAAACAGAACTATCCCAGAGCCACCCACCTGCCCCTAAAAACAAAACTACACTGATCCCCCACCCCACCCCTAAAAACCGAGCTACCCCAACACCCACACTGAGCCCTAAAACCTTCTCTGACCCCCACACCCGCCCTATAAACAACCAACTCCCCACCAGCCCTATAAACAAAACTATCCCGACCCCCCACCTCTAAAAACAAAACCACGCCAACCCCCCACCCACCCAAAAAACAACATTAACCTGTCACTCCCACCCCGGCCTCTAAAAAAATAGCCCAACCCCCCACCCAAGCCCTTAATCCACCCCATCCCTAAAAACTACCCCTAACTCTGTGCGACCCCCCCACCCTAAGCTCTACCCTTAAAAATAATCCCAAACACTCCCCACTTGCCCCTAAAAAAATAGCTCAATACCCCCCTCCACCCAAAGCCATTTATCCACCCCACCCCTAAAAACTACCCCCCAACCCTGCCCACCTGACCACGACCTCTCCCGATCCAATTTCCCTTTTTCTCTCCCTTAACCACAGATATGCATAGTTCAGCACATGCATGTTTAAGTGGTTAAGGCAGGGAAAAAGACAGTTGTTGTTCTGGCAAGCGTGGTTACGTTTGCGTGGGAAACGTCCGCATTGTTCCCAACGTGTTGTTCAGGACATTTCCCTTTCCAGAGTCCTAAGGCCATGCACAGAGAGTCAGCAAAAGACTCGGAGGAAAAGTAAAAAGTTTCAGGGAAATCCCCTAAGAAGGGCCATGTCTAATATGGTGTAAAAGTATGGAAGCTAAGAACAGTAAAAAAGAGAAAATGAAATGTTTAAATGAAATGTGTGCTTTACACTTTTAGAGATACGTACGTTATTATTATTAACACTAAGTTTTGCCTTGCAGATGTGTAAACATTTTTATGCAAATGTATGTATCATTAACATAAATGTATGTTTTCTATCTTTTTACACAGATCAAATGAACGATAAATTGCAGACACACATTAATGCAGACACTGGCACACTCAGACACTGACACACCTAGGCACACAATCATATAGACACTGAGACACCCAGACACACGCTAATGCATGCACTACAACACCTAGGGACACATTCATGCATACGCTCACATACCTAGGCACACACTATTATATCAAAGTACACACTAACGCAGACACTGACACAACCAGGCAGACTCTTACACATACACTGACACACCCAGACACACAATGATACACACATTGACACAACCACATATACACTTATTCATACACTCACATACCCAACCAGACAATCATATATATACTGACATGACCAGACGAACACTTATAGATACATTGACACTACTAGGCACCTACGCAGAAATGGACACAGTTAGCCACATACTAATGCATACACTAAGACACTCAGGCACACACTCATGCACACACTGATAAATCCAGGTACACACTCATATGTATACTGATACACCCAGGCACACATTAAATCATACACACACACACCCAGGGACACACTTATGCATTCACTGACACACTTAGCAATACATTGATTTCTACACTCAGACAGCCAGCACACATCCATGCACATACAAACACACATAGGAAGACACCTACAGATACACTGACACATCGAGCGACACATTCATAGACACACTTTGACACCAAGGCAGACATTTGTGTGTTCATTGACATACCCAGGTTCACACCTATCTATATACACTCACAGACACAGACACACATTCATGCACACACTGACAGATAGATTAACACACCCAGGCACATGCTGATACATACACTGACATACCCAGACACACTCACATCTGTATACTGACACATGCAGACATTCACTGATGCAGACGTTGACACACTCAAGGACACACTGGTCCATACACTGAAACACACAGGGACACACTGATACCTAGACTAACAGACCCAGGCAAACATCACACATGCGTACACTGACACAGCCAGGCACACAATCATGCATACCTTAACAACCCCAGGTAGACACTCATGCATACACTGACATGCCCAGGCACAGACTAATGCATACAATGACACCTAGGCACATACTGATATATACTGACATACCCAAGTACACACTAATACATACACTTACACACCCAGATACACACTCATGCATGCACTGACACACCCAGACATACACTTATATATACAGTGACACACCCAGGCACACACTCATCCATACACTGACACACTCAGGCACACACTAATGTATATACTGATACACTCAGTCACACACCCATGCATGCACTGACACCCCCAGGCACACTAGTCTATACAGTCACACCCAGATACATACTCATGCATACACTTGCATACCCATACACACACTAATTCATACACTTACACACAAAGGATCACACTCAAGCGTACACTGACACACCCAGGCATGCACTGGTGTATACTCTGACATACCCAGTCACACACGGATACACACACTAACACACCCAGGCCCACACTGATACATACAAAGAGACACCCAGACACACACTGATGCATACATTGACACACCCAGGCACATACTAATACATACACTGACACAACCAGACCAACACTGAGGCATACACTGACATACGTAGGCACACACTGATGCAAGCACAGAGACAACCAGGTATAGGTTGATGCATACACTGACACACCCAGGCACACACTGATGCATACACTGACATACCCAGGCACAAACTAAAACATACACTGACACACCCAAGCACACACTGATGCATACAGGAACACACCCAGGCATACACTTATGCACACACTAAGACACCCAGGCACACATTTATGAATACAGTGACACACGCAGGCACACACTGATGCATACACTGACACACCCAGATACACACTCATACACAATCTCATACATACACTAACACATCCAGGCACACACTGATGTATATAAAACACACATCCAAGCACACACTGGTGCATACACAGAGACACAAAGGCACACGCTAATGCATACACTAACAAACCCAGGGAAACACTAATGTATATAGTGACGTACCAAGGCACACACTAATGCGTACACTCACATACTCAAGCACACACATATATATATATATATATATATATATATATATATATATATATATATATATATATATATTCACTTAAAAAACAAAAGGTTTCAGGAAAGTTAGAGATAGGCTCACATTTTAAATGTTCAAAACCTTATTAGTTCACCTATGATAGCTAGTTACACAGTTTTTTCATCAAAACGTTTACTGCAAATATTACATTGTTATTATCAATGATGCTGTGAAAGATGGCATGATTGCCATAATTTGTGGGGTAATTTGCAGTGCATGGGGGTTTATTTAAAAAAATATTTTTTTTTAGCCCTTTATGAGCTTTCAGGGACCACAAGGGAGCCTAAAGGGCTCTCCCGCAGTCCCTATAAATTTTTTATTTATTTCAATATTGTTATTTATTTAATTGAAAAAAAAACATCAAAAGCTCTTTGTGGGCTATGTGGGACCACAAGGGACTTTTTTATTTTATTTTATTTTTTATTAAAAAGCCCTTACGGGCTACCTGACATTGCGGGGGCATAAGGCTTCCCCTGCAGTGCAAATGCTTCAGCAAGCATGGAGCTGCTTTGATTGCATGCAGAGGACAGAGATGAAACTTTGGATTTTGACATTGGGACCTTCTTCAAAGGTCCCTCTGTCATAACTCAAAGTGTTTGCTGTGGCTTGGCTGCAGTGCTGCAGACAAGGCACAGCAAACAGCTATGTCCCTGGGGTGTGCACCCCCGGGACATGACAGGAGCTGGCCCTGGGGCTGGCGGTCTCCAGGGCCATCTGTGGCTCCACGAGGGGGACATTGCAGCCCTCACGCCAATGAGAACTTAACCCCAGGGGTGGTGGTCCCGGGGGGGGGCCCATAGGGACCCCCTTTATTTTTTTAAACATTTGCCCTGGGAGTGGTGGCCCCTTGCTCCAACTACAGTGTTGTCCCGGGGGTGGAGGTTCCGGGGGCAGCAGAGGGGGGCATATGGCCCGCGCAAAGTACAATAAAGCCCTGGGGAGGAGGCAGTCCCCAGGGCAGCAGGGGGCCGCAGGCCCCCTCTGCATTTAAAAAAAAAAGAGCCCCAGGGAGGTGGCAGTCCCTGTAACATAGGGAAGGGGACAGTAGGCCCCCTGATTTTTTTTTTTTAAGAAGCCCCCAGGACTTTGCCCACCTGGGGGCATTAAACTAACGAAGCGCAGGAAACCGCACTTCCTTTTTGTGTTAATTTTAGGAGCGGATCCACTGCGTTTCCGCTCGTGAACGAAAAAAATGCTTATTAGCCCTGGGGATTACCTTTGGGAGCCTAGCACCAGACCTAAGGGGCCAGGGTGTTAGTACCCTGGTCCATTTTGGTTTTTTTCACTCTTTGTTTGGGACTCCATTGAAGCCGAGTCCCAAAATGGCTGACAACAATGGCTGAAGTGTTATCAGCCAATCAGATCTCAGTACAAAAATCTTTCAAGGGAATTGCACCAAAACAAAAAAGCACTCTTTCTAGACCAGGACCTACCTTCCTGCCAAATTTGGTGTAATTCCGTCCAGTAGTTTTTTATCACCCCCCCCCCCCCCCCCAGAAGGATCACCCCGAAACTTTCCAGGCAGTAGCTGAAGTAACTGGTTCATTTGTTGGGAAAGTTTTGTGAAGATATGTCAAGCAGCGCAAAATATATATGCAAGTAAAAAAACACTTTTCACAGAGTAACTAGGTTGTAACTATAGCTATCTAGTGGCAGGTGCCACTAGTTAATACATATAAATATATATATATATATATATATATATATATATATATATATATATATATATATGTATATATATATATATATATTTATATATATATACATATATACACAAATGTATTTCCTAGTTATAGTTAGGACCATGATTCCATATGAAAAGCATATTTTGACTTCCCTATATCTTCACAAACTTTTCCCAAAAAAGTGGGTGTGATTTTTACTAGATTATGTTTCACAGACTGTGTTTTTTGTTACACAGTGTAAATCCATTCAGTAGTTTTGGAGATATTAAGTGGAAAATAAATGTGTATATCTAGGGCAGGGTATCCTTTGTGACGTTTTTGCAGTGATCGTGGCGTATTCGCAAATGTGTGCACCACAGGAATGCTCTGATTGGCTGGTCTCAACCTGAGCAGAAAGTTGTGGCCACCATTTAGGTCCCTGTGTAACATAGCAACGAATTCACAAATATTGGCAATTTTCTTTTTTTTATTTCATTCACAGACTCAATGATAAACTATATCATTCACAGACTCAATGATAAACTATATCATCCACTCAAAGAAGCACTCAGACACTCATGTACCCACTCACAGACCTGGTTAGAGAGTCATACATCCACTTTCAGACCCACTCAGAAACTCATGCACCCATTCACAGACCCACTCAGACACTCATGCACCCACTCACAGACCGACTCAGACACTCATGCACCCTTTCACAGACCCACTCAGACACTGAAGCACCCACTCACAGACTCACTCAGACTCATGCACCCACTCACAGACCCACTCAGACATTGACACACCCACTCACAGACACACTCAGACACTCATTTACCCACTCAGACCCTCATGCACGCATTCACAGACACAGTCAGACACTGATGCATCCATTCATAGATCCACTCAGACTCTGCGACTAACCCCACCATGTATGGCTGAAGGCTTTGCATGGCGCAAAGTTGTGTGGTTATAGGGGGTTGGCTGCAAACTCTGCAGCCAGCTGCTTCCACACACGGCCTTCACGTTAAAAAAAACATAGAAATTCACTGAAAACAACAAAGGTTACAAGGATGCTATTGTTAGGAAACAGAATAAAAAAACACAGGAATTCACTTAAAAAACAAATGTTAAAGGGATGTTATAGTTAGGCTCACATTTCAAACGTACAAAACCATAGAAATTCACCAGGTATAGTTACAGTTATCTCAAGTAACTATAACTCATGCCCTAAGGTAACTATAATTTGTGCACTGCCATGCACAATATTTCTGTTAAAAATGTTACTGCAAATATTACATTGACAGTATCAATGATGTTATCAAAGATTTCATGAGTGCCGTAATTTGTGGGGTAACTAGCAGTGCGTGGCGAGGGTGCGAGTTATAGTTACATTAGTGCAGGAGTTTCTGTACATTTAAAATGTGAGCCCAATTATAACCTCCTCCTAACTTTGTTTTTTTAAGTCAATATATATATATATATATATATATATATATATATATACAAACAAACAACTGCTCCTCCTGGAGCCCATACCCATGGGGGGGGGAATGAGTCTCTGCCAGCGGAGCAACCCGTCAACTAATCTCAAAGGTCCCAGTACATTAATAATGACGTGCTCTCACGTTGGTGCAAAAACAACTTTTACTACGTTTCACCCGGTGACCGTTGTGCATTGAAAGATTCAGGGTGATCCGGCAAGCGGGGGCAGAGAAAAAACGGACAACAAAAACGCTGCGTTTCCCATGTTAATTTCCATTGGATCTGTCAACACATCTACAGCGGAACCGCTGGATGGAATTACACCAAATTTGGCAGAAAGCTAGCTGTTTACATGCAGATTGGGATTTTTGTTATTTGGTGTAACTTTGTTTAGTAGTTTTTGAGAAATTTTGGAAAATTCAAATCTGTATATCTCAAGCCACAAAGTATTCGCGAGCAAAGACGAGCTTGTGCACGGAATGCCCAGCTCTGATTAGCTGCCAACACTTCAAACCAGGAAGCATTGGCAGCCATCTTGGTACTTGGCTTGAGCCGAGTCCCAGAAAAATGTAAAAATAACATAAAAGGGCCAGGGTAGAGAGATCCTGACCCCCTAGCACTGGTGGGGGGGTGTCCCAAAATGAACCCTCAGAGCTAAAAAACATTTTTTTAAATTCTTTTTTGCAGCGAGTTCATGAGATTTGCGAATTCGCCGCAAAACAAATTGAAAAAAAACACACATGGGCTCCCGTGCTTGTTTTTTTATAGTCCCCCGGGTGGGCCAGCTCTGTGGACCGCCACTTCCCCAGCGCTTTCATTTTTTCATATTCAGCCTCCCTGGGGCTTTAATTTTTTGTATGCTGGGGGGCCCACAGGCCCTCGGTGCCCTGGGGACCACCACCCCCGGCTTCTAATTAAATGTATGCAGGGGGCCCATACCCCCCTCATGCCCTTGGGACCACCAGGAGCATTGGTGGCTTCTTGCTGCATCCAAAATTGCTGGTATGGACTGTTCTCCAATAGTTGGCACTTTATAACAGTTCAAGCTAACAGTTGTCAGTTTCACCAGTTCAGGAGCCAGTGGTGTAATCATAGCTGGAGCAGGAGTTAGAGACTGAAAAGTGTCTCTTGGTGGAAGTGGAGGTGCAATAGATGTGGAAGCCTGCAGTTAATTTTCCCTCTGTGCTCTAGCTAAATGCCAGGGATGGAATTTTTTTAAATGTTTGAGCATAGAGGTGGTGCCATGTGAGTACTTTTCAGAAGTACCCCTTGACAATTTTTTCTTGCACAGAGTGCATTCCACCTTCCTTGCAACTACCTTCTTCTCTCCTGAGGGAAGTCCACTAGACCCCAAGGATTATTATACATGTTTGGGGAGTGGCCCCTTGGGCTATGGTCACTCCCCTTTTGTGGGAGAACATTTTGGCCATTTCCGCCTTCCCTGGGCACAGATCGGTCGTTATGATTTAGACCCATCTGCCCCAAAGGGGGCAGAAGCCCACTAGACACTAAGGATTAATGTACATGTATTATTTTTGTGTTTGGGGAACAGCCCCTTGGGCAAGGTTTACTCCCCTTTTGGGGGAGAATGTTTTGGCCATTTCTAGTCCCTTTGGGGGCAGATTAGCCATTATGATTTAGGCCTAAATGCCCGCAACGGGGTCAGAAGCCCACTATACACCTTGGATTTCTGTAGATATTTTTGTGTTTGGGAAGTGGCCCCTTGGGCAGGGGTTGCTCCCCTTCTGGGGGAGAATATTTTGGCCATTTCTGCCCCCCTTTGGGGCAGATTGGCAATTTTGTTAGGCACATTTACCCCAAAGTGGTGCCGAAAACCACTAGACACTAGGGAAAGTTTCTGAATGTTTAGTGGGGTTGTGTGTGCAGACTGGCACATAATCTGCATATGTGATCATAATGTTTTATTTCTCCGTTTTTATTCTAGTGTAAAGCTCTTGGTTCCTTTGCTGTGACGTTGCTTGCAGTTCAGGCTGTGGTAGATCTGCAATTTGCGTAGTTGAATGTGTTTGGTAGGAAAAACCTTTTTTACTGTTTACTCCAAATGAGAATAATTGCCATTCATGAATGAGTTTTTTGTAAATGCTGTAATAACGCAGCATATTTAGATTATGTTTTATTGTGTGTGAAAAATTCTCCATGGATTTGTGCAGGATGTGCATTGTGTTGTCTTTTGTGTAATTTTATTTAGTTTTTCCTTTTTAGTGAGATACCCTTAGTGCTTGCTGTGTCTGTGCAGAATAGGTGCTGGTGAATTTAGCTGTCTCTGGCAAGTGAGTGGTATCGTTGTTGAGCTTATAATTCTTTGTGATAAAGCCACATTTTGTCTATTACTAATTTTACACAGTGTTGGTTGTTGTTGACTTGTTTGTCAAGTTACTTTTGTTTTTAAGGATTATGGCTAGCAGCAAGATGCCCACTTAGCAGTTTGTTGGTATGCTTTTGGAATCTTCCTCTGACCATGATTATGAGACTGACTGCATTTGAGACAGAGGAGGAATTGCAAGATTCTGGCAGTGAAAGGTCTGTCAGGGAGGAAGCATCTGATGATGAAGCCACTCTCAGTGTTGATGAAGTAACTCTTTTAGAGGAGGACACTGATGTACTGATGTGCAACAATAGGCATCTGGATGGCAGTCTGGGGCTGAAAGGCTTCCCACTGGAAGACATGGTGCAGCCGGCATTGCCTGCCTTTATTGGTGTCGCAGGGTATATAGTGAATACTAAAAACCTTTTGCCTCCAAATTTCTTTCAGTTGTTTATGGATGATGTATTTTTGGGTGAGATTGTTGAGTGGACTAATTTGTATGCTGAACAGTATTTGAGGGACAACAGTACCAAATTTAAGCCTTACTCTAGAGCTCCCCAGTGGACTCCCACTAATCTGGAAGAGTAGAAGTTGCTCTTGGATTTAACTTTTTTGATAGGCTTGATAAGGAATCCATCACTGTCTTCACATTGGTCTACTAGCCCCTTGATGGCAAAGGCCATATTTCCTGCAATCATGAGTTGTAAACGGTATTTGCGTCTGCTTTGGATGCTGCATTTTGGTAATAATGCTTTAGCCTTGCCACAATATCACCTTGATTGTGACAGTCTTTTTATGATTCAGCCTGTCCTTGATCACTTTGTAACTCGATTTTCAGACATCTATATTGAAGGGGAAAATAATAACTAAGGATGAGTCTTTGGTTCTGTTCAAGAGCTGTTTGGGTTTTAGGCAGGACATTCCTAGCAAGAGGGCACGTTATGGAAGTAAGATGTATTTGCTGTCTGTGAGTAGCACAGGATATGTCTATAATTTCCGGGTCTACACTGGTAGGGATTCCACTATTGATCTCTGTTGGAGTTAGTGAGAAAACTGTGCGGGAACATGATACAGGACTCTTTAACAAAGGTCACCATTTGTACCTAGATGACGTCTACACTGGTGTGCAAATGTTGAGGGAACTGTTCAAAGTGGACACTGTTACTCGTGGCACAGTCTGCTATAACGGTATAGGTTATCCAAAGAAGCATGTTTGAAAAAACCTTGAGAGAGGTCAGTGCCTTGCGTAGTGATGATCTGCTAGCTGTGTAATTTGCAGGCAGGAGGGATGTCTACATGCTGACTACCAACCATGATGAAAGTACTTCACACATGACTGTTTGGGGTCCAGTTGCTGAAGTGCGCTAAGCTGTGTGCATTTTGGAAAACAATAGGCACATGGGTGGTGTAGATAGAGTAGAGGTTGGAACAGTACACTGCTGTTTGTAAGGCATAGATTTGGTTTAAGAAGTTGGCTATCCATCTCTTTCATTTAACAACCTTTAATGTTTTTGTTGTGTTTAAGGATTATTCTCCAGAGTCAAAGATTACTTTTGTTCAGTTTCAGGAATCTGTGATAGGCAGCCTTGTAGTGGTACAGGCAATGTTCCTGGAGTTGGAGTGGTGGAGGATATGGCTAGATTGAAAGATTACCACTTTGCTGATCACATTCCTCCAATGCCCAAAAACAAAATCCCTGTAAGTGATATAGAGTCTGTATGCAAAAGGGCATGTAGAAGGAGAGTCGTATGCACTGGTATGATTGTCCTTCCAAACTTGGGCTGTATGTGCCCGGTTGTTTTAAAATGTACCACATGTAAGATAAGTTTTGGATGCATCCTTAAGTGTTGGCTGGTGTTAGTTGGCTAGTGTTAGTTGGTTTGTGTTTTCTGTTTTGTTAAAAAAATGTGATGATGGTGTATATGGACTGGTGTTTGGCTGGTGGTGTGCATGAGCTGGAGCTTGGATGGCGATGTGTGTGAGCTGGCATTTGGCTGGTGATGTGTGAGTAGACTTGCTGCCAATCACCACACTCACTACTAGCCAAATGCTAGTTCACACACTCAGTCAGCTGGTATGATTGCTGTGTCAGGCATGTGGGTGTATGACAGTGATGGGCCCTTAAATGGCCCTGTCTGTTGATGTGAGTGTTATAATGCCCTGGGCAGGAAGCTGGAGGCATGAATGGTCTTGTGTGTGTCAAGTATGAAAGGTGTGTGAATGGACCGTAAAGCGGTTAGTGCCTTGAGGTGGCGTTACAGCTCACAAGCGGTGAATCATTGGTTCAGTTTTTGACCTTTCAATTACTAACAGCGCATTTCATTTTTGTGAAATCTCTTGTTAATAAAATGTATATATTGAGCCATGACTCACCCTTGTGCCAATTCCAATCAATATGTGTGTGAAGATATGCTTGTGCGGTACTAATTGTCTTTTCTGTCTTTCTCTGCCAGGGTTTACAGTGTCTCCACATTGTCTCTTGTTGTGAATGTTGTAATGTGCTGGGCCTGGGGCTCGCTGGGTGAATTATCTTGGGTGTGTCACACATGAAAGCAGTGTAAATGGCCCATAAAGCGGTTGGTACCTTGTTCCGGCTTTACAGCTCACAAGCTCAGAGTCACTGGTTCAGTTTTTTGACCTTTCAATTATTAACAGTGTATTTCAATTTTGTGACATCTCTTGTCAATAAAATTGTATATATTGAACCATCACTCATCCTCTTACTAAATCCATCCAGTATGTATGTGTAAATCTAATGGTGGGTAGCCTCAAGGCTTTTTCATTGCACTCTCAGTTATGAATTCAACACAGAAAAAACCCAGCTTTGCTGTAATCATGCATCGAAGCACACCCCTAACACGCTAGGTGTCTCTGGGGCGACCCAATATTGGAGCATGCCACCAACTAGGTTGGTGGGTGAAGGGTCTTTTTAACAAATCCTAAAGGTGTTTTTCACAACTTGAGTATTTGGGACATCAGAGAAGTAAAATAATTGCTGGCCTGAGCACTTCTTGTCTAGGGAAAATCTACTAGCTCTAGATTTGTTTGAAAACTAGACACCCAGGAGAGTACAAGATGGCGAGCCTCTTGTGGATCCCAACAAGTTTTCATAACCACAATGCCCTTCAAACCTCAAAATGTACAAATATCACACATTTTCCATACTTTCTGTGTCATATTTTTCCAGAAACAGAAATAAACCTCAAATTTCCTATCTCCCAGCATACCCCTCAATCTCCCAATAAAATATTACCTCACTTGTGTGGGTGCCCAAAGCAGAGTCAACCTAAAAATTAATAGAAAAAACTGCACTTAGGAACACACTTTAGTGCCCGCTCAATCTCTATAAGTTTTTGGCCCTTTCCCATCGCAGGCACTTGACCCACCCACACTAGTGAGGTACCATTTTTATCAGGAGACTGAGGGGGAACACTGACTAGTAGGAACTTTGTGGCTCCCCTCAGATTCCAGAACTTTCCATCACAGAAGCGTGGGGAAAATGTGTTTTTTAGACAAATTTTGAGGTTTTGGGTAAAGATAATGTGGTTACACCTTCCTGGATTCCCCTTGGTGTCTAGTTTTTAAAATTGTACAGGTTTTCTCAGTTTCCTAGGTACCGGCTGAGCTTGAGCCCAAAATCCACAGCTAGGCACACTGCAAAAAAACTGTTGTTTTTCAGTGGAAAAATGTGATGTGTCCACGCTGCATTCGGGGCGTTTCCTGTCGGGGCATTAGGCCTACCCATGCAAGTGAGACACCATTTTTATTGGGAGACTTGGGGGAATGCTTGGTGGAAGGATGTTTTGGGCATCCCTCAGATTTTAAAACTTTGCATCACAGAAATGTAAGGAAAATGTTTTTTTAGACAAATTTGTAGGTTTGCAAAGGATTCTGGGTAGAAAAATGTGTTAAGAGCCACACAATTCACTCCATCCTGGATTCCCCCAGAAGTCTAATCTTCAAAGATGTACAGGTTTGCTCAGTTTCCTAGGTACCGGCTGAGCTAAAGCCCAAAATCCACACCTAGGCACACTGCAAAAAAACAGTTGTTTTTCAGTGGAAAAACTTAATGTGTCCCTGTTGCATTTTGGGAAGTTTCCCGTCAGGGCATTAGACCTACCCACACAAGTGAGTCACCATTTTTAATGGGAGACTTGGGGAAATGCTTGGTAGAAGGACGTTTTGGGGTTCCCTGAGATTTTTAAACTTTGCATCACAGAAAAGTAAGGAAAATATTTTTGTAGACAAATTTTGAGGTTTGAAAGGGATTCTAGGTAGAAATCTGTGTTAAGGGCAACACAAATCACCCCATCCTGGATTCCACAGATGTCTAATTTTCAAAAATGTACAGGTTTGCCAGGTTTCCCTAGGTACCGGCTGAGCTACAGATCAAAATCCACAGCTAGGCACTTTGCAAAAAATACGCCAGATTTCAATGGAGAAATGTGATATGTCCATGTTGCGTTTTGGGGCATTTCCTGTTGCAGGCACTCGGCCTATCAACACAAGTGAGGTACTGTTTTTATCGGGCGACCTGGGGAAACACAGAATAGAACAAGTGTTATTGCCAATTGTCTTTCCCTACATTTTTGCCCTCAAAATGTAAGATAGTGTTTAAGAAAGAAGTCGTTTTGAGACATGCCCTGTAATTCGCATGCTAGTATGGAGAGCCCTGAATTCAGAGATGTGCAAATAACCACTGCTTCTAAACTCCTTATTTTGTGCTCATTTAGGAAATACATAGGTTTCTTTGATACCTATGTTTCACGCTTTATATTTTGCCAAATGAATTGCTGTATACCCGGTATACAATGAAAACCCATTGCAGGTTGCAGCTCATTTATTGGCTCTGGGTACATTGAGTTCTTGTTGAACCTACAAAACCTTCATATCCCTGCAACCTGAAGGGTCCAGCAGACATAACAGTATATTGCTTTTAAATTCAATATTTTTTTAATTCAACTGTTCTTGAAGGATCTACACAAATTACCCTTTGCTGGATGCAGAAGTTTGTCTACTTTTCTGAAATGCTTAGCTGTCCGGGATCCATCATTGGTTTCACACCCATTTTTGTCACTAACTAGAAGAAGGCTGAAAGCACAAAAAATAGCAAAAATTTGGTATCTCCCAGTTAAATGCCAAAACTGTGTTTAAAAATATGGTTTTCTGATTCAAGTCTGCCGGTTCCTGAAAGCTGGGACGATGGTGATTTTTTAGCACCGCAAACCCTTTGTGGATGCCATTTGCAGGGAAATAAAAAGATGCTTTGATATGCAGCACTTTTTCCCATTTTTCCCTCAAAAAAACACATTTTAGGTGTATTTTGGCTAACTTCTTGGTCTCCTCCAGGGGAACTCGCAGACTCTGGGGTCCTTTACAATCCCCAGAATGTTGGGAAAAGGGACGCAAAGTTGGCTTATATATCTTATGTGGACAAAAAGTTATGGGGGTCTACGTGCTCAAACTACCCCAGATTGCCCAAAAAGGGCTCAGCACTGGGAAAGGGGGGGGCAGCAACTAAGGGGTTAATAATTTCAGACTTCCACAGCATTATCTGATTTCTCTGCCATAAATTAAATTGTTATGTGGAATGGCCTCAAACTCGGAGACCAGAGACTGCGCCAGCATGAGCATGGCGGCTCTGTGGGAGGCACTTGCACCATGCACTTATATGTAAACATGTTCTATAACGGCGAGGAGGCTGTTGGAACATCTTTCCGGTCGGTGCATAATTCAAATATTGCTGCCAGTGGGGAGGGGATCTTCTGTGATCATCCCAGGTCTTGCATTCATAATTTCCAGCAACTATTACAGTTGGAGGTGATAGAGCGGTCCGTAGTAATAATTTACCTGTGTTCGGACGCTCTTTAGGCCGATGAATCTTTTGACTAAGTGGGAACTCTCTGTACTCTTAATCGACCGATTGCATCAAATCAATAATCAATAACGAACATAAGCAATACCTTGATCGACATAACACTTAACAATTAATCCAGAATACATTTCGACGAACCCTGACCTTTCAGTCAGGAATAACCACACCAGTTTATTCAAAGTTAGTGAATTTTATTTCCCTATATTAACAAAGCTAGCACAATATAAATGTGTCTCAACACCAAATGATAAACATATATGAACATTAATAGCTGTCCATAACGGCGAAACAAGTGTAATCTATGTAGCATTTGAATCACAAGGCATTCAATAATAGCAATGCAAATCACTAGTACGATAATCTGTAGTGAACTAATTGCATACATTCAGTCAGCATAACAAGATCTCAAATTGCATCGTGCGACATATGGAATCCTCGTCTAACCTCAAATTAGCATCTGCATGTGGGACTTCATGCAAAAACAATTTAGCAACATCAATTTAGAAAAAACTCCTAACTAGGGACCTTATCAAAATCAGCAGTTGGTTACCTAAAAGAAACACAATGCAATTTTACAATTTCCTTTCATATTTACCAATTACGATCAGCATACAAGGAAGTCTTCGTCTCACAGGTACCGTTCTTCGGTCAGCATGGGTACCGTTTCTTGATCAGCATGGGACGGGGCATAAGGGGCAGGGGTGGACGGGGCAATTGCCTCACGGCGGCAAGGTAAAACTACTACTTCATGCAAAGGGACAAATCAAAGTTAAAATCTCTAGGGCAAGAATCATTTAAAGTCTCTTTCTCTCGATTAGAGAAAGAATCAAAGTCTCTTTCAAAATGGCGTCGCAGCAAAGTGGGCCATAATAGCTACGAAGTCTGTAAAATGGCGGGTATCGAGCTGGTAATGGCTGTAATGAATCCGATTTCTTCTCGTGCACCTGGTTTTTATAGACAACAGTTCGAATCCAGTAGGGTCTCCATTGGAGGGTTCATAGGTTAGCTTCAAATTGACCAATCAAAAACGACAGTTCTCAAGCTTTTACTTAAGCATACATTATCCTTGGAGATGGGTACGCAAGTTGCAACATTGTCTACCAATTAGCTCACTTTCAGAGCCTCCATTGTCCGCACCTGCAAATCGACCTTGAAGTAAGGAGAAAATATGCCAGGCTGGCACGAAACCTTAAGATAAGCATGTGAACAGTCTCTGTGGAAAAGTACAGCTTCAAGCAAAAATACACATTTATTAGCACAGTGGAAAAATACGAGCACCTAAACCGTGAGACCGGGCAACTAGGCCAAAGCCTCCGCTAAATTCATGCTAAGCTAAAGCATTTCAAACAAGCAAATCGTAGCACACGTTTATGATTATGTCGGATTAGTGCAATTCTAATACACCACGTTATATTAAGCACGCGTATAAATGATGGCAAACTACTCTGAGGGCACATTTTGTCCCCGTACAATCTTTATTAGTTCGGTTAAAGTCACACATGATTATTTCACACTACGTCTACGCTTTAATAAATCAAAACCTTCATTTTCTGCTTCATCAGAGGTCAGTGGTGACGTTGACTTGACTTTTGCGTGCTGTCTTGGCTCTGTAGAAATGTTCCGCATCTAGCCCTGGAGGCCGCATCGCGCTACTACCGTGCACACATGTAGGCGCAGGGCAGAAAAACATATACAACGGAATAAAGTGTCTGCATTAGATAATCTTGAATTGGATTTTCAGAAGTGTTAGTGTCTCGACTGTTATAAATGCCCTTAGAGTTATGTCCAAGTCAATAAACGTAGCTGTTTTATATGCTGCAGGCTTCATCTTTATAAGTCAAAATACATCTTTACGTGGTATACAGACTCCCGTCTCATGTTGCCACAGTCCAAGAGCAAGACATGATTGTTAGGAAGGAAAATCTGAATCGATGTTGAAACTGCTTAATTTTGACTATGAGTTAGTATGCCACTTTAAAAGCAGTTTTACGTATGCACACAACAAGCAGCCCAATTAGTCTAAAAAGTATGTTGGCCTCTGTTCAGAATCAGAGATCATGCTGCACACAAAGTGGAAAGTCTAGGAGAGAATGTGAGGAACTTGTCGCACTTCTTAAAGTCCTTTTATGTAGTCCCTGGTGAAATGGCATAACTTTGAAGTGGGCCCCAGGTGTCATATCACACCTCTGTTTTCATTTCCGCAACGTTTTAGGCATAAGCACTGATTAACGTCCCAACAGTGACTTTAACAAGGTAATTAATAGTAGAGATGCAGTACCTATTCACATTTCACGTCTTACTTCTGGCATTTTCTAAAAGTGTTTGCTTTTTCCAGCTGCTAGGTTTCAACATTTTTATTTCATGCAACACATGCCTTTTGTATAGTGATGACGCTGAAATGAAGGTTTTACATTTATTAGCGCATAAACGTAGTGCTGCAATAATCAAGTGTGACTTTAATCGAACTAAATAAGATTGTACGGGGACAAATGTGCCCTCAGAGTAGTTTGCCAACATTTATAAGCGTGCTTTATATAACGTGATGTATTAGAATTGTACTAGTTTGACATAATCGTAAACGTGTGCCATGATTTGCTTGTTAGAAATGCTTTAGCTTAGCATAACTTTAGTGGAGGCTTTGGCCTAGTTGCCTTGTCTCACGGTTTAGATGCTCGTATTTTTCCAATGTGCTAATGAAACGTGTATTCTTGCTTGAAGCTGTACTTTTCCAGTGAGATCGGTTCACATGCTTATCTTTAAGGTTTCGTGCCAGCCTGGCATCTTCTTCTTTGCTCCAAGGTCAATCTGCAGGTGCAGACAATGGACGCTCTGAAAGTGAGTTAATTGGTAAAATATGTTGCAACTTACGTTCCCGACTCCAAGGATAATGTATGCCTAGGTAGAAGCTTGAGAACTGTTGTTTTTGATTGGACAATTTGAAGCCAACCTATGAACCCTCCAATGGAAGACCCTACTGGATTTGAACTGTTGTCTATTTAAACCAGGTGCACGAGAGGAAATCGGACATTACAGTCCATATACCCGCCATTTTGCAGGACATTGCAGATATTATGGCCCATCTTGCTGCGACGCCATTTTGAGAAACTTTGATGCTTTCTCTAATCGAGAGAAAGAGACTTTAAGTAATTCTCGCCCTAGAGACTTTAACTTTGATTTGCCCCTTTGCATGAAGTAGTAGTTTTATCTTGCCGCCGTGAGGCAATTGCCCCGTCCACCCTGCCCCTTTGCCCCCGTCCCATGCTGATCGAAACCGGTACCTGTGAGACGAAGACTTCCTTGAATGCTGATTGAATTTGGTAAATATGAAAGGAAATTGTACAATTGCATTGTGTTTTCTTTTTAGGTAACCAACTGCTGATTTTTGATAAGAGCCTTAGTTAGGAGTTTTCTAAATTAATGTTGCTAAATTGTTTTGCATGAAGTCCCACATGCCGATGCTAATTTGAGGTTAGATGAGGATTCATTTGATGCACGATGCAATTTGAGACCTTGTTATGCTGACTAAATGTATGCAATTAGCCCATTACAGATTGTAGTTTTAGTGGTTTGTGTTGCTATTATCGAAGGTATTGTTATTCAAATGCTGCATAGATTGCATCTTTTTCGTCGTTATGGACAGCTATTAATGTTCATTTACATATATCATTTGGTGTTGAGACACATCTACATTGTGCTAGCTTTGTTAATATAGGGAAATAAATTCATTAACTTTGCATAAACTGGTGTGGTTATTCATGACCGAAAGGTCATGGTTTCGCCGAAATGTATTCTGGATTAATTGTGAAGTGTTATGTTGATCAGGGCATTGCTTATGTTCGTTATTGATTATTGATTGTTGATTTTGATTGATTACTCCTGGGTAAAGAGAGTCCCACTTGGTCAAAAGATTCATCGACCCAAGAGTGTCCAAATACAGGTAAATTATTAGGCTGGAACGCTCTATCAGTAGATGGTAGCAGAGGACGGTTTCGCCCTTTTGGGACCCCTCACTCTTAAAGTACATGGTGTTGAATTAACGGTTACGCCCTTTGAGACCCCACTCGAGAAGTTGAATTAGATTTTCTTGGATAAAACAGATTGAGAGAATGATGATGGGCTAAGTCCCCGCGACTTTCCCGGGATCTCGGAGCTTGCGAATGGAGAGAATGGAGGTGTGGAATCGGCGTTGGTGGTACTAGTGACGGTATGAGTGAAGTTAGGGTTTTGTGCTTGCACAGCTTATTGCCGCAGATTGTGTGAAAAGGTTGCGAGGATTTTAGAGAATAGCGGAGGTGCGACTCCGAGTGTAGGAGTAGAGAAGTCGTCGAACTTCATAGAGAATAGCGGAGCTGCGACTCCGAGTGTGAGAGTAGGGAAGTCGTCGAACTTCATGTGCATGTGGCTCTTTGTGCAGAAAAAGGTCCACGTGGTTGTTGTTGTTGAGACGGGCCCTGCGAGGTCAAGAGACTCCGGAGTATGTTGAAAAGTGTATGAGACACTTGTTATATGTTGTGGTCTGCTCGGTTTAATAGGTTGATCGGGCGTGGTCAACGAGTCGGTACGTGTGTTAAGGGAGTGAAAGAAAACTTCGACTTCGGGCTTTGACAAATTCTAAGTGCACTAGAATAGATCATTGACAAGTTGAGAGCAGAGTCTGCGGGTCAGATTTGCTTGCGAAAGTGGGGACCGAGAAAGATGGAATAACTGCCGAGGCCAGTGAAAAATCCCTAAGGTCCTGAAGCGATTGTGTTACCCTTCCTGTAGTAAACCGACAGATCTGTTTTATTATTATTTGGTTGCTCGCGATACATGCTAGAAGTTGTTACGAGGGGAGCTGAGTGAAGGAGGACAAGCCGCGAGGCTTTGTCAGCCGCAGTGTGTGTGAGTGTGACGTCACTAGGAGCCGCGCTGGGATAGGTTGGTTGCAGAGAAGGGTCGCGCACGGATTGGACGCAGTCCGTGAGGCTCGATTGGAAGGGGAAAGGCAAGCGAAGAGTATTCCGGGAATTAAAGTCACCTATTGATTACATATTTTGTGAAACAAAAGACGAGAAAATGACATTTTTTAAAGCATTAAAGAGTGCGATGAAGGGGGAGTCTTACATTAAAGCGAGCGTAGGAGAGGAGACGCCACCCGAGGGTACACCAGCTTACATTGTAATGGAGGAAAAGGGGGTAGCTCCGTGTCTTTGGCTAAAGCAATGGCACAAGCTGACAGAGAAACATGGGAGCGTAGCGTTCCCGATCCATGGGACATTCAATATAAGGATCCTAGAGAATTTGAGATTCGCGATGTACGATATGAAGGTACCTCCAAGGCCAGCACAGTTTGAGGCTCTAGCGATTTGGGAACTAATGGCTAGACAGCAACAGCAAAAGAAGTTTGAGACCAGGATAAGAAAGGTAGAAAAGACACTAGCGGACGCTAGGTGGGATAATTCACAGAAGGTGTGGAGGTCAGATATATTGCAGGGGATAAAATTGTTTCCAGCAATTGCTAAGGACGAAGAGGCGACAGGCAAGAAAGCTACCTGTAAGACAAACAGGAGGTGTTCCAAAGATAGAGAAGATGAGTCAGATGATGAGGAGTTCATCATGCAATTGCTGAACGACCGTCCACCACCTTATGCAGAGAGTGGACAAGGTCCAAGTACCAGTTCTGCCCCTCCGGCACTGGTACAGAGTAATGAAACTCCGAATTCAGAAACGCCATCGGGATATAAGGACCCGAATTTACTGTTCACCCCGCAGATACCGCAGGTTAGGAGAATATACCCAGATGTGCCTATGTTGAAACCAGCAGAAAATTATCAGCCGCAGGTCCCAAGGTACTACAGCAGTGACAACGGTATGGGAATGATTCTAGATCCAACCGTAATGGGAGTACAGAATGGTCACAACCCAACATTGGCACAAGCTGAATCAACCCAGTTTTTGATGCCTCAAAAGCAGATGCAGGGGGGGACGGCACATGCTCAGATGACGGGGAGTCAGACGGGCATGCCAGCAATGATGACCCATAGTGTGGGAATGAACATGCCTCAGAACATGGGGAATGGACAGAACCCAGATGCGATATCCCTACCCATTACTGTAGGTCCTCCGGTACCTTTGTACGTTCAGCCTAACTCAGGTATGAGCGGTCAGGGATCAATGGTGCAGAATGGGACGGAAAGGAGGTGCATAGAAAACACTCCAGAGATAACTCCGATAGCGGTTCAGCCAACTGGATCTGGGTCCTTGATGGAGTTTAGTCCCATATGTGCTCAGTCAACAGTGGTGAGGTCGAGTCCCCCACTGATAATACCGCTATCATCGAACACTGAAAAATTGGCGCAGCCATCAATGGCAGTCGATGTGAATGCTACGCTGATGGGGTTGAATGCGCAACAGCTAACACAGTGGTTCAACAGTCTGAATTCCACACAAAGCTCAACAAGTGGGAAGGGAGAAGACTACCTGAATAGGGTAAGGTTGAGCATGGAAGCAGAAGAGTTGGTGGAAGGGACTATGGGTGTGAATAGGCTAGAGTCCTACTCGGAAGAAGAGCTGAGGTATCTATGTCCCAGGATTACGAGAGAAGTGAACAAGGTACACAGAAGGTTGCAAGAAATAGCTGACAAAAACGGGGTTGAGATAGACAAGACAAAGCACTTGAGCAGGAGCTATAGATTGGATTTCGGGACCACAGACTTTGAACACATGAGGTCAGCAGGCATGAAGACGCACCTTAGAGAATTGCTGCAGAGTGCACAAGTGTGGAGGTGCTTAGACAAATGGGAAAGCAGGTGGGCGAAGAAAAAGGAAAAGAAGAAAGACAGTGTCCCAGAGCACAAGGAGAAAAGACCACAGAGTAGTGATGCAGTAACCATGTTACCAATGAGGGAGACAGCAGGGGGAAAATTAATACATGTACCATGGCACAGAAGCGACATTCAGTCTTTTACGGATGATTTTCCCAAATTGAGAGAGAAACCCATTGAATGGTATCAACAGACTGATAGGTTTGTGAAGCTTGCAAAATGTCTTTGGGAAGACCTGAACACCCTCTTTGAGATTGTGGTTCCGGCAGATTTGTGGGAAGAATGCAAAAGGGCTGTAGGTTGGCCGACAAGTGAACCAGAGAGAGACAGGGATACGGGTGCACCATCACCTATGGTGATGAGCTTGTACTATAAGGTGATTGAGCATTTGAAGACGAAGGTTGCCGTGAAAAATGTGGATTGGCAGAAGATTGATCGAACTGCCCAAGAGGCTAAAGAGTCGATTCATGGTTACTATGAGAGGTTGTTGAAGGCGTTCAAGAACTACAGTGGCACGGAAACAATAGAGGCGAAGGACATGCTTCATTTTGTGTTTAGATTTGTGGAAGGGCTGAGGCCAGAGATAAGTCAGATGATAAAGACGCATTTGATTTGTTGGCAGTCGAAACCTATTGATGAAGTGTTGAATTATGCGAAATACTGTAGTGACGAGATTGAGGTGAAACAGAAAAGGTTGAAAGAGAGGGTGATGATGATGCAGCTTAAAGCAGCTCAGACAGGTTTGCAAGGGTTGCAAGGGTTCCAACAGCAGATACCGCAGCCGCAGCCGCAGCCGCAGGGAAATATGGTGTTTCAGCCACAGGCGAGAGGCAGAGGCAGAGGAGGTTTCGGGAGTAATGGTCCGGATTTGAACACTGTTGTGACTCCGAATGGTATGCAGGCAATGAAAAGGGTGATGCCGTGTCACGCGTGCGGAATTGTCGGACATTGGAAACGCGAGTGCCCGATGATGGTGCAGGAAGGTGCAGGTGTTGGTCAGCAAAACAATGATGTCAATGCATTCCAGACAATGACGGGACCGAAAATGAGAGGTCCAAATCCAAATTTTCAGACCATAAACCAGCTGCAGGGATTACAGCCCATGCAACCGCAGCAGATGCAGATGCCTCGTATGCAAATGACGCAAATGCAGCCAATGCAACAGCAGTTACCCATGGTACCTAATCAGCAAATGCAAATACCCTTGGCACCAATGAGTCAGCAGCAAGTGATGGTTCCTCCACAGGTCTCGAGTCAGGTGATGAGTACAAACGGCACAGTACAACAGTTCCCATTACACAGTGAGAATGGAATAAACGATGTATGGGAGAGTGAAAGTTCAGATGAGGAGGGAAATTGTGTGCTTGCAGCATCCTTGGAAGTTGATCAAAAGGGTCCATATGTGGAGGGAAAAGTTATGGGTCATCGTGTTTCATTCTTGGTTGACACAGGAGCCACACGTTCAACTGTTAGGAGCATTGAAGTACCAAATTTGCCCCTCTCAGGGAGAACAGTTCAAGTGGTGGGAGTAGCAAACAGGTACCTGACGAACCCAATCACAGATCCAGTACCAATCAGCATTGGTAACTACCAAGGGTTACATAATTTTGTGGTATGTGACTCAAGCCCAATAGCACTGTTAGGGAGAGACCTATTGTGCAAATTGGGATGTTCGATTATGTGTTCGTACGATGGAATTAGAATTCAGACGAGCAGTGATGGGTAAGAAGAGGACAGTGTAGAAGGGGACGAGATGGAAGTTGTCGATGAAAAATATCCTCTGATTAACCTTCTTCCGATGTTAACTGAAGAAGATATTCCAGCTGAATTACGGGAAACAGTCGGAAAAGAAGTGTGGGATATGACAGGAAAGGAGGTGGGATTGGTGAAAGGAGTGGAACCAGTGAAAGTGACAGTAAAACCCAATGTAACCTTTCCCCAGACCCCACAATACCACATGGCACAAGATACCCTCATGAAAGTCGCCCAACTAATTGACGAGTTCGTAAAACAGGGAGTACTGAAAGAAGTGTTGAGCAGTCCATGTAATTCACCAATCATGGGACTAATAAAGCCGAGTGGAAAGGTCCGAATAGTACAGGACTTGAGGAAAATAAATGACATCATAGTTAAATGCTGCCCTGTAGTACCGAATCCAGCTGTGATAATGTTCCAAGTCCCTTGCGATGCCGAGTGGTTCTCAGTCATCGACTTGTCACAAGCATTCTTTTCAGTGCCTCTTCATGAGGACAGCCAATTTCTCTTTTGTTTCAAATTCTTGGACAGAGTTTACAGTTGGTGTCGAATTCCTCAAGGGTTTTCTGAGTCACCGTCAATTTTCAATCAGATTCTAAAGAAAGACTTGGAAGCGTTAGAATTGCCATTCGAGTCAACCCTAGTACAGTACATTGATGACTTACTGATTGCGTCTAAGACAGAAAGTGGCTGCACAGCCGACACCATTGCTCTACTGAACCACTTGGGAAGGAATGGACACAAGGTGTCACCTTCAAAGTTGCAGTTCTGTCAGAAGAAAGTGAAATACTTGGGTCATCAAATAGAGAAAGGGTCACGGAGGATAATGAAGGAAAGAATAACAAGTGTACTTCAAATGAGTCCACCAAAGACAAGGAGGGAGGTGAGGAAGTTTTTGGGGATGGTGAGCTACTGTCGCCAGTGGATTCCCAACTTCTCAACTCTAGCAAAGCCTTTACTGAAACTGACCCAGAAGGATGCATTGGATGAAATTGAGCTGAAAGGAGATGAGATGGATGCTTTTATTGAATTGAAAGAATGCATGTGTAGGGCTCCAGCTTTAGGTATGCCTGATTACACAAAGCCTTTCACATTGTTTTGTCATGAACGTGATGCATGTTCTTTGTCTGTCTTGACCCAAGCCCATGGTGGCATAAACAGACCAGTAGCGTATTTTTCAGCTACTTTGGATCCGGTCGCAGCAGCACTGCCTGGGTGTTTGCTCGCCGTAGCAGCAGTTGGTATCAGCCTCACTCAGAGTGAAGGAATAGTGATGGGACATCCATTAACAGTCATGGTCCCTTACTCAGTTGAGATACTTTTGACCCGCTCCCGAACACAACACATGACTGGAGCAAGACTCACAAGGTATGAAACAATAATTCTGGGCTCACCGAATGTGCAGCTGAAAAGGTGCACTACGTTGAATCCAGCAACCTTGCTTCCCGGTGAAAATGCTGAAATTGAGAACGCTGAAGACGTCGAGCATGACTGTCTTCAGGTGACTGAATTTTGCACAAAACCCCGACCTGACATTAAGGATACTAAGCTTGATGAAAATGACCAAATTGTCTTTGTTGATGGGTCATGTTTAAGAGATGCATTGGGAATATTGAAAGCAGGATATGCTGTATGTACTGTAACAGGTGTCTTGGAAGCGTCCTGGCTTCAAGGAGTCTATTCTGCACAAGTAGCAGAGCTTGTAGCCCTTACAAGAGCATGCCAACTGTCTGCATTGATGAAGGTTACCATTTACACTGATAGTCAGTACGGGTTTGGAATTGTGCACGACTTTGGGCAACTATGGTCACAGAGAGGTTTCCTGACTTCTTCAGGGTCCCCAGTGAAAAACGGGGAGAGAATAAGGGAATTGTTACACGCCATTCAAATGCCAGCCGAAATTGCAGTGGTAAAGTGTAGTGCTCATACAAAAGGACAGGACTATGTTTCCTTGGGAAATGCGTATGCGGATCAAGTCGCAAGGTTTTGTGACTTGAACTGTATATTGCTCAGGGATGAATGGAATTCGATAAGCGAGCCAGAGCTCGAACCAGCTGAAGCATTTGCCTTGAAGGTCGTGGATACAATGGATGAACTAAAAGCATTACAGAATAGCGTCAAGGAGGATGAAAGAGCTTCCTGGATTAAGTCACAATGTACACAGAGACCAGATGAGTTATGGGTTTCAAATGAGGGAAAATATGTTTTACCAAATTGTCTCTTATCGCAGCTAGCGCGGTTCTATCATGGGCAGGCTCACCTAGGGAGGGATGCCATGATAAGATTGTTCAAAACTGATTGGTTTAACCCCAGATTCCGTCAAGCTGCAGAAGCAGTTTGCCATCGTTGTGTCATTTGTCAGCAGATGAACCCAGGAAAGGGAACAGTTGTGAACGCGAGCCACATTGGCAGGGCGAGTGGCCCGTTCAGCAGAATGCAGATGGACTTTATTGAGATGCCTGTGCATGGAGGTCTGAAGAATGTGTTGGTGATTGTGTGCATTTTTAGTCACTGGATTGAAGCATACCCCACACGTAGAAATGACAGCCTTACAGTTGCAAAACTATTGTTGAGGGAGTTGATACCACGTTTTGGATTCCCGATCTCTTTAGAATCAGATAGGGGAAGTCACTTCAATAACGAGGTGATAAAGTTACTTTGCGAAGCGCTGAACATTGAGCAAAAACTGCATTGTAGCTATCGCCCTGAAGCATCAGGACTGGTGGAGCAAATGAATGGTACACTGAAATCAAGAATGGCGAAAATATGTGCATCGACAAATTTGAAATGGCCTGACGCATTGCCTTTGGTGTTAATGTCAATGAGAAACACCCCTGACAGAAAGACTGGACTGTCCCCGCACGAAATTCTCATGGGCAGGGCCATGAGACTTCCTGCAGTTCCAGCAAACGCGCTTTTGAATATTACAGATGATATGGTGTTAGACTACTGCAAAGGTCTGGCTGACGTGGTTCGCTCTTTCTCTCACCAGGTGGAAGCAACCACCTTGCCACCGATCCAAGGTCCAGGACACACACTGAAAGCAGGTGACTGGGTCGTGATAAAGAAGCACGTGAGGAAGTCGTGTCTGGAACCCCGTTGGAAAGGCCCTTTCCAAGTGATCCTGACAACCACTACCGCTGTGAAGTGTGCGGGGGTTCCCAACTGGATTCACGCCAGTCACACAAAGAAAGTGTTGTGTCCCACCGATGAGGAAGTTGAAGCGCTGAAACTGCCAGTACCTGACAACAAAGTGCCGAGCGCTGAGGCAGAGCAAAACAGAACTAGAAGCGAACAGGCAGAAATAGAGGAGAGAGAAATATTCTCTGAGGACGAAGCAACAGACTCACTTGGGGAAGACCAAGGAGAAACCTCAGACAGCGACGAAGCAGCTGAGGGTGACAAAGAGCCTGAAGCAGCTGAAGGTAACAAAGAGCCTGAAGCAGCTGAAGGTAACAAAGAGCCTGAAGTAGCTGAAAGTGACACAGAGCCTGAAGAAAGTAACGGTGACAAAGGTCTCGAAAGAAGTGAAGAAGCAGGAGAGCCTGATCAGAGGAGGGCTTTCCCAGAAGCAGACGGTACAGAAAAAGAAAAGCAAAACCTGATTGACTCCCCAGAAGGAGGGGACAAGGCAGAACAGAACGAAACTGTTCAAACTTCTTCAGAAGAGATCGCAGGTCCCTCAAGTGGACACAGTGCAAAGAAAAGACCAAGTATATCACCAGTAAAAGTAAGAACTAGAGAAAAGTTGAACGACAGTGAAGGGCCAAGAGTGAAAGAGAAAAGAAAGGAAGTGTCTGTCGTGACACCGACATCAAGTGAAGGAAAAGACTTGGCCAAAGAGGAAAGTACCAGTGAGGCAGAGTCAAAGAGAGATGCAAAATTGAAGAGGAAAAGGATACCGAACAGGAGATATTCCGGTCCTGAATGGGCATATGTAGTCCATGACGATTGGACTGACGAATTTGTATCTCTTAGCCTCGAGAACGAAGAAGAAGAGATACCAATAGAAAAGAAAAGTTTTATGGACACTGTTGATTGAAAAGCTGGTAAATGACATTGCTTGCTATAATCTAACGTGATACAACCAGCTGAGACATTGCTAAACCGGATGAGACATTTGCTAACCTGATAAGACTTTTGAAAACCTGATTGACTCTTAAACACGATTTGAGACAACGTTGCCAACTGAAAAAAAAAAAAAAAAAAAAAAAGAGAGAGTGAGTTATTGAACTTTGAAAAAAAAAACAAAAAAAAAAAAAACTGAGTTATTGCCGAATTGAGACTGAGTTATTGCCGAATTGAGACTGAGTCATTGCCGAATTGAGACAAATGCTGCTAACCGATAAGTGACTTGGCTCCTGAAGAAAACTGTGTGAACATTGCGCTCGTTCAGCTTTGTAACTGAATTGCTAAATCGTTTCTTTTATAGGTGCTTCTAGCTCTCTGATTCTATACAGATCATGACACAAAACAGTAGAATGAAATATTGTAAATATGCGTGTATAGGCTTGGTAATTGCATGTGTACTAATAATAATGGCAGTAGTGCTTGGAATGCATGGTAAGGGTGAGAATGAGAAAATTTATGCTTCTACTTTTGCTCCTGTTACTGTCACTGAACTAACCGCACTGAAAAGACTAGAATTAGATGAGAGACACTTGCATGATAAAAAGGAGGTTTCGTATAATGTTTTCTATCGCTTGCTAACAGAATATGTTGAGACTATGGATGCGAAAGATTGTTATGTGTGTACACAGATACCGACATCGGTAACGGAAGGGGTGACTTATCATCACATGCCTCTTACATATGGGATTACATGTAGTATATTAACTTCTAGATTTTATGGTCAAACCAACATACAGTATTTTTACTCAAATTATGATGTTACCTTTGCATATGTTCCTATAATCACGCAGCTAAGCCAGATTGCTAAAGATTGGGATGCTAAAATAATGAGGGAATTTTTCGAGCCAATGCAACCTTTTGAAACAGCTCACGCTCATAGGGAGAATCTTACCTGCTCCCTCTCTGCAGTAGAAATAAGCTTTTTAGATCGCACAGATGATAGAAGGGCACACATGAATGCGAAATTAGAAAAGGAACTACATAAGAGGACTTCAGTAGATAATTATGCTTTTGCCGCAATAAGAACACAAGGGAGAATAGCTTTAGATGCTTGGCATGTAGGGAAATTTTGTATATATCGAGGTGAATCTTATTATGACAACATTTTTGTAGGAGCGAGTGAGTGTAAACATACATTTATCTTTAAGGCCAAATGGACATTCATGCTGAACGGACTTGACCCTGTCATACCAGGTGTATATTACATTTGTGGGCATAATGCCTATTATCGTCTTCCAAAGGGATGGTGGGGGAGATGTTATTTGGGTATAGTGTTCCCAAAGGTTTATCAACTGGATGACCTATCGATGATTCCAAAGACATCTGGATCCCATCGTATCCAGAAAAGAGAGACCGCAGCTGCTGTGGTAGGAGATATATTTGGAGCCATGATTCCTTCATTGGGAGTTGTGTTGAATTCCATCAAAATAAGAAAGTTGTCTACTATAGTGGATAACATGTTGACAAGGTTTTCAGGTGCTATAATCCTGATGGATGCTGAACTTGCAGCGGAAAGAGCTATGACTCTTCAAAATAGGCTTGCCCTAGACATTCTTTTAGCAAAGGATGGCGGCGTTTGCAAAATGCTTGGTGCGCGACACTGTTGCACGTATATACCAGACAATAGTGTGAAGATTAAAACAATGCTTGCTAATCTAACAAAGGAGAGTGCAGATTTGAAGGAATTGAAAGAACCAGGAGTTTGGGAGAAGGTTGGAAAGGGAATTGCGTCAGTGGGAAATTGGCTTGGTGGCATTTGGAATGGAATATTATTAAAAATAATACAGGGAATTCTAATAGTTCTAATTTGCATATTTGGAATTTGGGGAATAAAAAGAGGAATATTAATGATCATGGAAAGAATTAAAAGAAGGAAGGAAGAGAAAATGATGAAAAGAATGGCAGAAGAATACAAAGCAAGAACAAGGGGAACTAAAAGGCAGAGGGAACTGACAGAATTTTAATGGAATAAAATTTGTGGGATTAGTTTTGTGTGATGACAAGTAGTCATCAGAGGAGGGATTGATGACGCTGAAATGAAGGTTTTACATTTATTAGCGCATAAACGTAGTGCTGCAATAATCAAGTGTGACTTTAATCGAACTAAATAAGATTGTACGGGGACAAATGTGCCCTCAGAGTAGTTTGCCAACGTTTATAAGCGTGCTTTATATAACGTGATGTATTAGAATTGTACTAGTTTGACATAATCGTAAACGTGTGCCATGATTTGCTTGTTAGAAATGCTTTAGCTTAGCATAACTTTAGTGGAGGCTTTGGCCTAGTTGCCTTGTCTCACGGTTTAGATGCTCGTATTTTTCCAATGTGCTAATGAAACGTGTATTCTTGCTTGAAGCTGTACTTTTCCAGTGAGATCGGTTCACATGCTTATCTTTAAGGTTTCGTGCCAGCCTGGCATCTTCTTCTTTGCTCCAAGGTCAATCTGCAGGTGCAGACAATGGACGCTCTGAAAGTGAGTTAATTGGTAAAATATGTTGCAACTTACGTTCCCGACTCCAAGGATAATGTATGCCTAGGTAGAAGCTTGAGAACTGTTGTTTTTGATTGGACAATTTGAAGCCAACCTATGAACCCTCCAATGGAAGACCCTACTGGATTTGAACTGTTGTCTATTTAAACCAGGTGCACGAGAGGAAATCGGACATTACAGCCCATATACCCGCCATTTTGCAGGACATTGCAGATATTATGGCCCATCTTGCTGCGACGCCATTTTGAGAAAATTTGATGCTTTCTCTAATCGAGAGAAAGAGACTTTAAGTAATTCTCGCCCTAGAGACTTTAACTTTGATTTGCCCCTTTGCATGAAGTAGTAGTTTTATCTTGCCGCCGTGAGGCAATTGCCCCGTCCACCCTGCCCCTTTGCCCCCGTCCCATGCTGATCGAAACCGGTACCTGTGAGACAAAGACTTCCTTGAATGCTGATTGAATTTGGTAAATATGAAAGGAAATTGTACAATTGCATTGTGTTTTCTTTTTAGGTAACCAACTGCTGATTTTTGATAAGAGCCTTAGTTAGGAGTTTTCTAAATAAAATGTTGCTAAATTGTTTTGCATGAAGTCCCACATGCCGATGCTAATTTGAGGTTAGATGAGGACTCATTTGATGCACGATGCAATTTGAGACCTTGTTATGCTGACTAAATGTATGCAATTAGCCCATTACAGATCGTAGTTTTAGTGGTTTGTGTTGCTATTATCGAAGGTATTGTTATTCAAATGCTGCATAGATTGCATCTTTTTCGTCGTTATGGACAGCTATTAATGTTCATTTACATATATCATTTGGTGTTGAGACACATCTACATTGTGCTAGCTTTGTTAATATAGGGAAATAAATTCATTAACTTTGCATAAACTGGTGTGGTTATTCATGACCGAAAGGTCATGGTTTCGCCGAAATGTATTCTGGATTAATTGTGAAGTGTTATGTTGATCAGGGCATTGCTTATGTTCGTTATTGATTATAGATTGTTGATTTTGATTGATTACTCCTGGGTAAAGAGAGTCCCACTTGGTCAAAAGATTCATCGACCCAAGAGTGTCCAAATACAGGTAAATTATTAGGCTGGAACGCTCTATCAATAGTGCATACTTTAGGCTGAGTCCTCTTCAGATGTTTGGGTGTTAGTTATGAAGCAGGATGAACACAATTCAAATTTGTCATTTTGCCTTCGTTTGGATCAAAACGGTGCCCAGGCTACATGGGCAACCATCCCTTTGCTTCTCTGCAGAGTGCACAAACTGATGGTCATGTATGAGCCAATTGCAAATGTGGAAAAGTGTGTGCAGGAGTTTTACAACTGTAGACATATGTACAACACCAAAGAAAAAGAAAACAGTGTGCCAACAGCTGAGTGAGTGGGGTGTCTTCATGGAGTAGTGGAAGAGATCAAAGTAAGTACCTACAGAAAGAGAGAGTGAAAGGACACAGCTGAAGAGGAAAGAGATAGTGTATGAGAAATAGAGATGAACGATTTCAAAAGTATGTGGGAAGAAAAAAGGCCACAAGTGTCTAATAGAATGAGAAACTGAAGATGAAAGTGGTGTTCTTGGGAGAATGGTAATGACCAAGGCAATCTGAAGACCACTACACCTCCCACAGTCATTAATAATGTTTAATTCACAGTACGTTTGTTCAGAATTGAAACAATTTCACAGGAATCGTTAGTTATTATTTTGATGCTGTTAACCAACCATCGGCTACTTGTTTTAGGTCTATTGTTGTCTTATATGTCTGAGTGCAATGACAACAAACTCACAGAGAACCCCCCAAATCATGGAGAGGCCACTCGCTGTATGAAATGAGGATTTTTAGCTCACATATTGTAAGCCATGCCTTTAAATACAGGGGCCATGCCGACTGGAAAGGATCCCTGGTTAGGCTTTTTTGGCAAAGCCCCTTTTAGATGCACCTTCTCCACCTTTATAATCCCAGTCATCTGATTAAGGCTTATTGTACGGTGCAGCTGCAGGTGTAGGAGAATTGAGGGGACTATACATTGTGGTGTAACATTACGAGGTAACTAAGTCTGTTGTTTTCTCTTGGACACGAATAAGGGAGTGGGTTGGAGGGCCACAGAACACTCACGATAATCCAGCCCAGCCCACCACACTAGTTAATCCCAAAGACTACTGCGAGTTCATCTGGTAGTCGGATCATGCTAATTTGGACCCCCATTGTGGGAAGGCTAGTTTCTTGGTGCATGCCAGAGTAAGGGTATGGTGCATACACTCTCTTTGTCTTTTCTCCTCTCCAGATTCTTTGTGCAGAGCATACAGCAGGATGCACTGGACCCCCCAACTATTTAAAAAAAAAAACATGTTTTATCAAGGGAGCTTGATGAGAATGCATCCTTTTATTTTACAAAGAGGTTGAAGTGCTTAGGCTTAACAAAGGCTTTCCAGTGCAGAGTCTGAGTCATTGGGATTATGGTGCAATTGGGGATCTACAGTCCCTCTCTCTTTCTACTCACCCAGGACAGCACCGAGCGCCTGCAGGGAAGTATTGTACCTGTCCTGTTCTACGAAATCTGTGAAATGTCTGACTCACGCAGGGCAGTGTTTTGCATCAAAACGCATTTATTTCTTCACAGCCCAGAAAATTAGTGAGTGCTTAAAGACCTTAATAAACATGTATTGATTTTATCAGGGAATCAGCTTCAGTAAGATGATGTTTGTGCACATTCACTACTAGCCTTTGTTTTGATGGTAAATGCTGGAAAGGTATTTGTAGCATTATATCCCTTGGAGTACCTCACGCTGGTTAACTAATCCAGCTTTTCCTATGGACCCTCTCAGAAGTATTCCCTATTGAACATTTTGGTACACTGCTGCCCTCCTTCTGCAAGGTGGTTGAGAGAATAGGTGTGTCTGCCTCAGATAAAGGGCATGCTCATCCCTTTCAAACCCACTACTGAACACCTCAAACAACATAATTCATGTCTGGGGAAAATACAAGTCCCAATCTCCAAACAAAGTACACATGCCCCTAAATTTCATTTTACAAAAAGGGCCCAGAAGTGCAAAAATATTAGATGCGCAGATCTTGAGGTGTGTGATCTTATAGCACTCTATCTCACCCTCTCTTTCCATTTCCCCATTTTAGACTTTTTCCTTCTTCATTATCTGCTCCCTGAGGTGATGCTTACATTACCTTATCGCTGGCTTTGTCTCACATTTCTCCTTTCCTCTCGCTTATTCTTGCTCCTTAATTATCAAAATATTTATGAAGTGGAGGAGGTAACATCTTGAATCGAATATACAAAGTGCCAGGAAGCAATTTTCCCTTACGACCTTTGATGCCCAGGGTGTGCCAATACTCCCATCACCAATAGTTCCAGCTCCACTGCGCTCATAACATTGATATTTGCACAGTCCACTTCTGCCACTGGTATGTGCCTTGCAATGTTCGGAAGGAATACTTCTACACTGCTCTAGGATATTGTTTAGACTTCAAGGTGGTGGGTTTGAACAGGGTTGTTACGTGGGCAACCGCAGAGTGAACCTTTGTTTGAGTTCTTTGTCAGATAGCCCTATTATGAATTGGCTGGGCTAGAATGATTTTTGCCTGCATAGAAGGAGATACCATGTTGAAGAAACCTGTGTTGACCATGTACCCTCACCTGAGGAGCTCTTTTGCATAGCTGAAATGTGTTTTTAATGGCTTTAAGTTCGGCAATTTGCTAACTTCTTCTTTGTATGTTTCTTAAAATTATAGCATTCATGGAGCAGCCATACAACTACACTGTTTATGGAGATAGTTTGGACTGCCTCGTGGTCATATGTTGTGTCTATTTGTGTCCTCTTCATAAGCTGCCTGGCCTGTGCTACTACCTCATTGGATCCTGTGTTCCAGGCATCTGTGAGATAACTGAACGTTTTGAAGAAAAACAAACTGTTTTTATGCTTTACTACTAGAGAAAGCATGGGTCCCATAGAAGTTTGATTCTGCTTTTTGTATTTTTGCTTGTGAGCAATAACTGGTTTTATCAAGGTTGGCATTTGTTGCTTCATAATTCCGTATTATATATTTTTGTTGAACCCCAGGCACATTGGCATATACAGCACTAAAGGGTTTGTTTTAATAAAAAGTATAACAAAATATAATTAACAAAGCCTCTGTTTAAAGATTGCCTAGTGCAAATGGAGAGCAGACTCTTAGGCAGAGGTTTGTAGGGCCAATTTAAAAACTTAACCTTCTTTGGATTAAAAAACAACTGTCTCTGAGAAAAAGGTTAACCATAGCACACTACACTCGTTACTCTCATTGTTTTTCTGTTTTACAGTCCATACCTGCTTTCTGTTTCACTCAATCAATTCCATTCCTGATTTGAATCAGAGACATCCAATGTTTTAAGCACTTTAGCTTTCTGCAGCTTTGAAAATCATGCAGTTCAATGGAAAATTGAATCTTTCTCTATATATATATGTATATAACCGTAGTCAGTTCCTACTTTTCTTCCTGACTTCACCACACGAAATTGGTGCTATATATATATATATAGACTTTATAGGTAATTATAGGTAGGACCATGTTTCCATAGATAAAAAACGTTTTTGACTTGCCTATATCTTTGGCGCACTTGGACGGATCTTCACAAAATATTTCAAGAAAAGGGTGCTGGTAATTCTTGTTGTGCTTGGAAAGTTTCAGGGTGATCCATCAAGCGGGGGCTGAGAAAAAGAGGGGGGGTCAAAAAAAGTGTGTTTCCCGTGTTATTTCCCAAAGGAGTTTTGAACACAACTACAGCCCGAGCCAAAGGGCAGAATTACACCCAATTTGGCAGAGAGGTAGATTTTGTTCCGCAGATTGTGTGTTTTGTTATGTGGTGTCAATCTGTTCAGTAGTTGTTGAGAAATTTAAGGAAATCTAAATTTGTATATCTAGGGCCACGGTTCCTCCATGACGACTTTGCGAAGAATAACAAGCTTGTGAAGGGAAATGCAGAGCTCTGATTGGCTGCCAACACTTCAACCAGGAAGTGTTAGCAGCCATTTAGGGACCTGGCTTCAGACACTTGGGTTACAATGTTTCCTTTGGCATATATCACGGCATGCATGGCATCTCATTTCAAATTTTTAATTGATGTATTCTGGTGTCTTTTAATGTATATGTATTTGTGGCTGAAAGTTAAGTGACGAATCAACTGACACGGCAGGATCAATAGAGGCAATTTAACTGTATTTTCATTTATTGGTCAAGCTTGATGAATTGTTAATGCTAAATAATGTACGATGTCTAAAAAATGTATGATGCCTGAATGATCCATAACAGTAGTTTGTCAGTGGTGATTGTCACTGGGGTTTTTTTTTACACAAAAGAAATTGCGCTGCGTATACGTGAACAATGCCGAAACGTGCACTGGTGGCGAGTTGCAAAACATAATAAAGCAAATTGTGAACTGAAGTTGGTCTGCACCTGGTCTTTGTGGATTCTAAATAGCATGGGAGAGTATGTAATATATATATATATATATATATATACATATATATATATATATATATATATATATATATATATATATATCTATATATATATATATATCTCCACACACACACACTCACATATGACACTATTCTAATCCTAATAGTTTGCATTTCTCTTACCTCCCCTTTCCATATTCATGTGATACTAGTTTTTAGGTTTAGCACTATGCTTGTGAAATCTATCGTATATAATATAAATCTTTTCTTTTGTTTAACAATTAAATGGAGTTGGTCTAACCTCCCGGGAGCACCGGCTTGAGTGGTGTGCTACTTTGTAGACTGTTTTGGAAGGAAATAATATAAATCTTAAAAGGTGCTTACATCCTACCCCCTTGCTTTACTTGTTTTTCATTGGTTCCTGTGCTTGACACTTACTTTTCCTCCATTTCTATAGGCTGAAGCACTAACAGAGGTAAATCACTTGCCCTCTGAAGATCTTTCTTACAGGAACGGAACAAATTGTTGCCCTCAATGAATTTACATCGCCCCTTTTTTTCTTACCACTTTGAATACCGCAGGGGTCCTTCCTGAGTCTCACACTTTTTCATCTTTACATTACCCTACTGGCCTCTTTAATTAAATCTTGTGCCTTCTCAGTAGTTTCCACGACTGTGTCTTCCTCGTTAGCAATTGGATGAGCAAAAACTGTTTGAAATTAAATTCTGGGAAGATCGAAGTTATACTCTTCGGTAAAGATACATCATTCTGGTCACCTAGCTGGTGGCCACAGAGCCTTGTACCACTTCCTACCCCTGTGGTCAAAGCCAAAAATCTAGGAGTGAACTTTGATGATAAACTGCTTTTCGGAAATCAGGTCAATGCAGTATCCTCATCCTCCTTTCTTATGCTGAAGACCTTGAGAAAGATATTTCCTTTTATTCCTCAGGAATTGAAAAAGACATTAGTGTCAGCACTGGTACTTGCCAAAATTGGTCACTGTAATGCTCTTTTTCTCATTGCTCAAGAAAAATGTCTCCATAAACTTTAGATGATTCAAAATGCAGTGGCTCGGTTAGTTGTTGGAATTCCTAAACATCAGTCAGCCCAGCTTGCACTGATCCAACTTTACTGGCTCTCGGTGAAAAAGTGTATTTATTTCAAAGCACTTTGTATCTCGATCAGAGCATTACATAGAATGGGGCCAGACTACATCAAACGCTGTTTTTCATGGTTCCTTCCTGCATTAACTCTGTGATCATTCTTGGCAAAAAACGTGGTAATCGCAGATACCGGAGACACAACTGAGGCGGCAGACGATTTTCTGTTTGCACGGCCCTGCTTTGGAATTCTTTTCTGTCTGGGTTGAAAAGTATGACAGAACTTCTTCCTTTCAGGAAAGCTCTCAAAACCTGGCTTTTTAACGTAACTAAATTTCTTTTAGGTTTCAGTACCCTTCACTGTTAGGCAGTGCCTAAACGCCTGTTGGGTAGTAGTGCGCTTTATAAATATTTTTTTCATTTAATTTCATTTTCCATTTCCTGCATTACCAATGCTTTTTCCTCGTGTGTTTGTGCTTATCAGTTTTAAGGGCCAGATTTAATAGAAAATGATGGTGCAAATTTGGCAGCGTTGCGCACTGCCATTTTCAAAATGCAGGGATGAGTCGTATTTACTAGTATACGTGCCCCCTGTGTTTCCCCCTGCACCAGCACATAATTTGCTGAAGTGTGCCGAGGCAGCCACCCTTGCAGCATAGTGCAAGAATGTCTGTGTTGAAGGGGAGATTCTTTTTGTGTTGGAAGGGACACCTTCCTGCACAAAAAACAATCTTAAATGGCGATTTGCTCTTTCTGTGTGTGCTGCAAAATGCAGCACACATAGAAAGAGCAAAAAACAAGGAGAAAGAAATGCATTTCTCCTCATTGCGCCATGCTGGGTTGGTGTAAGATTTTGGCGCTGCCTCAGGTTTATGAAAACGCATAAATCTGAAGCAGCGTCAAAATGCAAAATGCAATGGGTGTTGCTGTGGCACACCCACAGCAACACCCATTGCACGCCCCTTCCGCATAAAGTGCTGCATGTGAAGGGGCTGTATTTACAAGGTAGCGTTAAGGCAAAAAAGTGGCTTAATGCCACCTTGTAAATACGGCGCAGGGTATAGCATCACCGGTGCATCACAAAAATTATCCCTCTGGTGGTGCTAGGGGCTTTTAGATATGCCCCTAAGTGATTTGTACAGAGACACTGGATGTTGTGCCTCACACTGACACTCGAACCCTGATCGCAATGGCATTCACCAGTCCCCCTGGGGCTGAAGCAGGCACCCACTCTAGTGCTCCCTTTTGGTTCTCAATTCTCTCTCATTCTAGTTTATGCTTGCATTTCCTGCTTTCTGTACTGCTATATGATGGGCTTACGAACCCTTCAGCAACAGATTATGATATGCCATTGAGTCTCATTTTAATTAGACCTGGGTGGAGTTCATGGAGTTTCACTCTGCGGAATTCCGCAGAGTTAATTAAAAACTCCATAGAGGTGGAGTTCCATGACCCACGGAGTCTTGAATACTCCAAATCTCGGAAGTGCTAAGCAGGGTTGGGCCTGGTTAGCCAGGCCTGACCCTGCTTAGTGCTTTCAAGATCGAGGTGCATTCTGGAGAGGGGCGTAGAAGCTGCTATTTCAGGACTCTTGTGCACAAGAAGCCTGAAATGGCAGCTTTCTTTCCCTGCCTACAGCCTTGGCCTGAATTTGACCAAGGCATAGGCAGTTAAAGCTGCCATTTCAGTCCTTGTTTGTGCACCAGAGTGCACAAACAGCAAAATGAAGAGATGAGGACTTACCTGGGTGTTCAAGGGGGTCTTCTTCTCTCCTCGTTGACATTGTCATCTTTGATTCCGCAGCAGCTGCCTCCCTCTGGCCTCCACTCCCTGCTCCCGGGCTCCGATGCGCCCTGTAGCCCAGTTGTGGACTGCACAGTGCAAGTGCACACTGTCTGCACTTGTGCTGTGCAGCCCATACCTGGGCTGCAGTGCGCACTGGGTGAGTTCTGCTCCACTGGCGGGGCTAGCAAAGTTTTTGGACAAACTCCATGCTGCAAACCGAGCACGAAGTTCCAAAAACTCTGTTAGCTCCACCACAGGAGCGGAGCTCCCCGCACACCCATAATTCTAATTCTAATGTTAAATGCATATACCACTTAAACAAAGGGAAACAACAGTGTTTGCTCCCACTGGAAACAAAAATCTAAGTTAATTCACTGAGCTGCCCGCAACACTTACCCGACTCATCCCTAGGTACCAAACATAAAACCTAACTTCTAAAGTAACACATTTATAAGTACGTAGTATCGGTATGCTTGTGTTTTTTCTCCTCTATGTAAGTCACATTTTATAAAACGAATAAATTACATAAACTCTGTAGATGAAGAAAATGTTTGCTGACCCCAACGTGATTTGAACATGCAACTTCCTGGTCTGGAATCAGGAACCCTACCGCTGCACCACGAGATGCTATGTTTAAATGCGTTTCTTTTTCACTAGATGTTGTGAGGGAAGACGCGTTATTGGTGTATTGTGAATTTCTTCACGGTTTCATTTGCCTATAATTTTCGCACTGTGCTGGAGAGTACAAGACACAGACTGATTTGCAGTTCATTGCTTACAAAGGTAAATGCGAGTTCTGTTCCTGCTTTCACAACGGACTGTGTGTCAATGGTTGTTCTCTGCATGTTATACTACTTCTCCATTACTTCTCCTGCAATCTATACACTATGATAGATAGGGCCATATTTATACTTTTCGACGCACAACTGCGCCAACGCAGTTGTGCGCCAAAAAATGTAACGCCGGCTAACGCCATTCTGAAGCGCCATGCGGGCGCTGTATTTATTCAATGACGTTAGCTGGCGTTAGCCGGCGGAGCTGCCTGGTGTGCATCAAAAAAAATGACTTACACCAGGCAGCGCCGGCGTAGGGGAATGTGGAGCTTGGGCGTCAAAAAATGGGGCAAGTCAGGCTGAGGCAAAATTTTCGCCTCAACCCGATTTGCGCCATTTTTTTTTACTCCCAACCTCCATTGAAATGACTCCTGTCTTAGCAAAGACAGGAGTCATGCCCCCTTGCCCCATGCCATGCCCAGGGGACTTATGTCCCCTGGGCATGGTCATTGGGCATAGTGGCATGTAGGGGGGCACAAATCAGGCCCCCCTATGCCACAAAAAAAAACAAAAAAAAAATACTTACCTGAACTTACCTTAAGTTCCCTGGGATGGGTCCCTCCATCCTTGGGCGTCCTCCTGGGGTGGGCAAGGGTGGCAGGGGTGTCCCTGGGGGCATGGGAGGGCACCTCTGGGCTCCTTCCGAGCCCACAGGTCCCTTAACGCCTGCCCTGACCAGGCGCTAAAAAACGACGCAAAAGCAGCTGGACGTCATTTTTTTTGACCCGCCCACTCCCGGGCGTCATTTTTGCCCGGGAGTGTAAATACGGCGCACATGCCTCGGAGTCATTTTTTAGAAGGGAACGCCTACCTTGCATATCATTAACGCAAAGTAGGTGTCCACGCTAAAAAATGACGCAAACTCCATGAACTTTGGCGCTAGACGCGTCTAACGCCAGAGTATAAATATGGAGTTTGTTTTGCGTCGAATTTGCATTAAAAAAAACGAAATCCGCAAATCCGGCGCAAACACAGTATAAATATGGCCCATAGTTCTTTACCTGTATGTCTGGGATGTCCCTGCTCCCACAATACATAGGCTATTATTAGTGGTTCAGTGGCATCTATTTGTAACTTTATGTTTCCCTCTCAACCATTTATCCTACAGTAGTTCAGTGACCCATTGGGTGCCTCATGTTACCTTATCCACATCTGTACAGCACCTTCTATCATTGATATATCACTGTAGCATATTTTTGCTGTGGGTTTCTCTTGTCCTACAGCTGTCTATTGTTTTTTTGGTAGCATGTGGTTATTGGAGCATTCTTGCGTAAAACTTGAATTACTAGAAGTTCGTATTGGTGGATCTGTAGATAGAGGACGAAACATTTCAGCACATTTGCACTGTACTTGCACTCACTATGTACAAAATAACATTGGTGGTCTATATATGAACACCCTGCTTGCTCCCAGCATATTCGTAATACTATTGGCAGTTCATACTCGCTGTTTTCTGATGGTGTTTCTGATCGCACCGCTTAATATACAGCACTGCATTAGCAGTAGTCCACTGCCTTTCATAGGTGAGTTCTGTAGCTGTAAGGATACGTCTAACCTTGCCTCCAGAAATATACATTGTGCTGGGTTTGTGATCTATTAAATGTTGGGGGATCAGTGGTTTTTAACCGTATAACTTCTTTGGACCCCCAATACACCACTACTGGAAGCCAAGGATTCAGTCCCTAATTTGAAAAGAATGAGTGCCAGTGCCTGAAGCTCTCCATAGAAGCCCACAGCTGTTGGAATTAAATGTCCCACGCTGAATACCTAGGCTGGGGGTCTTGAATTTACCTAAGGCCTCTTTAATTGACTTCCAGACATGCTCTTCCCACTTATCTCACTCTTCCAGGTTCCTACTTTCTTACTTTGTGACGTCTTTCTCTTCCTCCGTCGTTCCGATCTTATATGTTTTTTCTTCTTTTGCCCTCCTAAATAGCTAAGTCGGGAAATAAGTGCCGGTCCCTAAAAATAAGTTGCCCACCCGGCAACCATCAGCTCAAATTAAGCACTGCAGGAACCCCTGAGTAAAAAAATCAATGATACGACCGTTGTCTTGAAGAACAATCTAAATATTACAAGAAAAATTAATATTAAACACATAGGCAAAACCTAATTCCTTTACCAATACTTGATACCATATTGCGGTAGTCAGCGTAATTGATATGAATTTGTTAAAGGCTAATAGCAATGGTAAATTTTGTAAAATAGTAATCATTGAACAGGATACAATGTGTTATTGCTGGTCTACACTGTAATTGTCCATAATCAGACAACTACTGTATATACAGTACACTGTACATTCAGTATATTGCAATTGATGAGGAGTTCTAGGATTATGTTGTGGTGGGTACCTCTGAGATGCGGTCTGGGTGGAACACGTGGAGTTTTGCTATGTGGAGTTCCATGGAGTGCATAAACAACTTAGCGATGTTCCTCCTAACTCCGTGAATAGGAATTGTGCACGCCACCTGTTAGCGCTGCTGGTGCCAGTAACGCATTTCACACTGCAAAATAAGCGTAAATGGCACCATGTGGCCACAAGGGCACATCCATTTTATTGTACCTGGTTTCCTCTTCTGTTCATGGTGCTGGACTTGTTTTCTCTATTTATCCTAGATCTTTTCCTCCCCATCCCACTCATCCACCCCTCTTTTAACTTTATATTATTAGTGTGTGTATTCATGTTTGTGTCTTTTTCTGTGACTTTTGTACTTTTTTTGTTTTTCCCTTTAGTTCCTTATTTCTTCCCTCCTTTTTCCCATTTCTTTTTTTTCCCCCCACAAAAGCACCTTGGCAGAGCATGGGTGAGGCGGCACCAGGGCAGTTGGTAACCGCACACCTTGCGCCTCTAAAGGGTGCCAACGAAATCATATGTCCATCGTTGACCAATTTATTCTACACCTTCTTTGTGCTTTAACTGATTTACATGCATCATAGCTCTGCCCCTCCATTACTAAAAGTTTTTGTTTGGCATGACTACCAGGATTTTCTAATATTGTCAACCAACAAAATGCCCAAAGTGATATTTTTGATAGTAGAGAAGATACTGGTAACCCGAACCATAGTGATATATTGTGGTTGTTAAAAAATAATGAGAGGTGTATCTGGCATCTAAAATGTGTAATGATTTTTCTGGCTGCACAGACCACCATTGCTGGGGCAGTGCCAGTGCATCAGACGTGGAATTGGTTGTAGAGGGAGTCCCAGCGGTGGCAGGGATGTGCGGTGGTAAGTCACATTGCTTCGTTATTGACTATTACTAGTATTCTCACTGTGGCCCTTATTTATACTTTTTGGTGCAAAACTGCAATAAAGCAGTTTTGCACCAAAAAGTTTAGCACGAGGTTGCACTATTTCTGTGCACCAGCCAGGCACCATATTTATGGAATGGTGCAAGCTGGTGCAAAGGATAGGCTAGATTAAAAATAAAAATGACTTTAGTCGGGTAGGGCTGGCAGTATAGAAGAAGGTGGTTTAGCACAAAAAAATGACTCTAACCAGATTAACGTCATTTTATGGTGCAAAACCTACCATGCCACATGACTCCTGTCTTAGAAAGGGCAGGAGTCATGCCCACCACCCCAATGGCCAGCACAGGGAACAAGGGTCCCCTGGGCATGGCCATTGCACCCTGTGCCATGTATGGGGGCCCATTACAGGGCCCCCAATGGCACTTTAAAAAATAAAATGCAATACTTACCTGTACTTATCTGTACTTACCTGGGATGGGGCCCCCATCCTCCGCAGTTCCTCTGGCGTGGGTGGGGGTGCCCTGGGGCCTGGGGAGGATATCTGCGGGCTTATTCCATGGTGTTCCACTATGGAAATAGGCCCACAGGTCCCCTTATGCCTGCCCTGACCCAAGAGTTAAAAAACGAGGCAAAGCAAGCTTTGCACCATTTTCTTACCCCTTTTTGCACAGGAGTATAAATCTGGCGTTAAATCCATAGAGTCATTTTTTGCACGGGAACGCCTACCTTGCTTCTCATTAAGGCAAGGTAGGTTTCCACTTCCAAAAAATTACTTTAACTCCATAAATTTGGTGCTAGACTGGTCTCGCACCAAAGTATAAATATGGAGTTAGTTTTGCACCGAATTAGAGTTAAAAAAAATACACTAATTTGGTGCAAACAGAGTATAAATATGCCCCTGTATTTGTTAAGGGAGGCAGATCCCACCCATCATCATTAATCACCTCCCTGCCCATGGTATTTTGTGACCCATGACCTAACCACAGCATGGTTCAATTTGGCACTGCAGTGTTGGCTGTGCAATGTGTGTCTGCTTCAGGTAATTCAGCACTTACAAAGTTTTCAATGCATTGCAAAGCGAAACAAAAACAAGACATGTTTCCTGTCCCTCTCAGTGTTCACTCAGTCACCTCTTACTACTTCACTCCTCTATTGTTTCCTAAGTTCTTTCCCAGCCTACCAGAAAAATTGAAAATCCGTTTCGACATTTGCCACATTTCTCTGGCTAAGTTTATCATATTTTTAATGGCTTCCATAATGGATTGATGCCTGTTCAATCTACCCTTTTGAGATTTGTCAACTACAGTTTTTCCAAGGTGCCTTCTTAATGTTGGTGATAGTGCGCTAACAGGGAAGGCAAGGGAAGCGAGGTCCCACTTCCACCAAGGAGAGCTCCACTGAATACCAGATATTTTAACAAAAACTAACCATAGTAACTTGTTCTGAGCAATGGGGAGCATGTAATTTAATTAAAGATAAAGTTACAAAATCCTCAAGTCAGGAGTGGACAATGTTACGTGTTTATGCAACCGAAGCCCTGAGTGGTGATATTGACGTTGACGAATGATGATCTTCTACATCTAAAATGTGGATCCTTTTAATATGTGGGTAGGTAAGTAGGGATGGTGTGGACTATTGCTCAGGTAATATAAGATTCTGCAGTGAGCTGGTCTTGCATTTAACCAAATATGCCCTCCTAAGTGTGTGATGCATTTATGGTGTATATTAAGTCACATATCAATAAAACACGCAGCCTGGGAGCAGAGGCTTTGGGGTTTGATGAATGGCAGGGAAAGAGGATTTGGGGAAAGGTGTGACAAAGACAAACACAACACAATAACAATATTCATCAGGGCGATGAGCAGCATATTGTCATTAATCTGTTGTGGAAGGAAATTAATGAATGAGTATGACACAGTTCTCTTAAATAAATGGCAGCCCTAGAGACACAAGTTATTATTAGATATGTAAATGTTCTGTCATCTAGGTTTGAAAAATACAAATTATGTAGTGGAGTGAACCCACCCAGTTCTAAAAATTGTGACTATTGAAAGAAAAATTATATTGTATTGCCAAATTGAGAGGTGCATCTGCATTCTTCTCGGAATGTCCTTCACACTTGGATACCTGGCTGAACCGGTCCGGACTGGTAAGCAGGAGTATTGAGCTTTCGCCTTTCATGCAGTAGAGAAGAAGGCCTGCAGATTTTAAAACAGAAATGGTATCGTAGAGTCCAGAAGAAGTACAGAAGGTAAGCTTCATGAGGAGTGTACCAAGAAGACTCTGAGGCAGAGCAAGAACATAAGAGGAGTTTCACGTTTGAGTCAACAGTGCAGCATGCACACTCAGCCGCATTCCCAAATCAACACACCTCTCTCCTGTCCACAAAGCTGAGTACTAGGCCTAGGAGTCATCACCATCATGGTCTTTATTTGAAGTCGATAACTTCCTTCCTCTGGATATTGAGGTCGTCTTACCCGGATTCCTTCCATCTTCCTTCTGACTCTGAGTAACTCCTTCCCACTCCCGACCAGAGCTATAGATACACTTGTAGTGCACTGCTGCTGAAGGACAAGTAGAGTAACAGAATTGAAGCATTTTGTGTAGATTTGTGCTTGTTACCTAACGTTACTGGTCTGGTTTCTGAAGAACCATAAAAAAGGAGTGAGCCTTGCAGGTAAATTTCACTACGTTTGAATGGGCCAATCACCTTCAGGAAAAATGATCACCCATCAACCCCCAAATGTTGCAAATCATCTAAATCAAGTTTACAAATTAGTTGAACAACCTCCTTTACTGTCTGCTACCATGTAAAACATCAACCATCACTCACAATCACTCAATAATATATCATCATCTATTGACAGTGAGCAAGAGTCCTAGAAAGGGGTAAGACCACAGACTTTCTGTGTATTCTTGTTATTTGTAAAAAAGTGTTTGGCTCCCCGTTTTTTCTGCAAACATGGTGCCTTAAAACTTCTGTTTTTCTTACCCATGACTGTTTGATTTTTCCCTTCCAGTTTTTCACAAAGACTGTATTAAGCTAACACCCCCTCCCCGGTTTACAAAAGGCTACATACACCTCAGTGGCTAATCAAAATGTGTTTAGGCGATTGTGTTTGGAAAGTATATGCACCACTTGTTTTAGGCTTCAAAAAAGTGGCCTTTTTTGACTGCACCACAAGCAGTATTTCAGTAGTTTAAAAATTGTCCCTTACCTGAAAAGCTTGGAAGTGTGGATTGTGGCTGTCCTTACCCAAGGAGTTTCTGAATAGAGGAACACCTCTCTTCTCCCTTCTACAGGGGCCTGGGCTTAAGGTAACTTGGCCCTTATATAAGTTTCTTTTGGTTGTTGGGGCTAGTATTTCATTTGGCTTAAGGGTTTGTGTTCTGATTGGCTCTAGGACTAGTGTTCCTACTGGAGTAAGAGTCTAGGGTTTGCATTCAGATTGGTACTAGGGCTAGGATTCCTATTGGACTGAGGGTTTAGGGTTACCATTCTGATTGGCTGTCAGGGCTAGGGTTCTGAGGGGTACTAGGTCTAGGGTTCCTATTGGTGTAAGGGTTTAGGGTTATTGTTCTGATTGGCTGTCAGGGCTAGGGCTTTGATTGGCCGATAAGGCAAGGGTTCCTGTTGGACTAAGGGTTTAGCGTTACATTTCTTACTGGCTGTTAGGGCTAGGGCTGTTATTGGTTAATAGGGCCAGTTCTCCCATTGGCTTTAGTTTTCAGAATCTGATTGGATAGGGTTAGGGATAGGGTGCCATTGGCCAATAGGGCTATTTAAGCCTAGGTCTCAGAGTGTCTCAGCCCAGGCGTCGAGGCTAAGGGCGGAGAGGAAAAGGGCTGTTGCCTATTTGGCTCTGTTTGGACCTGGTCAGGACTAGGGCCAGAGATGCTGTCCAATTTAAATTCTTTTAGAAATGACCTTAATCCTTCCACATCCTCCAACATCCAAACACAATATCAGCGAATTAATTCTACATATACATCACAAACAAACCTCATACAAATCTCAATGTCTCAACAACCACTATGAAGAGGCACAACCCACACCTATACTCCATTCTACACCATCTACGACACCATGGTACCTTTATTCTCACACAAAATAGAACTCTGTCCCATATCACTAACACATCCACAGATTATAAACACAACACAAAACTACATTATTCAAAACTGTAATGCATCCAGACACACTCTCTCTGTTCATACAAAACACTTGCTCTTTTCTCTACTTACTAACAACAGACCCCTTTTTTATAAAGACAAAACCTATACTGAGCCTTCCACCACACTATCCACAAACACCCTCCTCCTCTTTTTACACACAACTACAGATTCCTTACACTCTAATCCACCACACATATTACCTCTTCCAGTGATCAAATCTAGCACAATCATAACTCTTGCCCATTTACTCTTGCTCACAACATACACTCTTCTCTAAAACACATCACCACCCCTATACTTTTCAAGCACCACTCACCAGCAGCAACTCTCATACAAATGCTTCACAAAAAACACACATGCTACAAGTTCAAAATATATTGATAACTCCTCTACAAAACAAAATCACACCACCACTAAAACACAATCTCTAAACTGCCTACTCATAAATGCTCAAACACTCTCTAAAAACAAATACCACATCTGTGACTTATTCACTGACACACAACCTGACTTACTTTCATAACTGAATCATGGTTGGGAGATGACATGGTCCCAGTGTTGTAAGAACCCATTCCTTCAGGCTATCAAACCATCACACAAAACTGAATAGGCAAAAAAGGAGGTGGACTAGCTGCAATACAAGTTTGTGAGGCCCTCCTCACCAGATGCAACCCTACACCATTTTCCTCCTGTAACTTCCTCCTCCTTTACAGACCACCACCTAGCAATTCTACATTGCCAGACTCATTTCTAGACATAGTTTCAAACCTTCTAACACTATACTCCAACCCACGCATTCTTGGAAATCTAAACATTTAGGGGCCGATTACGAGTTCAGCGGACGGGAAGACCTATACACCTAACTTCTGACGGGGAGGTTGTCACCTTACTGGCGTCCTACTTGCCGGCCCCATTATTACTTTCCCACTGGGTTGGCTGGTGGAGACCTTTAGCCCAGCGGGAACGTGGTAGCAGGATTGTCAGTGGCTCATAATTAAGCCAGTGGCAATGCTGCCACACGCAGGAAGCACCACCACCCCTGCAATGCATGCTGTATGCACAGCAGACAGTGTGCATTCCGAGGGTGCTGGGCAGGGGGAGAACCCTGCACCTGTTCTCCACCAGCCTTTTCATGGTGGTGAAATCTCCATGAAAAGGTTGGTGGAGAACCAGGCCCTGGCTGATTCCAACCTGCACCACTATCAGCCCATATGCAACATTGTTCCTGGCAGAGACGGCGTTTGTTTGGTGGTCCAACCACCAAACTCCTAATTTGGCAGCCGGACTGCCAAACCAGCGGCTGTCATGATTGCCACCATGAGTCTGGTGATCTGTTGACCTCCAGACCCATAATGAGGCTCTTAGCTGGACAAACCCAATATGCCCCATCCAAAAACTATCATCCCTCCTTAGTCACATCGAACCTGCATCAGATTGTGCACAATTCCACACACATTACAGAACACATCCTATATGTTGATTTTGCAAACCCAGAACTAGTTACAGTTCAAAGCATCACACCAGTCATATGGTCAGACCACCATTTGGTAACTTTCCAACAAAAAAACCTACACATCAACACATCCAAGACCACCTTACATACATCCACCAATTGACCATGGAACAAACTCAATTTTGGACACTTAGAAACACAACTAACAGCCAACACAAAGCTAGAAACAAAAACTTTGTTAAAAAAACTTCCAAGTGGTTCCAGAAAGCTGTTGATATCCTAATACCACTAAGAAACTCTAAACAGAACAGAAGAAAACAAGCACCCTGGAGGAATACAGAAATAAAATAAAATCAAACTACATCCAAGACAAACTTCTGCTACACATACTTAACAGAATATACAAATCAACAATCAAAAAAGCTAAAAAAGGCAATACTCAGACAGAATTAAAAATGATATATCTGCAACTAAATAATTTTATAAAATTCTCAGCAAATTTCGAAAATCTAAGTGTATGGCAGGAGCTAATCCCATTACTCAAGATTTCGCAGACAATCTGGCAAATCACTACACAACCAAGGCAGACACATTGGATTCCTATTTAAAACAAAGGTAAACCACCAGTACTAACTTGTTTCCAAAAATCCCCTCAAAGAGCACGCCAACTCAGCCTCTGTACTCCTTCAAACAAATATCACTAAGTGAATTATGAATCTGGTAAAAGCAAGCAGGCCTCCAGCTGCCCTTCTGACCCTTGCCCGCCACACATCTTCAAGGATATTCTTTTATCTATTTCTGCTGCCACACCAGTAAGAAGAATCATCAATAATTCTTTAACTACGGGAATCTTTCCTGAAGATCTTAAAAAGGCATACATATGCCCATTATTAAAGAAAACAAATCTTGACCCACGCGGCCCCAGCAACTACAGACCAATTACAAATAGTTATTTCCTAGGCAAAATTATAGAAAGAGCAGCTTTCCCCCAGATGTCATAATTGATTGAAGATAACTCCGTACTTTCTGAATACCAAACTGGATTCCTCCTGGGAAGATGCACTGAATCACCGTCTAGGATGATCTTAAAAACACAATAGACCACAATAGAGTTGCTGCACCACTTCTCCTCGACCTCTCAGCTGCCTTTGACACAGTTGACTATGACACTCTAACACAAAGACTCTGCGAAGCCGGCATAGAGGTGACTGCTCTTGACTGGGTCACATCCTACCTTCAAAACAGAACTAATGTCATCCATACGCCCCCTTTCTCCTCCAGACCCTACTTCACAAAAGCAGGGGTCCCGCAACGCTCAATCATCTCACCCATGCTTTTCAACACCTACATGATGTCATTATCAACAATCATCAATGAATTTCAACTCACATGCTACAACTATGCAGATGACACACAAATACTCCTTAAACTGGAATGCCCACAAAACATTGCAAACTCATAAATCTTCAGTTGCATCAGAGCCATTGATTAGTGAATGACATGGAGCCATCTCAAACTGAATGCTTCCAAAACAGAAATACTCACATGTGGCGATTGGAAAAAATATGACCTACTCTGCTCCTGTCCTGACGATCTGGGGCCACCTCCTAAACTATCTAGGGAAATAAGTAAGAAACCTTGGAATTGCTATGTACCCCAAGTTAACAATGAATGCTCAAGTGGAGAAATTAACAAGATCAAGTTTCATCACCATGAAAACTCTGTGACCCATCTTCCCCCACCACAGATTTCCACACAAGGTGCAGGCTACTATCTCTGTTGTACTATTTAAGATGGATTACGCCAATGGCCTCTACCATGGATTATCTCTGTCTACTATGAAAAAACACCAACGCATTCAAAACACAGCTGCCAGATTACCCCTACATGTAAAGCCACTAGCCCACATCTCCCCTGCCTTGAGGGCCCTACATTGGTTACTGGTTGCCAGAAGATCCACCTTCAGCCTGCTTTGTTTCACCCACAAAGCAATACATGGAACAGGAACTCTTTTCATCAGGAATAAAACTACCAAATACATTCAACAAAGAAACATCCGCTCAAGATTGGCACCCTGCCTCAAAACACCACCATACAAGAAAAAGACAATAGGTCGTACATCGTTCTTTGTTCAAGTGGCCAAACATTACCCCCAAATATAAGATGCCCAGATAACTATCTTGTCTTCAGAAGACTACTAAAGAGGTGGCTGTTTCCTACATATTCACCATACTCAAACAGCAATGGACTGCATATAGCTGTGTATGCAAACGTTATACTTTGATTATGTGTATTTAGATATGTGTATTTTCTTGTACAAATATGTATAATAACTATTTTATTTTACTTCAATTAAATGTATGTAATTGTTTGTGTAGGTGTATTTGTGTGTATATGTATTATGTATATGTATATGTTTCTATGTACATATGTGTCTATATTATTCTACACTTGACATGCTCATAGGTCATTTCATATTTTTTATATAAGTTGCTTGTTTGGATGCTTATGAGTCTCTGTTTTTATTTTATCCATCACAGTAGATAAATATTATCTTAACTATTTATCAACAAGCATTTCACTATTGAAATATTGAGGAAAGATAAAATACTGTTATAAAAGTACACAAATAAATTAACTTCAAATACTGTAACTCTTGAAAACCTGTGTTTATACGATACAACTTTAAATCTCAGTTTATTATATTCCTTACACATTTATTCCCTTGATTATATAATCATGTATCTATATATTTACTACTCTAATACTATTGTACAAAGGAAAGAAAAAAAGTACTCTCTCGAAAGCTTTAGTCCCTCTGACCATCACCCTATATCTCTATCAATCCATCCTCTATCTCTACTCTCTGAGTCATCCCAAACCCATTCTACTACTATGGTCTCCAAAACAACTCTTCCCAGACTCCTTCCTCCTCTACCCCTCTTGGCTCACCCCAAACATCAGTTTACGACTATGATCTCCCAAACCGTCCTACTAAATTCTCCCTCATTTATCTCTCTTTTGACTCATCCTCAATCCCTCTTAACTACTATGATATCCCTAATCCCTTTCTACAGACTTTTCCATCCTCCGCCTCTACTTTTCTCATCCCAGAATTCATCATACTACCCAAATTATGGAGTCTTCCCTCCTTCATCCCTCCATTATTCTATTCAAATCAACTAAAAGACTCACATGCCCTCTGCTCAAATTAACTCATACCTCTCTATACTAATGGTAATAATGTACTCATATTTCCCTATATGAATCCACCATTAATCGTTTTGGGTTCCGGAGTAGCATGCTACTTGCTGAAAAGTGCTTTGACGCCTCATCAGGTGTAGTAAGTGCTATGAATACAATTATAATTACATGTGAATAAATGATGAGGCTACACAAGTCAGACACAAACATAATGTTCCACTAGCTTTATCCTTTTTTTTTTTTTTTTTGCAAAACAGTTCAACAATAAATAATTAAAAAGTTCTATGGTGGCCTACTGTTAGAAATGGGGTTTTTGGTTGGCAGTTAGGCTACCCCCTGTCCAACAAAGAACCCTCACTCTAGTCAGGGTAAGTCACACACAATCCAAAATTAGCCTGTGCCCACCCTCTGGTAGCTTGGCACGAGCAGTCAGGCTTAACTTAGAAGGCAATATGTAAAGTATTTGTGCAATAAATCATACAATATCACCATATAGCACCACAAAAATACACCACACAGCGTTTAGAAAAATATATAATATTTATCAGGATAATTGTAGGTCAAAACAAATAAAGTTGCAATGTGAATTTGTAGAGATATCACTGAAAAGTGATATAAAGTGTCTTAAGTCTTTAAAAAGCAAACAAAGTCTCTTTCAAGCACAAAGTACCTGGTTTGGAGTGGAAAATCTCCTCAGAGGGCCACAGAAGAAGAGATACGTGGAAAAATGGTGTGTGCCTCGATTTCTCCCCACCACACACGGACTTGCATCGTTTTTTTTCACGCAGGGAAGTCGTGCGTCGTTTTCCGGCGCGCAGACAGTCTCTTTCTGTGGATCACGGGGATTACCAGATGTCCCGGGTCTGTGCGTGGATTTTCCTGCTTGTTTTCCGGCTGCGCGTCGTTCTGCAGGGCTGCGCGTCGAAGTTTCGCTCTCACGCCAGGCGTCGCAACGATTTCTCCTCTGGAGGTCGGGTGGCGTTGTCCTTGCGAGGCCGTGCGTCGAAGTTCCGGTTGTCCCGAAGGCGTTGCGTCGATCAGCGTCGGTGTGCAGCGTTTTTCTCGCCACGGAACAAGCTGTGCGTCGAAAATGTCGGCGCACGGAGCGTCCAAGTGAAAAAGAGAAGTCTTTTTGGTCCTGAGACTTCAGGGAACAGGAGGCAAGCTCTATCCAAGCCCTTGGAGAGCACTTTCACAGCCAGACAAGAGTTCAGCAAGGCAGCAGGCCAACAGCAAGGCAGCAGTCCTTTGTAGAAAGCAGACAGGTGAGTCCTTTGAGCAGCCAGGCAGTTCTTCTTGGCAGGATGTAGTTTCTGGTTCAGGTTTCTTCTCCAGCAAGTGTCTCATGAGGTAGGGCAGAGGCCCTGTTTTATACCCAAATGTGCCTTTGAAGTGGGGGAGACTTCAAAGAGTGGCTAAGAAGTGCACCTGGTCCCCTTTCACTTCAATCCTGTCTGCCAGGGTCCCAGTAGGGGGTGTGGCAGTCCTTTGTGTGAGAGCAGGCTCTCCACCCTCCCAGCCCAGGAAGACCCATTCAAAATGCAGATGTATACAAGTGACGCTGAGTACCCTGTGTTTGGGATGTGTCTGAGTGAATGCACAAGGAGCTGTCAACCAAGCCCAGCCAGACGTGGATTGTAAGGCACAGAAAGATTTAAGTGCAAAGAAATGCTCACTTTCTAAAAGTGGCATTTCTAGAATAGTAATATTAAATCCGACTTCACCAGTCAGCAGGATTTTGTATTACCATTCTGGCCATACTAAATATGACCTTCCTGCTCCTTTCAGATCAGCAGCTGCCACTCCAACAATGTATGAGGGCAGCCCCAATGTTAGCCTATGAAGGGAGCAGGCCTCACAGTAGTGTAAAAACGAATTTAGGAGTTTTACACTACCAGGACATATAACTACACAGGTACATGTCCTGCCTTTTACCTACACAGCACCCTGCTCTAGGGGTTACCTAGGGCACACACTAGGGGTGACTTATATGTAGAAAAAGGGGAGTTCTAGGCTTGTCAAGTACTTTTAAATGCCAAGTCGAAGTGGCAGTGAAACTGCACACACAGGCCTTGCAATGGCAAGCCTGAGACAAGGTTAAGGGGGCTACTTAAGTGGGTGGCACAACCAGTGCTGCAGGTCCACTAGTAGCCTTTAATCTACAGGCCCTAGGCACATATAGTGCACATTACTAGGGACTTATAAGTAAATTAAATATTCCAATCAGGTATGATCCAAAGTTACCATGTTTAAAAAGGGAGAGAGCATATGCACTTTAGCACTGGTTAGCAGTGGTAAAGTGCGCAGAGTCTAAAAGCCAGCAAAACAGGGTCCAAAAAGTGGAGGGAGGCAGGCAAAAAGTTAGGGGTGACCACCCTAAGGCATGTCAGGTCTAACACCTACTCAGTCAGGGAAGTAGAGTTTGTCCTCAAACTCAGGTGATTCACTCCGAAGTTGGCCAGCTAACACACTAGAGTCTGACCAATCATCCTCCTCCACCTCCTGTGATATTTCAGGAACTGTGTAATTGTGTGGTGTGAAGGGTTGGTTAATTTTGATCATGGTCATACTCTCCACGTTTTGAAGTGAGAGACTGGTTCTTTTCAATATGACAACTGTACCAGGTGTACTGTACACACATTCAGCAGTCACACTTGTTACTGAAAAAGCCAGCTACTTTATTGCCAGCCTGCTGAGCTCTGACTATTGGCACCTCTTTGCATACCAATATGCCAATGGGTTTTGATCCACATATTCCTCTTTTGGGTCATCCGGATACTCCTGGAACATCCTCTGAATGGTCATTGGTTTTGCCACTTGCTCAACCTCTTTTGCCTTCACCTCTGCACTCGACTTGCCACTTCAAACCAAGCCAGTACAGAGGTTGGGGCCAATTCTTCTGTTCCTGTTGTTGTGGATGTTGCTGGTGTTCGCTGCTGTGAGATAAGACTGGCGACATCCCACAACTTCAGGCCATGGGACTCTACTTTCCAGTTGGCCTTCTTCCAGGCCTCTGGCTTACTCAAGAATCCAAGTCATGTATTTTGAAACATCTCCTTTAGGAAAAGGAATGAAGGTGGCCAGAATTTCTTTGTACCGTGGATCATGCAGTGTGGCAGAGATGTACTCTTTGGAGAAAATGATGTCTCTTTTCAGCCCTGTATTAACAGCCAAGCAAAAGATTAAGCTTTCAGCTAAGGCATGTGCTTCTGCATTTTTGTTCACACCTGCAAATCTTTCAGACACTTTTTCTAACTGGTAATGTAGCACATGCAACAACGAGATTGCTTTACCCATCGTACTGCCCTCCTTGCTGACTTGCCGTGTGAAAACCTAAAAACTGGCATCTGTTTCAGGCACTTGACTAGACCCAGTTTGTGCACATCCATGGTCATGCTTTTTCCAACTGCATCCCCTCCTCTTTCAATGAAATTGTAATTGATCTGTCTGTACTGCTCAAACAGACGTTGCAACAGTTAATAGGTCGAGTTTCAACGTGTTGGCGCATCCTGTATGAGGGATTTAATTGGTACTCTATTAGCACGCTGAATGGCCCTCAGCTGTTTCTGGGCTTTACAAGAATGCCTGAAATGAGTGTAGATTCTTCTGCAGGTGGCCAGTATGTTGCTGACCATGTCTTCTTTTTCAGAAAGTCCTGCACAACCAGGTTGATTTAATGTGCCAAACACAGGACCCTGAAATAGGCACTATCCGCCATGGCTATAACCATATTACTGCCACTGTATGTTGCAACAAATCCAATTCTTAGACCTCTGGGTGGCAGCCATTCACAAACCTTGTTATTAAAGTCTTCCAAGATGTTTGCGGCTGCATGGGATTTCTCCATGGTAAGCATGGCTATTGTTGCATGCCACCAGATGCCTTTAAAGTATCTTCAGCACTGAGACCTGTTGATAGCTGTTGCCTACTCCCCGCAAAATAGATCCAGTTTTCAAAATCAGTTTCTTGACAAATGGTACACATGTCTGTTGTCAGGTGGATAGTGTAAACAGCACTTTGCTGCTGTGCTTGTCCAACCAATTGCAACATTTCAAATTGGAGCATTGAAACAGCAACTCTGGCAAAATAGGTCTGACAGGGAACCTTCCATTTCAGGGAGATGGCTGCCACAAATTAAAAAAATTCCATTCCTTCAACAAAAGAAAAAAGGGGGAGGTCCAGCACTAACATTCTAGCCAGCATCCCATTGTACAAATGTGCAGTTGGGTGGTTGCGGTCATGAGGCCCCTCCTACCTAAACATGCCCGTAATAGTAGCGTGAACAGTTTTTTTTTCTGGGGCCACTGAAGGAGGTGACTTCTACGAAGCTCTAAAAAACAACATGACCGGTCTTTTGGAGTAGAATATCCCCTCAAAAATGTCTTTTTGAGCAGATTTGGCTGCTTATTGACCAGTGAATCTGCTCGAGTTGCAGCTGCGGTCACTCGCGTTTGCTCACACTCACCAGCGGCATGAAAAGGTATCCTTGTGGCCAGAAACAGCGCTAGCAGGTGTGAAATCTCACACGTGATCGCAAGAGGCCTAAAAATATCATAGTGCTCACCAGCACACACCAAAACAAGTCTTTCATGTGTCAATGGAAAAAGAATTCTAGCATGCGCCGGTAGCAAAATTTATCGGCAAATCAGAGTAACACACAGAGCGCAGAGTTCTGGAGTACTGCCAACTCAGCGAGCAGAGTGATTTTTTTCTGCTCACTCCTATAATAGAGTCAAAGCCCAACACTATAAAAATCCCAAATTGAACTAAAAAAATAAAGTAAATTTCATTAAATAAAATGACAATCTTAACAAAAATCCAGTAACAACACCAGAGATATGACTTTTTAAAGTTTTTATTAAAAGTAGCACCAGAAAGTGTCAAGGGACAACTGCAGTCAACTGATCATGGTGCACTGGGACACTGGTGTCATTTGAGGCTGACCACAATGGAGCGCAGTTCAAGTACATAAACTACATTTGCCCCGGTCAGAGGTTATACCATTATTCTGGTAACAAATGGCCCAAATAGGCCATTTCGACTGGAAAAATGTGTTTTCTAATGTACAAAATGCTATTTGGTAACTTGTTACTGAATTGTATTTTGCATTTGCGATTCAGTATTTGGAAGGGGTGTGTTTAAAGGGTCCTTTCTAAATACCGAATCAGTATGGTATGTATTACTGTTTTGCGACCAAATTTCAGTTGCAAAATGGTAATACTTTACCACCAGTTTAAAATTGGTGATAACCCATTTGCAAAGCGGAATAGGTCTGCAAGGGAACCCCTGCCCTTTGAGAGAGTAAATAATAATATTTTTTAAGAGCAGGCAGTGATCCTACGAACCACTGCCTACTCTTCAAAATGAAACTGCAAAGTTTATTTTAAAAGCATGTCATTTCCCTTAAGGAAAACAGGCTGCATTTAAAAAAAAAAAAAAGATTTGTAAATTTAAAAGCAATCACAGGCCTTGTGGTCAGCTGGCCTCAGCAGGCCACTATCCCTGTGATGGCTGTGATTCCTAATGGGTCAGAAATTCGGAGAGAATCGCAATTAGGAAATCAGTATTCCTAATATTCCTAATATTAGTACATTTGGCCCTTAGTTTGAAAAAAATGGAAGCCCAAAATCTTCTGTGGGACAATGCAGTAGGCTGTCACCAAAGAAGGCTTATCAAACTTAGATAGCGGTTGGACGTGCTCCCAGTGAAGCAGTTGGCTAAGAGTGGGTGAAATCCATATACCACTGCCCGGGACTCCCCCTCATCTGCTGAGTACTTTCGACATCTTCGCCTTGTCAATATTTCGATGTGCTCACAAAGTAATTTTTTTTTAGCTCAAACTCTTTTAGAGGGGCAAGGCTACAGGCAGTAGCCTAGGGGGGCTCCTTGACGCTGTACACCTTCTCCTCAAGAACCTAATAAATTAGATTTGCTGCTTCAGAGAAGCTCAAAGTTGAGAAACCTAAATTTTTAGCTGGTTGGGCAGTTTTGTCTGGGTCCTCCTGTTACCTTGAGTTTGCAAATGTTTCAAAGTCCCAGGTCTTCAGGGGTGGTTGGAGAAGTCCAGCCAAATACAGCTAAGGGTTCCAGGACCTCAGAAACAATACTTGGCAGTCAGGGTGTACTCTAGCAAAGGTTACCTGCAGATTCTACGGTAGGTCACATTGGGACCAGCCAGCTGGGAAGTTGCAGGAAAAGACCTCTTGTGGCTTGTTTTCTCTGTAGCTTGAACAGGTCAGCCTTTTGACCCTTCGATTCCACCTTTGTGTTCTGGGAACAGGAGGTAGCAGAGCTAGTCCTTCAGGGCTCCTCTCAAGTCATGGATAGCCAGTTCAGTCCTCTTCTGATCTTCCTCAGGTCCAGAGTGATCTGAGGAGAGTGCCACAGGATGCCACATTTATGTCTAGCACTAGCTAATGGGTGGTGGTGACTCTTGGCCTCACCGTATCAATGGGGTAAAAGTTCCCAGGGATAATCCTACCCACTTTTGTAACAGTTCCTGTCTTCCTTACTCCAAACAATCCTACAGTACCATTCACTACTAAAAAACGAAATTGGTGAAATCCTTCTTCCCTTGTGCATCGCCTGTGTGGCCCCGCTCCAGAGAAGAAAACAAGCACAAATGATGGACATAATGCAGAACCAATAAAACATTCACCCCCAGTCACAAATCTGCGTTTAATCCATCGATTCTTTTGCTTACCATGCCACCCCAGTTTGGAGCCAGCCATGTGCAAATCAGCCTTGACTCTGTTCCCTATGGGAACAGTCCAGGCCGGAATGCCAGGTCAGGTCCCCCCTGGACCAGAGACAAGCATCCTGGAACCTGTTTGCAGGGTATCACCCTACATCAGCCAGGCTAGCTTGAATCCAGTGGTACAGTGAGCCCGGGAGCCACGTCTGGGCATACCCGGCGCACTTATGGTGACAAAAACAAACAAAAAAAATGATGGACGGAATGCAGAACCAATCAAACATTCACCCCCAGTCACAAATTTGGGTGTAATCCATCAATTATTTTGCTCACCATGCCACCCCAGTTTGGACCCAGCCATATGCAAATCAGTCTTGACCCTGTTTCCCATGGGAACAGTCCAGCCCGAACTGCCAGGCCAGGTCCTCCCTGGATCAGAATCAAGCATCCTGGGACCGGATTCAGGGTGTCGCCCTTCATCAGCCAGGCCAGCTTGAATCCAGTGGCAGAGTGATGAGCCAGAGGAGAAAGCAGAATAATAAGTAGCTCCTCCCATTTAGTTACTGCAAACCAGTTGCGGGGACAGCTCACCTGGGATTGGTGTTTACCTGACTGGGAGAACAAAAGATGAGGGCTGTCTAGGTGTCATCTAACATCTGCTTATGACAGGGGAGGCCCCTCTGTAGTAAAGTAGGTTCCTGGGCAGAACCAAAATTGTCCTCCTGTCAGATGAACAAAAACACCTCCTTCCACCGAGACTTTTGTCTCTGCTCTGGGAGCAGTTTTCACACCTCATTCAGGGCCATTAACTAGCTGGGTAACAGTTGTAATACTGGTGTCAGTTAGTTTTTAGGAGTTTCAGGTACATAAAAAGTAAATTTTTGCAAGATATTTTTGCATGATATGAATCAAAAATCTGACTTCCCCATTAAATTGGACTTTAGATAAATATTGAAAATATTTCTAGATTGTTGATAGGCACTTAGATTGCATATTTCTAGATTGTTGGTAGAGACTTAGATTGCAGAACTAATACTCAATATTGCTTCCCAAGCTTTCCCTACAGGCTAGCCAACCTTCATAGAGTGAAAATAGCTCTTGGGTGCTACTGACTCTAGGGACATATTAACATTAAGGGGGTCATTCTGACCTCGGCGGTAAAAGGCCCTTACCGCCGGTCAGAAGTCCGCCATTCTACCGCCGCGTCCGCGGTAATCCGCCACGGTCATTCTGACCCACAACTGACAAACCTGCAAAAATCCGACATCCACAGCAGGCCGCCACATCAGCGGCCAGTGGTAAACTGGAGATGACCAAACCTCCACCGCCACGCCAACGGAAACACGCCCATGTCATTCTGACCCACAAATCCACGTGGCGGTCTTTCAACCGCAGTAGTCCATTGGCGGTACACATCGCTGCGCTCAAAATACACACACAGCTCCAAAACACAGCCACATTGGACAATTTGAAATACACACACCTGATACACATACACACACCACTCCCACACACCCAACCCAATATAAAACACACACCCACATCACCCACAAACCCCTACGACCAAAGATCAGAGACGAAGGAGAGAGAGACACATCACAGAATAGAGAGCTACATCACACAGAGGCACACTACACCATCACACACACCACATAGAAGCACAAAGCACCACACACCAACACACTCATCACCACATACACCATCCCACACCTCATCCACACCACCCCATGGCACCCCAAAGGCACCCACGCTTTTCGGACCAAGAACTCCGGGTCATGGTGGAGGAAATTATAAGAGTTGAACCCCAGCTATTCGGCTCACAGGTGCAGCACACCACTATAGCCAGGAAGGCGGAGCTATGGCAGCGGATCGTGGACAGGGTCAACGCGGTGGGACAGCATCCCAGAAATCGGGACGACATCCGCAAACGCTGGAACGACCTACGGGGAAAGGTGCGCTTGATGGTCTCGCGACACAACATCGCAGTGCAGAAGACTGGCGGGGGACCCCCACCCACTCCACCCGAATTCACAGCATGGGAGCAAGAGGTACTAAACATCCTGCATCCTGAGGGCCTCGCTGGAGTACACAGAGGAATGGACTCTGGTAAGTACAATCTCAACTACTTCACCCCCCCCCAGCATGCTAACCCCCACCACCACCCTCACCCCCAACCCCCCATCACACATCCTCCCTGAGAATGTCTCTCCAGCACAACCCACCCAACACCAACCCCTGCATGCCACCACAAACTATGGACACCCATCACCTAAGCATGACCACTGCACATACCCCCCCCCCAAAACACCCTCACAACACCTCCCCCAAGGGAATGGCAGCACTGGGGGACAAGGGCACCCATAAATCGCACGCAATAGCACACACAGAAACAATAATCATACTCTCTTACCCCATGCAGGACCCGAACGCCAACACACCGGTCAGGAGGGTCCAGAAATGTCCATCCCACCCCCGGAAGAGGCCCCCAGTGATGACAGCAGCTCTGTCGACCTGGAACCTGATGACCAGCCCGGACCATTGGGGACCTCTGGACAGTGGGTTCCCCACACACAGACACAGGCCACACCAGACCCAACCCCCTCTGGGACCAACAGCACAGCTCCCACCCAGCGGGCCCATGCCTCTGTCTCTAGGACAGGTCAATCAGCGGTGTGTCTGCCACTACAGGGCACCCAGGCTAACCCACCACCCCAACAACAACAGGGACCTGGGGGCAGTGGTAGTGGGCACACCGTCCAGGGGACAGAGGCCGGGGGAAACCGGGCAACTCGGAGGGCTGCTGTGCGACAGGGGGGGGAGGAGAGGCCCAGGGAACCCACTCTCCAAGAGGCCCTCACCACCATCATGGCAGCCTACCACCACTCCCAAGAGACGATGGCGACAGTACTGGCCAGGTTCCAGGAGATCCAGGCACAGCAGGAGGAACGCTACATGGGGTTCAGCAATCAACTCACCAACATCTCTACCGCTATGGGGAGCATAGTCCAGGCCCTGAACCGTATAGAAGACACGTTGCGGGACCATGTGGCACCACACAGGGCCCCTGTCACTAGCCCGGACTAGGAACAGCCTACCACCTCCGCCGACGCAAGTGGTCAGGAGGCCCCACCACAACGACAGGCCACCAGAACCCCACCTCCTGCTGAAGAACAACCACCCCGCAAGAGGAGCCTGAGATCAAAAAAATAGACAGAGTAGGATGTCAAGACCCCCGCCAGCATGAAATACCCCCTGAAGTCATCCCACTGTCCCACATTGCCACCCTGTCCAACCTTGAACTGCCCCTGCTCCATCCTTCCACAGGCATATGGACAATGCACCTGTGAGACTGAGAACTGGACTCTGCCATGGACATTACTCCACCCCCACCCCATCACCGTGTTAATATCATGTACCATTATCTAGCACTACAAATAAATCACTCATTGCACTGAAATCTATCAGGAGTCAGCCTGTATTATTTACAAATGTATAACACATTACAGATCAATTATGTTCGGTTAACTTTGTGTTGAAAACATATTGAGGTCAATAAGCATTAGTCCATGGGCTAACCAACCAGAAGTCACGCAGTGGGTCATACAGCACTGAAAAGGGAAGGGAAAATCAAACATCAGTCTAAAAGAACTGGGGGGAAATAGACAAAGTTGAGATGCAGGAGTCTTCAAGTAAATGTAAAATGGTGTGGGTGATTCTTACCTGTGTGCTACTGAAAATACTGTACTGTTGGATAACTCTGTCCCTGTTGTCTGTGTCGTCCTCTGAGTCTTCCTCCTCTTCACTCTCCGAAGGCTCCACAGCTGCTTCAACACCACCATCTGGACCATCCTCCTGCAGGGAAGGCACCTGACGTCGCAATGCCAGATTGTGAAGCATACAGCAGGCCAAGATGATCTGGCACACCTTCTTTGGTGAGTACATCAGGGATCCCCCTGTCATATGCAGGCACCTAAACCTGGCCTTCAGGAGGCCAAAGGTCCTTTCTATGATCCTCCTAGTCCGCCCATGGGCCTCATTGTACCGTTCCTCAGCCCTGGTCCGGGGATTCCTCACTGGGGTCAATAGCCAAGGCAGGTTGGGGTAACCAGAGTCACCTATTAGCCACACACGTTGTCCCTGTAGCTGTTCCATCACATAAGGGATGCTGCTATTACGCATCACATATGCGTCATGCACTGAACCAGGGAACATGGCATTTACATGGGAGATGTACTGGTCAGCCAAACAGACCACCTGGACGTTCATAGAATGATAACTTTTTCTGTTTCTGAACACCTGCTCATCGTCTTTTGGGGATACTAAGGCCACATGGGTCCCGTCAATGGCACCAATTATGTTGGGGATATGTCCAAGGGCATAAAAATCACCCTTCACAGTGGCCAAATCAACCTCCTCAGGGAATAGAATGTAACTCCGCATGTGTTTCGTCAGGGCAGACAACACTCTAGACAAAACTTTTGAAAAAATGGGCTGAGACATTCCAGATGACATGGCCACTGTCGTCTGGAATGAGCCACTTGCAAGAAAATGGAGGACTGACAGAACCTGCACCAGAGGGGGAATTCCTGTGGGTTGGCGGATGGGGGACATCAGGGCTGGCTCCAGCTGGGCACACAGTTCAAGGATAGTGGCACGGTCAAGTCGGTATCGGAGTATGATGTGGCGTTCTTCCATTGTCGACAGGTCCACCAGCGGTCGGTACACGCGAGGATTCATCCTTCTCCTCGCAAGTCCCAGCGGACGGTTCCTAGGAAGGACAACATGGAGCACGGAGTCAAGCAACTCACAGGTACGTTCACCACAGCTTGCATAGCACACGGTTATCTATGTATTGAAAGGCGTGTATGTGTGGCAATGCAAGGCCTAGGCCTGTGTGACGCAGTACAAATTATGCCATGTGGGCCCTTGAAATGGCGGCTGCCTGACCTGTGAAGTGGGACAATGGGATGTGAGGTCAATGCGCTGGCGGGGCGCACCGTGGCGGTAGGCGATCGAAGACCGCTATACGAAGCCGCATTGGTTAACATTGAAGCCTATGGGTTTCAGGAGCCAATGACGAGGTGCGCCGGCGGTCGCGGTACGCACCGCCGCGGTACGCACCGCCGCGGACGTGACCGCCATTTTCTATCTGCTTAATCACTCGAGACCTGATCATCCACAGGAGAGGACCTATACTGCAAGTGCTGCTGTGACCTCGGTCTGGAAGTGACAATGGCTGCTGCGACTGGGGAAAGGGCCCCTGCCTTCACGTCTGAAGAGTTGGAGAAGCTCGTGGATGGGGTCCTCCCCCAGTATGCGTTACTCTATGGTCCTCCAGACCAACAGGTAATTACACCGTGTGCACATGGAATGGGCGATGCCTGTGTGGAGTGGGGTGGATGTAAGTTGGTGGGGTGGGGGGCGAATGAGGAGTGCAACGCACAACAGATGAGAGCATGTGCCATTTGGCAAAGTTGGTGAGGGGGGGCCAATCACATCTAACATGCAGTTCATTGATGAATGTTTCCTTCCCACCCTGTACATGTCAAATAGGTCAGCGCCCATCAGAAAGTCTACATTTGGGGGTCCACAACAGACGGGGCACCCACTGCCGCAAGAGGTGGGAGGACATCCGCCGCGGGACCAGGAAGACCGCCGAGTCACTGCTGGGGATGGCCTCCCAACCTAGGAGGGGTGCCAGTCGTACCATGACCCCCCTGATGTCCCGGATCCTGGCGGTGGCCTACCCTGATTTGGATGGGCGCTTGAGGACATCACAGCAGACACAAGGGGGTGAGTATCAGCACATTCTCCTATCTTTCTGCGCAGTGGAGGCGTCTGGGTGGGGGAGGAGGGCTGTGGGTGACATTAGGCCAGGGCGCTTTCTGTAGGCTAGTCCCCTCCCTTAGGCATGGCCCTGTGCTCCCGGCCCCCACCTCTGTAGGGTGACAAGTACAGCTATTGATGGTCCAGCATCACACATGTGCGCGTTTGTCGTCTCTAGACCTGTTGTCCTAGTCAGGAGTACTGAGTAGTGTACCCCAAATGCGCGGCGTAGTGCATGAGGCTCCTCTGTCTGTACTCTCCGCCAAAGGTGTTGACATTGCATGCACTCAACCTGGTCTTCGTTTTTCTCCCCCCACCCTTCTTCTTCATCTTCTTGTGCATGTGTGCATTAGCATCATCAGGCGGAGGAGATTTGGCATCGGAGCACGAGGGAGCTGCCAGTCACAAGGCCCCGGTGGCCCCAGGAACAGACACCGAGGGCACCAGTGATCCGGAGGGCGAGGGGAGCACCACAACGGGGACCGGTGGTGAGACCAGCGACACAGACACGTCCTCAGATGGGTGCTCCCTAGCGGTGGCGGCAACATCCGTGCCCCCGCCTCTACAGGTACAGCCGCCACCCAGCGCACCAGCCCCGCCCTCCCAGCAGCCCCTCAGCCTACGCTCCGTGCCCGCTCGCCCAGGAAGGCGGGCGTCTCCTTCACCCCAGGCACCTCAGCCCCTGCCCCTGTCACCCCTGCTGCCCTCAGTGCGGAGCTCAGTGACCTCCTGAGGATGCTCATTGTTGGGCAGACTACCCTTTTGAATGCCATCCAGGGGGTAGAAAGGGAGGTGCATCGGAGCAATGCCTACCTGGAGGGCATTCATTCGGGTCAGGCTGCCCATCAACGATCGTTCAATGCCCTGGCCTCAGCACTGACGGCAGCCATTGTCCCTGTTTCCAGCCTCCCTCTTCTGACTGCCTCCACCCTGTCTCTGTCTCCTGTTCCTCAGCCTATCCCATCCACACCATCTGACCAGCCTGCACACACCTCAACACCCAAGGGCAGCTCATCCAGACACAAGCACCACAGATCCCACAAACACTCACCCAATCAACACCCAGATGCAGACATACCAACAGTCACTACCACCTCTGTGTCCCCCTCCTCCTCGTCTCCCTCCTCCCTCCCTGTGACGTCTACACTCACACCTGCATGCACACCAACATCAGCCAGTGCTTCCATCACCACCACACCCTCCAGTACAGTCCGCACGCGTGCAATCACCACCCCCACTGGCATTTACACGTCCCCTGTGTCCTCTCCCACTGTGTCTGTCACCCCCTCTTCCAAGACACACAAACGCAGGCAGCCACCCACCCAACAGCCATCCACCTCACGACAGCCTACAGCACCAGCACCTTCACCCAATGACAGCACACCTGACTCTCCTACAACCACATCCTCTTCCTCCACTCCCATCACCACTTCTCCTACCCTTTACCTTGGTCCTAAAAAACTTTTCCTCGCTAATCTTGACCTCTTTCCCTCCGATGACCCACCCCCTCCATCTGCAAAGAGTCCCAAGAGCACCTCAGCCACCACCAGCCCAGCTACGAGTGTCACTGTTGTGCATGGGTTCTGGAGTCCACCCTTTGCCAGCAGTGACACTTCAATCAGCAGCAAGGACACATCCAGCCCCCCCCCAGGGAAGAGGACCAGGAAACACAAGGGCCGCCGTGAGAGGACTGACACAGCTGCCCCGAAGGAGCAAAGTTCGCCCACTTCACCTGCCACAACATCTAGGGGAGGCAAGGGCCCGAGAGCCACATCTAAGGAGCGAAAGGGCAGCAGGGCGGAGAAGTCAGGCAGCAGGAGCGCGGAGCAGGTGGGCCCCACATGCCACATCCCAGCTGTAAGGGAGGACACCCATGGGCCCAGGACTCCATCACCGAAGGGTCCAGAAACATCACGGTCGGAGGGGGACTGAGCAGGGAGTCCAGCCCAGGTCTGGCTCCCTTGACTTACTGGATGAGCACCGCTGAACAGGGCCCCGCCGTGAAGATAGGCACCGCTGAACAGGGCCCGCCGTGCAGAAGAGCACCACTGAACAGGGCCCGCCGTGAAGATAGGCACCGCTGAACAGGGCCCGCCGCGCAGAAGAGCACCGCTGAACAGGGCCCCGCCGTGTAGATAGGCACCGCTGAACAGGGCCCGCCGTGCAGAAGAGCACCGCCGAACAGGGCCCCGCCGTAAAGATAGGCACCGCTGAACAGGGCCCCGCCGTGTAGATAGGCACCGCTGAACAGGGCCCCGCCGTGTAGATAGGCACCGCTGAACAGGGCCCCGCCGTGTAGATAGGCACCGCTGAACAGGGCCCGCCGTGCAGAAGAGCACCGCCGAACAGGGCCCCGCCGTGAAGATAGGCACCGCTGAACAGGGCCCCGCCGTGTAGATAGGCACCGCTGAACAGGGCCTGCCGTGCAGAAGAGCACCGCCGAAAAGGGCCCCGCCGTGCAGAAGAGCACCGCTGAACAGGGCCCCGCCGTGTAGATAGGCACCGCTGAACAGGGCCCGCCGTGCAGAAGAGCACCGCTGAACAGGGCCCCGCCGTGTAGATAGGCACCGCTGAACAGGGCCCGCCGTGCAGAAGAGCACCGCCGAACAGGGCCCCGCCGTGAAGATAGGCACCGCTGAACAGGGCCCGCTGTGCAGAAGAGCACCGCCGAACAGGGCCCCGCCGTGTAGATAGGCACCGCTGAACAGGGCCCGCCGTGCAGAAGAGCACCGCCGAACAGGGCCCCGCCGTGTAGATAGGCACCGCTGAACAGGGCCCGCCGTGCAGAAGAGCACCGCCGAACAGGGCCCCGCCGTGTAGATAGGCACCGCTGAACAGGGCCCGCCGTGCAGAAGAGCACCGCCGAACAGGGCCCCGCCGTGAAGATAGGCACCGCTGAACAGGGCCCCGCCGTGTAGATAGGCACCGCTGAACAGGGCCCGCCGTGCAGAAGAGCACCGCTGAACAGGGCCCCGCCGTGTAGATAGGCACCGCTGAACAGGGACCCGCCATCTCAAGCACCGCTCCGCTGGGCCCTTCCTGTCAAGCACCGCTCCGCTGGGCCCTGCCGTCTCAAGCACCGCTCCGCTGGGCCCTTCCTGTCAAGCACCGCTCCGCTGGGCCCCGCCGTCTCAAGCACCGCTCCGTTGGGCCCCGCCGTCTCAAGCACCGCTCCGCTGGGCCCTTCCTGTCAAGCACCGCTCCGCTGGGCCCCGCCGTCTCAAGCACCGCTCTGCTGGGCCCCGCCGTCTCAAGCACCGCTCCGCTGGGCCCCGCCGTCTCAAGCACCGCTCCGCTGGGCCCTTCCTGTCAAGCACCGCTCCGCTGGGCCCTTCCTGTCAAGCACCGCTCCGCTGGGCCCCGCCGTCTCAAGCACCGCTCCGCTGGGCCCCGCCGTCTCAAGCACCGCTCTGCTGGGCCCCGCCGTCTCAAGCACCACTCCGCTGGGCCCCGCCGTCTCAAGCACCGCTCCGCTGGGCCCTTCCTGTCAAGCACCGCTCCGCTGGGCCCTTCCTGTCAAGCACCGCTCCGCTGGGCCCCGCCGTCTCAAGCACCGCTCCGCTGGGCCCCGCCGTCTCAAGCACCGCTCCGCTGGGCCCCGCCGTCTCAAGCACCGCTCCGCTGGGCCCTTCCTGTCAAGCACCGCTCCGCTGGGCCCCGCCGTCTCAAGCACCGCTCCGCTGGGCCCTGCCGTCTCAAGCACCGCTCCGCTGGGCCCCGCCGTCTCAAGCACCGCTCCGCTGGGCCCTTCCTGTCAAGCACCGCTCCGCTGGGCCCTTCCTGTCAAGCAATGTTAACGGTTCACTGTGCCCACCATGCCTCCTCCTTGACCAGTGGAGACTGTAATCCACCTGATAGACTGTGGCTTTGCACTCCCCAGGAGGGCACAATGGGCAATCCACCCACTGTAGAGACTTGTGAGACTGTGGCTTTGCACTCCCCAGGATGGCACAGTGGGCAATCCACCCACTGTAGAGACTTGTGAGACTGTGGCTTTGCACTCCCCAGGATGGCACAGTGGGCAATCCACCCACTGTAGAGACTTGTGAGACTGTGGCTTTGCACTCCCCAGGATGGCACAGTGGGCATGGTGGCCCCTTCGTGGATCTGGCGTCGTGGACTCATGTGGCTGTGGTGCCCCCCCTTCCCTTCCCCCTGAGGTGCCTGTAGTTTTGTCATCAGATGCCCCTGCAGTGTTCTCTCCAAAGGACTCAGGTCTCCTGTGTGGGCTTTGCCCTTGTGTTGTTACACTTTGGCCCTCGGACACTTCGATTTACTTTTGATGTACGGAACTAATTGCCTCGGTTATCCATTGCAGTGTATATAGTATTATTTTGTTATGAATAGTTTGCATAGTTGACCTATATTTGTCAGAGCCTATTTATTACATAAATTTGTCTTCACAATTTAATTATGTCTTTGCATTTTTCAGGGGGGTTTGGGTGGTGTCACTGTGACTTGTTGCTCTGCATTGGTGTGTACATAGTTTGGGGGGGTGGGGGTCGCATATGTGTGTGCCCGTAACCTTTCGTCCTCCCCCCTCCCGTGTGTCGTAGGTGCAGTACTCACCGTTGTCGTCTGCGCCGGTGTTCGTACTCGTGGTAGATGAGCAGGTAGACGAGAGCAGGTAGGATGTTTAATTCGGGTTCCATGCTGTCCTCCGTACTCGTGGAGTGTGTTTCGGTGAGCGTTTTCCCGTTCGTGGTCTGTTTCCGCCGTGTTTTTATCGGCGGTGCTCCCGCCCCGGAAGAGGTGGCGGATTGGTGAGTTATGATAGTGTGGGCGGTACATTGTCTGCCGCCTGCCTGTTGGCGGTGGCCGCTGCGCTGTTTGTCTGTACCGCCGTGGCGGTCAGAGTGTTAATGTGGCGGTCTCTGTTGGCGGTTCCCGCCAGGGTCAGAATTCCATTTTTTGGACCGCCGGCCTGTTGGCGGGTTGGCCGCCGCTTTATCACCGACCGCCAGGGTTAGAATCACCCCCTAAATGGCCTACTTCTAAATACCATACACTCTGATTTGTGGGCTATAAGGCTTACTTAGGGGTGATTTATTAATATTGAAAAGCAATTCTTAGATTTGTCAAAAGGGTTTATTTTGACAGCCCGAATTGCACTTGCAGTTTGTATACTGCTCAAGTCAGTCTGCAATGGTAGGCCTGAAGTCGTTTGCATTGCCACTATAACTAATAGCACAATAGGTGCTGTAGTCCATTAGTAGCATTTAACGTCCAGGCCCTGAGTAAACCTTGACTTGTATGCTAGGGATCTATAGGCTAGATAACTATGCCAAATTGGAGCATACCAGTTCAACCATGTTAAAAAGGCGCCACATGGGCACTTTACTCGTGGATAGCAGGAGTAAAGTGCACAAAGTTATGGGTTTGGGCAAAATATTGTGATACAAAAATATTGTGTCAAGAATATTAGGATGCCAAAACTATAATTGACAGGAATATCAAAGGTTAAATTTATTTTTTTAATTGGTGGTTTTAATATTGCTGTAAAAGATATTGATTTAGAAAATATCAAATAACATTGTATATAACATTGTACATAATATCATTTATAAGTATTCTTTTGTATGAGCCTTATTGTGGTATGTTTGACTTGATCAGTTTAATATTTTTTTTTTTAGTAAGATAATTTGTTAAATATGACTTTTTTTGCAATTTTTATTTTGAATTGTACTAATGAATGAAAATAATGTATATACATTTTTTTGTAGCGTGATGTTGGGTTTTTAGGGGATAAGGATGGGGAGATTTTTAAAAAGTGAATATTTAAAATGTAATATAATGTTATTCATTTTAATGGTATGCAAATTAGTGTTATAAAATGTATGAATTAATTTTGGTACAATATTAATTTTTCTAAATAATATTTACAATTAGTCTGAATGTATTGGTAGATTATATTAAATTAAAATATATATTTTATTGTAAATATTAAAATAATTATTTAAATTATAGACATTTTTATAAAAGCTTAAAAAATATAAACTGTACATTAAGGCCCTCATTACGACTTTGGCTGTCATGGGCGCCAGAAGACCACCAGTTGCGGTGATCTGAAGACCGCCATATTACGAGTTATGTCGGATAAATCCGACACCATTGGCCTGGCCAACAGCAGAAGAGAGGCGTCTACACCGCCAGCACTGTCACACCATTAGGACACAGCCCATCGTCTTATGATACTTAATACGGTGCTGCGGTTTCCTGAACTGCGGTGTGGTGCTGGCAGTGGAAAACGCTGAGACCCAACCCCTCCCAACGACCACTTCGCTGAGACAGGTAGGTGGACTGTCTGAAAGGGGGGGAGAGGGTGGGGTGTTATGTGCATGTGTATGATATGTTCATGTATGTGTGTGTGTCGTGCTATGGGTGTGCGTGAGCGCATGTGCGTATGTATGTGTGCGTGGAGGGTGTGTCTGTACGAATGGAAGCTGAGGGGAGTGGGTGTCGGGGTGTGAATGCATGTTTGTATGCAGAGGGGTGGGGGTATCTGTCTGAGTGCATGGTTGTGTGCGATGGGGATGTCTGAGTGCATAAATGTGTGCGAATGGGGGGTGTCTGCATGTATGTGGATGGGATGGGGATGTTTTGTGGTGTGAGTGAGTCGGTGTGATTATTGGGATGCATGAGAGTGGGGTTCATGTGGTCAAGTCTGTGAGTAGGTGAGGGTGTCTTTGTGGTTGCGTGCGGATGAGGAGGGAGTGTGTGCAAGTGTGTGGATGAAAAGGGGGTGTCTGCAAGTGTGCGGATGAAGGTGGTGGTGTCTGAAGGTGTGTGGATGTGTGGGGGTGTGTGTGCCGGCGACAGGAATGGTGATTCCTGTTGCAGGGTTCTTTACTGCCAGGGTGTTCGTGGCAGAGCGACTGCCATGGAAAGCGTGGCGGTGTGCTGACTCAAAATACCATGGCGGTCTTACGGCTGCTGCCGGAGTTGCTCACCTCCAGCGGTCTGACTGCCATGGCGGTACTGGTGGCGTTGTGGCAGTTTGGCTTTGGTCAAACTGCCAATGTCATAATTTAGAGGTCTTTACCGCCGGCTCTGCGGTGGTAAGACCATCACCGCGTGTGTGGCGGTTTTCAGACCGCCCCACTCATAATGAGGGCCTCAGTTTTTTGTATAGTTTAACCTCTTCTGTGACTTGGACGAGATGATCTCGTCCAAGGCTACAGTTCCCCTGTGCCTTGGACGAGATCATCTCGTCCATGGCACAGGGGAACTTGGGGGCGCGCTAGCGCGCCCCCCGTGCACCCCCCTTCCCCCCCCAAGTCGGGGATGGAAGGGGAAGACCTTCCCCTTCCACCCCCGACCCCCCCCTAACCCCCCCTGTGACGTCAGCGCGCGCCAGCGCCAGCGCCCCGGGGGACAGATCGGCCTATTATTAGGCCGAACTGCCCCCGGGGGGGGGGGCAGAACACTCTAGGCGCCAGGGCAAATTTTTTTTTGTGTTTTTTTTTTTTGTTGTTTCTTTTTTTAGAGATGGGGAGCGACCCATCAGGCAAGGGTCGCTCCCCTGGGGGGGGCAAATTGTATTTAGACCATTTCTGCCCCTCTGGGGGCAGATTGGCCAATTTTAGGTCAATCTGCCCCCTGAAACCACTAGGCACCGGGGATTTGTTTTTTGGCACCAATGTCATGCAGGGGGAGCGACCCCGTAGGCAAGGGTCGCTCCCGGGGGGGGGTGGGGGTTGGGGGGGCAAATTTATTTTAGGCCATTTCTGCCCCCCCAGGGGACAGATCGGCCTATTATTAGGCCGAACTGCCCCCCGGGGGGGGGGGGGCAGAACACTCTAGGAGCCAGGGCAATTTTTTTTTTGTGTGTTTTTTTTTTGTTGTTTCTTTTTTTAGAGATGGGGAGCGACCCATCAGGCAAGGGTCGCTCCCCTGGGGGGGCAAATTGTATTTAGACCATTTCTGCCCCCCTGGGGGCAGATTGGCCAATTTTAGGTCAATCTGCCCCCAAGGGGGCAGAAACCACTAGGCACCGGGGATTTGTTTTTTGGCGCCAATGTCACGCAGGGGGAGCGACCCCGTAGGCAAGGGTCGCTCCCGGGGGGGGGATGGGGGTTGGGGGGGCAAATTTATTTTAGGCCATTTCTGCCCCCCCGGGGGACAGATCGGCCTATTATTAGGCCGAACTGCCCCCGGGGGGGGGGGGGGGGGCAGAACACTCTAGGCGCCAGGGCAATTTTTTTTTGTGTGTTTTTTTTTTGTTGTTTCTTTTTTTAGAGATGGGGAGCGACCCATCAGGCAAGGGTCGCTCCCCTGGGGGGGCAAATTGTATTTAGACCATTTCTGCCCCCCTGGGGGCAGATTGGCCAATTTTAGGTCAATCTGCCCCCAAGGGGGCAGAAACCACTAGGCACCGGGGATTTGTTTTTTGGCGCCAATGTCACGCAGGGGGAGCGACCCCGTAGGCAAGGGTTGCTCCCGGGGGGGGTGGGTGTTGGGGGGGCAAATTTATTTTAGGCCATTTCTGCCACCCCGGGGGGAAGATCGGCCTATTATTAGGCCGATCTGCCCCCGGGGGGGGGGGGGGCAGGAACCTCTAGGCGCCAGGGGAATTTTTCTTTTTTTTCTTTTTTTTTTTCTTTGTTTTTTTTTTTTAGAGATGGGGAGCGACCCATCAGGCAAAAGTCGCTCCCCTGGGGGACAAATTGTATTTAGGCCATTTCTGCCCCCCTTGGGGGCAGATTGGCTGAGTTTAGGTCAACCTCCCCCCAAGGGGGCAGAAACCACTAGGCACCGGGGATTTGTTTTTTGGTACCAATGTCACGCAGGGGGAGCGACCCCGTAGGCAAGGGTCGCTCCCGGCGGGGGAGGGTGGGGGTTGGGGGGGCAAATTTATTTTAGGGCATTTCTGCCCCCCCCCCTGGGGCCGGCTGAGCTACAGGCCAAACACCACAGGTAGGCACCTTGCAAAAAACACCTCTGTTTTCTGTGAAAAAATATGTTGTGTCCACGTTGTGTTTTGGGCCATTTCCTTTTGTGGGCGCTAGGCCTACCCACAGAAGTGATGTACCATTTTTATCGAGAGACTTAGGGGAACGCTGGGTGGAAGGAAATTTGTGGCTCCTCTCAGATTCCAGAACTTTCTGTCACCGAAATGAGAGGAAAAAGTGTTTTTAGGGCCAAATTTTGATGTTTGCAAAGGATTCTGGGTAACATAACCTGGTCAGAGCCCCGCAAGTCACCCCATCTTGGATTCCCCTGGGTTTCTAGTTTTAAAAAATGCACTGGTTTGCTAGGTTTCCTCAGGTGTCGGCTGAGCTACAGGCCAAAATCCACAGGTAGGCACTGCTTTTTATAAAAAAATGTGATGTGTCCACGTTGTGTTTTGGGCCCTTTCCTTTCGTGGGCGCTAGTCCTACCCACACAAGTGAGGTATCATTTTTATCGGGAGACTTGGGGGAACGCTGGGTAGAAGGACATTTGTGGCTCCTCTCATATTCCAGAACTTTCTGCCACAGAAATGTGAGTAACATGTGTATTTTTAGCCAAATTTTGAGGTTTGCAAAGGATTCTGGGTAACAGAACCTGGTCCGAGCCCCGCAAGTCACCCCTCCTTGGATTCCCCTAGGTCTCTAGTTTTCAGAAATGCACAGGTTTGGTAGGTTTCCCTAGGTGCCGGCTGAGCTAGAGGCCAAAATCTACAGGTAGGCACTTCGCAAAAAACACCTCTGTTTTTTTCCAAAATTTAGGATGTGTCCACGTTGCGCTTTGGGGTGTTTCCTGTCGCCGGCGCTAGGCCTACCCACGCAAGTGAGGTATCATTTTTATCGGGAGACTTGGGGGAACGCTGGGTGGAAGGAAATTTGTAGCTCCTCTCAGATTCCAGAACTTTCTGCCACAGAAATGTGAGGGACATGTGTTTTTTTAGCCAAATTTTGAGGTTTGCAAAGGATTCTGGGTAACAGAACCTGGTCCGAGCCACACAAGTCACCCCTCCTTGGATTCCCCTAGGTCTCTAGTTTTCAGAAATGTACAGGTTTGGTAGGTTTCACTAGGTGGCGGCTGAGCTAGAGGCCAAAATCTCCAGGTAGTCACTTTGCTAAAAACAGCTCTGTTTTCTGTGATGTGTCCACGTTGTGTTTTGGGGCATATCCTGTCGCGGGCGCTAGGCCTACCCACACAAGTGAGGTATCATTTTTATCGGGAGACGTGGGGGAACGCTGGGTGGAAGGAAATTTGTGGCTCCTCTCAGATTCCAGAACTTTCTGCCACAGAAATGTGAGGAACATGTGTTTTTTTAGCCAAATTTTGAGGTTTGCAAAGGATTCTGGGTAACAGAACCTGGTCCGAGCCACACAAGTCACCCCTCCTTGGATTCCCCTAGGTCTCTAGTTTTCAGAAATGCACAGGTTTGGTAGGTTTCCCTAGGTGGCGGCTGAGCTAGAGGCCAAAATCTACAGGTAGTCACTTTGCTAAAAACAGCTCTGTTTTCTGTGATATGTCCACGTTGTGTTTTGGGGCATATCCTGTCGCGGGCGCTAGGCCTACCCACACAAGTGAGGTATCATTTTTATCGGGAGACGTGGAGGAACGCTGGGTGGAAGGAAATTTGTGGCTCCTCTCAGATTCCAGAACTTTCTGCCACAGAAATGTGAGGAACATGTGTTTTTTTAGCCAAATTTTGAGATTTGCAAAGGATTCTGGGTAACAGAACCTGGTCCGAGCCCCGCAAGTCACCCCTCCTTGGATTCCCCTAGGTCTCTAGTTTTCAGAAATGCACAGGTTTGGTAGGTTTCCCTAGGTGGCGGCTGAGCTAGAGGCCAAAATCTACAGGTAGTCACTTTGCTAAAAACAGCTCTGTTTTCTGTGATATGTCCACGTTGTGTTTTGGGGCATATCCTGTCGCGGGCGCTAGGCCTACCCACACAAGTGAGGTATCATTTTTATCGGGAGACGTGGGGGAACGCTGGGTGGAAGGAAATTTGTGGCTCCTCTCAGATTCCAGAACTTTCTGCCACAGAAATGTGAGGAACATGTGTTTTTTTAGCCAAATTTTGAGGTTTGCAAAGGATTCTGGGTAACAGAACCTGGTCCGAGCCCCGCAAGTCACCCCTCCTTGGATTTCCCTAGGTCTCTAGTTTTCAGAAATGCACAGGTTTGGTAGGTTTCCCTAGGTGGCGGCTGAGCTAGAGGCCAAAATCTACAGGTAGTCACTTTGCTAAAAACAGCTCTGTTTTCTGTGATATGTCCACGTTGTGTTTTGGGGCATATCCTGTCGCGGGCGCTAGGCCTACCCACACAAGTGAGGTATCATTTTTATCGGGAGACGTGGGGGAACGCTGGGTGGAAGGAAATTTGTGGCTCCTCTCAGATTCCAGAACTTTCTGCCATAGAAATGTGAGGAACATGTGTTTTTTTAGCCAAATTTTGAGGTTTGCAAAGGATTCTGGGTAACAGAACCTGGTCCGAGCCCCGCAAGTCACCCCTCCTTGGATTCCCCTAGGTCTCTAGCTTTCAGAAATGCACAGGTTTGGTAGGTTTCCCTAGGTGGCGGCTGAGCTAGAGGCCAAAATCTACAGGTAGTCACTTTGCTAAAAACAGCTCTGTTTTCTGTGATATGTCCACGTTGTGTTTTGGGGCATATCCTGTCGCGGGCGCTAGGCCTACCCACACAAGTGAGGTATCATTTTTATCGGGAGACGTGGGGGAACGCTGGGTGGAAGGAAATTTGTGGCTCCTCTCAGATTCTAGAACTTTCTGCCACAGAAATGTGAGGAACATGTGTTTTTTTAGCCAAATTTTGAGGTTTGCAAAGGTTTCTGGGTAACAGAACCTGGTCCGAGCCCCGCAAGTCACCCCTCCTTGGACTCCCCTAGGTCTCTAGTTTTCAGAAATGCACAGGTTTGGTAGGTTTCCCTAGGTGGCGGCTGAACTAGAGGCCAAAATCTACAGGTAGTCACTTTGCTAAAAACAGCTCTGTTTTCTGTGATATGTCCACGTTGTGTTTTGGGGCATATCCTGTCGCGGGCGCTAGGCCTACCCACACAAGTGAGGTATCATTTTTATCGGGAGACGTGGGGGAACGCTGGGTGGAAGGAAATTTGTGGCTCCTCTCAGATTCCAGAACTTTCTGCCACAGAAATGTGAGGAACATGTGTTTTTTTAGCCAAATTTTGAGGTTTGCAAAGGATTCTGGGTAACAGAACCTGGTCCGAGCCACACAAGTCACCCCTCCTTGGATTCCCCTAGGTCTCTAGTTTTCAGAAATGCACAGGTTTGGTAGGTTTCCCTAGGTGGCGGCTGAGCTAGAGGCCAAAATCTACAGGTAGTCACTTTGCTAAAAACAGCTCTGTTTTCTGTGATGTGTCCACGTTGTGTTTTGGGGCATATCCTGTCGCGGGTGCTAGGCCTACCCACACAAGTGAGGTATCATTTTTATCGGGAGACGTGGGGGAACGCTGGGTGGAAGGAAATTTGTGGCTCCTCTCAGATTCCAGAACTTTCTGCCACAGAAATGTGAGGAACATGTGTTTTTTTAGCCAAATTTTGAGGTTTGCAAAGGATTCTGGGTAACAGAACCTGGTCTGAGCCACACAAGTCACCCCTCCTTGGATTCCCCTAGGTCTCTAGTTTTCAGAAATGCACAGGTTTGGTAGGTTTCCCTAGGTGGCGGCTGAGCTAGAGGCCAAAATCTACAGGTAGTCACTTTGCTAAAAACAGCTCTGTTTTCTGTGATATGTCCACGTTGTGTTTTGGGGCATATCCTGTCGCGGGCGCTAGGCCTACCCACACAAGTGAGGTATCATTTTTATCGGGAGACGTGGGGGAACGCTGGGTGGAAGGAAATTTGTGGCTCCTCTCAGATTCCAGAACTTTCTGCCACAGAAATGTGAGGAACATGTGTTTTTTAAGCCACATTTTGAGGTTTGCAAAGGATTCTGGGTAACAGAACCTGGTCCGAGCCACACAAGTCACCCCTCCTTGGATTCCCCTAGGTCTCTAGTTTTCAGAAATGTACAGGTTTGGTAGGTTTCACTAGGTGGCGGCTGAGCTAGAGGCCAAAATCTCCAGGTAGTCACTTTGCTAAAAACAGCTCTGTTTTCTGTGATGTGTCCACGTTGTGTTTTGGGGCATATCCTGTCGCGGGCGCTAGGCCTACCCACACAAGTGAGGTATCATTTTTATCGGGAGACGTGGGGGAACGCTGGGTGGAAGGAAATTTGTGGCTCCTCTCAGATTCCAGAACTTTCTGCCACAGAAATGTAAGGAACATGTGTTTTTTTAGCCAAATTTTGAGGTTTGCAAAGGATTCTGGGTAACAGAACCTGGTCCGAGCCACACAAGTCACCCCTCCTTGGATTCCCCGAGGTCTCTAGTTTTCAGAAATGCACAGGTTTGGTAGGTTTCCCTAGGTGGCGGCTGAGCTAGAGGCCAAAATCTACAGGTAGTCACTTTGCTAAAAACAGCTCTGTTTTCTGTGATATGTCCACGTTGTGTTTTGGGGCATATCCTGTCGCGGGCGCTAGGCCTACCCACACAAGTGAGGTATCATTTTTATCGGGAGACGTGGGGGAACGCTGGGTGGAAGGAAATTTGTGGCTCCTCTCAGATTCCAGAACTTTCTGCCACAGAAATGTGAGGAACATGTGTTTTTTTAGCCAAATTTTGAGATTTGCAAAGGATTCTGGGTAACAGAACCTGGTCCGAGCCCCGCAAGTCACCCCTCCTTGGATTCCCCTAGGTCTCTAGTTTTCAGAAATGCACAGGTTTGGTAGGTTTCCCTAGGTGGCGGCTGAGCTAGAGGCCAAAATCTAGAGGTAGTCACTTTGCTAAAAACAGCTCTGTTTTCTGTGATATGTCCACGTTGTGTTTTGGGGCATATCCTGTCGCGGGCGCTAGGCCTACCCACACAAGTGAGGTATCATTTTTATCGGGAGACGTGGGGGAACGCTGGGTGGAAGGAAATTTGTGGCTCCTCTCAGATTCCAGAACTTTCTGCCACAGAAATGTGAGGAACATGTGTTTTTTTAGCCAAATTTTGAGGTTTGCAAAGGATTCTGGGTAACAGAACCTGGTCCGAGCCCCGCAAGTCACCCCTCCTTGGATTCCCCTAGGTCTCTAGTTTTCAGAAATGCACAGGTTTGGTAGGTTTCCCTAGGTGGCGGCTGAGCTAGAGGCCAAAATCTACAGGTAGTCACTTTGCTAAAAACAGCTCTGTTTTCTGTGATATGTCCACGTTGTGTTTTGGGGCATATCCTGTCGCGGGCGCTAGGCCTACCCACACAAGTGAGGTATCATTTTTATCGGGAGACGTGGGGGAACGCTGGGTGGAAGGAAATTTGTGGCTCCTCTCAGATTCCAGAACTTTCTGCCACAGAAATGTGAGGAACATGTGTTTTTTTAGCCAAATTTTGAGGTTTGCAAAGGATTCTGGGTAACAGAACCTGGTCCGAGCCCCGCAAGTCACCCCTCCTTGGATTCCCCTAGGTCTCTAGTTTTCAGAAATGCACAGGTTTGGTAGGTTTCCCTAGGTGGCGGCTGAGCTAGAGGCCAACATCTACAGGTAGTCACTTTGCTAAAAACAGCTCTGTTTTCTGTGATATGTCCACGTTGTGTTTTGGGGCATATCCTGTCGCGGGCGCTAGGCCTACCCACACAAGTGAGGTATCATTTTTATCGGGAGACGTGGGGGAACGCTGGGTGGAAGGAAATTTGTGGCTCCTCTCAGATTCTAGAACTTTCTGCCACAGAAATGTGAGGAACATGTGTTTTTTTAGCCAAATTTTGAGGTTTGTAAAGGATTCTGGGTAACAGAACCTGGTCCGAGCCCCGCAAGTCACCCCTCCTTGGATTCCCCTAGGTCTCTAGTTTTCAGAAATGCACAGGTTTGGTAGGTTTCCCTAGGTGGCGGCTGAGCTAGAGGCCAAAATCTACAGGTAGTCACTTTGCTAAAAACAGCTCTGTTTTCTGTGATATGTCCACGTTGTGTTTTGGGGCATATCCTGTCGCGGGCGCTAGGCCTACCCACACAAGTGAGGTATCATTTTTATCGGGAGACGTGGGGGAACGCTGGGTGGAAGGAAATTTGTGGCTCCTCTCAGATTCCAGAACTTTCTGCCACAGAAATGTGAGGAACATGTGTTTTTTTAGCCAAATTTTGAGATTTGCAAAGGATTCTGGGTAACAGAACCTGGTCCGAGCCCCGCAAGTCACCCCTCCTTGGATTCCCCTAGGTCTCTAGTTTTCAGAAATGCACAGGTTTTGTAGGTTTCCCTAGGTGGCGGCTGAGCTAGAGGCCAAAATCTAGAGGTAGTCACTTTGCTAAAAACAGCTCTGTTTTCTGTGATATGTCCACGTTGTGTTTTGGGGCATATCCTGTCGCGGGCGCTAGGCCTACCCACACAAGTGAGGTATCATTTTTATCGGGAGACGTGGGGGAACGCTGGGTGGAAGGAAATTTGTGGCTCCTCTCAGATTCCAGAACTTTCTGCCACAGAAATGTGAGGAACATGTGTTTTTTTAGCCAAATTTTGAGGTTTGCAAAGGATTCTGGGTAACAGAACCTGGTCCGAGCCCCGCAAGTCACCCCTCCTTGGATTCCCCTAGGTCTCTAGTTTTCAGAAATGCACAGGTTTGGTAGGTTTCCCTAGGTGGCGGCTGAGCTAGAGGCCAAAATCTACAGGTAGTCACTTTGCTAAAAACAGCTCTGTTTTCTGTGATATGTCCACGTTGTGTTTTGGGGCATATCCTGTCGCGGGCGCTAGGCCTACCCACACAAGTGAGGTATCATTTTTATCGGGAGACGTGGGGGAACGCTGGGTGGAAGGAAATTTGTGGCTCCTCTCAGATTCCAGAACTTTCTGCCACAGAAATGTGAGGAACATGTGTTTTTTTAGCCAAATTTTGAGGTTTGCAAAGGATTCTGGGTAACAGAACCTGGTCCGAGCCCCGCAAGTCACCCCTCCTTGGATTCCCCTAGGTCTCTAGTTTTCAGAAATGCACAGGTTTGGTAGGTTTCCCTAGGTGGCGGCTGAGCTAGAGGCCAACATCTACAGGTAGTCACTTTGCTAAAAACAGCTCTGTTTTCTGTGATATGTCCACGTTGTGTTTTGGGGCATATCCTGTCGCGGGCGCTAGGCCTACCCACACAAGTGAGGTATCATTTTTATCGGGAGACGTGGGGGAACGCTGGGTGGAAGGAAATTTGTGGCTCCTCTCAGATTCTAGAACTTTCTGCCACAGAAATGTGAGGAACATGTGTTTTTTTAGCCAAATGTTGAGGTTTGTAAAGGATTCTGGGTAACAGAACCTGGTCCGAGCCCCGCAAGTCACCCCTCCTTGGATTCCCCTAGGTCTCTAGTTTTCAGAAATGCACAGGTTTGGTAGGTTTCCCTAGGTGGCGGCTGAACTAGAGGCCAAAATCTACAGGTAGTCACTTTGCTAAAAACAGCTCTGTTTTCTATGATATGTCCACGTTGTGTTTTGGGGCATATCCTGTCGCGGGCGCTAGGCCTACCCACACAAGTGAGGTATTATTTTTATCGGGAGACGTGGGGGAACGCTGGGTGGAAGGAAATTTGTGGCTCCTCTCAGATTCCAGAACTTTCTGCCACAGAAATGTGAGGAACATGTGTTTTTTTAGCCAAATTTTGAGGTTTGCAAAGGATTCTGGGTAACAGAACCTGGTCCGAGCCACACAAGTCACCCCTCCTTGGATTCCCCTAGGTCTCTAGTTTTCAGAAATGCACAGGTTTGGTAGGTTTCCCTAGGTGGCGGCTGAGCTAGAGGCCAAAATCTACAGGTAGTCACTTTGCTAAAAACAGCCCTGTTTTCTGTGATGTGTCCACGTTGTGTTTTGGGGCATATCCTGTCGCGGGTGCTAGGCCTACCCACACAAGTGAGGTATCATTTTTATCGGGAGACGTGGGGGAACGCTGGGTGGAAGGAAATTTGTGGCTCCTCTCAGATTCCAGAACTTTCTGCCACAGAAATGTGAGGAACATGTGTTTTTTTAGCCAAATTTTGAGGTTTGCAAAGGATTCTGGGTAACAGAACCTGGTCCGAGCCACACAAGTCACCCCTCCTTGGATTCCCCTAGGTCTCTAGTTTTCAGAAATGCACAGGTTTGGTAGGTTTCCCTAGGTGGCGGCTGAGCTAGAGGCCAAAATCTACAGGTAGTCACTTTGCTAAAAACAGCTCTGTTTTCTGTGATATGTCCACGTTGTGTTTTGGGGCATATCCTGTCGCGGGCGCTAGGCCTACCCACACAAGTGAGGTATCATTTTTATCGGGAGACGTGGGGGAACGCTGGGTGGAAGGAAATTTGTGGCTCCTCTCAGATTCCAGAACTTTCTGCCACAGAAATGTGAGGAACATGTGTTTTTTAAGCCACATTTTGAGGTTTGCAAAGGATTCTGGGTAACAGAACCTGGTCCGAGCCACACAAGTCACCCCTCCTTGGATTCCCCTAGGTCTCTAGTTTTCAGAAATGCACAGGTTTGGTAGGTTTCCCTAGGTGGCGGCTGAGCTAGAGGCCAAAATCTACAGGTAGTCACTTTGCTAAAAACAGCTCTGTTTTCTGTGATGTGTCCACGTTGTGTTTTGGGGCATATCCTGTCGCGGGTGCTAGGCCTACCCACACAAGTGAGGTATCATTTTTATCGGGAGACGTGGGGGAACGCTGGGTGGAAGGAAATTTGTGGCTCCTCTCAGATTCCAGAACTTTCTGCCACAGAAATGTGAGGAACATGTGTTTTTTTAGCCAATTTTTTAGGTTTGCAAAGGATTCTGGGTAACAGAACCTGGTCCGAGCCACACAAGTCACCCGTCCTTGGATTCCCCTAGGTCTCTAGTTTTCAGAAATGCACAGGTTTGGTAGGTTTCCCTAGGTGGCGGCTGAGCTAGAGGCCAAAATCTACAGGTAGTCACTTTGCTAAAAACAGCTCTGTTTTCTGTGATGTGTCCACGTTGTGTTTTGGGGCATATCCTGTCGCGGGTGCTAGGCCTACCCACACAAGTGAGGTACCATTTTTATCGGGAGACTTGGGGGAACATAGATTAGCAAAACAAGTACTATTGCCCCTTGTCTTTCTCTACATTTTTTCCTTCCAAATATAGGAGTGTGTGTTAAAAAGACATCTATTTGAGAAATTCCCTGTAATTCACGTGCTACTATGGTCACCCCGGAATTCAGAGATGTTCAAATAACCACTGCTCCTCAACACCTTATCTTGTGCCCTTTTTGGAAATGCAAAGGTTTTCTTGATAGCAATTTTTTACTCCTTATATTTCAGCAAATGAATTGCTGTATACCCGGTATAGAATGAAAACGCACCGCAGGGTGCAGCTCATTTATTGGCTCTGGGTTCCTCGGGTTCTTGATGAACCTACAAACCCTATATATCCCCGCAACCAGAGGAGTCCAGCAGACGTAACGGTATATTGCTTTCGATAATCTGACATTGCAGGGAAAAGTTACAGAGTAAAACGTAGAGAAAAATTGATGGTTTTTTCACCTCAATTTCAATATTTTTCTTTTTCAGCTGTTATTTTCTGTAGGAAACCCTTGTAGGATCTACACAAATGACCCCTTGCTGAATTCATAATTTTGTCTACTTTTCAGAAATGTTTAGGTTTCTGGGATCCAGCATTGGTTTCATGACCATTCCTGTCACTGACTGGAAGGAGGCTGAAAGCACAAAAAATTGCACAAATGGGGTATGCCCCAGTAAAATGCCAAAATTGTGTTGAAAAATTGGGTTTTCTGATTCAAGTCTGCCTGTTCCTGAAAGCTGGGAAGCTGCTGAGTTTAGCACCGCAAACCCTTTGTTGATGCCATTTTCAGGGGAAAAACCACAAGCCTTCTTCTGCAGCCACTTTTTCCAATTTTTTTGAAAAAAACGAAATTTTCACTGTATTTTGGCCAATTTCTTGGCCTCCTTCAGGGGAACCCACAAAGTCTGGGTACCTCTAGAATCCCTAGGATGTTGGAAAAAAAGGACGCAAATTTGGCTTGGTTAGCTTATGTGGACAAAAAGTTATGAGGGCCTAAGCGCGAACTGCCCCAAATAGGCAAAAAAAGGCCTGGCACAGGAGGGGGAAAAGGCCTGGCAGCGAAGGGGTTAACAATTTGTCAGATTTATTTAAAAATCTTTTGAAATGTTGTATAGTTAAATTATGAAATAAAATACATAAGTATTTTTTATGATGTATAAACTAAGATTGTGTTGTATATTTACATGTCATAGGTTTATTAATCCGCAATTTTTCAGCAAAATTTTAATAATTGCATTTTATTCTTTTAATTGTTGGAATAAGTTCTGTTGTTGGGAATAAATATTTTAAAATGTATTAACTAGAATGTAATAAAAATATTTTTATACATAATTTGAAATTTACTTATATATATTTCTTTAAATTTTATGATTTTCAATTTTGGATTGTGATTTATTTTATGTTATGTTTCAAAGTTTAGGAACACTATTACATATTATTAAAAATGTATTAATTATCAACAGTGATTACCATATTATTTTATATGTTAATGTTTAATTTCATATATATAGGTTTTTTGTTTGGGCTAATATATTGTCTAAGTAATTTTTATTTTATTTTATGCATCACAAATTATCTGTGACTATGGACATCTTATTGTGCATATAAATGTGTTAGGCCCGATTGCCATGTCCCTTCAGAGACCCTTCCATTTTAGGGATCTTTATAAACTAGAGCCTTTGACAAGCGAGCCATCAAGCAACCCAGTGATATTGACTATTGAAGGAAAAGATGAGGTGCTAAATGATGCCTTTTCCCTCCAAGAAACTATATCGGCTATACAAACACAGAAGCCAGGAAAAGCTCCTGGTCTAGATAGAACCCCTATAGACCTGTACAGATTCGAACCCCGGATATGGGGTCCACACATATAAACTCTGCCCTAATGACAGGAGCTGAAATTTCTAGCTCCTGTAAAGGAGCAATAATAATTCCAATCTACAAGAAAGGAGATAGAGCAGTCGCAAGTAACTATAGACCTATTAGTCTGACAGAAAACATTCAGATACTGTTCAGTGTTCAAATACTCACCACACTATGGGACTGGATCACGGAGAAGAATGCTGTATCACACCTGCAGGCAGGATTTAGGCAGAAAATAAGTATGGTGGACCAAATCATAAGTTGTCTAGCAATAAAGTGGAGGACCGTTGATCTTGATGAGGGAGACTGTTTGTCGCTTTTGTGGATCTATGCTCCGTGTTTGATCATGTTCCCAGATTCAAACTGTGGGCGATCCTGGCAAGGATAAGAGTACCAAGAGGTCTGTTGTCCGTAGTTCAGAAATTGAATTCCAGTAACTTTGCAAGATTCAGATGGGGTACAGGTGGCGAACTCTTAACGGAAATGCTGATACAAAAATGAGTTTGCCAAGGGTGTGTTTTGGCCCACACTGTTTTTCTTTTATATTTAAACAAATGCATGCCATATATGAAGACACTGGCCCTCATTATGACATTGGCGGTCAGTGATAAAGTGGCGGAAATACCGCCAAGAGGCCGGCGGTAATTACCGCCAAATTATGACCATGGTGGTGAGAACTCTCATAGACAACCAATTTACCACAACATCCGCCAGGGCGTTAATACTATGCACGACGGCGGTCGCCATCAACAGCCAGGCGGAAGACAAAGTACCACCCACCATGTTATGACAAAGAAAACGCCAGGATTTCCAGGGCAGTGCCAACGCCATCAAAAGCCTAGCAGAAACAGAACACAGAAAACAAGAAACTTACCAACAAGTACACAGAGGACTCGGCCGCCGCCGGAACTTCAAGTCTTCCCGATGCTCATCTACCCCATGCTCCACCTGGAACACCAACGCAGACTAAGACGACGACGGTGAGTACAGCCGCCTGGCACACAAAGGAGGGAGGGATGAGAATGAGAGTGACACACACACGCACACACCAGACACACACACACCATACACACAACCAGCTGCAGATGTAAACCAATCGCGCACAACACATGGCACAATAAAACAAGGACCAGATTTCAGAAGTACTGAAAATGTATTAGCAAGGGAAAAGTCACCACATGAACCTGCTTGTACAATTGTCCACAAAGGGCCAATGCCAAGTCCAAAGTACAAAGGGCCCACATGGCCCCAGGGCACAGTCCAAGGCTCAACTTGTCTCCTGACAGCAACTGCACAGAACTCTGCAGGGGCATCATTTTGCAAGTGGGCAGGCACCTCAGGGGGATGGGGGTGGGCGACACGTCAGCTGAATTCGGGAACTTGCCCACTGGTTATTGAGGGGGCTCCATGCCAATTTCTCTGTGCTGGGGAGCTCAAGGCCACAGTCTCTCAGGTGGGTGACTTTCCCACTGGTTCTGGAGGGGACTTCATGCCCATTTCTCAGTGCTGGGGAGTGCAAGGCCAGTGTCCCGTGGTTGGTGACTTTCCCACTGGTTCTGGAGGGAGCTCCATGCCCATTTCTCAGTGCTGGGGGGTGCACGGCTACAGTCTCTCAGGTGGGTGACTTTCCCACTGGTTCTGGAGGGGGCTTCATGCCCATTTCTCAGTGCTGGGGAGTAAAAGGCTACAGTCTCTCAGGTGGGTGACTTGCCCACTGCTTCTAGAGGGGGCTCCTTGTACAGCAGTCCCAGGAGGGTAGTCTACATGCCCTCTGCACTGTCTCATCTAGAGGTGAAGGATCCACTATGTCAGCAGGTGAAGGTGCCTCCTGGGCAGCTCTGCTGGAGGTGAGGGCTGCACTGTCTCAGTGGGTGAAGGTGCAGTGTCTGCAGGAGGAGTGGGCTGCACTGCCTCAGTTGGAAATGAGGGCTCCGTGACCACTAGTGCTGGTGGTGTCATCCTGGCAGCCTCTGCTGGAGTCAAGGGCTTCTTTCCCTTCATGACAGATGTCAAGGGCTTCTTCCCCTTCATGGCAGTGGCTGTGGGATCCTTACCCTTCCTGGATGGTGTAGTGGGAACCATCACTGTCTTGCCTCCACAACTAGGAGGTAACTTCACTGTCCGCATGGACTGTTTGGCTGAGGTGCTGGGCTGGGTCATTGGGACCCTGCTCTTACGGGCAGGATGGGAGGGAGGGGGGAAGAGGTCAAGTTGGGCAAGGAAAAGCTTTTTAGGGACATGGGGTCGGAAGAGGGAGGAGGGATGGGAGTTTAGGTTTAGGGAGTGGTTGTTGGAGGAGTACGCCTGCTGGACTTGGGTGCAGGTGCATGGGGAGTGTGCTGATGTGAGGTGGACGACTGTTGGGTGTCTGAGTGCTTGCGTCTGTGTACATCAGGATGAGGGGGACAGACAGGGTTGGAGCGGAGACAGGGGACGCATGCATAGATGCTGTGGAGGTGTCTCCTAGTGAGGTGTGTGTGCTGCTTGGTGTGGTGATGTTGGTGGTGGATGTTGAAGCAGTGCATGCAGGTGTGAGTGTGGATGTGACTGTGAGGGGTGTGGAGGAGGGGGAGACAGTGGAGGCAGTGGATGTGGTTGTGTCTGCAACTGTCTGGTGTTTGAGTGAGTGCTTGTGTTTGACTGTGCTACTCTTGTGTGTTGTCTTGTGTACATGCTCGTCTGTATGTGAGCATGGGATGGGTTGGGGTTATGGAGACTGGTACTGGGAAGTGGTTGTTGGAGGGGGAACGGTAGAGAAAGGGACAATGCTTGCCATCAGAGAGGAGGCCAGAGCCTGAATAGATCTCTGTTGGGCTGCCAATCCACTGTGGATGACCTCCAGGAATGCATTGCATTGCTGCATCTGGGATGCCAGCCCCTGGATGGCATTCACAATGGTTGACTGCCCTACAGAGATGGATCTCAGGAGGTCAATAGGCTCCTCACTCAGGACAGCAGGGCTCACTAGGGCAGGGCCTGTGGTGCCTGGGGCGAAGGAGATTCCCACCCTCCTGGGTGAGTAATCACTGGCAACTCGCTGAGGGGCTACTGGGAGGGTGGTGCTGGTATGGAGGTGGCGGCTGTAGCTGTAGCTGGGGTGGTCACAGAGGTGTCCGTCACCACCAGGGAGCTTCCATCGAAGAGGTATCTGAATCTGTTGTCACCTCCTGTCTCTGCCTTGGTGCTCCCCACACCCTCCATCCCACTGGTTCCCTCAGCGTCGGTGGACTCTGCCTCCTGGATCCTGTGGGATGCAGCTCCCTCTGTCACTGGTGTCCCTGCTCCTCTGCCAGATGATACTAATGCACATTTGGACAGGATGACAGAAGATAAAAGGGGGAGAGAAAGAGAACACTTAGTCAATTGCTGCACCAACACCACAATTGGCATACACAGCACTGTCACACACAGGGATCAGGATTGAGCACGATGCATTGCACTGGCATTGAATTGGGTAAATGCCACAGCAAGTTGAGGGCCAAACACCGCCAACTGCACATCTCCTGTGACCCACTAAGTCCTGTCTGACATGGAATGCAACATAGCTAGTGTTGGAAATTGGGTTATTGGTAAGGGCAGGTAAGAACCTACACTTAGCAATAGGCCACTAACCTCCACTTAGGTCCAGTCAGGTCTCAGTAAATTAAACCCAGCTCAACCCTTGGTAGCTTGGCAACGAGCAACAAGGCTTCATTTAGGAGACAAAGTGTAAAGCATTCAAGTATCACAATACAGTAATTAAATAAAACACAGGAAACAGTTTAAAAATCTAAAATCAATTTATAAAAATACAAAATATTTTTATCTTTAAAATGACACCTAAACTAATAAGGGTAACCGTAGATATGAATTTTTAAAGAATTATTGCTTTCTAGAGCATAGAAACAAAAAGCGCCAATCTGTTCATCTGGTCGCACCTCGACCGGGGCAAAATCAAAGTTTAAGGCCAACCGCGATGGAGTCCTGCTCGGCTACAGCCCGTGGGAGGCCTTGGTCAAAAGTTTACCTTAGGACTTAGTCGTTTTTCTGAAGATTTTCTTCAGCGGGACGAACCTGCCAGTCCAATCCGACCTCCTGGAACTCTTCTTCGGATACGCGTCGCGGGAGCCCTCGGTGGATATCTTTACCTTTGGACTTAGTCGTTTTTTTGAGGTGAAAATCCTTCAACCGGGGCAAACCTGGATCTTGATTCAACGTCCTTGGAGCCCTCCTCAGATATGCTGGCTGGGAGGTCCCAGTCAACTTCCTACGTTCGGACTTACTCTCTTTTTTGGAGATTTTCTTCACCGGGACAAACCTGCAAGTCAGGACGGGTCGCGGTTGAGGCAAGCCGGCTAGAGTTGCCGCAGTGGGTCGGTCCTGCTATGGAGCTTTTCTTTCAAAAGTTCTCCAAACTTCTCCAAACTTCTGGATCTTCTTCCAAATGTTCTTTTAAGGTTCTTTTGAGGACCACGGCTCACCCCAAGGTTCCAGAAGCTCTGAGATGCTCCTTCGGGGTGTGGACTACAACTCCCAGAATGCACCTGGCGCAAACTCCTTTTTGGCCACCGGGCAGTGGTCAGCTGGTTGTTTTTTTCAGGAGTTGGTGCAGGGGACTCTGGTTGGCAATTTTTCACCTGTAGCAAACAGGGAGTCCCTCCTTGAACCAGTTGAAGCCAGGCAAAGTCCTTCTTGTGGTGAAGCCCAAGTGTGCAGCTGGTGCAGTCCTTCAGAGTGCAGGGTCCAGGTGCAGGCCAGGGGTCCAGCAAGGCAGTCCTTCTTCTTCTGTAGTTCTTCCTGGTAGGGATCTGGGAGGGAACTGAGGTGTGGTGCAGGTCTGCCAGTTTTATCCTTGCTCCTGGGTGAATAACAGGGGGGGCCTGGTTCTCCAATCAGGGGCAGGGTCCTTCCCCCTGTGATGACCTCTTTCTGGTAAGTGTGGCAAAAATCAATCCCAGGGAGCAACATTCCTCAAAAATCCATCATGGCTGAAAGTGATTTTTGGAGGTTACATCTGGCTGAGCTCACCCACTGGTGTGGCTAAAAATCCTAAACACACCCCACTCATGCCCTCTCCTAATCTAATAAAGGGGCACCCAATTGTCTGGGTTGCTCCAAATGTCCTTCTCTGCCTTTGAAGACCAGTTTAGCAGCCTTCCCGCTTCCTGCTTCACCATCTGCTGAGGGTAGACCTCCTCCCCCAGGCACTCTCTTTGTGTGGAGCCAGGCCACTTCACACCTCAACACTGTAGCCTTGCCAGGCTGCCAGAGGCTGGCCAATCAGAGCACAGCAGCAAAAATACTGCAGGGCTGAAGTTGGCAACTTTTCAGGTAAAGTTTAAAACTCTTTACCTGAACAAGGTATATTAAATCCAACAACTGGAAGTTGCGGGATTTATTATAACAATTAATTTGATACCAAACCTCTGGTATCTGTTACTTAAGGGGACTTTAAAAATTAGAATAAAGTCTCCCCTTTCTAGCCTATGGAGGCCATTCACTACAATGAGGGAAAAACGAATTTAGCTGTTTTACCTCACCAGGGCTTATAAAACTATTTTTATAAGGTCCCTGCTTATAGTTACATGGCACCCAGGGCACACCTTAGGAGTGACTTATATGCAAAAATAAGGTAGTTTAAGACTTTGGAACTACTTTTAATTCCAAAGTCGAATTTGCATATAACTTTAGTTTAAAAGCAGCCAGCAAGACATGCTTGCCTTTAAAATGACACTGGCCACCGGTGCACTACCTATGCTGGGGTCCTTAAACCTACATGCCCTACCATGTACAAGGGACTTATAGGTAGGTTGACTTAGCCTATTATAATTAGCCTAATTTGCATACTTATTTTACACAGAGCACAGGCCCTGGGACTGTTTAGCAGTACCCAGGGCACCATCAGAGTCAGGAAAACAACAGCAAAAAGTGGAAAATAGGGGCAAAAAGTTAGGGGGCCTCTGCAATCAGCCCTGTTCTCTCACAGCTAGGTTACCTCGCTTTCCTTTCAAACATTAATCCTGGAGTTGGATCACGCTGTAATGTCTGGACTGGCATTAAGGGGCACCCACTAACTGACACCCACCACCCGGATCCCATGCCACCTACAAATTATTGTTGTAACGGCCACTGTCCTCACCCCCTTGTGGCTGCTGTGATGTCCTCAAGCTCCAATCCAGCTGTGGATAGGCCACCACCAGTATGCAGGCCATCAGGGGGGGTCAGGTTCTGACGGGCACTTCTTCCTCATACCCAGCTGGGCCTCCGCGGTCTTCCGTTCCCAGCGTCTCAGGTCCTCCCACCGTTTCCGACAGTGGGTGCTCCGCCTGCCAGATTCCGCACGTACTTGGCAATGGCATGACATAATCCCTTCTTTTGATGGCCGCTGACCTGCAGAGGCAATACAGACGGGAGGACACCATTACACACACAATCCAGCCTGTCACACATTTGGCCCACCAATCCCGTTTCCTTCACCATTGGCACACACATCGGCCGGCATACACCATGTACACCAACCTCCCCCCATGACACGATGCTTGCACACAGATCTCCATACATCCTTCCCACATGCATCGTGCCCAGGGAGTACTCACCTGTTGGTCTGGAGGCTCATACAGCAGTCCGTACTGGGAAAGGACCCCATCCACCAATCGCTCCAACTCCTCCGAAGTGAAGGCAGGGGTCCTTTCCCCAGTCACACAGTCCATGGTAGGTTCCAGACACAGGTCACAGCAGCACACACAGTGTAGGTGTTCTCCTTTTGAAGGTCAGGAAACAAGTAAGGAATCAGGTAGAAAATGGCGGTCATGTCCGTGGAGGTGTACACCGTCACCGCTGGCGCAGATTCCCATTGGCCACTGTACTCCATAGAGCCCCATATTATTCACTCAGGAATTGCACAGCGGTGCAAGACCGCTTTCTGCCATGACGCACAACGTCAGAGGAGTTACCTCACTTCCACCTGTCCCTACATACAGGACAGGCGGTTGCCATATCATGGTGATGGACAACCATCAGATTAAGCTTTTTTGCATCACTGCCTAGATTTGCACATACCTTGTCATTCCCACTGTCCTATCACATAAATGCAACATATACATTGAGGTTGTGGTTCCGTTGTTCAGATTGTGACAGCCTACTCACTCTTGTGTCCCTTAGATACCTACTGCTGTGAATGAATGGGAGAAGAAGACAAACCCTCGTGTACAGACCCCTTGCGGACTAGGCTACACTGGAGGACAGCCACATTATACTGACTTATAGACTGGACAGGGCCACAATCACAGAGCTGTGTGCCCATTTGGAGCCTGATCTGATATCAGCTATGCGTCATCCCACTAGGATCCCCCCTCTTGTGCAAGTCCTATCAGTGCTCCATTTCCTGGCAACTGGTTCTTTCCAAGTGACAGTGGGCTTGGCAGCTGGAATGTCACAGCCAATGTTTTCTAATGTGCTGGCAAGGGTCTTGTCTGCCCTTGTGAAACACATGTACAGCTACACTGCTTTCCCCCAGTGGAAGATTTAGCCACTGGAAAGGCAGGATTCTATGCAATGGGGGATGTCCCCAATATAATTGGTGCGATTGACGGTACACATATTGCATTTGTGATGACCCAACTACAGAGGCACAGGGTGTGGCTAATAGGTGAGCCACATCCCCCACCCACTGTATATCAGAGTATGCCTTCAAGTGTTATCCCCATAGCATTGTGTAAGGCTAAACGTTGTCCCTCAATACCTGCAGGTGACTCTGGCTACCCAAACTTATCATGGCTGCTGACCCCTGTGCGGAATCCCAGGACAGGGGCTGAGGACTGTTATAATGAGACACATGGGCATACCAGAAGAATAATCGAGCGGACCTTCGGCCTCCTGAAGGCCAAGTGCCTCCATCTGATAGGTGGATCCCTGTGCTACTCACCCGGAAAGGTCTGCCAGAAAGTAATGGCATGCTGCATGTTGCACAACCTACCCCTCCTTTTCTGCAGGAGGAGGGGACTGGAGATGACACTGTAGCAGCAGTGGACCCTGAGGACAGTCAGGATGAGGAGGCAAGGGATGAGGGCAACAGAACATCAGTAATACGACAATACTTCCAATGACAAACAGGTTAGACAGTGGAACTGACCATTACTCTGACTATTGATTTATCTGTGTGCCTGTGGCATGATGCATTCACTTCCTTTGCATCTCAACTTACTGTGACCTACGGCTCCTCATTTTCCATATGTTGGTGATATGACAGCATTGTCCTGATGTGATCACTACAGACAGTTCCAGGTAATTATTTGTTAGCTGTCACAGTGTTCAGATCATTTGCACTCGATGTGACTGTTCCCACAAATGCACATTTAAGACACGTAAAACAGTGTTACTCAAATTGTGTTCAAGGGTGTTTATTGTAGTGCTAAAAAATTTAGGGTAAAGTGCAATGGAATGGGGTGATGGTGGAGGAAAGTCCAGGGTATTGTTTCAGTCTGTTTGTAGCACAGGTCCAGTGTCCAAGGGGCCATAGGAATGGGAGCAATGGCACTTCAAAGTGGACAAGATGACAGGGTGGGACACAAGGGGGACAATCAGAAGAGTCTCATTTCCTGGCAGTGGTCTTGGTCTTGGCAAGTGTCTGTGGCTTCTGTCTGGTTCTCAGGGAACATTTATGGGGTGGTTCACCTTCTGCAGGGGAAGGGGTGATGGTGGCCTGTGGGTCCTGTGGCGTGGCCTCCTGTCCACTAGCTGCAGCGGATGTTGTAGGCTGGTCAATAGACTGCCTAGTGGTAGGGGCCTGCTGCTGTGCAATCCATTCCCTCATGATGTTGGCCATGTCTGCCAGCACCCCTGCTATGGAGATCATGGTGGTGTTGAGGGCCTGCAATTCCTCCCTGATCTCCTGATGGTGTTCCTCCTGCAGCCGCTTGTTCTCCAGGATGCTGTTCAGGCTCTGGCCTATCGTGTCCTAGGATTGTTGGTAGGCACCCAGGACATTAGTGAGTGCCTTCTGGAGAGTCGGTTCCCTGGGCCTGTCCTCCCCCGGCACATGACAGTCCTCCCAATGTTCCTCTTGCACTGTGACCCTGTCCCCTGAAGGGTGTGCCCACTGCCACTGACCCCAGGTCCCTGATTGCCTTGGGTGTGAGGTGTGGACTGGGGTCCCTGTACAGGTGGGCACACTGCTGATTGACGTGTGCTGGGGACAGAGCTGTTGGTTCGCTGAGTGGGTGCTGTGGTGTGGGTAACTGATGGGGGAGGCTCAGTGGTGGGCTGGGAGTGGGCTGGGGTGACCGACTGCCCAGAGGTCCCTGATGGGCCAGGTTGTTGATGCAGATCCTGGAGTCCAGAGTTACTGTCATCACTGGGGGCATCTTCTGTTGGGGGACTGGATAGTCGTGGCACCTCCTCTTCATTGAGTTTGGCTGGGGGACATGTGGGAATGTAAGTGATATATTATGCTTCATGCCTGTGACATGTTGTACATCCCTCTCTTCTCCTCTATGGTTGCTTTTGCCCTGCCACCTTAGAATTTGTTAGGTGATGTTTTGTGGGATTGTTAGTTCCCCTATGCTGTGCATGCTTTTGTGATGGCTGTCCATGCAGGGCTGGGAAGGCTGTCCATGCATTGGTATGGCATTCAGGGCTGGGCATTGGAGTTAGTCATATGTGTAGGTGCAGTGTGTGGGATGGAGTGGAGTGATGGGAGTGAGGTTGAGGGTGTGTGATGGAATGCAGGTATGGGGGTAATAAGTAGTGAATGTTAATTTACCAGTATCCAGTCTTCCGGCTACTCCAGCGAGTACCTCAGGATGCAGTAATGCCAAGACTTGTTCCTCCCATGCTGTGAGCTGTGGGGGAGGAGGTGGGGATCCACCACCAGTCCTCTGTATAGCAAGCTGGTGCCTTGCTGCCACGAGATGCCCCTTCCCCGATAGGTCGTTCCACCTCTTTCTGATGTCGTCCCTTGTTCTTGGATGCTGTCCCATGGCGTTCACCCTGTCCACGATTCTCTGCCATAGCTCTATCTTCCTTGCAATAGATATCTGCTGTACCTGTGCTCAAACAGCTTTGGCTCTACCCTGACTATTTCCTCCCCCATGACCCTCAACTCCTCATCTGTGAAAACGGGGGTGCCTTTGTGGGGCCATGGGTGTTGGGTGGTGTGTGTAAGTGTGTGGCTGTTGGGTGGTGTGATTGGATGTGCGTAGTGGAGTGTGTGAGGGATGTATGGGTATGTGTTTATTTGTCACGGTGATCTTGATGTCTGTCTGGCGGCATAGATTTCTATTCGTAAAGGGTGTGGGTAATGTGGATGTGTATTTTATAGTGGTGTGAGTGGGTGGGTGTCAGGTGTGTGTTGTTTGAATTGGCCAATGTTGTGTTCTTTAGTATTTGAGTGTCCATTCTCAGCGCGGCGGTGTGTACCGCCAATGGTTTACCGCCATTGAATGTCCCTCGTGGTGATTCGATGTGGTGGGCATTGTTCTATTGGCGTAATGGTATACATGTTGGTACCGACAGTTTTCCACTGACCTCTGGGCTGGTGCATTTGTGTATGTGGCTGTATTCTGTCGGTTTGGTGTGTGTGTGTGTCGTAATATGCTGAACAGATATTTGCCACTGCGGCGGTATGTTGGCGGCCGTCAGCGTGACGGTAAGTGGTTTTTAGCACCAATGTCATGATGAGGGCCTCTGTGTTTATTATTTGCTGATGATGCCTTGCTGTTATCCAAAACCCCATCTGGTTTATCCATTCTCTTAGAGAGGTTTTCAGAACACTTTTCAGAATACTGTAAGGTACATAGGTTGCAGATTAATAACACTAAAACAAAGCACATGGTGTTTGGAGATGTTAAAAATAAAATGAAGAGGTCTATACAACTAGATGGGGAGGTCCTCAAGAGGGTGCCTGGGTTTGATTACTTGGGCATCCGACTCAAGGATTCGCACAAATGGGTAGGGTCATTAAAGAAGTGTACCATGTTTTAAAACAACAGGTGGGGGCCATCATAAGGTTTGCGAGTAGTGCCTCCACTTTTCCGATCTCTCCCGCTTTGGAAATATACAGAAGCCAAGCTTGTGGGGCAGCCCTCTATGGTGTGGACGTTTGGGGGCATTGGAACCTCAATATACTGGAAAAGGCTGAAAATGCAATTCTTAAGTCATTGTTTAAGATCCCTCAAAGTACTCCAACACTGCCAATTCATCTGGATCTCAATGTAAGACCGATTGCTGATATCGCTGTCCTTAAGCCCCTATAGTACTGGTTGAAAGTATGGTCAGCAGACAAATTAGAACCCTATAGCTAATGGCTTCAAGGCTTGTTAGAGGGCTCACATGCAGACAAAATCCCTTGGTCTCATCATATCAAGAATTGGCTGACTAAACCCTATGAGCTCCCGACAAACGCCATTGAAACGCTTAAACAGTCTTATTGGAATTTTGCCCTGGGAGTGAAAATTTCAAACATACCCTCTGGTAGCCTAACAGACACATTTTTATCATTCATATGCTTGTTTTAATTTGAGATATATTTAGGCATTGTATTGAAGCCGCATGCACAAGCACTTTATTTTAGGTTTAGATTAGGGTCTTTATTGCTATTTGTTTTTATGGGCACATGCAAAAAGTATCAAACAACTGTCCTCAGAGATGTGGAAGCCCTAAGACTATTGAGCACATCCTATTTTTTTGCCCAGCTTACAAAAAGCATTGAGCACTGGATTAATCCACTTTGCAAATTGATGGGTCTTAGAGATCGCCAAACTGCGCTTCGGGTTTGCAGAATGAGTACTAGTGGTCCAGTTGTGCTCTCAATAGTTACATTTCTACTAGCCACATGGTAAAAGAATGTCAAAGAAGATTCTTGGTTAAGAGAGGAGGGTCGCCTGTTTAATATGGAGCAAGATCTGCTAATATTGCACGGCCATGCCTGCATAATGTTTATTTAGCATTCTCTACTTTTAATGATTTTATGTTTCATCAAATTTTAAGTGGTTTTATTTATGTTTTTTTATGTATTTCTATTGCTTGACATGAATATATGTTTGTACCTTTTATGACGCATATGAACTGAAATAAAGGAAATGGAAAAAAAATGCGTTAGTGTCCAACATCTTGCCAAAAATGTCTCAGTTTGTAGTGGAAATAGTAAATGGCACCCCTTTAGTGTACCCAGCTTCTCTATAATGGGTTAGATTGTAGTGGGAATAGTAAATGTTACTCCCTTAGTGACCAACACCTTCCCAAAACTGATTCAGTGTGGGATTAGTAAATGTCACTCCTTTTGTGGCTAACACCTTCCCCAAATTTGTTCGATTGGAGTGGGAATAGTAAATGTTACCCCTTTAGTGTCCCACAACTAATGCAAATTGGTTTTGATTGGAGTGAAAATAGTAAATAATACCCCTTTAGTGTCTGACAGTTTTCTAAATTGGGTTTGGTTGTTATGGTAATAGTGAATGTCATCCTTTCAGTGTCGAACACCTTCCCCAAATTGGTTTAGATTAGAGTGGGAATAGTAAATACCCCTTTATTGTCCAATACCTTACCCAAAATGGTTTAGATTGAAATAGAATAGTAAATATCACCTCTTTAGCGTCCAACACCTTCCCCAAATGGGCTTAGAATCGAGTGGGAATAGTAAATGTCACCCCTTTAGTATCCCACACCTTTTTAAAACTGGTTTAGATTGGAGTAGAATTAGTAAGTCTCCCCTTTAGCATCCAACACCCTCCAAAAATTGGTTTAGAAAAGAGTGAAAATAATAAATGTCACCCATTAATGCCCAATACCATCTCCACATTGGTTTAGACTGGCATAGGAATAGTAAATGTCACCCGTTTAGTGTCCAACACCTTCCCCCAATTGGTTTAGACTGGAGTGGGATAGTAAATGTCATCCCTTTAGTGTTCAACACCTTCCTCAAATTGGTTTAGATTGAAGAGGTAATAGTAAACCTCACCCCTTTCGTGTCCAACACCTTCCTCCCCAAACTGGATTAGGTTGTAGTTAAAATAGTAAATATTACCCCTTTAGTTTCCAACTCTTTCTTCAAAATGGTTTACATTGTTGTGTGAATACTTAATGTAACCAATTTAGGTCCATATTTATACTTTTTGACGCTGAACTGCGCTAACTCAGTTTAGCGTCAAAATGTTTACCCCCGGCTAACGCCATACCAAGACGCCGTCCGGTTGTCATATTTATGGTATGACGCTAGCCAGCGGTAAGGCCCGGCTAGAATCATAAAAAAGGATGCAAGCCGGGTGGTGGAGGCGTAGGGGGAACAGGGAGTTTAGCATCAGAAGATGATGCTAGTACGGGAAGAGGCAAAAACAATTCCTCTGCCCAGACTAGTGTCATTTTTTGACATTAAAACCTCATGGACATGACTCCCGTCTTAGTAAAGACAGGAGTCATGCCCCCAGCCCAATGGCCATGCCCGGGGGACTTATGTCCCCCGGGCATGGCCATTGGGCACCGTGCCATGTAGGGGGGCCCAAGTTAGGCCCCCCTTTGGCACTTAAAAAAAGTAAAATACTCACCTCTACTTACCTGGGATGGGGTCCACCCCATCCTTAGGTGTCTTCCTGGTCTGGGTGGGGTTAGGTGAGGGTGTTCCTGGGGCCAGGGAAGGGCCTCTGTGGGCTCAAGGGCCACAGGTCCCCTAACGCCCTCCCTGACCCAGGCATTAAATACTGGCAGTAAGCAAGCTTAGATCCATTATTTAAGGCCCCCATCCCCCATGCTAGAGTTTAGCACAGGGGATAAATATGGCTCAAGGGCCCTACCATCGTTTTCTGCACGGGAACGCCTACTTTGCATCTCATTGATGCAAGGTAGGTGTCCACGTCCAGAAAATGACTTAAAAAAGCCAAAGTATAAATATGGAGTTAGGTTTGCGCTGAATGATGCTAATTCAGCTCAGAGTATAAGTATGGGCCTAAGTGTGAAATTATTTTGCTAAGTTGTATTTTTATGTAGTAGGAGTAGATTATGCCATTAAATTGGTATTGGTGGTATTTAGAAAGATAATTTAGAAGTAGTAAGTTGTATACTTGTTCTAAATAACTTTATTTTTTACATATAAAGAATAAAGATATGTTGCCTTTGAGGGTTGCTGGAGATACTCCTTCGCTGGGTATAATGGGGCCTTTTCTATTGTTTCCATATCTTCCTTTCATCTCCCACTTCCCCTGATACTATCACTCCCAACATACTGACTTTGTATGTCACCCTCAGTGTAGACACTTCCCTCACTGAGTCAGTGTTCTCTGTAAAATAATGTTTAGTGGCCTGGTGTAGGTGTTTTACTTGTTTTTTGTCAGTCAGATGCCATGTAGCCATTCTTCATTCTCCCCGTTATTCGTGCTTTCCAGGTCTCTAGTTGAATGCTGAGTGGGGAGTGGTCAGATATTCCCCTCGCTTCATATTCTGCCTCGGTGAACCTATGGAACATTTGGCGAGGGTAAAGAAATAGTGAATCTGAGAGTGAGAGTTGTTTGCTCTTAAGTAGAAAGGAATAACCCAGTTGTGAACCATGTATTGTTATCAAAATGTTCCCAATAACCAGTGCTTGTATGAAGGAGTGGAGTTTCCCAAGTAAGGGTTAGGAAGTCCATCTAGTAGCAGCTCTCTCTAGGCCTGGGTCCAGTGTCACATTAAAATCCCCTCCCAATATAGTTAGTGCCTGTGGAAACTCCATAAGTAGACAACCCAGAGTTTGTGGTGTGTCCATTTGTAACCCAGACGGAGAATATACATTTACCACTGCTAGTGATTCTCCTTCCCAATCTCCCAGCACTGCAGTGTAGTGACCCAGATCTTCTGTTCTTATTCTAGTGATGTAAAAAGCTATCACTCTTCGAATCAGGATCGCTACTTCCTTAGAGCCTGTGGTGTAGCCAGTGTGGCTCGCTACCATATATTTCCCTCTGTGTATTGCCTCACATCTCATGCCTTTCAATGTGCAATTCCTAAATTAAAATGATGTGCCTCATTACGAGTTTGGTGGTTGGACCACCAGACAGCCATGTTGGCAGTCCTAAAAAGACCGCCATGTTGGTGGTCTTTCAGACTGCACTATTACGAGTTATACAGGCAAGACTGCTGACTGCCAACCAAAAAAGGCAGACCAGCAGCGGCCCGGACGCCCGGAAATAGGTGGTCCGACCTCCAGCCCTGACAACACAACAACCAACCACTGACCATATTACAAGCCCAAAGTCGCAGTGGCGGGAACCCATGGTGGTCAGCCAATGGCAATCCGAACCACTACGGTCCACGGTCAGCAAGGAACATTGAATGGATTTGAAAACAACACATTGCCACACTGGACACACCTGCAAAGGACACTATAAAACACACCCCTGCACACACCACAATTCTCTGCATCACCAGCTCAAGAGACAGAAGCCAGAGCTAATTACTCAACACAGCAGCACAGATACTAGGTGCCACTTTTATCTCACCATCTCTTTTCACACCCAGCACACACTTTTGTCCAGTCACACCCTGTTGAACTTCACCTCTTTAGTAAGTCACTGTCATATTTGTTTTTTTTATTCCACCATGTAACATTCTAAAAATCCATGTTTTTCTGAGAATGAGTTGAGAGTCACGGTGGATTAAATCATTAGATTAGAGCCACAATTATTTGGAGCACAAGTCCAGCATAGACCTCTCTGTAGGAAAATGGAAATGTAGGACAGGATAGTCGACAGAGACAATGCTGTAGGCATCAACTTGCGCACAAGGGAGGACATTAGTTGGTCTCCAGGTACTTGCTGCCGGCCAAGAAGACTGGAGGTGGCCCTCCCAGTGCCTCATTACATCTCTTTCCCTAGGAGGAGAAAGTCTTGTCCATCCTGCATCCTGAGGATTTGACAGGAATACCTAGGGGAGTGGAGGCTGGTAAGTCACAACACTAATAAAGTCACCAAAATGTCATGCCAGGTATGCTCATGCCTTTTGAAACTTTACTGTCACTCCACTCACTCATTTGTCCAAAGACCCCTGTTTGGCAAATCACAATTTAAGTGTACTCACCTGGGAGGATAACATTTGCACAGTGTGTGTAGTAGAGAGTGGTCATTTATACCTGAATGGGCTATGCCTGGATGACTACAACTCCCAGCAGGCACTGTTACTGTCACTCCAAACACCAGCACAGTGGTCACTTGCCTATATACCCCTGTTTGTCAGCTCTCAAAAGAAGTATACTCACCTATGAAGATAACATTTGTATAGTGTGTGTAGTACAGGGAGTTACATGACTGCTAAGGCCAGGAGGCACTGTTACTGTTACTCCACTCAGCCAGCCCTGTGTCCTCTTCTCCAAAGAGCCCTGTGTGGTAACTTACACATGAAACATACTCACCTGTGAGTATAACATTTGTATATTGTGTGAACTAGAGATTGTGACATGACTGCAACTCCCAAGAGGTACTGTTACTGGCACTCCAAACACCATCACAGCATTCTCTTCTCCAAATACCTTTGTTTTGTAACTCACAAATGAAGTGTGCTTACCTGGGGCATAACATTTATAAAGTCTGTGTAGTAGAGGGAGTGACATGACTGCTAAGGCCAGGAAGCACTCTTTCAGTAACTCCAAACACCAGCAGAGTGTCCCATGTCCAAATACCCCTGGTTGCCAACTCACAAATGAAGTTTACTCACATGGGGAATAACATTTGTCAGTTATTGGGGAGTAGTGAGAGTGACCTGACTGCAACTCCCAGGAGGCACTGTTTCTCCAGCTCCAAGCACCAGACCAGTGTTCATCTGTCCAAACACCCTTGTTTGGCAACTTTCAATTGAAGTGTACTCACCTGGGAGGATAACAATTGTACAGTGTATTTAGGAGAGGGAGTGATCTGACTGCAACTTCCAGACGGCACTGTTTCTCCAACTTCAACCACCAAACCAATGTCCACTTGTCCAAATACCCTTGTTTGGTAACTCTCAATTGAAGTGTACTCACCTGGGAGGATTATATTCATATAGTGTGTATAGTAGAGGGAGTGATCTGACTGCACCTTCAAGGAGGCACTGTTTCACCAACTCCAAATAACAGTCTAGTGTTCAGTCCTCCAAATACCCTTCTTTATGAACACACAAATTAAGTGTACTCAACTGTGGGGTTGACAATTATCAAGTGTATGAAGTAGAGGTAGTGACATGACTGCTAAGGCTGGAAAGCTCTGTCTCTCACACTCCAAACACAAGCCCAATGATCTCATGCCAAAATACTCCTGTGTCTTAACTCTCAAATAAAGTTTACTCAGCTGGGAGGATAACATTTGCATGATGGGGAGAAGTAGAGGGAGTGACCGGAATGCAAAACTCAATAGGCCCTGTGCCCCTAACTCCAAACACAAACACAATGTTCACTTGCCCAATTCCATCTATTTATGAAATCTCAATTGAAGTTCACTTACCTGGGAGGATACCTGGGAAGTGTGTGTAGCATTGAGAGTGACATGACTGCAACTCCCAGGAACCACTGTTTCAGTCACTTCAAACACCAGACCATTGTTCACTAGTTTAAATACCCTTGCCTGCTAACTTGCAAATGAAACGTACTCACCTGCGAGGAACTAAGATACAGATTATGCTCAACTCTGAGATGTGTCTGGCCACCTAGCTCCATTGTGACTAGCTAACCCAAGATGAAACTATTGGGGACAGGAAGGACACCTTACCTGGTGTGCAAAACAATGATCCCAAAGGCCTCAAGATGCATCACAGAATGGTATCAGCAGCAGACACATTCACAATGCACTGACCACAAGATGACTCCAATCACATAAACAACAAAGTACTGGGTCTGTCTGCATAACAATCAACTAAACCTCAAAATTGCCAATGACATATCTTGCCAAGCCACTGTTTTGCCAGCACTGGTGTCAAGATGCCATTCTCTGGGCATCATCCCAAGTGCGAATGATCTGCACATGTCAGCAGCTGCCTGACTTAAATAGATTTGGCCTAATTCACAATTGTCAGGTCAATACAACTAATAGCATGGGTACCAGTCACAACAGGGTAACCTGCAAATCAACTTTGCACAAGGCCTTTGTGAAATGTCACTGTAAACTGTTGGAGACCGGTTGAGCTGCCACTGTGCACCCATGGCCCACGTAAGAAACTGCCACTACCCCCATGGATGAAGCCCTCGATGATAATGATACTCATGGATGTCTGGATGTGGAGGACGGTTCTGGCCCATCTGGACAACCTGGTCATACTATACCCCCAAAAACTTTTAGGGATACAAAACTAGGGAGAATTATGTAGTCCAGTGCATAAATCTCACCTACATGAACCTTTAACTGAAACAAGATGCACTGTTGCAAACATTGTTAAAATTGGGTGAAGGTGCTGAAGAAAACTATCTTTAATACAACCTGGCACCTCTGCCAAGGATAAAAACAAAAAAGGGGCAATGATCTGGTTCCCTACCAACTAAATGTATGTCTACCACTCTAATGAGAGATTTAGATATTATGGAACTGTGTGGGGGTATTCCCCACACAACAGAACTGCAAGTCATGGTCAACCTGTTTCTCGCCTAAGACAGTCATATGGATCAGGTGGCGATTCTTCAGGACCTGTTTGTTGTGCCTAACCCTCACCACGAGAATAAAAAAACTCTACTCCTATCGATGTGCCCTCCTATGTGCTCATGGACTTCCTTGCCATCTACACTTTCTGATGCCCCCTCTTTTCAATCTGGCAGAATGCTGCTGCTTAACTGCTGCTCCTTACCAGCTCACTCTCTACACATTTATACTTTTCTAGAACAACTCTTGCCCAATGCCCTGTTTCTTACTGAAACTTGGTTGGGCGATGATTCCACAGTGGATATCTGTAACTCTTTGCCTTCTACATATTCTATGCTACATCTGGATAGACCCGTTATTAGAGGTGGGGGCATAGCCATCATTCATAAAACCACCATTAAGTGTGCTATTTCACCTTTTGATATCCCTGACTGTGAGAGCTTGTTGTTCTCACGATATCTGTCCTCTACCTTTACTTTTTCTGGAATCTTGCTTTACCGGCCTCCGGGATCTGGTACCTGCTTGCTGGATGCTTAACCTGAGGTTGCAGACAGCCATATTTGTAAATTCTCCAATCTAACTATCTTGGGAGACTGTAATATCCATTTTGATAATGTAGATTGTTCCTCGGCTAAATTGTTATTAACCTCTCTCTCTGCACTTGAGTTAACCCAACACGTAACTGGACCTACTCACCTTAAAGGCCATACCTTGGACCTTATTTTCAGTAATGTTGCTGACCTCATTGCTGTACCCCCTCTGCCGCTAGTATGGACTGATCACTCCCTTCTATCGTTTACTTTCCCCTACGATGTTGTGCAGGATTTGCATCCCAGTCCCTTAACGTCTGGACGTATTTGGTCAAAGTTGGTCCCTAATGAGTGGCGTAATGCCCTCTGGGCCCTCCTTATGACCAACAATCTCTTCGCTCTAGAATCCGCAGATTCATTTGACAAATGGGTTTCTTCTTCCCTGGATGCCATTCTGCCTGTCAAACTCAGAGCGAAAAAATCATCTCATAAGCCCAAACCTTAGTTTTCCCCTTCCCTTATTGAATTGAGGAAGAATTGCAAAAAGTTAGAAAGGTTATGGGGAAAGAACTACAGTCTCCCTGCTAGAGAAATTTATAGACAATCTATTAGACTATACCACCATAATATTAAAATTGCCCAGTCCACTTATTATGGTGCTAAAATAGAGAATTCCTATTGCCCTCAGAAATAAATTCTTCAAATTTTTAAAGAGCTCACCACAACTCCCATGCCTGCCTCTACGACAGAGGCCTCTATCTATCACAGTAACCTACTGGCACTACATTTTCAGGATAAAGTTACCAACATATATTCTGGGTTCCCCTTTTCTTCTCAGGAGTCCCAAGATGGTCAGGTCCTGGATCCCCTTTCTGCAGGGATCTTACTAACCACTTTTACTCCTCTCACAGATGCTATAACTGCCAACTTTCTTTCTAAAATTAAATCTGGCTCTCCTTTGGACCCAGCCCCTCCATCTGTTCTCATACAGGTATCGGATATTATTGTCCCTCCGCTTACTAAAATTTTGAATCACTCTCTATCCTCTGGTTCCCTTCCTCAATCTTTTAAACACACTACTATTAAGCCTCTTTTAAAAAAGCCTAAACTAAATCCTTCTTTATTAGAAAACTACAGACCCATCGCTCTTCTTCCAATTTCGGCTAAGATCTTATAGAAGCATGTTAATTCTCAATTAACCTGCTATCTTGAGAGCCATGAGCTCCTACATCCCACCCAAATGGGCTTTAGAGCTCAACATAGCACCGAGTCGGCCCTTCTCATGGTGACTGAGTCGGCTCGCCAACTTTTGGATCAAGGGGCTCATGTGGCTATTATTTTACTTGATCTTAGCGCAGCTTTCGATATGGTGGATCACAATCTTCTCTGCTGCAGACTCTCAGAAATAGGGATAAGAGGCTCAGCCCTGTCCTGGCTCTCCTCTTTTCTTAAAGGTAGATCCTTTCAAGTTCTGGATCGTACCTTTTTCTCTAAAACTCTCCCACTGACTTGTGGAGTCCCCCAGGGCTCTTCCCTGAGTCCAACTCTTTTTAATGTCTAATTATCCCCGCTGGCCAAAGTGATTGCTCCCTACAACCTCTCTTTGGTTACCTATGCTGACGACACTCAATTAGTGGTGTCCCTCTCTAGCCTTGGAGATCCATCCGCTGCTAATCTCTCTTGTTGCATGAAGGACATTGGCCATTGGATGATTAAATCTAAACTTAAATTCAATGATGGGAAGTCGGAAGTCATGGTCCTAGGCAATGGCCCCCTTGCTTCTCCCCTTTCATCATTTTCAGAAGCATTTAACAATCTCCCCTCTCCCAAAGCACAAGTGAAAAGTCTTGGCTTTTGGCTGGATCCTCGACTTACTATGGATTTCCAAGCTAACAAAGTCTCCTCCACTTACTTTGGTTTCCTAAGAGCTCTCAGGAAGATCCTTTATCTTCTACCTTTTACGGCCAGAAGAATTCTTATTCAAACCTTAATTCTTTCCCGGCTCGATTACGGGAACTCTTTGTTTCTTAGCTCCCCGCTTTAAGTGATAAAGAAGTTGCAGAGGGTGCAAAATGCAGCAGCCAGGCTTCTCATTCAGCTACCTAAACATTCCTCTGCGAAGCTGGCTATCTCGACTCTTCATTGGCTCCCTATTAAGGAGCAGATTCATTTTAAAGCACTTTGTATTGTTCATAGGGCCCCACATGGTGGGGGTCTGACCTTTTTCAGAAAACAGATTTTTTTCTATACTCCATCTAGAAGCTTGAGATCATCTTCTCTCCGGAATGTTCATAACCCCCGGTCCAAGAGAGCCTGGGGAAGCAATTCCTTCTCCAGCAAGGCCGCCCGCCTCTGGAATGCTCTCCCCTCTGAGCTCCACCATGAACCTTCAGAGCGACTTTTTAGGAAAAAACTAAAAACCATTATTTTCTGCAACTAATTCACTCCTTTCCTTCCCTCACGTACTGTAGTTATGTGTTGTTAGCGCTGGGATGCCCCTGGGTAACTATGCGCTCTATAAATCTATAAAACTAAATTAAACTAAACTATGTAAGAAATAACTGAAATCTTATATTGGAACCATAAACGTCTGAATGTGGAGACGCTCCTAGGTCAGTCACATGGGCCCCTTGGGGATCCCATGGATGCTGGCTGCTCTTCTATCAAGACACTTTAACTGAAGAGCGCCATGGTCAGTCTGACCTACCCAGTCGTCTAAGCTCCTCTTTAGCCAGTTTTAGCACTTTTCCCAGCACCTTTCACAACCACTCACTACCAGCATACTTTATTAAAAAGAACTCCAGCAAAGAGCCCTCTAGAAGGGCCCATTAGGCATTGCAGTGCCGTCATGACAAGGAGCATGGTCTAATGATGAAGAAATTCATCCAATGGTGAGTGAGGGCTACTGTTCCTGTAAGACTAATGCATGTGGTGACTAAATGGACCCTCTACTTGGAGGAATGAAGTCCCTTCTTTTGGAACAGTACAACTTATTTCATTTAAAGTTTTAACCTGGTCATATACCAACAGTGAGTCTCACTGTGGCCACTACATCATCTCCCAGCCCGGTTGCCACATCACAGACAGCTCTCTGCCCCCAACCTGTGTCCCTAGAACAGTGGGAACCATCTTGTGTCCCCCAAACCAGGATCCTGAGTATCAGCACAACACCTCTGACAATGATGGTCCAGGAACCAGTGAGAGGGGGCACCCTGTGGCAAGGGCACAGGGCAGTAAGGGTCGGGTCTGTGGGTGGAATGCTGTGGGCCAGCATGGTGTGGCCACTGGGGAAGCTCCTGACCAGGACACTATCAGCCACGTCTGGCGCGATAGGCCAGGTACTTGCAGAACTCTGGGAAAGAAAGCAGCTGCAAGGTACTTTCATGATGAAATGCTTGAACAGTGGGAGGCTCATGATACCAACATGGCCTCCCTAACAGTGGTGCTGAGGGACTTTTAACACCACCCTGATCAGGGATCAACAACAATGCACTACTCTGTACTTTGGTACATCTATACCAGGCCCTTCATTGGTACCAATGACTGGAAAGGAGGCCCTGTCAGAGGAAGAACCTACCCCAGACATCCCTGCCTCTACAGCAGCAGATCCCCACCACCATGCAAGCGGGAACATCCAGCATAGAATCCAGGAGGTGCAGATCGCAAGACACCCACCACTGCTAGCAAGTGACTTCTTCCAAAATGACCTTTGTGTGCAACACATTCACTCTGTTGACTGTTCCTCTACCACCTTCCCTATCTAATGGGAGGAGTACTTTGGACTTCCAATATTGTGGCATCTACGCCAATGATTTCATCCACAATGACTGAACTCTTCACCTTTCTTTTCCTTCGTGCCCATATTTCATTTCGGGCACAAATGTTCAATAAAGCCACCTATCACAAAGTCATTGTCTGCTTGCATCTGTTCCACATTTTGCTATGTAGAGATGTAAGATCATATGAAGCAAATGAGGAAGACACAAGATACTACTGCCAGGAGGGATATGTTACAGGGACAGTGTCTTGCTAAGGATTACTACAAACACATAAAACATAAACATACACATAAAAAAACATTGCCACAAGTGTCTGGTCACACCAAATAAACAAGTTACTTACCTTCGGTAACAAATTATCTGGTAGAGACATAGACCCTCATTACAACCCTGGCGGTTGGTGTTAAAGTGGCAGTAATACCGCCAACAGGCCGGCGGTAATTACCACCAAATTATGACCTTGGCGGAAAGATCACCGATAGAAAGCCAATGTACCACACCGGACACCAGGGCAGAAACAGCAGCTACCGCGGCGGTAGCCGCCTACAACGAGGCTCAAGTCAATGTTCTACCCACCGTATGAAGACACAGGAAACCACCACCTTTTCTGGGGCGGTACCAACGACATCAAAAGCCTGGCGGAAACAGAGCTCAGAAGAGAAAGGACTCACCATTGGAGATACATGGAACAACAACGTCGCCATGGAGCCCGAGCTGCATGTCTTCCCCATGATCTTCTACGTGCTGCTCCACCACAAACCTCAACGCTGGCGAAAACGATGTGAGTACAGCCACCTAGCACACAAGGAAGGGAGGGAGGAAAACAACAGTGACACACACACACACGCACCACACCACACACCCCTAACACCATACACACAATCAGCTGCATCACAAAAACATTTTTACCCCGTAACTCGGATGAATAATGCAAGGACAAATCGATTTTGAAAAAGAGAATGTAATGAGAGCAACACATCAAGATAAATAACTTAGGCAAGATAATAGATATATACATATGTACACAAAAAGGGACACAGCCCAGTCCACAATGTCCATAGGCCAAATGGCCACAGGCCAAGGTCCAAGGCCACACATGTCACCTGCATCAACACGGAGAGAACACTGCAGGGGCATCAGTTGGTAAATAGGCAGGCACCTCAGGGGATCGGGTGGACACCTCACCCTGGAGATAGAACAACACCACTGGTTCACGAGGGGGCTCCATGCCCTGTGCCTGGTCCTGGGGAGTGCAAGGCCACAGTCTCTCGAGTGGGGGACTTGTCCATTAGTTCTGGAGGGGGCAACATGCCCTGTGCCTGGGGAGTGCAAGGCCACATTCCCTCAGGCAGGTGACTTACCCACTTGCTCTGGAGGGGGCAACATGCCCTGTGATTGGTCCTGGGGAGTGCAAGGCCACAGTCTCTCAGGCGAGTGACTTGCCCATGTGTTCTGGAGGGGGCAACATGCCCTGTGCTTGGTCCTGGGGAGTGCAAGGCCACCGTCTCTCAGGTGGGTGACTTGCCCACTTGCTCTAGAGGGGGCAACATGCCCTGTGCTTGATCCTGAGGAGTGCAAGGCCACAGTCTCTTGAGTAGGTGACTTGCCCTCTTGATCTGGAGGGGGCAACATGCCCTGTGCTTGGTCCTGGGGAGTGCAAGGCCACAGTCTCTCAGGTGGGTGACTTGCCCACTTGCTCTGGAGGGGGCAACATGCCCTTTGCATGGTCCTGGGGAGTGCAAGGCCACAGTCTCTTGAGTAGGTGACTTGCCCACTTGCTCTGGAGGGGGCAACATGCCCTGTGCTTGGTCCAGGGGAGTGCAAGGCCACAGTCTCTGAAGTGGGTGTCATACCCACTGGTTCTGGAGGGGGCCTCGTGCCCTGTGTTCTTGATCCTGGGTAGTCCTGGCAATGTGGGTGTCTTACCCACTGGTTCTGGACTTGGCATCATGCCCTGTGTTCTTGACCCTTGGTAGTCTTGACGATGTGTGTGTCTTACCCACTGGTTCTGGAGGGGGCATTGTGCCCTGTGTTCTTGATCCTGGGTAGTCTTGGTGATGTGGGTGTCTTACCCAGTGGTTCTGGAGGGGGCATCGTGCCCTTTTTTCTTGAACCTGTGGAGTGCAAGGTCACAGTCTCTCAGGTGGGTGTAATACCCACTGGATTTTCAGGGGCAGGCCGCACAGCAGGCAATGGAGGCAGGATTTCACACCATCCACCGGCGGGGATGGCTGCTCAGTGGTGGTGCTGCTGTTGGTGGGGGGAGGCTCCTGCCCATCCCCTGCAACCTCAGATGGCTGCCCACTAGAGGTGGTGGTGCTGCTGCTGGTGGGGGGAGGGTCCTGCCCAGCCCCTAAAACCTTGGACGGCTGCACAAACATAGTTGGTGGTGGAGGCTCTGTTGCAGTTCCTGCCCCAGGCCCCTTGCTCTTCCTGCCTGCTGATGCAGGCTCCTTGCTCTTCCTGGCAGCTGGGGCAGGCTACTTTAACTTCTTAGCAGCTGCTGGGGCAGGTTCCTTTGTCTTTCTGGCAGCTGGGGCAGGGTCCTTTGTCTTGAGGCTGCCTGGTGCAGGCTCCTTCACCTTCAGGATATGTGGCCTGGATCCTTTTCCACCACGAGTGGGTGTGGTGACAACTGGGCCCGTGGACTGGGTGGCTGAGGTGCCTGGCTGGGTTCTTCCTACTCTGGCCATACGTGCAGGATGGGGGGGAGGGGTAGGGAAGAGGTCAATGGTGGATAGGAACTGTTTTTTAGAAACATTGTGGCGGGAAGAGGGAGAAGGAATGGGAGTGGAGGAAGAGGGAGTGGTTGTTGGAGGTGTCTGTCTGCTGATTTTGGGTGCAGGTGCATGGGCTATATGCTGTTGTGAGGTGGGTGGCTGTTCGGTGTCTGAGTGCTTGTGTTTTTCTACCTTGGGGGGGGGCAGACACAGTGAGGGAGGACACAGGGGATGTGTGCATCGCTGTTGTGGAGGTGTCTGCCAGTGAGGTGTGTGTTCGGCTTGGTGTGGTGATGATGCTAGTAGTGGATGATGATGTAGTGCATGCACGTGTGAGTGTAGACAGAACTGGGAGGGAGGTGGAGGAGAAGGCGGAGGGGAAGACAGTGAAAATTGTGGATGTTGATGTGTCTGCATCTGGATGGTGTTTGTGTGAGTGCCTGTGGGATGAAGTGGGGTGCATGTGTTTGCCTGAACCACTCTTGTGTGTTGTCTTGTGTGCATGCTCATCTGGCTGTGTGCTTGGGATGGGTTGAGCTTGAGGAGAATGGGACTGAGAAGAGGAAGTTGAAGGGTGGAGGATAGAAACAGGGACAATGGCTGCCATCAGAGAGGAGGCCAGAGCCTGGATCGATCTCTGTTGGGCCGCCAATCCAGTGTGAATGCCCTCCAGGAATGCATGAGTCTGTTGCATCTGTGTTGCCAGCCCCTGAATGGCATTCAAAATGGTTGACTGCCCTACAGAGATGGATCTCAGGAGGTCGATAGCCTCCTCACTCAGGGGAGCAGTGCTCACTGGGGCAGAGCCTGAGGTGCCTAGGGTGAAGGAGATGCCCACCCTCCTGGGTGAGCGGGCACGAGCAACTCGATGAAGGGTTGCTGGGAGGGTGGTGCTGGTAAAGGGGGTGGCGGTGGTACCTGTAGCTGGGGTGGTCACAGAGGTGTCCGCCACCACCAGGGAGCTTCCATCGGAGGAGGTATCTGTGTCAGAACTGTCCCCTCCAGCCTCCGCCATGGTGCTCCCCTTGCCCTCCGTCCCACTGGTGCCCTCAGTGTCGGTGGACTCTTCCTCCTGGGTCCTGTGGGATGCACCTTCCTCTGTCGCCGGTGCCTCTGCTCCTCTGCCAGATGATGCTAATGCACATAAGGACAGGATGACAAAACAAAAAGGGGGGGAAGAGACAAAGGATACACTTGGTCAAAGGCTGCACCAAAGCCACCGTTGGCGTACACGGCACCCTCACACACAGGGAACAGCCCTACACAATTTGCCATAGCACTGGCAGAGAAATAGTTAGCAGCCAAGCCATGGGGAGGGGCACCACCAAGTGCAGCACACCTGGAACCCACCTAGCCCTGACCAGTTGTGGATGCCTATGAGCTAGGTAGCAAGATTCTCCCTTTTGAACCCTAGCCACCAGGAAACCTATGCTGCAATATGAGGCCTGGCCTAGGAGCAACCACTGACACACATCCCCTACCCGAATACCACCCTACCATACGTAAGTTGCAAGGATGGGCAATGTACTCACCCCTTCTGGCTGCTGTAACGCCCTCAAGCGCCTATCCAGCTCAGGATAGGCCACCGCCAGTATGCAGGCCATCGGGGCGGTCAGGTTTCGACGGGCACCCCTTCCTCGTTGGGAGGCCATCCCCAGCTGGGCCTCCGCCGTCTTCCGTGCCCAGCGTCTCAGGTCTTCCCACCGTTTCTGACAGTGGATGCTCCGCCTGCCGTAGACCCCCAGGGTCCGCATGTCCTTGGCGACGGCACAGCATATGCCCTTCTTTTGATGGGCGCTGACCTACAGAGGCAATTCACACAGGAAAACGGAATTAGTCAAACAGTCCTGCCTGTTACGCTTGTGACCCACCATACCCCTTCACATCACCATTTACACACACATGGCTCAGCACACAACCAAAATTCTGCCCAGAGGACATCCACCCACCCCCCTTACACAAGGCCTTTCCACACACCACTCCATGCATTCATGCCACATGCATTGTGCCCACAGTGTACCCATCTGTTGGTCTGGAGGCCAATACAGCAGTCCGTACTGGGGTAGGACCCCAACCATCAGAGTCTCCAACTCCACAGAAAGTGAAGCCTGGGGCCCTTTCCCCAGTCACACGGGCCATGATAGGTTCCAGACACAGGTCACAGCAGCACCTGCAGTGTAGGTCCTCTCCTGTTGAAGATCAGGTAGCAAGTGAGGGATCAGATAGAAAATGGCAGTCACGTCCGCGGTGGTGCACACCGTCACCGCCGGCGCAGGCCCTGTATAATTGCTGCGTCACTGGTGAAATTAGGACATACTGTACAAATCACACTGACCCATCACAAGTTAACGGCTTGCAAAGTTCTGTTGTAGCCCCATTGTTCAATTTTTGACCGGCTCCTCACTCTTTTGCCCCATAGATTGCTACCGCTGCGGATGAATAGGAGATGGAGACATACCCCTGTGTACAGACCCCTGGTGGACTTGGCAACAATGGAGGACGGCACAATATCCTCACCTATAGACTGGACAGGGCCACAATCACAGAGCTGTGTGCCCAATTGGAGCCTGACCTGATATCTGCTATCCCTCACCCACTGTGATTGCCCCTCTTGTGCAAGTGCTATCTGTACTCCATTCCCTGGCAACTGGTTCTTTCCAAGTGACATTGTGCTTGGCAGCAGAAAGGTCACAGCCAATGTTCTCAATAGTGCTAACAAGAGTGTTGTCTGCCCTGATTAAACACATGTGCAGCTACATTGTATTTCCCCAGGTTGAAGATTTGGCCGCAGTGAAGGCCGAGTTCTATGCAATGGGACATATCCCCAACATAATTGGGGCAATTGATGGACCACATTTTGTATTTGCCCCCACCCCCACCAAAATTAACAGGTGTTCAGAAATTGTAGGAGTTTCCACTCTATAAAAGTAAAGATGGTGTGCTTGGCTGACCAGTACATCTCCAACGTCATTGCTAAGTATCCTGTGTCAGTGCATGATGCCTTTGTCCTGAGGAATAGCAACATTCCAAATGTGATTGCCCAACTACAGAGGCACAGGGTGTGGCTAATAGGTGAGCCCTGGTTCCCGCCCAGTAGATGTTGGTGTATGGGTATGGCGTGGGCAATATGGGATAGTGTGTGGCTAAATGTTGTCCCTCAAAATTTGCAGGTGACTCTGGTTACCCAAACCTATCATGGCTGCTGACCCCTGTGAGGAAATCCAGGACAAGGGCAGAAGAACGTTATAATGGGGCACATGGGCAAACCAGAAGGATAATTGAAAGAACCTTCGGCCTCCTGAAAGCGAGGCTCAGAAGCCTGCATATGGCAGGTGGATCCCTGTGCTACTCACCCAAGAAGATCTGCCAGATAGTAGTGGCATGCTGCATGTTGCACAACCTTGCCCTGAGGTGCCATGTGCCTTTTTCTGCAGGAGGAGGAGGCTGGAGATGCCCGTGTGGCAGCAGTGGACCCTGTGGACAGTGAGGATGAGGATGCAGAGGATGAGGATGATGAAAACAGAACATCAGTGATCAGACAATACTTCCAATGACGCACAGGTAAGACAGTGCTACTTCACTTTTATATGACATTTGTTTGAATATCTGTGGCACTGGCACGCTGTTTTTTCCACACTTCTATGCTCACTTACTGTACCCTTTGCAAATTCATTTTGCAGATGTTGGTGACTTCACATATGCTCCTGGTGTGGTCACTGCAGTCAGCTACAGGTCATTAATCTATGCTCATTTCCATACAGTTGAATTGCAATGTTTGTACCTGTTTCAATGAATTCATACTTGAAAAAATTGGCATACTTCATACTTCTTTTTTTCCAAGTTTGTTTATTGAAGTGCTAAAATATAGAGGGGCAAGTGCAATGAGATGGAGTGATGGTAGAGGAAAGTCCAGGGTATTGTTTCAGTCTGTATGTAGCACAGGCGCATTGTTCAAAGGGACATAGGAAGGGGAGCAATGGCAGTTCAAGGTGGACAGGGTGACAGTGTGGGACACAAGGGTGACAATCAGGAGAGTCTCATTTCCTGTCAAGGGTCTTGGCAAATGTCTCTGGCTTCTGTCTGGATCAAAGGGAACGTTTGCGGGGTGGTTCTCCTTCTGCAGGGGGAGAGGTGCTGGTGGCCTGTGAGTCATGTGACGGGGCCTCCTGGCAACTAGCGGCAGCGAAGGTGGAAGGCTGTTCAGATGTCTGGCTAGTGGCAGAGGCCCGCTGTTGTGTGACTGCCTCCCTCATAATATTGGCCATGCCTGCCAACACCCCTGCTGTGGAGATCAGGGTGTTGTTGATGGCCTGCAAGTCCTCCCTGATACCCTGGTACTGTCCCTCCTGCAGCCGCCTGTGCTCCTGCACATTGTCCAGGATCTGGCAAATCGTGTCCTGGGGATGTTGATATGCTCCCAGGATCTCTGCAAGTGCCTCCTGGAGAGTTGGTTCCCTGAGCCTGTCCTCCCCCTGGCGCACAGCACTCCTCCCAGTTTCCCTGTTGTCCTGTGCCTCTGTCCCCTGAACCGTCTGACCACTGCCACTGACCCCAGGTCCCTCATTGTCTTGGGTATGAGGTGTGCCTGGGGTCCCTGTAGAGGTGGACACACTGCTGATTGACGTGTCCTGAACAGAGGTATGGGTAGGCTGGGTGGGTGCTGTGATGGTGTTTCCTGATGGGGAGGCTCTGTGGTGGTGTGTGACTGGGCCTGGGTAAACTGGCTGTCCCGAGGTCCCTGGTGGGCCAGGTTGGTCATCCAGATCCAAAAGACCAGTGTTGCTGTCATCACTATGGGCCTCGTCTGTTGGGGGACTGGATATTGCTGGCACCTCCTCTCCGGTGACATTGGCTGGGGTACCTGTGGGGATGTAAATGATGTGTTATGGCTTCTGCGTCTGACATATTGTGCATCGTGACTTAACCTCTTTGGTTGTATTTTCCCTGGCATCTTTCACTTGTGTACATTGGTGTATGGTGGGATGATTAGTGTGCATGCTTTAGTGCTGAGTGTCCATGCAGAGCTGTGAGTGGTGTCCATGCATTGGTAGAACATGCTGGGCTTGGCTTTGGGATAAGTGAGATGTGATGGTGGGGTGTATGGGAAGTGGTGGAGTGATGGGAGTGAGGGTGAGGGCGGGGGTATGTGATGGCATGCAGGTGGAGGGGGTGATAATAGTGGAGAGTTGACTTACCAGAGTCCAGTCCTCCTCCTACTCCGGCCAGGCCCTCAGGATGCAGGATTGCCAAGACTTGCTCCTCTCATGTTGTTAGTTGTGGGGGAGGAGGTGGGGGTCTAACGCCAGTCCTCTGTACAGCGAGCTGGTGTCTTGCTACAATGGAACGTACCTTCCCCCGTAGGTCACTCTACCTCTTCCTAATATCATCCATAGTTCTTGTGTGCTGTCTCACGGCATTAACCCTGTCCACGATTCTCCACCATAGCTCCATCTTCCTAGTTATCAATATTTGCTGCACCTGTGCTCCAAATGGCTGTGGCTCTACCCTGATGATTTCCTCCACCATGACCCTAAGCTCCTCCTCTGTGAAGCGGGGGAGTCTTTGTGGTGCCATGGTTGTTCTATTAAGTGTGTAGGTGAGGGTGTGTCGGGTAAAGTGTTGGGGTGTGTGATGTAGGGTGCGTGAGTAGTGTATAGGGGTGAGTAGTGTGTGGCTCTGACTGTGTCAGTGGCCTTGCTGTCTCTCTAGTGGCAATTGTTTGTAATGGTAAAGGGCTGTGGGTAATGTGGGTGTGTGTTTTATAGTGGTATAGATGTGGTGTCAGGTGTGTGTTGTTTGAATTGTCCAATCAGGTGTTGTTTTGTTTGTGTGTCGATTTTGAACATAGCGGTTGTACCGCCAATGGTTTACTGCCGTTGAATGTCCGCAGTGGTGATTCATCGGTCATAGTGTGGTGGGCGTTGTTCTGTTGGCGTAACGGTGTGGGTTTTGATACCGCCATTTTATCACTGACCTTTGGTGTGACGGATTTGTTTCTGTGGCTGAATAGTGACGGATTGGTGTATCTGTGTCATAATATGGTGAACGGATATCCACTGCGGCGGCGGTAAGTTGGCGGCAATCAGCGTGGCGGTAAGTAGGATTTACCACCAATGTCATAATGAGGGCCACATTCTAGTTGCAAATTCCTTTCCTTGGAATTTCCCCTAGGCATCAGACTGGATCCAGAGACTTTTTCTTCGAGCAGTACCCTTGAACGTTATCAGGTGGCATCGATCTACTCCATGTGCGTCGTTGGCGTCGTGATTGCCGTGATGATGTCGCAGTCATATATAGGTGTCACCCCAATGCGCTGATGTCAGTTTATTTTCACAACTTTCCACGCCAGTAGCACGGAGCCATGCAGAACACTGATATTGGTGCGCCAAAACTAGGGCCCTGAAAAGGGAGTCCCTGTCCCTAGAAATCATTTTGCTAGGATGGGTGGGTCAGTAAGGAATCTGCAACTAGAATATGTCTCTACCAGATAATTTGTTGAGAAAGGTAAGTAACACGTTCTTCTGATAGAGACTTCTAGTTGTAGATTCCTTACCTTAGAATAGATACCCAGACAATACCATCATTGGAGGTGGGCTACAAACCAAAATCAGACTAAAAAGTCCTGCAGGACCGGTAGCCTATAAGGGTGCCCTAAGCAGAGACCTGCTGGGCAAGAGAGAGGATGAACAGTAAAACCTCAGACAGACGTGCAGAAAGGGGATCAACAGTTTTGTTGGTACACCATGCTACAAATTAGTTCCAACAACAGGCATATACCATTTTGGTGGAGGGACACCTGGCTGTCATGATTACATTGCAGACGTCGAGCGAAAGGACAAAAGCTGTCAACTGCCACCGCTCCATCTCCTCACAATGTAGCGGAGTCTAGACAGGTTTGGGTGGTCCCCTGCTGCTGCAACAGAAGATCCTCCCAAAGGGGCAGTGTGATGGGCATGCACAGAAGTTCAGGATACCATACTCTATATGCCCAGTCCAAAGTCACAAGAATGACTTGGGCTCGGTCGTTTTGATCTTTCTCAGAACTGTGGGCAGAAGTGGTATTGGTAGAAAGGTGGAAAGGAGGCCTGAGATCCACTTGAGACGAAGAGTGTCACTGAGCAAGTGCTGCCTCGGAAACTCCAAAATATAAATCAGCTGACATTGTGTGTTTGTCTGCGGAGGTGAACAGATCTATCCAAGACTCTCCCAATAGCTGAAAGAGACCTTGCGCTACCTCCAGATGGAGACGCCGTTCGTGATTGACTATGTATCATCGACTGAGTTTGTCTGCTCAGGTTTTCAGAAAGCCCGTCAGATGTTGAGCACCAGGTATATGCCCTGATGTTCCAGCCATGTCCAGAGGCACAGAGCTTCTTGGCAAAGGGTCCACGACATCAGTCCGCCCTGCTTGTTGCAGTATCACAAGGCTGTGGTGCTGCCCATGAACACCTGCACCACTTTCCCCTGGAGGGAGGAAAGGAATGCTTTTAATGCAAGCCTGATCACCCTGAGCTCCAGAAGATTTATGTGGAGCCCTTACTCCGCTGGAGACCAGGCATCTCCGATTTCTGCCACCCCCATATGGATGCCCTATCCCAGGAGTGACCCATCTGTTACCATTGTTAGATCTAGTTGGAGATGGGAAAGGGATCTGCCTCTGACCCAATCGCGATTCAAAAGCCACCACTGCAGATCTTGCGCAGTTCCCTCCGAGATCTGGACCATGTCCGAGAGATTCCCCTGATGCTGTGCCCACTGTAACTCCGGCCCCACTGCAGACCCGGATATGCTATCTGGCATTTGTCACCAGCAGGATGCAGGAGGCCCAGCAGCCTCAGAGTCATTCTCACCGAAACCTAGGATAGAGGCTGAAACAACGGTATCATAGCCTGAATATCCTGAACTCGTCTTTCAGGAGGATAGGCCTGAAACTGCACTCTGTCCAGAATAACTCCATTGAAATGGAGCATCTGAGAGGAAGTCTGATGCGACTTTGGCATGTTTATAGTGAACCCTAGCAAATGCAGGAGGTTCGCCCTAGTCTGGAGGTGGGAGAGGACAGCCTGGGGTGAGCCCGGCTTCAACAGCCAGTCGTCGAGGTAAGGCAAACTGAAACCCGTAGCCGGCCCAGATGAGCTGTGATCACTGCCATTACTTTCATGAACACCCGAGTGGTGCTGGTAAGGCCAAAAGGTAGCACAGTAAAATGAAAGTGCTTGTGACCTACGACAAATCTCAAGTAACATCTGTGGACATGCAGGACGGGACCATGAAAGTAGGCATCCTGCATGTCCAATGCTAGAATCCAGTCTCCAGGGTCCAGGGCAGATAGGACGTGAGCTAGAGCAGAGATCTTCAAACTTTTTGATACCGGGACCCCCTCTTAAAACATTTTTGGTGTAAGGACCCCCTCCTGATAAAAATTTCTAGAACCTGGTACTCTTCATCATCAACAATAAAAAACATCCCCATTTCCCACAGGAAATAATTTTTACTGTGAGGAAATATTAAACAGTGTTTAGCAAACCAAAGGTCAGTGAGTGTGGGGGGTGGCCAAGGGTGTGGCTAAAAATAAAGGTCCTCATTTATGAGGAATTGACATGGGGCAGCTCCGCAAGTCTTCTTGCTGCACTGCCGCACGCCAATACAAAAGGGCAGGAATGGACTGTATTAATGAAATATAGTGCATTTCTGTCCTTTCCCGCTGCGCTGGTGTACAATTGTTACCTAGTGCCAACATAGGCAGGATTGTATTTGTGCAGGAAGGTGCACCTTCGTGTACAAAAACAATCTAAAGAGGCCTTGTACCTCTTTCTATATGTGCGGCAGATAACAACACACATGGAAAGAGAAAAAAACAACGAGAAATTAAAACATTTCTCCTCATTATGCCTGCTCTGGGGAGGCGTAAGGTTTTGGCACTGCTCCAGTTTACATGATTTTGTAAATTTGGGGCAGCGTCAGCGTCAAAATCCATCTGTATTGCATTGGAACATCCACCACTACACCAATGGAACGCCTCCTTGACACAAAGTAAGGCAATGCAGTGTCTTGCGCTGCTTTACCTTCTTCCATATCTACAAGGCCATTTAAAGCCACTCAGGGTGGCTTTGCGTCACCTCATAGGTATGATTGAGAGGCTTGCGTCGTTGGAGCGTCAAAAAAAGTGATGCTCCAGCAGCGCAAGCCTCTCATAAATAAACCCAAAATATTCTCTATGTTTTTTTTTAAAAGTCTTACACCATCAGGTCACTACATATAAAATAACAGCACACTTAAATAAAAAATAAAATAAAGTTGTTACTCAGTGGGAAATGCACCATGGTGCATTATGAAACCTCTAGTAGTTAATGCACTGCAGAGGTCTGTGTATAACCAGAGAGGGCGACAGAACTAAATCTTGCTTGGTGCAGTTGAGAATAGTGACGTTTGAATTTTTAGTGCCATGAAATCACAGCCTCTAACAGAAAGCACTGTGAATATCTAAGTCATTATTTTATACTTGCATTAATAAACAGTATAAGATAGGACACTACAAAAAGGTTTAATATAAAATGGTGCTTCCAAAATGTGGATTTAAGTAATATCAGAGCATATGCAATATCAATTTTTTAATAGCTGTCCCTTCAACACCTCCAGGTGAAGTAAGCGCTGTGTATATACAATTACAATTAAAAGCACGCACTTCACAGCGCAGTTGTGAATTCTTTGCACTACCCTAAAAAATAATAAATTATTGTTCTCACAAAGCTTTGAGTGATTCGATCATTTAAAGCTGCTCCCAAGCACCCTTAACATTTGCACATCAGCTCGTAGAGCGCGTTTGCATGTCATTTTGGAAGCAGACGCCCTGGGATGAAGGTCTCCTTGGCTGTCTGTGCGCCTTTCACAGCACAGGAGTCTCAAATTAATGTTCAGCTGAGGCATTTTAAGGATCGGCTGGGGGAATGTGCAACCCCCTTTCCAGGACTCCACAGCCCCCCTGGGGGTCGCAATGCCCAGATTGAAGACCTCTGAACTAGAGGGAGCATTTTGAACTTCTCCTTCTTGAGGAAGAGATTGAGGGACCATAGGTCTCAGAAAGGACGAACGCCCTCGTCCTTTTTGGGCACCCGAAAGTAGCGGGAATAACAACCATGACCTACTTCTGGCACAGGGACCCTCTCAAAGGCTCCCTTGCCAAAGGGAGCTGTAACTTCCTCGCAGAGAAGTGCCAGGTGATTCTCTTTAATCTGATTGTAGGATGGTGGCATGGCCGGATGGGTAATCTTGAAAGGGAGGGAGTAGCCCCTTCGGACTGTTTGCAAAACCCAACTGTCAGTCGTGATGGATTTCCAGTGGGGCAGGTGATGGCAGATCCTGCCACCAACTGTTCCTGGATGGAGCGGCGAACTAGTAAGGTTTGGTGACTACAGCGGAGGCACAGGTGGACTGAGTGGACTGCTGGCTCCCTGATCCATGAGCATGTGGGATCCCGCGGCCACACAGAGGCTATGCAGAATGCATGGCACGGTGGTTGGAGGGGAATGGACATGGCTGGGTGCCCCTTCTGTTGCCACAAAATGGGAAAAAGTGGGCTGTTTGGGGCGAGAAGCAGCTGTGATGCCAAGGGACAGAGCCGTAGCCTGGGACTCCTTAAAGAGCTCGAGCACCAAATCCCCTTCTTCTCCAAAGAGACGGGTGCCATCGAACGGGCATTTCCATGAGTGACTGTTGGACTTCCCTCGAAAAGCCAGATGTCCTCTACCAGGTGTGGCGCCATAAGGCCACTGTCGACAGAACTGATCTAATCAGTGAGTCGGTTGTGTCCAGCCCACAACGTACAGTGAACTTGGCTGCATCCTTCCCATTAGCAACAGCTTGGGAGAGAATGGCCCCGGTCTCCTCCAGAACCTGTGGCAGCACCTTTGCTACTATCCCATAGGGTATGGGAATAGCAGCCCAAAAGGCATGCAGTGTTCACAGACCACAATGCCAGACTGGAGGAAGGGAACATTTTCTTCATAAGTTGATTTAGTTTCTTTGATTCCCCATGCTGGGGTGTGGATGGGAGTGCGCCAGATGAAGACGAAGCCTGGAAGATGAGGCTCTCAGGCATATAATTTTGTATAAGGAATTTAGGGTTGTTCGGCATAGGCCAATGGTGGGAGGTGATTGTCCTGTTCACAGGAGTCCCTGTGCTGATTTTGGAACAGGCACCCAGAAGGACATCAGTGAGGGCTTCATTAATAGGTAAGAGGGGTTCCAGGGCTGAAAGCCCCAGGCTGAAGCACCTCAGTCAGGAGGTTAGTCTGACTGCCACAGAAGGTCGCTCAAGGCAGAAGACTTCAGACACCCTTTTCACCACCATAGAATACGACGTACCCTCCTCTGTAGCCATGGTAGGGGGAGAAAGCATGCCAGCATCAGGAGAGGTATCCAGACGACTAGCTTCACCCAATTCCTGTCCCATTTTAAGGTCTTCCAGCTGGAATTCTAAAGGGTCCAGCGACCCCTCCACACATACCCCATGAACCCATAAAAATAAGGGTCAGGATCCAACCTGGGGATATGTATGGGCTCGACTTTGATAGTGGGCCTGACCGGCATCGGAAGGGTTGATGTCTTTGCCGGCGACGGGGGAGGTGACGTTGACCCAACCGGTGTTGCCACAGATCCAACAACAGATCCTGAGGGGCACTCCTCCTGAGGGGGCCTCTTCAGACTCCAGTAGGTGTCGCAAGGGGGTCGTTCTTTCCAAATATGAGGAGCGTGGCCTCTTAGAGTTCTATGAGTTTGGCGGGGGTTGCTTCGGCTCCCAGAAACTCGGGGAGGTACAGAGTCGGCCCAGAAGCTGGTGCTGAAGACGGAGGCCTAAAGTGTTGACACTCTTCATGCATCGCATCATCGAAGAGATGGGGTGAAGTCGAAGAACATATGTTCTTCTTTGTCTTCTTCTTGTGACCTGAATGCCCTGATGACTTCGAATGGGACAGGGGTAGTGATGACTCCGCAAGCGGTCTCATGACCTCCCACTCGACTGAGATCGGGAGTGACGCTGAGCCACATTGAGCTTAAGGAGCCACTCTCTCAAAGCCTTCGGATTCATGTCCCGCCAATCAGAGCATGACTTTGGGTTGTGGTCATGCTCCAAGCACCACAAACGCATGAGGTACAGATCCGTCACTGACATAATGCGGTGACAGGAGTTGCACAGCTTAAACCGGGTCTTCTGTGACATCCTCAATGCAATAAAACGTGTTCAGAACTCCATAAAACAGTAGAAGTTAGTCAAAAAACGACTGAGGGTAGCTGTCTCCGGATCTATGAGTAGGCTGGTGGGGAAAGAAAAGAACTGACATCAGCGTGCTGGGGTGGCGCCTATATGTGACTGCATCGTCATCACAGTGATCATGAAGCCAACGATGCACACGGAGTTGACTGACACCACCTGATGGTGCACAAGGGTACTGCTAAAAAAAAAATCTCCAACTCCAGTCTGACGTCTGGGGGAAATTCTAAGGTAAGGAATTTGCAACTAGAAGTCTCTGGCAGATATTTTGTTGCACTGAACATCACATAGGCTGTTGAAACTTCTGGACTGTCATAGACAGGAATGGCTGGCTCATATTGTGTCAAGGGGCACATACCAAGGTACAGTCCTCCAGACCATGGAGGGAAAAGCCTTTTCAGACATTGTCCTGTAGAATAGGCAAACATAAAAGTGGATAGTGTCACCAGCTTGACCCTTATCACGTACCACACCAAAGAAATCTAACATCACATAAACCAAGGTACAGATATAGGGCAGTGTAGCATTCCCTGATCACAGGCCCATCATTATCCAATGACGATGCATCTGGTGGTATCACACAAACTTATGTCAATGTTGAGGCACAGGCATTGTGGACTGCAATTATGAAACCCAGCTACCGCTACATACAGGTCATACAAGAATAGTGTTTATCTAAGTGAAGGGAGAATGCCTTGCTTGCATTTGATGATGACATATTTCATGCCCACAAGATCACACACATGATGCAATCAGCCCAGCACATCACACTAAACAAGTCCAAGGTGCATTTCTTACCTTCCACTCAAACACTGTTCAAGCCACCTTGGCACAGGTCTCATACATCCCAAATCTGTGACCTACATTACCTGGAACAATCCATGTCCATTTCATATAGCAGGACTGCATCAGATACCTGCCAATGTCCAACTCTGAAATGCTCACATGATGATGTCATGGTGAAGGTACCTGTACACAGACAAAAAAAGGTGTATAGGCTTGAAAACGTATCTATTACACAAATTAGATAGCAAGCATCTGGAAAGGAAATTACATTGCAATAAAACTGACACAAAAAAAATAGCTACATCAAGGTGAGGATATGTCAAAAGCTCACTCTTCAAGCACCCGTTGGCTGAATATTGCAGAGTATCAGCTCCCTAGTTGTTGCCAAAACGCAACTCCAAATATTCTCACAAATACAATTCTTGGTACAATCACTGTCATTACATCACATGACATGACATACTTACAGTCATAAAAAGTAGCTATTGATGAGATCTTCCTGCAAATCAGCTGCTTCTTCTTCACCACTCTCATCTTCACTTGGCATTTAATGACTCTCACCCGGTGGCACTGCAGAGTTCCCCTCCTCTGGGATGTACAGGATATTCCTCCGCAAGACAATGTTGAGGAGCAGGCAGCATGCCACGTGATCTGACACACTTTCCCGGGTGAGCAGAGGAGGACTCCACCTGTCCAGTCCAGACACCTATATCTAGCCTTTAGGAGCCCAAAAGCCCGCTCCACTACCCACAGCATTCTTCCATGGGCCTCATTGAAGTGGACTTCCCCTGGCATGGTTGAATTCCTTAGTGGCGTCAACAACCAAGAATGGTTTGGATATGTGGAGTATCCTGTTAAGGAATGGGACATATGTGCAACAATGAGTCACTCACTTCATGATTGTAGCACCAGACACTCTACACACATAAACAGGACAGATGTGACTTACCAACTAGCCAGGATCTCTCTGGGTACAGTTCTGACATCAGCTGGGGTATGGTGCTGTTCTGCATTATGAAGGAATCATGGGCTGATCCCGGATAACAGGCACACATGTGAAATGCAGAGATCCACCAAATAGACAACTTGCACATTGATGGAATGGAAGTTCTTTCTGTTGCTGTATACTTGTTAATTGGCCTGCGGTTGGACCAAGCCAACATATGTGCCATCAATGGCCCCCACCACATGTGGGAGGTGTGCAAAATCATAAAAGTCAGTCTTCACATAGGCTAATTCCTGATGGTGGGGAAATTGGATGTAGCTGTCCAGGGTTTTCAACATTGCTGAGAAGACATCCTTCAACACCAGACTGAACAGAGTTTGGGACATGTCAGCTGACAGGGCCACTGTTTGTTGGAAGGACCCTGTGGCTAGGAAGTGCAATACTGACATGACTTATAGAATGCGTGATACGCTGATTGGATAGGTAATAGCTGGCATCGGATATGGCTTCAACTGACAACATAAGTCCACTATTGTTTGCCTATTCAGACAGTAAAGGATAATGTGGAGTTCTTCCATGGTCAGAAGGTCTGGCAGTGGACAGTAGACAGGATGCTGTTGCATTGTCACTCTCCATGGATACCTATGTATGACAAGATATGATTTCTAACATTAGTCATGTGTCCACAGCAACATACATGGTACATGTCAATGATATCATGTGACAAAACATTTCTTAAGGGATAATCATGTCAACCAGGACACAACACAGCTGCATAAAAGACAAGGGTCACGGTACCCCCATTTTTTTCCACACGTGTCCATAAAACGTATTTGGACCGAGCTCAAAGATGTGCAACGCAATTGTCCCTCAAAATGTGACTGGATATCTTACCGCCAAAATGAACGTCGGCCAGGGTGGACTGTGGCCCACTGTTAAATGCCTTCTGTGCCCTGCTTCATGCTAAAGTGGTGTTTGAGTAGTAGGACCTACGTGACAATACAGAATAAGTATGTCTGCGAGCTCAAAAAAACATTTTCAGAGGTGTGACGCAGTTTCTAAAGCTAAATACAGCATTTGAGGCTCCAAAATGGTGGCTGCCTGACCTACTCCACTGGACATTAGCAACCTCCCACGCCTCCCAGCGGACGTCATCATGGCTGTAGGCGGTTGCAACCACGGCAGACACAGCCATAGGCTAATGTTGACAAGACATTTCTTAAGGGATAATCATGTCAACCAGGACACAACACAGCTGCATAAAAGGCAAGGGTCACGGTACCCCCATTTATTTCCACACGTGTCCATAAAACGTATTTGGACCGAGCTCAAAGATGTGCAACGCAATTGTCCCTCAAAATGTGACTGGATATCTTACCGCCAAAATGAACGTCGGCCAGGGTGGACTGTGGCCCACTGTTAAATGCCTTCTGTGCCCTGCTTCATGCTAAAGTGGTGTTTGAGTAGTAGGACCTACGTGACAATACAGAATAAGTATGTCTGCGAGCTCAAAAAAACATTTTCAGAGGTGTGACGCAGTTTCTAAAGCTAAATACAGCATTTGAGGCTCCAAAATGGTGGCTGCCTGACCTACTCCACTGGACATTAGCAACCTCCCACGCCTCCCAGCGGACGTCATCATGGCTGTAGGCGGTTGCAACCACGGCAGACACAGCCATAGGCTAATGTTGACAAGACATTTCTTAAGGGATAATCATGTCAACCAGGACACAACACAGCTGCATAAAAGGCAAGGGTCACGGTACCCCCATTTATTTCCACACGTGTCCATAAAACGTATTTGGACCGAGCTCAAAGATGTGCAACGCAATTGTCCCTCAAAATGTGACTGGATATCTTACCGCCAAAATGAACATCGGCCAGGGTGGACTGTGACCCACTGTTAAATGCCTTTTGTGCCCTGCTTCATGCTACAGTGGTGTTTGAGTAGTAGGACCTACGTGACAATACAGAATAAGTATGTCTGTGAGCTCAAAAAAACATTTTCAGAGGTGTGACGCAGTTTCTAAAGCTAAATACAGCATTTGAGGCTCCAAAATGGTGGCTGCCTGACCTACTCCACTGGGCATTAGCAACCTCCCACGCCTCCCAGCGGACGTCATCATGGCTGTAGGCGGTTGCAACCACGGCAGACAAAGCCATAGGCTAATGTTGTTGCCAGTGGCAGTCACGGGCCAATGACTGTGTCTGCTGGCAGTGATGATTGCGTACGTGGTGGACGTGACCACCATGTTCTTCACATTCACTCACTTGACTCCTGACACCGCTGCCAGCAAGAACTCCACTACCTGAGCTGCTGTGTACCACCACTGGGAGTAATCATGTCATGTCCAGCAGGTGATAGGGCCCCTGCCTTCTCTCCAGAGGAGCTGGAGAGGCTAGTGGATGGGGCTCTACCCCTGTGTGAACAGCTCTATGGTGCACCAAAGGAGCAGGTAAGTAGCTCATGTGCACAGTTTTCTCTGTACTTCACCATACGTTCCCTCCTCACAGGCTGCAATGTGGCCATGTCTGCCAGACTTCCAGGTTGACTGTGCCTGTTGTTGCAGTTTGTGTGGCATCAATGGGATATACAATGTGTACGTATTGGTGGCCAGTGCCATATGTAAAGTTCAGTCACATTGAGTCTGTCCTTCAGGATGCTGCACACAACACATGCCAAATAGCTGCTGGCCACATGATGTAGTATCATGCATGAAAGTGATGTGAATGGAGTTTCATGTAGGTTCTGCCAGCTAAGCCTGCAGAAAGCAGGGCCTGTCACATGTATCTCCCAGTATAGGTCCTAGTCTACGCTGGGGTAGAATCACTGTGGCTATGCAACAATGGCACTGTGCCCACTCCCTGTACCCTAGCAGATCCTGTAGTGTGGCTAATATGAGGCTGTGGTGGCAAATCCTGCCCAGAATGTCTCATTCCTTTGATTAGATTAGGAATGGGTATAGAGGTAAATCATTAATCTAAGCCATATGTGCATTTAGCATCATTGCCAATGTGTGTCTTTGACTCATGACAGACCCCTTACTCCCACAGCCCTGTTGTCACCTTCACATAGGTCATATTTATCCTGTGTAGGCTTATTGCACAATGACAGTCCTACAGTGCAGGGAGTGTTTTGGTTCCTGGGGGGCCATGATCTGTGACTCAGTAGCTTTACCACACAGCAGAAACTGTATAACGCATGTCTGTTTGTTGTATACTATCTCTGTAGGATGGACACATACGTCCAAAGGACTCTTATGTGGTACAGGTATATATCGCAGAACCCCACCCCCTGAAGTGTTATGAGTCTGCATTTGTTATGGCATATGTCCACACATGGACAGAGAAGGCACTTTCTGTGCCCACCATGCCAGTCCCTTCATTGTTACTCATGTGTAATGTTTGAGTTTGTACTCTGGCAGTTGCCTGTAGGGACAATATGCAGAGATTCATTCTCACAGAGTGTGAATATGTTGGTCCACTCATGCCGAAGGCGTTTACCCTTCAGAAGCCACATAGGTATGTAGGGGGTCATTATGACCCCGGTGGTCAGCATTAATGTGGCGGTAGTACCACCAACAGGCTGGTTGTACTTACCGCCACATTATGACATCGGCGGATTGGCTGAAGCCAACCCGCCAATGTACCATTCCAACCGCCATGGCAGTAGCAGCCGCTAGGATGGAGATTACGATCTCGAGCCTGGCAGCTGCCATTGTGCTGCCGGCGGTATTATGTCCCTGTCCACTGCCATGGTTTTCGTGGCGTTCGTAATGCCATGAAAACCATGGTGGTAGGCCCTATCAGTGACAGGGAATTCTTTCCCTGTCATTGATTGGAGGCCCCCACCCCACCATACCTTTTCAAACACCCCCATACTGCCTACATCCACGACCCCGTTCACTCACACACACACGCAGACACACACTCATTCACACATACATACATGCAGTCATTCATCCATTCACGCACACATCCGCACACACATCAAAACATACACACAGACACGCATTCTGATTTTCATACATACACGCACTCACACTTCCATACATGCACGCACTCACACACATTCATACACTCATGCATTCATGCACACACACGCACACACAACGCCCTCCACCCCCTCCCCTGTCGGGGACCTGACTTACCTGGATCCAGGGGGTCCTCTGGCAGGAGACGGTACGAGGCGCTGCTACCGGCAACAGCGGCCACCAGCAGAACACTGCCAGGCCATATTATTTGTCATAATACGGCTGCCGGTGGTCTACTGGCATGGTGCTGCTGGTGGTAGCAGCACCACCTTACTGCCATCCGTCAGTATGGCCACAGACGGATTTCCGCCCTTCTTGTGGCAAAAATCCATCTGTGGTCATAATATGGTGGACGGATGGTAGCCACGGCAACGGTCTTTTGGTGGCCGTCGCCGCAGTGGAAGGCAGTTTTTACCGCCAATGTCATAATTAGGACCGTAGTATTTCATTGTGACTAACATCACAGTCAGTTTGCTAGAGCATGAGCTACATGAAGTCAGTAAGTTTACTTAGTCATTGTAGGGTCTGAGAAGGGTAGAGGGCTAGTCTGTAGATGGAAAAATATATGCCTGTAGTTATGTCCCTATACTTATTGGCTTGTATGTGTCAAACTTGAAGAGTACTGACAAACAGGAAAGTCCTAGCTTGATATTACTGACATGTATGTGACTCAACCATTTGTGATGAAACGTGATCATGATCTCTTGATTTGTCTTTTTCATCCATGCTGGTCAAGGCCCATAAAAAGATGAGATTATGGAGTGCCATAGCCCGGAAGGTGTGGACCCTGGGGGTCCACAGCCTATGGAGCACCCATTGCAGGAAAAGTGGGAGGACCTGACACACTGGCCCTGGAACATTGCTGAGGTCCAGCTGGGGGTGTCCTTCCAATGTGGGCAGGGTGCACATTGGGTCATGACCCTCTTATGGCCCGCAATCTGGCGGTGGCCTATCCGGCGCTTGATGGGTGTTTAAGGGCAGCATAGCAGCCACAAGGGGATGGGTACAGGGCATATTCCTGTCTGTCACATTGTCAAGTGAATGAGTTTGGTTCTGACAGCTCCTCCTGAGAATTAGGGATGAGCAATGTGTTACACAGTATATGAGTGATTGTTTGTGGAGACATGCCATGTGGTGCATACTGATGTGCCTTGAATATTGGCCCAGAGACATAGGGCACAACTGGGTAGAATCCCCAAACCACTTGCTCTGCAGGGGCGAGATATGGCTATGTACATTGATCAACCAACTACTGTGTGCTGTTCTAGTGTGTGTACTTTCTATACAACAGACCACTACTCCACAATGTTACAGCCAAAAGGTGTGCAAGTGATGGATCACTGTCCTCAGCCATGTGTCTGGGTAAATGTGTAGTTAGGCATCCGCCTGTCTTTAGCGTTTGATGGGTGCTGGTGCCTCACTGCAGTCTGTAATGTGAAGATGTCCAATATACCTGTGACAGAGTTTACATTGTTCTTTAGATGCAGCTATAGTCAAAACTTTCCCTCGGTAAGTGGGGAATGTCCATTGACATGATTTATGTGCCAACACAGTTTCCAACGTTCCTTATGCCTATATGTCAACATGTGTCCCTTTCCCTTTTGAAAAACATTAGTAAGCTGTTGTTTCATGCAAGGTCTACCTATGTTGATGGGATGATGTCTGTATTCCTTCACATATATGGGCATGACAAACTGTGTGTGGAATGATACATTTACAATGGGGATACATTTCATGTTGTGCCACCTACAGGAGTGTGTCACCATTGTTTATTTTCTGACACATACCCTCATGCATCATAGCATGTCCTTTGGCATGTACAACTGCAGTAGCAATGAGGGATCTGACAGGTAGGCCTAGAGTTTAGAGCCACAATGTGATTATCTGTGCCCTTGATGCGGCATCATGTTGAAAACTGCACTGCACATGTGTAATGGGTAAGGTTTGTGACCTGACTATTGGCAAGCATCATGGAGTGACCTGCAGTTATGCTGGAATCACTTGTGTTTGGGTACAAGCATTCATCTACAGACAAACATCTGGGTCTGCATGACCATAATGGAGACAATAATGTAGCTTCCAACTTGGCAACATGTTGATCTCTGGGACTCTCCGACATCCAAGGGACTAATAGCATCTACTGATGCACAAAGAGTATGTCATTGTAAGGGGTGCCAGACATTAGTGGTAATTACCCTGGGGCTTGCTGATTTATGGTGTTGTGGATTTTAGGTACATCTCTCTCTGGCATGTTGCACATGATGTCTACAGAGTCCATTTCCATGCCACGTGTTGCCAATCTGAGCAACATTATTATTACCTCCAGGACTCTAATGAGACAAATAACACTTGGTGAAGTGTGCATTGTGGAACTGCTTGCAGTGTGACATAAGTATTTCCATGTCACCTTCTCCAGGATATTGTACATTTGGCATACACATGGCAGGATTTTGCAGCATAATTTCTTGTTGTTGAGTAATAAACATAGCAAGATTTTGCAGCATCATTTCTTGTTGTTGGGTCATCATGTATGTGACAAATAGATGGGTGCATGATCTTGTGTGGGATCTGTGGGAATGCATTTAGCACCGGCCTACTATTGTATGCCAACAGGTAACTGAGGCCTGCTCCATGGGGCAAAGCTTTGTGAGTGATGGGTTCTCCTACTTGTTGAATGGTTATTGTGATTGCACATCTTCAGCCATGCAATTGTAGTTGTCTGAGATCCTGAATTTCCTGTGGGCAAGTGTTGACAGTTTATATGGCATGCATATGGTATGGCACATGTATGGGCCACTTAGGTGGAGTTTGTTGCTGGGGTCTACTTGATATCACGGTAAAGTGTGCTAATCTGGCCTGTTGTTCAAGTGTGATTATGGACATGTGATGACCCTATGTCTCTTTGTATTTGCAACATTAGCACCGGCAAGCAAAGGAGACAGGGCACAGCTGAGTGGGGAAGCATCTGGTCACGGGACCTCAGGTCAAGACACCACTGACACAGAGGGACACAGTGGGCTGCAGGGCGAGGGGAGTGCCACAGGGGAGACTGGGACATCCTCATCATTATCAGATTCTTCCTCTAGGGGACACTCCCTAGTGCTGACGGACCCACCGGGGCATCCCCCTGTACCATCCTTGTCCGACACTCCCCTTTCTATCACCGCCCTCCCTGTTGCTCCCCGCCCAGTTTGCCGTGCCTGCTCATCCAAGAGGGTTGGTATCTCCTTTTCCGGCAGGAACCTCCGCCCCAGTCCCTGTTATTCTCGCTGCCCTCATTGAGGAGGCTATTGACCTCCTGAGAAATATCTCTGTGGGTAAGTTAGGCATTATGAATGCCATCCAGGGATTGGCAACTCAACTACAACAAACAAATACATTCCTCGCAGGCATCCATGGTGTAATAGCTGGCCTACAGAGATCTTTACAGAATCTGGCCTCCTCACTGACAGCAGCCAGTCACCCCTCACCTTCTGTCTCCCCTCCACCTCCCTCTTCCCAATCCAAATTCCCCCTTACCATACCTATACAAAGCACACAGACAAATCTGCACACATCCACATCAATACACAAGAGCAGCACGCACAAACACAAGCACCACAAAACACACCAGCACACAAGCAAACAACAGCCACCCACAGACCCAACAGTCACCACTTCCCCAGACGCACTTAACATCAAGCATACCCACAGGCAGCACATCAACAGTCAGTGACACACCCACCACACCCATCATATCTGCAGACACCACTCCAACAGAGCCCCAGACATCCACCACAAACACCATACCCACAGACACCACAACAAAAGACACACAGACGTCCATCACATCCAGCATACACGGAGTCACCACCCCAACAGACACACACACATCCCCCACTCCATTCCCCAGCACCTCCATCTCCTAGGCACCCAAGACACACAAATGCACTCACTCACCCACCCAACATACACCATCCAAACACAAGCAGAAGCACCCACCCACAACATCTACACCAACACAGCAACTACTCCCTCTACCTCTACCTCCAGCTCCCAACCCCCTTCTGCTGACCATCCTTGTATCCCTAAGAAACTTTCTTTGTTAGACTTTAACATTTCCCCTGTTCCCTCCACCACTGTCCCAAACACAAGTGGTCCCCACCCACCTCTGAGCCCCTCCCTTCCACCTCCAAGGCCGCCCCTGCCCCCCAAAAGCATCCAGACCTCCCCCCCAGAAGAAGCCCACCCCTCCCAAAAAGCAGACCACTCCTCCCAAACCCTAGATTAAACCCCTCCTTCCCAAATCCACCCCGCACTTCCCAAGGATGACCCCTTAGGTACCTGCCTGCCCACTTGATGCCCCTTCCTGGGAGGTTCCCTGGCATTTAGAAGTAAAGTTTTGGCACAATACTGTGCTAAGATAGAATAATATATAGGCTGGCCAATGGTTCTCGACTATTTGAATTTGTTTTTTAGATAAACTCAAATAGTTGTCTTTTTGGGTACACATTTCTCCTGCAATTCCTTTTCTACCTTTATGTTGTTTCTGGATAACTTGTGTTGTGTGCCTACAGCTGAGTGTGTTTCAGCCTGCTTGCTGATTCATTTGCTGTTGTTTGCAGTATCTGACTTTGTGGGCAGTGCTGGTGTCCCCTAAGGATATAATCAAAAAGTGACAATGAGGAAGATACTTATAGGATATGGGCGCTCACAGAAAGTCCATAGAATAAATCACACATTTAGTTCATGGCACGGTGCTTCTGACAGGAGGATCTCCCTCAATCCTCCAATGTTTCCAGAGAAACACAAAAACATACAAACAAAAGTCGTAGCACTCGTGGTATAAAAACAGAGTTAGACGTTGTACGTATATCCAGTCTTCTTCGTAAATTATCAACCAAACTTGTGTTTGTATAAAGGTCCAAGTTTTATTAGTACTGTTCAGAAATCCTCCAAAGGAACAGCCTATTTATAATGTTCAGATATCCTCCATAAGAACAGCCAACACGTGTTTCATCCTCTGAGAAGTATCTCTCATTAAGGACTTCATCAGGGCTTACTGTACTTCATATATTCACAATAATCATATCGTTAGGTAGTCATCGAATATTATCTCCATCAAAGTGTCAGAGTGACTCAATATCGGAAAAAAGGGGAAAAACGCCGCGCGGTCTTATTCACCCGCAGCGTTCCCGAATCTAGTGGCCGCAGTGTATCTAAGGATATATGTGGAGTGTATGGATATGTGGTATAAATGCAATGGTGGTGTCAAAGCATTGTGTTATGTATGGTCTAGTAAGTATTTCATCTTGTGGAGTCCAATGTGAGCAGGTATGGTGTTAGATTTGTCCCCTGATATGGATTTTGTATTCATCTAATGTGTGTCAGCTTGAGTTTTGTTTCTGCAGACATGAAGTGTGTTCAATTATGCTACCTTTGTTTGTATTAGACTGTGCTTGTGTCCATTTAGCTGTGTGTACCTTACAGCTAGTTCCGGTAGAGGTATGTCCCATGCATTTGTAGTTGTTTGTGGTTTGTTGATTTGCAAAGCCTCATTGTGCAGATAGGCATGCCGTTTGGGTCTAGTGTTGTTTGTCCATGAGATACCAAAGAGGCCAGTTCCTATGTAACAGCTGTTTTACGGGCAGTTGCAAGGTGATATGTGTCCCAGAGCAGCCTCCTTCCCAGAGTGCTCCTGCTGTCCCCATCCCTATTGTGCACGTATTGTTTGCATAGTGAGCTTTGGATATTTTTCTCTCTGACCACTGTGCATCCCTTTGACCTTCCATAGTGTTGCAATGTGTGTAATGTGTGTGTCCACTGCAGGGCTGTTAACTGGGAGTGGCGTTTGTGTTCCATGCCACATGCATACAGTGGGGGTCATTCCAACCCTGGCGGTCGGTGTTAAAGCGGCGGCCAACCCGCCAACAGGCAGGCGGTCAAAAAAATGGAATTTTGACCCTGGCGGAAACCGCCAACACAGACCGCCACTTTAACACTCCGACCGCCACGGCAGGACAAACAAACAGCGCAGCGGTCACCGCCAACAGACAGGCGGGAGACAATGTACCGCCCACCCTATCACAACTCACCAATCCGCCGATAAAAACACGGCGGAAACAGACTGCGAACGGGAAAACGCTCACCTCTACACACCCCACGAGGAATCTGGACAGCATGGAACCAGAACTACACATCCTACCAGCTATTGTCTACCTGCTCCTCTACCAGGAGCACGAACGCCGCCGCAGAAGACAACGGTGAGTACTGCACCTACGACACAGGGGAGGGGGGAGGAGAAAAGATTACGGGCACACACATACGCGACACACCCACCATCACCCACAACTACCTACACATCAATGCAGGGCAACAACTCAGAGTGACACCCCCAGACCCCCCGGAAGAATGCCAAGACAAAATAAAATGATCATGAAATTCAAATATATTGTAAGGCTAAGTAAAAAATTATTTCCAACATCTGTAACTATATACACATATGTAAATTGTCCTGTCCAAATTGGGTTTCAGTCATTGTACGTGGGCCAATGGGCCTCAACACATGGGCAAAGCCCACACAGGAGACCCAAATCCATTGGAGAGAACACTGCAGGGGCATCAGATAGAAAAACTACAGGCACCTCAGGGGGAAGGGAAGGGGAGGCACCTCAGCCACATGAGTCCACGACGCCAGATCCACGAGGGGCCTCCATGGCCACTGTCCCATCCTGGGGAGTGCAAAGCCACAGTCTCTCAAGTCTCTACAGTGGGTGGATTGCTCACTGTGCCATCCTGGGGAGTGCAAAGCCACAGTCTCTCAAGTCTCTACAGTGGGTGGATTGCCCACTGTGCCATCCTGGGGAGTGCAAAGCCACAGTCTCTCAAGTCTCTACAGTGGGTGGATTGCCCACTGTGCCATCCTGGGGAGTGCAAAGCCACAGTCTCTCAAGTGGATTACAGACTCCACTGGTTCTGGAGGAGGCATGGTGCCCAGAGTGCTTCGTGCAGCCCTGCCCGACACAGATCCGGGCCTGCCCCTTCTGCCAATGGGCCAGCGGTGTTTGAGACGGCGGTGCCCAGAGGAGCGGTGCTTGAGTTGAAGGGCCCAGAGGAGCGGTGCTTGAGATGAAGGGTCCAGCGGAGCGGTGCAGAGACGGCGGTGCCCAGCGGAGCGGTGCCTGAGTTGAAGGGCCCAGCGGAGCGGTGCTTGAGATGAAGGGCCCAGCGGAGCGGTGCAGAGACGGCGGTGCCCAGCGGAGCGGTGCTTGAGATGAAGGGCCCAGCGGAGCGGTGCCTGAGTTGAAGGGCCCAGCAGAGCGGTGCTTGAGATGAAGGGCCCAGCGGAGCGGTGCTTGAGATGAAGGGCCCAGCAGAGCGGTGCCTGAGTTGAAGGGCCCAGCGGAGCGGTGCTTGAGATGAAGGGCCCAGCGGAGCGGTGCTTGAGATGAAGGGCCCAGCGGAGCGGTGCTTGAGATGAAGGGCCCAGCGGAGCGGTGCCTGAGTTGAAGGGCCCAGCGGAGAGGTGCTTGAGATGAAGGGCCCAGCGGAGCGGTGCTTGAGATGAAGGGCCCAGCGGAGCGGTGCAGAGACGGCGGTGCCCAGCGGAGCGGTGCTTGAGATGAAGGGCCCAGCGGAGCGGTGCTTGAGATGAAGGGCCCAGCGGAGCGGTGCAGAGACGGCGGTGCCCAGCGGAGCGGTGCTTGAGATGAAGGGCCCAGCGGAGCGGTGCCTGAGTTGAAGGGCCCAGCGGAGCGGTGCTTGAGATGAAGGGCCCAGCGGAGTGGTGCTTGAGATGAAGGGCCCAGCGGAGCGGTGCAGAGACGGCGGTGCCCAGCGGAGCGGTGCCTGAGTTGAAGGGCCCAGCGGAGCGGTGCTTGAGATGAAGGGCCCAGCGGAGCGGTGCTTGAGATGAAGGGCCCAGCGGAGCGGTGCCTGAGTTGAAGGGCCCAGCGGAGCGGTGCTTGAGATGAAGGGCCCAGCGGAGCGGTGCTTGAGATGAAGGGCCCAGCGGAGCGGTGCTTGAGATGAAGGGCCCAGCGGAGCGGTGCAGAGACAGCGGTGCCCAGCGGAGCGGTGCTTGAGATGAAGGGCCCAGCGGAGCGGTGCCTGAGTTGAAGGGCCCAGCGGAGCGGTGCTTGAGATGAAGGGCCCAGCGGAGCAGTGCAGAGACGGCGGTGCCCAGCGGAGCGGTGCTTGAGATGAAGGGCCCAGCGGAGCGGTGCTTGAGATGAAGGGCCCAGCGGAGCAGTGCAGAGACGGCGGTGCCCAGCGGAGCGGAGCTTGAGATGAAGGGCCCTGTTCAGCGGTTCTTGAGACGGCGGTGACCTGTTCAGCTGTTCATGAGACGGCGGTGCCCTGTTCAGCGGTTCTTGAGACGGCGGTGCCCTGTTCAGCGGTTCATGAGATGGCAGTGCCCTGTTCAGCGGTTCTTGAGACGGCGGGGCCCTGTTCAGCGGTTCTTGTCTTGAAGGGCCTTGTTCAGCGGTTCTTGTCTTGAAGGGCCCTGTTCAGCGGTGCTTGTCTTGAAGGGCCCTGTTCAGCGGTTCTTGTCTTGAAGGGCCCTGTTCATCGGTTCTTGTCTTGAAGGGCCCTGTTCAGCGGTTCTTGTCTTGAAGGGCCCTGTTCAGTGGTGCTTGTCTTGAAGGGCCCTGTTCAGCGGTTCTTGTCTTGAAGGGCCCTGTTCAGCGGTTCTTGACATGTGTCTCCAGGGCACCATATCCGGGCAATATATGGAGTTCACTCGCCATCCGACTTCTCGCTTGCGGGGCCCTCCTGTGCTGGAGTCCCGGGCCCGTGGGTGTCCTCCTTCACACCCGGAATGGGGCTGGTGGGGCCCTCCTGGGCAGCTCGCCTGCTGCCGGACTTGTCGGCCGTGCTGCCCTTGCCATCCTTCCGTGATTCTCTGTGGCCCTTGACTCCCTTTGTAGATATGCCAGGTGGAACCCCACTTCCTGACGGTGCCAGGGTAGTGCCTTTGGAGGCTGCCGTCTCTGGCCTCTCGCGCCGGCCCTTGCCTTTCTTGGATTTTTTCCCAGGGGGTGGGCTGGCTGTCCCTTTACTGCTGGCCGATGTAGCTGCCCCTGAAGGTGGTGGACTCCAATATCCCTCTACTATGGTCCTTGTAGGTCCAGGGGTTGTGGTGGCTGAGGTGCTGATTGGACTCTTACGAGATGGAGGGGGTGGGTCAGGTGATGGAAAGAGGTCAATTTTGGAGAGGAAAAACTTTTTAGGAGCAGTGGGAAGGGTAGGTGCAGTGGGTTTGGGAGTGGAGGAAGAGGATGTGGTTGTAGGAGAGTCAATTCTGGTGTCTTTGAGTGCAGGTGCTTGTGACGGAGGCTGTCGTGAGGTGGATGGCTGTTGGGTGGGTGGCTGCCTGCGTTTGTGTGGTTTGGAAGAGGGGGTGACAGACACACTGGGAGAGGACACAGGGGACGTGTAAATGGCAGTGGGGGTGGTGACTGCACGTGTGCGGAGTGTTCTGGTGGGTGTGCTGGTGATGGACGTAGTGGCTGATGATGTTGTGCATGCAAGTGTGAGTGGAGACGTCACAGGGAGGGAGGAGGGAGACGAGGAGGAGGGGGACACAGAGGAGGCAGTGGCTGTTGGTATGTCTGCATGTGCCTGTTGCTTGTGTGAATGCTTCTGTGATGTGTGGTGCTTATGTCTGGATGAGCTGCCCTTGGGTGTTGAGGTGTGTGCAGGCTGGTCTGTAGGTGTGTCTGGGATAGGCAGAGGTACAGGGGAGTGGGACTGGGTGGAGGAAGTTGGAGGAGGGAGGCAGGAGACAGGGACAATGGCTGCCGTCAGTGCTGAGGCCAGAGCGTTGAACGATCGCTGATGGGCAGCCTGACCCCAATGAATGCCCTCCAGGTATGCATTGCTCCGGTGCACCTCCCTTTCAACCCCCTGGATGGCATTCAAAAGGGTAGACTGCCCAACAATGAGCGTCCTGAGGAGGTCAATGACCTCCTCACTGAGGGCAGCAGGGGTAACTGGGGCAGGGCCTGAGGTGCCTGGGGCGAAGGAGATGCCCGCCTTCGTGTGCGAGCGGGCACGGGGCGAACGCTGAGGGGCTGCTTGGAGGGCAGAGCTGGTGCGCTGGGTGGTGGCTGTACCTGTTGTTGCGGTGGGCACGGATGTTGCCGCCACCACAAGGGAGCTCCCTTCCGAGGACGTGTCTGTGTCGCTGATGTCTCCACGTGTCCCCATTGTGGAGCTCCCCTTGCCCTCCGTCTCACTGGTGAACTCCGACTCGGTTGCATGGCCCTCCAGGGCCATGTGAGATGCAGCTCCCTCGTGCTCCGATGCCACTTCTCCTCCGCCTGATGATGCTAATGCACACATGAACAGGAAGACCACAAAAAAGGGAGGGGAGAAAATAAAGACATGTTGAGTGCATGCATTGGCAACACAGTTGGCGGAGAGGACAGACACAGAAGCCCCCTGCACTACGCCGCGCACTTGGGGTACACTACTCAATCATTGGGACTTGGCCTACAAGCTAATGGACGACAACTGCACACATAGGTGACACAGGGCCATGGATAGCTGTAATTGGCCCCCTACAGAGGTGGGGGGCGGGAGCACAGGGCCATGTCTTACAGAGGGGCCTAGCCTACAGAAATCGCCCTGGCCTAGGGAGACCCACATCCCTCCTCCCCCACCCAGACACCTCCACTGCGCGCTAAGATAGCTGAATGTGCTGGTACTCACCCCCTTGTGTCTGCTGTGATGTCCTCACGCACCCATCCAAATCTGGGTAGGCCAGCGCCAGGATCCGAGACATCAGGGGGGTCAATTGACGAGTGGCACCCCTCCTACGTTGGGAGGCCATCCCCAGCAGAGCCTCCGCGGTCTTCCAGCTCCCGCGGCGGATGTCCTCCCACCTCTTGCGGCAGTGGGTGCCCCGTCAGTTGTGGACCCCCAGGGTCCGGACGTCCTTGGCGATGGCACGCCAAATGTCGATTTTCTGATGGGCGCTGACCTATGTCACATGTACGGGGCGAGAAATAACATTGTCATAATTTTCAGCATGCTCGATGTGAGTGGCCCCCCATCCCCACCCTTGCCATGTGGCACATGCTCTCATCCGTCGTTTGATGCATGCCTCAATCGCTCCCCTCCCCACCATCTTTCATCCACCCGACTCAACCCAGGCATTGCCCCCAAAGCATGGTCCCAGTGTACTTACCTGTTGGTCTGGAGGACCGTAGAGTAGCGCATACTGGGGGAGGACCCCATCCACGAGTTTCTCCAATTCTTCAGAAGTGAAGGCAGGGGCCCTTTCCCCAGTCGCAGCAGCCATTGTATCTTCCAGACCGAGGTCACAGCAGCTTTTGCAGTATAGGTCCTCTCCTGTGGATGATCAGGTCTCGAGTGATTAAGCAGATAGAAAATGCCGGTCACGTCCGCTGCGGTGCGTACCGCGGCGGTGCGTTCCGCGACCGCCGGCGCACTTCGTCATTGGCTCCTGAAACCCTTAGGGTTCAATGTTAACCAATGCGTCTTTGCGCCGCGGTCTTCGACCACCTACCGCCACGGTGTGCCACGCCAGTGCATTGACCTCACATCCCTAGGCCTTGCTTCGACACTCATACCAACCATTCAAGGCATTGAGAATTGTGTACTGTGCAAGCTGTGGGAACGTATCTGTGGGTTGATTGACTCTGTGCTCGCTGTTGACCTTCCTAGGCACCGTCCGCTGGGACTTGCGAGGAGATGGAGGAATGTTCCCGTGTACAGACCGCTGGTGGACCTGTCGACAATGGAGGAACGACATGTTATACTGACATACAGACTTGACCGAGCCACTATACAGGAACTGTGTGCCCAGCTGGAGCCAGACCTGATGTCACCCATCCGTCAACCCACAGGGATTCCCCCTCTAGTGCAGGTGCTGTCAGTACTCCATTTTTTGGCAAGTGGGTCATTTCAAACAACAGTGGCCATTTCATCAGGGATGTCTCAGCCTATGTTTTCAAAGGTGTTGTCCAGAGTGTTGTCTGCCCTGCTCAAACACATGCGGAGATACATTGTTTTCCCTGAGGTGGGGGATTTGGCTACAGTGAAGGGTGATTTCTATGCCCTTGGACATATTCCCAACATCATTGGTGCCATTGATGGGACACATGTGGCTTTGGTACCCCCCAGAGAAAGTGAACAGGTGTACAGGAACAGAAAAAGTTATCATTCCATGAATGTCCAGGTGGTCTGTTTGGCTGACCAGTACATCTCCCATGTAAATGCCAAGTTCCCTGGGTCAGTGCATGACGCGTACATCATGCGAAATAGCAGCATCCCTTATGTGATGGAACAACTACAGAGACACCGTGTGTGGCTAATTGGTGACTCAGGTTACCCCAACCTGTCGTGGTTACTGACCCCAGTGAGGAATCCCAGGACAAGGGCAGAGGAACGGTACAATGAGGCCCATGGGCATACTAGGAGGGTGATCGAACGCACCTTCGGCCTCCTGAAGGCCAGGTTTAGGTGCCTGCATATGACAGGTGGATCCCTAATGTACTCACCAAAGAAAGTGTGCCAGATCATCGTGGCCTGCTGTATGCTTCACAACCTGGCTTTGCGACGCCAGGTGCCTTTTCTGCAGGAGGATGGTCCAGATGGTGGTGTTGTAGCAGCTGTGGATCCTGCGGAGAGTGAAGAAGAGGAAGACGAAGAGGACGACACAGACAACAGGGACACAGTAATACAGCAGTATTTTCAATAACACACAGGTAAGAATCAACACCGGCATTTTACATTTACTTACAGTCTCCTGCCTCTCTACTGTCTGTCCTTTTCACCCAGTGTATGCTAACAGAGTTGTGACTTTCCCTTCCAATTTCAGAGCTGTGGGCCGCACTGCGTGACCTCTGCTTTGTTTGCCCATGGACTACAGCTGTGTGACAGTGGTATGTTGGCATCACAATGTAACTGATCATTTTGGCACGTTTATGTCTAATACATATTTTCAAAAATACAGGCAGACTCCAGATTATTTGTGTGCAATAAGGGTGTTTATTAAAGTGCTCAATTTTGGGACATGGTTGAAAATCGGTGATGGGTGATGGTGGAGGAATGTCCATGACAGAGTCCAGATTTTCAGTCTCACAGGTGCATTGTCCATATGCCTGTGGAAGGTGGAGCAGGGGCAGTTTAAGGTTGGACAGGGTGACAATGTGGGACAGTGGGATGACATCAGGGGGTATCCTTTCCTGGTGGGGGTCTTGGCATCCTACTCTGTCTTCTTCCTAGATCTCAGCCACGCTTGCGGGGTGGTTCTTCTTTTGCAGGAGGTGGGGTTCTGGTGGCCTGTTCTTGTGTCGGGGCCTCCTGTCCACTAGCGCCGGCGGAGGTGGTAGCCTGTTCCTGGTCCATGCTAGTGACAGGGGCCCTTTGTGGTGCCACATGGTCCCGCAATGTGGTGACAATCTGGTTGAGAGCCACAACGATGGTGCCCATTGCGGAACTAATGTTTCTCAGTTCTTCCCTGAACCCCATAAACTGTTCCTCCTGCAGTACCTGGATCTCCTGGAACCTGGCCAGGACCGTCGCCATCGTCTCCTGGGAGTGGTGGTATGCTCCCATGATGGAGGTGAGGGCCTCGTGGAGAGTGGGTTCCCTGGGCGTGTCCCCCCCTGTCGCACAGCAGCCCTCCCAGTTCCCCTGTTTCCCTGGGCCTCTGTCCCCTGGACCGTGTGCCCACTACCACTGCCCCCAGGTCCCTGTTGTTGTTGGGGTGGTGGGTTAACCTGGGTGCCCTGTAGTGGTGGACACACCGCTGATTGACGTGTCCTGGAGACAGAGGCATGGGCCCGCTGGGTGGGTGCTGTGCTGGTGTTCCCAGAGGGGGGTAGGTCTGCAGTGGCCTGTGGCTGTCTGAGGGGAACCGACTGTCCCGAGGTCCCCGATGGGCCGGGCTGGTCATCTGGGTCCAGGGAGACAGAGCTGCTGTCATCACTGGGGGCCTCTTCTGGGGGTGGAATGGACATTTCTGGACCCTCCTGGGCGGTGTGGTGGCGTTCGGGTCCTGCAGGGGTATAAGAGTATGGTTATTGCTTCTGTGTGTGCCATAGCGTGCAATGGGTGGGTGCCCGTGTACCCCAGTGCTGGCATTCCTTTGTGGGGGCTGTTGTGATGGCGGTTTGTGGGGGAGATGGGTATGTGCAGTGGGCATGCTTAGGTGATGGGTGTCGATGGTTTGTGGTGGCATGCAGGGTTTGGTGTTGGGATGGGTGGGTTGTGATGGTGAGACATTAGCAGGGAGGATGTGTGATGGGGGTGGGGGGTGAGGGTGGAGGTATGAGTTGGCATGCTGGTGGGTGGGGGGGATGAAGTAGTTGGGATTAGACTTACCAGAGTCCATTCCTCCGCCTACTCCAGCGAGGCCCTCAGGATGCAGGATGTTCAAGACTTGCTCCTCCCATGCTGTAAATTCTGGGGGAGTAGGTGGGGGTCCGCCGCCAGTCTTCTGCACCGCGATAATGTGCCTTGATACCATGGAAAGCACCTTCCCCCGTAGGTCGTTCCACCGCTTCCTGATGTCGTCCCGATTTCGTGGATGCTGTCCCACAGCGTTGACCCTGTCCACTATTCTTTGCCATAGCTCCATCTTCCTGGCAATGGTGGTGTGCTGCACCTGTGTCCCGAAGAGCTGGGGCTCTACCCGAACTATTTCCTCCACCATGACCCTGAGTTCTGCGTCTGAGAACCTTGGGTGTCTTGGGGGTGCCATGGGGTGGTGTGGATGAGGTGTGGGGTGGTGTTTGTGGTGATGAGTGTGGTGAGTGTAGTGGTGTGTGGTGTTTTGTGCGTGGTTGTTGTGTGGGTGATGGTGTAGTGTGCCTCTGTGTGATGGTGTTCTCTATTCTATGCTGTCTCTCTCTGGGCTTCGTCTCTGATTTGTGGTCGTAGGGGTTTGTGGGTGATGTGGGTGTGTGTTTTATATTGGATTGGGTGTGTGGGAGTGTTGTGTGTATGTGTATCAGGTGTGTGTATTTCAAATTGTCCAATGTGGCGGTGTTTTGTAAGTGTGTGTGTATTTTGACCGCGGCGGTGTGTACCGCCAATGGAATACCGCGGCTGAAAGACCGCCGCGTGGATTCGTGGGTCGTAATGGAATGGGTGTATTTCTGTTGGCGTGACAGTGGAGGTTTGGTCTTCGCCAGTTTAACGCTGGCCGTCGGTGTGGCGGACTTTTGTGGATGTCGGGTTTTTGGCGGTTTGCCTCTTGAGGGTCAGAATGACCGTGGCGGTTTACCGCAGCGGTGTTGTGGCGGCCTTCTGACCGGCGGTAAGCGCCTTATTCCGCCGAGGTCAGAATGACCCCCAATGTGTTGAATGTGATGACAGTCCATGGCATGTGAGGAATGTGAGTGTGTGAGTTGGATTTGTGTGTGTGATGTTGGTGTGTTGTTGGTGTTGTATGATGCAATGTTGTGCACCCTTCACTATCCCTGTGCCTGAGATGGACAGACCTGTGTTATGGTGTAGTGTTGTGGTGCAGTGTGAGTGACCTGCCTAAAGGGGACTATTGTGACAGTCCATGTGTCCTTCTTTATGCATGATTCTGACTGTGTACACAATGACACGTGTACTTAGTGCCCTTAGTGTGACCCCCATCTTAGCGTGACCCCCATATCATGTGGATGATGGAGCAATGATCTGTTGGTACTGTTAATGACACAGATAAGTGTGTGCACTTACGGTCGGTTGCGTCCATGGCGGTGTGAATTTTGTGCACCTTTGATGAGCAGGAGCAGCGGCAAAATGTGTGTGATAGGCTCTATGGTGGCACCGGACATATAAGGCTGACTGTAGGTGAGTGTCTCCCTTTATACTGTCCATTTCTGCCTGGTGGGATGTGGTGGTTGGACCGCCATGGTTGAATTGGCGGTGTGCATCTTTATAATGTTTCTGGCTCAGATGAGCTTGTCAGCCATCATTGGTGTGACTGTGGGCACTGGCTGTTTGTCATTTGATCCTCCAGGCTCTAGTGTTCGCCGTGTCTCTCTCTCCAGAGGCTCCAAGCAATGACAGTGCCCAAGGACCTGTTGCATTGGAGGTCTGCCACTACTTTGTCCAATTTAAGTTTGGGTTGGTCTTTAGAGGGCGCCACAGAGGTGTGTTTATGGGTTCTGCAACGCTTCTTTCAATCTTACCAATGCTCGAGTGGAGTTGTGATCCTTCCCCCTGGTATTGGGTAGCCTTTCTAGCCAGTTCCACACCTCCGCAGCAGTATAAAAAAATGTAATTCACCCTTCACAATTATTTGAAGCTTTGCAGGGAAGAATAGAGCATAAGGGAGAGCTAGGCTGTGTAAATGTTGCTTATAATGCTAATTAATGTTTCTCGCTGTCGTTGAACCATCGTGGTGTAGTATGGGTAGATATTGACATTACCCCTGACTATCTGACAGGGCCCGTGCCTGCATGCCTTTTGTTGTATAGCACCTCTGTCTCCAAAATGAAGCAGTCTGGCAACCCCCAGCCATGGCAGTCAGCCAGGGACTCGGTAGGCCCGCTCTACTGTAAACCATTGGGACGTTTTCCCTTCCAGTACCACTGATGATAGTCAATCCTCCAAAAATAGGTCCATGCTGGGTCCTTCCTTTTGTGATTCCTACCAGTCGGACGTTGTTTGTGGAAGACTTCCCTTCCAGGTTGTCAATTCTTTCCCTCAGGGTATTTATTTCTGTCTCTAATACCTGTGTTCGGGGGTATGGTTAGAGATTGCAGGCTGGGCCTGGGCTAGCATAGATTCTACCTCTGTCACCCTCTCAACTAATTTTGTGGGGTTGGCCTGTAATATGGCCACATCCTGTACCACCTGATCAATTTTGTGATCTGAGGCTACCTTAGTATCTTTTAAGGTTGCTTGTACGATGGTCGTGTGCGCTTCTAGGTTCTGCTCAACTGGTGTATGTTTGTCAGCTCCCCGGAGTAGTTTGGCTGTCTTTGGCAATATCATGACTACTTTGTTGGCACTGCAGCCCAGAGAAAGGATGGGATTCACCTATGTACCACAAAGGTTGTGTTGGAGGGACAGGATTGCCTGTGGTTCTAGTGTGCCTTGACACTTTGCAACTTTGCATCCCCCTGGGGATTCAGCCCAAATGGGCACTACACTCTTCATAGTGGACCCACAACATGGCACCTTGGGCACCTACACCCTTACATGTGCATCCTTGCCACTCCACTACCCGTCATTCCCGGTCTCTGCTCAGCCGGTTCTCTCCTCACAGGTGCTTGTCCTCCAAGAGGCTTCTCCTTTCCCTGGACTAGGTCCTGACTCATGTCTTTGCACAATCTGGCTACCAATAGCCTCGCTTGGTCCTCCAGGGTTCTCTGGGTATGCTTCACTAATTGTGGGGGCCTCTGTCCCCAAGTGCAACAATGGACCACAAAGAGCTTCAATCTCTAGTCTCCTGAATGTATTCTGTCTCCTTTGATTCGGGGGCTTACAATTCCTGCTATTGTGTCTCCCTCTAGGGTCCGAGGTAGGCACCCCCTGTGCCTAATGTTCCTCACCCCCTCCGTCCTGTACAGTGATGGGACACACAGGCACTCTGTCAGCAGTCACTCTGTGGGTGCTAGAGATGTGACACTGTGGGTCCCAGTTTCTCTGATTCAGCTCTAGTCTGGTGTGGTGTTGCAGTTCAAGCCCTACCTCCATCAATCTCAAGAGTGTGGGGGGAAAAGGCCTCCATGCCCACCATGTCCCAGGTCGTCTTGAAATTTCTGACAGGTGGACCCCGGTTGATGGTCCAAGCAGTAGGGGCGTGGCAAACGGCCACCAGCTCCACAGCACCACAGGTTAGTATTGGTTTAGGCCACACAGCCCCCCTGTCTTGGGAGTCTCATGTGGCCCAGACCCTTCGCCTATGCTTCCTGCAGTCAAATCAGGGTTTCAGTGGCACAGCATCCACCATATTGGCCTGCCGCACCACCAGTTGAACTCCAATGTCGGTACCGTATGCCCCCCTTGCAGTTGGATCCACAGCTGCGCCAGTGCTTCGTGGGGCCCCAGAGCTGTGCCCCTGGACTCTACCATCGCGCAAGGTGTTCTATGGCCACAGGATGATGGCCGTTGTGGGCCTTGGGTGCTGGAGCTCAGTGCGTAGTGTAGCCTCTAGGCGCCCCCCATTTATTCAACAATTTAAACTTATTTCTATGGATCTTTATTTTAGTTGCATTTAGTGACGATTTATTTACCACCACCTTTTATTTTGTAGTTTCTTTGTCTTATTTTTACTCTTTTTTCTGGGATCCATGGTGCGGTAAGATGATGCTGTTTGGCATAAAGTCCGTTTTAATGTTTTTTTTAGGATCTTGAGAGTAAGAGGGATGTAAGTGGAGGTGGCAGAACTCACGGAGTTTCACTCCGTGGAATTTCATGGAGGTACATGAAAACTCCACAAGATTCTGCTGAGTTCTGCGAAGTGGCAGAGTTAGGCATGTTGCACCACTTCAGCTGCTATTTAGCGCTGGGAGCTCATTCTGTGCTGCAAAATCAGAGCCAAAAGCACCACTCTGCATGCCTGAGGGGGCTGCTTCTTGAGTTGATTTTCCTGCCTTTCCAGTACATTTTCTACTCAAGCAGCATCATCCTCACCGCAAACGGTTACGACCACCCGCATCCACCTGCGTTGGAGAAATCTCACCGGATTCCCTCCTAGCTACCAAAAATCTCACTACGGGATGCCAAATCTCACTCGCTGCTTGCCAAATTACCGTTGGTATGCAGCGTGTGAGAAAAAACTGCACCACGTGCCAGTTGGCGGAAGTTGGATGGAAGACTGTGTTACAAGCGTACCCGAAGTGGCTAAAATTCTGCTTAATCCACAGGAGAGCGGAATTTATCGTCCAGCCCTATATGCGGGCTGGAGGTCTAGAGATTAGTTATAGTGTTGTTTGAGGGTGTTTTGCACATTATGTTGTATTCATTGGAATGTTTTTCACTAGGTTGTTAGTTTAGGATTTCATACAATGTTTTAGTAATGCTTCAGTGTGATATGTGATATTGTGTTATGTTAATTTTTGATTATTAGGTGTAATATATATATATGTACTTTTGTGAATGTAATTTTTTTGCAGTGGGTTTTCTGTTTAATTTTTATAGGTTTTTCTCCACAACGTGTCCTGTGGCCATTTGGATTTATCTCCTTTTTATGGAAAATCTCTTTTGGTTTATAATAAACCAATATTTCATAATTTGATTTCATATTTTGGGGATTTCCAGGATTATTTCTTTTTTCAACACTTTTTTTATGAATTCTTTGAAGGATCTTTATTAGATTGGTTTTATTTTGACATTTTATGAGCTTTTCTGAGAATATTTTTCCCTTTTTGATGGATCATACTTTTTGGTTACCTGGATACAGAAACTAATCTGCAGCTACAGAATACTAAATCATATTTAATGTATTTGTTTTGTGTGGGAAATTATACATTTTATTATTTCTGTAAGTGTCATATGAATGTCATTTTCAATTGTGTATTTTATTTATTGTAATTATTTTATGTAATGGATTGAGTTTGTTCTTTGAGCTTTTTGGTTGGTGAGGTTTAAGGCCTGATTATGAGTCTGGCAGTCACAAGACCGCCAGACTCAAGGTGGCGGTTGGACTGCCGCGGCTGTGGCGGTCTGACCACCACATTACAAGTTTGGTGGGCAGACTCGCTAACAGACCGCTAACTCCACCAGAATCCAAGATCCCGACAGGCTGATGACGTCCTGGTAGTAATCAGCCAGGGCGGCACTGAACTCAGCGCCGCCCTGCTATTTACAACCTTGTTCTCAACCAGCCTTTTCATGGTGGTTTCCGCACCATGAAAAGGCTGGTGGAGAACAAGTGCTAGGGGCCACAGGAGGGTCCTACACTGCCCATGATCATAGCACAATAGCATGAATTGTAAACCCCTCCTTTAAGGGAGTAAAGCATAATCTCGTAACACTGTTCCCGTCAGTCTGACTGGCAGGAGTGCTCTTTTTCAAGGTTTCCCCCAGTCAGCCAGTTCAGACCGGCGGAAATATTGTAATAGGGCTGGAGAGATTGGAGTTTTATTTAATATTTTGACTGAGTAATAAGATATTTTGTTTATCATTTATATAAAAATAATTTGCAATGTTGGTGAGGATTATGTTATGCTTTGTTGGACATTTTGTAGATTAGGATTTATTTTATAATATGCTTTTAGATGTTTTATTGCTAAGTAATCTACTCCTTTGTTGTTTATGAAGATTTTTACTTTGAATTGTATCATCTAGTACATGCTTTTGGTTTGTTTGCTAAATATTGGTCTAATTTGGGTTACAGATTGCTCCATTTGCAGGTATTGGTAGCTTTACTCTGCTTGTAATGCTTCTATACATTTTTAGAGTGTAGGCTGGGTTCTGCCTAGTGTGGATTGGAAAGCATTATGCTGTCCTTCCTCTGCGTTGTTTGTTTTGCCTTCCTATGCCAAGCTGCTCTTCCACCATGGTGTCTGGAATTTGTCCTGGCATCTGTGTGCATAGTGATTTAGTCTGCCTACCCAAGTATCTTCAAAATAATCCTTTAGGAGGCTTAATTTGTATTTGTTTTGTTGGTATGACTGGCTGCCTTTTAGTAAACTGTAGTGGGTAGCTACCTTTGAGTAAGGCAGTGACTTTCATGTGCGCTACCTTTAAGGTCGGGACATAGGCTAGCGCTATCAATTTTTTTATTTCAATGGCAAACTGACTGTGTGTAGCATATTCCTCACTTAGTGCAGATTGTTTGAGGTGTCTCCATATGTTTTGATTGAAACGGTAGTAACAGCCTTGTATGACTGTGTATAGGTAAAGTTTTAAAATGTTTTGAAACATGGCCTATTTAAAGTCCAGGATTATTTTTGTGGGTAGCAGTTATTTGTTTTATGTTTATTGTGGTTTAAACGTTTGTAGTAACTGCTACTTAGTTTATTTGGTAGTAGGGCATATATAAAAGGGATATTTGTGATTGGATATCCACCATGTATGGTCTGAGTTAATGGTTTAGGATACATTTTGAAGGCCGCAACCATCATCCAGATTTGACGATGTTTTAGGTTTAATAATTATCTGGTGTAGAAGATATTAGGATTTGTTTATCATTGTTTAGGTTTCATATAACAGGAAAGGTTCTTCATTATGTGTCATTATTAAGTGTTCAGGTATTTTAACATCTTGGCATTTTCTAGGGGCAGGAGGGGTACTGCTGATGGCTTTTTAAGTTGTGCAATTAAACTTTTCAAAGTGGGCATAGGCGGCAGTTGGCCTGTGATCTGTTTGGGGACTTTAGGGAGCATATCTTTTGGGATTTTTGTGGTGGGCAGCTGGGAGCCTGTCTTTCATATCCTGCAATACCTCCTTTACTTCTATTTCTGTCACACTTAGGGGCTAGTTGTGTTCCCTTACATTAATTGCAACATCACCTTTTGAGTCACCCTCCCATAGCATGCATTAGAATAATATTTGGTACATTTCCAATTCACCTTTTTCTTTGAGGCACGTTGTTGGTTGTAGGTGTAGCCCTGTGACCTAGGGCCTCATTATGAACATGGCAGTCCAGACCGCCATGCCACCGGCGGTGGAAACTACCGCTACCGGCATGGCGGTCTGCACCGCCATATAAACAACAAGGGAAGACCGCCACAGGCGGCCCTCCGCCACCGCCAGGCTTCCGCCAACAGGCAGCCTGACAATGGCAGATTTCTCTATCATGTGTCATGCATAAACTCAGAGACCCAGTCAGACACTTGTACACCCACTCACAGACCCACTGAGACACTCATGCACCCACTCACAGACCCACTCAGAGACTATTCCATCCATTCACAAATCGAGTCTGAACCTCATGCACCCACTCACAGATCCACATAGTTCCTCATGCACTCACAGACCCACTCAGACACTGACTCACCCACTCACTGACTCACTGATACCCTCATGCACCCACTCAGAGACCCATTCAGACCCTCATGCACCCATTCACAAACCCACTCACTGACCCACTCAGATACTCACACACACTCACAGACCCACTCTGACTGTCACGCACCCAGACACAGACCTACTCAGACACTCACGCTCCCACTCACAAACCTACTATGGTACCCCATTCACCGACCCACTCAGACAGTGACACATCCACTCACAGACCCAGACAGACACTGATACATCCACTCACAGACCCACTCAGACCCTCATACACCCACTAACAGATCAACACAGACACTGACACAACCACCCACAGACCCACTCAGACATTGACCCACCAACTTTGAGACACTTATGCACCCACTCACAGATCCACTCAGAACATCATGCAACCACTCGTAGACTCACACAGACCCTCACATACTCACTCACAGACTGTAGTGCTTTCCTCTTATTTAGTTTCTAAGCACTAACATAACACAACAGAAATGCACTTCTGAGGTCAAAGAAGACTTTTATTGTTGTTATATGAATGACGAATTAGTAGCTTTCCAGTCCGCGTTAATCAAACAAAATATATCAGTTTGCAATATACACAGCAGGTTATATTTATAAGATATTGAATGCAAAGCAAAACAAATACTTCACCGTGTAGGAACTATTTACAGCTACATCTTTCTAAGGTCTGCAAGCTGATGACCCCTGTCAGCCGCGAGAAAGAGTTTCATCTACCCACACGGGATGCTGGCAGCTGGCGCCAAGCTCCAGCACGAGGTCCGGCAGATTCGAATCTGACTCTCTGCAGCCTGTTACATTCGTTACAAAGGTGTGCCCCCTCCTCTCAGACCTGGGAAACTGAGCAAGCCTTTTGGAGACTGGCCAGGTCTCCAAGACTACTCCTGTTCCCAAGCTCAAGCGAAGAGAAAACAACACCCATGTACTCTCTCTTATCATGTCTAGTCTACTGTGAGAAAAAACATCTTGGTTCTCTGGTGCAAAAACACAGCTTGGAAAAATACAGCTTGGATTCTCAACTGCAATGTCTAACTCCACGTTAAAGGCAATGGGCAGCTAACCTAAATATCAAATGCAATGTCATGTTAAAGGCAATAGGCAGCTAACCTAAATATCAAATGCAATGTCTAGTGTCATGTCAAAGCCAATAGGCATCTAAGCTGAATATAAAATGCAATGTATAATATCATGTCAAAGCCAATAGGCAGCGGAGCTGAATATCATGTCAAAGCCAATAGGCAGCGGAGCTGAATACAAAATGTAATATATGATATCATGTCAAAGCCAATAGGCAGAATATCTAATAGCATGTCAAAGTCAATAGGCAGCTAAACTGAATACATCATGTCAAAGCCAATAGGAATGCAATGTCAAAGCCAATAGGCGGCTAGACTGGATACAGCATGTCAAAGCCAATAGGCAGAATACAGAATGTAATGGCTAATGCAATGTCAAAGCCCATAGGCGGCTAAACTGAATACAGAAAGCAATGGCTAATGCCATGTCAAAGCCCATAGGTGGCTAAACTGAACAAAACATACCATGTGCTACTGGTGAACATTGAGCAACTAATATGCGCAGTGGTGAAACACAAAGTCATTGGTCAAAACAAACTCCATCAAATAGCAGCACACAGACCCACTGAGACACTCATGCACCCATTTACAGACCCACTCAGAGACACTCACAAACCCACTCATAAACGCCTCTATTGAGTGCTAATAGGTAATTTTAATTCCTGTGATGTATTCCAAAATGTACTGTTATATATATTTAATAAGTGAAAATATATGAAAAATATGTTGGTTATTGTACATTGAATTGTGCTTTTGGTTTGCAAATCCATGACGACGTCGCAACTCTAATTTTTCTTAAAATAAAATAAATCAGAGTTGTTTTTAAAATTAAAAAGTGTTTGGAATGTATAGTGGCTCTAAGAAGAGCCTTTGTGTTTGTTGGATGTATATGTGAACTGCATATATGAGCTTATGCACAGTTTTAAGTTACTCAGAAATACTCTGTTGCCCTCATCTGTGAAGTGCACACCATCTCTTCTGTATATGCCATCCATGTCAAAGTGTACACTTAGCCCATGTTATGGGTGCTGAGAAATGCTGAAACAATGTTATTAACTTGTTTCCTGGCTTTCTCTATTTGTGGACAGAATTGAGTTAACCACTTCCATTTCTGCCGCTGACATATATTAGAGAAGACAAAGGCAGTGTGAGGGAAAAGGCTCATTAATTAAACAAAGGTATCCTTCATTAGTATTTCCAGTCCTACTTCAGTCACTGTGCCCAGGTCATAACCACCACAGTGCACAATGATGAGGTGAGGAAGATGGGTACCTTTAATGCTTTGAACCTATGGATGCAATTTCTGCGACCTTAATCCTCTCTCGCTAACCCAAGTAATAGCCACACTAGACAAACCAAAGTACCTGTTAATGCCACTTTTTCTTGCATAGTCACTAGCCCAAAAGACATAGCTGTGACCTACAATCCACACTCTGAACATTTTGAAGAAAAGGTGCTGTTGCACACAGAAAACGGAAGCTGAATGATGGAGGTCAGAAAATGAGAGGTGGTAAAAATGGAGGGACTTGTACATTTTAAAAATTGAATGTATTCGATTGGATGTTGTGAAGAGTTATATATTAAACTAGGTTTTGACAAACAAATATGAGTGAGTGCATTTGTGATTAGTTTTTATTTTTTACCACCAGTAACTTAGTTTTTGATATGTTATATTTAGTGGTTGTAAACCACACCTGCTGTAGCATACAGTAAAGCTAGACTGCTGCTAGCACTAAATGTAGTGAACCTTTGAACTTTTGGTACAGTACAGTGATCTGGAGGAGGTTGTTATGGCACCTGGGGACATTCAGTGAGGGCGGAAGAGCAGCTCTTAAAGGAGTCAAACATTTATCTGTAAAATAGAGAATATGGTGGAGTAGGTTTTGAAACAAAAGGTTTTTCCAAATAAATATCATGTGTATTTTCATAATGTAGTGAAAAATATTGAAGAAAATAATGAGAAATATGCTATTTTTATCCTGGACTGGATTTGTGACTCCATCACGATGTTACAGGGGGGTCCGCGCAGGGGGATGCAGCACACAGTAGGAAATTGGTCTTCAGACTAAGAGCACAAGATAGGGTTAACACACAGTGACCATTGAAAAGAAGTGTGACAGAAATAAAACATGAAGCAGAGCTTGTGACTTGATAGGCATTACAGTATTACATAGAGCAAAAGTGAATAGGTTGCATTACTGGTTCCTTGGCATGAGAGTGGGCTACCATTCTTAGGATCTCATTTTGACTTTGGTGGTAACCGGGCAAGACCGCCGTGCAGAATACCACTGCCATACCATCAGTGGCGGCGGTTCAGTGACGGCCGTATTACAATTCACAAAGTGGAAACCACACAAAATCAGCCAGAAATGCAACACCGCCAGGTCAACCGATGTTGTAAGAATGACTGTCCGACCACCAGCTCTGTCATGCTGACACCATTCTGTCCGCCTCATCACGTGTCAGTTCCCTGCCCAGTGGTCCATGCATGACGGAACACGGTTGGAGGTACGCACCACCTCGGTTCCAAAAGGTGCCACCAAAAGCAGGCAACTCCGCATTGAACAGTTTGAATACCCCACACTTAAGACACATACACAAACCATATACACCTGATCACTGCACTATAAAATAGGCCTCCCACACACCCACAATCCCTTGCTAATCCTAAGAACAGCACACAAAGTGACGACCCATTTACACAGATCCATTCACCACAGACATATTCACACTGCACACTCAGCACACACCACACAACTGCACGTTTTGCACTTAGCATACATCACACTCACATACCAACACCACAACCCACCAGCACCCACAACCAAACACCCCCACCCCACCAAAATGGCACACCAAAAGCACCCACATTTCACTGACAATGAGTTGAGGGTCGTGGTAGATGAAACCGACAGGGTAGCCACATCTTTTTGGAATCCAGGTCCAGTGAACATCGATGGCAAGGAAAACAGAGTTATGGCAGAGGATCGTTGACAGGGTGAACTCAGTGGGCACACATCCACGCACAAGGGAGGACATCAGGAAGAGGTGGAATGACCTACAGGGGGAAGGTGCATTCCATGTTTGTCCAGGCACCAGATTGCCCTGAACAGGACTAGTAGTGGGCACCCACCTCCACTCCTTGAGCTAACATCCTGGGTGGAGAAGGTCTTGGGCATCATGCATCCTGAGGGCCTGACCGAAATCATCAGAAGGGTTCGACTCTTGTAAGTCAGCAACACCCCCAGACATCAGCCACTCCTGCCCAGCATGCATCCCCACCACCCATCACTCCCCGATCCACCCGATCCCACACCTCTGCACCCCCAGGTACCCCATGCCCCTCCCCTGCATGCCACACCATCCCCACACAGTCAACCCCCCAATGCACGGATACCAAGCATAATGCCAAGCACCACAACTCCTACAATGCGACACTCCCTACACATCAGAGGAACACAGTCCCACTTTACAGTGGAACACCTGCATGGAAAACCAAACCACATGCCACAGCAACTGTCAGCCTCGACTGCGTTCTAACACATGGCACTGACAGCAATGTTATCCACTATCCTCAATCCTCAATGGCACATGGAAACAATGGCACAATCCGCGTCCCCCAAACAATGTCTGCATCACTGCAGCTGTCATTGCCATAGCTGGGAAGCAAGTCAGGCTACACCATGCATCACACGATGTAGCCAACAAAGACATCTACAAAATTGAACTCACTCCCTTTCCATCCACAGTTCCCACTGCCACCCATTAGAAAGTCCTCCACAGGATGACGGTCCCAGTGGCTGTCCGGACAGTGACAACTTGCCTGGCCCATCAGGGACGACTGGTCAGTCCATACCCAGCAGCCCCACCTTGGATCACCAGACTCCCCCTCCCATGTGGCAGCCACACCTCATCCAGCTTTTCCTCCCTAAACCAGTGCCCCAGGGACAGGTCAATCAAAAGTGTGGCCCACAGTACAGGGGTCAGAGTCAAGGGCACACACTCATTACAATGGAGATCCTGGTGCTAATGGGAGTGGGCGCACTGTGCCAGAGGCACGGTGGGCCAGGGGTAGTGGGAGGGGACCTGTGATCCTAGGGATGGGGCAGGCACAACAACAGACTTCCCAGACGGCTCCCTCCCAAGTCCTCCGTGCATACCACCAAACCCAGGACACGATGGCCAAGATGCCCACGACCATGCAGGAGAACCAGGGGCTGTAGGGGGAACACCATCAGGAGGCCAAGCAGCAGTGGCAGGCCCTTAATGCCACCATGGCCACCATTGCAGGGGTGCTCAATGAGCTGACCAGCAAATCGCGTGAGTTCTCCACCCACCAGCATACCCCTTCCACTAGCCACATCCCAACACAGCCCTCCACTACAGCGGCAGCTAGTGGAATGGAGGCCCTGTCTGAGGAGCCTCAGACCACCAGCACCCCTCGCCTTATAGCTGAGGGCCCCCCACACAAGCGAGGACATTCAACCAGACATCCTGCAGGGTCTGTTTCAAAGACTAACACCACCACCAGGAAGTGATTCTCTCCTGATCATTCTCCCTTGTGTGCCACAGACACACCCTGTTGACTGTCCACTGTCACCTCTCCGTTCTCCCATGGCCCCCTATACTGGGCCTGGACTACACACAGCTGACCAGACTACTCTGATAAGTTCATCCACCATGACCCCTCCAATTCCCCTTGCACGTATCAGTCACAAATAAACACTATTGAGCACAGCTACTGTCTATGGGGGTCATTCTGACCCCGGCGGTCAAGGACCGCCGGGGCCAGGGTTGGCAGGAGCACCGCCAACAGGATGGCGGTGCCCCGCAGGGCATTTTGACCGCGGCGGTTTGGCCGCGGTCAGATGCGGAAAACCGGCGGTCTCCCGGCGGTTTTCCGCTGCCCAAATGAATCCTCCATGGCGGCGCAGCTCGCTGCGCCGCCATGGAGGATTCTGACACCCCATACCGCCATCCTGTTCCTGGCGGTTCGCCTGCCAGGAACAGGATGGCGGTATGGGGTGTCGTGGGGCCCCTGGGGGGCCCTGCAGTGCCCATGCCAATGACATGGGCACTGCAGGGGCCCCCGTAAGAGGGCCCCACTTTGTATTTCAGTGTCTGCTTTGCAGACACTGAAATACGCGACGGGTGCCACTGCACCCGTCGCACCTTCCCACTCCGCCGGCTCAATTCTGAGCCGGCGTCCTCGTGGGAAGGGTGTTTTGCACTGGGCTGGCGGGCGGCCTTTTGGCGGTCGCCCGCCAGCCCAGTGCAAAACCCAAAATACCCTCAGCGGTCTTTCGACCGCAGAGCGGTATTTTGGAGGGGGGAACTCTGGCGGGCGGCCTCCGCCGCCCGCCAGGGTGAGAATCACCCCCTATGTGTTTTATTGTAAGATGTACCATTTACTGTAGCATTACACATTTAACTGTCAACCCATTGTTCTGCCAATGGTTGTGTAAGTGACAGAAGGGGGAGCAGTATGCAGTATGGATGATAGTGGAGCAGGCAGAGGCTGAACACATTTGTCAAGGGAGTCAACAGGTGATGCAGGAACCAGAGTGCACTGCACAAATCCCTTGCAAGTAGAACAAGACAGGAACAGCATTTACTGTAGGATTAAAAATGCCCACACAACACACATGCACACATGCACCACAATAACAAAGTCCCAAGGATGAATTGACTACTGTCAGCTCTGGCCATATGCCCATGTGAGACCCACATTTCCAAGATAACCATCCCCAATGGTCCCTCCATCACAGCAGACAAAGCTAAACTTAAGGCGTGTTCCACAGTCAATACCCTAATGTTTCACTGCCTCCCAATGTGTAGTCTTAGGAGAGGTAGCAATACTGTTGAAACCACAATGTGTAGCACACATATTGCAGTTGAAGTGGCAGTACAGGGTACAGTGGAAAAGCACAAACATGTCACATGTGAAGCAACACAACAGCAGGGAGATGATTGAACTGAAATGAGCACAGTAACAACCCCACTGATGGTGAAAAGTGACCCCCTCAAACCCACCCAGAGGCAGAGCTGAACTCAATTCTACCACTGCTAACAGACACCAGGAGGATCAATGTCACAAGGCAGCCAGGAGTAAGGGGCACCTAACATACATCTGACACATACTTGTATCTCAGTGGAAGTATTGTCGTATCAACTCTGCTCTGGAGTCATCTGCACTTATCATCTTTATCCACTTCATTCCCCATGTCCCCTTCATCAGCCACTGGTCCAGCTGCCATCTCCTCTGCATCCAGAAATGGGATGTAACATTTCAGTGCCAGCTTGTGTAGCATGCAGCAGGCAACCACGATCTGGCACACTTTCTGTGGTTTGTAGAGTAGGGCACCTCCGGAGAAGTGTAGACACTGGAATCTAGCCTTCAGTAGGCCCAAGTTTCTTTCAATCACATGCCTTGTCCTACCCGCGGCCTCATTGAACCATTTTTCAGCATCTGTAGTCGGATGTCTCACAGGTGTCAGTAGCCAGGGTAGGTGGGGATAGAAGAGAGTTGAGTGTACAGGGGTCCACATACTATTGGATACATATGTATGAGCCAGGCCCGGTCCCTCTGTAGTGGTGCCATCATGTGTGGGATGTTGCTGTTCCCCAGAATGTAGGAGTCATGCACAGAACCAGGAAACTTGGCAGTCGCTTGTGGGATACTTTGGTCAGCGAGACACACAACCTGCACATTGATAGAAAAGAAATTTGTATGGTTCCCGAACACTTGTTTATTTCTCCTGGGTGGCACCAAAGTAAGGTGTCTGCCATCTATGGCCCCTATCACATGAGGGACATGTGGTAAATCATAGAAGGCACCTTTAAAAGTGGTTAAATCAGCATGTTGTGCGAACCTGATGTAGCAGGGCAGATGTCTTAACAGGGCAAACAGTACATCCCTCAAAACGTTGCTGAACATTGAGTGTGACATCCCTGCTATCAAGCCCACTGTCATCTGGAACAACCCTGTGGCAAGAAAGTGGAGGACTGACAAAACATGTACTGTGGAAGGGATGGAATTGGGACGACAGACGGCAGGCAACAGATCAGGCTCCAACTAGGTCACCAACTCCATGATGGTCTGACGATTCAGGCGATACATCTAAATGAAGTGTCGCTCTTCCAGGGTAGCAAGGTCGACAAGGGGCCGGTACACAGGAGCATGTCTCATCCTCAACATTGCACTGTATTTGGGAATAGGAGGGGGAGAAGTCAGATAAAGCTGAATTGACTGTGAGGACACAGTAAAGTTGCAATTCTCACCCATGACGCAGCTAACATTCAGTCCCTATTCACAACATACACGTACAATGGCAGCCGCCTGTCCTGCATGCACAGGACAGATGGAAGTGGCCTCATACCACCGGCATTAGACTTCATGGCAGTAGGCAGTCACAACCGTTGTGCTACTCCTCATTGGATAGCATGGTCATCTATGGGAGACTGGAACCAATGGTGATCGCCACTGGTGGTGACAGTGATGCCTGCTGCAGACGTGACCACCATTTCATGTGGCAATGCTCATTTGACTCCTGACACTCCTGCACACAATACCTCCACTGCATCTGCTGCTGTGTTCTGACTCTGGTAGCCAAGATGCCACGTCCTGCAGGTGATAAGGCCCCAGCCTTCTCCCAGGAGGAACTTGAGAAGTTTTTGGACGGGGTCCTACCCCTGTATGGACAGCTGTAAGGGGCACCAGAGCAGGAGGTGATTTTAATGTCACTGTCCTGTCTGATAGTGATGTGGATGTGGATGTGAGGTACTGGGATGTGGCAGATAGAGTGGATGCATGGAGATGGGTGATGAGTCTGACAGTTAGTGGCATGTAGACATGTGAGTGTGGCCATGAGATGTGTGAGATGTGTGCTGTCCACTGCTGTCCCTGTGACACCACTCTACATGACTTTCTCCTTCTTTCTGTGTCACCCATGCAGGTCAGAGCCCATCAGAAGAAGGGGATTTGGTGGGCCATTGCCACTTAAGTGCGGAACCTGGGGTCCATGCCCGGCGGAGCACCCAATGCAGAAAGAGATGGGAGGACCTGAGACGCTGGGCCCCGAAGACCGCGGAGGCCCAGCTGAGGGCGTCCTCCCCATGAGGGAAGGGTGCACGTCAGACCCTGAACTCCCTAATGGCCTGCATTTTGCCAGTGGCCTACCCTGAGGTGGATGGGTGCTTGAAGGCAGGATAGCAGCCACAAGGGGGTAAGTACACACTCTCACCTTGTTAATGTTTTGCTTAGGGATTATATGACGGAACACCGAATTAAAAACAACTACTAACCTTAACAACGAGGTCGGAACACCGACCTCGTCCTTACTACTAATGATTTTACCACGAATGCCTTAACAACGATATTTCGTTGCAAAGGCATTCCTGATAAAATCATTAGCAATAGGCACCATTCACCCTACATCCCTCACCCCACCCCCCCAACCCCACCCCAAAACCTAAAACCCCCTGACCCCCCCACCCATTTCCCAAAACCAAAAACGCCCCACCCCCAACCCCACCCTAAAACCTAAAACCCCCTGACCCCCCACCCACTCCCCAAAAAAGCCCCACCCCCCCAACCCCACCCCAAAACCTAAAACCCCCTGACCCCCCACCCACTCCCCAAAACCAAAAACGCCCCACCCCCCAACCCCACCCCAAAACCAAAAACCCCCTGACCCCCCACCCACTCCCCAAAACCAAAAACGCCCCACCCCCCCAACCCCACCCCAAAACCTAAACCCACCACTTACCTTCGCCAACTCCCTTCTTTGTACCTTAACCACGCATGTTCGTTGTTCAGAACATACGTAGTTAAGGCACAAAAATACGAAGTTGTGGTTAAAAAAAGCGTTGTTACGCTTTCGTTTACCACGACTTTCGTAATAAAAAAGTCGTAAAAAAGGATGTTTCCCTTGCTTAGGTACTTTTGGGTTGTGGACTAGTGGGAAGCTGTAGCATAGGTACTAGGTAGATGCCTGTTCACTATGGGTCTCAGTCACCCTGCCAGGACTGGTATCACAGATGTGTTCCCACACCATGCAGTCAGTGACTTATGATGGCAAGTACTTCCAATGTGTAATTTGTGTGGTCACCCTCAAACAAGTTTTGGTATCCAGCTCCTGCCAACGTCATCAATACACCTGAGGTGTCATGGCATTGTCATCTGTGTTTTCTGACCACTGTACCAGGGGAGATGAGTGAGTCCTCATTCTGCTGCCTTGTACTGTATGTGTAGTGAGGCAGGATGGGGCAAGCTGTCAGTTTTCTAGATGTCACTGGCTTAGTAGGTATGCAGGTTTCGGTTGATACAGGAGTACAGGATTTGTTCACCTAAACGGCCATGTGGAGTTGGCAAGTTCTGGGCATGTGTGACTAGTGTGACTCACATCAAGTACATGGGTACAATTGTACCACCATCAGCAGTACAGATCAGCATAGCTGTAGTTTGCCCCATGGTGTCCCACTGTTGAGCATGTATAGGTGAGGGCATGGCATGGCATGGCAGCAGATGATGATGATGTTACACTGTGTGACTGTTGTGGTGGCATTGAACCATTGCATCCTGTCTCTCTTTCTCACCCTCCCTCTCCTCCTCTGTCTTTGTGTGCATCAGCATCATCTGGTGAAGGAGAAGGGGCACCGGCGAGTGGGGAAGCTGCAGTCCACGGGACCCAGGAGGCTGAATTCAGCAGAGCCTGGGGGATCAGTGGGATGGAGAGCGAGGGAAGTGCCATGGAGGAGACAGGATCGACCACACTATCTTCAGATTTCTCCTCTGATGGCGGTTCCCTGGTGGTGGTGGACTCATCTGGGACCACTCCAGTTAAATCCTTGTCCACCACCCCCTTTCCAGCAACACCATCCCTGTGGCTACCCACCTAGGTGCCCATGCCTGCTCACCCAGGAGGGTGGGCATCTCCTTCATCGCAGGAACCTCTGCCCATACCCAGTCAGCCCTGCTGTCCTCATTGAGGAGGCTATTGACCTCCTGAGGTTCCATATCTGTGGGACAGTCAACCTTCATGAATGCCATCCAGGGACTGACATCGCAGATGCAGCAGTCCAATGCGTTCCTGGAAGGCATTCACTGTGCCTTGGTTGGTCTGCAGAGATTGTTTCAGGCTCTGGCCTCCTCATTGATGGCAGCAAGTGTCTCTGCTGCTTCCATCCCCCCTCCAGCTACCTGTTCCCAATCCCACATACATCTCTTCTCACCCATCTAAGGCACATTTAATGACCCACATGCATCCACATCAACAGACACGGTATGCAAGGACAGACATAAGCACCACAAATGCCACCACTGCCATGCACAAACACAACATTCAGATGCAGACATGACAACATCCAAACCCTACACCAACTCCCTCACCACTACCACCCTCACAGGCATTACACCACTCACACCTGCAGTCACCATCTCATCAGTCCCAGAACCTACCACATTTGTACTCACTGCCACTGTCACTGCAACATCAGACCCGGATACATGCACCCATACACCACATGCATACACAGCATGACTGTCAACACCCCCACATGCAGCATACTCACCCTACCTCAAGACACTACTACAACATTCACTCACAAATCCCCTTGCCATCTCCCTGCATCCCCTCCCCCCTCTCACTACATTTAAACACCCACAGTCACCTACCCAACAGTCACGCAGCACATACATGGCATCCAATCATGCACCTGCACCCAAATCACCTCCACATACCCACCTCTCAAACACTCCCTCTACCTCCAGTCCCATACCTTTGTGCCATGGCCATCCCAGTTCCTCTAAGAAATGTTTCCTACATGATTTTTCCCTGTTCCCCACCAGTGAACTAGTCCCTGCCCCCAAGTGCCCTGTTCCACCTCCCAGTCCTCCCCTGGACGTCTCACCCTGCCCCTCCCCAGCCTAAGACTTCCACCCGACCAAGTCCACAGTCAACCCTCCCAAGCCCAGACTCAAACCCACTCCACCAAAATCAAAGTCTAAGCCCAACCCCCCCTTCCAAGCCTAAGCACCTCCCTTCAAAGCCCAACCTAAGGAACTCTCCTCCAAACCCAAACCACCAACGCAGGCCCCCCACCTTGCCCCTGAGGTGCCTGCATGCCCCATTGATGCCCCTACCCAATAGAGGACAGTAGTTTGTAGTCAAGAGTCAAGTCGGACCCTCATTCTGTACCCAATGTGCAACTGGCAAAATGGACTTAATGGACTGGGCCTTGGGCCCAATTGTACATTGTTTATATATATATAGATATATATACAGCACTGCACCACTGGTTAGATGGTTACAACCTTGTCCTGCCTTTCCTTCCACATGTGTGTTTTGGGCATGTGTGAGTGTGTGTCTGTATGTGTGTATGTGTTTTGGTACGGGTGCTTGTTTGCGTGTGGGCGTGGATTGCCGTGTGTGTGTGTTGGATGTGTACCAATATCCTTCCCTCCAGTGTGTGCTAGGGTGTACTAACGGTTGGTGTCTTCGTCGCTGGTCCTGGAGTTCAATAGCCAGCAGGAGCATTTGGAAGACTTGCAATTTGCATGCTATGGAGCCTGCGTTCGTGCCTGTGTTCCTGAAGGTGAGTGTTCCCTTTTGAGTGATTCGTTTCTGCCAGGCTTTTCGTGCCGTGTGACCACCCTGGAAATCCTGGTGGTGTGCAGTCTCGTAATAGGGTCGTGGGAAACAGCCTCACCGCTGGCCTGGATATGCCTGCTGCCGGCCGCGGTGGTCCATCCGTGGTGGAGGCAGTTCAGGTGGCGATTTGGCTGTGTTCTTTTGGTTCTATCCCTGTGCTCATAATATGGAAGTCCGCTCCACTGGGGCTGCAGCGGTGTGACCGCCACCTCCACTGACCGCCAGACTCGTAATGACCTCCTTAGTCTGAGTTTTCATTCACTTTAAAAAAATAGGAGAAGTGATGTTGTGAACATGATTTTTCTATCATCAAATATTATTTATAGGTATGTAAATTCCATTATTATTTTTAAAGTGAAGTCTGTCCATTAATAAAAGTTAAAAAACTCTGTACGTTACATTGAAAAAAAGTATAGTAAGTAAAGTCTACTGACACAGATGTTGATTATTTTATAAAAATGTTTATATGATGTACTAGACATTTTGGGTCAATGTTTGAGAATTGAAATTTACTTTTTATCAGGAAAGGCATGTGAAGCATTATAGTTTAAATTTTTTCTTGACATAGGTTATGCTTGAAATAGGAGTTTCATAAGGTATAGGAGGTACAGTGAGGGTCATTGGAGTTATGCAGGAAGGATGGGCCAAACTATGCGGCAGCATTGAGTAAATTATGTAGGAAGTTAATGGAAATTATGCGGCACAACACAGCAGGGTTTTCTGATAATATTAGTTAATTATTTTGCTATTTTGAAACTTGTTAGCATTGTGTGTGTGTGTGTATTGTTGGAGGTAATTAGTACCAGTTCAACACCCAAATATAGCAATATAGAAACAAAGATATAACTATAGAACAGGCCTTAAACTAAGTGGCAACACATGTTCTGTATTTTTACTAATTTGTTTACTGTTTGAGCTAGAAACATAACTTTTTGTTTTTCTTAAAATGTGCAGATTACATGGCAGATGATGCATTGTGTGGCAAATGCGGCAAGCATGTAATCATAAAGAAAGAGCCACGCCCTCACAATTGCATATTTCTTGCAGCCCTGCATGTAGTATGTGATTATAATTAAAGATATACATGTGCAGATTTCCAGGGGCTATTTTGTAAAGCAGTGTAAGTACTGATGAGTATTGTTGTACAACTCTATTTTAACATGTGAAAAAATTTACTATTTGCAATATTAACATGAATTTGTCCTGTTCTGATTATGTAGAAATGTGTGGGTAGGTCTAATGCAGAGAATCTTTCATCATTGTGCATGAGCTGCTGAGTTGTGGAAAAGAATATTTTTTGTGTTGACGAGATGAGACTATTGCATAAAGAACCAATTCTGAAATATGTTTTTATTTGCACAGATCTATTTCTGCAGTACAAGACATTTGAAAAATGGCAAACAAAATCCAACAGAAAAATAAAATGTGCAAATTATATTATCTACTTGCAACTCATGATAAACAAAAGCAACATGTGGAGAATGTCAGTAAACACAAACATGTTGCTGGTAAGCCAACCAAGAATTTTAAAAAACTGTATGTGGCAAACTGAAATATTTAGAAGATGAAGAAAAGAAACAGAAAACTTCTAAATTTGTTGTAGGAAGTAAAATAAATTATGCGATTAGAGGGAAGACGTCAAACAGGAAAGCCAAAAGCTCAACAGCAGGCAGCAACAGTTCAAGAAAATTAGAGTGAGGATGCTTTGTTTTAGAGTAATTCAGAATGTTATTAAGAATGTAAAGAAATACAGAAGGAGAATAAAAGTATTTAAGCAAAAAAGATTTGTTGAGGATGTAGTAGATAATGCGTGTGAGTTGAAGAGGAAACTTTTCATTTTGATAATTAATAGGATGAAAACATTGGACAAAAAGGTGTTGGGTATGAAAAGATGTTGCCAAAGGAAAATACGTGTTAATAAAGGTAATTTTTGTAAAATATTTAGTTGAGAATGGAAGCATACATCCAACACAGAGCCTTATGTTAATGAAGAAGCATATTTGCAAGTGAACACAGTAGTACATGCAGTGGATTCAACTAGTCGATGTTATGAAATGAAGGCAGGGACTCCAATTGTGAAAGAAAAGATTGTTCCCAGACTTAGGAAAGATCAATAGCTGAGGATGTTCAGGGGAGACATACACCGGGGCCTGTTTACCACAGGAGTTGTAGTATTACTTGTTCCATTCAGCAATACTCTATTGATTTATTACAGCTTTTGTAGGTGAATTTCCAAGTAGAAGGCTTAAGAGAAACATTTAAATTTTACAAAGCTTAGATCCTTGCAAAGTAAGAAATGTAATACTTTTACAAGGACATTCTTTAGCGTGTTTATCTAGGAAAGTGTGTCAGAGCACCTTTCATCAATTTTGAATGGTAGCAGTTCACCATTCAAAGATAAAAAGTTTAGTTAGGAGACTTCACTATGTGAAGGCTCCAGCAGTATGTTTAGGAGAGAAGAAAAAAGTACTTTTGCATGTTTCTGTACAAGAGCTAGAAAAAGCTTGTGACAATGTCTAATTTCGGTTCTTTGGTCCTGAAGAGGATTGTAACGTTAATAAGGAATTTGTAGGTAGAGATATTACAGAAGATAATTCAAGAATTGGTATTGAGAATGTCCAGAAAGAGATTTCAAAATTCAATACAACTAGTTCTGAGAAGCCAAACTATGTTTGCATTTGCTGTAGACACACACACTATAATATTCAAGCACCAAATGTAGAGGTATTTTCAAAAACTGAAGGGGAAAACAAGGATAACTGGCAAGAACTTTCTGCTTATTTGTTTGTAGAAGGAGGTTTTGATTTGTCAATTCAACAAGTAATTTTTAAGTACTGCTATGACAAGTTAAAGGATCAGAGCACACCAGCTAGAGCAGTGTATAATGGGGTAGAACTTATAACTATCCCAGAACAACTACAAGATTTAAATGTGTATAAATCTATCTTTGTACAATCTGTACATCCATTTCAAGGAATTATACGTTTGGAACCAAAGACTGGTAAATTGCATCCAACAGAGTTATTGAAAGGAAAGGAAGAGTAGTGTATTTGCCATTAGACATTAAATAAATGTTGAAACTATAGGAGTTGAGAAAGATAATGAAGAACCACTTATTGTTTTGGTAAATGGTGTACCTACTAAGCATAAGACAATTTGGCAAGAGTTGGTTTATGTTAATAGAGTTAAACAATCCACATTTCACATGGTACAAAATAATGCTTATTATAAAAATGTTGATGTTCAGAATGATATTGAAAATGCTAATGATTATAGGACTTTGTCTGCAAGCAGACACATAGAAAAAGTAGATTCATGCAGTTCAGAAAAAATCAATCAGCACTACAGCATCCATCCTTTATATTCCAAAGAAGTCATCGGTGATGCCATAGACCTGTACCAGATAAAGCAAGCTAATGGAGCTCCTATGAGTGTGTAGGAAAAGAGTTTGGTGGCTCGCATGCATTTCAAACTTGTTTTCCACATGAGTACGAGGTCAGTATGATGATCGACCTATACAAATACCAGCAGCTGAATACCGATCAACAGGATTACATTCAGAAGATCCAAGATTTAGACAGTGTAAACTGAGGACTACCAGCTTGGTTTTTGACATTGAGTTGTGCAGAGTGTGAATGAGAAGATCTGATTGAATTCTTGAGAGAAGCAAACTCTAATCCAAAAGATGATAATTTGAAGACAGCTAGAGAACTCTGCTCATTAGATCCTGCTAATGTTTGCGGATATTTCAACTACAGGTTCCAAGATATGTTTGCTTTTACCTACAACAAAACCCGTCCTCTTCTTAGAAAAGTAACTGATTTCGTTTGGCAGAAGGAGTACCAGACAAGAGGTGCTACTCACATTCACATGCTACTATCGATAAAAGACGCACCCAAGTTGGGAGCAGAAAGTGATGACTCTATGTTGTCTTTTATAGAGCAATATGCCACACGTAATATGCCCAAACATAGTGCTGACAAAGGTCTCAGAGAGCAAGTTTTGCATTTTCAAACACATAGATGTGGAAAGCATTGTCGTCGTGGTTACAGGTAAAAAGAAAAATTCTATACACAGTGTCAATTTGGATTTCCCTGACTTGTTATTTCAAAAGGAAGAGTAAACAGCTTCTTGTCTTCAATGAGACAAACACTAACACAGAAATCACCAAAGACACATATAACTTAAAAATAAATGAAGATTCCAAATATAATAATGACTACAATCCTGTGATTTTAGAAATGTGGAATGTTAAAGTGGACATTCAATTTGTTGCAGACAACTCCATTTCTGTGGCTCGGTATGTGGCCAAAATCTTAGAAAACTGAGATGAAGGATATGTGGGAGGAGATTTATGCAGAGAAGACTTTTAGCAAGAAATTTTATTTGTTCAACCTGAATATGCTTTCACATAGAAAAATGGAGAGTTATGAGGCCTGTGAAAGGTTAAGTTCAGCAAGTTTGTTCTCAAAATCCAAAGGAATTGCGTGGGTTGATCTTTGCCTGTCTACCACAGGAAACAGAGTATTGAAATCTTTTCCTGAAATTCAGTACCTGGCAGAGTTTGATCCACAAAGTACTGACATTGTAAATTCAAATATGTTACATACATACTATCCAAGAAGAAGTGCACATCTAGATGTTTTTTTTTTATTTAGCACTCCTTCACTTGTTCAAACCTTGGATTAGTGAATTGGAATTACTTGGGGATTACAACTGCTATGAAGATTCTTTTAATGCTGTCAAATATACTATTCACTGTCGCATGTTCAATAACTACTTAAAAATGTTAGATGATGAGATACAACAGAAAGAAATGATTGCTGTTAAGGTGGCTAAGGATAGCTCTCAAATCAGCCAAAGCTCAGCGCCTTCAAGTCAAGATCCTCTTGGAAAACGTATTATTGAAAATGAAGCTGCAATAGTTATGAATGAAGTGGAAACTGCAATGGAACAAGCTAGACAAAAATTGGTAGATCTTGAACAGTTAGTTGGCCAGCTAAACAATGAGCAAAAGGAGATTTATATTGAAGTAAATGGTTAGATAGAACATGAATTACAACATGAAAAGAAGGAATGCAATTGCTCATTTTTGAAGCCAATATTATTATATATCAGTGGCCAAGCTGGCACCAGGAAAACCTTTATGATTAAAGTTATCTCAACTAGTTTACACAAAGCTACAGATTCTAACTTATCATGTGTGGCAACAGCACCTATGGGATAGCTGCACACAATATCAAAGGAATTACTCTACATAGGCTTTTAATGCTGCCAGTTGAATGCGACAATACACTAGAATAGCAGAAGGTATCAGGTGAAACTTCTCATGAGGTAGCAAGAGGTTTTAGGAAAATGAAGCTTTTGAATATTGACGAGGTTTCAAATGAAATGCTTGCCTTTGACCACCTTCAAATGCATGAGATTTTAAAGACTGAAAACGATATTTTGTTTGGAAGGAAGCATTTGATTGTTTTTGGAGACCTATTACAACTTACTCCAGTAAAAGAACAGCCTGCTTTCAAAAGTCTTTCACATGAAGAGACTAGAAACTCCTTCGGTAGTACTGGTAATGTCAACATTTGGCAATTTTTTCAATGCAAAGAAAAATATGCGTCAAGCCTCTGATATGGACTATGGAAACATTCTAAACGACATCAGAAGAGGAATGGTAGACAAGAATAGTGGATCTGTTCTATTTAGTCTATCTCAACAAGATGCACAAGAGTTTATTATGGTATTTCTTGGAATTTTAGAAGAAGAAAATGTGAATATTTATGATTTGTTTGGACTCTGTTATACATGGAATCATGAGTGTGAAGGTTGCTCTTTCTCATCTACCAATGTAATCCAATCTGAGAGATTTTTATACTTAACTATGCCAGATTGTGCCATTTGAAAAATTATGATGTGTCCAACTTGCAAATCACATATTTTCTCTACATTGCTTATACAGAGGAGTGGTAAATACATTGTAGCAATGTTTCAATGATGCAGCGCTGATGGATCAAAATTAGAGACCGAGATTACGAACTTTAAAGCTGGACAGATTTCAATTTCTGGTAAAACATATTGTTCTTTGGCTATCATATTCCATAAAGGAGTAAATATTACATCAGAACATTATACTCTATATTTAAAGAGTGAAAGTGGATGGACAGAATGCAATGATAGTAGTCTTCAATTCAAACGCAAACTACCTTTTGAACTTCCTAACTCATATTTATTGTTTCTACAACCAAAGTTCTAATGTGGATGAGTCAGACAGTATTGGATGTACTAGTTTTTTAAAAAATCTGGATCATTACTAATATAGACACTATTCAGCCTAACAAGTGTGATTTTTAGAAAAACCTATAAAAAATGTCATGTGTTTAAAGGTTTTCCTAATACTTTTTCAGAAAAAGAATGGGTACACTGTGTTCTTTTTTTGTCATTTGTCATTAATCACTGGTTTAGGTATCATTCATCCATTTGAGGGTGATGTCAAGAACACCTATATAAAATTGTACTGTGCTTGAAGTTGTTGATAGTGTTTCTAAGATAAAATACTCTTGTACCAGGTATACTAATTATGAATATCTTTCTAGGATTTGTAGTTTATTTTAGTGCAGGAATTGTAGATTAAGGTACATTTTATTGAGAAATTTTAGTGAGTGCAAATTATAGTTATTGAAAGAAACAGTTTGAAATTTTAGAATTCATATACATAGTATTGTTAATTTTGAGTAATGTACTATGTTTTTTTCAAGTCCATATAATTGTTTTTCCCCCTGTTCAGTGATAAGCAGCCATACACACTTCATTTATAGTGTAAAAGTATAGCAGCTGAGAATAGTAGACAATAACATGTCTATATAATGTGGAATTCCTGTATTAAAAACTAAAAGATGCTTGTGTGTTGTTTATAACATTATAATTTATATTGCAGGATACCAGGTTTTACTAGATATAAAAATTGTATACAATTTGAAGGTTTTTCTCTTTAATACAGATCAAGGGATAGTTTCTGATGACAAATAAACATAAGTATTTACTTGTTGCTTCATTAATACATAAACAACACATATACATATTCACCTATTCAGTCAGAATTAGAGTCAGTTATCTACTCATTCACTCACTCATTCACATTCTTATGCACCCAGTCAATCATGTATACATCCATTCATACACTGTAAAACTAATATAAACAATAGGTCATTTACTCAGTCAGTTACCTACATAAGCATGTATCCACCCAGTCATTTACCCATAAATCCAGTTATAAACACTATGACTTACTTATAGATGTATTGACACACCCAGATAGTCACCTATGTAGCCACTAATGCACCCAGTAACTTATCTATACAGGCTCTCCCACACACAGTGAGTCATCCATACACCCAATCATGCACCTACTCACTCACCCATACACTCACTTATGCATCCACTCACTCACTGAAACAACCACTCACATGCTCTGCTACTCACCAATACACCCACTCATGCACAGAGACTCTCATCCATATAAGTATGCACACTCCCAGTCTCTCAACTATAAAGACACTCATCTATTTATTCTCTAACCTGTGCAGGCAGTTACACACCCAGATAGTCACACATTCAGCCACTCCTAGACACAAAGTATCATACATTCAGCAGCATACACAAACAGTCAGTCATGGATACAGACAATTATGCAACCAGTCAGTCAGCTATTCACGTACTTATACACCCAGTCACTCACCTATACAGGCATAGACTCTCCCAGTTTGTCACCCATTTATCTGCTCATGCACACAGTAAGTCAGCTATAGAGGCATAGATACACCCAGTCACTCACCCATACAGGCAGTCATTCACACAGTCACTCACTGATACATCTATACATGTAGATGGATACTCACCCATTCAAGCACTCACCTATGCAGTTACTCATCCATACAGACACTTATACACCCAGTTACTCAACTATATAGCTGCTGATGCATCCAGTCACTCACCTACTAAGCCACTTATGCACCTTTCCACACACCCATACAGCTATTCATAGACCACATCATTCACATATGCATCTAACTGCACATTCAGTCTCTCACTTATACAGACGTTGATGCATGCTGTCACTTACCCACACAGGCACTCACACACTCTGCCAGTCACCTGTAGACCCACACAGACACCCAGTCATTCACATGTACATCAACTCACACACCCAGTCTCTCACTTATACCAGCTGTTATGGACCCAGACAGTCAACCATTCAACCAATCAGACATGCAATTACTCCCCCATACAACCACTCACTTACCCATACAGGCGTGCACAGAGCCAGTCACTCACCCATACAGCTGCTCTTACTGTTAGTTACTCACCCATACAAGCAGTCATGCACACAGTCACTCACTGTTCCAGCACTACACACAGTTAGTAACTCACCCGTACAGTCAATTATAAATTCAGTCACTCACATGAACAATGACTTAGATACAGGCACACACCTGGTCTTTGACTCACACACACAGTTACTCACCAATACAGCCACTTATGCACCCAGACACTTAACCATTCAGCCGGTCACAGATGCTTGCACTCACCCATGCAGATACTCATGCACACACTCACTGAACCATCCAGCCATTCACACACCCATACACTCAATCATTCAGGCACTTATGCACCCATTCACTCACTAATACAGCAATTGACGGATGAAGTAACTCTTCTACATACCAATTTCTTATACAGTCATTCATCATACAGACACGAATGCACCCAATAACTGATCCATGCAGCCACTCTCACACTCTGTCACTCACCCATACAACCACTCATGCACAGAGACACTCACGCAAGGAGCAACTCACATATGCAGTCAGACAACCATACAGACACTCATGCACCCAGCCACTCACCCATACAGCCACTCATGCACAGAGACACTCACGCAAGCATCGACTCATACATGCAGTCAGACAACCATACAGACACTCATGCACCCAGCCACTCACCCATACAGCCACTGATGCATCCAGTCACTCACCTATACAATCCCTTACGCATTCAGTCACTCACATGTACAGCCATTGACATATCCAGTCAGTCACCCATGCAGGTACTCACACATCCAGTCACTTACCCATGCAGACAGTTCTGCATCCAGGCACGACCATTCAGCACTCACACATGCAGTTGCTCATCCATACAATTATGCATACAACTAGTCACTGAACTACACAGCACTGATACATCCATGTGCTTACTGATATAGACACTGAGACTCTCACTCATCTTTTCAGCCACTCACACTCCTAGAGACTCGAGTCATTCATACAGTAACTCATTCACCAAGTCACTAACCCATACAGGTACTTACACATGCCGTCTCTCACATATGCATTCAAACATGCTTTCATTCATACACATTTAGACTCACACACTCTATCATGAGTGATGTAATATGTGACATCATAAGCAGTGCATTACGGGGTGCAAGTTATACTTAGCTGACGTAACTATAACTGGGCAATTTCAGTGGTTTTGTATGTTTGAGATGTATTACTAACGATAACGTCACCTTAACCTTCGTGTGTAAATATATATATATATATGTCACTTTAACCTTTTTTTTGTGTGTGAATATATATATATATATATATATACATATGTGTTTATTAATATTTGATTTGTAGAAATGTTTGTAATTTGTATAAATGCTTTTTTGCTCATGTTGTTATGTATTTATTTATATTTTGGTGGTAAATTATAGTTATTTTGGTTATGTGTTTTATTTTTTTGTTAAAGCATATGAATATATTGTTTAATGTTTATTGTAATTATTTGTTTAACATAAAAAGTAGTTATTTGCATGTTTATTATTGATAACGTAATCAATTTATTTATCACTTTTATTGTTGTTGATATTGACTGAGGTGATAAATCTTATGTTTATGTCAAGGTAGCAATATTTGTGTTCCTGATATTTGTGGTTTTATTAGTTAAGTATAGAAAGCCAATATTATTGTTAACACTATCTATTTTCCAATATTTTTGTATATTGATATTGTGTGCATCAGTCTTATGTCAGTAATAACAGAGTTAAACATGCTACACAATGCTCTAGATGGTAATTTCCTACATGGTTATAATGGCATAATGCTGGGATGTGCTGAACCTATGCATACAGAGACCTGGTACACGAATCGGAAGGCTATTGCTCCATGTGATTATGGATGCTTGCTGGCATAGTGCCAGACTATGTTAGAGGTTTTGGGGACTTTCATTTGGTACAGCTGTTAGAGTCAGTGACTGCCATCCCATGCCCAGACTATGACAGACTATGATACTACTAATGGTTGGCTCCAGGTGATTTTATTAGCAAGAGATAGGGCCTTCTGCCAGCACCACACTATGGGGATTGTCTCATGGTAAATGTGAGGGGTGAAACCCAGGGTGGGCGGGGGCTCTCCTGTATTAATGAAGTCACTAAGGTTGAAAGGTGCTCAAGAAGGATGACGGCAGGAAGAAGTTGCTGGCTCCCCTTTTCCTAGGCATGTTTCCCCACACTACTCCCTATGGATCACAATGTAAAGACCAGTATATAATCTGGCATTCAGCACACATTGCCAGATACCACTTTTTATTTGTTGGCTGAAACTCTGAACCAGTTCTCCGGCCCCGCACTATGTATGGGCAGTGTAGGCAGCTGCACAGGGCCCCCCGCCTGCCCACAACTGTGGGGTCTCGTACCACTGCCCACCTTTTCAAAGGAGCCAGTTTTACAAGTTGCATGGTGTGAGAAACTAGGGCTGATTGCAGAGGCCCCATAACTTTTTGCCCCCATTTTCCACTTTATGCTGGTGTTTTCCTGACTCTGATGGTGCCCTGGGTACTGCTAACCAGTCCCAGGGCCTGTGCTCTGTGTAAAATGGATATGCAAATTAGGCTAATTATAATTGGCTAAGTTAACCTACCTATAAGTCCCTAGTATATGGTAGGGCATGTAGGTTTAGGGACCACAGCATAGGTGGTGCACACCTAGGTGCACTGCTGAGGTGCCCAGTGTCATTTTAAAAGCAAGCCTGCCTTGCTGGCTGCTTTTAAATGAAAGTTATATGCAAATTCGACTTTGGAATTAAAGGTACTTCCAAAGTCTTAAACTACCTTATTTTTACATATAAGTCACCCCTAAGGTGTGCCCTATGTGCCCCTAGGGCTGGGTGCCATGTAACTATAAGCAGGGACTTTATAAAAATAGTTTTATAAGCCCTGGTGAGGTAAAAACAGCCAAATTCGTTTTTCCCTCATTGAAGTAAATGGCCTTCATAGGCTAGAATGGGCAGACTTTATTTTAAATTTTAAAGTCTCCTTAAATGTTACATACCAAGAATGTGGTATCAAATTGATTGTTATAATAAATCCCACAACTTCCAGTTGTGGGATTTAATATAACTAGTTCAGGTAAAAAGTTTAGACTTTACCTAAAAAGTTGCCAATTTCAGCTCTGCATTGTTTTTGCTGCTGTGCTCTGATTGGCCAGCCTGCAGCAGCTTCTGCCAGGCTACCTTGATGAGGTGTGAAGTGGCCTGACTTCACACAAAGGAATGTGCTTGGGGGAGAGAAATCTCCCCTCAGCAGATGGTGAGGCAGGAAGGGGGAGGGCGGCTAAACTGGTCTTCAAAGACAGAGAAGGACATTTGAAGCACCCAGCAACACCCCCACATCCTGCAACCCCAGACAATTAGGTGCCCCCTTGATTAGATTAGGAGAGGGCAGGAGAGGGGTGTGTTTATGATTTTTAGCCACACCAGTGGGTGGGCTCAGCCAGATGTAACCTCCAAAAATCAGATTCATCCATGTTGGATTTTTAGAGACTGTTGCCTTCTGGGATGGATTTTTGCCACACTTCCCAGGAAGTGGTCATCACAGGGGGACGACCCTGTTCCTGATTGGAGAACCAGGGCCCCCCTGCTTTTCACCCAGAAGCAAGGATAAAACTGGCAGACCTGCACCCATGCCTCAGATCCCCACCAAATTTCAAGAAGAAGGAACTACAAGGAGAAGAAGGACTGCCCTGCTGGACCCCTGGCCTGCACCTGGACCCTGCACTCAGAAAGACTGCACCAGCTGCACACTTGGGCTTCACCACAAGAAGGACTTTGCCTGGCTTCCACTGGTTCAAGGAGGGACTCCCTGTTTGCTACAGGTGAAAAATTGCTATCCAGAGTCCCCTGCACCAACTCCTGAAAAAGTGACCAGCTGACCACTGTCCAGTGGCCAAAAAGGAGTTTGCGCCAGGTGTATTCTGGGAGTTGAAGTCTGCACTTCCCAAGGACCATCACAGAACTTCTGGACCCTTGGGGTGAGCTGTGGACCCCAAAAGAACCTTAAAAGAACATCTGGGTGAAGCCCCAGAAGTTTGGAAAAGATTGGAGAATTTTTGAAAAAAAGCTCCATAAAGTGACCGACCCGACGCGGAAATTCTAGCCGGCTTGCCTCAACCGCGACCCGGCCTGACTTCGTGGTTCGTCCCGGTAAAGAAAAACATCCAAAAAAGAGACTAAGTCCGAACGTAGAAAGTTGACCGGGACCTTCCAGCCATCGTATCCGAGAAGGGCTCCACGGACGTCGGATCAAGATCCAGGTTTACCCCGGTCGAAGGATTTTCATCTCGAAAAAACGACTAAGTCCGAAGGTAAAAATCACCACCGAGGAAACCGACTTCGCGTATCCGGACAAGGGCTCCAGGAGGTCGGATCCAACTGGCAGGTTCGTCCCGGGGAAGAAAAACATCAAAAAAGAGACTAAGTCAGAAGGTAACTTTTTAACCGAGGCCTCCCGCGACTTGTAGCCGAGCAGGGCTCCATCGCGGTCGGCCTGAAAGTTTGACTTTGCCCCGGTCCTGGTGCAACCAGATGACCCGATTGGCGCTTTTTGTTTCTAAGCGCTAGAAAATAATAATACTTTAAAAATTCATATCTCCGGTTCCCCTGAACCGATTTTAATAGTTTTTGTGTCATTTAAAAGATATAAATATAAGCTATTTTTATAAATTGGTTTTGGATTTTTAAACTGTTTCCTGTGTTTTATTTAATTACTGTTTTGTGATATTTGAATGCTTTACACTTTGTCTCCTAAGTTAAGCCTTGACGCTCGATGCCAAGCTATCAAGGGTAGAGCTGGGATTAATTTACTGAGACCTAACTGTACTTATGTGGAGGTTTGTGGCTTGTTGCTAGGTGTAGGTACCTACCTGCCCTACCAATAACCCATTTTCCAACATAATTGGAAGCAGCGACGGGATCCTGTACTTGTGTTCAATATCACGTTACAGTTTTAGGTAAAACAAATAAAAAATCCTTTAAATTGTCCTAGTGCAAAAATTGTTTTAAATTTTTAATTTGGATTAATTTCAATTATTGAATTTTTGTAATTTTTCTAAATTCTTGTTTCCAATTTTTGCAAAAAGTTTTTGTTGACACAAAACTAGGGAACCATGGAGCTTGATCTGGCTAGCCTACCCACACTGACAGTAGTCCAGCTTAGGGGGTTGTGTATTGAAAGAGGGTTGCCTGCAACCACTGATCTCAGGAAGCAAATCCTGATCACATCCCTGACAGCATGGGCTGAGGCCCAAGAGGTAGAGTCAGAAGAAGCTCCAGAGGAGGGAGAAAGAAGGGAGGATGCAAGCTCTAACCACTCAGGGGAGGGAAGGCATCTGACCCTAAGTGAGGACGAGGAAGAACGGTCCTCAGTAAATACAGTCACTAGGGGCAGATCCAAAGCTAGTGGTGGGAAGGGGGTCCTTTCAGGAGGAGAGAACCCATCCATCAGAGAAAGAGAGCTGGAGGCCCAGCTAGCATACATAGCTTTGGAAGCAGAGAAGCTGGCCCTAGAAAAGAAAAAGTGGGCATACAAAGAGAAAAGAGATGGAAGCAGCGATAAAGAAGCTGAGGTGTCCATGGGTGGGGGAGTTTGCCCCAGATTACCCAAGGGGGTGGTTCCTGCTTATGTAGAGGGGGATGACATAGATAAGTGGCTGGGGGCCTTTGAGAGGGCACTCCCAATGAGAAGGGTTAGGCCTCAATACTGGGGTTCCCTTTTGTGGGAGTTGGTCCCCAACTCAGGGAGGGATAGGCTTCTGACCTTAAGGGGGGAGGAGGCAGATTCATACCCTAGTATGAAGAGGTGCTTAGCCAAGAAGTTTGGTCTGACCCCAAAGCAATATAGAATGAAGTTCAGGGACACCCAGAAGGTCAGTACCCTGTCTAGGGTTGACTTTGTGGACATTTCACTAAAGGCACTAGAGGGCTGGATTATTGGTAACAAAGTAAATACTTATGAGGGGTTATACAATCTGATCATGAGAGAGCACATCTTGACCAATTGTACCCAAGAAAGGTTACGCCAGCATCTAGTGGACTCTAAGCAGACCAACCCTAGAGAGCTAGGGGAGGCAGCTGATGAGTGGTTGAGAACCAGGGTGGTTGTCAAGTCCCAGGGGGGAGACTCCAAGAAGGGGGGGACAGGTCCCCAAAAACCTAAGGAGGGAGGTGGTAAGCCCACCACAGAGACTCCCTCTGTACCCCAGAACCCTAAGAAGGAGGAGAGTAAATCCCACTCCCACTCTGACAAGCAGAGACAGGGAGACCCAGGGTTAAAAAAACTCTTGGACAGTAGGGCTTGCTTTGACTGTCAGCAGACAGGTCACTTCAGAGGAGATGCAGCCTGTCCAAGGAAGGTGGTTAGCACTGGGCTGTCCAGTGTAGCCATAGAGGAGGATTCCTCAGATGATGAAGTCCTCCTAGCATTGTGCTGGGAGACAGGACCAGATGGTAAGCTGGTGATCCCTGAGGGTGGGAGTAGGCACTTCCACCACATTCAAGTGAATGGGATCCCTACCACTGGCCTGAGAGACACCGGTGCCAGTCACACTATAGTGAGTGACCGGTTAGTGACCCCAGACATGTATGTCCCAGGAAAGACAAAGAAAGTCAGGATAGCCACAGGGGAGGTCACCTCCAAACCTGTAGCCATAGTGCCCCTAGAGAGGGAGGGTATCCTTGACTGGATTAGGGTGGTAGTCAGTGCTGACCTCCCCCTAGATTGTATCCTGGGCAATGACCTCCCAGAGGTGAGTCTGGTCACAGATGGGGTGGTCGCCCAGGGCGCCCCCCCAACCCAAAGTCCTGGGGAGTCAGTCCCTACAGTTAGGAGACAGGGGTCCCCATGAAAAGGAGAGAAGAAAAGGAAGGGTAGGCCACTCTTAAAGAGAGTTCCAGGGAGCCAAGGGCCCTCTGCCCCAGTAAGGGGGGAGCCCAGAGTTGGCACTGGTAAGGCCTCACCTGACCCCAAGGAAGTTCTGAGTAGTCAGGCAGCTGTCCAGATGCAAGGTGTTGCCCCTGCACTGACAGAAGGGAGAGTGGAAGGAGGGTGTCTGCCACAGGACGTGGTAGCCCCCCACTCTAGACAGCAAGAGGGGTGCCAGGACCCCAAAGTTGCCCCTAAAGCAGCTCAGCCACCTGTCAGTGGAGAGCTTAGGGTGTGGTTCTGGGTACTGACAGCTGTCAGTAGCCTCTGCTGGGTGCTAGCCTTCCTATCAGCACTGTACTTGGCCTGGGAGGCAGACCCCAGGGCCAATAGCAAAGTAGGCCCCCTGACCCTATTGGTCATGGTGGGGTTGCTCAAGTGTTGGGTGACTTCTTTGGGTAAGCTAGGTGTTGCCCTAGCAAAGTTAGGAGTAGGGGAGGTGGGCACCTCACTACCCAAGTTGGCAGAGAGAGAGGAGGAAAACCCCCCTAGAGGGAAGTTTCAGTTTGAGTTGGGTCCTTTTACTGTTGGGATGGCTTCACTACCCAGAGGGAGTGACCCTGACAGGAGGATATAAGGCAGAGTAGGCCCTGCAAAGGGACAGCCAGTTTTCTTCACTGTCTTCCTCGCCTAACAAGCCAGGAAGACTCTCCCAGGGTTGGGCTGAGTCTCCTGGGCGTGTGGGCTGGGGGGGGGGGGGGGTTGTGTGAGAAACTAGGGCTGATTGCAGAGGCCCCATAACTTTTTGCCCCCATTTTCCACTTTATGCTGTTGTTTTCCTGACTCTGATGGTGCCCTGGGTACTGCTAACCAGTCCCAGGGCCTGTGCTCTGTGTAAAATGGATATGCAAATTTGGCTAATTATAATTGGCTAAGTTAACCTACCTATAAGTCCCTAGTATATGGTAGGGCATGTAGGTTTAGGGACCACAGCATAGGTGGTGCACACCTAGGTGCACTGCTGAGGTGCCCAGTGTCATTTTAAAAGCAAGCCTGCCTTGCTGGCTGCTTTTAAATGAAAGTTATATGCAAATTCGACTTTGGAATTAAAGGTACTTCCAAAGTCTTAAACTACCTTATTTTTACATATAAGTCACCCCTAAGGTGTGCCCTATGTGCCCCTAGGGCTGGGTGCCATGTAACTATAAGCAGGGACTTTATAAAAATAGATTTATAAGCCCTGGTGAGGTAAAAACAGCCAAATTCGTTTTTCCCTCATTGAAGTAAATGGCCTTCATAGGCTAGTATGGGCAGACTTTATTTTAAATTTTAAAGTCTCCTTAAATGTTACATACCAAGAATTTGGTATCAAATTGATTGTTATAATAAATCCCACAACTTCCAGTTGTTGGATTTAATATAACTAGTTCAGGTAAAAAGTTTAGACTTTACCTAAAAAGTTGCCAATTTCAGCTCTGCATTGTTTTTGCTGCTGTGCTCTGATTGGCCAGCCTGCAGCAGCTTCTGCCAGGCTACCTTGATGAGGTGTGAAGTGGCCTGACTTCACACAAAGGAATGTGCTTGGGGGAGAGAAATCTCCCCTCAGCAGATGGTGAGGCAGGAAGGGGGAGGGCGGCCAAACTGGTCTTCAAAGGCAGAGAAGGACATTTGAAGCACCCAGCAACACCCCCACATCCTGCAACCCCAGACAATTAGGTGCCCCCTTGATTAGATTAGGAGAGGGCAGGAGAGGGGTGTGTTTATGATTTTTAGCCACACCAGTGGGTGGGCTCAGCCAGATGTAACCTCCAAAAATCAGATTCATCCATGTTGGATTTTTAGAGACTGTTGCCTTCTGGGATGGATTTTTGCCACACTTCCCAGGAAGTGGTCATCACAGGGGGACGACCCTGTTCCTGATTGGAGAACCAGGGCCCCCCTGCTTTTCACCCAGAAGCAAGGATAAAACTGGCAGACCTGCACCCACGCCTCAGATCCCCACCAAATTTCAAGAAGAAGGAACTACAAGGAGAAGAAGGACTGCCCTGCTGGACCCCTGGCCTGCACCTGGACCCTGCACTCAGAAAGACTGCACCAGCTGCACACTTGGGCTTCACCACAAGAAGGACTTTGCCTGGCTTCCACTGGTTCAAGGAGGGACTCCCTGTTTGCTACAGGTGAAAAATTGTTATCCAGAGTCCCCTGCACCAACTCCTGAAAAAGTGACCAGCTGACCACTGTCCAGTGGCCAAAAAGGAGTTTGCGCCAGGTGTATTCTGGGAGTTGAAGTCCGCACTTCCCAAGGACCATCACAGAACTTCTGGACCCTTGGGGTGAGCTGTGGACCCCAAAAGAACCTTAAAAGAACATCTGGGTGAAGCCCCAGAAGTTTGGAAAAGATTGGAGAATTTTTGAAAAAAAGCTCCATAAAGTGACTGACCCGACGCGGAAATTCTAGCCGGCTTGCCTCAAACGCGACCCGGCCTGACTTCGTGGTTCGTCCCGGTAAAGAAAAACATCCAAAAAAGAGACTAAGTCCGAACGTAAAAAGTTGACCCGGACCTTCCAGCCATCGTATCCGAGAAGGGCTCCACGGACGTCGGATCAAGATCCAGGTTTACCCCGGTCGAAGGATTTTCATCTCGAAAAAACGACTAAGTCCGAAGGTAAAAATCACCACCGAGGAAACCGACTTCGCGTATCCGGACAAGGGCTCCAGGAGGTCGGATCCAACTGGCAGGTTCGTCCCGGGGAAGAAAAACATTAAAAAAGAGACTAAGTCAGAAGGTAACTTTTTAACCGAGGCCTCCCGTGACTTGTAGCCGAGCAGGGCTCCATCGCGGTCGGCCTGAAAGTTTGACTTTGCCCCGGTCCTGGTGCAACCAGATGACCCGATTGGCACTTTTTGTTTCTAAGCGCTAGAAAATAATAATACTTTAAAAATTCATATCTCCGGTTCCCCTGAACCGATTTTAATCGTTTTTGTGTCATTTAAAAGATAAAAATATAAGCTATTTTTATAAATTGGTTTTAGATTTTTAAACTGTTTCCTGTGTTTTATTTAATTACTGTTTTGTGATATTTGAATGCTTTACACTTTGTCTCCTAAGTTAAGCCTTGACGCTCAATGCCAAGCTACCAAGGGTAGAGCTGGGATTAATTTACTGAGACCTAACTGTACTTATGTGGAGGTTTGTGGCTTGTTGCTAGGTGTAGGTACCTACCTGCCCTACCAATAACCCATTTTCCAACACATGGGACATAAGAAGTCCCCTCTCCTGGCCTAATAGCTGAGGTTCACCATTGTGAAATCTAAAGGAAGGAGTCCTCGCCTCAGGGGGAACTGCAATGGACAGAAAGGGATTCAACACCCCGCCAGGTGCCATGGACTGGGTTGGACTTCTGGCTGGTAGTTCAGAGCGTTGAACATCTTTTGGTCACCCTCTATTTTTTTCTCAGCTTCCGCTGCTCGCCTCATTGCTGTATGTGCATTTCAACAGCGGTTAGATGGGTACTTAAAGTGCCATTAGGTGCACTCTGCCCCAGCATAAGGGCAAAGCACGGTATCCTGCAGGGCTCACACACAAATCAAAGAATGAAGTTGCATCATAATGGTCACTGCTCACCTAAGATGAGGGAAAGGCAGAAGTGCACAGCATGATCGGTAGAGGTGAATATAAAAGAAATAAGACAAATTGTAGAATGCGAGAGGAGGGGCAAGATTTGATAGGTGAGGGTATTGTAGGAAGGAGAGAGGAGCACAATCAGGAAAAAAGAGTAAGTGGCTGGAGGAAAGGGGGTGAGGCCTGTAACAGGCAGAATCAATAAGGAAAGGGAAGTGGTGCAAACAAGGAAAGTGTCCTCTTTGACTGCTGCTGGAGTTGTAAATTACAGCAATTATCATGGTTTAGGGTGCCTCTTAGGGCTCTAGGCCCTCATGCCACTGCACCTGCTGCACCAATGGTAGATACGAAGCTGGGAGAGAGATGAGATGAAGGGCTTATCATCCAAGGGAAAGGGATGTAAGGGGGAAGAATTTGCTCAAAAGGTATGAGAATTAGGGAGAGATGGACGGTAGAAGGGGGAGGTGGATGTAAAAGAGCAGAAAAAGTAAAGGAAGGTAAGGGTACGGAGGAGAAAAGTGGTGAAGATCAGCACATGGAGGGGAGAGGTGAATGGTATATGGTCAGACCTGCGAGAGGAGGGTAGAGGCGGGGAAGAGATGAAATATGAAAAGTAGTGCATGGAATGAAGAGGTTTATGTTAGAGGGACAGAATGAGCTAGAGGAGAGAAGAGGAGCCAGAGAAATGAAACATAAAGAGTAGAACATGGAGGGAATAGGTGGATATAGAGGGTGCAGAACCAGTGAAAAATCTTGCGGATGGAGGGAAAGATAAAAGGTGAAAAGTAGTGCAAGAATTTGAAGTAAGGCAGAATCATCAGGAGAGCTTTAGTGATGGGAGGGGGAATGGTAAGAGGTAGATGTAGGAGGACACGACCACCAACTGCAGGTAAGAGACCGGGAGAGAGAGGCAAAGGAGAGCTAGAAGGGTAAACCAGCAAGAGAAAGTTAAAGGCTGGGAAGAGTTGACAGGTGAAGTGTACAGCAGGGAGGAGAGCGGTGGATGTAAGAGAACCAGAATCAGTGAGAAGAGGAAGAGGGAGGATGAGGTGAAGTGTAGAGCATGAAAGGGAGAAGGGGATGTAAGAGAGGTAGAAACAGTGAGACAAGGTAAGAGGTTATAGGGTGAAAGGGTATTGGTGGGTGAAAAGGGGACAGACCAGCAACAAAAAGTTAAGTAGTTGAAGGGAGAGAAGAGAGGTGAAGGGCAGTACATGGATGGGAGATGTAGATGTAATAGAGATAGGAGATCTTAAGTGTAGAAGAGAGAGGGAATAATGAGAGGTGATGTAAGAGGGGCTCAATCAGTAAGAACTGTAAGAGGCAGAGAGATGAGGTGGAGTTTAGATAATGGAGGAGAGAGGTGAATATCAGGAGGAAAGAACAAGTAAGAAAAGGAATGAAGTTGGGGAGAGGGGAAAGATGGATGTCAGAGGGGTAGAATCTGCAAGATGAGGTAAGAGCCTGGAGGGAGATGACAAGAAGAGCAAAGTGGGGAGCAGGGAGGTGTATGTAAGAGGGGTAGAATCACCAAGAAAAGATAAGACGCTTTAGGAGGATGGAGAAGAAGAGATGGATGCAAATGGGGTAGAACAAGTGAAAGAAGTTATAAGCCTTGGAAAGAAGAGGGGGAAGATGGGATGTATAGATAAGAAATATGAAGAGGCAGAACCAGCAAGATAACATAACCAGAGTGGACAGAGAAGCAATTGTGAGATGTGAATGGAAGAGAGTAGAATTTCTAAACAATAGTAAAAGGTTGGGGGTGGAGTCAGGAAGGAAGAAGCGGATGTTACGTGACCAGAACAAGCATGAGAAAGTTAAAGGCATCCTAAAAGCCCACAGATAGAGAATCCATCAGATACTTAGAGGTTGAAGAGGGGCAGAACCAGCAAGAGGAGGTAAAACAAGAGAAGAAACGAGGAAAGGGAGAGGTGTATGCAACAGGGGCATAACCAGCAAGATAAGATAAAAGGGCAAGGGCAATGGGAAAAGGAATTGGTGAATTTAAAAGAGCAGAACCAGCAGGGACATAAAAGTTGGGTGAGGAGTTGAGAGGTAAAGTATTAGTGCAAGGAAGGGAGATGTGGATGTAAGAGGGGCAGAGCCAGTAAAGGAAGGTGAGAGGCTGGCTAGAAAATTGCAAGATAAGGAGTAAGGCAGGAAGAGGAAAGATTTATGTAAGAGTGGCAGAACCAGAGACAAAAGTTAAGAGAATACAGGAGAGATGAGAGATGAAGAGGTGAGCACGCAAGAGTGAGGATGATGTAAGAGGCATTCAACAAATGAGAAGGTACAAGGATGGGCAAGTAGTGGGGAAAGTAGAGCATGGAAGAGAGACGTGGATGTAAGAGGGCAGAACCAGCAAAAAATAATAGGCTGTAGGAGAGGGTAGAATGTCCTTGAACCAGTGTGTGCCGCTAAGTCCTTCAAGCCTTCTGTCAAAGTTTTCAACACCCTATCTCTTTGTTTTCCATGTAAAACTTTGAAAAATTGCCTATCTTTTTGAGATACTTGTGTTCTCCTCCGCAAACGGTTGTGATCTTGAACCACCCTTGATGTGTCTGTGGAACTTCAACCTGATCTCTGTGTAGTCTGTTCCTCTTTTTGACTTTTCTATTAAATTAAGCTTCCAGTAGGACCCTTTCCTGCTTGAGTCCCCACCAGAGATCTAGACATGATAGCATCCGTCCTGGCCTCCCTTTGGAACATCTCTCTTGCCTCTTCATCCATTCCTACCAATGTAAAAAACTGAAAAATCTGTTATTGTTCCTCTGCTCAAACAACCCTTCGGCAGCTTCAAAACGTCTCAGCATCTTCTGACATATCTCTTTGTTATGCTTTTCTTGAATTTATTTGGAAAAAAGCCTACTGCCAAATCTCCTTCATTAAAAGTAATTCACTCATGGACCATGTGCCAGTTGGGTTCTGATCCCTCTATGAGTTGGAAGCAGCATTTCTTGCTGTGTCAGATGATTTGTGCCTGATTCTTGATCAAGGAGGTAGTGCAGCCTTAATATTACTAAATCTAATTGCAAGCTTGATCCTCTTTCCCAGTCTGGGCTTATGAACAAACTGAAACAAACTGGAATTAAAATAAGCCTCGTGTGAAATTTATTGGGCCTTCATTATTTAATCTTTATTGTTCCTAGTTGGCCTTACTTGTACAATGCTTTAGTTTATTGCTGAAATCTCACACCTACTGTTACTCAAATTATCATTTCCTTTCATGAAAATCTGGACTCTGTCCAAGAAAATGTTTTGACTTGCATGCTAACAATTGTTCTCTGGATGAAGACAAATTCATTAAACTCTCATTAAGATCTCATGCCATGTGATGTTCTGTTTGGTGGCCGGGGGAGCTAAGCCTGGTTCAGTCAGCAAACAAATCTTGGATTGATTTTCCAGCATCTTCTTTGCCCATCTGAATAGATTAATGGTGTTTCAACTGCTTGCTTTCATTACACCTCACTACCGCAGGACTGTGACGTATCACAAATAGATTATGCAAATGTTCTCTGTCCTTGGCTTTCTGCCTTTTGAATTTGTTATCCTTCAAATCATTGAGGCCAGTGCTAGACTCCACATCTAAGACATCCCCATTGCTATGCCATTTCTTCTCACCATTTTGCTGTCCCTTGGGTTCCCACAGTGGCGCAACAAAACTTGAGCCCCCCTCCCCCCCTTGTTAAGTCCGGGAAGGAGGCACCTCCCCCCTGGACTTAGTCAGCAGCCTGGCCTGAGGGGGGCACCCTGGAGCCCACAGGGCTTGAGGGGACGGACCTTTGTTACGCCACTGGTTTCCCATTGTCAAATGCTGTATCTGCAAGGCATGGGCCAGTTGTCATCGTGTACTGCATATAAAGGTACTATATTCACCATCATATTTTTTCTTAGGTTCATTCCAGATTCCTGCGCTCTGTGACAATGATGCTCCTATGCCATCCTAAAATTAAAAATGGCACATGTAGGAGGCAGGCTTTTCTCCTTTATACTTGCGCAGGACTGGAAATCTCTCTCTCTTGAGCAATGGTGTAACTGCAGTCTTCTGGAAAAGCATGTAAAACTTGGCTTTCTCAACATTATTACAGCCTGCACTGCTGCTTTGGAAATCGTTTAGCACCAGGATGCCCTGTTAGTGCATCATTTTCATTCATCTCATTCAATGGAGCAATAGCTACAGAAAGGTGCTTAATCTGCACCTTTTTCTGCAGTTTTACAAAGTGTCCTGGGCAAAGGGGGAATGTAAGAATGCCCAAATATCTTGTAAACACATTTTTAAACCTAGTTGGTTGAGTTCACCGTATCTGCCCCATTATGTTTAAGAGGGCATCATTTGTTACTAAATCCGAGAAACTAGAACCATACCACACTACTACTAATACTTTCCCATTGTATATTAAAATACAACATTCAGCATTTTTTCTGCTAAACGTACTTCGCCGACTGCTCTAAACGTCTTTAATGGTTGCTAAGTGCTGTTAAGCTGAGACTAGTGTTACAGGCCCAATTTTTTTTAAATGGAACGTTCACTGCATGTTGTCCAAACAAATGACTCCTCATGTATCACAATAGAGAAGGAATACCCTGCAAGTAAGTTTAAGCCAGACATTGACTTGGTCTCCGCCTCCTGCATTTGAAGTCTTTGCCCCTTCTGAAGTTTTGGTCTAGGTTTGCCCCTGGTCCAGCACTGCAAGGCCTAGGGTTAAGGCATCTCCTCCACTGAGCATTGCAGCCATGGCCAGTCCTGCTAGGCTCAGGATTGGGATCCACCCTCTCCTGGGCCTCACAGCCATGATGCAACCTTGGATCAGACTTTTGGGTAGTCTCCCATTCCATGTTCGGCTCGCTTGTCTCACTTTTTGGTGGCCAAGACACCAAGGGGCATAATTTATACTTGTTTTGCCCCGAATTTGCGTTCTTTTTTTTAACGCAAATTCGTCTCAAAACTAACTCCATATATATACTTTGGTGCTAGACCCGTCTAGCGCCAAAGTTATGGAGTTAAAGTCATTTTTTGGATGTGGAAACTTACCTTGCATCCATGAGATGCAATGTAGGCGTTCCTGTGCAAAAAATGACTCTATGGCCTTAGCGCCATATTTATCCCTGTGCTAAAATCATGCATGGGGGAGGAGGAGTCAAATAATGGTGCACAGCTTGCTTTCCACCATTATTTAACACCTGGGTCAGGGCAGGCTTTGGGGACCTGTCGGCCTATTTCCATGATGGAATACCATGGAATAAGCCCACAGGTGCCCCCCAGGCCCCAGGGTCACCCCCATCCACACCAGAGGGACAGCAGTGGATGGGGGATCCCATCCCAGATAAGTTTAGGAAAGTAGAGGTAAGTGTTTTATTTATTTTTTTCAAGTGCCAATGGGGGCCCTGAAATGGGCTCCCGTACATGGCTCTGGGTGCAATGACCATGCCCAGGGGACATTGGTCCCCTGTGCTGGCCATTGGTGTGGTGGGATTGAATCCTGTCTTTTCTAAGACAGGAGTCATGCGGTATGGATAGTTTTACATCAGAAAATGGCGCTAGGCTGGTTAGAGTATTTTTTTTTACTCTAACTTGCCTAATGACATTTTCTGGTGCAAAACCTCCTTCTCCCATACCACCCTTCTTTTCCCCCCAACCGTCTAACGTAATTTTTTTTTTTTACACTAGCCCACCCTTTGCTCCGGCTTGCACCATTCCATGAATATAGTGCCGGCTGGCACTCAGGAATGGTGCAAGACGGTGCAAAACATTTTGATGCAAAACTGCGTTAGTGCAGTTTTGCACCAAAAAGTATAAATATGCCCCCAACTGCCCCGCGCTTTGCTGTTTTCAGGCCAAGCAGACAAAAGGCTCATCAAATGCTTTGATAATCTTGGCTGGGAGCACCTCTCAGTTTTTCAGCCCTCTATGAGCTGCAACAAATGTGCCTGATGACTTGCTTTTCTTTACTGGGGGAGCTGCAGCACAGGAGTAACCCTGTGCAATGCACCTTCAGGGCAACAATGGTCTTTAGAGATACTGAAAAAAGGCCCTGAATTTGTGAATAAAAAGCTTGCTGAGGCATATCCTGGACATCGTTCTTTGGTATTTCTTCCTTTCATTAAACCTGAATCAAAGTGCACTCATCTTGTCAGATTAAAGGATCAAGGCACACAGAGATTATGATAACCTTCATGGAGTAAGAGACCTGAGACTGCAACACAGTACTGCATGCTCCAAACACTATAACATTACCACCCTCTTACAGTTTTAATAATAAACAATGAGTTTAGGCACTGTTAAAACCCCAAAGGTTCAAGGTAATATTCAGTCCATTTGTACTTTTCCCCTCAGGCACCTACCAAAAGCTTTTAGATTGTAATAAAGGTGCTCAGTCTTTGTACCAAATGGGAGCAGAAGAAAAGGTTCAAAAAGAGATTGTCAAAGAGTATACAGTTTGGCCAAATAAAAAGGAAGAGATTACAAACCACAATTTGTGTGGAAGTGACTATAGTGGCACCGCTAAGAGACTACCCTTCTCATGCAAATGTCACCAAGTTGTTTTGTTGGGCCTGACCACAGTGATGACCCAGTCTTTATTTGCAGCATATTTGGGTAAAGTGGTAAAACCAGGATTCTATGTAAAGTTTCCTCTTTTTATGCCCAAAATGTACCATGTACATCTAGGTGTTGTGTTTGGTCACTCCAGTGACTTGCCCATCTTGCTAGGGGTCCTATTCGTGTGTAGTTTTCTTTACAGTTGTCACTACCTGTATTGGGTCAGTTTTAAGCTCTTCCGGTATTTTTAAGTAATGGTAAAAACAGAAGTATAATAGGAGTCATTTACTATGAGTATGTGGGAGTAGAGGTTAATTTACAGAATCTGTGTTGGATACCATTGTTTACAATTGGTCTTTCAGAATTTAAGGCAATTTCATTTCATTTGGATGTGCTCTCCCTTTCGGAAACATATATTTCTAAAGGTGGCAATAGCTAACAGTCAAGACTTACACCAGAAGGTGGTAAATGTATTGGACCTCAAAAACAGTATGTTACATTAATCATTCCCTATAAGCACCTTATCCAGCCATGTTAGTTCTGTCGTTTAAAATTATCAGATTTAGAGAAGGTGTTTATGGAATGAAACACCAAAAAATGCTTTCTGTCAGTATTAGTCCTCCCATCCCCTACAAACATTTTACGATGTTTCAGAGTGTGCGAGGTGTCTTATGAAGTTGTAAAGAAAATACACCACCCTGCAAGACGTTAGCACTGTGAAGCCCAGAAAATGTGCCAGGGCCGGCTAGGCAAGGATCCAGAAAATCCAAGATTTATTGATGGGCCTATGTCTGGAGCTAGCTAGTCGGACATTTCTTTTAGTTCTGTGGATAAATTGCCTCCCTTGCCTGGACTGGCTTGACTGTTGGTCTGAACCCAAAAGGCTGTTGCAGACTTAGGGTTGGTATACATAGAGTATTTCTGACAGTGCTCGCAAAGTTAGCCAGCTCATTTTCATGTGCAGAATGGCAATAGGCTAGCCTGGACAGGGACAGTGCCTCCTCCCTAAACAAATAATTCCAAAACTCATTGAGTGACAATGAAGCCTGGGAAAATTGCTGCTTTTCATCAGCACACTTTTAATTGGCATCCTGAGGGAGATGAGGAGAAGAAGGGGCTATAGAGGGTGAGCGGCTAAGAAGAGGGAATGGACATTCCATAGAGTAGATGGAGTAATCTGCCAGTGAGCTTATACAAGCTGGTGGGCAGAAGGTTCAATGAAGCAGATCTTGCATTGGAGATTACGAGGACTAAACGTTTTTGGTTAGGAAGCCTAGGGCATGACAGGAGTGTCTTGTGGATAATGGAAATGGTCTTACAATAGTTTTGCATTCAATCTTCTCTTTAACCAAAATCCAGTGGATTTACCTGAGGGCAGGTGCAATTTGATTATTAAATCTTAGGCTAAATATGAGTTGAGTGGCTTGGTTCTGGACCTTATGACTTCTGGCACTGTAGATCTCTAGGATTTCTGTAGCTTTATTTTTGCAAGTTAAACACCACCTCCCCAATTCTATACATATTACCCCTTGTTGGATTTTTTGTCCTTATAGGTGTAAGCTGCACAAAGTCTACTATAATAGCCCCCTCTTGTTTTATTGCTTTAATTCACTTCCTATCTGGTGACTGGTTCGGTGTAGCTTTTGGTATGCTTTTTCTGCTGGTCACAAATTGTTGCCCTTTTTTAGCCATCTCTTCTTTTTATCTAAGTTAGTTCAGCTTTTTGTATCTGTAAAATGGAGTTTGAGAGTAGTTGCTGTGGTTGGGCTCTCAGTGTGTGGCAGTAGTCCAGCATCTGCTGGTTCTGCCTACCATAGCCACCACACCTATGTAGGACATCAGTGCTTTCTCCTCCTCTTATCTCTTAATGTCCATGCTTTCGCATCTTTGCTGCAGCACTAGCAGTTTATTCACCTGTTTCAGCATGTATCCCTTTGTATTGAACCCTATGCCTGCTGAAATCCAAATGCTTAATCTTTCGATCTCACAGGCCAACAAGTATTTGCAATGCAATGGGTCTCACATTTGCTCAAGTTAGAGCTATTAGCGTTGTAAACTCCTAACCGGACTTTTCTTGCTACCCAAATTAAAATTTAAAAAACGAGCGCGATCACGCTATGTAAAACGCAGCGTGATCGTGCTGAAATTGATAACAAAAACCCGAGCGCAATCGCGCTACATAAAACCCAGCGTGATCATGCTGTGTGGAAAATAAAAAAAGTAGTCCAGAAACCATGCTAAAAACATGGAGCCTCGTATGGTTTTGGTTGCTGGCCGGTGCGCTCATGGAGGGCTAAACACTGGAAAAGGCATGACATATGCATGCCTTTCACTAATGAAATCAAGCGGATTTTAAAAGGCAAGCCCACAAACCAACAAAAGTGACAGGCGTGACATGGGTGTAGTTAAAAGCCCAAAGAGAGATTACAACAGGGATGGAGCGCTTGTTTGCTCGACCCTAAAAATGAGGTTTCCGAGTTACTTGAAGACCTGCTGTATAGATCTGAATAATACGTTTTGGAACTTTAATTATAAACTAATCTGGTGAAAATTAGTGTACACCGCGGTAGTTATATTAGTCTTGGAGGCCTAGCATTTGCATCTAGTTTGATTCATGTAACGTTTTTCCACTTCCAAAATATAGGTATTTATTTTATTAGGATTATTATTAGAATTATTATTATTACTTTTAGTCATGATATACACACTGAGTTAAGTAGCTTCTTGCAAAGTTGCTTCCACAAGCCCAGGAAATTAATGGTCAATTGATGTCAAATTCAGTGACATCACTTCCTGTGAGGTTTCATCTTATGCAACGTATACGGTGTAGCATGTTCCTATTCCGCCTCGGCTTCACAAATCATAGAACTGGCCCTGCCAGTTCCAATCAGTCAAGATGATGTGTGAGTGAAAGAAACAACACAATAAAATTCTTGCTGAGTGACATGACCAAATGGCAAAGAGCTCATAAAACGTTTATTTTATTTTATTTTATAAAAACAGATTTATTGGTTTTTATTGAATAACATAGAACCGAACCGGTCACAGTTGCACTCCACGGACTGAGCACTGCACAGGTGTAAAGCATGTAACAGGTTCATTTGGTCCGTAACCGCCATGGTGCTCCAGGTTGAGGCACCTGACCTCCAATGTCGAAGACCCACTTGCGGCTCCATCTCCCCAGGACCCCATCCATTTCACCCCACACCCTTCCGTGCTTAGCGGAGCAGCCCCTCACTTCATAGACAGGTTTCTCCTGGTGGGCGCACCAGTCAACCCCTCAGCGCCACTTTGCCAGCGCTGGAATTGTCTCTGTCTTCCAATTTGATGCAATGTCCCTCTTAGCCACCAAACAAGCCATCCCCACAAAGGCTCGATCAGCTCTGCTGGCTCCCACCCCTCAAGAACCCCCAAAAGGATTGGTAATGGGGCAGGCTCGATCTCCACCTGTAGGACTCTGGAAACTTCTGTCACCACTGCTAGCCAATAGGTTGTAATGTTTAGGCATGTCCATACCATGTGAAAAAAGTCTGCATTAGGGCCTGCACACCGGGGACAGTTTGCCTGAGGCCGAAGGCCCGCCCTATGTCGCCTGTCGGGAGAGAGGTATACCGTGTGGAGAAAGTAGGTCTGCACCACCCAGAGACGGGAAATCTTGGTCAGCATTCTCGGGGCCATCAAAGCGTCCCTCCAATCCTCATCCTCTATCGGACCCACCCACTGCCCCCATTGCTCTTGAAGCTTATCAAGTGGCTGCGCTGTGTTAGTGGTCAACATGGGGTATATATACGTGATACTCCCCCACAAGAACTGCTGCGCTATGGCCTCCATATCTTAGAACCAATGCCTAGGGATGTGATAGGGGAAGTTCTGGAGTAGATAAAGGAACCGGGAAAGCATCATCTTTATGTACAGCGCTATCTGACCGAGGATACTAAGGGGAAGAGACTTCCATCTCTGGATGTCCTCCCTGACTCGTCGGGTTAGGGGCTTAACATTGAAAGACCATGCCAACTCGGGCAGCAACGCAATTTGCACTCCCAGGTACTGGAAGCTATTGCGTCGGATTGGAATGGTGTTTTCCCAATCCTAGCAGTCCCTGGAGTGGCAGAGCGGAATTAAGAGAGATTTACTAGGGTTAACTATCAGGCCCGACGCCTCCGCAAATACCCCAGCAGCTGCAGCACCCTAGGTCCACCACTGGCTGGGTTGTCCAGGTACAAGAGTACATCATCTGCATATAACGCGATGCGGTCCTCCCTCCCAGTGGACCACCACCAACCATCAACCAGGGATCCTCCCATATTAGTTTCACAAGCAATTCCATTGCCAAAGCGAACAGAAACAGGGACACGGGGCATCCCTGGCGGGTTCCCCGACGGTTAGAAAACAGATCTGACAATGCCCCATTAACTTGCACCTGGGCCGTTGGATTAGAGTAAAGGAGTTCCACCAATGCACGGAACCATGGCCCGAACCCAGCCTTCACAAGCACTTGCTGAAGGTAGGACCAATCCACCGTATTGAATGCCTTTTCAAAGTCCAAGAGAAGGAGCGCCAGAGGAGAGGCTCAGAGGGCTCGTTTGGTCAGAGCCACGTGTAGTCGCCTAATGCTGTGCCTGGTACTTCTAGCGAGCATAAAACCACATTGGTCTGGGTGGATCACAGAAGAAAGCACCCTCCTCAACCTGGTGGGCAACACTGTAGAAAACATCTTAAGCTCAGTGTTGAGAAGTGATATGGGGCGGTACGCCGAGCACTCCCGCGAGGGGAGGCAAGTTTTGGGAATCACCACTATAGTGGTTTAATCTAAATCTGGGGGGAAACCTCCTGCCTTTTCAGCCTCCTCAAACATGGCTAGGAGGTGGGGGGCCAAGGCATCACGAAACTTGGCATAAGATTCCACCGGGAAACTGTTGGGGTTGGGTGTCTTGCCCGCAGTCAACTCAGATATAGCCGCTGCAACCTCCTCGAGGCCTATGGGCTCGTTGAGGTCTTGTCTTTCCACCACGGAAATTCTGGGAAGGGTCACCTCTTCCAACAAAGGGGCCTCACTCTTCACTTGGGGCCTGGGCTGCTCTTCCTAGAGTTTTTGATAATAGGTGGTGAAACTCTGTGCTATTTTACACGGTGTCCGTAAAATAATGCCCGAGTCGTCAACGACCTCTGGGACAACTGCCATCAGTCTAGTAGCAAGCCAGTGTAAGGACTTTCCATTTTTGTCCCCCCACCCGTACATGTGGGCTGTTGAGGCTCGCCACATTTGCTTTGCAGTCTCAAGTGTAATGTGTTTAATCACCTCTCGGACCAAGACTATCTGCCGCGTGACCCCTACACCTGCAGACCCGGCAAGCTGGCCCTCCAAGCGCACTGCCTTCGCCTCGATCGCCCATACCCTTTGATTACGTGTGCGTTCCCGCACCTGGAGGAGCTGCCTGGCGTGCCCCCTGAGGGTGGCCTTGCAGGCCCCCCAAATTGTACCTGGGGACGACACAGACCCCAGAATAAAAGTGAAAAAGTCAGAAAGCCGGTCTCCGAGGGACTGAACATACTCACTGTCCTGCAAGTACCAGGCATTAAGCCGCGACATCGGGACCTGGGCAGTGTCAACTCCATACAGCCGAAGACGGATCGGCGCGTGATCCAAGACCCCATGGTGGAGAATCTCCACTCCCAAGACTTGGGGCACATTAAGAGCTGGCACGAGAAAAAGATAAATTCTTGAGTGGGTGTGGTGTGCTGCCGACGTGTGAGCGTATTGTTGCAATTGGAGGTGTCAAACACGCCACACATCGCAGAGAACCAGGCCCTCCACCCGTCTACACAGTCCAGTCGCCCCGGTTACTTGGCTCGAAGACAGGGGCCCCGCGATATCAACTTCAGGGTCTATGACAAAATTAAAGTCTCCTCCCAATATAGTCAGCCCTGGGGGAAGTCCTGCCACCACGTCCCTGAGGGTCACAAGAAGTCGCTCCCGCACACCTAGAGGGCATTGACACTAAGGATATTGACCAGATGCCCCCGAGTAGGCCGGAAACCGCCACGTATCGTCCATGCAGATCCAACTGGGAGACTGCGACCACCATAGGTAGGGAAAGAAGCAACAGCACAGCCACACAACTCGAGCCCCTAGAGAATCCAGCGTGGTACATCCTGTTGTAGCCCCCCCTCATGAGCATGGGGCGTATAGTACCCAGCAACTGGGTCTCCTGGAGGTAAACCATGGACGGGGCAAAGCGACGGATGGTGGAGAAGACTGAGGACCATTAAATTTTTTCCAGGAGTCCATTTACATTCCAGGAGAGGACCCGTTTGGTTTGCTCTGGCACGGGTACAGACTCAGTTGTTCCATATGGAGTGTGCCTGTCCGAACGTCCCACTGTGACCAACTAATCAAGAACAGGAAAACATAACAGAAATTCAACCATAGACAACTATGAATAAACATTCCCTCAAGTCACCCCAACTGCCCCCTCCCCATACTTCCAATCCAGAAGCATCTGTCACCCAGAACTGTGAATACAGAGTGCCAACAGTGAGTGTGGAGTGGTGGACCCCGCCTTTGAAACGGAGTTCTGCAACACGGCTGTCCGCCGCCCTGCGCCCAATGTCAGGGGGCGCTGTCATCCATGCCCTCCCTACCAACACAAGGTTCAAGCAATCAGTCGCAAGAGAGCAGGGGGGATTGACTAAGGCGATCCCCCTCCAGAGTCGTAACCAGTCTCTCTCCATCAGGGCCTTCCAGTGCGCCCCCATCCCCAGATGGACCCGGGCTCGTCCGGCCATCCTCCGCCGATCTGCTGTGTAAGTCGCCCCCCCCCCACCCAGCAGGACTGAGCGCGCCTGCGTCTCCCTCAGGCCCCCAGGCAGCCACCAGGGACAGACGCTCGTCGGTCTTCCTCAGACCGGGGCAGGCCCACCGGACCATCTGATGTTCCTCGGGGAGCCAATCGCAGGCCGCCTCCGGTGAATCAAAAAAGAAGGATTTTCCGTCGAGGAGAACTTTGAGGCGTGCGAGGAAGAGGAGCATGTAGGTCAATTGCATTGCCCAGAGTTTCTGCTTGACCCCCTTATACGAGCGGCATCTAGCCTGCACCTCACGGGTATAGTCCGGGAAGATGAGGATCCTGTGATTGTCCCCGCAGAGGTCCAGGTGTGCCCTCGCCTCTCGAAGGATAATGTCTCTGTCTTTCAAGTTGAGGAACCGTGCAATCATCGGCTGCCGGAAGGCCGCCCAGAGGGGGCCGGGGCACCAAGGCCCTATGGGCAAGCTCGATGGCGAACCAGGGGGAGAGTCGCTGATCTGGGATCCATGACTTGATCCAACACTCCAAGAATTTGATCCCTCCGCTTCCTCCAGGAATCCCACGAAGCGCAAGTTGTTACAACTAGCGCGGTTCTCAGCATCCTCTGCTCTGTGGTGAAGCTCACTCATGCGAGTCTGCAGCTGGGCGACCTTGGCCTTGATGCCTGCAATCTCATCCTCCGCCTGGGAGACTCGTCATCGATTTCCTTAATTCAACCCACCACTGTCCATAGGTCTTGCCTCAACAGGCCCACATCATCTCGCACTTCACCAACTTTAGTCTCTACAGCCAACTGTGAGGATTGGATGTCCTGAAGGATTGTATTTACCCCTTCTGTTGCGATAGTGTCTGATGCCTGGTCACCCACCACACAAGGGGTCGTCGGCTTGGCAAATTGGTCAATGTGCTGCTGCGATGCTGGTGGCTGCTTACTTACTTTGTCTTCACCTATAACTGCTACTCGTCCGGGCGGCGCAGGTGCAACCGGGACCCCCTCCGAAGGCTCAGGCACCAAACATTATGCAGGAAAATCGTCATTGACACACCCTGGGCCCCTCAGGACCGCTTTCCAGTAGGCGACCGGGCCAGGCCGAGGGTGGCCGCAGCATCCCGGGGGCCTGGATCTATCCGGATGCACCCGAGCAATGGTATTGCACTTAGCTCATGCCCGGTCTGGGCACCAACGGTGGTTTCACCAAGGGTGGGCCCCCTCCTCGTCCGCTGCTGTCTGCCACTTTCTGCTCCTCTCAAAATAGGCCGCCTCGCCACGGGCCCGGCTGCCCGTCAGGCCCGCACACGTCACTCTTGGGCCACTGCGGTCTATGCATGGCCGCTGCATCTACAGGGGTGCCAACGGACCCCCCCCCCTTCCACAAAGACCATTGGCACCTCTCTCCGACTGTGCCACATCACGGCATCATCACCACACTCTGGTCTGGCTCCCCGCGGCCCCGGCCGGGGCTTCTACTCCCAGTACCAACTCGGGCGGGTCACCGGCTCCCACACCATCCGCCGGTCCCCCTCCAGCTGCCAGGCGGGCTGCTCGACCCCCGGTCAGGCACAAGCCCCCGCAGGCACAGGGGCCCAACTGCTGATGGCTGCTCCTCGCCCCTGGCCGCGGCACAGGCCTCCGCTTGCGGCCCGGCGGGGGGCAGGGTGCTCCCAGGTATGTCTGCCGCCTCACGCGGCTAGAAGCGCTAGTCCACGCCTGTGGCACCTCTCATCTCAGAGCCACCGTCACGAATACTACCAGTCTCCTCCAAAGGCCGCCGTGGCCCCGCTGAGGGCCCGCTCCACTCTGCGGGCCTCCGAGGCAGGCCACCGGTGCCGGCTCCAAACTGTTGAGCTCCGGGCAAGGCTTCAGTCTGAATCCGCAGGAGGTCCAGTCTCCCCTACCGCCTCAGCCGACTATCAGGCAGGTGGGGGGACAAGCTGGAACCAGATGAGCACCGGGACTGCCGGGCCTAGCAGGGCAGATGACGGAGGGGTCCGGGGCACTCTTAGAGTGCGACCGCCATCTTGACGCCCGTAGCCACGCCCCCCAGTACGTTTATTTAATGTAATAAAAATTGTACTTTTTATCATATGAATAACAGTGATTTAACTATTTATTGTTAATGATAATTATACTACTTGAACTAGCCTTCTAAACCCAAACATCTAAGAGCAAGGTCTGACTTGAAAATCAAAGCCTGTAAATGAGGCTCTTAACAAGTCAGGGAGTTTACATTAGGGTTTGGTTTGTGCGATTCGACTAGCATTGGTAAACGTTGTTATAAGAATTCCCCAACTAACCTTGAATTGTGCAGGGCCCAAAATACTGACAGAGACCTGTATTGGATAGAGGCTGTAATTTAAAGGACTCCAAGGGGTAAGACTGCACCACAGTTATGTTTTACTACACTGTAATGCAGTGATATGAGGCAGTACAAGAGAGAGGCTGCACTACAACTGGTTTATCTTTAAGAAATCTTGTGATGAAGCGTTTCTGCAAAGGAATGGGCTTTGTGAAAGGCTGTAGTACAGTGAGACTATATTGGAGTTAGGCTGTATTGTCCTGATGCTGTACTGGAGTGAAGTAGCATTTGAAAGAGAAGGGTTGCGCTTGAGTTAAATTGTACAGGAGTGAGGCTGTACATCAAAGACGTTCTGCTGGAATGACTTCTTAACTGGGAGTCTGTACTGGGGTGCTGTCGGACTAGAGAAAGGTTCTGCTGGATTCAGACTCAGGTGAGGGGGTATAAGTGAAGCTTTAATGGAGTGAGACAGTATTGTAAGCGGAACAATCTGGAAATAAGCTCTCCTGCCATGTGGCTGTTCTTCATTTTTCATCCTCAGTGGACGGGGTATGAGAAACAAGTTTCAACCTGTGCTTTTTAACATTTGAGCTAAAGAAGATATTTTGAAAACACCCTTCAGCTGTATTTCAGGACAGCGTAAAAAGACACTGATTTTTTTTCTTTTGGGAAGGTATGCTCAAAAGGTGAAAGGTGAAAGGCTGCTGGAGGGCAAACATATCCCGAGTGAAAACTGAGCTCTTGTTGTAACGAGGTCAAGCCCTGCCCATTTACAAGATAAAAAGGGTCTTGGTGAGCTCTTCCGTTAGAGGGGATTCACTCGCTCTCCTTCACGCTTCCCTCTGCTTCTTGCTTTTTCCCTTTTCTCCGTTTCAGTCCATTAGCACTGCAGCTCCAGAATGAGTTTTCAAGGCTTCAGTGCGCGATCTTTTGGTGGTCAGGGCTTCTCTGGCTCGAGCAGTCGAGTTGCTCGCTCTTCTGGAGCTGGTGGTGGTGCGCGGGGGATGAACAGCAGCATGAGCGTCCATCTAGGAGGCACCAGAAGCATTTCCTTTGGTGGAGGCACCAAAGCAAGCTCGGGGTCTAGCATGGGTGGGGGGAGCTTTGCTGCTATGTCAGGGGGTGGTGGATTCGGCAGTGGAGCCGGGTATGGTGGATTCGGTGGGGGCTCTGGTGGTGCTGGAGGCTTTGGTGGATTTGGTGGCCGATCTGGTGGTGGAGCAGGGTTTGGTGGTGGAGCAGGGTTTGGTGGTGGAGCTGGGTTTGGTGGGGGAGCAGGGTTTTCTGGGGGAGCACCAGCAAGAATCGAACCCGTTCACGTCGACCCAAACCTCTTGGTTCCTCTGGATTTTACCATTGACCCCAGCATTTCAGAGCAAAAAGTGCAGGAGCGGGAACAAATCAAGACTCTCAACAACAAATTTGCATCTTTCATTGACAAGGTAAGGCTTCCTTTTAACCCATATCTGATAAACTATTACTGTTTTACAGAACTTCATTTGGTATTGTTTGCATTCGTTGTATGGTTTTAGTTTAGTAATATTTCGAGACATTCCATTTTTTTTTGCTTCTATCATGTCAGGTACTGTTTTGTCTGCTGTCCATTCTTGAAGCCATAGCTGCGTAAGCCAGCACATATATTTTGGTTGTTGTTGATACTCCGTCTATATAAAACGCATGTGATCATTTTCAAACGTGTGCGTTGGGTCGCAGGTTCGATTCTTGGAGCAACAGAACAAGGTGCTGGAGACCAAATGGAGCCTCCTGCAGGAACAGGGAGGAGCGACGAGCGGATCCCGCAAGAGCAGCATCGAGCCCCTCTTCGAGGCTTATATCGGCAACCTGAGGCGGCAGCTGGAGGCACTGATCGGTGACAAGGGTCGCCTGGATGGGGAGCTGAGAAACATGCAGGGCATGGTGGAAGACTTCAAGAACAAGTAAGTGTGCCGCGCATTGGAGGCAGGCTACCCAGACACACGCAGAGGGCCCCGCATTGAACAGGTATCATAATTTTATTTCTTAAGCAACCTTTGTGAATAGTACAAAGTGGTAATTATTTGCGATGGGTGAAATGGTATGAGATGATATTTTGTAAATGTCTACATTATCGCATGTCAGTGGCATAAATACAATTTATGGAAGTGTAATGGAGTTACTATTGGCGTTTACCTTATGGTTACAAATCAATTAGACCATGCCATGTATTTTACTGCATGCCACCACCACAGCAATACAAATGGTTTGCAAACCAGCTAACAAATAAATATTTCTCGCTTTGTCAAAAAGGTGAATTAGATAAAATGAGGGCACTTGAGGGTTTTCTTTTAATGGAATTTTATGCAACTATATAATTTTATAATGTAGAACGTGCAGCAACGTGAAACGCAATACAGATAGATATTATAACTAGATGTATATGTACTGAGTAAGGGTAGCCCAGGTCAAGAGGGACAAGGCCGCACTAACGAATTGCCACAGAAAAACACATAATAAAAAAACGGCAATATGCATACACATGATCACTCCTGGTAATGAGAAAACACCAAGATGCCTGCAAAAGTGTGTGTGAACTGGGTGTGAAAGGGGACAGGACATTCTTGTTTAATGTCCAGGGCTGAATTAAGGACTGCACGGTAGAGAGGGCTGTGGGGCATGATGCCCTCTGTGAGGCATTGGTAAAGTTAGCTGAGGCAGGGACATAGCTTTATTAATGACATTGGAAAATTATATTTGGAAGAATGGAGTCAAGCACTGTCTCCTGTGAGGAACTAATAGAGCACATCGGGTGGAGCTGGCAGCTTTAGCCAGGAGCGCAATCCAGGATCATGCAGCCCTGCGGCTCAGGCAGGGCCCATCCCGGGTCCAACCCCTTCAAGGGGCCCCATTCTTCCGAAACTTAATGAACATATCTGAGACATGGGAGATTCGGGCTTCTCATCACATTCTGCAGGAGGGGACATCATTGTGTGTTACACCACCGACTTTAGTGCCTTCTGTGAGAGACTGATAAAATGGGAGAGTGACAGAGATTGTGTGTTTTTTAGAGAAATTTAAAATGACATTTTAGAATGGGAATTGAACTGTGATCGTGCCTGCTGTGAGGGCAGGTTGTTTTGAGTGAGGTAGAGAGTCACATTCCCTCCTGTGACAGAAGAATGTATTGAACGGAGTAGAGTCATGGTGCATTATAAGACAGATGGATATGTTGTGTGTGGTGGAGATTTATGTGCCTTTGATGAGGGTCGAGTGTGTGGGATGAGGTGAGGAGTCCTCAGGGCCGAACTGAGAACTTAAGACAGCCCTAGCAAAAATTATAAATTCAGCTCCCATGTGCAGACGTGCTATTGCAGACTAGAACCAAAGCAACTCTTTCAAGTTGCCATCGGGATTGCGTAAGGTGCACCACCACTCCTAGAGGCTGAAACCAGCCTCCAAGTGTCAAAACCAACTTCCTGGGGCTCCAGCCTCTTGGGGATTGCCCACTTCTAAGCTGGCCAGTCCGGCCTTGGGAGTCATGTTGAATTCCACAATGGAAGGGAGTGATGGGCGAACTGGTGCTTATCTGTTAGGTACGGTACAATAGGTGAGTTGGACAGTCATGAATAGAGCGTTTTGTGAGAGAGGGATGTGCTGGGTGCAGTGAAATCATGCTGCCTTGTGTGAAGAGGGCATGTGTTGTGTGAGATGACACATTATAGCACCTTCTGCGAGAGATATGTACATTCTGTTACACAGATGTGTGCTAAGGCTTTCAGGCAGAAATGTGGCCCATCTGGACCAATATTGAACACCCTTGCAGTAGAGTATGTGGATACCCCATATTTGCGGTGGGTGAAACCGTAGATGAGGGAAAGGAAGAGAGCACGTTATTCGTTATCTTCATTATGGAGAAGATGACTTATTTAGGACAGCTTTGGTTTAAGTTAGGCGAGATGAAATGCATATTTCACATAAAAGGGCATTGAAGGGACGTGTGCTTAATAGATGAAAGAATCCGAAAGGAGAGTCCGAGAACAGAGCGCATGAACAGTTTTGGCAAGGGCACATACATCCACTTAGAAGTTCATTGTATTGTTTTAGCTCAGTAATTAAAGGTGTTTATGAGAGATTTTGCAGTTTTACTGGAAGATGGCAGTGAGTTACCAGATGTTGAGTAGTTTGAATCGTGCTGCTGTGGCCATGATATGGGTTAATAATTCCAATGGCATGCTAGAAATAGAGAGCCAAGGTCCTAGCAGAGAGGGAAGTGGTAAGGATATCCGGAGTAAGGGCATATTGGCAGCACGGGTAGGAGTTTAAACATTCTATCTTCATTGTTTAGGAGTTGTGCGTAGGATGGTATCATATAGTGACCCATGTCTTAATGACAGTTAGAGAGTCAGGTTAGGGACTGAGCGGCCAGGGCAGGGAAGGTGAAAAACGTTTGAGTGTCATCAGCATGGAGGTAGTAGGAGAAACTGAAAATGATTATGTCATCAAGGAATTTGGAAAAGAGGGGAAAGAGTAGTGGAAACCAGGACAGTGTCTTGGGGAAGGTCGACCAGAAGGGACAGGGACAAAGAAATCGAGGCGCAACAGATGACAGAGATTGATCAGAATGAAAGATATGAGGGGAGCCGTTGACGTTAGGTCCCACAGTAGCTAATGGTGTAACAATTAGCAACATAGTGGTGTGATTAGTAGTGTCAAGGGCACTGGAGATGGTGAGGAGTGTAAATATAGATGAAGTGCCTTGTGACTGACAGATGTATCGACACTTCTGTGAGAAGAGTTTCAGTGGGGTTCGCAAAAGCCTCATTAGAGGAGTGCAGTGCGGCTCAAAGGAGAGATTGGATGTTAGCTGTTTACATTCTAGTCAGTCAAAAAATATAGAAAGGGGTAATTACGAGTCCATTAGACGGACGGAAAGTTTAATCTGTAGAGTTTTGAGTAGTGGTATGAGAGGGAATGTTTAGACGGCCCGGATACAATTGAGGAGCCTTTGGAGGAGAACAAGGGGTGTAATAATTTGTTGCAGAATGTGTTAGAAGGGACAGACACGATATTTATAGATGTAGTGGTGGGGAAGACCTCAGAAGAGATTGTGGGATGAAGTAAATCAGCTGAGAGATGTGGCTTGTCGAAACGGGGGATACAGAGAAAAGTTTGTAAGAGTGTTCCTGATTTCGGTGGAAAATAAGGAATTTACGGTATTGAGAAAAGCTGACAGGGTTATTGTGCCATGTGAACAAGGTCATTACACAAGAGGGAGCAAAACTGTAGAAAATGATTGTACGCTTTGTGGTCAGGGTGTGCAAGGTGATGGGAGAAAAAGGAAAAGGAGAGTTGAGGCAGATAGTATCGCAAAAGGTACATTTGAAAGCAGTCTATTCCAATAACGTTGGTCAGGGCTACTTCATGAAGGACACTGAAGGTTCCCTTTTCAGTAGTTAGTTGCAAAAGTATTTTCAAACAGTGCCTTTGTAATCACATTTAGCTAGTACCATTGGTCAAAACTTAGTAGAATTTAAATATTTTGATGCAAGCTCTTATATAGTAACAGATTTACATACACGCTACCTTTTCTCCCATAAAACAGATATGAAGAAGAAATTAACAGGCGCACAGTTGCAGAAAATGACTTTGTGGTGCTTAAAAAGGTAAGAACCTGGGTTTGATACCCTGTTTAAATGTACCATTTTGTAATTGTAGACCCAACCTACCTATGATAGAGTTAAATGTAAAGAATTGAGACCTATAGGACAAACACTGCTATGGTTTAGTCAACGCTAGCTTAAAACAATCTATCAATGTTTAAATATCTGATCAATTTTCAGGACGTGGATGCTGCGTACATGAATAAGGTGGAACTTGAGGCCAAGGTTGATGCATTAACTGATGAGATCGACTTCCTGAGAAGTCTTTATGAGACGGTAATTATAATATTATTGTGTTTATAAAGGCTTTGGTGCCCATTGCAGGACACAGCTTTTTTTACATTCTCTGATGGTATCACTGGATTTCATTGTGCTCTCCCCAGGGTGTTAATAGTGGTAAATACTCTTTTGTGAGCATGTTCCATCCTTTTAATTTCCCAGACTTCACTTAGGAGCCAGGGCTGAAGCTAAAGATGCACAATGAGGGAGAATCGTGATCCTAAACTGGTAACAAGTAATTGCATATGAGCAATAAGTCTATCAGTCTCCAGTATCTCAATCACACCCAGCAAAGCCAGACCAACAAGTCCTCCGTCCCTCTTTATTTCTTGTCCCTAGAATACAGGTAAGCAAGAATGTTAAAGCCAGCTTTCTAAGCTTTGTGATGGGCCATTTCAATCCCAGCATTCTATGCAAGATGCTATTTAAGCGTTATTGTCCGCATCTCTATGCAATAATGGCTGTTCTTCACCCTCATTATAATTATGAGGTGAATGTAACTAACAATCACTAGTTCCCTGCCAATGAGGGTAACAAGAATATTAGGAACCCCCTCCACCGAGTGGTGAAGGTACATCACCATGTTTGAAGGGAGAAAAGGAGCAGCATAGCTTTGGCTCCCTTTCTCTTTAGGTGGCTTCTGCCTACTGAGACAGCAGAAGCATCTTTCTCCAAAAGCCAGTCTCTCTATTGCACTTTGTCAGTCCCTCTTGTTCAGTGCTCAATTTGTAAATAAAGACATGCCGGTGCCCAAAGCCCTCCTCTTAAACACGCTGCTGCTGCAATTAAATGTGGGAACACAGAGTACTGAGACAGCGCAATCCTGAAGCCATCTCGGTCCTCTTCAATCCATAATAAACACCCCCTGCCCTTCAGCTCACTCTAGCAGCTTTCAACTTTCTCCTTTTGTGGCACTTTTCGTTTTTCCTTTCCTCCGCCTTTCCTATGTGTGTCTTTTGCTCCCAGCAAATGCTTGAGGCAGAAGAATAAGCCCCGGCCCTCAAAAATAACCGGAAACATCAAGCACAAATTAAGCACTGCTCTCGTTCCTTTACTAAAGGGAATGCAAGTCCAAGTGCATATGGGAAAAATTTAACATGTCAGCTTGCCTATTTTTAGGTCTCGGCTAGACAGCGCCTGCGCACTCTCTCTAAGACTATTGTAAACTTACAGTGGTCTTAGAGCCCACCTGTTGCTTACTATTTGTCGGCTTGTGTGGCACTTGTCTTTACAATTTTGTAATTAGTCAATTCAGGCCTAGCATCATTTCCATTCCTGTCTGTGGAGCAGGGACCAAGCACTGATTGATTCAACTTAATCAGTGCCAGTCCACTGCTTTCGTTGTGATTGAGGGACTTCCTTTTAACTTCTAGGGCCCTGAAAAAAGAAGATGTGTGACTGGCAAAAACATGCCCAGCTGGACAAACAAAATCTCACTTTACCCTCATGTATTGTTTTTGCTTGTGGGCACAGCTCTCAAAAGATGACGATTATCTTGTTCTAAATATTACAAAGCAACATTGTTTCTTTCTTATGTGTAATTCCTGAAATTATGCTTTAACACATAATTGTGCAGTACACCCCAATTCACCCCACTCCAATCCAAGCTTCCACTTTCCAATCCATGTCACCTCACCCACACTAATCCACCCCACTCAATCCAATTCAGTACACTTAATTCAAACAACCCCAGGCTAATCCAATTCACCCCAGACCAATCAAGTTCACCCCACTCCAATCCAAAACACTCCCCCCAATCAGCTCCAATCCTCCACAGTCCAATCCTCCCAAATCACCCCACTCGAATCTGCCCCATCTGCCCAACTCCAATCTACCTCACTCCAATCCAAAACACTCTGCACCACTCCAATCCAAAACAATCTGCCCCATTTGAAGCAAACAATCTATCTGTCCCACACCAATCCAAAACAATCTGCCACACACCAATCTAAAACAATTTTTCCCACTCCAATGTAAAACAATCTGCCCCACTCTGATCTTAAGCAGTCTTCCCCACTCCAATCCGAAACAATCTGCCGCACTTGAAACCAAAACATTCTTCCCCACTCCAATCTTAAATAATCAGCCCCACTCAAAGCCAAAACAATCTGCCCCACCCAATAAAAACAATGTGCACCTCTCCAATCCAAAACAAACTGCCCCACTCCAATTCAAAATAATCTGTCCCACATCAATCAGCCCCTCTCCAATCCAAAACAATCTGCCCCATTCTAAGTCAAAACAATCTGCCCACTTCAATCCAAAACAATATGCCCCACTCCAGTTCAAAACAATCTACCCTACTCCAATCCAGAACAATCTGGCCCAGTCCAATCTGTCCGATTCCAAAACAATCTGCCCCACTCCAGTCTGTCCCACTCCAATCTAAAACAATATTCCCCACTCCAGTCAGCCCCACTCCAGTCTGCCCCACTACAGTCCAAAACAATCTGCCTCCACTCTAATCTGTCCAACTCCAATCCATTCCACCCAGTCTAATCCACCCTCACCAATCCAAAACAAACTGCCCCACTCCAATTCAAAATAATCTGTCCCACATCAATCAGCCCTACTCCAATCCAAAACAAACTGCCCCACTCTAACTCAAAACAATCTGCCCACTTCAATCCAAAACAATATGCCCCACTCCAGTCGGCCCCACTCCTGTCTGCCCCACTCCAATCCAAAACAATCTGCCCCACTTCAATCTGTCCCACTCCAATCTGCCTCGCTCCAATCCATAACGCTCTGCCCACTCCACTCTGCCCCACTCCAGTCCACAGTAATCCGCCCCACTCCCCACTCCAATTCAATCCACCCCACTCTAATCCACCTCACTCCAATATGCCCCACTTCAAACCAAAACAATGTTCCCAACAACAATCTGCTTCACTCCAGTCTCACCAACTGGAATCCAAAACAACCTGCCTTACTCCAATCAGTCGACTCCAATATGCCAAACTTCAGTCAGTCCTCCAATCCACCCACTCCGATCCACCTCAGTTCAATCAACCCAACTTTAATCTAATCCACCTCACCCCAATGCAATATGCCACACTCTACCCCAATCCAATCCACTCCACTACAAACCAGTCCACCACAATCCACCCCACTCCAATCCAAAACAATCTGCCCCACTCTAATCTGTCCAACTCCAATCCATTCCACCCAATCCAATCCACCCCATCCAATCCATCCCCCCTAATTCACCCCATTCCACTTTACCCCACTCCACTTCAATCCAATCTACTCAAATCCACCCCACTTTATCCCAGCCCAATCCACCCCACCCCAGTTAATCGGCCCCACTCCAGTCCACTAAATCCTATCCACCCAACTTCAATCCATTCGATCCACCCCATGCCAATTCACCTCACTCCAAACTAGCCCACTCCAGTCCAATCCACCGCACCCCAATCTAATTAACCCCACCCTATTTTATCACTCCAATTTAATCCATCCACTCCAAAATAATCTAGTTCTCCCACTTCACTCCACCCCAATCCACCTCACTCTATTTCAATCCACCCCAGTCCACGAAATCCACCCACTGTGCCCCAATCCAATCCATCTCACTCTACTCCAATCCAACCTACTACCTCAATGCATTCCATCTCACTCCACCCTATTCCACCGCACTCCACTTCCCTCTATACAACTCCAACACTGAACTTTACAACCCGCTGCCACTGACCCACTCAATTCTACTCCCCTCTACTCAACTCTACTACATCTACTCCCCTATTCCACTCTACAAAACTGTACACCAACAAATCCACTCTACGACATTACTCCCCCACTCCACTCTACGACAGTCCACACCACTTTTAGACATGCTGACCAGGATCCATACTGGTGTACAGCACAGCAAAAACAAACTGCTAAGCCAATAACTCTTGTATAGGCCAGACCTTTTGGCTTTGCTAATGCTTGTTTTCACTTTAAAAACGTTGTCAGCGCTTTCTTTCACCTTTACAGAGAGGGACCACACAATCGTCAGATACCACCTTCTAGAAGCGTGTGTGTCACTAGTCAGAAGCCATTTCTCCCTTCCCAGAGCACCAGAATATTAATAAAAAAGTAAGTGGGTGGCGAGCCATCAGCCCAGGATTGCACCATGAGCGGGCCTACATCTCTAGTTCTCGTCCACAAAGGGAGCATTCCGATTGGCTAGCCAGCTACCCTACTATAAACCACGGGCTAATTGTTTTTCCTTTCACATTAGTGAGCCAATTATCTAAACTAAAGAAGCGATCACCACACTCAACAGAGCTGTTAAGTTTTTCCAGCATCACATTTTATGTTAAGTCCTTCACATAAGGTTAAATCCATAAATGCATAGGCCAACCTTGCAATACATTCAGTCCTGTTGTAGGAGAAATCAGTCTCATAAAAAGGCTTCTCGAAAATGTTAATGTCTAGATGAAGGTTTCAAATGTTCCAATTAATTTGCCAAAGACTAAACGTTCAGAATATTTGTGAAGACACCGTATTTTAATGTCACATTGAGGCAATTGTTTATTGGTGAGAGAGTCAATAATGACAATTCACATCCAAGAATGCAACAGAGGCTCACCTTCTAATGAGACACTAACAAAAATACACTGCCAAATGAGGCAGTAATTGTCTACTCTCGATGGTATATTCACACACATCATTGAATTTAATTATGCCATGTAGGTGCTTATGACCATTTTAATTTCTAATGTGATATCAGTACGTTTTTTCCATGTAACCAAATGCATATTTAGATGCTCTAATAATCATATTCATAGTGTATTGCTCTGGCAAACAAGCCGTAATTTTAATTTCAGTTTAGAGATTAACCATAGAGTTTTAAGGGAAATATTTGTACATCTCTGATGCGATCTTCAAATGATTCAAGGGACTAACTCAGTGAAAGAGCGTTTTAAATGTGAAGATGATTTTAAAGCATTTACTGCACCAAAGCTGATTAGAAAGTGGTTAGACTGAACTATAATGGGGAGGGTTAAGACTCACGGCTTATGTGTTGCTTGATTTACAGGAACTCGCTCAGGTGCAGAGTTCGATTGCAGACACTTCAGTCATTCTCTCAATGGACAACAATCGTGCCCTGGATCTCAACAGCATCATTGCCGAAGTCAAGGCTCAGTATGAAGAGATTGCAGAAAGGAGTAAAGCAGAGGCCGAAAAAGGATTTCAACTTAGGGTGAGCGCTGCAAAGCTGAGTGTGCTTTCATTCGAATCGCAGAAAAGGATATTAGTGCTCACTTATATTTCCAACTCCTAATTAGAAAAAGGCCTTTTTGGTCAATGGATTCATATTGCAGTGCGATTGTCTGAGGGTACTTCTGGAATCAACTTATCTCCAAATATATTAACATGAAAACAGGAAATGCAGAAACTTTTAGTGTATGTCCCACATCATGTCCTGAGGTAGTAAAGAATTTAAACAGCACATGCCATCGTCAGAGAAAATAGGGTTTTCGAAAATTTGACTATGAGCCTTAGTTGAGATAACTGAATGAAAATCAAACAGACTAGGATCTTGCTAACAAACCAATTACTGGAGAATCAAACAGCAGCTTTCAGTCGATGGGCATCACAGATTCCCATTCCTTCCAAACAGTAGCTTTCTATCTATAACCCCCACGTACTGTCATATCTATAAATGGGTTCACTTTACTATTAAGTAGTAGGATTCCTGTGACTGGGTACCACACATTTACTTCCTTTCTAACTTAGCCAATACTGGAACAGTATAAAACAGGACCCACGTTTGCTGACACTACACCAGGTTTGCGTCACAAAAGTGATGCACACCAGTGTAAAGTGTTCAATTGGGTTTTGATTTCCAGCACACTGAAACGTAGCTCTAGCGCAGGGCAAAATAGTGCTTTGCACCTCTTTACTTCAAGGGGGCATACTTTGGGTGATACACGGGTGTTCACATACTGCCCCCATTGTTTCTTTTGTAAGCCCTGTCTACTAAAATGTTAGACAGTGATTTGCTCCAAAAATGTACACCTCTTTGAGGCAGGCTTATCACTGGAGAAATGCTTTCCTTTTTTCAAACTTTTCCAACGTTGCATGAGCGCTGTACTGGCCTTTATATTTATCTTGTGAAATATATGTATTTGTGATGCACTGAAGAAAGCATGCCTTGGGGGTACAAATGCAGTTTTATATCTATTGATCTTTGAGGTTAGGTATCATGTTTTATTGTTATTAATACTGCTCTGGAGAACCCACATGAGTGAGTTCTGCACATAGACAGCAAATTAATCAGATTTCACTGATCAACTCATGTTCGAACCTAATGATAAAGGCCGAGAAGTTATTACCCAGAGACCACATCTCCGTCAATGCTACCATCACAATGTACTTAAAGGCCTCCCTGGAGCTAATACATGTGACATGTTCATTCACAGTTTTCTGCAGGAGTGATTTTGACTAACTTGTCTTGTTATTTTAGTACGATGAGCTGCAGAAGAGTGTCGGCACACAAGGAGACACTCTTAAAAGCACCAAAAATGAGATCTCAGAACTAAACCGCATGATCCAGAGACTGAAGTCCGAGATAGAAAATGTCAAAAAACAGGTATTTAGCCAGAATTTTAGTTATTTCAGGGAGTAATAAAATTCATGATGATTTGACCAATTAAAGTTAAAAAGTATCAGTAGAAGAATGTTTCATATTTGGTGAATTATTGCAATATACCATGGGCTGTGGCTTCAGTTCCAGCAGTTTCTATTGTTTTATTAAAAATGCACAATTTCCACTACCAAGTGGTGCACACTTGTATCACTGGAAAGTCTTAAATGATATTTCGTATCATCTTATCACGATTACCTGAAACTGCACAGAATTAAACAAGACAATGCCAAGCATGCCCACTAAAAGCACCATCCCATATTCATTTTCAGTGTGCCAATCTTCAGACCTCCATCGCAGAGGCCGAGGAGAAGGGTGAACTTGCCCTGAGCGATGCCAGATTGAAACTAAGTGAACTGGAAGCTGCCTTGCAGAAGGCAAAAGAGGACATGGCGCGTCAGCTGAGAGAGTACCAGGAGCTGATGAGCATCAAGTTGGCTCTGGACATTGAGATTGCCACCTACAGGACCCTGCTGGAAGGAGAGGAGGGCAGGTCGGTGTTGTATACTTTAAATAGGTAGTGGGTGCAAAGAGTAATTATGAACCAACTGCACCATGTTTAATTGTTTCATATAAAAGTCACTTCAGCTTCTTTTTAAAGAGATTTGTATTTTTGGTTTTAAATGGTGAGCTATTTCAGTATTTCGTTGTCAGACAAACCTTTCAAACCCAAACAGCTAAATTATGAATGTTACAGGTACTCCCCCATATTTATTCCATGTCCAAGAAGGGCAAGACAATATTTATTTCAGACATGATTGATTTCACCCTGGTGCAAACTCCCGCAGGTCAGGAGATGGCCAGTGTGGTCTCATTTCCACTATGAGTTTCCCACTTGCCCAGCGGGAAACGTACAACAACATTGACGCCAGCTTGCAATACGGCCAGCAACAACTCTGTTGTGCTTCGGGTGCACCAGCACTCGTCGCACAAATCACTGTCTGCAAAGCAGACGGGGCTGGCCTGGGGGGGCACTGCACTACCCATGCCAAGTGCATGGCATGGGCAGGGGCCCCCTGGGGGCCCCCGGCACCCTGTCTCCGCCAGCATTTACATGGTGGTGAAACTGCCATGTAAATGCTGGCAGAGAGAGGGGTCCTAATCCCTAGGCCAGTGCTGGTTGCAGCGCTGCCCTAGCGGATTGGGAACGCTGGCACTACCAGGCTGTCAGGCGGCCAGAAAGTGGCGGTGCCGGCAGTCCAACAGTGGCACTTTCACCACGGTTGTAATGTCGCAGTCAGACCGCCGCCAGGTCAGACCGCTGCTTTGGTGGTTGTCCTACCGCGACAATGACCCTGATAAAATTAGGCCCTTAGTGATCACTGTTTGGCTGCATTTTCAACAATTCTTTGGTTTAATCAAGGGTTTGTGGGTGTCTAATAGCAGTACATACCATATAAAAAAAATAAGGAAGAGCACTAGGATCCAAATAAGCTGATCACAAGGTGGTGTGGAATGTCAAAGTCAAGTCACGCATGTTCCATGTACAATATTCCAATACAGACAACAAATCTCTGTTAACATAACATAGCGTAATGTAACCTAACATAATATAACATAACAAACAACAGTCGGTTTCAATCCATATTTATATTTATGGCCCATGCTTTTAGCCTTCTGCATTAGGTCTCCCGTGGTTACTCGGCCAGGTACAAATCTTGAATCAAATATATCTGAAATAATCCTCCATTGTTTATAATTTTCGTACCAACATTGTGCATACAAATTCCAGTCTCATGGACAGAACGCATCACGTTGACTGATATTTAAGTTGCAGTAGGATAAATAACAGTCCCTTCATATTGCCGAGCTGGCTGACTAAGAAAAGTTGCGAAGGAAAGTATGGGACTCTTGCTTTATGTCAGGGGTCTTCAAACTGGGGGGTGGCCCCCCTAGGGGGACCTTAAGTGATCCCCGGGGGGGGGGGGGTCTCCAGGCTCTGGCCAAAAGAAAGATTATGCAGATAATAGGGCTTTGTTTTAAGCAGAAACATGTTTATTACATTTGTAAAAAGGTAACCGAACTTAACTACAATGTCTGAATAAGTCCAGAAGTATTTAAACATTGCCAACGTAATAGAATGGTTATGAAAAATTCAGAGGTGGGGCCTGATGATTTATTTTTTCCCACTGGGGGGGCACAGCATTGACAAGTTTGAATACCACTGCTTTATGTGTGTTTAGCTCACTTTTCTTACATGTTATATGTTTCCTTACAGAATGGATGGTGCAATTGCCAGTACATGCACTATGAGTAAGTAGTCAAAATAATCCATTGATTTAAAAAATATATATTATTTGCAGTAATGGAGTATACAATCAAGTATAACAAAATCTATGTCTCCCAGGTGAGAACGTCCTAAACAGAAGTTGGACTCTTGCCTGATTTCATCAGGTGCATTACCTGGAGATTTATTCTAAGACGCAATAGAACAAACCAGCCGCAGTCAAAATGCAGAAAAGCATTTTAAAATTACCCATCATTAATTCTTTTACCTGTTATCTAAAGATGTGCCAGAATTTCAAGTTGTTCAGAGTTTATTGCACTCAGTAATTACAGGTGCGATAAAGTCTGCGTTCCCCACACATTTTAGCAGATGAAACCTACTGAAATATAACGGGAACAATTCCCAGTATTTGCCAGAGCATGTGGATTTTTGTGCCCTATGTGCCAAAATCCGCATGCTGTTTTCCGTTTACTTGGAACAGGTAGAATTTATTGCATCACAATCATTCAGAATCTTAGGGATTCGGACTTTATCAGGTGCAATAAAGTAGGAGCTCTCCTCCGAGGAACTCATATGAGGCCCAAAAAGAATTTGAAATTGCTGGTCTTTAGCATGTTCTTAAAGTAATCTTCCAGCAAGGCACAATGATTGAAAGTACAACGAATTAATAAATATGTTTCGTCGTGTCACCACTTCTACTTAATGCTAAAAAACTCACACTTACAATTGACGCAGATACATGGAAACTGAGGTCCAGATGTTCAATCTCCCGGTTTGCATTTCTTAAATAGCAAATTTTTAAGAAATCGCTATTTAAGAAATGCAAAATGGGATGTATGAAATTGTGAGTCGGTAATAGCGATATCTTAAAATTCGCAATGGTTTTGCATTACCTAATTTGCGAATTCCAGTTAGGAATTCGCAAATTAAGTAATGCAAACCTCGGGATGCTGGGGGCCTAAGGCCTCCTTTGGTGCACCCCAAAAAAATACTTGTGGACATGTGAAGGCACGTGTGCGCTACATGTCATTTTTAAAAATGCATTTAGAATATATTTTTTAAAAGTGCACATGCTTACCACCAACTTGAATTTGGTGGTCATTGCATTTCCTAAATGCCCAATTTGCATTTAGGAAATGCTTGATACATGTGCTTTGGAAATCGAAGATAGGAATTCCCTATTTGCGATTTCCTATTTAGAGAATCGCAATTTGCGATTCTCTAAATGGAGTCGCAATTTCAGTGAATCACTATTTTAGTGATTCCCTGAAATTGCACTGCGAATCTTGGAAGGCATTTTTGCATTCGCAAATGGCTGAAATTTGCGATTTGCACCGTTTGCGAATGCAAAAATGTTTGATACAACTGGCCCTAAGTGTGTGTGTAAGCTTCTTCATCAAAACAAACAATTCTAATTAAATGTGGGATCTTGTCTTCCTCTATTTCTTACAGCTATGGTTAGTGGCAGTGCAAGTGGAGGTGGTTCTGGATATGGCTCCGGCTCAGGGAGCGGAAGCTTTGGAGCAGGAGGTGGTTTTGGAGGTGGACACGGACAAGCCTTTGGAGTGGGAAGTGGTTTTGGAGGCGGGCAATCACAAAGCTTTGGAGCAGGAGGTGGTTTTGGAGGGATTCAAATGTCTGGAGGAGGAGTGAGTGGTTACTCTCGAAGCCTTCAAACAGCCCGTCGCTAGACCTCTTTTCTTCAACACAGAAATCAACACCCTCAGACAGAATCTCCAATGATAGACAATACTGTATTGTTCAATGTCAAGCAATGTCCATATTTCATTTCAAGATTGCTTTGATATATCATTGCTGTTAGAACATCTGGTTCAAGACATAGCTAAAGGGTTTGCCACAAGCCCATTGACATGTTACAGTTTATACATTCTATGTTATGTATAAACCTTCTCAGAGTTTACCTACCACCATGAGTGTATGAGAAGAGAAGCATTCATCTCAGGGGGGCATTAATCATTTGCTAATATGAGATGACCAGAGAAGTAATCATGTTCTTTAAGTGAACTACACATGGATTCTGTTACAAATCAGAAGCCAGTTTAGAAATGTAAAGTATTTCATTCCAAAGACTAAACCAATTATGTTTTTTACACCTGAATGTTTTACTGTGGGTGTTGTGGTAAAGACTGTCACTCTGTTAAGGCAGTACTACGCACCTGAAGTTTAATGAAGAGTAGGTGACTCATAAATAAAGCTGCCTCAAGTACTGAATAAAGGTTCACAGGTGATTTTTACAGATGAAATATTTTAATTATGTGGCGTGGAGTTACCTTCATCCAATAAATTCCATCTGTACAACATACTCCGTGTTCGTTATGCTATTTCCATTATTTGCAACGTGTGGTTAGCTGAGTGATTTGATTATGATCAATCCATGACTACCTTATGAATGGACCCTTTTCAGTTCTTAAGCAGAAAGGCAGTCATCTTATAAATACGTCTTTATTGGACAAGGAAGAGACTACTCTTTAGGTCCCTCGTTGCTTAGTATTAAAAGTAATGTCCTTTCCAACCTACAAAGTGATAAAAACTAAAAGTGATGTAATACACTTAAATTGGAGGGAAGCACACTTTTAATTGAATGAAGAACTGGAGTTACGTATTTAAAAATGCTGAAGATAAAACTCAAGATGAAGCCATAAACGTATCATATTTCAAAGTATTTCACACAGGTGAGAACACCTGGTTCTAAACCTCTTTTATATCACATGTAAAAATACTAAACCCGTTTTACAGAAACTCTATGTGAGATATATGAGCAAAGTGATATAGTAATAATGGTCCAACTACAGCCAATTGAGTGACTTACACGGATAATGGACCTCGAAGCACGTGTGGAATAGTGTTCATTTATTTGAAGCATTTGTCTAAAGGTGGCCAAAAAATGGTCTGTTTACAAAGAAACTGAAATGATTAAAATGCATAATGAAAACAATAAAACAAATATTGTGTTCTCGTCCGTTATGCAAGGATCTAATCTGCCTGCTTTTGTTGCTTGCCTGAATGGCAACGAGCAATATTCAAACTGGTGCTTAGTCAGAACTCTGGGCACACCTCTACAGTCTCTAGACTGTATGAAAAACACATATGTGGGGTCTGCACCCTTCTAGTTTGAGTCGGGTGTTCTAAATTCGATTCTGAATCCTTAAGTGCACGGCACAGCCAGTGCTTGACAGGCTTTCTCGTGGCATGTTACCCATCTATGCCAAGTCAATAATAATCTCAGCACAGCATATCTGATTCTGATTCCTCATAGCTAAAGGTACCTGTTTAGCCAGAAATGGCCATATAACCATCTACTTTCTACAAAAGTGCTTCATCAAAGCTGCACCAAATTTCTCAGGCCCATGCATAACTCAGTGCTACAGTATAGGTTTTTGTCTTTACATATTTTGGACTTACATTCATGGTCCCAAGTCCGAAAATGCAAAGACCTAGAACCTTGGTAGGATTACTGCATACCATAGTGGTTTTGAGGAGCACTGAACATAATGCGAGGTACTGATGGATTCATTAGTGGTTAATGCAGTCACCAGATTTAAAAAAAACAAAAACAAAAACTCCACATATATAGATGTAGGGTCTAGGTGATCCAGAGGCCAATAGACTTTTTTTTCCATGATAACCCCTCAGGGCACCTTCTATCCTATCTACTCCTGGCAGCGTGACTTTGTGTGGCACAGTTGTGGAAACAGACTCTCCCTCCTTCTATAAATATGTGGTGAGGGAAGGTCCCGTCCATCTATGCCATGAAAAAAGTCAATGCTATCATCCAAGGTAGTGTGGCCAAATTTGATGTTATTTGATGCCCCTTTACCACCCATATCAAGTGAGTACAAACGTCAGGAGGTCTCCATATAACTATGTCTAAAACATTGCCCACCTCTGAAATCCACATTGTGTCTTCTTCTGAACCAGATGATGGTTCTGTTAAAATGTGATCATTAAGTGAGGGATCAGGGTGGGAGTTGTTTTGGAAACTGTTTTCCCACAGTATACCAGTGTATGTGACTTGTTCTTCCTATGAGTGTATGTATGAGTAAGAATTGGAGGGTGTGGCCATCCACACTGATATAGCATGCCCCCCCTGCAACCTCCACCATTGTGAAACCTGAATATCCAACTGCAACGGACGGACCTGGACGAAGCAGATAGTTCCTACTGAATCACAAAGGGCCTGTGCTTACTCCTTACCCCACTCTCCCAGACCGGGGACACCCTTATGGCCATACCGAGAGGCAATTGATGAGACTAACCTTTTGGGAGGGTATAGGGGCCTGTACACAGCCTGCTCGCTGTGAGCCCTGCCACATGTAGAGATCCTAGCGATGTGGGGACAACTTTGTAGCATAACATGGCCCTAGGTTGCCTACTGCCTCGAAACTTGAGTGGTAAGTAGATGCAATTAGGAGAAGCCGCCCACTATGAGTCCTGATCAACAGACAAAAACTCGAGACTACATCTGCCTTGCTACCGGGTTGTGGCAGGGGCAAGATGGGTCTCATATCACAGGCATACCAGATAGCGACCCCACTGCAAGAGGAGACCATACTGGGACCTTCCAGATGAGACCTCCACCATCACAAGACCAGCAAAACTGACTGCCTGAACAAACACAAGAGATTCCCCACAAGTACAATTACCCCTCAACATTTTCCATACACAGTACTTCAACATCTGTGGGACTGATTGTGCCTCCTCACTTACAGTGGAGTTTAGGGGCTGGTGGGTTCCATAATACAGGATTCCGAAACTATACTGTGGAGGGCAAAGGATGGGCTGCAGAGGCGGATGGGAGCCCCCACCACAAAATAGGGCTGCGTCAGGGCCACGAGCAATATGGTAGATGCTTCCTCATGTCCTGCAGAAGCGCCAACATCAAAAACTGACCTCAAATTGGGCAAAATATCCAAGGCTATAACAACCAACAAACAAGACGTCAGCTCCAAGGTGGATGCAGTGGTTATTGAACTAGGGCTGCTGCGTGCTGACTAGTAGAAGTTAGCAGGAAGATACAACTAAGTGGAAGGTGAGGTCACAGAAATTCGACCGACGGTAGAAGAATTGGAAGGACAGGTATGCACCCTCACCTCAAAAGTTTGCAAACTGGAAGCTAGGGCGGAAGATTCAGAGGGACTGTCATGCCTCAATAACATTTGCATCGTGGGCTTTCCAGAAGGTACAGAGGGTGCTGATTCCACACAGTTCTTCAAGAAATGGTTGTCACAGAAGGTGATGCCAGATCAGTTGTTCGAACACTTCCTGTTTGAACGTGCCCATCGAGTACCAGAACGATGTAACCCCTTCCCCACCCCAGTAGCACCCCTATGGCCAGTAGTAGCTATAATCTTGAACTACAGAGACAAAGAAATGCTCCTACAGGTGGCTCGGTTAGCAGACACAGTCCATCATGACAATTCCAGAGTGTTTAAATTATGGAACTACACCCTCTCCATGCAGTGCCGCAGGGCCTCTTTCCTTGGTGTGAAACGAAAGCTACACCAAGCAGGCCTACAATACCCAGTCCTCCTGGTGAAAATCAAAGTCATGACGAGTTACAAGGACTTCTCCTCAGAACCAACAGATGCCTGGGATTGGGTGGAACAGTGATGGTACAAAGCCTCCGTGTCCTCCACTCCAGGTTCTCCGCGCCACAGCACCTGGAGTGCAAAGTGAAGACAGCGTAGGGTATGTTGCCAACCTGACACCCCAGTGTGGGGGGTACCCCCACCAGAACAGGCAAAAGAGAAACAGGCACAAGCTCTGACCATGGTGAAAACACTTTGGATGCATCGCCAGAACCTTTTTTAGGGGATGATATGTCGGAAGTCAATTCCATTCATTCTGCAAATAGTGCAATTTTAATGCTTTTCCCAGTGGCAACTCTGCAAACGGCAGACAATCTCCTGTGATGTCTCCCTATCTTGCCTGCGGTCACTTGTGAGCCAGAATCTAGAAACCATGGGTCCATCGGGCCATCGCTCGCTGTAAGACCACAGACATTTAATAGGACTGGTCACCCCCATCTTGTTTAGCTCCTAAGTGTAACTAGTGCACATGCGTGTAGGCAAAGAAGCACCTCATCTATGGGAGGTTTTTTCAATGGTTTGGATGGCTCCAAGTTTTTGGGCTGCCCTGGGCTGGGAGTTGGGAGTTCAGGTTCTTCAGTTAGTTGACTCATGTGATGTACTAATGTTTTCCTTTCCAAGTCAGATGGGGTTGATGTTGACTACAGGTATTAAACACCTAGGAGGAAATGCACTTCCGTAATAGTGCCTTTTACCTTTATTGGATAAATGTCTAACATTAAAATTATCACACAGAATTTTCGTGTTATGCGGACCACAAGGAAGAGGCATGCGGTGCAACAGTATTTGGGGAGGAGCGGTGTGCCTGTAGCACTACTGCGAGAGACCCATTTCATGGGTGGGGAAGAGGTACACCTACAAAGGAAGTGAAGAGGATAATGTTTCTGTACTACGTATTTGGGTTTTACTAGAGGGACCCTAATTTAGATAAGACCCAGGGTCCCTTTTCACTGTGTAGAAATAGAAATTGATCCTGAAGGCAGAAATGTTCTACCATAAGGTCTCCTTAATGGGATGGCAAAGCACTGCTGTTGGGCAGTCTTTATGCCCCAACAAAGCAAAACCAGCCTACTTCTCCCGCCTCTCTGCAATATTGATAAAATGTGACCACATCCCATGGATACTTGGTGGTGTGCTTGACACCCACCTAGATTGCTCACACCTGCCCACCTGCCACTCCATGGATCCCTGGTGCTGTCGGCCACAGCATTTTACTTTAAGTAGCTCATGCATTGGTCTCTCTTAGATTGTTGGAGGTACCTGTATCCAACTGCCATAGACATTTCATACTACTCCACTGTGCATGACTTGCATGTTCCTTTAGATAGAATAGTCTGTGACCCAAACACTTGATTATTAGTATCAGGGGTGAAAGATCTTGGAAAAACTTTCTCTGATCACAACCTGATATAATTACAATTAGAATTGGGTGCATCACTACCACCAGACCCCACATGAAGACTGCAACCAGCATCTTTGGAGGATAAGGCATTTCAGGAGGTAACAGATGACACATTGCCCCAATACATTGCTAGAAACTGGGGTACATCCACTTCTAAACTTATGGATTGGGAGGCCCAGAAGGTAGTGCTCCGGGTGCATTGCATCCACACAGTAGTAAGAGTGAGGCCAACTTTACACAGAGACCTAGCTCTGGTCGAAACATTCTTGGGGGTCTTAGAAGCGGTGGCCAGGACTGACAGAGCAGAGCAGGATGCCTTGACTGCAGCATTAGAAAAGCATGCTTGTCTGATAGAACAATTACGTTGTGTAGATTTTAAGGTGTACCAAGCTAAAATGCATACAGAAGGGGATAAGGCCGGTCGTCTGTTAGCTTGGTTATTGAGGATCCAGGTATCCCCAACAGTGATAGCCGTTCACAAAACAGATATCCATGAGGCATTCACAGACCACTACCATGCACTTTATAGCCCCCCACAGGGTGAATCGGTGGGACAGTGTGATTCTCCTTCTTGATCCAGTGGAACCCCCCAATCTAACCCCAATGGACCAAGAGGATCTTAATGCCCTCCTAATGATACAGGAAGTTGGAGGATCAGTAAGGAGCACAGCAACTAACAAGACATCAGCATTGGATGGTCACCCAATTGAATTCTACAAGGTGTACAAGCCCCACCTAGCCCCCAAGCTACTGGAACTGTATCAAGTAGCACATACAGAAGGTCACCTTCCCTTCTGATCTCCCTTCACAAGTCAGGGAAATATCCTATGGAGCTTGCTTCCTATCACCAACTGTCCATGTTGGGATCAGACTATAAAATAAAGAGCAAGATCCTAGGGGACCTTCTGTAGGATCATGTCCCAGGACTGGTCCACTCAGACCAAAACAAGTTCATACTTGGAAGATCCACCACTATGAATATAGGTAGATTATAAAGAGTAATTAATATGACTACTGTATGTGGAACCATGGGCAAGAGTAAAAATAGGGAAATGCATCTTTCCCCCTTCCAAGTGAGCCGAGGGACACATCAAGGATGCCTGTTATCCCGCTTACTCTTTGCACTAGCCATGGAACCACTGGCTCAAGCCTTATGTCAGACAGGGTGGGACTGGGGTATCCCAGTATAAGAAGAAACACACATGGTCTCATTGTACATGGATGATGTCCTGATTTATATCAGCGATATTAGAGGAGGCATTACCCTAATCCAAACTATTCTACAAGAATTCCAGACGGCATCTGGGTTACGTGTAAACTGGGCAAAGTCCTGTTTGCTCCCTTTACATCCACATTGCCTGCAACAGGACTACCTCATACATAATAATCCATTGAAGTGGAAGCCTTGAACATTTCGGTATTTGAGCATCAATATCTACCATGAAACAAAAGACCTGATTGATGGCAATCTTACAAAGCTATAGCATCATTAAAGCCCCAGATTGCCTTTTGGAGTAAGCTGACACTCACGGTGTAGGGCAGAGCTTCTCTGTCCAAAATGATGATACTTCCCTGCCTGCTATACTTCTTTCACAATCTACCAGTCAGTATACCAAGATCCACATTTCATGCCCTGCACGCAGCTTTGGGAACCTTCATATGGAATAAAGGTCGCCACTGTATAGCATAAAGGAAATTACAGCTACCTTTTACGAAGGGAGTCCTAAGATCACCAAAGTTTGAGCATTATTATCTAGCAGCACAAGTGCAGTGGCATGCCCATCGGTGGCAGGGCGTAATATAGATGAATTGGGATTTCCCACATCTGCCCAGGCGCTCCCAAAAATACAGCATGCCTTTTTACTGCATGCACAATTCCCACTGGATGTGAATGGTTTACTACGAATAGCATTTGAGAGTTTCACTCACAGCTTAAAACTCATGCTAGGAATACCTTATTACTCACCTAAAATCCCATTACAATCATTATCCACTTTCCATGACATGCTGGACGAAGTAGGGACACACACTTGGGTGGTAACAGGTTAGACACATTAGGCGCACTGTTTCAAGAGGGTACACTCCAGACCTACGGAGCACTGTGGTTGACGGAACACTGAGGTTCTGGGGCATCACAGACATGGAATTTGGATCAACATCACCTGATACATATGCTACATTTAATGGAGGGAGTACACTCACCACTTGGTTTGTTTGAGTGTTTGCACACAGCATACCAGACCCATTGACAGCGACCCGTAGAGAGTGGTGAGAGAGACCTGAGTAGGGAACTCTTCAACAAAGGGTGGGAAAAGGTCACTGAATATCTCAGAAAAGTAGTGCATAATGTGAGATTTCCGTATATGCAACACAATAAACTACACAGAGCTTATATCCCACCAGCCTCCCTCTCCCGCATGTTTGCTTCCGCATCAACATGCCCGAGATGCCAGCAAACAGGGGCCGATCTGCTACACATGTTTTGGGCCAGCCCAGAAGCAGCAGAGCTGTGGACCACAATCTTGCATGAAATAGATCCGGTAACTAGCCGCACGGACCTACACACAGTAAAGGGGTCATTGGTTGGTCTTTTTCGTCTATCACTGGATGCTAAGGCTGAGAACAGATCAGGTAACTAGCCGCACGGACCTACACACAGCAAAGGGGTCATTGCTTGGTCTTTTTCGTCTATCACTGGAATCTAAGGCTGAGAACAGATGAGGTAATTAGCCGCACGGACCTACACACAGTAGAGGGGTCATTGGTTGGTCTTTTTAGTCTATCATTAGAAGCTAAGGCTGAGAACAGATTCATAGACCTAGCGTTCTTCATATCCCGTAGACTTATTGCTATGTATTGGAAGGCTTCAATACTACCCCGCACAGCACACTGCTGAGCGGCAACTCTGAAATGGGGGTATGCGGAGGCTGTAGCACTGAGACGGGAAAAGGCCCGGGGCCTGAGCAAGTATCCCATAGCAGCAGATCGGGAAACGCTGCTGTTAACCTTACAAACAATCCAGGAGCGCATACAAGACTCTTAGAGTGAAGTCTAAAGTCCTAAGCATGACTGCTCTATTCCTCCCCCAACTCCTTTCCCCATCACCCTCCTCTTGAGGCTTCCCTGCAGTGTCATCTCTCCATAGCCGAGATTGAAGGGTATATTTATCTGAAGGAGGGAAGATCCCACCTCAGTTATCAAATATATAATGTTCATGTTTAAAACCTCTGTACACATCACATCATTGGTTCTTCGTTGTTGAATTCTAGAACGGTTTGAAATGCTTGAGCCACTCACTCCTATATTCGGCAATGTTATCCTGTGAACTGCCTGATGGGATCAATAACCATGAGTATGTGTGATGAGATTGATCCGTTATAAGTATCCTATCTGGATGTGAATACTGTCAATAAAAAGGGTTAAAAATGAATGTATGAGAAATAACTATCATCCCTGGCGAAACTGTATGATGTGTCATGTTTAATTGTTTTCACTTGACAATGCAAAATAAAATCTCCAAAAAATATAGATGTAGGGTTACACTTCTGCATTGGGCAATAGGCACATATTGACATAAATGGCAGCCTTCATTAACATAAAAAATACAGATAAAAAGATCTTAATAGGAAATTGAACGTGCTTTCCTCTGTCTTCAGTCCCCCCACTCACACAACCTAAACATCTTAAATTTACTGAAATGTGTCAACGTAGGTGGCAAAACAACCAGGATGTCTGGTCACCCTAGATAAATGCACTTGCTGGAGTCAGTGTGTGTATATCCTGGCCACAAGTTAGAATTCTCATAGCATCGCTTAGAGGTTAATGTGCCTCCTTCAGAGCATTAAAACAAGACCACACGTGTATTCCTGGTAGATTAGCTCGCTGCATTAATGCTTTTATTACAGAGACTTTATTTAACCTATGGGTTTCAAAGGACAAACTTAGTTAAATAAGTCAGTGAGATGTACACTAACTGCAAACAGCAGCATGACCCATGCAAAGCGCATTTCATTATTCAGGTAGCTGGTATATATTTTTAGAAGGTTAATTTGAAGCTTTTGGAAAATAGTAGGATATCTCCAATTATCTCCGTCTTCCAGAAAAGTATCATTATAGTTGCTACATACCTGTGCTTGGAAAAAAGTAAAGCCAACAAGTCAAGAAGGATGAGACTTTGTGAGCTGTTACACGGAGACCAACGGCTGGATTTCGGCATTGCCCATCATGTTATGCCAAGTTCTAGAACATTTCTTCTGGTGCACTGGGTTTTGAAGATGCTAGATGATGGATTAGCAGTCTGAAGTGGGAAGCCTGACGTTCAGTGTCTATTAGGTTTGTGAGCTCCCAGGATCATTTTGAGGTTTGGTGGTCTATCATTATGAGAGAGGTAGTTGCAATAAATTTGTTGTGATGCTCTCTCACAGCTCCTTGCTGGCACTGTTAAACCCAAACCTATGCACTCTATACATGCACCCTTTTTCGTACCAGTGAGGACTGTTGTGTAATATTTGGTATGTGTGTGCGAACTTTCCATGTAATACATTCAGAAAACCATCTTGGGCCCAGTCAGGCTGGTAGGTATACCCTGGTTTAGCTTAACTCTGGGTAGTGTGCCTTCAAGCAGCAAGGTTTAAACAAAGGAACTAGTGTAAAGCATTTAGAAGCACAAAACAACAAAATAAAGTCATGCAACACAAAATAAATCCCACACCAACTTATAAATATTTTTAGATACCAAAAGGAGCAATATCCACTGGAGATTTTCAAGTAAAACATAAATCTCAACTTTTTAGTCCAAAGCACAAACAATAAACAGTAATCATAAAGTTTGGAAACTTTTGAAAAGTTTGAAAGGGTTGAGTTCAACTACTCGGGCCCAGCTGGGTGATCAATTCCGACAAGAAGAAGTTGGGGGAGGGGGACAATAAGGAGTATTTGGACTTTTACCATTTCACCAAAGAACTCTCAAGTCCAGTTCCACTCTATACATCAAGACCGCCATAGACTTAAATGAAGTGGTCTTGATGTTGGGATGCAGGATGCTGAGGATGCAGAAATGTGCCCTGGGTGTTGTGTGGTTGAAGGGGGTAATCCTGCAGTTATTTCTCAGTCCTTGTGTAAGGTGGGGCATCTTTAGCCACAGGAATTGAGGTCCCTTGAAGTCCTCTTTCAGCCTATAGAGGTCCAGCTGAGGTTGGGCTACCGATCTCAAGACACAGCGGTCTAGTGGTATCCTTTGGTGAAGGTCGGTGTTCATCTTTGGCAACCAATCTGATCTCAGATGACACTCCTGGGTCCAGCAGACTTCGGCTCTACTTTTGGCCATGGAGGATCGTTCTCTTGGGTTGCTCATCAATGGTGATTTGAATAATGTGCCTCCTGATTTGCTGGAGAGGGTTGCTTCAGCTTAATGGCCCTGGTGCTGGTTCCATGGGGTCAGTCGACTGACCTTTGGGGTCACTTATTTGGTCTGAGGCTCAAGAGTGAATTTTCGATGAGCCAGGAGACACAAGCAAAGTCCTCTCTTTGCTAGCCCAAGGTCCAGCAGGTAGAGTAGAGCACTAGTTGTAGCCTCTCTTGCCAGGTCCAGGGATCACCAGGGCAGTCCTTCCCATGTTCTTTCTCCAATTCCATCATGATTTGAGGTTCAGGTTGCCAGGGGTGCCATATTTATTCCCAGAAAGCATGCCGGGGGAATGGTACCATCATTAACCAATGGGCTACAAGGATCCCTCCAGCCTTGTGATGATTTCCAGTTGTATGTAGCATCTAGCTATCATAAAGTGCACTATTTTGCCAGCTCTCAAGATGTCTGAACCTTTCTTTGGATGTTAGGAACTTGGTAGCCCACCCTAGAGGTGTGGATACCTGTGGGCTTCACGCCTACGGGATAACCAGTTTGACCACTGGTTTCTCCTCTCTGTTCCCACTGCTACCTGTCTACCTGAACAAAGAGGAAGCCCTATATAAGTGTGATCCAATTTGCCCACCAAAGGGGTCTTCCCGTTTGAACCTCTCCTTTTGGGCCAATGCCCTATGTGGCTTCCTGCAAGGGGGATGTAACATCTCCCTTTGTATTAGGCCTTCATTGTTCCTGAGCTTGGGAGTCATTCATACGACTTCCCAGGAGGGCAGAATGCTGTCTGGTGGCAAGCAACTGTGAAAGGCCACCAGACAAATAGGACAAGAGAGTAGCAACATTCTAAAAGATGCCTTTCCTTAAAAGTGACATTACATTGTACTTGGGCATCAAGTCAGGTTTAATGCCATGATTAACTTGATACCTTAAAGTACCTATTTTAGTAGTCCCAGTCAGAAGTTAGCCGGACTGAGAGGTCAGCCATTAACTCTGCGCTAGCCAATGGAGTTGCTAACTTATTCACAGAAAAAACAACAATTTGGGGTTTTGCTGTTAAGATATAGCAAAGTAAATGTCCTACTTAATAATATACAGCTCCCTGCCTTAGGGATCAGTAGGCCTTACTTCGGGCGGTTTGCATATATTGTTAAGCGATTGGGGGCTCGGCCATTGGTTTAAATGGCAAAGTGGAACTAGTAATTTTAAGACTAGTCTTCCTGGCAACAGTGGTAGGCTGGAAGACATTTCGTACTTTGTCAAATGCAGGGTAGCACAATCAGTGCTGCAGCCCTGAGTGGACACGCTAACTTACATCCCTTGGGTACTCTTGTTACCATGTAGTAGGTACTTATAAGTAAACCAGCTTATGGCAATTGGGGGTAGCCAATTCAAGATACATTTTGTAATGGGTTAGAACACTGGCACTAAGGTCTGGTTAGAAAGCCTCAGTGCAACCCCAGAGTCGAGAAAGCAGAAGCTAGTAGTCCAAATGGGCAAAAAGAGTGTGGGAGGAACCTGCAAAAAGCCTGTTTCCTCACATTAGGTCATAGCCTCCCTGGAACATTATCAGCACTGCTCTGTTCATGGGCTGGATGACATGTTTTGGAAAAGCTCTGCTGACACGTAGCAAGGGTCTTGGGCACCCTTCCCAAGAATGCTGATGATGCATGTAGGGTTTCATTTTTCTTGAACAACAATCAAAAGTAGGTGAATCAATTTCATGTTATTTATTTCATCACTATCACAACATAACCAAATGACTGATATGGGGTTTATTCCTTGAGAAAATAGAGACTGCATTATATCTCCTTTTGCTTCCCTTCCACAAGCCAACCCCTATATTCTGTAGATTTTCATCGGAGGAAGAGCTGCACTGCACAAGCAGTAAGCTTTTAATTCCTGGTACCATCATGCACACAAAACTGCTTCAAACCATCCAGCAGGATACGCATTTCCCATCTCAGAGACACATCAAAAGTCAGCTAAACTCGTATATTGCCCTTCATCAACAGTGCACTTTACACTCAACGCTGTGCACAGGGGAGAAAGGGCTGAACACTGAAAGAGAGAGAGAGAGCAAGAGATGCGTGTTCACTGGAGATGACTCACATTCAGTTGACAAAATTACCTCTCCGTCCACATTATAGTCACAGGTTCAGCTATCTCCTCTTTTCCCACTCCTCTACAGTTATCTGTCCATTGATTCTATTCACCTTCATACGTTTGGTACAGTCCAAATTTTTACTTCATTCATTTACTTGAGTACAAAAGGCACTCTCTTCTCTTCTGGCCACTCGATTCTATGACCAATCTATTGAACGCTGTTATATAAGTTAACAGGTGTTGCGAGGCTTTTATCAAAATTACAAGTTCTTTATCTAGAGGTAAAAAAGTCTCTCACGATCAAATATTTTTTCATTTCATCACAAAACGTGTTGAAATTACATCATATAATCAATTCATTCTATAATTGGTATGGACCAAATAGGTAGATTTCCTCCAAAGTAAGGTAATTCGAATGCTATTTTGGTTTGGTCATCCAGAAAAGCACCAGGTTTTCACAACAAATGTGGACGACATTGATTAGAAAAATTGCAAAATGGTTTGCATTGCCATAGAAACGCTCCAGATGTGCTGAAGATTTAACAGGAGGCTAGATTTGAATCTGAAACACAGGACTTCGAGGGATTTGCTGAGACGTACGTGGTAACGTGTTGGATGAGGTGGTCAGTAATTGTGAGAATATGGATATAGAAACGCTAAAATCCTCCGAAGGTGGTGGTACTGTCTACGACTTTAATCCACCCAAACCTTGGCTTGTGGTTGTCCGTGAAGGAGAACCAACCTTACCTATAATACATGCGATTTCCGCTCATACCATGTTTTCCTTTAACATTCTGATAGTGTTTGATCATCCTTCCAGGGGGTCCTTTACTCCCTGTTGCATATTTTGTGACTCCAAAATAGTAGTTAGGACCATTTTTGTATCAGTTGATCAGGCTGTGTAAGAAAATTGAGCTAGGAAAACTGACAGACATTTAAAAAAGGTGCACTAACCTGAGTACATGGTCTGCCGGACGATGAATGTCCTCCTCTACCCCCTCTGCCCACATCACACCGATAATGTGACGCTACCAACTTTGAATATGTGCAGTGGGGGAAACGGGTACAGACAGAGTAATATGAGTGCTCACTGTCATTGACTATCAGGGGCAGTTGACTCTTTCAAATTTGGCGCTAGTTCTCAGCACTCTTAGGGCAAGATTTACTAAAATCTCAAGCAGCGCAGCAAGCAAAAAAAAACTGTGCTGTGTTGCGTGAGAAAGAGAGAGCAGGAGAGCGCCACATTTACAGAAAAATTGCACTCTCCTCCCCTCTTTCTTGCATCGGCACTGAAATTAGCTGCCACGCGCAACGCACACACATTGGCATCATAGTGCAAAGGTGTCTGCGTGAGTCTAACATAGGTTCTGTACTGGAAAGGTACCCTTTGAATAAAAAATACTATGCTTAGACTAACTTTAAAAGTTTTGAAAATTTGTATCAGTGCTGTACAGTGCAGCACACATGCAAAGTTAGAAAATAAAGTAGAAAAAAAGCATTTCTCCTTCTTAGTGTTTATATGAAATGTGCGCTATTTTCTGATGCTAAACCTTGTATACTTTTTTAAGTAAATAGGGCTTAGCAATGGAAACCTTGCTACCCTCCCCGTTGATGCTAGGTAATGCCTACTTTCAAGTGAATTTCCAGCACTAAACAAGTTTAGAGTTGGAAAGTAAATTAGTGAATAAAGATTTAGCATTATTTTGCTTCACTTTTGTGACGCAAATCTGGGGCTAAAGTTTGGTAAATAGACCCCTTACTATTGTAGTATATCGCTTGTTCCTTTAGTGAGATCAAGACATGAAACATGAGACATACAAATCTATAACAATATTTCACTCATTATCATTATTCAGTCCAATGCAAGTTACCTGAAGCACTCTGTACTTTTTCTTGACCTATAATTGTTCTACTTGAGCAACTTTCCTCTTGAAATTCTGTGTCCTTTGCACATCAATGAGCAATAACACTGTTATTATTCTTGTGCGCTTATATCTTCTCTAGAATTGTTTAATTTGTTTGACCACCTTTAGTAGTCTACTTTTGTGTAACTTTCTCTGTGTTTTCATCTTTTAATAGGTTCTCACTTTTGGATTTGTCACAGAATTGCTTCCATAATTTCTTGTAACCCTTTCTAGGGTCGAGTCTGTAATAGCATGCACTAGCGTATGCGAATCGCTTGCAAGATACTATTGTGGTTACAAAAGGGATTGGGGCCCATCCATTGCTTATAATTTGCTGGATTGTGTGGCACTCTTCTTTACAGCCTCATAATTTGTGACGGCTAGCATGTCATCATTTCCATTCCTATCCATGGTGCAGGGACCAAGTACAGATTGATGTAACTTAATCAGAGCCCATTAACTGCTCCCAACGTGATTGAGGTACTATTTTGTTCTTTTTAGCATTTTGTGCTCTCCAAACAGATGGTGTGGGACTGGCAAAAACTTCATGATCAGGACAAACAAAATTGTAAAGTTTTATTTTCTACAGTTAACTTTTTTGTTTTATTTTGTCAATACTTATTTTCTCACTTTACATTCATGTTTGTTTAGTTTTTGCTCATGGGTGCTGTTCTCAAAAGATGACTATACTCTTGTTCTTATGATTGCAAAGCAACATCGTGTTTTGTTATGTATACATTTTTTCTATAATTTTCACACATAATCGTACAGTACATCCCAGTCCACCCCACTTCAATCCAGTCCTCCCCACTTCAATCCAAAACACTCACCGCAATCCACTCCAATTCACCACACTCCAATTCTCCCAACCCCAACTCCAATCTGCCCCACTCCAATCCAAAACAATCTGCCGATTCCAACCCAAAGCTATCTGTCCCACTCCAACCCAAAACTAGCTGCCTCACTCCAACTTAAAACTGGCTGCCCCACTACAATCCAAAACAGTCTGCCCCACTCCAATTTACACCACTCCAGTCCAAAATAATCTGCTCCACTCCAATCTAAAACAATCTGCCCCACCCATTTCAAAACTATCTGCCCCATTCCAATCCAAAACATTGTGCCCCACTTCAATCCAAAAGAGTGTGCCGCGTTCCAGTCCAGTCCAATCCAACCCACCTTACTCCATCCCAATTCACCATCCCACTTCAATCTCCCTCTCTGTAAACCAAAACAGTCTGCCCGCTCCAATCTGCCTCACTGCAATCCAAAAGAGTAGGCCCCACTAAAATCCAAAAGAATCTGCCCCACTCTTTCTAAAACAATTTTCCCCACTCAAATCTATCCCACTCCAATCCATACCAATCTGTCACACCCCAATCCAAAACAATCTGTCCCGCATCAATCCAAAACAATCTGGCCCACTCTGATCTGCCCAACTCCAACCCAAAACAACCTACCCCACTCCAGTCTGCCCCACATCAATCCAAAACAATCTACCCTGCTCCAGTTCAAAACAATCTGCCCATCTCTAATCAAAAGCAATCTGCCCCACTCCAATCCAAAACAATCTGCCCGACTCCATAGTGCCCCAATACAGTCCAAACAAATCTGCTGCACTCGAATCTGTTGCAGTACAATCCAAAACAATCTGTCCCGCATCAATCCAAAACAATCTGGCCCACTCTGATCTGCCCAACTCCAACCCAAAACAACCTACCCCACTCCAGTTTGCCCCACATCAATCCAAAACAATCTATCCTGCTCCAGTTCAAAACAATCTGCCCAACTCTAATCAAAACAACCTGCCCCACTCAAATCCAAAACAATCAGCCCAGTTCCAGTCCAAAATTATCTTCCCCACTCCTATCCAAGATAATCTACACCACTTCAGTCTGCCCTGCTACAATCCAAAACAATTTTCCCCAAATCAGTTTGCCCCTCTCCAATCACAACAAATCTACCACACTGCTAAGCAAAACAATCTGCCCCACTCCAATCTGTCCCACTGCAAACCAGAAAAATTAATCCCACTCAAATCTATCACACTCCAGTCCAAAACAATCTGCCCCTCTCCAATCTGACCCACTCCAAACCAAAACATTTTGCCCTAGTCAAATCCAAAACAATCTGCCCCACTCAATCCAAAACAATCTGGCCAACTCAAATCTGCCTCACACCAATCCAAAACAATATGCCACACCCCAGTCCAAAACAAACTGCCTCTCTCCAATCTGATCCACTCCAATCCAAAACAATCTGCCCTACTCCAATCCAAAACAATCTGCCCAACCCAATCCAAAACAATCTGGCCCTCTCAAATCTGCCCCACTCCAATCCAAAACAATGTTCCACACCCTAATCCAAAACAATCTGCCCAAACCAGTCTGCCCCACTCCAATCCAAAACAATATATCCAACTCCAATCCAAGACAAAGTGCCCCACTCCAATCTGCCTCGCAACAATCCAAAACAATCTGCCCACTTCAATAAAAAACAATCTGCCCCCTTCCAATCCAAAACAATCTGCTCCACTCCGGTCCACACTACGCCAGACCTCCCGATCCAATCCAGCCACATCATTCCAATCCAATTCACCCCACTCGATCCCAATTCAATTTACTCCATCCCAATTCACCCCACTTCAATCCACCACAATCCACTCCACACCAATCCACCCTAATCCACACCAATCCAGTCCACCCCAATCCAATCTACTGCACTCCAATCCAATCCAGTCTTCTCCACATCAATCCACCACAACCCATCCCACTCCAGTCCAACCCACCCACTACAGTCAAACCCATTCCACTACAGTCCAACACACCCCATTCCGATCCAACCCATTCCAATCCAACCCATCCAAACCAATGTATCCCAATTCAACCCATTCCAATCCACATCCCTCACTCGACTCCATCCCATGCCAATCCAATCTACCATAATCCTCCCTGTCTAATCCAGTTCACTTAATGCACCCCACTCCAAACCAATGCACTGCATACCATTTTAATGCAATCCACTCAAATTAACCCCACTTAACACAAATTCAATTCACCCCATTCTATTCCAATTCATCCCACTCTACTCCAATCCACCCAACTCTACTCCAATCCACCCCACTCCATTCTAATCCATGGTAACCCACTCTGCCCCATCCAATCTTCACCACTCTAGTTCAGTTGACCCCAATCCAATCCATCCACTTCAATCTGTCCCACTCTAATCCAATTCATATTAACCCACTCCACTCCGAACAACCTTAATCTACCCACCCCAACCCACACCAATCTAATCCACCACACACAAATCCAAACCACACGCCCAATACAATCCACCCCACTTAAACCAATCCACCCCACTTCAATCAAATCCACCCACGTCAATTTAATCCAGCCCACTCCAGTCCAGTCCACCCAATGCAGTCCAATCCAATCTACTCACTTCCAGTTCACTCCAATCCAATCCACCTCACTCCACCTGACTACAATAAAATCCATTCCACTCCAATCACCCCACTCCCATCCACTGAATCCAATCTACCCCAATCCAGTCCACCCAAATCCAATCCACCCCCTTGATTTACCCCACTCCTTTCCATCCCAGTGTACCCCAATACAGTCCAATCCACCTCACTCCAGTCCAATTCACCCCACTCCAATACACCCCACCTCAGTGCACTCCACCCCATTCCAATCCACCCCACCCCACCCCACCTCAGTGCAAGCCACCCCACCCGATTCCAATCCACCACATTGCAATCCACCCCACTCCATTCCACCCACTCCACTCTACTCCACTGCACCCCAGGCTACCCCATTCCAATCCACCCCACCCAGTTCAATCCACCCCACTCCAATCCAATCCACTCCACATCCACCCCACTCCAACCCATCCACTGCAGTCCAATCCACCCCACTCCTGTCCACTCCAATCCACCACAATACAGTAAAGTCTAATCCACCCCACTCAAGTTCACCCCACTCAAAACCACCCCAATCCAATCCACCCCATCCTAGTCCTACTACTTCACTTCAGTCCACCCACCTCAATCCAGTATAATCACCCCACTCCAATCCACCTCACCACATTACAATCCATCCAGCGCCAATCCACCCTACTCTACTCCAGAACACCCCACTATACTCCAATCCACCCCACTAGCTCAATCCACTCCAAGCCACTCCACCCTATTCCACCTCACACCATGCCACAACACTCTCTGCCCCTGAACCACTGAACTCTACTCTCATCCTGTCAACTCTACGACACTCTAATCTCACTGCTCCTCTCTACAACACTTCACTCCCTCACTCCACTCTACAACACTCCACGCCACTAACTTTTTGCCATGCTGAACAGTAGCCGCGCTGATGATCAACATGTCAAAATCACATTGCCAAAGCCAATAGCTCTTGTATAGTTGAGACCTATGGGCTTTGCCAGTGCTTGTTATTTTAGTTTACATGCACACTTACTTTTTGCATGCATATAGATAGTGGAAGTGAAGTGACATGATGTGGCACAAGGTCCACTTGGAGCTGGGACCAACGAGGACTGGTTAGGAGCGGCAAGAGGAGAAGCGAGGATAGAGGGGAGAGTGAGCAGTCAGGAGCCATGAGGCTACTCTGTCGGGGGTAGTGTCAGCGTCAGCAGTTTACCGTAATCATGGACATGGTATTAAGTGTGGTTCATGAGGAGGTGCATTGAGGAGTACACGTGAGGAGCATCGAAGAGGCTCAAGGCATCCTGCCCCTCAAATGTATTTCCAGGCATCTCTGGTACTAGGGTGACCACCCGGCCATAATTTTTATGGACTGCCTGTAATTTCACCCTGCAGTCTGTTTTGAAAGGCTTAATGGACAGCATTTGTCCCTTATTTTAGCCTTTAACCTAAAGGACAAAATGTAATTAAGATGATCAGTTTTCCCAGCTGGATTGAAAGGCATTGAATTGCCTGTGCTCTGAAAGAGGGAGGGGCAGACAGATAAGAAACAGGCCTTCTTGCCAGGATGTCTTCTCCCCTAAAGAAATGTAAATGTGCGCAACTGGTAAATCTGCAAATGCAAAGGGGCTTGGAAATCTGCATTGACATCAATCAAAGGAGTCACTTGAAGCTCTCTGATGGTAAAGATATTTTCTTTATAGAGAGGTACTGTAAGGGTGTTCCATGGTGAGCTGTGGAGTGTGTGGTTTCAGTGGACCGTTATAAATTTTTTTAGTAATAGGTATAAACTGTATATTATTCAAATCTGTAATTTAGAAGGATTTTTTTTTCATTTAACCGATATATATTTGCGCATTTTGATGCAGCCTATATTATGATGTGTTTAATGCATGTTTAAAATAAGAATTCAAACATTCACAGCTCTTTCAGGGACCTCGGTACCTCATAGTACTAACAAACATTGGCAAAGGCAATAGGTCTTGTCTACGCAAGAGTTATTGATTGGCTTTGCCATTGTGTTTTAGTCATAGCATACACCAGAGTGGCTGCTGTTCAGCATGGCTAAATGTTAGTGGCATAGTGGTGCAGAGTGGAGTAGAATTGTATAAGAGCAGTGGCGTAGAGAACAGTGGTGCAGAGTAACGTGCAGTGGGGTACATGGCAGTTGTTTAGAGTGCATTGGCATAGAGTGCAGTGGCATGGAGTGGCGCGGGACAGAGTAGAGTGTCATAGAGTGCAGTGGAGTAGAGTGGCATGCAATAGAGTGGCAGAGAGTGCAGAAGTGTAGAGTAGTGCAGTGGCATAGAGTGCTGAGTAGACTCGCGTAGCATAGAGTGCAGGGCACAGAGTGGTGCAGAGTGGAGTAGTGTAGAGTGGTGCTATGCAGAGTAGAGTACAGTGCTGTAGAGTGCAGTGGCATAGAGTGGAGTGATGCAGAGTGCAGTGGCATAGAGTGCAGTAGCATAGAATGCAGTAGTACAGAATAGGGTGGTGTAGAGTACAGTGGCAGAGAGTGCAATGTTGCAGAGTAGAGTGTCAGAGCAGTGGTGTACAGTGTACAGTAGAATGGCACAGAGAGCAGTGGCGTAGAATACAATGGTGCAGAGTAAAGGGCAGTGGTGTACAGTGCAGATGTTTAGAGCCCATTGACATAGAGTGCAGTGGCATAGAGTGGCATGGGGCAGAGTAGAGAGGCATAGAGTGCAGTGAAGTAGTGTGGCATACAATAGAGTGGCAGAGAGTGCAGTAGTGTAGAGTGGTGCTGTGGCATAGAATGCAGAGTAGGCTCGCTTGCCATAATGTGCAGTGATGTAGAGTGGTGCAGAGTGGAGTAGTGTAGAGTGGTGCAGTGCAGAGTAGAGTATAGTGCTGTAGAGTGTAGTGGCATAGAGAGGAGTGATGCAGAGTAGACTGGCATAGAGTGCAGTGGCACAGAGCGCAGTGGCATAAAATGCAGTAGTACAGAGTAGAGTGGTGTAGCGTACAGTGGAGGAGAGTGCAATGTTGCACAGTAGAGGTTCAGTGCACTGGTGTACAGTGGAGTAGAGTGGTACAGAGAGCAGTAGCATAGAGGACAGTGGTGCAAAGTAAAGGGCAGTGGCATACAGTGCAGCTGTTTAGAGTGTATTGCGTAGAGGTCAGTGTCATGGAGTGGCATGAAGCAGAGTCGATTGGCATAGAGTGCAGTGGAGTATAGTGGCATACAATAGAGTGGCAGAGAGTGCAGTAGTGTAGAGTGGTGCAGTGGTGCAGTGGCATAGAGTGCAAAGTAGGCTTGAGTGGCATAGAGTGCAGTGGCGTAGAGTGGTATAGAGTGGAGTAGTGTAGAGTGGTGCAGTGCAGAGCAGAGTATACTATAGTACTGTAAAGTGCAGTTGCGTAGAGTGGAGTTTTGCAGAGTAGAGTGGTATAGAGTGCAGTGGAATAGAGTGTAGTGGTGCAGAATTCAGTAGTACAGAGTAAAGTGGTGTAGAGTATAGTGGTGGCCAGTGCAGTGTTGCAGAGCAGAATGTCAGAATGCAGTGGCGTATAGTGCAGTTGTTTAGAGTGCATTGGCGTAGAGTGCTTTGAAGTAGAGTGCAGTGGTTTACAGTGCAGTGAGGCAGAGTGCAGTGAGGCAGAGTGGCGTAGAGTGCAGTGGTGTAGAATACATTGTTTCAGAGTACAGTGCAGTGGCACACAGTGAAGAGGTGCAGGGTAGAGTGCAGTGGTGCAGAGTGCAGTGGTGCAGACTGCAGTGGCACAAAGTAGATTGTTTCACAGTAGAGTGAAGTGGGGCAGAGTGAAGAGGTGCAAGGTAGAGTGGAGTTGCCTAGAGTGGCATTGAGTGTGATGGCATAGAGTAAAGTGGTGCAGAGTGACATGGCATAGAGTGCAGTGGTGCAGAGTAGATTAGAGTGACATACAGTGCATGATGTAGAGTGCAGGGGCATAGATTTGAGTGTTACAGAGTAAAGTGCACTAACATAGAGTGTATTAGCATAGAGTGCAGTGGTGTACAGTGCAGTGTTGCAGAGTGGCATAGAGTGGAGTTGTGTGGACTAGACAAGTGTTGTCAAGACTGGAGTGGTGTAGCATACAGAGGTGCAGAATGCAGTGGTGTAGAGAGGCGTAAAGTTCATTTGCGTAGAATAGAGTAGTTCGGAGTAGAGTAGAGAGGCACAGTGTAAAGTAGCATAGAGTGCAGTGGCATAGAGTGGAGTAGTTCAGAGTGGAGAAGAGTGCAGTGTCCCACAGTTCAGTGGCATGGAGTGGTGCAAAGTGGAGTTATGCAGAGTAGGGTGCTGTGGTGTGGAGTGGTGCAGAGCAGAGTGAAGTATGCTTGGTGTGGTAACACACTGCCATTACAGACAACACATTTTTGATTGAAATTACCATTACATTTGCACAGGCATACAGTTTTTCAAATAAAACTATACAGTGCACAGACGATGATGTATGGACATTCCATCACCTAATGCAATGATCTGTTTTAATCATAAAAGTATTTCTTTCCAGCACAATTCAGAATTAACAAAAATGTGCTTCATCGGTACTCCTAATTCAGATATATTCTGAAGTTTATTTAAATGTTGTCATGTGATAGAAAAAACTATTTCCTAACCCCAGTATCCAGGAGGATTGTCACATAAATCCTCTCACTTTGAAGTCAGAGAAAGAAAAGTAAACACTAAGGGCCTGATTTATACTTTTTTAGCACCACATTTGCATCATTTTTTGATGCAAAAGAGCCGCAAATGTACAAAATATAATGACATTTTGTAAGTTTGAGCCATTTTTACGTCAAAAAATGACGCGAATGTGGCACTAGAAAAATATAATCAGGCCCTAAGTTTCCACCGAAGACAGAGCCTGACATTTGACCTTGTTCTTTGAATGCACAGAAAATGTGATTAGATAAGAACAAGATTTAGAGGCCTGTTTACAGAAAGGGAGCACTATGAAGGATACTGTAAATAAGGTTTGGGCAAGGAAAGGGACGAACTCAAGCTGCATATCCTAAAACAAAAGAAGCCAGAAAACTGAAAGCAATGAAATGTGATTTACAAACCACAAAGCTAATGGCAAGCAACAGGCCGAATGCATTCCCAAGGAAGCTCTATAAATGTACCCAGCATGACAGCTGTGGGATACTTTGTGGGGAAAGTCCAGTATTTTAGTCCAGTCATTATCTCGCAGAGGTTTGGCCATATCAATCACCCAGGTAGTATGATGAGAAGACCTGGAGTGGTCTCCATGTTACAGGAAAGATCTGTACACCGATTCTATCAGTTTGCCAACAGTCGCTATGGTGTAGAGCTTCTGACACACCTCATGTAGTATTAGTGCTAGGTGGCAGACATGAAATATGGCATTTAATGATTGTTTAAGGTCGTTATAAGTAAGGAGCTTACCGGGGTGAAGATGGTAGTCTGCCACAAGGGTTTGGATATTTAAATGCTTACCATCCAGAAACAAATCCCCAAATTTTAAGACACCTGCAGCATGCCACTGATGGAGTTGCTCTGAGCACAGCTGGCATGTGCGAGTGGTAAGGCTTAGCAAAGGTACTGCAGGAGCACTGGGTTTCTCTGTGTCAGTGAGTTTACAGGTTCCAGCAAGGCAAGAGAAAGCTGTGCATGATAACCCTGGATGGTGATCCGCAAAATGGTTAGCAGGAAACAATGAGCAGTGCAGTAAGCCCTCCTTAAAAGTCTTTATGGATAAACCCCATCTCATGTAGGGGGCGGGCATAAAGCCAGCGAGCCACTCATTGGACCTGCGCAGCTCAATAATGTTGGTCTAAGTCCAGAAGGCCTAATACATCCGCAGTCACAGGTAGCTTTAGAGTGGAAAGAGTTACCCCACGGTGCGCCAGCAACCAATTCAGATGTGTGGCATGTCTGAAGGAGGAATGAAGGACGAGCAGGGGAAGGTTTACAAAATGATACTATCATCGGGGTAGCACACCATCTTCACTAGTGCCATGTGGCCTACTACAGAAAGCAGAAGAGAAGACTAAAAGCACATCTTGCATTCAGTCCCGGTCTGAGTGCTTAGACGAGAAAGACATCATAGTGGCATTGGCAATGGACAGGGATGGGTCATTTGTTAATATTAACTATCAGCCTCTCTGACGTTGTTACTTTGGGCCTCCCTTTCAAACAACATGAAAGTGATATCTTCCTTCCCCATTTTTCACTCTGATAAACTGGAGCTCCAGGTGGTCTTGCTTAATGCATTAGCAGTTCACATCATCGGAACAGATAATAAATTGAAGGTTCTAAGGACTAGATGTATCAAAGGATTTTGCACTTTCAAACAGTGTGAATCGGTAAAATCCACTGTTTGCGAATGCAAAATTGCCTTTCACGATGTATGAAAGGCATTCGCAGCTCAAATTTAAGGAATCGCTAAAATAGTGATTCCTTAAAATTTCGCATTGATAATGCAAATCGCACACTGCTATTCACAAATAGCGAATTGCAATTCAATGTATCAAGCATTTGCAAATTGCAATTAGTCACAAAATGGGTTTTTGCATGTGCAATTTACCACAGATTGAAATCAGGTGGTAAACAGGTGCAACCTATATAAAGAGGCCCAGAATGCATTAGCCCTTTTCAACAATCGCTGCACTCTACTTCATGGTGAGGAGGATGAGGATCCTGGTAGGTTTGAGGAGAGGGAGGAGGAAACAGGAGAGCATTTTTAGAGTGCACATTACCCTATTTGAACAGACAGAGGAGAAGATTTTTGACAAGTACAGGTTAAACTCTTTCATAATACTTGACTTGATAGCTGATTTACAACCCCTACTGCAGCAACACACACACAGAACCAATGCCATACCCACTCATGTGCAGGTATTATGCTCCTTGCACCTCTTAGCCCCAGGAAATTATCAAGGGGTCATAGTAGCAGCTGGAAGTGTATCTCAAAGTGCGCTTTCACACTTCTTTAATGTATTCCGAAATGCCATGTTAACCAAAATCCATCTGCACATTAAGTTCGCCAACACCCCACAGGATTTGCAGAAAACAAAATTTGATTGCTACCAGGAAGCTCAATTTCCACATGTCATTGGCTGCATTGATGGGACACATGTAGCAATCTGTCCACCATCTGCTACAGAGTATGTTTATCGGAATAGAAAGAGTACACATTCCATGAACATGCATGTCATATGCAATGCCTCCAACATAATAATAGATCTTGTTGCCAGATACCGAGGCAGCACACATGATTCCTACATCTTTAGGCACAGTGGAATACACACAAGACTTCTTGCTGGGCAGTTTGGTGAAGGATACCTACTTGGTTGTCAACATCAGGGCAGTGTGCGCTCTACGGGCGACTAGAATGCAAAAATCCAGCACTCTCAAGACAACGTAATTCATGCATTGTGTTGATATGTTGTTGTTTAACCTATTGCATTGCAGAGTTCAATCCTGAAGACCTAATTTTAAGGTGCTTATAAATATTGTGCTTTTGCAATGTATTGCTGCAGGCTTTCAGAGTGTGTCATGGTGTGGTCCCTTTCCAGGGCCTTCTAGAAGCTTTCCCTGCAGCATGCCTGGGTGTGGTTGTGGGCTGGGCCAAAACTCTATAAAAGGGAGTCAGCCCAGCTCCACGTGCTCACTATTCAGAGGTCCCGGTACAGAGCAGCAGCAACTTCCTGAGCTCCTGTTCCGGTGGCCTACTTTGATCCTCCAAGCCTCTGCCCTTCATACTACTTTGGTGATCCATAAGCAGGGTGGTAAGACGGTGGTTGGGCTGGGCCCCGACCACGTTATCAGGTGCGCTCAAGTTCTTGGGCCTAATCTTGCATGACAAAACAACTTTATTCTTGTGGGGGTAAATGTGCGCTTGGTCGTTTTGTGGCATTTGCATGCTGAGGTTCGAATCGGCAAGACGTGTGATTCTTTTCTTGTGTGTTAACTCTTGAAATTCATTGTGCGCTACCATTTTATGGCATTTACAGGGTAGCGTTCGAATCGGCAAGACGCGCAATTCTTTTCTTGTGTCTTAATTCATGATATTCATTGTACGCTACCATTCCTTGACAGTTTCATGGTGGCATTCGACTCGGCAAAACGCGCAATTTGTTTTCTCGAGCTTAATTCATGTTATTCGTTGTGCGCTACCATTCCTTGGCAGTTACATGGTGGCATTCGAATCGGCAAGAAGCTCTTAATTCATGTTATTCATTGTGCGCTACCATTCCTTGACAGTTACATGATGGCCTTCGAATCGGCAAGACGTGCAATTCGTTTTCTTGTGCTTTAACCCTTGATATTCATTGTGCGCTACCATTCCTTGGCAGTTACATGGTGGCCTTTGAATCGGCAAGACGTGCAATTCGTTTTCTTGTACTTTAACCTTTGATATTCATTGTGCGATACCATTCCTTGGCAGTTACATGGTGGTATTCGAATCGGCAAGATGCGCAATTCATTTCCTGAGTGTAATTCATGTTACTCATTTACGCTACTATGTTAAGGTGTTTACTTGGTGGCTTTCGAGTTGGCAAGTCGCGTGATTTATTCCTTGAGTCTAATTTGTGTTATTCATGGTGCACAATCATTCTATGGTATTTACTATTAATCTGAAAATCTTCAAAGTGTGCAATTCATGTTCTGGTAATTTAAGAGAACAAAAAGCCAGAGTTCTAGATGTAATGCTATGTGTTCTTAATATGCTTCTCAAGCACGATTCATATGATGCTTTAGAAATCATTCAGATTGTTTCCTAATCCTCATGCAAAGGATAATACTTGAATCTGAAAATTGCATTTAACTTTTCTTGATTCCCTCACAGGTATCCAGTCATCTTGAAGCCTAGTCATTTTAACTTTATGCTTAGGTTGTTCATGTTTTCAGAATGACAATGGTTAGAGTCATAGCCTAGTATTGATTGATATGATGTAATTTTGATATTGTGTGTTTTAACCTTTTTGCTTCCTACAGGTCTCCTTCCCAACTGTTCCCTTCCTAATCCCCTTTTCCCCACTTGGACTCTCTTAGACTCTGTGACAATTCTAATCAGAGTATTGGAGCTGTCTTGTGGTGGAAGTGTTGGGAACGTGCACAGACCCCAAGGATCTGTTGACTCTGACATTGGTAATGTAACAGTGAACAATGTTGCATAACGTCTATGTGATGTCACAGATAACAATAACTCATTTTACTCTCCTGTCATTCTAGGAGACAGTGCATATGCAGTGCGGTTCTTCATTTTAACACCCTATCTCAATCCTGCCACGCCAAGTGAAAGGAGATACAATGCAGGACACAGGAGGGCACATATCACGATAGAGAGGACCTTCAGCCTGCTGAAGAGTCATTTCTGATGCCTGCACAAGAGTGGGGGCGCACTGCAATACAGTCCGGAAAACACCTGCAAAATCGTGGCCACATGTGCTATGTTGCACAACATCACAATGATGAGAGGCATACCAGTGAAACCCACAGAGCCAGTCTCTGATGAGGATGATGATCCCTTGCCACCCCTTCACCCAGCAGACAGAACCAGTGCAGCAAAGGGCAGACAAAGACGTGCTGAGATAACGCACAACTATTTCTGATGTGAGTAATGACAACACCACTTCTACTTTCATTTATTGCTGTAGGTAGCACATTTATTGCCTTGACTTCAGGTAATATATGTGTCAATAGGACATAGGTATACAGAATACACAATCAGGTCCCAGTTACAGTGTGACACTATTGACATCATAATACCAATGCATTGCTACATGAAATGCAAGTACCCTGTACTTCTCCACATTACCTTTTACGTCCAGGCACTCCACTTGAACACTCGGTAGGCTCAGTGGCAACTCTTGTTGGGGGTTCAGAAACAGTACTGTATCTGGAACAGCGATGCCTAGGGTCCATCAGAGGGGCTGTGACACTGCTGAGACTAGAGAGTTCCTCACTATCCCCACCACCCAGTTTGCTGTTTGTAGAACTCTGGGCTGTCTGCATTGTCTCGAATAAATTGGTGATTTGCATCAATCCTCATGAAACGTCCCGACTGCAATGTGCCATCTCCACTTGCATGCCCACAGAATGTCGTGACACCAAAGCAGTTGTGGTAGTGAGCCAATTAACAGATCTGCTGAACCCATCCAACCTGCCCATCAATTGGTGATGGCGCCTACGGTGGGTGACATGCTCCTGCTACATTACAGTGCAGAGTTCCCTAATGGCACTTGTCATCTCCCTTATGTGTTCTGCTGTATATCCCTCATGCAGCTTGCACATGTTGTTATTGAGAGACTCCAACTGCTTGTGCATTGATCCCATGTTGTCATCGATAGACCCCAACTGCCTGTGCATTGATTCAATGTTGTGATCGATAGATACCAACTGCATATCCATTGATCTCGTGTGTTTACATTGCAGGCACTGCACTTTCAGCATGGATGCCTCAAGGCCACCAAACAGTGATGGGCCCTCACCTTCCTCTATGCACTGGTTGCCTTCTTTTCGACACCTCCTGAGTGTAGTAGACTGGTGCTGGATTAGGGACTGCTGTCTGTTGGTGCTTCTAATCTCTGGAGGTGGTGTGGGTACTTCTTCCAGCAATTCATCAGAGTACAGGGTAAACTCAGGAAGGGGTAGCACTCTTGCCCTGTGTATAGTTGGTGCATGTACGATGGACTCGCTGGTGTTTGAATTGGACTGTGGCAGACTTTCGTCATTCCCCCCATTTTCACTTTCTGCTGCGTTAGGGCCTGAAACATCTGCAACAACAATGTGCAGCATGCCATCCTTGGATTTGTCATCTCACAGTTACTTTAATGATAAGCATTGCCTCTGGCATAGTGCCTCTAATTGTGTGTTATGTTATTTATCTCATTGGTTTTACACTATCTTGCTATTTATGTAGTGGATGCACTTTAAGGGTATGGACTACCACTCCCACAAGGCATTGTTGTGTTGAATGGAATATGTGGCAAGGACTGCTTATCACTGTGCATAATGCCATTGCAATTTTCGAACAGGCATTTGTACATGCACATCTGATGATTCTAATCATTACTGCCCTTACCTTTGCTGTTGCCGGGTGTGCCTGAGGAGTCAATGTCATTGATAATACCAACAGCTTCAGCCAACAGTGTTGACTCCACCATGTCTTCCATGGCGGTGACGGTGTCTGGGTGTGTGGTCCTCCTTCAGTGCTCATTGCCTCTTTTAACCTGCTTGCGACCCCGTCTTTGGCACGTGATCGCAAGTCATACCAGCATCTGCGTATCTCCTCGATGGAACGCTGTGCATCACCCACTGTGCATATTTTCGTCTGGATGTTAGTCCACAGTTTCCTCTTCTCACTTTCTGGAACCTGTAGTGAGTGGTTTCCAAACAACTGGCCATGGTTCTTGACCACCTCTTCTGTGAGCACCTTCAATTCCTGCTCACTGAATTTCAGTTTACGCTTTCTCTCTCCTTTGTCCTTCCCATTCCCATCAGTTGCCATCGTTTTTTCTGCTCCTGGCTGACTCTTCTGAGTGCCTCCCTGGTGATGTGCTCGGTCTCTCATCCTGCTCTTGTGGCTCAGGCTTCTGGAAACAGCATGAACTGATTCACTTCCTGGTTGTGATGTCATCAAGCTGCTCTAGAATACAAAAATCGCAATTTGCGATTTCAAAATACTGATTCGCTATTTTACTGAATCACTATTTGCTACTCGCTATTTGCGACTGCGAATTTTAAGAAATCACAAAAGAATTTCGCAATGGTGTTGTTACATCGCATTTTGTGAACCCCAGTTAGCGATTTGCTAAATATACCATGCTCCTCCACACTTGAACCGCTTACCCCTGTTCCGTCATACTGGAGGAAGGTAAAGGCCCTGGACTTCAAATTGATACCCTCCCTCCAATTAAATGCAGCAAGAAAGCAATAACACAGGAGGTGCAATCAACAGTCTCAACCGATATGGTCACACCTGGGATTGATCCTCAGCAAATAGGTACCAACAAATCCGTCCCACCTAGTGATCTACTATTTGGCACTAGGCACCCTAGTTCTAACCTCATGATGACAGAAACATCTCCTTCTCCATCATTTCCAGCTCTTACGTCTCCCTCAACAGGGAAAGATAATGGCTGAGAAATTTGAGGAATAATTGGGGTAATCAAACTGGTTAGGATAGGGTGGGTTTGTCAATACTGTCTTTGCTGTCGCCAAGCCCCTGCCCCAGGCTATCACATATACAATCCCAGAAGCTTTTATAAATGAGAAGTCACTCCTTACTGGAAAACAGCATTATAAATGTTCACAGTCTGATCTAGCCTCAAATGCTGGACAATTGCAAGCTTGGGAAAATACACACAATCTAGGGTCAGGCATCAACTTGAACATTGCAGAAACAAGTCAAGCCAGGCCTTATGGGATATCCTTCTCCTGTTAAGTCTGTGGTGCCCACGCTGCCTCCCTCTAGGGGCAGTGGTAGTATTTTCACTTCTATGTGGTACTCGCGGGGTGGTAGGGGAGACCTTTGAGGTAGAAGGGACGAGCCTCGGGAGGGAAACAGAGTGTTTAGGGGCCTCACAGGGGAATAGGAGTAGGGAAAAGGTCAAAACATGAGAGGAACACTTTCTTAGACACACAGGGCTGGTCATCAGATGGGGGTTTGGGAGTGGAGGGTGAGGGACTGGTTGTCTGACGTGTCGGTGTGCTCATCATGGGTGCATGTGTGTGGGAAGTATGCTTGTGGGTGGTGGCTGTCTGTTGGGTGGGTGAGTGAGAGCGTTTATGTGTACAGGACTGAGGGGGGTAGAGGTGCTTGGGACTCCGTGGTGGGTGGGTGACTGTCTGTGGGGGTGGTGACAGCAGGTATGGTGGATGTCCTGCATGTAGGAGTGTCAGTGGTTGTGATGTCTGTGGGTCTGGTGATTGGGGTGGATGTCTGCAGGTCTACTGTAGTGCTGCCTCAGGGTAAGATAGGTTTAGTGGCAGGATCTGTGAATGTTGGTGCAGTGTCTGCAGGTGTGTCAGGTGTTGTGTATATGATGCTGGGGGTGGTGGGAGTGTCAGGACAGGTAGTGACTGTTGATGTGTGGGCAGGTGTATGTGCATGCTGGTGGTGTGTCTTGTTGTACTTGTGTTTAACTGAGCTACCCATTGATGTTGACATGGATGCATGCTTGTCTGCTGGGTGCTTTGGCTAGGTCGGGAAGAGGGGTTTGGGATTGGGAGGAAGAAGATGGAGGGGGGACGGAAGACAAAGGGTGACTGGATGCTGTCAATGTGGAGGCCAGGGCCTGAAAGGATCTCCATAGGCCAGCCAGTGCACCGTAAATGCCCTCCAGGAACGCATCACTCTGTTGGACTTGAGTTTCCAGTCCCTGGATGACATTCACGATGGTTGACTGACCCACATTGATCAACCTCAGGAGGTCAATAGCCTCCTCACTGAGGGCCACTGTGTCCCTCGGTGTCGGTGGGCTCAGCATTCTGGATTCCATGGCCGGCAGCTTCCCCACTCTGCTCCCACCCACACACCGCGACCCCCCCGACTCCACCAGTGAGGTCTGATGACATCAGCACGCAATTGCATGCTGACCTCATCAGAGGCCACCTCCAATCGTGCTGGAAGCATGCTTCCAGTGCCTTGCGGAAGAGAAATGCCCAGCATTTCTCTTCCGCTCGGGAGGAGGGGGCAAGCAGAGGCATAAAAGGAAAGGAAAGGCCTTTCCATCCTTTCATTTCTCTGCAAGCATTTAGACACCAGGATTTTTTTTGTATATACTTACGCATAAGGGGAGCGGCCCCAAATATTTGTAGGCCTTTTCTGCCCCCACTGGGGCCTCGGCCTATTATAATTAGGCCAATATGCCTGGGGGGGAAGTGGGGGGTGCAGAAACCCCTAGACACCAGGGATATTTGTTTTTTTATGTTTACTTTATGTTTTTATGTATGGCGAGCGACCCCCTTAGGCAAGGGTCACTCCGATGGGGGACAAATTGTATTTGGGCCATTTCTGCCCACCTTGGGGGCAGACCGGCCTATTTTTATTAGGCCAATCTGTCCCCAAGGGGGGCAGAAACTACTAGGCACTGGGGATTTTTTTTTTTGCCCCAATTTCACGCAAGGGGAGCGATCCCTTAGGCAAGGGTCGCTCCCCTGTGGGGGGGGGGCAAATTTATTTTTGCCCATTTCTGCTCCCCTGGGGGGGCAGATCGGCCTATTTCTATTAGGCTGATCTGCCCCCGGGGAAGCAGAAACCACTTAGGCACCAGGGATTGGTGTGTGTGTATGTGTGTGTTTTCTTTGGGGTGGCAGCCCCTTGGGCAAGGGTCGCTCCCCATGGGGGCACATTACTGTTGGCCATATCTGCCCCCCTTGGGGGCAGATCGGCCTAATTTTGGAAGGCCCATCTGCCCCCAAGGGGGCAGAAAGCCCACCAGAGACCAGGGAAGATTTTTTTACCCCCACCCCACCCCCACCCCAAATAAATGGAGCCTAAGTTGTTCTGCCCACAAGTGGGAAGATAGGGCCAATACCCCCGATCTAAACCCCCAGGGGCCAGAAAGTCTACTGTATGCCAGGGAATAAAAAAAAAAATAGTGAGGTGGTAGCTAACAACCAGTATGGCCATGGTTATGCCCCGCACCCCAACTAAAGAGGGTAACAGTCTTTCAGCTCTCTCCGCACACTAAAACACCTTATCTCACAGCAAGCAAGAAGACATTTGATTATTTTGGGACTTGGTTTTACATTTGGGCCATGAGCGCTTGACTAACTCTCACCACTTGGCCCACTTGGAATGATGAGCGCTGCACTTTTTGGACTTTGGGACGCTGCCATGTAAAAAAATCCACAAGACCTAGACTCATCTGAAAACTAAGCCTCTGGGCGAGTCCAGGGTGGTGTGCTGCACATGCACCCTGCACCATTTTCTTACCCACAATGCCCTGCAAACCTCCAACTTTGCTGTAAATCACACCTTTTTTCCATATTTTTGTGATGGAACCTTCCAGAATCTGCAGGAATTCACAAAATTCCTACCACCCAGCATTGTCTCACCTATACCAATAAAAATGTTGTCCCACTTGTCAGCCTAAAAATGTTTTTTTTCAAACTGCCCTTTTTGGACCCGCTTCGTTCCCCCTCAATTTCGACATGTTTTTGGCTCTTCCCTGTCACAGGCACTTGGCCCACCTACACAAGTGAGGAATTATTTTTACCGGGAGACTGAGGGGAACGTTGGGTGATAGGAAATTTGTTCTGGTGCGGTGATCCCACACAGAAATGTGGGAAAGATTTGATTTTTTAGCTAAATTTGAGGTTTGCTGAGGATTCTGGGTAAGAAAACAATGGGGGATCCACGCAAGTCACACCTCCCTGGATTTCCTCAGGTGTCTAGTTTTCAGAAATGTTTGGCTTTGGTAGGATTCCCCATATGGCTGCTGAGCCCAGGATCAAAAACGCAGGTCCCCTCACCCGCAAAAGCAGGTAGTTTAGTATTTGATCATTTTGATGTGCTCATATAGTGTTTTGGGGCATTTCCTTTCACAGGCACTAGGCCTACCCACACAAGTGAGGTACCATTTTTATCGGGAGACTTGGAGAAATGCTGGGTGGAAGGAAATTTGTGGCTTCTCTCAGATTCCTGAACTTTCTGTCACCGAAATGTGAGGAAAAAGTGTTTGTTTGGCCAAATTTTGAGGTTTGCAAAGGATTCTGGGTAACAGAACCTGGTGGGAGCCCCACAAGTCACCCCATCTTGGATTCCCCTAGATGGCTAGTTTTAAAAAATTTGCAGGTTTGGTAGGTTTTCCGGAGGTGCTGGCTGAGCTAGATTACAAAATCCACAGCTAGGCACTTTGCGAAAAAACAGCTCTGTTTTCTTTGGGAAAATGTGATGTGTCCACGTTGTGCTTTGGGGTATTTCCTGTCACGGGCGTTAGGCCTACCCACACAAGTGAGATTACATTTTTATTGCGAGAGTTGGGGGAACTCTGGGTGGAAGGAAATTTGTGGCTCCTCTCAGATTCCAGAACTTTCAGTCACCAAAATGTGAGGAAAAGTGTTTTTGTAGCCAAATTTTGAGGTTTGCAAAGGATTCTGGGTAACAGAACCTGGTTCTGGATTTCCCTAGGTGTCTAGTTTTAAAAAATGCACAGGTTTGATAGGGTTCCCTAGGTGCCGGCTGAGCTAGAGGCCAAAATCTACAGCTAGGCACTTTGCAAAAAACACGTCAGATTTCAATGTAAAAATGTGATGTGTCCATGTTGTGTTTCCTGTTGCAAGCATTAGGCCTACCCACGCAAGTAAAGTACCATTTTTATTGGGAGACTTGGGGGAACACAGAATAGCAAAACAAGTATTATTGCCCCTTGTCTTTCTCTAAATTTTTTCCTTCCAAATGTAAGTCAGTGTGTAACAAAGACGTCTATTTGAGAAAGCCTGTAATTCACATGCTAGTATGGGCACCCCGGAATTCTGAGATGTGCAAATAACCACTGTTTCTCAACACCTTATTTGTGCTCCTTTTGGAAATTCAAAGATTTTCTTGATACCTATTTTTCACTTTTTATATTTCAGCAAATGAATTGTATATCCCGTATAGAATGAAAACCCATTGCAAGGTGCAGCTCCTTTATTGGCTCTGGGTACGTAGGGTTCTTGATGAACCTACAAGCCCTAAATATCCCCACAACCAGAGCAGATGTAACGGTATATTACTTTTGAAAATCTGACATCGCAGGAAAAAGTTACACAGTAAAACGTGGAGAAAAATGGCTGGTTTTTTTCACCTCAATTTCAATATTTTTTTATTTCAGCTGGAATCTTCTGTAGGACACCCTTATAGGATCTAAACAAATTACCCCTTGCTCAATTCAGAATGTTGTCTACTTTTCCAAAATGTTTATCTTTCTCTGATCCAGCATTGGTTTCATATCCCTTTCTGTCACTAACTGGAAGGAGGCTGAAAGCACAAAAAATTGTAAAAATGGGGTATGTCCCAGTAAAATGTCAAAAAAATGTTGTTGAAAAATGGGGTTTTCTGATTCAAGTCTACCTGTTCCTGAAAGCTAGGAAGCTGGTGATTTTAGCATTGCAAACCCTTTGTTGATGCAATTTTCAGGGGGAAAAATCAGAAGCCTTCTTCTGCAGCCCTTTTTTCCCATTTTTTGAAAAAACTATTTTTTTTGCTGTATTTTGGGTAATTTCTTGGTCTCCTTCAGGGGAACCCACAAACTCTGGGTACTTCTAGAATCCCTAGAATGTTGGAAAACAATGTATTAGGGCCTAAGCGCGAACTGCTCCAAATAGCCAAAAAAAATGCCTGCCACCTGAGGGGGGAAAAGCCTGGCAACGAAGGGGTTAAGAAAATGCGGTTGACTGCTAACACAATATCATGCCTACTCCTACTTAAAACCTGCTCAGTCCTTTACCAGAACTCATGTTCCATGAAAGTAAACTCATTTTACTTCACATACAACACAGCATGTTGCTTTCAGATCACATGACTATGTGATCATTCTGTACACAACTTACACAATGGTAAAACACCTGTGACGAGTACTCTACACGTGGTATTCCCATGCAATGTGCATCACAAAATGACATAACATTTCATTGAAACAAATCTCTAAATAATAGGAAAAGAATCATTAGAGGTTCCTGCTGCCACTAATCATATACATTGTAACAAAGACAACAGTCCGATGTACTGCAATTGGGGCCTACCTAGCACACAGAATATGTCCACAGACAACCACAGGGAGCATAGTTGCACCAACCAAACAATTGACACCAAACAATGTCCATGAAGGGCTCATACCGTTCCACCATACATTCTGAACGGAAACCTCTACATGACAACATATGAACACCTACATTATTAACAACTATCCAAACATGTGATTCACACCACCCAATTCCAGAACTAAGTCAACCTATTGAATGACAACATATCCCACAACACCAACAGATGACTGCGAAATAGAACACCTGCTACACCATTAAGCCAGGCAAAAATGATCTGAGCCATAACCAAAACTGTCCAGACAGCCTCAGATTTGTAAAAGTATATACTGGAAAAAAGTGTCTAAAACATCAAAGTATCAATTGAGGCACAATGTAGGCGGAAAATGCCATATGTTGCACTCATTTTGGTATGGGATTGGCCTATGTAACATGGACAATACACTTGGGCTAAGGGTACAGCATCTAGGCCACTTACAGTCTCTACACCAAATTAATGTCTTATTGTCACCATAAGTTTCCCATTGTAGGATGTCCACCCGTATTAAACTTCACATTATCAAATGTATGAATCTGACATGACAATGGGGAATACTCCTCAGAACTCATGGCGAGTGTTGTACGTTGGTCACACCAAATGCCTGATTTGGATGGCAGCCTCACTTGAATTGTCCAACTATTTCAGGACACAGGATTACTTGCCCCTGACACTCATCTGTCAGACCCAATGTTGCACATAGACAGAGCCAGTGGAATAGGAGTGGTCAGACACAAAGAGCTTTACAACTCACCATTTGGGAAACTGGACTTGGGAACAGGAGGTGAAAAGCATGACAGTTACAGATATGTATGGCTGAGTAGAGTCAGACATATGACTCACTCACATGTGCATCTCCTCATGCAGTCATGCTATTTGGTAGACAAAGCTGATTAACATGTTCCCCTTGTACAATACAATGGCCACATCTGTGTTTGTATGTTGGCAACTGTAGTACCATGTGAACCTAGCAATAACCATACCTGTAGCACATACCACATCATCACAGCTGCAATACTCAGAGATCATATACTAAACTATCGGAAGCAAGTGCATGGGTTCTGTCAGTACTTACCCCCTTGTGGCTGCTGTGCTGCCCTCTAATGCCCATCCACCTCAGGGTAGGCCACCACCAAAGTGCAGACCATGGAGGGGGTCAAGGTCTAACAGACACCCCTCCCTAGTTGGGTGGCCATCCCCAGCTGGGCCTCTGCGGTCTTCCAGGCCCAACGTCACAGGTTCTCCCACCGCTTCCTACAGTGGGTGCTCTGCCGGCTGTGGACGCCCAGGGCCCACACTTCCTTCGGGATGGCACCCCATATTCCCTTCTTCTGATGGGGTTAGCCTGCATGGAGGAAAAAGTCATGTCCACATGCATCATACCAATAGTAGTGGACAGTACACTTCAGTGACAGGAAGTAAGCAAACATTCCCATCCTCTCAACTCACACTCATTTACAGGTTATCATCTGCATGCATCAACACCTTCACTACGTACAAATTGAGTAACACGATCAACACCTTCACTACGTACAAATTCAGTAACACCATCATTCAGCACACCTATCACACATAGGTATTGCATTGGACTCACCTGCTCCTCTGGTGCACCATATAGTTGTTCATACAGTATCAGGACCTCCTCCACAAGCTTCTCCAGCTCACCAGCAGTGAAGGCTGGGGTCCTATCACCTGCAGGACGTGGCATGATTGCTCCCAGAGGCAGTACACAGCAGCTCAGGTAGTGGAGGTCTTGCTGGTAGCAGTGTCAGAAGTCAAGTGAGCAATACTGAAGAAGATGGCAGTCACGTACGCCACTTACAGGACCGTTACGGTCTGCAGACATTGCCAGTGGCTCAAGTCATCCAAAGGCAGCAATGTCTTTCAATGGCAACTTCCACTGCGGGTGTGACTGCCTACTGCCATGACAACTTCCGCCGGTGGACTAGGACACCATGGAGGAGAGACATTGTATCCAAACCTATTGGCTGAATTGTCATACGATCAAGGATATTTGTGATCATTTGGATCCAGATCTGAGTCTGCCATTTCCATTCCCTATAGCACTCCCATTGTTCAAGTGTCGTCAGTGCTACACTTTCTGGCCACTGGATACTTTCAAAATACAGTGGCCCTAACTGCAGGAATGCCTCAGCCCATGTTCAGTCTGGTATTGAGGGATGTACTGTGTGCATTGTTGAAACACCTGGACAGCTACATCAGGTTTCCCCAACATGCAAATTTTGCCTATGTGAAGGCAGAGTTTTATGCTATGGGACATATTCCCTATATTGTTGGAGCCACAGATGGCACCCATGCAGCCTTGGTTTCACCTAGTGCCAGTGAACAATTGTACAGGGACAGGAAGAACTACCATTCAGTCAACATTCAGGTGGTGTGTCTTGCAGACCAGTACATTTCACAAGTAAGTGCCAGGTACCCTGGTTCAGTCCATGATTCCTTCATCATGCGGAACAGCAATGTCCCACTGCTGATGACACAACACCACACAGAGAGGGCCTGGCTGGTTGGTAAGTTACAACTGACATGTGTGTTTGTAATGTATGTCTCCTGCCATCACAATGTAGTATGTCAAACATATATGTGTGTGTGTTGCTCTACCAATTTGTCACATGTGATTCTGGCTATCCAAACCGTCCTTGGTTGTTGACACCAGTGAGACACCCAACCACGCCAGAGGAAGTCCGCTACAATGAGGACCATAGGAAGACCAGGCATGTAGTTGAGCGGACTTTTGGGCTCCTGAAGGCAAGATTTAGGTGCCTGAGCAGATCAGGAGGAGCCCTCCTCTACTCACCCAACAAGGTATGTAAAATAATAGTTGCCCTGTTGCATGCTCCACAATCTTGCCCTGAGACGACGGTTACCATTCCTACCAGAAGAAGGGGAGCCAGCAGCACCTGTTGGTGTTAATGCAGAAGTTCCAAGTGATAGAGAGCCAGAGGAAGATGAAGCAGGAGACTCTTGGGCAGATTTCATCAATCAGACTTCAACTAACTAAAAGGTATGTGAAATAGATGTAATGTTGTGGGTCAAATTTGCAATGTGAAGTAGATGGCTAGCATGTCATCTCCTTCATTGTATCATCTGTGGGGTTGTAGATATATCCAATGCCTATGGGTGAGTTGTGCTTGCAAACCGTTAATTGTATTGTGTACAGAACAGAGTGGGTTCCTTGTCATGTATTTTAATAGCAGATGGAAAGTTAAACTTCCGGAAATGTCTTCCCTGAACTAAGACGTATATACTGCTATGTCCCATCCCTCTTCTCTTACAGACACTGATTTCTCTAGATCCTGTTTGGCTGATCAATCCTTGGCAAACGACAGACAGTGTCAGTAGCAGATGGGAACTGCAGACAGACAGGAGAAGTGGACATGACAGGAGTACTATGAGTGTTGATTATGTGGACCGTGACTGACATTGTTTGACCGTCAGGACACTGGATTGGTAAAGTGTTTTCTCGTCAAAGTCACCTGTGGGGTACATGAGGCTGTCTAACAATATCATTTGTGTCGAATATGTGCCTGGATCATGTGTAAATGTGGGACCATAGCCTCTCCCTGCACAATGGTTACAATATTTTATGATGTACCTTGAATCTAGCTGTCAGTGTGTTCCTACTTTGCAGACTAATGTGCATGTCACTGTGGACTGACATAGGTGAGTGACAAGCCTACAGGTATGTGGCCAATGTAAGTGAAGGCTTCCAGGTATGGGTAGATCAGCACTGATCTCTCTCTGTACCATGGGATATGTATATTTGGAAGCAATGTATTGGTGTTTGATAAGGCTTTGCCAGGTGATACAAAGTACCAATCTATTTGGCTCCTGCTTTGAAGGTAGGGTGACATGTTCCTATCGTCTGTATTGTGTAGGTTAGCATTATGTTACAACTTAGCTGACAACCTGATGCTACTGTCAGTCGTGCTCTTTGTGCTGTTAGCATAATTGTTACTGATTGTGTGTAGTTGTAGTTAACAAACTATCTGTCCAGTTTCATTCCCATTGTACTGAGTCTCTTGTTGATGGAGTCCACATATGGGGTCCATTACAATAGGTGTACAAAACAGTAGGACATAATCAGATCATAGTTGGCATGCATGACTATTGCACATCTTTGATAAATGAGACATACATAGGACCTGTGTTTAATTGTGATTTATTGTGGAAATACAAAAAAAAATTGTGACTATGAATGTTGAACACAAAAAATAAATAGTGATAGGTTTAGTCATGGGGGATGACATCATCAGGGTAGCTGCTACACCATTTGGGAACACAAGTCCAGTGTCCTTGCACCACAGTAAAATGGAGATTGGTTACAGAATAGTCAACAGGGTGTATCTGTGGCACACAAGGGGAACACCAAGTGGGCATTTTGTGCCTGCCACTGCTGCATGACTTCCTGGTGATTGTCCCTCTGCAGCTTTTGAATTCTCCATAACATGGTGATAACTTGTCCCATCATGCCTTGGGAACTTTGGTAGGCTCCCAAGACTTGGGAGATGGTTTCCTGGTCAGTAGTATCCATTTGAGACCCCATCCTCTGGCCCACAGCATCCCACACACACTCTGCCCCCACGTGCCTATGCCCCTGGCACAGTAAGCCCACTCCCAGTCAGTGGCAGGTCCATCATTGTCAGGGGTGGCAAGATGAGACTCAGGTACCTATACTGTGGGGCACACAATGGATGACATAGTCCTTAGGACACAGGTTACAGGGCAAATGGTTGCCTGTGATGTAGATGCTAAAGGGCTGGGTGGAGTTGCTGTGGGCACTGTGAGGCTGACAGCTGTTGACTGACCAGGTGTCCTAGATGGGCCAGGTTCTTCGTCAGTGTTTAGACATTCAGGGGTGTTGTCCTTTCTCGGGCCTTCATCCAGAGGGGTAGTGGCAGTCTCTGGTATCCTCTCCATGCTGACAAAGGCAAGGTTACCTGTGGAGGGAGTGGAACACATAGTTCAGGTTACAATGGGGGTATTGTAGCAGTTGTGTGAGTTGCAGACATTGCCTTGACATGATCCCCAGCAATGACATTGACAATTGAATGCACTATGTAACTTGGATACAACATGATACTTTGTAATTTCAGTTCCGTACACCATGTTTTATGCTGTTAAACCATGTTGGTAGTGATTGTTCAGCAGATGGCATCTGGTATTGACAGATTATTCACAAGGCTGTTCCTCTATCACCTAGTGAACTGTCTGGCATGATAGCTGGCACAAATGTGAGCTGTGGAATGCACATTTATGTCCTTGTAGAGACACAGTATATGAGTTTACAATGGACATTGACCTGTATCTGGATGTACTGCATGTGCATCCACTCAGCCATCTGACTTTCCAAACCAGGTTAGTATGTTTGTAGCTTGGGATCTATGATCTCTGGCCATTATATATGGGCACTTAGCTATTTCTGTGTATTGGTTGAGGTGTTAGTGTGAGTGAGCCATTGCATCGCTGTCATTGCTATGTACTGTTCACACTAGTACAATCAAGATGGGTTAGATGGGTTATTGCTTTGACATGCATGTTATCGTTTTGCAGTGAACTGGTATTGGCAATGTTGGTATTAAGCATTCTGGTAGTTGAAGTGTTATGATTATCTAGTGCTTAATGTGCCATTTCCAAGGACTGTGGCGCCAGATGTGTTTAGTGGACACATGGCATGCCAGGGAGAGGTATTAGGTGATAAAGTGAGAGTTGTAGTGGGTGGAATATTATTTGGGGTGGGTATAGGTGGTGAGAGAGTATGCAGGACAAGACAATTGTGTGATATGACTGTTGTTGGTACTTACCAGACTCCACTCCCCCAGGTATTCCTGTCAGGCCCTCAGAATGCAGTATGTCCAAGACCTTCTCCTCTCAAGATATGAAAGTAGGGGGAGGAGGTGGGGGCCCACCGCCAGTCGTCTGTAACGTGAGCTGGTGCTTTGCGGCCATGAAACCCACCTTCCCTCTGAGGTCACTCCATCTCTTTCTGATGTCCTCCCTTGTGCGTGGATAACTGCCCACAGAACTGACCCTGTCAAATATCCTTTGCCAAAACTTCATTTTCCTAGATGTTTGTTGTACCTGTGCTCCAAACAGATGTGTCTCTACCCTGACAATTTCATCCACCCTGACCCTCAACTCCTCATCAGTGAAACGTGGATGTTTTTGTGGGGACATGGTATTGGTTGTGCAGACGGTGCGGTTGTGTGCAAAGTGAAAGGGTGCAGAGTTAGGTGAATGGTGAGGTAGGTGCTGTAATGAGAGTGGGTGACGGGTGTTGTGGATTGTGCATTATACAAATTTGTGTGTTTTGTATATTGTGCAGGTGTGTGATGTGTGAGTCATGAAGTGTGAATGGGTGCCTATCCTTGCTATATTTGACTCTCTGGGATGTTGGTTTTCTTTGGCTGTGTGTGGCATTTTGATTGCAAAGGATTGTGGGCTGTGTAGAGGTGTGTTATAAAGTGCAGTGAGTAGGTGTGTGGATGTGTATCAGGTGTGGGGGTTTTTAACTATCCAATGTGGTGTGGTGTTCTGACAGAAGTGAGTTGAGACCGCCGTGGTTCGCACTGCCAATGGTTTCTGCCATGGCAGAACTTCTGTTGTGATTTGTGGATCATAATGTGATGGGAGGATTTTTGCAGGGCTTTTGTTGCTGGTGGTGGGACCGCCTCTTTTCCGTCCCTCACTGTCCTGGCAGTTTCGGCAATTTGGCTGTTTTTTGGCAGACTTGACAGTGTGAATCTTAATATGGCGGTCGGATTATTGCCAGCATGGCGGTCTTTTGGTGGCCGCCACTGCGGCAGTCTTGCAAAAAGACCACCGAACTCCTAATGAGGCCGAAGGTGTCTGAAAAGGAGTGCTCATGCAGAGATACATTAAAACATACAAAAAACCATTCAAAGTTCACTCAGTTCACACTTCCGATAATCAGTATATTGTTCATCCAATGGTATGGGTAACCACCTGCTTCCATTTGGGTATTACCCTGCTAAAAAAAGGAATCCAGAGAGGTTATTTTCGACGTTTCCATCCAAAGGAAAAAAGAGTCACTTAAAATCTAAAAATGGGTTTTCATCAGGGCTAAACATGAACAATAAGGGGCAACCAAATTAAAATTATTTTGATATATCTAGTCTTATCAACTATGCTCCTTACTGTAAGTGCAGCATTTCACCTAGGGTTGTGCACCACATGTCTGTAATCCAGACGAACCAAGGGCTGTTTTTATAGGCCCCCTAGCTCCACAGGAGCGTCACTTTTTGTGATGCTGCTGTGGCCCTAAGCACAGCGCTGTATTTACAATGTGGCATTAAGCCACTTTTTGTGGCTTAACGCCACCTTGAAATATGGCCCCTTCCCACGCAGCACTGTGCGTGGAATGGTGGTGCTATGGGTGTTGATGTTGGTGTGCCACAGCAACACCAATTGCATTTTGACGCTGCCTCAGATTTATGAAGTTTCGTAAAACTGAGGCAGCGCCAGGGGTAGTGTTAGCAGGGCACAAGGAGGAGGAATACTTTTATTCCTCCTCGTTTTTTGCTTTTTCTATGCGTGCTGCATTCTGCCGCACGCATAGAAAGAGCAAAATGCTAAACATGATTGTTTAAATGCGGAAAGGTGTCCCTTCCTGCACATAAACAATCATTTGAAAATTACGCTTTGGCACTTCTGTCTGTGTTGCATTGTGCCATTGGTGATTGTTTATGTGCAGGGACACCTTCCCGCACATAAACAATTACACCCCTCAACACAGACATCCATGTACGATGGTGCAAGGATGCTGCATTGGCACTGGCAGCTAAATTTAGCGCCAGCGCAGGGGGAAACACAGGGGTGCACCGTATTCCCTTAAATACAGCGCATCCCTGTGTTTCTAAAGTGACACAGCGCGGTGCTGCCAATTTTGGCGCAGCACCGCGCTGCGCCACTTTTCTTTAAATCTGGCCCCAAGTATGAAAAAGGCGAAGTCACCCTGGCTCCTTGTCCAAAATTATTATATCCACTTGAGTCTATAAAGGTGGGGATAGAAAGTAAGTCATTGCCCAATAGGTGTGGCAGCTAATAGCACACTGGTCCAAGGAACTCCTTATAACCAATAAAAAGCTCTCTTGGGAGCTGAATCAATAGATTTTCTGAATTGCTGCCTCAAAATTCATATTGCCAATGTCAAAACGCTGTTAAATGAAAGAGGAACAAACTATAATGAATTTCAACCTAACTTATATATCTTAATTGCCAAAGCAGAACCTACGATATTCAGCACTGCTGATGGCTATCCCTGAATGAATCAGCAATTGCACGATAAAAAATAAATGGCAAAAGTCCCTCAGGTGAAACGTTTACAAACCAATATCTCAAGAAGAAAAACGAGACCACGGTTCAACATTCTTACCACTCACTCAACAATGCATCCTTATCTTCCTCCCTGCATATCTCTAAGATGAAGAAACCTTTCCTGGATAAATCTGCATTGACACTGCAAAAAAGTCACAAAGGTTGGTCAGGACAAACATCCAGAAACCATTGTCCCAAGAAAAAAAGCAATACTGTGGTTAAACGTTCTTACCACTCTAACAACAATGTATACCAACCTTCTTCCCTGCCTCTTCCAAGCTGGCGGTCCACGGAGAAAGTTGAACACCGCTCAGAGACAGCATGCACGCATTGTCACATGCGCCGTTGCTTTAACAAAACTTCGATGTCCAAAAGCAAGACTCAGCATATCACAGCCCAAGTAACTCACCTTAGCAGAGTTACCAGTCTTAAAGAATCAAGGTCACTCTATAAACCAATACTAGCAAAAAGCTGCCCTGCATGCAAAGTGTCTGAAGTGGTAAAAAAGGGATGCTTAAAACCATTGTATAATGCAGCCCCGATCTCTTCACGGTCACTGCAACTGGTCACAAAGCCAATTTAAATGCAACGTGTAAAGTACAACGTGTCACAGATATTAAAAAAGGATGCCTAAACAAATCCAAATTTGAAGGGGCAAACATAGATGGCAGAAACCAACCTCCTAGGTCAACCAATAAGAACACCATTCTCCAATATACTAACCACCATTTTGAATGGCTCCTTTTCCTTAAGTCACAAGGTTGAATGATGATAAAAGGATTCCTAACAAAAGGAAGACATTGTAATCAAATTGAATGTCCACAATGTCTGTATAATCAAATAATATATGTTCCATCGTTATCATGAGGTTCATATTTAACGTCACAATGGCAATGGAAAACATAGAATGTCTATACGCCCCATGTTTACAATTAGCAGAACTCAATAAGGATTAAACAGCTGATCCGATAATGGAACCTAAGGTGACATGAATTATAATAAGTAAGGAATCACATAAAAGAGTAATCTGTAGCCCATATTTGAACTCCACAGCTGATCATCTACACTTGTAACCCTCTAACATGTGATATATCATGCCAGAGGATGGTCAGCATCATTTTAAAACACAAAAACATTTTTGAATAGCAATTAGATAATCCACCACAAGACTGTAGTAAATATACAACAGAAGTGTCATAGATGTAAATTACACAGGCGTCCAAAGATAATGTATGGATACCATCACCTCGTAGATCCTATAACAATTCAATATGTGTGAGAGAGTAGATAAATTTAGTTTTTCAACCATTGTTTAAGATGGACAATTGTTGCGATATCTCTTCAAACCCACTCAGACTCCAGGACATAGGGGGTGATTATGACAAGGTACCGCCGCCAAATGACCGCACCGCGGTCAAAAGACCGCGGCGGCCATTCAGACATTTCCTCTGGGCCGGCGGGCGCTCTCCAAAAGAGCGCCCGCCGGCCCAGAGGAAATGCCCCTGCAACGAGGACGCCGGCTCAATGAGCCGCGTAGTTGCAGGGGTGCGACGGGTGCAGTTTGCACCCGTCGCGTATTTCAGTGTCTGCATAGCAGACACTGAAATACTTTGCGGGGCCCTCTTACGGGGGCCCCGCGGCACCCCCTACCGCCATCCTGTTCATGGCGGGAGACCCGCCATGAACAGGATGGCGGTAGGGGGTGTCAGAATCCCTATGGCGGCGGAGCGCGCTCCGCCGCCATGGAGGATTCCCCCGAGCAGCGGGAAGTCGGCGGGAGACCGCCGACTTTCCGCTTCTGACCGCGGCTGAACCGCCGCGGTCAGAATGCTCGTGGGAGCACCGCCAGCCTGTTGGCGGTGCTCCCGTGGTCGGTGGCCCTGGCGGCCACCGGCCGCCAGGGTCAGAATGACCCCCATAGTGTCAAAATTGTGAATCCATTTACATTCACACAAATATAATATGTTGGCAAGGTTACCACCCCTAGGGTTGCTGTTGACTTTCTCAATCACAAACCATTTCAGAGTATCTACAGGGTGGTCAAAAAGGTTAAAGTGTTCCACCAATGACGCTCCCTGCACTTTACACCTGATCCTACTGCAATGCTGTAGGATACAGGTCGTGACCTTCTAGTGGCTTTGACCCACATAAAGAAAGTCACAGGGACATTTAATGATATAGATAACATCCATACCATTACAATTTGCGTGATCCTTCAATACAGAGGTATGATCATTATAACTAAAGGACCTGGTCTCAGTTATCATAGTGCAAGCTTTACAGCCCCAGCATTTAATGTGCCCTATGATCTGTGGCAAATTCCATTGTGTAAGCAAATTTGCCATGCGTGCCCCCCCTAAAAAAGAGCTCACCACAGAATCTTTCATGCCCCTGCCCCTCTTAAAGGCAGGTGCAGGTAACTTCCCGGTATCAACCTCGTTTGCCACTAAGTAGATTGATGATATTCCTTATCTTATTACTATGTATGCAGAAATTGGTTACACAAATCAGTCTGTCCAGTGAATTATCAGTGCATTGCTTAGGCACAAGTAGGACCTCTCTCGAGAAATACAGTTCTCTTTTCTGTGCTCTCCTAATTGAACCCTTAGGGCAACCATGGGATGGTAAACATGACAGCAACTCCTCAGATTCCTTAAAATAATCAGAGTTCTGCGTGCAATTCCTCTGTAACCTGAGCAACTGCCCATAAATTAGGTTATCTTTTAGATTTCTGGGATGATGACTAGAATAACGTAAGAGAGCGTTTCTCTCACTCTCTTTCCTTAAGAGTGAAGTTTATCGTTTTTCATCTCCCACTACTTATTTTTCCAGAAAATGAATGGGAGTGAGATTGTATTCAAGGGTGAACCTGATAGCTTGGGATCCTTCATTGAGCTACCCATGAAAGCCACGGAGATCTTCCCCACTTCCTGTCCAAACCAAAAGAATGTCTCAATATGATGTCGTCAGAAGGAAATATTATCAAAGAAAGGGTTGTCAGCATTGAATATATGAAGACATTCATAGTGATCCATGTGGCTAAATCAAGAGTGAAGGCGCTCTCATCGCGACACCTCTTATTTGGAAATAGTAGTCACCCTCGAAGAAGATATTTATTTTTTGCCATAGCAATTTCCAGGAAGTCTACAATACATTGAGTAGGTACCTGAGCAGGTCGGGGTCTCCTATCTAGGACCTCCCTAATCACCTTGAGCTTTGGTTCACTCAAAAGCCTTCTTCTAGTCTCACATCAATAACCTTCTTGATCATATTTGATATCTTCTCTAGTATGGTCTCCCTTAAGCTTTCTGCAGTTATCCCCATCCTCCAACTGTTAAAAGATCTCTGCCTTGAAGTCCTCAATATTCTATACCACTATAGCCCCCACCCTTGTCAACTTGTTTGATGACAATGTTCTTGTTGTTCTTAAGTGACTCCAGGACTCTGCTCTCAACCTTGGGAATGTTACAGTTACCATGCTGTTTTTTTGAAAAAATATTCATAATATCCCTCAGAACCAAATGTTCATATGTGAGGATTTTATACGGGCATGAGGTGTGCCGAGGATGTAAATGTTGAAGGAGGTCTCATTCCTCTACTGGAAAACGTAGGATGGGAAGGCATTTTATTAAAGTAATGTCTCAGCCGAATTTTATGGAAAAATTGAGGAAGTTAAATTTTTATGGAAAGAGTTGGGTAGAGTGGTTGGTACAAAAGATAGACCTGTACCTAAAATCTGTTGTTCTCTTGATGTTAACTCATAATTGGAAAGGTTCACAATTGGGCTAGAGGTGGATGGATTTACCATCTGTAGACTTGTCTCCATGTCTGTATGTCTCCATGGTTCTCTTGTGTGAACCGTGCTTGTCTACTGCCCCTGCTCCTGCCTCTGTCCCATTCCCTGATCACTGCCTCAGCCCATGTTCCAGGGTTGGCCCTGTCCTCTTCTCTTGTAGGGAGCTCATTGATTTCCCCCCCCAAAAAAGGCAGGGCAAACCAATTGCTAGTGCCAGGCACTGAAATGCAGCACTACCAATTGTAGCAGTTACATACCCTGCCAGAGTCACTAGTGGAAAAGCAACAGTGGTGCTTGCCGCCTGTTGTCTTTCCATCCGGTGACTATGCTATTGTACACTTCCTTGAGATCTTAGGTGCTAATAGTCACTGCCACAGACAAAAACATTTCAACCACAGCCTCTAATGGTACTCCATCAAGGTGCAAGCCTTCTGCAATGCTAAGACTCCTTCACTAATGTGTACTGCCTTTCCTCGTACACATGATCGCTACATTTTTTGCAAATCAGCTAATAAATGCCAGTTGGCTTCTGAGGATTTAAATAACGTGTGGCTACTAGGTAATTATACCTAACTCATACTGGGACTGAAAGCGCACCTGGGAAATAGCAAATAGAAAAAACAAAGATATTCACTCATAACTTCCCCTACCCCAGTGCACTACAGCCATGATCATAACAATTAAAGTGATTAATGTATAGAATGCCTGGAGCATTTACACATTACGAACTGTGGAATAACGATCACATTCCTTTGTTGCAGGTGACTCCACGTATGCTCTCTCTCACCATTTCCCTACCCCTTCTGACCTCCAGCAACATTACCTAAATAGAAACACAAAATGACATACACACGCATGCAGTTTTGACATTATCAAGTCATGCTTGAGATGCCTTGATTGTTTAGAGTAAGAGTGTTTCAGTATTTTACAGAAATCGTTGTATCCTGTGACATGTTTCTCAATATCGGCATGTGACAGGGCTTACGTGTAGCCCTTAATCCTAAAGTGCAGCCTCATCCTGGTGCACTGGGTAGACCACAACCCTGAGACCAGGCTCTGCAGATTGCTGAGCAACAATTGGTCTCACATTTCACTTGAAAAGGCTAGTTTGCATGGGCGGCTCCTTCGCAATGGCAAAGGAGCGTCGCTCCCCTGGCTGAGCCAGCATCTGAAAAATAAAACAATAGTTCACTACAGTTTTATTTTTCTGCTGGTGGCTCAGCCAGCAGCATGTGAAGGGAGGGGCGAGCTGGGCCACGGGAGGTGGTAGTGGGGAGAGTGCACCTGAGAGCACATGCGTGTTTGGCCAGCCGTCTCAAGCTGGCCAAACACACATGCGTACTTAGGTTTCTGTAGCCCGGCTGTGTTGAACAGCCGGGCTGGAGAAACTGCACAGGCCCGAGGGTTGTGTCTGAGCAGCAGTCCAAGCCACTCAGACCAATCCTGATGCAGCTTTCATGCTAGCTTTAGCATGAAAGCAGTGCCATGATTTCTGGGGAGCCTGTGCTGGTGTCCCACTGAATGCTGGAACACCACATTGAGGGAAGAGGAGCGCGAGGCAGCAGGAGACGGTGGCGTCCATTAAGTTAAGTTTATTATTATTATTTGTATTTTATATTCACCTCCCCTGTCTCTCTTCCCCCACCCCTCCCCTTGAGATTTGTGGTGGCAGCTGCTGCTTGTTTGTGGCACAGCCATGGTTGAACAGTGTTGAATCAATGATGAAAAGTAGACTATGATGCCATCCACACGTACAACCCTCAGACTCCAATGTCACACCACCAGGATGCCACAACAAAATCTGCTCTTGCAAATGTAATATGCATCTGAACACACTACACTCACTAATTTATGTACATATTCAAATGTCCACCTACTTATGTCAGTTACCCACACTTGTATTCTTGACTCAGATTAGGGCCCTGCAAATTATGTGTGTAGAAATACACCCAAACCTGCCTTGGCCTTCTTAGGTCTTATAAGTGAGGTACAACCTGGATCCTGTGGCACATCTGGTAAGGGTCCCATATCTGAGCATACCTTTGGTTGCATTGGGCTACTTAGACTAGTCAAGGGTTGCTTGTGTTGCATTCTGAAGGAGGCTTTCCCTCTTGTTATTTAGATTAGAGTGGGAATAGTAAGTATAACCCCTCTGCAATCCAATACTTTCACTAGTGTTGTATAGGAGGGGCTGTCCCCATGAGGAGCAGGGTCAGTACTGCTCTACAGGAGTAAGTAATCAATTTTATTGTACAGTTATTTAAAACCTTAACAATAAAAGTTCATAAAAGTTTGCACAATTGTCTTTTGAACTATTCAAATGTCATAAAAGCATAGTAAACTAATGTTGTGATTCGTGAGTCTGGATGTAAATGAAGACTTATCAGTAGGAACTGGTTCATGCATCCTTGATGCCAGTTTCAAGAGTTTAATTATTAAAATGTTTCTATCCTCTAACACCACCCATTCACTCTGGATCTGTAGTGCCACAGCTATAAAAGTGGCCAGGCCTCCTTTTGGATGTCTTTGTTTCTTAATCTTGATAACTGGACTAAAATAGCCTGTGAAGCTGTCCAGTGCGAGTGCTTAGAAAGCCTATGTGACTGCGTGTATGCGGGGGTAGAGGTAGTGTCATGGCCATGTATGCATGTGTGTGTGAATGAGAGAGCGTGGATGTGTGCGTGTATGTATGTATGTGTGGTGTGTGAGTGCGTGGATGGGAGTGGGGGTACAGTGCGGGATGGGAAGAGGGGGCCATCGCTGCTTGTGGGGCTAGGGAGCTTTTGATAGGGTCAGGGGGGGAGTTCTGACATGGAGTGGGGTGTTGGGGAGTCCTGTAGCGGCGACAGGAATGAGTATTCCTGTCGCCAGCATCCTTACCACCAGAGATCCCGTGGCAGGGCTGCCGCCACAGAATCCCTGGCGGTAAGTATACTCAAAATACCGCAGGCGGTGTTAGGTGGACCGCCGGGTTGAAGGTGGTCAACCTTTGGCCAGACGGTCATACCGCCCTGGAGGTACAGCCAGTTCACTACTCTTGTCATAATTTGGTAGTCCTGCACTGCCATGCTGTCGGAGGTCTGACTGCCACCGCCGGCGTGGTCCGGCAGGACCGTCAGGTTTATAATAACCCCATTTGTCTGTTAGCACTGATTGTTTACTATGCCATTAACCAGCTTTTTAAAGGTGGTAGACGGAGGTGAATTATTCCATATTTCACAAATGCCTAAATCATTAATGGCCAACTCAAGGTGACATTGTGCAGACGTGGATTCATCTGATTGCATTTCTTGCCACAGAGGTTGGCACTGTTAAGCTTCCATAGCAGATCTGATTCTTTTCCATGTTTTTCCATAGTCTCCTTTCCTTACAATTGATTGATTTGTAAAGCCAAACTCTAGCCTTATCTGGGCAGGTGAAGCATTTGGGAGAAGGTACAGGAGAATGCTAAATGTTTAAGCTAAAGTGAAGTTTAAGACAGGTCCATCTCTGCCTTGAAGAGCTTCGAAAAGGGACGGAATAAGTTTTGTTCCTATTCCTATTACTTTCATCAGGGGCAAAAAACCTGGGCTGGCCAGTGCTTGTTGAAGAGTATGGAAGGAGAGGATCCAGGTGTTCCCTTTCCAAATCAAGTCTTTCCTTTGCTGTTGAAAGAAGCCTCTATCGTCAAAGAGTACCACTAAGTATCTATAGGATCTTACTCTTTCCAGTTGATCTCCATATAGGAACCATTTGTGACTTTTCTTGATCCTGCTGCTATCTTCCATGACCTTTGTTTTCTTCAAATATATTGTCATACTGTTGATTGAGGAGTATAATGACAGTTTGTCAATAAGTCAGTGAAGCCCTATCTTTGTATGGTTAAAGAGGATCACGTTGTTTGCGTATAGCAAGTTTGAAATGCACATAGGACCTAACTTGTGGGAATGCAATTTTTCTGTGTCCAGAGCGGGAGATCGGTCAGTTAAAAAAAGGCTAAACAGATATGGCTCTAAGACACACCCATGCTTTAGGCCCATAGATATTGGTATTTTCCTGGACAGGATGGAATCATCTCCGATTCTCATATTCTCACCTCTGCCCAGGTGTCCGTATACAGGAGCTATATTGCTTTCAGAAAATGGGCCAGAATACTCCAAGATGATAGCTTTTGCCAAAGTAGGTTGTGGTTCCAGCAGTCAAACGCAGCCTTGTAATCTATGTTCATAAGTAAAGAGGTTTCTTTTTGTGCTTAAGGTTTCAATTATTAAAGATAAGGCAGAATATTGGTTGATGTATCTGGTTTGGTTTGGGGGGCAATATGATCATCATCAGCCCTCTGCACCAAATATGTAAGTAGCAGGCTAGCGAAATGTTTTGCGTCTATATCAAGAAGGGTTATCAGGTGATAATTAGCTGGTTGGTGTTGATCCCCATTTCTGAAAACTGACTAGATTAATTATGGAGCCCTTTTCAAGAATCTTGAATAATATGGTGTTATAGGACACTGTTAAATATTGTTGTTTAAAACGCTGCCAAATGCACTGGATTTGTTTTAAACAGAGCTTGAGGCAGACCGTTTGGGCCCGGGACCCCATTATGACTGTCCCTTTGGATAACTTAACTTACTTGTGTTACTAGAAAAAAGTATGGTGCAACTTCAGAGCTATAAAGTTCAATTATAGTAGACTGGTCCAGGCTGTCTGAACAAGTAGAGGTCACTTCAGATGAGTGTTTAAAATGGTTCTTCACAAACTTGATCCAGCTGTCCTCTGTTTGATTGGAGCTAGTTACCGCAAAGGGGGCTCAGTTCAAATTATTAATCATTTTTCAGAAATGACTTGAATTTTTTTGGGGGGAAGATTAAGTGCTTTTACCCTTAAGTTTTGTTTTGAAATTAATTGTTCTTCCCATATAGTTTTCTGGTTGATTTTATTTAAGATTTTCGAATATCTGAGTCTTTCAGGGTTGTCAGGATGTTTCTTAGGGTTCCTCGTAATACAATTGCGCACTTTCCTGACTACGTGGCAAAAAGTGGCAATAAGCAGGGACTTTGAGCCTTGTTTGGGAGTCTGAGCCTCCTTTTTGTTGATAGGAGCCGCTGGGGTTATGGTGGTAACCCATTAATATGTCAATAAAGAATAACCAGTCGGAAACAGGGTTAGGAAGTTCCTTACTAAGGCACTGATTTGCTAAGGTCAGAGCTTTGACCCCAATATTTTGGACGGTAATTTCTGTCCAATGGAGCTTCTGGTAAATTGACTGTTCCAAGCTATCCCCGTAAAACAGGAGCTTTGCCATGAAGTTGGTGTTGTGTTTTGATTGCTATTTGCCAATGCCCATGGTCACTACTGATTATTTTGACATTCTTAAATATTTAATTACGCAGAGTATAGGAAGGGTTATAAACGGGGAAAGTCTAATTCGGAGATTGAAAGTGCAGAGTTTGGGAGCACCATGGAGGTGAATACTGCTGGAATCTTCCATTCAGTATTCGTAGACCTAGGGAGGTTAGGTATTTCACTAAGGAGACTGCCTTGGGGTCATTAGTTCTACTACTTGTATCCCTTATTGACTGCACAGGGACAGCCCATAGGTGGTCCTTTTGAGTTATTAGTTTATCTCTGAAGAATGCAGTCCTTAGGTGACTAGGATTTTTGGAAATTATTGTTCTTGCTGACTGGCAAATAAAATGCTTAGGAATTTGGATATGGTTGTGGTCCTGATTCCTGAGTCTGGATGTAAATAAAGATTTATCAGTAGGAACTGGTTCATGCATCCTTGATGCCAGTTTCAAGAAATTGTTTCTATCCTCTAACCACACCAATTCGTTCTGGATCCGTAGTGCCACAGCTATAAAAGTGGCCAGGCCCCCTTTTGGATGTCCTGATTTCTTAATCTTGATCGCAGGACTAAAGTAGCCTGTGAAGCTGTCCATTGCAAGTGGTTGGAGACCCCATGTCTCTTGTAAGCAAATTATATGATTACCTTTCTGAGGTTCTTGGAGATTCTTTTCCGGCGTTTTAATCTGCACACCATTAATTTTCCATGACCAGATATTTAAGCTTTCCAATCGGTTTGATGCTTAGGATTTATTGAAGTTGTAGTGTTGATGCCGGAAACCGTCAACACCACAAGGAGAGACCCGAAATGGGGGGTTGAAGCTCTACCCCTCAACTGCAGGTGCAAGATGGATTGCACCATGATGAAAGGGGGGAGGGCATAAAAAGGGAAACATAAGGCGGGAAGAATTAGAATTGGAGCGGAGTATGAAAGTAAAGGTTTTCCCTAACACGCAAACCGGCTCCTGGTTTTCATTGTTAGCGCGCCAGCACGCCGCGCGACTTAACAACATGGCGACGAAGCGGGCCGAACACTACGTGAACTCGCGCCACCAACCAGTGCCTGATCCTGCCCCCGGACCGAAGGCTGAGGACTGCCGTCCTAGTCCTACCTCACGTCCGCAGACAGGAACCACTGGAGGCCGTCATCCCTCGCTGCACCCCAACCGCTGGAGGCCCGGCACACGGACACTTCAGATGGCGCCCTGCCACACCTCCGCCCAGCTTCAGCCTATCGCTACAACCGCGGGAGGCTGAATTTCGCTACCCGGCAACCGCGTGACTCCTGGTGGCGGCGCTCCCTGTGCAAGCCGCGCACTGAAGAGATCCAAGAAAGCGGCACAGCACGTGTCAGGTGAAAGGATTCCCCTGACCCGCCCCCAGTGCCATTTTAGCTCTAGGAAGCTCCTCTGTGCTAATCTGCATATGAAAATGAAACGCACAGACAGGGAACATTTCTAATACTACAACAAAGTCACCGGAAGCTCCGCTGCGCTAATCTGCATGGGAAAAGTATATAATACATAAAACACAGAATTTTGAATGGTGTGTCCTCAAAAAAAAAAAAGGGGAGAGAGAAGAAGAAGGCCTGAAGCTCCGCTGCACAAGTCTGCACAAAAAAAAAGGCATTAAGAAAAAAAGGGGGAAATAAACAGACTGACATCTGCATATTCCGTGGTACAGGAAGGCATACCACAAGGAGGCCAGATTTCCATTACAGGACACGCGCGCTACGCAGTTTTCTGTAAAAAAACATAATAAGACATTACCCACACCAGAGCCAACATCAGCATGGCCGGCATACCACCACTGGAGCCCTTCACAGTCACAGGCGAGCCCCCCACCCAAGCAGCAAGGTGGAAAGTCTGGGTAGAGCGCCTTGAAACATACTTCGAAGTGCTGGATGTACAAGCAGAAAGGAGAAGTCCCCTCCTTCTCCATATCGGAGGAGCAGACATACACAAAATTTTCAAGTCGGTCACAGAAGCAAGGCCACAAATGTATGAAACTCTAAAAGGGGCAATTACAGCACATTTCGAACCTTATGCGAACCCGGACTATGAGAGATTCCTTCTGCGCCAAGCCCGACAAGTGACCGATGAGTCTGTCAATGTTTTCTACGCCAGGCTCAAAGAACTAGCCAGCACTTGCACACTGCCCGACGAGGAGGACGAAATCAGGGCACAATTCATTCAAGGATGCTCGTCATCAAAGCTTAGAGAACGCGTCCTGCAACAACCAAATATGCCAATGAAAGACATCCTCACACTGGGGAGATCGCAGGAACTGTCATGGGCCTGAGCAGCGCATGTGGAACAAGCTCCTGCAGCCCAACCAAAGGCAGAAACGGCCAACGTGGTAACAACCGATACATCGCGACAAAGAGATACCTACAAAGGGAGACTCAAAGGCAGATCATGCAAATGGTGCGGAGGCCCAGCACCACACCCAACAACCTGCCCGACGTGGGGCAAAATATGCAGTGCCTGCGGAAAACTGAACCATTTTGCAAAAGTTTGCAGATCTGCACCAAAACAGACAATAACTGCTTCGAGGAAAACTGTCAAAATGGTCGAAACCACATTGGATCCAGACTCAGAGAGCGACATGGACAATGACTTACACGCTATTGGGGGCTGACGCCTACCCACATGTCAAGTCACGATCCAAGGATCACCCGTATCGGCACTGGTAGACACTGGAGCCTCAATAATTCTGATGGCCATGGACATATACAGCAACCTACCCAAGCCATTGCCGCCGCTAAAACCCACCAATGTACAGGTGTTTGCCTTCGGAAATAGCCACCCTCTAGCGAGAGCAGGAAAATTCACCATAGAGATCTCCCATGAGGACACTGGAAAAGCCACAAAAGTCTACTTCTCCAAGGACGGCACAGGAATCCTATTAGGCTGCCGGATGGCCCAAGATCTTGAATTAGTACACTTTGCTTTCAGCATCCATGCACATGTACTCCACCACCTCACACAAGAGTTCAAGACTCTGTTCGAAGGTATCGGCTGCCTGAAGGGGCCCCCGCTACGGCTCCACATTGATGAATCCGTCATACCGACAGCACTCAGACATCGCCGCGTTGCATTCCACCTCCGCCCCAAGGTGGACCACGAACTCCACATGCTAAAACAAGCGGGTATCATTGAGAGAGTCACAGGTCCAACACTGTGGGTGTCCCCAATCGTGGTCACAAAGAAACCCAAACAGCCCGATGTGGTTCAGGTATGCGTTGACATGCGCATGCCCAATCTGGCAATAAAACGAGAACGGCCCCTCGCCCCAACGATCGATGACATCCTCAGTGAGATAACAGGATCCTGCTGGTTCTCTAAGATGGACCTTTTGTCGTTTTACCACCAGATCATGCTACACCCCGAATCCAGATCCATAACCACCTTCTCCACTCACAATGGGTTGTGGCGATACAAGAGACTTAATTTCAGCATATCAAGCGCTGCAGAAGTCTTAAAACACGTCATCAAGGAAGTCCTGCATGGACTCCCAGGAGTTTTGAACTTAAGTGACGACATCCTAGTCCACGCACCAAATATCGAAACACATCTAAAACTACTGTGAGACATTTTCGCTAGGCTACAAACGAAGGGACTGACACTCCACAAAGACAAGTGCGATTTCCTCAAAGAAGAAATCTGTTTCTTTGGGTATCACTTTTCAAAGCAAGGAGTGGAACCGGACCCCCAGAAAGTCAAGGACATCCAAGAAGCTCCAGCACCGACAACAGTCACAGGGGTAAGTTTTTTGGGCATGATCACGTACTGTGGGCGGATCATGAAAAACCTGGCTGACATCACAGGACCCCTGCGAAAACTCACACAGACGACCCAACCATGGGTGTGGGGCGAGGAGCAAGAATCTGCTTTCCAAGCCACCAAGAGAGCACTCTCGGTCGACACCACACTTGTGTTTTTCGACCCCCAGCGAAACTCACGACTGGTAGTCGACGCAAGCCCAACTGGCCTATGGGCAGTGCTAGCACAGAAACACTATTGTGGAGAGTGGGCCCCCATCGCTTTTGCCAGCCGTACACTCACACCTACAGAGCAAAGATATTCACAAATCGAACGTGAAGCCATCGCCATCCACTGGGGATGCCGCCACTTTCACCTGTACCTCTATGACAACACATTTTCTGTCGTGACTGACCACAAGCCCCTACTGCCCCTGTTCAAAGGGTCATCCTCCAAGCCTCCACCAAGAATCGAGAAGAATCGAGAAGTGGATCCTGCAACTGCAGGAGTACGACTTCACGCTCGTATACCAACCCGGCACAAAAAACCCAGCAGATTTCCCATCCAGACATGCACGCCCAGCCACATCACATGAAGTGGAAGAAGCCCAGGAAACGGAAGAATGTGTGAGGTTGGTAGTGGAACGAGCACGACCGCTACCCATACCACTCAGCGAAGTGGTGACGGCGACCGAACAAGACGAATGTCTACAACTAGCCATAGTAGCCACCCGCACAGGGGAATGGAGACCACTACAGCGGCCAGACTCGTTCCGCATGCAACAAGCCCAACCCCGCCTACACGCCTTATTCAATGTACGCCAAGAGCTTTCAGTAAGTGAAGAAGGCTGTTTGCTAAGAGGACTCCGCCTTGTGATGCCGTCTAGCCTCACAACCCGAGCAGTATCCCTTGCCCACGGAGCGCACCAGGGAATCGTCAAATCCAAAGCCTGTCTCAGAAACAAAGTCTGGTTCCCGGGTCTTGACAAGCTAGTAGAAAACACAGTTAAAAGGTGCCTCGTCTGCCAAGCCAGTGGCAACCCTGACCCCCCAGCACCAATTATAACGGAACAAGGTCCTTCGGCACCATGCCAAGGAGTGAGCGCAGGCTTTGGACACCTGCCTGACGGTTCACACATGATCACCGTAGTGGATGACTATTCGCGTTATCCGGAAGTGGAGATAGTGCAGTCAACTTCCGCGCACACCGTCATTCCCAAGTTTGAGAAACTCATGGCCACTCACGGGTTCTTTGGAGAGATACGCACAGACAACGGGCCCCCGTTCAACAGCCACGAGTGGGCTGAATTCCTAGCGTCAATGAACACCAAACACAGACGCATCACACCCTGATGGCCGCAAGCGAATGGGGAGGTGGAAAGGTTCGTGAGGACCCTGAACAAAGTCATCCGCATAGCGGTAGCGGAAGCAGAAAACACGGAAAGAGCAATCTACACGTTCCTGAGAGAGTACAGAGTAACACCTCACGCCACCACAGGTGCCACTCCCAGCCAACTCTGTTTCAGCAGAACAGTGATGGACGCAATCCTGCATCACCCGTCCTAGACGGTAAAAACCCCACCACCCGACAAATCAACAGCAAGGAGAAACGCTGCAAACACTTACGCATCCCGGAAAAGAAGAACCCGAGAGACAAGGATGCAAGTGGGAGATACGGTGTTGGTTAAAGATCGCCACCGAGGCAGCAAATTCCGCCTACCTTTTGAAACACGACCATGGACTGTGACCGCCGTAAAAGGCACCATGGTGACAGCCCAAAGAGGATCAGAAACGGTAACCTGCAATGTGGCGTTGTTTAAGCGTCTGTCCCCTCAGATGCCCCGTGTAGGTGACAGGAGCAGCGCTGAGGAGAGGGCCGAGTCAGACACAAAACCCGACGGTTGGAGTACAACGGGAGAAGGACTAGGATGCAACCAGGAGCGCCTGGAAGATCAACCATCACCGGAACGAGGGCAAGCCCAGGCGGCAGGAACAAGAACACCCGACCCCAACGAAGAAAGAGTCCAAGCATCGGGCGGTCTGGCAGAGGGAGGTGCCTGCTAAGACACAACCCTGATCCATCATGGCAATACGCTAATTTTGCATGTGACTGATTTGCACAGACAATTCATTCAAGTAAAGTCACAGGCATACCAGTAGCCACTGAGTTAATAGACATTTAAAATGTTCTGTTAAAGTTTCTTGTCCTCACTCTCTTCCCCGTTGGGAAGGGATGTAGTGTTGATGCCAGAAACCGTCAACACCACAAGGAGCGACCCGGAAGGAGCATTCCTAAGGATCAAATATATTTGTTTGGTCGCGCCTGTCATTAACATAAAAGTTCCCCATTAAATGTGCGAGCACAGTTGGATAAGCAACAGGAGGAGGTAATGTTATTTTAATACCCCATGCCAAGAAGCATTCCTTTTCCTGGAGAAAAATATTTGATAGCAAGCTTCCTGTCCATGTCACTAAGGTGGATTCTTGATTCTCGCCATACAGGGAAGCCAAGAATTCAATAGATTCTACATCCGTCGTAGTTATCCTTTCAAGGGAGGGTATGGCTTGTAACAGCTTCAAGATATTTCCCCTGTTGAGGATATCATGCCCCTCTCTTGACTGGTATAATAGGATAAAGATTGTTTTACTAAAAGAACCGGATGAGTAGTGATCAGATGATTGCATAACTGTCATATGTCTCCCATTTCGCCTCAAGTTTCTGACATGTGACTGGCGGGATCGGTTGCACCCACGCTACCTTGGGATTGTCATACTGCAGACCAGACTACAGGCTATTATGTTCTTCCCCACTGATGTGATTTATGGACTCAGATCTAACTGTGGTTGTGACAGATTTGCAAGGTGTAATTGGGTTGTCCCCTACTGCCCGAGGGGTTGTTTCCGTTGGGGTGCTGGGACCTTTATTTGGTGGTGGACTAGCTCTTACCTCATCTGAGGTGAAGGGTTCTACGATGGAGCTTCCACCTTTTGGAACTCCAAGTGTTTTGTCAAATAATGGGAAGAGCTTAACCTTTTTGGGGGGAGTCTTGTTACTTTTGGAAGGTTATGCTTCATGAACAATGGTGGGTTTGTTGTTCCTCAACTTTGTAACATTTGTATCAGGAGCCATTACTGGGCTTTCTCTTTTTTTGTATCTTGCTGTATATAGCTTCTTTCTACGTTTTTGCAAAAGTACAGGTTCAAGAAGCGTTGGGTGATCAATTTGAGATTTGCTGTTATCCTCCACACATTGTATAACATTGAGTGAATCTGGGGGGTCTTTGTCCTCCTGCAATGGTAATATATGAGGAAGAAAGTTGTCTTTCAGCAATCCTTCAGACTTTGCTAGTCTCTCTTCTCCAGTGTTAAGCTTATACATTTGAGAGTCGCTGCAGTGCCCTTGGGATTTAACAATTATTTTTAGATCTTTTATAAGTGTAGTTAGAGCTTCAGGAATTGTTACAAGTGTTTTTGACCACCGGGGCACAGGTACAGTCTATGATGGTCAGAGCTGTGTGTGCTTGAGCACAAGATTATTTAGCTCAGCCACCTTCTAATCGATTCCAGAGACTGAACTGGCAACTAGATTCACCAGATCTATTTGAACATCCATTTTATTAGACTGTTATGTTGGAGTGTCGAGAGTCAGTTGAGATATTTTAAGCAGAATTTCCCAGACCATCTCTGGGTCTATTGTTGCGATTGAATCATGGGTTGAAGAAATACCATCTGGGTGCTTCTCCTGGGCTTTTTGAGGAATTTGCAAGAGGACCCTTGAGGGGACAGGATTCCCTCGTTGTGGTTTCTGAAGCTTGGGTTTTTAAAGATCTATAAAATTAATGTCTAAACTACTTTGCCCTTTCTTAGTTTCCACTGTGACTTCAATTGAAAGTGGAGCTCCATACGTTAGTGGCATTATAGAGGATGGCTCAGTAGACTTTTTATCTGTAGAAAGTTGTGGAGACAGAGGTCCCAGTGAGAGAAGCTCCAGGTCACTGACCAGGCCCCAGGCAGATGTTTTACTTTCCTCAGTCTCATTCTTAGGCTCTATGTCAAGAGGGCTTTTTCAAGAGTCTGGATTTAAATTGTAGATTTTTGGAAGGTTACTATTGCTTTTTGTTGGTGAGAATGGATCTGGAAGTGAGTTCTAGTCACATGGGGAGGCAAAAATGACTTCAATTGTGTCTTATAAAAAGGCTAAGTTTTCTTGGATTTTTGTTGATCTCTCAAACAAGTGTGCTACAGGTGAAAGAAGATACTGGGTTTCCCTTACTGAATTTGCCTTCACACTGTTTGCAGTTATTAAAGGTTGGATTTATTTTTCCTTTTGGACACCATATGCGGTACCCTTTCACGACCTGACCACATGATGGAGCCTACACACTATTAATCCTGCTAGGAACTTAGTTAAATGTTTTCTCTTTGTCTCCATGGCCAGTGATCTTGTTTGAAGGAGAAATTTTGGGAAACCCACTGGCAGCTACTTGCCTGGTTCTATCATCTATAGATTGCAATTTAGTTTAGGTGGTCACTGAGATTTAACATCCAGGGGTTAAGCTACCTTTTCCTTTGGCTAGAGACGGGGTCCCTCTGTAGACTGTTCGGGTCTATTCCAGCCAAAGACAGGTGAAACCTGTGAACAATATTGAAAAGTTGAGAAAATCCGTGGATGATTACTAAGAGGTGCGGAATTGCTGTTCCAGACAGAATTTGAGGGTAATTAACTGTCCAAGCTGGGGTAGGGCTGCTTTCTGGGCACCTTTAAAGCAGTAAGACTGAATTTATGCTCGTTGTAGGCAAGGCCTAACTGGGAGGCTTCTGCAAACTTGTGGCTCTACCTTTAACAGCAAGATTCTAAAATCATTGCACCGTCACCTTAATAGTCTTAAATGAGGATTAAAAGTTTGTTTAAAGAGTTTGCAAATTTCTGGGGTCCACAGCCCTAGGGTCCTTGAACTTGGAGGCTTGAAGGTGTTAAAAGGTTTGGGGTTTTTTAGGCATCGGGCAGTGAGGAGGTGAGACCGCAGAGACCAAAGAGACCGAAGAGAGAAGCAAGGAGCGAACAAGACTCACCGGGCCCCCTCAAGCCGCACCCACCCCTAGTTTGGCCGCTTCCCAGAGGTCCTGTGGCACACTATCAGCAGTGGCTGATGACAGCCACAACACTCACCCTCCAATGGATCCTCAAAGTGTCCCAAAGCAGGTGCAAGTGGAGGAGAAGGCTCCAAGTTAATTGTGGAGACACAGCAATCCTGCCTCTCCTGCCTCTTACTCCTGCTCTGCTCTTGCCCCATGGTGCACTTCAGACATATCGATGTTGGCTGATTTGATAATCAGCTTCAGTCATCATTGACCCTTGGGTGACTACTGGGTCATAGGGTCAGCTTGGAGGGTCTGCCTCTAGGTGCACCGTAAAAAAATCCGATCCCCCACTCCAAGCTCAGAGCTCCACTCTGCTCCAAGCAGCTGCTGCACACTGGCCCTCTGGCTCCGTCTCCTTCCAAATTTCAGAAGTCTATCGGCTCTGCATAAGTTTGGTGTCTGTCTAGAGTGGCACAGTGGTTAAAAACACTGGATCCCTTGGTGGCTATGCCAAAGAATCCAAGCCATAAATCAGTGACAAGGATTAATAGGGCTGATAATGTCCTGGGAATGCTTGTATTCCCTTCTAGAGGGGCTTCCTTTGGCAGTTTGAAATGGGCTCTTCCCATGAAGAGCAGGGTCAGGACTGATTTGCATAAGGTGGGTCTCTGTGTAAAGTGGCACCGTAAGTTAGAATGCTACCCCAACCAATTGCTAATGGTTAGACTATTGGCAAACATTTTTCTGATCACTGTTTGTGCGTTTGATGTCACAGCCAAAATGGCCAAGAGTATTTCCAGACGTGCTCTCTATATCACAGGGACAAAACTATACTTCACTTAAGAGGCCTGATAAAACCTAGGATAATCTGGGGTTGCTTGTGTTCCCTTCAGAAAGGGACCACACCTGGCAGCTCAGGGTGAACTGTTTCCATGAAGAGCAAGGCCAGTACTGATTTGCATAAGGTGGGCCTTAAGTGGCACAGCAGGTGAAAAATAATAACCCTTAGTGATTTTCAGTGTTTAGACTGTTAGCAGCCAGTCTTCTCACCACATTTTGTATTTGATAAATGTAGAACAATTATACACATATCCACAATTCCTCTACTGCATGTGATATTCATGTATATTTAATGACATTGATGATGCCATCACATGTAGATAAGCTGGCCTTTTTGTCAGTTCTTGCACTTAGTCAGGTTTACTGCACACATACTTTGTGTTTTTTGGTACTATGAAAGATACTGTTTTATATGTGCAACCATGTAGGTATATTTGAAAGGGAAAAAGGCTATTTCAACCCAAATTAAAACTATGCAACACATGGCAATTTCTAATCATATCATATAGCAGGGTGTTGCGAAGTTGAATGGGCAGCAGTTGCATATCCCTTTGGCCTAGGTGATCAGCTACTAAATGCTAAATGTCAATCATCCTATTTTTCATAAGATATTGATGTACTCATTTTGGTCCTGGAAAACTAGCACAGAGTTCAATGTAAACAAATGAAAATGTGGATCTTTGAATGACATGGAGCAGTGAACACACATACTTCAAATGCTTTTCCTCCTTCCATCTTCTTTTGTAGCAGACAGCTAGGAACAAGTGGAGAGCAATAGGATCCAGGGCAAAGGCATCAAAGGACCTCAACAGCAAGAAAGGCATGATACGACGCCACTATGGAGGTGAATTACACCACCACCAGTGAGGGGCAGAGTATATCACTGAGAAGCACTCTCCTACCAAAATGTCTTGGTGGAGGCATCAATTGCACAGGAGGTGGCCATGCTCACAAGGACTAAAATTGATGGCAGCAGCCCTCTTGGACAGAATGACACCACTTCACCCCAAGGTCAGACACCCATGCTATCAGAGCCTGAAGCCACATCCAAAACAATGTGGAGGTCCCAGCAACAGCAGGGCTTGAGGCTGCCTCCCCCATTCCTCCTCTTCCAACAGCCAATACCCACCCAAAAGAAAAGTAGCTGCCAAGTGCAAGTTTTGCCCCAGTTACATCTCAGCCATCATGTGTGGCCCACATCCATTCTCCTATATATGGTTTTGTGCAAGCGTTCAGGAGGCCATCAACCATGAGGAGGGTGGTCAATAGTCTATCAGAGAAGACCTTGTGAAGATTTTTGCCATGATCCATCAGGGCTTCAAGGACCAGTAAGATACCCAATTTGGCCAGGACCAGTGTCAGAACTTCTTTCAGAGGGCCATAGGGCAAGCAAGAGCTACTGGGTTTAACCATAGGGGTTGAGGACTTTTACTCCTGATGTCCTGGGCCGTACTTCTATGGGTCCTGAGCAACTGGGCCAAGTACCCCTTCAGAACTTGACTCTCAGGAGTAGTGTGGGTTGAGCAGTCCAAGCCTTCTCAGGGTCAAGGGGGCTGAGGGGAGTTTGATGGAGGGAGGTGAACCTAATAATAGATAATTTCCGTAGCAGCAATAAATGATTGTTCATTCACATATGTGTACTTATTTCCAAAACAAAGTAAAATGACATACACAAACAATACACACAGTATCTTGTGGTTGGAGCCCTAATGTCCCATAGGCTGGTCCTTGAGTCCCACATACTTCTCACTAATGGTGATAGTTATGCCCCATTCACTATAGATCTCAGGAGTCCTACTCCGACTCTTCCAAAAGTCAAAAGCATTCCAGCACCCAGGTCTTGTGATTAGCCTTACCTGCTACTGGAGTCCCTGGGAGTTTTTTATGCTTGGTCATCATAGAGGGTTGCAGCAGCTCCTGATGGTGAGTAGCACAAGTGGTTCTTCAAGAGCAGTGGCTGGGCATCCATAGCTCTTCCTCCAGTGAGATGGTAAGTTCCTCTGGTCCTTAACACAGGGTGGGGAACAGTTGCCTGGGTTCTGATCCTTTTATGGGCCTCGAGCACACACAGGTCACCGACTTTACTCCACACACTCAGGCTACAGCCCAAACACCACAGCAGTCATCTTTATAGCAGGCTCCTTCTGACATTCAGGGTCACCACATTCACTTTGCACATGGGCTACGGCTAATTTCATCCCAGAACCCAGAGTCTTCCACGTAGTGTACCATTCACTGCACACATGCATCCAGTTCATCCATACACAAGGCTACATATTAACTTGATGTAGAACTTTACTTGAGTGAGCCCGTAGTTCTCATTCCAGTAACCCAGGTAAGAAGACCTGTTTATTTCTACTGAACACTGCATGGAATGCCGCCACCACCGAGCTTGCCTTACTTAACTCCTGGCAAAGGTAGTCACTTTTCACAACTATGAGTGTAGTGCTTTCTACTCTCCTCAGTGTCTAACAAGACTGCGATCTGTGAGAAACCCCTATGCCATGGCACACAGACATGATCCGTGTTCACCCATGCTAACAAAAATCAGCATCAGGGATCCAAATACCATTGCATCTGGGGAACTCGTGACACGTGTATATGTTTGGAGCCATGTAAGGGATATTTCCATCCCATCAACTGGAAAATAACTAACTTGCTACATTATGCACTATAACTCATCCTTTAAATACAGTTTATGTCCTTACACACTACATCATTTATAGCAAGAAAAATCACAGTATTAATGACAAAACCGATAACTTCTCACATGATATTAGGTGTCACAACACATTACATGGTAGAGTGGTAAGTTATAGTTAGTGTTGTCTGGTTAGCAAGCTGAAAATTGTATGTAACGAGGTCCACTACTTTATTTATTTATTTTATTTTGAAAGTTTTCTATAGTATTGGCAAGACCCCGAGGGTATCTGAGCGTTTTACAACAGTATAGATAATAAACACATGAAAAACACATGAATCCCACTGCACAACGGTTATGCAGTGGGATTCTCATGGACAAGAAAATAGCGATCTGGCAGTGGGGGTGGGGGGTGAGAGATTCTTTTTGGCGTGGAGGATGGTTGATGAGGAATTCTTTAAGTAGCTTCTTGAAGATCTGATGGGAAGGGTTAGATCTGATGTGAATAGGTCTGGAGTTCCAGATTCTTGGCGTGTTGTTTGAGAAGGAACATGTCCGAGTTTTTTGCTTCTTGGTTTTTGGCAGGAGGAGGAGGAAGGTGTTTGAGCTTCTTAGTGATCTTGTTTGACCTGCTTTCAAGAGTTTTTTGGCAAGGTATCCTGGTTTCCCAGTGTGAAGGGCTTTGTGTGATAATAATTTGAAAGTGGTGGATAAAATGTAAATGGAAGTTACAACTATGACTTTAGAAATTTTTAAGTTTGTATAGTTTAAGCTAGGTTTGTATAGAGAAAATAAGTTCTCTCAACTATAACTACACTTTAACCTTTAGGTATTTCATTGAACATCAATGGTTTTTACATGTTTTCCATAACAAAGTGTTTCAAATAGTACCGTCCAGTGTCCCAAGTGTAGAGTTGTTAATTAGAGTGTTGTATACTACAGTAGAAGAGAGTGTTGTAAAGTCTATTGTCATAGACTGGAGTTTTGAAGATTGCAATCAAGTGGAGTAGAGTAGAGTGTAATAGTGTACCGTACAGTGTAGTAAAGTGTTATATAGTGTAGTGGCATGGCGTCTCATAAAGTGGGGTCAAGTATTCTAGACTGGAATAGCGAGTTGTACAGTAGAATGGTATGCAAAACTGTAGAGTAGGGTGTCATAGACTGTCCATAGAGTGGAGTACAGTGTTTTAGAGTGGAATAGGGTAAAGTAGAGTGTCAAACAGTAGAGTATTATCAAGTGAATTCTAGTATAGTACAATGAGGAGACTGTTGTAGAGTTGAGGGCCATGTCATACAGTGGAGTGGCATATCCATTCCATTTTTATTGCTGTCAGCCTATCCGGCCATAACAATTTCTCACATACAATTACAAACATCACATAACGCGTTAAAAATCACATGTTAAAATGCCAACTTATTGATAAAAGCTATACTTAATGGTCAATCTTTTTGTGTACACCACCACACAAAGCCAAGAATGCCCAACATTATCATGTGAATGGTTTACGACGGTGGCTAACCAGTCACACTGTTGCTTGTTTACGTAACACACTAGTCAACTCAGTAGAGTCACGATAAAGCTTAAAGTTAGATGAAGCTATCCTAGACTTATATGGGACCGTTTAATGTAACCCTCCAGCTTAATAACGTCCCAGAATACTTTCCTTATTATGCCTCATCTTACAACCATTTCCCCCAGACACTAAGTACCTGTAGGACACCACTGAACAGTTATTAGTATGCTAAGAACTAGGAGTACATTAATGATCTTAACTTCCATGCCTCCAGGATATCTGTTGAAACAATCATCACAATATGTTTCTCATCTGAACGCACACACAGCACTTCAGCTTCCTTACATTTCCTAACACCATATTGTTAAAAAACGTGGTTGTAAGTACAGTTTTCGAAGTTGAAGCGTGAAGTGACATATTAAAAGGAACTGATATAATGTTTCTTGACCACCATAGAGGCAGGGGCAGCAATCAGGTCTCCTCAAGGGAGCAGGCTGCCACTTATTAATCACTGAGATCACTGGTAGCGTACCCATATGAAATTTTAAATAAAAAGATATTTTTTCCTCCGGATAAATACTATCCATGAAGATAGCTGGTTTGAGTTCTTGATTAAATAAAATAGAACGCTTTAATAAAGGACTAGGTGAGTCACAAACTGTCCGTGTCTTATGATCCCAATATGCCTTTTTTACAGCGACAAGGATAAGCTTCTTTTTTTTTTCTGGGTGGAGCCAGAGTTCTTCCAAGCCTATTGAGGCCAAAGTAGTTGAAATATGCTTATACCAGGGCAATTTCTGATGATTTTGTAGATTCAAAATATCAATCATAACATCTTTATATGATTTAAGTTCTTCCTTTGTTCAGATGCGAATCCAGTATCTTATAAGAGCCAATGAAATATAATCCTCAAATTTTCTCATTTTTAAGTCTATTCTCATCGCTTCCATTAGTGTACCATTACCTAAACCAAGTAATCGATGTATGAATTTATTTTCAGTTACTTGTGTTGATGGAGTCTTTTTAAAACCCCAGATCTTGGCACCATAAAGCACAGCAGCCCTTTTAATTTTGTATGCAAGCAGTGAAGAGCTCAACGAGTGGTTCCCCATGGCTTTTGCGAATCTGAGTACAGCTCCAGCTTGTTGGGCCAGGGAGATGTTGCTTTTATAAACTTGCGGATTCCAGATCAGTTTATCATCCACTCTGCAGCCCAAATAGTCATAGGTCTCCACTTGGTCCAAAGGATTTTTTACTTTAAAGGTCGCTCGCATCTTCTGTTTTTGGTGGAGAATCATAAACTTTGTTTTACCCTTGTTAATCGTCAAAATCCTCGATACACAGAATGATTCAAAGCTTTTTAGCAGACGATGCATTGATATCTCCGTTCTAGCCAATAGTACAGCATAATCTGCAAAAAGCAAAATAGGTATGCTTTCATTAGATAATTTCAGCACACCCAAATTTAAATTCCTCAGCTTTTGGCCCAGTTCATCTATATAGCAAATAAGTAGGGTTGGGGCCAAAACAGACCCTTCCGCTGAAGTGGAATCTCTGCTGTATAGTCATTACCTGAGCTGTATCTGACCCTGGCGGTGTTTCCTGTGTGTAATAAGATTAATAGCCTTAAGATCTTTCCTGGAATTCCCATTTCTAACAGTAGTTGGCATAATATTTGGTGATCCACACTGTCAAATGCTGTTTGAAGGTTGACAAAATACCAGATACAGCGGGAATCCTTTAAGGAGGCGTATTTGGAGCAAATCATGTTCAGATTAAAACGTTGATCTATTGTACTTGGCCCCTCCTAAAACCAGCTTAATGCAACAATAATAGATCTCCTTCCTCTATCCACTGGTCTAGGCGAGACTGAACCAATTTGGCGAAAATGTTCGCAACGTTGTCAAGCAATGAAATTGGCCTGTAATTTCACACCATGGCCTGTGGCCTCTTTTTATGAATTAGAACTATTATTGATTTTCTCCATAAGGGCGGGATTTCGTAGAAAAACCAAACGCTATTATATAGGCGAGTTAAAGATGGTAACCATTAGGATAGTTGATTACGATAAACATCTGAGGGAATGCCATCTGGCCCTGCAGCCTTGTGCGGTTTTTGAGCGAGGATGGCTTGCTCAATTTCTTTCACACTGAATTCAAGCACTAGTTCAATGGCACAGGGTATAACATAGGTTGTTTGCATGAGGTTTAAACGAGGAGGATTATTAGGAACTAATTCGCCCATTGTTTCATTTTGAGGCACCTTGGGCCACTTAGTTGCTACCAGGCGATTCTCAGGAAGTGGTGTTATCTTGCTTAATGTACAGTCGCTACCATCCGACCCTTGATTGTGACCTGTTGGATCATTAATACTTGCAGGTGCAATCTAATCCTCTTCTTGGTATAAAGCAGTGAAATGCTTTACCCAAAGTTGTGGGCTGATGTTCATCTCTAAATTTTTTGGAGGGCCTTCACTTCCCCATCTGAATATTTCCCAAAACCTTTTTGAATTTCCACCCGAGATTACATTAAAAATATCTCCCCAGAGCTTATGTGGAAAAGTCTTCTTTTAGTGTCTCAGTAATTTCTTGTATTGTTGCCTGAAATAGAAAAATTGTTGCTCATTTAAATTATTCAAATGCCTGTTCTTTAATGCTCATGATAATGCCTTTTTTTAATTTCAAGCACTCATCATCGAACCAATCGTCAGTCTCCGTTGGGTGTTTTTAAAATTCCTAGTTCTTTCCTTCGATGTTTGTGTTAGAAGAGTATTACATTTTTGCAGGAGAAGAGAGACCCCATTACCTGGCAGATTAAGAAACATGGAGAGTGATGACATCCAGATATTACTGGGGGCAGCTGTATAAGGTTCACCCAAGTATATCCTTACAATGTTTTTCCTGTCTGGTCTCAGAGCTACTGTTGGGCAGTTTCCTTTACCTGGAGGAATAGGTTTCCAGGAACTCATATTGGGATGAACCATCTCCATTAACAGTGGGTTATGGTCACTCTCAGTTCTGTCCCTTATTTCCATATCTATGATGTAATGCCAGGCTTCAATGTTTATTGCCATATAGTCAATAATACTTTGCCTTTTTCCAACTTTGAAGGTGGATTTCAATGCTTTGTCCCACTTAGTTCTTCCATTTAAAATGCGAATCCCTCCTTCTATTAGGGCTTAAAAAATGGATTCTTCTTTCTTTGAATCTTGACAACGTTCAGTGGAGAGGGTCTGAATATTCCAAGCGTGATCTTCAAATACTTGTTCATCCCCAAGGATAGAATGGGGTTTGGTGTTAAAGTCGGAACATATTAGTAAGAAGGTGTTACATAACTGAAAAGGGCAACCATTCATGTAGCCAATCATAGTATCCCATTGGTCTCCAGATCTTTTATTTAGGATGTGCTCCTTAAGCAGCTGCACTCCTGGCTTGGCTTGAACCCAACTGATAGGTGGAAAGTACACACTCACTATTTCAATTGACGACGCCTCGTGTTTTACTACTAACATATGGATGTCCATGCTTAATACGATGTGCGTTACTACAGAGTTTTCCAGTAGTGAAGTTGTAATCCAAATGGTCAAGCCCCCTATTGGTCTACCTTTATTTTGCTTAATTGTGGGTATCTAGAATGTGGAAAACCCATCTAAGTTGATGGCATTGATAGATCAAGTTTCCTGGAAGCAGCTGATATCTTGTTGTTTGATCAATTCTATCCAATGCTTATCTTCAATTTTGGCTTTTAGGCCTGCAATATTCCAGTTTAGGATTTTCAGTGATGGTCTAATTCCTTCTTTTGTATTTAGGCGATCCATTTTTTGCTACAAGCTTCTGTATGACTGCTCTTCGTGCATCTGTGTTTGTGAAATAATACCAGTGATGTTTCTTGGGGTATTGACTAACAGACGGAACCTCATATTGCTCAGATTTGTTCGTTCAGGTAGTTGTTGTTTTGAGCTAATTGCTCCCTGCAGTATTGAGCCAAAATTGTCTTTAGGCTCGTACTTGCTTGACACGTTTTGTATTTGAGCTTTTCAAGAAATATTAGAGAATATAGGGCCAGATGTAGGTACTTTTCAAATTGCGACTTGCAATTTGCGAGTCCGAGCGACTCGCAAATTGCAACTCGCAATTTGCAATGCAGAACGGTGTCTCTGACACCATCTGCGAGTCGCTAAGGGGTCGCAAATACCCACCTCATTAATATTAATGAGGTGGGTCGTAAATTGCGGCCCCATAGCGACTATGGGCACTCACTGACATGGAGGCCTGCTGTAGTCAGCAGACCTCCATGTCCGTGACTGCTTGTAAATAAAGCAGTTTTTTATTTTTTCAAGTGTATCCCGTTTTCCTTAAAGGAAAACGAGCTGCACTTAAAAAAAAATCCGAAACTTTTTGTTTCGGAATTTTTTCAGGGCAGGTAGTGGTCCCTTGGACCACTACCTGCCCTGAAAAAATAATATGGGGTCCAGTCACAAAGGGGAAGGTGTCCCATGGGGACCCCCTCCCGTTTGCCAGTGGGTTACCATCCACTTCAAGTGGATGGTAACTGCGACTCCATTTGCGACCGCGTACGTGGTCGCAAATGGAGTTGCATACCACTCCGACTCGCAAATAGGAAGGGGACATCCCTTCCTATTTGCGACTCAGAAATGCATTTTGCGTGTCGGTCCCGACTCGCAAAATGCATTTCTGCATAGCAAACTCAGGGTTGCCACTCGCAAACTGCGTTTTTTGCCGTTTGCGACTCGCAAACCGTTTGCTACATCTGACCCATAGTTCCTTTTGCGGAATGTCAATTGTTATTGCCCAGGCCTTCATCAGACTGGACTGATTTAGGATCTCATTTACTATCCATGATGAGGTCCAGACTGTCTCTGATGATTCCCTACTATTTTACCCTTATCTTAATATGAACCTTACTGAAAGAAAATCTTTAATCGTTACATTATGCAGGCCTGTCAAGGAGTTAACAAGATACAAAATATTGCTCCTGTTTAGAATATCTTGGCTCACTCTGGAGGAATACTCGGGGGTAAACACAATTGTATCTCCATGATCTTTATTTCTTTCATGATGGGTCTTAGTATGCTCGCAACCTTCCTGTAGCCCTCTTCCTTGATGCCAACTTTTTATCTTTCTCTTTGCTGTTAGCATTAGCTACAGGTCGTATGGGTGCGAACTCTTCCTGTTCTTTTCTCCTCCCATGATGCTTCTCAGTGTTCTTGCATTCTTGCATCCTTCATGTATTTGAATTCTTAAGGGCCAGAGTTCAATTTTTGCTTTATTTTCTCAGTCGAGTGCGGGCCGTGGTAGTGCGTGCCAGGCATTGTCAAACCCCATCTGGCTGCTGTGGTTTTCTGGCAAGGCCGGATGACAATATTCTGTTTTCTCTAGGGGGGAAAGGGCTGGAGATATTTGATTGTCATTAATTTCCCCATAAGTGGTTATCTTTGTACTTTGTTAATTTTCTACGGCCTCAGTACACTTCAGCTTCCTAATTTTGCTTTTGCCATTTACTTGTGGTGTACTCCCCATGATGGTATTTAACTTTTGTTGACAATTTTCATCACAATTTTCCACTACGTTTGGATGGTGATTGTCTTTGTTAAGGTTTGACTTGGATTTTAATGTCTCTGGGCTCTGTTTGTACATTCCACTAACTGAATCCTCACTTGCCTCATTTGTCCCAGGATTAGTTGCTAGATCTATTTCCAACATCTTTTTTTTTTTAATGCCTAGGCTAGGTGCTTTGCTTCCCCCATATCCAGTGGGTATATGATTTATGTGAGAGTGATAGGTGCAGCTTTTATCACATAGCAAACCTGGATTTTTATTTATGAAGTTGCTGTCTTTATCCGTTGTTTTTCCAAGGCTCCCTATCATGATATTTGGATCTACATTCTGTTATTCAACGGGCTGAACAATTTTTTGGCTTTGGCCCACTGGTCTTGACTGCCACATCGTATTATGTGCCCTTTTTGCTATGGCATTTGTATTCCCTTTGTTTTTTTCCACTTACTTTTCCATTTCCCTTTCGGTTGAGACCTTTTATTCTGAACCCTCTTTGCTGCAGCACTTTGAGCTTCAGTTACTGATCAAGGATTCCGCTCATTCCCTCTTTCTCTTCTATGCAAAGGCTCACGTCTAGGCCACCTGCTCGTCCAAGGCCTAGTGGGCCTATTCTGTCCTTTGGCGTTCTTTACGCTTTTTCTGTGGACTCGTGGTCATATACAGGTACATTTTTAAGGCTCAGTTTGCAGGCTTCGATTTTGTTATTTTCCTTCGGGACTTCCAGTAATTTCTCCAGCAGTGGCCCACATGTTTGCCTATCTGCCGTATCAGCAACAGTTTTTTGCCGCAGATTTTCCCTTACAGCACCCTCAACCAGGGCCATCCTGTAGTCTATGGTCTTTATGGTAGCTGTAAATTGTCTGGTCAGCTCAAGTTGATTGTCGAGCTTGAGAGACTGGGCCATAATCGCTCTTGCGATTGAGTCCATTGTTGTGCATATGATTTTCATAATGCTAAGAATTGGTTGATCTAAATGGAGGTTGTTTCTGTTTTATTGACTGCTTGTCCTTCCGGTTGCTTATCTTTCTTATCCCTGAGGCCTTTTGGTTAAGTTGCCATCCAAAAAATTCAGGTCATCCGATGTTATACTGTCTACTTGGGGTTCTATGTTTCTGATTGCAAAGTTGTCAAGTGAGGAGAGCTCTGAACTAAATGAGCTAATATCATGTCTACAAAATTTAGAATAGTTTTTCCCTACTTGGCCTGTGAAAAAGGACTGTGGCACTGAAGGCTCAAAGATCTGCTTAATTGATTATTTGACCGATTTCAGTTCCCTTCTTATTTGTATTCTGATGAATTATTGTCCCTACTTGGACACTTTCTGTCGAAGTTGTTAAAGTTGTTTCACTGTAATTCCCGGGGTTTTGTAATCCTGGTTGGACTTGGTAATAATTCCCTTGTAGTTCATGGCTCTTTATTTCCTCTCCTGGGGAATGGTCCCGTTCTAGTGATTTGATTGTTTTAAATTCACCTTCTTTTGAGGAATTATGCAGAGGTTGACATGATTTTTTCAGTATTTCCAATTGCCAAGCCTCTAATTGCTCCAGTTCAGCCCCCCTCACCTTAATGTCACCTTTTTCCCCAAGTGATTGCACTGGGACATCACTAGTTGTGGAATATTGAGACTGCAGCCAATCAGCGCTTGGATTAAGATAGTTGTAGTAGTTTGTGTTAGTGTTTGCTTTTGCTTTTGCCCGGCCGGTATGTTTTTCTATAGGGGGAGAGGAGCCTTTGATCGATCTCTGATTGAGTGATGTTTGCTTAATTTTTCTTTTCTCCTTATTCCCAGCTGATTCTAGATGTATCAATGTACTCTGTTCTTCCTTACTCTGTGGAGATGGGGGGCTCCCCTCAATTTCTCCCCCGTTCAAAGTTGCACAACCAGTATTTCTGGCCAGGCCCTGGCCTGGCCTCCCAATAGACACCTTATCCTCAATATGATCAGAATTAGCACAAGTTGGCAAAAAGAGTTCCAAATTGGACATCCCAGCCTTCTTCTTTGCTAGATCACTTTAGTCGCCAATGCTTCTAAAGTTGAAGTTCCCTACCGCAGCCTCTACTTGTCTTGCAGAATTCACTGGGATTGACTGTATAGTTCTGAGATCCTGCTCTGACCCCTGATCGGGATCCTGCTTAGTGCGTAGAAAGTTTGCTGTGTGAGCTAGGGCCTCCTTGACCCTCTTTGATTTTCCCCTTGTTCCAAACATCTTAGGGGAACATAACCTCTCCTTAACTCCTTGCGGATTCTTTGTAAGGGTTCTTTGTTAGGTTCTCGCCACTTTAAATCAGTTTCAATCTCAATTCAATTTCAACAGTTTTATTTTATAGAGAGGTAACTATTTCCTTTAGTGTCTTGCTCTTTCTCCCCTTCTTACTATTACTGTCGCTCTCTCACACAACTTACTATGCTTTTTAGCTCATTGCTTACTTGCTTTTGTCTCCTGTCGTCTGTTGCCTTCTGTCTGCTGCCTCCTCTCCCTCTAGGTGCTCAGGGTAGTCCCTACATGCCTCTCAACACAAACATCGCGGGGCTCTCGGTCCTTGCAGGCTTCGACAGCCCCCGGGGTCCTAACATCTGTGGGGGTGCTTGTGAGACTGAAACCAGCTGCAGTCAGGCGGCAATCAGTCAGCCAGGGTGTCTCAGGCACGGCTTGGGCACATGCGAGGGCCACTACAGGATCACACAGGGTCACAAAGGCGGCAATGGCAATGGCAGGAGCAGTGAGGCCGAGCCAGAGAAGTGACCCCCCGCCAAAACCGACGAACTGAACCAGTGACAGCAGCGTCAGCGACACAATGTGATGCGATGCAAGCAGTATGAGTTCTGGCCTGCTTGCTCAGACTCCTTATCCTGTCCTCAATCCTAATCCTTGACCAGGGCCCGGGCCGACCCCTCCGGAATGCTGCACACCGCCGAGGCCACCCAAACCCACCTCCGCTTGCTCCTCTTGCTTCCGCGCTTCCGCACTTCTCCGCCTCTCCTTGTCTTGCCGCAAGCCATCCGGAACCGGCGTCAGCAATGTTCACTCGCAGCACGTCACTACAGGCTCAGTCTCTGTAATCGAATTAGGCAGGTATTACTAACAATACAGTCTCTCCCTTGACCTTGGGTAGCATATCGTCGAGTGTCATGCAGTGTAGTGCAGAGGTGAGGCGTTGATGGGCATTGAGTGGAGTAGAATGTCATAGAGTGGCATAGAGTGTATGCCAGTATTGTCGAGTGGAGTTGCTTAGAGTGGAGTAAAAGTAAAACAAGATGATAGACGTAATGCTGAACTTTTCAAACACTCACCCCCAGTCACAGATCTGGTTTAAATCCATTGTTCTTTTGCTCATCATGCCACCACAGTCTGGACCCAGCAATACGCAAACTGGTCTTGACCCTGCTCCCCGTGGGAACAGTCCATCCTGAGCTGTCAGGCCAGGTCCTCCCTAGGCTGGAAACAATCATCTTGGGACCCATTTCGGGGTATCACCCCTCATCAGACAGGCTAGCTTGACTCCAGTGGAGTGGGGAGCACTGGAGCCATGTCTGAGCATACCCATCTCACGTAGGGCGACAAATGCAAAAAGTGATGGACAGAATGCTGAACAATGCCAAACATTTACCCCAGTACAGAGATCTGGGCCTAAATCCATGCCACCCTAGTTTGGACCCAGCCATATGCAAACCAGTCCTGACCCCTCATGGGAACAGTCCAGCCTGAACTGCCAGGCCAGTTTCTCCTTGGACTGGAAACGAGCATCCTGGAATCAGTTTCCGCGTATCACCCCATCAGATCTGTGACTAGGGGTGAGCGTTTGAAAAGTTTCACCACTCTATCCATCATCCTTTTGTGTTACTATAGTAGAGTAAAGTGTACGACAGCGGAGTGGTAAAGAACAGAATATAGCATAGTGGCGTAGAGTGGGGTAAAGTGTGGGCGAGGGGACTATAGTGGAGTGGAGTAAAGTGCTATAGAGTGGAGTGGCCTGTTGTAGACTATAGTGGTATGGACTGCAGTTGAGTAGAGAAATAACATGTAGAGTAAAGTGTCATCAATTTGGGTACCGAGTTGCACAGTACAGTGTAGTGGGGTGTTGTACAGTTTTGGAAAGTGGTGTAGACTATAGTAGATTAGAATGGATGTTAGAATTGGGGTCACTAGTTTGCAGTGGTTTTCGCCCTGTCCAAGTAGGGACCCTCACTGTAGTCAGGTAGTCCATACAGCTCAGGTAACCCCTGCTCATTCCCTTGGTACCTTGGCATGAGCAGTCAGGCTTATCTCAGAGGCAATGTGTAAAGTATTTGACAGAAACATAGTGAAAACACCACAAAAGTACACCACACTAGTTTAGAAAACATCCAAAATATATAATGTGAGTAAAATAATACCAAAATGTGGCAGTCAAGACCAGTGGGCCAAATCCAACATACACAAGTAAATATATGAATTTACATAGATTAAATGTTGTATAGCACTTAGAAACACAGTAGTTCCAACTGGGGCAATCATGGCATCTTGAGGGAGTTGTTCCCAACAGTCCCACGCCAATCGCGAGGGAGTCTGGGCCAGTCACAGAGTCACCTGGACCCCAGGTACAGTACCATGGAAAACGATGAGGAAACAAAGATGTTGCACAAAGTCCGAGAGGTAAGGTGTCACTGGAGCCGGTGCACTATCGGTTCCCTACTGCTATTGGGGAGGTGAGGCATCGGGTTCTTACTACTAGGAAGGAAAGGTGAGGATTCGGTTCCTTACGATTGCAAGGGAGGTGATGCAGCATCTGTGGTGAGCTGTTGGTTCCTTAAGACCTGGCGGGGTCGTTTTATCCAGCAGGTCTTGATGGGAGGCGTCGACTTTGTGGTGCTGCAATAACACCACGGGCCACAGGTGCTTTGGCAGAGTCGGAATCCGGAGTCACGAATGTCGGTGACACAGCACTCAGGACTCAAGCTGCGGCAGGACTTCAGAGGCACTGCACCAGTGTCTGTCCTATGTGGCAGGCCGTGGTCATTTCACTCAGCAGGGACCATGGAACCGGTGCAAGCACCGGCACGGAGTCAGAGAATAGCACCAGATCTGAAGTCACTCTGGAGACAATGTTGCCCTAAGTGGGTAAGGACTGCCCAGACCTGAGTCCTGTGCTCACTGCACTGTTGAGTTCAAGATAGCCTAGCTGATGAAGGGTGATACCTCAAAACCGGATCCTGGATGCTTGTTTCCAGTCCAGGGAGAACCAGGTCTGGCAGTTCGGGCTGGACTGTTCCCACGGGGAGCAGGGTCAAAACTGATTTGCATATGGCTGGGTCCAACCTGGGGCGGTGTGGTGGACATAAAATTGATGGATTAAACCCAGATCTTTGTGACTCAGGGTAAATGTTTGCATTGTTCAGTATCCCCTCCATCATCTGTTCTTTTTGCTTTTGTCACCATAAGGGGAAAGGGTATGCACAAACGTAGTTACCACGCCAGCAGCGCCATTGGACTAGCTGGGATGATGAGGGGTGATACTCTGAAACCTGCTTGTTTCCGGTCCAGAGAGAACATGGCTTGGCACTTCAGGCTAGACTGTTCCCAGGGGGAGCAAGGTCAAGACTGATTTGCATATGGCTGGGTCCAAACTGGGGTGGCCTAGTGGGCAGAAAAACAATGGATTAAACCCAGATATTTGTAACTGGTGGCATATGGTTGCATTGCTCAGCATTCCATCAATCAACTGTTCTTTTTTGTTTTTGTCACCCTAAGTGGGAAAGGTATTCTAGATGTGGGTCCCATGCTCACTGCAGCCCTGGATACAAGCTACCCTGGCTGATAAGGGGTGATACACGGAAATCAGTCCCAGGATGCTTGTTTCTAGTCCAGGGGGAACCTGGCTTGGCAGTTTGGACTGGACTGTTCCAATTTGCATTTGGCTGGGTCCAAACTGGGGTGGTGTGGTGGGCAAAAAAACAATGGATTATACCCAGGTCTTTTTGACTAGAGGTGAATGTTTGCATTCCGTCCATTATCTGTTCTTTTCACTTTCTAGAAGTAGCATTTTTAAACTTACAATTCAAAAACCAACTTCATCAAAAGATGTCATTTTAAATTGTGATTTCAGAGACCCCCAAACTCCATATCTCTATCTGCTCCCAGTGAGAAATTACACTTAAAAGATATTTCAAGGTGATTCCGATGTTATCCTATGGGAGAGATAGGCCTTGCAATAGTGAGATTCACATTTAGCAGAATTTCACTATCAGGTCATGTAAAACACACCAGGCGTAGAGAGGAGTAGCATACATGTCCTGCCTTTTAAAATACGCTGCCTCCTGCCCAAAGGGCTGCCTTGGGCCTACTTTAGGGGTGACTTACATTTAGTAAAAGGGAAGGTTTGGGTCTGGCTGGCGAATGCGCTTGCCAGGTTGAAATGGCAGTTTACAACTACACACACAGCGACTGCAATGGTAGGCCTGAGACATGTTTGCAGTACTATCCATGTTGGTGGCACAATCAGTGCTGAAGGCCAACTAGTAGCATTTGATGTAGAGTCCCTGGGCACACCTGGTGCACTATACTAGGGACATACTAGTAAATAAAATATTCCATTCATGGATAAACCAGTCACCAATACAACTTAGATAGAGAGGATATGCACTTTAGCACTGGTTAGCAGTGGTAAAATGCCCAGAGTCTTAAAGTCAACAAAAAAAGGTCTGAAAAAATTAGAAGGAAGAAGGCAAAACGTTTGGGATAACCCTGCAGACAGGGCCAGGTCCATCAATGGCATACGCCCTAGGTGATTGTTGTACGGTGGAGTGGTATACAGTGCAGTGTTGTAGAGTGTAGTTGAGTGGAGTGGCATACAGTGTTATAGAGTATGATGGCATTGAGTGGTATACAGTGGAGTGGCGTACAGTGGAGCAGTGGAATACAGTGGAGTACTATGTTAGAGTAGAGTGGAGCAAAGTGGGGTGCAGTGGCATACAAAGAATTGCATACAGTCTGGATAGTATACTAGAGTATTGTAGAGTAGAGTGGAGAAGAGTGTTGGACAGTGGCAACAGTATAGTACAGTGTTGTACAGTGGAATGAAGGGGTATAGACAGCAGTAAAGTATTGGAGAGTGGCATACAGTGTAGTAGCATGGAGTTCCATAGAGTATAATAGTGGGTGAACAGTGGAGCTGTGTCGAGTGGATTGTTGTATAGTAGGGTAAAGTGAGGTAAAGTCTTGTACAGTGGAGTAGAGTCAAATCGAGTGGTATAACGTAATGTGGAGTAAAGTACAACAGAGTGTATTGGTGTGTCGTAGACTAGAGTGGGATGGATTAGAGTGTACTGACACAGCATAGGTCAGAGACTGTTACAAATTGGAGTTGGGTCTTATACAGTAGAGTGGAGTGCTGTGTTGTATAGAAATGTGGAACACCGACAGGGAAGGGGGTCCACGGAGATAACTAATGCTTGGGAATAAATTGTTGCAACATTACAGGACTAGACTAGGACACCCCATATATAAGAAAATGGGACCACGTCATCATCCACAGCATGAGACTACACCACACGAACAGCAGGGAAAACAGGCAGAGTGTGGGACAACATACCTATGTGCTCTAAAATCTCAAGCACTCTGAAGGACACCATGACACAACAAATGCATAGGTGCATATAGAACTGACTGGACATTGTTCGGGGAGGAGGAGCGGCTAGAAAAAGGGGGGGCATGAGGGAGTTAAATGGCATTGATTAATATTTTATTCTAGATCACGGACCAGAGATAAATATAGGTAAACTCTACACCCCCTCGAACACATATGGGGAATCGGCCTAAACAGAAAACACAACACCCGAAAATATCCGCGATCAGGAACATCTCCCAAACTGCCCAGATAAGAAGGTGGGGCGGAGGATATATGTCTCTTCTGAGCTGACACAAATGTTTCTGTAGTATACAACAATAGCAATCATTGAGAAGTATTTAATAATGCTATGTCTTGTGACAAAAGTTGTACGATTCTAGAAACTATGCCAATTTTAGAAGTTGAATGTCTTTGAACCAAATACCAATAAAATCTGTTTAAAAAAAAACAGCAAATCAGACCCAACCCTTCAGTACACCTTTGGACATGTGGCGGTCTCAGAAGGACTGCTCTGCTGCAAGGAGTACTGCTACTCTGCTGTCCTACTACTCTGCTGCCCTCCTGACTGAGTGAGAAGAACTGGACCTGCGACTTGAGCCCAGGACCACCAGAGTGACTCAAACAGCTAGTTGGCTGGCCACCTGAGTTGCCTTGGGAACAGAAATGGCTCCAACCACATTAAACCCTGCACCTGTACTTTGCCTGCTGCGAGCCTTGCCCACAAATGGTGGCACCCCAGTCCTGGACCTTTGGAAGCAGGCTTGAAGTTGCTCAGTTGTGGTCTTTTGGGTAGAACCAATGCAACATGATGCACATCCTCGCAGCTCCACTTTCAAACCACCACTGCAGAATGCATCTCCGATGGATGATCTCTAACAGTAACCCACAGCTCCTTGGAACTGCTGCTGTGCATCTTCAGTGCAGGATTTTGCATCACAAACCTTAGCAGCTGGTCTCCTTGAGTACAATCGAGGGCCTTGCATCACAAGCCCTGATGACAGCTTCCTCAGAACCACTGCTGCACTACTCACCTCTGACATGCGACTTTGCATCACGACCAATAGCATCCATGGAACTGCCACTGTGGGACACATCCTCGAATTGGGATCTCCCAATACTGCACAACCAGGATTTAAGATACTGTGTTCCGTGGGCCTAACTTGGTCCCTGTACCTGACCCAAGCTCTATTGTAGTCATTCTAAACTTATGTCTTTGTCCCGGTCCAGCGCAACCAGCTAACCACAGTTGGCACTTTGAGATGTTAAGCACTATTTCCAAATAAACCTTTAAAAGTGCATAGATCTGGTTCTACTAATGGGATTTTTGTCATTTGATCTCAATTTATTACCTTTTCCTCTATTCTTCGAAATTGCTGTGGGATTTACCTTCTGTTGAATTTTGACTTTATTACTGTTTGAAGTGTTGCATAAATACCTTAATCATTGCTTCTAAGGGTGGCTGCTTTTGTGCCAATCTACAAGAGGGTTAAGCACAAGTTAATTTGTTGTTTGCTTGTGTTTCACCATAACAAGAATTGTGCTTACTGCTTGAGTAGGGTTTTACACCTCTTCGGCTAACAGTGATGCCAGTACAACAAAAATTTTCTTGATCTGGCATCCCAATTGCAACATGCGGTTCACTGGCTAGATAGTGAAGATAATTGGGAAAAGAACCTACGAGGAGGCACATACGGAGGACAGTTGCTGCTTGATCTGCTCATAGGCACCATAGCTACAGGCGTTGCACCCTACCTAGTGTGCTACGTCTGCAGGATGTGGGACCGTGCTGTCACTTCTGTGACATGATTGGCCTGTAAACGAGAGATTTGCCCCAGTGGGACATCAAGCAATTTGCTAGGATTGCCAAAATCATGTCCAGAACAAAAGGGAAAGATGGTGTTTGTGATTTATTAGGAGACCTGTACCTAGGTGGACTGTTCATCACTCAGGAGGTTGCCATTGACTCATTTGGGCTGGGTGCAAGAAAATATCTGCTGTATTCTAAAATATCAGCCATGACACAGAAATTCCCAGAAAGCCCACCAGTTTCACACACCCTGACAAAGTTGTTAGTCATGACAGTGGGACTCAGACTGATTTCACATATTTATAGGGTACTACGAGAGGATCTTCTCCAGCTGATATCTAAGACACAGACTAAATGGGAAGACACACTGGAAGTTGGGATGACAACAGAGGAATGGCAGAAGTCTTCGAGGGGGCTAAAATGGTGAGCTCTAACGCACGTTTCAAACTCATAAAGCATAGTTTCACACACCGAGTATACCTCGCCCCAGCTACCTTACAACATATCTATCCTCAGATCGGGCAATTGTCCTCGGTGCGAATACTCTGAGGCAGAGTTTATACATATGGGCTGGCAATGCCCCCTCTAACTCAGTATTGGGCTGACGTGGTAACGAATGTTGAGAGAGACAATGGTTGGATGATTACACCTACACCTCAGACTCTCTCAATGGGTCTGGTCGCAGCACCTAAGGGAAAGAAGCCTAGTCGTAAATTTGAACTGTTAGAACTCATACTGACAAAACGCCGTATAAGGCCCATATTTATACTTTTTTAGCGCCGCATTTGTGTCCTTTTTTGACGCAAAAGCAGCTCAAACTTCCAAAATACAATTGCATTTTGGAAGTTGCGGCGCTAAAAAGTATAAATATGGGCCTAAATAGGTGAGTAAGGCGCCTCCTAGGTATGAAGAATGGCTCCATGATATTCTGGAATGGGCTCTGATGGAAGAAGTGAGGATGAAGCATGTAAGTAGCAGATGACGTGATTGCATGGGCGTGAATGTTGACAGATTGCCAGGGGAATCGGAGGTGGAGAGATGAACAAAGATGATATCATGTGCTGGGGCACTGGCACCCTAATGGGGGCTGGCATTGTGAGATGGGAGTAACTGGGTTGGTGGACAGCTTACACATACATATATATGGACCCGTATGGTGTTGTGTATGAGTGAGCGGCTTCTTGTCTCTATGCATACGGTGCGCGGCTAGCCCTGTCATACATACATGGTTTTGACAGGCCTTGATGTGGATATTCTGGGTATTGAGCATGGTTTGGTTTCAACATTTAGGACGAGGAAGATACGGTGCTAAGAGCAGCAGGGAGAGGAGGGAGTTCATGGGGAGAGTTACAGTGACATTATCACTCTGCTGTATCTTTTTGTGATGTACTGATAATGCTGAAATGTGGAACTGTAAGCTAGTGAATGTTTATGAATAAAACTTTATAGGTAAACATTTTCTTGATGCCAGCTTTAGAAAGAAAATCAACACACTTTTGTGAATGGGGGACAGTTACGAGCCTGGTGGGGGACTTCCAGCCCCAGCATACATCGTGCCTGGAAGTGCCCATCAGCGCTGCTGCTGTGAAGGGCAGCAGCATGGTCTGCCCCTCACTGGGACAAGAGCAGTCCTGTCTTTGCCCATCGACAACCAGGAGTGGCCGGGCCACCCTTTTTGACTCCAGGATCCAATAGCAACACATGGTGAGTGTTAGGTAGCCAGGCATCCTTTATATTATGACTTTGATTTTACCGTTTATCTCGAGGGCCTGGCCAGGTGAAACATGGGCAATCATCAGCTACCAGGGGACAGTGACAATGCCATTGTTAAACTATCAGGGGCACTATGCTTGACTCTTTCCTGGCCTGTGTTGTTGGAGTAATTCAAATTTTACAGTGCGGAGAAACGTTTATCCTCTAGACATTGGAGAGGGTCCTAGCTGTTCTTTATGTGGTCAGCTTGGATACCATCCCAGCGTGGTGAACGAAGACCTCCTTGCAACATGTACCCCATCACCTAATATGGGACTGTAGTTTGGAGAAAATTACATATATTGTTGTTGCCTAGTGGACAGGCTGCGAAATCTGGAAGATGGTATTCTGAAATTAACTAAGCTCCATACAAACCCAAAGCCCATCCTGAATCTGCTTAGACAGTTTTGTGTGGTTTAAAAAAGGCCTTTGGCTATGAGTTCTGCCCCTATTTTGGTCATACATCCACCCTATAGAGATATGGTTGTCACTGAGACTCAGCCGTCTTCCTCACAAGCTGATGGAACTTTGGTATCTCCCATTAGAGGTACAGGTTTACTTGGGGGAGGGGGTCAAAGATCTTGCATGTCTTGCCAGGCACAGGTATTAAATCCCAGGTTCAGTTTATTCCAAATCAGTCATGCTTAAATCCCCCCCCCCCACCCACGAAAGTCACCCTTATTTAGCCATCATGACCGGTGCACCATATTTGAACTCCTCTAGGGAGGAATCTACTCCTCAGCTCAAAACAAAGTATGCCACTGGTTGACTTGAAATTCAGATTTCAACATCAATAAATATAATGACATCTAGTTATGTGTAGAGGGTTGGGTGAGTCGGTCCCTTGACTAAACAATTGAGAGGGGATTGCATTGTGATTGACTTCAAAAACCTGGGCCAATGTAGTACCAGGAGGCATTTGCTGGGCACTGACATTAACATTAGCAACCAAGGATGGTGACAGGGCATGGGAATCCACCACCCAGGGTAGATGAGTTAGTAAGAGCAACTATTCCTATTACTAACATACACTTTTTCATGTTCTGTCAGTTATGAATGCTAGATCTTCTAACCTCTGTAATGATTTTAATGTAATACTTGGCGCTAACTTCAATGCTAAATTGGGTTCCATTACTACTGTGTACGATCCTTTCTTGCTGCATAATATGCCCAACTACAGTTCATTGACTGATCAGAAGGATTTGAAACTGTATAAGACCCTGTGCAATTGAGTCTTTCCAGTGTGGTAGAAATTCCCTCAACCAGCCCCCTACTTTTGTTGGATCCACAGCTAACTGGGTCATGCTAGCTCATTGTGTTTTAACTGCAAATGCTCTGGCTACTGACGTCATGGAGGCTTTTAAAGCCTAAATACTTCTGCTGGAGCAATCATGCTAAATCTTTCTGCATCGAGGGGGGCACGTACACTGGGTGATTCAACAAGGAGTGTAGGGACACCAAAAGCAGGCTTTGAGAACTTCTGAATGCTAGGCCCAGAGATCAGCAAAGTATTATGGCTGCAAGGGAAGAACACGAAAATACCATTGAGAATAGGAAACTTGGATAAAAGAAGGAAAGATGGGAATGCCTATTATCTACATGGAGGGGCAAAGACACCAGGGAGCTCTGAGAGATTGTTACTGGCACTCATCAGATGGCCTAGATTCTACTACTAATCCACAGAGAAAAGGGGCTCACTTAAAGAAGATCTATTCATCAGCAGCTAATTCTGTAGAGGGCCTTTCAAGAAGTCCTCACAGATTCCCTGGGAATATCCTTTAACATGAAGAAGTCATTAGCGCCACCATGGCAGCCCATCCAATAAGGCCCCTGGACTGTATGGGGTGCCCATGGGCGTATATAAGCCTAATATTGAGCTATGAGTCTTTCTTAACACTAACGTTCTCAACGCTGCCACCTCGATTAAAATTCCTGATTAATGGAAAAGTGCAGTTATTGTCCTGATCTAAGAAGGGCGACAGACAGGGTCCTTGTTTTTACAGACCTATATCGCTAATAGACTTTGTAATCAAGATTGTAGGGCCTGTCATCCTAAACTGAAGTGAGGCCTGGGTGCTGCACAACAATGTCTTTTGTTCAGTGCTGTATGGCTTTAGGGAAGGCATGGGGACTATCGAGCAATGCTTAAGTCTTAATTGTATCATCAAGCAGTATGTCAAAGCAAAGATAGGGCACTCTACTTACCCTTTATGGATTTAAGTAGTGCAATCGACCGGATAACTCACTCCAAGTTGTGGAACATTTTAACTAGTCAATTCTTTGTGGGCTTTGCTTACAGAGGTTAGAGATTCCTTTACATATGGTATTGAGTATCGGCAAGGAATGCACTGAATTCTCTAATCTCTCTCTCGGGCTGTGGCTCAAGGCTGTGTCCTTGCCGCTATTGTATTTTTATTATATCTTAGTGTTCTTAATACTTTTTTACATTTCTTCTGGGAAGTTTATGCCGAAAGTGAAATCTGTTTTTATTCCAGACCTTCTGTATGCTGATGATGCTGTCCTGCTCAGGTAGACAAGAGCAAAAAGAACAGATGATGGACAGAATGCTGAACAACACCAACATTCACCCCCAGTCACACATCTGGGTTTAACCAATCGTTTTTTTTTCCCACCGTGCCATTCCAGTTTGGACCCAACCATGTGCAAATCAGTCTTGACCCTGCTCCCCTTGGGAACAGTCCAGCCCGAACTGCCAGGCCAGGGGCTCCCTGAACCAGAAACAAGCATTCTGGGACTAGTTTTGAGGTATCACCCCTCATCAGTCAGGCTAGCCTGAATGCAATGACACAGTGATCACGGGACCCATGCCTGGGCATTACCTTCCCACTTAGGGTGGCTATAGCAAAACTAAAAGATGTTCTACTCCACCTCCAATGGCCTTATGGGCCTTGTTGATGCCTTTGTCGGGTTTATGGAGGGATTCGATCTAGATGACAACATCACTAAGATACACTATGGCCCTCATTATGACACTGGCAGTAAATCCCGCTGACGGGCGCCAACATACAGCCGCAGTGGCGGATATCGTTCACCATATTATGACACACACACACCAATCCGACAGAACACAGCCACATACACAAATCTGCCAGACCAAAGGTCAGTGCTAAAGTGGCAGTCCCGAAACCCATACCGTTATGCCAACAAAACAACGCCCATCACATTGTGACCCACAAATCACCATGGCGGACATTCAAAGGCAGTAAACTATTGGCGGTACATACTGCCACGCTCAGAATGGACACCCACATACAAAACAACACCACATTGGCCAATACCAAATACACACACCTGACACACCTACACATACCACACCCACACACCCACACCACTATAAAACACACACCCACATTACCCACAACCCCTTATGAACGACAATTGCCACAAGGAGACTTAGAAGAAGAGCACAGAGACAACTAGACACACACACCACTTACACCCATACACCCCTCACGCACTCCACATCACACACCCCACCACATCACCCAACACACCCTCGCCAACACACATCACACAACACCCATGGCACCCATATTTCACTGAGGAGTAGTTAAGGGTCATGGTGGAGGAAATTGTAAGGGTAGAGCCACAGCTCTTTGGAGCACAGGTACAGCAGATATCTATAACAAGAAAGATGGAGCTATGGCGGGGAATTGTGGACAGGGTCAACGCCATGGGACAGCTCCCAAGAACAAGGGACGACATCAGGAAGAGGTGGAACGACCTACGGGGGAAGGTACGTTTCATAGCAGCAAGACACCAGCTCACCATACAGAGGGCTGGCGGTGGACCTCCACCTCCTCCCCCACAGCTCACAGCATGGGAGGAGCAGGTACTGGCAATACTGCATCCTGAGGAACTCGCTTGAGTTGCCAGAGAACTGGACACTGGTAAGTCAATATTTACTACCTATCACCCCCCCAATACCTGCATGCCATCTCACACCCACACCCTCACTCCCATCACTCCACTCCATCCCACACATTGCACCTACACATCTCACTAATCCCAATGCCAGCCCTACATTCCCCGCCAATGCATGGACACTCCTCCCAGCCCTGCATGGACACCCATCACTGAAGCATGCGCACTATAGGGAAACTAACATAACCACAATACATCACCATACACAAGCAAAAGCTGTCAGGGCAACACCAGCCCTTGAGCGGAAGCTAGGGAAGTACAAATGTCATACACTTGAAGCATAATACATCCATTACATCCCCACAGGTACCCCAGCCAATGTCAGTGGAGAGGAGGTGCCACCACTATCCAGTCCCCCAACAGAAGAGGCCCTTAGTGATGACAGTAACTCTGGACTTCTGGATCTGGAGGACATACCAGGCCCATTAGGGGCCACTGGACATCTGGTCACACAAGCCCACTCACAGACTACCACAGAGCCTCCCCTATCAGGAACCAACACCACAGCACCCACCCAGCGTACCCACACCTCTGTTCCCAGGTCACGTCAATCAGCAGTGTGCCCACCTGTACAGGGACCCCATGCCACACCTCACCCCCAAGACAATAAGGGACCTGGGGTCAGTGGCAGTGGCCACCATTCAGGGGACAGAGGGGACAGAGGCACAGGCCAACAGGGACACTGGGAGGACTGCTGTGCGCCAGGGGACGACAGGAGCAGAGAACCGACTCTCCAGGAGGCACTCTCTGAGATCCTGGGAGCCTACCAACATTCCCAGGATACGATGGGCCAGATCCAAGACAACGTGCAGGAGGACAAGCGGCTGCAGAAGGGACAGTATCAGGGGATCAGGGAGGACTTGTAGGCCATTAACAACACCCTGATCTCCATAGCAGGGGTGCTGGCAGACATGGCTAACATCATGAGGGAGGTAACAGCACACCAGCGGGCCCCTACCACTAGCCAGTCAACAGAACAGCCCTCCACTTCTGCTGCCACTAGTGGCCATAAGGCCCCACCACAGGACCCTAAGGCCACCAGCATCCCTCCCCCTACAGAAGGTGAACCACCCTGCAAACATTCTCTGCGAACAAGACAGAAGCCAGAGACACTTGCCGAGACCACCGCCAGGAAATGAGACTCTCCTGATTGTCCCCCTTGTGTCCCACTCAGTCACCTTGTCCACCTTGAACTGCCATTGCTCCCCTTCCTACGTCCCCTTGGAAACTGCATCTGTGCTACAAACAGACTGAAACAATACCCTGGACTTTTCTCCATCATCACCCCATTCCATTGCACTTTCCCCTCAATTTCTTAGCACTACAATAAACACCCTTGGATAAAACTTGACTACTAGTATTCCATGTATAGCAAATTTGTATTGATTGAAACAGTTACATCCATTGCAAATGAACTGTACATAGTGAGAACATAGAATGAATGACCTGTTTCCGGCTGTAGTGATCATATCAGGACACTGTTGTCATATCACCAACATCTGTAAAATGATAATCCATAGGTGACGGTAGGTAAAGGTAACAGGTGGGTAATGCCATCATGCCACTGCCACACAGAATACAATAGTCATAGAAATGTGAAGTTGCACTGTCTCACCTGTGTGTCATTGGAAGTACTGACGGATCACTGATGTTCTGTTGTCCACATCCTCTACCTCCTCATCCTCTCTGTCCTCAGGGTCCATTGCTGCCACAGGGGCATCTCCAGTCTCCTCCTCCTGCAGAAAAGGTACACAGCGTCTGAGGGCCAGGTTGTGCAACATGCAGCATGCCACTACTATCTGGCAGACCTTCTCGGGTGAGTAGCACAGGGATCCACCTGTCAGATGGAGGCACCTGAACCTGGCCTTAAGGAGGCGATAAGGTCCTCTCAATGATCCTTCTGGTTCACCAATGTGCCTCATTATAACATTCTTCAGCCCTTGTCCTGGCATTCGTCACAGGGGTCAGCAGCCACGATAGGTTTGGGTAGCCAAAGTCACCTGCAAGTATTGAGGGACAACATTTAGCCACACGCTAGCCTATTTGGCTAACAGCAGAGGCATACACTAACGTACACTGGGTGGGGACCAAGGCTCACCTATAAGCCTCACCCTGTGCCTCTGTAGTTGGCCAATCACATTTGGGATGCTGCTATTCCTCAGAACAAAGGCATCATGCACTGACCCAGGATATTTAGGATTGATGTGGGAGATGTACTGGTCCGCCAGGCACACCATCTGCACATTCATAGAGTGGAAACTCTTACCATTCCTGTACACCTGTTCATTCTGCCGTGGGGACAAACGCAATATGTGTTCCGTCAATCGCACCAATAATATTGGGGATATGTCCCATTGGATAGAATCCGGCCTTCACTGTGGCCAAATCTTCTACCTGGGGGAAAGCAATGTATTTTACCAGGGCAGACAAGACTCTTGCCGGCACGATTGAGAACATTGGCTGTGACATTCCTGCTGCGAATCCCACTGTCACTTGGAAAGAACCTGTTGCCAAGAAATGGAGCACTGATAGAACCTGCACAAGAGGGGGGGATCCCAGTCAGATGGCGGATAGCTGAGATCAGATCAGGCTCCAACTGGGCACACATCTCTGTGATTGTGGCCCTCTCCAGTCTATAGGTAAGTATTATGTGCATGTCCTCCAGTGTAGCTAAGTCCACCAGGGGGCTGTACATGGGGGTATGTCTCCATCTCCTATTCATCCGCAGCGGTAGGTATCTAAGGGGCACAAGAGTGAGTAGGCTGTCTTATACCATAACAGCAGTCCATATCGTGCAATCATGTATTGGGACACTGTAATTTTCAAAGTATATGCCTATTTATCCTGTGATGCAGCAATAATCGATAGGCCTGTTCACCCCCCCTGAAATGGTGACCACCTCTTCTGTGTGGAGGGTCAGGTGGAAGTGAGGTAATTCCTCCGATGCTGTGCGTTGTGGCGGTAGGCGGTCGTGAAACGCTGTGCAATTCCTCATTGAATAATATTGGGCCCTATGGGGCACAGTGGCCAATGGGGATGTACGCCGGCGGTGACAGTGTGCACCGCCGCAGACGTGACTGCCATTTTATCAATCATTCCTCACTTGTTTCCTGACCTTCCACATGAGAAGACCTACACTGCATGTGCTGCTGTGACCTGTGTCTGGAATCTACCATGGCCAGTGTGACCGGGGAAAGGGCCCCTGATGGCCTGCATACTGGCGTCTGGCCTACCCTGAGCTGGATGGGCGCTTGAGAGAATCACAGCAGCCACAAGGGGAAGAGTACAGTGGTTATCATTACAACCTATGGCTGGTGGGGTGTTGGTTGTGTGTTAGTGGGTGCCCCTAAGGCCAGACACTGCAGCGCAGGTCCTCTGAAGGGTTATGGCTGCATGGCAAATACATGTAACCTAGCTTGTTAGTTTTCACTTCTAGGCAGGGCTGCGTGGGTCCCAGGAGTGATGCTATTGGCGGTGTGTGCTCTTCCTCATGCCTTGGTGTCTAGCCATTTCACTGGCAGTGCAATGCATAGTGCGTAGGCCTGTTCCCTGTGTGTGAGTGTGCTGTGTAAGCCAACTGTGGTGTTGTTGCAGTCATTGACCCATTGTATCCTTTGTCTCTCTCTCTCCTCCCCTTTCTTGTTGTGTCATCCTGTCCTTGTGTGGATTAGCATCATCTGGCGGAGGAGCAGGGCCACCGGCGACAGAGAGAGCTGCATCTCACAGGACCCTGGAGGCAGAGTCCACCAACGCTGAGGTAACAAGTGGGATGGAGGGTGTGGGGAGCACCATGGCGGAGACTGGAGGGGACAACACAGACTCTAATACCTCATCCGATGGGAGCTCCCGGGTGGTGGCAGACATCTCTGTGACCACCCCAGCTGCAGGTACAGCCACAACCCCTGTACAAGCACCGCCCTCCCAGTAGCCCCTCAGCGAGATGCCCGTGCCCGCTCACCCAGGAGGGTGGGCATCTCCTTCGCCCAAGGCACCTCAGACCCTGCCCCAGTCAGCCCTGCTGCCCTCAGTGAGGAGGCTATTGACCTCCTGGGATTCATGTTTGTAGGGCAGTCAACCATTGTGAATGCCATCCAGAGGCTGGCAGCCCAGATGCAGCAATGCAATGCATTCCTGGAGGGCATTCATGGTAGATTGGCGGCCCAACAGAGATCGATTCAGGCTCTGGCCTCCTCTGTGATGGAAGCCATTGTCCCTGTTTCTACTGTTCCCCCCTCCAACTTCCACTTCCCAGTCCCATTCTCCTCAACCCCAACCCATCCCAAGTATACATACAGATGAGCATGCACACAAGGCAACACCCAAGAGTGGCACAGAAAAACACAAGCACCACACTTCATCCTGCAAGCACTCACACAAACACCATACCGTTGCAGACACAACAACATCCACAGCCTACACTGTGTCCCCCTCCTCCTCCACCTCCCTCCATCACATCCAAACTCACACCTGCATGCACTACATCTACATCCACTATCAGCATCACCACACCAAGCACAACACACGCCTCACTGGGAGACACCTCAACAACAGCCATGCTCGTGTCCCTTTGTGTCCTCTCTCACCGTGTCTGCCCCCCCAAGGACACAAATGCAAGCACTCAGACACCCAGCAGCCATCCACCTCACATCAGAATACAGCCCATGCACCTGCACCCAAATCCAGCATACACATCCAACAACCACTCCCTCATCCTCCACTCCCATTACTCCTCCTTCCTCCCGCCCCAACGTCCCTAAGAAGCTTTTTCTTCCCACATTGACCTCTTCCCTACACCTCCTCCCCTGTCCTGCACGTATGGACAGGGTACTAAGGACAAAGCCCAGCACCTCAGCCCAGCAGTCCACGGGGACAGTGGTAGCACCATCTACTTGTGGTGGTAAGGATACCAGACCTTCAACACTGAAGGGGAAAGAGCCAGCACCACCAGGGAAGAAAGGGAGGAGTCCTGCACCAGCTGTGAAGAAGGGGAAGGGGCATGCGCCAGCTGTGAAGAAGGGGAAGAAGCCTGCACCACCAGGCAGAGAGGGGAAGAGCCCATCCACCCCTGCCAGAAAGGGTAAGGGATCCCCGACCCATGGACAGGAGGAGACGAGACACTCTGCACCAGCAGAAGCTGTCAGGCTAACACCGCCACCACCACCAGTTGTCACGGGCCCCCACTGCCAGCTGTGGACGTGCAGTCATCAGGGAGAGCAGGGGCTGCCCAGGAGTTCCTCCAACCACCACCACAATGCAGCCATCAGTGAGTGCAGGAGCTGCCAAGGAGCCTTCTCCAACCACCACCACAATGCAGACATCAGTGAGTGCAGGGGCTGCCCAGGTGACTCCTCCAGCTACCACCACAGTGCAGCAGTGATGGCCGGCGGACGCCATGTAGTCCACCCTCCAGGGGCTACTGTGCAGGCTGCCCCCTCCAGAACCAGTGGGCATGTTCCCCAGTTCAGAGACTGTGGCCTTGCACTCCCCAGGACAAAGCAATGGGCATGTTGCCCCTTCAGAACCAGTGGGCAAGTCACCCACTTCAGAGACTGTGGCCTTGCACTCCCTAGGACAAAACAATGGGCATGTTTCCCCATCCAGAACCAGTGGGAATGTTCCAGTGTTCAGCTGAGGTGCCCCCCGAGGTGCCTTCCCACTTGCAAAACGATGCCCCCACAGTGTTCTCTCTGGCTGCGTCAGGGAACATGTTTGGCCTTGAAATGTACCCTGTGACCTTGTGTGACTATTCTGCTGTGTGTCTTGTGCGATTGGTTTACGTGTGCAGCTGGTTGTGTGTATGGTGTATGTGTGTGTCGGGTGTGTGTTGTGCGTGTGTGTGCCACTCTCGTTTTCCTCCCTCCCTTCCTTGTGTGCTAGGCAGCTGTTCCCACCGTCATCGTCTTCGTCAGCTTTGGTGTTCTAGGTGGAGCATAACGTAGAAGATCATCTGGAAAACTTGCAGTTCGGGTTCCATGGCGGCGTGGTTCTTCCCTGTGTCTCCAATGGTGAGTCCTTTAACTTCTGAGGTCCGTTTTCCGCCAAGCTTTTGTTGGCGTTGCTACCACCCCGGAAAAGGTGGAAGATTGCATTGTCATGATATAGTGGGCGGTACTTTGTCTCCTGCCTGGCTGATGGTTGATATCGCCGTTGTGGCTGTTGTTTCCGCCGTGGTGGTTGGTGTGGTACATTGGCTGTCTATGGGAGTCATCACCGCCATTGTCATAATTTGGCGGTACTTACCGCCAGCCTGTTGGCGGTATTACCGCCACGTTATCACCCACCGCCAGAGTCATAATGAGGCCCTATATGTTAAGTGGAAGGAAAACCTGTAAAACTAGGCCAATTTCCTTCAAGGGAAAGAAAATTGGGAGAGTCAGTGAGTTCCCCTATTTGGGCATCCCATTTGAATCGCGGAATTGCTGAACATCTTGCCTTCCTAACAGCTGCGTGCGTTTTAACCAATCTTGTGGGAAATTGTTCAGGTTTGCCTCTAGCGTTTGCAGTAAATCTATCCTGGCCCTGTTGGAAGTATATAACTCAAACTGTCTTCCCGTTCTGACCTATGGGGCAGTCATATGGGGATACCATGATTGTATAAAACTACAGCAAGAGCAAAACAGTTTTTGTAGAAAGGCTGTTAGTACTGGGCCCAGGAACTCCTAATTTCTTAATGCAAGAAAAACTGAGCCTAGCATATGTTAAAGGCATAAATTAGATTTGCTCCTCTGCTTCAATGGATGGTGGTTTGGCGCAATCAGAACACTACTTTTAATCACAATGCGATTTTAGATTGTTTAAAATGCAAGCATGGTAATAAGATCCAGTGGTTTCACTGTATGAGGTGGATTGCAGATTCACTCGGAGAATCTGTACTCTACACCTCACTTAAGTGCAGAGTAAGGGTGAGCGTGCAAAAATCAAGGAGCATTTTGCTATGGGTCCGGAAGAAGCTAGAGAGAGGGTAGCTATGGGCAAGCCAACATTGAGAGACTACTTTGTTTTTAAAACCAGTGATGGGCCTGAGCCTTGTCTTTCACTTGTGAGGGATCCACGGGAAAGGTCCCTATTTTGAATAGGCTCAATTAAAACTCACCTCTGTTTCCCAGCTGAGCAGTATGACCCAAACCTTATACTTTTTTGCAAAAGTGATTGTTATTTTCCTTCAAACACTAGAGCATTTTATTCTGTTTTGCACATTCTATGAACCGTTAGGCCAAAGATATGGTTGTCTATTCTTAGAACTTGAAGGTTCCACCAGTACAGACCGGACTTTCTTATTATCTTCAACTGCTATCTGAGATAGTACTATGTTTTGCTGTAGGTCCCTTTTTAAAAAGAGCACTGCATTGGTGGAACATAGGAAATTTGTAGCATAAATTGGTTATAATTAAAGGTGCACCTTTGAACCTAATGATTCTTAACTTTTTTAATGTTTATTTACTGTGATTTCATGTACTTTTAAACCTAATGATTCTTTTATGATTATTTTTTAATAATTGAATCCAAATTTACTACCAATCAATGTGAATGTTTTATTTGTCAAGAAACAGTTACTTTGCTAGACTTAGGGGGTGATTCTAACTTCGGCGGGCGGCGGAGGCCGCCCGCCGAAGTTCCCCCACCAAAATACCGCTCCGCGGTCGAAAGACCGCTGAGGGTATTTTGGGATTTGCCCTGGGCTGGCGGGCGGCCGCCAAAAGGCCGCCCGCCAGCCCAGGGCAAATCAACCTTCCCACGAGGACGCCGGCTCAGAATTGAGCCGGCGTCGTGGGAAGGTGCGACGGGTGCAGTGGCACCCGTCGCGTATTTCAGTGTCTGCATAGCAGACACTGAAATACTTTGTGGGGCCCTCTTACGGGGGCCCCTGCAGTGCCCATGCCATTGGCATGGGCACTGCAGGGGCCCCCAGGGGCCCCGCGGCCCCGCGGCACCCCCTACCGCCATCCTGTTCCTGGCGGGAGTCCCGCCAGGAACAGGATGGCTGTAGGGGGTGTCAGAATCCCCATGGCGGCGGAGCGCGCTCCGCCGCCATGGAGGATTCTCAAGGGCAGCGGGAAACCGGCGGGAGACAACCGGTTTCCCGCATCTGACCGCGGCCGAACCGCCGCGGTCAGACCCCCTTAGACTTTTTGCGATCCTATATTCCAAAAGGAAGAGGCTACTTACCCAGCCCCCAGCCAAACAGTACATAAAGGGGCATATTTATACACCATTTGCTCCAAATCTGCGTCATTTTTTTACGCAATTTCGGCGCAAAACTAACTCATAATTATATTTTGACCTAAGATCCGTCTAACGTCAAAATATTGGATCTTGCACCTTATTTTAGATGCATGAACCTACCTTGCGTCAATGAGATGCAAAGTAGGCGTTCCCATCTAAAAAATTGTGCTGACCTTATAGCCCCATATTTATCCCTGTGCTAAAATGACGCACGGGTGGGAGGAGAGGCCAAATAATGGTGCAAAAGTTGCTTAGCACCATTATTTAAAGCTTGGCTCAGACTAGGCGTTAGGGTACCTGTGGATCCAGTTCCATGGTTAAACACCATGGAAAGGGTAAACAGGTGCCCTCCTCAAGCCCCAGGAACACCCCCACCCACACCTGAGGGACACCGGAGGATGGGGGACCCATCCCTGGTAAGTAGCGTAAGTACAGGTAAGTATTTTTATATTTAAATTAAAGTGTCTTTGGGGGTCCATCTTGTGGCCCCCTGCATGGCACAGGGCACAATGCCATGCCCAAGGGGACCCTGGTCCCCTGTGCTGGCCACTGGGGTGGTGTGCATGACTCCCGTATTTTCTAAGACAGGAGTCATGTGGTATGGATGATTTTGCATCACAAAAAGATGTTAGGCTGGTTAGAGGCATTTTTTGCCTGTAATTAGCCTAACATCATTTTTTGGTGCAAAACCCCCTTCTCCCATACCGCCACCCCCACCCTGCTAACATAATTTTTTTACGCTAGCCCACCTTTTGCCCCGGCTAGTGCCACTCCATAAATATGGTGCTTGGCTGGTGCTCAGGAATGGCGCAAGCCGTTGCTAAACTTTTTGATGCAAAACTGTATCTAAAAAGTATAAATATGCCCCAAAGTCTGCTATTTACCAAGCGTCATCAAAATACTACATAATCTCTGCTATTAAACTGGTGGCAGGATAAACATCTGAGACTTCATTATTTATCCCACCGCAGGCTAAATATCAGAGTTTATGCACTATTAGCCGGTACCTGATAAATCGTGTGAAGGAGGTCTGTATTTATCAGGACATGAACAAAAAAGGGACTCTAGGAATTGCAGGGCTGTAGTCATCTTGTAATGGGATCTAGAGAAAGTGTGCAAAGCATTTGAAAGCAAGGGCGTATCCAAAAATACAAACATGTATATAAAAGTAAGTACATTAATTAAGTTAGATAGTTTACAGATTGAAAAGCAGTAAAACCAATCTGGAATAAATCCATTTGTAAGATGACATAAAACTAAAATGAGAAATGTAGAAATCATCGTTTTGTTTCAGAAGTGTCAGTATATGGCACACAGGGGAATTGTGTTTCAGTATGGATGTATTTGGCTGTTTGCATATGACTAATTAAAGATATATGTGCAAAGCATAATGAGCATATTTTTATGCATGCTATATAAATGTTTCCTTCTACCATGAGACAACATTCTATTTTTAATGTTCATGAAATTCCCTTTGATTATTTCTGGGGCTTGACTAATTTTGGGCTTATTATGTAATGCATTGTGCTTGCTTTGGGCTTCATTTTAGGGGCACTGTGCTTGTTTAATACCTCAGAGCAGGGCAGTACAGGAGTAACTGACAACCAGCAGCAAATGGTGGGTGCAGAGAGAGAGGTGGTACTGGGGCCAAAGAGGGAGGGGAACAGACATAAAGCGATTGATGTTAGGGGTGCAATTGGTGTTGGGGGGCACTTGCAGGGGGTAAATTGTGTGTAAGCACAGTAACAGAGCTTCAATGGAACAGAAAAACTGATAGCATCGGACAGGTAAGCAAAGCATCTGGGTAAGTCAAGGGCGAAGTGTCTGCTCACACTGAAGCAGGTTCAATAAACCTCAATTTTGACTCTATTTAATCGGAGTAGGTTTCAGGCATAGATGCTTATGGTCTTATATCAAGAGTGGCTCCTTCAGCCATGCTGGTATTTTAGTTATCTGCCCAATGTATCTTCAGAATTGTGTATTCAATGTTTACGTGCTAAGTCATGTTTTAAGTGAGCTGGGACTTGTCTTCACTGGGCTCTCATTTCTGTCATCGACAGCTTTGTCTGCAAGAGAAATTTGAAAGTAAAAAATAAAATAAAAAGGAAAAATAAACCTGCGTCACAGACCTTTAGGCTGTACTCAACTAAAATAATTGTGGAGGGGATCTGAGGAAGGAAGGAGGAGGGCCAGTAGGAGGAGAATTATGATCAAGTGAAAAGAAAAGAACCAGTGGGTTGGACCAACAGGAAGGCTAGGATAACAGGACCAGGATAAGAATGACTTGGACCAGGGAGACAAAGCCCATGAAGTCCAGGGTGATTAAGTTCAGAGGTGACCAGAAACAGACAGAGGATGAGCAGAATGAAGAAAAACAGAACAAGGGTTACCAGGACCAGGGTGAAAGAAATAGAAGGAAATACAACAGGGAGATCAGGACTTGGAGGCCCCGGGCCACAAGGAAAAGATGAACCAGGGGTAAGAGGACCAGGAGGCTCTGAACCAGTAGGATGGAGAGGGCTAGGGGAGTATGAGAGCACCAGCTAGGACAAGGGGACAAGGAGAAACAGCATCAGGAGTAGCAGGCCCAAGTGGACAGAAACAAAGTGATCCATTACCAAGAGAATAACAAAAAAGAGGACCAGGGACAGGCAGCCAGGACCACAGAGAGCAGATCACAGAGGATCAGGGAAGCTGAAAGAACAACCTGAGGTTGCAGGAGTTGCAGGAGGACCATGACAGCCATAGTCAGGAAGACTTGGATGGCAGTACCAAAATGACCAGGCCCTGGAAGACTCAAACAAAGAGAACCAGGATGATGAGAGCCATGGCCTATAGTGCTAGGCCCTGTAGGTGCTGTACCAATTACCAAAAGGATCAATAAACAAGACCCAGGCCAAGGAGGGCCAAGAAGCTACAATCCAGGAGGAGAGGAAATAAGAGGGCCAGGTATAAGAGGACCAGGACACAAGAGGACCAGTGGATTAATGTAACAAGCAGGACCAGGTTCTGAAGTATCAGGAATCAAATGAACAGGGTGAGGAAGATCACAAGGGCAAGGACAAGGAAACTTGGTTCAAGAGGACTAGAAAGGAACAGGAGCAGGAAGGACTATGATAAGTTGAACCTGGAAAGGCCAGAAGAGCCAGATGAACCAGGACCAAGAGGACTATGCATACAAACATGTGAACAAGGAAGACCAAGATCAAAGGGATCAAATCCAGTGGGCATAAAATTAGGAGAAGAATAGGGACAGTGAGGACCAAATATATGGCAACCAGGGATAGGAAGTCTAGGGGAGCCTACTTGGAGGATCAGGAGCAGAGACACAAACAAGCAGCTCCAGAAGGACAAATTCTCAGAGGACCACAGCAAGGAGCACAAATGTGTCCACAGTCAAAGTGGGGGAGGCAGAGCCAAAGGGCCCAGGAAGATCAAGGCTCAGAGGCCTAAGGAGATCACAATCTGGCATATAAGGACAAAGGAGATCAGAGAAAGACAGAAAATGAAGACCAGTACAAGGGAGACCAGAACTAGGATGGTAGGAGCCAGGAGGTTCAAGCTGGGTAGCTAGGTATAGGATTGATGAGAGGAGGAACAGGATGTCCAGTACAGGAAGGATGAGAACTAAGTTGATGGTTGAGCCCGGAACAAGGATGACAAGGAGCAGGAGGACTTGGAGGACCAGGGCCAGGATTATCTTGATCGGGGGAAGAGGATCATGAGGAATGGGGATAATAGGGATAGATGAACTAGGGCCACTAGGACCAGGGACCAGAATGAGGAAGATAAGTTGAATTAGAAGAAACAGATAAGCGGGACCAGGGCCAGGAAAACCGGGATACCATAACAAAGGGGAACAGAACCTGGGGTAGCAAGCGGTACAGCAAGGCCAGGACCTGGCATATCAGGACCAAGGTAATGAGGATCAGGACAAAAAGACAAATACAGCCAACAGCATTAAAGGACCAGACCAGGAGCAAATGACCATACTTAGTAGGATCCAATGATAAGGGCTAGTACTAGTGGATGCAGTACCAGGTGGAGCAGGACAAGAGTGAACTGGACCAAGATTATGAGGATCTGTGGGACCAGGACAAAGAGGGATCGGGGTGAGGAGGACCAGGAAGAACCAATGCAAGGAAGGGTAAAGACTATGGAGTATCAGACTGGAGTGAGCTAGGAAGGGCAAGGAGCACCAGATTCAGGAAACATGCGCTAGATGACAAAGGGCTAGGAAGAACACCAGGACTGGAACAACCTTGAAAAAGAAGATCAAGGCCAGGAGGCATATAAGGACCACAAGGCCAGGGATAAAGAACAGGAGAAGGAGGTGAACTTTGTGAATCTCACTCACATGTATTAGGATATCCCTCTTGTAAATGGTTCTTAATCATACTTCTTATTTTGTCAAACCTCAGAGACACCACATATTCAGTCTACTTAAGCATTGATGATATGGGCTGAGATGTCACAGCATGCACAATAGATAGAAAGCCAGGCTCTAAGCTCCCTGAGCATCAAGTGACAGCAGATGTTATCATGGACTGACACTGTGGAGAGAGAGGCAGATAGAGAGAGATTGATTTTCTTTTAAAAGTGGCAAAGGGGAGGGTCTGGAGGATTCAGAGTTCCTGTGTGGAGCAGCAAGTGATTCTGAGTGGGCCTGCCTTTGGAGCTGTGGGCCAGCAAGGGAATTCCAAGAGTAAGTGGCATTGGCCTAGAAGGAGGCTCTGAGCATTAGTGGAAGTAGTCATAGAGATGGTGGGTGCACTGTGATTGATTTTGAAATATGGGCACCAGAAGAGAGAGGTGGTCTCAGCAATGAGGGTCATCATAGGACATAATTTTAGTGGCAAGGGGAAGTGACTAAAACCAGATACTGTAATGATCTGAGGGCCTGTGGTGGGGGTCCTAGAAAAGACCATTCAGTGTAGTTTGAAGTATCTCAGAAATGGCAGAGGTATGATGGATGAGACTTGTCTAGATGGTATGAGAGCTAATGGATTTTGAAGGTCATCACCGGAAGGGGTGAGCATGTCTCAAGTTGAGGGGAGTTCACAGAAAAGAAAGGATGGGGTCTGTGGCTTGGTAAAGTCGCTATGAGGGTTCCGCCAATATAGACATAATCATAGCATAGGCAGAATGATCTGAGTTCCAGAAGGAGAGACTGGGTAGATAACTGACAGTTGTATTGAGGTTAATGTTTGGCAGAGATACATTAATAGCCTGTGGGTTAGGAGCATTGGATGGAATTCTGTGGGAGTCATGGGAGGGGTTGTGTTGGAGCTGTGAAAATTGAATGGATGGGGATGAGGGGAAGTTTGAATGTGTGCTGTGCTGGATTTTGCGAAGGCATTGAAGTGGTCTGGTATCCTGACTATTATATTAGCCCTGTCTCCAGCTAGTATAGTGTGTATGCAGAGGTCTAGACCGGGCCTTGGAAGTGTAAGGTTCATAACGTGTTATGTGACCTGGATGGGCTCACCAAATGGGACAAGGGACTACTGTCCATATCATCTTGGCTCCATCACATGAAGTGATGGTGGTAGCGTAATGTGGTTTGTGAATTATTCATCTTGGCCAGACCCTTCTTCTGTATCAACAGAGATTGCCGACTACTGCCTTGCATAAAGTTCTACTTTGGTCTGACTCGCAGACCCTTGACGCTGACAGTCCTTGTTTGTGTGTTGAGTACTTTTATGTGTGGTGGATGTCTAGTGCTTGTGTTATTCTATGTTGTGTTATGTTGTGTTATGCTATGTTATGTTATGCTGTTATGCAGATTTATAGAGAGCACTATCATTTTGGAGGGTATCCTGGCGTTGAGCAAGTATGAGTCTGGCCAAACCTGGAGCCTAGTGGGACTACTCAAAAAGCTAGCTCTTCAGCTTCTTGTGGAATTCAATAAGTGAGGAGGAGGCTCTTATGTGTAGTAGTAGTTGGTTCTGTGCTTTAGGAGTGATGTAGGAGAAGGCTTGACCACTGGATCTTGTTTTTGTATGTTTTGGATGAGTGCAACTAGGAATCTTGATGAGTGGAGGTGTCTGGAAGATTTGTGAAAGCAGATGCAATTGTTGAGTTATGCTGGGCCAGTGTTATGCAGTGCCTTGAAAGTGTGGATACCAGTATGAATTGTGTTTGTTTGTGTAAGGTGAGGCAGTGGTGTACCTTCAGGTATGGTGTGATGTGAGTGTTGCGTGGGGAGTTAAGAGTGACTCTGGATTCGGAGTTTTGAATGGTCTGCAACCTTCTGATGAGTTGTTTGTTGATCCCAGCATAGTGTGTTTGCATAGTCCATCTTGCTTGTGACAAGGGCATGCATGACAGCTTTGTGGGTGCTGATTGGGAGCTATTTGAAAATTTTCAGGCTATGGACGCACGAAGCAATGATGGTGTTGACTTGGGCGGCCATGTTGAGTTCACTGTCAATGATGATCCTGAGGTTATTGGCATGGGTGCTGGGAGTGGGTGTCTGTCCAGCTCTGTTGACCATGAGGTGGAGTCTCACAGTGAATGTTCATGATTTGCCAGTGATTAATTTCAGACAGGTGGGATCATCCAGCAGATAATTTCTAGCAGAACCCTGCATGGGAGGTTGAAGGTGTCCAAGGTGTATGGTGCATGGCTGACTGTCTGACTTTTGTCCTTCTAGTCAGGAGTGAGCAGATCCATCAGAGTGCTTGTCCTTGGATTCTGATGGCATGTAGGCATTGGATGAGGATGGGATGAAGACCGTGTCAAACGCTGCAAAGAGGTCCAAGAGGATGAGGGACACTGTGTCTCTTCTTTCCAGAGTCATGGAGATGTGATCCATGGTGGCGATCAGGGCAGTGTCTGTGCTGTGATTGGGTCTAAAAGCATACTGAGTGGTGTTGAGGAGTTAGTGGTTGTTGTGCAGAATTAGATGACACAAGAGGGAGGGTAGATACAGCTTTGCCAGATAGTGAAAGTGTATTTACAGCATTCCTTTAACTGGAGGGTGAATACCAAGGCACTTACGTCAGGAAGGATGGAGACATGGCGAGCCTTACAAGTTAAATGAGGTTCTTGCTAGCAAAGGGCTGCTGATTAGCTCTTGTATAGCACAACCATTTGTTGGATGGTAGGGGTGAAGGGAGGGTGATCATTTTCTGTTTTCAAGGTGAGAACATTTTTAAGCAGGGCCTGTCCTTTTGCTTATCCGTGATTTCTACTTCTGGAAAGCTGACCATGGTAGATGTTGAGATCTCAAACTTCTTTGTGTACTTGGTTTGATACTTCTGCTTGGAGCCAGCACCATTACATTCTGCTCTGAGATCATTCACCTTGCACAAAGTCTGTGCCTGAGCAACATCGTTAAAAGAACATTTGAAAAAGAACCCCGCCCCCAAGCTAGTTCTGAAACCCTAGACAGTGAATTCACATACCCTGTCTGAAAAATGTATATAAAATTAGTAGAACTGTAAAGTGATTGTCCTGTAGAACACAATAATAGGGGAGCCAAACTGTTATTCACTGTCTTAATTCCCACAATATGTGCAATAAAGTAATGAAATACAATCATTCTCTCAGTCTCTTTTGTTCTGTCTTTGATACATATATGTCTTGCCCCATTTTACTGGGAACATACCTCCATATTGCAGTAACATTCAGTTCACTTAGCCTGATTCCATCACTTTTAAAGAAGACATAATAATTCAGTTGATCATATGGTGGGGGTTAGTTGACACCTCCAAATCATTCTCTCATTAACCTTCCTCAGGAAATTCTACACTGTCTTCAGAAAAAGAAGAAGTATTGGTCATCTCTGGGACGTAGCCTAAATGTTCCCAAATATGCCATTGCTTTCTCTCTTCTTTTTATAGGGTGAAGTTCAGAGAGGCAGGGGAGTGCTAAAGCTTCTGATTCCCTGCTTATGAAGTTCCAGCTGTAAGGAATATCCCTAAAATCCACATAATTCTGATTTGGTGACTGGCTACTGTTGCTTCTTAATTCACCCCATTTACAACCTGACTTCTTATGCTTCTCTTACAGGATCTCACCATCACTTGTAAATAGTTCCGGGAATGGTGGTAAATTGGTGGTGAATTGAGGTCTGCTATATTTTTTTTGCCAAATCTTTTTATTGATTTTATCCATTTAACTGTGCTTCGGTTACTACTATATAGTTATACAGCAGAAATGCCACAAGTAAAATACAAAATACGGATATACAATTTGCATATTTAAGGTCTATGGGGATAGACCAGTAACTGACTTATAACGAAACATGTTAACAATATATGCATCGGGTAATCCCATCTCCAACAAGTTTGGAGTCCTCTCAACTCTGATATAAGTGAAGACGTACATGTAAGCAGTTATTAATACGTGTACAGGAGCATCAATTGTAAGAGAAAAAAAAAAGTATTGCATAGTACCTATAAATAAACTAACAAAACGTTGGAGCCCATCCACAACCCCCCCAAATCCACCTAGGTGGATTGAGGTCTGCTATAGTGTCACTTTTATAGCCTGCATTAGAATCAAGGTCTGCCTTTGAGTTCCACTGTAACCTGACCCTTGACCTGTTATAGCTCACCACTGTCTTTAATTTGCCTAGTAAGACTGTTGTTGGGCAGGACTTTCTTTGACACCCAACTCTGAACAACTTCCAACTTCTAATTGACCACTGAAGGGATTGCACCTGGAAGTAATGAAAGAGCTGAAAGTGTTACCAGGTCTGTGGTGACAGCAAGACTCTCAGCCCTGATAGACACATTTCTTGCTGGAGTAGCTGGGGTCTGCCTAGTACCTAGAAACCTGTCTGCTTGCATGACTTCTGAATAAGGAACGGAAAGTATCCGGCTCTGCAGGAGGAAAAGCCCAACATGTTCTCAGTGTGAAGAACACCCAAAAAAAGGTGACTGCCAGATGGAGAAAAGCTAGGAGTTGATCCTTGTAATATCCCGGTCTCCCTGAGTGGTTCTAAGAAATTAATCTAAAGAGCAACAGCATATCTTTGGCATCCCTGTTGTATGCCAAGAGACTGGTCCTTCTGCTGCCCAACTTTAGGGCTGTAATGCAAGAGGAGCGATTGTGGCCACCGACACGGAAGCCACGATCCCATCTGGATGGCTGCGATTGCCAACGATGAATATCCATCTCCAAAAAGCAGGCCATGTGCTGAGTGAAGCAACCGCAGCGGGAGGCATCACTGAAGCCATGATTGCAGTAGCGGGTTCTCAACATGCACCCACCAACACCAAAAGAGCCATGTCTTCAGATAGCTGGTAAACTGTGACCTAGATATGGAAAGGTTGTGAGACCAAACGTGCAGAAACAAATCTGCTGCTATGAACTGTAGACTGCCTGTGTGAGCTTGTAATAGTTCAAACTTTTGAACTGAGCTCCAAATTAGCTGGGGAACCACATAGAGAAAACTGCACCCATATCATGGTTGTACATCATAACAGGGGCTGTAGACATGAGGAAAGATCCTGGAGCTGTCAGAGTGCACTATTAGGGTTGCAGAGCTTCATTAAGATTTGAAGATGAGATTACAACCAGGTAATTTCTTTACTATTTGAACTCTACAGTGTTTTGTGTTGCGATGAGGTTAAAGTACTTTCTTTTTACTAAGATAAGCAGTAGGCTGGACAATGCATTATTTGGCTGTTGATAGTTGAGTTCTGTGCTCTTGTACTTTGAGTTTTTTCACTCAGGAATAGGGACAATAGCTAATGATTATCAAATGTAAATAAGGACTTACATTTAAATATGAATAGTTTTCTTTACAATCTTATCAAGTTTATATTTGCAAGATGTGTAGGCGCCAATCTGTTTGCTGGCAATTACAGAATTAATCATCACAGTAAATAAAATACAAAAAAACATCATTTAAAAAGCATTGGTTTATACTTTTGAGGCTTTTCTATTTGAGAACTGGTGATGATGGAGCTAAATATATGCATGCCACACCGGCTATTTTGATATTTTCAAAGTTCTCCCCTAAGAACTCAAGTTGAATATAGTGCACAAAAATGATAATACTTAAAGAACAGTCACCAAAGTATCAATCTTTTTTGGAAAGTATTTTCTGTGTTTTGTACCTAATATTGTCTCTTTCACAAGTAATAGGCCAGAAATGGTTTCTTTACTGGAAACCAAGTAACCCACTGCAGCACCTGAGTCTATCACAGTAGTGAACCAGAGCAGTCCAAGGCTTACTCCGAGGAGGTGGTGTGGGCTGGCAATCCCAAATCACTGGCATGCAACAATAACACTCAAACATATTGTCTGGTCAGTGCTTTTTCATTTAAAAAGGAGTCATACTTTTATTACACACACACTAATGTATATATATATATATATATATATATATATATATATATATATATATATATTGTACATTAAATTTTACAATGCAATTCAAAATCAGGATTTCACCTTTGCCATGGCTAAACATATATGGGAGAACCATGGAGGAGACAAATCTGGTTTATGTTACTAATGAGATCCAACATGTTATTAAAGCATGGTTGGGGTGGGGAGATTGAGAATTAGCTATGAGGAAATCAGAATCAAGATGGATTATCCTCACGGACACAGACGCACCATGGGGTTTGAATTCACATGCTGGATTACATGTACACTTAGGAAGACTCTTTAACCAGTTTACTTCAAATCATTTATAAACGGAATCCGAACACATAGACTGTTGGGGGGGGGGGAGGTTGCTGAGAACGTCATAGGCCGGAAGTAGAAGTCACTTTATTGAAAGTAATGCGATAAGTGCCAGGATTATTTTAGAATTCTAGAAATATGGAAAAAGGGAGATGTTTTAATCTGTTATATCGCCCAATTAAATTTCGATTGTTTGTTTTGATTAGGTGTGAATTAAAACATCCCATTTCACATACATAAAACAAAATGATATAGTAACAGAGGCACTAGGTTTGTTGTTTTAAGCCGTAATAATTTAGGATAGATATTGGTTCACGTGTTTAGGCACCTGTCACTTTAAATATGTTGTCATGTTGATGGATCCTTTGTACAATGAGACATTCTTGGCTTAGATGGTGATGATGTTATAGTTAACAGTGAGAATATGCAATAGTCACTTTAAAAATGCACTACATGAATATAGACCTTGATAGATCTGTTACTTCAAATATGCTGGCACTTTAATGGTTTTTGGTGCCATTGCATGTTCTGGGTTTAGAATTAGTTCCGAAAAGTGGATAGAAAATGCGTACTTTACACACAGATGATTGTCAGTATATCAAGATTAATGAAAGGCATTTGTTACTCATAAAAACTTACAAAGCATTATCACCTCGATGGATCTTTTATGCAATAATTCAGCGGTAGTTCAGGATTATGCAAAAAACAATGATGAAGATGTTGTACTTTCCAGAGAGGATGTGCACTAGCCACTTTTAAAACGCACCTACGCAGTGACACATCTGTGGCTTAGGCTCATGTAAAAATCATGGAGATGTTGTACTTTACAGAGAGGGTGTGCACTAGTCACTTTAAAAATGACCTTTACTAACAGAATGAATTGACACATAAGTGGAACATGAATAATGGATAGGATACATTTGTGGCTGAGAAATAAGCAAAAATGATGATGATGTTATATTTAACAGAGTTAAAATGCACTAGTCACTTTAAAAACATTTACTACATGAATTTAGACAGTGATGGCATTTGTTATTTATAAAAAGATTGACACTTTATGGTGTGAAAATGATGGACATGTTGCACTTTACAGAGAGGCTATGCACTGGTCACTTTTGAAACGTATTCAATTAACATAATTAATTGTCATATATGTGGAACATGAGTAATGCACAAATACAGATTGATTTGGTCCTATGTTTTCTATGGCTGTGAATGTGAAATGGCTAGAGAAAAGCTTTTTTTTTAAATACGAGTAACAAAAGGCATGTGACGTGGGCATTTTAAGGTGATCTTTGTGCAATGATATCAATCTGATATTGCACTGTACAATATGGCCAAAATATGTTTTTCTTGGGTGCTCTAAATGAAAGAGTGTGCCAATGAGATGACTGCGCCAAAGTAAAACTGAAAAAAACAATAAAACAAAAAACGAAGTGCAATAATGTATGGACAATGTTTTTTTATATATACTTGTAGGTTTTCTATACTTATGAATGGTTTCATTTATAGGCATAAACCACGTATTTGTTTTAATATTCCAATGGTTCTTTCGTTTTTAGTAATAGGAGGGGCGTATAGACCCCTTTTAAATGTACGATTCACTGTTTGAACTTTGAAGGGACCCGCGGAGAGAGAGACGCAGTCTAGTCTCTCCGCGGGGGGATTCGGTACGGGGGAAGTGGCGCACTAGGCGCCTGATTGGATAGGGGTAAGTGGGGGTGGGGGGTTAGAGTAGGTTTATAAGGGGGGTGGAGGGTGGGGTCGGGCCTCTTTGCGCGCCGACTTAGGAATGGGAAGGATTTAATTTAGTGAGGTGAGGTAAGGAGTATTAGCAGTTGGTTAGGCCTTCTCTGCAGCGTGAGGTTTTCACCCGGCTGTCAGTACACCGGGACGCGGGCAGTGGAGTGCAGCAGGCAGAGGAGGAAAGGGAGGGCGGCCCCGTGGGCAAGCTTACGCCAGTGAAGGCGTGCGGAGCCGGGAGGCCGGGGAATCCCATAAGGGCGGCGCCGCGCCGCGCCAGTGGAGCCGGGCCCGCGGGCATTTGGAATTTTTTACAACGCGCGGAGCGCGCGCGCACAGCTAGTCAAGGCGGCCCCCTAGATCGCGGGCAACAGGGAGCGCCGGGTTTTCTTTAGGAGACAGATACGGCGGGCCCAGCGGCGGGCGGCGATCACATTTCCCCGCGGGGGGGGGGGGGGGCACACAGAACAAGCGGTGAACCGCACGGTTATAAAAAAAAAAAAAAAAAATTAATTACAATTTTGGCTTCTGCATTTTGAGATCGGAGTAATTTTTGGCAGCGGTTCCCCCCACCCCCATTTTATATATATTTCAACAGGGCAAATAGACATTAGCCAGCAGGTTAAAGTGCACACCCAGGCCACAGATATAGACAGACATATAGACACCCAGAGTCAGGCCAAGGGGATCAAGTGTTTCATTGGACAGGCAACTGATAGTGCAGGCCGGCAGTATGGCCACAGGCCGACGCCGAGGCGGTGAGGGCCGCACTGCGCGTTTTGGGCGAAGCGGGCAGGGCAGATCTGCTCAGGCCAGGGGTCTTGGACCAGGCTTGGGTCGGGATGACACGCCCCACCAGGGCGGCATCTGGCCGGGTCGCGGCTGCAGTAGCGGCCTGTGAGTCGCAGGAGTCTGACGGGGAGAAGGATGAGGGGCCCATTCCCCCTGGGCAAGGCACTGCGGCTGAATTAAGGTACGGGGCTCAGAGCCCTCTGATGTTCGGCGAGGAGACACAAGCCTCTCAGGTCATGGGCACAGATAGCGCACAGGCGGGTCCCGACCCCGCAGGCCCGGGCGACCAGGCGGCGGGGGAGGCCGGGGTGGAAGGACAAGGCAAGGAAACAGAGCAACACGCACCGGGGACTAGCGGGGTTTGCGCCCCCCTAGATTTGTCATATCACAGAGGGGAGGCACCCAACCCAAGTTGGTTTGGGGCGCCACTGAAGAAAAGAGGCAAGTACGCCGGGAAGAACAGGGGGGGGACGGGGAGGGCCAAGACGGCGCCCCGCCAGGCCAGGGGGGGGAAAGTCAAGACACCGCAAGAAGCAAGGGCTGGGACGAGCCAGGTTTCGCACACACAAGGGAACTGGGAACAGGCAGATACATGGGATTTGGAGGCTAGAATCAAGGAACAGCGCAGGGTGGTATTAGAGACGGAGGCCAGGTGGGCACAGCTGTGCAAAGACAGGGAAGAGGCGAGCGCACACAGTGAGGCAACGCCTAAAATCAGAGAGGCCAGAGGGCAACCAGGAATGCAACAGCCAGGCCAAGAGAGCGGATCCTGGGTATGGGTACCACAAGTAAGAGGAGAGCAGGGACAAGAGGCTAGAGCGGCCAAGGGGTTAGTCGGCGCAGGGAGACCCAGTGACGCAGACGGTCATGGGGACAACAGGGCAACAATGTCAACAACAGAGGTTGGCAAGAGGCGGTACACGCCGACTGGGCGCAAGACGGCCCAAACACGTTGGCACGAAGCACTGGAGGGGTCTATGGCGGCCCTCTCCACACCGAGGGACCAAGGACGCCGTCACGAGGACCTGCCTTATGCGGGCAGGGATGTAAACGAGGGTACATCAACCAATGTGAGAGATGTGGGCCAACGCAAGGGCCAGTGGGAAGGAGATGATGTCTTGGAAATGGATTACGAGGAGGAAGGGGATGAATGGGAGGATGGCAAAATACGCGATTGGGAGGTGAGCGCTGTGAAAAAGGGTGGTGGGCGAGGGCGCAAGAGCGGCGCAACCTCTTCTTCGTGCTCTGTTTTACAGGTTACAGCACCTTTGGAAGGCCCCACGGGGAGTAGGCAAAGCATTCAGCGTGGCAGGAGCTGGAAAGGAGTACCAAAGAACCTGGGGGACACCGCTGGAGGTAAGAAATGGTGGTCAGTGTGGGGTGAGGGGGGGGGACAATAAAGGAGGCTACCACGAGTAGGTCCATCGGAGTAGGTGAAGGGTCAGTGCTGGAGATAGCAGGCAATAGCATTACGCAATAGGTGGGCGAGAACAAAGAGAAGGAGGGTACCGCCACAATAGATACGGCAACAGCAGGAAAGGAGGATAAAGGGGAAAAGGCGGTAGAAGATAAGGAGGGGGGAAGTCACAAGAGAAGGCTGCCGTACATGGGTTTGGCCATGCCGCTGGGTTCACATGTGGCCGAGAAGACAAAGTGTAAAATATGGAAGCATGAATACGTGGATGTGTTTAAACTATTACATAGAGACATACTGGCGAAGGAAGGGTCTAAGGAGGAAGAATGGGAGTTGGCACGCAGGCCCCGGGTACCCATAACAATGGATAACTGGACGTCGGCCTTTTTGATATTCGCAAGCATATACTGCGAAAAATACCCAGACAGGGCTATCGCCCTTTTTAAATACATGGATATAATTAGAAAGGCTCAAATGCATTTTGGGGGTTTCGCGTGGTTAAGTTACGATGAGGAGTTCAGGGCCCGGGTAAGTGTTAACCCAGAAAAACCATGGGGTGATGTAGACTCAGAACTGTGGATGCAATGGATGGCATCGGCACAGACAGCGGCGTCCACTCATACGGCGAGCGGATTGCCGGTGACCTACAGGCCCTTTCAAGCGCGCCCCGCCCATGGAGGGGCGGGCACTTCAACTAAAACAGCGGGGGCAACCGCGGGGGCTTGCTGGAACTTTAACAAAGGTTTTTGTTCCAGAGCGCAATGTAGGTTCAAGCATGACTGCTCCAAGTGCGGGGGCCGTCATCCAGTCACACAATGTTTCTCATTATCCAGCCCAGCAGAACAGTGGAGGGCTTCTAGAGGGAGAGGGGCTCATGGCGCGCCTGCGCCAAAAGGGGCCTACACCAGTTAAACTGGAATTTCTGTGGCCATGGTTGCGCGTATACCCGGATAGGGATAAGGCACGGCTATTAGAATGGGGTTTTAGAGAAGGTTTTAGGTTAGGTTACCAAGGCCCACGACAAAGGAGATGGGCTGACAATTTGCGGTCAGCCAAGGAGCACCCACAGATTGTGAGCGATAAAATTGCAAAGGAGGTAGTTTTAGGCAGAATAGCAGGCCCATTTTACGAGTGGCCGAGTGATGCGCTAATGATCTCACCATTGGGAGTAGTGCCCAAGAAAGGGCAGGGAGAATTTCGTTTGATTCACCATCTGTCATGGCCGGAAGGGACGTCAGTAAATGATTTCATTGCCCAAGAGGACTCTAAAGTAGTTTACGCGTCAGTAGATGATGCGATAAGGCTGGTTTTAAAGTGCGGTAGGATGGCGGAAATGGCAAAATGTGATATTCAACCAGCTTTTAGATTGCTTCCTATCCATCCAGCAGATTTTGACCTCTTGGGCATGCAGTTAGATGGCAACATCTACGTGGATAGAGTTCTGCCCATGGGTTGCTCGATATCATGCGCCCTGTTTGAGACATTCAGCACCTTTTTGCAGTGGGTTTTTGTGAAGACAAGCGGGCATAGATGGGTGACACATTACTTGGATGAATTTTTATTCGTAGGAACTGCGGCAACGGGGGTCTGTGGGCGGGCCCTGGACACGTTTCAGGAGCTTGCACAGCAGGCGGGTGTGCCTCTGGCCCCAGAAAAAACAGAGGGCCCCGCGCGGATCCTAACATTTTTAGGCATCGAACTAGACACAAGGATGCTGGTCGCCAGGTTGCCAGCGGCAAAAGTGAGGGAGATACTGGAGTTCTTAGCAGTGGTGCGCACTATGCGCAAGATGGAGTTGCGGACAGCTCAAAAGCTGTTAGGTTACCTCAATTTTGCTTGCAGGGTAGTTAGGGGAGGTAGGACTTTTTGCAGGCGTTTAGGACTTTCCATGTCAGGTGCCGTACTTCCGCACCACAAGATACGAGTGTCATTGGCATTACGAGAAGACATTAGAATATGGGAGATTTTTCTGACAAAGTTCAACGGAGTACCGATGTCTTTTAGAGAGTCAGACACAATATGGCAAGTACAAATTTTCTCGGATGCGGCAGGAGCGTCAGGGTTTGGTTTATACTGGGATTGGAGGTGGTGTGCAGAATCTTGGCCAACATCCTGGAGACAGCAAGGGAGAAGCATAGCGTTCTTGGAGTTTTTTCCCCTTTTAGTGGCACTAGCAGTGTGGGGACAGGAATTAGCCAAAAGGACAGTGATTTTTCAAATAGACAACATGGCGGTGGTAGAGTTGGTGAATAGACAGAGAGCTAAGGACATCAGTGTTTTGCGCTTGTTGCGGCAGTTTATGCTTCTATGCTTATCTTTGAATGTCATATTTAAAGCTACACATATACCAGGGATTTACAACGAGATTGCAGACTTCCTATCTCGTTCACAGTGGCAGCGTTTCCGCGAATTGGCCCTAGGAGCAGATCAGAACAAGACTGTGGTCCCGGCAGACATCTGGGATTGGGGGGCATGACGATCACAGGGCTGGTGGAGATGTCATTAGCGGTATCCACGCGGCGTAATTACAGACTGGCATGGTTGGAGTTTCAATCTTTTGAACAGTTTGGGGGCAATTTTTGGGAGCAAAGCTTGCCGGTATTGGAGGCACGGACCAGACATTTCGTGCTGTTTCTGATCAGGGAGGGTTTATCTCCGGCGACAATTGGCGGAAAGCTGGCTGGAGTGTCTTTTTACGGGAAACTGTTTTTCGGTTATGACCCACCACATAGTGATTTATTGGGTAAAATGCTGAAAGGATGGAGCAGGGTTAGAACGAGTGGGGACAGACCAGCAAGAGAGCCCATCACTTTCGAAATGTTAGTTGAGATGACACAGGTGTTACCAAGTTGTTGTAGGGATCAAGATGAGGTGGGTTTATTTCGTTTATGCATGTTGTGGATGTTTTTTGGGGCGTTCAGAGTATCAGAGTTGTTGGGAGTGGGTAAGGATGTTGGAGTGAGGAGAAAAGAGGTGTGTATACACAAAGAAAGGTTGGGAATATGGCTAAGACGGTCCAAAACGGATCAGCTGGGTAAGGGAAAGTGGATATGGCTAGAGAAAGGGGGCGTTGAAGAGGCTTGCCCGGTAAAGGAATGGGTCAGTTTCAAGACAAGGTGGCCAGGAGCAGGCGAATCAGGGGTTTTTATGCATGCGTCGGGGAAAAAGTTAACTAGTTACCAATTGCTACAAGTGATGAGGATGACTCTTATAAGGATAGGGCGGCGCGCAGGAGATTATGGAACACACTCATTCAGAATTGGCGCAGCGACGGAGGCAGCACATATCGGGTGGGATTGGGCTAAGATTAAATCCATAGGGAGATGGAAGTCTAGATGCTGTGAGCGTTATGTCAGGCCTTGATAAAGGCAGAACAATCGGGGGGTGGGGTGCGTTGGCAGTGAGTTTATCAAGACAGTGGTTACAATGTTTTTTCTTTGCAGGCTGTGTGGCCGGGCCAGAGAAGGAAAAGATGACGACGTGGTTGGTCAGCCATTCGTTCGTCCATTGGGCGGCGAAATTTGCAGAGAAGCAAATTTACGGCAGATCGTTGGGACTGCCCAGCAGAAGCCATGAAGTGCGTTGGTGGGGCAAGAGTGGTATGAGGTGGGGGAGCCTGCTCCCCTTTATCACGGGTAACTTGCCGCAGTGGGGATGCCCAGATCTTTTATTGATTCACTTGGGAGAGAATGACTTAGTGAAGCTATCGGGGCTCACTCTGATACAATTGATGCAGAGGGATCTGGAGCTCCTGAAACGGAAGCTATGCGGGACAAGTTTGGTTTGGACAGAATTTGTGCCAAGAAGGGCATGGAGAGGGGCGATCAACCATGGAGCCATTGAGCGGGCTAGAAAGAAACTGAACAGAGCCATGAGAGTGTTTTGTTGGGCTCAAGGGATCAAGGTTTTACGACACGGGGACATAAAAGAGCAAGAGCAAGCTTTATTCCGTGATGACGGGGTGCAACTGTCACAGACTGGTAACGTGTTCTATATCACAGAACTGAGACTAATGCTGGAAAGCATATGGGGTACGAACTTGTGTACCCGAAAATGAAAGGGGTGGGGCAGCGAAACGCCTCACGGGTTTTCCTGGGTGGCAGGAGATGGGGGAGGGTGGAGAGCCAGGTGCGGGTTTGTCCACCCTTCCAGGGGGAAAATAAGGAGGTGAAGCATCCGAGCAGGGAGGGGTAGGCTACAGGCAAGGAAGGCATGGGCGTAATAGGGGAGCATATACGGCAGGAAAATTGAAGGGATACATTTGTGGAGAAAATGAAGGAGAGGGAGTTCTAAAGTTAAAGTTTGCTTTAAAAGATATACAGTTAATGTTTTGAAGTATTGTTGTGTTAAATCCTGTTCTAATAAATGACCTTTTACTCTAACAAGAGTGTCACGTATCTATGTCCCGATGAAGGGACCTGCGGAGAGAGAGACGCAGTCTAGTCTCTCCGCTGGGGGATTCGGGACGGGGGAAGTGGCGCACTAGGCGCCTGATTGGATAAGGGTAAGTGGGGGTGGGGGGTTAGAGTAGGTTTATAAGGGGGGTGGAGTGTGGGGTCGGGCCTCTTTGTGCGCCGACTTAGGAAGGGGAAGGATTTAATTTAGTGACCACCCACCCACCCAGCTTAGGAAGACAGGGGGAGGAAAGGTTTTATTCAGGTAGGGTAGCTAGGTCAGGTAGGTTGGGGTCAACAGTCATTTAGGACAGGTGAGTTGTGAAGAGGTAGCAGGAGATGGGGGAGAGTGGAGAGCCAGGTGCGGGTTTGTCCACCCTTCCAGGGGGAAAACAAGGAGGTGAAGCATCCGAGCAGGGAGGGGTAGGCTACAGGCAAGGAAGGCATGGGCGGAATAGGGGAGCATATACGGCAGGAAAATTGAAGGGAGACATTTGTGGAGAAAATGAAGGAGAGGGAGTTCTAAAGTTAAAGTTTGCTTTAAAAGATATACAGTTAATGTTTTGAAGTATTGTTGTGTTAAATCCTGTTCTAATAAATGACCTTTTACACTAACAAGAGTGTCACGTATGTATGTCCCTATATGCCCAGTTGAAGGCTCTGGCCGAAACGTGTTGCCATTTCTTTTTCTGCAGCCACTTGCACTTTATGTGAGAAACATAAATAGATGACCATATAAGCATTGCAAATAGCACCCGGTCGTGCTGCCTCTTTCTTCATTGAGTCGCATGCGGCTTGGAGTTGTTGAAGGACACCGTTTGGGGAGTTACTTGTGCTTCAATTACATTATACATATGTGCATCAATAATGAAGGCCTACTGACTTTGTCAATGAGTCACCACATTAACTCTTCAAATGTGTCTGACGACCCATTAATGTCCTCTGTGCTGCCTTCGCTTTCCTCATATCTTCTTGTGTGAAGACATGTGAGAGGACTGAGGTGGAATCACTTCTACGTCAGGCCCTCCACTACCCCCATCCACCAGTGACATCAGTGCACCATATAGTGTGCTGACATCACAGATCCCACTGGACAGCGAGTCTGAAGCAGCTAAGGCAGATCCCTGCATGTAATGCCAGTGTCTGCCATTGGCCTGTTTTTGAGGGAGACATCACCTATCCAGTGATACCTTTTTCATAGTGATCCATGATCCATTAACAGGGTTCAAGTAGACACAAGGGAATTTTATTTTCGAAGTGGGAGGGCGGCAGTCTGGATATGGTTTCCCACCTCCAAATGGGACCAACATGTACCAATGCTTTCTCCTCGTTCTCCTCCTCCCCATTGACTCATGATGTATTCCACTCTGAGTAGAATTGCCATGTGAATGGCACAGTAACTGATAAACGGCTGAGGTGTGCTCACCTATGATCGAATGATGTATGCTGGATGAAATTAAGATATGAATGCCATAAAAACTGATTAGTCCCTGACATAGGATGACACATTGCCCTATGCTGTGGTGGGTGAAGAAGAGGGGCATATGGTGCAAAATGCTAACTTTATTGTGCGTCACCCACATTCTGCTCATGCACAGGGAGCACAACTCACAAAGGGGCATATTTAAACTCTGTTTGCGCTGAATGTGCATGCCAAAATTCTGCCATGTGCGTCATTTTCTGGATGCGGGAAACCGCCTTGCGTTAATGACATGCAAGGTAGGTGTTCCCATCCAAAGAATGACTTAAACACCCGTGTGCCTTATGTATCCAATGGCACAAAAATCCCGCACGGCTGGGAGGCGGAGGCGGAAAATGACAAATAGCCCGATTTGTGTAACAAATTAACACCTGGGTCAAGAAAGTCATTAAAATGGGACAAACGCACCTGTACTTAATGAAAACACACAGAAGCAACAGCAGAGCTGCAAAAGGAAGACATGGAGGTGTTTTTCATCGAGCATGCATGCAGACGCAGAGCACAGGGCCAACAACAGCAGCTTCCACAACACCAGCAGTGACCCCAAAGGTAACGCAGAAGGCAGGAGAGGATATTCTGCACCAAGACAACCCTTCTGGGACTCCGCCAACAAGACATCATCCAGAGGTACAGGCTCAACTGGGAAGCCATTCAGCAGTTGCTGCGCAACATAGAGCCACAGTTGGCACCCAGCTTGCAGACAGCCCGCACCATTCCACCAGAAACCAAGCTGCTAGCTGTACTCCACATGTTGGCAAGTGGCTCCTTTCAAACCACTGGTGCCCTGGTTGCCGGGATCTCACAGCCCTCATTCTCCGCCTTCCTACCCAAGGTATTGGATGCCAACATCTCCCTCACACCCCGCCACATTAGCTTCCCCAACACACAGCAGAAGCAGCAGGAGACAAAACAGGGCTTCTACCAAATCAACGGCTTACCACACGTCCTTGGTGCCATTGACTGCACACATGTACGCCTTGTGCCACCTGCTGTAACCGAACATCTGTACTGCAACAGGAAGCACACATACTCCATCAATGTGCAGGCCATTTTCGATCACCGGGGATTGATCACCAACATCGTGGCAAAGTATCCTGGGAGTGTACATGATTCATTCATATTCCGTCACTGCACCATCAATCAACACTTCCAGGATGGACGATACGGAAATGGCCTACTTGTTGGTAAGTACAGAAAACTACTTATATACACACACAGCACAGCAACCCTTTAGGACAAACAACACATACACCATTACATTGACACGTGGCCAGGAAGACAATGATGTTGTGACACTGCTAGGCATGTGTGATATCCTGACCCATTTGGATATACACCTATGGACAAATGACGGAACCAAATAGCAACAGATGCCACTCCACATACACAAGGGAACAATTTAAAACAACACAATGACAATGACCTCAACTGGCAGTACAACTTGGAAGATTAATCTTTCAATATCACATCAACAACACTCAATCAAACACGCTTCCAACTAATGCGTACTGTGTAAGGGATGTGTAATGTGTTATGCTGAAGGTCAAACACCATGACACATAGCATGATGATGACTACAATGAAGGTGACATGGAATCATTGAGGCTGTAAAAATATCTCACATCACTCCTGCTCTCACATTGCTCACTACCAATAAGCAAGTGGACTGTGCGAAGAACACATATTGATGGGACAATATTGAAAGTGCACATTCCTACACATACAAATTGAGAGAATTTAACACACACACAACAGATGTACAGGCATATAGACCTTCTGACACTCAAATGACAACCTCACAACCAAGTTAGCCAGCTGAACTAGAACATGTTCAGTAGTATCGGTACACGTTACAACTTGAGTTGACTTTGCAAGGGCAGAGAAATAGGTCTGCAGAGATTTTGTCACACATGTGAAATTTGTACCTAGTCAAATGTCAACACGTCAGTGCTGATAACATATGGAGATGTGTTGTACATTGTCACCTTGCCAAATCTAAGGGTCTCACTGATGTTTAAATAATTCAATTGCATATGTGAAATTGGATGGGATGTACAGGGTATATAGATGCAACCGTGTTATCACCACTGTGGAATTGATTCTGTATATGGAAGTATCATGTCACCCCCAGTTAAGACACATGGACACCTCTTTCACAGTACATAATGCAAGGGAGTACACAATGTACAGCAACTCTGCAAAAAAACTGCTGACATCCGGTCAGTCAGCCTGTTCAGATAAGGAAACAACCGAATGCTGATGGTACATCCTAGAAGCCTAGGATTCCACACAATAACACAAACACAGATGAGTCACAGACAACACAAGAGAACAACTGCCATGCAAAGTGATAATCGTGGTGCAAGCAACATCAACATTTTCTCCCTAATTTTCTCTTTCAGCTGATCAGGGGTATAGGATCCAGCCATGGATCATGGCTCCATTTGTAAACCCAAGCACAGCATCAGAGCCTGCCTACATTGAGGCACATCGGCAAACACGCACCATAGTTGAGAGGACCTTTGGCATCCTGAAGTCAAGATTCAGGTGCCTCGACATCACCGTAGGCAGCCTCCTATACTCACCTGAAATGGTGTGCAAAATCATTTTGACCTGTGCCATCCTGCACAACATATGTGTAAGAAGGAACATTCCCCTATATGAACCTGACCCACACATGCCTGAAGAGGACTAAGAGGAGGATGCTGTCCATCAACATGAGGGGGACCATCCAGACACAGCTGCAGGATTGCGTCAGAGACAACATATTGCCCAAATTTTCTTTTAACTCTACTCATCCATCACCACTGTCTTACCATATGTCAATAAATGCCTAATCTAATCACTATATCATGGTCTGGATAATCATTTTTGCATAACATTATCCCTAACTATCAGAATCAGAGTGTAGCCTCATGGAGCATTGCAGAAATACAGATTAGGATACAGAAAATCCACATCATATTTGATGCATATGAATGTACAGCCAAATTCACACACACTGTAAATGACATATATCCTGTACATTTAACATTTGAAGGGCAATAGCAGGGGACCACAGCTATTTCACACATACATGTTGGCAACATGGTTCATCGCAGCATATGGCACACAACTAAGACACCATCAGTCAATAATGGAAACAAATGACTCATATATGAGGCAGTGGATGTGCTATTGCATTGGTGACAAGAAGGTATGACCAGACCCTTGACATCAGCAAGTGTTACATCAGCTATCTTTGCAAGGACTATGTGTGACGAGAATTCCATATAAGCAGCAATTGGATGGCACAAGTGCCCCAGGTATGACTAGCATTGCTCACAAGACATCCCCTGCACATGGCAGCCCAGGTCTTAAGTCCTGCCGCACCCATGTTCCCTGTCTCACCCCACCCTTCTTCAGAGGTCCCTGGAAAGGGAATATGTGTACCCAGATAATTCCTTCTCTACACACACCCAGACTCACATTCTGAATCCAGTGTGCTTCCCTCTTTAGTATGGTATTGTCAGGATACTTCAATTCGATTTCCTCAGAAGCAGAAGATAACTCCTCAGTCCCGACACGAGCTACTCACAACGAATATTAATCCTTCGTGCTGAGTACCCCGGAGGGGGAAAGGGGAATGGGATGGTAGAGAGACTGCCACAGAGATGATGAACGCCAGTACTCAGTCTGCCTCTTCACATCTAAGATTGGATACAGCTCCTGCAAGAGTCACAGTCGCAATTACTAGGGACATACAACATCAGTTTTTCACTTTCTACTCTCAACACTTAATTCTCTTTAATTCCATTATTTCTTCACTCACCCTGAGTTCTCTGTAGCCTTGCTTCTTTCTGCAAATGATAGCACTTCTTAAATAAATGCTTATTACTGATTCTGGAAGAACTTCTCAACCTTTGTTAGAGATTGGTTTTATGTTGCTATATATATATATATATATATATATATATATAGTTGGTGATAATGCGTTCTTCAAATCAGCTGATGTTATTTAATTTCTCCTGTCTTATTGTGACTTCTGTCAATACTTGTATTTGTAAATGCTTGTTTATTAAAGTTCGTTTCTCCTTTCTTACTTCGACATTTGTTGATAACTTGTATTTGTAAATGCTTGTTTATTACAGTTAGTTTCTCCTTCCTTACTTCGACATCTGTCGATAACTTGTAGTTGTAAATGCTTGTTTATTTAAGTTCGGTTCTCTTTTAAACTCTATTTTGGTTTATTACCATTGAATTTGTAAATGCTTATTTGTTAACAGTTCGTTTCTCCTTTAAACTTGGCCTTTGTTTATAACCTTGACATTTGTTGATACTTACTCTTTTAAAGTTCGTTTTTTTCTTTGACTTTAATATCTTAAACAAGAACCTTGTAAACATAAGGTTAATTCATACATTAACTCTGTAGCCTTGCCGACTTCCACGGGAAAGGTCTACTATCAAACTCTTCGAATAAACCTTGACAATATTTATCAGTTTTCTGTAAAAAAATCTTCAAATGTAATTTTACCTCACAGGAGTTTCTGTTCTGAAGTGCTCTCTCTCTCCACACAGCTGATTCCTGTCAGACCTCAGTTGAAGCGCAAGGCTTCCAGCTGGAGAGCTCGTAACCTAGCAACCAACCGATTGCAAGACTAGAACTGTAACTAACCTTCAGGACTCACAGCGGCCTTCTTGGATCTTCTCTTCTTGATTCTTCCTTTGAAATAAGCGCAAGATTACTCTGCAAACCTTCTTCCAGTTTGGGCTTTGCTGTCTCCACTGAGGATATCTCTTTGCTTTTCTCATGCACTTCTTTAATTTGACTTGGCAAGTTTGTGTGGTCATGACAGTACTCCCCCTCAAGGAACAGTTCTCCAATTTAGGTTTGCTTGGGTAGGTTCTATGAAAGTTTCTCACTAATCTTGAAGCATGTACATACTCGTGCGGCTCCCAGGATCGTTCCTCTGGACCATAACCTTTCCAATCAATTAGATAATAAAGATGGCCATTACGGATTTTGGAATCTAAGATTTGATTGACCTCATACTCTTCTGCAGAGCTAATCTGAATAGGAATTAGAGGGGAGTTTTGACGTAAATTTGGACGACTGTTCTTTAACAAGGAGACATGGAAAACAGGATGTATCTTTAGATGAGCTGGCAACTGCAATTTAACTGCCACTGGATTGATCATCTTGTCAACTTTGAATGGGCCTATAATTCGTGGCTGAAATTTGCGATTTCCTTTGAGACGTAAATGACGAGTGGATAACCAAACTTTGTCTCCTTTCGAATAAATGGGTCTCTCTCTTCTTTTTCTATCAGCCTGAGTCTTATATGAGTCTTTTGCTTGAAAGATGTTTTTTCTAGCCCTAACTAACGTGGTCTGCAAATCCCTCACCATCTCTTCTACTGCAGGCACTGAATCATCTTCTTTACCCAACATTACATTAGGATGTCTACCATGGTTCAGATAAAAGGGGGTGAACCCAGTGGTGGAATGAACAGCATTATTGTAAGCAAATTCAGCTGCCCACATCAACTCGGGCTATTCCTTCTCTTTATCAAATAAAATGAGTCTTAAATACTGTTCTAACTCTTGATTCACTCTCTCTGTTTGCCCATCGGTTTCAGGATGGTAACTGGTAGAGTAAAGAGAATCAATTCCTAATCTTTTACTAAAGGCCTTCCAAAAGCGAGAAACAAATTGGGATCCCCTGTCTGAAACTAGAATTTTTGGGATACCACAGGCACGTACTATGTGTTGTGTAAACAACTGTGAAACCTGTGGGGCTCGAGGGATTTCTTTCAAAGGAATGAAATGCGCCATTTTAGTGAAAGTGTCTACAAAAACTAGGATAGTGTTAAAACCTTGGCTACTAGGGAGGTCCACTATAAGATCCATAGTAACAGTATGCCAGGCATGGGGTGCAGTGGGCAAAGGTCTTAACAGACCTTGTGAAGCTGTTCTATTTGATTTCCCTCTTTGACATTTGTCACAAGTTGACACATATTGTCTTATCTGAGTTTTCATTTTTGGCCACCAAAATTCTCGTTGTATTAGATTTTGAGTCTTTTGAATTCCTTTGTGTCCAGCCAATTGATCGTCATGATAAGCCTGAATAATTTTTTCTTGCAGCTCCACAGTCGGAACATACAGTGCACCTTTAAAGTATGGCAAACCTTTTTTTATTTCTCTTCCTTGGCCTTCTTTGGACCACTTCAGCATTCCTTCGAATGTTAAGTTTTCTTGAATTTCTTTGGTTAAATTTTCATATAATATGGCAGATATGAACTTCTCTTGTGGAATAATCAACTCTTTTTCTGGAGGCTCTTTAACTGCACCGGCATCAATTCGAGATAGAGCATCTGCCTTCCCATTTACTTTTCCTGGTCTGAAAGTGATAACAAAATCAAAGTCTGCAAAATATAGGGACCAACGCAGTTGTCTAGCTGTTAGAGTTCGAGCTGGTTTTAAAAACTGTAAATTTCGGTGGTCTGTGTAAACGGTCACTTTATGCTTAGCTCCCAAAATGTAATGCCTCCACTCACGAAAAGTTTCTTTGACGGCCAATAGCTCCTTATCCGCAATTGAATAATTTATCTCTGGTGGTGTTAATTTTCGAGAGAAATAGGCCACTGGATGTAATTGACCTGTATCTTCATGACGCTGGGAAAGGATACCTCCTATGGCAACATCTGAAGCATCTGCCTCCACATAATATGGCTCATCTGGATTGGGGTGGAGCAAGATTGGAGCTGAGACGAAGGAATTCTTCAAAAAATTAAAAGCATTTTCAGCTTCTTTTGTCCACTCAAACTTCACTCCTTTCTTCAACAATCGAGTAATGGGTGTAACTGTTTTAGAAAAATTGGATATGAATCTTCGATAAAAATTAGCGAACCCCAAGAAACTCTGGATCTCTTTGACATTGCAAGGAGAAGGCCAATGTTGCACTGTCTTTATCTTGGCAGGATCCATACTAACTCCTTCTGGTGACAAAATGAATCCTAAGAACTCAACTCGTTCCACATGAAATGCACACTTCTCCAATTTTACATAGAGATGGTTTTCTTGCAACCTTGTGAGGATGGATCGAAAATGGGAAATGTGCTCCTGTAGATTGTCGGAAAAGATTAAGATGTCATCTATATAAACCACGGCAATCCGGTCAAGCAATTCTCGTAATATATCATTAACGAAATGCTGGAAGGCAGCAGGAGCATTGCATAACCCATAAGGCATCACTTGATATTCAAATAATCCGTATCGAGTCCGAAAAGCGGTTTTCCATTCATCCCCTGAAGCCACTCGAATCAAATGATATGCTCCTCGCAGGTCCAATTTGGTGTACATTCTAGCATTCTTTACTTGATCTAATAAAACTGGCTCTAAAGGCAGTGGGTATCGATTCTTGATGGTAACCTGATTGAGGGCTCGATAATCAAGGCAAGTTCGAAGACTCCCATCCTTCTTTGGTATGAAAAATAGTGGGGATGACACTGGAGATTCAGAAGGACGAATATAACCATTAGCAAGATATTGATCCAAATACTCCTTTAAATGTTGATTCTCTGCTTCGGTCAATGCGTATATTCTGCTACATGGCAATATCGCACCTGGCTCCAGTTCAATTTTGCAGTCGTAGGGTCGATGTGGTGGCAATTTCTCAGCCTCCTTTTCATCAAAAACGGCGACTAAATCCTCATATTCTTTTGTGATTTCTGCTGTCTTTAGTGCACAGATCATTGAAGAGTGCGATGATAAACAGGCCGCTTGGGACTTGGTGGACACTTCCACTCCATCATGAAAGCAATTCTCTTTGCAGTAAGAGGAATTCCTCTTGATCGTTCTTTTGCTCCAATCAATTTGTGGATTATGTTCTGTAAGCCGGGGCAGACCCAAAATGAGTTGAAATTGTGGAGCATCTATCAAATTAAAGATTATCTGCTCCTGATGTCCACCAAAACCTTGCATCTGAATTGGTTCGGTCTCATGGGAAATGGGTCCTGAAGAAAGATTGGTTCCATCCACAGCTCTTACTACTTCCAAAGTAGATTTCTTGATAAATCGAATACCCATTTTACGAGCGTATTTGATATCACAGAAGTTGCCCGTAGCTCCAGAGTCTATCATAACTGAGATCCCTTGAATTTCCTTCTCAAGGGTCTTAACTGATACTGTTTGTACCAAATGTGGCGCTGCGGTTTGTAAGGTATTCGCCACTCGTTGATCTAAAGGAGTTGTCTTGGGTTCTGCTTTCATCAGGGCAACTCCCTCTACTGATGAAGCTGGCCTTTTCCTTACTGAAGAGCTTTGGGTTTCTTGGGACAGTTTTTAACAAAATGCCCAGATGCACCGCAATATGAACATAGTTGATTCACTCTTCTTTTCTCTTTTTCTTCCTTAGATAAAGGACCACGGATGGAACCAATTTGCATTGGTTCTTCTATCGTTATCCCTTCTCTGGCTCTCGTATGATCATTTCTTACACGATCAATTCTCAGGGGAAATGGTCGATACTCTCTTCTCTTTTCTGCTCTTCGTTCAGTTAACCGGTGGTCAATCTGTAACACAAGATCAATTAACTCCGAAATTTTGGTTGGGTCTATTTGGAACTTGTGCTAAGGGATCTTTCAATTCATCTCTCAGTCCACGATAAAATATGGCGGCTCTTTTTGACTCCAGCCAGGCAGTCTCTACAATGAGTTTATTGAAATGAGCCAGATAGGCTACTAGATCTTTATTACCTTGCCTGATTTCCGGTAGTTCATTGTCAGTGGCTTGAGCTGCAGTTCGCCGATCAAATATTCTTAAGAACTCTTCCTTGAAATTTTGGAAATTATATAAAACAGGATCATTTCTGGAAATTATTGGCATGGACCATGCGGCCGCATCTCCTGTCAGATAAGACAATATAAATGCCACTTTGGACTGGTCTTCGGAAAAAATGACTGGTCTACATAAAAAATGCAATGAGCATTGGGTCAGAAAAATCTGCGCCTTATTTGGATCCCCATCGTAGCGCTCGGGTTGAGCCAAAGGAATAATAGGGGAAACCGCATGAATTACTTGAGTGGATATACCTGCAGACTGTGAAGGGCTAGGGATTTGTGAAAACACAGATTCATTTGATTTAGCGGTGTTCCCTAAGTCATTTATTCGCTGTTTTATTTGGACTGTTTCTTCTATGGTTTTATTTAATTGTTTCTGTAACCCTTCCAAAACGGTGGCTAATGCTTTTATATCAATTCCTTCTGCCATTCTGCTCAGGAGGAAATCTGTTTTTTCCCTAAAATTAGGGTGATGGCACGTCAATCTGTCAGGATACTTCAATTCGATTTCCTCAGAAGCAGAAGATAACTCCTCAGTCCCAACCAAGCTACTCACAACGAATATTAATCCTTCGTGCTGAGTTCCCCGGAGGGGGAAAGGGGAATGGGATGGTAGAGAGACTGCCACAGAGATGATGAACGCCAGTACTCAGTCTGCCTCTTCACATCTAAGATTGGATACAGCACCTGCAAGAGTCACAGTCGCAATTACTAGGGACATACAACATCAGTTTTTCACTTTCTACTCTCAACACTTAATTCTCTTTAATTCTATTATTTCTTCACTCACCCTGAGTTCTCTGTAGCCTTGCTTCTCTCTATAAATGATAGCTCTTCTTAAAAAAATGCTTATTACTGATTCTGGAAGAACTTCTCAACCTTTGTTAGAGATTGGTTTTATGTTGCTATATATATATATATATATAGTTGGTGATAATGCGTTCTTCAAATCAGGTGATGTTATTTAATTTCTCCTGTCTTATTGTGACTTCTGTCAATACTTGTATTTGTAAATGCTTGTTTATTAAAGTTCGTTTCTCCTTTCTTACTTCAACATTTGTTGATAACTTGTATTTGTAAATGCTTGTTTATTACAGTTAGTTTCTCCTTCCTTACTTCGACATCTGTCGATAACTTGTAGTTGTAAATGCTTGTTTATTTAAGTTTGTTTCTCTTTTAAACTCTATTTTGGTTTATTACCATTGAATTTGTAAATGCTTATTTGTTAACAGTTCGTTTCTCCTTTGAACTTGGCCTTTGTTTATAACCTTGACATTTGTTGATACTTACTCTTTTAAAGTTCGTTTTTTTCTTTGACTTTAATATCTTAAACAAGAACCTTGTAAACATAAGGTTAATTCATACATTAACTCTGTAGCCTTGCCGACTTCCACGGGAACGGTCTACTATCAAACTGTTCGAATAAACCTTGACAATATTTATCAGTTTTCTGTAAAATAATCTTCAAATGTAATTTTACCTCACAGGAGTTTCTGTTCTGAAGCGCTCTCTCTCCACACAGCTGATTCCTGTCAGACCTCAGTTGAAGCGCAAGGCTTCCAGCTGGAGAGCTCGTAACCTAGCAACCAACCGATTGCAAGACTAGAACTGTAACTAACCTTCAGGACTCACAGCGGCCATCTTGGATCTTCTCTTCTTGATTCTTCCTTTGAAATAAGCGCAAGATTACTCTGCAAACCTTCTTCCAGTTTGGGCTTTGCTGTCTCCACTGAGGATATCTCTTTGCTTTTCTCATGCACTTCTTTGATTTGACTTGGCAAGTTTGTGTGGTCATGACAGGTATGCCATAGTCAATGTACTTCTGTCTGCATGGACTTCTGGTTAAATAATGCACTGCCTTGTAGTCTGTAGGACCTGTAATCACCTGTACATTGCTTCCCATGTGAAAGGTACTGTTGGCCCTTTGAACTTGATTCTCACCTACAGGACTTGTGAGAGACTGAAGCTGCACACACCTGTGAGCACCTCCATGCAAACCAGCCATTTGAACATGCACTGCCTTTGCAGCTGCCTGGAACAGCATAGAAGCTGCCATTTTCTGTATAACACTGTTATGCATTGCCGTATAAATCACTTGTGTAACACAGGCCTTGGGTTATTGTGTTATGTTCCAACACACAGAACAAACATAGTTTTCATTTTCCACAGTGTTGTTCCACCTTTGACCAGTCTCAGTCTGCTTACTGTGTATTTGCCTTGTTAGATTTTCTGATCCTGATTGACCCTGCATCCTGTTAGCCTGACTGGTTCCTGCCTTTGCATAACCATGAAGTTTCCACGTGGCTACATTTGTATCATAGTTGCTTTCACAACCCTCACTTTCCTCCTGGGGTATTGTGTCAGGTGGTTCTACAATGAATACTCAAATACATTGTATAGCATAATCAGTTTACTTATCGTACCATGGGGTGGAACTTGTCTCCAAAAGCATAATCATGGCCCATCCCTTGTCTGGGTTTCACGTAGCATGAGTGAGAAATAGTGACAGTGTACCATGGCTGTATGCATGGACTGGGTATGGTGCCTCCAGCACCACAAACAACGTCAGATAATGTGCATGAAATGTCAGCACATGTTAGGACCCGGACAGTCCACATGCTGATTTACATTGCCCCCAACATATTGTTGGGGCTTGTGTGGTGAATAGCTGTGAGATTAATCAGCACAGAGGCACTGATGTTCCCAGATGCAGTGGGAATTTTAGAGGCCAACCTGTGTACAAATGTTGTGAGGAAACCTGCTGGTTTAAAATTCCTGATCCATTAACTTTGTCAGCACACCAAGGTTGCCCTGTTGTCAGTCTCATAACACGTCTGCAGTGCCATAGCTGGACTATCCCCATGTGTGTTCTCAATTCCTCATTGGCTTTCCTTCAATTCAGTTGTGAAGGATACTTTGTAGATGCAGGAAATGGCTCCACAGAATCATGAGTAGACCTGCACGGAACTGTGACAACATGGACCCCAATAATGATACAGCCTAAACATTGGCCCACACACTTGAACCTTTGTGCTTTTTACCACTGGAAATATGTGAACACGTGCTGCTTGGTCTGCTGGTCCTCCACTGCCACAGGAGAGACATGGCTTATTTATATTACTCCAACTGTGGCATGACATGACATTTGTGGATTGTATTTGATACTCGGTGTCACAAAAACCGTACCCACATAGCATTCTCCCATGCCTGATTCATGGTTAGTAAACAAACAAGTGCCTAGGAAGTAGTATCCAACATTCCATGACATGTGATGGCTTAGTTTTGGAACATTGCCATTATCAACCGTCTGCTATCTATCCTGTGCATGCTTTGTCAGTGGTGGTGCTTATGTTCCAATAAACCTAGGAAGTGCACACAGCATTTGTTGCTACGTTTATGACAAACACATTTCCTCTCTCATTTCCACACTGAATAGCATCTGATGGTTGGACACAATGACTCCACATGCATACAAACAGATTTGAAAAAATGCGTCTTGTGATGTTCACACAGTGGGACAGCTATAATAGTAATAGTCAAATCACACACATTGACACATAGGCATTGAGTTACTGTACTGAGTTGCGTAGCCTTGTTATCCTCTCTTGACACAAAACATGCCCAAACTGGGTAACAACTAATTGTATTCTACACGTTTGGCCATCTATTGCGTCAATGAAGAGCGCAAATCCGGTACAACAAGTAGAGGATCATGGTCCGCAGTAGTATGATCTGTCACATGTGTCCATACACCAGAATGCACAATGTTGGTGCAATCAGCCTATCTCTGTATTGTCACACCTGTCATGTACTTTTACAAATGAGAAATGACCCAAACCCAGTCTCAGACAGAAATTTTGACACATACGTGTCAAAAAAGATGCATATGCGTTCAAAAGTGAATCATCTGCGTCGAAAAATGATGCTCATTGCCATGAAACATCCATTGGCTCTAAGCGGTAATTTCCACACTGTACCCCCAGAAACTGGTTTCAAACTATGGATGCAGAGTTATTTCTAAGCATGTGCGTAAAAAAAAAATGTCGCGCAGACAGTAAGCATTATAATATTTTGACGCATAAGATTAAAAACGCACCGCATTTGAGGCAGGAAGTGATATAATAGGATATCCTGTTTACAGAATTGGTACAATGGGTGTACTTTCACTTTCACTTTGCAGTCTGTGATATATTTCCTGACTGTGTGGCTGTGTTTTGACTTGTCTCTCTGTGCATTTTGTGAAATTGTCTCCTGTGTGGTCTTTAAATTGTCTTTCTGTGTTTCCTAAGTGTCTCTGGTATCCTGTGTTATTGTTTTTTTGGTAATTTCTGGTGTCTAAATTTGTCTTTGTACTGTTGGGAGTCTGTTGTGGGTAGTGTTAGTTTGGGGATAGCTGGGCTGTGTTCTGTAAATCTTTTTGCATGTCCCTCTCCTACTTTCCCTCCATTCTCCTCTGAACCCCTTTATTCCCTGTTTTTTGTGCAAGCATGTTGGGTAGGCCTCGTCTTGGCAGGATGGGAGAGGAGGAGCTTGGTGGCTTTATTTGGCTGGTGTGCCACTTCCCACCCTTAATGATCGAAGCAGGTGGGCGTGTGTTACAGGGGTATCACACAGAGGCAAGGAGGCTCCGGTGGGTAAAGGCCCTGTACCATCTAAAGCGAATCTACAACACACCGCGCAACGACCACTAGCTGAAACACCGTTGGGCTGACCTGGTTGCCCGGGAGCAAGACCTGCTGGACTACCTGGGGATTGTGATTAGTGGTCCTGTTGGTGAGTACAAATCAGAGTAATGTGCACATTTAAATGCTCTGTAGTGACAGTAGCAGATTTGTTCATATGCTGCAGGCAATGTTTTTGGACATGTGGAATGCAAGTTAAACATACAGTTGCCTGTGAGATATACAATAATTCCTACACATTACCGTCATTGGTTGACGCAACAGCTACCCTAACATACAAAACACAACAGGAGCCTGTAAATTAGTGCTGCCTTCACGTCAATAGATGATGCAAATGTGCCTCTAACATATGTTTCATGCATGGTCTGTGAGTGTACCAGGAAACACATGTTTTAAATCCAGATATTTTCAAGAAATATTGTGTTCCTCAATTCGGATACTTGTTAGAACTGGATTCTGACACATATGTAACAAGTTACAGCTGACCTCAGGCAACATCTTGGGACTTTGTAGTGCCACAATTAAATTAGGGATGGATGCCAAATGTTATGCACACAGGTTCATATCTCCATGTTTGGTGCAACTTTCCATAGCTGTGGCACATAAAATGAAGCAAATGATACAAATTGAGGGCTAAAAACTGTCCCCGGCCCTTTGTACATTGTACCTGTGTGTTTTACATTGGTCTTAGTCACAATAGCTGGGTGACTGATATTGCCGTCCTCCAGGAAAGTGGCTTTGCATGTCTCTCATGGATACACATGATGAGAGGAATACACTCCATGAATTAGTCTGCTAACTAATGATGGAACATGTTTGCCACCACATGATATTTAGGGCCACTGCATGTGTGCAGATATGTGTGTCTCACTGGAGTCCCCGGGTCTGTACATGTTTGCAGTGGTATGTCGAATGCAGTATCATCATGTCTGAGAGGCTTGACTTTCTGATTTAATATTACACATAGTATTTGTACTTGGAAGTGTTGTACAGTGCACGGACATTGAGCACATTTCTCCCTTCCATGCCTTACAGGTGGACCTGCCCCCTACACTATCGGAGAGGTGGCTCGATTTGCAGACCAAGACATCTCCAGTAAGTGTTGATATTTCTGTTCTGTGTTGTGTTTGCTGCTGTTGTGTGATTGACTCCTGTGTCTTGGACACATAGCAAGGTGTGATGCGCTGGTCAATGATCGGATATGTTCCTTGAGTGGAGTATCGTTTTTCCCCATCTTTGAGTTGGCCAATCATTAGCGTATTGTCATAAATTGGGATTGTAGGTCAGTCTTGTAGGCAGGGCCATGTGAATAGGGATGAGTTTTGTGGATAAAACTTATAATAAGAAAATGTAGCAGAGGACCATATTTGTGATTTAGTCAGCAAGTCAGACCCTGATTCTCACAGAATAGGGAAGCCAAAGTCTTACCCACAGACTTCAGCTTCCCTATTCACTAATGAACATGTTTGACTGTATGTTTGACTTCCTAGCAGCATGTAGCTCCACATGTTGTGCTACGAGTATGAGGCACTTGAGTACAATGGCCTAGGTGTGTATGCAGCTCATGGCCAGATGTGTGCTTGCATCTATCTGCTTGTTGTAAGTCGTGTTACTGGTAGGAAATGATGTTGACAATTGTCTGCATTTCCAAACATAAGTGTGGATGGGATTGTCCAAGGTTTGGCTGTATCCTAGTTGGACTTCTTTACCTGTGGTGGGCTGCCCAAACCCATGTACGGCTGTCCAAAGCTTCCTGGGTGTCCTTGTTGTTTGAAAGTGTTTGTTGCCTGCACCCCCCCCCTCCCCCACCCCCCCACCAGGCACAGGTGAAGGGTTGTGAAAAGTGTACCTAGGACTGATGATCCAAGTTTAGTACACAGACATGTAAATCTGTAATTGACTTGTCCAAACCTGGGATACCCACTCATGATTGGCAACTGCATTCTATTCTGGCAATTCCATTTACAACTCGCAGATCTTGTGGCCCTTGATTGTCATCAAGAAGATAGTCATTAGTTGGCCTATCAGTGGTGGAGGACTTGCAGCATTTTTTAACCTGACAAATGGCTGAACAATGATGCATAAGTCAGTCAAGTTGTTACCCATCTTTTAGAGTATTGCTGTGCTGTTTGATAGGACATGTGTAGGCTGCATTGGCATGTACTTCCTCCGGGACAATCAGTGATCTGTATGATGATATTGGCTGTTTCTGGTACATTAGATGTATTGTCTGATTTATTTCTGGAGCCATATCACACAATGAAGTACCTAATGTTTGGTTTTCTATTTGTTTTAACAGCTGCCAATATGAATCCCATTTGGATTCTGGAGTCTCAGCGCAGGGCAATGCGTTACCGCCACATTCTGGATGTGGAGTCGGGGTTCCGTAATATGGCAAGGCGTTATTGCCATTAAAGAGCCTCCGGAGGGTGGAGGGCATTTGCCCAAGGGGGCCCTTCCGAGTCCACCACAGCCACCACCACCAGCTCCACCGCTACCACCCAGGTGGCACCAACCTTAGCAGGCACCTTTGCTGGACCGTCAACCTCCACTGCTGCAGGACCTGTCACAGCACCACCTGCACCTCCTCCTACAGGCATGGCACCGACAAGGGCACATACTTCCTCAACTGGCACCCAGACCACGCCTGCTGCAGTCATAGACCCAGCAGCGATTCAACAAATGCAACAGAACTTGGACTGCATGTTGTGGAAAATGACCAGGCTGCAGCAGGAGGTGGCACAAGTAAATTGTAGGGCGCGTGCCATAAAAAAGACCATGCGGAGGGCAAACTTGTAGACAATATACCCTCAGCCATGATCCCCTCCCCTCCCTTCTTTCTCCTTGTTCTTTTAATTAGTGGGCTTAGGGGGCTTAGTGTAAGGTTAGTATAGGCCGTTAGTTAAGTTAGTAGTAGTGGGTGGGTGGGTATGATATTTTATTATCTGTTTATTATTATGTGTGTGTGTGGGTGGGTGGGGGATGATGTTGGGGTTTTGAGGTTTTATAAAAAATAAAAACAATATATATAAAATTACAAAAAAATATATATTTGTTTAGTGTAAGATAGTATGTGTGTAGGTTAGTATATGTTGTCCTCCATGTGTCCCATTTTATAAAGGGTGTGGGGGGTTGATGTTTACATAGTTTCGTTAAATGTGATAAGTAAGGTTAGCTTAGGTTAGTTAGGACTAGTTGTGGGTAATGTGTAGTTAAGATAGGTTATGTTAGGTAAGGTGCTGCCCCAGGTTTTAGCTTCTGTTTTTACTGTTTAATAAATATTTAGGTAAGCCTTTACAGTATGTGTCCATGCTTGGGGATCAGGGCCTTGGCATGAGTGAACAGTGTCTCTTTTGTATTAGCTTTTCTGTCCCATGCTGCAACCAAATCTTAACTGAGCTGTTACATTGGTAGCCACCCCAAAGCTACTTTGCTAAGATTCTGCTATCCGTTGCACCCACCACTCACGGTTACTATGGATCCCAAAGTGTTGTTAATTTTTTATGTATGTTTTCAATGTCACATACTTTGCTATCAGAATTGGTATTGAGGACACTGTGTTAAGTCTGCCTGCAGTCTGATGTCCAAGCGAACCCTTATAAGGTGAGTGGTAGTATGCTGTCATGTAGTATGGTATGTATAACTCACACCTATCGTTTGTTACAATGTTCAGCCCGGTTACATATTTGTATGTAAAGTCATACACATCCATTCATGCAGTATGGTGTGTGTCAGGTAAAATTTGGGTCAAATGTCACATACGTAAGTTTTGGCTTGAAAAAGATTTTGAAGGCAATAATTTTTGGCTTAGACATCCCTTGAGGCAGCGCTATTCTGTCCAACACAGCATTATGGTGTATAGGTTCTATTTTCCTCAGAAATAACCCTCAGGAAGGGCAGATGATGGTACAATCCAGACCACTGTGCATAGTTATCAGCCAACATTCTTTCAGGTCAGGTGTATTGACAATCTATAATCATTGACCTGAGGTAAACATAACTGATCTACCTCACGGTTGATGTGTCACATTACACAGAGACAAAGTTGTTGTGTAAGTGCTATTTATTAGAAAGTGGTGTAGTGCTATATGTACATTGTTCATGATTGTGAGTCCATTAGTGTAACACCTTCCACGGTGATCCTACTCAAGTGCAAAAGGACATGTCATTGGACATGCTGGGGTGAAGTGTCAGACAGTGCAGAGGGACAGGATTTGCCAATGAGTTAATGAGACACAATAACAGGGCAGGGTGACAAGATAAACAGTGGGCTGAAGAGCAGTGCTTGAGTACAGTTGTTGCAAGGCTGGCATGTTACAAAGCACAAGACCTTGGCAATATGTGGCCATGTGGCAGGGACTAGTGCTACCGGGTACTCTTCCGGGTGAATGTGATCTGTTCAAGGTCTTCATCTTCTGATGTGTGTCTTGTCTCCTCAGCCCTTGGTGGTGGTGGTTGTGAAGGGGCAACACACACATCACTGTGGTAGGCAGCCAGGTAGGCCCTGGGGGTTCCATATTGCATTTGTGCACGCGTTGACAGGATTGTTGTTGTAGGTGTTGTGTCAACTCTATTACAGCTGTGCTGATTTCCTTCAACTTTTTTTCAGGTTACTGCAAGATTGATGTTCACCCTTGCATGGCTGCTGCCTGTTCTGCAGTTGACCTCATGCACAAATGCACCCCCTCTAGGCTGGCTGCCACATTTTCCATCCCCACCCGCACCTCCTTGGCCAGCTCCCGCTGTACTCCAACCACAGTTCTCTCAAAGCTGGTGCAAGTGTCGTCAGAGTCCTCAGCTGTGTTGGAGCTGGCAGGTCGTACAATTGGAGTGGTGGGTGGGTCCTCTGTGATGGCTACTAGTTCTGTGCTCCTCCTTGTGACTGAAGGTGGGGTCAGGAGGGTTCCAAGAACATCTTGGAGGGTCTGCTGGCTGATGTTTGTCAGCTCATCATCCATGTCATCAGGGTAGTCCTGGACAGGCATATCCGCAGGAGAGCCATCGTCCTCTGCAATGAGATATGGTACAATTAGTGTGTCTGTGTTGTGGGATTTGTAATGTAACGTGCCTGCCTTCCTAATATTTTCACATTGTGATCTTACTTCCTGTTCATTGTTCCTGTCTTTCATATTAGCATTCTCCCAGGCCTATGCTCCACCTGCATGTCACATGTGTTGTGGTCAGTTTGTGGACTTGTCAGCATCACATCCTCTAGGTATTGGTTTCGGCCAAATTGTGAATTGCCATCTTCTTGTCCTACTCAACCCTCTGTCTACTTCCATTCTCATGGTGAGGCCTTTCACTGGCTGTGGGTGTTCCGATGGCACTTGCACCACACTTAACATTCTGGAACTTCCCCAGTCTTCGATATTTCACATCCACCTATATGTTGCTGAGTCCTAGCATATACTATGTATTGCATTGGTATGGCACGATATGGATGTCAGCATTGGTAGTTTGTACTGCTGATGTTGGGAAATGTGTGCTACAATGGATTGCACTGATGGTCCTAGCAGTGTTTGTTTCCTCCTCTGACTGTGTGGGTGTATTTCTGTAACCAGTTACATATGTCCTCCCCCCCAATGCTGTTGTCTGAGCAGTATGACATTTGGGATGTTGCATGGTGTCATTGGAGCTATTGTGAGCCAGGCATAGGGTGGACCCTGACACATGCAGCATGGGTATGACATTAGTGCTGTGTACCTCATAATGTCTATGATAATGGCTGATGTTTGTAGCAACTATGGACAATCACATTTGACAGGATTGGAACATTTGTATTGATTTCAGGAGATTGATAACGTTGTCATCCTGAACCCTCTAATTTAGGTGTGTTTGATCCATGAGCACACCTCTGGACTCCCACTTCACTTGGAGAATTGAAATTGTTTTTGGGCCTAATGCTGAAGATGGAATAGTCCACAAGCCAATAGAAATGTCCTACTGGTCTACTTCTGCAGTTTGGGTAACATCTTGTTTTGCACCAGTCTTGAGCAAAGAGACGTTTTTGGTTTTGCAGCTTATGCTTTTTTTTCAATGACAATTCTGCTGCATTGCCCCGGAATGACCCAAATCATGACATGCTATTCTAAATTAAGTCAGTCATAGATTATTTGTCTGCCAAGTTTCCGGAGAATTATACTCCTGGAAAGTATATATCAGTTGTTGATGATGTTACAAGGCAGCAGGATCAGCCCTTTGCCAATTGCATTCCTGCAATAGAGCAAAAGAGTCACCAATATCGCAGATACAGAGTTTGTGCTTGGCAAGGAAAGATTCAGGAGAGTAGATAGTACTGTCGCTAGTCTCATTAAACTCTGTCAATAAGCCCCTGGCTGTATGCACTTGTAAAGAGGATAAACATCAGAGAAGCCTTTAAGGGCCTAGCGTGAGGAAAAACCCCAGGCACAGATGGACTCCCCATAGAATTTCATGCCACGTACATTAATGAACTGACCCCTGAACTTGTGCAGTTATATGGCATGGTAAGAGAACAGAATTGCCTTCCAGATTCGACTAGGGAGGCACTGATAATCCCACTACTGAAACCAGGTAAACCGGACAATGACAGTAGAGCCTACAGGCCCCTATCCATGCTTACCTCGGACTACAGAATTCTTATATGCATACTAGTGACATGGTTACTGCCATTCGTGACTCACCTGGTCCACACAGACCAAGCAGGATTCATCCCCACCCGAAACACAGCCCAGAATATTCACCGGGTTATCCACCTATTAGAGGCTAACATATCAAACAAAAGGGCTGCGACGGTCTTTGCAGTAGACATAGAGAAGGTATTCAATAGCCTGGAATGGAAATACCTATATACAGTTCTAGAGCATATGGGGCTTGGCGATAGATTAATTAGATGGGCACAGTTGCTATAAACAGATCCTAGAGCCCGAGTTCGAACCAGGACTACCATATCTGACCTATATAGAGTGGAGAGGGGCACAAGACAAGGGTGCCCCCTCTCTCCCTTGCTATTTGCACTGGCAATGGAGCCATTGGCTTTCCATGCACGGACTGCTACTTGGTACCAGGGGCTTCTATAAAAGGGCAACCATCACCGAATAGCGCTTTATACGGATGATCTACTCATGTTCTTACGGGATACGGGACCAGATCTTGAGGGATCCCAAACACTTTTAGCACAATTTAGCAGACTAACAGGGCTACGAGTAAACTAGCAGAAATCCCACCTCTACCCACTTTCAATAGACTATGACCCACCCAGGGAGCTGGGACATGTCTCTTGGGAACCTCGGTGCATGGCTCAAAGTTTATCACACCAGGGCTGATATCCTAGAGGGCAACATAGGTAGCGACATTAGGGCACTGAAAACCAGTCTGGGCTTTCGGAAGACACTTCCATTGTCAGTAGCTGGGAGGATAGCACTCTTGTCGCTCTGAATCCCTGCCGGGCTTTTCAAGGAGTTGGACTCCTTAATAACAGCATTCATATAGGGGGCCGGGAGATGCTGGGTGGCTCTCGCAACATTGAAAAAAACACGAGCGGAAGGGTGCCTTGCGGTTCCGGACTACGAATCATTCTACGAATCATACTATCTGGAGGCTCAACTTCAATGGCTGAGCCAGTGAATGGTGGCGTGCTGACTCCGAACCACCGGGGTGACCTCAACAATTCCTCCTCTCCCTAAACTAGCGGGACTGCTCTTTGAATTCAATGGGACCGATCCATCAAATACTTCAGAGGTCCATGTCCTTCGTAAATGTTGGAAGAGATGTCTCCAAAAGACTGACACAGGCACACCTTACACAATGACTTGGCTAAGATGGATACCCCACAGAGGCAATTGGGTTGCACTTGTGAATTGGGAGGAAGCTGGGGCCACACAAGTTGGAGATTTGTATAGGGATGGGAGTCTGTTGCCCTTTGAGGACTTTAGACAGGAATATGATCTCCCACTAGGACAATTCATGCTGCATCGAGCGGTCACCCATGCCATTCAAACACATTGGCACCTGGGAGGTGTAGAACCCCGACCCCAGGAGGTCAGCAGCTATATTATCGCCTCGGAGGGTACATACAAGGCCATAACTGGCTTGTACGGGGCAATTTGTAGGGGAGCAGAAGGCCTCCGAAAGAAGTGGGAAATGGAACTGGGGATCCCGATACCCGAGAAATCCTGGGGGCAGATACTAGAGAGGACACCAAAGGTGTCCCGAAAATGCCCGGTTCCAACTAATACACTTTTATGAAATACACAGAGCATATCTAACCCCGAGGCAGCTTCGTGACCACCTTCGAGTGACAGATGCACGATGTTCACACTGCGGGGAAGCAGCAGTAGACTTCATATACATGGTGTGGGCTTATGCGAACTTAACCAAGTACTGAAGTGAAGTGACAACACATGTAGTGGAGATCATAGACCGTGACATACCTTGCACACCGGGCCAGTGTCTCCTCCATTGGTTCCCACATACCCCCAAGAATAAAACCACTAGTAGGCTGCAGGACCTCGCATATACACTGGACAAAAGAGAGATAACAAGGAACTGGAAAAGACCGCTAGGCCCCAGCCTCCATTGCTGGAAGAGGGAATTAGAGCGATGCGCAGAATACAAAAGCTTAGTGTTACAATGAGAAGTCAGACAGGGTAGGGGCTCACCAGAGCTAACATATGCTTGGGAACATTTGGTTACAGCCCTAAAATATGCGACTAGGATATCCCTCACCAAATCCAAAGAACCTGCATCATCAGCCACCAACTAAGTCTGGACATCTCCTAGAATAGGATGAGAACTAGTCCGCAGGAGAAATCGCCCAACAAGACTATTGACACTGAGACCCTAAGCAGCACAGCGGAACTAAGCATGAGCTTGCACGCATAGCCCACAACAAGATGTGGGTCGGGATGGGGGGGTGGCATGGGAAGGGGAGGAGGGAGAGGGGAGACATCAGGAAACTGATACTATATACGGTATGGTAATTGAATAGGACGCCAAAGCAACAACCTATTTTCAGCATCATCTGTGCAAGCCATAGATTTAGGGCCACTCTAGGGGAAGAGGGATTGGAACGGTACCCGACAGAGGTATCACCTAGACTTGCCAGAAATACATAAGGGGTGGACTGAGTATACCTAACTACTTTGGGACAATGGGCCTCAGTCCAACATTGGAGATATTGACCGCCTACCGCCATGGCGACGGGCGCCAACATACCGCCACTGTGGCTTCCAGCCGTCTACCGGTATCATGACCACCAACGGTATTCCGTCAGAATGCTGGCAGAACACTGCCGACGGTCATGGCGGCGGACGGCGGAAAGATGAGCAATGATACAGCCTAGTGGTGTTTTGCTGGCGGACGCTGCTGCTGACAGCAGTGCAGCAGACCGTCTCCAGCCAGAGGAACCCCTGCAAGCAGGTAAGTAAGGTTCTTCGACCGGAGAGGGGGCTGGGGGATGTTGTGTGTATGTGGGGGTTTTGTGTGTATGTATTGGTATGCGTGCATGCGGGTGTGAGTCACGTAGGATGCATGCGTGAATGAGTGATTGTGAGTGTTGTGTGTTGTGAATGCATGTGTGTGACAAGGTACGTTGGTGTGTGTTGCGGGGTGTGTGTATGTATGTGTGCATGCATGGGTGGTGGTAGGTATGCGTGTGTGCATGTGTCTATATGGGTGAGCGTGTGTATATCTGTGGGGAGCAGGAGAGGGAGGGGAGGGTGGCGGAGGACTCTAGGTAAGGGTAGGGGGGTAGGGGAGACCCTATCAGTGCCAGGAAAGGGATTCCCTGGCACTGAGAGTGCCTACCGCCATGGTGAAACCATGGCAGTAGGCCGGGTCGTAATGCCGAGGGTGGGATTGTGGCGGCCGCCGGGCTGGAGACCGAAGTCTCCAGCCCAGCTGCTGTTACCACCCTGGCGGTCGATGTGTTAAAGTGGTGGATTTGGATGGCGGTAACCGCCATGGTCCAAATCCCATTTTGTTTTACCGGCGTCCTGTTGGCGGTGTTACCGCCACTTTAACACCGACCGCCAGGGTTGGAATGAGGGCCAATATCTGTAACCAGTACAGTCTCCACAATCAATAATTGTAGATGAAACACAATGCCTACAGTGGAGACATATGTACAGTTGTTGCGAAATGGCACAGGTATAAAGTTGAATGTATTTGTACTTAAGCTCCAATAAAATCTGTTAAAAAAAAAAGTAGAGCATAAACTTTGGGGTGTACCTTCATTCAAACTTCCTCCAATAAAGAGACGGATCCAGGTAGGTATTCAACTGAAGGGTCTCTCAATAGAACTTTGGGTTTGCAACTAACGGGCAAACTAAGTCAAATCCTAGAGGGGAGATCACATTCAACAAACCCAATTCAAACAGTTGTACTGACTATATTTTGGTTGAATTAAGGGTGTGGCCATTTGTAGATGAGATGATTATCACACACAGGGAGGTGAGTGACAGTAATCTATTATCACTCTCCCTGCAATCATTTAGTAGCAATTATATAGTAGATAACTGTCCCCCAGCTATAACATGTAAACTTGAAATCACATCTGCCCATCCTGACATCCTCCATGTAATTGATCAGGAATTGTGGAGTTTGCAGGATTTGATTGCTCAAGCAATTGATAAGGAAGAGGTCATTAAGGGTTTTGGTACTATCCATAGCAACTTCTTTGAGCGCTTTTTGGCATGCTTCACAACTCCCGCAAGAAAGCCTACTGGCACAGTCTATAAACCTCCCACTTGGTATAACGGGGATTGTCAGGGACTTAAAAGCTCATTGGTGCAAGCCACTAAGGCTAAAGACACAGCGCAAACTAGTATCTGCAGGAAAATATATAAACAATCTCTGGGTATTGCTAAAAGGGTTTGGGAAGAACAGAGGTGGCAGGACCTTAAAGATGCCTCTGTAGATAAAGATTGCACTAAGTTTTGGGCATTGGTATCGAATGGCGACAATCCTGCTGCCAATGAACCTAATAACCATGTTGCTCCTTCTGAGTGGTTTAACCACTTTATGAAGCTTTATCATAATAAAACGTTCAGTTCAGATGAAGGTACCATAGCAGGTACTTTCCAAGTGCTGAGCCTCTGTTTGACATTATAGATATCTTAAATTCTCATGTGGTTGGGCCCCCAACAGAGATGGTATTCCAGCTGAAATTTTTTTGAATGATATTACCGCCTGGTCCAAATATTTCTTTTTTTATGTTAACGCCAGGGCCAGAGGAGCACCAATTCCTGATTCCTGGAGGGGGGCTGCAGTAGTGTCAACATGCAGAAAGGTTAACAGATCAAAGCCTGGGAATTATAAGCCGATTACTCTTATTGATCATACACAAAAAATCTTCAGACAATGCCTATTAGCCAAGATCCAGGAATGGATAGATAAAAGATAACATCTTTAGTCCTTAAAGGCAGGATTTTGGAAAAAGGTATCTACTATCAATCCCGTGTTGTATTTCTTAATGAGCTACTGGAAAGAGGTTCTAATCGCCAAAGGGCAACTATATGTTGTCTTTGTCGATTTGATATTAGCTTTCGACCTGGTCCCACAGACCGCGTTATGGCAAAAACTCAGTGATATGAATATGCCCCTTGATATACTATCTATCATAGTCCAGCAACTTGAACAGAACTTTGCGAGAGTTCGGTGGGGAACTAAGAATGATCTAACAGAGAGGATTCCTGTATCCTGATGGGTAAGGCAGGACTGTGTGCTGGCTCCTACTTTATTTTCTTTGTGCCTTAACAATGTTGTTCGCTTTTAAAAGTTGCCCTCTGCGGATGCTCCCCTACTGGCAAAGGAAAAATCCATAATCCTATGGTTTGCGGGTGATACCTTGTTGATTTTCAAAACCATGAGTGGTTTACAAAAGCTTTTGCACCACTTTGGTGAGTTCTGCCACTCAGGAGGACAGGAAATCAACACTGCTAAGACAAAACTGATGTATTTTAATCTGCACAAAACATTTTAAAAAACATTGGTTTATGATGATGTGCCACTAGAGAGGGTGGACTCCTTTGTGTACTTGGGAGTCACACCTTCTGACTTTATGTCCTTGAAACTTCAAATCCCTAGAGCAACTGTACAACATAAACAACTAGTGGGGGCTATTCTCAAAGAGCATAGGGCCTCTTCTAGTAAGCCAAAAGCCCCAGCTCTCCAGATTTATGAATCAAAAGCATTGGGGTCTGCTTTATACACAGGTAAACTCTGGGGTTTTGTAAATTCTAATGAGCTTTCTAGGTCAGAGAATATTTTTTGGGAGAAATATGGTCACCTTCCATCCAGCACCCCCTTACATCCCTTGACTTTGGATATGGGCATAAAGAGGGTGGAGGATAAATGTAGGTTATGGCTGTTGCTATTTTGGAGGCGCTTCTAGTCTACTGCAGAGTTGGTACACCATACTGTTTTGGATGTATTGAAATCTGATAGCTCCCGTAAAATAAAATAACTTGATAACATCCAATGGTCACTTTGATAAATTGGGCAGGGTGATCTGTGGGAAAGCCCTTCTGCTGCTCACATTCCCTAAAAGGAAGAATTAAAACGAATTTATTGGGAGAAAGTAGGCAATGACAAATTCCTTAAAGCCTTAAATGCCCCCCGATAAATGATTTTATTGATTTTAAATCCCTTAGGGTGTATGAACAGTTTTGGGACCATATTACAACACCACTGGATAGGAAGTTATATTTACAGTTGAGAGTAGGCACCTAACCACTCAAAACCTTTGCCTACAAATGGACACCTTTTGATTCACCAGTTTGTGTCAGTTGTAACCACCAGAGGGAAACTGTAGCCCATATTTTCTTTGCCTGTCCTGACTACTCATGGACCCGCTTTCACTTGCTGGACAAGAACAAGGTACAAGCAGTCATAGTACTGCCCTTCGTCTATTGAGATTGGTTTGTCGACCTGTTTATGCATATACTGTAGCCAAGTTTTTTGGGGCAATGTGGTTGATTCACAGGCTGACCCTCTCTTTATGAATATGATTAATTGATTTAACTATTCATATTCTTTAATGCAATACACATTTCTTAACCCTTGATGATTTTATATATGTTAGAATATCTTTTCTGCAGAAACCCGATGTATGGGTAGTCTTAATCCTTTGTATTATTGACTTTGCATGTGCTTTTACGGCTTAGAGAGCCAAAATAAAGTTTTTATTGATTGATTGATACTGTCCCCGGTGACCATCCCAGCCTGGCCTGTGTTTGCCAACTTGCTTCACTTTGTGCCACACCAAAGCTTGGGAAACCGACTAAAGTGGAGCACATAGATTAGGAGTTACCCCAAATGACTATTCATGGATACATACCCTTTCATGGGCCATTACTTGCATTGCTGTATAGCCTTGGAATTTCGCCCATCTTATTTTGAAAAAAGAACTCTAATCCAAGAATCTCTCTTTCTTAATCAGACTTGAGCCACCATGTATTTATTCAGTAAAGAGGCACATGTGCTTTTGGCTGCTTGCCACCTTCATCCCCATCAAAACTGTGATGAAAGTGCTGTCTACCATATTAAAAGTGCATTTCAGTTTGTGCACTGCACATAATGATCAACAGGACATATGTCATGTTTTGACTGAGTACCCTGTCCACCAAACCCTAATGCCCTTAGGTGTTCTAGAAGTCGTGTTTATGGAATTTAGTACAGTCTGCCACAGAATGTTTAGCCCCATTTTCAAACGTACATTTGCATTATTAGGACTCCATGTGAGAGACAGACATGGACAGGTAGCTAAAGTTTAGCCTACATTTGTTGTCAAGGAGACCTCAGGTAGGAAAAAGGCAGATGAACAAGATAGGAGTGACATACAGATCACTGTACCCACCACTTGTCAAATGCCATACATCTAGCCTGTTTGTCACCTCCATCCTCTGTCAGTACTTGGTGGCTATTCCGTTCCTGATGGTGGATATGAGAGGCACCATGTTTTGACTGAGTACCCTGTCCTCCAAAGAGTTTCTTGAAGTACTCTTTAGTGAATTTAGTTGAGTCTTCTCCAGAATGTTCAGTCCCATTTACCAAGGTACATTTGGTCACACAGTCTGATGAAAGGGCCACAAATGCATCTTCAGACAGTCTCAAATTACGTTCACAAACTTGAACAAGTTGGATTTAGTGTACTGAGCACATTGAAGATGCACAGATGAAAAGTATTTCTGTGCCTAATCATGCTTCCACTGAAAGGTTTTAGTAAAGGTGCACCTGGCATCCTCATTAGGACTGCAGGCGAGATTGACAATAAAGGGTAATCAAACCTTAACTTAGGTTTATGTTCAGAAGGATCTTATGTAGGTAGAAGTGGATGTTCATGGACAAAGCCAAACTGTGGTTAAGGCACTAAAGCAACAATAGCTGGTAGTATGTGTATAGTGGCTGTTGGCTAGCAGAATTTGTGGCTGTTGGCTGGCGGAATGTGTGGCTGTTGGCTGGTGGAATGTGTATACTGGTTTGTTAGAGGTATGTTTTTATAATAAGTTGGCTGATGAGTTATTGAGTGGGGCAGTGTGACTGATGTTTCAGTCCTGCTGGCATATGAATGTGATGTGCCTTTGAATGGCAGCAGTTTGTTGAAATGCATGTTGGTTGTGCTGTGTTTCATGGCGATATATATGTAGTTGCAACTGTGTCGCTGTTGACTGGCGGAATGTCTAGTTGTTGTCTGTCACAATGTGTGTCTGTTGTCAGGTGGAATGTGTGACTGTTAGCTGGCGAAATGCACACCTATTGGCAGGCTGAATGTGTGACTGTTGGCTGGCTGAATGTGTGTACTAATTTCCAAGAGGTGAATTTCTATAATAAGTTGTTTGATGAGTGGTTCAGTGGTAGTGGGATTGGTGTTTCAGTCCAGTTGGCATGTGAATGTGATGGGCCCTTAATTGATGTGAATGTTATGAGCATTGGGGCTGTGGCAGGCGGAATGAATGACTTAGGGGGTCATTACAACATTGGCGGTAAAAGCCGCTTACTGCTGTGCAGAAGACCGCCAATACACCGCCGCGGAATTCTGCCACAGCTATTATGACCCACATCTCGGAATCCGCCGAAATTCAGACACCCACACAAGTCCACCACACCAAAGGTCAGTGATAAACTGGCGAAAACAATTCCTCCACCGTCACGCCAACAGTAACACACCCATGCTATCACGACCCACGAATCCACGGAGTGGTCTTTCAACCGCGGTATTCCATTGGCGGTACACACCGCCGCGCTCAAAATACACACACATCTCCAAAACACCGCCACATTGGACAATTCAAAATACACACACCTGATACACATACAAACACCACTCCCACACACCCAACACAATATAAAACACACACTCACATCACCCTCAAAACCCTACAACCAGAAATTTTGAGGAAGCCAAGAGACAGAGAGCACAGCAATTGAGAACCCCACCACACAGAGGCACACAACACCATCACCCATACACCATTCCACGCACAAAACACCACACACCACTACACATCACCACACACATCAACACATACACCACCCCACACATCACCCACACCACCCCATGTCACGCCAAAGACACCCCAGGTTTTCCGAGTAGGAGCTCAGGGTCATGGTGGAGGAAATCCTCCGGGTAGAGCCACAGCTATTTAGCTCACAGGTGCAGCACACCTCCATAGCCAGGAAGATGGAGCTATGGTGCAGAATCGTGGAAAGGGTCAACGCTGTGGGACAGCATCCAAGAAATCGGGAGGACATCAGGAAGAGGTGGAACGACCTACGGGGGAAGGTGCGTTCTGTGGTCTCCAGGCACAACATCGCGGTACAGCGGACTGGCGGCAGACCCCCACCTCCTCCCCCACAACTAACAACATGGGAGGAGCAAGTCTTGACCATCATGCATCCAGAGGGCCTCGGAGGAGTCGGTGGAGGAATGGACACCGGTAAGTCAAATCTTAACTATCATATCCCCCACCCTACCTGCATGCTATCACACATCCCCACCCCATGCTATCACACATCCCCACCCTCACCCCCTCCCCTATCACTCCAAATCCTCCCTAATGTACTAATAACACAAACCACCCATCCCAACACCAAGCCCTGCATGACACAACTAAGCATGGTCACCCCTCACTAAAGCATGCTCACTGCACATACCCATAACAACCCCCTAACCATCATCACAAAAACCCCCACACAGGAATGCTTGCACTGGGGTACACGCACACCCACCCATTGAACACCATGACACACACACATGCAATAATCATGCTCTTATACCCCTGCAGGACCACTACGGAACATCACCACACAGGAGGGTCCAGTCATCTCCACTCCACCCACAAAAGAGGCCCACAGTAACGACAGCAGCTCTGGCCAACTGGATCCAGATGACCAGCCCGGACCATCGTGGGCCTCGGGACAGTCGGTTCCCCTCTCACAGGCACAGCCCAACATTGACCTTCCACCCTCTGGTAATACCAGCACAGCACCCACCCAGCAGGCCCATACCTCCGTACCCAGGACACGTCAATCAGCGGTGTGTCCACCACTACAGGGAACCCAGGATAACCCACCACCCCAACAACAACAGGGACCTGGGGGCAGTGGTAGTGGGCACACGGTCCAGGGGAAGGAGGCACAGGAACACAGGGGAACTGGGAGGGCTGCTGTGCGACAGGGGGCGGACAGGCCAAGGGAACCCACTCTCCACTAGGCCCTCTCCTCCATCATGGGAGCATACCACCACTCCCAGGAGACGATGGCGACGGTACTGGCCAAGTTTCAGGAGACCTAGCGCATGCAGGAGGAGCAGTATTTGGGGTTCAGAGAGGAGCTCAGAACCATCAGCTCCGCCCTGGGAACATTTGTAGGGGTGCGGAAGGACATACAAAAGACCATGAGGGACACAGTGGCACTCCCAGGGGCCCCTGACACTAGCATGGATGATGAACTGCCCACCACCTCCGCCGGCACTAGTGGACAGGACGCCCCGCCACAGGACCACCACACCAGCACCCCACCCCCTGCAGACGGAGAACCACCCCGCAAGCGGTCCCTGAGATCCAGGAACAGGACAGAGCAAGATGGCAAGAACCCCGCCAGGAAATGAGACCACCCTGATTGTCCTTCCACTGTCCCACTTTGTTACCCTGTCCAGATTGGAACTGCCCCAGCTCCACTTCCTATGGCCATATGGGCAAAGCACCTGTGAGACGAATAGACTGGACTCTGCCATGGACATTCCTCCACCATCCCCCATCACCATTTTACAACCCCCCTCCATTTTTGAGCGCTTAAATAAACACCCTTGAAGCACAAAACAATCTGGAGTCAGTCTGTGATTTGTTAAATTTGTATTATCAATGACAGTGTCAAAATGCGTTTTCTATTGTAATGCCAACATACCTATGTCACACATCACAAGTCCATGAAGGATGCAAGCAGATGACACACGTTGGTAACCACACCTGTGAAACCGTAATGGAAAGGTAAAACTCAGTTACCAAGTACTGCTACTAAATGACAGACAGGATAGAGGTAGAAGTGTGAAAGTGAATGCAATAGTAAGAAAAAATGTTCTCACCTGTGTGTCACTGGAAATATTTCTGTATGACTGACTCCCTGTTGTCTATGTCTTCTTCCTCAGCTTCCTCCTCATCACTGTCTACAGGCTCCACAGCTGCCACAACACCGCCATCTGGACCATCCTCCCGCAGAAAAGGCACCTGGCGTCACAAAGCAAGATTGTAAAGCATCGAGCAGGCGATGATGATCTGGCACACCTTCTTTGGTGAGTAGAATAGGGAACCACCTGTCATATGGTGGCACCTGAACCTGGCCTTCAGGAGGCCGAAGGTGCGTTCGATCACCCTTCTAGTCCGCCCATGGGCTTCATTGTAGCGTTCCTCTGCCCTGGTCCTGGGATTCCTCACTGGGGTCAATAGCCCTGACAGGTTGGGGTAACCAGAGTCCCCTAATAGCCACACCCGGTGCCTCTGGTGTTGACCCATCACATTCGGGATACTGCTATTCCGCAGGATGTAGGCGTCATGCACTGAGCCAGGGAACATAGCATTTACCTGGGAGATGTACTGGTCTGCCAAACATACCATCTGTACATTCTTGGAATGATAACTCTTACGGTTCCTGTACACCTGTTCACTCCTGCGGGGGCAACCAGAGCTACATGGGTCCCATCAATAGCACCTATGATGTTGGGGATATGTCCAAGGGCATAGAAGTCACCTTTCACTGTAGCCAAATCCTCCACCTGAGGGAAAACAATGTAGCTTCTTATGTGTTTCAGCAGGGCAGACAACACTCTGGACAACACGTTGGAAAACATAGGCTGGGACATCCCTGATGCCATGGCCACTGTTGTCTGAAAAGACCCACTTGCAAGGAAATGGAGCACTGATAGCACCTGCACTTGAGGGGGGATTCCTGTGGGATGGCGGATTGGTAAGATCAGGTCTGGCTCCAACTGGGTACACAGTTCCTGGATTGTGGCATGGTCAAACCTGTAGGTGATGATTAAATGTCGCTCCTCCATTGTCAACAGGTCCACCAGCGGTCGGTACACTGGAGGATTCCGCCATCTCTTCACATGTCCCAGCTGACGGTGCCTAGGAAGGACAACAGCGATCACAGAGTCAACAAATTCCCAGGTATGTACCCACAGCTACACAGAACACGACACCAAATACAAAACTCTTCCTGTATGTGTGTTGAGTGTAGGCCTAGGTATGTGTGACGCAGTAGTAAATGAAGCCATGTGGGCCCCTGAAATGGCGGCTGCCTGACCTCTAAAGTGGGACAATGGGATGTGAGGTATCTGCGCTGGCGCTGTACACCGTCGCGGTAAGCGGTCGTAGACCGCGGCGCAATGCTGTATTGGTTAACATTGGACCCTATGGGTCCCAGGAGCCAATGATGAAGTGCGCCAGCGGTGATGAGATGCACCGCTGCGGACGTCACAGCCGCGGACGTGACCGCCATTTTCTATCTGTTCAATCACTCAATACCTGATCTTCGACAGGAGAGGACCTACACTGCAAGTGCTGCTGTGACCTCAGTCTGGAAGAGACAATGGCTGCTGCGTCTGGGGAAAGGGCCCCTGCCTTCACTGCTCAGGAGTTGGAGAAGCTTGTGGACGGGGTCCTCCCCCAGTACACGCTACTCTACGGTCCTCCAGACCAACAGGTAAGTACACAGGAAGCACGTTGTATGGGCTATGCCTGGGTGGAGAGGGCTGGATGTCAGTAGGAAGGGGGCAGAGGTCAGGGAACATGAAGGACTGTGAATACATGTGCCACATGGCAAGGGTAGGGATGGGGCCACTCACTTCGACGGTGCTGTTGTTAATGACTTCTCTTCTTCCCCGGTACATGTCTTGTAGGTCAGCGCCCACCAGAAGAAGGACATTTGGCGTTCCATCGCCAAGGACGTCCGGACCCTGGGGGTCCACCAGAGACAGGGCACCCACTGCCGGAAAAGATGGGAGGACATTCGCCTCTGGAGCAAGAAGACGGCGGAGGCTCAGCTGGGGATGGCCTCCCAACGTGGGAGGGGTGCCCGTCGCACCATGACCCCCCTGATGTTCCGGATCCTGGCGGTGGCCTACCCTGAGTTGGATGGGCACTTGAGGGCATCACAGCAGACACAAGGGGTGAGTACACTCTCATTCTGCGGAATTTGCGTGCAGTGGAGGGGTCTGGGTGGGAGAGGAGGGCTGTGGGTTTCCCTAGGCCAGGGCGAGTTCCGTAGGCTAGGCCCCTCCGTAATGCAGGCCATGTGGCACTCCACCCTACCTCTGTAGAGTGCCAAGTACAGGTATACATGCCCCTGTGTCATCTATGTGTGCAGATGACCACCATAGCCATGTAGGCCATATCCCAGGGACTGCATCTGTAGAGGCCAAGAGCACGGCGTAGTGCAGGGGGGTGCTGTGTCTGTATTGTCTGCCAATGGTAGCGGTAAGCCATGCACTCAACCTGTCTTTCCTCTGTCGTCGTCCCCCTTTTTGTGGTCTCCCTGTTCTTGTGTGCATCAGCATCATCAGGCGGAGGTACAGTGGCACCGGAGCACGAGGGAGCTGCATCCCACATGGCCATGGAGGGCCACACCACAGACTCTGAATACACCAGTGGGACGGAGGGCGAGGGGAGCTTCACGTCGGTCAACGGATCACCAAACAGCGACACGGACTCGTCCGCCGATTGGAGCTCCATTGTGGTGGGGGCACCATCTGTGCCCCCCACTTCTACAGGTACAGCTGCCACCTCCCCTACCAGCACTGCCCTCACAGCGGCCCCTCAGCCTTCGCCCCGTGCCCGCTCACCCAACAGGGTGGGCATCACCTTCGCCCCAGGCACCTCAGCCCCTGCCCCAGTCACCCCTGCTGCCCTCAGTGAGGAGGCCATTGACCTCCTCAGGTCACTCACTGTTGGGCAGTCTACCATTGTGAATGCCATCCAGGGTGTAGAAAGGGAGTTGCAACACGGTAATGCATTCCTGGAGGGCATTCATTCTGGTCAGGCTGCCCTTCATCGAACCCTGCAATCTCTGGCCTCAGCACTGATGGCAGCCATTGTCCCTGAGTTTAGCCTCCCCCCTCCAACTCCCTCCATCCAGACCCAGTCCCCTGTACCCCAGCCTATCCCAAGCACACCATCAGACAAGCATGCATACACCTCAACACACAAAAGTAGCTCAGGCAAACATAAGCACCACACACCCCACAGGCACTCAAACAAGCATCACCCACATACAGACACAACAACATCCACTGCCTCCACTGTGTCCCCCTCCTCGTCATCTCCCTCCTTCCTCCCAGCGTCGTCTACACTCTCACCTGCATGCACTTCATCTACAGGCACTAGGACTCGCACCAGAACACCCAGCACCACACCCGCTCACCTGCACTCACCACCCCCACTACCATTTACACGTCCCCTGTGTCCACTCCCAGTGTGTCTGTGACGCCCCCTCCCAAAGTACACAAACGCGGGCACCCACACACCCAACATCCATCCACCTCACGACAGCCTCCAGTACCTGCACCTGCACCCAAATCACCTAACCACCTCCTCTTCCTCCAGTCCCAGACCCCTTCCAGCTACCCATCCCAGTCTTCGTCAGCAACTCTTCCTCAGCAACGTTGACCTCTTTGCCACCACCCCCACCCCTCCAATTCATAGGTCCCGTAGTAGCACCTCAGCCACAAAAAGTCCAATACCATTGTTGCGTGTTAAAGGTGTGTGGAGTGCACCGGCCACCAGGGCAGCCAGTGTGACACGGAGCCAAAGCACTGCCAGTCCACCCCCTGTAAAGCACCTTAAGTTGGAAAGTGGCCGACGGGACAGGGTGAAGGCTCCTGCCGGCAAAACTGATCACAAGGGTCCCAGGGGGAGTGCCGAGTCAGCTGTGACTCCTCCAAAGGTGGTAAAGGGCCAGAAGAAGACTGCACAGTCTGGGAAGAGCAGCACGGCGGAGAAGGGCGCCATCCTCCCCGGCGGCCGGGACGCCACCGCCAGCACTGTCGTCACTAGTCCGGAGACCACTGCCAGAGTCAGTGCCCAGGAGGGCAGCACAATCGTTACTGGTTCGGAGACCACCGCCAGAGTCAATGCCCAGGAGGGCAGCAAATTCGTCACTGGTCCGGAGAACACCGCCAGAGTCAGTGCCCAGGAGGGCAGCACAATCGTCACTGGTCCGGAGACCACCTCCAGAGTCAGTGACCAGGAGGGCAGCACAATCGTCACTGGTCCGGAGACCACCGCCAGAGTCAGTGCCCAGGAGGGCAGCACATTCGTCACTGGTCCGGAGACCACCGCCACAGTCAGTGCCCAGGAGGGCAGCACAATCGTCACTGGTCCGGAGACCACCGCCAGAGTCAGTGCCCAGGAGGGCAGCACATTCGTCACTGGTCCGGAGACCACCGCCAGAGTCAGTGCCCTGGAGGGCAGCACAATCGTCACTGGTCCGGAGAGCACTGCCAGCGTCAGTGCCCTGGAGGGCCCCGGCAGCCACAGCCCCGCTGGGCAATGAGGGACCGTCATGCCACACACCAATGCACATGTCAGACAGCAAAGTCAAGCACCGCTGAACAGGGCACAGACCGCCATGGCAAAGCACCGCTGAACAGGGTAAAGACCGCCATGGTGAAGACCGCTGAACAGGGCAAAGCACCGCTGAACAGGTCAGAAACTGCAAAGTCAAGCACTGCTGAACAGGGCACAGACCACCATGGCAAAGCATCACTGAACAGGGAAAAGACCGTCATGGTGAAGACCGCTGAACAGGGCAAAGCACCGCTGAACAGGTCAGAAACTGCAAAGTCAAGCACCGCTGAACAGGGCACAGACCGCCATGGCAAAGCACCGCTTAACAGGGAAAAGACCACCATGGTGAAGACCGCTGAACTGGGCAAAGCACAGCTGAACAGGTCAGAAACTGCAAAGTCAAGCACCGCTGAACAGGGCACAGACCGCCATGGCAAAGCACCGCTGAACAGGGAAAAGACCGCCATGGTGAAGACCGCTGAACAGGGCAAAGCACCGCTGAACATGTCAGAAACTGCAAAGTCAAGCACCGCTGAACAGGGCACAGACCGCCATGGCAAAGCACCGCTGAACAGGGAAAAGACCGCCATGGTGAAGACCTCTGAACAGGGCAAAGCACCGCTGAACAGGGCAAAGACCGACATGGCAAAGCACCGCTGAACAGGGAAAAGACCGCCAAATCAAGCATCGTTAGCCCATGTGCAGCTGGGACAGTGATGTAACAGGAACCGTCACGGGTAGCCGAATACAGTCTGGGCACCAGTCCCCCTCCAGAACTAGTGGAGACTGTTATCCACTTGAGAGACTGTGGCTTTGCACTCCCCAGGATGGTACAGTGGGCAACCCACCCACTGTAGAGACTTGAGAGACTGTGGCTTTGCACTCCCCAGGATGGTACAGTGGGCAACCCACCCACTTGTGAGACTTGAGAGACTGTGGCTTTGCACTCCCCGGACGGTACAGTGGGCAACCCACCCACTGTTTAGACTTGAGAGACTGTGGCTTTGCACTCCCCAGGATGGTACAGTGGGTAACCCTCCCACTGTAGAGACTTGAGAGAATGTGGCTTTGCACACCCCAGGATACATCAATGGGCATGGAGCCCCGTCGTGCATCTGGCGTGGTGCTGTAATCCGGCTGAGGTGCCCCCACTTTCCCTTCCCCCTGAGGTGCCTGTTGTGTTTCTATCTGATGCCCCTGCAGTGTTCTCTCCGTTTGTGGACAGGTATCTAGTGTGGGCCTCGCCCGTGCATTTTGGGCCCAGTGGTGCACGGACATTGATATGTGCATACCTGCACTACTAATCGTAATGTCTCAATTCTGGAATGTGTATATATATCTGTATATATTAGGTTACTGTATTTTGATATATTACAATGGTTGAACTGATTTCCTTTTGTCTTTGCATTCTTCCGGGGGGGGGGTTGTGGGCTGTTACTGTGCTGTTTGCACATGCATTGGTGTGTGTGTTGTAGTGGGTCAGGGTCGGGTTGGGGGTGGGGGTGTTGCGTGTGTGTCCCCCTGACTTTTGCCTCCCCCTCCCCTCTGTCATAGGTGCAGTACTCACCGTTGTCTTCGGCGCCTACGTAGATGGTGATTGTAGAGGAGCAGAAAGACAATCGCAGGGAGTATTTGTAGTTCGGGCTCTATGGTGGCCTCCTTCCTCGTGGAGTGTGTTAAGGTGAGCGTTTTCACATTGCAAAAGCTGTTTCCGCCGTGTTTTTATCCACGGTGAATCTGCCTCGGAAAAGGTGGCGGATCGGCGGGTTGTGATACTGTGGGTGGTACATTGTCTCCCGCCTGTCTGTTAGCGGTGACCGCCGCGCTGCTTGTCTGTACCGCTGTGGCGGTCGGAGTGTTAAAGTGGCTGTCTATGTTGGCGGTTTCCGCCACGGTCATAATTCCCTTTTTATGTCCGCCGGACTGTTTGCGGTATTACCGCAGCTTTAACACCGTCCGCCAGGGTTGTAATGATCACCTTAGTGTTGCGAGTATGAAAAGCATGTGAATGGATCTTACATAAAGTGGCTTGTGCTTTGATGTGGCTTTATGTTTCACTACCAATAACTGATGGGTTCAGTATTCCAATACTGTTACTAGTATTGACGCATTGACCCTTTTACTACTGGTAGTGCCAAAACCAACTGATATAAATTTGCGCTTCAGTTGTATAAGGAAAAGGAAGGAACATTTAGATACCCTCACATTTTTAAGAACTAAACACCCAGAAGTCTCTAGGATAGTGTAACATGTAGAGGTGTCTATGATAGTTTAACATGCATTGACCCCATTCACTTACCCACAATGCCCTTCAAATTTCCAAATTTATGCAATAGCTAAAATGGCACTTGACATTTCTGTAACAGAAACTTTCAGAATCTGTGTCTATCCACAAAATTCCTACAACTCAGTGTTTCCACTCTTGTCTTTATAAAACTCCTGTCCTTCATCTGTGGTTTGGCATAGCGCTTGTGACACTTAGGGGGTCATTATGACCCCGGTGGTAGGTAATAATGTGGTGGTAATACCGTCAACCGGCTGGCAGTACATATCGCCACATTATGCCATTGGCAGGTTGGCTACAGCCAACCCGCCAATTTACCGTTCCTACCACCATGGCGGTAGCAGCCGCCAGTCTGGAGATAACAATCTCCAGCCCGGCGGCTGCTATTGTACCGCCGGCGGCATTTTGAGCCTGCCTACTGCCATGGTTTTCGTGGCGTTGCCAACACCATGAAAACCATGGTGGTAGGCCCTACCAGTGACAGGTAATTCCTTCCCTGTCATTGGTAGGAGGCTCACCCCCACAAACACTCACCATACACCCCCATCTCCCCTCCATCCACACTCCCCTCCCTTCCGATCCCCCACTCTCCCCATACACGCACACTCGCAGGCACGCACCACACATACACACACTCACCCACAGTGGCATACACACATTCATTCACATATGTATCTGTTCATTCTTGCACACATCCGTACACACATTCACACTGACATGCAGACACGCATTCACATTTCCATTCGTACACGCATTCCCACACACACATACACACACGCACACAACACCACACACACAGTCTCATTCACGCACACACTCCACATACATGCACACAAGCCCACACACACACAAACACCCCCCAACCCCTTCCCCTGTCAGAAGCCTAACTAACCTGCATCCTGGGGGTCTTCCGGCAGGGAACAGGACGGGGTGCTGCTACTGCCAGCAGAGCCCGCCAGCAGAACACCACCAGGCTGTCTCATGTGTCATGATTCGGCTGGATGCAGTCTATTGGCATGGTGCTGCTGGTGGTAGCAGCGCTACCTTACCACCATCTGCCAGTATGGCCACAGACTGATTTCTACCCTTCTTGTAGCAGAAATCCCCCTGTGGTCATAATTTGGCAAACGGATGGTAGCCGCGGCAACGGTCTCTTGGCAGCTGTCACCGCGGCGGTAAGCGGCTTTTACCAGCAATGTTAAAATGAGGGCCTAACTGTCCTAAAATGCAAAGTGGAGCCATTGGCAATAAGGATAACTGTTTTTGTTTGGGTCTGCACTCTGCAGCCTTCCAGGGATACCTACCAAACCCAGACATGTCTGAAAACTGAGTGGTGTGGCTTGCATTTATCCTCCAATGTTCTCTTGCCTGCACTGCCCTGCAAAACCTCAAACCTTGGCTAAAAACACATATTTCCCCAATATTTCTGTGTATGAAAGTGTCAGAAAATACATGCATCCAAACATTTCCTACCACCTTGTGTTACCCCATTTTCCCAAGTCAGGAACAGACCAAACCAAGGTCAATGGGAGTCCTCACGGGGACATTGCATGGGTGTCCTCACGGGGGCCATCTATCAACTACAACTGGTTCCAGTGAGATGGATTTGGGATGCAGTATGTCAATGTGCAGGCTAGGTGCTAAACCACAGAACTGTACTTCAACACCTAATGAGGGCAAGAGATAACAATTTGGGGGCACAGGACAGCCAATAGGGAATCTTTCTACTGCAATACCGGTTTAAAATCATTTCAACATGCAATATTGGTCTACCACTCCTGCGACCTGTCACAATGTAGTCTATGTTGATGGTCCAGCAGTCAATCTCACTCAGAATGTGTACAATTTTGGTGTTCTCCAGTCATCAAAGCCCTTATAAACAGAAAAGTAAAAGGACAGAGATCTTTCAGAGGACAGACTTGATGGTTCAGTTCATTGGGGGTGGGAGGGGGCACAGGGATAGCCAGAATAACTTAAAGCATTGGATGATACAATTTCCAAGCCGTGCAGAGGACTTAATCCTGCTGCTACTCCAGTACTGTAAAATGCCTCTGCCTCCTGATGCTTAACGCCTGACGCATGCTGTGAACGTGGATAGTACTATGCTCGTGAATGCCTGCCATCTGACCTGACTCAATATGGAAGATTGTGCTGACAAGCTGATGCAAAACCTGGAGATGGAGTTAAGCAGATTTCAGCAAATATTGTTACCCCCCTAAAGCCCACATGTCACAAATGTGCCTGCTCACCACCGGGAGCCTTGAGAGGTCTGGCGTGCGACAGTGCAAGCATGCGGCTCGCGGAGTGTACAGTAGGTATTTCTATACCTAACTTGCCACATAGATAAGAGAACGGGGGCATGTCAGGGCCCCAGCCGAACTGAACACGTTTTGGGATGAAAGTGCACAGAGGAGAAAAAAGGGTGGTCGCAGTGGGGGCAGCAGTCAAGTGACTCTAGTGATCAGCATTAGAGAGCACCAGGTGGGTAGAGGTAAGTGACATTTCTGCAAATAAGGTGGTTCAAGTATACCCAACTCTGCAGTGGATCATGGGACCCTAATTAAGGGAGAAAATTGAGGGCCCCTTTGTTAAAGAAGGAGCAACTTTTGGTCTATAATTCAAAAAAGAGAGAGCTGCAATATTCCCTGTAAAAAGAAACACCAGTGGCTAAGTTAGGAAGTATGGCTCTGACCAGAGGTGGAACGTCCCGAAGATTGAGACGTTTCCTACAGAAGGGGGCAACTGACGGTAGGGAGTAGGTCTCAAGAAGAGATGCCAGTGATACAAAAGGATGATGCAAGGAAATACCCTCAAAGAAGGGCAAAGAAGCATGATAGCCAAAAAAGCCTCTCACAGAATGAGACTGCTAGGCCGTCAGTCACTAACTCAATAAAATACTTTGTGGGCAAACATTTTTGAAAAAGTATAGCTCAACCTGAGGCTCTTGTTTCTATAGAAGGGACATTGAGTGGTACGGGGAACGATAGTTATCGGATCTCGGATTAAAGTTTCCCATCCATTAACAATCCTGATACTTTGGACTATAACAAGTTTACATTCAAATCAGGGTTGTTCTTGTCTCCCAAGTCTTTTCTCCCTATTAGATAATAGGGTGATGCAAGCTGAGGGAGGGCAAAAGGTGGATTAGATGAAGGGGAAAATGAACAGACTGCAAAAGAAACCAGGGAAAAGCTTGACAACACATAAGATCAGCTCATGCACACAGTAAACAACAAAACAGGTGGATCTGTGCAAAACTCAATCCTAAATTTAGAGATTTTTGTGTCACCTTCGGCCTCAATGCTGGACATAATGTTGATCCTACAAAAAAACCTTGAAAGGGATTACTTCAGGTGACAGTGATGAACAAAGACATCTTGAAATTGCATGTAACGCCATTACAAATTATAGCCGAGGAACTTAAACAAATAAAGGACCAAATGCGGACCTTAGTAAGGCCTATTGATAAAATGAGGCAGTCTCTGGGCAGTGAAGACAGAAGGGAGCTGGAAGGGGCTGCTTCTTTGGTGAATGGTGCTCCAAGGCTTAATGTGTCCAAATGCCCAATGTTGATAAAGAAGCATGAAGTACCAACTATGTATAGGCAGTATATCCCTCACACAAACAGAGTCAGAATGACCCAGGGAGGAGTGCGAGGGAAATGAAAAGGAAGAAAACGACCATAAACACACCTAGAAGGCCAAATCAAGGTGCTAAAGATCAAAAAAAGAAACTCCCTGGAACCATCCCAAAGGGATCTCATAACGCACATACTGAATAGGGGATTGGAAGGAGAAGTTTAGGGACTGTATTGTGGGGCAATCTCCAAATGTCAAATAAAAATGAACCTAGATATGGCAAAAAGGTGGTCAATAACTGGAAGAATTAGAGGCTATGGTGAACTAGGGCAGGGAAGAAATGTGAATAAAGTAAAAGGGGATAATAGGAGGGGGATGTAAATGAGAGACCATAGTAACAAAGGGGGGATAAGGAAATAAGCTGTGAATTTATCTTGAAACCACACAAAAAGGGAAAAATGGAAAGAGAGTGAGGAAGCTAGTCCCCCTGAATCTTGCCCTGTTACTATACTCCTTTTCAAAAGGATCTTAGACAAGAAGGATTCACAAACAATAACAAAGGGAATGAAGTAACAAAGGTATTAATGTACTTGGTTTGTAAAACAGTGCTTGAAAAAGCGGAAAATGAGGTGTTAAAGGCAAGGATTACAGATGTTACTGAAACTGAAATACGAGAAGCTGGTTACTTGAATAAACCCATTCTGAGGCTCCACACAGGGTCTGGACCAAGGCAGGTCAACTTGATTGAACAAGGAGACATGAAAAATGAAGACCTAAAAATGACGGTTCCATATTCCAGGCCAGGAAGAAGTTGGGGGGAAGTCAGTATTTGGGAGAATAGATAGGTGGTACTTTTGTCACTGGTTTATAGCGAGGATGGGTGGCTTAGTGAAATCAACTAGGATAAAGAGTATCTGCAAAGCCTAATAGTCCTTTCATGGAATATTAGCGCGTTTGTGAAAATGTCACGCTCCGAAAGGTTCAAAGAGATAAAGGATTGATATGAGATTTTATATTTACAAGAAACCTTGTTGTGCAACGAGGCACCAGCAATTGATGGGTTTATGCAGGTAAATAGAACAGAGAAGCCGGGTATGCACGGGTGCCCATCTGGAGGGTTACTAATTTTGGCATCTACCAAGAATGCAAAAAAGATATTAACAATAGAAGTAAAATGTATTTGGATGGTAGCCTGCTGAGTGCATCTTTATAATTCTGACAAGATATTCAAGTTTATATTAATAATTAATGTCTACATATGGGTGGGGGTGTGGATGAGTACGGGGCTGAATATAGGAGATTTAAGGAGGATGTGGAACGTAAATGCACACATTTTCATAAAGATATGATTATATTGTTGGGAGACTTTAACCATATATTATAACCAAGAAAGTTGGATCCCTTACTCACTGAGATATTGTCATCCTTTAACATCAATACTGCCATTTTCCCAGCTAGTACGTTAACTACATGTGACTTCAAGCTTGGAAAATCCTTGGGTTACAAGGGCTTGTTTTGTATTAATGGACACAGGGATCCCGACCGACCTGCAGGCCAGACATTTAAAAATGGGTTACAACTTTGCCCAATTGATTTTGTTGACATGAACACTTGGGGCCAGATGTAGCAAAGTAGCAATTTGCGACTTGCAAATTGCGAGTCCCTGCGACTCGCAATTTGCAAGTCGCAAATTGCTATGCAGTACGGTGTCTCAGACACCGACTGCAACTCGCAATGGGGTCGCAATGACCCACCTCATGAATATTCATGAGATGGGTCGCAAATTGGGCCCCATTGTGAGTATAGGCACTCGCTAACATGGAGGCCTGCTGACGTCAGCAGACCTCCATGTTAGCGACCTGCTTTTAAATAAAGCAGTTGTTTTTTTTTTTAAGTGTAGCCCGTTTTCCTAACAGGAAAACGAGCTGCACTTCAAAAAAAACGAAACCTTTAGTTTCGGTTTTTTTTCAGGGCAGGGAGTGGTCCCTTGGACCACTCCCTGCCCTGAAAAAATATTTTGGGCGCCAGTCACAAACTGGAAGGGGTCCCATGGGGACCCCTTCCAATTTGCGATTGGCTTACCATCCACTTGAAGTGGATGCTAACTGCGATGCCATTTGCGACCGCATATGCGGTCGCAAATGGTATTGCATCCCAATGCGACTCGCAAATAGGAAGGGAACACCCCTTCCTATTTGCGAGTCTGAAATGCATTTTGCGAGTCGGTAACGACTCACAAAATGCATTTCTGCATTGGGATACGCGTTTAGCGAGTCGCAAACGGCAAATTTTGCCGTTTGCGACTCGCTAAACGTTTGGTACATCTGGCCCTTGGTTCTTTGATAAAATGGAGCTTCCAGATATTGCATGTAGAAGGAGGAGACCACTACCCCCTGCAACTGTAAATAAGGATGGGGAAAAAATATAATTAGAGAAGCAGTTTTATCCCTACAGATAGGTTACCCCAAGCTCCTTACCACCAGACTCTCAGAGGTGTGTCTGATAAAATTAGCTAGTTTCCAGGCGAGCCAAGAGCTGACACACGCCCCCGTAAATTGTTTAAAATGGTATGAAATATGATTATTCAGGTTGTTCATTGCCTAAGAGTAGATCTAAAGGATAACAGGAAGCTCAGAAAAGGGTCTGGGCCGACATTAGGAAAACTAATAATTGGTTTGACAGGGACTGTAGAAAGTTAAAGCCGCTGATTAGGAAAGGGACAAAAAGTCTTAAGTTTAGGTATGACCAGGAGACCTACCTCTGCCTCCAGAACACCAAGAGAGAATATAAACAATTGATTAGAGATCAGAAAAGAGCACATAAGGAGAGCTGCTGGGAAAACATGTTGAAAGCTGTAGAAACAAAATATGTAAAAAAGTTTTGGAAGCTTGTGCAGCTGGGCACAGGCAAGGAGAGGGATGACAATGAAATGTGTGGTGGGAGTAGAAGCATAGGTCGAACAGCCGCAGAAATATATGGCCATTAGTGATCTGTGAAAGGAACAACCCTGGGGGGACATCAAATTGTTCCATTAGTGCGTTAAAAGTCAACAGTTCCCCATTACGAAACAGATCCCTCATTGTTGAGATGTTGTATGCAGCTAGCTTTGAAATGCCCGTTATGTCATGCCCACCTGGGATTGTAGTTAGGCCACACAACGGCATGTCCGGTGAGTATGGGGAGTTGGTTCTTCTACGCTGTAAACTGTGCAACCAGCACCAGTGTTCAATAGTAACCCTAGGGGGGTTTTGACGGAGTGCTCCATGTGGTGTCCCACGGTCGAGTCCGACTGCGCGGTATGTAGTGCCTTCATCAACCAATGTAGTTGGCATGCCAGATAGTGTATCTCAACATCTGGTGCTGCCATTCCCCCTTCCGATGTGGGCCTTTGGAGTTTATGTAGTGCCAACCTATGTCTTCCCGGCCCCCAAATAAAACTGGTTAGAGTGGAGTCGATATCCCGAAATAACAGACGAGGAATGAGTAAAGGTAGTGTTGAGAAGTAGTACATTAATTTAGGTAGAGCTATCATTTTTACCAGCGCTATTCTTCCTGCCTCCGACAAGAGTAGTGTCTTCCAGAACTGGACATCTGTTGGCAACTTCCGCAACGCTCTGTTCACATTCCCCTCTAAAAGGTCCTCAGTTTTGTGATAAATGTTTACTCTCAGGTATCAGATAGTGGATGAGGTCCATTTGAGGCCCCGTGTGTTCCTCACCTTTGGTGTCCCTTCTCTCAAAGGAAAAATGTGAGACTCCTGCCAGTTGATGCATAGTCCTGACAGGTCTCCAAATCTCTCCAGGAAGGCCATTGCTCCCGGCAATTCTGTTTTTGCATTGTCTAGAAAGATTATCATATCATCCGCGTTCAGTGCGATTTGATGAGTCTGATCCTCAATGCATAGTCCCTTATAGTAACTGCCTGTTCTCGCCACCTGTGCCAGTGGTTCCATTGCTATGGCAAATAACAGAGGCGACAGAGGACAACCTTGTCTGGTGCCCCTGCCGACCTCATATGACTCCGGTGTGTGCGGTGTATAACAGCTTTGTCCACTTAACGAATCCTCGCTCCAGGCCCATCCGTGTCATTATATGTTCCAGATAATCCCGTCAAAGACTGTCAAAGGCCTTTTCAATGTATACTGCTATAATCGCTGCAGTTTGTAAGTTCAGGGATTTAGAATGTATTATCTTAGTCAGTCATCTGATATTAATGACAGTGCTACGATGCGGGATGAACCCTGCCTTATCCATATGAATCAGTGTTTTCATATGAGGTAGAAGCCTTGAGGCTAGGATCCGGCTGAGTATTTTATAGTCCATGTTTAGCCTAGAAAATGGACGGTAGGAGCACACACCTGTGGCAGGACATCCTGGTTTCAATAATGGTATCACTAAAGCTTTGCTTGCGGACGGGGCAAGTACTACAGTTTGTAGAGCCTCTGAGTAGAGGGCGCTGAATTGCAGAGCTAGTAGGTCTATGTAGGCACTGTAAAACTCCACAGGTAGTCCGTCTGCACCAGGTACCTGCCCTCTAGCCATCGTCCCCACTGCTGCGGTTATGTCTGTGGAGGATAATGGTTCCTCCATTACATGCTGAGCCGTTTCTTCAAGTCTAAGAAGTCGAAGGCCCTCTAGGCACTGCAATTGCACCAGGAGTAAAGCCTCTTTTGGGGGGGCATATAGTAATGAGTAATAATTAGTAAATCTAGTGTTAATATCCCCTTGCCTGTAGAGTTGCGTCCCAGTTGGGTCCTCAATCTCCATCACCAGAGAATGCTGTTGTGGCGGGGCTGAGAGCCAGGCAAATAATGCCCCGCCTTGTATCCTTCCGCGTGCTGTCTGGTAATATACTTTTTATAGTCAAAGCGTCGCAATTTTTCAATTGCCAGTGCAACTTTTTCATTAGTTTCAGTAATAAGAGGGGACAACACTGGGGCCCTGGATCTCCTGACCCTCACTACCTCCTCCATGCACTGACCTCTGATGACCGTTTTAAGGCCTCCCATTCTAGTGCGCTGGAAGATGCAGTGCCCTGGTTAAGTTCAAAGTATTCTCTAATTGTATCCTTGATGGATTACCGGAAGGCGATATCTTCCTGTGATTCTACTCTAAGTTGCCAATCCGGTATGTGGGGACGGTCCCTTTTCCAGGCCAGCATAAGTAGTAAAGGATTGCGGTCAAATATCGTGCGACTTAGGTATTCAACTTTTAATGCTGTATTGTTTACTTCAGGGGACGATAAAAAAATGTCTATCGGACATGTAAGTCGTGTATATGAGAGTTAAAGGAGTAGTCTTGCTCCATAGGATGAAGGTGTCTTCAACAGTCCGTGAGGCCTCAGTGTTGTTGCCAGTTGGTGAAACTCTTGGCCATCCTATGTGTGGGAGAGTGTTGCAGATTGAGGTGGGATCTATCTAGCTCCGTGTCTGCCATACAATTAAAATTGTCGCCTATTATGGTTGCTTGAGTGAGGTGCGATCCCAGGTTATGAGACAGGGTGGTCAGGAAGGTGCCTTTGTCCTGATTTGGTGCATAAATTCCCCCCAGCGTAATATATCTACCCTTCAGTCTACCGGGCACCAGGACATAGCGGCCTTCCTTGTCTATAACTTCAGTTGTTTTTTGAAACAGTACTCCCGGTCGTATCCACACCAGGACCCCTCTGGCGGAAGCCGAGTAGGTTGTAGCGTAGACCTGACCACGCCATCGCTTAGTTATAGCCTTAACCTCCTTGTCCGTTAAGTGTGTTTCCTGGATGATTGCTATATGCACCCCGTCTCTTAAGTTGACTATAGACTTTGTATCTTTTATTCATGCTATTCAATCTCTGGAGATTCCAGGTAAGAAATTTGCAAGTGAGGGGACAATCCATATTCTGTGTGTAAGTGTGATGCATCTATCTTTGTTCCCCAGTGACCAAGATTTGCAAGTCAGTGAAGATATTCCTACATGTAGTAATAAATTAGATGGAGCTGATACTTCTTGTAGTGATAGAACAATAATTAACAAAACAAATTCCCCATTACCCTAACTCCCTCTCCCCAGGACTGGCAACAGAACTATCCCGGTCCAACCCTTCAATGACATTTTTAACATTGTATGTGGGGACGAGGTGCGAAAGACCAAGGGCAGGTCCCATGGCCTTCCTCCCGTCATCCAGTTGTTCACAGTTGTTCTCTGTTTCCCAGCCTTAGCGTTAAAAGTTCTAGTGCAATGTTGCCGTTGAACATGTAGAGGCACCTTCTTGCTTGCCTTTTATATATATATATATATATATATATATATAAATATATATATATATATATGGATTCCTACTTTTCAAGGATGCAGAATTGTGATTCACCCAGTGCCATCTAGTGTGGCCTGGTGGGCTTATTCACTCCCTTCTCCTAAGAAGAGTCGATGCTGATGGTTAAGGGTTGGCGTTTATCATAGTATTTGATCCGAGGTCCCCGGAGTTACTTTCGGCAGGATGTCTGAGGCATCGTGGGATGAGCAGGAAGCACTATCAAATATAGAGTCTTGGTGGGAGAGATTCTCAGAAGGGTGTGAAGAGCCAGGGCCCACTCCGTTTAAAGACGCTGCGGTGCTTACTGCATCTCGCATTTACCGTAATGCTTGGCTGCGTGGCGGTGCCATGGTTGTTATGAGTTTCCCGGTTTTCCTTTGTGCTCTGGTGCGCGTCCGTTTTGTGCTCTCTGTTGCCTCCCCCATTGTAGGGCCATGTGATTCTAGCCATTACCGAACCTGTTGTGATGTAGTGAAGAAAATTGCTTTGTTGTTTGTGGTGATTCTCGGTTTAGCCGGAAATAGCATGGCATATTGGATGCCTCGATCTCTCAATTTTTGCTTGATCTCAGTAAAAGATGTCCTTTGCTTTTGAGTGTCTCTGGTGAAGTCTGGAAATATCATTATGCGCCGATCTCCCATTTTAATCTCCCCTTTTGATCTCGCTTGTGTCAGTATAAAATCTCTGTCCTTGAAGTGGAGCAGTTTAGCAATAATCGGACGTGGTCTCGCCCCAGGAGGCGGGGGCCTTGCCGGCACCCTGTGTGCCCATTCAATTGCGAAATATTGCAATAAGCCCTTGGGGTCCACTTTGTGGCGTATCCATTGTTCCAGAAATGTTTCCATATTAGGCGCTCCCTGTTCTGCTGTTTCTGGGAGTCCAACTAGTCTTAGATTACTTCTCTGAGCTCTGTTTTCTGCATCGTCCGCCCACGTCTCGAAGATTTTAAGGCGTGATGTTAACTCGGACATGTTTTTAGTTGGCTTCTGGCAGTTAGGGGCGAGTTGTTCCAGGGATTTTTCATTTGGAACAACTCTTCCGTAAGATGGCGATGGTCATCCCTGAGAAGGGTCAGATCCACAGAAAGTGTGTCCATTTTTTGTTACTGGGCATCTCGGGATGCCTGTATCGCTTGTAGTATGGTATCTAGGATGGTCTCCTGGTGCAAGGGTCTGTTCAGTTTCGCCTGTCAGCTGTCACCCCCTTCCAGCTGGGGTCCCCCCGCCGCTCCACTACCCAGGCCATCTCGTTTTTTCAGCCTGCCCATTGTCGTGCCCGCTTCTATCTTCCTCGGGGAGGGAGTCTCTCTCCGAAGCAACCCAGTCATTTGTGTGGGTGCGCACGTCTAATACTTCATTGCTCAGGTCTTCAGCTCTTTGGGTAGTGGTCTGCCCCTCACACTGTGGGTCCTTCTTCCAAGGCTACTATGCTTGAGAAGTAGTGTGGGCCCCACTATCTTCCTCCCCGTGGTTGAAACATCTGTGGCCGGCGACTTCCGCAGGTGCAATTAGTGCGCCTTAGAGAATGATCACGAAGTTGTATTTAAATTTGGATCTCGCTATTCAGGTCCAATTCGAGAGCCCGCAATTTGGGGCCATCAGCAATCATCATAGACTCTTCTGTTCGAGTGTTCAATATCTACCGAAGGGCCCTTGTCTCAGAGGGCAAACGATCACTCTCCCCTCATCGCCACCGCCCCAACCTGTTCCGGGGAGTGGGGGAGGGAACGCGGAGAGGGTTGATGGCACTTTAGAATCTCCGGCACGGTACTGTGTCCAAGTCCATCTTTATTCAGCTGCCGTTCTTCCCACCAGTCGCGCTGTCAGTCTCTCACCCCAGCGCGGGCGGGAGGGCGACCCCTGCTCCACCTCCGATTAATCCTGCCTTGTAAGCTCCCCTCACAGACAGTTCTCCGTCGTGTACCATCGGCTCAGCAAACAGTCCCCGGGGCTCGGATCTGCCGTGAAGGATTCACGTTTCACTGTCGAGCCGGCACCATCTTGTCGAGTTAGCTTCCGTCGCGGATCTCACTTTCAATCGCTCCAGAGTTGTGCAAAATCTTTTTTAACCCAGATTTCGCCATACATTAGGTTCTCTGCCTCACACATTGTCCCGGTCTGGGATTCTGTAGGCCGAGAACACAGTTTAAACAGCAGATAGACGGAGACCGCCAGGAGCTCTGCTTTAAGAGTGCTGTTCTATCATCCGCAGGCCACGGCCACACCTCCCCGCAGTTATAGTTAAGACCAGGGTCAACTGGTGGGCAAAATTCTTCTACCAGATGTTCCACAGAAGTTTAACCATGGGCCAGTTCCCAGGCAGTTAGAAAGGAGCTATTATTAGACCAGTACATAACAGGGGGAGCATCAAGGACCCAATAAATTGCAGGCTGATTAACCTGCTGGATGTGGGTAAAAAACTGTTTGCAAAAATAATTCTAGGTAGATTTGAGAAATGGTCTGAAATACATCATACTGTACCTTCAGATCAATGGGGCCTTAAGGAAGGCCACTCTACAATAGATCACTGTTTCTGTTTATGGTCCCTCGTACAGAAGTCTTTGGAGTGAAGGGGCAGCTTATTTTGCTGCTTGGTGCTGCCTTTGATTTGGTGGACCGGAATCGTCTATGGGAGACACTGGCGAAACAAGGTATCCCTAAGAGCCTTTTGACAATAAAGAAGGGGCTACATTCACACAATTAGGTTCAGGTAATTATGGATACTGATGGGACCATAACCCAAAAAATCACAATCAATATTAGGATGAGACAGGGATGTGTCTTGGCTCCCTTACTCTTCTCCCTGTTATTACAGACATATCGTCATTTCTAGCAGTTCCAAAGGGGGTAAGGCCCAAGAGGGATGGGAAACATATAGCTTGTCTCCTATATGGGAATGATCTTCTTATTAAGGATCAGACAGAAATCGGCTTACAAAGGAATATTGCAACAACAAAAAGGCAGAAGTAAACGTGGAAAACGTGGGAAGCGCTAGAAACTTTGACAAGGGACTTCATATCCCAGAATGCTTTGTGGCCCCAGGAGGTGGCCATTTTCTACAGCCCCTGTACCCACTTGACCAGACCAACGAGCGCTACAAAATGCATGGGGGCACACCGCAGCGTGGGAAGCACTAGAAACTTTGACAAGGTCTACATATCCCAGACTGCTTTGTGACCCCAGGAGGCGGCGATTTTCTCCAGTACCTGCACCCACTTGACCAGACCAACGAGCGCTATAAAGCGCGTGGGGGCACACCGCAGCGCGGGACGCTTTAAAAACTTTTACAAGGAACTACATATCCCAGACTGCTTTGTGGCCCCAGGAGGCGGTCATTTTCTCCAGCACCTGCACCCACTTGATCAGACCAACGAGCGCTATAAAGCGTGTGGGGGTACACCGCAGCACGGGACACACTAGAAACTTTGGCAAAAGACTACATATCCCAGAATGCTTTGTGGCCCCAGGAAGCAGCCATTTTCTCCAGCACCTGCACCCACTTGATCAGACCAACAAGTGCTATAAAGCTCATAGGGGCACACCGCAGCGTGGGACACAATAGAAACTTTGACAAGGGACTTCATATCCCGGACTGCTTTGTGGCCCTAGGAGGTGGCCATTTTCTCCCGCACCTACACCCTCTTGACCAGACCAACAAGCGCTATAAAGCACGTGGGGGCACACCGCAGCTCGGGAGGCACCCGGGCAACACCTGGGCCAAGGGCAGGCCCATCCACACCCATCGGAGCCCAAAGGAGGCTGGGCTGGGCAACCCTCCTAACATTCACTTTTATGCATACTTTGTAAGTGTTTCTGTATTTTTATAGACTCTGGGGACGGCATATTGTCTTCGACTATTCCTAAGGGATGACCCTCTGGCGAAAGTAATTGCGATGGGTAAAAGGAAAGCGAACAAAGGTGGAGCTGAAGTGGCACACAGTAAAAACATAAACAGCAGAAGCATGCAGCAAGTAACTGCGTAATGGATGAGATAGATTACCTCCTTGTTGACTGAGAGGATATTTTGATCTCCTCCCCGGAAAGAGCCTATAAAGGCATGCAGAGTGAATGTTCCCAGTAAGGCCAAGGGAGGGCCATGGGAAAATCCCAAAGACGTTAGAAATTGTGGGGGACCGTCCTTGACTCCTACAGGGCAAGGTAAAATGAGAAATACTATTACTCATTCACCATTGACACCAGCGAATGCGCCTCCACCTACTAGAAGCAAGGCCCTTCATTGCACCAATCACTTCAGTCTCCTAATTGGTATATCACACGACAATCCTGACCTAAGTGTATTGATGGGTGAGATAGCAGACACAGGAGCAATAGACACAAACCCAGGCCTGTCTAATGCTCAGTACATCTCATGCATAAAAGATCTGAAGGATGAGGTATATGAGCTCAAATCTATGGCTAATTCTTTAATTACAATGGTCAAACAGCTAACATCTGCAGACGTGACATCCAGCAGAGATCACAACTATAGCACTGCGCTTAATCCCCCAGGTCCCTTAACATTTTTTACCAAATTGCCCTCGAACACCAGTGACAAAATTTGAAATTGCGCCCATCCCCCCGCTGCTGTCAGCCTTTGTGCCCCGCATTGGTAATTCTTTATGGGGGGGTGGGATCAAGAACTCTTGCCAGGCCCCCACACACAAACACCTAAATATGGGTGACAAACCAAGACTTCACCATCAATTGCCTAGACCAATGAAAGATAAAGTTCCAAATTATGTTGGACAGCCTGTTGCTAATCGGGCTAATTTTAACTGTACTGTCCTAATGGTTAATGTCCCCAAATTACACCTACCAGCCCATAGGGAAGGGGGAGATTCTGTGAGAAAAAAGGTGATTCATGGGATCCACCATGTGGGGGGCATAATTGATGCAGTTAGAAGGCTAGATCCGGTCACCTGTCTTGACACAACTGAGCTGACACTTAGGGATAGGAGCTTGGTTGACAATCTGGTGGCCTTAGATGCAAGGACAACGGTCCAGACTTCATCCCAGCAGACCTGTTTAGAGCCAACAAGACCCTCTGGGGGTCACTGCTTACTCAAGTCCTGAATGCATGTTGTCAAGTTGGCCTACTGAAACCCTGGAGGGAATCAATCATTGTCCCAATCTTTAAAAATGGAGATAGACATAGCCCCACTTGTTACCATCCTAGCTCTCTCTTAGATTTGATGCAGAAAGTGGTGGGTCGCGTTATCTTGAACAGACTACAGGATTGGGCCCAAGACAAGAATGTATTTTCAGACTTACAGTACGGATTCCGGGAGGGAGTAGGAACCATGGAACAGAGTCTGAACCTATGCGTGCTGATCGAGAAATACACCACTATCAAACAAGGGAGATTGTACCAGGGCTTTGTTGATTTAACTGCTGCCTTTGGCTGCATAATTCATGGCAAATTGTGGGCAATCATGGGGAACATGTTGGTGGACCTACCGATCATACAATTTCGCAGGGAAACATATCATGGATGCAGTGCCAGAGTGCAATACGGACTAAAGGGCAAATGTACCCAGGCTTTTTGCATAGAGAGGTGTGTAAGGCAGGGTTGTGTTCTGGCACCCTTTCTTTTTTTCCTTATGCATTAATAGTCTGAGTAATGTACTATCCGCTAATTTTAACAACCTGCCCCAAATAGGATCCCGCCCCGTTCCCGCCCTTCTATATGCTGATGATGCTGTCTTAATTACGCAAAACCCCCTTGCACTGCAACAGTTACTAACATGCCCAGTGTCCTATATGGAGGAACTGGGGCTATTGGTCAATAAAAGCAAGACATTTGCTATGAGGTGCGGGAAAGTGTTACCGAAAACCCCCAACCTCATGATAAAAGATACTAGAATTGATTGTGTTACTTCCTTTTCCTAGCTGGGGATCATGTTTGACGTAAAAGGGACATGGCAGATGGCAATTAGAACCAGAGGGCTTCACTCCCAGAAAACTATTGCAGCCTTACGCAATTTTGCTTGCAAGATTGGTAAGAAGCCCCCTAGGAAGATACTGACAGTGTATAAGATCAAATGTATGTCAACAGCCATGTATGGGGCAGGCCTTTGGGGGCATGTAAGCAATAACTCCCTACAGTTGATAGAGAATGCCTTCCTGAAGTATCTTCTTTCTTTCCCACAGAGAAGTCCATCACATGTATGCCACTCGGAATTAGGGGGTCCCGCTAATTTCAAACCTAGTTAAAACTCAACCAGTTTTGCTATGGCACAGTTATGGACTTCTGAGTACACCAAGCTGAACCAAGAGATTATATGGGACTGCCTTAGGTCCTCTAATGTAGGAAGAGTAAAATGGTTGGGTTACGTAAAACATTTTATAAGTGATCTAGGACACACAGACTACTACCATAAACCCAAAACCGTACGAGCTTTCACAAGAAAAAAGCTGAAAAAAGACTGCTTGTCACATTTAGAACTAAGTCTAACTGTTGAACTGCTTAAGCCACTTGTTCTTAAAAAACAGTTGATCTTATCCTCACCTGGGATGCAACCATATATAAAGGAGGTGATAAATGAACAGAACAGATTTGTTTTAACCAGGTTTAGGCTACATCTTTTCCAACACTGGTGAGTTTTCCAACCACAAATGACTGGTCGAAGCCTATGGTCAAATGCATGTGTAACATGGCTACTGAGCAAAGTTCTTTCCATACCATTCTATTTTGTTCATTGTATAACTAGCCAAGAAAGGTACTTCTGCTGTCATTGCTGAGATCCATGGACTTGATACAATGTAGAGGAGCTTATTTGTTCTTAAAGTCTTTGCCAAACATATACATTTGTAACATCATGTCCAAATTCTTTATGGGCTATTCTTAGACACAGAAAAGTAACACATTTCACTAGTGACTGAGAAGTAAATTCTATTAATATAGCCATATGCAACCATGTATTCTACCTGAGTCTTAATGCTTTTTCTTTTATGTTTGGTCTGTGGTTCATGTATTGCTTTTGTTTTTTTGTTGTTCGTATGCTTTTATGACAATTTCTGTTGAATGAAGCTTATTTGATATGATTTGACTGAAGTATTGGGCTTTGGCAAAAAACAGTAACGCTTGAGTGGTACTTAGGATCCAAGAAATTGGAATCTGCTAATAAATATAAGTACTTAGGGGTATGGTTTGAGAAGAGACTACGGTGTAACAGTCATAATGAATTGCTTAAAGTAAGAGCCCTTGTATCAGTAAGTGGTCTGAAAAAATCTAATAGAGAATATGGGGTTATGTTCCTATGACCCGCTTTAACAGACTATGGCGGTCATTCTGACCTCGGCGGTAAAAGGCGCTTACCGCCGGTCAGATGCACGCCAAAACACGGCCGCGGTAAACCGCCACGGTCATTCTGACCCGCAACTTGTAAACCTCCAAAAACCCGACATCCACAAAAGTCTGCCATACCAAAGGTCAGCGAAAAGATGGCGATGACCAAACCTCCACCGTCACGCCAACAGAAATACGCCCACACTATCACGACACACGAATCCACGCGGCGGTCTTTCAAACGCGGTATTCCATTGGCGGTACACATCGCCGCGCTCAAAATACACACACACATAGAAAACTCAGCCACATTGGTCATTTTGAAACACACACACCTGATACACATACTAACACCACTCCCACACACCCAACACAATATAAAACACACACCCACATCACCCACAAACCCCTACGACCCGAAATTATTGACGAAGGCTAGAGAGAGAGCACAGAATAGACAAACCCACAACACAGAGGCACACAACACCATCACCCACACAGAATCCACGCACCAAACACCACACACCACTACACGCACCACACTCATCACCACAAACGCCACCCCACACCTCATCCACACCACCCCATGGCACCCCAAAGACACCACAGGTTCAGTGACGCAGAACTCAGAGTCATGGTGGAGGAAATAGTCCGTGTAGAGCCCCAGCTCTTCGGGGCAAAGGTGCAGCATACCACAATAGCCAGGAAGATGGAGCTAGTGGACAGGGTCAACGCGGTGGGACAGCATCCACGCAATCGGGAGGACATAAGGAAGCGCTGGAACGACCTACGGGGGAAGGTGCGTTCCATGGTATCAAGGCACAACATTGCGGTGCAGAAGACTGGCGGCGGACCCCCACCTACTCCCCCAGAATTCACAGCATGGGAGGAGGAAGTCTTGCACATCCTGCATCCTGAGGGCCTCGCAGGAGTAGGCGGAGGAATGGACTCTTGTAAGTCAAATCTTCACTACTTCATTCCCCCCACCCCACCTGCATGCCAAATCATACCCCCACCCCCACCCCCATCACACCAACTCCTTGCAAATGGCTCACCATCACAACCCACCCATCCCAACACCAAGCCCTGCATGCGACCACAAAGCATGGACCCCCATCACCAAAGCATGCCCACTGCACACACACACACATCACCCCCACAAGCCATCCTCACAAAAGCCCCCACAAGGGAATGCCTGCACTTGGGTAAACGGACACCCACCCATCACACGAAATGCCACACACAGAAGCAATAACCATACCTTCATACCCCTGCAGGACCCGAACGCCACCACACCGCCACGGAGGGTACAGAGATGTCCATCCCACCCCCAGAAGAGGCCCCCAGCGATGACAGCAGCTCTGTCTCCCTGGACCCAGATGACCAGCCCGGACCATCGGGGACCTCTGGACAGTCGGTTCCCCACAGACAGCCACAGGCTACACCAGACCCAATCCCCTCTGGGAACACCAGCACAGCTCCCACCCAGCAGGCCCATGCCTCTGTCTCCAGGACACGTCAATCAGCGGTGTGTCCACCACTACAGGGCACCCAGGTTGACCCACCATCCCAACAACAACAGGGACCTGGGGGCAGTGGTAGTGGGCACACCGTCCAGGGGACAGAGGCCCAGGAACACAGGGGAACTGGGAGGGCTGCTGTGCGACAGGGGGGGGACAGGCCCAGGGAACCGACTCTCCAAGAGGCCCTTTCCACCATCATGGGAGCTTACCACCACTCCCAGGAGACGATGGTGACGGTACTGGCCAGGTTCCAGGAGATCCAGGCACAGAAGGAGGAATGGTACATGGGGTTCAGAGAGGAACTGAGGAACATCGGTTCAGCAATGGGGACCATCGTCCTGGCCCTTAACCAGATAGTCACCACATTGCGGGACCATGTGGCACCCCAAAGGGCCCCTGTCACTGGCCCAGGCCAGGAACAGTCTACCACCTCCGCCGGCGCTAGTGGACAGGAGGCCCCCACACAACAACAGGCCACCAGAACCCCACCTCCTGCAGAAGAAGAACCACCCCGCAAGCGGAACCTGAGATCTCACAAGAAGACAGAGTAGGATTGCAAGACCCCCGCCAGCATAAGATACCCCCTGATGTCATCCCACTGTCCCACATTGTCACCCTGTCCAACCTTTAACTGCCCCTGCTCCATCCTTCCACAGGCATCTGGACAATGCACCTGTGCGTCTGAGAACTGGACTCTGCCATGGACATTACTCCACCCCCACCCATCACCGTTTTACAATTATGTACCTATATGTAGTACTTAAAATAAATCACCTATTGCACTTAAAATAACAGGAGTCTGCTTGTATTCTTAACAAATGTATTACACATAACGGTGCAATAATGTCCAGTTACTTTGTGATGACAACATACCAATTTCAATAAGCCTTAGTCCATGGGCAAACAATGCAGAAGTCACGCAGTGGGTCATACAGCTCTGAAAAGGGAAGGGAAAGTCACAAATCAGTGAACAGGAACTGGGGGAAACACAGACAGTAGAGACGCATGAGGCCTTAAGTAAATGTAATATGGCGTGGGTGATTCTTACCTGTGTGCTACTTAAAATATTGTTGTATGACTGTATCCCTGTTGTTCGTGTCGTCCCCGTCGTCTTCCTCCTCTTCACTCTCCACAGGCTCCACAGCTGCTACAACACCACCATCTGGACCATCCTCCTGCAGAAAAGGCACCTGGCGTCGCAAAGCAAGATTGTGAAGCATACAGCAGGCCACGATGATATGGCACACCTTCTTTGGTGAGTACATTAGGGATCCCCCTGTCATATGCAGGCACCTAAACCTGGCCTTCAGGACCCCGAAGGTCCTTTCTATGATCCTCCTAGTCTGCCCATGGGCCTCATTGTACTGTTCCTCTGCCCTGGTCCGGGGATTCCTCACTGGGGTCAGTAGCCACGACAGGTTGGGGTAACCAGAGTCACCAATTAGCCACACACGGTGTCTCTGTAGCTGTTCCATCACATAAGGGATGCTGCTATTTCGCATGACATACACGTCATGCACTGACCCAGGGAACTTGGCATTTACATGGGAGATGTACTGGTCAGCCAAACAGACCACCTGGACATTCATCGAATGATAACTTTTTCTGATTCTGTACACCTGCTCACTGTCTTTGGGGGGAACCAAGGCCACATGGGTCCCATCAATGGCACCAATGATGTTGGGGATATGTCCAAGGGCATAGAAATCACCCTTCATTGTAGCCAAATTGCCCACCTCAGGGAAAATAATGTAGCTCCGCATGTATTTCATCAGGGCAGACAACACTCTGGACAAAACCTTTGAAAACGTAGGCTGAGACATCCCAGATGACATGGCCACTGTTGTCTGAAAAGACCCACTTGCTAAAAAATGGAGTACTGACAGAACCTGCACCAGAGGGGGAATCCCTGTGGGGTGGCGGATGGGGGACATCAGGTCTGGCTCCAGCTGGGCACACAGTTCATGTATAGTTGCTCTGTCAAGCCGGTATGTAAGTATGATATGTCGTTCTTCCATTGTCGACAGGTCCACCAGCGGTCGGTACACGGGAGGATTCATCCTTCTCCTCGCAAGTCCCAGCGGACGGTGCCTAGGAAGGACAACATGGAGCACAGAGTCAAGCAACCCACAGGTTCGTTCACACAGCTTGCACAGTACACGAATCGCTATGCATTGAAAGGCTTGTATGAGTGGCAATGCAAGGCCTAGGCCTGTGTGACGCAGTAAAAATTATGCCATGTGGGCCCTTGAAATGGCGGCTGCCTGACCTGTGAAGTGTGACAGTGGGATGTGAGGTCAATGCGCTGGTGTGGCACACCGTGGCGGTAGGCGGTCGAAGACCGCGGTGCTAAGCCGCATTGGTTAACATTGAACCCTATGGGTTTCAGTAGCCAATGACGATGTGCGCCGGCGGTCGCGGTACGCACCGCGGCGGTACGCACCGCCGCGGGCGTGACCGCCATTTTCTATCTGATTAATCACTCGAGACCTGATCATCCACAGGAGAGGACCTATACTGCAAGTGCTGCTGTGACCTCGGTCTGGAAGATACAATGGCTGCTGCGACTGGGGAAAGGGCCCCTGCCTTCACTTCTGATGAATTGGAGAAACTTGTTGATGGGGTCCTCCCCCAGTATGCGCTACTCTACGGTCCTCCAGACCAACAGGTTAGTACACAGGGTGCACGTTGAATGGGCTATGCCTGTGTTGAGTGGGGTGGATGTAAGATGGTGGGGAGCGAATGAGGAGTGCAACGCACGAAAGATGAGAGCATGTGCCACATGGCAAGGTTGGGGAGGGGGGGGCCACTCACATTGACCAGGCAGAAAAGTAATGAGATTTCCTTTCCCACCCTGTACATGTCACATAGGTCAGCGCCCATCAGAAGATCGACATTTGGCGTGCCATCGCCAAGGACGTCCGGGCCCTGGGGGTCCACAACAGACGGGGCACCCACTGCTGAAAGAGGTGGGAGGACATCCGCCGCGGGACCAGAAAGACCGCTGAGTCTCTGCTGGGGATGACCTCCCAACGTAGGAGGCGTGCCAGCCGCCAATTGACCCCCCTGATGTCCCGGATCCTGGCGGTGGCCTACCCCGATTTGGATGGGCGCGTGAGGACATCACAACAGACACAAGGGGGTGAGTATCAGCACATTCTGCTATCTGTGCGCGCAGTGAAGGTGTCTGGGTGGGGGAGGAGGGGTGTGGCTATCTCTAGGCCAGGGCGCATTCTGTAGGCTAGGCCCTTACGTTAGGCATGGCCCTGTCCCCCCACCCCCCACCCCCCACCTCTGTAGGGTGCCAAGTACAGCTATCCATGGTCCGGCCTCACCCATGTGTGCATTTGTCGTCCATAGCCCTGTAGGCCTAGTCACAATAACTGAGTAGTGTACCCCGATTGCGCGGCCTAGTGCAGGGGGCTTCTGTGTCTGTCCTCTCCGCCAACGGTGTTGCCAATACATGCACTCAACCTGTCTTCATTTCTCCCCCCCCCCGTTTTCTTTGTCTTCCTGTTCATGTGTGCATTAGCATCATCAGGCGGAGGAGAAGTGGCATCGGCGCACGAGGGAGCTGCATCTCACATGGCCCCAGAGGGCCATGCAACAGACTCCGAGTACACCAGTGAGACGGAGGGCGAGGGAAGCTCCACAACGGGGACCCGTGCAGACGTCAGCGACACAGACACGTCCTCGGAAGGGAGCTCCCTTGCGGTGGCGGCAACATCCGTGCCCACCGCCACAACAGGTACAGCCGCCACCCAGCGCACCAGCCCCGCCCTCCCAGCAGCCCCTCAGCCTTCGCTCCATGCCTGCTCACCCAGGAAGGCGGGCATCTCCTTCGCCCCAGGCACCTCAGGCCCTGCCCCAGTTACCCCTGCTGCCCTCAGTGAGGAGGTCATTGACCTCCTCAGGACGCTCATTGTTGAGCAGTCTACCCTTTTGAATGCCATCCAGGGTGTAGAAAGGGAGGTGCATCGGAGCAATGCATACCTGGAGGGCATTCATTCGGGTCAGGCTGCCAATCAGCGATCGTTCAACGCTCTGGCCTCAGCACTGACGGCAGCCATTGTCCCTGTCTCCAGCCTCCCTCTTCAAACTCCCTCCACCCAGTCCCAGTCCCCTATTCCTCTGCCTATCCCATCCACACCTACAGACCAGCCTGCACACACCTCAACACCCAAGGGCAGCTCATCCAGACATAAGCACCACAGATCCCACAAGCATTCACCCAAGCAACATCCAGATGCAGACATGCCAACAGTCACTACCTCCTCTGTGTCCCCCACCTCCTCGTCTCCCTCCTCCCTCCCTGTGACGTCTCCACTCACACCTGCATGCACACCCCCATCAGCCAGTACGTCCATCACCAGCACACCCTCCAGTACAGTCCGCACACGTGCAGTCACCACCCCCACTGCCATTTACACGTCCCCTGTGTCCTCTCCAGTGTGTCTGTCACCCCCTCTTCCAAACCACACAAACGCAGGCAGCCACCCACCCAACAGCCATCCACCTCAAGACAGCCTCCGTCACAAGCACCTGCACACAAAGACAGCACACTTGACTCACCTACAACCACATCCTCTTCCTCCACTCCCATACCCACTACACCTACCCGTCCCTGTCCTTCCAAAGTGCTTTTCCTTTCCAACCTTGACCTCGTTCCAATCACTGACCCACCCCCTCCATCTGGTAAGAGTAAAAAAAGCACCTCAGCCACCACCAGCCCTGCCTCTACTATGACCATAGTGCAGGGCTATTGGAGTCCACCAGCTCCTAGGGCAGGAACATCGGCCAGCAGCAAGGGGACAGCCAGCCCACCCCCTGGAAAAGGAAAAATAAGGGCCGGCGCAACAAGCCTGAGACGGCTGCCACCAAGGACAGTAGCCTTGCCCCGTCACCTGCCACATCATCAAAGGGAGGCAAGGGCCACAGAGCTTCAGCGAAGGAGGGAAAGGGTAGCAGTGCGGAGAAGTCAGGCAGCAGGCGAGCTGCCCAGGAGGGCCCCACCAGCCCCATTCCGGTTGTGACGGACGACACCCACGGGCCCAGGACTCCATCACAGGAGGGCCCCGCGACCGCAACGGCGGATGGCGAGTGAGCGTGAAGTCTTGGCCAGGTCTGGATCCCTAGAAACACAGGACAAGCACCGCTGAACAGGGGCCCGCCGTGAGAAGAACCGCTGAACAGGGGCCCGCCGTGAGAAGCACCGCTCAACAAGGGCCCGCCGTGAGAAGAACCGCTGAACAGGGGCCCGCCGTGAGAAGCACCGCTGAACAGGGGCCCGCCGTGAGAAGAACCGCTGAACATGGGCCCGCCGTGAGTAGAACCGCTGAACAGGGGCCCGCCGTGAGAAGAACCGCTGAACATGGGCCCGCCGTGAGAAGAACCGCTGAACAGGGGCCCGCCGTGAGAAGCACCGCTGAACATGGGCCCGCCGTGAGAAGAACCGCTGAACAGGGGCCCGCCGTGAGAAGCACCGCTGAACAGGGGCCCGCCGTGAGAAGAACCGCTGAACAGGGGCCCGCCGTGAGAAGCACCGCTGAACAGGGGCCCGCCGTGAGAAGATCCGCTGAACAGGGGCCCGCCGTGAGATGCACCGCTGAACAGGGGCCCGCCGTGAGAAGAACCGCTGAACAGGTGCCCGCCGTGAGAAGAACCGCTGAACAGGGGCCCGCCGTGAGAAGAACCGCTCCGCTGGCCACCGCCGTCTCAAGCACTGCTCCGCTGGGCCCTTCCTGTCAAGCACCGCTCCGCTGGGCCCTTCCTGTCAAGCACCGCTCCGCTGGCCACCGCCGTCTCAAGCACCGCTCCGCTGGGCCCTTCCTGTCAAGCACGCTCCGCTGGCCACCGCCATCTCAAGCACCGCTCCGCTGGGCCCTTCCTGTCAAGCACCGCTCCGCTGGGCCCTTCCTGTCAAGCACCGCTCCGCTGGCCACCGCCGTCTCAAGCACCACTCCGCTGGGCCCTTCCTGTCAAGCACCGCTCCGCTGGGCCCTTCCTGTCAAGCACCGCTCCGCTGGCCACCGCCGTCTCAAGCACCGCTCCGCTGGGCCCTTCCTGTCAAGCACCGCTCCGCTGGGCCGTTCCTGTCAAGCACCGCTCCGCTCGGCCCTTCCTGTCAAGCACCGCTCCGCTGGCCACCGCCGTCTCAAGCACCGCTCCGCTGGGGCCTTCCTGTCAAGAACCGCTCCGCTGGGCCCTTCCTGTCAAGCACCGCTCCGCTGGCCACCGCCGTCTCAAGCACCGCTCCGCTGGGCCCTTCCTGTCAAGCACCGCTCCGCTGGGCCCTTCCTGTCAAGCATCGCTCTGCTGGGCCCTTCCTGTCAAGCACCGCTCCGCTGGCCACCGCCGTCTCAAGCACCGCTCCGCTGGGCCCTTCCTGTCAAGCACCGCTCCGCTGGCCACCGCCGTCTCAAGCACCGCTGGCCCATTGACAGTGCCGGTTCTGTGTCGAGCAGGGCTTCACGAAGCACTCTGGGCACCATGCCTCCTCCATTCACAGTGGAGTCGGTAATCCATCTGATGGACTGTGGCTTTGCACTCCCCAGGATGGTCCAGTGGGCAATCCACCCACTGTAGAGACTTGTGAGACTGTGGCTTTGCACTCCCCAGGATGGCACAGTGGGCATGGAGGCCCCTCGTGGATCTGGCGTCGTGGACTCATGTGGCTGAGGTGCCCCCCCTTCCCTTCCCCCTGAGGTGCCTGTAGTTATATCATCTGATGCCCCAGCAGTGTTCTCTCCAATGGTATCTGGTCTCCTGTGTGGGCTTTGCCCCAGTGTTTGTGCACATTGGCCCACGGACTATGGAACTTTGACAGAATGGGCAGGACTTATTGCCTATGTATATATTTTTTACTATGTTCATTCCTTATTTTGTATCTTTCATTTTGCATATTTCCCATGACTTCAATGGAGCTATATTATACATATATTTTAAAGATCATTTTATTTTGTCTTTGCATTATCCCGGTGGGTTTGGGGGGTGTCACTCTGACTTTTTGCTCTGCATTGGTGTGTAGGGATTGTGGGGGGGGGTGGGGGGGGGTGGGTGTGTTGCATATGTGTGTGCCCGTAACCTTTTCTCCTCCCCCCTCCCCTGTGTCGTAGGTGCAGTACTCACCGTTGTCGTCTGCGCCGGCGTTCGTACTCGTGGTAGATGAGCAGGTAGACAATAGCTGGTAGGATGTTTAATTCGGGTTCCATGCTGACCTCCGTCCTCGTGGAGTGTATAGAAGTGAGCGTTTTCCCGTTCGTAGTCTGTTTCCGACCTTGTTTTTATCGGCGGGGCTCCCGCCCCGGAAAAGGTGGCGGATTGGTGAGTTGTGATAGGGTGGGCGGTACATTGTCTGCCGCCTGCCTGTTGGCGGTGACCGCCGCGCTGTTTGTCTGTCCCGCCGTGGCGGTCGGAGTGTTAAAGTGGCAGGCTGTGTTGGCGGTTCCCGCCAGGGTCAGAATTCAATTTTTTTGACCGCCTGCCTGTTGGCGGGTTGGCCGCCGCTTTATCACCGACCACCATGGTCAGAATGACCGCCTATGCCACAATTGTATGCCCTCAATTTCAGTACGGAGACAAATTGTTAAGCTTAAGCGGTAAAAGGAATTGGGAACCTGCGAAGGGTAAATGTCTGAAAAGTTTACTGTCCTTGCCAAGGTCTTCAATGATTCAGACATTGAGCATGGAAATAGGTACTATTTCTTGGAGTTATCTGGCCTGTGCGGAGGCGGTTAGATTCTGCCTATACATAAATACGGAGATGGGCAAAAGGTATTCCTATGGTGTAAGAATGAGGTTACGCACGGTGAACTGAAGTGGGCCAAGGGTATTAGTAAACACTGGAGGACATATGCAGGAAAATGGATTTTAGGATGAGCTCCCAGAAAACCACAAGAAATTAACTCTGCATCTTAACAAAGGAAATAGCCAGAGAACACGATAAACAGTACTTAAAAGGGAAGTCCTCGGTCCAGTTTATGCTGAACTCAAGACAAAACAAGGAGTGGTTCCCTAATATGGACTTACTACCTAACTGTTGGCTCCGATATGAATTGTTATGGGTGAGAATTGGTATCAATAGCAATGAAAAGGAAAAAAATTGCGATAATTAAGGCATCCAGCAAATGCACTTGTGGCTTGAGTGTAAAAAGCGATAATGCACACATCCTGTTGGTTTGTTTAAAGGTCCAGACTCTTCGTAAAACTATTTTAAGATCGCTTTTTTAAAAATATGGCACCCGTAATTGTGTGCATGTAAGGGCACTTTTAATTGATATGCGTTTTTGGGATGTTTCGGGTGCCTTTGGGGGATATATGGTTGCCGTCAAAAGACTTTTTTTTATATATTAGATGGTCCACAATTTGTAAGGTGGTTGTTTTTTCCAGATAAGATCTTATTGAAATATATTTGATGATGATTACGTTTTTATGTATTTTAGGATACGAATTTTAATGGCTTCTAGACATTTTTATTTTATAAAGTATATATACATATTTTATGTTGATTAATTTCTGTAAGCTATTGTGCTGTTTTTAATGTTTTTTAAGAACTACTGGTCTACGCAAACATTCTGTTTGATTGATTGATTAATTGATGACTTAGTTCCACTAATGTAGTTGCATTTTTAGGGTCGAGCCTGCGTCACATGCGCTTGTGCATTCGTTTCGCTTGCGAGACGCTTTAGGAGTTAGAAAAGGGGCTCGGAGCCCCGTCCACATCACATCAGTGTATTTCATTGGTTCATGGGCTTGCCTGTTAAAATTTACTTGCTTTCATTAGTGGAAGGCACGCATAAGTCATACCTTTTCCGGTGGTTAGCCCTCCTCGAGCGCAGTGACCATGTACTGAAAACATGCAGGCTCGCTGTTTTCCGTCCGGTTTGTGGACTACTTTTTATCTTTGTTCACAGCGCGATCTCGCTTGTTTATTTAAGCGGACGCTGCTGAGATCTTTGTTTTCAACTATCAGGTCACAGGTTCAACTCCCAGCAGGGGTGTTTTAATCTCTCATCCTTCCGAAGTCATTTCAATTGAGTCCCATGCCCTGGCTGAGGATAACAGCTTTTATATACATCGATTTATCTCTAGTAAGGTTGTTGGTGTGTTTGCGTCCTCCCTGGGCTGACTCGGCGTTTCATCATACTGAAGTTCCTAAAATGAGTACAGTTTACTACCGAAAGGTTTTAGTGTCGCCCTAAAAGGAAGTTATCCTTTACGCAAACCTTTACGCAAACGCTTTTCAGTTTTTATTACGTGAGATATGTGAGAGCATGTCTAGTTTGGCACCCCTTTTCCTAGCAAGTTTTTGTTACTGGAAACATGTTTGAAAGAGTGCCGCAGTGGAATGATATGACATCGATCACTCCTGCAAAACGATCGGGGTAGCGTGCCAGCTTAGCATGCAAAATATTTTTCCGGTCATGGAATAACACCGCAGCAGGTTATGAAAACCTATTAATAGACTATGCCGGCCAGTGTCCATTGGGCATACATACCTAGCTGCTGCTCGCACATACAGAATATTCATACAAGGCAGCATAACCTTCCATCGAGTATCTACCCATGAATGCATGGCAGAGTGAATTGTTGGTGGACGGTCAAGCGCCTGGAAGCAGCCTGGCGCAACCTGAGACACGCTGGCGGCATTAGAACTTTGCACGTTGAAACTGGATCTGTGATTCTTGTTTGTGTTTTAAAACTCAGGCCTGAGTATCACTGTCAGTGGATGAGTAACAGCCCAGTGGAAAAAAAGGTAACACTATCCTGTACAGTAGGGGCGGATGGCCAGACCTGGAGTGTCACCGGACTAGAGGCTTCCGCGAGAGAAAAATACACCTTCAAACTTTTTTGGGTAGACGGCGTCCAGTATTTTATATTGGCATGATTGTAGAAACATTTGGCACGAATTCGGGTTCTGTAGGCAACACAGAACTGGCACATAAACCACCTGCTGGGCACAGTAAATATTTAACCATTAAGCACGTTTTTAATGATGTATATGCGGTCAGAAATCAGTTTCTCAAATGAACTGGTATGTTGGTGTTTTAGTGAAAAAACATTTTTTGGAAGAATACGTTGGGACCACCCAAATGCTTCAGTTTTTTGAGATGCGGAAGAAAGGCAGCGTTTTGCATTGTTCTGAACATTGGGTAGGAGTCTGTGAAGGTAAAATTAACTTTACTTAAGTGAAATCTAGAAGACGGCTAGCATGTTAGTATATTGGATAGTTTGGTGGCTGGCTGGTACCCTGGAAATACCAGTGTAGCTGGGGTAGAGTCCCTTACATGTTAGGCATGTCGCATATTGTACCCCAGCACTACAGGCCTTGCAGTTGCAGACCTTGGCATTTGTTCTGATTTTCCCATAGGCCTCTGCACTTCTTATGATGCTGTGTCCACTCACATAGTTTGCTTGTGGGTTGGGTCTGCTGAGAGAACCTTACTCAAATGTGCAGAGTTGCTTTGTGATGTACAGACCGATGGGCAGTCTGTGGTTAGTTTTCGAGAGACTGGAGTCATTTCATTATTTTTTAGGAGACTGGAGTGAGATATGGGTTCTCCAAATATTTAACTTCCACAATATTTGTGATAAGAAATTGATGATGCTAATGCATCGTTTTATTTGAGTTTGCACATTAATAGAGTGAATGCTACTTTACTGTTGTTGGAGGCTTGTAAACATGGTTGTTTCCACAAACGTGGTGTAATGAAACAAGTGTACTGATTTGCCTGGGATTTGACAAGGGCAGGGCCTTGCTAGCCCTTCTCGACTTGGTCAAAGCCCTGTTTCCTTTAAATAAACTTCTAACAGACGACTTGGCACATCTGAACTTCATGACTCAACACCAGTATTAACAGAGAGCTGATCTCGAAGCATAAACTTGGGACACTTTAAGTCTAATTCTGCCACCTTGCCAAGTGACTTACCACAGAGCTCTCATCTCACGTCATTGCTAATAGAACCATTCACTTTGGTTGAGTCCATTTACAGGGTCTTTGCAATCCAGTTTATCTAAGAACTTCCACCAAGGATGAATCCTTTACTCCTTGTTACTGTGCTGGGAGATGGTACAAGTGTGGAGACTGGCGACTGAACTGCAGTTTAATAAACCAGATGTCATTCTTTCTAGCTTGAAAGGAAGGCTGTATCTAAAAAACATAAAAGATCTCTCCACTTTTGGGGGAACTGACCTCTCAGTAAAAATCAAGAAGCTAAGCTTCCTGACACTGATGCCCAGAGTGCTGCTTTTAGTAAAAAATACTTTTGGTGTTACCAATTTAGGGGGGAGGGTGTAAGATCACAATTCCCCTGTAAGTCCAGAGGGCAAATATTAGTTTGCAGTGGCTGTTAGGGCCAGGAGTTCATATGTAGTAGTCAGAATTCTGGCATTTCCAAAGGGTTACTCTTTCTCTTTTAAGTACCACAAAATGCTCTGAGTTTGAGGGCTGAGTACACATACCACACCTCAGAAGCCTGATGTGTGTGCTGGCTGTGTGAAACCAACAAGAATATTGTTGTGGTTAGCCTTATGGTGTGGAAAATCCCTCTCCATTGTTGCTACGTACCCAGGTACAGTTTAACAAATACATGCATGCCTCTGCTTCAGCCTGTCCTAGATAGAGACTGATGCCTGAAAAGGCCTGCCAGTATTGTACTTCTGAATATTACCGCCAACAATATCATGGCATACTGATATCGAGGCAGACTATAGAGGGCCAAATATCGAAAGGTAGGTGCATCTAGGGAAGTATAGATTTACTATTCCTAACTCTACTTCTATGTACCTTGAAGATATTTGTACTGCATAGGTACATATATGTGAGGTTAGGAAGAGAAAATCTGGAATCACTTAACTGTCAATATTTTATTTTTAATATTCTGTGCTCGATATTCTGTCACATCAATATTGTTGAATCGATATTTAGGTGGCACACCCCTGCCAAGCCATGCAATCCTTCCTCGTGCCTGTATGCAGCAACAAAGGCCCAGATTGCAAACACCAGCAGAATAAAGGCAGAAATGTACTCTCTAGCTTTACTCCTAGACTGACACTTTTATTTTTTTCTCCATAATGAAAATATTTTGTCCTACGAACATCCCTCTTCTCCTAGACCCTCTATTCATAAACTCCCTGCAAAGTGTTTGCAGATACTTTAAAACGTTTTGGTTGTTCACTGGATGGCGCACGACCACCTCTGCTGGTAGCCCCTAGCTTTCTGTCTATCAGATTGCAACTGTGAAAAATATGACAGTTTTCGTTGGAAGTGCTATTATCCTAAAATGAAACTAAATAAATTGTGTTAATCAGAATATCAAAATTATTATGATTAATTCTTCAATGCATTCATGGTTCATCTGTGCACAGAAAGTATGTGAATCAGGCGCAGAGTCAAGGTACCCTATAGCTCTATCTTTGCTCTTGCACTATGGTTAATGCTCCAAGTGTATTTTTATGCCTCTGCCTTTATTCCTGCACTGTGGTGTCTGCCCCCGATGTATGCTTTTTTTGTTCATCTTTTCATGTTCATCTTGTAGGTTTGCTGGTTATTAACGATCAGCTGGAGCTTGCTTAAGAACATGTTTATTAATTCATTGATTGTTGTTCATATCTTGCTATTCATCATCACTAAAATGCAGTCTTACCATTTGGAGAACTGATTGCATTTTCTACGATGGTAGTGTTGAAACGGGAACAAACACAATGTGCATCACTACTACTGTAGAGAAAGAGTTGGGCACAAATTATGCTCATTCCTACTTTGCAGGGTGTAAGTGATGTGCAGATACTCACCAAATTCCAGCACAATGTTATTTGTGCCAGGGTATTTTTAGGTCGAGCGCGCAATCGCTTTGACTGGTTGTAAGAATTGTGGGCTTTCAACTACGCCCATCACTTTCACTCGTTCGTGGGATTGCCTTTCAGAAATCCTTTGATGTTATTTGGAAATGCTTTACTTTTGTCCCGTCTTGGGGCGGTTTGGTACCGCCTTGCCGACTGCCCCTGTTACAAGGATAATCGCACAATTTCCGATACGTTTGACTGCGAGCAAACTTCTTTTTTTTTTGTTTCTCTCCTTCGCACTCATGCCGGCCTTGGCGCTTTGAATCGGCTCTCTTATGTCAACTGTTTTACTTTTGGTTTTCAATTTAAGTGCCAAGAAATGTCCAGTTAGGAATTTACAAAGCTAATAGCTCTAACTCGAGCAAATGCGAGACCCATTCCATTGCAAATGCTTGTTCAATATTGTGACTGTAATGCTCCTGATGGAAATTGTGAAATCATTTCTAATCTTTGGTAGGTTTTCCCCAAACCTTTTTTGGTAATACCACAAGTACCACAACAGCGGGTTAGAGATGGAAGAATAATTTTGTCGTTGGCCTATGGAACATAGAAAGCAGCTAGTTGAAAGACCTCATGCTTTTTTTTACTTGGAGAAAATATCAGAGGAACGGAAACTCAACCATGGAGAACCTAGATGGCAATACTTTTGACTCTGTGGTCTGAGTACTGGCTGCAAGTAAGTGCTATGCTATTAGTTAAATATATATATAAGGTGTTTAACAAGATGATAATCAATACACACAAGTCTGAAACATCAACTTTGTGAACAGGACTATAAAGGCAAGACTATAAAGGAGTCTTTTAAGAATCACATATTTGGAAATCGAATTAAGCATGATATAACCTTGACCCATTGACCTTGATACTTTTTTCCAAGGAATTAGACTTCAATGATGAGGTCATTACCAACTAGGCAGCTGTTTAATCTAGACAAAATGGACTTGCCTGAACATTGCTACAAAGGCATCTTACCAACTGTGATTTAGCTTGGTATATAGATATGTTTTTTTCTATTCTGTCATGAGATTGCAAAAACATATCTCAATGATACTGGGTTGGTGACTTGCTCAAGGGGCCCTATGCAACTGTTTCTATTTTAAAAAGAACACCCCAGATTCTATTTAGGGTTATCAGATGGCACCATGTGGCTGGGATATGACTTTTCCAAATCTGGTATTTGCTTTTTCACATCATGGCTCTCATGCACTGACTTGCTACATGAAAATTCAGGACAGAAACATGGGTGTTTTGACATTAGCCTTTTGATAATTGTATACATCTAGCTCTGGTGCATTCCCATGACTTTGCAGGTAAGAAAAAGCACATTACTCTAGAAGACTGAACAGATCAACCTGGTCTTGTAAAGGACCCAATCATTATTACTATCAGTCACCTCTTCAGGTAAACTTAAAGGACTTTGAACATTTGTGGAGTAGGTGACAGCTCCATAAAGGGACTCTCAAGTTGCTGTGTCTCAGCTATGGTTGCCAGTTGGCCGGTTTTCAATGGCATTACCGGTATTTTTATGTCCTGGCTAGTACAAAAATAAGCAAAATAACCCAAAGATGGTATTTTTAGTTCTTATATATACATACTTCAAATAGCAATTATATATAGAAATAACTTTTACATATGTAATGGAGCTGCGTTATAGATCCATGGCTAATGATAAACAAAGGCAGAAAAGCCATGTTACAAATAAATACAGTTGATTGTGTTTAATGTCTTATTGGGCCTTTGCAAACTCTTAAAACAACAACAATCATCCCTTAGTATAATGAAGTGGCATTCTCTGCCATGTTTTCTAAATTGACTTGAAAACATTCTTTTTGATGTCTGTTAGGATCTTTAGACGTATGAGTTAGTGCTGTTTCAGTGCAAATTGCACTTGTCAGTTTTAGCACTAGCTTGCTTACGATGGTGGTTGCCAAATCTTTTCACTCTTAGTTTACAGTTCTCCATGGCGGTACTTGCCTGTTGTAATCTGCGCTAATCATAAAAACACATCATTTCAATTGTTTAGCCAGCAGCCTGCTAAATAGTGAAGTTTTCTTACTATTTGTATGGACGCCGGCGTAATCTCTAATATCCAGCTGGTGGCTGGGAAGTAGTGATGTTTCTCTGCTACCTACATGGTCGCTAACCAAATAGTAATGTCTATTACTTAGCAGAAACCAGACAAATAGGGAAGTTTCCATGCTATTTTGACTGCTGGGAGCCAAACAATACACATTCTATACTATTTAGCCAGTGGCAGGAAAATAATGAAACTTCTATGCAATTTTCAAGACAGTCTTCCAAATAGTGAGTAATGTTTACTATTTGGCCAGCAGAGAAAATTACTTATTTATCTGGTAGCCAGCCCAATAGCTGCCACCTTTCCAAAAATAGACAGAAACACTCCACTCAGTGCCATAGATCAAGTCATCTATCCCACCATTCCAAATAAACATACACAATCTGTAGCAAACAAACTAAACAATACATACCATGCATATCAATGCACTATGACTCCTTAAAAAACAGTAACAGATCATACCATGCACACCACACCACATTACATCATATCATCAATTACAATTCTATAAAATCCCCAGCACAGCATGTAAGAGTCCCACACGCCATACTCCCCAAGCATGTGATGTCAACACAGCAGCACACGAGAGCAACCGTAAGCCACTGTTATGAGCAACATAGGAATGATGTAATCTTGACCATAGAAAAACTACCACGTTGCAAGTGATCCACAAAACACCAAGATATCCAGCTAATTTTCAGTTCACCTCAAACTTGACTGATTTTGGCTGAACCTCCTTCAGATAGGTCTTTATTCACGTAGGGAAGATAAGAGGGAAACTATCATAAATTTCCTGCTATTTGGCTACTATATATTCATGGCAGAAGATGACATTTCAGGAATATCGAATATTAGAATGCTGCTTTAAAGAATCATCAAATGCCACTCTACTAAATATGGTGTGGTAACATTTGCACTTGCAAAATATATCTACTCAACTTGAAACCTATGTTTCAAATATTTGAAGTATTAACAACTTGTGACTCGGCTGGTGTTCATGGGCAACAGGTGTGTTGCCCTACCACCCGCCAAGGAAAGGCAAGAACAGGGAAATAAATACAGAGCAATTGAAAAAAAATCACTGCTCTGAGACAGTGTGATGAATCTCCTGGGTGACCTCTACTGAACTTTGCAGATGTCTTACTTAACAAGTGCCAGCCAGCGAGGGGTTGCTTTTGAGGTGCATAAACAGTGGCCCTGGGGGGAGTTACAAAACTCCATCCACTTCAATGGCTGGGTGGGTGGGCAGGTCGATGAGACAAGGAGGGAGTGGGTGGCAACCATTTGTTGGTCATCATAGAGGGGAAGGCTTTAGGATGAGTGCAGGGGGCTGCTCTCCTGGCAGTAACATGTGTTTAGCACTGCATTTGGTTTCACTTTGAAAAACAAATTACGGAGCTGAGCACGACAGAGTGCTCCTTATCTCAACTATAGAGGCCCAAGAGAGGGAAGTAACCAGTTGTGGACAACAATTGAACTGGTAGACTAAGAGGTAAGTGTGCAGTTAAGCTTCTGCCTGCATCAGGGGCATCATGAACAACACCCCTGCTTTAGCAGCTACAGTGGGGTGGAGTTCTTAATGGGCCTCTTCTGTCTGCAGCTCGGCAAACAAGGGCTGTGTGAGGGGTGGATGGATGGATGGATGGATGATAATGAGAGAAAGGATTGGTGGTAGAATGAGTGAAAGGATGGATGGATGGATGGATGAGTGGAAGGGTAAATGGATGGACGGGTGGATGATGGATGGATGGAGTGAAAGTATGGATGGATGAGTGAAAGGATGGATGAGTGAAAGGTTGGATGTAAAGATGGATGAGTAAAACTATAGATGGATGAGTGAAAGTCAGGGTAGATTGATGTGTAGATGAAAGGACGGGTGGATGAGCGAAAGGGTGAATTGATGGATGGATGAATAGATGGATGAGTGAGTGAAAGAGTAAATGGAGGGATGGATGGATGGATGAATGGGACAAAAGGTGGATGGATGTAAGGATGGATGGCTGAATGAAATGGTGGATAGATGATCGAGCCAAAGGGACGATGATGGATGGAGTGAAAGGATGGAAAGATGGAGTGAAAGGATGAATGCGTGAGTGAAATGATGAATGAATTATTGAATGGATGGATGAATGGATGGATGGATAAATGAAAGAATGGATAATTGATGGGGTGGATTGGCTTGATGAATAGGTGTCCCTGGACCAGTGGAGGCCCTCCTTTATGGGCTCCACAGCTACACTACACCCTCCTTGTTTTGTGGTCAATTTTTATTGTGTCAAGAGTGAGTATTTATTCACTTTTGATATAATAAAAATAAAATGTAGACCTACTTCAGGTCCAGCAACAAACTGAGGTAGTTAGTGACATTGGCATGACATTGGCCCTCATTATGACATTGGCAGCAAATGCCGCCTACCGCCACGGCAATGTCCGCCAACATACTGTCGCCGTGGCTACCAGCCGCCAACCGCATCATGACCGTAGACGGAATACCGCCAGAAGGCTGGCAGAATTCCATCAACGGTCATGGTGGTGGATGGCGGTAAGGTAGCGCTGCTGCCAGCAGCAGCGCCACACCAGCAAAACACCGCCGACCGTATCATGTTCCATGATACAGCCTGGTGGTGTTTTGCTGGTGGACGCTGCTGCTGACAGCAGCGCTGCGTCCCGTCTCCTGCAGGAGGACCTTCTGCAAGCAGGTAAGTTGGGTTCTCCGACAGGAGAAGGGGATGGGGTGTTGTGTGTGTGTGCGTGTGGGGGGGGGGTGTGTGTGACTGTGGGGTGTCTGTTTTTGTATGCGTACATGCGGTTGTGAGTCGCGTGGAATGTGTGCGTGTATGCCTGAATGTGAGTGTACGTGTCTGTTGTGTGTTGTGAATGCGTGTGTGCGACAATGTATGTTAGGGTGTGTTGCGATGTGTGGGTATGTATGTGTGCATGCGTGGGTGGATGTGGGTATGCGTGTGTGTATGAGTGTGTATGTGTGGGTGTGTGGATGTCAGGATGTCAGGGGGGTTGGGAGGGGGAGGGTGGGGGAGGACTCTGGCAGGGGGAGGGGTGCGGGGGAGACCCCTATCAGTGCCAGGGAAGGAATTCCCTGGCACTAATAGTGCCTACCACCATGGTTTTCGTGGTTTACGATTGCCAGGAAAACCATGGCGGTAGGTGGGGTCATAATCCCGAGGGTGGGATTGTGATGGCCGCCGGGCTGGAGACCAAAGTCGCCAGCCCGGCGCCTGTTACCACCCTGGTGGATGGAACAGTACATTGGCAGATTGGCTTGAGCCAAACCGCCAATGTCATAATTTGGGAAAAGGTACCGCCAGCCTGTTGGCAGTACCTTTCCCCAAATTACCGCCATCCACCAGGGTCGTAATGACCCCCATTGTTTTATTGCTGGCACAGGCACCTGAAGGTGCCTAAGCCATTCCAGCACTGTGTGCGTGTTTGTGTGGCTATGTGTGTGAGTTAAAGTGAGAGAGGGTCAGTGAAGGAATGAGTCAGAGTGAGTGAGAATGAGTGACAGTAAAGACCAGTAAATATGAGAATGAATGTGAGCGAGTGAGGGAGAATGACAGTGAGTGTAACTGGGTGTTACTTTTTGTGAGACTGAGTCACAGGAAGACTGAGTAATTCAGAATGAGTGAGAAGGAGGGGAACTGAGTGAAACAGAGTGGGCCAGAATAGAATGAGTAAGACTGTGTGATTTAGTGAATCCAAGTGAGACTGAGTGAGTCAGAAAACTTAATGCAGAACGTGTGAGAGAACCCTTTACATTTTTTTATTTTTTTATTAGATGCATGAGAAACAATTCATTACACTGAGGGAGGAAGGACATCTCCAATACTATAGTAAACCAATACTCCATGTTTCAAAATAAAGTGGCACATGCCTTAATATATACAGTCTAGAGCATCAGTATATTGCCAATAAGAATAATATTATACAAATAATAAAGTGCTATGTGCAATTATACATAAAAAAACACACACTACCCTATGTTGAGAATAAAGTACTTCTTGCCGGAGGGCTCCCCACCTCAATTTTATTCTGTGATTACTAACTGCTTGGATCTGACCCAGTCTCCAAACAGCCCCCATATTATCTGTCCCTTACGTCTAGTCTCCCTCCCCTTCCATTGATATAGTGCCCTCTCTTGCTGATATATAGAGAGGAGGAGGCCCAACCATTGCTGAAATGATGGAGGTTGTGGATCCAGCCATGTGGACGCTGCACATAATCAATAGACAGCCATTGACACAAAAATAAAATTTGAAACCTTTGGTCCTGCAGTTCTGACCGCCTCAGTTCCGACACCTAAAACCATAATATCAGGAGTTAGTTCCACATCATGTTCTACAACCTCTTTTAAAAACTGCATAATCTCCCTTTTTAGTGTATCTAATCTTATACATGTAGCAAACACATGTATGAGATCTGCCCCGAGTGCCTGACATCTCAGGCAGTGCATCCCCTCAGTCCTCCCACAGTTGGCTATTTTATCTGGAGTGAAGTATAGATCATTTTTTGTTTTATAATGTTGTGTCTAAAGTGCTGATGATATGAAAATAGTACAGCCTAATTCGAGGGATTCGTAAAATTCAGCGTCTCCAGTATTTAAACAAGTTTACCACTTCTTACTATGGGGGTCATTCCGACCTCGGCGGTCTTTTCAATAGACCGCCGAGGGACCGCCGTACGGAAGACCGCCAGTGCTGGCGGTCTTCCGCATGGGCCATTCTGACTGTTGGCAGCGCTCCGCCCGTTTCCGGACGAAGAGCCGCCAACAGCCATACTGGCGGCAGGCGGGGAAGTGGAGGTAGCTCCACCTCCACCGCCACGCCAACAGAACACCGCCCAGCAAATCACGACCTGTGATTCGCTGTGGCGGTGTTCTGTTGGCGTGGCGGTGTCGGCGGAGCTGCCCGTTCCCTCCCGGAGGATCACCAGGAACAGGTAAGGTGATCGTCCGCTAGGGAAGGGGGGCGGGGGGGTGTTGTGAGTTGTGTGTGTGCATGGGGGTGTGCGTGTGTGTATATTGAGGGGGCGTGTGAATGCGTGCATGAATGCGGGGGTGTGTGTGTATGTGCATGAATGCGTGCATGAATGCGGGGGGGTGTGTATGTGCATGAATGCGTGCATGAATGCGGGGGGGGTGTATGTGCATGAATGCGTGCCTGTATGTGTGTATGTGTGTGTATATGTTGGGGATCGGGGTGGGGGACGGGGTCCTGCAACCTTTTGGGGGTGGCAGGGGTGGTGGGGGGGGTAGGGGAGGGAGTCGGGATGGGGGTTGGGGGTGGGGGAGACCCCTATCAGTGCCAGGGAAGGGATTCCCTGGCACTGATAGTGCTTACCGCCATGGATTGCATGGCGGTCCCCAACCGCATGAAATCCATGGCGGTAAGCCGGGGTCAGGCGGGTTGGAATACCGCCGGCGGTATGTGACGACCGCCGGGCTGGAGACCCAGGTCTCCAGCCCGGCGGACGGAACGGTGAAGCGGCGGCTGACCATGGCGGTAACCGCCATGGTCAGAATACATGAAAAAAGACCGCCAGCCTGTTGGCGGTCTTACCGCCGCTTCACCGCCGACCGCCACGGTCGGAATGACCCCCTATATTTCTCTAGATCATCAAGCTGTTCTGATATCAATATTGGGTACCGTGAACTTACTGACGCCCGAGCTCCGGCTATCATCATCTCCATAAGAGGGCCCTTTGCGATCCCTGCCAGCCACCAGTTTTTCTATATAGAAAATCTCTTACTTGAAGATATTAAAAAAATTCCCTTTGCTCCAGTCCATACTTCTCCTGAAGGTTTTCAAATGTTCTCCTCCCTGATCTTTCGAGAAGATCTCCTAGCCTTTGAACCACATGTGAGCTCCATTTTGTTATATATCTATCCCTAAATATCTCTGGGACAGAGAGGTTATTTTGTATCAATGTATACTGGTTGAATTTGCCTAGTCCTACTTTCTTCCACCAGGGGTTCCAGCATTTAAAAGTGGCCTCCAACACCTTAAACTGCACTTTCTTATAGTAGCTAGGTTCTATCAGTGTCAGCAGTCCACCACTAGACATTGGGCCAATTAATAATTCATAAATATTTAGCAAGTATCCTACCCCTCTCGTATTTTCTCTACCTGTCATCAATGAGCATATAAATTGAAACGCGGCTGCCAATTGATACAGTTTTGAATTTGGTAGAGACCATCCCCTCCTTCTCCCTCGGTAGAGTCAGATATTTACTAGCTTTTCTGATCTTGCCATACGACCAAGTAAATCTCATTATTATTTGATCCATTGCTATGAACCATGATTTTTCAAAGTCCAGCGGGATTGCCCAGAATAGAAACAAGACCTTGGGAATGAATAACATTTTAATCATATTGCATCGCCCAATTATAGACATGTGAAAATTGTTTCACCTGCTAAAATCTTGTTTAGCTTTCCCTAAAATCGGGGTCAAGTTGGATTGCACTATCTGTTCCTCATTGGATCTAATGTCTATCCCTAAGTATACTGCATGGTCCACCCTCCAGGCGTCACACGTAGTAATATGCTCATTCACCACTAATTGGGTTTTATCTCTATTCAATAAATACCAGAAGAACTCTCCAAATTGCATGCCACCTTCTCTATTTCTCATAAAGCCTCATCTGATTAGCTGTGACAAAAGTTACATCATACGTATATTCTAGAATCTTAGTATCCCAACCATAGCGACTTACTGTTGTAATAGTTGGATTCTTTTCTAACTGCTGAAGCAAGGGGTCAGTATAAAATGGAAACAGTAAAGGGGAGCATGGACACCCCTGTCTAGTGCCTTGTTCAATTTGTATAATATTTGATTGACCTCCCATCATTTGTAGCCAGGCATTCAAATGCCTAAATATAACTTTGACTGCCGTAATGAAACTGCTTCCCAATACGTACACCCCCAATATTTTCTACAGATAATCCCAACTGACCCTGTCAAAGCCTGTTCAACATCCAACAGGGCCACTGTCATGGGGTCCTTGGCGACGTTGGTTGCATCAAACAGTGTGATAACTCTTCTAATATGGTCAATAGTATCTCTCCCTGGAATGAATCTATGTGACTAAACTACGAATAACATTAGATAGGCGAGATGCAATAATTTTAGAATAAATCTTGACATCACTGTAATGGGCCTGTATGAGCTAGGATTTTGCGGATTTTTCCCCTTTTTCAGAAATACTGCTATATTAGCAGATGCCCAGGAGAGGGGTGATTTACCTCCTTGTTGTACCTGATTAAAGAGCTCTAACATTACTGACATTAATAGAGTCTTGAAGTGTTTATAAAATTCCAGAGTGATTGTATCCGTCCCTACAGCCTTTCCAGTGGGTAATCCTCTGGTTGCCTCCTCTAGTTCCTCCATCGTGATATTATCTCCTCATCCCTCCTGTTCATCCTGAGTGATCCTGCCAACTTATACAGTGCTAATCTATTCATTAACTGCTCCTCCACTAAAGGGGTTGCTTTAATGAGTTCTGCATAATACATGCGATAGGCTTCCCTGATTTCCTCAGGATCTGAAACCAGCCTGCCCTGCATATCTCTAGTTTCTCTGCCAGTAGACGCCCCACTTTTTCACTATACCCATCACATTCCTTATGTCTTGTGAGGTATTTTTCTGTCAGCCTTTTTGGTGATGTTTCATTAATTGCTATTTTAGAAATTGCAATCTTCTGTAGAACATCATTAACATCTGTACATCCCTCAATAGCAAAGGCGAGTTGATTTTCTGCTGCTCTAAGCTGTGCGTATGCTTCTTGGGTCTGTTCTGAGGTATGTTTCTGTGTTCTCAGGCTAAAGCTTAAAGTTTCCTCCGTATCCCGGCCTTTAAAGTATCCCAGACAACTTCCACTGGGGGGGACCCTTATATATTACAATAAACTCTCTCAACCATATATTCTTATGGTGCTGGTATCCTGAGTTATTCATAAGTCCCCTCTTGAAGGTCCAGCCGTTTCTACTGCTTCTGATACCCTCCATTTTGATTTTTAATAATAATGGATTATAGTTTGACATGAACTGTAGGTATAGTTCCATACATGTCCCTATTAACAATCCGGGAGACACAAAAATATAATCCAGTCGGGCAAATTTCCTATGTGGAACTGAATAATACATGTACCTAGGATCTGGTACCCTCAATTTTGGCTAAACATCCACCAATCCTATTTCCTTTTGTAAGTTGTAAAGGGCTTTAAAAACTTTGGGTTTACGCCTGGGATATCTCTTTGGATTAATTCCATTATTATTTTTAGACTCTCCCAAGAGCCATTAAAGCTTGAGTCACTGCATATTATATAGGGGGACGGCCATTCTGCTAACTCAACTGATAAGAAGTCTAGCACTGATGGATCGTCCAACACTGGGCCATACAGAGAGCATAGAGTAAAACAACCAGTGCTATGTTGGTACTCTACCACGACCCATCTTCTATGTTGATCTGCAATTTAGTTTTAACATTCTGTTGGGTGCATACCACTACCATCATTCCAAGGGTGTCTAATATGGATTTATTACAATACTCTAGATGTGTTTCTTGTAGACAGTATATGCCCGCCCTTTACGTTTTTAAATCTTCCGCTATTTTCCCTCTCTTTTGGGGACTATGTAGTCCACATATATTTATAGATGCAATCCGAAGTTTAGCCAATTATCTGGTACCGCTCAGTTAGTTTCCAGAAATACCCATATTCATACATGATCACATTACATCCCCTGCAGCCATACTGTATACTAATTCCAACTGTCATCTTACTACAGCCTTCACTTTCTTTCATCAATCTTTGTGCCTTGTTGCTTCCACCCTTTTTTATTCTCTCCATATCTTCTTCCCTCTTCATCCTAAGCAATACCCAGTTCTTAAGCATTCCTTTTTTTACATGCCTACCATTCTGCCTTATCTACCTTCCCCCCCACTCCTCCCCCTTTCCTACCCCTTCCAATTCTCCTAAACCCCTACCCGCCCACCACCCCCAGTACCCAACCTTTGAGGCAATCAGACCCCCACGGTCTGAATGATGGTTCCCTTGATGTCGCCCACAAGCTGCTCCTCCCCGGAGTAGCCATGCACAGAACATAGGGAGAGAGGAGGGGTGGAAGGAAAGTACTTTTAAAAACTTATCCAACCAACCAAACCTACCCCCGCAACCTAACACACATTTCTATTATTTTATAGTCCCTTTTTCGCCTTTGCTCAGAGTCCTGCGGATTCTGTGAGCTCAGTTCATTTAGATATTCCTTTGCCTGAATATCAGAGGTGAATACTTTAGTCCTTCCCTTAATTATAGTTTCCAGCCAAGCTGGAGATAGTAAGAAGGCTTCCCAGCCATCATCCTGGTAGGCTTGATCACTTGTTGTAACCTCCACCTGTGTTCTACAGTAACATGACAGTGGTCTGGTTGTGTTAAAAATATTAAATTGTCCACAGATTTTGGAGCGTTAGGGTGAGCTTTTTACCAAAGAAAACCAGAATAGATCTCAGATGTTTCAGTTTGGGCCATGCTTTCATGCTTGCCTAACTGAGGGAAACTGATGAGCCCTTTGCACTTCCGGCTCCCAGTCCCACTTTGTTGGTTCTGGGAAGGCTTTTCCAAGTAGGTCTATCATAAAGTTCCTGATATCGTTGCCCTCCGCCCCTTCTTCTATGCCTAGAAAACCCAGATTATTGCCCTTCTTCCAGTTTTCATAGTCTTCCATCTTTCACATGATTTCAGTTAACTGTTTCTGCCTGTTCCTTCAATTCCCAATATCTGCCTCCATTGTAGAAGCCCTGCTCTCCATTGTATTTATTTTTTCTTCTATTTCCCCGCAAGTCTTAGCAACCTTCGCACTTTGACCTGTAAATGTTTAGTAGCCATCCTGGCTCTGCAACTCTCTATTCGTTTCAGTTTGCAGTTCCTTTACCATACCACATATCTGTTGCAACATCGTTTTGTCTGTACCGCCCGTAAAGTCATCCTCTCTATCCCCTCTATTCCCTTCTCCGATATACTTAGGAATTGTGAGAGTCTCTGGGCCCTTCTCTTGACTACAGAGACTAATTCCTGAGTAATCCCATTTAAGGGTTGCTATAATGTGACCTACTGTTGCTGACCCAGTGATTGATCTAGATCTCGCCTTTATACGTCTGTGCTGATGCTGCTGCTGTTTGATAGTGGGGCCTATGGCTGATGATATGCTGGTCTCAAACTCAGATGAAAAATGTTTTTCTTCCTCACTTTGTGTGTAACCACTGGTAGTGGCCTCCGAATCTTTGGTATGTGAATAAAACATATCCCCTCTTTCTTTAGACCAGTCTGTATTCTTCCCGTTCCCTTTGATCTTTTCTATTTCTTGATCTTATTCCTGTGTGGGTTGGCCTTCGTCTAGTGTTTGCTCCCTGCTTCTTCTGTTAGTTCCATTAGACTCTGTCAGTTTATCAGCAATATTTTGAATGCCCTCTTTATCAATTTCTTTCTTCAGTTGCATTTTAACTGCACTTGTGGCAGGTCCAGTCAGATCAGTTAAACTCCTGGCTTCGGCTGGCAGGCTGTCCATTTCTAAATGTGACTTAGCCGTATGTGAGAGGCCATCTGCAGAACTTGCTCCAGTCTGCTCTGGCTCCATCGCCAGCTTGATTGAATCCGAATTCTCTGTTACGTCTGTTTTCATACTTTCAAACCGTGTGAGTGACCCTGCACTTCCGATCTCTTGCCCCCCACTGGTGCTGAAGTTAGTAATAGCTGGCTGCAGCTTGCACTTCATTCTACTACTATCAGTCTGAAACATAGTCTGAGCCACATTGCCGATGTCAGCTACATCCTTAGAAATCCCACCATCAGTTTTACTGCTTAATTTGCCCAGTCCTGTTACAGACTGCCTACCTGCAGGGTCACTGCTGCTCAAATCCTTCGCTGCACTCTTCTGTCACGGTCCAATCGTTGAACGGACATTAACAATTATATTATCTCCTTTCTCTGCTTTTTCTTCTGAGGTCCGTGCGTTTTTGGGTGCCATTTCCAGTTTATTGGAACCAAGCAAAACTACTGGCCATGCCTTGGTCTACAGGTCTGCCTCTCTTGCTCCGAGGCTGAATATACACTTCACCAGCAAAACCAGGATGAAGCAGCTGCCTGGGAAGCCGCACCAATGCCCCCGCAGCACACCTTTTTTGCCACCGGGCTCCCGCCGCATTTACTCCTCGTTGAACGGGCTACAAGAGGCTCTTGGGGTGACATTGAGCCTCCTGGAACCTAGTTACCTTCTTCTTCCCGGACCGCTGAACACTGACTGGGCCACCTGTGCTCCAACATACATCTGTGTCCTCTATGATGGACGTCCGCTCGTATGGCACCAGGGGGTGAGACCTGTCACTGACGACATTACGCAATCACCATCTTGCCTCCCCTCTGCCAAGACTGAGGCCCTCATTATAACATTGGAGTTAAATGCTGCTTACCGCCGTGGTGACCGCTGCCAACATACTGCTGCGGTTGCGAATATCCGTTCGCCATATTATGACACACACACACCAAACCAGAATACTGCCATATACACAAATCCGTCAGCCCAAAGGTCAGTGCTAAAGTAGCGGTACGAACACCCATACCGTTACGCCAACAGAACAATTCTCACCACATTATGACCCACAAATGACTACGGCGGACATTCAATGGCGTTAAACAATTGGCGGTACACACCGGCGCGCTCAGAATGGCCACCCAAATACAAACAAAAATCACACACCTGGCACCCATACACACACCACATACACCCACCCATAGCACTATAAAACACACACCCACATTACTCACCACCCTTTACAAATACCAATAAACACCACAAGACTAACACGAAGACTACTGAGACAACTACACACACACACCACAATCAACCATACATCCGTCACACACCCCACATCCCACACCCCACCACATCACTTAACACCCTACGCACAACACACACCACACAACACCCATGTCCCCACTAAGGCACCCCCGTTTCACTGATGAGGAGTTGCGGGTCATGGTCGAAAAAATAGTCAAGGTAGAGACAGAGCTGTTTGGCGCACAGGTACAGCAAATATCCATTGCCAGGAAGATGGATCTATGGAGGAAAATTATGGACAGGGTGAATGCTGTGGGACAGCAAGAACAAGGGACGACATCAGGAAGTGGTGGAACGACCTACGGGGGAAGGTACGTTCCGTGGCAGCAAGGCACCAGCTCAACATCCAGAGGACTGGCAGTGGACCCCCACCTCCTACCCCACAGCTCACAGCATGGGACGAGCAAGTCTTAGCAAAACTGCATCCTGAGGGACTCACTGGAGTTGACGGAGGGCTGGACACTGGTGAGTCAATATTTACTACTTATCACCCCCATACCTGCATGCCACCATGACCCCTCACCCTGACACCCATCACCCCACTCTATCCATCACAGTGCCCCACCCCAATTAACAAACCTAAATGGCAATCCCTGCATGCCATACCCACTGCATGCACATCCCTTCCAGCTCTGCATGGACACCCATCACTAAAGCATGCACAGCATGGAGAACTAAAAAGCACACAATACATCACCATACACAAACAAAGGTGGCAGGACAACAGCAACAATAGAGGGGAAGCAAGGCATGTACAATATGTCACAGATATGAAGTATAATACATCACATACATCCACACAGGTGCTCCAGCCAATCTCAGCGGCGAGGAGGTGCCACAACAAACCAGTCCCCCAACAGAAGACACCCCCAGTGATGACATTAACTCTGGACTTCTGGATCTGGATGAACTACCTGGCCCATCAGAGACCACTGGTCAGTTGGCCACCCCAGCCTACTAACAGTCCACCACAGAGCCTCCCCATCAGTATCCAACACCACAGCATCCACCCAATATCCCCACACTTCTGTCCCCAGGACACGTCAATCAGCAGTGTGTCCACCTGTACAGGGACCCCAGTCCACACCTCACACCCAAGACAATCAGGGACCTTGGGTCAGTGGCAGTGGGCACACCGTTCAGGGGACAGGGGCATAGGGGAACAGGGACACTGGGAGGACCGCTGTGGGGCAAGTGGAGGGCAGGCCCAGGAAACCGACTCTCCAGGATGCACTCACTAATGTCCTGGGGGCTTACCAGCAATCCCAGAACTAGATGGGCCAGATCCTTACCAACATGCAGGAGAACAAGCAGCTGCAGGAGGTACACCATCAGTAGATCAGGGAGGATTTGCAGGCCCTCAACACCACCATGGTCTCCATAGCAGGGTGCTGAAAGATATGGCCAACATCATGAGGGAATGGACAGCACAGCAGCGGGCCCCTACCACTAGCCAGTCTACTGACCAGCCCACCACTTCTGCTGCAGCTAGTGGGCAGGAGGCCATGCCACAGGACCCACAGGCCACCAGCACCCCTCCTCCTGCAGAAGGTGAACCACTCCGGAAATGGTCCCTGTGACCCATACAGAAGCCAGAGACACCTGACAAGACCAAGACCACTGCCAGGAAATTAGACCCTCATGAATGTCCCCCTAGTGTCCCACGTTGTCCACTTTTAACTGCCTTTGCTTCCCTTCCAATGTCCCCTTGCACACTGGACCTGTGCTACAAACAGACTGGAACAATACCACGGACTTTCCTCAACCATCACCCCATTCCATTACACTTTTCCGTCAATAATTTGCACAACAATAAACACCCTTGAACACAACCTAAGTGAAAGTGTTTTATTTGATACCAATGTGCATATATGGAAACAGTCACATCATGTGCAAATGATTTGAACACTGTGATAGCATACATTTTCTGACCTGTATCTCTCTGTAGTCATCACATCAGTACACTGTTGTCATATCACCAACATCTGCAAAAAGAGAAGCCATAGGTGACAGGAAGTAGAGATGCAAAGGAAGTTAATGCCATCCTGCTACAGCCACACAGAAAACATCAATTATCAGAGGAATGGTCAGTTCCACTGTCTCACCTGTGTGTTATTGGAAGTATTGATGTATAACTGATGTTCTGTTGTCCACATCCTCATCCTCTGCCTCCTCATCCTCACTGTCCCCAGGCTCCACTGCGGCCACAGGGCCATTTCTAGTCTCCTCCTCCTGCAGATAAGGCATCTGTCATCAACATTCCTGCTGCCAAGCCCACTGTCACTTGGAAAGAGCCAGTTGCCATGAAATGGAGCACAGATAGAACCTGAACAAGAGGGGGGATCCCAGCGGGATGATGGATAGCAGGTATCAGATCAGGCTCCAATTGAGCACACAGCTCTGTGATTGTGGCCCTGTCCAGTCTATAGGTCAGTATTATATACCTGTCTTCCAGTGTAGCCAAGTCCACAAGGGGCCAGTACACAAGGTATTACCTTCTCCTCTGATTCCTCCGCAGTAGTAGGTATCTAAGGGACACAAGAGTGAGTAGGCTGTCACAATTTGAACAAGGGAACCACTACCTCAGTGTACATGGAACAGTAACGTGATGGGACATTGGTAATGGCAATGTGTGTGCAAATTATAGAAATGATAAATATTGTCCACCACCATAAAATGGCGACTGCCTGTCCTGTATGTGGGGAGACGTGGAAGTGAGGTAACTCCGCCAGCGTTGCGCATCATGGCGGAAGGCGGTCTTGCACTGCGGTGCTATTCCTCGTTGGATAACATGGGGCTCTATGGAGTACAGTGGCCAATGGGGATCACCGTCGGCGGTGACGGTGTACACCGCCGCTTATGTGACAACCATTTTCTGCCTATGACCTCACTTGTTTCCTGACTTTCCGCAGGGCAACACCTACACTGCATTTGCTGCTGTGACCTGTGTCTGGACCCTGCCATGGCCTGTGTTAAAGGGGAAAGGGCCCCTACCTTCACTTCGGAGGAGTTGAAGTGCTTGGTGGAAGGGGTCCCACCTCAGTATGGGCAGCTGTATGGGCTCCCAGACCAATAGGTGAGTACACCTTGGGCACGAGGCATGTGACAAGGTGGCATGGAGATGTGTGTGCAACTATTGTGCCATTCGGGGGAGTCATATATCTGGTGGTGGTGTACAAGGTGGGCACTGGGTGATGTGTGTGCCAATGGGGATAGAAGGGATTTGTGGGCCAAATGTGGAACAGGCTGGATTGTCTGGTTAATGGTGTACTCCTGTCTGTGTTTCCTCTGCAGGTCAGCGCCCATCAGAAGAAGGGATTGTGGTGTGCCATCGCCAAGGACGTGCGGACCCTGGGGGTCTTCAGCAGGTGGAGCAGCCACTGTAGGAAGAAGTGGGAGGACCTGAGACACTGGGCCTGGAAGATCGCAGTGGCCCAGCTGGGCATGGTCTCCCAACGATGGCGGGGTGCCCGTCGGAATCTGACCCCCCTGATGGCCCGGATACTGGCGGTGGCCTACCCAGAGCTGGATGGGCTCTTGAGGTTGCATTTCATGTCAGACAGGGCTTAGTGACTCCCAGGAGGGGTGCAACTGGTAGTGTTTTGCTCTCATCTTGAAGTGGAATCTAGCAAATGTAATGCCAGTGCGATGCATGGTGCTCAATTCTGATCCCTGTGTGTGATGGTAATGTGTATGCCATCTGTGGTGTTGGAGCTGTAATTGACCCAGTGCTCCTTTTTTTGCCCCCCCTTTTCCTCTGTCATCTTGAACATGTATGCATTAGCATCATCCGGCGGAGGAGCAGGGGCACCAGCAACAGAGGGAGCTGCATCACACAGTAGGCAGAGTCCACTGACGCCGAGGGGACCAGTGGGATGGAGGATAAAGGGAGCAGGAAGTGATAACACTGACTCTGATACCTTCTCCGATGGAAGCTCCCTGGTGGTGGCGGACACCTCTGGGACCACCCCAGCTACAGGTACAGCCACCACCCCCTAAACCAGCACTGCCCTCCCAGTAGCCCCTCACCGAGTTGCCCATGCCCATTGACCCAGGAGGGTGGCCATCTCCTTTGCCCCAGTCACCTCAGGCCCTGCCCCAGTCAGCCCTGCTGCCCTCAGTGAGGAGGGTATTGACCTCCTGAGATCCATCTCTGTAGGGCACTCAACCATTGTAAATGCCATCCAGGAGCTGGCATCCCAAATGCAGCAATGCAATGCTTTCCTGGAGGGCATTCATGGTGTATTGGCAGCCTGACAGTGATCGTTCCAGGCTCTGGCCTCCTCTCTGATGGCAGCCATTGTCCCTGTCCCTACCGTCCCCCCTCCAACTACCACTTCCCAGTCCCAATCTCCTCCACCACAACCCATCCCATGCACACATACAGACAGCATGCACACAGACCATCACACACGAGTGGCACAGGCAAACACAGGCAGCAAACTTCAGGCACAAGCACTCACACAAACAACAGACAGTTGCACACAGAACAACATCTCCTGCCTCTACTGTCTCCCCCTCCTCCTCCTCCTCCCTCACATCCGCACTGACACCTGCATGCACTGCATCAACAGCCACCAACACCATCACCACACCAAGCAGCACACACACCTCACTTGCAGAAACCTCCACAACATCCATCCATGCATCCCCTGTGTCCTCTCCCACCCTGTCTGCCCCCCAAGAGACACAAATGCACGCACTCAGACACCCAACAGCCATCCACCTCACATCAGCACACTGCCCATGCACCTGCACCCAAAGTCAGCAGACATACACCTCCAACAACAACTCCCTCAACCTCCACTCCCATTCCACATCCAGCCCCACTGTCCCTAAGAAGCTTTTACTTGCCCAACTTGACCTCTTCCCTCCCCCACATCCTGCCCGTAAGAGCAGGGTCCCAACAACCCAGCCCAGCACCTCAGCCAAACAGTCCACAGGGACAGTGGAGGCACCTCCTAGTCATGGAGGCAAGAAAGGGAAGGATCCCACTCCATCACCCAAGAAACGTAAGGATCCTACTCCATCAGCCAAGAGAGGGAAGGATCCCACTCCACCACCCAAAAGAGGGAAGGATCCCACTCCACCAGGCAAGAGAGGGAAGGATCCCACTCCACCAGCCAAGAGAGGGACGGTTCCCACTCCACCAGCCAAGAAAGGGAAGGCTTCTACTCCACCAACTGAGAGGCAAGAGCTCCCCACCAACAGCAGTGGGCAAGGAGCCCTCACCTCAAGCTGAGCCTGGCAAGGTTTCCCCTCCAATAGCAGTGGGCAAGGATCCCCCACCTCAAGCTGAGCCTGGCAAGGTTTCCCCTCCAACAGCAGTGGGCAAGCAGCCCTCATCTCAAGCTGAGACACAGCAGCCCTCACCTCCATTTGGGACACAGCAGCCCTCACCTCCAGCTGGGACACAGCAGCCCTCACCTCCAGCAGAGGGCATGTAGGCCACCCTCCATGGACTGTTGTACACGGATCCACCTCCAGAACCAGTGGGCAAGTCCCCTAACTCAGAGACTGTGACCTTGCACTCACCAGCTAATTTTCATGGGCATGGAGCCCCCTCCGGAACCAGTGGGCAAGTCCCCCTACTCAGAGACTGTGACCTTGCACTCCCCAGCTAATTGTCATGTGCATGGAGCCCCCTCCAAAACCAGTGGGCAAGTCCCCCACTTCAGCTGATGTTCCCACACCTTCCTCCCCCCTGAGGTGCCTGGCAATTCCCAACATGATGCCCCTGCACAGTGTAGTGCAGATTACGTCAGGGAACGAGTTGGGCCTTGGACTGTGTCCTGTGGCCATGTGGGCCTTTTGTACTTTGGACTGGCCATTGGCCCTTTCGGAACAGTGAATCATGTATTTTTTCTCATATGGACAACATGGTGGCTGTTTGCATCCAATTACACTATCAGTTCTGCAATGATGTAGTAATTGCATTATTATGTTGTGGGGCCTGTGACACTGGTTTTCCTCTGCAGCTGGTTGTGTGTATGGTGTGTGTGTGTCTGGTGTATGTGGTGCGTGTGTGTCACTCTTCTTTTACTCCTTCCCTCCCTTGTGTGCTAGACGGCTGTACTCACCGCCATCGTCTTTGTTGGCGTTGGTGTTCCAGGTGGAGCATGGCGTAGAAGAGCATCGGGAAGACTTGAAGTTTCAGTTCCATGGCGGCGTTGATCTTCTCTGTGTCTCTGTGAGTGAGTCTTTTGTCTTCTGTGTTTTGTTTCCTCCAGATTTTTGATGGCGTTGGTACCACCCCGGAAATCGTGGCGGTTTGCAATGCCTTAATGTGGTGGGTGATACTTTGTCTTCCGCCTCGCTGTTGATTGCTACCGCCGTGGTCAGTGATGTTAACACCCTTGCGGTTGGTGTGGTACATTGGCTGTCTATGGGAATTATCACCGCCATGGTCATAATTTGGTGGTAATTACCGCCAGCCTGTTGTCGGTATTACCGCCACTTTAATAGTTACTGCCAATGTCATAATGACCACCTGAGTACTTCGTGAGAGAACCCTTAAAGAAAAAGCTGTTTGGCATTCGAGCCAAGGATTACGCCCCCACCACTTTTAAAGGTCAGCAAGCCTTCATGAAGGTCAACTAAAATCTTGACTGTTAGTGAGCAAGGATAAAAGTTATTATCATTATAATCAAAACTCAGATATATTTTGATTAAAATGATCGTTGATCAACAAATTATAAGCGGTAATTGCGAGGAAATAAGATTGGTGCAATGAAATGTATGTTAGGATAATTCAAATGTGGATTATGAAGTCGTTTAGTTTGTTACACGGTGGAGAACAGTTTATTTTCAGCTTTTTCAAAGGTGTTTACTGTCTTTTTTTCTTTGCTAGATGGCATTAATTTATTACTGTTGTGTATTATGTAATACACGCATGATGTGTTTTTGGATATAATTAATATAAAAAACAATGCTTAATATCATAATATGAAATAACAATACATAACATATCTGGTCTCTGCTCCCTTCTGTTTGGATCTGGCACGTTGGTTTAGGTTTATTGGGTGAAATTGCAATCGTGAGGTCTGATGGTGAGTAAGTGAACGAAGTACAGAAGCTTTTGTAAGTCGGTTCAAATGCCTTCATAATTTGGGTAGGGAAACGAACAAGTGTTATAGCTCATTAAAGAGGTTTTTGCTGTCTCTATGCCTGCAAGTTCGGATTCAGATTTCTCATTTCAGGTGCCTAGTAAAAGTTTCCCAAGCCTAAGTCAATTTGAAAAGCATAATAAATCCGACTATGCAAACATTGTCTAAGGAGTGGCAGGACTTGACTTTATGAAAATGTAAATACAAGAGAAAATATATTCCTTTTCAAACTTTCTACAATCTCTTTTGCATCTGGAAAGAAAATATAGACTCAGAGAAATAAAACACAATGTTATTCTACTTAACGGATAAGACAAGGGGGTCACTAAAGAACACCCCTTCATCTTGTAGCTTGACAGATCAGCAGAAACATCTGTAGCATGAAAGGACTAAGTAATAACAATAAAATAACACTGGATAGGAAAAAGCATTCATTGAAATGTTTAAAAACAGGATGTTTTCAGTGCAGGCGTTTCTTTTTTCAAATAATTCTCTGTGAGATGTGTTTTAGAAGCAAGCAACTCACAGAGTGCATGCGTTTGTAAAAATGAAAGCCCGTTCATTTTTTTCAAATCATTCTTTATTAGATGAGTCGATAAGCAAGCAACTCTCAGAGTGCATGCATTTGTTAAATGAAAGTATGGGAAGCCGTTCATGTCAAAATTACAGCTTCCCATGTAGCACACCTCCAGAAATGCACAGCATGTTGCAAAATGAATATGACACGCAGCAGAATGAATGCACTATGTGTCAAAATAAATATGATACCTGGCAGAGTAAATATGACTTGAACCAAAACACATATGAAACCTGGCAGAGTGAATATGCTACTTAGCGAATAATATGAATAACTCACACTCTGAATTGAATAAGAGATATACTGAAATATATATCAATCATACTGAAATTAATGTGGCCCTCACTGTAAACAATAAAGCAATCACTTAAACAAATACAATATTCATCAAAAAGAATGGGCCATTTTTTTTAAATGACTGACATGTGCCAAGAGGAATATGACATGCATTGGAATGAATATGACTGATTGAAATTAATATAAGGTACTGAAATAATGTATTATTCTGAAAATAATTTAATGTGCAATGAACATTACATTTATCAAAACGAATATGGTTTGCATTGAAAGTAATATGATACACATTGATATGATTATATGTGTTGCAATGGGTATGATTCATGTTAAAATTAATGTGTGTTATTATTACTGAGACATCCATTGAAAGGAATATGACACATGCTAAGATGATTATGACATGCATCGAAATGAATATGAGTCCCTTTGAAATTAATTCATCATGCCTTAAACTGAATATGACCAATGCTGAAATTAATATGAAACTTATCAAAATGAGTATGTTATGCTATGAAATTAATATGACACACATCAAAATGAATATTGCACATATTGAAATGAATATGACTTATGTTGAAATTAATATGACCCATGTTAAAATTATTATTGGCCTCGTTACCACCCTGGTGGCCGGCCGTAACCTGGCATCGCTCAGTGTTCCGCCAGCTTTTATGACCATGGCGCAATAGCCACTGCCATACCACCGGCCCCTCCAACATACCGCCAGGCTTCCGCCTGGCAGTCATAATCCCCAGGGCACTGCTGTAAGGAGGACTTGGGGTGCCCCTGGGGGCCCCTGCACTGCTCTTGTCCTTGGCATGGACAGTGCAGGGGCCCCCAGGCACAGACCCATCGCACATTTCACTGCCTGAATTTCACCCGCTGCACATCAGCATTGCCGCTGGCTCTATTACGAGCTGGCTGCAAAGTTGATGTGACTTTTCCACTGGGCCAGCGGACGGTAACGTTGTTACGTTGTTACCGTCCGCTGGCCCAGCGGAAAAGTCGAAATAGGGAGCCAGATATACTGCCAGCACTGGCAGTATGCTGGCGCCCGCAGCTTTCGGTGGTCTTTGACAAAGACCGCCGAAGTTGTAATGCGGGGCTATGTCCGGTGTTAAGGTGAATATGACATCCATTGAAATGAATATGACGTTCATTGGAAGCAATATGACACATATTACAATGAATATCACATCTGGTAGAGTTAATATGACCCACATCAATATTAATATAACATTCAACAGAGGCGTGGCTTCGGACGTCAAGATGGCGGTTGCACTCTAAGAGTGCTCCGGACCCCTTCGTCATCCGCCCGTTAAAAGCGCAAATCCGTGTTTTGCTTTGCTTTTCTGACCATACCGGAGAATGCAACAATCGTTGCTGCCAATAAAACTGTTGAAGCCGAGGCAGTAGCAGGCTGACAACTGCCCAAAAACTTGATCGTCCTGGGATGGAGGCGACAGTCAGAACCCGAGCCGGAAGATGAGATCCTGCCTACGGCGTACTCCCCAGAGCAAGACGCGCCCTGTGTGAACCTGCGGACGAGAGGTGAGTGATACGGCCAATGGCATGGGCAGTGCAGGGGCCCCTTAACAGGGCCCCAGTAAGATTTTCAGTGTCTGCTTGGCAGACACTGAAAATCGCGACGGGTGCCACTGCACCCGTCGCACCTCAGCAAATCCGCCGGCTCCATTCGGAGCCGGCTTCATCTTTGCTGGGGCTTTCCTGCTGGGACGGCGGGCGATCTTTTGCAGATCGCCCGCCGGCCCAGCGGGAAAGTCGGAATGCCCCCCGCGGTCATTTGACCGCGGGGCGGTGTTTGGGCGGCGCCCGCCGCCCGCCGGGGTCGGAATGACCCCTTATGACTTTTAGGCGTGCAGGGAAGAGAAGCATGTATGAGAGCTGCATCGCTCGGAGTTTTTGTTTGACCTGTTCGTAAGACCTACGTTGGTTCTGAACCTCTCGGGTGTAGTCAGGGAATATTAGAATTTTGTGGTTTTCCCAATGGAGGTCGGTAATTTTCCTGGCTTCTCTGAGGATGCTGTCTCTGTCCCTGTCCCTAAAGTTAAGGAACCTTGCAATCATAGGTCTTCTGGGCCCGCCGGGGGGGGGGGCGGTGTCAGAGCTCTGTGTGCTCGCTCAATTGCAAACCAGGATGAGAGTGTTTGTTCTGGCATCCAGGATTTGATCCAGTGCTCCATGAAATCTAGGGCTTTTCCATCTTCCGCTCCCTCTGGAAAGCCAACGAATTGCAAGTTATTATGCCTGGAGCGGTTTTCTGCATCTTCAGCTCGTCGGTGTAGTTCCCCGGTGCGGGCCTGCAGCTGTGCCACTTTGATCTTGAGGTCAGCCAGGTCATCTTCGGTCTGAGAGACACGAGTCTCTACTTCCGTGATGCGGCCCACTGCGCTCCTGAGATCTTGCCATATGAGCCCCACATCTTCTCTCAATTCTCCAATCTTGGTCTCTACAGCTAGTTGTGATGTTTGGATTGCCTGGAGGATAGCGTTCACTCCATCAGGGGTGGAGCTTCCTGCGGGGCTGTCTCCACTGCTTTGGAGAGTCGTTGGTGAAGTGAATTGGTCGATCTTTTGTTGGGATGTTGGTGGGTGCTTGGCCATTTTATCTTTCCCCATGGTTGCGTAGGGGACCAGTTTCAGTCTATGGACTGGGTGGGTGGTCTTGGTGTTCTCACATATGACTCTGTACAATGCTGGCATCCCTCCGATCTGGAGGGGACAGTTGTTTACTAAGTTAGGGAAGGACTCACCAGCGAGGCAACCTCCTCCCCCGCCGGCGAGGCAAACAGTTCAGAGTCCGCCGCAGCCCCGACCACGGTTCCGGGACGACAACGGGGTTTTTGGGAGCAGTCCCCAAGGTTGGGACTGTATATAATAGGGTTCTCCCTTGTTGTCCAAGGTCCGGGCAGTCGGGCCGAGATATCCCTTTCTGTGTCTCTGCCCCGCAAGGGGGGGGATATCACCCCGCTCCCAATCAGGCCCGGAATCAGAAGCCCAGAGGGGTGCACCTTTCTCTCACTCCCAGGTCCAGGGCCCCGCTGTACCACCTCCAAAGAGCCGGATCATTTCATCCAGGGCAAGCTCCTCAAATTCGTTCTGTCACTGTACGGGACCAGGCCCACCTCGCGTGGCAAGGGTCTCCAGGGTTTTAGGCGTGCGGACAGTCTTGGTACTTGTCGCAGCTCCCACTGCGGTTTTGACGAGCCCTACAGGACCAGGGCCGGTGCCCAGAAGGGGGATCGATATGTTGTGTAGTGGTACTTATTCTCTGGGGTAGGGCGGCCCAGTTGACGTGTCTCCCCCTGGGCCTCCACCTCTCGGGGGGCCCACTTCCCCCAGGGGCCGAGGCTCGAGTTCCGGGGGGTGCGTGTCCTGCGTTTACTCCTGGGCCAGGCCTTATTGTGCTATCGCCGAGGTGTTGGCTTTCTCCCTCCCGTTCAGCCACAGGGGCAATGGACCAGTCTGTCCAGCAGGGTTTCCTGGGGTCCTCCCGGGTCCCGATTGTCGCACCCTAGTTGGGTTGCTACGTCGCGCAGGTGGTCCGGCGGGGCCTCGCTTCCTCCCGCCGGGTTCTCCTGGCTCGGCGCCACACCCCCCGGAAGATGTTTGGATGGGGGTTCTCGTCTCAGGATCTGATCCGGCCCTCGAGTAGTGCCTCTGCTCCTCTGCCCTCAGGGCCGGCCGACGCAGCATGGTTCTCCGGAGCCGCGCGGGCCCCAATCAATTCAATTGGCAGATCTGGCGGATCGGTCCGTGTTTTATTTCAGGCGCGTCCCGATCATGGGGCGCTCCGTGCACGGACCCCCCCCAGCCGGCTCGGGCCCGAGTCGTCACCTCGGTCGCTGGAGCGGTCAAGTCTCTGGGCGGCGGCCGGCGCACTGCCGCAGAGCCAGGGGCCCCACGACACCCGTTCCCGCCAGCCTTACACCGCCAGGAACAGGCTGGCGGGAAGGGGGTCGGAATCCCCATGGCGGCGCTGCTTGCAGCGCCGCCATGGAGGATTCCTTTGGCCAGGGGAAAACCGGCGGGAAACCGCTGGTTTCCCTTTTCTGACCGCGGCTTTACCGCTGCGGTCAGAATTGGCCAGGAAGCACCGCCAGCCTGTTGGCGGTGCTTCTGTGGTCATTGGCCCTGGCGGTCAATAACCGCCAGGGTCAGAATGACCCCCATAATGGCCGACAAAGCCCACTTCTTTGAATCACCCGAGGAGGCTTGGGTCTGGCTGACGGAGGAGGGCGTTGGTAGCCGTAAAGGTCCTCCAAGACAAACGAGAAACCCCTCAGAAAATCCACCCGGCGCCTAACTGAACACACGAAGTAGCCGTAGGCGTACCAGGTCGCGACGAGGGAGAAAGAAAGACTCCAACGAACCGCACAATGAAACCTGTGAACCGGGAACTCCTCCACGAAAGGACGGGGCGTGCACGAACACCTCGAGAGCCTGCTCCCCGGCCCAAACACTGGACAGCAATAACTTAAGCCAATCACCTGTGCTAGGTTAACAGGTACTCACCCTCCAGTTACCTCCGCTGGAGATGAAAGAGACCGATGGCCTCCCCACACGTGGGTTGAGGCGCATCCACACGTGTCAATTGCAATTGTATCTGCCAATCACTACTAAGGTTGATCTTAAGTGAATAATTATAAATAATCCGTCTAAATGGAGGGGTCCACCACTCCACCTTAGTGACAGCCCATCTGGCTGCGCCACCTTGTTCTGGTAGTTGGGCGACAGATGCTTCCTGGGTAGAAGTATGGGGAGGGGGGGTGTTGGGGGGTAGGAAGTTAGTACTGGGAATTAGCAACATTAGTTTAATAAGTTTCCTTTTCCGTGTTTTTTTCATTTTTTCTTAGTTATCTGGGACAACCACTTTCGAGCCCCCCGATGGGCTCACAATATCAAACTAAACTGACACAATGGACACACGGCCCTCACTGACACAAATTCTTTCGTGGAATGTGAACGGACTGCTGAATAAAATCAAGAGATCAGCAGTATTTAGTACCCTCAGTAGATATGCCCCATCCGTGGTCCTGCTACAGGAGACCCACTTAATTGGCACCATCTGCCCCATGTTGGCCCGAAGGGAATATAATAGGGTTTATCACTCAGGCTTCTCACGGGGATCAAGGGGGGTGGCTATTCTGCTTCACCGCTCCCTACCAATGGTTGTCACCTCCACAGAGTCCGACCCGCAGGGGAGGTTTGTGGTGGCAACTGGATCACTCTATGGATCACCGTTTAATCTTGTAAGCACATACGCCCCCCCAACTGGGTTCGACGCCTTGCTACTTACACTCTGCCGAGTACTAGCGGGCCTCCCCAAGGGGCTCACTCTCCTGGGGGGGGGACTTCATTTCCGTCCTGGAACCCAGCCTGGATGTCTCCGGGACAATATCAGTCTCTCGATCGGGGCGGGCTTCGGGCCTGAGGGGATGGGCGGAGAGCCTTGGACTGTGTGAGGTGTGGAGAACCTGGCACCCGAGAACGCGACAATATACACACACCTCGGCAGCCCACCAGTCGCACGCCACAATAGACCTTGTCTTCATGCCTGCGCAGGACATCTTGAGGGTTACAGGAGTAGAAATACTACCATGCGGGGTCTCCGACCACTCGCCAGTACAAATCAGACTGGGCGGCTCTGACCCAACCAGACGACCAATCTGGCGCCTTAACGCGTGGCATCTACAGGAGGAAGAGTACACTGTGGAGATTAGAGATCACCTTTCTCGATACTTTGAACACAACCTAGGATCGGTACGCTCACCGGGCACGGTCTGGGCCGCGTGCAAGGCTACTCTTAGGGGATACGCAAAATACCTTGTTCGCCTCAGAGAGAGAGCCCGAGACGCACAGGTGACAGCACTGGAGGCCAAGGCGCTGTGCCTGGAAAAACGAGATTCTGGAGATATATCAACACCCGCCCTAAGGCAATTTACAATGATTAGGGAAGAGATTAAGCACTTAGTCCTAGAATCCGCAAAACAGGTCTGGAGAGCAACAGCAGCCCGGATGTACGGCTGGGGTGACAGGAACGGGAAGCTCCTGCACTGGCTGGCCACGCAGCCACTGGCAGACAGAGTCATCGCTGAAATCACTGATGAATCAGGTGAAATTGCTCAAAGCTTTGCCTCCTACTACATGCAACTATATGCAGGACGCCCAAGACCTCTCACTGAAAAAGAGTCCCCTCTTCTAGGAGACAACACACTACCAAAGGTCCCACAAGCAATCAGGAAGAGCCTAGACGCGGAGATAACCCTCGCAGAGGTCACAGGAGCAATAGCTAGCCTGTCGTCGGGCAAGACCCCCGGCTCAGACTGTTTCCCAGCAGAACTCTATCACAAATTCAGCGACATCCTGAGCCCCCACCTCCTTAATATGTATGTGGAAGCGGAGAGGGAGGGTTGTTTTCCCCCAGGATCGATCAAGTGACTATTGTGGTAATTCCCAAGACTCAGCCTCCATCGCGGAATCCTGCAGCATATCGACCTATATCCCTATTGAACACCGAGATTAAGGTGTTATCGACCGTGCTAGCTGCCAGACTGAAAAGCGCACTCCCCGCGTTGGTGCACCTAGACCAGTGTAGATTCATGCCCACGCGTAGCACCAGGCACTGTATTAGACGGCTGCACAATGCCCTGGCACATCACAGGTTCCTGACCCGGTCCCCCCCGGCCCTCCTCGACTTTGAGAAGGCCTTCAACACGGTAGACTGGTCCTACTTGGAACAAATCCTCCAAAAAAATGGGATCGGACCCAGGTTCTGCAGCCTTGTCAGGCTGCTCTACTCCAACCCAACCGCCTGAGTTCAAGTGAATGGAGTGGTATCAAATCCATTCCCTATACTCCGCAGCACCCGTCAAGGATGCCCACTATCCCCATTACTATTCGCGCCTGCGATAGAGCCCCTAGCAAAACTACTGAGAGAGGATCCCCTAATAGAGGGCTGAACATGGCTGGCAGGCCCCGAGGATCGGGTGGCGCTGTACGCAGATGACGCCCTCATATACCTCTCCAACCCAGCCATGAGGGGTCCGCGGATCTTACAAATCTTAGATCTCTTCTCTCAGGCATCTGGCATGATCCTGAACCCCAGTAAGTCCCTTCTTGGCCTGTTACACCCCTCCAGAGAATGCATTAATTGGCAACAAAATATACCAATCCGGCGCAGTAATTTCAAATATTTAGGAGTGCACATAGCCCTGCTACCTGAGCTGGCATGGGAGCTGAACGTCACAGCACTCACAAAAAAGATTAAAGAGGGCCTTCAAAAATGGAGGAAACTGCCCCTCAACCTACTAGGCAGAATAGCACTCTACAAGATGATGATACTGCCCAGATTTTTATACCTCCTGCAAAACTTCCGGTACCCGGTTCCCCGAAAATGGTTTATAGAGATGGATTCAGTGGCACGACAATTCTTGTGGTATGGTTCCCGAGCCAAACTGGCTCTCACCACCTGTCAAAGAGACTCCTACGATGGAGGACTGGGGATGTCCAATATATACGTTTACCACCTGACAATGCAATTATTGGTGATCAATGACTGGGTGGGAGGTGGCTGGACGGACCCCGCTTATAGACTCGAGCTCCAGACAATGGGTTACCCCGGGATCTTCAACGCACTATACGGTGGCCCTATTCCCCGAGACATCCCAGACGTCACGAGGGTGGCACTGATGGGTTGGCGCGTGGCCCAGAAGGTGACGGGCTGGTGGGGTCATCTCACTCAGCAGACTCCCCTGTGGCAAGGGAGACACTTACTGGAGGTCTCAACACTAGCGGGATTTCGGAAATGGAACAACATAGGAATATCTACCCTCGGAGACATCTGGGCGGGGTCACACATGCGATCTTTTGAGGAGATCCAGCCGACCTACTCACTAAACAATACCCAATTTCACAAATACTTACAACTTAGACACCCACTATCGGTACATATCCGGCCAGGAGACGACATCCCTGAGTATAGTCTCATGGAGGCTAAGATCCTGATGGGAAGCCTGGGCAAGAGGGGAGTCTCCCAGATCTACCGCTCCCTACTTGCCAACGCCGCTCCCCCTCTTGTGAGTCTACGACAGAAATGGGAGGGATGGGTGGGTCCCATGGAGGAGGAGGACTGGAGAGACACACTGATGGCCCCCAGAACCCTGACCATGACGTCCAGATTCCGGGTACTCCAAACCTTTTACCTACACACAGCCTACCTTACTCCTGACAGATTATTCAAAGCAGGCCTGCGATCCTCGGCCGACTGCCCCCGATGCTCCCGCCCAGACACTGACTTCTTCCATATGGTCTGGTCCTGCCCAGTTATAGCTACTTACTGGAGGGCAATCACTAGAGAGGTTGAAGTGGTCCTACATGTGGAACTAGAGGCTACGCCCATGTCGCTCCTTTTGGGGGCTATGGGTGGGATGGGGCTGGGGAGGGCAGATCGTATTTTTCTAGGAGTGGCCTGCCTGGTGGCAAAGAGAGACATTATGGTGGAGTGGAAGTCCCACACAGCGGCCACTGTAGCTAAATGGCGGTGAGGGGTAGACTGGTGTGCTCTGAGCGAAAAGCCAGTATATGAAGCCAGGGGACGCCTGAGCAAATATAACAAGATATGGGGCAAATGGAATGAAAAGTAGTCGACCTGATACACCAGAGGGAGAGTTTTGCTACTCATACACGCACCCGCAGGGGACCATCTGATGGGTATGGACGACATAGTTTTTCGGTATCTGCTATAGCCAGAACGCGCAGGAGAGGATGTTTAACAGTAATATTAGTGTTGTGCAAGCGCCACTCACACAACAGAGTTTGGGGCTACTATGTACTGGTAGTTACTAATGATGACACTATTGGAGCCAATGATCCATTTCAACCGTCCCAAAGCACCCACGGGTGCCCCCCCCCTTTTTTTTTTCTCCTCCCTTGGGTGTTATGTGTTGCTCTGTATTTGCTATTGTCTCTTTCCAAAATCAATAAAAATCTTTATTAAAAAAATATATAACATTCAACAAAATGAGTATGACAATTTTTTAAATTAATATGAAACTATGTGAGATAAATGTAGCATGCCTTGAAATGAATAAAGCACATATCGAAATGAACACAAGCCATGTTTAAATGAATATGACCCCTGTTTAAATGAAAATGGATTGCGTTGAACTGATGTTGATTTGCTTTCAAATTAACATTACATATTGAAATTAATATTACGTGTTCTGAAAGGATATGATCTAACCAAAAATTAATTAACTAAAACTAATACATGTTTTTCACTATGTGCTGCATTTAGTTTCTGCTGGGTTTAGGACTCTGGGCACTTTACCACTGCTGACCAGTGCTAAAGTGCAAGTGCTCTTCATTTAAATTGTATTGATGATTGGCTTATCCACGATTGGCATATTTGAATAACCGGTAAGTCTCTAGTATAGTGCACCGTGTGTGCCATAGGCCTGTAAATCAAATGCTACTAGTTGGCCTGCAGCACTGATTGTGCCACCCACATGAGTAGCGCTGTAAACATGTCTCAGACCTGCTACTGCAGTGTGTGTGGGGGGGCAGTTTTAAACTGCCATTTCGGCTTGGCAAGTACACCTACTTACCAGTCCCAAACCTTCCATTTTACTATATGTAGGTCACCCCTAAGGTAGGCCCAACGTAGCCCTATGGGCAGGCTTCAGTGTATTTAAAAGGTAGGACATGTACTGGTGTGTTTTATATGTTCTGATAGTGAAATACTGCTAAATTTGTTTTTCACTATTGCAAGGCATCTCTTCCTTGCAGGTTAACATGAGGATTGCCTTGAAATATCTTTTAAGTGTAATTTACCATTGGGAGCAGATAGAGTTATGGAGCCGGGGTCTCTGAACTAACAACTTTAAATTGTAATTTGAAAATGCCACTTTTAGAAAGTGGGTATTTTATTGCTTAACCATTCTGAGCCTCTGTCTGGCTGTGGAATACACATCTGGGTCAGGATGACAGTTGGGCTGTTTGTGAATTCACTCTAGACAGCCACATAAAGGGATCTGAGCTGTGCCTTGCATATCCTGATGGGTCTTTCTGAGCTAGAGTGGTGGGAGGAGCTGACAGTTGCACCTGAATAGGGCTGTGCCTGTCCTTACACAAAGCAGTCGCCAATCCCCTGGAGTGTGTCTGGGGCCAAGGCAGGAAAGGCAGGGTCTTGTGCACTACAACGACTTCTCTTTGATGTTTGCCTACTTCAAAGGCAGAAATGGGTTTATGTACTGGACCTCTGACCCCACAGATTTAGAATACTTTTGGAATGATGGCATTCTGTCAAGAAGAAGCACTTGATGCTGTAGAAGGAACTGACACTGTGCCTGTTACTTTGCTGTGCTGGCCTGCTGCTTGCTGCGTCTGTCCTGGGAGTAAAAGAACTGCACTTTGCTTTCTACATCCAGCGTCCAAAGGTTCTCTAATGGCTTGGACTGAGCTTGCCTCTTGTTAAGAAGTCTCAGGGACATCAAAGACTTCATCTGCCAGCACTGGGCTCTCTTGCTGAGAGTCCTGACTTGATAGGTGGTGCCAAATCCTGTTCCTTGGCCCTTGGGAGTGAGTTCTGGTGCAACCAAGAAGAAACCATGTACATTGACTCCAGAGCAACTTTGGAACAGACACACTGTCCAACTCCGCACAGCTGCCTAGACCCAAACCATGGTACCCACTGAGCACAAAGACCGAAACCGATGCCACCTCAATGACACTGTCACTCATGACACCCAACTCCAACTCCACTGTAGCACCTGTGGCTCCATGGTGTGATTGCGACACTGCGCAGTTCACGTCTCGTGTCTTGACCTGCTGGATTCATCGACCCCACCTTGTTGAAAGGAGCCGATGCCTCGCCACTGATGCCGCATTACCTCCCCTGCATTCATAAGGAACCCATGCCTCACCTCTCCTGCCTAGCAGTAAGGAACTGTTGCCTCCCTTCCGCTGGTAGCAGTAAGGAACCAGCACCGCCCTTGCTCCAGTGACACCTCACCTTCCTGACTCTGTGCAAAGTCTTGGTTTCCTCACATCCAGTGCACACTGGATGAATTAAAAAACAGCACAGCTGACACACATTGGTCAAGTGGACACACCTGCAAAGGACACTGTAAAACACATCCCTTCACATACCACAATCCTTTGCATTTCCAGTGCAGAACAGCAGGACAAACCACTCAACAATTTGCCAATTTTTTATCATAAGGCACTTCTTTTTTTCCCCATACCATTTTACACCTTTCACACACATCGTCTATTTTTTCCCCATATTCATTTGTCTTGTTTAGTTAGTCAATGCCACCCCCTTTAATTTCCAGGTAATTTCCGGGCTAAAAACCCACGATTTTCAGAGGATGAGTTGAGAGTCATGGTGGATGAAATCATTAGAGTAGAGCCACAATTGTTTCTAGCCAAGTCCAGCACACTCCTCTCCGTAGGAAAATTTCAATGTGGACAGGATAGTTGACTGAGTGAATGTTGTAGACACCACCATGTGCACAAAGAAGAACATTAGAAAGAGGTGCAACGACCTCAGGGGCAAGGTCCGTTCCCTAGTCTCGAGGCAGCAGCTGGAGGCTAGAAGACTGGCAGTGGCCCTCCTAGTGTCCTGTTAAGACTCTTTCCCTAGGGGGAGAAGATCTTGGCCATCCTGCATCCTCAGGGCTTGACAGGAATACAAGGGGGAGTACAGTCTGGTAAGTCACAACACAAATAATGTCACAAAACTGCAACGTGTCCTGTTCTCTTTTGACAAAATGTGTACACTGCTGTTTCATGCATCGTCTACCTGTGTTCATGGGATGATTTCTGTATTCCCTCACATATATTTGCATGCCAACCTGTCTTTGGAATTGGACATATGCAACAGGGCTACATTTCATGTGGTGCCATAGACAGGAGTGTGTCACCAGTGATTGTTGGCTCACATATATCCTCACCCGTCATTGCATGTCATTTGGGATGTACTACTGCAGTAGCAATGACGGACATGACAGGTAGGACTAGAGTTTTTACGCACAATGTGCATTTCCATGCCATTAATGTGGCATCATGTGGCAAAGTGCACTGCACATGTGAAATGGGAAAGATTTGTTAACTCACTGTTGGCATGCATCATGGAGTGACTTGCTGTTATGTTGGAATCACATGTGCTTGGGTACAACCATTCATCCATGGACATCTGGGTTTGCAGGACCAAAATGGAGACAGTGATGTAGCTTCCCAATGGGCAACATGTTGAGGGCCTTTTAAAAGTACTTGCAAATCTCTGGGCCTCTCCAACATACAAAGGACTAATGACTTCTTCTCATGCAATCAGAATATGTCATCGTAAGGGATGCCTTACAGTAGTGGGGATTTCCCTGTGGCTAGCTGATTCATGTGTTGTGGATTTTAGAGACATGTACCTGACAATTTGCACCTTTTGTCTACAGTGTACATTTCCATGCAAGATATGTAGTATATCTGAGCAACATTAGTACTACATCCAGGACTCCATTAGGACAATTTACAAATGGTGAAGTGTGCATTTTTTATATGTTTCCAGTGTGACATGAGTCTTTCCATGTCACCTTCTTCAGGATACTGTACTGCTGTCAGCAACATGGCAGGATTTAGAGCATCATTTTTTTATTGTGTTATTGTGAATGTGACAAATAGACGTCTGTGTGACCTTGTCTGGGATCTGTGGGAATGAACTTTGCATTGGCCTACTGTTGTATGACAACAGGTAACTGAGGTATGCTCCATGAGGCAAAGCATTGAAGGTGATATGGTCTCCTACTTTTTCAATGTGAATGTGATTGCACAGCTTCACCCATGCAATTGGAGTTGTCAGAGATCCTGATTTTCCTGTGGGCAACTGTTGACAGTTCATGTGAGATGCATGCATACGGTATGGTACATGTAGGAGCCACTTTGATGTAGTTTGTTGCTGGGGCCTACTTGATGTCATGGTAATGTTTGCTAATTACAGCTGTGGTTCAAGTGTGGTCAGGAGCATGTGGTGACCCTTTTCCACTTTGTATTTGCAGCATCATCCCAGGCAAGTGAAGGAGACAAGGCGCAACCAAGTGGGAAAGCATCTGGTCACGGTACCTTAAGTCATGACACCACTGACACCACTGACAGGAGGAACCCAGTGGCCTGGGGGGAGAGGGAAGTACCACAGAGGACACAGACACAGACACAGGATCAACCTTGTCATCTTCAGAGTTTACCTACAGTGACCACTCCCTAGTGGTGGCAGACCCATCAGGACCTGCTCCCATACCTTTCTTGTCCGTCACCTGCAGTTTTTCACCACCCTCCCTGTTGCTCCCTACCAAGTTGGCCATGCCCACTCACCCAAGAGGGTAGGCGTTTTCTTTGCTCCAGGCACCTCAGCCCCAGCCCCTGTTACCCCTGCTGCCCTGAGTGAGAAGGCTATTGATCTTCTGAGGAGTATCTCTGTGGAGCAGACTGCCATTGTGAATGCCATCCAGGGGTTGACAAGCCAACTTCAGCAGACAAATGCTCAATGCTATCCTGGAAGGCATTCATAGTGGCATGTCTGGCCTACAGAGATCTTTTTCAGGCTCTGGCATCCTCACTGATGGCAGCCATCCACCCCCATTCCTCCCTCCCACCACCCTCCTTCCCAATCGAAATTCCCTATTCCCCTACCTGTCTTAAGCCCACATGCACCCACCTCAACACACACAAGCTGCACACATTTACACAACGACCATAAGACACACTAGCATGCAGGCACTCAACATTCACCCACAGACACCACATCAGCCACCATTTTAACAGACCCCTCACCACCCCCACCAACCCACACACCACATCCACCATACCCACAGACCCCACTACAACACATCCACTATATACCCAGACAACAGCTCACAACTTATGGACCCACACACCTCAGACACCATACCCCAGACACCACCACAACACTCACAGACACATCAACCATACCCGCAGAGACCACCCCAACACCCACACACACATCCACCATACCCACAGACACCACCCCAATACCCACATACACATCCACCATACCCACAGACACCACCCCAACAAACACAGACAGATCCACAACATTCGCCATGCCCACAGACACCACCCCAACAAACACACACATATACCACTCTCACATCACCCAGCACCTCCACCTTCCAGCCCCCAAGACACACAAATGCCCACACTCACACACACAGCAGACACCACCCAAATACAAGCTCACCTCACACACCCAAGGCATTTACACCCTCAGACATGCCCACCACTCCCTCACCTCCAAATCCCCCACACCTTCTGATGACCCTACCTGTTTTCCCAAGGAGAGTTTCCTTTTCGAACTTGCCCTTTCCCCTGTTACCTTCAAACCCCCTCCAAAACCCAAGAGACCCCCTCCCAAACCCAAGAGGCCCCCACCCACATCCCAACGCATCCCTTTCACATCTAAGTCCTCCCCTGTCACACCTGCTCCCTGCAAGCACCCACACCCCACCCCCCACAAGAAGAAGCCCACACCTCCAAAGAAAAAGCCCCCAATCCAAACCCACCCATCCCAGATCTGACCACACCACACCCAAGGATGAGCTCTGAGGTGTCTGCCTGCCGACTTGATGCCCCTTCCTGTGGAGGTTCCCTGGCAGTGATTAGAGTCAAGGGTGGGCAAAGTAATGTGCATAGGCTCATATGGACTGGCCAATGGCCTTTTCTCTACAGCATTTGAGAATTCAATAAACCCAAGTTGTTGTTTTGTTGGGTACACATTTGTCCTCTGATTACCATTCTACCTTTATGTTTCTCCTGAGTAACTTATGCTGTATGCCTATAGTTGCATGTGTTTTACCCTGATAGCTGATCCATTTGCTGTTGTTTGAAATATCTGACTTTGTGGGCAGTGCTGGTGTCACCCTGGACAAAGGTACATGTTCATTGTAAGGATGTGTGGGTGTTGATCCATTTAGGGTGTTATGTGTGCTAGGGTAAGTATTTCATCTTGTGTTGGCCAATGTCCGCATGTATGGTGTTAGATTTGTCCCCCTGGTATGGATTGTACATTCATCTCATGTGTTGGAGCTAGAGTTTTGTTTGTCCGCACATAGAGGGTTTTCAATTGTGGTAGCTTCCTTTGCATTTAACTGACCATGTGTCTATTTTGATGTGTGTACTTTACAGCTACTTCATCTACATGTATGCCCATACTGTTGCTGTTGTCTGAGCGTTCTTGACTTGCACTTACACATTTGGCAGATAGGCATGTCACTTGGCTCAAATATTGTTTGTCCCCAGGAGACATGAAGGGCGAGTTCCTATGCAAATGCTGTTTAAGTGAACTGTGCAAAGTGCAATCTGTCCTAGGGCAGCCTCCTTCTCTGAATGCTCCTGATGCCGCCATCCCTATTGTGCCGGTATTGTTTGCATTGTGAGTTTTAGATAGTTGTTTCACAAACTATTGTGCATCCCATTGACCTTCCATTGTGCTGCAATGTGGGTGCTGTGTGGGTCCATCGATGAGCAGCACCTGCAGCAGGACGTGTGTGAGGGGCTCCATGGTGGCACAGGACATGTAACACTGCCTACAGGTGAGTAGCTTGCTTTATGCTCTCCATTTCCACCTACTGGGATGTGGTGGTTGGACTGGCACGGTCACGTTGGCGGTAGGCAACATCATAACGCTTCCATCGGAAAAACTCACTCCGTCAGCCTCTTTGGCCTGCCTCGACATCGCAGTGACCTGCACTGCCTGGTGGTGCCAGCAGGACAGCTTTCCTCAATGATACCGCCAGCATCGTAACACGGTGTTCTGACCGCCACCACCGCCTTGGTGGTTCACGGACCGCCAAACTCGCAGTGAGGCCCTTAATCTTTGAAAATTCGTACCTTTGCTTGTGTATGTTGGATTGTTTGTTGTTTTGGTCTTGTTTAACTCAGATAAATATTTTTTATTTTTCTAAACTGGTGTGGAGTACTTTTGTGGTGTTTTCACTGTGTTGCACATTGCCTCTGAGATAAGCCTGACTGCTCGTGCCAAGCTACCACGGCAGTGAGCACGGGCTATCTTAGCTGTGTGACTCCCTTATCCTGACTAGAGTGAGGGTCCCTACTTGGAAAGGGTGCCACCCACTGCCAACTAGAGACCCCATTTCTAACACCTCCCTTTAACTCTACGCGCACATTAAAAAATCATGTTATGTACAAAAAGACTACCTATGTGATAAAGTACTATGTGACAAATGAAGAAATACTTAACTGCATTGTAAACTGATGCATGTAAAAGATGCAAGGTAAAGGCTGGTTCCTTGTTTTATATTCTGTTAAATGTGTGGTATATTAATTTTAGCTAATTCCTTTTTGTCCATATCATACCCTTTAAGAATATTTAATATTGATTTCAATATGTAATATTCATTTAAAAGCAAATCAACATAAGTTCAGAGCAAGGCATATTCATTTAAACAGCGCTCAGAATCATTTAAACATGGCTCATGTACATTTCGATATGTGTTTAATTCATTTCACAGCATGCTACATTTATCTCACAGGTTCATATTCATTTCAAAAAGTGACATATTCATGATATAGAATGTCATATTAATTTTGATGTGGGCCACGTTAATTTCACCAGGTGTCATATTCATTTTAAAGTGGCTCATATTCATCTTAACGTGTGTCATATTCCTTTCAATGAATGTCATTCATTTAAATGGATGTCATATTCACCTTAACATCTATCATAACAATTTTAACAAGGGTCATATCCATTCAACATAGGTCATATTCATTTCAATATATGCAATATTTATTTTGCTGTGTATCATAACCGTTTCAAAGAATAACATATTCATTTTGACAAGTTTCATTTTAATTTCAGCATTAGTCATTCAGTTTAACCCCTTCTGTGCCGCAGACGTAGTGGTTACGTCCTGCGGCACAGTGCTGCTGTGCCGAGGACGTAACCACTACGTCCTCAGCACACAGCCCAGAGGGAGCGCTCTCGCTCCCTCTGTGTGCTTCCCCCCACCCCCCCAAAGTCAGGGATGGAAGGTGAAGCCCTTCCCCTTCCACCCCCGACCCCCCCACCCCCCCATAATGACGTCAGCGCGCGATCGCGCGCTGGCTTCATTATGGGGATTTCGCCGCACAGGAAGACATTTGCTTCCTGTGCGGCGAACGGAGAAGAGGTGAGTTCCTCTTCCCGGTGGGTGGGGGGTTTGGGCTAAAGAGGCACCGGGGGAAAGGAAAGGCTTTTCCTTTCCCCCGGTGTCTCTTTGAGCATTCCTGCTGCCCGATCGCATTGCGATCGGGCAGCAGGAATGCCCACTAGACACCAGGGATTTTTTTTTTTTGTTGTTCTTCACTGTTTCTTGTTTGCGGGGAGCGGCCCCTTGGGCAAGGGTCGCTCCCCTTGTGGGGCAATTAGTTACGGCCATTTCTGCCCCCCTTGGGGGCAGATTGGCCTACTTTTTAGGCGGATCTGCCCCCAAGGGGGGCAGAAACCACTGGATCACCAGGGATTTATATTTTCTGTGCATTTATGTTGGGGGGGGGTGCCCCCTTGGGCAAGGGGCGCCCCCCCCAAGGGGGCAGAGAACTGTTGGCCTTTTCTGCCCCCCTTGGGGGCAGATCGGCCTATTTTTTTTAGGTCCATCTGCCCCCAAGGGGGCAGAAGCCACTTAGGCACCAGGGATTGTGTGTGTAGTGAATGGGGGGGCGCCCCCTTGGGCAAGGGTCGCTCCCCTGTGGGGGGCATGTCCTTTAGGGCCATTTCTGCCCCCCTTTAGGGCAGATTGGCTACTTTTTAGCCAGATCTGCCCCCAAGGGGGGCAGAAAACACTAGATCACCAGGGTTTTTTATTTTTATGTGTATTTATGTGGGGGGGTGCCCCCTTGGGCAAGGGGCGCCCCCCCCAAGGGGGCAGAGAACTGTTGGCCTTTTCTGCCCCCCTTGGGGGCAAATCGGCCTATTTTTTTTAGGTCCATCTGCCCCCAAGGGGGGCAGAAGCCACTTAGGCACCAGGGATTGTGTGTGTAGTGGATGGGGGGGCGCCCCCTTGGGCAAGGGTCGCTCCCCTTTGGGGGGCATGTCTTTTAGGGCCATTTCTGCCCCCCTTGAGGGCAGATCAGCCTATTATTTTTAGGCTGATCTGCCCCCAAGGGGGGCAGAAACCACTAGAACGCCAGGGATGTTTTTTTATGTGTTTATTTTTGTGGGGGGGCGTCCCCTTGGGCACGGGGCGCCCCCCCAAGGGGGACATTGACCTGTTGGCCATTTCTGCCCCCCCTGGGGGCAGATGGGCCTATTTTTCTAGACCCACCTGCCCCCAAGGGGGGCAGAAGCCACGTAGACACCAGGGATAGTGTGTGTGTGTGTGTTAGTGGATGGGGGGGGGCTTGGGCAAGAGTCGCCCCCCACTTTGGGGGCACATGTACCCAGGCCATTTCTGCACCCCTTGGAGACAGATCAGCCTATTATTTTTAGGCTGATCTGCCCCCAAGGGGGGCAGAAACCACTAGAACGCCAGGGATTTTTTTTTATGTGTTTATTTTTGTGGGGGGGCGTCCCCTTGGGCACGGGGCGCCCCCCCAAGGGGGGCATTGACCTGTTGGCCATTTCTGCCCCCCCTGGGGGCAGATGGGCCTATTTTTCTAGACCCACCTGCCCCCAAGGGGGGCAGAAGCCACGTAGACACCAGGGATAGTGTGTGTGTGTGTGTGTGTTAGTGGATGGGGGGGGCTTGGGCAAGGGTCGCCCCCCACTTTGGGGGCACATGTACCCAGGCCATTTCTGCACCCCTTGGAGACAGATCAGCCTATTATTTTTAGGCTGATCTGCCCCCAAGGGGGGCAGAAACTACTAGAACGCCAGGGATTTTTTTTTATTTGTTTATTTTTGTGGGGGGGCGTCCCCTTGGTCACGGGGCGCCCCCCCAAGGGGGGCATTGACCTGTTGGCCATTTCTACACCCCCTGGGGGCAGATGGGCCTATTTTCTTAGGGCCACCTGCCCCCAAGGGGGCAGAAGCCACTTAGGCACCAGGGATAGTGTTGTGTGTGTTTTTTTTGTTTTTTTTTGTTTGAGGGCTGTCCCCTTTGGCAAGGGTCGCTCTCCATGGGGACACAGTACTAAAGGTATTTTTTGGCTTCCTTGGGGCAGACAGGCCTATTTTTTTAGTAGGCCCATCTGCCCCTATGGCAGAATCCACTTAGGCACCAATTTCTAAAATGTTTGATGGTGGGGTGTTTGTCAACTGAAGAAGTCTTTGCATTTGTGATAAAAAATGTTTTCCTCCCTTTTGTTCTAGTTCAAAGCTTTTGCTTTATTTGCTGTGGCTCCTTGCGGTTTTGGCGGTGGTTGACCTGCAGTTTGCACAGTTGCATGTTTTAGGTAAGTAAAAACAATTTACTCCAAAGGAGTATTGTTGCCATTCATGAATGACATGTTTGTAGGGGGTGTACTAAATGCAGGATTGTGTGTGAAATTGTCCTTAGGTTTGTGCACAATGATATTTGTTTTGTCTTATTTCTAATTTGCCTTTCTTTCTTTCTTTTTAGTGGGATATCATTGGTGATTGCTGTGTAGTTGCTGGTGAATCAAGCTTTTTCAGGCAAGTGAGCGGTATAGTTTTTGAGTTTGTAACTCTTACTAACAAAGCTACACTTTGTTACTTGTCTTACACAGTGCTGGTTGTTGGTGGTGAATTTGTCCAGTTAATTTTAGCAGGAGAGATCATGGCTAGCCGCAGGATGACCGCTCAGCAGGTGGTTGGTATGCTTTTTGAGTCACAGTCTGATCATGACTATGAGACGGACTCTGCATCTGAGGCAGAGGAGGAAGTCAGAGATTCTGGCAGTGATGTTTCTGTTGGAGGGGAATCTTCTGATGATGAAGCCACACTCAGTGCAGATGAAGGTTCTGTTTTAGAGGAGGACATTGATGTGCCAATAGTGCAGCAACCTGGGGCTGAAAGGTTTCCCGTTAGAAGACCTGATGTCTGGGTTGCCCCAAACATGGAGCAGCCAGAGTTGCCTGCCTTTACTGGTCTCCCGGGGTGTAACGCCAATACAGAGAACTTTATGCCTATCAATTTCTTTGAGTTATTCATGGATGATGTATTTTTGGAAGGGATTGTTGAGCAGACTAATTTGTATGCGGAGCAGCATTTGAGGGACAACGCTGCTAGACTTAGGCCACACTCTAGAGCTGCCCAGTGGATTCCCACAAATTTGGAGGAGATAAAAAAGTTTTTGGGTTTGACTTTTTTGATGGGGTTGATAAGGAAGCCGTCACTGGCTTCTTATTGGTCTACTAGTCCCTTGATGGCAACAGCTATATTTCCAGCTACCATGAGTCGTAATCGGTATTTGCTTCTTCTTAGGATGCTGCATTTTGTTGACAATGCATTAGCCTTGCCACAAGATCACCCAGATTCTGACCGTCTTTTTAAGATTAGGCCTGTCCTTGATCATTTTGTAGATCGGTTTTCGGAGGTCTATGTTCCAGGCAAAGAGATAAGTGTGGACGAGTCTTTGGTCCTCTTCAAGGGTCGTTTGGTTTTTAGGCAGTACATTCCTAGCAAAAGGGCACGATATGGAATTTTATTGTATATGCTGTCTGAAAGTAGGACAGGATATGTGTATAGTTTCTGTGTGTACACTGGTAGGGATTCCAATATTGACCCCCCTGGTTGTCCTCCCACTTTTGGAGTTACTGAGAAAATTGTGTGGGATCTTGGTAGACGACTGTTCAACAAAGGTCACCATTTGTTTGTAGATAACTTCTACACTGGTGTGCAGTTGTTCAAGGAATTGTTTAGAGTGGACACAGTTGCTTGTGGCACAATCCGTTCTAACCGGAAAGGCTATCCAAGGGAGCTTGTCTGTAAAAAACTTGAGAGGGGACAGTGCTGTGCCTTGCGAAACGAGGAGCTGCTAGCTTTGAAATTTTCAGACAAGAGGGATGTCTACATGCTAAGTACCATCCATGATGAGAGTACTTCCCCTGTGACTGTTTGGGGCCAGGTTGCTGAAGTGCGCAAACCTGTGTGCATTTTAGATTATAATAAGCACATGGGAGGTGTAGATAGAGTTGACCAGAGGTTGGAACCTTATACTGCTATTCGTAAGTCTTATGTTTGGTATAAGAAGTTAGCACTTCACCTCTTCCACTTAGCAACCTTCAATGCTTTTATTGTGTTTAGGGATAGGTCTCCAGACTCAAAGATGACATTTGTGAAATTTCAGGAGTCAGTGATAGAGAGCCTTATTGTGGTGGAACAGGCCAGAGTTCCTAGAGAAGCAGTGGTGGAGGATGTGGCTAGATTGAAAGATCGCCACTTTGCTGAGCACATTCCTCCCACACCCAAAAAAGACTTTCCAGCTAAGAAATGTAGAGTGTGTTTTCGAAGAGGTATCCGGAGGGAGTCTCGAATGTACTGCCCAGATTGTCCTTCAAAGCCTGGGCTGTGTGTCGGTGCTTGTTTTAAGAATTACACACCCAGAAGAATTTCTGGGAACAACCATGAGTGTAAACTCATGTCTGTTTTGTATTTTCATGTGTTTAGTTTCATGGTTAGCATTTCTGTCATGTTCTTCGTTAGAGCTTTTGTGTTTGTTGTTTTGTAATTCTTTCTACTTAGTTAGGGGTTCCTCTGTTTAAAAAAATAAATAAAATATGATGCCATTGTGTGTGGAGTGGGGCTTGGCTGAGACTGTACATATTGACTTGATGTTGGCTACTGCAACACACTGCCAGCCAAACACCAGTCCACACACTCCCATCAGCTGGTGTGATTGTTGTATCAGGCATGTGGGCGTATGTAAGTGATGGGCCCTTGAGTGGCGCTGTCTGTCGATGTGAGTGTTGTAATGTGCTGGGCCCGTGGCTGGCGGTGTGAATGGCCTTGTGTGTGTCATGTATGAAAGTTGTGTGAATGGACTGTAAAGCGGTTGGTGCCTTGTCGCGGCTTTACAGCTCACGAGCTGTGAGTCATTGGTTCAGTTTTTTGCCTTTCAGTTACTAACAGTGCTTTTCATTTTTGTGAAAGCTCTTGTTAGTAAAATTTGATCCACTGAACCATCACTCACCCTCGTGCCAAATCCAACCAGTATGTGTGGTAAAAATGACCAAACCTGCTCCGCTGTAATCAGGCGTCGCAGCACACCTATGACACGCTAGGTGCCTCAGGTGGGACCCCGATGATGAAGCATGCCACCAACTTGGTTGGTGGGTGAGGGGTCTTTTTCACATAACCTAAGTGTGTTTCTTTTCAAAATGTTAGTGTTTGGCACATCACGGACGTATGTGGGCACATCAAAACGATATATTACAAAACTACTTGTGTTTGGGGGGGGAGAGGGCACCTATGTTTTTAGTCCTGTGTGCGGCCTTCATCTAGGGAAACCTACCAAACCCAGACATTTTTTAAAACTAGACACCCCAAGGAGTCCAGGGAGGAGTGGCTTGCGTGGATCCCCCAACATTTTCTTACCCAGACTCCTCTGTAAACCTCAAAATGTGCTTAAAAAAAGCATATTTTCCTGACTTTTCTTCGTACGATCACCACTCCAGCACAAAATTCCTACTCCCCAGTGTTCCCCTCAGTCTACCAAATAAAATGACACCTCACGTATGTGGGTCCCCAAAGCAGAGTCAGTCTAAAGATGTATAAAAGAATATGTCCTTATAAACTCGCAGTACTATCCCCTGTATCTCTACAAGTTTTGGGCCTTATTCTTTTGGAGGCACCTGGCCCACCCACACAAGTGAGGTATCATTTTTATCGGGAGACTTGGGGGAACGCTGGGTGGAAGGAAATTTGTGGCTCCACTCAGATTCCAGAACTTTCTGTCACCGAAATGTGTGAAAAATGCGTTTTTTTTAGCCACAATTTGAGGTTTGGAAAGGATTCTGGGTAACAGAACCTGGTCAGAGCCCCTCAAGTCACCCCATCTTGGATTCCCCTAGGTCTCTAGTTTTCAGAAATGCACAGGTTTGGTAGGTTTCCCTAGGTGCTGGCTGAGCTACAGGCCAAAAACTACAGGTAGGCACTGTTTTCAATGAAAAAATGTGATGTGTCCACGCTGCGCTTTGGGGCGTTTCCTGTCGCGGGCGCTAGTGAGGTATCATTTTTATCGGGAGACGTGGGGGAACGCTGGGTGGAAGGAAATTTGTGGCCCCTCTCAGATTCCAGAACTTTCTGCCACAGAAATGTGAGGAACATGTGTTTTTTTAGCCAAATTTTGAGGTTTGCAAAGGATTCTGGGTAACAGAACCTGGTCCGAGCCACACAAATCACCCCATCTTGGATTCCCCTAGGTCTCTAGTTTTCAGAAATGCACAGGTTTGGTAGGTTTCCCTAGGTGGCGGCTGAGCTAGAGGCCAAAATCTACAGGTAGGCACTTTGCTAAAAACAGGTCTATTTTCTGTGATGTGTCCACGTTGCGCTTTGGGGCGTTTCCTGTCGCGGGCGCTAGGCCTACCCACACAAGTGAGGTATCATTTTTATCGGGAGACGTGGGGGAACGCTGGGTGGAAGGACATTTGTGGCTCCTCTCAGATTCCAGAACTTTCTGCCACAGAAATGTGAGGAACATGTGTTTTTTTAGCCAAATTTTGAGGTTTGGAAAGGATTCTGGGTAACAGAACCTGGTCCGAGCCCCGCCAGTCACCCCTCCTTGGATTCCCCTAGGTCTCTAGTTTTCAGAAATGTACAGGTTTGGTAGGTTTTCCCTAGGTGCCGGCTGAGCTAGAGGCCAAAATCTACAGGTAGTCACTTCGCAAAAAACACCTCTGTTTTCTTCCAAAATTTTGGTGGTCTCCACGTTGCGCTTTGGGGCGTTTCCTGTCGCGGGCGCTAGGCCTACCCACGCAAGTGAGGTATCATTCTTATCGGGAGACTTGGGGGAACGCTGGGTGGAAGGAAATTTGTGGCTCCTCCCAGATTCCAGAACTTTCTGCCACAGAAATGTGAGGAACATGTGTTTTTTTTAGCCAATTTTTGAGCTTTGCAAAGGATTCTGGGTAACAGAACCTGGTCCGAGCCCCGCCAGTAACCCCTCCTTGGATTCCCCTAGGTCTCTAGGTTTCAGAAATGTACAGGTTTGGTAGGTTTCCCTAGGTGCCGGCTGAGCTAGAGGCCAAAATCTACAGGTAGTCACTTCGCAAAAAACACCTCTGTTTTCTTCCAAAATTTTGGTGGTGTCCACGTTGCGCTTTGGGGCGTTTCCTGTCGCAGGCGCTAGGCCTACCCACGCCAGTGAGGTATCATTTTTATCGGGAGACTTGGGGGAACGCTGGGTGGAAGGAAATTTGTGGCTCCTCCCAGATTCCAGAACTTTCTGCCACAGAAATGTGAGGAACATGTGTTTTTTTTAGCCAATTTTTGAGCTTTGCAAAGGATTCTGGGTAACAGAACCTGGTCCGAGCCCCGCCAGTCACCCCTCCTTGGATTCCCCTAGGTCTCTAGTGTTCAGAAATGTACAGGTTTGGTAGGTTTCACTAGGTGCCGGCTGAGCTAGAGGCCAAAATCTACAGGTAGTCACTTCGCAAAAAACACCTCTGTTTTCTTCCAAAATTTTGGTGGTCTCCACGTTGCGCTTTGGGGCGTTTCCTGTCGCGGGCGCTAGGCCTACCCACGCAAGTGAGGTATCATTTTTATCGGGAGACTTGGGGGAACGCTGGGTGGAAGGAAATTTGTGGCTCCTCCCAGATTCCAGAACTTTCTGCCACAGAAATGTGAGGAACATGTGTTTTTTTTAGCCAATTTTTGAGCTTTGCAAAGGATTCTGGGTAACAGAACCTGGTCCGAGCCCCGCCAGTCACCCCTCCTTGGATTCCCCTAGGTCTCTAGTTTTCAGAAATGTACAGGTTTGGTAGGTTTCCCTAGGTGCCGGCTGAGCTAGAGGCCAAAATCTACAGGTAGTCACTTCGCAAAAAACACCTCTGTTTTCTTCCAAAATTTTGGTGGTGTCCACGTTGCGCTTTGGGGCGTTTCCTGTCGCGGGCGCTAGGCCTACCCACGCAAGTGAGGTATCATTTTTATCGGGAGACTTGGGGGAACGCTGGGTGCAAGGAAATTTGTGGCTCCTCTCAGATTCCAGAACTTTCTGCCACAGAAATGTGAGGAACATGTGTTTTTTTAGCCAAATTTTGATGTTTGCAAAGGATTCTGGGTAACAGAACCTGGTCCGAGCCACACAAATCACCCCATCTTGGATTCCCCTAGGTCTCTAGTTTTCAGAAATGCACAGGTTTGGTAGGTTTCCCTAGGTGGCGGCTGAGCTAGAGGCCAAAATCTACAGGTAGGCACTTTGCTAAAAACAGGTCTGTTTTCTGTGATGTGTCCACGTTGCGCTTTGGGGCGTTTCCTGTCGCGGGCGCTAGGCCTACCCACACAAGTGAGGTATCATTTTTATCGGGAGACGTGGGGGAACGCTGGGTGGAAGGAAATTTGTGGCTCCTCTCAGATTCCAGAACTTTCTGCCACAGAAATATGAGGAACATGTGTTTTTTTAGCCAAATTTTGAGGTTTGCAAAGGATTCTGGGTAACAGAACCTGGTCCGATCCACACAAATCCCCCCATCTTGGATTCCCCTAGGTCTCTAGTTTTCAGAAATGCACAGGTTTGGTAGGTTTCCCTAGGTGGCGGCTGAGCTAGAGGCCAAAATCTACAGGTAGGCACTTTGCTAAAAACAGGTCTGTTTTCTGTGATGTGTCCACGTTGCGCTTTGGGGCGTTTCCTGTCGCGGGCGCTAGGCCTACCCACACAAGTGAGGTATCATTTTTATCGGGAGACGGGTAACAGAACCTGGTCCGAGCCACACAAATCACCCCATCTTGGATTCCCCTAGGTCTCTAGTTTTCAGAAATGCACAGGTTTGGTAGGTTTCCCTAGGTGGCGGCTGAGCTAGAGGCCAAAATCTACAGGTAGGCACTTTGCTAAAAACAGGTCTGTTTTCTGTGATGTGTCCACGTTGCGCTTTGGGGCGTTTCCTGTCGCGGGCGCTAGGCCTACCCACACAAGTGAGGTATCATTTTTATCGGGAGACGTGGGGGAACGCTGGGTGGAAGGAAATTTGTGGCTCATCTCAGATTTCAGAACTTTCTGCCACAGAAATGTGAGGAACATGTGTTTTTTTAGCCAAATTTTGAGGTTTGCAAAGGATTCTGGGTAACAGAACCTGGTCCGAGCCACACAAATCACCCAATCTTGGATTCCCCTAGGTCTCTAGTTTTCAGAAATGCACAGGTTTGGTAGGTTTCCCTAGGTGGCGGCTGAGCTAGAGGCCAAAATCTACAGGTAGGCACTTTGCTAAAAACAGGTCTGTTTTCTGTGATGTGTCCACATTGCGCTTTGGGGCGTTTCCTGTCGCGGGCGCTAGGCCTACCCACACAAGTGAGGTATCATTTTTATCGGGAGACGTGGGGCAACGCTGGGTGGAAGGAGATTTGTGGCTCCTCTCAGATTCCAGAACTTTCTGCCACAGAAATGTGAGGAACATGTGTTTTTTTAGCCAATTTTGAGGTTTGCAAAGGATTCTGGGTAACAGAACCTGGTCCGAGCCACACAAATCACCCCATCTTGGATTCCCCTAGGTCTCTAGTTTTCAGAAATGCACAGGTTTAGTAGGTTTCCCTAGGTGGCGGCTGAGCTAGAGGCCAAAATCTACAGGTAGGCACTTTGCTAAAAACAGGTCTGTTTTCTGTGATGTGTCCACGTTGCGCTTTGGGGCGTTTCCTGTAGCGGGCGCTAGGCCTACCCACACAAGTGAGGTATCATTTTTATCGGGAGACGTGGGGGAACGCTGGGTGGAAGGAAATTTGTGGCTCCTCTCAGATTCCAGAACTTTCTGCCACAGAAATGTGAGGAACATGTGTTTTTTTAGCCAAATTTTGAGGTTTGCAAAGGATTCTGGGTAACAGAACCTGGTCTGAGCCACACAAATCACCCCATGTTGGATTCCCCTAGGTCTCTAGTTTTCAGAAATGCACAGGTTTGGTAGGTTTCCCCAGGTGGCGGCTGAGCTAGAGGCCAAAATCTACAGGTAGGCACTTTGCTAAAAACAGGTCTGTTTTCTGTGATGTGTCCACATTGCGCTTTGGGGCGTTTCCTGTCGCGGGCGCTAGGCCTACCCACACAAGTGAGGTATCATTTTTATCGGGAGACGTGGGGGAACGCTGGGTGGAAGGAAATTTGTGGCTCCTCTCAGATTCCAGAACTTTCTGCCACAGAAATGTGAGGAACATGTGTTTTCTTAGCCAAATTTTGAGGTTTGCAAAGGATTCTGGGTAACAGAACCTGGTCCGAGCCACACAAATCACCCCATCTTGGATTCCCCTAGGTCTCTAGTTTTCAGAAATGCACAGGTTTGGTAGGTTTCCCTAGGTGGCGGCTGAGCTAGAGGCCAAAATCTACAGGTAGGCACTTTGCTAAAAACAGGTCTGTTTTCTGTGGTGTCCACGTTGCGCTTTGGGGCGTTTCCAGTCGCGGGCGCTAGGCCTACCCACACAAGTGAGGTATCATTTTTATCGGGAGACTTGGGGGAACATAGAATAGCAAAACAAGTGTTATTGCCCCTTGTCTTTCTCTACATTTTTCCCTTCCAAATGTAAGACAGTGTGTAAAAAAAACGTCTATTTGAGAAATGCCCTGTAATTCACATGCTAGTATGGGCACCCCGGAATTCAGAGATGTGCAAATAACCACTGCTTCTCAACACCTTATCTTGTGCCCATTTTGGAAATACAAAGGTTTTCTTGATAGCTATTTTTTACTCTTTATATTTCAGCAAATTAATTGCTGTATACCCGGCATAGAATGAAAACCCACTGCAGGGTGCAGGTCATTTATTGGCTCTGGGTACCTAGAGTTCTTGATGAACCTACAAGCCCTATATATCCCCGCAACCAGAAGAGTCCAGCAGACGTAACGGTATATTGCTTTCGAAAATCTGACATTGCAGGAAAAAGTTACAGAGTAAAACTTAGAGAAAAATTGATGTTTTTTTCACCTCAATTTTAATATTTTTGTTTTTCAGTTGTTATTTTCTGTAGGAAACCCTTGTAGGATCTACACAAATTACCCCTTGCTGAATTCAGAATTTTGTCTACTTTTCAGAAATGTTGCGGTTTATGGGATCCAGCATTGGTTTCATGCCCATTTCTGTCACTGACTGGAAGGAGGCTGAAAGCACAAAAAATCGTAAAAATGGGGTATGTCCCAGTAAAATGCCAAAATTGGGTTGAAAAATTGGGTTTTCTGATTCAAGTCTGCCTGTTGCTGAAAGCTGGGAAGCTGGTGATTTTATCACCGCAAACCCTTTGTTGATGCCCTTTTCAGGGAAAAAAACACAAGCCTTCTTCTGCAGCCCATTTTTCAATTTTTTTAAAAAAAAATGAAATTTTCACTGTTTTTTTGGCTAATTTCTTGGCCTCCTTCTGGGGAACCCACAAAGTCTGGGTACCTCTAGAATCCCTAGGATGTTGGAAAAAAAGGACGCAAATTTGGCATGGGTAGCTTACATGAACAAAAAGTTATGAGGGCCTAAGCGCGAACTGCTCCAAATAGCCAAAAAAAGGCTCGGCACAGGAGGGGGAAAAGGCCTGGCAGCGAAGGGGTTAAGACATGTTGAATTAATTTCAGTGAAGCTCATATTCGTTTCAATGCATGTCATATTCATCTTAGCATGTGTCATATTCCTTTCAATGGTTGCCTCATTCATATGAACACATCTTAATTTTAACATGAATCATATCCATTGCAACACATATCATAATCATGCCAATGTATATCATATTACTTTCAATGCAAGCTGTATTCATTGTGATAAATGTAAAGTTCATTTTACCGCTACTTGTCTTAATTTTAAAACATGTCAAATTTATTTCAATAAAAGTCATATTAATTTAAACTTATTCATTTTAACTTGTGTTATATTCATTTTGATCAATGTTATATTTCAATGGATGTCATATTCATATTTACACTTGTAATATTAATTTTAAGATGCAACTTATCAATTTTAACATATATCATTTTAATTTGAATATGTGTCATATTAATTTCAAGGCGTGCCATATTCATTTTAACTAATGTTATGAGAATTTCAGCTTTGGTTATACTCATTTGACGGCATGTCAATGTCAATTCAGTGGGTTGCATTAATTTCAACACAAGCCATATTCTTTTTCAATCATCTCCTACTCGTTTCTATATGTCTCATATTCATCGCCATCTGGGTAGTATTCATTTTAACGCAATTCAAATTCATTGCAACATATTTAATGTTCATTTCAGTGTACGTTATATTATTTTCAATGTGCATTATTGTATTTTCAAAATATAATATATTAATTTCAGTACCTTACATTCATTTCAATCTGTCATTAATTTCAATGTATGTCATATTCCTCTTGCATATGTCAATCATTTCAAGAAATGTCCCATTCTAATGAATGAATATTGTATTTGTTTAATTGATTGCTTTATTATTTACAGTGAGGGCCAACAATGATTTCAGTATGATTTATATATATTTCAGTATATTTATTATTAAGTTTGGTGTGAATGTTATTCATACTAAGCATATTCACTCTGCTAGGTTTCATATTTGTTTTGGTTCAACTCAGATTCACTCTGCTAGGTATCATAATTATTTTGCCACATAGTACATTCATTCTGGTGTGTGTCATTAATTTTGCAGCAAGCTATGCATTTCAAGAGGTGTCCTATATTGGAAGCTGTAATTTTGACATGAACGGCTTCCCATATGAAAGCCCACTCCAAGAAAATAAGGGGCTTATTTAGAGATTGTCGGAAAAGGTACTCCGCCACAGCTTGCACTCGACAGGTGAACCGTCATGTTGCTTCTGGTGGAGCACTGGCCTCATCAGCGTAGATCTTAAACGAACAGCCCAAATGCCTTGGCCATAAATCTAAGGGGCAGATTTATTGGAAAGTGGCACAATGCGGTGCTGCGCCAAAATTGACAGCGCTGCGTCACTTTAAAAACACAGGGATGCGCCGTCTTTAATTGAATACGGCGCACCCCTGCGTTTCCTTCTGCACTGGCGCTAAATTTAGCTGCCAGTGCCAACACAGGCACCATTGTGCAAGGATTTCTGTGTTGAGGTTTGTGATTGTTTATGTGCGGGAAGGTGTCCCTTCCTGCACATAAACAATCACTAATGGCGCTTTGGCACTTCTGTGTGTGCTGCACAGTGTAGCACACACAGAAGTGCCAAAGCGTAATTTTAAAATTATTGTTTATGTGCAGGAAGGGACACCTTCCCACACATAAACAATTGTTTCTGGCATTTTGCTTTGTCTAGTTGTGCTGCGGAATGCAGCACGACTAGAAAAAGCAAAAAACAAGGAGGAAAAAAAGCATTCCTCCTCATAGAGCCCTGCTAACGCCACCCCGGGGGTGGCGTTTGATTTTGGCTCTGCCTCAGGTTTACGTGATTTCATAAATCTGAGGCAGCATCAAAATGCAATGGGTGTTGCTGTAGCACGCCCACAGCAACTCCTATTGCACGCCCCTTCCACGCACAGTGCTGTGTAGGAATGGGCCGTATTTACAAGGTGGCTTTAAGCCACAAAAAGTGTCCTAACGCCACCTTGTAAATACGGCGCTGTGCTTAGCATCATGGAAGCGTCACAAAAAGTGACGCTCCTGTGGCGCTAGGGCCGTATAAATACAGCCCTAAGTACCTTAGATTCTCTGGCCTATTTAGGGCAGTTGTTCTGACTAAGTTTTCCTGTTCGGTAATGCCAGTAAAAGCCTGGCAGTCCTGAGCAGAAAAAACATAACCTCACACTGGGATGAAAGGTCAGTACCAGTATTATTATTTTTTATTTAGAAACCAAAACCTTTTGTCCCTTGATCCCTGTGCCGCTGGATTCAAGCTAGCCTGGTTAATGACGAGGGATACCCCGAAACTGGTCCCAGAATGCTTGTTTCCAGTCCAGGGAGGGCCTGTCTTGGCAGTTTGGGCTGGACTGTTCCCATTGGGGAGCAGAATCAAAACTGATTTGCATATGGCGGGGTCCAAACTGGGGTGACGTAGCGAGTAATAACATTGGATAATCCCCGATCTAAGATTGGGAGTGAGTGTTTGAAAAGTTTCAACACTCCATCCATTGTTTTATTTTGTGATTTCAGTATGTGTGCCCTAAGTGGCTAGGGTACTTGCCTTGACCACTACATCACTGAATTCAAGGTAGCCTGGCTGATGAGGGGTGATAACCTGAAACTGGTCCCAGAATCCTTGTTTCCATTCCAGGGGGGACCTAGCTTGGCAATTCGGGCTGAACTGTTCCCATTGGAAACAGGGTCAAGACTGATTTGCAGATGGTGGGGTCCAAACTGGGGTGATGTGGCAAACAAAATAACAATGGATTAAACCCAAATCTGTGGCTGGGGGTGAGTGTTTGAAAAGTTTCAACACTCCATCCATCACTTTATTTTGTGATGTTGTGGTGGACATAATACCAAGGCCCCTTTTATTTTGTGATGTTGTGGTGGACATAAGACCAAGGCCCCTTAGAAGTACAGAGACAGTCCTTCTTCTCTTACTGTTATATTCTCCCCCCAACATGTTTCTCACAACAAAGTGATAGATAGCAGAGGGAGGACGTCACTCCCTCTTTTACACCTTTGTTGTGGAAACTCCCTGACAAAAGAAAACCCATTTTCCTCACATTCCTGTGATGTAAAGTTCTGAAATCTGTGGAGAGCCACAAACGTCTGTCCACCTGGCATTCCCGAAAGTCTCCTGATAAGAATGGTACCTCATTTGTGTGGTTAGGCCTAGTGCCTGCGACAGGAAACGGCCCAAAACACAACATGGACGCATTACATTTTTCAACTGAAAACTGACTCTTTTTTCCAATGTGAGTAGCTGCAGAATTTGGATCCTAGCTCAGCCAGCACTTAGGGAAACCTAGTCAACCAATATCCAGGGTGGACTGATTTGGGTGGCTCCCACCAGGGTTTTTGACCCAGAATCCCTTGCAAACCTAAAACTTTGACTAAAAAAACTGATTTTTCTCACGTTTCTGTGATGAAAAGTTCTGGAATCTGCAGGGAGTCACAAACTTCCTTCCACCCGGCATTCCCCTATGCCTCCGATATAAACAGTACCTACCTTTCGTGGGTAGGCCTTGTTCTGCAACAGAACGGCCCAAAACGCAACATGGACGCATCACATTTCTCCACTCAAAACTGATGATTTCTCTGCAAAGAAGATAGCTGTAGATTTTGGACCTTAGCTCTGCTGACACCTAAGGAAAATTTTCAAACCTGTGCATTTTTTAATACTAGACACCTAGGGGTATCCAGAGTGGGCTGATTTGCATGGCTCTCACCAGGTCAGTCCCTTGCTGACTTCAAACCTTGACTAAAAACACATTTTCCTCACATTTCTGTGATGGAGAATTTCTAGAATCTGTGGGGAGTTACAAACTTCCATCCACCTTGCATTCCTCCAAGTCTCCCGATAAAAATTGTACCTCATTTGTGTGGCAAAGCCTAGTGTCTGTGACAGGAAATGGCCCTAAACACAGCATGAAAATTTCACATACTTCCACCAAAAACGGACCCTTTTTTCCAATGTGGGTAGCTGTAGATTTTGGACCCTAGCTCAGTCAATACCTAGGGAAACCTAGCAAACCTGTACATTTTTTAAAACTAGACGTATCCAGGGTGGGCTGACTTGCTTTACTCTCACTGTTTTCTTTTAACCAGAATCCCTTAGAAACCTCAAACTGTGACCAAAAAACATTTCTGTGATGGAAATGTCTGGAATATGTGGGAAGCCACAAACGTCCACCCACCCAGCATTACCCCAAGTCTAAAAGGTACCTCTCTTATGAGCCTAGGCCAAATGCCTGAGACAGAAACAGATGAAATCATGGTCAACGAGAGTCCCCTGGCGAGGGCTCTCATGAACCTTGGTTTGAGCGGTTCTTGTTGCGAGCACTAGGCCCAGCCACACAAGTGGAAAGGGTTTTTATCAGCACAATAAGGATAATGTAGAGCAGTGGGAATTTTGTGGATTCCTGTAGATTCTGGAAGTTTCCATCACAGAAATGGAAGGGAAATGTGTGATTCAGTCAGAGTTTGAGGATTGCAGAGCATTTTGAGTAAGAAAGCCTTGTTGGATCCACGCAAGGCACACACCCCAGACTCCCTTGGTTGTCAATCAGGAATTTGTTAAGCGCACTACTTACCCGTGAGGGTCTCAAGGCACTGAGGTGGGGAGGAGGTGCTGCTACTGCTTGAACAGCCAGGTCTTGAGAAATTTCCTGAAGCTAAAGAGGTCTTTGGTCTGATGCAGGTGGGTGGGAAGAGTGTTCCACGTCTTGGCGGCAAGGTGCGAGAATGATCTGCCTCCCGTCGCAGTTATGGGGACACCTGGGACGGTTGCAAGGGCGAGGTCAGTGGAGAGAAGACACGGGGTTGGGGTGTAGAGGGAGAGCTGTCTGTTGAGGTATTCTGGTTCAGTGTTGTGCAGTGCTTTGTGAGAGTGAGTGAGGAGTTTGAAGGTGATTTTCTTGTTGACTGGGAGCCAGTTCAGGTCTCTCAGATGGCCTGTGATGTGGAAGTGGCAGTGATGCGGCAGTGGCGGGGTTGTCTAGTTTTCAAAAATGTCTGTGCTTTGTAGGTTTGCCTGGGTGGTGCTAGGAGCATGGCCCCAAATACACCACCTACCCCTAAGGGCTTTTGTGGTGTTTTCTCTTGAGACACTCACCCAAGAGGGGTACCGTTCTTATCGGGAGACATGTGGAACTCAGGGTATTAGGAAACCTGTGGCTCCCCTCGGATTCCATGTCTTTCCATCACAGAAATGTGATGAAAATGTGTGTTTCTTGCCAAAGTTTGATGTTTGCAAGGGTTTCTGGGTTAAAATACCTATTGATAGACGCTCAAGTCATGCACCCCTGCACTCCTCTGGTTGTCTAGTTTTCAGAAATGTGTAGTTTTGAATAGGTGCCGGCTGAGCTAGAGCCCATAATCCATAGCCACCCACACTGGGAAAAAACAAGGAGTTATTAGTAATGCCCATCTTTACATTTTGGCTGATAAAGAAACCTCTGTCGTCCGTTCAGAGGACTTAATGTCTGTCATGCTGGGACTACTACAGCCGCCAAGTTTAGCAGCTGCCTCCCCTCTGCTTGTATTATGATCTTCCCAACAGTCTGACCGGCAGGAACATCGTATTATGGCGTTCCCGCTGGTGAGACTGGCGGGAACAGTGCTACGGTATTGTCTCCTGCTCCTGGAGAGGCCAATACTGTAACACACTAGCACACTCTGAATGTAAAGCTGAGTTCAGTGCCACTTTGGCTGACCACGAGTACACCTGCCTTCAGCCCTTCTGGAATCATAAACCCAGTGGTGACGGCAGTCCCCTGGCGGTCTGACTGGCAGGATCGTAATTTGGTGATCGGACCATCTGGAGTGAGGTGGTCTTACCATCACCGCGAGTCTGGTGGTCCTTGGACTGCCAGACCTGTAATGAGGCTCTAAGTCTATTGTAACTAAACAAACTAACATGTGTAGCAAAGGTTGTAATATATTTGCAGTTTTCTTCTAGTTCTAACTGAGGATAGGAAACCAAGGGCCGGATTTATGAAAAGTGGTGCTACATGAGATGTAGCACCACTTTTCTTGAGGCCACTTGCTCCCCCCTACTGCCACCATGTGTGCACCATATTTAAAATACGGTGCACCATTGCACAGGGTAGGGAGTAATAGCATCACAATTTATGACGCTATTGTTGTACTGCTCAGGTTTAGCACAATATTTTGGCGCTAACCCTGAACAGTACATAGGGGCCCATTGTAAACAATGGTGTGCCCCATTTAACGCCTGCTCTGAGCAGGCATTAAAAGTGCCGAAAAAAATGACACAAACAAATCTCTTAGATTTCTTTGCGCCATTTTTTCGCCCCCCCCTAATGGGTGAACGCCCCCTTTGCATACATTATGCCTGGCGCAAGCATAATGTAGCGCAAAGGGTAACAAAGTGGCGCAATGCATGCATTGCACCACTTTGTAAAAAATGGCGTGGGGACAAGGCTACCTTAGCACTGCAATAGCATAAAAAATATGATGCTAAGGCGGCGCTCGACCCTCTTAAACCAGGGCCTAAGTTACTTACCTGTAATTGTAGTTCTTCAGTATTCAAATCTTTCATAGATTCACATGCTTGAATCATTCCCCATCGTCGAAATGGGAGTCCCCAGTACCTTTACAAAGTAGTGTGAAAATAGAACTAAACAAAAAGTCCTTAAGTCAATTAGTTTAGTGTTCTATCAGAGTCATTTTTTTAAAAGGACTAAAGTTGAAAGTCCACCAATCAGGTGACACCACCCTTTTGAACACTCTAGAGAGAAGCTCCAGTCCCTCAGGTTTTCACAGCAATAGTGATTACGAGTGATAAATAGTGAGAGAGAGAGAGATAAAGGTGAGCTTCTCAGGGGAGGTGTGTGGTTTGCTTGTGAATCTATGAAATGTTCCAATACTGGAGAACTACAGTTCCAGGTAAGTAACTTATTTTCTTACTCCACTATTGGAACTTTCATAGATTCACATGCTTGAATCAGTGTAGCAAGTAGTAGTGAGGCACATTGTAGTCAGTTGTGAATAATTTTTAAGAAAACCAAGAAGATGTGCAATTTATATACATAAGATAAAGCAAAACACAACTGCTTAGATCTGTAAACAGAAACCATTCAGTATGTAGGTACTTTCTGCCTGTTACATTTTAAGATAAACAATATGAAGAACTAACTGAAGGATGGTGGGGAGATAAAGATAGGTCACTTTTACTGGAAAAGATGTCTGAGGACTGCCTAGTCTACCGCTACCTCCCCTCGAGGAGTGGAATCGAGACAGTAATCTTGCTCTGAAGAAGTTCTGGAGTGGTACAACCGCAAAATGTGCAGTGGACATCGAAGAGTGGACTCAGAGAAAAGTCTGTAACTGGTTGCCTGCTACCTGGTGGTAAAAGTTAATCGCAACTGATTTCGATCTTGCGATGCTTTGCTTGGAAAAGGGTTGGCCCCTTCTTGGTGTACTGTAAGCAACAAACAACTGGTTAGTCTTACAGAAGGATTTGGTCCTGTCAAGATAGAATTGTATGCACCTTTTCACATACAAGGAATGAAGAGCCCTCTCCATTGGTGTTGAAGGGTTTGGGAAGAAAGTCTTCAGGGTCAGCAGCGGCTTATTGATATGGACATCCGAAGAGACCTTAGGTATGAATCATCGGTTTTTATGTAGAATTATTCTGTCTTCTCTAATCTATAAGAAAAGTTCCTAAATTGTGAGGGCTTGGATCTCACTATTTTTTCTGGCTGATGTGAGAGCTACTAGGAGGGCTACCTTCCATGATAGAAATTTCAAAGTGACTCTGTGAATCGGCTAAAATGGCTGCTTCATGAGCTGCACTAGAACTATATTCAGATGCCACAAAGAAGGCGGAGATCTGAATGGCTGAAAGAACCTGAATAGCCCCTTCAGAAATTGTTTGATGAGCCTGGAGGACCATAAGGAGGATGTTCTATGTGAGCATCTAAAAGACAAGATGGCAACCAGATGAACCCTGGTGGAGGTATGAGCTAGGCTTGAACATGCCTACTGTAATAGTTAGGGTAATAGCTGCTCCAGAGAGAAAGATAGCAGTTGTATATGTAGTTGTTGACACCATAAGCAAAACCTCTTCTACTTACAGGAGTAAGTCTTGTTAATGCTGATAGCTCTTGCTCTGGACAGTATGTCCCTGCACTCTGGAGGGCTATTTAGATGGGTGAACTCATTGTGCTCAGGAGGCATGCTGATAAGTGAAGGGATTGTGGATTCAGGTGCAAGACTTGACCTTTGTTAATGGGATAAAGGGAGACTTTTAGCAGAATATGTGGTTTCACTGACAACAGGAGAAGCTCTGTGAATCAGTGTTGGCGAGACCAGATGAAGCTATTAAGATCCATGTGCAGGGTACGGTCTTCATCTTTGTGAGAACCATCAGAATCAGGGGAATGAGTAGAAAGGCCTAAGCAAAGATTCGGTACCATGCCATCAAAAATGCATTCCCGCATGATCCCTGATGGTGATGCCAGCTTGCGAAGTATTATAAGGAAAAAATGGTACAATAGTAGGAAATAATACTAATTGTCAGTGAGACAGTGAAACTATAAATCATTCACTGTAACAATAATACCAATTTATACCTAAAAGGATTGCTTATGATATACATCTCTTTTTAAATACAAACAATAGCAGCCACTACATTGAGATGTTAATATGATGTAACCACCTCCCATGTAGATTATCACGCAAAATATTGTTAATAACCACATTTTGATAAAGTAGGAGGACGATTGAAGTACATTTTCTTTGTTTATGTGTCATTTTATAAGTTTATGTATATAGATTGTTTGTGTATGCTTTTTGTTGTCAATCAATGTTATATGTTGATTTGGGCTGTTTTATCAGCATACGAAAATAATTGTACAAATGAATTGTTGTTACAGTGATTGATTTATAGTTTCACTGTCTGACTGACGATTAGTATTATTTCCACTATTGTACAATTTTTTCCTTATTATGTCTTAATTTACCCAGGTCTAGTAGGATTACCAGGGTAGACCCCCTATTTTTTCTCATAGCTTGCAAAGTATTGTCATTTGGTGTTTGATGGGTTGGCAAAGAGGTCAAGATTGGGTGTTCCCTACTGAGAGAATATGTGGTCGACTGTCCGCTGGTCTAGCTCCCACTCGTAACAGGCTGACTTTGACATGCTTAGAAAGTCCACTATCTGGTTTTGCTTCCCTGGGACATGCTCTGCTCGTAGCTGTACCCATTGTGTGATGGCCCAATTCCAAAGTTCCTGTGCTTCTCCGGAGAGGAGATGGGATCTTGTACCTCCCTTTTTGTGCAGGTAATGCATTGTGGTGGTATTGACCATCCTTACTAGCACCTCTGAGTTAGCAATCCTGGGAAGGAAAGCTTGCAAAGCTATGAACTACTTTTAGCTACAGGAGATTGATGTGTGCGCTCCAAAAAGGTGTCTGCCAGTTGCCGCTGATCTGTAGGTATTGCAGAAATACTCCCCATCCTTCTAAGGAGGCATCAGTGGTGATGACCCACGAAGATGGCTGAGGTAGAAAGGAGAGGCCAATTGATAGGTGTTTTTCCTGAGTTCACCAACTTAGCGTTTTGACCATGAGTGGAGTGATCCTGATCTGATCTTCAAAACCTCGTGTGGCTTGAGTCCATTGAAGGTTGAGGTCCTCTTGAGGGGAGTGCAACTTTAATCTGCAGAGTGGGACTAGTGGGATGCATTAAGACATCATCCCCAATAACGACTTGTAAAGGCATACTGAAATGTATTTTTTTGCATGGATTTTGCTAAAGCAATTAGCTTTTGTTGTCTCTCTGTTGTGGGGCAGGCCATGTTGGAGCTGGTGTTCAGGTTTGCCCCTAAAAAGGCTATAGTCTGTGAGGGCTGAGGATTTGACTTTGTCCAATTGATGATTAGGCCCACGTTGTTGAGTAGTGCAATACATCTTCTTGTCAATATTTGTGCCGCTCGAAAGGTCTTTGCCTTGACAAGCCAACCATCCATGTATGGAAAGACGTGTGTTTCACTTTTCACAAAACTGCTGCTACAGGTGCTAGGAACTTTGTAAATATCCTAGGGGCTGAATTCAGGCTGAAGGGTAGAACTCAAAACTGGTATTAGCTGCTGGCACCCGTGAATCTTAGGAATTGCCTGCCTCTAAGGGTGGATTGGGATATGTAAGTATGCATCCTGTAAATCTAGGCTGGACAGATAATCTCCATGGTTTTAGCTGAGGAGGATGTCCTGCTAGGTTATCATGCGGAATGATTGTTTTTTCAGTTTGATGTTTAAGTCTCTAAGGTCGAGGATAGGTCTCTATTCCTTCCACTTTTTTGCAAATAAGGAAGAACCAGAAGTAGAATCCTTCTCTCCTTTGGGAAAGGGGTACTTTCTTTCTCGGCCCTTTCTGAAGTATGATGTTGACTTTTACTCTGAGTTGATGAAAATGTTTGGGATTGGAATTGCAAGGAGTTTTTTGAGGTAGCATCTGCTCAAACTTCAGAGTGTGTCCGAACTGAACCAGGTCCAAGACCCAACGGTCTAATGTTATGTTTTGCCACTGTTGGAGGAATTAAGAAATGTTGCCCCCTAGTTTGAAGTCTGAAAGGATAGGGTGGCCGGAGCCTTGGAGCGATCATTGTCGGTGAGCCGAGTCTTTTCCCTGACAAGCAGATCTTTTGTACGCTGCTTGTGAAGGTTTCCTTTGCGAATATTGCAGATGGAATTGGTGGGATATGGACGTGTAAGAGGGGTATCTGTGATGTTGATAGCTTACCCTATGCAAAGGCATTCCACGTCCTCTGGCTACATGAAAGGAAGACTTCCTGAATTGCAGTGTACCCATTGATATAGCTGTCTCCGTATCAGTTTTAATTGTCTGGAGTGATTCATGAATGTGTTTGCTAAACAAGGCTTGTCCATCAAAGGGAAGCTCTAAGATCTTATTCTGTACCTCCGTGCGAAAGGACATAGGGCCTCATTGTGAGTTGGACCAGCGGCGGAGGCCTCCCGTCTAACTCATAACACCATTTCACTGCCATTCTGGGCTAAACACCGCCGGCCTGTTTTGAGTTTCCTGCTGGGCTGATGGGCAGAAAAAGTGTTCCCACCCGCCGGCCCAGTGGGGAACAGGGCCATTACATTGCAGCCGGCTCATAATCGAGCTGGCTGCAATGCAGCAGCACCCGCTGTGCATTCCACTGCCTGTAATTCAGGCAGTGAAATTCTCAACGGGGCTGTGCATGGGGGACCCCGCATTGCCCATCCCAAGTGCATGGGCAGTGCAGAGCCCACCAGGGCCCCCCCGATGTCCCCATTCTGCCAGCCTTTCCATGGTGGTGTAAACCGCCATGGACAGGCTGTCGGATGGGGACTACTAATCCCCAGTGCAGCCCTGCTTGTATAACTGCCCTAGAGTATTACAACCGCTGGGAACACCTGGCTGCAGGCTGGCAGCAGCCTGACGGTGTTGGTAGTCGGACTGTGGCAGCTCCGCCACAGTCATAATGTGACAGTCGGCCTGCCACGACAACGGTGGTCCGACCACCACCGTGAGTCTGACCGTCTGAAGACCACCAGACTCATAATAAGGCCCGTAGTCTTCAACCAGCCCTGTCTCCTGAGCACAGCGGCACTCAAAAGCTGACGAAATACGGTGGTGTGCACTGCAGACGGGGCAGGCCGGTGCACAAAAGGCCTGAGCAGTCCAGTGCACAAGAGGCCTGAAATGTCACTGGCCTGAATAGAGGCCAGGGGAGTAGGCAACAAAAGATGCTGTATCACGCCTCTTGTGCACAAGTGTGCACGAACAAATGGGTCTTCATTGCCAGCAGCCTGGCACTCTGTCTCCCTCTACCCCCTGCTCCCAGACCTGGCGGAGGGAGGCCTGGGGGATCAGAGCTGGTGCCAGCAGCAGCTCCATGGTACCGCACCAACGTCGGACAAGTTGAGAGTGCTCATTGCAGCCCAGTTTTGGGCTACACAGAGCAAGCGCAGACTGTCTGCGGCCCATAACTGGGCTGTAATGCACAAGGGGTGAGCTCTGCTCCACTGGCCAGCAGAGTTTTTGGGCGAACTCTGCACTCAAAGGAGAGCATGGAGTGCCAAAAATTCCGCTAGCTCCGCCAATGGAGCGGAGCTCACCACCCACCCGTAGTGGAAACACAAATCCACATCTGAAAGAAAACTCCTTTTTGCAGGTAGACATAATTTTGTGTCCTTCAATCTTTTGTTTCAAAGTACTTTTCACACTCATGACTGACTCGCTCTGGGCACCCCTGGCCTCCATGTTGTCAGCTTGTCTCTCAGCACGTTCCTCAGCTCTGGCAGCTGACAACTCTCCCTCCAGACTAAACGTTTCTCTCAGCATTCGTCACCCGAATGAACCAAACATTCTTGACTGAAAACATACCACCATAATCAAAGTTTGGGACTTGAATGAACTTGAGATTTAACAGCTTCTTAACCTGACGGTATGTAACTTATTCATCAGTTCTTGCCTTTTTCTTTATGACTTCTTTCACACCATCACCAGCAAGATTTTTTAGATATTTGATAATTATTCTATTAGAAGCCTCTTCAAGTGCTTCAATGCAATCTTCAAATGTCTCTATCCAAACAATCCATCTATTGACAATGTTTTGCTCTTTGGCAGTGTCAAATGGTTGTGATAGGTTTGCGGAAGGTGACAGCATTGTAAACCTATGTGGATCTTACTGACATTGAGGGTAGCACTTTACCCTATACCTCTGACTGGAAATCAGGATCAGTTCCATTCGTGCCCCTGCACTAGCCCTGCGATAGGCTGGGTTTGGGGTTGCCATTGATGGGCTCTATCTGCACAGCGTTTTTTTGCTGAGTGTCTGGCCACTGTAAATATAGACCGCTCCTTTAGCACAACCAGCGCTTCTTCTTGGGTCCAGCGGCGGCCGTGATGCAGTGACTCTCTTTAGAAGGCTCTGTAAGTCCTTTACTTTATTCCTTTTAGACTTAGTTTTGTGATGTTTTGCACCAGGTTGGTCTACCTTCAGCGCTATTTGATATTTGATAGTTGTCTTTAACTGTGCTCTGTAAACCTGGTTGAATCCGCCTTTAGCGTTAATGCTCTGTATATTGTATAACTTTATTCTGTATGACAGTGCAGTACCTTTTAATAGTATATTGGTCGTAGTTTCCTGACCAACGATACATAGAATATTCTGTGAAGCTCCTTTTTTTCACATCCTTCACATCAGCTGGAGTTACGCTTTGACTCCACATACGCCAACCATCAACACAGCACTTCGACGAAGGTACACATGGCATGTACGAGCAGTTTCCTTGGACCACAGCAAACCTTCCAGGGGAGCACTTTATTCTTCTGGTCACTTAACCCTTACCTCATTGCCAGCTGTAGCATCTTCACCAGCCTGGTACCTGCTGAATTACTAGGCCACACACTGAGCTATAAATCACACGTCTTTATTCCTCAGCGAATACCTGTGAACTCTCAACATTCTAAAGCAGGAGCTCATACATTCTATTCTAGTGATTACGTCACACACCAATAAGGAGTCCTTGGGGAACCATATGTTCTGTTCTAAATCATGTGAGACACTACAAGATATGGGCAACAGACTTCTGTGGACACTACCTTCTGCGCACTGGGATCGGGCACTCACACCACAAATCAGAGGAAAAGTCAAACTCTGAGAACGCTGCTACCTGTCCAATGGAAAATGACTTTCTCAGAACCACGACTCCTACACCATGACCTCTACAAGTGCATCTGCTTATTTGTGAAATCCAATGCCTTGACTATGAACTTTACTACAGATTTCTTTGGGATCCATTTTTTAAAAATGACTCAGCTTAAAAACTGTCAAGTAAAGTAAATATGGACTGACCTAAGAATTACAGAAACCAGCTGCTCATCCAAGATATAGTTAATCTGTACCTCCCCTTTATTTTACTCTATTGATTTTGGGGTAGATAACTCCCATCTGCATCTTCAGTAGGCAACATTGTGGTGATTACAATGTCTTTTGATTAGTATCTTTTGGTGTGATTTAAATACTTCTACTCCACTAAAAATAAAAGCACCTGGCAGGACAGTGAATCGTTGTTGTTGTTTACTTTTTGAGTTCTGATTTTCTTTTCCACACATTACCGTCCATAGAAGCCTTTGATGGCTCATCCTCTATAGCCTTGAGTCAACGGCAGAAAGAGTGTACTTTACCAATTTGCAGAGCCACTGAAGCATGGACCCAGTGACAAGCTGTGAACGCATAATTTTGCCTGTGCCACTATGTGTCACAGGAGTGACATAATGTAATCAACAATACATATATTGTGCACCTTAACATTACTAATGTAAAGTGGATCGTCTAAATCGTATTATTGATGGTGTATTCACAACAGAAGGCTAGTAGTTGATATATAGTGTTCTAAAGTTTGATTTTAATATGCTTAAATGTATTACTCAAACACATTTATGTTCATGCACGTTGAATGTGGCATTATGGTGAACTTGCATATAATCATGCTGCAGTTATAGCTGAAGCTAAACATATAATCATGCATTTTAAATGTGCATTGGAATGCCATATTTAATAGCATACCCAAAGGCCTGAAATTATGATTTTGTGTGTCTCACCTTTAACGTGGAGTTTTGTTTGCTTTACAATACTCTTTATTTGCAGGAGGTCCATCTCAGTCACTGAAAGACATATTGTGTCACTGAGCTAGTGGGGTATGAGGACTACTCTGGCAAGGACAAAGAAGCGTTAGTGAACTGAGAAGAAAGTACTTCTGTTTGTGTACCAGGCTCGATGAGACATTCAAGGTCATCCTGATGTTCGACTTGTGGGATGAGAACTTGATGGGAGTTGCCAATTTCAACTGTGCAAAGAAGATGGTAAACTACTGGAGTTGATGAAGTGGATTTGTCTAAGGTTCTGTAGGTTTAATTGATATTCACCTAGTTAGGCAAGACCAGATTCCCTTAAACCTTTGCCAAGAACAGATTCCCTTGAGGGCAGAGCTCTCTACTCTTTATTCCTTGGTGTGGCTTTATGCTACGCAAAACCTCTCTTTCTGAACTTCTGCTGAGGATTTTGTTATGCTGACACTTTCCTATATTTCCATTATTTTTTATACTTAGTGAGACTTAATTGGAATTTCCTCAGAGCTTAGTTTAGGGTACCTAGCTTAACTCAGCTTCTCCAGTGATCAGGCAAGAGGACAGTGACTTATATACTGATCACCAGATCTTGTTACTAATCTTTTGTATTGCTGCATCTGAGATTCTTGTATGCCTCATGCTTGTACTATTTAATCTCATTCAATGCTTTACTTCTCCTTTGGTCATTCTGTACTTATATAGAATGTTTTTGAGATTCATTTACATAAGTTTGTCCCTTACTTTATAATAAACGTTTGAACTTTACTCTCCATCTCTGGGATTTATTGTGTGACCAAAAGGTTACACTGTTAATTGATTTGAAGTGACTCCTAAATAAATCTGTTGGAAAAAGAGAAGAAAGAATGTAGGCCAAAGTGTTATGAAAGACAAACTACCCCAACCATAACAGATGTTACTCTGTAACCCTTGACTGCCCCGTGGACCCCTGAACAGGGTCTGTCATCACTACTTGACACTATTCATTATTAAACTGCACTTTATCAGCTTTCCTAGGTCTTTTCTTCCATTCTCCATAACAAACACCTTGTTCCTCCCTTACTATATTTTTTTCCTCCTCTTCACTCCCCTTCTTTCCAATTTATATTCTTGCTTTCATCTTTCTTCCTGTCACTGTTCATCTCTTTCTTCCTTTCTGTCTTACCTTTCCCTTTTCCTCCCTCTCTAGCTTTCCTTCTCTCTAGTTTCACTTTTTTATTTTCAATTTTTTTCTTTCCTTTTCCCTCTTTCTACTGTTTTCTTTCTACTTTTGTCCCTCTCCTATGCACTGTCCTCATTTATGGGCCCCTTTCTTACTTTCTTTTTCCCTATTTCATCCCCCTTCACTTTTGTTCATCTATCTTTCTTTTTTCCTCTCTCCCATCTTCCCCTCAATTTCGTCTTCCCATTATGCCTGTTTTTCTTTCCCACTCACGCATTCTCTCAATCTTTCTACATTCTAAATTCTGACTCTATCACTGTACTCTTTTAACAAGCCTGTGCCCATGCCAGTAGGCTCTGTTGTGCTATTTTTGAACCTCTGAAAGAAGACCTGCAGCTTGAAAGGGTAGCCCAATAGGAGCCTAACAAAGTTTTAGAATTCCCCAAATTACTGCCCTGTTGGTGTCCGGAGCTACACTTAGCTATAAATAGGCAGCTGCAGCAAGAGGGGTTTTCACAACTACACTGTGTTGCCTCCCTCAAAATGTCCCTTTTATTTTGTGAGTGAGAAGGCAGAGAAGAACAAAACAGTGTTTAAGAACGGATGCTCACTTCCTAAAGCAGTTCAAGAAGAAAGATCAAAAGATAAAATGCTACAGAGCAAACCAATGTGTACCTTAGACTGCCAAGATGGCCAACAGTAACCCATGTGACCCAAGGCATATATTACAGATTTTTGGGAAAGAAGGTCTTGGGGCCACACATTCAAAGGCTTTTTGTGGTCGCAAACAGGCCGATTTGCAGAAGCGTCCTGCATGTGAACGCAAAAGGACTTTTTCACATGTACAAATCCCTATTTGCAATTTGGTAACCTATTACCAATTTGCAAATTGGGGTTGTGATTTGGAATTAGGAGGGTGTGTGTGTAGGGCATCCCTACATAATTCTGAATCGCAGTGGTATGTGTGAATGTTTTGCGACCATAATGTGGTTGTAAAACATTCACATTTTACCACCTACTTGAAGTAGGTGGTAACCATACCCTTCCTTTTCAACTCTGACTGATTTTTATTGCAGCAGACGCACCCTAAATTTGGCTTCAAGAGACTTCTTTACACAGGACCACATTGGCAACCAGCCCTTTGTGCATGATGCCATATTTACAGATTTTGCAATGTGATTCTTTTTTCACTTTTTCCCAAACATATGAATGCAAACTTTAGACAGCAGCATTTTTTTCTTTTCATTCTTTGTACATGTTTACCTTTTATTGCATGAAACAGAAATAAAAAAAACGCTGAAAGTTTGCCACGGCCAGACCTATCACCGCACCAATGCTTCTTAAGGAATGATACATCTGATAACGCATGACTTTGACTGTGTCATTATGCACTGTAGGAGTGACACAAAATTATAATCAACATTGCATAATTTGTCAGTTTTAATTTTACTAAAATAAAGTGGAGCATCCATCAAATGTATTTTCGAAGGTGCTTCCGCAGTGGAATATTAGTAATTCATGTATATGTGTGTTCAAATGGTGATTTTAACTTGCTGTATTGGTATACATATACCCGTTTATATTTATGTATTTCAAATAAGATATTATGGTGAACCTACACATAATTATATTTATTTTTAATTTGTTGAGATATTAATTGAAAATGTACGCATAATAATGTATTTTGAATGTGCGTTAAAGAATCATATTATTAGTTTGATGAAAGGCCTGAAATGCTTTTTATGTGTCTAACCTTCAACTTGGAGCTTGCTCACATTGTAACATTCTTTATTTGCAGGTGCACCCATCTGAGTCTACAGTTAATGAAAGAAATTCTGTGTATTTAAGATAGTAGGACATGAAAGGATGCTTTGTCAAGGACAAAGGGAGCGCTAACTAACTGAGAAGGGAAACTCCTATTTGTGTGCCATGCTCCTAGAGGCTCTCAAGGTTGTCCTGATGTTTCAGTTGTGGGATGAGAACTTGAAAGGGAGTTGCCAATTCCAACTGTGCACAGAGGATGGAAAACTACTGGTATTGATGACATGGCTTTTTGAAGGTTCTGCAAGGTCCAAATTAGTAATCATTTAGCTAGACGTGAGCAGATCGCTTTATCCTTTGGCAAGAGCAGATTTCCCCGAGACTTAAAGAGGTATAAACATCTCTATTCCTCCTCTGGTTGAGTGGCTTTTTAGCTATGCACACCTACCAGAACTTCTACTGAGGTTTCTGTTACGCTGACACTTTCTGATCATTTTCATTACACCTTCATTTTTTTTAGAGATAATTAGGATTTCTGTTATAGCTTAGCTAGAATATTTAGATTACATTCGTTTTCAAGTGATTAGGCAAGAGGACACGCGACTTGTATATTGCCCATCAAATCCTATTTCTCATTTTCTGTCTTGCTGCAACTGAGATTCTTGCACAATGTCATTTGATTCGACACTTTACTTCACCTTTGGTGATTCTCTGCTAATACAGCATGTTTTTGAGGCTTATTTACCTAAGTTTGTCCTTAAATGTGTAATAAACCTTTGAACTTTAATCTCTGATTCTGAGAGTTAATGTGTGACCAAATAGGTTATACTGTTAAGTAATTTGAAGTGTGATTTTAATTCCTTTACCCCTCGGAACCTCCTAAAAACGTCCATTTAGATCAGAAAAACAAGAAAATGAGTTCGGAGCATCACCACATGTGCATGGCACATGACATCAAAGAAGTGAGAGGTATTGAAATTGGACCATGAAGAGCTGGAATTTCCAACTAAACTGGAGAAAGAGAAACGTGGCGAAGGATAATTGATTGTTAAAAGAACCTCAACACTCTATTAGCATTTTATGGAGCTGATAGCTATTGAACCCTCTACCACCGTCAATTAATTTAGACTTTACAGTGAGGAGGATGGTGGATTGCCACTATGTGACCACATCTTTGTTCTCCAAGATGAACATACCGTGAACTAGACAGTGATTATTTTAATGAAAAATTTCCTATGAGCACTTTAAGAAATAGACACGGACTCATACCCTAAACTAGAAAGCTACTAATTTACCACTGCAAAGACCATTGAAGAAGCTGTATAACATTAGGCATGAAGCCGCTTAAATAGTTGTGCATTCCACAATGCCTCAAGCAGTGCAGTTTTTTTTTTATTTTTTGTAGGTGTGTTCGTTTATTTGTGGTTTGACAGCTGCGGGGCACAGCAACCTCATGAATTCTGTAAGCTGATCTCATGCCAGAAGCAATCAGGCCTAGTTACTATAAAAGAAGCGCAGATGCTCAGATCAGAGGGTTCTGGTTTCCTTTGCACCTGCAACTCCATTTAATTTTACTCCTATTCACCTTTCATGAAAGCACAATGAACCAAACAAAGAGCTATAGCGCTTGGTCGTCTATTATCCCTGGGGCTGGGAGTAGAAGCAAAAGTAGTGTCAGCTCCTTCTCTGTATCCCAAAGAGGAGTTGGGGGAGGGTATGGCCGTGCAGGTGGCAGTGGTGGGATTGGAGGGGGAGGTGGGAGTGGGTATGTTGGGAGCTTTGGCACCCAAAGTCTCTTTTGCCTAGGTGGGAATAAAAGAATTTCCATTCCCTTTCAAAGTGATAATGCAGCATTTGGGAGTGTTGGTGCTGGAAGTGGAGTACGTGGTGGTAGGGTGTTTTTGAGTGGTGGTAGTGGTACAGGTGGAGGCTTTGGACCAGGTGGTGGATTTGGATCAGGTGGAGGCTTTGGGCCTGGTGGAGGATTTGCTCCAGGTGGAAACTTCGGACCAGGTGGAAACTTTGGCCCAGGTGGAAGCTTTGGACCAGGTGGAGGTTTTGGACCAGGTGGAGGTTTTGGACCAGGTGGGTCCAGGCCCCTGGGTGGTGGAATGGTTGGTGGGCCAGGAGGAGGGCCTGGATTCCCAGCTTACCCGCCGTCCACAGGCATTCAAGAAGTTACGATCGACGAAAGCCTCTTGACACCATTCAATGTTGAAATTGACCCAGAGATTCAGAAAGTGCGAACGGAAGAACGGGAACAGATTAAGAGTCTGAACAACAAATTTGCCTCATTCATTGACAAGGTCAGTCGCAATCAATATTTTAATTTGTGTTTTGAAATCTCTACAGTAGCTTGTCCGACCTGCTTTGCAGATTAGTAAACATAATACTGCCAAGCTATGAGATCACATTTGTCTTGAGTGCTTAGAAAGTGCATATTGACAGTTGTGGTACGCCAGAGAATTTTTGCTCATTGTTTGACATCAACTTACCCAATAGATGAAAATAAAACTAAATAACTTGCGTATCTGAGCTAGAGCCAAGCTTATTTACATTAATTGATTCGGAACATTATATGCTGACAGGAGAAACAGCAATACAAGACTGTGTTTGCTCATGACAGAATTGTCCAAATAAACTCAGTCGTTTAATGTATGATGTTTCCCTCGCATTTAATTTTTTTGCTCCTGACCACGCCTTGTATTGGCTCTTCATTTCCAGGAAAGAGATGTTTTCTATAAGCTAGGTTCGTTATTTGGAGCAAGTTATTTTTATTTTTTTCGAAGCACTTTGATGAGAGGTAGAAGCAGGAAGAAGGGTAAACAGCAAATTAAATTGAAAGAGGAACGGCACAGACTGATTATCAGGAGACAAAGAGAGACAGACTGAAAGCCAATCGAAAAACATGCATTTCAGTACTTTCCTGAAGTGAAGTAAATTGTCTCTTCTGGGAGGATGGAAAGAAACACGTTCTAAAGAAAGCAGGTTTGACAGTGCCATGACGTGCCACCAAAGCGTTTGAAACTTGCAGGGAGAACGGCGAGATTGTTTTGTTCAGCCGACATAAGTGTCTGCTGATGGGTAAGGTGGCAGCGGTTGTAGGAAGCCTGAATATTCAGATTTTTTTTTTTTTTAAAGTTTGTGGAGTACGTGAATTCCACGAAGTAAAAAAAAAAAGAAAAGAAAGAGGAATTGTGCCACAGTGAGATCCCGTTCTGACTGTGGCAAGTGGGCCCGCATGACAAAGTGCTGAAGACGCTGATTAGCCCCACCTCGACCACAAGCAGTTTCTAGGTGTACAGTGTTACCGGGGACCCTACCCTCAAGCAGTGTCCATTGCTCACTCCCTGACACCACCTCTACCACCAAGCTAAAGTGCACCAGCTAGCCCATGCCACACTTGCACTCTTATTCTCAAGGCAAAGTTCTGGCTGTAAACACTCGGTCCGCGTGCTCGCCCACTCTTTCTACTAAGAATGTCCATATGAATCCCTTCTGGTACAACCTACTGTCATTTCAGGCTGTACAAGACTGCAAGAAAGCTGAAAATCATGCTAACAATAACTTACTGCTCATTTTTACACCGTATGGAGGGGGCTAGCATGTGAAGATGGCAAACTCTGCATGTTTGTGTGGAACTCAAAAATTCACGCCTGCATGCAGCATAAAAACATCATCTCTTCAGCAGTTTATTGAAGTAGGTCGGTGTGCATGTAATAATGACCCATTTGCACAACCCATAAGGTTTTGCATTCAATCCTCTGGTTTACTGACGGCCTGTAAAGTATTATCAGAGTGGGTCAGAACTGGTCTTATTAATAAGTGTAGTAAGCTCAGCATGTTAAGCAGGTGTCGGGCTGCACCACACCACATGGAGATCCCGACAACAACCAGGTCATCCACTAGACACTGTCTTAATGGATAAACCACTTACCCTCCTAGAGCCTCAATAAGCCTGATTAATGCTTGATGTGGGACACTAATTCTTCAGTGCAACTGATACAGAACCTTTTATATTCCAGAATCACAAATATTTTCTTTCCCCATGTTTGCACATTCATCTTCATAACTAGCAAAGAATTCACCGAATTTCAATTTTTTTTTACCTCCATTATTGAAAACCCTTCGTGCTTAACAGGAACGTACAAGTGTGCCACACTTTTTCAGGCGGTGTTTTTTTAAGAGATTCATAGACAAATTGAGTGATCCTTTTATACAAGAATTCTGGTTACCACAGCCAGGTATGTAGTTAAGAGCATTATTGCATCATTTACGTCTTTTGCCATATTCCTGTTTGATCTTACAGGACTTGAGTCGCTTTTGGCACTTTTGCTCAACTGCTTGCACTCTCTATTTTGCTATTTATTAATGACACAATCTCAGTGCTTAATTAGCAAATAAAAAGGTGCTGGTGCCCAAAGCCCTCCTCATAAACACGCGGCTGCTTCAATTAACAGTGCGAGCACATAATACTGAGGCACCGTAATCCTGAAGCCATCTCGGGCCTCTTTAATTCATTGACAGCCACTCCATGCCCCTTCAGCTCACTCCTGCAGCTTTCTGCTTCCTCCCATTGTGACGCTTTTTCGTTTTTTTCTTCCTCCGTCTTTCCCACGTGTCATTTGCTCTCAGTAAATGCTTGAGGTAGAAAAATAAGTGTCTGCCCTAAAAAATAAGTGCTGTGCACAACAGGCACAAATTGAGGACTGCACAATTAGCTTTTTTTCGTGTTCTGCTCCTCCTGCTCCGACCAGCTTAATCCTCCTGGATAAACTAGGAGCAATTGGAGTAGAGGGCTTAGTGCTGAAATGGATCAAATCATAACTGGAGAACTGAAGTCAAGTCATTGCTTTATCACCTTACAAATCTGACTATATGCCACTGCGTCAGGGAGTCTTGCAGGGTTTGGCACTCAGCCCTGTGCTAATCAATGTCTATATGGAGCCATATTATACTCATAAAGGCACATGACCTGAAGTTGGTTACTTATGCAGATGACATGCAATTGATACTGTCCCTTACTAAGAGCCAGGACAAGATACTCATAGATTTTCAAAGAGCTGCGTTAGTGGATGAATACTAACTCCCTAATACTAAACAAGTACAAAACTGAGCTCTTATGCTGTTCAACCAGAAGGATCCCGATGACCCCTCCTCAAAATTTCTGGCCCCTCTCAATTGCGGCGCCACAGCCATCAGATACAGTTCGTAATCTTGGGGTAATATTCGACATTAAATTGTCCCTGGAAAGCCACGTGACAAAAGTAGCAGGCACATGCTTTGGACTACTTAGGGGGCTAAGGAAAGCGCCCCCAATGATAGCTTCCCAATCCAAATCTTTAGTGGTGCGGAGTGTTCAAGTCAGTAGGCTTGACTACTGTAATGCGTTAATACTTAGAGCACCTGACTATCTGATTGAGGCATTACAGCAGACAGGCCTATGCCAGTGCAACACAGATTCAAAAGATACATCCCGGTAAGACACCTTTGCTCCAGCATGGAAAGCCTTGTCTGCATCCATACGTACCTGAGGTCCAGACAAGGGGGTGGGCCTTCTCAGTTAAGGCAGCTCAGATCTGGAATGAGCTACTAAACTCACTTAGGGCATCATCAGAGCTACTACAATTTAGAAAGGCTCTGAAGACCTGGCTCTTCCGGACATAGTTTGGCCATGGCTGCTAGCTGCGCTGGTGAGTCTCTCTCAATAAGTCAGTTTTACTTGGCTGCTAGCGCCAGGATACCAATTTGGTGACAGTCCCACTCTACAAATACTATACATGAATAAATAAATAAATACGTAAATTGGGGTGTTTGTGCTGTGAATGCTCTGTTGTACAGTCCTTCCACCTCACTTGTATTTAAATAAATAGTTTAAAATCTGCTATCGCTTGGGTTTCAGGTGCGGTTCTTGGAGCAACAAAACAAGGTGCTAGAGACGAAGTGGACTCTCCTGCAAGAACAGGGTGGTGTTACAACCGGATCTCGAAGGGACAGCATCGAACCCATCTTTGAGGCTTACATCAGCAACCTGCGACAGCAGCTGGAAGGCTTGAACAATGATAGAGGCCGCCTAGATGGGGAGCTGAGGACCATGCAGGATTTGGTAGAGGAGTTCAAACAAAAGTAAGTAAAAAAAACTATTCCAAAACTATTATATATATCAAACGAAACAGTGAAATATCACTCTTCATTTATCTAAATTCATAAAAGGTTATTCATTTGTACTAATACTTCGTTTGCATGAATCCCTTCTTAAGCAATCTATTCTGCTAGACCATTCACTGACTTTACTTGGAGAAGCCCAAAACTTTTTGAAGAGTTGTGCTTTTTGAGGTCACGGAAATGGTCTTTTTTGAAACTGTGATGGGGCAACACTGATCAGTACTTTGCACTGAGTTTGTGCAGCTAAGGTAATCATACCCAGTGCGAAATGTTGGTTTGGGATTTACTTTCTGGTGCAAATCATGATTTGTGTTGGGAGCTTGCTGAAAGGAATGTAACGCAGCGATTTGGGGATTCCTGAATGGTGTATGTGTGTTCCCATGCAATGTCACGAATCCCTGTCTACTAACGTTTGTAGACCGGGATTTCCACCAAAAATGAACACATCTGCGAGACAGGATCTTTTTTCAAGATTTTAAACTTTGCATATGTGCTGCACTTTAGAGCACACATCCTAAGGGGGAAGTATTAAAACACAGTTTTTGTACTGGAGAGTCCCCTTCTAGTACAAACCATATTCTTGTGAGGACACATATTCCCTTGTACTGTGCTGCAAGGGTGTCTGTATCGGTGCATGGCAGCCAAAAAGTCTGGTAGTGCAGGTAAAGAGAAAACCAGCACCCTATATTTGTAAATATGGTGCTGCTTTTGTCTTTCCCATTGACACACTGCTGTGCAGGATCTTTAGTTGCTGCACCCCCTCGTGCCAAAAATTAATAAATTTGACCCTAGATCTTCATGACTATTGTCTTTTATAATGATCCTTGTTGTCGCAGATTCCTTTCGGTAGTAGCAAGAAAGGCCTAAGGCATGTTGGAATAGGAATGGCAAATTCATTCAACTACAGAACCACTGTTAGAGGTAATAACGTTTCTCATGAAACTTAGGGCCATATGTACGAACACTTTTTCCTATAGACACAGAATGGGTAAAAAACTTTGATACATCTGTTCCTTAGACTCTTTCATATCTGAGGCTCTTAGAATAGCGTAATAGCAGTATACAACTACACTTAAGAGAAGAGGGCAGTGAGAAACACGGCCAGCTCCAGGTGTCTTGGTGAACTCTACATTTTGTAGCTAAGAATCAAGGCATGTAAATTATGCAGTAACTTCCACTTGGTTTCTCTGCTGAGTTCAGTGAGGGAAATAATATTATTTAAAAGTATGGATAATGGATGGCCAAGGAGGATTACTAAACATTATTGGCCTGATTTCGAGTTGCACAGAACTGGTGGAGTGCAGCTCCACATATGTTATCAATGTTACCCTGCGGTAACGTAACACCAGTCCCATGCAGTCATAATTTTAATACCTCTGGATGGACACAGGTTCACTGTTGGAGTGGAGTAGAGGATGGGGGTTGGAAAGACAGAGAAGGAAAGATGAAGCTTAGTTGTGGTAGGGGGAGAATGTAATGTTCCCCACATTGCCAGAGAAAAGATTCAGGGTAGGGCAGTGGGGCTTGTCTTGGCTGCTCTTGTGTCTAAAGCCAGAACTGCCCAGTTCTCTCTCAGCGAAATGGAGAGGCGTCCAGAAAATTATGTGTACACAGGCTGCTTTCGAAGAGGCTGAGGGAGTACTGTGAGAGAATTGGGCCATTTTTTCAAGTCTCATTAGGTGAGGGACACCCCTGCCTGCTGCAGTACTAACACATTTTTGAGGCGGGATGCTATTAGCCTTATTGCTTCACATAACATGTCCTTGGCAGCGGCTCTAGTATTAAAGTGCAAGAGAGAGTATTTAATGCCCTATATTGTTCGCACCCCTCAAATAGATTTAATGGGTCAAAGGCTCCACCTGGTTTGTTAATTCAGTGGTGGGTTCGTCGAACTGCCCTGTTAACTTTAGCAATCTCCTCATAAAAACTTTAAGGAAAATTGTGGCCTAATCTATAAGTACATAAATAAATAAATAAATAAATAAATAAACAAATAAATACATAAATAAATAAACAACAAACAAACAAACAAGCTTTGGGCACTTGCAATGGGCTGTAACAACCATAAACAAATACTACTGCATCCCAGCACTGTTTGGGTGTTAGTGATGAAACACAGTAACTTCTAGAAAGCAGATAACAGAATAAAGGACTTCAACTGCAGTTGGTAAGCCAGCTAGCAAACAGCTGGGGTAGCGGTGGCTAAGTTTAGGCCAAACTTAGGGGCATATTTACAAGGCCCTAGATCCACCTTGCGCCACCCTAGCATCATTTTTTTTGTACCAAAGCAGAGTTAAGAAGGCCTTTCTCCCGTGCCGTACTTACCAAGTGGTGCAATCTTGTATTTCACCACTTTGAAAACTCTTGCGCCACATTATGCCTGCGCCAGGCAACATGTATGCAAGGGGGGCGTTCCGACACAGGGAGGCCCAGAAAAATGGAGCAGTGAAATTTACAACATTTCACTGTACCAGTTTTCCCATAATTTTTAACGCCTGCTCAGAGCAGGCGTTAAAATGACACACACATTTTAATCAACGGGCTTCCCTGTGCTTTTGCACTAGCGCCAACGTTTTTGACGCTAGTGCAGTGAAGCGCCACAATAGCATAAAAAATGTTGGCGCTATTGTCCTAATGACTGCCATGGTGCTCTGTATTGTAAATAGGGCCCAACCATGGTGTCGTTATTGCCACAGTCACTGTTTGTTTCTCTCCGTATACAAAACCTCAGAGTGAGGCCTGGTCGTAGAAAGTAAAAAATCAGAGTTCCTCATGTGCTGAGTGGTTTTTTGACCTGCTAACCTAAGGGTGTCGTAAGGGCCCCTCTACATAGAGCAGTCCCTCTAATGCCATGTCTATCAGGGAGTGCAACGCTGACAGGATTATCCCACTGATAGAGCCAAATGTTGCTCCACCATCAAAAAAAACAAAGGAAAAAATAGATTCATCAGTATACAGAGGAAACAACACTCTCCGAGTCATATGAGTTAGGCAGATCAATATAAAACGAGTGAAACATTATTAATTCTATTTTTATAAGCACGTTTCAATAATGTGAATCTGCTCCAGATTTGGTATTAGGTCTGAGTTATTTATTTTCGGAGAACTACCCGTGCTTCAACAATGTTTCTGCCTTCTTAGACCTTTAGGCCTTTGTTTGGACAATACAGAACAGAATCGTAGACATTGGCAGTAGTGATTTTACGTATTTGAACAACTTCACCACCATCATTTTTTCCCTTAGATGTAATGGCCTTTAGAAGAGTCCTAATCCAGGAGAGCTGCTGCTTGTAATATCGCAAATAAACCATTATGATGCACAACATGTGTTGTTCTATGAATATACTATACACTAATAAATCTGCTACAATGAAACAAAAATGTGACTTCTTTATATATGTTTACTGACACACATCAACACGTGGATTATCATATTACCACATGGATTAACATATGATTAATAATGATTATGGGACACTAACATGCTGGTTCCAACCCCTCCTTATTGGCTAGAATAGCCATCACACAAGACATCTAAACACTCTGCCGTTATGGTAGAGCCTTAATGCTTGTTGCTGCGTACACTTAGAGTTCTCAAATTCCCTCAGCTCATCATAAACCTTACATTGCTTATGTTCCAACTGGATTTCTTCCCTCTTTTGTACTCATTCCCTCTACAGGTCTCTTCTTGGTTCTCATATATTTAAATCCCTTCACGAGGCAAAGCAAACAAACTTCAGCAATCAGAATTGGCTTGAATATAGCGCCTAGAAGGCCACTGCCAGTATTGCTAAGCCAATTAATTACAGCAGAACATGCCTTTACAATTGCTTGCCAGGCACCTGCTTTCTCCCACTCCTTCAGTTCTGTCTATACTCCAGTACTATTTGTCATAAACTTTGTTTTGGGTGTAAGTACAACACTGATGCACTTTCAGCATCTTACAGACTCTGCTCTCTTTTGCAAGAAAGAGGTCTAAAACAAATCTGTTCTTCAAACCCATAGCCTTAATGCCTCTCAATCACATATCAATAGCTAGCAAAGCTCCTGCTTATCGACTACAGTAGAAATATTTCTAATCTTTAAGTTAGGTTATTCAGAACCACACATACAAAAGGTATCGTAGCGCAAAATATGTATTCCAATATTTGTGCGACACCACTATGCTTAGCTATACCAGGAAATCCAACTGCCTGACTATCCAGTTTATCTACATGATATACCTTTGGTAATATGCTAATAGTAAGTTTTCACTCAATTTACAGAAAATGCAAAATAAGCATTCTTTTCACACACATAACAGACTCCAAAATGACAGGATTTGTCCCTACATGTAAATGATTTATGTAACACAGAACCTCACATTTGTGAGCACAGTCACTAAGTTTGAAAATTAGGAACATTTACATCTTGACTTTGAGACACCTGGGTGCACTCCTCTCCTTCCTCTGCTCCTTCAAGGCGATCAGAAGCTTGACTCTGCTAATCAGTGGCTGTTGTAACCACATTGTAACCATGTTGTACTCATTGGGTATCAGATGCATGCACCCAGTTAGGCAATTCACCATATTTGACAGTGGTGTTGGTGCCCAGAATGACTTGAAAGGGGCCACAGCAACAGTGTTCCATGCATGACTTTCTGACATGTTTCTTCACCAAGATTCACACTCTGGGACTGGGATCAAGGAACTGCTGCTGGCTGAGAAGAGCAGCTGCTGTCTCACCCTTTGAGAGACAGAATGCACCACATCAGCCAGTCCTATGCAGTAGTCAAGAGCCATATCATTTTCAACATTCACAAGTGCATTAGTAGGCCAAGAACGCAGCCTCATGGGTCTTCCTATGAGGATCTTGCCTGGCGACAAACCTGTCATCCAATCAGGGGTACTTTGGGGACTGCTCAACACTAGAGGCAAAGCATCTGGCCACATAAGAGATGTAGACACACACACTTTTGAAAGGGGGAGATTGTAGTGTGGCATTAATCTGCTCGACAATTCCTGGTATTTTGGGTCCATAACTACAGTGCAGTCTCTGCTCTACTTGCAAGGCTACACACAGCATTCTCAGGACCTCATTATTGAAGTGAGTTCCACGGACTGACTCAAGAGAAATTGGGAATCTGAAACAGAGGACCAACTCCCACAGAATTAGTTTGTCTACCGTAAGACTGTCATTTCACCTAGTCTGGTACGTCTCCACCCAGGCGGAGAAAATTCACTCCACAGCTAAGACATATCATAATCCATTGCAAACAGACATTTCAATGAAGTCTAGTTGCATGCAATTGAAAGGATCTGCCCAATCTCCCTATATGATTAAGTGTCACTGGTGCCCACCTTCCTGCATTTAACTGTTGACATGTCAAGCATCAATGGCAAAGATTCTAAGCCATCACCCTGAATAATATGTTAAACCAATTCTGTTATAAGAACCTCAATATGGCATCCCTCCCAGTGTCTGTGGGACCATGAAAGTGTCTGACCATTGGTGACAACAAGCTGTCTGGCGCAACAGGCCTTCCGTCTCCAGAATTCCAAATCTTTTTCTTCACATAACATGCTCTGGCCCATGCTGGCTGTTCAGCCTCTGGTGCCACTTCCTGCAGTCTCTTGACCTCTTTCCACTTATCAGCAATGCCTAACAACATGTTCACGGTGTTCTCAATTCCAGCTTAATTTGGATAATCTCCACTGAAGGCACAGGACCCATGAGTACAACATCAGGCATTCTCAGCAGCATACCGATGTCTGCCAGTGACATAATCATTTCAGCACCTATGTGCTGTGCACTTCACTATTGCTACCCCGACCGTAATTGTCCAAAGTTATGAACTAAACCAAAGGTATTTTGACTGTCTGTGTAAGTGGTAACTTTGAATTTGTCTGGAACACAGTAAGCTCTAGGATGAGCAACCAATTCAGCCACTTGGGCAGAATTTACGTAACACAGCTTTTAGTACATACTCTAAGGTGCAAACGGCATAAGCAGCTCTCAAATTCCCCTATACCTCTTAAGCAAGAGCTGTCCATGAACAACACATAATTGGGCTCTCCTAGGGGTCATTTCAGATGTCAAGCCTTAACTTGGTGCATAACTCAGTGACATTGCGGAGGTCATGTTCAACCTCCCTGCATCCATTTCAGTATCAGGCAAAGGCAACAATGCAAAAGGGTTAAAAAACAAACACTGTTTAAATGTAATGTTTTCTGCTGCCAGTATGAAATGCTCATACCTGGTCAAACAGCTACGGGTAATTATGTTGTGTCTCAGTACAGGTGACAATGACTTCCACAGAGCGAGATACTATCACAGTGAGGAGGTAGCCCACCACAATCCCCTAAATCTGTTGAATGCTTACACAGACTGCCACCACTGCTTTTAGGGAACATAGCAACCCTGGAGCTACTGGGTCAAGTAGGGTGGAAAAATACACAACATATTTTCTGGAACCACCATGGGTTTGTCTGAGCACTGATAGAGTGCACCCTTCTCTCTCATTGCAATACAGAGTAAACTCTTTACTGTAATGTTGCATTCCGAGAGCCGGGGTGTGACAAAGATTTTCTCTCATCTCGAGGAAGGCGTTTATGCTCCTTTGGGGACCCCTTCCCGTAGGTGAATGAGTTACCACTACCGTTCAACAGTTGGTAAAAGATTGCTTTGCAAATAGATTTCTGTGACAAAAACATTACTGCACTCCATAAAGCATTGGTATTTGTAAGGGAAGCCCTAACACAATCCTCCCAAATACCAATTCGGGGTGGCATCCTACACCCATTTAGCAATTTGGTAACCTCTCATTATATCATTAGGTCATCTTAGTACATTCACAAAACACATTTACTTGTAGCAAACCTGGTGATTTCCTGAATCAAAAGATTTGCTACCAGTAAATGCATTCTCTCACCACAAATGTCCTGCAAGACTTGAAAATAGGATGTATCAGTCTAAAATAAGGGAGTTATCTTCACATAACTATACCTTTGTGGGGACTGAACCCAGCAGGTATGATGGTGTATTGTTTCAAAGTCTAATAACTAAGGTTGTATAATCACAACGATGAGAAGCCTTGACAAAGGACACCTTGTCGGGTGCCACATTTGATATCAGAGGGATTGCTTTACTGTCCATTTATGACAACACATTTCTTTGGGATAAAATAAAATGCTTTAAGGGCTTGGTCCATTCTCCCAAAGCAGCGACGACTCTAATAAGCAGTTCCATCAAAATGAGTTAAGGACCATGTTTACGTCCGCCAAGGATGCCATCTATAGATGAAAATGGGCAGACAAGTCATCAAAAGAAGGGGAGATGGTCATGATATTCTGATCAAGTTGGCGATTTAGCAAGAGATCCAGGTGCTCTTCATTATTTAAATATTCTATCAACGTTTGAATGTGTGTTGCTATCAGTTTGAAAAATATCTAACCATAAATGTTTCAGGGACCTTCTCACAGGTCCCAGGGATGTTAGTGATTACGTGGCTCAGATTGTAAGAATAAGAGTCTTTCACCATTGGTGTCCTGAGCCTCAATTCTGCAATAATATACATATCTCACAGAGGCCATTTTAAATATTACACTGCATTTAGGTAGTACATCTGTGGATTCTAGAAGATAGCCTGTGCTGTCCCCGTGGGACAATTATCAGCATTAACCTAGTGTACAAATGTCGCTTTTCCTATGGGAGATGAGAAGAATAATTTTCACAGGGAGGTGGGTTGTGGGGGTGGTCGAACTTACCTTTCCCAGTGATTGCAAATGTTTATTCCCTTAATCAGTGGGTCTTCCCTTGGGTGGTACTTCCCCCCTTTTGCACGGTACCTTCTGTCCAGTCAGTACTGCTGAAGCAGGCAGTGCATGTAGGTATTCGGTGCTCAGAGGGGGAAGCAAAGCTGTGGTGAGCTTAGCATATTCCTCTGGGGATGGCGGTGTCTCTGCCACGGTCCAGCTAACATTGTCACACTCCTCAACAAGTGTTCTTGCACATGTTGATTCAGGTGGGTGTTGGCAATGACAGTAGCAGGAGGAAGGAGATGCCTCACAGTTGACTGAAACCTCCATCCTGGTTTCTTTCTCAAGCTCATTCACAAGCACACCACCCAAAAAAAGGTTGGAATCCATCTTGTACCAGAGAGGTGAATATACAGTGTTTGTCGAAGTCCTCTCTGGCACTGAGTGACACTTTGCTCCTTGGCACAATACCTCTTCTGGTACTCTGGGTTGTCAGTGAAGACTAAATATTGAGGTCAGGATACCTCAGTGCCCTGATGCTTTTATATCAAGGCTACTCCTGAGTAGTCAGTCAGCTCTCATTCAACGCAGGTTGAAAGCAGTTTTCCCTGGCAGGTATGAAGAACTCCCCAGGTGTATGGTCTAAATCTAGCAAATGAAGTGAGGTTGAAAATGCCTCAACCCTGGAGCACAGAGAGCTTCTTGGTCGCCATCGGTGGGAGGGACCCTAGATTCTGGGAGGGGAATCTTGGTGTGCTGACTGGAAGTTTCTGCCCTATCCTTATAGTAAAGTTACAGACAATGTTTGTGTATTCCAGTTGTCCGCTCTGAGACCGGATTTGGATATTTCTTTCGATTATTTATTTCATACCAGTACAGCCAAGTTCTTTATCGTCAGGTGCCAGGAAGGTGGGTGGAACTTGGAGTCTCCTATCAAAGGAGACACAAAATACTACTTAAAAAGAGAAAAAGCTGTTCCACTTAACTACCTAATAACCTGTAGAATGTAGCCCTCCCAGTGCATAATGGGGGAGAAAAGTGTAGGAAAACTCCCTAAGCTCCACAGATACATGTCCCCATCTCCCCTACAGCCAAAAGTCTGACCTACTGCAATGGATCTCTAGAATGCCCTGGGGGAGCGCTGCGATCCACATTGCTATAAGAGGCTTAATTCCCCATCTAAGGCACTACTTGGATGCATGAAAACAAAATTGATTCCAGTGTGGCGACAACCACAGGTGACACACACTCCACACAAATTTCCTACTTATAGAAGCAGCATACAGATACGTGCCATCCGTGTTTCGCATGAATGGAGCAAAGGGCCCCATCTGGAAGCCTAGGCAAACCAACTTAAAAGTAGATGAAATTCCAGTAAATGACTCTCCCCTGCAGAGACAGATAAACAAAACTACATTGTCACTAGAATCTTATTGCTGCCTCCACGGTCAGATCTTTATGGTCCGACGGTCAGCCTCAGCAGGGAGAGTTCACAGGCTGTCCCTCTCTAGTCCAGAGAGCCGTGATTTGGGTAGCAATCCCTGTCACAGAAAATGTCTTTATCAGAGACTCATGATTATCATGTGGGCTGAGGCAGGAGCAAATAAACTACAGAACCCGCTTAGATGAACCTGAGGCAGAGGCACATATGCCCCAGAGCTATGAAGGGAGCTTTTCTCTCTCCCAGCATCTAATGTGAAAACTGGGCTACATATGGTGCAAATATGTGGCTTTATCTGAGGTTGACTGTACATAGCAGTATAATTTCCTTACTATGATAGAGAAAGACGTTCTGCCATACTGTTATGCAATGGTTGGTGTTTACATTTTTGGGGACGCTTTTTTCCAAAACTTACCAAACTCTCCTGGAATTGTTCAGCTGTGCAAGCATTTCTCGTATTATTGAATTGCTAATTACCTAACCAATTGCTTTTGTTGAGAATTCACTTAAAAAGCTAAGTCCAAATTAGTCTCAAACCTGTTTCATGAATTTATGGTCTATTCCACGAAGGTATGTATGTGGGGTTTAGCATCAAGTAGTTTGTTAACATCCAAGTTTGGATGAATTTGAGGACAGCGGTGACTCTCTGTATGACATTGTTTCAGGAGATTTCGAGACAGAACTAGGTTTTGTAAGCATACGGTGTTGATCTTGATGTTGTTGTTTGTGAGAATAGCTCCAAGGGGTTCAATATGAAGATTAAAAATGGTGAGTAACAAAACCGAGCCCTGTGAGACTCTGCAGGGGACATGAAGTGTCTGGTATCTGGTAGTTGTCACTGGTTTTTGAGGTAAGTTGTGAACCATTATAGGATTGTGACTTTAGAGCCCATGGGATTTTTTGGTATGGATAAATGCTGGATGGTCAACAGTGTCGAAAACTGTGGAGATTCTGAGCAGGACCAGGAGGAAAAGGTCGATGAGGAAGAGAGCATTGTAGACGTCTTGGAGCATGGATGTTTTAATACAGCAGTGCAGTCTGAACTCATCAGTAGTCATGAAGTAGGTTACTCCTGCTAATTTGCTCCATTAGCTGGAAGGTTACTGCCCTTTCGAAGATTTTTCTGACAAAAGGGAGGTGGGTTATAGGAAGGAAGGTGGCAATGACCAGTGCATCTATTGTATGGTTTTTCAGCAGGGCAGGATCTGTCTGATTGGGTGCTTTGGGTGAGCGAAGCATTGAGAATGTGGAAAATAGATGTGAGAGCTTCTCCCTTGCTGGCTTGATGACGGAGAAGGGAAGCATGCCATCTTTGTAGGAGGTGGCTGTGAGTGAGTTCAGAATGTTGGAGAGGTCTGTGTGGGAGATAGTGTGGAAGGTTGACCAGTTAGCAATGATAGAGAGATCTGAATTTGCTGATCTTTCTCCATGATGAAGAGGCTGATAGCATTGTATCTGTTGGTTAATGATGGGATGGCAGGTTCTAGAATGGTCTTTGCACACTGTTTGAGGGAAATATAGACTGACTAGCTTCTTCTGTTGATTGCTAATAGTAGTAGATGGTGTTAGTTGTGGTAACAAAGGAGCCACAGTTGGAGCAGAGTGCTTTCAGAAGAATAGGGTAAACCTTGTGTTTTGATCTTCTCTTGTATTCAAATGGCAAGTTTGTTTTTTGGTAAGTTCTTGTGTGGACCATGGTGCTGACGGCTTAGGATTGGAGGAGCTGGATTTCAGAGGAGCATAGCATTCTTCAAGGTCATATTGTAGATGTTGGGAACGGTGTTAGCATCTATTGAGGGCTGGACATGTCTGGGTAGGTTGATTAGGTCTTTTAGGAGTTCTTCTAGATGGATGTAGGATGGATGGATGGAGATAATGTCCTCTTCCTCAAATGGGAAGTGACATGGGTGATGGTAAAGGGGATGGAAAGATGATCTCTCTAGTCCAGCAGTATAAGTGGCTGGCAGTGGATGCTGGTTCATGCATAGAAGGTAGGGTCCAGTGTGTTGCCTTTGAAGTAAGTTGTGTTGGTGAAGTACTGTTTTATTCTAGCATACTGAGTAGAGCATTAATGGCTTCATTCATAGTCTTGGTGCTGGAGTCACTGCAGTCGACAAGCAAGATTGGGGTGGGACTGTTGTGTGGAGGCAAAGGTATTTCTTTTATGAAGTCTATGTGGTGTCCAGGTGATTTGTAAATGAGAAAAAATGAGGTTGTTTTGCAGACTGTGAGAAGAAAGTGGCAAGGTCTGAGCAAATTGAGATGGAATGCTTAACTTTATGGTCTGCTTAGGTTTTCCTTCATAAAAGTCACTCCATTAGCCCAAATGAGTTCATATAAATTTTATGTAACTACTACTTTTGTTATTGTATGCTTTGCGAGCTAAAACTTTGTTGCATTTCTCAGTAAATTTGCAAAGTTCTTCTGTTCTTCTGTTTGCATCAGTAGTTTTTGAGCAGCCTTAATGTAACCCGACTCCATATAAAGATCCTTTTTTATGTGAAGTGTCACCTATTTTATGCCTGGCTACCGATAATGGGTTCAAGTGCTTCTGTTGGTGCACTTCCATTTCACAGAGGTATCTCAATTTAGCTTATTTTTCCTTCTATTGTATGTGAGATATACACTCATCTCTTCTCCTTTTTCTGCTGCCCTCATAAGTATCCCTTACTACAAAGATATGAGTAGATTCTACATTATTTATAAAATTCGTAGATGCCTGAGAATGTGAATACAGGACAATATTAATGTCGGTTGGCATCTTACGATCTGCAACATTGCTGAAGATTTCTCTTTGCTTGAACGTCCATTCCTATCCATGTATTCACTGAATGATGAGAAAAATGTCTCAGATCAGTTTTAACTTCTGTAGTACCAGGGCACTAGAAGTAGGTGTGCCAGAGGTGCTGCAGCATCCCCCCAAATAACTTTAGAGTTGCTCAGCAGGAGAATAAGCAATACGAGGCCCTTACATTTTTATCATGCTGCATTTGCTTTATGTTCAGAGACAGATGTCAATTATCACGCAAAATCTGCTGATAAATTGCTGCCTATCCTTTAACATGGATATTTTTACTTACGTTTCCTGTCTCTGACTACAAAATGAGAGGGCATTTTGTAAAGCAAAGGAAGAGACACTCGTACTGGGATGGAATTCGTCTGAAAGGGCATGCTTTAGAATATTAATTGATCTACAATAACACACAACTATTTAAACAGAATATCACTAAGAAAGAAAGCACACATGGCTCATTTTGGTCCTGAAGTGTGATGGAAATAAAGATTTTAATAGCATCAAAGCAAACTTGGACACTTGTGTGACGCACAAATAATACATTTGTGTGGAACCACGATTTACATACATTATCGTTTATGTGCCATATGAGGTTAGTTGTAAAACTGCGCATGTGATGCTAATTCAGTGATCTTTTCAAGAGGCCATTTCAATAATCAACATGCTCCCTGTATATGTCAGCATCCTACTGCACAATAATCATCTAGTTGGGACAGTGTGCTCCAAAATACACCACTAGACACATACTGTTCCCCTACCACATGCCTGCTGAATGAGTGTGGCTCATTTGCACACGTATATCAATACATAGCTTTATTCGGTTACTTTCAACCATAAAAGCAAAACAACCACAGGTAAAAAGATAAAAGATAAGTAAAAATTAAGTTAAAAAAAGGAAATAAGAGGAATAAAAAAGAACATCCTTTACGGCCTTAAAACACATAAAAACCAAACACCTAATCTCCTACTGACTGTCATTTAAATTAATCATGGGGTTTTGTTCCAGTCTAGGTGTGTGGTTAAGATTTGATGACTAAAACATTCCATTGTCAATTTTTCATATTGTCCTTATTTTTGAAGTGAGTTCCGCATCAGCAATTTTCCCCAAGCGATTAATACGTACATGCCAGGCAGCTGTAATGTACCTACTAACCGCACAGGGTAAGGGGGGGGAACTTTCCCTCATCAGAATTCTTAAGGCAACAATACAATGTCTTACCCCCATATTTCTACACACTGGCCGTAACCATTTTCGACGTGCAATCAAATAGGCAGGACATAAAAACATAAAATGTACAATGGATTCTGAATTATGGTTACAGCTCGGACAAAAATCAGATCTTGTAGTTGCACTCCACTTACTGCCATATGATTTGAGAGGCAGACAACCATACCTGAACTGGATATATAAACTCTTACTTAATGGGTCAAGAATTATATCCATAAAAGATTCGAAAGACGGATACCATTTAAAATCAAAAAATTGTGAGGTCAATCTGCCGTGAGTAGGGCACAGCAGATAGTTTTCCCTGACATAAGTCCAGTATACAGTTTTCAAATGATTCTTCTGCTCCTTCCTTATACTTTCTGGATGACTCCATAGCTCACTAAGACCCAATTTATGAAACCATTTAGAGATGTGATTAAACCAGGGAATGGTGAGTACATTTGGTCTATCCAAGATGTCTTGGATAGACTCCTTGTAAGTAGATAACTCAGGGGTGGACCAAACACGGACCCAGAAAAGCAGAGGTCGTAGGGCAACTACATCTGAGATACGTGAAAGGCCAAGGTCCCAGAACAATGGCAGCAGTGGGGTACTGCGAGGACAGGCCAAAGTAGACCTCACTAAATTGTTTTCCCCCACTGCAAGCCTGCCAGTGTTTGAGGACCCCCAAATTTCTGCCCCATAGACCGCAGCACTTTGTGCCTTTGCTCTATACATTTTAATAATTGGAGTAATCACTCTCTCAGAAGTAGACTTATGAAAACGAAGAATGGCTCCAGATGACTGTACCAGGCGAGCCAAACTTTTGTCAATTTGGGCCCCCCAATGCAGATTGTTGCTAATTCTCACCCCCAAGTAATCTATAGAGCTTACCAAACCTAGGGGCGTTCCATTGTAAAATATTGAATATCTCTTAGTGGGGCCACAACCCAAAGTCATAAGTTTAGTTTTGCTATGGTTAAGTTCCAGACCATAGTCACCGCAAAACGAACTGAACTTATCCATGAGTACCTGGAGGCCCATAGGGGTTCTGGAGATCAAGAGAGAATCATCGGCAAATAACAAAATTGGAATTTTATGGTGATTCAAAGATGGGGCATCATTTTGACAATTGGACACGACTTGCACCACCTCATTGATGAACAGTGTAAATAGCGTTGGGGCAAGAACGCAACCCTGGCGCACTCCTCTCTTGATGTCTATTTTGTCTGTGAGTTCCCCCTGATTGCCCCATCTTACTTGTGCAAATGTTTTTTCATGTAATCTTTGGATTAAATGCACTAAGTTCCCTGGGATACCAACTTTGTTTAATACTTCCCACAGTTTCTCTCTTGGGACAAGATCAAATGCAGATCTTAAGTCTACGAAAGCCACATAGAGTTTTTGCTTAGATAAGGTGACATACTTCCAGAACAGTAGTGACAGCCTGAAAACTTGGTCCATAGTATTAGTTTTGGGCCGAAACCCAGCCTGTAAGGGAGATAAAATGTGCTGGTCTTGAATCCAATCAGTAGGCCTCTCTAAGACTTGTTTGGCAAACGTGTTCTGAAGGATATCAATAAGGCTAATTGGTCGATAATTTACAGGCAACCCTGTATCACCCTTTTTGTAAATCGGTATTATTTCAGCACCACGCCAAGACTCTGGAATAGGGCTGCCAGCTGCTATGGCATTAGACAATAAATTGATATACCATGCCCATATCTTAGGTTCTGATTTGAACAAGTCCCCTGGAATCTTATCCGGGCCAGGGGCTTTTGCTGGCCTCAGAGAATCAATAGCAGCTGTGGTTTCAGCTAAGGTAAAAACAATTCTCTCAGATGAGATCTTATTAGCAGCCCAACACTCGACATGTGCAGGGTCCTCCAGAGCTTGCTGTACAGGCAAAGCATAGATTTCAGAAAAGTAGGACACCCATCTTTCGGGCTGTATATGCAACCCAATATCATCCGTACCCTTTTTTGAACTGGAGGTCAACAACCGCCAAAAAGACCTATCATCTTTACTTTGGACTGCTGCAAGCAGTTTCTGCCATGTCTCATTCTCCCAGTCTCTTTTGGCTCGCTTCAGGGCATTAGCATACCTACAACGAGCCTCTTTAATAGCCGCATGCGTAGAATTTTTAACAGCCTCTTTTAAGGTGGATCTTGCTCGCGCACAATCCTGATTATACCAGTCCCTGCGAAGGGTGTCAGCGGGTCTCGATTTAAAGGAAGTTTCCTTATAGAAGATACCCTGAAGGGAATCGACCATTTTAGTGTGGATCGCCATAATAGGAATATCCGAGGCTTCTTGATCCTCGTAATCTACAAAGAGTTTTAAAAAAGATGAGTAAATTTCCCCAATCAAGTACGGGTTAAATTCAACTTTTGGCCAGCAGACCCTAGAGCGTCTATGGTTCAAATGAGGGAATGGAACATTAGTAATCCTTAAGTGCTGGACTCTTAAAAATGCATGATTAGTCAATACAAGACACAAAGGATTATGATCACTATCCAAGCGAGGTAAAATTTCCATATCAAGTGAACTTGACCATAGCCTAATGTCCAAAAGAATGTAATCAATAGTACTAAAGGAAAGCCCTCGCTTGAAAGTAATGGCTCGCTCTGAGTCAGATTTAGTGCGGCCATTGCATTCTCTCAGGCCATAGTTCAGGCAAAGGGAAGACATCTGGAATGCAACACAGGAAACAGGCGAAAGTACCATTTCTTTAGATTGGGGAATACCCCAATGTTCGTCCTCCTCAGTAGTCAGATTGCTAATGGAGTTGTCCAACACAAAAGGGCAATTAAAATCACCTGCTATAATCAGAAAAACTGAAGGGTCCAAAACGTCTATGTAGTCCGTCAACTGGGAAAGAACAATTGATTCAGACCCACGGGGAACAGATCTAGCATAAATATTCAGAAGTATCATTTTAAAGCCAGGACGGAATGTAAGTTGCACACCCAGCAGATCAAAGGAATTAAACTTTATCACAGAGTGATCACATTCTAACTTATTGTTCAATAAAATCATTAAACCTCCTATCTGTCTTCCAAATCCACCAGAGGCAGGTTGGGCAGCAGAGAAATAGGTTGTAAAGCCTTGTAAGGATAACTGTTCTTTGGTCCATGTCTCCTGGAAGAGACAAATATCTTGTTTGTTTACAAGGCTTACCCATTCCGGGTCATCCAGCTTTTGCTTGATTCCTGCTACATTCCAGGACATGATGTTAATTTTAGGAGGTGGAGATATTGGCTTTGTTCTCATAAGTGGGGCAGGAGTCGAAATCCCTATAGATTGACACACATCATTTACTGTTTTTGGAAGCACTGTACAGGGGGCAGACAGTCAGTCCAATTCAGAGAGTGAAGGGGAAGGGTTCTCATATTTAGAAGTAATAGAATTAACTGGGGAGGGAATAGCCCCAGCTGCTATGATTCCGGATATACAACATTCTCTGGATAGCGGGGCCCCAGGCGGCTGACTGCTAAGTCTAAGATTCGATACCCTACCAATACATAGTGTGCGTGTCCGTGCATTAAAGGCCAGGAGATCTTTAGCTAGACTATAATCATTGAAGAGAATCGAGATGTAATCAAATTCTGACCCTAACTGGTTATATCTGTGGGCCTCACATATATCAGACCGGATAACAGAGAGACAATTCCTCTGTGAACGAATCCAGTGAATCACTTTGTTAATTAGTGAATCACTCGACTCTCTGTTACCCTGAGGTAGCTTTGGTACCCTAGTTAAATAGATAGTCGCGACTTCCCTCCTCCTTCTAGACCTTTGTTTAGGGACGCGCGTCTGCGATAGTGTCATATGATCAGGATTAGTGACTGGACGGGGACTAACACAGCAGCTTACTACAGAGGATATTCCTCCTGGATTTAACTGAGAAGTTTTTGAACGTGAAATATCTATATCTCCCCGTCCAAAAATTAATCCACCCTTATTTACACCTGATTGTGACATTCGCTCATATGCGGAAGACATGGATTGAGAAACAAACCTACCATTCCTGCCACATGTTGGGGAATTATCATTAATGCACCTAACGGTGTTGTGTGTAGAGGAAGATGTCATTTTGTCACCTATACTGAGGGGACTGGGTTTTGTGGATTCCATCAGAAAATCAGGCGAGGGGACAGACTTATAGGGCACACTACAGTTACAACCAGACTTTTGAACCTGAAGTCCAGCAATTTTGTTCATCAAAGTTACCAATAGACTTTTAATATCATCTAATTTCAGAGAAATAATACCCAACTGGGAAACTTCGTTATTGCCCATCTTTGCATCCAGAGAGTTTTTAACAGAACCTTCTTCGCATAAGGTCTGTAGGTATCCAGGACTTACAGGATTTGAGGCCAAAACCGAAAACCTATTTGAACAAGGAATGGTAATAGGGGGAGGGGACGCGCACCTCACATGGGGTGCATCTTCTTCAGCTAGATGACCATTTATCCCCACCAAGGATGGTGAGGACTCCGGAGGTAAAGGGGTTACACCCTGGGATTGAGGAAAAGGGTGTAAATCTGCTTTAACCTCTAATCTATGTGACTGGGTTTTTTTCTTGAAGAGATCTGGAATCTTTTTGGAAAGAGTGGTATCCGGTCTAGAAGGACCAACAACGGAAGTACTCCTCAATATAGCCTCAACCTCTTCAAACAGTGAATCAATTGCTTTGAATTGCTGTAAATTAGTGGTTGAAGATCCCTCCGTTTTCCCGGCAGAGCGTTTCTTTGGTTTTTTAACCCTAGATTGGGATACTGCTACCTCATCGGCCTTCCACTTCCCCATGTCGTCTGTCCGGTGGCCTAGTAAAGTAATTTCAACCACAATTGTAAGAAGAAAATAGCCCAGCCCCAAAGCCTACTATCAAGTACAAATGATGTTGTGAGAAAAAGAAGCCCCTGTAAAATAAGAGGTAATAGAAAATTACACCACTAGCGCCAGAGGCCTCTATACCAGAACTAAATATAAAAAGACCATAATTTTAAGGGGGTGGCCCAGCCCAGTCTCCTCCTGGCGATGACGGGCGCAAGACGGGCCCACCCTTTGCCCGGGCTTTGCCCGGGCGCCGCCCGCGCACGTCCCGCGCAGCGGGAGCGCGAAGAAATGTTTAAAGGGCTCCTGCCCTATCAGCTGTCTCCCCTGGTTGATGGCGTTCCCCGCGCAGCGGGAGCGCGAAGAAATGTTTAAGGGGCTCCTGCCCTATCAGCTGTCTCCCCTGGTTGATGGCGTTTGCACACGTGTTCTTTGTGTAACGCTTAGATTTTTCATCATACCTATTGGTTGAGTGGCATAAAATGCAAACATCCCCATTTTGAATATTGTTCCAGCACCATTGTGTAGTACATTCTGATTGGCTGTGACATTAAAAAGTAATCATATGCACGAATGACTAAAGCAGAGTGGATAAGTATTAAACAGGTGACCCCAAACATTTATTACATCATATGTCATAAAAAACTACAATAACTTTTGAACAGTGTTCACTTTCTTTTGTATCTGAATAGAATTGGATGTAATCGAAGCGTCATTGGTTCTAAGAATACATTCCAGTCTCTAACCAAAACCATAGGAGTGTAACGAAATCATTTTCCATTACTGAGGCTGAAACATCCATATTTTGGTTATATATAATCCCTCCTGAGAAAATACTTCGGACAATTAACAAAGGTGCAACTATCCATTTCCCTCTTGCTTACGCCCAAGTCCTGGTTGCTACTAACTCGCTGTTTGTACTTCCTGCATCAATGCTACAGCCAGAGTGGCACAGTGCTAGAGCTAGAATTTACTTAGGGGTTGTGAATCCTCAGTACCAAAATCAAATGTCCTTTTCGAGTACCTAGAAGATATCTTTTCTTTTGTAAGCATTATGGAGACATCCAGTAGTATTCCAGGTTGCAAATGTATAACTCTTAGCCTTTACTAAGTTCAAAGAATAGAGTAGTTTAATAAGGTCAGTAGGTCAATGTGTGCTTGCTCATATAGGCCCAAATTTATAATTGTTCACGCAAAACTGTGCTAATGCAGTTTTGCGTCAAAAAGTATAGTGCTGGCTTGCGCCATTCCACAGCACCAGCTGGGCACCATATTTAAGGAATGGCACAAGCCAGCGCTAAGTGTGGGATAACGTCAAGGAAAATGACGTTAGCCGAGTGGGGGTGGCGGTATGGGGGAATGGGGTTTTGCACAGAAAAATTACATTAGGCTGGTTGGAGTAAAAAAAAAAGACTCTAACTAGTCTAGCATAATTTCTGAATGCAAAACCTACAATACCACATGACTCCTGTCTCATAAAAGACAGGAGTCATGCCCACCAGCCCAGTGGCCAGCACAGGGGACAAGGGTCCCCTGGGCATGGTCATTGCAACCCCAACCATGTAGGGATACACTTCAAAAAGAAAAGAAAAATACTAACCTCTACTTACCTGGGATGGGGTCCCCAATCCTCCACTGTCCATCTGGTGTGGGTGGGGGTGTCCCTGGGGCCTGGGGAGGGCACCTGTGGTCTTATTCCATGGTGTTCCACCATGGAAATAGGCCCACAGGTCCCCTAACACCTGCCCTGACCCATGCGTTAAATAATGGCGCTAGGTAACCTTAGCATCATTATTTAGGCCCGCCTCTTCTCCTGTGCACCATTTTTGCACGGGAGGATAAATAAGGCGCTAGGGCCTTAATGTCATTTTTTGCCCAGGAACACCTACCTTGCATCTCGTTGACGCAAGGTAGTTTCCACCTAGCAAAATATTTTGATGTTAGACTAGTCTAGCATCAAAATATAAATATGGAGTTAAATTTACACTGAATTAGCGTAAAACAAATTATGCTAATTCAGCACAAACAGAGTATAAATCTGGGCCATAGTATTTTTCCCACAGCATCTCAACACACTCCAAAATGGAACCAATGAGTAACAAAGTTAACCTTATATGGTCTACTCTACCCTGGTTCTAAGAGAAGGGTAAAGACTAGAGTGTCTCCAGAGATAAAGAAAAACATATATACAGGAGGAAGAATGACAGAGAGAAAAAATCTTTCCTCCAGTGTCTTCTGAAGGCAATTGTTCAGATTCAGGTGGTGCAGGAGCAGAGCCAAAAAGCTCAGGCTAGCCCAGCTGAAATCATTTCACAGGTTGCAGACTAGCAGCATATGCTTCAACAGCAAATGACTAGATAGCAAATATGAGGGGGGCAAGCTGTAATATGTGTGGGAAAGTGTTCACGCTAGAAGATCTCACACAGCATCATACAACAGATATCCGGTCCCTGTAAGAAAAGGATGACATGCTACAGCATGCCCGGAGATCCCCTCAAGAAGCAATGATCTAATCATCATGGAATTGCCCGAAGTCTCGGAGACTGAAAAAATATAAAGAAATCATCAAATTCATCAAAATCTTAAGGGAAAATAATAGTGATTTGAAGGATATCCACTTCAATGCTGAGATTCAGCATACATTCGAAGCCATCTTATGAGGAAAAAAAGAAATCCCACGTACCCTATGTGGTATTGGCTCATTTTCAACTAAACCAATTATGGTAATATGCTAAAAAATCACTCTATAGGAAAAATCATTAAATACTTGTACGAACAAATGTATCACTGTGTACTGATTAATGCAGATAGGAATTGTGCTAGTATATAAAAAGACTGAACAATCCTGAAATATTCAAGTCCTTTCTGGTGTGCAAACCAATGAAACCTGACATTCCTCAGGAGTTGACCCTATTTTTTCAGCATGCTATGGGTTCCCCCAAATGTCAAAATTATCCCCATTGCTCTAAGACTAGCATTTTATCATGGTGCCCTTTTAGACCAAAAGTTGCATACACTTTACCAAAGCCAGGGTCTGCCATTATTGCCATCTCTAAAAGATGGGTGACCCTTATGTCACCCCAGAATGTCCTCAGAATGTTAGGGCCAACATGTTGTCATGGTTTTCTATATGTATTTTATATGTAGAATGGAATAAAATAAAACACCATGCAGCAATTTTAACTTAACGTGAATTCATTATTTATTTATTTAAATAAATTGTATTTAAATGAAAATATTCTTCTAAAACTTTAATAAAAAAGGAAATACCCCAAAGTAAAAAAATACATTTTTATGCATTAGTAATTATTAAATATGATGTATAAAATAATTACAATTTGATTATATTTTAATCAAAATCAATGCTCATTAATTTATACATTCGAAAAGTTAATAATATAGTAAGTAATAAAAGCTGTAGTTTCAGATATTTTTGTTAACATTAAATGATATGTATTTATTTTAAATAAATTAATGTAATGTAACGTGTTCCTTTAGAGATGTATTTTAAGTCCCTATCTCTATTATTTTCTATGAAAGGGTGCTGCAGTATTAGTGGTGGGCCATGTGTGGTGCTGTACTTACTTTAGCTCAGATATGGAGTACATTTACAACTATTTTGGCATCATTAATGGCTGTGGTAACAATAGAAGGGCAGTTTGTAAATAGGAATAAGCTTACACTTTTGACGGTGGGGGTACGTCTTTCCCTAAACACCCCATGCTCGCCCCTTAACCCAAACTCTATAGTAGTGGATTTTCTAGCCACTCCCCTCTGTCCCTCCCAACTTTACAACTAAAAAGTATACATAAGTGTGCAGTGTTCTCAGCAGTTTCAGCAGATATTTCTGCACATAAAAAATAGGAAAGATGGAGGCATAGATCTCTGCATGTATGTGAACAAAAGTTTGCAGTATTCTAAAAGTACTATTTTAGTACTGCTAAACGCACTACAAACTGCAGTTTGTGAATAGATGCCTAGGTTGTATGCACCCACTTAGCAGGAAGGAGCAGGTCTGTTTTGTGTCTGAGGCGTTGTACAAATTGGTGGTGATAATTATAAAGCACACAGAGAAATCCTGGTAATGAAATAATTTTGAAGGAGGTTGCTCTCCCTTTACAGAAAGATGAAGGGACTCCCAGCCATTGGAGTCACTATGTATGATGTCCATGTGTGGAGTGACACCAAGATCCCAACACAGCCGGGTTTCTGTGGTAATATGCATTCCCAGGTACTTAGTTGTACATGCAGCAGTGACTACCAGCTTGTTGCAGAGTCCTCTCCATGAACAGGGACTATGGTTGATTCCCCCTCCACAATTAACCCCAAAGTGAAAGAAATCTAAGGCCTCATCAGTCTGTGCCCAGTCCATTGCAGGTGTCAGAGGAACAGGAGCATATTGCTGCATAGTGCGAGACATAGTCTTGCAGACCCTTTCCACTGGAAGGTCTGCACAAGACTATCAATCTATATTCAAGAAGCCATTCAATCACCAGGTTTAGAAGTAACTCTCTCTTGTGCCTCGCTCCGCCTGGGAGAAATATGGCTGAAGGGCGGGAGAAAAAAGTGGAATGAGAAGGGAAGTCATGGAAGCAAAAGCAATAAACGTTGTAGTGATTAGGGCACAGTTAAGAGATTTTTTAGGCCATTTAAGAAAATTTGTAATGAGGAACCAAGTCTGATGTATTAATGGACCTATGCCTCGTCCTAGCCAAGTTAAATCTCAAACCTTTTGAACCAATAGCCATCTGTGAAAGTAGGTTCTGAAAAACAACTTTTGTTGATGGCCAAGACATTATCCAGAAGGCTGAAAACCCTTTGTGCCTCAGACTCTTCATGATGCTATGAATGTAGAATGTGCAATGCAAGTAGAGTCCATACCAGCTACTTCAGCACTTGTTGGTGAAATCTTCGGGGGGTATTGGAGTGGTTACTTATAGGTGGTGGTGTTTTGGATCACTTGTCCTCATAAGTGGAGGACCACTTGTACCCGAGGGTATTTCAGATGAAGGTGGCTCGTAGCTGTCGAACACTCAGGCAGAGCATCACAGCAGCATCGCATCCTTTGCATGATGGAAGAGTGTCAAAGATAGGTTGGTGAGGCTGGGAGAACCGCTCCATACTTGGTTCAGCCCTTGTTACATTCCCAAACAGCAGTCATTATTTCCATGGGCTGTCCTGGCACTTTTGGACCCTGTGGATCTGCTTCTTCTTGGTAGCTGACTCCCTGTAGGAACCAATTATCCTTCCCCTTTCTCAGCAGGGCAGTAGGCCCAAGATCACAGGCAGACACACAGTTCCTCTCAGTCATTGGACTAGCTTTAATTGATGCCCATCACCCCTGGAAGACTGACTGTAGAAGATATCATATCTGAGGATTTTGTTAGGGTCTCTGCACAGTATCGTCTCTTTGGTTAATAAAAAAACTGGAACCAAATGGGAAAGGTTGGGTTCCACATTTAGGAGGGATGTGGATCCCACTGTCAAAGACTTGACACTGATTTGGGTCAGTTCCTCCTGTTTGTGTATTGTAACTGCATGGAGCAGACAAGGAACTTGTTTTGAGTTTGGAGGATGGCATGTTCCATCACAAGTGTGAAGGATTTCTCCTCTGTCACGTTATAAGTGCATTACATCTTTTGGCACTTCTAATGGGGAGGACGGGACATCCACCACTTTGCGACAGAGTATCCCATACACCAAAGTGTCAGTCAGGTCCATAGTCTTTATCTTAGTGAGGCTCTTTTCAGAAGGTAGTGCTGAGGGGTGTCTTTAGTTGGAGCATCCGCAGCAGTGGCACAATCACATGTGAAACTCTACATCTGGCTGTTAACCGCCATTTTGTGAGAAGCACTTAAAGGAAGGCAAAAGAGCAGGCCCTGCCTGAAAGATTCTTTATCATCTGAGAAGAATCCGGTGACTCAAATCCCCCTGCCCACAATCAAGTCTGACAAAGTTAATATGTGGGTCACTGCACATTTACAAAGCATCACTGACTCCATCCTCCCTTTCTTCAGTATACAGGGTGGTTTACCTGCAGCCCAGAAATACCACTAATATACTACCGCCATTTTGTGCTATGCTGTAGCAGGGGACAATCAAACTGAATCCCACATTTCTGGTCAAGTACACACTCACATTTAAAAAAATCCTGCTAACAGCACCACATACAAAAAGTCCATGTTTTATTCTGGGTACCTGTGTAGAATGTGGTCACTACATCCATGCAGGGCTTTAATTGAGTGAGGACGATAAGCACCGCACTCCTCCCAACCAAGAAAAAGCCCTGCTTATGACTACCAATTCAAAAACCTATGGCACTGCCACCACTGCTTAAAATATGTATCCCAGGGTATAATCAGTAGTCAACTTGAGCTCACATTTAGTGTGCCCCTTTAGCCCAAAGATCTAGACCAACCTGAACAATGGCCCAAGCCACAGTAGGCAAGTGTGACTTTTGTGCGTGATAGAGCAAAAGAAAATTTCAGCACACAAAATATCATGTAGCCGAGTTACTCAGGCCACGAGTTGCACTTCAGTGTTACCATGCAGGGTACAGTCCTATGTCAGTAGGCACTACCTGCCCTACAAATAAACCTTGAACTTTCCTCAACCATTGGAGAAGTCCAGCCATCTGATTAACAGAATCGCCTGGTAAGTTCACCTGCATTCCCATGATGCAGTCCAGGTCTGTGTTCACCAGAGGTTGAAAAGTGACAGAAGCATTATTCAGACTAAAGAGCACGATTTTAAGCTGACACAAGCGAAATGGCAGCCACAGCTCTGCTTTCTACTTTGCACTAGGTGCCAGTGCAATTTGCCATTACCCACTGTTCAGATTAAAAGCACACAAGAAGCGACGGACACCCAACCTTTCCACCAGCGTGTCAGCTCAGGGCATCAGTCTTGATCATCTCATTGTATCACCATAAGCAAAATGTGGGGTGCAATGAAAGTGGACATCTAAACCAGAATAAACAAACCATTTTTCTAGGTGAGAGAAGAGAAAGAGAGGGGAACGTGACACAATTGACAGTCATTTCTGCTCAAGCTTGAAGGGGACTGATTAGTCTATGTTTGTGACGCACAAAATTGAAGCGAAGATTGCAACACCCACAAAAAAGGAAAATGGACAGATTGACTCCTGAATGAGGCTACTGACACAGGCTTACATCTAATGGCAATTCCAGATAGCTAGTACTTTGATAGATTGTGTCCTCAATCTGTTGAACGTATGTCTCAATGTTGATAGATGGATAAAGACAGAATAACAGCCACCTACGTATGTTGGCATGCTGTCTGCATCTTCAGTTCCAGAGTCAGGGATATGCTTGGGACAGACAGATTAGAAAAGAAGCAGAGTAGGCCTCAGGTGTACCAGAGAAGGCAGGTGGCCCACAAACCTGGAGATAAATTCACCCTATACATTACATCTTCAGTCAGCTGCACAGATCGCCTAACCACACTCAACCAACCCCCCTCCACCAGCCCCTGAACGGCCTGCGGAGAGCCACATGTATTCTAATGACATATAAGTAAGCAAAAAAAAACATCAGACATTAGCTAAGAGCCCAAGAAACTCCCCCTCAAATAGAAGATACACTTAGTTTTCCAGCCTTGGTGCAGGTTTTAGGGAACCTGGTGATATTCATATCTTGTCAAATGCATTGGGTTAAAAAGAGCCAACTCTAAGGCGTGTCACTACGCTACCCTCAAAGAAGGCTTCCAGATTGGCTGTTCTCTTCACTGGGGCAGTGTCTTTGCTGTCCACTGCAGTCTCATCGAACATCCGATGCTTGCACGTTAACACAATGTTCCTACAGTGAACAATTCCATCTTTCTGGATGGAAATGTCAGGTTTTTACTTCTTTGAAGGATAAATAGTTTACAGTTAAACCCCATACCATGTAATCGAGTGAGTGATTTTTAGTTTCTGACATATTCCAGCAAATAAACTCTAATGTAATCATCACGACTGTGCCACTAGGGTTGGGTGAACATGAATAATAAAAGTAAATATGTCATTTTCCTCCAACAGGTATGAAGACGAAATCACCAAGCGCACAACCGCTGAGAATGAATTTGTAGTGCTAAAAAAGGTGAGTGCACTTTAAAAATCACGTCACAGATGAGGGTACTTTAGGCTGACTGTGATAGTGATGGCAAAGTTGGATTTTCTACCTACGATTGCAAATAAAAAATGTAACTGTATCACCTTATCTTGCGTAGATTTCTTGATATTCATGGGCATATTAATGGCCGAAATGACACAAGGTTGATCACACAAGATGCAGTTCATTGGTAGTATTCATTTCAATGCATTGGGGGCCACATGTACTAACATTTGTGTTTGTGATTACCAAATCGATTTTTTTTTGTGATTTGTGTTTTGGTAATCACACCAATCCACAAATGTGTGTTTTACACATTTTGCGATTCCCAGTAGGTCGCAAATTGACCTACCTCATGAATGTTATTGAGGTAGGTCTCAGTTTGTGACCCACTGGGAATCACAAAAATCACAGGGATGGTGGTCTTCTGGGATCACCAGATAACCATGTCTATGATTGTTTTCCTTAAAAACACACGGGATGCATTTAATTTTTTTTTTTAAGAATTCTATTTATTTTTTAAGAGTAGGCAGTGGCCCGTGGGATCACTGCTGGCTCTTAAAAAGTATTTTTACAACCATTCTCAAAGAGGAAGGGGTCCAGTGGGGACCCCTTTCCCATTTGTGAATGGGTTACCACCTTCTTGAAGTTGGTGGTACAATGTTAATGTGTTGCAACAACATTTTGGTCGCAAACATTTATATATACCACTGAGATTCGGTATGAGGAAGGGACTTCCTAAACATGCTCTTTCCTAATTCCGAATTGCAAACCCAAATTGCGATTTGGTAACAGGTTAGTGAATCGCAATTTGGCTTGGTACATACAAAAATGTCTTTTTGCATTCAAAATGGTTTGTAAATAGCTAAATCTAAACTTAAAGATGGGATAAAAAAATAGCAATGCTCTGAGTAAGATCTGGGGTTTACCCCGATCCTTGTGCAACCAGGATTTTGCTCATGGATTTGAATCCCGAGTTGTGCAATAATGATCACAGCACATCTGTTCTCATATGATAGATTTCGACAGGTCAGATAGCTCCACTGAAACCAGGGGAACTCATCCAAGCATGCGGCACAATGTGACTGCCATGCCCTTGTATTGCCCAACAGTGTCAGCTGTGTTCAGGTGGCATTTCAAAATCTTCTTGGATGTGTCGAGGATATTGTTTACCTGGTCTGTAAACAGCTTATTCATATGGTCGTACAAGAGGAGTACCCCTGCTTTTATCAGTTCCAACAATTAATGCACATAACTGCCCTGGTAGGAGGTGACATTAGCAGAAGACAGAGTCAAACTGTTGGAAGCAAAGGCTTCACAGCCTATAGAATAAAGTCTGTTTGAGTTTAACTCTGGAGATTTTGTAAGAATGATATTCAGGTTTTGCTTAGAGAAAGATATGTGGACAATCAGATTTTCTGGCACAGGTGGCAGCAAAGGAGCGGGTGTATGACTTCTGACTATGTTCCTGTGGACCAATAGAGAAGTTCACCCATGAAGTCAAGATTGGACCTAATGGGATTCAATAACATGTAAGCAATGGCTCCCTTATTGAGAAGGAGGACTGCAAATTTTAGTTAAAATGTTAGACTTTCCCTTCACTGAAAACAGTCAATTTGAAGTCTTCACGTACCTTCTGTACCAGTTATAAATGAGTAGTAGTAAATGAGGAGGCTTCCTCTGAGGAACAGTCAGAGGGGAGTGGAATGTCCCATTCTGATGGATTATCTAGGCCATTTGCACTTTGTGAATCTAGTAAGAAGCCAGCATCAGCATTATATTGTGGAAGGAGATGATTGGCCTCTGAATTATTATCTACAGTGGTGAGAGCTTCTGAATCAAAGCCAAATAATTCCTCTATCAGAGCAAATCTCAAGGTCCTGGGAAGGTGGTTGGTTAGCCAATGGAACAATGTTCACCTTAGTATGTTCTCTTGCTACATGGATAACCTAATAGGACTTCAATGGCTTTGAGGGTGGCTTTGAGGTTGGTTCCATTAGTGGAGAAGGATGGAGTTCTGACTAAATTGGGGTTCATGTCCTAGCCAGATTGGACTTGGCCTTAAATACCAGGACTGAAGCTTGTGAAGGTGCAGAAATGGAAATCACCATGGTCAAGGCAGCATTAATATTCATGAGGTAGGTCGCAATTTTCGAGCCATTGAGAATGGCTACAATCACAGGGATGGTGGCCTGCAAAAAATCGCTTTGCACTAATTTATGTCTCTTGTCATCAGGGTGGTGTTACTGGGAGGTTACAGTGAGAAAAACCATAGCTTTTGACACAAACCTCGATCTACTAGAGCAGCTAGACTGAGATTTGTTAACTGAATGCCTCCTTGAAGCAGATGCTAGCAAAGAGAAATGTTTTCATATTCTCAAAATAACCCACTCAATGTATGTGTGCTGGCGTTCACAGCCCGCATCCAGTGCATTGGATCCTCCTATGTTTGTGTAAACACAGGGATTTGTAGTGAGAGGTTATGCTTCCAGTGCAATCCTAAACCAGAAAGTGCACACTCACCTTTGCACCATGGTACAAGGCTAAGTGTTGCACAAGGCAATCATTAGGATTGTCAGTGCAGGAAAAGGCAACAGGCCAATTTGCATTGACATTGCTTAATGTTATGTTTTTTTCTTGTGCAATGCAGCAAATTTAGTTGTTGTGCTATGTTGAGTTAAAAATAATATATTTTCACCACTCATTCTACCAACTAACACTATTAGGCTATTAGTATTTGAATACCCCATTAATATTTTATAGGATACTGATGGACCAGTGTGCCACAATGCTTAAATATCATTCCTCTGACAGAATCCTTACTCAAACATACCATGTGGAGCTGGCTGTACTATGACAGACATCCATCAACTGTTCTTTAGGAGCATATTTAAAATTGCAAGAAAACCATTTTCTTCACTGACCTTCTCAAACTATGGCTTTCCCAAAAACTGGCAGAACTCATTCGGACAGCAGGCTTGGCTTTGTCATAGCAAAGTTCGAAAGTGATGAACTTTGATAAGAGCCTCCACAGGGCAACCGTCTAAGTTCGGTAAATTATTCCCATGTTTAAATTACAAAGTAGTACTTTCAAAACATGTATTTTCTGTTTTAAAATAATAAGTCAACAGTCCATATTTGTCTCAATGATCACATCAATTATGGGACAGCAAGCCTGATATCAATCAATAGTGAGCAGCATGACCAGAAGAAAAAGATTGCAAACCAGCCTTCAAAAAGTTTCACTCTTAGCAAACATGTTTTAAATACGTGAAAATACACGTATTTGTAAATTATTAGTACACCTCCTGTACATATTTGCTTTACTTACCCCAGTGCCATTCAACCGAATTGGATAAATATACTAATGCCAGAGCAATGTCAATTAACGTGGACAAATGACATTTATTTCTAACAAGTCTCCTAATAAATGCCGTTTTTTCATCTATTACCTCAGTGCAAAAGTTAGATTTCATGTTTTTGCCACAGTATCAGATACGAGGATGTGAGAAAACACTTCTTACTCGCTCACAGATGGCATGTTAAAAGGATTTATTGGCTTAGGCGTATTCAGTGTGATTTTATATGAATAGTGGTTTGGGTAAATACTTCTACACAAAACACCATGGGGCTTAAACCAAATATGTACACTGCACCTGCAGCAACATCCTATGTGTTGAGGGAGGGCGTATTACATTCTGTACTCAGGCGTGTGTGGGTGTTTGCACGCGTGTGTATTTACTGACATGGAGATAAAACAGTGTATGTTTTACTTTGCAGGATGTGGATACTGCCTACATGAACAAGGTAGAGCTGGAGTCCAAGGTGGATAATCTCAATGATGAAACCAACTTCCTTAGAACTCTTTATGATGCGGTAATGACCCCTTAGCAGCACGAAAAGTCATTCTTTTCCATTTTATACATAACACTGGAGTACATTTCCCGTTCAGTATTGAACACATGCTCCTTTCAAAATTTTTTGTGTTTTAATTATCCTCTCTCGTGTCTTTTCTCTTGTTCTAGTGGATGTTAATAGACACTAAACATAATCAAAAATAGCATGGCACATGCTTAAAAAAGATTTGGCACAAGGTACTGACCAATTCTTGATATCTTTGACAGGAAATTTCTCAAATACAGGCACAAATTTCCGACACATCTGTCATACTATCCATGGACAACAATCGAGTCCTGGACTTGAACAGCATCATCGCTGAGGTTAAATCCCAATATGAGGAAATTGCTAACAGGAGCCGAAATGACGCAGAGCTAACGTACCGAAGCAAGGTAGGTGAACATGATTAGGAGCTGTTCTAAGCTGTAGTACATTACATTCAAACGTACTCCATCGAGTGTCATTTGTCAAAGGATATGAATAAGTACTAAACTATACTTGTCCAACGTATGCCCGTGATGGCCGGATTCCTAACAGGTTTTCAGAATTACCTCTGATCATGTAAATTATTTACGTTTAGATTAATTATGTGCACATGTATCTTATAGGGCTGTCCTGAACACCTGTCGTGTTCTATGCCCTCTTGACCTTCTATTGGACTCCCCGACTTAAAGCATTTCTGTCCTTGACTAAAAATAAATGGTTTCATGCTGCCATGGTCGGGATTACTGTACTGATTGTTAGGTCCTCAACAACTGTGTCTTCCCACTTGTGTATACCACTTTCTCATACCCTGTGCTAACACACATGCGACTATTTCAGTCTCCTATATACATTGTCCTGTACGTAGCTTTGTTTATGTATACTTCTAGAATACAAAAATAAATTTTAACGTGCAAAAATTATTGTGACGTAAATATCGACTACCAAAATGTCTTATATGAAAGTATATATTTACTATCTATAGCTTCACATCTATTTACTTTGACAATTAATATATTGTCAAAGTATATACATGTGAAGTTAAAATATATATATATATATATATATATATCACCTACCGGCATTCGCCACTAGGTAGTTAAAGATAGGACCATGTTTCCATAGGAAAAGCGTTTTTTTACTTGCCTATATCTTTGGCACTGTTTGCCGAATCTTCACAAAATTTTCCAAAAACAGTGTTGCAGTGAATCTTGATATGCATGGTAAGATTTGGGGTGATCCATTTAGCGGGGGCCGAGAAAAAGGGGGCTAAAAAAAGGTTGGGTTTCCATTGCTGGTTTCCGTAGGATTCTTTAGACACGACTACAGGCCGAACCACTGGATGGAATTACACCAAATGTGGCAGAAAGCTAGCTGTCGATATGCAGATTATGTTTTCGCTTATTTGGTGTGAGCAGTTTTTGAGATATTGAAGGGAAACTAAATTTGTATATCTCTAGCCGCAAATAATTATCGTAATTCATGATCTTTTTGTGAATACACGTGCGGAAAGAAGCTTTGCGATTGGCTGACCCCAACCTGACTACAAAGTTGCAGCCGCCATTTAATTTCACAGGGCACAGTCCACAGGGGTGAAAATCCTAAATAAAGTGGAATACGGGGTCAGGGTGATGGTACCCTGACCCCAGGGGTGTGATATAGGTGTCTCTGAGGTGCAAATTATGGGTTTAAAATAATTTTGCATCAAATGCTCGATATTCACAGACGTTCGTGAATTTTCGCAAATTATTTGCGAATATGGATAAATTTGAAAGAAAAACCACTGACTCATTCATACACTAATTCATTCACTCATAGTTACAGTTACCTTAGGGTGCGAGTTATAGTTACTTAAAAGAACTCTAACTATAACTGCTGAATTTCTATGGTTTTGTACGATTAAATTCAGAACCTAAGGATAATGTCCCTGCAATATATATATTTATACACACACGCACACACACACACATCCTCCTCTCCAAATTATCGTAACTTCCCCGTTCTGGAACAAGAGACAGGCGGCATTGACCATAGAGTCAAAATAGATACAGAGTTTCGGTGGGGAAATTGGTATGATTGCAGAAGTCCTCTCACTTTGTGCCCCCATTCGTAGCTGATACTGGTGTTTTCTGACTCTGACTGTGCCCTGGGCACTGCTAACCAGTTCCATCACCAGTGCTCTGTTAAAACTGGTATATGCAAATTAGCCCCAATTGTAATTGGCACTGACAAACTACCTACAAGTCCCTAATACATGATAGTGCATGTAGGTTTAGGGGCCCCAGTATAGTTAGTGCACCCATAGGTGCACTGATGTGGTGTCCAGTGTCATTGTAAAGGGAGGCCTGCCTTGCTGTCTGCTTTTAAGTTACAATTAATCACACATTTGACTTTGGAATTACAAGTATTTCCAAAGTGTTGGAAAATGGGTTATTGGCAAGGGCCGGTAAGTACCTACACTTAGCAATGTCGTAGTTTGGACTCTTGCTCTGGGCAAGACTGCTAGTTAAAGGATGACAGCACTTTTGCTTGTAGGCGACTACGCCTTTCCTACAACAAATCGCAACTGTTGTCCCAACCTTACCGGCTCACTAGCAGCCCCTCACCAGAAACACAATAGTAAAAGGTGATTTGTGGCAGCCTTAACGCATGGACTCAAGAATAAGACATCTCAAGGAGTGTCGTGGTTAAACGGAGGTTACCCTTTTCTCACAGATATATCAAGTCTCATACAAACACAGGCAATGACAAAGATGCAGTAAAGTTTCAATGGTTTTTATTTAACATAACTTCAATTTGCGATAAGTTTTTGGGCTGCAATGATTAGGATAACAAATAATGCAAGAAACAGAATTGTGAGGACGAGAGTCATTATTACAAAGACCCCCACCATCCTGCAATGCATAGGAAAGACATACGAGATGTAATATGCCCTAATACCCTCATGTGAGAGGCCTAACCTCCTACCTAAAGGAGAGCTGGGTTTGCTAAACCTAATCTGCCAATGCCATGTCCATGAGAGGAGCCCCCAACCCTCGTTACCTTGGAATGAGGTCTCTATCTCAGACTCCGCAGGGACACGAAGACTGGGTCAGCGCCAAGACGACGTGCAGCATTGATTTCAGCGATGGTGGCGAGGCCCTCTGGTCGGAATCCCTCTGATTATCTGTCTAAAGTGCGATGTATTTATACAGATCTACAGGGACCCCTGATGCAGGTGTGTTCCCAAACAATAGCTAACAGACATGCTTGGGAGAGAAATTAATATAAACAATCCCTCGAAAGTACAGAGAGGGAAAATCCCTAAGTGTGAACACCTACTGTTTGTTTGTCTTTGTTGCTTGATCTTGACGCCTTAGCGTGGTGACACTGATAATGTAACTCATAACAAGTGACCTAACTATAAACAAGGCAGCCATCTTAGAAGAATTAAATAATTAAATGGGCTAAGACAGAGCAAGCTAAGTAAGTTAAAACTCACTAGGTGACAGGGGCACGAGTCTGCAAGCCAGAGGCTAAGCTAACTCCTGTTATCCCATTAAAAACAAACTAGGATTCACTACAGCAATAGGTCACTAACCTCCACTTAGGTCCAGTTAGGTCTCAGTAAATTAAACCTAGCTCAACCCTTGGTAGCTTGGCAACAAGCGACAAGCCTTAATTTAGGAGACAAAGTGTAAAGCATTCAAATATCACAATACTGTCATTAAATAAAACACAGGAACCAGTTTAAAAATACAAAACCAATTGATAGCAATAGGAAATATGTTCAGCTTTAAAATGACACCAAAACAAATATAATCAGTTAAAGGAAACCGGAGATATGATTTTTTAAAGAATTAATGATTTTTAGCGCTTATAAACGAAGAGCACCAATCTGGTCGCACCGCAACCGGGGAAAGTCAAAGTTTGAGGCCGACCGCGATGGAGCCCTGCTTGGCTACAGCTCGTGGGAGGCCGCGGTCAAAAGTTTACCTTTGCAATTAATCGTTTTCTTGAAGATTTTCTTCAGCGGGTTCATGTTGCCAGTCCAATCCGATCTCCTAGAACTCTTCCACGGATACGAGTCGCGGGAGCCATCTGTAAAGATTTTTACCTTCGGACGTGGTCGTTTTTTTTAGATAAAAATACTTCGACCTGGGCAAACCTGAATCTTGATCCAACATCCCTGGAGCCCTCTTCGGATACACTGCCTGGGAGGTCCCGGTCAACTTCCTACGTTCGGACGTAATCACTTTTTCCGAGATTTTCTTCACCGGGACAAACCTGCAAGTCAGGCCGGATCGCGGTTGAGGCAAGCTCGCTAGAGTTGCCGCGGCCGGTCGGCCCCTTTATAGAGCTTTTTCCAAAAGTTCTCCTAACTTTTGCAAACTTCTGGATCTTCTTCCATATGTTCTTTTAAGGTTCTTTTGAGGTCCACAGCTCACCCCAAGGTTCTAGAAGCTCTGAGATGCTCCTTGAGGGTGCAGACTACAACTACCAGAATGCACCTGGTGCAAACTCCTTTTTCGCCACTGGACAGTGGTCAGCTGGTCAGTTTCTTCAGGAGTTGGTGAAGGGGACTCTGGTTAGCAAGTTTTCACCTTTTGCAAACAGGGAGTCCCTCATTGAACCAGTTGAAGCCAGTTAGAGTCCTTCTAGTGGTGAAGCCCAAGTGTGCAGCTGGTGCAGTCCTCCAGAGTGCAGTGTCCAGGTGCAGGTCAGGGGTCCAACAGGGCAGTCCTTTTTCTCCTGTAGTTCTTCCTGGTAGGGATCTGAGGTGTGGGTGCAGGCCTACCTGTTCGCCAATCAGGTGCAGGGTCATCCCCCCGGTGATGACCACTTTCTGGGAAGTGTGGCAAAAATCAATCCCAGGGAGCAAAGTTCCTCTAAAATCCATCATGGCTTAAAGTTATTTTTGGAGGTTACATCTGGTTGAGCCCACCCACTGATGTGGCTAAAAATCCTAAACATACCCCTCTCCTGCCCTCTCCTAATCTAATCAAGGGGGCACCTAATTGTCGGTTTGCAGGATGTGAGGGAGGTGCTGGGTTGCTCCAAATATCCTTCCCTGCCTTTTAAGATCAGTTTGGCAACCTTCCCTCCTTCCTGCTTCCCCATCTGGTGAGGGAAGTTCCCCCGCAGGCACATCTCTTTGTGTTGAGCCAGGCGACTTCACACCTCATCAAGGCAGCCTGGCCAGGTTGCCAGAGGCTGGCCAATCAGAGCAGAGCTGCAAAAAAGTGCAGGGCTGAAGTTGGCAACCTTTTATGGAAAGTTAAAAACTCTTTACCTTAATAAGTTATATTGAATCCAACAATTGTAAGTTGTGGGATGTATTATAACAATTAATTTGATACCAAACCTGTGGTATCTGTCACTTAAGGGAACTTTATAAATTAAAATAAAGTCCCCCATTCTAGCCTATAGAGGCCATTTACTTCATTGAGGGAAAACAAATTTGCCTGTTTTACCTCACCAGGGCTTATAAAACTATTTTTATAAGGTCCCTGCTTATAGTTACATGGCACCTAACCCTAGGGGCACATAGAGCACACATTAGGGGTGAAGTATATGTAAAAATAAGGTAGTTTAAGTATTTTAAATTTAAAAGCAGCCAGCAAGGCAGGCCTGCCATTATAATGACACTGGGCACCTCAGCAGTGCACCTATGGGTGTACTACCTGTGCTGGGGTCCCTACAACTACATGCCCTACCATATACTAAGGACTTATAGGTAGGTTAATTTTGCCTATTATAATTTCTAATTTGCATATCCACTTTACACAGAGCACTGGTCCTGGTAAGCAGTACCCAGGGCACAGGCAAGAGTCAGTAACCACCAGTATCTGTCCAAAATGTTTGTGGGTGACCCGGGCAAAAAGGAGGACTTTCCTACACAAACTCTCAAATTACCCTATTTTTGCACATATGTCATCCCTGAGGTCTGCCCTAGGTGCCCCAAGGGTTGGGTGCAGTGGGATTATAAGCAGGGTCTTTTAAAGGATGTTTTATAAGCCCTGGTGAGGGGAAAATAGCCAGATTTGTTTTCCCCATTGTATTCAATGGCCTCTAGAGGCTAACACTTGAAGACTTTGTTTTAAAATAACAAAGCTTTATTTCTGACAGAGAGGGGCTAAATATATCAAATTTAGTATAAAATGAAATGTTATAATAAATCCAACAACTTGCCAAGGTTGAATATATTATAAGTAGCATAGAGTTTTAGAACTCTTTCTGAAAGTCACCAAATCCAGCCCTGTAGTGCCCATTCCTGAATGGTCAGCCTTTGACAGCCTGAGCCAAGCTACCTTAATGAGGTGTGAAGTTGCCCTTGGTGAGAGGAGAACTGCTGCAGCAGATGGCAGAGCATGATGGGGAAAGAGTAGCTAAACTGATCTTCAAAGGAGGGAAAGCCACTTGGGACTGAAACTAGACCATCCCCATTTCCTTCTCTCCCAGATGGATAGGAGCCCCAATGATTAGATTCGGGGGGGGGGGGGGCTGAAAGGGTTGTGTTAGGGATCCTTAGCCACAACAGTGGGTGAACTCAGCTAGATCTAATCTCCAAGGAGGAATTTTCTCCATGTTGGATTTTTAGAAAATGTTGCTTTCCTGGATAGAGTTTTTGCCACACTTCAGAGGAAGAGGTCACCCCAGAGGGAGGTGGCTTGCAGCCTATTAGACAGGTTCACTCCCCTGCTTCCCAGCCCAGGAGCACGTATAAATATGGCAGAGCTGCCCCACAATGCATATCCATGCTGGAAGAAGATACTGGAGAAGAAGGAATGCCCTGTTGAACCCTTGGTCTGCACCTGAAGAACTGCACTCACAAGGACTGCACCAGCAGCACACTTTGGGCTTTACCAAGAAAAGGACTTTGCCTTGCTTCTGCAACTCCAGGAGTGGACTTCCTGTAAGCTACAGGTATAAAGGAGCTGACCAGTGTCCCCTGCATCAAGTCCTGCAAGAAGAGCCCGGCTGACCAGCGTCCAGTGGCCATTTGAGGATTCTGCACAGGTACATTCTGTGAATTATAGGCTCAACTCCCAGGGAGCAACTCAGAGCTTCTGGAACCTTGGATCAAGTTTGTAGACACTTTACGGGCCCAAAAGGACCTCTGGCAGAAGATCCAGAAGTTTGGAGCAACTGTTGTAAAAAGCACCATAAGTTGAAGAGATGCAATGTCTGAGTTGTAGTGCCAGAGTCCCAAGGCAAACCGGAGTCTCTGAACCCTTGGCTGGTGCTGTGGACCACTTTGCTGAATCAAGAAACACTTCCGAAAGTAAGTGTAACAGTGTTACATTGTTGGTGGCCTGAGCTCTGGACTTTGCCTCTATCCAGTGCAACCTTTGTTAACCGTTTGAGCACTATTTGCTTCTAAGCAATAGTTTCACTTTTAATCTTTAAAAATTCATATCTCCGGTTCCCTGCATTAGAGGGTTGCCATTTTTATGTAATTTTAAAGATAAAAATATTGCTATTTTTAGAAATTGGTGTTCGGTTTTTATTGTGTGTTGTGTTTTACTTATTTAATGTTTTGCTGATATGAAATGCTTTACATACTTGTCTCCTAAGTTAAGCCTAGCTGTTTGTGGGCCAAGGTACTAAGGGCTGAGCAAGGATTAATTTACTAAGACCTTGACTGGACCTAGTGTGGGTTTGTAGCCTATTGCTAAGTGTAGGTAACTTACCAATAACCCACTTTCCAACAGTGTCCATTTAAAGGGACAGTCAATCCCCATTACATTACTACCACCTTTAAAAAACAGTAGACAGCCCATTTCACATAGTATTAACTCAGCCTTATGTCAGCCATTTTAATTTCAATTTTAATTATACAAGGTAACCAGGAAATGTGCTTTTACAAAATAAGGGAGCTCGTAAATATCTTTTTACTTCACAAGTCTCTTCATTTCAATTAATTCTAATCACATCTTTCTTCTATTTTTGTTTTTACCTTCTTTCCCTCTTTGCTTATTTAGAGGTAAAGTAACCAATCATCAATGTACATTAAGTTCTCGGCTGTCTACAGTCTCTTTCCAATATGTTTACAGAGTTAAACATTGTTACTTCCAATTGTTCTTATTAACACTTCTCACAGTACAATTTTGGTAAAATTCCTTACCTTTTAAACATCCAGTAATTTACATTGATTGATCACAGTTTGCAAGGAGCCAGTGACATCTTTTCCATATGTCTTCCACCAATAAGGATCAAAGGATTCTACTTTGTGTTCATAAAAGGGAATTTTCTGTTGAGAGAACTATCAATTGAAGTACAAGATACGTGCAAAAGGTCCACTCAATCAAGCAAAATTATTGTATTTCATATAGAACCATTGCAACCTTGGGGGGTTCACTTGCAGTTCATCTTCCTATACTGGTTAGATCAATATTTTAGACTAAAACGTTTATAAAGTGCATCCATTCTAAAGTGCAAGGTCCTCACAGTATGTCTTCCTTCTATTCCTCGGAATTTAAGGGCCTGATTTATGAAAAGTTAGTGCTGCCTTTATGTAATTTTTTCAATTATATTTTGTAAGTTTGAGCCACTTTTGCGCCAAAACATTACGCAAATGTGGCGCTAAAAAAGTATAAATCAGTCCCTAAGTTTAATGTGCTATATGCAATAAATATTCTTATGCAGCATACCATTAAGATCTGCAATCAACCTTTTCCGATAAGGTGCAGCCACCATTATTATACTTCTTAAGTTAATTACCATAAGAGAAAGATTGACATCTTACAAACCTACTCCTACATTGGTTCAGATCACATCCCACATATGAGCAACATATTCATTTCAAGGTATTTCCTATATATATATATATAGCCTCAGCTAAGGTTCAGCAAGTCGATTTTTGTGCAGATGTGTTCATGTAGAAAAATGTTAAGGAACTGAGGGAATGAAAAATGAAGCCTTTCCTGTCATAGCTCCCATAGGAAATATTGGACATGCCTACACCTGAAGGGCTGAAGAGGTTTGCACCATAAGTTGCATAAAAGTAGAATTTTATTGAGGCAGAATGCCTCTGTTAATGTGGTGTAAATCTGTTCAGTAGTTCATATATTAGCGTTTAACAAAGTTGCTGAGCGGTCTTTAAAGGGTTAACACTTTTGTATACCTGTGCCATTTCGACTGATCACATTTTTTGTGAATCTAAGAATTTAAAAAAAGGGATCTGACTGAACAAAGGTGGCTTTTCTCCCTCTGTCCATTTTGGTAACAGGGTTCCCTAGTAGGAGACCCTGTCCAAAGTGTTCTGATTTGCTGCAGCAAGAAAACATTCCTATTGTGGCAGACATTTTATTAAGTGAGGCACAGTCTCCATATCCTAAACATTACCAAAAAAGGAGACTTTTACCGGGTGGGGTCAGCACACACTGAATACCCTCTCCAAGTTGCAGTAGAGCAGGACCCTCAAAGGGTCCCTCTCCTTATTTATTTTACATGTTTTTAAAAAAGCAAAGAAAAACTTGCAGGATTTGCAGGTCCAATTTCTGACTTGTGACACACCAGCATACTAAATGAGAGCCAGGGATCGCCATGGTACAAAAGACGGTTACCTATGTACCTTGCTGCCACTTTAGGTTTTGGAGTCAAAGTCAAGCTTCAGGCAATGAATCTTGGGTCAGATTCACAAACATATTTTAGAAGTCATAAAAAATAAAAAAAATAAAAATAAAAAAAAGGCTTGACTGAAAGCCAAGAACAACTGGCCAGCTCTTACAAACAGTGTGCGTTGGCCACCCAACCTCCTCTGTGCATGGCCATCTGCTGTGGTTGTCCCCCTCCTATAAGTGCACTGCAGGGCATGGCCATAGGCCAGACTCTCTCCCTTCCCTTGTCTGCCCATGGCCGAACAGGGGGTGGCCACCCATGATGGGTTGGATGCAGGCTTTGCACCCATGCCCTGCAGTAGACGGTGTTTGAGCACACACCAACAAATACAAAGCTGGGCATGGCCGAAGGTGGGTAATGGCCACCATAAATACACATCAATATATCAGTTTGATGTGGTACTGCACTCAAATACGTATAAAATTGCAAATTGTAGAAAATAAAGTGTATGTTGCACCTTGCAAGTTTTGCAAAAAGATACTTATGCTCAGTCAATTGCGCTTCAGGTTGTCACAAAAATTCCTCTGCTGTAAAATGTGTTTCTACTACCATATATTTCTGTGAAGCTTTACACTGAACATCTGTCAACTCTGCAGTGATACTCAGTGGCGGCCACCGCAAATGTCAAGGATGGGGGCAGGGGGACAATTTTGAAGGGGGAAACAATGAAAAAAAAACACCTTTCCCACCGTTCCTGCCTTCGCCACTAACTCCTGCCGCATTGCTTGTCGCTCCTCTTCCTTTTCCTCTTCTTGTGGTATCACAGCATTCACTGGGACACCAGCACAGGCTCCTCAGCAATCCTGGAGCTGCTTTCATGATAAACTAAGTCTCAGCAAAGCCAAATAAGCAGAGAGTTGTCTCTTGTACCTGCTATATTAAGAAATAAGCAGTTCTAGAATTGCAATGTATGCACATAATATCTACTATGGTAGTATTATCTTAATGGTCAAGTGCTGCAGAAAGGTTAGTTTATTCTCCAAAACTGACCCCCACTTAATGTAATTTAAGGTTCACAAAATCCCCAATGAGGTCTGTTGAGAGAATTTAGCATGTGGGGAAAAGCCATTATCCATAAGTTTTAAAATAGTGGCCCACGGTCATAGTCAGGACTATCAATTATTTGAATGTTTTTTACACTGATGGAAGCTGGTTGCTTCAATAATATGTACCCCAGGACTCTGCTTCACCTATAGGATGCATATGTGGATGAAATTGGAACACCAGAATCTGCCCTACCATTTAAGATAGCCAGTCCAAACAATGTAAGCTGTAGGCTAAAAATAAGTTCTGTTAAAAGCAAATTCAGTGTGAAAAAAATCTATCCTTTGTGAAACTAGAATATGTCTCTGCCAGATAAATTGTTACAGAAAGTAAGAAACTTGTTCATCTGATAGGAACTTCTAGTTGCAGTTGCCTTACCTTAGAATAAATCCCCAAGCAATAACATTCCTCGGATGTGGGCTGCGAGCCAAGACCATACTAAAAAGTCCTGCAGGACCGAATGACCAAAGTAGCCGTCTCTGCAGACCTGACTGTCCAGGCAGTAATGTCTTGTGAATGTGTGCACCACTTGAATATTCATGAGGAAGGTCACAATTTTCAAACCCATTAGGAACGGCGGCGCTGACAGGGATGGTGTCCTGCTGGAGACAGCAGACCACCATGTCTGTGACTGCTTTTAAATAAAGCAGCTTTTTTTTAAAAATGCAGTCCGTTTTCCTTAAAGGAAAACAAGATGCATTTCAAAAACAAAAATGAAAAGTTTTCTTTTCATGTTTTCAAAGCAGGCAGTGAGTGGTCCGTGCGACCACTGCCTACTCTGAAAAAGTATTTTCTCTACCATTCACAAAGGGGAAGGGGTTCCATTGGGACCCCTTCGCTTTTGCGAATGGGTTAGCACCAATTTGAAATTGGTGCTAACTGTGATTGTTTTTTGACCGCATTCACCGTCACAAAACAATCCTACATCGCACTGCGACTCGCAATTAGGAAGGGAACGCCCCTTCCTAAATGCGACTCGCAAACCATTTTTGCAATCCGGTAAATAGATTACCATATCGCAACAAAGGGTCTATACATCGCAAAATGCTTTTTTCTCGTCGCAAACAGCCTGATTCTGCGGATCTGGTTGTTTCTGATGAGTAACAAGCTTTGTACATGTGGCCCTTGGTCCTTAGCTATGTAGTGAGGAATGACATACATAAGTGTTTTGCAGCACATAGGGCTACTACCCTTTCAAATGAAAAGTACCTTCCATCTGTTTATGTTTTAAGATTGTGCAAAGGTCTGACCATGTTTCTTGAGTAGAGCTTTATATGAAATCGTCTGTATGAATTTTTAACATGGGCTTTCTATCTTTGCTTACTTTCATTATCAGTCAGTGGTCATTGGGACAACTGAAAAACATCTTAAAGTGTTTTTTTCCAAGATTTACTGTTTAAAGTATGTGCTCTCAGGGGGAAAAATACCAGCTGTATGGTGTCACAGGGAGGTAGTGAGGTTGTCTAAACAGTGGCATCACTCCACACAATTTAGGGGATTTTAAGAGCAGATTATGAGTTCAGGCGTTTGTAGGTCCTCCAGCCAGCATGGCTTTTATTTTTTAATGCGATCCACTTTAAACAGCTTGAGTCCATTAGAGCGTAATTGTCTTTCATGTAATTGCCAAATCTTTCTGCAACAGATCATTGGTAATCCCCAGTCCTCGAGATCAGCTGTGTGTCATTAGCATGCATGTAGATGAGTTACTCACAAGCTGGAATACAGCCCCCTAGGAGAATCAATATAGATATTGAACAAACAATGCAATAGGCCCAAACCTCAAGTAGTCCCATTATGCGTACTGATAGATTCTGAGGAAAAGGAGATCTTATGGGCCACCTGTGCGTAAGACATGTAAAAAGACTCAAACCATCTGTGCACAGACGTGATACTTGCCTAATACTTGCATTTGCAAGAGGAGCAACTACTCAGCAGTTTTCTACATTTCAAACTCTGCAAAAACGTTCTCTGACAGGGGACAAGTGATTCAAAGTTTCATCATGCAATTACATTTTCCCTGTTTCCTATTGACAGTATGAAGAGCTGCAGTCCTCAGCTGACCAGCATGTTGATGTCCTGCGAAACACCAAGAATGAAATTTCTGAACTAAACAGAACGACCCAGAAGTTAAAGGTTGAAACTGAAAATGTGAAAAAACAGGTGAATATTTTTATATTTTGTTACAGCACATATGTGTACGGGACAATCTGCTCATAGTTTTAAAAGGCTAGTTTGAAAAGTTAAAACCAAAACCACATTGCCAAGAGAAGCTATAATAATTAAATAGAAGGAAATAGATCTTCCAAAGAGCACCACTTATGCGCACTACAATTGAGAACATGCATTGACAAAGCCAAGAGGTCTGCTGCTCGGTGCCAGCATTTCGACTCAGAAAATTCTTGGTTTGCTCTAGTATGGATTTTGCAAAATCTTATTGTTGGGGAAGCTGCTAAACCATCTTCAATCTAAAAAAACATAGATTCATATTAAAAAATACTTTCTTGGTCAAAAAAGGAACACATTCCCAGTGTAGTTCCTGTCACTTTGTGTGTGGATGTGCTCCTTGTAAATGGGAAACATGTTGTATCGCACAGTGAATTCAGAACGGCTGAAGCGGTCTGTGGGTGGAAATAAAATGTGAATGATACAACAGACTTATGGACGATGTCTGGCTGAAAACCTTTATATAATTTTAGTAATATCGAAAGGTCAAACTAATACCTGACCTAAAAAAGCCATGTAATCTGGTGTTGGCTTCCAGGCTTTGCATTGTTTTTGTAATTTTGTATTACAAACAGTTATAGAAGGTTGAAAAACACAGGCTTGCAGAACAAATTGTGATGTTTATAAAGACAGACCGAGATGGATGGATAGATAGATAGATAGATAGATAGATAGATAGATAGATAGATAGATAGATAGATAGATAGATAGATAGTACAGCACAATGAGCACTAAAAGCAAACTAGAAAAACGTACAAACAAAATACAAACAAGCGTGACGTTATAAATGCATTTGATTGCATGCATTTTTAAAAGATAGTTACTTTATAAAGAATACATTTAAATGGACACAATGTGGTATAATCTGAAGTAGCAATCAGATCACATTACAAAAGCTGCTCCAAAAACAATTTACAACATGATTAGCAGGAGGCAGGAACTGATAAAGCTGGAATGTGCCCTGTGCTGTGAAAAGCTGGTAGAAAGTGTCCTGATATCACATTAAGCTCTAAATGCAAAGGCAACACTAAGGTAATAATTAAATACAAGCAAAAACACTGGCACGGAAGGAACAACCTGGGTGTCGTACGCTCAGTCTGCTTTAATCATTGCAACTGGCCAGCCATTCCACAGCAACAACTATCTGCAGATGCTCCTTTGTCACTGGAGAGGCCTCATTTCAGTAAAGTGCACTGGACGCCCATAGTTGGGACACACAGAGTGAGTGGCAAGGCACTGCTACCCATCAAAGCCCAGTGTGGCCTATATCGTTACATCCCTGCACGGTGCACTCTCTAATCTGAGCCGGTCCGGCGCAGGACGACACCACCGACATCCAAGCCCGTGACCACCTGAAGGTGACCAACAATGGGTCCCGGGCAAGCCCACAGGTCCGCTGCTGCACACGCTGGGCCCGGTGCAGGTGCTGCACTAGTGACTCAGGCCAGAAGATGGGAGAGATCAACTATCAGAAGTAGCATTCACCACGAAACCTCCCTCCTTCTCGGTGCCACCCAGAGACTGGGGCCCCTGCAGTGGCCTAAACCACCGGTGTGGCAACAGACTGCTCCCAGAGTGCCATGCACTGCAGGCCCAATCTGCGAGCTCCCCCGCCTCAATCCCTGAGTTGCCTTTTGCGCCAGCGAGCGGAGTGGACAGCCGTGAGAGAGATTACTCAGGATTACTCAACTGCACAGCAGATTCAGAACCCCTCCATACACCAGCATACCAGACTCAATCCAAATCATCAAGCAGCAAGTAAGTGGCCTGGGCATTGGTGGCACACCTACTCACCCTGGTACCTGACACCACTGCTGGGGGAGACTTGCCTACACTGACCAGCGCTAACTCTACATGGTATTCGCTGGGGCAGTCGCAGTAGTACACCCAAACCCCTGGGAGAAAGTGGGGGCTGTGAAGGAGAGCCTACACCTTAATCCTCAGGCTACCCACGATGTCCTATTTCTGAAATAATACTGGCATTAGAGGGTACTGCTGCATTAGGCTAAACTTCCAGCTGACTTTGGCCTGTCGTTGCATTGGACACAGTTAGCGCAACATGACTTCTTGGGAGAGCCGTCCTTCAGCACCTGAGGAATACTTCCTGATTTTGGTATAGAGCCCACCGTCTTCCACCTCAGTGATAGAGTCTGTCCTAGACTGGGGGGCTCGCACATACATTACCTCAACGCCTGCTCTCCTCTTTGCCGCTATGCCTCCCTAGACACTGTCTTGATTCCTGACTTTGCCCCTCTAGCTGAACTCTCCTGAATAATTTACATGTATTCCCACATGACCACCTTCCCAGTAGTGAGGTGACTTCACCCAAATTCTGATAACTATTACAATCATAGTTCAACGTCACTCTCAGCATGCTTCCCTACCCTGGATTCCCTGGGGCGGCGAGCACTGAGTTTTAACTCCCTACAACAACTGATTGGAGACCAACTATTCTCTGTGACAGGGAGAAGGTAGATATCCCTGCAACCCCACCTTATATTGCATACGCCTGCAGTACTGACCACCTCCGCAGCTAGTAATGAGTAGGCTAAGATCCACCATGCCGGCCCCTCCTCTGGCAACAGGCTCTACACCATCCATGATCCTGGATATCCAGGCACCAGGGGCTTCTGCCTCGCCGCCTATGTCCACAAAGCTAGATCAAGTCATTACCGCTCTCGAGCATTCTAGGGTGTCGATGGAGACCTGCCTGGGGTCATTAGCAACTGAACTCAGGTGCGATGAAATGACCACCGGAAACTTGTGAACAAGGTCAGTGGCGGGGATAAGATGCTGGCCGAGCTACAAGCTTAGGTAACAGACCAGCAGACAGCGATTCGGGGTTTACACACCAGGGTTCACCATCTTGAGACCCAAGCAGTTCCTGAAGGAATAACATTTGAATATTGGGTCTTTCGGAGGGAGTGGAAGGCAGGATCCATTGTCTTTTCTGGAAAACTGACTCAAAACGTTTACACCACCAACTGATATAACTCCCTTCTACACTCTTGAAAGAGCCAACAGGCTGCTGGTGCAACGTCCTCCCCTGGTGGCACTCATACAACCTATGCTGGCTGGACTACTACACTACCGGACAGAGGAATTTTACTGCATGCTGCCCGGCAGACTGCCCCGCTACAAATGAAAGACAAGACAATCATGCTTTTTCTGGATTATAGGCGGCTTGTCCAACATCAAAAAAAGTCTTTCTTAGCAGTAAAACGCATACTCCCACAAATGGCACTACAGTATGCATTACTTTTCCCAGCCTGCTTGTAAGTCATCGCTAATGGGAAGAGTTTCTTATTCATTGATTGTACAGAGGCCTGGGACTGGTTGGACCAGTTAGATGTCCCCCACATACTTATAACAAACTTCTTGGTCAATATCACACTCCTCTGTGCCCTGCAGTGACCAGGGATGCATTGGACATCCCTATAATGCCCCAGGAGATCATACAAGCGATAAAAGACCTCACACATAACAAATCCCTGGGCCTAGATTGTCTCCTGTAGGAATATGATTCTACTATCGCTATTAGGCTGGACCTGTGCCTGGCAGAAATGTGCGAAGAGGCTCAAGCTCAGTGTGCCCCCTACCTCCCACCAAGAGTCACTATTGGTATAGATTCTGAAGCCTGATCGTGACCCTATCCAACTAGGATCGTACCACCCCATTGCAATCCCAGGAGTTGATTACAAGATCCTAGGGAAGATCCTGATGAGCAGATGCTCACAGATTGCACCAACACTCATTCACACATACCACAATGGTTCAGTTCCTGGGCGCAACACCTCACAAAACATCAGCCACCCGTTGCACATCAAAGACTAGGTCCAGAAAGAACAACCACTAGCTGCCTGCCCGATCCTATATATAGAGAAGGCGCTTGAAACCCTGCCTTGGGATTATCTATTCCAGGTGCTCACATCTATGGGTATTGGGAAATGACTCTTAGCATACACATGCTCACTGTACGCAGGTCTTTCCTCTTGTGTATGATTGGGTCTCCTCAAATCAGACCTCTTCCTGGTGAGCCAAGGCACCAGGGAAGGATGCCCACTCTCCGTCTTGCTTTTTGCTTTAGCAATGGAACCGGTGGCTAGCCACATCTGCGAGAAAGGGCACAATTGGGGAATCCCTCTCTGACATTCTGTGCATGCTGTCTTGCTCTACGCGGATGACTTGCTTTCCTGAGGTATGTGACAACATCCCTAACCCCAATACACATAGAATTTGCTGCAGTCTCTGGATTTCGGGTGAATTGTTCCAAAACAGCAGCTTAGCCTTTGTGCCCTGAACAGCCACAGCATGACAAGCTCCTGGGGGGACGAGAATACAGTGGTGCTCTGAGGCAATCCGCTACTTAGGAGTTTGCTTTTACCACTCCCCTTCTGACCTGTACGAGGGCAATCCCCGCAGGGCACTTGCAGGCATTTGTGTGCAACTAAGCTTCTGGCATTTCCCTCTCACTTGCCCCATCAGCAAAACAGCATTCATAAAAATGGTTGTGCTACCCAGACTACTGTATGTTTTGCTAATCTCCGGTTCACTCCTCTGCGTTCCTTCTTTTAAGAACTGGACACGCTCCTTAGTTTACTCATATGGGGTGCAAAATGCCACTAAGGGGCCCTAAGGATACCCCAGCTTCCACTAGGGTGAGGGGGACTGGTAGCACCCTTTTATGAAGCATACTACTTAGCAGCACAGTTACAGTGGCTATCACGCTGGAGAGCAGGCTGCTATGTGGAGAGAGGCCAATGATACCCGAGGCTCAAACCTACTGGCAACATTACGTGTCTTGCTTTTTCCAAGGTGCTTCCCCCTCCCTCTGGCCTCTTCAAAAGGTGATAGTGCAGTCGTGCATGCTCCACCTATACCGCCCTTAACAAGATAAACCAACGATTCAAAACATCAATACCTCCTATCAAAAAGCTACAACTGAAAGGAGTTTAGGTTGATCAGTGTTCAAAATATTTACAAACTAGTTAGGGTCCTTTTCTAGAGTTTTTTTGCACATCTAGACTCAATCCAAAATAATGTTTGGTGCAACTGGGCAGAGAGTACAAAGCTTGTAGGACTATAATAAATACGAATCTTATGTTTGGTTGTGCAGACAGGAATATTTCAAACCCATAAACTACAAGAGTTCACACAAATTGTTTGACAAAGAACATTCAAATATACAGCTGCTGCCTCCTGGCCTTCAGCCTTGTGTTTTTTTTAATCTAATCCTACTATTGGTGATGAAAGAAAAAATGTGCCCTAGTAATTTATTTTCTTTCTGCACAAATTTGGAATAAAGAAGTGTTGCATCAGAAACGTGGACTACTTACAATGTATTCAGGCTCCTGCGTAATAAAGCTTGACTGTGCCTGAAAAAACTGTTGCAGATTTAAAAAATATGACACTATTAAACATACATGGGCCCATATTTACACTTTTTAGCTCCAAATATGCGTCATTTTTTGACACAAAATCGGCGCAAACTTACAAAATACTGTAGGTTTGCGCTGCTTTTGCGTAAAAAAATGATGCAAATGCGGCGCTAAATAAGTATAAATATGGGCTCATGGTGTTTAGATTGGTACTATCAGTGTAGAGCAAGTGTTTGTCAGTATTTTGAGAACTTACACTTAACACAGACAAGACTCGACAAATAATGCCAAAAATGAGCTTTCCATCACCCGTGCTGCACGAGGGTCTTGCATTTGTCGGAGTTACAGCTATTCCTAGGTGTAAACTCCCGACCGGATTTTTCTTGCATTAAAAGGAAAAAACAGCGCAATCGCGCTGCTGCAGTTCACACGTAATAATACCTATCGGCAAAAGTGCAATTATGAACGTAACCGGCAAAAGTGCAATTAACTGTGTGACAAGGTCAATAGTATGCAAAGCGCTCGACTTCTGCCCAGCAAGATAGTGCTGTGAAAATAGAGAAAAAGTAGTCCACAAACCTGACGGGAAACAGTAAGCCTCACATGTTTTCTGTACTTGGTCGCAGCGCTCGAGGACGGCTAACCACCAGAAAAGGCATGACGTATGCGTGCCTTCCACTAATCAAAGGAAGCGGATTCTAACATGCAAGCCAACGTGCCAATGTAAGACACTGACGTGACGTCGACGGGGCTCCGAGCCTTTTTCTAATACCTAAAGCGTCTCACTAGCAATACGCATGCGCGAGCACATGTGATGCAGGCTTGACCCTAAAAAGCAACTTACTCTGTGCCCAGCCTTAGTGGAATGAAGGTTTTGATTGAAGACAAGGAAGGAAGGGGGTCGAAAACAGCGTGAAAATGACCAAGGTTAAATAAAAGAAGGCAACAGAAAAAAACATACTTGAGCAAATCATTCTGAAAAATATTAGTTAATGAATCCTAACCTTACAGAAGAAAATATTAGGAAGTCATATTCAACGTTTTAAGACGACAATTGGATAATACAATAAATCAACAAAAACTTATGTTATTATTCTGCAAAATACGTTTGTGTATTCCACGTGTTACTATTTTCGACTGAATTATCAGTTGCAATGCAATTTCACAAACAGGAATGTCGCATTTGAAAAAACATATTAGAATAGCTCCTTTAAAGATAATAAAACTATTTTATAGCACGATGCCATTTTTTCAAATAGAATGATCTCCATGAAAGATACATCTTGTCCTCTGTGAATAGAATTAATGATCACTCATCAAAACTAAGTGAAAAGGTTTAACCTTTGACAAGAATGACATGGGAAATTCTATATCAATTAACATTAAAAATGTAATTTCACATAGATAAAAAGTCAGCTATAGAAACGAAAGTATTATTTTCGATTGTGTCAGAGGGCAATAAATGGCTTATTTAGATATTGTAAAAGCAAACGGTTTATTCAGAATTGAGTTTATAATTAGATATGAAAACTGCAAAACAATATGCTTTAAAAGTCACAGCCACTGGCTATTGCTAGGCCTCATTCCAGGACATTTTCTTTTTGCCCTCTGTGCCGCTCGAGACATGACCAATCCTGTGAAAATCAACCTTGGCCCTGCTCCAACAGGAATAGTCCAGCCCGAATTGCCAGTTCATATCCCCACTAAATGGGAACACAACCAACCAAGGCCAGATACAGCCGCGTTGTTTGTAATTATCAGTCACTTCATGAAATGGAAATATAAATATGCAGGTACTCACTATCACATAGTAACTGTTTATGCTGAAAATTGCCAGGAATCTCCCATTAAAACGTACTGCACCCATTTTGAGACGCAACAGTACTCTCCATTCTAAATTGAAGTGATTAGCGAAGGTAACTGCCAGTACCTGCATATTGAAAGCAGTGAGATGCAGCTTGGAGCCTATGGGACACAAGCTTAGTATCTACGTCACAGCATGTCCATCGCACTTAGGATGTCACATAAAAACATATAAAAATGAAGGGTGGGGATGGAATACTTGCATAGTGTCTCAGTCAGTGACAATCATTTTTAGTCCACTGTGCTACTTCAGACAGAGAGCTGCCAGGTGTAAATATCTCTTAGTCGGTTTTGTTTGTGTTCCCCTCAAGAAAGGACATAACCAGGCAGGCAGTTCATGCTGGACCATTGCTATCACAGCAAGATCAACAACTTTGGGTAAGAGTAGGGACAAGACTTATTTGCACATGGTTTGCTCCCCATCTGCTGTGGAAGAGGGAACAAAAATACCCTGGACAGGGATGTGGCATATGGTAATCATTGGTGGCTAAAAATCAAGAATTCTATCCATCACTTTTTTGTTACTTGTAGTTAGGTCTTAGAATTTTTATACATAACTTCTATTTCCTGTATGGCTAGCATTGCATAATATAATTTGAGCAGGAATGTTATTTAGTAAGAAAATTCCTGGGCAGAACTATTACAATTATCCCAGCTGGCAACATAGGTACTATTACTCTTCTGTCTCCCTCTATGTCTGCAGATGCTGATAATTAAGGTTGTTTCATATGTGTTTCATGTGTGCAGAGTGTAATCATATCATGCAATACTTTATGCCTCTCTCTACCTACTGCATTCTTTCCTATATGCCTGGAATCTGGAACACTTGCAGCGCACATACTGTGCGAATGCAGGGGGGTTCGAAGTCAGACAATATAACAAACACACAGCGCCCATTTGTACACACCTATCCTATACTTCTTAGCAGACCGAGCCCTTGTACAATGGGAATTTATTAAACTGTTATTCGATGACAAACATTCTCAAATCATGTGATAGGCACTAGATCCCCATGCCATGCTAGCCTTGCAGGCCCAGGCCTGACCATTGATTCTCTGATGTATTGGGAAAGTCCACAAGGAGTAAGGGAGGTAGAGATATTGCTTCCCTCATGCACAGAACAGCACCTACCTTTCTGTTGCTGCTGCTCAGCTGATCTGACTCTGTTGGGCTCACACAGGAAGTGGCAGCTTCCTCAGGAAGAAAAGCACAGCCATTCTACAGCACTAACCAGAAGCAAGGACCAGCTGAGCTCACGATAGAACAGAATATCACAAACAATAGCATGGCAAAAACTAGAAGACAGACAATACAAGGCGAATAAGAACGACTGCTACCACAAGTCAGCCATGCTACTTGGCTCTACAAACAAGCTTTTACGGGTAATTTTATCATTTGCACAACCGTTCGTTCTTTAACCAGGCGGCAGTCATTATTTTGTATTCATTATGAAGGGCCCTGATCATGTGGGCCGATTGTAATGTGACTGAAGCATGAACAAGATTGGCCCCGTTTCTTTGACAAAGGCAGCTACAACAGGAAAACAATAAAAGGCAGTTTACATAAAAAATAAGTTGCTTTCAAATACACTTTCAAAACCGAAACCAGGAGGCTGCAGGGGTTATCACACGCTGTAACAGGAGGAAGCGTGACATAGTGTGATGGCCAACAAAAATCTTCTCTCAGTGAAATTCCCTGGGAGGGAACTTGGCACACAAAAGGAGGGACATTTAGCCCAATGCACTAATAAAAGTGAAGCATTTAAGGCAAGCACAACAAAGAATGACTTGCAAAAGTGGGTGTGGAAAAAAAGCCCATATTCAATATAATATGTTTTGCAGACAGTGTGCCGCACTGCCAAGCTCAGCCTAAAAAAGGAAAAAATATGTTGCAACATTACCATGGCTGCCATAGCATGCAATAAATTTAGAAATTTAAAAAGCATTAACTGATTTGGCCATTTGACTTGTGATGTTATTCAATTATCAACCCTCCCTCTGTGATGTGCGTTTTATTGTTATTACTTGTGAGGGAGCAAGAATAAATAAATACTCAACCATTCCCTCAAATTGCAGGCAACTCTAATTTTACAATGCCTTTTAAACACTTTGTTGTAGCAACTTTAAAATGAAACAGGAAAATAAATAACCATCTAACGGGGCACCGAAGTGCAGACAAAACAAATAGCAATAAATAGAGATTACTTAAAGTAAAAAAAAATTATACATAAAAAAGCGCATTTTGAACTAGTTTTGTCACTGATGAGAAAGGATTTTTTTTAGGCTGATGTGAACAGCACAGGGTTTGTGCAGTCACTAGAAGTGAAGTGAGTCAGTGTTTGTGCAGTTACTAGAAGTGAAGTGAGCCTTTAGGTAAAATGGACTGACCCATTGACCAATACTGCTTTCTGTGGTCGGTGGAAGCAAAAATGTGAATGGAAATGTAACATAGCAATAGAAGCAGTCCACTGAACAAAGGCCCCTACAATATGCGTATTATGTATGATTAAAAAAAACATAGCCTAGCAAAACAGCTAAAGCGGTCTCAAAGCCCTGGCATAATACAAAAATGGCAGCACTGGGGGCAAGAATGTATCAGGCAAAAATGTTCTTCTGTACTGACTTACCAAATTGGATACCTGTTTTGGAACATAAATATAGGGAGTTCAGCTTTGCGAAAACATGTCTAGAAGCCAGGTTGCTGCAATGGATATGGCATCAATAGCCACATACACCTGGAAAGCAAAGAAGAATGCCATGTTTCCCTCACACTTCCTGCTACAGTCCATAATGATCAGGGAAACGAAAGAGAATGGGTTATGGGTGAAGGTTGCATACCGCTGAAGTAAGGTTCGTTACTTGGGAGGGACGCTCTGATGAGGCTGCACACAAATTATAAACACCACCTAAAATACTCCCACTTCTGGTCCCAACACAAAGTTCTATGCTAAGAGAAGCACACTTTTAAATAGGCATGTTCTTTATTAAAAAGTGCAAAAAAATACGCTATAAATAAATTATAAAAGTGTTTTTGTTTTCTTTTTCTAGATTATTAAACTGCAGACCTCCATTACAGAGTCAGAGGAGCGGGGAGAACTCGCTCTAAAGGATGCCAAGGAAAAACTTACAGATTTGGAGGCAGCGCTACAAAAAGCAAAAGAGGACATGGCCCTGCAACTGCGCGAGTACCAGGAACTCCTGAGTGTCAAGCTTTCCTTAGACATTGAAATCGCCACCTACAGGAAGCTACTGGAAGGAGAAGAGAGCAGGTATAATTATCAAATAATTAGCACCATTGCCAAAAACATAAAATCACAAACTGCGCTGCGACTTGCATGGGATTTTTGGCGGGTAGAACATGGTTTAATCTTGAACGATATTGAAAGGATAAGTCCATAGAAAAGGCAAAGCAGAAACCCTCCTCTTGGGCTCAATCTTGTGGTCGGTGACAAATGCTTTTTGTGAGGGGCAACCCTACGTCATGGCAGAGAATCAGGGTAATTACCTTTACTCCTATTTGTGTCGGTTTACACTTTGGGCCTGATTTACAAAGGTATTCTGCAGTTGCAAAGCCTGCCTTTCATAAAATCACAGGGTTACCGTGCGCAAGCTCCCTTTTATTATTTACAAGAGCCTTTTACAAGTCAGAAAAGTCTTTCCAACTCATAACAAGCATTGGTAAATGCATAAGATTTCGCCTAGGGGATTAATAATAAGAGGTGTGGGAGAAGTGCATGAGTGCAGGGGGAATGGTGTGAGTGCTCTCTATGCAGGGTGAGTGAAGCATGAATGTAGGTTCATAAGTGTCTGCGGGCAGGGTGAATGTGCCTCAATGCATGGCGATTGGAGTACCGAGAGAAGTATCTGGTTAGGGGAGAGAGATTTTCAGGGATGCAGGATATTACCTCCCTCTCTTAACTGCACTTACACGAAAGGATCTTACAATCCTTATCCTCGGGTCGCAGCCTGGGTGAACTCGAGCCCTCAGAAAAAGAGCCCAAAGGGTTTTTGGGGGACCGTTACACATCCTCTTGGCGTCATGCTTCATCATCTGGTCTCATCCAGGTCCCTCTAAACTAAGATGGGCTCAACCATGCTCCAGTTAGCACTTTGGATATTTTTTCAGACGGGCTCCAAGATACTTTTGGGTTAGTACAGTACTGAAGGATAAGATGCCCATGTCACCATGCAGCAGAGGTAATGCGGAGTACAAGAACGTCCAGTCCTCCACAATAAAGCGGTTAAAGAGAACACAGTCTTGTTCACTTTTTCAACTGCAGAGAGTAACTTTTTGTTCCTGAAGAACAAAGTTCCAGAGTTGTTAAACAATTATAGGCCCACCACTATTTAAAAATGAATTGATGGGCCTGCTGTTGAGTTGAGTTGTGAACAGTAGTGCTGTAATTTTTTAATCACCTATCCACATCACTACATTTCCAGAACCCTCACGCTGTGCAGATCTCAAAATAAATCAATAAAGCCCACCAGATTACCTAAAGAGGCAGAAACAACAGAATTGCTACAATGCTCAATTTATTGCAGTATGAGTCTACTGCCGCAGACAAAACAGAACACTCAAGACAGAGTTGGAGTTGATAAGCATCAGAAACAGCTAAGCAACTCCACTAGCAGCCACCTGATAACACATGTTGAGCAGAGACCAGTGCGTCATGTGTATAAGAAAAAGGCAATAGGTTCTAAATCAGAAAGCTGTTCAACAGAAGGTGGAAAATGGTGCCATCTTTAGACACAGTGGGATAGACAAAGCACGTTTGGACGTTTGGTAGATTATATTTGTTTTTTAATCGTTCTTCTATGTATGGGCGCAGAAATGTTACTTTTTTAGTGGTCCAAGAATCTGTTGTACCTGATCCAATAACTGAGCCAACTGAGCCATGGCTTACTGTGATTTTTGATTCTGTGCAGACCGTGCTTCACTTGACAATGAAAAATAAAATTAATATGAATTGGGTTTTATAGAAAACAATACATTCTGAATCTATCTAAAGTTTAGAGACAGGGTAAGTTCTACAACACCACTTTTTGGATTGTCCATAATGCCATGCCAATGTGAGAGTGTTTCGTGGATGCTCACTTGGAATAAGAAGGCATAAAAATGTGGACATAGATAAACTATAGGAAACATTCTGCAATTCAGTTAACCCATACACAACTGTAACCCCACATCTGTGCATGAGCCTATTTCACAGGACAGAAAAGGCCCCAAATGGTGGCCACATGAAGGGAATCAGAGAAGCTACGAAGAAAGAAAAACAACATAATTGATGGGCAGAGCTGTAGTAGTTGTGCTAGGAGTCAGCCACCAGGAAAGAAACTCTAATGACATCACACATTTTTGAAAACTGAATTCACAGAGGAATCAAGGGTGGTGTACTTCCCATGGATCTTGTCACATTTTCTTAATAGAATGCCCTTCACAGGATGCAAAAAGCACATTTCCTTACAAAGAAAACTCTGGAATATGCAGACAGCAGCATGTCTTACCGCCATGTGCTACCATACTTTCCCCAAACAAATGGCACTACAAATGTGAGCAGGGGCATGTCAAGGGACAGAACAAGCAGAAAACTTCAGCCACTTCTAGGAGTCAGAGATGCAAAAAAAAAGTAGACTTTTGAAGTGGTAGATGGCTGCAATATTTGTGCATGGGTTCGGCCTGCACCAAACGAAGCCAACCGAGCCTAAACATTTCTGAAACTTAAAAACCCAGGGTAACTTATCGGTAGGTACAGGTGGTAGGTGATCCCATCACTTTTTTTACCCAAAATGTGCAAATACCAAACAATGATTTAAAAAGACACTTCCTTTTCAGCATATAAGAGAAAGCATTGGACTATGTGCAAAATGTTCTACTACATCACTTTCTCGCACTTCTCCAGACAAACACCACATCCCACATGTGTAGGTGAGTATATCGCAAGATATGATGGCTGAAATATTTGTGTCGGTGGTCATCAACGAGGAGGGAACTCGAAGACTCCAAGCCATTGTTGAAAACTAAAGTGATGCAAGTGCATTAGCCTTTGGGTATCCCTGTGCTTTGCTGGACTAGTGTCAAACTTTTTAGCGCTAGTCCAGCAAAGCACCAGAATAGCGTCAAGAATGTTGATGCTATTGTCCTAACGTGTGCCTTGGTGCACTGTCTCATAAATACAGTGCTACCATAGTATTGTTATGGGGCGCAGGACATCGCAAGGAAACTTGTGCATTGGAGCCGATGCACCAGTTCCTTGTAAACATGCTCTAAGGTATTTTTAGCTGCAATTATTTGTGTAGTGGATCAGAACACGCAGTTGTGCAATAATACAAATTAATTTATACATCCGTAAAGTGCTAAAAGTGAAAAAGTACATCCATAGGCTTTATCAAGATCATGTGATTATAATGTTGCATACCTTACACAGAAACAACTATTAAGATAATTAGCCATCCACCAATAGAAACCAATACTACCAGGTCAAAAATGTTACACCTGTAATGTATAATAAAAGCATAAGGTGCACACTACGGACCATATATCCCACAATGCTTCACATTGGTTTAGATACACGTTGAGTGCCATCGGTGCCAAAATTTATGAAAATAATATGTATTTAATCCTGGAGTGAAGAGTCATAAAAACCTTTTTTTTCTAGCAATCTAAATATCATGCGGTCAGGACAAACACATGTACATACTAGGATATATGAAATAAATTTGCTAATTTTACTAAATTCAGTATCTATTTCATTATGCGAATCACCACAAATTCAAATAGGGATTTATCTCATTAAATATGTATCAGCTTCCATTCCCCCAGAATTAGTAAACACTAATCATTAAGACCATTGTGTGGACAATCCATAACTACAGGAAATATTGCTACAAATAACTGAGTAAAAAGAAGTGTGCCAGTCATCGTTATGTATTATGCTACCAGCTTTAGATGAACTTCAGTATATAAATTCATACATAAAATGAATAGGTTATTTACTGATTGTTTTAAAACTACTTTACCCATATGTATTGATGTATCACATAATTATTTTAATGCATTGCCATTGCCAAGCATTTAATATCACTGTATATCTATCGAATTACAGATGTAATATCCCCTACATTAAGAAGCTTATTCAAGGTGCCATTTTTTGTGTGCTGATACCACTTTGCTGATAAGGAAATATGACAATTCCTCCTCCAAATGTAGACCAATTGGCCAACCTGTTTAATTATGATCTTTTTAATTCACTATTTCCAAGTTTCAGGTTTTTCCTTTTGTAACATATACCAGCAAATCTAGGTAATGAGGGGTCTCCATTACAGCATTCTTCATACTGTAAAGATACTGAATATTTCTCCTCACTCCAGAGGGTGCCAATGTTTTCAGAGATTCTGAATCGCAGATATAGTATACAGCTTCGAACATACAATAAACGGCATAGGCATTGTAACGCATAGACTATGTAAGAGTTCTTAAAATCTCAATGATCTGATATGAAATATGTTGCATCAATTGATCTTGGTGCATTTATTTAAGGCAAACCAACATACATTACAGTTGAACAGTGAAACTGTGTCTCTGACAGTCAAGTCATATATAAACTAAGGCCCATATTTATACTTTTTTAGCGCCATATTTGGGTTATTTTTTTACGCAAAAGAAGCGCAAACTTACAAAATACAATTGTATTTTGTAAGTTTGCGCCGCTTTTGCGTCAAAAAGCGGCGCAAATGCGGTGCTAAAAAGTATTCAAATGGGCCTAAGTGGTTTATACTTGTGTACATGGAAGATGAGCATATATCGAGGATCTCTTGGCAGCCGACCCAATGCCACGCACATTCCACGTTGAAATTGTAAAGGAATGCAGCTTTCTGATTTTAAGCATCGATTATGTGGATGAAGTGTGTGAGCCCCTCCCCTTCACCCTGCCTGATGAGTTCTCATAACCTGCCTGCCCATGATCCTGTTACATGCCCCGTACATCACACAGCCTTTTACAGACTGGAACCAATATCATATTCCCTAGCTCCCACACTCTAGGGGTCTTACAACGAGGGTGTCCTCATTATAACTATGAAAACTATAAACAGTATAACCCATGTCTGTACGGACTCAACAAATCACTCTGCTTGGGGAGGGCAAATTTTTCTATCAGCGCCCTCTCCAAGAGTGGCCTTTAAAAACCTAAATACAGTCATGCCCTTTAACAGGAAGAATAACAGCCAAAATTCCGTCACAAGGCATCCTGTGGCGTGAGTTCACAATGAACTTACCGACCGACTCATCAAACCATGATGTCCTAGGTCATTGGAGTCATTATCTGTGTTCCTTCTTCTTCTCCCTCCTGCTCAGAACCTGTGGCCTCTGCTCCATTCTCATCTGTGTCTGCAATTAATCTATTCCATTTATAGGGCCACATCAAACCCTTCTACTGTTTGAGGGCTTAAGCCTTTCAGTCTCAATCAAGCTCGGCCTACTCCCCCGTTGACTTAGCAGACACTCTCATTGAGGGATCGCCTTTTACTGGGCTGTTCTCAGGGAGGAGCACCTGGCAATGGTAGTGTCCCAGGGAACCCAAAGGGCAGGTTCAGTGGAGAAAAATTCCTCTCTACAACTACTTGAGAAAGCCAATCTTCCACGACAGTTCAGTACTAGGGCCCTCTGCCCTTTACGGCACATCAACCAGGCAGACATTGTTGTGGCTAGGGAGGGTTCTGTATCTTTCAATCTGTCAGTCAGTATTCATAACCCTTAGCTCATGATCTGGCTTTTTCATTGCAGTCCTATTATAGAGAGTCGACTATTCGTCCAAACCGATTCGTTGTCTCAATACTCTTTCAGCAATCTTTTTATGGTCTGTTCTGAGCACTCCGACCTTAAGAGCCACTGAGCCAATCTTAGCTTTAAGAGCATTTTGGGTGTAGCTAAGGGTTGTCAAAGTTTTATCTGCATGCTCCTCAAGAGATGATCCAACATCACTGTTATCTCTGCTGCCCCCATGGTTCTCATCCGCAAAATCTTTGCCTGCAGGGGCTTGATTATTATGGGGTGTACCTTTTTCAAACCTTTCTCTCCTGTGCCATTGGTGTTACATCCCCCAACAGCATCACAGGTCTAGAGAAGATCCAGTCAGTGTGCTCCACAGCACAACCTACTGGCTATATCAGAGTCCATCAAGCTAGGGGAGGGGGGAAATACCCAACAGGGCATCTGTTCAGAAGGCAGCAAAATCACAATAAGAATATTGAAACAACCCGGCCTTTGTGACACAATCCAGAAAACCATATCACCAAGGGATTTGCCAGAATGTCAATAGCCAGTGTGGTTAGTGGCACAAATCAGAGCATCACAAGGATTGCTTTATCCTATGGCTATTCACTTCCACCGCCACCATGGAGTTCCCCTACAGAACCTTCCAACAAGGTGCAGTCCAGTCCAAACCGTCACACTTCCTTCAGGGGTTCATTCACCACACCTTCATTGTCCATTCACTGTCCATACTGGTTTCCCCAGCCAGTGCACTGCTCAGGGCCCTGTGTTTCAGACTTCCACAGTCACCAGCCCACTCATGATCTTGATGGACTCCCTAAAGCTGAAACAATCTACCCTTCACTTCCAGGTCAGATTACCATGCAGGCCCCACCCACAGGCTGAAGATCATGTTGGGTGGCACCGGTAAATTCTAAGCTGCACTGAAGTGCATGACACCGTCCTGGCTCAGTTCTAGTGGGTCAACGAATCGCAACCTGGCTTAATACTCTATTCCGAAACTCATCTTTCAAAGACTAGAAAAAAGCATCCTCTACAAAAAGATCTGCATTCTATGACCTGTTCTCCTGCAAGTTACATTCATTAGGGACAAAATAAGATTCAAGGTGTACATTAACTGAAAATTTATGTTTTTCGCATACATGCAATTCGCATTACATCCCGCAGTAGACAAGTTGCTTTTAATTGATTCAATGAAACGGTATTGATATATTTTATACATCAAAAATGTTTGTACTTGGGCACAGGGATAGTACTTTAGATAACACTCTTGTTTCATCCTGTGTTGTCCTTTTGGCTCTCATTGTACCAATAAGACTGCTGGATTCAGGCGCAGCAACACCAGGTTGTGGGGAACTGAGTCCATTTCCACACCGTGTAACAACCTTCTGCCTAACCCTTCCGGCCAGCTAGCAGTCCCTCACCAGCACCTGAAAGTGGCGGTGATTTGCAGCAGTCGTGTGCATGACATTCCGATTTCTCAGATCTCATCCTTTTTTCTCAGTTACATTCATCTCACACATGCAAAGACAAACAGATGCAAGAATTGGTTCAATACATTTTTTTGAATGAACTGCGTTCTAGATAAAATGGCATGTACTCCAATGATTAGGATGATAAAACATAATGATAGCAGTGTGGTGACAAGGAAAGTGAAACATAGTAAACGTCCCACCATCATGTCAGAATGCTAAGGATTGGAATTTCTACTTACTCTACTATTAGATTACAGCAGTGTTAGCCCTAATCCACCGTTCAGGATCCTTAGGAAGACACCATCTCCCATACCTGAATATGGAAGTAGCAAAGAGTGCTGTTGCTCTACTGAGAGTCCTTTCCCATGTAGGCAGGAAAGATGGCAAGTCTCAGCAGACAGCTGCAGTGAAGCAACAGCATGCAGTGGCTATTTTTCTGGCTGGAACTCTCCCTCTAACGTATAGGGACAAAGTGATACTTTATAATAAAACAGCTGGTGTTCTGGGAAAACTTCCCTAATGGTAGAATACGTATGTTTCTTGTGAAGTGGCAAAGATTGTTGATGTTACACTTTGTGCTGACAATATCGGGTACAGCCTTGAGCAGAGCACAGAGCAAAAGTGTCCTACTAAAAAGAATGAAAACAAGTCCTAGGCTAAAAGTGTATGAGATAAAAGAATTAAAACATCACAGCAGAATGAAGCTCCTGCTCAGAAATTTTAATGAATAAAATAATTTGTGATTAGGCTAAAAGGCACAAGTGACAGGCCTTTGGCTACAATAACGTTCCCGTAAAAGCTCATTAAAATAAATTCACAACAGTGTAAGCCCTCTGTAAAAATGTTAATGATGGCAAATTCTCTGTTATTGTCATCTTTTATTAGGTACTTATATTGCCTTTGGGGTACCTGTTCTTTGTTTCATTATGTAGCCCTCCTACATTGCCTACCTTTCCTTTTTCTTTTAACTCGGCTATTCTGTTTTGCTTTTTCTTGACTTCAAAGGACAGCTACCTTCAGTCTGATTTCTCATAAAAAATGTGGGATCCATCTATTATCAACAGGATGACTCCCTTTAAGCTTCAGAGTCTGCATCAGATATAACTGGTGTATGAGACTTTAATACAAAGGGCCTGATTTAGAGTTCAGTGGATGGACATTGCGTCCACTATATTACAAGTGCATTTTATCCTATGGCACTGGTAATATGATGGACCGAATATCCGTCACATCAGTGATGAACTAACACATCTGCTGAACTCTAAATCAGGCCTGAAGTCTGTTCTACAAAATTAGCTATATCTGTACAAATATTCATATTTTTGATAGGCAGTGTAAATCCTTCCACATTCCTAATCTCTAATGCCTGCATCAAATTTGCATTGTTTCCTAATCGTTATTTCATCCTGACATTTATTCAAATACATATTAATTCTAGTATAAAATTATTGCATATCTTGCTTCTGCCATAATGCATTCAACTTGGATTACCTAACATTAAGTTCCAGGTTAAATTTTTGGCCTTCCGTTCTAGCATGTTGTTCTAGCATGTTGAACAAGTGCCCTTAATGAGCACACTGGTGATTATTTTAAGTCCATTCTCAATTCCTGAAGGAGAGTTGGCATCAGCATAGCAGTATGCTCATACCTCTTTGTATTTTATTATTTTTAATATGGTTTTGTAAGGAGGCTTCTTCCCTCCACTTGTTAATTTCTTTCATCTTAAATTTTTCAAAGATTATAGTTACAATTTTACATCATTAGAAGCTGTAGGATTAGAAGAATGATTAACCTATGCTAGGATCCATACAGAGCAGACAGCAAAAAGCATCCCTGCACTTCCTTTGCAAGCATCAAGAGTGATAGCTTTCTACTGCATTCAAAGACTTGCTGGCAATGATTAATGTCACTTATACTAATGCTTGAGAAAGGTATGCAACTCTTACTGTAACAAGAACCAGATCATTGACCTACTGAAGACATTCAGGTTTTATGTACAAAATGAAGTGTCATCCACCAATCAGGCTGTCCCTGGAATAGTCTAAGCCCACTGATGGTTCCAAGGCCACCGTCTACAATCTGCCGAACCATGATCTCCGTGATGTCTCACATAGTCATGGAATGCCGCAGATCTGCTCGAGCCTGGTAACACCCATTTGAGATGACCAACAATACAGCAGGCAGCGCAGATTCCTCCCTAGGTGAGTGGAAACTCTGGACCTGACAGGTTAAGTACCATTGCCACAACAGTGTACTTTACTCCTGCCAAGGGGAGGGTGCTCTTCTTGACAAAGTAAGAGTTTTCCGCCAGCACAGCAGAAATCTCCTTCATTTGCAGAAACCCTGTCAACATAATGGAGCCATACTTCAAACTTTCAACATTTTTTTTGTTTCCAAAAACAAAATCCCAAAGCAGGATTTTGTTTTTGTAAATAATAAAAATTCAATGAACCCCCTCACCATGGGTTTTTTTCTCATTGTGCGGGGGTCATTTTGCAGTTTTTACTGCCCTTTACTCCAAGGTTTTACCTGGTGGTGAAGGAGAGTGAAAACTGGGCATGTGTTCATCCACTCGAAACAGGACAGGCAAACCCATGACCAAACCTCTGATGGCCCTTTCTCCTGTTGGACCCTCTGAGGTATATGTAGACAGCAGAGATGGAGTAGTCTACATCGTCTACATGCTGAAGTTCTGCCCGACTCTAAATGAGGCAGGTGGAACTTTGCTGTATGACAGCCTCCATAAGTACAAGACCACCTTGCATCAAGGTACCATTTAAGAAGGCACTCAAAAATTCTAAGTGATATATACAATATATTTCAAGAAACAATTAATGTTGAGAAAACATAAATTACATGCACCATCTCATGTAGACTAGGGTAAGTATGAAAAATATTTGTAATATTATAAGGTATGGACAATTGTTTAACCAATAACCTTGTATACCTATAACTGTTCAGTGTGAAAAGTGAACAAACAGTATTGGTGAACAAAGTAACAGCCTGAAGAACAAGTTACTTACATTCGGTAATGATTTATCTGGTAGAGACATATTCCAGTTGCAGATTCCTTACCTTAGAATTTCCCCCAGGCGTCAGACTAGATCCAGAGATTTGTCTTTGAGCAGTGCGCTTGTGTGTTATCAGGTGGTGTCGGTCAACTCTGCATGCAAAGTTGGCGTTGTGGTCGCTGTGATAACATTGCGGACATATATAGGCACCACCCTGGTGTGCTGACGTCAGTTTCTTTTCACGACTTTCCACACCAGTAGTGCGGAGGCATGGAGAACACTGAAAATAGTGCACCAGAACTAGGGACCTGAAAAGGGAATCCCTGTCTCTAGAAATCAGTTAGCAGTGAGGGGAGGATGGGTGGGTCGGTGAGGAATCTGCAAATAGAATATGCCTGTACCAGATAAATCATTCCCAAAGGTAAGTAACTTGTTCAGCTGATAGAGGCTTCTAGTTGCAGATTCCTGGCCTTATAATAGATACCCAAGCAATACCATCCTTGGTGATAGGCTGAAAACCAAGATCATACTAGAAAGTCCTGCAGGACTGAACGGCAAAAGTAAGTGTCTCTGTGGACCTGACTGTCCAGGCAGTAATGTTTAGTGAACGTGTGCAAGGATGCCCACGTTGCTGCCTCACAGATATCCAAGACAGGAGCTCCACTTGCTAACGCTGTGATGGCAGCAAGTCCTCAGGGGGTTGCTTCTTGCCAAAGCGTAGCACATTTTGATGCAGAGTAGTACCCATCGCAAGATGGTACGCTTCTGCACTGCCTTCCCTTTCTTCACACCCACATATCCAACAAAGAGTTGATGATCCACCCGGAAATCTTTAGCACAATTGAGGTCACCAATGCTCTTTTTGGATCTTCATGAGAGGGAGGTGGGGGTGCGTAAAAAGTAGGCAAGGTGATGGATTGGTCTACATGAAAAGGCGTAACAACCTTTGGAAGAAAGGAGGCCCTAGTACAAAGCACCTCTTTGTCAGGATGGACAGATAAAAATGGTGGCTTTGAAGAAAGAGCTTGAAGTTCACTCACTCTGGGAGCAAAGGTGATGGCAATAAGAAAAACAGTCTTCATTGTTAGGAGCTGCAGGGCACAATTGTGCAGCAGCTCAAAAGGGGCACACATAAGGTAAGCTAGAACCAGCTGCAAGTCCCACTGGGGCATAATGAATGGATGAGTCCCTTAAGCAACCTACCTAAAATGAGAGACTTGAACAAGGAAGCTTGGTCTGGCAATCTAAGAAAGGCTGAAATGGCCTTTAAGTAACCTTTAAGGGTGCCCAAAGCAGAGCCCTGCTGGGCCAAAGAAAAAATGAACAAGAGAACCTCAGAGAGAGGTGCAGAAAGGGGATCAGCAGACTTGTGGCACACCATGTCACAAATTTATGCCAGCAACAGGTGTATGCCATTTTGGTGGAGGGACGCCTGGATTGCCAGAATAACATCACAGTCTTTGGGCGGAAGGTCGAAAGCTGTCAAATGCTGCCACTCAATCTTCACACAAGAAGGCGAAGACTGGACAGGTTCGGGTGGAGATCCGTCCGCTGCTGCTGCGAAAGAAGATCCTCCCGAAGAGGCAGTCTAATCGGAGGATCCGTAGCCATGCTCAGTAGCTCTGGATCCCATACACTTCATGCTCAGGCCAGAGCCACAAGGATAACTTGGGTCCAATCGCTCTTGATCTTCTTCAGAACTCTGAGCAGAAGTGGTATTGATAGGAAGGCGTAAAGGAGGCCTGAGTTCCACTTGAGACGAAAAGCATTGCTGAGCGAGTGCCGCCTTTGCAACTTCAACGTGCAAAACAGTTGACATTGCGCGTTCTCTGTGGAGGCGAACAGATCTAATCAAGGCTCTCCCCACTGCTGAAAGAGGCCTTGCACCGCCTCCAGATGGAGACGCCATTCGTGATCGAATATGCATCGATGGCTGAGTTTGTCTGCTCTGGTGTTCAGAGAGCCCGCCAGATGTAGAATCAAAAGGATTATACCCTAATGTACCAGCCATGTCCAGATTTGCAGAGCATCTTGACAAAGAGTCCAAGACCCCACTCTGCCCTGTTTGTTGCAGTACCACATGGCGGTAGTGTTGTCTGTGAACACTTGTACCACTCTCCCTTTTAGAGAGGGAAGGAATGCTTTCAATGCAAGCCTGATCGCCTGGAGTTCCAAAAGATTGAAGGACTCCGCAGGAGACCAGAGACCTCTGAAATCCACCTCTCTCATGGGCCACCCCATCCCAGCAGTGACACATCTGTCCCTACTGTAAGATCTGGTTGGGAAAGGGAGAGGGATCTGCCGTTGTCCCAATCGCGATTCGAAAGCCACCACTGCAGGTCTTTCACAGTTCCCTCGAAGATCTGGACCATGCTGGAGAGATTCTCCTGATGCTATGCCCACTGAAACTTCAGGTCCCTCTGCAGAGTCCACATATGCCATCTGGCATGTGTCACCAGCAGGATGCAGGAGGCCATGAGGCCCAGCAACCTCAGAGTCATTCTCACTGAAATCCAGGATAGAGGCTGAAACATCAGAATCATAGCCTGAAAATCCTGGACTCGATTTTTGGGAGGATAGGCCTGAAACTGTACTATGTCCAGAACAGCTCTGATAAAAGGGAGAGACTGAGAAGGAGACAGGGGTGACTTTAGCATGTTTATAGTGAACCCCAGCGAGTGCAGAAGGTTTGCCGTAGTCTAAAGGTGGGAGACGACTTTCTAGGACGTGTTTGCCTTCAACAGCCAGTCGTCGAGGTAGGGGAAGACTGAAACTCCTAGCCTGCACAGATGAGCTGCAATCACTGCCATTACTTTCGTGAACATCCATGGGGCACTAGAAGGGCTGAAGGGGAGCACGATAAATTGGAAGTGCTCATGACCTACCACGAATGGCATGTAGCACCTATGGGTAGGCAAGACAGGTATACGGATGTAACTGTCCTGCAAGTCCAAAACTACCATCAAACTTCCTGGGTCCAAGGCAGACATGACCTGAGCCAGAGTGAGCATTTTGAACTTTTCTTTCTTGAGGAAGAGATTCAGGGCCCGAAGGTCTAGGATAGGGCAGAGGCCCTTATCCTTTTCTGGCACCAGAAAGTGGCGGTAATAACAACCACAACTTACTTCTGCCGCAGGGACCCTCTCTATGGCTCCCTTGGCCAAGTGAGCCACGAGTTCCTCACGGAGAAGTGCCAGATGATCCTCCTGTAAGTGCCCGTAAGATAGGGGCATGGTCGGAGGGGCAGTCTCGAAGGGGAGGGAGTAGCCTCTTTGGACTATCTGCAAAGCCCACATGTCTTTCATGATGGATTCCCAACTGGTCTGGGATGGTGGAATAGACTAGGAGGGTTTGGAGGCTGCTGCAAGGGTGGAGGTGAATGGGGTAGACCTTTGGTTACCTGTCCCTGAGCCCTTGGGATTCTGCGTCCCCAGCCGTGCAGTAGCTGAATTGCTTGTGCAGTTCGGGTGTCTGGCAGGGACAGGGAGCCCCTTCCGTGACCACGGAAGGGGCAAAAAGTGGACTGTGTTGGGTGAGGGGCTGCCACGAGGCCAAGGGACTGAGCGTAGCCTGGAACTCCTTGAACCTCTTGAGCACTGAGTCTGCTTTCTCTCCAAAGAGATGGGTGCCATTGAAGGGCATGTCCATGAGAGACGTGGCGCCTCAAGGTCACTGTCGATCAACCAATCTGCCCAGTGAGTCGGTCGTGTCCAGCCCACAACGAATCACAAACCAACCCGTATCCCTCCTATCAGCAATGGCTTGGGAGCTGATAGCCCAGGCCTCCTCCAGGACCTGTGGCAATACCTGTGTGACCATATTCCACAGTAAATGGGTGTAGCGGCCCAAAAGACATGCAGTGTTCACGGACCGCAATTCCAGACTGGAGGAAGAAAACATTTTCTTCCAAAGTTGATTCAGTCTTTTTGATTCATTATCCGGGGGAGCAGAATACAACAGAGGAAGAAGAAGCCTGGATGAGAAGGCTCACAGGCGTGGGGTGTGGTGACAGAAATTTAGGGTCGTTCAGGGCAGGCCAATGATGGTGGGTGATTGTCGTATTCACAGGAGCCCCTATGCTGGGTCTGGACCAAGTACCCAGAAAGACATCAGTGAAGGCTTCATGAAATGGAAGGAGAGGCTCTGAAATGGAAGCCCCAGGCTGAAGCACCTCTGTCAGGACGTTAGTCCTGACTGCTACCGAAGGAAGCTCATGGTCAAGGGCCTCAGCCGCCCTACTGACCACCATGGAGTAAGACACTCCCTCTACTGTAGCCACAGTAGGAGAAGAAAGCATGCCAGCATCTGGAGAAGTTTCCAGACCACTAGCCTCACCCAATTCCTGTGCCAAGTTCAAATCAAAGTTGTCTAGCTGGTATTTCAAAGGGCCCAGTGTCCCCACCAATCCTTTCCCATATTCGTACCCATAATAAAAAGGGTGAGAATCCAACCTGGGTGAGAAGACCTCATCGACGTCTTATCTGGCGTTAAGCGACACTGATGAGGATTAGGTCGACGTTGATTGTGGGCCCAACAAGTGTTGGGAACGTCGATGTCTTTGCTGGTGCTGAGGAAAGCTGCATTGGCATGACCGGCATCAACACAGATCCAACAACAGATACGGAGGTGCCCTCAGTGGCCAGAGCTGAAGCCACCGTCACAGAACCCAAGGGGCCCCTATCTGATCCCCAGGCCCTAAAGGTGCTGCAGAAAGGCCGGTCTCCCCAAAGATGAGGCGCATGGCCGCGTAAAACTCCTTCAGCTGAGCAGAGTTGGCTCCAGCTCCCAGGAAGTTGGGGAGGCGTGGAGTGGACCCAGAAATAGGCTCTGCGGACGGAGGACTAGAGCGTTGGCACTCTTCCCGCATCGCATTGGCCGAGCAATGGGGCAAAGCCGAAGAACGTTTGGCCTTCTTGAACTTCGTCGTCTCATGACCTGAGTGTCCCAAAGATTTAGAATAGAACAACGAAGAGTGGTGATGACTTTGTGAGCGGTCTCGTTACTTTACTCTCGAACAACACTGTGAGCAATGTGGAGTTGAGCGCCGGGCCTCCATGAGCTTCAGGGACCGCTCCCTCAAAGCGTTCGGGTTCGTGGACCAGCACTCAGAGCATTACTTTGGGTCATGGTCACGCTCCAGACACCACAAACGAATGAAGTGTGGATTCATCACTGACATCATTAGGTGAAAGGAGTCACACGGTTTGAATCTGGTCTCCAGTGACATCCCTCCACGCACCAAAATGTAAAAAACAACAACAAAAAATGACAAAAGGTAGGTCTTCTCTGGATCTGTGCGTGGTGTGGAAAGAAAAGAAATGACGTCAGAGCGCTGGGGTGGCACCTATGTACAAATGCAACATCATCACAGCGACCACAACACCAACGGCACAAGCAGAGTCGACTGATGCCACCTGACGGCTCGAAAGGCTACTACTCCAAGAAAAATCTCCAGATCCAGACTGACACCTGGGGGAAATTCTAAGGTAAGGAATCTGCAACTAGAAGTCTCTATCAGATAAAGTGATCACAAACACGGCATCACAGTGTTTATACAAAATGCTGAGGGTAACAATGTTTATAAAATCCAAACAGACAAATTCCATGAGCTGTGCATCCAAATGATTTCTAGAATGTCTTCATGGCTGTATGTATCAACGGCATTTCAACCCTGTCACAACTTTGTATGAGCAGTGTGTGAGGAGCAGGATCCAAAGCTGATTCTCCTTTCTCCTCTGAGAACTGTAAGTGGAAGATAGGAAATTTCTATCCTACAGGTTGTTCATAATAAGAGAAAAGGGAGCACCGGCATAGCTTGGGTGGTAATATTTGGTGGGGGGGGGCTTTGGAGGTGAGCTTCATATTTCCCAACAATCATGCTAGTCAAAATATATTATATGAGAAGGAGAGCATGAGGTGGGCTTAAGGAACATTAAAAAGGGAGAGGAGAGAGGATTGTTAAGGGTACTTAAAACTCAATACTTTGTCAAAAAAAAAATCACTTTTAAGACCATTAAAACAGAGACGAGTGTGTATGTGTATAAATCCCAGTGGAAATCCAATTAACACCTCACAATTCCTGACTTTAAGCACCCTTGCCAAATTAACTACTATAAAATACATTTATTAGGTGAGTGTAACACCCCATACACGACCTCCTCAAGCTACACCCCTGAAAGGGAGGAGAAAAGAAATACTCTGGATTAGAACATTGGAATGTTAAGCACTCTTTTGGAGGCAATGGAGTAGCTCCTTGCTTATTTGGGGTTCTGCGTTTAAAAAAGCTGTTATGCGTTTCCAAAGTCTCAAATTTGCCTTTTGCTACTGTAAAATTGCTTTGTACATCAGTCCCATAGAACCAATGAGAGGAAATCTGCTGATAAAGGGAGAATGACAATTTCCAGGTATAGTGGCCATAGTGCAGTCAAGACATCACATGCAAAATCCAAGGTAATTAAATTAAGTCAGTATCATGGTGGATCAATAAGAAAGATAGGCAACCCCAGGCAAAATGCAAACAGACAAGTCGAAACCAGCACTTGTGAAAGCAGAAAGTTGAGAATTATGCAATCCTGAAGGAAACATTGGTAAATTAGCTGTAGTGGGGACATGGGCGGGAGGTGCCAAGTTGCTGGGAAAGGGCATAGTGGCTAATAATGTGCTGGTCAGAAACAGCCAGGGAAAGTTTTAATTTCATAGTAACAAGTGGATACTATATATTGACAAGGAAAGAGTTCCAGTAGTAGGACACAAGTAGCTAGTCCCAGGGTGCAAATGTTACTGATGAATAGACCCACAACCGAATCAATTGCCACCGGAAAAATTAAGGAGGTGCTGGAAACAGGATCAGGTGAAGTTTCTGGGAGGAATCTGGCTTTCGTGCCTGGATGGGTGTGCGAGCAGGGAGAAGGTGGTGGTCACGGGCAGGGGTTTGGTCCGCCACAGGAATTAGGCCTTAGTACCCTCAATGCCTATGCGTACATCAGCAAACAGAGAGAATTGCTGCATCTACATAAATAACACTGTACAAAGAATACAGATGGGAATTAGTCAGCACTTCCGATGACCATAGCTTCATCTGGACCAGGAATCGTAACCAAGTCTGCTTAATGGCTTAGATGAGATACAGTTGGGTGATAGTCCAGATGGGCACAGAAACGCTGATGTGTTACAAAGTGGTAATAGGCCAAATATTCCAATGGGTGTGGCGTTCTGCAACAGGGAAAGAAAAACAAGAGGGGTGGAAGAGAGATGTGGTGGAAACAAAAACGAGGGAGACAAAAAATATATAAAAGACAAAAAAACGGAAGCCGAAAGACAGGAGGAAAGTGCAGTGAATGGGTAGGAGCAAAATGAACAGGACAAAAAAAAAGAGAGGTACCAAAAGCCTGGAAGAGTGGGCAGAGAAAGTGAAAGAATTCAAATACAAAGTGAGTAGAAAAAAATAACCTTCAAAGGGAAAATAAAAAGGGGATACATACAGAATAAGAGGAAAAATGGAAGACAAGAAAACAAAAGAAAAGGAAAGAAATTGGATGAAAGTGAAAGCTTGAGCAAAGAAGAAGAAAAGAGGAATAGAAGAGAAAAAAGGCTGTGGAGATAAGAAAAAGGAAAAAAAAGATACAAAACAAGGGGGAGTAGGGGAGGAGGAAAAAAGTGACAGGGAAACCTCATTAAATAAAGAAAAGAGGGAAATTCCATATTTTAACTAGTGTCGAATGGAATGAGGGACATAAACTTTCCAAAGAAGGGCTCACGTTCTAATGAACATAAAATGACTTGTACATGAATCATTCTTCCATGGTATACGAAGCATTGATCAAAAAGTTTCATTTCATAATCCAACAACGTTCACAATAATCCAGCAACCATTGGAAATTACTGCACCAAGGTGGTAACATAACCTATTCAATTAACTGTAACCAGAGTTGTCTTTCTCTGTGGGTCAGTGGATTGTAGAATGACATTAAAAGCCAATTCTCTGTTCTACATTAAACCATGCTTTTGTGCTGAATGACGCATTCTTTGGATTTTGCTTGGTTAGACACACGGAAACCAAGTAGCATAAATCATGTTGGATGAGTTGATATTAGTGGGTCATCCCAAAACATGTGTAATGCTTTAACAGCAAACTGAACGATTCTGGCAATTATTATGACCCTTAATAGGTGGCAGACCCCATAGGTTAGTGAGGGTTTCATTTTTGGGGGTCCAATTCATTGCTTTAGCAAGATAGCCTTAAAGGCTTCCATCCCTATTGAATTCGATTAAAGGTGATTATGTGACGTGGACAGAATAGACCAATTGTTTTTGATAATTTTAGTAACTTTATATTGGAACTGGGGCTAAATGCAGTGAGACAAACAGTACATTGTTGACAAGCTATCTATGTAGAGTAAATAGTTCCTCTGGTGGAGAAATCCAGAGGCTTAGGGGATCCCCGTTCTGTCAATTTCCTGAAAAGGGCATCAGCTTCCATTATATAGTCATCATTCCATGTACAATTTCAGTGGGTATGTAGAGACTATCCATATAAAGCAAGTAGCCAGAAAAATGTAATTACCTCCACTTTGAACTGTCCCAAATAGTTGTCAATGAGGGAAATTGCTCCCACTGGAGGAAACTCTGAATTCTTAAATGTCACTCCTTCCTTTCCTACATAGATCTTTTAGTCTTGTGTCTTGTTCTTTCCATCCTCCATCAAGACAGCCTTTATGCTTTTTCCAGTAATCTGTTCTTCCTTTTCTTCACCATTCTTTGACTTTTCTCTCCTTCCCCTTCATCCATCATTTACCCTTTCTAATTGCAATCTATTCATCTTCATTATCTCTATCCTTCACTCTAGTTGATCTCTACATCCATCATACCTTCCTTCTTTCCTGTCATTTATCAGTCTATATTGTCTGCCATCCCATTCACCTTTGTCTCCATTTGTACTTATCTCCATTCATCAGTTTGCATTTTCTCGATCCATGACTACATTCTTCTCTCCACCCAGCTCTGCATTCATCCATCTCTCCATCCATCTCTACATCCTTTTGTGCATCCATCTCTCTCTCCACCCGTCCCTTCAGCCATCAATCTCATCTCTGCATTTATCCATCCTCTCAGCATCCTTCTCACCATTTCCACCTCTCTCCATCCTTCCCATTCTTCCTCTGCAACAATGTATGTATGAGCTTCTTGCAGACCAGAGGCACTAATCAATGTCAAAGGAGCCATACACAATAGGAAAAAGTTACTTCTATGTAATATTGGTTCTTCATCATGGGTATTCTCACTGACATCATGGAACGTAGAGTAGTCCCACCATGTGCAGGGACCCCGGAACACTTCGTTTTATGTATATATACATATTTCTGATTTTCGAGGTAGCCACTTCAATGATGAATAATCTGATGACAGCTCCTTATATCTCTGACAGTCCAGCTTTAACTGCACTTTAATCTGCAGAAACCTACAGGAATGTAACTAAAAAAAAAAAAAAACATTGCAGCATTTAATGTAGAAATGTGCCACATAATAAAAGATTAGACACAATACTGCTATAAGTATAGAGCTAAACAAAGGGAAAGGTGCTTGTCAGGTTAAACATGCATCCACTGTACACAATATACATTATAGTTTTAAGAGCTCCAGAAGCCTCCACAACCCAGCATGCACTGTATTGGCAGTTTACCTCAGAGGCTCAGTTCTTTTTTTAATGGGAATGTAAAAACTTTGCATATAACATTGTTTCACATTAACAGTAGAGGAGGTGGGAGGGTTGTTAAAGCCTTAAGTAAGAACACCTGTAATGCAGAAACAAGATTACAGGTAAGTAACATTTTCTTCCGCAATTTAGGATTGTCACAGATAGTCATAAACTTAGAGTACAGTCGCAAGCATATCCTAACTTCGGGGCTGTCAATGTAAGAAAGGAGACCATATGTAATTAATTAACTGATTGGGTATTTAAATACATTTTAGAGAATTGCTAGACCTAGGAGGATATCAGTTTGAGAATCTTCATCTAGACAATAATGTGAAGAGAAGCTATAAAGTGGTTTCCAGATTGCTGCCTTACATATTTCTGCAAGAGGGACATTGCAGACCCCAGATGTAGATTCTGCTTTTCCTCTAGAATAATGTGCTTTTGGTTTACCAGGCAAAGGTTTCGTTGCTAATTGTTAGCAATTTGCAATGCAGGATACTATCAAATGAGCTATGATCTCTTTGGATGGGGCTAGACTAGCGTGTAAAGGGCCATAATTAATAAAAGGATGTGCTGTTTTTCTAATAGTTTTAGTTTCATCAAACTAAGACGTTCTATATATTAAGAGTGAACAGACCTCTCTTCTGGAGAAAAGGGGTTGGAGAAGGAAACACGAAGTGAAATCATCTGATTTACAGGGAATTCTTAGACAACTTTGAGAGGAAAAGAAGGGTGTATTATTCCGAAGACTAACCTGTTATGATGGAATATTAAGTAGAGTTTAGTGGATGACAAGGCCTGCAATTCACTGACTTTACTGGCAGATGTAATTGCTACTAAAAAGGCATCTTTCCACAAAAATGCTGCAATGTAGCTTTATGAACTGGCTCAAATGGCAGAGCCATAGGTTTGGAAAGAACCAAATTCAGCTCAATGTGAGGGCAGGCCTATTGTTTAAAGGGTAGACCTTCTTAAGTCCTTCAGATAGCCTTGATGTCAGGCTTTGTGAAGAAAGACTTCTGATTATTTTGTTCTTTTCTATTTGCTGTTATAACAGCCAGGTGTATGTTTATTGAGGAAAACTGCAGTTTTGCATTTGCCAAATGCTGACACAGATTTTATAACCCAGTTGTATAAATAAGGATAGGTGAAAATCCTTTTCTTGTGAGGAAAAGCTATTATTATCCCCAAGCATTTCCAAAATGTTCTGGGGTGGATTGCAGGCCAAAAGAGAGAACATAGTACTGGCATTGTGTTTTGCCAACTAGAAATCTGAGAAATGTCCTATGTTCTAAAGCAATTTGAATGTGACAATAAGCATTTTTTGAGTGGCAGAGCATGCCCCATTCACGAGTTGGAAATAAATTTGATGTAGTGCCAACATCCTGAATTTTTTATTTTTAATATATTTTTTGGCCTTTCTCGGATCTAATATTGGGCTGAATTCTTGCTTTGGCCCTTATTGGGAACCAAGAAATATCTTGAACAGATGCCCTTCCCTTTTTGCGAGAAACTGATTCTATTGCTTGTTTTTGGAGAGGTGATGACGCCTTCTATTTTAGATTGAGATAGATTATGTTGTGAGGCCCTTTTGGTACAATTAGAGGTAGGGGAGTTTTGAACTGAAGTGAGTAACCATTCTGTATGATTTGTAAGACCCATTTGACTGTGGTGAATTTTCTCCACTACTCCAGATATTTTGTTACAATCCCTCCCACTGTAGTGGAGAACATCAGAGAAAGAGTGCTGATCTCATTGCTTATTCTATTGCGAATAAGCCTTTCAGTAATTTGGGTCTCTGTATGATTGTTAAAGCTGTTGATGTCTTCCTCAATACAGTTTGCTCAAATTTTGATGTTGTTGTTGTGATTGATGCTGCTGTAAGTAATGCGATAATTGTGGCGATAGAACCATCTTTTTTGATACTCTCTGGTATCCCTGTGGTGGAACTGAGATCTATAAATTCCCCTTTTCTCTTCTAACTCAACTACTTCAACAGTCTCTGGCACTTTTTTCATCTTCACCATCTCATCATCTGCATTTGGACCAAAAAGAACAGATCCTGCAGAAGGAAGATTTTTTTTTTTTTTTGGTCATCAGGTTTTAATGTTGGAAGACAAAGCCAGGAAGACCATTTGAGAGAGACACCATAACAGTAATTTGTTGCTGTAACATCTGCAGCATTAGCTTTATCGCTTATTATCTGGTTTGAGACAAGTTGACCTTCATTAAGATTTCCATGATGTCTTGTTTTCTTTCCTTATGTAAGTCAAAACTTTGTAGAGATTCCCACAAGGCTCTGCCATATCTTCCTAGTAATGTCAAATTACTGGCTCCCTTTAGGGATATGATAAAAGATCCACAGATTTGTCATCCCATTGCAGTCATCTTTTTACTCTGTTTTTCTGGAGGAGTCAAAGATTCTGGAGCTGAAGGGTGCTTCTTTTGGACACAATTACTGAATCCGGCTTAGGATCTTGTTTCAGGAAACATGGGTCCTGTTTGGAAGGTTTATTCTTCTTAAGAAGTCTTGTTTGTGCTGATTTTAAACTAGCTGGAGTTAGAAGTTTTTCTTTTGCCAGTTCAGTAACTAGCAGAAGAACTAATTTTGGGGAAGCTCCAGGCTGCAAATTGTTGATAATTATAAAAACTGATGTGCAAGGAACTGCTAATTGGATGCTTAATTGAGCAGCTCCTCTGATAAGTATCTCCTGAAAGATTAACACAACTGGAGGTGTACACGGAGATACTGGAGGAAATGTCAGCATGTATGAAGTGTCTGTGTTAGAAAAAGATAGGCTGCCAAAAGTTGAATATCTTTTTCTTGTATGTCCATCAAGATTCACTAGATCTGGAGTTGAAGGTTGTACCATATCCAAACATAATGTTAGATCTTGACAAGATGAAGGAGCTGTAGGGGTGAGATCTCTAGGATTTGGAACATCCAGAGGTGGTAATTATAAGGGCTGAAGGGGAACCTTTAAAGGATCTTCTGCAGGAATTACAATTCTAGGTGGGATGGATTTCTCTAGAGACTCAGAGTTTTCTTCCAGCTTAATAGATAGAGTTGGAATGTTTAATGTCTCAACTCCGAATGCCTCGATGGTACAGGTATTTGTGAGACTCTTATCAGTGAATCACATTGTCCTTTTGACATCAATGCCAGAGCCATAGAGTGTTTCAACAATGAATGCTGGTGTCTCGGAGTTCCTGACATTGAATGTATCTTCATCGGTCTTGTCAGTGTTGGTGTTACTGAATGTGCCACTCCTGGAGTAGCCATTGACTCGATGGAGTCAACTTCAATGGTATAGCTGAATTTGAAGAGGGTACCTTTTGCATAGGCATCACTCTCGAGCCTCTTGACGGAGAGCATATTGGCACAGATGGTCTCAACATCAACCGATGCTTCAGTGAGTGACACGAGTAGTTCTTTTCTTTGGATAACCCTCTATGGGTGTCCTTTTTCTGTTCCTCTGCAACCTTTGAATCTTCCAGTTTCCCTCTCAGGGGAATTGCCTCTCTGACCTTGAGCGACATTATTGATTTTTTTTTTTGTAAAAGCACATATTTGACACAGTGAGAGTTTGAAAGATAGACCACACATAGGGCATGTGGGTCAGAAACAGCAACACAAGGGGCATTTCAGAAACAGTGATGGTGTGGTGTCTTTAAAAACACTCCTACGTTTTTAAAATTAGGAAATATATCAATGTCTACAAAAAAAGTCAAATGAAAGTTGAAAACGTTTTTCTGCAGAACAAAACTCAGAAAATACAAGGGTTTAGATTCTGAGATCTGGTCAGTACAAGACAGAAAAAATAACTGAGTCTTTGAGGCAAACTGCCAGTGCAGTGCATGCTGGGTAGTGAAAGCTGCTGAAGTACAGATGATGCATTTTTCGCCTAACAGGCCCCACAGCCTTATTTTATCTCTGCAGGTTTAGCAGGGTTTTTGCCTAATCTTTTATTATAGAGCACATTTCTACATTAAATGCTGCAGTGAGGTTTGGTATATTATTTTTATTCTTGTACTTTTCTGCTGATAAAAAATGCAGTTAAAACTTTCCTGTTACAAACTTTTTGAGGTTTCCCCAGACTGGTCATCATTGAGGCGTCTACCTCCAGTATATATATATATATATATATATATATATATATATATATATAGAGAGAGAGAGAGAGAGAGAGAGAGAGAGAGAGAAAGAGAGAGGGAGGGAAGTGTACTGAGGCCCCAACACATGGAGGTGGCAATTCTACTCTCAAAACTCCTAAAACGCATAGCTTAAATGTGTCATATTACACAAACAGTCCAGTGACATCCACTCTCACTCAAGTTGCTAAAACAGGGGTTTAATGATGCCCTTGGTTTATTGCCTATCAATCCTTGAGGTCTCTCAGGTGGTTGCTTTTGTAGAGTAGAAGAACATTACATTTTGCTATCTTTTTTACATAGACATGTTCCAGGTTTTCCATCAATGTCATTGATTTTGAGTGCCAGGAAAGCAGAGTCTTTACTGTGATTGTAGGGTAAATGTCAAGTCTGACATGTGTCACCAAGCCAATCAACAAAACATTTCAGACAATCGAAACTGCCCTTCAATTAAAAAATATGTTGTCAGTGTAGCACTTCCAAAGATTAAATATGTTTGCTCGGATTATGTATGATCAAAACCTGACTGGCTTCGAAATAATCTACATACAATATGGGAAAATTGAGGGTGAAGGGTGCACCAACAGTACTCTCTTCTTTTATAAATGAAAATTATCTCAAACTTGAAAGTAATTGTTGGTGAGAGGGCTATCCAGTAATGATACAAGGAATGGGTACATACTGGCATGGAAGATGGTCTAGAGGTATGCAATCATGCCAGTGCTTTCCAGTTAGAAAATGGTTACATACAAAGGATCACAGCCTGATTAACATAGGTAAGGCACACTTTTGAGTACATTTACACTTCATAGTAAGCTTACTATATTTAGTGTTCATAAACTGCGTGTGTAAACGTAATATAAAAGTGGAAGTTACATGTCTCCACTGTCAGAGTAATGCAACTGGCTTACTTTAATGGGGTTGGGTGACATCCGTCCTTGAACCTCTTTGCTCTGTGACCTCCCTGTATCTCTTGTTCTCCTCCCTAATCCCACCCTGTTTAGTAGTAAATCTGCCCCTTTTCACACCTACTCTACTGTGTCCCTGTGACATTTACTACAAAAATCTATACTAACATGTGTGGAAACTCCACAGTGGGGATGGAGAATTCAGCAAAGACTATACTACAAACATACTACAAAGTGCAATTGGATATCATGCCCTGAATGTCTGGTCCATCAGCCAATCCTTCATTTTGTCATAGTGTACATCCTCAATTAAATTTATAAAGTCCATACTGTCCCTTACATAGGTCTAAGCTACGGGTGCAAAACCTTTGATATATACATCCAAGAATTTGCCTAGGGGTCAAAAACAGACCCAGGGCCAAAGAATATATGTCTCCCTTGAGAATTGTTGGTGTTGCTTTCTTTCCTTCCTTGTTGCACAATCAGTCAATACCTCCAGGTCCATCTGAACATGTGGGCTACTGCCACTCTGTAACCCATCAATGTTCATTCTTTCAGACATATGGACTACCGCCCAAATGTATCCTATTGATGTTGTTACGTAGCTGTGGTAAGACTTCCCGGTAAAAATATCTCTACTTCCATCTGGACATGTGAATTACTGCATTTATGTATCCCATCAATGTCCTGTTTGCTGATGCAGTCCATATACACTGAGAGAAGCCCTTCCTTCAGGCTTGATTGGGACGCTCCTACTGGATCTTTCCAATGATCGTCACCTTTTTCTGTTTTCAGTACCTCCTTAATTGTCCTGGTAGCAACTACATTAATTATGGGTCCTCCCATCAGTCGCATTTGCTATCTTGGACCAGCTACTTATGTCCTACATATCGGGGCCCTTTCCTTGCCTGTATATAGTACTCACCTATGACTATATGGTTCAATTTTTCCTTTGCTGTTTTTGGCCAACCTGGTTAATGATCTAGCACCTTATTGGAGATCGTTCCTGTATGAGCAACTTTTTATCTTCCTGCCAGGCCTCCATTAATGAACAAGTTACTTACCCTCTATAATGTCTTATCTGGTAGTGACTCTAACTGTCCACAGATTTCTTATCCTAGAATGCTTCCCAGGCATCAGAATGGATCTGGAAATATTTCAGTAGTCCCCTTGCATGCCGGCAGATGGCATAGTTTGGCTCTCTGTCGGTCATCGTACGCTCTGGAAGTGATATTTGTGGTGCCTATATAAATGCCACCCAACCACGCTGGCCTCAGTTTCCGACTATTTTTCTGCACCAGAAGGTCAAAGCCACACTAAGGTGGAATGACCAGTGTGCCAACATGAAGTCCTAAAAGATCTCTGTGATGTGAGATGTACAGTTCAGAGAATGGAGAGGATGAGAGAATTGTAAGAAATATGGAGCCTGAGTCTCTACCAAATAAGCTGTTACTAAAGGTATGCAACTTGTTCATATGATAGAAACTGCTAGTCACAGATTCCTTACGTTTAGAATAGATACCAAAGCAATCCCTCCCTGGAGAGGGTCTGCAAATCTATTAGACCAAAAAGTCCTGATAGCCCAAACAGGCGAAAGACCCATCCCATTAAGCCTGACTGTCCAGCCAGTAATGCTTGGCATATGTGTGCATAGATGCCCACGTTGCTGCCGGGAAGATGTCTAGGACTGGAACTCTTCAAGCTAATGCAATGGTCGCAGCTTTGTCTCTGGTGAAATGTGCATGCAAGCCATCAGAGGGTTGTTTCTTGTCCATTGCATAGCAGCTTTTATACAGAGGACAATCCACCTGGAGATGGTTCGCTAGTGGACTTCCTTTGCTTTCTTCCAGTAAACAGTTGATCATTCACCCAGAAGTCTTTGGTACAATCAATGTAGAATGACAACGCTCTTTTTACATTCAGGTAGTAGAGTCTCTGCTCTTCTCTGGTAGGATGGGGGCGGGGGAGTAGACATCATGATGCTTTGGCCAACATGACCACCTTGGGTAAGAAGAAGGCATGAGTCCTAAGATCAGCTTACCTGTAAAAAAGGAATTATACAGGGGGGTCACAGAAAGTGCCTGCAGGTTGCTAACCCTCCTGGTAGATTTTATGCTCACAATGAAAACTGTTTTGATGGTAAGTAGTCTCAGACGGCACATGTGCATGGGCTTAAATGATGAACACATTAAGAAAGTGAGAACTAAACTAAAATCCGATTAGGACATAATGAAAGGTGTTGGGGGAAACAAATGCTGCAAACGTTTGAAGAAACAAGTCACAATGGGTGATTTGTACTGGATCGGTTGATCCATCAATTGCAAGAAGCCGAGGTGGCGGAAAGATACCCTTTGACCGTACCCAAAGCATGGGATTGCTGGATAAGGGACAGAGCACACACACAAGGAGTTCAGATAGGGATGCAGACAGAGGATCAACAGATTTGGTAGTACACCAAGCCAAGCAGGCGTATACTGTTTTCGTTGAGAGATGCCTGGCTGCCAAAATGACATCAAATTCTTCCAGAGCAAGATCAAAAACTCTCAACTGTCACCACTCAGTTGCCACATAAGTAGGTGGAGAGTGTGCAGGTTTTGGTGCAGGCCTACTGCTGTGATAGAAGATCCTACTGAATGGGCAGCCTGATCAGAGGACAGATGCTCATGCTCAGGAGTTCAGGATAGGAGACTCTCCTTATCCGATCCAGAGCTACCAAGTTGAATTGAGATTTTCGTTCCTGATCTTCTTGAGATCTCTGGTTAGGAGTGGTATCAGCAGAAAGTAGTATGGAGTCCTGAAGACCACTTGAGACTAAATCAAGCGTGAGCCTCCTTAAAACCTCTAGCACTCAGAAGTGCTGACATTACGCATTCTTGGTGATGGTCAATAGATCTAATCAAGTCTCTCACTAATCTCTGAGGAGACCTTAAACAACCTCCAGATGGTGACACCATTGTCCAGGCACCAGGCATCAACACCTGAATTCCTCCACTCTGGCGTTCAGAGAGCCCACCAGATGTTGAACCACCAGGAAAATGTCCTGGTGTTCCAGCTGTGTTCTGAAATGCAGGGCCTCTTGACACAAGGTCCTTGACTCCACCCCCGTTTGTTGCAGTAGCACATGGCGTTGATGTTGTCCATGAACATGTGAACATGCCTTCCTTGATGGAAGGAAGAAAGGCTTTCACTGCAAAACTAATAGCTCTCAGTTCCAACAGGCTGATGTGGAGCTGAAACTACGTCAGAGATCCGAGTCTTCTCATCTCCACCTCCCCCAGAAGGCCATCCCAACCCAGAAGTGATTCATCTGTCACTACTGCGAGCTCTGAGTGAGAAAGGGAGATGGGACTGCAGTAGACGCAATCATACCATGTGAGCCACCGCTGCAGATCCTTTGCAGTTTTCTCCGATATCTGGACTAGGTTGGCAAGATCCCCTTGATGCTGTGCCCACTGGAGCTTCAGATCCCACTGCAAAGCCCGCATATGCCAATTGGTATGCCTTACCAGCAGGATGCAGCAGCCCTGAGACCCAGCAGCTTCACTATTAGTCTCACTGAAATCCAGGATAGAGGCTGAAACTTTAGCATTATAGCCTGAATATCCTGGACTCACTGAGGATGGAAGCAAAAATGTACTGAATCCAGATTAGCTCTAATGGAGCGGAGCAGACATCTGAGAAGGAGTGGGGTGTGACTTTGGCATGTTGATAGTCAACGCTAGCGAATTCTGGAGGTCTGCCATAGACTAGAAGTGGAAGACAAGTGCTTGGGGTGATCTACCTTCAACAGCCAGTCATCGAGGTACGGGAAGAATGGAACCTCTGACCTCTGCAGATGTACTGCAAATGCCGCCTTCCCCTTGGCAAACACCCAAGGCTCGCTACTGAGGCCAAATTGTAGCACAGCAAACTGATGATGCTCTTCGCCTACCGTGATCCACATGTAAATCCTACGGGCAGGCAGGACAGTGAGTCGTGGGTAGACAAAACCTGAGCCAAATAAACATCGTGAATTTTTCCTTGTTCAGAAAATAGTTCAGAAGGCATAGGTCTAGGAAAGGATGGAAACCTCCATCCTTTTGTGTCAACAGAATGTAGCGGGAATATCACCTTCTGATGCAGCACCTTCTTGATGGCTCCTTTGGCCAGAAGAGCCAGTACTTCCTGTCGCAAGAGTGAATGTTGTCCTCCATCAGCCAGTTGGGGGGCAGTGGCAAAGGTGGTGGGGTCTGTTGGAAAACTAGGGCGTAGCCCCACATTGTACTTTCTGAAGCTCCCATTTGTCCAATGTGATCTCCCACCATTGGGGCAGGTGGTACTGAATCCTGCCACCAACCAAGTGCCTGTGACAGAGTCAGGACATATTAAAGAGGGTTTGACTCTGAGGATGCCGGGAAGGGAAGTGTATTGGCTAGATCAGTGGTTCCCAACCTGTGGTCTGGGGAACCCTGGGGGTCTTTTAAGCCTCTTCAGGGAGTCCGTGACTGCATGGAAAATTAACTAATATTAACAGATTAATAAAGTGTACATAAACAAAGAGGCTAAATGTACAATGACATTTTTTTAAAATACTGTAATTGTCAAGTAATTTGAAATCAGAGGCTTAAAATTAAATTAGAATCCTCAAATTGATTTGTGGGAGCAGTGCAGGTGCATCAAACAGAATATAGTATGGATGATGTGTGGCTTCAATTGAATTCAGAAAAGCTTCATATTAAATTATTTTTATTTTATTTATTTGCAAATAAAATGCGTTATCATTTGTGTAAGTCAGCAAAGATGGTTTTGTCTTATTCATGTGTCTACCATCCTTCCACGTTCTCGCAATATGAACAATTTTAGATTGTCATATATTATGAGACATAATAAAAGGCAGGTTCAACAGGAACACAGTTTCCATTTCACTAAAATCTGTAAGGTACAGTACTCTCAATCATGAATGCACTTCGAATCTGGATTTCTTGAAAGAATATTTCTCACAATGCCAATGAGTATGAAATCCAAAGGCATATGCCCATAAAACAAATCCGTCCTGCACCACTACACATAATGGTGGATGAAGTTTAGTATGGGTTCACGATCAATCACAATTCAGGGATGACGTATGTTTTACTTGTGGAGATTAGTAAAATGCTCCTCATCCTTTTGCTCTAAAATGTTGACAAAGTCGGAGTTGTCAGCAGACATTGTTGACACCATTACTTCCCAATAAGAGTTAATACAATAGCTCTAAAAGGAGCCCAACTGTTTTTTTGTGGCAAGATTTGGGGACAAAGGTCTTGTAACAGACTGAATCTTTGGCGGCGTCCAGGTGTTTACTGTGAACTTTTGATACCTGATGATTAGAAAACATCTCAGTTCTAAACTTATTTACCTGTTTTTATGCCCAGTTTGGCTATATGCTGCAGAATCACATTAAAGCAAGGTCTAAAAGGTGACCGGTTCTATAGGTGGAGAATTCAGATTATTAACTTTGATTTATGTGTGTCCATTTCTTCTCTGCATTATCATATTTATTTATGAGGATATTATATAGAAAATGGAAAATATTGTCACTGATTACAAATAGCCGTTTTCAACTTGGTAGAAAGATGTTTCACTAGAAATTGAGCAGAAGGATTTTATCAACAACATGGTGCTTTTTCTTGGTAGTCTTCAGATCACAATACATGTTGGTGCTTTCTACGCACTTCTTGGGATTATTTTGTGAACATGGAAGTGTTTCAGAAGGTTTCTATCTACTCATTGGTTGTAAAGGCATGAAAGAGAATTTCTTTCTGGGTTTGATGTTGTGATAAGACACCCTTTCTTTCAGACATGAACTCAAAAGACGACATGTTAGTGGTCCATGCTGGTGGCTATAGCTGGTGACTAATAATTAGGAACGTTTTGGGTCACAATTTGCACCAGTTTTCAGAACAATATTGTTCAAAATACTAACTGTGAACAGATGCTGTCTCTGCACCCCACCACAACTGTGGTTGTAGTTCTTCAGTATTGGAATTTTTCATAGATTCAGATGGCTTGAATCAGTCCCCATTGTCAAAGTGAGAGTCCAAAGGTATAAATAGAAAGCAGTAAAATGTTAAACGTAGCCTAAAAGGGCTAGAAAACATTCACTTCAGTAGCCTATCTACATCATTTTAAAAGAACTAGACTCCAGCTAATCAGGTTGCAGCATCTTGTATAACGCCCTCCTCAGAGACTTCCTTCTCTCAGATTTTCAAGCACTTGTGTGAACTTGTGTGAACATACAGCACTATAGAAGATATGGTGAGCCTCTGAGGTGGGGAAGGTGGGTTGCATGTGAATCGATGAAAGATACCAATACTGGAGAACTTCAGTTACAGGGAAGAAACTTATTTTTTTTCTAGTATTGGATCTTTCATAGATTCACATGCTTGAATCAGAATAGTTAGCACATAACTATCATATTATATACATTAATGAAATATTAGCAAATGGTGGTATAGAAAATGAAGTGTCAGCTCACCTTATTAGAATAAATGTTATAATACCTCTTGCCCCCCCGCTGCGCCTTTCTGGTGAGTCCAAGCAGTAGTGCTGCAAAAATGTGTGTTTATTTTTATTTTTCCATGTTTCTGCTCTGCAAATGTTGTGTATAGAAACACCAGCAAACAAAGCTGTGGAAGTAAAAACGCTGAGGCCCTCATTACAATAGTGGCGGTAATAACTGCCTTCCGCCACGGAGATGGCTGCCAAAAGACTGTTGCCGCGGCTACCAGCCATCCGCCATATTATGACCAAAGCTGGATTTCTGCCAGAAGGATGGTGGAAATCCAACTGTGGACATGCCGGCGGTTGGCGGTAAGGTGGTGGTGCTGCCAGCAGCAGCACCACCCCAGTAGACCGCTGCCAGCCGTATTATGACCAATTCTGTTCTGCTGGAGGACGCTTCTGCTGGCAGCAACACCCCGTCCCGTCTCCTGCCGGAGGACCCCCTGCACACAGGTAAGTGGGCACTCCGACACGGGAGGGGGATGGGAGTGTTGTGTTGTGTATGTGTATGTGTGTGGGTGTGTGTTGCGTGTTGGATGTGAGTGTCCATGTATGAAGGTGTGAGTGCTTGTATGTTATGTTTTGTTATTGCATGTGTGCATGCATGTTTGAAAGTGTGTGCGGGTGTGTGTGAGTGGAAGTATGCATGCGTGGATGTTTGTGTGTATGTGTGTATGTGTGAAGAGGCGTGAATGTAGGGTGTGTGGGGGCATTGGAGAGGCAAGGGGGTGGAGGTAGCTGGAGAGGGAGGGGGTTGGGGGGAGACCCCTACCAGTGACAGGGAAGAAATTCCCTGTCACTGATAGTGCCTACCGCCATGGTTTTCGTGGTAGTAAGGAAGCTACGAAAACCATGGAGGTAGGCGGGGTCATAATCCCGCGGGTGGAACAGTGAGGGCTGCCACGCTGGAGATAGATATCTCCAGCCCGGCGGCAGTCACAGCCATGGCGGTCGAAATGGTATATTGTGGTATATTGGCATGTGGCTTCAGCCAACCCGCCAATGTCATAATATGGCTGTAGGTACCGCCAGCCTGTTGGCGATACTTACTACCATGTTACCACCGAACGCCAGGGTCATAATGACTTCCAGAGTGTGCTCGAACTTCACTTTGTGAAGACCATCCTGCTTTTTTATGACAAAATTGTATGCCTGTAGAAATCCAGAGAACTATGCCTTGTTTGGAAAGCGGGAAACCCTGTTGAGGAGTACCATATGCTACCAGTAGTTGGTCTAATTTTCTAGCTTGTTTTGTAGTGTCTATGTAAAATTTCAAGCATCTTTTAACCTCTCTAGTTTATAATGTTTTTTGTGCTGCCTCTTTTGGGTTTGGAAAGAATGTTTTCAAAACAATCAGCTCATTTAAATGAAAGCCTGATGGAACCTTCAAAATGAACCGGGGGTTGGTTCTCAAAATTATTTAACCACTTTTTATGTGCATGAATGGCTTTTTTTAAGGGTGAAAGCTTGTATTTCACTTACTCTCCTTGCTGATATCAAGGCTAACAATAGTGGCAGTTTCCACAAAAGATATTTCATTTCTGCTTTGTGAATGGCTTTCAGTGGGCTAACCATTGCCAAAGAGGAGGAAGATCTTTTATTAGAGAATAGACACTAAAGAGCCTTCTGAAAAATGATTTCATGATTTTGTTAGAGCATAACACAAGGATGGTGTACAAGAAGATCTTCTGAAACAGGATATTGCAGATAAATGTACTTTAATAGAAGTATGAGCAAGACCTGTTTGAGCTAGATATAACAGATAAGGTAGTACCTGTTCCGGTGTAGATGTTATAGGATGAATGGTTGATTCTTGACAACATCAACATTTGAATTTATAGGTTTTGTCTGCAGTTTCTACTGTGGCTAAAAATTCTTTATACTCCTTCAGAATGTCCAAATGTGCAAATTCATTGTATTCAAGAGCCAGGCTGATACGTGTAAGGATGTTGGATCTGGATTCAGTACTTGGATTGTGGTTCATCGTCAATAGGTGGGAACTCAGCTGTATTTGGGTGTAACGAAGGAGAAGTAGTTCACTGAACTAATGTTGCCAAGGTCATTTTGAATCTATAAGAATTATTCAACATGGTTCCCTCTTCATCTTGCTGAGCAGTTTTGACAGCAAAGGTATCAGCAGAAAAACATAGCTAAAGATCCCTGATCATGCCATTGAAAACACATTCCCCACAATCCTATTTGTGGATGCCAGCTTGCATGAAACTGTCATTTTTGGTTCTGAGGAGTTCCAAAAAGGTCTAGATTTGGTTTGTCCCATCGGGCAAATATACTGTCCAGAACCTCTTGGTTAATATCCCCTTTGCGACAGCTGTTTGTCATACTACTCAAAGTGTCCTCCAGGAAATTGTGCCTTTTAGGCATACATTATGCTTTGAGCTTTATTTGGTGTTGTATCAACCATTCCCAATATTTTTAGTTTCATGAGGCAATGCTTGAGATCTGGTGAAGCTCTGTTTCTTGATGTAAGGCATTGTGGTAATATTGTCCATGCATACAAGTACAGACATTCCTTTTATTCTCAGAAGAAAAGCCTGTTGACTTAATGCTATGGCTCTGAGTTCCAAGAGATATGTGGGAAGATTTAGTTGGTGCAGAGCCCACTTGACAATGATTTCCAGGTCTTGTAGATGAGCTCCCCAACCATCTAGGGAAGCTTCTATCATAATCATACAATTTGGGATCTCTGACATGAAAGTCAAACCTCTCAATAGATTTGCCTTGTGAATCCATCAAACAAAAGCCGCTTTCGTCCTTGGAGTGAATTGAGTTATGTTGTCGGAAGAGCCATGAGTTTGGATCAATTGTTTGTCCAACTCTTCCTGAAGGTGTGTCATTCATAAGCAGCAAAATGGGAGAAATGGAACACATGTTGACATCATTCCTAAGAGGGACTTGGAGAGTTGAACTGAAACTGACTTTCTTTTCTGCAACATATTTGCCAGATGTACTAGTTTGGCCCACCTTTTGTCTGCTGGATTTGACTTGTCGTTTACAGTGTATAGGGTATTGTCCAAGAAGGTTATGTTTCTTAATGGATGGAGGATAGATTTCTATGGGTTGAGAGTAAGACATTTTGTTAATATACAGGGAGCTGATTTAAGTTTAAAAGGGAGAAATTTGAACTGAAACTGACTGCCGCCCACTACGAGCCTTAAGAATTTGGGGATCTAATGTTATCATATAATCTCCATGATTGAGTAGCTGAAGGATGTTCTGAATTGTGTCCTAGCAAAATTATTGTTTTCTAAAATATTTGTTTATATTGCGTAGTTCCAGAGTGGATCTCCATTCTCTTGATTTTGTCATTATCAAGAAGAAACAAGACTAGAAACCTATAACTCCCTGATTGCATGGAACTTTTTCTATGGCTCCTTTGCTGAGCATGGTTAGGACCGCTACTTTCAAAAGATAGAGATGTATTTGAGATTTCTTTTGATGTAGAGTTGGGGGAGGTTTTTGAACAAATTCTAATGTATAACCATAGACAATCAGGTCCAAAACCCAACGGTCTGTTGCTATTGATCTATATTCCATTACATAATATGATATTCTACCCCCTAAGTGGTGTTGTGGCAAACCGTGATTTATCCAGTGCCTTTGCCGTGTCACTGTCTGAGTCTTTGCCCCGATGGCTTTGTTTTGCTTATTTTGTATAAACTACAATCTATATTGTTGCTGTGGGTATCGAGGCCAATGTTGCTGAAGAGAGGGTTTATAGGATTGATAGATATAAGATTGAATCATCCTCTGTAAGAACGTTGTCCTCTTTTTGCTCCATGAATGGGAAGCCACCTCTGTTGCAGAATATCCAAATACCTTGCAGTATCAGTGTTGGTCTGATTTGACTGTAAGGCATCATCAAGATGTTTGTTGCAAAAGGCTTCACCGACATATGGCAAATCTATAATTTTGCTTTGTACTTCAATTCTGAAAGAAGTAGCCTTCAACCACTATTCCCTCCTAAAAACAGCTGCTCCTGCCAATTTTCTAAAGCCGTGGATGCGATGTCCATAGCACAGTCTATCATTTCCGACAATGCCCTTTCTCCTTCTTGCTTCCAGTTTAATATTGACAGATTTTCTATATATGATCCTATGTCTGACCACATCAGCTGTCATAGTGACCAAGTATGATTGTTGAAACAGACAAAAAACAATTTCCAATATTATAAAGACACATACTTACTATGTGAGGTAATGTAGAGATTGGTGTTTATGGGTTCTTCGAGCTGTGTTGGGCAGCCTGCATTATCACTGAATCTGACTTTTGGTGCCCAGCTAAACAAACTAACAAATTCACTAGTTCTTTATATTTTTTTGCCTAATAGTGGCAGGACCGCTGTGATTGTTTTTGGATTTTCCATTGTTTTGATGCCTTTCTCCCAAAAGTAATCAACAGTCTAATTGTTTTGTAGGCATTGGTAATTAAAACCTTTTTGCTGCTCTCTCCAAAAGGATATGAAATCTTCTGCAATAGAATCTCATTGTTGTGGAACTGGTAGCAATGGGGATTGGATTAAATAGTCGTCCCATTGCTATATTTTAAGATTTGGGTGCTTATTTTTTTCTCTTTCCTCATCCATAGACTTATTGCCATTGATTGGAAGGGTTGAGGAATCTCTGATATTATCCATAGTAGAAAGTATCCAACAGATAATGAGATGTTGATAATATTTTTGCATTTCTTAGAAGATAATCTCTAAAATAGTGAAAAGCTAAGATAAATGAGCAGAGCTCAGAGGAGACTACCTTCACATGATGTGCGGTAAAAATACAAAATTTGAGGGCAGAAAGCCACTGAGAGGAGTGTTCTACATGATGCTGCAACCTGAATGGCTGGAGTATAGTTCTTTTAAAATGATGTAGATAGGCTACTGAAGCAATTTTTTTCCAGCCCTTCTAGGATATGTTTACCATTATTCTTCTTTCTAGTTATATTGTGAAACTCTCACTTCAATGACGGGGAATGATTCAAGCATCTGAATCAATGAAAGATCCAATATTGGAGAATTATAAATAGAACAAATACTGCTAATTTTAGGACGCATAATTACCTTTGAGTCACAACTTGTCCCTTATGGAATTGGTAATGGACATACTACACCTGTGCTGCCATGCCAAAACTGACCTTGGGAACACCAAGACATTTCCACATGCGGAAATATTGCATGTAAAATTGCTGCATTACAAAAATTCCCAACCGGGTGGACGTTTCTGCCAAGAGTTTGAGTTCTCATTAAATTGCATGAGTGCCTACTTGTGAAAAAATATTTCATATTTGCTATTGCCTTTTTCCGGTTGAACATGATTAGTTGATGTGCCAGCTTGTCAAGGTTTTTGATAACAGACTCATGGTAGTTTGTTATTGAAAAACAAAACGCAAATGGCCCTAATGCTTTAGAAGTATCTCCCTGGAAGGAGGTCATGTCTGTTGTTTCCTATTTTTGACTACCAGGTATTCTTGGTGGTCCCAAACAGGAAAAATATATGTTGGAATGACTACACTGAATAGGGTGGACATTCTTACGTACACTGACTAATGGCCTTGTGGCAGCTGACAGAAAACTAGTGTTTGGCCACCGATAAATAGGCCATGCACCACACCTTGTGGGGTTGTCTGCATCCACCAAACTCTTTAAAGCTTAAAGAACCACTAAGGGCCTGATTTAGAATTTGGCAGGCAGTCTGTAAGGATGACAGAAAACATTGCCTCTGCCACCCTGACAGAGTAATGTCTGCCAAATTTAGAGAAGATCGCCAGGCCAGCTATTTTTCTATACATTTAATGGATCCGCTGAATCATTTCTTTCAATGTAGTAAAAGTTTAGTAGATGGCTGACATCACTGCTGAAAGCTGTTCACCAAAGCTTTAACTTTTGTTTTTCCAAAACAAACTCTGCAGTAGCTAAAGGCTCACTCTAAACCATACCAAGAAGATTAGAAATATGGAAGGAGAACAATGCCTGACATAGCACCACACAATTTGCCCAGGTTCACTGTGGTAAAAGCAGTGCATGCTAACACTCACTTTAACTGAAAGTCTTTAATAGCCCTGTTGGTGGCACAGCCAATGTTCTGTAGATCTAGACATGTGTTTCAGGATATTTGTCCTTCTTCATTAGAGAGTAACAAGTTGAATTTGGGGGTGCCGGAAATACTTAGAATATTGTTTCATCCTAGCTAACTCAAATAATATGCAGAGTCTAGTCTAGGCAGGATTTTCAGGGTCCTATGCAAGCTAATTTTTCAGTTTACTACAAAAATCATCCTAGGTTCGCTTTAGTCTTGCAAAATTCTTTGCTCATCTAGCAAGTGTAATTAGCATCAGGCAGGCTGTGAATCATTTCTAGACCTATGAGACTGTGATAGTATGGTGGTCCCAGAAGCTTCTTCGTCCCCGTGTGAAACTCTACAAGAATGTAGGAAATTCCATATGGTGGTGCATTGGAACCACTTGCTGAAGGACCAGGCACAGCTCATGCTATCTTTTGTTCCTATGTTAGATTTAACCAGATTTAAGGATTGGCAGGCCGTCCTCCTTTAGTCAGGGTGGCAGAGGACATCGACTCTGCTATACTAACAGACTACCACCTGTCAGATTTAGAATTAGCTGCCGGCCCAGTGGTCATCGCTGCACATTGAAGGGAACTGATGTCATGTTGGTTCCTTTCAAGGTACAAAAGGGTTGGTGGATGGCCACCATCAGTGTTGAGAATCATATACCAAATTTTTCCAAAGTTTTGTTTTTTCAGAAATAAACTCCCAAAGTGGAAAACAAAACACTAATGACCCCCTCATCCTGGAAGATTTTTCCCAGGGTGAAGGTATCTTTATCAATTTTTTCCTGTCTCTCACCACCAGCTTTTTCTTCATGGTGACGGACAGGAAAAAAAGATACTACACTGTCCACTCTTTACTGAAGTAAGTAGGAATGTAGTGTGTATAACCTTCATTTTTATGTACTTCTTTCTTTGTCTTTTTGCAGGCTGCATGGATCTGCGCCTATGACCATCTGTAAGTAAAGTGCTGTTATTCCTTTTGACACTGCTCCTTCTTTGTAATTGTTTTATGCAATACTTAGTCTTCCATTGAACAGAATCTAACAATTTTGAATTTGTTTACTTTTCAGCCTTGGTCAGATCTGGAGCAGGAGGTGTGAGCGTTATGGGCGGCAGCGGTGGCCTGGGCAGCAGTCCTGTTGGCCTAGGTAACAGCAGTATGGGCCTCGGTGGCAGCAGCGGTGTACTCAGTGACGGAGGTGCATATGGCTTCGGCGCTAGAAGCGGAGTTGGTTTTGCAAATCTTGGAATGGGTGTTGGAGGTGGAGCCAACTTTGGCACTGGAAGTGGTCTCAACATAGGGGGTGGTGGTTTCAATGCAGGAGGGGGTAGTTTCAGTGCAGGAGGGGGGGCGTATGGTGCAGGAGGAGGCATTTACAGTGCAGGAGGGGGCAGTATGTCTGCTTCCAGTGCAAGAGGATTTGCCTCCGGAGGTGGAAGTAGCTCTAACATGCAGATGTCATCTTCAACCACCAGAGCAAACTTCAGAAATTAAATTAAATTAAAACCTGAGTCCATATTCTCTAATACAGAGCTAGAAATACGACTGCACATGGCACACTATTTGCCATTCTTGCTTCAATGGGCAAATGCAGCTTTGGCATTTCTGATAATATTCCTTGATTGTTCACTGCATTTTCCTTTAAGCCATATTTAGCATTGTGTCTGCTTGGTAAATATGTTTGTGTGCAGATTTTTTTGACAGTTTCCTAGCTCTGCACATCGTAAGCAAGAGTTACTATCAGAAGGAGGTATAGGCTCACGGTAATAACACTGGCTTTAAAGTCAGTTGTTCGTCTGTCAATATCCACTTCCTCTTTGCACGCCATAATATCTATTCTCAACCCCTCCTCCCCACAGTGTGCATTGCTAATTAGACCATTTGCAATTAGTTAGTGCTTACAAGCTTTCTGATCATTGCTATGAAATGCTCATTTACTTCCCACTACTGCTGTCAATGTTGCTTTCAAGCCGTTTGAAAAGTCTACACACTTCAGCAGCCTATTTCTGGAGCCCAGGAAATAGTCCAGCAAATTCAAACTCAACAGATTGTGTTTTTTTGGAGATAAGAAGTCAGCATTTTATTCAGTATATGTAGAGTTTTTACTTAAGTTTCTTATATAAAAACTGAATCTGTCTCTGAAATGCCGAAATGAAAGTGGCAGAAACTTTACTTCTTGGGTGGCAAAAGCAAACCATGGCACTGCTGCCAGTTCTTGGACTTTGAGACTAAATTAGAATTTTACTCAAATAAAGATAATTTAAACAACATGATGCATTACTGTATTGACTTGCCTATTAAGACGCAGAGAAAGGTGATCAGTGTATTTCTGGCACATCTTCACCAAAGACGTCGTCAACTCACGAGGTCTTTGGAATATTCTGCAAGCCACAAAAAGGTCTGAAAGAATTTTATGCGTGTGAATTCTTCCTATGAGGCGTGGAAAATGTTCACCATATGTGAATAGTGAACCTCAGTTCCAACAATGTGATCATCCGATTACTGTACATGTTACTCCAGAACTGACTGACATTATTGTAATGTATTAAATGACTGGTGTACCACAGCCCCTAATTAACCATTCCACTAAATACCAATGGTTTCATGATTTCATTGGTGATCAGTGCATCCCTTTGTAACTCTGTTCCCAAAAATCCTTGTGTCCACGTTGCCTTCAACACACAGATGCCCTTAACACCTGTGAACTCATCTTTAAGACCCACCCTTCAAGAAGTAGACTAACCAGTGAGTTTGAGTCATTTTTTGTAAGTGAAAACCTACCATGCGCTAACGACATGCAAGGTAGGCGTTCCCGTGCAAAGAAATGACTCTAAGGCATGAGTGCCTTATTTATTCTCCGGCGTCAAAATGACGCACAGGAGGAGGCGGGCCTTAAAACATGGCGCCCAGCCGGATTTGCGCCTTTTTTTAGCACCTGGGTCAGGGCAGGCGTTAAGGGACCTGTGGGCTCATTTTCATGGTGGGAGACCATGGAAACAGTCCACAGGTGCCCTTCCCTGCACCCAGGGACACCCCCTGCCACCATCGCCCACCCCTGGAGGACACTCAGGGATGGGGGGGACCCATCCATGGTGAGTGCCGGTACGTGCAGGTAAGTATATATATATCTATTTAGTGGCATAGGGGGGCCTAACATGGGCCCCCTTACATGCCACTGTGCCCAATGGCCAAGGCCAGGGGACAGAAGTCCCCTGGGCATGGGCATTGTGCAGAGGGGCATAACTCCTGTCTTTGCTAAGACAGGAGTCATTTCCATGGTGGTTGTGCGTCAAACAATGGCACAAGTCAGGTTAGAGCCAATATTTTTGACTCTGACCTGACTTGCACCATTCTTTGGCGCACAACCCCCAGTCTTCCCTTCACCTTCGCTGCCCGGTTAGAGTAATTTATTTTGATGCTAACTAGGCCACGGCACCGGCTAACGTCATTCCTTAAATTAGGCGCCCGGCTGGAGCGTTGGAATGGTGTCTGCCGGCAGTAAACCTTTTGACACAAATCTGCCCAAGTGCTGATTTGCATCAAAAAGTATAAATATGGGCATATGTTTATTATTGTTTTGTAGTAAAAGGGTCGGGGCACTGGGGATGACAGCCACGGAGGGGAGTGAACAGAGCACTCCCCCGAGTGCGCATGTATGTTTGGGCCTGCCAAACACACATGCGCACTATGCTCACTCCAGCCCGGCACTATGTCGCCAGGCTGGAGAGAGCAGACACAGGCTCCCAGTCTGGCTGCGAGTGCCCTGGATGGGTGCTCCCAGCCAATCCTAGCACGGCTCTGAGCAGAGTCAGGATTGGCCGCAGGGCAGGCTGGGAGCCTGTGACTGCAGCCTGCAGGAGAGGAGGGTGGTGGTGGTGGCGGCATCGTCGACGGTGAGTGAAAGTAAGTGTGTTTTTTCTATTAAATTAATTCTCCATTACACACGTGCTGCCCCACCCCTTCAAAGCCCCATGAGCCGCTCCTTCAGCCAGAAAGCTATTAGAGGTTATCCTTGTCTCATGAGCACAATATAAGTAACATACATGAATTATTAAATAACATAACTGATAATGTAGTTAGGTCTAAGTACTGTGAGTACCAGAATAAAATGATTACATAACTCCAAGAACAGTAGTCCCTGGACTACACTTAACTACCAGCTGTGACCACAATTTAAGGTTTGTTGAAGCAGGAAAGAAAGTACAAACCCTTCCTCAGCTCTTGGCCCTTCTTGGTCTCGACTCCTTGCATGTTTCCTCACTCACATAGAATAGTATAACTGCGGTCGCGGCTCGCGGGTGTTAAAGGGGGCAGGGCGGCGTGTGAGGGAAACTAGGGGGGTCGCAATGCGGGAAATATTATTAAATTAAAAAAATAAAATAAAAACTTACCTGCACGCAGTTCCTCTGTCTCATCTGCTTCAACTGGCTGAAGGCACAAGCTCCCAACTTGCCATGCGGGCAGTTCTGATACTGCTCAAAGCAGGGTCAGGATTGTCTGGGAGCACCCAGCAGGGTGCTCCCAGGCAGACTCGGAGCCTGTGCAGGCTCTCTCCAGCCCAGTCCAGTTGCTGGGCTGGAGAGGGCCTATTGTGCATGTGTGTTTGCCTGCCCAAGACGACCAGCCAAACTCACATGTGCTCTGAGGGGGAGTGCTGTGCACTCCCCTTCACTGCTAGTCACCCCAGTTGCCCCGCCCCTTTAAGATAAAATAATAATAAACTAAGGTTGTTATAGTTTTCTTTTAATGGTTTTGCAGAAGCCACTGCTGGCGGGGCAACGCTCCTCCGCCCTAACGGGTGAGCCGCCCCTGCATAACTGGAGAGTGTGTAGGGCTATACCTAGATTAGGCTGAGAGGTAGGCACAGATGATAGATGTAGGAAGATGAGAACGTCGCTGGAGTAAAAGTATCAGGCTTGTTACAATTTGTGCAGAGCAGAATGACCAGGTCGAATTCCTGTCTACACAATAATAAGGTGGCCGAAATTTCAGGCCCTAAATTTCATAGTGCTAGGAACACCAGATTCGATTTTACTGGATAGAAATTTCAGCCAATAAAATCACCTTATGAAATGGCCTATGCACCTTGTACCAAAGAACGGGGAGCTCCTGACTGGCAACACTCTCCCCCTTCCCCAACCCTCCTTTCGCTCTCTAACTACCAACACCTCTATCTCGCACCAGACCACTAAAGTCATTTATCACCTTCTCCAAGCAGGAGGTAAATGTCTGCAATGCACACCATGGAATTGCGAATTCTGAGCAGAATTTTGGCCATTAAATCCTGTTCAGTACAGTTATTCCTCAATTAAGCCCTCATTACGAATCATGCAGTGTGGAATTACCTCATGGAATTCCACTTTTCCTGATCCAGAGTGAGGAAGCTTTTTCACTCTTGGTTTTTGTAGGTGTGGGAAACCAGATTCTATTTTAACATGCAGGTATTCCAAACAGTAAATTAGCATGAGACCTGGATTGCTGCAGAAATCAGGTCTCTTTCCCCTATTTTTTTCAGACAGCAGATAACATACAATGCTCCTCACTGTCAGAAAACACCTTCTTCTTACCTCCCCTACTGCTCGCCCCCTCTCTCACCCTGCACCCCATCCCGAGGTCACGGCATTTTTTCACCACCTTCTCAGAGCAGGTGGTCAATGTATGTGTTAAACCCTATACAACTGGGAATTCCATGTGATTTTATGCAGGTGCAGCTCCTTCGCCATGGCGAAGGATCGTCGCACCCCTGGCTAAGAGCCAGCAGCTGAAAATAAAATATTATACTATTGTTTTATTTTTCAGCTGCTGGCTGAGCCAGCAGGTGCAGGAGAGGTGGGACTGATCCGTGGGAAGGGGGTGGAGGGGGAGTGGAGTCAGTGCACTAAGTGTGCATGTCAGTTTGGCTGGCTGTGACATGTGCACTTAGGTTTCTCCAACCCAGCTGTGTTGCACAGCTGGGTTGGAGAAACTGCACAGACTCCCATGCAGTGTCTGAGCGGCAGAACAAGCCGCTCAGACCAATCCTGGTGCTGCTCTCATGCTAGCCATAGCATGAGAGCTGCACCAGGATTGTATGGGGGGGGGAGCCAGGGACTCCTGGGATACCAGAAGAGAAGAGGAGCAATGCGGCAAGTGTCAGAAAGGTATGTTTTTAAAAACACAATTTTTTCTTTATTTCCGCTGTCCCCCCCACAGTCGTAATTGCACCATAGTTGTGGGGTCCTACTGGTATTCACCAGTACAGAGTTTTCACCTTGCTAGTGTAGTGCACCTAGCAATCAGGACCTAAGTAGCTTTAAAAGTGTCATTAGTCATGCTAGTTCACACTCACAAATCTTAGCAATACGTAACCAAACACAAAGAACTAGGGGCGAACTATGGCTAATGTCTGCATTTAATTGTCAATATTCAGAGTAGGTTTTTATTTCTGTTGTGTCTTCCCTCTCTCCTCCCAGCTGAAGTTTGATGATTTTTTCACAAGACCATTCTTCCTTCTTTAATCATAGTAGGGCAGCAAGGAAAAACTGTAGTGGGGTGAACTGGTAGGTCAAGAGAATCACTAAATTATTAATTATTTACTAAGGATTAAGAAATAAGGATAAAGTGACAAAAGAGACTGCCCATGGGACGTGTCATCTGGCTGCCATGGTTTTGTAATGTTTTGATTGTGGATACTGATGTGAGGATTAAGGAAGTTAGAAAGATAGGAGCTCAGTCATTTCAAGTAGCAAAGTTATAGGTATTGTGTGGGGGTATGAGGAGGCCTGGGTAAGGGTTTATACCTTCCCAGAAACTATATATGATGCTTGTGGATGACCTGAACGTGACACATTACAAAGCAGCTAGAGGCAGTCTTGTATTTCTGTATGTGCTCTGACACATGTGAAAAATTAGGAGTAGAATCACTGATGATGATCATTGTTGATTGCCTATCTGCGTACTCTGCACTTGCAGAAAGAAAGAAACTCAGAAGTTGGGACCTAGCTTGTAGCCTGGAAGATTTGATCACTCTCCAAAAAATTACTCACAGTGCCTGCTCCCACAATGGTTTTCCCCAAAGAGCAATTACATCTGCCTGTACTTCCAGGTGGAGTCATAGCTGATCGAGGGACACAATTCTACAGTGTCTATGAACAACCAGTGTCTCAGAAAAAACAGTAATCAAACTGTATGCTACCATCGACAGAGAGGTTAAATCAGTCCTTCGAAAAAACTCGGAGTTGTTTTTGATGTCACACCAACAAAATTGGGTTGGGAAGATACCTATCTTAGAGTCTGCATACAACAATTCATAATACAGAGTTTTGGGTGCTCTTCTTCTTTGTGCCTGTTTGCACCCACCAATACTTTCAGTCACATCTTCTTTGGGGCATTATGTCACTAAATTGTTCCATCTGCTTAAAGATGTCCTAGAAATGGCCATTGAGACCGGAGTCACCAAAAATCTACCAATCGGTGGGTGAAATGCCATATGCAGCCCTCCCCTAATCTAAAGGTGGCCACAATACCAATGTCCTCCAATAACTAGTGTTATCTATTTGATACTTCTCATAAAGATGCACTTGTATCATATTTATATGTTTAGCTAATTATATGGTAAAATAAAATAAAATTGGTTACAGGGAATCACAAATACTGAAAGTACATTGTTGGTTTGCGCTTTTAACAACAATTACAGATTAGATACAACTAAGTGCAATGCAAAACTGTAGTCATTCCTCTATGTTATTTTTACTTCATTTTAAGCACTGACTTATCTAAATCATACCATTTTATACAGCATCGCAATCCATCAATTCTATTGCAGCTTCTGCCTATAAGATATTCAAAAGAGTACAATGTCACAGGCTTGATCTAACACACACTTTCAATACTGGTGCTCAAGTGGAAACACCAAACATCAAAGCCCTATTGTGTGTTTATTTCTATCTGTGCTAGTCCTGAAGTGAGCTCAAAGATATTGGAAAGGTTGCCTCCCCCACATCTTATTGTGGCATGCTTCATCATTGATGAACTATCCACACCAGAGTAGGCAAGTACTGCTATGGCAGAATCAACAGAAATGGGAGTTCTTAGACTAAAGCAGGGGTCCAGATGAAATGTGCATTCTGTGTTTGTGGATATATAATGAAGTACAATTGTTCACTTATCCACTCACTCTTACCAATACGTTTCGACCAGAGATTGAGCCCATATGAGTCAATGATCTTCTTCAGGTCTTTTAAACTCCCTGCCTGTGTGTTGCATACATTCCATGTACATTAACGAGACATAAGGCTCACACCCCTATGTCTTTGTTTCAGTTGGGACACCTTATTTAGGGTTGTTTTATGTCCACCTAGTCGTGAAAGTGGGGGCACCTCCCATCTGGTCACACATTCGTCAAAGATCAAGTGCTGCCTCTTTTACATACGGTTCTCAGTTTGCTGTGTTGTTTTAACTTACACCATAAAGTTGGAAAATTCTTCTAATAGATTAACAAAACTTTAGCTCTTCATTACACCATGGTAGGCCCTCATCCCCAATGTAAAACATATCACTTCTACACAGTCAGTTTACAGTTATATGAACAGGAGTAATTTATGTATCCAACATTGAATCATGGAATATAAAATCAACACAATTTTTTTGAAATATGGAACTTGCAGAAGACATACTGATTAATGCAGCATGTTTATTAATCTACTAACCTATCTCACCAACAGTAAAAAACTAGCTTGTTGGGCAGCAATCTACTGTCCAAAATGAATATGCTAGTTTCAGCAAGCATATATCTGCTCACCTTCAGTAGCTTGGGCTGAGCAACATGGCATCCCATGAAGGGGAAAAAAGAAATCAAATATGCATCAGTATTTCGTGAAATAAATAACGTACAATGTTCACTAAGTTAAAGTAAGAGTTACATATGTGTCAAAAGTAACAGGAAACACATAACTGCAAAGAATTCATTCAAAATTAGAAAAGAGTAATGTGTGATGCAAGAAGAAAATACGCTCATTAGAAGAATAAATATCCACTAGTGATTTAGCTTTGTGTTAAATATGTAAAAAATTTCCGAAGCTGAGATAAAAAGTGTGTTTTTACAATCAGATTTCCGTAACTCTGTTCTTAAAAGGTGAAAGTAATGGATCCATGCGTTCAAAACGAAAAATGTTTTTGTTTTTTTAAATTGGCACTAGTGGGAGTGGAGCAACAAATGTTTGAACTAAGTAAACCTAAGAGTGTACAAAACGTGGCAGGGCAGAAATGAAATCAGTTACCTTGCAGCACACTGTTTGTGGCAACATCACAATTGTTCCTACTTACTTTCATTTGACAGTCTTCATGAAAGGGTTTCATGTTTGTTCACTTACTAGAAAAGTAGTACGTTTGGCTCACCAAGGAACCCAGTCCAACAATACCAATTCACCCCACAATACTGAGTGTAGGCCACTTCAGGTTAAATAGACATCCAGCACAAGCAAGGAACTTCCTCTGGATACACAAGACATTTCCCAAACACACATTCCAGAAGAAAACCAAAAGGGTCACACAACTGTCCTAGCATACATAGATCTATATGTCTGGAAGGCAATGTCATAAGAAGGTCTATTTAGAGTCCTGGGCACGTTTCTCGCAAAAATGTTTTAGGTGCAAGATTTGGACAACTTCACAAATATTTCCTACACAAGGGCCACAGGGAATGCCACTGCTTCTTCTAGCATCCTGTCTTGGAAAAGGTAAAAAGATTGTGCTGGTTTGCTAAAGGTAAGTTCAGCTAACCCCCTTGATATAAGATACCTTGCTAGTAATAAAGTAATTCCTAGCCAAAATCCACTTCCTTTTCCAGCAAAGTAAGGTATTGCACATCTTGTCATGTTTGACTTCAGGGTGACCAAATCTCATAAACAACATGACAGAACACTTCCTACTATGAAAATGTGTCTTCCTAATGCCATGCCTTCTGCCACAAATCAAAGGTTTCCCTTTGTGACTTAGAAAGGCATTCCACATGTTCTTGTGAATGAAACTAGCCAGATCTCCTCACGTTCCTTGAAAACAGAAAGTCCCAGACATTTTGATGATACCTCAAAGTAATAGTTTTCAACCACCTCTTTAGCAATGCTACCTCTGGTCTATCATTTCGTCAAAGGAATTATCTGTATGGACACTAGTTACATAACTCTCACTTCTCATGTGCATAATAAAGTATTCACACCACTATCAAAAAAAGTAATTGATTTCCCAAATTGCTGCATGACTGAGAGATATATGCCTTAATTAATTGGCCATATCGTAAATCCATTTGAAAATGTGTTTGCTCCAAGACAAACCTCACTTGAGATTTGAGTCTAAAATCATTAGCTTTCACAGATACATAGTTAGATGTTTAGAGTTTTCATTAAATCTGTGAAATGTGACAACACTGCAGTAAAATGTCAGTTCACTTTGTGATCACAAAACCATAATTTAGAATTGGGGGTAGGGGTGGTAACATATTTTGATTCCTTGTAGCATAACAGTACATATCTGTCACAATGCTGACTTTGCACACTTAGACAATGAGGTTGCAGTATGTATCATTTTAATTTTTGTATAGCTTTCAGTGGCAGTGTTGAGTTCTAGGTGACAAGCAGAACATGCCAATCACAGCAGGGACTGCTTATAATGAGATGGTTATGTCCTCTTCTAAAGAACACACAATGGAGCCTCTCTAGAATGTCTGAAACTATAAAAGGGTTTTAAAGGAATCTAAAAATCTCAGAAACTAGGGATTTCTGCAAGAGCAGATTGAGTTTCTTAGACCAAGCAATTTTCAATTTGACACCTAAACTAACAGCTTTCTGGCAAATAAGCTGTTGAGTCCTGTGAGATACCTTATTTTTAGGAATAATTAAATAGATAAATCATAAAGAGATACCGAACATAATTATTGCTATTCCTGAAATTGGCATTGTCAATATTGGTTTCTTGCCGCCAACCTTTGCAGGCTTTTACTGTTAGACTAACCATTATGATAAGCTTAAAGAATCTATCCTCCCCTCTTTACTTTCTGTAAGCAGGTTTTGCCTTTCCACCAATCATCATTGAGAAAAGGTTTTTATGCACAATTTTCTATTGAAAGGGCTAGCGTTCAGATATCCACAAGATAATGTACTTTTTTCTAAGCCAATTGTAAAGATTGCTATTTATAAAATAGCAGCAGTCCCTTGTTTCAATAAAAGGTGAGAGATGTAACCTGTGGCTGGCCCTCACCATTGAAGCATTTGGGGCCATATGTACGAACACATTTTCCCATTGACACAGAATGGGAAAAACCTTTTGCTACCTCTGGCCCTTGGACCCTTGAGCTAAAGGACTCTCAGAATGATTTGACATGAATCAAACTAGAAACCATTTCAAGTGCCTGGAAATTGTGATTGAAGTTGTACAGAAGAGCTTTTGTAAGGGCTTAGATTAAAATAAGGTTGCAGTCTGACCTAAGCAGAGGTATTATCAATCACATTCAAATTAAGGAAGCAGAATACTAGAAAGACTTTCACTTCATTTTAAGAAAAAACAAAATGTCATCTGAAAACTGGATAATGTGTTTTAGGAATAACAATAATATTCTGATTTAGAGAAATGAGCTAAGGTTTCTTATGGAAACGAGACATAAGCCAATTAAGAATTGTTCTTGGAGGTTTTCTGCCAAAACACACCTAACAAAGTACAACACAGTAGAGTGCATTCCAGCACTCTCTGCTTTGATGGGAGTTCACCAAGCATGTCTAAATGAACAACTGCCTTCACCCTGGCCCCTCGAATAAGGGGTTTGTCCAATAAGCATGGAGAAAAAGAAAATGAACATAGTGGAAAGTAGATGCAATAGCAAGTGTAAATACTTGGAAGACCTGCGCAGAAGACTTCAAAACAGGAATTAAATCCCCCAAAGTGAAAAAAATATGAAATAGGAAGAATGTGTGCAACAAGCTAGGAGAAAAAGAAAATGAACATAGGAGAAAGTATATGCAATCACAGGTGTGACTATTTGGAAGGCCTGTGCAGAAGGCCTCAAAACAGGAATTAAATCCCCCAAAGTGATAAATGAGGAAATAGGAAAATATTAAAGGTGCTCACCATTACCTGTTGAAAAATCAATATTCTGCTGCCAAAAAATAAGCACGAAAAGAGAATCATAACTTCTGGGAGGGAAAAATTGTGGTACTTGATGACAATTTTAATTCAGGGAAATTGTTTTTTATAAAATATGATATTATATTTAAGGATCTAATAAAAATAATATATAGAAAAAAATAGCTAATTATTAGTATTAAGGTAAAATGAAGGTTGAATAAGGAATTGTTTCTTACCTGTAATCCCAGTTCTCTCTCAGGGGAATCTCCATTGAAGTCATAAACTTTGAATAGTCACTGCCACATGCGGAGATCCCGGAGCACTTCTTTAAAATATGTGTTCTTAAGTGTAGATGTTCGCTTTTCTTAATTTCTGGAGAAACACTTAAGACATGCAGCCTAGAATAAAAGGCTACAATAGCCAATTTCTTCAGATTTTACTTAAAAAAGGTAAATCAATACACATATCTATATAAACATTAAATATATATGTATATATATTACGCCTGGGTGGAGTTCCACTCCGCGGAATTCGGTGGAGGTAATATAAAACTTACAGAGGCGGAGTTCTGTGAGCCACTGAGTGGCACCCTCTCCTGAATGCACCCAATCTCGGAAGTGCTAAGCATGGTTGGGCCTGGTTAGCCAGGCCTGGCCCTGCTTAGTCCTTCTGAGATCAGGCGCATTCAGGACAGGGTCATAGGCAGTGAAAGCTGCTGTTTCAGGCCTCTAGTGCACAAGAGGCCTGGGCAGGATGGTGCACAAGAAGCCTGAAATAGCAGCTTTTGATGAATTTAGGCCACGGCTGTAGGTAGTGAAAGCTACCAGTTCAGGCCTCTTGTGCACAAGCGTGCATGAACAAAAAAATAATGAGGACTCACCTGGGTCCGCGTTGCCAGTGGCTTGGCGCTCTGCCTCCTTCTGGCCCTTGCTCCCTGCCCAGGCTGCTGGTGGAGGGAGTTCTGGAGGATTGGAGTCAGTGTTGCATGCTTTGGCGCCAACATTAGTCGGGCCGAGAGTACGCACTGCAGCCCAGCTATGGGCTACACAGCGCAAGCGCAGACTGTCTGCACTTGCGCTGTGTGGCCCATAACTGGGCTAAAACGTGCATGCGATGAGCTCTGCTCTGCTGTCGGGGCTAGTGGAGTTATTGGACAAACTCCATGCTCCAAGCAGAGCGCGGAGTGCCAAAACTCTGTTAGTTCCACCAGCAGAGCAGAGCTCGTCGCCCATCCCTAATATATATATATATATATATATATATATATATATATATATATATATATATAGATATCACTCAAATATACTGGACAAAAGGTCATTTAACTAGTCACATCTCTTTCACAAACTCTTTTTTGAAGCATAAAGATGAAGGAATGAAGGCAGTATAGCCCCATAAGTTGCCCTTTTGTAAATGTGAAAAGATCATCTGTGACTTTAGGGGCCCAGAGACCACCGGTATCTCATCATGTCCAGCAGGTGTCAGTTGCTTCAATTCTTTTAGCCAAAATGTACCAGTTCCAGATAGGTCTAATAATTGTCTCAGTTATTTCCACCGGGAAGGAGGGAGGGTGCTTACAACATCAAAAGAGATTACCCTGAGAGAGAACTGGAATTAAAGGTAAGAAACCATTCCTTCTTTCTTAGAGGATCTCCATTGATAGACATGAGCTTTTGATGGAGAAGCAAGCCCATCCCCACCAAACAGCACTGGAAAGGATAGAGAAACAAATCAATTGACCAGATTACGCAAGCAAATTTCTTAGGGAGGCCTGTCCTGCTTTTGCATCTGCTATTGCATCCAAATCCAAACAATAGTGTTTGGTAAAAGTATGAACAGATCTCCATGTAGCCACTTTACAGATCTTGGTGATGGGAACATTTGTCATTTAAGCAGCCATAGCCACTTTCCCTCTAGTGGAATGGGATTTAGGTGTACCAGCAAGAACCTTGTTTGTCTTCTGACAGCAGACAGAATGCAAGAGAGTATCCATCGGATATGGACTGTTTGGACTTGGCTAAACCTGGACGACCAGTCTATACTTTTCAAGCAATTGGTCTGGCTTGTAAATATCTTTTGTTCTACCCAGATAAAACTTTAAGACTTTTCTGACGTTTAGAGAATGGAGAGATCCTTCAGCTGGTGTAGAAGGGTGCTGAAAGAAGGTAGGTAAAGAAATGATCTGATTTACATGGAAATCTGAAATCACTTTTTGTAGGAATCTTGGGTGAGTCCTCATGACCACCTTACCAGTATGGTTCATGAGAACATAATGCTTGAATTTTGTTAACACTACGTGCTGATGTATCACTAGGAGGAAAGCAGCTTTCCAAGAGAGATGTTGCAAAGAGGCTTTATGAATGGGCTCAACAGGGGCATTCATGAGTTTGGAAAGGACTACATTCAGCTCCCAGGGAGAAGAAGGCCGCTATATAGGAGGGGAAACCTTCTTCAAACCCTCTGAAAAATCCTTGTTAACAAGAATTTTTAAAAAAGGAGGTTTGTGAAGGATATTTTCTGTAGGCAGTAATTGCCACCAAATGAACCTTTATGGAAGAGGATTGTAAGCCTCACTTGGCCAGATATAATAAGTATGGAAGAATCACTTCTTCGTGGCACTTGGTAGGATCAAAGTTCCTGTGAGAACAACGGATGCAGAACCTCTTCCATTTCAGAGACTAAGCTGACCCCGTGGATGGACCTTTGGCTTCCTACAGAATGTCCATACAATCTTGTGGTATACTCAAATGCCCATATTGCCCTAGCTCAGAAGCTATGCTCCCAAACTCAAAGAGGAAAGATTGGGATGGAGCATCTGGCCTCTGAACTTCGTGAGACGGTCTGGTCTGCATGGCAGCCTCATGTGTGGATGCTCCGACATGTGCTGAAGGTCTGTGACACTCTGGAGCTATCACAATCGTCCTGCCCCTCGAGTAAGACAGGTTGATCGGGGCTGATGAAATTAGGGGTATCAGAGGAAGGGTGTAGAGAAATTTGCCAGACCAATCGATCCAAAGGGCATTCACTAGTGCCCCTATTTGGATGTACCTTGAGGCAAAGCCTGGGAATTTTTTCTACATTGGCAAATCAGTCTGTTTGGGGAGTTCTCCACATGGCTTTGCACAATGTAATTGTGACTGACCCATTTGTGGTTTTCCCGAAAGACTCTGCTTAGAGAGTTTGCTTGAACATTTTGAACACCTGGGAGATGAGTTGCAGTGATCTGCAGGTTTTTTGGCTCTCAGCCAATTCCAAATTGTCTAGGCTTCATGAGACAATGGTCTGGACCTTGTTCCTTGCTGCTTGTTAAGGTAGTACATGGTTGTTGGGTTGTCTGTCTGAACAAGCATGGATTGCGTCTTGAAGGATGGGAGAAAGGCTTTCAACACTAAGCGAACAGCTCATAGCTCAAGGATATTGATGTGAGAAGTCATCTCCCTCTGACCCATATTCCCTGGATTTGTAGGTGATGCATATGCACCCCCAACCCGATAGAGAGGCATCTGTGACTATCAACTGAGAAAGCATCCCTTTAAGTTGGTTTGTTGGAGAACACCACTAGCTCTTGGAATGTACTGTCTTAGGAGCAGGAATAATCCTGTCCTCCCAATTGCCTGAATATTGAGCCCACTGATTCTCCAGACAATTCTTGGTGGCTTTGGAGATAGACAAATGCACTAAGCCATCGAGGCTAGGAGAGATGACACTTTTTTCACCGTGAGACGAGAGGCTTTCTTGAGAAAGTGGCACTTCAGTTGGATTGATAACAGTCTCTCCTCCGAAGGACACACTCTTGCTTGTACAGTATCCATGGCAGAATGTAGGTAATGCATAGACTGGACTGGAGTAGAGGTCGATATGTTGTGATTGACATGCAGCTCTCATCAGTGGAGAACATTGCTCATCAATTGATAAAGAAGTTGAGCTTCTTGTGGAGTTGACACTTTGATCAACCAATCATCTAGATATGGATAGATGAATATTTTTTTGGAGATGTGCCGCAACCACTGCCATTTACTTTGAGAAAGTTCTAGGGGGTGATTTGAGGCTCTAAAGAAGCACTTTGTGCTGGTAGTGATCGTGACCTATGACAAATCTTAAGAATTTGTGGTGTTTTCTGGCTATTGGAGTATGAAAGTATGCATATTGAAGGTCTATCAAATGGAGCCAGTCTCCTTGATGTTTTTGAAGGTACATCTCATGCAGAGAAAACATTCAAATGTTTTCACTCTGAACCAACTTGTTGGGAGGCTTCAGATCTAGAATGGGTCTGAATTCATTTTTGGGCTTTTTCTTTTTGATAAAACATACCAGGAGTAAATCACCATGCCTCATGGCGTGAGAGGGACGATTTCCACTGCTTGCTTGTACAGAAGCATGTTGACTTCCAGGCACAGCATCCACAGATGTTGATTGGATGGTTTTGGTGGTATATTTGATAGGGGACTGGTAAATCTGAAACAATGTTTAGAACCCAGACGTCTTTCGTGATGGGCTGCCACTCTATCAGGAAATTAGATATATTTCCCCTACCGGAGGAGGTAACAGAAAAAGGGGAAGTAGAGATTCATTGTTTGAAGTCTGTTGCAGGTTTTTCCCCTTGATCAGGATGGTGCCTGGCTCTTCCTCTGGATTGACAACATTGTTGGAGCTGATAAGGTGTTTGTTGTTGTTGAGTTTAGTGACCTTGATGCCAATCAGGGGATGATCCCTCTGCAGGTGATAACAATGTTGGTAAGGCTTGATGGAATGGCTCCACTGTTTTATTTTGTTTTTCAAGACCAACTACCTTCAGGGTTTCCATCTGGGACTTCACTCGAGCCAGTTCATCATCTGTATGACTTCCAACTAAGCTGGTTCCTGAGGATGGAAGGTTAAAGTTGAACTGTTGTGTCTTTTGTTAAAGAGCTGTGAAGAAAAGCCATGAGTGTCTTCTGAGGGCTGAACCATGACAACAGTACTTGTGAGCTGCTAGCAGTGCCAGCTCCACAAAAAACAGATGATGGATGGAATGCAGAACAAATCAAACATTCACCCCCATTCACAGATCTGGGTTTAGTCCATCAAGTTTTTTGTTGGCTTTGCCATACCAGTTTAGACCCAACCATATGAAAATCAGTCTTCACCCTGCTCCCTATGGGAACAGTCCAGCCCGAACTGCCAGGCCAGATACTCCCTGGAACAGAAACAGGCATCCTGGAACTGATTTCGGGGTATCACCCCTCATCAGCCAGGCTACCTTGAATATGGTGCCATAGCGTGCATGGACCAACGTCTGGGCATATCCTTCCCACTTAGGGTGACAAATGCAAAAAGAAGAGATGATAGACAGAATGTGGAACAAATCAAACATTCACTCCCAGTCACAGATCTGAGTTGAACACATCATTTTTGTGCTCCCCGTGCCATTCCAATTTGGATCCCAGCCAGTGCTTAATTTGTGCTTGATGTTTTCAGTGCGGAGCACTGGCACTTACTTTTGAGGGCTGGCACTTATTTTTCTGCCTCAATCATATACTGCGAGCAAAAGACACACATGGGAAAGACTGAGGAAAGGAAAAGCGAAAAAGCGTCACAAAGGGAGAAAGCAGAAAGCTGTAAGAGTGAGCTGAAGGGGCAGGTAGTGGCTGTAAATAGATTGAAGAGGCCCGAGATGGCTTCTAGATTACGCTGCCATAGTATTCCGTGTTAACACATTTAATTGCAGTAGCCACGTGCTTCAGAGGAGGGTTTTGGGCACCAGCATGTTCTTATTTACAAATTAAGCCCTGGAGCTAGACACATGCCAATCAGTCTTCACCCTGCCTCCATGGGAACAGTCCAGCCCAAACTGCCAGACCAGGCCAGGTGACAAGTCAGTAGATGCATTAATGAGTTGGTTGGAGACCACTGTGACCTCATTTACCACCTCAAGGAAGTCCTCCCGACGATCTCTAGGGAAGCAGACTGCAAATGTTTGCAAGGAGTCCCACAAGGCTCTATCATAGGTGCCCAGTAGGGCCAATGCACTTGCAAATGTCATTGTGGTGCCAGCTGTGCCATATACTTTGCATCCCTCTGAGTCCAATTTTTTACACTCATTGTCCGGTGGTACACTGGATGAAGGAGCAGTCGAGTGCAGTTTCTTTGCTACCTGTATCACTACAGGTGAGGGGGAGTATCTGAGTGAAGAAACAGCGTATACTGTTCTGAAGGTCTATATTTCTTTTGCAGTCTCAATGGAGCTGATTTGGTTGAGGCTGGCATGAGGAACAGCTCTATGCCCAGTTGCAAGAGACCCAGAACGAGTGGTAGGACTTGTCTGGACACTGTACAGTGGTGAAGCATCTCAAAGATTACTGAAGTAGATGTAATGGGAACAAGCATTTGAATATTAAACTCTGATGCACCTCTCACAAGTACTTCTTGAAAGGAATTGACGTCATCCACTGCGGAGATCCTTGGTTGCGGAGAATCAGACAGAGTTGGTGAGTATCTGCCAGTGCTTGCAAAAGACAATGAAAAATAGCAGGATAATCAACCTCTGGACTGTGTTCTAGATTTGGACCTGGATTCATGATGGTGATATGTGTGTCCCGAGGATGGACGTGGCACAAAGCGCCTAGACCTTCAGTGATGCCTGGTGTGATGACGAGATATGGACCTTGCTCATCAAGGTGAAGGTAGAGGCCTCAAAGGGGAGCTTCCCCAGGTTAGAGTGGTGGAAGAGGCATTGGCAAACGTGGCTGAAGAAGCGGTGGCGCTGTTGGAGGAGATGAAGCCAAAGGCAAGGACGTGTTTTACAGCATAATAGGAGACGATGGGGAACATGTCCTGGAATATTTAGAGTCAGACTTTGATGATAGATGTCTTGGTCTTGATTTCCTAACTTTTTTCAAAGGTCTGGATTATCTTGATGTTGATAGACTTCTCAATGTTGAACTTCTCCAATGTCTCGACGACATAGTATCCCTCCTTGTCGACCTCCTATATCTGGATGTCAACCTCCTATGTCTCCACATAGAGTGTCTTCTCTTCTTCGATGTGGACCCAGCCCTCGATTGTGAACATGTAGGAATTGTACCTTGTCTTGACATCAATTCTGTTGACATAGACCTAAAACACATAATTTTTGTTGTGGGCTTCTCTTTTTGGATACCCCACACCTGGAGTCCTCAGAGAAAGGTGGCAAAGCCCTGGTAGAGGATTGACCCTCTCCTCACTCTTTGGATGTCCCGCCTTCTGACTTCATCTGTTGCCTGCCTCACTCTCCTGTGCCATGGAGACAAATATTCTCTCTTTCCCTCAGGGTGCACCTGAAAAACCTTTTCCAGTGTGGGCATTTGTCAGGAACATGGCTCTCAGGAAGGCAGATGATGCAGACCTCATAATGGCCTGATTTAGCCTTCTTTCTTCTACAGGCAGGACAGTTGTCAAATAATTATGTCATTTTGACTCAAGAAAAATATTTTCTGTCTCAAATTGCAGAAAAAGACTGGAACATGTGAAAACCATCCAATAAAGCAGTTGTCAAAGTTTTCTGTTGAGAGTTTTGAAGGAAATAAGCCACAAAAGGCTGAGATCAGAAAAACAAACTAAAGTAACTGCCACCTGCTGAACATGATGGGATATAAGTGGTCTCTGGGCCCTTAAAGGCACAGATGCTGTTTTCACACTTACATAAGCATAGCTTATGGTGCTACAATGTCCTCTATTCCTTCATCTTTATGCTAACAATACATTATAACATAAAAATGATTTAACAATAAATTATAACATAAAAATTATTTTAAAACATTCATGTATACTAGTGGGGTGGAGGTAATGGTAAAAACATTATAAATGTACCTTGATGTGTGGTTCTCGCTGTTGTTACAGGTTGATGCAGTGGTAGTAGTATGATGGACTGGTAGTAGTATTAGTTACTTGTTGACCCTGAAAATAAATACACAACAGCATCTTAAGTATATGCTGATCAACATTTCACTCAATGAGTAGAATAACTGCCTCAAGCTTTGTCAATCAGTGTGGAAGATGAGTTATTGGTTCTACTTAACTTTTGTATGACTGCAAGATAATTAGTAAACATGTTTTATGATTCCCATTGTAGCAATACTTATGAGCATTATTAGAACTCTGAATATCTCAAGCCTAATCATATATACATAACAATTTAAAACAAACCTGGGTGTCAGAGGATTATGCCCAGTGCTTTCGCTCCTACATAAGCCACCCTTTTGATGTTACTTCAGTTTACATTGGTTATAACATATGACAGGAGGTATCACAGTACATCAGATGATTAACAAAATTACATTTCATAAAGTTGACTGTTGATTTAATTCAATTCTTTTTTACACTTTCTTCCATCAACATTTATTTATTTTCCTCTTCCTTTATCTCTGTTCAAAAGGAGAAATTTATCAATAGCTTTACAATTTGCAACTCTAGCTTTTCCCAACATAGGTCTTATCATGTTACATCGTACTTCAGTTTGTGTTATTGTGGCTTTCTCCTTGTATACAGTAGGTAATAGATGTGTCGCCCAGGCAACCAATTACCTCTAGGTCCTGCTTTAATTGGCCTTAGGGTTATAAAAGGGTAACAAAATTATTTTTCATAGTATTGTAATACACAATGCCTCGAACCCATTCATGCGTTGTGGGCAGCGGCCCTCTTCTCCTTCTCATCGCAACTTGTCATTTTGCCTGCAGCAAAGCCATAGTTTTATAAAACCTCACTGGGGTTAGTATCTCTCTAATACCTTACATAAGAGCCATGAAGTGTTGGATTCCACTCTTTGATTTAGCATCTTGCATAGTGCTAAAAATATATAGTTCCAATACACGTATATATCAGGAGACCTCCAGCCTAGATACATGAAATCTGCCTCATCTGCATGACATCTGTGATTTCTAGAGTCATCTATTAGACCATACTTATCAAATACACTTAGGGCCAGATGTAGCAAAATTCAGAATTGCGACCCGCAAATTGCGAGTCAGAGCGACCTGCAAATTGTGAGTCAGAGCGACTCGCAATTTGCGAGTCGCAATTCTGAATGTTGGATGGTGTCCCTGACACCATCTGCGACTCCCAAGGGGGACGCAAAGGCCCACCTCATGAATAATCATGAGGTGGGTCGCAATTTGCGACCCCCTTGCGATTGGCGGCCCTCACAGGGATGGTGGCCTGTTGCGGACAGCAGACCACCATGTCTGTGACTGCTTTTTAATAAAGCATTTTTTTTTTTGTAATGCAGCCCGTTTTCCTTAAAGAATTATTTAATTGGATTAATTATTATATGATTTTCTAATGAAATGGTTCTATGCTTCAGAGGACCGGGAGCCGTCTGACGCGACAGTGCTCATGTGCATCGGATGGTTCCTGGCTGTCTGCGCACATGGCACTGAAAATCCCTCTGGTGCAGTCACCAAAGGGATTCCCTTCTGAAAAAAAAGCCTCAGGAGCTAAGGAAGGGTCAGGAGATGGGGAAAAGTGTCCCCATCTCCCGAGGCTGATTCTTTTGCTTCAGTGAGAAGATGATCAGCATGCATGTCGCGCTGATGTCATTTTACTGAACCGAAAGTGAAATGACCTTATCGACTCATTTCACTTTCACTGCCACATGGCTCAGGGGGCTATCTCAGCCCCTCAGCACCGAGGAAGATGGGAGAGGTATCACTGGAAAGGGGAGAATCTCTCCTTTCCAATGGCACCCCTCCCTAGTGGATTCCTGATTGGGGATCACTGCAGAAGAGCAATCCCCAAGCAGATATCTACCCGGGTGGGCAGAAAGCACACTAGGCAGCAGGGATTTTTCATCTAGGGGTGGGGGCTGCCCAGAATGAGCATTACAATAGTCCAACACCCCCCAAACAAAATCACCACAGCAGATAGAGGCAATAGTCCCCAATACCCCCAGGGGGTCAAAAAGCCCACTAGGCACCAGGGATTTTTAGGTAGAGTAGGGGTAGTGGTTGCCAAAAATGGGCATGGCAAAGCCCCCACTCCCCCAAAATAAATGAGCCGTTCTGCCCCCTCTGGGGTGATATGGGGATTATTACCTCTGATCTGTCCCAAGGGCAGGCAGAAAGCCCACTAGACACCAGGGAAGCATATTTTTTTAAATAGAGGAGTGGGGACTGGCCACCACCAAGGCATGGTTATGCCTCCCCACTCCAACTGAAGAGGGCAACAGTCTTTCTGCCCCACCCCTGCAGACTAAAGCATCTCATCAAAAAGGCAAGAAAGAGGACATTTGACTCTTTTGGGTTTGGATTTTATATATAGGCCAAGAGAGCTTATCATCCCACTTGCAATGGTGAGCGGCTGTACTTTTTGGACTTGGGTATGCTTCCACCTGGAAAAACCTGCTAGACCCACCCAAACACTTTTGAAAACTAAACATCTGGGGGAGTCCAGGGTGGCATGCTTCACATGCACACCACATCATTTTCTTACCCACAATGCCCTGCAAACCTCCAATTTTGTCTGAAATCATACATTATCCCTACATTTCTGTGAAGGAAACTTCCGGATTCTGCAGGGAATCCACTGAATTCCTACCACCCAGCATTTCCACATCGGTACTGATAAAAACTATGCCCCAATTGTGTGGCTGTCCAAAGCAGAGTCAGCCCCGCGGCATTGTTGTTTCCGGCTCAGGCTCCTGGTGGGACTCCAAGTCCCAGGAGCACTTCTACACCCCCAGGGGGGGCTGGCTTGACATCGCAGGCGCTACAACGTGCACCGCACCGCAACGCCCCGCGGGACGCGCCTGGGTCAAGGGCGGGCCCGTCCACGCCCGTCCGAGCCCGAAGGAGGCTGGGCTGGGCCCCTCTAAGAACCAAGGCTCAAAAATCTGGAGGTAAAGTGGATGTCGACGGAACATTGGACATATAACCTTATTTTGAACAAGCTTACAATAACGGCCACTGGTTGAGACTGTGTTCACAAATTTTGCGACTAAGTTATTTAACTGGAGCTGGGCTGGTCTTTGGGTACTACCATATGAGGACTTGTGTGGCTTGGTAAATTAATTTTACTTGTACATCTCTTTTAGTCTTATTTCTATATAGGAAATAAGTTTGATACTATATAAATATATGGGCAAACGAAAGCACTCAACACTGAATCACCCCACAAATATAAAAGATAGTACATCTATACTAAAATACATCTCAGGGGCGACGGGGGTGATAGATAAGCAAATCGCCAACGTAGAAGAAAAACTGCTGACACCAAATGATTATACCATTCACTCACCAAAGAACTTTGGGATACATGGCGGCTCCAACCATTGTGATCACAGGGTTATGAACACGGAAGTAAGGAACATAAATGGATGTATTCAATACCTCGGACTTAATTTATGCCCCAGGTGATCATTCACCTGCACCTAAACGCCCAATGAAACCTTTGATAGGGACGGTAGATAACCTCCCTAAAATAGAATTGAAGAAAGAGCTAGTAACCATGCATGGTAGACAGCCACTAAAGAAAGCACCTCAGAGGAAAACTTTAAGTAACCCAGTAGAAACAACCCGAACCCTCCTTGCAAACCTCTATGAACTAGAAAACACCTTGAAATGGGGGCTTCACTGGACTCCCTTACAGAGTGCTTAAGAGCGGTAGAGAGTAATCTTGAGGCAGGCCTATTAATCATGAAGTGTTTACAACCTAAGGACTCACATTCTGTGAAAAAAGATTCTAGTACATCATCGTTGATCCCAAATTTTGTGAGTAATACACAACCTGTAACACAAGGCAGGACAGATGAATTACACTTAACCCCAAACTCTCTGAGTAATTTACTATCATTACCACCAGCAGCAACTACTAGACGCACACTTCCAAGGATAGTGAATAATACTCTACTTACAGATAGGATAAATCGGTCTCAGACAAATCTAGGGGGGGAACAACAAAGAAGAATGTAATCCTCGAAGCCTTTATATACACCAAGTAATTTTTTACATCTCCCCCTGGAGGCAACACCATACGTAGTGGTCCTGGCTAATGTTCCACCAGTAGCTGACTAGCAATGGGAATCATGGAAAGCTTTGAGGAACAAGTCCCTCAATTGGATAGGAACACGCTTGGACTCTAGAATGGTGGGGCCCCTTTTTGATGATATAAAAATGGTAAGAAGGATTAAGTGGATAGGAAGTAGTCAGAAAGTATTGGAGGGAGATTGTGTGGTTCTTTCGTTTAAATCCCCAGACCTAGTGGACTGAATTTTCTGCGCATTAGGGTCTAGGCAGGTTACTTATCAAGGAATTTCTTTATTACCTTTGGGGATCTTCTATCAAAGTCCTGCGGGGCATAATATCAATAATCCACAACTATTACACAAAATACCCTTAACCAGTCTTGACTCCATTCTTTCTTGTAATAGATTTCAACCCCTTGCAACTTTAGAAGGCCTAGATTTACGCAGCTTGAACAAGAAAGAGACATCTCATGAAATGGTATCGGAAACAAATATAGAAGGGAGGCAGTCGATGCAGAGAGGTCTCCCTTTGACATCAACTTATACAACTTATGGAGGCATATCTCCCCTGACCATAAATAAAGCACATTGTCAAATTCAGCAGAGACTGGAACTAGCTTTCCTTTATTGGAATATGGCAGGTTTAACTAATAAGTCCAGTAATGAGCTGTGGACGAATTTTATCGAAGACTTCTCATGTTTATGTCTTCAGGAAACTTGGCTCGTAAATCCTGTCCACATAAATGGATACAAAACATTCCATACACCAGCAGTACAGACTAAACATGGCAGGCCGAAAGGGGGGTTAATGCACATATATATCCAATAAGCTCCCCCTATCAAATCTAAAGATTAAATTCTCGAGAGTATATTACCAAATGATCGAGAGTAATTTGGACCAGGAGACCCAGCTAGTAATTATTAACTTCTACAATAACGCACCACTAGGAGAAGTTCCCAACATTTTAACAGAGATGGGAGAGGACTTAGAGAAAATATGTGTAAATACTAGGCGGGAAAGCCTTATTATTTGGGGCATTGATTTTAATGTCCACCTATGTGAAGAAACCTCGGAGAAGGTGTGTGGTTGGGATACGGAAGATACTGGCCTGAGGCCTCATTTCTCACATAATATGCAAGGTGATGCGATGAACCTATTGGCCCAAAAATATAACTTGGCTTTTGTAAATGAACTTTATTTTGAAGTTCCACAGTTCAAACCAACTTTTAACGGAAGGGGTGCTGACACAGTGATTGATTATGTTTTAATGTCTTCCCATTTGTCACATTATCTTATCAAATTTACACTCCATGATATTGTGATTAGTGATCATTTCCCACAGAGTTTGAAACTTCCACTAACTCCCCCTATACTGGCAACAGAGGACAAAATTGTGTTGGCAAATTATATTGAACTAGCCCCTCGTAATGGATACACATTGCGATGGTCACAGATAGATTAAAAGGCCTTATTGAAACAGTTAATTTGTGACCATAATCAAGCCTTTGCAGATTGCCTTAGTGAAGATATAGACTCAGGAAAATGCTTAAGTGCTTTCTCTGTGATAATGCAAGGTGTGAAAGAAGCCCTTACTATTAAAGTGGGAAAGGCAGGACAGAAAAGGGAAATGGGTTGGTTTGATCATGATTGTACAAAAGCGCATAAGAGATTACAAAAGGCCTTAAGCACCCCAACAAGATGTTCGAATGAGATACGTATGTGTAGGCAGGAATATATGGCGGCCATTAAAAAAAGGAAATCCACTCTGAAAGGAAACTTGTGGGAAACTTTACACAAAGCTAGCCTTACAAAGGATAATATCCTCTTTTTGGAAACAATAAACACCCCTGCGCCAGGGGACAGACATGTCCCTAGAATGGAAATTGGAATTTCAGAAGAGGATTGGATTGAATACTTTTCTAAGATATATTGTCAGGCTAGTGATATTGAACCAATAGATCCCTTAACGAGTCTAGTTGTCCAAGGAAGCCCACGTATGATTATAACACCTCAGTTCAGTCTAGATGAGGTAGTGGAAGCCATAAACTCAAGCAAAGCAGGGAAAGCGCCGGGCCCTGATAGCATTCCGGTAGACTTATATAAGGCAAATCTAAACATCATAATTAGGAAGTACACAAAGACCAGGTAGGGTAATTTGTACTTGGCCTTTATAGATCTATCCTCAGCATTCAACTGCGTAATACATGGAAAACTATGGGACATTTTAAGTAGTATAGGGTTAGAACCAACAATAATTCAGTTCATACTGGACCTTTACACAGGGTGCAGAGCAAGAGTGAGATATGGGATAAGAGGAGATTGTACTAGGCCTTTTGGCATACACAGAGGAGTACGTCAAGGCTGTGTTCTAGCTCCACTCTTGTTTTCATTATACATAAATAACTTAGAACGTGAACTGACAAGTAAATGTAAAGATCTCCCTCAAATAGGTCACCGCCCTGTCCCAGAGCTAATTTACGCAGACGATGCTGTACTTATGGCTCTGACTTCACTAGCCCTCCAAAAACTTTTAACCACTTGTATAACCTTTATGACAGACCTGGGCCTTACTGTTAACCGCTCCAAAACTTTTATAATGAACTGTGGTAGGAAATTGAGCAAGACCGTATAACATGACTACACAAGATGGGAAAATTGACACAGCTCGAACATTTTCATACCTGGGCATAATGTTTGATAAACAGGGTTCCTGGGCACATTGGGTGAAAACCAAAAAAGCCCAGATTATGAAAACAACGGCGGCTTTGAAGATCTTCTCAAAAAGGTTAGGGGGGATTACCCCACAGAATATTGTAAAAGTCTACAGAGCCAAGTGTATCCCGGCCGCCATGAATGGATCAGGTATCTGGGGATACACCAATTGTAACCTGATCCAGACAGTGGAAAATTATTTTCTGAGATACTTGTTAATGGTACCAAATGGAACCTCATCGTATATTAGTCATGCTGAACTAGGGGTCTCCTTCCTAGTGGATTTAATAAAGATACAGCAATTATTACTATAGCAGAAAGTTTGGACCTCAGAACAAACTGGACTAAACAAGGCAATCTTACGTGACTGTATGGCATTAACATATTCTTTAAGAGTGCCATGGTTGAAGTACATTATGACCTTTTTTGAAAACATGGGCCATAAAGAATATTATACAAACCCAGATTTACTGGAAAGTCTCACCAGGAAGGAACTGAGGGCTTTGACCTTGAAGCACCTAGAAGATCAGCGTTGGGAAGTGGAATCAAAAAAGTGTAGTGTCATGTCTAACCAATTAAACTTGCCTACGGAGGGCATGAAGCCCTACCTGGAAAATCTGGTAAATCCTCGGCATCGCTTCGTCCTCACAAGATTAATGTTAGATACGTTCCATCGTTTAGTAACTTTTCCAAATATGAATGATTGGAGTGTATCCTTAGGGGCATGTCCCTGTGATCCAAAGGCAGCTCAAACTATGATACATGTGGTCCTCTTTTGCAAATTTTATGAAAAACTGAGAAAGCGTCTTTTAATCCCTTTTCTAAGATCTATTAACTTGCAGCAGTGTCGCACTGCGTATCTTAACTTACAGATTTTATCTTCTATTGAAACATTTGGAATTCTGGCAAATTTCCTATGCTCTGTAATAACTGCAAGAAAGTTTATGGGTGTATTGGCGTCAATATAACTAGGGTATTTAAATGTTTGTGATTGAATTAATTAGAATGAAAATGTATTTCATTTTTTATATTTATTCTTTTATTGTATTTATTGTGTTTTTATGTATAAGTTGTGTTTTTATCTGTTGCTTTTATGACTTGTTGGAAAGTCGAATAAAGTTTCTTACTACTACTATACTATAAATTACAATCTTATGGATAGCATAGGTAATAACAACAGAGCTATTGCTACCAATGAAGAAATACAATACAAGCAACATTGAATGCATTGTGTGTGCACACATCTGTGATAAATGCTGACATATTCTTAAACAAAACACAAAAAAGAGAACTGCAGTGTGTGGCCTGACATACCCAGCCTAGTACCCACAGGCGGTGAGTTATGAGAGGGTAAGGGTGGATCGGGAGGGAGGCACATGACTCTGAACAACGAGAGGCCATTATCGGTATGTATCCATGTTAAAATAGCAAGAAGGCTATATTGTCAGTGAGGATAGTGGCCAATGTTTGTGGTGAGAGGAGGATATGCACCCATCACAGGTGTCCTTGGTCCATAGGGGATAGGCCCTTTTTCAGGGTGGTCTAATCGGACTTGGACTCTTCAGCTCTAAGTAATGTTGCCAATCAGGTGGTCTGGTCGGGGCGACGCCCTTCGACCTGGCCGCACGTAGTGGCTACTGCTCCGCTAAGATACCGATGCATAGATGGAAAGACACAGGGAGACCAGGGAGGGGGAAGGGTGGACTTTCAGTGCATGGCTGTTCTCTATGTTACCAGAACTAAAGCCAGGTCTATATATAGTTATTGAAATTTTTCATGCAGCTGAATGGATGGTAACCCATAATGGGCATTGGAGCTCTGTACATAATACCGGTGAGCCTGCAGCCTCGGAGTGGAACTCCGTCACCTCCCCCCAGTAAGAGTTGAGTTGAGTTGGGGGCAGTTCCATACCATGTAAACAAAGTCAGCCATGCTGGTGTGACAGAGGGGGAAGGTGACTGCAGTACCAGGGTGCATGCGTGCCAGGTGTTCCTGGGTAAGGTAATAATGGTGTAGAGAGTTGAAGTGCATTTGTGGCTCGCCATGTGTCTTACGCCAGCCTACATGTAAGCAGCGTGTGAGTGAACCATAAATATGGAAGGAGCCTGGTGGTATCCCATAGTCATCCACCAGGATTTCGAATGTGGCGAGAATCTTGTCTATGAAAAGATCACCCTGGACGGTGAGGCCTGCCTTGGTCCAAAGGGCTGCTTTTGGATGCGCTTGTTATTCAATGCATCCTGGAAAAGCCCAGAGGGAGAGCTCAGGTGCAAGGGAGGACAGGCGCAGGTGTGGAAAATGTATGTTTTCCATCATGCCTTGACCATTCTCATTAAGGCCGCCTCTCGTCGTTACCTCTGCCTCAGTGCTAAGCAGCCAGCGCAGTGCTGAGGTTGGCGTTGACCTTCCAAACCAAAGTCAAAATTCGGACGTATTCAGGCCCACTAGACAATGTATGGGCCACTGGAGCTGGGCAGTGGCATAATCGTGTTTATAGTTTGGGGCGCTTAGTCCTCCCTGCTCCAACAGTGCATATCATTTGGAAAGGGCTACCCATTGTCTCCCCTTGCCCCAAAACAACGCAGTCAGTAGGTAATGCAGTTCTGCGAATAGTCTGCAGGGCAATAGGATGGGTATGGCCAAGAAGAAATATAAGAGCCTGGGGCATATTAACATTTTGGATATAGCAATCCTACCTGCAGGGGAAAGTGGCAGGCTAGTCCAGAACGGGAATGATGCCCTCACCCTTTTAGTGGGTTTGCCCACATTGCCATCGCTCAAATACTTGCATGGAATTGGAGAGCATATTTGAAGATATGCTCACTGAGGCAAAGATTCACAGCCAGAATGGAGGACCTACATTGTTGCACCTCTGGGATGCAGTCTGTGAAAATATTAGCTTGAGAGTTCTCCTCCCTCCATGGGGCTCTGGCATGGGTGAGCTCCAAAGTATGATCCCTATCTCTGTAATTGAATAGGCGGGCGAACAGTGGGCACAGAGGAGCCCCTGGAGGGGTTGACTTGCCCAGCACTCTGTGGGCGTGTTCGACAGAAATTAAAGAGGGGTGTTTGCCCTGCAGAATGGTCATTGAGACCCAGTCTTTGAGGTAGAGCTCCATGCTGAGGCCCTTGACATGTTCCAGGAGGCCCACTATCCATACTCTATTGTGCCAGGATCCACCTTCCTGGTTGTCTGTGCGCCATTGGAGGTGCACCACTTCATCTTGAAGGGCCTTGATGTGTGCGCTAGCATCAGTGACTAATGAGCCAAGGGATGTTAGAGCAGATTCTGTGGACTCAATACACTCCTTCCTTTTCCTATGATCCTCCCTTATGAGGCCCATGTCAATACACAGAGCATCGATATTTGGTTCCAGAGTGGTTTTGATGTCCAGCACTGTAGTGAGAATCTCGTTGAATCTGCGTGAGTGTGCTGCTACTGTGTTCCCTACTGATCCATCTGGAAAGCGTTGCTGATCCCCCTCCATGCCGCCCCTAATGGATGCCAGATGTCACCACCATCATGCTGCCTTGCTTAAGGCAGACCATGGTGGGAGAGTGCCATGGTGATGGGCAATGCTCTGTGTTGGTCCCTGGAGTACTCTGCACGCCAAACCCTATGCTTCAATAGATTTGTGCAATCCAAAGAGACCCTTGAGGAGGGGAGGAGAAAGAGGGCACTCCAGAACTCGGCTTTAACTGAATGACATACAGGAGAAGCACCCCCCGCTGCTACGGCAGTCCAAATTGAAGAAGTACACAGGTGCGTCAAGAAGATGTGAGGCGGTAGTAGTCATGCCACCTTTCTTCACTGTGGCTCACCCACAGCACTGGTGTGAGGGGGGAATGGAGTCCGTAAATGCTGTATTGATGTCCTGGGTCCCAGCATCTCGACCCGCCCATCAGGTGCCTGCCCCCGCACCGTTAGCAGCCGGACACATCTCCTGGCTGCTGAGACTTTACAGTATGGGAGAATTAAATGGGTGGAGCGGGGGCACTCAAATACTGCCGGTGCACCTCAGGGGGCCCGGGAACCTTGCAAATAATAGGGGGGGGCTGAAGTAATGTTGCAGGATATTGCCTGAGTACCGAGGGGTGCAGAGCACTTCTTTATGTGGCTTGTATGGTCCCCATACTAGAACGCACCTTTCTTGCTGAAACTCTTACAAGGTTTCTGTGGTGTTGACAGTTCACTCTATTTCCAATTCTACAAATTATATAATTTCATGGTTTCCTACAGCTTAATAAAGTAGTTAGGTAGATATAGGTTCAATGGTTAGGCAGGAGAACCAAAAGCTTGAACTCGGAGCACCAAGTGTTATTTCTTATTTTCTGTGTTGTTGCTACTGAAGTCTTGGTTTGTTTGATGTTGGTGTGTTTCAATTTCACTCAATGCTTAAATTCACCTCTGGTAATTCTGTACTTGTATAGCATGTTCTTGAAACTCATTTATAGAGGTATGGCTTTGAATTTGTAATACATCTTTTGAACTTTCGGTTTGCCTCTGAGATTCAATGTGTAACCAAATGGATTGAACCGTAATTTTATGTTGAATGATTTACTGTGTTTCGCTTCACTCCTCAGAACCTAGAAAAAGATTCATCAGGCCCAAGAAATTAGTAAAACTGGAACCATATTCAAAATTAGTTAGTCCCCAGTGTACAATCCTTAGTGCCCGTGCCCAGACCTTGAGGATTGGCAGGTTGTGGAAACTTGGAAGATAGTTGTGTTGGTAGCAGAGGTGTGAGTATTAATAGGTCTGTGAATTGTAGCAGTTCATGTTTAGCTTAGGCTTGGGCAGAGTTCACTGCTTGCTGCTACGCGAAACTCTGTGAAGTGACGAAAAAACTCTGTTGAGCTATGCAGAGTTCCTCGTGTAGCAGAGTGTGGGTAAGTTGTGCTGTTTGCGCTGACATTCCGCACCAGGCGTTTCTCCAGTGCTATAAAATTGGCATCATAATGCGGAGCGCCAGAGGGCGCAAACTTATTTCTGCTGCTCGAGTAGATTTTCTACTTGATCGGCAGCTTCCTCAACACGAGCGGCGGCTTTCACATTGTGAGCGGTCACGGCCTACTGTGGCTGCTCACATTCAGAAATCTCGCTTGCGCTCACCAACTTAGCAATTTCCCTTGTTCACCAACTTAACATTAGCGAGCACGAGTGAGAGAAAAAATAGAGCACAGAGTGGGGAAAACTATGCGAACTCCTCTAGCGGACCAGAATTCTTCACTCACCCCTAGTTTAGCATGCAGTGGTTGTGAGGTTGGGTAGTGTCTTGCGGAGATGTTTTGTATGGTGTGTGAATGTGGTGATTTGTAAAGATATTGAAGAGGTTATCGAATTTGATGTGGCCTGAGGTCCTGAAATAGTATTACAAGGGCAGAAGACACCATAATAAATTGTCTGCTAAGTGGTTGTGTTTGTTGTGAAACCTCGTCAGCGGCACAGTTGAGACAGGGATTTATCTTTGTGTGAGTGTGAGACAATTGGTATTGTGGATCTTACTGCGCAGAGTCAATCTATACTGAACAGGATGATGCTCTGCAGGTCAAGGCTTCATTCAAAGTGTTTGGAATATATATTGTGTGACTGAAAACTATTGATTCTTTAGTGGAGCAGCCAAAGGTTATTGTATTGTATTTGCTATAAGTGTGCGATGTTAAGGAAAAGAAAGTGCATGCAGATTGTAGGGGGAACTTCTGCCAGGTGCGAGAGTAACGATGTAGTGTGCCATGCTGGTTTTGGTTGACATCATCATAAGGGGTTCCGTTGCAATTGGTGCTTGTTTCGGAATAAGGAAATGTGGATACTGCGTTGTTTTGAATTGAAACAGAGTCTTGTGCTGAATGTTGACATTCAATTGGCAAAAATGAAGCATTTTGTTAATGTCATGCAGGATTTTTTTAGGGGAGATGCTGCTATTCCTAGCAGAGAGGGAGATGAGCCACCTCCCGAAGATACCGCAGGCCACTATATGTTAATCAATGTAGGGCCACGATTAGAGGCTTATCAGGAGGATGAACGTGCCTTTATGTGCAGGGATATTACTAAACAAGCAGGACAAGTTAATGGTAAATTAACTGAATCGACCCAAAAATATGAAGTGGATTTGAAAAAAACACAGAGGCTTTACAGAGGAGTTATTGAGTGTGCTTAAATGAAAGGGTCATTAGTGGCATGAGCATTTTCACAATGGAAAACACAAGTTAGAGAATTAAATAATAATATCAGGAACTGGAATGAATTGCATAAGTGGGAAGCTTAATTAGCAAAAAAGAAAGAGGTATAGAAACTCTAAAAAGAACCACCTCCGGGAGCAGGAGAGGAGGTGTTACAACTTTCCAAATAGGAGGAGTACCAGGTGAAGGTTATGTTCATGTGCCATGGAGCAGAAGTGATGTTGCATCAATTACCAGTGATTTCCCAACATTGAGAGAGAAATCAGTAGAATGGGATAGACATGTTGAATGATTTGTGAAAATATCACGGGTGTTGTGGGTCGATTTGAATACATGGTTTGACATTGTTGTTCCTAGTGATTTATGGACATAATGGAAGTATCAGCAGATTATGACTTTTTGAAGGTGAAGATGCGTCTCCAAGACATTGACTGGGATAAGATTGACAGAACGATGCAAGAACCAAAGGAGTCCATTCATGCTTACTATGAGAGATTGTTGCAGGCATTTCAGCAGTACAGTGGAATGGAGACATTAGAGGCAAAAGACACTGGACATTTTGTTTCAGGATTTGTGACAGAATTGAGACCCGAGATTAGCATGATGATTCAGCAACATTTAATTTGTTGCCAGAATAATTCTGTTTCTGAAATTCTGTGATAAGCCAAGTACTGCAATTATGAGACTGAGATGAAGCAGAAAAAGGCAGATACCACTGGTTGTCGGTAATGTTGGCACAATGTGCAGTGTATATCAGCAAGCACCTCATCCAATGCAGCATAGAGGCCCAGGAGTCCTGATTGACCCCAATACAGGAATAGATATCAATAGTTTGAAAAGGTCAACCCCTTGTCACATCTGTAAAATCAGTTCCAAAATGCAGGATTTGTGCCTTCTCAGAGTAATAATACCGCACAGATGCAAGGCGTGCAGAGAACCAGGAGTTAAAATCTCAGTGTGCCTGTTAAAAATGGGGCCTCTAGTTGGCAGTGGTTTGCACCCTGTTAAAGAAGGGACCCTCACTCTAGTCAGGGTAAGAGAGTCACACAGCTAAGATAACTCCTTCTCGTCCCCTTGGTAGCTTGACTCAAGCAGTCTGACTTATCTCAGCGGCAACATGTAAAATATTTGTACACACACAGTAACACAGTGAAAACACCACAAAAGTACTCCACCTTCATCTGAGTAAAACAAGATCAAAACAGCAAAAGTCCAACAGACACAAGTAAAGATACAAATTATCAAAGACTAAGGGCCTAATTACTACAATAGCCGTGGTGGCAGTCGGACCGCCACACTCCAGGCAGTCTGACTGCCACATTATGAGCCTGGCAGGAGCATGGTTCCCGACGGGCTGATGGCAGTCGGAGTTGTGATCAGCCACGGCGGCTGAGTTTAGAGCTGTTGACATGATCAAAAATCCAGTTTCTGTCAGTCTTTTCATCCTGCAGACCCCGCCATTTAAAGGCTGGCAGAAACAGTATAGAGGACCACAGGTGAGCCCCTGCACTGCCCATGCCCAGCAACCTCACAATGCGCATTGTCTGCTTTGCAGACAGTGCACATTTCGAGGGTGCTGATGTGCTACGGTATTGGCCTCAGCTTTCTTGAGGGAGCTGAATCCAATATTGTTCCTGCTGGGCTGAACAGCAAAAACTTCGAAGTAGGATGTTGCTGATGGTCAGCCCGGTGGGAACATCATATTATTGCAGGGGGTGAGGCAGCCAGGTAGACAGCGGCCTCATCTCCACAAGTTTGGCGGTCGGCTCGTTCAACTGCCAAACTCATAATGAGCATCAAAATCTTAGTATAGCCATTAGAAACACAATACTCGAACTGGGGCTGTCATGGAGTCCTGACGGAGACATTCCAAACAGTCTGACGCCACTTGCAAGGGAGTGCGGTCTGGTCAGAGAGTCACACAGACCCCAGGTAGAGTACCTTTGAAAACGATGAGGAAACAAAGACGTTGCACGGCGTTGGGGAGGTGAGGCACCACTGGAGCCGGTGCAGCGTTGGATTCTTACTGCTACCGGGGAGGTGAGGTGTTCGTTCCTTACTGCTAGGCAGGGGAGTTAAGACTTTGGTTCCTTATGGTTGCAGGGGAGGTGATGTGGCTTCAGTTACAAGGTGTCGGTTCCTTACGACCCGGCAGGGTCGATGAATCCAGCAGATCAAGATGCAAGGCATCAATTTTGCGGTATCACACTCGCACCATAGGGCCACAGGTACTGCGGCAAAGTCAGGTGTCTGGGACATCAAGGACACGGCACAATGGACTCTCGCTGAGGAGGACTTCAGAGGTGCTGCTGCAGCATCGGGCCTGTGTAGCAGGTCAAAGTCCTTGCACTTAGCAGGTTATTATGACCCTGGCAGTCCGGAGACTGACAGGGCCACTGTGGTGGTCTCACCGCTGACGGGCTGGCAGTGAAGACCGCCACATTATGAGTGTAGCAAGTTGGCATCTGCCAACCTGCCACATCCCTGCTTATACCACCAGGGTGGTTGGACAGCCGGGCCAGAGATGAGCATCTCCACCCGGCGGTCCACGGAAGACCACCGGCAGCATAACGAGTTGGCTTTCCACCAGGGTTTCCGAGGCGGTAGCACTGCCACAAAAACCCTGGCGGAAAGGCTACCGGTGACAGGAAATTTCTTTCCAGTGAAATGTCTTTCCTGTCACTGGCAGACGACTCCCCCAAACTCCCCTTCATACCCAGTACCCCCCAAGCCCACTTCCACACCATCACACACCCACCCTCCCTTCCAGAACAGAGGAAGTCATCCGGCAGGGAATGGGAACAGGCACTTCCACCGCTGGCAGCGCCCTACCATCAGGACACTGCCAGGCCATATTACTGGTCATACTACGAGTGGTGGAGTCCTATTGGTGGGTAGGGGGAGGAACCGTCCCTGCGCCTCGGACCGCCAGCACGACTACTGGAGGATTTCTGCCCAAATTGTGACAGAAATCCTTCAGTACTCATAATATGGTGGTCGGAAGACCTCTAGCACTGGTGGTCTTCTGGCACCTGTGGCTTCGGCGGTCTTCTGAAAAGACCAACAAAGTCATAATGAGGGCCTAAGTCTTTGATGGCCCTGAGACTTCTTAACGGGAGGCAACCTCAGTTCAAGCCCTTGGTGAATCTTGGAAAGCAGGATGTAAAAAGCAAAGTCCAGTCCTTTCTCTCCTAGGACAGAAGCAACAAGCAGCAGGCCAGCACAGCAAAGCAACAGGCAGAATGGTAGTCCCTCCTACAGCATCCTGCTCTTTTTCCTGGCAGAATGTCCTCAGTCCAAAAGTGTTCTAACTCTGTGGTGCAGAGGTCCAGTACCTACACCCATTTCTGTCTTTGAAGTAAGCAAGCTGAAAAGAGGAGCCTTTGTGGTGCACAAGACCCTGCCTTTCCCTGGCCTGGCCCCAGACAAACTCCAGGAGGTTGGAGACTGCTTTTTGTAAGGTCTGGCAGAGCCCTATTCAAGTCCAAATGTCAGCTCCTCCCACCACTCTAGCTCAGGAAGACCCAATAGCTTGGTCCTGGACCATCAGGAAATGCAGGGCACACCTCAGCTCCCTTTGTGTGACTGTCTAGAGTGAATACACAAACAGTCCAACTGTCATCCTGACCCAGACATGTATTTCACAGACAGCCAGGGGCACAGGATGGTCAAGCAAGAAAATGCCCACTTTTAAAAAGTGGCATTTTTAAACTTGCAATTCAAAAACCAACTTTATCAAAAGTTGTATTTTTAAATTGTGAGTTCTTAGACCCAAAACGCCATGTCTCTATCTGCTCCCAATGGGAAATTACACTTAAAAGATATTTCAAGGCAATCCCCAAATTATCCTATGGGAGAGATAGGCCTTGCAATAGTTCACTATCAGGACATGTGAACCACACCAGTGTACGTCCTACCTTTTAAAAACACTTTACCCTGCCCTTGGGGCTGCCTTGGGCCTACCTTAGGGGTAATTTACAGGTAATAAAAAGGAAGGTTTGGGCCTGGTAAGTGGATGCACTTGATAGGTTGGCATGGCAGTTTAAAACTGCTTGCAGAGACACTGCAGTGGGAGGTCTGAGTCATGTTTTCAGGGCTACTCATGTGGGCGCCACAATCAGTGCTGCAGGCCCACTAGCAGCATTTGATTTACAGGCCCTGGGTAAACAGGGTACACTATACTAGGAAGTTACTAGTAAATCAAATATACCAATCATGGATAAACCAATCCCCAATACATGTTAGACAGAAAGCATATACACTTTAGCACTGGTTAGCAGTGGTGAAGTGTGCAGAGTCCTAAAGCCAACAAAAACAGGTCAGAAAAAAAGGGGGAAGTAGGCAAAATGTTTGGGGATAACCGTGCAAAAAGGACCAGGTCCAATAGTGTCCCAAGTTCCGATGATGCAAGTACCACATCCTCGGATGACACAGCAGAATGGCCACAATCTAAATTAGGGAGTGCAAATTAATGGAAATGTGACTCAAGACAGCAGTTCTTTTCAACAGTTTCCCTTGTTTGAACCTCACAAGAGCCGTGACACCGGTCAGTCAGCCTGGCGCAACCTTGGAGGTAGACCAGAGCAGACCATTCTTCGATGGTGAGGTCGATGGCCGTCCCATGTCATTTCTGGTTGGAACTTGTGCTACCCGTTCAACTTTGAGAATAATAGAAGTTCCAAACCTACCCCTCTCAGGAAAAACAGTTCAAGTTATATGGTTAGAAATTAGGAATCCTGAAATCCATCGATATTATGGCGGGCTCCTATGACATTTTAAGCTGGTTGGGTCCCTATCCTGCCCAGTAGGGTAACAACAGCACCTGCAGGGGGGGGCATGAGCTCCAGGGGCCCCTTCGGCACAGTACACTGTGCACAGAGGGCAGGCCTCTGACTGGGTGCAAAGGGGAGGGGGCCCCCTCCTGGTACTTTGCATTGGGGCCACCTCAAGTTTTGTTACGCCACTGATCCCACCATGTCGGATACCAGCCCGACTCTATCCAAACTGTTTTTATGACCAAAGATCAGCATTATTGTTTATCTTGCATAATTTAGAAATTTTCAGAGTTTCTCGCCAGACTTGTATTTTAGAGTTACAACTTCTTGCACTGTTTGCATAATTTTGCACACTGCATAGGCCTCTGCTTTTACTGTATTCGCGCACTGTCATTACAGGATGTTTGATATAACTTGGACTTTCTGGACTTTTATCCTTTGGATGCCGGCCACAATAAGAAAGAAGATCTGCACGCTAGTAACGTCAAAACCAGCTAGGTTGCACTTGTGCATATCGATTGCATATGATTGCCTATTCTATTTCTAAATTTATTTATTTATTGTGGTTTCATCTGTGCATTCTAATGATGTTTATGGTTTTCATTGACTAATAAATAATTTCATACCTGTAGCAGATGATAACTCAGGAAACTGCCCAGTTTCAGTGAGAATAGCGTATTTTAATGATAAACCCAAGTTTACAATATGTTATTACAGCTCAGTGCATCTTCTGGGAAAGGATATGCTTTCTAAATTGAAATGTATCATCTTTTGTACTCCAGTAGGCATTAAGATACAGACACATAATGAGGATGCTGTCTTTAAATTAAGCAGAAATAGATCACATTGTTCTTTGCTGACTCTGATGACAATTGATGATTTTCCCCCAGATTTGAAATAGACAGTTTAAAGTGTGGGATTTTTGGGGAAATTGCAATGGACAGTTTAAAGGTGTTGAGCCTGTCCAGATTTCTGTCAAACCAAAGGCTGAATTCCCAAGAATCCCTCAATACAATTTGACTCCTGAAATGGTTGCTGGGATAATTCCCATAATCGAGTCAATAATTATGCAGGGAAAATTGAAGGAGATAATGGGTAGTCCATGTAACTCTCCCATTATGGGCCTTCAAAAATTGAGCGGTAAATACAGGATTGTGCAGGATCTCTGAGAAATTAATTACGCTGTTGTTCTTTGTTGCCCTGTGGTACCGAATCCAGCTGTGATATTGTTTCAGATTTCATGTGATGCTAAGTGGCTCACTGTCATTAATTTATGCCAATTCTTCTTTTCAGTACCATTGCATGAGGATAGCCAATTCTTCATCGCATTTCAGTTTGGGAGTTGCGTTTTGCCATGGTACACTGAGAGCCTGTCCATCTTCAACCAGATTCTAAAGTAAAATCTGGAATCTCTGGTTACGTCCTGTAACTTATTTCTGCTGCAATATATTAACAACCTATTGGTGGTATGGAATACTCTGGAAACTTCTAGACAGGACACCACTGCTTTGTTGAACCACTTGGCTGAAAATGCCATAAAGTATCCCCAGGAAAGCTAGAGATTTGTGAAAACATTGTCAGGGGTCATCTCATAACTATGTAAGTTCCAAGCTCAGTGCAACTTTTGTTGATTAGAATAAGAACCCAACACCTGACAAGCAGCCGACTTACCAAATAGGAGCAAGTAATTTTGGCTGCAGAGAATGTAACTGTTAAATAAAGTGGTGTTTTGGATCCTTCAACTGTATTATCTATACCTGGCCAGGAAATATTGATGAATGTGAAGTGGGCCATGATTGTCTTGATGTTACTGAACTATGACCCAAGCCGAGACCAGACATACGAGATGAACCATTAACTGAATCTGATTTTGTTTTCTGTGTTGATGGTTCATGTCTGCGGGACAGTGGAGGAAGCCTTAGAGTGGCTTATGCTGTCTGTACCCTTTGTGGCTTCAGGAAGTAATCTCCACACAAGTTGCTAAGTTAATTGCTCTTACAAGAGCATGCAGCATTTCTGATCAATTGAGGGTGAAAATCTTTACTGATAGTCAATACGGCTTTGTAGTCATTCATGACTTTGGACAACTATGGTCCTAGAGGGGGTTTATGATGTCTTCTGGATCTCCAATCCAGAATGGTGAGCAATTGAGAAACCTCCTTGGTGCATTGCAGTTTCCTGAACAAGTTGCAGTGGTCAAATGCCAAGCACACTGTTCTGGAGATGACCATGTGACATTAGGCAATAGGTATGCAGATGAAATCGCAAAATATTGTGCTCACAAAGTTTGGACCTTCAGCGGAAAATATATACGAATGAGGAAATGGATGAGACTAACTTCAATCTTTTGTTGACTACAGCTGATAACTGGGATGCAGTAAAGAGGCTTCAAGAAGAAGCGTCTGATTAGGAACAGCAGAGTTGGGTCAGAGCAGGATGTGTTAGGAGAGAGGATGATATTTGGGTTTCAATGGATGGAAAACCAGTGTTGCCCAATAGTTTGTAACCTCCTACGGTTAGACATTTCAACGGTCCAGGTCATGTTGGCAGGGATGCCAGGGTGAGGTTGTTCAGACAGGCCTGGTTCAATCCTAAGTTCAAATTGATGGCTGAAGCATTTTATCATATATATATTCCCAATGCTGAGAAGAGAACTGCAGTCACACAGAGTCACATAGGAAGATCATGTAGGCCTTTTAACAGGATGCAAATGGACTTTACCGAGATGCCATGCTGCAATGGAGAGAGGTATGCTTTGGTCATTGTGCGTATCTTTTTCCGTTGGGTTGAGGCGTATCCAACTAGAAGGAATGCCAATCTCACTGTAGCTAAATTGCTGTTAAGGGAGCTCATACCTCGATTTGGCTTCCCTAATTCTTTAGAATCAGATCACAAGACTCATTTCAATAATGAGGATCTGAAATTGTTGTGTGCAGCACTGCAAAAGGAGCAGAGACTTCATTGCAGCTATGGACCCGAGGCCTTGGGTCTTGTGGAGCAGGTGAATGTCAAGCTGAAATCCAGACTGGCAAACGTGTTTACGTTGACATCTTTGGAATGACCTGATGCTTTGCCTCATGTGTTGATAAGTCTTTGGAGTGTACCTGATCGAAAGACTGGATTGTCTCCCCACAAGATCATTATGGGGAGAGCAATTAAATTGCGAGCATTTTCTGTGAATGTACTTATGAACATTACAGATGATATGGTCCTTGATTATTGCAAAGAACTAGTTGACAGTGCATTCTGTGTCTCATCAGTTTGGAGCACCTACAGTCCCTCTGCATAAAGAAAAGTTTAATGACATCAGTCCCGGCGACTGGATCCTGGTGAAGCAACACATAAGGAAGATGTGTTTTTAGCCTTGTTGGAGCGGGTGTTACCAAGTCATCTTGGTCACCATGGCTGCTGTGAAGTGTGGCGGTCTCCCCAACTGGATTCATGCTTTCCATACTCGCAGAGTTACATGTCCCCTTGATACGACAGCACCTGTTCCAAAGGAACTGGTAGTGAAAGAAAGGCAATAGGAGCAGGTTTAGTCAAGCTGCTGAGGAACAAATTGAGCCTGAAACAGCACTTGAATGGTCTGAGGAGGGTCTTGAACAAGTCACAAATGAAGGTGAAGCAGAACCAACTGAGTTTTGTCTTGTGGTAGTAAACAAATTGAACTCAGAATCAGACCCTGACGAAGGACCTAGTGCTGGGAAAAAGCGAGTGGAAGCTTGAGACCAATGGTCCAGAGGACAAGATAGAGAAAAAGTAAGTCTGCCTAACAAACATGTGCCACAGACAATTGCTGAGGAGAATTCTGACTTGAGTGAAAGCGAGGACAAAGGTGTTGCAGCAAGAAAATCAAAGAGAACAAGAGTGCCCATTTGGAGGTACTTTTCACCTGAATGGACCTACTTTGCAGATGATGCAGATAAAGAGTTCTGGGAAGATTGGAGTCAACAACTGGAGTGAATGCAAATTCGGCTGAACCTCCATTAACTGGACATAGTGGTTGAACTGCACCTTAAATTTTCATTGTCATCGATGTGTCTGATATAGTAATAATTAAAGACATTTATATTGACTGGGAGAGGGAATTGACACATGCAGTTACCTGCTTTTGTGTCAGAAGGCATCACATACTATCATGTTCCATTGACTTAGTTTTAGGGGATTTCTTGTAGTATTTTATTGAGCATATTTTACAATGAGGGAAGTTATCAATATAATTTTTCTGAATTACAACCTTGTGTTCCCAGAAGTTCCTCTGTTAAGCATCTGAACAAGAACAGAAATATTTTGTATCACTATAGCCTTTAGATACTGCACACGCACACAAACATGATCTGACCTATTCTAAGACTGAGATAGAAAAAAACATTTTTTTATTTAATGGAAGAAGGAATAAGTGAATTAGAATCAAGATCCAAAACAGACAAAGATCTTAAAACATACCACAGATGGAAAAAGGAGAACATTGAGGGGGTCATTCCTACCCTGGCGGTCCGAGACCGCCAGGGTAGGGGACCGCGGATGCACCGCCAACAGGCTGGCGGTGCATCCAGGCCCATTCTGACCGCGGCGGTAAAGCCGCGGTCAGAAAAGGGAAACCGGCGGTTTCCCGCCGGTTTTCCCCTGGGCTGCAGAATCCTCCATGGCGGCGCTGCAGGCAGCGCCGCCATGGGGATTCTGACCCCCTTCCCGCCAGCCTGGTTCTGGCGGTTTTGACCGGCAGAACCAGGCTGGCGGGAACGGGTGTTGTGGGGCCCCTGGGGGCCCCTGCAGTGCCCATGCCAATGGCATGGGCACTTCAGGGGCCCCCTAACAGGGCCCCACATTGATTTCCAGTGTCTGCATAGCAGACACTGGAAATCACGACGGGTGCAACTGCACCCGTCGCACAAAAGCAACTCCCCCGGCTCCATTCGGAGCCGGCTTCATCGTTGCTGTGGCTTTCCCGCTGGGCGGGCGGGCGGCCTTTTGGCGGTCGCCCGCCCGCCCAGCTGGAAAGCCAGAATGACCGCCGCGGTCTTTTGACCGCGGTACGGTCTTCTGGCGGTTCCCGCTTGGCGGGCGGTGGTCGATCAGCCCCTGAATACCAATTGCAAAGGAATTTACCAGCCTTAACTTTAGATTGGCAACACAAGGGGACACTGTGCATACACATTGATCAGAGTTACATAGATCCGTTGTTTATAGGGAACAGTGATTGTGAATATGTTTTTGAAGTTAGAGACAAGAGTGAATTCTTCCTGGATGGGAAAGATCCTGTGATTCCTGGAGTGTATTTCATTTGTAGACACTAAGCTTACTTAAAGTTACCAAAAGGATGGCATGGTATGTGTAATCTGGCAATAGTGTTCCCGAAGATCTATCATGTAGAACATCTTGAGGGTCCTGTGTGGAAAACAAAACCTAGAACTAGACAAGGAGCTAGTGCTGCGTAAATAGTGGGAGATATTTTTGGTGCATTGATTCCACCTGTAGGGGTGATTCTGAATGACCTGAAGATTAGAAAGTTGTCTACAATAGTGAACAAAATAGCTACTAACACAACAAATTCTTTGTTGCTTATAAACACAGAGATGGTAGCGATAAGATCTATTGTTTTGCAAAATGGACAAGTTAGATTTATTGCTCACAAAAGAGGGCAGAGTCTGCCGGATGCTGAAGGTTCATCAATGTGGTACTTACATTCCAGATAATAGTAAGATTTGCAGAAGTATATCTGGAACATTTCAGGGTTGACAAAAGATTTGAAAGAGCTGAAAGCAACTATGTTGGGCTATGCCACTGAATGTTTCCAGTTGATTGCTTTAGTGAGATATGGGAATTTTTTAAGAATGTGCCGGACGATGGCCACAAAACGTTGGCAATGATCTTTCTTCCTGCCAAGAGATGAGTGGCTAGATTCTGGGGACGTCCCCATCTACCACTCTGATCAGACTTGCTGCACGATGCAGCACATTGCCAAGAACATATGCAAGTTTATTGGGAACCTGTGCTGGTGAGTTTTCACCCTCAGGATATCTGGGCACCACTGAGATCATATTGAGTTACGCTGACAGCTAGCTAGCCATGACGTACTCCCTCCAGAATAAAACCTGTGCTGGTGAGTTCTCACCCTCAGGATATCTGGGCACCACTGACATCATATTTAGCTACGCTGACAGCTAGCTCGCCATCACTTACACCCTCCAGAACAATTCCTTGAAAACTGAGTCATATTAATGGACACACAATACTGGATATTATTTGCTGATGATGCCTGAACTCTGTAAAACTGTGTTCTTGCCATTTTTGTGTAAAAAATGTGTACTTTCCTCTTTTCTTCCCCTTGTCTCTCTCTCTCCAATGTCCTTCCCCTTGCCTCACCTCACCCCATTCCACACCCTCTCACCTCACTTCTCCTTCCCACCTCCCTTTCCTGTGGCAGAACCTAGTTGCCCTTTGATTAGAGTCGACCTTTAGAAACTTAGGGCCTGATTTAGAATTTGGCAGAGGAGGTTACTCTGTCAGACATGTGATGGATGTCTTGTCCGCTCTAGCACAAGTCCATTATTTATTATGGACATCATAATATGGTGGACAAGATATCTGTTGCATTCGTGACGAACTAACCTATCCGCCAAACTCTAAATTAACCCCTTAAAGAGGTACAGACCCCTGTTTCCTTAATGATTGGGTGATGTGGCTTTATGCTAAACACATCTTTCTTGCTGAAACTTCTACTGAGGTTTCTACGTAGCTGACACTTTGCTCTATTTCCAATATTACAAATTAGATAATTTCAGGGTTTTCTGTAACTTATTAGAGTAATTAGATAGATAAAGGTTCAATGGTTAGGCAAGAGAACCAAAGCTTGAACTCAGAGAACAAAGTGTTATTCCTTATTTTCTGTATTATTCCTACTGAACTCTTGGTTTGTTTGGTGTTGGTGCATTTCAATTTTGTTTGATGCTTTAATTCACCTTTGGTAATTCTGAACTCGTATAGCATAGATAAGTTTGGTTTGAATTTGTAAAAAATATTTTGAACTTTCAGTTTGCCTCTGAGCTTCAATGTGTGACCAAATAAGTTGCACTGTAACTTTACGTTGAATATTTAATGTGTTTCTCTTCACCCATCGAAACTTAGAAAAAGATTAATCTGGCCCAAGAACTTAGTAATGGTGTCAGACACCGGATCAAATGCTATCCAGCAACTTATTTATTGCTCCGTCATGATTATTTCAGATTACTTCTTTTAAGTCTCGATGCACCATTATGCCCAGATATCTCACATGTTTATTCAAGAACACTGTAATGCAGCTTCCATCTATGGAAAAACAAGGGATCAATCCCAATTTACTTTGAATCTTGACAGACCTCCTAATTCTTATTTTTCCCTGAGTACTGGGAGGGATTCATGGCAGTATCTCTAATATATAATAAGAGATAATCTGTATATGCCAATAAAATCCGATTATAGCCCAGGAACCTCAGCCCTTTCTATGCATAACAGTCTCTGAGTCCGAAGACATATGCCAAAGGCTCAGCAACCATGGCACACAGCAGTGGCGAAAGAGGACAACCTTTCCTGGTTCCTCTGCTTATTGCTATAGGGTCAATGACACAATCACTGACATGAACAGTAGGCGCTGTGCACACTAGCCAACAGCGGCAGCCTCCAGGTCATAAATATGGTGGGATGCAATGGTGCCAAACTCACCATATATGTGGCTCCCCTGGTGTCCATAAGCAGGAATGAGAGGACTTCCTTCCAGCTTAGTGGAACAGTATTCCAACCAATCCTGGAGCTGCTCTCATGCTGTTTTTAGCATGAGAACAGCTCCAGAATTGGTGGGAGCAGGATAACCCAGTGCTCATTTTGAGGCTGGGGGCCTGTGCCAGCAATCCCCTGGCTGTTTGACAGCTCTAAGATTGCAGGGTCTACAGTGCGCATGTTGGGCTGGCCATAGCTAGACAGCAGGCCAACCCAACATGCGCACTATAAGTGGCAGCAGTCATCTTGCAAATGCAGGATGCAGCCCGCACCCTCCTCTCACGCTCACGCTGTACACAGAGCATGCATGAGTGCAAAATAAAATGGCATTATTATTCATGTGTTTGCCTGTTGCACTCGCAACAGGCGGAGTGATGCTCGTCTGCTCCTTAGGAGGAACCACCCCTGCTAGTCATCTTGCAGAACATCTCCCATCTACAATATTAGTTAACATTGCAAATAAAAATCCCCACTTAAAAAGCATTTAAAATACCACAAGAACATTCATCTCTGGGTTCAACTGAGAAACTGCCCAAAAAAGAGTGTAAATTATTTGCAGTGGACCTGTGCGGAACAAACATGGATTTCTCTGGGAGGATGAGCAAGATGTACGAAAAAAGTGGTTTGCAATTACCTGACAGCAAAATGTTATGATTTGCTATTAGAAAATTGCAAACTGCGATGTTCTAAAATGTCTCATACACTGTTTGTGATTCCCAAATGGGTCGCAAGGGACCTGCCTCATTAATATTCATGAGGCAGGTCGCAATTTGCAATCCTTTTGGGAATGGCAACAATCACAGGGATGGTGACCTGCTATGGTCAGCAGACCACCATGTCTATGATTGCTTTTTAAATAAAGCATTTTTTTGTAATGTAGCCCATTTTCCTTAAAGGAAAACTGGATGCATTATGAAAACAAAAATGAAAAGATTGAGGGCCATATTTATACTTTTTGACGCAAAACTGCACTAACGCAGTTCAACGCCAAAAAAATTAGCGCCGGCTAACGCCATTCTGAAGCGCCATGCGGGCGCCGTATTTATTGAATGGCGTTAGCCGGCGTTAGCCGACCGGCGCTGCCTGGTGTGCGTGAAAAAAAACCACGTACACCAGGCAGCGCCGGCGTAGGGCAAAATGGCGTTTGGGCGTCCAAAAATGGGGCAAGTCAGGCTGAGGCAAAAATATCGTCTTAACCCGATTTGCGCCATTTTTTTTTGGCGCCCAGACGCCATTAACATGACAAAGACAGGAGTCATGCCCCCTTGCCCAATGGCCATGCCCAGGGGACTTCTGTCCCCTGGGCATGGTCATTGGGCATAGTGGCATGTAGGGGGGCACAAATCAGGCCCCCCTATGCCACAAAAAAAATTAAAAAAATACTTACCTCAACTTACCTTTTCTTCCCTGGGATGGGTCCCTCCATCCTTGGGTGTCCTCCTGGGGTGGGCAAGGGTGGCAGGGGGTGTCCCTGGGGGCTTGGGAGGGCACCTCTGGGCTCATTCCGAGCCCACAGGTCCCTTAACGCCTGCCCTGACCCAGGCGCTAAAATCCGGCGCAAATGCGGGTTTTTTAGTCCCGCCCACTCCCGGGCGTCATTTTTGCCCGGGAGTATAAATACGACGCATATGCATCGCAGTCATTTTTTAAGACGGTAACGCCTACCTTGCATATCATTAACGCAAGGAAGGTGTTCACGCAAAAAAATGACGCTAACTCCATGAACTTTGGCGCTAGACGCGTCTAATGCCAAAGTATAAATATGGAGTTAGTTTTGCGTCGAATTTGCGTCGAAAAAAACGACGCAAATTCGGCGCAAACGGAGTATAAATATGCCCCTTTGTTTTCATATTTTAAGAGTAGGCAGTGGTCTGTGGGACCACAATATCCAAGTATTACCAATTCTTTCCTTTCAGAGGCACATGCCATTTTGAAGTAATCCCCTCTTGGGTTTGCAATTGCATCACATACACACATCCTACAGCCTTCCCTGGCCCAAATTGGTACCTTCTGGCATGTGAGCTGTAATACACCAGATGACAAAATCACCCATTATGTTCAACAACCTTCGGTCTTTCTGAAGTGCAAGATGGGATTCCTGTATGAGTGCAATGTCTATCTTACAACGCTTTAAGTAGGCACCAACTTCATGTTTCTTATGATCATTTAGCCCTCCTGCATTCAAAGTGATTTAACAGATACTGATCCCCTCTTTTTTAGGGTCACGCGTGCAAGCACTCTGGCTTGTTGTAATCTCTCTGTGGGCTTTTAACCATGTCCACTCTTGCTATTAATTCTTTATGTGCTTGTTTTAAATGCTTCATTTTTTATTGATGCATTTTGTGAAATGTCCCTCCTTTGTCTGCTGAGTTCCCTCCCAAGTGATTTCGCTAAGTGATAATTTTTGTTGGCCATCACACTAAGTCACGCGTCCTCCTGTTACAGGGTGTGATGGCACCTCCTTTGGTTTCACCTTGCCTTTCATCCCAGCCGCGATCCTTTCTAGACATTCACCCAGGGAGCCAATAATTCAGCCAGGCTCTAGCAGGACTCAGGATTGTACGGTCCACCGAGCGGTAGCAGTTTGCCAAGACACTCCATTCAGCCTTTTCATCGGTAGTTTGAGGTCCCCAATAAAAGACAGGCCCGTCCTACGGTGTACTTCCTAAAGCACTACAGTCAGAGGGTAGATATTTCTGATCCTGTGTGATATGTTTATTGTAAATCTGGGGCCGAATTATCAAAATGTGTTTGATGTGAGTGGTACGGGGTGATTTGCTAGAAATATAACTTAAAGTAGTGAGTATGAAGCCGTCTTTACTCTGTGTGGCTTGCTAAGTCCGGTCATTGCCATTAAAAACGTTTTAAAAGCGCACCCATCCTGCTGATGTAAAGCTGAAGGCATTATCTCGGTCCAGTCAGTTCTAGCAAACAATTTGAGGTGGGGCTTGTGTATGTCAACTGTTTCCCTTTTCATTTTCAACTTATGTGGCAAAAAAAGTCCAGTTTGGAATTTATAACACTAAGAGGTCTAACTTGAGCACACGTGAGACCCATTGCATTGCAAATACTTGATAGTGCCTGTAGCCTTACAGATCAACACATCTTGTCTTGCCCACTCTAGTGAACAATACCAGTGCATTCATACGTTTACCATTAGCAATGAGATGACTCAACATGTTTACCCAACTTTTATTCAACCCAACTAGCCCGCCCACCAACGAAACTAGCATTGACATAGAACCATTCCCTCCTAGCTCAACCCTCGCACTCGAACCGCGAGAAACTTTGCGAATACGAATGGGGCAGAACATATCAGGCACACATTCAACCACACAATAGTGGGGGAGCATATAAATAATTTAAGCTAAATGGCCGTCATCCAGCACAGCCACATTGTATATCTTAAAGGCTCACACTGAACTATTTATATTAAAGCAATGGCATTACTGTTCATTATCATGAACTCATTGGGACATCATTCTCAACGGTCTAGTTTCCCTATCTTCGATCAGTTTACTGCTTGCTTTTGACATTATAAACTAAGTCAAATACAATTTTAACATAATAACTGATAAAATTTTCAGCAGGGCACGGATATTTCAATTAAATTTCGTCTGTGACGCACAGACAGTAATAAAGCATGCATGAAGACATTAAGATGAAGATTTACAAGAAACTGGAGCATCAGCACTGATGCGTCAGTTTTCTTGCTTCGCCCCCCACCTAACTACACCATGGTTGCTTTGTGTTTAGAATACGGCGCACCATGGTGCACGGTAGGCCAATAGCATCAACATTTTTGATGCTACTGTGGCTCTTTGCTGCACTAAAATCAAAAATGTTGACGCTGGTGCAGCAAAGTGCAGGGAGGCTCATTGATTTCAATAGGTGCATCATTTTAGGACTAAAAATGATGGGAAAAATGGGACAGTGAAATCTTGCAGATTTCACTACGCAATTTTATCGGGCCTCCCTGCGTCGGAAACCCCCTTTGCATACCTTATGCCTCGGGCAGGCCTAATGTGGGTCAATGCATGCATTGCACCACTTTGTAAATATGGTGCGGAAAAACTGCCCTCCTAACACTACATTAGCGTAAAACAAATACGTGAATGTGGTGCAACGAGGCGCTAGGGGCTTGTAATTGTGCCCCAATATCCTTTTCATATAAAGTTGAATAACGGCCATGTCCCACTTCACTGTTCTTGTTCATTGCACCTCATATTGCATGCGTTTTCAGGGCCTACATTGTCTATTGTGGATCTGAATATATTCTTGGTTTACCATCAAAAGCAAATAGGAGTCAGGCTGGGTAAACCATGAAGTAGTCAATGTCTATCAATTAAAGTTTTTTTTCTTGACTGGCGGCAACAGTTTGCTCACCTCCTGCATTTATACTGTAAAGGACGGATATACTGATATTGGAACACGAAAGTGCTACAAATCTTGGGCCAGATATATCAAGCTCCCGGTTTGCATTCAAGAAATCGCTATTTAAGAAATGCAAAATGGAATGTATGAAAATTGCGAGTCAGTAATAGCAATTTCTTAAAATTTGCAATCGTTATTACCGAATCGCAATTAGGGAATGGGACTCCATTCATTCCTTTGGGCCTGTAGGCCCATAGGTGCAAATGGTTTTGCATTACGTAATTTGTGAATTTCCAAATTAGGTAATGCAAACCCCAGGGTGATGGGGGCCTAAGGCCCTCTTTGATGCACCCCAAAAAAATATTTGCGGACATGTGAAGCAAATTGCACATGCTTACCACCAAATTAGATTTGGTGGTAATTGAATTTCCTAAATGCCCAATTCGCATTTCGGAAATGCTTGATACAAGTGCTTTTGAAATCGCAAATAGGCATTCCCTATTTGCAATTTCGAGAATCGCAATTGGCAATTCTCTAAATGGAGCCGCAATTTCAGGGAATCGCTATTTTAATGATTCTTTGAAATTGCATTGCGAATGCCTTTCATAAATCATGAAAGGCATTTTTGCATTCACAAACAGTCAAATTTTGTGATCCGCACCGTTTGCAAATGCAAAATTGTTTGATACATCTGGCCCCTTGTTTCTTGTGGGTTCCCTCTAGTGCTGTATATTAGTCCCTGTAAATTGAGCAGTCTTGCAGTGACTGGACAGGGACAAGCCCCCGGGATCAGTCTCAAAGTCAACGAGTGGTTTGTCCTTTCCATAACAAACACCTCTGGAAAAAATAACATTTCAGAGGGAATCCACTAGCAGTGAATCAACAATTTTCTCTATATTTCCTGTACTGGACGTTTCAGGTACCCTCCCCCGATCCCCCCCACACACAGACAAATCTCATGTGGTTGCACCTACAGCGTGCCTTTAAGTCTACATTTTTGGCAGAGATTGCATCCATTTGTTTTGTGATTCACGACAGAGTATTCATTTTGCAAGTAGTGTTGTCTTCCCATTGGAAACCCAGTGCTCTACCATGTCCAGCATATTTGTCCAGGGGCTCAGACAGGACCAGCTTTAGCACTGGTGGCACCCAGTGGGGCAATCATATTTGGAGTCCTCCCCCTCTGTTTCCCTCACTACCACCAGGCAAATGTGTCCCTCAACTCTCCGCTGCCCATTTCTCACAAACATTTCATTTGCTTTAAAGCACTGGCAAAAGATGGATTTACCAGCAAGAATATATATCTATCCAAATTCTTTTTAGCAACATTAGGAATAGAGAATCAAAGACTGGGGGGAAACATAATGTCCTAACATATTTTATGCAATTTGCATGAAGCTCTTTGATGACAATTCGTAATAGTCACTGCTCTATATTAGAGTTGTATCTTATTAACTATGGCAACAAAAGAACATCTGTGTCAAAAGCAGCAATTCCCTCAGCTATGCACATAAAATACAGATCTTTTATCTGCATGGCCAGGGCAGCACCCAGTGCAACCACACCAGTCGCACTGCCCAAGGCCGACCCTGGGCTCAGTCATAGGATTCATACTGCAAAACAGCATATTTATCTTTCTTGCTGAAATCTGAAGGCTAAATTTCATCCCATGTAATATTCTGCGTATATCTTCCTCATTGGTATCGCCAGTCGAGGCATCCAGCGATCAACTTGTCAGGTGCACTCACAGTTCAAAGAAATACCCCATAGTCTTCCCTCCTCCACCCCTCCATTACTCCAATCAATCCAACTAAAAAACTCACATAACCGCGGCCCAGCTGAACTCATAATAATACTAAAACTGCACTCATATTTCCCTATACAGGGAGTGCAGAATTATTAGGCAAGTTGTATTTTTGAGGATTAATTTTATTATTGAACAACAACCATGTTCTCAATGAACCCAAAAAACTCATTAATATCAAAACTGAATATTTTTGGAAGTAGTTTTTAGTTTGTTTTTAGCTTTAGCTATGTTAGGGGGATATCTGTGTGTGCAGGTGACTATCACTGTGCATAATTATTAGGCAACTTAACAAAAAAATATATATACCCATTTCAATTATTTATCATTACCAGTGAAACCAATATAACATCTCAACATTCACAAATATACATTTCTGACATTCAAAAACAAAACAAAAACAAATCAGTGACCAATATAGCCACATTTCTTTGCAAGGACACTCAAAAGCCTGCCATCCATGGATTCTGTCAGTGTTTTGATCTGTTCACCATCAACATTGCGTGCAGCAGCAACCACAGCCTCCCAGACACTGTTCAGAGAGGTGTACTGTTTTCTCTCCTTGTAAATCTCACATTTGATGATGGACCACAGGTTCTCAATGGGGTTCAGATCAGGTGAACAAGGAGGCCATGTCATTAGATTTCCTTCTTTTATACCCTTTCTTGCCAGCCACGCTGTGGAGTACTTGGACGCGTGTGATGGAGCATTGTCCTGCATGAAAATCATGTTTTTCTTGAAGGATGCAGACTTCTTCCTGTACCACTGCTTGAAGAAGGTGTCTTCCAGGAACTGGCAGTAGGACTGGGAGTTGAGCTTGACTCCATCCTCAACCCGAAAAGGCCCCACAAGCTCATCTTTGATGATACCAGCCCAAACCAGTACTCCACCTCCACCTTGCTGGCGTCTGAGTCGGACTGGAGCTCTCTGCCCTTTACCAATCCAGCCACGGGCCCATCCATCTGGCCCATCAAGACTCACTCTCATTTCATCAGTCCATAAAACCTTAGAAAAATCAGTCTTGAGATATTTCTTGGCCCAGTCTTGACGTTTCAGCTTGTGTGTCTTGTTCAGTGGTGGTCGTCTTTCAGCCTTTCTTACCTTGGCCATGTCTCTGAGTATTGCACACCTTGTGCTTTTGGGCACTCCAGTGATGTTGCAGCTCTGAAATATGGCCAAACTGGTGGCAAGTGGCATCGTGGCAGCTGCACGCTTGACTTTTCTCAGTTCATGGGCAGTTATTTTGCACCTTGGTTTTTCCACACGCTTCTTGCGACCCAGTTGACTATTTTGAATGAAACGCTTGATTGTTCGATGATCACGCTTCAGAAGCTTTGCAATTTTAAGAGTGCTGCATCCCTCTGCAAGATATCTCACTATTTTTGACTTTTCTGAGCCTGTCAAGTCCTTCTTTTGACCCATTTTGCCAAAGGAAAGGAAGTTGCCTAATAATTATGCACACCTGATATAGGGTGTTGATGTCATTAGACCACACCCCTTCTCATTACAGAGATGCACATCACCTAATATGCTTAATTGGTAGTAGGCTTTCGAGCCTATACAGCTTGGAGTAAGACAACATGCATAAAGAGGATGATGTGGTCAAAATACTCATTTGCCTAATAATTCTGCACTCCCTGTACTAATCCACCACTAATTCCTTTTGGGTTCCGGAGTAGCGAGCTACTCGCCGAAAAGCGCTTCGACGCCTCGTCAGGGTAGTAAGCGCTATGTAAATACTATTACAATAGTCTGTCTCCTCAGCTGCTTAAGTCATCCGATCATTTCCACTACTGTTTGCTGTAGGACTGCTTGTTTTTATAACTAACGCGCAGGATCGATCACAGACCCACAAAGCAATCATCAGCTATTTGTTTGTCCACCAAGTGAGCATGTGAGTTTCCAAACATCAGCAGTTGTGTAGACCGTGTGCATCTTATCGATCGTCATCTCCTTTCTCCCTTTTATGGGTCAGATAGTTATACAAGAGCGCCACTCTTACGTGCAGGCTGGTTGTTGTGTAGCAGGCACGCCAGACAACCCCTCACCTCGTTTGCTTATGTCGCTATGGAGAGCCACACCCGGGAAAGCAAGCCCTCTCGCGCCACGCTCCGCGAGGTCTACAGCCGTGGGCTTCACTCACCAATCCTACCCCACATCACCATATTTTTTAACATCTTTTATTACATTTTGAAATTGTAGTGTCAAAGTGCAGAATACCAAAAAATGCAAATGAGAGGCTATGTTTTGATCCATCCCCGCAATCCTTCGACCGCGTCATTATATGCAAAACTGAGTTCTAGTCGTGAATCATAGCCAAGAACCTATGTCGTTATCTAAAGACAAGGCGTGAGGATCTCTTGGTAATGGTGTTCCCTTCTATGGTCTGCTCTTCTTCCTCATATTTCCGTATATTTCTGGGGTCATCCTCTAGCCTCGTAAGCTGGATTCTCCCTGTTAATTCATCAGTCCAGTCCCCTTTTCCATGCAGCAAACGAGGGGTGAGCATCCGCATTCCACTGTCGTGTGATGTCCCTTTTTGCCACAGTTAGCGCAGACAGAGCAATGCCAATTTTCAGGGATCCATTTCGAGGTCAGTGGTGATGTGGAGGAGGATCAGTTGGAGGTCTTGTGGTATGGGCCGTCCCAGTACCTGACCCAAACTTTAGAGTGCCCTCTTACCGTAGGAGCGCTGCTTTGTTCATCCCCATGTGGTATGTAAGAAATCCCCTTCCTGCATTTTACATTGGAGGCGGAGGGAAGAGTCAACCACCCCATCCTCCAAAGCTTGTGTCTCGTAATATATGGTCTATTGGAATATTTTCCCTGAAGATGGCGAAGCTGTCTCATTAACACTGAGGGGCTGATTTAAGAGCCCCTTGCGCTCCTTGTGCCACATTAGCCACATTAGCATCATTTTTTGTTGCTAATTTGGTCCAACAAGGGCAAAATCTTAGCACCATATTGACAAGGTGGCTCAATGCATGCATTGTACCACTTTGTAACCCTTTGTGCTATATTCTGCCTGCCCCAGATATAATGTATGCATAGGGGGTATTCCCCCATTAGTTGGGGGGGGCAAATAAATTGCGCCAAGACATCGGAAAGATTTTTTGAGTAATTTTTTTCAGCACTTTTAATGCCTGCTAAGAGCAGGTGTTAAAAGGAAGCATGCCATTGTTTTCAATGGGCCTTAATGGGCTTTGCAGGATTAGCGTCAACATTTTTTATGCTAATCCTGCAAATCTCTGAACTAGCGTCAACAATGTTGTTGCTAGTTACATAACTACCGCCATGGTGCCCTTTATCTTAGATACGGTGCACACATGGTGGCGTTAGGGGGCAGTAAGGGATGCAAGGCTATCTTAAAGGGATTCTTAAATCAGGGCCTGAATGTCTCAAGGGTGTGCTAGCTTCTGCCCATTCTTTATCAGTAAAAGCGCCTAAATCCCGCTCCTGGGTGGTACACATCACCTTGAAGGAGTCCGGCATATGAGTATCAGTAAATGGTAGACATGGGTTATCTTGTGGTCTCCCCGATTCCCAAGGAGCAGTTTTGCCTCCAATGAGTAGTCCTTTCAACTCCTTGATGTATGGTGTTACAGCATGTCGTAATTGTAGGTATCGGTAAAGCTGGCTGTGGTGCAAGTTATAGTCACTCTGTGTGGTCTGATACATTTTAGGCGTTGTGCCCTCCATCAGATCTCTTATGGTGGAAATACCTATGATGTTTCCCTTGTGAAAGCCCTCTAGTGTCGCTACCTGATGTAAATTGGACCTTCCCATAGTGGTGTCTGTCCTGTTTGTTTCCTATTCCATCCAATTGCTCTTAAGGCAGTTAGCCAATTCTGGATCAACACGTGTCGCCGGAGGGAGCGATGATGATATGTTTGCTCTGTAAAGTAGGTGCCTTACTGTGGTATGAGTGCCCGTTTTGCAGAAGCACAGGCTGGGCCCCCGGAGTGTTGTACTACTAGTCGTTAAATACCTCTAACTAAGAGGCCCAGTAGTAGAACTCAGGGGCGGCTCAAATGCTAAGGCAGAGGAGCGTCGGCCCCACTTGTTTTTCCAAAAAGGAAAAATAAAATTATAATAACGTACATTACGTTATTATCATTTTATTTTTCCTTGTAGCGGGGCTTGACTGAAGGGAGGGGGCCGAGGAGGGATGTGTCCAGCCATACTGCCGGCCACAAAGACATGTGCACTTTACATGTACTCTACCCTGCTGTATAGTGCAGCTGGGTAGAGAACATGCCCAGGCTCCCATTCCCAGTCTAAGCGCCAAGCAGGCCACTCAGACCAATCACGACGTTGCTTTCAGCAGTGCTGTGATTGGCTGGGAGCCCGTGCAGCCGGAAAGAGGAAGAAGATGGAGGGTAGACCAACATGTCTCCCCTCGAAGGTAAGTGTTTTTGGTTTTATTTATTTGTTTTAAAGCCCCCAACCCCGTCCCTTTGTGCCCTGTCCTGCCCCCTCACCCCTTTTCAGAGGCATGCGCCACTAGTAGAACTCAATCAATCAATCAAAAAAATTTAGAGCGTGCTACTCACCCGTGAGGGTCTCAAGGCGCTGGGGTGGGGGAAATTAAGAAAGGAGGGGGAGGGGGCAGGGAGGGCACTGTTCGAACAGCCTCGTCTTGGGGCTCTTTCTGAAGAGCAGGAGGTCTTTGGTTTTGCGAAGGTTGGTGGGGAGGGAGTTCCAGGTTTTGGGAGCGAGGTAGGAGAAGGACCTGCCTCCTGTGGTGGTGTGGTGGATGCGGTGGACTGTGGCTAGGGCGAGGTCGGCTGATCGGAGATTGCGTGTTGGAGTGTGGAAGTTCACTCTTTCGTTGAGGTAGGTTGGGCCAGTGTTGTGGAGGGATTTGTGAGCGTGGATGAGGATCTTGAATGTGATTCTCTTGTCTATGGGGAGCCAGTGAAGGGATTTGAGGTGTGGTGAGATATGTTCGTGGCTGGGGAGGCCAAGGACGAGGCGTGCAGCTGTGCTTTCTTCATATAAAAATTGAAAGCATTTGCTGAGGACAATGCAGGGGAAGCCATAGGATTGTGGCAATGTGTATGGATAATTTTGCAGCTGATACAAGAAACAGGGAGTAAAACCGTTTTAAATGGCTGCTCATCCTGTTAGAGACATGGGAAATGTGTACCACTCCTTGAAGTTGTCTGGCAGTCTGTGTAACAACAGTTGGATATTCATCGCCCATGCTTTTTATGGCATTTGGAGTCAGACATACTCCCAAGTATTTGAAGTCTTGTAAGCCGACTGGTATGTCAGATGCCCAGCTTAAGTTCTGAGGGTGGAGAGGGACTAGGAAGATGGAGGATTTATTCAGATTAATGGAGAGGCCAGACATTTTAGATCTGGGCAATCAGGAACGCCCTCAGGCCTGAGCTTTCAGGGTCTGTCAGGAAAATCAGTACATTGTCTGCATATAGGGTGATTCTGTCTGAAAGCCCTGCTCCCCATTCGAATTCTGTTATTTATGCATCAATCCAGAGTCATTCAGCCACGGGCTCTATAGTGATGGCGACTAAAAGTGGGCTGAATAGGCACACTCGCTGTATGCCTCTCCCTGTAGGGAATGATTCGGATAACTCAGTACCTCTTACGACATGGGCTATCAGGTCAATGTACAGGAGTCAGATATTGGTGATAAGCTTAGACTCAACGTTTAGAAGATGGTGAAGAGTGAATATGTATGCTCAGCCACTGACTCAAAGGTTTTTTCTGTGTCTGCCGGCAATATTGCCACTGGCTGCTTCATTCTGTCCACTAAGGCTATGGCGTTACACGATTGTCTGATGCTGTGTCAAGTGGCTCATTTGGGCATATAACCTTGGTCTGTGTGGATCAGAGAGGAGATGAACTCAAGCAGATGGTCTGCCAGTGCCTTGGCAATGATCTTGACCTCTGTGTTTAAGAGGGAAATAGTGCTATAGGAGGGGCCCAAACCTTGGAACTCAATGGTTTGGGGATCACCACAGCCCTGTGTTGTTAACTGCTGTTTTCAGGACCTCACTTAAGGGGGCACCTACATTGCGTATGAACAATTTGAAGAATTCACTAGGAAATCCATTGCGGCCTGGCATTTTCCTTGTTTGTAGCGGGCCCAAGGTTGCCATGAGCTCTCCAGCCGAGAGATAATCTTCTAGTGACAGTCTCTTTGTTTCAGAAAGGGTCCGATGAGGTAAGTCTGATATGAAGCTGCTATCAGTGTCTCTGGCAGAGTGACACAACATGCCTATATATACCTGTGTACAGTACTGTTTGAAGTGCAGGTGATAGCTTTGTCACCAGCAATTTGTGATCCCTTTGGAACAACAAGGTACAAGATCGGTATATGATGTGCAAAATTAGTTCAACAATAATGAAGTTCCGGCTTTGTCTCCTGATTGGCAGATGCGTGATTGTGAGGCCAGTCGTACAGTTTTGGCCTCTTTGAGCAACAGTGTGCTACAGCCGCATTTGGGTGTGGGTGATATCCAAGTGCAACCTCGGCTCCGGGATGTCATATTGCGTTTTCAGAGTTCGGATCTGTATCTCCAGGTCACGTAGTGCCTGCCATTTTCTGTGCATTTTGCATATTCAGTAGCTAATGAGTTTAAATCATACGTTCTCCTGGACGGCTTCCCATAGGATGCTAGGGCAATCTACAGACTCCCGGTTGTGAGTGAAATAGGTATCTATCGCTTCCCAGACGTGTGAAGTGAGTTTGTTGTCACGAAGAGACCAAGCAGCTAGTCTTTAACGTAGATGTGCTCTGTATCCTCCAGTTCGCATGCAGATTGTTACTGGTTAGTGGTCAGAGAGTCAGTCCCCAGGTCAGAATTTGTGCACCTGTCTTTCTCTCTCTCTCTGTCTGCTTCCTGGGACGGGGAATATAGTCAAGGCGAGAAGGAGTGCTATGTGCTCCAGAATGGAAAGGGTAGGCTCTCCTCTGCTGATAGTACAGACGTCATACATCAGAGCTGCCCAGCACCTCCATGAATGGTTGCAATAGGAAGCGGTCTCCCCCTGCTCTATACCCTCTCCAAAGTCTGCCCAGAGTTCTATCCACCCTCTGTGCCAGTCTCTCCCCAGTATCAGGGGCCCCACCGGGAGCTGTCCCATAAGTTTTATGATGACCTCTTGAAAATATGTGGTTGGTTGGAGTTTGGGGCACAGACGTTTACCAGCATCAGTGGTTCCCTCTGCAGGAGGCCAGTAATAGCTACATATCTGCCCCAATGACCAGACCATGTCTTTTTAACTTCAAAGTGGAGCTAACTTTTCAGCAGTATGGCTACTCCTCTAGACCCCCTCATGATCCACAGTGAATTAAATGTTTGAACCCATACAAAACTAAGGGAACTTTATTCGCAAGCAAGTGGGTTTCCTGGAGAAATAGGATGTCATTATGCAACCGTTTAGTGGTTCAAAGAACTGCGGTCCTCTTGATTTTGTCTAGCAGATCGTTCACATTCCACGACACCAGACAGATCTCGTCTTCCAGGGCTGCACTATTGTTGCCAGTCATCTGAGAGGGAAGCAAATCTTTAGGAGGTCTGTGCGGGGTTGCCAACATGGAATAGCAATTGTGCCAATACCAAAAATGAAAAACAATAGGAAGAACATCTCTTGAACAATGAAGCATCTGTCATGAGATAGACCGATCAGCGACACAGACAAGGTATCAGTGCCATCATGCTCGAAATGGTTCCCAACCATACAGAACTCGTCCCAGTGCCTGCAGCACAGTATGAGGTCCCCAGTGTTGCAGCAATGGGGGATTTCAAGCACCAACAAGGGGCGAGCTACTCACTGTGTCAGCCCCATCCCACCTCATGTTTAAATTTAGAGCAGTGCATTTTTTGTGCCTTGTGTCCACTTCAGCCTGAATATAGCCATGACGATCCCGGGGTGAATACAGGCCTCTGTGCACGGTCCTAATGACAGTGTAGCGACCATCAGTTCTCTGTTGGTATCTTCAGGGAAAGGTCATCATTTGGGCCCCCTGTGCCCACACAGGTCCACATCTGCTCTGCTGTTGGCCCCTTGTGAGATTCCAGATGCTTCAGGCATTTAGCACCAGGATGATCGTGAGTAGTACCTGTTGTGCGCATTGGATCTGGACCACAATGGAGAGGTCTGCACCAGTTCCCTCGGAAAGAGGGGGAACTATCATTCATGGGGGCATTGTATGTGGTCGGGGATGAATACTTTCACCCATTAATTGGAACACTTTTTCAGGGGTGTGGAAGAAGAGGGTCTTGGCTTGGTGGATAACTAAGTTTGCTGTTGTATAGCAACATATATCAGATGCTCAGTTCATGCAGTCATATAGGATCACATCTCTGTCCAGGTAGTTCAATATTCAGGCAATCATGGGGATGGCCTCTGGGCTGGAGCCCTAAGGACTCGCTCAATGGTAAAGCAGGAAGAGGGAGCCTCCGCTGACAGAAGAGGGTGCTATCAGAGGTCCAAAAATGACTCAGGTGAAGACCCCCTCATAGCCCTTAGGAACCCCACAAAATGTATGTTGTTGCTGTGGGCTCTCTCCTCTGCATCTTCCATGTGTGCAGCTAGTTCCTAAGAGACTGAAGTAAGCCTCGAGATAGTCCATTGCACTTTCATCACTGCATCGTCGACACCTTGGACCCGGACCTTGGCCTCTGCTATTCTGTCTACAGCCTGGTGTAGATCTTGCTGATGAACATGACATCAGTGCCAGCTGCCTTTATCCTGGCCTCCACTGCATTGCATGATTGGATGAAGGCAGAAAGAATCGTATTGGGGTCGGAGGCCGTCACTGTCGGGCCCATCTTCAGCTCCAGGCACAGCGTGTGGCCATGTGTGTGAGTTTGTTCTGTGTGCCTTATTTATTTTGGTGAGGTCATTTATCTTTGGGCATGATGTTGGTTGTGAGACATTGGTTACCTGAGCTTTCAATGTCTAAGCATGTGAAGACCCGCCAGCCTTCAGGGAGTCTCCAGAGGTGGCATGAGCAGTCTGGTATGCCTCCCTATGTGGTATCAGAGCAAAATCTAGTCAGTGTTTACACACACAGGATGTCTCTGAGCTCCCCCAAAGTTTTCAAGAGAAAAAAGAGGGGTGGTGGAGGGCCCCCTCCAAGCGCAGGTGGTAACGGGGAGACCACCAGGAGTACTTTGATCCCTGGGAAAAATTATGGCAGTGTATTTCGTTCTCCTTCTAAGACCATTGTCAGGTGCCTGCCATGGGCCAAGCTGGTGAGTCCAGAAGCCCCACAGCACTATCTCTCAGGGGACTTTCTCTGCAATATGTTTCCCCCGTCCACTGCTGGCCCAGTGTGCGGCCACCTCTCCTGTGTGGAGAGTGCATGTGCAGCTGTGAATGCCACTCCCCAATGTCTGGCAGTCAGTCTTGCCCCACCAGCATCAGTCCTGAAAGCCTCAGGTCTTGGGCCTCTCTCTGTCAGTGGTGTGCAGCTGCCAGTGCTGAGATCTGTCCCCCGTGGGCGTCCGACCGTATATACGGGACGGTGACAGGTGTCAGAGGTATTAGTCGGTGGGACCATGCAATCTGCAGGGCAGGCATGCTGGCATGACCCCGTTTGCGTCCTCAGGCCACGGGCAAGCTTCAAGGCCACTTGTCCTCCTCACTGACCCAAGGGCCCTACAGAACGTCTTGATCTGGCCTCAGGGCAAGTGGTCTGGTCACCAGCAATAGCGTTTATGTGTCATTGGGCAGCACACAGAGTCAGGATTGCTCAGGGCAATGGACAGGCAGCGCAAAACTGATTTAGTCTGTGACTACCATCTTAGGCAGTCAGTCCACAGGACTCATTTCTCACTCCCACAAAGAGCAACAATCTGGGAGTGGGGGGATCATCCACCCACTCCACTGCTCCCAGAGCCTCACTTGCAAAAGAATGAGTGTTAGAGTCTGAAGCTCTGTTCAGAAGCCTGTTGCGTGGGGAGTGCAAAGGCTGCATAGCCGTTAAACCACCTCATGTTTCTTTAATTCACTACCAGACACTCCCTGTCCCTTTACCTCACTGTAGCAAGCTCCGGCTTTCTACCTTTGTGACTGGGTTTTGGGCTTTATGTTCCTCCCTTTTTCACTTTGTGTGTTTTTTCCTCTCATGTTGTCTGGAAAAGTCCAATCAGGAATAATAAGTGCTAGTCCCCAAAAAGAAGTGCCAGTGGCCCCCATTGGCAACCACCAGCTCAAAACACCCCCCAAAAATTGCCATCCAAATCTGTCCTGGAGAGACTATTCACCTTGCAGGATATTGTAGGATAGTGATGCTGGCCATGTAGCCACACTAGTGAGGAGGAACCATCTTCATGCTCAGCTAGCTCTGACCCTGATTTAATTCAATTCTTTAATTTTTCCAATTGAATAACGTATGAAGATAAAAATTCAAAATCGTGTTTCCTAGTTATTCCATCAGCTAGAGTTTTCCTTGATTACACATCAAACATGTATTTCATGGAACAAACTGCTTTATCAAGGTTATAGATACTGTATTAAATCACCCACAAATTCAATGTCCCTTGATAAAAGTGAAAATACGAAAAGCTAAAATAACACATGACGGACGGAATGCTGAACAATGCACACATTCACCTCCAGTACAAAGAGCTGGGTTTAATCCATCAGGTTTTTTTTCCAGAACCTGGGCTGGTAGTTTGGGCTGGTCTGTTCCCACTGGAAGCAGGGTCAAGACTGGTTTGCATATGGCTGGGTCCAAACTCAGGTGGCGTGGTGGGCAAAAAAAGATGTATTAAACACAAATCTCTGTGACTGGGGGTAAATGTTTGCATTGTTCAGCATTCCGTTCATCATCTGTTCTCTTTGCTTTTGTCACCCCAAATGGGAAGAATATGCCCAGATTGGGTCACGAGCTCATTGCACCACTGGATTCAAGCTAGCCTGACTGATAAGGAGAGATAACTCAAAACCAGTCCTAGGATGCTTGTTCCTAGTCCAGGGAGATCCTGCCCTGGCAGTTTGGATTGGACTGTTCTAATGGGGAGCAGGGTCAAGGCTGATTTTCATATTCCTGGGTCCAAAGTGGGGTGGGGTGGTGGTCAAAAAAACAATGGAATAAACCCAGATCTCTCTTCCCTCCACTCATCTAATGCAAAACTCCATACCCAAGATAAGGTTTACTGAATTTCAAGTGACAACAAACCTCATATTTTCTGTCTGTGCAACATAGTTCTGACTGAAGAACTCCTGTTCTGTCACAGGATAAACCTCATGTATACTGCAACATTTATACAGTCTTTAGGAAAGTTCAAATTAAATCTTCAGAATAGTTCAAAGTTTGTTTTCACAACACAGCTGCAGAACATTTCTCTACCTTCCCAATATCCATTACACAAACCAAAGGAAAAGCAATCTTCTTTGCTAGGAAAATCCTAGATCCATGTAGCACGATCCTCGACTCAACAGTATGGTATCAATAGTGCCTAGCAGATATAGCATTGGCCATAATTGAAGAAATACCCAGCTATATAAGATGGTGTTTGCTTTTTTAAACTACATGAGGATTCATGGTCTGCTAGTTACATCATTCTTACACTCAACATCTCAGGTCCTTGTCGGGGCACTGTTGCTTCCTGTTTTCTACACACACACTTCTCCAGACAGCATTTGCTGCCAGAAGCAGGTAGCAAGCGATCCCCACTTTTATAGGGTAAGTAGTGCCCATCACCATGGTTACATCTTATACTCAACATCTCAGATTGTCATGAGGGTACTGACGCATAGTTCATTCTGCACAGACACTAAGCCTCTCTCCTGACAATACTGACATTTTTGCGAGGACTGTCAGCCTTTCCTTTCCGAGATGGACTCAGCATGCACAGGTTTGTGGTAGCGCTCCCCTGTGTCCGTTTCCCACAACTCCTACCATGCGCTCTCACAGTCACAGAATGCAATGTTTCAAGGTACACAAAGCATTCTGCCCAAACACTTCTAAATATAAGTGAAAAATCCAGACTTTCATGATGCTGCATTTATTTGGAAAACATCTGGTAAATCCATCCAGTGTGCAACATTTCTTCAGACATGAATTGTGTATGTTTCATGTGTCAACAGTGTTTTACCCCACCTTCAATTATGTTAGACAAAACTTTCTCAAGTCTACATATACGAAAACTGAAGATTGTGTCTCATTTGGGTGTTTTGATGAGCCCGAAAGGGAATGGTGAAGTCCCAAGCACCTGATTAGAAAGCGGATGTCAGAGCTGATAACGTGTGTGCATGGTGATCCTTGGAGTTCTATAGAGAGGGTGGTTATGTTCATCACAGGAAAAACACGTGTGTTTGGGAGCTGATTGACCATCCTGGTGCTTCAATCCTGGTGCATTGGTTCATTAGAGTTTCTATACCCGAAGGGTGCTAATGTGGCCTTAGAAATATTTAGCTGCTGCACTAGGTTTAATCGTTTGATACCTTAAATTTCCTTGGTTATAAAATATTGTTGCGTTTGAAATATCCCCGACAAATTCTCTGTTTCTGCTTGTGTTTTTGAAGTACTGTGAAAGACAAATTTGCAGTTCATGTTCACTCTTTTTCTTAGGGGAAGAGGTGGAGTGTTGTAAGCGAGGTGGAGTGTTGCAAGCCGAGTGGACAGCTGATAAGTACCTTGGATGGAGGGTTGCGCCGAAGTCGAAGAGACGATTTGAAGGTGATGCGTCAGTTCCAATCTGCGCAGTCTAGGGAATGGGTCGTCGTTGAGTCCTGCAGTTGTCGAAGTGGTGTCTTCGAGGTGCAGCGTTGAACCCTTTGTGATGAAGAAGAAGCATCATCGGCGAGCCGTGCAGTCAGCGATGCAATGGCGATGCATCAGGGCTTGTGGTGATGCATCAATCCTGAGCCACGCAGTCAGAGATGCAAAGTCCTTGTCTTCAGATGCAGCGACGATGCATCAGCATCAAGTGAGGATGCAGAAGTTCTGATCGGTGCACCAACACTGATGCATCGATTTTTGTAGATGAAGTGCTGCAAAGCCCACTTCCCCAAGACTGGACTTGCACCTGTTGGCAGGGCAGGACTCACAGTTGGCAGAGTCCAGCAGCTGAAGCAGGATTGAAGGAAGTCTTTGATGGCACTGAGACTTCAGAACAGCAGGCAAGCCAGCAAGGTGTTGAAGTCACTTAGGTTCTTGGTGGATATAGACAGGCAAGTCCAGTCCTTCTCACTCCCAGGCAAGATGCACCAGGCCATCACAGCAAAGCAGTCCAGCAGAGCAGCAGTCCCTCCTGGCAGCATAGCAGTCCTTCTTCCTGGCAGAATGTTCTCAGATCCAGAAGTGTACTGATTTGGTGGTGTTTGCGGTCCAGTACTTATACCCAGTTGAGCCTTTGAAGCGGGGGAGAATCCAAAGAGAGGCCTTTGAAGTACACACGGTCTCTGCCCTTTCTTCCCTGGCTCCTGACACTCTACAGTGGCCTATGCAGCACTTTGCGTGGGGACAGGCAGAGCCCTTTTCAGGTGTAAGTGTCAGCCCCTCCCTCCCAATCTAGCTCAGAAGTGCCATTAGCCTGGTGATGGGACATCAAAATGTGAGTATCACACCCCAGCTCCCTCTGTGTGTGACTGTCTACAAGGAATGCACAAAGCCCAGCATGCGTATTCAGAGACAGACAGAGGCACAGAATGGTTAAAGTAAGAAAATGCCAACTTTCTAAAATAGAAATTTTCAGACTTACAAATCTCCCCATGATTTATATGGGGATTCACTAAATGAGCTCCCATGTAAATTAAATTTGGAAGTGATAGTACAGCAATTAGGAGACCGTGGACATGTGTTACCTACCTTTTATGGAAATGGGCATTCCTCTGGTATTGACCACATGATGTCTGTAAAATATCTAAACCTGATAATGTTTTTTTTTAATTGAAAGTACAGTGCATAGTGACAATGCTGTACTTAAAACTCTTTTTAGACCTCACCTATAACAAGCCAAAGGTGATGGATTGAGCATCCCCTATAAAGGCAGCGTTAGACTTGGCATCATTGGCATGGTCTCCCCTAACTTTTAGCATCTACTTCCCAGGTTGTTTCTGTGTGCGGGATTCTGTTTTTGCTGTTTTGCTTGCTCTGGACACTTTACCACGGCTGACCAGTGCTAAAGTGTAAGTGTTCCCTGTCTAAATTATATGTGTACATTGGCTTATCCATTATTGTCATATCTGATTTACTAGTAAGTCCCTAGTAAAGTGCACTAGAAGGGCCCAGGGCATGTAAATGAAATGCTACTAGTGGGCCTGCAGCACTGGCTGTGCCACCCACATTAGTAGTCCTGTAAACATGGCTCAGACCTGCCACTGCAGTATCTGTGAGGGCAGTTTTAAACTGCCAATTCAACTTGGCAAGTGTACCCACTTACCAGGCCTAAACCTTCCCTTTTTATACATGTAAGGCACCCCTAAGGTAGGCCCTGGGTAGCCTCATGGGCAGGGTGTAGTGTTTGTTAAAGGTGGGACATGTGCATATGTGTTTTACATGTCCTGACAGTGAAATACTGCCAAATTCGGTTTTCACTGATGCAAGGCCAATCACTCTCACAGGTTAACATGGGGGCTGCCTTTAAATATGATTAAAGTGCAGATTCCCTTTGGGGGCAAATGGACATGTGGAGTTTGGGGCTCTGAACTCACAATTTAAAAATACATCTTTTAGTGAAGTTGTTTTTTAGATTGTGTTTGAAAATGCCAAAACCATTCTTTGATTCTGCTTGTTTGTGGATTCCCTGTCTGGGTCAGTTTGACAGTTGGGCTGTTTGCACCTCTCCTCTAGACAGTGTAGGTGTGCCTGCATATCCTGATGGGCCATCTGGGCTGAGGGGAGGGGAGGAATTGTGACTTACACCTGAAGGGGCTGTGCCTAACCTCACACAATGCAGTCTCCAACCCCCTGGTGTGTGCCTGGAGTCTGGCCTGGGCAAGGCAGGATCTTAAAAAAAACAGAGACTTCTCTTTGAAGTAGGCCTACTTCAAAGGCAGAAAGGGGTATAAGAAGAGCACCCAAAACCCCTGAAAATCAGATTACTTCTAGAACCAAGAGGAACTTCTACCAAGGAGATGAGCTGGAAACTGGAGGAGGAGTACTGCCTCTTTGCATGTGACTGTGCTTTGCTGAGTTGGCCTGCAGTAGCTGCTGCTGCCTGAGAGAGGACAAAGACTGACTTTTTCTGTGACTTCCCACTGGTGAAGAATCTCCAAGGGCTTGAACTGAGCTTTCCTCCTGTTGTTGAAGTTTCAGGGACATCAAAGACTTCCCTCTGCCAGCACTTGGGCTTTCTGCTGAGAGTCCTGCCTGCCAAGTGGTGCCCTAACCTGTCTCTGGGCCTTTGAAAGGTGCAGTTGGTTGAAAAGGACCAAAATCCATGCAAAGACTACCATGTGTGGAAACTTTTGGTGCACCACCCGCCTCGCTGCTGAAAAATGATGCGCTGCTGGCCTCATGGATAACATCAACGCTCCACCTGCATCGCGGCTTGGAGATCAACGTAACGTGATGCAAGCCCCTATGCAGCATGGTTTCTGGACCCACCGTGCAACCGGATTTCAATGCAACATCGCTGGGTGCAGAAAATCAACGCAAGGCTTGCCTGCACCCAAGGTGCTCGTCCTGATCAACGTAATGCTCTCTTGCGGGAGAGAAGAAACGACCGGACAGACCAGAGAAGGAACGATGCACGTTCTCGCTTGCGGGTGAGACATCGACGCATTGCTGGCCTTTTTCAACACACACTTGCCTGTGCGGCTTTATTTTGATGCTACCATTGTACTTTTGTACGCTAACAATGTTCTCATTGTTTTCTAAAGGATTAAGACTCTTATTCATTTTAAATTCATATCTTAACTTGTAAATGTTGGATTTTTGTCATTTTGGTCTTGTTTTGTTTAGATAAATATTGCATATTTTTCTAAATATGTGTTGTGTCATTTTGTAGTGTTCTCACTGAGTTACTTTGTGTGTTGGTACAAATACTTTTCACATTGCTTCTGAAGTTAAGCCTGCCTGCTCTTGCCAAGCTACAGAGGGGTTGAGCGGTTAACTGAGGGTGATTCTCCTTTACGCTGACTAGAGTGGGGGTCCTTGCTTGGACATGGGGTAATGTGACTGCCACCAAAGATCGAATTTCTAACAGGCGGTGGGTAGAAATGGTATTAGCATGAAATGGGCCGGTGTTAATGAGCCAAAAATGCTAGCATCCATAGTCACAGACTGTAGGGATGTTTTTGTTATATATACAGAATGAGGGAGTGGACCATGAAATGTTGATGGAGGTACTTTCTAAAATAACTTCAGTAATTGCAGATAATCTGAAAATCCCAGCTAGAGATTAAGGGAAATTGAGGAAAGATAATGGGTTGTTTACCTCACACTGCACCAGAGCGAATCAGGCTTTAAGGAAGACACTGCAAGAAATTCCAGGATATAGGGGAAGGATTAAGGTTCTGATAAGGACCTATAAATTAGCACTGGCTAAAAAGGAAAAGGATCTCCAGGAGTAGGCATAGGCAGATCTGGTACGGGCTGCAGAAACTAGTAAGGATAATCTATTTTGGAAAACCACAAATTCTATCTTTCTGAAAGATAATTCTATGCCTACTACAGAGGTCTCAGCCCCATCAGATACATGTCTTATATATTTTGGAAGCATCTTTAATCCTAACAAGTTAGCTTTAGATACAACCCTGGGTGCCCTAACAGTAAATGATTGTGTGCCCATGGAGACAATAACTGTAGAGGAAGTGAGTACAGTCTTATAAAGGCAGCACTCTTGGGAAAGCACATGGACCCAGTATGGTCCCAGTGGACTCTTTCAAATCAAACACTTCCTTATGAGTTCCTATACAGATGGACATTTTTAGCGTGGCAGCGAAAGGGCATTACCAAAATCCTGAGTGAAAGTATGATTATTCCTATTTTCTTAAAGGGGAACAGAGTAAATGTTAGATGTTATGAACCAATATCACTTATGGACTCCTTTGTGAAAACAATGGGTAGAGCGATCCTTGGTAGGTTAGAAGCTTGGGCTGAGGAGAAATTTATACTGGCAGCGTCGCACTATCGGTTTAGGAAAGAAATCAGTGGAGCAGGGTATAAAATTTGCACCTTATTGTTAGCAAATATACAATGGCACGAGAGGGGAATATTCATCTATGTTTTGCGGATCTGTCCAGTGCTTTGGACCTTGTGAGCCATGCAGGTATTAATAATTGTTAAGGGGGCTCCAATAGGTATCATTTGCCCTCCCTCTCAGGTTTATTAACCCTTAACATCTTGTATATGTTTTGGGAAAACCGGGAATGCACAGAGGAATTTCGAGTTAAGCGTGGCATTAGGAAAGGATGTGTCCTTGCGCAGCTTTTTTTATTTTCATTATATATAAATGGGGTGGATGGTTTTTTGCAGAGTATAAATTTATACGTGCCTAGAGTTGGTTCCTGAGCCACCCCAATAATATTATACACAGCTGATAAAGTGCTTTTATCTAGGATGGCAAATGGTCTCCAGCAATTGATAAACCACTTTATAGCCTTTATGGCGGGCTGAGATCCTAAACTTAACCTAACTAAAAACTATACAATGGTATGTGGCAAATATAAAAAAAAAGGAAAGAATCATTTTGTTCAGGGTCAATACCTGGAAGAAGTAAAGGCTTTTAATCATCTAGGTGCATTGTTTTCTGAGAAGAGGGATTGGACATCACACCTGAAAACTGCCAAAATTTATAAGAGACACTGGAGCGGTGCTCCAGGATACAGCACCATGCAAAGGAACAAGGAGACACTTGATCATGTTCAGGTGCTGTATGTGCCTGGAATTGCACAGGACAGAGCCAGTAATGTGCAAACTGCACCTGAGCGCTAAAGTAATACAGATCCACATGCAGCACTCCTAATCCTCCTTGTTCAAAGAGGAGGCTCAATATCTCCCAAGCTATCCGAGGCTGCTTCCTCACCCTAGAGAGGGCCAACAAGTGTGACCGGAGCTGTTTTCTGACACATACCAGTAGTGACAATGGCAGATTGAGAAATAGATAAAGGAATATGGGGGGCACCACCATCTTAGCAATTGTCAGTCTGCTGGTGAGAGATAATGGGAGCCTCGCCCAGGCCTCCTCTCACTCCTCCAGCCAGGTCATCAGTTGGCCATAACTCACTTTCCACAGCTCATTTAAATACCATCTCAACCAAACACCCAGGTACCGCACTGCCTCCCTTGCCAACTGAAGCGGGAACTCTGATGGGAATACCTCCGTCGCATCTGCTTGTGGAAACAGTATCAACTTGGCTCAGTTTATTGTTTTGCCAATGATGCCTCTGATTAGTGGATTGAGGTTATCCTGCGGGTTCTTAACATATAGAGTAACATCATCCATCATCTACATATGTGGACACCAAGACCAGATAGAGTGTAAAGGTCAGGCCATGATGTGAATGACGCTGCCTGAGCCGAGCTGCAAGTGGCTCCATAGCTATGGCGAACAAAATGGATGACAAAGGGCACCCCTGTCTAATGCCTCACGATTCTGGGAAGGGGGGTAGCCAGCCAATTCACTCTCAACCAGGCAACCGGATGGGCATTGAGGAGGCCAAGCAGCTGGATGAACTGAGAGCTTATTCCAAGGCAGGACGATAGCTTGAAGCGGTATGGCCACTCACGTGGATCAAAAGCCTTAGTTGCGTCTAGAAAAATCACTGCCGCCTTCAGTGATGGGTCAATAGTATGCAAAAGCATGAAAAAAGTATGCTTGGCACAAAACCTGATTGATCAGGTTGGGTAATTAGTGGCAAGAGTAGGAACAGCCTCAAGGCTATCAATTCATCAGAATTTTATTATCCATGTTATCATGGAAAGAGGTCTGTATGACTCACTTCGTTGTGGATCCTTATCTGGCTTCAGTATTGTGACAATCAATGCTTTCAGCAGGGAGGGGAGGAGAACTCCTCATGATAGTACACAAAGAGAGAGTATAAGGGAGTAAGAAAAGACACCCATCGTACTCGACTCCCCAAACACAATACTAAGTCACAAAAGAGAGTACGGGGTTTTTTGGAAATACAAATGGATTGGAAGTGTGCTAATTGCGTCACCATACCAGTCCTAAATCTCAACTAAAGATACAACGAGGGGTGGTTTAAGGTCTGTGGAGGGGGATTTCCTTTACGGACTAGGTGGTCTCACACACTATATAGTGTCATGCTTCATCATATGACCACCTAGCCCCACCCAGGTAGGGCAATACCACCTGGGCGGACTCAACCTCACTGTTAAAGGAACAGGAGGGAGTGCGTAAATTAGTTAGATTTCTGGAAAATAGGGATCCAGCTATGCTATAGGAATAAAAACACCTACTCAGATACCAGGGTGAGTTTTAATAGAAGGTTCTGTATGGTGTGATTAAAAGAAATGGGAGACCAGTGTGAGAACAATGACTCGCAAGGTCACCTATCTAGCCGACATGTTTCTGCCCTTGTGATTGAGCTATGGAGGGTCTCTGGGCATTCATCAGGGCGTTGGATCCCTGTTGCGGATGCTAATAGCGCGCTGCAGTTTAATTCGCAATAGGAAAAAACGTGGGAAGGGAAGGAAGGGCCTACCTTAGCCAAGGGAATACCTGGGGAGGACCCTAACAATAGAGGCTACTAGCCTCTGGTATCCTGGAGAGGGAGCGTCCCGCTTGGTCCTGACAGAGAGGTCGGTATAGGCGCACAGCGAGCGCCCCCCTTTGATGCAAGTCTGACTATAAGGGGACGCTCCATCTCCAGGATACCAGAGGCTAGTAGCCTCTATTGTTAGGGTCCTCCCCAGGTATTCCCTTGGCTAAGGTAGGCCCTTCCTTCCCTTCCCACGTTTTTTCCTATTGCGAATTAAACTGCAGCGCGCTATTAGCATCCGCAACAGGGATCCAACGCCCTGATGAATGCCCAGAGACCCTCCATAGCTCAATCACAAGGGCAGAAACATGTCGGCTAGATAGGTGACCTTGCGAGTCATTGTTCTCACACTGGTCTCCCATTTCTTTTAATCACACCACACAGAACCTTCTATTAAAACTCACCCTGGTATCTGAGTAGGTGTTTTTATTCCCATAGCATAGCTGGATCCCTATTTTCCAGAAATCTAACTAATTTACGCACTCCCTCCTGTTCCTTTAACAGCGAGGTTGAGTCCGCCCAGGTGGTATTGCCCTACCTGGGTGGGGCTAGGTGGTCATATGATGAAGCATGACACTATATAGTGTGTGAGACCACCTAGTCCGTAAAGGAAATCCCCCTCCACAGACCTTAAACCACCCCTCGTTGTATCTTTAGTTGAGATTTAGGACTGGTATGGTGACGCAATTAGCACACTTCCAATCCATTTGTATTTCCAAAGAACCCCGTACTCTCTTTTGTGACTTAGGAGAACTCCTCATACATGGCAAGGAGATGTGGAGCAAGGATCTAAGCAAACTATTTATAAAAAGTGCAAGTGGGGTCATCCAAGTCAGGGGCCTTGTCTCCAGACATCGTACTTATGAACTGAATCACCTCCTCCACCATGAAAGTCTCATCTACGATTGACTGTGTCCCTCCTGAAGCCAGAGTAGTTGCACATAATCAAAGTTGGAAACAAGGTTGGGTGGTATTCCAGCCTGTTTAGATGTATATAACATGGAGTAAAAATTTGTCATCCCTCTCCGTATGGCCTCAAAGCCAATATGCGTGCAGAGGCTGTCATCATGCAATTGAATAATGCAGTTGCTCCCCCATTGTTTACGTAGTAAGTTGGCTTGTGTCCTTCACGGCCTCTCTCCCTCAACACAGCATGGCCTTCATCCCTAAATAATTAGTTTCTCTCTGCACCAACTCTTCAAATTCAGTAAGTTTGCCTTGGTTGGCCAGCAGGGTGAAAGCACTATAGTCCACAAAATACTGCAGTCCCAGTGCACGGATCTCTTACTTGGGGTGTCGGCGGTACCCGTGCATCACTCGCAGTATGCCTGCCTGCTTCGCAGTGCACATCCCTTAGATGATAGCCTTGAAAGGTTCCCACATGGTAGATTGAGAGGACACTGTGCCAGCATTGAACTCAAAATACTCCTCAATAACAGTTCAGACCTCGTCCCTGACCATTTGGTTGCACAGTACCCCAGCCAGAAGTTGCACATGAAAGCATGTGTTTTATAGTCGGGGTGGGGTCATTTCTAGCAGCACCGGCACATGATCAGATAGCATATGCATCAGGTGGGCAACGTGGGTTGTCCATGCATCAATATCACGCAAGGCTAACCAGAGATCTATTTTTCACCATTTTGTGTGTATAGTGGCCATACACGTGCCCTCAGCACTCTCTCCATGTCTGGAACACCAACGATCAATAAGGTCATTATCCACCATGGTAAGTCGCGACTGTGCAGCAGCGATCATGTGAGGGTGTCTAGAATCACTGGATCTGTCTGCCACCGGGTCCAATACCACATTAAAGTCGCCCCCCCCACAAAAGCACCCCAGGCCCAAGCATGCTCACTAGCCTACAAACCTCTGCAAAGAAACGGGGACCGTCTACATTAGGACAATATATGGCGAGGAGCCTGAGCGGGTGGCCCTGTACTGGATAGCAAAACATATTGCCCCTATTGGACATGGAGCCAAGGCAACCCCTTATAGATTAATATGGCCACCCCATGCGCATAGAGAGAATAGTATGCAATACGCCGTACGCTCACCCACCCTGCCCACAAGTATGCCCGTGTTCCCTCCGTTTGGTGAAATTCCTGGAGAATGCAAATGTCTGCACTGTGTCTCTGTAGATATGTTAAGTCCTGTCTCACCTTGCGCCTATCATTGTGCCCCATACATTTCATGTTAAATATTAAAGTGAGAGCGTTTGAAGTGACAGATAAGTATGCTATCGTCAGTAGCACATGCGGGGAAGCCATGCATGAGAACCTGCATCCGCAAGCTGAAGGGCATTGTACGGTAAACGGCAACGGTAACATATTCAAACCAGATGCTGTCAGCGTCAATGAAACCCCAACTGGCCACCAACTTTGGCTCCCCAATTAGGCCAATCTCACGAACACACTCAAAACATTTCCCTGTTTTAGAGAAAGATAATGTTAACTAGGGAATCATCCCAAGGGGGCGCACGAGGGGGTTCAGCACGCACACCAGCCACTGGGTAGCTGGGTGGCCGGAGGGGTATACTGGTAAAGTGTCCAGAACCTGCCAAGCAGGGCACCAGCATGCAAAGATTAAGCAAGAGTGCAGTGCTGCAGCCCACAGTTTGATTGTGATGGTGGGGTGTTGTGGCCAGTAGGGGTCTGTGGGGGGGCTGCTGCTTCAGACCATTAGGCTACACATTACCATCTGCCCCTCACAGGGTCATGGGCACTCTGTCATTTTCTCTCAGATGTCCCAATTCTTCAGCCCGAGGTGCAGGCAGGGATCTCGAAGGGTTCAATGGGATACATTTGACAACTTTTGCAGAAGCCTTTGAGTCTGTTAAGTAGTGAGTCTTTCCAGAATAGTAGATTCGCAACTTGGCTGGTTAGAGTAAGGAGTACTTAACCTCAGTTTTTTTGAGCAAGCGATTGACCGGTAAGAAATCCTTCCTGGTGGCCTGCACAACATATGTGAAGTCCGGCAAGATGGATACCACATTGCACTGGTGATTGAGTGTCTGTTGATCTCTTGCCAGTCTTAGCACTGTGTCTCTGTCTCGATATTTCAATAGTCTGGCAATTATCAGGCGGGCTGGTGTCCCTGAGAGGGGTCACTGGCCAAGTGCTTTGTGGGTGGGTTAAAAAATTAACATGGTAAAAAGTGCGTTCCCAATCAGCGTTCGGATCATTGTCTCCACATACTCTTCCATACGCCCCATTGGCTCAGGGATACCCATTATTTGCAAGTTGTTCCTTCGTGATCGTGCTCCCAAAACATCATTCTTGTTCCAAATAATCTCTAAGATACATTCCATCCTAAACAGATTCTCGCTGGTTACGGAGTTCCCATCCTCCATCTCTGACATACAGTGTCTAGTTGTCATATTCACTCGTCATGCCAATCAACCCGTTCCTTCAAGTGATCAAATCTGTGTCAGCAGGTCAATTTTGGTATCGATGGAGGTTAAACTATGTTTAAGATCCAGAAACGTATTGCAGATGTCTGGCTCCTGAGTTGTATTCTCACAAGCACCCTGATGTGGCTGCTGGTCATCTGTGGAGGGGTTAATCATGCGCATCTGCCAGCGTTGATCAAATTATATCTTTGGTTGTCGAGCATCATTTGTCCCCCTCTTTCAGTAGTGGTAGGTCCTAGTCACCCTGGCACTGCAGAGTCAATGCGCTCCATAGATCACAGTCATTGATCGGGATAGCGGTAAGGTCCTGCCTCATCCCCTAGGAAGCATGGAGGGGGACACGAGAAGACCTAACTCAGCCTGGCAGAAACGGCAGTTAAATGAGGGAGCTGATCTGGAAGTCAATCATGATGCACCTTCAAGCCAGCGGTGGCTGCCCTACGGTACAGCCCTGGTCCAGCTAATTGGGGTCCAGCCTGGTTGCCCCAGCTGAGCCAGGGCAAGGGCCCAAGGGTGTCCTCCAGGCCTGGCCACACCACAGGAATGCTCCTCCAAGGAACATGAGCAGGTCAGAGTGAGTCCAGATGTCACGCAGACCACGGTCTGGGCCAAACTGCACCAAGAAAGGGCCTCTCCGGGGGCCACAAGTCCTTCTAATTGTACTGTGGGCATATTGCCAGCAGTGGGGGGCCCAAAGTTAGATGAACCAGGCAGTTCCCCAGACACACACCACAGTCCTGACAGCACAACACGGGTCGATTCAGCTCTCACCGCTGCTGACTGTGGGATGCATATTACTGGTCTCCAATCGCCTGGGCACCGGCCAGCAAGGCCCTGGCAGATGCAGTCACATGGGCCATCTGCCAACAGGCAGCCTGCTTTTATGTGCCTCATGGCCCAGGACGTCAACCTCACTCCTCACTGCGGCCTGCAGCATCCTAGGCGACATCCACGCCACAAGCGCCACAGGCAAGGATGGGTATTACTCACCCCTGCCTCCCAGTGGCACTGTGGGTCCTCCCACTCCAGCCAGTAGCTCCAGCCCACTCAGCCCCTCCTCCTTGAGGTATGCATGGAGTGGAGGAGGTCACCATTACCAATTAGCCCTCAACAGGCCGTGGTCATCTTGGCGCCGCTCCGAAGAGGCCAGTGTTTCATTCCTGGGTTCACTGCTGCACCTCCTACCTCGGGAGCCACGTATCATGCTTGCTTCAATCTGCCAGGCCCAGTGCAGGCCACAGACAGTCCAGCCTGAGTGCCCACCTCTCGCTTCTGTTTAACCCTCAAAAAAAGGGTTATACTGATTGCAGCAGTTTGGGAAACATATGGGCACCACTGTGCAAGTCACAGTATTGTACAGGATAATTGAAGGATTACCCTTTATGCTGGCAGATCCTCACTAGGTGGTGGCCATCTTGTGGCTTGACTCTCTGGAGCCCCTAACCATTCAAACCCTTATTGTCAAATGAGGCCATTTTAGTTCTGGGAATATCCAACAAAAACTGGTCAGAGGAATACAAAGATAATTTCAGTGTATGTAGGTGGAATTTCGCTGTCGTAAGCACAGGCAAAGCCTAAGGAATAAATTAATTCATATTTAAAAAAAAATATTTTTATTGCATTTTTTAAACATAACATCGTAATCTCAGATCTGCTTGACAGTGTTTCTTATATCGCTGATAATATAGGGTAAGCAATTGATGGCCTTCCCCAACTATTCGGCAATGCATGTCATTTATTCCCCATCCTATGTTCTCTTTGTAGTGACTTAAGGTGTAGGGCGAGATACACATCTGTACATGGTTTCTTAGTAGCTTGCAATACAACATAAACTATGACCTGAACTAAGCATCTCTGGGGAGCCCCTCATATTAAGCACGTATGCCTGTGAGTAAGGGCATGCTATTAGCTTAATGGCACATTTAGTCGTATTCAGCTTCAGAAAGGGTGTTGGGCAGACTATCCTTAGCGTCTTGTTCTAGCCACTTTCCTTTCGAGATACTGTTTCTATTTTGTGCTGGGGGGTAATGCCTGTACTCTCCTGTTGGGCCTTGATCTGTCACCCCCCACTCACCACTTTGTCCACAGTTAAATTAATGCACATTTAACAAGAATTTAAAGACTGCTCTTTTTCTGACAGGTTGCCGGGGCAGGAGCTTGAAGATGGGAGTGATGTGATCCCTTCTACTGAATCCTATTATAAGTTTTATGTAGTCTAAGGAGCTCTGTATGAGAGCCATAGCCACAGTAATGATGGTCCAGGCAATATAAGAAAATTGTTCTTAGGCATTTTATTTACCAAATGCAGGATCTTGCCATTTTACAAATCTAAGTTTTTGGTGAGAATTCAATTTCAATGTGAATCCCACTGCACCCACACAGTATTAAGGATGCAGGCACAGAAGGAAAGAGGTTGTCAGGAGATGCAGTGACTGTGCACCACAAAGAGATGGGGCATGATCAGTGTGCCCCCAAGGGCACCCTGTGAAAAGGGAGAAAAGGGATCAATCACTGCATTTACATGGTGGAGATTGCTGCCCACTCTCTGAAGTGCAGATAGCTGTCACCTGCCTAGTGAAAGTCAAAGTGGAAGCTTCAAGCAGTCGATACATCTTTCAATAATGCACTGCCCCCAGAGCAACCACAAGTTCCCAGCTGCCCTGGAAAAGAGTTTTGATGATAAGAGGACACACTGTCCCACTGTGTACCAGGGGCATCCTGTTAAAAACGTGCTGTGGCACTGATGGAGGCAGTGCGCCCTTACCAAAATACAGCCCCTGCAGGTCATCAACCTTCCTGAAGTAGCATTCAAAGAAAGACAAAAGGCAGGTCAAGTCCTGCCTAGGAGTTTTCCTAACTCTAACAACAGAATCTGCTAACTCATACCCAGTCCCCTGCCTCCAACCAAATTGCAGTGCTCAGGAAGGTCTAATCAACAACCGTATGCTAAAAGGTCCCTCACAGAATTTCCAACTGTGTTTCCGTCATCCCACAATTCAGTATCTGGGCTCCTCGATTCCACTCCAGGACTATAGGAAATTCATGTCCACTATCTGTGGAACTTGTACTCCCAACTCTTTTTTGTGTCATGTCAAACCACGGACAATACAAAATGGATCCCACTGGCTCCAGCAACCACACTCTGAAAACTGCATGGGGTCAAACACACATAAACACACACACTGCATGAGTTTAGGAGTCACATGTAAGCAGTAGGGTCAGTAAGCACTGCACTCCCAGAACCACATAAAAGATCTGTTCAGTATTATACTTCCAATCCACAAAAAAGTATGCTGCCACAACTGTTTTTTGTCAACAACCCAGGACATTGCCAGTAGTTCCATGACAGGCTAGAGAGTGGGCTTGGTGAGTCTCTGTAGGTCACGGAACTGGTTCTTGACCTCAGAGTTATCATGGACAGCCCCAGGCCTCAGCCCGTATGCTAGATCATAATGTTAACTAGGCCAAATTGGAAGTCAAAGTGCCAATTTCATTTGATGTTGGGTTACCCAGGGCAGGGTTAAACTCCACTTTACTATGTAGGAACACTCCCACACCAACAGAGAGAATTCTTGGGAATGGGTCATAATGGTGTATGTTGGTCACACTTCCACAGAGAATGCATTCAAATGGTCTACGATGATTATTTGTTACATTTTGAGTAATGTTTCTCTCAAACATACATAAAGGCTGTCTGATCCCCTGAGACACTTAGAAATCAGGCAGGTTTGTTTAAAGATAATCCGCCTCATTACGAGTTTGTTGGTCCCACCGCAGGACTGCCAAACTCACCAGGAGGACTGCATCGCCATCGGGGTGGCATTCCCCCACCCTATTACAATGTTCCTGTCAGTCTGAATGGCGGGAACATTGCAATAGAGCGTTCCCTCCAGCCAGACCGGCAGGAACAGTACTACGAGATAGCACTCGACTCCCTTAAAGAAGCCGAGTGTTATCTTGCAGTACAGATGGGGCCGACCAGCACCCTAAGAATGTGCACTGTTTTCAATTGACATGGGCAGTGAAGGGGCCCCTCTGTTTCCCCCAGCACATCCTCACTGTCATGAAACCACAATGGAAAGGCTGGGGTGGAGGGGAGTTATAATCAGCAGGCAACGCTGTAATCTTAAGATCTAAAGCATGAGAGTCTGTTTGCTTCCCTTAATGTCAGTAACTTATTTTAGAACAAGAAGATGATTAGGGCATTGGGATTGTAAATGTTCTTCCTTGTCACCTATTGGTTAAGAGCAGGGTGACATTTTTGCGATCATAATCAAAGTAAGGCACGAAAAGGCTGAGATATTTCAATAATTTCATCTCGCTGAGAGCAATGTCAATGAGTACTTACCACGTTACTTATTATTAAGAATGATTGCTGCAGAAACTCTAAACTGATGGGCAAGTGGAACAGTTTTGGATCAGTAGGTTAAGAGGATAAAAAAACGAGGTGGACATGGCTACCACCAGTACTGGCTAATAAAGACAAGCTGCCAGTGAGGAGTTGACTGGCAAGTGAGACAATCCATCAGAAAGGTGCTAATGGAAACTGAGCACTATGAAACATGGCACCACTACTGCTGCGCCAAGACTAGTTGAACAGAGAAAATGCTGTATCCCTAATGTCCCCCAGAAAAAAACTGAAAAGGGCTTTAAACCCCTCCCACAGTCACCACTATGCAGAAACGAAACTTAAAAAAGACAAGCATTTGCAAAGCAATAGGTCTTGCATATTTCAAACAAATTAATTGTCATCTTTTGACAACAGCGTCCACGAGCAAAAACCAAAAAAAAAACATCAGTGGAAACTGAAAAAGGATGACAGCAAAGTAAAATAAATGTAGCTTTTAAAAATAAACCTTTGCGATTTTTGTTGTCCTGCTGGCCACGTTTTTGCGAGTCACAAGCCTTCTGTTTGAAGGGCACTGGATCACATCAGGAGCAGCGGAAGGGTACTAAGTATGCTGAAATCAATTAGTGCTTGATCCCTGCTCCACACAGACGAATGGAAATGATGCCAGACATCCCTAGACAAATTTTGAGGCTGTAAAGAGAGTGTCATGCAAACCAACAAATGGTGAGCGACAGGCGGGCTCCAAGCCCTTAATTGAGCACAACAGTGTCTTGCATGTGACACAGATGTGCTAGCGCATGCACTTGCATGCTTGACCCTAAAAAACAACATGAAGTACATGGGAAGCCCCTCATTTTATCCCAATAAAATCACCCCCAGAGCTTAACGAAGGAGCGACCTTCCGATCCAGGGTATGCATGTACTTTCTTACAAGGGAAGCAACTTTGATATGCAAAAATAAACTAATAGAAGTGTGGGTAACAGCCAGATGACGGATAAAAGTGATTTGTGATTTGCCCATGACCACAGGTTTTTAGTGAATAGGAAACCTATTAAAAGAACCGTGACACCCACTACTCCAAGGGAAGAGCAATCTGCATTCCTGAATCCTACAACGCTCTCACTTTTAAGTCAGCCTAAAGCAAAGTAAACGGCATGCTCCCTTGGAAGACAGCACCTGACATGTTACCTTGGACTTTTAATTTACAGCAAATTAGACCAATAAATGTGAGGTGGCCAGATAACAACATTTATTCTCAGTACAAAAAAAGAGTTTGTGGAAAGATATTTTAAACATGGGTTTACCATGCACAGGGACGAACTCGAGCTGGGGAGAGCAATGCAAATAAAGACAGCAAATTTAAATCCAGAAAACCTGAGTTACAAACCACAAGTCAATAGCAAGCGCCAGGCAGAATCAGTGCTTAACTTGTAGATAACAACGTGCCAGTGCCAAAAGCCCTCCTCTGAAGCACACAGCTGCTGTATTTAAATGTGCAAGCACGGAATACTGAGGCAGCGTAATCCTGAAGCTATCCCTGGCCTATTCAATCCATTTAAAGCCACTCCCTGCCCCTTCAGCCCACTCTTGCAGCTTTCTGCTTTCTCCCATCGTGACACTTTTTTGTTTTTGTCTTCCTCCACCTTTCCCAAATGTGTCTTTTGCTCACAGCAAATGCTTGGGGTGACGTGAAGAGCAAAAAAAACGATGGATTAAAACCAGATCTTTGTGACTGGTGGGGAGCGTTTGATTTCCTCTGCATTCCGTCCATCATCTGTTCTTTTTGCATTTGTCGCTCCAAGTGGGAAGGGTATGCCCAGACGTGGGTCCCGTGCTCATTGTGCCACTGGATTCAAGCTAGCCTAGCTGATGAAGGGTGATTCCCTGAAACCGGTCCTAGGATGCTTGTTTCCAGTCCAGGGAGGATGTGGCTTGGCAGTTCGGGCTGGACTGTTCCCATGAGGAACAGGGTCAAGACTGATTTGCATATGGCTGGGTCCAACCTGGGGTGGAGTGGTGAGCAAAAAAACAATGGATTAAACCCAGATCTTTGTGACTGGGGGTGAATGTTTGATTTGCTCTGCATTCCGTCCATCATCTGTTCTTTTTGCATGAGGCAAAAGACTAAGCGCCAGCCTTAAAAAACAAGTTGCGGTGCTCAGCACCGGAAACAACAAGCACAAATTAAGCACTGGGCAGAATTAATTTGCAGGTCAACTTTCTGAAACTCCACACAATGTCTTTCGCAAATCAGACAGCTGCTCTTTCTGGTAGGCTGCGATCTAAAAAAGGAAATTGAAAGGTTTATTGAAGGCTGTTTCACTGTTTCACTGAAGCAACACATGGTTGTGTCTTCACGAGCCATAATGTGTGGCATTGTCCCCTTATGTTGACGCACACATGCTCTGAAGCACTCAGGCAGGACACTACTACAAGTAATCTCTACAAACCAAAAAAAGCAGGCTACAGAAGCCAGTCCGTTTTTCAGAGTGAAACGTGGTAATGCCGCCTCTGGCACAGTGTTCCTCCCACTATTGGTGTGAGATGGAAACAGCAGAGGAACTGCTCCCAAAATAGAAACTCTGCATGTTAAAAAAAAACGCAATTATTGACTTGTGTTTTAATCCCCATTCTAGAAAAAACCTCAGACAGGCAGACTTAGGTGCGCTGATATCAGCTGGAAATGTTAATTCTGACACCAAAATCACTACACTTAAATCTGCCTACCCTGTAATCAGACATTTGGAGTCAGGCTTTGGGTTGAGAAGAGGTAATGAAACCGCTTTGGTGTATATTAGGGAGAGGTCGCTGAAAAAGGCTGAACATGATCAAGCTTCATTGCCGCTTTTGCTGGACTTGTCCACCACTTTAGACCATGATATCATGTTTGATCAGATAAGGATAACAATAGGGTCTCTGATACAGCAGTAGGTTCAATTTCATCCTTTTTTGGCACAAAGGTATACCCAGGGTATGAGAGATAGATTAATGCCTCAACTATTAATTTTCCATGTGTACAGACTAAAGGATCACCACTCTCCACAGAACAATGTAATGTTTATGCTAAAATGCTCCACAACGTTTTTAGTGGAAAGTGTGACATTTCACTTATGCACGATGAGAAAGATATTGGCTTAGTCAATAGTCTTTTAGTCAACACACTCTCGGGAGGAGGCACAATTTAAAGAAATCAGATGGGTACAAGAAATATACCAGGGGCATCTAGTAGTGCACACTGTTCTCTACGATCTGGAGTTGTTGTAAAATATAACAGTATGAAACTAACACAGCAATTAACATTATTGGTGTAGTACAAATGATCTGTTACAACAGAACAACTGCCTACCGTGAGAAAGATTTATCAAATGGACTTTCCATGCTGTGTCTATAGGGGAAATACATAAGAGTCCATATCCTGAGAGCATAATATAGTCTTAACTCATCTGGAGGGTGACTTACTGCTGACACACTTCAATTCAATTCACTGATGGAGTTAGCAAAATGGCTTACCACTACTATATATAATGTGTAAAAGGCACACACATTGCAACAAAAAGACATAAGCTGTCAGCAATCGCCTCTGAAAACAAACGTGAGAGTTTGTGAGCCTTTGCCTTTGGGAACGCAAGTGATGTGTGATGGGAGCACAATGTTCTGCTCCTAGCGAATCTTAACACTTTTGCCACCATTGATTGCGCCCTGGCAGAGTGGACTGTTGATAATCTGCTGAGGTGCATAACCCGAGGGCAACCATCAAACCAATATATCTTTAAATTACAGTGAAACCTATTTGGTTCCACAAAAATGACAGAATGATACTTTCAAACCATGATGGTTTATAATCAGGGTAATCAAACTACTTTTTCAATCAATTTCTCATTAGTCAAAATATCTTCAAATTCACTAATGTTAATCAGTCCAACAGAATATTAATGATGATCAAATGCAGCAGCAACCATTGAAACAGTTCTAAAAGCAAAACAGAAACAGTTTCAGTCCCATAAAGGGACTTCTCTAACCAAGATGTCTAAAAAGAGCTAGGGATATTCTAAGCAGAAAGTGTCATTCGTAAAGGTCTGGAGCTGAACCAAATGAAGGTTCAAAGCAAAAGAAGGCACATGCGCTCAAAAGTTGATCTCAGGAACATGAAAGACTCAAGTAAGAGAGGTCCACAGGCATCAAAGTCTCAAAACGGTCTCCTAACCTCTATTCTAAATACACACATTTAATACATTTTGTTTCACTCAAAATTTCTTCTCACTCAACCCCCTGATACAGGAACTAATCAAAATACGGAGTCTTCTTTCAGGAACCAAACTCCCTTTTTCCCAGTGTTGAACAAAGTAGTACACAACTGCATGACGTTGGATGCATCATCAGTCAAGACGACATGGACACTAGGCTTCTTCTCATCTCCAACCATGGTGTAATTCACAACTAACTTCGAATAAATTGTATCTGCTTTAACATTTACTAAGGACAAACAATGAACTACTATTCTAAATAGCACATGTTGCCTTGCTCCTGGAATGTAGAGAAAAATATGAAAGCAGAAAAGCAAGAAACATTTAATTTAACATGGAAAGACATTTGAAGACTACTCTCACCCAATTGCAATTTGTTATATTGGAATATACTGTGAAACTAATGACTATACTAGGCTATAGAAAGTGTTGTTTCTTTACAAACAAATAGCCACACATAAGAACATGGATTAACATATGGTTAGTCTAATTATAAAGTATTACATTCCGTGTCTCCAGTCTCCTCTCTGGTGGTTAGAATAGCCATCACACAAAATATTTAAACACCTTCTTTTCGGCATCAGAATCTATTTGTTGTCTGCTTCTGCTTAGGTTGGGATTTCTCCAACACTCTCAATTCTTCATTAATCCACCGCTGTTTATGCTCAAATCCCACTTGCTCCCTCTTCCTTTTTCTAACTTTGTTCTCTGTTGACTTCTTCCTGGCCTTCATCAATCTGAATCCCTTCACCATTGCAAACAAGCAAATAACAAAAATACCGATAATCAGAATGGATCTTAATATTGGACCTAGAAGCCCCCTGCCAATACTACTATGCCAACTACCTATGGCAGAAAATGTTTTCCAAATCACCAAGCAGCCATCTGTTTCTTCCAACTCTTTCAAATTCTTCAACACTCCTATGATATTCTTCACATACTTTGTTATCTCCTCACTATTATCTGGTATATAAGTGCAGCAATGTTGTTTGCGTAACATTTTGCACCACTGTTCTTCAGTAAAATGTCTAAGGCAAGCCAATTCTGTAATACCATTGCCCTAACGACTAGAAATTCTGTGTTAGTTCTAGAAAAATGCTAGCTCTGTCGGTAGAAAGCCTATTGACTAAAGGAGAACACTTTCTAATCTTCAGGTCATTCAAAGTGCACTTATAGAAGGAATCGTAGCGCTAAAGATGTCCCCCTTTACTTGTGAACCACTACTACACTTAACTTTCCCAGGAAGTTTAATTTCCTGACTGTTTAAATTATCCATGTGATAAACCTTGGGAAATACTAGTCCCAAATAGCAGCTCCCATACCAGCGTGCAGGAAGCTTGAAATAAGGATCTTTCCACAAATGTAATAAACACCAGGAATAACAGGGTAATCACCAGCAAATATATGTTCAAAAAAATCTAAAAGTTCTAATCTATTTGGATACTAACTCCATCCCATCAGTATCCCAGTGTTATTGATTCCTCTTTTCTACGTAAAACACAACTGTCCATCATTTTGCAAATGCAAACTACGTTTTGGCTGTATTACCATTTCCCTAAAATTCTCTTCTTTTTAACCCCAGACTTGCTCTGATTCTTCTCCTCCTTTCTCAACCTTTGCTTCAAGCTCTTCCCTTCATTCTTCTAAATCATCAACAAAATCTTTCTTAGCTTGACTCAATTTACAGGTGAGATTTTGTCTATGGGCTCGCGCACTGTCAAGTTTACCTAATGGTTTAAAGACGTGCTAAACAAAGCCCATGAACTGAGCATTTTTATGACAATTTGTGTGTTTGTACATGGGCATCTCTGACATGATCTCATTATAATTTGAGGAGTATTATTCAAAATGAACATTGATGAAATAGCAAACTAAGGAGTGTGCTACAAGAAACGTCACAGGCTAGGGTAATGTGGTGGTAGTTCGTACTTTAAGCCACAGATGTAGGCAAATGGGTACAGACATAGCAGTAGTTGGTCTTCATTAATCTAGAATGCTTATTTAAAACATTTCACATAAAATTCACTTCCATCTTTCTCTTCTATGGTCCCTTCTGGGTATGTTGCTCTGCTCTTCTTCTGCATTAAAATTGTTATTTAGAGTTTCACAGGTCTGATTTATAGTGGTTACTATTTTTTTATTCAACACAGGCACAGCACGTGTCCTGACTTGACATTGAGACATTTGGGCATGCTCTTTTTCCCCGTCTGCTCCTTCTGGGTGATGAGGAACTCGACTCTGCAAGTCAGTGGTTGTGGTCACCACCTCTTCACCAGCTTGTCTCACTCTTTGGGTGCGGGATGAATGCACCCAGTTAGGCAGACGCTACATTTCACCGCAATGTTGCTAGCCAGTATTATCTAAAATGGGCCAGGCCAATGGGGCCCCAGGCACAATTTTCCGACTTGTTTCTTCAGCAAGAACTCCGAAGGGCAGTTGCAGCATTGACTCGGTGAGAGACATAATGCACCATATCAGTCAAACCCTTGCAGCCTGCGAGACCTATATCACCTGAAACATTCACAAGCACAGCAGCAAGCACAGCAGCACGCACAGCAAGCAGTCTCTTGGGTCTCTCTATGAGGATCTCGTGGGGCTACAATCTTGTCCGCAGGTCAGGGGTGCTTAGGAGACACATCACCATTAGAGGCAATGTATCAAGCCACTTAAGAGATTGAGCCACACACACTTTGGCAAAACAGAATTAGGCATCCTGTTGATCTCTTCAGCAGTCCCTGATGTTTCAGGCAGTAGCTACAATGAAGACTGTGATCCACTTTCATGTCTACATACGGCATTTGAAGGCCATCATTATTGAAATGAGTTTCACAGTCTGACTCAAGAGAAACTGAAAATCCAAAGCGTGGAATCAATTCACACAGCACTCATTTGGCTACGGTGAGACTGTCATTTCTCTGAGTCGAGTATGCCCCCACCCAACTGGAGAACCTACACACCACAAGCAGAATGTTTTGAATCCCACTGCAGATTAGCATTTCAACAAAATCAAGCTGCATGTGATTAAAAAGACCTTCTGATCTCCCTTTACAACTCAGTGCCCCTGCTGTCCTTCTCCTAACATTTAACTGTTAAAAGGTTACACATGTGTGGCAAAGATTCACAGCCATCACACTGAAATGTGGGTTAAACCAGTTCTCTTAGACCAAATGCACCATGGAATCCCCCCCTATGTGTCTGGAACCATGGAAGAGTCTACCAATGAGGGTCAATAAGCTATCCAGCAGAAAAGGTCTTCTGTATACTGAAACCTAAATCTGATTCAGATTCTTCACACAACCTGCTCTGACCTATCCTTCCTGCTCACTTTCTGGTGCTTATTCCTGGAAATCTTAACCTCTTCCCACATATCAGCAATGATCAACAACAGATTCATGGCAGTCTCACTTTCTGACTCATTTGAATACTTTCCTTTGAAGACACAGAACCCAAGAGCATAATACTGAGCAACTTACTCGTTCTGCTCTTGAGGGCTGTGCACTTAATGACCACTAATTTATTTGCCATCTGCAAAGTATTGAGCAGTTGCATCACATAGTTCCCATTGCTTATAGGTGAACAAGATAATGTCATTAACCCTCTCTGTGACGATAACTGTCCAAAATCATTGTGTGCCACACATAATCTATACCGGCTATCGGTGTATATGGCAAGTCTCCACTAATCAAATACACAGAAAGCTTTAGTGAGGACAACCAATTCTGTCACCTAGGCAGTGGTTACATCACACACATAGGAGTCTTCCATTACACCCTTTGTGGTACAAACGGCATAAGTTGCTGTCAAATTCCCTTTTGTCTCTCAAGCACATGCTGTCCACAAATAGCACAAATCCAGGACCCTCAAGAGGGTCCTCTTTGATATCCAGTCTTGGTTTGGTACACAATTCAGTCACATCCAGGCAATCATGTTCAAACTCCTCACCATCAACTTGAGCTTCAGGTAACAGTGTGGCAAGGTGGAGACAGGAGCACCTCCACAGAGTAATGTTCTCGGCGGCAAGGATAACCTGTTTGTGATGGGTCAATCAACTGTTTGTCATGTTTTACATTCATTTCCAGGTTAACAAGATCTCCATAAAATGTGGGACCATGACTATAAGAGGAAATCCCATAACTATCCTTACACATTGTTGAATACTAACACCAACTGCAGCCATCCCCTTTAGGCAGCCCAGCAACAGTGTGGCTACTGAGTCAAAAGTGGCTGACAAGTAGGTCACAAGTCTCTTTGATTCACCATGGATCTCTGTGAGCATTAAGAGAGCCACCCTTCTCTCTCTCCCTGGAGCAGGTCCTGTGCCAGCTCCCCCTGATGCCCTCTGCCTGTGCCGGGGCTCTAACTTTTCGGTGTTGCACTGTCACCTGTGTCTTAGCCTCAGTTTTTCATGGTCACCGTTTTCCTATATTAGTTTTTCTATACTTCCATTCTGTGTTGGATAATCAGCATTTGTATTCTCTACTAGATAGCCCTGCCCAAACAGATCCTTCTTCCTGCTGATTTGGCCGCCAGCTGCCTCCCACCACCCAGCGCCTCTCCTCCCCCCAGGACCTTCTTAATGAAGGCTGCAGCACAGCCATGCCACCGGCGTGCCAAAAGCAGACTCGTCTGTACCTGTCCACGCATGGACCGTGGCAAGCACCAGGAACCTCTCGCTACCCACCGGTACACCGCCACTGACCCGCTGTCCCTTGCCTGCAGGAGTCAGAACAGCAACTGCTGCATTGCCACACTAAGATCCGCAGAAGGAACCTTCACCTGTCACCTCTGCAGTTTCACCTGAAATGTCAAAACCTCTGCGGCTTCCACACAGCTGACACCCGACCCCGAGATACAGGTCCTTTGCATGCTGCTGAACATCCGGTCCCTCTACAAACACACCACAAAAATCTGGGACATCATAACCACTCTTACCTGACGTGATGTTTATCACAGACACCTGGCTCACCTCCTCATTGATGCCTCACATCACCACTGCAATCCCACATGGCTACAAGATGATACACTGAGACCACCCCAACAAGCACAGGTGAGGCACTGCCATCATCCACAAGAACACCCTTGAATGCACTACCTCCAAAAACAAAAACTCATAAATCTTTGAACATCTCAACTTCCAGATCAAAACGGATGCAAAAGCAACCATCAGAGGAACTCTCACCTACATACCCCTGGGACCCCGCCCTGGCTTATGTAACACCATCTCCAATTTAATCGCCCCACTTGCAATCAACTCTAAACATCACATTTTCCTCAGAGACCTCAACTACTACCTCGATGACCCCAACATCACTAACTCTGCCAACTGCCTGGAAAGCATGAGCAATTGTGGCATCATGCAGCTGGTCACCAGCCCCACGCACAATGCAGGACACACCTTGGACCCCATATTCTCAGCCAGCGACAGAATCAAGTTCTCCCATGTAACCGAGTTAACCCGGACAGACAATAGCATCCTGGACTTCACCATCACAGGCTGCTAGGAACACCCCACAATACCCCCAACCCTCCTCACCAATGCTGGAGCAAAATCACAGAGACCCTCTGGACCTCTGCCCTCAAAAGCATCAGGCTGGACCCCACTAACATCCTCTAACTAGTTGTGCAGAATGTCTCCAGCTGGATCTCCACCTCCGCTGACGCTGTCATCCCCATCAGTAAGGCCATCACCAGCAGAATCAGCAAGCACATCAGATGGTTCACACCCAAGCTACGACCCCTCAAGCGCGAATGAAGTTGACTGAAAAGACATTTGCGCTCCAGCAGGATCCCCTCAGACCTCACCTTCTTAAAGTCAGTCCTCAGAAACTACCACCACTGCCTCAGGAAGGCCAAGAAGGACACCCTAACCAACCGTATTGAAGCAAGCATAAACCACACCAAGGAACTCTTCAGCATCATCAGAGAGGTCTCCTGCCCAGCTGCCACAGAAAACACAATCCACCCGTCCCAGCCCCTTTGCAACACTCTGGCAGAATACTTCAACAACAAGCTTTCAGACATCTTTAGTAATTTTGACCCACAGTCCACCAACCTCGACCACCAACTCACACCCACCAATGCTGACAACAGCTACCTGCTCACTCACTGGAAACAGCTTACCACTAGGACACCACCGCCATCATGAACTTGATCCACTCCGGAGCACCAACGGACCCATGCCCCAACCACATTTTCAACCTAGGAAGAAAAGTCATCAGCAGCACCCTCTCAAACACCTTCTACTCATCTATCACCACGGCCACCATCCCCAGTGCATAGAAACACTGTGAGGTCAAACCACTCCTGAAGAAACCCTCCGCTGACCCCAGCCAACTCAAGAATTACCGCCCCATCTCACAGCTCTCCTTCCTCTCCAGGTCCTGGAGAAAGCCATCAACTGTCGGCTCAATGAGTACCTGGAAGAAAACAACCTGCTTGATGCCTCACAATCCAGCTTCCAATCCAACCACAGCAGCAAAACCGCCCTGATCGCCGCAACCAACAATATCAGATGCCTCCTTGACCAAGGTGAGAATGCAGCCTTGATCCTTCTCGACCTCTCTGCAGCCTTCATCACCAGACTCCACCATATCAGCATCCAGGGTAATGTCCTCAAGTGGATCATTTCCTTCCTCACAGGGAGAACACAAAGGACACACCTGCCACCCTTCACCTCTTTACCCAAAAGCATAATCTGCATTATCCCCCAGGACTCCTCTTCCTGCTTCCACACCCTCCTCATGCTCTGTAAGGTTTTTCAATGGATTCCCCTAACTACCAGAAAAACAGTCACCCAAGTCCTCGTTCCCAGTCGTCTTGACTACGGCAACCCACACTATGCAGAAACCATCAAATACCTCCTCAAACTTCTCAGACTAATCAGAACACTACAGTCAGACTCACCCTCAACCTACCCAGATAAACCAGCATCGCTCCCCACCTCAGAACCCTCCACTGGCTTCCCTTCCAGAAGAGATGCCATTTCAAGTTGCTTACTCATGCCTACAAAGCCCTCCAAACATCGGACCTGTATTAACCACCTCTTGATGTGTCACCTACCCTTCAGGATTCTTTGCTCCCCCTCCCACACCCTTGCACACATCCCCTGTATCCGTTGGAGCCACATTAGAGGTCGTTCCTCCTCCTACCTCACCACCAAGTCCTGGAATGACTTCCATCTGCGGACCTCTCCTTCACTCACCAACTTCATGAAGCGGCTCAAGACCTGGCTCTTCAACTAAGGCCTGAGTTTTGCAATGCCTCCATATCTTCAGAGGTGCTGTGCTTGAAAGATACTGTCTGATTGAGTGATTGATTGATTGACTGAAGGATATAGAATGAAATCTTCACTGTAATCTGGCAATCATAGAGCCAGGGTGTGACAAAGACTTTCCAGCACCTTGATGAAGGCATTCATGCTTTCATTGTCCCAAAAAGCCGATCAGACACATCTTTGTGTGTCAGCTGCTGTAAGGGCTTTGCCACTAGGGAAAAAATGTGAATCCAGTGATGAGAATAGCCCACCATTCCTGGAAACATTCTAACTTCTCCCTGTGTGGTAGGAGGGTTTATATTCAGAAAAACAGATATTCTCGCTTGAGAAACCTTCTTTGCTCCTTTCTCAATGTGATGTCCTAGATACAGGAGTTCTTTCTGACAATATTACAATTTGCTCAGGGATACCTTAAGTCCATTCTCAGTCAAATGTTTAAATTGCACAATAATATGTTGTCTGCATGTTTCTCGAGTCATCAACACTACCGACAGACCATTGATACATTGAGCAAGGACTTAGTTACACTGTAACTTAAGGATCTCCAGGCTGCTTTTCAAGATCTGATTGAAGATAGAAGGGCTCTCTTTATAGCATTGTTGAACTTGGTATCATGCCACAATTCTATTTTGGAATGCAAAGAAAAAGTGTCTCTCTTTATGCAATGGAATGAAAAATAATGATTGATGTAAATCAATTACTGTCATCCACTCGGCTTCATAGTGTATCTAAAGCTGTATCACAGCAGGATTCTGTACCACTGAACAACATGGGAGAACAATATTGTTGATTTTTCTTACGTCTTGAATCGCTCGATACTCCTCATTCGGTCTCTGTCAGCTCATGATCGTGGAACTAAATGGACTACCCAAGATTCCTTTTTAAAATTTCTTGCTCTAATATAGGCTCAATCACTGGAGCTATTCCATAGACAATCTCTAGTGAGAGATTGTACTGGGGAATTCGGGAACACTCTGCATTCAGTTTGATTGTGATTCTCACTGTTTCTGCACAATTAATCAGACCAATATATATCCCAGACTTTGTGTTTCACAGAATCTTTCAGATCAGAGGACAAGTCATCTTTGGGCTGGATTACAGGAAATAGGGTGATGGCTTGGACCAAGTTAATAGAACCAACAATTCTGCTCAGATATGGAAGCCTCGATGATAAAGCCTGAAGGTCACTGGCCCTCTGGGTAGATGTAATAGCCACGAGAAAAGCCGTCTTAATGCTAAGAAATCTGAGGGGACAATTATGTAGAGACTCAAAAGGAGCATACATGGGGAAAGTGAGCACAAGATTAAGGTGAGGCAGGATGAAAGGTGAAGGTGCAAAAGTGCTATACCGTTTTCAACAATCTGTTAACAATAGGAGATTTGAAAAGGGAAGGTTGATCATGAAGCTGCAAAAATGCACAAATGGCAGAAAGATAGCCCTTGAGAGTGCCCACAGCAGAGCCTTGCTGGGCAAGAGAGAGATGTGAGAAAAGGCCTCTTTTGTCATGGTTAGCCCCCACATTTTGCCAGGTATTTGATGTGGTCTCAAAGTTTTAAGTGCCCAGGACCTGCCAACCAGTCTCCTTGGGCCAGATATTTTTCCCAAAACTATTGTGATGCATTGGCACAATTGCCAACATCTTTAGATGTCACTATAATTCCCTAGGAAATGATACTTAGGTACCCATGGCATGGGGTTCTAAAGGTGGACCCCTGAGGGAAGCTACACAGATTGTGCCACCCTCTAGGGCCAAGCAAAACACAAACGCTGTGGGATAGCGTAACTGGATGGACGGAATGCAGAACCAATCAAACATTCACCCCCAGTCACAGATCTGGGTTTAATCCATCCATTATTTTGCTCACCATGCCACCCCAGTTTGAACCCAGCCATATGCAAATCAGTCTTGACCCTGTTCCTCATGGGAACAGTCCAGCCCGAACTGCCAAGCCAGGTTCTCCCTGGACCGGAAACAAGCATCCTGGGAACGTTTTCGGGGTTTCACCCCTCATCAGCCAGGCTAGCTTGAATCCAGTGGCACAGTGAGCCCGGGACCCACGTCTGGGCATACCCGGCGCACTTAGGGCGGCAAAAGCAAAGCAAAACACAAACGCTGTGGGATAGCGTAACTGGATGGACGGAATGCAGAACCAATCAAACATTCACCCCCAGTCACAGATCTGGGTTTAATCCATCCATTATTTTGCTCACCATGCCACCCCAGTTTGAACCCAGCCATATGCAAATCAGTCTTGACCCTATTCCTCATGGGAACAGTCCAGCCCGAACTGCCAAGCCAGGTTCTCCCTGGACCGGAAACAAGCATCCTGGGACCGGTTTCGGGGTTTCACCCCTCATCAGCCAGGCTAGCTTGAATCCAGTGGCACAGTGAGCCCGGGACCCACGTCTGTGCATACCCGGCGCACTTAGGGCGGCAAAAGCAAAGCAAAACACAAACGCTGTGGGATAGCGTAATAGGGCTAGGGCTAAGCATCCAGATGCACCCAGCCCTGCCCTTGCAGACTGAGGGGGTCATTCTAACTCTGGCGGGCGGCGGAGGCCGCCCGCCAGAGTTCCCCCGACAGAACACCGCTCAGCGGTCTGAAGACCGCTGCGGTGATTCTGTGTTTCCTGCTGGGCTGGCGGGCGACCGCCAGAAGGCCGCCCGCCAGCCCAGCGGGAAACCCCTTCCCACGAGGAAGCCGGCTCCGAATGGAGCCGGCGGAGTGGGAAGGTGCGACGGGTGCAGTTGCACCCGTCGCGAATTTCAATGTCTGCTAAGCAGACACTGAAATTCTTTGTGGGGCCCTCTTACCGGGGCCCCACGACACCCCATACCGCCATCCTGTTCCTGGCGGGCGAACCGCCAGGAACAGGATGGCGGTGTGGGGTGTCGGAATCCCCATGGCGGCGCAGCATGCTGCGCCGCCATGGAGGATTCCTGAGGGCAGCGGAAAACCGGCGGGAGACCACCGGTTTTCCTGTTCTGACCGCGGCCAAACCGCCGCGGTCAGAATGCCCTGCGGGGCACCGCCAGCCTGTTGGCGGTGCTCCTGCAGACCCCGGCCCCGGCTCGGAATGACCCCCTGAGTGTCCTGGTGCAATCCTCAAATGTAAACTTGACATGGCACACAGCCTGTGTGCCCTGCCTACTATACACTGCATGCAATATAGGTGAGTATTCCTTTTGTCAGGCCTTCCAGACCTAAGGCAAGGTACAATATACTGTGTGTGTGGGCATAGATGTATGAGCAATATGCCCCTACGGTGTCCTTGCCAAACTAGGACATAGTAAGTGAACAGAGCAGCCATTTTTAATGCATGTGCTGGACACTGGTCAGTACGGGTTTCACAGCTACATGACGGCCACGCTGATCCCTGGGTTGTTTGGTATCTAATAACTCAGAATGATAAATCCAAATTGGTACCAGTATTAGATTTATTGCAAAATGTACACAGGGCCACCTTAGAGGTGACCCCTGAAAAGTTAACTAACACTGGCATGGTTGCTGACTGGTCCCAACGGGCCTGCACCACCAGACTAGATTCTGGAACCCTGGGGTGAGAGCTCCTGCCTTCTCGGTCCCAGAACAAAGCCCTTTCTGGGTCGAGGTGTCACACCTCCCTCCTCAGCAATGTGCACTACCCTGCTAGCAAGCTTCATAGGACTTACCACCTTTGAAACTCAACCCCCAAGCCTGCTGCTAGCAGCAGATGGCCGCCCCGTTGCAAACCCCCACTTTTGGCAGGAGCAATGGCGGGAAAATACACAAAGAACAGGAGTAGTGATTAGCCCCAGCTTGCACCACACCTAAGGTGTTGCATGTGAGGTGACCCCTCCATTTCTTTTTCCTCCATCTTGCATGGAAGGAAAATAGCCAATCAGGTGTAGGGAAGTGACATCTGTCCACAGGAAGAGGCCACTTAGTAGGTATAGTCACTCTAAGGTAGATGACCCTTTTGTCAATACTAGGTACTCCTCTAAACACCCACTAAATACAGTATTTAGTGGGCACCGCTAGTCCAGAGATTCAGATTCCAAGGACAAAAGAAGACCAGCAATAAAGAAGACCCGAGGCTTGAGAACTGAAGTCCTGCTGCACCAAGAAGAAGGCGCCAAACCCTGCCTGCTGCACCCAGGGCTTGACGATCACCAATGAGGGGTTGCTCAGACATCAGACAGACTCTACAAACTCCCAGAGGACATCCACACGTCGAAAAATTGCTGAGTATCTCCCTCCAGAGTGAAGGCATCACTCTCCTGCAAAAAAAACCAGAGGACCAGTGAAGTAGAGTTCACTGACTAGCTGCTGACCATGGAACTGGATGCTGCAGCCAGACCAAATTTAACCCAATGGACTTTGAGGACAAAACCAAAACCAACCAATGGATGTTTGGCCACTGGGACCACGTGCAATAGCCCCAGGTACTGGGCACTCCATATCAGATACCCAGAAGGACAGTGCACCCCGGACTAAAAAAAAGACCAGGAGGAAGCCCTAGTTGAGGGACCACAGAAAACACCAGGGCCTTGCTCCAGAGTGCACCCGGCTGACCTGCGAGCGATCCTGAAAGTGAACTACCTCCTGCTTCCACAGCTTCTGGCTCACCGATTCGCTCTGCACCCGGCCACCCTGTGCCCTGCACCAAAGATTCAACTGTGTTCTAAGGGTCCCCAATCCCTTGTAACCTCAACACCCCAAGGGGACCCATCAGACTCACCTTGAAGTCCACCGGTTCAGTGCTTTACCAAGTGGTCCCCCGCAGTGGCCTTGCACCAGCTCCAACAAATTTCTGCAGCTGCTCCAGCCAAAACTGGGAGGCACCTGAACTTCTCCAGCTGGTCTACAGGACTTACCAATGACCTTGATCTATCTGCAAAAGGAGGCATTGGTAAATGCATTGCCTGATTTTATATGCATTTTTAAAGTATTTCTCCATTGATTCCTATGTGCATAATTATGCACAGAACTGAGACATTTTCTAAACTCTAAACATTCATGACTTAAAAAGTACTTGCTCGATTTTGATGATCTTCATCTTAAAAACTTTAATAGATATCTGAAGTATTTTTGTAAATTGGTCTAGAGTTACTCTTTTGAGTGTGTGTCTTACTTTATTGATACTGTGAGTACAACAAATGCTTTGCACTTCTTCAAGATTATCCTAACAGCTTGACCAAGCTACCATAAAAATTAAAGTATTTGATGATCTAGTTTTTACCTCTGTAAACCAACATGTGGTTGCCCAGACCCTCTATACAGTGTGCCGGGCTTTGCACACTACATAGACGGGTAGCCTCCTACAACAGGCTGAAGAGAGGTATCTGAGAGAGAGGGCAGCAGAGAGGGGACCAATCTGTTTCTCTTCACACCATGCCACAAATTTGTTCCAATGACATGCATATACAGTCATGGTAGAGGAATACCTGGATGCCAAGATAACATTGCAGACTTTGGGCGGAAGGTTGAAAGCTGTCAACAGTATCCCCTCAATCTCCACACACAGAGGCGGAGCATTGACAGTTTCAAGTAGAGAACCCTCTTTTGCTGCTGTGACAGAAGATCTTCTCAAAGGGGCAGCCGCACTGGAGGATCGATGGCCATGCTCAACAGCTCGGGACACTAAACTCCATGAGCCCATTCCAGAGCCACAAGAATGTCATGGGCCCAGTTGTTCCTGATTTTTGAGAACCTGGGCAGGATTGGTATGGACAGAAAGGTGTATAGGCAGCCTGAGCTCAAGGTGAAAAGCTTCTCAGAGCGAAATGTGTCTTGGAAACACCAGCGCACAGAATTGCTTATTCTCAGTGGTGGATAACAGATCTAACCACCACTGAAAGGATCATTGCACCACCTCAGGATGGAGACGCCATTAGACATCTTTGGTTGTGTTCGTCTGCCCTGGTGCTCAGAGAGCCAGGCAGGTAATGAAATATCAGGGATATGCCCTGATGTTCCAACCATATGCAGACACACAGGGCCTCTTGACAAAGGGTCCACAACCCCTCCCCACCCTGTTTGTTGCAGTACCACAGAGGGGTGGTGTAGTCCATGAACACCTGCACTAGCTTTCCTTTGATGGAGGGTGAAAAGGCTTTCAATGCCAGCCAGATCACCCGAAGCTCCAGTGGGTTAATGTGGAGTCCGGGTTCTGCTGGATACCAGAGACCTCTGATCTCCACCTCTCCCAGATAGCCACCCCATCCCAGGAATGACACATCTGTCACTACTGTCAGATCTGGAAGTAAGATGGGTCTGCCGCAGACCCAATTGGGTTCGTTATTTACCACTACATATCTTTCGGCAGTTTCTTCAGAGATCTGGACCATGTCAGAGAGTTTCCCCCTATGTTGCACCCACTGGTTAGGTCCCACTGCAGAGCCTGCACAAGCCAGCAGGCATGTGTCAGAAGCAGGATGCAGGAGACCATGAGGCCAAGCAGCCTCAGAGTCAGTCTCACTGAAATCCAGGATAGAGGCTTAAACATCAGTATCGTAGCCTGAATATCCTGGACTCGCCTTTAGAGGGGATAAGCCCAAAAGTGCACCGTGTCCAGAACAGCTCCATTAAAGGGAGCATCTGCAAGGGAGTCCGGTGTGAGTTTGGCATGATTTTAGCGAACCCCAGCGAGTACAGGAGGACAGGTGTTGTCTGGAGTTGGGAGACAACAGCCTGTGGGGAGCTCACCTTCAACAGCAAGTCATCCAGATAGGGGAAGACTGGCACCCCTGGTCCCTGCAGATGAGCTGCAACACCGCCACGTTGTGAACACCCAAGGGGTGCTGAGAAGGCCAAAAAGAAGCACAGTGAACTGAAAGTGCTTTTGGCCTACTATGAACCGTAGGTAACATCTGTGGGTAGGCAGGACGAGAATGTGGAAGTAAGCGTTTTGCAAGTCCATCACTACCATCCAGTCTCCTTGGTCCAAGGCAGACAGGCATTGAGCTATAGTGATCACTTTGAATTTCTCCTTCTTGAGGAAGAAGTTGAAACCAGATTGCATTTGCGTTTCTTCAGATTGCATTTGAAAAAAGGTTTGTGAATGTACATGTACATTTAAATTAAAGTAATTTAAGTCAAAATAATTGGAAGAAGGTTATTTTACTTCTTAAATCTTTCACAAACTCTTTTTAAAAAAGTAAAAGAAGAAGGAAATGGGAGCACTACCGGCCTCATTACGACCCTGGTGGTATAAAGACTTCCAGGGTTGCAGTGGCGGTTGAACCGCCACCAATGCTGCAGTCCAAGCACCATATTACAACTGCAGTGGTAGTGCTGCGGTAGACTGCCAGAACTGCCAGATTACAACGTCACGATGGCCTGGTGGTGCTAGAGGTTCTAATCCACCAGGGCAGCGCAGACCATCTTCTCCACTAGCGATTTCATGGTGGTAACACCGACATGAAAAGGCTGGTGGAGACAGGATGCAGGAGGCACCGGGGGGCACTGTACTGCCCATGCACTAGCCATGGACAGTGCAGGTGCTCCCCTGGCCAACCCAGTCGCAATGTTCACTGTCTGCAGAAAGTGAACATGCTGGTGCACCCTACCCACTACAGCATTGCCGCCAGCTCTATTATGAGCCGGGACAATGCTATAGGCCATTTCCCGCTTGGCCAGCAGGTAGAAACTGTGTTTTCACCTGCTGACCCCGTGGGAAACTCGTAATGGGCCTGGCAGGGAGGCTGCCACACTGGCAGCAAGCTAACCATCAGGACTTCAGCGGACTGGCTTTTCAATCCACTGAAGTCATAATTAGACCCTGTATATCTAGGCTGCCATTATGTAAATGTGAAAATAGTGTCTGCGCCTTTAAGGGCCGAGTGTCAGAGTCACCAAATCCTCGGGGTCTGCGCACGTTCCCAACATGTCCACCACTGAACAGCTCCAAGACTCTGATAGATAAGTCACAGAGGCTAAGAGAGTTCAAGAGGGGAAGAGGGGATTAGGAAAGGGACAGCTGAGAAGGAGACCTGTGGGAAGCAAACGATTAAACAACACAACATTAGATTCAAAACCAACATTTAGATTCATAAAGACTCTCTGTTGGATCTGTGGTTCAATGATACTTGGAACATGAAATAATACTCTATTGAGTTCCAGAATTCTATGACACTCGGAACATGAAACAACACTCTGTTGAGCCTAAAGTTCAGTGATACTTGATGTAGGAAGTTGGCTCTGTATGCACTATTTCAAAGTAAGGAATAGTATGCACAGAGTCCAAGGGTTCCCCTTAGAGGTAAGATAGTGGCAAAAAGAGATAATACTAATGCTCTATTTTGTGGTAGTGTGGTCGAGCAGTAGGTTTATCAAAGGAGTAGTGTTAAGCATTTGTTGTACACACACAGGCAATAAATGAGGAACACACACTCAAAGACAATTCCAGGCCAATAGGTTTTTGTATAGAAAAATATATTTTCTTAGTTTATTTTAGGAACCACAGGTTCAAGATTTACATGTAATACTTCAAATGAAAGGTATTGCAGGTAGGTACTTTAGGAACTTTGAATTTAGCAAAATAGCATATACAGTTTTCACATAAATCACATATAGCTATTTTAAAACTAGACACACTGCAATTTTCACAGTTCCTAGGGGGAGTAAGAGTTTGTTAGTTTTTGCATGTAAGTAAACCACCTACGGGGTTCAAGTTTGGGTCCAAGGTAGCCCACCGTTGTAACCCCAAAGTTACCACACCAGCAGCTCAGGGCCGGTCAGGTGCAGAGGTCAAAGTGGTGCCCGAAACGCAAAGGCTTCAATGGAGAAGGGGGTGTCCCGGTTCCAGTCTGCCAGCAGGTAAATACCCACGTCTTCGGAGGGCAGACCAGGGGGGTTTTGTAGGGCACCAGGGGGGACACAAGTCCACACAGAAAGTACACCCTCAGCAGCACGGGGGCGGCCGGGTGCAGTGTGCAAACACGCGTCGGGTTTTCAATAGGTTTCAATGGGAGACCAAGGGTTCTCTTCAGCGATGCAGGCAGGCAAGGGGGGGGGGCTCCTCGGGGTAGCCACCACCTGGGCAAGGGAGAGGGCCACCTGGGGGTCACTCCTGCACTGGAGTTCGGATCCTTCAGGTCCTGGGGACTACGGGTGCAGAGTCTTTACCAGGCGTCGGATCTTAGAAGCAGGCAGTCACGGTCAGGGGGAGCCTCGGATACCCTCTGCAGGCGTCGCTGTGGGGGCTCAGGGGGGGGGCAACTCTGGCTACTCACGGTCTCGCAGTCGCCGGGGAGTCCTCCCTGAAGTGATTGTTCTCCACAAGTCGAGCCGGGGGCGTTGGGTGCAGAGTGTCAAGTCTCACGCTTCCAGCGGGAAACGCAAGTTGTTTCAAAGTTGCTTCTTTGTTTCAAAGTTGCAGTCTTTGGTGAACAGGGCCGCTGTCCTCTGGAGTTCTTGGTCCTTCTAGATGCAGGGCATTCCTCTGAGGATTCAGAGGTCGCTGGTCCCTGGGGAGAGCGTCGCTGGAGCAGTGTCTTTAGAAGGGGGAGAGGCCGGTAGAGCTGGGGTCAAAGCAGTTGGTGTCTCCATCTTCTCTGCAGGGTTTTTAAGCTTAGCAGTCCTCTTCTTCTTAGGTTGCAGGAATCTGAGTTCCTAGGTTCTGGGGAGCCCTTAAATACTAAATTTAAGGGTGTGTTTAGGTCTGGGGGGTTAGTAGCCAATGGCTACTAGCCCTGAGGGTGGGTACCCCCTCTTTGTGCCTCCTCCCTGAGGGGAGGGGGGCACATCCCTAATCCTCTTGGGGGAATCCTCTATCTAAAAGTTAGAGTCACCTCAGCTCAGGACACCTTAGGGGCTGTCCTGACTGGCCAGTGACTCCTCCTTGTTTTTCTCATTATCTCCTCCGGCCTTGCCGCCAAAAGTGGGGCCGTGGCCGGAGGAGGCGGGCAACTCCACTAGCTGGAGTGCCCTGGGGTGCTGTAACAAAGGGGGTGAGTCTTTGAGGCTCACCGCCAGGTGTTACAGTTCCTGCAGTGGGAGGTGTGAGGCTTTGTTACTAGCCACAGAGTGACAAAAGCACTCTCCCCATGTGGCCAGCAACATGTCTGGTGTGTGGCAGGCTGCTAAAACTAGTCAGCCTACACGGATAGTCGGTTAAGGTTTCAGGGGGCACCTCTAAGGTGCCCTCTGGGGTGTATGTTACAATAAAATGTACACTGGCATCAGTGTGCATTTATTGTGCTGAGAAGTTTGATACCAAACTTCACAGTTTTCAGTGTAGCCATTATGGTGCTGTGGAGTTCGTGCATGACAGACTCCCAGACCATATACTCTTATGGCTACCCTGCACTTACAATGTCTAAGGGTTTTCTTAGACACTGTAGGGGCATAGTGCTCATGCACTTATGCCCTCACCTATGGTATAGTGCACCCTGCCTTAGGGCTGTAAGGCCTGCTAGAGGGGTGACTTATCTATACTGCATAGGCAGTGTGAGGTTGGCATGGCACCCTGAGGGGAGTGCCATGTCGACTTAGTCTTTTTATCCCCACTAGCACACACAAGCTGGCAAGCAGTGTGTCTGTGCTGAGTGAGGGGCCCCCAGGGTGGCATAGGATATGCTTCAGCCCTTAGAGACCTTCCCTGGCATCAGGGCCCTTGGTACCAGGGGTACCAGTTACAAGGGACTTATCTGGATGCCAGGGATTGCCAATGGTGGAAACAAAAGTACAGGTTAGGGAAAGAGCACTGGTGCTGGGGCCTGGTTAGCAGGCCTCAGCACACTTTCAAATCAAAACTTAGCATCAGCAAAGGCAAAAAGTCAGGGGGTAACCATGGCAAGGAGGCATTTCCTTACACTTGAAACATGAAATATACACACTGTTGAGCCTAGAGTTCAGTGATACTCCGAACATGAAATAACACTCTGTTGAGTCTAGAGTTTAGTGATATTCGGAACATGAAATAACACTCAGTTGAGTCTAGAGTTCAATGATACTTGAAACATGAAATAACACCTAAAACTAAGAAAACATGAATGGTCTAGAACTAGACTCTAATTAGACCTTACTAAATCTAGATACCTGGAAAAGAATCAAAAATGGTTAGTACAATGTTTCATATAGAATTTTCATGAATTGAAAACATACTGTTCTAGGGATACTAGAACCTTCCTGAATAAAGTCCCAAAACAAACACAGCCTCATTACATGAGGATAAGACTCTCCAAACATTCCTTGGAAAACAATAGGAATTGTACCAGAGACCCTACATGCACATAGAATACAATGTCCAGAATTCATGCATAATAGAACTTTAGAATGTCAGAACATGAGTTCTGTAAATGTCATGAAATAGTTGCGCACAATGAATAACATGAATTAAGCATAGGAAACAAATCGGACGTTTTACCGATTTGTAGGCAACTTTATAAATGCCAGAAAATGGTTGCGCGCAATGAATATCTTGATTTATACACGAGTAAGAATCGCGCGTCTTGCCGATTCGAAGACAACTTTGTAAATGCCAGAAAATGGTTGCGCGCAATGAATATCTTGATTTATACACAAGTAAAGAATCGCGCTTCTTGCTGATTCAAATGCAACCTGGAAAATGTCAGAAAATGGTTGCGCGCAATGAATATCTTGGTTTATACACAAGTAAAGAATCGTGCTTCTTGACGATTCAAATGCAACCTGGAAAATGTGAAAGAATGGTTACGCACAATGAATACCAAGAGTTAACCACGAAAAGCGAATCGCGTGTCTTGGCGATTCAAATTCAACCTTGTAAATGTCAGAGAATGCTTGCGCACAATGAATATCACGAATTAAATACAAGGACAGAATCGCGCGTCTTGTCGATTCGAATGCCACCATAAAACTGCCAAGGAATGGTAGCGCGCATTGAATATTACAAATTAAACTCAAGGAAAGAATTGCGCGTCTTGCCGATTTGAATGCCACCATGAAACTGCCAAGGAAATGGTCGCGCACAATGAATATCATGAATTAAGCACAAAGAAAGAATCGCACGTCTTGCCGATTCGAATGCCAGCATGCAAATGTCATGAAAAGTCCAAACGCACATTCACACACGCAAGAGCAAATTATTTAGCACGAAGAATTAGGCCCAAGAATTTGAGCGTCATTGATACGGAGTCGGGGGCCCAGCCCGACCTCCGTCTTACCGCCCTAATCAAGAATCACCCAACTGAGTGACAGGGCGGGGCCTGGAAAATCAAAGTAGACCACCGGAACAGGAGCTCAGGAAGTAGCTGCTGCTCTGCACCGGGACCTCTGAATAGTGAGCACGTGGAGCTGGGCTGGCTCCCTTTTATAGAGTCTTGGCCCAGCCCACTACCACACCCAGGCATACTGCTGGGAAAGCTTCTAGAAGGCCCTGGAGGGGGACCACACCCTGACACACTCTCAAAGCCTGCAGCAATACATTGCAAATGAACAGTATTTATAAGCACCTTAAAAATAAGTTTTCAGGATTGAACTCTGCAATGCAAAAGGTTAAACAACAGCATATCAACATAATGCATGAATTACTTCGTCTCATACTTGCTGGCTTTTTGCATTCCAGTCGCCCGTAGAGCGCGCACTGCCCAGATGTTGACACCGAGAGACTACCAATATACCATCATGCCCAGCAGCTGGCAATTGCTTCAGTTCTTTTTGACGAGATTTGACAGTACCAGATAGGCCCAATAATTGCCTCTGTCATCTCTACTGGGGGAGTTGGGTTACTAATGACTGTATTGGAGACCCCCCTGAGAGAGAACTGGGATTACAGCTAAGAAAACATTTCTTCTCTCTAGAGAGGTGATAAAGACAGAGGAACGACCAAAACAACTAACTCAAGCAAATTAATTTATCAGGGAGGCCTGTCCTACTTTAGCACCTGTCCTAGCATCTTAATCCAAACAATCAGGTTTGCTAAATATGTGAAGAGATCTCCATGTAGCTGCTTTACCGATTTCAGCTATGGGGATATTCCTGACTGAAGCAGCAGTAGCTGCTTTCCCTCTAGTGGGGTGAGCTTTAGGTCTACCAGACAAACATTATTTGCCTTCTGGTAGTATAACACGCAAGATACTATCCATTGGGATATGGATTGTTTGGACGTGGCTAAACCGGTACGGACTGGCCCATAGTTTTAAAAACAATTGGTCCAACTTTTGGATATCTTTTATCTTGATAAAACTTTAACAACCGCCTAAAGTCCATGGAATGGAAGGTCATTTTAGGAGGTGTGAAAGGGTACTAAAAGAAAGTAGACAAGGAAATGGTCTGACTGAAATGAAAGTCCCAAATGACTTTAGGTAGGAATTTTGGATGAGTCCTCACAACCACTTTACTGGAATGAAAAACGGTGTATGGTTCGCAACAACACAATGCCTGGATTTCATGAACCCTACTAGCTGATGTGAGCGCTACAAGGGTAGCATTTTTCCAAGAGAGATGCTGCAAGAATGATTTGTGAATGGGTTCGAAAAGGGGCTACAATGTGGTGTGAAAGGACTATATTAGCCTTCCAGGGAGAAGACAGATGCCTTATGGGAGGGAAAACTGTTTTTCAACCCTTCTAAAAAATCTTTAATAACAGGAATTTTGAAAAAAAGAAGTTTGTGAAGGGCATTTTCTGTAGGAATGAATTGCTGTCAAATTAACCTTTGTGGAAGAGAACTGTAAGCTGGACTTGGTCAAATGGAGTAGGTATGGAAGAATCATATCTTCTTGGCAAGTTGTTTAATGCAAAATCTATTCCACTTAAATGAATAGGCTGAATGTGTTGACAGTCGTTTAGCCCCCTTGAGAATGTTCATGCATTGAAGGTTCAAATGTCCATACTGGATTATCTCAGGAGCATGCTGCAAAACTCAAGGAGGAAAGATTGTGGTAAACCATCTGTTCTCTGAATTTCATTAGAAGATCCAGCCCTCATGGCAGTTTGAGATGTGAATGCTCTGACCTGTGTAGAAGTGCCATGAACCACCACTGATGTGGCCACTCCGGAGCAATCAAGATCATTCTGGCATTCAAGTAAGACAGTTTGATAAGAACTGATGGGATCAAGGGGATTGGAGGAAAGGCATAGAGAAATTTGCTGGACCAGTCGATCCATAGGGCATTTCCAGTGTCCCTGGTTGAAAGAATCTTGAGGCAAAGTCTGCCATTTTTAGTCTTCTGCGGTGGCGAATAAGTGAATGTCCGTAGCATCCCACGCTGTCATTGTGAAGGACCCTTTTGTGTTTTTCTTGAAGGACTCTGATTGAACATTTTGAATACCTGAGAGATGAGTCACAGTGATTTGCAGGTCTCTGGCTATCAGCCACTTTCAAATTGTCTACACCTCATGAGATAAAGGTCTGGACCTCACTTCCCCTACTTTTTGAGGAAGTACATAGTTGTCATGTTGTCTGTCTGAACAAGCTGGGATTGCATCTCGAAGGACAGGAAAAAAGCCTTCAATGCTCGGTGAACTGCTCTTATCTCAAGGGCATTTATGTAATAGGTCATCTCTCTTGGAGACCATGTTCTCTGGATTTGGAGGTGGTCCATGTGCGCTTCTTCTCATAATAGCGAGGCATCTGTTACTAGGGTCTGGGAAGGGACATCATGATAAACTGGCATCCCTTGGGATCCATGGCATCCCTTGCATCAGAATCATCGTAGAGCATCTCCATTTCAGAGACTGCTTTGCATTGGGAGATGCCTATAAGTTGGTCCCACTGATCCTCAAGACATCCCTGGAGAGGTCACATGTGGAGATGGGTGTTTTGAGTTAGAAAGATACACAAAGATATCAAACCTAGGGGAGAAGACACTGTTTCTCACTGTGGGGTGCGACTCTCATGAGAGAGTGACACTTTGATGGATTGATAACAGTCTTTTCTCCAAAGGACACACTTTTGCTTGAGTGGTGCAAATGAAGGCCTCCAAATAATGCAGTGCTTGAACTGGAGACAAATTTGACTTGGTGTGATTGCTATGCAGACCTAATAATTGGAGAAGGTTGCAGGTAAATTGGTAATGTAGTTTGGCTTCTAGGGGTGTTGATGCCTTGATGAGCCAGTCATCTAGATATGGATAAATGTAAACTCAGAGCTTTCTTGGATGTGCAGCCACCACTGACATACACCTTGTCAAAGTTCTAGGGGCTGATTTGAGGCCAAACAGAAGGACTTTGTCCTTGATCGTGACCCACAACGAACCTCAAGATTTTGCAACGTTTCTTGGCTATTGAAATATGAAAGTACGCATCTTAGAGGTGTATCAAAAACAGCCAGTCTTCCTGATGTAACTCGGGATAGATCTGATGCAGTGCGAGCATCGAAAAATGTTCTTGTCAAGTCCACTTGTTGGCTAGTTTCAAATGGAGAAAGGGTCTAAACTCGTTTCTGGGACCTTTCTTTGTCACCAGAAAATAATGGGAATAAATCCATGTTCCTCGTTGTTTGGGAGGAACAGTCTCCACCACATGCTTCTGCAGAGGGATGTTTACTTCTGAGGGTAACATCTGAAGATGGTGATTGGATGGTTTTGGTGGAATATTCGACTGTTGAACCTGAAACAATACCCATTCTGAACAATACTCAGAGCCTCATTACGAGTTTTACCGATGGAGGAGGCCACCTGCCAAACTCGTTAGGCTGGAAGACCGCCAGTTCTGTTGTGCACCCACTGGCCCAGCAGGAAACTTCCCACAACATTGACGCCAGCTCGTAATAGAGCCGGCGGCAATGTTGCGGTGCACCGGGTGCGAAGGCACTCGTCACTCTTTTCAATGCCTGTAATTCAGGCAGTGAAAAGTGCAATGGGGCTGCCCATGGGGCTCCTGCACTGCCCATGCCAAGTGCATGGCAGTGCAGGGGGCCCCCATGGGACCCCCGGCACACCGTCTCCGCCAGCCTTTGCATGGCAGTGCAACTGCCATGCAAAAGCTAGCGGACACAGGAGTTGTAATCCCCAGGGCAGCACTGCTTGCAGTGCTGCTGTGGCGGATTGAGACGCCAGCACCGCCAGGCCATCGGCTGGCAAAAAAGTGGTGGTACCAGCAGTCGGACCATGGCGGTTTTGTCTCAGTCATAATGTGGCTGTTGGACCGCCGTATTTATGGCGGTCCGACCGCCACCGCAAGTCTGGCTATCTTAGGACCGCCAGACTCTTAACGAGGGCCATAGTACCCAGGAGTCTCCTATGTTTGCTATCTCTCTGTTAGGAAATTAGATATACTTCCCCCTGCTGGAGTGGGTAACGGAAAAGGAGGAAGTGGAGATTCATAGTTCGGAGCTTGCTGTAGGTTTTCTCCCCTAAACAGGATGTTGAGTGGCTCTTCCTCTGGTTGATGATGTTGCCACTGTTTGTGAGGCCTCTGCGGCTGTTGTTGCTGGCAACCTTAGTACCAGTGAGGGCTTTGAGCCCTCTATGGGTAACAACATTGTTGGTAAGGTTTGTAGAGCCTTTGCTGTTATTTCTGTTTTTTTAGACCTACTGCCTTTAGGGTCTCCATTTTGGACTTCATCAGGGTCATTTTGTCATTTGTATGACTGCCGATTAGTGGAGATCCTGAAAATGGAAGGTTAACAATCAGTTTCTGGTTTTCCTTCTTTTCCCTTCTCTTTTCCTTCCTATCTCTATATAATGTAAAATATAAAATGCTATAGTATTAACGTATGAATTAATATATTTTATAAGCTATTTTGACTTTTGCAATGCATTGGAGCTTTGTAGTCCCATGGTTTAATGATGTGTTTCGTTCCAATACATTGTGCTTTCAAATAAATTTGTATAATTTCAATTCACAATCATTATGTACTTTTTATTACATTATTCTAATACAGTATTCTTAAACAGGGAACAAAAGGATCCATTGCTGGGATTCATGTTTAAGGGCTGTAAGGCAGAGCCATGATTGTCTTCGCAAGGCCACCCAGTGGCAGTATTCGTGGGCTGCTGATAATGGTGAGTCAGCAGCAACGATGATAATTTGGTTAGAAACCACCATTCCCTCATTCACCACTTTGAGGAAGTCCTTTCTGTTGTCTCTAGGGTGGTCACCTGCATTTTGTAACAACTCCCACAAGGCTCTGTTGTATCTGCCCAGGAAGGCCGATGCACTTGCTGCCTTCATGGAGGTGGCAACTGTACTGCAAGCCTTGCGCAACACTGAAACTAACTTTTTACTCTCCTTGGGCCCGATTCACAAAGGTAAACTTAGACCAAAAGTCTACGTTTACACCAAAATTCTATGTTTACTCCTAAAGTCTAACTTTATCACGAGTAAAGTTAGACTTTTGGTCTAAGTTTAGAATTTTGGTCTCATTACGAGTTTGAGGTCGGAAGACCGCCAGTACGGTTTTCCACCTGCTGGCCCTATTATGAGTTTCATGCTAGGCCAACAGGCAGAAACAGATTTTCTGCCGCTGGCCCAGTGGGAAACTACCCAGAACACTGAGGCCGGCTCGCTAATCGAGCTGGCGGCTATATTGCGATGCGTTGGTTGCAACAGCACCCATCACACTTTTCACTGCCTGTAATTTAGGCAGTGAAAAGCGCAATGGGGCTGCCCATAGGGGCCCCTGTCCTGCCCATTTCAAATTCATGGGCAGTGCAGGGACCCTTGGCACCCTGTCTCCACCAGCCTTTGCATGGCAGTGGAACTGCCATGCAAAATCTGGCAGCCAGGGGAGTCGTGATCCCCAGGGCAACGCTTGCCTGGCCTATTAAGACCGCCGGCACCACCAGGCCGTCGGCCGGTGAAAAAGTGGCAATGGCAGTGCTCGGACCGTGGCGCTTTCGTCACGGTCATAATGTGGCTGTAGGACCGCCACATTGGTGGCGGTCCGCCTGCCACCATGAGTCTGAAGGTCCTAGGACTGCCAGACTCGTAATGAGGGCCTTAGTCTAAACTTAGACCAAAAGACTAAACTTTGACCAAAAGTGTAACTTTACTACAACTAAAGTTACAGTTTTAGTCTAAGTTTACCTTTGTGAATCAGTCTCCTTGTCTGGTGGCACTGTAGACAAAGGATATGTGGAATGGTGTTTTCTTGCCGCAAGGATGACTGCAGAATCTGAGGATGAGTATGAGTGGAGAAACAGTGGGTCCTGCTCTGGAGGTCTGTACTTCTTTTGCAGCTTTGATGGAGCAGATTTGGCTGAGGCTGGTGTTAGGAATTGGTCCATAACTGGCTCTTAGAGGCATAGAACCAATAGGAGGAGAGGCCTAGATGTGGATATGTGATGAAGCGTCTCAAAAATGACTGATGTGAATGCTACAGGAGCCAGCATTCTATGTTTAACTTTGAAGCACCTCTCACAAGGATTTCCTGGAAGGTGTTGATATCCTCCACTGGAGAGACCCGTGGCTGAGGCAAATCAGACAGCGTTGGGGAGAATTTTCCTGTTTAAGTTGAAGAAGTGGGAGGATAATAAGTCCAATGATGCCTTGACCTTTTGTGTGACCTGGACCTAGGCCTGGACACATGATGATGATGAGATAATGTAAAGGATGGTCGAGATGATGGACGCTGGGACCAGTGGCAACACCTGCAGAGGCATGGACGATGGAGTGATCTGGAACATGATCATCACAGAGAAGGTAAAGGTCTCAGGTGGTGCTTCCACAGGTTATGGTTGCAGAAGAGGTAGTGGCGCTGGAGGCAGAGGTGGGGTAGTTGATGGAAGTGGTAGTGATGGAAGAAGTACAAGTGGAGGAGTAGGAGAGTCTGCAGCACTATAGGTGACTATGAAAAATATGACCTGGATTACTCAGAGTGCAGGGATGATTGGAGATGTCTGTGCATTTTTATTTTTTGCCCTTTTCCACTGGCCTGGATGGTCTCAACATCAACGTACTCCTCAACGTCGATTTTCTCCTATATCTCGATGCTGACACACTCCATAACTTCAACCTCCTCCTATGTCTCGATGTGGACAAACTCCTTGACGTTGATCTTCTTCTGCACCTCAACTTCATAGTATCTTTCAACGTCAACCTTCTATGTCTCAGTGTCGACCATCAATTCCTCTTTGGTTTCGACCCAGTGACTATGTAGGCATGTTATCTTTTCTCGACATCAATGCTCTCCATGTCGACCTAGAATAATGTAGTTTGTGGGCTGTGCTTCTCTTTTTAGATCTTCCACACACAAGGAGTCCTCAGATGCTAGTGGAAGAGCCCTGTAAAAGGACTGACCCTCTCCTCATTCTCTGGATGTCCCTACATCAGACTGTGGGTGCTGCCTGCATCACTTCTCTGTACATTGAGATTAATCTTAATAATCTTAATCTTCTCCCTTTCTCTCAGGGTTCTTCTGGAACACTTCCTGCAGTATGAATATTTGTCAGGAACATGGCTTTCAGGACGACAGATGAAGCAAACATCATGAGGGCCTGACCTGGCCTTCTTTCTTTGACAGTCTGAACACTTGTCACATAAAGATGGCATTTTATTTGACTAGTGAGGAAAAAGTTCTGTGACACAATATCAAAAACACAAATATCATGATACAGAAATATTGTGTCAAAAATATCGATCAGAAAAATATAGTTTTCCTATACATATAAAAGTATGTAAAAAAAGTAGAGAAAAAAAATATCGTTTAGCACTAATGTTGAGGAAAAAAATATAGTTTTTATATCTAGTTAAAAACAGTAAGGCTCTCATTATGACATTGGTGGTAAAAACCGAATACCGCAGTGGTGACTGCAGCCAACATACAGCCGCGGAGGCGAACATCCATCTGCCAGATTATGAAAGACACACACAAAACCGACAGAAAACATCCACAACAATAAATCCGCCAGACCCACTGAATGCGATAAACTGTCAGTACTACCACCCATACTGTTACGCAACCAAAACAACACCCTCCAAATAATGACCCACCAATCACCACAGTGGACATTCAACGGGGGTAAACCATTAGCGGTGCACACTGCCAAGGCGGATAGGGACACTCAAAAATAAAACAGGACAACACAGATCAGAACCATAAACCAACACCTGACACATATACACACTCCCCACACACCAACCAACAGCACTATAAGATACCCCCCCACATCACCCACAAATCTTTGCAAACATGAGAACACCGCTACACTTTGCCAAGCCAATCCCAGAGAGAACTGCACACACATATCACAAATACACTTTCATCCGTCACACACCACACACCCCACCACTTCACACATCACCCTCTGCACAACACACTCCACACAACACCCATGTCCCCACAAAGACACCCGAGTTTCAATGCCGAGGAGTTGCATGTCATGGAGGAGAAAATGGTCAGGGTAGAGCCACAGCTGTTTGGAGCACAGGAACAGCAATGTCAATTGGCAGAAAGATGGAGCTATGGCGGAGAATCGTGGACAGGGTGAACGCTGTAGGACAACATCCACGCACAAGGGACGACATAAGGAAGAGGTGGAACGACCTACGGGGGAAGGTGCGTTCCATTGCAGCAAGGCACCAGCTCGCCATCAGGAGGACTGGCGGTGTACCCCCACCACCTCCCCCACAGCTGACAGTATGGGAGGAACAAGTCTTGGCAATCCTGCATCCTGAGAGACTCACTGGACTAGCCGGAGGACCAGACACTGGTGAGTCAACATTTACTATCTATCACCTCCCCATGCCTGCATGCCACCACAATCCCTCACCCTAACTCCCATCACCCCAATCCATCCCACACAGTGCACCACCCAAATTAACAAACCTAAATGCTGAGTCCTGCATGCCATACCCACTGGATGGATATCCCTTTCCAGCTCTGCATGCACATCCACCACCAATGCATGCACAGCATGGAGAACTAACAAACCCACAATCCATCACCATACACAACCAAAGTTGGAAGGACAACAGCAATAACATAGGGTAAGCTAGGAATGCAGAATACGTCACTGACATACCATAGTACATCACTTACATCCCCACAGGTGCCCCAGTCAATGTAAGTGGCAAGGAGGTGCCACAGCTTCTCAGTCCCCCATCAGAAGATGCCCCCAGTGATGACAGCAACTCAGGAGCTCTGGAGCTGGATGAACTTCCTGCCCCATCTGGGACCACTGGTCAGTAGGCTACCCCATCCCATAGCCAGTCCACCCCCCGTCTGAATCTAACACCACAGCAGCCAGCCAACGCCCCCACACCTCTGTCCCCGGCACATGTCAACCAGTAGTGTGCACACCTGTACAGGGACCTGAGTCCATACCACACAGGCAAGACAATGAGGGTCCTGTTGTCAGTGGGAGTGGGCAAAACCTTCAGAGGACACAGGCGCAAGGGGACAGGGACACTCAGAGGACAGCAGTGCACCAGGAGGAGGGCAGGTCCCGGGAACCGGCTGCCCAGGAGGCACTTACAAATGTCCTGGAGGGTTAAGTGATCACCATCAAGCAACATGGCCTCCATTGTAGGGGTGCTGGGTGACATGGCCAAAACCATGCGGGAGAACAGAGCACACCAGCAGGCTACTCCCACTAGCCGCTCCACCCAGCAGCCCTCCACATCTGCTGCAGATAGTGGACAGGAGGCCCTGCTAGAGCACCCACATGCCACCAGCATCCCTCCCCCTGCAGAAAGTGAACCACCCCTCAAATGTTCCCTGTGACCCAGACAGACACTAGAGACAGTTGCCAAGACCACAGCCAGGAAATGAGCCCCTTCTGAATGTCCCTCTTGTGTTCCACTGTGTCACCTTGTCCACTTTGAACTACCATTGCTCCCGTTCCTATGGCTCCTTAGACACTGGACCTGTGCTACAAACAGACTGGCCCACTGCACTTGACTATTCCCAACCATCACCCCATTCTATTGCACTTTGCATTGTATTCCAATTTTTCAAATAAACACCCTTGGACACAACTTGAGTAATAGTGCTTGATCTGAAGGAAATGCACTGTAAAGAACTGCATGATCCTGAGCAAATGTCCAGTAATATGTTGATCCATACTACATATGTGTCTCAGCAGTCTGTACACATCACAGCATTACACTGTTGAAACTACACCAACATCTGCAATAAGGGAAGGCATAGGTGACAGTCAGGTGGGATGCAAATATAGTGACTGGCACTATGCTATAGCCACACAGCACAACACTTAAATGGAGAAATGCAAGTTCAACTATCTTACCTGAGAGTCATTGGAAGTACTGCAGTATCATTTGTGTTCTGTTGTCCACATCCTCCTCCTCTTCCTCCTCCTCACTGTCCTCACTGTCCACTGCTGCCACAGGTGCATTTTCACCCTCCTCCTCCTGCGGATAGGGCACATGGCGACTGAGGGCCAAATTGTGCATCATGCAGCAAACCACAACAATCTTTCAGACCTTCTCGGGGGAGTAGCATGGGGATCCACCTGTCAGATGGAGGCACCTAAACCTGGCCTTCAGGAGACCGAAAATCATTTCAACAATCCTCCTGATACGCCCATGAGGATCATTGTACCTATTCTCAGCCCATGTTCTCGGTTTCCTAACAGAGGTCAAGAGCCTGGACAGGTTGGGGTAGCCAAAGTCACCTGGAAAAAGTGAGGGACACACATTAGCCTTGCACAATGGTATGGGGTATTACTCCTGAAGGCATACACTGACAAATATTGAGTGGGGACTCAGGCTCACATATAATCCACACACTTAGCCTCTGTAGTTGTGCCATCAGCTATGGGATGCTGCTATTCCTCAGGACAAAGGCATCATGCACCGACTCAGGATACTTGGCAGTGACATGGGAGATGTACTGGTCAGCAAGGCACACCATCTGGACATTGAGTGAGTGCAAACTCTTCCTATTCCTGTATACCTGTTCATTAGCCTGGGGCGGACTAAGGCAATATGGGTCCCATCAATGGCCCTAATCACATGTGGTATGTGTCCCATTGCATAGAATCCAGCCTTCACAGTGGGCAATTCATCAACCTAAAGGAATGCGATGTAGCTGCATATGTGTTTGAGCAAGGCAGACAAAACCCTTGCAAGCACAATAGAGAACATTGGCTGTGACATTTCTGCAGCCAACCCCACTGTCACCTGGAAAGAGCCTGTTGCCAGGAAATGGAGCACTGATAGTATGTGCAGAAGAGGGGTATTACTGTGGTGCAACGGATAGCAGATAGCAGATAAGGCTCTAATTGTGAGCACAGCTCTGTGATCGTGGCCCTGTCCAGTCGATAGGTGAGTATGATTTGCTTGTCCTCCAGTGTAGCCAAGTCCACAACGGGTCTGTGCACAGGTGCATGCCTCCTCCTCCTATTCATCCAAAGTGCTTGGTACCTATGTGAACCAAGAGTAAGAAGGGAGTGACAACAGGAACTATCGGCTATCGACACACAACATCAGTATACACAGAGCATGTTTGTATGTCGGACATTGGAATTCTGAAGGTGTTTACACCAATGAGGCACTATCACATCTGTACATGTGTACTAGGAGTAGAAAATGGCAACTGCCAGTGCCGTATGCATGGACAGGTGGAAGTGACTTCACTCTGCCAGCGTTATGCGTCATGGCGGGAGACGGTCTGCACCGCCGTACAATTCCTCATTGGCTAACATGGGGCTCTATGGAGTACAGGAACCAAAGATGATCATCGCCGGCGGTGATGTTGTTCACCGCCACCGACGTAACCGTCATTTTCTGTCTATCACTTCACTTGATTCCTGACTTCCCACAGGACTACATCTCAACTGCATGTGCTGCTGTGACCTGTGTCTGGAACCTGCCAAGGCCCGTGCAACAGGGAAAAGGGCACCAGCCTTCAAGTCGGAGGAGTTGGAGAGGCTCATGGATGGGGTCCTACCCCTGTACGGGCAGTTTTATGGGCCTCCACACCAACAGGTGAGTCCATCATGGGTACGATGCATGCGACATGGCTGCATGTAGATGTGTGTTTGTGCTTGCAATGTGTCCTTTTGGGGGTATGGCAGGTGGCAGTGTGCATGTAGAGGTAAAGGTCATGTGTGTGCCTGATGAGGGGCAAATGCAGTATGTAGGCCACATGTGTGACAGGCTGAACTGTGTGGATCATGGTGTCCCTCTGTTTGTGTTTCCTCTGCAGGTCATCGCCCATCAGAAGAAGGGGTTGTGGCGTGCCATCGCCAAGGACGTGCAGACCCTGGGGGTCCGTAGCCGGCGGAGCACCCCCTGCAGGAAACGGTGGGAAGACCTGAGACGCTGGGCCTGGAAGACCGCGGAGGCCCAGGTGGGGACAGTCTCCCAAAGAGGGAGGCGTGTCGGTCGGAACCTGACCCCCATAGTGGCCCGCATACTGGCGGTAACCCAACCCAGAGCTGGATGGGCGCTTGAGTGCATCACAGCAGCCACAAGGGGGTGAGTTTAGTGTGTGTGACGACCATCATTGTTGCATGGCACGCGATTTATGTGCAGGGTTCTAGTCAGTGGAGGCCTCAATATGCCAACTTAGACATTTCTGCGTTGTCCACCTTAGGTATTTTGCGTGTAATGCATATTTTTGATAGCTAGGTAGCTGGCTTTTCAATCTCAGACAGGGCTTAGTTGGTCCCAGTTGGTGGGCAGGTGGCAGTGTTTGGCTCCTACCTGCTGTGGTACCTAGCCAATAGTATGCCAGCGTGGTCCTTATAGCCCATTCTTAGTCTCAGTGTGTGACAGTCATGTGTCTGTCATCTGTGATGTTGTTGCTGTGATTGACCCTGTGTTCCCTTTCTTTCTCCCCCCTCTCTCTTTTTGTCATCCTGTCCATGTGTGAATTATCATCATCTGGCAAAGGAGCAGGGGCAACGGCGAGTGAGGGAACTGCAGCTCATGGGACCCAGAAGGCTCAGTCCGCCGATGCCGAGGGAACCAGTGGGACGGAGGGTGAGGAGTGCACCACGGGGGGCAGGAGTTGATACAACTGACTCTGATTCCTCATCCGATGGGAGCTCCCTGGTGGTGGCGGACCCCTGTGGGACCACCCCAGCAACAGGTTCTACCACTAACCCCGTACCAGCCCTGCCCTCCAAGTAGCCCCCTACTGAGTTTCCTGAGCCCGCTTGCCCAGGACGGTGGGTGTTTCCTTTGCCCCAGGCACCTCAGGCCCTGCCCCACTCAGCCCTGCTGCCTTCAGTGAGGAGGCTATTGACCTCCTGAGATGCATCTCTGTAGGGCAGTCAACCATAGTGAATGCCATCATGGGGCTGCCATCCGAGATGCAACAATGCAATGCCTTCCAGGAGGACATTTATGGTGGCTTGGTGGCCCTACAGAGATCGTTTCAGGCTCTGGCTTCTGCTGTGATGGCAGCCAGTGTCCCTGTATCTTCAGTCCCCCCTCCAACTTCCACTTCCCAGTCCCAGTCTCCTCTCCCCAAACCCATCCCACGCACACATTCTGACAAGAATGCACCCAAAACAACAGACAACACTCGCACAGACAAACACAGGCAGCCCACTTCAGTCCACAAGCACACACACAGCCAACACACAGATGCACACACAACCCACTTCCTCTACCTCCACTCCCATTCTTCCTCCCACTGCCCACCCCGCTGGTCCTAAGAAGCTTTTGTTTTTCCGCCTTGACCTCTTCCCTATACCTCCCCCATCCTGCCCGTAAGAGAAAGGTCCCACCCCCGGTACCTCCAGCACCAAGTCTAGCCCTGTTCCACCACCTAAGACTTCAGCTGCCACTAAGGTGCACAAGAGTGGACCTCTGCCCTCCACCCCAAGCCCACTCCTCCGCCCACAAAATGGAAGGGTAATGAGCCGCACCCTCCCAAACCCAAGCCCAATGACCCCACTCCCCAAAGAAGCCTCCCCACCCCTTGAGTTGCCTGCCTGTTTCCAACATGATTCCCCTGCACAGTGGAGTCATGATGTTGTCAGGAGTCAAGCTGGGGCTTGGACTTTGCCCTATGGACACTACAGACTTTGAACTGGCCAATGGCCCTGCCTGTACATATGTTTTACTATTTTGTTTGGATTTTGGATCTTCATCCTACTGGATTACAGTGGTTGGATCAGAGGTATGTGTCCTGGCTTTCTTTGCTCCTGGGTTCTGTTATTTCCAATTTACGCTGCAATTAAATCTGGGTGTGTGGTGTGTGTGTGTGTATGGTGTGTTATGCGTGTGGGTGTGTCACTCTCCCATCCATCCCTCCCTCCATAGTGTGCTAGGCAGCTGTACTCACCGTTGTCGTCTTAGTCAGAGTTGGTGCTCCAGGATGGCCATGGAGTGGTACAGCATCAGGAAGACTTCCAGTTTTGGTTCTATGGTGGCCGCAGACTCCTCTGTGTCCCTGGAGGTGAGTGTCTCCTTTTATATGATGTATTTCCACCAGGCCTTTGGTGGCGTTGCTACCAACCAGGAAATCCAGGCGGTGTGCTATGTCTTAATATGGTGGGCGGGCCCTTGTGGGCGCACTGACGGTTGGGGTGGTACATTGGCTGTCTATGGGAGGGATCACCGCCATGGTCATTATATAGCGGTCATTACTGCTGGTCTGGCAGCGGTACTATCTCCATCGCCGGAGTGGCAGGAAGCTGACCACCAATGTCATAATGAGGGCCTAAATCTTAAATAATTTAACATATAGCATTTATAAAATATAAACTAAATATATTTAAGCAATATCTAGACTATATATAAATATACTTATTTAAACATATGTATGTATATGTTAATGTTTATATACACACATATGTCATGTACAACTATTATAACAAATATAAATTTTACTTTATATTATACTTTTTGTATTTTTTTAATGTATTAATATAACAAATGTACATATATTTACATAAACATAACAAATAAAATAAAATTTAAATATTTCCAATTTAGCAAACAATAGATAAAAATACATTTAACTAAAAATATGTTAGAAACTACATACATTTATGCATATAAGTAATGTAAAACTAAAAAGACAAACATATACAAGTAATATATATTTAAACAATATTAACAGCAATATTAAACTATATCAATATTAAATATACTACTCCCATTCCAATCTATACAACAGAAGGGCAAGCATTGGACTCAGGAGGGGTACAATTTACTATTCCCACTCCAATCTGTGCAACAGTAGAGAAATCGTTGGACACTGGAAATATAAAATTTACAATTCCCACTCCAGTGTATGCAACAGAAGAGAAAGCTCTGTACTCAGAAGAAGTAACATCTACTATTCCCACTCCAGTCAGTGCAACAGTAGAGAAACTGTTGAACTCAGTAAGGGTAAAATGTACTATTCCCACTCCAGTGTGTGCAACACTAGGGAAAGTGTAGGACTCAAGAGACGTCGAATTTACTATTCCCACTCCAATGTGTGCATTACTAGGGAAACCGTGGGACTCAGGACGGGTTAAATTTACTATTCCCATTCCAGTAAGTGCAACAGTTTGGACTCAGGAGGGGTAAAATTCATTTTTCCCAGTCCAATGTGTGCAACAATAGAGAAAGCGTTGGACTCCCCAGAGTTCAATTTACTGTTCCCACTCCAGTGTGTGCAACAGTAAGGAAACTGTTGGACTTAGGAGAAATAAATGTACTGTTCCTACTCCAGTAAGTGCAACAGTAGGGAAAGCGTTGGACTCAGGAAGGGTAAAATTTACTATTGCCACTGCAGCTGGGGCAACAGTATGGAAAGAATTAGTCTCACAAAAAGTGAAATGAACTATTACCACCCCATTCACTGGTACAGTGCAAAGAGAATACTACAGTTCAAACAATCAACATATCTTAACAACTCTATCATGTACCCCAAAAAATAAATGTCTAATTATAAAAATTAAGGACCGATTACGACTTTGGCGGTCAGACCACCAATCCGGCATGGCGCACCGACATTGCAGGCATAGTGGGGAACAAGATGGGCCCCGGCCACAATCCACATGGACTTATTCGCCGTGGGAGCCCTTTTGTGTGGCCCTTTACCTGCCTTTCCGCTGACCTTCCACTGACCTTTTAATGGTGGTGTCCCTGATATGAAAAGGTCAGTGGAAAGGCAGATCATATTACACTTGGAGGTGCTAATGGCGGCACCACCACCATTGATCAATGCTGTCCCTACCACTGCCACCACGGTAGCTCAAATGTCAAAAGTGGCAGCGGTCTTGTGGCGGTCTGACTGCACAGATCATAATCGGGAGGGTGGACCTCTGAGGAGGCTTGCAGTCAGACTGCCAAAGACGGTTCAACAGGCCTAAGACCGCCAAAGTCATAATCAGCCCTCAAATCTCTTAATTTTAACAAAAAATAAGAAATAACATAACTATTACAAATTTGAATAATTATTATCAATCAACACAAATATTATTAATATAATTGAAATACCACACCATATTCCCACAAACATAACAGCCAACAATTAAAATATAATTAAAGAATTTATAATGTAATTAACCTATGAAATAAAATAAAACATGTTTCAAAAATGTAAAACCTTTTTTTAATTTATAATTACTTAAATACCTTCAACCTATTACTGTACAAACCAAACAACACACACCTAAATTATAACGTAACATAATTATCAATTGAAAAATACATGATAAAGTGATAATTATCAATAAAATATTAACTTCCAACAAGGTAAAACTAAATGCACAACAGCACACACCTAACATATAATCTAAAAATGATAATAATTACACAATTTGCATAACTAATTATCAATTGAATAATTAATATTGCTATAACTTAATTATTGATTAATTATAATTAATATCCTTCCTAACCTGTACCCCATAAACCCCACAACCCACACCTAAAACTTAATTATGAACTAAATGATTATTAACAACAAATTAATTGCTAATTATTTATGAATAAATGACATCCCACCCTATACTCATAGAAAGCCTACAATCCGCATTTAGAACTTAACTGAAAAAAAATAATTAATACGAAGAGTTTCATAATTAATTTTCAATTAAATAAATGAAATAATTACAAATTAATTATTAATTGAATATACTTAACTTACTTCCCACCTTATACCCCTACAAAACCCACAACACAAATCTAAAACTTAATTGAAAAATAAAATACATTAATTAGAGAACTTATATAATGAATTTTCAATTCAATAATTTAAAAGTATGTATTAATTAATTATAATTAAATTACTTCTCACCCTTTAACTCTACAAAACCCACAACCCACAGACAAAATGTAACTCACAAAATAAATGAATTAGAGAATTTATATCATTTATTCACATTTAAATCATTAATAATAATTCGAAATTAACTATTATTATAGTTAAATTACTTCCCACCTTATACCCCTGCAAAACCCACAACCGGTTATGACACTAAAAATTACAAGAAACAATTATATTAAATTAAAACACAGATTAAAATGTACAAATTGTTTCAAAAATATTAACATTATTTATACAAACCCTTTATAACATATACAATTAAAACATAGACTATATAACATAAAAATTATTTGAAATGATATTACTGACAACAATATTTTTGCAAACAATGTTAACATAGATACTTCTAACATCGATATTTACAACATAGATATTTTTAACCTCATCATTGCGTGCGTCGGCCACCCTCTTTGGTGTGGGTCAAGACCAGTGGCCGACGACAGGGAGGGGTTATAAAAACCCTTCATCACACCAGTGATTTTTTTTTCATTTAAAACACCCTTCGGAGACACGGATGTGCTTCGGTGTCTCCCCTCGGCCCCTCTGTGATGTCACAATTTGTTTTCCCACCTGAGCAGGATGTTCCTCCTGCGGTGGGGAAAATGGGCCCGAAAGGGCCTCCCCACCTTTCAGTAAGGTCTCATTTGAAAGAGGAGATCCTCCCCTTTCAAACAAGGCCTTCTTGAAATCATTTCCAGGACGTGGATCACAGACGCGGTCGCCCGTCCAGGGAAATCGTATAGCTATTTAAAAAAAAAGTATAAATCTATATATATAGATCTATATATTTATCTATATGTAGGTCTATATATCTATTTAGATATATATATTGATATGTATATATGGAGCTGGCTTTTGTCAATGCGTGTGTGATTTCCCTGGGCTCGGCCCCCATAAAAGTGATCTCTTTACATACATATTATATATATATATATATATATATATATATATATATATGCGCAACCAGTTGCCTCACAGCACATGTCTTCAAAGCAATGCACATACTCCAACCAACCCAGTTCAACCATAGTTTTTAGGCAGCAATAAAAAAGTCAAGCAAACTCTTGTGATTATGTTTCTGCTAGAGAAGGATCGAACTTTTGTCTACTGGCAGTTTTGATGCCCTAAAGTAGGGCAGAATGTTTATATGCCTGCTGCAAAGATCAAATCTGTATTTTATGTGAATAGCTGAGTGGATTAGTAAAGCCAGCCATTACCTGAGCTGTAATACAAATGAAATGTATGTGCGAGGAGGGCTATGGAGAGATGAGGGGCACTTTTCCTGGGTGGTAGTGAGCGAATCCGAGGAGAAGGGAGTGGGAGCACCAATAATGATTGTCAGACTGGGTGCCACAGGCGCTAAAGACTGTGACGGTGGGTATGTGAGAAGGTGAAGTAAGAGTGTCTTTTTTGTGTTTTTGAGTGTCTTGTGGGAACTTGCTGATTGAGGGAAGAAGTGAAGGTAAGGTGACTGATCTTTACTGTTGCACACATCACACATACACCTAACAGCAATTTTGTGACTGTCTATGTAGGCTAGTGCTTTAGAGGGACGGTTTAGCCAGTAGCAGAGATCGTGTCTCGTTTGATGAATGCTGCTCAAGCCCTAACTCGGGTTATGGAAGACAGCTCTGACGTAGGATCAGAGACTGAGACAGCAGATACTGAGACAGCATCTAAGGGACAGGACAATGGAGCAGACTCTGGGAGTGATTTTTCAGTTGGATGAGTCCCATCCGACAACTCCTCTTTCAGTGATTCTGAAGGAGGTGATGAGGACATAGTGATGCTGTCCCTTCGAAAGCACAGTACAATAGCAGGTAAGTCCAACCCAGAGAGCAGGTGCATGCGGTGGCAAGCACAAAGTGAGTGCTCCCCAATTTAGCTCAGCCCCAAATTCCACCACTCAAATCGTAATATGGAGACATCAAAATTATCTCTCACAAAACAACCTAGTTTTGTAAGGCAGGCACCTGTATTTTTGGTCCTGGGCTCGGCGGCCATACAGGGAAATCTACTAAACCCAGACATTTCTGGAAACCAGACACAAGAGGGAGTCCATGGATGTGTGGCTTGTGTGGATTCTCCAACATTGTCTTACCCAGAATACCCTGCAAATGTGAAATGTTGATTAACTCTATTTTATCTAGCATTTCTGTCACACAAACTACAGGAGTATGCTGGGATCACAAAATTTTTACCACCCAGTGTTTCCCCAACTGTCCTGATAAAAACGCTACCCCACTTGAGTGCTTGTACCTCGTGCCAGCATCAGGAATCGATCACCCCAGGGTCAACAGTTGCCCTCATTTAAGGACTAACATTGACCATCGTATGATCTATTCCTGTCATGGGCACTAGGCCTACCCACAGAAGTGAGGTACCATTTTTATCTGGAGACTTGGGCGAATGCCGGGTGGAAGGAAGTTTGTGGTTCCCCTCATATTCCAGAACTTTACATTGCCAAAATGTGCAGTAAACCCCACAAGTCACCCCCTTCCGGATTACCCTAGGTGTCTACTTCCCATAAATGTATAGGTTTGGTAGGTTTCCCTAGGTGCGGGCTGAGCTAGAGGCCAAATCCACAGCTAGGCACTTTGCAATAAACGCGTCCGTTTTCATTACAAAAATGTGATGTATCCACATTGTGTTTTGGGGCATTTCTTGTTGCAGGCACTAAGCCTACCCACACAAATGAGGCACCATTTTTATTGGAAGAGTTAAGGGAATGCTGGGTGGAAGGAAGTTTGTGGCTCCTCTCGGACTCCAGAACTTTGCAGCACCAAAATGTGAGGAAAGAGTGTTTGTAGCCCAATTGTGAGGTTTGCAAAGGATTCTGGGTGACATAACCCAGTGAGAGCCCCAGAAGTCACCCCATACTGTATTCCCCTAGGAGTCCACTTTCCATAAATGTATAGGTTTGGGAGGTTTCCCTAGGTGCCTGGTGAGCTACAGCCCAAAATCCACAGCTAGGCACTTAGGAAAAAACACATCATTTTTCATTGGAAAAATGTGATGTGTCCATGCTGCGTTTTGGGGCGTCCTGTCACGGGCACTAGGTCTATCCACACAAGTGAGGTACCATTTTTATCGGGAGACTTGGGGGAACACAAAATAGAAGAACAAGTGTTATTTCCAATTGTCTTTCTCGACATTTTTGCCTTCCCAATGTAAGGCACTGTGTGAGAAAGAAGTCATTTTGAGAAATGCCCATGTAATTCACATGCTAGTATGGGGACCCCAGAATTCAGAGATGTGCAAATAACCACTGTTTCTAAACTCCTTATCTTGTGGCCATTTTGGAAATACATAGGTTTCCTTGATACCTATGTTTCACTCTTTATATTTTAGCAGATGAATTGCTGTATACCCGGTGTACAATGAAAACCAATTGCAAAGTGCAGCTCATTCATTGGCTCTGAGTAGCTTGGGTTCTTGATAAACTTACAAGACCTAAATATCCCCGCACCCAGGGGGGTCCAGCACACATAATTTTGCTTTAAAAAATCTATCATAGTTGGGAAAAGTTATAGAAGAAAACATAGTCAGAAAGGGCCCAACTCAATTTCAATATTTTTTCATTTCAACTGTTACTTTCTGTAGAAAATCTTGAAGGATCTACACAAATGACCCCATGTTGAATTCAGAATTGTGTCTAGTTTTCAGAATTGTTTAGCTGTCCAGGATCCACCATGCGTTTCACACCCATTTCTGTCACTAACTGGAAGGAAGCTGAAAGCATAAAAAATAGTAAAAACGAGATATGTCCCAGTAAAATGCCAAAACTGTGTTAAAAAATGTGGGTTTCTGATTCTAGTCTGCCTGTTCCTGAAAGCTGGGAAGATGGTGATTTTAGCACTGCAAACCCTTTCTTGATGCCATTTGCAGGGGAAAAAATTAGATGCTTTCTTCTGCAGCACTTTTTCCCATTAAAAAAACAAACAAATGTTTGCTGTATTGTGGCTAGTTTCTTGGTCTCCTCCAGGGAACCCACAAACTCTGGGTACCTCTACAATCTTCAGAATGTTGTGAAAAAAGAACGCAAGTTTGGCGTGGATAGCTTATGTACACAAAAACTTATGGGGGCCCAAGCGCAAGCTACCCCAAATAGACAGAAAAGGGATCAGCACTGGGGGGGGGGGGAAGGTCCAGCAGCTAAGAGGTTAACATCGATATTACTTACCTCTAAAATCAATATTCCTGGCAATGATATTCCTGCATCATGATATTTGTGGATCATGGACTCGATATTTCTGTATCTCAATATTTTAAATAGAATATTTTGTCAGAATACGAGAAAATGTCTGTCAGAAAAAGACAAAAAAACACAGGGAGAGATGAAAACCGTCGAGAGAATCAGTTTCCAAAAATTTTCTAGTGAGATTTTTGATGAAAAAAAGGTTGTATGACAGAACTATGCATACCGGAACAACGCATGCCTTAACAACGAAGTCAGAACCACGCATGCCTTTACAATGAATTTTGTTGTAAAAGCATATGTGGAAACAGCATGCATGGATCTGTCATACTACCCCTCTCTAAACCTTAAAAAGTACCCCAAGAGGCTCAAAACTACCCCTGCCCCTAAAAACCAAACTACCTCGAAACCCCCCACTCGCCCTGAGCAATAAAACATTCCTCCTCTCCAAGTAAGCAAACTATCCCAACCCCCACCCACCCTAGGCCCTAAAAAATAAATTGCCCGACCCCCTCCACTCCCACCCCTAACAACTGAACTACCCCAACACCCCACCTACCCTAAGCCCTAGCTCCACCCCCACCGCAAAAAACTACCCCCAAACCCTGCCCCAACCTCACTTACCACACCGTGTCATCTCCCGATCTTCCTCCTCTTCTCTCTTACCTCCTCCTGCCCTTCCTTAAACCTTCTCCACCCCTAAAATATAAACTACCCCATCCCTAAAATAGAAACTACTCCGCCCCTGAAAAATAAATTACCTGATGCACCACCCACTCTAAGCCCTAAGAAAACCTACTCCAACCCTCCCTCCCCCACACCTGACAACTAAACTACCCCAACCCACCTTAAGCACTAAATCCAACCCCACTTACCTCCCCACGTCCTCTCCCAATCCTTCTTCCTCTCCTCCTGCCCTTCCTTAAGCCTTCCCTTGCCCCTAAAAAATAACCCACCCTAAGCCCTAAAGAAAAAATACCCCAACACCCCCACCCCATAAAAAACAATCTACCCGGTCACCCCAGCCACCAGAAGCCCTACTAATGAAACGTCCCCATACCTCCTCCCCACTGTCACAAAAATGGACCAATGCCCACCCAATCTAAGCTCTTAATCCACTCACCCCTAAAAACTACCCTGAAACCTGCCCCAGCCCCACTTACGTCACTGCGTCCTCTCCTGATCCTCGAGGCTGCTGTCTGCCTTTTTCTCTGCCTTAACCATGCATATGCATAGTTTGGCACATGCATGGTTAAGGCAGAGAAAAAGGCATGCATTGTTCCAGTAAACGTTGTTCCTCTTGCGTAGGAGACATCTGTGTTACTTGCAATGCTGTGTTCAGGACGTTTCCCTGAAAAAAAGGCAAAAATGACGAGCTCGGTGTTCCAAGTTCCTGTCACCAGGAGACAGAAAAAAGAACTGATGCAACTGCCACCTGCTGGGCATGATGGGATACAGATGGTCTCTGGGCCCTTAAAGTCGTAGACACTATTTTCACATTCACACAATGGAGGCCTATAGGGCTACACTGCGCCCTTTCCCTTGATTGTTCTCTTTTTAAAAAAAAGGTTTGTGAAAGAGATTTAAGAAGTTAAATAACTTTTTTTCAAATAATTTTACTTCGATTTCTATGTACACATACATTAATTACCGTTTTTTAAACACATTCTGAAGAAATTGGCCAGTATGGCCTTCCCTATAGGCTGCAGAATATTCATGTCTTAAGTGTCTTCCAGTCTTCCTGAAGAAAGGCAAATATCTACACTTCAGAAGATAAATTAGAAGAAGTGCTCCAGGACCCCGTACGTGGGTGGGACTATAGAGTGCTTATGGCTGTCAATGGAGATCCCCTAAGAGAGAATACAAAGCTATTGAACAAGATCTTCCTGTTGTTTAATTAAAGCTGCTCTAGGTTGATTTATTGTTCCTTCTTCTTTTGGTAGATGACTATCAGAAGCAACTGATAAAATGGAGACTTTTGAATATCTTGATATCGATCTTGACGTTGAGTGTCTTGACTGCAATCTCAACATTGACATTAAGGAAGTCAATCTTCTCAACTTTGACCAATAATGTGTCTGTGTCGAGAAACTCCACCATCAAAAGTCGCACCATCATATCCCATTTCGACTGATTGGGATGAGATGTTGACTCAGTTGTGGGGGAAGGATAAAGTTGTAATTGATAGTGATCCGTTGGCGCCTGACAGCGAGCTAGCGCCTGCTTAGCTGCCTTGTGACTCGCATTTATCAGTGGCGGCCGGCAGCTTTGGGAGGAGGGCGGGCGGGGCACACACACAAACACACACACAGACTCATTCTTTCACACCCAGACACGCACGCACGCACGCTCACCCATTAACAACACTCATTCCATTCAAACATGCACGCACGCACCATTCATTTTACAAATTCACACACATTCATTCTTACACGCACGCACGCACGCACTCACATCCAGTAACAACACTCATTCCATTCAAACATGCACGCACGCACCAAACATTCATTTTACAAGATCAAACACATTCATTCTTTCACACACACACACGCACGCACATCCATGAACAACACTCATAACACTCAAACATGCACGCGCGCACCAAACATTCAAAGGAAAACATAACACACATACACACACACACACACTTACCTTCAGCCTCCAGGTCCCAGGAGGGTTAGGACTGCTGCCTTCCCTCATTGGCTGACCTTAGGTCAGCCAATGAGTGAAGGCAGCAGTCCCAGCCTCGTCACAGAGTGGGATGGGGTCAGTGACACTGCTGACCCCACCTCACTCTGTGACGAAGTGTCACTGATTGACACTCGCCCTGGGCGCTTCAGGCCTTAAACCTGAAGCGCCCAGGGAGAGTGTCAATGGGTGACGCTTTCCTCGTCACACAGGGGAGGGCCTGGAGGCACCTTTGCTGGGCCGAGGAGATCACGCCCATAAGGGTCGTGATCTCCTCAGCCCAGCAAAGTTCAGCTCAGGCAGCTAGGAGTCTGCGCAAATCGCGCATGTCTGCTCCTGGCTGCCTGACCTGAACATAAAGAGTGTCTGTCAGGCTGACCTTTGTTCAGCCTGACAGACACTCTTCATGGGGTGTGGGGGGCGTGGCCCCTCCGCCCTAAAGGACGGGCCGCCACTGGCATTTATTGCCTGGTCATCTACTTGTATGTTCACTCCTCTAGGTTTCTGCTGATCCCACATGTTCCTTCTTTAACTGATGTTCATGCATTGTTCCACCAGCAAGTGTAACTGTGTGTTTGTTATTATCTGTTAGGTCATCTGGCCTCTGGGGGCATGGGAGGTTTTGGGTAGGCTCCAACGTTATGTTACCAGTTCTGTTTGTATTATGCAATCTTTTTTCTCCCATCACTGCTGCTCCTGTACACGTATTAATATTTGCTTGCATGTAGGACCTCATTGATATTAGAGCTGAGCTGACTCTAGCCTTGCTGGAGATAGACTCTGATGTGTAGGATGCCACCTCTTGCCTATCAGGATTACTCTGTGCATCCTTGGTTTCTGGTCTCCTCATGGCACCTATGCATGTTATTCTTGTTATTATCAGACTATGAAGCTGGCAGTATTTCATTGGTTCATCCGCATAGAATTTATACATGCAAATTGTAAGGCTGTGATATGTATCTGTCTGGTGCTATTGTCACTGCAAATCTCTACGATGTACATTGAAGATCTGTTAAATGGATAAAAATCAATAAAAATAATTTGCCAAAAAAAGAAAAATGTAAGAACAAAAAAAATCAAAAGTTGCACCATCAATGGTTGTGGTTTAGGAACTGGTATTAATGTTGATTGTGGTTTTCAGCGGTACCTGTGGTGTTGTAATCAAAGTCGACAATCCTGCCCTCTTACTCTTTGTCAGTGAGCAAGTCGGTCCCCACGTCTGCCTCGACTTCCACTGGTGTTCTTGCGGGTGGTGAGAACGCTCAGTGATGGTGGAGATGTTTTCATGCCTCCTCTTTTATGATCTTCCTCTATGGGAGTTTTTAGCAAGAGAGTTCTGGATTCAGAAGAAGTCCCCTCTCTCTCCTTTTTTCCCTGTTTTTTATTCTCTTCTTCCTGGTGCAGGTTCTCAAGCTTTCCCCCAAGGTGAATGCCCTCTTGGTCTTTTAGGGCTCTTTTTGGAATATTTTGACAAAATTCACATTCTTTCACTGACTGAGAGGCAGGAAGATAGACATCACACAGAATATGGGTCTGATGAAGCCTTTTCACTTTCACTTGAAGGGCCTTTCCCGAAAAGTGAGGGCATGTTTGTGAAAATAATCATCATTTTAGATGTAAAAATGGGTGAAAAATGTAGAACATCTCCAAAAACATCAGATTAATTTTAAAAACAGAACTGAGGCTACTAAGCAAACTGCCAGTGATTTGAATTCCTGGCGTAGCAGGCTTCTTTTTACCTTTGTTTTTTCACTATGTATGTACCTAGTATGTGTTTTAAGATTAAACTCAACATTGATTTTTGTCAGATGCTGCAATGTGGTCACAGTCTATTAACTAGATGCCATCTTATGGTTCAGAAAAAGATCAGTAAAAGCAGACCATGTAGTGTTTTTAACAGCAGTAACACTAATTTCATGGACATCAAAGTGACTACCTCCATCTAAAAATTAGCTGTAGATGACTGGACAGAAAGTGTTCCTGGAAACCCCCCAAATGCACAATAATATTCTATGTCTATCAGTGAGAATCTTATGATGCAGAATAGTTTGTAACGTTAGACAAGACAAATAAATATCACATCATCTACAGGAACTACTAACAGAAAAGACTGATTCAAATGCTGTTACCTTTCATCATTTGCTTTTCTATTGAAAATGAACCTCATGTTCTCATTAAAAATTCCATTAAAAGTGCCTTGTATTAAATGTCCTCTTTCGGCTAGAGAAACTCAAAAGTGCTGAGAGAAATAGAATATACTGAACAGCAGATAGCTTCATTTACAAAATCTACAGCTATTCTGAACGTATCCAGAAAGAAAAAAAATTGCATGCATGAAGAAAAGAACACTGCAAATAAATAAAAAAGGAATTTGGGTCACAGGTGGTCAGGAGAAGAGATAGTCCAAAATGTCAGTTTTCTGAGTCCTATCTGCGTAGCAGAATACAAAAGCATTAGCAAAGCAAGAAAGTATTATCTTTTGGCTTTGCCAAATCAGAGTTATTGGCTTTGCCAATGCTTTTTGACAAAGGGAATGTTGGGTGAAGTACAAGATAGGCTGGACGTAATGGATAAGCAAAAAGGCTATTGCGGGGCATGGGATAGAACAAGAGAAGGAGAGGAAGAAAACAAATGCACCTCCATTACATGCTAAAAGCAAAAGAAACAAGCACTGACAGCCAATATATCTAGCCTTTATTATATCTGTAGTACCTCAAGTCAGTTCTAGCAATACCACTACAGTACGAATCAATGGCTTGAAGTCTTAAACAAGCATGCAGCCCCTCAAAACATTACTATAGATCCCTTTCAAGTCAGATCTTCCTACTTAAAAACTCCACAAAGCTGTAATACCTCAAGGAGTTACTAGGTTCCCCTCTTGTGTGAGATGGAATTGCTTGAACTGTCAAAGCTTAGAGGGTGTGGCTTCAATCTAGAGATTTGCTTATATCCAATCGCTACTCTCATTATTTGTGGTTGTTTTCTAGGGGCAAATAAATACACCGAAGCTGGTTTATGATGAAATGTCAATATAGCCACATTCAATGCAGGTCTTGATAATTATGCATTTGTGGTGCCCCTTAATATAAATGGGTCCTAGTAGTCATTAGTATGATCAGGCACTTTCAAATACATCATTGATACACTGGTACACTGGTTCTTGAATTGAATTACAAATATATGGTAGAACATTACAGTAGTTTTTTGTAAAGGTAGGCTGTGTTCTGTAATTATTATCAAGATCAGTTGGGAAAACCAATGGCTAAAAACTAAAAAGAAATTACATTTATTTTATATATGTATATTTTACATGTTTTTGTACTATGAATTATTTTAGAAACTTTGTGGCTGATTACGAGTTTGTCGATCCGAGGACCGCCATGTTGGTGGTCCGAACACCTAGAGGCTAGTGGAGCGGACTGCCGTATAATGAGTTTGGATGTCGAGCAAATAGAAGACTGCCAGCGGCCCACTGCTACTGCCAAGCAGCACACACCGCCGAGGTCTCCTGGAAGCACAAACAAGCCGGCGGGGACCATGTTTCCACCAGACCTATTGGGAGGTTGCACACCTCCAAAGTGACCATGGCTGTCCAACTACCACATATCAAGAGGCGGAAACAGACAGTATAAAGGGAGACACTCACCTGCAGACACCCATACACGTCCGGAGCCATCACGGAGCCATTCCTAAATGTCATGCCGCTGCTCCTGCTTGCCGAAAGACAACGAAATCAATGCAGACGTGGATAACAGCAACCGTAAGTACACACATCCTGTATTATTGACATTGCAAAAAAATTGTACAGCTAGCAAACACATCATAGGGGGTGGGTGCCACAGGGAGCAGCTACACCTACTATTCGTCACACACACTCACATACTGCAATTCGGACACCCATACATTCACAACACACACTGTTAGCCAGCACACACACACTGCATGGCAATACTACACATTTAAGCACGGATACACAGCACAGGCTCAGGGACCCTGAAGGCCTCACAACATTCACACACATAGCAACAACAACACAACTACTGCACATAAACAAATACATTCCACACACTCACACACAACACTGGCCAGGGACTGGGCACACATACAACACACATATACATCCAAGTACCATGGCACACACACAACACCACCATCAAACAACCCTGCAATCTACACACACATCACACACACACACACACACATACAACAATGGAAGCATAATGCCATGCACAATACATACAGAGACAATTAGACAAAAGACGGATAGCGTACCACGACAACAATACCTGCTGAGATGGGAGCATCAGGACCATAAATGGAAGGAGGCTGCACTGGGACACATTCCACATTGAACATGGCCACAAACAACATGCACACAGGAATTGGCCCCCATTGGACCTCAGGGACAAGCAATACCAATACCAATGATCATGTACAGTCCCACAATGGGAAAGGGCAAGTCAACAAAGCACACACAACTCACACTCCATGGGACATACCCCTACACCATCCAGCGTTGAGGGACACACACCTAAATGGACACATGCACACTCAAAAGCAAACTAGCACAGCTCATCACACACCATGTCTGCCCTGACAAAACCCAAGAACACACACCACATATGAACAATAGCCATATTAGGGGGACAAGTCCTACACCATACATGCCCACATTGCACAACACAAAAAGAAACACATACCACAACAAACACAACACAATGGCATGACACCAACATTCAATCTACGCACACATACCCATAACACAACACACACACATCCCTTGGGGGACAACAGCACTGCAACAGACTCACATGCTACAAAAAACATCACATGGGGCAGCAAGCAGCCCAAACACACACAACTCCAGGCACATAACCAATGTCGCTCAGGAGCAAAAGAAAGCTAGGGAAGGAAATGCAGGAGAAAGGTGTATACAACAAACCATCAACTGGTTGGCTTTATTGTAAAATATTGTTTCAAAACTAAATTCCAAGGCCATAGGCCAGTCCAAATGGACCAAAAGGCACAGTGTTGGGCCCTTACTTAACCCCTGACTGAGATTTAAACTCCACAGGTAGGGGCATCAATGTGGCAGCGAGCACCTCATGGATGATCTGGGGGTGAGGTGGTGGGGAAGGGGGTGTTGGGGTTTGGGAGGAGCCTTCTTGGAAGGGGTGGGCTTCTTCTTGGTGGGGGGAGGGACATTGGTGCTTGCAGGGAGGCCTGGAGGTGGAAGGGGTGGCCTTTGGGAGGGAAACTGTCCCTTTGGGGTTGGTACCAGGGGGTGAACAGGGATAGGGTCAAGTTTACAAAGGAAAACATTCTTAGACACCGGGAAGATGAAGGTGGTGGGGGCACGGAACACAAGGGGTGACTGGCTGCCATCAGTGTGGAGGCCAGAGCCTGGAAACATCTCTGTAGGTCAGCCATTGCACAGTGAATGCTCTCCAGGAACGCATTACTCTGCTGGACTTGGGTTGCCAGTCCCTGGATGGTATTCACTATGGTGGACTGAACCACAGAGATCGACCTCAGGAGGTCAATAGCTTCCTCACTGAGAGTAGCAGGTGTAACAGGGGCTGGGGCAGAGGTGCCTGTGGCAAAGGAGACGCCCACCCTCTTGGGGGAGCAGGTAGGACCAACTGGGTAGGGAGCAACAGGGAGGGAGGTGATAGAATGGGGGAGCTGGACCAAGATGGTACTGGGGGGTCCCCGATGGGTCCGCCACCACTAGGGAGTGACCACTGAAGGAGGAATCCGAGGATGTAGATGCCGATGCAGATCCCGTCTCCCTGTGGCACTCTCCTCACCCTTCAGGCCACTGGGTCCCTCCGTGTTTTTGGTGTCTTGACCCGATGTCCTGTAGTCAAATGCTTCCCCACTCGACTCAGCCCTGTCTCCATGGCCTGCCTGTGCTGATGCTGGCAAAAGAAAGTGTAGTAGTAGGGTCGTAACATAGACATGAAAACACTTCAATCACAACTCTGCGAAGCAAAACATACCATCATGTCAAGTGCCCCTCCCCATGAAGTGCCAGCAATGTGGCACTAAAGAGATGAAGAGAAAAGTGTAGACATGGGGCACTTACCTGCTCCTCTGCTGCACCATAGAGCTGTTCATAAAGGGGTAGGGCATCATCCACAAGCTTCTTCAGCTCTTCTGGTGAGAAGGCAGGGGCCCTAATACCTGTTGGACAAGGCATGATTGCTCTCAGAGGCAGTACACAGCAGCTCAGGTAGTGGAGGTCTTGCTGGAATCAGTGTCAGGAGTCATGTGAGGGATTCAGCAGAAGATGGCAGGCCCGCCCGCCACGTATGCGACCGTCACCGCCAGTGAACACTGCCATTGGTCCAAGACCGCCACAGTCAGCAATGTTATCCTATGGCAAAGTCCACTATGCTAGCATCTGCCTATTGCCATGATGACTTTCGCCAGCGGTTGCGGGCAAGTCCTAATGTCCAGTGGAGTAGGTCAGTCAGCTGCCATTTTAGAGGCATACAATGCAATGAAACACTATTTTTGATGTGTCACAATTTGGAAAATGTTGTCCAAGCAAATCTTGAGTGCTGGCCTTGTCTTGTCCTGTAGGTCTATCGTTTTTTTAATCATAATGGTATGTGGGCCAGCACATATAACAGATAAAGAAAGGCCACAGCCACCACCCTTTCCCCCATGGGCAATCCAGGGCTTGGGGCATTGAATTTTGTCAGAGTTGCAAATTAAATGCACATATTGTTGTTGTCCAGATTGATGATGTGAACACATATGTTGAAAAGCAAGGGGGTAACGTGTTACAAATGTGTAATTGTTAGTCTTGATATGTGCTGTGTAATCATGTTTTCATTGACTCACATAACATATCACAGTTCGTATATGACATCTAGAATGTAAATTGCAAGGGACACAATGAATGATGGCCATATTTTCCTTTGTTTCCACATAGTTACCCAGGGAGGAGAAGGATCAGACACCTTCCTGTGTACTGTCCACTAGCAGACTTGCAGGCATGGAGGACAGACATGTAATCCAGATATACTGCCTGGATAGACAGACAATTGTGGCTCTTTGCTGTCAGTTGGAGCCAGATCTGATGTCAGCCATTCGCAATCCAAATAGCATACCACCCATTGCACAATTTATGTCAGTGTTGCACTTCCTGGCCACAGGGACCTTCCAAAACACAGTGTCCCTAACTGCTGGGATGTCCCAGCCTATATTCAGTCTGGCCTTGAAGGATGTTCTCTCAGCAATGTTGAAACACCTGGACAGCTACATCTGGTTTCCTTAGCGTGAGGACTTTGCTCAGTTGAAGGCAGAGTTTTATGGTTTGGTACACATCCTACATGTTGTGGAAGCTATTGATGGTACCGATGTAGCCTTGGTTCCATCGCATGGCAATGAACAGGTCTATCGGAACAGGAAGAACTTCTATTCCATCAATGTCAAAGAAGTTTGTTTGGTAGAACCCTACATTGCCCAACTCTGTCACACAGAAGAACACGGTGTGTAGAGGAGTGGGCTTTTGGGCTCCTAAAGGCAAGATTCTGCAGCATTGAAAAGACAGGTGGAGCCCTCCTCTATTCACCCGCAAAAGTGTGTAAGATCATTTTGGCCTCCTGCATGTTCCACAACCTTGCCCTGAGAAGAAACATCCCATATATCTCTGATGATGGGGAGCTGGCAATGCCACCAGGTGAGCCTCTAAAAATGCCAAGTGAGGATGACAGTGATAAGGATGAAGGTGGAGACATGCGGGCAGATATAATCAATCAGTACTTTACTTAAGTGTAAGTTTGTGATGTTCTGTGATTACTGTGACTGCATGGGGTACTGTAGGAGTCAAGCTTTATTGAGAAGGGTATCTATGTCACCATAAGACGAGGCATCTCATGCAATGCATCATACAGCCAAGGTTTGCTGGCTACATCAGAATTGAATATGTGACTCTCTTAGGGATCTCCTTTGTTTGGGGGAAGTCACGTTGCAGTGAAATAACTGAAGTTTGAAATGAGGTTTGTGTCTTATGTATGCCTTTACCTTCCTAAACTCCATGTATGTCACTTATTCCTTCCAGGTCTCTTCACCATGTCATCCTCATGTGGGCATTTCAGTGTTGCGTCATTGGCAAGTGGCTGTTGCTTGTCTGACATGTGAAGTGGACATGGATTGATCCAGGTACTGTTTGTCACAGAATCGGGGTGTATGAGTCCTATTCCCAGGCTGCCTGGACAGAGGAGGGCAGGAATCTGAGCTACACAATAGATCTGTTTGCTGTGGTGTGATAGTCCAATGGTCGCATGTGTGTGATCATGTGACCTTGTAACATGTCATCCTGTGCAATTCATTCCTTCTACCTTCACATTGTGTTGACATTGATCATGGATGACCTGTTAGTGGCTGTCAATGTGTTTCCTCATTGCAGGCCAGTGTGCCTGTGCCACAACACTGAAACAGGTTGTGATATTTCACCAGGTGCTTGCTCATTGCTATGGGAAGGGCCTAAGATCAGGCTCTGTTGTACTGCCCTCTGGCTGTGCCATGGTGTGTGTTGAGTTGGCGGCCTGGTTTTGGCATCTGATAAGGGTCAAACTGGATACAACATCCCTCTTTGCCTAATCTACGGGACACAGTCTTACAGGCCCTTTCTGGTGTGGTCTGATTCACTGTAGTAATAGGATACCTGGCCTGACTCCATGAGACTAGGACGATGTTGGCTATGACTTTGCAGACATTCTTAACACCTTATGTGCAATACTGCACAATAAAACGTTTGATGTGACCAGACACTTGTGACATTGTGTTGCTAGTCATCCTCAGCATGACACTACCTGAGACATCTCGCTCCATCCATTGTCTCCTAATGTCTTACACATGTACATGACATGTGATTAGCATTCAACATCCCAAACAGATTAAAAAGAGATGAAGTACACAGTGTTTTAGTGATGGTGGTGTTTATTTACATTACAACAAAAATTAATAGTGATACTGCATAAAAAATACATAAGGTGAAGGGATCAGTCATGGTGGATGCAATCAATAGAGTAGAGGCCACATCTTTTGGAGTCCAGAGTCCAGTGTCCTACTACCATGGAAAATGAGAAGTGGTTAAGGAACAATCAACAGAGTGAGTCTGTGGGACACAAAGGAGTGACATCCGGAAGTGGTCACTTGCTGGCAGTCATTGGTGTCTTCCCACCTGCTCCTCCTGGATGCTTAGCTGGACATCCCTGCTTGTGGGGGGCTCAGTAACTACAGAGGCAGGGTTGTCCGAGGAAGGTTTTTCCTCTGTTACAGAGTCCATGTTAGAATTGTGGGCCTTCCTGCATCTCACAATGGAAATCCCTCTGTAGCTCCTTGATTTCCCTGAGCTCGGTCAGTACCTTGCCCATCATTCCTTGGGAAAGTTGGTTTGCACCCAAGACCTGGCTGGAGGTATCCTGGACAAGGGCATCACCAGCAGCCTCTTGCCACTGGCCCACACCGTCCCTTCCACAAACCATACTCCCACATGGTGCAGCCTCTCCCATTCCACTGGCTCCAGGTCCATCATTGTCAGGGTTGGCAGGGTGTGACTCAAGAGCCTGGACCTTTGGGAGCACAAGATGTTGGAGACTGTTGTAGGGATGCAGGTCTTGGGGGTGACTGGCTGCCTGCAATGTTGAGGTCATGGGGCTGGAAAAAGTCGATGTGGTCAGGCTGAGGCTGACCAGTGTCATCTGGCCAGGTTGCCCGAGTGGGTCAGAACTGTTCTAAAAGTCCAGCAGTCCAGGAGTGCTCAGGGTAGTGCCAGTCTCCTCTGTGGTGTCGGTCGTTGCAGTACCAGTTGCAGTGGCACCACAGCCTGCTGATGTGGGGAGACAATGTTAGTGATTGTATTATGACACCTACCTCCAATAGTTGACAGTGACATTGGGCTAGGGCCATGTTCACATTTTATTGGCTGATTTCCCTTATGTGACAGGTGTACATAATGTCATTTGTAGTGAGCCGTCATTGTAGCCAAATGCCAATTCCAGTTCAGTGACCTAGCCTACGACTGTCTGGAATCCTTAGCTGTTGGAGGGATGGTAATAGACTCATGTCTTGCCAGCAGTGCAGGAAGGACATTGGCTGGGCAGGATGTTGTATGAGTCATCTTGAACGCTATTTGGTTGTCATGACGGCATTATCAGAGCCTTGGACAATAGGTGATAATTGTCTTTCTGTGGTCAGTGCATTGCAGATGCGACTGCTGCCAATGCCATACAGCAGACACATTTTGGGACCTTTGATCTGTGTGGGAAGTTCTTTTCAGACAATTTGAGCTGTCCTTCCTGTCTGCACTATTTTCATCTTGGCATGTCAGCTCTAGATGGATCTGGGTGTGTTGCCACATCACAGGGTGTACCATGACCTGTATCCTTGTCCCTACCAGATGTATCACGTTCTTTGTGGGTTCAGGGACTGTGGGACAATATCATGTGGACCTTGGCCTCGTGTTTGGGATCACATGGCCTGGTCCTCCTTGAAGTTATTGAGATGTTACTCTTATCACAACTCACAGTTCACATTGTCCGCCCTCTGAGGTGATTTGACTTTCATAACAAGTATACCAACAGTGATATTTGACGATATGCAGAGTGGACTGGGTAGTTAAATTGAGTAGAAAGTTCCTCCTGGCCTCGGCAGTCATGTTTCTCCCTGTACTACCTGCAGTTTATCAATTTGACTCTCTTAGGTGTGTACACATCATGAGTGTATTTCCAGGTAAATGTATTTTGGCAGGTGTACAGTGTACTGTTGCTTGCAGTTTGAGTAAGAGATTCTCATATGAGTACTAACCAATTCCTTCCCTGTATTCCATACACTGCAGAGTTGTCCTTCTGTCAAGTGAGTACGGGTCAAAGGCTGGTTAGAGGGAGAATGGTCATAGTAGCAGAGAACACAGTTGTGACTGAGTGTAGTGAGAGTCACAGTGCCTCCTGGCCTTAGCATTCCTATCTTCGCCTGTCTTACCCACACACTATACAGTTGAGATCCCCTCAGGTGAGTACAGGTCAAAGGCCAATTAGAGGGAGAATGGCCATAGTAACAGAGAACATAGTGGTGGCTGAGTGTATTGAGAGTCTCAGTGCCTCCTGGCCTTAGCATTCCTGTCATTGCCTGTCCTACCCCCACACTATACAGTTGAGATCCCCTCAGGTGGGTACACTCCAATGGGGAATTGAGAAACAAGGTGATTTTGATTGTGCTGTGCTGTTCTGGTTTTAGTGATAGTAGAACAGTGCCTGCTGAGACATGTAGTGCTGTCAACGCCTATACTACACCCACTCTACAAAGATGTTGTTCCCCCAGGTGAGTCTACTTGAGATATTGGAGGCCAGACAGTGGTCTATGGACAGATGGACACTGGGCTGCTGAGTGGGGTGACATGGTAGATGGCAGGAGGTGATCAGTGGGCATGCATGACAATACATTTTAGTGCCATTTATGTTGTTGTTGTGACTTACCCAACTCTACTCGCCCATGTATTCCTGTGAAGCCCTCAGAATACAGGATGGCCAAGACCTTCTCCTCCCATGATGTTAGTTGCAGTGGATGAGGTGAGGGATCACCATCAGACTTCAGGACCGCAAGCTAGTGCCTGGATGCCATGGAACAAACCTTCCCCCTGAGGTCATTCCACCTCTTCTTGATGTTGTTCCTTGTTCGTGGGTAGCTACCTACAGAATTCACTCAGTCGACTATCCTTTGCCACATTTCCATTTTCCGAGCTATATTAGTTTGGTGGAGTTGGGCTCCAAATAGTTGTGGCTCTATTCTAATAACTTCATCCACCAGGGCTCTTAACTCATGGTCTGTGAAACGGGGATTTTTCTGTGGTGACATGGTGGTGGAAAACTAGAAAAAAAATATGATGGTTAGGTGCTGTGTAATGAGGAGGTGAAGGGGAGTAAATTGAGTATAGAGGTGCAAATATGTATGCTGTGGTGTGTTGAGTGTGTGGGATATATGCTTAGTGCAAGTTAGAGGGGTGCCTAATCTATGGTTGGTGAAGTTTTTGGACAATGCTCTGGCTTGTGTTCGGCGTGGGGATGCAAAGGATTGTGGTGTGTGAAGAAGCTTGTTTTATTGTGCGGCTTATAGGTGTGTCAAGTGTGTTGATGTGTGTCAGCTTTGTTGTTTTCAAATACATCCAGTGTGGTGGTGTGTATTACTGTGGTGACCACCGACCGCCACGATTTGCACCACTATTGGAAGACTGACATGGCAAGACTGCCATCGCAATTTTCGATTTGTAATAGGTTTGATGATTGGTTGATGGGCTAGCGGTGCCGGTTGTCGGACCGCCTATTTCCGGCCCTCCAGAGTCCTGGAGGATTTGGATTTTTGGCTGGCTTTTGGCAGGCCTGCTTCTGTAACTCATAATACGGTGGTCTGAGAGAACGCCAACATGATGGTCTTTTGGTTGGCGCCACCATGGCATTCTGGCGGTCTGACCGCTAAACTTGTTATGAGGCCCTCTGTGTGTTTGACGAGACCTTACAAGATGTTGCTCTAGAGTTAGGTGTAAAAGTCTGAACTTGTTTGAAAAGCTGCAGTACTTCAAAGGGTTACTAAATGTTCCTCTCAAAACAGATTTGACTGCTTCAAGGCTTCAAAAAGCTGCAGTATATCACTTGTTACTAGGTGCCTGATTTACAAAGGTAAACATAAATTTTTCTGTAAGTTTACACATGTAGTAACTTTACTAATTTTTGACATTCACAAACTACACGTCTAATTTTAAGACTAATTGTAAAATGACACTGGTAAAATTACAAGTAGTTAAGTTACACACATAGGACCTCATTATGCGTCTGGCGGTCCCAAACCCGGACCTCCAGAGCCATGGAGAGGAGACAACTGCGGAGCTGGTGGTCTCCTCGCCCATCCCTATGACAAGGTTTCCACTGGGCTGACTGGCAGAAACCTAAAAAATCTGAGGATTCCGCCAGTCAGCCTAGTGGAAACTATGCAGTGCATTGGTCTTGGCTCCTCATGGAGCCGAGGTTAATACCGTCGCTCACAGGGTGCTCCCAGCACACAGTGTGCATTCCCAGAATACTGGATAGGGCGGCCCTTGCACTGCCCACAACATGGTAATGACCAGTGCAGAGCCCTACCCCCTTGGCGCCCAGCACTGGCTTTCCGCCAGCGTTTTCATGGTGGGCTCCCGCCATGAAAAGGCTGGTGAAAAATGAAGTTGTGAGCAGCATGGCAGTGCTGTGTTAAGCACCTCTGTGGCTGAGCAGGACTTCGCCCAGCACCTGACATTAGGAACCATGTCCCTGGTGGTGTCAGAAGTCCCCTGGCGGTCCTAATGCCACGGTCGTGATTTGGCGGTCCGACCTCCACAGTGAGTCTGGCGATCTGAAACCCCCGACTCTTAATCAGGCCCATATTTTGTAAATACCAAAAACAGTAGTAAAGTTACTACAGCAACTGTAAAACTACAGAACAGTGTAAGTTTACCGTTTTAAATCAGGCACTAATTGCCTCTTTAATCAAGGTTAACTGCTTCAAGGCTTTACAAAGCTTTAATACCTTAAGTCATTTCTCGATGTCCCTCCAGCCCCAAATGCAATTGCTTGAAATGTCATGAATAAAGCCCAGGGGATGTGGTTCAACCTGGAAATTTGCATATAGATGATTGCTACTCTAATTTTTTGTGGTTGTTATTTATGGGACAAATGCATATGCCAAAGCTGCTTTATAATGAATAGTCAATATTGCTACTTTCAATAAATGTCTCAATTATTATACAGCACTTGCGATGATACTCTAATATTAACATGTACCTGAGGACATTGGTGTGATCGATTGCCTTCCATTTTTATTTTAATACACAATTTTTGTGGCACTTTTTAATGTGTGTTAGTATATTGCGTTTGTGTTTAGTAAAACTAGATTGTGTCCTGTTATGAAAACAGTAAGGTCTGTTTGAGCACACCAATAGATAAAAAAATACAAGGTGAAGATACTAAGGCACAGATTTATGGTGGCCTAACACCATTCCAGCGCCACATTAGTGTCATTTTTTTACGCTAATGTGGCGTTGGAAGGACAAAAACGCTTGGTCATATTTACAAAGTGGCGCAATGCTTGCATTGCGCCACTTTGTAACACCTTGTGCCATATTATGTCTGTGCCAGGCATAATGTATGCAAGGGGTGCATTTTGGCCTGGGGGGGCTGTAAAAATGGTGCAAAGAAATCTATGAGATTCCTTTGCACCACTTTTATCGGCATTTTTTATACCTGCTAAGTGCCGGCGTTAAAAAGAGTCTCCAATTGTGTTTCATAGGCCTCTAGATGCTTTGCAGGATTAGCGTCAACATTTTTTATGCTAGTTCTGCAAAGTGCCAGACTAGAGTAAAACATTATGATGCCAGTCCCACGATTACCGCCATGGTGTGCCACATTTTAAATACGGAGCACACATGGTGGCGTTAGGGGGGTGCTAAGGGGTGCAATAAAAGTGGCGCTGCACTAGGTACAGCATTACTTTATCATAAATTTGGGCCTTTATGTCAAGTTTGCATTACTTTTTTAACGTAAAACTGATGCAAAGTTTAGTGGTGGCATTTACAATCCGACGCAAATTGGGATTTGCGTTGGATTGTAACCAAAAGTGATGCAAAGCTGCACAATGCGCTGTCTTGCATTACTTCATGAAGGTTTTCCATGCAGCCATCCATGAGCTTTAACGCATCAATGAAAATATTTTGCATAACTCTACATACTTTGCTAAACTGCCTCATTTATTCCTAAAGATTAGAAAAAGAATAACATGCTATATTTGACATAAAAAAACAGAACAAAGGGGATCATTAGGAGTTAGACGGACAGAAACATCCATACGTCAAACTACCAACAAGGAGACCGCCATGGTGCTGGCGGTCTCCTCACTGGCCTCATTACAACTTTTCCACTGGGCTGACTGGGGGAAACCAAGGTTTCCGCCAGCCAGCCCAATTGGAAAAATGCAGCAGCATTGTTCCCAACTCATGATTGAGCAGGCAGCAATGCTGCCGCACGCAGGGTGCACCAGCACCCTTGAAATGCACACTGTCCGCACAGCAGACAGTGTGCTTTTCAAGGGTGCTCAGCAGGGGGACCCCTGCACTGCCCATGCCTATGGTGCCCTCCTGTAGCCCCCTGCACTTGTTCTCTGAAGATTGTATTCTGACTTCATTGCCACAGTGGCTGATTACAACTATGACCACCGTCATTCCATCAGGATCACTGATCAGTGATTAGTGGTCGGACCGCCAATCTCTCAATTTGATGGTCGGACTATCAAAGCCACGGCGGTCTGGACAGCCACCGCGAGTCTGATGGTCTAGTGACTGCCAGACTCATAATTAGGCCCAAAGTGTGGTCTAAACAATATGGCTGCCTTTGTACTTTCAAAAGGATTTGATTAACTAATAATATTGTGTTTCATTATCGCCATATATCATAGTATGCCGAAAAGGTACCGCTGTATACAGTAGCCGAATATATAACTAGGATTTTGTACCTTATTACTTGAAAAAATAACTGAATAATTCAAATCAAATAACAAGAAGGACCCTTTCACACCATGATCTATATTCCTGCCAAATTTCATGTAAATCTGTTAAGCCATTTTGTGACTACATCTGTTTAAAAATCCAAAGAAAAATGCATTGGTGGAAAAAGGTGTTTTTGGGACCCACCTTCTTCCTATGCTCCCCCTTAACTAATCACCACAGAACTGTGCATCATCAGTCAATGTAGAAAAAAGAAGAATAAAAAGAATAGGTCTGAAGAGTCTTCTGGAGATTTATCAGACAATAACAAAGTTATTAGCAAACAAAAATGTGAGAAATTCCTATCCCCCTGAACCCTAACTACTACAGAGTGGCCACTGGATGGTTATAATTAGGCCAGCTGTTCCATAGGAAAAGTTTTTTTTTGTTGTTGCTAATAACTTTGGCCCTGTTTGATGAACCTCCATGAAATTTTTCAAATAGGTGCAACTAGCTTGTGCATGGAAAGATAAAGTTTTTGGGTGATCCATCAAGCAGGGACCAGAAAAATGGGGTCTCAAAACGCCAAACCCTTAGGCATTTTCTATAGACTTAATTAGACAAGGCTACAGTTAAAATTACTGATCATAATTACAACAAATTTGGCAGGAGACTAGATCTTAGTACGCAGGTTGTGCTTTTTGTGATTTACTGTAAATTAATTCAGTAGTTTTTGAGAACTTGAGGTTATAAGTGATAACTAGGGGTGGGCAGACCTAACAGAGTTACATAAAAACTCTGAAATTCCACAGATTTCCACAAGTGGGCGGAAATCTGTACTTGCACAGCTTTTTAAAGCCAGCAGCGTGTTCCACACTGAGAAATCAGATTGAAAGGTACCACACGGTTTGTCAGAGGGAACTGCCGCTCAAGATGGTTTTACTGGCCCTAAAGTAGATTTTCGAGCTGCAGCTTATCCAACGGGAACAGTCATGACCCCCGTGACCATCTGCGTTAAAAAATCCTCACAGGGTGCTAGGGGAAGCCAATTTTTGCTTGCACTTGCCAACTTGCCTTTGGCAAGCCGCTATAAAGAAAAGAACTCTACCACGAAGCAGTTGGCAGAGTTTATCTGGAACTCCACATTACGTGTGTAAAGCGGAGTGACCAAAACTCTGCGAACTCTGTCAGCTGAGTGGAGTTTATCTCCCACCTCTAGTGATAACAGATTTTAGTTACAGTATGAATCATTTGTTGGTGGTTTCATACTAACTTTAGGAAATGGTGTGTTCTAAGGTAATTTTACCATGTGAAAAATAAAATGCTGACCTTCTGCTTTGATTTCATGAATCGTGTTTAAGAGAAAACTGTTATCTCATGATTTGTTTCACAGAGGTTATGGAAGCTGCTCCACAAGCCACAATGAGAGCATATTTTCTGTAAGTTCACACTATTTTTCACAGATATATGAAAAGAAAGTCCGACAATCTCAGTAAAACATGTACTTCCATCAAGAGCAGCCTGAGTTGATTCCCCTGTGTTCTTGTACTGCAGCCACCCAGAGTATTCTAAAAAACAACTAGAGCACTAAGCGGCAGATTAAAGAGCCCCTAGCGCCACCTTAGTGCCACCATAATGCTGCCATAGCATAATTTTTTGATGCTCAGGTGGCGCTAAAGTGGTGTTTTCCCTGCATCACAATTACAAAGTACTGCAATGCATGCATTGCGCCACATTATGCCTGCACCAGGGATAATGTATGCAAGGTTGGTGTTCCCCTTAAAGGAGCCAAGTGCTTTCTTGAAGACCCCAGCACACCCTCACTGCCAGCCTTTCCATGCTGGTCAGACTGCCATTGAAAGGCTGGCAGTGAGGGGAGTTGTAATCAGTCAGGTTGGGTTCAGCGCCGCCCTAGCTGAGTACTACTCTGATCATCGTCACACCGTTGAGAACCATGTTCCTGGTGGGGACGGGGGTCATTGGGCAGACGGACGTAAAAGCGAGTGTGGAGGTCGTCAGACCGCCACACTCGTAATGTGGCCCTAAGTCCCCTGTCCTTAAGTTAAAAATAAAAATAATATAAAGGCACAGGGTAGGGATATCCTGATCTCCTAGACCTCCTGGTGGGGAAGACACCTGTGGGACCATAAAAGTGGAAGCTGGATCCCATCTATAAAGTTTATGCCCTGGGCAGCCCACCCCTGGGACTGTATTCATAAAGTGGAGGGGTGCTGCATGGCCGGTGTGTGGTTGGCTGCATGGGAAGGTTAGCTACAGGGTCTGGTTGTAGGCCAGGCCCTGTGGCCAACTTTCATATCGTGCACAACAGAAGGCCATGAGCAGTGTTTGGTTGGCTGTCTTTAAAGGGGTTGGCACTGTGGCCAACACCCCTGTCGCGCCTGTCGGGTCACCTGAGTTTCTGTTTGCAGCAGCATGGACTGTCTGCATTTCTGTTTGTCTACGGAGGCGTGGATCGGGTGGCCATCTTGGGAGTAGGGTTTTACTGGCAATAAAGCCATGTGTGGCCCTGCATGAAGTTGCCTGTCATTGCAGCTGATTTCTCCAGGCTTGATTCGTTCCGTACTTCACCAACATTCTTTGTTGGCATCCTCGTCTCTGCTCCTGGAGTCATTCAGCTCTGCTAGGATCTTCATTTCCTCAGGGTCCTTTGGTTGTGGTGGCAGTAGCTTGATACCCCACCACTCAGCCTTTCGCTTGTTTTGTCATTGGGCTGAATCCTGCAAAAGAAAGAAAAAGACAACACTTAAGAAACCAGACGTTAATTCAACAAGTGGTAAAACATACAGCACATGCAAAAGCAATACTTATCTGACTGTTGGGAACTACAGCTATGCACAGGGGATTTGAAGTCCTCACTTAATTAACAAACTTGTTAAGACAAACAAAAAGCAGAGAACTAATTACTAGTGTAGTTCTAACCATGCTCTCTCGAATCTTTTCTAATGAACTTTTAAGATAGAGCCTGATACATATGTTTATGTTGAGACACAAAAGTTCTTGCCTTGTTGTAATGCTTATCCAATGTTGTGGGGAATGTTGTTTAATTTTGCCTCTACATATGTTGGCTTGTTTTCTCTTTTATTTCTTTTTATCATGTGCATATTATAGCAGAATCTTCTGGTTGTCAGTTACGCCACAACTTAGTCTCCCATTTCATTGTGTCTCTTCATGCACAGAGCTAGGTCTGCAGAACTCAGGCTCATGTATACATGTATCTCAGAGTATGTCAGCAAGAGAATTAGTGGTATAGTCTTTGTGTTCTTGTTTTGCAAGCAGCACCATCAGTTCCAGCCGTCTTCTCTCCTCCCTTCTTTGGAGCACTGCATAACAGTCGTTTTTTACATCCAGCATCAGTGGCTGAAGGAAACATAAGGTAGGGTAGTTTTTATGGTTCAGTTTTTAACACACACTGCAATAACTAGTCTATTACAGAGTAGGATTGTCCTTACATGACTCCCTTTCTCTTATAGGTAAAGATACAAAAGCAGCTCCTATTGCAGACATACCTCAGTGAGAATATTGGAAACATATTTGTGCTTATCCATTGCCTTCTTTCCAGTTAGACTGATGAGCCATTGACTATTGCTGGGCCCGTTAGATTGGTGGGGGAGTTGGTACATAGCACTGCACCATTTGCTCAATCTAGCGGAAATCTAGGTGATACTTGAGAGAATGGCAAGCCCAAGCAGAGAGGTCTGCCTGAGTGAGATGGAGGTGCTAGGAATTAGTCTAGGTGATCTTGCTACCATGATAGGCAACATCCAAAAGGAAAGACAACCATTAGCACAAAGAGTAGACACTTTACAAGAACTAAATGAGGCAGGACCTAGTGAGCAGGCATCTGATCAAGACACCCAAGCCTCAGGTAGTATCTTCCTACATCAAACCACTACAGGACATATCCAGATGTGAGGGAATCTTGTAATCTATGTGACTTCACTGCCAGCAATACTGTTAGCCCCCCAAGAAAGATTTAGAGGAGAGCCAACCAAATGTACAGCCTTTATTAACCAATGTCAGCTACATTTCATGTGTAAACCTACATATTTTCCCAATGAACAATCAAAAGTGTAATTTGTCCTGTCTTATCTGGATGGTACAGCTACTTCATGGTCCATTCCGTTAGTAGAACAGAGCAATCCTATATTATACAGCTATATGGATTTTAAAGCAGAAATGAAAAAACTGTAATTGTTACACGTTCATGCAATCAGTGGACACAGACCTGTTGAATCTAAAAAAGAGGAATAAGGACCTCTTAACCTATATTTACAGCATTAAGTAGGTTGGTGGCTGAATCAGGGTAGCCAGGAAATAACAAATCAGAGAGAGGAAACTAAGTTGCATGGGAACTATGGAGACAAGTTTCTTGGGTAGTGATGCAAAGACAGTCTCCCACACCTTAGCACAAAACAATGACAGTAATGAACAACAACTTTTTAATGTTCCAGCCCAGTTAACTTGGGAAGGGAAATCATTATCCATAAAAATAGTATTAGATTTGGGACGACAAGTAATTTCATAGACATAAATCTTGCAGCCCACTACAGGGTTCCAGATCCACCAAGGGTAATGATTGACAAAGTGAAAACTATTGGTGGTTGTGCTTTGACTTCAGTTCCTGTCACTCACACTACAGCTCAAGGAGGTCATAAAGAAGTTTTCCTTTTTGATCTGATTAAAGCCCCGCAATTTCAAATAATTTGGGAATCCCTTGGTTACAGACTCATAATCCCACCATTGACTGGGCCTCATTATGACATTGGCGGTAAAAAACAAATCCTGCTGCGCTCACTGCCGCCAGCATACCGCATGGAGGTGGACATCTGTCTGCCAGATTATGATACATATACACAAAACTGACAGGAAACAGCCACAACCACAAATCCGCCAGACCCACTGAACGTGATGAAATGTTGGTACTACCACCCATACCGTTACACCAGCAATACAATGCCCTCCAAATAATGACCCACGAATCACCACAGCGGACATTCAACAGCGGTAAACCATTGTCAGTGCACACCGCTGGGGTGGAAATGGCCACCCAAACACAAAACAAGACAACATTGGCCAGAACCAAAAAGCCACACCTGACACAAATACACTAACCCCACACACCCAACAACAGCACTATAAAACACCCCCCACATCACCCACAATCCTTTGCAAACATGAGAAGACCGCCACACTTTGCCACGCCAATCCGAAAGAGAACTGCACACACATATTAAACTACATATTAATCCGTCACACACCACACACCCCACCACTTCACACATCAACCTCTGCACACCATACACACACCACACAACACCCATATCCCTACAAAGGCACCCCGGTTTCACTGATGAGGAGTTGCGGGTCATTGTTGAGGAAATAGTCAGGGTCGAGCCACAGCAGTGTGGAGCACGGTTCCAGCAGATTTCAAATGCCAGGAAGATGGAGCTATGGCAGAGGATTGTGGACAGGGTGAACGCCGTGGGACTAAATCTATGCACAAAGGACAACATAAGGAAGAGGTGGAATGACCTACGGTGGAAGGTGCGTTCAATTGCAGCAAGACACCAGCTCGCCATCAGGAGGAATGGCCGTGGACCCCCACCTCCTCCCCTACAGCTGACAGCATGGAAGGAGCAAGTCTTGGCAATACTGCACCCTGAGGGACTTGCTGGAGTAGCCGGAGGACTGGACACTCGTGTGTCAGCATTTACTACCTATTACCCCCCCATACCAGCATGCCACCATGACTCCTCACCCAAACATCCATTACCCCACTCCATCCCACACAGTGCGCCACCCCAATTACCAAAATGAAATGCCAAGCTCTGCATGCTGTACTCACTGCATGCACATCCCTTCCAGTCCTGCATGTACACCCACCACCAATGCATTCACAGCATTAAGAACTAACAATCCCACAATCCATCTCCATACACAACCAAAGGTGGCAGGGCAACAGCAATAACATTTGGTTCGGTAGCAATGCGGAATATTACACAGACATGTAGCATAATACATCACTTACGTCTGCACAGGTGCCCCAGCCAATGTCAGCGGCGAGGAGGTTCCATGGCTACCCAGTCCCCCATCAGAAGATACCCCCAGTGATAACAGCAACTCTGGAGCTCTGGATCTGGATAAACTCCCTGGCCCATCTGGGACCACTGTTTAGTCGGCTACCCAATCTCACAGCCAGTCCACTACAGAGCCCCCCCCTCAGAATCCAACACCACAGAAGCCGCCCAGCATCCCCAGACCTCTGTCCTCAGGGCACGTCAATCAGTAGTGTGCCCACCTGTACAGGGACCCAAGTCCACACCTCACAGGTAAGACAATGAGGGTCCTGGGGTCAGTGCGAGGGTGCACACTGTTCAGGGGACACAGGCACAGGGGGGCCAGGGACAATCGGAGGACAGCTGTGCGCCAGGGGGAGTACAGGCCCAGGGAACCAACTGCCCAGGAGGCACTCACTAATGTCCTGGGGCATACCAACAATCCCAGGACAAGATGGGTCAGGTGTCATGACCACTCAAACTTGCCATGCTGTGACGGTGAAATATCTAAAAAATGCAATAAGGAGGCAGACAAAAAGGCATCCACAGTGGAGACAGTGACGTCCTAGCTGGAAGCAGGTTTGCCAAGCAGTATTAAGTTTAATACAAATAAAAGGCCAAAGAGAGAAATCCAAGATGGCCGACGAGAATCCAGAAGGTTAAGTTGCAGTGCTAGTATTGTATCCATTTTAGTTGCTAGGATACGTGCGCACCGCTTGGAAGCCGTGCACTTCAACTGAGGTTTGACAGGAATCCAGATGTGTGGAGAGAGGGCGCTTTTGAGGTAAACGTTTTATGAGGAAAATTAGATGTCGTACGCAATTTTACAGAAACACAGTTAACCGCTAATAAATATTATCCAGGGAGAACAAGTATTTACAGCTACAGAAAGTTTTGACAATTCAAAAGAGTTACAGCAAGAATGAACTATAGCAAGAAGCGTTTGCAGATAAAGGAAGTTTGTGACTGCTCTAACGAGCTTACGAAAGAAGCAAACCATAGCGAATAAACATTTACAAACACAAAAAGTTCTTGGCAGCTCAAAGAGCTTACGAAAGGAACGAACTATAACAAATAAGCATTTATAGTTACAAAAAAGGTTCAAGACAGCATTAACGAGTTTGCGGAAGAAACGAACTATAGCGAATAAGCATTTACAGATACAGCATTTAACAGTCATTCAAGAGGAAATATACCTTATCTAATTCAACCATAAACAACTAGCTGTATATATATAGAAACTCAACAAATTAATTAAGAAAGTGCTGAGAAACGTATTCAGAACTGAAAATTCCATCATATAAGTAAAGAAACAGACAACTCTTCGTGTTATTTGACATTCATTCAACGAAGTACATTATCAACCATAATAATTAAATACACCAATAGAGAGAAGCAAGACCTCAGGTAGCTCAGGGTGAGAGGAAATAATATTGACTATTAAAGAGAGTAAAAGTTTAACAAGAAAGCATAGGAACGGATTTAGTGTGCCCCTAGTAATTGTGAATGTTTTTTTTTCAGGTGCCGTTATCCAATCATAGAAGACGTGAAGTGGCAGTCTGAGTATTGACGTACATCATCTCTGAGGCAGTCTTTCTGAGTCCCATTCCCCTTTCCCCTTCCAGGGTGCTAAATACAGAGGTTTTAACTTGTTGTGAGTAGTCTGGGTTGGGACTGAGGAGTTATCATCTGCTCCTGAGTAAATCAAATCGAGGTACCATGACATCAGGTGTTAAACATCATGTAGGAGAACCCGCGGCTGCAGGGGGAACACCACCAGGAGATCAAGCAAGAATTGCAGGCCTTGAATACACCATGGTCTCAATTGCAGGGGTGCTGGGTGACATGGCCCACATCATGAGGGAGTACACAGCACACCAGTGGGCCCCTACCACTAGCCAGTGTACTGTCCAGCCCTCTACCTCTGTTGCAGAAGGTGAACCAACCCTCAAACGTTTCCTGTGGCCCAAACAGACACCAGAGACGGTTGCCAAGAACAATGCCAGGAAATTAGCCCCTCCTGAATGTTACCCTTGTGTTCCACTGTGTCTCCTTGTCCACTATGAACTGCCATTAATCCCCTTCCTATGGCCCCTTGGACACTGGACCTGTGCAACAAATAGAATGGCCCACTACACTGGACTTTTCCTAACCATCACTCCACTCTATTGCTCTTTGCATTGTATAACCGGAATGATTATTAAACACTCTTGGACACAATTTGAGTAATCGTGCTTTATCTGAAGTAAATTTACAATGTATTGTACTGTTTTGAACTGCATGGTCCTGTGAAAATGTCCAGTAATATGTTGATCCATCCTACATATGTGTCTCATATCACACCAAAATCTGCAATATTGGAAGCCATAGGTGAAAATCAGTTGGGATGCAAAGGCAGTGACTGGCATAATGCTACAGCCACACAGCACAACACTTAAATAGAGAAATTTTTAGTCCAACAGTCTTACCCGAGTGTCACTGGAAGTACTGCTGTATCACATGTGTCCTGTTGTCTCTATCCTCCGCCTCTTCCTCCTCCTCACTGTTCTCACTGTCCAGTGCTGCCACAGGTGCATTATCACCCCCCTCCTCCTGCAGAAGGGGTTCTGAGGGCCAAGTTGTGCAACATGCAGCACACAACAACAATCCTGCAGACCTTGTCAGGGGAGTAGCATAGGAATCCACCTGTCAGATGCAGGAACCTGAAAATGGTCTTCAGGAGACCGAATGTCCTTTCAACAATCCTCCTGGTATATCCATGAGCATCATTGTATCTATTTTCAGCCCCTATTCCTGGATTCCTAACAGGGGTCAAGAGGCAGGACCTGTTTGGGTAGAAGGATTTACCTGCAAGAAGTGAGGGACACACATTAGCCTTGCACAATAGCATGTGGTATAACTTCTGAAGGCATACGCTGACATACATTGGGTGGGAACTCAGGCTCACGTATAAGCCACACTCTGTGCCTCTGTAGTTGAACCATCAACTGTGGGATACTGCTATTCCTCAGGACTAAGGCATCATGTACCGACCCAGGATACTTGGCAGTGACGTGTGAGATATACTAGTCAGTAACGCACATCGTCTGGACATTGAATGAGTGGAAACTCTTCCTATTCTGTACACCTGTTCATTGGCCTGGAGGTGGGGGACTAAGGCAATATGGGTCCCATCAATGGCTCCAATAACATGTGGTATATGTCCCATTGCATAGAATCCAGCCTTCACAGTGGGCAATTCATCTACCTGGGGGGAAGGGGATGTAGCTGCACATGTGTTTGAGCAAGGCTGCCAAAACCCTTGCAAGCACAATAGAGAACATTGGCTGTGACATACCTGCAGCCAAGCCTACTGTCAACTGGAAAGAGCCTGCTGCCAGGAAATGGAGCAATGATAATACCTGCACAAGAGGTGGTATTACTGTGGTGCAATGGATCACAGGTAGCAGATCAGGCTCTATTTATGCACACAGCTCTGTGATTGTGTCCAGACGATAAGTGAGTATGATGTGCATGTCCTCCAGTGTAGCCAAGTCCACAAGGGGTCTGTAGTCCTCTGCAGTGGTTGGTACCTAAGGGACCCAAAAGTAAGAAAGGAGTGACAACAGGAACTATGGACACACTACATTAGTATACACATAGCATTTTTGTATGTTGGACACTGGAATTGAATAGGTGTGTACATGTAACAACAATGATGCACTTTTAAATCAGTACAGGTATACTAGCAGTAGAAAATGGCTACGACCTGTCCTGTATGCAGGGACAGGTGGAAGTGACCTCACTCCGCCGGTGTGAGGTGTCATGGCGGGAGGTGGTCTGCACCACCGTGCAATTTACCATTAGCTAACATGGGCCTTTATGGAGTATAGGAACCAATGATCATCAATGCTGGCTGTGACAGTTTTCACTGCCAAGTCCGTGACTGCCATTTTCATTCTACCACTTCACTTGATTCCTGACTTTCCACAGGACCATATAGCCACTGCGTGTGCTGCTGTGACCTGTGTCTGGAACCTGCCATGGCCCGTGCAACAGGGGAAAGTGCCCCAGCCTTTATGTAAGACGAGTTAGAGAGGCTCGTGGATGGGGTCCTACCCCTGTATGGGCAGTTGTACGGGCCTTCAGACCAATAGGTGAGTACACCATGGGTACGTTGCATGCAACATGGCTGCATGGAGGTGTGTATGTGCTGGCAGTGTGTCATTTAGGAGGGGTATGGATGGTGGCAGTGTTTTTGCAGTGGTACGGGTCATGTGTGTGCATGATGAGGGGCAAATGCAGTATGTGAGCAATTTCTTTGACAGGATGGATTGACTGGTTAATGGTGTCCTTCTGTCTGTGTTTCCACTGCAGGTCAGCGCCCATCAAAAGAAGAGGTTGTGGCGTGCCATCGCCAAGGACGTGCTGACCCTGGTGGTCCATGGCCGGCAGAGCACCCACTGCAGGAAATGGTGGGAGGACCTAAGACGGTGGGTCCGGAAGACTGAGGAGGCCCAGCTGGGGATGGCCTCCCAACGAGGGAGGGGTGTCGTCGGAACCTGACCCCCCCGATGGCCCGCATACTGGCGGTGGCCTACCCAGAGCTGGATGGGCGCTTGAGGGCATCAGAGCAGCCACAAAGGGGTGAGTACAGGGTATGTGACAACCATCTATGTTGCCTGGCATAGAATTTTGGTGCAGGGTTCTAGTCAGTGGATACCCCAATATGCCAGTTTAGACATTGCTGCGTGGTCCAGCATAGGTATTTACATATGTTAGATGGCTAGGTAGCTGGCTTTCCATGTCAGACAGGGCTTAGTTGGTTCCAATTGATGTGCAGATGGCAGTGTTTGGCTCCTACCTGCTGTGGTATCTAGCCAATTGTATGCCAGTGTGGTTCATACTGCCCATTCTTGGTCCTTATGTGTGATAAGGATGTGTATGCCATCTGTGCTGTTGTTGTTGTAATTGACCCTGTGCTCCCTTTCATTCCCCCTCTCTCTCCTTGTGTCATCCTGTCCATGTGTGCATTAGCATCATCTGGTGAAGGAGCAGGTGCACTGGCAAGTGAGGGAGCTGCGTACCATGGGACCCAGGTGGCAGAGTCCACCGACGCCGAGGGGACCAGTGGGACGGAGGGCTAGGGGAGCCCCATGTGGAGGGACAGGAGCTGATTCAACTGACTCTGATACCTCCTACAATGGGAGGTCCTTGGTGGTGGTGGACCCCTCTGGGACCACCCCAGCTACAGGTTCGAGCGCCACCCCTGTACAAGCACCACCCTCCCAGTAGCCCCCCACTTAGTTACCTGTGCCCAATCACGCAGGAGGGTGGGTGTTTTCTTCGCCCCATGCACCTCAGGCTCTGCCCCACTCAACCCTGCTGTCCTCAGTGAGGAGGCTATTGACCTCCTGAGATCCATCTCTGTAGGGCAGTCAACCATAGTGAATGTCATCCAGGGGCTGGTATCCCAGATGCAGAAATGCAATGCCTTCCTTGATGGCATTCACGGTGGCTTGGTGGCCCTACAGAGATCATTTCAGGCTCGGGCCTCCTCTCTGACGGCAGCCAGTGTCTCTGTTTCTTCCGTTCCCCCTCCAACTACCACTTCCCAGTCCCAGTCTCCTCACACCAAGCCCATCCCACGCACACATTCCGACAAGCATGCACCCAGAACAACAGACAAGAATAGCACAGACAAAGATAGGCAGCACACTTCAGTCTACAAGCACTCACACAGCCAAATGCACAGACAACATCATCCACTGCCTCCACTGTCTACCCCTCCTCCTCCTCCTCCTCCCTCACAGCCCTTCAGCACTCACACCTGCATGCACTGCATCAACAGTTCCTGAACCTGCCACCTGCACAGCCTTGCCCAAAGTCACCACATCAGAAGACCTGCAGACATGCACCCCATACACCACATGCACAGTCACCACCACTACCATCACCACCTCATGCAACACACCCACCTTGCTTACAGACACCACCACAACATCCATCCACACATCCTGTGCGACTTCCCCCACCATGTCTACCCCCTCCCAAGACACACAAATGCTAATACTCAGACACTCAACAGCCATCCACCTCACACACACACATCGTCCATGCACCTGCCCCCAAGTCTAGCACACCTCCTCCTCCTACAACCACTCCCTCTACCTCCACTCCCATCCATGCTCCCACAACCCACCCTATTGGCCCTAAGAAGCTTTTCCTTTCCCACCTTGACCTCTTCCCTCCCCCCGTCCTGCCTGTAAGAGAAAGGTGCCACCCGCAAGCCAGTACCTCCAGCACCACATTCAGCCCTGTTCCACCACCAAAGACTTCAGCTGCGACTAAGGGGCACATGAGTGCAACTCTGGCCCCCCTACCCCAAGCCCACTCCTCCACCCCCAAAACAGAAGGGGGAAGTGCTGCTCCCTCCCAAACCCAAACCAAGGAACCCCCTCCCAAAAAGAACCCCACCCCCTCCTGCCCCCTGAGGTACCTGTCTATTCCCAACATGATGCCCCTGCACAGAGGAGTCCCAGTGTTGTCAGGAGTCAAGTTGGGGCTTGGACTTTGCCCTGTGGGCTTACTCAGACTTTAGACTGGCCACTGGCCCTGCATGTGAACATGGACTGGCCACTGGCCCTGCATGTGAATATGCATTGATGTATATATTTTGGATTTGGGCTCTTCATCCAACATGATTACAGTGGTTGGAACAGAGGTATGTGTCCTGGCTTTATTTGCTCCTGGGTTCTGTTACTGTCATTTAACTCTGCAGATAGTTCTGGGTGTGTGGTGTGTGCGTATGGTGTGTGTTGTACATGAATGTGTCTCTCTCCTCTCCCTCCCTCCCTCCCTTGTGTGCTAGACAGCTGTACTCACCTTCGTCATCTTCATCAGCGTTGGTGCTCCAGGACAGCAATGGCATGGTACAGCATCGGGAAGACTTGCAGTTCAGGTTGCATGGCGGCCGCTGACTCCTCTGTGTCCCTGAAGTTGAGTGTCTCCTTTTATATGATGTGTTTCCGCCTGGCTTTTGGTGGCGTTGCTACCGCCCTGGAAATCCTGGCGGTGTGATAAGTCATAATATGGTGGACGGATCCTTGTCTTCCGCCTGCCTGGAGATTGCTACCATTGTGTTCAGTGTTCGTACCGCACTGACGGTTGTGGTGATACATTGGCTGTCTATGGGAGGGATCACCGCCATGGTCATTATTGGGCGGTCATTAATGCCAGCCTGGCGATGGTACTACCACTTTCGCTGGTGTGGGAGCATAATGACCACCACAGTCTTGCTTTCCGGTCTGATTTTTATGAAGCCTGTTGCTAAACTGCATCCCCAGACGATATATCACAGATAGGTGTAGAGGACTATGAAGACTCTAAGATACTGGACATATCCCCTTTTTAACAAGATTTTGCAGATGTATTTGATAAGCAAAAAGTGACCACTCTTCCCCATCTTCGGCATTGTGATCACCAAACTGATTTACAGCCAGGAGCTCAGATATCTTGCAGTTGTATCCATGCTTTGACAGAAAAAGAGAATCTCCGTTTATAAGAATTCCTAGATGAGATGTTAACCTTTCCCCCAGGTTCTTTGTGGCTGTGCTACCACTGCGGAAACCCTGGTGGAAAGGAGGCTCCTAATAACACCAACAGTCTTCTGTGGACCGCCGGGTCGGAGATGCTCATCTCCGGCCCAGCGGCTCCGACCGCCATGGCGGTATGAGTGGAGATGTGGTGGGTTGGCAGAGGCCAACCCGCCACACTCATAGTGTGGTGATCTTCATCGTCAGCCTGTTGGCAGTGAACCCACCACCTTTGCCCTGGCAGTCAGGAGACCAGTAGGGTAATAATGACCCCCATAGTCTTTTTCTTGAAGATTTTTCTCACCGGGATGAAGTCGCAGATTGGATCCGAGTTCCCTGAAGCCCTCTTCAGATGCACGTCGCAGGAGACCTCAGTGAAGAATTCTACCTTTGGACTTAGCTGATTTTTCGGGACAGAAATCTTCGTCCTGGCCAGAGTCGAAATTGGATCCTATGCACATGGAGCCCTTCTCAGATACGCTGCGTGGGAAGTCGCAGGCATCTTTTTACGTAAATTTTTCTCTCCAGCATCAGACGACCGTCCACAGAAAGCTGATTTTGAGTCAATGATGTTGAATTGCCTTTCTAGGAGCCCCCATTGAAATCATGGAAGTGTTGGGCTCCGGAGCTTTTCAGTGGGACAAATCTGCAAGTCAGGCCGGGTTGCGGATGAGGTAAGCTGGCTTGACTCACGACGTTGGGTCAATCCCTTTATGGAGCTTTTCACCAAAAGTTCTCCAATCTTCTCCAAACTTCGGGATCTTCTTCCAGAAAGTCTTTGAAGGTCCTCTAGGAGTCCACAGCTCACCCCAATGTTCCAGAAGCTCTGAGTTGCTCCTTGAGGGTTAGGACTCCAACTCCCAGAATGCACCTGGCTCAAGCTCCAAAATGACTACTGCACAATGGTCAACTGATCAGTTTCTTTGGGATTTGATTCAGGGGACTGTGGTTAGCTATTTCTAACCTGTAGCAAACAGGGAGTCCCTTCTTGAACCAGTTCAAGCCAGGCAAAGTCCTTTTAGTGGTGAAGTGTGCAGCTGGTGCAGTCCTTCAGAGTGCAGTGTCCAGGTGCAGGACAGGGGTCTAGCAGGGCAGTCATTCTTCTGTTATTGTTCCTTGTAGGGATCTGAGGTGTGGGTGCAGCTCTGCCATATTTATCCTTTGCTCCTGGGGTGGAAAGCAGGGGGGACGACTGTCCAATCACAGGTGGGCCACCACCCTCTTGGATGACCACTTCCAGTGAAGTGTGGCAAAAATCAATCCCCGGGATCAGCATTCTTTAAAAATCCAAAATGGCAGAATCTGAATTTTGGAGGTTAGGTCTGACTGAATCCACCCACTGGTGTGGCTAAAATTTCTTAACACACCCAATTCCTGCCCTCTCCTTATCTAATCAAGGGGGCACATGGTTGTCTGGGTTTGCAGGAAATGGGAGAGAACCTGAGCTGCTCCAAAAGCCCTTCTCTCCTTTGAAGATCAGTGAGGTTGCTCTCCCTCCATCCTGTTTCACCATCTGCTGAGGCAGATCTCCTCCCCCAGGCCCTTCCTTTGTGTTCGGTCCAGGACACTTCACAACTCATCAAGGCAACCTGGTCAGGCTGCCAGAGGATGGCCAATCAGAGAAGGGCACTACAGAGCTGAAGTTGGTAACTTTCGGGTAGAGATCTAAAATTCTTTCCCTGAAATAGTTGTAATAAATTCAATAATGTTGGATTTACTATAACAATACGTTTGATACCAAACGTGAAATATTTAGCTCCTTTTCGGACTTTATTCATTAAAATAAAGCATCCCTATTCTAGCCCATGAAGCTTATTTACTGTAACGAGGAAAAAATGAATATGGCGTTTTTTCCTCACAAAGGCTTATAAAACATCTTTTATAAGGTCCCTGCTTATGGTTACACTGCACCCAACCCTGGGGGCACTTAGGGCACACCTGAGAGATGACAAATGTAAAAATAAGGTTGTTTGAAACTTTGGAAGTACTTTTCATTCCAATGTCGAATTTGCATGTAACTTTAGTTTAAAAGCATCCTGCAAGGCAGGCCTGCCTTAAAAATTACACTGGGCACTTCAGCAGTGCACTTATGGGTACACTACATATGCTGGGGTCCCCAAACTACATGCCCTACCATATATCTATCAGGGACTTATAGGTAGGTTGATACTGCCAATTATAATTACCCTAATTTGCATATCCACTTTACACAGAACACTGGCCCTGGGACTAGTTAGCAGTACTCAGGGCACAGCCAAGAGTCAGTAACCAACAGTATCTGTCCAAAACATTTGGGGACGACAAGGGCAAAAAGGAGGACTTTCCTACAGGTATTGATGCGGAACCTGAATTTAGATAATTTAAAGAAAGATTCATAAATGCTCCTATTCTATGACATCCAGATCCTACACAACCTGTACTGAAAATAATTATGTTTCACCACTGACTTTGTGTTTCACCACTGTGCATATAAGTTGTTCAATGTTCACCAGTAGCACATTACATTTTGTATTCAGTTTAGCTGCCTATTGGCTTTAACGTGGCATTAGACATTACATTCTGTATTCAGTTTAGCTGCCTATTGGCTTTATCGTGGCGTTAGACGTTGCAGTTGAGACATTTCAGATGAGCTGTGTTTTTCCACATGGTGAACTAAGCTTGTGTTTTTCATATTTTCTCTTATCGAACACAATAGCATGATAAGGAAGCGCATATTTTGTGTTTTTCGGCCTTGGGAGAGACAGCCTTGAAAACTTGGCCAACTTTTGACGTTAGTTTATTCCAACTCTGATCTACAGTTTCCAGCATGTTTTGAATATTATAAAAGGTGTCCCTGGGCAGCAGTGAGGGGTAATTTTCTGAGACTTCAGTCAGGAGCGGACGTCAATTGCCTGACCTGTCCCGTGAGGGTGGAAAATCTCTTTCTCGCAGTTGAACAGGGGTCATCAACTTGCTGGCTTGAGAAAGATGACGAGCAGTAATAGGCCCTAGGGTGATGAATTTTGACTTTTATTCTTTGCTTGACAGTTATGCTATAATATAATCACATGTATTTGTTGTGTACATTGCAATTGAGAATCACTTTGATATATTTTTCTTTCATTGCTGTGACTATTTTTAAACGTGTGCCTCCAACCGACTAATCTCCTCTATCAGGAACCTCCTGGTGAAGTAATAATACATGTCTTCCTTAAACTAAGAAGTGCATTTCAGAGATTTTTGTCAGCTCAGTCATTAGTGAAAGCAAAACACAACCATACCTTGTTGAAGCTGATCCCTCTCAAGTAGCAGTGGGTTGGATACTTTCACAATGAGACAGAGATTCTGGACAGCTTCATCCCATTGCCTACTTTTCACATGCGCTGAGCCCTATTGAAAATTAAAAACTGCTTTGAGGAATTGAGGTACTATTTGTTGGGTGATCCGCACAGGATTACTATATTGACAGACCATAGAAATCTGAAGTGTTTTAAATCAGTTAGAGCCTTGCCCATGCGACAACTTCATTGGATCAAATTTTTTAGTGAATATGATTTTGTATTTTATTTTCAATGGGGTCGTTGTCATGGTAAGGCAGACGCCTTATCCCGGCTGAGGTATGAAGAGACAGAACAAGTAAAAGAAACCCTTTCCATAATTCCTACGGAACGGATATAGGGAGCGCTGTGGGCAGAAAAATCAGTTTTATCCAAAGTATCCTCAGTACACTTGCCGTCATTCAGGCTAACAAAGGGGAAAAGACTGGAGAACTGGTTTATATACCAAGAGGGTTTTATGTTCCAAATAGTAATCTGCAAAAACAAGCATTAGAATGGTCTCACACACATTTAATGGCTGGTCGTCTGAGAGAGAAGAAGACTCTGAAATTGATTAAAGAGCAATTTTTACATGGGCTAGCAAATGGCTATGTAGACTGAAAAAATATGTACTCTATGCCTTGTTTATTGGCTTATTGGTCTCTTTATTTTTCTTTGTATTTCTTATGCTTTTCTCCTTTGTGGTTTGCTTCATCGTAATCGTCTTCATTTCCCTCTTCCTTCTAGTCTCAACCGGATTAGACTACTGTGGTTGTCCCACCCCTCAGATATCAGAGGAAAGAGCTACAGGTAAGTGTATATTCTTTAATTTTATCTTGCTTTTATGGGGGTGGGTGTGAAGGATATAATCACTGTTTTTTCCCTATCCCGTCACCGGGTTGTCATGCTTTCTCTTATTTGAAATGTGGCATGCAACGCTCATTCTCGTCTTCTAAATAAGATGAGGAACCCATTGCTTAGACTGGTGAACCCTTCCCAGGTGGTACCTCCCCACGGCTACCCATTTCCCACCCCCCAATTCATCTTAGCAGATGCCCACGTACTTGGGCTAGCCACACTCCTCTGGGAGCATGGCGGGTGACATGATGGAACAGTGGCCTCCCGGCTTACTCCACCAACTCTTGTCCAGCTCTCTGGAGATCTCCGATGGGATGGCGGAGCTTCCAGAGTCATACTGTGCCAGTCGGCATTGTCCTTGGTCAATTTCCCACGGTATCTTCATTTGATGCTCCTCTCTCCCGCTCTCATCGGCACTCCTCGCTTCCGGGTCAGTCCTGCCTCTAGTCAAAGGCCAACATTCATCAGGGGGCTTGTCAACATCACACACAAGGCAATGCCCCTCCTCCCTTATCTCAGTAGAGGCCTTAAAGGGACAGGCATCCCATACAGTCTGCAAGAAAAACAGCCGCACATCTGGTGTTGTGGAAAGATGTAGGAAAGTACCATCTTGCCTGACATGTTACCCCCATTTTTACATGTATGTCAGTTTGTTTTTGCCTGTCCCACTGGGATCCTGCTAGCCAGGACCACAGTGCTCATAGTTTGTGGCCTGAATGTGTGTACCTGTGTGGTGACTAACGGTGTCACTGAGGCTCTGCTAACCAGAACCTCAGTGCTTATGCTCTCTCTGCCTTTACAATTGTCACTATAGGCTAGTGACCATTCTTACCAATTCTAATTGGCACACTGGAACACCCTTATAATTCCTTAGTATGTGGTACCTAGGTAGCCAGGGTATTGGGGTTCCAGGAGATCCCTATGGGCTGCAGCATTTCTTTTGTCACCCATAGGGAGCTCAGACAAATCTTACACAGGACTGCCACTGCAGCCTGAGTGAAAGAACGCACACGTTATTTCACAGCCATTTTACACTGCACTTAAGTAACTTATAAGTCACTTATATGTCTAACCTTCACTTAGTGAAGGTTAGGTGCAAAGTTACTAAGTGTGAGGGCACCCTTGCACTAGCAGAGGAGCCCCCACATAGTTCAGGGCAATTTCCCCAGACTGTGTGAGTGCGGGGACACCATTACACGCATGCACTACATATAGGTCAATACCTATATGTAGCTTCACCATGGTAACTCCGAATATGGCCATGTAACATGTCTAAGATCATGGAATTGTCCCCCAATGCCAAATCTGGTATTGGGGTGCCTGCCAATCCCATGCATACCCGGGGCTCCACCATGGACCCTGGGTACTGCCAAACCAGCTCTCTGGGGTTTTCTCTGCAGTTACCGCTGCTGCCAACCCACAGACAGGGTTCTGTCCTCCTGGGGTCTGGGCAGCCCAGTCCCAGGAAGGCAGATTAAAGGATTTCCTCTGAGAGAGGGTGTTACACCCACTCCCTTTGGAAACAGGTGTTAAGGGCTGGGGAGGAGTAGCCTCCCCAGCCTCTGGAAATGCTTTGAAGGGTACAGATGGTGCCCTCCTTGCATAAGCCAGTCTACACCGGTTCAGGGAGCCCCCAGTCCCTGCTCTGGCACAAAACTGGACAAAGGAAAGGGGAGTGACCACTCCTCTGTCCATCACCACCACAGGGGTGGTGCCCAGATCTCCTCCAGTGTGTCCCAGACCTGTGCCATCTTGAATCTAGAGGTGTGAGGGCGCTCTGGAAGCCTCTGAGTGGCTAGTGCCAGCAGGTGATGTCAGTGACCCCTCCAGATAGGTGCTTACCTTATTAGGTGGCCAATCCTCCTCTGAGGACTATTTAGGGTCTCTCCAGTGGGCTTTTCCTCAGATAACGACTTGCAAGAGTTCACCAGAGTTCCTCTGCATCTCCCTCTTCGACTTCTGCGAAGGATCGACCGCTGACTGCTCCAGGACGCCTACAAAACTGCAACAAAGTAGCAAGAAGACTACCAGCGACAGTGTAGCTCCTAATCCTGCTGGCTTTCTTGACTGTTTCCTGGTGGTGCATGCTTTGGGGGCTGCCTGCCTTCACTCTGCACTGGAAGCCACAAAGAAATCTCCTGTGGTTCGACGGAATCTTCCTCCTGCTCCAAAAGGTTACCAAACTTCAGCGTCACCAGTACTCTGGGACCCCTCTCATCCCTAGGAGCATGTCCCTAGAACACAGGTGGTGGACCCTAGTGACCCAGACTGTCCAGTGGTCCAACTCTCCAAATTTGGAGGAGGTAAGTCCTTGACTCCCCTCTCCAGAAGTAATCCTGTGCACCAAGTGCACTGCAGCTACTAGGGCTTCTGTGCACCTTTGCAACGAATCCTTCATGCACAGCCAAGCCCAGGTCCCCAGCACTCCATCCTGCATTGCTCAACTCCCTGAGTTGACCTCCGGCTTCAAGGGACCCTCTTTTGTAGTGTTGAGATGACTGCCATGCTCAGTCTTCTTGAACCCACGTTCAAGGACTTCTGCAGGTGCTACCTTCTTGTGTGTGGACTCTCTACGTTGCTGAGGGCCCCTTCTGTCTCCTCTCCCAAGTGGCAACATCCTGGTCCTTCCTGGGCCTGAGCAGCACCCTTTTTATTCAATCACAACTCTTGCAGCTACCAAGGCTTGCTTGTGGTCTTTTGCCAAAGAAACAACGCTGCGTCCTCCAGCACTCCATGGGACATTTTCTGCATGAAGTAGAAGTTCCTAGCACCTTTTGCTGTTGCAGAATCTTTAGCTTCTCCCATCCAGAGGCAGCCATTTTGCACCTTCATCCGGGGTTTAGTGGGCTCCTGCCCCCTCCCTGGACACTTTCACGACTCTTGGACTTGGTTCCCTTTTTTTGCAGGTCCTCAGGTCCAGGAATCCATCTTCAGTGCTTTGCAGTCTGTTGTGGTCTTTGCAAAATCCTCTGTCACAAGTTTAGTGTGTTCTGGGGAAGTAGTGGCACTTTACTCCTACTTTTCAGGGTCTTGGGGTGGGGTATCTTGGACACCCTTAGTGTTTTCTTACACTCCCAGAGACCCTCTACACACGACACTAGCCTAGGGGTCCATTCGTGGTTCGCATTCCACTTTCTTAGTATATGGTTTGTCTTGCCCCTAAGCCTATTGCATCCTATTGTATTCTACAGTGTTTGCACTACTTTCTGACTGTTGTACTTACCTGATTTTGGTTTGTGTGTATATTTTGTGTATTTTACTTACCTCCTAAGGGAGTATATCCTCTGAAATATTTTTGGCACATTGTCACTAAAATAAAGTACTTTTATTTTTAGTAACCCTGAGTATTGTGTTTCTTATGATATCATACCTATATGATATAAGTGGTATAGTAGGAGCTTTGCATGTCTCCTAGTTCAGCCTAAGCTGCTCTGCTATAGCTACCTCTATTAGCCTAAGTTGCTAGAACACTACTAATTTACTAATAAGGGATACCTCGACCTGGCACAAGGTGTAAGTACCATCAGGTACCCACTATAAGCCAGGCCAGCCTCCTACAAAAGAGAAGGGAAGGTCCAGGGTAAAGCCCGACCTATGTTGACATCATCCCTGTCACACAGCATTTTTGGTGACCTTCCATCTCTGCAAACACAAAGAACTTTGTATAAATTAGTGTTACATGTGCTCAGCATACAAGTTCTCATCAAGTTCCTTTTGGTTTATTGGTCCCCTTACCAGTTCCACCTACACCATGGCATACCATGTCCTTTTATTTTGTGGTAAAACTATCAAAAATGGACAAAGGACATAGCACTGTATTAGTGATGGTAGATCATTTAAAGAAAATAGCCCATTTGGTTCACCTAAAATCTTTACCTACTTCTAAAGAAATGCTGTTTTCTTTCTCCAGTCGGTGGTTTGATTACATGGGCTCCCCGCTGTGTTGGTTTCCGATCAGGGTCCCCAATTCATATTGAGATTCTGGAGGGCTCTGTGTAACCATTTGAGTATGGATGCATATTTATTCTCTAGTCATGATCCTCAGAGTGATGGAGAGACTGAGAGGATAAATCAGTGTATAGAACAGTACCTAAGGTGTCAATTGTTACATGGCACCTCAGATTGGGTGGATTATTTGTGGGCCGCCATATAACAATGCATTGAACAGATTCACGGATTTCTCTCCATTCTATAGTAATTACAGATATCATCCTCGTATGCTGGCAATCAATGAGACACTTGTGTCCGGTGTTCCTGCAGATCAGGATTTCATTTCTCATTTACCCAACCTCCTTCATATGTCTTTTGCATCAGGACAAGTTCCCTTGAGCTGGAAACAGGCTATTGTCGTACCGTTGCTAAAAAAAAAAACCTTCCCTTGATCCTGAAAAACCTGAACATCTGAGGCCAATCTCATTGTTTCCTTTCTTCACCAAAGTGGCTGAAACATGTTAAGGACCAGCTGATGGAATTCATTGATGCAAAGGAGCTCTTACATGAGGCACAATCAGGCTTTAGACCACAGTTCTGCATGGAATCAGCCCTGCTGTTAGCATCTGAATCCTTGAGACCGGTAGCAGATGGTGTGCGGGGGAACTGCTGCTCTGATTGTGCTGGATCTAAGCACAGATTTTGACGCAGTCTCCCATAACACACCTCTGGAACTGTTGTGGAAGAAGAGAGTTGGGGAGTTGGCTCTCCAGAATCATACCTTGTAGGTGGTTCAACAACCATTTTCTTCAGAGGCAGTGCCACTACAGTAGGAGGGCACTGAGCCCTACTTTGTTTAACATGTATATGTGTCCCCTTGGTGATGTCATTGAGGGTCATGGTTTTAATATCATATCATACGTGGATGACACACAGTTTATTATCACTTTCTCCCAGAATGGAGGAGCATCTGCCTCCCGGCTTAAATCTTGTCTGATTGACCTTGCGGAGTGGATATCCCAGAGTTGTCCCAAGCTTAAGGAAAGTAAACCCAAGGTATTGCTGGTTGGGAAACAGCCCTCAATTTGGTCCTCTGCTTGATGGCCTGATGTACTAGACGAAAGTGAAAAACCTCGGTGTTTTGTTTGATGCCAATCTATCCTTTGAAAGCCAGATTTCCTGTCTGTCAGGAAAGTGCTTTGTAATTGAGCAAAATCTGAGCAAAAAGTAAGGCTTTCTCCCTGTGGAGTCCAGGAAATCTGTAGTTCAAGCCTTAGTCATCTTGAGGCTGGACTACTATAATGTTCTGCATCTTGGTGTATCTTGGTGTATCGGAAGGCAGACTGGCTGATCTCCAGAGAGTGCAGAATGTGGCGTCACGCCTCTTGCTGAAAATCCCCAGATGGGTGCCTACTGGAACTACTCTTGATAGGCTACACTGGCTTCCTACAAGGAAGAGAGTTCCCTTTAATGTTTTGTGTTTTTGTCACAAAATCATAAATGGGAAAGGCCCCTGCTGTCTTCACTCCTTGGTAAAACAGTATGCGCGGAATAGAAACCTCAGATCTGCTGGTTCTTCCCGAATGGTCATCCCCAGGATAATAAAAGTGCATCTGGGGGAAGCTCATTCAGCTTCTTGGCCTCTAAATTTTGGGACTTCCTGCCTATTGACTCAAGAAAGGAAGGATCTGAAGTAGCTTTCTACAAGAAACTTAAGACGTGGCTTTTTAGGCAACCACAGAGGACGTATTCCGTGTCAGGAGTTGGGTGTGGCTGCTGCTCTGTTTCGCATCGGGATACTCTGTCCCGAGTAACCATGCACTTCACAAATCACAAAAAAAATCTACAAGACATACACTTACGTGCACAAAGCAGTCTTGAGAAAGCCAAGGAAACATAAAAGGGTTGCAGACAAACATCGCTCCCAAAGTCCATTGTTTCAGGAAGGCCAGGAAGTATGGTTATCTACATGAAACATTAACATTAAAGGACTACAGAAATTTCAACCAAGGTAAATAGGGCAATACAAAATTATCAAAAGAATTAATGGTATGGCTATGAAATTAGAATTAGCCGCTACTCTAAAAATGTGATCCTGTGTTTCATGTGTCTCTTCTGAGACCAGTTTTTCCTGGAATATCTCCTCCCAAGAAATCCCCAACTCTATTAATGACTGCACGTCCAGAATGTGAATTAAAAGCTATAGCAGACTTGAAGAGATTTTGAAACAAACTATATTATTTAAAACATTGGAAGGGCTAAGGTCCAGAAGACCACACCTAGGAGCCTGCAGGTCATGTACATGCCCGTCATCTGGTACATTTTCATTGCGAGTACCCTTACAATCCTAAACCGGAAGGGCGGGGCTCACGGGGAGTGTACTGTTGTGCCTATCGGGTTGGCAGCAGCACAGACTGGCCGCACTTCTGTTTGTCTATAGAGTAGCTGGTCAAATGGTGATAGAGCGGTCCGTACCAATAATTTACCTGTGTTCGGACGCTCTTTAGGCCGATGAATCTTTTGACTAAGTGGGACTCTCCGTACTCTTAATCAATCAATTTCATTAAAATCAATAATCAATATCGAACATAAGCAATACCTTGATCAACATAACACTTAACAATTAATCCAGAATACATTTCGGCGAACCCTGACCTTTCAGTCAGGAATAACCACACCAGTTTATTGCAAAGTTAGTGAATTTATTTCCCTATATTAACAAAGCTAGCACAATATAGATGTGTCTCAACACCAAATGATAAACATAAATGAACATTAATAGCTGTCCATAGCGGCGAAACAAGTGCAATCTATTCAGCATTTGAATCACAAGGCATTCAATAATAGCAATGCAAATCACTAATACGATAATCTGTAATGAACTAATTGCATACATTTAGTCAGCATAACAAGGTCTCAAATTGCATCGTGCGACAGAAGGAATCCTCATCTAACCTCAAATTAGCATCGGCATGTGGGACTTCATGCGAAAACAATTTAGCAACATTAATTTAGGAAAACTCCTAGCTAGGGATCTTATCAAAATCAGCAGTTGGTTACCTAAAAGAAACACAATGCAATTGTTCAATTTTCTTTCATATTTACCAATTACGATCAGCATACAAGGAAGTCTTCGTCTCACAGGTACCGTTTCTCGATCAGCATGGGTACCGTTTCGATCGGCATGGGACGGGGCAAAGGGGCAGGGGTGGTCGGGGCAATTGCCTCACGGCGGCAAGGTAAAACTATTACTTCATGCAAAGGGACAAATCAAAGTTAAAGTCTCTAGGGTAAGAATCATTTAAAGTCTCTTTCTCTCGATTAGAGAAAGTATCAAAGTCTCTTTCAAAATGGCGTCGCAGCAAAGTGGGCCATAATAGCTACGAAGTCTACAAAATGGCGGGCATGGGCGATGTCCAATAATGGCTGCTTTCCTCTCGTGCACCTGGTTTTTATAGACAACAGTTCAAATCCAGTAGGGTCTTCCATTGGAGGGTTCATAGGTTAGCTTCAAATTGTCCAATCAAAAACGACAGTTCTCAAGCTTTTACTTAAGCATACATTATCCTTGGAGATGGGTATGCAAGTTGCAACATTTTAAACCAATTAGCTCACTTTCAGAGCCTCCATTGTCCGCACCTGCAGATCGACCTTAGAGTAAAGAGAAAATATGCCAGGCTGGCACGAAACCTTAAGATAAGCATGTGAACGATCTCAGTGGAAAAGTACAACTTCAAGCAAAAATACACGTTTATTAGCACATTGGAAAAATACGAGCATCTAAACCGTGAGACCAGGCAACTAGGCCAAAGCCTCCGCTAAAGTTATGCTAAGCTAAAACATTTCAAACAAGCAAATCGTAGCACACGTTTATGATTATGTCGGATTAGTGCAATTCTAGTACATCACGTTATATAAAGCACGCTTATAAATGTTGGCAAACTACTCTAAGGGCACATTTTGTCCCCGTACAATCTTTATTAGTTCGATTAAAGCCACACATGATTATTGCAGCACTACGTTTAAGCGTAAATAAATCAAAACCTTCATTTTCTGCTTCATCAATCCCTCCTCTGATGACTACTTGTCATCACACCAAACCATGCCCACAAATTTTATTCCATTAAAATTCTGTCAGTTCTCTTTTCCTTTTAATTCCCCTAGTTTTCTCTTTGTATTCTTCTGCCATTCTTTTCATTATTTTCTCCTCCTTCCTTCTTTTAATCCTTTCCATAATCATTATTATTCCCCTTTTTATTCCCCATATTCCAAATACACAAATTATAACTATCATAATTCCCTCTATTATTTTTAGCAGTATCCCATTCCAAATTCCACCAATCCAATTTCCCACTGAAGCAAGTCCTTTTCCAACCTTCTCCCACACTCCTGGCTCTTTCAATTCCTTCAAGTCCGCACTCTCTTTTGTTAAATTAGCAAGCATTGTTTTAATCTTCACACTATTGTCGGGAATATATGTACAACAGTGTCGTGCACCAAGCATTTTGCAAACGCCACCATCCTTTGCTAAAAGAATGTCTAAAGCAAGCCTATTTTGAAGAGTCATAGCTCTTTCCGCTGCAAGTTCAGCATCTATCAGGATTATAGCACCTGAAAACTTTGTCAACATGTTATCCACTATAGTAGACAACTTTCTTATTTTGTTGGAATTCAGCACAACTCCCAATGAAGGAATCATGGCTCCAAATATATCTCCTACCACAGCAGCTGCGGTCTCTCTTTTCTGGATACGATGGGATCCAGATGTCTTTTGAATCATCGATAGGTCATCCAGTTGATAAACCTTTGGGAACACTATAACCAAATAACATCTCCCCCACCATCCCTTTGGAAGACGATAATAGGCATTATACCCACAAATGTAATATACACCTGGAATGACAGGGTCAAGTCCGTTCATCATGAATGTCCATTTGGCCTTAAAGATAAACGTATGTTTACACTCACTTGCTCCTACAAAAATATTGTCATAATAAGATTCACCTCTATATATACAAAATTTCCCTACATGCCAAGCATCTAAAGCTATTCTCCCTTGTGTCTTTATTGCGGCAAATCATAATTATCTACTGAAGTCCTCTTATGTAGCTCTTTTTCTAATTTCGGATTCATTTGTGCCCTTCTATCATCTGTGCGATCTAAAAAGCTTATTTCTACTGCAGAGAGCGAGCAGGTAAGATTTTCCCTATGAGCGTGAGCCGTTTCAAAAGGTTGCATTGGCTCGAAAAATTCCCTCATTATTTTAGCATCCCAATCTTTAGCAATCTGGCTTAGCTGCGCTATTGTAGGAACATATGCAAAGGTAACATCGTAATTTGAGTAAAAATACTGTATGTTAGTTTGACCATAAAATCTAGACATTACTATACTACATGTAATCCCGTATGTAAGAGGCATGTGGTGATAAGTCACCTCTTCCTTTACTGATGTCGGTATCTGTGTACACACATAACAATCTTTCGCATCCATTGTCTCAACATATTCTGTTAGCAAGCGATAGAAAACATTATACGAAAGCTCTTTCTTATCATGCAAGAGCCTCTCATCTAATTCTAGTCTTTTCAATGCGGTTAGTTCAGTGACAGTAACAGGAGCAAAAGTAGAAGCATCAATTTTCTCATTCTCACCCTTACCATGCATTCCAAGTACAATTGCCATTATTATTAGTACACATGCAATTACCAAGCCTACACACACATATTTACAATATTTCTTTCTACTGTTTTGCGTCATGATCTATATAGAATCAGAGAGCTAGAAGCACCTATAAAGAAACTGTTTAGCAATTCAGTTACAAAGCTGAACGAGCGCAATGTTCACACCGTCTTCTTCAAGAGGCCAAGTCACTTATCGGTTAGCAGCATTTGTCTCAATTCGGCAACAACTCAGTCTTTATCGGTTTAGCAAATGTCTCATCCGGTTTAGCAATATCTCAGCTGGTTTTATCACTTTAGATTGTAGCAGGCAATATCATTTATCACCCTTTCAATCAACACTGTCCATAAAACTTTTCTTTTCTATTGGTATCTCTTCTTCTTCGTTCTCGATGCTTAGAGATACAAACTCGTCAGTCCAATCGTCATTGACTACATATGCCCATTCTGGACCGGAATATCTCCTGTTTGGTATCCTTTTCCTTTTCAATTTTGCTTCTCTTTTCGATTCTGCTTCGCTGGTACTTTCCACTTTTGTCAAGTCCTTTTCTTCACTCAGGGATGGTACCGCGACAGTTACTTCTTTTCTTTTCTCTTTCACTTTTGGCCTTTCTCCGTCATTCAAACCTTCTTCAGTCCCTTGTTTTATTGGTGATATGCTTAGTCTCCTCTTTGCACCATGTCCATTGGATGGACCTGCGATCTTTTCTGAGGAAGCTTGAACCTTTTCGTTCTGTTCGGCCTTGTCCCCTCCTTCTGGGGAGTCAATCACGTTCTCTTTTTCTTTTTCTGTATCGTCTGCTTCTGGGAAAGCCCTCCTCTGATCAGGCTCTCCTGCTTTTTCACCTCTTTCGAGCCCTTCGTCACCGTTACTTTCTTCAGGCTCTTTATCACTTTCAGCTGCTTCAGGTTCTTTGTCACCTTCAGCTGCTTCAGGCTCTTTGCTATCCTCAGCTGCTTCGTCGCTGTCTGAACTTTCTCCTTGGTCTTCCCCAAGTGAGTTGGTCTCTTCGTCCTCAGAGAATATCTCTCTCTCTTCCGTTCCTGCCTGTTCGCTTTCAGTTCGGTTTTGTTCTGTCTCAGCACTCAGCACTGTTTCATCAGGCACTGGTAGTTTTAGCGCTTCAACTTCCTCATCTGTGGGACACAACACCTTCTTTGTGTGACTGGCGTGAATCCAGTTGGGAACCCCCGCACACTTCACAGCGGTAGTTGTCATCAGGATCACTTGGAAAGGGCCTTTCCAACGGGGTTCCAGACACGACTTCCTCACGTGCTTCTTTACCACGACCCAGTCACCTGCTTTCAGTGCGTGTCCTGGACCTTGGATCGGTGGCAAGGTGGTCGCTTCCACCTGGTGAGAGAAAGAGCGAACCACGTCAGCCAGACCCTTGCAGTAGTCTAACACCATATCATCTGTAATATTCAAAAGCGCGTTTGCGGGAACTGCAGGAAGTCTCATAGCCCTGCCCATGAGAATTTCGTGCGGAGACAATCCAGTCTTTCTATCAGGGGTGTTTCTCATTGACATTAGCACCAAGGGCAATGCGTCAGGCCATTTCAGATTTGTCGATGCACATATTTTCGCCATTCTTGATTTCAGTGTACCATTCATCTGCTCCACCAGTCCTGATGCTTCAGGGCGATAGCTACAATGCAGCTTTTGCTCAATGTTCAGCGCTTCGCAGAGTAACTTTATCACCTCGTTATTGAAGTGACTTCCCCTATCTGATTCTAAAGAGATCGGGAATCCGAAACGTGGTATCAACTCCCTCAACAATAGTTTCGCAACTGTAAGGCTGTCATTTCTACGTGTGGGGTATGCCTCAATCCAGTGACTAAAAATGCACACAATCACCAACACATACTTCAGACCTCCATGCACAGGCATCTCAATGAAGTCCATTTGCATTCGACTAAATGGGCTGCTGGCCCTGCCAATGTGGCTCGCGTTCACAACTGTTCCCTTTCCTGGGTTCATCTGCTGGCAAGTGACACATCGATGGCAAACTGCTTCTGCAGCTTGACGAAATCTGGGGTTAAACCAATCAGTTTTGAACAATCTTATCATGGCGTCTCTCCATAAGTGAGCTTGCCCATGATAGAACCGCGCAAGCTGTGATAAGAGACTGTTTGGCAAAACAAATTTTCCCTCATTCGAAACCCATAACTCGTCTGGTCTCTTTATACACTGTGATTTAATCCAGGAATCTCTCTCATCCTCCCTGACGTTATTCTGTAATGCTTTTAGTTAATCTATTGTATCTACGACCTTCAAGGCAAATGCTTCAGCTGGTTCGAGTTCTGGCTCACTTATCGAATTCCATTAATCTCTGAGTAATATACAGTTCAAGGCACAAAATCTTGCAACTTGATCCGCATATGCATTTCCCAGAGAAACATAGTCCTGTCCTTTTGTATGAGCACTACACTTTACCACTGCAACTTCGGCTGGCATTTGAATGGCGTGTAGCAATTCCCTTATTCTCTCCCCGTTTTTCACTGGGGATCCTGAAGAAGTCAGGAAACCTCTCTGTGACCATAGTTGTCCAAAGTCGTGCACAATTCCAAACCCGTACTGACTATCAGTGTAAATGGTGACTTTCATCAATGCAGACAGTTGACATGCTCTTGTAAGGGCTACAAGTTCTGCTACTTGTGCGGAATAGACTCCTTGAAGCCACCCCGCTTCCAAGACAACTGTTACAGTACATACAGCATATCCTGCTTTCAAAATTCCCATCCCATCTCTTAGACATGAACCATCAACGAAAACAATTTGGTCATTTTCATCAAGCTTAGTATCCTTAATGTCGGGTCGAGGTTTTGTGCAAAATTCAGTCACCTGAAGGCAGTCATGCTCGACGTCTTCAGCGTTCTCAATTTCAGCATTTTCTCCAGGAAGCAAGGTTGCTGGATTCAACGTAGTGCACCTTTTCAGCTGCACATTCGGTGAGCCCAGAATTATCTTTTCATACCTTGTGAGTCTTGCTCCAGTCATGTGTTGCGTTCGGGAGCGGGTCAAAAGTATCTCAACTGAGTGAGGGACCATGACTGTTACTGGATGTCCCATCACTATTCCTTCACTCTGAGTGAGGCTGATACCAACTGCTGCTACGGCGCGCAAACACCCTGGGAGTGCTGCTGCAACCGGATCCAAAGTAGCTGAAAAATACGCTACTGGTCTGTTTATGCCACCATGGGCTTGAGTCAAGACAGACAAAGAACATGCATCACGTTCATGACAAAACAATGTGAAAGGCTTTGTGTAATCAGGCATACCTAAAGCTGGAGCCCTACACATGCATTCTTTCAACTCAATGAAAGCATCCATCTCATCTCCTTTCAACTCAATTTGATCCAAGGCATCCTTCTGGGTCAGCTTCAGTAAAGGCTTTGCTAGAGTCGAGAAGTTGGGAATCCACTGGCGACAGTAGCCCACCATTCCCAAAAACTTCCTCACTTCCCTCCTTGTCTTTGGTGGACTCATTTGAAGTACACTTGTTATTCTTTCCTTCATTATTCTCCGTGACCCTTTCTCTATCTGGTGACCCAAGTATTTCACTTTCTTCTGACAGAACTGCAATTTGGAAGGAGACACCTTATGTCCATTCCTTCCCAAATGGTTCAACAGAGCAATGGTATCGGCTGTGCAGCCACTTTCTGTCTTTGATGCAATCAGTAAGTCATCAATGTACTGTACTAGGGTTGACTCGAATGGCAATTCTAATGCTTCCAAATCTTTCTTTAGAATCTGATTGAATATTGACGGTGACTCAGAAAACCCTTGAGGAATTCGACACCAACTGTACACTCTGTCTAAGAATTTGAAACAAAAGAGATATTGACTGTCCTCATGAAGAGGCACCGAAAAGAACGCTTGTGACAAGTCGATGACTGAGAACCACTCAGCATCGCAAGGGACTTGAAACATTATCACAGCTGGATTCGGTACGACAGGGCAACACTTGACTATGATGTCATTTATTTTCCTCAAGTCCTACACAAGTCGGACCTTTCCACTTGGCTTTATTAGTCCCATTATTGGTGAATTACATGGACTGCTTAACACTTCTTTCAGTACCCCCTGTTTTACAAATTCGTCAATGAGTTGGGCAACTTTCATGAGGGTGTCTTGTGCCATGTGGTATTGTGGGGTCTGGGGAAAGATTGCATTGGGCTTTACAGTCACTTTCACTGGTTCCACTCCTTTCATCAATCCCACCTCTTTCCCTGTCATGTCCCACACTTCCTTTCCGACTGTTTCCCGTAATTCGGCTGGAATATCTTCCTCAGTTATCATTGGGAAAAGGCAAATCAGAGGATACTCTTCATCGACAGTTTCCATTTCATCCCCCTCTACACTGTCCTCTTCTTCCCCATCACTGCTCGTCTGGATTGTTATTCCTTCGTTCGAACACATGATCGAACAACCCAATTTGCACAATAGGTCTCTTCCTAACAGTGCTATCGGGCTTGAGTCACATACCACAAACTGATGCACCCCTTGATAGTTACCGATGCTGACTGGTACCGGATCTGTTATTGGGTTCGTCAGGTGCCTGTTTGCTACTCCCACCACTTGAACTGTCCTCCCTGAGAGTGGCAAATTTGGTACTTCACTGCTCTTAACAGTCGAACGTGTGGCTCCTGTGTCAACCAAGAATGAAACACGATGACCCATTACTCTTCCCTCTACGTACGGACCCTTTTGATCAACTTCCAAGGATGCTGCAAGCACACAATCTCCTTCTTCTTCTGAGCTTTCACTCTCCCATACATTGTTTATTCCACTCTCACTGTGTAATGGGAACTGTTGTACGGTGCCATTGTTACTCATTACCTGACCCGAGACCTGTGGAGGAACCATCACTTGCTGCTGACTCATTGGTGCCAAAGGTATTTGCATTTGCTGATTAGGTACCATGGGTAACTGCTGTTGCATTGGCTGCATTTGCGGCATCTGCATACGGGGCATCTGCATCTGCTGCGGCTGCATAGGTTGTAACCCCTGCAACTGATTTACGGTCTGAAAATTTGGGTTTGGACTTCTCATTTTTGGTCCCCTCATTGTCTGAAATGCATTGACATCATTGTTTTGCTGACCAACACCTGCACCTGCACCTGCACCTTCCTGCACCACCATCGGGCACTCGCGTTTCCAATGACCGACAATTCCGCACACGTGACACGGCATCACCTTCTTCATTGCCTGCACACCAGTCACAACAGTATTCAAATCCGGACCATTATTCGCAAAACCTCCTCTGCCTCTGCCTCTGGCCTGTGGCTGAAACGCCATGTTTCCCTGCAACTGCGGCTGCGGTTGCGGTACCTGCTGTTGGAACCCTTGCATCCCTTGCAAACCTTGCAGACCTGTCTGAGCTGCTTTAAGTTGCATCATCATCACCTTCTCTTTCAACCTCTTCTGTTTCACTTCAATTTCGTCGCTACAGTATTTCGCATAATTCAACACCTCGTCAATCGGTTTCGACTGCCAGCAAATCAAATGCGACTTTATCATCTGACTTATCTCTGGTCTCAACCCTTCCACAAATCTAAACACAAAATGAAGCATGTCCTTCGCCTCTATTGTTTCCGTGCCGCTGTAATTCTTGAACGCCTTCAACAACCTCTCATAGTAACTATGAATCGACTCTTTAGCCTCTTGGGCAGTTCGATCGATCTTCTGCCAATCCACATTTTTCGCGGCAACCTTCGTCTTCAAATGCTCAATCACTTTATAGTACAGGCTCATCACCATAGGCGATGGTGCACCCGTCTCCCTGTCTCTCTCTGGTTCACTCGTCGGCCAACCTACAGCTCTTTTGCAATCCTCCCACAAATCTGCCGGAACCACAATCTCAAAGAGAGTATTCAGGTCTTCCCAAAGACATTTTGCAAGCTTCACAAACCTGTCAGTCTGTTGATACCATTCAATCGGTTTCTCTCTCAGTTTGGGAAAATCATCCGTAAAAGACTGAATGTCACTTCTGTGCCATGGTACATGTATTAACTTTCCCCCTGCTGTCTCCCTCATTGGTAACATTGTTACTGCCTCGCTACTCTGTGGTCTTTTCGCATTGTGCTCTGTAGCACTGTCCCTCCTCTTTTCCTTTCTCTTTACCCACCTGCTTTCCCACTTGTCTAAACATCTCCACACTTGTGCACTCTGCAACAATTCTCTAAGGTGCGCCTTCATGCCTGCTGACCTCATGTGTTCAAAATCTGTGGTCCCAAAATCCAATCTATAGCTCCTGCTCAAATGTTTTGTCTTGTCTATGTCAACCCCGTTTTTGTCAGCTATTTCTTGCAAGCTTTTATGTACCTTGTTCACTTCTTTCGTAATCCTTGGACATAGGTATCTCAGCTCTTCTTCCGAGTAGGACTCTAACCTATTCACACCCATAGTCCCTTCCACCAATTCTTGTGCTTCCATGTTCAACCTCATCCTATTTATATAATCTTCTCCCTTCCCACTGTCCGAGCTTTGTGTGGAATTCAAACTGTTGAACCACTGTGTCAGCTGTTGCGCATTCAACCCCATCAGTGTAGCGTTCACATCGACTGCCATTGATGGCTGCGGCAACTTTTCAGTGTTCGATGTTAGAGGTATTATCAGTGGGGGACTCGACCTCACCAGTGTCGACTGAGCACATATGGGACTAAACTCCATCAAGGACCCAGATCCATTTGGCTGAGCCGCTATAGGAGTTATCCCTGGAGTGTTTTCTATGCACCTTCTTTCGGTCCCATTCTGCAGCATTGATCCCTGACCGCTCATACCCAAATTAGGCTGACTGTACAGAGGTACCGGCGGACCTACAGTAATGGGTAGCGATATCGCATCTGGGTTTTGTCCATTCCCCATGTTCTGAGGCATGTTCATTCCCACACCATGGGTCATCATTGCCGGCATGCCCATCTGACTCCCAGTCATCTGAGCATGTGCTGTCCCCCCCTGCATCTGCTTTTGAGGCATCAAAAACTGGGTTGATTCAGCTTGTGCCAATGTCTGGTTGTGACCATTCTGTACTCCCCTTACGGTTGGATCTAGAATCATTCCTGCACTGTTATCACTGCTGTAGTACCCTGGCATCTGCGGCTGATAATTTTCTGCTGGCTTCAACATGGGCACATCTGGATATATTCTCCTAACCTGCGGTATCTGCGGGGTGAACAGTAAACTCGGGTCCTTAGACCCCGATGATGCTCCTGAACTCTGAGTTTCACTCTTCTGTACCGGGGCCGGAGGGGCAGAACTGGTACTTGGACATGGTCCACTCTCCGCATAAGGTGGTGGACGGTCGTTCAGTAATTGCATTATTAGCTCCTCATCCTCCAACTCCTCTTCTCTTCTCAATTTTTCCTCGTCCTCTCTATCCTTGGAACACCTCCTGTTGGTCTTACAGGTAGCTTTCTTACCTGTCTCCTCTTCTTCCTTAGTAATTGCGGGAAACAATTTTATCCCCTGCAGTATATCTGACCTCCACACCTTCTGTGCATTATCCCACCTAGCGTCCGCTAGTGTCTTTTCTACCTTCCTTATCCTTGTCTCGAACTTATTTTTCTGTTGCTGTCTAGCCAATAATTCCCAAATCGCTAGAGCCTCAAACTGGGCTGGCCTTGGAGGCACCTTCATGTCGTACATCGTGAACCTCAAATTCTCCAGAATCCTTATATTGAATGTCCCGTGGATCGGGAATGCTACGCTCCCATGTTTCTCTGTCAACTTGTGCCATTGCTTTAACCAAAGGCACGGAGCTACCCCCTTTTCCTCCATTACAATGTAAGCCGGTGTGCCTTCGGGCGGCGTCTCCTCTCCTACACTCGCTTTAATGTAAGATTCCCCCTTCATCGCACTCCTGAATGCTTTAAAGAATTTCATTTTTTTTTTTTTCGTCTTTTATTTCACAAAGTTTGTAATCAATAGGTGACTTTTATTCCCGGAATACTCTTCGCTTGCCTTTCCCCTTCCAATCGAGCCCCACGGACTGCGTCCAATCCGTGTGCGACCCTTGCCTACAACCAACCTATCCCAGCGCGGCTCCTAGTGACGTCACACTCACACACACTGCGGCTGACAAAGCCTCGCGGCTAGTCCTCCTTCACTCTGCTCCTTTCGTAACAACTTCTTGCATATATCGCGAGCTACAAAAAAACTAAAACAGATCTGTCGGTTTACTACAGGAAGGGTAACACAGTCGCTTCAGGACCTTAGGGACTTTTCACTAGCCTCGGCCGCTATTCCGTCTTTCTCGGTCCCCACGTTTGCAAGCAAATCTGACCCGCAGACCTACTCTCAACTTGTCAATGATCTATTCTAGTGCACTTAGAATCTTGTCAAAGCCCGAAGTCGAAGTTTCTTTCACTCCCTTACACACGTACCGACTCGTTGACCACGCCCGATCAACCTACTAAACCGCCCAGACCACAACATAAATCAACATACTCCGGAGTCTCTTGACCTCGCAGGGCCCGTCTCAACAACAACAACCACGTGGACCTTTTTATGCACAAAGCGCCACACGCACATGAAGTTCGACGACTTCCCTACTCTCACACTCGGAGCCGCACCTCCGCTATTTCTATGAAGTTCGACGACTTCTCTACTTCTACACTCGGAGTCGCACCTCCGCTATCCTCTAAAAAGAAAAATCCTCGCAACCTTTTCACACACCCTGCGGCAATAAGCTGTGCAAGCGCAAAACCCTAACTTCTCTCAAACCATCACTAGTACCGCCAACGCTGTTTCCACACCTCCGTTCTCTCCATTCGCAAGCTCCGAGATCCCGGGAAAGTCGCGGTGGACCTAGCCCATCATCATTCTGTCAATCAGTTTTATCCAAGAAAAATCTAATTCAACTTCTCGAGTGTGGTCTCAAAAATCGAAACCGTTAATTCAACACCATGTACTTTAAGAGTACAGGGTCCCAAAAGACGAAACCGTCCTCTGCTACCATCTACTGATAGAGCGGTCCGTACCAATAATTTACCTGTGTTCGGACGCTCTTTAGGCCGATGAATCTTTTGACTAAGTGGGACTCTCCGTACTCTTAATCAATCAATTTCATTAAAATCAATAATCAATATCGAACATAAGCAATACCTTGATCAACATAACACTTAACAATTAATCCAGAATACATTTCGGCGAACCCTGACCTTTCAGTCAGGAATAACCACACCAGTTTATTGCAAAGTTAGTGAATGTATTTCCCTATATTAACAAAGCTAGCACAATATAGATGTGTCTCAACACCAAATGATAAACATAAATGAACATTAATAGCTGTCCATAGCGGCGAAACAAGTGCAATCTATTCAGCATTTGAATCACAAGGCATTCAATAATAGCAATGCAAATCACTAATACGATAATCTGTAATGAACTAATTGCATACATTTAGTCAGCATAACAAGGTCTCAAATTGCATCGTGCGACAGAAGGAATCCTCATCTAACCTCAAATTAGCATCGGCATGTGGGACTTCATGCGAAAACAATTTAGCAACATTAATTTAGGAAAACTCCTAGCTAGGGATCTTATCAAATTCAGCAGTTGGTTACCTAAAAGAAACACAATGCAATTGTACAATTTTCTTTCATATTTACCAATTACGATCAGCATACAAGGAAGTCTTCGTCTCACAGGTACCGTTTCTCGATCAGCATGGGTACCGTTTCGATCGGCATGGGACGGGGCAAAGGGGCAGGGGTGGTCGGGGCAATTGCCTCACGGCGGCAAGGTAAAACTATTACTTCATGCAAAGGGACAAATCAAAGTTAAAGTCTCTAGGGTAAGAATCATTTAAAGTCTCTTTCTCTCGATTAGAGAAAGTATCAAAGTCTCTTTCAAAATGGCGTCGCAGCAAAGTGGGCCATAATAGCTACGAAGTCTACAAAATGGCGGGCATGGGCGATGTCCAATAAGGGCTGCTTTCCTCTCGTGCACCTGGTTTTTATAGACAACAGTTCAAATCCAGTAGGGTCTTCCATTGGAGGGTTCATAGGTTAGCTTCAAATTGTCCAATCAAAAACAACAGTTCTCAAGCTTTTACTTAAGCATACATTATCCTTGGAGATGGGTACGCAAGTTGCAACATTTTATACCAATTAGCTCATTTCAGAGCCTCCATTGTCCGCACCTGCAGATCGACCTTGGAGTAAAGAGAAAATATGCCAGGCTGGCACGAAACCTTAAGATAAGCATGTGAACGATCTCAGTGGAAAAGTACAACTTCAAGCAAAAATACACGTTTATTAGCACATTGGAAAAATACGAGCATCTAAACCGTGAGACCAGGCAACTAGGCCAAAGCCTCCGCTAAAGTTATGCTAAGCTAAAACATTTCAAACAAGCAAATCGTAGCACACGTTTATGATTATGTCGGATTAGTGCAATTCTAGTACATCACGTTATATAAAGCACGCTTATAAATGTTGGCAAACTACTCTAAGGGCACATTTTGTCCCCGTACAATCTTTATTAGTTCGATTAAAGCCACACATGATTATTGCAGCACTACGTTTAAGCGTAAATAAATCAAAACCTTCATTTTCTGCTTCATCAATGGTCATCTTGGGAGTAGGGTTGTGCTGGCTATAAAGTCATGCAGGGCTCTGCAGGAAGTTGGTTGCTGTTACAGCTGATTTCTCCCAGCTTGCACACTTCTGTACTTCACTAATGTTCTTTCTTGACATCTTTGTCTCTGGTCCAGGAGTCCTTCAGCTCCGCTGGTGTCCTCACTTCCTCGGGACTATTTGGTTGCAGGTATCGTAGCTTGATACTGCGCCACTCATCCTTTTGCTTGTTTTGTCGTTGGTCTGAATACTGCAACAGAAAGAAAAAGAAACCACCTGATAAATCAGACATTCATTCAACAAGTGGTAAAACATGCAGCGCGTGCAAAAGCAATACTCATCTGACTGTTGGGAAATAGAGCCATGCAAAGGCGAATTGAAATCCTCCCTTAATCAACAAACCTGTTAATACAAAAGAAAGCAGAGAACTAATTACTAGTGCAGTTCTAACTATGCTTTCTCAAATCTTTTGTAATGATCTTTTAAGCATGAGACTAACACAGATGTTTTTGTTATAACACCAAAGTTCTTGGAATGATCTAATGCTTACTCAATGCTGTGGGGAATATTGTTTTACCTCTGCATTAGTTGGTGTGTTTTCTCTTTTCTGTTTTTTATCATGTGCATGTTCCAGTGGTATTCATCTTGTTCTGGTTGCCAGTTACACCACAAGTTAGGGCTTGATTTAGATCTTAGCAGTATTACTGCCATCCCGCGGCAGACCCCATTACTCCATTGTCAGGGGAGTTCCAACCACCGTATTTAGATGTACAGCGGCTAATTCTCTAGCCGCCACAAAAGAGTGCTGTTCCTAGCCATCAGGCTGGCTGGCTCCCACCAACCATATTTAGATGTTACAGTTTTGGAGGCATTGTGATGGTAGCAGATTACCGATGGAGGAAGGTGGTCCTGGGAGCCAATGTAAGGGGTGCAATGGCAGCGGCAATGAAAATAAGGTAAGTTACACACACCCCATGTACATTGGTCACAGATGTCCACCAGCATGACACCGTAAACAACACACTACATACACACTATTATCCTTTTCCACTCTGCCACAACACATGTCCATGCCAAAAATACACATTGCCATACATCCATCATACAACATACACACACTAATGATACTAAACCCACATACAATACAACCACAACAACCAGCATAATTAAACACTCATCTACACAAACACATTCACACGAAAAACACAATTACATACATCATAAAAACAACCATCAACCAACAACACTCATCTGAATGCTGCATACAGCAGTACACCACAACCCCATACATATACAACAAACACCGGACTCACATGCAAGTGACACACATACTGACATAACCACATCACCCACTCAAGCTCCCTCTACCTCAACCAGCCAATCCACTCACACTCACATTCATGCATTGACTCATATGCACAACTGGAAGCGCAATATTACAGGTGCAGGTCCTATTTCAATGTACACACATGAAAATAGTTGACAGGTTTGATGTTGTTATTATGGTGCAAGCATTCATTTGGTAATGAATCCTTACACCAAAATAACAATTGTGTATGTCATCAATTTGTGTCATATACCAGTATGTCCGCATCAGTGTCTGACACAGATGTTCCACAGACATATGCATGTCACAAGTATTTTTTTTTTAATTACTGCAACATGTATATGACTGCAGTGGCCCCAAGCTCATGTGCAGGGACTAAACAACATACACAAGTAATGCAGAATGCTAACCTTTGATAACGGTGACGATGGACTCGTGTCCTCCCTGCTCCAGTGGCAGCAGCAACAACAGGTCTTGTCCAGTCATGTCCAGTCAAAAACAAAGTGGAAACAGGAGAAAAAGATAAGTTGGTATCTCTTTTCCCCTCCAATCTGTCAACTCAGGTGTGGAGACAACACTGCCACAGGTGGCTTGGCGTGAAGGTAAAAGTGGCTGGACTCACACTTCCACGACTATTTCCAGTGGCTCTGTTGATGCAAGTAGAGATTCTTGGTGGAGTCTGCGGGACTCAGTGGTCTTTCCCCCATAGTACTGCCAATATCTAAATCGGCCAGACAGACGGCCAAGGCAGCAGACGGGTTTCCAATGGAAAACCAACAGCTGGACTGTTACCACCAAGACCTAAATCAGGCCCTTAATTTCCTGTGTCATAGTGATTCTTAGTGCACACAGGTAGGTGTGTAGAACTCAGGCCCATGTATATAAAACAAATTACTTACCTTTACACTGAGATTCTCCAGTATTGTTATCATTCATAGATTCACATGCTTGAATCTTCCCCATCGTCATGTGGGAGTCCCACTGTATCAGTAATATACGCAGTTTTGAAGCAATAGAACTAAAATCTCATAGAAAACGATAGACATTGGTAATCAATTGGCATTGTTTTAAAGCATCCAAACTCCAACCAATCAGAGAAGAGACCCTGAAACACTCATCCCCTGTAGAGCCACCATACCTTGCATTTCGAGCACAAGTCTATAAAAGAGAGAATAAGAGGTATACAATATGGTGAGCCATAATGGGGAGGAGGGAGGGTTGCATGTGAATTTATGAAAGATAACAATACTGGAGAACCACAGTGTACAGGTAAGTAATTTGTTTTTTCTCCAGTATTGTATCTTTCATAGATTAACATGCTTGAATAAGACTAGCAAACAGTACTAAAAGAAGATGGAAAGGGGAAAAGGACGACCACCCCACCATTATCACTTAACATCAATAATTCAATTTCAAAGCTTGAAATGAAATACCACTCTTTGGTATGAGGAACCGTTAACTGATCAGCTCAATAGAAATAGTACAAATGAAGAAAAACTGATAAGGAATTCGAGAAAAAATGCAATTTAACATCAAACCAGAAGTTAGTCATAAAATTCAATGTTGCCTACTCTATGCAAAAGCACGTTGAAGTGCAGCTTGTCCAACTGCCACATCTGCCTTTCGCCATGCATCCAAGCAGTAATGTTTCATGAAGGTGTGGGCATCAACCCACGTTGCAGCCCTGCAGATATCAGGCAATGATACACCTGCAAACAAGGCTGAAGAAGTTGCAATCTTTTGGGTAAAATGTGCTTTCACTTTCGTAAATAGCGGCCTCCCTGCCCTTTCATGGCAAAAGGTGATGGTCTCAAACAACCAGCAAGCAATGCTTGCCCGCATCAAGGCCTGTCCTTTTCTTGGTGGTGCGTAAGAACCCAACAGCTGGTTCTACTTCCTGAAGTTTTTATCCTACCCAGAAGGAATTTTAGGCAATGATGAATGTCCAGAGAGTGTAAGGCTCTCTCCACAGGACAAGATGGGTTAGAAAAAACAGTTGGCAGAATAACTGGTTCATTTAAGTCAAAAGAAGACAGAACTTTCGGTGCAAACTTCGAGTTGGTGCTCTCTAAATGGAACTGCATATAAGATTCTTGGATTGTAAATGCTTGGATCTCACTTATTCTTCTTTCGGAGATGATAGCCAACAGAAATGCCACTTTCCCAGAGAGAAATGTCAAGTCTGCCTTGTGAATTGGTTCAAAAGGAGATCTATTAAGATAAGACAAAACTGTGTTAATCTGCCACTGCACTGATGAAGGTCAGTCGGTGGGTAGGTCCGAAAAAGCCCCTTCATTAACTCTTTGATCAGGTGATTAGACCATAGTGATAAGTGCCCAGAATGTCTCCTGAATGTGGAAATGGCTGCTAGATGGACCTTAATGGAGGAATGAGTGAGGCTTGACTTTGCAAGGCGCAACAGATACAGCAGGATCTGCTCAGGTGTGGAGGAGATGGGATGATAAGATTGAGAAGAACACCATGAACAAAATCTTCTCTACTTAGCTGAGTAGCATTTGTTTGTTGATGCAGTTCTAGCCTTTTGCAAAATGAACGAGCATTCCTCAAAGAGACCTAAGACCCCGAATTCAATCTTGTGAGGAGTCAGGCTGACAAACTTAGAGTGCCAATTTGTGGGTGAACCACCTGGCTTTGTTCATTGACAATAAATTCTTCACAGGTTGGAATTATATGTGAGGACTCTCTAATAGGCAAAGTCGCTCTGTGAACCAATATTGCTTTCGCCATGCTGGGGATATAAGGATTAGCCAGCAAGGCTTGCACTTCATCTTGCAAATATCCCTGGGAATGAGTGAAAATGGAGGGACTGCTTAGGCAAACATGCATGTCCATGCGAAGTGGAAAGTGTTTCCCACGAGCCCTGTTAAGGATATCTGCTGGCGTATAGGTTGAACCTTTTTTGCATTGAGTGGCAAATATATCCACGTTCAGAGAACCCCAGCATTGAAAAACTTTCCATAGTTTTTGGTGATTTAGCTCCCACCCATGACAATGGCTATCATTTCTGCTGAGTGAATCCACCCATTGGTTCTGCACTATTGGAACATGCTCTACTTTCAGACAAATGCTGTTAGCCAACAACCACTTCCCAATTAACTGAGCTTGTGTCGAGAGGGCTTCAGACTTTGTGCCCCCCTACTTTGTGAGATGAAACATTGTAGTAGTGTTGTCTGTTTTCACTAGAACCGCTGAATTGCGAACTCTGGGAAAAACACCTGAAGGCCCAGGAACACCGCTTTGCGATCGAAAATGGTTTATGTACAGCGGAGCCTCCTTACTGGACCACTTTCCGTGCAACATCAGGTCCTGTAGATGAGCACTACATCCATCTAAGGAGGCATTTGTCATCATTATTACTTGTGGTGTAAGAGGAAAGAATGAAAGTCCTTGTGAAAGAGTCCTTGTGCGTATCCACCAGGACTTTGCAGCCTTCATCTTCTTTGTGATGAAAATGGTGTCCTCGAAGGAGCCCTGCGCCTGGATCCAAATAGTGGCCAGCTGCTCCTGCAGAGGGCGGATGCGAAAATGACAGTTCGGGATTAATGGGATGCAGAATGACATCGTCCCCAGCATGGACTTATACTTCCTTACAGAAATGCACCTTTTTTACTGAGAATGCCTCAATTACTGCTTTGAGAAGTAGAATCCGTTCTTGAGTAGGAAATGCTTTGGACACTGTTCTGTCCATAACTGTTTCTAAGAACACTGCCAATCTGGATGGGTTGAGAGAAGATTTTCCTTTGTTGAGCTTGAGACCAAGAGACTAAAAGAGCATGGGCCCTTTTATTAACCAATCATCCAGGTACGGGAATAAAACTGATATACTGTTTGGCAGCAGGTCTAAATGAGCAGTGCACCTACCCCTATCACCTATTACAGTAAAAGTAAAGGAAAAATGTAGGCTAAAATGTAGTCATTCCATGTGTGCACTTATCACTGCACCTGCCGCCAAAGTACCAACCCCAGGGGGATCATAAATGAGAAATATTTTGATAGTGCTTTATCAAAATATTTCTCATCCAGGTACGGGAATACTTGGTGACCTGAAAGTCTGAGAAAAGCCGCCAATGGTGCCATGCTCTTCATAAAAACCCTGGGAGCTGATTTTAGGCCAAAGGGGAGCACTTTGAACTGGTAATGGCACCCTGCCACCTCGAACATCAGAAATGTTCTGTGCTTTGAATGGTAAGTGGAAATATGCATCCAACAGATCCAGAGAAGTCATATCGTCCCCTGTTTCCATCATCTGTACGATCTCCTGCAGCTATAACATTCGGAAAGACTGCTTCTTGATGAATTTGTTCAACAGCCTGAGATCCATGACCTGCCACTATTTTCCCAACTTCGTTTTGATAATGAAGACGTTGGAATAACATCCCACTTGCCGTTGGTTTGGCGGAACTTACTCTATCACATTCTTGGCCATAAGAGATCAAATCGCCTCCTTTAGTATGGAAGGATGGTGATGGGAGGGTCTGCTTGGAGAAAAATTGGGAGGCTTTTGAACAAATTCCAGGGTGTGACCGTGCTGGATTATGTCTCACACTCATTTGTTGGAGGAGGTTATACTCCACTGATCGAAGACTTTGGACAAAGTGTAGCCGAATTTTACTGGGAATGGGGTGACATGGGCCTCCATCACATCATTGCCTCCTAGAACCATACTGGGCCTTTCCTCCAGCAGGTGGGCTTATATGCACTGGTTGTCTGGTGTAAGATGCCACTGCTGATAGTCTGAAGTGCTGCTGGGTTTACTAAGTAACACAAAACCCCTACTGTGGATAGGGTTAATACCTCATCTGTTGCACAGACTGCCTGGTTGAAAACTGCCCTCTGCCTCTGCCCCGAAATGGCTAAAACCTTCTTTGTTGCAGAGTGCCCAGAGAAAGGGCCATCTCCATATCCACCTTGATGGACTGTAAGGCTTCATCTACGTATTTGCCAAATACGTTCTCTCCATTGAGGAGCATATCTAGGATCATAGACTTAACCTCAGGACAGAAAGATGTTGATCTCAGCCATCCCTGGTGACGTAAAACTGCTGCACCTGCCATTTGCCTGAAAGCCGTATCGGAGATGCTCATGGTGACAACAATAATCTCAGACAAGCCTTTCTCACCCTCCATTAGTATGTCTTGAGCCTCCTTCTTTGTGTCCTGCAGCAGACAGTCTAGGAATGATGACAAATCAAATCACATCTGGCGATCATATCTACAGAGGATGGGCGGTCATTGGAGGGCCTGATGGAAATCGCTGCCATGGCTGAAAATCATTTGCCTAAATTGTTCAGTCTACAGCTTTCCTTGTACGGGGGAATACAGCAGGGTGAAAACGTGTTCTTTGCTCGCAGATGTGCAGCCTGCATAATGAATGAGTCTGGTCTTGGACGACAAATAAGGCACGAAGGGGCAGAATCATGAGCCTTATACTTTTTGTCCAGCTTGGGGACAGCTGCTGGTATAGAGGCCAGACTCTTCCTCACTTTCAATCCTTCCTGCTAAATGAAGTCCACAAGCTGGAAAGCTCGTATGGATCGTTAAGCCTCTGGCTTAAAATTATAGAGGAAACATTCAGTTTGCTTCACTGGGAGAGGAAGGTTGAAGCGTTTGCAACCCCCTCTCTAAGATATTATAAATCCCCCAATGTCTGCTGGAGGGGAATCAGCTGGAGGAGGAGTAGGAAAGTCCGCTAATGGTGCCACATAATCATCCCATTCAGGTTGGTCCTGAGCATCAAACTGGATTTCACCTTTCCTAGGTGGCTGATCACCAACGCTGTTGGAAAGAGTGTCTAAGATGGCAATAGAGGACAAGACAGGCTTCTCTCTAGGTGGTTAGGAAGACAAACTCTTAGGGGAAGAGGCAGGCACTTGAGCAGGTTGTGTAGTCAGCGTTTGCTTCTCTGAGGTATTAGCATCTGGAAAACACTTATAATAATCATTTTTCATTAAGCGTAGGTCAGAGATCAGTGATACTGGAGCATGACAGAAGAGTCCTGATGATGAATATCTTCTGACTCTTCAAATGGGTAATGCTCTTGGAAAGAGTCATATTCCTGATGTGGACGACAGTCCCTGTCCTTGAAACAGAAGACACCCATCAGATAGGTGGACTGTTCATGCTCTGGGCACTCATCCTCTGACAATGATATCCTCCTTGTCGCTGCGGTCATCGACACAGTACCCGTTGTCAACAGGGTGTGTCGATGGCTGAGGTTTGTTTGACAACAACAGTTACTTAAATGGTATAGGAGATGTAGAGGAAATGGTGGCAGATTGCTGTGCCTGAGAGGAAGAAGGAGCAGCTGGCTCCTTAAGTTTAGAACTATCCTCACTGTTCTCCCTGGAATGAGACTTTGCACTTTTCATGCCAGAATCTTATGGGGGGAAGACCCCTTTTTTGTTTTCTTGAGTAAGAATGGCCTCTCTCCTTTCTCCTCAGCATCTAAATCAGAGTGCTGTTTTTTCTTTTGTAACCAGAGGAGCAGTCTGGCTTCATGGTCCTTAAGAGTCTTTGCCAAAAAAGTGCAGCAACTTTTGCACCCCATGGGCTTGTGCTGAGGGTATAAACAGTAAACCCATTATTTGTGAGGATCTTCTGAGAAAGTCTTGACTTGCCACACTATCTACAAGGCCTGAAGAACTTTTTCTTGGAACCCTCAGACATGATGAAGAAACCTCAGATGACCTGTGTTGCTGGTCAAAGAACTGGAAAGCTGTCAGGTCAAAAAGGTGAACTGAGCAACACTGTGACTAAACAGAGCTCAGGGAGACTCCCTAACACACAATGGGTGATAGGAAATCTGAGGTATGGTGGCTCTGCAGGGGATGAGTGCTTCAGGGTCTCTGCTCTGATTGCTTCGAGTTTGGTGGCTTTAAAACAATGTCAATTGGTTACCAATGTCTATTGTTTTCTATGAGATTTTAATTCTATTGCTTCAATACTGCTTATATTACTGTAGCCGTGGGACTCCCATCATGACGACGGGGAAGATTCAAGCATGTGAGTCTATGAAAGATATAATACTGGAGAAATTATTGTAAGTGTATGTCAACAAGAGAAGTAGTGGTATAACCTTGCTGTTCTTGTATTTCAAGCTGCACATTAATTCCAGACGTCTTCTCTCCTCCCCTCTTTGGAACACAGCATAACTGCCATTATTTACATTCAACATCAGCAGGGGGAAGGGAACTTTAGGTAGGGTAGTTTGTATGGTTCTGTATTAAATGCACACTGCAAGAACTTGTCACAGAGAGTAGGGATGGCTGCATGCTGGAGGTTGGCCACAGGGCATGACAGCAGGCAACTCCCAGTTACCTCTGCTAACTATGACTGGTGAAATGTTGTGCTTTTTTTACTTCAAAATTGTAATATTGTCACAGACATATTCACCTAACTATAATGTCAATTTAACTTTTGGTACTTTCAGTGATTTTCGAAGGCTTTTTAAAAACGAAAACAGATCTTATTATCGTGCCTAACTATAACGGTACTTTACACATAGTTTTTTCAATTAATTTCTAAGGTTTTCTTTTAATGTACAGTAATATTGTATTACCATATGTAAAGTTAGTCCATGCGCAGTGGGTGGGGTGGCCACAGGCCTGTCATAGGCTCCTCCGCATGCAGCCAACCCCACACTGCACACAGCCTTTGGCCATGCACAGCTGAGGGACATCAACAGGGCCTGGCCTGTGACCACGTTCTGTGGCCAACCCACCTCGAGGCAGCCAATGCCCCGGCAGTCAGCCACCCTCACAGTGTGCACTGTCTTTTGCCACTCGCAGCATAGGGTTAACTGATGCCTCTTTTTTTCAAAAGGGAGAGGAGCCGAGTGGTCCCCCCCCCTCAGTTTCATTAGGCCTTGGGGACTCCATCCCCCCTGGCCTTGTGTATTTTAAGGACGAGGGAAGCTGTGTGGCCTCCCTCCCAGAGCTCATTAGGCTCTGGGGAACCCATCCCCCAGGGCCTTGTGTATTTTAAAGGGGAGAGGGCTGGAAGCCCTCCTCCCCAAGCCTCATTAGACACCGGGGCCCCATCCACAAGGACCGTATGCATTTCAAAGGAGTGGGGGCCTTGGGGTGAGCCATTTTCAGCCCCAGAAATCCCATCCCAGAAACCCCATCCCCGGGGCCGAATCAATTTAATAAGAGGAGGGGCATGTGGCCCCCTCCCTTAGCCCTTTTTGGGCCCGGGACTCCATCCCCGGAGCACAATGTGTTAATTTAGGGCAGGGGGTCATCGGCCTCCCTTTCTGAACCTTAAAAAGACCCTAGGGACCCTATCCCTTAGGGCCATATTTTTTTCTCCTGGGCACCAGGGCACCCACAATCAGCACATTGCAGGTCCCGCCCACCACACGCAGCCCCAGCCGGCTCTCTGCATACTGCGGGGCTGGCAATGTTCCCGCCTGGCAGGAGTAGCTATTTATGCATCAGTGTAGGCAGGGAAACTGATCAAATGTTTTCTTCCAGCCGGTGGGAGCATTTCTAAAGCTCCTGAATGCTGAAAGCAGATTTTGCGATTTCTTCCCCTTTTGGCAGAAGTTTTTCAAATGCTCACTCCCGGCGGGAGAAAACGTGTTTTCTGCTCCCATCTGTGCAGGCAGGGAAACTGCTGTGTCCAGGGTTGGGCTGTCTGGGACACAGCAAGTGAGCCGGTCCCAGGGCATGGGGTAAATAAAGGTGCATGGAGGGGGGCCTTATGCCCCCCTCTTCTCAGTAAATGCTTTGGCCCCCAGGGAATGGGTTCTCCAGTGCCAAATTCGGCTTAGGGATGGCCTAAGTAGGGGCCCACCCCCTTTAACTAAAAAATGTGGCCCGGGCCGCCATTTCATTTTTTTTTGGTTTTTCAGTCCTGCAGGAGTTCCCTGGTATTGTGACAAAATTGCAGTTTTCTTTTTCAATGTCGCCCCTGCCCTCTCATATTATTTTTTTTCATAACTTCAGGAGAGGGAATTAAGTCCTGTAGTCCTGTATGGCTGCCAGCAATATTTTTCTCATTTTGCTGGAAGCCAACCAGAGCACTCCCTCCCGTGGAAGTCTGACTCCCACAGCTACACAATGGGGAAGGACAAGTCAACAAAGCACATACAACTCTAACACACTGAGACATACCTCTACACGGACTAGCTGCAAGGAACACATACCTAAATGGACACATGCACATCCAAATGCTAAGCAACCTAGCACAACTTGAAACACTCTATGTCTGCAATAACAAAACTCAAGTATACACACATCACATGTATACAATAGCCATATCAGGGGGACAAGTCCAACACCATATCTTCCCACATTGGACAACACAAAAAGAAGTACTAACCATACCAAACAGTGCACAATGACATGAAACCAACATTGCATATTCACACACAGACCTAACACACAACATCTACCCTTCTCTTGGGGGACAACAGCACTGCACACAAACTCACACTGCAGACAACAGCGCATGCAGCAGCAAGCAGGCACAAACACACACAACTGGAGGCACACAACCAAAGTCACTCAGGAACAACATCAACCTAGGAAAGGAACTGCAGGACAAAGGTATACTAAACAAAATCAACTCTTTGGCTTGAATGCCAACAACAATGATGGCAAAAACTACATACGAAGGCCATTGGCCAGTCCAATAAAAGTCCAAAGCATGGCATGGTGTTGTGCCCTAACTTGACTCCTGTTTGCCATGTAACCTCCACAGTAAGGGGCATCAAGGGGGCAGGCACCTAATGGATTATACAGGGGTTGGGAGGATCAGATTTGGGAGAGGGTGTTTGGGTTTGGGAGGAGGGCTCCTTTTTGGGAGGGAGCTTCTTTTTGGGGGGGCGGGGTATGGGTATCTGAAGGGGGGCAAGGGAGGCCTTGGAGGTGGAAGGGATGGCCTTGTAGATGGATGTGGGCCTTTTCGGTGTGGTACGGGAGGGGACAGAGGGGGGGCCAAGGTCACAAAGAAAACGTTTTTTGGATACACGGGGACGGTCACCAGAAGGGGGTCAGGATTTGGAGGTTGAGGGAGTGCTTGTCAGATGTGTAGTTGTGGATGTCTTGGGTGCATGCTTATGGGAGGTATGCTTGCATGTGGTGGGTGTCTGTTGGGTGGGTGAGTGAGGGTGTTTATGTGTCTTTGGCTTGGGGGTGGAGGTACTGGGAGATGCTGTGGTGGGTGGCTAACGGTTGGGGCAGTGACTGCAGGTATCGTGGATGTGCTGGATGTAGATGGGTCAGTAGCTGTAGTGACTGTGGGTGTGGTTTTTGGGGTGGATGTCTGCAGGTCTCCTAGGGTGGTGTCTGTGGGTAGTATGGGTGTGGTGGCTGTATCTGTGGTGGTGGTGGTGTCTGTAGGTAGGCTTGATGTAGTCTGTGTGATGTTGTGGGTGGTGGGTATGCCAGGGAAAGTAATGACTGCTGTTGTGTCCGCAGGTGAACATTGTTTATGTGCGTGCCGGTGGTGTCTTGTTGTGCCTGTGTTTGTGTGCGCTACCTTTGTCTGATGAGGTGGATGCCTTTAGGATGTGCTTTAGGTAGGTAGGGGAAGGGGGGATTTAGACTGAGAAGAGGGAGGTGGAAGGGTGATTGGCTGCCATCAGTGTGGTGGCCAGAGCCTGAAAACATCTCTGTAGGGCAGCCATTGCACCATGAATGTCTTCCTAGAATACATTGGTCTGTTGGAGTTGAACTGCGAATCCCTGGATGGCATTCACAATGGTGGAATGACCCACAGAGATACTTCTCAGAAGGTCAATAGCCTCCTCACTGAGGGCATCAGGGCTAACAGGGGCTGGGTCGGAGGTGCCTGCGGCAAAGGAGACGTCCACCCTCTTGGGTGAGTGAGTACGGCCAACTACATGGGGAGCAACAGGGAGAACAGTGATGGAACAGGGGATGGCAGACAAGGAAGGTACTGGGGTGTTCCCCAATGGGCCCACCACCACTAGGGAGTGGCCACTGGAGGAGGAATCTGATGATGATGAAGAACAGCACTCCCCTCGCCCTCCAGTGCATGGGGTCCCTTTGTGTCAGTGGCATCTTGACCCGAGGTCCCATGGCCAGATGCTTCCCCACTCAGCTGTGCCCGTCTCCTTCGCTGGCCTGTGCTGATGTTGCAAAAGTAAAGATAAATAGGGTCACAACATGCACCTGATAACACTTCAACCACAACTCTGAGTGACACAGAATACCAGCAGGTCAAGTAGGCCTCAGCAAAAATGTACAGCTAAGTGGCATACATGGGCCGTAAGATATGCTTGCATGCCCCCTGGATTTTCCAAAATTACCGACAAGAAAATCAGGATTTCAGACTACTACAGTTGCATGGATGAAGTCTGGCAAACCCCACAAACGTACTACAACTAGCTGACCTCTCCATTCCCAACACAGTGCCACAAGCAGCAGACTCCAGTTAACTTATATCCAACAAAAGTATCCTATTGACAAGTAAAGAAATACCCATGTCCTAATGGACAAATGTCAACAATGTACAGCTCTACAAGTGACACCTGCCACAATAGTGGCAAGGAGGTACTATCAGTGTCACGCACAGAGGCCTGACATGTGCCAATAAAAGGGGCGCCATTTACATCAGGTTCAATATGTCAGGGAGTAGTTTCTCAAGGAAAACACAGAACAAAGATTTAATAAGCCCCAGGACAGTCATCACTAATGTCTGACACCCATGACAATGACAACATCTGAGTGTGTCAGTAGTCCACATCTGTCTCTTGAATGTTGTAGTGACACATAACTCACAGTCACAAATAGAAGGTTCCAACCTGTTGTCTAATGAAAGCAACATCACTACCCACATCTTGGACATGCCAAATATGGTAGATATCTGTGGATGAATCCATGAACTCAAACACGTGATGACAAGACCAATGCAAGACACTCCATGATGCTTGAGAACAGTCAGGGAGAAATTCTCAAACAATACACGTGCAGTAAACTATTCAACATGATGCCACATCAAGGGCACTGATTGGTCTCACAATTTTGGGCCAAATGTCATATTCCTCATTGTCACGGCAGTTCTACATGCCAAATGACATACCATGATGCATGAAGGCATCTGTCGAACAATACACAATGCCAACATGTCTGTGACACAACATGGAATGTACCACCATAGTAAATGTACCGCTCCACTAACAGTTTTCCTAGCACATTTATGATACTGACATCATACCATCAACATGGCTAGGACATGCCTGAAATTTCAGTTTCCTAAAGGGGAAAGCACACATGCTTACATTTAGGCAAATTAAATGTTGGCAACAGTCATGGACATGATTCATATTAATGGACATTCCCCACATTCAAAGGGAAAGTGGTTAGCTACATCTGCAAACCATTATCTCGGTGAGCCATGTAACATATATGATGGATCCTTCACAGCACAGGCTGCAGCGAGGCCCCAGTAGCCATAATATACTATGGACAACTTCCTTTTGGGTGTTAGATGTCTACATATACATATGCCCAGACACATGGCAAAAGAAAGTGATCCATAATACAATTATCTTTTGTCTGTGACATTCAGGGGAAGTGATTATTGGCTTACAAATAACACCCACTACAGCAACAAATAGTATATGAATGAAAAGTGGGCACTTTTTGGACCTTGCAGAGTAAGTGCTTTGTGAATACCCCCAATGTCTGTGCTAGGTCCCAGGTTCAGAAGGCAATGTATACCAGTTAGATGCACATGGCATGTCAAAACAAACTATCTCCCAAATACATGGCTCATTCATAAATGTTAGGGAGAGTGGTCAGTACCCTGCACAATTCCCTGTACATGGGACAAGCAGGATTTCTCTGTATACTCACCCCTTTGTGGCTGCTGTGCTGCCCTCAAGCACCCATCAAGCTCTGGGTAGGCTACCACCTGAATGCGGACCACTAGGGGGGTCATGGTCCGATGGGCACCCCGCCCACATTGGGAGGACAACCCCATCTGGCCTCCATGTTCTTGCGGGACCAGCGTCTCATGTCCTGCCACCTCTTTCTGCAGTGGGTGCTCAGCCCAATGTGGAACCATAGGATCCACAACTTCTTGGTGATGGCTTTCTCAAATCCCTTTCTTTTGATAGACTTTGTCCTATGTGAATGCATAAACACAAGACAGGAAACTATGTCCCATGACCACATACTAAAAAGCAAAGCCACATATGTATCAGTACACATTACAATGAACAAACTGTTTATCCCAAGATGCCTACGTGGAGCACATACCAGTCACTGAGTACATGGACAAGACTGCAAACATTTCCCAATCTGCAGACCAAACCACCACCCTGCTCAAGCCTCCCACTTACTAGGTTGGTCAACTAACAGATTGTGGGATATGCCCTGGCACTCTGACAGAGATTTTAAAACATATGAGACACAATACAACTCTGTGGCTTCCTAAGCCAAAGCGACTGCAGCTCCATGGCCTTTACTACAAATGTTGGCACACGTGGGCACAATCTAGCCTGTGAGGAGGGAATATATGATGAATTACAGGGATATAGAGTGTACATGAGGCATCTATCTGCTCCTCTGTTGCACCATAAAGCTGTCCATATAGGGATAGAACCTCTTCCACCAGCTTCTCCAGGTCCTCTGGGGCGAAGGCGGGGGCCCTATCACCTGTTGGATGTGGCATGATTGCTCCCAGAGGCGGTACACAGCAGCTCAGGTGATAGAGGTCTTGCTGGCTGCAGTGTCAGGAGTCAAGTGAGGGATTATTCAGAACATGGTGGTCACATCCGCCACATCACCGCCAGCGGACACATCCATTGCCCAAGACCGCCACTGGCAACAACGTTAGCCTATGGCTGTGTCTGTTGTGGTTCAAACCGCCTAATGCAATGACCACTTTTGCCAATGGATGTGGGTGGTTACTAGTGTCCAGTGGAGTAGGTCAGGCATCCGCCATTTTAAAAGCATTTTATATAGTAATTTGCTGATAATAAATACGTCACAACTCAGAATAATGGTCTAAACAACTGATAAATGCTGGTCTTGTCCTATCATGTATGTCCTCCTACTTTGACAGCATTTGTGTACATTTTTGTTCATTGCCAGGCACGTATGGCAAGAATATTGTGGCCACAGACAAAACCCCAAGGTAATTTCAAAATTGCAAACTTATGTCACATTCTGAGTACCACGTTTCATGGAAAAATGTGTTGCTGTCCAAATAAATAATGTGTACACATTTGTGGCAAAGCAAGGGGGAACCATGTTAATTCTATGTCATTGGCAGTGGTGATGTGTACTGTGCATCATGTCCTCAATTTATGACATGCCTTGTCACAGTTTGTCATTGGAATGCATAATGTAATTGCAAGGGACATAATGAATGATGGCTAAACTCATTACTTGTCCTACATAGGTACCTTACTTTGGTTCCACCACATGGCAATGAACAAGTCTATCGGAACAGGGAGAACTTCCATTCCATCAATGTCCTAGTTGTATGTTTGGCTGACCTTTACATTCCAGATGAGTGGGAGGTAGCAGTGCCACCAGGTGAGAATCCTGAAATGCCAAGTGAGGATGACAGTTATGAGGAGGAAGGTGAAGTCTTTCAGGAAGATCTTATTAATCAATACTTTACTTGAGTGTAAGTGTGTGATAATATGTGATTCAGGCGATAATTTGGCAAACTGTAGTTGACAGGATGTGTTGACTACATCATGGTTTTCACAAAGGACAGGGGATCTCAGGCCATGCCGTGTACAGCAAAGGTGTGATTGCAAATTCAGACTGAAAATAAGCGCAGACAATCATTATCTTTGTGTCAATCTCATAGAAATGTGAATGGATCTACCGAAGTCTGCTATGAGGCTATGGTCATAAGTATGTATTTTTCAAGCCTAAACTCCTTGCATTGTGTTTCGTTCAGGTCTCATCACCATGGCATCCTCATGTAATCATTATGGTAGATGCCACAAGATTTAAAGTCCAACATCCAGTGTCCTACTAGCATGAAAAATGGAAAGTGGTTCTAGAATAGTCAACAGAGTGAATCCATGACACACAAAGGAGATTCATCATCAAAGGCTCAATTCCAGGCAGTGGTTTGCGTCTTGCCATCCGCACCTCCTGGATACTTGGTTGGACCCCCCTGCTTGCAAGGGTGTTCTTCAGCTACAGAAAGTAAGGGTGTCTGAGGCAGGTCCTTCCCCTGGTAGGGCCTCCCTTTCAGTGGCTGAAAACTAATGTAAAAGGGGCTGGAATATACTGGCCAATGGAAGGGGTCTGCTGTTGTTGATTATCCCTGCTCAGGGTAGTGTTGATGTCTTCCAGCACCCTAATTAGGGAGGCCATGTAGGTATTGCGGCCTCTCACTGTTCACAAATTTCTAGATAGAAGTCCCTCAGTAGCTCCTTGATCTCCCTGAGTTGGGCAAGTACCTGGCCCATCATGTCTTGGGATTGTTGGTATGCTGCCAAGACTTGGGTGATGGTGCCCTGGCCAGAACCATCCCCAGCCACCACATGATGCTGGCCCACACCATCCCTCCCATGCACACTACCACCACATGGCTGCACCCTTGGCACATCTTGCCCCCTACTACTGGTTCCAGGACCATCATTGTCAGAGGTGTATTACTGTGATTCAGGATCCTGGACTGGGGGGCACAAGATTGTTGTCACTCTCCTTGGGACAAGGTTTGGGGGTGACTGGTTTCCTGAGATGTTGACGCAACTAGGCTGGGGGGAGTCGATGTTGTCACAGTGAGGCTGACAGGTGTCGTCTGACCAGGGTCCCCGGATGGTCCAGAACCGTCCTCAATGTCCACACATCCAGGAGGTTTGTCCTCACTGAGGGATTCATCCATGGGGGTAGAGGCAGTCTCTTGAGTGGTCTCTGTGTTCCAAGTGGCAGGTAGACCTGTTGATGTGAGAGACAGAATGTTACTGGTTGCATTGTGACATCTACCATCAATAGTTAACAGTGACATTTGACTAAGGCCATGCACACATTGGATTTGTCAAATTGCCTTATGTGACAGGCACACTTGCTATCAACTGTGTTGACCTGACATGTGGGTAACATACAAATTACAGTTCAGTCAACTAGCTTCAAGATGTCTGAGTTTATGAGCACTTGGAGGGAAGGTCATGGACAAATATATTGCCAGCAGTGCAGTGAAAACAGTGGCTGGGCAGGATGTGGTTTAGGTCAGCGTAAGTCCTAATTGACTGTCATGCAGGCAGATCCAGAACCTTGTTGGATATGTGATGATTGTCATCATGTGGTCGGAGCTTTGGGACCATGTGTGCTGCCAATACCATTAAGATAATGCATTTTTGTGCCTTTGATCTGTATTTTATGTTTTTTGGCAAACCATTTACTGTCCTTTCTGCCTGCATTTTAGGCATCTTTGCATAGCTGCCCAAGATAGATCTAGGTGGTTAGCCACATCACAGAGTATACCATGCTCTGTATCTTGATCCCTTCCAGTTGGCTAAACTTCATCTGTGAGTTCACAGGCAGATGCACATTGCCATATGGACACTGGCCTGGATTTGAGCGTTATAGAGACAGGTCCTCCTTGGATATACAGTCATATTACTTTAAGGTGTACACACAATATACATGGGTCATCCTCTCAGGTGAGTCCAGTTCCATAACAAGTTCACGTACAGGGATATTTGAACATATGTACAGTGGGCTGCTGTTTGGCACTGGGTATACATGGCACCCTGGCCTTAGCATTGCTGTCAGGGCCTGTTGTGCACACATACTATACAGATGCCATCTTCTCAGGTGAGTACGCTCCAATGTGGAGTTTGCACTAAATGCAACATTTGAGTAGGCTACCGTCTTCTGGTTTTAGTGATGTTGGAACAGTGCCTTCTGGGATGTGTAGTGCTGTCAATCCCTTTACTACACCCACTATAAAGAGAAGTAGTTCCCCCAGTTGAGTCTGGTTCACATGTTGAAGGCCAGACAGGGGTCTGTACACAGGTGGGCACTGGACTGCTGAGTGAGGGTGACAAAAGGTAAGCAGTGAGCATGCATGCAAATACATTTTGGCCTGTCTCCAGGCCGCTTTTGGCCCGAAGGACCCTATTCCCTAGGGCCCTCATTATTTTTGAGGGGAAGAGGCATGCAGCTCTCCTTCCAGAGCTGCTTCCGGCCCTGGGGACCCCATCCCCTAGGGCTCACATCTTTTTTAGGGGGAAGAGGGCACAGAAAAACGGCAGAGGCAATCCAACTCATGTGACACATGAGCAGATGAACTATCTGCATTCCATTCCAGTTTAAACACTAAGGGCCAGATGTAGGAAACTCCCAAATTGCGACTTGCAATTTGCGAGTCCCTGCGACTCGCAAATTGCAAGTCGTAATTTGGGATGCAGAAAGGTGTCTCAGACACCTTCTGCGAGTCGCTATGGGGTCGCAAAGACCCACCTCATTAATATTAATGAGGTGGGTCGCAATTTGCGACCCCATAGCGCCTCAGGGCACTCACGGGGATGGAGGCCTGCTGGGCACCGCAGACCTCCATGTCCGTGACTGCTTTTAAATAAAGCAGGTTTTTTTTTTCAAAGTGCAGCCCGTTTTCCTTAAAGGAAAACGAGCTGCACTTTGAAAAATAAACCGAAACCTTTTGTTTCGGTATTTTTCAGGGCAGGTAGTGGCCCATTGGACCACTGCCTGCTCTGAAAAATTATTTTTGGGTCCAGTCACAAAGGGGAAGGGGTCCCATGGAGACCCCTTCCCATTTGCGAGTGGGTTACCATCCACTTCAAGTGGATGGTAACTGCGAGTCCATTTGCAACCGCTTCTGCGGTCGCAAATGGAATTGCATACCACTGCGACTCGCAAATAGGAAGGGAACACCCCTTCCTATTTGCGACTCGGAAATGCATTTTGCGACTCGGTTCCGACTCGCAAAATGCATTTCTACATAGCAACGACGCATTTGCAACTCGCAAACGGCGAGTCGCAAAGTCGTTGCTACATCTGGCCCTAAGATCCTGATAGTTTGTATTACTTTTTCCACACAGACCCAGCACAAAGTGTTGTGGTGGGACGTACAATACAAAACAAATTGCAATTTGCCTTGGATTGTAACCATAAGTAAGGCAAAGCTGTGCAATGTGCTGCCTTGGGCTACTTTGCATCAAGGGGGCATTCCATGGGTGGTGCATGGATATTCCCATGGAGCCTTTCATGGGTCTTGATACAAATCTCTATGTACAAAGAATTGTAGACAAGGATTTGAGCCACAATCCTGCACTTCTGTGGAGTAGGTCTAACAAGCAGACACGTTTCGATTTCTCCTAGTGTTTTGCCACAGTGCATGTGTGCTGCATTGTGCAGCAAATATACAAAGTGGAAACGCCTTAAAGGATAGCTTTTGTACTGGAAGGGACCAATTCCAGCACAAATACTATCAATCCCACAAAGCAGACACCCTTGAACTATGGTGGAAGGGTGTCAGCATCGGCAGCCAAAAGTGCACCATTGCAGTGGGGGAGCAGCACAGAATAAGATCTTAATAGATTTGGCACTGTTCTGCTCCCTCCCTTTCATACAATGCAGCATAGAAACCTTACTTGCTGTGCTGTGTTGTGTTAGTTCTCTGAAAATCTTAGCCTCTTTGCGAGAAAGTGGTTTATTATTTGGGGACGACTGGTGTCCACCTCAAGTAATTAAGTTATTACCTTATTAGGACCAGTCAAAGATTTCAATAATTTTAACCTCAACTCATCACCTGATAGCTATGGCACAGAGCAGATGGGCTAAACTTAATGAAAATGTGTAAGGCACCAAGAAGAACGAAAACATCTAAAAAGTTGAAATTGCATCACGATAAACACCCACTCAAATATATGGAAACAGAGAAAGATTTGATAAGTAACATGATACCAAAACAACAAAAGACAATATAGGGAACAGTAGTTATGGCTCTTTAAGATTTTAGCAAGAAAAGTGGCAAGATGTGCAAAGCATCAATGGCAGTTAATGAAAATGGTAAATCTGGACCTAGGCATGATTTGAGGCAGATCACAATCAAGCGCTGGTCAGATACAGCAAGTAGATTGGCCCTACTAGGGCCTGGAAGTAGGGAAGTTTAGAAACGTTTCTAATTCCCAACCTGAGAAGGGCCTTTCTTCTTTTCTGATTAAAAACTCTTCTCCACGCAGGATACAACTGAAATTTAATTAGATCCCATGGAACTATCAGTTTGCTACTGTTCACAGTCAGCCTTCTTAAAGGTCTCCTGCAAATCTTCTGAAACTGTTCCCAAACTTATTTTGGTGCCCAAACAGCCATGGGAGTACACTTCCAAGGACCCATGGGATCTCAAGGAAAGCACTTAGAGACTCTCAGTGTGCCAGATAGAGGGCAACAGCAAAGTCAGGTCAGCTGGGATTCTTCACAGGAATGTACTCTTCAGCTTTTTTATGTTCCTAAATCCACCTGGGGCTCAGCCTTATGATACTAGGATATTTTTCTGTCCTTGGAATTCAAGGAAAGGATCAATAGAGTAAAGTTCCTAAGGCCCTGAACAACATACTTTCACAGTGACCTCTGTTTGCTGCAAGCACGCACAACATTTAATGTGTCAGCACAAATCCAAGATGGCGAAGATCTTTAACAGTGCTAAAGTTGGGCTCTGTGGCTGGAATTGTGAGTGGCAAGTGTAATATGGTAATCCCAGTGTCTTCCCACAGCTAATACATAAATCTAATTTGAAGCAGGCACTATAACCACAATAAACCCAGAGACAAAAGTCTGGCAGGACAAAAGCAGAGATCTTCTGCAAGGATACACAAGAAATGTCCAGGCATCCTGTTTCTCCCTTTAAAGGGTGCAAAACATTTACATATGCTTCAGACAGATATGCCATACAGGATTTAACATGGTGATGTCAACTTGAGGGGTGCAGTTCCAAGCCTGCAAATTCAATTGAATTCAAAGAAAACATCTCAGCTTTTTCAAGTCAGCCTATTGTGTCCTCCTGGGAGGAATTTCACACCTCATGCATACCCCTTCTCAGGTGAGCAGGGGCTAAAAGAAGCTGAAAAGCTAAGGCAGATTAGCCTCCAGAAACGTCAAGAAAAATGTATATTTACAAAGTGTACTTTTCCTTAATATTTCTTAAAAATTTGACTTTGTCATAGAATTGGATATTAATAACTATTTAATTATTTTTATAAGTGGCTCTATTCCTGAGATACAGTATTAGTCTTTTAATCTGTATCCTGATTTCTATATAGGACACAGTGAAAATAGCTTTTAGAGCATTGTCACTATAGGGACATAGGACCTCATTAGGAGTTTGGCAGTCCCACCACAGGAACGCCAAACTCGCAGGCATTTTAATAGAGTGTTCCCACCGGTCAGACCAGTAAGAACAGTGCTACGAGCCTTAAAGGATCCAAGTGCTATCTCGTACAACAGATGGGGGCCGACCAGCACCCTCGGAATGTGCACTGTCTGCAAAGCAGACAGTGCACATTCAGATTGTGCTGGGAAGGGGGCTCTGTACTGCCCATGCCATAGGCAGTGCAGCACCCCCCTGTGCCCCCCAGCACATGTTTTCCACCAGCCTTTTCATGGCAGGACCCCGTCATTAAATGGCTGGGGGAGAACAAGATTGTAATCAGCCAGGCAGTGCTGAGTTCAGCGTCGCCTTGGCTGACTACAACCAAGACTGCCATCACCCAGTCAGGATCTGCGATCCTGGCGGTGACGGTGGTCTTTAGGCGGGTCCGCCCACCTACCTCGTAATGTGGCAGTTGGACAGCCGCTGCAGTCTGACTGCCATTGTGCGCTGGAGATCCAAGGACCGCCAGCCTCATCAGGAGGCCAATAGTAAAAATTAATTTTCTACATGCATGGATGTTTTTAACTACCAAAAATGGCTATTTAAACATGTTGCACTGCTTTAAACTGCAGCAGACAGGCTACATTGGTAGGCTGGAAGCCATGCTTTCCTTGTCGCACCAGTGGATGGCACAATAAGTGCTGCAGTTCACAGGTGAAATTTAGCTTTCCGTACCATGGGTGCAGTTTCTACAATTTATACTATGTTCTCATAGGAACATTAAAAGCACCAATCAAGGATTAGCCATTTTCTACATGTTTTAGGGGTCACTGCACCTATAACTGGGAGTGTAGTGCAGTGACCCAGTGTGCACAGTCTAAAAGCCAGCAATAAAATACAGTAATAAATGGAGATGACTACGCAAAAAGGGATATTTTCTCACACTAATAATCCAGTGTAAGGTCTGCTACAAGGTGGCTCTAGGTTGAAAAAAACGTGTGGGGTCGAGGAAGCCTGGTTTAAAAGTGTGGACATGTGATAACGGTACTAAAGTACACAGCATAAATCTACTGCACTTTATAAACAACACTACAGTGCCAAGACAATTTCCTAGGAAGGTGAGAAATGTGCAGCTAATAAATTGCATGTGCACGAGTTCCCTCTGAAGGTATTTTAACACAGGAAAGATTTAAAAGAAATTAAAGACATTCACTTAATTGTGTAAATATATCTAAAAGTCTTCTGATATATTCCCCTAAAAGTGATTGGACACAGTAGGCATATGGCTCTCCTTTATAGAAAATTATTTCTGACTGTAGCATTGTGCCAGGGCTTATAATCAAAGATAAAAATGAAATTTATTTCAGTCATTAATATCTTGAAGTCCTGGCATTTTTGTTACGTCTTTGATCATCTGACTTGTTTTGAAACTTGTAATTTTGCCTTAAACCCTCAAGTGTAAAACTAGGGTACAAACTGAGAGGAAACACGTCTACAATCCAGATAATTGGAGCCACAGCAATATAGGACCTTGTTGATATAAATGAGGAAATATTATTTTAAGCTACAGCACACCTACAAGCGTCTATTTTGTTAGCAACCTCTCCCAGGTGGAGCACTTACACACATAATGAGTGACAACATTGTTTTTTCAAAAGTCATTTAGGATCCTACACACTAAGAGCTGTGCCTCTGTTCACACTCAGGCCAATGGAAAATAATTTAATTATAGACTGGGGACGCTCCTATGAAAGGTAATGAAAATGCAGAAACGCTTAGCTCAGTGATACTATCTGAAAAATAATCCTGCAGCAGCCATTCCTTGATGACAGCATAGGGATTACCAAAGCAATTACCTTGCATATGTACTGTTTTCTTTCTACTAGTTAGAAATTCATCAGAGTTTTTGACAATGGTGTGTGGGCAAAAGGTACTACTCACAACGACCAGATCAGGGGAGCACTTCAGAAGGTCACCCTTAAGTATTCTGTGCAGAGATTGAAAGGCTACTTTCAAAAAGTGTATGACAGAAGGAGAGTGCACAGATGCAATCTATTTGCAAACTCCTGGGATTTATTATGAACGCGGCAATGGGAGCATGCGAGTGACAGCAGACCTGAATACCTGCATTAACATTGCAAAACAGTAAACTTGTTTTTGTTCCCTAAAGAGGCGGGTTCTGCCTTTCAAAACATTTTCCCACTTGGGAAGACATCGAGGGGAGCACGAAGGGGTCCCCAGCACAATTGTCTGCTCCCCTTGCTCCCTGAGTCCGCAAATCAGATACTAACTTAACTCGAATGTGGGTGGCTGATCAATGGTTTGCAACCACAAGTGGTGCCACAAAACTTTGACATGTCCATCGTGAATCGCAAGTAAATGAAGACGCCCTTTGCACAATTGCTGCTAACTGCAATTAGAAATGAACTGTAGAATCCCCTCTGCAAGTCTGAAAGCGGATGTGTACATCACAAGAGTGTTTTTGCAGTCGCCCATGAGTTCAAAGATCCTAAAACGACTCCGAGTGAAAAATGTATTCATAAGCAGCTCTGAAACTAACAGCTAGATAGGGTCTCTTAAATTAGGAAAGCACAGGTAGACAATATATAACGGCTATGATATCTATTGTTAGCACCGTGATATCTTATTCTAGTCACAGCTTTGGAACACGAAAAATCTGGTAATTCCGAGAAAATCAGTCCATTGGCTTTAAATTTTAAAAAGGTTTGAGATAAATATTTTAAAACTAAAGGTACAGTGTGTAGAGAGCCACCCGGGCTCTCCTTTTGTTGGGACCAGGTTCTGCGCGTCCTGACGTAGGGTGGAACCGAGGTCTCGTAATAAAGTCGGGACTGCGCTGACGCAGTTCCCCTTGAGACCCCAACCAGTGTGCACGTATGTCCTGTTTGCGTCTGCACCGATCGCACTGCTCGTGCAATCTTACAATGGCGACGAGCGGGATCGATACGTTGCACATGAGCAGCACTGAGCGCGGTAGAAAAAAAAAGTGAAACCGTGACCGACTCCCCAACCTCGCACTGTGCCAGGAGAGCGCACAAGGACGTGTGGCCAGGCGGGAATCCGACGGCGCATGGAAGAGGCGCGCTGCGCCCTACATCACAAGGTACACCTCCTGTGAGAGTTCCCCGGCTGTGCCCGGTGCCCCACAAAGCCTTGCCGCGGCCTGGACTGCGCGCAGCAGTGAAGGAAAAGAAGGAAAGCCCTGCTGCGGCCTGGACGGTGCACGGCAGTGGCAGCAGTCGAGGAGTAAAGGTAAAGCCCTGCCGCGGCCTGAACGGCGCGCGTCAATAAAGGAAGAGGAGGAATGTTACCTCCGGTGCTTGCGCCGGCAACATCAAGTGGGGGCTGTGCGTGTCTGCACACTCACGTGCACGCCCCGTTGCTAAGTAACGCAACGCTCAGGCTGTGTTCCCCTTGGAGGGGAACACAGCAGAAGAGCCAGAGGGGCTGGAGCTCCGTGGAAGGAGGAAGGGCAGGGAGCCCTGAGGGACAGTGCAGAGGAGAGGAAGGAAAAAAAAAAAAAGAATAAAAATAAAACACAACATAAAGGAGCAGCAAGAAGAAGGGCAGAGGCCCCAAGAAAAGGAAAAGCCCCAAGAAAAGAAAAGAGAGGAAAGAAGAAAAAAAAAGTAAGAGTGAACACAAGGGAAAAAAAAGAGGGAGGACAGAAGTAGGAGTAAAAAAAAAAAAAAAATCACTCCCTGGAAAAGAAAAGGAAGATACCACTTAATAGAAACCATAACAGCAAAGAGCCTACATAACTAGGGACATCATGAGTGCTCCACCACAAGAAAACCCCCAGCTGCCCGTGCAAGCAGGCGCAAGTGCTCACTCCTTAGTCACTGCGCTGCCCCCGTTCAGCCAACTGGTTGATCCGGCCACAGCATCCCCAAGATGGCGCCTGTGGTTAAACCGATTAGAAAAGTACTTTTGCGGCAATCGTGAGACAGATGGGGCCGTGCTCAGATCTCTCATGCTGCTCATGGGTGGAGATGAACTGCAAGAGCTGTGTGATGCACTCCCAAACACAGGTGATAAGGCGGATTTCAACGCGGCAGTGGAAGCCCTGAACAAGCATTTAGACCCACAGCTGAACTCAGACTTTGAATGCTTCAAACTTCCGCAGGCTCAGCAAACAGATGCTGAGTCAATGGACATGTTCTATGCATGACTGAGGAAGCTAGCAAGCTCGTGCGTAGGCCTCAATCAACAGGAAGAGATTAGGGCACAGATCATTCAAGGATGCCGGTCGAACGCACTAAGGAAACTCATCCTATGCCAGCAAGGCATGCCCCTTGACGACATCTTGGTTTTGGCACGGCCACACAAACTATCAGCGGTGCGCGCGGATGCCATGGCGGCAGTAAGAGGACAATCACTGGCCGCTGCATCAAATACGCGTCCAGTCCAGGTGAAAGAAGAGCAGATAGATGCCATCCAAACTCGTCAACCACCAGGACGAAAGGTGAACTCCGGCAGACAAAACGCACGCACCTGCTGAAGCTGTGGGTATGATCACAAACCATCAATGGTGTGCCCAGCGAAAGGGAAAACATGTGTCAAATGCAGTAAAGATAACCACTTTACGAAAGTATGCAGGTCTGGCCAAGGATGGCAAGGGAACCAGAAAGGAAGGGACACCAAAATCAGAAGTGTGACTAAAGAAGCTGATGATTCTGGTGACACCACCACTCAGAAGAGCCCAGTCTTCGAAGAGGACGAAGATGAAGACATCTTTGTGATCTCATTCACCGGTGGGAGGCAACAGAAAAAACGACCTCCACCCATGAGCAATGTCCAGATCAACGGCAGGTCAGCAACAGTATTCATAGATACTGGAGCATCAGTAAATGTGATGGATGAGACTGTTCAGGCAGCTGACCCCAACTACCACTAGAATTTACAACTATGGGGGCAGGAAACCGCTGCCTCTGAGGGGCACGGTGGAGGTGTCGGTGTCCAGCGGGCAGGCATCAACACTGGCAAGATTCTACGTGGTGGCTGGAGATCGAGGTACGCTGTTGGGCTGTCACACCGTGGAAGAGCTTGAATTAGTATTCTTCGCTAGACAAGTGTATGACTCCCACGCTGAACATTTGATTAACGAGTTTCCGCAGCACTTTGAAGGCCTGGGGTGACTCAAAGGTAAAAGGGTCAAGCTACACATAGATCATAGAGTTACGCCTGTTGCCCTCAGACAAAGACGCGTTCCGTTTCACCTACGACCAGCAGTGGAGAAGGAACTACAGTTGCTAGAAGATCAGGGAGTGATTGAGAAGGTAGACGGGCCCACACCGTGGGTGTCGCTGTTGGTGATAGCACCGAAACCTAAGCAACCTGGCGCTATCAGTTTGTGTGTCGTTATGGGCTTACCCAATAAGGCTATTAAAAGAGAGCGGCACATAACGCCTACGATGGATGATATCATAGCGGATCTGAATGGTGCACAGTGGTTCTCGAAGTTAGATCTCAATGCTGGGAATCATCAGCTGGAGCTGGAACCTGACAGTAGGATCATCACTACTTTTTCAACGCATGTGGGACTTAGGCGATACAAGAGACTAAGCTTTGGGGTATCCTCGGCCGCTGAAGTATTCCAAAATGCGATTAGGGAGACGCTCTCAGGACTGCAGGGGGTAATCAGTTTGAGTGACGACATCCTCATCTACTCCAAAACCCGAGAAGAACACCATCGACACCTAAGGGCTATACTGCAGAGGTTATCGGAAGCTGGGTTAACACTCCACAAGAAAAAGTGTGCGTTTTATCAGACGTCAGTGGAGTTTTTTGGCTATGTGTTTTCAAAGGATGGTCTACAAGTGGACCCTCGAAAAGCGGATGCTATCCGTCAAGCCCCAGTTCTGAAAAACACCACAGAAGTAAGAAGCTTCCTGGGTATGGCAACCTATTGTGGAAGGTTTATCCCACAGCTAGCGACCATGGTGGAACCTCTTAGACAGCTCACGAAAACTGGGCATCGGTGGGAATGGAGCCCGATGGCAGATAAGGCATTTGCCGACATCAAGACTGCTTTACTGGACAAGTCAACAATGGCGTACTTTAACCCTCACCGACGAACGGAGGTGGTGGTAGATACAAGCCCAGTGGGGTTGGGTGCTGTTCTTCTCCAGGAGCAGAACCCGCAGGAGTGGGTTTCAGTTGCGTATGCCAGCAGAGCATTGTCGTCGGTCGAAACACAATACGCCCAAATAGAACGAGAGGCCTTGACGATTCGGTGGACGTGCAAACATTTTCACCTGTATCTAGATGGCCAAGAATTTTAGGTGGTGACCGATCAAAGGCCTCTAGTCGCACTGTTTGCAGGTTGTCCTCGCCTGGCACCCCCGCAAATAGAACGATGGACTGTTCTGCTGCAACCGTACCGGTTTACTGTCGTCTATCGGCCGGGAGTGAACAACCCGGCAGATTATTTGTCTCGTCACCCGTCGCTAACCACGCCCGATGACTCTCAAGAGAAAGATGAAGAGAACACGGAAATATTTGTCAACATGGTGGTGAAGTCGGCATGCCCCAATGCCCTGAGTGTAGGAGACATTGTGGACACCACCAAGGTGGACTCGACGCTCAACCAGGTCAAAGAAGCACTTGATCACAGGAAATGGAAGCTCTTCCTGGAAAAGACTAACGTGGCCAATCATGAATGTAAAGCAGCAATGCAAGGGATGTGGAGGGTGCGAGATGAATTATCTACGGATGGGCAAGGACTGATCCTGCGAGGAAGGAGAATTGTGCTGCCTAAGAGTTTATGGGCCAAAGTAGTGGAGCTAGCACATCAAGGCCATCAAGGCGCTGCAAAGACCAAAGCAAGATTGCGGGCCAAGGTGTGGTTCCCTGGCATGGACAGTCAGGTGGACGAATTGGTGGGAAAGTGCCATTCCTGTGTAATCACATCAGGGGAACCACCCTGCTGTCCCGTGGTCACTGAGCCGGCTAGTGTGAAGCTATGGACAAAAGTGAGTATGGACTTTGGGAGCTTCCCGGATGGGCGGCTGACTGTTGTCCTCATTGACTCTTGCACCAAGTTCCCCATTGTTGACGTCGTGTCTTCCACCGTGTTTGAGAATGTGGGGCCAGTGCTTCCGAAAACATTTGCCATGTTTGGCCTTCCTGATGAAGTTAGAACAGACAATGGCCCGCCCTTCCAGGGACAGGAGTTTCGGTCTTACCTTGAAGGTTTGGCTATACGTCATCGCATGGTCATGCCCTATTGGCCACAGGCTAATGGGGATGTAGAAAGGTTTATGCGAACTCTAAACCGTGCCCTCAGAATAGGGGTTGATCAAAGAGAAGACAGTGAGAAATGTCTACAAGATTTTTTGAGTGCTTATCGCCAGACCCGTCATAGCACTACAGGGTGTGCCCCGGCCTCCCTGATGTTTGAGGTTCCACCTCGGGATTACATCCCGTCTGGTCCTCAGTGGACATCACCAGAGCTGGATGGTAAAGCCACTCAGCAGCACAGAGAACGCACTAATCGGAAAGCCACTAAACGGAGGCGATGTCGATATAGGGGTTTGCAGGAAGGAGATGTGGTGGTAGTGAAGAATCGCCGGCCAGATGGAAAATTCCAAACTCCTTTTGAGCCTGAACTGTGGCAGGTTGTCAGTGTCCAGGGTACCTTGATAACAGCTGCTCGAGGCTGGCAGAGGGTAACCAGGTACGTATCACACTTCAGAAAGGCAGGGGTTGCGATCACATCCAAAGAGGAGGCAGAGATCGATGACTTGTTGGTTGAATCACCGGCTGAGGAGGTGCAGGCCGAGGGGGCTCAGGTAGCGGCGCCCCGTGTACAACACTCTCCGTTTGAAAGCGTCGGCCGGGGACAGTCACTTCCCAGGGGTGGATACTATCATCTATGCCCCAGCCCGGTGCTGAACACCCATCTCCTAGACTTTGTTTGTTCCCTGGATCCACGAGGAGCAACGTCAGATCGTCGCTGCCTGCTTACCAGAGGGGTGTTGTCCCTGGGACTTTGTATCCTTTCATCTGTTCTGTTATTAGTCTGTTTCCATTTCATTTTTGTGTTTCTAGTTTTCTTGCATATTTTCTTTCTCTTCTGTGTGAAGTAAAACATGGGAGGGATGTAGAGAGCCACCCGGGCTCTCCTTTTGTTGGGACCAGGTTCTGCGCGTCCTGACGTAGGGCGGAACTGAGGTCTCGTAATAAAGTCGGGGCTGCGCTGATGCAGTTCCCCGTGAGACCCCAACCAGTGTGCACATGTGTCCTGTTTGCGTCCGCACCGATCGCACTGCTCGTGCAATCTTACACAGTGTACTGTTTCACATACATGGTCTCTGCTCATTCCACTTCAAATCCTGAGTTCTGTAATATGAACTCAATCAAATTCTCACACCATATCGCTCTGGGCACAGCACCTACGGCTCGATTTATATACACACTGCCAAAATGAAGGTGAGCCAGCCCGGCTTAAATGGTTTGGTCGTGGCGGAGACTACTCTCTCTCTGTCAAGCCTAAACTTCTCTGATAGCCCTGGGGAGAAAGAGTCGTTGGAGAAATGGCTACGTCTCCGCCTGCCCAATTCAGATGAGCGGACAGGTAATCACTTTTTACAATTCCTTACAGCCTGGTAAAACCTAGCTGTAAGGTACAGTATCAAAATTATAATGCTCCCCTCATCATGGGAGATGCCTACCATGGCGTGGGGCAGTACTTTTTCTTTTCAAAAGTTAAAAATACTGTTTGGTAGGAGCAGTCCTTCTGACGCAGCCTTGTAGCAAACAGTAAAATGCATTGATAGGAACCTCTATGACAGCGGTTTCTGACAATGTCTTTATAAATTACCTCCTGCTTAGCCGTCATTTATAAATTAGATGGGCGGCCTCTACATCACAGGGACAGAGTAATTTACTCGTCCCCATGGAGCACCCACGGGCTGTCCGCCTCAAAAATAAAAATCAGCCCCTTGGTGCTTCAGACATTGCTTCGCACTGAAATATTTATGCAAAGTGCTGATCAAATAAAAATTCCCTAGCGATTTGTTGGTAAATACTGAAACTTCTCTTAATGTTGTGTAAAACGTAAAGCCACAGCAGCATGAAATTGTGGTTCTGCCACTCTATGCTAACTTGGCACAACATCTGTTATCACCTGCACCAAGTCCTTGAATTTATATTCTCATGCCCAGTGGATGAGTGAGCTTAATACTCTGAACTAAACAGACTTACATTTATTCCAGAGTAGGAAAGGTTGGCAATGTACTCAGAAGACTAGTGCAGCTTGGTGAATGGTTTTGTGTCTCTGAAGGAAGCACAACGTACAAGCGCCTGAACTCAGAAGCAAAAACTACATTTCCCATGAGGTCACAGAACTCTTATAGTGTTTTGGAACTATTGGTCACCATCTTGAAGATATCTAGTTTAAGTTATGCTTGGACCATATCTTGACCCGAGGTCCCTTGGCCTGATGCTTCCCCACTTGGCTGTGCGCTGTCTCCTTTGCATGTCTGTGCTGCTGCTGCAAAAATCATGGGAAATATGGTCATAACATGTACATGATTACACTTCAATCACAACTCTGATTGACAAACAATACAATCATGTGAAGTAGGCTCCATCAAAATGTTTCACTTAAGTGGCACATTCATGTGCCATAACATGTGCATGTATGCCATCTGGACTTACCAGAGTTACATACAGACTAATCTGGATCCCAGACAACTACAATTGCATGGCTGAAGTCTTGCAACCACAATAACCATACAAGAACTAGGTGGCCTCTCAATCCTTACTTCTGTGCCATATGTAGCAGACCCCAGTAACGTTGTAGCCACCAATGCTATCCCTTTGTAAATTATCTTTCCATATTTTACACACAAGTTTCTGCACACATATATTTTGCACTTACATAGATGTACAAACATTCTGTGATGATGCCAATGTAATCCAGCTATCTCAGATAACAAAAGTGCAATATCCTGGAGTAATTGCCATGGAAATAACCATGTCACAATGGCCACATTTCAACAATGTACAGCTCAAAAGTTACAGCTGTCCCAATAGAGTCAAGGAGGTAGTATCAATGCCACTCAAATAGGCCTCAAGTGTTATTTAAAGGAACAACATTGACATCAGGTCCAATATGTCAGGGTGAGATGTCTCCAGAATATCCACGACAATGAATCAGTAAGCCCCAGGATAGTCACCACTAATGTCTGACACCCATTAAAATGACATCAACTGAGTGTGCCTGTAGTAAACATCTGTACCTTGCATGTTGGAGGGACACAGAACTTGCAAGCACTAATTGAAGGACCACAACCTGTTGTCAAGTGAGAAGCAACATCACTAGCCACATCTTAGACATGCCAACCCTGGTATCTGTCTGTGGATGAGTGCCTGAACCCAAACACATGCAAATCAGTCCATGATGCATGACAACAGTCAGGGAGCAATCCTGTTGGACTTTTTTCCTTATGCAGGGTCATCCCCAATCTTTTTGCCTCCTGCCTCCTATTTTTTCTGACCTGTTTTTGTTGGCTTTAGAACTCTGAGCACTTTACCACTGCTAACCAGTGCTAAAGTGCATATGCTCTCTGTGTAAATTGTATTGTTGATTGGTTTGTCGATGACTGGCATATTTGATTTACTAGTAAAGTCCATAGTAAAGTGCAATAGAGGTGCCCAGGGCCTGTAAATCAAATGCTACTAGTGGGCCTGCAGCACCGGTTGTGCCACCCACATTAGTAGCCATGTAATCATGTCTCAGACCTGCCACTGCAGTGTCTGTGTGCAGTTTTAAACTGCCAATTTGACTTGGCAAGTGTACCCACTTGCCAGGCCTACACCATCCCTTTTCTTACATGTAAGACACCCCTAAGGTAGGCCCTAGGTAGCCCCAAGGGCAGGGTGCAGTGTATGGTTACGGTAGGACATATACTCATGTGTTTTATATGTCCTGACAGTGAAATACTGCCAAATTCGGTTTTCACTGCTGCAAGGCCTATCTCTCTCATACTTTAACATGAGGGCTGCCTTTAAATATGATTAAAGCGTAGATTCCCTTTGGGAGCAGATACGCATTTGGAGTTTGGGGTCTCTGAACTCACAATTTAAAAATACATCTTTTAGTAAAGTTGTTTTTGAGATTGTGTGTTTGAAAATGCCACTTTTAGAAAGTAGCCATTTTCTTGCTTTAAACATTCTGTGACTCTGTCTGTTTGTGGATACCCTGTCTGGGTTAGTTTGACAGTTGGGCTGTTTCACCTCTCTCTAGTCAGTGACACAAAGGGAGCTGGGGTGTAGCCTGCATACCCTGATGATCCATCTGTGCTAGGAGGGAGGGGAAGAGTGGCCACTTACACCTGAAAGTGCTGTGCCTGCCCTCACACAATGCAGTCTCCAACCCCCTGGTGCGTTTCTGGGGCCTGGCCTGGGCAAGGCAGGATTTCACAAACAAGAGAGACTTTCCTTTGAAGTGGGCCTACTTCGAAGGCAGAACTGGGTATAAGAAGGGCACCCAAACCCCTAGAAAATTAGATTTTTTCTGGACATCAAGAGGAACCTCTGCCTGGAGAAGAGCTGAAGAGCTGAGGAAAAGTGCTGCCCTGCCTGCACTGTGCTTTGTAGAGCTATCCTGCAGTTGCTGCTTCTGTCTGGTGAAAGGGGACAAAGAATGGACTATGTTGTGCATTCCTGCTTGTGAAGAAATCTTCAAGGGCTTGTCTTGAGCTTGCCTCCTGTCGTCGAAGTCTCAGGGCCATCAAAGACTTCCCCTGCTAGAACCTGGACTCTCTACTGAGACTCCTGCCCTGCCAAGTGGTGCCCTGTCCAGTTCCTGGGGTCTTGACAGGTGAACCTGGCAGACCAAGATTGAAAATCCACGCACAGACTGCTGTACGTGGGAAATATCGACGCACCTTCTGAGACACGGCTGAGAAACGATGCACTGCTGACTGTGCTGCAGAAATCGAGGCTCCACCTGCATTGCGGCTAGGAGATCGACACACACAGCTGGATAAACGACACGCAACGCCCGCTGACAGAGGCTGATAACTTCACAACCCACATAGCGCGGTTTTGCTGATACCGTGCGGCAGGATTTTTGATGCAAACCTCGCTGGCCATAGAAAAACGACGCAAAGCCTTGCCCGACCCAAGTGCTTGCCTGGATCGATGCAGAGGAGGAAAAACGGCGCACGCAGATCCGACCGGAAGAGGAGAAACGACGCACAGTCTCGCTTGTGGGTGAGAAATCGACACAACGCTAGCCTTTTCTGATGCACACTCGCCCGGGCGTGTTATTTTGACGCTACCCAGGTACTTTTCAACGCTAACAGTGTTTTTACTGTTTTCTCAAGAATTTAAGACTCTTTTGCTTTTAAAATTAATAACTTGACATGTGTATGGTGGATTTTTGTCATTTTGGTCTTGTTTTGTTTAGATAAATATTTCCTATTTTTCTAAACCTGTGTTGTGTCATTTTGTAGTGTCACTCAGTTACTGTGTGTGTTGGTACAAATACTTTACACCTAGACTCTGAAGTTAAGCCTGCCTGTTTGTGCCAAGCTACCAAGGGGGTGAGCGGGGGTTAACTGAGGGTGATTCTTGTTTACCCTGACTAGAGTGAGGGTCCATGCATGGACAGGGGGTAACCTGACTCCCAACCAAAGACCCCATTTCTAACATTGGTGATCAGCAGTTGGGATTGGACATGTATTTGTAGGTGGCAGCCTTTTCATTTATTTAGTTTTCAACAGTCTATGTTCGTTTTTTGGCACTTTTTTTTACTATTTGTGGGAGGGTTATTGACTTTACAAACCGTGGTCCGTGTTTAGAGGCCGATGGTGTTTTAAATTTAAGGAACAGTGTTTTTATTTGTTTTTACTCTGTTGGGATTACAACTTTCACAACTAGACTTGCCAATGTTTTAAACGAGGCCCTATTAGACTCTGAGGAAGGATTGTGCCTGCCTGTCTTGGTGTACTGAGACGCAGCCATTTTCCGACCTCTTGAGAAGCACTCTTATGGACGCCATCTTGAGGAGGTCAGCGGTCTAGCCATCTGACCCTCCTGTTATTTGAGGACTTAAAAACCTTCAATGCTGCGGCTGCACAGTGGATGTGCGCAGACCGGGCCCAGGGACCAGCAACTATGGTCATCCTAACATGGGTAGGCTTACATATGCTGAATTTTTGCATTCACTTAGATTTAATATAGGAGACAAAGTTAATGAACAAACGGTTGCCAGGGAAGTTACCTAGCCCTATAGTAGAGGTGATAGACCCCCCCCAACCTTTGATACAGAACATACCTGTATCATATAAAGCGCCACATAGTTTGTTTCTCCTGGCAAATTGTAGATCTTTAGCTGCCCACAAACTGGATATCAATCTTTTACTTCATGAATTAACACCTACAGCCCTGTTCCTAACGGAAACATGGCTCCATGAGGGCTCAGCTCCTGATATTTCCCTGGCTTTACCTAATAAGTACTCAATCATAAGGCATGACAGAGTCTCTGGGAAAGGAGGTGGTATTGCCATAATTGTCAAGGATTCAGTTAAAGTCACCACCCATCCACTTAAGTTATTAGATTGTGAGAGTATGTATTTTTCCTTCTCTTTAAATCCTCAATATAGTTTTTCTGGGGCCCTAGTTTATCACCCCCCTGGCTCCTCATTTTCTTCAAGCCTTTCCAAAGCAAGTGGCAGACTTAGGGGGTCAATATGAACATGGCAGAAACAACCGCTGTGTTCATGCTGGTGGTCAAAATACTGACCGCCAGCGACCCTGGAACCCCGCCAGCCAGATAATGAACCTTTCTGAGAGCCGGCAGGCGGAATCATTGTTTCCGGCCGCCGGCTCATGGAAAGGCTCAGCGGGGACACTGATGTGGAGCCGCCGTCAATGCCTCTGTGCGGCAGGTGCAGTTGCACCCGTCGCGCAGATCACTGCCCGAAAATTGGGCAGTGGCCTGCCTGACGGGTCTCTGCACCGGGGCCCCTGCATTGCTCATGCAAAGTGCATGGGCAGTACATGGGCCCCCTCCGCCAGCCTTTTCCTGGTGGGATATCCTGCCAGGAAAAGGCTGGCGGGAAATGAAACATTATCCGCAGGGTAGCGCAGCTACCCTGGCGGATGGTGTTTCAACCCGCCGCCAGGCTGCCTGACGGTGGGAGCCTGGCAGTGGGTGACGGCTGGCTCTGGCGGCCGTCACCATGTCCATAATATGGCGTTTCAGCCTGCATGCCGGCTGGCGGCTTCAGCCGCCACTGTCAGCATGGCGGGCCGAACCGTCATGTTCAAAATGAGGGACTTCATTTGTAATAAGCCAAATTTCACAATTCTTGGAGATTTTAATGTTCACACAGAGAATTTAGAGAATGCAGCTGGTAAGAGACTTCTGTTAGATATGGAGCCCTTAGATCTCACACAACTGATCAGAGGCCCTACACACATCAAGGGTCAAACCATTCACTTAGATTTCAGCAACACAGCTGACTTAACTGCCCTGCCCCCCACCGCCTTGGCCTGGTCCAATCATTATCTAATCTCTCTCTCCCTTCCCCTACCAGTATTGGAAACACCCTTCCAAAGCATTTTCCAACCTTATAGGCGCTGGTATATGCTTAAGACTAAAGAATGGATTTACATCCTAGATAGTTGAATGGGAATATGGCTACATCCTTAGACGCATTCAATAATTGGATTAGCAAAAGCTTAGACACAATCCTTCAATATACGTTAAGGCCGAGTGGACATAAGAAAAAAGTGCCCCCTGGTTCTCCAAACATCTTAGTTAAGGTCGGTTAGGGCCCTACTTCCAACTTTCTTTGGACACGCATCCGCTTGGTTAGCGGTCCAGACGACAGGAGGTCTTTTTCTACGACCCGGCGCCATAAATACTAGCTTTCATGCAGCCGCGCAGCGGATGCGCTCAGCGGGCGTGCCGATGGTGCGCCTAAAGCAAGCCCGCCTGCGCCAGTCCGCGCCCGTCCGCGCCCGAACGGGGCCGAGGGCTAAGGATTATGCCTAATTTTCCAACATGGGCACCCTCCCCTCTGCACATCTTTGCACATTGGCTGGAAATCCTTGCCTTTATAAGGTGGCCCGACTGTCCTACAAACTGGAACTGCAGACACTGCAAGTGGGAGTTTCAAGTTCCCCAATTTTTGGAGGAGGCTAGAGCCCAGGATGCAGGGATGTCTAAGTCAGGAAATTTTCCTGCCTGTGATAAGGTGGCTTATAGGAAACTGCCTAGCCATGCCCTGATTAATGCCCGCTCGCTCCCTAAACACAAACTGGAAATTAGGGAGATGATTGGCATTTTTTACATGGACTGCTTATTTATTACTGAAACATGGGCCAAACAGGAATCTACCCCCAATTTCATTGAGGCCACTCCCCTGGGATATGCCTTTTAGAGGTTAGATAGGACAACTGGCTGGGGAGGAGGACCAGCAATCATTTGTAGGTCCGATTTTACATGCATATAGAATGGTATGAACTCCCCCCCGGAGATATGCGAAGCAATGTCTTTTATAATTCTTCAGAATAATTCACCTCTCATTGAAGGTCTATTAATCTATCGTCCTCCTGGACCCCTGTCCAGTTTCTTTCATATTTGGACTGATTTGGTAAAACCTATGGTTATGTTCACCAAGGCCATTATACTAGGTGATTTTAATATTAATTTTGACGAGATTCACAATCTGTCCGTCATAGAGTTTTTAAACCTCATGTCGGCCCTTTATTGGACACTTAAGGTCTCTTCCGCTACACATGTAGCAGGACATCTATTATATGGAGTCTTAACCCGCACTGAGGACCAGCTGGAACTATTGAATACCCCGCTAATCTGGACTGATCATTTCCTTCTGACCTTTAAATTAACAGTCAGTCAGCCTTCCCTGGCACCCAAAGCCAACAGCAAACTAATTGGGCAATGGAAACAAGTCAAATTAGAACAGTTGGCGCCCGCCCTGGAAGAGGGGTCGGACAAGGCTAATAAGCTGTCTCTGTCCCCGTTAGACAGCTTCAATCAGGGCATTGAAACTGCTATGAATCAGCTGGTCCCCTCCAAGGTATATGTGCCATGTAATTTTAGGAAGCCCAATAAACCTTGGTTTACTAATGAACTCAAGCTCCTTCAAAGAAAGTATCGCCAACAAGAACGACACTGGAAACTCAACCCTTCTTTAAGGGAGAAAGACACATTAAAGATTGTTCTTAAAACTTACAAAGAAGCAAGTTTTAAGGCCAAATCGGAATTCTACACTTTAAGAATTAAAGACGCCCGAACACCCCCAGAGAGCTCTTTAAAGTGATTAATGCACTGTCTTCACCCCCAACACTGTCTGAATTGGAAAATTCCCAGGAATTCTGCAATAAAGTAGCTCTGCACTTTGAAAACAAAATTTTACAAAGTTAGCCATCACACTCTAGCAAATTTCCAACCCCCTTCTCAGGATAACATTAAAAAGCTGATCTCTGAAATTAAATCAGGCTCTCCCCTGGACCCATGCCCCTCCTCTATTTTCCAATTGGCCCCCGAACTCATCTCCTGAGTTCCCATTTTTCAGGAGTTCCTTATTTCCGGGGTCTATCCAGTTTCCTGGAATAAGACCACAGTCACCCCCCTGATAAAAAAGCAAAATGGAGACAGCCAGGACTTAAATAACCTACGTCTTATTGCACTTCTTCCCTTTCTGGCTAAGATTTTTGAAAAATATATCAATAAGGAACTAGTACATTTCTTAATGGAAGCAGGAGGCTTAGATGCCTCCCAACACGGCTTCAAAAAGGCACGTAGCACAGAGTCCGCTCTGATTACTTCCTCGGACTCCATACGGAGAATGGTGGACGAAGGGGCTTTTCTAATTTTATTAGATTTGTCTGCAGCCTTTGATACCATTTCTCTGCAAATCTTGCTAGCCCGCCTCTATCAAGCAGGCATCAGAGAGCAGGCTCTTAAGCTATTGGATTCCTTTTTGACTGATAGGTGGGCCACTGTTAGTTGCGGCGACTTCAGATCCACGGCTTACTTACTACCCTGTGGGGTTTCAATGTGTATGTTGCCCCGCTGGCCAACTTGATTCGATCTTTCGGATTTATTCCCACTTCCTATGCGGATGACACACAGTTGATTATCCCAGTTAATAAGAACTGGGAGGAAGTGGCGGATTGTTTCAATAATTGCATGCAGGCAGTAAATAGCTGGATGCGGACTAGCTGGCTTAAATGAAATGGAGCCAAAACTGAAATTCTTTGCTTTGGACTTGGCAATGAGCGGTGGAACTCACGGTGGTGGCCGACTGATTGCGGCACCCTTCCAGTTCCAGTTAGCGCCACTAGGAATTTAGGGATCATCTTTAATGATCGCCTATCCTTAAAAGTCAAGTGAACCATACTGTAAAATCGTGCCTGTGGACTTTAAAAATGTTAAGGAAAGTTTTTCCCTATCTTCAAAGGGAATGGAAAATCACAGTAACTTTGGCCCTGGTTATGTCCAAAATGGACTATTGCAATGCCCTATTACTTAATCTGGATAAAGATTCTCTGAAAAAGCTACAGCTGATCCAGAATACAGCTGCTACACTATCCTTAATCTTCCCCGTTCAGCCTCTGCCAGAGATAGTCTCAAACTACTACACTGGCTCCCGGTGGCCCAGCGCATTATTTTTAAAACACTTTGCACGACTCATAAAGCTGTTCACGGCATTGGCTCCCACAATCTGGTTTCCAAACTTTACTGGTATAGACCTATGCGACCTCTCCGGTCATCTGGAGCTTGCAAAATTCAGACCCCTTGCACTGATAAAGCTAAATGGGGTGACAAAGCCTTCACGGTGGCCGCGGCAAAATGTTGGAAACTCGCTTCCCCTGAATATCAGGAAGGAACCTAGTTATTTAGGCTTTGGGAAATTAGTCAAAACTTGGCTTTTCCCGCGATAGTTATAGGCCTCTGCCTTCTTGTTTTTTTTTGTCTCTGTTTAGTGTCTTGTGTCTCTCACCTCTGCTAGCGCTTCGATGCTTTTTAGCCGGCATGCGCTTTATAAAAACTATTATACATACATAGATACATACCCTGAAACCGGTCCCAGGATGCTTGAATCCTGTCCAGGGAGCACCTGGATTGGCAGCTCAGGTTGGACTGCTACTATAGGGAGTAGGGTCAAGACTGATTTGCATATAGCTGGGTTTGAACTGGTGTGACATGGCAAGCAACAGAATGATGGATTGAACTTAGATCTGTGACTGGGTATGAGTGGTTGAAAAGTTTCAACACTCTGTCCATCATTCTTTTGCAGTGCTAAAGTTGTCCTAAGTGGGAAGGGTATGTGGAGACATGGGTCTCTTGCTCACTGTGCCACTGGGTTTAAGCTAGTTTGGCTGAAGAAGGGTGATACTATGAGACTGGTCCCAGGATGTTTGTTTCAACTTCAGTGAGACCCTGGCCTCGTAGTTTGGGCTGGACTCTTCCCAGGGGTAACAGGGTCAAGACTGATTTGTATATGGTTGGGTCCAAACTAGGGCATCATGGTGAGCAAAGGAATAATGGATTAAACACAGATCTGGGAGTGGTTGAAAAGTTTGAGCACTTTGTCCATCATCCTTTTGTCTGTGCTTGAATCTTGTCCAGGGAGGACCTGGCTTGGTAGTTCAGGCTGGACTGCTACCAAAGGGACCACGGTCAAGACTGATTTACATATAGCTGGGTTCAAACTGGGGTGATGTGACAAGCAAAATAATGATGGATTATTGGGGAAGCGCATTGGCCGCAAGGAAGGAAGGCGTCACTGGTTGCCAGGGGGCAGGAGCCCTTTAATAGAACTTCGCGCTCCCGCTGTCGCGTGAAGCGCATTGGCTGCAAGGAAGGAAGGCATCACTGGTTGCCAGGGGGCAGGAGCCCTTTAATAGAACTACGCACTCCCGCCGTCGCGGGAAGCGCATTGGCCGCAAGGAAGGAAGGCGTCACTGGTTGCCAGGGGGCAGGAGCCCTTTAATAGAACTTCACGCTCCCGCCGTCGCGGGAAGCGCATTGGCCGCAAGGAAGGAAGGCGTCACTGGTTGCCAGGGGGCAGGAGCCCTTTAATAGAACTTCGCGCTCCCGCCGTCGCGGGAAGCGCATTGGCCGCAAGGAAGGAAGGCGTCACTGGTTGCCAGGGGGCAGGAGCCCTTTAATAGAACTTTGCGTTCCCGCTATTGCGGGACGCGCCCGGGCGGCGCCCGGGCCAAGCTCGGGCCAAGGGCGGGCCCGTCCTGCGCCCGTCATCACCCGTAAGAGGCTGGGCTGGGCCACCCCTCTTTTGTTCTCAGTGAAGAGTGACTACTTAAATCTATTTAATTCCCGGTGATTAATTTGGAGTCTCTTTTGTTTTTAGTGGGCTTTCAAAAGCTTAATTAGTCTGTCTAGCTTGTTGCTCCGCTGTTGCATTGTTCTGACTATTGTAAAAATGGTCAGGAAAAGAGGTCCATTAACTGGTCCACTGGGGGGTGGTGGAGGCAGTAGCAGACAGGGTAGCGGCACCACCACATTAGACTCCTTTCTCGCAAGAGCTGTCGTGGTTGTTACAAAGGAAATTGATTTGGCAGAGAGGAGGTTATCCATGGAATTGGAGGATTGGCACCAGGCCCCAACAGATAATGGTCCTCGTGAAGCCGTGGATGTGGAGGTGGATTATCTGGGGGGGGGGGCAAGGTGCTGTTATGGCGGCTGCTGAGCCTGTCCAGGCTGAGCCAACAGAGTCAATAGAGGATTCTGGGGGCCATGGCCCCTCTAGAAGAAGTAAAAGACTTTTATTATCTTCTCCCTTGGCATGTCCCATGGATAAATGTAGCCCTCCCCCAAGGAAAAAAAAAGCCTTAAAACAATTGATACCCAAGACGAAAACACCTCTCCTGGAGCTCCCTAAGGGTGCGAGCAGTGACCTTGCACCTTGTCAGCACTTGGGGTATGATGCAACTAATATACTGACCAAATTTTGGGAAATTATCCAGGAGATTTTGTCCCCCGTTGTGGCAAAATTATCAGCCATAGAAAAAACAGTATCCCTGATATGTGCGCAAGGAAGTCAAGGAAGGCATGGTGTAGGTAGATGTGTGGCTTCGACTAGGCATCCCCGTTCCGGTGAGGTGTTGTCCCTTCCAGAGGAAGCTGCGGGACCCTTGGGGCCCCTGGGAAAATCATCTTACCTATTGGTGAATCCTGTAAACTCTGGGGGTCAGGGTGCCTCTGTTGAGACTGCTCCGGCTGCACCAACCTCTTTATTGAGGGCAGAGAGGACTGTCAATATGTTTAGCTGCAGTAGGCAGCCTGATCCGGATTCTGTGGCAGCCGGGGGGGTTGGCCGACTGCTGTCTGGAAATGATAATTTGAACCCGCCAACGGCCAGGCCTGCTTGGATCTTCCCCCAGTGTGTGCCCCCTGTGTGGTAGTGTTGACGAATGTGCCTGCTCTTGCTTCTGGGGCAACTGAGTCTACAAACCAACTCATAAATAAGGTTGGCTATTGGCTGAGCAACAACTGTGATTTTTCATGTAAGGACTTCAAGGATATTCTGTTTTCCAGAAGAATTGGCTGGGTCTGTCCTAAAAATAGGGTGGGGAATGAAAGACTGTATCATTATAAATGTCAGATATCCTGCCCTGACTAAAAGGCTTCTCCCTAGCCATCGTTCTCCTGTCCTTAGAGCAGGTTCAATGGGTATGGTTCCTTTGGGCTATTTCTATGATCACATGCGACTGAGTACTGGGGTGTCTCTTGGCTCTGGTAGGAATCCCCCGCTGGGTCAGAATAGCCTGCAGGCAAATAGCAGAAGAACCAACAGCAACCTATCTTTGGAAGGGGTGGATTGACAATGCGCCAAGACAGCTGGCTGTACAAGAAGAGGTGCCCCCACAGTGCAATCTTATCTCATGGAATATTGCGGGCTATGATGCTAAGTTATCTGATCAAGCATGGGTTGGGTGTGTGGCTAACTATGATGTTATCATGCTTCAGGAAACCTGGTCGGAGGGGCTATCTGTGTGGGATGGGTATGACAGATATGCAATTCCAGCTGTGCAGTCTCTTGGTGGCCGCTCCAAAGGTGGCCTGGTTACCCTAATTCGCCTCTCCAAGATAGGGGGTGCTTTTCAAATTAACTGTAACCATCAAGGTATGTTGCTGGTATGGGTAATCTTCTCTAATCATTTTAATATATTATTGGTCAACTTCTATAATGCTGTGTGGGATGTGGGGTGCCAAATTGGGGCCTTGTTCTCCGTTCTTCAGGTTGTGAAATATAGAATGGAGTTTGGGGTTGAAATTTCGTGCCATCATCTCTGGTGACTTTAATGCCAAGCTGGGAAGGCTCAGCACTGTGGTTAATCCCTTTATCTGTGACTGCGAGGACTACTCAGCGCATGGTCTGCAGGACTCTAGAGGCAGGGATCTACTAAAGGAACTCACGAAGATGGGCCTTTTGAATTTTTATGATATTGAAGCAGTAGGCACCCACCAACTTCCAACCTATGTGGGAAGAGGGTCTGGATCCACCATTGATTACATTTTTGTGTCTCCTCCTATGAGAGACTTGGTGATTGGGGGTAAAGTGTTAGGGGAGTGCTTTAGCGATCATAATCCCCTTATAGTGTCCTTTAAACTCCCTGGGGCCCTACGTTTACTAGGACGAGGTAGGCCTGTAGCAGTGGTGACAAAGGACCAGGGTAGGCGGCTTGGGTGGAAGCAAGTAGACTCCCAAAAAGTTGTAGGAAGGGTTGTGGGGGATAACTTACATCTATTTATGGAAATACTCCTGATAGATGCTCCAAATCCCACGACTGTTATGGATGCGATAACAGTAGTAAATGCAGCAGTCAGAGACTGCCTCTTTTCAGTAGGCAGCCACCCCAGTAAACGCAAATGTGGCTGGTATGACAAAGCCTGCTAGGATGCAAGGGCAAATCTAAAGATGGCTACCAAGATTCACCCTAGAGATTGGGTTCTCGTAAAAGAAGCTAGAATGAGGTATAAAAGGGCCCTGAGGGATAGTAAGCTAAAATATAAAGATAAAGCCTGGGAAGAGTTAGAGCGTGCTACAGCTCTGAAGGACCCTGGCCTGTTTTGGAAGGTGGTAAATAGAGGTTCCTTTGAAACAGAAACTTCTGAGGGCCTTGGCTGTAACATCGCCCCGGAGGCCTGGGTAACTCACTTCTGTAGAATCTTTGAGGGTACTCCCCTAAGAATTATCCGGGAGAGCGTGTATGATGTGGCTCCTAACCTAGCAATCAGGTTTTCGCTCCAAGAGGTTATTGATGCGATACAGAGTAGCGCGTGTAATAAAGCTCCGGGCCCGGACTCGATCCCCATGGACTTGTATAAAGCTAACCCTCAGTTATGGGCACCCATTCTCCTAAATGTTCTCAATGCAGCAGTCACTGTGGGCATTCCTGCCTCTTGGAGACTGGCATGTATAGTCCCAGTGTTTAAAAAGGGTGATCGCAATGACCCTAAGTCTTATCGCCCTATATCTCTCCTGGACTCCTCTGCGAAGATTCTGGGATTATTCTAAGGTATCTGGAGGCCTGGATGATAGGAACTGATATTTTAAGCCGGGAACAGTATGGCTTCAGGGAAGGCCTCGGCATGCAAGAACAATGTCTCAATTTACTGATGATGATCAGTAAATACACGCAGGCCAGAAAAGGTACCCTTTATCTTGCATTTATGGACCTTAGCTCTGCTTTTGATAAAGTGAACCGGTCTATATTATGGAAGAGGCTAATTCAGTTAGGGTTGGATCCTAATATTATAGAGCTGCTCCGATATCTCCATTCTGGGACAGTTGCAAATGTGAGGGTGGGCCCTAATGGGGAATGCTCAGAGACTTTTAAGCTTTCAAGGGGTGTGCGCCAGGGGTGTGTCCTGGCTCCTACCTTGTTCCTTCTATATACAAATGGACTGTCTGATTTTCTGGTGGAACACTGTAGGGATGTCCCAAAGGTGAAGGGTATTGATATCCCTGTGCTGACGTACGCGGATGACGCGGTCCTCATGGCCCGCACGATGAATGGTCTCCCAGGAAATAGTTAGACCTTATGCTATCTTTATGTCAGCTTTGGATCTGGAGGTCAATTTTAAGAAATCACATTTTATGGTTTGCGGAAAACCCCTGAGCAGGGTGGGGGAGCTAAGGGTGGAGGATCAAGTTATTAACAGAGTCCATGAGTTCCCATACTTAGGGGTCATTTTTGATGAGAAAGGATCTTGGAAACCCTGTATTGCTAGAAGGGTTGTGCTTTTTCATGCAACAGTTGGTGCGACTTTTGACTTCGCTGTAAGGGTAGGTAGTAAACCTATCAAACCCCTGCTTGAAATTTATAGGCGAAAATGCCTACCTGTCCTCCTGTATGGTTCGTCACTCTGGGGGTTTAGGGATACCCGAGCCCTTACGGTGGAAGAAAATTGTTTCTGCAGAAGGCTTCTGGGAGTTGGACAAAATATCCCTGGTTTTTGCCTTCACCTGGAACTGTCGCCCTAAGTGGGAAGGGTATGCCCAGACGTGGGTCCCGTGCTTCCCATGCCACTGGATTCAAGCTAGCCTGGCTGATGAGGGGTGAAACCCCAAAACCGGTCCCAGGATGCTTGTTTCCGGTCCAGTGAGGACCTGGCTTGGCAGTTCGGGCTGGACTGTTCCCATGAGGAACAGGGTCAAGACTGATTTGCATATGGCTGGGTCCAAACTGGGGTGGCATGGTAAGCAAAAGAACGATGGATTAAACCCAGATCTGTGACTGGGGGTGAGTGTTTGACAATGTTCAGCATTCCGTCCATCACTTGTTGTTTTTGCTTTGTCACCCTAAGTGGGAAGGGTATGCCCAGACGTGGGTCCCGTGCTTCCCATGCCACTGGATTCAAGCTAGCCTGGCTGATGAGGGGTGAAACCCCGAAACTGGTCCCAGGATGCTTGTTTCCAGTCCAGTGAGGACCTGGCTTGGCAGTTCGGGCTGGACTGTTCTCATGAGGAACAGGGTCAAGACTGATTTGCATATGGCTGGGTCCAAACTGGGGTGGCATGGTAAGCAAAAGAACGATGGATTAAACCCAGATCTGTGACTGGGGGTGAGTGTTTGACAATGTTCAGCATTCCGTCCATCACTTGTTGTTTTTGCTTCACCTGGAACTGGAGCTGCGACAATGCAAAGCATATTCCCTGGCTGTCGCACATAAGGAAGATGGCACATGACCTGGGGCGGCATGAATTGTTTTATTACCCTGAGGGCCTGACTAGCTACGATAAGAAATGGGTTAAGGATAACTTTCTGAGAATCCAGGAGACCAAGAGGGAGGGGGAGGCTTTAGGGGAAAAATCAATCAGGGATTTTATCATGCTAAAGATGTGGGTGGGTCCTGAGCGATATCTCTTAGAAATAAAGGATGTGAGGGAAAGGTCTCTCATAACTCGATTTCGTTTGGGGAGCATTAGAAGTAATTTGTGCTTCCCTTTAGGTCAGTATGGGGAAAAATGTATTAGACCCTGCCCCTGTGATGGGGTGTCCCATCAGACCTTGATCCATTTTACATTGTTTTGTGTTTTTTATGCACCGTTTAGAACTCGATTTTTATTACCGCTCCTAAGGCCTAAGGGTTTCGTGTAATATCGTCCTGCTTTTATGTGGCTGCAAATGGCCTCAGATATATTGGTATGGAAGGGCCTGGGATCATTCCTGAAGGGAGCTACTACTTGGCGTAAAAATGTAGAATTTTTAGAATGATTTCTTTTATTTTACTGTTTTTATGAATGAGGTTTTTTTTTATCTCTCATATATGTATACGTTTATATTTATGATGGGTGTTTTTACTATATATGGTTTTTATTGGTATATTAACAATGTATTGGTGATTATTTGTTGTAATGGATGAATTTTTTCATACCGAATAAAGTCTCCCTCTCTGATGGATTAAACCCAGATCTGTGCCTGGGGATGAGTGTTTGAAAAGTTTCAACACTCCGTCCATCATTTTATTTTGTGATATTGTCTTTAAAAGGTACCACATCTACAGCAGAGCAGAAGAGAAGAGGTTTGATTTGCAGATTTACTATGACTTATCCAGGAAGTACACACATTTTTAAATGGAATATCAAGATTGCAAATGACTAGAAGATGAATGATACAATAATATCCAGAGTTTATGATTATCAATGGAGATCCCTGAGAGAGAAGGAATGGTTTCATACCTGTAATCCCAGTTCCCTTCCAAGGGAATCTCTTTTGATAGTCATAACTAGGTAGCACTCATTTTTGGCTTGAAAGACTAATGCCCTGATTTATACTTGTTGGTGCAAAACTGCACTAACACAGTTTTGTACCAAAATGTTTAGCACCGGCTTGCACCATTTCTGTGCACCAGCCAGGCATCATATTTATAGAATGGTGCAAGCCGGTGCAAAGGGTGGGCTAGCGTAAAAAAAATGACATTAGTCTGGTGGGGCTGGAGCTATGGAAGAAGGGGTTTTGCACCAAAAAATGACATTTGGCAGGTCAGAGTAAAAAAATGACTCTAACCTGCCTAGAGTCATTTTCTGACGCACAACCATCCATGCCACATGACTCCTGTCTTAGAAAAGGCAGGAGTCATGCCCACCACCCCACTTGCCAGCACAGGGGACCACTTCCCAAAAATGACTTTAACTCCATAAATTTGGCATTAGTCGGGTCTAACGCCAAAGTATAAATATGGAGTTAGTTTTGCACCTAATTAGAGTTAAAAAAATGATGCTAATTTGGTGCAAACAGAGTATAAATATGCCCCTAAATTAGTTTAAGTGCGTGAAAAGCAGTATTGTTGTGGCTTCAGAATGTGGGTCTTACTTGCAGGGATGAACATTAAGCTACAAAGTGTGTATTGAGCCTGTCTGCATCCAAGGAGATACTGAATTCAGGAATACCACCCTGCCTCAACCTTGTGCTTGCTGATTGTCCCTCTAGCTCACAGGTAACCCAGAGACTTCCTCTCACATCTGCACTGGCCCTTTAGGTTTGTGGAGGGAGCCCCAGAAGAGCCGCCTCCATTTTGTGACCCCCGCTTCTCTCTACCATAAACAGCTCAGTGAACAAAGGACAAACACAGTGGTAGGAACATAGACTTTGTGCAGTGTATTCTTGAAATTATGAAAGTGCTTTTTCCCCTACCTGTGACTGTTTAAATTGACTTTTTGGTTTTTGTGCACTTTGTACTCTAAAACTGTTGTTTCTTCTACCTGTAACTGTATAAATTTCTCTTCTTGTTTTTCTCCTATACTGTACTAGCCCCACCCCTCCCCTCACAAGGTAAAAAGACAAAACACACATCAGAGGCTAACCCAAGTGTGTTTTTTAGAGATTACATAATCTGCTTTATGGTTTAAACTGAGTTTGGAAAGTGTATGGAGCATTCGTTTTTGACTTGAAAAAGTGATTAATTAAGTGTGTGAAAAGCAGTAGTTTGGTGGCTTCAGAATTGGGCTCTATCTTCAGAGATGAACAGAAAGCTACAAAGTGTGGATTGAGCCTTTGTTGAACCCAGATACTGGCAGTCTCTGGGCCCTTAAAGGCGCAGATGCTGTTTTTGCATTCATTTAATGGCAGTAGTGTTCTCCTTTCCTTCATCTATCCCCTTTAAAAAAAAGTTTTGTGAAAGAGATTTAAGTAATCTGCTAAATTTACTGACCATATATATATTTTTTTCTTTGAAAAAAACAATGGTTACAGGGACGTTATATTTAGGAAATCAAATTTTTTTAAAACATGGAAATTAACTTAAAAAAACAAAGGTTACAGGGACGTTATAGTTAGGCTCACATTTTAAACATACAAAACCATAGAAATTCAGCTGTTTCAGTTAGAGTTATTTAAAGTAACTATAACTCTTGCCCTAAGATAACTATAACCCAATCCCCGCCATGCACATTTTTTTCATCAAAAATGTTACTGCACGTTTTACAGTGATATTATCAATGATGTTATAAAATATGTCCTTAGTGCTATAATATCTGTGGTAATTAGCAGTGCACAGCGTGGGCGTAGCCACTTGTAATTACTTGTAATTGTAGTTACTTGAAATCCATTTTGTGACTCCCCTCTTTTTCTCGACCCCCTCTTGATGGATCACACCGAAACTTTCAAGACAGAAGCTGAACAGACTGTCATATTAGTTTTGAAAATGCTATGAAGATTTGTCAAAATGAGCCAAAGTTATTGGCAAAACAAAAAATTATTTTCCTATGGATACTAGGTCCTAACTAAACCCACCTACTGGTGATCACCAGTAGGTAATATACACACATACACATATATACATACTTTGGTATTAATTACTCCTTTTTTACAAACAATCTGAAGAAATTGGCCATTATAGCCTTCATTATAGGGTGTACAATTTTCTTGTCTTACTTCTACGATTCTTCCTGAAGAAAGGCAAAGACCTACACTGAAGAAGAGATATTATGAAAAAGTGCTCCAGGATCCCCGCACGTGGGCAGGATTATGACTGTCAATGGACATCCCCTGCGAGAGAAGCATGTTTTTTGATGTTGAGCTGAAGATAGTAGAAGAGTGTGTGGAACTATTGACAATCCTTAGTAAATGCTCTCTGACCATTCTTGAAGCTACTAAAAGACCAACCTGGCAAAGGATGCAGGAAAGAATAAGGGGCAGATTTATACTTTTTGACGCAAACCTGCGTTAGCACAGGCTTGCATCAAAAAGTATAGCGCCGGCTAGCACCATTCCATAACGCCTGCCGTGCACCATATTTATGGAATGGTGCTAGCTACCGCTAAGGCCCTGTTAGTGACCTCGGGAAGAATGCTAACAGGGCCGGGGAGGCATTGGGGGAACTGGGGCTTGTGCGCCAAATTATGGCGGTACTCTGTTTAAAGGCAAACAAATTGCCTCTAGGCAGTGTAGCGCCATTTTCTGGCACACATGCCCTATGGACATGGTTCCTGTCTTACTAAAGACAGGAGCCATGCCCACCACCCCAATGTCCATACCCAGGGGACAAATGTCCCCTGGGTATGGCCATTGGGACCAGTGCTGTGCAGGGGCCCCCAAGTCAGGGCCCCCTAGCGGTGTTTGGCAAAAAAAAAAAACACACTGACCCAGACTTACTTTGGATGGGTCCCCCATCCTTAGGTGACCTCCTGGTGTGGGTGAGGGTGGGTGGTGGTGTCCCTGGGGACAGAGAAGGGCACCTGTGGGCAATTTCCATGGTCTCCAACCATGGAAATCTGCCTACAGGTCCCATTATGCCTGCTGAGGCATTAAATATTGGCACTAAGCAAGCGTGGTGCCATTATTTAAGGCCCACATTCCCCCGTGCTGGATTTTAGCACGGGGATAAATATGGTGCAAAGGCCCATTGATGCAAGGTAGGTTTTCCCCCTCCAGAAAACGACGTAAACTCCATTACTTTGGCGCTAGACGTGTCTAGCGACAAAGTATAAATGTGGAGTTAGGTTTGCGCTGAATTAGTGTAAAAAAATGAAGCAATTCAGCGCAAACCAAGTATAAATATGGGCCTAATTGTCATAGGAGTTGCAAGTTGCAGCATAAGGGAAATCTGAAAAAGATTATATGAGATGCGCTGCTGCATTTAGGAGATACTTTCAAGCAGCAGACACGACAAAAGAAGAGGCCATTGATTCTATGCTTGCACCAGAGGCAGTTGTTAGAGTCAGCAATACCTCTATAGCACCACCAGCAGGCAAGTGTTTGAACCAATTCCCACATAACATGGTAGTTTACTATATCATATCTGTTTTATTCACAATGTTGTTTTGTAGATAACCCAAGGGTGTTCTTCATAAAATTCATTTCCTAGCATGTATATTAACATTGCAATGCATTATGGGAAATTTAGTTTAGTTAAAATTATGTGAAATTAAACTTGCATTTTTAATATTTAAACGTTTATAAATTATATTGAGACATTAATGTACTTTTAGTGACGTGTCTCGATGTACATATTACTTTTATTTTTTTCTTGAAGAAGTAGAGCTAACTTACATAGTCACTGTTCCACACATGTAGCCAGAATCCAGGTTATGATGTATGGGAATAGGAAAGTGTGCAAGAAGAACTTCTAGTGAGGCAGGCAGTGTTGAGACACCACCACCCTTCCTTTCAACACCTTCACCTTCACCATCATCTAACATACAACATCAGCTTACTTACCTACACAACGTTAGCAAACACCTAACAGGGAGAAACAATATTAGTGGTGTACTCTACCACAATGATGTCCAGGTCACCCAGGGTGATGGTTGAAAACAGCTACCTTACCTCATCGAAGGGCTTGTATGAGTCAAGACACTGCCTCTGACACAGCATCTAGAGACCAGTTTTTGTAAGGACAGAAAACAATACTTATGTGCAGCATCAACAACTGTAAACTAAGGATGAAATAGGGCAGAATCTTACAGTATTTGTGCAGATGATAAGAAATTAAGTGAGTTTAATTATTAAAAGTATTGACAACCTAGCTAACATCACCAGTAGTTACTTTACAGAGATGTCAAATGAGTCAAAAGAAAAAATAAGGAAAAACAACTACGTGTATGTTTTCAGGTCTTAAAACTCCTGAGATTTGCGTCTGCTAAACCAATTGTTCAACATTATTTACAAATGGTCAATCAGATGCCATTTCAGAGGCTGTCCTTCCTGATATATTAGATAGAGGGTATAGTGCCAACGATGATGCAGTAGGGGCTAAAGGTGTCAGATTACCCTGCAAGTTTCTCAGTGCACTCTCCATTAAGTTACCTGCATCCCAATGGCTACACACACCAGCTATGAATCTGAAATACTGCTTCCTCACTGCTGTTTTTCAGTAAGTCTCCCAGCTACAAAGCCTTTAAACATGCAGGTGCTTGAGGAATGTCACTGCTCTCTACTCCCACCCTTCCCTTTCCTTTTTTTGCCTTGTCGCTGCTTCTTCTGCTGCTCTCCTGGCGCACAATTGTGTCACAGCAACTTGGTTAGGAAAAAGTTCAACAGTTACTGTCAAAACAATCAGGCATCATAGGACATGATAAGCAATACGTAGGATTAAAGAGAGAAAGGATAGGCTCTAACCAGTGGCTCAAGTGACAAAGTCCCAAATAATGTGACAGGTCTGTGTTGCGTCGTGCACCCATGACGCAGCTGCACATGCACTTGCACAACTTGCTGTAATGATTATGCTGAGACCGATACTGCATCATTGGCTTTGGGGAAACTTCCCCTGGCCTTTTTATTGACTCCAGTTAAACATCACCGGCTGTACCATTACTTTTCCAAAACCCAGGGGAGACTAGCACCATCTCCCTCTTTCTGTGTACGTCACGGGCATACCCATTACAAACACATCAGTCTGTGGAGCCTCACCTCCCCCAACCAATTAAAGAAGGCATCACTTGCAAGGCAGAGGACATTGGGTGGACTTCCTATGATGGCTACTGGGTAGAACATTGCAGCCAGCTTAGAGGAGCAGATCAGGAGCTCTTGTCCCGGGACTGGAAGATATGTAGTAAAGCATTTTCCCCGAGCAGTCTTGTTCTTTTTGCTTGTTTTTTGCTTCGGAGCGGATATTGGTAGTTGTTTTGGGGAAAATAATTTGATAAACCAGAAAGTCTTATTGTAATGCGACCAGGAGAATTCATTATCCCCAAGTGCAGGCTGGAGGAGTTTGCTGCAAGAGAAGGGTAAGTAACAAGGCCAAATGTCAGGAGTTTGCAGAGTGGAGTATCGCTGAGAGTGGACCAGCTGAAAGGAGCCCAGTGAGTGAAGCAGTGTCAAAAGAGCGGGCTGGGGATAGCAGGAACTGGTATGGATGCGCTCTATGGAACCCCAAAACAAAAGGAGCAAGTGGAAAGAAAGGTGGTGTTAAGCTGCTACAACCAAGTGTGAGGTGTAATAAATACGGGGGAGGGAAAGTACACTACCCTTTACCCATCAGTGGCGCTCAGAAGGAAGCCCTAATAAACAAGCATTTGCAATGCAATCGGTCTCCATTTGCTAGTGTTAGTGTGTTTTGGTTTGGAATGGAGTGACTGTATGTGGTGTGGCATGGAATTATGTGGGCTATGTTGTGGTATGTTATGCTATGTTGTGTTATGTTATGCTATGTTGTGTTATGTTACGCTATGCTATGTTCTATTCTGTATTATGCTATGCAATGCTATGTTCTCTTATGTTGTGTTATGCTAGGCTATGTTGTGTTATGTTATGCTATGCTATGTTGTGTTATGCTGCGTTATGTTATGCTATGTTGTCTTTTGTTATGTTATGCTATGCTGAATTGTGTTATGTTGTGTTATGTTATGCCATGTTGTGTGATGTTACACTATGTTGTGCTATGTTATGTTGTGGTATATTGTGTTATGTTATGCTATGGTGTGTTATGCTATGCTGTGTTGTGCTATGTTATTTTAAGCTATGTTGTGTTATGTTAATCTCCGCTACGTTGTGTTGTTATGTTATGCTATGTTTTGTTATGTTAATCTACGCTATGTTGTGCTATCTTATGCTATGCTATTCTGTGTAATATTGTGCTATGATATGCTATGTTGTGTTGTGCTATGCTATGCTATGTTATGTTATATGTTATGTTGTGTTATGCTATGTTATGCTATACTATGTAGTTTTATGTTATGCTATGCTGTGTTGTGTTATAATATGTTGTGTTATGTTATGCTATGTTGTGTTATGTAGTATTACGTGATGTTATGTTGTGGTATGCTATGTTGTGTTATGCTATGCTATGTTGTTTTATGTTTTGTTGTGTTATGTAAGTTATACTGTAGGAAGTTGGCTCTGTATGTACTATTTCAAAGTAAGAAATAGCATGCACAGAGTCCAAGGGTTCCCCTTAGAGGTAAGGTAGTGGCAAAAAGAGATAAATCTAATGCTCTATTTTGTGGTAGTGTGGTTGAGCAGTAGGCTTATCAGAGGGTAGTGTTAAGCATTTGTTGTACATACACACAGGCAATAAATGAGGAACACACACTCAGAGACAATTCTAGGCCAATAGGTTTTTGTATAGAAAAATATATTTTCTTAGTTTATTTTAAGAACCACAGGTTCAAGATTTACAAACAATACTTTAAATGAAAGGTATTTCACTTATGAACTTTAGGAACTTTGAATTAGCAAAATAGCATATACAGTTTTCACACAAATGACATATAGCTATTTTAAAAGTAGACAGTGCAATTTTTAACAGTTCCTGGGGGAGGTAAGTGTTTGTTAGATATGCAGGTAAGTAAACCACCTACAGGGTTCAAAGTTGGGTCCAAGGTAGCCCATTGTTTGGGGTTCAGGGCAACCCCAATGTTACCACACCAGCAGCTCAGGGCCGTTCAGGTGCAGAGGTCAAAGTGGTGCCCAAAACGCAAAGGCTTCAATGGAGAAGGGGATGCACCGGTTCCAGTTTGCCACCAGGTAAGTGCCCGCCTCTTCGGAGGGCAGACCAGGGGGGTTTTGTAGGGCACCGGGGGGGACACAAGTCAGCACAAAAAGTACACCCTCAGCGGCACGGGGGCGGGCGGGTGCAATGTGCAAATAGGCGTCGGGTTCGCAATAGGCTTCAATGGGAGACCAAGGGGTCTCTTCAGCGATGCAGGCAGGCAAAGGGGGGGGGGCTCCTCTGGGTAGCCACCACCTGGGCAAAGGAGAGGGTCACCTGGGGGTCGCTCCTGCACTGGAGGTCGGATCCTTCAGGTCCTGGGGGCTGCGGGTGCAGTGTCTTTACCAGGCGTCGGGTCTTTGAATCAGGCAGTCGCGGTCAGAGGGAGCCTCGGGATTCCCTCTGCAGGAGTCGCTGTGGGGGCTCAGGGGGGTCAACTCTGGCTACTCACCGTCTCGTAGTCGCCGGGGAGTCCACCCTGTGGTATTTGTTCTCCACAAGTCGAGCTGGGGGCGTCGGGTGCAGAGTGCAAACTCTCACGCTTCCGGCGGGAAACTTGTGTTGTTTCAAAGTTGCTTCTTTGTTGCAAAGTTTCAGTCTTTGTGGAACAGAGCCGCTGTCCTCTGGAGTTCTTGGTCCTTCTAGATGCAGGGTAGTCCTCTGAGGCTTCAGAGGTCGCTGGACCCTGTGGAACGCGTCGCTGGAGCAGTGTCTTTAGAAGTGGGGAGACCAGGCCGGTAGAGCTGGGGCCAAAGCAGTTGGTGTCTCCGTCTTCTCTGCAGGTTTTCAGCTCAGCAGTCCTTCTTCGTCTTAGGTTGCAGGAATCTATCTTGCTGTGTTCTGGGAGCCCCTAAATACTCTATTTAGGGGTGTGTTTAGGTCTGGGGGGGTTAGTAGCCAATGGCTACTAGCCCTGAGGGTGGCTACACCCTCTTTGTGCCTCCTCCCTGAGGGGAGAGGGGGCACATCCCTAATCCTATTGGGGGAATCCTCCATATGCAAGATGGAGGATTTCTAAAAGTCAGAGTCACCTCAGCTCAGGACACCTTAGGGGCTGTCCTGACTGGCCAGTGATTCCTCATAGTTTTTCTCATTATCTCCTCTGGCCTTGCCGCCAAAAGTGGGGCCGTGGCCGGAGGGGGCGGGCAACTCCACTAGCTGGAGTGCCCTGGGGTGCTGTAACAAAGGGGGTGAGCCTTTGAGGCTCACCGCCAGGTGTTACAGTTCCTGCAGGGGGAGGTGAGAAGCACCTCCACCCAGTACAGGCTTTGTTCCTGGCCACAGAGTGACAAAGGCACTCTCCCCATGTGGCCAGGAACATGTATGTCTGGTGTGTGGCAGGCTGTTAAAACTAGTCAGCCCACACTGGTAGTCGGTTAAGGTTTCAGGGGCATCTCTAAGATGCCCTCTGGGGTGTATTTTACAATAAAATGTACACTGTCATCAGTGTGCATTTATTGTGCTGAGAAGTTTGATACCAAACTTCACAGTATTCAGTGTAGCCATTATGGTGCTGTGGAGTTTGTGCATGACATACTCCCAGACCATATACTCTTATGGCTACCCTGCACTTACAATGTCTAAGGTTTTGCTTAGACACTGTAGGGGCACAGTGCTCATGCACTTATGCCCTCACCTATGGTATAGTGCACCCTGCCTTAGGGCTGTAAGGCCTGCTAGAGGGGTGACCTATCTATACCTATAGGCAGTGTGAGGTTGGCATGGCACCCTGAGGGGAGTGCCATGTCGACTTTGTCATTTTATCCCCACTAGCACACACAAGCTGGCAAGCAGTGTGTCTGTGCTGAGTGAGGGGTCCCCAGGGTGGCATAAGACATGCTTCAGCCCTTAGAGACCTTCCCTGGCATCAGGGCCCTTGGCGCCAGGGGTACCAGTTACAAGGGACTTACCTGGATGCCAGGGTGTGGCAATTGTGGAAACAAAGGTACAGGTTAGGAAAAGAACACTGGTGCTGGGGCCTGGTTAGCAGGCCTCAGCACACTTTCAAATCATAACTTGGCATCAGCAAAGGCAAAAAGTCAGGGGGTAACCATGCCAAGGAGGCATTTCCTTAGATATACTATGTAGTGTTATATTATGCTATGTTGTGTCATATTATGTTTTGTTATGCTATGTTGTGCTATATTGTGTTATGCTATGCTATGTTGTGTTATGTTATGCTATGCTATGTTGTGTAATAATGTGTTATGATATGCTATCCTGTGTTATATTTTATTATATTATGCTATGTTGTGTTATGCTATGTTGTGTTATATTGTGTATTGTTATCCTATGCTATATTGTGTTGTGCTATACAATGCTAGCTTGTGTTATATTGTGTTCTGTTATGTCATCCTATGTTGGGTTAGGCTATGCTATGTTGTGCTATATTGTGTTATGTTATGTTATGCTATGTTGTTATGTTATGCTATGTTGTATTATGGTGTGTTGTTATGTTGTGTTATATTATGCTATGATGTGCTTTGTTATGCTGTGTTGTGTTATGTTATGTTATGCTGCTGTGTTATGTTGTATGTTATGTTATATGTTATGTTATGCTGTGCTATGTTGTGTTATTTTATGCCATGTGGTGTTATATTGTGTTATATTATGCTGTGTTGTGTTATGTTATGTTATGTTGTGTTATGTTGTTTTATGTTATGTCGCACTATGCTATGTTGTGTTTTGTTATGTTCTGCTATGTTATGTTTTGATATGTTATGTTATGCTACATTGTGGTAAGTTATGCTATGCTATGTTGTGTTATGTTAAGTCATACTATGTAGTGTTATGTTATGCTATGCTATGTTGTGTTATGTTATGCTATGTTGTGTTATTTCGTGGTATGCTATGCTATGTTGTGTTCTGTTATGCTATGTTATGTTGAGTTATATTGTGTTATGCTAAGCTATGCTGTGTTATATTGTGTTATGTTATGCTATGTTGTGTTATGTTGTGTTATGCTACATTGTGTTATATGTGTATTGTTATCCTATGCTATGCTATGTTGTGTTATGCTATGCTATGCTTTCTTGTGCTATATTGTGTTATGTTATGCCATGCTATGTTGTGTTATGCTATGCTATGTTGGGTTACATTTTGTTATGTTATGCTACGCTATGTTGTGTTGTGTTATGAAATGCTATGTTGTGTTATGCTATGCTATATTGTATGTCATGTTATGCTATGCTATGCTATGTTGTATGCTGTATTATGTTATGCAATGCTATGTCGTGTTATGCTAGGCTATGTTGTGGTATGTTGTGGTATGTTATGCTGTGCTATGTTGTGTTATGTTGGGTTATATTATGCTATGTTGTGTTGTGTTATGGTATGCTATGTTGTGTTATGTTGTGTTAGATTATGGTAGGCTATGTTATGCTATGCTGTGTTATGCTGTGTTATGTTATGCTATGCTATGTTGTGTTAAGTCACAGAATTGATGGGAATCAGCAGGAAATTAGCAGGAAAGCGACGTAAACAAGATGCAAATAGTGAAGAACTAGTGAGGAAGCCAGAATGAGTAAAAAGAAATACAACACACGCCGGCACGACATGGGAGACTGCTCAACCCCACAATTTACGCACAAGGGGGTAAGCATCCCACAGCCCCAAGCCACTAGGGCGTTTGAAGACTACAGTGGAGACCTCTTAGGTCATCTAGTCATGCAGGGCTGCCCAGCAGCAAAGGACTCCATAATCCGATTCCTCTGCAAACCTTCAGAAGAGGGACCAGAGTGTGTACTTGAAGTGTCACATGAAACGGGGGCTCCAGATAATCAAACTGAAAACCCGGTGCCAAGTTCATCAAAAGACACTGCACCGGTAGAGGCACCCCCGGGGAATCACAAAGTGCAAAGATCTTTTTCATGCCCAGCATTCACAATAGCCCATCATGATCCCTACATCACTAGTGAGACTACAATCCAAGCATGGGCTGCAACATCGCTACTTCAGAATAGCAATGCCAGCATGATTGAAGACAAAGTCATTCAGTAACCAAACTCACTCGTTCCCTGCTCCCCTATACTGGTGTTCGGAAATCGAACACACCAGATGAAGACTACCGCTCAAGTCGTCCGTGAGCTTGAGCGGACCCCAATACAAGCGAATCCCAGAACGTTGCCTACCAACCTGATAAGTGCGAGTTTCACAGATCAGGAGCTTGAGGTGCTGTCATTTCCTCAACAACATAGAGGAAAAAATTGACAAAACACTCATACTTTAACAGCAACGAGGCTTCCTGGAGAGGAGGAAGTCAGCTTAACACCTAGGAGCTCCACAGAAGTACAAGAGATGACAGCAATCAGAGCCTTGCAGGACACCATAGCAAGTGCCCTTCTCTGGCAGTCAAACAAGTTGGAGTTGAAACTTGACCTGATTCAGTCCCTGGCGACGCACCTACTTGATATCAAAGCAAAGGTAACACTTTTGGAGAGTTACTCCATTGCAACAAAGAAGGGATCCCAATGCCCGTGCTCCCCAATTATTGACAAGATAAGTTTCTTACCCAATATACTGAGTGAGCTAGTTGGAGTGGTCAAGGCAATTATAAGGAGAGATAAGACCTCAGTAACTACATCCTTCCTCCAAAAGTGCTATGCAGGTCAAGACTGATACACAGCAGACTCAGTGTTAACACCAGATAACCCTTCTCAGCTATCTCCATAGGTTAAGCGCTCAATGACCCCAGAGATCCTCCCCACTGTGGACCACCCGCTACAAAAAAATGGGGCTGGACAAGGCTACCCCCGAGTCAGGGAAGGTGTCAGAGATTCCCCTGTAACAGTACAAAGTGGGGAAACAGAACGCTCAAGAGTGAAAAGTTGGAATCAAACATTGAAGTATCTTCCGAAAATCAGGGTGACATAACAAATGCTAATAATTTCCCCGCTAAGCCCCCTCAAGATTCGACCACTGGCCTCTCAAGGAGAGCGAAGAAAAAGTTAAAAAAGCAAGCCTGGATACAATGATGCCAAAGCAGAATGGCCATAAGTCACAAAACAAACACTGTACCCTAAGCCCAGGAAGGCAGCGGCTTAGCAAAGCTGTTCCCAATCTTTCTGCCATGGAAAACACAAAAAGGTCGCCCACAAGAACGAGCGGCAGAGTCGCTGCCAGCTGCCTCCAGGATGGAACGGGAAACAAAACTCATCAAGCAAATCCCACTATTAGAAATAGCCAGGATATCTCAGAAGAACCAGTCTCAAGAACATGCAGAAGAGATTGAGTTTGCCCCTTCTAGAGGGTTATAGGCAGAGGAACCCACTGGGCATACTCCACCATCTGAAATAGTCAAGTAGTGACACCTTGGAGGCCGGATGACCGGAGAACTTCTCAGGATCAGGTCACCCAAGCGCTGGGGATGGCCCAAAACAAACCCTGCAAGGATGGTAACAGCTCCACTTAGTAATTCAAGCTCAAGGGAGTTCCCTAGCCCACACAGTACACATCATCCCACTCCGCAAGCTATCTCAAGAAGCGTGCAAAATCTACAGCTCGCAGAGTCTGTATGACTATCCATCAACACAAGAGGCAGCAAACTGTTCAGCGGCAAACACAACTCATTATGTCCCTTCCAGCATGGATGCCTTCTCCCTGTATATAGCTCCCAGTACTCTGCTGGCGGCTCAACGGGCCTCATTGTCCACCAGACATGTTACATCTGTATCAGCAGAACCGGACTCTCTAGAACTAATTTCTATGAGGTCCTCATATTTGGAAGGTACAAAACTAAAAAGATCATAACCTGGCAACTCAGAAGTCAGACCATTTGCACAGCCAGGAAATACAACTACCTTTGCATGGTTCACCAAAAAGAACTTGGCAGGAAAACAGAAAAGTGCTATCAGAAACAAAGACTCTACAATTACATACAGGATCACCCAACTGAAAAATCTACTAAGAAGCGTGCTGTCTGCCCCAGTAGTGAGGGTAACAAACGTGACTCTACTCCTGGCCTTGCAGTATGGTAACCTGGCATATCCTGGATCTTTAGAAACCACTATAGAACAAGCTCACTGCAGGGCATATCAAGAATCTTTCAACAACCAAAGTACATCGGACACTCTAGCCTCAGATTGGAACTGGGCCTTATGTCGCAGAAGTTAGACTGCCAAGCAGCCACCCTGAAATATTACATCAGGCTAAGGAAGACAAACATGCAGTCATTGAAACACTACTTGAGATTCATCTTTGAAACTCCTGGCAATCCCTGAATAACGCAGCTAAGCAAAGCACTGAAGACTTTCAAAATGGGCGACTCCATCCAGCTGGTAGACACATTGCATTCAATGCTTGGATTCCATCAATTAACAGTAGATGAAAGGAAATCTCAAGGGAGCAACATTTACTGTCAGTTAAATCGTCATCAACAATGCCAGCTCTAATGATTCCTACTTGATTGGGGCTCCTCGGCCATCTCTTTCAGAATCAATAAACACAGAAATTAAATGGCAGAACTTTTATGTGCGTATATTAGCCCTGCCAACTAAGGACTTTAATCCTATCTGACCCTCACATAGCAAAAAAAGAAAGAGCACGTAGGCTCTGCCCATATCAATACGAAAGTTGGTTACATTTTCTTTGCTGCTGACCCTCTCTAGCCACTCAGAGGAGACAGTTAATTAAAACTGTAGCTTCGGCATTGGAGGCACGCACTTGAATGGAGACATCTGACATCTGCTTCTCACACTTTGCAGCCTGTTCCGTTATGTTGTGTTTTGTTATGCTATGTTGTGTCATATTGTGTTATGTTATGCTATGTTAAGTTATGCTATGTTGTATGTTGTGTTATGTTATGCTATGCTATATTGTGTTATGTTGTGTTATGTTATGGTAGGTTGTGTTGTTATGCTAAGTTATGTTGTGTTATGTTATGCTATGCTATGTTGTGTTTTATTGCATTATTTTATGTTATGCTGTGTTATGTTTTGTTATGTTGCGTTATGTTTCTATGCTATGTTGTGTTATGTTATGTTGAGTTATGTTATGTTATGCTATGTTGTGTGTTATGTTGTATTATGTTATGTTATGCTATGCTATGCTATGCTATGGTGTGATATCTTGTGTTATGCTATGTTATGCTATATTGTTATGTTGTGTTGCTATGCTATGTTATGTTGTGTTATGTTATGCTATGCTGTGTTGTGTTATACTATGTCATTTTGTGTTATTTCATGTTATGCTATGTTGTGTTATGTTGTGAAATGTTATGTTATGTTATGCTATGCTATTTAGTACTATGCTATGCTATGCTATGCTAGGTTGTGTTATGTTATATGTTTTGCTATGTTTTATGTTATGTTATGTTATGTTGTATTATATTGTGTTATGTTATGCTATGCTATGTTGTGTAATAATGTGTTATGTTATGTTATTTTATACTATGTTATGTTGTGTTATGTTATTTACTGTTATGTTGTGTTATGTTATGCTATGCTATATTGCGTTATGTTATGCTATGCTGTGTTACGTTACTCTATGTTATGTTGTGTTATGTTATGCTATATTGCGATATGCTGTGTTCTGTTATGTTATGCTATATTATGTTGCGTTAAGTTATGCTATGTTATGTCATGCTATGCTATGTTGTGTCATGTTATGCTATGCTATTTAGTATTATGCTACGCTATACTATGTTGTGTTGTTGTAGGAAAGTCCTCATTTTCACCCTGGTCACCCCCAAACTTTTTTGACATATACTGGTGGTTACTGACTCTTGGCTGTACCCTAGGCTAGTGCTCTGTGTAAAGTGGATATGCAAATTAGGCTAATTATAATTGGCGGTATTAACCTACCTATTAGTCCATAGTATACGGTAGGGCATGTAGGTTTAGGGACGCCAGCATAGGAAGTGCACCCATAGATGCACAGCTGAGGTGCCCAGTGTCATTGTAATGGCAGGTCTGCCTTGCTGGATGTTTTTAAACTAAAGTTATATGCAAATTCGACTTTGGGATTAAAAGTACTTCCAAAGTCTTAAACTATCTTATTTTTACACGTACGTCCCCCCTAAGGTGTGCCCTACGTGCTCCTAGGGTGGGTGCCATGTAGCTATAAGCAGAGACCTTAAAATAATTATTGTATAAGCCCTGGTGAGGTAAAATAGCCAAATTATTGTTTCCCTTACTGTAGTGAATGGCCACCATAGGCTAAAATGGGGAGCTTTTATTTTAAATAACTAAGTCCCCTTAAGTGTCAGATACCTCAAGTTTGGTATCCAATTAATGGTTATAATAAATCCCACTACTTATAATTGTTGGATTTATTATAACTAGTTTGGGTAAGATGTTTTAAACTCTACCTAAAACGTTTGCCAACTTCACCTCTGTAGTGCCCTTCTCTGATTGGCCAGCCTCCGGCAGCCTAGCCAAGCTGCCTTGATGAGGTGTGAAGTGGCCTGGGCGGAACACAAATGATGTGCCTGGGGGATTAGAGCTACCTCAGCAGATGGGGAAGCAGTAAGGTGGGAGGGCTGCCAAACTGGTCTTCAAAAACAGGGAAAGATATTTGGAACAACACAGCACTTCCCTCACATGCTGCAACCCCAGACAATTAGGTGTCCTCTTGATTAGATTACGGGAGGGCAGGAGAGTGATGTGTTTAGGATTTTTAGCCACACGAGTGGGTGGGCTCAGCCAGATGTAACCTCCAAAAATCAGTTTCAGCCATGATGGATATTTGAAGAATGTTGCTTCCTGGGATTGATTTTTTGCCACACTTTCCAGGAAGTGGTCATCACAGGGGGGAGGACCCTGCATCTGATTGGAGAACTAGGATCCCCCTGTTTTTTACTAAGGAGCAAGGATAAATATGGCAGAGCTGCACCCATACCTCAGATCCCTACAAGGAAGAACATCAGAAGAAGAAGGACTGCCCGGCTGGATCTCTGACCTGCACCTAGACACTGCACTCTGAAGGACTGCAGAAGCTGCACATTTGGGCTTCACCACAAGAAGGATTTTGCCTGGCTTCAACTGGTTCAAGGAGGGACTCCCTCTTTGCTACAGATGAAAAATTGTTATCCAGAGTCCTGTGCACCAAATACCGAAGAAACTGACCAGCTGACCACTGTCCAGTGGCCAATTTGGAATATGAGCTAGGTGCATTCTGGGAGTTGTAGCCTGTACCCTCAAGGAGCAACTCAGGACCGCCCCGTCACTGCAACTCTAGCCGGCTTGCCTCAACCACGACCTGGCTGGTATACAGGATTGTCCCACTGAAGAAAATCTCTGAAACACTGACCAAGTCTCAATGTAGAAAGTTGACTGGGACCTCCTGCACAGTGTTTTCGAAGAAGGCTCCAGGGATGCAGGATAAAGATTCAGGTTTGCCCCGATCCGAACACAGAAATCTTCACCCAGGACTCTCGCGATGCATATCCGAGGAAGGGATCCCGAGAGGTCAGACCAGGGAGGTCGGATATAGGTATCTACCTGCCCTTACCAATAATACACTTTCCAACAGTTATGTTATGTGTTTTGGTATGTGTGTTATGTTATGCTATGTTGTGTTCTATTGTGTTATGTTATGCTGTGTTACGTTGTGTTATATTGTGTTATGTTATGCTATGCTATGTTGTGTTATATTGTGTTATGCTATGTTGTCCTATTTTGTGTTATGTTATGCTACGCTATGTTGTGTTGTGTTATGTTAAGGCTATGCTGTGTTATGCTGTGCTATGTTGTGTTATGTTATACAATGTGATGCTGTGTTATGTTATGCTATGCTATTTTGTATTATGTTATGCTATGTTGTCTTCTGTTATGCTATGCTATGTTGTGTTATGCTATGTTGTGTTATGTTATATTTTGTTATGCTATGTTGTGATATGTTATGTTACGCTCTGTTGTTATGTTATGTTGTTTTGTTATGCTATGTTATGCTATGTTATGTTGTGTTATGTTATGCTACGTTGTATTGCGTTATGCTGTGCAATGTTGTGAGTTGTGTTATTTTATGTTATGCTATGCTGCTTAGTATTATGCTATGCAATGCTGTGTTGTGTTTTGTTATATGTTTGCTATGTGTATGTTATGCTATGTTGTGTTATGTTCTGTTATGTTCTGTTATGCTATGTTGTGCTATGTTATGTTGTGTTATGTTGTGTTATGCTATGATGTGTTCTATTGTGTTATGTTATGCTATCTGATGTTGTGTTATGTTATGTATGCTATGTTGTGTTTGTTATTCTATGCAATGTTGTTTTTTATTGTGTTATTTTATAATATGCTATGTTGTTTTGTGTTGTGTTATGTTATGCCATGTTGTGGTATTTTGTGCTATCTTATAATATGCTTTGTTGTGTTATGTTATGCTATGTTGTGTTATGTTATACTCTGCTATGTTGTGTTATGTTATACCATGCTATATTGGGTTACATTGTATTATGTTATGCTACGCTATGTTGTGCTATGATATGCTATGTTGTGTTATGTCATGCTATGCTATGTTGTGTTACATTGTGTCATAATATGCTATTTAGTGTTATGGTATGCTATGCTATGTTGTGATATTGTCTTATGTTGTTTTATGTTATGCTATGCTATGTTGTTTTAAATTGTGTTATTTTATGTTGTGCTCTGCTATGCTGTGTTATGTTATACCGTGCTAAGATCTGTTATGTTATGCTATGCTATGCTGGCTTATGTTTTTATGCTATGTTTTGTTATGCTATACTATGTTGTGTTATGTTATGCTGTGCTATGCTGTGTTAAGCTATGTTGTGTTATTTTGTGTTATGTTATGCTATGTTGTGTTGTTATGCTATGTTGTTTTATTTTATATTATGTTATGCTATGTTGTGTTATGTTATGCTATGCTATTTTGTGTTATTTTATGCTGTGATATGGTGTGTTTTGTTGTGTTATGTTCTGCTATGCTGTGTTATGGTATGCTATGCTATATTCTGTTATGCTATGCTATGTTGTGTTATTTTATATTAGGTTATGCTATTTTGTGTTATCATGCGTTATGTTAGGCTATGCTATGTTGTGTCCTGCTGTGTCGTGATAATTTGTGTTATGTTATGCTATGTTGTGTTATTTCATGCTATGCTATGTTGTGTTACATTATGCTATGCAATTTTGTGTTAAGTTGTGCTATGCTATGTTGTGATCTGTTATACTATACAATGTTGTGTTATGTTGTGTTATGTTATGTTATGCTACCTTGTGTTATGTTATGCTATGTTGTGTTGTGTTGTGGTGTGTTATGTTATGCTATGTAGTTTTATGGTATGAGACCGCAATGTTGTGATATTGTGTTATGTTATGCTATACTATGTTGTGTTATGTTATGCTAGGCTATATTATATTATATTGTGTTATGTTAAGCTATGCTATGTTGTGTTATATTGTGTTATGTTATACTGTGCTATATTGTATTAGGTTGTGTTATGTTATGCTATGCTATGTTGCGTTTTGCTATGGTATTGTGTGTTACGTTGTGTTATTTTATGCTATGTTACATTATGCTATGTTATGTTATGCTATGCTATGTTGTGTTATGGTATGGTATGTTGTTACGTTATGCTATAGTATGCTGTGTTATCTTATGCTATGTTGTGTTATATTGTCTTATGTTATGTTATGCTGTGCTATGTTGTGTTATGTTTTGTAATGTTATGCTGTGATATGTTGTGTCCTGCTGTGTCGTGATAATTTGTGTTATGTTATGCTATGTTGTGTTATTTCATGCTATGCTATGTTGTGTTACATTATGCTATGCAATTTTGTGTTAAGTTGTGCTATGCTATGTTGTGATCTGTTATACTATACAATGTTGTGTTATGTTGTGTTATGTTATGTTATGCTACCTTGTGTTATGTTATGCTATGTTGTGTTGTGTTGTGGTGTGTTATGTTATGCTATGTAGTTTTATGGTATGAGACCGCAATGTTGTGATATTGTGTTATGTTATGCTATACTATGTTGTGTTATGTTATGCTAGGCTATATTATATTATATTGTGTTATGTTAAGCTATGCTATGTTGTGTTATATTGTGTTATGTTATACTGTGCTATATTGTATTAGGTTGTGTTATGTTATGCTATGCTATGTTGCGTTTTGCTATGGTATTGTGTGTTACGTTGTGTTATTTTATGCTATGTTACATTATGCTATGTTATGTTATGCTATGCTATGTTGTGTTATGGTATGGTATGTTGTTACGTTATGCTATAGTATGCTGTGTTATCTTATGCTATGTTGTGTTATATTGTCTTATGTTATGTTATGCTGTGCTATGTTGTGTTATGTTTTGTAATGTTATGCTGTGATATGTTGTGTTATATTATGTTATGCTGTGTTATGTTATGCTATGCTAGGTTGTTTTATATTGTGTTATGTTATCTTATGCCATGTTGTGTTGTGGTGTTTTATGTTATGCTACGTAGTGTTATGGTATGAGACGCTATGTTGTGATATTGTCTTATGCTATGCTATGCTATGTTGTGTTATGTTATGCTATGTTGTGTTATTTTATGTCATGTTATGCTATGTTGTGATATGTTGGGTTATATTATGGTATGTTATGGTATGTTGTGTTATATTGTGTTATGTTCTGCTATGCTATGTTGTGTTATGTTATGCTATGGTGTGCTATGCTATGTTGTGTTGTGGTGTTTTATGTTATGCTACGTGGTGTTATGGTATGAGACGCCATGTTGTGATATTGTGTTATGTTATGCTATGCTATGTTGTGTTGTGTTATGTTATGCTACGTTGTATTGCGTTATGCTATGTTATGTTGTGTTAAGTCATGCTGTGCAATGTTGTGAGTTGTGTTATTTTATGTTATGCTATGCTGCTTAGTATTATGCTATGCAATGCTGTGTTGTGTTTTGTTATATGTTTGCTATGTGTATGTTATGCTATGTTGTGTTATGTTCTGTTGTGTTATGCTATGCTATGTTGTGCTATGTTATGTTGTGTTATGTTGTGTTATGCTATGTTGTGTTCTATTGTGTTATGTTATACTATCTGATGTTGTGTTATGTTATGTATGCTATGTTGTGTTATGTTATTCTATGCAATGTTGTGTTTTATTGTGTTATTTTATAATATGCTATGTTGTTTTGTGTTGTGTTATGTTATGCCATGTTGTGGTATTTTGTGCTATCTTATAATATGCTTTGTTGTGTTATGTTATGCTATGTTGTGTTATGTTACACTCTTCTATGTTGTGTTATGTTATACCATGCTATATTGGGTTACATTGTATTATGTTATGCTACGCTATGTTGTGTTATGTCATGCTATGTTGTGTTACATTGTGTTATAATATGCTATTTAGTGTTATAGTATGCTATGCTATGTTGTGATATTGTCTTATGTTGTTTTATGTTATGCTATGCTATGTTATTCTAAATTGTGTTATTTTATGTTGTGCTCTGCTATGCTGTGTTATGTTATACCGTGCTAAGATCTGTTATGTTATGCTATGCTATGCTGTCTTATGTTGTTATGCTATGTTGTGTTATGTTATGCTAAGCTATATTATATTATATTGTGTTATGTTAAGCTATGCTATGTTGTGTTATATTGTGTTATGTTATACTGTGCTATATTGTATTAGGTTGTGTTATGTTATGCTATGTTGCGTTTTGCTATGGTATTGTGTGTTACGTTGTGTTATTTAATGCTATGTTACATTATGCTATGTTATGATATGCTATGCTATGTTGTGTTATGGTATGGTATGTTGTTACGTTATGCTATACTATGCTGTGTTATCTTCTACTATGTTGTGTTATATTGTGTTATGTTATGCTGTGCTATGTTGTGTTTTGTTATGCTGTATTGTGTTATGTTATTTGGGCCTGATTACAACTTTGGAGGAGGTGTGAACCCGTCCCAAATGTGACGGATATACCACCAGCCTTATTACGAGTTCCATAGGATATAATGGACTCGTAATACGGCTGGTGGTATATCCGTCACTTTACTGTCACTTTTGGGTCGGATTAACACCTCCTCCAAAGTTGTAATCAGGCCCTTTATGTTGTGCTGCTATGCTATGTTATGTTGTGTTAAGTTATGCTGTGTTGTCTTATGTTATGCTATGTAATGTAATGTTATTTTATGTCAAATTGTGTTATGTTGTACCTATTTTATCCTATGCAGTGTTATGTTATGCTATTGTGTGTTATGCTGTGTTATATTATGCTGTGACATGTTTTGTTGATTTATGTTATGTTATGTTATGCTATGTTGTGTTATATAGGGTTATGTTATGCTATGCTATGTTGTGTTATGTTATGCTGTGTTGTTTTATTTTGGGTTATATTATGCTTTGCTATGTTGTGTTATTTTCTCTATGCAATGTTGTGTTATATTGTGTTATGTTATGCTATGCGATGTTGTGTTATGTTGTGCCGTGTATTGCTATGTAGTGTTATGGTTTGCTATGCTATGTTGTGATATTTTATTATGTTATGCTATGCTATGCTGTGTTGTGTTATGTTATGCTATGCTATTTTGTGTTATGTTATGCTATACTATGTTGTGTGATATTGTGTTATGTTGTGTTGTGTTATGTTATGCTGTGCTGTGTAGTGTTATGTTGTGCTATGCTCTGTTGTGTTATATTGTTTTTGTTATGATGTGCTATGTTGTGTTATGTTGTGCTATGTTGTGATATGCTATGTTGTGTTATGTTGTGTTTTATTATGCTATGTTGCGTTGTTATGTTATGCTATGTTGTGTTATGTTGTATTATGTTATGCTTTGCTATGTTGTGTTATGTTATGCCATGTTATGCTAGTTTGGTTTTGTCATGCTATGTTGTGTTATGTTATGCAATGATATGCTAATTTGGTTATGTTATGCTATGTTATGTTGTTCTGTATTATGTTATTTTACGTTGCGCTATGCTATGTTGTGTTTTTATGCTGTTGTGTGTTATGTTGTGTTTTGCTATGCTATGTTATGTTATGCTATGCTGTCTTGTGTTATGTCATGCTATATTGTGTTATGTTATGCTATGCTATGTTGTGTTATGGTGATTTATGTTATGCTATGTAGTGTTTTGGTATGATATGCTATGCTGTGATATTGTGTTAACTTATGCTAAGCTATGTTGTATTATGTTATGCTATGTCATGTTGTGTTATGTTATGCTAAGCTACGTTTTGTTATATTGTGTTATGTTATGCTGTGTTATGTTGTGTTATATTGTGTTATGTTATGCTGTGCTCTGTTGTGTTATGTTGGGTTATCTTATGCTATGCTTTGTTGTATTTTGTTATGCTATGTTATGCTGTTTTATGATATGCCATGCTGTATTGTTATGCTATGTTTATATTTTATGATATCCTATGTTGTGTTATCTTATCCTATTTTGTATTATATTGTGTTATGTTATGTTGTGCTATGTTGTGTTATGTTATGCTGTGCTATGTTGTGGTATGTTGTTTTATGTTATTCTATGTTGTATTTTGTTATGTTGTGTTAAGTTATGCTATGTTGTGTTATGTTATGGTATGCTATGTAATGTCTTATGTTATGTTGTGCTATTGTTATGTTGTATTTATGTTATCCTATGCAGTGTTAAATTATGCTATGTTGTGTTATGTTATGTTGTGTTTCGTTAAGTTGTGTTATGTTATGCTATGTCATGTTATATTGTGTTATATTGTGTTATAATATGCTATGCTATGTTGTGTTATGGTATACTGTGTTGTTTTATGTTGTGTTTTGTTATGCTGTGCTATGTGTGCGCCATAACCGCCATGCAGCGAAAAGCGGCGAGACAAATGAAAATATTTAGCTCTCTCAAAGACATGAGAAAAACAGCCTCAAAGCGGGACAACCCTAAAGCATTTACCAATGACATCAAGAAAGTTCTGAAAGACAAGCCCACAAATGAGTGAAAGTGATGGTCATGAGGTGGGCGTGGTTGAAAGCCCACAATACTAACAACAGGTCAAAGCACTTGGGCGCCGAATCTGAGAATCAGTGCATAGTGATGAAAAACTGATTTGCGCACTAATAAGTGTACAATTAGACCCAAACTAACATCCTCACTGCTGGCATATTTTAAAGTACAACTTCAAAAGTACATGAAGGTTATTCAGGGGTATAGGGAACCCAGATTTAGCAGCTAAGTGGGAGTAGCCACTGCACCAGAGCTCATGGGCGTAGGAAGTGTGGGGGACGCGGGGGATGTATCCCCCCCAGATTTTGGAGGGTGGGGGACACGGGGGACGAAGGTGGGGGGGGCAAGGGGACACGATAATTTCCCCTCACATCTATAATTCAGAGGGTCATTAGCGCATAAAAGCGCTACTTATGATAGCCCTGTAACGACCATCCTCCAATCTGATGGTAACAGAATGAAGGTGAGTCGGGAGGCTCCCTGCGCCCTCTGCCCTTTTGTTTGTCCTGTTCACAGCTGTGGGGATTAAGGGTGCTCATAAGAACAAAGGGCACAAGGCGGAGAAAAGAGTTTTGGATGATTAAGGGCCTGATTCTAACTTTGGAGGACGGTGTTAAACCGTCCCAAAAGTGGCGGATATACCACCTACCGTATTACGAGTTCCATAGGATATAATGGACTCGTAATACGGTAGGTGGTATATCCGCCACTTTTGGGACGGTTTAACACCGTCCTCCAAAGTTAGAATCAGGCCCTAAGTCTGCATCACCTGCTGCCTTGAAGAGGAGCACTGCAGGATGCCTTCTAGAGGAGCTGCAAGACAATGAGGAAGATCTAAAGAGAGAACGGAGTCCCTCTCAGCCTGACACCTGCAGGCTAAAAAGGAGACTCTGTGAAACACAATATTTGTATTTGCCTAAGATCACACCAGTTGGTGAAACAGTGAAGTCGAGATTGAGCCCAGATTTTACCTTTTCACGCAACAATTTAGCTATTAGAAGGGTATATTTTTCTAACATTTATGTTTAATGTTTTGTTATCTAGGTAATGAAGCGCTTGATTACAGTGTGGCTAACAGGGAGAAGCCATATTTCATTTTGGGCCGTTATGCCTAGCGTTATTATTTATGTTGTTGTTATCGTTACATACTTCAGCATATTGAAGTATATTATCTTTTCTCTATCTTTTCTTCACTGTTCTCTGAAACAATCTACTCTATGCCTATCCCACTGCACCCTACACCACCTTTCTCCACTCTGTGCTACTCTACGCCACTGCAATCTATGCTGTGCCACTCCACTCTATACCACGCCACTGCAATCTATGCTATTCTACTCTAACCATCGTACACTACACCCCTGCACTCTGCCAGTGCACTGTTTACCACTTTACTCAAAACCAATGCACTCTATCCCACTGCACTCTATGCCAATCTACTCTGCACCACTGCTTTAAATGCCACTGTACTCTGCGCCACAGCACTCTATGCCACTGCAATCTGTCACTTTGCAATACACCACTGTACTCTGCGACCCTCTAATCTGCAATATTGCACTTTCTGCCACTGAACTCCACGCCACTCTACTCTGCACCACCGCACTCAATGCCACTGTGCTCTGTCCCACTGCACTCTTTTCTGCACCACTGCACTCTAATCTAGTCTACACCACTCCACTGTAGGGCACTTCACTCTACTTTGAAATCATCTCCTCTATGCCAGTGCAATCTACGCAACTCTTCTCTATGCTATGCCAGTCTAATGTCTCCTGCACCACGCCAATGTACCCTGCACCACTCTATGCTACTGCACTCTACATCACTATGCTCCACTCTGCAACAATCTACCCTTCACCACTATACTGTACTCTGCAGCAATCTACTCCATGCCACTGCACTCTATGCCACTCTATTCTACTCTGCACCACTGTACTCTACGCCACTCTTCTCTACTCTGCATCACTCTACATCACTGCACTCTACACCAATGCATTCTATGCCACTCTACTCAACAGCACTGCCCTTTATGACACTCTACTCTGCAACACTGCACTCTGCCACTGAACTATATTCCTCTCTACTCTGCACCACAGCACTCTACTCTGCACCGCTCAACTATATGCCACTCTACTGCACTCTACACCAGTGTACTATATGCCACTACACTCTATGCCACTCTACTCTGCATCACTGCACTCCACCACTGCACTCTACACCAGTCTACTCTACCTTGCACCACTCCACTCTACCATGCACCGCATTACTCTATGACACAGCACTCTAAACCACTGCAATCTATGCTGTGCCACTCCACTCTGCTCCCCTCTACTCTTCACCACTCTACGCTACTGCACTGTACGCTAAACCAGTGCAGGATTCACCAATGCACTCTACACCACTTTACTCAAAACCAATGCACTCTATATCACTACACTCTACACCAATCTACTTTGCACCACTGTACTCTATGCCACTTCACTCTAGACCACCCAACTCCACTCTGAGACTTCACTCTGACATTACACTCCATGATACTAGACCCTGACACTCTATTCCATTAAACTCTAACACTTTCTCCACTCTGTAACTCTCTACACAACTCCCTATACGCCACTCCATTCCACTTTACTCCACTGTATGCCACTCCACACCACTCTATGCCACTTCAATATACAATACTCTACTCCATGCCACTGCACAACCCTCTATGGCACTCCACTATACAACAATGTACTATGTTCACTGTAACATTCTACCCAACTTTCTCTATGCCACTTCACATTACTTACCTTCACTCTACTCCAGTTCACTCTTCCTTCTGCCTTTCCACTCTACGACACTCTATTACACTGTGACACTACTCCACTCTACTACTACTTTGTGGCATTGGCGCTTGATTAGAGATTCAGATCGCCTTCTCACTCATATGAAACGTGAGTCCGATTTATCTTTGCCGTTTTGGTTACAAGCACTCTGTAACCCTTTTAACTCAAGCTTAACGAAGGCTTAGGATGATCCTGATACTTGTCTACGGGATCGAAATATCGTCGGCCAAAGTACCTTGACTTGAATTTGTGATATTGTACATAAGTTGGCATAAGCATAGGTACTATGAGATAATGTCTTCTTGATTCACTATTTGAGTCATTCATGTAAAAGTCGGTGTATAAAAGCTTGTAAATCATTATTGTGGATGCTAAACTTGTAGGAAAGTAGCCTCTTTCTACCTTGGTTACCCCCACATTTGGCCTGTTTGCCAGTGTGTTTGAGTGTGTCTGCTGGGATCCTGCTAATCAGGGCGCCAGTAGTTATGCTCTCTCCCTTAAATTATGATTGTTGCATAATGGTAACACAGTATTTCACCCAAAATTGGCATACTGGTGCCCCCTTATAACTCCCTAGTATATGGTACTTAGGTACTGAAGGACTCCTGTGTGCACTGGCTGGTCTTCTGTGGGCTCTCTGAGTTGCTGAGAGCCCCCTCTGACTCCTCCTCCTGGGTAGAGTCCACCAGGGCCCTCCTGGTCCCAGGCAGTGCCATTTTCCGCTAACCGTGAGTTTTTCGTGTGCCAAGGTTTGTTGGCGGAATCCAGTGACGCAAACCAGACTGCCATCATCCATCCGGTGTGGGATATCATCTGCACCAACCAGGAACCCGCATCCATCTTCTTGGGTGCAGTACTGACTGCTGTTGTTCACCAGTGGTTCTTCTTTTGCACCTTGATTCGGGTTAGCAGGGGCTCCTGTCCTCCCTGGACTCTTCTGTGCTTCTTGGACCTAGTCCCATTCTTCCACAGGTCTTTAGGTCCAGGAATCCACCCTTTGTGTCTTGAAGTATCTTCTGGTTCTTGCATTATCTTCTTTCTCATGTTCTTGTGTGTTCTAGGAAAGTTACTGTGATTTACTCCTGCTTTCCTGGGCTCTGAGGTGGGTTCTATTACTTACCTTTGGTGTTTTCTAATACTCCCAGCGCCCCTCTACACACCACACTTGCCTAGGTGGGAAACCGACATTCGCATTCTACTTTCTTAGTATATGGTTTGGGTTTCCCCTAGGCCCATTTCTAACCTTTGTGATTTTCACTAATTGCACTTTTCTAACTGTTTTTATTGATATTGCTGCATACTAGTGTATATAATTGGTGTATTACTTACCTTCTAAGGGAGTATAGTCTCTATGGTATTTTTGGCATTTTTGTCACTAAAATAAAGTACCTTTATTTTTGTAACACTGAGTATTTTCTTTCATGTGTGTGAGTGCTGTGTGACTACAGTGGTATTGCATGAGCTTTGCATGTCTCCTAGATAAGCCTTGGCTACAGCTACCCCTAGAGAGCCTGGCTTCTAGACACTGCCTACATTTCACTAATAAGGGATAACTGGACCTGGTATAAGGTGTAAGTACCATAGGTACCCAATACAATCCAGGCCAGCCTCCTCTAAACCACTGTACTATATAGGTTACTTTTTACATTTTTATTGTGATCGGTGACATTGGGTCATCCAGATAACTTGTGTAATGCCCGAATACCAGTCTTTCTCGATTTCCCCTGTTGATGTTTTCCCACTACATTTGATCTTTTATATTTTGATTGAATAAATGTGTAAACCATTCCATTTGCATACTACTTTAATATCATTGTTTATGGGAATGGTGATGCATTTTATTCAAAGGACCCCTGTTCCTTTAACGTTAGTTTACTGCTCCATTTTAGGACACTCTACTTACTCCATGACACTACGCCACACCAGTCGATGACACATCATTCTCCTTTATGCCATTAACTTTGAGCCATGCTGAATAGTAGTCTCACTAGTGTACAGCATGGCTAAAAAACATTGGCAAAGGCAATAGACCTTGCATAGGCGAGACCTATTGGCTTTGCCAATGCTTGTTTATGAGGTATGAACTTCAAGGTGACTTGCAATATCCTTATGTACGCCAGGAGTATTTTACCTCACATAATACAATGGTCACACCTACAACTTTCCCACAAACCACTTAAAACCTTAGTGCATAGCTTCTGTCATTCCAAGCTATTAAAGTAGAGCAGAAGAAAGAAAAGCAACATTCAATTTTTTGCTTTAAACAGCTGCATTAATTATGCTCTGTGACCTGATCTACCTTTTACCTTGGCTGCTAGCTCTGGCAGAAGGCACTGTAATGTCAGAACTCTACTGTAATAACACTATCATAGTCATTTTCCGATGTCTTTTCTTTATAATCAGTGAATGTCTTTTCTTTATACGCAGTGACTTGGTGCATCACAAACAGCTGTTTCTAAAGAAATGCATGACTGCAGTTTATACAGAGATTAGAGAATCCAAGTTTTTATAGCCTGTAACTGCAAGAGCTTCTTCAGTTGAAATGCTTCTAGTTATGACTGATGTGGAGCTGAGCTGCCCAAGATCACACACAGGAGTAGAAGTGTTATTAGAACTATGGTTTCCGAGCACAGTTTACAGCTGTTGTACCTAATCGCTTTTGATATCTCCAGTGCGGTTCCAATTGACATGAGGTGAAGGGCATGGTGGGTGTGGGGCGCAAAGGGTATGTTCTTCCTTTTTACCCTCCTACCTTTATTTGCTTGGTGCATGAAGATGCAAGGTTAATCAACATGTTATTTTCACATTTGAGCTAATTACTTTGTGAATGTAATTAACAATTAAAGATACTTTCAGACTGTGAAAACATGCCTTCCTTTCTCCCTATTTCACTTCTAATATATATGATTGTGTATATTTATCGGAGCCTGCAGTTCGTAAACAACGAGCGATTTGTATAGGGTTGATTGAAAGTCCCCAAGGCTGTCCCCCCCAGAAATGTATTGTCTCCTACGCCCCTGCCAGAGCTCTTATAATCTGGGTTCCACTGACAACTGATTAGTTTTACATTTCGCCTATTTTCTCTGCACGCCTGCAAACAAAGGCCCTCATTCTGACCTTGGCGGGCGGCGGAGGCCGCCCGCCAAAGTCCCGCCGTCAGATTACCGTTCCGCGGTCGAAAGACCGCGGCAGTAATTCTGACTTTCCCGCTGGGCTGGCGGGCGGTCGCCTTCAGACCGCCCGCCAGCCCAGCGGGAAAGAGGCTTCCACGATGAAGCCGGCTCGGAATCGAGCCGGCGGAGTGGAAGCTGTGCGACGGGTGCAGTTGCACCCGTCGCGTATTTCACTGTCTGCGCAGCAGACAGTGAAATACATGTAGGGGCCCTCTTACGGGGGCCCCTGCAATGCCCATGACAGTGGCATGGGCACTGCAGGGGCCCCCAGGGGCCCCGCGACCCCCCCTACCGCCATCCGGATCCCGGCGGTCCGACCGCCGGGATCTGGATGGCGGTAGGGGGGGTCGGAATCCCCGCGGCGGTGCAGCAAGCTGCGCCGCCGCGGAGGATTCAATGGGGCGGCGGTACACTGGCGGGACCCCGCCAGTGGTGCCGGTCCGACCGCGGCTTTACCGCCGCGGTCGGAATCCCCATTGGAGCACCGCCGGCCTGTCGGCGGTGCTCCCGCGGTCCTCCGCCCTGGCGGTCAAAGACCGCCAGGGTCAGAATGACCACCAAAGACTCATAAAACTGTCTAAAGGAAAAGCAGCAGTGCATTGCTAAGAGGTGAGGGATAAGACGTGCTATGTGAGCAAAGTTCAGGGAAGCAGAGAGAGAAAAATAATTGATGAACATATCCAAAAAGAACAGAGAGTGAACCAAAAAGAGTGAATGCAAGGAAGAATAATCTGATAGAAAAATAATATGAGATAAGAAAAAATGATGTTCGAACCTGGAAAAGAAAAGCGAAAAGAAGACAGTGTGCGCACAACGTGCAACTCTCCCCCATCAAGAATCAGAGCAAGTTTGTGGGTTACCCACGCATAGCCCTTTATTTACAATCCTCACATTAAACTTTATGTCACTTATATCTGTACAAAATCCAACATGAAACAAAAGTCCTTACAAAATAATTGCTTAAGCGTTAACAACAAGAAATACAAAACCAGAAGCGGGAGGGACACATTACATTGTTAACAACCATAATCCTTGAGAACTCATTGTCATGAGGCCTACAGTGCGCATTGTGCCATGAGCCCCCTGCTTGCACCATCCCCCCGTTTCCGTCCCAGGCATCCATGCACAGGCTAGTAGAAGGCATTTGTCAAACAAAACATTGTTACCAACCTTCCCATCCCTCCATCCCGGAGGGTACTATTGATCCCAGGGCACCGCATAGCACGTCAACACTGACGGGGTACCTGATCACAGGAATAGCCCCCAAAGTTCAAAACCAGGCATCGCAGGTAGTTTAAGAAAGTCCATAACCACAGGGAGGTCGGTCCCCCCTACCGCCAGCCCCCTGACCCCACAATTAGCTCCCTGCGTAGTGGTCAGTCCAGTTAGAGTCTGAATTCTTGTTATTCACCGCTATCCTGCTGCCACGGACCCCACCAAAACAAGGGACCGGTGGGTGGATGACAATCATTTAGTCGATCTGTCCTGGGCATGTGGGAAGGGATGAAGAGATAAGGTCCAGGGGAGAGCCGGTTTAAGTGCCCCCCTGAGGCCCTCCCCAAACCTTCTAATGACACTGTCGATGCCCGTCCAATGTTCTGCTTCTCCAGTGTCGGGGAGGGGCTACTGCCCATGGTGCAACTAATAGTGCCCCTCCTCAATATGTGGGTGGCGCCAGCGCAAAAGGTGAAAACAAGAACGATAGGGAGAAAGGATGAATTGTTGAATGGAGGGCCAAAAAGAATCAATTTGTGAAAGATTGGAAACGGAGAATGAAGGGGTGAATGAAAGGATGGTCCAAAGTGTATTAAGAGAAATTGACGGAAGAGTAAAAGGATGAATGGCTCAATGTATGAGCATATTGGTCACTGAGTGGATGGAATGATGAAAGGCTAGATGGACAGATGGGTGGAATGGTGAAAGTGAACAGATGAATGAAAGGAGCGATGAACAAATACGTGGATTCATGGATGGATTGAATGTAAATGAATTGTTGGAACAATGATGATAGGGTGAGAAGAAAGGAATGAATGGATGGATGGGAGGAAAAATAGATAGATAGACGCTGTCCAAGTGAACAGAACTAATCTAGTAAGTGGGCTTACTTGCTTCACTCATTCAGGGTCATTAGAAGTTTGGTTGAAAGTGGGGTATATTTTAATTTTCTAACTATTCCCTCGTTAGGGATCCCATGCCCCCCTAACAGCCCAGGAAGTGGGATTTATGAAGCTGGATTGGCTTTGCCAGACAGGGGGGGTCTGGATAGGAATCTCTACTATATGTTGGTGAGACTAACAGAGGAAGTTGTGCGTGGGAACATGCTGACGAAAAATAGATATACAGTGCTCATGTTGGAAGGAGCTGAAGTTAGTGAAGAGTTAAGGAATCAAGAAGTGGCAGCAAATGAAGAACAAGAACGCAAGGGCAGGGTCAAAGGCTATCAGGAAGCAGGCAATCAGGGCTGCAAGCTAGGAAAAGAAGAGATGAGGAACTCTGCAAGCAAGGATATTCGGAAAATGCTGTTGGCATTGACCAAAGAGGTGAAAACTGGCTTCTCAATATCAGAGTCAAATATGAAGGACATACAAGGAGCATGTGAGGCTTTGGAGAAAAAACTAGTTAGTTTAACTCAGTGGACACAGGTACCGAAAACCACCGTGCTGGAGTTGAAGGGAACAGTAGATGCTCATAAGGAGGAAATATCTAGACTCTGCCAGAGAGAGAAAGAGGTCCAGTGGATTATATGTCTGAGATCCAAACAGCACATGGAGATCATTTCAAGAGAAGTCCTAATAGGAAGAAGACAAGGAATATCCTTGTGAACTTTCAGACACATGGAATAAAATAACAAATCTTACCTGTTGCACTAAAAGAGAAATGTCTACAGGGAAAAGATTCAACGTTCACTATTAGATCTAAGACATCTTGTGTGACACAAAATAGACAATGGGAGTTGGGGAAGAGAATGGATGAACTTAAAAGGCTAGGCACAAATGTACAATTACAATTCCCTGAAATGCTCTGTGTGATGTGGGACAACAAAAAATGCACCATTTAAGAGGCCAGAGAGAGATAGATAATGTAAAAAGTCAGATCAAGGTACACTTATGCTAAATGGCAGAAAAATTTAAAGTTTGTAGGGACAGGAGCACATCCTGAGGGGTAATCTGTAAGGACAAACAAATCATGCCCATTCAGAGACAGGGTAGAGATCCCAGGACAGGTTTTAGGGATGGAGTGCTGCTAGATCACTATGTGGGGAGCAGAGTGGGGGAGGGGGAACCTCAAATCAGAGCAAAGACAGTGCATATTGGGAAGGTGAGACAAGAACGGCGATTAAGAAGGACACAGGCAAGGATCATACAATATCAGTTTTACCTTGGAACACAAATGGGTTAAGACTGAGTCGCAAGCAGCATAAGATAATAGAATACCTGGAAGAAAGAGCAGCACACATTATACTACTTCTGAAGACTCACTTATTAAGGAAGGGATGTAATTACCTTTTAAAAATCCAGAGATGGGTTCTGAAATCTGTGTGCACAATTACGCCACTCTAAAAGATTGGGATTACTAGTTAGAGCAAACTCTGGAATATAATTAGTGAGATATAGTGGGGGATTGTAATGCTCTATTGGATAATGAGTTAGAAAACCTACAAAAGTAGGAGGGTTAATGCCCCAAAAATGCAAGTATATCTAAAATCAATAGTAAAAGATTGGGGTTTACGTGACATCTGGAGGAAGAAAGTGGGTTTGTCAAGCGATTACACATTTCAAAATAAAAATTGGGGCCACTATTCAAGAGGTGATTGGGATTAGACATATGCCAGCACAAATTGAGGATCGGGAGATGGACTGTGGAGAGAAAAATATTATTACATCAAGGAGTGTTGGATGTGTTACAAAAGGAAATAATACTTTAAACGGAATAGGGATAGAGCACCTATTAATATAGTCTGGGATTCTTTTGAAGCCTTTATAAGGGGGAACACTGGTTGTATTAGTTGCAAGAGAGAGCATCTGGGAAGGCTCTCTCAGTGGAAAAGAAAATGAAAGAGGTGGAGCAGGTACAGAAAAGTTAGATGATAGCAGATCATGAGAGTGAATCATTGCCAAAGTCGTTACCGGGCATGAAATAAGAGTTAATTAGTATATTGGAAGCCATAATTCGTAAGAAATTAGAATGTAGCACATAAGTTCACTTTGACTCTGGGGAGAATCGTGGCAAACTCCTAGCATGGAAAACGAAGCTAGACCAGACTCGGAACATCATAAAAACATAACTGAGGAAGGCTGAGGTAGGGTGCTTGGTAAAAGTGAGGGTATAGGAGGCGTGTTTTGGGGATATTACCAAGAGCTATATACAGAAGAACGAGAAGGAGATGAAGTGGAAATGAATAGAAGGTTTAACATCAACGCCCTACTGAAATTAGAATCAAGTCATGAGTCAGAGCTAAATCAATACACTGGGATAGGTGAAATATGGGAAAAATATGGGAAAAAGTGTAAAAGTGTAAAGCGTCGGCCCGAATGGTATACCAACCAAAGTGAACCCATTACTAGCTGAGGAGATTAGGCAGTTTGGTTCTAATAATTAAGTTCCATATATAAGAAAAAAATCCTGCTGCCTCCTTCTTAAGCGGAAGCCATAATAAGCATGATATTAAAACCAGATAAGAACACCAGAGAATGCTATTCGTATAGACCTATCTCGTCGTGTAATTGCGATTACAAGATCTTCACAATCATTTTAGCAAAGAGATTAAGCAAAGTAGTGGGGACCTTGATTCATAAGCATCACAAAAGCTTTCCCCCCAGGGAGATATATGTATGAATTGGCCCATAGATTAAATGGCACAATAGACTTGGCGACATCTAATATTATGCCTTGTACATTATCAACTAGGAGAGAGTTTTTGTGGGGTAATAAAATTAATTTGTGGCTCCCCAAAAACAAGAGTTCTACTTAATGGCAGACTTACTGAGAATGTGCATATAGCTATGGGAATGAGACGGGGTGTCCACTATCTCCATTGCTTTTCAGTTTATACATACAGCTATTATCAAGAAAGTTGAGAAATAAGAATAATATAATGCCGCCTTCTTGTCGAGGATGGACAAAGAAAATAGCCCTATATGCAGCCAATTTTAACCTATAAACATAAGATATGGAGAATTCCATGCCTGCCATAGCACTGGTGGTGCAGAACTTTGGAAAAATGTCAGGATACACAGTAAATAAAGCCAACAGAGAAATAATGAAGAGGAACATGAGTCTGGTTAGTGCTCTAATTAAGGAAGAGATGAGACATTTGGGTATTAGGCTACAACAAAATTAAAACAAGGGTAGCGGATTTAAACTTTAAAAACGCTATAGCCAGTACTGACTAACGTTTGAGAAAATGGCCGATCCGCCCATTGACAGTTAAAGCCAATTTGATATAATAACAATTGTATTCCTTTGAGCTTCATTAAAGATTTAAGTAAGAAATTACTTGGGGAAATCAACACCGTTATATGGGCCTCAAAAGGAGCAAGAACATCTTGGTAGAAATTGCGAAGAGATAAAGGCGGTATAATGGTACCTGATTTTCAAAGTTACTGTTAGGCATTACAGTTGAAGAATTGTGGAATGTTGAGGACCGAGCCAGTCAGAAATAGAATGTTTGATGCCAATAATATTAAAGGATGCAAAGCAAGGAGGCTCAATGTGTTTATATACATGGATTGCCAATGTTTTTAGGAAAATAACTCTAAAGATTGTTAAAGCGGCAACTAAGTAGTGGTTTAATATTAGAACAGCTTCTGATGAACTAACTCCAGTTTGGAACTCACCAGGCACCCCGGAGTGTATGAAAGACAAACGTACAGTCCCTCTGAGATAGTTGGGCAGTTAGTACGAGGGGCAAACTGCGTGCCAGGGAGGACCTGGTAACTGAAAATTTCGGGAAGATTACTGAACTATAAGTATTATCAAAAGATGCAACACAAGAGATCACATAGGGAAGCAGGCCAGCAGAATTTAACTGGAATTACAAGAAACCACCAAAAGAAGAAAAGAGGTAGCCACGTGATACTGGCTGATAATGGAAGCAGCAGATGGCAATGGTGATTTTAAGCTACCTCAAGAACTGTGGGGAAAAGGGTTGTCAACGCTGGATCTTGAAAATAAATGGCATGGGCTGGGCTGGCATGGGCTGCTGTGCAACATGGCTGAAAGTGAAGGAAGTAATGGTGCTATTAGGCGGCCATTGCTGGAAGCAAGAATATAAAAGCAATGCAATGGCAAAAAAATACAAGAAAATGGTTTGTGCAAGATTGCTTCGGATTACAAAATTGGCTGTGCTTAGAAGTACATTGCAGACCTACATTAGGGTGCTGATTTACAGTAGTGACAGATGTACCAAGAGTACCTATGCATGTGTACAAAATTATCTGAAATCCATTCACCTGTCAAGAGCTTTACATTGTTTTTCTACCTACCACGCTATTAGTTGTACTCTAGTAGTGATGCAGTTTTTAAAATGAGTTTAAATCAGCGATATTTGAGTTTGAACACACAAAGGCCCTCTGTGAAGCACAACCAAGTGGTTGATTTACCCTCTTCATGCACCAGTCATTTTATTACAGGATTAAAACACGCACTGGGAAAAACATCACAATTTAGGAACTGATCCTTAGAGAGTCACAAGCTTTTTATCAGAGAACATCAAATCATGTGAAACATGCATTCCTTGCTGAACACAGCAACGGCCTTACACCAGTTCAACTTTCCCAGAGCCGATGAGGTTCAGAGTAAGCAGCCACACAGAAGGGGTCCCGCGAGAAAGTAGGGAAGACGACCTGCAATCAGATGCACTCTTATGGAGTGCCAGAATGTGAATTAAAAACAAAACGAACACAGGGGAATAAGTACCAGTAAGCATCACTTGCATCAATCTGGCAAGGCTGTCATTTTTTAGCTGTTTTCGGATTTTATTGAAAAAAGCATTACAAGTAGGAAGAAAGGGATACGCACCTCAGAGGGGAAATAGAACAGGATCATTGGTGTGAGGAGAAATGCTAGATCACATGGCACGCCCACATCTGTGCCGGGAGCCCCAACTAATCGGTCCTGCAAGCTTTCCACAAGACTTGGGGAGCTCCTAATTCCAGCACAAACAAAAACACAACCGTCTCATTCACAAGGGCACCAAAGAGTAACTTTGGAAACTATGATACCCATAATGCCTAGTGCTTTCCCAATTCCAGCAGAAACAAAAAAAACAACAGTCTTGTTCACAGCAGCACCAAAAAGTAACTTTGGAAACTACGAGTCCCAGTATGCCTAGTGCTTGAGCAAAAAAAAAAAAAAAGCTAAACAAGTTAACTATGTTGCATTGTGCTATTTGCAATCTGGTGTATCTATGCACCCAGGTAATTGAGTGTTCTTTGTGAAGCCATGGAGGGGAAACAGATTACATTGGCGATGAGGGAAGGAGCAGGTTGGAAGCGAGGGAAGGGCTCTTTTGAAGTGGGCTGTATATTTAATCTGACCTTTCTGAAGTTTCACTGCAAAAAGCAAGGAAGGAACAGCGATGGGGACAAAGGGGACAAGGTGAATGACCAGCAACAACAAGGTGGGAGAAGAGAAGACAGCCTACAGGTGCTCTTGCATGGAGTGCTTGATGGGCAATGAAAATAAGTACCTTCAGAGTAATAGCCAGTGGAAGGACACTGAGTCGTAGCCTATGGCCAGTGACTGGAGGCTGTACTTGGGCCAAGCTCCATGCCATGCCATGGATAGGAAAGCAGAGCAGGAAGTGACAAAGTGATAATTTGCTGACCAATCAGAAGCTTGGAAATTAAAGAGATATTGGAATGAATGAATGGGAAATTTAGGTCAGTACTAGGCTGGTTCTAAACCCCTTTTAAGATTTTTTTTGTTTTACTCAAGAGGTTTTGCAAGCATAACACAAGTGCTGTGCAGGGGAAACCTAAAAAACAGAAAGGACAGTGAGGAGATTTTAAAACAAAGAAGCATTCCCTGCTTTTGGCAAGGATTACTTGTTATGTGGAATTGTATCCCATAAAACAGGTTTCAGTTTCACAAGCCAAATTAAACATAACTACAGAGCAGTAATGTGCTCTTAGCTCCTTTAATCTCACCTGACTGTAGAGGGCTGACAGTGGTGGCGGCCAAATGATTATATGAACAGGACAGGCCTTTTAACCCTTTGCCTACTAGGGAGAGCAGCCTCCCAAGGTCTCCCATGTTTTACATATTATTCTACAAGTCCCCTGCAATAAGATCCTTCACCCATCTGTGTGAGACATGGATGCTGTGAGCGTTTACATCCCTTCTATGTATAGAGCATATTGCGTCCATAGGACACATGTGGCCACACTAGATTCCAGTTTATATTGGCTATAATATAGTTGTACCTAAGATGGAGGATTGGATGGAGAGCTCCAGATAGCAGATGTAAATTGCAGAGCTCCCCCCACAGAACATTACAGGGATCTGTTGTAGTGGATCAGATAGAGGAGTTTCAAGGAAGGGGACAAAGAATGCCTTTGAAGCTTGGCAGCTTATCTCTGGACCATTGTTGTTTGTGAGAGGGTACCCCAGCAGGTTTACAGGTAATTAAGAGGGGCAGCCTTACTTGCATTTATGTTTGTGATTTGGGTTGTCCTGGAGAGGACCATGGCTGGACCAGTAGGTTTAGAAATAGCACAGAACAGCACAGCCCAACTCCCTTGTCAGATTTGGAACCAGCAACCTGTGAAGGACTCCATTAGTCTACCAGCAGAGGTTTCCTGGACCCAGCTTTGAAGGAGAAAGCTGACTGCTCATGAGGGGGATTGGTAGTGAAGAAGATACTGCTCTGAAGGATAGGGGGCAGTGAAGCAGCCCAGGCGAGACAAATCAACACAACCGCTGCCACACTGGCACCTGCACTGCACTGCTAGGAGTGACATCCAAGGGCCCACAATTGTCCATACAGCATAGACTATTTTACTGACACTTGAGAATGAGGGTGTTGCAGAGGTTGAAGGGATGAGCTCTGTTGCCCCTATTAGAAACATCTGAAGTGCTGTAGGACTCACAACTACCGACCACAGTCCAGCTGTGAAGAAACATCAAGTGCCTAAAAAAGACAAACATGAAGAACAATGCACCTACAATATGTGTTCCATGCTGCAACCTGGGGCAGCCGCATAGCTTCTTAGGTGGGGGGGGTTGTGATTGGAGATGAGTAAGACTCAATTTACAAGATCTCTAGAACCTTGAGCAGACCAATCCCAGCACAACCTTCTGCCGCAAATTACATGAGATTTCAAGCCCCAGCGCTCCCTCACATAAGACACCATCCCATCTGCCTGACCAGAGCAAGGATAGCAAAAGAAAAAACACCTGGTAAGCCATGCAATGCACACACCAACAGGAGTGGTTCTGCTTCCATTGCCAGTGACATCTTCAGGATCAGCCTTCTGAAGAAGCCTGCTTCGGAAGGACTTCATAAATTCTACAACACACTGTACCTGATAAGGGTGGGAAGACTGTGCAACAGTCCTGCTGAGATTCCTACATAGGGCAAAGAGCTGATGCACGTTACCACAAGAGACTGTGCACACACTACTCTGGGTAGGATTTTCATTGGCACCAGAACAAAAGCCCTCTGTTTGTTACATACAAAATTTTTCTGTGTGTGTCAGCATTAAGGTACTTATTTGTTAAGAGTAAAGTACTGGCTGGTCCTTGATTTATTGTCACCTTAATATTAAGAATTTAAGCACACACCACGTCATTGAGTAAGCCCTGGACTGCATGACTTCACTACACTGACAATCAAACGCTAAACCACTGCTTACACCTCAGGTTTAGGTACAGCCTGGTGTGCAGGCTCACAGTGCAGTGTACCACTACAGCTGCAATAGTACAGCTGCAGCCCCACCAAAAACAGTCTGGGATGCCTCCCTGAAAATATTTCTGCGAACACCCAGGGGCACCATAAATGTAAATGTACTAGAATTTTAAGTATGTGCTGCCATAATCCCAACTCTGCCGTCCGTGACAGATCAAGAAAATAACACAAAAGGAGAGGAATGGGCAGATTTCAAAATTGTGTTCTACTGCACACACGGCGGCTAAAACAGAGCAGAACTTGAAAAGTTCTGACTTGCGTCAATAGCTGGATGCAATGGCCACATGCCTTCTAACTAAGAGCTTAAAAACATTTTTGATAAAACTTTGCAGTGGGACATCTTCTCTACAGTGTGATCTCCTGATAGGCTCACCCAGGTTTGTTATATGAGGTGCTAAAATGCATCTTTTTTAATCCGTTACCTCCCCTTTTATCAATACCTGGGGAACAGGACAAGTGTATCTGTATAATCACTTGTCATGATAACATTGTAACAATGGCATTCTAATAACACCATCTCCAAAATATCCAGTCACCTCCTTTTTTAATGTATTGTTTGAGCAAGAGTTTAGAAAGATTTAAATGTGATTGCGATAGTGCAAAACATCTCTGAGTTGTTGAGAATTGTGTTTTGTCTAACAGTATGGTCACTTGATTCTCTGATCTCTCACGTTTTTCAACATTCATGGTATAACATGAACAATGGAAAAAGAGGCAAAACTAATGTTAACACGATTAGATATTTAGGGACAACAGTGAAATCTTTGTAGAGGTATTAATAGAAACAATGGTTCAAAATTGAATTAGACAAATAAAGGTTAAAAAGGGCAATTGGAGCTAAGGGTCGGGTGTCCTACACCTGCGAAGCCTGTGTGTGTACATAAACTTACAACCCCAGACACATGATTAGAAAAGAAGTGCTAAGATGTCACATAATTAGCAAATACTGTGCTCTACAAAAAGTGTAACATGTCATAAATTAATGGATTTTCCAAAACCTCTGTTTTAAGTAATTCTACATTGCCTTCTAAAATCTTATTTCCACAAAGTGTAAACATTTTCTTCAACTAAGTGTAAACATTGTGGAACAGTGTTTTTGGCAGAAGACAAATCTATGGATACGTGGACAAAACACAGGGCCCAAAACTCAAGGATGAGTGAACCTTGCTTAATATCAAAATGTCCTTTCAGAAACGTTCCACTCAAGAAGCCTTAAGTCTTAGGTTACCGGCTTTTTAGTGGATACTCTTATCTAACCGCTGATTCATCATCTTGTGAATACCTCCCCAGGCCTTAGACTGGATCAGAAACCTTTTCAGCAGTACCTCTGCACGCTGGTAGGTGGAATAGTGCGGTTCTGCGCCAATGTTATTCTGCTTTGGAAGTAATGTGCAGAGCTGCATATAATCACCACCTATCCGCTCTGACATCAATTGCTTTCTAGGCATTCAGTGCCCTAAGGTACATGGACCATCAGCAAATTGCTATGATCAGTGTACAGACATCTAGAATCAGACCTTGTTTGCTTACAAGAGTCCAGTTCATAGAGCATTTAGGAGGAAGGGTCACTGAGCATCCTGTGGTTAGATAGAGTGGCTACTTATGACCATAGATTCCTCATCTTGTGAGTGGATATCAAAGCAGGATCTTCCATGATGGTGGGTCGGTGAACTGGCTCAGAACAAAACATTTTGTAGGGCTGAGTGGGCAAAATGCCCCTTTTGACATACCTGACTGTCCAGCTAATAGTGCTTCATAAACGTGCTGAAGCTCAAATGGCTGCCTGACAGACGTCCAGGACAGGTACTTGACTTGCAAGCACAGTGGTAGCAACTTTTGCCTTTGTGGAGTGAGCCCCCAAACCTTCTGGAAGCTGCTTCCTACCCAGTGCATAGCCAATTTTGATGTAGAGACCAATCCATTAGAAGATGGTAATTTTTTGCCCCGTATTACCCTGCTTTGTCTACAAAAACCTACAAAGAGATGATCGGTTTTCCATGGTATGGTCGATGTAGAAACTCAGTGCTCTTTCTGCGTCCAAATAAATCTGATTTAGGGAAACATCTACCTCTCCCTCTGCACTTCCATCAAGCCCTGAGGTGTCCATGTGACTCCATGACCGGTACCGATGGTGTCAGATTGTTGGGAACGACTCCGTCAATGATGCCGTTATAACCCCAGTTGGAGCTATTGTTTTTCCAGGCACTTTAGGTGGATTTAATCTTTTAAAAAACCTAACTTTGCTTGTGTACATTGGATTTTCCTAATTTTAACAGTATTTTATTCAGATACATATTCTGTATCTTTTTGTAACCTGTATGGTGTCTTTTTTTTTACATCTTCACTGTGTTATGGTATAGGTTCTGCACAAATACTTTTAAATTGCCTTCTAATTTAAGCCTGACTGCTCAGTGCCAAGCTACCGGAGGTTGGGCACAGGATAATTTGGACTGTGTTGTGACTTACCCTGACTAGGATTGTGGTCCCTACTTGGACAAGAGTGTATACCTCTGCCAACTAGAGACCCCGTTTCTAACACTTCTGCACACACACATACACACTCACGCAGCCTCTAATGTATTGTACCCTTGCACAGGCATCCATTCATCCTAGCATGCTCACATGCAGAACTTGCTTACAGGCCCACATATATCCCCTTGCACACTTGTAAACATCCACGCTATTTCCTGACGTACTGTACTTTCCCAGAGCGCACATGCAACCGCATGCACTATTTCCTGTGATGCACTGTATCTTCCCAGTGCTACACACAAACTAATGAAGGCCAAGAGTGAGTTAAGGAGATTGCAGTGGAACTTTACCGGAGTGGGCCAGGTGTCATTTAGCGACTCAGGTAAAAAGGTCTATTCACTCTACTGATCACTAAAAAAAAAAACACTGTATCCTGCCACTGCCACACTCATGCTACTTAACTCCTGGTGAAGGCAGTGGCTTTCCATCACTTGATAGTAGTGTTTTGGGCACCCCTTTCCAGCTATGTACACCGCAGTTCATACGACAGACCTAGGTAATAGCACAAAAGCATAATCCATGTTCACTCATGACCAAAAATCATTATAAAGCATACAGATATCACTCCAGCTAGGGCATTCAGGACAAGGGCACATGTCTATAACCATGCAAGGCATTTTCCCTCCCATCTAATGTTTTAAGCTGCACTCACTTTCAGGTGTGCTGTGAGGGTTTTATTAGCGAGTAGTGGATCTTGTAATTCAGGAACGAAGTACGGTGGGTGAGCTCTTTGAAGTTTTCCCTACTTGGATCTAGGGTGATGGTAAAGTTCAGAACTGAAACATCGGGTGCATTCCCCCCACCTCCCTCTGAATCATTTCTCTGCCTTACCCCCTGCCCCTCTCCCCATTAATAGCTCCAATAAATTGTCACTTGCAGTCTTTTGTGTGGTCGGCAACATAGGTATATATCCCATCTCTTTACCACAACTCACTAGTCTCAGCTCTGTTTCAGGATGACACAGAGCTATTTGTTAGTGTTGATGTTAATAGAGAAAGCAAGAAAGCAACAGGTGTATTGTTTGCCTCATTTAAATTTTGTAGCTAAAATCAGTAAGTATTGGTGTTATGTTGTATCCGAAGTGAAGAAGAAAAGCCGCAGACAAACGGTTCCTGAAAGCGGAGTTTATTTCCTTATGTCAACACCAACGTCCTCAGCAGCCATCCACCGGAGGATCGACATCTCAACTGACACCGATGGAATGCTGCTGAGGTCAGCAGAATACATAGAAGTCAACCTTCCATAAAGGTGCACTGCCACTTAAAATAATACTAATAATTAAACATAACACATCTTTCCCCTTAACAAAACAACAAAACAGATGACATAGATATAACGACAATCCCCCCAACTTGGAACAAAATCTATAAATCTACATTACATTGATCGAACATGAACTCAAGATGTTTCCCACAAGCCGCATGAACATCCCTTAACACAAAACATATTGACCTAGATATTTAGGTTAACCAATAATCCTTTTGGGTCTATTACCCTCCGCCTCCCGAAACATCCAGCATCACTTGGTTCACTTGCACATTCCAATCACAGATTTCCACTGTTGCGTCCATGTTGCGCTGTGCTTCCCTGGACATTTTCACCTGAACCCACCTCCTGATCATTTGCACCTTGCATACTCCAATTTCTATATTCATGTTGCGTCCCACTCCTCTGCATCTTTTCACCTGATCCCACCTCCTGAGCATAACCAACACCCCCACCAAAACTAAAATCACCTCCGACACGCACACCTGAATGTTGAATGTCAGGCAAAACTCCTTGCCCATCACAAACCTTCACCACACTCCTCTTGTTACACCACTTACCATTTTCCACCATGACAGAATGCCTTGATACCCTGATGACCTTAGTGGTAGGATAAAAATTCGACTCCCCACTTTTTTTGCCATGAGGTCTCTTCACTCTAACTTTATCTCCAACACAAAATTGTATATCACACACACTTTTGAGCTTATCATATCTCAATTTACTTTTAACTTGCAATTTCTCCACTCTATCCTTCACCTGTTTAATACCAGGAGTGGCATCCCCTGTCATGGTTTGTTGTACAACCCAATCAGGAGACAGTTCATTACAAGAGTGTCTACCCTTTAATAATACAAAAGGAGTTACCCCTGTAGAAGAATGTGGTGTATTGTGATAACACCAAATCCTTTCTGCAACCACATCCTGCACACTCTTCCCAGCACGAATGGCCAATTGTATAGTTTCCTTAAATATTCTGTTTACTCTCTCAACCAGACCCTTACCCTGGGGACTATATAAAGCAGTAGTAAGATGCTTAATATTAAGACCCTTCAAAAATTCAATCATTTGGTGTGATACAAACTGTACACCGTTATCCGTAACCAAACACTTAGGAATTCCCTCCCAATGAAAAATTTCTTTCAAGAATCCAATGACACTGGTAGTATTAGGTTCTCTCAAAAATGTGTACGAAATCCATTTGGAATGATAATCTACGGCAACTAACATGTACCTCTTGCCTCCATTCATACCCTCTATTGGACCAATAAAATCCAAACCAAGCTTTTGCCAGGGTTTATCAGGAAAAGGTACAGGACATAACAGCACCTCCCTTGTATGCAAACTCTTATCTGCCCCCCTACAGTCACAGCAATTCCTAACTGCTACCTCCACTTCCGAGTCCATACCCGGCCACCAATAGTATATTCGCAACCGTTTCCTTGTGCCGGTAATTCCCACATGTTCCTCATGAGCCAATTGAACTAATTTATACCTTAATTCGCTAGGAGATACTAGACGCCCCCCCCCTCAAAACAAAACCATCTTCCACATTCAACTCATCTTTGACTTTGTCAAAAGGTCTCATCGCTTCAGGAACGCGATTTCCTCCAGGCCAACCCTCACAAATATACTGTTTAATTAGTAAAAGAGAATTATCCTTGTCCACAGCCTCCTTCCAAGCTTGTCTAGAAATAACCTCTCCCGAAACAAACATACCATCAATCATACCAACTACGACATCTTCATCTTCAGTTGGCTTATTCTCAATTGGAACACTAACAGGACACCTTGAAAGAAAATCTGCCCTGCTGTTATTTCCCCCTGAAATATGTTTCATTTTCATGTTGAATTCATATAACTTAGGTAATAACCTGGTCAATCTAGGACTCGTTTTATTAAAAACTTTATCATTCCACAAATAAACCAAAGGCTTTTGATCCGTGACTACAGTAAATTCTCTCCCCCACACATATGTTGAAAAATGGTTAGCACCCCAAACACAAGCCAACGCCTCCCTCTCAATGGTGCTGTAATTCATCTCAGCCTTAGAGAGACGCCTGGACACAAACGCGATGGTATGCTCCTCACCCTCCACCATTTGACTCAAAACAGCTCCCAGGCCAATTCCGCTCGCATCCACAGTAATAATAGAAGGTACACCCTCACTGAAAGGTTGAAGGGCAGGAGCCTTCATTATAAGATCTTTGAGAATTGAAAACGCTTGCATTTGCTCTTCTTGCCACTGAAATTTCTCTCCTTTCCTCAACATTTTCCTCAAAGGTTCAGTCTGATAAGCAAAGTTCTGCACAAACCGTGAGTAATATTCACAGAGACCCAGAAATGATTTCAATTGGTCTTTATCTTTAGGGGACGGAGAATTTTCAATTGCATCTAACAAATCCTTCTTGGGTAAAATTCCTTGAGCCGAAATCCTCTGTCCTAAATAATCGACCGAATCAACCATAAATTTACACTTCTCTTTTCTTACCGTGATCCCATGAGTCTCCAAAATTCCAATAACCATGTCAAGTTTGTGTATATGTTCCTGAACTGTCTCTGAACCTATCAAAATATCATCCTGGTACGCCAACACACCATGCTCCTCACCAAACAGTTGATACATGAGTTTCTGAAATACAGATGCTGCAGACGCTAAACCAAATGGCATTCGCAGAAACCGATAAACGCCAAACGGTGTAATAAATGTCGTGAGACTACGAGATTCTTTACTCAGCTCAACCTGATGATAGGCGGACTTGAGGTCAATCGAGGAAAATACTCTCATTCCCCCCAGTTGCGCCAACAAATCCTGAATTTTAGGCAACGGGAAACAATCTACCAAAATGTTCTTGTTCAGAGACCTCAAGTCCACACATAATCTCATGTCTCCTGATTTCTTAACCGCCACTACAATCGAAGACACCCATTGAGATGAATCAGCTGGCTCAACAACCCCTTCTGTGCATAATTCACACAGGTGATCTTTCAACTTCCCTCTAATACTCAAAGGTACATTCCGCACTTTATGCACCACAGGTACAGCACCAGGTTTAAGAACAATTTTATGTTCATACCCCTTTACTAAACCAAGTCTGTCTCCGAAAATAATTGAATGTTTATCAAGAACATCTTGAAGAGAATCTAACTTCAAGTCAGTTTTCTCAACCAAAGTGATTGGTTGGTCTGTACCTGGTCTGAGAACCATTCCAAACTGCCCTTGGTCTCTCCACCCCAAAATGTTGTACCCTCTCTTTGCCACGTTAACTTTAGTTTTAATGGTTTTATGTTGGTAACAAACCTTCTCAACAAAATACCCCATCATATCTATTTCTTGACCATCAAATGCTACAATTTTTATATCAGGCGGTAGTAAGGTGAGATCACTCCAATTCAAATGGTAATTCACATCCGAAACGATGGTTATGGGTGAACCGGAATCTACCGTAACATCTAACATTGCATCACCTATTTTGATTTCACACACAGGATCTTTCGAAGGCTTGCAACTAGTGTTACGGTCATGCATAGTATCAACAATCAAAACACACCTTTTCATAAGGTCAACTTCATTATCCTCTGTCTGCCATGAGGAGTGTTGCTGCTCAACCATCATGACTTTTTGCGATTGTTTACAGACTCGTGCAAAATGGCCTGTTTTCTTGCACTTCATACATACTTTCCCTAATGCAGGACAATTAACTGCATTGGCTACAAGTGACTTAGAGCCACACCTATAACAAAGTAAACCCGTAGTATTACTTTTCTTAGACTCCGTTGTAGTAGACACAATTGTTTTGGATTTTGGGAAAACCATGTTCACATTTTCTACTACGTTCATTTTTGTTTAACACAGTTCTTTAGAAGCTAATACAGAATGCTCAATACCTCTGGCTATTTCTAATGTTTCATTCAGAGAAGGGTTCCTACAACATACATTTTTTTCTTGAATTCTAATATCAAAACAGTTCACTACTAATTGATCCCGAAGGTATTGATCTAAGGGGCCTATAAATTCACAAGTGGAAGCCAATACCCTGAGCTCAGCTATAAAATTGTCAACCGACTCATTTTGAAGTTGCTTCCGAGTAAAACATTTGTGTCTCTCAACAATGATGCTAAGATCGTCTTTAAAATGATTTTCTAGCCTATTGACAGCTTCCGTGAAAACATCCCACTGATCAGTGGACAAAGGTATAACTTGGGGTAGGTGGTCAAAATTTATTTGTCCTTCTGTTCCCAGGCAATTGTACAAAATCGCTTTCTTCCGAATAGCAGAAAAATTTGATCCATCAATCGCTACCAAATACCTTTCAAAAGATTTAAACCAGTGGTGCCATTTCAGTGTGGGAATGCCAGGTTCAGGTAAAAATGCCACCGGCAAATTTGCTGTTTGCATGGTAAAATTAACGAACTGTGAGCGTTACCGTGAAATTAACTTGCACCACAACCATTGACTCACAAAACAACAGTTCAACTAACAGTGTACAAATTACTGAAAATTTGCAGAGAAACCCCAACTGCAATCCTTAAGATGCTTGAAATAAACTGTGCGAATCACTGAAGACTTGCAGGAACACTCCAACTGCATACGAAACACTCCAACTGCATACGATCCTATTATCTTCCATAAGATGCTTGAATTAAAGTGTGCGAATCACTGAAAACTCGCAGTAACACTCCAACTGTCACTGAAGAATTATCCAGCCGCAAAGTTCAATGACTCATCAGACTATAGGAAAGTGTATAAAGGTTCTTGAAAATTAAGCAGAATGCGAGATGCAAAACTTCTAAACGCGAAGCTTGCACAGAGAAACATTCACGACTCTTTGAATCTCTTTCGAAGCCTATCGGGACAGTAACTATGGCAACTGTGCTGCGAAGAAACCGGGCCCAGGTCCAGAATGCACGGAGTGAGGAAGTATAGCAACAGTTACTATGGTAGCTATGTCACGCAGGAATAAAGCGCACGGGCTCAGATTGAAAAATGCAGGTAGAAATTTCTTAACTGTGTCACTAGCAAAATATACGCGTTGCCATAAATCAAGTCACTAGCGAGACATACGCGTTGCCATACATTAAGATATGAGCCTTTACATAAACAGCGCTGGAAGAAGTCGATCGATAGAACCATAACATTCTTTAAGCAAAGTCTTAAGCACGAGTCTCCACCGAATTCACAATGCACAGATGGAAACGTCCTCTGAATAAACTTGCTTTTCACTTCCGAACGTAAACATTATTACCTTACAGGAACCAGAAAAAGAAACAGCTGCGAGGACAGCTGAAAACACTTGTACATGCGTAGGTTCCGTTGTTCTGTTGGTGTTGATTCAACTCCTCCTCGTCGCCAAATTATGTTGTATCCGAAGTGAAGAAGAAAAGCCGCAGACAAACGGTTCCTGAAAGCGGAGTTTATTTCCTTATGTCAACACCAACGTCCTCAGCAGCCATCCACCGGAGGATCGACATCTCAACTGACACCGATGGAATGCTGCTGAGGTCACCAGAATACATAGAAGGCAACCTTCCATAAAGGTGCACTGCCACTTAAAATAATACTAATAATTAAACATAACATGTTACCATAAGCCCTGAACTGATTCATGGCAAGAAATGCAATCCGAAGTGGACTGGTTCAATGCAGGCACTGCCGGCGTGCCAAGTCTAAATACCAAAGGTCTATGCCAGAAATGGCAGGGGTGTCCCACAGTGCACAGGACCGCCCTAGCTGTTCAGATATCTAGTTTTTTTATCTCTCTCTCTCCCTATCCTCGCTCTCTCTCCTCGGGTCAAGCAAGTGTTCATCCACGCACCACATGGGAACCCCCAATCACCCACTCCATTAAGGAACTGCCTACCTTATTCAGAGTTTGGTGAATGGGATACGGTTGTGTAAAAGACCACACAATACTTAGAAAAGTACACAACTTTAATATCTGAAGCCTCTGCAGTATACACGTCCGCTCCTGTCTGGTGTCAGCTGTTGTCTGCTCATGTTCTACATTCCATATAGAACATGCAGGGTACGCAGCAACAGCAGAACACCTACGATGGAGCTTAAAACACAACAGATCCTCACAGTGTAACAGATGTCCCGTCTGCCACATTGCGAGTGCCATTACGCCATAATGTGCTAGTAATACAATGGCTGGGATATCTGTCACGTTTGAGATGGAGTATTGTGGTAAAAAATATCTCGAAATAAGGTCTTAAACTGAGGATACGTTTTTAAGAGACAACCCCCATTTACTTTACCATTTAATAATTTAAAAAGTGCATCATTATTTTATTTTTCGTGAGTCTTAATCTAAGTCTTTCCCATTGTTGTGTTTAGCCCTGCCCTTCTATACATTGTAAATCTGTGACTGTCTGTGCACAGGAATTACAAAATGTGGTCTACTACCAATGTCTGATAAGATTTTCTTTCAAATAGGAATAGCAGAGAGACTGCTGCATGACACTGTAGCATTTATGGAGAGCTTAATACCCCTGTGTGGAGCACCACCGTACATTTTCACATGGATAGCATCCTACTCCGGGTGTCTGTGCATGGTTAGCAGAGTGTTGTGTTTGTCATCCAATTCGGAAAGCATTTTGGTGTCTTATGTGAGTGACACAAGAGTTGCTCTTATCTTGCCTAGGAGCACTTAGTAGAGTGACAGAGGAGGAGGTGTGAGAAAAATGTGTGCAAATTGTAATCTTAATTAAGACTAAAATATATAGACAGCTACACAGAATCAACCTACACACAGTGGCAGAGTGCACTGCCCAAAGATTTGAGCAAACACAGAAGGTGCAATAATCCTTACAGCAACACATGCATGGCAGAATGTTTTGTCAAATGAGTAAATGATACCAAATGGACAGGAATGGAAATTGGTGATATGAGAAATTGCCATGCACCTTTTTTAAAAGCAGGAATGCTGCCTACTGCTGTAGAAACACATCTTATGAACAAGTGAAAGAGCAAACAAGGTTGACCTATCTGAGCAGAAACTGTACAGTATTCATTAGATCCAGAATACATCTACTGCTGCTAAAGTAAACAAGATCACTCCTTAGAGCAGATGCTCATGCCCCAAGCCCCCCTCATGGCCCCAAAGGTCTTTGTCAGGGCATTGTCAGACTATAGCCAGACTGGTAAGGGTGAAAGGTGAAGCCCTTGATAGGTTGATGCCCTGACAACATAAGAGTTTATCACCCTACCAGTGCTACCCTACAGTCTTCACCTCTGAATGTAAACCCAATACTTTTCTTATATTCTAGACATGGTTGCTCTTTCTAATTTACATGAGGCATCCTCTTGCCCCTCCGCAATTCCTCCCAGGCAACTTCCACTTTCATTAAAAGTAGCGAATGACATTTCAGTTTAAAACGGACAATATGGTTAAAAAAATGTAAGCTACTTTGTTTCAGTTAGGACAACAGCATGGCACAGATTTGGAGGTTTTCATTTTGTTCAGTCAGCCTAGCTCTAATGTATCGGCAGCTTCATGTGTCCTCTGTGATTTGCTGCCCAGGGCAGACACGCAGGTTTTTCATTCTTAAGACTGGACCTGATATCCATAAATGTTTAACTAAATGGGCATCTCATCTGCCCAGTCATCATGCTCAGTCGATCACACCCATGTCTTCCGAATCTCTTGTGTCCTAAAAGATGATTACCCTTGCCTTGATCACGTCTAGCATACAGCTCTTCTGAGCACTGACTTTGTCATCTTATGTACCCCTTTCAGAGAAGCCTTCCTTTTGCGCTGTCAATATTATTACAACTGTGTAGCTCATTCATACACATTTGCATATAATCACACATGCAACTAGCACACATGACCATTGCTCTGTTTAATCTGCTGGAGTTTGATGACCAAATGTTCTGAACACCTTTTTCACCCACTGACAGGCAGCAGCTCAGCCAGCTTGTTGTGGGCCCTAGTACAAGGAAGGACATGGAGGCCCTGACCGCTGTTTGAACTGTAAATGACAGAAGTATTAGGGTTCAGTGGACCCCTCTGAGCCACGATGCCACTGTACCTACTTTAACAATGGAAGCTACTCCCCTGCTGACAGGCACTGTGAGAAACTGGTGTTGCCTTCAGCCACAACTACCAAAGTGCACAATTATAAACACCTAGAGGTGGCTTCAATTCAAAGTAGTCACAAAAAAGAGTAAAATGCTGCATGAAAACACATACAGAAACACAACATGCTGGAAATAGCAAACACTCTTATGGAGAAACAAGATTAAGTAAAACATGTGAAATAGAAACAGGAACTAAATCGCTGGCATAGTTTACCTCATTGTTCACCAGAGATGTCTGGTTTGCTAAAGAAATCTTGGGGAAGGTCAGAAAGCTGACATAGGAATGCATTCTGCCTGTTGCTTGCCATTGACTTTGTGGTTTGTAACTTACATTTTCTTGCTTTCCATTTGCTGACTTTATTTATTTTAGGCTGTCCAGTTTGAGTTTGTACCTTCCCTTGCCCAAACCTTATTTACAGTATCCTTCCGAGTGCTCCCTTTCTGTAAACAGGCCTGTAAATCTTATTCGCATCTCATCACATTTGCTGCGCATTCAAAGACGGAGATCAAAGGCACTGTCTTCTGAGGGCACTTGTTTACTTTACTTTCTCTGACTTCAAAGTGAGAGTATTTATGTGGTAAGCTTGTTGGATACTAGGGGTAGGACAAGACAACATTTAAAAGAACTGTGTATGTATTTCATAATATATCAGAAGTAGGAGCACATATGAAGCACATCTTTTGTTAATTCTGAAGTGTTTTGGGATCAAATACTTTAACATGATCAAAACACATCATTACACTAGGTGATGCAATTTCCACACATTTTTGTATGTGCACCATATCGTTTTTTTTAGTAAAACTGTATGCCTGTTCAACTGTAATGGGAATTTCATTTGAGAATCTGTTGTCTGTCATGGCAGTGTGCCTCAACACCATGAATACTCTGCTCTACATCACTCTATTCTGCACTAATCAACACCTCTGCACCACTCCATGCCTCTACACTATGTAGCTCTCCACTCTACGCCACTGCACTCTATGACACGTCAATCTACGCCTCTCTACTCTACTCTGTACAACTCTACTCTATGACAATGCACTCTTCGCCAATGTACTGTACACCACTGCACTCTTTTCCACTGCACTCTACACCACTCCAGTCTAGGCCACACCAATCTACTCTGCACAACTTCACTCTCTGCCACTGTACTCTTCTCCACTGTACTCTAAGCCACTCTGCAACACTACACTCTGGGCCACCACACTCAATGCCAATGCACTCTACGCCAATGCACTTTACTCTGTAACACTCAACTCTTTGCCCCTGCACTCTACTGCAATCCACTGTACGTCGCTCTTACCCAGTCTGCACCACTGCACTCTACACCACTTTGCCATTACACTCAATGCCACTTTTTGAACTGCACTGTACCCTGCACCACTCCACTCTATGCCAGTTCACCCTACTCTGAAACAAACTACCCTATGTCACTGCACTTTATGCCACTCTGTGCACTTTACTGTATGCCACGCCACTCTACTCCTAACCACTGCACTTTACGCAAGTGAACTCTACACAGCAGCACTCTAGGAAACTGCCCACCTACTCTACCTCTCTGTACTCTATGCCATTGCTCTCAATGCCACTCTACTCCACTCTACACCACTGCACTCTGAAACTCTGCTCTGCAGCACTGCACTCTTGGTCACTGAACTCTATGCTACTCTACCCTGCACTACTCCACTCTATGCTACTCCACTTTGTGCCACTGCAGTCTATGTCACTGAACTCTACAGCACTATGCTTTACTCTGCATCACTCTTTTTTTTTAAGATCTCTTTTATTGCTTTATAATTGCATGAAAACGCATACAGAACAAAATAACTTCCCATCTTTTTGTGACCCCCCTCCCCTTCCCTCTTCCCTTTCGCACTTTCCATCGATTATACAGAGGTGTTTGTTCGGTTCACAAATGAGTTACTTATTTGGTCTCTTGTGCAATCTTCAACAGGAATATCTTAGTCAGCTATACATGATCTGGTTCTGATAAATTTGCCTCTGCATCAGAGTTAGAAGTGTCGGGTGTTCTAAAATTGTCCAGTATTGTGTTCCAATGCTGAGCATTGTCTCTGGTTCCTAGGCCCCTGAGTGTTTCCCTTAGTAGTACTGTCCCTTCAATTTACGCCCACCTAATTAATGCATTTCTCCAACGATTTATCTGTGGGCCCTTCAGATCTTTCCAGTGTGAAGTTATTTCTCTCCTTGCTAGTATCATGGCCTGGTCTATGAATCAGTTTGTGATTTTATGCTTGCTAGGGCGAGGGAAATCTCCCAAAACCGCCACCATGGCTGATCGTTATAATGTTCTGCCAGTGCAAGTGGAGAGTGCCTCAAATATCCCCGTCCAGTATTCCCCGATTAGTGGGCAACTGCAGAGCATGTGCAGCAGCTCTGCTGCTAGTTCTGCTCATCGAGGGCAGCTGGCATTTCCTACACCATAAATCTTTGATATCATATAGGGGGTTAGGTAAGCCCTGTGAAAGACATATATGTTTATTAATTTCAACCTGGCGTTTCTGGAAACTGTATATATGTGTGAGGTTATTCTGGTCCACTGTGTGTCATCTATTGTAATATCTAGTTCCCCCTGCCATTTGGACTTAAGTTTATTTAAGGGAAGATATATGCTGGTTAGTAGAGATGTATATATCCCTGATATCAACCTCCCTTGGTCTCCCATGGTGCATATTTGGTCACAGGTAGTATGTCTGGGGGGTTCTTCTAGTCCTGTGCCCCATTGTCTACGAAGAGTTCTGGCAATTGCGTTAAAGGTTAGGAACAGCCCTGGTGGTAGCTGGAACCTTTCCTGCAGTTCTGCATAAGAGCCCAGTTTCCCATTATTATATAGAGCCCCTATGGTGTCGATCTGAAGTGCCATGAATTGGGTGATACCCCTTATCACGTGATTTCCTGCGACGGTTCCTATACAGATCAGGGGGGCCTCTGGCGAGTACGTTGTTCTGGTGTGTGTTCGTTTTAGGTATTGTTCCCACCATTCTATCGGAATCGGTTTATTCTGTTTCTTGGGGTTTAGTAAAATGCCCAGAATTCTATCACAGGAGCAGTGGAGAGGGGCTCTCAGTGCTTCCCCCACTGGGAGTGCTCTGATGAATCGTGCCAGCCATTGGAGTTGGCTCGCCCAATAGTATAATTCAAAGTCAGGAACCGCCAAACCACCCTCTGCTGTTGTTCTCTGGAGGGTGCGCAATGCTATCCTTTGTCTGTTGGTTCCCCATATAAATCCTGTAATCAAGGACGAAATTGTTTTAAATACCACCCTCGGTATAATGAGTGGGATGGTTGCGAAGTAATATAACACTCTAGGTAATACTATCATCTTAATCAGTGCAACTCTCCCAGTGACCGCTAGTGGAAGTGTCTGCCAGAATACCATGCTGTTTTTGATACTCCTAATCGTGCTCTGAATGTTCCCTTCTAGTAGCTCTTCAGCGGAGTGATAGATATTAACCCCTAAGTATTTGAATGTGGATGGGGACCACGGGAGACCCCGATTGTCCATTGGTTCTTCGATACCCCTAGTAGCTGGAAAAATGGACGACTTCCCCCAGTTTATCCAGAGCCCAGATGCAGCCCCAAAGTTGTCTAACATTGTCACTGCTCCTGGTAGATCGGCCTCTGCGTTCCGGAGGAAGAGTAACATGTCATCCGCGTAAAGAGCAATATGATGTGTCCAGGCATTGATTGTAATGCCTTCGTAGAGCCTCTGTGACCTAGCTGATTGGGCGAGAGGCTCAACTGGCAACGCAAAAAACAAAGGTGATAGCGGACAGCCCTGTCTTTTACCCCTAGCTATGACAAAGGAAGGGGATATTGTACGGCCAGTGCGTACTCTCGCTGTGGGGTTTGTATAGAGAAGCCTTGTCCATTTGACAAACCCTTCTCCTAGTCCTAGCTGCAGCGTCACTCATTCTAGGTAGTCCCATCGTAGGCTATCAAAAGCCTTCTCGACATCTATCGAGATGATTACTGCTCTAGTTGCGTCAGAGGGCAGACCATGAAAGAGTGAAATCAATCGACGGATATTTTGGGCAGTGCTTCGCTGTGGGATGAATCCCGAATGGTCCTGATGGATTAATGAGGACATGTATGGTAAAAGTCTGTTAGCTAGTACCCTGCTTAGTATTTTATAATCTAAGTTCAACATTGATAGTGGGCGATATGATCGAACTTCTGTGGGGGATTTGGTGGGTTTCAGAAGGGGAATCATTATGGCTTCTGCAATGGAAGGAGGCAAGCTGTTGTTATTCCATGCCTCTGCATATAATATGCTGAGCTGGGAGGTTAATGAATCCTGATACGTAAGATAGAACTCCAAGGGGAGACCATCTGCTCCTGGTACCTTGCCCCTTGCCATACTCTGGATTGCAGTCTTTATTTCTGTAAGCGATATGGGAGTCACCAGGGCTATTCTATCTTCCCCTTTCAATGCCGGGAGGTTGAGGCTCCCCAGATCTTGTAATTGAGCGTCACTGATTACTTCAGTGGGAGGGGCATATAGCTCTGAGTAATATTTAAGAAAGGTGGCATTGATCTCCTTCTGTCCATATACTTTAATACCCGGGGTGGTCTCTAACTCCACCACCATGGTTTGATGTTGGGGTGGTTTGGCCAGCCAGGCCAGTAGGGCACCTGCTCTGTCGCCCTCTGTATGTTGCTTCTGCAAGAATTGCTTGTAATCGAAACAAGACAATCTAGTGTTAGTTTCTGTTATTCTAGCCCTTGTCTCTTCTAGTTGTGTTGAAAGGTCGGGTTGTGTTGGGTGCTTACGTTCAAGATCCCTAAGTGAGTTCTCGAGATCGCCTAGTTCTATCTCTAACACCTTCCGTACTCCCACAGTTGTGCTAATACAATATTCCCTTATCACTGTTTTAAAGGATTTCCATTCGACAGATCTAGACGAAGCAGTTCCAGCATTGTTCTCGAAGAATTCCGTGATCTGCGTGCCCAGTTGAGCTCTGAAAGCCTCATCTTCAAGTGACTCTGCTCTCAGATGCCAAGTGGGAATCAAAGGTCTCTCGCCGCACCAGGCCAAAGAAATCAATAAGGGATTATGATCTGAGATGGTGCGGCCAAGATACTCGGCCTTCGCCACCACAGATTGCACCTCTGGAGACGCCAAAAAGGTGTCCAGTCCTACATGCAGGTCATGAACTGCTGAATAGAAAGAGTACTCTCTATTGGGGGAATTAAGTTTGCGCCAACAATCCATTAGTTGGCAGTGTTTTTGCCACTGCTGGAAGTGCAGTGCTGTTTTATGGGTTACGGATTGTGACAATGGTGGGTGTGATCTATCCATTGCGGTATCCATTACACAATTAAAGTCTCCTCCTATTAAGGTAGTGCTAGTGAGAAGTGTGCTCATGACCAGTGATAGTCTGTCTAGGAATCTTCCCTGTTCGTGATTTGGGGCGTATAGTCCCGCAAGAGTTACCTCTCTCCCGTCCAATCTACCAGAAATCACTACGTATCTCCCCTCAGTGTCGATCAAGGTATGAAGAACCTGTAATGGGACGCCTGGTCTGATCCGTATCAGCACTCCCCTCGCAAACTCTGAGTGGGTAGTGGCGAATATTTGTCCCCTCCAGCGCTTTTTCAAGGCCTTGATCTCCTGTTCCAACAAGTGAGTTTCTTGTAAGATAGCTATGTGCACTCCCCTTCATTTAAGAAAACTGTGAACCTTGTACCTCTTGGACATGTTATTTAGGCCCCTGACATTCCATGTGATTATCTTGTATTCTGTGGTCATAATTTAAGGAGGAATGTAGTGGCAGCCTACTAACACCGCTCTATTACTACCACTGGACAAACCTATTGAGTTTCGTAATCTAAGGTGTGAACCGTTTGGGCTGCGAGATAGATGTGTCTGATAACCCCTGAAAACAACACAACCAAAATCAAACCCCCTTTGTAACTCCCTCTCCCCAGGACCGGTACCTACAACTCTCCCCGTCCAAACCATTACAACTACTGTAATTTTAATTATCAACCTATTGGAGGGAGGCGTGCCAGCGACCAAGAGGCCGCGCCCCGGACCCTTCCCCAGGCCCGATCATGTGTAAGGTGCCAGTTAAGAAATGACATCCAGGTTCCTATCGCTCTATATTCACGCTTGGGTCCCAGCAATGTCCCTAAACGGAGTGAGGTTCCCCCACAATTGTCAGCTCACTTGTCAACTTGTTCTTTCCACGAGGTCAAATAATCTCGTCCGCCGTTCTTGGGGTGATCAAAGGTAAGCCGATGAGAGTGTCCTGGGAGGATATTGAGGAATGTTCACAATTTGAATCAACGTCTGATGCAGCATCTGGGGTCCGGCGTGTATGGAAGTCTCCCCCACTTAACGCTGCCGCTGTTTCCACCACATCACGCATCTCCTGTTGTGACTGACGTTTCGATGGAGCCGCTTCTGTGGTCTTCTTCCGGGATCTGCTATGTTTCTTCCCGGGGTTTCGGAATGTTCGGTCGTGGGTTGCTCTGCAGTGGATGTTCAGCGATCCAAGCCATTCCATCGCCAGCTGAGGTGTGAGAAAAAAATGGGTCCTGTTATCGTATTCCACTCGGAGTTTTGCCAGAAAGAGCATGGCATATTTTATACCATGCTCACGCATGGCTCGTTTTACTGCGATGTAGGATGCCCTTTGTGCCTGTGTTTCTCTCGTAAAGTCTGGGAATATCATGACCTTTTGGCCATCCAATTGAATCTCTCCTTGCTGGCGGGATTGTGACAGTACGTAGTCTCTATCTTTGTGGTGGAGTAATCTAGCGATTATTGGCTGTGGCCTGACTCCCGGTGGGGGTGGTCCGCCAGGGACCCTGTGGGCTCGTTCCACCGCAAAAAATGGTGAAAAGCCCTCTGATGCTATTGTGTCTCTAAGCCACTGTTCCAGGAATATTTCTGTATTAGCTGCGGTGGTCTCCGCCCCCTCCGGGACCCCCACCAATCTAATGTTGTTCCGTCGGGCTCGGTTTTCAGCATCCTCCGCTCTTGCCTCCAATGTTTTCAGCCGGGTGGTTAGGTCTTTAATTTCTGAGGATGAGTCATTGTGTGCCGCTAATACCCCTGTCAGCGTAGTCTCGTGCAAACCCACAGTTTCCTTTAATTTACGGTGGTCGTCTCGTAAAAGGGAAAGATCTGCAGTGAGGTTATCGATTTTACGCTCAAGCGCTTCTCGGGAATCTTTAATGGCCAGCAGCTCAGTGTCCAGAGTAGTTTCTTGTTGTTCGTGCCCCGTTTGCGATTCTCTGCTGATGTTCCGCTTCGTACTGTTGCTCTCGCCATTGGTGGCGAAGGTGTTTGAGCCCCTTGCGCCCTTCGATGGATGGTGTGGGGGTCCTCACCTCCACGGGACCTTCGTATCCTCTCAGCTGAGGGCCGCGGTTGCAGGGGGTTCACTGCTCTGTCGCAGCCGCCATTTTGGGTCGCGGTAGCCGCGAAGTTGTCGGGGAAAGTTTTCCGGGCGATCTCCGCCCCAAGGTGGGGCACCACGGTTCCTACTTGTGCTGTATATTCTCTGATCGCTTTTCTTCAATTTTTAAGACCTCTGGTCGTTATTATGGCAGGATTTAAGCTTCGGGCCTGGATTGTGGCCCGAGGGCGCCGCACTACGCCGCATTCGCTGATGTTACACTTCGTACTGTTGCTCTCTCTGTTAGTGGCGAAGGTGTCTGTGCCCCTTGTGCCAATCAATGGATTGTTTGTGGGTCCTCACCTCCACGGGACCTTCGTATCCTCTCAGCCGCGGGCCGCGGTTGCAACGGGTTCACTGCTCTGTCGCTGCCGCCATTTTGGGTCGCGGCAGCCGCGAAGTTGTCGGGGGGAGTTTTCCGGGTAAACTCTGCCCCAAAGTGGATCGCCGCGGTCTCTACTCGTGCTGTATATTCTCCAATCACTTCTCTTCAATTTTTAAGACCTCCGGTCGTTATTATGGCAGGATTTAAGCTTCAGGCCTGGATTGTGGTCCGAGAGCGCCGCACTACGCGTGCAGCTCCATTGGTCCCAGGCCACACCCCCTACTCTGCACCAATCTATGCTACTCTACTATGCAACACTCTATGACATTGAACTTTATGCCAGTGGTTCCCAGCCGTTTGACTCCTGAGGACCCCCACTGAACCACTACTGCAAACCGGGGACCCCCAAGCAATTTGTATGAGTTAAATTTCAAACAATAAAACAGTAATTTGTAAAACGCAAAAAACAAATACTGAAATTACTAAAGATGTTTGTATTTTATATTGAAAAATATGCAAAAATCGGGTAAGATTCTACATTTCCCAAGCGAATTCTGTTTTTGTTTTTTACGTACATAAGATCTGAGAAAACTTTTCACATAAATATGTGGTGGGGAAAGGAAGAAAAACCATAACGGCCTGTCATCATTCAATAGCCTCTCTGTCACATGTAATTCATTTGTTTTATAGCACCTCTCATACCAGTGTAGGGTGTTGGAGCACTTTACAGAGGACTACAAGGTATAGGATTCACATGGCGCCACACTGGTAGGCATTTTCTAAGGCTGCTTGGTCTAGAGAAGCACAAACTTGGGATTCAGAACATAACACACTGGTTAGCATTGTCTTTAATAATAAGGATGTATTTTTACGCAAGCATGCCTTTTTTTTAGCAGCATAAGGAAAATAAAAGACGGGGAAAAAAAACATAACTTTCTAATTTGTGCCATTCAGTTTGCATGCAGCTCTTTGGTGGCAGTTCATAGCTCACTGTAACTGCAGGGTAACAAAAGAATCTCTGAGACAAAACTGTAATCCACTGTGCTATGCACATATAGTACTGTTCTTTGCATGCTCTTTGCAGCAGGCATATTAACCATGTGCACTACTTTAGATGAGTCAAAACTGCCACTAGACTAAACTCCCATTTCTCTCAAGCAGTTACATTAATCACCAGGATTATCTTGACACTTTTATTTTTGTCAAAAACCTGTTGGGTGTACAAGGAACTTTGCAGTGCTTTTAAAACTGCTGCACAAAGGAAGTCACAAATGTAAAAGCATGCATATATTTCTGTGGAGAAACCCCAGCTGGAGAAGTGCCTCCCTGCCGGATCAGGACTGTCGACCCTTTGGGAATGTGTCACGGACCCCTAGGGGGCTGATGAAGACAGGTTGGGAACTGCTGCTCTATGGCACTCAACTGCACTCTGCACTCCATGCCACTGCACTCTGCATCACTCAACTCTAAGACACTCCCCTCTTTAACCCTCTGTGTCACTTTACACCACTGCACTCTATGCCTCTCTACTTTACACTGTTCCACTCTACTCTTCTCCACTCAACTCTGTGCCACTCCACTCTGCACCGCTCCACTCTGCACCACTGCACTGTACTACGCACCACTCTAATCTATGCCACTGCATTCTATGACGTTGCATTGTATGCTGTTGAATTCAATGCCACTGCACCCAATTACACTGCATTCTGTGCCACTATACTCCGCAACACTCTATGTCGAGGCACTATTCACCAGTCCACTCTTCTTTACTCCACTCCACTGTATGCCTCTCATCGCAACTCCACACTATGCCATTCCACAACACGGCACTCTCTGCCACTCCAGCCTCCAATACTCCCCTCCACTCTTTGCCATTCTACTCTATGCTCTATGACACTCTACGCCACTCTCCTCCGCACCACTAACTTTTAGCCATGCTGAACAGCAGCCACGCTGGTGTACAACATAGCTAAAACACACTGGCAAAGCCTATAGATCCTGCATGGGCGAGAGCTATTGGCTTTGCTAATGCTTGTTTACATTCATTGTTTAGAAATCAATCAGTGTTTTAGTAGTACGGTTAAGCACATAAACAAAGGGCCCATTAGGGACCCGTTTTAGCCCCTTGGGCGCCAAGGACGTAACCATTATGTCCTTGTACTAGAGCTCAGGGGAAGCACTAGTGCTCCCCCCGAGGGCTGTGCCCCCACCCCCCCACCCCCCATTGCAGGACCGGAAGTGGAATCGATTCACCTTCCACACGACCCCCTTGACCCCTGTGACGTCTGATGACATCAGAGTCACCCCCACCAAGCATTTCTCTTCCGATCATGTGATGGGGGCCTGAGAGGCATCAAAGGGAAGGAAAGGAATTTCCTTCCCTTTGATGTCTCTCAGAGCATTTCAGCAGCTGGATTGTGAAGTGATCCGGGTGCTGAAATGCCCACTAGACACCAGGGATTATTTTTTTAATGGAAATTTGCATGAGGTGAGCGACCCCTTGGGCAAGGGTTGCTCTCCTGGGGGTCAATTATTTTCAAGGCCTTTTATCCCCCCCCCCTCCTTTGGAGCAGATCGGTCTATTATTATTAGGCTGATCTGCCCCCCGGGGGAGTGGGGGGCAGAAACATCTAGGCACCAGGGATAATTTTCTTTTTTTTTTTTCTTTTTTTTTTTAGAGGTGGTCTGCAACCCCTTAGGCAAGGGTTGCTCCCCTAGGGGGGGCAAATTATATTTAGCCCATTTCTGCCATCTGCCTATTTTTATTAGGCCAATCTGCCCCCAAGTGGGGCAGAGACCACTAGACACCAGGGAGTTTTTTTTTTTTAAGGTCAATTTCACGCAAGGGGACCGACCCCTTAGACAAGGATCGCTCCACAGGGGGGTCAAATGTATTTTAGGCCATTTCTGCCCCCTCTGGGGGCAGATTGGCCTATTTCAATTGGCCGATCTGCTCCCAAGGGGGGCAGAAACCAAGAGGCACAAGGGATTTTTTTATTGTTTTACAGATGGGGAGCTACCCCTTAGGCAAGGGTCGCTCCCCCCTGGGGCAAAATTATTTTAGCCCATTTCTGCCGCCTTTGGGGGCAGATCGGCCTATTTCAATTGGCCGATCTGCTCCCAAGGGGGGCAGAAACCAAGAGGCACCAGGGATTTTTTTTTATTGTTTTACAGATGGGGAGTGACCCCTTAGGCAAGGGTCGCTCCCCCCCGGGGCAAAATTATTTTAGGCCATTTCTGCCCCCCTTGGGGGCAGATCGGCCTATTTTTATTAGGCCGATCTGCCCCCAAAGGGGGCAGAAACTACTTGGCACCAGGGATTTTTTTTCTTTTTTTCCAGATGTCCAGATGGGATGTGACCCCTTGGGTAAGGGTCGCGCCCCTGGGGGCAAATTTATTTTAGGCCATTTCTGCTCCCCTTGGGGGCAGATTGGCCTATTTCTAATAGGCCGATCTGCCCTCAGGGGGGCAGAAACCACTTAGGCACCAGGGATAGGAGTGTGTGTTTTGTTTGGGGGGGGCAGCACCTTGGGCAACGGTCACTCCCCCCGGGGACACTTTACAGTTGGCCATATCTGCCCCCTTTGGGGGCAGGTCTGTCTAATTTTGGAAGGCCCAAGGGGGGCAGAAAGCCCACCAGAGACCAGGGAAGATTTCTTTTTCAAAAAAGAGGGTGGGGTATGACCATACTCCCACCCCAAATAAATGGGGCCAAAGTTTTTCTGCCCACCGGTGGGCAGATAGGGCAAAAAACCCTGAATCACTCCCGGGAGGGCAGAAAACCTACTAGATGTCGGGGATTTAAAACAAACAAAAAACAGTGGGGTGGTGGCTATCAAACAGTATGGGCATGGTTATGGTCCCACCCCAACTGTAGGAGATAACAGTCTTTCAGCTCTCCCCCCACACACTAAAACATCTTATCCCACGGCAAGCAAGAGGACCTTTGATTATTTTGTGTTTTGGTTCTACATTTAGGCCATGAGAGCTGGTCTAACTCTCAAAATCGTCCCAATTGTAATGGTGAGGGCTGCACTTTTTGGACTTTGGGACGCTGCAATTTAGAAAAATCCACAAGACCTAGATACATCTGAAAACTAAACAGCTGGGTGAGTCCAGGGTGGTGTACTTCACATGCACCCACTCCATTTTCTTACCCACATTGCCCTGCAAACCTCCAACTTTGCTGGAAATCACACATTTTTCCCACATTTTTGTGATGGGACCGTCCGGAATCTGCAGGAATCCACAAGATGCCTACCACCCAGCATTGTCTCATCTATACCGATAAAAATTCTGCCCCATTTGTCAGCCTGAAAATGTTTTTTCTCAAGCTGCCCTTTTGGACCCGTTTTGGTTTCCTCTCAATTTCAACATGTTTTTGGCTCTTCCCTGTCACAGGCACATGGCCAACCTACACAAGTGAGGTATCATTTTTACCAGGAGACTGAGGGGAACGTTGGGTGATAGGAAATTTGTCCCGTTGAGGTGATCCCACTCAGAAATGTGGGGAAAATGTAATTTTTTAGCTAAGTTTGAGGTTTGTTGAGGATTCTGGGTAAGAAAACCCTGGGGGATCCACACAAGTGACAACTCTCTGGACTCCTTTGGGTGTCTAGTTTTCAGAAATGTTTGGGTTTGGTAGGTTTCCTCATATAGTTGCTGAGCCCAGGACCAAAAACGCAGGGGCCTCCCCCTGCAAAAACAGGTAGTTTTGTATTTGATAATTTTGATATGTCCACATAGTGTTTTGGGGCATTTCCTTTCGCCGGCACTAGGCCTACCCACAGAAGTGTGGTACTGTTTTTATCGGGAGACTTTGGGGAATGCTGGGTGGATGGAACTTTGTGGCTCCTCTCAGATTACAGAACTTTCTGTCACCAAAATGTGAGGAAAAGGGTTTTTTTTGGTCAAATTTTGAGATTTGCAAAGGATTCTGGGTACCAGAACCTGGTGAGAGCCCCACACGTCACCCCATCCTGGATTCCCCTAGGTATCTAGTTTTAAAAAATGCACAGGTTTGGTAGGTTTCCCTAGGTGCCCGCTGAGCTGGAGACCAAAATCCATAGCTAGGCACTTTGCAATACACACGTCAGATTTCAATGTAAAAATGTGATGTGTCCATGCTGCATTTCCTGTCGCGGGCAATAGGCCTACCCATGCAAGTGAGGTACCATTTTTATCGGGAGACCTAGGGTAACACAAACTAGAAGAACAAGTGTTATTTCCCCTTTTTCTTTCTCTACATTTTTGCCTTCCAAATGTAAGACAGTGTGTAAAAAATACATTTATTTGAGAAATAAACTGTAATTCACATGCTAGTATGGGGACCCTGGAATTCAGAGATGTGCAGATAACCACTGCTTTTCAACACCTTAGCTTGTGCCCATTTTGGAAATACAAAGGTTTCCTTGATACCTATTTTTCACTCTTTATATTTCAGCAAATGAATTGCTGTATACCCGGTATAGAATGAAAACCCATTGCAAGCTGCAGCTCATTTATTGGCTCTGGGTGCCTAGGGTTCTTGATGAACCCACAAGCCCTATATATCCCTGCAACCAGAAGAGTCCAGCGGACGTAACAGTATATTTCTTTAAAAAATCTGACATCGCAGGAAACAGTTACATTGTAAAACGTGGAGAGAAATGGCTGTTTTCTTTACCTCAATTTAAAAAAAACATATATATTTTAGCTGTTATTTTCTGTAGGAAAACCTTGTCAGTACAACACAAATTACCCCTTGGTGAATTCAGAATTGTGTCTACTTTTCAGAAATGTTTAGCTTTCCAAGGTCCAGCATTGGTTTCATACCCATTTCTGTCACTAACTGTAAGGAGGCTAAAAGCCCAAAATATAGTAAAAATGGGGTATGTTCCAGTAAAATGCCAAAATTGTGGTTTTCTGATTCAAGTCTGCCTGTTCCTGAAAGCTGGGAAGATTGTAATTTTAGCACCACAAACTCTTTGTTGATGTCATTTTCAGGGGGAAAACCACAAGTTTTCTTCTGTAGCCCTTTTTCCCCATTTTTTGGAAAAAAATATTTTTGCTGTATTTTGGCTAATTTCTTGGTCTCCTCCAGGGGAACCCACAAACTATGGGTATCTCTATAATCCCCAGAATGTTGGAAAAAAGGACACAAATTTGGCATGGGTAGCTTATGTGGACAAAAACTTGTGACAGTCTAAGCACGAACCGCCCCAAATAGCCAAGAAAAAGGCTTGGTACCTGAGGTGGAAAAGGCCTGGCAGCGAAGGGGTTAATGTCCGTATTTAAGGAATAGCAGGTCTGAAGCCCAGCCTAATTAAACTCCTGGCAGGCATCTAAGGTGGCCAACCTACAAGAGAACTGTACTGTAATCAGCATCTTATGTGCCATAGGTATCAGAGCCGGGGGATGGGCATTGCATCGAGTGCCCAGCCATTACAATCCTGTGCCATGCCTTTGATTTGCTAAGTGACTATTTTGTATCGCTTTTACCAACTGAAGTTGTAGGTACATAAAGAGATTACAAGAGGCAATCAGTGCTTAATTTGTGCTTGTTGTTTCCAGTGCGGAGCACCGACACTTATTACTTAGGACCAGCCCTTTTCTGCCTCAAGCATTTACTGCGAGCAAAAGACATGTGGGAGAGACGGAGGGAGAGAAAACAAGCGTCACAATGGGCGAAAGCAGAAAGCTGCAAGAGTGAGTTTAAGGAGCAGGGAGTGGCATTAAATGTATTGAAGAGGCCCGGGGGTGGCTTCAGGATTACTGCCTCAGTATTCCGTGTTCGAACATTTAATTGCAGAAGCCGCATGTTTAAGAGGAGGGCTTTGGGCACCAGAACCTTTTTATTTACAAATTAAGCACTGGAGGCAATAATGGTAACATGAATCAGAAGGGGTCTCGTGCTCACAATTGAAAAGGGGTATGTATTGAAGAGGAGGAGACTATCAAGTGTGCTGGGAACTAGAAGGATTTGAAACTGAGCAGTTCTTAATGCCTCGCTGTTTGTTTAAAAAAACTACATTGGATATAGCTGCCTGGAGAAATAAGATGAAGCGTCTTCCTTGCGTATGTTCGGGTCCCCTTGTGTAAGAGAGACCCTATTCTTTCTGAAGCGTGCATGATCACAAAGTTTGTGCGTCACATTATTAGGAACCATGTGCAAAGGACACTCGAAATACTCTGTTGGAATTACCTACCACGTATTAACATCGCGAAATGTACACTAGTAAACTTTTTGATTGTGATCTCTTCATCTTGATTCTTAATAATGTTACTCGCGCCTGCAGATCTTTCCCACGCCTTGGGTCGAAGTTAGGGGGTGGTTAGGATCTCTCTTAGCACGTGAGGGGAGGGGCACCCATTCACTAAAGAGGCGCCCTTCCACTTCTGGCAGATTCTTCTCTTTTTTTTACTATTAGGCTCCAAGCGTGGAGAAGTTCGTCCTCGGCGCCAGCATGCTGCGAAATTAAAGGGACTGTGGCAGTCAGAAGCAAGAAGCAAATTCAGGACACTGATGGGCTAAGCAATGTTTTCCCTCCTTGGTTACTGACGTATAGATAGCGGCACCTCAATACTGCCAGCAAAAACCTGCTACAGATCTCCGATCCTTTCCTAATCCACTTGATGTCATGGGGTTCCCAACCAGAGTAGGGAACGTGTGCCGGCCTGAGCTGAGCGATTTATACATAGTTAACTGATTCCATAATATTTTATTATGGCTCTTCACACCCCTAATCACGTCAACAAATCTCTGCGCTGCGGTGTGAAGTAGTAGAAAGGCACATGCACATAGCGGAACATGTGCTGTCTTCCGTAGTGAGGTTTCAGGTCACAAGCGTACCGAGCTTGCCATTTGGTCCATATGGAAGTAGTATGAGAGGATGCAATTAGAGCCACTGATATTATGGAACTCTACACCCACTGCATTTTCTGCGTAGTTATGGATGCACAGCACCTTCCACATAATCCACCTGCTTATGATTTGCAGATTTGAATAAAACAAATATTAGAAGGATCAAAAAGCACTACATGTGGTGCACGCAGTGGTACCCCCTCTGTAGAGATAACTAGACACTATTCAATTGCTAGGAGGAGGAGTAAAATGTTAATCTGGTACCAATGAGGTAAAGCGTTTGCCCTGAGAGAAATGACCAAATAACAAACAAAAAGTGCAACATTACGTGCTGTTACTCTGTATAATTTCCCATTTCTTGCCACATACTTTAGTCACAGTGGTTGCACAATGTCCTCCTCTGCTGCTGCATAATTCAAGCGTCCTTGGATATAGTCAACATTTATAACTCTTGAACCATCACAATAGATATTGCAATTTTCTAGCACATTCTGGCTCAAATTTAAGAAAGGTGGTGTTGCATCCAATGCAGCGCCACTTTTCTTGCAACCCTGAGCACCCTCCCTACCGCCACAATATGTGCGCCATATTTAATTACGGCGCACCATGGCGCAGCGTAGGGGCATTATCGTCAACATTTTTGATGCTACTGATGTCTTGTGCAGCATTAGCGCCAAACTTTTGGTGCTGATCCTGCAGAGTACATAGAGGCCAAATGAAAACAATTGTATGCCCCCTTTAACACCTGCATTGTGCAGGCATTAAAAATAGCTGTAAAAAACGGCGCAGTGGAATCCCTGCAGCAGGCATAAAGTGGCGAAAGAGGTTACAAAGTGGCTCAATTCATGCATTGTGCCACTTTGTAAGTATGGTGCGGGAAAAAGGCCACTTTAGCACTGCCTTAGTGTCAAAGAATTGACGTTAATGCGGCGTTAAAGTGGCACAAGGGGCTCATAAATCTGCCACTCAATGCTAGCTATGGAAAAAAAAATTTAAATCTTTAATATTATATTCTTTTATATTCTTTCGGTTCATGAAATCCAAGACTGTCAGAAGGTGTTCCAGATATTGCAGATGCTATGGCTGGCTCCAAACCAACAATAGAGGGCTTGTTTTTTTTGGAATTCCAGAATGATTAATAGTTAGTGTAGACAGACACACCCAAAGGCAAGTCCCAAACGGAAAATTTACCTGATCGTGTTAATAGGTAACAAATAGCTATTCTATTGTTGATGACACGATACACCCCACACTGCTTCGGAAGTGTTTCGGTAAGCATCCAGGGAGGCGACTTGTGCGATCATCATTAGTCACAAGGAACGTGTCTTTGTACAAGTACAGGGAGGTGCTGGAGCTGCAATTTTGTCCAGTTTGGTAATTAGTCTACAATCCCCGCCCGAGGTATTTTTTTAATCACAAAATGTAGTTTTGCTCCTTTGTTTGCGAGTTGCATATTACTTTCTTTCTGCATTTGGTCGGGATTTTTACACAACAGCTAACAAAGCACTCGACGCAGGTTCAGGGCACTTCAGTACGTGCTACTGTCCTCTCTCACACAGTTATGAAAGTAAAACACGCTTGAGATATAAGGTTAAATTAAGGTTTTGACTGTAGCACAGTCTGATAAACTAGACCTGAGTTTGAATTTCTCATGTAAGGGACCCGTGCAACCCTGGAACAGGTACACCGACGTATTTCGTCGCAGAGGCCTCGGCGGCGGGACGTACGCACAGCACGCGGGCTGAATGCACGTGAACGGTACGGCAAGCTTTGCTCTGAATAATGGATGAACCCGCATGCAGAACAAAGGCCGAGCTGCTCGCATGGAGGCGGGGGGGGGGGGGGGGGGGGGGTATTTGGCACAACCCTTAACGGGGGGGGGGGGGGGTATTTGGCACAACCCTTAACGGGTGGCTCCAGGGGCAGAGGCGATTCTAGCCAGCGGGCGAGAGAGTACAATACTGGGCAAACGTGCCGCACGGTCGTTGAAACCAAAGAGCAGTTGAGCACAGAGTCGAAATAAAAACTATGATCCCAACAGAACACATGCCTCATGTCATGTCTGGTGATGGAAGAAATATGTTATGTTGGAAGGGGTTGGTGTGGGCAAGTGCGGCAGTTAAAGTGTTTTCCAAAATTTGGAAGACTGCATTGACATGAGCTTGCTGCAGGCAATGTTTGTATTAATATCAGTGATGTCAACACTAAAAACCTCCCGGGAGACCATAAAACACCAACAGCCAGCCAAACAAAAACAGCCTGCACACTGACCTGACTGCCTGGCACTGCCTGAATGCCCTAGAAGCCAGTTCGACGTGGTAGAACTTCAGGACACAGTAGTGGGTCTTTGCTTTCTTTTCCACTCCTGGAAGCCTAATCCGAGAAAGAACAGGGTCTCTACTCCTTCGCGTGTCTCACAATTACGCACTTGGGCTCTACTGCAAGATGAAGATTGATTAAACAACATTAAAAAAGCAGTGCAAAGCACGCACTTTCAACAGGAACTGCCACATTCTGTGAATTTACTCAGGAATACATGAAGGTGGCTAAGCTATCAAATAGTATGGAACTGCAGTGTTCTTTTACTGAATTTTTCAGGCAAAGAAGGACATTGGTACCTTTCTGACTATGCCGCTCTAATTTTGCTTCATATAGCAATTGTCACTAAAATGGGAAGCATTAGTCACAGCCACATTCTGCCAGAGTTGTGCTTTTTATCATATTTTTAGTGTTTAATGCTTGTTTTCAACACTAGTTCAAAACTTCATTTAAACTTGAGCGTAAAACCAGAATGAGAGCAAATATTGCTAATCACAGTGTCATTGCTTAGGGACTGATTACGACCTTGGTGGATGGGAATCTCCGCAACAAATGTGATGGATATCCCGCCTGCCGTTTTACAAGTTCCATAGAATATAATGGAACTTGTAATACGGCGGTCGGAATATCCGTCACATTTGTGGCAGAGTATCAGATCCGCCAAGGTCTGGATGACAACAGGCCTGAAATAGCAGACACCTGAAATAAAGGAGTCGGGCATGATACAGTACGGGAGAATATTTTACGTAGGGGTTTACAAAGTTTACACTTCACTTGAGAAGCTGGACAACTTTGCATTTCATTTATGTTTGGCGAGTTTCCGAGTTTCAAACTTCACCCAGATTTGCAGTGCTTGAGAAAATTTGCAGATTTTTAATGAGTTTTTTCATACAAAACATTTTGTTCACAGTTTCTTCTTTTATGAGGGGAAAATGTAACCAACACACCACTAACCTTAAGTTGATATAAGCATAATAAGGATACCACCAAGAACCGGGGTACAAGGGTATGGTATTGAACTCGAAATGCAATTGCTACAGCCCTGGAAAACTGTTCCAACACTTTCATCCCCTGCAATCAGAAATAAAATTCTCACAAGTCCTCAGGGTCATCACCTCTGTCTTGTTTGAGACGAGTCTAAGCACTGTGGCCCATACAGTGTCATACCATTAACATGAAGCCTCAAAAGCTGGTGGCATGACTTCCAAGTAGAAGAGGACCTGGACATCATTTGTCTATATGCAGAATTGAAATCCCTGTGACTAAATGAGCCTGTAAATAAATCAAGCTAAATGTTGGAACAGGCTAGCAGACAGCAGGGACTCGAGAGGGATACTAGCGGAGAGCTGTTTAGGCTGGCAGGAGAAAGGGGCATAGACACATTTTGTACACTGACAGTGAGGAAGCCCTTCGATCAGCCCAGATTCCTTGAGATGGCTTAACAGGATGGCACAGCCAATTATGTCAACTGTTGAAATAGGGTCTAAAAGGACCAGGACCTGCTGACATCTGAGAACAGTATGAGGTCAGTCAGCACCAGATTGTTCTGCTGGTTCTATTTGGAGAATTAGGTTGCCCTCATGTTCATCTCTTTTCTGGTAGCAATATTGTCTGCCAACTAATTGATATTCATAATCTATATGTCTTTGTGAAAATAATGGTTGGGTTTTGAGGCTTCTCAGATCAGTAAGTGACCACACAAGCGAGCGATCTCTCAATTGATACACAAATTGCTTTCAACATATCATATCTTGGTGTTCCCTAGAGTTGCCAATACAGATTTGAAATTGTTGTAGTTTGATCAGTAGCTGACCGTAGATTGTTTCTGCTCCAGCGAGTTTGGACCCCTCTTACATTTGTCAGAATCCATGATTTTCTGTTCTTTCATCCTCACTTAAGATTGTACAGTCCTGGTGAAGGTGGTGCACTAAATTGTGGAACTTCACTGTAACATGTGTCCCCTGCCTTCTGCTGTTCACTATTTGGCCTATACAGGAAGAAATCATATTTGCACTGATGCCTTCCCCCTGATTTGAACTGTTTGCGCAAGAGAGGGACCTTGTTTTTAACAAGAAATTTAGTAATGTTGTTACTTCTGTCTTTGATTTATCGCGCTCTGATGATATGCGCTTAGTGGTATGTCCAATATGTACACTTTTTGTATTATGTAAATGTTTAAGCGGCTTGATTAAGTATGTTCAAGGTTCATGTGTCTCCATGTATATACAGTTTTCTTTTCTGTCTTTTTGGACTCTCTGTGGTTGGCTTTTAATCATACCTACTTTGTAGGTTGATTAGCCTGTTATTCTGTCCTCTTGTGACAATACTGAATATAGAGCGTTTTGTTGCTTAGTTTCTAGTTTAGTGGGTTTTTATAAGCATTAATTCCCACACCCTGCCTTATTTTGGATAAACGACCTGCAGCACTGCCAGCAGGACGAACTCTGTGTTCCAGTCCGGCCATAACCCCACCTACTAATGAAGGAAGCTAAATGTTTATATCAGTTGGTCCGTTTCTCGTCAAAGAGAAGCTACTGTTCTAGCAAAAACTGATATCCCACCCAGCGTCTAGGCCATCTTCATATTTAGCCATGCCCACTGACCTTTTGCAAAACAGAGGTAATATGCCTTAGGTCTACCAGTCCCATCTGGGGAACTTATACACGTGTAGGAACAGATATGTGACAAGTTGGCCTTCTAATGAAGCTCAAGCTGCACAATTAGCAAGAAAGCCTGATAAAAATCTCAGCCTCTCCTAAATCCCTTGATTCTCTCGAACAATCCGAGAGTGGCCCATAACATTTATTTAAATAAAAATAAACCTACTAGGTTTCTCTAAGATTGTCGGAGCTATTCATGAGGGAAAAAAGGATTGGCTTTCTGCAACGAGCAATTATGTATGTTGTATAAACACATATTGCAGAAACTTGTTTGCTTTGTCAAAGGAATTACCACGAACCGTAAAGCCATGGAAGTTTTAATATCGAGCAATCTCTATAAAAACATGAGCGAAGTCTACAGTAATTTCCAAATCACTGCAGGCTGCCAAGAATGCACATTTTTGCATTTCCTATTTCATTGTAGGTGTGTTGATGAACTCAGTGTTTCTGTAAACTGCTGCCAGGCATGCCGAGCCCATGATGAAGTAAGATGATATCTCTTCCCCTCCTTGACCAAACCCACTAATTCAAGCACATAAAAGGGACAGCTCCAGCGACGGCAGATGCACTCCTCTTTTCCGCTCACACTTGCACCATCACAGCTTGACAACAATTTCTCTCCTTTCCCAGACATCATGGCATTTAAACAGCAAAGCAGCGTGCAGTCTGTTGGCAGGAGAAGTGGCTTCAGTGCTTCTTCTGCTATTATTCCGCCAGCCCACTCTTTCAGTTCAGTCTCTGTGTCTCGGTCTGGAGCCGGGGTTGGAGGGTCTGCACGTGCCGGTGGTGGGGGCTTTGGCAGCAGAAGCCTGCACAATCTAGGTGGGAGTAAAAGAATTTCATTTGGAGGTGGCAGCAGTCAGCGATATGGATCTTTTGGAGGTGCTGGTGGTTCATTCGGTGCAGGGAGTGGCTATGGGTTTGGTGGAGGATCCTTTGGGATGGGTGGTGGTGCTGGATTCCCAGTGTGCCCACCCGGTGGAATCCAAGAGGTGACCATCAACCAAAGCCTTCTCTCACCCCTCAACCTGGAGATGGATCCCACCATCCAGAAAGTACGAACTGAAGAAAGGGAGCAGATCAAGACACTCAACAACAAATTTGCCTCCTTCATTGATAAGGTAAGCTTTTACTGTTATACTTGAAAACAAATATTTTATTGAAGAGATCGGTATTGACAGGCATTGCTCTTTCTTAACTAAAATCTATTAATGGTGATCGCAAAGGTTCCTGATAAACAGTAGAGAGTGCAGTTTATCAGTTGATGGAATGTGGGCATATCAATCTTTACAATATTTGTTCGCATTGTTCAAGATTCTATGACTAACCACTCTGCATATTAACTCCATCAACTCTCTGCACACATTAGTAGTCTTTAGATGAAATTATCAACTGTAACCAGCCCCAGAGTTATGTCATCGGGTATTTGCATAGTTAAATGTGTTTCCACGAGCAGTTTCAGGATAGTCCACTAGGTTGATTGTGAGACGTGAGTCATCAGGCATCTTAGATGAGTACCACATGTGATCTACTGTGCTGGAACTTAGCCTGTGACACTGGGCACTTACATTTACCAGACAGTGAATGATAGTGTTTGAGGAAGAAAACCATTTTTGGCCATTGGTTCACTCGTTCCTTAAATAGTGCAGGTTAGGGCCAAGAGCAGCTTCAGTGCACTCATATGTCAGGATGGTGGTGTGTATTGAGCCATCACACAACTGCGATAGGTACCACATGAGTTGTCCTTTACTTGTCATTATGATGTGGTGATGGGTACAGATGCTTTGCAACCAGTAAGTAAAAGTGGCATGATGAAGCAAATTATTTCTGTCCTTTGGGTTACAGGTACGATTTCTGGAGCAACAGAACAAAGTATTGGAGACAAAGTGGAGACTATTACAAGAGCAAGGTCACCAGAAGACCAGGAGTACCATTGAGCCCATGTTTGAAGCTTACATTACCAACTTAAGAAGACAGCTTGATGGTTTGGGCAATGAGCGACATAAACTGGATGCAGAACTAAGAAACATGCAAGACATGGTTGAAGATTTCAAAAACAAGTAAGACATTAAATGTAACACAAAAGTGCATGTTGTATATTCTTCATTTAATATCAGATATGTGCACCACATTTTAAAGTAATTATGCAGAAGCAATGTCAGTTGTATGCAAAAAACTATGCTACTTCCAAAACTCCTTTATAGAGACTGTGAAGCAACAAAATGAACATGCAGGTAAATGTGTGCCAATTGCTATGTGCATTTATTTTCATGCACGACTAAAAACGTAGATGAGCGGTGATTAATTAAACAGTTAATGAGAATCCAGAAACCAATACAAGCAGCTCTTCAACCACATGTTTAGGGCTAATGACAATGAGCCAGGTAGATGTTCAAAGGCCCTGCTCATTAGTGAGCAGATACTTCATATGAGTGAAAATTCATTGTGAGACCTGTTTCTTGTTCACTGCTGTTTTTTTATAGAGACCGTGTATGAAACAGCCAAGTTTACCCTTCATCAAATGCAATACTAATTGTTCAGATTCTTCACTGGCACCTCAGTGGTAGTTTGGAGCATGGGTATTAAGGAGTGCCACTCCTTAGAACTATGGTCTAGATTCATTGTTCAGATTAAGAATGTCTTTCATATTAATTATATGTCTGTGTAGATTGATTACATTCAAATAGGGTATGCATGTGTGTGTGTGTGCACGTGTGTGTGTTTTCAAGGTCCATACAGCTCCGTGTGTACACAATTTTAAACTAAAGGGTATTTAGACGTTTAGCCATTAAATATGTGATCCTTCAACTCAGAAACGTCATCGTTGTGAATACACTGAGCACCGATTAGTGCAGCAGCTCTCCAATCAGTTACCAGCCTGAATAATCCCTGGAAAAGCTGTATATTTATCTTCGTTCAACAAAATCCGCGAGCCTAGAGAAATGGTAAAGGCTATTTTCTTTAAGATAATTAACCCCTGTTTCGAGGAGTAGCCAGGGGATTAATCACTACATTAATCTTCTAGCCTATTGTAAAGTATAATTGGTAGCCTGAGGGATGCTCCTAAGAGATGCTGCTTTGCCACAGAGCAGAGTGGTTATGGAAGTTGTCCCTTTATCTCAGCAGGATGTGACTGTAGATGGCTAAAGAGTTGACTTGGAAAGCTACAGGACTGGCCACAGAGTAGAGTGTTAAGAGCCGAGAATGTGGTTGGAAAACGGAGCCATTAGCCTATCACAGATTAAAGGCCGGATTACGACCTTGGCGGAGGGAATTACTCAATCCCAAATGACACGGATTTCCCATCCCCCGTGTTACAAGTTCCACAGGATATAATGGAACTTGTAATGCGGCAGGAGGGATATCCGTCACATTTGGGACAGAGTAATCCCCTCTGCCAAGGTAGTACTCAGGCCCTAAATGTTTACAAACCTATCATGTTTTAGTCTACACTGTTTATTCATACCCTGAGCATTGATTCTGAATTTGTTTATTAATTTAATCTCTTAATCAGAGGAAACTGGGAGCGATCTACTCATCTTGCTCTTGTAGATGAGCAGTAAGGTTGATCAATAGATGTAGGGTGACTGGCACTGGAAAGTGTTCTTTCACTGTGGTGGGAGACATGCAAAGAGAATGTGGTCCTTTGGTAGAATACAGATCAAGTAGCCCTGTAGATGGTAAGAGAATCTGCACCTTTAGCTCAATACTAGAGGTTAACGAGCTTGGACCCTGAAAGTTGCGAAAGATATGAAAACTGATGACCTGAAAAATTGGTAAAAGGAGTTGGCCTTTTATGAGAGTAGCACAAGAGCAGCACGACTGTAAATCTCCGGTAAGAAACCGAGATTGCGGAAGGCTTTCTATTCACCGTGATAGAAGGGTTGGTGGTCAGTAGAAAACAGGCCTACAGTATCTAGGTGTGCGTAAGAGTTGTCTGGGCAGAGCTCTAGTACTGGTGCAGGATGCTGCAATTAGCAATAATGCTATGGTTTCAAAGTTGAGGGTAGCAATCGATAAGTAACTAGAAGCAGTTGCACACATGACACACAATGAACTCAGTGAGGGTAACACCCTGTTGCAAATTTTCTTGGATCCCAAAATAAAGTTGCATTTGGAAAACTGTGAATACTGTTGTCGCTTTGAGAATGAGGGTAAGTCACACAACATGAAGAGGAGATGAAAAGTGACACATTGCTGTGATATGAATGTTATTTTAGCACAGCCATCAAAACAGGTCTGTTAGCCCAAAGGTATAGTTCTTTCTGGAAGACAATGGACCATAAGCCTCAATTAAGTATTTTCCAGTTTCTAGGGTTAAATAAGGTCACACAAAGAGTATTGGCTTTTAACGTAATAACCACATGAATAGCCTACATTACATAAAGTGAAAACCACTAATGACATTTCTCTTTCACAGGTATGAAGATGAAATCAACAAACGCACAGCGGCTGAGAATGACTTTGTGGTTCTCAAGAAAGTGAGTGATATCATTACCAACATGCACAAACATGAAGATTAAACAATTGACACAGTGAAGAATTCCATCAGTACCACTGCACTTAAAAATATGCATAATGATTCAGAGGTTTTAATACGTTTAAAGCTGATGAAAAATGGTTTTTTAAGTAGGCATTTGTAATGGGCGCTACTGAGGCTAAATTGGGCTTGTTTTATGGTATTGTGTGTTAATACGTGCATTTGTATTTGTAGGATGTGGACGCGGCCTACATGAATAAAGTGGAGTTGGAGAGCAAAGTGGATGCTCTTATTGATGAGCTAAAATTCCTCCACGCTCTCTATGAAGAGGTAAATTAACTTTTAAATCAAAAATACCACTTGGAAGATGGTTCCTCCCCTCCTCAAGTAGTTCGCAAATTCTCTTTCACTTTTTCGAAGAGAACTGTATGTTTTCTGAGAGTAATCATGTAAACCCTATGCGGTACAGGGCGATCAGTTTGACTTTGGTAAGGCAGCAGCTTTACAGCAACATCTATTGCTGTCCCCAAATAACCGTTAGAACAGACCAGATAACACGTCGGAAAAGCAGCGCTTGCGCCCTGCTATGCTCGACCTATAAAAGGCCTTTTCCCATAGTACGGGAATGCTTCAGCAGACAAAAATGCTATTTTGCCTGTAGCACTAAAAATCCTCACTCGATACAAAATAACTTGCTTTTATTTTGTGCTTATACCATGTAACCCGTTTCTCAGTGGTTTAAATAACAGATGGTATTTAATTTCGAAACCTCAGAAGGATGAGAGGCTTAGCGCCGCATTTGCGTCATTTTTTTACGCAAAAGCGGCGCAGACATGCAAAATACAATTGGGGCATATTTATACTCTGTTTGCGCCGGAATTGCGTTGTTTTTTTTTACGCAATTCCTATGCAAAACTAACTCCATATTTATACTTTGGCGTTAGACCCGTCTAGCGCCAAAGATCTTGGAGTTTGCGTCATTTTTTAGCGTGGACACCTACCTTGCGTTAATGATATGCAAGGTAGGCGTTCCCGTCTAAAAAATGACTCCGAGGCATGTGCGCCGTATTTACACTCCTGGGCAAAAATGACGCCCGGGAGTGGGCGGGTAAAAAAAATGACGTTCAGCCGTTTTAGCGTCATTTTTTAACGCCTGGTCAGGGCAGGCGTTAAGGGACCTGTGGGCTCGGAAGGAGCCCAGGGGTGCCCTCCCATGCCCCCAGGGACACCCCCTGCCACCCTTGCCCACCCCAGGAGGACACCCAAGGATGGAGGGACCCATCCCAGGGAACTTAAGGTAAGTTCAGGTAAGTATTTTTTTTTAAAAAAAATTGTGGCATAGGGGGGCCAGATTTGTGCCCCCCTACATGCCACTATGCCCAATGACCATGCCCAGGGGACAGAAGTCCCCTGGGCATGGCCATTGGGCAAGGGGGCATGACTCCTGTCTTTGCTAAGACAGGAGTCATTTCAATGGGGGTTGGGAGTCAAAAAAAATGGCGCTAATCGGGTTGAGGCGAAAATTTTGCCTCAGCCTGACTTGCCATATTTTTTGGCGCCCAAGCTCCATTTTCCCCTACGCCGGCGCTGCCTGGTGTAAGTAATATTTTTGACGCACACCAGGCAGCTCTGCCGGCTAACGTCATTCCATAAATACGGCGCCCGCATGGCGCTTTGGAATGGCGTTAGCCGGCGTTAAATTTTTAGACGCACAACTGCGTTGGCGCAGTTGTGCGCCAAAAAGTATAAATACGGCCCAATTGTATTTTGTACGTTTGCGCCGTTTTTGCGTCAAAAAGCGGTGCAAATCCGGCACTAAAAAAGTATAAATATGGTTAGTTTGCCTGGTCGGAAGTGCGATTCTTGCCCTGTAGCAGACCCCAGCAGATGTCAGTAGCGAGTGTTTGACTAACTGAGACATCTATCCAGCGCCGTGCCAAAAGAAATGTTCTCTAACATTTAAACAGCTAGGTAACACACATGCGACATGAGGGATGCAAAGGCTTCAACGTTGTCAATTTGGCAATGGAAACACACGCAGACAAACACACACCCCAAAGTAGACCAAAGTGCACATGATTGCTGTTTCGATTGAGTCCATAAATTGTACACATTTTCTGGGTTTTGTCTATTTCAGCATAATGTTAATTCCCATAACAGACAGCATACAATGACTCAAGAAAGACTTCTTTATTTTTTATCCATTCCGTGATATACGTAGGAAGGGCTATGATTTTCCTCTGGACCAGAAATACCCCTGACCTACCAGTTCTACTAAACCTAAATAAATCTAAGTAAATCCGCTGATCCCAGCTGATCAGCTTCTCTTTGGCTTTTAACGGAGTTCTAGGACCAATTATCTGATGTTCCAAGCACTTCACAAACCATGATTACAGAAGGTATGAGCCCTAACTGCCATCATTTGGGGCTGGATGGCCACAAACACATTTGTCAGCAGATGTGAATTTATAATGGAAGAACTGAAAATGAAACCTCAAGTTTCAACTGTAGACAAAGACAACATGACTTGATAATTTCCTATTCCAGTTGTCCCTTAACGACCTGTTACAGTTGTTTGGGGGAACAGAATGTGATCTTCAAAACATTTAAGTGTCTCAATCATCCATACCTCACTGTAGTGCGATAAGGAATTTCTTTTTTTTAATAACTATGGGAAATAAGAGTGTCTGCAGTAGGAATGTGAACATGGGGACCTTAATTTTGAAAAAAGGGCAATTAGTCACTGAAGAATCACGCATCTAACATACCTTTTAAAATATTACAGGAACTTGCTTCAATGCAATCCCAGATTACAGACACCTCTGTTATTCTCTCCATGGACAACAACCGATCTTTGGACCTTAACAGCATCATCGCTGAAGTCAAGGCTCAGTATGAGGACATTGCAAACAGAAGTCGCATTGAAGCTGAATCATGGTACCAAACTAAGGTAAGTTATCAGAATTGATTCCAATACCTAATTCTTCACAAAGTCACATCAACACAGTCAGTGTTCACAAAGAATCCATGCGGAATGATGAACCTCTACACAGCTGAAAGCATTTAATAATAAAGTCAGAAGTCAGCATACAAATCTATTTTTTTCAGAGGAAAAAGTTATTGAATTTAAAGTTTGTTTAGCACTCTTGCTGCAGTACATCTTCACTAAACGTAGATCACTCCCCTCCTCCCCGACTCTATAGGCAAGTTCAAAGAATGTTGTTCCTGTACCAACCTGGAACATCCAAATAAGAGCACGACACAAACAAATACCTCATATACATTGTGGCTATCCGAAATCTCATAAGCTTCACCAAACAAGTCTAATCAAAGGATTTCCCTTAAAAAGGGCCTTAAAGAAGCCCTGCTCAACCCCTTAACTTCACTGTTTTGGAAAACACAACCACACTTGAGCATTAAAATGGAAACTGTGAAACTGCTGCCCAATATGCCAGCATTAGATGTTCATTTTGAAGTAACCCATCATTTGTCTGAAAGTTTGTCAGAAGATTTAATATATATATAAATATATATATATGAATATATATATATATGTTTGTGTGTGTGTGTGTGTGTGTCACACACATATGTATGTCCAGTGGACTTGTAGAGTGTATTCTTCACCACTAACATGGCTCATTGGAACAGTTTAAGGGAAAAGCATGTGCTTGCCAGTAGCCAGCGATGCAACAATGGCATTTCTAGTGTGATATAGTGGTATCTTATCATAACCTAAGGACAGGAGTCATGATTCTGTATTTGGTATGTCGGATTTGAAAGCCTCATTTGATTCTGTTGAAAGTGAATTACAATAGTATTGCATAAGGAGCATTGCTGGTGGTTAACAGGACAGTGTAGTGCACAAGTGCACATACCTTGGTATGTCATCCCTACAAAGTCAGAAGTAGAAACCTGAGAGCCGCAATGTGAGGGCAGCAGTACTAGCTGAAAGGTACTCTTCATAAAATTGGGAGCAGCAATGAAATGTCTGGGAGATGGTTGATCAGCAACTTATTTACAAGATATGAGCAATGTCTTTGTTAGACTTTCACTTTTAAACTCATGTTGTTGACAGGGAAAATGGTGGGCTTATGAAAGAATGAGACACAATGCATACTTTTTTTAGAACTCAAATTAAAGATACATGATACATGTAACTTTGGAAAAAGTATGTTTTGTGCTATCATTTATAAATGATGCATTGCTGTTTAGATTATGTCATGCAGTGATTAGCATGCACAACCTCACAAAGAATAAGGAAGAAATCATCATTTGGTGTTGTCTGATACCCACCGAATGTAAAACCAGGCAAAGTGAGTGAGTCTAATCCCTCTGTTTTTCACTTTTGGCTAAAAGTATGAAGAGCTCCAGGTTTCTGCAGGCAGACATGGGGAGGACCTGCGCAGTACTAAGACCGAGATTTCAGAGCTGAATCGTATGATCCAGAGGCTGAAGTCTGAAATCGAAAACGTGAAGAAACAGGTAATGTATATGCTTCTGCTACACAATGCCCGTGAATGCAGCAGCGTAGAGTGGACAGATTCTCTGCTCTTCGTAAAACTGACATTAATAAGTTTACCAAAGTGAGGCAGAGAAGTTAAGATGAAATGTAACATTCAAAGAGCAGTTCATTAAAACGGAGTATTCAATGTGCTTTGTAGGTATGACTTCAGACAATGATTACTGTAACCCAAGAGAATTGGTCTGATTTCAATATAAATTAGAAGAGTGGAAGTAGACCGTATGAGAAGGCTAGAACCGAAGTCACTAGGTTCATGTAGCCGTGGGGTTGGGGGTTCCATTGACTGAGCAATCTCATTAGCCTATTCTGTCCTCTCCGCAAAGCTGGCCTAGCTTTGGATGCTTTCTAAAATATTGTTACAGGGCTTTGCTTCCATTTAAGGTGTCATCAACTGTCGTTAGCTGGCAATCTTTTGGCTTTGCCAGTGCTTGCTTTTTGTTACAGTTTTTGTAAAAATTTTTTACAAAAAATCATAACAAAAATGGCCACTGATTCATGCACACAACAGTGAAGCCATATTGCAATGTTTTTGGTAGTTAAGATTCACAAAGTCATTTCAGAAATGTCTGCCTATGTGTGTGCATGTTTGAGCTGAACAGCTATCTCTGAAAGTTTTTCACTTTGTAAAACCATTCTCAGAATACCACCCAGGTGAACACGTAGTTGGACTTCTTATCATGATTTTTACAACATCCCGTCCGCCGAAATATAAACCCTATAGGATAAAATTGGGATTTATATTTTGGCGGACGGGATATCCTTCACCGTTGGTTAGGAATAAATGATCCAAGGTCTAAATCAGGCTCATACTTCTTACTCCATATGATAGAGGACACATATTGAGCATGAACATTCTGTTGCCAAATAAAAGAGAGGCGTTTCGTCCTTGATTCTGTTGAATGACTTGATTATAAAATTATCCAACTCTAATCACAGATATTCTAATATTGAGGTTTTGACCTATAAATAAGAAACAACTAAAAGTACCTGGGTAAAAAAAAAATCCCTTTCTAATGTACTATACTCACTATGTGCACAGCAGCTCTGAAAGATTCAGAGAGTTTAACTAAGGAGTTGCTGAAGATGGGTTGGAAATTAGCCTAGCTGTGATGATGGAATCTGAGTTCAAGCATATATTGAAAAATAACCCATTTACTGCACATTAAGAGTAGTCTGGTAGACCCCACATTCTTTTTAAAATCAATTGTAGCACAGAAACATTTTAGTTGTTTAACAGGATTGGGGTAAACCAAACTTAAACTGAACTAAATGACGGGGGATCATTTTGATCACAGAAACAAGTTTATGTATGGTAAATCTCATTGATAATTGTATTATGCAATTGCAGTGTGGAAAATTACAAAGCGCCATAGCTGAGGCCGAAGAGAAAGGAGAGCTCGCTGTGAATGATGCGCGGAAAAAACTGACCGAATTGGAAGCTGCTCTGCAGAAGGCCAAAGAGGACATGGCTCGCCAGGCACGGGATTATCAGGAATTGATGAACGTCAAGCTGGCCTTGGATATTGAGATCGCCACCTACAGGAAACTCCTGGAGGGAGAGGAGAATAGGTGAGGAAAGGACTACCTTTTATATTGTTAGACTCATACAAATTTTACTTCACCAACAAACTTCACTGCACCTAATAAGACAGCCTAAAACAACCGACATACGCACACAATTATGAGTGTAAAAATGCGTAAGGTAATGATAACATGCATCGTAAGAAAACCAGGAGAAGTTGAAGTCTGAAATCTATTCTTTTCAAAAATGTATGAAGCTGTAGTCTGAAAACTCAATAAAATAAAGAAGTTATGGCATAGCAATAGATTGTGTACTTTAAAAAAATAATGCTGGCATTAGTCGACTACTAACAAACTCCTATGATTAATTTTGCTTTTATACACTTTTCCAAATAAATTAGAGAAACCTGGCTGTCACAAAGGCAATGTAGTTTCAGACACATGAAAGAGATCAGTGGTTACTTTAGGTTATCTTTCTTTCTGTGTGGTTGAAACTATGACCAAGGTGATTCAAAAGTAGCACAGTGGCTAAAGGGTTAAGCAGAAGTAGAAGAGACTAAAAGAGACGTCCTGGAATATTCAAAGCTGGATAATTACTGAAGAAATTATAATCCTTCCTATTTATCACTCTAGATAGAGGGAGCTTCCTTTTGGCACTTCAAGATTTTTTTAAACTGTATTTCTCTACCTCTGAAATGATAAATATGTTTTAAAGCTCAATGCCATTTGCAAAACTAAATCTCCCCAAAAGAGTCAACCAAGTTGCATATAAAGGCACAGAAATGTTATGCTCAAGTCACACAGTAAGGAGCCTTACTGCACTTTGCATGTCAGCTGCCCTTTCTCATGCAAAAACTATACTATGTAACTGTTGTTATTTCTGCAAATGTTCATAACCAAAATGAATAACCTCAATATAGACCCAAGAAAAAATATAAAACTGTTTCCAAGTCCAATTCCTCATCAATATCTACCCTTTGCAAAATGGGTAATACGTATCTAATAAGAAGCTACCAAGTATGGGCTCTAGGGAATTTCCTTGAAAACAGCTCTTCATGGTAACTCATATTTTAAACTTTGACAGAAGAACTTTGGCAAATTAAATGGTTACAACAAGAAAACACAAAATAGTTTATGTCTTGCATTTGTTGCTTTCAAATCACCATACAGTCAACCGTTGGTATTAGCAAATCTGTGCAAACACTTATGAAAGTTGGACCTAAATCAAAGCTCTGTCTCCCTTCACTGGAACACTTGAGTAACGTGTGAGGGAAATAGTCAACGGGGTCACTCTCATTTACACCACTATGTCACAAAGTGACACCCTGTATCAGTCTCACTGTGCAAACAAGACATACTTGCACACATCTCAATTATATATTAAAGAAAGAGGGAGATCTACCTATTTAATTTGAGGTGGTAGCACATATCCTAAATATACCTTATCTTAAGAATTCCCTTACAGTGTGTAAGAAAGAGTAAGCAGATGTCTACGTAGAATCACCAAAATAGATTCATAGTGATACCCTGGGAGCATCAAGTGGGCCAGGCAAAACCATTCAAACACCTCACGTACTTCTAGCCCACCAGGACAACCTTAATTGTAAGGTGTCCTTATGACATCAACTAACTCCATAAACTATATATGTAATAACACTTTTCCTCTACTGGATAATTGGGCAATATCTAGGTCTCCTTCGTTGAAACATTAGTTCATCTAATAAAAACTAAAATATCTGGCTTGTGTTCCATAATTACCTTATTACTTAAATTCTAATAAATGATTTCAGTTTAACAATATAATTCTTGACATAGGATCAGAAATAAATTCCTCCACCAGATACGACTGTCTATAGGGGCATGTGAACTGAAATCCCTTGCATCTTTACAAAGTAGGACAATGCCTCCTATTCACAAAACTTTAAACTATACTGTATTTCCAGAGGTCAGTAATGATGAAGAAACATCATATGTTTACATTCCACGTGCCATCCCCATTCTAGGACAGTTTTCAAACATTTATATAGAAAATTTGCTAGTTCTGATACTACCAATTTGTTTCTTTTATCTTGCTCACTTTATTTTGTTACTTCAGAACAAACCCAGATTATTCGGAAATCGAAGGAACTCACTTTATTTTAGTTTACCATGTTATATTGCCTGTAGAAATAGACTCATTTATGTCAGAAAACTGCGCATTGGTACCTATTCATTAGTCCAGCCGTGCTCAGTCTTTAAGACACCTTTTTGTCTCTCTCAACATTCTTTCATAAGCCAGTTCTTTATGTCTTTCTAACACCTGCCTTCACCCCATCCATTTGCTTTTCCAGACGTGTGCCTCTTTCCTAGGTGCAAAACACTTTGTAGAAATGTCTATATTTCATTATTAATCGTTTGCACTCATGATAGTAAAGTCATATACACATAGATAAAATAAATGTTTGAACGTCAGTGTCTCAAATCACTTTTTATGTTTTCTTAACAGGTTCGCAGGAGAAGGTGTTGGGGCTGTGAACATCTGTAAGTGCTGTTCCTTGTCATTTGTGAATTGCTTGTGTGCTCTCTAGTTGCTACTTCAGCTGTACACCGTTTTCGTTTTTCGATCTAATCACAAATCTTTTTTTGCAGCTGTGGTCAGCTCTAGCAGTGGAGGTGCATACGGAGTCGGCGGTGGACTAGGAGGCGGACACGCACAAGGTGTTGGAGGCGGTCTTGGGGTCGGCCATGGATTTGGAGGCGGGCTTGGTGTTGGAGTCGGAAATTTCAGCTCCGGAAGTGGAAGATTTGGAGGAGGATACAGTTCCGGCGGTGGTTACAGTTCCGGGGGGTACAGCACTGGAGGCAGTGGAAGCTCAAACGTCAAAATCATATCAACAACCTCGTCCTCACAAAGCTCCAGAAAGTATTAAAATTTTGAGCTGAATTTCCAAAATCATCATTGCTAAGATGAGCGGGCAGCAGTTCACACACTGTAGGAAAAACATCAGGAACCAGCAGGGTCCATAATAATCCCCTTTCTCTTGTACAATTAGATGAATTAAGTGATAAAACGATGGTGTTTGTGTCAGCCATTGGCAGGGTAATCCAATACCTGTGCCATCCATTCCTCTATCAGATTTCTATCACACCAAAGAGGATTGTAAACTAGCTTAAATAACAGGCAGCTGTAAATGAAATAATAAAATACCAGGTATCAAAGCCTTACATCTATGTATAAGAAATAACAGAATTCCACAAACAGTAAATTGTGTGAGGGAAAAAAATATACAACCCTTTCTTTCTTAATAAAAGCTTGTTCAATGTTAGTAATGTGCTGTTTGTAAAGATTTTTAATCTTTCAATCTATCAGTCCCTTTATAGTGTCTCATTTGTTACGTGGAAAATATCCCAACTACATGTTCTGGAAACTGATATGTTGCTGGGGTCACTCTGCACTCGCTCTTCTGGCTTTTTCCCCTGACCTCTAAATCGCTTTACTTTATCTATTAATCTGAGGCCATCATTTTCACCAAGAAAGTTTGTCTTGAAAAAAATAAAGGCATGTCAACTGCTTACATTTATGACAAAGTTAAGGTGCTCAGTTGATCTTTGACTGCTCTCGTTGACCTATCTGTCTAAACCTGAATGCAGCTTTTTTGATGAGGTCTGATAAAGAAAAGCCACTTATTGCATCTTGCTTTATTGTTCTAAATAAACTCTGTCACTTGCTCTATACAAACATGTATTGTCTTTCAGAAAAGCTCTTAATAAACTGGAATAAACCTGGCATGAGTTGTTCAAATATTCTTCTGGATGTGACAGAAAACTTTCTTCTGAGTTTTTATGTACGTATGAATGTGTGTATGGGGTATTTGTATGGCACAAACCCACCCATAAGGCAGGGGAGCGCAGAACAGGACATAGGCAAAGACACAGTCATCGAGTGGTTGAAGGAGGAGTTGGGTTTTGAGAGCCGCAGTGGCATCCAAACTCCTTTCAAGGTAAGTGATTTACTCAGGTTTTGATAAAGCACCATTTCGGTGCCTTGGCACTTCAGAGTTTTTTGACATGTGGTAACGATTCACACATTCAGTAAATATAGTCACAGGAAAAAGAGTGAGCGCTGTCCACCTAAGTTACCTGAGCGATGCATCCCAATCATGAACTCCTGCTTTGGGCTGAATTAGAAACATTTATGGCATAAAAGACCGCAGATTGCATCCGCTCTGTCCCTTAACCTTCCCATTGCAGGACCGACAGACCTTTTTGGGCTCTTTCATTACGCTGGTTGCAGCCCTAAGCCTCAGAACCCTTTGTGAGTTGAAGGGAAGTTTGCAATTTCGCTGCTACTTTTACACATCATGCAACCAACTGCACAGGGCACGCCTGGGGGTTACCTTCTGAGCCTTGACAAGAAAAGGTCGATTATAGGCAAGGTTTCTCAATAGGCGACTCTGTATTGCATCTGAATGTTTCTAGGCGTAGACAGGGTACTTGAGGCACAACTGTGCTTTCGTACGACATCCAAGCAAAATCCGCATTCCTCCAAAGTCAGTCTCAATTTGTAAAGAATTTTAATAATCCAAATATCTAGCTCATTAGGTTTATACAATGGCTTTATCTCACGTCTGATAATGTAGAGATTTTATATTCTTATAAGAAGTTCAAAACAAAGACAATCCTGACGGTTGTTAGGCTTGGGTTCATAGGCGATGTTTTGGGTAAATTAATTTGAGAAATACACAAATAAAAATGTATCAAAGTCTTGAAGTGAAAAAGAGGCCTTCTGGTTTGCAGCATGCCATACCATATCGGTTACATAACGGTACTGTTATGTATGCTTGATGGCCCCCTGAAAACAAGCATTGGCAAAGCCAATAGGTCTCGCTTTTGGGAGAGTTAGAGCTACTGGCGTTGGAAATGACATTTTCTTTTACCCGCGTATTATGGAATGGAGTGAATGTATGTGGTGTGGAGTGGAATTATGTGGGTTGGATAGTAATTGTTAGTTGTGGAATTGTGTGATGTGCAGTGGAACTATGCAGTTGAATTATGTGGATAGTAATTATGTGGAATTGAGTGTACTGGAATTATGAGGAGTGGGATTGTGTGTCATGGAGTGTAATCATGTGAAATGTTATTTTGTGTTGTGGTGTGTTATGTAGTGGAGTAGTCTAGACAAGTGGTAAAGTTACACTTTTGGTCTCAGTTTAAACTGTTGGTCTAAACTTAGATCAAAAGTCTAAACATAGACCTAAAGTCTAACTTTACTAATAGAAAAGTTACACTTTAGGTCTAAGTTTAGACTTTTGGTCTAAACTTGGACCAAAAGTCTAAACTTATAAAAAAAAGTCTAAATTTACTACTAGTAAAGATAGACTTTAGTTCTAAACTTGGACTTTTGGCCTAAACTAAAAGATTTATGGTCTAAGTTTACCTTTGTAAATAGGTCCCATTGAGTTTGGGGTCTCTGAACTCACAATTTAAAAATACATCTTTTGGTGATGTTGGTTTTTTGATTCTAAGTTTGAAAATGCCACTTTTAGAAAGTGGGCATTTTCTTGCTAAACCATTTTGTTCCTCTTCCTGTTTGCTGAATACACATCTGGGTCAAAATGACAGTTGGGTTGTTTGCATATTCACTCTAGACAGTCACACAAAGGGAGTTGAGGTGTGCCCTGCATATCCTGATGGCCCATCACCACGCTGATGGGTCTTCCTGAGCTAGAGCGGTGGGAGGAGCTAACACCTGCACCTGAATAGGGCTGTGCCTGCCCTCACACAATGCAGTCTTCAACCCCCTAGACTGTGTCTGGTGCCTGGGCAGGGTCTTGTGCACTACAAAGACTTCTCTTTGAAGTATGCCTACTTCAAAGACAGAAATGGTTTTAAGTACGTGACCTCTGACACCACATAGTTAGAATCCTTCTGGACTAAGTACATTCTGCCAGGAAGAAGAGCTGGATGCTGTAGGAGGGACTGCCACTCTGCCAGTTGCTTTGCTGTGCTGGCCTGCTGCCTGCTGCTTCCTGCTTCTGTCCTGGGAGTGAGAGGACTGAACCTTGCTTTCTACATCCTGCTTCCAAAGGTTCTCCAAGGGCTTGGACTGAGCTAGCCTCCTGTTAAGAAGTCTCAGGGACATCAAAGACTTCACCTGCCAGCGCTTGGGCTCTCTTGCTGAGTGTCTTGACCTGCCAAGTGGTGCCAAATCCAGTTCCTGGGCCCTTGGGTGTGAGTTCTGGTTTAACAAGGAAGAAACAATTGCATCGACCTCCAGAACGACTTCAGAACTGGTGCAGTTCTCCGACCATGTTCCGCTGCCTGTCGCAAAGCCATGGTCCCCACTGAGAGCAACAACCACGACCAGCGCTGCAGGCCCAACACTGCCACAGCGCTCCCAAAGTCCCGGAATAGTGCGAGTCCAGAGTACTGTGTCACTGACGTCCGTGTCACCCTACTCCAACACACTACCTGTGGCCCCGTGGTGTGATTGTGACACCACCAAGTTGACAACTCACGTCTTGACCTGCTAGATCCATCGACCCGTCCTTGTCGTAAGGAACCAACACCTTGCTGCCAACGCCGCTTCACCTCCCCTGCAACTGTAACGAGCCAAAGTCTCACCTCCCCTGCTTAGCAGTAAGGAACCGAGTCCTCACCTCCCCAATGGCAGTAAGGAACTGACGCCACACCTGCTCCAGCGCCTCCTCGCCTCCTAGACTCCATGCAGCGTCTTTGTTTACTCATTGTTTTCCAAGGTACTGTAACCAGGGTCTGTACGATTCCGTAACCGGCCCGCACTCCCTCGTGAGTGGCATCGGACTATTGGAGATGACTTCGCCAAGAAGCTGTGATAGCCTCAGTTGGAGCTGTAGTGTTTCTAAGTGCTATACTAAGATTTAATCTTTGAAAATTCACAACTTTACTTGTTGGATTTTTGCTGTTTTGGTATTGTTTTACTCAGATAAATATTGGCTACTTTGCTAAACTGGTGTGGAGTACTTTTTTGGTGTTTTCAATGTGGTATTGTGTGTGCGTACTTTACATATTGCCTCTGAGATAAGCCTGACTGCTTGAGCCAAGCTACCAAGGGGGTGAGTAGGGATTATCTTAGCTGTGTGACTCTCACATCCTGACTAGAGTGAGGGTCGCCGCTTGGAAAGGGGGCAAAACACTGCCAACTAGAGACCCCATTTTTAACATTGGTGATCAGCGGTGAGTATAGGACTTGCATTTGTACTTGACACACAGTGATTGGTGTACACTACTTCCATATCGTAGACCACTATGTGACCACATACTGTTTTTCCTTTTTCTTTTTGGGCCTTTTTGCCTTTTGGAAACTTTGCAACTTTAGGGTTTTATTCACAATCATGTCTCAGTCTGGTGAGCCATTAGTTGGAGCTGCAGATTTGGTGTTTGAGCAGGACAGGTTTGAGACCTATTCAGTGCTTCAGCTCAAAAACTTCTGCAAGGAGCTCAAATGTCCTTTAAAAGCCTCCACTAAAAAGGGAGGAGCTTCAAAAGGCGCTGAGGGCCTGGTTGGCAGCAAAGGAGACTGGTGAGTACACAGAGAAAGAAAACGCTTTTGTGGATAGAGTGGAGTGGAGCCTGAATGATGATTTTATGGATACCCAGGATGTGTCTGGGGAAAGGCACACTCCAGGGCAGGCAGCAGTGTTTTTAAAGAGTCCGATCCCAGAGGAGCTGGAGAACAGGTGGAGAGCTAGGAAGGTCCAGTTTGAACTAGCCAGGCTGGAAACAGAGGCAAAGAAACTGGCCATGGATGAAAGGAAAATGATCTTAGCTGATGAGCTGAAAGTGAGAGAGCTGGATCTGAAAGCCAGGAGGACTGACTCCAGCTCAGATGGTGGCAGCGAAAGTACCATGTCCATTAATGAAGAAAAGGTTCACATACCCAGAGACTTTGTTTCTAAGGAGGCGGTGACATGCACCAGTAGGATCAGGCATATCAGGTCACCCCAGAGGTGCCAGGTTCCCTGAGGAGAACTGGGGAACTGGCACGGGAGTCATTCCTGGTGATGGGCAGACACTCTACTGGTATTAGAAGGGAGTGACAGGGAGAGGTGTACCCCCACAGAGGAATCCCTAGTTAGGGAGTATGGAGTCACCCCAGAGAAGGGTAGGTTTAGTTTGAAGGGCAGTCAAATACTGTATCACCAGAGGGGGAAGATGTGGGGTACTTTTTGAAGGCACTGGGTGGTTGGGTGAAGGGTAGTATGGTTAACACATGTGTACATGCTGTACAATTTGATTGCTGGAGAGCATATGTTTAGTCACAGTTTTCCAGAGCCACGCCAACACCTGGAGGAGTGTGAGTTCTCTGACCCCAGAGAGCTTACACTGGAGGAAGACATCTGAGCCAGAGTGTCTGGGATGGCATTTGAAAGTGATCGCAAGGAGGATGGCTCGGTATTACCTCCACCGGAGTAAGGGGGAGGGCTGCAGTGACCCAGACAGGTCCCAGTGTAGTGGGGGGGGGGGGGAGGTGCCCAAGACCTTTCCAAGAGTAGGAGAAGGGGTGGGAGTGGGCAGAGTCCCCGGGTGCCCTATCTCCAGCCCCAGTGCTTGGATTGCTCTCAGAGGGGGCACAGGCAAGTCCACTGTTAGGAGTCACATAGTGTTAGGAGAACTTGAGGTGGGGGTGGCAGTCGGAAGAGTCCCACCAGTTCTGTTGTCTGACAGCACCATTCCGGAGGGGAGGGGAGGGTGCAGCAGTCCAGATGGGATGGTGAGAACGAGAGACAGTCCCCATTGGGGTGGGGGACCAGTTGCAGGTTAGTACCTCTGAACTGGTGGGAGAGTTGCACAGGACAGCTGCCACAAGCACCCTAACAGTCCTGGAGTCTGAGGTTACCACGCCCAAAAGGAGGGTACAGAGCCCTGGGAAGGAGGAGAGGGGGTCGAAGGATTCATCCCTGACTCCTGTCTGGGCTGGAATACCAGTCTCAGGATACCACCGCTGAATGATGGGAGGGAGAGTGTCAAAGGGTGCCAGTCACTTGGGGCTACAGCCCCCACTCCGAGAAACCACAAATGTTAGAGAGCCCTGGGAGGGCTGAGGCCTGGCTCTCATCACTGACAGCTGTCAGTGGTCAATGTGGGCTGCTGTCCTTGTGGGCAGATTTGCCATTGGGTTGAGAACAGAAGTCACACCCGAGGGTGGAATGGGGCACACTACTACGTTAGCCATGGTGGTACTGTCTGCCTACTGGGATACTTCTGTGTTTTGATTATATTAAAGTATTTGTTTCCAACACACTTCAGAAATAACAAAAAATGTGCTTCATTTGTGAGTTCATAATTCTAATATATTCAGAAATACTTACACAGTTCATTGAAATGTCGTCATGAGCTATAAAAAATCATTCCTACCACCAGTATCCAGCAAGATTATCACATAAATCCTCTCACTTTGAAGTCAGAGGAAGAAAAGTAAACAGGCGCCCTTGGAAGACAGCGCCTGACATTTGACCTTGGTCTTTAAATGCACAGCAAATTTGACAAGATAAGAACAAGATTTAAAGGCCTGTTAACAGAAAGTGAGTTTATGGAAGAATACAGAAAACACGGTTTAGACAACAGAGGGACAAACTAACTGTGGAGAGCCTGAAGCAAAGAAAGCCAGTAAACAGAAGGCCAGAAAGTGAGAGTTATAAACCACCAAACCAATGGTAATCAATGAGCAGAATGCATTCCTAGGTCAACCTTCTTAAAGTCCCCAAGATGTCTTTAGCAAACCAGACTGCTGGTCCGTCTGGTAGGCTGCAACCTACAAATGAAGAGAAAGCGCAACTGCCCACCAGAAGACAGGAGGCATTTGTAACAGGTGGTGGAACAAGTAGAAAACCTCTACTCACATCCCTTGAGCAAATGACAGAGACAATGTTCTAGTCTGAAGCAACAGATGTTATTAGCAGTTCTGCACTGGTTCTCACTGTGCCAGATGACAGTCCTTTTTTGTAGTGAGCCTACCAGACAGCATGACATTTCTGGGGTTGCAAAAAGCTTATTGTGGGCTTACGAAGTACAGGGGTTTTAAACCAAGCCGTTCCTTACTATTGGTTGGCTTCCTTGCCACTCACATTTTCTTGCTTCTTTTCTAATAGATTCCAATAACCTAGCACATCCTACTTGTGTTTGTCCCTGTCTGGGAGCATAGCTTTCCATTTCTCTGATTGGTGTCTTCTATCCTTCCACTGCTCACTTTTAGTCTCTATCTCTTTGTTTTTACTTAAGCACTCCATGATGGTGCGTGTTTTTTCCAGCTCCCTTACTCCTATGCCCCTCTTCTTGCCAAATTCCAGCCCCACTGTTCTCCATGTTGTAGTCTCCCTTGTGCTTAAATCTCTGTCTTCTGTCCTTCTCCCCCACCAAACTCTCTGCCTTTCCAGTGCTCTGTGTTGCTTTGTTGCTCATATGCTTCGCCACCTGCTGCCATGTTGCACACCCTCATATGCCGCCCAAAGCCCCACCCACTCCCTGTTGCTTCTTCTCCCACACGCTCCTCCATTGCACACAATCTTTGTTTAATTATTTATTTTTGGGGGGGAAAGGGAGGGTGATTAAACAAATCGCTGCCTCAACTTTAAAAAAACAGATTCAGGCTACGCTTTTTTCATTTTTTTTACCAATCCATTTTGGTCCCGTAAGTAAAAAAAACACATACACATTATCACACATGCGGGTACTTACAAAAAGATTGTTGCAAAATGGCCTCTCTGAAGGGTCACCCAAAACTTTTTTATCTTCCCCTCCTTCTTTTTCTGACCTCATTTTTGCTGACTTTAGGAGTCTGGGCACTTTACCACTGCTAACCAGTGCTAAAGTGCATGTGCTCTCTCCCTAAATAACATGATAACATTGTCTCATACCCAAATGGCATATTTAATTTACGTGTAAGTCCCTAGTAAAGTGCACTACATGTGTCCAGGGCCTGTAAATTAAATGCTACTAGTAGTCCTGCAGCACTGATTGTGCCACCCACATAAGTAGCCCCTTAACCATGCCTCAGGCCTGCCATTGCAAGGCCTGTGTGTGCAGTTTCACTGTCACTTCCACTTGGCATTTTAAAACTATTTGCCAAACCTTAAACTCACCTTTTTCTACATATACATCACCCCTAAGGTAGGCCCTAGGTAACCCATGGGGCAGGGTGCTATGTAGGTAAAAGGCAAGACATGTACTTATGTGTGTTTCATGTCCTGCTAGTGAAAAACACATACATTTGTTTTCCACTACAGTTAGGCCTGCTCCTCTCATAGACTAGCATTAGAACTGCCCTCATATGCTTTTGAGTAGTAGATTCTGATATGGAAGGAGAGGCCCTGTCATGTTTAGTATTGCCAGAATGATAATAGAAAATCCTGCTCACTGGTGAAGTTGTATTTAATATTACTATTTTAGAAAAGCCACTTTTAGAAAGTAGGCATTTCTCTGCACTTACTGCCATCTGTGCCTTACAGCCGGTCTCCAATCCATGTCTGGTCTGTGCTGGTTGACAGCTCCCCTTGTGCATTCCACCAAGACAACCACAAACACAGGACACTCAGTCACATCTACATTTGTCTGGATACGGAATGGGTCTTCCTGGGTAGGAAGGGTGGAGAGGCTCACACTTACATTTCAAAGGCCATTAGCCTGCCCCCACACAAAGGACTGATGACCCACCACAGGGATCCTGGCAGACAAGACTGGGCTGAAAGGGGACCTTTTGCTCTTCAAAACCACTCTTTGAAGTTTCCCCCACTTCAAAAGCTTTTTTATACATATGAACTGGGTCTTTGCCCCCACCAAATCAGACACTTATGGGCCTACACCTGCATCTGTCAGAGGAACTGCCTGGCTGACCAAAGGACTCATCTGGACTGCTTTGCTGAGAGGACTGCTGCCCTGCTTGTTGTTCTGCTGTCCTGCTGGCCTCTGACTCTGTTGGTAGGATTCTGCCTTCTTCCTGAAGTGCTTTGCAAGGGCTTGGATGAAGCTTGCCTCCTGTTTCTGAAGTCTCAGGGCCAATAAAGACTTCGCCTCTTCAAGAAACTCCTTGTGTGTCAAAAAAATGATGCAACACCTGCAGAAATCGATGCAAAGCCTGGGAAATCGCCTCACTTCCAATCAGAACAACACAGCATCTGCTCCTTCTACCAGCGTGTCAAGTATTTTCAATTCATCATCTCTGGGCGTCAAAATAGTCCCGCATCACATTGAGGAACCAAGACAGCATGCCTGAAAAACAACGCAAACCCGTGCAGTGTGGAAAGTAACAACGCATTGTCTGTGCCGTGCCAGAAAATAAGACGCAACACCTTATTTTTCCACACATCTCCTCCTCTACGGACTCTTTGCGTTGTTATTTTTGACTTATCCCAGGTACTGTACATAACAAAGAAACAACTGTTCATTTTTAAGGATTAAGACTCTTTTAAACCTTTTAAAAGTGATATTTCAACTTGTACTTATTGGATTTTTGTCGTTTTGACCTTATTTTATTCAAATAAATATTATCTATTTTTCACTGTGTTATTGTATGATTTATTGCACAAATACTTTACACATTGCCTTCTAAGTTAAGCCTGACTGCTCAGTGCCAAGCTACCAGAGGAGGGGGGCACAGGATAATTTTGATTGTGTTGTGATTTACCCTGACTAGGATTGTGGCCCCTAGGATGGATGTATACCTCTGCCAACTAGAGACCCAATTTCTAACAGAGATGCAGCCCTGTCTTCTTCTTTAAAAAAAAAAATACTTTTGGCCATGATGCACAGAATCTTGCTGATGCTGTATAGCATCGGAAAAGCCTTTATCAAAGCCAATAGGTCTCAAAGTTAAGCCCTATTGGCTATGCCAATGCTGGTTAGGTATGCTTATGATGTGGACAAGAAAGGTACACTCACCATACATCAGGCAGGCACTAAACTGCAGGTCATGCAGAGCAAGCCTTCAAAATGAGCATGCAACACACAGACCTACTGCATCCTTCGGCTCATAGTTTTCAATGTATACCAAGTTAGAGTTATACATGAGTCATTTGAAAATGCATCCTCTCTTGTAGACAAGGGCAGTACACCTGTAGACAAGTGCAAACTATTTCTAGTGGCGCAGACAACTACTGAGTAAATCATTTGTCAGCCTAACTGCTTCTTGTAGTATATATGCCCTGGATAAATTTCAGTGCAATCCTTCGCCCTGAATATTTTGCTCTTTCTGTAAAAAAAAATGTTTCATTCCTCATTACGTTCAATAGCATCAATACCAATATCACCCCTGACATGCTTTATGAAGATTTGAGAGATATGCATAGAGACATGCCAGGAAGTCCTACTTGAACTAACAGGAGCAGAGATAAAAGGGGGATTGTACTGCCTGAACTGCCTTAGACTTTTTCCTCTCTACCTTCTCATAGTTCGAAGCATGGTATTAAAACCCTAGGACGCAGTGGAAACGCAGACTGAAGAGGAGTACACGGACGCTTTAGTTCGAAGTGAAAATGAGGCGACTGCCTACTTCAAAATAAGTTCATCAGAAGCAACAGTGCAAACTGTCCAGGATACCCCAGTCACCTCAGCTGTAACATCACCTACAGTTACTCAAGCTACAGAGCCTCCAATCATGTCAACTCCCTAACAACAACCTTCAACTAGGAGGCCCAAGCTAACCATCAGGCAACCAGTAGTGCCTTGCAATTCAGGAAACTTGAACGCTCAGTGCTGAGAGTCCAGTAGAGATAAATGAGAGCTATTCAATCAATGTGCAGAACAGTGTTTGATGTGAACAATAGTATTAGTGATGGACCTGAGTCACTGAGACGTTCTGGCAGTGAAATATCAGAGAGGGTAACACTGACAGTGAAATGTCTGAGGCTGTCATTTGTGTATGTGCGGTTGTGCATGATGCCTCTACTGTGCACAGACATCACCAACGCCATGTTGAAACCAGTTTTCAGACCTTTTGCTAATCAGTAGACATGCTAGCAGGCCCAACGACTAATCTGTGCAGACTCAATCTAAATACACAATTTGAGATTGTCCGCTGTCCTAGAGATGTTTCTAATGGGATAGTTCAGGTAAGTTCTTTCAGAAAAACTCCAGATTTCTAATTCCACAATTAAGTTGGCAATTGCACTTGAGGAGAGTGAGTAGGCTTCAAGCCTAAGCAGCACTTCAGTTGTGGAGGGGACACCACACCAGAAGTCATTCTGAGGGATATGCAGCAACAACGACCGACCGAGGTGTGCACTGAGATCCCTAGAGGGAGGAGATCGGAAAATCCATTATATCCATTGTGCATCAATTTGTTCTGTACTTCAATGGCAAGGTTCTTTTCTGTTTTAAGTTGTTAAGTCTTATTCCTGGCTTGTAGTGATGGTAAAATGTTTGTTTTCACACTCTGCGAATAAACAGAAAACATAACTACAACCTTTCAAGCGTTTGTCCCTGTTCATTTATTTGGACTCCATGGCCCACATTTATACTTTTTTAGCGCCGTATTTGCATCACTTTTTGATGCAAAAGCGGTACAAACGTACAAAATACAGTTGTATTTTGTAAGTTTGCGCCGCTTTTGCGTCAAAAAGTGACGCAAAGGCGGCGCTAAAAAAGTATAAATATGAGCCCGTGTGTTTCAGTCAAATCAGACGAGCTTTGTAGTCACGGATTCTCTTCTGGAAACTGGTTCCTGCGGCAGGGTGCTCCTCACTTGGTTAATCGTTGCATGTTACAGGTGGCAGCCCCTCACGGAAATAGAGCTGTGCATTATTACATGTGACATTGGTATACCACAATACCATGTACAGTTCACCAAAGTTGAGATAGACACCTTGCTGTGATTTTACTTTGCTATGCATGCTCCCTGGCACAATACACGATGGTGTGATTATATTACCTATGTGTGTAGAATGAATTAATTAGTTCCATTCAACATTAAGCTGGAGTACTAGCTAATGTGCACTATGTGGACCTCTAGGTAACCAAGGATGCGAGACATACATTATTTTAGAAAATGGTACTGTCCTCAGGACGACGCCCTGGATCGTGTCTCATTTCTTAATGTGTAATCTTCAACACTCATATTGCTAGGGATGACGGATGTTTGCCTTAAAACAGTGAAATGGGAGGGCTTGACCAAATCAATGCAATGAGCAAGTGAATCTTAGTGATCTTCTGTTGTGAAATTTTCAAGGCTCTGATGTAATTCTTTTTTTAACTACATTGCATTTTATTACCGCCTGCTAACGCTGGATGGTAAAATGCAAGTGCAGAAAGTTGGTTTTACAAATATTTTCAATTTTGAATTCGTTACTACATAGGAGTAGAGATTCTGTTCTTGGTCATGACTTTTAGAAATTAGAGATCCATTCATACGTTTTGTGAATTTCTATCATTATTGTGTTTGTATACTGTGATGAGTCAAGCAATCCTTATTTCTCATTGTGCATCAAAAAAGGATATATTTCGAAGTCGCAAACAAGTTTGCAACCATTTGTAATTCGTAGAATTTTCATACACCAGGCCTAAAATGTGGTCTATTGGCGAATCTTTTTCTACTCCGCCAAACTGGCTATTCTTTTTACTTGTCCTGGAAAACATTCTCCCCAATATTGGATTGTTAGTGTCCATATTCATCATCACAAACAGTATTCCCTAAAGAGAAGTGTGTCAGCTTTAAACCAATGCGACGAGTGTTGCTGGTATAACCTGTAAAATGTAAATAACCCCTCCAATTAAAAATCTATGGTGACTAAGGAAAGTGTTGTGTGGAGCTGGCTCAGGGGGCGTTTTTTTAATACCTGGAATCCGCACCCTGAAGAAAATATTTATGAAAAGGATGAGTCCTGGATAAGTGTCCTGGAATCAAAAAGGCATCTCAGCCATACATCATGACACTGATAAACTCCAAGAAGGGGATGAGTTTAATCCAGCAAGGAACTAGCCTAAATGAATCAGGCAATAGTCACTGTACATAGAAACAAACTGCAGAACATGCATTCGTCTGTCGACCTGGGCAAGCAGACTCACTACGCATTTCTGTTGCTTTTTTGTCCATAACTGTGCAATGTGAAGACAAGCCATTAATTGCCCACTGTAAAAAAAAAATGAAACAAAAGAAGCCCTGGAGGAATTTTGAACTTCCTCTTCATTGCCCAATTTCCTGGTGTAAAGAAAGCTGCACGATAGCTTCCAAATAATTAAGACTACGACAACTACACAGAAAGTCAAACATAGGGGGTCATTCCGACCCCGGCGAAACCGCCCAAACACCGCACCGCGGTCAAATGACCGCGGCAGTGATCACAACTTTCCCGCTGGGCCGGTGGGCAATCTCAAGCAGATCGCCCGCCGGCCCAGCGGGAAAGCCCCAGCAAAGATGAAGCCAGCTCCGAATGGAGCCGGCGGATTTGCTGGGGTGCGACGGGTGCAGTGGCACCCGTCGCGATTTTCAGTGTCTGCTTTGCAGACACTGAAAATCTTAATGGGGCCCTGTTAGGGGGGCCCTGTAGTGCCCATGCCAGTGGTATGGGCACTGCAGGGGCCCCCAGGGGCCCCACAACACCCGTTCCCGCCAGCCTCTTCCTGGCGGTGTAAACCGCCAGGAACAGGCTGGCGGGAAGGGGGTCGGAATCCCCATGGCGGCGCTGCATGCAGCGCCGCCATGGAGGATTCCCTGGGGCAGGGGAAAACCGGCGGGAAACCGCCGGTTCCGCATTTCTGACCGCGGCTTTACCGCAGCAGTCAGAATTGCCCCGGAAGCACCGCCAGCCTCTTGGCAATGCTTCCTCTGCCCTCTGCCCTGGCGGTTACAAACCGCCAGGGTCAGAATGAGGGCCATAATGTCTTGGGAAATTACTGTATTCAGTTATGCACTACTAATAACGTGCGAACAAATTCTGTTAATCCCGCAAAGAATGAATGCATGGCCATGGAAGTGGAGCAAGGGAGAGTGAAAGAGCAACGGAATAAATGTGAATAAAACAACACATCTCAAAAGAAACATTTGTAAGAGTACAGATTTACTGAAAGCCTCACCCAAATTATCTATGCAATCTGATGTATAATCCCATAGGCCATATAGGTGCTTAAAGGGACAGTGAGATATCTATCTATCTATCTATCTATCTATCTATCTATCTATCTATCTATCTATCTATCTATCTATCTATCTATCTATTTCCAATTATTAACCAAAGTTAACATGCAAAGCACGTTATAAGGAAGTTAAAACATGCATTCTAAAGTAGCCTTTTCCTTCCTAGTACATTTGCACTATAAGGTACAGTTAACAAGACAAACTGAGGAGGATTCATTGACAGATAATTGTATCAAGGATAGGCCTTCAAAGGTGAGCTTGGCAAGGGTGCTGATTACTGTCCTAACAGCAGCACTTTCATTGAGAGAGCATGAGACCATTTTTATCAGGTCTGAAAGAAAGACAAAATGCTGGGCACGATTCACAAAAGTAAACTTAGAGTTTTGGTCTAAATTTAGACCAAAAGTCTAAGTTTAGGACTTTTTGGTATTCACAAAGGTAAGTTACGAGTAGTATCTTTATGTCCACACTCGGGGAGGATCATCTGCACTTAGGGCGGATCATTCGCACTGGGGGGAGGATGATCCGGAGAAGGTAACCCTTCATACTGACACACCTCAGTGGCGTAACAAAACTTGAGGGGGTCCCCCAACAAAGTACCTAGAGGGACCCCTTCCCTCCTGGACCCAGTCAAGGGCCTCTGTGGTGAGGGGGCCCAATGGAGCTTGGGGCTCCCCGCAACACAGGGGCTGCAGGGGCCTTTGTTACACCTGTGACACACCTGTGTCAGTGCCTACCATTCCCCCACCCAGCTGAAACTCCTCAGCCCACACCCAACCCCAGCCTTGTTGCACACACAAAAGCAGAGCTGCAACAAACAAAAAATTTCAGACCTTTTAACATGTCTCTGAATGTGTTTGCTGGTTTGGCCCTTGCCATGCAACAGCAGGTTTTCAGGAGAAGGAGGAGGAGACTAAAGTGGATCTTCAGACAAAGGATCAACCTCTTTGGGATGTCCAGCCAAGACTTCACTGCCAGAATCCGTTTTTCCCCTGATATCATCTGGAAGATGATTTGTGAGTGGGAGCAGGATATTGATGCTGTGACCTGCTGCTCCCACACCATCCCAGCCTATGTCAAGATCCTAGCAGCTCTCCATATTTTTGCTACAGGGTCATTCCAGAGGGTCTCTGATGACCAGGTGGGCATCTTTCAGCCAATCCAGTCCTGATGCCCGCATCAGGCACTGAGCTGCATCAATAGTAGAGCACATCACCACATGTGAATGCCCAAAACACTGGACAGAAGGCAAAGGGCAGCTAGGGATTTCTACCTCAGTCCCGCTTCCCACGTGTGCTGGGTAAAATTGATTGCACTCGTGTGGCTCTTCAGTCACCTCCCCTCAAAGTACACATCGTCTGCAACAGACACCGCTAGCACTCCATCAATGTGCAGGGTGTCTGTGATGCCAGTGATAGCTTCATAAATGTGCATGCAGTATTCCCAGGCAGTACCCATGATAGCTATGTATCCCGCAGATCACCTCTTACCCGGTGGATGGCAGCGGGAGGATTTGGCAACATGTGGCTACTGGGTAAGTACCAAGCACCACACAAGTATGACATATATTATTGTTTTTTAAGAAGCACAACCACTAGATAACACTATTTCTTATGGCACATGCAAGACCCCAAAAGACACAGTATGTATACATTCATACATCATCATGTATTGTACTGATGCAAGTGGAACATTTACAGATATTGCTCCACTTCTGTTCTAGGGTGATGCTGCATATGCACTGTCCCCTCATCTCCTCACACCATACATATGTGCAAACACTCTATGTAGGAGGCTGGACTGGCTTGTAGTGAGTACCAAGGGGTACTTACACCTTGCACCAGGCCCAGGTATCCCTTATTAGTGTAGAGGGGTGTCTAGCAGCTTAGGCGATAGAAAAGGTGGCTTAGCAGAGCAGCTTAGGCTGAACTAGGAGACGAGTGAAGCTCCTACAGTACCACTAGTGTCATATGCACAATATCATAAGAAAACACAATACACAGATATACTAAAAATAAAGGTACTTTATTTTTATGACAATATGCCAAAGTATCTCAGTGAGTACCCTCAGTATGAGGATAGCAAATATACACAAGATATATGTACACAATACCAAAATATGCAGTAATAGCAATAGAAAACAGTGCAAGCAATGTATAGTCACAATAGAATGCAATGGGGGCACATAGGGATAGGGGCAACACAAACCATATACTCTAGAAGTGGAATGCGATCCACGAATGGACCCCAAACCTATGTGACCTTGTAAAGGGTCGCTGGGACTGTAAGAAAACAGTGAGGGTTAGAAAAATAGCCCACCCCAAGACCCTGAAAAGTGGGTGCAAAGTGCACCTAAGTTCCCCAAAGAGCACAGAAGTCGTGATAGGGGAATTCTGCAGGAAAGACCAACACCAGCAATGCAACAATGATGGATTTCCAGACGAGAGTACGGGGGGACCAAGTCCAAAAGTCACGATCAAGTCGGGAGTGGGCAGATGCCCAGGAAATGCCAGCTGTGGATGCAAAGAAGCTGCCACTGGATGGTAGAAGCTGAGGATTCTGCACGAACGACAAGGGCTAGAAACTTCCCCTTTGGAATATGGATGTCCCACATCGTGGAGAGTCGTGCAGAAGTGTTTTCACGCAGAAAGACCACAAACAAGCCTTGCTATCTGCAAGGGTCGCGGTTAGGGTATTTGGATGCTGCTGTGGCCCAGGAGGGACCAGGATGTCACCAATTGCGTGAGGGGACAGAGGGGGCATCCAGCAAGAGTAGGAGCCCACTCAGAAGCAAGCAGCACCCGCAGAAGTGCCGGAACAGGCACTACAAAGTGGAGTGAATCGGTGCTCACCCAAAGTTGCACAAGAGGGTCCCACGCCACTGGAGGACAACTCAGGAGGTCGTGCAATGCAGGTTAAAGTGCCAGGGACCCAGGCTTGACTGTGCATGAAGGAAATCCTCGGTGAGTGCACAGGAGCCGGAGTAGCTGCAAAACACGCAGTTCCCAGCAATGCAGTCTGGCGTGGGGAGGCAAGGACTTACCTCCACCAAACTTGGACTGAAGAGTCACTGGACTGTGGGAGTCACTTGGACAGAGTTGCTGAGTTTAAGGGACCTCGCTCATCGTGCTGAGAGGAGACCCAGAGGACCGGTGATGCAGTCCTTTGGTGCCTGCGGTTGCAGGGGGAAGATTCCGTCGACCCACGGGAGATTTCTTCTGAGCTTCTAGTGCAGAGAGGAGGCAGACTACCCCCACAGCATGCACCACCAGGAAAACAGTCGAGAAGGCGGCAGGATCAGCGTTACAATGTCGCAGTAGTCGTCTTTGCTACTTTGTTGCAGTTTTGCAGGCTTCCAGCGCGGTCAGCAGTCGATTCCTTGGCAGAAGGTGAAGAGAGAGATGCAGAGGAACTCTGATGAGCTCTTGCATTCGTTGTCTAAAGAATTCCCCAAAGCAGAGACCCTAAATAGCCAGTAAAGGAGGTTTGGCTACTTAGGAGAGAGGATAGGCTAGAAACACCTGAAGGAGCCTATCAGAAGGAGTCTCTGACGTCACCTGCTGTCCCTGGCCACTCAGAGCAGTCCAGTGTGCCAGCAGCACCTCTGTTTCCAAGATGGCAGAGGTCTGGAGCACACTGGAGGAGCTCTGGGCACCTCCCAGGGGAGGTGCAGGTCAGGGGAGTGGTCACTCCCCTTTCCTTTGTCCAGTTTCACGCCAGAGCAGGGCTGGGGGATCCCTGAACCGGTGTAGACTGGCTTATGCAGAGATAGGCACCATCTGTGCCCATCAAAGCATTTCCAGAGGCTGGGGGGGGCTACTCCTCCCCAGCCCTGACACCTTATTCCAAAGGGAGAGGGTGTAACACCCTCTCTCTGAGGAAGTCCTTTGTTCTGCCTTCCTGGGCCAAGCCTGGCTGGACCCTAGGAGGGCAGAAACCTGTCTGAGGGGTTGGCAGCAGCAGCAGCTGCAGTGAAACCCCAGGAAAGGCAGTTTGGCAGTACTAGAGACCCGGGGAATCATGGGATTGTCTCCCCAATACCAGGATGGCATTGGTGGGGCAATTCCATGATCTTAGACATGGTACATGGCCATATTCGGAGTTACCATTGTGAAGCTACACATAGGTAGTGGCCTATGTGTAGTGCACGCGTGTAATGGTGTCCCCGCACTCACAAAGTCCGGGGAATTGGCCCTGAACAATGTGGGGGCACCTTGGCTAGTGCCAGGGTGCCCACACACTAAGTAACTTAGCACCCAACCTTTACCAGGTAAAGGTTAGACATATAGGTGACTTATAAGTTACTTAAGTGCAGTGTAAAATGGCTGTGAAATAACGTGGACATTATTTCACTCAGGCTGCAGTGGCAGACCTGTGTAAGAATTGTCAGAGCTCCCTATGGGTGGCAAAAGAAATGCTGCAGCCCATAGGGATCTCCCGGAACCCCAATACCCTGGGTACCTCAGTACCATATACTAGGGAATTATAAGGGTGTTCCAGTATGCCAATGTAAATTGGTAAAATTGGTCACTAGCCTGTTAGTGACAATTTGGAAAGAAGTGAGAGAGCATAACCACTGAGGTTCTGATTAGCAGAGCCTCAGTGAGACAGTTAGTCATAACACAGGTAACACATACAGGGCACACTTATGAGCACTGGGGCCCTGGTGGCAGGGTCCCAGTGACACATACAACTAAAACAACATATATACAGTGAAATATGGGGGTAACATGCCAGGCAAGATGGTACTTTCCTACACTCTACATCAGCAGAGGTACAATAGGGCACACAGATGTACACAAGGCATCATTGAATGCACTTTTGGTCTCTTGAATTCATGATTCAGATGTCTCAATTATGCAGGTGGTGTGCTGCTGTACTCACCTCAAGTTGTGTGCAAGATTATAGTAGCCTGTTGTATTTTGCACAACATAGCATTAAATAATAGCTTACACATACCTCTGGCCCTCCTCTGGATCTGAATCTGGCTAACCTGGTCATTGTACAAAACAGAGGGCAGGGTATGCATGTACGTGGCCAGTTGGTTGACACTTTCTTCACCTGAGCAACATATTGTATCAAAGCCTTCATGTGGTTTGCAGTCTGTTGTCAATGATGATAGTTGGACTTTTGACACTCTGTTCCATCCTGAGATTACTTTGAAAGCCATACATTATGTCAGTAAACAACAGCCGTTGCCAAGAGTCAAAAGATTGGCCATGCAATTCGTTATGTGCATATGTCAGGGATTAGCATGGACAATGTTTCTTAGGGCCTCATTGATTCTGGGGAGTAAATGTTTAAATGTGTCAGACCTTCCTGGACAGTGTAACAAGAGGGGCTGCTTCACAAAGGGCCACTTCCCTCAGGCTGAAAATGCCACGTCACAGGGTTTGTCATTGTAAACAAGGGGAAATGGCTGCTATGAGTGTTCACAGTGTAGTGATCCTGCCCCAAGTGCAGTAACTCGCCCACAACTGTGTGGCCTCTGCCACAAGGGCAAAGGCCCTTTGTGACCTAGGACCCTTCTATGTGTATGTGTGGCAAATCAAATGGCAGAGTGGCTATATGTATGACATTTGTACACCATGGAACAAGCTGGCCAGTGTAGAGACATGGATACTTCATGCTCATAGCTGACATGTTTGGCTGCTGCTCATGGGATGTGCCACTCCATGCCTGTGGTTAATCATAGTGGAGACTGGGACTTTTGTCTGTCTTTCACTATGGAATGACAGAGACTACAAGGCCCTGAATACATTATGATCCTCTGGCCTGGTTCAGCATAACAAGAATGGACCTGGGAAATTTGGAAGGGCTCCATGACCACAAATGGTCTTCCTCATGAATCATACTAACACCTACTGGTCACAATCATAATGCTTAGCCATTTACCATTGTGTGTAATGGAGAATGCATCACACATGCAGGTCTCATGTACAACTATGATGACATGTCACTGTCTCTTGTCAACCCTAAAGGTACCTTGCGAGACATGTGACATGGAGTGGCTGCCACTATCTGGGTAGGTAATGTTATCCTAACAAAAACACCATGTTCCAAAGGTACATCTAGGCCTATCTCAGGTACAAAGACACACTACCCTGCAGCGCACAATGAATTAACTCCATTGACCATATTCTAAAAAGAGCCCCAGGCATGCACCTTGAATGTACACCCGCTCTGTGAATCAACGATGCACTGCTGTGTACAGAAAGGGCAGCAGACACTTGTGCTGCCATTTCTGCAATACAGACATTGCAGGTGTACAAATAGTGCACTAGCACCAGCGGATGTCCACTCATTAGCATGGGGGCATAGCCGCATGTAAATGATGGAAGCTGGTTGCCACTGCAGCCACGCCACAGATTAGATGTGGGTGCAGAAGCAAAGAAACTGTCAGGAGGTGCACTTATAGTGTGCCACTTAAAGGTGGGGCATTGTCAGTGCATAACCTGATGGGAGCCCCCTGTAGGGGAGACAGGTGGTCCAACGGACCCCACAGACATACCTTTGCAGGTGGGTGTAGTCACTCATTTCATTTGCCTGCAAGGGCATCACAAATCCCTCTTAAATGTGCATGCGGGTTGTCATCTGCACAGTGCTACATGGAGCAGGTGCATTAATACAGCTCCTTTCTCCACTTGACTGCGCCTCCCGAAAGGCAGCACAAGTGTGTGTCTACCCAGGGGGCATTGCATTCAATCTATTGGGGCACACTTTCCCGCTCTGCACCTTTTTAACGGTCTGTTGTGGTGCAAACAGAGAAAGTGTGTCTCATGTGTAATAAGGCCCCAGTTACCAATGTGGACAGCAGCATGCATCTGTTTCTCTGGGCCCACATAATATTGGGACTACCTATCAATCACCCCATCAGTGAGTATGTCCCTATCAGTATCACTGACTGTGTGGGTGCCCTGTCCACAGGTCATTCAGTCATGTTGGAAGAAGTGGGTTCAACAGTACAGCAGAATGGCAGACAATCCTGTGTGGAGATGTGGCTGACTCTGAATGACCATTAAATGGATACCAGCCCCTCCAGAAGTTGAAGGGGGTTAGGAGTGCTGTGCACTGCAGTTGTTCTATGAAATTCCAGATCACATATATGAGCCAGAGTCACAATGGGCCCCCGCATGTGGAAGTCTCATTATGGACATTCTGCTCCAAGTGCAATGACTGAGGGGCCTCTGCCACTAGTGCGTACGCTGTTTGCAGGGCCCTGAGGACCAGCTGAGCAATGCAGCATGCACCTGACTCTGGGCTGACATTGTGAAAGTTTCAGTGCAGTGGCTGTGTACCACCGGCAGGACATGGCGCAAGTGCTGCGAGAACTTGAAACGCCGGGCCCGACTGAGGTCCCAGGAACTCTTGGACCAGTCCTTCTAGCCGCATGTGCTTATGCCACTGTACAGGAGGGTCCTGAGGACAGTCTGGCTGACTCTCCATGCCCAGCTGGAGGATTTGGAGCAGCAGAGACCTGGTAAGTGCATAGGCTGCATCATGTGTCTGTCAGTATGATGTGAGTGGTGACTTAGTTGTGCCATCATTTGTCTCATGCCACCATGTATGCAATCTGATCAATTGCTGCAGTAGTCATAAGGCCAATGTCTCATCAGAGCCCACTGAATGTACAAACCAATGTGCATCTTGGGACTTGTAGTGTTCTGAACAATATTGGGGAAATGGGGCTCACTTGTGCATTTGAAGGAAGAAATGAACTTATCATAATCGAAAAGGAGGATGACCAGGATGACATGTGACTGGACAATTTAGGGTGACTGGACATTTGTTTATGTTCTTGTCCAAAGACTGATTCCCCTGACGTTTCCTGGCGAGTTTTATTTATTTTGTCCAACACCCTCCAAGTCCCCTGCCCATTGTGGATGAAGAGCACTATTTTATTTAGTTTTCCCCTTCCCAATGGACGGTATTGTTTTACTCTCATTCTATTCATATTCACATTTAAAAAACACTATATTGTGGTAGTTCATTGTATTTGCGGGGATCAAAGTATGGAAGTATACATCTGGAGTGGTTTAGCTATGCCTTCAACATGATACCTTTGCACATAGATGGTTCTGCTAATGGACATGCCTTAGCCACGTTTAACAACACATATGGCCTACAACCACATTAAGCAATTGACCATCATCAACTATTACACAACTCAATATAAATGTGGAATATGTCTCTTATTTACATTGTTCTGTGCAAACATATTTACAGTGCTCAAGGGGGATCTTGTCCGCGCCTTCTCAATTTGGTGGTGAGGAACATTGTGAGGTTGGGCATTTCCTGGGTTTCGGAAGTACAGATGGGTGTGGCTCCTGTGCAGGGGGGGTGGATGCCTTTGTCTGTAAGTGGACACCATCACTTCTATAGGTACCATAAATGTGATAGCAAAGGTTGGTGTGGTAGATACACCCATTTTAAGGTCTCTGAGGAATGCAGAAACAGTTTTATGAACATGTTTTCTAGCTTTTTCAATCTGTGGACGGAACTGATTTGACCACTTCCATTTCTGTCCTTGGCATATGTTAGAATACACAGTGTGGGAGGAAAGTGATATCAGTTGTACACAGGTATCCTTTATTAGGATTCCCAGTCCTACCCAAGTCAGTGTGCCTAGGTCATTTCCACCACAGTGCACAATCATGAGGTAAGGGTGTTGGTAATCTCTAATGCTTTTAACCGGAAGAAGCAATTGATGCCACTTTGAGCCTCTCTGGCCAATCAAATTAATATCCACATTAGCCAAACCCAAGTTCCTGTCAATACCACTGTTTTTAGCAGTCTTCCTAGCCCAAAAGACATAGCTGTGGCCCACAATCCACACTTGAACCATTTTGAAGTGAAGCAGCAGTATCAGACAGGAGAAGGCTGGGGTGAATGAGGTAATTTTGAAAATGGAAGGCAGTTAAATGAAGGTGTGCTCACGGTTTAAAAAAATACATTTGATTGGATGCGCTGAAGGTGCTAGTGAATATAATTAGGAAGTGCTTTGAATAGATTAGTAAAATGATCTGTGATTGGGTCTAGTAAAAATAAAATATTGCAAAACAGTCTTGGATATCTTTTCAATCTGTACAGTAAACCACACCTATTGCAGCTCATTTTGAAAGTAGTATGCACCTTTTAGAATGTGCAGAAAATTTGTGAACTACTGGTTGTAGTGGCTTACTATGGAGACTGTGTTAAGAGTGTGTTCGCGGAAAGGTGTTAAAGAGAGAGTTTTTGTTCATTATTGTTGAATAAGTGTTTAATTTCATAGTGAGGGAGTGCTAATAAATTGCCTAAACTCTTACAAATATGAAGCTACATATATTTTTGAACACCTCATTTTTTTGTGTGAATTCACTGATTCAATTACGATTAAGACACGAATATGAAGAAAAAGTCCTCCATATTAGTCTGCCTTATAAAAGTACCTGAAAGGGTTAACATATACTAACCATTCAGAACTGGACTCGTAAGAATAAGATATGAAAGGTGTGCTTTTATTTGCTGACTTCCACAGTATCAGACAGTGCAAAGTTGAAAAGGTTACCTACCATTTAAGGTTCCTTTTATGGAGAGTGGTGTGTCATTCTTAGGCTTAGCTTTCACAATTCCTAAGAGTTTTCAATCTATCTAATAAGAGCAAAAAAAACTTTTCACCAATGAACCCATCTTCAGGTATGTGAATTACATTTAATTCTGAGAAAAAATCATAAAAAATGCATATGTCTGTGAAATTGTTAAAAGTGCGTATAAAATAAATAGGAAAGTATTAAAGGTACCTGGGATGATCTATGAGGAGTAGTGCAAGTTATTTTATATAGTTATTAATAGGTGACTAAGAAGCACTTTTTCTAAGGTGCACACTAGGGGCCTCATTTTGAGTTTGGCGGGCGGTGGAGGCTGCCTGCCAAACCCTTTCAAACAGATAACCGCCACTCTGGTTTCATCCTTCTGGCCCTAATATGAGTTTTCCACTGGGCCAGTGGAATACTCACCACAACATTGACGCCGGCTTGTAATCGAGCCGGCGGCAATTTTGCGGTGTGTCGGGGTCAGCAGCACCAATCGCGCCTTTCACTGCCCGTAATTCGGGCAGTGAAAACTGCAACAGGGCTGTCCATGGGGGCCCCTGCACCGCCCATGCCAAGTGCATGGGCAGTGCAGGGGCCCCGACTCCCCCTTTCCACCAGCCTTCGCATTGCGGTGTGACTGCCATGCAAAGGCTGGTGGAAACGCGGGTCTTAATCGGGAGGGCAGCGCTGCTTGCTGCGCTGCCCTAGCGGATTGAGACCGCTGGCACCGCCAGGCCATCCGCTGGCGGCAACCTGGCGGTGCCGGCGGTCAGACCGTGGCGATTCCACCACGGTCATAAAATGGTGGTCGGACTGCCCCTGTCGGTGGCAGTCCGAGCGCCACCATGAGTCTGGCGGCCACGAACTGCCAGGATCGTAATGAGGCCCTAGGTGTGTGAGGAGTTGTTCCACAAACTGTTGCTATGGAACCGCATATTGTACATGTACTGCTTTATTGCATGCTCTATTAATTAGGAATGTATTAGAAGATGTAAAAGTTTTACATCTATATACATAATGTGCTGCTCACAAAGAATGTTTTTCTTTAAATTCTTGGACTTGTAGTCCTATGTATTGCATTTTAAAAGAGGATTACAGACTCTAAATTGCAATGACAAAATAAGCACTGTAGGTGTACATGAAGCATGAACCAGTAAAAGTTGAGAGCAATGTATTCGAGACTCTTTAGGGTAGGTGTTGGCAAAGTTTAAGGCAGTTTTGTATATGCTTAGATGGTAAGATATGTTTTATAAACTAATACTGAGTTAGATGTGTAGTACAAGACTGCTAGGCTTGTTAAACATGCAATGGTTAAGCATGGGTCAGTCCTACTAATGCAGAACCTGTGTATGGTGTCACACTGGCAGCTTCTTGTGACATGTACAAGCTGTTTCTCAGGTGCCAAATCTGTGTTTTAGTGCACATTACTCATTCCTGAAATATGCTGTAGGCATGGTCAGAAACTGGGGCCATGGAACTGCATGCTGTATGTGTGCTGCATTACTGCATGCTCTAATTACTAGAACAAAACTGCACACTAAGGGTTACGGGATGTGCTGTTCTTTTTCATGTGTCAAACCCATGTTTTAGTAGACATTACTCATCTCTCAGATATGGTGTAGGTATGTTATAAAGTACTATGTTTTCTGCATAATGCATGACGGATGTCCTTTTCAGTTGAATAACTTGGTAATGTAGTTATAGACTGTTAACCTAAGCACTACATACAGTATACCACTTGAAAGGGAACGGACATACATGTTTCTAAAGCATACATACTCTGTCTCACCAAGTCATAGAGTGACACAGACACTTCTACATTCACTCACATACTCAGAAAGTACTTTTGTATGTAGCAATATGACATGCAATTAGAGAGACAGCCACATTCCCCTGTTTTCTCTAATAGAGGCAGTGAGGTATTCATTCAGCTACTTACATCTCTTTTAGAAACCCATAAAGGTAGTAAAAGAGAGAGTCACATACCGGCACATATACTGCAACAACTCATGGCACTTCTATAGGTGGACTTGTTTATTCAGTGAGAAATATAGGCAACTAGTGGCATAATCTTGCTATGTATGCAGACAAATATTGGTGTAATTATGGGTGAAGCAATTGCTGCAGAGCCTGTGTGTGCACTGTCACTGCCTCCTCAAGTTGGTCTGTACTTGCGTATGTAGCCGTCTCAAATGTAAACAGAGGCACACCCACATAGCCCTGTATTCTTTAACACAGGCAGTGAGGTATTTGTTCTTACTTACATACCCATTTAGAAACCCATAGAGGTACTAAAAGAGAGAGTCACATACCAGTACATATACTGCAACATTTCATGGCACTTCCATATGCAGAATCGTCCATTCAGTGAGAAATATAGGCAACTAGTGACATCATCTTGTTATATATGCAGACACATTTTGGTGTAATTATGGGGAGGCATACTACTGCAGAGCCTGTGTGCGCACTGTCATTGCACACACAAGTTGTTCTCTAAAATACCTTTGTCACGTCTTAAAGTCACATTTTAATAGCAATAACTCTCTTCTGAGATATGCTGTAAGTGTTCCATCATGCATGCTGGCTTGTGGTTAAATTGTTGAAAGATACCTTTTTCAGTTTTAGAAACTTTCTGATGCATTTGCAGACCACTATTCCAAATAGTACATACACTATACTACTTGTAAAAAAAACTGACATACATGTTTATAAAGCATAGATTCCCTGTCTCACCCAGGCAGAGAGTGAGATAGAGACTAGTACATTTACTCACATACTCAGAATCTAGTCACGTATGCAGAAGTACTAAAGGCACTTCAAGACACACCCACATACATTTCTATTTCCTAACACAGGTGCTGATGTATTTCTTCAGCCACTTACCATAGAGGTACAAAAACAGACAGTCGCATACTGGTACATTGGTACACCGGTACTGGTACATTTAATAAAACTTATAATGGCAGTTCTACGGGTGCACTCCTATATTCAGTGATATATATAGGAAAGTACTGATACAATCTTGTCATGGGTGGAGAGGTATACGGTTTTAATGATGGCTGAGGCCTACAAGTGCAGAGGCTGTGTGTTTACTCTCACTGTCCACTCACTTTTGTCTCTAAAATCTCTTTGTCAATTAGTAAATCCATGTTTTAGTAAAGTTAACTGTGGGAACTTTTTATAAACAAAGTTAAGTAATTAAAATAATCTATATGAAAGTAAATAATTAAAACATACAGCTAGTTTTTTCGTTACTTTTCAGATACAAAATGTAACTGTGCAGGGTTACAATGCCGTCAAAAAGTGAGCAAAGAAAAAAAGAGAGATAACAATGCTATCTCTTCACAACTGAAAAACAAAAGAAGCAAAATGCAAAAAAGCAGGGAACGAAAAACTGCGGGTAAGAAAACAAAGACATTTCTTAAAATAGTATGTGGTCAACTTGAAATACAGCAAAGTGGAGTACATAAGAAACAAAGTTTGACCCAAAAAAGTACATGAAAAGAAAACTAAAACAACGTACAATGAAGCACAGACTTTAACTCTAACTTTAACAGACAGTGCCAGTTCAAGGAAATTAGAGTTACAAATTTTTGCAGCAGAGTAATTCAGAACCTATTGAGACACATGAAGAAGTATAAAAGAAGGAGCAAAACTGTTGATCAAAAGGAACGTGTTGCAGGTGTGGTTGATAAGGCCTTTACTCTAAAAAGAAAGCTGTTTATTCTGATTCTAAACAGAATGAAAACACTAGATAAAATAGTGTTGAGTATGAGGAGAAATACTTCTAGTACTGAGCCTTTTGTTATTGAAGAAAGCTATTTACAAGAGAACACATTTGTGCATGCAGGTGATGAATCTGGACAGCGTTATGAGGTAAAAGATGGTTCTCCTAATGAAAAAGAGGTAGTGGTACATATAAATGTACTGGAAGTCATAGCTGAAGAGGTACAGTAAAGGTGTAGACAGGCCCCTGTACATAAGTGGAGCTGTAGCAGTATTTATACTGTTCGAAAGCAATCAATTGACATTCTGAGGAATTTTCTATGCATCTTTTCATGCAAAAGTCTTAAACAGGAAATGTCAATTTTGCAAGGATTAGATCCATGCAAAGCAAGGAAACATGCAGGAACACTCACCAGTGTATCTATCAAAGAAAGTGTGCTAAAGCACCTTTCATCCTTTTAGAATTCTATCAGTACATCACTTTCAAATGAGAAATTCAGTTAGGAGGCTTTACCATGTGAACATGCATGGTACAGTTAAAGGTTTGTGATGATGTACAATTTTGTTTCTTTGATCCTGAACAGGAGAGTAGAGAAACAGAAGACTTGACATCTGCAAGTGTAGCAGAACAAGAGACTGGTATTATTGTTGATAACTTCACTGAAGAGATTAGAAAGTTTAAAACAGTCTGTTCAGAAAAAATATGTATATGCTGTAGACGCACTCCCTGCAAAAGTCAAACTCATTATGTTATTGTGTCTTCAGAAACTGAAGAAGATAATAGAGATAAGTGGCAAGAATTTGCAGCTTATTTGTTTGTAGAAGGATGCTTTGATTGTTTGATACATCAAACTGTATGTAAATATTGTTATAATAAGTTAGAGAAAAATAAAATGCCAACCAGAGGAGCAGTGTTTAGCAAATCAGAACGGTTCTCAATTATACAGAAGCTTCAATATTTGAATGTTTATGAGTCTATTTTTATACAATGTGTAAATCTCTTTCAAGCTATAGTCCGTATGGAGCCAAAGACAGGAAAGTTACCCCCAAATGAGCCCCAGAAAGGTTTTAAAGGTAGAATTGTGTACTTACCATTAGACTTCAAGCAGAATATTGAAACTGTAGGGGTGCAGAATGAATTGGAAGAAGGACTTGTAATTCTAGAGAATGGTGTTCCAAACGAGAGTAAAAAGATATGGCAAGAGTTAGTAAATGTTAGTAAAGTAAAGAAAGCAACATTATATCGGGTACAAAATAATATTTACTATAAAAATGTGAATGCTCTTCAAGATATTACACATATGGAGGATGTCACACTTTCATCAAGGAGGTCAAATTGAAAAGATAGATTGAACAAGATTAGAAGCCATTTATGAACACTACAGTATTCATCCTCTACATTCCAAAGAGATTATTGGAGATGCTATTGATCTCTTTCATATGAAAAAAGTGAAAGGTGCTCCCTTAAGTGTGTGGGAGAAAACCTTAGAAGCTCACTCTTTTCTACAACTGTTTCTTACTGAAGTAGGTGGTAGATATGATGAGCGGACTATACAAATACCAGCAGCAGAGTACAGATCAACTAGACTTTACTCAGAGGGCCCAAGATTTGAATAATATATTACCTATATATTTCATCTGCTATTTGAGAGCGACTTGTTTGGCTTATCTTTTGCAGTTAATCATATTCTGAAAGCAGGGGTGAACATGCAGAATCTGTCTGCAAAGGAGTTTGTTGAAAAAGTTCATGGAAAAGATACAAATCTGGAATACAATTTCATTAATTTGATGGCATGTCAGTGTGGTACAAATACGCACTGGTATTGTCATCATGGAGAGCTTAAATGCATGTTAAGAAACCTAGGAACACCTACCTGGTTTCTGACACTCAGTTGTGCTAAGCATGATTGGGATGACCTCCCTGATTTCTAAAGAGAAGCAAATTCAAATATAAAAGACATCAATCTAAAGACACCTGGATAACACTGCTCACTGGATCCAGCAAACATTTGCAGATATTTTAACCACAAGTTTCAAGCAATTATGTATTTCATCGGCAATAAAACTAATCCTCCTTTTGGCAAAGTCGCTGATTTATTTTGGTGCAAAGAGTACCAAACTAGAGGTGCTCCACATCCTCACATGCTGTTATGGTGATAAGATGCCCCAAAGCTTGAAACAGACACTGATGAGCCAGACTTGTCCTTCATAGAACAGTATGTAACATATGCCATCCCAACAGAAACTGCTGACAAAGGATTGAGGCAACAAGTTCTACAATTTCAAAATCACATGTGTAGTAAATACTGTTGTTGAAAAGTAAACAGCTTTTTGTCAGAAGTTCAGGCACACTCTAACACAGAAATCACCCAAAAACAAATTACAAACTGAAAAGAGCAGAAGCTTCAAAATCTATAAATGACTACAACCATGTTATTTTGAAGATGTGGGATGCAAATATGGATGTACAGTTTGTAGCAGATAACTCCATTCCTGTTGCTCGGTACGCGATGTCTTATATTATTAAGTCAGAAAAGACAGGGATGAAAGAGGTCTGGGAGGAGATTTCAGATAAAAGACTCTTACCAAGAAATTGTACAGTTTTAGTTTAAAAATGCTTTCCCACAGAGAAATTGGATCTCATGAATGCTCAGATAATTTGAGCTTGGCAAGTTTGTTTTCCAAGTCTAGAGGATTTGTGTGGGTAGGCCTAGGCCTTGCAAGCATTCCTAATAGACTATTGAAGTCTTTCCCAGAAATACAGTATGTGAGAAAACAAGGCTGTGAAAATACAGTATGTGAGAAAACAAGGCTGGTTGTCCTTTTGCCCCCATTTTTCACTTTTTGCTGGTGTTTTCCTGACTCTCATGGTACTCTGGGAACTGCTAACCACTCCCAGTGCCTGTGCTCTGTGTAAAATCAATATGCAAATTAGGCTAATTATAATTGGCTAAGTCAACCTACCTATAAGTCCCTAGTATATGGTAGGGCATGTAGGTTTAGGCACATTAGAATAAGTGGTGTCCCCATAGGTGCACTGGTGAGGTACCTAGTGTCATTTTAAAGGCAGGCCTGCCTTGCTGGCTGCTTTTAAATTAAAGTTACATGCAATTTCGACTTTGGAATTAAACATAGTTCCAAAGTCTTAAACAACCTTATTTTTACATATAAGTCACCCCTAAGGGCTGGATGCCATGTAACTATAGGCAGGGACCTTCTAAAAATAGTTGCATACGCCCTGGTGAGGTAAACAAATTACCAAATTCGTTTTTCCCTCATTGTAGTTAGTGGATGGCCTTCATAGGCTAGAATGGGGAGACTTTATTTTAATTTTAAAAGTCCCCTTAGGTAACAGATACCACAAGTTTAGTATCAAAGTAATTGTTATAATAAATCCTACAACTTCCAGTTGTGGGATTTAATATAACTTGTTCAGGTAAGGAGTCTTAAACTTTACCTGAAAAGTTGCCAACTTCATCCCTGTATTGTTTTTGCTGCTTTGCTCTGATTGGCCAGCCTCTGGCAGCCTGGCCAGGCTGCCTGAATGAGGTGTGAAGTGGCCAGGCTCAACACAAAGAGATGTGCCTGGGGGAGGAGATCTCCTCTCAGCAGATGGGGAAGAAGGAAGCGGGGGGCTGCCAAACTGGTCTTCAAAGGCAGGGAAGGACATTTGGAGCAACCCAGCAACATCCTCACATCCTGCAAGCCCAGACAATTAGGTGCCCCCATGATTATATTAGGAGAGGGGAGGAGAGGGGTGTGTTTAGGATTTTTAGCCACACCAGTGGGTGGGCTCAGCTAGATGTAACCTCCGAAAATCACTTTCAGCCATGATGGATTTTTGAGGAATGTTGCTCCCTGCGATTGATTTTTGTCACACTTTCCAGGAAGTGGTCTTCACCGGGGGAAGGACCCTGGTGCTGATTGGAGAACCAGGACCCCCTGTTTTTCACCCAGGAGCAAGGGTAAAATTGGCAGACCTGTACCCACACCTCAGTTCCCTATCAGATCCCTACCAGGAAGAACTACAGAAGAAGAAGGACTACCCTGCTGGACCCCTGACTTTCACCTGGACACTGCACTCTGGAGGACTGCACCAGCTGCACACTTGGGCTTTACCACAAGGAGGACTTTGCCTGACTTCAACTGGTTCAAGGAGGAACTCCCTGTGTGCTACAGGTGAAACATTGATAACCAGTGTCCCCTGCACCAACTCCTGAAGAAACTGACCAGAGGACCACTGTCCAGTGGCCAAAAAGGAGTTTGTGCCAGGTGCATTCTGGGAGTTCTAGTCCGCACCCTCAAGGAGCATCTCAGATCTTCTGGAACTTGGGGTGAGCTGTGGACTTCAAAAGAACCTTAATAGAACATCTGGAAGAAGATCCAGAAGTTTGGAGAAGTTTGGAGAACTTTTGTAAAAAAGCTCTGTAAAGGGACCGACCCGCTGCAGCAACTCTAGACAGCTTACCTCAACTGCGACCCGGCCTGACTTGCAGGTTCGTCCCGGTGAAGAAAATCTCTGAAAAAGTGACTAAGTCTGAACATAGGAAGTTGACTGGGACCTCCCAGGCAGTGTATCCGAAGAGGGCTCCAAGGACGTCGGATCAAGATTCAGGTTTGCCCCGGTCGAAGGATTTTCACCTCAAAAAAATGACTAAATCGGAAGGTAAAAATCTCCACCAAGGGCTCCCGCGACGCGTATCCGAGGAAGAGTTCCAGGAGGTCGGATTGAACTGGCGACTTGGTCCCGCTGAAGAAAATCTCCCGAAAAATGACTAAGTCCTAAGGTAAACCTTTGACTGAGGCCTCCCACTGGCTGTAGCCGAGCCAGGCTCCATCGCAGTCCGCCTCAAACTTTGACTTTGCCCCGGTCGAGGTGCGACCAGACGACCAGATTGGCACTTTTTGTTTCTATGCGCTAGAAAGCATTAACTCTTTAAAAATTCATATCTCTGGTTCCCCTTATCCGATTTTATTCATTTTGGTGTAATTTTAAAGATAAAAATATAATCTATTTTTATGAATTGATGCTGGATTTTTATTGTGTTTTGTGTTAAATTATTTACTGTTTTGTGATTTTTAAATGATTTACACATGTCTCCTAAGTTAAGCCTTGTCGCTTGTTGCCAAGCTACCAAGGGTTGAGCTGGATTTCATTTATTGAGACCTAATTGGACCTTAGTGGAGGTCAGTGGCCTATTGCTAAGTGTAGGTACTTACCTGCCCTTACCAATAACCCATTTTCCAACACAGTACCTTGCAGAATTTGATCCCGAGAGTACAGACATTCTAAAAACTAATATGCTGGATACATACTACCTAAGAAGGAGTCCTCATCTTGAAAACACATCTTTATGAAGTACTTCAGCATTATACATATAGAAGTAATGCAACTGAATATACAGAAGAAGGAAGGTTTGCAGACATTGGATATAACAGTTGTTTGATGAGACACAACAGAGGAAATCCAATTAATCACAGAAAGCGTACATGCCAAACTGCAGAGAAAATAGATTTTTTCTATTTGGCATTTTTGCAACTCTTTAAGCATTGGTGTTCTGAATCAGATTTACTTAGACAGTATGATTGTTATGAAGACTCCTTCAATGCTGTAAAATAAAATGAAAATGAACAGGAAGAAACCATTGCTGCTGAATCAGCCAGAGAGAGTTCACAAAGCAGCCAAAGTTCTGTACCAGGAAATCAAGATCCTCGTGGAGAACCAATAATTAAAAATGAAGCAGCATTAGCTATGAATGAGGTGGAGATGGCAATGCAACAGACAAGAGAGGAAACTGTGGATTTCGAACAGTTAGTGAAACAACTGAATAATGAAGAAAGAGAAATTTATAATGAAGAGAAGGTGATGAGAAAGAGGGATAGGCAGGCACACAGACCACAGGGCTGAGAGAAGGGAGAAGTCAGTGAGGAGGGACAGGCAGGGAGAAGGCATGCAGAACATAGGCTAAGAGGAAGGAGAAAACAATGAGAAGGACGGGCAGGCAGCAAGCATGCAAACCATGGGGCTGAGATGAAGGAGAAGTCAGTGAGAAGGACGGACAGGCAGGAGACAGGCATGCACGGGGCTGAAAGCACGGAGAAGACAGTGAGAACGAGGGACATCCAGGCAGCAGGCACACAGACCATGGGGCTAAGAGGAAGGAGAAATCGATGAGAAGGAGGGACAGGCAGGCAGCAGGCACACAGACCACAAGCCGGAGAGAGTGGAGACAGCGGTGTGAAGGAGGGACAGGCAGGCACGCAGACCACTGGGCTGAGGACAAGGAGAATTCAGTGAGAAGGAGGGACAGGCAGGCAGCAGGCATGCAGGCCACAGGGCTGAGAGCAAGGAGAAAGTGGTGAGAAGGAGAGACAGGCAGGAGCAGTCACTCAGACCAAGGTGCTGAGAGCCTGCAGAAAGAGGTGAAAAGTCAAGGAGCAAGCACACAAAAAACAGTGGTGGGGGAGCATGGAGAAAGCACTGAGAATGAGTAAAATGCAGGCATCATGCACGCAGAAACCCCGTTTTTTGTGTGCCTTCACCTTGGTTTTCCCTCAAAAGCTGTGCACAGTGTGTGGTTGGATGCACGTTACAAGGACATTAGAGTTAGGAAATAGAATTTTGAAAAACTTAGAAATTAACTTAAAAAACAAAAGGTTACAGGGACGTTACAATTAGTTAGAAAATGGGATAAGAAAAGCCTTAGAAGTTCACTGAATAAAGACAAAGCTTACAGGGATGTTATAGTTAGGAAATAGAATTTCAGAAAACCTTAGAAATTCACTAAAAACCAAAGGTTAGAGATACGTTATATTTAGGTTCTGAATTTACTCGTACAAAACCATAGAAATTCAGCAGTTACAGTTAGAGTTATTTCTCGTAACTATAACTTGCACCCTAAGGTAACTATAACTCGCGCCTTCGCTATGCACAGAAAATTTCTCCACATATTATATCATTGATGACATCTTCTACGGCATCTTTGATAATATTAGTACAACATTTGCAATAAAATATTGATAAGAAAACTGTGCATGGCGAAATTGCGCGCTATTGTTTCCTTAGGTGCGAGTTATAGTTACTTGAAATAACTGTAACTATAACTGCTGAATTTCAATGTTTTTGTACAAGTAAATTGAGAACCTAACTATAACGTTCCTCTAACCTTTGCTTTTTTCAGCAAATTTATATATATAAATGCATATAAAATCATCTGTGTGAGTAAATATATCTATATCTATATCTATATCTATCTATCTATCTATCTATCTATCTATCTATCTATCTATCTATCTATAGATAGATAGATAGATAGATAGATAGATAGATAGATAGATGCCTTAATCAAATACATGTAAGCAAAAAAGGTTCACCTTATTGAAATGAATGCCGTAGCACCGACTGTCCAATAGCCACATCACTGCCCTGCGCTGATTCCATGTAATAATGCTGCCGGAAAGTATGCAAATTCTTCCATGTCACAGCATTGAAAAGCTTCTTGAGATGTACTCCAGAAAACAAAGTGGTTGAGGTAGAGACGGCTCTAGTGGAATGCACTTTTACTTTATTTTTTAATGGCCTGCCTGCCTTTGAGTGACAGAATTGCATGGCGGCTGAGAGCCATTGGACGATGGGCATCTTTACAAATATTTCCATAAGTTATAAACAGTTGTTAACAGTTGGTCAGTGCTTGCGATTGGTTTGCTATAATGCAAATAGAACTTCGATCTCTAATGTATGCAGGGAATGTTACGTTGGTAACTGCGGATTCAGAAAGAAAGTTCTTTTTGGAGTGTCCCCCTACATTTTTCAGCATTTGTGACTGATAGTGGTGTTTTCAGACTTTGATTGTGCTCTGGGCTCTGCCAACCAGGCCCAGGGCCAGTGCCCTGTGTGCAAAGGTATATGGTAATTAGGTGTAATTCCAATTGGTACTGACAGCCTACGTGTACGTCCCTAGTATACTGTATGGTAGGAAATGTGGGTTTAGAGGCCCAGTAGATTTAATACACTTACGTGTGCACTGCTTTGTTGCCTGCTATCATTTTAAAAGTCAGGCTTGCCTTGCAGGCTGCTTTTAAAATTAAACTATGTCCAAATTTGACTCTGGAATTAAAACTACTCCTGAGGTCTTAAACTACCTTATTTTTACATATGTCACCCCAAATGTCTTCCCTGGGTGCCCCAAAGGCAGGGTGTTGTGTACTAAAAGGGAGGGGCATTACAAAAGTTGTTTTTTAAGTCCTGATGAGGGAAAAACTGCCAGTTTCATTTTTTTCCCCATTGTAATACATTAGCTCCATAGGCTAACATGGGGAGACTTTATTTAACTTTAACAAAGTCTATCTTTTGATAGAAGTGAGCTAAAAAAATCAAACAAGGTGTCAAATTAATACTTACATTACATCCACCAACTTGCCAACGTTGGATTTATCATAACTATCACAGGAAAGTAGTTTCAGAACTGCTTTCATAAAGTTACCTAAAATCAGCCCTCTAGTAGCTTTTCCTGATTATTCAGCCCTTGACAGGCTGAGCCAAACTGCCTTAATGAGGTGAGAAGTGCCCTGGGCTGAGACAAAGGAGACATCTGATGGGATGAAATCTGCAGCAGCAGACGGCAGAGCAAGAAGAAGACTGGGTAGCCAAACTGGTCTTCAAAGAGGCACAGACAGTTGGGACAAAAACCAGACCTCCCTACTTTCCCGCACCCCCAGCCAGATGGGAGCCCCTGTAATTAGATTAGGAGAGGTGCTGGAATGGGAGTGTAGGCGAACAGTAGCCACACCTGTGGGTGGGGTTAGCTAGACCATCCACCACGAGAACCAAGACCTCCAGAATTTCACTGATTTCTTGTGCTAAAGCAAGCAGCTGTCGTCGAACCACAAACCAGTCTGCCAAGGAGCCTAACTCAAACCTTGAGGGTTGAAGAACCAGAAAAGAGAGAAAGACCTGATTTAGAGTTTGGCAGATGGGGTTACTCCATCACAAACATGACAGATATACAGTGCGCTGTATTACAGTTCCATTTTAGCCTGTGGAAATCGTAATACAGTGGACAGTATATCCATCACGTCTGCCAAAGTCTAAATCAGGCCCAAAGGCGAAAGGTAACATTTTGACTGTGGACTAATGCTCAGTGTATCCAACTTGGGCTGCTTTGCCGTCGGCCTCCAGCTTTTACTTTGATTCGGTCTAGCACAACCAGATAACACAGTTGGTGCTTTTCATTTTTAAAAACTAGAAAGCAATATTTTTTATTTATTCTTTAAACATTCATATCACCAGGTCCCTACATTAGAATTTTGTCATTTTGGTGAACTTTTAAAGATAAGAATATTTTCTAGTTTTATAAATTGGTGCTGGAGTCTTTTGGTGTATTTTGCTTTACTTATTTACTGTTTTGTTGATATGAAATGCTGTCTCCTAAGCTAGTGAGCCAAGCAACCAACGATTGAGCAAGGATTCATTTATTGAGACGCTGACTGGACCTTATATGTGGTTTTGGCCTTATTACTAGCTGTAGGTACCTACCTGCACCTACTAATAAACCGCTTTCCAACAGTATGACAGGCTCATTAACATAAAAACCCACAGGGACTGTGGGAATGAACTTTGGTTTGGTTCGGAGAGTAACAGAGTCATCTATAAAACGTAGGAAAGGCTCCTTAATTGAAATAGCCATTATTTTGCTCACTCTCCTTGCTCAACGCCAGTAGTAATGCAACCTTCAACAACAAGAACTTGAGGTTTGCCCTATGTATGTTCAAATGTTTAAATGGCCTTTTCATTAACTGTGTCAATACTACATTGAGCGGCCATGCAGGAGGAGGAGCTCTACCTGGAGGAAAACTCTGAATAGTCCTTTGATGAATTGTTTAATGATCCTATTACACCACAAATAAGGAGAAGACGAAGAACGTCTATATCTTGAAACTGGAGCCAGGTGTACTTTAATTGATGCATGGGCCAATCCTGATCTTGCTAGTGATAGGAGATAAGGTAGTATTTGTTCTGATGAAGTTTGAAGAGGATGCACATTGGATTTCTGGCACCATGGACAGAAACGCTTCCATTTCAGTCTATAAGCTTTTGTAGTGGTATCTGTTCTGGCCTTCGCAAGAATAGCTCTGCAATCTTGAGTGTTAGAAATTGGGTCTCTAATTGGCAGTTGGTTTACACCCTGTCCAAGTGGGGACCCTCACTCTAGTCAGGATAAGGGAGATGCCCGTTCTTATAAACCCTGCTCACCCCCTTGGTAGCTTGGCACAATGAGTCAGGCTTATCTCAGACGCAAAGCGTAAAGCATTTGCACATAACACACAGTAATAAGGGAAAACACTACAAAAGGACACCACATCAGTTTTAGAAAAAATGCCAATATTTATCTATTTGAAACAAGACTAAATACGATAAAAATCCAGTATACAGTAATAAATATAAGAATTCTGCAAGATTTACTTAAAAATACAGGGGCTCATTCTGACCGCGGCGGACGGCGGTCGCCGCCCGCCACGCGGTTCCCGCCGAAAGACCGCGGCGGTCATTCTGGCTTTCCCACTGGGCTGGCGGGCGACCGCCGAAAGTCCGCCCGCCAGCCCAGCGGGAAACACCCTTCCCACGAGGACGCCGGCTCAGAATTAAGCCGGCGGAGTGGGAAGGTGCGACGGGTGCAGTTGCACCCGTCGCGAATTTCAGTGTCTGCTAGGCAGACACTGAAATTCTTTTTTGGGCCCTCTTACGGGGGCCCCTGCAGTGCCCATGCCATTGGCATGGGCACTGCAGGGGCCCCCAGGGGCCCCGCGGCACCCCCTACCGCCATCCTGTTCCCGGCGGGAGAACCGCCAGGAACTGGATGGCGGTAGGGGGTGTCAGAATCCCCATGGCGGCGGAGCGCGCTCCGCCGCCATGGAGGATTCTCAAGGGCAGCGGAAAGTCGGCGGGACACCGCCGACTTTCCGTTTCTGGCCGCGGCTGAACCGCCGCGGTCAGAATGCCCAGCGGTGCACCGCCAGCCTGTTGGCGGTGCTACCGCCGACCTCCGCCATGGCGGTAATTACCGCCAGGGTCAGAATGACCCCCACAGTTCCTTGAAGTGAATAGCTCCCCCTGGGGCTATAACGGCGTCGTGATCAACAAAACCAACAGTTCAGGCCATCACAGTGTCGCGGGCCAATTATTGTGTAGGGAAGACCCGCAAACAGTTAGTTTGGAATTGCAAGGCATTGTGATCCTCGCTGTGTGCTCGGGAGAGTGGCGTTGCGGTGTTGGTTCTGGAGTTGGTGCGGGGGTCATTGGGCCCTTGAAGTCACGTGCATTGCAGATCAAGGCAGATGAAGTCAGGAGCGGTGGCGTTGATGGCGTCGGAGCTGCGGTGCAAAGCTGGACGATGCGACGTTTGGTGCCCTCAGGTCACGGTGCAGGCAACGGCTCAGTGATGGCATCCAGCGGCGTCAGTGAGACCATGGCTGCGGTGTGAAGTGGGACGGCAATGTGCGGTGTCACCAGGTCACGGTGCAGGCAGCGTCAACATCAACGTCCTTGCTGGAGCGCTGTTGTCAGTAGTCCCAAGCAGGTGGTGCAGGATGGGACGGTGCTTCTTGACCCTCATGAGCAGTGTCCACAGGCCACAGTGCAGGCAGGGATGCCTAGTGATGACATTGGAATCAATGGTGCTGGTGTCGGTGAACTGGGGCTGTGGTGCAGGACGGAACGGTGCTTTGTGTACCTCATGAACGGTGTCCACAGGCCACGGTGCAGGCAGTGGTGCCGGTGTCACCAGAAGCGTCGTCGTCGGTGATGTCCCGGCTGTGGTGTGAGCGGGTGATGCTGGTGTGCGGGGCCCACAGGTCGCAGAGAGAGCAGTGCCTCTGTGAAGTCATCCGATGACAGTGTCGGTGAGGCCAGGGTCACGGTGCGAAGTGGGGCAGTGCGACTCAATGCGTCATCAGCAGATCACGGTGCAGGCCAGTGGCTTCGTTGGCGGCGTCACAGTGGTTTTTCCTCTTAAACAGCACAAAACACACAGTTCCCAGTGCTGCAGGTCAAGGAAACTGAAGTCTTTGATGTCCCTGAGACTTCCAACAGGAGGCAAGCTCTACTCTAAGCCCTTGGTTAACTTTCTCAAGCAGGATACACAGCAAAGTTTACCCTCTGCACTCTTTTAAGGCAGAAGCAACAACTGCAGGCCAATACAGCAAAGCAACACAGCAAAGGGACAATACTCCTCCTCCAGGTCTTCAGCTCTTCTCCTTGACAGAGGTTCCTCTTGATTCCAGAAAGATTCTACCAGTTTGGGGTTTTTGGTCTTCTTCTTATACCCCTTTCTGCTTTTGAAGCTTGCAAACTTCAAAGCAAAGTCTCAAGTGCAAGATCCTTCCTTGTCCAGTGCAGTCCCCAGATACACACCTGGAGGATGGAGACTGCATTGTGTGAGGGCAGACACAGTCCTATCAGGTATAAGCAACCGCTCCTCCCTCCACTCTAGCTCAGATGGCTCATCAGGATATGCAGGCTACACCCCAGCTCCATTTGTGTCACTGTCTAGAGGAGTGGTGTAAACAGCCCAACTGTCAAACTGACCCAGACAGGGAATCCATAAACAGGCAGAGTCACAGAATGGTTTAAGCAAGAAAATGCCTACTTTCTAAAAGTGCCATTTTCAAATTCACAATCTAAAAATCAACTTCACTAAAAGATATATTTTTAAATTGTGAGTTTAGAGACCCCAGACTCCATATTTCCATCTGCCCTCAAAGGGAATTTGTGCTTTAAAGTTATTTGAAGGCAGCCCCCATGTTAACCTATGAGGGAGATAGGCCTTGCAACAGTGAAACCCGAATTGTGCAGGATTTCACTGTTCGGACATGTAAAACACACCAGTACATGTCCTACATTTTAAAAACACGGCACCCTGCCCATGGGGCTACCCAGGGCCTACCTTAGGGGTGCCTTACATGTACAAAAATGGAGGGTTTGGGCCTAGCAAGTGGGTACACTTGCCAGGTCAAATTGGCAGTTTAAAACTGCACACAAAGACGCTGTAGTGGCAGGTCTGGGCCATGTTTACAAGGATACTTATGTGGGTGGCACAATCGGTGTCGCAGGCCCACTAGCAGCATTTTCTAGTGTACTTTACTAGGGACTTACCTGTAAATCAAATATGCCAAATTATGGATAAACCAATCAACAGTTTACATAGGGAACACTTTCACTTTAGCACTGATCAGCAGTGGTAAAGTGTGCAGAGACAATAAACCAGCAAAAACAGAGTCCAGTAAACCATAAAAACAGGAGGTCAGAAGGCAAAAAGACAGGGGAGACATGCCAAAAAGCTGCCAGGTCTAACATTGAGGTAAAGATGGTTCTGTGAGTTCGTGAAGTTCCTGGGGCCATGCGGATAAGTGGAGAGAGGTCGGATCTGGATGAAAGACCTTGCCTTGGCTCATCATTAACAGAGTTTTGGATGGTTTCAGGCAAATGTGGTTGGTCTCTGACAACAGGAATAGCTTCATGTACCAATGCTGCCCCGGTCATCTGGGAACTATCAGAATTAAACAGCACTGCTCTGTCTTCATTTTGCTGAGGATAAGTTGTTTAAGAGGTGTAGGGGGAAAAGCTTACACATAGATCCCTGACCATCTGATCGAAAACGCATTCCCCCCATGACCCTGAATGTGGATACCAGCTTTCATAAAACCAGCATTTCAGGATCTCTGCTTTGCATAGAGATCTAGAGCTGACTTGCCACAGAGAGAGAATGTCCTGTGCAGAGCTGTTTGATCAAGCTCCTATTTATGGCAGCTGGTCCGTGTTCTGCTGAGCGTGTCTGCTCTTGTCTGATGTTGATTGTCCCGGGAAGATGTACCACTCAAAGCATTATCTCATGTGTTATGATCCAGACCCATATCTGTTGAGCTTCCTTGGTAAGGACTAGCGATTTTGTGCCCCCTTGCATGTTCACATAGTGCATGCTGGTAGTTTTGTCTGTGTGAACTAAGACAAACCTGCTGTCCTTGGCAGGAAAGCTTGCAAGCTCGGATATACTGTATAGCTTTGAGCTCCCGCTGATTGAAATGCATGGTCTTTTGATCTGGAGACCATCTTCCACTGTTTTGCAGATACTGTAGATGGCCCCCCCGGCCCTCAGGGAGGCATCCATGGTTATGCTGTAATCATGTATTTGAGGCAAGAGTGTGAGGTCTACGGATAGATTCTTAGCTTGTGTTCACCAAGTTAGACCTTTTGTCATGCCTGGAGTGATCCTTATTAGATCGCCAAATGAACCTTCAGTTTGGAGCATTGCTTGTCCAGCTCCTCCTGCAGGAGTCTCATTTAGAGGTGGGAAAAAGGGACCACAGTTATCGCTGAAGACATCATTGTTAGGAGTGATTTGAACTGACACACTGGAACACATTTTTTTCTGAACAGCCTGAGGGCCAAATCTCGGAGTCTCTGCTGTCAGTCTTGAGATAAAAATGCTTTATCATGGATGGTATCCAAAGCTGTTCCCAGGAATATTATCCTGTTTGATGGAAGGGTAAACAATTTCTGGTGGTTGATAGTGAGCCCCAGATGGTTGAACAGTGTGAGACAAGCTGACGTGGCTTTTGAAGCTCCAAGAGCAGTTAGTGCTTTTATCAACAGTCGCTGAGGTATGGTAATACCTGATAACCGTTCTTTCTTAGGGAAGCTGCCACAGAAGCCAGGCATTCTGTGAAGATGTGGTGAGCTGATTTGAGGCTAAATAGGAGGACTTTGAACAGACAGTGGGTGTCGGCTAAAATGAATCTTAGAAATTTGTGGTGTTTGGGATGCATTGTAATAGGAAAATGTAAATCCAGCGTTGTTGTGTAGTCTCCATAGTCGAAGAAATGAAGGATGTCTGAGGGGGTTACCATGCGAAAGGATTGCTTTTGTAGAAATGTGTTTAATTTTCAGAGGCCCAAAATCAGTCGCCATTAGCCTGATTTCTTTTGTATGATGGAAAACCAGGAGTTGAAACAAATCCCTTTTGGTGATGGGGAACTTTTTCTATTGCTCCTTTGTTTAACATGGTAAAGGCATCCTTCCATAGTAAGTTGAGACTAGGGCCCAGATTTACAAGAATCTAGCGCATTGGTACTGATGCACCAGATTTCTTCCCCCCCACACCGCCACCTAACGACACCATTGGTGCGAAGTATTTACAATACGGAGCACCATGACACACTTTAGGCCAGTAGTGTCAACATTTTTATGCTATTGTGGCACTTTGCTGCACTAGCGTCAAAAATATTGATGCTAGTGCAGCAAAGTGCAAGGAGGCCCATTGACTTCAATGGGTGCATCCTCTTAATGTCTGCTTTGAGCAGGCATTAAAAATGACGCTAAAAATGGTGCAATGAAATCTTGTAGATTTCATTGCATCATTTTTGCTGGTCCCCTAACAATAGAACACAGGTATAATCTGGCTCAATGGGTCACAAAGTGGCGCAATGCATGCATTGCGCCACTTTGCAAACATGGAGTGGCAATTTTTGCCTTGTTGAGTCAAATTACCATTAAAAAAAAGATGCTAATGTTGCGCAAGGAGGCTCTAGGGCTTTGTAAATCTGGTCCTAATTGTATGCAGTCCCATTGGAGTGGATGCCTGCTTCTTGATAAATTCCAGTGTACGGCCATATGTGATAAGATCTAATATCCATCTGTTTGATGTTATCTGCCGCCATTGCTGGGAAAAAGTGGAAGTGTTTGCACTCACAACTTTTGTGGTATTGGTCATAACCGTCACCTGAGGGAGGTTACTGTTTCCTATTGGTATCTCTACCCTGAGGGTCTGTCTCCGCCTAGGCCCTTGATTATTATAGGCTGCTGTTGGTTGCTGTGGAACACTGAGTAGTGGAAAACGAATTTGCAAGTTTTCCACTACCAGGACATGTAAAACACATAAGTACATGTCCTGCCTTTCACTTACAGAGCACCCTGCCCTTTGGGTTACCTAGGGCCTACCTTAGGGGCAATATATGTAGAAAAAGGGAAGTTTAAGGCTTGTCAGCTATTTAAGAGAGGTCCACTGGTGCCGCCCTCCCCTTCCTCCAACTTTTGTAAGTCCCACCAAGCCATCTATAAACTTTTGTAAAGGAAGTCATCTATAAAAAAACAAAATGCTTTCATATTCAATATGCAAAAACATAGCACATTAACATGCAGTGGTAAAATGCCAAAGATTCAAAGGCTTCACGCGATGCTAATTCATTGGATATCAATAATATTATGCTCTGTTTCATTTGGGCACGATAGAGAGCAAGCAACTGTGATGCTTTTGAGATCTCAACCCCCTCCAATTAGACATTGGCAAGGGAAATGTTGTACCCAATGGACAATTCTGCAATGTCCATTAGGAAAAGATATTCCATTCCGCTTCTTCAAGCAAAACATGGCTCGAATGATGTTCTTGTAATCAGTCTCCTGTTTGGTTAATTCCTATCATATAACATTCTAGCAAATACAATTAGGTAATCTCATGTGGCCTAAGTAGACAACTTATGTTACCAGTGAATCCTTATTTCACCAGGGCTCCAGGATACTGGGTTCCTATTTTGTCACTGTCCTGAGCTTCATAACTCAAGGTGACATTTAGGGATCGGTGATGTAAGGCAGTCCCCAAAAAGAACTGGATGCCCTGTATGCTAACTCACAGTTTGTCTCCCTCCATTTAGAGGTGGGGAAAGTGCTATATTTCTACTGATGGAGACTCAGGTGGCTCCGCTGTCCAATGGCCTTATTGACATGCAGCCATTAGTTAATGTACACCAGAATGACTGCCTTATTTATGACAGCTGTTACAATAAACATGTTTCCTTTTTGGGACCACCAGCAAGTAACTGAACAAGAAATAACTTAAATGAATCCCTTGGACTAAGCCTCCCAGCATATCAGAGTCAATGAGTGTTTGGTTTTCCATTAGAAAATCCTGATTTGGAAGTTTTAAAAATAAAAAATAAAAACTTTGCTGAGGGTGCACATCACATATGAAATCTGACAGACGGCCCTCCAAAAGGGGCCTCTGCCAGCCTGGAGAGCCTTAAATGACCATTCAGAGCCCTAGTTTACTGTGGTCTACAAAAACATCTAGAAAATCACAAGGTATTCTTATTTTAAGTCATTAATATTTCCCAGTGACCAACCACAAAACTTTCACCAGTACATATAGTTTGACAGAGTCACAGCAAGCAACCTGCAATTATGAGACAATGATCCTAATTGAAGGATACTTCATGATTAGATTTCATGAATGTGAAATGCAGGTCCTATGCAGCTCAACAAGCAACATTTTATGATCAAGAGTTGCAGACTGCTAATCAATTACTGAACTTTATTGATGTGTGATATATCTTGGTTATTCACATATATCTGCTGACGTCTTTAGACACTACTACACAAAATATATTGTTACAATCTAGGGCTCCTAACCTCCCCCTCCAGAAATGCAGGGATTGGATTTCTAAAACTTAGTTAATGCACCAATATGAAACAGAAAGCTAGTTGGGCTGTGACTCAGACACAGACCACAGAAGAATGCTGCACAGAAAGCGTCTACTGGCACTGATCAGTCCCACAAGATGATTTCAGGGATACAGTGTAACTTCAAACCCTCTTTTGTAAATTAATAACACACTCAAAATTGCACTGACGAGCAGGGTATGTATTTTAAATGTTTATTTTAAAATCCTAGTCTAGTGCTTAAAATATGAATGGTAACCACAAAAAATTAAAATATAATAACAACTAAGCATGTTATGGTCAGCGAGAACAGCGGGAACATTTCTAACATGGGTATTGCATTCTTAGCATCCTAACACAATTATGCTATTTCTGAGAGCCATGTTAATTTTAGCTAATATAGTAAATAGCTAATTTACTTCGAGTTTCTCAAGAGGGACTGTGCAGCATACCCGCATTTTCATTATTATATAGCAAGTTAGCTATTCTCTATCACAGCTTGTTCAGGGCTGGAAAATAAACAGTGACAGGCTGAAGGCCACTTCTCTCTGTCTCTGGTGTCACCTCTGACCGTGGCTGGTTGGTACCGCAAATTGGCATGACCACTGGGGTGGTAGGACTAGAGCAAAGTCCACTCTGACTATGGTTGATACCTGAGCGTTTCTATTATATGATTGGTGATTTTATCTTATATTATGCAAACAAATGTACCAATTTCAAACACTAAAGGATTAAAAAGAATAAACAATCATGGTGACAAACGCATCATCTTGATTATTAATATTGGTTATAGGTAACCAGCATTTTAAAAAGCAAAAACATGTCATCATAGACAGTAGGTAGACATAATGCTAATATTTTTACCCATCTTTATAAATTCACTCTATAAAGCGACATAAGAGTCTGAAATAGGCACTGAATAGAGATTGTAGAGTCTGGTAGAACTAAATGATGGAAATGGAAAACCTGTAAAGGGAACTGTCACATTGTTCATTCTAATGTGGTAATGTGGGGACTCTAAGATTTCAAACCACCTCTCCGCACTCCAATGCCTGCAGTCTGTTCACATTTCATATTCAGATGAAAAGGCAATAAGAATGTTCCTTCGTGACATAAATGATAGGAAGCCCTGAAACTGATACAACTTCTGCGTGGAGCCTATACAAACTAGCAGGGTTTTAGTACCAAAAGCAGCGGCAGATAAGCATACACACTTCTTCCTAAATACGGCAAACTGCACGAAGTTTTATTCTGTTCAAGAAATCAGGACCTAGGTTTATCCTAAATTCAGGACTAGAAAAAGACAATGGGCCTCATTTCAACCTCGGTGGTCTTTTTCCAAGACCGCCGAGGTACCGCTGTGCTGAAGACCGCCAGTGCAGGCGGTTTTCCGCGCAGTGAATCATGACTGCTGGCAGCCCTCTGTCCTTTTTCAGACGGAGAGCCGCCAGCAGCCATACTGGTGGTCGGCGGGGAAGTGGAGGCTGCTCCACCTCCACCGCCCGTCATCAGAACACCGCCCACCGAATCCCAACCCAGGATTCGGTGTGGCGGTGTTCTGATGACGGGGAGCTGGCGGCGGAGCAGCCCCCATGGATCCCGTCCCCACCCAGAGGATCACCGGTCAAGGTAAGGTGATCGTCCGTTAGGGGAGGAGGGTGGGGGGTGTTGTGTGTGTGCATGGGGGTGTGAGTATGTAGAGGGGGTGTGTGAGTGCGTGTATGCATGCAGGGATTGTGTTGTGTGTTTTGAAAATGTGTGCGGGCCGGTTTGTTTGCATGTCTGTTTGTATGTGTGCGGGTATGTGTTGTTGTAGTGTATGTGTGCGTGGAGGGGTGTGTGTATGTTCATGGTGGGGGTGGAGGTGGGGAGGGGGATCCTGCCACCTTTGGGGGGTGTGAGGTGAGAACTCGGGGTGGGGGAGGTGGGTGGGGGAGACCCCTATCAGTGCCAGGGAAGGAATTCCCTGGCACTGATAGTGCCTACCGCCATGGATTTCGTGGCAGTTCGAAACCACCCGAAATCCATGGCGGTATGCAGGGGCCTGATACCGCCGGCTGTCTGGAGACAGCTGCCGGGCTGGCGACCGAAGTCTCTAGCCCAGTGGTTGTCACCGCCCTGGCGATTGTAGTGGAGAAGTGGCGGATGACCATGGCGGTAACCGCCATGGTCATAATTCCATTTTTTTTTCCGCTGGCCTGTTGGCTGTATTACCACCACTTCTCCCCCGCCCTCCAGGGTCGTAATGAGGGCCAATGTTACCAAAAAAAATGTTTTTTTGTACTGCATGCTGATTTAGAATAACTCAAGTAACAATTACACTTTTTAATCGTGTCCACAACATGGAAAGGAAGTTAAGCAAAGCTACACTTTTCCGGAAATCAGCAGAGGATAGTGGTATGCAATACAAAGCATAAGTTTCAGTAATAGACCAGAATTTTACATACAATATGAATGTTCAAAGCATCTGAACGATAAATTGCAGAAAATGTGGCGATTTATCAGGCACACAGACTTCTAACAATTATTGTGTTCAGTTACTTGCCAGCTATGGCGATCTTCTGTGTTTGCAAATTATCTTTATTGTTATGGCATATCTGTCTGGTAACGTTAAGAAGAGCAAGGAGAGTCTAAAACCATGGGGCAGATTTACCAGCCTTCCCGGCAACGCAGCGCAGCAGCCAAAAAATTTGCGCTGCATTGTGCGAGAAGAAGGGAGCAGAAGAGCGTAATTTCTGCAGAGACATGGCACTCCCCTCCCCTTTCCCAGCGCCGGCGCTGATTTCAGCTGCTGTGCGCCACGCATACACCTTTGCGCCTTCATGCAAGGATGTGTGCGAGGGTCTGGCATAGGTTTTTACTGGAAGGATACTGACCTAGAAAACTTCTCAAATTTTCCTCTTTTGTATGTGTGCTGCACAGTGCTGCATGCATGAAAAGTAGGAAAAGTAAGGAGAAATGACAATATTTCTCCTTTTAATGCGTGTTTTTAAAAGGCGCTAATTTTGTACGCAAAACCCGGTCTCACATTTTTGGTAGATAGGGTTTTGCGTCAAAAAGGGTGGGTGGTTGCACTGGAACGCCCATGTAACGCCCCCTTCGCACAAAGTAAGGCAAAGCAGCTCCTCGCACTACTTTGCAATACTTTTTGTCATGTTTTGTGCTGGAAAGTAAATAATAGAAAAACATTTTGTACTAGTTTACATCACTGTTGTGATGCAAACTCAGTGTGAAATGTTGGTAGATCTGCCCCCAAGTATTCTTGCGCTGAATTCAAATGATTTACATTGATTTTTTTTTCAAACGATGCCAAACAGTATTTATAAAATAGAAACGTCACAGCTAGTGATATGAATGGCCCAAATTGACATGTCTAAAAAGATACCATTGTCTGCAAATGCAAGGATGTACACTTGCAACTGCTAAAGATGAGTTATTGATATTCTGAACAGTAGGATGAGTCCCATACAGTTGAGGACTTTTGCAGTAACTTGTGCTTTTTATTAAGAAAATCCTAACCACATTAAAAAGACAAAGAAGTATTGTTACATAGGAGGCCTAAATTAGAAGAAATGGCTGGAGGGCAATAATTATTTCCAAGTTGTTTCATCGGCCAAGAATGTGTATTTTTACTTTGCACCATTGCAAGCTTGCTGAAGAGGACTGTGTTTAAAGTGCTGCCAGCAAAATCAAGCCCTTTAATGGATGTAAATGAACACAGCCTTCTCTTCTTGGCCAAACCCACTGATGCTGGATGATAAAAGAGACAATCTTGGTGTCTAAGACTCACTCCTCTCAGCTCCCTTCCGCAAAATCAGCTTCATTTACGTTTTTCAAAATCCAGTTACATTATGGCTTTCACTCGCCAAACCATCTTTACATCTGGCGGCAGCAGAAAAGGGTTTAGCTCTTCTTCTGATATTGTTCCAGGAAATCGTGGCAGTTTCCGCTCAGTTTCCGTGTCTCGATCTGGGGCAAGTGATGAAGGTGTTGGATATTTAGGTGGCAACTTTGGTAGCAGAAGTCTTTTAAACCTAGAAAGTAGCAAAAGAATGTCCTTCAGTGCCGGCAACCTACAGCACGGACTTGGTGGCAGGGCTGGTGGTGGGCTTGTAGCAGGTGGCGGATATGGCTTGGGTGGGGGAGTTTTTCGGATGGTTGGTGGGCCTGGGTTTCCTGTTTGCCCACCCGGTGGTATTCAAGAAGTTACTGTTAACCAGAGTCTTTTATCACCCCTCAACCTGGAGATTGACCCCCATATCCAGCGGGTGCGAACTGAAGAAAGGGAACAGATCAAAATCCTCAACAACAAGTTTGCATCTTTCATTGATAAGGTACGTTTTCGATGTTATTAATCTCAGAGAAAGGTAATCATTCCTCAAATGTTAATGTTTAATTCATTTGTTTTGTGTACTTGCTGTAACATACCTGATATGTACAGTACAAAAAATACCTTATTATTGATCTGCAGTAGTTAAATTCCCAGTTATGTGAAGAGGTTGGGACAAAAAAAAACTATGCTTCCTCTTTTCATCTTTGCCATGTCACAATTGTTCTTCTGACCTTCGCCCCACAGTACTGGTCTAGGGTCAGCTTTGAGTGCGACAGTTAACACATACTTGTTGCTGGATTTCAGGTTCGATTCCTTGAGCAACAGAACAAAGTTCTAGAGACCAAGTGGGACCTCCTGCAGGAGCAGGATCATAAAACTGCAAAGACTAACACGGGCCCCCTCATTGAAGCATATATAAACAACTTACGCAAGCAGCTGAATTCCTTGAACAAAGAGGGCAACAGGCTGGATGCAGAAGTGAGAAACGTGCAGGACATTGTTGAGGATTTCAAGAACAAGTAAGCAGACTTTCAGAAGACTTAGTGATTAAATGCTTTTCGAAATTGTGCTGCTCTCTACCTGTGACTGAACTCCTCTAACCCCCAAACCCATTGCACTCCACATGTCTAAATATTGTTTTATAAAAATGAAATTAATAAAGTGTAGATACATATTGGACTGATTTATGAAAAGTTTGCGCCGCCATTGCGTCATTTTTTCTACCAAATTGACAAAATATCATAGTATTTTGTAAATTTGTGTCGCTTTTGCATCAAAAAATTATGCAAAGGCGGCGTAAACTTTTCATAAATCAGGCCCAAAGTTTTTCTAATGTTAGTATACCCCAGTAAGGTAGAGATCTACATACTCACGATAAATTCATTCAATCTCACCTTTTCATTGCGCAGACTAGCGTAATATAAATAGCGTGTATGACTGAGATTTATTTTACAGAGAGCCTGTGACTCTACTAAATCCTGAGAAGTTAAGTATTATTCATATGTTCTTTCTGCTGGACCTGTACATTTTACATGGTGAATTAATTCGTTGTAGTTTTCTTTTTAAGTTTATTGCTCCCAAAGCGTTAAAATAGGCATCATTTATTATTTGTGTCTTCATGTTGGGTACATTTTGAAAACGTGCCACAACAGGAATTAAGCGTATCCTCAACAGTATTACTGATTTCCGGAGTTTATTTCTTAGTTCTTCTCTTAGGCTTTCATTCAGTGCACATTTATTGCATTGCCTGATTTGGAGTAATGTCGTATGAAATAATGTCATTACTACTTCACCAGTATGATTATGGAGTTAGTTAATAATTATAATTAGGGGTTTATCTGAATTGTACCAAAAGGAGACCCTTTTCGAATGTGTAGTGCATCTTTATGGAAAAAAAGGGGCTTGAAAGTTTATTTAGGCTTCCTGCTGCCCAATTATTTTGACAGGTATCTTTTGTTTTACATTGCTCTAACCTCTAATTGCATTCCCTGATATTGCCTGATCTTTTGTCTCTTAATTGGCCTTTAACATAAAACATGACACTATGGGCCGTATTTATACTTTTTGGCGCACAACTGCGCCAACGCAGTTGTGCGTCAAAAAATTTAACGCCGGCTAACGCCATTCCAAAGCGCCATGCGGGCGCCTTATTTATGGAATGACGTTAGCCGGCAGAGCTGACTGGTGTGCGTAAAAAAAAATGACCCACACCAGGCAGCGCCGGCGTAGGGGAAAATGGAGCTTGGGCGTCAAAGAATGGGGCAAGTCGGTCTGAGGCAAAAACTCTGCCTCAACCCGATTTGCGCCATTTTTTTTTACTCCCACCCTCCATTGACATGACTCCTGTCTTAGCAAAGACAGGAGTCATGCCCCCTTGCCCAATGGCCATGCCCAGGGGACTTCTGTCCCCTGGGCATGGTCATTGGGCATAGTGGCATGTAGGGGGGCAAAAATAAGGCCCCCCTATGCCAAAAAAAAAAAAAAAAAAATACTTATCTGAACTTACCTTAAGTTCCCTGGGATGGGTCCCTCCATCCTTGGGTGTCCTCCTGGGCTGGGCAAGGGTGGCAGGGGTGTCCCTCGAGGCATGGGAGGGCACCTCTGGGCTCCTTCCGAGCCCACAGATCCCTTAACGCCTGCCCTGACCAGGCGCAAAAAAATGACGCAAAAGCGGCTGGACGTCATTTTGTTTGACCCGCCCACTCCCGGGCGCCATTTTTGCCCGGGAGTATAAATACGGCGCACATGCCTCGGAGTAATTTTTTAGACGGGAACGCCTACCTTGCATATCATTAACGCAAGGAAGGTGTCCACGCTAAAAAATGACGCAAACTCCAAGATCTTTGGCACTAGTCGGGTCTAACGCCAAAGTATAAATATGGAGTTAGTTTTGCGTCGGATTTGCGTAAAAAAAAACGACGCAAATCCGGCGCAAACAGAGTATAAATATGCCCCTATATGTCTCAAAACCCAACCAGGAGTCATCAAAATTACTCCTTTTGGTTATGACTTGTGGCTTAGAAGTATTTAAACAAATTGGCCGAGGTTTGTTTTGGCATGTTCAGATCGTTAAAGAAACTTCTGCAGATGCTGCATTTTGCCATGGGAAGACTAGTGGTGCAAAGTGTTGTAAATTCTCACCTGGACTACAGAAATGTCCTGTATTTAAGAAGTCCAAAGTATGTGATCAGAAGGCTCCAGGTCATTCAAAATGCGGCGTCAAGAACATTGTACAAAAACCCAAAATTTTAAGCTACCAGGCCAGCTTTATAGATGCTGCACTGGTTCCCAGTCCAAAAAAGGATCTACTTTAAAGCCCTAAGCATGGCCAATCAGGCCTTTCAAGGGAAACCCCCCAATCATTCGACCATTATTCAAGCCCTATATCCCAGTAAGAGCTTTATGTTCTAGTAATGAAGATTTCCGGGTGGTACAAAAGATCAAGAGAGAAAGATGTGGAGGGTGCTCATTTGTTTTCCTTACTTCTAGGCTTTGGAACGCCCTCCTGCCCCCCACCCCCAGAAAAGAAACATCAGAAGATCATATATGTCACTATTATACAGTATAATATCATTCAATGTATCGACCTTGAAAGTATGAAATGTTGATTTTAAATTGCTGGGCTACAAGCTATGCCCTGCAGGTCTCTAAAGGTGGCATTATGAAGTGTTTAACGCAGTGAGACATTTAACCAGTATTTATTTCATATATTTATGTATCTGGTTTCCTCCAGTAAAAAAAAATTCTCACTGATGATCAAAACTTTATAGTTTTCTGTAACATCCTAGAACTTGTAGTCACGGTGGTTCTTAGTCACTGAAATCTTGCAGTACTTACACAGCATCCGAAATATCATCCTACTTTGTTCCCACTTGTGTAGCTTCCTGGTGAAACTTTCCAGAACGATTGGGGAATTGGGTGGTTTCTTTGAACGGAACTTTGGTGGGCTTGGTAGCTGGGATAGAGAGTGATGCGTGCGTTGGCCTGTGTTTGAAGTACAGTGCCTTGACCCTATGCCTTGTTTAACTAGAAGAAAATTTAGGAATTTCAGGGTTTAAGAAAAAAACTTACGCGACCGCTAGCAAAAGCTGGTGACCTACATATCTCAGTTTTCTGTTCTTTCGATTCCGTTCTTCATTTTTTTCACTTTTTCTTCATCTCTTGTGTTTTGAATCTGGAGAGAAGCTAAGTTAAGAAGTCCTTGGCAGCTAATGCCCAGAGTATGATCACTCTTGTTTCGTGGGTGTACTTAAGGCTAGTTTTTTTCTTTTGGCGATGGAGTAGTATTCGGGCTTATTTTGCTTTGAAATGACACTGGTGGTCGAAGATGAGCACGAGGTTACGTACTGTTTTTTTAGATATCGTCGAGACAATTGTAACCGTCTCACAGAGCTCATGCGATCTTTGCAGAAAAGGGCACCTAGTTTAGCGCTCCTCAAATACTGGCTGTGGCAAGTTCCGCTCCTCGCACGCCTCGGGGTTATCTGGATTATAACTAGGGAGTATGGTCATTTCTTTGCTGCAGCACTGAGATAAGTATACATAGGTTGGGACTTCATCTTTCTTTGTTTAGTTTATGTCCAAACTTCTGACCAGGGAAAACATATTATTTGAGCACATAAGGCAGATGTTTTGAAGAAGAGCATACAATTAATGTTTGTTGATGTTGGCGAAAAACACTCAACATTTCACATAGCTTTATTTATTCTGGCATTGTTTCTGTCCTTGGTGTGTAGTTCAGTAATGCATTCTTCGGAAACGTTGTTTTCTGGAAAGTTTCTTAATGTTTATACAGGCGACTTCGAAGATGTGTCCAACCTAAGGAGCATTTTATGGAATTTCCTTCATCGTCGTTAAATTCTGCAGTAGTCGATTGGTTATACATTAATCTGGCCTACATGGCAACACCTGCTCAGCAGAAGGGTATAGTTTACTTTGACCCAAGTGGTTCAGCTAAGGAAGAAAGAAATGAGGTTAAATTCAGAATATGTTTTTTCAAGACTGCTATTTTAGGTAACAAAACCAGCCATCTTATTTTTTGTTAACTCAGCTGGCTTTGAATATAACAAACGATGGTACCGATTTTGACTTTGGTGGGCTGTCAGCGATCTGTGTGGGTGGCAGGGGTAATCTTTTCCACCACTTCAGCTGCACTGACTCTAGCCAAATTAGGAGATCACTGCTGGCCGTGCAGTGATCTTTGTGCCTTCGTAGGCCCCCACCCACTGAGGCTCTTTTAAACGCACAGAAAGATTGGTGCATATTTGTCATGTTTCTTACGTAGGAGGCATATCAAACCTTTTGTTTTTCAGAAACGAACTTCCAAAGCAGCAGATTGTGTCTATAAAGCAGAAGAAAATGTCGTCCCTTGCCAAGGAATTTTCTCCCTGGGCGTGGGGGCCAGCATTATTATTTCTGTTCGAGACCACCTGGACAGACTAAAAGGAATATCAGAATATGTGGTCTAAATACGGTGGGCGGTCTGATGCCCTCGCTCCGACGGCCCCCACTCTGTCTAGCTGTTGACAGAGCCAGCAAGGGTACTGACTTTAGGAAAACCCATGACCCGCCCAGCTCACAATAGAGCAGGCAGACCAAGGATTTGGCGAACCTGGGGTCCCGGCATTTTTCTGACAGAGTACGCGTTCTGCCAAACTCATAAACATGCCCTACATTATTTACTTGAAGTGGTTTCTGCCACAGGGTTGTGACTTCATGATGATGTACACAACAGGTGGTAGAAATAAACCTAACTGGTGTGGATTACTTTATCTTGCTGTAATTTAAATAAGTCTGAGAAAATATTGTGTCCTAAATATAATTTATAGAACATCTACGCCTAATGAGACAATATTTTTGCAAACAATATTTAGGACACTGTATGCATATCAAACAATTTTTGTTTATAATATTTTGGCATGCATCACAAACTAGAAATTACGATTTTTTTAGAAGGAAAAAAAAGAAGGTACAATGTAATAATTTAAAATATATGTATGTTAGGTCTATAAATGCCCCTCACAACAACATACACAATACTAATGAAGCATAAAATCTATACTTGATATACATTACAGAATTATGACTAATTGCACATTCACAGTCGATAGTAGGTTCACTTGTGCCTAAGAGTTACTATGTCTTAAAATAGATTATCTGAGATAAAAGACCTAGGGCCTCATTACGAGTCTCGCGTTGCAGTGGTGCTCATACCACTGCCAACATGGGCAGTCCGACTACCATATTATGACCGCCGGCACTGCCATGTTGCTGCCAGCCGACGGCCTGGCGGTCTCAATCCAACACCGGATTACGACCTGTGTTTCCGCCAGCCTTTGCATGGCGGTCCCACCGCAATGCAAAGGCTGGCGGAAAGGGTGGGAGGGGGGCCCCATGGGGGCCCCTGCACTGCCCATGCACTTGGCATGGGCAGTGCACGGGCCCCCATGGACAGCCCCATTGCGCTTCTCACTGCCATCATTATGGGAAAACACAGTGACAGGGATAAATAAACAGCTGAACTTGCACAAACAGCAGGTACATTGGAAATTGACTTAGGATACCCAACCATCCCAATTAAACCCTGCCCAGATTCTCTGAAGTTTCTTAAGGGAACAAGAACCCCTGGTTCCAGCCAAGGCCTTTTCCAGATCATATACTTGCCGTATGGCTGCTCACCAGTCTGTGGGCCGTAGGAACTGCAGCAACCCAAGATATGGCAAAACAATGCCTAGCTCAGATGATTAATAACAGCTGCCTTAAGCTGATGTCAAACTCTGTTCTGAAACCTAACATTACCTCTGCTAGAGTGAACAGGGTTTCACATCCAAGAGCTGTCGTAATCAGTTTAGTCACCTCCTCCCAAAACCCCTAAGAGCAGTACATACACAAAACATAGGACGTTTGTCAGCTGCTAAACATCCACAATTAGGACATGTGGGTTTATCCGATCTGCAGTTCACACCCCGCCTCACAAATTTCTCCGGTGTGTAGTAAAGCATGCAAACAGTCTTAAATTGCCGCAGCTTTACATTCGCAGAACACACCACGCACCACGCCCTCCACTGTCTCTAGAGCTCTACATATCTCTGAGGGCAGCACCTCGCGGAGAGCACTCTGTTCCATTCAGCCACAAGCCGAAGACTGTCTTCGCTCCTCTTTTCACAGAATCCTTGATACATGGTACTGATCAGAGATTTCCGGTTAGCTTTAAAAAAATTGATAAAATAAAGTAACCTTCCAAATCTACTGAGCCTGACCCTCTAGAGAGAAAATAACCCCTTAGTGCAGGTATTTGTAGAAGTGATAATAGGGTATGTTAAACACTGCTTGCAAATCAGCAAATGAATGAAAGCCATTGATATCAAAAAGTTGCCCCACTGTCAGAAACTCTTGTCTCACCCAAACCTTGCAGATAGGGTTGTGAAAAACTCCCAGAAACACCGGGTTGTCCCACAGTGGTGTTTTTCCGTGAATTCATTTTAAGGAGTATTTGGTAACAAATTGCCACCAGACAGTTACGTTATCTCTAACAAACTTAAACCTAATCTGCTCATAGTAGTTAGGGTCTTTTATGCAATAAAGAAAGAGCCTGTGTTCAAGGCCAAGGGCCAAACAGTAGCCAAAGACGAGGGATCTGGTTCTACTAAGGCAACAAATTTAGAAATCGGCCAGCAAATGCTGCCCAAAAGTACTAGTTAAAATCTGGAAGCTGTGAGCCCCCCTGTCTGCAAGGTAATTTCAACTGGACTATAGCACGCCTTGCTCATTTGTAACCCCAAATGAACAGCTAATGACACTTTCTAACTTCTTTAAAAATAAGGGCCTCATTTACAAGAAACTGGCGCACCGCTCATGATGCACCAATTTGCTTGCGCTGCCCTATGTCCCCCTAACTACATGATGGTGCTGTATTTACAATACAGAGCACCATGGTGCTCATTAGCACAGCTGTGTCAGAATTTGGGATGCAGTTTTGGTGCTTTTATGGAAATAGCGTCAACATTTTTGATGCTAGTCCAGCAAAGCTCCAGGAGGGCAATAGAACAAAGCACAGCGTCACTTTAACGCCTGCCCTGAGCAAGCATTGAAAAATGATGCACGCCATTCTTAAGGGCCTCCTTGCTGGGGAATGCTTCCCTTGCATATATTATACCTACTGCAGGTATAATGTGGCACAAGGGTTTACAAAATGGCGCAATAGACCCGTTGTGGCAGTTTGTAAATACGACTGTGGGTGGGGGACTGTTCTGCACTGCCATAGCGGCAGCGGAACAAGGGGCTTGTAAATGAGCCCTTAAGTTCGGCACACTTGAAGTGATTTCCCGAAAAAGATACAAGAACTTAGGAAGAATGTTAATTTTTGTGATGCACCGACCAATGATTCTTATCAGGAGTATATTCCAGAGCTGTATTTTGGCACTGACAGACTGGAACAAGGCTTCATAGTTTAGCTTAAAGATCTCATCAACCTGTATGCTTAATTTAATTCCCACATTTGTGGCCATATTCACCGCCCCAGGTATTGGGGTAACCGGTTTGTAACGCAGCAGCAGTTGAGTTTTGGCTACATTCAATTTGTAACCAGATACCAAACCAAATTTCTCGGCCTCCTCCATGACATATTCCATAGCTGTTGATGTTGTAATAGAATATATAGCAACATCATCAGGATATGCACTGACCTTCAATTCACAGTCTCCGGAAATCATGGGCCCAATTCTGGCTCGCCTCTGGAATGCCTGCAAGAAATTTTCTAAATACAGTAGAATAACAAGGGAGAAAGCAGGCAGCCCTGCTGGGTGCCCGCTGTATTTTAAAAGGTGTAGTTGATGTACTGTCATATACTAATTTAGCGACTGGGGATTTATACAAAGACTGGACCCACTAAGAAAATCTCTCCCCGATCCCATAAGCCCCCATCATTGTCCATAAGCAATCCCAGACTACACGATCAAACGCCTTCTCGGTGTCTAGTAAAATCATTGCTAACTTGATTCCTATTTTCTCCACTACATTGAAAGCAGCGATTGCCATGTTAATATAGTTAGTAGTATCTATGCCAGGGATAAAGCCATGCTGTTGTTTAGATATTATAAATGGTAGTGCAGGGGCCAGCCAATTGGCCAATACCTTGGCAAAAATCCTAGTGTCCGCATTGATGAGTGATATTGACTGGTATGAAGCCGTCTCTTCTGGTAGTTTACCCTTCTAAGAAAGACCATGATTTTAGTCATGTTCCAGGAATCCGGAACCTCGCCAACTTCATAGATGCACTGTACCACGCAAAGGAGGGAGGTATTATGATATCTTTAAATATTTTATAAAATTCAAATGTAATGTAATCCTTCTCTGCTGACTTTTCTTAGGGCAAAGAAGCAAGGGTATCTTCTAACTCTCCTGCAGTGATGTCAGTCTGCAAAGGTACTGCCTGAGCAGCCTCCAAGTTCAGCAGCATACTACCCTGTATGTAAGCCATAAGCTTCGACATTCATGAGATTGGGGTTGACTATACAGCTCCTAGTAAAATAGCGAGAAGTGCCCAGCAATAGCTTGAGGGAAGGTTTAAACGAATCCATCACAACCCACAATGCACTCTATCAAGCAGTGGGCCCTTCTATCTGAAATTTGATGGGTCAATACTTGACCCACCTGCTCCCTATATTCATATTGCAGGGCTTTATTTTTGGAATAGCTAACTGCCACCTTTTCCTTCAGATCTTGACCCAGCTAAGATTGACTATTAATAAGCTGAGCGTGTAAAGCACGCTCATCAGGGCTTCCTGACCTAATAGCTGAAGCATGCGCTACTTCCAATTGCAGTATTGCCTGGGCAAACTGGTTGTCCCTTTCATGCTTGGCCCTATTTTGCTTGTAAATGAACTGTGCTGTGATACTCCTGACATAGGCCTTCATTGTGCCCCAACCCATGACTGGAGAGGAGGTACTCAAATTTATTTAGAGAAACCCCTTATGAGAGTTTTCCACCATCTCACGATAGTCAGGGTTGCCGAGCAGATGCCTTGGAAATGAAACGGATGATGTTGCCCCCTTGCCTGAGATAAGTTAATAAAAAATTAGGATAGGGTTATGATCAGACAAAACCCTGGGGCAAACCTTCAAAACAACATCACAGAGAAGTCCCCTTTCAATAAAGATCATACTGATCCTAGAATAGTGTCTGTGTATTAAAGAATAAAAGATATAGGGGCATATTTATACTCTGTTTGCACCAAATTAGTGTCATTTTTTTTAACTCTAATTCGGTGCAAAACTAACTCCATATTTATACTTTGGTGCTAGACCCCTCTAGCACCAAATTTATGGAGTTAAAGTCATTTTTTGAAAGTGGAGTCCTACTTTGCCTTAATGAGATGCAAGGTAGGCGTTCCCGTGCCAAAAATGACTCTATGGCCTTAACACCATATTTAGGGGCATATTTATACTCTGCGGCGTATTTATACTCTGTTTGCACCGAATTAGTGTCATTTTTTTTAACTCTAATTCGGTGCAAAACTAACTCCATATTTATACTTTGGTGCTAGACCCATCTAGCACCAAGGCCCTGATTTAAACTTTTTTTGCACCGCATTAACGTCATTTTATGACACAAAAGTGGCGCAAACTTACAAAATATTGGCCCTTATTTATACTTTTTGCTGCAAAACTGCACTAACTCAGTTTTGCACCAAAAAGTTGAGCACCGGCTTGCACCATTTCTGTGCACCAGCCGGGCACCATATTTATGGAATGGTGCAAGCCGGTGCAAAGGGTAGGCTAGAGTTTAAAAGTTTAGTCGGGTGGGGCTGGCAGTATAGAAGAAGAGGGTTTAGCACCAAAAAATGGCTTTAGGCAGGTTAGAGTAAAAAGAAATGACTCTAACCAGATTAGCGTCATTTTATGGTGCTAAACCTACCATGCCACATGACTCCTGCCTTAGGAAAGGCAGGAGTCATGCCCACCACCCCAGTGGCCAGCACAGAGGACAGGGGTCCCCTGGGCATGGCCATTGCACCCGGTGCCATATGGGGGCCCATTTCAGGGCCCCCTATGGCACTTTCAAAAATAAAATGCACTTACCTGTACTTACCTGGGATGGGGTCCCCCATCCTCGCAGTCCCTCTAGTGTGGGTGGGGGTGCCCCTAGGGCCTAGGGAGGGCACCTCTGGGCTTATTCCATGGTGTTCCACCATGGAAATAGGGCCACAGGTCCCCTAAGACCTGCCCTGACCCAGGTCTTAAAAAATGGGGCAAAGCAAGCTTTGCCCCATTTTTTGACCCTTCCTCCCTCCCTTGCACCATTTTTACATGGGAGTATAAATATGGTGTTAAGGCCATAGAGTCATTTTTTTGCACGGGAACGCCTACCTTGCATCTCATTAAGGCAAGGTAGGTTTCCACTTCCAAAAAATGACTTTAACTCCATAAATTTGGTGCTAGACGGGTCTAGCACCAAAGTATAAATATGGAGTTAGTTTTGCACTGAATTAGAGTTAAAAAAAAATGACGCTAATTCATTGCAAACAGAGTATAAATACGCCCCTTAGCGTCAAAAAATTATGCTAATCTGGTCAGAATCATTTATTTTGACTCAAAACTGCCTAACGTAATTTTTTTTTAAGCTAGCCTACCCTTTGCACCGGCTTGCACCATTCCATAAATATGGTGCCCAGCTGGTGCTAAAAAATGGTGCAAGCCGGTGCAAAACTTTTTGGGGCAAAACTGCCTTAGTGCAGTTTTGCACCAAAAAGTATAAATAAGGCCCATAGTTTGGTTCAGTAGATAATAAAGCCTGCCAAGTATCAATAAGCCCATGCCACCGGGCCAGTTCAAGAATAGAAGCCCAGGTTTTAACCATTCGCGGGTAGGTAGAATGATTAGTAGAATCTAAAGTATAACCTATCACACAGTTAAAATCTCCCATTAATATAATATATATATTCAATAGGTCCATGCAGATCATGTTCAACATTGCCAGGTCATCTACATCTACAATGGCACAAACCACTACTTTGAGGCCAAAAATTACAAGCTGAGCCATCGTCCATCTGCCCCTGGCGTCTGAGGCAGTTCTCAAATCCTTGTGTTCTAGACCAGGATGACTACCCCTCCGAAAGATACCATCTGTGACGTGTTTACGGTCACCTTCTATCCAAGCTGTTTAATTAAGTGGCAATTCTCATAGGTCAAATGTGTCTCGGTTAATGAGATTATATGCAGGCTAGGCATTGTAATCTCTTCCTGTACCAGTTGTCATTTGTTGAATGAGTTCAAGCCAGATACATTCCAACACATTCCCTTTTAGTCTAGTCATTGTTACCTAACCAAGAGCCTCAGAGATCCCCCCTCCCAAGCCAAGCCGCACAATAGACACGTGTACTTCCAATCGATTTTTCTGATGCCGTTTCCTACTGATTATTCTGACTGCTTTCACTCCTCTGTCCCCCCAGCCTGCTGCATGCAGAAATTCCACCCACATACATTAGTATTGAGTCGTGTCCCACCCACAATCCACCCTTTTCGACTGCCCAAACCCAAACCCACACCGCCCCTATCCCCTCCCCTTTTTTTAGCAAGGGAAATCTTCCCTACCCCCAGGCTGTTGATGGCTAAACAGCTCAGAGAGACGGCCACATGTGCCCCTACAAGCGCCCTTCGACCACCCACGCTACCCAATCAAGTGCACATGAAATAAAAAATAAAGGTATGTGACTGCTCAGAACCCAGACCCAAGCTATTCAACAGAGCTTATAAACATAGCCAAGTGCACACAATACTTCAGATAGAAACAGTGGAATAATCAAAATAATGTAATCAATTCACTGCCCCTTTAGGATTGCTGAGGGCTAGCATGGCTTCCTGTTCCGAAAACGCATCTAGGTCTGCTCACTCTGGATAATTTTAAGTTGTGATGGCTCCTGTAAAAAGACATGTGCACCCACAGCTTTCAGTGGATCAATCAGCTGGCATAATTTGCACTGTTTACCCATTGTTCCCTTACAGAGATCTGACCTGATGAAAATCTGCATATCATCCACTGCCACTGGTGCTGCTTGATGAGCTTTCATCACAATCGTCTGTCACAGCAGAAAATTACCAGCAAAAAGTGTGAATGAGAAAATGTTTTGTTTCTATCTTGGCTAAAAAACACCTTAAATGCCAGTTGGATCTGTGAGTTCATATCCCAGTCCATAAGGTCCAGGAAAGCCTTTTCAAACAACCCCACATTATGTACTGGTGGGGGTCACTCCCCTAAGTGCTTTTCAGCATTCCAAACACCTATAGATTGTTTCACCTCTGGCGATGTCCTCCATCTTGGACTGTAATGAAGCCAAATATTTATCATGTTACATGATGGATTTGACAGCGGCAGATCCCACTTCCTCCGCATCTCCAACTTGCTGCTGTAGCTTTGCCACTTCCATCGTCAAGGTGCACACTTTACTGTTGACCTCTGCTAAAGACTACTGGATACTGCATTATCAGCTCTACATTGTGCATAATGTTTCTGTGCCTCAGCTCGTTGGGTCTATATTAACTGCACAATTACCCCAAGAGTTGGCTCCATGGTATCATTCTTGACCGGGGTATCATCCAATGCCCCTGGAGTTGGGTAGCTAATATAGTGATCCGCCCCTAAAGATTTAGGGCCGCAGTCGGAATCAAACTGATGTCTGAGCAGGGAGTAGCTACAGGTGATGTCTTCATAGTATAATTCTCACTCCCCCATCAGTTAACAGCATCCCCACATTGGTAACAGGTAAGCATGTTACTGCAGTTTTTGCTTTCCCTTTAGAAGTTGCCTAATTCCCAGTGGGCTTCCCTTGACTCTACTATTAGGAGACTTTTTCTGGACCCTTGAAGTGGAAGGGGCCATGCCCTTGTCCTGCTTAGGTCCCTTCAGACCCCCATTGCACTTCTTAGTACTGCTCCGGCCGCTCAGGCCGTGGCTTCTTCACCAGTGAATGAGCCATCTCCTTGGGAGCCTTTTAAATAGTGCCCCCTGCCCGAGTGTCCTCAACAACACATTTAGTTTCAAAAAGTGAAGCATACAAATGAGTTAATGAAGACAGACTACTGTGGGCTAGAGTAGTATCCTGAGAAGGTGCCGCCACACTGCCAGCAGGTCCTAAAACAAGGTCACCCCCATCTGAGCCTGGTCCATTACCAAGGCCTCCCCCGTACCGCCTCCAGTGGTAGAAAAGTTAAAAGTACTCACATGGTCACCCTCTGCGCTCTGAACCAATGTGGAATCTGTTGCCATTGTAGTTGTCGGTGCAACTGCAATTGATACCGCCATATCCAAGGGGGGGCACCGAGCCGGTGAGTCATGAAGAATAGGAAGGGGAGAGTTACTACAATGTTGTAGAAGAGATTCCCCACCTGCCTCCACTATCTTGCTCCTCATCAACAGTGCTGCAGCCACAGCTGAAATAGGCGAGGTACTTGAGGTGAGCCTTCTGACAGGGGCTGCCACCATCAGTATGTTAGCCATGGAAGCCTCTCCCCCCAGCCGCAAAGGGCTCCTCCGGTCGGTCTGTCAACACACTGACTACTGTGTTTGAGCCCAGTAGCTTAGGAATAGGTCATCCAATGCCAGAAACATGGCATTCCACGGCACTTGGCTGCTGAGCATGAAGTACATTTTCCACTGTTGTAGACCTGCCCACTGCAGGTCAGGGCCATGCAGCGCTGAGAGCCCCACGCCCACCTCAGAAAGCTCAAAGATGCGCCTACATTATATTGCTGCCTGGCACCCTCAGCCAATGCCACAGCACTCCAGAGACAACCAGAGGAGAACCACACCAACACCAACAAAGCAGCTGCCACATAGGCTAGGTGCTTAATATCGGAAAAATGTTGACTGCAATCCGATGCAGGGTCTGGGCCATGGTTAGCTTCACTGGGCAGCTTCTGTGTGATCACAGCGTGATTACTGGGCCAGTGGGAAAAGTTGGTCTCTGCAGCTGAATCGACCCGCAATCTTCCCCTTGCTCGATCCAAACTCAACTCGATGATAAAGGAATAGGAAACAGCCGTTCTGACACCTAAAGTGAATTTTATCCAGTAGTAAATCTCTACTTCATCTTAATCCAAACTCACATTGTTCAAATACATTAACACCAGGACACATCCAATAGCTCTGTCATTTATCAAATGTACTGAATTATGTTTCCACAGTAAAAATCAGATGCAATATGACATCCAAGCAACTACATCAAATGGATCAGTTCTGAAAGAACAAACACTTAGAGCACCCTTGCTCCTATTAACCTGATATTCTCCATGTTAAAGCAATTCAAGCACTCTTAGTATCCCCAGGATGCCTTAAATTCCAATATAATTAAGGCAAACGTCCATTTCTGTTAAAAAGTGTTTTTACTGATACCCATGCCTGGTTACAGTAGGCTCCCTGGCAACCTGAGCCCTCCTCTCACACCTGCACTGGGCCTTTAAGTTTGTGGAGGGAACCTAAAGACAGCCACCTCTGTTTTGTGAGCCCAGCTTTCCCTGCCCTCTAATACAGCCCAGTGATCAAGAAATCATAAGAGACTGGTAAGAGCCCCAGACTTTCTGGGAATTCTTGTTATTTGTTAAAAAGTGTTTGACCTGCTATCCATGCCTGTTTACAGTAGGCTCCCTGTAAGGACCTTATTCCCTACACATCCTCCAACAGCCAAGCACAATATCAGAAAAGGCATCCAACTCATGCACCACAAACAGACCACATACATATTGCATTGTCTCATCAACCAGCACGAAACCCCACATACCATATACACATATCCATCACAACTACAACATTAAAACTCCTTCATTCTCACACCAAACACAATGCTGTCCATTACCAGTAACACATCCAGTCATTGCCCACACAAAACCAAACCACATTTTACATTATTTTCAGCCATCCAGACACACTGCCTGTTTATACAAACCAACTGCACTATCCTCTATTTGCTCCTGCCAGACCCCTTTTTTATCATGACAAAACCTAAACTCAGCCTTCCATCACACCATCCACAAACACCCTTCCCCTCGCTTCACCAGTTACACACAACCATACAATCTTTATACTTCACTCCACCACAAATATTACCTCTTCCAGTGATCAAATCTAACACAAACACCCCTAACTCTCGCCCATTCCCTCTTACACACACCATACACACTTCTCCTAAACACATCAACACCCGCTGTAATATTCTAATACCACTCACCAGCACTAACCTACATACAAATCTTCACAGAAAACCAATACATCAATATTTCCTCTCGCTACTCTACAAAAACAAAACAAACCACACACATCAAAATAACACAAACTTTAATAATACTTTCTGTCACACCCACTCCCACACTCATGACTACACAACTAATACAAATCCTGACCAATCTTTAAGCCTAAATTCTCACTCTTCACAAATATCTACCACAAGCACCCCAACAGAGCAACATCCATTCACCCACCTCTCATACATTGCCCAAGTTAGAGCCTTACATTATGATCCACATGCTCCTCCACCACCCCTAACGCATACACCTTCTACTCTAAACAGATAAAAACAACATAAACAACAGGTCACTCTTAACAACTTTGCATCCCCTTGTCTATTGAATAATAAGGCTACTAAACACTACACTCATCATGTCACTCTCAGCCACAAAGTCCACCACCAATACACACAGATTCAAAAAAATGCTTCCTAAGCCTGCTGGACGAGGAACTCCACATAGGAAAACAACACTATTGTGACCCTCATATAGTTATCACAACTAACAACATACCTGCTACAAGCTCAAAATATACTGCTCACCCTTCTCCAAAACAAAATGACACCACCACAAACACACATTTTCTATACTGCCTGCTCATAAATGCTCAATAACTCCTAAAAAACAAGCACCACATCTACAACCTGCTCACTGGCATACAACCTGACTTAGTTTTCATCACAGGATCATGATTGGGAGATAACATGGCCCCAGTGTCGCATGAAGTCGTTTCTCCAGGCTATCAAACCATCACAAAAAAACATTTAGGTAAAAGAGGATGTGGACTAGCTATCATATTCAAACAAGCAATAAATCTCAGTAAAACAGGCATTTTCATACAAGGTTATGAGGCCCTCCTCGCCATATGCAACCCTACACCAACCTTCTCCTGTAACTTTCTCCTTCTTTACAGACCTCCACCTAACAATTCAACATTTCCTGATACTTTTCTAGACACAGTCTCAAACCTGATAACATTATACTCCAACCTATGTATTCTTGAGTACCTATACATTTAGTTTGACAAACGCAATATGCCCCATCCAAAAGCTATCACCACTGGCCTAGTCACATTGAACCTACATCAGATTGTGCACAATGCCACACACATCACTGGATACATCCTTGTTGTCATTTTTGCAAACCCTGAACTAGTTACCGTTCAAAGCATCACACCAATCATATGTTCAGACCACGATTTGGTAACTTTCCAACAGAAAACACCACAGATCAACACACCCCATAGAACCTTACATACATACATCTATTGACCATGGAACAAACTATATTTTAAAGACTTTGAAACACAACTAACAGCCAACATAGATCTAGATACTATAAATTCTGTTCCAAACCTTTACGAGTGGCTGCAGGAAACTTTTGATATCTTAATACCACTCAGAAAAACTAAACAGGACAAAAGAAAGCCAACACCATGGAGAAGCACAGACCAAAAGAAGATAAAGCAACAAATCAGAAGGCTGCAATGGACCTGGCACAAAACAAACAACATTCAAAACAAACTTCAGCTACACAAAGTTAACCAGAATATACAAATCTTCAAATCTTGATAGCTTCAATCAAAAAAGCTAACAAAAGGTGCTACTCAGATAGAATTCATAATGCTAAATCTGCAACTAAAGATTTTTTTAAAATTCTCAATGAATTTAAAAAATCTAAATGCATGGAAGGAAGTCATCCCACTATTCAAGATTCCACAACCAAACTGGAAATTCATCACATAACCAAGGCAGACACATTGGACTCCTATTTAAAATAAAAGAAAACAATCAGCACCAACCTGTTTTCTAAAATCCCTTCCAAAAGTAAACCAACCCAGCCTCTGCAAGGTGAATTTATGGATGTGGTCAAAGCAGGCAGGCCTTTTTGCTGCCCTTCTAACCCTTGTCCAACATGCATCTTCAAGAACATTATTTTATCTACTTCTGCTGCCACACCTGTAAGAAGAATCATCAATAACTCTTTAACTATAGAAACATTTCCTGAAGACCTGAAAAGGCATACATATGCCCGTTATTGAAGGAAAAAACCTGGACCCGCATGACCCCAGCAACAACAGACCAATAACTAATGGACCTTTCCTGGGCAAACTGATAGAAAGCTCAGCATAGAAGGGACTGCTCTCGACTGTATTACATCCTACCTTCAAAACAGACCTAATATCATCTATTTTCCACCTTTCTCGCCCAAACCCTACCTCACAAAAGCAGAGGTCCCTCAAAGATGAATCATCTCCCCTATGCTTTTCAACATCTACATGATGCCGTTACCAGAACTGATCAATGATTTTCAAGTCACATGCTACAATTATGCAGATGACACACAAATACTACTTAAATTGGAATGCCCCAAAGACATTGAAAACTCACAAATCTTCTGTTGTCTCAGAGCTGTTGATCAGTGGATGACTTTGAGCCATCTCAAACTGAATGCTTCCAAAACGGAAATACTCACATGTGGCAACTGGAAAAATTATGACCCACTGTGTGTGTTACAATCAGGGACCACCTCCTCAAGTATCTAACGAAGTTAAAAACCTTGTAATTACCATGGACTCCAAGTTAAATATGAATGCCCAAGTGGACAAATTAGCACAATCAAGCATCATTACCTTGAAGACTGTGAGAAGCATCTTCCCCCACCTCAGATTTCCACACAAGGTGCAGGCTACTATTTCTCTTGTACAATCTAAACTGGATTACGCCAATGGCCTCTACCATGGATTATCTCTATCTACTATGAAAAAACTACAACATATTTGAAACTCAGCTGCCAAGCTACTATCACATGTAATGCCACAAGTCAAGTCCACATCTCCGCTGCCTTGAGAGGACTACATTGGTTACCGGTTGCCAGAAGATCCACCTGCAAGCTGCTTTGTATCATCCACAAAGCTATACATGGAACAAGACCGCTTTTCAACAGAAACAAAATAATCAAATACATTCAACAAAGAAACCTCCACTCAAGATTGGCACCCCGCCTTAAAACAGCACGATATAAGAAAAAGGCAATAGGTGGCACATCCTTCTCTGTTCAAGCACCCAAACTATGGAATTTATTACCCCCAAATATAAGATCCACAGATAACAATCTTGTCTTCAGAAGACTACCCAAGAGTTGTCTCTTTCCTTCATAACCACCAGATCCAAACAGCAATGGACTGCATTTGTCTGTGTTTATAAATATTTGTAATCTGATCATGTGTATATTCTAGACATGTATAGTTCTTTAAGAAATATGTATAGTTACTATTTCATTATAATAAAATATACACATACTCCTTAAGCCTGTTTAACAAATGTATTTTACTCACGGTTAAGTGTTTATATGTGTGTATGCATGTGTGTGCATATGTGTATATGTGTATATGTGTGTGTACATACATAAATATGTGCACATTATTCTATGCTTAATAAGTTCATAGGTCATTGCATAGCTCCTAGATAAGTTGTTATATTAGATAGGTATGAACCCCTGCTTTCTTTTTATATCACAATGAGGAGATATTATCTTAATTTTTTTAACAGCAAGCATTTTGCTATTGAAAAATTGAGGAAAGATAAATGAATGTTAAAAAAAATTCACTTATAAATTAACATAAAATATTGCAAATCTTGAAAGTGCATGTTTATACAATGCTACTTTACATCTCATATTATTATACCCAATATTATATTCCTTACACATAAAGGCCCTCATTTTAACCATGGCGGTCTTTTGACCACCAGGGTTAATGTGGCGGTATTACCGCCAACAGGCAGATGGTACATGCCGCCACATTCTGAGTGTGGTGGGTTGGCTGCATCCAATGGCATTATGAGCCAGCCTACCGCTGTGGTTTCCGTGGCTTTAGCAACATCACGAAAACCATGGCGGTAGGGCCTACCGGTGACAGGGAATCCCTTCCCTGTCACAGGTAGGCAGCTCCCCCGCCCCCCAACACTCACCTGACACCCCCTCTCTATCCAAACATTCCCCTCTACTCCCTCCATCCAAACACCCCCGATACACGCATACAACCACACTCCTGCCCTTAAACACACACAGATACTCACACGCACCACGCATACACACATTCACTCATTCATTGGCATACACGCATTCACTCATTCACTGGCATACACACATTCACATACTCACTCACACGCACACTCACACACAACACCCCCCACCCTCACACCACCTCCCCTGTCGGACGCCTGACTTACCTTGGGCAAGGAGATCATCCAGCAGGGAACAGGAAGGGGCGCTTCTACCGACAGCAGTGCCCCGCAGCAGCGCCCCGCCAGCAAAACACTGCCAGGCCGTATTTCAGCTCAAAATACACCTGGCGGCCTTCTACTGGCAGGGCGGTGCAGGTGGTAGCAGCGCCAGGTCACTACCGTCCACCTGTATGAACACTGCCAGATTTCCGCCCTTATTGTGGCAGAAGTCAGGCAGTGCTCATAATCTGGTGGACGGATGGTCGCCACCGCAGTGGTATGGTGGAGGCTGTCACTGCGGCGGTAGGCGGTTATTACCGCCGGTGTTAAAGTGAGGGCCATAGTCCCTTACTAGGTATCAACATATTTATTTATTTATTACTCTAGTCCTACTGTACTAGGGAAAAAAATAAAAATACAATAAATTAAATAAAGAAATACAATTAAATAAGGAAAAAAGAAAAAAGAAAAAAAAAAAACATACTCTCTCGTAAGCTTAACTCTGTCTCCCCATCACCCTATGTCTCTATCAATCTATCCTCCATCCCCACTTTGACTCATCCCAAACCCATACCACTACTTTGTTCCCCAAAATAACGCTGCCCAAGCTCTTCCCTCCTCTACCGCAGCTATTTCACCCCAAACATCAGTATACTACATAGATCTCCCAAACAACCCTACTAAATTCTCCCTCATTTATCTCACCTTTGACTCATCCAAAACCCCTTCTACTACTATGATCTCCCTCACCCCTTTCCACAGACTCTTCCCTCCTCCATCTCTCCTTTACTCATCCCAAGCCTCATGCTATTACTATAAACTCCCAATTAACACTTCTGGATTCTTCCTTCCTCTATCTCTCCAATAATCTAGTCAATCCAACTAACAAACTCACATATCCCCCGCTCAAATTAACTCATACTAATACTAATACTGTACTCATATTTCCCTATACTAATCCACCACTAATTCCTCTTGTGTTCCGGCGTAGCGTGCTACTCACCGAAAAGTCCTTCAACACCTCTTCTGGAGTGGTAAGCTCTATAGAAATGCAATCACAATTACAATCTCTCCAACAATGCATAGTTTATGATGATAAATGTATTGTTCACTCCAAGAGTTTTCCCCAATTTTTTAACAATAGACCAGGTCATACCGATACTGAAAAATGACAACTTCACTCCGAATGGATTACTAATTATCAGATGTGTTTCAAATTTATCTTGGTTAGGTAAGCCATTTAATGCTGTGCCTCAAAGCTTTTAGGACCTGATTTGAATCTTGGCAGACAGGGTTCTCCATTGCAAACATAATGGAGTATCTACCCCGCCAAACCCTCAGTCTGCTCACCTCATTTAGAAGCAGGCGGGCATTAAGTATTCCATTGACAGAACCCCCATCAGGGTCCTGAACAGGCAACATCTGTCTGTACCAGTACCCCATGTAGAAGTGATCACTGTTTTTTAAGGATTGTATACACTTCATTATGTGAAGAACTAAACATGGTCAATAAATGCCACTCCATCTCTTTTTTCATCTGTTTTTTAAGGAATCAGCGTTTTTGTTAATTGAGATTCTGACTGGTTTAGAAGATTTGTTGCATAGCCCCGGAACCACAATCAACTTTTTAGACTAGTCATGCAGTTGTCAAAACATACTTCTTCACTTCTTATGCAGATCCTTGTAATCTAATTGAAAATGATTCCCTTATTTACCAATCAAGGGTGTGCATGCTCAGCTCTGAGAACATTATTGAAGCAGTCTCTTTTCGAAAAAGACTGCTTTGTATTCTGTTATCTTTGAAGTAAAACTCAACACCCAGGCATTGTTAACAATATGTTGCATGGATTCTGATTAAGAGATATGTACTTGTCCTTCATCAAAACTGTCAAAAAGTGTTTCTAGATTTTGAGGGCACTTAAAACATTCTTAGCCCTTCTTCCATTGGATGCCCAGATAACTATAGCCCAAGCCCCTATTTTATTCAGATTAGAATATTTAAATGTTTTATATTTGGTCTACCTTCCTTTCCGATTCAATTCCTACAAGTAGTCCAAAATAGGGCAGTTCCTCTGCTGTTTAATCTTCCAAAGAGTGCCCTGACATTGCCGCACGTTAAACAGTTCCATTGGCTACCAGTCAACAAAAGGTTTATTTTCTAAGCTAAATGCTTCCTCACTATGCCTTCCATGACTGAGGTACTCATTACTTGAATGACATAATTTAGGAGTACCAGCCTAACAGGGACCTGTGGTCTAGAAAAGATCATCTGATAATGTTCCCCAGTCTTAAACAAGCAAGACGTGGCAGAGCATCTTTTTTTGTCCATGCGGCCAAAATCTGGAACCTCCTTCCCATCCAACTCAGGAATCTGTCAAATGAGACCCCTTCTACCAAACTAATAAAAATTCACTTTTTCAGCCAATAATCCTTGCACTGCAATTTAGCACCAGCAGCGCTGAAAAATCAGATTGAATGGCACCATGCATTGCACAAGAACATGCCGCCACTCAAGTTGATTTTTGCTGTCATTAGAGTAGAAAATCTACTTGAGCAGCAGCTAGTCTACTTGAGAGGTAGCCCTCTGGACACTCCTGACCAGCCATGTTAGAAAATCATGCTAGGGGATGCCAAATCTTGCTCGTGCCCACCATCTTGCATTTTCTTGAGCTTCGCTGGAGAAACAGTATGGGGCATATTTATACTCTGTTTGCGCCGGAATTGCGTCGTTTTTTTTGACGCAATTCCGACGCAAAACTAACTCCATATTTATACTTTGGTGTTAGACGCGTCTAGCGCCAAAGTCCTTGGAGTTTGCGTCATTTTTTAGCGTGGACACCTACTTTGCGTTAATGATATGCAAGGTAGGCGTTCCCGTCTAAAAAATTGACTCCGAGGCATGTGCGCCGTATTTACACTCCTGGGCAAAATTCACGCCTGGGAGTGGGCGGGTCAAAAAAAATGACTTACGGCCGCTTTTGCGCCGTTTTTTAGCGCCTGGACAAGGCAGGCGTTAAGGGACCTGTGGGCTCGGAAGGAGCCCAGAGGTGCCCTCCCATGCCCCCAGGGACACCCCCTGTCACCCTTGCCCACCCCAGGAGGACACCCAAGGCTGGAGGGACCCATCCCAGGGACATTAAGGTAAGTTCCGGTAAGTATTTTTTTTTTTTTTTTTGTGGCATAGGGGGGCCTGATTTGTGCCCCCCTACATGCCACTATGCCCAATGACCATGCCCAGGGGACAGAAGTCCCCTGGGCATGGCCATTGGGCAAGGGGGCATGACTCCTGTCTTTGCTAAGACAGGAGTCATTTCTATGGGGGTTGGGAGTCGAAAAAAATGGCGCAAATCGGGTTGAGGCGAAAAATTTGCCTCAGCCTGACTTGCCCCATTTTTTGGCGCCCAAGCTCCATATCCCCCTACGCCGGCGCTGCCTGGTGTACGTCGTTTTTTTCCACGCACACCAGGCAGCGCCGGCGGCTAACGCCGGCTAACGTCATTGATTAAATACAGCGCCCGCATGGCGCTTCAGAATGGCGTTAGCCGGCGCTAATTTTTTTGACGCAAAACTGCATTAGCGCAGTTTTGCATCAAAAAGTATAAATATGGCCCTATGCCTTGTTAAGACTGGTAGAAGTTGGCTGGAACTCTGCATTAAAGAGTAATGCGGAGTGACCAAAATTCCACCAATTCTGCCAGCGGAAGAAAACATTCCATCCAGAATTACTGTATTGAGAAAAAAACATTAAGCTCAAGTTCTTTACAGGAATTATGTTCATGATCTATTAGGCAATTGACCATTTAGAAAGGATTCACAAACAATTTTCTTATAACATTGGGTGTCACCAAGATGCCTTAAAATGTTCATTTTGTAATCACATCTATTTATAATAATAATGCTTACACCTTCTTTGGTTTTCATATGACAAATGTATTATCTGAACCCAGCTCTTTTAATGCCCTTCTTTCCTTGAAAGAGACATCGTCCTTGTGTTTGCATTAATTGGACATTTGTTATATTTAATTCAGTAATCCCATCTTCATCGGCTACCTATTTAGCTGATATAGCTGTATAAGATAATTGCACATTGTGAGTAGGAGGGTGCAGAACACTTTCATAGTTGTAATCTGGTTTAATATGCAATGTTTTAATTACATGCTACACATCCACAAAATCTTCATCACTCAGTGACAGTAAGGTATAAATGCCAGTTATATCGGATATTGACAAATCTTTTTTTTTTTGTTTGCAGACAGCGCAGACAATATGCGTTTATTTGTATTTCCACCCACAAGTTCGTCAATCTGTATAATACAGGAGCTCTCTCAAGTTAAAACCGTTTCATTTGTCAACATGATCAGACTTAGAACATACTATGAGCTAAATAACCCAAGGGCTATTTCAATCAGAATTGCGAGCTTGTTTCCTACTTTCAATCTTTCATGTCTCTAGGTGAACACCTCCTAGTCCTTTTACTCTTTCCATGCCTATCTTCAGGTAGATGCTTTTGAAGTTCATTGTCTCCCAGGTAGTGGTATCACTAAAGGTAAGTGTCTGGGGACTCTGGTTAAGCTTGTCATCCCCCTGGCCGATAGACGTGCTCCAGAGGCTGCTAATTACCTTATTTATCAAGGATATCACCTTATTATTAGCACCCAGGACCACACCTCCTCCACAATACATAACATGTCCTTGTGCCAGCTTTTAGTGCAACAAGTAGTCAAAGGCTAGAAAAGGTGGGAAAGGTGTATCTCTTCGCCGGAGCTCGTTGAGCCTGACAGCGGTATGGAGCTGGGAGTTGCGGGATGGATGTAGAAGGAGTTACTGGGCTGCAGGTAAACCTGCCCCCAACTTTGTGTTACAAACTACCATCTCCCGCAGGATACAATGTCCTACACTACTAAACGAATGCCTGCGGTTTTGTAGCGGACTACGCTGATCTCTGCAGATGAGGGGGGCTGGTTCATACATTCCATTTACCACATCATTTTCTTAACATATAACGGAAACCCCTGCCTTGTGATTAATGGCCCTACTACCCTCGCTCCTGTAAGAGATCCCTGCTCCTAACTCCCCTCCTTTATCAGTGCACTAGCAGAGCTAACTCGCTCTCCTCACCACCGTCAGTAATTTACAATGATTTATTCCTTTTTTTTGTGTAATTTTATATTGAGATCCAAGGCCAAAACAGGAACAAATTTCAACAAAAATGTTTTATTACACTAAAAGTGCAAAGCGAACAGACACAAAATATATCATCAGTACATCAGAGCTCCATACCCAATATACCAATTTACAACATCATATTTCATTGCTTAATACCATCACTTAGCGGCAAAGACATAAACAATTCATAGTTCTAACAGTCTATTTCCCAGGCACTAACCCCCCAAAACATCTAAGCTGTTTTGATATCCTCTCCTGTCTCCATAAACTTTTCCCAGTTTTGAGAGAATCTCTTAATCCCATTGCATTTCAGCGCATACAGCCACTCCTGTTTCCTTACTTGTTTAATTTTCGTTACCCATTTCTCAAAAGTAGGGATAACCGAAGCGTGCCAGTAAGAGAGATCTAGCCACTGCCATAGTAATATATTCTAATTTTACAAGTCTGGGAGTTAAATTCCTTCCAGGATCATAGCCCAAGACTAACAACCAGACACTGGGTGCTATTTCTATCTGTAAGGCTATCTCTAAAAACCTGAATACCTTGCCGTAGAATTCTTGAATAGGTCCACATCTACCTATAACGTATGTCCAGTTTGCTATGACTCCTGCGTGACATTGAAAGCAGTGGCTGGGCCAGCTAGGATTAACCTGGGCTAGGAATTGCAGTGTACGGTAAAGCAGCCATTTGCTAAAGAAGAGCATTCTGCCCCAATTGGCTCCTCTGAATACGTTGAAATTCAGCAAATTAATTTCCTCCCAGATTTCTTTGGTTAGTTCTAACCTTCATATTTCTTCAATTTTCTGGCTGCTTTTAGAAAGAGATCTGGGCGCTTCTGCTCCATAAGCTGCGTTTTCCATTCACCCACTCTTCTGTCACCAACGGGGTCTTCGAGGTCTCTAACTGTATTTTGGCTGTCCTATATCTGGCCACAATCCAATTCAGTGAGACTCTCAGGGGCATATTTATACTCTGTTTGCGCCGGAATTGCGTCGTTTTATTTTATGCAATTCCGACGCAAATCTAACTCCATATTTATACTTTGGCGTTAGACGCGTCTAGCGCCAAAGTCCATGGAGTTTGCATAATTTTTTAGCGTGGACACCTACTTTGCGTTAATGATATGCAAGGTAGGCGTTCCCGTCTAAAAAATTGACTCCGAGGCATGTGCGCCGTATTAACACTCCCGGGCAAAACTCACGCCCGGGAATGGGCGGGTCAAAAAAAATGACGTCCAGCCGCTTTTGCGTCATTTTTTAGCGCCTGGTCAGGGCAGGTGTTAAGGGACCTGTGGGCTCGGAAGGAGCCCAGAGGTGCCCTCACATGCCCCCAGGGACCCCCCCTGTCACCCTTGCCCACCCCAGGAGGACGCCTAAGGATGGAAGGACCCATCCCAGGGAACATAAGGTAAGTTCAGGTAAGTAATATTTTATTTTTTTTGTGGCATAGGGGGGCCTGATTTGTGCCCCCCTACATGCAACTATGTCCAATGACCATGCCCAGGGGACAGAAGTCCCCTGGGCATGGCCATTGGGCAAGGGGGCATGACTCCTGTCTTTGCTAAGACAGGAGTCATTTCAATGGGGGTTGGGAGTCGAAAAAAAATGGCGCAAATCGGGTTGAGGCAAAAAATTTGCCTCAGCCTGACTTGCCCCATTTTTTGGCGCCCAAGCTCCATATTCCCCGACGCCGGCGCTGCCTGGTGTACGTCATTTTTTTTCAGGCACACCAGGCAGCGCCGGCGGCTAACGCCGGCTAACGTCATTGAATAAATACGGAGCCCGCATGGCGCTTCAGAATGGCGTTAGACGGCGCAAATTTTTTTGACGTAAAACTGCGTTAGCACAGTTTTGCGTCAAAAAGTATACATTTGGCCCTCAAAGCATTATTCTATAGGACTCAGTGAGCGAGAAATACCCTTGTACGACTACCCCTATTTCCAACAGATTTTTCCACCTGTCACCTGTTTAAAAATCCCCAACTCACCGAATCCTGGTGCACTCCCACTTCCTGATTACATCTGATTTAAGCTGAAAGCCAGATCCCGATGTCAGTTCAGAAAGGGGGGTAAAGGAATTAACATAGGGAACTGCATATCTCTGATAAAAATCGGATCTCTTTCTAAAGAACCACCTCAGCTTCTTATAACGCACTTTGTTTGGTGATTTCATTAGCTTTGCAGGATCCCATATGTCATATGACCTAAGAATCAATTCCCAAAAGTCTTGCAGGAATAGACCGCCTTAGTGCGGTTCTACATTAAATCTAGCCACGTATTGTGCAAAAAATGCAAAATAATAATCTTTGAAATTGGGGTGTGCAGAGCCTCCCATCTCCAAGTCCACATATAAAGGGGGTCATTCTGACCTTGGCGGACGGCGGAGGCCGTCTGCCAAGGTACCGCCGTCAGAACACCGCACCGCGGTCGAAAGACCGCGGCGGTGATTCTGACATTTGCCCTGGGCTGGCGGGCGGCCGCCAAAAGACCGCCCGCCAGCCCAGGGCAAATCAACCTTCCCACTAGGATGCCGGCTCAGAATTGAGCCGGCGGAGTGGGAAGGTGCGACGGGTGCAGTTGCACCCGTCACTTATTTCAGTGTCTGCTGGGCAGACACTGAAATACTTTTTGGGGCCCTCTTACGGGGGCCCCTGCCGTGCCCATGCCATTGGCATGGGCATGGCAGGGGCCCCCAGGGGCCCCGCGGCACCCCCTACCGCCATCCTGTTCATGGCGGGAGAGCCGCCATGAACAGGATGGCGGTAGGGGGTGTCAGAATCCCCATGGTGGCGGAGCGCGCTCCGCCGCCATGGAGGATTCAGACGGGCAGCGGAAAGTCGGCGGTACACCGCCGACTTTCCGTTTCTGGCCGCGGCTGAACCGCCGCGGTCAGAATGCCCAGCGGTGCACCGCCAGCCTGTTGGCGGTGCTACCGCCGACCTCCGCCATGGCGGTAATTACCGCCATGGTCAGAATGACCCCCAAAGTGTTTAGAGCAATTCGAGCAGTTTTATTGTGCCAAATAAAAGGAGTGAATAGTGATTCCAATTTTCTAAAAAAGGAGGAGGTTAACACACAGCAAATGGCTGAAAATAGAAAATTAAATAACAGCAATATTGACATTTTGATCAGGGCAACTCTCTCTAAAATTTTAGTGTTAGAGTAAGTGATTCCCACTGTGCTAGTATAGTTTCAATTTTACAAAACAGAGGAGCAAAATTGAGATCGTATAGATCTTCAATTTTTTGAGAAAATCTAACCCCCAAATATCTTTTAGGTCGAGTATTCACACAGGGAATCAGTTCTAGAAGCAATCTATCGGGGTTGCATCAACAGAAAATATTTTTTTTTATTTTTATTAACCTGATACCCCCCATTTGCTCAAACAGTGCAAATGTCCTAAAGGCTTTTTCCTGAGAGCTTCTGTTGTTGGGAAGAAATAAGATAATATCATCAGCATACAGCTTAATCTTCCCAATTTGCTTAATGGGGGGGACAGATCTTTTCATTCTGTCAAATTGCTATAGTCAATGTCACGATAAACAAGGTGAAAAGTATAAGTGACAGGGGACATCCCTGATGGGTGTCCCTGCAGAATTGTAGATTACCTACATCTGCAGAATTGATTATTATTTTGGCTTCTGTATTCTGGTACATCTTTTACACCAACCCCGTGATCTGTGAAGGAACACCAAATTTTATTAAAATGTTGAATAGTGTATCCCAAACTACGAGATCAAAGACTTTTTCTGCATCCAATAAAAGTATAATGGCAGGTGTATTATTAATTTTAAGGTAATCTAATGCTTCTGCCAAAAAGTGTGAGTTAGTAGCCAATTGGCGACGAGCAATAAATCCATTCTGATCAGGATGAATCAGTTTGGCAGCTATCGGATTGAGACAATATGAGTTAGGATCTTCATTGTCTTTATCTTTTTTTTCAAAAGCTAACTACATTTCACGTATTGAATTATGTCAGGCCAGAGCTCCCCTTCAACATATTGTCTATTACCAGCAAGACATAATCTGCCAATACATCAATGAAGGATTAAAAAAATTCTGCTGGCAAGCTACTGGGGCAACTCACCTTTGCATTCAGGAGGTTCTAAATCACCTCCACAAGCTCCGCATTAATGAACGGGCAGGATGTGGCTTCCCTGTCTTCCTTGGATAAGGTAGGTATAGTGAGGCCAGCTAAGAATTTCCCAAAGGCTTCAGAATCAACCACTTGACTCTGACTATATATTCATCTATAATGTTCTATCATAATTTCCCCAAATTTCTTACCCTCGAAGGTGGACATTTTAGAGCATGTATCACATTACTAGCCACCTGCTCGCGTGCTTGCCAAGCTAAAAATCTGCATTTGAAATTACTTTCCTCATTTACTTTTTGACTGATATATCGCCTCAGACCTACTATAATACTGATCAGTGAATGCCTGTTTAGCCTGATCTAATAGTTTTGTATTCGTTCTTGAGGGATACTTTAGAAACTTGTCTAGGCTATTACCAACCCCATCTTCTAAAGCCCGACTTTGTTGTCTAAAAATTTGGCTATTAGCAACATCCTTTGCAATTACAATCTATCTTATTTAGGCTTTCAATGAATCCCAAACAATACTGGGAGTGGCTGACCCATGGTTCCCACTAAGAAATTCTCTAAATACCTTTTTACATATGTGGACCCATTCTTCCTCCTGAAGTTGTTGTTTATTAAATATCCACCTCCTAGGTCGAAACATGTCCCTTTCCAGCGATACTTCCAAAATGAGGGTTGCATGATCTGAGAAACCACTATAAAGTGACTGTTGCCCTTTAAAAGTCAGAGTTTTAGTTGATAAGAAAAAATCAATCTGAGAAAAACTATTAAATCAGCTAGAGAAGTATGTATAATCTCTCTTAGTTGGAGAAACAAGCCTCCACTGTGATCTGACAATGTCAGCATTTTCAGATAAGTCTGGCAAACATTTGCAACTCTGGGTTTTAGCTGTTTCTTCCCTTCTACAGAGAAGTCCATATGCGGATCTTGAAGAAAGTTAAAATCACCTCCAATAATGATTCCCCCTTGCACTTGTAATAGAGATTGAAAAAGTTCCTCATACGGCCTGGCGTCATCTTCCACCGGCGCATAGAAAGTTACAAAAGTAAGTCTATTTGAAGACAGAGCAGCTCACCCAGCACCAGTGCCCAGTTTTATTGCTTACAAAGTCTAGCACCTGAGCCCTAAACCCTTTAACCAAAAACATTGCAATACCCCTAGAAGCTGCTTGAGCCTTTAAAAAACCCTTATAGTCTGCCCAGTTTTTAAACATGGAGAATTCCCCAAGTTTTTTGGCTGAAGTGTGGGTCTCTTGCAGTAAGACTACCGAGGGATTTTCAGCTTTGACACACACTTCAATTGTCCCTCTTTGTTTCCTATTTTGTAGGCCATTAATATTCCAAGAGACCACCTGTAGGCTACAATTCAATCCTGCCTATAAAGCAAATAAGCACTAAAGCATGCTTCGAAGATGACGGTAGCTGGATTGGTCAACATTAGAAGCAAGCCTACAATATAACACAAGTAAGGAAAGCTATGATACAAAGCCAGAAGCAGTAACCTAGGTTGTCTTAATTCAATCTCATGTGCTCCCACATGATTAGTTTTAGCATCTGGCACAGTTTATATTCTCCAGTCTCCTCCCCCATACCACTGCACATTTAGGGCCATATGTACGAACACATTTTCCCATTGACACAGAATGGGAAAAACCCTTTGATACATCTGGTCCTTAGAGTTATTCATCTCTGGCAAATAATTTTATGACCCACAACTGATTTGTCCTATACCAGCGCACATTGAACTTATTCATCTTTGGGATCCCATATTTTTTCCCCCAATAATTAATCCCACCCCTTACCACTCACCCACTCTGTATGCCCCTAATACACTCGCCCCCCTCCCTGAGTGATCTAGAACCGAGGCCCTCCTGTCTAGGGACTCTAAGGACACTCCCCTCACTCAAACCCACCAAGTGCTCCTGTCTCGACCAAACTAACCTGCTGCTCCCCACCACCCCGCAACCCCTAAAGTGGTGCCTTGACATGGCACCATTGACGCCTAAGACATCCAGGAGGCATCATCTTGTCTCATACTTATGATGCTAGTAAGCTGTGAACATTTGACCTGACGGTTTCCCCTCACTGACAAATTACAGTTCTGGGACCCCCCCATCTGTTCCCCACATGGAATACAAAAAAATATTTTGCTGCCTTGACTGTATGAAATATATTAGCCTGTCCCTTAAATAGAACTTTAAGTTTTGATTAATGTACCAGACCTGCGGGTACCCTCACTTTCTGAAAATACGGAATCAGTTATTTGAACTCACGATGTCTCCGTGCTGCAAGTGCGGACATATCAGAGATGAATTTAAATGAGTAATTCCTGGGAATTGGATAGGCCTTAGTTTTATTTGCCAGTGAAAGGATTTGTTCTTTGATACGGTAGTCCCTAAAGTTCACCACTATCGTCCGCAGATATTTTGCACTGGAAGGCTGAACTGTTGGAACTCGATGAGCATGTGTAACGATGAGGTCGGTCTTACTGTCAACTAGCTCTGTTAGGACATATTGTTTTATAAAATCGGAGAATAATTAAGCAACCGTCTGGCCATTCTCGCACCCTTCTATTATCCTTGTAAACCTTAGGTTAGAGCGACATAATCAATTCTCAGCATCATCCACCCAGATCTACAAGTCGGCCAGTTCTGACTGGCACTTGGTAATCGATGCTTCTAAATTTGAGCCCCCATCTTCTAAGTCTGACACCCTCCTTTCTATTTCTTTGACACGAGTACTCAATTGCTGCATGTTGTTGCTTATATGATGAGCTGGGCTTCAGACTTTCTATTTGCCTCTTCTTGTGACAACTTTTGCGCTTTAGGTTCACTGAGAATCTGAAGGAGCAAGGACTCTGTAGATAAGGAACCTTCTCTCACTTGTTCGTCTCCATTCTGTTTATATGGAGAGAGCCAAATCAGACCAGAACCCATACAAGGCAAAGACGACCTGTTGCCCGCCATATTGCCCAGTTCCTGATGCTTTGCCACGGCCCCTGTTTCGATTGAGCCGATGGAAGTTGCATACTCTGTAGCCACGGCAGAAATATAAGGGTCTGAGTGACGCTGAATTTTCAGTAGATTATGGGGCGAAGAAGATTGTGGAATCGGTACTGAGTTGCACCTTGCCTACCCCCTAACTGTTAAATGCTCAGCTGACTGCGCAAGTTTGAGTTTTTTTTTAAAGCTCCCTTAATCCAGCAGAGGCAAATAGCGGATACGTCTGTAGCTGCTCATTCTTATTTTTCTGGGTAGTTATGTGTCGGGCTTCGTCAGGAGGGTCTGCCCAGGGAAGTACAAATCCTGAGGTAAGCTAAAGTTATTACTATGGATCTGGGGGTTGTTCCCCTGCCTGGCTGGTGATTGCCAGCTTGCTCCTTTAAGGTTCCATGCTCAAGCTATATGCTTTAGCAGTTACTTGAGCGGTGAAAGGAGAAAGTAGTAGTCCAGTTTGGGATGGGGGCTGCACCATTGTAGAGGCTGCTCCTGGACTTAAAGTTTTATCTATCGAAGATGGACGTTTCACTTCAGATTCCACACAGTCTCAATATTTTTACCAGGCATACATGCCTTAAGCTGTGGTTCACAAGCAATCCTTCTCATTGTGTTGAGTAGTTTGCACAGTAGAGTATTACAAGCACCCCCCTTTTGTTTTGAGTCTACTAGGATACCACTAACCACACACAAGCCTATGTGGGCCTCTTCCGTAGCAAATTAGGCTGATCCTGAACCAGGGAGAGGGCCTAATGCTGCTCCACCGGGGGGCATGTGTGCTTAGATTATGTGCTTTTAGCCCTGCGCAGGAAACAGCCTCGCCCCCTCCACTTTCTGCAGTACAGTTTCTTGGTTGGCACAGTTGGCGCAGTTCACTCACCCCTGGCTGGTCCCTGTTGTCCAATTTCGACCTGGCTGCAAAATATCCGGTTTCCAGTGGCAGCATACACTGAGTAGGGGGATGCGGGTGTGATGGGTTAAATAGGTGTCAGGGAATCCTTTGTGCCCAACATCGCGCTTGTAGAGCAGTAAAGAACACTCCCACCGAGCTGCCCAGGGCTCTCCAGGGCTGAACAAGAGCAAACCTCCGGACGGTTCGCATAGCACGTCCTCTGGTAGCACGCGATGCCTCTGACACCTCAACGTTAGCCACGTCGCATGATGGTAGCTTCCAACGTGGCTCTCCAGCAGATATTGACATATCTGATAATTCACAAGTTCAAGTACATTTATTTGTTTTGTATCCATCAATGAAAAACAACTTTACTTTTTAGTTTCAGTCATCTAACAAATTTAAAATAGTCCTAAAAGACATTAGCAAAATCACTTTGGGTCAGAGGGCAGAAACCTAATTCCTTACTGAGAATGTTAATTTCAATTTGAGATAGTTCTCTGGTGAATATTCTGTCAATTTTCCAAGTATTTGCTCCTTCTTCATTAGCAAATATTACAGTATCTTCGGTATAATCTTTTGTTACTGTCACCTGGTTTTCATTTATTGCCTTAATTGATTGTTAATCTGTATCTCTGCCTTTTCTGATCTTTTAAGTTTTTATTCTTCCTCTTTGTGTTTTACAGCTACCGTTTTTCGGGCCTATTACTTCCTCTGAAAATGAAGTTGTTTGTGGAATTGAATTAATTATGTCTGTATTGTTTGGTCCTATGTCTTCTAAGAAAGACAGTTCAAAGCAACTGCACAAGGTGGATCCTCTCTGCAATAGCTTTATTAGAGATTTTGTCATGATTCATATTAGCATCATCAAAGAATTTTTGCAGAAGTAAATATCCTGTTACCCTTATAATCTCTCTCATCTGTCCTTATTTTTTTCATCTTATGCACCTTTACAGTAAATTGATCTTCTTTAATTATATTGGTCAGAATTGTATAATTTGTATCTGTTGCTTCCTCCAAATTATAATCTTTAATTTCCTTCTCCAAAGAGTCAATTTGATTCTTTTATTTTGAAACTTCACGTTCCAAGTTTTTAGTAATTATCCCCATCATAGTAGGTGATGCAATATTAAGGTTTTTGTCCCAATCTTATAGTATATCACCTTCCAAATCAACAAATTTGGGGAAAATGTCAATAGGGATTCCTCTTGGAACTCCTATTTTCTTGATGTATCTTCAGATGTGTACCATTCCACCATTCCACCACTCAGACAGTTATGACTTCCCCACCTTTTCAAGCCCTGCACATTTATTTTTAAACTTTCTTTCAAAGAAATTCTTTCTTTTCAAGTGTGAGATTTCTCCAAGCTTGACCCAAGAAAGGTTCCCTGCTAATTTATCTTTATTATTATTAAAAACAAACATTTTGTTACCCATTTATTGTCTAATGGTGTGCTGATGTTACCACGTAGAAACTGAATGTATTCAGAGAAAGGTGGTTATGGCGTCATCACATCGCAAATACCAATAGTGGCATTATCAAATAAGGTGCTTAATCAACCCAGGTTCAGCCCCCAATGAAAACACTAGGGGAGGAATTACTCAATTTCTGTCATCTCATAATACAAAGAATCAGTTAATTCATGTTCAAAATAATAAGGTGTTATTCTAGTTATGCATTCTTTGAGTTTTTAGAATCAAGCTGCTGTGAATCTTCTGCTAATGATAAAGCACTTTATTGAGGAGATGCATCACTCTTAAAAATATTGTCAGCCAGCCGATGTTCCCTCCGCCAATTTATATCCCAAGGAGATACCATAACTGATAACTTGCCATATCTTAATGTTTTCTCGTATAATTGTTACCAAATTACCTGGACTAAATATTCACACGTGAAAATAAGCTACTTTCTAAATTCTGATTTTATGAGCACAATATTATAAGACTGTGCTAATCAATATATGAAATATAACTAGATTCAGAATGTAGGTACTATAACAAACAATCCATTAATCAGTACTTGTAGAGAGTGGCTTATCACCCGTGGCGTCTCAAGGCACAATTTTGGGCATGCCGATCACTCAAATAGCTAGGTCTTGAGCTCCTTCCTGAATTGCTTCAATGATGTGAATTTTCTGAGGTTGAGTGGGAAAGTATTTCATATCAGGGCTGCTAGTAGGAGAAAGATCTGTCTCCGGCCGTGCTTTTCCTGATTCTGGGGATGGCGGCAAGAAGGGAGGATTGAGTTGCTTGGTGGGGGTGTAGAAGGTCATGCAGTGTTTGAAGTAATCTGGTCTGATGTTGTGAAGTGCCTTGTAGGTGTGAGTCAGTAGCTTGAAGGTGATGCGCTTGTCGATCAGGAGTCAGTAGAGGTCTCTGAGGTGGGCGGAGATATGGCTGTGGTGTGGGATGTCCAAGATGAGTCTGGCTGCTGCATTCTGGATTCTCTGTAGCCTTGCTTGTAGCTTCTTTGTAATGCCGGTGTAGAGTGCATTGTCGTAGTCCAATTTGCTGCTGACCAGAGCGTGGGTTACTGTCCTTCTAGTCTCGGTAGGGATCCACTTGAAGATCTTCTGAAGAAGATGCAGGGTGTGGAAGCAGGCTGATGAGACGGCGTTGACATGACGGGTCATGGAAAGCGTGGAGTCCAGGATGATGCTCAGGTTGCATGCATGGTTGGTGGGGGCATTTCCTAGGGTGGCTGTCCACCAGAAGTCGCCCCAGGTGGAGGAGGTGGAGCTGTGTGCAAAGATCTCTGTCTTGTCCGAGTTGAGTGTGAGGCAGCTGGCTTCCATCCAGGCAGCGACTGCACTCATAAAGTTTCTCTTGGCTGTTGATGGGTCAGTAAGAGGATCAGTTGGGTATCGTCAGCATGGGAGACAAGGTTTAGTCTGTGCTGTCTGATGATTTTGGCGAGCGGGCCAAGTAGATGTTAAAGTGGGTTGAAGAGGGTCAGGCTTAGAGAGGATCCCTGGGGTACTCCGCAGCAGGTTTGTTTGGGTGCCGAAGTGTACGGTGGGAGTCTGACACTCTGGGTTCATCCAGACAGAAAGGAACAAATCCATTCCAGTGCTTTGCCGCAGATGCCGGTGTCATGGAGTCTGGTGCAAAGGGTGAAGTGGGAAACTGTGTCGAACGCGGCAGAGAGGTCGAGAAGGATGAGGGAGGCCATGTCACTGTGGTCCAGAATGGCTCGCAAAACAATTGTATTTTGTAAGTTTGAGCTGCTTTTGCATCAAAAAATGACGCAAATGCAGCGCTAAAAAAGTATAAATATGGGCCTTTATTCTATCAATATAGAACTTCAAAACCTTCCAATATCAAGAGTATTTAGAGTTCTCTCTGCAGCAGAAGAAGCATTCTGAAAAAGTGTAGACAATGTAAGAGTCTGATTGACATGGAGTTCCGAGACTACTTTGGGAAGGAATTTAGGATGGGTCCTCATCACTACCCTCATGATATGGACACTATGTATGGTTAATGTGAACACAGGGCCTGTATCTCACTAAATGTTGAAGGGATGGCTATCAAGAAGAAAGCTATCCATGATAAGTGATGGAGAGAAGTCTTGTGAATGGATTCAAAGGGAGCAACCACAAAGCGAGAAAGGGCAATTTAAACTCCCATGGAGAAGAAGGTCTCCTGGGAGGAGGATATATCTTTTTAAAGCCTCCCAAAAAATCCTTAACAACAGGCATTCTGATAAAGGACGATTGTGAAGGACATCTTTGATAAGCTGTGATTCCTGTGAGATGAACTCTAATAAAGGAGAATTGCAATTTAACTTTAGCAAGAAGGAGGAGGTATTGAAGAACTGCCGCTTCCTGAAAAGTAAGACAATTTAAATTTTTCTGAGAACACCAGATTCAGAATCCCATCAACTTGAAAAAATAAGAAATTCTACAGGATTGTCTTTTCGCCTCTCTCAGCACATCCACACATTCCTGATGAAGGTTTAGGTGACTATATTGTATGGGTTCAGAAGTCATGCAGCCAAGTTTAATGAGTGAAGGTTGGGATGTCCAATCTGGCCTCTGAACTTCTGAAGAAGATCTAGTCTACCTGGCAGCTTTCTGTGTGGGCACACTGACAGATGAAGGAGATCCATGAACCACCACTGTTGGGGCCATTCCAGAGCAATGAGAATCATTCTGGCTTTTGAGTGTGAAAGGTTGATGATCACTATTGGTAGAAGGGGAATCGGAGGAAAGATGTAAAGACATTTGCCTGACCAGTCGATCCATAGGGCATTCCCCAGTGTGCAAGGTTGGTAGAACCCGAAGGTAAAGCTTGGGCATTACTTGTATTCTCCATCTGCGAAAAGATCTATTTGGGGAAAAGCCTAATCAGAAACATGTTGTGAAGAATGGTGTCATTAAATACCCACTTGTGATTTTCTTGAATTATTCTGCTGTGAGTGTCTGCTTGAGCAGTCTGGGTTCCAGGTAGATGGACCGGTGTAATTTTGCGTTTCCTGGGTATGAGCCTCTTCCAGATTGTTTGTGCTTCCAGGGACAGAGGTCTGGATCTAATTTCTCCTGCTTCTTTAGATAATGATTGGTTGTTGTATTGTCCATCTGAACAAGGAGAGGGTATGTCCTAAATGATGGAAGAAAAGCCGTCAAGGCTAGCTGACCTGCTTTAGCTTTAGCACATTGGAGTGGTAAGACTGTTCCTTCTGAGACCATATGCGTTGTACTTGTAGATGGTCCATGTGAGCACCCCAACCTGTTAGGGAGGCACCTGTCACTATGGTTTGGGTTGAATATATTGGTGAAAATGAATACCTCTGAGTAGATTCTCTGAGCGGCACCATCATTTGAGTGATTGCTCGCATGAGTGGTTAGTATCAATCTTTCTTTCCATCTTCCTGAAAGCTGATCCCTTTGGTCTTCCAAGCATTGCTGGAGAGGTTGCATGTAGAGGTGTGCATGTGGGACCAGAAAAATGCATATACCATTGAACCCAAGAGGGAAAAGCCTTGCCACGATTGGTTGTTTTATTCACATAGTGATATTTCTGAAGGACAGATATACACCTCTCCTCCAAAACAAAAACTTTTGTGTGTGTTGTGTCTAAAACCGCACACGGGTAGCGCAGTGATTGTACAGGATTCAAGATAGATTTGTTGTGATTTACATGCAAACCCAGTTGACTGAGAGTTGTGACAGATGAAAATGTTGGCTTGCTTGCTGATAGGAAGATTCCCTGATGAGCCAATTGAGCAGATATGGACAAGCGCAGATTTTCATTTTCCCGAGGTCAGCTGCTACAACCACCATACATTTCGAGGTGGGCTGCTACGATCGCCATACATGTGGAGAAAGTTTGGGTTGCAGACCTGAGCCCGAAATAAAGAACAGTGTACTGGCATTGGTCTTTTCCTAGAATGAAGCTCAGGAATTTTCATTGTATCTTGGCTATCGGGATGTAAAAATAGGCATCGTGTAGGCTATCGAGCATAACCAGTCACCCTGATGGAGTTCAGACTAGAGCTGATGGAGATCCAGCATCTTGAATTTTTCTCTGCAAACCTACTTGTTTGCTTTCTTGAGGTCTAAAATGGTTTTGTACTCGTTTTTGGGCCCTTTCTTTTTCAACAGATAGTTACAGGAATAAATTTCCATTGCTATCAGCTGAGAAGGTAACTTTTCCATCACGTATTTCTGCAAGAGGATGGAAACTTCTTGTTGCAGTTTTTCCCACTGGAATAGGGATGGTTTCTTCAGCAGAATAGATGGTGGTAAACATGTGAATCTGAGAGGGTAACCTTGGTCTACAATATTCAGAACCCATTTGTTGGTGGTTATCTTTTGCCACTCTTGAATATAAGATGTTATACTTTCCCCTACCAGAGCAGGCAATGGAGGATGGGGGAGAAAAGAATCCTTTTTTGCCTCCAGTTGTTTTAATGGCTTCGGCAGATGATTACTGATCTACTCTGCCTCTTGACTGACAGCACTGTTGCTGGAGTCTATGTGGCTGAGATTAATGCCAAATAATGTGGAACCTGAAAAGAGCAGGTTCTGAATCTGGTGTTGGGCTTCCAATTTCAAACCTCTGTGTCTCAACCAAGGTGAATGCCAAAGTGCAAGGACAGGACAATAACAATGTGCTGCTAGAGTGGAGCAATCAGCTGCAGCACTGATAACTTGGTATGACACCGTCATGTCTTCATTAACAATCTCTTGGAAATCTTGACACCTGTCTCTAAGAAGATCTTCTATGAACTGTTGAATGGAGTTCCAAAGAGACATATCATAGCACCCTAGCAGAGCAATTGACTAGCAGCTTTCATAGAATCTGCAGACGTTCTGCAGACTTTTCTACCTACTGAATTCATTTTCTTGCTTTCTTTGTCAGGAGGGACGGCAGAAAAAGGGGCCATGGCATGACGTAGCTGAAACAATGACAGAGTCTAGTATCAGATCTGTGCATAGAAAAGAAGGAACATGATCCTGAGGTCTGTATTTATTTTATAGGTGGGATGGACAACAGCCGGAGTCAGAAAAATTTCCATCTCTGTTATAAGAGGCCAAGAATCAGAGGTAAGAGTGGTCTAGCTTTGGATCGTTGATGAATTGTCTTAGAAATTACAGACACGGATGTAGTAGTGGTTGGTAAAGCAATATGCAATTTGTTAGCACTCTTGATAAGTACCTCCTGGAAGGTGTGAATATCATCTAAGGGAGATACTCTCAGTGAAGGAGAATCAGTTAAGGTAGGCAAATACAATCCTGAATATGTTTTATGACAATATTGCGAGGATTTCAATCTGGCTATTTAGTATCTTTCCTGCCCTGATGGTGAACATCTGTGAGACCTTGGAAGATGACGAGGGACATAGGAACTCAATACTGACCTTGATCTAGACCTATAGGTACAAGGTCTGGTGTGACAGGAGCAAGTTCTAGGCTGCCACTGGTATAGGAAACTGGTGGCTGAGAAGGAGTGACTAGTAGTGTAAGTACTGCTGTTGAGGAAGAGGAGGTGTTTGAGGAGGCAGAGTAGAGGAAAGTGGAGGAGGAATACATTCTGTTGGAGCACAGAGCAGCATTGGCTAATCTGGAATGGTTACTGAAGCAGTCGGTCAATAAGGATGTATGATGTATCATCGTCGAGCCATGTCTCAATGTCGAAGTTCTCAATGTCGCATGGTGTCTCGACACTGATGTACCTCTTGAGGTCAATAGTGCTCTCCTCCTTGATGGCGTAAGTGTTCTTGATGTCAACCCATCCCTTATCGGTGAACAAGCAGGTGCTGTACCTCTTCTAAACTACGATTTACTTGAGGTCAAACAGGAACATCATTTTTCACCAAATCTTCTTCTTTTGGATCTCCCTCTGTGGGAGTCCTCAAGTAGTGAAATAAGGTAACAATCTCTTCTTGTCCTTCTGAAGTCTCTCCAGCCAGCGAACCTTGTTTGCTGCGGTGCTCCACTTGGCCATGGAGGCAAATCTTCTCTCTCTCCCTCAAAGTGCGCCTGGAGAGGGTCTTGCAGAGATGTCACGTCTTGTGGTCATAAGAATCTCTGAAACATAAGACAGAGATCCGGAGCAGATCTGTTTTTGCCATTTTTCTGCCACACTCTGGTCGGCAAAAAGAGACAGCAGTTTGCGAAAAATTATATGTATAATACCTGTCAAGGAAATATCTAAAAATACTCTACGCCCTAAAGGATGTTGAGTGAATCAGCTTTGAAAAGCCTGAGATCAAAATATTTGAGGGAAAAAAAAGTTACAAATGAAGAGCACCGCTCCAGGATCTAATTTTTCCAGGAGCTGGAAAACTAAACTGGGTAGAATGCAACCTGCAGTGGCATGCTGGGATGCTGGAGGTAAAGAGGCCCTTAAAGGTGTAGTGTCTTATTTTCATTGTTTCCAATGCTGCAGCCTATACAGGTACATTGCTATATATTATCCTATCACTTACATTAAAAAGAAGTAAAAAGCTTTTGTGAAGGACTTTTTTTTTAAAATCACACTTCATTTTACTCAAGTGGCTTTTAACGGTTTAGCCTCTTCTCCCTTTTAGTTTTTAAAGTAATGCATTAAGAATGCCTCCTGGCCTTTCCGAAGTAAGGCAAAGTAGATATGACTTTGAAAGAAGTGCTCCGGGGTCACGCAAGTAGACAGGACTACTCATTGCTTACGATTATCAATGGAGACCCCTAAGAGAGAAAATCATGTACATATATCAGAGTTGATCAACAATCAATTTTAGGGTTTTCTATAGGCTTGTGTTGTATCAATGGATGCTATTGTCTCTTATATTCATTTTTGTGTGTAGGAATATTGCAGGGGATCGAAATGGGTTGGCTGGGCTAACATCATTTTTAAGAGTGATGTATAACCTTTATAAAGGGGGTCATTCTGAGTCTGGCGGGCGGCGGAGGCCGCCCGCCAGACTTCCCCCCTCCAAAATACCGCTCCGCGGTCGAAAGACCGCTGAGGGTATTTTGGCTTTTGCACTGGGCTGGCGGGCGACCGCCAAAAGGCCGCCCGCCAGCCCAGTGCAAAAGACCCTTCCCACGAGGACGCCGGCTCAGAATTGAGCTGGCGGAGTGGGAAGGTGCGACGGGTGCAGTGGCACCCATCGCGTATTTCAGTGTCTCCAATGCAGACACTGAAATACAAAGTGGGGCCCTCTTACGGGGGCCCCACGACAACCCATACCGCCATCCTGTTCCTGGCGGGAGAACCGCCAGGAACAGGATGGCGGTATGGGCTGTCAGAATCCCCCATGGCGGCGCAGCAAGCTGCGCCGCCATGGGGGATTCCCAGGGCAGCGGAAAACCGGCGGGAGACCGCCGGTTTTCCACTTCTGACCGCGGCAAAACCGCCGCGGTCAGAATGCCCTGCGGGGCACCGCCAGCCTGTTGGCGGTGCTCCCGCCGACCCTGGCCCCGGCGGTAAGGAACCGCCGGGGTCAGAATCAGGCCCAAAGTGTTTTCATAATTACTAGAAGATTGAATGTAGCGATTCGAAAACCCAAGAATGTACAACTAGAATAACATCCTCTTCTAAGCATGTATTAACTCACTATTTGTTTCTGTGAAATGCAAGGAGAAAAGATGATTTTTGTGTCCATTGCAATCACTTACAACACAAGGTAATAAAAGAAAATATACATGCAATTCATTAAATTTAAATATTCAGATAAAAAACAGTAAGCTACAAGGCCAAGGGGCTCTCCAAATCTGGCAAAAAATTGATATTTCAGTGCTTGTTGTTGCGAAGGAAAGGACTTGTGGGAAACATACACATCACTGCCCACGCCAAGTCTGGTAGTACTGCATTGTAGGGTAGCCCAAATGATCCGTCATGCAATCTCAGTACCAATTGGTCTGAGGTAGGTAGTCAATGGGAGATAAAAGGGCATCACCATAGACCGTAGGAAGGAAAGAGGCATGAAGATAGGCAGTCAAAGGAAGATTGAAGTGCAGTGCAGATTGACCATAGGAGGACGTGAAGCAGCAATGTAACAGCAGTTGTATGTCTACACATTTGAACTCCCTTCTTGACTAATTGTTGCCTGTTTAAGCAGGCAATCTGCTTTTAAGATGTATTTTGCAAAGCATGCCATATGTTGCGTTGTCTAACCTATTAGGCAGAACAGAATTGCGTGATAATAGGTCCTGATGTCGTTGGTGTTTAAGATATTTCGACGGTAAATCTTATGCCACGGAAGGAGGGCTGGGCATATACAGAGTATATGCAGGAAGTCCTCTTGAGGGTATGTGCAAAGCCTGCATCTGTTAGAGTTTGAGGGCTGAACCCATTTTGAAGCACAATCAAGTAAAGGGAGTACACCGAGTCTGGTATGGAGCACTTTTATTTTTAGGTACTTTTTTAGAAAGTCTGACTGGGCAGCAGGCACCTTGTAAGTGTTGATGCTCATCCATGCATGCAAACGTTGTCTGAACTTGACTTTTTCATTGGCCAAAGAGAGTTGCCTAATTTGTTTGTTCAGTGCTTGTTTGACAATTTTGTGTACTAGGCTTTGTTTGCAAAACTGCGTGAAGGTGTTTAACTGAAGCCATGATTCTTGCAGACCCCGTATTTGAATTTGGGGATACGTTTAGGCCAATTTCAAGCCCTATCAGGGCTTTCAGTGAGTTTGGCTTAGCCTGCCTCAAGAATGAGGCATATTTGAGAAAGGCGCCTTCTTGCACTAATTCTTGCTCCAGAAGACCGAATTCCAGCCTGAAATGTGCCAGAGAAGTGTGGGGTAGTAAGTGAGACGAAACAAAATAATTTGATTACTTTGATGTAAATGTGTGCACATTAGTGGCAAAACCATTATGATTAAGCACCTTATGCAATAATACAAATATTAGTATGCGTGATCTGATTATGCCATAGCCGTCTATCTCTGACTACATACAGAATCGGATTTTGCAAGTTACTTGAGAACTAATTTACCTCTATCCTCTTTCTCAATTTTCCCCCCAAGTTTATCCTGATAAAGAACCACCCACTCAAAAAAATTATTATCTAGGGGTTGAAACTAACACTCACTTTATTAAAACAATCCTCTATCGGACATAAATGATGCTATAAATCACACTTTCTGTGTAGTTGAAACAACAGCTGAATATCTCTTGGCCAATTTCTGCAGCTGTCCAAGTTTGGTTTGTACACAGGTTGTATGCCGATTCTTTCCACTGGCACTATCCAATTGCCACTGTGCTGCCACCTTTATTAGTTTCTGTAGCATTTGTTGTTTTTCGCTAAAATGTATCACCTATTAATCAAACTGATATTCTGAAATATAAAACAGGTTATGCAATTGGATGTTCTTTTTTTCTGATATTGCTGAATCGTATTTTTAAGTACTGAACACCTTTTTGAGCAGGTTTACAGTAATCATCCAAATTAAGTAATTGATTGTTCTCCAATGAATTCCAAAGGAACCAGGGTTACTTGTATTTTCAGATATTTCCTGTGATCCTGTGATGCACCTCTTTCTTATATCAGAACAGTGACAACAACTGTCAGCAGAGCAGGGACCACAGCACCAACTACTGCTGCAACCACAACGCAGACAACAGCCACAACCACAGCTGTCACCATGGCAAGAACAGCAACAACAGCTGCCGGCAAGGCAGAGACCACACAAGTTATTACAGGTTGCACCACAGGAGGGACAGCAGCAACAGAAGCTGCAACAAATGCAATGAAAGCAGCAACAACAGCTGCCATCACTCAGTGACCACAGCAGCAACACTTACAAGCCTAGCAGGGACCCCACCAGGGACCATAGCTCTAAAGATATCAATGAGCGCTGCAGCATCACCAGCAGCAACAATAGCTTCTACCACAGCAGTGACAACACAGCCATCACTACCGCAGCAACAACAGCTGGAAGGATAGCTGCAAGCCCAGGAGAGACAATAGCAGTAACAACTGCTTTCACCACAGCTGTCAACACATCAGGGACCACAGAAATGACCAACTCTGCCATCCCAACAGGGACAACAACAGTGACAAGAGAACAGCAGCGAAAGCCGCTGTCACAACAATAGCGACCACAGTTGCTGCAAATCCAAAGACAACACCAGGAACCCAGCAATGCCCACAACTGTCATAGCAGCAGGGACAACAACCTGGAACAACTATCAGCGAGGTAGAGACAAAAACACCACATTCCAGTTCGTATTTTCTTTTGCTCACTGTGCAACTACAGGCGTAGACAAACCATATACATATCAGTCTTTGTTCTGCTTCAAAAGGAACAGTCAAGTCCGATACCATAAGTTGTGTCTCTTCTGAATGGGAACACGTGCAACTATCAACCCGTTCAGGCTGTTGGGCCCCATCATTTAGGTACAGCTTCAGTTTTATAGGGCATCAAGCAAGGAATCCATTTATCAATATACACTATTTGCACTTAGGAGTTACACTGAAGAAAACAATCAAGTGTGGCCAACAATACTGAATATAGGCCCTCATTCTGACCTTGGCGGTCGGCGGAGAGGCGGCGGTCGGACCGCGAACAGACCGGCGGTCCAAAAAATGGCATTCTGACCGCGGCGGTCACCGCCGCGATCGACCGCTACTTCCCCACTCCGACCGCCACGGCGGTCATGACTGACGGGCTGGAGTTTGCGCACTCCGGCCCGGCGGTCGCCCCAAGACCGCCACCCGTATCATGACCCTGCTTACCGCCGCGGTTTCTGGCGGTCGGGAACCGCCATGCGAACCATGGCGGTAGGCACTATCGGGGCCCGGGAATTCCTTCCCTGGCACTGATAGGGGTCCCCCCCCACCCCCCACTGCCCCCCCGAGTCATCCCACACCCCCTCCACCCCCCTGCCACCCCCCAGAGGTGGTACGAACCCCCTCCCCACCCCCACCCCGAAATGCACATACACGCACCCCGACATGCACGCACCCCAACATGCACATCTGCACACCCCCATGCACGCACACATCACACAACACCCCCCCACCCCCTCCCCTCACGGACGATCAACTTACCTTGTGCGTTGGTCCTCCGGGAGGCGACGGGAGCCATAGGAACGTGACAGCCGACAGCACACCGCCAACAGAAGACCGCCACACAGAAATGTGGGTCGTAATTCTGGGGGCGGTGTTCTGCTGGCGTGGCAGTGGAGGTTGACCAGTCTCCACTTTCCCGCCGACCGCCAGTCTGGCTGCCGGCGGTTTCCCGGCGGAACGCTCCCAGCGGTCGGAATGCGCACAGCGGCATACCGCCGTGGTCGGCGGTCTTCACCGCGGCGGTAACTCGGCGGTCTTGCGAAAAGACCGCCGAGGTCAGAATGAGGGCCATAATGTCCTAACGTAACCAAACACAAACATCACCAAATGTGCACATACGGATTGTTTCTCATTTATGTGGAACCTTTATTCTGTGCCTCCTATGTCTGTGCCCTGCATTTTTATTCTCCAAGCTTGAGGTGCCGTGCAGCAGGTGACAGTGACACAATACAAATTATCTGTGCATTTGCGCACATCCTGCATTTACATTCATTAGAACATTGAAGCCAGACCTATTGGCCTTCCATTGCTTCTTTCTGATGGTGCTGGATGAACAAGACAACACTGTAGATGCTTTTAGAACTGCTGGTAGTACTGTGGTAGCTGTACCACATGAGGCATCCTGCTTCTTAACTGCTAACCTTTCAGTGGCTGATTTCAGCCAGTATAGGCAAGTTCAGCAACCTCATACAAGCGCATTCTGTAGTATGGGGCCCTAGGCCTTCATGCTGGGAAGTAACATGATGCAGACACAGTGGTAGGGCGGGGCGACCGGCCCCAGTCATGGTTCTGTGCCCTTTTTGTTCACGGTGCGCGACAGAACCATAAGCGCATTTTAAGCGCGGCCACAGCAGATTTCCCTCACGATGCGGTCCGCGCTGCATCCGACTCTTGGGGGGGGGGGCCTCCAGCCATTTCCCACGGGGGCATGGGGGAAAGTAGCACTGCACGCCTTGCAGCGCTTTAATTATTTTCGGCGCCCGCAGCCGTTCCGACAGTGCTGCGGACGCTCCGATCGGCAGCACTCACCCCCTTCTTTCACACCGATGGGACTGCCTCACTTCTCCTCTCTCCATCGATTGCTGTGTCATAGGTTCATGACTGCAACCACTTAGGGTTGCAGATCCCACCCTCGTCACCATTGTTGTATGGGGCCATAGGCCCTTATGCTGGGAAGTAACATGACGCAGACACAGTGGTAGGGTACTACTAACTGGCCTCAGGCACGTGCGCCCAGCCCCTTTTATTGGCAGGGTCACCTGACTGGTGACGCCTGTGTGTGGTGGGTGTGGGGTGCACATGTAAGACCAGCCCTCAGCAGAGTGGCTGGCAGAAACACTAGAACGAGTCCAGCTGGACTCTACATATTCCACTGCATCACCTCCTGTTAACTCTCAGCGCTGTTTCGCATGTCATTGAGTACAGCAACTAGCAGCTCCAAAGTTCTCTCTTAAGTCTTGATGTGGTGATTTACTGGAAGTCGAAGCCAGATGTGTACTTGGGAGATGACAAAAGAAACACAGAGAGGCAGCAGGCAAGCAGCAGTTCTGGGCCTTTCCTGCAGTTAAACATGTCAGTGGCTATTACCGTGACCATCGGTCAGGCTCAGTTAGCAAGCTTAGTATTGGCACCCTCTCGCCTTCCCTACGTTCCTCGCTCTGAATCAGCCTGCCCTGCACCAACAAGGCATCTACCTGTAGTGGTGCCTGTGCCATAGAGCAGCCTAACATACTGACAAGAGGGAAGCTAGGCCAAAAAACAGGCCCCACCTTTCTCCAACCACACCCACTTCCCCTTTCCCAACTGATCTGTCTTGGACTTTTGAAGCCATATGCCTAAAAGCGCCCCCGCAAGCATACTTCACCCACTTTCATGCTTATGGACCTACCTACGCCCAAAATTTCAGACACCCGAAACGCCCCAAAAACATCCACACCATGCACAGCCTAAACTAAGCAAGTTCACAAGGTTCTTTACAACAAACTAGCAGCAAATGCAACAGTTCCAACAATATGTCTAATGTAATGGGTTCCTGTGCCACCTTGCCCTTCCCCGCTCTAACTCTACCCCACCCTTCCAACATTCTACCCAGAATACCATCTTTTGCTGGGTTACAACCAAAAAACAATTAACCATAAAAAGACACACCAGCCAACTTGCCTCCAATTTTTGCAGGCGACAAACCCCTTTTTATCAAAAACAATACAAAACGTAAAGTTCGAGATTGCAGCTTGTCAGCACTCTGTATCCAAAACTCCCCCTCAAAAAATTAAAAACTCTGTAATTCCAACCATGCTAGACGATAACTCTTCCGGTTGGATTCCGCTAATGACATCTCCATCAGCCTAATGATCATCACGCCCCCCACTCCCAAATGTTTACCAGGACCGCTGTACTGTGCCGCTCTGCTCCTGGCACCAAGCTGCAAAACCCTTGCCACTGTGAATGAGACAGGGAATCTGCAATAGCATTCTTTACCTCAGGAATGTGTGCTGCTTTAAATACAACATTTAAAGATAAACATCTGAGCATGAAACACCGCAATAAACGCAACACCCTCAGATCTTTAGCCCTCTATTTGTTCACCAGTTCTACAATCATCACTTTGCCCACGTGAAAAACTACTGTCCCGTTGGCAAGTTCATCTCCCCAAACAGTCAAGACCACCAACAGAGGAAAGAATTCTAGAAAAGCAATATCGAGTGTGCTGGCTACTGCTCCGCACACCACCGACCGTCCCAAAAAAGACCAAAACCCAAGGCCCCAGATACATCCGAGAAAATTTGTACCTGCCAGATCGTGTCCTCCTCCCGAAAACTCATGGAAACCCCATTGAACTGTGTTAAGAAAGTCTTCCACACTCTGATGTCTTCTTGCAGACCCACCAACACAAATCCTATGCTGCAAATCCTATGGTGCTGGAGGGAGGCACCTGACATAGCTAGTCCCAGGTGCCTGCAAAATGTTCTGCCCCCCCAACTACCATACAGGCAAAGTTGAGAAAACATAGGAGCTGTTGTGCCACGCGCAAATCGATCTTTTGCAGAGCCCAGACCTGTCTCAAAAATTCCAGAGTCACCTTTCCAACCGGCAATCGTGCCACCAACGCTTCTGTGTCCTGTTCAATCCCCAAGAATGTCAGCATGCAACTGGGACCCTCAGCTTTTTAAGGAGCCAAACAAACCCCCATCTCCTGGGGCAGTCTTTCAAAACCTGCCAAAGACCCCCTACTTGACTTGGAGCCAGACTTACCCACAAAAAGGAAATCATCCAAGTAATGTGTCACCTCCCGATGCCCACACACTTTCACAAAAACCCATTGTAAGGAAGTAATAAAAGCCTCAAACAGCGTGCAAGAAATGGCACAGACCATCCGGAGTACTCTATCCACATAGATTGTCCCATCCAGCTGCATGCCCAATAGTGCAAAATCCTCAGAATGGATGGCAGGAGCCAAAAAGACGCATTAATGTTGCATTTCGCTAGCTCAGACCCCCTGCAACACCTTCGAATGAGCAAAATAGTGTTGTCCACTGAAGCGCACACTACTTTAGTGTCTTCCTGTGTGATGAAGTCATTCACCGACGCACCCTCCGGCCAGGACAAGTGATGGATGAGCCGAAACTCACCCTTAGTCTTTTTAGGCACCACACCCATCTTCAAAGTTTCCATAGGCCATGCGAAGAATGGACCCACAATTCTGCCCTCTGCAACTTCTTTCACCAATTTATCTGCTACCACCCTAGGCATTTCTTTGGCAGATCGTAAATAGTCCGCCCATCTCTTCTGCCTCGGCCCTTGGTAACCTATCCGGAACTCCTCTTTGAAACCCCACTACAATTTGCATGCTATGTCCCCGTCTGGGTACATGCGCAACCATGGCGGCAAGACCACCAATTTAATTGGCGTAGGTGCCCTTTGGCGCAGGGGCGCCTTGCATCCCTCTACCCCTGGCCATTCTCCACTGCTCTGCTGGACTGGTGAGCAAAAAATACTGCATGACCGGGTGTCGTCCCTCACATTTGGAGAACTCATGCTTGAATTTACAAGGATGCCTTGAGCAGAAGCCCTTATTAAAGTTCCAGCATGCTCGTAAGGTAGGTATCAGGGGTCGCTGTACATTACCCGTCCCTTTTTGGGCGGGACGGGACAGAAAAGGCTTGTATACCACCGGTAGGCCACTAGTTGTGTGTGCTGATGCCGCAGAATGTGATGAAGCCATCCACTGCATCCATAATTCTGAGTCTGTGTCCCCCCAGGGTTTATCAGGATTGACGCTAACGGGTGCCCGATACTCCTCATCATAGCTCAACCATGCGAAACCGCCAAAATGCATTTGGGTTTTGCAGATAATATCCATAAATTTGAAAAGCGCAATGGCCCTATCGGGAAATAGATACTGGCATATATCAAAAAGGCTGATGTCCAATTGTCCATAGTGATCAGTACCCTGGGCCGCCGAGCTAACTCCCACTCCTCTTCCTTGAAGCCCTCCTTAGCCTGTATGTCTCTATTGAGTAGTTTGAAAACATCTATATGCTTGTGCCTCCAAATCCTAGCCTTTGTCTTGTCAGCCACATGGGAACCTAAACGCATCACAAGGCCTACACAAGGAAGCCGCTTCTTGTGCCCTTCTCTGACCTTGTCATCCCTCTCCTTACCGTCTCCCGTCACTGTTCCCCCAGCATCATCTGCAGTATCCGTGTCCAGTATTGGTGTCTGCTTACCTTCCCCATCCTGTGCCGCGCTAGCGTCAGGCATGTCATGTATTGATTAATAACTCAGAAACATGGACTTGTGCATTTTAGTCACAGCGGTAACTTGCCCCTCACCCCAAATAGACCACCATTCTCCTTACCTTAAACACGGGGAACCGTTCCCTTTGATGCTGGCAGAACCTGGTGCCCTCACACCTCCTTGTGTGCCGTCTCTTGTAATGTCCGGCTGTCTGCATTCTCCAGTAAGACAGAAATTGAAGAGGGGGGTAGCGCCGCTCTTGCGCCCTTTCCCCCTCCCTTGTTCCCCTCTCATCTCGCTTTCGCGAATCTCCCCTTCTTCCCATTCGTCCGACTCATCCTCATAGTCAAGTTTCACCACTACCTCCTCTTTCATCTCACACTCTTCCTCATCACCCTTCCCATCATTGGCATCACTCCACACATCCTCAGCTTGTCCCCCAGGGCTTCCGTTCTCTTCTTCTCCCCCTGAGGGCCACACACCTGCTCCATGATTGCTGGCCCAACAGGGCCCACTGCAAGCTCCTCGCTGGGGGCCCCCACCCGTCCCCCCTCCACTTCAGGCCCAGGATGCTCCTGCAAGAAAGAGCCCGGTTTGAAGTCTGGAGGGGTGTGGGGTGGACTCGCAGCGTCCCCTCACCCCGCTGATTTCTGTCATTTCACCCGATTGGGTGAAATGCACACTGCAATAGCAGCGGCAACGCCACTAGAAGCTGCTTGCGTAGGGGGCGTCATGCCGACCTAGGCCTGATCTAAAACACCAGGCCCGAGTAGATCAGCACGGCCGGCTGTACCAAGCATGTGAAGCGCGGCCCGCACCGCAGCAGCATCATGACTCTGAGCCATGCCGGTGACAACTCCACCAAAGCTTCCTAAGCCTACCTACAAACCTCCGGACCACCTCTAAGCTGATCACAACTCAGGACCGGCCATTCTTCCGACCGCGCGATTGCGTGGCGCGGAAGAGGTTGGTCTCTTCCACCTCAACCCTAATTAACCCCTTCCCCTATTCCCACCCCCATGCACCCTGGCCGAATCCTGTCCCCTAATGCCACTTCCCCTCTCGAAAGCTCCAGTGGAGAGACTAGACTGCGTCTGCTCTCCATGGGCCCCTCGATTGTCTGCACCAAACTCAAATTCATGCAGTCTCCCATAACTTGCAAAACACTTCTACAACGTGATTTGCAAATGTGCCCAACTTTTTCTTAGCTATATGATTCGCTAATTGGGGTCACTTTTATTTTGGTGTACAGACCTATTTGCTGTTCTAGTCTGACCCTTCATATAATACAACATTTCGCTTTTCTGAAGCTTGTATTTGAGTGGGTACAATTCCAGGGGGGAGAAAGCTAAATTAAATCCGTTATTGGCTTTAGAAATTGGAAGTCTCCCTCATAAATCTGGGCTGTTGACATGTATGTCACTTAACCATCAGCCAGGGATATGCATGGAGGGACCCCTCCATCGCATCACACTTAGGTTGCCACCTTTCCACTTAAGAGTCTGTAAAGGTCTGGACATGATACTAAAGATATTTGTAAACAAAATTGTATATATTCTATTCTAACACAACTTTTCTTTCTTTGTTTGCTTCATTATTATTCATGGATCATGAACACAGCTGTTGAACAATTGCTCAATTTAAAAGTGCCTTCAATTTATATTTGCTCTTTAAAATAAGTACATATAAATGCTAGAAATACCAGCTTTTGGCTGGGACATCGCCGGTGATGGTGATGCAGGTCAAAAAACGATTGGGTGGCAACTTAAGCACAGTGCTATCATTCAGGACAAGTGTACTTGGTCCATTGAAACCTCGGCCCCAGGTCTAGTGCACCAATGGGAACTACACACGTTAACGCTGAGAACTGTAAAAACCAACACCTGCATTGTATTTTGCAATTTTTTTTAACTGATTTAATGAAAATCCTTATTTATGATGGCTGTCAAATTTAATATTAGGGCAGTGGAGCTGTGAATCATGTTTTCTCATAACATTTGACCTCTGGCAATGTCAGATCAGCCAACTCACATGGTACCACCGTGTGTCACACAATATTGGCTCGGAAACTACTACATTCTACACTACTGTATGCCACTACACATCACTCCACTCTGCCACTCTTCTCAATGCCACACCACTATCTATTATTAACGCTGAACAGCAGCCACACTGCTGTACACCCTGGTTAAAATACATTGGTAAAGCCATAGCTCTCTCATAGGTACCTATGCACATGTTTGTCAATAGAAGGCAGAACATCAGATGAATCAGAAAGCAGAAACGAAAAAGTGCTTTGAGAGCCCCTTCAATAAGAGAAAACTGTTTCAAAAGCACAAAAACATGCCAAATAGCTTTTAAGAGGGTTGTTTGTGGGTAAAGGACTTACTATTTCAGGGTGGGATAAAGTGACATAAGGATCATAGAAGCTGCAAATGCAATAAAAACTGTAATTGTGATTGATTAAATATTGTTAGATGTGTTTTAATAAAATATTAATTAATACCAGCTGTGAACTCAATATAAATACAAATGTATTGGAATTGATATGAAACCAAGAAAGGTAAGACTTAGCATTTAAAATGTTAAATCAGATATACCTTTTAAAAATCAAATTCATTTTCCAGATTGAATTAATCATCAAGCTGTTACACCCATTAAATGTAACCAATCATTACAATGTCAGTGAGCCTAAAGGGATTAACTAGGAAGTGGTTTTAGGGCTGATTTATCTCAAATTCAAATTTTATATAGGAACAAATAACTTACCTTCTGTAACAATCTTTCTGGTGGATACTCAAATCTAGCAACAGAAAAGGATGATCGACGGAGTGGTGAATTTTTCAAACACTCACCCCTAGTCACTGATCTAGGTTTAATCTATCATTATTTTGCTCACCGTGCCACCCCAGTTTGGACCCAGCCATATGCAAATCAGTCTTGACCCTGTTCCTCATGGGAACATTCCAGTCCGAACTGCCAGGCCTGGTCCTCCCTGGACTGGAAACAAGCATCCTGGGACCGGTTTCGGGGTATCACCCTTCATCAGCCAGGCTAGCTTGAATCCAGTGACATAGTGAGCCCGGGACCCACGTCTGGGCATACCCTGAACAATTATGGCAACAAAAGCAAACAAACACAAATGATGAATGGAATGTGGAACCAATCAAATATTCACCCCAATCACAGATCTGGGTTTAATCCATCAACTCTTTTGTTCACCATGCCACCCCAGTTTGGATCCAGCCATATACAAACCAGTCTTGATCCTGTTCCCCGTGGGAACAGTCCTGCCTGAACCACCAGGCCTGGTCCTCCCTGGAGCGTAAATGAGCATCCTGGGGCCAATTTCATAGTATCATCCTTTATCAGCCAGAATAGCTTGAATCCAGTGGCATAGTGAGCCAGAGATCCAAGTCTGCGCATACCCGGCACACTTATGGTGACAAAAGCAAACAAACACAAATGATGAACGGAATGTGGAACTAATCAAACATTCACCCCCAGTCACAGATAGGGCTTTAATCCATCAATTATTTGCTCACCATGCCACCCCAGTTTGGACTCAGCCATATGCAAATCAGTCTTGACCCTGCTCCCCAGGGGAAGATTCCAGGCCAAACTGCCAGGCCTGGTCCTCCCTGGACCGGAAACACGCATCCTGGGAATGGTTTCAGGGTATCCTTCACAGCCAGGCTAGCTTGAATCCAGTGGCATAGTGAGCCCAGGACACAAGTCTGGGCATACCTGGCACACTTATGGCAACAAAAGCAAACAAACACAAATGATGGACGGAATGTGGAACCAATCAAACATTCACCCCCAGTCATAGATCGGGTTTTAATCCATCAATTCTTTTGCTCACCATGCCACCCCAGTTTGGACACAGCCATATGCAAACCAGTCTTCACCCTGCTCCCCATGGGAATATTCCAGGCCGAACTGCCAGGCCTGGTCCTCCCTGGACCGGAAACAAGCATCCTGGGACTGGTTTCAGGGTATCCTTCATCAGCCAGGCTAGCTTGAATCTAGTGGCATAGTGAGCCTGGGACCCACATCTGGGCACACCCGGAGAACTTTTGTGACAAAAGAAAACAAACACAAATGATGGACGGAATGTGGAACCAATCAAACATTCACCCCGTTGCAGATCTGGGTTTAACCCATCAATTATTTTGCTCGCCATGCCACCCCAGTTTGGACCCAGCCATATGCAAATCAGTCTTGACTCTGTTCCCCATAGGAACAGTCCAGCCTGAACTGCCAGGCCTGGTCCTCCCTGGACCAGAAACAAGCATCCTGGGACCGGGTTCAGGGTATCCTTCACAGCCAGGCTAGCTTGAATCCAGTGGCATAGTGGGACTGTGAGCCACATCTGGGCATACCCATTGCACTTTGGCAACAAACGCAAACAAACACAAGTGATGGATGGAATGTGGAACCAATCAAACATTCACCCCAGTCAGAGATCTGGGTTTAATCCCTCAATTCTCTATTTCACCATCCCACTTAATTTTGGATCAAGCCATATGCAAATCAAACTTGACCCTGTTCCCAATGGGAACAGTCCAGTCCGAACTGCCAGGCCTGGTCCTCCCTGCACCGGAAACAAGCATCCTGGGACCGGTTTCAGGGTATCACCCTTCATCAGCCAGGCTATCTTGAATCCAGTGGCACAGTGAGCAAGGGGCCCACACCTGGGCACAGTCTGGCCACTTATGTTGACTTTAGCAACACAAACGTATTCCAGTGTACGCCACTCCACTCCACTCTACCCAATCCACTCCACTGTACTCTGCCCAACTACACTTCACTCCAGTCAACAACATTCTACGCCCCTCCACTCTACCACACTATTCTCCACTCTATAGCACTCCACTGTTCAACAACGTACTCATGTCAATGTGAGACTACACCACTCTTTACTTTATATCATTGTACGAGACTCTACTAAGTTCACAACTATCTACACAACTCCCTCTAAGTTGCTCCACACCACTTTACTATACGCTACTCTATGAGACACTGCTCCAGTCTGTTCCACTGTACTCCATCACTGCACTCTACTCTACACCACTCCATTATGTGGTACACTATGCCACTCAGCTCTACGACAATCAATGCCACTCCATTCTACCATACTGTACCACACTCTACTTTACTCCAGTACACAACACTGTAATCGACTCTGTGATACTTCACTCTACTACTCTCTATGATACTTTCCAACTCTCTACAACATGCCATTCAATGCCACTGTATGACACTCCACTCCATTCTACAACACAGTACTCCACTGTATGCAATGCCAGTCCACTGTACTCCACTCCATGCCACTGTACTTTACAGCACGCTACTCCACTCTATACTACACTACTCCACTAGTCTCCACTCTACTCTCCGTCACTGCTTGACACTTTACCCCACTCTATCCCACTCCAGTGAACACTGCTCCACTCTACAACATTCTACTTCACTCTATGCAACTCTACTGTATTCTTCAAAATCCTGCTAAACTCTGTGCCACTATACCACACTTTACTCCACTCTATGCACCTACAATACACTGTCAACCCTCTACTTCACTCTATGGCCTTAAACTCTACTGTACAACACTTTACTCCACTTTACGACAATTTCCAACACTGTATGCCACTTCACTCCACTGTACTGTACAAGATGCCACTCCAATTTATGACAGTTTACTCAACTCTATGCTACACCTCTCCACTTTACTGTACTCCATGCCATTCTACTGTAACACACATCTCGCTCCATAACACTTTATTCCACTACATGCTACACCACTTCACTCTACTCCACTCCACTGTACAACACCCCACTATACAACATTATACTGTAGTCTCTTCCACTTTAAGGTACGACACTCCACTCAGTGGCAGTGGACTGTACAACTTTTATTAAAAGAAAAACACATTAAAATTCAGTGAAAAAACAAAGGTTAAACCTCAGTCATGGTTAGGAAAATGTTATTTATTCTTTCTATAGGAACCAAACTTAAACTACACAAACGTTAGAAATTCTCAAGTTATATTTATTCCTTACATGTATTACTGATGCATCACCTTTAAATTAGTAGAACTTTATTCATTCTTTGCACAGAAACCAAACTTAAATTACTCAAACAGTAGAAACTCTATAATTAACGCAACACATTCAAATTATTATAACTCATGCACCTCCATAAACAGTTAATTGAACTTAGTAGTTACAATAAATTAACTATAACGTGCCATTCTACTATGCACTTGGTGTGACAATTGATGTGATTTGCAATGTAATTAGTGTTATGAATGCCATGATTGCAGATGGTATAATTGATGTAACATGAAAGGATATAAGCATTGCCGGGAGAAAGCATGAGTTACAGTCACTGTAGTGTGGCTTCTGAGTTCAATACACTGTATATGGAAGTGTGCGAGTTATAATAATTTGAAGGTGATGTGTACATTATAAATTTAGTGTATATATATTTACCTTACCTATACTTTCCATGTGTGATAAAGACATGCATGACAAAGGCATGCATGGTAAAAGCTGCATGGTAAAATCATTGTTTTAAAGGTGTTTCCCTACCCAGCTCTATCTGTATTTGTGAACCAATCCATGTTCAAGCTCAACCTCAAATGTCTGGAGGAATCAAGCTACTCTATATTCTCAATGTGCAACTACCTCCTTATACTACCCATTAACTTGTAATAGTTTAGAGGACATTGATTATTCCACTTTCCGAATTGCTGTGAAACCTATCTGGGTATTGTGCACTGTGTTCAACTATTCCCATACCTTAGCCACTAACCGTTGAATCTCTTGAAATATTGCTAAAATGTATGGAAGATGGTGCCAGCCACTACATAATCGTTCACCCTCCCGAGCTGTACCAGTTCAGCATGTGTAATAGAGTCTCATATATCTTCAGTTGTACCAGTCTGAACACATGGTCAATTGCTACTTGTAAAGAGTACAGCTAAGACTGCACCCACTCTGAGTCATCCACTGGTCCCAGGTTCTTTTCTCACCTAATCCCAAATTCCAAATCAGGCAGAGCAATATCTCTGTGGGAGACACCTCCTTGCCCAATACTACATTTGACCAGTGAAAGCTGACACCTGGTTTCTCCTGTTGTTTCCTATTGCACCGCTCAAAGAAGGTGGAATCTGTGCGTGCAAACAACCCCATAATCTGGAATTAACATGCAGGAAAGGGTCAAGCCTTTCTAAATCTGAACGCTATACTCAATTCTGGCTGTCCAAATTTGGAAGTGCACAATATAAGGGCAGAAATACTATGATGAAATGGTAATTCTGGCTTCAGTTTTCAAGTGTTTCTCTTACATTGGAACTTGGAATGGTACCTCATTTAGGGTTTGGTGGCAGCCTGAAGTCCACCAGGGAAGTAAAACTAATAACCTTTACTGCCTTGGTGGACTACTGACTGCCGTATATAGACCTGGCAGAGATCTCTATGTCTTCAGCAGAGGCGCTGTCATGGTGGCTCCACTGAAGGCACTGAATGCTTAGCTGGTGGCCACCATGTTTCATGTGACTGCACAGAACACATTTTTGTTTTACAAAAACAAGCTCCAAAAGTGGGAGTTTCTTTCCATAAACAAAAATAACTAATGATCCTGACACATTGGGAGCTTTCTCTGAGGATGTGATGGCCAGTTTTCTTTTTTCTCTTCGGGACACCAGGCTTTTACTGGTGGACCTGGGGAGAAAATACATCAGGCCATCTACTGTAAAAAAAGGCAGGTGGTCTGATGTACTTACACAAACAGTGGGTTTAACTTTTGTGCTGACAGAACAAGAGGGGGCACTTTTGGTACAAGATCTTCAGTTTGAGGGTCAGATTGCACCACCACAATTGTGGGGGGTACCATACCTGCTAAGCTCTAAATTGAGCTCCAAGGGGCTTATTTACAAGCCTCTTGCGCCTCCGATGCATCACTTTTTTATATGGGAAAACATGATGCACCCTTAGTACAATGAGCTTGTAAATAAGCCCCCAAGTCTTTAACTGAGCAAGTGCATTAATGAGTTTTTTTAAGTGATTTCAGGGAAAATACTTTCTTTATGAGGGTTTCAAAACCTTCTTATATAGGGCAACAGTCTTGCATAACCATGTATTTATTCACATATTTTTCTGAGTATGTCTAACTTGTAAATAGAACAATATCTCAGAGTCAGCAAGCACAAGGTTGCTACAAAACAGTTCACATTGTTTCATTTCCAAACAGACCCCAACAATTATAATGTTTGCTAATCCTCATTAGATCCCAGTCCTAGAAAACCTCCAGGTTTCCCAAGTCACCAATCAAATCTAGCCATTCCTACATCAAAACCCAAACAACTCAATCTAGCCACAGCTCTCTTTCATGCTCATACCAACTCCCTTCTGGATTCTGAGTGCTTACCAGGCTCCTACCCTCTTAGAATGTTTTGGGGTGTCCATTACTGCCGAATGCATGATCATCAATCTTGAGAAAGGGTTCATGTTGTGGCAAGAACGACTATTCGTTCACCACTGCACGATTGGATACCCGAAAGTTTTAACATCTGTTAGGTAAGGCTACTTCCTCACCAAATACTTCCCTAATTCAGGAAGGGTCACCATCTCACAGTGTGGAGTGTATCCCATCAAGCTTAGGAAAACAATTTTCATTGACAAAGAACATTTGTTTGAAATTTCAAAAGTGTAATTCTTTTATGCAGCCCCGTAAGCATCAGCATGACCTGTGCCCATTGCAACATATCCTTATTTAGTTACCCTATCTGCTGTGTCAGTTTTCTTTTTTTTAAATACAACCTTTTTTTAGCTTCTCAACACGCAAATTCTCAGACATCTGAAACCAGTATTGGGAACCTGCAAAGTCTTCTAATGTAGATATTATGGTGGAGGGGACCACCGTGTAAGAGCAAATAGGACCTGCTTTGACAGGTTTTTAAGATAGATGCAAATCTAACTATTGAGAGCCGTGGTTCTGGCACTTTAAAGAGTATTTCCTTTACCTAAAGGAATACATTGTCTTCCCACATATTATTCCATTTAAAGCCCATTATCAGCACCAGACGCCCCCTTACCCAGTGGTTCCAGGATAATGTTAAGCAGTAAAGGAGAAAATGGTCATTCCTGTCTCGTAACCCTTACTCCCACTCTAGACATCAGATCTAAATAAAAGCAGTATGTTCCATGAGAGAGAGAAGGCTGAAAAGGCCATCTTTTTAAGGACTCTGAACATACTTTTTCGTACTGAGCTGCCTTTGCAGGGTCTATTAATAATATTGTGTTACTTTCCTTTATTGGCCTTTGCTGACAACCATGCTTACTTCACGGCAATGCTGGAACTGGAAATAACTTACTCCAGGAATCCATTAACTGATGATCAAGGTGCGGCAGGGGATCTTGGGTGGAGGCACGAGAGTCAGAGCCTGAAAAGCGAACTGCGTTAGTCAACTTATATTTTTATTTTTTTATTTTTTTAATCTGCTGCAGAGAAATTGGCAATAGAGGCATATGTGAGAATAAATCTATTCTAGTTTACTTACTTAGTCACAGAGAGGCTGCATTTTAAAATATCGCACATGATTAAGGCACCTGCTGCTGATCACCGTGTGGCCAGCAATTCTGAGGTGATTTTAATAGTGGTCAAAACATTTCTTGGAGAGTTCTGTAGTTTGACCACTCACAATTTTGACTCATAAAGGAGCATAGATTGTTAATGTGCCTGATTCAAAGCACATCGTGTGACATGCAGGTGACAGATTTATATTTTATTTGGATCCAAAGGGGGCTACAGTTTTTGACATTGAGATTATTTTGTTACTTACAGTTCATAAGTTTCAAGCATTCTAAAATACCACAGTGATCTATTTAAAGGCATCAAGGAGCTGCATGCAAACTGTAAGTCGTGAGGTTAGTCCCTTATTGTGTTTTTCTCATTCTGTTATTATTTTAAGATTGGGTTCCTTTGATACATAGTAAAGTCTTGTTAGTACAGACAGCAACAATCACTATGTTACGTTTCGTATCCCAACTTTGTGTTTCTCCAACCATTCACTCTTAAGATATAAGCCCTCATTACGAGTATGGCGGTCTTAAAACCACCACACTCGTGGTGACGGTCGGACCACCGCCATAGTGCCGGTCCAATCGCCACATTACGACTGTGGCAAAGCTGCCACGGTCCAACCGCCAGCAATGCCAGGCTGCCGCCAGTCGACAGCCTTGCGGTGCCAGTGGTCGTAATCCTCCAAGGCAGCACTTCAAACAGCTCTGCCCTCTGAATTACGAGCCCCCTTTCTGCCAGCCTTTGCATGGCAGTCCAACCGCCATGCAAAGGCTGGTGGAAAGGGGGCATCGGGTGCCCCTGTACTGCCCATGCTCTTGGCATGGGCAGTGCAGGGGCCCCCATGGACAGCTCCATTGATTGCTCTTTTCACTGCCCGAATCATGGGCAGTGAAAAGCGTGATGGGTGCTGTTGCAACCTACGCACTGCAACATTGCCACTGGCTCGATTACGAGCCGGCGACAATGTTGTGGTGAGTTTCCTGCTGGGCTGGCGGGTGGAAACGCTGTTTTCATCTGCCGGACCAGCAGGAAACTCATAATAGGGCCCGCGGAGGGACGGCCCCATAAGCGGTCATCCTGAGGCGGAATTTTGGCGGCCAACCTCCGCCGCCCACTAAAGTCGTAATGAGTCCCACAATATCTACAAGTATGGATGATATTTGATTCCTACACTTTATAACCCTTGTTGTCTTAGGCAACATTTCCTGTAGATTGATTTACACATTTTTCTGATTTCTTATGCCTGTGTGCTGGTGCTGCTGAATTATGTTCTAGTGTTGGAAAATTACATCAATACAAATATAACATGTCTCTGGGGAAATAGCTGCCAAAACTGGTGTCTGGAGGGTCCCCCTACTTTTCAGGACTGCTTCTAACGTTCAACATCATTGATCTGTCATGCACAAAGCCAGACTCGTTGGGGTATATCAATTTCCCAAACATCCTGACCAAACAATTGGCCAATATATTAGTTAAATAATTTGTTATTGTTTTTAACAAAGAAACAGACATATGAGGCAAAATCAACTCAATGTTTGCCATGTTTATGCATCAGTGGTAACGTGGGCATGTATAAAGCTTCCAGCAAGAAGCCTTCTCTTCTACCTGTATTGTACATATATAATACATGCACCTCTACTTTACCAGACAACTGTTTGGATAATTTTAAGTAAAAGAGGAGCAATATGAGTAGCCTTCTAACGCTGAAGTTGAGAAATTACTGAATCTAGCTTATCTACAACGAGATCCATATATTCAGTCATTTTATCATCATTGTCCAGGGTGGTAAAAGGATTGCAGCTAAATATTTTCCTACATTACCATCTGAGGCCATTGAACGATAGAGGTACACGAGTTAAAAACATGTTGGAATTGTCTGGACCATGATCCTGTCTGGTCATAAATATCTGCCCATCAAGAGGGATCATTTGGATCCATCTGACCCCATCTTGTCCAGTGAGCCAATCAATAAGAATTCCTGCTTTAATACAAACATGCAATTTTTGCTTAGATAATGCCTCAGCATCAAACTCTACACCGGCATGGTACTGTTCCATATTCCATATTCACCCCTATGCACTGTCTCCTGGATAGATCATGATATAAAATATGTTGTCTTTCCAGTTCAATACATTTTTCTTCAATCCTCAGAATCTTCTAGTGATTGATTTTCCTTTCACCCACTAATCTTGACATGGCATGGCCTCTCACACAGCTGTATTCATTAACTTTCACCAGACCACCCCCTTCCAAGGGAATCTGAGCCTAATATCCTCCAGCAACCTGCCCTTGCTGGTGGACACAGAAATATCCTTTCTTCTTGTCTCCATAGTTGTGCGCCATTGTTGGTCTCCTGAATTTGTTACACTCTTTCCTCCATCTGCAGAATGACAATTCTTAACCAAAACATACACATCATTAGATAGGAAGTGCATGTTTCCCTCTATCACAATCCTTAAATGTGCAGGACAGAGTGCCATATATGTTGTTTCTGTTTCTAAGTTCTCTCTTAAGTGTCAAAGTTCCTTTTCTGCTGCTGCACAGCATGTGTAAAATCAGAAAGCAAAAGAAAATGTGTGTTCTCACACAGAAGAGGTGAGCAATGTGCAAGATAGTTTTTTGTACCTGAAATTAAAGACGTGCAGGACTATCATTCTCGGCACAGGCCCTTGTTTACAGGGGCACCGGGGACCTGTGTGCTCTTTCCACTGAGTAGAGGGCTGTCAATCTCTCTGGCGAGTGTCATGATAATCTGGTTTTCCATGAACAGCTCCGTGCTCTACCCATAAATACATTCTGTTATGCCCGCAGTAAATATGATTTGAACCTTAAGGGCCCTCCATGATTGTCCACGGGGGAAAGCCAGGTACTTTGATTTTGCCAGTAGTTTTGCAATAGTAAGCCAAATAACTTTGCTGTCGCCTGCAGTGCTCATTACTATGTTTTCAGCAACTCCCACTCTCACTGATTTGTTAACATATTTCATAATGCAGGTTTAGGTCAATTGCAATTGTCTTGTTTATGTTCAACAGTATTTTTTATTTCTTTACAGTGGATAATTTGTGGCAGGGCTAGTTGATAGCACCATAGATGACTTTGTTAGAGATGCATATGTGTTCAATCTGTTCTGCTAATTGTAGGAAAACAGGCTTTTTGCAGGTTTCCCCCAGCTTTTTGGCCCATTTTGGACTATTGGATGCTGGTTTTCAACTTTGAGAGTGCGCTGAGGACTGCTGCCCAGACCTCAGTGACAGTGTCCTTTCCTTTTTCAAAATAATATGTGTAATTGGGTGCCCTCAATTGGCATGTGCTGACTTATTTATAAGTCCCTGGTATATGATACTCAGGTGCCAAGGGCAAGTAAGGCTGGCTGTCCACACAAGAGCTGCAACACTGGTTGTGCCACTCTGTGTGGCAAGGTGAAAACACAACTTTCAGCTGCCTTGCAGACTCAAGAGGCTGTGCAAGCACTGCACACTCAACTTGCCATTACCACTAATGACAAAGTCCACTAGTCCCTTAGCTATATATTCGTCTCCTCTAAGTCAGGCCTATGAAGCCCTATGACAAGGAGCTGTATGTTGTTAAGATAGACATATAGGCCCTCATTACGACCCTGGCGGTGAGTGATAACGTGGCGTTAATACCGCGAACAGGCTGGTGGTAAGTACTGCCAAATTATGACCATGGCGGTGAGAACTCCCATAGACAGTCAATGTACCACGCCAACCGCCAGGGTGGAAACAACACTCAAAACGGCGGTAACCGCCAACAGGCAGGTGGAAGACAAAGTACTGCCCACCATATTTTGACCCTGCAATCCGCCACCTTGTCCGAGGTGGTACCAACGCCATCAAAAGCCTGGCGGAAACGCACCACAGAAGAGAAAGGACTCCCCATCGGAGACACAGGGAAGAACAACGCCACCATGGAACCCGAAGTGCAAGTTTTCCAGATTATCTTCTACGTTATGCTTCACCTGGAACATCAGCGCCAACGAAGATGACGACGGTGAGTACAGCCGCCTAGCACACAAGGGAGGGAGGGAAGAAAATGAAAGTGACACACACACATGCACAACACACACCCGACACACACACACACCATACACACAACCAGCTGCAGACGAAAAACAATTTGCCCCCGAAACACGTCAGAATAATGCAAGGACAACAGGAATGGACGAAAGTGATTGTAATCAAATCAACATCTAAAAAACTTAATCGATTTGTCAATGAAACAGATATGTAAACATGTACTCAAAGGAACACTGCCCAGTCCAATGTTCAAAAGGCCCACATGGCCACAGGGCACAATCTAAGGCCCAACTCGAATCCTGACTTCATCCGGATAGTACTCTTCAGGGGCATCAGTTTGCAAATGGGCAGGCACCTCAGGGGGTGGGGAGGGCACGTCAGCCGGACGCGGGAACAAGCCCACTGGCTACGGATGGGGCTCCAAGCCCATTGCTCTTTGCTAGGGAGTGCAAGGCCACAGTCTCGCAGGTGGGTGACTTGCCCACTGGTTCTGGAGGTGGCTACCTGCCCATTTCTCTCTGCTGGGTAGTGCAAGGCCACAGTCTCTGGAGTGGGTGACATTTCCACTGCTTCTGAAGGGGGCCCCTCATACAGCAGCCCCTAGATGGTGGCCTATATGGCGTCCACTGGCGATGATGGCTGCAGTGTGTTGGCGGGTGGAGGTGCCTCCTGGGCAGCCTCTGCAGTTGCTGATGGCTGCAGTGTCGTGGTGGATGGAGGTGCCTCCTGGACAGCCTCTGCACTTCAACAGCTGGCAGTGGGGGGCCCATGACAGTTGGTGGTGGAGGTGTCACCCTGACAGCATCCACTGGAGTAGAGGGCTACGTCTCCTCCATTACATGGGGCGTGGATTCCTTACCGTTCCTGGCAGTGGTGGATGGCCTCTTCCCCTTCTTGCATGGAGGTGCAGGCTCCTTCCCCTTCTTCGATGGAGGTGTGGTATCCTTACCACCATGAGTAGGTGATGATACCACTGTGCCCATGGACTGTTTGGCTGAGGTGTTGGGCTGGGTCTTTGGTACCCTGCTCATACGGGCAGGTCGGGGGAGGGAGGGGGAGGGAAGAGGTCAAATTAGGCAAGGAACAGCTTTTTAGGGACGGTGGGACGGGAGGTGGGAGGAGTGATGGGAGTGGAGGTTGAGGGAGTGGTTGTAGGAGGTGTACATCTGGTGGATGTGGTTGCAGGTGCATGGCTTGTATGCTGATGTGAGGCTGTTGGGTGTGTGAGTGCTTGCATTTGTGTCCTTTAGGAGGGGGGGAAAGACAGGTGGGAGAGGACAGAGGGGACGCATGTATGGTTGTTGTGGAGGTGTCTGCTAGAGAGGTGTGTGTGCTGCTTGGTGAGGTGATGATGGTGGTGGATGTTGATGTAGTGCATGTAGGTGTGAGTGTGGATGTGACTGGGGGAAGTGAAGGAGGAGGAGGAGGGGGAGACAGTGGAGGCAGTGGATGTTGTGTATGCAACTATATGGTGTTTGCGTGAGTGCTTGTAGGATGAAGTGTGGTGCTTGTGTTTGCCTGTGCCACTCTTGTGTATTGTCTTGTTTGCATGCTCATCTGCATGTGTGCCAGGGATGGGTTTGGGTTGAGGAGAATGGGACTGGGAAGTGGTAGTTGGATGGGGGATGGTAGAAACAGGGACAATGGCTTCCATCAGAGAGGAGACCAGAGCCTAAATCGATCTCTGTTGGGCTGTCAATCCACTGTGAATGCCCTCCATGAATGCATTGCTGCCCCTGAATGGCATTCAGAATGGTTGATTGCCCTACGGAGATGGATCTCAGGAGGTCAATAGCCTCCTTACTCAGGGCAGCAGGTCTGACTGGGCCAGGGCCTGAGGTGCCTGGGGTGAAGGAGATGCCCACCCTCTTGGGTGAGCGAGCCCAGGAAACTTGCTGAGGGGCTGCTGGGAGGGCAATGCTGGTACGGGGGTGGCGGCAGGACCTGCAGCTGGGGTAGTCACAGAGGTGTCTGCCACCACCAGGGAGCTCCTATTGGAGGAGGTGTCTGAGTCTGTGTTGTCTCCTCCAGTCTCCACCATGTTGCTCCCCTCACCCTCTGTCCCACTGGTTCCCTCGGGGTCGGTGGACTCTGCCTCCTGGGTCATGTGGGATGCAGCTCCCTCTGTCGCCGGAGCCCCTGCTCCTCCGCCAGATGATTCTAATGCACACAAGGACAAGATGACAAAGCAAGAAAGGGGGGGAATGAGACAAAGGATACACGGGGTCAATGACTGCACCAACGCCACTATTGGCATACACATCACCATCACACACATGGAACAGGGTTAAGCATTATGCATTGCAGTACCAGTGATATAACTAGTCACTAAGGCAAAATGAGGACCATGCATCGCCAACTGCAGCACTACTGGGACCCACGATGCCCTGCCTGAAATGGACTGCTGACAAGCTAGGTTACCTGTATGTGCCATACACCCATTACCCTTCAGATGACACATGCTGCAATGTCTGGCCTGGCTTTAGGGGCACCCACTAACACACATCCACCACCCGGAAACCACCCCACCAGCCAAAATATGTAATGATACCAACTGTACTCACCCCCTTGTGGCTGCTGAGATTACCACAAGTGCCCATCCAGCTCATGGTAGGCCACTGCCATATGCAGGCCATCAGGGGAGTCAGGTTCTGATGGGCACCCTTTCCTCGTTGGGAGGCCATCCCCAGCTGGGCCTCCGCGGTCTTCTGTGCCCAACGTCACAGGCCCTCCCACCGTTTCCGACAGTGGGTGCTCCGCCTGCCATAGACCCCCAGGGTCTGCACGTCCTTATCGATGGCACGCCATATTGCCTTCTTTTGATGGGGGCTGACCTGCAGAGGCAATAAAGACAGGAGAACACCATTAAACAAACAGTCCAGCCTGTCACAGAAATGTCCTGCTATACCCATTTCAATCACCATTGGCACACACATAGCCCAGCGCACACCATGTACACCTCCACAAGACATTCCCCCACCACCCCAGCCCCCTTACACGATGCTTGCATACATATCCCCATGCATCCTCCGCACATGCATTGTGCCCAAACCGTACTCACCTGTTCAAACAACACACACCTGACACCAGTACACACACCCACACACCCACACCACTATAAAACACACACCCAAATTAGCCATAACCGTTTACCAACAACTATTGCCACCACAAGACTGAGAAGAAGAGCACAGAGACAACTAGACACGCACACGACTCACACCCATATACCCCTCACACAATCCACAACACACACCCCACCACATTACCCAACACACCCTCACCAACACACATCACACAACACCCATGGCACCACAAAGGCACCCCCGTTTCACTGAGGAGGAGTTAAGGGTCATGGTGGAGTAAATCATCAGGGTAGAGTCACAGCTCTTTGGAGCACAGGTGCAGCAGATATCAATAGCAAGGAAGATGAAGCTATGGCGGAGAATCGTGGACAGGGTCAACGCCGTGGGACAGCACCCAAGAACAAGGGACGACATCAGACAGAGATGGAACAACCTACAGGGGAAGGTACGTTCTATTGCAGCAAGACACCAGCTCGCCATACAGAGGATTGGTGGTGGACCCCCACCTCCTCCCTCCACAGCTCACAGAATGGGAGGAGCAAGTCTTGGCATTACTGCATCCTGAGGGACTCGCCGGAGCTGGAGGAGGAATGGACACTGGTAAGTCTACCTTTAACAACTATCATCCCCCATACCTGCATCTAATCACACACCCTCACTCACATCACACCACCACATCCCACACACTCCGCCATCACATCTCACTAATCCCAACGCCAAGCCCTGCATGCTTTACCAAAGCATGGACACCCCTCCCAGCCCTGCATGGACACTCATCACCAAAGCATGCACAGCATAGGGAAACTAACATAACCACAATACACCAACATACACAAACAAAAGCTGGCAGGGGAACAACAAACATAGTGGGGAGGCTGCAGAAGTACAAATGTCAGACACCTGAAGCATAATACATCATTTACATTCCCACAGGTACCCCAGCCAATGTCACTGGAGAGGAGGTGCCACCACTATCCAGTGCCCCAACAGAAGAGGCCTCAGTGATGACAGTAACTCCGGACTTGAAGATCTGGATGATCTAACTAGCCCATCAGGGACCACTGGACAGCTGGTCACCCAAGCCCACTAGCAGACCACTGCAGAGCCTCCCCCATCAGGATCCAACAGCACAGCACCCACCCAGCATACCCACACCTCTGTCCCCAGGACACATCAATTTGCCATGTGCCCATCTGTCCAGGGACCCCAGGCCACACCTTGCCCACAAGACAAACAGGGACCTGGGGTCAGTGGCAGTGGGAACACCATTCAGGGGACAGAGGCACAGGCCAACAGGGACACTGAGAGGACTGCTGTGTGCCAGGGGGAGGACAGGACCAGGGAACCGACTCTCCAGGAGGTACTCTCCGAGATCCTGGGAGCCCACCAACATTCCTAGTACACAATGGGCCAGATCCTAGACAACGTGCAGGAGAACAGGCGGCTGCAGGAGGGACAGTATCAGGGGATAAGGGAAGACTTGCAGGCCATTAACAACACCCTCATCTCCATAGCAGGGGTGCTGACAGACATGGACAACATCATGAGGGAAGCAACAGCACACCAGCGGTCCCCTGGTACTAGCCAGTCATCTGAACAGCCATCCACTCCTGCTGCGGCTAGTTGCCAGGAGGCACCGCCACAGGATCTACAGCCCACCAGCACCCCTCCCCCTGCAGAAGGTGAACCACCCCGCAAACGTTCCCTGCGAACCATACAGAAGCCAGAGACACTTGCCAAGACCACCACCAGGAAATGAGACTCTCCTGATTGTCCCCCTTGTGTCCCACTCAGTCACCTTGGCCACCTTGAACTGCCATTGCTCCCCTTCCTATGTCCCCATGGACAATGCACCTGTGCTACAAATAGACTGGAACAATACCCTGGACTTTCTTCCATCATCACCCCATTCCATTGCACTTTACCCGTTACATTTTAGCACAACAATAAACACCCTTGGATAAAACACGACTGCTAGTATTTCATGTATTGCAAATTTGTACTGATTGAAACAGCTACAACCATTGCAAATGAACTGTATATAGAATGAGCATATAATTAATGACTTGTAGCTGGTTGTTGTGACCACACCAGGAGAATGTTGTCATATCACCAACATCTGCAAAATGAATATTCATAGGTAACAGTAAGTAGGACAAAGAAGTGGGTAATGCCAGCATGCAATCCCACACAGAATACACCAATACTCATAGAAATGTGAAGTTGCACCATTTCAACTGTGTGTCATTGGAAGTACTGACATATCGCTGATGTCCTGTTGTCCACATCCTCATTCTCTGCCACCTCATCCTCACTGTCCTCAGGGTCCAGTGCTGCCACAGGGGCATCTCCAGTCTCCTCCTCCTGCAGAAAAGGTACATGCCGTCTGAGGGGCAGGTTGTGCAACATGCACCATGCCACTACTATCTTGCAGACCATCTTGGGTGAGTAGTACAGGGATCCACCTGTCAGATTGAGGCACCTGAACCTCGCCTTAAGGCAGCCAAAGGTCCTTTCAATGATCCTTCTGGTTCACCCATGTTCCTCATTATAATGTTCTTCTGCCCTTATCCTGGCATCCCTCACAGGGGTCAGCAGCCATGATAGGTTTGGGTAACTAAAGTCACCTGCAAGTATTGAGGGACAACATTTAGCCACAACTATCCTATATGGCCAACACCCTAGGCATACACCAACATATACTGGGTGGGAACCAGGGCTCACCTATTTGCCACACCCTGTGCTTCTGGAGTTGGGACATCACATTTGGGATGCTGCTATTCCTCAGAACAAAGTCATCATGCACCGACCAAGGATACTTAGCATTGAGGTGGGAGATGTACTGGTCCGCCAAGCACACCATCTGCACATTCGTATAGTGGAAACTCTTATGAATCCTGAACATCTGTTCATTCTGGCGTGGGGGGACAAATGCAATATGTGTTCCGTCAATTGCCCCAATTATATTGGGGATATGCCCCATTGTATAAAACCTAGCCTTCACAGTGGCCGAATCCTCAACCTGGGGGAAAGCAATGTAGTTGCACGTGTGTTTTATCAGGGCAGACAAGATTCTTGTTAGCACTATTGAGAACACTGGCTGTCACATTCCTGCTGCCAAGCCCACTGTCACTTGGAAAGAATCATTTGCCAGGAAATGGAGCACTGATAGCTCTTGCACAAGAGGCGGGATCCCAAGGGGATTACGGATAGCTGATATAAGGTCAGGTTCCAATTGGGCACACAGCTCTGGGATTGTGGCCCCAGTACGGACTGCTATATGGGCCTCCAGACCAACAGGTGAGTACACTGTGGGCACAATCCATATGGCATGAATGCACGGAGTTGTGTGTGAAGGCCTTGTGTAAAGGGGGTGGGTGGATGTCCTCTTGGCGGTGTACATGTTCTGGGCTGGGCTATGTGTGTGCCAATGGTGATGCAAACGGGTATGGTGGGCCATTCGGGTGACAGGCTGGACTGTTTGTCAAATGGTGTTCTCCTGTCTGTTTTGCCTCTGTAGGTCAGCGCCCATCAAAAGAAGGGAATATGGCATGCCATCGCTAGGGAGGTGGGGACCCTGGGGGTCTATGGCAGGCGGAGCACCCACTGTTGGGAACGGTTGGAGAACCAGAGACGCTGGGCACGAAAGACAACAGAGGCCCAGCTGGGGATGGCCTCCCAATGAGGAAAGGGTGCCCGTCAGATCTTGACCCCCCTGATGGCCCACATACTGGCGGTGGCCTACTGTGAGCTGGATGGGCACTTGAGGGCATCACAGCAGCCGCAAGGGGGTGAGTACAGTGGCTATCATTACAACTTATGGCTGGTGGGGTGGTCTCTGGGTGGTGGATGTGTGTCCTTAAGTGAGCCAGGCCAGGCCAGACATAGCAGCATAGGTCCTCTGGTGGCTGAGGGTTTGAATGTGAAATACTGCTTATCTAGCTTGTTAGTATTCACTTCTGGGCAGGGCTGCATGGATCCCAGGTGTGCTGCAGTTGGAGATGTGTGCCCCTCCTCATTCCTTGGTGACTAGCCATTTCACTGGTAGTGCCATGCATAGTGCGCAGGCCTGTTCCCTGTGTGTGAGGGTGCTGTCTACGCCAACAGTGGTGTTGGTGCAGTCACTGACCCTGTGTATCCTTTGTCTCCCTCCCCCTTTCTTGTTTTGTCATCCTGTCCTTATGTGCTTTAGCATCAGCTGGCAGAGGAGTGGAGGCACCAGCGACAGAGGGATCTGCATCCTACAGGACCCTGGAGACAGAGTCCACCGACGCTGAGGACACTAGTGGGACAGAGGGTGAGGGGAGCACCACAGGGGAGACTGGACGGGACAACACAGACTCTGATACCTCCCCCGATGGGAGCTCCCTGGTGGTGGCGGACACCTCTGTGACCACCCCGCTGCAGGTAAAACCACCACCCCCATATCAGCACTGCCCTCCCAGAAGCCCCTCAGTGAGTTGCCCGTGCCCGCTCACCCAGGAGGGTGTACATCTCCTTTGCCCCAGGCACCCCAGGCCCTGCCCCAATCAACCATTCTGAATGCCATCCAGGGGCTGGCATCCCAGATGCAGCAATGCATTCCTGGAGGGCATTCACAGTGGATTGACGGCCCAAAAGAGATCGATTCTGGCTCTGGCCTCCTCTCTGATGGCAGCCATTGTCCCTGTTTCAGCCTTCCCCCCTCCAACTCCCACTTCCCATTCCCACTCTCCTCAACCCCAACCCATCCCAAGCACACAGCCAGACGAGCATGCACACAGGACAACACCCAAGGGTGGCACAGGCAAACACAAGCACCACACTTCATCCCACAGGCGCTCACACAAACACCATTCAGTTGCAGACACAACAACATCCACTGTCTCTACTGTCTCCCCCTCCTCCTCCAACTCCACCCTAGATACATCTACACTCACACCTGCATGCACTACATCAGTATCCACTACCAGCATCATCACCACACCAAGCAGAACACACACCTCCACAACATCCATGCACGCGTCCCCTGTGTCCTCTCCCACAGTGTCTGTGTACCCCTCCTAAAGGACACAAACGCAAGCACTCAGACACCCAGCAGCCATCCACCTCACAACAGCATTCAGCCCATGCACCTGCACCCAAATCAAGCAGACATACACCTCCAACAACCACTCCCTCATCCTCCACTCCCATTACGCCTCCCTCTTCCTGCACCAATGTACGTAAAAAGCTTTTCCTTTCCACGATGGACCTCTTCCCTACCCCTTCCCCCGTCCTGCACTTATGGGCAGGGTAGCAAGGACCCAGCCCAGCACCTTAGCCAAACAGTCCACATGGCCAGTGGTAGCATCACCTACTCGTGGTGGTAGGGATTCCAGAGCAAAAGTTCAAAAGTACTGAAGGGGAAGGAGCCTGCACCAGCTGCGAAGAAGGGGAAGGAGTCTCCACAAGCTGCGAAGAAGGGGAAGGAGCCTGCACCGGCTGCAAAGAAAGGAAAGGAGCCTGTACCAGCTGGAAAGAAGGGGAAGAAGCCTGCACCAGCTGGAAAGAAGGGGAAGGAGCCTGCACCAGCTGGAAAGAAGGGGAGGGAGCCTGCACCATCAGGCAGAGGGAGGAAGAGCCCATCCACCCATGCCAGGAAGCGTAATGGATCCCCAACCCATGACCAGGAGGAGAGGAGGCAATCTACGCCAGCAGAAGCTGTCAGCCAAACACTGCCACCACCAGCATCTGTCACAGGGCCCCCACTACCAGCCGTGGTTGTGCAGCCATCACAGAGTGCAGGGGCTGACCAGGAGCCTCCCCAACCGCCACAAGCTTGCAGCCATCACAGAGTGCAGAGGCTGACCAGTAGCCTTCCTCAACCACCACCAGCATGCAGCTATCACAGAGTGCAGGGGCTGACCAGGAGTTTCCCCCAACCACCACCAGCATGCAGCCATCACAGAGTGCAGGGGCTGACCAGGAGCCTCCCCAACCACCACCACAATGCAGCCATCACCGCCAGCGGACGCCATTTAGTCCACCCTCCAGGGGCTACTGTGCAGCCTGCCCCTCCAGAACTAGTGGGGAAGACACCCACTTGAGAGACTGTGGCCTTTCACTCCCCAGGACAAAGCACAGGGTATGTTGCCCCCTCCAGAACCAGTGGGAAAGTCACCCACTCCAGAGACTGTGGCTTGCACTCCCCAGGACAAAGCAATGGGCATGTTGCCCCCTCCAGAACCAGTGGGCTTGTTCCCGCATCCGGCTGAGGTGCTCCCCCCTCCCCCTGAGGTGTCTGCCTATTTACAACTGATGCCCCTGTAGTGTTTTATCCGGATTGGTGCTGGATTCGCGTGGGGCCTTGGACTGTGCCCTGTGGCCATTTTGGCCCTTTGAACTATGGACTGGGCAGTGTTCCTTTTTTATACAAGTGTACATATCTGTTTCATGGCCAAATCGGATTGTTGATTTTATTTTTATTGTTGGACTGATAACAATCACTTTCGTCAATTCCTGTTGTCCTTGCATTATTCTGCAGATTTTCGGGGTCAAATTGTTTTTGTAATGCATCCGGTTGTGTGTATGGCGTGTGTGTCGGGTGTGTGTTGTGTGTGTGTATCACTCTCGTTTTCGTCCCACCCTCCATTGTGTGCTAGGCGGCTGTACTCATCGTTATCGTCTTCGCCGGCGTTGGTGTTCCAGGTGCAGCATAACGTAGAAGATCATAGGGAAGACTTGCTGTTGGGGTTCCATGGCGGCGTGGTTCTTCCTTGTGTCTCCAATGGTGAGTCCTTTGACTTTTGTGCTCTGTTTCCGCCAGGCTTTTGATGGCGATGGTACTGCCCCAGAAAAGGTGGTGGATTGCAGGGTCTTAATATGGTGGGCAGTACTTTGTCTTCCGCCTGGCTGTAGGTGGCTACCGCCGTGGTGACTGTTGTTTCTGCCCTGGCAGTCGGTTTGGTGCATTGGCTGACTATTGGAGATATCACCACCATGGTCATAATTTGGTGGTAATTACTGCCAGCCTGTTGGCAGCATTACCGCCACTTTATCACCCACTGCCAGGGTCGTAATGAGGGCCTAAATGTGACTCAATGGTGCTGTGACATTTATGTCCAATTTAATGCTGGCCACTTTTGCAAAAGTTGCTAATCTCCTGACTTTACAGAGGCACAGGGATTGAGACAGGGTTCTGCCCACCTGGGGAGACATGTGAATGATTCTCTCCCAGGCTGGGAACAAAGGTTGTTGCCACTCTATGGCTGTGACCCCCCCCCACACCCAACAGGATGGGCTGCAAAGGGTGTTATCCCAAAAGACAGGCATCAAAGAATGATGTCACCTTTGAAGGGCCGCTGTGACAACACTCCTGTGAGGGAAGCCTTTTGTCTCCCCTAGACAGAGTAGAGACAGGGCCAAGGAAGGGAAATCCAGTTTCAGAACCAGTTTTCTATGGCAGTGTAGCCCATAGTTGCCACGCACCCAGAAGTGAGCTACCAAGGTCCTCATACTTAAGAAAGACTTCAGGCACATTGGTTGCGCCTTGCAAGATGCACTCTGGCATAGCCAGATGCCACACATCATGGGAACTGTGTCACCGGATAGGAGGGGACCTACTAGCCCATTGGATAGTGACTGGGTTGTCCCCTCAGGGCGCTTTGCTGGGCAATAATGGGCACCCCTGGCACCCAAGACTTCAGTACTCGGGGATTTGGAGCAAGGACAGGAAGAAGACTACTTTGCATCTGTTTAAAGGTCACAACGGGAGGCTGCAACATTGGAGCGCCTGCACTTGCTGGAGCTCCGGGAGTTCAGACCCTGTTTTAAGTGCCTGGCTCAGAAAAAGCTGTTTTCCTGCTACTGTTTGCCGGGCACTTCGACTGACAATTTGGGAACAGCTAGAAGTTGCACCTTAGTCTGCTGGACCTGTAGGTGTTAGTTGTGACTGGATTCATCCACTCCAAAGACACTAGCCCCCACCAAAGGTTTGCCCCAGGAGTGCTGTATTGCAAGAACGAAAGGTGTGCATCAGCAGCCCTTTGACCCTTAGAGGACAACGTGGGACTCCAACGTCCATGGCTGGAGTCACCCCCACTCACTTGTTGACCAAGGACTGGACCGGACTTCACCGCCGTGGCCCTCTCAGCTTCTGGAGCATCCACTCAGCATCCTTAAGCCTGCATCCCTCAGAACCAAGGCCACTCAATAGAAGTCAATGGCGGTTGTCCTGTAAAGTTTGGAGCTCACTTCAAAAATGCTCTGGTGGCCAGAAAACTGTCTAAATATTACTTTTAAGTCTCCAAGAGCTGTATCCTGTTGGTTTTGGTTACCCAACCTGGATTGGAGTTGCTGAACTCAGTCTTTCAAACATTTACAAAGTGTTCAAACGTTTGCAAAGTTTTGACTTGCCAATGTGTCTTTGTGCTTGATGTTAACGTTTTTTAATGCTTTAAAAATTCATATCTTCAGATTTTAGTAATCAAGGATTCTACAAGTTCATAAAAATATGTTCTGTATTTATAAATTGCTATTGTTCCTCTCTTTTGTTTGGTGACTTTCTTGTTTTGTTGTTTGCTGCTGTTAAATGCTTTACACATTGTTCCTTTGCTAAGCCTTGCTGCTCTGTGCTAGAGCTCCCAAAGGGATGGGCTGAAGTTTAAGTAAATATCTCTAACTGGACCCAAGAGGACAAATGTGCATGAAATGAATGATAACGCCACAACCCTATTATATAGTACACCCATTTTCTTACTCTAATGAACATGGGGACTGCTGTCTCTACCCATGACCACAAAATTCAGCATCAGATGAAGAGAAGCCCGTGGAAAAAGGGAAGTTGTGTCTAACAGCCAAAACAACAATTTTTCTGTCATATTTATGAAATATGTTCACTAATCTCCTAGACTAATCTGTTAGACAGGGGCAGCTCCTCCATAAGGGTGAAGGAGTGTCGCACCCCCCCACCCTGCCAGCAGCAGCAGCTGCAAACCTTTTCCCAAAAAATGATCATAAACTGTGTTTATGATTGTTTACTGAGGGGGAGTGCACAGCACTCCCCCTCATAGCGCATGTCTGTTTGGCCGGCCGTCTCAGGCTGGCCAAACACACATGGTAGGCTCTCTCCAACCAAGCAACACAGTTGCTGGGCTGGGGAGAGCCTGAACCGGCTGCTTTGAGCAGCATCAGGATTGGCCGCAGGGCAGGCTGGGAGCGTGAGCCTGCAGCCGACGAGGGACAGAGGAGCGGCACGCGGCAGAGGAGGTAACATTTTTTCAATTAATTTTTATTTTATTTAATTCTACTCCACCCCGCGCATGCAGCCCTGCCCCTTCTGCTTAGCATGAGCCGCGACTGCAATTAGATACAAATAAAGTAAGGGTAATTCATATTTTCTGTTAGGTTTCAAATCCTTGGCATGGGATTCCCTCAAACTGTTTGGCTGAATTAGTTTTTTGGCATCAGGACTTTGTGCCCTTTCTCACTGCTAATCAGAGCTAAAGTGCTTGTTCTTTCTCTTTCAAAAATGGCAAAACTGGACTACACCTAACTGACACATCTAATGTACTTGTAAGTCCCTAGTGAATGGTACTACCTGTACTCAGGACCTGTAAATTAAATGCTACTACTGCTTGGCCCATACGTATTAGTTCCCTGGGGAAAAACGATGATGAGGAACAAATTTTAAAATTTTAAAAGAAAGGGAAAAAAAAAAAAAAAAAAAGTGTTTTAGCTGTTACATTTTAACTATGCACCTAAGACTGAAATAAACCCCAATGCTTAATTTAAATGTGTTATAAGGTTGAACATATGTTATTCTATACTATTTGTATCCTTTTGTAACCAAATTTCCTTTTCTTTTTCATTTAATTGTTGGCTGTTTGCTTTTATGGTTGAAAGTAACCGAATAAAGCTATGTGAACTTGAAATGCTACTACAATACTCACTGCACTACCTACATGTCTCAGTCCTGCCAATGCAGCCTCTAGTGCACCTGTAAACTGGCATTGTGAACTGGCCAAATATGGCTTTTGCTATGCCTAATCCTTTCTTTTTAATACATAAAAGTCCCCCCCAAGGTAGGTCCTAAAGGCTCATAGGCATTGTGTTTAAAAATAGGATAGTCTGTTTAGGTTTTACATGTCATAACAATTAACAACTCCTAAAGTGGTTTTTCGCTGCAGTAAGGCCTATCTCCCCCATTCACACTGGGTTCGCTTGTTACATTTAATAAGGGATACGTTTGGGTCGACAGCAAATATAAAAATGTTTTTACACTCAAATAAATTGCAATTTAAAATCCTCTTTAATGGTAAAGTGTGATTTTAAGTCACAATTCTGAAAGTGCCAAATTTAGAAAGTTGGCATTTTCTTGTTTGTACATTCCTTCTAGACAGTAATACAATGGAGGCTTGGGTCTGGACAGGATGGGCCACTCAGACTTGAAGAATAGGAAGGGAGCTGCACGAGCCCCACTTACACTTCAAAGGGCTTTGCCTCCTATTCACACAAAGGAATATGACACCAAGCCTGCCTGCCTTTCTTGTCACCCACAGACAGTTTGGAGCCTTGACAGGGGAAGGGGAGAACGTTCCAGAACCTGATGTGGGAGTAGGACAGGGAGTCCCCCTATGCAAAGGCTGGTACCAGGTCTAAATAATGGACCTCCAGAGCCACTCATCAGAATGCTCCTGGATCTATGGAAGTTATAGAAGAAGGACTGCCTTGTTACTAGAGGATTACCCTGCTGCTTGGAGAACTGCCTTGCTGTCTAAGAAAGAAGACTGCACATGGTTGCCTTCATCCCAGGCTAACCAGAGTGGCTCTAAGTGGTCGGTTGGGTGACTTTTTGTGTGAGCTCTAGTGACCCAGCAAGCTTCAGAGTTCTCCCTGGAACATCCCAACTGACATACTGCAATTGGACTGAACTTTTACCACCCCCAGACCCTCTCTCGCAGGAGCAACTTCAGAGGGCGTGTCTTCTCCTACCTGGCAGCAAGATCCTGGAACAGTATCCCCACCCACCTAAAAGCCTCTCTCTCCATCCAAGACTTCAGATCAGAAAGCAGCTCAAGACCTGGCTCTTCAACTGTGCTCCGTCCAAGACTTACGCAGCAAACACAGCACCTGGATACCCTCACAGGGGATAAGTGCACCATACAAATTCATGATTGAGTGATTGGAGCTGTGTGAGCCCTGCTGGCCTCTGCTGTAGTGAGTCCCTGGTCCCCAAGAGGTGCCTAGACCCATGGGTGGCATTGGAGTGTACTCCACTACAAGATAAGGTGAAAATCCCAAGTCTGGGCTTCACAGGAATGGGCCTGTTTGCAACCAGACTCTGCTGCCTGCAGCGACCACCAACACAAAGTTCCAGTGAGAACATCTGTTTATGCTACAGCAACAGCAACCCACTGCGGTAACCACCAATGTGAAGCTGCAGCAACAACCATCCACAACGCCCATCTTCGTGCTACAGTGATGACAGTTTGCAATGCCCAGCCTGCTATTTACAGTGCAGCAATGACAATCCATGGCGCTCTACCTGCTCCTCGTGGTCTCCTCCACCTCAAATCGAGCCCTTTGAGTCAGACTCAGAAGGTACCTCTTCAGGTGGACAAACTTGGTCCCTGCAGCCAACCCACACTCCATTGAGGGTTGCTGTGTGCTTTCAGGTGCTATTTTCACTGAAAACGTAAAGGCAGCATGTCTCCAGTTCTACTGATTTATTTTTGTCATTCTAACATCAATTTAGTTATAAAATGTGCTCCTTTTTCTAAATTGGTTTGGAATTTTGCTTATGTTTTGTATTCACTTTGTTGCTGTTTGTGTGCTGAATGTGTACTTAACACCCTGCCTCTAAGGTAAGCTTGACTGTTTTGTGCCAGACTACCAGAGGGTTCAGCACAGGTTAATTTGGTGACTTTTGTGGTTCACCCTGACAAGGATTGTGGTTGTTGCCAAGGTGGGGCTTCCACCTCTATAACCCAATTTCTTACATTGATGTCCAGTGGTTGGATCCAGTAGTTGTGTTTGTGAAGTGCCACTCAGTGATTTTTGTAAAACTAAAAATACCATGTAAACAACCTGACATCAGATTCAACCGCTGTTTAAATTCTCCTTGATTGGCTATTTTATCTCCTTTTTCCAAATGCAATCCCAATTTCATTTGTGCACCTTTATGTCTTGCATGCAAGCTTGGAGATGGATCTCAGCAATCTGAAGAACTACACCGTGGTGGAGCTGAAAAGAGTTTGCAGAGAGAGACTATGAGTAAACAGGATGTCACAAAATAGGAGCTCCTGAAAGCCCTCAGGGCAAAAGGCCAGAGTGGAGCTTGGGGAGGAGGTTGCTACAGTTAGCATGGGGGTAGGTGTAGAGGTTACTCTAGTGTCCTTGGGTGACAGAGAGATGTTTCCCAATGCTCACATGCTTAGCAATACTATGCAGCAGTTGGTCACCATCAATGGGCAGTGAGCCAAGGCTCTGAGAGACATAGAAGTAAGAATGACTTCTGTGAGGTGTTTTATGGCACCCTCTGAGCAGATAATTCCCAATGTATTTCACCAGGTTGTAGTAGCTGATAACCATGAGAAACACTATCCCATGGCTCTGGTTTCCTTTGAATGTATTGGGGGGGATCTCAGGTTTCTTAAGGGTAGCTGTGAGTCCAGCCATGCCTCTGGATTGTATGCTTGATATCAACATGGAGCACACCATCTGGGAGGAGGGGGAGCTCTGGTCCCACCTAGCGATTTTAGGGTTGCCTGAGTGGGTGTGACTGACCACATGGTCCATGAAAGCCCGAGAGGGAAGCCAAGTGGACCTGGAGCCCGAACAATGGCCCAGGCACTTTCCAAAAAGAGGAAGGGCATGGGGTGACAGTGATACCATGAAGCCGATAGGGGAGGACATTGCCGCCCTGGGGACCTACCAGAGCTGGCCAGGTAGGCAGCTTAAGTAGGGCCATCGGGGATGGAGATCAGCAAAGCCCAGAAAAAGTGACCTATTCTGGAGAGCCTGCAGCAGCAGGCTGAGACCCAGGAAGATGGCAACATCTCTGGTGATCACCTTATTTTATGAGAGAATAATCTGGTCTACATTGAGCCTACGAATCGTGAGCCTGGTGCAACCCATTTTTGGTGGTCCCACAGTACTACAGAGCCTTCTTACTGGGCCTGGCCAATGAAGTACCACAGACAGGACATCCGGGGCAAGGCTCAACTTTTACAAGGCTTGTCATCCACTAATATTGGCCCTGGGTGAGATTGGCCTCAGAAGGATCCTGCATGTCTTATCCTACCTGTCAGTCCAGTGGCAATATAGGTGGGGGAGTGAAAGGCTTCACTGGTTTTCCTTGCTATTGTAGGTATCCCTTTTGAGAGGGTGGACCTCAACATTGTTGGGCCCTTGGACCCCAATCCTGTCCTAGGGAACAGGTTCATCCTGCTCCTAGGTACCATGCCACTGTCGGAGGCCATACCTCAGTGGATAGTGACTGTGCCCACAGTGGGCAAAACACTGATAGGGATCTTTACCTGAATTGGTTTCCCTAAGGAGGTGGTGTCTGATAGGGGCACCAACTATATGTCAGCGTACATGAAGTCCATGTGGAATGAGTGTGGTTTACTTTGCAAATTCTCCAAACACTATCATTCCTAGACCAATGGCCTTTTGGAAATGTTCAACAAAACCCTCAAAGGCATGCTTATGGGCCTGTTAGAGCCCTTGAGGCAGAAGTTGGATGTTCTATTACCATGCTTGTTGTTTGACTACAGGGAGGATGTGTCTCAGAAGGGAGTAGGGTTCAGCCCCTTTGAACTTCCCCATGGCTACCCTGTCAAAAGGCTTCTGAAGAAGGAGGAGTAGGAGCAAACTCCCTAGAAGCTCTCCCAGGATGTAGCCAGGTACATGTTGGTTCTCAGGAATCAGATAAAACACTTTTGGAAGAAAACCACTGAAAACCTAGAATCCAGCCAGGAAGTCATGAACCTGTGGTATAATCAGAAGGAAGGCCACTATGGTGGAGTTTGAGCCTGGTCAGAAAGTATGGGTAATGGAGCAAGTGAAACCCTGTGCCTTGCAAGGTTAGTGGACTAGGCCCCATGAGGAAAAGGAGCACTGGGGGAAATCGCCTACCTGGTAGATCTGAAGACCCCCAGGAATCCATTGAGGGTCCTGTATGTCAACCGCCTTTAGCCTCACTTCGAGAGGTCAGAGGTCAACATGCTCTTGGTGACAGATGATGCAATAGAAGAGGAGAGTAAACCTCTTTACAGCCTCCAATCTTCCAAGGAAGTGGAGATGTCATTGGAAGGAGTAATAGTTGTCTTCTTCTTTACCCTGACCCCACAACAACTAAAGGACTGTTGCTACTTGCTGGGGCAGTTCACCACTCCTTTCTCACTTACCCCAGGGCTCACCAGTTGGAACACCCACGATACTGACACTGGAGACAGCACGCCTGTCAAAAACAAAATGTATGGGCTGTCTGATAAAGTTGGACTCAGCTTTAAGATTGAGGTATCCAAAAATGCTGGAGTTTGGGGTGATTGAGTATGCCAACATCCCTTGGTCCAGCACAGTAGTTCTATTACCCAAGGCCACCCCACAGGGTGCCACACCAGAACCCCAGTTCGGTGTGGACTAAAGGGGCTCAATTCTTTCTCAAAGACTGATGTTCACCAAAACCCCTGAGCTGATGTGTTCATTGACCGTTTGGAAGCTGCCAAGTTCCTGAGTACAGCTGATCTAATGTCAGAGTGCTGGCAGATCACCTTAACCAAGGAGGCTAATGAAAGTTCTACATTCACTACCCCAGAGGGCCACTTCCAGTTTTGGGTTACACCATGTGGCCTCAAGAATGCCCATGCCATTTTCCAGATGTTGGTCAACCAGGTCCTGGCTGGGATAGCTTCAATACCACCTACTGGGGTGGCATTGCGGTCTTCAGTTCTAGATGATAGGACCACCTATTCCACCTCCAGGAAGTGCTTCAAGCACTGCAAAGGGCAGGCCTGACTATCAAGGCCAGTAAGTGCCAGATAGGGCAGAGATCTGGGCCACCAGGTCATGGTGGGGACAAGATGCAGTTCCTCCAGGCCAAAAATGCAGATCATTCTGGCTTGGGGACTCCTTAAGATACAGAGTGAGGTAAAAGCCTTCTTAGTTCTCACCAGATACTACATGAGATTTGTCAAAGAGAATGGCACTATTGTTGCCCTCTTGGCAGAGCTGACTTTTAAGAAGCAGGCCCAAAAGGTGATCTGGACGACAGCATGCCAGAATGCTTTTGAAACCTTGAAGGAGGCCATGTGCACAGCACCATTGATCAAGGCCCCTGACTTCTCTAAGGAATTCATTGTCCAGATTGTTGCCTCAGAGCATGGCATAGAGGCTGTGCACTCACTGCTGAACAAAGAGGGCCAGACCAACCTGTAGCCTTTATCAGTAGGAACGTACTTCCCAATGAACACAGGTAGAGTGTAGTTGAAAAGCAAGCCTTTGCAGTGGTCTGTGCACTGAAGAAGTTAAGACCATATCTGTTTGGGACTAACTTTCAGATTCAGGAAGACCACAGACCCTACAGATGGGTAATAGAGATGGCGGGTGAGAAGCCCCAAACAGTTGAGGTAGTCTGTCTCGCTACAGGCAACGGACTTTGTGGTAGAACATTGCCCTGGAACTGCCCATGCAAGTGTTGATGGTCTTTCCAGATTCTTCCACCTTAGCAATGAGAACTCCCATAAGGTTGGGTAGTTCTCCCCACTTTCAGCGGGGGGTGACACATTTTGGATCTGACATCCTTGGTGTGGTATTCCCCCAACCATTGTGCCTTCTCTCCTCCTGTTTTGCTAAATTCATGTTTATTGGGATTAGGATTGTGCACTTAAGTGCTTGTCCTTTCTCTCCTCCAAACATGGTAACCTTGCACTACTCACAGCCTGTAAATTAAATGCCCACAACATACATCGTGCCACTCATTAAAGTAGCCTTTTTAAACATGCCTCATGCTTGTCACTGCAGCTTGCACTGCGGTTTTAAACTGCAATTTTGGCATAGCAAAATACACATTTTGCCAGGCCTAACCCTTCCATTTTAATATATATAAGTCACCTCTGGGTAGGTCCAACAGGCTCACAAGACAAGGTGCATTGTGTTTCAAAATTAGGACATTTATGCTTAAGTTTTACATGTCCTAACAGTGAGAAACTCCTAAAGTCATTTTACACTGTTGTAAGTCCTATCTCTCCCAACGAATAACACTGAGTTACCTTATTACATCTAATAAAGGATAACTTTGGATTGGGAGCAGATAGAGACTTGTTGTGTATACTCAAATGAATTGCACTTTAAAATTCTCTTCAATAGTAAAGTCGGATATTAAGTCACAATTCAGAAACTGTCCCTTCAGAAAGGTGGCATTTATTGTTCCAACATGGGTTAAATGACTGAGGATAGTTCTGATGTGGGGTTTGTGTCTTGCCTCCAGCCAATTACACAAAGGGAGCTTAGGTTGGGACAGGATTGGCCACACTGACAGGATGACTTGGGAAGTATGACACCCAACCCCACTTGCACTTGAAAGGGCTCTGCCTCCTACCCACACAAAGAAAACTAACACCAGCTCTGCCCCCTAACAGGTTGGAGCCTTGATAGTGGGAGGGGAAGACTTTTACGCAACCAGATGCAAGGGTAGGGCAGGGAGTCCTCCACACAAAGACTGGCACCAGTTATAAATATTGGACCTGCAGGGCCACTCATCAGAACACTCCTGGACCTGTGGAGGTTACAGAAGAAGTTCCACCCTGCTGCCAGAGGTTTGCCCTACTGCTTGAAGGACTGCCTTGCTGTCTGAGAAGGAAGACTGGTCCTGCACGCCTTCATGCCAGGCTATCCAGAGTGACTCCAAGGGTCTAGTGCACTGATCTCCTGTGTGAGTTACAGGGACCCAAATAGCTTCAGAGGCCCCTACAACTGCCAGCTAACCTGCTGTAACTGGACCTGATTGGACCAGCTTGAGCCCTTCTGACCACTTCTGGTGTGAGTGACTAAACCCCAGGAGGTACCTCCCCAGGTCTTAGACTCTTGGTTGGCATCAAGGTACTCCTCTGCAAATCCTGCAGTTTTATCTCCACTGCCACCAAAATGACTGTCAATGTGAAACTCTGGTGAGACCTGCCCTTAGCGCTATAGCGAGCACCAAAGATGACCGGCAATGTTAGAACCACACTTTGTGGTACAGCAACAACAGCTGCCAAGGCGAAGCTACAGCAACACTTTTCTGAGACGCTCAACAGGCTCTTTGTGTTACAGCAAGACAGATCCTGATGCCCGTCCTGATCTTTCCACTATAGTGATAACCATACGTGACCCTCTATCTGCTGCTTGCTGCCACCTCCAGTGCAAACAGAACTCTTTACGCCGGACTAGGACAGTCACTCTTCAGCAGGGCTAACTTGATCTCTGTATTCAATACGCCCTCCATTGCAGTTGACCTGAGGTTGTGACTTTCCCTTGGTTTAGCACCATGATATGAGAGTGAGTGGCACTTTCTGCTTTTAAGAGCTAATTTGAATAAAAACTGTAAAACTGGATATCCCCAGTACTACTGAATTGTGGTTTTGTTGATTTTGCATCATTTCAGTTAATACAATTTACTCTACTTCTTTGAAATTGGTTTGGGATTCTTCTTGTATTATGTTTTCACTTTATTGCTGTTTGTGTGGTTCAAAAATATTTTACACAGTCCCTCTAAGATAAGCCTTACTGCTTTGTGCCAGGCTAGCAGAGGGTTAAACACAGGTTAATTCACCTACTTTTGTTGTTCATACTGACAAGGATTTTGGATGTTGTCTGAGTGGGTCTTTCATCATTCTTAACCAATAACACAATTTCTTACACTTTCCTTATCTGTCCCTGATTTCTGCAACTCCCACAGGCCACCAGGAAACACCATAAGGCAATACACAGGCATCACACAGCCTTCCTAATTTGACTGTCAGTTGGTATTGCCCCAGCTCCACTACTAGCAGAGCCCCCAGTGGCCTGTCACGCCGCATGTAGTCTCATGTGCAAGGAGAATTCGCCCACAACACTCTGTATTAATTCTTGCCACATATCCAGCAAACTACATGGAAATCTGCCCAAAAAATCCTTGCAAGTTTTTTGGTACTGCTTTACTCCTCCATGCACCACCTCACTGGTCCGCAACATACTATGTCACAATGACACACCCCACTAAGTGCAGAGATGACTGGACAAAGCAGGAAGTGACTTTTGCGGTTCAGTTTAGCATCAGGGCACAGATTGGTGACATCACACTTCAGCAGCACCGCTGAATACAGAATTATTCCAGATGTCCCTCAGGCTAGCAAAGAAAGTGAATTGTTCAGGATCATAAGGCTAGATAACATCAGGACAGCTGGAGGTAGTCTAAATTTCAGCCATTTTAACTTGCTGCCTAGCCATGCCCTCAGATGAGCTTGGCTCTGCATGACAAAGGTTATATATCATTCCATAAGAACAAATAAGCCATTAAATATAAAATACAGTTTTGTCACTTTGGTCTATCTTTACTTGTCCACTTATTGCCAAAGGAGAAGATCTGGTGTTGGTCACTGAGATGATTTTGGATTAAGGAATTGTTTGCACCGAGGAAACCCTGTCTCTACTCCGTGAGTGATGTATTTACCCTTCTGAAATTTTAAGAGGGATGTAAGTGGGGATTTGAAGGTGCTAATTAATTTAGCTGAAGACGCCCAGTGAATCTTGATTCCTAAGGTGGCTGACCTTCAAAACAACTATTCCACAGATCGATTCACATGGTACCAGACTAGTGCACAACAACTATAACTAGGAGGCAAAGGTTGCTGAAGTTATGTAAAGAGACTACAGAGAGGGGCCCTCGGCATCTATACTGTTTTCTGCTAATTTATAGGTGTTGGTTGGGGACAAGGTATTCTTGTTTACTCAGCTGGAAATGGCATAGGCCTATGTAGAGTCCCTTTGGGATAGGATTTGTTTACAGAATGGTGATCTAATTGCATCTCTTAAATTATTCTGTTTAGCGATTCATGTAAGGACAGATCTGATTAGGAAGTTTGCTCAGGGATCTTAATCTGTCTCGCACTGATGTACCTTTTTCTGGTGGATACTGTATCTAACTGCAGATTACTTATCTTGTGAATATTACCCAGGCATCAGACTGGTTCCTCTTTATGTTTGTTGGCATTGTGTGGGCTCCACATCGACATCATTCAACCCTGTAAGTGACAAGTGGAGCTGCATGTAAGAGACACTGATGTGCGCTGACCTCTGTTCCTTTCTTTGGTTGTCCACAACCTCAGACGAATAACCTATCGGCAGAGTGGCATGCCCATTGTGCAGATCTCTAAATTGGGACCTTGTTAGACTGGAAAAGAGTCTAGTTCACATAATGGATAGATGAGATCGTTGGTGAGGAATCCACGATTAGATAGAGTTTCCACCAGAAAGCTAATTCTTGAACATAAAAAACTTGTTCTCTGATGGATACTTCTTTTTTAAGAATTTTTATTTGGTCATGATCACAAAACATCAATACAAACATTACATAAGGATGCCAAAATTAATAATTAGCTGAAACAGCAAAGCTTAAACATTACAAAGAAAAAGAAAAGAACTAGACAGTAGCACAAAAGACCTCAATAGTTAAAAATACCAGCCCAGATATATTGGAGGCGTTTCATGCCCCTTGGGGCCCTTAGCCTTTGAGATAGCAGATTCTAATTAATAAATTTGACAGAGAAGTGCAACCCACTCTGTCATTTCAAGATGTGAAGTATCAATCCAAGCTCTAGCAATACAAAGTCGGGCAGTAATAATTGCAATAGACACCAGTGCTGTTAGCCTAGGACTACATTCAGTTTTAGTAGCCAACGCAATCTCGCTAAGTGATAACTGAAAACCATATCCCAGATGACTAGAAAGCAGCTGAACCATGCCTGCCCAAAACTCCTGTAATGCAGGGCAGATAGCAAACATATGGACAATATTTGCTGTGAGCAAACTGGACTTTGAGCAACAGATCTTATAGTAACCTATTTAGCAATTATTTCAGGAGTATAATAGAGCATATGGATAGTCTTAAATTGTTGATGCTTTAAGTTAACAGAATGAACCAAGTGACTGACCTTCTAGAAGGCACCAATGATCTCTTTAGTAACAATATCAGACTTAAGGCCAATACTCCATCCAGAAGCTAACTTCGAGCTATGATCAGCACTATTAGCACTAAAGATCTAATAAAGTGCCCTAACCGATGACTTGCCTCGTATGTTACATAGATAAGACATAACACCAGAGTTCTCCAAAGCTGCCCACTCAGTAAGTTAATGCAAAAAAAGTCACATATCTGTAAGTACTTGAAGAAAGACTGGTAGGGGAGATCAGAAGCAATTCTTAAAGTTGGGCAACTGAAACCCTCCTCTCCTATATTGCAGTTTAAAAAAACAAAAGGCCTGCCTCGGCTTCTTATAGCCCCAGATGAATCTACTGATGGCACCCTCCAGGTGTTTAAACAATGAGTCTGGGAACCTGGAGTGGTATCGAACAAAAGTGGTAGAGAAACATTGGTAAAATATTCATTCTGATAATATTACAGCACCCAAATATACTGATTGGAAGTTGGTTCCAAATTCGCATCTTAGCTATGACTTAGCTATGACCGATTGTAATAAAGGCTTGAAATTCATTTGGAGGATGTGGTCAAACCCAGGCAGCAAGCCTGATTCATAAGTATGAAGCAGTTGAAACTGTACCTGGGATTGTAATCTCCAGTTGAAAATTGAGTTTTAGTAAGGTTGAGTTTTAATCAAGGGTTGGCTCTGAAACTTAAAGCCTCGTTTGACACTAAATTTATAGCAGATGAAGGATCTGAAATATAAATTGCAAAAAATTGCAGCGTCATTGGTATAGGTATTAACTTTGGCCTCAATACCATTGTAAATCACAGGCCAAATCTCTTGATTGAGAATAAAGGTGCCTAGGTAGGGCTCAATATAGATAGCCAATAGAAGTGGAGACAGAGGACAACCCTGCAGAGTATCCCTAAAATTCTAAACAGTGGAAGCTATGGATCTTAAGGACTAGTTTGGCCATTGGGTTTCTCTAGGGAGACTGTACCCATGATATAAATCTACTGCTAACTCTAAAAGCTCTTATTGTTGTCCATAAAAAATCCCAAGTGACGTGATCGAAAGCCTTTTCAGCATGTAGCAATATCATGCCAACTCCAATTGTCTGCAACATCGAACATGGCAATTGCCGAGTTTGTATGATGAATGATATCTCTACCTGGTACAAAGCTGTGCTCCTGTGGTGTGTCCAGACACAGAATCACATGGGCCAGCCGGGAGGCTAACAATTGCACAAAGAGATGGCATCAAAATTGAACAGGAAGATTGGTCAGTATGACCCTCTGTCTTCCAATGGCCTTTCTTTCTTTAAAAAGAAAACAATATTAGTAAGATTCCAGGACGTAGGAATTTCTCCACCATTAGCAGCATGATCCACCAGCTTCATAAATTCAAGGAGGAGAATCTCACTAAATGTTTCCCCCGCTCCCTTCCCTATCCTCAGAGCTCTAATTGCCACCTCTACTGCCAAGACGGCGATAGCTGCACCCAGGGCTAGAGCCTAAGATAAATCAAGGCTAGGTAGACACAGCCCCCACAGGTATTCCATGATCTCAGACTTTCTGATTGGCTGAGGCTGTCTGTACATACCTTATAAAAATAAATAAACTGTTCAGCAATGGCTTGAGAACCATACTGAAAACTACCATTGCTGTCTTTGATGCACTGCATCACATTTCTATGTTTCCTCTCTGAAATCTGATGAGCTAACATTAGGTCTACACTGTCCCCATATTCATGCTGGGGCATTTTGTTTTTACAGTAATTAGCAGCAGCCCTCTCCCTAAACCCTCAGTCCAACAAACAGCAACTTTTCACTAAGTCAAGATAAATAACTGCCTCCTCCGGGCTTCTAGGGGATATTGCTTGGGCATGTTGATACTCCATCTCCTGTACTTTGTTGAAGGAGCTTAATTGCAACCTCCTGCTCTGACCTATTACTGTCAAGAATTAACTGCAAGGCAACCCCACAAATAAATGCCTTGATTGCATCCAAGATAATATTAGGAGAAGCAGAGCCCTTATTCGAGATTATGAACTCCCTTAGCAGATCTGACAGATGAGTTCTATAAGCTGAATCGGCAAGAATAAAGCAAGGAAATATCAACCGGTGTCCCTCCCTGCCAGGACTGGGTAAGGACAATGCAATTAGAACTAGATTATAATCTGAAGTAATTTTAGGGCAGACCTTCATTTTGGCGGATTGTATTAACCAAGGTCCAGTAAAGATCATATTGATTCTGGAATATTGCTTGTGAGGTGAATAATAGAAAATATACCGAGAGATTAAAGGGTAAAAGACCCTCCACACGTCGATCAGACAATGCACACAAGCAATTTCTAATACAGATGTCCTTGTTTTAACCATACGGGAATGGGTAGAGTGATTAGTGGTATCAATCCCATAGTACATTATACAATCAAACTCTCCGACCAATATCAGATCACCTATCCAATCTAGCAATGCTAGTTTCAACCAATCAAACAACCCAGGTTTGTCAGCATTTGGGCCACATATAGTGCAGACCTCAAATGTCTTATGGGAAATGAGTACCTGAGCGATTGCCCACCTATCCTTAGGATCGGTGACAGTTTTAAGAATTTATACTCCAGATCTCCTGAAACAGCAGTTGATCAGAGGACAGATGGTCCAGCCCCAAAGTTCTAGGCACCCCACTCTTCTGGCCCACTCTAATGCCATTAGGATGACTTGGGTCTGATTGTTGCTGATCTTCTTCATAACTCGCTGCAGGGGATGCAGGGGCAGGAAGGCATAAGGGGTTCTGAGCTCCACTCTAGCCGGAAAGGGTCTCTGAGAGAGAACAGGCATTGAAACTCAAATGTATAAAACTGTTGACATTGCATGGTCTCAGCAGTGCCAAAAAGATTGAGCCAGGGTTCTCCCCATTAACAGAAAACACCTGGTGCCACTTCCGGGTGCAACTGCCATTTGTGATCCACTAGGAGTTAGTGGCTGAGTTTGTTCGCACTGACAGAGATTTTTAGCCACCAGAGAAATTCCATGGTGTCTTCCAGAGATGCAAAGCATACTGATACAGGGCCAAGACACCACCCCATCCTCCTTGCTGCTACACCACATGGTGGTGGTGTTGTCCATAAGCACCTGTACCAGCCTTCCTCAACACTTAGCAAATTGCTTGGGTTTGAACAAATTGATTTGTAGTCGAGTCTGCCAGAGACCAGAGGCCTTTAATCTCCACCTTTCTCAGATGGTCTTCTCAACCCTTAGCTATACATCTTTAAGCACCAGCACGTCTGGGTGGGATAAGGACCGTGGTCTGTATTTGACCCAATCACAGTCCATTGGCCACCATTGAAAGTCTTTTGCAGCCTCCTCTGAAATCAGGATCCCATCTGAAAAGTTCCTGTGATGCCATGCCCACTGGGATTCGAGATTCCACTGTTCAGCCTGCCTGTGTTATGTGGTATGTTAGGTCAGCAGATGCACAAGGCCAACAACCACTGAAGCCTTAGTCATCCGAACTGAGATCCAGCACAGAGGCTGAAACATATGAATCATAACCTGAATATCCTTTACTTTCTACTCTGGGGGTTACATTTGCTGGTAGATGCTTGAATCACCAAACTCTCCAGCACTTGATATTACGTAAGAAAGTTTGGGTTGCCAGGTACAAGGAATGCCAATCAGCAGCCTGCCTATTAACTGCTGGACCCGAAAATGGTTTCCCCAAGAACCAATAAGGTATGTATGAGGGCCTTAAAAAATAGCAGTAGAGGCTCTGTAGGAACCTCTCTTGGCTGAAGTACATCAGTCAAAACCTTTAGGGCCTGATTTAGAGCTTGACAGACTGGTTACTTCATCAAAAACATGAGAGATATCCCGCCCACCATATTACGATTCCCATACGATATAAGTGCCTGAGGTATAAGACGTCTACCATCCTTCGCATAAGAACTGTGAAAGAGGCTTTTTCCTCTGCAGCAGGACCTGAGGGAGAATATGGAGAAGTATCCAGACCACTGTCATCTTGCAGTTCTTAGTTTCAGCTTTCCTCGTCATATTTTGGGACATAGTCATCCCCTTCACCATAACTGTTTGAGCCATAACACGTGGTAAGGACAAAATGTCAAAATCTGAAGCAATACTTGTTGACTTTATGCAGGTTAGAGGGAGGAGCAGCATTGGTTGAGGTCATGGTAGATTCTGTGTAAAGTCAGAGAGCACATTTGGTTGCAAATCCTCCTCTGGCATCGATGCAAAGGAACTGGAGCCCGGGGTGGTGCCCGAACCAAAATAAGCACTCCGAAATCTGTGCTGAAACCAATGCAGGTTAAAGGGGCACAGACCTAATCGGACGTCCAACCGGAGGTCTCCACAGATTCTTGGAGCCTGAACGGCATGCTAGAGGAAACTGGCAAACTGCCAAAAATGCACGGCATGGTCTCCCTGAGGGCCTCAGGTGAATCGGGACTATACGTAGAATTAGCTCTGATAGTGATTTGGATTGAGACCAGGCTGCATGATGATGCCCACGCACCCTCTGGAGCCAAGGATTGACAAAAAGGACCAATTTCGCCTTCATTTCCTATGGTTTTTCTTGGACTTAGCCAAAAGCTTTGACCATGACGACGAACTGTTGCTGGAATGACTTCGGGAGCGGGAATGGGACCTCGCTTTCGATTTTGACAGTCATTGTTGTTTGTTTTAAATGTTTGCCAACATAAAGTTTGGCCTCTTGGTTCCGTGTGGTCTTTGGATTCATCTGTGCGCAGTCATCCCAGGTCCTGGAGTCAAGCTTCGACCAGAAGCACCAAAGACAAACTTTGTGAAGATCTTTAAGAGGGGCCGACACTGACATCTGTGACAGTCCCTACATGGTTTGAACCCTGTTGCCTTAGGTGGTGAAATTTGGTAAATTTTTTATGAAAAGTGAGTCTTGAAGACCAAAGAGGAATCCCAGATCCCCATCTAAAGGCAAGAAAGAAAGGAACTGATGTCTGAGTGCATTATTGGTGCTTATATATGGCCCTGCTCATTACTTCCGGAGTGGAACAATGTCGGCACGGAGCGTGCGACGCCATGAACTGGAATGTATTCGTACTTCTTGAAGTTTCTGGATCCAGTCTGAAGCCTAGGGAGTATTCGGAAGATGAGGAATCTGAAGTCAATATCCATCAGAAGCAGCATGACTACCATCTTGGAATGCAATAATAATAAATATAAATAATAATTTTCTTATACTGTTCTAAGATGACCATCATGTCGCACCTAGAAGGAATGTGTCACACGTGTTGGAAGTACACAAAATAACAATTCAAGTGACTGTCCACAGGTCCTTGCTTTGCCAAAGCTTGCTCTGCAAACTGGGCAAGAATCGTCAAAGGCAAAACTGACAGCAGGAAGCAACTGGCAGTGAGGAGCGGACAGCAGGTTGATGGCCATCAAGGAGGTTAGAAGGGGAAGAAAGAGAGTTCAGAGGAAGACAGGGCGAGTAATACAGTGGCTGAAGAGGCTCTGCTATGGATGATTGGAGAGGCGGGTGGGAAAGAAAGATAGAGTAAAGAGAGAGAGAAAGGAAGGAGCAGGACATGCACTGCAATTGAATGCTAAAGCTCAAATTCCACACAAATCTGCAAAGAGAAAAGCAGTTCCCTGAGATCAGCACTGGAAGCATATGGTGAACCAGTTAAAAAGCAGGATGAAACATAAATGCTCTTGGCACAAGACAAACACAAGAATATGGAAGAAACTCATTCAAACAGCAGGAGAGAAATGAGGTTGAAAAGAAATCCATCCCTTCGTAAGTAACAGGCAGACCCAAAGACCACTCTAAGTAAAGCTAAAATGCTGTTTGAGACAAACAGCTAAAACTGTCTGCAGTGAGTCTGGGAAAGAAGATAGTGAGTAGACTGTGTGTTGGGAAAGGAGTCAGTAAGCTACATGAGGCACACTTCCAAAGCGAATGCTTCATCTACTGCTTTTATGTGCACATGTCTCTGGTGGAAACATTTGAAAGAACCATTGAGCATTGAAACAGATGACTTTCAAAGAATCTCAGTTTCAACATTATGTGAACTATAAATCTCTTCCTGATTCTAAGTTTGCATTTTATAAAACAGGCATCAGAATCAATTTTTAAACGAGGTGCTATATGAATGTATCTCCTTTACTCTTGTTTCACACCGTCTACTTTCTCTAAGTAAGGGAGATGTAGAATTCACACTTTCCCTGAGAAACAACCATTATTAAACTCCAAAGGGAACCTCCAAAAAGTATAGCATAAAGCCTTTAAAATATTCTTGCTATATGCTCTGATGTTTCTAACCTTACTACAAAGAGTTTGAATATGGCACCTGTTGCAGGACCCACGCACACCTCCTCCTTTGGAAAAATACCACATGAGTAGCAACAGACAAAACAGATAATATCAACAAATGCTTACTGTGAGACAGGGCTAAAGGTTGTTCTCTACTTGGTCTGTGGTAGTAGGTGTGTGAGTGTCTCCTAAAAGAAAATGTTACAATCACCCATATCATGTTGCTTGCTCCATCATCATGCCTGTTCCTGTATGGGAAAGAACCCTTGTACTTAATGCAGTGGTGTGTATGGCCAACAATTGAAATGCTTTTTTTTATCATAGCGTGCTCTGCCTGTATCACTGACCCATTCTCATGTTGCTACCTAAACTATATAAAATATAAAGGCTACTCACTACTTTTGGTCCTTTCAAGTTTGTCATTTTATTGTCCCCTATATACACTACAAAACAATAAAAGTGAGTCACAGTGGGAAAATGTCACAAGTTTAAAAGAAAATTGAGGGGTGAGTATTATTCTTCATGTCATGGGTAAGTAAACATCTTTCAGCGGCTGTGTTTGCCCTTTAAGAGCAAAGATCCTTCATCTGGAGTGTTTATCGGTTAAGATGATCAAAGAACATTGTTAGGGAAACAGGGTTGTGGTGCATAGAATGCTTTGTACTTTGAAAAACATGTCAGAGTGTCTTTTCATCCCTATTTCAGTATCATTTCGAAAAACAACACTCTAGATGTTATTCCACCAGTATATTGTTGGGCCAAAGTATGAAGGTCTAAATATATGAGGCCAAAATACTGTGATGGTAAGTATATGTAGGTTAGTATAGATTTGCTATAATTAACATCACAAATTTACAATGTCTCAATATGTATATCTTCAAGGTGAGAGAAGTGGAATTAAGAATAGTAAATGTATACTTATCTATATGCCGACTATTTTGGTCATCGATGCTTTGGGCACACAATACTTTTGTTCTCAATATTCTTACATGAAACTCTTCAAATGGCAGTTATGAAACAGCCTCAATCCAGCATTATCATTAATAAAACCAGATATCTGAACTACCTCCTCAAACTTATGTGGCACACCTCACAGCAACTGTGCAAGCTATAAATAAGCACACATTTCAGAGTTCACCCACACATGTATAAACTATTACAGTCACTGTTCACACGTTCACACCTACAATCTCTTTGTTGTGCGACCACACACACACAGAAAGGATGAGTCTGTTTCTCATTAAGACAGTACAAAAAGAACAAAACTAAGGGCCTCATTTAGAGTTTGGCAAAAGAGAAGTTGTAAGAGATTGGGTTGTTGGTTGACTGGGGTCTGACCCCTGGTTAAGCAGCAACCACAATACTTGTTAGGGTAAGACGCAAGCAAACCCAAAATTAACCTGTGCTCAATCCCATGGTAGCTTAGCACAGAGCAGCCAGACTTATTCAATATGTAAAGTATTTGTGCAACACTTCAAACAGTAACACAGTGAAAACACACCAGGGTTACATATTTCAATGTCCAGGACTAGCAGATGAGTGCATGGTGGTACTAGGCATGGAAATGTATCAATGATACCCACATACAATAAGAAAACTCTCTGAAGGTAGGTCTTTTACTTTTTCCTTTTGAAAGACAAACCCTAGATTTGGAAATTTGTTCTTGAAAAAAAAAATCTTGAGTCGGTGCAACAAACAAGGATCCCACCTAGCAAACCCTTCAGGCTAGGAGATCCATTCAAGGTACCTGGGGACCCCTAAATATGGTGGGTGATCCTCCACCAGGTAAGCTGAGACAGTAACCTCTACTGACTTGCCGTACTAGCAGGCAGCCAAGCAGATTCTAAATGACCTTGTTACTTTAGTGTCATAATGAGGTTTTGTTGATGTTACTTGGTTGGTCTTTCAGTTCAAATCAGAAGGCTTGTAAAAACACTGATGGTTTTCCCTCATTCCCCTAATACTAAATGTTGTCATATGAGTGATGATAGTGCACTTTGGAAAGGGAACCTGAAAAGATCTACTGTCATGATGCTGACATTCCTTAAAGAGAAATTCAAAAAGTGTCACTTTGACTGTCCCTTTATGATTTTTCTAATTCCAATTTCTTAAATAGATGTCTGGCTTCTGAGCTTTTAACAAAGCGGATTCCAATGAAACACTAAGGTAAACACCTAAAAGAAGATATTTGTTTCCAACAGATATGAAGATGAAATTAACAAGCGAACTGCAGCAGAAAATGAGTTTGTGGTGCTCAAAAAGGTGAGCTATACAATTAATAACAGAGTGCAATAATAGAGAAATGGAAACGAGATTACAAATAAAAAATTTAAGAAATGCTCACATTCTATTACAAAGTGAGAATAGTGATTGCAACCTCAACTAATGTACCTTTAAATGTGTGTTTTCTGTTGCATGCATTTGAGGATGTGGTTAGCTATACATTTTACGTGTGATGAACCAATCTTTTACTCTCTTTTACTATCAATGTTCTCTTTTGCAGGATGTGGATCTTTCATTTACAAATAAGGTTCAACTGGGGGCAAAGGTGGATTGTCTCATGGACGAAATCAACTTTCTACGCACCCTTTATGAGGAGGTAACTCATCATGGCCTTCTATCAAGAATAACATACCCCTGATTAATGAACATTTTAAACTCATTTAGTCAACACAGTAGCCAAGTGTACACCATTTTCATTGAGGGTATTCTCAGCCAATGTGTCAAGAGGTGGTTTGACACAGTTGGAGTTTTAATCAGCAAAGATTATGAGAAGCTACTAAAAGTTTCTATTAACGAATTTTAGGGTCCTCAACTAAGGTTTCATAACTATGCGTGCAAGCATTCCAACTTAAATAACATCAATGCTGAAGAAGATAATAGACCTGTGTTTTCTGACGGTAACACATGTGTAACACATTTGCCATTTCAATCATTGCTTAAATCACTTCTTTCCAAGCTCGACTTCATACCCCTGTCTGTTAATCTCACACGCTCTCCTCCAGTTCTCCATGTGTCACAAACAACTTACCTCACGCCCATTGTCTTCAAAACTTTCTTCCCATTTTAATGAATACTGAAAGACTTCCTTAACCCTGCTCTCCTGACTAATCAATCGAGCCCCACCCAACCTCCAAAAAGACTTCACTAAACCATTAGTGGTGTTACAAAACTTGAGAGGGCCTAGTGCAAAATACACGGAGGGGGCCCCCACACTCCAAACTCAGTCAGGAGCACAAAGCCAGGGGCCCATACACAGTGCCGGAGTGAACCTCCTGGACCATTAACTTCCTTGCTGTGTGACATTCAAATCCCACTAAATTTAGTGACTCATTTCTGCTGTACAATTGCGCACCTGCATTTTCCAATCCCTCTCTTATAAAGGACTATTTCTGTCCTGCTTTACTCAAACCTTTCAGCCTCCTTCTTCTCCCCAAATGCTTTTTCCATTTCTTAACAAGGAAGACACATCATGACTATCTCCAGCTACTAACAAATACTCTCAATCATCAATTACGTTACCAAACCTATTCCAAATATCTTTAATGGTATTTCCAAGCCAGTTCTATCCAGGTTGCTAACTCCCCAACTTAACTCTCTAATTTCATAAAGCTTTCAAACAACCAGAGATTTTCACAATTTACAGCTTTCCTGTCTGACCACCTCAAAAATGTGCTCTTTAAGTGAATGGTCTGATCTGGATTCTGTGCAGTTGGATAAGTCCAAGGGTCTCATTTAGAATTGGTGAGTTGAGAGCACTACCATCAATTTGTGTTGATTATGCACCACCACGCTCAAGGTTTATTAAGATGGCCCCCAGGTCTTAGTATTGGTAGTCTCCCCTTCTTTATTGTTGAGCTTGCCTCATTTATTTTACCTTCCTGTGTCTGCCATGTAAGACTGCAAGGAAAAAGTAAAAACTCTTTGGCTGTCCAAGAGAAAACTCTGTGAACATCACCAATATTTTACTTTTGCTTTTCACCATCAAATCCCTGTTTGGGGTGTTTGCTGCTGAATAACAAAAGAGAAAGCTGAGTGGTTTGGCAAAGCGATTAATGTGCACCAGTTATACCCGCAAATGCATTTTCATCACAGGAGTATTTAAATATAGCAGGGTACTCTCAGCCGGTGGTGGGGGGATGGGGGTGGGGGAGACGGGCCTGAGGTGATTGGCTTCATGGTGGGCTGCACTCCAAAAAGTAAATATATGAGCCCAAGTCATGAAGATGTATCATTTGCTATTTGCATGATTAGTGAATCTGCAGTTCTTTTGTAAATGTTAATACATTACTGTAAACGGCGAGTGTTAACAGCAAGGCTATTGATGAGTTATCAGCTATCGATCTTTATTTCTACATAATGTCAATGGGCTGCAATGTCCTCATTCCTGACTGTACCTGGTCATTGCCTTTGGAAGCAGCTATGTGTGCCATAGTTGGCTGTAATGGTGCCTAACTCACCGTCACAGATTTTTGTCACTGTGAGCACGAAACAATATGACTGCCATTATCAATGATGAGTTTAGGGAGTTTGGCTGCAGTACAGTCAATGAAGAACTGAAGGTAACATGATCACTGTTTTACCTAATGCGAGGTCGCCAACATGTACGTGCAAGGCACATGTGCACAACAGCAAAAGACTGTGACCCTCATTACAGCCCTGGCGGTCGGTGTTAAAGCGGCGGTAAAGCCGCCAAAAGGCCGGCAGAAAAAGAAACGGAATCACGACCATGGAGGAAACCGCCAACATAGACTGCCACTTTAAGACTCCGACCGCCATGGCGGTACAAACAAACACTGCGGCGGTAACTGCCAACAGACAGGCGGAAGACAATGTACCACCCACAGTATTACAACAGGCCAATCCGCCACCTTTTCCGGGGCGGATTCACCGCGAACAAAAACATGGCGGAATCAAGACTTGGAAGGGAAAACGCTCACCTCTACACACCCCACGAGGAACCAGGACGCCATGGAGCCAGAATTCCATATCCTACCTGCCTTTGTCTTCCTGCTCCTCTACCAGGAGCACGAACGCCGGCGGCGAAGACCGCGGTGAGTACTGCACCTATGACACAGGGGATGGGGGAGGGAAAAGAAAGTGACACACACACGCAACACGAAAAACACCCCCACCCTCACCCACTACAACACACACACTAATACATGTTGATACATTACAGTTACACCCCCCAACCCCCCCCCCCCTCCGCCCGGAAGAGTGCACAGACAAAAGGAAATGATTGTAATCAATTAAAATCCAGTACTCAAAAATATATATACACTATAAACAAATAGATACACCAATAAGACAAGTCCAGGTATTGCACCATTTATAGTCCGTGGACCACTGGGCCCAAACTGCATGGGCGAAGCCCACAGAAGATACCCGATCAAAACGGAGAGAACACTGCAGGGGCATCAGAAAGAAATATAACAGGCACCTCAGGGGGAAGGGAAGGGGGGCACCTCAGCCGGATGAGTGCACAACGCCAGATCCATGAGGGGGCTCAATGCCCACTGCTGTATCCTGGGGAGTGCAAAGCCACAGTCTCTCAAGTCTCTCAATTGGGTGGTTTGCCCACTGCTTTATCCTGGGGAGTGCAAAGCCACAGTCTCTCAAGTCTCTCAAGTGGGTGGTTTGCCCACTGCTTTATCCTGGGGAGTGCAAAGCCACAGTCTCTCAAGTCTCTCCAGTGGGTGGTTTCCCACTGCTTTATCCTGGGGAGTGTAAAGCCACAGTCTCTCAAGTCTCTCCAGTGGGTGGTTTGCCCACTGCTTTATCCTGGGGAGTGCAAAGCCACAGTCTCTCAAGTGGATAACAGTCTCCACTGGTTCTGGAGGGGGCTTTGTGCCCAGAGTGCTTCATCCTGCCAAGGACAGAGGAAGTGGATGTGAATCTCCACTGGTTCTGGAGGGGGCTTTGTGCCCAGAGTGCTTCATCTTCCCAAGGACAAAGGTAGTGGATGTGAATCTCCACTGGTTCTGGAGGGGGCTACGGGTCCAGAGTGCTTCATCCTGCTCGTGGCGGCCTCAGTAGCAGCGATGCTTGCGGCGCTCATTGGCCTGCGGTGCTGGTGGATGGCTCAGTGAGCGTGCTGCTTGCGGCGGTGTCCTGGGCAGCGGTGCTGGTGGCGTTGGTGTCCTTGGCAGCGGTGCTGGTGGCGGCGGTGTCCTGGGCAGCGGTGCTGCTGGTGGTGGTGTCCTGGGCAGCGGTGCTGGTGGCGGCAGTGTCCTAGGCAGCGGTGCTGGTGGCGGCGGTGTCCTGGGCAGCGGTGCTGGTGGCGGCTGTGTCCTGGGCAGTGGTGCTGGTGGCGGCGGTGTCCTTGGCAGCGGTGCTGGTGGCAGCGGTGTCCTGGCCAGCGGTGCTGGTAGCGGTCTTGTCCGCCATGAAGGTTGGCGGTGACTTCCCTTTCTTTCTGTGCCCCTTCCCCACCTTGGATGGTGGCGCAGCTTTCTTCCCACTCCCAACTGTAGTCCTGGGAGGGCCCTTGGTGGCAGGTATTTTACCCTTCTCCCTCCAGGCAGTGGCCAACTTCTTATGCTTCTGAGGTGGGGGACTGTCTGTGGTCTGACTCCTTGGCACACTGGCTGCCCTGCTGCTTGGCGCACTCCAGAAGCCGGTTACTGCTGGCACCACTGTTCCCGCTGATGTGGTGGCTGAGGTGCTGGGTTGGGACCTGGAAAGGTGTGCCCTAGGGGACCGAAGGGGTGGGGGAGGTGAGGGGAAGAGGTCAAGGTTGCACAGGAAAAGTTTTTTAGACACACTGGGACGGGTAGATGGAGGGGGTTTGGGAGTGGAGAAAGAGGTAGTGGTTGTAGGAGGTGTACGTTTGCTGACTTTGGGTGAAGGTGCATGGGCTGGAGGCTGTCGTGAGGTGGATGGCTGTTGGTTGGGTGTGTGACTGCGTTTGTGTACCTTGGGAGGTGGGCTCACAGACACACTGGGAGAGGACACAGGGGATGTGTGAATGGTAGTGGGGGTGGTGAGTGCACGTGAGCGGTGTGTGGTAATGGGTGTGCTGGTGATGGACATAGTGGATGAAGATGTAGTGCATGCAGGTGTGATTGGAGACATGACAGGGAGGGAGACGAGGAGGAGGGGGACACAGTGGAGGCAGTGGCTGTTGGTATGTCTGCATGGGTATGATGCTTGTGTGTGCCTGTGGGATGTGTGGTGCTTACATTTGCCAGAGCTTCCCTTGTGTGATGAGGTGTGTGCATGCTGGTCTGATGGTGTGCTTGGGATAGGCTGAGGTACAGGGGTTTGGGTCTGGGTGGAGGACGTTGGAGGGGGGAGGCTGGACACAGGGACAATAGCTGTCATTAGTGCTGAGGCCAGAGTCTGAAAAGCTCGCTGTTGGGCTGCCTGACCAAAATGAATGCCCTCCAGGTATGTATTGGTCTGTTGCAACTGCCTCTCTACACCCTGGATGGCATTCAGAATGGTAGACTGCCCAACAGTGAGGGATCTGAGGAGGTCAATGGCCTCCTCACTGAGGGCAGCAGGGCTGACAGGGGCAGGGGCTTAGGTGCCTAGGGCGAAAGAGATGCCCACCCTTCTGGGTGAGCAGCCACGGGGCACACGATGAGGGGCTGCTGGGAGGGCGGTGCTGGTAGGGGGGGTGGCGGCTGTACCTGTAGATGCGGGGGCACAGAGGGGCCCGCCACCTCAAGGGGGCTCCCATCAGAGGAGGAGTCTGTGTCGCTGGTCTCAGCTCCTGTTGTGTGCCTCTGTATGGTGGAGATGTCTTTGCTGTGCTGTCTCTCTGGCCTTCGTCTAAATTTCTGGTCGTAAGGGTTTGTGGGTGATGTGGTTGTGTGTTTTATATTATATTGAGTGTGTGTGGTGTGTCTATGTGTATTATGTGTGTATTTGGAATTGTTCAATGTGGTAGTGTTTTGTAAATGTGTGTGTATTTTGAGCGTGGCGGTGTGTACCACCAATGGAATACTGCGGTTGAAAGACCGCTGCGTGGATTCATGGTTGTGATAGTGTGGGCGTATTCCTGTTGGCGTGACGGTGGAGGTTTTGTTATCGCCAGTTTATCACTGACCTTTGGTGTGGCAGACTTGTGTGGGTGTCTGGATTTTGGCGGATTCTGAGCTGTGGGTCGTAATAGCTGTGGCGGAATTCCGCAGCCGCGGCGGTGTGTTGGCGGTCTTCTGCACGGCGGTAAGTGGCATTTACCGCCAGTGTTGTAATGACCCCCTGTGCTTCTAAATTGTTTTTTAAACTATTTTAATTTAGGTTGGCCAAAAACTCTGATAATTTTCGTTGTAAGAGAAAATTGTATTATTTAGCCTTACTTCCACTAAGTACTGATTCATTATTAGCTAAAATCACTCCCATTAAATCTCACTCATCCCTCGATCTATGCCCTCCAAAGAGCTACCAGATCTTTAAGGGTATTTTTGTACCGGCTGTATTTACAATGTGTAATTCCTCTCTCATTACTGGCGCTGTTTACTGCACATAGAAAGACATTATGACTGCATTATTAATTAAACCTTATGCTGACCCTCGGAACTTATATACCTTTTAGCCCAATTTTTTTACTTCCAAACCTTTCTAAAATGACAGCATCAACAGTAAACGACCAGCTCCATTTCTTTCTTGAAAATAACGGACTACTAGATGAAGCACAATCTAGTTTCAGAGCTAGCTATGGAACTCAATCTGTAGTGCTTTCTGCACTTGATGATCTTGACAGAGGGGGTCGGGTAATTGTTCTCCTTGACAGCTTCTTCCGTCCAAACCTCCTGAAACTTTCGCGAGGTGGCAGTGAGAGATGATGCACTGATATAGCAATCTTCTTTACTTCAAGGATGAACCCAAACAGTAGCCCTCTCCCCCTATCAATCTTCCTTTTGATTCATACCCTAACAAGGCTCAGCACCGAGCCTTACATTATTTAATCTTTATCTAGCCTCAATTGCTTACCTAATTAGAAGTCAGAAAGAAGGCTTATATTGCGATGCTGAAGATACCCAACTGGTCTTTTCTTTAGACAATACCCCTGATGCACAGTGCCTCTGTGGCCGCCTTAAAAACTGTTTATCTTACATCAACCCATGAATGGCTAGCTACGAATGGAACCTGAAAGCAGATTTAAAAAAATCAACTACCTGGGGAATCTCCCACTAATGGCAAGCCTGGTGGCCCCCTTACATAGATGACACACCTACATGGAATCTGGGAATAATCTTTGGCCAACAACTTAACTTTCACCAAAAGTCCATCAGAATTACGTCTTCCTGGTTTTCTTACTTTTAGATATTTTAATGGATACAACCTTCCGCCGTCACTCCAATTTGCCAGAAGCAAGTAGTCCAGGCACTAATCTCTTTCAGATAAGACTATTGCGATGCTGTCTAACTGGGTGTTCCACAGTATCTGATAAATAAATAACAGCACATTCAAACCATCGCTGTCTGTCTCACTCCAGGCCTTCTTTGTTCTGAACATATGTCGTATTATCTGCACTTCCTCCATTGGCTTCCTATACATAAGTGCATTGTTTCCAAAAGTTTCTGGTTTTTCACAAACATTCCATCATATACGTTCGCTAATCATCCATGAGAGCCTGATACACTACAAAAGTGGATTGCGCACTCCGATCATCTGATAAAATTTTCTTTGCTATTGCGTTTCTCAAAACATCATGATGGGGTGGATGATCTTTCAGCTTTCTCAACCTTAAAATTTTAAACTACCTCACTCTACCTATCCAGATAATCAACTAATCTTTTATTCAAGAAGCAATAACAATTTTGAATTATTTAAGGCCAGGGTACTTATTCGAGGTCACTGATGTACTATATTTGGGATAAAGTACTCGCCGTACATTATAGGGATATTGTAAGTCAAAGAGGAGTTTCATACCCATGTAGAGAAACAAGACTAAAGGTTGAGTTTCTATATCTAGATCCTTGCTGGCATTTTTTCCCCTACTCTCTCTGAATGGCAATTTAAATTTTTCCATTCTCCCTGATTGGCAATTTTGTTTTCCTTTAAAATCATGTCTCTGACTGGAGGTCCTACATCTGCACCTGTGGCTGCAAAAATGGACTGTGAGCTGGCCAAGCTGGAGAGTTACACTGTGGCCCAGTTGAAGGACTTCTGCAAGTGGTTTGGGCTTTCTACAAAAAGCTTCACCAGAAAGATGGAGCTGCAAATGCCTTGAGGGCCTAGTTAGAAGTTCAAGATGCATCTGTGACCCCAGAAGAGGAAGCAGAGATAATAGAGGAGGATGTGGAGCTGGACCTGGATTTCCTGGAATGGGTGTGGTGCAGGAAGTCGATGGAGTAGAGATCCCCCCCCCCAGGGCAGGGAGCAGCACTTCATCTACAGGCCTGTTCCCAGAGGAGTTGGAGGACAGAAGGGAGGAGGCAAAATTTATATTGCAGCTGGCCAAGCTCAAATTGGAGAAAGAGAAGGAAAAGAAAGTCTCAGAGGTGAGGAAACTCATGCTGGCTCATTAACTGAGTCTGAAGAAGCTGGACATTAAGGCCAGGTAGGCTGAGTCCAGCATTGATGGTGGCAGCAATTCTTTAGTGCCCACTGACAGGAGGGTCCACATACCCAAGGGTCTGGTGTCTGACTTTGTGGTGGGAGACAACATAGACAGATGGTTTGAGGTTTATGAAATTTCTATACAGATGCATAAGGTCCTGGAGGGGAGTTGGGGAGGCATATCCCTAGTGAGAGGAGAGACCCACTACTAGCCTTAGAGGGGAGTGACAGGATGAGCTATCCTACATGAGAGAGGCTATAATCAGGAAGTTTGGTTTAACCCCAGAGAAGTACAGACAGAGGTCCAGAGACAGTCAGAAGCTGTCCCAACAGACCTGGGTGGATTGTGTGAATTCGTTTTGCAAGACACTGGATGGTTGGGTGAAGGGCAGAGAGGTGTAGGATTTCCAGGAGATGAATAACTTGACTGCAAAGGGGCACATGTTCAGTCTTTGTTTTCCAGATCTGTGCCTACACCTTGTTGACAGTAAGCTCTCTGACCCAAAGGAGCTTGCTAAGGAGGCGGATCGCTCGGTCAGCACCAGGGTCCACAAGATGGTATCTGGGGGGATCACCACAAGGATGGGCAGGATTCTCACCAAAAGAAGGAGAGGGGGTAAACACAAGAGCAAGGAGTTCTCTAAAAGGCCCCAAACTAGTTCTGAGGTTCAGGGTTTCCATCCTCCTACTGAGAAGAAGAAATGGTATCCTGACAGTAAGTCTGCAGAGAAGGCACCCCCTAACTGAAGTGAGTGTCAACACGAAGGACAGTACAAAGAGGATGCCAAGTGTCCCAAGTGGGTACAGCCCTCCACTGGTGGGCAGTCACTAGGGTTGACTAGTGTAGCACTTGGGGAGGAGATTGTACCAGATAATTTTGGGGACAGAGTAGATGTCATCCTAGTTTCCCTGGGTGAAAGAGAGATGGTGCAGAGGACCCACATGCCTGACAATACTATGAAGTATGGTCACTGGGTCACTATCAATGGAGGCTTTGAGAGACACTGGAGCCAGCAGACCACTATCAGGTATCACCTGGTGTCTTCAGAGCAGGTAGTCCCTAATGTGTTCCACCAAACTGTTGGTGCTGACAACCGTGAGCCTGAGAGGGTGTGCCTGAGTACGCAGTCCATGGCAGCCTAAGAGGGTGGTCAGAATGGCCTGGAATGGTGGCCCAGAGTCCAGCCAAAAAGAGGAAGGGGCGTGGGAAACCTGCCCCTAAAACTCCCACAGTCCATGTGGAGAAACCTGAGGGGGACCCCCCGGTACCTACAGGGGAGAATGTTTCCAAACTGAGAAACCTGCCTGAGCTGTTCAACTGGCAGCAGGAAGGGGGTTCCACTAGAGAGGATTTCTGCAAAGCACAGTGGGAATGCCCTACTTTTGCCCTACTTTTCAGCAAACATCTGATTTACTGACTGAATGGTCTCCTGTTTAGTGAGCCTAAGGCTCCTGCGCCTGGTGCAACATGTGTGTTGGTGGTCCCCCAGTGCTACACTGCCTTCCTACTGAATCTGGCTCATTATGTGCTAATGGCAGGTCATTTGGGGCAAGCTAAGATATTTGACAGGCTTCTCATTCATTTTTATTGGCCTCAAAAGAGGATGGTCTCAGATGTATTCTGTTGGTTCTGTCCAGGGGGAAATGAAGGTCCCCCAACAACCTTTTCCTCTCATTGGCACCCCCTTTGAAAGGGTGGACACCAACATCATTGGGCCTTTGGACTCCAAGACAGCCACTTGCAACAGATTTGTTCTGGTCTTCGTGGGCCATGTCACCCTTTACCCGTAAGCTATCCCTCTAAGGACTGTGACTGTATCCGCAGTGTCCAGGGCATTAATGGGGATCTTTACACGCGTGGGCTTCCCCAAGAAGGTGGTATCTGTCGAGGGTACCAACTTCATGACTAAGTACATGAAGGCTATGTGGATGGAGTGTGAGCTAACCTACAAGTTCCCAACCCCTTACCAAGTCCAAACCAATAGGTTGGTTGAAAGGTTCAACTGAACCCTCAGAGGCATAATTATGGGTCTACCTAAACTCATGAGGCGTAAGTGGGAGTGCTTCTTCCATTTCTTTTGTTTGCATACAGGGAGGTCCGAAGAAGGGGGTTGGCTCCAGCCCCTTTTAACTTCTGTATGGGCACCCTGTGAGGTGAAGGAGGGTTGGGAGCAAGTTCCCAGGAGAGCCCCCCAGGGTGTGGCCCTTCGCAACCAAATACCCTACTTCTGGAAACTTGCCCAGGTGAATCTGGAAGCTAGCCAGGAGGACATGAAGTGCTACCACTCTGATTGAGTTTCAACCTGGCTAAAAAGTGTGGGTGATGAAGCCTGGGAAGCCCCAAGCTATGCAAAACCAGTGGGCTAGGCCCTTTGAGGTAAAGGAGTAAAAGAGTGAGGTTACCTACCTGATGGACCTCAAGACTCCTGGGAACCATTTGAGGGACCGACATCACTTCAAGAGGTCTGCGATTACCATACTCGAGGTCACAGATGATAGGGTGGAAGAGGAAAGTCAATCTCTCCCCGGCCTCCTGTCTTCCAGAGAGCAGGATGGGTCAGTGGAGGGTATCAGCCTCCCCCTTACACTAACCGTAGACCAACAGGGAAACTGCCGCCAGTTGCTGGGCAGTTTGTCTCTTTGTTCTCCGTTACCCCAGGACTCACTACATGGTGTGACCATGATATTGATACTGGGGATAGCTCACCTGTAAAGAATAAATCTTACAGGTAGTCTGATAAAGCGAGAGCCACCATTAAGGAGGAGGTCCCCAAGATGCTGGTGCTTGGGGTAACTGTGCCTTCTTACAGCCCTTGGTCCAGTCCAGTGGTGTTAGTCCCCAAGGCTGCCCCTCCAGGTGTCACAACCAAACGTAGGTTCTGTATGGACTACTGTGGGCTCAATGCAATCACCAAGACTGACCCCCACCCCATCCCCAGAGCTGATGAACTCATATATAGGCTTGGAGCTGCCAGGTTCCTCAGCATGTTTGGCTTAATGTCTGGGTACTGACAGTTTGCAGTGACCGAGGGGGCAAAAGAGAGGTCTGCCATCTCTACACCGGAAGGTCACTTCAGGTTCCAGGTGATGACCTTCGGGTTGTTGAACGCCCCTGCTACGTTCCACAGGTTGGTCAACCATGTCCTGGCTGGGTTGGAGAACTTCATTGATGCCTACCTACATGGCATTGTGGTCTCTAGCTGAGAGGAATGCCTGTGCCACCTTAGGGCTCAGCAAAGTGTAGGACTGACTATCAAGGCCAGGAAGTGTTAGATAGGGCAGGGTTCTGTGGTCTCCTTTGGTCACAAAGTGGGAGGTGGTGAGGTGTTGCCAAAACTGAAACCACTCTAGCTTGGGAACCCTCAAAGACCCAGACAGAAGTGAGAGTCTTCCTAGTCCTCACTGGTTATTACACTGCTCATCAAGGGGCATGACATCATTGTTGTCCCCTTGACAGGGCTGACTTCCAGGAAGCAGCCAACGCACGTGTTTTGGACAGAGGTGTGTCAGAAAGCCTTTGACACCCTGAAGGAGACCATGTGCACAGGACCCGTGCTCAAGGCCCCGACTTCTTCCAAGAACATATTGTTCAGACAGATGCCTCAGAGTATGGTGTAGGGGCCCAGCTCTCACAGCTAAATGAAGACGGCCTGGATCAACTCATAGCTTTTATCAGTAGGAGGCTACCTCCCAGGGAGCAGAGGTGGAGCGCAATAGAAAGAAATGCCTTTGCTGTGGTCTGGGATCTGAAGAAGCTAACGTCATACCTGTTTGGCACTCACTTCCGAGTTTAGACAGACCACAAGCCCCTCAGATGATTAATGCAAATGACAGATGGAAATCCAAAAGTGTGAGGTGGTCCATCTCCCTACAGGGAATGGACTTTATGGAGGAACAACGGCCTGCAAAAGACCAAGCCAGTGCCAATTGTCGCTTTGTGTTCTTGCATCTTAAAGAAGAGGACTCCCAAGGGGTGGTGTAGCTCTCCCCACTTTCAGTTGGGGGGACATGTGTTAGATATGGCATCATTAGAGTGGTTTCCCCTAACATTTGCCCTCTGACCTCCTGTTTTGCTGACCTTGTTTTTGCTGGTTGTAGGACTCTGGCCACTCTACCACTTCAGACCAGTGCAAAAATGATGGTGCTCTTCCCCTAAAACATGATAGCATTGGCTTATCCACAATTTGCATATTTAATTTACTTATAAGCCCCCAATAAAGGTGAACTGCCTGTGCCCAGGGCCTGTGAATTAAATGAAGTGGTAGTGGGATTATAGCACTGATTGTGCTACCCACTGCAGTAGCCCTTCAAACATGGCTCAGGCCTGCCATGACAGAGACTGTGTGTGTAGTTTTAAACTCTCATGTCAACCTGGCAACTTAAACCCCTTGCCAGGCTGAAGCCTTCCTTCTTAATACATGTAAATCACCTCTAAGGTGGGCCGTGGACAACTCCAAGGGCAGGGTGCAGTGTACGTAAAAAGTTGGACATGTACTTTTAAGTTTTACATGTCCAGGTACTGAAAAATTCTTACATTTGCTTCTCACTACTGCAATCTATTAACATTGGGCTTGCCTTGTTAAAATTTAGAAGTGTAATTTAAAATTGAGAAGAGATGGGACTCCCAAGTTTGGTATCTCTGGAATAACAATTCAAAATCACAACTTATGGTGAAGTCGGATTTTAAATTGCAATTCTGAAAATGCCACTTTTAGAAAGCTGTAATTGTCTTACTTTAAATCATCTTTTGCAATCTGCCTGTCTCTAAAGACACATCTGGGTTGGTGACAGTTGGGCTTTTATGCATTCCCTCCAAACATTCAGGTGCAAAGTGAGCTTAGGTGTGAATGAGTGGCATTCTGCATGTTGATGGGCCATCCTGGGCAGGATGGGAGGGAGGAGCTGACACTTACACCTGAATGGGCAGTGCCCTGCGCCCACATAAAGGGATGCATAACCTTCTGAGGTGTTTTTTGAGCCAGGGCAGGAAGGGCAGGGACTCTGTGCACTTCAAAGGCCTCTCTTTGAAGTCTCTCCTACTTCAAACAGTTAAATCTAGCGGGCAGATCACTATATTTATGGGGAAGTAACTCTGTTGCTGTTGCGATGGAGTACCCTCTCTGCCAATCTATAAATCAGGCCCTTTGTCACTTTCGATGCCAAGAGTCTTCTGCGCACTTCAAGTCCATTGAACATTGAGAGCATTTAGTGCCCTTATTGGATTTTCTTGGGTCTTGAAGAAAATCCCCTTTGCAAGATTAATTTTGTTTCTTGCAACTGGTCCTTCCTTTGAGGCTATTTCCTCTCCCTTAGAGATCGAACTTGGAGTTTGAGAGACTGCCTCTCTAAGAGAGTGTTGTGCCCTGTGAATTGGGCAAAATGACAGGCATACCTCAAACCATTTGTAGAACTGTGCCAGTCTCCATCTCCAAATTTATTTTAAGCAGTGGAATGAAAACTCAAGTAACGGTTCTAGGATTCTCACTATATACAGTGTAAGTGACACTCACATTGTATTGGAGAATATTCAGAGATCAAGAGCTGGTGTTCTACACAACCTGCTTCTCAGCCAGGTCAATGGACATCATTTGTGAAGTCTGCAACTTTCTGCTAAAGGTGCTGAGGATGTGACTTAGATGAGGAGCGTGCCCTGAAGCTGTGTGAGGGGTGCTGTGCATGTCACTGCAGAAGGAGTCTGCCCAGAGGAGATCCTAGTATAGCTGCCTGGCGAAGAAGCTGCCCAGAGAGAGGAGAGATTGCACAAGAAAGTATAGGCAGCTGCTTCATTGCATGGTACAAGGGGAGAACAGCACTGCACGGATCTGTGGTGAGCCCAGGTGCCTTAGGTCACTGAAAAAACTGTCCCCAGCAGGGCAATCACAGTCTTTAAGATCTCTCTGTGGCCTAAGAATGTTCAATTAGGTTGCCATCATAAAAATACATTAATTGTTAACAAAGTGAGGAGCTCTGTGTATCTTACATAGGAGTGCTCAATTTGGGTGTTAGAAAAAAATGATACTAATCATTAAGCAAGTAAGGAGCTCTGTGAGATTGAGATCCTTCTGTCATTAAGTGGGTTCCTTCCAACTCCCAAAACAAGTAAAGTACTAATGTGACTACATACACGGCTGGCCATTTTCCATGTGGCCGAAAGAGCTGTGTGCAACAGTGTTGATTGCGTAAACTTTGCCGACATTCAACATGGACACCCAAGTATGCAGGAGCATGGGCTCCAGGGGGTCAACTGCAGTCTTCCTAGGGACTCCTGATCCATTGGTCAGTTGATAGCCTACATTATGTGGCAGATATCTGGGAGGGATCCTATTCCTTTGGCCAGTAGGGTTTGGTTGGGCCTCTGCCATGGCCAGTTGATCTGCGACTTGAGACGACCCACCTGTGGCTTCTCTGCGCGTACGCAGATGAGAAGAGATGGTAACTAGCAATGGCATCTGGCAAATGAAGGAGCTGTGACTGGACAGGTGCAGAAGAGTAGGGTTGTCCTAGAACTGGTTCCTCTGCACCATATAGCAAGGGGAACAGATCCACTGAAGACTGCATCATTGTAAAGACTGCTGTTTACATCTACTCCTTGGGAGGTCTCCAATAGAGATATATACGTGGCACAAAAATATTATGACTGAGCCTTAGAGTCAAGGAAAGGACAGATGCTGAATTACCGACTACACTGTGATGCTTAATCTGTATAGCTCTTGTGGTGCTAGTATTTCCCCCAAGTACTGTGCTCTATTTATCTGTGCAGTACATTTTGGCTATTCTGTGTATAATAACATACCTTTTCTATTTAAGGCACTGGCTGGACAATCATATCATTATGAGGTATTTTGTGAGTTGCTGAGTTCTAAGTCTCTAATCCCACAAAATTAAGTGCTAAAGAATTGTAGTTGGTGCTCATTTTTCAGAGTCATAATAGGTCAGTCGCAGGAAACCAGAGACAGACAGTCTCAATTAATTTGATTGGAGACTAGTAACTCCTGGTTTCCCTGTGGCTACCAAATTGGTTCTGACTCATGCAAACAATGTCTATAGAGCATGTAATGTCTAAGGACTGTGAGCATTTGGACTCCTCAGCCCGGGGTGGACTCATGAAGGGAATACGTAATCATTCTGGGAGGTGTTAAGGTGTGGTCACTAACGGTTGTGGGATAACGAGAAGTCAGTTAAATGTTGTACACTGAGGAATAATGACGTTGACTACAAGCTATGTGTGTGGCGTGTTCTTGTGCACGCTCCTGAACTGGGGAGGATGCAACAACTGGATACGTGCCCAGAAGAAGCAAGACTGCTCTCCCTGAGAATTTGCAAAAAAGTTAGCAAAATGCTTGTGGGTGCCACGTGTGCCAGGACAGTGCAAAGAAGCCTACCGTTGGAGTATGTGGAGTGCAAGCTCCACTCCAGCCCATACGAGGCCTTATGGAGAGTCAAATGCCCAACAGAGAGGCGATGTTGGAAAAGTCCACCAAGACTTGCTGGCCAGGCTGAGAGAACACTGTGCTACACCACAACATCGAGCCATCCTTGATATCAAAAGAACAATAAAGGCAGTGAAAACCAGGTACAACATTAAAAAGCAGCGACAACCAGAGATAATGCTAGAAGGCAGTGATGACTAGGTACAATGCCAAAAGCAACAACAAACCGATATAACACTAGAAGGCAGCAACAACCTCATATGAGAAGAGAACTTACTCACCGGTCAAAAGACCTAACAATCGGGTGAGCCGACTCAACAGCAAAGACAGGGGCTATGCTTTACAAAACTGTTGGTCACTGTAGGAACAGGAAAGCCGTCTTCAGAATAATTAAGTTTTTCAGTTGGCTGCCACAGAAGCATCTTCATAGATGCCCTGGAAGAAGTAAATGATGAGAAACTGATTAGATACTTAAACAATCTTCCTGGTAAAGGAGTAAAAGAAATGACAAAAATCCCACAGACTGAGGCAATGTCAGACTGTCAGATCAAAGAAGCATTAGGAGCCAATTTCAATCCTATGCCAAACTTCAACTATGAAAGGTACATTTTCAATCAGACAATAGGTTTGTTTAGAGACTTGATGTGCTCATCAAACATTGTAAGTTTGGTTAATTCAAAGATAAAGAAGTCATGCGCCTCAGATTCATTAATGGTCGAACTCATTCAGAAGATGCATGTTGCGAGAGACAATCAGTCTAAAAGAAATAGTGATGGCTGCCAGAGCCGAGCAACAAGAAAATTGGCAAGCCACCGGCATGGAAGCAGGAACCATGAAAAGTGAATCAACACTAGTCAAGAATAGCAGACACGGACACCAAGACAATACCTGCAAGTTGACATCTTCCAAGAAAGAAAGACTGTGTTTCCAATGCGGTTTTTAATTTCCACATAAAATTAAAAGTCCAGCCATCGGACAGACATGCAAAGGTTGTGGAAAAGAGGACTACTTCAGGGCGGTTTGCAAAGCAAAAGATAATTCAAGTGTGTCACAGTGAGACAAGAAAATGGACACCAGAAGTTTCCAGAAGCACTCTTGCCACACCCACAAAGACAAAAAACAGTCTCAACTGCGACATGTGGAAGCTAAATTAAGTCGATCGTCATCAAGTTCATCCTGCATGGATTACACGACGTCATCATCGAATGACAATGAAGATGGTGAATGTGCAATGATCATGTCTGAAACAGAGCAACATGCACAAGTGGGCCTTGCCGTGTCTAAAGTGGACAATCGAGCGACAAAAACATATGAGTCAGTGAGACAAAACAACTCTTATGGACACTGCCCCAAAATCAGACTAATAGTCAACAGTTGCCCCATAAGTTTTGTAATTGACAGCAGTGCATCGATCAACATCATGCCAATCAATCAAATTATTTGTTGAGCGCGCTACTCACCCGGAAGGGTCTCTAGGCGCTGGGGGGTGCTACTGCTCGAAGAGCCAGGTCTTGAGGCGCTTCCTGAAGGTCAGGAGGTCTTGTGTCTTATGTAGGTTGGCGGGGAGTGAGTTCCAGATTTTGGCTGCGAGGTGAGAGAAGGATCTGCCACCGGTTGTGGTACGGTGAATGAGAGGGACTGTTGCGAGGGCGAGGTTGGCGGAGCGGAGCTGGCGTGTCAGGATGTGGAAGTTAAGTCGATCATTGAGGTAGGCCGGTCTGGTGTCGTGGAGAGCTTTCTTGGCGTGGGTTAGGATTTTGAAGACGATCCTTTGTCAATGGGTAGCCAGTGGAGGTCCCTGAGGTGGGCAGAGATGTGTTCGTGGCAAGGGAGATTGAGGATGAGACGTGCTGAGGCCTTCTGGATGCGCTGGAGTTTTTTCTGGAGCTTGGCCGTTTTTCCCACGTAGAGGGTGTTGCCTTAGTCCAGTCTGCTGCTAAAGAGGGCCTGGGTGACCGTTCTTCTGGTTTCTACAGAAATCCACCTGAAGGTCTTGTGGAGCATTCGAAGTGTGTTGAAAGATGAGGACGAGATGGCGTTGACTTGCTGGGTCATGGAGAGTGAAGAGTCTAGTATGAAGCCGAGGTTGCGTGCGTGGGTGGTGGGTGTTGGGGGCGTCCCCAGGGTGGCTGGCCACCAGGAGCATCCCATGCTGACTTGTTGGGGCTGAAGATGATGATCTGGGTTTTTTCTGAGTTCAGCTTGAGGTGGCTTGCTGTCATCCAGTTGGCAATAGCGAGGAGTCCGGTGTGGAGGTTGTTCTTGGTGGTTGCGGGGTTCCTTGTGATGGAGAGGATGAGTTGAGTGTCGTCAGCGTAGGAAATGATGTAGAAGCCGTGGGATCGGACGATGTTGGCGAGCAGAGCCATGTAGATATTGAAGAGGGTGGGGCTGAGTGAGGATCCCTGGGGGACTCTGCAGATGGTTGTGGTGGCCTTTGACTGGAACAGGAGGAGGCAAACTCTTTGTGTTCTCTCGGAGAGGAAGGAGGTGAGCCAGTCCAGGGCTCTGTGGCGAATTCCGGCATCGAAGAGGCGTGTGCAAAGGGTTTGGTGACATACAATATCGAAGGCTGCGGAGAGATCAAGGAGGATGAGTGCAACGGTTTCACCTTTGTCGAGCCTGGTCCTGATGTCGTCAGAGCAGGCAAGGAGGGCGGTCTCGGTGCCGTGGTTTTTGCGGAATCCAGACTGGGAGGCGTCGAGTAGACTGTTATCCTCCAGGAAGTGGAAAAGTGGTTGTTACCTATCTTCTCTATGACCTTCGCGAGGAAGGGGAGTAGGGAGATAGGTCGGTAGTTTTTGAGGTCTTCGGGTCGGTTTTGGGCTTTTTTAGTAAGGCGTTGACTTCTCCGTGTTCCCAGCTTTCCAGGAAAATTGCGGTCTCGAAGGAGCTGTTGATGATGGTCCAGAGCTGGGGAGTGATGATTTGGCTGGCCTTATTGAAGACGTGGTGAGGGCAGGGGTCTGCGGGGGAGCCAGGTGGATGGTGCTCATGGTTTTGGTGGTTTCCTCATCGTTGGTGGGGTTCTAGGCGCTCAGTACATTGGTGCAGCAGAGTACGATGGGGTCGACAATGTTGGTGGTGGTGGTGGGGGGGACGGCGTTGCAAAGCTTCCATGAATGTCTGTGATCTTGCGGTGGAAGAAGATGGAGAGGGAGTCGCAGAGGTCTTGTCAGTGAGGAGGGTCGGTGGAGCAGGACTTGGGGTTGGTGAGTTCCTTGATGATGTTGAATAGCTCCTTGCTTTTGTGTGTGTTGTTGTCAATTCGTTCTTTGTAGGAAGATCTTTTGGTAGTCGGGATGAGCTGGTGGTGTTTGTGCATGGTTGATTTGAGGGCGGTGAAGTTGCTCTCTGATTGTTCTTGGCGCCAGGTTTTCTCAGCTTTCCGGCATTATTGTTTGGAGGCCTGGAGGTCTGCGGTGAACCAGGGAGCTTTCTTGTTGACGCGGGTGTTGCGGGTTTTCTTCAGTGGAGCGAGGGTGTTGGCGCAGTCATCGAGCCATTGCTTCAGGTTGAGGGTGGCGGTGTTGGGGTCGTTGGTTTTGGGTGGTAGGGATTGGGCGAGGTTGGAGATCAGTTGTTCCTTGGAGACCTTTTTCCACTTGTGGTGAGGGAGCGGATGCTGTTGGTGGTGGGCTTCAGGAAGGAAAAATTAATGCAATGGGGGTCGGTCCAATGGAGTTCGGTGGTGTGGGTGAAGGTGATGTGGCTGCTGGAGGAGAGGATGGCGCTGAGAGTGTGCCCGGCTGAGTGGGTGGGCGAGGTGATCAGTTGCTTACGGCCGACGTTGGCGAGGTTGTCCAGAAGGGCAGCAGAGTTGCAGTCGTTGGTGTTCTCCAGGTGACAATTTAGGTCGCCGAGGAGCAGGTAATCCGAGGAGGCGAGGGCGTGGGAGCTGATCGTGTCGGCGATCACGTTGCAGAATTGGGAGCAGGGGCATGGTGGTCTGTAGATGAGGGTTCCTCTCAGGGTGGTGTTGGCGTTGATGTGTATCTGAAAGTGCAGGTGTTCTGCGGCATCTGGGGTGTCGTAGGTGTTGTAGAGATCCTGATGGAGCTTCTGTATATAATGGCGATTCCTCCTCCTGGTTTGTTGATACGGTCTCTTCGGGTGATCTTGTAGTCCTCAGGGATGGCTATGGCGATGTCTGGTTCTGAAGCGGGGTTCATCCAAGTTTCGGAGAGGAAGGCGATGTCAGGGAGGTTGATGTGAGTAGGTCCCAGAGCTCGATGGCGTGCTTGTGGACGGAGCAGGTGTTGAGGAGGATGCAGTTGAGATGGTTGGGGTGTCTGGTGTTGTTGTGGTGCTTGGGGGCTTGATTGTAGGTGAAACGGCACGAGCGGCAGGCAAAGGGTCCGTAGGTGTGCCTGGGGGTGGCCTGGGTGCAAGCGGTGGGCCGGCCGGGGTTGAGTGCGTGGAGCTCAGGGGTGGTGTAGTGGCGTCTGGAGGCGTGAGAGGTGCGAGGGGCAGGGGGACAGGCGCTGGGCACAGTCCAGGTGCGGGCAGGCGCAGACAGGCTTGCCCCTGGTGCGCCTCCGGCACGGCAGCTACACGGCCTCACAACGGCCACCATTAAGACCAAAGTAACAACTTATCACCTTCACAACAACTCACAGTGTCAAATACAAAGGTATACACCTGGGCAGCTTCCAATCCATTGAGGAGTCAAGGCCTATTCACTACAATCTTGCAGCACAAGAAGACGTCTGTGCAGGCCCCAATCCATGTTCTTCAAGGTACTCCATCCAGTGCGTGCCTACTTAGTTTTGCAATTGTTGCTGACATGGGACTGATATCTATCAATTACAACATAAATACACAATCTGAAATTGTGAGTCAGTTACCATCCTTGTTTAATGATCTAGGAAATCTCAAAACAATGAAAGTGAAAATCCACATTGATGAAAACATCCAATCTGTTGCACAGCGACATCGCAGAATGGCGTTTAATCTAAAAGAAGAAGTTGAGAAGAAACTAGAAGCCTTGCTAAAACACAACATTATTGAACTCACCACTGGATACACACCATGGGTATTGCCACAGTGAAGATGCAGCGCACATCTATGAGGATATGTGCCAAGCTAACAAAGCAATCGAGAGAGAGAGAGAGACATCCTGGTACGCCCATTGTGGGTATGATTATGCAGCTGAATGCAGCCAAAGTTTTCTCCTGTCTTAACCCATACAAAGGGTACCATCAAATTGAACTGGAGGAAAACTGACAGTACATTTCCCTTTTTTCAACTCATGTTGGTTTGTTCAGTTACAAAAGATTGAGCTTTGGAGTGTCAACTGCTCCAGAAATGTTCCAAGATGTTATACGTAGAATTATTCGAACTGTTACTTATGCCTTCATTTACAGTGATGACATTCTGGTGTTTGGAACAATAGAAAAGGAACATGATAGAGCTCTCAAACAAGTGTGTCAGTTAATTACAGATGCAGTTCTCACATTAAATGCAGGAAAGTGTGAATTTCGCAAAGCAAAACTCAAGTTATTTGGACATGTGTTTTTTGATGGGTGGGTGACTCTGGATCCTAATAAAGTGTGAGCACTAGTCCCCCACAAGATGTCACCATATCACAAACCTTCTTGGGCATGACCAGTTATTGTTCAAGGTACATTTGAGACTTTGCTACATTGAGTGCCCTGTTGCGAGATCTGACAAAGAGAAATGTCCAGTTCTGATGGTCCACTGAATGTGATGGCAGTTTTAAAAACATAAAGCATGCAATTGAAAATGCCATTGAGATGCCCTACTTTGATCAGAAACTACACACTGAGATCACTATTGATGTGAGCCTGGTGGGGCTGGGAGGTTGGATAAGAAAGTTTAGAGGGAATTAAAGGAATGTCATTTATGCAATTGCCTGTCTCCTAAGGTGACCCTTTCTGAGCAATAGTGGGAAAGAGTGTCTGTAGCCTTCTTTGGGCCGTTGGCCATCTTATGGTGGTCACTGACTAGCATTCCCATTATCTTCTGGTGAGGAACATGTCACCAACAACTCACAACAACATTACTGAGTGGACATATCTGCATTGTGGGGCATACTGGACTCTTTCAAGTCTGACAATGGTCTGCTATTTAACAACATGGAGTTTAAAAACCTTCTGACCAAACTCAATGTCAAGCATCAGAAAAGTATGTCCTTGTGGCCTCAGGCTAAAGGTGATATGGAGAAGTTTATGGGGACACTGAAACAAGTGGTACCATATGAGTCGATGGAAGGAATTGAGCTAAGTTAGGCGCTGTGCCAAGCTCTGCATACCTATCAGTCGACCCCTCACTCTAACACTGGTGAGATTCCCGTCACCCTGATGTTCTGGAAAGCCATAAAGACCAAATTACCGCAGTGGACCCGTGAATGAACCCTGAATGATGATGAGTTTTGTGCTACTGACACTGCTCAAAAAAGTTAGATGAAGACATACACTAATCAAAGTTGTTAATTCAGGAGTTGGAGTTCAACAAGGGAGACTTGGTTCTCATCAAGAAGAAATGGAAACGAAAGACAGATCCTCCATTGGATGTTGAACCTTTGAAGGTTGTGAAGTGCAAGGAAAACATGATAATGGGGCACCATCCTGGCAAATCCCTTACAAGCAACTCGTCACATTGCAAACATCTGTCTAGTCGATCATCGGTTCCTGCAGATCCAGAAGGGGGGGTCCCACCAGAAAGCTCTAGTCAGACACCAAACTCTGTACCCCTCTGGATCCACAACAGGTACAGCACAACTACCTCATGTCACACTGTCTGGCCGAACTGTACAATGACTTAGACAGCTGATTAAAGAAATTTAATGTTGATATTTGTTCATGTCTTTAGTTTGTCTATCTTCCTTTAACAAGGGGGGGATGTGGTGTATTAGGACTGTGAGCATTAAGACCCTGCAGCCAAGGGCAGACTCATGAAGGGATTATACAATCATTCATGGAGCTGTTAAGGTGTGGTCATTAATGGTTATGAGATAATGAGAAGCCAACTGAATGTTGTATGCTGAGGAATAAAGACGCTGACTACAAGGTCCGTGTGTGATATGTTCTTGTGCATGCTCTTGGACTGGGGAGGATGTGACAGAACAAAATTATAGAGACAGAAAAGGTGTTTGAAGAAGGCAGCACCAACACTGGGTGGTGCAACCTCTAGAGAATGTCTCTAACCCCTGGCACTCATATTTTTTTCAAGTTAACCACTAAGTTAGGCAAGTAAAATGCCCTTTGTGAAGTGATTGTAAATAGTGTTGGACTGGTGTCACTGTTTTGGGGGAGGATGATGTACAGAGTATTATGACATTTATTAAATGGTATACTTGTGCTGTGCTTCTTGTATACAGAGTGTCTGTGTTGTTTCATTGTGGTAAGTATTAGGATTTCTGCCTTTGGGTTTATAAAATGATGGATACTAAACCAGAAGGACAACATTAAAATGTGTTCAGTAAAAGAGCACAATCATAACAGGTCCAACTCATTAATCTAAATCAGGCATTAGCAAAAACCTAAGCAACTGCTCGAAATATGTGTCATATGAACGAGAAGAACATCCGATGCTATGGTTTGTAACATCATTCAGAAAGACAATTAGGTGATCCTTATCATGAAAATACGGCAAAAGGTATTTAATAGGAAAATATTTGCTAGGACTGTCGTGAGTTGTAAACTGTATTAGTCAGTAAGTCTCATTTAGATGTCTTCTTCCTATTAAGGGAGTTGTCAACTAAGTAGTGACTTTCTATTAAACTTCCATCCTGACATCGATTTATCTAAAATACTGTTGCCCGCATAGAACCACAACTTAAACTTCTGTACTCTAACTTCGGAACTTTAACCAATAGACCAGCCTGTACAAATGAATGAATGTATGGCTGAACTATTCCCATCTTAAGAAGGTTTCAAATTACTACCAATTCACAACCTAGAAACTGACCCACAGAAAGATAACAGAAAAGCAAACAGAAAATGCATTTACCGGAAATGTTGTTTCCCCAGTATATATGTGTGTGTATTTATATATATATATATATATATATATATATATATATATATATATATATAGTTAGAGGCATAATTCTTATGTGTACTGCAGTCTGGAAAATATGGCTACATTGAAGATGCGTTCTGGGAATTGATTTTGCACCAGTCACGTACGAATTTGAATTGAAATAGTGGGATTTCCTGCATCATTCTAAAAGCCGAACACGTCAGGAAAGGCTGCCATGAAGATGTAAATAAAGCTCATGTTTTTCGTGAACTGTGCTTCAGTGCTGATTTTTCATTTTTGATGATTAAATGGGTGCTTCTCCCTGATAACTGAAGCGGCCCTGCAGGATTGCGGGCTCCCATCAATGAAGAGTTGCTGTTTGAAATATATATATATACTTATTCACTTAAAAAAAACAAAGATTACAGGAAGGTTATAGTTAGGCTCAAATTTTTAACGTCCCAAACCATCGAAATTCACCTGTTATCGAGTTGCTGTGAAAGCTGCCGCCAAGCCACAGCAAACAGCTATGTCCTAGGGGTGGGCACCCCGGGACATAGCAGGAGCTGGCCCTGGGGGGATGGTAGTCACCAGGGCCATCAGTGGCTCCACCAGGGGGGCAACGTGGCCCCCTCCAAAGAAAACAGCCACAGGAAGGTGGGGGTCCCCAAGGCTGCTGAGGTCTGAAACAGACCCCCTTTCTATTTTTTAGCGTTTGTCCCGAGGAGGTGGTGGTCCCCAGGGCTGAGGGGGTAGGGGGTCACACAGCCCCCCACATAGATTTACATTAAAACCCCAGAGAGGTTGCAGACCCTGGAGCTGCACAGTGCCCGGGCGGCCCTACCCTTACAATTCACAAAAGACGTGGGAGGTGTTAGTCCCCGCACACATATTATTTTTAACCCTCAGAAGGTGGTGGTCCCTGGGGCAGTGGGGGAGTGGGGCACATTAAAATATCAGTGCCCCCTGGACTTGGCCCACCAAGGGACTTCAGAATTATGAAGCGCGGGAGACCGCGCTTTGTTTATTTACATTTTCACCGGATCCGCGGATCCAACGCAAATAAAGGCAACATTTAAAAAAATGCTTTTTAACTCTGGGAGGGTTCCACTGGGACCCCAGCACCAGAGCTAAGGGGTCAGCGTGACTCTACCCTGGTCCCTTTTCTTAATCCAATTTTATATACTTTTCAGTGCGCGAAGGATTAGCGAATCCTCCTGATCTCGTGCTGAGATCTGATTGGCTGCCAACAGTTCAACAAGAAAGTCCTGTCAGCCATATTGGGACTCGTGCGAGTTGCAGAAAAAGATGTAAAAAATAAATAAATTTGGTAGTCCCTGACACAGAAGAAAACTTCTTTGTGTGCCTATGTGCCTTTATGTAATTGTACACATTTTTTATAAAAACAAAAGTTCTTTCCAACTGCAAGACTCAACTAAGGGCCCAGATCTCAAAGAAAATCACAAAATTGCACTCACATTATATGTTTTTGCATTAGTGCAGATTTATGACTAATGAATTCACAAGAATTTACAGAAGTCGGACTGGAAACTTTACTCCTAAAAACGGTTTGTGAACTGCATTTTAGCAAGACCAAATATGCATGTTTATATTAGCAAATGTGAAAATCTCCTCAGAGTTTGCAAGTTCACTTTAAGGGGAACATAATGGGTGCTTGTCACTTAATGCTAAAAGCTGGAGTGAGTGCACTTTCCATCATGTACAGATGATCCCTAGTGTGAAGTACCTTAGATAAGAACAAAGCAGCCCATTGGCACACTGTTACATCCTTCAGGTCAAATAGGTACTGGAAGGCCTCCTGATGATAACAAATATTTCTTTGAAGAAGAGTGGTTTAAGATAGAGTTTTTTATGTGCCAAATAAAACCAACAAAAAAGTGTGATGTGCTTAGTAGACTGCTCTGATTTGTTATCGGAAGGGCATTTCTGGGTGGAGGTCCCCATCCATCCTTCCTAGGGAATTAAACCATATGATGGAAGATGAGGTGGCGAAAGCATATTAGGAGGTAACTGTGATGGGTATTACTGGTTAATTTGAGATACCGGTCACTTCCGCACAGCTCATTCAGTGGAATGTATCTTCCTACAGACAACTTGCAAGTTGCTACAATATAATCAGAGAGGCTATTTCCGATCTCTGACACAATGAGAACACCGCCATACACTGTCACCTCTCTGCATGGCACCAAAGGGACAAGAAACGTTTTTTACAGGACAAGTAGCTTTATATATAAATATTTATGGTACAATGCCATATATATAGATACAATTTACAATTGTGTGAATAAGCCCTCAACACCCTTAGAATTCAGGATCATTCAAAAGCAGCTGAATATACAAAAGACCCTACCCATACGAGAGACTGATGACTCCTGTTTCCAAGTGCTTTAGCCAAGCGTTGCTTTCCCCAAAAAATTAAAACTGCAATTTAGGTTTATCATATAGTTTAAAACACGTCTGAAATTTACTATGGCTGTCATTGTAATCATATAGGAATTAGCCCAGATACATTCCCAGATGTCGGACACCTCTGTCGTTCTTTCTATGGACAACAACCGATCTTTGGACCTTAACAGCATCATCGCCGAAGTCAAGGCTCAATATGAGGACATTGCAAACAGAAGTCGAATTGACGCTGAATCATGGTACCAAACTAAGGCAAGTAATGAAAGAACTATCGTTTAAGAATTGTTGTTGGCACAGACATTGCCTGTAAATTTACTACCAAATACTCAGCGGTATAAACTGTAACCTTGAGTCTGAATAACGTTTATGTCTATATGGCTTTTAAGAATCTAGATATACCCTCTACAAGGTATACTGATAATTCCTGCCATATGTTTGGCACAGTCATTCAGAACGGTCTTCGAAAATGACACACACCACAGACGCACATTTTGAGGGTAAAGAGAATATCTTTTCTTTGTTCATCTTTTGTAAAAATAACACACATACTTGCATTATTTTTGTACAGTATGAAGAGTTGCAAGTCTCCGCTGGAAGACATGGTGATGACCTTCGCAACACCAAGACAGAGATCTCTGAGCTGAACCGTGTCATACTGAGACTGCGCTCCGAGATTGAGAATGTGAAAAAACAGGTAAAAATGGCTTTATACTCTTGACATTCTAGCTTGCTGCTGAATCAGAAAAACATTTAAATTCTTTGTAGAATTATTCTTTAGAACGTTCTACAGGAAAAACAGTCCATTTGTGAACGTGTTCTGAAAAGAGAAACTGCCGTGATTACATACAAGTAATACTAGTAATCTTCTATGCAGCAACTCCTTCTGGCTCTCAACTATAGATACAAGGCTGTAGTAGCATGACAGAAATCTATAGTTTGATTTCTGATGATAGCTGTGATCAAAGATGTAGACCCTACCTCATGAGAGATTATACAGTGAGCTATGCCTGTGGGAATTTAGTCTCTAGGTATCCTCGTGCAAACCAGGCAAATCACAGGGCAGAGGCCAGACAAAGTGCAATCCGCTGGTTCTCCAGGTTGGCGTTGGGTACACGGCTAACAACTTTATCCCATAAAATTTATTTATTATGGAAATGGATAGAAGAACCACTAAATCTTCTGGGCACGAGGAATTTCCAAAGCCACTGCATGAGACATTAATAATTGACAGTAGCCAAAGCTGCAAGCAAGCTACTGACGAGATAATGGAAGTTCTAAGTGCCAAGTGCAAGAGCAGAATCTGATTTTATAATGTATGAATAATGTACAACACAGGACAGTTGGCTCAAGTAACATCAAAGATCACATGCTACAGTCTACACATCCTGGGGGTCATTGAAAGTAGGTGGGCCAGATCTGGCAGAATGAAAATCACAAGAGGAGAGAGATTACTGTATGTGGGAAGGGGCAATGACCAACATCACAAAGTGATATCCATTATCTTGATAAAGGATAGAGAGAAATGACTACTTGAGTGGATGCCAGTCAACAGAAGGCTCATGGCAGTCAGGTTAAAAGGCAGACACATCTACACCACCATTAACCAGTGTTATGCTCCAACAAATTACACAGAGGAAACAGTCAAGGACTTATTCTACCAAAAGATGCAAGCTGAGATTGATGCTCAGTAAAATAGGACACAAAACTTCAGGACAACTTCACTTCGATGTGCCAAATTTACAGGATCCCAAGACCAAGAAAGCATTTGTCTTACAAATTAAAAACACGTTGCAACCCCTGGCAGACACAAAAGATCAGCCTGAACCAGCTGCAGACACCGTAAACAAGAAATGGGGACAGGTCTCTTCAAAATGTGGGAAGAGCGGTGCAACATGCCTGGAGACCAAGCCAAAGAAAAGGATACAATGGTAAAGACAAGAGACTTGGCAAGTTATTGAAGGAAGGAGGGCATCAAAAAAGAAATTAATGGAGGCCAAATCTGAGAGGCTGCAGGAGAAGTACAAGACATATTACACAGAAGCAAATAGAGTAGTCAAAAGACTGACAAGAGCAGAGAAACAGGGGTACATGGACAACCTTGCTGTACAAGCAGTGGAGGCAGCCAGTAAAGGAGAACTGTGGAAAAGAGGTTGTCCTTCAAGATAACGAGGATAGTCTGTGCTAAATCTCATGCAGCAGACAACACCCTTATCATTAACAAGCGAGGCAGACTACTCACAATAGTGAAAGAGTGGGAAGCAAGGTGGGTCGAGCACTTCAATGACATCTTCAAACAGGCATCTTTTCCATAACAATAGCTACTTATGTTCAGTGAAAATTATCCTGAACTACTAATATTATTAGTGTTGTAATATGTAATAATGACCACACCAGACAAGTGGCCACCATATGCAATATTACTAGCAGTGATCATCTCAGCACTTCGGCACGATTGCCAGCAGAAATGTAGAGAAGGCTTAATCAATTTTCAAATGCCTCAATATTGGTATTACAAAACTGTGATACATACAATGCACCTGGCACTAAGGTTACAAAATTAGTAATAGGTGTATCCAACGCCACATGATTTAACACTCAAATATCAGCTTTAAATATGTTTTGAAAATTGAGCCATTTTTCTCTAAACATCTCCGAATGAGTTCTGAAAATACACATAATTTCCTCTCAAAAACAAACCATCAACTTTGGTATACATATATTAATTCAACCAAGAAACAGGTTTTATTTTAGTTGACTGGGCTGCACACAGGAGAGCTACTCACAGATAAATAAAGAACTACCTGTGACTAATGAGCTACTTGTTGGAGAAATCTTTCCTGAACAGACCAACAAGCGAATCCAACATTCAAGATGCAGATAAGACTTGCATATGAACACCACCCCACCACAGAAAGAAGAAATTGTCACTGCCATCCAATCTCTCAAGAATGGAAAAACGTGTGCCCAAGACAACCTGAATTCAGAAATGTTCAAGGCAGTCCCGGAAACATCATGCAAGATAGTTCAACCACTGTTTTCCTGGATTTGGGAAGGCAAGACAGTACCAGATGACTAGAACCAAGGCATCATTGCCAAGATTCTAAAGAAGGGAGCATTCACCAACTGTGAGCAACTGGGGGGGAATCACCGTTTTTTGAATCCCAAGTAAACTCTGTTGAAAATCATGATACATTTCTGATGCTGTGGGCAAGCAGCTTAGACATTCTGGGTTCCAGACTGGTTGGTGGTATGTTAAGCAGGTTCTTACTCTGCACAGCATCACTGAGCAGTGCAGGAAATGGCAGCGACAACTATCTATCAACTACATTGATTTTAAGAAAGTCTGTGGCAGTATCCACAGTGACAACCTCTGAAAGCATATGCCATACCACAGATGATCGCTCCTCATCAAGAGCTTCTGTGATAATTTTAACTGCAAGGTGGGAGATAGTGAGGATAGCTCCGAACTCAAGACCAGTGTGAGACAGGGATGCTTGATGTCAGCGTTGCTCTTCAATCTAGTCATCGTCATAAGAAAAAGTGTTTACTTGTTGTGATTGGACATCCTTAACCCTAAATGAAATGGAATAGCTTAACAGGTGTTATACCCACATTTCATTATAAAAGATTTGAGTAGATTGACTTTAAGGTCTGAGGGCCTAATTTACATCTTGGCGGAGGAGTTACTCCATCATAAACGTGATGGATATCCCGTCTGCCATATTTCAAGCTACATAGGCTGCAATGGAATTGTAATATGGCGGACGGGATATCTGTCACGTTTGTGACTGAGTAACCCCCTCTGCCAAGATCTAAATCAGGCCCTAAGTCACCCATGAATACTGTCAACACATTCAGCAGAGCCTGCAGCCCACTAGGGGTATGGGACATTAACAACACACCATCGGAATACAGGAGGGACGGCACTGGAAGATGGTCAATCTAGTGCATGTCTTTGTATGGCTCAACCAACACTCTCTTCAAGTTGTTGATTTATAGGGTGAAGAGGAATGGCGCAACACACACCCCTTTTGTTGTGATTTGCAAAGTTGAAGGCACTCGATAAATCAATAAAGCCCAAATACATGGGTCTTCGTTTGGCCACAATATATTTGCCAATACAAAGGCCAAGGTGGAAGCACTGCTCAACAGACCCAATACCCTTATGGAAGCCGTGCCCATGTTCAAAAGCACACTCTGATCCTCTGCCCCCTGCTCTAAACTGGCTAACAGAATCCTGGTGTGACATGTGTGGTCCCTATATATCTACCACCCTGGGGCGCTGACTTTAGTTTCTTTTCATGAAATTTACATACAAGAAAGACAGAGCCACATCAGAAGGCTGATGGACTAGTGTCTCTCTTTGGGTACAGGCAATACAGTCTTTCCTCCTCCTTGGAAGGTGAGACAGAGCGAACCAGGTCAGCAGTGTGTTATTTTAGCCGACTTGGAAAGACATCATCACTTTTGGTAGGAAAGAGAAAGAGGAATTGGTGTATGCAGGGTGCAAAGAAAGCACCTGCAGCTCGCTACCCCTCCCAGCCGATGTAATAGCCACTAAGAAGACCATTTTGATTGCCAAGAGATGTAGAGGCAAACTATCATGGGCTGAAGAGCAAGCACATAAAATGTTTCAAGCCAAATTAAGGTCCAATTACGGTGTAACGGAAAGGTTTTGGAGGAACATGGGCTGAAGTCCTTTCAGGAAACAAGACCTAACTGGTGACTAAAACAGAGAGGGCTGATCCAGCAACCATAGGAAAGTTGATATGGCTCAAAGGTGCCCTTTAATTTTGTCCATGGCAAACATGTGCTGGGATAATGATAGAACAAACAACAGTACCTCAGACATAGGTGCAGAGAAAGGATCAGCATGTTCATGAGTGCCTAAGGTCACAAACGTATCCCAACAGCAGGCATATATGGTCTTTGTTGATGGGCGCCTGGCTGTCAATGTGACTTTGCAGACTTTCGAATGGAGGTCAAAAACTGTCAGCTACCCCCGCTCATTTTCCATGCATGAAGGCGGAGCATGCAGAGCATGTACAGGTTTCGGTGCAGGACTCTGCCTTGTTGCTGTCACAGAAGGTCTTCTCAGAGACAGCTTCATGTGTGGACTGATGCTCATTCTCAGGAGTTTGGGATACAATATCCACCATGCCCAATCTGGAACCATAAGGTTGACCTGGGTCTGGTTGCTCTTCTTCTTCTTGATGACTCTGGGCAGAAGAGGTATAGGGGGGAAGGCATACAGGAGGACAGAGTTCCACTTAAGATTAAATTTGTCACAGAGTGAGAGCTTCTTTGGAAACTCCGACATGCTGACATTGTGTGTTTACTGCCATAGCAAATAGATCTAACGAACAAGTTACATACCTTCTGTAGCGTTTTTTCTGGTGGATACAGTACCTACCTGCAGATTGTTTACTTTCTGAATATTCCCATCTGCCACCATGGATGGAAACTTTTCAATAGTTCTCCCACACCAATATTGGGTGCTGGCTTCAGAACTGCTCCGCACATAGCCCTTATTATGTCTCTGGAGCCATAAAGCACACTTCCTGGCATAATAATGTCAGTTTCTATCCTCTTTCTTACTTGCCTTTGAGGCGAACCATCAGAAGTATGGATGAAGTTTTCATTGTAGACAATTTACATATGAACAGATGAATGAAAAGGATTTTTGGGTTATTTTCAGATAAGCAATGGGGAAGAGGGTGGGTCAGTGAGGAATCTTCAGGTAGATACTGTATCTTTCAGAAAAAGGGTTACTGTAGGCAAGTAACTTGTTCTGATGATTTCCTCACCCTTTGAATGGAATCACCAGTCAATCCCATACCCAGAGGTATGTGCACATCTGTCTACACCAAAAAACCCTGTAACACAGACCATGAGAAGTGTCCATCCTGCCACACTTTGGAATCCAAGTAAAAAGTTTTTGCAAAAGTCTGAAGGGAGGACCAGGTCACAGCATTATAGATATTTGCTCCAGCTACACCTTTTTCCAGGGAAGCAGTACATGATTTTGCTCTAGTACAATGCGTTAAAATACCTTACAGAGGATCCTTGTGGGCCATGGCATAGCAGATCTTGATGCAAAATATAATCCATCTGGAGATAGTCCACTTTTGGACTATCTTGCCTTTCATCTTTACAACTTACCCAATGAAGACTTGATCATCCAGCCTGAATTCACCTGTTCTTCCCACATAGAAGCTTATAGCTCTCTTGGGATCGAGACAGTGGAGTCTTTTCTCCTCTTTAGCAGGACGTGGAGGAGGGTAGAAAGTGGATAGCGTGATAGATTGTCTTAAGTTGAATGGATTGACCACTTTTGCTAGGAAAGCAGCTCTGGTTCTCAACACCAACTTGTCACGGAAGAAGCAGGTGAACAGAGGGTTCACACTTAAGGCCTGGAGTTTACTAACTTGTCTTGCCGAGATGATTGCTACTATGTATGAAATTGTCTTTAAAAAAGGAACCGTAAGGGACAACTGTGACGGGGTTCAAACGGTGAACACATAAGAAATGGGCGGAGTAAATTAAGATCGGACAGAGCCATAATGAATGGTGTGAGAGGGAATTTGTTCATAAGACCCTTAATAAATCTTACAAAAATTAAAGATTTGAAGAGAGAAGATTGGTCGGGCAAGCAAATATAAGCAAAAACAGTGGATAAATAGCCTTTAGCTATAGTAACTGCACAGCTCCGCCGGGCTAATGAAAAAGTAAAATGAAGAATATCAGACAAATGAGTTCTAAGAGGATCTAAGGAGCTGCCATCACACCATTTGATAAATTTGACCCGTCTGCGAGCATTAATGGATTTGGTGAAGTGCCTTCTAGATGATAAAATAACGTCCACCACTTCTGGGGGAGTGAATATGAACTCAGGCTGATAGAGGTTCTGGAGGTGGGGTTGTAGAACCTGCTCCTACATCTGTGAGAGGAGGTCTGTCCTGTAAGGTAGATTGAACAGAGGGCACAGAGAGAGGTCAATGGGATCTGAATGCCATATCCTTCATGGTCAGTCCATTGCAATCCAGATTACTTTTGTTCAGTCAAGGCAAATTTTTTCTCAGCAGCCAAGTAATTAAATATATGGGACAAAATGCATAAAGAAGCTGATCGCTCCGGCTCAATTGAAACAAGTGCCTCAATGCTACCTGCACTGGTTACTGGAGTGTGCGGAATGCTGGGAATTGTATATTCTCATGGGTGGCAAAGAGCTCTATCTGAAGTGTCCCCATAGATGGAACATGTTTAGTATTACTTCTGAATGGAAACGCCACTCGTGATCAGCTAGGTGATGCTGTCTGAGAATGTCCACACATACGTTGAGCTTTCTGGCAAGATCAATTGCTACTACACACATCTGGTGGTCCTGAGCCCAGGACCAGAACTGTAGAGCTATTCTGAAGCAAAAGGGCAACCTCACATCCCCTTGCTTGTTGATCTACCACATTGCAGTTGTGTTGCCCATCAAGACCTAGTCAGACTGATTGTGAAGTGATGGGAAAAAATCCTTGAGAGTCAGACATATTGCCTGCAATTCCAACGGATTGATTTGTAAATTATGTTCTTCTGGAGCCCACAGGCCTCTGCTCTCCAATTTCTCCAGATGAGCTCCTCACCCTAAAATGGAAGCATCCATAGTTATAATTACAATATTTTCACTGGTTGGGGAGGTTGAAATGGCTTTCCTTGAGAAAGGTTGTTGTTTACCGTACACCACTGTCAGTCCGCTGCCATTTCCCTGGAAATCTTGATGGATGCTTGGAGATCTCCATTTGTGTTGGCACCACTTCCTTCAAGGGCATCACTGGAGGTCTATTATAAGCCATGGTTCATGGGTGACTAGCTGAATGCAGAAGGCTAGCAGACCAACCAGGCAGAGTACCTTCAGGACTGGAATGGTTGCTCCATTCTGAAACATCAGAATCGTAGCCTGAATATCTTCACCACTCTGAGGAAGAGAGAAGGCTCGGCTCGATGTGCTGCCCAGTATTGCTCATATGAATAGGATGCACTGTGAGGACCCCAGTTGTGATTTCAGCTTGTTGATTGAAAAGCACAGGTAAAACAGCAACTGGGTTGTTACCTGCAAAGTGTGAGACTATAGGGGTCATTACGACTTCAGTCTCCAGCCCGGCGGCCATCACTAGGCCGCCCAGGGCATTATGACCCCGCCCACCGCCATGGTTTCAGTGGTTTCCGTACTGCCACTGAAACCATGGTGGTAGGCACTATCAGTGCCAGGGAATTCCTTCCCTGGCACTGATAGGGGTCTCCCCAGCCCCCCTCCCCAGAATCCTTCCCCACCCTCCCCCTACCTCTCCCGACCCCCCTGCACATTTACACACATACACGCACATACAGACACACCCATACACACATGTGTACACACATTCACCCACGCATTTTTCCATTCATACACACTCACAGCAACACTCACGAACATACATCCAGGCACACACGCAATCTCACGACACAACATGCACGTACACTCACACCCACTCATGCACACACACATTACACACGTATGCAGGCATTCACACACAGTCACACACACCCCCACTCACACACACAACACCCCCAATTCCCCACCCCTCTCTCCTGTCAGAGATCCCGACTTACCTGCTTGCAGGAGGTCCTCCGGCAAAACACCGCCAGGCCGTATCATGAACATGATACTGTAGGCGGTGTTCTGCTGACGTGGCACTGCTGCTGGCAGCAGCGCCACCTTACGGCCGACCGCTGCCATGACCGTAGAAAGAATACCGCCAGACTTATGGCGGTATTCCGTCCATGGTCATAATGCCATGAACGGTCGGTAGCCACGGCGAAAGTATGTTGGCGGCCGCACCGTGGCGGTAGGAAACATTTGCCGCCAAGTTCCTATGTTTGGACAGCTGACCTTGATGAGCCAATCGTACAGATAAGAGAATACTACAACTACGATCCTCTGACATGTACTGCTACCACCGCCATCACCTTTGTGAAGACATGAGTGGCGGAAATTAGGCCATACAGAAGGACCCCTACTGTGAAGTGACAATATTTACTGTGTGGCTACAGGGTGTGGAAGTAGGTATCCTGCCGGTTGATAGATATCATCCAGTTTTTAGTTTCTATCACAACCTGAGTCAGGGGACAGAATTTAGAACTTTTCCTGCTTGAGGAACCAGTTTAGAATCCTGAGGTCTAAGATCAGACGTAAACCTCTGTCCTCTCTGGAAATCGGGAACTAGAGAGAATAGCATCCCTGACCATTAGAGGAGATGTAGATGTTCCAGAGGCACTGGATGTGACTGAGGGTGGGGGCAGGGGAAATTGTCAGAGGGTTGTGGAAATTGAGGCACCCGTTCTCCCACTTGTTGCGTGTACTCCAAGAAGGGGTAACTAGGGCTGCTTTTCTCTGTTAGCTGAGGAAGACAAGAAGGGCAAAGAGGAAGGAGAAAGTGACAGGGCTCGCTGTCTTCCTCTAGCACACCCTATGTAACTTGTGTGAAGGATATCTGATGTATGATATAAATGGTCAAGGTTCAATGCTCCCTTCGAAAAATTAATGCCCTAAAGTATAAGATTAAACTGTGGGTGATCAAGTGGGGGTTTAGACCAGTTTTCCCCAGGGTACGTAAACGTCTAGAAATACAAGAGTTGAAAATCCACTTAGGTCATTTTCTAAAGAAATCTTTTGTTGAGAATGTTAGTCACAGATAGGCAATAATCCATCAGATTTTGGTATTGTGTTCAAGTCTGTTTATTGATTCAAAGATCATAATTGTACTGAAGATAACATAAGTGAACAGCCGACACGTGTTTCGCCCCATGTGGTGCATTCACCTAGGGCTTTTTCAAGGCTGTAAATAGTAAGTAAGAGTAAATCAGAAAATGATTCTTCAAGTACGAGAAAAAGTGTCAGTGAAGACCATGCAAAAGTGCATCCTGTCGTGCAAGGCCAAAATATTTAAGAAAAAGTGAGAGCAAAAGAACCCTGATAATGGTGCGGATTAGTGAAAAAGGTAATAGTATATATATATATATATATATATATATAGTTGAGATCTAGTAGAAGGTGTGTAGATATAGCCATCTGTTAAAAAAAGAAGTATATTTTGGAATGAATACCTAGATGAAATATCTCTCACTCATCAATATTTCATCCTGGTATTCATTACAAAATGATTTACTCTTACATTCTCATCAAAAGATTTCTTTAAAAAATGACCTAAGTGGGTTTTCAGCTATTGTATTTCTAGAAGTTTACGATATCTGATGTTTGTTGTTGTGTTTGGTGATGCGTCAAATATTGTTGACATTCTCAAGATGACAACCCCCTTCTGAAGCCTTGAAAGTCTTTTAAATTGATGGTAGTTTTTCATCTGTGATTGAATGCCAAATAATCATGCTATGACTCTACTCTGTTTGAATCATTCGAAAGCAGAATCGGATTTTGCAGAAAAATGTTTAAAGGCATCAAATGGTAATTCCATGAGTGTATTCTGCACATCTTGGGAAAAACCTAAGTTTCACAGCCACACATGGTGGCTAACTGATATTGGTGTGGCCTTAGTCCGAACAACAGAGTCAGCAGTTTCAAACCCTGATTGTCTAACTTGTCAAGACACAGTTTCGCCATCATTAATTAGCACAGAGAAGTTAGTTTAGTTGTTCTGGAGACATTTTGTGGAGGATATTTTGTGCTGAATCTAGCAGTATATAAATATATCTGTATAGGAGGAAAGTTGCGTTCACAAATTTAAGTGCCATGCTACCTGACGAGAAAATCTTTTTGGCACACTGTTCTGTTTTTTTACACTGTCTGTTGGAGGAAGTAGACGAAAAGGAAGCAGGAGCAGGTTTTGATGAGCAAGAAACTTCCAAACTCTCTGGAGATGGATGTGAAGATAGAAAGACTGGGTTCTCCAGGAGCGAGTTTGTAAAATCTTGTTATCAATCTGGAGACACTATGAAGTTTATCACGTATTGGTAGGATGGGTCCTATCAAAGCCTCATTAAAGGGTACCAAAGGTTCTCAGATTTGTGACATAGAATGTAGAACCTCAGTTAATATGTTTGACCTCAATTCATTGGATGGGAGAGGTAAGTCTAACAATTCTGCTACCTTGTGCACCACTGAGTGATAGCATGTCATCTCTGGAGGTCGAAGACCTGTTGGAGACAGGAGGCCTCACTCTGGCAATGTGTACAGAATGTTCACTTTCTTTAAGGCCTCAAAGTTCGGGTCAAGTGAGAGATAGTTATCCTCATCACCTACATCCTCCTGACAAACATTATCTCAAAAGAAGAAACGTTCCATTGCTAATAATCTTTGTGCTTCTCTTCAAGATCGATGAAGTTGTAATGGACATTGTGAAGGAGCTATGGTCAGTCGGGAGACCGATGGTATAAACAGTAGCATCTATAGAGAAGGTCCTGGGAGTCAATTGATGTGCTGGTGGTTGCAGAGCCATTGGCTATGGTTCCAGCGCCGGTGGAGAGTTCCTCTCCAATAATGATGGAAAAATCAGCTGTGGCAGTGTTATTTAGGGGGGTGAAAACGTGGGTGTCAGAGTTGACCAGGGATGCTGGGCCAGCAGCATAAATGGCAAGAATAGTACTTGCTGGTATGGTGCTGAAACGCCTCCCAAGGTGTTGGCCAGTGGACCGATGGCACTTGTAGGTGCAGCAGATGGTGTCATGGCTCTATTAAAGATACTGAACATGACATTAAAAAATCATCTCAGATTTGTATCTGGAGTTGGAGAAAGCAGGTACGTGTTATCATCCTGGGGTCAAGGAAATGACGCAACAGAATTAATCAGATCAGTTGGAGATGGTGCTGGATGTGACGTTGCAGGCACTAAAGTTGTTAGTGCCGAGGACACCAGTCGAGGTGGATTCATCGTTGTCGGGTGACCTCTTCTTGATCTTTGTTCGAGTGTGTGTAGGAAAGTACCATCTTGCCTGGCATGTTACCCCCATTTTTCACTGTATATATGTTGTTTTAGTTGTATGTGTCACTGGGACCCTGCTAGACAGGGCGCAGTGCTCATAAGTGTGCCTGAATGTGTTACCTGTGTTATGACTAACTGTCTCACTGAGGCTCTGCTAATCAGAACCTCAGTGGTTATGCTCTCTCATTTCTTTCAAATTGTCACTAACAGGCTAGTGACCAATTTTACCAATTTACATTGGCTTACTGGAACACCCTTATAATTCCCTAGTATATGGTACTGAGGTACCCAGGGTATTGGGGTTCCAGGAGATCCCTATGGGCTGCAGCATTTCTTTTGCCACCCATAGGGAGCTCTGACAATTCTTACACAGGCCTGCCACTGCAGCCTGAGTGAAATAACGTCCACGTTATTTCACAGCCATTTTACACTGCACTTAAGTAACTTATAAGTCACCTATATGTCTAACCTTTACCTGGTAAAGGTTGGGTGCTAAGTTACTTAGTGTGTGGGCACCCTGGCACTAGCCAAGGTGCCCCCACATTGTTCAGGGCCAATTCCCCGGACTTTGTGAGTGCGGGGACACCATTACACGCGTGCACTACATATAGGTCACTACCTATATGTAGCTTCACAATGGTAACTCCGAATATGGCCATGTAACATGTCTATGATCATGGAATTGCCCCCTCTATACCATCCTGGCATAGTTGACACAATCCCATGATCCCAGTGTGCTCTGGCGCGAAACTGGACAAAGGGAAGGGGAGTGACCACTCCCCTGACCTGTACCTCCCCTGGGAGGTGCCCAGAGCTCCTCCAGTGTGCTCCAGACCTCTGCCATCTTGGAAACAGAGGTGCTGCTAGCACACTGGACTGCTCTGAGTGGCCAGTACCATCAGGTGACGTCAGAGACTCCTTCTGATAGGCTCCTTCAGGTGTTGCTAGCCTATCCTCTCTCCTAGGTAGCCAAACCCTCTTTTCTGGCTATTTAGGGTCTCTGTCTCTTGGGATTCCTTAGATAACGAATGCAAGAGCTCATCCGAGTTCCTCTGCATCTCTCTCTTCACCTTCTGCCAAGGAATCGACTGCTGACCGTGCTGGAAGCCTGCAAAACTGCAACATAGTAGCGAAGACGACTACTGCAACTCTGTAACGCTGATCCTGCCGCCTTCTCGACTGTTTTCCTGGTGGTGCATGCTGTGGGGGTAGTCTGCCTCCTCTCTGCACTAGAAGCTCCGAAGAAATCTCCCGTGGATCGACGGAATCGTCCCCCTGCAACCGCAGGCACCAAAGAACTGCATCACTGGTACCTTGGGTCTCCTCTCAGCACGACGAGCGAGGTCCCTTCAATCCAGCAACTCTGTCCAAGTGACTCACACAGTCCAGTGACTCTTCAGTCCAAGTTTGGTGGAGGTAAGTCCTTGCCTCCCCACGCCAGACTGCATTGCTGGGAACCACGACTTTTGCAGCTACTCCGGCCTCCGTGCACTTCCGGTGGAAATGCTTTGTGCACAGTCCAGCCTGGGTCCACAGCACTCTAACCTGCATTGCACGACCTCCTAAGTTGTTCTCCGGCGACGTGGGACTCCTTTGTGTGACTTCGGGTGAGCACCGTTTCACGCATCCTCGGAGTGCCTGTTTCGGGCACTTCTGCGGGTGCTGCCTGCTGCTGAGAAGGCTTCTTGTCTTGCTCGACGCCCCCTCTGTCCCCTGACGCAATTGGCGACATCCTGGTCCCTCCTGGGCCACAGCAGCATCCAAAAACACTAAACGCACGATTTGCAGCTAGCAAGGCTTGTTGGCGGTCTTTCGGCGGGAAAACACTTCTACACGACTCTCCATGGCGTGAGGGATCCATCCTCCAAAGGGGAAGTCTCTAGCCCTTGTCGTTCTTGCAGAAACCTACACCTCTACTGTCCAGTAGCAGCATCTTTGCACCCACAGCTGGCATTTCCTGTGCATCTGCCCATCTCCGACTTGCTTTTGACTTTTGGACTTGTCCCCTTGTTCCACAGGTACCCTCAACTGGAAATCCATTGTTGTTGTATTGTTGGTTTGTATCTTTCCTGCAGAACTCCCCTATCACAACTTCTATGTCCTTTGGGGAACTTTAGTGCACTTTGCACTCACTTTTCAGGGTCTTGGGGTGGGCTATTTTTCTAACCCTTACTATTTTCTAATAGTCCCAGCGACCCTCTACAAGGTCACATAGGTTTGGGGTCCATTCGTGGTTCGCATTCCACTTTTGGAGTAAATGGTTTGTGTTGCCCCTATCCCTATGTGTCTCCATTGCATCCTATTGTAACTATACATTGTTTGCACTGTTTTCTAATACTATTACTGCATATTTTGGTATTGTGTACATATATCTTGTGTATATTTGCTATCCTCATACTGAGGGTACTCACTGAGATACTTTTGGCATATTGTCATAAAAATAAAGTACCTTTATTTTTAGTATATCTGTGTATTGTGTTTTCTTATGATATTGTGCATATGACACTAGTGGTACTGTAGGAGCTTCACTCGTCTCCTAGTTCAGCCTAAGCTGCTCTGCTAAGCTACCATTATCTATCAGCCTATGCTGCTAGACACCCTATACACTTATAAGGTATAACTGGGCCTGGTGCAAGGTGCAAGTACCCCTAGGTACTCACTACAAGCCAGTCCAGCCTCCTACAGTGTGGTTGAGGGGTCACCAACATCGGAGAATTGAGACCTATTGCAGGATTCATGGCTGTACATTTGTTATGTTTTTTCTTTGAAGATCTAGAAGAATGAGGCAATGGCAATCTTGATTTGTCTGGATTTTCATTGACCTCTTTTATCATCCCTTGCGCTGGCAATGAATAGCTTGTCTTTTCTTTCCTTCAAGGCCTTTGGCGTCATCTGCTGGCTCTCTCTAGAGGCGTTGATGTCATCGTCCAATCCCAGGGACCAAAGATAGATTTTATGAGGGTCAGTGATAGACATCTGACCCTCACAATTGTGTAATGGCTTCAAGCTGAACTTCTTTTGCAGGGACATGGCTCTGGAAAAAATGCACAAAAAAGCTTTGATATTTAAAAAAAACATTGAAAAATCAACAGATTTCCTGAGGACAACTCATCTCATTAAGCCAACGGGGTGCTTTGTGGATACAGTGACATCATGCAGAGCTGTGTGCAGAGTCATTATGAACCCAGTGGCCCCTATGAGCATGGGAGAGCTATTGAAAAGTATCCGGCCTAAGCTGGTGCACAGGAATATTCAAAAGGTGAGGAATCTACAAGTAGATGTTTCTATCAGAAAAGGTTCTTCCCGGTTGTGGAAGAGACCTTGCTCTATCTGTGAATGGAAACGACATTCATGATCGGTGACACATCAAGGGTTGAGTTTGCCTGCCCTGGCATTCAGAGAGCCCGCCAGCTGTTTTAGAAAAATGTTCTGACATTCCAGCCATGTTAAAAGAATCAGAGCTTCTCGACACAGGGTCCACGACCCTGCTCCCTCTGCTTGTTGCAATACCACATGGTGGTGGTGTTGTCTGTCAACACCTAAGCCGGCCTTCCCTTGATGGAAGGAAGAAAGGCTTTCAATGCCAGGTTAATTGCTTTCATCTGGAACAGGTTTATGTGGAGCTTAGACTCTGAGAAAGACTGGAGTTCGCTGATCTCCACCTCTCCAAGATGGCCACCCCATCCCAGGAGTGATTCATCTGTCACTGCTGTGAGCTCTAGGTCGGTACGGGAGAGGGGTCTGCCACTGACCCTATCACAGTTTGTCAGTTACCACTGAATATCTTTTGCAGATCCCTCCTATATCTGGCCGAGTTCAGAGAGATTTCCCTGATGCAGCACCCACTGGGACTTCAGGTTCTACTGCAGAGCCCACATATGCCAGATTGTAAGTGTTACCAGCAGGATGAGGGAGGCTGTGAGGTCCAGCAGCCTCAGAGTCAGCCTCACCAAAATCCTGGATAGAAATTGAAACATCGGAATCATAGCCTGAACATCCTGGATTCACCTCTCCGGAAGATAGGTCTGAAACTGCACTGTGGCCAAAATGGCCCCAATGAAAGCGAGCATCTGAGAGTGAGGCAGACAGGTCTGACTTGCAGCATGTTGATATTGAATCCCAGCGAATGCAGGTGGCCCGTCGTAGTATGGAGGCGGATCATTACTGCCTGGGGCAAACCCGCCTTCAATAACCAGTCGCCAAGGTAAAGGAATACTGGAACCCCTGTCTTCCCCAGATGGGCTACAACCACTGCCATCAACTTTCTGAACACCAAAGGGGAGCTGCTTGCGACCCACTGTAAACCACAGGTAGCGTCTGTGGGCCAGCAGGATGGGTATGTAAAAAAAGGTGTCCTGCAAGACAAGTGCTACCGGCCAAGCTCAAGGATCAAGGGCCAACAGGACCAGAGCCAACATGAACATTTAGAATGTTTTCTTTCTCAGGAAGTATAGAGCGCAGGTTTAGTTTAGTGTGCAGTCCGTTTTTGGCATCAGAATGTAGCAGGAATAGCAACTACAAACATTTTATGATTTGGGATCCTTTTAATGGCTCCTTTGACCTAAAGTAAAGAGCCAGCGCTTTTTGATGCAGCAGGGAGAGGTGACCCTAGGTCAGCAGGTCTGAAGACAGTGGAATAGGCAGTAGGGTTTCCGTGAATGGGAGAGTGTAACCCAGATGAACAATTTGGAGTACCCATTTGTCTGGAGTTATGGGTTGCCATCAGGACAGGTGGACTTTATCCTGCTGCCGACTGGTTGGCCGTGATGGTGAGCGGGCATATTGAAGGGGTTTGGAGGCTGTGGCTGCTGGGGAGTAGAAAAATAGGCAGATCTGCGTCCGGGGCTACAAAAGACCGGTGAAGCCTGTTAGCCATGGTGGCTGGGGGAAATGGACGAGGTTGGTGGCCCTTACCATACCCATGTAAGGGGTGAAAGGCAGAGTGTGGTTGGTGCAAGACCATGGGGAATCTCAGCCATAGTGGAAGTCATGCTTATTGCAAAACAGGCAAGTGCCATCGAAGGGCAAGTCCATAAGGGATGCCTGCCCATCCCTCAAAAAGCTGGTACACCTCAACCAGGCCTGGTAATAGAGTGCCACTGACAAAACAATTGATCTGCATAGTGATTCGGTGGTATCCAGCCTGCAGCACATGTTTAACTTTGCTGCATCCCTGCCATCAGCAATAGCATGGGACAGTGGGACAGAATTTCTCTTTCCTCCTGTATGATCATGGGCAACACTTGCACAACCAAATCCCAAACTGTGTGGGAATACTGGCCCAAGAGTAGGGGTGGGCGGTGCACTCAGCTCTGCTCTGGGAGTTTGCCGTGTTTTTCCTAATCCGCGCTCCGCGTAGAGTGCGGAATTCCAGAAAACTCCACGAAGGAGAGCTTTTTCCTTGCCAGCGCTTGCAAATGTTGAGTTGGTGAGCACGAGCAAGGAAAATCTCACTCAAGACCACCTACCAGCGAGATTTATGAATGCAGCAGGTCGCAGATGGTTGCGACAGTTAACGTTGAGAAACCTTCTGTTCGCATTGAGGAAGCTGCCGCTTGAGAAGAAAATCTACACGAGTGTCAGAAAAGCAGCACCCTCTTGCACTGCACAGGAGCTGCACAGAGAGCCGTTCATGTTGAGTTTTCAGTGTGGGACAAACAGCTGGCCCTAAAAATCAGCTTGAACGGTGCAACTTCACGCACTCTGCTGCTTACAGAACTTTGCATATTGCGGTGGAGTTTTTTGGGCACTTCGCAGAACTCTGCATAGCGGAACTCTGTGAACTTCGCCCAGGCCTACCCAAGAGGCAAGTTGTGTTCAATGACTACAGTGCAAGGCTAGTGAAGGAGAAAATTCTATTACTGAGGATATCCAGCCTCTTGGATTGCCTATCAGGTGGTGTGGTAGGGAACATGCCAAGGTTGACTTTGGACATGGGGGCCTGGACAACCTGACTCTCTGGGGTGTGGTGCTGGATGAGGAAAGCTGGGTCTCAGAGTAGGACAGTGGTGGTAGGCAATCGTCCTGTGCACAGGAGCCCCTGTGGAGGGCTTGGCCCATGCTCTGAGCAGGGCATCAGTGAGGGAGAAGACGTTCTGTGAGGGCATCAACTCATTTGAAGTACCTACGGGAAGGAGTTCATCTTGACTATCACTGAGGGCCACACAAGGTCAAGGGCCTTAGCCACCCTCCTCACCATCATGATAAATTAAGCCTCTTCCTCCTTAGTCACAATAGGAGGAGAGACCAGGACAGTGTCTAGAAAGGTATCTGGACCACTGGCATCTTCCAGTTCCTCACACCAGTCATCCTCAGGCAGTGGGTCGGGATCACCATTTAGGATCTTCATATTCACCCAAATCATATTCTCCACTGGACATATCAATAAAAGTAGGCACTGTCTGTTATCTGAAAGGTCATGTTCTGTCGGCACCAGCATTGATGTCAGACAAGGCTGATTCAACTCCATATCAGACTAGGGTGTAACAATGGGGTTGGTCCCACTGAGGGGTGTCAATGGCATCATTAATGATTCCACCGGAATGGGATCAGGGGAATGCTGCAAACTCACAAACTGAGCCAATCTGGATCCAGGAATGGATCGAAAGGGCCTGACTGGAGTTGAGGGTGGATCTGCTGGCGGAAATCAAGTGGGAGCAACTGCTGAACTCATGAGGCCTGAAGAGCTCCAGAGGGGTCAAAATGCCCAAAAATGAGGTGCATGGCCTCATTAAATTCTTTCAATTGAGTAGGGGTTCCTCTAGCTCCTGGGAGACAGTCTGGGAGACACAGAGCGTACCAGGAGTCAGGCTCAGCAGCTGACATGGGGGAGCGGGGCCTAGATTTGTGACGTTTTCATGCCTCATATGAAGCCTTGACCTGTGCAGTGAATCTGAGGAGTGCTTTGACTTCTTGGTCTTTTTGTAGGACTTACCTGATGATAATTAGGAGGGGGAAGAACTCTGAGAGTGGCCCTGGTACCTTCAGTTTCACCGGGACCTGGAGCAGTGAGGAGTCATCTGGTGTCAGGTGACCAGGAGCTTCAGGGCGAGCTCCCGGACTGCCTAAGGATTCATGACTCGACAGTCAGGCAGAGCTTGAAGTCATGGCACCAGGCACCAGAGGCAAACCAGGTAGGGGTATGTCACAGACATCTGCCTGTGACAGGATAAAGAGGGTTTAAAATCCCACTCGTTTAGGGGGCATACCTACAGCACACTGGAAGCTAAGCACAAAAGAATTTCAACAAAACATCAAAAAATAGTGCAAAAAGACTGAGGCAGGTCTCTCCAAATCTGTGCTGATGGTGTGAAAAGAAAAGAACCTGATGTCAGTGCGCTGGAGTTGAGGCTATATAGGCACTGCACATGTCATTTCCGGTGCTGATGACTTCAACTTCCAGCATGCAGAGGTACTGCTTAAGATTTTCCGGAATCCTACTCTGATACCTAGGGGATATTCTAAGGTAAGGAATCTGTAGCTAGAGTGTCTCTATCAGATAGTCTTGTTATGAACCCTCATTAAATCCCTTCGGGCTTTAGTGCAATTAGTATCAAACCAGACACTCAAGTGGTGGATATTGCCACCCGTAGAAACCATAAATGCACCCTTATTTCAATTGGAGATTATTAGAAATACACTCAACCTCTTCATCACTAGCATATTCAGATAGGCAAACTTTAAAATGTGTGAAATTGGCCCTCACCAATTTGGGTAAAAGCTCCTCTGGGTTAACCCTGTTCCATCTTAGACTACGACCATCCAGTCTGGGCAAATCTACATCCGTCACCGGATCTGTACAATGGACACTCTCAATGGGAGGAAGAATTTTAAGGTCTATACTAAGGGGCCAATGACTGAAACAGTTATCATGAGTTTTGAAATTTGAAAGAAAAGGACACAAATTATGCGCAGCTAAAATAAAACAAAGCGTACTCCCATGACCTCTACCAATGCAAGCATCACTAAAAAGTGCTTAAGAGACAATGAATTCATTAGCAAAGGAGAAATTGTTCTTAAAAAATAAATTATTTATTGCTTCTCCATAACCATCACGAAGGAAGTGTGCCTGACCTTCATCACCTGAGTTCAGATAGTTAGGTAGTTCCCTTGCGGCTTGCGCACATAAGTGTGCATTTGAATCACCCGCCCACCCTGGAAAATGAGGATCTCTTGGCTAATGTTTGAAGATGCGAGAAAAGCTGTATATTATATGGTGTGGTTGTGTGACCTCAACATGTAATAAACTCACTACCTCTACTGGGTCCCAGTCAGAGTTGTTTCAAAAACTTCAGCTTGACCCTGGAACAGGTGTAAAACATTATGAAGTGCCAAAACAGTAGAATAAGAAAGAAACAAGACTCAGTGAAAATATGACACCAGTTTATAAAAATAGACTTTATTTTTATCACTAAATTGACACCTCAACCACAAAATCCATCAAAGTGCTTCCGAGATATTAATTTTCAAAGGAACAATAAATCAATGCTTTTTCACTTTGCACAATAAATCATTGTAAGGGAGGGTGCTAGTGGCAAACTTTATGAACACTTAAAAAATTGAAAACTACTCCAGTCCACTTTGGGTAACCAACTCTGCAAGGGAGCCTGTCACAGGGGCCAAAGAGGTTTAGTTGGACACTAACCTTGCAGCCAAAGCAGCCTCTAGTCCAGTTCAAGCCTCTATGGTTTAACCAACATAAACTTTAAGGGAGTGGTGGTAAGACAAGGGATACAGGATGTTGAAGATGCTGAAGGATGCCAAGGATGCTGATCTGGTGGTGGGGTCTTCCGGGGGCTACTCCTCCTACCAAGAACACAGTGCCCCTCAAAGTGCTGTTGAAGTCCAGCCAGAAACAAGTAGCTAGTGGTTTACTGGTCTCCATTTACAGTGAAAACAGAGGTTCCCTTCAACTGGTGATATCTTTCTTATTCGGTGACCAAACTGCATTTTAAAGAAGCTTTGTCTCACAGGCTGCACTTCGGCAGTCAGCAGCGGTCAGGTGCTCTTGGCTATCAACTCACCCAGGCAGGTTTCTTCAGCATTTGCGGCCCTGTAGCTGTAACAGGAGGTCAACCAACTGACTATTGGAGGCACGTCTTCTGTCTGAGGCTCAGGAATGACTTTTCCTCTAGCAGGGCACCACAGGCATCGTCCTGTCTTTGCCAGCCCAAGGAGCAGCAGGTGCAGTCCAGTCTTTGTGCAGCCTCTCTTAACTGGGTTTATGAAAAAGTAGGCCAGTCTTTCAGTTCCCTCTCAATACAGATGTGATTTGAGTTTTGAATGCCATAGGTGTCATTTTTATGCCCACTGTGTGCCCTTGGTGCTGCAGTGACCACTAGCCAATGGGCTACCAGGTCCACTTCTGCCTAGTGACAACTTTCTGTGAAGTGTTGCATCTAGCTAGTCCAAAATGCAACATTCTGCCCCCACCCAACATAGCAGAACCCTTCTCCTGGCATGTACTGCGTCCTAGCTCATCCTAGAGGCTACTCATCCATGGAAAAGCCGGTTTGGAAGCGGCTTCCCCTTCTCTGTCCCCGATACCAAATTGTCTGCAAGATCAAAAGAACAGCCCATCTTGTGAGTCCACCATTTGCCATTCAAAGGTGGCTTCCATTTGAAGCTTGCCTTTTGGGCTATCACCCATTTTGACCTTCCTGCTTGTGAGAAGTCGTACCACATCCAACAGCAGGTCCTTTGTGTTCCTTCCTGAGAGTTGTTTCCACTTCCGCCTAGGAAACCAGAAGGCTGTTTTGGGGAAAGCAACCGTAAATGTCCACTGGAAAGGTTGGGCAACAAAGTGTCAACTTCGAAAGTTGCCTTTTGTGCAAACAATTGTTTTGATTCCTTGAAGTACCACTTACAGTACTCCCATTCAGAAGTTAGCACTGCTGAGCTGTCAGTATGTAACCCTGTATTCCCCGATGAAGCTACTAGCCTTGCTACAGTAAAAATATCAACGTGGGGATTTTACTCACAGGATTTATAAAAAAATCAAACCCTACTTTTTAATTCACAGCACCCTGCCTCAGGGCTTCTTAGGCCTACCTTAGGGGTGACTTACTGTTCTAAATGGTAAAGTTGAGTTAGAAGTCAAAAGACTGCTCTGCCAGTCAGCAATGGTGGGCCAGAATTCATACTATGGTTTGTCACACTTGTGGTTGACAATAAGTGATGCAGTCCAAAGGAGACTCTTTAAACTAAAAGACCCTGAGTGCTCCTGGTACCATATACTTGGGCCTTGTAAGTAAGTTAAATTTTGCCAATTGTGGGTGGATTAATTAGAACACTAGCATTGAGCTTGTTCTGCAGAGCTCTGTGCATTTCCAGAGTTGAAAAACCAACAGCATCAGTCCAAAAACCTAGGGTGCAAAAGAAGGCATTTCCTTATAATAGATTCAAAGATCTCTCTCCATATTGATTACACACTACATGAACATTATCACAATTACTACCACCAATACAGAAATTTAGGCCTGATTTAGAGTTTGACAGATGGGATACTCCATCACAAATGTCACAGATAACCTCTTTGCCATATAGAAGTGCCATATAATATAATGCACTTGTATTTAGGCAGGCAGGATAGCCACCACGTTTGTGCAGGGAGTCCTATCCACCAAACTCTAAATCAAGCCCTTTATTATTAACAAAGTGAACCCCTTGCTAAATGGGAAACAATGAGCTGATAGTGTGGGGAGCCCCAGACAATCTTCAACACTCATCCCAGCAGAAGCACTGAAGTGTAAGTTTAGTTCCCCTTTGGCTCTTGCATTCACAGATGTAACACTAATGTATGCAAACTACTGTACCCACTGATGTGAAAGCTTTCAATGGCACGTGGTTCTTGTCGACATAACGTGTGAAAATTATCAATAAATGATAGCCAATCAGTATTCTGCAGTTTGCTCTTTAAGCCTGTGACTCCAAAATAAGAGAGCCATATTACATATCACAGTGTTTGGGCCTGAAATAAACAGGGTGCTTGCAGTTGCAGCATCATCCCCTCCAGTGAACGTCCCAGCCTGATATTCAGCTCATCCTTTGGAGGAGATGCCACCCAGCTCCTCTGGGCACCCTGAAGGCACAACTGCATCCCCATTATCTAAGGGACACAACTCTTCTCCCTGTGGGGTCGCATTTTAAGCCGGGCAATACTGGGTTGAGGACCCCATAAGGCAATCATTGACACAGCAAACCCCTAAAGAGAGGAAACGATGATGAGTAGAAACATTGAAACCCCCTGACCAGTGATTTGTAACACTAGAAACATGAGAGGGCAGAACACTCTTTACCAGAAGAAGGGGTTTGTAGAAAACACCTAGAGGGACGGCTTTGATGGGAGAGAAATAGGGCACATTAAGATTGAGTTCAAATAGTACCTGCTTCACTAAGGGCGGACACCTAAAGTTGAGTACAACACAGGATTCACTACATATTTTTGCCCCTCAGCCCACTCATCTGTCCCATGATAATATAAAAAAATGGATCACTGGTAAGTCCAACCCTTTTCCCAGCCAATATATGGCTTATTGCACAGCTCTCCCCGGCTCTCATTCTGGAATGGGGGCAATTGTGGGTGAACATCCATCACAACTTGTACATAAGGAGTTGCCTGCAGAGGCTAAGATTTCTGTTCACGTTACTGCAACATGGAGACTCTATTCTGAGGCCCATTTCAGGGTTCCAGCCTAAAGTGAGGACTTATAGTGCAGTTCAGGCAATTGAGTTTTATCATATGCGATCGGTGTCACATTAGGAATTGGGTAAGTAGTTCTAGGTTGTTTGGCAGCTATAATGGATTTGAGTTTGGTCACGCCCTCCAAACAGATAGCTGCAATCAATTTCACAGAATTATGTCTCTCGACCATGAGCATTATGGTATCTCTAACTAAATTCTCCAAATCCTTCAATACAGAGATAGCATTCAAAGTAATACTGTTTTTAAAAAAAATTGTAAATTGGTCACTTACCACAAAGAGCTCAATACACCTCGGCTGCTTCGCATTCTGAGTTAGGGTGATATTATCGACATAGACTTGTAAGCCAGTCACATAGCGATATGTATCAGTCATTCTTTCTTCTGGACCACTCATTTCCTTGCCTAATACCCACATGGCATTTGTAAGAAATTGGCAATAGAGTTTGGAGGGTCACCCAACTTGATACCAGAAACAGGGTTGAGCTTTACTTTCCCCATTGTAGTCTCACTTTTGAGGGAGATTACACCAAGCTGTATGTAAGTACTTTGACCAGGGGCCAAGAGATGTGCACAGCCCAGCCTGGTTTCTCTGCGCTCTCTAGGGTGGGATGCTGGTCTGTGTAGTCCTGCGTCCAGGCGGCTTCTGCAGAAGCAAAGAAGCATCCTGCACTGTGGGAGAGTCACTGCCTATTGAGAGCTGCTGAGTTCTGGCCTCTCCTCCTTCTTCAGGGTGGAAAGGTGGCCCATGTAGTCCTGTGCCTTACAGGGCACTTGCAGAAACGAAGATACATCCTGTAGTCAATGACTGAGTGACACAACACACAACAGAAGTCCATGCCAGAGACATCAGATAGATGTTATTCTCTACACTGGAGGACCTTCACTATGCAGTTGACCGAGCCTTGCTCTCTCCCACCCCAGAATATGCAGGAAAAGGTGTCTTAAGATCTATGCACAGCAATTGGGCCTGAAGATCAACATGAAGATATATGAAGTCATGCCACTCAACATCTCAACCCCTTCACCAATCAAGGTGGATAGATAGGACCTAGCCATGACTGAAGGGTTCACCTACTTAGGCAGTACTGTCAGACATAATGGAGCAGGTAGTGATATCAAGAGCAGACTGAACAAGGACAGGAAACGCCTTCAGGATACTGCAGAGGTCATCTCTGTACAGCACCAACAGAAAGTTGAGGCTTTACCGGAGGTGGGTTCTGCTCACACTATTGTATGGATCAGAATGTTGGAGGATGACGAAAGGGGAAATCACCAAACTGTCAGCCTTCCACACCAATTAACCTGAGAAGAATCTTGCACATTTTCTGGCCACAAACCATCTCCAACCAGAAACTGCTCACCAGAAGCGAGCAACAGAGCTTAGATACCATCATTATGAAAAGAAGATGGTATTGGATAGGACACACCATCAATAGAGAACAAGCTCCACCACAAGAACAGCTCTCTGCTGGATCTCAGAAGGCAAACTAAAGAGAGGCAGGCCAAAGAACACCGAAATGCGAACTGTGGAAAAAGAAAAGTCACTGTACAGAGCTTGTCCAATAAAGACAAAGTGGAGGTCCTTTGTTGCTGTCCTACTTGCCAGCTGGCATAATGAACAGTAAATAAGTAAGTATAAATGTATAAACTGTAAAAATAAGGTACAGCCAATTTAAACCATATTTTCCTAATGGTGCAGCACAAAGGAAATACTACAAGTAAAACCAGAGTTCTCTAGCCCTCAATGTTCTGTAGATTTTATACCAAAGGAACTTTAACACAAGGCAGGGGTTTCTGCTACTAAGGTAACTCTATGTTGGTCTACTTGATCACTTTAGTCAGGCATGCACGTGTGAAGGGATCACCCAATGGATTCCTTCCGGGCAGATGACTGTTCACTCACAGCGATACTCACAGGGGCCTATTCACAAACTGCAACATTCAGTACATTCAGTAGTACTTCAGTAGTACGACTCACATACCTCAAAATGGTACTCATTAACCTTTATACAGAGGTCTACAACTCCACCTCTCCTATCTTTTCTGTGCAGAGATCTTTGCCCCCTCTGCAGAGGTTCCTGCACACACATCCATGCATTTGAATAGTAACTCTGGGAGGGATAAATAGGATAAATAGGAGGGGAATGGATGTGTTAAGGGAGGCCACCCACAAAATGGTAAGTCCATTGCTTTTCACAAACTTCATTCCAAACACTACAAAGGACTCAAAACAGTATTAAATGTAGTCCAGTTCAGACCAGGAGTATGTCCAGCACTACATATGGCCATCCACTGGTACTGCATTACTCTCTCATAGATTATAATAAAGGTAGAGAGTTCCTCCCTCCTCTATCACTGTCATCATTAATCTACTCCCAGAAGCTGACCTTTACGTTGTTGTTTTGGGCCGTGTGCCCCCTTGCAAGTTGGCACCGTAGGAAGCCATGATCAACTGAAGAATAAGGTTACCCCCTGGATGGGTTTGCACTCGCCTTTCATGTGGGTGGATGGATCAACCTGGTAAGAAGGATAAATCGGATTGGAAAGGCTCAGAAAACACTATGGGGGGATTGTGTGATTGTAAAATTCAATAGGCCTCTTGCTGCTGGCAGTGTACTCACTTGTATTGGTCATTCAAAACGTTTAGTCCTTCAACCTCAATTTCAGCACTCCCCTTGTGATTTTTCTAGCGGACCTCTTCCCAAAGCCCCCTTGGAAGCAGAACCCAAGGCACCCAGCCTTGTAGCGGGTTAGCCAGCAAACAGTCCCCAGTCAAGTGGATATTTTCAACAGATATGTCCTGTTGGCTTCCCTCGATATATGAGATTGACTTGTTGGACTAGGTCGCACAGGGGGTTCTACAGAGGCACCACTCATGCAGTGTATCAAGAGCTCCCCAAAATCTAATCCTAAGGTGCTCGACCTCATCAGCTGGAACACTGCTTGTCTTGAGTCCAAGTTTGAGGACCCCATCTGGCTGTACTTAATTAGAGGCTTTGGGGTGATCTGTCGAAAAGAAACCTGGGCTACCTCAATTGCTGTCTTCTTGAGGGGTACAAGACGTTCTTCGATCCTGCCATGAATCTTGGGCTGGTCGACCAAAAGGGGGCCTGATCGTTTTTGTTTCTCTGGCTCTAAAGGGAGGGCAGGAGGTAACCACATCTAGAACCTCAATTTTTCAGGCTTTATGATTTTCCTTGGCCAGTTATCCCAAGCTGTTGCTATTGAAATTCTACAACACCAAGCCACTCCTGCTCGATGTCTGTAACATTCAAACGCTGGGCTCCTTCCTGAGAAAACTGAATGGGACTAAATGATCTATGGCCAATGTTATTTTGGTTGGGGATTTTAATGTTCACCTGTGTGGGGGCACTAGAGTGAAAGGATGATTATGCCTATGGCTGCATGTCTCTATCTGATTTGCATTTGGAACATTCTCACCAAGTCTCAATTTTAAATGCGATTATGAATGAATTCAATTTAGTGTTATCTCTTGATAATCTTATTTCCTCTAAAGCTAGTGACATTAACCACATGTTTACTGGGGGGGGGTGTTAATCAGTCATTGATTTTATCTTGGTTTCTGCACCACTTTTATTATTTGACACAGAGGCTGGGATACCATTGAGCCTCTTTAGTGATCACAACCCAGTGTGTGTATCATTATGCTGGTCTCTCTCTTTGCAGGTATTATCCTTGGACGTCAATGTGGTCACTAAGATGACAAGCCAGGGAAGAATACTTAGGTGGTCCCAGGTTGTTCCTAACAGCTTTTATAAGACCTTCTACTCCTGCTGTGAAAATGAATTTAGTACTGATAGATCTATTAACTCTAATTATCGTGATATCTTAGGGGCTTTTACAGTGATCTCCACCACTGTGTCCTCCCTTTTGGAGGTAACAGCATCCTGGAATAATTTTGAGACCCTCTAAATGGTTTGAAAAAAGTTGCTCCTTGGCATTAATGAATCTTAAGCACACTTTGAGCACTAAGCCAGGGGATTCTGCTCTTGTCATAAATAGTCACAAACATACCACATTGGAAATAGTGAGGTGGAAGAATGCCTAAGGGATACTGCCTGGGAAAACATATTAAAGGCAAGCACGTTGGAATGCTGCTCAAAATTTGTAGTGTAGTCAATACCCCCTACTAATTCCCAGAACCCGCAGCTTCACTGGGTCACATATCACTGAAGATAGCTGGGTGTCCCATTTTGAGGAGGATTATAACGTATAACCCCATACTGACTACTATGGGGAAACCTTGGCAAAGGGGATCTCTAAATTGTCTTTGTCCAACGATGAAGGTAAAAAGGGGATATTGGGGTTATCTAAGAACAAGGTTCCTGGACCTGACGGAATTCCCCCTAATTTATACATTCACAACATAGAGGTCTAGGGCCCCGGTCTTGACTACACTCATTAACGCGTCAGCCATTGAGGGTCTCCCACAGTTGTGGGCCCCCTGAATTATTGTCCCTCTATTCAAAAAGGGGATAGGGACAGCCCCCAATGTTAAAGGTCCATTCCACTGCTTGATTCAGTTGTGAAGGTGATGGGGGCATGTTATCCTGGACAAACTGGAGATATGGGCTGAGGAACACAATGTTTTATCTGACATGCAGTATGGTTTTCGATCAGGCCAATCTACAGTGGACCAGTTTTCAATTCTATGTATGGTTCTTAGACCATATACAATTGCCCGACCTAGTTCTATTTACCTAGCATACGTGGATCTTACGTTGGCGTTTGACTGGGTAAACAGAGACAAACTATGGCACATTATGTTATCCACAGAGGTGGAGTGGGAAATTTTCCTTTTTCTAAGAGATTTACATAGGAACACTGTGGCATCTGTGCGGTATTCCAACGTTTTAAAACGTACACTCTGTTTTAGTATCTGTAGGGGAATTCGACAAGGCTGTATTTTGGTCCCTTTTGTTATTTCATCTAAATGTGAAACAACTAGAGCAGGCCATGATTGTCATTAATGCAGGCTGTCCACAGGTGAGGGTCTCACCGTTTACTGGTGCTCTTGTATGAATACAACACTTTCATAATGGCCAAGATGAAAAAGGGTATGCAGTTCCTGTTGAATATCTTTGCTATCTTTATGGACGACTTGGACCTTTTGGTCAATGTTAAAAAAATCTTCTGTAATGGTGGTTGGCCCTCGCTTCACTAAAACTAAATAATTTTATCTAGGCACTTGTGCTTTACCAAAGGTCAGCGTCTTTTCATATCTGGCCATGCTGTTTGACTCCTCCCTGAGCAGGTGTTCTTTGGTGAGCAGGCAAAAAGAGGAATTTGTACGGGCTAATGCAACGGTTTTCAATTTTGCCTCACGATTAGGAAAAAGACCCATCAGAGCCCTTTTAAAGGTTTATAAAGCCAATTGTGCTTCCAAGGCAGTTTATGGGAGTGAGGTGTGGGGATATGCCAAGCAGACCGTGTTGCAGACAGTGGAAAACACTTTTCTGTGATGCCTCCTATATGTTCCTACCTTTTCAGGACACTAAGAACTAGGAATTGGCTACATAACAGACATTACGGCATTTCGCCCTCTTTCCCTCTGGATAGACATCTGGTCCCAGTCCGAGACAAAACTGAACAAAGATATTTTAAAGGACCGTCTATCCCTTGACTGCGCACACTACATTCCTTGGCTCGGGGACATCAAAGAAACCTTGCAGAATCTAGGTAGGGCTGACCTATGTAACACACCAGAGCATACAGTTAAGGCCGATCGGACACGGCTAAAAGATCATTTTATGGGGCAGTGGGCTCTGAATAGAGAACAGATGTCTTTAATGAAGCCTGTCTGTACATAACTATTCCTTGTTGAAATCAGTTCCTGCCGTGGAGCCCTACCTATCAGTGGTACCGAAAACGTATGATTTATTTATACTTACTAGATTCAGGAAGGACTTATTGCATTATTTGCTAGCGTTTCACCGGGGCAGACCTGGGAGCCACACATTTGAGCCCTGGGGCTGTGACAATGTCTGGGCAGGACACTTTATATTTCACCTTGTTTTGCTGTTTTTTTGTGTCCCCAGAAAGGCTTTTATCAATCCACATCTAAAATGGGCAAACTTTACATAAGTTCGACCAGCTCTAATGTATCTCCAAAGTCTCCCAGGAGAAATCATTCTGAACATAGTTAGCTTCTTGAAAGCTGCAGTGAGATTGAGAAATAGTTGTGATTATTAATTTATCATGTTTAGAAATGTCTTTGTCAGGATTTGTCTTTGTTCATCCTTTACTTGGCACATGTTCTGTTATGTATTTCCCGCACCTTCTTAAAGTTTTATTTGTGCATAAGACTTTTACTCATGTTCCTAACTTATGAATACATATGATTTTATACGCACCATTTTGCACATTACTTCTTGTCTTCCCATCTGTACATGAATTGTTTTTGTGATGTTGCTTTTATGGTTTGTTAAAAAACGAATAAAGCTTACCTTGACTTGACTACATAAATATAATCAAATGTTAAAACAATTATATATAAAAAAAATCATTTTCTTATGTAATATTTGAATAACTTTTTAAAATTTAAAAACAAGTAAATTAAATCATTTCTATGCATAACTTTTAGTAAGTTTTACTATTTATTAAATATAAGCTTTTCAGCTTAGGCATTTTCTAAATAAATCTTTAATAACATTTTTTTATTTAACTTAATATATTAACATTGTTAATAAGATGTAACACAAAATTAAGTTAATAGTGCCAATGCATTGTGTTTTTGTTCTACATTTAAAATCAATGTATACAATTAATAGACATCTATATTTAACATTAAAATATATATATTTTTTGTAATGTTTAATACACTTTATAACTACAGGGAGATCTCCGCCTTCGTGTATAAAGTTATAAGTAATAATTTAATACACATAATTATGGCTCCACCCTTGCTTTCAGAGGGTGCAGACCTGTAAGTCTCCACTTTGTAGTATATTTACAAATAAAGTAATACATTTACTTCAAGTTTACTACAAAGTGTTAGAGTAAATTCACACATGTATTGCATGCAAGTGTTGCAGGAAATGCAGAAGTCCATTATGTTGCAGACCCCTGAAAATGGTGAATATCCATGGATACAGCATTTACTGTTCGAAATTCCGCACAGCATTCCCTACTCCGAGGTGCTTCACGCTCTCTTTTACACTTGTCCTGAGGAGGCAGTAAATGGGAGCAGTGACTTATCTGCAGGGTGGGTGTAGATGGAGGGGTATCTGGGACAGTCCGTAGGGGAGAGAAGGGGAAGATTAGGTTTGGCAAGGGGAGTAGCCCCCCCCCTGATAAAGCTTGGCAGAGGCTGGGAGAGCAAGGCTTAGTTGTTGCTGCAGGCAGATTCATGTGACTTATTGGCTGGAATCTCTGGATGGAAACGTGGTGTGGGTATGCCAGGTAATTCATGGTGTGGTAGAAAGGTATATTGCCTAGACTTACTGCCCAGCTTGACATGCAATCAGGCTTTATCTATATGAATAGAGGGTGGTATTTACCAAACTCCTTAAATACCACTTCTCTAGGATGGGGTTTTGCAGATGCAGTAAATACCTTCTCAGCTTTTCAGGCAAAATGTGGGGAATTAAGACATGGAACTTACCTCACCGATTAGCTCATGTATCACATTTGTCCCTACATATGTGCAGCCTGTTAAAGTTCGCAAGGTTTTGCTGGCAAACGTTTTACAGATAAAAATTGTAGCGACACAGTCCTTAATGCCCAACTCAAGATTTCGATCCATGTGCAAACTCTTGTTTTTGCAGCAATCGAAATCTCCACTGTTAGTCAGAAACAGGGCCTAAGTATTTGAGGATATTAGATGAGCAAGATACCTACAAGGTGGTAAGATCTCAGACTTTCTGTGTATTCTTGTTATTTGTAAAAAAGTATTGTTTCCCAACCCAGTGTTGTTTCCCAACCTGTGTCTGTTTACAGTTGGCTCTCTGTTTTTCTGCAAACTCGGTGCCTTTAAACTTCTATTTTTATACCTGTGACTCTTTGAATTTTCCCTCCTAGTTTTTCACAAAGACTGCATTAAGCTATTCCCCCACCCCACCCTAGGTTAACTAAAGGCTACATACACCTTGACGGCTAACCAGAGTGTGTTGAGGAGTATGCTTAATCTGCTCTATGGTTTAAGATGTGTTTGGAAAGTGTAAGCACCACTTGTGTTTGGCTTGAGAAAGCGATTTATTTGAGGGAACGACAAGCAGTATTTCAGTGGTTTCAAAATTGTTCCTTACCTGAAAAGTAGACTCTGCTCGCTTAGAAGCATGGATTGTGCCTCTCTGTATCCAAGGAGATTCTGAATAGAGGAGCACCTCCCTCCTCCATTCCACAGGGGCTTTGGCTTAAGGTAACTTGCCCCTTATACAAGTTTCTGTTGGTTGTTGCATCTGTTGCCATGATTAGTTGCTAGGATTAGTATTTCTATTGGCTTGAGGGCTTAGGGTTTGTATTTTGATTGGCTCTAGGACTAGAGTTCCTATTGGGCAAAGGGTTTAGGGTTACAATTCTTTTAGGCGGTTAGGGCTAGGGCTGTGTTTGGTTATTAGGGCTAGGTTTCATTGGCTCTAGCATTTATGGTTAGGATTCTGATTGGTATTGATTTGGGTGAGGGCTATGGTTCCATGTGCCAATAGGGCTATTTAAGCCTAGGTCTCAGGGCGTTTTAGCCTAGGCATTGAAGCTCAGGGCAGAGAGGACAAAGGCAGTTGCCTGTTTGGGCCTCTTCTGGACTGATCAGGCCTAGGGCCAGAAATACTGCCCAAATTACCATTTTCAAGCAACCACCTTATTCACTCCTCATCCTCCAACATCCATACACAATATCAGCAAAGGGATTCTACTTACATACAGCAAACAAACCTTATACAGATTTCAATGTCTTAAAAACCACTACAAATCTGAACAAACCACACCTATACACCATTTTACCCCAACTACAACACTATGGCACCTTCATTCTCACACAAACCACAACTCTGTCAAACTCGCAGACCACACAAAATGCCTTTTAAGCCTGCTGGACTAGGAACACGGAATAGAAAAATACCACTATTGTTACCCTCATACAGTTAATATCAACACTAATGACATTCAAACAAGCAATAAATCTCAGCAAAACAGACATCTCCGTACAAGGTTGTGAGGGCCTCCTAATCAGATGCAACCCTACACCAACTTCTTCCTGTAACTTACTCCACCTTTACAGACCACCAACTAGCAATTCTACATTCCCAGACACTTTTCTAGACGCAGTTTTAAACCTTCTAACACTATACTCCAACCCATGCATTCTTGGGGACCTAAACATTTGGTTTGACAAACCCAATATGCCCCATTCAAAAGCTATCATCATTGCATAGTCACATTGAACCTACATCAGATTGTACACAATCCCATAAACATCGCTGGACACTTCCTAGATATCGTTTTTGCAAACCCAGAACTAGTTACAGTTCAAAGCATCACGTTAGTCACACCACGCATCAACCAACCCAAGACCACTTGACATACATCCACCTATTGACCATGGAACAAACTCAATTTTAAACACTTAGAAACACAACTAACAGCAACACACATCCAGAAACTATAAGTTCTGTTAAAAAAACTTTACAAGTGGCTACATGAAGCTTTCGCTATCCTAATACCACCAAGAAAAACAAAACAGGACAAAAGAAAACAAACAGCTTGGAGAAATACAAAGCTAAGGGGGTGATTATGACCCCGGCGGTAAAAACTACCTACCTCCGCAGTGACGGCCGCCAAAAGACTGTCGCTACGGCTACCAACCGTCTGCCGGATTATGACTACAGCTGGAATTCCGCCAGAAGGGTGGCGGAAATCCGGCTGTGGCCATGCCGGCGGATGGCGGTAAGGTGGCGCTGCTGCCAGCAGCAGCGCCACGCCAGTAGACCGCTGCCAGCCATATTATGAGAATAATACGGCCTGGGGGTGTTCTGCTGGTGGACGCTGCTGCTGGCAGCAGTGCCCAGTCCCTTCTCCTGCCGAAGGACCCCTTGACTACAGGTAAGTCGGGTGCTCCAACAAGGGCGGAGGGTGGGGGGTGTTGTGTGTGTGTGGGGGTTTGTATGTATGTCTGTGCGTGCATGTATGCAGGTGTAAGTTGTATGTCTGAGCATGTTTGGGAGTGTGAGTGCGTGTATGTTGAGTTGTGTTAATGTGTGTCTGCGTGTATGTATGTAAGTATGTTGTGTGAATGGATGTATGCATGCGTCGATGAATGTTGGAATGGGTGGGTCAGGGGTGTGTATGAAGTGGGGTCTGGAGAGGAAGGTGGGGTGGGAGGAAACTTGGGGAGGGGGTGTGGAAGACCTCTATCAGTGACAGGGAAGGGATTCACTGTCACTGATAGTGCCTACCGGCATGGTTTTCGTGGCGGTAAGGATGGTACGAAAACCATGGCAGTAGGCGGGGTCATAATACCGCTGGCGGGCAAGTGACGGCCACTGGGCTGGAGAGTGAAGTCTCCAGCCCGGCGGTCGTTACCGCCATGGCGGTCGGAGTGGTACATTGGCGGTTTGGCTCCAGCCAAACCGCCAATGTCATAATATGGAGAAAAGTACTGCCAGCCTGTTGACAGAACTTTCTTCCATATTAACGCCGGCCACCGGGGTCATAATGATCCCTTAAAAAAGATAAAACAACAAATCAGAAGGCTATAAGAAACCTGCTTCAAATCAAACAACTTTCAAGTCAAACTTCAGCTACTCAAACTTAACAGAATGTGATATCATTACTGATAATGATCAATGAATTTCAACTCATGTGCTTCAACTATGCAGATGACACACAAATACTCCTTAAACTGGAATGCCCCAAAGACATTGCTAGCTCACAAATCTTCAGTTGTCTCAGAGCCGTTGATCAGTAGATGATATGGATCTATCTCAAACTGAATGTTTCCAAAACAGAAATACTCGGTGGCAACTGGAAAAATCATGACCCACACTGCTCCTGGCCTGACGATCTGGGACCACCTCCTAAACTATCCAAGGAAGTAAGAAACCTTGGAATTACCAAGGACTCCAAGTTAACAATGAATGCTCAAGTGGACAAGTGAGCAAGATCAAGCTTCATCAACCATCAAAACTCTGCGACACATATCTCTTAAACTAGGATTTCCACACAAGGTGTAGGCTACTATCCCTCTTGTACTATCTAAACTGGATTACATCAATGGCCTCTACCATGGATCATCGTTTTCTACTATAAAAAACTACAACACATTCAGAATTCGGCTGGCAGCGTACTTGTACATGTAAAGCCACTAGCCCACATCTCCCCTGCCTTGAGGGCCCTACATTGGTTACCGTTTGCTAGAAGATCCACCTTCAAGCTGCATTGTATCATCCACAAAGTGATACATGGAACATGACCACTTTTTGTAAGGAATAAAGTCACCAAATACATTCAGCAAAGAAACCTCTACTCAAGATTGGCACTCCATCTCAAAACACCACCATACAAGAAAAATACAACAGGTGGTACAGCTTTCTCTGTTCAAGCGGCCAAAATATGGAATTCATTACCCCCCAAATATAAGATCCACACATAACTATCTTATCTTCAGAAGAGTACTCAAGAGTTGGCTCTTTCCTTCATAACCACCATACTCAAACAACAGTGGACTGCATATCCCTGCATATGTAAACATGTTATAATTTGATTATGTGTATATCTCTTGATTCACTTAAAAAAACAAAAATTACAGGGATGTTATAATTAGGGTCACATTATAAATGCACCAATCCATAGAAATTTGCCAGTTATGGTTAGAGTTCTCTCAAGTAACTATAACTTGTGTCCTAAAGTAACTATAACTCACGTCCCAAAATGCACAGTTTTTTTCATAAAATGTTTTACTGCAAATATTACATTGACATTATCAATGATGCTATCAAAGATTTCATGAGTGCCGTAATTTGTGGGGTAATTAGCAGTGCATGGCGAGGGCACGAGTTCTAGTTATCTTAGGGCACAAGTTACAGTTACTTGAGATAAATATAACTGGTCAATTTCTATGGTGTGGTAGTTTTAAAAAGTGAGCCTAACTATCACATCCCTGTAACCTTTGGTTTTTAAGTGAATTTTTATGCTTTTTTAAAAATTCTGTTGCCTAACTATAATGTCCCTGTAACCTTTGTTTTTTCAGTGAATTTTGATGATTTTTTAATGTATAGTAATTTTCATTACTATACGTTAATCCAACCACCACTGCATTTGGCCGAAGTGGCGGTTGGCCACAGTGAGTTGGTGCATGTGGGTGTCAGTGGGTCTATGAGTGGGTGTCTGAGAGTCTGAGAAGTGGGTGAGTGGGTGGGTGAGTGTCTGAGTGGGACTGTGAGTGCATGCGTGAGGGTCTGACTGGGGCTGTGAGTGGGTGTGTGAGGGTCTGACTGAGGCTATGTGTGTGCATAGAGGTCTGATTGGATCTGTGAGTGGGTGCGTGAGTGTCTGAGTGGGTGTGTGAGTGGGAGAAATAGATTGGAAAAGAGAGAGAGAGAGTGAGAGGGAGAAAGATGGAGAGTTTTTTAGGCTTTGATATATGATATACTTAGAATGAGATATTTCTGCACAATCTGAAAAGAAAAATGATTTTCTCATTTAAAAAATAGTAAGAACACCTTTCAGTATGAGCCTTAAACATTTGCAATTGAAAACAAATGAAAGGAGGGAAACAATTCCACATCCACCTGGAGTCGAACACTCAACTCTCAGTGTGAACGTCTGTGATTTTCACCACTACTCTAGGTCTTTTATTTTGCCCTTCACAAGCTATCTGAGACCACTTGGGGGCCTCAAGGACTCCCCTGAAGTCCCTGCTGATTTTTTCATTTTGTAGTTATTTGTAGCCCTTTATGGGCTATCTGGGAACCATTGCTCCAGCAACCAAAGAACTGCTTTAAGTAGCAGCTCCCTGGTTGCTGAAGCAAAGCTTTCATCTCTGCTCCCTGCACCTATAGTTGCGTGCAGGAAACAGAGATCAAAAGTCCGCTTTCTGACAGCGGGACCTGTTTGACAAGTTCCACTGTCAGAAAGCAGACTTTGTAAGCTGTGACTTGGCTGCAGCCAAGCCACGACAAACAGCTATGTCCCACGGGTGGGCACCCCGGGACATGACAAGAGTCTATTCAAACCAACTAACAGACTCACAAGTCCTCACTCATATTAACTCCCTATACCAATATATCCCTATCCCTATACTAATCTATCAATCTATCCCTATACCAATACTAATACTGGTCTCATATTTATCTATACTAATCCACCACTAATACTTTTGGGTTCCATAGTTGCGTGCTCCTCGCTAAAAAGCACTTCTTCGCCTCATCAGGAGTAGTAAGCGCTATATAAATATAATTACAATTACAATATCAATGAAGATTTTGCAATGGAGAAATACTTCTGTTTTCAGCATTGTAGTTTTCAGCTAGGTGTCTTTTGTTTATAAATAATTCTGCTTTCCTTTAAGTGTCTCACTTAATTGCAGGCATATAAACCTCCAGAACGCACTTAGATCATGGTATTGCAGGCACATTTCACACACCGACTGAACAGAATTAGAAGATGAGGATGGAAAGTTAGACATCACCCATGGACACAACAAAAGATTACATTCCAAATAATACTGTCACCCTGTCTCCAACCAGGGGGTCTCCTATAACCATTTGAAGGAGTTTACGCTCTCTCAAAAAAAAAAGAGAGCACTTTTTGTAAAACTAGTGGTCAAAAGCCCTTAGGTCCCCATTTACAAAGCAATTTTGCAGTAGTAACGGGTGAATTTTGCCATTTGTGACCGCAAAATGGCCTTGTACAATGTACCACCCCTATTTTGTGAGTCGGTATCCTGTTACCAACTCACAAAATAGAGATTGTGATTCAGAATTAGGAAGGGGGGTTCCAAGGGCATCCCTTCCTCATTGCGACTCACAAGCCCATGTATGATTGTTTTGTGACTGTGAATGCAGTTGCAAAACAATTGCAGTTAACATCAATTTCAAACTGGTGATAACCCATTTACAAATGGGAAAGGTTTCCCCATGGAACCCCTTCCCCTTTGTGAATGGTAGAGAAGAAAACATTTCAGAGCAGGCAGTGTGTTACAAGTAAACTCCAGAAGTAAAAATTTAGAAAGTCATGTCTTGTAGAACCACCAACCGCAGCAGGTAGCCTTCATGATAGCTCACATCAACTGCCTGCAGAACTCACAGTTGACAGAGTTCTCTATTACATACTAAGGTTCTATTAACATAGCTTGCAATGTAAACCATAACACATCCCCTTTTCCCACACTTTTGCCAACCATTATAAAACCTAATAAAAACAAAATAAAAAATAAAGAATAAAATTAAGAACAATAAACTGTTATATAACTATAACTTAGATATACTACTTTCAGGATGCATAGTCCTTCAACCATTCATGTATACAATGGATTCTAGTGTTATTTTCTTTCTTAGTAGGAACTTTAACTGTAGATTTATCCTGATGATGTGTTTGGATAATAACATTGTCTGAACTATCTGAACTAACAGATGAGTCCAGATTAGCTGGACTTATATATTGAGACCTCCATTTTACAATAAGGGACATACTCCACATTTCACATGAAGGCTACCTGCTGCGGTTGGTGGTTCTGCAATAAATGACTTTCTACATTTCTACTTCTGGAGTTTACTTGTAACACTTAAATTCCATTAAACCCTCCACCCGCCTTATGATTCTGGGGGTTAATTCTTCACTCTTTTTTTAAGAGAAAATTTGAATGAGAGGCCTATGGTCCATTTTTACTACAAAAGGTAAACCCCACAAGTAGAATTTGAAATGTTTGATTGCCCATGCACACACCAGCGCCTCCCTTTCTATCACTGAATAGATTTGTTCTGCATTCTTGAGAGATCAGAAAGCAAAAGCAATCACTTTTTCTTCTCCACCCACCTTCTGGGAGAAAACTGATCCCAATCCATTAATACTTGCACCAATATGTAATATGGTTTTTGCTAATATATCAAAATGACCCAAAGGTGGCATTTTGCTGATTCTGTTTTTGACAAAAGCAAAAGCAGACACACAGTCACTTGTCCAGACAAATTCACTCCCTTTCTTCAAAAGAGATCTCCAGGGCTGTACTGCGCTTGAAAAATTAGCAATGAATTTGGCATAATACTCAGCCAAGCCTAATAAGGACATGACTCCAACCTTATCTTTAGGTTCAGGCACCTGGCAATAAAGTCTACCAACTCCAACTTGGGTTTAATGCCTTCGCCCAAAATGGTATGTCCGAAGTAGGTTATAGCAGTGACTCTAAACTTGCACTGTTCTCTCTTTACAACTAGTCCCGATGAGGCTAATTTGTTCAACACTTTCCTTAAGATCCTATTATGGTCAGACAACATCTTCCCATGAACCAAGATGTAATCTTGGAAAAACAAAACATCAGATATTTCTCATATTCTTTTTTTCACAATACATTGTAAACAAGCGGCTGCTGAGGCTAAACGAAAATGGCATTCTTAAAAACTGATATACTGCTAGTGGTGTCATAAATGATGTTAGGTGCCTAGACTCAGGGTGTAATAGAATCTGGTGATAAGCTGACAATAGATCAGCCACCCAAACTCAATAATTCTTCCAAAATGTTGGGCAAGGGTTGGCGATCCACCCATATATGTTTATTAAGATCTCTAAGGTCTGCACACATGCAGATTTGTTTCCCACCCTCTTTGGATGCCAATACTATCGGAGCCAACCATTCTGAAAATTCAATCTCTTCTATGACTCCAAATCCAATAACCTGCAAAGTTATATCCTAAGAGATTCTAGCATCAATTTGGTAACCCTCCTCACTTTATGCACAGAAGGAATGGCATTGCTTTTGAGTATAATTCTGTGTTTGAAATTACTCAAGCAACCTAAATTGTCACTAAAAAATGTGGAAAATTCTTCAGAAATGTCTTGATTGGTATCCTCATTGTTTACCACTATCACCTGACATGCAGAATTGGGGTCTAGTCTGATGCCCATGTCATATTGATGGCACCAGCCTAACAAATTGTCCCCCTGTTTTGCTACATAAACCTTACCAACTGTTTCCTTGTTTTGGAATTTTATTTTCATGACCGTATCCCAATACATTAATTTTAGTTCCTACATAACTTAGTGAATTGATATCAGGCTCCAAAAAAGGATAATACTCTTTACCAAATATTACCTGTCATTTTTTAGCACCAATCATGGTGTAAGAAGATCCTGAGTCTGCTACAACTTTGACAATCTTATTGTCTAATTTAATGGAACATTCAGGCATAACGATCGGTCCTTCATTCATTTATAGCTTCAACATTCTCTCCAACCTGATCAATATCAGGTTTTATACAAAATACCATTTTGTTCATATTTTCTGATACCGAAATCTTCATTCAATAATTTATCACCCTTGCAGACCCTTGCATAATGACCTTTCTTTCCACATCTCCTACAAACAGAATTTATAGCAGAACAATTTGGACTATTGGTTGTATGTTCTGGGTTGCCACAAAGGTAACACCATGATCTGGTGTCCTTGTTTTCTTTTTTTGGGGGGCGTAGCAGATGTTTTGTTGTCAATATTCACTTTGGATACCCCATTATAATCTTGTGTACTCTTAATAATATCAGAACCAGACATATTTTGGGTCTCATTATCACTCATTTCCTTTAACCAACTGTTTGTACTTTCCATCCCTTCTACTATAGCAATTGCTTCTCTTAAATCTGGATTCTTTGTTAGTAGTTTTTCTTGTACACGCGTACTATTGGTACAACATACTAGTTGATATTGAATGAGGGAATTTGTGATAGCTCTAAAATCACAGGTACGTGCCGGTATACGCAGGGCTGCCACAAAATTTCCAACATTCTCAGTTTTTCCTTGGGACCTTGCAAAAAACTTGTGTCTTTCCAAAACTACATTTATTCTGGATTCAAAATCTTTTGCCAATATTGCTATAGACATATCATAAATATCTCTTGGTTCTGCATCCGCTTCTCCAACATGCAGTGTTTCCAGACTGTCATAGATATCCCTTCCTTCCACTTGTACATTATGTAAAAGGACACCTTGTTTCCTGGCGGCTGGAAATTTTTCTCCTCCAATGGCCACAAGATATGATTCAAAAAGATTTTTCCAGCATCTCCATGGTAAAATTGGTTCACCTTTTTCAGACAAAAAGGCAGGTGGCTGAGACTTTGTGCTAGTTTCCGTTGTAGTAATAAACTCTGGTGAAAGTGATTCACAAAATTTGTCAACTATTTAATATGAAATTACTTTCTTGTGCTTTTAATTTCACTATATCCAGAATGGAAGAGGAAACAAAAATATAACTATTATATATAAGACTCAGAATGTAAACAAATGTTTTCTTTTGTTCCAGTGTAATTGTACATCCAAAATGGCAGATATATTTAAAGATACGTAATAGATGTTCAATGTTATAAAAACCACATTCAGGAGACACGCTTATATCATCATACGAGCGTGCAATATGCGTGTGTGCATATTGAGAGAAAAATAGGAAGAGAACGTTCACGTGCGTGCACGCATTCAGCAGTACATCGATGAATGGAGTGTGGCAGAATCAGCGCTGTTGTCATACGTGATTCGCGCAGCCAACGTCAACTCACAACAGTTCAATTTGAAATTATGCTATCATAAAAGTCGATCATGGTAGAAAATGCAAGCAGAGGTAATCTCTCCGTATCAGATCAGTCATGAACAATACAGCAAAGTACAACTGTTGCACTCCCCAATCTCTATTGTAAATATAATGCAGCCACTCTGTAATTTGCTGCCAAACAGCCAAGTTCATGCCAGTTGACTTACGGTTACAAGGAGGTCAGTAAGAAAAGATTTGTTCCTCCGTTCAGGCTTGAATAATGAAAATCGAATCTTCAGGAAACAAACATGAGTTCAAAAGGAGTGGTTGGTGGCAATGCCTGTCTTCTCCCGGGCAACTTGTGGCCAGTGTTACAAGTAAACTCCAGAAGTAAAAATGTAGAAAGTAAATTATTGTAGAACCACCAACCACAACTGTTAGCCTTCATGATCGCTCACATCAGCTGCCTTTAAGAGAACGCACAGTTGACAGAGATCTCTATTACATACTAAGGTTCCATTAACATAGCTTACAATGTAAAACATAACACAGTGGTCTCACAGACCACTGCCTGCTCTGAAAAAAATAAAAGAAAACTTTTCATTTTTATTTTTGAAATGCATCCTGTTTCCCTTTAAGGACAACCAAGAGGGAATGCGAAGAGGAACGGAGCATGCAAGAGGGCATATAGGGCCAAAGCAGCAAGTTTAGATTCTCAGGACAAGTGCCAGCAAGTGACTTGTGTACTATGCAAAGTGTTGTAAACAAGATACGTTTATTCACTTGTATCACTGGTAACCTCTGGAAGACGTCCAACTGCAATTTAATACAACTTCACTGAGGTAAGTTACGTAACCAACACAGCAGCGGTATTTTCCATAACGTGAAGGCAACAGATGAGGCTTTTAGATATGCCAAGCAAGATGGCATTCCTATAATCCAAATAGGATGAAATAGCTGCCTGGATCACCAGCCATCTTCCTTCAACTCAAAGGCAAGTACACATTTTCTTTAAGCTCTTTGAGTAACATGTACCAGTTATCTTTTTGAAATGTGGGCAGAAGGACAGATTAGCGCTCACAGTAGCACAAAACATATCTTTTGTCATTGTAGTCAGGGCTGGGAGTGGGAAAAGAGCCAGTAACAACCAAAGGAAGGTCCAGGTCTAAGGATGATTCCCAAAACCAACACTTCCATTTGATCAGGATTCAACTTCGAAAGGTTATTGGTAATCAAACATATGACTGAAGCAACACATTCTTGTGGTTTAAGGGTAAAGTCAGAATGACTATCTCTGTTCTATTAGAAGTTGAATATTAAAAGTGTAGTTCAACACAGTAAAGCCAGAATAACAAACTAAAACAATTAAAAGGGATACAATAAATGGTAAAGAAATTTACAAGAAACTATTCACAAGATTTCAGGGGAATTACAAATCAGGGGCCCGCAGATGTACCCTAAAAATATTACAGGAGTAAATAACTATGCACATGTAGTATGCTCTTGGTAAAGGACCATGTGGAAATCTACGCAGCAGCAGGCTTTAACCACAATAATCAACAATGCTCATATAAGGGCCTATTCAGAAAAAAATAAGCCTTTTCACAATCCAAAAGGTTAAGCGTGAAGGCCATGTCAAGTCATTTATACTGTGAAATGAGAGAGTTACTGCATCTGTGACCATATTTATATCACCAAAAAGGCCTGTTGGCTTTAATGTGAAAATAAGTAATTTTTTTCAAATGACCACGTGGCCTCCATCTATGAAACATTTTAGAAGACTCAAAGTATATATTGACTTGGACCTTAAATCTCCATCTGGAGCTATCAAGTATTTTTCAGTACCTGACCAAGAAAAGAAATCTATGAATTAAAGTACTTTTCACTCCATTTGTCAGAAACTTCACAATGTGAATCCTCCTCCTGTTGTATTTGTTAGGCGGTTAAAAATATAAATCTCCTTTCCATGGCGTTTGCATTGTAATACCCAATATTGTCAATGTGGTTCTTTTACCTCTGGTGTCCTAGGGCATCAGTATCTCAGACCATCAAACTGTGCAACAATTGCCCCTTCTATTATGTATTTCTAAGGGTGCATTACCCAGCAACACACAACATTAACGCTCAATAATGAAGATCCAGTCAGTACTCTTTCTTTAAAATGAAAAGGTTTGTTAATACACAGATAACTGGATGCTATGATAAAAATCAGAAATGTTTGCAAGTTGTCAGGTTTCAGGTGCAATTACGCATTGGAACCACTTTTAAAAGGTCTTGCACTAACTGTGGCGCAAATCATGTTCCTTAGAGAAATATCACAGGACTAACTTGTAAATGCGCTCTGCTCTCATTATCTGTGGGATCTCATGTGACAATGTGCGCATCATCAGGCCTCTAATCACAAAAAACAGCAATGGTCCTATATAGATTTTTTTTTTTTTTTAATGAGGCTTTTCACAATCAAAAAGCATAAATCTTCAGGCTTTGTCAAGTTGTTTACATTTAAAAACTTTGTTGACACATTTAATAGTCAATAATGCAAGCTTGTTGACTTACTTATAGGTAACATGCTATGCCTTAATGCAAAATCTATTTACTTGTTATCTACATGGTGTGTTGCCTAGGGGGTGTTGGAGTGTTCCACCAGAACCAGTGTTATCCCGTACCCCATAAAACCTGTTTCTCTTGAGTCGGGAATACAGAGCTTGTTATAAAATTAAATACCAGGAATTTAGGTTTTTGAGAGGGAAGGGTCTAGCACCCAGCATCCACCATCATAATTCCTGACAGTTTGTCAGGTTATTAATATGGATTTCACAGCTAATCTATTTACCTCGTTGGTGCACGCTATAGAGAATTTATAAACTGAGATGGAAAGGGCAAAGCCTGAACAAGTAATTTCACCTGACTGTTTAAATAATGTACTTTACAATGTAGTGCCTTCCCTTTAACAGGCACTTCCTTTGGTTTCTGGAACCAGGTAGGTACAGGAGAAGTTAGTACATGTGCCTCTTCTGCTGTAACTTCTAGTCCTCCAGTTTCTTTTTTGGGTCAAGCAATGCCACCTTAGAGAATTATGCATGTGACCCAAAGGGCTTTGTGTCATTTTTGGCCCAATGTTTATTCCTTTATTTATGTATTTATGTATGTATTTATTTGGTTTTCAATAGCACAAAAAAAACCTACTTTGGAGAATCACACAGTTGTAAAGGGCTGAACAACAGAAATTCAAGGTCATAATAACTTACATGCACTGATTTATGACAAGATAAGTAATTCAGTCAGTCGTTCAAAACAGTCTACATATTCTGTTGAGATCTAAGAAATCTATGTTTTTTTGTCGGGGTACGTATTCTTCACAGTGAAAGTTTGGGATCAACATAAATGTTTTTAGCTTTTTCTTGAATAACTTTAACTCATGCCTTTATTGGAAGATCACAGGTGGGGGGTGGGATGAGGAGAAATTCTGTTTTAGTTGGATTGTGTTTCGAGTGGTGTGCAGTAGACCAGGTGTGACCCATATTCAAGGATTTGGATAGAACTCTAATATCTTAGGGAGAGGAAATCTTTATCGATAGCTGTCCATCATCTGTGTAGAAATGGTAGCTGATGCTGGATAGGCTCAACAAGTAATTTAATAATTCCTGGTAGAAGTTGAAAAGGTTGGGAGACAGTATTGAGTCTTGTCGGACACCGTTTCTCAATGAGAGTATATCTGAGAAGTAAAAGTTTATTCTGATTTCACAGGCCTGATTGCCTAGAAAACATGAGAACCATTTAAGAACCATACTGTTCATGCCCCATTCTGACATCAAGAGTAGTCAGGAGGGAATTACTATTGACAGCATTGAAGGCTTCAGACATGTCTAGGATGACTAGATGACAAATCACTCCTTGCTAGAATCTGGTGGACATTACTGATGATCTACAGGCTGTCCGTTTCCGTGTTGCACATGAGTCAGAATTCTGATTGAAGTTCCTACAGTAGTTCATTATCCTTCAAGAACTGTGTAAGCTGAAATTCAACACAGCTTTCTAACACATTTGGTAAGAAGCGTAGGTTTTTTATAGAGCAGTAGTTGTTTAAGTCATCGAGGCTAACTCCCTGGAGTTTGTTAAATAATGGACAGACTGTATCTACTATCAGTGAGTCAGGGATGGTTCCTTAGGTCAGAGAGGAGATGGTGATCTTTAGCCCAATTAGGGTTATAAAACGTTTGATTTCTTTCAGAATGGATGAGGGAATGGATTGCCACGGTGGGAAGATGGTCTGGGTTTGGAGTTGATGTTTATAAGGTTGTGGATGTCAAATTCTTGGAATGTCATCCATTTCTTTTTGGATTTTCTGGCCAGTAGGAGGTTGTTTTCAGCCGTGAGCAAGTCGTGCAGTAAGTTTTCTATCTTTTTTATTTTTACCAGGAAACTTTTGGAGAATTCTTGACATATTTCCTTGGCGGCACTAGATATCATTGATTTTTGAGTGTTATGGTATTTCCCACTATCTCGAAAGGATTTCGGGGGCAGTTCTTAAAAGAGTTTAGCTCTTTTTTGATGTACTGGGATTTAGCTTCAAAGACTTATCAGTTATAGGTTCTTCTTGCTGATCTCACTGTAGCCAAGGACAAAGATCACTGTCTTTGTCTTCATTTTCTTTTATAGTTACAAAGTGTTTTCCTTTTTTTCATTCAGTTCTTCCAAGAACTATGCTGCTTAGGTTTTGTGTTTTAGGTCAAGCCTACTAGACAGCTCAACTTTACTGGTTGCAAAGGACATATTTCAGGCTTATCAAGTACATACAGGGACCTGCAGCTGACCCATTGCTTATCATTGGTTGTCTTTACTGTCACTCGTATTTGCATGCATTCCGATGGATGGTTTTCTGTGTTTCAACCTGTCCACCTTGTCTTTGCCCATCCTATGAAGTACGGCTTCTTTACCATCTCTCTGACTGGCTGGCTTCTATGCTTCCTCTGCTTGCTTTTAGGGAGCTACTTTTTTCCTTTTAAGCAGTCCATGAGAGTGATTGTGTTTACTAGCTGTTTCCCTCATGACATTTTCTCCCCTGTCCACATTGTTCTTTTTCACCCATGTGCTCCTGTCCCTAATGCTCACTGTGCTTCTGCCTCTCTGAGCTTCACTTTACTCCCTTTAATGAGTGCTCCTGCCTATTGTGTTCTTCTCCCTCAATCATCATGTAGCTTCACTTCCCCACAACCTTCCCAACCTGCTCCTGAAACCTGTTCATCCGTTTTTGTTTTCTTAGGCACCTTTATGCTACTTATTTACAAAAAGTGCGTTTGCACACTTTTTTATTTGCCAATCCATATTGGATCAGTAAACAAAAAGAAAAAAGCGCATATAATTCTTTAGACACATGTATGCCTGTTGATCGCATGCTCATACCTATGAAGTGACGAGTTAGCTGCATTACTAACAGCCTCATTATGAGTTTGGCGGTCCCTACATGAGACTGCCGAACTCATGGCGAAGCGTCACTGCCACGGCGGTGGCGGCCCTGCCCTATTTCAATGTTCCTGCCAGTCTGACGGGCAGAAGCATTGTAATAGAGCATTCCCACCAGGCAGACCAGCGGGAACAGTGCTACGAGATAGCACTCGGCTCCCTAAAGGAGCTAAGGGCTATCTCGTAGTACAGAGGGGGCCGACCACCACCCCCGAAATGCAGACAGTGTGCATTCCGATGGTGTTGGGCAGGGGCATGGACAGTGCATGGACCTCCTTGTGGCTCGAAGTGCACCCTCACCTCCAGCCTTTCCATGTCAGTGAAACCGCTATGGAAAGGGTGGTGGTGAGGAGAATTGTAATCAGCCTGGCAGCTCTGAGTTCAGCGCCGCCCTGGCTGAGTACAACTCAGACCGCTGTCACCACATTGGGACCCGTGTTCCCGGTGGGGACGGCGATACTCTGGCAGGTCCACCCGCCAGGGTTGTAATTGGGCGGTAGGACCATCAGGAGTGCAGCGGTTCGACTTCAATGGGAGTCCAAGCGCCAAGACTGTTTTTTCGCCATACTGCACTGTAGCTGCAATGCTGTACAGCGAGGCTAAAAAGATTGACAAAGCAGATAGGTCTCATAGGCAAGACCTACTGTCTTTGCCAATGCATGTTTTTCTTTTCAGGGCTTTGCGTGGTAGCAAAACTTCTATTGTTGGCATTTGATTCCACGTATATATTGATGAGGTCAATGATAACAGCTGAGGAAAGGAGATTTTGAAATTTTTATCTATTTTTGGGACGTCTCTGAAGATGAAACCCTGGTCCCACCTGCTCTATTGAGTCTGTCAAGGAGATGCTGGAGTATCGCTACCCTAACTCACATGCATTCAGTCAAAGAACAGATTATATACTTTTTTATATTACCTGTGATTGGAACTCACAAAGCACGCCTTGACTCAATTGCCAAAGTACTATCTCAAGCTCTTTTATCAATGAATTGCAGAGTTGATAAAGCAAGTATGTATTTATCTTATTTAGATAATTTGTAAAGGGCAACTATCATCAGCTGTTATCCTGCCACTGGAAAACCAATAGGGAGACAACCTAAATAGAACACAAAACTGGAAACAGAGTTTCAGAGGATGGAAAAGGCCAAGTATTCAAATCCTTCCTGAATTTCAAAAAGGAACGTTGTGATCTTAATATCAGTAGAGCGTTATACTGTTTTGCTGCGCCCATTGAAAAAGCTCTGCCGCTATGGCAGTACAAAGGACTTTTGATACAACCACTCAAAAGGCATACGCAGAATGGAGGCAGGGTTGAGGCCTACAAAAAATAAAAACGTTTGGATAAAGGCAACGTTTTTTACTAAATAGTGCCTTGTTAACCAAGCAAAGATATTTGAACAAAATATGTTGTTTCACTGGAAAGCAGTGCAAAGTGGAGAGAGGCGCAGAGATGGAATCAGTTTGAGATTGTACCCCAGCCTTCCTGATGAATTTTAAAACTATTGAAACGTGTGAAAGACCTCTACTTGGAAAAACAAGGCAAATGGTGGTGCAATAATCCAAAAGTGTAGAAATAAAACATTGATAATTTGGATTTTGTGAGAGGAGGAAAATAGCTGAATGATCCTCTGATTGTCGGAGATGAACAATGCACAAACATACCAACATATTAATGTGATTACGCAGTGACAAATGAGTCAAATTTCATTCTTGGTTTTTCGCATATGTAGCCGGATGTCTTTTTTCACCAATACATAGTGGTCAGAAAGGAGGATCCAATCTGGGGCCAGACTTACTAAGGGCTTGCCTTGCTTATACATCACAAATGCCGACACAAGGCAATGCAAGCCCTTAACTGTGATTTACTAAACCACACAATGCCACCTTGCATGGCTCTTAGTGGTTTAGTAATCTAGGGTAAAGCAAGGTAGTGCATTTCGCTGCCTTTTTGTTACCTTGTTGCAGCAAGGCGTTCCATGGGTGAAGTGTAGATGTTCCAATACATCCACTCATGGATTTTGTTGCATTCTCAGATTTACAAAGAGTTGCAAACCTGGGAATGTATCAAAATGGTATGCATCCCAGACCTAGGCATAACAAGGAGAAATAGATGCATTTCTCTTCATGGCTTTCTTTTTCGATGTGTGATGCAATCTGCATCACACAGAGAAAAACGAAAATGCCTCTAAGGATTATTTTTGAAGGTGTCCCTTCCTGCAAAAAAATAATCCTGCCATTAAGGCAGACACTACTGCACCATGGAGCAAGGGCGTCTGCGTTGGCGCTAGGCAGCACATAATGCGCCAGAACAAGGAGGTAGTAGATCACCATAGCCTTGTATACATTGTGTTTTTCTAATGTCTCTCTTTGTAGCAACGCGGCGCAGCAAACTGCCTTGCTCCTTTGCTGTGCATGAAAGATTAGTAAATCTGCCCCCTAGTGGAGCTGACAGGAAGAAGAATCACAGTTTTATTGCCATTAATCTTCAGTTGGTTCCCACACATCCACGTGTCACCTGCTTCCCAACAGTCAAATAAAGCTGCTAAAGTGAGATCTATAAGAGAGGGACTCTTATTTAAGATTTTTTGTGCCACTACATCTTAATAAAATCAGCTGTTAAAATGTCATCATGACACGCCAAAAGCAGGGTATCTTGGAATTCCTTGCACTAAGGTTCTAATAGCTCATTTAGGCCCATATTCATACTTTTTGGTGCAAACCTGCGCTAACGCAGGTTTGTGTCAAAAAGTACAGCGCCGACTAGTGCCATTCCTAGACGCCGGCTGGGTGCCATATTTATGGAATGGTGCTAGCCGGCACTAAGGCCCTATCAGCATCCTAGGAAAGGACGCTAACAGGGCCGGGGAAGCGTAGGGAGAACTGGGGCTTGTGCGCCAAATTATGGCGTTACACTGTTTAGAGGCAAAAAAATGGCCTCTAAGCAGTGTAAAACCATTTTCTGGCTCACAAGCACCATGGACATAGCTCCTGTCTTAGTAAAGACGGGAGCCATGCCCACCACCCCAATGGCAATGCTCAGGAGACGAATGTCCCCTGGTCATGGCCGTTGAGGCCAGCGCCGTGTTGGGCAAAAAAAAAAAATACTCACCAGGACTTACCTTGGGTGGGTCCCACATCCTTAGGTGACCTCCTGGTGTGGGTAGGGGTGGGTGGGGATGTCCCTGGGACAGGGAAGGGCATCTGTGGCCATTTCCATGGTCTCTGGCCATGGAAATCTGCCTACAGGTCCCCTTACACCTGCCCAGACCCAGGCGTTCAGTAATGCTTGACCCCATCCCCCATGCTGGATTTTAGCACCGGGGGATAAATATGGCGCAAAAGCCATATCGTCCTTTTCTGGATGGGAACGCCTACCTTCCATCTCAGTGACGCAAGGTAGGTTTTCCCCTCCAGAAAACGATGTAAACTCCATAACTTTGGCACTAGGCGTGTCTGGTGCCAAAGTATAAATATGGAGTTCGGTTTGCTCTGAATAAGCATTAAAAAAATGACGCTAATTCAGCGCAAACCGAGTATAAATATGGGCCTTATTCTGGTAGATGAAAATGTATAACACTTTTACGTCGTATGTCTCCTCCTGTTAGGTCAGCAAGCAATCTAAATCGTGCCACCGTTCTCTGAGTGGTGATTGGCCTTTTTACGACATTAGTTAATGTATTTCATTAAACACAAATCTTACCTCACAAACTGGTAAAATATTTTATGGAGGACATAGTCAAATTTGATATTTTACCATGTAACTTCATAACAGACGAGGACCTCAATTCATAGCAAGATTCTGAACTTCTTTAACGACAACCTGTATCCAAACCAACAATTCTACCAGTTCCGTTATCAGTCAGATTGACCAACAGAAAGAGTGAATCAGGCAGTCTAGTGCTGCCTTTCAGAACACTGAGAGGATTGGGTTTTGCTGGGTTCCAGTAGCTGAATACACAGATAATAATTCACTTTATGTTTCTGTTCAAAGGTCAAAGGTCTCCCGTGTTCTGCACATATGGGTCTCAAGATGAATGCTATAACTAAATGTCCCTAACAGTTATATCCGTTCCACTTCTGCTCTTGTAAAATTATTTCAGGATATTCACAGGTCAATGTGTACACATCTAAATGCTGATAAAAAGAGCCTATGAAAATACACAGATGCCAATCGTGCGGCTGACCTAATATAGAAAGTTGTGGACACCTAAAATCCTTGGCCGGGGCCTATCGAACTCTGGTTGTGGTTCCATCAGATGGCAGGCAGTATTCACAGTGCATACTTTCCATCTGTTAGTGTAGGAACAGAAACTTAAGCACTGTGACATTTAATCGCAAACTTAATGTGAAAGATTTTTAACATATAATATACTTCACCCACAAAGCTCTCGATCTAAGTTATGCTCAGGAAGTAGAAGACACCCAGTGAACTCATGAAAATAGTAAATAAAAGTATAATTCTTCAATATCTTGTTCTTTATTTTATTCTTAAGAAAATGCCCTTCATTTTCTTGGCCTCCATATTCCTTAATTTGTCTTCTGTATGACCGAAGAAGTTTGGATTGAATAGCTCAAAAGGGTCGGTCCAAATCAACTGTGAAATATGTGTCGGCAACATATTTAATTTATGCTGCAAAACCAGAAAATTTTACCTTTTGCGAAGGTGGTAAAAGTTTCCCAAATTCATCCAAGGTGAAGTCTGACATCATCAAGCTCCAAATGTCTGTACTTTTTGTCCACCTACGAAACGAAAGATCTCTGACTTGCTGGAAAGCAGGCGCATTGACCACCAGGCACACCTTGTTTCCTTCGCTGTTACTGTGGGTTGCCCTTAGCCCTGAAATTCACCGTTCAACAGCCACACATCATCCATTCCCTTCTGTCAGAAGTTCTGTCCCTTCAGTTCAGTAAATGTATGTTTGTTGCTTTTGTGCAGAAACGTCTTTCTATCTTTTTTTAAATGTCACCATTTTGTTTTTCACATGCTTACAAAGTCTTAAACGTATTTTACATGAAGCTGTGAGATGTTTTTGTTTGCAACTTTGTGAACCACTTTGAAACTATACTGCACTTGACATATAGGTGCATATCTAAATGGTACTTTAATTGCCCTTAAGAAAAAGAGAAAAGCAAAGTATTAAGTATAAAGTATAGCAAAAATACATTACTAGTGCTAAGAATGGGATACAGAACGAAAATCCAAAAAGTAGTCACGAGTAAAAAATAATATAATATATAGAAAAAATGAATCTAAAATCTGATTTCTTATGGGTTTGTTTATATTATGGATCTAAAGTGGATGGACTACTGCAAGCATATCTGCTCTAGAAAACCTAACTAATGATGAGGTATTACGCAATTCCCCCTTAAACAATGTGAATCTATGAAAGATCCATTGCCAGTGAGTACTTTACAGTGAGGTTCTTAAATCTGTTTTTGATCAACTACAGAAAGCTAAGGTGCAAGCTGCTATTACCGAGGCAGAAGATCGTGGCGAGAATGCTCTGATGGATGCTAAATACAAATTGACTGAGCTGGAAGCGGCCCTACAAACTGTCAAGCAAGACATGAATCGTCAGCTCCGCGACTATCAAGAGCTGATGAATGTGAAGCTGGCCTTGGACATTGAGATCGCCACCTACAGGAAGCTCCTGGAAGGAGAGGAGAAAAGGTAGGGACAGTCTGAGCAAAGCTAATAGTGGAATGCATTAAGCATCAGGCTAAAAAATGGCTGGAATGTCAGAGGCAATGCAATCACGTAGTTTTAATCTTAAGGAAGAATGTCTATTATAGTTATGCTTTTCGATGAATTCTCAAAAGGCTAGTTTTGGCATCAGAGATCTGAATATTAATTAGGCTTGGGCAATGCAGCTAATTATGAGAACTTTAGATGCTTTAATATTGCTTGCGTTTCCGACAAGTCTTAAGAGTGTGTTTTCGTAAGAACAATATCATAACATATTGAACCATCACACAAGGATCCAGTGTCTGTGTTAAGCATCACACCATTTTGCCTTGGTGTCTAATTATATGAGGTTCGAAAGCATGCCCTAAATAAAGAACACCCTGAAGACGGTCCCCACACTAGGAATCACTGCTACCTTTTTCTTTCTTATTCTAACAGGCTGGCAGGAGAAGGAGTTGGAGCTGTGAGCATCTGTAAGTCACTTGTTCCAACAGTCTTTGCTGCTATTATATGTATGTTGTTGCTGCTTCAGTTTGACTGTCTGCTGTTGTAAACATAACTGTGTCTTTGCAGCTGTGATAAGCTCTAGCAGTGGCAGTGGTTATGGAAGTGCATACGGCACAGGAGGCGGACTAGGTGGCGGAAGTTTCAACGCTGGAAGTGGACGATTTGGAGGAGGATACAGCTCTGGAGGAAGTTTCAGTTCCAGTGGACAAAGCTCTAGAGGAGGTTTCAGTTCTGCAGGGCAGAGCAACAGGAGCGATTTCAGGGCTGAAGGCTCATCCCCTGGCAGTGGGCCTATATCTACTGAACACAGCTCGGGAGGAGGTAGCTCAAGTGTCAAAATCATTTCAACAAGTTCTCAAATAGCAAAATGGTTTTAGTGAAAGCCACTAAATAAACTAAAGAGCAATCATAAACATGTTCAAAGACTAGCAAATATATATATAAACCATTTGAAGTAGATGTGAAATTGGAGAATATCATGTTTAACCTAAACTAATCAATAATAAATGCATCACTGATCAGTTAGTTGTCTTTTATTTATTTTGAAGGTCATCATCATGTCAAAAATGTTGATGCCCGTAATGCCAGGGACCAATGGGTAACTTTCATCTGCGCTTGTGGCGCTAATGAGTCTTAAATTTTCATCACTCATATCGGGAACAGTCGAAGTGGAGGAAGACCTTGCAAGTTTGCTTCTTATCACATGAGAGTCGAAATATACAATGGTGTAATCATTGAACCGCATTTCTTATATTTAAGATGTTTATATCCAACAATTCAGCCATCTGAAACCGAAAGTGTATCTCCTTTTTGTCCATACAGTCTAGACCTTGATACAAATTCTATGCGCTTGGTTAATTCATTCCTGATTTGCAGGGTTTTAGTTTTAGCCATTTCACGTCGGGCAATCAACATCAAGTAAAAAAATTACATTCCCTGTGCACCAATATACCTTGTTCATTGTGTTGAATGCCAAATAATATGACGGTGGCTTACCTTGAAATTTTATCACTTCAGATATGACCATACTAACATCCCCAACATAATAAGTTTAAAGTGGGACAGTTCACAAACACATAACATTCCATGCCTTCAGGGTATGGCACTCCTTACCAAGAAATTATTGTGCCCTGTCAGTTTCGATAACCTCTGTGGGGTTCTGTACGCCCTTTGCAAAGTAAAGAGATGGTTTCTTAAGCGAAAATGGTTTGACAATAGTATAGAGTGTCAAAAGATGCTTGCCATAATTTTTCCATCTGCTCGTTCAGCAATTATCGATCCCACGTCGCATGATGTGGGGGAGAGGCCCTTTAATTCCTGCATTTGGCAAAGTGATTCGTGCCATTTTGCAACAGTTTTACGTATATTCTCTGATGCGTGGAGGTCCTTTTCAGTGTCAGATCTGTCGCTTTCACTTCCTCTTTTTATGCTGCCATCCAGTAAGATATTTTAAAAAACAGGAACTCGAAAAGATTTCTTTTTGTTTTGGTGCTGAAAACGTCCCGTGATTTCACACGATCTCCCTCAATCAGACTTCCCATCCTTCTACACTTTCCTCGCTCGTTGAACAGATAGCTCAATCTCCTTTTTAGACATTCAGGGGGATATTTATACCCCATTAGCGCCAAATTTGCGTAATTTTTTTACACAAATTCGGCGCAAAACTAACTCCGTATTTATAGTTTGACGTAAGAACTGTCTAACGTCAAAATATTGGAGTTTGCACCCTTTTGTAGATGCATGATACTACCATGCATCTAAAAAATGGTGCTAACCCCATAGCCCCAAATATTTATCCCCTGTGCTAAAATGACCCACAGGTGGGACAAGGGGCTATATAATGGTGCAAAGCAGACCTGTGGAACCATTTCCATTGTTAAACACCATGGGATGGGTTAATAAGTGCCCTTCTCAAGCCCTATGGACACCCCCACCCACACCAGAGGGACACCAGAGGATGGGGGACCCCTTCCCAGGTAAGTAGGGCAAGTATAGGTCAGAAATTTTATTTTTTTAATTAAAGTGGCTTCGGGGGCCCAACTTGGGGCCCCCTGCATGGCACAGGGTGCAATGACCATGCCCAGGGGACACTGGTCCCTTGTGCTGGCCATTAGGGTGGTGGGCATGACTCCTGTCTTTTCTAAGACAAGAGACATGTGGTATGGATGGTTATGCATCAGAAAATGACGCGAGGCTGGCTTGAGGCATTTTTTTTGCCTCTAACCAGCCTAAAGACATTTTTTGGTGCAAAACCTCCTTCTTCCATACCACCAGCCCCACCCGGCTAACATAATTTTTTTTTACACTAGCCCACCCTGTGCACTGGTTTGCACCATTGCATAACTATGGCGCCCAGCTGGTGCTCAGGAATGGCGCAACCCGTTGCTAAACTTTTTGATGCTAAACTGCATTAGTGCACGTTTGCATCAAAAAGTAAAAATATGCCCCTCAGTTGTGGAAGGGGAGTTCCATATGGGCACAAATTCACTATAGTAAGAGTAGTCAATCCATGTACCATACGATTGCAGGCCGTTTCTTAAATATGAAGCCTTATGTTTTTAAAATAATTTAGGAACTCCAAACATGTGCAGGAAACCATGAGTGGCTTTTTAATTCTATAACAGTGCGTTAAGCAGAGATCCTTTATCATTCTCAGCTGGGTAGCCTAAAATCATCCTAAGCAATTTAAATTGAAAGCCCAACAACAAAGCCTAATGTCTGGTAATTGCTGGCTTCCTTTTAAAAAAAATAATCCCCATTTTCTAAATTATATCCTTGCCCCTTTTGAAGCCCTGATGAAACTATTTATATTGCTTTGGACTTTCTGAAAGTCACTTTGTCAAAAGTCAGAAGAAATACAGTTGAAAAGAAAAGTCAGCTTTGAAAGAATACACATTTTGATCAAGTTCAACCTTCTGTACATAGTGGTAACTGCTGCCATTTCTTAAGCGATTTATTAATTTGCCCACTATCCCAACCAGCTTACTTTTGGGAATCAGGTCTATATCATAGTGAATCTGAATGCCGACGTATTTATTCTCTTTTTTACGAGATGTCTGTAGTTATGTAAATGCAATATAATTACCTCTGCCTTCTCTTGATTGAGGATGTAACCTGCTAGAGTTCCAAAGCCCCCAGTCAACTGCTCAAACCTCCGTGTGGGTCATTCGATTTGTTGTATAAAGCAGTGGTTCCCAACCTGTGGTCTGGGGACCTCTGGAGGTCCACAAAGCCTCCTCAGGGGGTCCGCGACTGCTTAGAAAACTAAATAATATTAACAGATTAGGAGGGTCATTCTGACCCTGGCGGCCGGTGGCCGCCAGGGCCACCGACCACGGGAGTACCGCCAACAGGCTGGCGGTGCTCCAACGAGCATTCTGACCGCGGCGGTTCAGCCGCGGTCAGAAGCGGAAAGTCAGCGGCCTCCCGCCGACTTTCCGCTGCTCGTGTGAATCCTCCATGGCTGCGGAGCACGCTCCGCAGCCATGAGGATTCCGACCCCCCCTACCGCCATCCTGTTCATGGCGGGAAAGCCGCCATGAACAGGATGGCGGTAGGGGGGGTCGCGGGGCCCCTGGGGGCCCCTGCCGTGCCCATGCCAATGGCATGGGCACGGCAGGGGCCCCCGTAAGAGGGCCCCGCAAAGTATTTCAGTGTCTGTCTTGCAGACACTGAAATACGCGACGGGTGCCACTGCACCCGTCGCACCTTCCCACTCCGCCGGCTCGATTACGAGCCGGCATCCTCGTGGGAAGGTCGTTTTCCCCTGGGCTGGCGGGCGGTTTTTCAGCAACCGCCCGCCAGCCCAGGGGAAAACTTGTAATACCCGCCGCGGTCTTTTGACCGCGGCGCGGTATTTCGGAGGGGGGAATTCTGGCGGGCGGCCTCCGCCGCCCGCCAACATTGGAATGACCCCCTAGGTCCCCAGCTTTCAGTAATGACTCAGTGGGGAGTCCCCGGATTCCAAAAATGATTCAGTGGGGGTCCCCGGGTTCCTGTAATGATAAAGTGGGGGTCCACAGAAGTCAAAAGGTTGGGAACCACTGGTTATAAAGTATTCAATCGTTGGCATAAAGCACTATTTTTTTCCTAAACCCATGTGACTCCAAGGGTGTATTCTGTCAATGGTCTGGACTTGTAAGGCGAAAAGTTTGATATATAAATCTAAAATAATAGGAGTTAAGAGGTTCTCCGACAGCGTACCTCTTCTGATGGGTAAGCCTTCTGTCAGGAACCCTTTAACTAGGATTTTGGCCGATGGACTTGGGTAAACAGCTTTGAGAAAATTGATGAAAAGTATAGGTATTCCAAACTTTTGTAAGCAAGGCCATAAACACTTCCATTTTACATGGTCAAAAGCCTTGGCCACATCAAAAGTTATTATTTAGAGGGGTTCCTTAGATGTTGATGCCAGTCTTTATTGCAGATTACCAGATCATAAATCTCCTTTATGGGTTTCAAATCCATCTGATCCTCGTCCCCATGACTGCTAACAGTCTTCTTGCCAAAATCACCACAAAGATCTTACAGTCAAGTAGATTGAGTGGTAAGATTTGCATTTCATAGGGTTTTTATTTGGCTTAATGCATTTTCTGGCTTTTATTTAGTTTAATAATTAGGTTTTAACCATTATGTAAAATAATTGTTGGACAGTGTCCTCCATACCTGACAGATTTCTTTAAAGAAGCACTTATTCAGTTCCTCCAGGATGCCATCAGGTCCTGCAGCTTTCCCCTTTTTTTATCTTTGCTAAAACAGTGTAGGTTTCATCATTTGTTGTATATTGTATTACCATTTTTTAATCTTGTTTTCCACATGTGGAAGCTGGAGAGAGCCTGGTTTTTTTTTTAGAATCAGATTTTATGAGGCTATTCTTTCATGGTAAACATTATGATCGAACCTTTAAAATGTGTGGCCAATTTTGCCCAACTTGGTTACCTTAGGCCAATCCCAAGCAACCCAGATACGTGTGATGTCATTGAGTGTCTCTAGAGTTTTGATTTTCCAGGTTTGTATTTTCCTTACTTTCTCACCATACTCAAAAATGTTGTAGGTCTCTAGCTTCCCATTTATTTTTAAGTTTTTGTTAATTAATTTACCTAATATTAGGCTTGCAGGTTTCTATGTCTTGATTAAGTTTGGTATAGTCATTAGCATTGCAGGGGCCTAACAGCAACCCTAACAATAATAAACTACCCACTCAAACTATCTACATTGATTAAAGAAGTCAATCCCAGTATAACCGCCCTGAAATATAATTTATTTTCTTTAAAATTTGATAATTTTTTTACACATTTAATTCTTTATAAATTCTATACATTCACAAATTGCATTTCTATAAATTTCTCATTTAACATATAGGCGGTCATTCTGACCACGGCGGGCGGCGATAGCCGCCCGCCATGCGGTCACCGCCATTTGGCCCCTCCGCGGTCACAAGACTACGGAGGCCATTCTGGCTTTCCCGCTGGGCCGCTGGCCCGGGCGGCGGGCTCCCGCCGGCCCAGCGGGTAAGGCCCTGCAACATAGAAGCCGGCTCCGAATGGAGCCGGGGGTGTTGCAGGGGTGCGACGGGTGCAGTTGCACCCGTCGCGATTTTCACTGCTATGCAGACAGTGAAAATCATGCTGGGGCCCTGTTAGGGGGCCCCTGCACTGCCCATGCCAGTGGCATGGGCAGTGCAGGGGCCCCCAAGGGCCCCACGACACCCGTTCCCGCCATCCTGTTCCTGGCGGTAAAAACCGCCAGAAACAGGGTGGCGGGAAGGGGGTGGGAATCTCCATGGCGGCGCTGCTTGCAGCGCCTCCATGGAGATTCAGCCCAGTCATGGGAAATCCGTCGGGAAACCGCCGGATCCCCTTTTCTGACCGCGGCTTTACCGCTGCGGTCAGAATGGGCAGGGAAGCACCGCCAGCCTGTTGGCGGTGCTTCCGTGGTCCTCCACCCTGGCAGTCGATGACCGCCAGGGTTGGAATGACCCCCATAATGTTTAAAAAGCCCAACTATCAATGTCACAAACAGGACTACAATAAATACACTGAAAAAAACACAACACAGTACAGTATGTCACAGTGTTTCAACAAATCTGCCCACTTACCAGTCACTCTCTCCCTTTCACACTACAGTATCATACACACTTAATGTGCAGATCTACTGGACTTCCAGATCACAAACATATGAATAGGCACACAGGAAGACCATTTCTCTTTAGCCCTTGACTGATGCCCTTTGTACTGGGTACTCCTATAGATTGGTCAACGCACATTTCAGTGTAATTACATCACTTCTATCCATCCTCTTAAGAACCCATTTGTTTAATAAATTCTTCAAATCAACAAGTGGGGGCAATCTATATGTTAGGGTTCTTATTTTAATGGGATAAACTGCTCAGATCCTTACTATCCAGACATATATTGTGTGATGGAATCTCACTTTTAGAGGTGCATATACACATACCTTCAAAAGTTTCACCATCCTGTTTCTTTACTACTTTTATCCACATTGAAGTCTTGGCATCTGATAAAAAATTATCTTCTGCAAGATTTTCCCAGATAGCGTATCAGTGATACCTGCTTCTCTCGTTTCGCAGTCCTTCAAGTCTACGAGCTGCTCCTTACAGTTACGTTCTTAGGAGGAGCCACCCATAGCCAGTTACCTTAGAGGACGTACGTTAAGCAATTATGAATTGCAATTATGAGACAAGATGCAAGTAGCTCTGTTTGTAAGATTGATTATTACAGAATATATTATAGAATAGAATATATAGAGCATGGGTCCTCGCAAACTTTTTCCCAGGGGCCTCAAAGTGCGGACTGTGGTGAGCACAAGGGCTACACTGATGCCAGCATGTTGGGAGTGGTGCTTTGTGAGTGGAAGAGTTAAGGTGGGCACTATTGCTAGCTTGGGAGATTGAGGTATAGAAAGGAAGCAACTTGATTACTGAATTGGAATGAAATAGAATTACACTATATAAAATTAGAAAACCTGGGATTAATCCTGGCTCACCCACTTGGCCAAATTGTGTGATCCTAGACAATTGTCTAAATTTCACTTTGCCTGCTTTTTGTTTACTATGACATATAAGAGCACCTTCAAATACATGAGGTCGGGATATGTGATGTACAAAACCTTGTGTTTCATCTGATTTAATAAACAATAATGTTGTCCATGTGTGATAACAACCCAGACCACTAAGCATGTTGTGTGTGACAACTGGCTTGCCTCTTACATTGCTGTGAGGGTGGGCAGGGGCATGAATGATTCTATGTTCATTTTTTTAAACTATCAGTATAAAAAATACTTCTGAATGCATTGATATAATCTAATATACTAAGATGAAACGCATCTGCATGTTAATGAGACACACTCTTGAGTTGTGAAGATACTTTATCTTATTTTTCCACATTTGCTTTAAAATGTCTTAAAGAAATTAATGCCTTCCCAAAGTTAATTGGTAAAATACACCTTATTTTCTTCTTCTTTACTACATAAGTTAGTTCAAATAAATGCTTGTCATCTATTTAATATCTTTTCGAGTGTTTCTGCTCAATCAAGTAAACAGAAGCCCAGTGCAATTATTCTGCTGGGGGTCGCATGTGAAGGTCAGGAGGGCCACATGTGGCCCAGGGCCAGACGTAGAGTATCACTGATATAGAATATTATATGTTAAGTGAGAAATTATTAGAAATTAAGTTCTTGAATGTATAAACTTTATAATGAATCAAATGTGCAAAAAAATTAATAAACTGTAAGAAAAATACATTTTGTTTCAGGTCACTTCTAGTGGGATTGGCTCCGTTACTCAATGTAGATAGGTTGAGCAGGTAGTTTATTATTGTTGTGTTTATCTTTCCCACACCTAGCAATTATTATTTGGGGGTACCCTCTTCTGTATATGCTTAACAGCAATCTTATCAGTCTTTCCATTTTGTCCCACAGAGGGCTATCCACTTTCTTCTCCAATTTAATGAGTGCCCATTATCATTTGGTGATAATGCCCCATGTATATGTTTATATGCTTCCCACACAATATTTCCTTAAACAGCTGCCTATTTTAGCGTTCATATATTCAGCCATATTTATCTGCAATATCTGAGTTAAATCTGCACAAGCTATCAGTCGCCTAGACACAGTCCATTTGATGTTGAGGGAGTTTACCCACTACCACCAATACTAACCAGACAGTTGTGTGACCAGATAAAGATACTTGGGTATATGTAACCTGCTTAACTTGACTTGTGCACCTTTAATCTATAAACCAGTAGTGTATTCTGACTCTGTTTCCATACGTGTTGCTATGAAATGAGTACACCCTGGTGCCTCCATCCTCTCCCTCTGTAGATCAGTTAACCACAGGTATTCTAAAATACTCCTAAGAGTTCTAGTCAACTTGAGAGAGATTGCCTGAGATTCAACATTAGATCTATCTAGAATATTGTTCATTAAGATGTTGTAATCTTCCCCCAGAGAAACCGAGCCTTAAACTCTAATAACCTTTGGAATAACAGCAGTGGTTGTAAGTCTTCAATAGTTGAGCTGTAATGCCCTATGCAGGTAAACTGACAATTACCTATTCACAGTAATACAACAGCCTATCTCACATTTTCATCCAACTCTGTTCTTAATACCTGGATTCCAAAAAAAATTCTGATCAGAATAGCTACTCCCTTAGTAATGCAGAACTGTGTTGTGCAAATAAACAACTGAATCCATCTCTGGTTATTAAACAGGCTTATACTCTCCTGCTCAGTCAAGTGAGATTTAAAATTAAATTAGTGAGAAATTCTCTTGCATATTCCAAAATGGTTCCCTGTTTTCTCCTATACCTCAGCACTTTCAAATTCTAAGTTAAGAATCTAAGTAAGTTATTATCTGTTTTTCAATCCCAGGCACGAGAGCCTGTCCACCCAGTCTGTCTCTCAGGAGAAAGAAGATAGTTTTAGATCCTTTATGCCCATATGTGCCCCACCCAGTGACAACCCTCCCTAAGAAACTCTCCATACTTTTTCAGCTTTTTATTAGCCATTTGAGTGCTCTCCCTCCTCTGTACCCTGTGTTTTTTTCTTAATTTGAAGTAAGGTATATTAGCATAAGTTAATTATTAAATTGTCATAAGACCCTCACTTCCCTTTCAAAGTGTTGATGTATTCCTGCAAGATTCTACTAAGTTTTAATTGAGCCTATCCTCTGTATTAGTTCATCAGCCTCATGTTTGTTTTTCAGAAAGTGCATTTTATTATTCCACATAACTTTTAGAGTGACTGGAAATTTCAAATGGGCTTTAGCACCTAGGCTCTACTTGATCATTTTTTTGTTCCTAAGACCCATTCCCTCTCCTCAGTTCCAAGACATAAGCCGGCCTCATTGACCAGCAAAGCTCCTTGAATACAATCAACTTCTTTTCCCCTTCGACATAACTAAATATGTAACAAACTATGGAAATTTACCAAGATTACCTTTGGGTCTTTTCTATTTGGGTTTAGACTATACAGGTCTCTATGTACTCTCTGAGTCTCCTGCTCCAGTTCCCCATGCACCACTCATCAAAAATGCCATCTTGAATTAAACTAATAACAAATTTACCAATGTTTGGCCTATTGTTGCTTCCATGATTTTATAAACTTGATATTGTTTATTCTGGCTTGATTGTCAAATATCTCTAGTGTTGTTTGACTGGTCTTATCCTATCTTATTCTTTCTACATCAAGGATTGTTTTATCTGCAGCCATCTCCTATGCCATAGCTCTATCAGCTCGCTCACCAATTTTCCCAGCTAACATCTAACACATATCTCATAACCCTTTCTGTTTCTCATTGGGAATAGCAAGGCTGCTTTTGATTTCACTAGAGACTTCCTTCAGCATCGATTCAAGCTCGTCTCTGGCCTGCTCATTAGGTAGCTGCATTTCTGGAGACTGGGGCTAGATTTGTGATATGTGCTCTGCTGTGTTGCCTAAGGGGGCCCTATTTGATTTATTATCTGGTTTGTAGTCTCTCAATCAAATTCTGTCGAGTCTGCTGTGAGACTGAACCTCTGTTGCCATCAATAACCTGCAGCTCAGATAAATGATGAAATCTGTTTGACCTAAGGCAAATTCCTATGCTATGCTGGAAAGTAGGGCACTTGTCAAGAACACTACTAGGGGATAGATGAAAACTATTTTCCATCAGGTGGGGTAGTAGCCCCCTTCAAAAACCCTTTCCATTGCCCGCAGGTACTCCTCTATTGGGTCCTGTAAGCATTACAGGAGTTTCTCAGTCTCTCAATGACAGCTCCAAATCAGGGTTGAGGAAATCAGGTGTGATCATGGCAGCAGGCTGTGACTCTATCAAGAGTGCAGTTACCCACAACCAAACCCAATGCAAGTCTAAATGCAGGATGTGGTTGCTCACTGCCTGACTTGGAACTTGCAGTTTCAATGTTGTTTTGAAAATTCAGTGGAAAGTATCTTAACACATGTTATCCAGCACACCGTGGTTTATCCAAAAGGATGCAGAGAATGTGCCAGCTTCAGGAGGCAACAGCTGTCTCTAAGAATGGGAGGGCTACCTTGATTCATTACAAGGGATCAGTGGCAGCAGCTGCACAAGTCAGTCAGTGGAGGTTAAGCTGTAGCAAGAAACACCGTGGGACCCACCAGTAGAAGACAACAGGGAGTAACTGCCTTCTGTCGAGGGTGAGAGTGTTTGGATTCGAGGGAGCCACCCATCTGTCTAGCGACAACAGCAAGCAAGTAAAAGGACACATATTGATTAGCAAAATGACCAAACAGTAAGCCTTGCCTCTTTCTCGCAGCTGAATAACAATGGTAAGATCAGTTGCAGTAGGAGAACACTGGATACAATAACAAGATTTACCTTGTGTAAAAACCCTTGTAGATACCAGACAAGATCAGGGCAGCTGTCACAAGAGTTTTAAAGCAGGGATCAAGGAACAGGGGTCACCACAAGGTGATTAAAAGAGAGTTTGGAGTATGACCACAACCCATAAACACACACTGGGAGTGAAAGCTTCAAGCTGTTTACTAAGAATGAGTGAGAGCTAAGTCCAAGTTCGACCCCAACCACCCAAAAATCTTTAAACCCTTAAAACTCACCCCATCTTTAAGATCTTATTTTAGACTACCTAGAGACTTGCAAAACGCAGCTGTAAAAGTCACTGATCAGTCAGTGTCACTCATTAGGACTTGCTTCTTCCGGTGTCCCCTATTGAGTGCAAGAGGGTGAAGATAACGTATATTCACAAGCAAAAAAAACACAATTGACCAATAATTCTGAGAATAACATTATTGTTACAAGGGAATATGGATACATGTGCAATTATAACTTTAAAGTATGCATTTTAAAACAGAAGATAAACAGTCTGTAAAATTGAGGCTAGAACCTACTGACCAAGAGGAGAGTGTTTTGAGCAGCAGCACAATCATGCAGCAGTTGATATGTGAACAAAAACATATGAAATGTTTCTGAATACACAAAATAGAAGAGTAAAATAAGTTGCATGACTCATTTCACTCAAATGGCCCATTTTCGTTACCTGTAAAAATATTGTTTTTTTATATTTCTTGACACATTCTAATAATACTGTTTGCAAGATCTGTGTTCTTGTGAACTGGAAAACAATATGATTGAGCAATTGGTGCTCAAAATCCCAAATGTTTTTTTTGTTTCATACACCAAAAGGGCCCATAAAACTCATCACCAAAATCAATGGAAACATCTTTTTGTCTTCCTACTTAATTTTGGATTAAGAAGAAGAAATAGATTCTTACCTGTAACTCCGGTTCTCTCATAGGGGAATCTCCATTGAAGTCATAGGCATTTCAAACATTTCATTACATAGGCCCTCATTCTGACCTTGGCGGTCTTTTCGCGAGACCGCCGAGTTACCGCCGCGGTGAAGACCGCCGACCGCGGCGGTATGCCGCTGTGCGCATTCTGACCGCTGGGAGCGTTCTCCCGGAAAACCGCCAGCAGCCACACTGGCGGTCGGCGGGAAAGTGGAGACTGGTCAACCTCCACCGCCACGCCAGCAGAACACCGCCCACAGAATTACGACCCACATTTCTGTGTGGCGGTCTTCTGTTGGCGGTCTTCTGTTGGCGGTCACCTCCCCATGGCTCCTGTCACCTCCCGGAGGACCAACGCACAAGGTAAGTTGATCGTCCGTGAGGGGAGGGGGTGGGGGGGTGTTGTGTGATGTGTGCGTGCATGGGGGTGTGCGTGGGAGTGTGTAGAGGTGGTGTGTGAGTGCGTGCATGCGGGCGGGGAGTGCTGCTGTGCCTATGGGCAATGTGTGTAGTTCGGCGGGTGCGCATGTCGGCATGTATGTGTGCGGGTATGTGTCCCCGTTGTGTATGTGTGTGTGTAGGGGGTGTGTATATGTGCATGTTGGGGGTGTGTGCATGTCGGGGTGCGTGTATGTGCATGTCGGGGTGGGGTGGGGAGGGGGTTCGTACTACCTCTGGGGGGTGGCAGGGGGGTGGAGGGTGTGGGGGGAGGACTCGGGGGGGCAGTGGGGGGTGGGGGAGACCCCTATCAGTGCCAGGGAAGGAATTCCCTGGCCCCGATAGTGCCTACCGCCATGGTTCGCATGGCGGGTCCCGAACGCCAGAAACCGCGGCGGTAAGCAGGGTCATGATACCGTTGGCGGTCTTGGGTCGACCGCCGGACCGGAGTGCGCAGACTCCAGCCCCTCGGTCATGACCGCCGTGGCTGTCGGAGTGGGGAAGTGGCGGTCGGTCGCGGCGGTGACCGCCGCGGTCAGAATGCCATTTTTAATACCGCCGGTCTCTTCGCGGTCCGACCGCCGCCTCTCCGCCGACCGCCAAGGTCAGAATGAGGGCCATAGTCTCTTCTTAAGTGTAGACTTTTGCCTTACTTCAGGAATGCCTGTAGAGACACTTAAGAAGGACATAGGTGCACATTATGACATTGGCGGTATAAACCGTCTATTGCTGTGGTGACGGCCGCCAAAAGACAGTTACTCCGGCTACCATCCGTCTACCAAATCATGACCACAGCCGGATTTCAGACACAAGAAGGGCGGAAATCTGGCCGTGGCAATACTGGCAGATGATGGTAAGGTGGTGCTGCTACCACATGCACCGCCACGCCAGTAGACCACCACCAGCCGTATCATGACATATGATATGGTCAGGCGGTGTTCTGCTGGTGGGCGCTGCTGACTGTAGCAGCGTCCTGTCCCGTTCCCTGACGGAAGACCAGCTGGATGAAGGTAAGTTGGGCTTCCAACAGGACAGGGGGTTGAGGGGTGTTCTGTGTGTGTGTGTGGGGTTGTGTGCATGAATGTGTGAGTGTGTGCGTGAACGCGTCTGAGTGTGTAGCGTTGTTTGTGTGGGTGTTTGCATGTATGTGAATGTGTGCAAGAATGGAAATGTGAATGCGTGTCTGCATGTCAGTGTGAATGTGTGTACGGATGTGTGCGAGCATGACTGGATGGATGCATGTATGAATGTGTGTATGCTAGTGTGAGTGAGTGGGTGTATGCGTGGTGCATGTCTGAGGGTGTAGGGGTGGGGAATTGGAAGGGGGGAGCGTGGATGGAAGGGGGTTGGGGGCATCTGGGGAGTGTTTGGGGGGGTTGGGTGAGCCTCCTACCAGTGACAGGGAAGGAATTCCCTGTCACTGGTAGGGCCTACCACCATTGTTTTCATGGCGATAGGCTGGCTCAAAACGCTGCTATGGCGGTATGAATAGTAAAAGGCCGGGTTGGCTGCAGCCACTCCCCCAATGTCATAATGTGGCAGTATGCACCACCAGCCTGTTGGCGGTACTACCGCCACCTTAACACCTACTGCCGGGGTCATAATGACCCCCATAATGTGCAGCCTAGGTAAATAGGCTGCTGTGCTGTAATTCTACAGATTGTAGTTTGGAAACAGGGTTCAAATATCCTTAAAATGTATAATTTGAGGTAAATGTTTTACATTAAACCTCAAATCTCCTTGACAAACTCTTTATCCTGACAAAGTAGAGATAAAGAATAGGAAAGCAGTGTAGCCCTATAGGCTGCTATTATGTGAGTGGAAAATAATGACTGTGCCTTTAAGGCTGCAGAGACCACCAGTATTACATACTAGCAGCCTATGGGGCTACACTGCGTTCCTATTCTTCATCTCCACTTCATCAGGAAAAAGTGTTTGTGAAGGAGATTTGAGGTTCAGTATAAAACATTTACCTCAAATGATACAGTTTAAGGCTATTTTAACCCTGTTTCCTAAATATAATCTGAAGAATGAGACCACTGTATCCTGTTTACCTAGGCTGCACATTATGTTCTTTCTTAAGTGTCTCAGCAGGTCATCCTGAGGTAAGATGAACATCTACACTTAAGAAGAGACTATGGCCCTCATTATGACCCTGGCAGACGGGGGAGAAGTGGTGGTAAAACCGCCAACAGGCCGGCGGAAAAAAAATGGAATTATGACCACGGCAGTTACCACCGTGGTCATCCGCCACTTCTCCACTCCGACCGCCAGGGAGGTAATGACCGCTGGGCTGGAGACTTCGGTCTCAAGCCCAGTGGCCGTCACCAGACCGCCGCCAGTATCAGGACCCTGCATACCGCCATGGATTTCGGGTGGTTTGGAACCGCCATGAAATCCATGGCGGTAGGAACTAGCAGTGCCAGGGAATTCCTTCCCTGGCACTGATAGGGGTCTCCCCCACCCCCTAGTCCTCCCCCCACCCCCCATCCCCCTGCCACCCCCCAAAGGTGGCCGGACCTCCCTCCCCACCCCCATCCCCAACATGCACATACGCACACCCCTACATGCACACATACACTACAACAACACATACCCGCACACATACAAACAGACGTGCACACAGACCGACCCGCACACATTTCCCATTCACACAACACACCCCGTATGCATACACGCACTCACACCTCCACTACATACTCACACGCACACCCCCATGCACGCACACAACACACAACACCCCCCACCCCCTCCTCAAACGGACGATCAACTTACCTTGTCCGTTGATCCTCCAGGAGGGGTTGGGATCCATGGGGGCTGCTCCACCACCAGCTCCCCATTACCAGAACACCGCCACACCGAATCAGGCGACGTGATTCAGTGGGCGGTGTTTTGATGATGGGGCGGTGGAGGTGGAGCAGCCTCCACTTCCTTGCCGACCGCCAGTATGGCTGCTGGCGGCTCTCCATCTGGAAAAGGATGGAGGGCTGCCAGCAGTCATAATACGCTGCGCGGAATACCGCCTGCATTGGCGGTCTTCAGCACGGCGGTACCTCGGCGGTCTTTAAAAAAGACCGCCGAGGTCGAAATGAGGGCCTATGTAAAGAAGTGCTCCAGGATACCGCACATGGGTGGAACTCTTCAAATGCTGATGACTATCAACGGAGATCCCCTAAAAGAGATCAACTGGTTAACATTTTATCAGATTTTATCTCCTCTGAAATGTAAATGCCTAAACCTAAAGAAGGATAAGTGTAGATATTAGATGTGCTTAATCCTTTGCTACAACAAAGAATGGAAACAGGAATAAGAAAAGATCCTATGTCGCCATGATAGGCATGCTAAATAAATTCTGGGCATCTCTACCTTTGGGCGAGATCCCAGAAAATATTACTGCAAATGATATGCCTTAAAATAAAGAAATATCATTTGCCTACCTCACAGTAATACTTGCTGACTGTTTTAAATGCAATTATACATATAAACTACAAAATCCTTCTGAAAGAAAAATGTTGGTGATGTGGCTAGACAGGCTCTAAAGAACAACTTACTTACCTTCAGTAGTGACTTATCTGAAAGTGAATAAATGAAGATTCTTAACCTTAGAATATACCTAAGGTGTCAGACTAGTTCGGGAATATTTTCATCAGTACCTCTTTGTATTAGTAGCTGGCATCAATCTGCTCCATATCAGCCGCATCCATGCCAGATATGATGTATACGGTGCCTATTTAGGTGCCACCCCAGCACGCTGACATCAGTTCTTTTCTTTCCAAGCCATCAGTGCAGTTCTGGAGAGAGCTACCTCAGTCCATGGTTTGGACTATTTTTTGATGTTTAGCTGAAATTATTTGAACTTGCCTCCCCAGTGTGCTTAGGGGTGGCTGCAAAGAACCTGTGGGGTTTAAACCCTGTGGTTTCTGTCACAAGCAGATGTATGTGGCAGGCCCCCACCAAGTTTGCTTCAAGTGCTTGGAGCTGGGCCACAAAGCCAAGACTTGTGAAGACTGTTATGCCATGAATTCCAAGGCACTTCAGGAACGGTCCTTGAAAACTCTGGTTGCTCCAAGCCAGTCCACTCCACGACACGTCAGGTCCCGGTCACGCCAAAGGTCCCAGGCCCATTCTCAGAGTAGATTTATTCGTACACCTAGATGCAATTCTCCACGTATTTTTACTCACTATTTTAGAGTGGAGATTTACACCCAGGTGTAGACTTGCATAACTTTTGAGCTGTTGGTGGAGATCTCCACATAGGGAAATGTATGAAAAAGTAATACATTTTATTTATTTTTGTCTAAATCAAAAATTTCTTAACATAAAATATAAATGTACAATAATTATATTAACCAAACAAATAAAATAAAACATTACAGTACATTAACTCCTCAAATTAAATATGCATTGCATAGTAAAATAATTTAATTACACTATATAAATTAAGAATTATTAATTTCTAAACAATTATATAAAAAACAATGACCCTTCCTCACTAACATGTTCATTTGAAATTTGCACTGAACTTCATTATGTTATTAATTAATTTAAATACTTTATATATCTTAAACAACATGTAAACAGTTACATTTTATCATTTGGTAAAATTAGGTCTATTGTTAAGTTTTGAAAATAAAATTAATGAGCAATTCAACCTAATGTTTTTACTAATATATATACATATATATATTTATATATATATATATATATATATAAATACGTATTTTTATATATATATATAATTTATTTCATTATATATATATTCACTGAAAAAAACAAAGATTAATTAAAGGTATAGTTAGGTGAAGTCTTCAGTAGCGACGTAGTGTTTTAAATGCCAAGAATCACAAAAATCTAACAGTTATAGCTATCTCAGGTAACTATAACTCCTGGAATAAGGTAAATATAACTCGTGCCCCTGCCATGCACAGTTTTCTCATCAACAAATTTAATTGCAAATGTTGCAATGATATTATCAATGATGTCATAGAAGATGTCATGAGGGATGTAATGTATGGGGTAATTAGCAGCGCATGTGAGAGCACAATCTATAGGTACATTAGGACGCCAATTATAGTTACTTGAGACAACTATAAATATAGCAGGTGAATTTCTGTGTTTTTTCTTTACGTTGTTACTGAACATTTAACCTAACTATAACATTACTTTAACCTTTGTGTTTGTTTCTGTGAATTTCTAGTTTTTTTTAATGTTAAGTAATATTTTATCACCATACTTAAATCCAACCCCCCATTGTGAATGTGTCAACCTTAGTTAATTGTTGTGCTTCTGGATATGGCACATAGCCTGCCTATGTTGGCCATGGTGCTCCCTCACTACTGAAAGACCTCGGTCTTACTTGTTGAACTGTATGTGGGAGACCGCCATGGAACTAATTTTGATGTTCCTGATATGCTATTGCTACTTCTAAATATTCATAATGTCTAAAAGCAGCGTGACCTGGAGATGCAGTGTAAGTGTGAAATATCTGTGTGTTAGCATTGACTGCAGGAAAATTAACCCACCAAAAAAACTTTGTATTTATAAACTATGGGCCTCATTATGACCCTGGCGGGCGGCGGAGGCCGCCCGCCAGGATCCCGCCCTCCAAATTACCGCGCCGCGGTCAAAAGACCGCGGCGGGTATTACGAGTTTTCCCCTGGGCTGGCGGGCGGTTCCAGTTAAACCGCCCGCCAGCCCAGGGGAAAACGACCTTCCCACGAGGATGCCGGCTCGTAATCGAGCCGGCGGAGTGGGAAGGTGCGACGGGTGCTACTGCACCCGTCGCGTATTTCACTGTCTGCAAGGCAGACAGTGAAATACATTTTGGGGCCCTCTTACGGGGGCCCCTGCCGTGCCCATGCCATTGGCATGGGCACGGCAGGGGCCCCCAGGGGCCCCGCGACCCCCCCTACCGCCATCCTGTTCATGGCGGCTTTCCCGCCATGAACTGGATGGCGGTAGGGGGGGTCAGAATCCTCATGGCTGCGGAGCGCGCTCCGCAGCCATGGAGGATTCCAATGAGCAGCGGAAAGTCAGCGGGAGACCGCTGACTTTCCGCTTCTGACCGCGGCTGAACCGCCGCGGTCAGAATGCTCATTGGAGCACCGCCAGCCTGTCGGCGGTGCTCCCGTGGTCGGTGGCCATGGCGGCCACCGGCCGCCAGGGTCAGAATGACCCTCTATGTGTGCCTAAACCACTAAACTAACATCTCCATTGCCTTTGGCGAGTCCATGTGCAATTAAATGTGCAGTTAATGAATATTTACAGTTCACAGGAATATTCACTGGTTGAGTCATATTTAATAAATGGAAGTCAAAGAAAAAAAACACTATAGTGGTGTAATCCTTTTAAAAGTTCAGGTCTGAACAACTCACAGGCAGAAATAGGTGCTTCCTATTAAGCTGAGGAGGATACATTTTCATCACAGATGTCTCTCTGTGAAGGTGAATAAAGGAGCTTTGGGCACACACAAGAAAACCACTCAGGAGACCCATTAAATAGGTACCCTGATCTAGAATGTTGGTGGCATCGTGTTATACAGTTCCTACAAGTTTAGTAGGACTGTGTGTAGGTCAACAAGAACTCCACAATATAGAGACTCAGGCCCGTATTTATACTTTTTAGCACTGTATTTGTGCCATTTTTTGATGCAAAAGCAGCACAAACTTACAAAATATAATGGTATTTTGTAAGTTTGTTCCGCTTTTGCGTAAAAAAATGACATAAAGGCAGTGCTAAAAATAGTTTAAATATGGGCCTCAGTCTACATATATCATTAGTAAATGTTGGTTTGTTTTGACTAGCTCACAGTACCACGTCCAAAACCCTAGCCTCACTATAATAATCAATGTAATGGGCAAACTTGAACATGACCACTCTGATTCCCAAGGAATTTGTGAAAACAGATCTACCCTTTCTGTTTGTTACTTGTGCCCAAGGTATACAAAAGAAAGATACCAAAGTGGATTTTCAAAAAATGTATTGAAATGATTGTATTCTTGCAAAGAAAGCATGAGCTGTGATTATTAGAAAGATGAGACACATTACTGTAATCAGCATTATTAGAATGGTGAAACAAACTAACAATGTAACCATTTTAATTGCTATTAATGTCACTATACTCCTATCTGTCTCTAGCATCCATACTAAAGAGAGCATAGCAGGAGTACCCTCTGCTGGATCAATTAGGATAGTATAACCCCAATACCTTGGTCTTAATTGTCAAGAAGCCAGTCTAAGTGTACAAGCTATCTTCCTTGGCAGGATGAAGGTCGGAGTCAGCAGGGCTGCACCTCAGTCACAATTAACTGTGGTTCCATGTTAATCCCAGCATGAAGTGTTCCTCTCTCCGAGCCTACCATGGATGCTGTTTATATAATAAAATACTGCCCTTATTACAATGTGGCAGAGGTGTAGAATAGCCTCTTTGGTTTGTCTACAATAAACAAGTTGTCAGTTAATGAGCACAGACAACGAAAATGCGGGCATTGCGCTTTGATTGTACAACTCTGGACTAAGGCCCTCATTATGAACTTGGCGGTGTGGGCCGCCATGCCGGCGGTGGTGGGAAATCCCACCATCCGGCATGGTGGCCCACACCGCCACATAATGATGACAGGGAGAGCCGCCATAGGGGGCCCTCACCCACTGCCAGGCTGCCTCCGACAGGCAGCCTGGAGGTGGACGGCAATATTATCTGACAGGGCAGCTCTGCTGCCCCTCAGATAATGATCCCAATTCCCCCAGCCTTTCCCTGGTGAGTTTCCCTGCCAGGGACAGGTTGGCGGAAGGGGTGCTCCGGGGCCCCCCTGAGGGTCACTGCCTGAATGCCACACAGAGGCATTGATGGCGGCTCCATGTGGAGCTGCCGTCAATGTCCCGGCCAAGCATTCTGCTGGGCCGGCAGGCGGAAACAATGTTTTCCGCCTACCGGCCCAGCAGAATGATTGTAATACGGCAGGCAGGGTTCCAGGGGGGCTGGCGGTCGATAGAAAGACCGCCAGCTTGAACACGGCAGTGAAAACCGATGTGTTCATAATGAGGGCCTAAGTGTGCAGACTAAACGTCGACAGTGCCTACCACAAATAACAGTGTATGCAGCACATGCTCATGTTAGTGGAAAATATCTAAAAAGTCACCATTAGAAAAAAGATGTCAAGCCAAAACGGAAATCTAAAATGGAGACTAAGTACGGGCCCTGCAGCAACTGTGCATGCCCTTTGGTCATGTGTCGTGGGGAGTTGACCACAAGGCCTGGCCTGTGGCTAGGCTCTGTAGCCAAAAATCCCAATGCCAGTCAACCTCATACTGCGCAGGGCTTTGGCTAGACCCTGTAGCCTCCCCCCAAACACAATCACTCTCATGCTGTGCAGGGACTTCACTCGTGCATGGCGGGGGTGAAGGCCTACAACACATCCTCTGCAAGCAGACAACCCCACACTGCTCACAGCCTTCAGCTGTCTGCAGCTGTGGGTTGAACCTTTGCCATATGCTTAGGATTGGCCTTTGGGCCCCAAGGACCCCATTCCCTGTGGACAAAATGTAATTAAACAGGGGAAGGGGTGAATGAGACCCCCCCAAGACTTCTTGGGCCCGGGGACCACGTCCCTTGGGTCAAATATAATGACAACTGGACGGGGCCATGTGGCCCCACTCCCTGAGCCTTATTAGACTCTGGGGATCCCATTTCCAGGGGCAGTACCTTATTTTAAATAGGAGGGGGCCATGCAGCACACCATACCTGAGCCTTATTTGGCCCAAGGGACCCCACACCTCACAGCTGAGTAATTAGGAGAGGGGGAGTGAGGTCCTCCTCCCTGAGCCTTTATAGGCCAGTGACACCCAATCCTCCAGGGTTGAATCTTTTTTACCAGGGGAGGAGGGCTGCGCACCCCCTGTTGCCTAGAATGTGGACTAAAATTAGGACTGTCTTTCTGTGCCTGCAAGGAATTTCAATATACTCAAACATGTATTGATATCTTCAAATTTCTGAGGAAACTAAAGCTGCATAAATGTTTCAAATTAAAAGGATCTTGAAAAGAATCTGGAACTGAGATGGAGTTGGCTCCACCTTATATATTGGCTGTTCGAGATTTGGAAACTTTACTCATTTTGGAGAGATACGCAGACTCCTAAAGAAGAAGAGGTTTTGGAAGAAGAATGTGGAATCAGACAGATGAGTGAGCAAGTAGGTTTAAACTAGCCTCTACATTTATTCAACAGACCAGTTGATGCCATGGTTGTTTTCCATGATTCCATGACTAGAGATTTGATAAATCTGCAATCTAAGAATTTTAAGAATAGAGTGTCAAATAATACTGAAGAACAAAGACTTTTCTTTAAAGAGCTTACAGGACAATGCACAGATAGTATGTGAGCCCGCTGATAAAAGGGGTAATGTGGTTCTTTTGTCAAGGGAGTATTACTGTGGAGAAGCATTGAGGTGACTATCTGATTCCAAGAGTTATTTACCTATTAACAAGGAAGAGTATGTGACAAATATTCGACTATACCATAATTTAATCCTTGCTTGGTATTATAAAGGGATGCTAGATACAGACGAATATCAATATTTAAGAGCACCCTATTCACCGACTCCTACTTTTTAACATTTACCTAAAATACACAAAAACAAAGAATCCTCCAGGACATCCTATTATTTCCTCACAAAGAAGACTTTTGGAACATATGTCTTTGTAGGAAATGGCCTTTCTGTCTGGGTCACCCCCAAACTTTTTGCCTTCCTCCTCTTCTTTTTCTGACATCATTTTTGCTGGCTTTAGGACTCTGGACACTTTACCACTGCTAACCAGTGCTAAAGTGCATGTGCTCTCTCCCTAAAAACATGGCAACATTGGCTCATGCCCAATTGGCATATTTAATTTACTTATAAGTCCCTAGTAAAGTGCACTACATGTGCAAATGGCTTGTATGTTGAATGCTACTAGTGGGCCTGCAGCACTGGTTGTGCCACCCATATAAGTAGCCCCTTAACCATGTCTCAGGCAGCCATTGCAAGGCCTGTGTGTGCAGTTTCACTGCCACTTCGACTTGGCATTTACAAGTACTTGCTTCCCTTTCTCTACATATGACTCCTTTTTTCTACACATAATTCACCCCTTACTGTAGACCTTAGGTAACCCATAGGGCAGGGTGCTATGTAGGGGAAAAAGCAGGACTGCTTGAGTGGTTCATTCTGATCAGAAAGGGGTAACCAGGTCATATTTAGTATGGCCAGAATGCTAATAGAAAATCCTGCTTATTGGTGATGATGGATTTTATATAACTATTTTAGAAATGCCACTTTTAGAAAGCGAGCATTTCTCTGCACTTGAAATCCATCTGTGCCTTACAGCCTGTCCCCAATCAACGTCTGGGCTGGGCTGGTTGACAGCTTCCTTGTGCATTTCATCCAGACAACCACAAACACACTGACTTTGCTGAGAAGTGCTCTCCAAGGACTTGGATTGAGCTTGCCTACTGTTTTCTGAAGTCTCAGGGCCAAAAAGACTTTAGCCCTCTTTACAACCCTGGCGGTCGGTGTTAAAGCGGCAGTAATACCGCCAACAGGCCAGCGGTAAAAAAAATGGGATCACGACCACGGCGGAAACCGCCAACACAGCCAGTCACTTTAATACTCTGACCGCCACGGCGGTAGCAACAAACACCACGGTGGTCACCACCAACAGCCAGGCGGAAGACAATGTACCACCCACCACATCACAACCCGCCAATCCGCCCGCTTTTCCGGGCCAGTACCAACGCAATCAAAAGCACAGCGGAAACAGGAATTGGAAGGGAAACCACTCACCTCGCGACACTCAACCAAGAACCAGGATGCCATGGAGCCTGAGCTACAGGTCATGCCCATGCTGGTCTACTTCCTCATCTACCAGGAATACGAAAGGACGACGACCACAGTGAGTGATGCACCTAGTACATAGGGGAGGGGGGAGGAAAAAGAGAGTGACACACACACACGCAACATGCAACACCCCCTCCCCCATTAACACCCCCAACACCACAAACACAAACACATGCAGCAACATTACACTTACACCCCGTAACCCCCTGGAAGTACGCAAGGACAAAAGGAATTGAGTTAAATCAATGATATATTAGAAATAGGCAGATATACGTAACAATGTGAGAAACAGTATTTACAAAAATATACAATATGTACATAAGGCCGTCCATTGTCCATGCAAAATGTCCATGGGCTACAGGCCCAAAAATCATGGGCCAAGCCAACACTTGACTCCTGCCTCAATACAGAGAGAACACTGCAGGGGCATCAGGTCGTAAACACACAGGCACCTCAGAGGGACGGGGAAGGGGGGGGCACCTCAGCCAGAAGATGGAATAACGCCACTGGTCCTCGAGGGGGCTCCATGCCCACAGCGATGTCCTGGGGAGTGCAAAGCCACAGTCTCTCAAGTGGGTGGCTTGTCCACTGCCTGGTCCTGAGGAGTGCAAAGCCACAGTCTCTCAAGTGGATGGTTTGCCCACTGCGTGGTCCTCGGGAGTGCAAAGCCACAGTCTCTCAAGTGGGTGGTTTGCCCACTGGTTGGTCCTGGAGAGTGCAAGGTCACAGTCTCTCATGTGGCTGGTTTGCCCACTGCTTGCTCCTTGGGAGTGCAAAGCCACAGTCTCTCTAGTGGATGCCTTCTCCACTGGTTCTGGAGGGGGCATTGTGCCCAGTGTGCTTCATCCTGCCAAGGAGGGGGTGAGTGGATGCATATCTCCACTGGTTCTGGTGGGGCTTTGTGCCCAGTCTGCTTCATCCTGCGAAGGATAGGGTGAGTGGATCCTTTCTCCACTGGTTCTGGAGGTGGTTTGTGCCCAGTCTGCATCATCTTGCCAAGGAGGGGGTAAGTGGATGCATATCTCCACTGGTTCCGGAGGGGGCTTTGTGCCAAGTGAAGAAACACTTGGGGTGTGGCTGTTCATATTCCCTCACCTGGGTGTCTGAGGTACGAGATTTGCACGGAACAGGTGGCATGAGAGTCCTTGGAGGCAGGGCTAGACTCCATCCTGCGGCGGCAAAGGCTGCAAACTTGTGGTAGTGCCGGTGCTGGTGGGGGTGCTGCCAGTGGTGGAGGGAGGTTCCAGCCCTTCTCCTGTAGCCTCCGACAGCTGCCCACTGGGGCTGCTTCTGCTGACAGTCGTGGTGCTAGCGGCGGGGCATGTGGCGGTGCAGGTGGCGGTGCTTGCGGCGGTGCTTGCGGCAGGGCTGCTGGCGGTGCTAGCCACAATGCAGGTGGCAGGGCTGGCGGTATCCACCAGGCCTTCACCAGCGGCCTCCGACGGCTGAAGTGCCTTGCCTGATGTTTTCTGCCCCTTCCTCACCTTGACAGATAGTTGTGTGACCTTGGCTCTGGCAGCTGTTTTTTTAGGAGACCTTGCTGGGTGGTTCGTGCTCTTTGCCCTTTCTGCATGGTGGCCCATTCTTCACTTTGGCAGGTGGTGGAATGCTTTTGTCCTTTGCAAGGGTTGGTGTCACACTGGGTAGGCTGACGGGTGCCCTCTTTGAGCCTCTGTGAGTTGCAGGTACCACAGCAGACGGCGACTTGGTGGCTGAGGTGCTGGCCTGGGTTCTGGACACTCTGGCCCAAGGGGAAGGACGGGGGAAGGGGTAGGGAAGAGGTCAATGTTTGCCAGGAAAAGCTTCCTAGACACACTGGGGCAGGAAGAGGGAGACAGTTTGGGAGTGGAGGAAGAGGGAGTGGTTGTAGGAGGTGTCTGTCTGCTGTGTTTGGGTGCAGGGGCTGGATGCTGTTGGGAGGTGGATGGCTGTTGGGTGGGTGGGTGCTTGTTTTTGTGTACTTTGGGAGGAGGGGTAACAGACACACTGGGAGAGGACACAGGGGACGTGTGCATGGTTGTGGGGGTGGTGACTGCTCGTGAGGGGTGTGTTGTGATGGGCGTGTTGGTGATGGAGGTAGTGCATGAAGATGTAATGCATGCAGGTGTGAGTGGAGACACTACTAGGAGGGAGGTGGATGAGGAGGAGGAGGGGGACACAGTGGAGGCAGTGGATGTTGGTGTGCCTGCATGGGTATGGTGCTTGTGTGAGTGCCTGTGAGATGAAGTGTGGTGCTTATGTTTGCCTGAGCTACTTTTGTGTGGTGATTTGTGTGAATGCTGGTCTGAAGGTGTGCTTGGGATAGGCTGGGGCTGAGGGGATTGGGTCTGGGTAGAGGAAGTTGGAGGGGGAGGCTAGACACAGGGACAATGGCTGCCGTCAGTGCAGAGGCCAGAGCCTGAAATGCTCTCTGTTGGGCCACCACGCCAGAGTGAATGCCCTCCAGGAATGCATTTGTTTGTTGCAAATGCCTATCGACACCCTGGATGGCATTCAGTATGGTTGACTGCCCAACAGTGAGGGATCTCAGGAGGTCAACAGCCTCCTCACTGAAGGCAGCAGGGCTGACTGGGGCAGGGCCGGAGGTGCCTGAGGCAAAAGAGATGCCCACCCTCCTGGGTGAGCGGGCACGGGAACCATGCTGAGGGGCTGCTGGGAGGGCTGTGCTGGTCCGGGGGTAGCAGCTGTACCTGTTGCTGGGGTGGCCACAAAAGTGTCCGCCACATTCAAGGAGCTTCCATCGGAGGAGGAGTCGCTGTCTGTGGTCTCCCCTCCTGTCCCCGTCGTGGTGCTCACCTCGCCCTTCGACCAACTGGTGGCCTCATCCTCGGAGGATTCAGCCTCAAGGCCCATGTGGGATGCAGCTCCCTCCGTTGCCGGTGCCTCTGCTCCTCAGCCAGATGATGCTAATGCACACAAGGACAGGGTGACAAAGCAAAAAGTGGGGGAGGGACAGAGGATACATATGGTCAATGCCAGCAACACCACTACCATTGGCGTACACAACACACAGGGAGCAGCCCTATGCACTAGGCCACGCACTACCAGTTACTAAGATAGTCACCAGCCCATGGGGTACAATGCCTAACGTCATTAGCTGCACACCTGAAACCCACAGGACCCTGCCCAGTAGTAGATGCCCACTAACACTATTGGGGTAGGAGTGCCTCAGAGCCTGCCCAACAAGGGACCTACCCTGACATCTTCGCCCAGGCCTAGGGGCACCCATAGCTCACATCCCCCACCCAGGTAACTCTTAACGCATGCAAAGTCTGGATTCAGAATCTGTACTCACCCCCTTGTGGCTGCTATGATGCCCTCAAGTGCCCATCCAACTCCGGATAGGCCACCACCAGGATGCGGAACATCAGGGGGGTCATGGTGCGATGGGCACCCCTTCCACGTTGGGAGGCCAGCCCCAGTTGGGCTTCCGCCGTCTTCTTTGCCCAGCGACGCAGGTCCTCCCACCTTTTGAGGCAGTGGGTGCTCGGCCTGTCAAAGACCTCCAGGGTCCGCACCTCCTTGGCGATGGCACGCCAAATACCCTTTTTCTGATGGCCACTGACCTGCATGGAAACGTCAGCAGAAAAGGGAATTAGTCAACTGTCTGGACCGTCAGACTCATGGCCCACCAGATCCCTCCCATCTCCTGATGAACATACATTGACCACGTTACATGCTGCACTCTGGCCAGGACGCCTCTGCCCCCTCAACATGTGGCTTACACACACAACAATCCATACATTTATGCTCCCACGCATCATGCTCACAGTGTACTCACCTGTCTGGAGGACCGTAGAGTAGCTTGTACTGGGGTTGGACCCCATCCACCAGTTTCTCCAACTCTTCCACAGTGAAGGCAGGGGCCCTTTCCCCAGACACATGAGCCATTGTCGCTTTCAGACTCAGGTCACAGCAGCACTTGCAGTGTAGGTCCTCTCCTGTTGAAGGTCAGATAGCAAGTGAGTGAACAGAGAGAAAATGGTGGTGACATCCGTGGCGGTGCGTACCGTCACCGCTGGAGTACATCGCCATTGGCTCCTGGAACCCATAGGGCCCAATGATAAGCGAAGCGAAGTTGCGTGGTGGTCATCGACCGCCTTCCGCGACGGTGCACAATGCCAGCGGAATTATCTAATTTCCACTTGTCCCTCCACCCAGGTCAGGCAGCCCCCATTTCAGGGGGCACAGACCATGGCACCTAACTGCGTCACAGCAGACATTGGCACAGAAACTGATTGTCAGATTCACATACTGGTTCTGTAAAGGAAGAAATTCATCATTAATGCAATAGATGTGTGCACATGACCCTCTTCTCACTGTTTTCTTCCATAGGCTTTAACCGCTGAGGCTGAATAGTAGATGGCGGCATCCTCCGGTTTACAGACCCCTGGTGGACCTTGCGACAATGGAGGACAGACACAATATCATAACCTACAGACTTGATTGTGGCACAATCCAAGAACTGTGTGCCCAATTGGAGCCAGACCTGATGTCAGCTATCCGCCAGCCCACAGGTATCCCCTCTAGTGCAGGTCCTGTCAGTGCTCCATTTCCTGGCAAGTGGTTCCTTTCAAACAACAGTGGCCATAGCATCAGGGATGTCTCAGACACTGTTCTCCAACATGTTGACCAGAGTGTTGTCTGCCCTGCTGAAACACATGCACAGCTATATCGTATTCCCCCAGGTGGAGGATTTGGCCACAGTGAAAGCTGACTTTTATGCCCTGGGACATATCCCCAGCATCATTGGTGCCATTGATGGTACACATGTGGCATTTGTCCCCCCCCCCCCCCCGGAGAAATGAACAAGTGTTCTGGAATAGAAAAAGCTATCACTCTATGAATGTGCAGATGGTGTGTTTGGCTGACCAGTACATCTCCCATGTGAATGCCAAATACCCTGGCTCTGTGCATAAAGGATTTTTCTTGAGGAATAGCAGCATCACATATGTGATGGCACAACTCCAGAGGCACCGGGTGAGTCCAACAGTTGTCCCTCGATATTTGCAGGTGACTCTGGTTACCTCAACCTCTCATGGCTACTGACCCCAGTGAGGAATGACAGGACAAGGGCAGAGGAACGTTACAATGAGGCACTTGGGCGTACAATGAGGATTATTGAAAGGACCTTCGGCCTCCTGAAGGCCAGGTTCCGGTGCCTCCATCTGACAGGTGGATCCCCGTACTACTCATCCAAGAAGGTGTGCCAGATCATCGTTGCATGTTGCATGTTGCATGTTGCACAACCTGGCATTGAGATGCCAGGTGCCTTTTCTGCAGGAGAATGAGGCTTGAGATGGGCGTGTGGCAGCGGTGGAGCCTGTGGACAGTGAGGAAGAGGAGGCAGAGGAAGAAGGGGCCAGATGTAGAAAGCCTTTTGCGCCTCGCAAACAGCGAAAATCGCTGTTTGCGAGGTGCAAAATCCACATCACGATGCCCACTCCCATTTTGTGAGTCGGTACCCTGGTTACCGACTTGCAAAATGGGACTGCGAGTTGCAAATAGGAAGGGGTGTTCCCCTTCCTATTTGCGAGTCGCATCGCGATGTAGGATTGCTTTGTGACCGCGAACACGGTCGCAAAGCAATTTGCAGTTACCACCAGTGTCACACTGGTGTTAACCCAGTCGCAAAAGGGAAGGGGTCCCCATGGGACCCCTTCCCCTTTGTGAATGGCCTTGAAAACATTTTTTCAGAGCAGGTAGTGGTCCTATGGACCACTGCCTGCTCTGAAAAAACGAAACTGAAACGTTTAATTTTTCATTTGGTAATGCTAATCGTTTTCCTTTAAGGAAAACGGGCTGCATTACAAGAAAAAATAATGCTTTATTTAAAAAGCAGTCACAGACATGGTGGTCTGCTGTCTCCAGCAGGCCACCATCCCTGTTAGTGCTGCGACTTGCAAGGGGTCGCAATTTGCGACCCACCTCATTAATATTAATGAGGTGGGTCTTTGTGACCCCCCTTGCGACTCGCAGATGGTGTCAGGGACACCATCCTGCATCGCGACTCGCAAATTGCGATTCACTCAGACTCGCAATTTGCGAGTCGCAATGCTGGAATTTTGTACATCTGGCCCAAAATGTTGACAACAGAAGCAACATAACACTGCAGTACTTCCAGTGACACACAGGTAAGACACTGTAACGTAAATTAACTTATCAGTTATCTGTTGGACATTGTACATGGCAGCCTGATTTCCCTATGTCTATGGCCACTTACTGTACCCTTTGGCATCTCTATTTTCAGATCTCTGTGGCCCACTCTGGCTCCTGCTATGTGTACGGCTGCCCACCAAAGGTCATTTCAAAGTATATATGACTATACATTTGACTTGCAATGCTTTGATTATGTTGAAGTAATAATTATTTGAATCATTTGACAGACTGCAGATTAGTATTTGATCCAAGGGTATTTATTTACGTGCTAATAAGTAGAGGGGGATGTGCAATGGGCTAAGGTGATGGTGGAGGAAAGTCCAGGGTAGAGTCCAGTCTATCTGTCTCACAGGTGCATTGTCCAAGGGGGCATAGGATGGGGAGCAATGGCAGTTCAAGTGGACAGGGTGTAAGAGTGGGACAGAAGGGTGACAATCAGGAGAGTCTTATTTCCTGGTGAGGGTCTTGGCAATGTTCTCTGGCTTCTGCCTGGATCGCAGGGACTGTTTGTGGGGTGGTTCTCCTTCTGCAGGGGGTGGGGTGCTAGTGGCCTGTTGTTCCTGTGCGGGGCCTCCTGTCCACTATCGCTGGTGGAGGTGGAAGGCTGTTCATCCGTTTGGGTAGTGTCAGGGGCTCGGTGGTGTGCCACTGCCTCCCTCATGGTGTTGGCCATGTCGCCCAGCACCCCTGCAATGGTGACCAGGATGGGTAGATGTTTTTGAGGTCATCCCTGATCCCCAGGTACTGTCCCTCGTGCAGCCGCTGGGTCTCCTGCAACTTGTACAGTATCGGGCCCATGGTCTCCTGGGAGTGGTGATATGTTGTCCTGTGCCTCTGTCCCCTGAACCGTGTGCCCACTGCCACTGGCCCCAGGTCCCTGGTTGTCCTGTGTTTGTGGGGTTGCCTGGGGTCCCTGTAGTGGTGGACACACTGCTGATTGACGTGTCCTGGGGACAGTGGCATGGGCCCGCTGGGTGCGTGCTGTGCTGGTGTTTCCTGAGGGGGGAGGCTCTGTGGTGGGTTGGGTCTGTGGCAGGGGAACCGACTGTCCAGCGGTCCCAGATGGGCCAGGTTGGTCATCCTGATCCAGGCGTGCAGAGCTGTTGTTGTCACTGTGGGCCTCTTCTGTGGGGGGACTGGATTTAGCTGGCGCCTCCTCTCCGGTAACGTTGAGTATGGGTCCTGTGGGGATGGATATGCAGTGTTATTGTATCTGCGTGTGTCATCTTGTGCATGGGTGTGTTTCCCTGCATGATTGTGATTTCCCTGTCAGCCGGGCCTTGTGTGAGTGGTGATTTTGTGGGCTGGGTGAGTCTCTCTACTGGGCATGCTGTGGTGATGGGTGTCCATGCAGGTCTGTGATGGGGGTACATGCATTGGTGTTACATGCAGGTCTCGGCATTGGGATGAGTGGGTTGTGATGATGGGGTATGTGTGAGGTGGTGGAGTGATGGGGTGAGGGTAGGGGTAGGAGTTTGTGATGGCATGCAGGTAGGGTGTAGGGGATGAAGTAGTAAATATTTGACTTACCAGAGTCCAGTACTCCTGCTACTCCTGCGGGGCCCTCAGGATGCATTATTGCCAAGACTTGCTCCTCCGTGTTGTTAGTTGTGGGGAGGAGGTGGGGATCCACCGCCAGTCCTCTGTACGGCTACCTGGTGTCGTGCAACCACGGAACGCACCTTACCTAATAGGTCATTCCACCTCTTCCTTGTTCTTGGATGCTGTCTCACGGCGTTGACCCTGCCCACAATCCTCTGCCATAGCTCCATCTTCCTTGCAATGGACGTCTGCTGTACCTGTGATCCGAATAGCTGTGGCTCTACCCGGATGATTTCCTCCACCATGACCCTTAGCTCCTCCTCTGAAAACCTGGGATGTCCTCGGGTGCCAGGGATGTGGTGTGAATGATATGTGTGAGGATGTGTGGGGTGATGTGTGAGGTGCTGTGTTGTGGTGTGGGGTGTGAGGTGCGTGGATGGTGTATGGGTGATGGTGCTCTGTGTCTCAGATTGAGTGGGTGCTATCGGCTCATGTCTCTCTCTGTTGGCAATCTTGTTTTTCATTGAAAGGGTTGTGGATAATGTGGGTGGGTGTTTTATATTGGATTGGGTGTGTGGGTGTGGTGTGTGTATGTGTGTCAAGTTTGTGTAGTATGAATTGTCCAATCTGGTGGTGTTTTGTAAATGTGTGTGTATTTTGAGCGCTGCGGTGTGTACCGCCAATGGTTTACCGCGGTTAAAATACCTCTGTGGTGATTTGTGGGTCGTGATACTGTGGGCGTATTCCTGTTGGCGTAACGGTGTGGGTTTTGCTAATGCCAGTTTCTCACTGACCTTTGGTCTGGCGAACTTGTGTGGGTGTCAGTTTAGTGCGGATTTCTCAGTGTGGGTCATAATACCCGTAGCGGAATACCGCCGCGGTCACAGCATGTTGGCTGCCGTCAGTATGGCTGTAGACGGCATTTACCGCCACGGTTGTAATGAGGGCCTTTATCTCTTCAGGAAACTCCTTGTGTGCCGAAAATCGACACACAGCCTGCCAGAAACAACGCACAGCCTGCCATGCGATAAGAAAATCGCCACACAGCCAAACTGGAATGACGCAGCCCGACTTCCAGAGTGAAGATTCGATGCAGCGCCTGCCTTGTGACTGGAAATTAGATGCACACCCCTACCAGATCGACGCACAGCCGAACCGGAACGACGCAGCCCAACTTCCCAAGTGAAGAAGCAACACAGCGCCTGCCGTGCAACAGAAAATTCAACGCACCGCCATACCTGATCGATGCAATGCCTGTGACTTCTTCCAGCATGTCACAGATTTTCCCCGCATCATCCCTGGGCATCAAAAAGATCCCCACATCGCAGTGAGGAACCAAGACTATGCACTGGAAATAGACGGAAAGCCCTTTGCAGCGTGGAAAGAAACAACACATTGTCTGTGCCACAGCAGAAATTCCAATGCAGAACGTATTTTTCCACACATCTCCTCCTCTGCAGTCTCTGGTATTTTTTTTGCACAAACCAGGTACTTTGTGCAAACCAGAGACAAATGTTGATTTCTAAGATTTAAGAATCTTCTTAATCTTGCAAAAGTGATACCTCAACTTGTGCTTATAGAATGTTTATCGTTTTTACCTTAATTTAACCAGATAAATATCATCTATTTTTCTAAAACTGTGTGGTGTATTTTTGTGGTGTTTTCATTGTGCTAATGTATGGCTTATTGCACACATACTTTACACATTGCTTTCTAAGTTATGCCTGACTGCTCAGTGCCAAGCTACCAGAGGGTGGGCACAGGATAATTTGGATTGTGAGTGACCTACCCTGACTAGGATTGTGGTCCCTACTTGCACAAGGGACCACAAGGGACCACAACTTGCACAAGGGTGTATACCTCTGCCAACTAGAGACCCCATTTCTAATAATCTTTATTTATTGATTATTTCCTTTCAGGCTTTGTAAAGAATCTTGTTTCATATATTAGACACACAAAATATTTCTTAAAGAAAATTGAGGGAATTATATGGGAATCTGATTTCTTGATAGTAACTCTTCATATAACTAGTTTCTATACGAGTATTGCACACGTTGATGGTTTACAGGCAATAGGATATTTCTTGAAGGAATGGTAATTTAAATATGTGGAGCATAATAATATGCTTCTAGATTTTATCTGATTTTGCTTGTATGACAAAATTTTTATCTTCCAGGGACAACACTATTGTCAAGTGCATGGGACTACCATGGGTACCTGCTTCACCTTTAGCTACGCAAACCTTTTCTTGGGCTGGTGGGAGAAGCAGGTAGCCTGGTCAGAGACCAACGAAATTTTGATGGACAAAATAATAGTGTGGCATAGATATATTGATGATTTCTTCCTGATTTGGAGGGGATCCAAGGAATCAGTGGTTTAATATATTTCAATTTTGAATGACAATTCTATAAATGTATATTTTGGGGGGGGGGAAGTGACGTTTAAAGATCTTAAAGTATTTGTTGACCAAAATAAAAACTGTACTACACTGCATAGAAAATCCGGAGAGGGAAATTCTCTACTACATGCAGGAAAATTACCATCCAACAAATTTAAAGTGGAGTATTCCTTATGCAGAATTACTCAGAATTTAAATAAATTGTACAAAGGATGATGCATTCAAACAAACTGCCATTGAGACTATGCAACTTTTTCAAGTGAGGAGTTATCCTAAGAAAGTTTAAGAACAAGCCTTTGAGAGACTTAACTTGAAAACTAGACAGGATCTCTTACAAGATGTGAGTAAGGATGACGGACCTGGTACTCAAATTATTAGCGGGATCATATGCAGAAATTAGCATATTTTAAAATCCGATCCAGTCATTGGATAAGAACTGCCTGATAATCCACAAATTACCTATAGGAAAGGCAAATCCATTAAGAATCTAGTGCATAGTCATCTTCCTAAACAAGATAACAGGGGCACATTTAGAGAAGTAATGTTTTTTCCCATGTACTAAATGTAAGGCCTGCAGGAACAGCAACAAGATCACGACATGTGAATACCCAGGATATAGAACACCTAGAATGATTTTTATGTTCATAAATTGTAACACCTCTTACTCTATCTATGATCTAGTGTGTCTATGTCAGAAAACGGTATATTGGTAGTACCAAATATCCAGTGAAAAGACAGATTTTAGAACACGTGGGGACTGTAGATAATTGAGATACCTTATATCCAGTAGCAAGACATTTTCAACTGTTTCATAACCGTGAAAGAAAAGTATTGAAATTCTGTATTGACTATGTACCCTTAGGAAAAAGAAAAGGTGATTGGGAATTACAATTACGATGCTTAGTGTCTTGGTATATAATTGAGCTTCAGAGAAAATTCCATTTGGATTGAATAGTGAGGAAGAGTTGGCCATTCATTTGGGGTAAAATGTAACTGTAAAAATGTGATAATAGTTTATTAAATATATACACGTTGGGTAGAATGATGGCTATTCGAAAAATTGGTAATATGATGTATTAACTCATGAGGGTGCAATTGCTTCCTTTTGATGTATTTTGATAGTATGTGGTTCATCTCCCTCTTCATCCTGTGATAGGACTAAAATGAAAAGTTATGATTGATTATGACAAGATGATGTTGAATGACTCCGTCACCATTTAAATTTCCCATTTAGGGCGTACTAATATTTTGGAGTCTAATAGAGATGATGATTTGAAGGTAAATTATGATTTAATATTGTGAAGAAATGTTGTATGATGGCGGACGGCATTTCTCTAGAGGTTATGTTGCAATATGCTATGTCTTTTATTTGTCCTTCTTTTGTGTTGGAGAGAATATATTAACCAATCATGTGCATAGAAAACATATACCTCTCCATGAGACGCCAACACAGACTAAGGTGCTCGCTGAAACATTTGAATAAAGAACTAAGAATACTTCCTCCGGAAGTGCAGTCTCATTCTGTTTTGTTATATATTGTTTCTGTTATATATTACCTAGTGCCAGTTGCCATTAGGTAGTTATAATTATGACCTAGTTTCTCTACAAAAAGGCTTTTTTGTTTTGCCAATACCTTTGGCGCCGTTGGATGAATCTTCACTAAATTTTCTAAAAAGAATATGGTTCTCACTTCACCGTCGGTCTGGAAAGTTTCGGGGTGATCCGTCAAGTGGGGGCCGGGAAAAAGGAGGGGGTCCCAAAACTCTTTTCCCCATGCATTTTTCTATGGGGGTTTGTGCAGGAATAGTGCCCAGACAACTAGGTGGAATTCCATTAAATTTGTAAGAAAGGTAGCTCTTGGTTCAGAAAGCAAGCTTTATGTTATTTGCTGTAAATCCGTTCAGCGGTTTTTGAGAAATGAAAGAAAATCCAAATTTATATATACAGGGACATGAAGGCTCCTTGAACCCGCCTGATCTCATGCTGAGATCTGATGGGCTGTCAACACTTCAACAAGGAAGTGTTGGCAGCCATGTTAGGACTCGGCTTCAGGCAAGTCTCAGAAGAAAAGATTAGAAAAAAAGAAAAGGAGCCAGGGTAGGGATCCCTTTTCCTCTTAGCTCTGGTGTTGGGGTCCCAGAGGGACAACCCCCTCCCCCAGAGCAAAAAAAGCATTTTTTCCAATTTTCAGGGGGAGACCATCACATAAAAATTAAAAAAATAAATGTGTGTGGTCCCACACTTGTTTCATTGAAGCTCCTGGGTAGGCCAGTTCCCAGGGGAATTGAAATCCCCAGGGCTAACATTTAATCAAATGCAGGGCAGTCCGGGCCCTGTCCACTCCCCGGGGGACCTCCACCTCCCTGGGGCACAATATGAAATGGCATGCAGAGAGGCCGCCCAGCCCCGCCCACCAAGCCCTGGCGACTGCCACTTCCCCAGGGCACAATCTGTGATGAAGGGTGGTCCTGTGCAGCTGCAGGGACGGCCACTTTCCCTGGGCGCAATTTGAAATGACATGTGGGAGGGCCTGGGTGGGGGGGGCTGCCTGGCCCTCCACAGCCCCTGTGACCACAACCTCCCCCGGTGCACAATTTGTGATGAAATGTGGTGGTGTCTTCCACCCCCCCAGCAGCCTAGGGACCTCTCTGGGGCACAATTTGAGAATAAATATGGGGGGTTACTGTCCCCCCAATAGCCCTAGGGACCGCCACCTCCAGAGGCTGATATCCAATGAAATGCAGGGGTAGGGGCTGCATGCCCCCTTGTAGCCCCGGAGACTGCCACCTCCCTGGGGCTGATATCCAATGAAATGTGTGGGGGGGGCCACCTGGCCTTCCCTTGGTGCCCCGGGGATCGCCACTTCCCTGGGGCTAAATAGGTTGGAGGAGGGTTGCGCGGCTCCCCTCGTGGAGCCATAGATGGCCCTGGGAACCACCATGCTCTGCTAATTACCCCACAAATTACTGCACTAGTGACATCTTTGATGACATCATTGATAACATCAATGTAATGTTTGCAGTAAAATTTTTGATGGAAAAACTATGCATGGCGGAGCGCGATTTATAGTTATTTCAGATAACTGTAACTATAATAGGTGAATTTCTATGGTTCAGTACGTTTAAACTGTGAGCCGAACCATAATGTTCCTTTAACCTTTGGGCCCCTATTTATACTTTATTATCGCCGCAGTTGCGTCATTTCTTGACGCAAAAACGGCACAAACTTGCAAAATACAATTGTATTTTGTAAGTTTGTGCTGTTTTTGAGTCAAAAAGCAGTGCAAATGCGCCGCTAAAAAAGTATAAATGTGGGCTTTGGTTTTTTAAGTGAATATATATATGGTAAAAGTATCATGGTGAAGGGAAGCATGTAATAAACCCCTTGCGGTCAGCTCTGTTGTCTACGGCTGGATTCTTTATTGATGGATTGACATCATCGGTGTTTACATATATGTATATATATTAACAACAAAAAATTAAGGTTAAAGCTTTATTATAGTTAGGAAAACATATTTTCCCTATACAGACAACTCTATCTATAACTCACAACTCCACCATATACTGTGTTGTGACAAAAAACGTAATTTGAGAAATTATATGTGTTGTTATGAACGTTATGATACATGTGGTTTAAAGGTGAAAACAGACACGTAACGTAGGGTGCCAAGAATCACAAATCAAAAATGTTAACAATAAGGGAGGATGGAGAAGCTCAGTACTGTGACCTCTTCCACAAAGAAGATGTGATTATATATAAATACCTCATATATTAATCAGTAAAGGAAAGGTAGGTCTCAACTCTTTACTGATGTAAAAACACTGATCCATCAGGATGACTCATACTATAAGATGAATAATCTTGGAAATTACCTACATACAAAGGAATAGAAATTAGGAGGAAGTAAACCATCTAGGAAAAAACTTGACAAGCTAACATGGTGCTGGGATTACAAAAACCACTGGTTAAATGCATATCTAGTGGTTGGACAATGAGAAAGCAAAAGTCTCCTGTGATCAATCTGTAATGAAACAACACACTTCTACTGAGATGACATTTAAAAATGCATGCATTGTTTCCCATATCTGGATGAAAAATGTGATGTGAGGAATATTTTGGACATTCTGTACGTCTTGGAGTTGCTGTTGCACCACTGGGACCTGCAGCTTATGCTATGCTTATATAGTAACAACAGGAAGTGACATCATCTGATTGTCTGATATGCAAACATTCTGTTCTACCTGGCCAACAGTCTTAGGAAATCTAATATTAGAGGTTTGCAGCAAATGTCAACAATAAATGTTGATAGAAGGGGGTGTGTCCAACAAGATGGCCGACCGGTCACACTAAATGAGTGCTCCTGTCTCCGGCTGCAGCATCCTGCAGAATCCTGCCACCTCGAGGCCCCGCAGACCCAGTGAACGCTGTGCCGAGGGCTGGGAGGGTCAGAGTGCGAATGGGGGAGATGATGCGGGTGTCTGGAGCCGCGCTGTGATGCAGATGTGGAGACAGGTGCCTGATCCCAAAATGACAGCTGCAGCAAACGGAGCGTGCTGGGTCAGTGGTGCTTAAAAAGGTGGGCCAGAGCCTGAGACTGTGGGGGTGGATGTCTAGGACCCCGTCCCAGAGGGGCTTGGCATTGGACAAATCAGAGCCGTGGGGCGGTTGGTGCCAGTGGCGGCCTGGGGAGCTGTGCAGCTTGTCTCCCCTTCCCCCTGGCTGGTATGGACGGCCGGTGTGGACGGACGCATGTGCGGCTCAGCCTGGGACAGAGGGTCCACGCGGCAGAGGCAGTGTTGTGGCCAAGAAGCACCAATAGGTGAGTGGTGATGCCTGGACCAGTGCCTCACCTGAGAGAAGCGCGGCCGCCGGGCGGTGATCTAGGCTGCGCTGACCAGAGGGATCCCGGAGCTGAACTGCAGAGGTGCCGGCGGGAACCAAGGCCCAGCTGGAGCAGCACCATTGGGCTACTCTCGCCTGGTTGCAAGACTGGTGTCTGGCGGCCTTCCTGCCCCCAGGATATAGCCCAGCTGGCTGACTGACACTTGCGCTGCCCAATAGGAGTGCAGTGCGCACCGGGGAGGGTTGGATGGCAGACCATCAAGACAGACCACGCTCACTTGTGCTCCCCCTGCCGCTCTCCTTGTAGCCACAGCAGGCGCTTGGGATGGAAGGCCACCCTGGCAGAGACTGCTGATATTGCATCTGCTCAGTGAGTGCATTGACACGAGGCTTGCGGGTGTGTGAAAAAGCACTGTGTGCATGTGAAGCGCACTCATCATCTGTTGCCTGCAATCCTATTACCAGATAACTGGAGGGCCCAACAGTGTGCCTCGTACGGCATGGGCAAGGTCAGAATGGACAGAGGTACTAAGATGGACCAATTCACAGCTCAGAACATGGGAGGAAGGTCGCAGCGTGAGCCTAGTGGTCCCAAGGGGGAGGTGCACGAACCCTCGGGCGCCCGATCCTGGCAGCCATTGAAGCCTCTTGGCAAACGGTGCAGGCACAGATTTCTGTCATAGGTGTGGATGTTAACTTGCTGAGAGCGGATCTACAGGTGGTGGTGGAGAGGTCAGTGGCCACTGAGCAGCAGGTGAGAGGCATACAGGTGGACTTAGATGTCCTGAAGGCCACTCTGGCCGCCCTCAAGGCCAAAATGCGCAAGCTAGAGGTGAGGGCAGAAGATGCAGAGGGGCGGTCAGTGCGGTGCAACCTGCAAGTTGGAGATTCCCAGAGGGGACAGCTCTGGAAGTATTCTTGGAGGATTGGATCTGGATGCCCACTGCTCCCCTGTCGGCCATATTTGTGGTGGAGGGGGCACATAGGGCCCTGGCCCTCCTGCCGCCACCTGGCGCTTGCCCTACGATGATTATTGCTAAGATCCTCAATTACAGAGACCGCAACACTATACTGCAGGAAGTACGCAAGCATGGCAACCCCTCATGTGATAATCATACTATAAATTGTTTCCCTGACAACACGAAGGCTGTCCAGCTCCAAAGGCAATCATACAGCAGAGTTAAGCAAAAGTTAAAAGCAATGGGGTATATGTACATGGTACTATACCCTGCCAAACTGAAAGTTCTGCATGCTGGCTGCTCATACTTTTTCCAAATGCCAGAAGCAGTATGGGACTGGCTGGAACTCAAAGGGGGCGAGTGACTTCCTGAGACCCCCAATGGAAGAGGTCGCGGAGACAACCGGGGGTCAGGGTTGCACTGGCCACTATACAGAAGAGCAGAAGATGACATTGTGCGAACCAGGGCGCCAAGGTGACAGTGCGCCCACGTGGCACCTTGAGCTTGGAACAGCAAAGACAGGAGCGAGAGGAGGCGAGGATGCTGGTGGAATCCATCACCTCTACGGCATCCTCACTTACCGGGTTGCTACAGGGAGTGGAGGGCCGAGCTCCGGACCTAGACACTTGGACGGAGCGGTGACGCAGTAGTTGCCCAATGCAGTAGTAGCGGAGCATGCTTCTGGAACGCAAGGGCGATGGAGCGTGAACAATGTTTAAAAGTTGAAATAGGAGGCACTGCCTCCCCTGTGCTCTGATGCTCCCTCCACTGAGACGAACTGCTGCGGCCCTGGCCTCTTACTTTGGTCTGGAAGCCTCGACCCTCCTCCCCCTCCTCCTCACTCTCCCTCTTTATCCCTTTCCTTGCCCCTTTGCCTATGCAGGGGGCGGCGGGGCTTCGGGACAGCAATAATGAACGATTATATGGCACTACAAGAAGGCTGACGTGCCCACCTTTGTTACGCCCATCCTTCTCTTCTACTTCTTACTTGCTTTCAAGTCCTCTATGTGACTACTACCTCTTACATACCTCTATGATCTCTACTGTATTGTTATAGGTCCGACAATTGGGAATAGTGTGTGTGCGTACTAGATGACTGTGGGGGGTTGCTGGAGAGCTTGCTTCCACGCCATCCTGCAGCATCTTGGGCTACCCTTTACTGCAGGGCGGAGGTAACTAGCATGCTGCCTCCCCTTCTGGGTAACACCTGGGGGGATTGAAGGAATCACGTGCAGTTTTGGCAGACACTAGTTGTTCAGAGGTGTTTACCGTGGGAGGGATGAGGGCGACTGGGGGTTGTTCTTTGTTGTTTCTGGAGTTATGCTTTACAAATTTGGTGGGCTACGTGCATTGTAATGGCAGATACTGCAGTAGAGCGCAGAGAGAGAACTATACCCCAATACGTACGTCTGGCCGATGGGCAGGGGCTGGGGGCGCCTGGGCTGGGACAATGGTGGTGGCGGAGGGGACTGCCGCTATTGCGGACCGGAACAGGCTAAGATGGGTGCTCCAGTGCGATTTATCACATGATTCATGAGGGGGCTGAACTCATTTGTAAAATGTTACAGAGTACACACATATCTCAGACGATTCGGTGGGCAGATTGCCCTCCTGCAGGAGACACACTTAATGGAGACTGAAGCACAAAAATTACAAAAAAAGTGGAGGGGACAGCTCTATATATCCACGTACTCATCCTATGCTAGGGGGGGTGTTGGTATGGGTTGCCGCCGGGGTACCGCTCTAATAAAGCGGTCAAATCGCAGACACGGCAGGCCAGTATGTACTCCTACATGGGAATCTCGACGGGTGTGAACTCTGTATCTTGAATATATATGCCTCCAACTCTGACGACAAAGAGTTAATTAAGAACTTGGAGCAAAAATTATTGCCCTATGTTGGGATGCCATCATCTGGGCTGGGGACTTAACTGCATCCTAGATGGTAAATTAGACAGATGTCCGCAGAAACTGCGCACTAAGCGCCGCATGACTGCTAGGCTCCGGGAGATCATGACTAGGCTACAATTTGTTGATGTATAGAGGGGGCTCCACCCCATGCCCAAAACTTACTCATGTCACACACCCGTTCATGGGGCATACAGCAGGTTGGACCAATTTTTATTAGCAAATTACTGCACCTTGGATGCCCAACAGGCAGCCTATCAGGTTAGATTCCTCTCAGATCATGCCCCTCTGGTGTTGGAGTGTGAGACCCTCGCTCCTAGGTTAGCGATCCCCCTGTGGCGCCTGCAACCTGAGATGCTTGGGGACCCTGAGTATAGAATGGAAATACAGGCAGCACTAAATGGATATACCAGGGAGAATTGGAACATGCTCCAGTTACTCAGAGCAGAATGGGAGGCCCTAAAGGTTGTTATACAAGGTGAAAGTCTTGGTAATTCTTACGGTATTAGAAATAAATTGGAGCAAGAGCTCATGCAGCAGGAGGATATCCTGAATCTGCTGCAGAGCTGAGAAAGACATAGCAATGGAGATGAAGTAGGCCGCCAGGAGATACCTAGGCAGATAGGGGCCATTTGGAATAGGTTGGACCGCTATGTACACAATGTCTTTAGACAGCGGCTGCACGGGGAGGGAGAATGCTAGGGAAGCATGTTGGCTTGGCTACTCAATCGCGAGAGACCCCCCCAATAATCTTGTTGCTCCACGGGCCGACCAGGGAAATGTTGTTAGGACAAACGCAGGTTAACTTACTTCTGCAAGACCACCTGAGGGGTGTGTATACCCCACCGGAGAGTGAAGATAGCCACCTGCTGAGTGAGTACCTGGATGGTCTCCAGCTCTCGAGGTTGACGGAGATGCAGGCGGAGGAGCTTGAGGGGGACGTAAAGTTGGAAGAGCTACAGGAGGCCATGGGAGCTATGCCCTACGGTAAATCACCGGGATCTGATTACATTCCGGCTGAGTTTTATCATGCATACTCTACCTCTGTCCTCCCTGGCCTGCTGGAGACACTCTGTGGGGCTCATAGGGAGGGTGCGCTGCCAACGCATATGAGGGAAACCTTGATAGTCATTATACTGAAGCCGAGGAAGGACGCAGTTGACCCCAGCTCCTATCGGCCTCTATCCATTCTCAATGTAGATGTAAATTTACTTGCTAAAGTACTGGCAATGCGATTAAGCCGAGTGGTTACACATCTGGTACATGAAAACCAGTGTGGATTTATGCCTGAAAGGGGAACTCATTTGAATTTGTGGAGGCTCTCTCATGTGCTGCATGAAACCTGGGACTCTGCAATGAGGGCCGCGCTGGTTGCCTTGGACATAGAAAAGGTACTCAACACCCTGTCTTGGTATTATTTATGGGAGGTGATGAGCCGTATGAGTATTGGACTGAGCTTTATGTCATGGGTGCGCCTGCCGTTTATGGCACCGAGGGTACGCACTGGGGCGGTAGTGTCTGAACTCTTTTCTATCGAATGTGGCATGGGGCAGGGTTGCCCGCTGTCACCGCTCCTATTCACACTAGCAATGGAGCACCTGGCTGTGCAGCTTAGGACGGGACTTCGGGAGTGGAGTATAAGAGTGGGGAGCGGAACACATATTGTATCAATGTATGCAGATAATGCCCTGGTGTATGTCACTGACCCGGAGAAGTTGATCCCTCTTGCACATTATAGATTACTTTGGGGCGGTCTCCGGCCTACGGCCTCCGTGTCAAACGGCAGAAGACAGTGCTTTACCCCATGGCATCTCTGGCTACTCTTGCGATGCTGGAACTCCCGCATGTGGGTCTGGCATGGGAGACTGGGGCATTTCAGTATCTGGGTATGCAAGTGACCCATTCTCCTCAACTACAGTATGAACTGAATATGGGTAGAGTGATGGAGGGACTTCGGGCCTCTGTCCGATTTTGGACCACGCTCCCTCTGTCAGTTATGGGCAGCGTCACACTTAGTAAAATGGTCATGCTCTCGCGCTTCCTGTACGTCATGCAGAACTCGTTCTGTGAGCTGCCACTGGCATTATTTTGCCAGCTGGATAAGCCATTGCTGTCCCTGATTTGGGCGGGTAAGAGATGTGGGGTCCCCCTTGAGGTCCTGAAGCTGAACTTGTCCAACGGTGGGTTGGGGCTGCCAAATCTCCATTTATATCACATGGCAGGCTTGTTACAGTATGCAGCAATGTGGTGCAATAACGCCCCCAAATGGGAAAAAAGCAACTTGAAGACTCGGTACACATATCTCAGCTTCGAACCCTGCTCATGTGCGGCTCTGGGCTCCCGGAGGCCACCCCCTTCGTGATGTCACAGGTGGCACAGGTATGAGAGTCAGCAGGTACTAAGGTACTGCGGAGGGTGCCTTACACGCGCTTGCTCCCAGTTTGATGGTTGCGCCCCTTTATGCACATTGCGGACACACTGGACTTTTCAAGATGGTGAGCAGGAGGCTGCAACAGTGCAGGAGATTTTTAGAAGAATGGGCGTTTCCTGGAATATGCCAGCATATCACGGACGGCTCGGAATCTGGACCTCCTTCCTGGAGGAGCCCACTGAATCCCATTTGGTGGGAGGCACTGTTGGACCCCGTCACCGACCGAGGCCTTCTTTCCCGATTACACGCGGCACTTAAAAAAGACAGGCAGATAGATGTGAATGTGGCGCGTGGGATGTGGGATGCTGACCTGGAGATGTTGCTTACAGATGGGGAATGGATTAGGGCCAGTACGCTGGTGCAGGAAGGGTCTAGCAACGCTAGATTTAAACTGACACAATTTTACTATTTGCACAGAGTATACCTGACACTGCAGCACATTCATAGACTTTTCCCAACATGATCTGATGCTTGCGCATGCTGCTGTACATCTCCAGCCACTTTTGGACATTTCACGTGGACTTGTAGCTCCTTACAACCCTTTTGGTGTAAGACAGTGCGAATGTTAAAAGCAGCACCATCAGTGAAAGTTGAGTTAACAGTGCAACACTGCCTACTGGGACTGCTACCTATCCACAAAAAAGGTTAAAAAATGGCATACAGATTCGCACAGCTGGTGCTGGTACTTGCTAAGAGTCCCACTGCCATTCAATAGGCTAGTCCGAATTCCCCGACATGTGATAGGTGGTTGACTGACCTTCTTGACTGGGCGGCTGATCAGGGGTATCGGCTTGGCAGGGTCCGTGTGGATGAGCATGCAGAGCAAGACTTGGAGTCCTGGAATGGTGGGATTGAGGGTTATACGGCGGGGCTTAAGGGGTTGGGGGGTACTTAGCTGGCGAATGCCCCTGTGAGGCTGATGATGGCGACTGCTCCCCTGGGTGAAACTGCTCATGGACCAGCTAAGACTGTTTGAGCTTATAGACTTGGTGACCACTTGGGTGCGATCCTAAAATTCCTGCGGAGGCGCTAGATGGTGGACCACATAAAGAGAAGCGGGGCGTGGCTGCCCGGCCGCGTGTCCCCCTCCCCCCCTCTGTTCTCTCGCCCCTTGCAGTCTAGGCCACCAAGGTCTTCCACAAGTTCTTTCTACCTGATAGGATTATGTGACTGCACTGGCGAACTAACATCCTATTGTTACTGTTTAATGTTCATAGAATGCAGTTTCTTCTGTTATGCCTAACAATGCAAATTAACAAATTTGGAAAAGAAATGCTGATAGAAGAAAAAATATATATTGACAGTGGGGAAAGGAAGCAAACCCCCAGGAATATAAACATTAATTCAACACAGTTTGAAAGCGTTTGAATATTTTAGCAGCTTAGCAAGTTAGTGCCACCAAATTAGCTCCCTCTAAACAAAAAGGACTTCAAAGCTTGTAGTCGCAAGATGTCTACTTTATTTCAGAGATTCATAATGAGTTTTATTAGTGGATTCCCTATGATGATCACTGGGAGATACCGTGCAACTTGATTACCAGGCCCCGAGTTGCTCCTGATGACTCTACCTTCTTCTGCACAGATGCCTCCTGCTAAATTAGGAGGAATCTTTGCTCAGACACACAACCAGATTCGAGAACAAGCATGCAGGAAGGCGCCCTATAGTTCCTAATGCCAGATGTTAGTCCCCATCCCGGATGTTCAAACACAAAACTGCAAAGTTTAGGGTAAGGCAGGGTGTCAGGAAACGGTTATTCACGACCCTGTATTCTCGTGCAACTAGGAAACGATTCCCAAGGCAACTTGTAGGAGGAAAGAATGTCTGAAAAATCAGTTTTCTCATGATGCTGCAGACAGAGGTAGGAGACCCTATCAAGTCAACCATCTTGCTTGTTGGACCTCAACGTTGTTGCACAGCCACACATGTAAAGGTTTGCCCCATTCACAATACACAATGAGTTAAAAAATATTTATCTTCAGATCAAGAACAATTACCTCCGAGTATCTCCACACATATATCCATCTATTATGAGTTAACTCCCAAGTAATGTGTATTAGAACACTGGAATATTGGGAGCTCCATGGAAGACAATGGAGTAAATACCAGCTAATAGTGGCTGGCATAAGCCAACAATCCAATGCCTGTCTTTATATGTATCCCCTTTTTAATTTAGAGCAGTGGTTCTTAACCTAAGGTCGAGGGACACCTCAGGGACTGCAAAACCTACTCAGGGGGTCCATGGCTGCTTAGATTAGTGTATATAATAAAGAAGCAAAATGTAAAAATGAAAAATGTAAAACGTTCTGCAAATGCTAAGGAATTTGAAATTGGAGGATAACAATTAAATTAGCATCCTCAGACTGATTTGTGAGAGCAGTGCAAGTTCATAAAATAGCTTCATTTGAATTTATAAAAGCTTCAACCTTTCCATTAATATTAAATGTTTTTTTATTTGTTTGTGAATATTTTATCATTGTTGTATTTGTTTGATGAGTGCATGTTTCTGTATTTTTAGTGTATTGTTTTATGGTTCAAATTATAAAAAATGCTTTGGCAGGTGATCTTCGGCTGGGGTGGGGGTCCCCAAAATCCATTAATGATTCAGTGGGTGTCCCTGGGTTCCAATAATGATTGAGTGGTAGTCCACAGAAGTCAAAAGGTTAAGAACCAATGATGTAGTGGATGGAATGTTCCAATAGCCTTATAGCCCTTCTGCCTCAGGCTATATCAGTTGTTAAAGGACCTTTCCGCTATAGGCCCTCGCTGGTCGGGTCCAGGGCCCTTTAACAACTGGTATATTCCTCGCCAGTGGTCTATAAGGCTATAATAATGTTGCAGGTCAGGATTTACCAGGTGGAATCCTGCATGTAATTCTCATTCCAAGTGACTTAAAGCTGAAATTAACCACCTACTTTTCGGAGGTTGTGAATGTCTATGCAATAACCAATTTAAGGAAGGAGGTAGGGTATGGGGATCGTGGGTGAAGGAAAGGGAGGATGTTGCTTTGCAAGGAGGAGTATTACATGCACCCTTCATGCTTGGTAGAGGGCCTTACAGGGGCCTGGGGCTGGGTACGACTGCTCTGCAGCCCATTAACAGCACAGTTTTACTAACTGGATTTTCAGGACAGTAAAATAGGGTCTGGTGCTACTGGGTGCAGTAACATGGCCCTTTTATGACTGGGTAGGGGAGAATTACACAAATAAATCAGGGCCTCAGTGTCCAGTTCTCAAACATATTTGTAAAAATGAAAATGCATATTTAGGGGGTCATTCCGACCCTGGCGGTCCATGACCGCCATGGCGGAGGGCGGCGGAAGCACCGCCAACAGGCTGGCGGTGCTTCCTGGGCTATTCTGACAGCGGCGGTAAAGCCGCGGTCAGAAAAGGGGAACCAGCGGTTTCCCGCCGGTTTTCCCCTGGCCCAGGGAATCCGCCATGGCGGCGCTGCTTGCAGCACCGCCATGGGGATTCCGACCCCCTTCCCGCCAGCCTGTTTCTGGCGGTGTCCACCGCCAGAACCAGGATGGCGGGAACGGGTGGGGCCCCTGGGGGCCCCTGCACTGCCCATGCGACTGGCATGGGCAGTGCTGGGGCCCCCTAAAAGGGCCCCACTAAGATTTTCACTGTCTGCTTTGCAGACAGTGAAAATCGCGACGGGTGCCACTGCACCCGTCGCACCCCTGCAACACCGCCGGCTCCATTCGGAGCCGGCTTCCTTGTTGCAGGGGCTTTCCCGCTGGGCCGGCGGACGGACTTTTGGCGGTCGCCCGCCGGCCCAGCGGGAAAGTTGGAATGACCGCTGCGGTCTTTTGACCGCGGTGCGGTCATTCGGGGGTAACCGCATGGCGGGTGGAGACCACCGCCCGCCGCGGTCAGAATGACGCCTTAGTCCTTTTAAAGTATACATATTTATACTTATCAGAAATTCACAAAAGTTTCCATGACAATGCCTGAAGACCTGTGAGAGAGACAGGTTTCCACAAAAAATCAACGTTAGTAAATTCTGGAATTCATTATTGCAACCATGCAGAATGCATAATTGTGCATAATGTAGAACCATGCTTCAGGTAATGCTATCATGTTTGTGCAGTTTCAAATTCTTTTACTTTCTTTCTTCAAGAGGAACCCGTTCACCTGCACCCCACCAAATATTGAGGTGTTCTACCATTCTTTTAGGAGTATCGTTTGGATAGGTTCCATGGTGAACATGGGTCAGAAAACTTTTGTGAATACGAGTGGCGTAGATTAGTCAGTAAAATTTGGGGGGAGGGAGTGCATCTCAAATTTCCCAACTAAAAAAGCAGTGGGCTACAGGGTGGAGGGTTGAGATGACCAGTTTGGGATAGACTATTTCCATGAGGAAATCAAGTGGGCATTTGTCTAGAGTGGTAAAGTGGGCAAAAAATGATGCAACCCGAGCAATTGCCAGCATTCATGCCCTCATTATGAACACAGTGGGAAAGACCGCACCGCCGGCGGTGGTGGTAACTACCGACAACAGTCAGGCTGTCTGGGCCACTAAAAAATGAAGCACGTGAAAAACAGGCAGCCTAAAAAAAAAACACCGCCAGCAGAGGAGTGTCGACAATGACGGAAGAGTCTGCCCACAGTCCGACGGAAATGCCCTACCCACCCAACAAATATTGAAGCACTAGATCGCCGTCAGTTGCAGGGCAGGAACCACCGCCACACAAAGCCTGGCAGAAATGAACCAAATAAAAGGAAACACTCACCGGATGCTCACACAACATGCTGAAGCAGACATGGAGAGAGAGCTGCTAATTATGCCAGTGCTGCTCCTTGCCATATACCTCCACGACCGTGACCGAAGACGGTAAGTACCGCAAACTACTAAACAAGGGAAGAAAGGGCACAGTTACATACCCAACCACTCCATCCACCCTGCAACGCACCCACAACCCCTCACAACATCACAAGCCACACACACCTGAGCAAGAGGTACTTACCCGACACAAGCCCAAGACAACCTGCCCAAAGAACCCACATGTGCACAACACCCCCCCACAATGAAACGAGGAACCACGGATCCAGAGTGTGCCAACATCAACACTGGGCACACACACTTTATTAAAGCTCCAGGAGCAACAGATTGTCCAAATGAGGCCATTGGCCAGTCCATATCAAAAAGGCGGATGGGCTCAAATGGCCCGAACTTGACTCCCACATGTGCACATGGTACTCCACCGTAAAGGGGCTTCAATGGGGCAGCCAGGCACCTCAGGGAACAGGGGAAGGGGGTGGCGGGGTGGGGACTTACGCCTGGGAGGAGGGGGCTTGGGCTTACGTTTGGGAGGGGGTTTGGGTTTAGCCTTGAAAGGTGGGCGGAGCGGGCTTGGACCAGGGGGCGGCAGATGGTCCTGGGCCAGCACGGAGCCTCTTGCTCACAAGGGAAGGTGCACAGGAATGGGAATGGCGTACTAGGGAGGACTTGGACGTGGGAGTAGTAGACAGGGCAAGGAGGTGTGCACGTTTAGGGATGAGTCGGGGTGGGCCAGTGGGTTCAAAAAGGTCTACACAGGATAGGAAAAGTTTCTTAGGGGCCGTCAGGGTGGACCTCGAGAAAGGTGTGGGAATGGAGATAGAGGGAGTGGTCGTAACAGGTGTAGGTGTGCGTGATGTGGATGCAGGTGACTGTACAGTATGGTGAGGTGTGGTGGGTGTTGGGTGGGTGTCTGGGAATGTCTGAGTGTAATGGGAGGAGGGGGTGGATGCAGTGGGACAAGACAGGCTGCCAGTGTAAATGGATGTTGTCTGGGTGTCTGCAGGTTTGATGAGTGTGCTGCAAGTGGTACTCAGAGTCGTTGTGGTGAGTGCAGGTGTGGTGTCTGGGGTGCATGACTGGATGTCTGATGTTGTTGTGACTGCAAGAATGAAGTCAGAGAAAGTGTATGAAGTTGCAGTGCCTGTGAGTGTGCATGTAGAGGTGACAGTCATGGAGGCGGGAGAGGTGGACACACTGGGGGAAGTGGATGTTGTTATAATGTGTGCCTTTGTATGTTGGCTGGGTGTATGCCTGTAGTGGGAAGTGTGGTGCTTGTGTTTCTCTGTGTGCTTCTTATGTGTTGAGGTGTGAGCATGGTTGTCTGAACGTGTGCTTGGGATGAGGGAAGGGAGTGGGGTGCTGGAAGGGGTAGAGGTGGTTGGAGGGGGGACGGAAAGACCAGGGACACTGGCTGCCGTCAAAGAGGAGGCCAGAGCCTGAAAAGACCTCTGTAGACCAGACATGGCACCATGAATGCCTTCCAGTTATGCATTGCACTGCTGCATCTGGGATGCTACCCCCTGGATGGCAGTCACAATGGTTGTCTGCCCTACAGGGATGGTCCCCAGGAGGTCAATAGCTTCCTCCAAGAGGGCAGGAGGGCTGACTGGGGCAGGGGATAAGGTGCCTGGGGTGAAGGAGACGCCCACCCTTCTGGGTGGGGTGCAACTGGAAGGCGGTGATGGTATGGGGGGGCGGAAGATGTCAAAGAATGAGTGGGCCCACTAGGGTCCACCACCACCAGGGAGCTCCCATCAGAAGACGTATCAGAGTCACTACCTCCAGTGGTAGTTGCCTCCCTTGTGGTACTTGCCTCGCCCTCCAACTCACTGGTCCCCTTGGAGTCGCAAGACTCTACCTCCTTGAAACCGTGGGCCGCTAAATCCCCACTCACCAGTGCCACTGCTCCCTCACCAGATGATGCTGATTACACAGACAACACAAGAGTACAGGGGTGGGGAGACAAAACAGGAGAGAAATCTGTAAATAGCTGAATGGATGTACATATCTTGTTCACACATACTCCCACCCAGCAAATATACCAACATGTTGCACCTACAGCTATACTCCTGTAGTGGGGACAGATGTACTACAGCAACCTTCAGACATCCATCAAGGAGGCATACAATGGTCTTGGTACTCACCCCCTTGTGTCTGCTCTGCAGCCTTCATGCGCCCATCCAAGTCTGAATATGCCACCTCCAGAATGTGGTGCATTAGGGGGGTCAGGGCCTGACGGGCACCCCTTCCTTGTTGGGAGGACTTTCCCAGCTGGACCTTGCAGGTCCTCGTCGCCCAGCGCCGCAGGTCCTCCCACCGCTTCCTGTAGTGGGTGCTCTGCTGGTTGTAGACCCCCAGGGTCTGCACCTCCCTGGCGATGGCGTGCCAGAGTCCCCTCTTCTGATGGGTGCTGACCTGTAGTAGACACACAGGAAAGAAACACTGAGGTCAGAAAAAGCACATGTGATACCACTGGCCATACATCCCCTCTGGGACAGACACTTAAAACAGCATTACAGCACCTCACTCACGCAGATTGTCATGCATTAAATGGCTGTACAGTTACAAATCATGCAAACATATTTACAGGCATCCACCACCATCACACACATCCATGCACCCCAATCTGCCTACTCACCTGCACCTCTGGTCGACCATATAGCTTGGTTTCAGGGGTAGGACCCCGTCCACTAGCTTGTCCAGCTCCTCCGTGCTGAAGGCCGGGGCCCTTTCCCCTGTGACTCGTGCCATTTTCAGGACCAGAGTCAGTACACAGCAGCACACTCAGTGAAGTACTTGCATGCACGGAATCTGGAAGTCAAGTGAAGCTGGGGTGACGAAATAGCGTATGATCCACGGCGGTGTGCACCGTCACCGCCAGCGGCGATCATGATAGGCTCATATTCCCCATTGACAACCATGTTAACCAATGAATGGGTACACAGCAGAGAACACCGCCTTATGCCAATATGGCAACCGCTAGCGGTATGAGGTCACTTCCACTGCTACATAACTGGATGACAGGGGGCTGACATTTTGCGAACTACTACGTAGTTATTATTTGGTCATTGGCTCCATGATGGCCCTATGGACCCCAGCCCTCAAATGCATGGCCAAAAGACAATTTACTCACCAGATGTATCAATTAGGATATGCCACTACAGTTTAACATCCTACAATGTTTATGTGTCACCTACTTGTTTGACAGCAGTGTTATATACTCAACATGTTGTGCAAATGAATTTGTGTACCTCACATGTGTTCTCCACTCCTTCTAGGTAACGACCCATGTGGCGAGGGAGGGCCCCATCTGTGTACAGACCACTTGTTGATTTGGAGACCATGGTGGAACGCCACATCATTATCAATTACAGACTAACTTGTGCTACTATTCATGAACTTTGTGCATTACTGGATCCAGCACTGAGACCGGCTAATCGGAATCAGCATGCCATCCCTACTGAAGTGCATGTGCTCTCTGTACTCCATTTCCTCGCCACGGGCTCATTTGAGGTGAATGTGGGCATGGGTGCAAGGTTTTCTCAGCCAATGTTTTGACTCATCCTGTCCAGATTCCTGGATGCAGTTGTACAACACCTGCAGTCATATGTGAGGTTTCCCCAAAGTGCTGAACTACCTGCCATCAAGTCAGACTTTTATGCCTTTCCCAACATTCCCCATGTGATAGGTGCCATCGATGGCACCCACATGGCTCTCATCCCACCAAGAGTAAGTGAACAGGTGTACAGAAACAGGAAGAACTTTCGCTCTATGAACATACAATTGGTGTGTACTGCAGACCAGTACATCTCACATGTGAATGCCATGCTCCCTGGATCAGTCCATGATTCATTTGTGCTGAGGAACAGCAGTGTGCCACACATGATGGGACAACTACAAGGGGACAGAGGATGGATCATAGGTGTGTGTGGCTGACAATTTTGCTGTACATTGCTGACAGCCAGGCTGTCTGCAACTGAGGGTAGTTAGTTGCAGTCATGTTTTTCCCACTTTTGCAGGCGATTCTGGCTCCTGGCACCAGTGAGGAATCCTAGAACAGATGCTGAGTGGAATTACAATGAGGCCCATGGATGTACTAGGAGGGTGATTGAGCTCACTATAGGTCTCCTGGAGGCTAGATTCCATTCCCTCCATATCTCTGGGGGTTCCCTGTGCTATGGCCCTGAGAAGGTGTGTAGAATAGTGGTGGCCTGCTGCATGCTGCACAATGTGGCTGTGAGGAAATCTATTCCCCTCTTGGAGGAGGAGGGGGCTGCATATCCAGACCAGCTTCCTCTGAGAGGGGATGAGAGTGATGGTGATGATGATGAGGGGGAAGATGTACACTCCAGGAACCAACTGATCCAACTATACTTCCAGTGACTAAGAGGTACTATTTGCTGATGTTGTTGTCTGTCCTGCAATCTGTCGGTCTGACTTAGTCTCTATGGGGGCGCTGGGGCTGTACACATTTACACTGTAACAAGGTTTTCAAGTGCCATGTGACATGATGAACAACTAGTTAGACACTTCTGTTTACTCCACACCATGTTGTGCATGGGGTTCCATTCCTGCAATAAAGGTCTGATTATTGGATTTCAATTGCAAATGCATTCACACTTCGATTTGATTCAACATAATGACAGGGGACATTGACATTGGTTTACATGCGTTTTAATAGGTGTCAGGGATGCCATGGTGCTCTTTACAGTGATGGCAGTGGGCTGACGGTGGATGTCCATACTGGCTACATGGTCTCAGCGATTGGTGGGCAGTGGTAATATGTCCATCTGAACCTTGCAGGTTGTTGAGTTGCTTTTGGCCAGTGAGGATGGTGGCTCAGTGGCACACTTGGGAGACAGTTCGTGTCAGAGTCACTTCTTTGACAGTGCCTTGGTCTTGGCAGGTGTACCAGTACCATATCTGGGCCTGAAGGACCGTTTGAGTGCCTGTTGTTGGACTGTACGGGTAAGGGTGCTGGTCTCCTGTGTGTCCTTAGATAGTGGCACCAGTCCAGTTGCTGCTGCTGATGTTGTTGGCTGGTTTGTATCGTGGTCTGTGGTAGGGGCTTCCTGGTTTGTGGGGGTCTCAGGATGGGTTGGGAAGTGGTGCAGCAGTGCCCCTGCAATGACAGCCATGGTGGCATTGAGCTGTTTCCACTGCTCCATGGCCTCTTGGTGGTGTGCTATCTGCAGCCTTTGATTCTGCTTCAGGGTGGCCACGATCTGGCCCACCCTTTCCTGGGTATGGTGGTATGCTCCCAGGACCTCAGAGATCACCTCCTGGGCTGCAGCATCCATCCTTTGGCCTCCCCCCTGGGCCACTGATGCCCTCCCACTGGGCCTAGCCCCCCGTTCCTGTGTCCCCTGCACAGGTCTGACGGTACCACTTGTACTGGGGCCATCGTAATCCTGCCTATTGGTAGGTGGTGACTGTGGCCTCTGTCCTTGTGTTCCACCAGTCTGTGCCCTGGATACACTGTTGTGGGGTCGTTTGGCCAGAGCTGATGTTGGTGGCTGGGTGGTAGAGGTGTCAGTGGTGTCTTGGGTGGGACTGCTGGATGGTGACAGTCCAGGGCTGTGTGATGGGCCAGGGTATTACTCTCTGTCCATACGACCCTCACAAGTGTCCTGAGTGGTGCCTCTGTTTCCATGCTGGCACTCCTTGTCCTTTCCGTCAGGGTGGCATGGGTGATGGTGCCTGTGGGGGGGAATGGACATGTATGTTACATTTACAGAATCAGATGGGGTGCACAGGGCAGGAATATTTTGTGCAGGTTTTCCACTGTTGGGCCATGCAGGGTCCTTTTGTGAGCTTCCCATTGCATTTAGCATGGAATGTGGAGGTGCATTGTGGGTGGTGTAGTGCCATTGTGATTCTTTGCAGGGGTAGGTGGCTGTGCACAGGGGGAGGAATGTAGGCCTGTTGGTGGGTTTGTGGGCATGCAGGGTGACTGGATGTAGTGATTGTGGCCTGGGTGGGGTAGTGGTCCTGGTGGTAGTTGGAGGGGTGAGGTGGTGCATGCATTACAGGTGTGGTGGATATGGGGTAATTGTCGAGGACTTACCCGAGGCCATTCCTCCAGTGAGTCCCTCAGGGTGCAGGATGGCCAGTACCTTTTCCTCCCAGTCATTGTAGTCCGGGGTGTTGGTGGAGGTCTTCCCCCAGTCTTCTGGACCACAATGTTGTGCCTCGATGCCATGGACCTCACCTTCCCACGCAGGTCGTTCCATCTCTTGTGGATGTCGTCCCTTGTGCGTTGATGGTTTCCCACTGCGTTGACCTTGTTGACTATTGTCTGCCATAACTCCATCTTCCTGGCAATGGGTGTGTGCTGGACCTGTGCCCTGATTATTTGTGGCTTGACCTTGAGTATCTCGTCCATCATTGTACTTAGCTCTCTTTCTGTGAAGTGTGGGTATTAGGGGGTGCCATGGTGTGTGTTGTGGGTGGTGTGTTGTGTGGGTATTGGAGAGGGTGCTGTTGTGTGGTTGGGTGTGTGAGTTGTGTGCTGTTGCATTCAGCATCCGCTTGTAGTGTTGTCAGTCTGGCTTCTCCTATTAGCTGTGCAAAGGATTGTGGGGTGTGTCTGTATGTGTTTTATAGTGTTGTGGATGTGTGTCAGGTGTGTGGGTTTCAAACTTGCCAATGTGTACATTTCTGTTGGGTCCCATTGCTGGCCGTGGCGCTCTGTACCGCCGTTGGTCATTTGACATCCACTGACCACTGTGGTGATTTGTGCATCATTATTTGGAGGGTGGGGGATTTGTGTGGTCGGCGGTGGCGGTGTGCGATGTGCAGCTTTTTTGACGACAAGGCCCTGGCGGTGGCTGGTGGGAAACACAATTTTGACGGTTTCTGTTTTTGCGATCTTTATATGGTGGGTTTCTGTTCACCGCCAATGGCGGTATTCTGTTCACCGTCGCCACAGCGGGCTACGGTGTTTACCGTCATGTTCATAATGACCCCCTTATTCTGTCGCATTTTGGGTGTTTGATTTCCAGTAGTTTGCCTGTAAAGTTGAGACTGACTCACCTTGCCAAGCCTTCTACTTCCAATGTTTGTGAGCTCCAAAACTTATTAACTTTACAACCTTTCAAGAAGTACTTCCATAGGGGCAGATTTACTACTTTTTGGGTAAATCGGTCACTATGTATATATTTAAGATCCTGATCCAAAAAATGAACAAGGTAAACCATCTTAGAGAAATGAAACTAATGACAAAAACTGACACAAACATAGCAGGCCCAACACAGGTCTCCAAGACCCAACTACTTAATCAATAATGCATTTCTGGGATGTTACACTCCCCCTGGGCCTGGTATTTCTCATTGGTAACTAATAAGTATGGTCATGTACAACAAAATAGCATGCAGTCCCTGCCCTGGGATCACTTCTTTTTTTGCTCAAAATCTGTTTATAGACATTTTTCAATCTTACATCACTTTTTGCATCGTAAAGATCGGACTACTGATTAACATACACATGTCATTGGCAACACATTAAGAAAAAACAGCGCAGTAAATACATACTTAAAGATTAAAGCTGTTTTGAATGGGGGAGCAAAGAGATGCACCGTTGTATACCAATATATTGCTAGTGGTAAGGCAATAAAATCCTGTGAAAAGGACGTGGTGTTTCACACCAATATCACTGTATGCCTGTTTGGAAAGTGCGAGAAGATGACATGTAGGAATATGAAAAAGTGGGGGTGGGATCAGAAGATCTCCAGCCGATTTCCCATATCGGTAGAGGTGTAGGGGGGTAGGGGGGAAGGGGAAGGGGACTCCAAGACAATGCGAGCACCTCAGTACTGGCTTTCGGAAGGAGGAACTGGGACAATGTCCCCTATTCTAATTAATCAAACATGTGAAGGGTGCGAAGCCTAGGTGTGAAGCATAAATAATCTAGATGGGACTTGTAATCAATAAGAGGCGGTCATAGGCACAGGAACCTTTTTATCTGTAAAAGACAGTTTATGTGTCTTCTGTTCCATTGACATGGTGTGCCAGAGCGATGTGAACCAGGAAGCTATTGAGAGGGGCGGACGAAGACTTCCAGGCTCGGGCTATGAGCTGTTTGGCAGCACCAGTCATGGGGCGTATGATATACCATTCTGCATATGTCATTGCTACCAGTGATGTAAGGCGTATCCCCAGGGTGATCGTATTGTAATCTGCTGGGATGGGATAGCCTATGGTGACTTTGATGTGTCTTAAGATCCCTTTCCAAAAGATGACAAGAGAGGGGCATGCCCATCATATATGATGGGAGTGCCAACACAAGGCAGAAGCTGTTGGGGAGATAGTGTGTAGGCGAGCTGGGGTATAATACCACTGGGGCATTATCTTGCATGCTGTCTCCTTCTGAGGGATTCTTCTACGGATTCATGGGATTTCCCTACATAGCTGCTTTCACTATCACTGGGTAATATCAAAAGTGTTGTCTGGGCCCACTACCACTGGTATGGGTAGTGAGGCAGAAGGCACGACTGCTGCGGTACATCAAGGCCAGATTTATAGAAAATGACACTGCGCAGCGCTGCACCAAATTTGGCAGCATCACGCACCATAATTTTCAAAACGCAGGGATGCGCCGTATTTTCTAGAATATGGCACCCCCCTTGCATGGCGCTAAATTTTCTGCCATGCGCCAACGCAGCCACCCTTGCGCCATAGTGCAAGGATGGCTGTGTTGAGGGGAAGCAGGAAGGAACACCTTTCTGTACAAAACCAATCTTAAATGGCGAGTTGCTCTTTCTATGTGTGCTGCAGAATGCAGCACACATAGAAAGAGCAAAATACTAGGAGAATTGAAAGCATTTCTCCTTGTGCCACTCTAACGCCACCCCTGGGGTAGCGTTAGATGTTGGCACTCCCTCATGTTTACGAAATGAGGCAGCGTCAAAATTCAATGGGTGTTGCTGTGGCACACCCACAGCAACACTCATTGCATGCCCCTTCCATGCAAAGTGCTGCGTGTGAAGGAGCCACATTTACAAGGTGGCATTAAGCCACTGCAGGGCATTGTGCCACTGGAGTGTCACGAAAAGTGATGCTTCAGTGGTGCTATGGGCTCTTAAATGTGCCCCCAAATGTCTTTGACATCAGGCCACGGGTGCTCTTGAATCGCAAAAAGGTGTTTCGGAATGGGGAATGGAGCAGGTGGCTGCTAGAGTGTTAGGGGGATAAAGAGCCCAGTGACATAGCTGGAGTTATTGGTGGTGCTGAGAGTAAGGGTTGTGGAACTCAGCTTTACACTGGCTTAAAGATATAACAGTTTTTCCTTGAAATATGTCTTGTAGGATTCTGCATTCGCCCATCACCCAATCTGGAAAACAGTCTTGAGGGAGAGCTGATGAGATATCGGGAGTTTGTGCAATGGAAGTGTTCGGAGACTGGAATGTGGTCAGACCCCTCCCAAGAGCTGGTCTATCCCATATCTCCAATACTGTGGGGGTGATTTTAACCTTGGCGGACGGCGGAGGCCGTCCGCCAAGGTACCGCCGCCAAATGACCGCACCGCGGTCAAAAGACCGCGGCGGCCATTCAAACATTTCCTCTGGGCCGGCGGGCGCTCTCCAAAGGAGCGCCCGCCGGCCCAGAGGAAATGCCCCTGCAACGAGGACGCCGGCTCAGAATTGAGCCGGCGTAGTTGCAGGGGTGCGACGGGTGCAGTTTGCACCCGTCGCGTATTTCAGTGTCTGCATTGCAGACACTGAAATACACAGTGAGGCCCTCTTACGGGGGCCCCTGCAGTGCCCATGCCATTGGCATGGGCACTGCAGGGGCCCCCAGGGGCCCCGCGGCACCCCCTACCGCCATCCTGTTCCTGGCGGGAGGCCCGCCAGGAACAGGATGGCGGTAGGGGGTGTCAGAATCCCCATGGCGGTGGAGCGCGGTCCGCCGCCATGGAGGATTCCCCCGAGCAGCGGGAAGTTGGCGGGAGACCGCCGACTTTCCGCTTCTGACCGCGGCTGAACCGCCGCGGTCAGAATGCTCGTGGGAGCACCGCCAGCCTGTTGGCGGTGCTCCCGTGGTCGGTGGCCCTGGCGGCCACCGGCCGCCAGGGTCAGAATGACCCCCTGTCTGTGTTGGGGTGGCTATGTAAGCACTACGAGGGTGAAGCTACTCGGGAGCCGGACAAGATCCCAGAGTGGCCGACAGGTGACTGCCCGATCCATGTGCTCTTGCACACTACCCACTCGGACAGGCGAGCCCTTCGGGTTTCTTGGGAGCATAATCTGTGCAGTGGAGGCACGAGGATGCTTGCCCCTCCAAATGAAGGAATGAAGGTCCACTTGCAAATGTTTAATGTCATCTGAGGGGATGGGCATAGGTAATGATTGAAAAAGGTACAGGAGTCAGGGCAGGATGTTCATTTTCACTATGTTAATACAGCCCAACCATGTAATTTGGAGTGATCCCCGAGCCAGAGGTCTTCAAGTATTGCTTTTCAGTAGCGCAGCCAGTTAGCCTGTGCCCATGTCGCTAAGGAGTTTGTAATAGTAAGGCCTAAGTACTGTATGGAGTGGGAAGACCACTGAAAAGGGGTGAGTGCCTGTAGGTGATGGATGTGTTGGGGTGGAAGCATGAGATTGAGCGCTTGGGACTTGGCCAGGTTGATCTTATACCCAAATGTCTGCTCAAAGGCTTGGAGAGCATGAACCACTGCAGGGAGGGAGATATCCAGCTCAATTAGAGCAAGGAGAAGATCATTGGCATACAGGAGGACTATGTGGTCTTGTCCCCCAAAGGGGACACACCTGATATCTGAGGATTGCTGACAATGGATGGCAAGTGGCTCCACCATGATGAAAAACAACAGGGGGGACACAGGACAGCCCTGCTGGGTGCCCTGAGACAGTGGAAAGGAGAAGGTCATCTGGCTGTTAATTCGAATGGAGGCGGTGGGCATCGTGTATAGGGCCATGATTCTAATGATCATGATGGGACCAAACCCTATTTTCTGGAGGATCGCTTGTAAGAAGGTCCAACGCACCCTTTCAAAAGCCTTCTCAGCATTGAGGGAGAGGAGAGCAGGAATGGCTTTTCTGTGGGCCTTTTCGACTAGTTTAGTTTTTATTTAGTGTAGTTTTATGGACTTATAAAGCACGTAGTTACCCTAAGGCATCCCAGCGCTAACATAACATGACTACTACCAGAGACAAGGAAGATCCAGAGAAATTAGCTACAGAAAAGGATAGTTTTTAGTTTCTTCCTAACAAGCTGCTCTGAGGGTTCATGACGGAGCTCAGAGGGAAGAGCATTCCAAAGGCGGTGGGCCTTGATGGAAAAGGAATTAGCTCCCCAGGCTCTCTTGAACCGAGAGATATTAACATGTCGGAAGGAAGAAGATCTCAGACTTCTGGAGGGGGCGTAGATAAGGATCCGTTTTCTAAAGAACATCGGACCCTTATCATGGAGAGCCCTGTGAACAATGCACAGGGCTTTAAATTGAATGCGTTGCCTAATAGGGAGCCAGTGGAGTATTGAAAAAGCCGGCTTCGCAGACAGATGTCTGGCAAGATCAGTGAGAAGCCTGGCTGCTGCATTCTGCACTGTCTGCAACTTCTTTATCACATAGGCCGGGGAACTGAGAAACAGAGAGTTCCCGTAGTCAAGGTGGAAAAGAATCAGAATTTGAACAAGGATTCTTGTGGCCGTGGAGGGTAGAAGGTTAAAAATCTTCCTAAGGACTCTTAAGAGACCAAAACATGTAGAAGAGACTTTTTTACCTTGAAATTCCATAGTCAAGCGAGAATCCAACCAAAAGTTAAGGCTTTTTACCTGAGCTTTGGGAGGAGGAAGATTGTTAAAAACCTCTGAGTACGATGAGAGGGGGGAGGATGGGGAACCATTACCTGAAACAATAACTTCTGATTTTCCATCATTAAATTTAAGTTTAGATTAAATCATCCAGTCTCCAAAGTCCTTCATACAGCAAGAAAGATTGGCCGCAGATGAATCCCCAGAGCTAGATAGCGATACCACAAGCTGGGTATCGTCGACATAGATGACTGAGGAAAAGTTATAAGGAGCAATCACTTTAGCCAGTGGGGATTGATAAAAGTTGAAAAGAGTCGGGCTCAGGGAGGAGCCCTGAGGGACTCCACAAGTCAATGGAAAAATCTCAGAAAAAAAGGCTTGATCCAAAACTTGAAAGGATCTTCCTTTAAGAAAGACAGAGAGCCAAGACAGGGCTAAACCTCCTATCCCTAATTCAGAGAGCCTGCAGCAGAGAAGATTATGGTCCACCGCTTCAAAAGCTGCACTAAGATCAAGTAGAATGATGGCCACGGAAGCCCCTTGATCCAAATGTTGACGGGCTGACTCAGTCACCATAAGGAGAGCTGACTCCATATTATGATGAGCTCTAAAGCCCTTTTGAGTATGGGAAGGCTGGGCGCCAAACGTTATCTGAACCCTGTTTGTGTTGTATGAAGCTGACCTAGTCAGGGTCTATTAAGCCAGGTAAGATGGTTTCTAAACTGTTGAACAGCATTTTGATATAGAGGTTGGCATCAGTGTTCATTAGGGCTATTGGGCGATAAGACGAGCAAAGCATAGGGTCTTTACTGGGCTTGGGAATGAGTTTCTGCATTAAACATAGTTAGAGTAAGGCCTATGGCATGTGTGAAAGAGTTGTAAAGCTTGAGCAAGTGGTCTTAGAGTTGTGGCAAGAAAACCATGTAAAAGGCGGAGTAACGCTGTTGGGGCCTGGGGATTTCCCATGGGAAGCTTCTTAAGGGCTTTGTGAAGCTCGACTTTAGAAAAGGGTTCCTCCATGTTGCTAACCAAATTGGGGGGTAATGGCTGCCAGAGGCAGCTCTGGAGGTAAGAATCTATTGCAGTTTGATCTTCTCCCCTTGAAGTTTAAAGGCGCTGGTAGAAGGCCAGGAAGGCCTCATGCTTGTCCGATTCGCTGGTAGCCCAGCCGGAGTGGTCTGTCTTGATTTTGTGATGTGGAACCTAACACGTTGTTGGCATAGCCTACATTCCAGGATGGAGCCCACCTTGTCTCCCTCTGATGATAATTTTTTTTGAGTGCCAAGAGGTAGCGCTCTGCTTTGTTAACTCAATGTGCATGGAGCTGTCCCACAGTATGGCCAGTTGCAGCTTGGCCCTTCGTATAGGATTTGATTGTCAGAGTATTCTAGGGTGAGGGTGTTCTCTGTAAGCTTTGCCTCAAACAGGCACACCTCCCGAGCCCGGAATATGGTGATGGAGGACATTACTCCCCATATAGAGGCTTCAAGCCCATCTCAAAGGGTGTGAGGTGAGGTGTTGGGGAGGAAACGGAGCGTGAATTATTCGGTAATAGCATCTTCTATTGCTGTCCTGTCTACTGGGTCCTGTAGAAGATGGGGGGAGATGCGTCAGCACGGGGGAGCATGTATTGTACCTGCATTTGGTGTCCATTGAAGCTCCACATGTGTGTGGTCCGAGATGGAAACATTAGGGATTAACACAGATGTTAAGATAAAGAGATACTTAATGTGAGCGTAAGAGAGGTGCACATGTGAGGAAAAAGAATGGTTCCTTGTAGTTGGATGCAGGTATCGCCAAGCATCAACCAGGCGTACATCCATGAGCTCCTTCTTAAGCAGCCTGGATGTAGTTCCTGTACCCTGAGCATATGCAGTGTTTCTGTCCAAATCAGGGTGCCAGACCAAGACCAAATACTTCATTCTAAGTATTTCATTCAACAAAGCCTAAAAAACTCTCTCTCTTCCTCTCACTCTCTTTCAATCTCTTTCTCCCACTCACCAACCCACTCAGACCCTTATGCATCCACTCACAGACCCACTCAGACACTCACCACTCACAGACCTACTCAGACCCTCATGCACCCACTCACGTCACACTAAGACCCTCAGGCGCCCACTCACAGACCCACTCAGACACATACCCACCCACTCAAAGACCCACTCAGACTCTCACACATCCACTCACAGACTCACTGAAACCCTCATGCACCCATTAAGACACTGACACACCCACTCTCACACCCAGACAGACACTCTCACAGCTATTCTCACACCCCAAACAGGCCACAGCCAACTCCTTCCACGCCCATCCAAAGGGCTGTGCTCAATCTGGAGTTCGGCAGTTAGGGGAGTAGGCCACAGGGCATTTTAAATGTACCAAACCATAGAAATTCACCAGTTATAATTAGAGTTATCTCAAATAACTATAACTCGTGCCCCAAGGTAACTATAACTCGTGCCCTCACCATGCACTGCTAATTACACCAAATTACTCCAAAATATTGAAGAAAAAACTGTGTATGGAAAAGGTATGAGTTATAGTTACCTTAGGGCACGAGTAGATACAGTTAGAATTTATATTTCCAACAAGATTATGGCGGTCATTCTGACTCCCGCCGGCCGCGGTAACCGCAGGGCCGGCGGGAGCCGCCAGAATACCGCTGCGCGGTCAGAAGACCGCCGCGGTTATTCTGGGTTTCCCGCTGGGCTGGCGGGCGACCGCCAGAAGGTCGCCCGCCAGCCCAGCGGGAAACACCCTTCCATGAGGATGCCGGCTCCGAATGGAGCCGGCGGAGTGGAAGGGGTCCGACGGGTGCAGTTGCATGGCAGACACTGAAAATCTTTGTGGGGCCCTGTTAAGGGGCCCCTGCAGTGCCCATGCCACTAGCATGGGCACAGCAGGGGCCCCCAGGGGCCCCACGACACCCCATACCGCCATCCTGTTCCTGGCGGTGGATGGCGGTATGGGGGTCGGAATCCCCATGGCGACGCAGCAAGCTGCACCGCCATGGAGGATTCCCGAGGGCAGTGGAAAACCGGCGGTACACCGCCGGTTTTCCGTCACTGACAGCGGCTGTACCGCCGCGGTCAGAATGCCCATGGGAGCACTGCCAGCCTGTTGGCGGTGCTCCCGCGGTCCCCAACCCTGGCGGTCTCGGACCGCCAGGGTTGGAATGACCGCCTATATATAAATCATAAACATAATAGGATGTGAAGAGCAAATCACATATCAGCAGGTTACTAATCATAATCTGCATCTATCTTTCCCACACCCTCCTCCATCACTACGCTAAGCACAGCATCCGAAGGCAAGATACAAAAACTTCTCTGGTCTCAAAAATGCTTCCTACAAAGGCACCAAAACAAAGACAGTACACGTGTAACCATTATGGAGCCATACACAGGGACAGTATGCGCTATAGAGATGATACACTACAATAAAAAAGAAGAATTACCAAGGTGAAGCATTTGCAGCCAGGCATACAGGCCAGTCGGAGACGAGTCTCAAAACCGCCTGCAACCAGGTGCCCTGCTTGATGAAGCACATGCTGGATGTACACTGGCACCGTTAACACTGCCTGGGTCCTGACATTGTCATGCTCCACTAGGGCACAGAAGCGGTAATTCATTAGGGTCAGCATGGAACTTTGTTTTGACTCAGCTCTTACTGGAACAACAATGCAACTTGGGCACAATGAATGCCAGTGCTGCTCTGTACTAGTTACCTTTCCTATTTCTACACACACCAATTTTGTTGTTTCTCACTACATGGTCGTTTTCAGCTTTCTGAAAAAAATGAAGGTAAGTAGGATGGTCCTGGATCCCAATAAATAATAAATATTAGAATTACACTTGTCAGATTAATGAACAATTTACTTACCTTCCGAAGCAACTAATCTGGAAGAGAGTATTCATTCGTAGATTCCTTACCCTATAATATCCCCAGGTGTCAAGCTGCATCCTAAAGATTTTTTAGCAATACTCTTGTGCACGAATAGGTGACTTCAATTCAGCTCCACATCGGTGGCGTCACTCTGATGAGCTGATGTCAGCTACTTTTGTGACTTTCCACTCCAGGAGCACAGAGCCACGATGAGAAGTGACCACTGGTGTGGAAAGATTGGGGCCCAGAGAAGGGTGTTCCTTATTTTTTTTCCTTTTTTTTTTAAATTTGTATTAACGTATAAGCAAAACAATAATAGAATAACAATTATACATATCAGCGTGAGTGCATACCATTGTATTTCCTTAATCAAAGCAGCTTCAAGTGACATACCTTATAAACATGCTACATCGGGATTATCAGCACTAGGGATTATATAAACATTAAATGAGAATCAAAAGAACTATGACATGGGCCAAGTGTAAACGGTTCGTCGTTTGAGCCCTTATGCAGCGATGTTGCCAAAAACAGAGGAATACTACAGCTTGATCAATTAACATCCAATCTATATCTAGGCCTTAATGAAAAGAGAAAGGATAATAGTCTGTATAACCGAATTAAACAATAATACAAATATAAACAATGAAAATAACCTACTTGGTGTCTAAGAGGTGAGTCACTAGAGATCATTAGTCATACTGATCGCTGACTGTCTATTCTTGAGACATGCATATGAATATTATAGCTAGAGGGGGGGGGGGGCAATGTGGAGGGAACAGGTGATAGCCATATCAGGTCTGTTTCTGAGTGGGGAGGGCAATGAGAAACAACATCATCCATACCATGGAGAGCAGCTCATATGGGTGAACTGTATTAAAGACGTATATATACAGTGACCCTATCTATTACTGGCTTGGGTGTTCTCACAACGTTTAACTTCTGGGTCAGTAGTGGACAACTCATTTTCCAATTTCACCTAGTAGGTGTCCCACACTGTAATCTCACCTGCCCCACCCCGTACACGCCTATCATGCTCCAATGCACTGGCTTCTGCCGTGGCCCAATGCAATACCACTCGAAGCCAGTTCAATATATCAGGGGGTTGCGATGCTTTCCACGCCATGGCGATCATTCGTTTAAACAGTATAAAAGCAAGATCCACAAATTTCAGATAACACCTGTTCTGTTTAGACCTTTTGGTTATGCCTAACAAGCAGAGGAGTGGATCTAAAGGAAGGGATATATCTACGATGTTGGATACATGTTGTGTAATATGTGCCCGGGTGTTGCGTATCTCGGCCCATTCCCCAGTCATGTGTAGAAAGGTGGTGTCATCGTGGCCATATCTTGGGCATGTCAACAGGGCTTCTGGAAATATACGGCAAAGTCTGTGAGGGGATAGATACGTTTGATGGGCATAATTAAACTGCGTACATTTCAGTCTGGCATTACGTGAGACATATCGTACCTGTTACAGTGCCATTGTCCACTGTTAAGTCAACTCCCAATCCCCTATCCGATCTAGCCTTGCTGCGAGGATGGTGTGTAGCCAGTGTTGCACTTAAGAAGGTGTATAAATTAGTTACTGCCCTCCTTGCACCTCCCCGCGTCAATAAATAATGTAGTGGTGGTAATGGTGGTTCTAAAGGACCTGCCTGCCAGATTTGGTGGACAACAGCGGGTAGAGCTGCATGGGCAAGGACCTGTCCGGGGTCTAAAACGAAATACTGTGTGAAAAGTCCGAAAGGGACGCAATCGCCCATCTCCAAAGAGCTCACCCACGCGAGACACCCCACCTTCCCGCCACGCGCGAAAGTCATATATCCGCTCAAGGTTACGAACCCGGGGCATCTCCCATAGCGGGAGCTTCGGGGAATAGGGAAACGGCTGTCGCCGTCGTTGAATGTTCCCAACCCATGTTACTGCCGCTATACGTAGTAACAACCCCGCAGTTGCCTTGTTTTCATTACATCGGAAGAGCCAATGCAGCACTCCCTTCCCCCGTCATATGCCTGACCATAGCCCCTTCCAGTGTTGGGGTCTCAGTTAGCCAAGTCATGATCCACTGCAGCTGCGCCGCTGCATAGTATCAATCCATATCTGGAATTGCCATACCCCCCTCCCGCAGCGGGCACTGCTGTACCTACAATGAGACCCTCTTACGTCCCGAACCCCATATAAGTGTAGTCAACAAACTGCGTTTAGCGGTAAAGAATATCTTGCCGGGCGGAATCGGTATTGCCAGGAACAGAAAAAGCAATCTAGGAAGTATTAGCATTTTTGCGATGGCTGCTCGACGCATAGGGGAGAGGGGCAGACGCATCCAGAAGGGCAAAGACCTCCGGATAGAGGACAATGATTTATTATAGTTGCCCTCGACTAAGTCAGTGGTAGTGTGATATATATCAATGCCTAAATAGCGGAAACTTCCGGTCACCCATAAAAGCCTGTCTTGAGTAGACGATTGGTTCTCTAGTTCACTGCACTTACGCAGGGGGAATACACAGGATTTACTCCAGTTCACTTGAAGGCCTGACAGATTACTGAATTGGTCTAAGATTGTAAATAATCCGGCCAGGGCAGTATTCGCATCTCGTAGGTAAATTAAGACATCATCGGCATATAAGGAAGTAATATGCCACTGACCATCTGCCCATTAGCCCCACGCACTGTCCTCCCGCCTCAGGCGCACCGCAAATGGCTCCATGGCTATAGCAAAGAGTACCGGTGATAGTGAGCAACTCTGCCGCGTCCCTCTCTGAACGGGAAAGGAGTCAGACACGCACTGTCCAGTGCAGACTCTAGCTCGGGGTGCTGTATAAAGAAGTTGGATCCATCGTAACATCTGATGACCCAGTCCAAAGCATTTTAGCGTCCACATCAGATAAGGCCATCCTATCGTATCAAACGCCTTTTCAAAATCTAAAGACACCGCTACCGGACATCCGTCTCTCTCAGAGACTGCATCAATGAGGTGGCATAACCTTCTAACATTACAATGGGTGGACCTATTGGGCACAAAACCGTTTTGATCGGAATGGATCAAGGAGGGAAGCAAGGGGAGCAACCTATTGGCCAGTACTTTGCTCAAAATTTTATAATCAACATTTAGCATGGATAAGGGTCGATAGGAGCTAACTTCCAATGGATCTTTACCAGGTTTAGGAAGGACCACAATAAGGGCTTCATTCAAGGATGGGGGAGTTCCCCTAGTTGGTACGATGCCTCATACAAAGCCAGTAATCTAGGTGCGAGAGAGGCCCCATACGTAGCGTAAAACTCAATAGGCAGCCCATCTAGTCCTGGGGTCTTCCCCCTAGCTATTTGTTGTATTACTAATTGCACTTCATCTAGTTGAATAGACTGTTCTAAGCCCAGTCTCTGCTGCTGTGTGAGGGTAGGCAGGGAAAGATCATGCAACATCGGATGACAATCAAACACGGCAGGGGACGTAAGTGCAGTGTATAATGCCTTATAATAGTGAACAAAGGCCGCATTAATTGCCTCCTGAGTATTGACCACTACACCCCCCTCATTTCAGAATGCACCCATCACTGTTCGTGGTGTTTCAGAGCGCAACAACCAAGCCAAGATACGTCCTGGTTTACCTCCCTCTTTGTGTTGTTGAAGGGAATATCTAGCCTACCTAGCCTGCTCGAGACCTCTCGGTATTGGCGACGTTGAGTGGATAACAGTGGTTGCGCCAAGGGATCAGTTATAGCTGCTTTCTCAAGTTGACTGATCTCTCGTTCAAGCATCCCTACACTGCATGTAAGGGCCGATTTCGCTCCCCATGAGGCGGTCATGTAGTGGCCTCGTATCACTACTTTCATTGCATCCCATTCTATTCTGGTGTCCCCCACAGAACCGTCATTGTGTTGAAAATATTCCGTTATGGTGGTACCTAGCTGGGTTTTGTAGGGTGTATCTTGTAGTGCCGCCACTTGTAGCCTCCACATTGGAATTCTCGGTCTTGGCCGCCCCCACTTGAATGTTACTTTTAGAGGATTATGATCAGACCAAGTCCTACCTAAATATTCAGAGCTGCAGATACGGGCCACATAAGTGAGTCACAGAAAAGATAATCTAGCCTAGTATGTATGTGCTAGCCTGGCGTGTAGTAAGAATATTCACTGTCGTCTGGGTGTTGCAAGCGCCAGATGTCGTGTAAATGCATTGATTGTGACCATTGTTGAAAAAGCTTGGTAGCCTGCAGGCCAGGGGTATTCGGTAGGGGAGGGAGCGATCCGATCAGTCTAGCAAGGTATTGTGGATACAGTTAAAGTCGGCTCCCCATAAGCTGGGAGCATTGGGGTCTTGTAGGAGGGTGGGGGTCAAGTCATTTAAGAACGGTCCTTGCATGGTGTTGGGGACATATATTGAAGTCAGTAGAATGCGATGTCCATCAAGATAACCTTCCAACAAAACATATCTCCCATTACGATCAATATGTGTCCTAACTGGAGTGAATGGGACATCTGACGCTATCCAAATAAGTGCGCCCCTAGCATATGCCGAACAACCTGTACCATATAACTGACCATTCCATCGGCGATGGAGCTTAACCAATTCCCCATAGTTCAAATGTGTCTCTTGTAGACATGCAATATGTATGTGGCGTCTTCTAAGATAGGAGTAGATTCTGCATCGTTTAACTGGGTTACCCATACCACTGATGTTCCAGGTTAACATAGCGTATTCTGTAGCCATTGGAATGGAAACGAAACATACTCCAGCACCTGCCCTTCCCACACTCTGATCGCTAATAAGTGGGACTCAACCATCTTCGTTCTGAGCACCAAGAATATACAAATAACAACAAACATCATAACAACTCCCCAAACCCAGGCCTGAACCTCAACAGACATCTTGCCACATCCCCATAAAGATAATACTAATAAATATAGAACTAAAAAATACACGTATTCCTTTGGTAAGAATTCCACACGCAATGTCCTCTGCATTCGGGTGGAGGGTCTGGATGTCATAAGTTATATAGGAGAACACACTATGGGCCCCGGAGCAACATAATGCAACTGCATCTAGAGCCTCGAGGGGCCGCATAGTTCCAAGTGTATATAGATTCGTAGCATGGAGGTCTGAAGCACACAACCAATGCAATGGTCCCCAAGGTGACCCCTGTTAAAGATCATCAGCCAGTCGTGGGGTCATCAGAGGGGCATCGTCTTCCAGTGAATTCTTGGAGGGAGGCAGGGTACCGGAGTCTGAATCAGAGGGGACCTGAAAGTGTTCTGTCAGGGCAAAAAAGGAATTATTGGACAACTGCACTGCCTCCTTAATTACTTTTTCCTGTTCTTTAACTGCCTGGGCTCGAGACGGCCTTGCCTTGCTTGATTTCGCTGATGTCGTTTGCTATTCGGAGTCAGCAAGTCGGTGTCCTCCAACTGGTCTGAGGCAGAGTGCATTAGTCCCTTTGCATGTAACCAGGTCGACGCATCCTCCGGCGACTGGAATTACCGCGTGGCCTCCCCATCAATCACTCGCAATTTAGCCGAAAATAATAAGGCATATTTATAGTTCAGTTCACGCAAGCATTGTTTCACTTTCGTGAAGGAGTTACGTCGTGTTTGCACTTCAGCAGTTAAGTCAAGATATGCTGAGATGTCAGCATTCTCATAGTGCCACGGGCCGTGTGAGCGGGAATGTTTTAATATCAAATCTCTGTCCCGAAAATTCAGGAGCCGAGCAATTATGGGGCGCAGCGGCGCTCCTGGGCGAGGAGGTCTACCAGGAATTCTGTGCGCTCTTTCCACAGAGAAAAATTTGGAAGGCTTACCATCCAGTACATTATTTATCAACCATTGTTCCACAAAAAGCTCAGTGTTCGGTGATTCAATATGTTCCGGAAACCCCACTATTCTAATGTTATTGCAGCAAGATCTATCCTCGGCATCTTCTGCTCGTTTTTGGAGGGCTGTCATATCCAGTTGTACTTGTGCCAATTGAGTTTGTAGAACCTGCACAGTGGGGCGAAGAGCTGCTAGCGAAGACTCCATTTCCTACACGCGTTCCGTCAAGTTACGATGATCTACTCAGAGAAGATTGATTTCCGTTGCAATTGTGTCAATTCGAGTTTCCAGCGATGTTTTCGTATCTACTGTAGAATAGCTTGAAGAACTTTATCGAATTAAGTGGAGTGCGATTTGAGTGTAGCTTCTAACTGCACCAAAGTTTCCAGTGCTCACCCTCTCTCAAGGGATGATCAGGTTCAAGTCCTGCAGTTTGGGAATTTTCAGTTTTGCCCATCATTGCAATGGACAGGCGGGCTTTAGTGATTAGTGAACGATTATGCAAGGGTCTTTCCAAGGGCTCTAGTACAGCAATCAGGCTGCTCACAACGCTCAGGTGCCTCAGAAAGGTCCGTGGAGAACACAGGTCCGGCAATGGGTGCCAATCTGCGTAGCGCCGCCGCACAACCGGAGCACACGGCGTGGGAAAAGGTTGCAGGTCAGGAAGCAGCGGTACTCAGTGGAGCCGATTGTCACCTCCAGTGATCACCGGATGGGCACACAGTTTACAGTTTGCCACCCCGTGTCTCCTCTTCCACGCTAAACACCTTTCTGTAGTCGTCAGTGTGTGGTTGTTTCCCTTTTGATCCTTTGTTCCTTAAAAGGCTAGTCCTCAATCCCTTCTACTGTCCGCCATCCACGAGAACCCTTTCCGGGCACTGTTAACACGACGCACTCCGGCCCCTTCACAGCACAGGCCGCCAAATTCACACCGCACTGTCGGAGATAGGTGCGGGCAACTGGACTGCAGACCCCGCTAGGATGGCGCCACTGTGACCCCGGTAAGTGTTTAATTATAATGCCAGGGGGGGGCTGTCAATCATTGTTCCTCCAAGGCAGTTTGTCGCTGGAGTACGTACTGCCACCCATGTAGGCGCCACGGAGCCCGCAAAGAGATCCACTGTCAGAGTCACCAGATCCTCGGGGTCTGCGCACGTTCCCAACATGTCCACCACTGAACAGCTCCAAGACTCTGATAGATGAATCACAGAGGCTAAGAGAGTTCAAGTGGGGAAGAGGGGATTAGGAAGGGGACAGCTGGGAAAGAGACCTGTGGGAAGCAAAAGATTAAAACATCACAACATCAGATTCAAAACCACATTTGGATTCATAAAAAACTCTCAGTTGGATCTAGGGTTCAATGATACTTGGAACATGAAATACTACTCTATTGAGTCCTGAGTTCTATGACACTCTGAACATGAAATAACACTCTTTTGAGTCTAGAATTCAGTGATACTCTGAACATGAAGTAACACACTGTTGAGTCTAGAGTTCAGTGATACTCAGAACATGAAATAAAACACTGTTGAGTCTAGAGTTCAGTGATACTCGGAACATGAAATAACACACTGTTGAGTCTAGAGTTCAGTCATACTCGGAACATGAAATAACACTCTGTTGAGTCTACAGTTCAGTGATACATGAAACACGAAATACACACTGTTGAGTCCAGAGTTCAGTGATACTCAGAACATGAAATAATACTTAAAACTAAGGAAACATGAATGGCCTAGAACTAGACTCTAATTAGACCTTACTAAATCTAGGTACCTGGAAAAGAATCAAAATGGTTAGTACAATGTTTCATATGGAATTTTCATGAATTGAAAACATACTGTTCTAGGAATACAAGAACCTTCCAGCACAATGTCCCAAAACAAACACGGCCTCATTACATGAGGATAAGGCTCTCCAAAACATTCCTTGGAAAATAATAGGAATTGTACTAAAGACCCTACATGCACATAGAATATAACATCCAGAATTTCTATCATATTAGATCTTTAGAATGACAGAACACAAATTGCGCAGATCGCAGATTTCCACAAGAGTTTTGTAAATGTCATGAAATAGTTGCGCACTATGAATAACATGAACTAAGCACAGGAAACAAATCGCGTGTCTTACCGATTTGAAGGCAACTTTGTAAATGCCAGAAAATGGTTGCACGAAATGAATACCTAGATTTGTACGCGAGTAAAGAATCGCGCGTCTTGCCAATTCGAATGCAACCTAGTAAATGGCAGAAAATGGTTGCGCACACTGAATATCTTGATTTATACACGAGTAAAGAATCACATGTCTTGCCGATTCAAATGCAACCTTGTAAATGTCAGAAAATGGTTGCGCACAATGAATAACATGAATTTCACTCAAGAAATGAATCGCGCATCTTGCCAATTCAAACGCCACCATGTGAATGTCAGGAAATGATAACGTACCATGAATATCAAGGTTTAAAAACATGAGGAACAAATTGTGTGTTTTGCCGTTTCGAAAGTCACCATGTGAATGCCTCGAACTGGTAACGCACAATTAATAACATGAATTAAAACACGAGTAAGGAATCGCGCGTCTTGCCGATTCCAAAGTCAGCATGTAAATGCCCAATAAACATCAAGCACACTTCCACACGCACAAGAGTCAAAAGATCTTATCATGATAATTAGGCCCAAGAACTCGAACTCCTTCGAGAACGGGATCGGGGGCCCAGCCCGACCTCCGTCTTACCGCCCTGATCAAGAATCACCAAGCGCAGACAAAGGGCGAGGTCTGGAAGATCCAATTAGGCCTCCGGAACAGGAGCTCAGGAAGTTGCTGCTGCTCTGCACTGGGACCTCTGAATAGTAAGCACGTGGAGCTGGGCTGGCTCCCTTTGATAGAGTCTTAGCCCAACCCACAAACCACACCCAGGCATGCTGCAGAGGAAGTTTCTATAAGGCCCTGGAAAGGGACCACACCCTGACACACTCTGAAAGCCTGCAGAAATACATGGAAAATTAACAGTATTTACAAGCACCTTAAATATAAGTCTTCAGGATTAAACTCTACAATGCAAAAGGTTAAACAACAGCATATCAACATAATGCATGAATTACGTCTTCTCATACGTGCTGGGTTTTTGTATTCCAGTCGCCCGTAGAGCGCGCACTGCCAAGATGTTGACATCCACCCCCAAGCACGGGGTTTCAGGGCCCGTTCTCAGCACAGGCCGAGCACTCACCTCCCGAGGCCCAGCGGCCATCCGAGGCCGGAACATCCACCGCAGCGCGGCACGAGAGGATTCTGCGGGCCTGGGCCGTCCTCGTGAACTGATATTAGCAGGTCCGGAGTTATATTCCGCCGTTCACCGATAGGAAGCAATTCTACTGCACATAGAGCTCCTTAGGCCACCTCCGAGCAGCCGGCCTTTTGCATTTCGGAAGCCGGGTGACGCTCCTTAAGCTGCTATCTCACTTGCATGCTCTTGTGGCCAGCAGCTCGCAGGAGGGCGGACATTCACTGCAGTGGCCCCTCCTATGTAGCCGAGCAGCGCTTACTGGTGCACAGCGGCCTCCTGTGGTAGCGCCGCACTGGTCAATCCACTCGTCTGAGATATGCGCCCCAAGCATGGCCCGGTCTCAGCTCGGTGACAACCACCACCGTTGCGTCGCGTTCATAGTCTCTGACTGTAATTGCACTTCATAAAGTGTGCCGAATGTGTCCAAAGCCGCCGTGTAGCTTCCGGCAGTACTCCCTCAGGCTCCAGAACGCAGACAGTGCTGCAACAGGATATTTGTCTACGGGGCCAGTGCAGAGCTCCAAATCAAGCGTCAGCTCCGGCCGCCATCTTGGTTCCGCCCTTGAGAAGGGTGTTCCTTATATTACAATTGGCTCACAGAGCAAGAGGATGGGGTGGTCAGTAAGGAATCTGCGACTAGGGAGAGTCTGTAACAGATAAGTTGTTACCGAAGGTAAGAAACCTGTTCATCTGATAGAGACTTCTAGCCACAGATTCCTTACCTTAGATTAAAATACCCAAGCAGTGCTTTGCTCAGAGGAGAAAAAGACCTGTGCGACTGAATGGGCAAAGTGCTCATCACAACAGTAGTGTTTGGTAAACGTGTGCAAGAAGGCCATCGTTGCTGTCTGAAAAGTTATCCAGGAGCCCAGGGGGCTAATGCAGTGGTCACAGCCTTAGCTCTGGTGGAATGAACAGGCAGACCTTCCTGGGGTTTCTTCTTGGCCAGTGCATAGCAGATCTTGACTCAGAGCACTATCCATCTTGAGGTAGTCAATTTCTACACAGTCTTCTCCTTCTTACCTCCTAGGTACCCCACGAAGAGTTAATCGTCCACCCAGAAGTCCTTTGTATGGTCTGGGTAGAACAAGAATGCTCTTTTTGGGCCCAGACAGTGGAGTCTTCCCTCTTCTTTGAAGGATGAGGCCAGAGCAATAAGGTAGGCAGGGTGATTTTTTGGCTTACATATAACGGAAACAAACTTTGTTTGGAAGGAGGCCAAGGTCCCGAGGACCAATTTGCAGGGCTGAAGCTGGTGTACAGAGGGTGCATGGAGAGTCCCTGTAATTCGCTGACCCTTCTGACTGATATTATGGCCATTAGAAACTAGAAAGACCATTTTGATTGCCAACAGCCTTAGGTAAGTGTGCAGAGGCTCAAAGGGTGCACACATCTAGGAGGTGAGAACAACATTCAGATGCCACTGGAGCATGTTGAATGGCCTGAGGGGAAACATGCTGCGAACCTATAAGAACCTAGCTAAGAGTTGACTTAAATAAAGAAGGTTGGTCCGGCAAACGCAAAAATAACCTTTCATTGTGCCCAGAACAGAGTCCTGCTCAGCCAAAGACAGAGCAAATAGAAGGACCTTCGATAGAGGTGAAAAAAGGTTGTAGATATTGTGGGAATCACACCAAGTCACAAACTTATCCCAACTACAGCCGTATACCAACTTGGTGGAGGGATGCCAAGCTGCCAGAATAACATCACAGACTTTGAGAGGAAGGTTGAAAGCTGCTAACTATTGGCACTTAGGTGGTTATTCTAACTTTGGAGGAGGTGTTAATCCGTCCCAAAAGTGACGGAAAAGTGACGGATTTACCACCAGCCGTATTACGAGTCCATTATATCCTATGGAACTAGTAATACGGCTGGTGGTATATCCGTCACTTTACCGTCACTTTTGGGACGGATTAACACTCCTCCAAAGTTAGAATAACCCCCTTAATCTCTAAGCATGAAGGTGAAGGGTGTGCAATTTTGGGTGCAGGACCCTCCCCTGTTACTGCAACAGATGATCCTCTCGAAGGGGCAGCCTGATCGGAAGGCTGATTGTCATGCTTAACACCTCAGGATACCAGACTCTCATGCCCAATCCAGAATTACAAGAATAACTTGGACCAGGTTGTTCAGTAAGAGTTGCATTGGAAACTTCAGGACAAAAAACTGCTGACAGTGTGTGTTCTTGGTGGTGGCAAACAGATCTAACCAAGGATCTCCCACTTCTGAAAAACGTCGTTGTACCACCTCTGGATGGAGACACCATTTGTGAGCCTCTAAGCATCTTGGAATGAGATTGTCTGCCCTGTCATTCAGAAAGCTACTGAGGTATTTAACCACCAGGAAAATGCTCCAGCTTTCTACTCAAGTCCAAAGACACAGAGGCCCTCATTCTGACCCTGGCGGTCGGCGGAGAGACGGCGGTCGGACCGCGAACAGACCGGCGGTATTAAAAATGGCATTCTGACCGCGGCGGTCCCCGCCGCGACCGACCGCTACTTCTCCACTCCGACCGCCGCGGCGGTCATGACCGCGGGGCTGGAGTTTGCGCACTCCGGCCCCGCGGTCGTCCCAAGACCGCCAAGGGTATTATGACCCTGCCTACCGCCGCGGTTTCTTGCGGGCGGGAACCGCCGTGCGAACCATGGCGGTAAGCACTATCGGGGCCAGGGAATTCCTTCCCTGGCACTGATAGGGGTCTCCCCCACCCCCCACTACCCACCCGAGTCCTCCCCCCACACCCTCCACCCCCCTGCCACCCCCCAGAGGTGGTACGAACCCCCTCCCCACCCCCACCCCGACATGCACATACATGTACCCCGACATGCACACACCCCCAACATGCACATATACACACCCCCTACACACACATACACAACGGGGACACATACCCGCACACATACATGCCGACATGCGCACCTGCCGAACAGCACACATTACCCATAGACACAGCAGCACCCCCCGCCCGCATACACGCACTCACACACCCCCTCTACACACTCACACGCACACCCCCATGCACGCCCACATCACACAACACCCCCCCACCCCCTCCCCTCACGGACGATCAACTTACCTTGTGCGTTGGTCCTCCGGGAGGCGACGGGAGCCATAGGGACGTGACCGCCAACAGAAGACCGCCAACAGAAGACCGCCACACAGAAATGTGGGTCGTAATTCTGTGGGCGGTGTTCTGCTGGCGTGGCGGTGGAGGTTGACCAGTCTCCACTTTCCCGCCGACCGCCAGTGTGGCTGCTGGCGGTTTTCCGGCGGAACGCTCCCAGCGGTCAGAATGCGCACAGCGGCACACCGCCGCGGTCGGCGGTCTTCACCGCGGCGGTAACTCAGCGGTCTTGCGAAAAGACCGCCAAGGTCAGAATGAGGGCCAGAGCCTCTTAACAAAGGGTCCACCACCCCACCCTATTTTTTCCATACCACATGGGTGTGGTGTTGTCTGTGAACACCTGCACCAGACATCCCCTGTTTGAGGGAAGAGAGGCCTTCAATGCCAAGTGAATCACCTGAAGCTCCAACAGGTTAATATGGAGCTCGGACTCCACCAGAAACCACACTCCTGTCGCAGAGGGCCACCCAATCCCAGAAGTGATGCACCTGTCTCCACAGTCAACTCAATTTGGAGGAGGCAGAGGGGTCTGCCATTGAACCAATCACAGTTCATCAGCCACCACTGCAGATCTTTTGCAGTTCCCTCCAAGATCTGGACCATGCAAGAGAGATTCCCCTGATGCTGTGCTCACCTCACACAAGACTTCAGGTCCCACTGCAGAGCCCACAGATGCCAATAGGCAAGGGTCTCAAGCAGAATGCATGAGGCCATGAGGCCCAACGGCCTCAGGGTAATTCACACTGAAATCCAGGATAAAAACATTGGTATCAGAGGATGCATATCCTGGACTCGCCGAACAGGAGGATAGGCCTGAAAATGCACTGTGTCCAGAACAGCTCAATGAAAGGGAAAATCTGAGAGGGAGTCAGGTGTGACTTTGGCAGGTGGACAGTGAACCTCAATGAGTGCAGAAGGTTCACCATATTCTGGAGGTGGGGAGGACTGCCTTGGACAAGCCAGTCTTCACAGACAATCATCAAAGTAGGGAATAAAACAGAACCCATGACCTCCCCAGATGAGCTGCAATCACCGTCATTTTTGTGGGCACCTGAGCGGCGCTGGTAAGGCCAAAGGGCAGCAAGTCAAACTCAAAGTGCTCTTGGCCCACAGTGATCCCCAGGTAACGACTTTGGTCAGGCAGGACGGGGATGTGGAAATATGTGCCCGGCAGGTCCACGCTTCCCATCCAGTCCCCCGGGTCCCCCGACTTCCTGATGGAACAAGGAGAGGTAGTCCACCTGTAGTGAAGAATGTGTTTTTGACCACTCACTTTGTGTTGCACCACTTTGCACCTGGATTAGCTGTCTAGTGTTCACCAGTTGCAGACTACATTTTGTATTCAGTTTAGCTGTCTGTTGACTTTATCGTAGCATTAGACACTGCCATGTTAAACCTGCTCGTATTTTTCCACATTGTAAACTGTGCTTGTTTTTGTGCTTTTTTCACCAAGGGCTTTGATTGAGAAGGATGTACTTAGATGGCAGGGAACGGCCTTGTTTTGATTTGACACCTTGAGATTGTGGCCAACCCCCAACGTGTTATTTTCAAAGTAGACCTAATCTAGCCAGCATGTTTGAATTACGAAATTAGTGTTTTTTTCCAGAAAGTTCCTTTTGGTTTTGTAAGATATAAAAAGACCCAGTGCGGGAAGGCCGGCAGGAACATTGTAATACGACCTGGGGGAATGTCATCACTATGGCGTCCTCCCCGTGAGTTTGGCAGTCCCGTGGTTGGGCCCTAAGACCTTTTTAAAGCTTCAATCATGTGAAAAGTGACTCACACCTTTTCAGCACATTTTCCTTTTACACAACATAATGCATAGTTATGTAGCTGAAAAAATTATTGCCTTTGGTAAAACCTTTTCAAGGGATACTACATCTTTTCACAACTCTTCATCCTATGAATATTCTCCAGGTGCTACACTGGGTCCAGAAAATGTTCCCACAGCAATAGCTCTTCAACGTACACAGGTGATACCAGGCAACTCCAGCCGTGAACTCCCCTCTCCAGGATGTAAAGACATCAGAACAAATAAGACACTTCCTGGAATTCTGGAGTCAGTTGTAATTGTCCATAATGGCATGTAGAGACAACCTAAAAAATCATAAGCAACAGTAACAATTCTACAGAGACCAAATTTACATACTGTCAGATCTTATTAATAATGGCAGCAACGTATGACGGAAGGAGAGACTGCAATGAGGAATTTGTGGTGTGGAAAAATACAATATTCACCATGAATATTGTTAAAATGGTATCTAACATTTTCTTAAAAGGATACGTCGTACCCCAGATTACTCACCTTGTGAATGCGTTCCAAAGACAAACTCTCCAAGAGTCGGGATTTAATTTTGCCAACCAACCAAGGATGTCATGTAAGTCCTGGTCATTGATGGAAAAGGGCATTTTTATTTCAGTATACCCAGTCTATTTAATATATTCAAGTATCTACGTGTGAAAATTTTATTTTTTAGATGCATGCTGCATTTAGTATTGATTGCACATGTACAACATATGACATATTCTTTAAAACAGCCAGAGAGACATCAATTATTATTGCATGTGCATTAATGTGATTTATAATGTGAGATTAAATTTAGTGAAGATGCAACAGAATTCATCATTCATCAATGATCAAAAGGCCTAGTCGGTTCAAAATAATTAAAAATTGTAGTTAAACCAGGTATATGTACAGCAAAAGTATGAAATTCCAGAAAAGAGTCAATAGCTTTCACTAGTTTGTAGTTACCAGACTATTTTCAGGCAACAGTACAGAATGTTCCCTGATTAGGGGACATTAATTCCTTTTAAGAATACAGGGTCCCTCACCCACCAAGGTGGCATGCTTTATCATTGGGACCTGCTCATCAGCGGGTGGGGGATGTATTACCTGACAAATATTCTTTCAGAGCTCTTTTTTGGAGCTCTTTTATCTCAAGTTCAAGCTGCCGGTACGGCCCAATAGATTGCCCCCATGTGGGAATTGCTTCTTTTCACCCAGACGGTTAATGACAAATAGATTAGGCAAAAAGACATCAAGTGATTAAAATTACCTATGTCAACCCCAATTGTGGGATATAATAAACGTGACTGGATATCACGGTAGATTAAAAACAATAATGGGTACTCTTTTTGGTACTATTATCTATAAAAAACTGAAGTGGTCAACATGTTCCTTGCCTCTGATTGTCCTGCAGCGTCCGTGGTATTCACCATCACCTAAAAAAAGTCCTATTCTAATATTCAGAGTGTCAACTAACAACGTACCATGCAGCATTGTGCAAAACAAAATAAAACATCGAGAGGAGGTAACACACATGAAAATCTGTGATAAACAAGCCCTGTCTAAGAGTAATGCAGGGCTTTGTGGGGAGCAGAGGCCTGGGCATGTCTAGGGGTGGGCCAAAAATGTTAGCCCTGCCGGCAGAGATTTGCCCGCTCCACTTTCCACTTGCTTGGAATGCAGGGTTCCAGTGAAACTCTGCCAACTGCTGCGTGGCAGAGTTTTGTCTCTCCTGCAGCTCACCAACGTTAAGTCAGCAAGCACGCATGTGAATCTGCGTCCCAAGTGAGATTTACTGGCACTAGAATGCCTCTTGGCGAGATTTCTTAATGCAGGTGTTTGTGGCAGTTCGCTACCGCTCACATTGAGAAAGCTGCCGCTCAAGTAGAAAATCTACTTGAGCAGCAGAAAGTAGCAGCGCCGTCTGGCTTGCCATTGGGTGTTGTGTCCTATGTAGATGTGTCCTGTCTAACAGTAATCAGAGCTTCATGGGGAGGAGGGGCCTGGCCATGACTATCGAAGATTATTTTCTCGCACTTAGGAAGACTAGTGATTTCACCTAGGCATGTCCAGCTCCTCTATGATCTCTGTTCTAAATTAAGGTATAAAGATAGTGTCACAAAGTAACTATGGCCCTCATTCTGACCTTGGCGGGCGGCGGAGGCCGCCCGCCAAAGTCCCGCCGTCAGGTTACCGTTCCGCGGTCGAAAGACCGCGGCGGTAATTCTGACTTTCCCGCTGGGCTGGCGGGCGGTCGCCTTCAGGCCGCCCGCCAGCCCAGCGGGAAAGAGGCTTCCACGATGAAGCCGGCTCGGAATCGAGCCGGCGGAGTGGAAGCTGTGCGACGGGTGCAGTTGCACCCGTCGCGTATTTCACTGTCTGCGCAGCAGACAGTGAAATACATGTAGGGGCCCTCTTACGGGGGCCCCTGCAATGCCCATGCCAGTGGCATGGGCACTGCAGGGGCCCCCAGGGGCCCCGCGACCCCCCCTACTGCCATCCGGATCCCGGCGGTCGGACCGCCGGGATCCGGATGGCGGTAGGGGGGGTTGGAATCCCCTCGGCGGCGCAGCAAGCTGCGCCGCCTTGGAGGATTCATTGGGGTGGCGGTACACTGGCGGGAGCCCGCCAGTGGTGCCGGTCCGACCGCGGCTTTACCGACGCGGTCGGAATCCCCATTGGAGCACCGCCGGCCTGTCGGCGGTGCTCCCGCGGTCCTCCGCCCTGGCGATCTTTGACCGTCAGGGTCAGAATGACCGCCTATGTGTGCTTAACAGGAATTCACTAATTTATAGGTGAGTTGTCAGTCTAATGGAATGCCTATTCTGCATTAATGCACAAAGCACTCTTGTGGGAAGAAAACAATAAAACATGTTTGCTCTATAAAAGCAGAAGAAGAGAAACTATAGTGGTTACTTTATAGATGATATATGAACAATGATGGATGGAATGATTGACTTAACCTTAGACGCTGGTGATTACTCTGAGCCACATTCAATCACATATTTCTTTTCAGTGTGAAACTGAAAACAAAGATAGAGCATATGCCCAACAGTCTTCCCCACTGCCACCTAGCCCCAAGTAGGGATTGCCCAACTCAAACCGCAAGGCCATTACCCTCTGTAAGGATGCTACCCACTTCCTGCCAAGTCTTAGCCTTGTTGGGTTTAATTTCTATACATCATTTTTATATTGTCTAGGTGAGTAACTTTCAGTATGTATGCCCAGATGTTAGCTTCTTGTTTGCTGTGTAACAGATGCTCAAGCTGAACCTCCTTGATGATACCCAGCAAGGGTTAAACTAGACTGGGGCAGCTTGTGATCAGATTTAAAGGAAGTGTCTAGCATTTTGAGACAGAACTATTCCTATTAGAGCCAATCAACACTGATTTTCTTGGGGGATGGTCTCTCCTGTAATGGTAAAGAAGAGTTAAAAACAGTTCTATGAAGTACGCCATGAGTAAGTAGAAGTGGTTCAAATGAATTCAATTAATTTCTTGTATTACATTTTTTGCTGGCCTTTGATAAGCCAGCATTGTGAATATGACTGCCTGTCCATGATACATAAGCTATATAAGTGTAGTTAAAGTTATTATTTTCTTAATGCTAACCTGCATAAATACTGAGGGCCTGATTTAGAATGGAACAGAGGGAGATGTGTCCTTCAGGGTGATTGAGGACATTACCTCCACCAACCCTATGGTACTCCGTCTGCCTAACTTAGAGATAGCTACTGACCCAGCAATCATCTTTGGATACATAAAGGAATTGCAGTTACTTAGATACCTTTCAATGTAGTAAAGGTCTGATGGGCGGTGGTCATCCGTTTTGACCGTCATCCGCCAAACCTTTTAAATTTCTTTGTTTTTCACAAACAAACTCCCAAAGCAAGAGTTTTGTTCTAAAAAAAACAAAAAAACAAATGACTCCCCAATCTTTGAAGGTTTCTAATTAGGGCAGGTGGTGTAGGGTCCTTCCCTCAGCAGCACCTACCATCTGAGGAAGTCTTGCATTGATGAAGCCAATGGGGGCTGGGTCAACTGAATGTTTAAGGTCCACCCATCATGGAATGAGGGTTTGGACAGCCCTTTGATCTTAAATCTTCAATCTAGAGAGATAGAGGCAAACTTTTTAAATAAGAGATGGGGGCTCAAATGTGTGGAGAAAACAAAATGACAGATAATTCCCCTTCCTAGGGTTTTGCATCTCATTCATTGCTTGAAATATTATGACATCAGGGTGGACCAACAGCTAAGAAATGGAATATTTTGCCAACAGCAACTCTCAAATTCAGCATCAATAATCTAAGGTTACCACTCATACTGGTGAATGACTGAGGGAATGAGTGAGAGATCTGGAGGAAGGAGGTCTGAGTAACAACTGTGCAATAGGAAATGAAAACAAGGGTTTTGAGCATCAATGCTACTCTTCCCCGAAGTATTTTGACTGCCTCTGTACAAATGAAGATATTGCCCTTTTGGATGATTAAACCAAGCAACAGCATTGCGTTTGATGGATTAGAACTCAAGGCACTTCCTGGCTCTTGGCACAAATGTAGTAGAGCTGCTTGGTGCAGGGATTTCACCTAATCTGGTACATCTGTATGGTGATACTTACAGAAGCTTAATCAGTCTCCTGGCTTGTGGCGTGCTGCCTGTGCTCTTGAAGGAGAGGTTTCCTTACAGGTTTGTGACAACAGGTTCAGGGTTGAATAAGACAAACAGTACCAGAGAACCACTTTGGACTAAAAAACCTTGAAACAGTCAGGATGTGAGATAGGCTTCACCCCAAAGGGCTAGGAGATGGGAAAGGATTTTGAATTCACCTCCTTCTTACACCATGGACCTCTGAGCACCTGCTTTTCTGTCCAGTGCCTGGATCTTCTTGCCCAAGTATATTCTCTCCTTGCCAGTAAGGAACTTATCAGCGTCCTGCAAGACTGTCATAAGTTTTAGGTCAGGTGTCTGCTGGAGGTCACATAAGAATCATATTGCTATAATTCCAGTTTAAAATGGACATCAACTGATGACACAACTTTTCTGAAGGCAGGGGATCCAAATCTTGTGTAGGTTAATTGCTCAGAATATTCTGTAAACAGATTTGTGAGTATGTGTAAACCAGATTATGGTGCCAAGCTTTATTCACAGTCTGAAGAGAAGGAAAGCCAGAGATAGAAAATCATACATCTATTCTCTTTTGACAAGAGAATCTGTGCTGGTTAATAGTATAAATATGAAAACACTAATGTAGACACGAAGGCCCATATTTATGAACAAGTGGCACATCAGAGCTGATGCGCCACTTTTTCTATGCCCCCACTACCGGCAAATAACGACACCATGGTTGCGCCATATTTATAATATGGCGCACCATGGCGGTCATTAGCACAATAGTGTCAACGTTTTTGATGCTATTATTGCACTTTGCTACACTGGCATCAAAACTTTTACGCTAGTGTAGCAAAGTGCAAGGAGGCCCTGAGCAGGCGTTTAAAATGATGGCAAAAATGGAGCTTTTATATCAGTTAAATTTCAAAGCACCATTTTTGCAGGCCTCCTAACAGGAACGCCCCCCTTGCATACATTATGCCTGCCACAGGCATAATGTGGTGCAAGTGGTTAAAAAGTGGCACAATGCACGTATTGTTCCACTTTGTAAATATGGCACAGGGAAAAGGCCACCTTAGCGTAAAAAAAATTAGGCTAAGGCAGCATTTAGTCAGTGCAAGAGGCACTTAAATATGGCCCTAAGTTCTTGTGTCTCAGATCAAGGGAAATCATTAGATGCACCAGGAAGAAGTGTTCTGTCCAGGGAGTAGCTATCATTTGGATAGCAGATGGAGTGGCAAAGCACAGAAGCATGTAATGAGCCTGCAGCACCTCAGTCATGGTTGCCCTTTTAACTCCACCTTGATGGGTAGAGAGCATTTTCCTTCCTAGTATTGTTTCATAGAACTCTGGCAACATTAGTTTCTGTTCTCACCAGATAGCAGAAAACAAGGAACTCACACAAGTGCACAACTGGATCGCTTGATAAGAATGGAAGCATACATGTGAAGGCAGAAGCAATTATGAAGGGAAACTCCTCACAAGATGAGAATGATTATTATGCAGATACAAGAGAAGCAAAGTCACAAACCAATATAAACACAAAATAAAAAACAAGTCTCAGCACAATACCTTGAACAACAGTGGTATCTCAACCTTGCTATGTGTACCTCGCGGAGAACTTTATGTTCTCCACTTTGCCTTTAATCCGCCTACCAGATTTAAAGTTTGTCTGCTGGAGGTCACATAAGAATCATATTGCTATAATTCCAGTTTAAAATGGACATCAACTGATGACACAACTTTTCTGAAGGCAGGGGATCCAAATCTTGTGTAGGTTAATTGCTCAGAATATTCTGTAAACAGATTTGTGAGTATGTGTAAACCAGATTATGGTGCCAAGCTTTATTCACAGTCTGAAGAGAAGGAAAGCCAGAGATAGAAAATCATACATCTATTCTCTTTTGACAAGAGAATCTGTGCTGGTTAATAGTATAAATATGAAAACACTAATGTAGACACGAAGGCCCATATTTATGAACAAGTGGCACATCAGAGCTGATGCGCCACTTTTTCTATGCCCCCACTACCGGCAAATAACGACACCATGGTTGCGCCATATTTATAATATGGCGCACCATGGCGGTCATTAGCACAATAGTGTCAACGTTTTTGATGCTATTATTGCACTTTGCTACACTGGCATCAAAACTTTTACGCTAGTGTAGCAAAGTGCAAGGAGGCCCTGAGCAGGCGTTTAAAATGATGGCAAAAATGGAGCTTTTATATCAGTTAAATTTCAAAGCACCATTTTTGCAGGCCTCCTAACAGGAACGCCCCCCTTGCATACATTATGCCTGCCACAGGCATAATGTGGTGCAAGTGGTTAAAAAGTGGCACAATGCACGTATTGTTCCACTTTGTAAATATGGCACAGGGAAAAGGCCACCTTAGCGTAAAAAAAATTAGGCTAAGGCAGCATTTAGTCAGTGCAAGAGGCACTTAAATATGGCCCTAAGTTCTTGTGTCTCAGATCAAGGGAAATCATTAGATGCACCAGGAAGAAGTGTTCTGTCCAGGGAGTAGCTATCATTTGGATAGCAGATGGAGTGGCAAAGCACAGAAGCATGTAATGAGCCTGCAGCACCTCAGTCATGGTTGCCCTTTTAACTCCACCTTGATGGGTAGAGAGCATTTTCCTTCCTAGTATTGTTTCATAGAACTCTGGCAACATTAGTTTCTGTTCTCACCAGATAGCAGAAAACAAGGAACTCACACAAGTGCACAACTGGATCGCTTGATAAGAATGGAAGCATACATGTGAAGGCAGAAGCAATTATGAAGGGAAACTCCTCACAAGATGAGAATGATTATTATGCAGATACAAGAGAAGCAAAGTCACAAACCAATATAAACACAAAATAAAAAACAAGTCTCAGCACAATACCTTGAACAACAGTGGTATCTCAACCTTGCTATGTGTACCTCGCGGAGAACTTTATGTTCTCCACTTTGCCTTTAATCCGCCTACCAGATTTAAAGTTTACCGCCAGTGCTGCAGTGAACCCTATGGGGTTGTTTGATACGTTGCCATGGTGGTTCATACAAAGCCATTTAAAGGTTTAGTGTGTGTCCTTCATTAGCAATGGACATTTACACAATGTTTTCCAGTTTTTTCTTTTCCAAAAACAAACTCCGGATGTGGGAGTTTGTTGCTGGAAAAGAAAAAGCTAAAGTTTTCAACACCATTAAAGTTTTCTCCCATGGTGTGAGTGCTGCATTTTTATTTTTACTGTCCCTTTCCGCCAGGATCATCCTAGTGATGGACAGAAAAAAAAAATTAAAAAAAAATAAAAGCCATCCACGTGCCCACACTAAATAGGCTGGGCAGATGGTTGGATGGCTTACCTTTGACAGCCAATTTTTCCTAGGGTCGTTGGAGGAAGCTAAATCTCTGCGTCTGTCTGACTTAAAATAGGGTGGGGGGTCCAGGTGTTTGGCAGACAGGGTACACCGTTACGATGGAGTACTCCGTTTATCTAACTATAAACAGGGCCCTGAGTTTCTGCCATTGAAGAAAGTAAATGTGTGTTGAATTTGAAAAGCCCACAAAAGAAACTATGGCGGTCATTCTGACCCTGGCGGTCAAAGACCGCCAGGGCGGAGGACCGCGGGAGCACCGCCGACAGGCCGGCGGTGCTCCAATGGGGATTCCGACCGCGGCGGTAAAGCCGCGGTCGGACCGGCAACACTGGCGGTCTCCCGCCAGTATACCGCCGCCCCATTGAATCCTCCAAGGCGGCGCAGCTTGCTGCGCCGCCGAGGGGATTCCGACCCCCCCTACCGCCATCCACCGCCGGGAACCGGATGGCGGTAGGGGGGGTCGCGGGGCCCCTGGGGGCCCCTGCAGTGCCCATGCCACTGGCATGGGCATTGCAGGGGCCCCCGTAAGAGGGCCCCTACAAGTATTTCACTGTCTGCTTGGCAGACAGTGAAATACGCGACGGGTGCAACTGCACCCGTCGCACAGCTTCCACTCCGCCGGCTCGATTCCGAGCCGGCTTCATCGTGGAAGCCTCTTTCCCGCTGGGCTGGCGGGCGGCCTGAAGGCGGCCGCCCGCCAGCCCAGCGGGAATGTCAGAATTACCGCTGCGGTCTTTCGACCGCGGAACGGTAACCTGACGGCGGGACTTTGGCGGGCGGCCTCCGCCGCCCGCCAAGGTCAGAATGAGGGCCTATATCTGTAAGTGTCACCTTGACATAAACAATAACCATGACCTGTAACTGCCTTGGTACCTTACAGTGTGGGCTGAGCTCAGTGTCTGGTGCAGCTGTTCATTAAATTATTTTAGAGACTTTGTAGCACCCTAACTGATAAACGTTACCACTGTTTCACATGCAACTGTCTGTTGCAATTGCCAGAGAAGATCACTAGCATCTTACAATGCTCTGGTGTGGTTATATTGTTAAATCCTCTTGGCCCTTTTGCTTATGAGCTGTTAATGTGCCTTTAACCTCATTCAAGTTCAATTAACTCCTTGTGGGGAAAACCGTCTTAGTAGTTTCTTTCTAATATTATATATAATTGCTTAAATTGATGAAATCAAGCAAGGCTTTTTCTTTGTTTGAATCCTCCATACCGGATTACCACAAATCTCATGCTATCGTACAAGCTTCTGCTGAATATCAGCATTTTACTCAATCACAAAATTATGTGTGACGCTGGGGGGATTAGTACACATTTTCAACCTCAATAGCCAGCCGAGACATTTTCGCTGGGTGGGAAGAGATATTTGAAAGTTCCTGAAAGGGATTTTCCAGATCTTGCTTGCAAGAAGTTTGCCAACTCTTGACAGGTTTCTATAAGATTGTGAGTCAGAATACTTTGCTTTGTGCTTTCGGTACTGTGAGACATCTATCTATCTATCTATCTATCTATCTATCTATCTATCTATCTATCTATCTATCTATCTATCTATCTATCTATCTATCTATCTATCTATCTATCTATCTATCTATCTATCTATCTATCTATCTATTATATATATATATACTGCAAACATAGTCCTAACTATAGCTATCTACTGACGACTGATATATATATATCAGTCGCCAGTAGATAGCTATAGGGCCTGATTCTAACTTTGGAGGACGGTGTTAAACCGTCCCAAAAGTGGCGGATATACCACCTACCGTATTACGAGTTCCATAGGATATAATGGACTCGTAATACGGTAGGTGGTATATCCGCCACTTTTGGGACGGTTTAACACCGTCCTCCAAAGTTAGAATCAGGCCCATAGTTAGGACTATGGTGGTCATTCTGACCTCGGCGGTAAAAGGCGCCTACCGCCGGTCAGAAATCCTCCATAATCCCGCCGCGGTCGCGGAAACCCGCCACGGTCATTCTGACCCGCAGAAGGCAAACCTCCGAAAATCCGACCGCCACAACAGACCGCCAGACCAGCGGTCGGCGGAAAGGTGGAGGTGACCAAACCTCCACCGCCACGCCAACAGAAATACGCCCATGCCATTACGACCCACGAATCCACGCGGCGGTCTTTCAAATGCGGTATTCCATTGGCGGGACACACCGGCGCGGTCAGAATACACACAAACGAACAAAACTCACCCACATTGGACGATTTGAATCCCACACACCTGATACACATACACACACCACTCCCACACACACAATACAATATAAAACACCCACCCACATCACCCACAAACCCCTACGCTTAAAAATTCGTAAAGAAGGCAAGAGCGAGACACCAGCATCCAAAACATAACAGCCACAGCCACTCAACACCATCACCCACACACTATCCACACACAAAACAACACACACCACCACACTCAACTCACTTAAATACACATACTCCACCCCACACATCATACACACCACCCCATGGCACCCCAAAGACAACCCCGCTTCACAGACGAAGAACTCAGGGTTATGGTGGAGGAAATCGTTCGTGTAGAGCCCCAGCTGTTCGGCACACAGATACAATACACCAGCATTGCCCGGAGGACGGAGCTATGGCAGAGGATTGTCGACAGGGTGAACGCAGTGGGACAGCACCCCAGAAATCGGGAAGACATCAGGAAGCGATGGAACGACCTACGGGGGAAGGTGCGTTCCATGGTATCCAGGCACAACATCGCCGTGCAGAAGACTGGCAGAGGACCCCCACCTCAACCCCCACAATTCACATCATGGGAGGAGGAAGTCTTGAACATCCTGCATCCTGACGGCCTCGCAGGAGTCGGCGGAGGAATGGATACTGGTAAGTTGAAGCTTCAATACTGCTTCCCCCCCACCTGCATGCCAAATCAGACCCCAACCCTCACCCCCATCCTCGAACCCCACCCTCACCCCCACCCCCATCCTCACCCCCACCCTCACCCCCACCACCATCCTCACCCCCACCACCATCCTCACCCCCACCCCCAGCACACCTATTCCCCGCCAATGTCTCACCATCACAACCCACACATCCCAAAACCTAGGCCTGCATGCGTCCACTAAGCATGGACACCCATCACCAAAGCATGCCCAATGCATATACACATCCCCCCCACAAGCCACCCTCACCAAAGCCCCCACACACGAATGCCAGCACTTGGGGACACGGGAACCCACAGATACACCCATATGCCACACATTGAAACTATAACCATACCTCTATACCCCTGCAGGACCCGACCGTCAACACACCGCGGCGGAGGGGCCAGAATTATCCACACCCCCCACCCAAGAGGCCGTCAGCGATGACAGCAGCTCTGTCGATCTGGACACCGATGACCAGCCCGGACCATCGGGGACCTCTGGACAGTCGGTTCCCCTCACACAGGCACAGGCCACTATAGACCCTAACCCCTCTGGGAACACCAGCACAGCTCCCACCCAGCGGGCCCATGCCTCTGTCTCCAGGGCGCGTCAATCTGCGGTGTGTCTACCACTACAGGGCACCCAGGATAACCCACCACCCCAACAACAACAGGGACCTGGGGGCAGTGGTAGTGGGCACACCGGCCAGGGGGCAGAGGCCCAGGGAAACAGGGCAACTCGGCGGGCAGCTGTGCGACAGGGGGGGGAGGAGAGGCCCAGGGAACCCACTCTCCACGAGGTCCTCACCACCATCATGGGAGCATACAACTGCTCCCAGGAGACGATGGCGACGGTACTGGCCCGGTTCCAGGAGATCCAGGTGCTGCAGGAGGAACACTATCGGGGGTACAGGGAGGACATCCGAGCCATCAACACCACCCTGGTTACCATGGTAGGGCTGCTGCAGGACCTCGTAAACAGCAGGGCGGACACTGAACAACACCCAAGGGCCCCTGCCACTAGCCTGGACCAAGAACAGCCATCCACCTCCGCCGGCGCTAGTGGACAGGAGGCCCCCGCACAGCAGCAGCCCACCAGACCCCCACCTCCTGCAGGAGAAGAACCACCCCGCAAGAGGGCCCTGAGATCTCGCAAGACAGAGTAGGATGTCAAGACCCCCGCCAGCAATGGATACCACCTGATGTCATCCCACTGTCCCACATTGTCACCCTGTCCATCCTCGAACTGCCCATGCTCCATCTCTCCACAGGCCTCTGGACAATGCACCTGTGTGACTGTTACTCTGGACTCTGCCATGGACATTCCTTCACCATAGCCCCCACCCACTTGAAACCACCCATCCCATTTTGAGCACTTCAATAAACACCTATTTTGCACCAAAATATCAGGAGTCTGGCTGTGATTTCAATAGATTGTAATTGACATGACAGTGCAAATATGTCCTTGTACATGGTGAAGTCAACAAACAGCTGCCACAAAGCTGTAGTCCATGGGGAAACGAAGCACAGGACTCGTAGTGGGGACCCCAGATCTGAAATAGGGAGGGAAAAGCCAAAACTCAGTCATCATACACTGGGGCAAATAGACAGGCAGCAGAGATGCTGCAGAGTAGTTAACATTTACTAAATTATCTTTGAAATGTTACCTGTGTCCTATTGGAAGTACTGTTCAATGATTCTGTCCCTGTTGTCTGTTTCAGCCCCGTCGTCTTCCTCCTCGTCACTCTCCTCAGGTTCCACCGCTGCCACAACACCACCGTCTCGACCATCCTCCTGCAGGAAAGGCACCTGGCGGCGCAAAGCCAGGTTGTGAAGCATGCAGCAGGCCACGATGATGTGACACACCTTCTTAGGTGAGTACATTAGGGATCCACCGGTCATATGCAGGCAGCGAAACCTGGGCTTTAGGAGGCCAAAGGTGCGTTCGATCACCCTCCTAGTACGCCCATGGGCCTCATTGTACCGTTCCTCTGCCCTGGTCTGGGGATTCCTTACTGGGGTCAGTAGCCACGACAGGTTGGGGTACCCAGAGTCCCCCACTAGCCATACACGGTGTCTCTGTAGCTGTTCCATCACGTAAGGGATGCTGCTATTCCTCAGGATGTAGGCGTCATGCACTGACCCTGGGAATTTGGCATTTACATGCGAGATGTACTGGTCAGCCAAACACACCACCTGGATGTTCATTGAATGGTAACTTTTTCTGTTCCTGTACACCTGCTCCCTGTCTCTTGGGGGAACCAAAGCCACATGGGTCCCATCAATGGCACCAATTACGTTGGGAATATGTCCAAGGGCGTAGAAATCACCCTTCACTGTAGCCAATTCGCCCACCTCAGGGAAAATGATGTAGTTCCTCACGGATTTCATCAGGGCAGACAACACTCTGGATAACACCTTTGAAAACATGGGCTGAGACATCCCGGAAGCAATTCCCACGGTTGTCTGAAATGACCCACTTGCCAAGAAATGGAGTACTGACATGACCTGCACCAGAGGGGGAATCCCTGTGGGTTGGCGGATGGGGGACATCAGGTCGGGCTCCAGCCGGGCACACAGTTCATGGATAGTGGCACGGTTAAGACGGTAGGTCAGGATAATGTGGCGTTCTTCCATTGTCGACAGGTCCACCAGCGGTCGGTACACGGGAGGATTCATCCGTCTCCTCGCCCAACCCAGCGGACGGTGCCTAGGAAGGACAACATGGAGCACACAGTCAGGCAACCCACAGGTACGTACTCACAGCTAGCACAGTATACGATTCTCTATGCAGTGAATGGTGTGTCTGAGTGGCTATGCAAGGCCTAGGCCTGTGTGACGCAGTTGAAATTGAGCCATGTGGGCCCTGGAAATGGCGGCTGCCTGACCTGTGAAGTGTGACAATGGGATGTGAGGTCAATGCGCTGGCGTGGCACACCGCGGCGGGCGGCGGGCGAAGACCGCGGCGCGAAGCCGCATTGGTTAACATTGAAGCCTATGGGTTTCAGGAGCCAATGGCGAAGGGCGCCGGCGGTGGCGGGACGCACCGCCGCGGTACGCACCGCCGCGGACGTGACCGCCATTTTCTATCTACTTATCCACTTGCGACTTGAACTTTCACAGGAGAGGACCTATACTGCAAGTGTTGCTGTGACCTCGGTCTGGAAGGGACAATGGCTGCTGCGACTGGGGAAAGGGCCCCTGCCTTCACTGGAGAGGAGTTGGAGAAACTTGTGGATGGGGTCCTCCCCCAGTATGCGCTACTCTACGGTCCTCCAGACCAACAAGTGAGTTTAATTCAATCTGGATTTGGGGCCACTGGCTGGCTTGGGGGCCTGGCGGGGATGGGGGGCATGTTGGGGCTGGCGGGGGGCCTGGCGGGGGGCCTGGCGGGGGGCCTGGTGGGGATGGGGGGCATGTTGGGGCTGGCGGGGGGCCTGGCGGGGGGCCTGGCGGGGATGGGGGGCATGTTGGGCCTGGCGGGGGGCCTGGCGGGGATGGGGGGCATGTTGGGGCTGGCGGGGGGCCTGGCGGGTGGCCTGGCGGGGATGGGGGGCATGTTGGGCCTGGCGGGGGGCCTGGCGGGGATGGGGGGCATGTTGGGGCTGGCGGGGGGCCTGGCGGGGGGCCTGGCGGGGATGGGGGGCATGTTGGGCCTGGCGGGGGGTCTGGCGGGGATGGGGGGCATGTTGGGCATGGCGGGGGGCCTGGTGGGGGGCCTGGCGGGGATGGGGGGCGTTGGGCCACTGGAAAGGAAAATGCTGAGTAACTTGAACGTGGTATTTCTCCCTCCCTGTACGTGTCACATAGGTCCGCGCCCATGAGAAGATCGGGATTTGGCGTGCCATCGCCAAGGAAGTCCGGGCCCTGGGGGTCCACCATCGACGGGGCACCCACTGCCGCAAGAGGTGGGAGGACATCCGCCGCGGGACCAAGAAGACCGCCGAGTCTCTGCTGGGGATGGCCTCCCAACGTAGGCGGGGTGCCTGCCGTCAACTGAGCCCCCTGATGTTCCGGATCCTGGCGGTGGCCTACCCTGATTTGGATGGGCGCGTGAGGGCAGCACAGCAGACACAAGGGGGTGAGTCCAAGCATTATCTACTCTGTTGTCGCGCAGTGGAGGTGTCTGGGTGGGGGAGGAGGGCTGTGGGTCCCCCTAGGCCAGGGCGATATCTGTAGGCTGGGCACCCCCGTAAGCCCCTGTGTCCCCAGCCACCACCCTCAGTAGTTTGTCAGTACAGCCATCCCTGGGCCGTGTCATCCATGGGTGCAGTTGTCAACTCTAGGCGTGTAGGGCATGTTCCACGGAATGCGTAGCGGACCCCAAGTGCGCAACTTAGTGCAGGGGGCATCTGTGTCTGTCATGTCCGCTAACTGTACCGGAGATCCATGTACTCAATATCCCTTTATTTCTCTCTCCCCCCCCCTTTTTGTTTGTCTTTCTGTGCTTGTGTGCATCAGCATCATCAGGCGGAGGAGAAGTGGCATCGGGGCAGGAGGGAGCTGCATCTCACATGGCCCAGGAGGGCCATGCCACAGAGTCAGACTGGACCAGTGAGACGGAGGGCGAGGGGAGCTCCACGACGGGGACGACTGGAGCCTGCAGCGACACGGACACGTCCTCGGAAGGGGGCTCCCTTGCGGGGGTGGCACCATCCGTGCCCCCGCCATTACAGGTACAGCCGCCACCCAGCGCACCATCTCCGCCCTCCCAGCAGCCCCTCCGCGTTCGCCCCGTGCCCGCTCTGCCAGGAAGCCGGGCATCTCCTTCGCCCCAGGCACCTCAGGCCCTGCCCCTGTTACCCCCGCTGCCCTCAGTGAGGAGGTCATTGACCTCCTCCGAACGCTCATTGTTGGGCAGACTACCCTTTTGAATGCCATCCAGGGGGTGGAGAGGGAGGTTCATCGCAGCAATGCGTACCTGGAGGGCATTCATTCGGGTCAGGCTGCCCATCAGCGATCGTTCCAGGCTCTGGCCTCAGCACTGACGGCAGCCATTGTCCCTGTCTCCTGCCTGCCTCTACTAACTCCCTCCTCCCAGTCTCCTGTTCCTCTGCCTGTCCCACCCACACCATCAGACCAGCCTGCACACACCTCAACACCCAAGAGAAGCTCATCCAAACATAAGCACCACAGATCACGCAGACATTCACACACGCAACATTCCGATGCAGACATGCCAACAGTCACTACCACCTCTGTGACCCCCACCTCCTCGTCTCCCTCCTCCCTCCCTGTGACGTCTACACTCACACCTCCATTCACCTCACCATCAGCCAGTGTTTCCATCACCAGCACACCCTCCACTCCAGTCCGCACACGTGCAGTCACCACCCCCACTGCCATTTACACGTCCCCTGTGTCCTCTCCCACTGTGTCTGTCACCCCCTCTTCCACACCACACAAACGCAGCCACCCACCCACCCAACAGCCATCCACTTCACGACAGCCTATCCCTCCTGCACCTGCACCCAAAGACAGCAAACGTGACTCACCTACAACCACATCCTCTCCCTCCACTCCCATTCCCACTGTACCTACCACTCTCCATTGTCCCAAGAAGCTCTTCCTCGCCACTACTAACTTCTTTCCTGACCCTGAGCCCCCCCCTCCTTCTCGTCGGGGTAAGAAGAGCACCTCAGCCACCACCAGCCCTGCAGCCCCCTTGACAAGGGTGCAGGGGTATTGGAGCCCGCCAGCCCGCATGTCTGGATCTTCGCCCAGCAGCAAGGGGACAGCCAGCCCACCCCCTGGGAAGAGGAGCAGAAGGCGGAAGGGGCGCCGCAGGAGCCCGCCTTCTACATCCCCCCCGGACACCACCCAGAGACAGTCACCAGCCACAGCTCCAAAGGGAGGAAAGGGCCACAGGCCGACGACTAAGGAGGGCAAGGGCAGCAAGTTGGAGAGGTCAGGCAGCAGGCCTGCTGCCCAGGAGGAGCCCACAACCCCCATAGCCGCTGCCCCGGGAGGAACCGGCACAGCTGCCCCGGGAGAGCCCACCAGCCCCATAGCCGCTGCCCAGGGAGGACCCAGCCCAGCTGGCCAGGAGGGCCCCACCACCCACAGCCCAGGTGGGCAGTGAAGGAGCACCATCCCCGCTGCCCAGGAGGGCACCACCAGGCAATTAGCAGTTGGCCATAGACCGGCCGCCGTCTCCAGAACCGCTGAACTGGGCCCTTCAAGGCAAGAACCGCTGAACTGGGCCCTTCAAGGCAAGAACCGCTGAACTGGGCCCCGCCGTCTCAAGAACCGCTGAACTGGGCCCTTCAAGGCAAGAACCGCTGAACTGGGCCCTTCAAGGCAAGAACCGCTGAACTGGGCCCTTCAAGGCAAGAACCGCTGAACTGGGCCCCGCCGTCTCAAGAACCGCTGAACTGGGCCCTTCAAGGCAAGAACCGCTGAACTGGGCCCTTCAAGGCAAGAACCGCTGAACTGGGCCCTTCAAGGCAAGAACCGCTGAACTGGGCCCCGCCGTCTCAAGAACCGATGAACTGGGCCCTTCAAGGCAAGAACCGCTGAACTGGGCCCTTCAAGGCAAGAACCGCTGAACTGGGCCCTTCAAGGCAAGAACCGCTGAACTGGGCCCCGCCGTCTCAAGAACCGCTGAACTGGGCCCCGCCGTCTCAAGAACCGCTGAACTGGGCCCTTCAAGGCAAGAACCGCTGAACTGGGCCCTTCAAGGCAAGAACCGCTGAACTGGGCCCCGCCGTCTCAAGAACCGCTGAACTGGGCCCCGCCGTCTCAAGAACCGCTGAACTGGGCCCTTCAAGGCAAGAACCGCTGAACTGGGCCCTTCAAGGCAAGAACCGCTGAACTGGGCCCCGCCGTCTCAAGAACCGCTGAACTGGGCCCTTCAAGGCAAGAACCGCTGAACTGGGCCCTTCAAGGCAAGAACCGCTGAACTGGGCCCCGCCGTCTCAAGAACCGCTGAACTGGGCCCCGCCGTCTCAAGAACCGCTGAACTGGGCCCTTCAAGGCAAGAACCGCTGAACTGGGCCCTTCAAGGCAAGAACCGCTGAACTGGGCCCTTCAAGGCAAGAACCGCTGAACTGGGCCCCGCCGTCTCAAGAACCGCTGAACTGGGCCCTTCAAGGCAAGAACCGCTGAACTGGGCCCCGCCGTCTCAAGAACCGCTGAACTGGGCCCTTCAAGGCAAGAACCGCTGAACTGTGCCCCGCCGTCTCAAGAACCGCTGAACTGGGCCCCGCCGTCTCAAGAACCGCTGAACTGGGCCCTTCAAGGCAAGAACCGCTGAACTGGGCCCTTCAAGGCAAGAACCGCTGAACTGGGCCCCGCCGTCTCAAGAACCACTGAACTGGGCCCCGCCGTCTCAAGAACCGCTGAACTGGGCCCTTCAGGGCAAGAACCGCTGGCCCTTTGGCAGACGTGGCAGGGCAGGATCTATCTCGGGCAGGGCTGCAGGATGTCCTCTGGCCAACTTGCCTCCTCCAGTGGCAGTGGGGTCTGTTATGGACTGTATGGACTGTGGCTTTGCTCTCCCCAGGATGGCCCAGTGGGCAGGCCACCCACTGTATGGACTGTATGGACTGTGGCTTTGCTCTCCCCAGGATGGCCCAGTGGGCAGGCCACCCACTGTATGGACTGTTTGGACTGTGGCTTTGCTCTCCCCAGGATGGCCCAGTGGGCAGGCCACCCACTGTATGGACTGTATGGACTGTGGCTTTGCTCTCCCCAGGATGGCCCAGTGGGCAGGCCACCCACTGTATGGACTGTATGGACTGTGGCTTTGCTCTCCCCAGGATGGCCCAGTGGGCAGGCCACCCACTGTATGGACTGTTTGGACTGTGGCTTTGCTCTCCCCAGGATGGCCCAGTGGGCAGGCCACCCACTGTATGGACTGTATGGACTGTGGCTTTGCTCTCCCCAGGATGGCCCAGTGGGCAGGCCACCCACTGTATGGACTGTATGGACTGTGGCTTTGCTCTCCCCAGGATGGCCCAGTGGGCAGGCCACCCACTGTATGGACTGTTTGGACTGTGGCTTTGCTCTCCCCAGGATGGCCCAGTGGGCAGGCCACCCACTGTATGGACTGTATGGACTGTGGCTTTGCTCTCCCCAGGATGGCCCAGTGGTCATGGAGTCCCCTCGTGGATCTGGCGTCGTGTACTCAAGTGGCTGAGGTGCCCCCCCTTCCCTTCCCCCTGAGGTGCCTGTCCTATTTTCTTTCTGATGCCCCTGCAGTGTTCTCTCCGTGGAGTTCTTGTCGTGGGACTGGGCCTTGCCCCTTTGCACAGGACCCCTGTGATCCACGGACAGTGGTTGGACTACATTTAGTAGCTGTATATATTTTGTACATAGTTTATTTATTTTTTGGGATTAATGGCGTACATATTTCAATATATCTGCCCGTTTATGATCTCTTCTTTTGGTCTTTGCATTATTTCGGAGGGGGGTGGTTTGTGGGTTGTGACAGTGATCTGTGGGAATGCATTGATGTGTGTGTTGTAGTGGGTGTGGGTGGGTGGGTGTGTGCCGGTAATCTTTTCCCTCCCCTGTGTCGTAGGTGCAGTACTCACCGATGTCTTCCGCGCCGCCGGGCGTGCTCCTGGTATATGAGGAGGAATAGGAGTGCGGGGATGACCTGTAACTCTGGCTCCATACTGCCGGAATCTCGCGCGGAGTGCGTAGAGGTGAGCGTTTTCCCGTTCGTAGTCTGTTTCCGCCGTGTTCTTATCGGCGGTGCTCCCGCCCCGGAAAAGGTGGCAGATTGGTGGGTCGTAATAGGGTGGGCGGTACTTTGTCTGCCGCCGGGCTGTTGGCGGGAACCGCCGCGCTGTTTGTTTGTACCGCTGTGGCGGTCGGAGTGTTAAGTTGGCGGGCTGTGTTGGCGGTTCCCGCCAGGGTCAGAATTGCATATTTTAGACCGCCGGCCTGTTGGCGGCTTGGCCGCCGCTTTATCACCGACCGCCAGGGTCAGAATGAGGGCCTATGTTTGCAGTGAAAAAGGTTTTTAACTTGCTTATATCTTTGATGCCATTTGACGAATCTACACAAAAGTTTTCAAAAAAGGTGTTCCAGAGAATCTTGTTGTACATGGGCAGCTTTGGGGTGATCTGTCAAGCAAGCAGGGGCCGAGAAAAAGAGGGGGTCAAACAAGGTGTGTTTCTCATTATAATTCCCATAGGGATTTTAGACACAACTACAGCCCAAAATGCTGGACGGAATTACACCAAATTTGTCAGGAAGGTAGCTCTTGGTCCAGAAAAAGTGCTTTTTGTTATTTGATGTAAAACCATTGAACAATTTGTGAAATATTAAAAGATGACTAAATATAGATATCTGAAGGCGCAAAGGGTTCGCAAATAATAACAAGCTCATGAAGGGAAAGGCAGAGCTCTGATTGGCTGCCAACAATACAGGACGTGTAGGCAGCCATCTTGGGACTCGGGGACCCCATCATAAAAAGGCTGGTGGAAAACAAGTTCTGGCATGGGCAGTCAGCACCCTCGCAGACAGTGTGCATTCAGAGGGTTCTGGTCGGCCTCCTCTGTGCTACAAGATAGCACTCAGCTCCTTTAAGGGAGTCAAGTGCTCTCTCGTAGCACTGTTCCCATCAGTATGACTTGCGGTAATGCTCTGTTACAATGTTCCAGCTGGTCAGACTGTTGCTTAGGCTCTCATTATTCTAATGAGACTACTGGATTTGAGCTGCAGAATTGCCTGTGGTGTGTAACACCTGTCGCCCCAATCCAGGTTTTGCTCCGGCTAAAGAGCAGTGCCTCATCTCTACCCAAGAGCAGGGATGATTGGGCAGCCGAGCGCATGACACAATTGACTCCTCAGGGAAATCGTGGTCACTCAGATCTCATCTATTTCTCCCAGTTACATTAGTCTCACACATACAATGACAAGCAGAGGTAGTATATGTTTCAATTTGGTTTTAATGAAGCAACTGCATCTTAGATAATAAAGCGTGTACTGCAATAACCAGGACGATAAAGCATGACAGAATTAAAATTGTGACGAGGAGAGTGAAGCATAGAAATAACGCTACCATATTGTCACTAGAGTCAATAGACTAATTCCTACATAGGATATATTAGAGCACAGCATTTTAAGCTCTAGTTCTGCCCTTTAAGTTCCCGTGGGGAGACCTCATCCCCCATACCTGAGCAAAAGCCTGAAGTCTGCATAAGCAGCTGTAGCGAAGCGTTCAGCAATCAGCATACAATCGTGGTCATCTAGCTGGAATATCCCTCTAACGTATATGGGACCGGGAAGTATTTTTATAATAAAACGCTGATGTTCTGAGAAAATGTCCCTACGTAAGGATATGTATGTTTCTATGAATACCAGAGACAAAACGTTGCCACGTTCACCGGCAACCTATCTTACTGTAGCCTTGAAAGAAGCACAAAGAGAAAGAAATGTCTTGTTTAAGAACACGGTGCTGGCATAGGCTAAGAACAGCTAGATAGAGAAAATAAAACAAGACCGCAAATGTGGGTATTGCTAAAATATATCTAGGTTAAAGTGCACAGCGGCAGGCCTAGTGTGCTAAAATAACGTATATGGAGCTATAACTAAAATGGCTACACAACAAGACTGGCGTGAACTTTGTAATAGGGTGAAGGGTGTTACCACCGCCATGGCGTCCTCCCCACAAGTTTGGCAGTCCCATGGTGAGACAGCCAAACTCCTAATGAGGCCCTCTGGGGGTCAATAGGAGTTTGGCAGGCAGAAACATCCGCCCACCAAACTCCTGAGGAGGAGACCACTGCGGTGCTGGCGATCTCCCCACCGGCCCTATTACAAGTTTCCCACTTTTGTTGCAGTTTACAGGAGCGTCTGAGCAAATCATTTGTCCTGGAGATACAAAGTTGTTTATATATATATATATATATATATATATATATATATATATATATATATATATATATATATATATATGTATATATATATATATATATATATATATATATATGTATATCTCTGTCTATCTATCTATCTATACACACACATACACATATATAGATATATATATATATATATATATATATATGTATATATAAATATGTTTCTGCCATCAAAAGCCAAGTTATGACCCAGCATGCAGAGTGCACAGATTGGTAGCCTTTTTTTTATTTTCATGTTGATGTTTAGCTGCCCAATTAGATACTTATATTTATTTAATGTCTGTAAGTTACCGGCGTGATTGGCATTGAGAAAGGATAGGACCTGAAACGCGTTTGCCTTGATTGTTTTCATGGCTAGACAGAAATAAAGTAATTTGGAGACACAGAACTCTGTGAGTGTGTTGCACATTTGTTGGCAGAAATGGATGTCATGAGTCCACCCTCACGAGTTACTGCACCAGCCTTTGGAGTGTGGCAGCTTAGGTGGAATTTTGGAAACGATATGAAGATATAGATAGATAGATATAAATAGATATATATATACACACACAATGAAACCATAAAAAATAGAAAAAAATGAATAAGGAAAATATATTAATATAGACAATAAATAAAAATATTACAAATGTAAAACACCAAAAAGAATATTACTAAAAATAATATAAACATTAAAATAAATTTACAAATAGAATGAATAATATAAAATAAAAAAACAAAAAAATAATTAATGCTATAAAACCAATATTATGAAAACTACTGGCATTTAAGTATATTAAATATACAATTCCCACTGCAGTTCATGCAACAGTAGGGAAAGTGTTGGACTTCGTAGGTGTTGGAATTTACTATTCCTGCTCCAGGCTAAAGCAACAGTAGGGAACACATTGAATTTCGGAACGGTTAAATTTACTATTCCCCCAAATAGCAGAACAATAAATAAAGTTTTGGACATCGGAGGGGTAAAATACAGTACTACAGCTCAAGTCTGTGCAACAGTAGGAGAAGTATTTGATTTTGGAGGGGCTACATTTATTATGCTCACTCCAAACAGTGCAACAGTAGGGGGAAGTGTTACACTTAGGAGGGGTAAAATGTATTATTCCCACTCCTGTATGTGCAAAAGTAGGGAAAGTGTTGGAATTAGGAGGGGTAAAATTAGCTATTCCCACTCAAAGCAGCACAACAGTAGGGAAAGAGTTGCACTTCAGATCGGTTAATTTTACTATTCCTATTGCAGTCTAACCAGGAGATGGGAAAGTATTTCACTTCAAATACATTGCATTTATGAGTAACCCCCATGTATGTATTAAAAATATTAAACTCTTAATATAAAATTTATTAGTAAACATGAAAATATATATATGTGTGTATATATATTCTTTTTAACTAAAACAATTAACCATTTTACATAATTACTATTTAGTAATTATCAATTAATAAATAATTGCTATTCAATCATTGATTAATTACCTTGCCACCCTATAAGCCTAACAGCCCACAGCTAAAATATAAATAAAATAAATATTCCATAATGTATATATTTAAAAATCAATTAAATAAATAACTTGTAAATAATAGTTGATAGTTAATTATTACTGAATTAACTTCCCACCCTATCAAATTACAAACATAGCTTTCCACATCCAAAATATAAGTTATATAAATCGAAATGTTATATTTGACTTAACTAAAAATCAAATAACAAGCAATTAATAATAAATTGTTAATTAATGAGTACTTAATTATCTTCCCACCCAAGATCCCTACAAAGCTAGCAGTCTGCAAATAAAATATAAGTAAAATAAAAAACTATTCAACAAATTTAAAAATCCTACAAACCTAACTACCTGCAAATAACATAACAAAAATAAAACAGAAAGACATCATTTACATAATACATATCAATCATATAATTAAATAATATGTATTAAATAATTCATAAGCAATTGTTATGTAATTAACTTCCCACCCTACCCCCCCTACAAAACCAACAACAGTATAAATTACTCTGAAAATGTTAAATAATTCGAACTCACCTAAAATTACATGCTATATATTTTTTTTAATTAATAACATTTATGTAAATAGTAACACATAAAATAAATATATCATAAATCTATGAAAACAAATTAAAATATTAAAAAATATTTTAATCACTAAATTACTGAAAATTATATTAAATACATCAATATTATTATTTAAAATGATTGTACTTACCTCAAAAATTGATGTTCTTGTGAGCGATGTTCTTGCATCACAATATTTAGTTAACTCGATATTTTATTTCCGATATTTCTTCTTCCCGATAGTTACAACTCAATGTTTTGTTCAAGCTCCCAGGAGACAATAGCAAAGTCTCCAACCTCTTTCATTGTGCATACAAACTGCATTGTCAATGTAAATGCCTCTTCTTCTCTGTTGCAGGAATGCAGTCAGAAAAGTTGATTCTTCAGCCTTGCAACTTTCTCCACAATATATGAAGTGGGCCTGTTGCTTCTACAGCAGTGAGACTAATGATAATGGCTAATTCAAATTCAAAGCAGGACATCAGTCTTCCTATGACAATCTGATGACAGACAAGAAAATAAGTTACTTACCTGTTACCGTAGTTTTCCAGTGTTGGTATCTTTCATGGATTCACGTGTTTGAATCAATCCCCGTTGTTGAAATGAGAGCCCCGAGATACCATAGAAAGAAGAAATCAATGACATACATAGCATTTAATGTTAAGAAGCATTCACTTCAATAGCTTATCCTTATCATTTAATAAGAAACAAAGTTAAGCCAATAAGTTGACAGCACCCTCTATAACACTCACCAAAAAGGGTACAGTCCCTCAGATTGTACAAGTGGGATATAACAACCCTGGAGAAAACGGGAAGCCTTTATGGGAGGAGGGTGGGTTGCATATGACCAATACTGAAGAACAACGGTTAAAGGTAAGTAACTTTTTTCTTCTCCAGTACTAGATATTTCAGAGATTCACATGCTGAATCAGAATAGCTAGCAGTTAAGACACTTATAATTAATAGTGGGAAATACATTTAGATATGGTTCACCTTATTGAAATAGATGGGACACAACTGCTTGTTACACAGCCACATCACTCTTGTCAGAGGAATCCAAGCAATAATGCTGTGTGAATATGTGCCTGCTGGCCCATGTCGCTGCTTGACATATTTGTTGAATAGGTGCACCTGCAAAGAGAGCTGTGGAAGTAGAGACAGCCCTGGTAAAATGTGCTTTGACTTGGATAGCTGCTGCGGTCCATCTAGCTATGCTTTGTTTGGAAACTGGGAAGCCCTTGTGAAGGTTCCCATAAGTGACGAATAGCTGATAAGCTTTTCAAAATTGACAAGTTCTGTGCAAGTAGATCTTGATACATCTTTTGATGTGAAATGTATGTAAGGATTTTTCTGCCATAGTTTGGGAATTGGCAAAGAGTGTTCTCAGCACTACGGCTCATTCAAATGGAAATCCCAAGGGACCTTTGGTATAAACGTAGGATTAGTCCTCAGCACTAAACTTTCTTGTTTGAATTACAGGAAAGGCTCTTTTATTGTGAATGCTTGAATATCATGGACCCTTCTTGCTGGCGTGAGAGCTAAAAGTAGCAACATTTTCCACATCAGATATTTTAAGTCTGATTTGTGAATGAGCTCAAATGGGGCCTTCATTAATTGCCCCAGCACTATATTAAGGTGCCAAGAAGGAGACGATTTCTTCACAGGCGAACAACTCCAAAAGGTCATTGAGAAACTGCTTCATCACTCTGCTTGACCTTAGTAAAGATGAATTGTCCGATTATCTAAATCGTGAGATCGCTGCCAGGTGTACTTTAATAAAAGAGTGAGCTAATCCAGATTTTGCTAAGTGAAGCAGATATGGGAGACATTGCTCTGGTGGTGATGAGATAGGATGAACATCAGCTTCCTGACTCCACAAACAGAAACACTTTCATTTAATTTTGTATGTTTTATAGGTAGTATTGGTCCTGGACTTTGCAAGAATCTCTTGGCAATCTGTAGGAATATTCAACATTGCAAATTCACTGAATTCAGGAGCCCGGCCAACAAGTGTAATGATGTTGGATTCAGATGAAGCACCTGGCCGTGGTTCTTCATTAGTAACATTGATTTGGGCTTCAGTTGAATGTGGGACTGTTCTGAGAGGAGCAGGAGTTCTGTGAAGAAGAATTATCTGGGCCATCTGGGAACAATCAGGGATACTCTGCAAGGTTCCCTCTTCAATTTCCTGAGAAACTTCAGGATTAATGGGATCAGGGGAAAAGAGTAAGCAAAGACCCGTGAACATCTGATTTAAAATACACTCCCCCCACAATCTCTTCTGTTGATGCCAGCTTGCATAGAATTGGAATTTCTGACTTTCCTTTGTCACAAAGAGGTTTAGATTTGGCTTGCCCCAACGATCAAGAATGTCGTCCAGAATCTGTTGATTGTGTTCCCATTTATGAAAGCTGGTGTTCGTTCTGCCCAATGTGTCTGCTAGGATATTGGCTGCTCATGGCACATGTTCTGTCTTGAGTGTTATTTGATGTTGCAGAGTCAATTTTAAAATTTAATTTGCTTGCTGTAATAGGGCTGATGATCTTGTACCTCCCTGTTTTTTTTATAATGTATGCTGGTGGTGCTGTCAATGTGAATTAGTACTGACGACTTTGTTATTCTGGGAAGAAAAGAGGGAATAGCCATTATTATAGCTCTGAGTTCTAGGACATTTAGGTGCATTTTCTTTTGAAGATGGTTCTATTTTCTGCTTATTGTTAAATCTTGGAGATGAGCTCCCCAACACTCAAGGGACACATCTGTGGTTATAACAAAGCCAGGTACCTGTGTTAGAAATGTTAGTCCTTTGGATAAATGTATGCTCTGTGTCCACCACTGCATGGACGTCATCATGGTTGGAGTATTATGAACAATGTCATCAAATGACCCTTGGATTAGCAACCATTGTTTGTCTAACTCCTCTTGTAATGGTTGCATGTGAAGGTGGCAATCTGGAATCAGTGGAATAAAAGATTATGGTGATCATTATGACCTTGGGGGTCCTGCCCTGCCACGCCTGCGGTTGTGGTCAGACTGCCGAAAGCGTGGCAGTGCAGGACCGCCAAATTATGACCGCTGCAGTTCACTGCCTGAACCACCAGGACGGTGAGACCGCATGGCCGAAGATTGACCTCCTTTGACCCAGCGGTCCACCTAACACCGCCAGCAGTATTATGAGTATACTTTCCACCAGGGATTCCGTGGCAGCAGCCCCGCCATGAAATCCCTGGTGGAAAGGATACTGGTGACAGGAATGCTAATTCCTGTCACCACAACAGGACTCCTGAGCCCCCCTCCATGTAGGAGACCCCCTCCCACCCCCGACCCCATCAGAAGCCCTCCACCCCCAAGCACTGCCGCCACTCCCAATACTGATCCCCGCCCCTCGATCCCCATACTGACGGCCCCGATCCACACACCACACTTACATACATACACGCACACATCCACGCTCACTCATTCATACACACATCCACACACGGCCACAACATCCCCCCTACCCCCCACATACAGGCATTCACTCACAAACACAGACACTTGCACACATACAACACCCCCCACCCCCTCCATTCACACACAAACACCAATTCACGCACACAACACTCAACACCCCCCTCCCCTGTCAGACGATCACCTTACCGGGTGGTTGCAGTGGTCCTCTGAGAGGGAAGGGGGTCCATGGCACTTGCTCCACCGCCAGCACACTGCCACGCCGTTTACAATGTTGTGATACAGTGGGCAGTGTTGTGGTGAAGTAGCGGTGGCAGTGGAGCAAGCTCCACTAGACTGAAGACCACTAGTATGGATGCTGGCCACTTCCCCACCAAATAGTGGCGGAGAACAGCCAGCAGTCATAATATGGCAGTCTTCAGACCGCCAACACTGCTGGTCATATGGCTGCAGTGACTTTGCGGTCTATGGAATGGACCGCCGAAGTCATAATGTGGGCCTATATCATTCAAAGGAGTGATCTGTACAGTTGAAATGAAAAGGACTTTCTTTTTATTATTTTTTTTGTCTTGTCCTGGTTTGTACCCAGAACTACTACTAAGAAAGTCAAGGTTATTGAAGGGGTCAGACAGGATTTTTGTTTGTTGACCATCAGGCCCAGGTCATTGAAGAGAGTTAAGACAGGTTGTTGTATCTTTTGCTGCCCGCCAAGATGTGTCTACCTTTATCAACCAGTCATTGAGGTATGGGAAAACCTGTATCCCTTTTTTCCTCAAGTGAGCTGCCACCAGGGCCAGGCATTTGGTAAAGATACGCGGTGCCAATTTCAATCACTAAGGGGAGAACTCTGAATTGGTAGTGGGTGCTGGCTACCTAAATGACAGGAACTTGCAGTGATTTGGATGAACTGGCCCATGGAAGTATGCATCCTGGAGCTCTATTGACTGAGAAGATGCAGAGTACATAGCTGTCAGCTTACAAAATATTCTCATAGCGTGAAGAGGGGGTGTGGCCTTAGAAAGGACGGGGCCTGGTGCACAGAGCTGAGAGGCACTCTGCAATTCACCAAGCCCCCTACTCCTCCCAAAAAACAAAACACAAAGGGTCATTGAGGCTGTGGCTGATGTACAGGTGTGGTTTCACACCTTTAATAGACATTGGCTGCTTACAGCCTCCGAAAACAAGCTGGAAACACATTGTTTACAGTGGTTTTTGGCTGAATTTCCTTGCCACCATGTGGGTTTGGCTTCTTACCAGGTGACTGTGTGAAGGTAGTTGAAATTATTTGACACACGGTGGCATCGTTTGAGTTGCCAGGTCTGAAAATATCTATCAGGGTAACCATGCGAAAGGATTCTTTTCTTAAATATTTGTTGTTTCCGAAGCTCTAGGATAGAACGCTAGTCTCCTGACTTTCTTTACCAGAAAGAAACAGGAGTAGAAATAGATTCCCTTCTGAACAGAGGGAGCCTTTTCTATCACCCCTTTTTTGAGCATGGTTGATATCTCTTGGAGAAGTAGGCATTGATGAGGAGGAAGTGCCCCCTTGAGGGGAGTATTTGGCGGTTTTCTAATAAATTCCTAGTGTGCCCACGTGTGATGTTATCTAGAACCCATTGGCCATTGTTATGAGGGACCAATGAGGGAAATAATTTGTTATTCGACCCCCAAGTTTCTTCTGCAAATTGCAGGGGGTAACCAGTACCGCTAAGTGGTCACTGCTTTCTGGCAGTGTTTTTTCCCTTTGGTAGGTTTTTTACGCATGGATGCCTGCTTGTATGTCACTGTTGATGGATGCCTGAATTGCTGCTGGAGATATTAAGGCTAATATTGGCTCTGAAAGGGCTGGTATTGTGGCCTAAAGGATTGATAACCTCCTCTGTAGGAGTTTGATCCTCTACCCCTGGCTCCCCTAAAAGGCTGTCTTCTTAGTTGAAGAGTTTGGCTGTAACCGTGTCAGTTTTTATTGTTTGGAGAGTATCATCTACATGTTTGCTGAATAGCACTTCACAGTTATACGGCATGTCCAGGATCTTGATCAGGATTTTTTTAGGCCTGAATGATGTTGCCTTCAGCCATCCCTCCCTCCTAAGGACAGCTGCCCTTGCCAGGTGTCTAAATATAGTCGATGATATGTCTATTGCACAATCTATGATTTCTATGAGGCTCTCTTGCTGTCCTGTAAAATTTTCTTTGCTTCCCCATTTGCATCCCCTGCTAAAAGGTCAATGAATGAGGCAATGTTTGACCACATCTGTCTGTTGTAGTGGTCTAATATGGCTAATGAATTAGCTGCTCTGACAGTAGTGGCTGCCATAGAAGAGAAGTCTTTCACAATATTTCGCCGAACTATGCCCATCGCTATCCAGTGGTGTTGTAATGGGGTGGACGGATTCTTTGAGCAACGCAGGGCCGCTTGTGCTATTACAGAATCCGGCTTAGAATTTCCGATTAAACATGGCGATGAATTGACCGGTGCTCTATAATTTTCATCCAGTCTGACACTATAGCTGGATTTCTCATAGTTTTAATGCCTTCTTCCCAGATGACGTCAGCAATAGGAATGGCTCTGGCTGATTTCTTCATGGGCTCTTCGAAGTCATAGTGGAAGCAATCTAATTGCTTAGTTGTGAGAGGGAGCTGGAACCTTTTAGTTGCCCTTCCCATAAGGTTGCGGAAGCCACATATGCCGCCTGGTGGTGAATCCACTGGTGGTGGCACTGGTGGGGATGGTGTTGGGTTTAGATAATCATCCCATTCATTGGGGAGTGATGCAGTGTCTCCAATCCCCCCTTCCTCCCTGTCCTCATTTGGGGAAGGTACATCATCTGCTGGTGGTTCAGCTACTGCCCTAGCCAGTGTGGGTAATGGAGTTGCAGGCGCGGTTAAAATATGCAGTGTGCGCATAACAAGGGTTTGAACCAGTGGTGACCATATTGGTCTTGTTATTGCGCTCGAGAAGCAGTCAGTGCAAGATTTGGAATTCTCATATAATAATATCGGAGAATGTTTTGGAGATTGCTTACTAAGGTTAGTGTCATTTGTACTGACTCTTTCTGCTGCTCCTGGCAACCATAGCCTGAATTCTGGTGCTCATACTGTTCAGGTAGTTCCCGAAGGCATAATATTGCTCCACAAAATATTTTTCTTAATCGTCCTCTTACCACTTTATATGTAGCTCAGAACGATTGTGCGCCACTCTAAAGGCACCTTCATCCTCTGATTCGTCATTATCTAGTAGATGTGTAGGTGGAAAAGGCAAAACTTTACCTCAAGACAGATGCGCCAGTTATAGGGTCTCTGCAGCTGATTCTTCCCTTACAGAAATGATGGATGATGGCATCAATGTTGTTTTCATCAACGATGTTGTTGGAATCATCGTTAACAAGAATTTCATTGATGGTATTGTCATCAATGGGGTTCTCTTTGTTGCTCTCGCCATCGAGAGAGCTCTTGTCAACGGGTTCTTCAGCAATTCCTTCCTCAATGACTTCATAGTAGACAGTGCCGTCATCGAGAGGATTCTCAAAGTTATCATCTACCTGGCTATTGGTGAGGACAAGTTGATAATTTGTGATGCCGCAGATGTAAAGGTCGACATAGTAGTCATACTGGTAACGGTCATCCACAGGAATAGAAACTGTGACTTGGAAACTGTTTTATGAGATTTAGTTGGTGGGGAGGAAGTTTTTTTCAGGTGTGCCTCCTTTAGTGAAGGACTAGTAGGTTCAGATTGAAACTTTTCTGAGGGGATTTTCTCTTTTTTTGATTAATGTGGACATTCCTTTGACTATTTTGAATGTCCTAATAACCCATGGTGGGTCTTCTTTATTGCCTTTTTAGGTGACCCTGGAGGCATTGTCTCATGAGACCTATTGCTCTTTCGGGATTTTTCAATCTTGAGAAATCATCACTGTCCTCCTTAGATAAAGGGTTTTCCTTTGATTTCAATGTTTGAAGCCAGATTAACAATCTCACCTCTCTGTCTTTTAATGTCTTTTAGGAAGAAGTGTGGCATATCCCACAGTTTTGTACCTTGTGTTCAGGATATAGGCAGTAGATGCACTCCTTGTGTGGATCCTTTGAGCGCAACCTCTTTTTTCACAAGACCCACATGGCCTGAACAGTCCTTTCTTTGCTAGCTCTGACACAGCTGTTTAGCCAGAATAAGTATAAGTAGTTATTCTTGTCCTGAAGTAGATTCTTCTTCAAATCAGAGAAAACTGCAGTAAACTGAGCAGAGCTCAAGGAGACTCCCATCACAGAACGTGCAGTAGAAAATCTGAAGGAATGTAGCCTCTGTGGAGAGTGTTCTTAGAGGGTGCTGTTGTGTGATTGCCTGGACTCTGGTTCTTATTAAATGATGAGGACTAGCTATTGAAGTAAATGGTTTACCTGCTATGAATGTCATTCACTACTGCTTTCTATGGCACTGTGGCACTCCCAATTTGACCATGGAGAATGATTCACGCATGTAAATCTATGAAAGATCCAATACTGGAAAACATATTTATTTTATTTATTATACACTGCCAAACAGATCACATGAATAGCCAACTTCTTGTACCAATTGTCGGTTTTACGTGTCATATCATGTGGCTGTAGACCTGGGCAGTTGTATAAAGTCTACCCATTTTTTTGGTATAATCAAGTATACAATTAATGTACCACTTACCACTAACCTGTTCTTTAGCATGTCATTCAGGTCGTGCAATCCCGTAGGAGCGTGATGCAATTCCAGAAGCACATTTTCTACGTCATCCAACCACTGACTCTTATCGAGCCCAAACTGAAGACTTGAATGGCGGTGGTAATCATGGAAAAAAGGAAAATGGAAAATAAAAAAAATTATGTCCTCCACTAGCCTGGTCCTGTGGTATTCAGGTACTTTCACTGTCCTTTTCCTGGTTTATGGAATATGTTTGTATGTGTCTAACAGGTTCAAAGAAATTATAAGCATAATGTTTGCGATGCATAGTCCAAACATAATATAGAATATGTCTGTAAGTGCCCAACAAAATAAAGAAAATATAAGCATAATGTTTGTGATGAAAAGTCCAACAAATAATTCTGTTTTTCCCATCTCACTTTTTTCGCTTGCCAGAAATGTCTTCATTTCGAGTTAGATTTTGCTCTTTTTGGCAGAATATGTGTAATTTCCTAGAAAAATATAATATAATATGTTACTAAATGGTTCTGGTAGCATGGAATAACATGTAACTTCCCCATTGAAACCCTCCTATTACCCATTTAAACCCATAGGGAGACCTGGTTTCACTCTAGAAAAAATAAGGAATTATTTACTCATTTCCTCATGACTTCCAGTTAGCAGTCAATACTGGAAATTGAACTTGAACTTCAAAATCTCCCATAATAGTTATTTAGGACCACACTTTTAGCAAAATATAAAATAATATTTTTCTATAGTTCAATTAAAGTCTCTTTTGTATTTTTAGAAACTGCAGAAAAATCCAGAAGACATCCATTACGGTACCTTTTTCTCTGTATCACTTATATGCATGCACTTCACCAAGTTTTAGCAACCGTCCTCTGTTGATAAGTGTTTTTACTTTATTTTGATGGAGAAGTGAGGCAGCGTGGAAAAACAAACAGTCTCCAGGACTCCCCAAGAGACAGGAGACAGGCACTACAATCAAGTACCCAAAAACTCAGAATGTGTAGGCAGAGAAAACAGAGGATCAGGAAAACAGGATGCAGCAACGCAGTTCTTCAGGGAGGTAAGTATCCGAGAATAGCAGACAAGTTAGCACAACTTTTAGCCTTGAGGCACCAGAACGCCAAAACTGGGAAGTCCATGATCTTTCTGAGTGGGCCTGGCTCCCCGGTGCACAGGACACAATCAAAAAGACTTGACTATGTCCTGTATTTTCCTGGTCATAGCTGAGTCAACGTGACCATGGAAGAGCTGCAGCAGCTATGACAGTTAGGCCCTCATTATGACATTGGCGGTAAATCCCGCTTACCACCATGCTGACTGCCGCCAACATAACGCCACCGCCGCGGATATCCGGCAACCATAATATGACACACACATACCAATCTGTCACCATGCAGCCACACACACAAGTCTACCAGCACAAAGGTCAGCGATAAACTGGCGGTAGTAAAACCCACACCGTTACTCCAACAGAACTACGCCCACAGCATTATGACCCACGAATCACTGCGGCGGACATTCAATGGCAGTAAACCATTGGCGGTACATACCACTGCGCTCAAAATACACACACACAAACAAAACAACGCTACATTGGTCAATTCAAACTACACACACCATACCCACACCACTATAAAACACAAACCCACACTACCCACAACCCTTTATGACTAGAAAGAATTGCCACCAGAGAGACACAGCAAGAGCACACACACAACCAGAGCCACATAACAATATCACTTATACACCATCCACGTACCTTACATCACACACCCCAACACATCACCCCACACACCCTCACCCACACCACTCACACTACACCCATGGCACTACAATGACACCCCAGATTCTCTGAGGAGGAGCTGAGGGTCATGGTGGAGGAAATCATCCGGGTAGAGCCACAGCTATTTGGATCACAGGTGCAGCAGACATCCATTGCTAGGAAGATGGAGCTATGGTTGAGAATCGTGGACAGGGTCAATGCCATGGGACAGCACCCAAGAACAAGGGACGACATGAGGAAGAGGTGGAATGACCTACGGGGGAAGGTACATTCCACATCATCAAGACACCAACTAGCTGAACAGAGGACTGGCGGTGGACCCCCACCTCCTCCCCCACAACTAGCAACATGGGAGGAGCAAGTCTTGACAATCATGCATCTTGAGGGCCTGGCAGGAGTAGGAGGAGGACTGGACTCTGGTAAGTCAAATCTCTATTACTATCACCCCCCCTAATTGCATGCAATCAAAAACCCACACCCGTATCCTCACTCCCATCACTTCACCACCTCCCACATACCCCACCATCACAACCCACTCATCTCAATACCAAGCCCTGCATGTAACACCAATGCATGGAGACCCCTCACAGACCTGCATGGACACCTATCACCACTGCATGCACACTGGAGAGAATCACCTAGCCCACCAAATAGCTACTCACTCAAAGGCAAATCTGGCAGGGCAACACCAACCATAGAGGGCGACACACCCATGCACATGATGTCACACGCAGAAACAATAACACTGCATTTACATCTCCACAGGTCCCCCAGCCAATGTCACCGAAGAAGAGGTGCCAGCAACATCCAGTCCCTCCCCCTCAGAAGACGCCCAGAGTGATGACAGCAGGTCTGCTCGTCTGGATCTGGATGACCAACCTGGCCCATCAGAGATCTCCGGACAGTTGGTTACCAAGGCACTGTCTCACACCACCACAGAGCCTTCCCCCTCAGGAAACACCACCACAGCACCCACCCAGCGGGCCCACATCCCTGTCCCCAGGACACGTCAATCAGCAGTGTGTCCACCACAACAGGGACCCCAGACCACCCCACAAACAAAGGACGATCAGGGACCTGGGGTCAGTGGCAGTGGGCACACGGTTCAGGGGACAGAGGCACAGGACAACAGGGAAGATGGAAGGACTGTTGTGCGACAGGGGGAGGAAAGGCCCAGGGAACCGACTCTCCAGGAGGCACTCACCGTGATCCTGGGAGCATACCACCATTCCCAGGAGACGATGGGCCAGATACTGGACAAGTTGCAGGAGAACATGCGGCTGCAGGAGGGACAGTATCTGGGGATCAGGGAGGACTTGAAGGACATCTACACCACCCTGGTCTCCATTGCAGGGGTGCTGGCAGACATGGCCAACACTATGAGGGAGGCAGTGGCACCCCACCGGGCCTCTACCACTAGCCAAACCAATGAACAGCCCTCCACCTCCGCTGCCGCTAGTGGACAGGAGGCCCCGCCACAGGACCACCAGGCCACCAGCACCACTCCCCCTGAAGAAGCTGAACCACCCCACAAATGTTCCCTGCAATCCACGCAGAAGTCAGAGACTATTGCCAAGACCTCTGCCAGGAAATAAGACTCTCCTGATTGTCACCCTTGTGTCCCACTCTGTCACCCTGTCCACCTTGAACTGCCATTGCTCCCATTCCTACGCCCCCTTGGACAATGCACCTGTGATACGAATAGACTGGACTCCAACCAGGACTTTAATCCATCATCCCCCAGTCCATCGCACATCCCCCTATACCTTTTAGCACTGAAATAAACACCCTTTGAAAAAATACAAGTACGGAGTATGTCAAATCATTGTATGTATTTGTTTAACAAGGTTGAACATAGAAAATCAACTGTACAGAAATGCATACATAGGAATGACCTGTAGTTGGCTTCTGTCAACACACCAGGAGCGATAGTGGGGCACAAATATCTGCAAACAGAGATGCCAAAGGCTACAGTCAGTGGCCATAGAAGTGGGAAAATCAGCCTGCCAGTGACAATGTCAAACACAGAACTGTCAATTAAATGTGAAGTTACACCATCTTACCTGTGTGTCATTGGAAGTATTGACAAATGATTGCACTTCTTTTGTCCTCATCCTCATCCTCTGCCTCCTCATCTTTACTGTCCACAGGGTCCACTGCTACCACACAGCCATCTCCAGCCTCATCCTCCTGCAGGAAAGGCATCTGGCGAAATAAGGCAGGGTTGTGCAACATTCAGCATGCCACGATGATCTGGCAGACCTTCTTGGGTGAGTAGTACAGGGATCCACCTGTTAGATGTAGGCAAGAAACCTGGCCTTCAGGAGGCCAAAGGTCCTCTCTATAATCCTTCTTGTTCGCCCATGTGCCTCATTGTAACGTTCCTCTGCCCTTGCCCTGGGATTCCTCACAGGGGTCAGTAGCCATGAGAGGTTAGGGTAACCAGAGTCACCTGCAAATATCGAGGGAAAACTGTTAGCCACACACCAACCCTTAGGACCCACACCATACACCAACATCCACTGGGTGGGAACCAGGCCTCACCTATTAACCACACCCTGTGCCTCTGGAGTTAAGCAGTTACAAATGGGATGCTGCTATTCCTCAGGATAAAGGCATCATGCACAGACCCAGGATATTTTGCATTGACGTGGGAGATGTACTGGTCCGCCAGGCACACCATCTGCACATTCAGTGAGTGAAAGCTCTTTCGATTTCTGAGCACCTGTTTATTTCGCCGAGGGGGACAAATGCTATATGTGTACCATCAATTGCCCTAATAATGTTGGGGATATGTCCCATTGCATAGAAATCAGCTTTCACTGTGGCCAAATCATCCACCTGGGGGAAAAACGATGTAGCTGCGCGTGTGTTTAATCAGGTCAGACAACACTCTGGTCAGCATTATTGAGAACATCGGCTAAGACATTCCTGCTGCCAAGCCCACTGTCACTTGGAAGGAGCCAGTTGCCAGGAAATGGAGCACTGATAGCACTTGAACAAGAGGGGGGATCCCGGTGGGGTGACGGATAGCAGAGATTAGGTCAGGCTCCAATTGGGCACACAGCTCTGTGATTGTGGCCCTGTCCAGTCTATAGGTGAGGATAATGTGACTGTCTCCCATTGTTGCCCAGTCCACCAGGGGTCTGTACACGGGGGGATGTCTCCATTTCCTATTCATCCGCAGAGGTTGCAATCTATGGGGCAAATTGGTGAGCATCTGGTCAGTATCTCTTATTTCCAACCACTACACTTCAATTCATGTCATGATTGTAACAGTATTGTTTTGGAGACGTCCAAATGGTGCATATGTGTACTGTGATGCAGTTAGGAGCCATGGCCTGCCCCCCCCCCCCTAAATGGCGTCCGCCTGTCCTGTGTGGAGGGACAGGTGGAAATGAGGTAATTCCACTGACGTTGTGCGCCGTTGCGGGAGGCGATCGAAAAACCGCTGTGCAACTCCTCATTGGTCAACATTGAGCCCTATGGGGTACAGTGACCAATGGTGATGTACGCCGGTGGTGACAGTATGCACCGCCATGGACGTCACCACCATTTTCTATCTGTTCACTCACTTGCTACCTGACCTTCAACTGGAGAGGACCTACACTGCAAGTGCTGCTGGAACCTGTGTCTGGAACTGACCATGGCTCATGTCACTGGGGAAAGGGCCCCTGCCTTCACCTCGGCAGAGTTGGAGCGACTGGTGGATGGGGTCCTACCCCAGTACTGAATGCTGTATGGGCCTCCAGACCAACAGGTGGATACACCATGAGTACGATGCATGGGGCGCGAATGCATGGAGTGCTGTGTGTGAAGGCTTCATGTGGGGGGGTGGGGGTTTGTGGATGGGCCCTGGGCAGCGTGCTACATGTATAGTTGGCCATGTCTGTGCTAATGGGGATGGGAAGGGACATGGTGGGCCATGAGTGTAACAGGCAGGACAGTCAGACTAATACCTTTCCCTGTGTCCATTTCCCTGCAGGTCAGTACACATCAGAAAAAGGGAATATGGCGTGCCATCGCCAAGGACGTGTGGACCCTGGTGGTCTACGGCAGGCCAAGCACCCACTGTGACAAACGGTTGGAGGACCTGAGACATTGGGCACGGAAGACGGTGGAGGCCCAGCTGGGGATGGCCTCCAACGAGGAAGGGGTGCTCGTCGAACCTGACCCCCCTGATGGCCCACTTACTGGCGGTGGCCTATCCGGAGCTGCATGGGCGCTTGGGGACATCACAGCAGCAACAAGTAGGTGAGTACAGTGCCCCAATATACAACTTGCGCCTGCTGGGGTGGTATCCGGGTGGGGGATGTGGGCCTGTGGGTGCCCCTAGGCCAGGCCTGACATTGCAGAGTAGGTACCATGTTCTGATGTGAAATACCTCCAACCAAGTTTGTAGGCATCCACCACTGGGCAATGGTCTGTGGGTCTTAGGTATGCTTCAATTGGCATTAGGTGTCCCTATCCATGGCCTGGTGACTAGCATTGTGACTGGTAGTGCATTGCCTAGTGCGTAGGGCTGTTCCCTGTGTGTGTGTGTATGCCAACCGTGGTTGCTTGTTGCCATTGACCAAGTGTATCCTTTGTCTCCCCCCCCTTTTGTTTTGTCACCCTGTCCTTATGTGCATTAACATCATCTGGCGGAGGAGCTTAGGCCTCAGTGACGGAGAGAGCTGCATCCCACAGGGGCCCAGGAGGGCGAATCCACTGACAGTGAGGGCACCAGTGGGACGGAGGGTGAGCGAAGCACCATGGCGAAGACAGGAGGGGACAGTTCGGACATGGATTCCTCCTCCGATGGAAGCTCTCTGGTGGTTGTGGACACCTTCGTGCCCACCCCAGCTACAGGTTCAGCCGCCACCCGCGTACCAGCACCGCCCTCCCAGCAGCCCCTCAGCATGTTTCCCGTGCCCGTTCACCCAGAAGGGTGGGCATCTCCTTCTCCCCAGGCACCTCAGGCCCTGCCCCAGTGAGCCCTGCTGCCCTGAGTGAGGAGGCTATTGACCTCCTGCGATCCATCTCTGTTGGGCAGTCAACCATTGTGAATGCCATCCAGGGGCTGGCAGCCCAAATGCAACAGACAAATGCATTCCTGAAGGGCATTCACACTGGCATGGCGGCCCAACAGAGATCAATCCAGGCTATAGCCTCCTCTTTGATGGCAGCCATTGTCCCTGTTTCTAGCCTCCCACCTCCAACTTCCTCTACCCAATCCCATTCTCCTCAACCCCAACCTATCCCAAGCACACAGGCAGACGAGCAGGCACCCAGGACAACACACAAGAGTGGGCAAGGCAAAGACAAGCACCCTCTTCATCCCCCAGGCACGCACACAAACACCATCCAGATGCAGACATACCAACATCCACTGCCTCCACTGTGGCCCCCCTCCTCATTTTCGTCCACCTCCTTCCCAGTTTCGTCTACACTCACAACTGCATGCACTACATGCTCATCCACTACCCCTTTCACCAGCACACCTATCAGCATACACCCCTCACTGGTAGTCACCACCCCCACTTCCATGCATATGTCCCCTGTGTCCTCTCCCACTGTGTCTGTGCCCCCTCCTCCCAAAGTACACAAACGCAAGCACTCAGACACCCAACAGCCATCCACCTCACAACAGCATCCAGCCCATGCACCTGCACCCAAACACAGCAGACAGACACCTCCTACAACCACTCCCTCTACCTCCACTCCCAAACCATCCCCCTCTTCCCGCCCCAATGTCCCTAAGAAGCTTTTCCTCTCCACCTTTGACCTCTTCCCTAGCCCTCCCCCATCACTCACGTCACGCCAGGATGGTCACAACCCAGCCGAGCAGCTCTGCCCCCCAGCCCAGGGGCACAGTAGTGTCCACAGCTACACCAGGTGGGAGAGGATCCCGGGCACTAGGCAGCCACACTGATAGGGTGCCTGCACCAAGTGCTGTAAGGAAGGGCAAGGAGGTACCTCCAGCTGCTGCAAAGAAGGGCAAGGAGGCACCCCCAGCTGCTGCAAAGAAGTGCAAGGAGGCACCCCAAGCTTGTAAAAGGAAGGGCAAGGAGCAATCCCGGGCTGCTGCCAGAATGAGCAAGGGGCCTGCACCAGCAGGCAAAAAGGACAGGAGGCCTGGTGCTGGGACTCAGTCAGAGACCTCACCACCAACCATGGTGGTGCAGCCATCCGAGGCTGCAGGGGATGGGCTGGATCCTCCCCTCACCAATGCTAGCACCGCCACCAGCACTGCAACCAGCACCACTGCCAGCAGCCGCAGTGGGCAGCCGTCTGAGGCTGCAGGGGATGGGCTGGAGCCTCCCCCCACCAATGCCAGCACCACCACGAGCACCGCCACCAGCACCACTGCCAGTAGCCCCAGTGGGCAGCCGTCCAAGGCTGCAGGGGAATGGCTGGAGCCTCCCCCCACCATTGCCAGCACCAACACCAGCACCACTGCCAACAGCAGCAGCCCCAGTGGGCAGCCGTCCAAGGCTGTAGGGGAAGGGCGCTGCCACTGCCACCACTGAGCAGCCGTCACCGCCGGCGGACAGTGTGTAGTCCTGCGTCCATGGGCTGTTGTGCGGCCTGGCCCTAGCAAATCATGTGGGTCTGACAACCAGGTGAGAGACTGTGACCTTGCACTCCCCCAAGATCTGCATCACAGGGCACAATGCATCCTCCAGAACCAGTGGAGAAGCCATCTACTCACCCCATCCTTCCCAAGATGAAGCTCACTGGGCACAATGCACCCTTCAGAACCAGTGGAAGTAGTCACCCACTAGAGAGACTGTGGCCTTGCACTCCCCATGACAAGTCAGTGGGCAAATCACCTACTTGAGAGACTGTGGCCATACACTCCCCAGGACCAAGCACAGGGCATGTTGCCCCCTCCAGAGCATGTGTGCAAATCACCCACTTGAGAGACTGTGGCCTTACACTCCCCAGGACCAAGCACAGGGCATGTTGCCCCCTCCAGAGCATTTGGGCAAATCATCCACTTGAGAGACTGTGGCCTTGCACTTCCCAGGACAGAGTGATGGGCATGTTGCCCCCTCCAGGACCAGTGGTGTTCCATCTTCCAGCTGAGGTGCCCCCCCCATTCCCAGTCCCCCTGAGGTGTCTGTCTATTTTCTACTTGATGCCCCTGCAGTGTTCTCTCTGTGTTGTTGCAGGAGTGAGGTTGGGCCTTGGACTTGGTGAGGTGGCCCTGTGGCCCACGGACATTGAGGACTGGGCAGTGTACCTTGCAATGTAAATATGTATATACTTTTTTATTTGGATGCACACATTTCACCTATATTTATCTGATTACAGCCTTTTTACTCTATAGTAGTTCTCCTTGCATTATTCTTGAGGGGTACGGGGTGAATATGTAATGTTAGTGCATCTGCTTATGTGTAAGGTGTTGGGGGTGGGGGTCTTGCGTGTTGCGTGTGCGTTTCACTCTCTTTTTCCTCCCCCCTCCCCTGTGTGCTAGGCAGCAGTAATCACCATGGTCACCTTCGCCTGCGTAGGTGTTCGTAATGGAGCAGAAGGTAGAAGAGCATGGGGAAGACATGCAAATCAGGCTCCATAGCGGAGTGGTTCCTCCTTGAGTCTCCAGGGGTGAGTTGTTTCCCTTCTGTGCAGTGTTTCCACCAGGCTTGTGATGTCATTGGTACCACCCCGGAAAAGGTGGCGGATTGGACTGTTATTATAAGGTGGGTGGTACATTGTCTTCCACCTGGCTGTTGGCAGTTACCGCCGTGGTGCTTGTTGGTTTCGCCCTGGCGGTCGGTGTGTTAAAGTGTCTGTCTGTCTGAGCAGTTTCCACTGTGGTCATAATTTCATATTTATCACCGACCGCCAGAGTTGTAATGAGGGCCTTAATGCATTCTAACAACTAACCCAAAACCATGACTGGAGTCATAAGTCATAAGTGCCCTTATCATGAACTGCAGTGAGCACAGGCACTTCCCGTCTGTCACAGAATTTCATAGCAAGCAGTTAATTGCAATGCAAGCCAATGCACAGATCTTTCAGAGCTTTTCACATGCAAACCCTTGTGGCAATATTTTGTGACTGCTTCAAATTGTCCCACATGCCAAAATGCCAATACTGTGCATTTCACTGAACAGCTGCATTACTCCTAGAAACTGTGTACATAATGATTATAACCTTTAAAAAAGAGAGGGTGAACAGATCCCACAAACTTTTCTTGCTAGTTCCTAATGAGTAAGGGCAACCTTTCCAATAAATACTCTAAAACTGTAACCATGGTACCTCTTGAACAGCATATACATCTTCATGCAATACAAAGCTCTCTTACTTGATTGTACAATTCCTAAACAGCAGTCACACTTCACATGATTAAAGATCCGTCCACTGCTATATTTAGCCATGGAGTAGAACTTCTGAAAACGTTCTTGAGAAATGTTCCATGAAAGGCTGTTTTTTGAACAGTCCATCATGGTCTAGATGGTTCCAAGGCAATTCTCCAGAGATATATTTGCAATGTAGCATTAATTTTAGAATTAAAAAAAAAAACAATCTTCATGACAAACAGAAAGATGTACGTTGCCCAAGCTGAACTAAAAGACCATTAAGACTGAACGGATGGCTTATGCAATATTCTCATGAGCAATATAAGCCTCCAAAAACATTTTAAGTCCCCAAAGGAAGTGAGAGTCAACAGGTGTGTCCTTGAATTAAATTATAGAGTGCCTTCATGTTCCCTCAAAAACCACTGAACATGCAAATTAGTTTGCTGCACAATGTCCTCAGGAACACATCATCCACAAAAAGTTAGAACTAGTCTGTGGCAAAATCATTGTAGTGTTCAATTTACATCAAGCTAAGAGAAAAACGGAAATTTGTTCTAGAAACTTTTAGGATGGGGCACCAATTGAAGACTCTTGCTGTGCTTTGCACTGCACTTGTATGCAGCCGACGGTGGGATAAAAAGTATGAATAATAATCACCACAACCCAGAATGTCTCTGGTAACATCCAAAGAATTTGATCAAAAATGCAAAGTTCAGCTGAAAAGCACATTGCAACACCCATCAGGAAACAACCTACAGTGAAAAAACACAATACTTTAACTTGAAACATACACTTCAAAAAAGGCAAACTCAAACGCAATTTATTTGAAAAACTAAAGAAGTAATTAAGCAAAACCATAAGCTCTATGGAAGCCCCATGTAAAATAAATATTATATCACCAGTCCAAGGTTACATTATCTATTCGTATATGTCTTTTCCTTTAACTAATGTGTACATAAAAATACCAGAATGCCAAGGCAAATCCAGGAACAAAAGCGGTCACCTTGTCTTGTCAATGCCAGTTTAAAAGTTAGATCAGTGCATGGAATTGAGCAAATGAGTTATCATACCTCTGGATGTTCTGGAAATCCCAAGACAATTGCATTGTGTTGCAATCTCATCTTGCTTTAATCTACTCATGTGCCGGAAATCCAAATTACTTTCAAACAGTATTTTACCAAACTGCGGGGAACGAAGCCTTGTGTCAAACAGATGTATGTAAATTAATGGAGAAACGAAAACTGGCAAATCACACTGAAGCAAACCAAATCATGCAAAAACTATTTTAAGAAAAGGCAATTTTAAGGAAATACATAAAAATAGAAATTTAAACCAAAGATTTTAGAGGAAAGATACATTTAAGGGAAAACCCAAGTTTACATTAAACCTGGTTGGAGATTAGGACTAGTGAGGGGTTTTTGGGGTCATGGATGGGCAATGCTAAGGGGTGATGAGGGGGTTTAGGGGTCAGGAATGGCTGAAGTTCAAGCATAGAAAGGACATTTTAAGGTTTAGCAATGGGTGGCATTTAGGGGTGGTGAGGCTTTTTTTAGGTACTAGGAATGGGTGGGGTTTAGTAGTGGTGAAGGGTTTTTATGGTTCGCTGATGAGTGGAGATTAGGGGTGTGAGGTGGTTTTAGAGTTTAGGAATAAGTGGATTGTAGGGGTGTTGAGGGGCTTTAGTGTCCATTGATGGACATAGTTTAGGGCTGGTGGGGGTCTTTAATGTTCAGTTATGGGTAGACGTTAGTGGTGGTGAAGGGTTTTTAGGATTCAGGAATGGGTGGCATTTAGAGTGGTGAGATCTTTTAAGGATTCAGGGACTTGTGGAGTTTAAATGTAGAACGGGGTTCTAGGGTTTAGGGATGGGCAGAGTTTAGGAGTGGAGAGAGATTTTTAGAGGTCATGAATGGGTGGTGTTTAAGGGCAGTCAGGGTTTTTTAGGGTTCTGGGATGGGTGGAGTTTGTGTGTGGTGAAGGTTTCTTATTGGTCAGGGATGGGTGGAGTTTATGCATGGATAGGGATTTTTAAGAGTTCTGGAATGTGTGCTGGTTAGAGGTAGTGAGGGGTTTTATGGTTCAGCTACAGGTGAAGTGTAGGGGTAGAAAGGGTTTTTAGCTTTCAGGGACGGGTGTAGTTTGGTTATGGTGAGGAAAATTTAGAGGGCAGGGATTGATGGTATTTAGTGGTGGTGAGGGTCAGACAATTAAAAGCACCTGATTGCTTGACAATGTAAATTATATACATCTGAAATAATGTCCCCTGACGTAAAGCACTGAAATAAATGCAGATGGTATTTTTTTCAGTAAGTAAGGTCTGAAACCATTGCATTTACAAATTAAAAAATAAGCAAGCAAATGCCAATTTCTATCAAAAAGACACTCTATGAATTGGTTTCCAGGAAATGGTAAATACCATTCATTCTGAAAATTTCCATTAAACAGTTTAGATGAAATGGTATTTCAGTAACAAAATTCTATGAAATTGTTTTTCTATGAAATCGCATACAACAGTGTCCATTAGGGGTCTTGCCTCATGGTCAAGCAGGAAAATCCTTTAGGATGGACACCACTGTTAAAGAGGAGCAACTTCCAATAGCTAATAGTGCCTGCCCTTCCTACAATACCTAGGCTGACTACTGATTAAGCATCAGAAACAATATTGTAATTATTTAGGGCCAACCAAAGAGCAGAGGCGCTGGAACCAGAGGTGCAGGAGGAGCTGCATCATCCTCAGACATCGTTTGAGGACCCTGGCTGGAGAGACAGCTATAAAGTGACCTTTCTTTCTTGAAGCATTTGCTTCAAATTCAAAGACAGTGAGTCAACTGTCAAGCAACTTCTTATGACAAGCTTCCTAATTTTTAAAATGGGTATAAGTGTTAACATTTCCTTTCTTGGACTACAAGGCTGAGAGTTTTTTTCACCTAGAAAGTAGAGGCGGTATAGGAGAGTGTGAAAAGAGGAGGACACAATGTGAGAACGATTTTGCAACACAAGTATAAAAGAATTTGCTTACTCTGCAAATGAAACTTTACATACATTTTATAATATATCAGCAGCAAGAGAAAAATAAATGTGGCACACTGTCTCTGAGTCCTACTGTCTGATTAGTCAAAAATGAACAAGTTACTTACCTTTGGTAATGCTTTGTCTGGCAGAGAGACTCTATCTAACCACTAATTTCTTACCTTAGAATTATGTCCAGGTGTCAGACTGGATCTAGAAACTTTCAAGAGGGTGACCCTATGCAGGGATCCACTCGCAGATAATGAAGGATGGGAAGGTCAGCAAGGAATCTGTAGTTAGATAGAGTCTCTACAAATAAGGCGTTAGCAGAGGTAAATAACTTGTTCATCTGATAGAGAGTTCTACAGGCTGCTTGTTTACCGTAGAAAAGATACCTGTTAGAAATGGGGTCTCTAGTTGGCAGTCGGTTTGCACCCTGTCCAAGTAGGGACCCTCACTCTAGTCAGGATAAGGGAGATACCCGCTCAGATAACCCCTACTCACCCGCTTTGTAGCTTGGCACGAGCAGTCAGGCTTATCTCAGAAGCAATGTATAAAGCATTTGCACATAACACACAGTAATAAGTGAAAACACTACAAAAGGACACCACAACAGTTTTAGGAAAATAGCCAATATTTATCTATATCAAACAAGAACAAATACGATAAAAAATCCAACATACAGTAAAAAAAAATATGAATGCTGCAAGATGTACTTAACAATACAGTTCCTTGAAGTCGATAACTCCACCAGGGGCTATCACGGCGTCGTGAACAACAAAACCAAAAGTTCAGGCTGGCCTCAGCGTCGCAGGCCAGCTGCGGTGTCGGGAAGACCCACAAACAGTACCTTTGATTCGCAGGGCGTCGTGATCCTCGCGGTGAGCTCAGGAGAGCGGCGTCGGTTCCGGAGTCGGTGCAGGAGTCGTCGGGCCCTTGAAGTTATGCACCTCAGGGATCGAACTCCGGGCTGATGAAATCAGGTGCCCTGGCGGGGATGGCGTCAGGGCTGCGGTGTGAAGTGGGACGATGCAACGTGCTGTGCCCACAGGTCACCGTGCAGGCAAAGGCTCTGTGACGGCGTCCAGCGGCGTCGGTGAGACCAGGGCTGCAGTGTGAAGCGGGGAGGTGCATTGTGCAGTGTCCACAGGTCACGGTGCATGCAGCGTCATCGTCGTTGCAGAAGCGCTGTCGTCTGTAGGCCCAAGCCAGCGGTGCGGGGCGGTGCTTCGTGACCCTCACGAGCGGTGTCCACAGGCCACGGTGCAGGCAGCGGCGCCGGTGTCAGCAGGAGCGATGTCGTTGGGGATGCCCAGGCTGCGGTGTGAGCAGGTGATGCCGGAGTGCGGGGCCCACATGTCGCGGTGCGAGCAGCGGCTCGGTGAAGTCGTCCGAGGACGGTGTCGGTGAGACCAGGGTCGCAGTGCGAAGTGGGGCAATGCGAATCCGTGCGGCATCGGCAGGTCACGGCTCAGGCCAGCGGCATCGTTGGTGGCGTCACAGTGGTTTCTCCTCTTGGACAGCACAAAACACACAGTTCCCAGTGCTGCAGGTCAAGGAAACTGAAGTCTTTGTTGTCCCTGAGACTTCCAACAGGAGGCAAGCTCTACTCCAAGCCCTTGGAGAATTTTCTCAAGCAGGACACACAGCAAAGTTCACCCTTTGCACTCTTTTCAGGCAGAAGCAGCAACTGCAGGCCAGTCCGACAAAGCAACACAGCAAAGGGACAGTACTCCTCCTTCAGCTCTTCTCCTGGGCAGAGGTTCCTCTTGATTCCAGAAAGATTCTAAAAGTCTGGGGTTTTGGGTCTTCTTCTTATACCCAGTTCTACCTTTAAAGCTGGCAACCTTCAAAGCAAAGTCTTAAGTGTTTGCAAGATCCTTCCTTGTTCAGGCCAGGCCACAGACGCACACCAGGGGTTCGGAGACTGCATTGTGTGAGGGCAGGCACAGTCCTTTCAGGTGTGAACAATCACTCCTCCCTCCTCTCTAGCTCAGATGGCTCATCAAGATATGCAGGCTACACCCCCGCCCCCTTTTGTGTCACTGTCTAGAGGAGAGGTGTGAACAGCCCAACTGTCAAACTGACCCAGACAGACAATCACAGAATGGTATAAGCAAGAAAATGCCTACTTTGTAAAAGTGGTATTTTCAAACAGACAATTTAAAAACCAACTTCACTAAAAGATGTATTTTTAAATTGTGAGTTCAGAGACCCTAAACTCCACATTTTTATCTACTCTCAAAGGGAATCTTCACTTTGAGGATATTTAAAGACAGCCCCCATGTTAACCTATGAGAGAGATAGGCCTTGCACAGTGAAAACCGAATTTGGCAGTATTTCACTGTTAGGACATATAAAACTCACTAGTATATGTCCTACCTTAAACATACACTGCACCCTGCCCATAGGGCTACCTAGGGCATAACGTAGGGGTGCCTTACATGTAGTAAAAGGGAAGGTTGAGGCCTGGCAAGTGGGCACACTTGCCAAGTCGAATTGGCAGTTTAAAACTGCACACACAAACACTGTAATGGCAGGTCTTAGTCATGTTTACAGGGCTACTAATGTGGGAGGCACAACCAGTGCTGCAGGCCCACTAGTAGCATTTGATTTACAGGCCCTGGGCACTCTAGTGCACTTTACTAGTAAATCAAATATGCCAATCATGGATAAACCAATCAACGGTACAATTTCTATAGGGAGCACTTGCACTTTAGAACAGATTAACAGTGGTAAAGTGTGCAGAGACAATAAACCAGCAAAAACAGACCTCACAAAATAGGAGGAAGAAGGCAAAAAATCTGGGGATAACCCTCCAAAAAGGGCCATTTCCAACAATACCCATGCAATAACTCCCCAGAGGTGGGTCTGCAAACAGATTAGACCAAAAAGTTCTGCAGGACAGGGACTCTGCGAGCTAACACAGTGGTCGTACCCTTGGCTCTGGTGGAATGAGCATGCAAGCCCTCAGGAGGTGGTTGCTTCTCAGCCAGTGCACAGCAGATTTTTATGCAGAGCACACTCTATCATGAAATGGACCATTTCTGAAGAGCCTTGCCTTTCTTTGCCCTGGCATAACCAATGAAGAGTTGATCGTCCACCTGAAATTCTCTGGTTCGATCAATGTGGAATAACAATGCTCTTTTAGGGTCCAGATGAGGGAGTCTCTCCTCTTCTTTAGAAGGCCGAGGCAGAGTGAAGAAAGCAGGCAGGGTGATATTTCGGGCTGCATGGAAGGGTGTCATCACCTTCAGGGGGAAGGATGCCCAGGTTCTCAGAAGCTGTTTGTCTGTGTAGAACATCATGTAGGGAGGGTGCATAGGGAGTGTCTGCAGTTTGCTGACCCTCCTGGCTGATGCTATGGTTGATGGTCACTAATTGAAATGGGCAATTGTGCAGTGACTCAAAGTGTACGTACATGAGGAAGGTTGAGACTAGAATGAGGTCTCATTTGGGCATGATGAATGGTCTTTGGAGAAACAGATGTTGTAGTCCCTTGAGAAATCGAGTTACAACAGGTGACTTGAACAAGGAAGGTTGGTCCTGAAACTGCAAGAAAGTAACCTTTAATAGTTCCCAGAGCAGAGCCCTGCTAGGCCAGAGAAAAAACAAACAGTGAAACTTGGGGTAAGGGTGCAGAAAGAGGGTCAGTGTTCTTGAATGCATGCTATGTTATGAACTTGTCCCAATGGCAGGGGTATACCGTCTTGCTGGAGGGATGTTGATTGCTAGAATAACATTACAGACTTCAGGAGGAAGGTCAAAGACCTCCAACTGACACTGTTTACTATCCATGCAGGAAGGCGAAGGGTGTGCAAGTTCTGAAGCAAGATCTTGTGCTGTTTCTGCGACAGAAGATCCTCCAAAAAGGGAAGCCTGATCAGAGGACTGGTGCTCATGCTCAAGCTCTCCATGCCCAATCGCGAGCTACAATAATGATTTTGGCCTGGTCATTCTTGACCTTCTTGAAAACTCTGGGCAGGATTGGTATCAGCAGAAAGGGGTACAGAGTACAGAAAGCCTGAGCTGAGGCAAAAAGCATCTCATAGCAAGAGCCATCTTGGAAACTCCAATGCACAGAACTGCTGACATGGTGAATTCTTGGTGGTGGCAAATAAATCTAACCAAGGTTCTCCCCAATATTGGAAGAGTCCTTGCACCACCTCCAGGATGGAGACGCCATTTGTGATATATGAGGCATTAATGGCAGAGTTCATCCACTATAACATTCAGAGATCCCTGCCAGGTTTTGAACCACTAGGAAAATGCCCTGGCATTCCAACCATGTCAAGAGACACAAGGCTTATATCACACAGAGTTCACTACTGGACCCTGCCTTTTTTGTGCCAGTACCACAGGGCGGTTGTGTTGCCTGGGAACACCTGCACTAGCCTTCCCTTGATCGAAGGAAGAAAGACATTTAATGCCAGATGGATTGCCCACAGCTCCAGCAAGTTGATGTTGATCCGGGACTCCACCAGAGGGCAAAGCCCTCTGATCTCCATCTCTCCCAACCCATGAGTGACACATCTGTCATTTCAGTCAATTCTGGGTGGGAAAGGGAGCGGGGTGTGCATCTGACCCAATTGTGGCTTGTCAGTTGCATCTATAGGTATTTTATAGTTCCCTACAAGATCTGCAACATGTCAGAAAGATTTTCCCGATGTTGTGCCACTGGAACTCCAGGTCCCACTCAAAGCCTTAATACGCCAACTTGCATGTGTTACCAGCAGGTTACTGGAGGCCATGAGGCCCAACAGCCTCAGAGTCAGTCTCACTGAAAGTCAGGATAGAGGTTAAAGCATCGGAATCATAGCCTGAATGTCCTGGACCCGCCATTCAAGAAGATATGCTCGAAAATACACTGTGTCCAGAACAGTTCCAGTGCAAGGGAGTGTCTGAGAGGGAGTCTGGTGTGACTTTGGCACATTGATAGTGATCCCCAACAAGTGCAGGAGGTCCACCATAGTCTAGAGGTGGGAAAGATTTGCCTGGAGCAAGCCCATCTTAGTAGCCAATTGTCGAGGTAGGGGAAGACTGGAATTCCTGACCTCTACAGATGTGCTGCAACTGACGCCATCACCTGGGTGAGCCCCCGAGGAGCACTGGTAAGGTCAAAGGGGAGCACAGTGCACTGATAATGCTTCTGGTCCACCGTGAATTACAGGTAATGCCTGTGGGCTGGCAGGATGAGGTTCTGAAAATTCAGCACAACATTCAGTCTCCTGGCTGAGGGGAGACAGGACCTGAGCTAATGTGAGCATCTTTAACTTTTACTTCATCAGGAAGAAGTTGGGGAGGCATAGGTTTAGAATAGGATAGATGCCTCTGTCCTTATTTGTCTTGATTGCCACTGAGGGCAACTGAAGGTCCAGGACCTCCATACCACCATTGCAAATGACGATCCCTCTTGAATAGCCATGGTAATAGGAGAAACCAAGCAAGTGTCCGTTGAAGTGTCTAAACCACTGGCATCCACCAGTTCCTTATACCAGTTGTCCTCTGATTCATCTAGAGGGTGATGAAAAGCATAAGAGTCCTCAGGCCCCTCCTAATCATTTCCCTCTCCAGATCTACATTTCCCTGTCTAGGTCTATCAAAGTAAAAAGGCACTCATTGCAACTAGGAGGGCATGGTAACGGCCGGCACTGGAGTCAACATCAGGTGGTGACGATCTGGTTTCATATCGAAGTCAAGAATGACAATGGGGTTGGTGTCACCATGGGGTGTCGGCAGCACTGGGAATGGTTGCACTACAGCGGGCTCCATAGAAGGTTGCAGTCCTACAGGTGGAGTGGCTCCAAATCCAACACCGGATCAATGGGGCCCGAATGGCACTGGGACAAACCCACCATCAGGAATCCAGTGGGGGACTCATTCAAACTTGTGGGCCCCTAAGGTGCTGCAGAGGGATGGGCCACCCAAATATGATGTGAATGGCCTCAAGGGAAGCCTTAGGTTGGGTGGGGCTCGCATCAGCTCTGGGAAACTCTGGGAGATGGAGAGAGGGCACAGGCTCCATGGTGGAGTGAGAGCTCGAGCAGTGCCGTCATTCCTGCATCTCGCCCGAGGACTTGGACCTGCTCAAAGAAGTGGAAGAACACTAAGGGGGTGATTCTGACTGCGGCGGCCCCGCGGCACCCCCTACCCCCATCCTGTTCCCGGCGGGAGAACCGCCAGGAACTGGATGGCGGTAGGGGGTGTCAGAATCCCCATGGCGGCGGAGCGCGCTCCGCCGCCATGGAGGATTCTCAAGGGCAGCGGAAAGTCGGCGGGACACCGCCGACTTTCCGTTTCTGGCCGCGGCTGAACCGCTGTGGTCAGAATGCCCAGCGGTGCACCGCCAGCCTGTTGGCGGTGCTACCGCCGACCTCCGCCATGGCGGTAATTACCGCCAGGGTCAGAATGACCCCCTAAGACTTATTTGACTTCTTGCGCTTCTGGGACATACCCGATAAATTAGATTAAGACGAGAAGCATCAGAAGTGGCTCCGCTCATGATCCTGGAACTTTCCTTTTTTTTTTAACCAATCATTATTGATTTTCGTCTCAACATCATATAAGAAAGTTACAAGCACACTGATCTGTGTTACATATCCATGTTTATTAATCCCACTATGGTCTCTGCACATGTATGAAAATATTTCTAGTCCGACAGGAGTAACTGGACCAACGTATGAACAAGTAAACAAAAGTAACTTTAGGCCATAACAGTTGTGGTTTCAGGCATAGATAATTAAAAGCAATACATTTGTCTTCCCTTTGAGTAATCCTCCTGCATGTGTTCACACTCCTGCACATATGGATAGTGCTATTTGCATTCTGAATGACCTCACCCACGCTGTATTGTATTTCCATCATTCAGTTAGGGATTAGGTTAAAAAGAAACACAGCCCCAAGAGTGCAGTGGCAGCCAATAGCCAGGCTCCACTGCTCCTTAATCAGGAAGATCCTCTGTAAACTCTTGCAACTCAAGGAGCAGATTGTCCAAGTCTGCTGCTATGGGGATCCTGCGCAGCCCCCAGTCTTCCTTCAGCTGAAGCGCCACAGATTCAACTTTACCCAACTTGTGTTGCTGTCCACAAGTTCTTTCACCCTGATAATGTGTGGGCTTTCCAATGCATAGCAATGTACCTGCAGGCTCAGAGTAGCCCTAGATCTATGAAACGGTTTTGCAGCGCTCCCTGCTATCTCATGCTTGAACAAGCCCAGGACTCTGCTCTTCATGGTGCACAGATCTTCACGCCCTGTAATGTCAGTCACTGCCCCATGACCTCCCGCCTTACTGTTGCCGCCACTGGACATTCCCAAACCATATGAGCCATGTTACCGACACTGAAGGCATTTCGAATCAGACCCAAATATTCTGTGCAGTCTTGCTGGGGTGAGATAAGCCCTATGTAAAATGTTGTGTTGAATATATTGGAACTTGGCATTACGAGAATGTTTACGGAGATAAGCCAATATCCTATCCCATTCTTTTTTTGTCAATTTCCAGCCTATGTCACGTTCCCAGTTCCTCTTGGTCAGTAGTAAAGGTTCCTGAGATGGAAGTGTATGAACCAGTGAGTGCTGCTATGTGTCAGAAATCTGTCACTATCGATTCATTTCAGCCAACAACCTGCCATAAGCCAAGAAATGGCCTTTCGGCAAGTAACAGTCAGTCTGTAACTGCTCGAATGGTATGAGTATGCCATTATAGAACAGGGTGCTTAGAGAACCCATGCCCTCAGCTTCCCATGTCATCAGTCCTTCCATCCCTCCTGACGAGTTCTCAAAAAGGCACTATGGAACTGATACGAATCTCAGGGGAGTATTGTGTTAGCGTCAGCATTAGGTGTACAGTCCTACGAAAGCTGCATATGGTTGGTCTCACAGGGTACTCTCGCCTGTGGCAGGACGGACTCACGCACCATGGGTTATATGTGATCAGCAGTGGACAGTCCCAGTTGTTCCAGTAGTCGTCCTGGTAGCCAGCAGACAGACCACTGTACCTGGGCCGCTAAATAATAATGTACAAAGCTATGAGCCTCCCCAAAATCCCCATTCTCGACTGAGAGTTGCAGTTTATGTAGTGCACCTCAATTCCAGAGAAAGCCTCCAATGTAGCATGTAGGGCATGAAACGTACTTCAGGGTAGGTGCACTGGAAGATTGTGGAAGAAATATAGCAATTGTGGGAGCATCACCATTTTAGATAGTGATACTCTACCTTGGACAGTGAGTGAGAGCTGTTCCAGAATGCCATTTGGGGGCGGATGGAAGCAAAGGCCCTAGTCAGTTTGCCATCTATGAGATCTTGTGTGGTATGATAAATATGAATGAGGCTCTCAAAGAAGAAGATGCAACTCCACTATCAAGTGCTGCGGTGGGCAGTCTAGTTCACTCCCAAGCCCGAATCGGCTTTGAACTCCATCAGGATGACCCTGATCGCCAAAATAGCATTACAGATGTCACAGACGTAGATTAATACATCGTCTAGATAAAGGAAGACAATTTGTGTCTCTTCTCCTAATGGTATGCCTCGTGCCTGGCCATGTTGTTTGAGTGGCAGCGGCTCCATCGTGAAGGTGGAAAGGAGCATGGATAAAGGGCATTCCTGGTGGGTTGCTCTATTCACCAATATTGGGCCAGAAATACTTTGCCCAATCTTCAACCTGGCAGTGGGCTCTGTATAGATGAGTCGCTGAAGCCTACCAGTGATGCCCATGGATGAAAGTGTTGCAAACATAAACCCCCGGTCTATTGTATCAAGTGCATTCTCCAAGTCTGATACTATGCATGCGGTGGGCAGGGGTCCGCTCCATACTCTATGGAGTCTACAAATATTGAGACGGGTTGATCTACTGGGGTTGAAACCATTCTGGCCCTAGTGAACAAGATGGGGAAGGCATTTGAGGAGCTGTACCACCTCTAGTGGTTACCTGCCAGGCTTTGGGAGGGACACAAATAAGGATTTGCGGAGTGTTGGCGGAGGCCGACATCTCGGGACCTTTTACACAACCGTGATCGAGAATGTTGCAAGATCGACCAATATCGGGTGTCAAGGAGTTTCAGGGAATGTTTCCACAGTGCCTTCGGATTCATGACATGGCAGTACTCGCAGGTCTTGAAGTAGTGGTCCCACTTCAAGCACCAGACACAAACCAAGTGTTGACTTTTCACAAACATCTGCCTGTGACAGGCACCACAGGGTTGAAAATACATTGGTTTATTGGGTGACATTCCTCACACACCAGGAGAGAGGATTCTCCAAAAACTCTTCGACAAATCAAAAAAATCAGTCAAAAAGTGGCTGGGGGTAGCTCTTCCAGATCTGCACTGACTGGCGTGGAAAGAAAAGAATTGATGCCAAAGCGCTGGGGTGGTGCCTATATAGGCAACATACATGTTACTTCCAGCACAGACGACCCCGACGATGCGAAGCTGAAATACACCATCTAGTGGCACACAGAATACTTCTTAGTTTTCAATAGGCCCTAGTTTCATTTCCATTTAAACTAAATTTGACAACTGCAAACCTAGAAATGAATTAGAGTAAATTATAGTAGTACTTTAAAAAAAAAACTACACTTTATTAAGGAGACAATCCACACAAAAATAGTTAGGAGCCCTAAATGTGCCACTGTTAAAATAAATAATAGTAGAACCTTTGGTGCCGTATACAAAATTACATTAACTAGTTAATTCTTTTGACTATAGGAGTCTCATTGGGTTGATAAGTGAAAGGAGTCTCCCGGGGTTGATGAGTAGCAGGCTAGATGCAGCTAGCCTTCCCAACGCAGGAGTCTAAACTATTTTATATATCCCTCCTCCATGTGCGGGTGCATGATATTAGATTAAGAAGCTGAGCAGCATAGGCTAAAAACTGCAAGACATCAACCTCTGACAACTTCGCTTGCATATCACAATTACAGGGATATCACATCATTTCCTGTCACTTAATACGTCATTGCATTCAATGAGTCGTAGTTTTTATTTGCCAATCGAAGCCTAGCAGCTGACATCATTGATTTGTAAAACAAATGTACTGAGACGATGCCATTTCAAGGAAGCTACAAGAGAGCTCTAATTAGGAAGTATAAGTTGACATAGCCCATAAAACTCAGCATGTTTGGCACTGGTCTTTGGCACGCAATGTTGTAAACTTGGTCTTTCACTGCTATTAAAGAAGCACCGCTCCGTGGTGAGTGTTAAAGGATTTTATTCCATTTCAGAGCTACGCTATAAGACATTATTTGCCTTTGACACGAGATATATCTTAAGGTAGACTTTTTCCGACACAATATGCCTTTTGTGTTTTTTTTGTTTTACAGTAACAGAGTAATCTTGGTGGCTATTACCACTGACGTCAATTCACGAAAATGCCAGGGGTAGCGAACAGTGACATCACACGCTCTTTGACCTTCCATTTCACTCACGCACACACATGCTTACACATACCCACACATTCACAAATACTCACAATATCACATACATATCACTCTCACAGGGAAACATGGACACAACACACATTTAAAAGCAATTTTACGTACCTCAGCTACCAGGGAAGGTCATATTCCAGCTAATTGTACTTCATTTTTTATTTCACTAATAGTGAAAAATGTAATATTATTCACTATCAAGTGTTATGTAAAAATAAAATAGCCAGCAAGGAGTGGAGAATCAACCGAGCTGCCCCTGAGATACTGGCATTGATTTTGCAACCAATGAGGCCAGGGGTCATAATACCAGTGCCAGGGGTCGCAAAGGTGAAGCCAGGGGTCGCAGCTGCAACCCCTGGTAACCCCTAAATGACTTCCAGGTCTATTACTTACCACAGGTATTACTTATGCTGTGGCTCAGCGTTTCAATGACAAATGTGCTCCTGATAAATTGCGGTATAATACCAAAGCACATTTTCGTAATTAATTGAGAAAATAGGCTACAAAATGCAGCACTGAAGAGGCACTACTTCCTTAGAATTTTACTTAGAATTTCCTGACACAGGGAATTCCCCTCAAAATTGTTCATCATTATTACCAAAGAAGCGAGGGACATCGGAGTGAATGCTATATGTTTCTTCCAACCTGACTCACATGCTTTGTGACTATGTGATGACAGCTAATGCCGGGATGAACTTATCAAAATATGTTCAGTGATTGAAGATATATGTATACAGATACTGGGCCATTCCCGGTAATTGAATGTTGTTGAATTAAAAGAACCAATAAAATCTGTTAAAAAAAATATATATATTACCAAAGAGGCAAAGAAAACAGCATCTCAGACAAACACTAGTATTAGGGAGGGAGCGTCGAAAATGGAAGCCTCTGTATCCCTTGAAAAAGATTCTTGATTGAGGGCTGTGAGTCCAAAGAACGTATAACCTTAGGAGGACCACTAATTGTCTCCCAAAAGGATACCGACTTTTTAGAGGACTGTCCCGGTGTCCCGAAGCTTTTCTTAATTTTAAATAAATGTCCCGGTTTTTGGGACAAAAGTCAGATCATCTAGGTAAGGATAAGTTAAAGACGCCTACACATTATAAAATAATTAAAGTAATTTATCTGCTACTGTCAGGCAACACAATCCCCTGTCTGCTCCTACCAGAGAGAGGGAGTGGAGAGCAGAGGGAGGCCGGTGGGTGAGCGGGTTGGGGTGCAGGGTGGGAGGTCAAGCCATAGCTAATTTTATGTATGTAGTCTTGTAAATGTGTGTGTGTGTGTATATATGTGTGTGTTTGTATATATATATATATATATATATATATATATATATATATATATACACATTTAGGCACAAATTCACAAAGCTACGCAAAAAAATGGGACAGGCCAGATATAAAAAAGAGAGTAAAGTCTTTAGTCCTTGTTTTATGACTGACCTGTCCTGGTTTTTGCTCCTCAAAATCTGGTCACCCTGCATTACAGAGATAGTGCAGTAAACATGTGGGTCAAATTGTTGGTCCTCATTAAAACTGAGGAAAAAAAAAAAGTTTTGACTGTATACTCCAATTTGCTCTGAAAGAGCGTTTACAATTTTGAGGTGCAAATTCTGCCCTAAACTGAAGTCTGCATCCATGAATTGCAGCAGGAAAATTCTGAAACACACTGCAGTAACAAAGTGTACAAAATTATATTTTACACGCCGAGTAATGAGCAGAATAATGCTCAAAGTAATTATGTGCAAACCGTAATCGACTTAAATAGTACACCCATGATTTTTCACCTCCTGTGATTTTTGCAAAATTGTGAGTGTGCATTTTGCACCTGATTTTTCCAGTGCAATGTGTTTTGCTATCCTTGAAGGTGCTTGAGCTTTACTGTCACTAAAGATGTCTGCGCTTCCCTCTCACAGCTCACTCATTTGTTGCTCATTTGTTCAAAGCATGCATTGCGTCACTTTGTAACCCTTTGCGCTACATTATGCCTCCACCAGGCATAATGTATGCAAAGGGGGCATCCCCCTGTTAGGTGGACTGAAAAATGGTGCAAAGAAATCTAAGAGATTCCTTTGCATCGTTTGTTTTAGCACTTTTAACGGCTGCTCAAAGCAGGAGTTAAAAGGAGGCACACCATTGTTTTCAATGGGCCTCAATAGGCTTTGCAAGATTAGAGTCAACATTTTTGACACTAGTCCTGCAAAGCTCCGAAGAAGCGTAAAAAATTTTAATGCTAGTTTCCCTAACAACTGCCTTGGTGCGCCGTATCTTAGATATGGCGCACACATGGTGGAGTTATGGGGCTAAGGAGAGCAAACAAAGTGGCACTGCACTGAGTGCAGCACCACTTTCCTTAAATCAGGCCTTAAAAGAGGCCTCTAGCAATCTCTCAGCAGGAATCAATTTAGGAAGAGCACCACTGGAAGGGGAAGACTTCCTCCTTTCAAGCAGTAACTCTCAGGGCATCTTCTATGGGGGGCGACGCGATTCCCCAGGGTCATGTGGAAAAAACACGGCAGGCGTCATTTTGACTGTTTGCAATCTGCACCCCATTGGCACAACTCTCCCGGGCAAGCAGCACCACAAGAGAGGAATGCCTGCAAAGGAGAAACTCTCCCCTTTCTAGTGGTTTCTATCTTATGCAGTAATCTACCTGGAGGTGTTCGTTTTACCTCGGCCATCGGCAAAAAAAACGGTGGCAACCACTCCTTCCAAGCGTCTATCGAAAAGGTAAGATTGTGCCCCCCCACCCCCCTTTTTTCTGCCTGGGAGGCAGAGAAGGCCCTTAGGCCTGAAATGTAAGAAAACAAAATGGCAGCGACTTGCTGCCTTCCCTGGGGCTGAGGGAGGTAGGATTTGAGCCCTTTTACCTGTCCCAACACAGAACGGGAAAAAGTTGATGAATCAATTATAGGGCTCATTCGAGAAACAAATTCCCTTGCACTAAGCATGGGATTTCTGTTTGGGGATGACGGCCTGGGCCCTATTCACAGAGCAGGAATCCTTTAGGGGTGGGGCATTATAATCTGGAGATTCTCTTTCCAATGGTGTCACTCAAGTACTATGAGGTGCCTGGGGGTTGGAGGGTAGGTCTCCTACAGATTTCCTTCCTGGTAGATGACATCAGCGCATCTCCAAGGTGCCGAGGCAGAGGGTCGGAGGTGAAGGACTAGGGGATGCCACAGAAGCACCTCTGTGTCACTGCCCAGTGGAGGCATAAAAGGGGCAAGCTCTGGAGTCTTTCCCGCACCCTAGTCGGAGAACGTGACCTTCACGTTCTTCACAGTATTGCGGTAGTGCTGAGATCGTGAATGTCATCTACTCTGTAATAAAAAGATGAATGGGCCTGCATATCAGAGAGCGTTCAACGAAAGGCAAAAGATTGAGCGCTTATCTGTAAAACATCATTGGAAAAATGTAGCCCAATGAGTTAGGAAGTTCATTTTCAGCAGTGTCGCGAGTTGTTCTTAGTTTCTGAAGATTTATAAGCCCAACACAGGGTAAATAAGTAGTACACTGTAATAAGGACATACCAAGTTATTAAAGTCATGGCCACTCACAAAGACAAAAAATGCGTACTGTCACAGGAATCAATCGTCTGAAGATGCAGGGTCCAAAGCACTAAAATGTGACTTAAGTTTACTGTTCTTATGAGGAAACGTTGTTCTAAAACGCATACCATTCATCCACTCCACCTTTCCAATATAAAGATGCTGATGTCATGGAAACTTCAAAAGATGCTGCAGTTACTGGGAGATATGGTTTTATAGAGGACAAAGCTTGCCAGCAGTGCATAAGCTGCATCTTTTTTTAAATTTCATAGGCGTCTTGCACATTAGCTGACTATTATTCAGGATGAATAAGGCAAGTTGTTGCCAGTCATTCCAAGCTCATAAACCAAGATCATGGCCCTTTTTCACAGTTTATTGAGCCAAACCCAAATAAACCGGCATATAAAAGACTTACGTCCCTGCTCAGACTTTCAGAGACATTTCTGAGGGCTTCTGAAGTCTCTGCTTCTGCTTATTTACTCTTTCTTTTTCATTTGACCACTTAAAAGAAGCAATGTCTCACCAAGCCATCCAGTCTAGCTCCAAACATGGATTCAGTTCTTCTTCGGCTATTCTGCCAAAGAGCGGGAGCAGGTACAGTGTGAGCTCTGTCACCTCAGCTAGACGAGGGGGTAATTCTGGTCTTGGCCGGGCTTCTGGCTTTGGCAGCAGAAGTCTCTACAATGTAGGTTCTGGCCCCAGCAGGATTTCAGTTGGTGGCATCCATACTCTGAGAACTGGATATGGGAGCAGTGGACATGGCAGTGGATTCGGACTCGGTGGAGGACCGGGCAACATGTACAGCTTTGGAGGTGCAGCTGGAGGTGGTGCTGGTTTTGGGTTTGCAAGTGGATTTCCAACATGCCCCCCTGGGGGAATCACAAACGTCACTGTCAACCAGAGCTTACTGACTCCCCTAAACCTAGAGATGGATCCAAACATCCAACGGGTGCGAAAAGATGAAAAAGAGCAGATCAAAACCCTCAACAACAAGTTTGCCTCTTTTATTGACAAGGTGAGGTTTAAAAATCAGAATATTTTAAAGTTAAAATAATGTTTGTTTTTCAAAAACGTGTCTGAATAGGGTTGTACAAAAAAGTGTAGCTTGAGATATACTAATCTAGAGGCTCTCATTATGAACACATTTGTGTGATTGTGTGGGCAAGTTTCACTTATTACTGAATGCTCTCCCTTTCTCTTTTTAAGCTATGGTATTAACCATCATGACAATAGTTGACAATGATTATTTCATGTTTTAACATCGTTGAGTAATTAAAGAGTAAAAGGAAAGATAAAATATTTTTCTCTCATTGGGTTTCAGGTGAGATTCCTAGAGCAACAGAACAAGATGCTGGAGACCAAATGGAACCTTCTTCAAGATCAGAAAATGGCAAAGAGTAACATTGAGCCTCTATTCGAGGCCTTCATCTCAAATTTAAGAAGGAAACTGGAAAGTCTTGTTGGTGACAGAATCCATCTGGAATCAGAAAGGAAGAATATGGAAGACCTTGTAGAAGAATTCAAGAGAAAGTTAGTGTTTGCAGTGTTTTATGTTCTTTTTCTAATTGTGTATCTGAAACAAGCACAGGAATACAAGCTCCGTGTAATCTAAACCACAAGTAATAAGGCATTCTAATCTTATGTCCAAATAAGTGAGTGATGTAATAAAAGACTGATTCAATTTCTACTGTCCCTATCAAGAACTTACTAAATATTTACAGTTGCAGTGCTTACGGTCATTATTTAAGAGAAGCGTGCCAAGTGTGAAATGTAAAAATATTGATAACAAATGAGTTAATGGAAGCTAAATAAGAATTCTGTCTCTAAAAGATTTCAAAGTGGCACCATTTCACATATGGAAAAACCTAAGTATGTTAGAACATTTCAAGATATGGAAATTGCACATACTAATATTTTTTACTCACACAGATATGAAGATGAAATCAATAAGCGTACAGCTGCTGAGAACGAATTTGTGGTTCTCAAGAAGGTGAGTTCAGAACAAGTTGATAGCAATGTTACTATAATCATATTTAAGAAATGTGACTTGCGACCCAAATAAAACATGTAAAATATCGAAGTCTTATTTGTGCAAAACTAAGAACATTGCTATTCACAATATTGCCACTGTGATTCCACAGTCTACTGAGACTTCTTTAAAGCTAATATTCATGTTTAAAACAATTATATGTGTTAGCAAATTGAATAGCAGATTCTAAAAGGCCCACTTGGGCAAAGATTTTATGGAATGTGAGACCTAATATTTAGGCTGTACTCAATGCCCTCTCAAACATGGATCTGTACAAAAATTTCTAAAAATGTATGAAGGTCACAGAGCGAACAATACAGTTCACAACATGAAAAAGGGACCTGCCATTGAAGGGAATACTAACTAAAGTTATCTCTGATTTTTGTTCAGGATGTTGATGCTGCCTTTTTGAATAAGGCAGATCTCCAAGCCAAGGTTGACTGTCTGGTGGATGAGATTAACTTCCTTCGAACGTTATTTGATGCGGTAATGATAACTCACTTTAAGCAAGTTCTTTATGTATATTGTTTAACAGAGTGGGTTTCTGGTGAGATCAAAGCTTCTTAACTCAAACTTGAGTTCACAGTTTTGGTAAAAATTAAGATGACCAAAAGTTATCATTTTTTAACCTGAGATAAATCTGCCTTCACCTTAAATTAAGATGTTGCAATTTATTTATTTTTTCTTCCTCCTGTTTATTCTGCTTTAACACCAAAACAAGCTTTTTGTGTGCAAATGAAAGATAGTTAACCTTAAATGAAATGTCAAGAAAAGGCATTTGGAAAACGATTATGGTCTGAAAATGAACACCAGAATAACATGGGATTCTGCAACTTGCAGGAAATATGTCAGCTGCAATCACAAATCTCAGACACCTCAGTCATCGTATCCATGGACAACAACCGAAATCTGGACCTGGATGGAATCATTGCTGAAGTGAAAGCTCAATATGAAGACATTGCTAGCAAGAGTCGAGCTGAAGCTGAATCTTGGTATCAAACTAAGGTGGGTACCGTTTAAGTGCATGAGAAAAGATACATGTCTAAGGGTTTCAGAATACAATTGTAGCCCATACTGACTTAGTCTACTTTCATATAGCTCACTCTGAAAACAGTTTGCAAGCAACTTAATGAATCGAACTTAAATTGCAGTAATCCCAAAAGGAATCAATGCAGGGCTTTTGGTCCAAAAGACATGCTGCAATCCAAAACTTCAAGTAAACCCTTGCAGTCTATTAAATTGAGGACAATACTCCAAGTATGTGGCAGCAGCTCTGATGATCAATGAACAATACATTGGGACTCTTGCGCAACGCCATTTTGTGGTTGCAAACGATACATATAACAGACTGGGTGGCTCTGCAACCACAGAAATGCTTTTTAGAATTGCCTAAGCTATTATACGAGATAGAAAAGTCTCCCTCACTTATAAAAGGAACTTTGCAATCCTATGCGAATCACACAAAATAAGGAGACATGAAAGAGGTAATCCCCTCCTATTTGCAATTTAGAAATGTGTGCATGCATGGTTGATCCATTACAGACCATCCAGCTAGGATTGCAGCTGATTGACAAAACGGAAATTGTCCCTGAGCAATAGTTTCCCCTTTGGAATTTATGCCAGGCACCCTCCAGAGGACTACTAGACAGTGGTGCAGAGGACCACTTCATGTTCCTCCTGAAGTGTTTCCAAACAGGAAACATTTCTTTTTTTAAGCAGCACCTGTCCCTTTAAAGACACAGGTGATTGTACAAAAATAATAAACGTTTTCCATTTGGGAACGCAAATGCAAGGAAGGTGGTCTGTTGTTCCTCACAGACCACCATCCCCGCATTCTTAGCCAATCACAGGAGGTCGCATATGCAAACTTCCTAGTTAATATTCACTAGGCAAGCTGTTTTCCGCCCGGGGGAAATGGACGACTTACATTTTGACTTATTAGGACACAGGTCCCATCACAATTACATCCCAAATCACACAACAGGATGGCACATTAGCCCTCTTCTTGTTTTTCTTTTTTAGTGTAGTTGTATTTATTGGTTTGCCTTTTGTTGATGTTTTGTATTCCTTAGTATGAGGAGCTACGAGTGACAGCTGGGCGACATGGAGATGATCTGCGCATCACGAGGAATGAGATCACGGAGCACACCCGAATGATCCAAAGACTCAAGGGAGAAATTGAGAATGTAAAATCTCAGGTAAGATGGCACAGTGCAGGGTCATATTAAATAATTTGCATATTGAAAAAACAACTATAACTGCGCATTAAAGCGCACAATAAAGGCGATATCATGTTTAGGCTTGAAGACCGCAACATAAAATAAGAGCTATCTAGCACCAAACTATTTTAATGAGACAAAATCACCATCAAAGCAATATCCGCTGCTCCTATCACTATGTGTTGTAGGAAGAGCTTCTGGTTTAGGAACAGAAAGGCTTTTTGATAGGACAGTACCAAAAAAGGAGTACCCATGCTGCAAGAAATGTAATTAGCAAAGGGCTGTCTAACCATAGCTCACTTGGTACAATGTGTGCATTTCGGGAGGATATATCTTCAAAAGGTTTAAGAGAATTATTCCGTTCTAGGGCAGAGAGTGATGGGTATAATCGCATACCTTACAGTACACACGAGCCAGAAGATATAACTCATTTACTGGATGTGTGGTTCAAGTACAGGCTCTCAGGCGATAGGTGAAATGTTGTGGCAGGTGGGGGCATGGGTGTTAGAAGGGACACATTTTAGAGTAACGCCCTTGTATGCAAAGAAATCACTTTGAGAGGAAGTAGTTAAAACCAGTAATGACAGCGCTGAAAACTGTTAATGGCAAATTGACTGTCTATAAACACCATGTCAGGAAAAACCTCTACTGGACATGGGAGAACACGACTACAGGAAAGGGTAGACCAAGGAAGATCTGCAGTGTTAAGCTGGCGACGTACTTCAGAGGTTAGTGCGCCACCTACAGGCTACAGTTCACAATCCAGAAAAGGTCGTTCAGCCAGCCCGTCAAGCAGATGGTGAACCCTGAGCTTCGTTAATATTGTACCTATTGTTCAGGTGAACAAAGAGTGTTCGGTGCCTGATATTCCTTAGCCAAAACGTATCATCATCAGCAAAAAACAACAATAATAGTAGTTGTAATTCTTATTGTAGTTGTCAGGAAAGCACGCAACTTGTGCCCAGTTCCTAAATATCTTTTTCTTCTGTCACTTTTCACTGTATTGCGCCTATTTTAATCCTGACATTGGAAAGCCAAGGCCTCCCTCTTACAAGCCCCCGCCTCCAACCACCGTTCCCATCTCCTGAATGCCAATTACAGGGCAGGGCCAAGGTGGGGAGAGTGTCTATTTAGATGATAGGATGCTGCTTTCACTCAGCCTGGGGACTGTCACATAACCATCATGTTAGAATTAGATGGAGGGACTCGCAGGCCAAACTTTATACGCCCCTCAAGCAGAAGGATGGAGATGACGGGCATGAACTAAGTGAACATGAGACCTCTGTACACCATAGCTGAATAACTTTACAAACACACACGGAAAAGCAATAATTTATCTTTGAAAAGTAGCAATTGAACAACATATTTACATATCTGGGAGTTCAGGCGGCTTAAAGGGAGATACAGAGACAATAGTTATCCACAGTTGGTGATAAAAGTGGCAAAAACCCTGCTTTTGTATACTGCTTTGTTTTTCATAAACCTGCTAAACGTTTTTTTAAACAATAAAATGATCAGGATTACCAAAATAGATTGAAAAAACAGTTCCCAATCAGGGAGCAAAAGGGCAGCCGATCCAACGATTTGCTAATTGTGTACCCACAGTGCAGGGTTAATTAAGAAGTGTCAATTATATTGGTATGATTGAGGATACAATTTATGAATTGAGATGAACATGCTTTGCTGAGCTGCAGGTTCCCTTAAGTACACCGACATGACAGTAAATTTGCATTTCCACATACCCTACTTCTGAAATACAGAATTTGCAAGAAAGTGAACAGGTACGGTATTTTCTGGGCCAAGATCGATACAACTTAATATTAGGTACACCCTTATGACATAAAAAGACAAAAAATCTTTGGACCCGGTTTACGATGGGACGCTCTCTGAGCGCTTGATGATGGTAGTACATTGCAAACCCAAGCTGCACCTCAACGCTTCAATAATCTCTCTGGATGACTAATTAATAGTTGCCTTTGATCGTGACTGACGAATTGCAAAGACATACAGGAATCACATTTGTTTTCTAAACAGCGTGTCAAACTGGAAGCTGCTATCAGCGAAGCTGAAGGTCGCGGTGAGCTCGCTCTAAAGGATGCCAAAAACAAACTTGCGGAGTTGGAAGCCGCCCTGCAGAAGACCAAGCAGGAGATGAACCGGCAGCTGCACGAGTACCAGGAGCTGATGAATGTGAAGCTGGCCCTGGACATTGAGATCGCCACCTACAGGAAGCTCCTGGAAGGAGAGGAAGGCAGGTGAGTGCTCAGCGGTTTTGTTACATATGGGCAAGAGTTACAGTGTTATTCTTTAAGATATTCATTCTTGTGGTGTGTTTTGTGAAAAATGAGAAATAGGCAATGGAGTGATTTTTCTCCAGCAGTTTAGTGTAAGGTGTCTTCAAAGGAGAAGATATCTCAGTCGCAAGCGAGAATAAACCAATTTTCAAAGAATATTGACTAGTTGACATTTTATAGAGTATGCCATAGAGTGTGGGCGAGAATAATAAGGCTATGTGTTTGAAAGGCACACGTGTTTAAAAGCCATGAGCTTAAAAGGAGGCAATGTGTAAAGGCCTCTAATGGATTTGATGCATTTGCTAAAGAGAAACTGAAAATGAATTAACTTATCGGAGTAAAGCAACATTTTAACACTAGATTTTCACAACAAGTTCTTCTAAGGTTTTAAGTTAAATGCCACTGCTGACTAATTCATGTATATCTTAATGACAAAAGGACAACAGAGTGAATCCATTTTCCTCTTTAAAAGCATGTAGATGTGAATTGACAGTCCCTTCTCTACGACTAGGTTTATTACAAGTACGAACTGTATAAATATTCATACTCTCCCTGCTTTTTTCCTTAGGTTATCTGGAGAGGGAGCAGGTTCGGTGAGCATCTGTAAGTAGTTTTCTGTCCACTTGAGTATTTCAGTAGAACATCCCATTTTTTTCAAGATGCGTTCTGAACTTGCCTATTGTGTTTTTGCAGCTGTGGTGAGCTCTAGCACTGGAGGCGTATTCACTTCCGGAGGAGGATATGGCAGCACAGGAGGGTATAGCAGTGGAAGCGGGCTACAACACGGTGGAGGCTTTAGTGGAAGTAGCGGTGGTATTGTTGGCGGAAGCAGATTTAGCTCAACCGGCGGATACTCCTCTAGTGGGGTTGGAAGCCGTGGAGGGTCTGTCGGCGGACACACCTCTGGAAGCAGATTCAGCTCTGGGGATGGATATGGTGCTGGAAGTGGGGGAAGCTCTGTCTCTAGTGTTAGCACCACAACAAAAACAACTTCATCAGCTACAAGAAAGATTTAGAGCAAATCACATTCTGGCCTGATCATACAATCCTTGCATACTGACAATAATCAAAAGAGGTCCAATCTTCAGCCCTCAACTCATTAAATTATATGCAATCATTCCTTCCTTCTTCTAGTAAGATATAATAGATTATCCTAAACCACCACACCTTTGATTACTCAGTCTAATACCCTCTATTTATTTCAAAGTAGAGGGGCATCTAATCAATGATAGGGTCAGTGATTCCGAACATGCCACTCATGCAAACTTTTTTTGTAAGCAAATAAAGACCCGTGTTTACGGTGCATTAAAAATGACATAGGAATATAAATCTTATGTTTTGCTCCATATGCACAACCAATCAATAGTACGAGCTAAAACAACAATGTGCTTAGTTGATTCAGCCAGGATTCCTGTGCTAATAGCGGTTTCACGCTTTTCCCAGCATTTACAGCTTTTTCAATTGTTCCAGTTAGAACAGTTTGTGAGAGCCACCAGTCGTTACTTTCAAATTTCATTTTGATGGTTGTGTCAGTATGCAACTCTCTCTATTTTTCATTTTGTTTCTGAGATCCTTAAAAGGTTTATAGTACAGAGTACAAATGTATTTCTATCCCATGTTGATGTTTCCTGCCATCCCCAATTCCCCCCTACAGCATGCTGGAGGTATTTTACTGCTAGGGTAAAATATTATCTAATAATAGCTTTTAATCAAAGCAGTTCTAGTGCATGTCTGCCGAAGTTGAAGTGCCCCTCTAAAGAAAATGTATTTATATACTGACAAATGGGAAATATAATGTGCTGTATTCCGAATCATATTGTGAGTTAAGGAAGGTGTATAATAACTACATGCCTGACAAAAAAAGATGATTGTTTTACAAAATGCCATCAGAAAAGCATACCAGACTGTATTAGAAAAATGCTTTCGCAATTGCTTTTCGCAATGTTTCTGCCAAAAACCTGTCAAGCGCTTCCACTTTAGAACCTAGGATTGTGTAACAGTTTTCCATCTTCTTGTACAGTTTCTCACCTACCTGTTCTTCCGTGCTGTCGCTCTGCAGCTTTGACTAGCAAATTCATGAATAAAATCTTTCTAAAACATTTTCGATGCTATTTATGTATTTTGTAAACACTTCCTGCAACACAACATCCACTTTGCTACGCTGAGAACAAAATTATAAAAACAATGTGGGCACAACATTTGAACGACTCACAAGTCGTTTAAGCTATGTTAGCACGCATGGCACAGAAACAGTACTGATCCGGAAAAAGGTGGTGCCTTTGAAGAGACTTCCGAAGGAGCAAAATATATAGGCGCTCACCTAGAGTGTGGTGTACAGGGTACTCCATCACAAGCATGTCAGCCAAACTCCCAGGCCACCTGTTTTATTTAGATTGGGATGCACCCTTATGTTTTCACCAGCAGAGCCTCTGCCTCAAAACTGATAGCACCACGATCTTCGGGCCATGTGCCTAAGTACTTAACAACGTATGCTTTTCCTGCGCCAGGCTACGAGGCAAATCCCAGTGATCCCGAATAGGCAAGCAAAACGCTTACCCCCTCCCCCATCCAAAAAAGAAAAGCTCTGAGAGAAAAGTCTGAACGTGTTAGTAAAATAACTATGCTAAGCAGCTGCATTAAACCCGGAAGTCATTGCAGGGCCTTCAGAGGAGCCGCCTTTGCGTCAGCTCCTCTGAAAGCACATCTCTATCTGCCTGGCAGAGACTTTTACATATGGTGGTAGGTCTTCTGCAAGGGCAGCGGAGTAAACCCCTCCAATGCCCTGGCAGAGCGAGGGGCCGGTTCCACAAACTGTAAATTGGCCACTGACTGTAGAACGGTGGAATCCTGGGTAGTGGAGTACGCTAAGCAGGGATGTCACTTGAGAACTACATAAACAGCACTGAGTAGTAAACCGTACAAGGCAATACCCACAACATGACAAAGCATAATGCAAAGATAACCCATCAGAAAAAAAGGCTAATATTTTCCTTGCTAAACGCATTGACAAAGTCATATATTGTACACTTTGAAAAATAATCAGTTAAAACTTTTAAGTATTTTGTGTCATCAAAGAGCACCTTTAAAGGGCCACAAAATCTAACGTCTTACCTAGATCTCACAAATTTGTATATGTATATCAATCATTCATCCTCTGCCGGCAACTATATCCTTCCAGATAGGTTGCTTGCTTCGTTATAGCTGACATTTTCTAGGCCAGGCATTAATCACATGCCGGATAATCTCCTTCAGAACATCGCCCAACCTGCTTAGCACTGAACCGTTCAACTTGCAAAAGCGCTTCATTACGTCTACTCTTAATAGCATCTGCAACTGAAATGGTTGACTGACATCAACACGCCAGCCAAAACATCGTTTTCAGTGTTGAATAATGGCCTTCAGAGGTTTTCAGTGCACGCAACGCAAAAGCCACTGTATTTCCTTGTTTGAGCCTTCAGTAAAAAGGCGAAGAAGTTCATTAGTTAATAGAGGCCATGAATCACACTGCAAGTGACCAGCGGTGTAGAGCAAAATCATAGGTGAGGTACTCCTGGAGGTTTCCTATCTCACATACATTCATTGCCAATGTGTTGAATGGGGAGCCCCTCAAGTTTGATGCCATTTCTGTGCTGCACCCCTGCAAGCGACACTGGTTGCTAAATAATGAGTTTCAGTAGTAATTTTCAAGTTGGGTGTTGGAGATGGCCCTTCTTAGGGAATTTCCCTGAAACGTTATGCTTTTCCTCCATTTTTTTTGCGAACTCTCGCTGCATGACCTTAGGACTCTGGGCACTTTCCCCCACTATGTTGCAGTGGAAAAGTGTGTGTGTCCTTTCGACACATTCCTGGAAGGGGTGTTTATGTGATTGGATCAGGTGCTGTACACAGGAGTTCCCTGTAAAAAGGTACACCACATACCCAGGGCAGAACCAACACTGGCTACTAGTGGGAAGTTGCACTGAGTGTGGCACCTACTAGAATAGCCTGTCAAGCATGTATCTGGCCTGAAAATTCAGGCCTGTGGAGGCGCAGTTGCGCCGGTGCTCAGTTTGGCACTTCTTACTCCATAGCCAATCCTGAGTGAGTCCTCCGCTACCCCCAGAGCACCCTCTAAAGGGCGGAACAGGTGGTAGACGAAAGGCTGGGCAGGAGTACATGGGTGTCCCATGCCTTGGTAATGAAGAACCCCCACATGGATATTCCCTACGTAGGGGATCAGATCTTCCCATAGGTTTTGCTGATTCTCTACCCACTGGCCTTAGGACTCTGGGCCCTTCCCCACTGTGAGTACAGTGTAAAAGTGTGCATGCCTCTCATACCTATGTTAGGAAGTGGCGCTGCCCAGTGTGGGCATGCCTGCCCACTGGTGTGCCAAACATGAGACTTGCCTGCCATAGCAGGCTTGTGTGTGCCCACTGGCACCCAAAGTGTGCTTAAACACATATCCAGTCTGACATGTATCTGGCCTAAAAATGGAGGACTGTGGAGGCGCAGTTGCGCCGGTGCTCAGTTTGGCACTTCTAACTCCATAGCCAATCCTGAGTGAGTCCTCCGCTACCCCCAGAGCACCCTCTAAAGGGCGGAACAGGTGGTAGACGAAAGGCTGGGCAGGAGTACATAGGTGTCCCATGCCTTGGTAATGAAGAACCCCCACATGGATATTCCCTACGTAGGGGATCAGATCTTCCCATAGGTTTTGCTAATTCTCTACCCATTGGCCTTAGGGCCCTGGGCCCTTTCCCACTGTGAGTACAGTGTAAAAGTGTGCATGCCTCTCATACCTATGTTAGGAAGTGGCACTGCCCAGTGTGGGCATGCCTGCCCACTGGTGTGCCAAACATGTGACTTGCCTGCCATAGCAGGCGTGTGTGTGCCCACTGGCACCCATAGTGTGCTTAAACACGTATCCAGTCTGACATATCAGGCTCGTATGTTTGCACTGGCACCTATGGTGTTTTAAATATGCATCCAGGCTGGCATAGAAGGCTTGTGTGCGTACTTGAGCTCATGGTGTGCTTAAACATGTATCCAGCCTGCCATAGCAGGCTTGTGTGAGCACTCTTGCGCCCCTGGTGTTCTTAAACATGTATCTAGGCTGTCATAGCAGGCCTGGGTGTGTGCAACAGCACCTATGGTGTTTTTAAACATGTATCCTGCCTGTCATAGCAGGCCTGGTTGTACACATCTGCACCTATGGTGCTGTTAAACATGTGCCATTACAGGCTTGTATGTGCGCAAGGGCACACATGCTCAAGAGAGTGAACAATACCAATGTATGTTTTCACCATATACGAGAGCTGCTCTGTTAATAGGTTAACATTGGGGAGTACAATTACTCCTAGCTGAAATAGTGGGTTGCCGTGGAGTAGCCTCATCACGTTTCCTATTACTAAATTTGTCCTGACAAATTCTTCCCATTGTAAAGGTGATTTTGTCAATAATAACTTGCAAATGCCACTTGTAGAAAGTGGGCATTTCTGTGCTCTGAAAACACCTTGTGTGTCTTTTTTCAATTTGACTTCAATCCACCTTGGAGGTGAGGGAACACATCTGTGCATTCCCAAGCGACAGCTATAAACCTTGGGCACTCAACAGAAATGACAGAACTCTGCCATTTAAGGGCCTGGCTGGATATACTGGTGAAAGAGGTTTTGACACTTGGCTTCTCAGGGCCAGATCATGGCCCTCCTAAAGATTAAGAGCTGCATTCCACAGCCCCATGGCAGACAGGACTGACGTTTAGGGAAGACATCTGTGGTTTTAAAGGAGCACCCTCTGAACCTCCCCTAACTTCAAAGACACACCACACTATAACTACTGGTGCCACACTAAAGCAATTCAGAGATATGCTTGTGGAGACACAGGACCAGAGTTACCGGTCGGCATCATGCAGACTGCCAGGGGATTCTGTTGTGCACCAGGAGTAATTACTATCCTGGGAAGGGAACACACTCTCGTTCTAAATCACGGCTGGCCTGGAAGGATTGCCTGCTGCTGTGTGGCACACCAGAGTGTGCTTTCCAAGGGCTTGTTGGCTTGCCCCCTTTTCTTTGGTGGGGGTCTCGGGAGCATGAAAGACCTCCCATGAGGGACCTACACCTTCTACCTGTGACATCTGGAGAGCGGTGCCCTCTTAAGTGCCTACATCATCTGCTTTTGCCCATCTGATAGGAGTGGAAAGAGCGTGGAACAAAGTATTGTGCCTGGAGACCAGATTGCCTGGTTGGGAGCCTGCAATGTACTGCCCGCATTCAAGGAATGTGGCCTTTCCATTGCAGGGCCATGTCACACATAAGCTTCTTGTTGGTGGTGAGCGGATTCACAGGTTGAGAGACCATGCGTAGCCCGCTTCATCAATTGTGCAGTGTTTCTCTTGAGCGACACGCCAAGTGCACGCTCATTGCATGGAGTGTCCAATTCTCAGGTTGCGACCCTCAGTGGTGGAGGCGTACCCAGAGCAGTGCTGCATTCTACCTCGTGAGGCACCGCTGAACTTGCACCTCTGTGTGTGTGACCGGACTGGTCAGGTGTGACTCAAGTCATCGCACACCAGACGTTGTGCCTTATTCCAGGGAGGTACGGAATTGGTAACTCTTTGTGTTCAATCAAATTGGTCTGGTGTGACTCAAGTCATCGCACACCAGACATTATGCCTCATTCCAGGGAAGTATGGAACTGGTATCTCTTCATGTGAAATCGGTTTGGTCTGATGCGACCTAAGTCATCACATATCAGACGTTGTGCCTCAATCCAGAGAGGTGCAGAATAGGTAAATATTAGTGTACTGGAGTACCTGGCTTGGTTTGCCGCTTTTGTGCACAGCGTGTGTCCTATGGTGACCTTCCGGGTGCCCTGCACCTAGGGCCCATGCGGGAAGGCGCAGTGCGGAGATCTTTGAGGAAAATTCCCAAGTGCTGGCCAAACCTTCATTTGTTGAATGTTGCCTGATCAGCCTGTTATCTATTCTCTTCACCCCACCTTTTCCCTAGGACCCTGAATGAGTGTGACTCCAGACGCGATCAACCTAATATTTGGGAAAGATTGCTTTCATCTCAACCTGTGGGGTAGTAGGCATTCGGCTGAAGGGGGAGGAATGTTTGGACCCAGGGGGCCTGTGAGTGCAGTGACAACTGACTTGCCAGATATTAGTGCACTACTTTAGGGTGCTGTGAGCGAATGTGTGCAAGTGCATGCTATTCGAGTCTGCCCAGTATCTGTGGCACCATATAGAGGGTGTGGAGTGTGTTTGTGGGAGTGACTGCGTGTAATTGATTACACCGCACAGCGGTGTTGTCGTACACATTGTTTCCTTGCCAAAAGACTATCATGGTAGAAATTGTTTTTTACCCATGTGGCCTAGGCAGTTGAGCTATTTAAAAGTGTTGGAACTACCTTTGTGTGCATATTGCTGCTAATGTCATGAGGCAGGGTGCACCCTATAACTGTGTGATACTGAATTGAGATAGTTGCTGGGGTGGGTCTTGTGTTGACAATGGTTTGAACCACATGAGGGTGCTGGGTGGGAACGTAAGATTAGTCCCAAGTGTACATATTGCTAATGTTGTTTTTGACACGGTTGGGCCTAGTAATGCTAGTGATATTTTTTTATGTGATTCATGCCCAGGTTTACAAGATGTTCATGTTGTGCTAATTAACGTATATGTTGATCATAAATCTTCTTTACATACCGATCGTGTGAAGCCTCTTTTGTGAAGCTTGGTGTATTTATTGTGTAAGTGTGCTGTGTCAATGCTGTACACGTTGCCCCTGTGATAAGTCTGACTGCTCAGTGCCAAGCAATCCCAAGGGTGAGTGCAGGTTATACAGTGAGTATAATCACCCACCCCTGATGGGAGTGGTAGGTTTCTGCTTGGCTGGGGCCTCACCTCAGCCAACCAGGGCATACCGCCTCCAACATTAGGCTACTGCAAATGTTTATCTATGGGACCTACTAGCAAACTTCCCAAAAAATAGTAGTGGCCTAGAATGATGGTATTAAACTTGCAGTGCAAAAATTCGAAATAAAGTGTCCGCTGGATTTTAATGCTGGATGCTTACTCAAATTTAACTGCCTATGTCTAATGGATAAATGCTTTAACAACTTGGGGCCAGATGTATGAAGCATTTTTGAGGTCGCAAACGGCCTGATTCGCAGAACTGGGCCATTTGCGACCTTACAAAAGCTTTTTGGTATGTAAGAAATGTGTTTCAACAGAATTGCAATTTGGGTTTGTGAATCGGTATTTGGAAGGTGTGTGTTTAGAGCACCCATTCCAAATACCAATTCGTAGTGGTATATATTCATGTTTTGTGACCGGATTTCGGTTGCAAAACATTAGTATTTTACCACCTTTTCAAAGGAGTTGGCAACCATTCATAAAGGGGAAAGGGTCCCAATGGGGTCTCCTCCCCTTTGAGAATGTTATTTTTTTTAAAGCAGGCAGTGGACCGTGGAATTTATTTTAAACATGTGTTTTTTTATTCTGAACTGCATCCTGTTTTTAGTTAAAGAAAAAGGGAATCATTAAAAAAAAAGATTGAAAAAAACAATCAACAATCTGTTGGTCTGTTGACCCCAGCAGGCCACCATCCCTGTGACAGCTAGTATTACTAATGGATCACAAACTGCGATTTACCTCAATGTTAATGAGGAAGGTCAATTTAGGGCCCACCAGAAATCACTAATTTTAATTTAAAACATTCATACACTGGGAATTGCAATTCCCAATATTAATACATCTGGCCTATGTTTCCCTATACCTGAAAAAGAAATTCACACCCCACCCAAAGACCCTAAGGCCATCTAAACAGGGCTGATCACCCAAGACCCATTTTGCTATATAACTCTCGGTGGCCACAATTTCCTGTCAGGAGGGCCCAAACGTTGTAATGGCTGGCCTTCAGCTCCCAGACACTACTGTTCTGATTTTAAAAATAGCTCCCTCCTAAATGTCCACAATTACTCTAGTTAATTTTGGTTTGCTCTTACTTTAACCATGACAGGCAGCGGTGGTGCAGCAACTACATGTATTTAACTTACAGAGAGTTTTATAAGTGAGTTGTACTGCTTTTTTATGTAGCAACAGAAGGATACTCACGGCACGAATTGGCTACATCAGTGATTTCCAAACATTTTAGACCCAAGACCCATATTTAAAATGGCAAACGTTCGTGACCTCCTAGCTTTAATGGACATGAAGCAGATGAGTTTTTTAATTTAACTAAAGCATCACGTGGTAACTCACTGTCATTTACAGACACCAGATTTTCCACTGAAATGGCCACTAAATTTCCACAGACATACAGTTTTACTGAAACAAATATGCTGCACGAAAGTGATGATGTGTGGAATTCGGGGTTCAGTCATTATTTATTATTTGTGCATCACCAAGTAAGGTTCCTTGAGCCTATTAAAATCTTTGTTTCCATGACACTTCAGAATTTCAAAAAAGGTGCTTCAATTTTGCTTTTCTGACCTGCTAAATTAATGCAGTTTATTTAGAAGTATTTACATTTTGTTCTGTATTATAAAAATGACATCCTACAGCCTTCCTTTCACACCCCCTCTACCCCAGCAAGATTGTCACAAGATTCACTTTAGTTTTATTTAATTGAACGAAATGTTAGAGGAGTTTGTAAACACCTACTTCTATGTAAAAAAACATAACAAGACATAGCCTGACATTTGACCTCTGTTTTTGAATAGTAGCAAACGTTACAAGATAAATACAGAATTTAAAGGCATTTTTATTTATCACTTGGACTTTCCTGACCAACTAAAAGTCTGCTCGACCCACAGTCAGGTTAATGCTGGACTAGATGCAATAGAAGAGGACAAATAAGTCATGCATCAACATGCTGCACTAGACACTAAATGGTGCAAGTTTACCATTTGAAGCTACGGCATCCTCTTTTTTACAATTTCCTTTGTACTATACAAAATTTATAGGCACACGTTTATCTACGATGCCAGGTGACAAATAAAGCAAGGGAATATTTTCAGGAGTCCCACGGAAGCTAGGGTTTATTGGGCACAGAGTGTAACAATCAGAGCCTTTAACTACTGGTGTTCTGGGACTCGGTCTTACTAAAAACCCAAAACTGAACACCAAGTATTTTCGTCTAGAACTTGATCTTCAGGACAACCAAGAATAGCAGTCTAGGGCTTACCCGGGGAGCTAGTTTGAAGTTATAGACTCAAATCTGAATAGGTAACAATCAAATAAATCAAGTTTCAGACAGTAATTTATTCTCCAATGGAAAAGTACTTTAATGCTCACATCTGCTGTCTGAGGTTCTTCTTCTAATCCTCTATCTTAGGCACCACAAATAGATAGACACTACAAAATGGAACCCAGTCTGGCCACAGCCATTTCACATGCTCTCTACATGCATCCCCTGCACATTAAGTGATGCACATACTCAAAGCATCCATGCCCCACATTTATGGGCTGAAGACTCACTTGCAGAGGGCTGACAGAGCACTTCTAAACGTACAGGAGAGAGCATAAGGCTTCTTTAGTTTGCTAACTTTCTTAGGAAACAATAGGAAAAAAGGTCTGTCCTGCTACTACAGTAATTTCACAGCCACCAACCGTAGTCCTCCACAGTCCGATGAAATGCCAGGAGTCACACTTATCAATGGCAGAGTGCCCTTAGTGTGCCTCTGTGACCATGGAACCTCACTCTGGGCTTCACCCCATATTACAGAAAGGCCTAAGTAAAAATGCATGAGCATTGTGTCTGCTGAGGTGGGGGTCAAAATAATTATAGCCTGCTATGAGAAATTTAAGGCAGGGCAGCTCCAGACCCGTGCAGGTGGCCAGTCTCCATCCTAACATACAACATTTCAATTTTTAAAAGCATTGAAGCAAACTAATAATTGGTGACCTTCAAAGGATCATAATTTCATAAAGCAAGTACAGAACAATTTTTTGAGTGAAAGTGCGCAAACATATAATTCTCTTCCTTTGATAACTTACTAACATCTTTCTGATAAAGTAATCGCTTCATAGTAAGCATCACCTTCTTTGAATCTGATAAAAACATTACTTACCTTAAGTAATGCTCTTTGTGGACGATGCTCTATCTACCTGTAGACTCCTCGCCTTCTGAATATCCCTGGTGCCAGTCTGGATCTGGAAACTGTTCAATAGCTCTCTCATGCCGGTAGAGGGTGCTGCCTCTATTTCGGTGCCACACTAGGTATTGTTGTGACGTAACTGGAGCCATAAAGTACCCTAATTAGCCTGCTGATTTTTTACACGCTTCCAAGTAAAAAAACGAGACTAACATGAGGAAGACAGGTGCAGTGTTTTTGAATAGGTTAGGACCTCATCAAAAGGACATGTCATATTCAGCCATGCAACGGGGAAGAGGGTGGATCAGTGAGGATTTGTGAGTAAATAGATTATCCACCAGAAAGAGCATTACCAAAGTTAAGTAACTTTTTGTTCTGATTGATACATCCTCACATTCTGAATAGATTCCCCAAGCAGTCCCCTATCAGGGGGTGGGAGCATGTCTGGTTATGCTAAAAAAAGTCCTGGAGGACTGAGAATGTGCAGTGACCTTCCCTCCTCTCTTCTGAGTCCAAAAAGTAATGCTTTGAAAAAGTATAACGGGAAGCTCTGGTTGCTGATTTATAGATATCTTCTACCACACTCCTCTCACCAAAGCAGTAGTAGACTTGGCTCTCGTGGAATGCACTTGAACACCTTCTTATGGGCCTTTGTGTGCTACAGAACAGCACAGCTTGATGCACAGGATTATACATGTTGATAACATACTCTTATGCACTGCCTTGCCTCCATCTTCTCCACATAGTTCATGAAGAGCTGGTCATTAAGTTTGAACTCACATGGTCCACAAAAAAGCTTGTTACTGTCTTAGCATTCAGACAATGAAGTCTTTCATCTTCCTTGGTTGTGTATAGAGGAGGGAAGAACGTTGCCAGGGTGATGAATTGGCCTAGGTAGAAGGAGACAACCACATTTGACCGGAGGCCAGCCCTGGTTCTTAAAACCAATTTGTCAGTTAAAGAGGCGGTGAAAGGAGGTTGAAAACATCTAGCTGATGTTAGAGATCAGAAAAACAGTCCTAAGCATGAGCGAGTGTGAAAGACAACTGTGCAACAATTCAAACGGTGAACATGTATATGGAACACAAAAACCAGGGTAAGGCAGTATTGGGGAATTATAAAGGGAGACTGAGAAAACGTGCTTGCAAGCCATTTTGGGATGAGGTGATTTCAACAAGGACAGCTGATCAGGCAAACAGAGGAAAACTGAAAAGCTTGCTAAATAATCCTTTACAGTGTCCATTGCACACCACTTGCTGTGGCGGCGAACGGGCAAAATGTAATATGTATGACAGGTGGGCATGAAGAGGGTCTATCTAGTTGTTTGCACTCCATTTGACAGACTTATTCAACGTGCTTGAGTACACCGTCTTGGTGGAGTGTCTATGGGCGAGTAATATGACATCACCACTTCAGGAGCAAGGTAAAAGAACTCAGATTGCCCTGTTCAATCTCCAGACATGAACGTGGAGACTTTGGATGCTGAAGTTTAGAAACTGCCCCTGTGATAGAGAGAAGGGCAATCCTGTGAAGAAGTACGAGTGGAGGGCACAGGAAAAGGTGAACAGGGTCTGCACCACACCTTTTATGGCCAGTCTGGGGCAGTAAGAATTACTTGGATGTGGTTAAGGTGAATCTTCCATTGAACAAAAGGAATCAAGTGTATGGTAGTAAATGCTCAATGAAGCACAAAGTTCCCCTTTAATCAAAACACACCACCCCCAGTGCTCCCTTCATAGGAAACTGGAAGGGCCAGAATTTCAGGCAGTGAGCGCTTGCATAAGTGGCAAAGAGGTCAATTTGAGGTCTTCCCCAGTTCTGAAATATGTTCGATGAAGATGGCACTTGTAGTCCACAAGATAACAGCAACTTGTCTGTCAGGGACTCTGGTGAACTTGACCATGGCATGGATTTACATCACCTTGCTGTTTGTCTCGCCCCTGGCCATAAACATCTTAGCATACCTTTCTTTAATTGCCTTGGGATGCATCCGATGGCACCACTTGCAGGTCTTCACATTGTGGTCATATTCTGTACACCAGAGGAAGTTCTCATGGAGTTCTGTGATGGACATCTGGCCATTACACCCTCTACATGGCTTAAACCCAGATAATTTGGATGGAGACACCTAAAGGGGAAAAGAGGTACTACTGCAATTGAACATTGGAAATATTTAACAACATCAACAACTCCAAAGAAGAACTGAGAGGGCTGTGGGCCACATCAATGGCACAAAATAAAGGAAATTGGTGTCAGCATATAGGCAACTTTATAGATCCAATGGTGTTATAGGGTCCCTGCATGTGACACCTTAAACAGAACCAGCACCACCTACTGGGATGGTAATGGTAATACAGTATAAAAAACGTGATGGATGGAATGCTTGGATTAATTTCAGCTACTGGTAATAACTCTGGGAAGCATCCCAGTCCATCGTTGCAGACTATGCCACCTCAGTTTGGACACAGCCATGTGCAAATCAGTTATCAGAAATCAGGACAACACACTATAGTATACTTAAAGAAGAGTTAATTCCCTGTGGTAAGTATCTTTTTGGCAGACACTTCGTCTACCTGCGGATTCATCACTTGTAGAACAGCCTCAGCCACCAGAGTGGATCCAGAAACTTAAATGCTTCGAGCTTGCTGGTAGATGGTGCTGGACTCAGTCAGCACCAGAAGGTACATCAGATGACTCTGAGGCCAAATACTTTGTGCCCTGGCACATCAATGTCAGTTACCCTCCATTTGTTTCCAAGCATTCAAGTCAAGAGGGCAGAATTACATTGGTGAAAACGTTTGCAGTACCAATGAGTGCAAACTGGGATCTCAATATTGTTTACTATAAATCATCCTTCAAATAGGGAGGTGGGTGGGTGAGTGAGGAATTTGCAGGTAGACAGATTATGGATACTTCTAACTGCAGATTCCTCACATTTAGAACAGATTCCACAGCAACACCCAATCTGGGAGGAGGGTTGATGGATGATTATACTAGGAAGACATATAGAAGGGATCTAGCGAATTGACCATCTCTTCTCACTTCTGGGTCCAGACAATAGTGTTTTACAAATGTGTTTATGGAGGCCCAAGTGGCTGGTCTCACAATGGAACTGGAATGCCCCGCCCGAGTGCAGAAGTGGTAGATTTGGCTGTGAGGCAGCTCTTTCTTGGCCAAGGTATAGCAAGTTTTAATGCAAAGGATGATCCACCTTGATAGATTTGTTTTTTGAATCGCCTTTCTCTCTTTGGTATCACAGTAGCCAATTGTAGGAAGCTGGTTCTCTATATGGGGCACTAAAAAGAAGTACACCATGCAGAGAATCCAGTGGATCCCCAACTGGTTTGCAGAGGCAAACGTAGATAGTATTAGCACTCTATTTTGAGGTAATGTGGGCAAGCAGTCAGGCTTATCAGAGGGTAGTGCTAAGCATTTGTTGTACTCACAGAGGCAATAAATGAGACACACTCAAAGAATAAATCTGAGAATAAATCTGAGACCAATTTAGAAAAATAACTCTTTTTTATGTATAGTTTGAAACTGAGAACTTAGTTACAAGGTAAGCACGTTTTTAAGCATAAATATTTTTCACTTGGAAAAGTGGACACTTTTTGAGTTCTTCAATGTTAACCTATGGGAGGAAAACAAGTTGAGCTAACATGTACTTTACAACAACTTATGAGCCCAAGCTCTGAGACTTAAGGTGAGTATTGGACAAGGCTCAGGACTACACCAACAGGTCACTGTGGGCAGCACTGGGGTGGCCAGGTGCAGGGGTGTAGAACCGCGTCAGGTGACCAATGTATTTCAATAGGATTGGTCTCAGTGGAAATAGGATGCAGGGTCTGGCTGGGAACCCACTTGGGGAAAACCAGCAGGTAGGTAACAAACATGGGGTGCTCGGGGACCTAAGGGCACAGTTGGTCCTCTTCTCCAAGGCCCAGGAGCGACAGATGCAGGGGTCTTCTTTGGCATCAGGTTTCTGTGTCCGGGGGCACTCGCCGTTTAGGGATCATGTGGTCTGAGGCTGCAGGTATCATCATGGAGTCCAAGAGGGGTGAATCCACAGTGGAGTCAAGCTCAGGAGAGCTGCGGGATGTCATTGACACCAGGGACCCATTTCAGTTCGGGCTACAGGTGAAGGATGCAATGGTTGCTTCAGTCTCCCACAGAGGCTGGACAAGAGGGGGCCTGCATGCAGAGGCTTCAGGCGAATTCAGGGAGTCTAGGAGGGATGAAACCACAATGCATTCGGATTCTGGAGAGCTGGGCAACCTTGTTGGCATCAGAGCACTACTCTCACTCGAGTCAATGACAACAGGTGCAGTGGTGCCTTCAGGTGTTGGGTCTTTGCAGTTCCGCAGGCTGCAGAGTCCTTTCTTTAGAGTTTGTTGAGGAGCTGGTCTGCTGCTCACAGGAGTTTTGAGTCTTTTTTGAAGGCAGACAGTCCTCCTGGGCTTCTGGAGGGTCAGCTGCAGGATTAGTCGTCTTTTGGTGCAGGGTCCGATGAGGGTGGCAGACAAGTTGGCGGGGTTGATGCCAGGTCAGCTGCTTCTTTTCTCCTCTTCTGCTAGTGCGACTCTTAAGTGTCCTTGGGCTTCTTAGATCATCAGGATCTGAGTTCTTTGGTTCAGAGGTACCACCTAAATACTCAATTTAGGGGTGTTACAGGGCATGCCAGGTGGCAGCCAATGGGTTACCTACATTTAGGGTGACTACACCCTCTCTATGACCTCTTCCATTGGGAAGTGGGCATAACCCTGACCCTAGAGGTCTAATTCATCCAAAACAAGATGGAGGAATCTAAAAAGTTGTGTCCACTTCAGCTTGTCCACCTTAGAGGTGAGACTGGCATGATGTGGGTACACCACCTATTATAACACATTTTCCCACCTGTTTTGCCACCAAGAAGTGGGGTCATGACAGGGGGGTAGCGGGTTCAGGCTCCCCTAAAGTGAATAGGTACAGACACGAGGAAGGCATTGAAAGGGTTGTAATTTTCACAGGTGATCAGCAACAAGTTATAATTATGAATTGTGATTTGGCGGAAAACGATCTTCAATGCAATTGTGTATATATAATTTCTTGTAAGAGATTATATTGCTAGAAGTGTAAATATCTGCCATCTGTAAAGATGTCAACACCCCCACCAAGTATAGGCTTTTGTTTCTGGCCTCCGAGAGTGCTGGCTCTCACCTTAGGGGGTAAGAAACGTGGCAAAGGTACATGAACTGGTCAGGACCAGTCAGTCAGCACACGAGTAGTTGTTAGGTTTCCAGGGTGGCACCTCTAAGTGCCCTTTGGGTGTGTGTATTGGTAAATCTAACACTGGCATCAGTGTGGGTGTACCAATATGAGATGTTTAATACCAAACATCCCCATCTTCAGTGAAGCCATCATGTAGCTGGGGAACTCATATTGACCAGTGTCCAGCACATGCATTTAAAATGGCTTTCCTTGTCACTTACTATATCTGAGAATTGACAAAGACATAGCAGGGGTATATCTGCTCATGCAGAGATGCCCTCAAATGTAATATACTGCACCCTGCCTTAGGGCTGTAGGGCGTGTCATAGGTGTTGGCTTACATATATTGTACGCAGTATTAGGGGACTTGGCACACAGGCTGTGTGCCATGTTGTGTTTTCGCTTTTGCAATGGCAGCATGTCATGTGCTTGGTGAGGGGTCAGTGTGGGAGGCACAATCCGTGCTGCAGCCCTTAGGGATCTTCTGTAGTACCCCAGGCCCTAGGTACCAGGGGTACCATTTACTAGGGATTTACAGGGGGTGCTAAATTGGAGAAATAACTTAGCAGTTTTCTGGTACTGGGGACCTGGTCAGCTGTAAACCAGTGCATTTTCAGTCAAAATCACATCAGATACCAGACAAAAAGTGTGGATTAACCATGTCAAAAAGGGTGCTTTCCTACACCAATGAAAAGCTGAACATCCAACCTGTCCTCCTTGGTGTGGTCTAGGTAGCAGTTGACCACTTGCCTAGGATCTAATCAGTGCCCCGCTCTTTCTTCTTTATGGGATGAGGGACAGTGAAAACATCACAGAAAAAGGATCCCATACTAGGTTAGAAAAATAGAAGAATAAAAGAAGACCAAAACAACAAAAGTCCAATAAGTAGAACTTAACCTATGATTTTTTAAAGAACAATCTGTAAAATAGTGCTTAGAAGTAAGAAGCACTAACTGGGGATATCTGGTTGCACCGGACAGGGACAAAGTAAAAAGATCAGGCCGACCATGATGGAGTGCGCGCTGGCTAGAGGGACCCAGTGAGGTCTGATTAACCAAAATACCTTAAAAACTGGTTGCGAAGCACTGCATGGGTCCAAAGCAAAGATGTGTCACGCAGCTGGGGCAATGCATCGGTTCCAAGGTGCAGCAAGGTTGCTGTGCAGCATCCTGATGCTTTGACATTAAAGATTCTGTAGATGGGGCTTGCAAATAAAAGACCAGTGTCATGGATGTGTGGCACAATCGTGATCATGCGTTGATTCCGATCCACGCAGTAGTGGCGATGCATAGGCTGGGCATCGTCATCAACTTTGCCGTTGACTAGGGATGCGAGGAGCTTGCGCCGGGGAAACCGTTGTGCAATTGTGGTTTAGCAGTCAATGTGCTGGTCCCAAGATCCCAAGATGCAGTGATGCGAATCTGTTGCATTGGCTCTGACCCACACAGTAGCGGTGATGCGCCAGATCTGCTCCACACAACAGCAGTGATTCTGTTCCCGAAGCAGAGAATACATTGTTTCCACTAGCACCTTAGGCCCACTTCCAAGTGTCCAGGAATGAGGTGGCACCACTTGCCAGGGCAGACTCACAGATGGCAGAGTCGAGGTGCAAAATCAGGTTAGTTTGAAGTCTTTTATGTCCCTGGGTTGTCAGCTCAGGAGGCCAGCCAACTAGCTTTTGGAGTCACTCTGGGTTCTGGGTTGGAGACAAAAGGGCAGCAGGAAGCAAGTCAGCACAGCAAAGCAGGAGTCCAGCAGAGTGACAGTCCTTCAGCAGCACAGCAGTCCTTCTTCCTGGCAGAATATCCATGAGGCCAGAAGTGTACTGAAGTGGTGATGTCAGAAGTCCAGTACTTATACCGAGTTGTACCGTTGAAGTGAAGGACACTTCAAAGACATGCCTTTGAAGTTCACAAAGTCTGTGTCCTTCCTGCCATGGCTCCACACCCCACAGGGAGCTATGGAGCCCTTTGTGTATCGACAGGACACAGCATATTCAGGTGTAAGTGAGGCTATGCCCAGCTCCTCCCTCCCATCTAATTTACCAGCCTTGGGCAAGTGTAGTACATTTTATTATGGACATATAAGTAAATTAAATCTGCCAATTGGGGATGCGCCAATGTTACCATATTGTTAGTGAAAGAACACAACTTTAGCACTGGTCAGCACTGTTAAGGTGTACAGAATCCTAAGGTCAACAAAAATGAAGTCATCAAAAACAGGAGGTCTGAAGGCAAAAAGTTAGGGGAAACCTCACAAAGGATGCCAGGTCTAACAACATGCAATGCAAGCCTGGTCATTTCCTTATCTGGGACTAACTCTACTGCTCGCTTGAGAATGAAAACTGTAATCTGTTCCAGAATGTCCAGGTTGTCGGGAGGGGGGTTGATGGAGAGGGTGGAATAGTAGGCAGAACCTGTAGGAAGGGAACAGCATAACCCTTTTCTAAAATGTGTAGGACCCATTGGTCCAAAGTAGAGGCCTTCCAGGCCTGCAGAAAACTGGACCTTCCTCCCATAGGAAGTGAACTAGGCCTGCTTTATTTTGCACTGGGGAAGAAGAAGAGGGTTGCAACACAGATACTCTGCCTTTTGATTTTCCACGGCTGCTGTATCGGCTGCCAAGTTGGTTCAGCTGCTGTTGCAGGAGCGATGGCGAGTACTGGTCGGGACAAAAGGAGAACCCTCTTCCAAAGCCTTGAAATGGCAAAAGCCTCTGTACTCCCTAGCAGATAGGGTTGCAGGCCTAGGGATCTGGCGGTGGCCTTGAAGGCCCGGAAACTTTCCAGTGCAGAGTCAGCCTTGTACCCAAAGAGTTTAAATCAGTTAAACAGAAGATACTTGGACATCAGAGGAGAAATTTGATTCCCAAAGTCAAGCATGCTGTCGCACTGAGATGGAGGTGTCCATCGCCCAGGCTACTAAATTTGTTGTATCTGACCCTGATTTTATTATGTGCCGCAAATCATTCTGGCCATCAGCTATCACTTCTTGGAAGTGTTCTTTCATGTTGAGAGGCACATGGGGAAGAATTATTTGTGCTAGGTACCATAACATATGATTCTTGCTAGTAAACAGGCAGTTAGCATTGAGTGCTTTTAGGGGCATGCTTCCTGCTGAAAAGGTTTTTTTTTACCCCCAAGCCATCATTCCCTGTCAGATGGGACTGTTGGAAAGGTACCACCAAATTGTCCCTCTGAATAGGAAGTATGTATAACCAGACTTTCTAGGGAAGAATGGGAAGGCAAGAAGGCTAGGGGCCGAATGATATTGGCAGGCCACTAGGGGATTTACTGCAGGTGATGACGAAGGTTATGCTACTAGCAACGCGTCCAACAGAGCATCATTGAAAAAAGAGAAATGGCTCAGCTGAAGTCACCAAAGGAAGAAGAACCTCAGTGAGAACATTTGTTTTAGTGCCAATGGTAGGCAATGTCAAGTGCTACACCACAGCAGCCTTGAGCATCACTCTGTGAAGGAAGACATACTACTTGGCATAGGTGACCCAGTGAGACAGACCATAGCCAGCTCAGAGGAGGTGTCCAATCTGCTTAAAGAGGACAATTCTTGAAAATCCAAGGGGTCTTGGGTGAGTTGTCCACAGAGCAGTGCTCCACTGCACTTGATTCAGTCTCAAAACTCTCATGGAGTTGAGATCTACAAGCCTCCTTTTCCAGAATCCTCTGAGCTATTCAGTGAGATTGAACTCACAGCTCACCATTGGGTTGTGGTGTCAGTGATTCCATATCCAGGGCCAGAGGTGGACGCTGAGTTGGCAGCAGTGGTGGTGGAGGTGGTTTCGCGCCGTTCACAGCGCTGGCTGCAAAGCCATAAAATTAACTGCAGATTCAAAGCAGTATGGCATTGGCTTTGAAGAATTGGCCCGAAGCGGATGAAGAGTGGAAAACAGTGTGGCTCAATTGGGCCAAAGGGAGTACCAGATGTAGGCGATCTTGCTAATATGGCATATCTGGCATTGAGAAACACTGCAAGATCTGCACCAGGAAGTTGGGAAGTGAAGACATGCCGGTTCTTGCGCCAGAGGAGTCAATGGCACCAGAACAGCTGGTCAATCTGGAGCCGATTCTACCGGGGAATGGGGGCTGTGCAGAGGATCCTCTGTGGGCATGACAATGAGCTCTGGTTTAGAGGACAAGGGTCCTGTTGAAAATGGAGATCAACATAGAGATCTACATCTAGCTCCCTTCTTGTCCTCCTTCTTATGCTTCTGTTCCTTCTTATGAGATGACGTTGATGTTTAACAGGAGCAATGAGACAGTTTAAAGTGACGTTGATCATCCTTTGCCTGAGCCATAAACAGTTTGGCCTTGCACTGTTTCATGGCCTTAGGGTTCATGCTCAGGCATGAAGAACACAGTTAGTGTCGTGATCAGAGCCTAAACACCCCCAGCAAATGGCATGTGGATCTGTGATAGACATTTGGAGAAGCTCGGATGATAAGGACGAAGATTACTTTGACTCTTGCATGTGATATGTCGAGTCTCGACTTAGAATGTAAGTGCAATATTTGTTCAAGGATCTATCAGAACCATTCTAAATGAGTTGAGTGGCAGATTTCTACCAATTTCGTAAGCTCTATATATTATCTTTTTATGCATGTATACCCTCTCTATGTACTTACGTAGCTATATATTTATCACTTTATACAACTGTAGAAGAAAAAAACAAATAAACCTTTAACTCTCTCCGAAGTCTCACCCCATACCTCTCTCAGTACATCTTCTACCTTCACCCCCTGACTCACCCCAATCCTCATTTTATTACTATGATCGCCAAAATAACCCTTTCTAAATCATTAAACCAGGATTTATAAAGCACAGCAAATCACACATGAGGGTCTCAAGGCGCTGGCATTGCTGGCTGCTTCACGCTACTCTGTTCATTTGAACATCTATGTCTTGAGTCCTTTTCTGAATTCCAGTAGCAATGCAGCATTCCTGAGGTGCAAGGGTAGACCATTCCAGGATTTGGCTGCCAGGTGAGAGGAGTGTCCTCCTCTGTTGGGTTGGTGGATCCGAGGGGTGTCTGCGAGGAAAAGGGGGGCAGATCGCAGGTGTCTGGTGAGTTGGTGGAAGGTCATTTGTTTGTTGATATATGCTGGCCCTTCATTGTGCAGCGCTTTGTGTGCGTGGATCAGCATCTTAAACTGACATCTCTTCTGGATCGGAAGCCAGTGAGGCTTCTTGAGGTGTGGGGTGATGTGAGTCAGTCTGGGGAGGTCAAGGATGAGTCATGCTGCTGAGTTTTGTATTGTCTTTAGTCTCTTCAAGAGGCGTCCAGTGATTCCTACGTGAAGAGTGTTACCGTAGCCCAGCCTCCTGGGGATGAGGGCTTGAGTGACAGTCCTTCTGGTATCAATTGGGATCCACCTGAAGACCTTACAGAGCATGCATAGGGTTTGGAAGCAGGGGATGAGTCTGCGTTGACCTGTTTCTGCATAGATAACTTGCTGTCCAAGATGATGCTGAGGTCGCGGGTGTGATCTATTGGGGCGGGGGAAGGACCGAGCTTAGCAGGCCACCAGTGTCACTATATGGCGAGGTGTTGTTACCAAAGATGAGGACTTCTGTCTTGTCCATGTTAAACTTGAGAGAGTTGTCCTTCATCAAGTATGCTACGTTCACCATACATCTGTGGAATCTGGTTCTGGAGGGGTCTTCTGACAGCGAACAAGAGGATGAGCTGGGAATCGTCACCGTAAGAGATGACGTTGAGTCCATGCAATCTGACGGTGGTGGCAAAGGGGGTCATGTACATGTTGAAGAGGGTGAGGCTAAGAGATGACCCTTGTAGGACATCGCAGATGATCTTCTTGGGTTCCGAGGTGAATGTTGGGGGATGGATTACCTAGGTTCTCTCGGTGAGGTTTGAGACAATGCATTTTAGGGCATCTCCCTGGATTCCAATTTGGTGGAGTCTTCTGCTCAGGTTGTGGTGGGAGTTGGTGTTGAAGTAGGCTCACAGGTTCTGGAGGACGAGGGCTGCTGTTTCGCCGTGGTCTAGGAGGGTCCTGACGTAATCAGTGGCTGCACAAAGGGCTGTATCAGTGCTGTAAACTCTTCCCTCATGTATCCCTCCTTTGACTCATCCCAAATCTCATTTTACTCCTATGATCTCCCTAATGCTTTCCTAAAGGCTTTTTCCTCCCTCCTCCATCTTGCCTTTTACTCATCCCAGGCCTCATTTTACTCCTGTGATCGCCCTAAGCCATTTCTAGAGACTCTTCCTTCTCTCCTCCATCTCTTCTTTTACTCATCCCATTTTACTACTATGATCTCCCAAATAACACTTTCTAGGCCAGAGGTCTTCAAACTGGTGGCCCCCCTAGAGGGGCCTCAAGTGATCCCAGAGGGGGAGCCAGACTCTGGCCAAAAGAAGCATTATACAGATCACAGGCTTTTGTTTTAAGCAGAGGCATGTTATTGCATTTTAAAAAAAGGTAACACTACTTAACTGCAATATTTAAATAGGTCTAGACATATTTAAACATTGTCATCTTTATAAAATAAATGTGAAAAATTCTGAGGGGTGCCCAATGATTTTTAAAAGGTTCGGAGCCCACTGTTCTAGGCTCTTCCCTCTTCTATCCTTCCATTATCCTATTCCATCCAACTAACAGACTTGCATGACAACCAATCAATTTAACTTGTATTTCCCTATACTCATCCTCCACTAATACTTTTTGGGTTCCCGAGTAGCGTGCTACTTGCTGAAAAATGCTTTGACGCCTCGTCAGGGGTAGTAAAAGCTATGTAAATACAATTACAATTGTCCCATTCTAGTAAGGCTTAAACTCGGACTTCTTTGGGGAGGCAATCTTGAAATATTTAGTACTGTGTTTTTAGCAACATATTTATGAGGAAAAGATTCCTCTTAGAGGAAGAACTAGGATCTGCATCGAAGGTGCTGAAAAAAGGGAACTGACATTGGAGCGCCAGGACGAGTGCTTTATAGCCTCCGTGGATTCTCTGATGTCACTTCCGGCACTGATCAGGTCCAGCACCCTCCACTGGCGACCTCAAAACCTTTAAGTTTCTGGATCCAGTCTGACACCTTTCATTGTTCTACAGGTGAGGATTTTGCAGGTAGAAGTATCCAACGGCATACTATATAGTAGGGGTGGGTATAACTCTTGAAGTTTTACTCTGTGGAACTCCACGAAGTTACATAAAAACTCCACAGGATTCAGTGGAGTTCTGCCTACACCTAGTACTGTCCATAAGACCCTGGATAGGGCCCTCAATAGGTTCATGCACCGCAGGCAAACAATAAAGCTCATGCCCTGCTGGCAAACAATTATCTTTCCAAATCTATCTCCTTCTCACAGTTTCCTCTCCTAGTCAACCTTACTACTTCCCACAAGAGTGCATTCAAATCTTTAGGCCCATCCTCCCTGCCAAGCGGCATTTTGCTCTGTTCCCAACTCACGTTCCCTCACACCTTCTTGCAGAGGGTCTTCTTCACTTGGCATTCAGACAGCTGCTTGCACTCAATGAGCTGCTCTATCCATTGGTTCAGCTCTTTACAAAATGCCTTATCATCCATGGTGGGCAGCATGCGGCTCTCATTTCAGAGAGTGACACAGCACCTTCCCTGAGAACAAAGCTCTGGTACCAATCCCTCCGTGAGCTCGGAGGAGGAGGAAGAAATAGCACTCCTGTCCACACAATTAACAAGTATCAGCCTATTTGTCACATAACTAGTTTTAACAAGCATGTGTAGAAGTTGAGATGTGGTCACGTAAATTATAATAGACATAAACGATAAACTGTAACGACCTATTCCGCACGCATGCGTGCAGTGTCCCTCCAATGAGCTATATAGAATGCTTACATTGAGAAAAATCCTTTAGATGAGAACGAAAGCTTCCACATTACGACAGGAAACTTGTCTAATGCATTTGAATAACAATGACACGTGTGCAATGGGAGTTATTTCTACTGCTGAATGATTAATTCCGCCGGTGGAGAGGAACAGCTGAACTTATTAGTGATTCCACGTTGCAAGAGTAACAGGGCATTGCTAAATTCCTCCAATCCCATCGGCGGCATTAGTAATTCAGCTAACCCTACGATATAGCAGTCCGTACAACTTTTGAACCCCTTGCTCAATGATAGTGTACTCAAAACACTTTCTGTAATGTGTTGCAGGTACATAGCTAATATTTGTAACTATACTACTCATCCTATTTTATCAACTTCAGAAAACTGAATGGAAATTTAAGTCCTCTACGGATTTAAAAAAAGTGTGCAGTACAGCATGCATTTTTAGAAGTCAATATTGTGTTTCACAGAATTTACGGGACCCATCAATGATATTGTAGCCATACAAGCAAAGAGCAACATTTACATTCCATGTTCAATGCCACATTCAGTTTTTTTTTCTGCAGCAGGATGGTATCTAATGTAAAGAGGATCATAAATGATAACTGATGGTGTAGTCTATAAGGTGGCATAACTGATTCTGATACTGTTTGCATTACATAAATACAGAAATGTGTGCTGCTCTGATCACGGATTGCTCTCCTATGATGTGATGTATCATAAAGGATGACTATGTTTTGGTACTTTCTCATAGATCCGCACTTAAGGTAAAAGGCGGGACAAAAACCGCCTGTAACTGAATAACTTTTCTGTTTATGGCTTCCATCGAATTAATACAAGGATATTCTTTAGACAATCCAAATACATATATGCAAATTTATAAAGAAATGGGGGATAGGATGGTAGAACCATGAACGTCATTAATCAGTATATCTGCCAGCACACATAGGCCCAGATTTATACTTTTTCAGCGCCGCATTTGCGTCATTTGTTGACGCAGAAACGGCGCAAACTTGCAAAATACAATTGCGGCGCTAAAAAAAGTATAAATATGGGCCATAATGTCTTATAATCAGCTTGTACAAATGTTTGGGGCACTTTGCACGTGAGTGTTCACAACTTCTTTTTTTACACAAAAGGCAACCAGTTCAAGCTTGTGTCCTTAAATTTTTTCCCTAGATTTATGAATTCCCCTAGAAAGAACCAAAAATACAATCAGAATATGCCAATATTTTGTTTGGAAAAAGTGATGTGAATAAAAGCGTATAGTTTTTTTCTAAGCTGATTTGTTGTGCTAAGGTAACCATACTCCCAGCATTCAGAAAAAAACGTGAGTTGTAACATAACTGTTTTACCACAGTTTTTGCATCATTTTAAAGGTTTTTTTGTATTTTTTGAAGTCCTAATTTGCTCGAAGTTTGTGGTGGAGCAAGGTGTGGTTCCCCCTGGGAGGACCCAGAAAGCTAAATATTTCTGAAAAATAGACAACATTCTGAATTCAGCAAGCGGTCATCTGTGAAGTTCACTTATGGTTTATCCAAAGAATTGCTGAAATAAAAAATAACTCTTTTTAGATGCAGAAATATACAATGCTTGTTAGCTTTCTAAAACCAGGATACCCAGAGCAAATAACTGAGCTGCCACTAATGGTGATTTTTTTTACTCTACACAGATTGGGCACCAATCCGTGTGGTAAAATCTAATGAATGAAAAGGGGCTATGAAGAAAAACATTTTTTAATTTGCACAGTATACTTGGGCCCATATTTATATATTTTGCCACTTTGCAGCAAAAAGTATTGCGCTGGCTTGCATCATTACAAAGCACCAGCCGGGGGCCAAATTAATGAAATCTCGAAAGCCAGCGGTAAGGTTGCACTAGCGTCAGGAAAAATGGCCTTAGCCAGGTGGGGGTGGCGGTACGGGGGGAAGCAGGTTTTACCTTGTAAAATGACACTAGGCTGGTTAGAGGCAAGAAAAATATTGTTAACCAGCCTAGCGTCATTTCCTGATGAAAACCATGAATACAACATGACTCCTGTCTTATAAAAGACAGGAGTCAATTCCACCACCCCAATGGCCAGCACAGGGGCCCAGTGTCCCATGGGCATGGCCATTGCATCCTGTGCCATGCAGGGGGGGCCCTGGCACTTGAAAAAATAAAAAATAAATACTTACCTGGGATGGGGGTCCCCCATCCTCTGGTGTCCCTCTGGTGAGAGTGTGGATGTTCCTGGGGCTTGGGGAGGGCACCTGTGGACCCATCCCATGGTGTTTCTCCATGGAAATGTGTCCAGAGGTCCCCTAACGCATGGTCTGAACCAAGCGCTAAATAATGGTGCAAAGCAAGCTTTGCGCACCATTATTTGGCCCCTCCTCCCACCTGTGCATCATTTTAGCACGAAGAATAGATATGGGGCTAGGGGGGTAGCAACCCAAAAGGATGATGGACAGAGTGCTGAACAACACAAATATTCACCCCCAGTCACAGATCTTTGTTTAATCCATTGCTCTTTTGCTCACCATGCCACCCCAATTTAGATCCAGCCACATGCAAATCAGTACTGACCCTGCTCCTAATGGGAACAGTCCAGCCAGAACTACCAAGCCAGGTCCTCCCTAGACCAAAAACAAGCATCCTGGGACCAGTTTCAGGATATCACCTTTCATCAGCCAGACTAGCTTGAATCCAGTGGCACAGTGAGCACAGGACCCACATCTGAGCATACCCTTCCCACTTAGAGCAACTTTAGCAACACAAAAGGATGATGGATGGAGTGCTGAACAATGCAAACACTCGCTCCCAGTCACAGATCTGGGTTTAATCCATTGATCTTTTGTTCAACATGCCACCACAGTTTAGAACCAGCCATATGCAAATCAGTCTTGGCCTGCTCCTCATGGGAGCAACCCAGCCTGAACTGCCAAGCCAGGTCCTCCCTGTACCAAAAACAAGCATCTTGGGACTGGTTTCAGGATATCTCCCTTCATCAGCCAAGCCAGCTTGAGTCCAGTGGCAGTTTGGGCTGGACTTTTCCCATGGAGAATAGGGTCAATATTTATTTGCATATGGCTGGGGTGGCATGGTGAGCAAAAGAATTGATGGATTAAATCCAGATCTGTGACTGGGGGTGAATGTTTTATTGGTTCTGCGTTCTGTCCATCATTTGTGTTTGTTTGCTTTTGTCACCATAAGTGCGCTGGGTATGCCCAGTTGTGGGTCCCGGGCTCACTGTGCCACTGGATTCAAACTTGCCTGGGTGATACCCTGAATATGGTCCCAGGATAATTGTTTAGAGACCATGGGGTCCTGGTCTGGAAGCTCAGGCAGGACTGTTCCTATGGGGAACAGGGTTAAGATTGATATGCATATGGCTAGACCCAATCTGGGGTGGCATGGTGAGCAAAAGAGTTGAGGGCTTAAACCCAAATCTGTGACTGGGTGTGAATGTTTGATTGGTTTCACATTCCGTCCTTATTTGTGTTTGTTTGTTTTTGTTGCCATAAGTGCGCCGGGTATGCCCAGACATGGCTCTTGAGCTCACTATGCCACTGGATTTAAGCTAGCCTGACTGATCAAGAATGATACTCTGAAACTGGTTCAAGATGCTTGTTTTGGGTCCAGGGGGGATATGGCCTGGCAGTTTGGGCTGGACTGTTCCCATGGGGAACAAGGTCAAGACTGATTTGCATATGCATGGGTCCAAACTGGGGTGGCATGGTGAGCAAAAGAACTGATGGATTAAACTCAGATCTGTGACTGGGGTTGAATGTTTGGTTCCACATTCCGTCCATCATTTGTGTTTGTTTGCTTTTGTCGCTATAAGTACGCTGGATATGCCCAGACGTGGGTCCCGGGCTCACTATGCCACTGGATTCAAGCTAGCCTGGCTGATGAAGGGTGATACCCTGAAACCAGTCCCAGGATGCTTGGCGCCATGTTTTAAGGAGCACATGCCTTGAGTAATTGTTTGCACCCGAACGCCTACCTTGCATGTCATTAGCGCAAGGTAGGTTTTCATGTACAAAAAATGGCGCACACTCCATAACTTTGGCGCTAGACGGGTCTAGCGCCAAAGTATAAATATGGAGTTAAGTTTGCACCGCATTTGTGTCAAAATAAATGACGCAAATCTGGTGCAAACAGAGTAGAAATATGCCCCAGAATATCTTACGAACCTCTTACTTTGCTTAAAAGCATACATTTTCCTCACATTTCTGTAAGGAAAGTTCCAGAATCTGTGAGGATTAATGAAATTCCCATGACAGGCTAGGCCCCAAAATTCAATGTGGAGGCATTACATTTTTACCATCATGAATGACCCATTTTAGCATTGTGGGTAATAGTGGCAGTTGAACCATTTGGTTAAAATCATACATTTTCCTCACATTTCTCTGAGGGAAAGACCAGGAATCTGTAAGGATCCACAGAATTCCTACCACCTAGTGTTCCCACACTTCTCCTTACACAAATGGTACCCCACTTGTGTGGTTGGGACTAGCATCAGTGATAGAATAGGCCCCAAACACAATGTGGAGATCAAATTTGACCCATTTTGGCGATGTAGGTTGCAGTGGTATTTGGTCCTGGGCTCAGCCATCATCAAAAGAAAATGTTCTAAAATCAGACATTTTTTTAAATTGGACACCCACCTACACAAGTGCAGTCCGGATTTTTTCAGGAGTGCCAGAACGTTGGCTAGTAGAATTTCTTTTGTTCCCCCTAGATTCTGGAACTTGTCCTCACAGATATGTGTGGAAAGTCTATGATTTTAGCCAAAGTTTGAGATTTGCAGGGCATTGTAGGTAAGAAAACATAGCAAGATCTATTCAGGTCACAGAACCTTGGCCTCACCTGGGTCTATAGGTTTCAGAAATGTTCAGTGTTTGTAGGGTTCCTCTAGTGTCCAATGTGTTCCTTATTCTGGATATGCAGTTACACCAGGCTCTGGTCTCAGTGTATTCTATGTTGTGGCATGTGCAGGGTGTTCGAGTAGAGTAGCTGCAGTTGAGACCAAACTGTGGCTGATGAGGAATAAAGGTACATACAACCCTGACTTACCAATGAATGTGGCCATCCCTTCACTTGTAATGCTGAATGGGATTTAAGGTCATCCACATTAAGATGGAACTGAGAGCTGTGGCTGACCTAGGTGGGGAGCTGTCACTGGTTTATTATGGGAAGACATCTTCTGGAGTCCTGATGTACAACAGTTGAGTTTGTCTGTGTTCTTCGTGTGGTCTGTCGTCTGTCTAGGTCGTTTTGGTATCTTGCAGTGGCTGGGCCTGCCTCTGAATGGACCAAGCACCCGACTTCTGGGGTCCCTTGATAGCTGAACTGCCTGGCTTTGGAACAGTGTTCAAGTGCTCCTGGAACAGATGGTTGTGGTGACATCATTGCTGGTTTGGTGGAGCACTTCCTTAATGATATCACTGGAACGCTGCAGATCCAATCCAGAGGTAAAATAAGTGTAGTGGTGGAGTAAAGCACACTCTCTTTGGATAAGGATATTGCATCAGCATGGTCTGTCTTTCGCAAAGTCAACCGAAGTTGCGCATGCACGTCAGTGTTAGCCCCATCTTGGTTTTCAGTTTTTTCCTGTAGAGCTGCTCAAAGTGCCTTGCTGCTTAAGGTGTGTTTTCGGTCCAGAAGACCTTTCCATTTATGAAGAGTAAGAGCCCCATTGCACCAGTCACTTTCAGATCTCGCCCGCTTTTGGGGCTGGTGTGAGCATTACAGGCTGAGGATTAAAGATTTAATTGTTCACATCCTGCAAAGTCTTCCTTTCTGTTGGTTCTCTAGACAGTGTGGTGGGGGAGTTAAAGGGGCATAGGCACAGGGTATTACCACAAATGAGTAGGATCGTCCATTACTGACTACATAGTGGTTTACCCTAAGCGTGGGCTACTCTGACAGCACCTCACAAGAGATTTTAGTGGGTGATTAAGAAGACGTGGGAAGACCCTTTCAACTGGTACTGTGGCTAAGATCAAAGAGGTTATTCTAGGGTGTTGTCAACTCTGGCAGGATGTGGACAATCAGCATCCTAAGTGAAATTTTTGCTGCTTGTGAGTGCAGATGTGTGTCCTATTTTGAAAAGCAAGTCATCAAAGTGTTGGGACATGCTCAGTTTTGAAACGAAGGTGAGTGGGTTGCTTCACCCCTGTTTTTCTTTTTGCCCTCATGTTAGCCTTCCATCAAATGGCTCAAAGGGAAAAAGATTTTCCTGAGCTATGCCAGAGTGTGTGGCCCTAGTCTGAATGCTGAAAGGAAGGTAGCTTAGTCTTGCATTCCCTGGATGCTGTGGGGCAGAAAGTATTGGAGATCCTGATGGATTTGCCCCAGGTTGATAAGTAAGGATTAACATGTTTGAGGTGGCCTTTAAAAAACTTGCACTGTTTGGCTAGGGTTAGTACCTTGAGAGACATTACTTCAGTCAAAGGGCTCAGTTGGATGATGAATCCACTGTAAAATTGCCAGTTTGGAACTTTGATGGAAAAATGGATAAGGGACCAGTTTGTGCTGAATTATAAACATGACAAATTCCAGGAGGAACTGTGGCTGAAAAATTAGCCACTTCTTCAAAATGTTCTCAAGACTCCTAGGTAAGTAGAGGATATGCTGTCATCTGTGTAAGGGCTTGAGAGGGTGCAGTAAATGCAGGGGGTGTCAAGTGTGAGACACCTTTCAAAGAACATTTCTACAGGTGTGGTCAAGTCAGACACATGTCCAATTCCAGTGAGTGCATGACAGTAGTAGCAACAAGGTGTGGGTATAAGGGGTACTTTGAAAAATGTTGTTGTAGTGCAGAGGAACTACTAAAAGTGTGACTGTAAGGGACATACGTAACAAAGTGTTGCTGAAAGTAGAGAAGGATACAGCGGGCAATCCATCTGATGTTCTCAGAAGTGTTCATTGAGAATCTGGGCTGTGTGAACATGTATACTCATCATATAAATTTCAGATCAGGGGAACATCAATGGTGACAAGAATTTGAAGGATGCCTTGAATGTGCAGGATGCAATATGTGAGTGATTGATAAAACTAGCAGCTACTGGGGCAATTACCCTTTTGGAAGCCACACAGTGGTCATGGCCAAGACGTTTAGTTGGATAAAATACCTCAGCAATGACCTGCCTGCAAGCCCTCACCAGGAAAGTCATTATGGGCAAATACCCTTTTTCAAACATCATAGAGATGATGTAGAGTCCAGTGGGTACACAGTACTTCATCACCTTGGATCCTGCATCTGCTTACCATCAAATTCATCACACCAATAGGCACCTACCAATTTCTTGGGATGGCTCTGGGTCTAGTCTTGGCTGCTTCCGTATTTCAGGGTAGGTGGGTGAAATGGATGGAGTGTGATGTTATTAGGTTAACGTTCTACTCTACAGTTCTACCTGTGAAGCGCCCAAGAGGGTGGAAAGAGTACTGGAGAAATTCAAGATATGGCGCTAAGCCTAAGAAAGTTTCAGAGAATTCCATATATGGCTTAAGTGTCCACAGTAGCAAAGAGGACATTGTTTTTTTCATGGGATGGTGGAATATTATAGCCAGTTTCTACCCAATTTGGTGACAAAACCAAGGAATTAAGACATTTGTGCAATAAAGGAGTAGTGTTTAGGTGGAGCCAAGAATGTATAAAAGAATTTGAGAGTGAAGGCTGAACTGAGTTAGGGTGCCTAAAATGTAAGATGTTGTGTTACTCAGGGGCACAATGATCATCACTAAAGCTTTATGCAAGATTTTGTACTGATATTAGTGCAACTGCACAATGGAAATAAGAAGGACTTAGAGTGAGCCTCCAAGTATCTCAGAGACACAGGGCTGGGGTATTCGGTAATTGTGAAGAAAGACCAAGCAGTTAACTGGGTGAGTAAATGTTTCTGTTCTTTTCCTAGGTGCAATAAGTTTGAAGTATGAACAGAGTATAAGTCTCTGAGGGATATTTAATTCAGGAGAAGGTTAGACATCGTTTCCACAAGTACACCAAAATGGGTACTAGAGTTCAAGAACTACACGTTTGCATTGGAGTATTTCCTTGGTGCCAGCAACAGGGCTGACAACTGCCTTTCTGGATTGGTGAGTGAGGAGACAGAAGGTGACTGGTGTGTTCAAGATTAAATCTGCTTGGAGGAACCGGTGTGTGATTGCAGATGGTGTCACCTCTGAAGAGGTTAGGAGAATTGAAATTTGTCTGGACAATGAGTTGAGTTTTTGCTCTGTATATAACAAAGGGTGTTGTCTGGATACCAATGGGCTGCAAGGAGAATGTAGACATTCTGTGTGGCCAAAGATGAACTTTCAGTCCCTGATGGTCCAGTCTTCCAGGGATATAAACCGGTTAAATTCAGAGATTTGCATGAGAGGGTCACAGGCTTGACTCATAAGAGCTATATTGGGATGGCTGAGACAAAGGTTGGATCTGTTTAGATTTCAGGTGGCCAGGGATAGATCTGTAGGTTAAGAGGAATCAGTGTACGGAGAGTGACAAGATACACAGGGCCTGGATGGCTCCTTTGATGTGAAGGGAGGTGCTTTAAGGGACTTGGCAATAGATTACTATGGACATTGTGGGAATATTGAGGTGCAAGAGCACCACACTCTCCTTGTCTTTTATAGTAGTTTTGTTTTTCAGACCGCTGGAGGATGCTTTTGTGAGTGACATCTTGTGTCTGGTATGATCTCGTTTTTTGAAGGGTTATTCAAATGGGAGGGTGTTCTCCAATGTTTTTAAAGGAAAATGATGTACAGTTATGTTCTCAGGAGGTTCAGTGGTTTTTGAGTTTGTTGGTGTTGTATCAGAACTTGACTCTCTAACATCCTGAAACCAAATGGATGTTAGAAAGACTGAATAAAACAATAAATGTTTCCAATTGGCTAAGGCATCTAATGTGGACTGGAGGAAGGAGGTGCAGAATCATCTTGTGGTGTACTGATTGTCACTGTATGCCACTATGGGACATACTGTCTTTGAGTTGCTCAAAGTGAGGAATCCAAATTATAGGCTGGTACCAGTAGGGATGGATGGAATGTAACAAAGGATGGGTGGAGGCATCAGTGGAGGATGATCTGGGGAGACATGGGAGTGAATAAATCCAGGAAAGGAAAAAGGCCCTTGATTTCCGGCATGAAGTCAAAGATATGAATGTAGTGGTGGGTGAGTGGTGCACATTGATCAACCTTTTGGCTTGAGGCCATGAGCTAAGTTTTGGAACTTAGTCAAATGGTGTACTTTTTAAGAACATCATATTGTAAGGAACATTGGACACTCTACACTCACTTACATATGCCACTTACATACCAATTACTAGGAAATGGCAGAAACAAATGCACCAAAAAGTGTCCCTTGAACATTACAATTATTTACCGTTGTCAGTTATATAATACTTATACAAACATATTAAAAAAATCTATAATACAATAAGACACTTAGGCCCTCATTACAACCTGGGCCAGGGCAGGCGTTAGGGGACCTGTGGGCCTATTCCCACGGTGGAATAAGCACACAGATGCCCTCCTCAGTCCCCAGGGACACCCCCACCCACACCAGAGGGACTGCGGAGGATGGGGGACCCCATCCCAGGTAAGTCAAAGTAAGTACAGGTAAGTATTTTATTTTATTTTTTAACGTGCCATTGGGGCCCCAGAAATGGGCCCCCATACATGTCAAAGGGTGCAATGGCCATGCCCAGGGGACCCTTGTCCCCTGTGCTGGCCTTTGGGGTTGTGGGCATGACTCCTGTCTTTTCTAAGGCAGGAGTCATGTGGCATGGTAGGTTTAGCACCATAAAATGAATAATCTGGTTAGAGTCATTTTTTTGTTACTCTAACCAGCCTACTGTCATTTTTTGATGCAAAATCCCCTTCTTCCATAACACCAGCTCAACCCAACTAATGTAATTTGTATTGACGCTAGCCTACCCTTTGCACCTGATTTATACTTTTTGGTGCAAACTGCACCAACGCAGCTTTGCACCAAAAAGTTTAGCACCGGCTTGCACCATTTCTGAGCACCAGCCGGGCACCATATTTATGGAATGGTGCAAGCCAGTGCAAAGGGTAGGCTAGTGTTAAAAAAAATTATGTTAGCCGGATGGGGCTGGCGGTATGGAAGAAGGGGTTTTTGCACCAAAACATGCCATTAGACAGGTTAGAGTAAAAAAAAAGTGACTCTAACCAGCCTAGAGCCATTTTCTGACTCAAAACCATCCATACCACATGACTCCTGTCTTAGAAAAGACAGGAGTCATTTCCACCACCCCAATGGCCAGCACAGGGACCAGGGTCCCTAGGCACGGCTTTTGCACCCAGTGCCATGTAGGGGGGGGGGGGATTTCAAGGCCCCCTATGGCACTTTAAAAAATGAAATGCAATGCTTACCTGTACTACCTGGGATACGGTCCCCCATCCTCAGCAGCCCCTCTGGTGTGGGTGAGGGTGTCCCTGGGGACTGGGGAGGGTTCCACCATGAAAATAGGCCCACAGGTCCAGTAATGCCTGCCCTGAGCCAGGCGTTAAAAAATGGGGCAAAGCAAGCTTTGCTCTATTTTTTGACTCCTCCTGTGCACAATTTGGCATGGGAGTATAAATATGGCATTAAGGCCATAGAGTCATTTTTTACATGGGAACGCCTACCTTGCATCTCATTAAGGCAAGGTAGGTTTCCACGTCCAAAAAATGACTCAAACTCCATAAATTTGGCACTAGACGGGTCTAGCACCAAAGTATAAATATGGAGTTAGTTTTGCACCGAATTAGAGTAAAAACAGAGGCCCATATTTATATTTTTTTTAGCGCCGCATTTGCTTCATTTTTTGAAGCGAAAGCAGCGCAAACTTATAGGCCCATATTTATACTTTTTTAGCGCCCCATTTGCGCCGCTTTTTAACGCAAAAGCTTCAAAAAATTACGCAAATGCAGCGCTAAAAAAGTATAAATATGGGCCACAAAATCCAGTTGTATTTTGTAAGTCTGCGCCGCTTTTGCATCAAAAAATGATGCAAATGCGGTGCAAAAAAAGTATAAATATGGGCCAAGATGACGCTAATTTGGTGCAAACAGAGTATAAATATGCCCCTAAGGCCCATATTTATACTTTTTTAGCGCTGCATTTGTGTCATTTTTTTACACGAAATCTGTGCAAACTTACAAAATACAATTGTATTTTGTAAGTTTGCGCCGATTTTTGCATCAAAAAGCGATCCAAATGCGGCGCTAAAAAAGTATAAATACGGGCCTAAGTGCCAACCCAGAATTTTGAGCCAATTTTACAGGTAGGCCATACACTAAGGCCCTGATATATACTTTTTGGAGCAAAACTGCACTAAAGCAGTTTTGCACTAAAAAGTTTAACACCATCTTGCACCATTTCTGTGCACCAGCCGGGCACCATTTTTATGGAATGGTGCAAGCTGGTGCAAAGGGTAGGCTAGTGTGAAAATAAAATGACGGTATTCAGGTGGGGCTGGCGGTATGTCTCTTTCCAGGATTTCATCTTGCACACAGACTGATGAGCAGGGAAAATTCCTCCACAGCCCCTCCTCCCGAGCATCAATCAAAACAAGTGTTCAGTTTGTTTACTATAACATCAGCGTGCTGTGTATGCTACACATCACAACAAACAAAAAAAATAATTTCAGGACTAAGAGAAAACATATACCTCGCATTACGAATAAAACAAATTCTAGCTATTGCATCAAGATTTTTCAGTTCAATTAAGGACACGGAGGAGAGGAATAGGCTTTCTCTCTCTTTACTGAGAAAATTACAGCAGCCAATCAATGTTAAACATACAAAACAACTAAGTTTATCAACATTCCTAGTCTATATCATGCCCAATCCCAGGCCTGGTCTCCATATAAATGTCTCTGCCTCCTTAGACCTTCCTCGTTTGTTGCAATAACAGAACAAGAGAACCAGTACTCTTCCAACTTCAATGAAGAAAAAACGAATTGAAGCCACCAACTGAACGCTAGTGCGCATCTCATGCCTTTAACATCCCTCCAGGTACTCATGTGCCCTTGTTATCTGATCCTATTAATGAAAGGAAACAGTGCTAATAATCTGCTATTGACTATTAGGAAAAACATGGATGGACATAAGAATAATACATGCAAAAACATCGTATATGAATTATAACAGTAATATCTTAATTATAAAAACCTTTAATGACCGTTATCTTCAATAAGGGTGGGATAATCCTCACCTCCATGTTCTTAATAAAATTGAAAATTCTTGACGCAATAGCTAGAAAGGTTGTATTCTATGGCAGGACAGGAGGCTTCGGATTATGCTAGTTCAAAGTTGATCCAGTACAGCAGAAGCTACATCAACAATAGGCTTATGAAAAAAAACCTTAAATGTATTATCAGAAGACCAATCTGCGGCAGCCATAATATCCTCTAAACGAGAACCAGCACCAAATGACTTGGCAACGTCTATACCAGCCTCTCCCAACAACCATCTGACCCATCTGGCCAAAGTGGCTGATGACACTGGAGAAAATGGCTTTTGCAGTGAAATGAGCAATTGTCCTCAAGCATCTCTCCGAAATTCTTGATTGCAATCTTCATAAGCCTTCAAACATTTTACAGCACACAATTTTTGATAATGGGGAAAAGCCAGGTGAGAAATACATTTAGTAGCAGACTTCATGCGTCTTGAAACAGATAAGGAAACTCCAGTAGAAGTAAATACTCTTCCTGATAAATCAAGTGCTCTTACATCAGATACTCTTCTGCATGAAATAAGACATAATAATACTGTAAGTTTGGCCGACAACTGTTTGCAAGATAGATCTTCTTCACATGGCCAGTTTTTCAGAAACCGTAGAACAATGTCTACGTCCCATAACGTTGCATATTTAGGTAGAGGGGGTTTAATCATTCTAATGCCTCTCAAAGGCTTACAGACCAGGGGATGTTCACCTACCAGCTTACCCTCAATATGTGGATGTCCTGCAGAAATAGCAGATCTAAAATTATTAATGGTCCTGTAGTCCAAACCCTGAGTTGCAAAATCTGATAGGAAATTGACAATTATGCTAATGTGGGCTCCCAAGGGATCAATACTCTGCTCACTGCGCCAATCCATCCATCGCTTTCAAGAAGCTTTATATCTCTTATGGATAGGAAAAGCCCAAGATAGCGATAAGAAGTACATAGCATCTCTGGAAATGCTCGGCACTTGCCAACGTCTCCTGAAAGTTTCAAAGCCATGAGAGACAAGAGTCCCTGCTTTATCAGAGGATGAGGAAGGTCTCCTGTATCCAGGAGTATAGATGGAAATGATGGAAGGAGGATTGGGGAGGCACATGATAGAGACATCACCACTGGGAACCACGACTGAGCCTTACAAAGAGAGGCCACCAGAATGATCTCCACCAACTGTCTCTTCACCTGAGAAAGTACTCTCTGAATCATAGAGAATGGAAGAAATGCATAAAGGAGATCCAGGGACCAGTCCTGGAGAGAAGCATCTAACTCCAGGGATAGCAGGTCCGATCTCCAGCTGTAAAATCATGGGAGTTGAGCATCGAGTTGTGACGTAAAAAGGTCTATCAAGCAATCACCCCATTGATTCATCAGAGCAAGAAAAATCAACTGATGAAGTCTCTAGCTGCTGCCATCCCTCAAAAAGCATGAGTTCCAATCTGCTACCACATTGGAGCATCCCGGAATGTATTCTGCTATCACTGAAATCTGGTGCTAAAGGCAAAAGTGCCAAAAATCCTTGGCGACCTCTGCCAGGATGCGAGATCTGATCCTGCCGAGGCGATTTATGTATCTCACTCCTGATATGTTGTCCATACGTAATAGTATGCAACAACTGGCTTTGTGAGGAGAGTGGGAGCGAATTGCAAAAGCTCCCGCCAGAAGCTCCAAGCAATTGATGTGAAGGGTAAGCTCTTCCTGAGACCAACGGCCTTCCATTTCCACTGTTCCACACCGGGTTTCCCATCCCCACTGACTGGCATCTGGCTCTACTACTATCTCCAAAGAGGATGCAAAGATCGCTTCGCCATTCCAGGCATCAATGTGATCCAGCCACCATCAAATCTTTGTCCTGGCCTCATCTGTCAGACAAATCTGTTATGAGTAACATAACCCTTTGCGAAGATGAAGGATCTTTAACCCTTGATGGGCCCGGTAATTCAGAGGGACCGGAAATATCACTTGGATAGAAGAGGCCAGGAGCCCCACAAGTTGTGTAAGGGTTCTCAATGATATAGTTGGAGATGCAAGGGCTCTCCGTAACTCTCTCTTGATCAGAGTTCATTTCAGAAGAGGTCATCTTAACTGCGCCTTGATGGAGTTTACCCAAAAATGTAGGAATTCTATAGATTGTGAAGGAATTGTGATTAACTTCTCGGAATTTATCAGAAAACCCAGCTCCTGAAGAAGCTGAATGGTCCAAGACAGATGCAATAAAACCAATTCCTTGGTTTGGGCCTTGATCAGAATGTTGTCTAGATAAATAATGAGGCGAACGCCTCGTTCTCAGTGGAATTGTACTACTGGTCGCAATAGTTTGGTGAAACACCATGGGGCCGAAGACAGGCCGAACGGAAGGACTGAGAACTCGAACCACAGATTTCTCCAACAAAATTGGAAGAAGCGACAATGTGGTGCGAGGATTGGCACCATTAAATAGGAGTCTTTGAGATCTAGGGCCAGATGTATCAAAGCATTTTGCATTCGCAAACGGTGCGAATGCCCGTTTGCGAATGCAAAAAGCTATTTCAGAATGTATCAAAGGCATTCTGAATGCAATTTTAAGGAATCGCAAAAATAGCAATTCCTTAAAATTGCGACCCTGTTTAGAGAGTTGCAAGTTGCGACTCTCTAAATAAGAAATCGCAAATAAGGAATCCTTATTCGCGATTTCTAAAGCACATGTATGAAGCAATTCCATAATGCGAATTGGGCATTAAGGAATTGCTATTACTACCAAGTTGAACTTGGTGGTAACCATGTGCAAATTTTAAAAATGCATTTGAAATGCATTTTTAAAATTTACATGTAAAGCACACATGCCCTTTTGGCATGTGTGCACCTTACATGTTGTTAAAAATGTTTTGGGGTGCAGCAGAGGGAGCCTTTGGCCCCCAGCTCCTTGAACTTTGCATTTCCGAAAATTGCTAATTCCAGTTAGCAATTCACAATTTGGAACATGCAAAGTATTCGCAAATATGGGCCGGCAGGCCCATAGATGCGAATGGGGGCTGTATCGCAATTTGCGATTCGGCAATAGCATTTGTGATTTTTAAGAAATCGCTATTACCGAAATGCAAATATGATACATTGCATTTTGCTAATCAGAAATAGCGATTTCTTAAAAATCGCTATTTCCGATTCGCAAAAGGCCTCTTTCATACATCTGGCCCCTAGCCGGACAAGCCAATGTCTGAGGTGTTGACACCACCTCTGCCCCAGCTCCTGTAGGCGCAACCTCAGCCTCTCCTGGTGCGTGAGGGGTAGAATCCTGATGTGGCTTGACATGAGCCTCGACCTCTTTGGGAGTAGCTTGCAGAGGCCTGATAGAAACCTTGGCCTGGCACTCGGACACAATATCATCTGGCTCTGTGAAAAAGGCCTCCACTGAACATCTTCTTCATTGAGGTTTGAGCCTTGTCGAGGGCGGAAAAGGTGGAAACATATTTTTCTAAATCTTTGACAAATTTGTCGCCAAACAAAAAACTATTAGCCAGAGTTCCAGGTTCTGATGGGGCCATTTTGATCAGTTTAGGGACAATCCTCATTAGAAAGGATTTACACCGTTCTGTGTACATGGCACAAATCGGGTTACCAAGGAGGCAAATTGCTCTTTGTGCCCATTCCAACACCACTTCAAGGTCTAGTGGTGTGTTGGCCTCTTTCGCTTGTACTGCCAATTATAAAATTTTTGTGATTGGTCCTGATATGTCCAGTAGTTTGTCTTGGCAACCTCTCCAAGCACAATCTAGGCCCTTCTGAGGGTCTTTAGCAATTTTTTTGAGAAACGTAGCTATGCTAGGGTCCAGTTCTGGGGTGTCTGCCACCTTGCCTAGGAGAGAAGGGCACGGGCATTTTGATCACAGGGTATTGGGCACATCTTTGTAGAAACTTTTACGAATTTGCTCTTGCACATAGTGTGCCACCTTTATAGAGGCTACCCATTCTGTGGATCTTGGATGAATAATATATTCGGGGTCAAAAAGTAAATTCCTCTGAACCACCATCTCCTCAGTGGTATGATGGGTCTTGCGCTTTCGCTTAGTCGGTTGTTTGGGTTCATCCAGTGCCAGTTCTGAATCCGAAGATTGGGAAGCAGAGGTAAGGGACACCTGGTGCTGAGGGGGTATGAAATATGCTCTGAGATTCCAAGCGGCTCCTATGCCCATATTCGTGGTATTTTAGTACCGAAGTGGCCATTCTCGCAAAAATTGCTGCTGAGGAAACAGTTCCCATTGAGGTTCTCTGGGCAAGGCCCATGTCATAAGGTTGGATCTCTTGGACCCGTGTCTCAGAGGGTGGTCTCCCAATCAGTTCTCTTTGTCCAAACCTCACCAGGGGTTGAGTGAAAGGTTGTAATGCTTTTATTAGAGTCTGGTTTTCAAAGTCCTGCTCATGGAGGCCCAGGGCCTGTACTAGTCTCTCCTTCATCTGATTTTCATAAGGAATCGCAGGTTCATTCTGATCATATTCGTCCTCTTTGGAGTAGTACGACATTTTTATCACAAGAGGAGATGGAGGAGTTTAAGGGGGGGGGGGCAGCCTTTGCAGGTAAAATGAGGAGAAACTCCTAATCACAAAGAGGAAACAAGTCTCCAAAATGACCAAATCAGAGTGGAGGGAGCACCTGCAAATTAAATTTCCCTAAGGCAAAGCCTTGAATCATTTTTGCTCCTGCCGGGCATTCATGGAGTATTTATTGAGATGAGCATTGAACACTCCGCACAACAGACGAACTCCGCAGTGGAAAAGAACCTCGGAGTTCGCCCGCGCATGCGGGCACAGAGAAATAGAGAGAGGACAAGCCTCTCAGTCCAGTGCTTACCTGGCCGCAACAAGAGTCCAGTCACACTCTCCTAAAATTCAGAGAGGCCCACGGGCATGCTCTGATCAATACAATTAGGGGAGAACACGCGATCGCGATTGCCGATCCGAGAAAAAAACCCATAAGAGAAAAGGCCGTGCGAACCATGTAGAGAGTGAATAATAGGGTGAAAAAAGAGTCCCCAGCGAAGCGCTGTTCAAAACCCTGCTCCTACTCCACAGTCATACAATAAAATCAATAAAATCAATTATAATGCAAATTTGACTTCTGTGAAAAGTGTTGGGTACTTATCTTTGGCTGCGAGCAGCAAAGAAAGAGGAAGGACTAAGGAGGCAGAGACATTTATATGGAGAGCAGACCTGGGATTGGGCATGATATGGACTGCTGGGGATATTAGGAAACATAGGGCCTGATTCTAACTTTGGAGGACGGTGTTAAACCGTCCCAAAAGTGGCGGATATACCACCTACCGTATTACGAGTTCCATAGGATATAATGGACTCGTAATACGGTAGGTGGTATATCCGCCACTTTTGGGACGGTTTAACACCGTCCTCCAAAGTTAGAATCAGGCCCATAGTTTTTTTGTATGTTTAACATTGATTGGCTGCTGTAATTTTCTCAGTAAAGAGAGAGAAAGCATAACCCGAAGCCTCCAGTCCTGTCATAGGATTTTTTTTCAATAAAGAAAATGTTCTAGTGTAAATACCAGGAGGATTTTCTGGAAACTGTGAATGAATCATTCATGCCTGGAACAGTAAGAATGCATTAAGCAGGACGTGAAAAGTTTAGCCACCAAAGTAAATCAGTTAAGATCTAAAGCAAATGTAAAATGTGGCTATGTGCCTGTACTAGTTCTTTAGGTTATACCTTGATTACTTCCTATGCTTGAAAATGGACGCAACCTTTGAAGATTACTTACATGTGATTAGAAATATAGAGCTTGTGGGTCGTGACCTGACTGGAAATGGAGTAGGATGCTCCCTGACCAAGCTCCGGGTTCCAGTGGGCCTTTCAGCACATTTGCAGCTTGCTCAGCTGCTCTGACTCGGCCCTGCTGTGCAGCCTTTAATGCCCCAGAGGGGACTGCACCTAGGGGGACCTGTATTTCCAGTAAATGGTCAGACTGGAGGGGATGGTGCAGCCTGTTTCTTTGCCAGGCTGGAGTGCCAGCACCATTTTGAAGAACGTGGTGAGGAGCAACAGCCAGGACCACAGCACTGAATGTGACTGAGCCTAGGAGAGAGCAGTGGGGACTGACAACGCTGGCAGCTGGGGAGCTCCCTTTGGTTAAGAGGGACTAGCAGTGCCAGAGGAACAAAGGGGTGCTGATCTCTGAGTACTGAGTACTCTGGCAGGTCCACAGACGTGTGGGCTGCCATCTTGCTGACAGGCTGGCTCACATCCTTTGGCCTTGACGGCAGGGAGCGGCTGGTCCCAGAACAGCTGGCTGGCATTCAATCCCCTGAAACACCTGTATGCCCCCCCTTTAGAGGAGACTACGAGGTGAGAGTTGCACTACAACCTTGGGCGATGCCTGGCTTGATGGTGAGCGGCTCAGGGCTTGCGTGGGCCTGGTGGGGCAGACAGAAGTAGCACGCCTAGCATGCTAGCCAGCAAGGCGAGACAACAGCTGCGTTTGGAGATGAAGGATGTGTGAAATTCCCTTGTGAGTGGGCAGTGGCCCCTTCTAGGAAGCAGCCTCCATCTTGTCTTTGGCCTCACCCTCCAGTGAGGCCCTAAGAGAACATTTCACGGTGTGAAGCCTCTCCAGGAACCCCTAGATTGCAGGAGGCAATTTGAGGGTCATTGGCCCTAGAGTTGCCCACTACCCCCAGCTGCCTTATCACAAAGGGCAGAGAGACCTGCTGGTTGCTGAACTCTTGGGCCCTAGTCTGCTCCTTCCTGCACTCTGAATAATGGCATGCTATTGCCTGGGGAATTCGCTGTTCCTCTTAGGGACTCATCAGCGGAGACTTGCACCACTTCTCAGGCTGGAATTTCTCCTTGGCTGATCCCTTTGACTCACCACCAAACTGCACCCTGCATGTACAGTTTAGTGCCCTGCAAAGTCTGGGGGTAGTGTGATCCTAGTGGAGCTGCTCCCCCACACAACAACAACAATTTAGCAATCCCTCACTGCTATGCTGCAGGGCAAACCTTCCAGGGACAGCTTTGCTGGTTCTCTCTGGTCCAAATCCTACTTGGCAGACATGAGCAGCAAGGGCGCTTCGTCCTCACAAGTCCAGGATGCACCTTTTTCCCAGGAGTGCATGGGAAATTAGATCAGGCTCAAAATTGGCTTCTTCAAAACTTACTTTAAAAGCTGCCCACAGGATCTCCATAGAGACATTACAGAGATTGGCGCACAAGTGGACGACCTCAAGTGCACAATGGACTCCTGCATGGAAGATCAGGTGTTATATGGCTGGACTGGAGGACCAGCAGAAAGAACTTCAGGTCAAACAAGAGGACCTGGACAATTGCAGCCACAGAACTAATACCCACATCCTGGGGATCCCCTGGGGCACAGAAAGGTATGACATCTTGAACTTCACTACACACTTATTTCTGGCCATCCAAGGGGATTAGGAGTGCCATTCCTAACTCCTGGATAGAGCGCACTCCATTGCAGCCAAGTATGGCCAACCGGAAGGCACTCATGACATTTTGGCCTGAGTGCATTTCTTTCAGGATAAGGAGGCTACCCTGAAGGGAGCTAGGGGGGATGCCGATCTTGTTTTTCAAGGACCCACCATACAAAAGTTCCAACATCTTTCCCCGCGGATGATCAAAAAGAGAAGAGACCTCAAGCCGGTCATGGAGAACAAGCACAAACAAGGACTCAAATATCAATGGACTCATACTTTTGGGCACTTCTACCAGTGGAAAGGCAAATAGCACCTGAACCAGTCCCCGACAGAAGCCAAAAGTATGCTGGCCTTGCCCACTGGATGCCCTGGCGGGGAGCCATTGAACCCACCACCGGAGACAGGGTGGCTGGCACCCAGTTTGCAACACGGTTGGTGGATGTGGCAGGACTGCCACAGCAAGGCAAAGGCCCTCCAGGCAGCGAAAGAGGACATAATATCCCATTTGCAAAATATGAAACAGGAAGCCTAATAGTCTTCTACGGAAACAACTTGACCACCTCTGAGTATTGCTCACATTTGTTTAATGTTGATTTTGGAGTATAATGGCACACTAACCTTTTCTCCTTCACAGCAGGGCCCACGGACCCAGGGCTGGACTTTTTATTTGCACTGTTTTCTTTGTTATAAGTACCTTAACACACCTTTTTCTCCTGCTACACAGGGCTTGACCTTAGTGTCTCTGTCCTGGTCTCTTCTTCCCCACTAAAGGTCTTTACTCTTTCAAAGGTGACATCTATCCAGAAACTGAAGGGGCTTCTCATCTGTCCATTAATAGAGAGGTCTGTCAGGTGGGCCCTGTTGGCCCTTTTATTTTGTTTAGGTCTCAGTTATGGCCATGGTCCCTCCTGGCCATATATCTGGAGGGTGTGGGGATGGGCAGGGCTGGCTTGGGCCCTCTACGTTTGACCTCATCCTCTGCTAGAACCATAACTGTTGCAGCATTGCACTGTATACTTCTTCTAAGCTATGGGGACCCTGCTAAATTCTAAAATCCTGTCCTTAAATGTCTGAGGGCTTAATTCCCCCAGCAGGCTTCAGCAGATATAGTTCTACCTCATTCAACAGGACACTGATATTATCTTTTTACAAGAGACCCACTTGCTCACAGAGGACAGCCACTGCAGGCTCAGTCATGCTATCCTTGTCAGCAGCGGGCTTACATCAACTCTAAAACATTAGGGGTGGCTATCCTATGCAAAAATGGCTTCTATTCTAAATCCCTGAGAGTAATAAGAGACCCGGGAGGGCATTTCCTGACTTTGACGGTGGAGAGGGGGAACACCTTCCTCAATTAATATGCCTCGAACACGGCGCAGGATGCATTCCTCTGCAAAGTGATTAAGGACCAACTTGACTCAGCTAAGGGGGATCTCACTGTGAGAGGCGCTTTCTGGTCTGGGACCCTGAACTTGACAGAAACACAACACACTTCCAGGGCATGGGGCCATGTCAGGCAAGGCATGTCAGGCAAGCTCAGGCTGGAACTAAATAGTGCTACCTACACCTGGATGCACAAGACTACTCCTTCTACTCCCATGTTCATCAGTCCTATCCCCTATTGAATATGCAATCCTTATGCACTCCATACTCAGGGCATTAAAACTGCACAGATATCCAATATCTCCATATCTGATCACACCCACATAGAACTCATCTGGTCACAGTGGGTAGACCCCTTGCGTGCCCCTCCCCACTGGCACCTGCCTCTCCAGGTACTGTACAACTGGGTAGATAAAGCATATATCTGAATATTTTTAACTCTGTGTCCAGCCAAACATCCTCCCTCACATGCTTTGGGACAGCTTCAAGGCAATCATATGGGGCAATATCTCCTCATTTGCTATAGCTTCCGCACACAAGACGTGCCTATTTGAAACTACTTCACTCAGGAGGTCCGCACCTTGTAAGGCATTAATATGCAAAATCCCTCTGCGCGTAATCGATGACAGTTGGCAGTGCTGCAGGGCAAACTGCGAGCACATCAGGTGAACAAAGCGAAACTTTCCCTATTTGCACACAAACAAAACTATTATGATGGGGAAGATAAGGTAGGCACACTTCAGGTTCATAGGTTGCACCATCAACACACTCGCTCTCATATTGCTAAACTACACATGGATAGCCTTAGTTGTGTGATTTGGGAATCTAATTAACTGGAGGTGTTCCAGGCCTACTACCAGCTACTAAACGCCGATGGGTGGTAGGATAGGGTGGCCACTGATTTGTACTTTTGGGCCAGACCTTGGCCAACCTTAGACACTCAAATAGCACAGGACCTGGAGGTGCCATTCACGGTGCCAGAATTTAAAAAAGTCCTTGGAGAGCTTCCTGTGTTGAAGACACCGGGCCCTGCCAGCCTACGTGTTACTTTTCACAACGTCTTCCACACCTAATTAAAAAATAATTTGCTTGGGCTCTACAGCTCACTTACTCACGTCACCAGCCTCACACCCACCATGTCGGTGGCAGGAATTACGCTGCTCCACAAACCCAGCAAGGATCCTACTCTTTGCTCCTTGTATTGTCAGATAGCTTTATCGAACATGAACACAAAGATTTACACAAAGATGCTGGCCAACCAGCTAGAGTCTTTCCTGCCGGGTTTGATCGGTCCAGATCAAGTGGGACTCATCAAATAACCGGCAAGGCCCACATGACACTAGACGCCCTGCGCTCCTAGTGCAGAAGGCTCGCATTCACCACATTCCTGACCTCCTTCTTTGCCTAGATGCAGAGAAGGCACTTGATAAGGCAAGTTGGGCCTTTCTAGGTGTTGTCCTACTAAAGGTAGGTGTCGGCCCTCATATGAGCAGCAAGATCATGGAATCATATACATCGAGCCCACTGGAAGCATCAGGTTGAATGGCCAGCTCACTAGACCTACTGTGATACGGGGTGATACCCGCCAGGGCTGGCTGTTATCCCCCTTACTTTTCGCCCTGATAGTAGATCCTTTGGGGATTCACCTTTGGCTGACCTGGTACATATCAGCCATCTTGTTTTGGGGGTGAGAACACAAAGTTCTACTGTTTGCTGAAGACCTCCTACTGACCCTAACAGAACAAGAGTCCTCCCTCCCAGTGGTAGTTCAGAGCTTGCAGGCATTAAAGGCAGTGTCCGGTTATAAGATTACCATGAACAAATCACAATCTTACCATCCCATAACAGCAGATCTCATGCTAGCAGGAGCTAGCTCCTTCACAATGGGCGACCCATCCATCCAATACCTAGGCCTTACCATCACATGCAAGTCCTTTGTAAAGCGGTATACCATATACCCAGGGCCTGTCAATTAAATGCTACAAGTGGGCCTGCACCACTTATTGTGCTGCCCACTTAAGGAGCACCTTAAAACTTGTCCCAGGCTTGCCACTGCAGCCTGAAGGAGGTGCCCCGTTGCCATGTTGACTTGCCATTTAAAAACCCTTGGCATTTAAAAACCCTTGCCAAGCCTTAAAGTCCCTTTTAATTAGATATATGTCACCCTTAAAGGTAGACCCTGGTAGCCCATAGGGCAGGGTGCTGTGTAATTAAAAAGTAGGACATGTACTTTTAAGTTTTACATGTCCTCGTAGTGAAAAGCACCCACATTTGTTTTTCAGTACTGTGAGGCCTATCCCTCTCATAGGATAACATTAAGAATTCCTTATTATATTTAATAACCTGTAATTCCTAAACCAGTGGTGGTATCTATCTCATGTTTGCTATCTATGAACATGTAATGATAAACCCTCTTTAATGTTAAAGTCAAATTTATAATTACAATTTTGAAAATTCCACTATTAGAAAGTTGGCGTTTTCCTGCCCTTAGCCCTCTGTGCCTGCAGGCTGCCTTAGGTCACATGACTGTGTGTAAGCGACTTTGTGAATTTCTCCCAGACAGCAATAGAGGGATTAACAGAGCCTGAATGGGCCATTACTTGGCTTGATGGGGGGCAGAGCTAAGCACAGCCCACTTGCACCTGAATAGGCTGTGCTCTGTCACTACACAATAGACTTAAAGACCCTGTATTGTCATTGCAGCCAGCTAGGAGCCAGGGGAGGGGAGGCAGGAAACTCCTGGAACTTAAGAGAACTTTTTGGAAGCTTCTCCAAACTTCTAGGAGAAGGCCACTAGGGTATAAAAATATGGCTCTCAGACCCACTCATCAGTTCACTACTGGACCTGCAGAATGACTCTCAGAGGACTTGCCGCTGCTGTGCTGTACCTGGAAGGACTTTTTTGCTGCCTGGAAGCTGCCTTGAACTTTCAAAGGGCGCCCTGTGTTGGAGTCCTGCATTTTCAACTGCACTCAGGACTTCAGAAGTGACTCTTATGAATAGTTTTGCAGGCCTCCTGTTCAGAGCCAGAGGGACATAACAGGCTCCTGCCATCTTGAACCCGCACTTGGACCCAGTCTGAGTGAGTCTTGAACCCCAAAGTGGTCTCCATCCACTCCTGGACCCTTAGGTGTGGTGCCAATTTTGAACCTTAACATTTGAAAACCAATACGATTTTGAATGTTTTGGTGTCAAATGATCTACTAAACTTTGTTCTATTTTTCTAAATAGAAATTTAGAAATGGGGTCTCTCTAGTTGGCAGTGGTTTGCACCTTGTCCAAGAAGGGACCCTCACTCTAGTCAGAGTAAGTGACTCACACAGCTCAGATCACCCCTACTCACCCTCTTGGCAGCTTGACTCAAGCAGTCAAGCTTATCTCAGAGGCAATGTGTAAAGTATTTGTACACACACAGTAACACAGTGTGGGATAGAGTAGAAGTGGTAATAGGCTTTACTTGATTTCTCTCCTGGAACACCCCAATAGCTTGTACTCCTGATTTTACAATTGCACTCCACCTGGGCTCCTTTCCTGCCTGGGAGTGTGGCGAGTGCTGGATCCTTCAAGATCTTCTTCAAAGGCAGATGATCAAACCCTTTGAGTAGCTTAAAACCAAATTTAACATCACTGACAAGCTCAACACCAATATTTTAAATTGCACCATTGGGCATAATTTCCTCCCAACACCCTAGGGGCCATTTAGCTGCTACCACTCTGAGACCCTATTCAGCAAGTTTGAGGATTGGGAGGGGCATGATATGTAAAATGTACGATGTTTTGCAGCAGTCCCACCTCCTCCCCAGTCATCCACATCAGATGAAATGGGAGCTTGGTAATACTCAGGACATCTCCCAGAAACAGTGAGATATTCTATGGTGGGAGATTCCCAAAACACATAGGAGCATACCGCAGTAGGAAACGACAAACAAACTTATGTTCCAATGGTACCACAACCTGTACATCCGTGCTCCATGTACATCTCGGCCTTGGACACCTGTTGGTGGTGTTGAGCATGGGCGGGTGACTTTCAACATTTCTGTTGGTCATGTACTCAACTTACAATCTTCTAGAAAGAAATCCTAGGTCATATCAGGAACACACTGGGGTTTCTGATTCCTGTGGGCTATGGAACAATTCTAGTAGTCCGCCCAATAACGCTCAAAGCATTGACGCATGTAGATTGGTATCTAGTCCAACATATGATGGGTGCGGCGAAGCAGCTCATCGCTTTGGCCTCGAAAGCATAGGCTGCTCCACAAGTGGTGTCCTGGTTCATACGGCTGTGGCACACCCTACCTATGGAACAATTGTCCCACAAACGTTCCTGTTTGGACAAGAAATTCACTCACCTCTGGGCACGTCTGATAGTTTACTTGTCTAGGTTTGGAGACCTCTGCTTCCTCCCACCTATTCTTTGCACCTGCTCCATCTCTCTCTGGTATGCTGTAATGTCAATGGGACCACATGCCAAGATTTACATGTCTTTTTGTGGCTTGTTTCTTGCAGTTGTACTGCCGGTATTTGTATGATTTGTTGAAAACTCAATGAACAAATTCTGAGCAAAAAAAGAATCATAAAACTTATTTAGATGCAATGCATTCAATAATGCTGAATTAAAAGGTAATTTACTAATCAGAGATACTATACTCTTGGGTCAATCCTAGTAATAAATCGTGAAGCATACTAAAGTGAACATTAAAGGTCTGCTTTTCTAGCTTTTTCAAAATCTGCCGCAAACGCATCAAACCTAAATGTCAACAAACTACTAAACCCCACAAAGTCTGAATTCTTCCTGCATGCCAAGAATGGCAAACATTTGCTGATTCCGTAATAGTTTGCCAACTTATACCTAACTGGCTTCACACCCAATGGACTGAACATGCCAAATCCCTGAAATTCACCCTCAACTAGAACTCTCAAAGAACAGACTGCCAAGAACAAAACTTCCATGGTCTATTTCTCTCTCTCTCCTGAAAAAATGATAACCTTTTCTCAGAGGAGAAGACTTCAGAATGACAATTCAAGCCCTAGTCTTCTTTCCCCTAGATCGAGGCAACACCCTGCTCAACAATATCCCAGATATCACCTTTAGACCATTGAAAGGCATCTGCCCTCATCACCCGTATGCTAAAGGATCTATACTAGCGTTCTCTGCAAGATTGGATCATCTACACGACCAACTGTATCAATGACAAGGCTCTGCACCAAAACCCCTTCCTAACTAACTATAAAACTAACAATGTCTGGAGTTCAACACCCGGTTAAGAGCTCCCACATTACCAGATTGGAGAAGAAACACTAAGGGAAAAAGTAAACAAACCCTCTCAGCATACACTCCTAGTATGTAAAATAACATCTTCTCTGCCAGCCGGCATATATAAGATGGGGCCTGTGCCCCCATACCCTGGCCCCTGATGCGAAGGAAGGAAGGGGGAGTGTTGTTGCAAGCATCATTCTGGCAATGGGCTTGCCTTTGCTCCCTGTGCCTGCAGAAGCGGAGCAGCCACAGCAAAACCAGCACTCTGTCCACATAGAGAGGGCAAGGAGGACACAGTTGCTGGCTTTTGCCTTTTAAGATAAGGGCTCATCTGCTAAAAAACAGTGCTGGTCAGGCCAGGAGCTGGCTGGCAAACCAATAGACCTGCTTTATTTAAAGTAACATCTTCCTATATTGTAATGTGCTATTTGAGATAGATGGGAGGGGGTACTGTGATTATTTTGGGGGCCATGACCCATTAGGGGTCAAATGTGATTTCAGAATGTCACCAAAGCTATTTTTATCTACCTTATGTATATATTTGCAAGTTACACCACAGTATTTAATGATGTGTGTGCATCATAAACATATGTTTCTTTTGGACTGCACAATCATTTATTCAGATTAAATATTGCATGCCAGCGAATGATGATTACTAACCCAAACCACCTCCACTAAGGAGGTCTTGGACTGCTCTGCTACCCTGAGAGAGTCAATAGCTGAAATGGGGTGGATGGTTCCAAGTGAGGAGGTAATTGTGGACCTAATATTTATGCAGGCCTCACATACTGCACACTAATACCTGATTTCCTTTCAGACTCCGTAGACTTGTGTTGCTCAATAATCGGCCATTTAAGTGATTAGTTAATGTTGAGCCCATACAACAGTGCATTGCAAGCCAATGTATTTAAACAGAACTGTGATTTTCTCCACTTAAGTAAACATTTTGCCAGGTGAAAGTATTCCTTTTCAATACAGATCCCACCCCTGGGGTAAGCCCTAAAAAGCCAAAGGGCAAGGTGAAATACATTTAAGAAGTTGGACATGTATTTTTAGGTTTTATGTGTCCTGGTAGAGAAAAACTCTTAACTTGGTTTTTCAATACTGTAAGGCCTATCTCTATCGTATGATGACATTAGGTTATGTTATTATATTTAATAAGGTAAACCTTTTGAATGGGAGGAGGTAGGAATACCAATTTTGGTCTTAACTCACTTGTAATTTAAAACCCTTTTTAATGGTAACGTCAGAATTTAAGTCACAATTCTGAAAATGCCACTCTTGGAAAGATTTCATTTTCTTCTCCGACCATCTGGTACCTGCAGCCTGGCTCTCATGACTAAGTGTAGCTAGGAATTGGCATTTGTGTATTCCTCCCAGACAGCATCACAAATGGGGACTCCTTGTTGGCACAATGGGCATCCTGACCTATTGGTAAGGGCAGAGAGGTTACCTACCACACTTGCACTTCAAAGGGGCTGCCTCAGCACACTCACAAAGCACGTCACTAGACTGTTGTCACCGAAACCCCCTATGAGCCAGGGCAGGGGAAGGAAAGAAATTCCAGATCCAGATGTGAGGGGGGAAATCTAGATGTTTCTTCTACTTCAAAGGTGCCACCGGTATAAATATTGGCAAACTCTTGAAATCACAGATGGACCTGTGGAAGACTCAGAAGAAGGACTGCCCTGCTGCTTGAAGGACTGTCCTGCTGCCCTACTGCAAGAATGACTTCCTTTCTGCGTAAGGAAGGAAGACTGGACTCCAATGGCTAGCTGAGTGGGCTCCTGTTCTGAGCTATAGGGACATAAGCTCCAGAGACCTGCCCTGCATCTGCTCGGCCTCAACTGGACCTGCATGTGCCCTTCTGCTGGCCTCTACTTGAGTGAGCCCTGGTCCCCAAGAGGTACCACCCTGAGTCTTAGGTCTTTGGCTGGTATCAGAGTGTACTCCTCCTGCCCAAACTGAGGGTGCCCTCAAAATTGACATGGTGAGGTAAAAGTCCTCACACTGTAGCACCTCATAACTCTTGATCATCGGCCTCATCAGAACTGATGCATCAGGGCACCACTCGACCCAGAATCATGCATCACAGCATCTCACAGCTCTTGATGGGAAGCCTCATCAGAAGCTACACAACTTGATGCAGTGCGATGCACAACATCGCATTTCAGTCCAAATCGAACCAGGTACATTGCCCTGTAGGCCAAACTCAATCTGGTACTTGGCCCGTGCTTCATTAAGGTCTGCTTCAACTTTTGAGTTTGTCCCAGTCCTTTGGCAACCAGTTAACAACATTTGTCACTTTACCCATGAATTTGAAATTACATATCTCCAGTTCTATTTATGGATATTTTTCCTTCTGGTATCATTTTGTTTATTAAACTTTACTCTGTTTTTCTAGATTAGTGCAGGATTTATCTTGGGAGTTTTCACTTTATTGCTGTTTGAGTGCTGCATAAATACTTTACACATTGCCTTGAGGGTGAAACACAGGATAATTTAGTGACTTTTTGTGGTTCACCCTGGCACAAAACGTGGTTATTGCCTGAGTAGGGTTCCACCCCCTAAACCAATAACCAAGTTTCTCACATTGGTGTTCAGTGGTTGTAACCAGGACTTCAATGTATGCAGTGCCATTGAGTGATTTTGTTGAACACTAAAATTCCATATACATTTTACAATATCAAACTCAACCACTTTTAAAATTCTCCCTGGTTGGCCTTGTCACAGGACTCTCATCATGGGGACGGGAGCTGTTGGCCTAACCCTTTCAGATAGCTAGCAGCACCTCACCAAAACCCAAGTAAAGGTGATTTGTGATACCCAGACACATGACACTGTGACTTCTCAGGGAAGTTGTGGTGGAACAGATTTTACCCCTTTGTCTCAGTTACACAAGTCTCATACATGCAAAAGACAAACAGAAGTAGGATTTGGTAGAATACATTTAGTGAAACAACTGAGTTCTACATAATGAGGCACGAATAATAATTATTAGGAAAATAAAACACAACACTATTATCATAGTGACGAAAAATGAGAAACAGACAAAAAGTCCCAACATTCTGTCACACTAGTGTATCTAAAATCCCTACCTGCACTACTAAAAATCTACACGAGAGCCTGGAGAAGTGTTAGCCCTAATCTGCTTGTACTTAGTCTCTGCAAGGAAGATCCCTCCTCATATCTGGATAATGCCTGTTGGTCTGCTGGCCGTCCTCCCAGGTGTTTTGAATGACAAGGCCAAGTCTAGCAGAAGTGTGACAACATGGTACAGCACAAAATGGCTGGATGGAATGTTCCCCTCTAACCTGGTTTGTGGCAGCTTGTTGTTTTATAACAAAACATGTTGCTGTTCTGATAACTGCCCTGGCGTGATAATACGTCTTTTCTGAGTAGGGTAGACATTGTACTTCATGAACCGACAATACTCAGTAAATTATCATGTACAGCATCGTACAGCCGTGGGCTGAGCACAAGATGAAATGTTGTGCAAAGGAACTAATAAAAAAGTTGGCACGGAAGGGAAACTGATAAAATAATAAAACTGCACCGCTAAAATGAACCATTTGCTAAAATAAAAAAAGGATTTAATAGAAATATAACTAAGTGAAAGGGCACAGACCTCAGACCGAGAGCTAAAATAAATGTGCTAATGTAAAGTGCTAAAATAACCCCAGAACACCTGTCCCTTTGTCGGGGCAAGAGTGCAGAAGTCAAGTCTAAAAATCATATGCTAAAATCATTATTCTTACACTACTATTTAAAAGCAGGCTAAAATGTACATAAAAGAGATAAAATGTCCATGTTGACAAGCAGGACAGACCAAAGTCAGGCCTAATCAAAATGGTCAACTTAGAATTTGAACAAAAATGCAAATTAAGGCCAAATATCAATGTTCAACAATAGTCATGATCCTGCAAAAAATCACCAATATCATCAATGGTGACGGAGCCCACTCCGGCAGCCGATAAGTTTACCAGCTCATTGACAAGAAAAGTACGGGAGCACTCAAGTTCTAGTGCCTCAGCCAGAGGTTCAGCAGAGGAGGCTGCATAAAATGTCCATGTTGACAAGCAGGACAGACCAAAGTCAGGCCTAATTAAAATGGTCAACTTAGAATTTGAACACAAATGCAAATTAAGGCCAAATATCAATGTTCAACAATAGTCACGATCCTGCAAAAAATCACCAATATCATCAATGGTGACGGAGCCCACTCCGACAGGCAATAAGTTTACTAGCTCATTGGCAAGAAAAGTACAGGAGCACTCAGGTTCCAGTGCCTCAGTCATAGGTTCAGCAGAGAAGGCTGCATCCTGTGTAATGCCAAGTGTTATAGCACCAGGAGATCCTCCAGGGGCGGTTCATAGGAAGCATCCCGCAGCAACCGTAGTTTCAATAGGCATGTCTGGCAATTAACCCTCATCGAGGACACCAACAGATTCACATTCAAACGGTATGAGCTTCAAAGCAAGACACACTTACGGTGCATGTTCAAATGGGCACCACAAGCATCAAAAGATAGTCTGCACACAAATCAGGACTGGTCTGAATGACAGTGGCCAGTTCAACTCCAGTTCTCCAGGAGTGGTGCACCAAAGTACTGCATCATGTGTTCAAGACACTTTTAGGATGGTGGAGGTGCCATCATTCCTCTTTGGAGTGACGTGGCAGCCATTGCAAATGAAAACAGCAACAGCAGAATACCACCAATTAATCCCAAAGTTATTGAGAATCCCCTAAAGGCACTCAAAAAAAGTGCACGTATAGCTGAAGGTATTACGCCAAAGACAGTTTAAAAGGTGCTGCCAAAACCAGAACCAACAGCCTTACAAAAGTGTACAATCCCAGCTGTGTTAGATGTATTGAAAATGTAACACAGCAGTTCTCCAAAATGTTTTGGAAAGTTGGTATTTAAAAGAGACTGTATCTCTGCGGATGACCTTGCTATTTGGAGATCATAGGTCTCACAGGCAGATGTAAGAGCCATGTCTTTTTGAAACAAAAGAGACTTCAGTCCACTCAGCTTGTCAAAATTTACATTAGAAGTAGCAATATGAGGCCATATGTCTGCTACTTTTATCTCTCACATGGGTGGAAAGAGCACATTCCCGCAACAAGTCACAATTTTGGAGATCTAAACCATGTAGGTGATTCCGGCCTGCATACCACAACAGCTTTCATCATTCAGCATCACATAACTTCCATTCAAGACCACCTGGAATGCTGAGCGAATCAAAGGACAGGAACACTCTTCAGATAACAAGCTAAGGACCGTATTTACAAGAAAGTGGTGCATCACTAGAGATGCCCTTCTTTTCTTGCCGCCCCCTTGTGTCCCCTAATGCCACCATGGTAGAGCTGTATTTACAATACAGCACACCATGGCGCATATTAGGAGCAATAGTGTAACTTTTTTAACGTTAATGTAACGCTATACTGGATTAGTGTAAAAAAAATTACGCTAATCCTGTGTAATGTTAAGAGGCCCATTGAAACCAATGGGAGCCTCATTTTAACACCTGCTTCAAATAGGCATTAACAATCAGGCTAGAAATGGAGCAATGGAATCATGTAGCTTCGATTGTGCCATTTTTAGTGACCCTCTAACAAGGGAACAACCGTGTTGCATACATTATGAATATATTATGCATGATGTGGCGCAAAGGGTTTACAAGGTGGTGCAAACTTAGTTTGCACCACCTTGTAAATATGGCACTATGTTAATGGCCCATTGGTGTCACATTTTCTGAAAGAATTTGGCCACAAATGTGGTGCAAAGGGGCGCAAAGCCTTGTAAATTTGGCCCTAAGTTCGCTACAGAAGCATTACATGCTCTGTGCAAGGACAGCTGTTTACAAATCATCTAATGGCTCACAAAAGTCTTGCCTTCGCTGCTGCTAGTAAAGACCTTCTTCTTGCCATTGAAACTTCTGTACATAAAGGGTAGCTCCCACACCTCATGAATGTAACTATCTCCTAGCTGCTCAAATCTGCCTCCTGGAATGTGTTTTAAGCACGACATAACTTGAAATGTTGAAATGGCCAGATTACTCACTTGTGTATTAACCACATAGCAGATGGAATTTCAGCCACCGTAAAAGGCAACTTTTCTAACTTTTTGATATTAAGCATAATGTAAGTTGCTTCTTTCTTAGTCACTTTCTGTTGTTTCCAAGTCAAATTAAGGGCCAGATTTACTGAAAAGTGGTGCAGTTCGCTGCTGCACCAAAATTGGCAGCGCCGCACTGTGTCACTTTAGAAATGCAGGGATACACCGTATTTATTAGAATACGGCACACCCCTGTGTTTCCCCATGTGCTGGCGCTAAATTGTGCTGCCTAGCACCAACACCAGCATCCTTGCACCATCGTGCAAGGATGTCTGCGTTGATGGGTTTGATTTTTTATGTGCAAGAAGGTGTCCCTTCCTGCACATAAACCATCACTAATGCGATTTGGCACTTCTGTGTGTGCTGCAGGATGCACCACACACAGAAGTGCCAAACCATCATTTTGAAATGATTGTTTATGTACTGGAAGGGACACCTTCCCACACATAAACAATGGTGTCTGGCATTTAGCTCTTTCAATGAGTGCTGCAGAATGCAGCACACATAGAAAAAGCAAAAAACATGGAGGAATAAAAGTATTCCTCCTGGTGGTGCCTTGCTAACACCACCCCTGGCGTGGCGTTAGATTTTGGCGCTGCATCAGGTTTACGAAAACACACAAATCTGGGGCAGCGTCACAATGCAATGGGTGTTGCTGTGCTACGCCCACAGCAACACCCATTGCACGCCCCTGCCACGCTGAATGCTGTGTGTGAAGGGGCTGTATTTACAAGGTGGCATTAAGCCACAAAAAGTGGTTTAACGCCACCTTGTAAATACGGCGCAGGGCATAGCACCACTGGAGCGTTATGTAAAGTGATGCTCCGGTGGAGCTAGAGGCTCTTAAATATGCCCCTAAATGTGGCAAACACGTCCCTGCAGCTGATGTATTACCAGGGCACGTGGACACTTTTCAGAACTTGTAACATCCAACCCAACTGCATAATGGACCTAAGTTGACTTTGTCCATGATGTAAAAATTACATATCATTTCGAATAATTTCCATTGCAGATGACACAATGTTGTTTAGGAACTAATTGCAGTTGGACAATGTGTTCCTATTGTTATCAACAACGGCTAGAGCTTTCTGCAGGTTTCCTGACCTAATTGCTTTAAGTGGGCAGCAGCTTCCTTTTGGGAAAGCTTCCAAATGTCATTATGTATAGCATATAAGAAACGTTTTCTGCATAGATTTCTAGGACCTAACAAGAAATCTTGTAAGCCTATATCTTCTGACAGGACACTAAGGTGGTTTTTAATGACTGTTAGTGTAGAAGGTTTTAACCATTGTTGACATAGTTTGTCCACGCTATATGTGGTGACAATACCAGAATGTAATGTGCAGATGGAACAAGGGTCAGATTGGCTCACTCTAAAACCCCATGTGGAGTTCACAAAATGCGCATGACAACCATCTATGATCACTGGCAACATTAACCACCAGTTAGGACCTGAAAATGTTTAGTTAAAGGCAGCGCTCTGGACCCACCGATTGAGCTGTTCTTCTGTGACATTTAAATTCTTTTGCCAATTTTTTTAATTTAGCTGATGAGGGAATACTGTGAACATTTAGGGGCATATTTATACTCTGTTTGCACTGAATTTGCATATTTTTTTTTAACGCAAATTCATCGCAAACTTAACTCCATATTTATACTTTGGTGCTAGACCCGTCTAGTTCCAGTCATTTTTTTACAGTGGAAACCTATATTGCATTATTGACATGCAAGATAGGCGTTCCAGAGCAAAACATTACTCAAAGGCATTTGCGCCTTATTTATACACCATGGAAAAATGGCGCATGGGAGGGGGAGGGCCTTAAAAAATGTCTCTAAATCAGTTTTGCGCCATTTTGTAACGCCTGGGTCAGGGCTGGCGTTAAGGGACCTGTGGGTTCATTTCAATGGTCTCTGACCATTGAAGCAGTCCACAGGTGCCCTTCCCTGCCCCCAGGGACAACCCCTGCACCCTTGCCCACCCCTGGAGGACACCCATGGATGGGGGGGACCCATATACTGTAAGTAGAGGTAAGTATTCTTTTTTTTTTTACGTAGACGTGGCATAGGGGGGCCTAACTTGGGTCCCCCTACATGCCACTGTGCCCAATGGCCATGTCCAGGGAACAGAAGTCCCCTGGGCATGGCCATTGAGCAGGGGGGCATGACTCCTGTCTTTGCATTTCGATGGGGGTTGTGCATCAAAAAATGATGCTAGTCAAGTTAGAGCCAATATTTCTTACTCTAACCTGACTTGCACCATTCTTTGGCGCACAACTCACAGTCTTCCCTTCACCTCCGCTGCCCAGTTACCGTAATTTATTTTGACACTAACCAGGCCGCAGCACTGGCTACCGTTATTCCATAAATAAGGTGCCCGGCTGGTGCTTTGGAATGGCAGTAGCCCGCGTTAAGCTTTTTGACACAAATCTACGTTAGTGCAGGTTTGCGCCAAAAAGTATAAATATGGGCCTTAATTCCTTAATATTTCCTAAGGTTAAACAACTCGTTTGTTGTACAATTTTATTGAAAAATATCATTTGTAACGGAATAAGGAATGCTCTCAATAAAACTTCCTTACCCTGTATTTGCCAATCCCTATTTTCCCCACACACTTTTTAAATCAATCAACTTCAACCAATGTTCATAGCCTTCTATGCTTAACCAGGAAACAAAGGAATCAGAATAAATTAATTTTATATCAGTTACCAAAATGTTCCCCAATTTTGAAGGTGGCAATTTAAAATAATAAGACTCAACATTTTTAACATCTTGCCCCTTAAAAGTGAAAACTTTTCTGTATATATTTTTAAACTCCCCACTGGAAGGGTCTGACAATGTTCCCAGGGCATTTAATTGTAAACAGTTCTTGGGGTGCTCGTTTTGTGCAGAAAATAATGCCCATAATGATGTTAACGGAACATTGCCCAGAAATCGCAGTTGTTTGATAAACATCTTCACTTTCGATTACAGTGTAATATTCAACCTCAGAAACCACAGAATCAATTATTTGCACATCCCAATCACCAGAAACAATCCCTAGTGTTATAATATAATTCATAGAAACCTTGAATACATCTGGAATTTGAATAATATCTGTACACCCGAACATATCGAAAGGTACTTTACCTCTAACAAATCTATTAGGTATTGGAACAGCTGAAATGTTCACTAGGGACAAGTTTCTTCAGACCTTCGGCGAGGATAGGTAAGATTGTAAGACCTCATCCACCAGTTCAACAGCAGAGAGTTCAGGTAAATAATGACCATGTATCAGCAAAAAGGAAACAATGACAAAACCAATCCAAAGAAGGAAGGCAAGCAAAGTCAGAAATAACCACAGACGATACCATAGAAGAATCAAATAGTTGTTTTTTAAGCCAGTTAAAAATCTTAAGTGCTCTTGATACAGGTACTGCAGAAGACACTGAAGAATTTGAAAAAGAGTTGTTGATGTTGGCAAAATAGCCAGAAGCACTGGAGCCGCTGGAGGTGAAGGACAACTGACAGATGTATCCATTGGTGGTTCATAGTAAACAATTCCATCCATTTATATTGAATTTGAATAAAATAAATCAGAACTCTGGACATTCCTTGTTGATGATATGGTGACAGGAACCAATAAAAGTTAATTTTCTACCCTCCCCAGGCTCGGGGACGTTTCTTCATCATTATTTAGTTGTTGTGGAGGCACATCTAGATGAGCAGTGAGAAGGGTATGGGAACCACCCAGGTGCCCTCTTGGTCTACTGTGCAGGACTGGCCACATGGTGTACCTTGACAATGTCAAATAAAAGTAAGCGATTTTCTTTAGAACCAGACAACGGTGGTAAAATGACAGTTCTGGTACTGTGTAGTCCCAGGACTGGAACCGGTGCTCTATATGCTGGGCCAAATTCCTCCTTTAGAGCAATTTTTTTCATTCACTAGATTCACAACTTTAAGAATCCAGTGGTGGATGTTGTTGGCAAATCCCTCATTTCCAAGATGGCGGCATGTGCAGATGGGTTTTCATCACTGAACTGTTATAATTCCTGATAGACAATGACATGTTCATTTATGTCAAAAGGTGTTTCTGCCACCACCACACCAGAGCCGTCAAGATCAGGGACATACACAGGTGTCCCAAACAGGTCTTTGTATGGTGCCCATTCCCCAACAGACCTTCTGGGCAGACTATTTAATGCTCTCTGGACTCCATACAGGTGGTTCAGCCAACTACAATCTGTACCTAATATTCTAGCTGTTAAAGATTACTTAAAATCTTGGTTTTTCTACTCCACAACAACATTTCCCTCTGGATGATAGGAAGGCAAGAAATGCAGATGAGCACCCAACATCGCCACTGTGTTCCTGAATACCCTTGAGACAAAGGCAGGGCCCTGGTCTGAGTGGAATGTTGCAAGAACATATGTCCAGATGAAGACTTCAGCCGATTGTTGTGGGCTATAGCCATAGGAATCTAGAACATGGATCAACAGTGACTGAAATGCATTTGTATGCACCATCAGGTTGATAGGAACCACAATGGTCCAGATGCACACATTGAAGTGGTTTGTTGGAAACCAAGAGATGAGTGCTTGACGGTGGACTCTTTAATTTGTTGATAGATGTCACAAAAAAGGACATACTGTTTGGTCTCTTTGTATAGACATGGCCACTAGTAGCATTTTTGAAGTAATGAAGTAGTAGCTGCCACACCTGCATGGGCAGAAGCAACCCCCCTCATGCGCTGCTTTGATGAGATCTAGTCTCTGGTCTTGGTTGGGGATCACACTATTACCCATCCCTGGTATAGTTGCAAATGCAATGTTTTGGACACTTAAGTGGTAGGAATATTTAGCAGGGTATGCCTTTGGGAAGGGCTTGCTGTCATCTGAAGCCTTCACAGCAGCTAGGCCCATATTTATACTTTTTTAGCGCCGCATTTGCATCGTATTTTTACGCAAAATTGGTGCAAACTTATTGTATTTTGTAAGTTTGCGCCGATTTTGCATTAAAAAATGATGCAAATATGGTGCTAAAAAAGTATAAATATGGACCCTAGTGTTTAATCATCCAGTCTCGTATGAGAACGACTAATCGCAGCAACAGAAGCCGTGGTTACTGCTGATTTTGATACCTCATGGGCCAAAGTGTTTCCTACAATAGGTAGCTTGTTCTTAAGATCTGCTACCCTCCCCAGCGGGAATTTGTGTTTGATGGTGTTCCCTTTAGAATCTCGGAACCCATTTTGGAGCCAATAATTCAGATATTCATTGAAGGATATTCATTGAAGTAGTACGAATCACACACAATCAATGTAGAAAGTTCAGGAACTGTGTTTTCCAGTGCCAAAATTAGTGCTTTAAGCTCTGGAAGTTGTGCAGTGTAGTCTCGTAGGGTCTGTGTGTCTGTATTTTGTGGGAGGACATTACCAACCCTCATTACCCCGCTCACTGCTGCTGAGTATTGGTGTTTGGTACCTACAGCTGGTTGGGCTGATCCATCAGTGAAAATTATGATTCAGTATTGCTCAAGAGGCAAAAAGGTTTGTGGGCATTCTAGTTCATATTGTAGGAATTCTTGCGTCTGCAGTTTTGGATCAAAAACATAATCAAGACTTCGTGACAGTTCAGAATACACTTTTTTGTGGGGGGTAATGACTCAGGAGCTTCCGGCGGCCGGAAGTTTCTTTTTGTATAAGTTTGGTCATCCTAAATTGTTTAAAAAAATACGATTTAAGCTTCTCAAGGATGCAGCTAGAGTCTGGTGGCTGGCACGGCAAACACTAGGTATTCACTATTATACTTTCAGGGCCCCGATTTGGGAGTCTCCTGGTACCCCCGAGGTTCTCTTGGATAAGTTGGCTATTCCATTGAGGAGTGTGACTAGATGGGGACAAATTTTGGAGGAGTCTAAGTTGGTCTCTTGGTCTAAGCTTGGGGAAATTGTAGATTACAGGCTTTCCAGGTATAAATATGTGTAGTTACAAAGCTGGGTGGCTTCCCTCCAAGAGAAGGGGGGTGCCAGGAATTACTGGGAGATGAGACTATTATCGGGTCTGGTTTCTAAAGAAATCACTGTTTGGTATCAGGCGTTACTCGAAGCCTCAGATGTAGAGGACTTTCTCCCCAAGAAGAAATGGGGAAGTGCCCTGCCAGCCCTATTTATAGTACACATCTGGGAGTTTTCATGCGCACTGCTTTGGTCGGTAACTAGATCAGTTGCTTTGAAAAAGAATCATTTGTTCACAATCCACAGGGTCTATTGGTCTCCCCGAGGTTATCCGCCTTAGGGAAGACAGAAAGAAAGGGTCCATGTTGCGTGGAGCCTAATGCTAATGATGTACATATGTTTTGGAGTTGCCCCAATCTCCGTTTTTTCTGGTCCTCGATTACTGGTTTCCTTAAAGAGGTCATCAGCACCGAGGTGGAAGTGACCCTTCCCTTAGTGGTTTTTGGGGTCTCTCCGGGCTCTTTATGGGACTCAAAGCTTTCTAGGCCACACAAGTGTTTGCTGTTTTTACTGATATTGCTGGCTAGGAGACAAATATGTTTGAAATGGATTAAGCCCACTCCTCCGAATTAATTTGACTGGCTTACATCTGTAAATTATTTTTTTTGTTTAGAACGGATTGGCCAATTGGGTAATAGCGATGAACTTTGGGCCATCTGGGAAAACTTCCAGCAATATGGGGCCACTTCATTTATAGTTCAATGATTATTAGCACCTCTTTTTTGCCTCTCCCCCTCCCTCCCCCTCCCTCCGGGGGTCAGGGTTGACATGACTATGAGCAAAGGTTTTGCTCGGGAGAGGTGAATAGCTGTGTTCATCTGGGTTTGATTCGTTCATATGGGATCACCTTTAATAGACACATGTTGATGACCCTTGTGAAATGAGGTGGGACTGCCTATGAGGGCAAAAGAAAAACGAAAAAACACATAATCAATATCAGTAGCCATCAGAGACGTTGCCCATTTTATCCAACGTTGATGTAATGCTTTTGCATTCGGTACGCAAGCTTTGGTAACAGCCTCAAGGGTCGGTGTTCGGGTAATGACAATAATGTGTTTGCCTTGGGCCTGAGGTCTCTATTTTATGACAGCCATCTAAACAGCAGTCAACATTTTTTCAGTGGGAGCCAAACGCTGTTCAGCATTAGCGTATAAGTGTGATTCCCAAAAGAGGGAAGTAACCAGTAACGGGCAATAATAACACCAGTGGACTAAGAGGTAAGTGTGCAGGTAGGCTTCTGCCTGTATCAGGGGCATCATCAACCATCCCCACTGTAGCAGCTGCAGTATTGTGGAGTTCTTGATGGGCCTCTTTTGTCTGCAGCTAAGCAGACAAAGGCTCATAATTAAATTGAGAGAGTGAATGAGTGAAAGGAAGGATGGGTGGACGGATGGATGAAATGGTAGATGTATAGATCCATGGATGAATGAGTGAAAGGATGGACATAAGTATGGAAGAGTGGAAGGCAGGGACACTGTATGAGTGAAAGGGGGGGGTGGCTGGATGGATGGATGGAATGAAAGGACGGGTCGATGGATGATGAGAGAAAGGATAGGTGGATGGTAGAATGAGTGAAAGGATGGATGGATCAATGAGTAGAACGGTAAATGGATGGATGAGCGTATGGATGAATGGATGAGTAAAAAGATAGATAAGTGAAAGGATGGATGTAAAGATGGATGAGTAAAACAATGGATGGATGAGTGAAAGGCAGGTTAGATGGATGTCTGGATGCAAGGATGAATGGATGAATCGGTGAAAGGGTGAATTGATGGATGGATGAATAGATACCTGGAGCAAAAGGGTGGATGGATGAGAGAACGGCTAGGTGGATGATTGAATGGATGGATGAATGGAAGGATGAACGGGGGATTGGTAAGTGAAAGGATGCATCACTGAGTGGATGGATTGGTTTGATGGATAGGTGTCCCTGGTCCAGTGGCAGCTCTCCTTTATGAGCTCCACAGATACACTACACCCTCCTTGTTTTGTGGTCCATTTTTATTGTATCAAGAATGAATAATTCTTCACTCTTGATATAATAAAAATAAAATGCAGATCAGCTTTGGGTACAGCAATACACTGAGGCAGCTTGTGACATTGTTTGATTGCTGACACAGTTAGCTGAAGGTGTCTGTGCCACCCATCAGAGATACTGTTAGAGCTTGGAAATCCCAGAAATGTGAACATGTCTGTGAGTTAAAGTGAGAGAGAGTCAGTGAAGGAATGAGACTTAAGTTTCAGTAAGGACCAGTATGTGTGAAAATGAATGTGAGCGAGTGAGAGAGAATGACAGTGAGAGTAGCTGAGTGTTACTGTGTGTGAGACTAAGTCACATTAAGACTGAGTAATTCAGAATGAGTGAGAATGAGTGGGACTGAGTGAGACTGGGTAAGACAGGGTGAGCCAGAGTAGAATGAGTGATACTGTGTGAATTTGTGAGACCAAGTGAGACTGAATGAGTAAGAGACAGTAAACTTAGTGCAAGAAAGTGAGAGAGAACCTTTCAAGAAAAAGCTCTTTGCAATTCAAGCCAAGGATCACGCCTCACCACTTTTTAAAAGTCACCAGCCGCCACTGGTGTGTAAGCGTTTTTCTTCAATCATGTCCTGTTGTAATGCTCTAAGAATGCATGTAGGTTCAGGTGTCAAATGTTTGCCTGAAAATTCTGGACATATTAAGTCATAAAGGGGGTCATTATGACCGCGGCGGTCAGAGATAATGTGGCGGTAGTACCGCCAACAGGCTGGTGGTACTTACCGCCACATTATGACATTGGCGGGTTGGCTGAGGCCAACCTGCCAATGTACCACTCTGACCGCCACGGCCATAGCAGCCTCAGGTCTGGAGATAAGAATCTCCAGCCCGGCGGCCGCTATTGTACTGCCGGCGGTATCATGACCCTACCCACCGCCATGGTTTCTCACTGTTCCTAAACCCACAAAAGCCATGGCGGTAGGCCATATCAGTGACAGGGAATTCCTTTCCTGTCACTGATAGGAGGCTCTCTCCCCCCAGCACTCCCCAGATGCCCCTCACCCCCCTTCATCCACACTCCCCCTCCATTCCAAACTCCCCCATACACACACACACACACACACTCATTCACACAGACATACACGCATAAATACATGCATGCATCCATTCATTCACGCACATATCCGTACAAACATTCACACTGACACGCAGCCATGCATTCACATTTTCACACACGCACTCACACACATGCATACAGGCATGCAAACAACACTACACGCACACTTGAATTCAAGCATGCACACACACATACATGCACACACCCCGCACACACACACAGCACCCGCCCCCTTCCCCTGTCAGAATCCCAACTTACCTGCATCCAGGGGGTCTTCCGCCAGGGAACAGGGCACTGCTACTGCCAGCAGCTCCCGCCAGCAGAACACCACCAGCCCGTATTATTTGTCATAATACAGCTGGCGGTGGTCTACTGGTGTGGCGCTGCTTGTGGTAGCAGCACCACCTTACCAACATCTGCCAGTATGGCCACAGCCGGATTTCCACCCTTCTTGTGCCGGAAATCCAGCTGTGGTAATAATTTCGGAACGGATGGTAGCCGCGTCCATGGTCTTTTGGTGGCCGTGGCCGCGGTGGTTGGCGATTTTTACACCAAAGACATAATGAGGGCCAAAGTGTTTTCATGGGTTGTGCATAATCTGGAATACGAGTTTTGTCAAAACTGAAAAAACTCAGCAATTACTGCAGCTTTTTGATGGTGTTAGGAGGTTCTAACTGTGTGCACATTTTTAGAAAGTGTGGTGCCAGACTCTTTCCCTCATCTGATAACTTGTATCCCAAAAATAGGACACTGAGAAAAACAATTTTTGCTTTCTTTAAATTATTTGTAGCCCAATTCGGCAAATCCTACAACAATGTAGTCCACCCATTTTAGGTGTTCTCTGGGAGGTAAATATCATCTATATACGACAACACCTGGGTATCAATATCATGGCAATATTGATGTTATATGGGCTTAGAACAAACCTAAAGTGTTTTATACAAACCTGGACTGTTTTATACCCCTGTGGGAGTCAGCAAAATGTTCTCATTGAGCCAAGCTCACTGAAGGTACTCAAATTCTAACTTTCAGGTGCTACATTTTGGCAGGAAAAACTGTTGGGAATATCCAAGGTTGTTTTGTAATTTTTGCACACAAAATTGTTAATACCTGCTATTCTGTGTGCATTTTATATTGCAAATGTTTGTGTATGTCTGTTAAGGTGCCTGTAATCTAGGACCATTCTGTTGCGGTACAGTGCCTGCGTTAAGGCCCAATCTACAGCATAAGCTTCTTTTAATGTATCTGGAATGAGGACAAAGAAATAAGGCAAAATGACCTCTTCCCCTTGTGGGAGATTAGAGACAAATTCAGGTGGTCAGTCTTTTTCTACCAGTAGAATGTCGTAGCTAAGTGTAAATCTTCCCCAAAATATAACTGTAATAGTGTGCTCTATGTCTCCCTCTATTTGTATTTTTAAATTATAAACCCTGTTGAGTGGGGAGACGTGCCTGTCTGCATTTTTGACTTCAAGAAAGTTGTGCTGCAGCAGCCCTCGCTTGGGCAGTGTTTAAAGTCGCATTATGAATTGTGTTAAGTGTCTACATATTTCTACTGAATTATTATATAAGAGCCGTACCTCCTCAACTGCCATGGTACCTGCAATAGGGTGTGGTGTGTAAGTAGCCAATTCCGGCTGCTTAGGACCTAGTCTAACATTTTGTGTAATATGTGGTAGTGTGCTATCAAGCCAATTATGGTGTTCTTGAAAGGATAATGGTATTTCTAAATATGCGTATGGTTTGTATTGTGCAGGTGCATTTGCTATTGTATAGTGATGAAATGTGTGTGTTTTCCAATCTGCTGCTGGAAAGGTGATCCAAGAATAAAAAAAAATCAGTTCAGTAAGCTTTGTGAGCTTCTACTGCAAATATAACCTCCCCTCCCTCAGCAGTGAGCCCATGATTTAATAAATGTGGTGTGAGAGGTTGTCTCATGTTTTATGCAATTGCTAGCTGTTGGGGGTCCGCCAAAATTAAATAATGGTCAGTTCAGAAATAGAAACACCAATTTGGGGAAATCCTTTTTTAAGGTTCAAGCTTCAACAATCTACATCCAAAAATAGCTTAGGAGGGTGTTCCCTAACACTATGGACATCTCTGTATAAGGTTATTAGGGTGTCTTTAGCATGCAAAGAGACTGAGATACTTGGGAGATTCGTAAAGTTAGTGCCTAACCAACGTTGGTTGTGCTATGTCACAGGACTCTCATCAAGGGTACGAGACTGCTGATTTCATGCAGCAGCACCACCGCGTGTGGAGCACTGAGTCTTACCCCACTCCGTCTGGGTGCTGTCGGCCTGACCCTTTTGGCTAGCTAGCTGCACCACACCATAACCCAAAAGTAAAGGTGATCTGTGGCAGCCTGACGCATGACACTTTGTGAGATCTCAGGGACGTTGTGGTGGAACAGATCTTACCCTTTCTCTCAGTTACACAAATATCATACAGGCAAACAACAAACAGAAGCAGGATTTAATTCAATACATTTATTGATGCAAATGCATTCTCCATAATAAGGCATGAATAGCAATTATTAGGAAGATAAAACACCACACTATTATCAAAGTGACGAAAAATTTGAAACAGATAAAAAGTCCAAACATTCTGTCACACTAGTAAATCTAAAATCCCTATCTGCACTCCTAAAAATCTACATGAGAGCAATAGCAGCATTAGACATATTCTGCCCTTACAAACGCAGTTTTGGGTCAAAAAGTATAGTGCCGCCTTGCGTCATTCCAAATCACCAGCCAGGTGCCAAATTTATGGAATGACACACGCCTGCGCAAATGGTTGGCTAGAGTAAAAAAAAAAAAAAAAGTTCGCTGGGTGGGGGTTGCGGTATGGGAGAAGGGGGTTCTGCACCAAAAACATGACGTTAGGCTGGTTGGAAGCAAAAACATGCCTCTAACCAGCCTATCATCATTTTCTGACGCAAAACCATCCATACCACATGATTCCTGTCTTAGAAAAGACAGGAAGCATGCCCACCACCCCAATGCCCAGCACAGCGGACCAGTGTCCCCTGGATATGGCCAGTTCACCCTGTGCCATGCTGGGGGCCCCAAGTTGGGCCCCCGATGGCACTCCCATTTAAAAAAATAAACTCCTATATTTTAACGTTAGATGGGTCTAACATCAAAATATAAATATAGAGTTAATTTTGTGCCAAATTTGCATAAAAAAATGAGCAAAGTCGTCGCAAATGGAGTATAAATAAGCCCCTTAGTCTCTGCAAGGAAGACCCATCACCATACTTGGATAATAAGCAGGGGGGTGCCTGTTGGTCTGCTGGCAGGTGTTTGGAACAACAAGACCAAATCTAACAGAAATGCGTCAACATGGTACAGCATAAGATGACTGTCTGGAATGTTCCCCTCTAACCTGATTTTTGGCAGCTTGTTTTTAAAAAACAAAATAAAACATGTAGTTGTTATGAGAACTGCCCTGACGTGCTAATACGTCTTTTCTGTGTAAATTATTATGTACAGCCTCGTACAGCCTTGAGCTGAGCACAAGACGAATTAATAACAAATTCAGCGTGGAAGGACAGCTGATAAAAATAATAAAATAGCACCACTAAAAAGAAGATTTTGCTAAAATCATTAAAGGAATCAAATGAAATGCAACTAGGGGAAGGGGCACAGGCCTTAGGCCCAGAGCTAAAAAAAAAAGGTGCCCATGTGAAGTGACTCTTTTGCTTTTTCCAAATGCACCTCCATTCCAACTCACTATGAGCACCTGCTCTGCCTGCAAGCATGGAATTTGAACTCAAAAAGCTGGACAGCTACACTGCGGCTGACCTCAAGGTACTATGCAGAGAAAGGGGGCTTCCAGCAACCAAGGGCTTCAGGAAGAAGGATCTCTAAATGCCCTCAGGGCCAGGTAGGAGGCCTACCATTCACAGGTGTGCTGACAGACCTGATGCTGTTCTTCGTGGCCTTTCAGAAAGGAGGCTGGTTTGTGAGCACCACAAAGCAGGCAAGAGAGTGCCTTTTTGGGCTGGAGTGAGTGTGACATTGTTGTGAAGAATATACTTTTCAAATCACTACCCTACAAATAGCAACTTTCCCAGTGGTGCGGTGTTAGTTATGCTCATTTCATTTGCAGAACAAAGGGTTATTCCACTGCTACAAGGATAAGCTGGGGTTTGTTACACTGGCTACATCATTCCCACTATCAGGCATTCTTTCATTCACTCTTTCCAAAGGTGGAGGTGGTGCAGAAAGATCCTAGATACTAAGAGATTATTTTTCATTTTATATTACAACTAGGCCTGGGCGAAGTTCACGGAGTTCCACTCTGCAAAATTCCACAGAGTTATTTAAAAACTTTGTTCAATTCAGCAGAGTCCTGAATGCGCCGGATCTCTGAAGCTCTAAGCAGGGTTGGGCACATTCAGGAGAGGGCCATAGGCATAGGCCATAGGCAGTGAAAGCTGCCATTTCGGGCCTCTTGTGCACCTGCCTCTCCTGTGAGCAGTACACATGGGGCAGGCCCCTGCACAAGAGGCCTGAAACAGCAGCGTTCTTTCGCTGCCTACGGCCCTGGTCTGAATTAAGGCCAGGGCAGTAGGCAGTGAAAGCTGCCGTTTCAGGCCACTTGTGCACATGGGGTAGGCCGGCGCAGAAGAGGTCTGGGCAGGCCTCTTGTGCACCAGTGGGCACAAAGGGAGAAAAAAAACAAGGACTTCCCTGGGTCTTCCTCTCCTCCCCTTCCCAGCGCCCTAGCTCACTTTGCCCTCTACTCCTGGGTTACTGGTAGAGGGAGGCCTAGATCCGTTGCTGGTGTGTCTGCGTTTGCACTGTGTAGCCCATAACTGGGCTGCAGTGCACACCGGGTGAGCTCTGCTCCATTGGCGGAGCGCGGAGTGCCAAAAACTCTGTTGGCTCAGTGCCCATGCCTAATTACAACTGTGGTGTGGAACAAGCTATCAAAGAGGCTGGAAGAATGCTGAGATACTGGAAGACGTAGACAACGCCATTACCTAGTTTTGATAAAAGATCAGTCAGATGCCCAGAAGACTATGGTCTGGGGGTATGAGCGATAGCACGCTCTGAGTGTTGTACTCACCACCGTAACACTTTCCTTAGCATTTACAACCAGGTAGACAAAATTAAGGATAGGGTGAAGAACTTACACAAGATTCAAAATGGCTTTGATTTCAACTGATTTCTGGTCTTTGCTGACAGGGAAATTGCGCAATTACATTATTTGAAGCTGTGACTGCAGTCATTCTTGTCACAACAATTGTATATGTGCTGATTAAATTGATTATATGCATCATCAATATTTTTGCACTAATAGAGGTGCAGCCGCTACTCATCTGCTAATATCCTGGAGCATGATGAAGAATATATGTTACTGTAAAATTAAAAATGGAAATTAATCTTTTATACACTATTTAATTGTTGTCGGGATTTCACCTTTCCGGTTAAAATGTGAACGCTTGAGAAAGCAAATTCACTTGCATATGAGCGTTTATGCTTACATGTATTCTAAGAAATTGCTCATGCCTTAACACCTGCGGGTACATTTTATTAATCAATTGCTATTTCATTTTTGTGCCAGCTTTGAGACCAATAAAGCTTTATTATTTCATACTTGTTGCCCACCTACATGCAATTTAAAAGAAAATCACTTATTCGTATAATCCCGAGCTGCGCGGGGTAACCTACCCCTGGCCGTGCTCCCATAAGAATTCTCGCCTCCTCTATTTCAATAAGTGTGATTGAGATTACCTGATCATTACTTCAGGTGCACTCTCCCTATTGCTTTTAATCTTGGCCCATACCCTACATGGACTAATAAATTTGTTACTCTCAAGCTAGGGTTGTGAGCTAATTTTATTCTACAGTATTTCCCTCCTTTCCTCCTTTATTTCTCCAAACTCACTCTTCGGATCTTGCCATCATCGAGAAAAGATCTCCGGCAAAGAGCCCCCCTCCGGGGGTGCCCGTCAGACATTGCAGTGCCGGTCTGACGAGGAGGAACTCCGATGATGAAGCATGACACCCATTTGGGTGTGTGAGGTTTTTGCTCCTAAATATTAGGACTCCTTTGTACTTTTCCTCCTGTCCCTTTTCTCTTTGGAACAGTGTATTGAGATTTTTGTTTCATTATACATCCATGTCATTGTGTTAAAGATGGTGTCATGCATGCCCTGACGTCACATATTAGGAATGTCATTAAAGTACAATGCGTTACAATTAAAAAATCAAATTTTATAGCAATTTGATATAAATGATACAGTAACATATACAGTACAAAGAATACATCAGTCACTGTGGATTTGTCAACCTGGGGTACAAAGTGACTTTTTACGCATGAAGCATCGCTCAAATGAGTAAAATATCCAACACCTTTGAGACGGTGTCCTCTAGAAGCCTTCTATCTTGCCACATTGTTCAGCTATTCTTCTCTTTTGTTGCGTCTGTCAACCCATCTAGTTTATTCATGCAACCCTTTGACCTACCCGATTACCCTGTGCCAGTAACCCCCTATATTTTACTGTAGCCACCCCATCTACTAATGTGACCAGGGCCAAATCAAATCAAATCAAATCATTAACATTTATAAAGCGCGCTACTCACCCGTGCGGGTCTCAAGGCGCTAGGGGAAAAAGGGGGGGGTTATCGCTGTTCGAACAGCCAGGTCTTTAGGAGTCTCCGGAAAGCGGAGTGGTCCTGGGTGGTCCTGAGGCTGGTGGGGAGGGAGTTCCAGGTCTTGGCCGCCAGGAAGGAGAAAGATCTCCCACCTGCCGTGGAGCGGCGGATGCGAGGGACAGCAGCGAGTGCGAGGCCAGAGGAGCGGAGGAGGCGGGTGGGGACGTAGAAGCTGAGGCGTCTGTTGAGGTATTCCGGTCCCTTGTCATAGAGGGCTTTGTGTGCGTGGGTGAGAAGTCGGAAGGTGATCCTTTTGCTGACAGGGAGCCAATGCAGGTGTCTCAGGTGTGCGGAGATGTGGCTGCTGCGGGGTATGTCGAGGATGAGGCGGGCCGAGGCGTTTTGAATGCGTTGCAGGCGATTTTGGAGTTTGGCTGTGGTCCCGGCGTAGAGGGAGTTGCCGTAGTCCAGGCGGCTCGTGACGAGGGCGTGGGTCACGGTTTTTCTGGTGTCGGCGGGGATCCAGCGGAAGATCTTGCGGAGCATGCGGAGGGTGAGGAAGCAGGCGGAGGACACGGCGTTGACTTGCTTGGTCATGGTGAGAAGAGGGTCCAAGATGAAGCCGAGGTTGCGGGCGTGGTCTGTGGGGGTCGGTGCGGTGCCGAGGGCCGTGGGCCACCAGGAGTCGTCCCAGGCAGACGGGGTGTTGCCGAGGATGAGGACTTCCGTTTTTTCAGAGTTCAGCTTTAGGCGGCTGAGCCTCATCCAATCTGCGACGTCCTTCATACCCTCTTGTAGGTTGGTCTTGGCGCTGGCGGGGTCCTTGGTGAGGGAGAGTATAAGTTGGGTGTCGTCGGCATAGGAGGTGATGATGATGTCGTGCTTGCGTACGATGTTGGCGAGGGGGCTCATGTAGACATTGAAGAGTGTCGGGCTGAGTGATGAGCCTTGGGGTACGCCGCAGATGATCTCGGTGGGTTCTGAGCGAAACGGAGGGAGGTAAACTCTTTGGGAACGGTTTGAGAGGAAGGAGGCGATCCAGTCCAGGGCTTGGCCTTGGATCCCGGTGGAGCGGAGGCGGGTGATTAGGGTGCGGTGACAGACGGTGTCAAAGGCAGCCGAGAGGTCGAGCAGAATGAGGCGACTGTTTCACCGTTGTCCATCAGGGTTCTGATGTCGTCAGTGACTGAGATGAGGGCGGTTTCAGTGCTGTGGTTGGTTCGGAATCCGGTTTGTGAGGGGTCGAGCAGGTTGTTGTCTTCCAGGAAGGTGGTCAGCTGTTTGTTGACGGTCTTCTCTATTACTTTGGCTGGGAAAGGCAGAAGAGGGATGGGGCGGAAGTTTTTTAGGTCGCTCGGGTCAGCCGTAGGTTTCTTTAGTAGGGCGTTGACTTCGGCGTGTTTCCAGCATTCGGGGAAGGTAGCAGAAGAAAAAGAAGAGTTGATGACGGTCTGGAGGTGCGGGGCGATGATGTCGTCGGCTTTGTTAAAGATGAAGTGCGGGCAGGGGTCCGAAGGGGCGCCGGAGTGGATAGAGTTCATGATGGATTTGGTTTCTTCCGTGTTGATGTGGGATCAGTTGTTGAGGGTGATGGCCGTGGATGCCGGTTCGTTGGTGTATGGATGGGTCTGGTGTCCGAAGCTGTCGTGGAGGTCTCTAATCTTGCGATGGAAGAAAGTGGCGAGGGATTCGCACAGATCCTGTGAGGGCGTGACTGCGTTGGCGTTGGCGCTGGGGTTGGAGAACTCCTTGACGATGCTGAAGAGTTCTCTGCTGTTGTGTCTGTTTTTGTCCAGTCTGTCGGTGAAAAAGTTCCTTTTGGCAGCGCGGATCAGGTGGTGGTGTTCGCGGGTAGCGTTCTTGAGGGCGGTCATGTTGTCAGCGGTGCGGTCCTTGCGCCAGGCTTTCTCAAGGGCGCGACAAGTTTTCTTTGATTCTTTGAGGGTGTCAGAGAACCAGAGAGGTTTTTTGGTGTTGGTCTGTCGATGCGTGCGTTTGAGGGGAGCAAGGATGTCTGCGCAGTTGCCACACTGGGAACCCAAGCAACCGTAGCAAATGTTATCAAACAAGCCTCCATAGAGTATATAGAGAGCAAGCCAGACCGCTACAGTGGGGTTTGGGGGGAGTTCGTCCCACAAAAAACTGCATTCGACAACACATTTTCATTATATATTCAATTGTATTTGTTTTTACAGAAAAGGAAATAACGACCTTATAGTGCCCCAGGATATGGCAGTCTTTATTGGGGCTCTTCAATGATTCCCTCGCCATCACCCTTTAACAGTGCATAGCCACTCTTTCACATATATTTCCTTTGTTGCATAGCACCTCTCATACCAGTGTAGGGTGTTGGAGCACTTATGTCACACACATGTAAAGAGACAATGAATCATACATGTGTAAAGTCGGTGTATAGAAAATTTTACATACATCAAAAGTGACTACTAGGTGTAGGATTCACATTTTATCCATACTGGTAGTTTTGTTTTTGGGAGTGGTTGGTCTGGGGGAGCATAAACTCAGGATTCAGATGTAACACATGGTTAGAGTTGGCTTTACTAATAACAATTAATTTCTACCAAAACAAACCCTTTTCAGGCAAAATTAGGATAATCAAAGTCTGGGGAAAAACCATAACTTTCTAACCTGTACCATGCAGTTTGCATGCAACTCTAGAATGGCAGTTTATAACTCACTGTGATAGATTATGACTGTAATTTATGAACTGCATGGTAACAAAAGGATCTCTAGAATAAAAGCAGTATTCCTCTGAGCATTGCACATAAAATCATGTTTTGTAATCTGTAGAGTGCACTTTCTTTGCAGCAGGCAATACCTTAGATGAATCAAAACTGCTACTAGACAAAAGTCTGATCTCTCTCCAGAAGGTACATTAATCACTAGAGTTATTTTGCAACTTTTATTGTTGCCTGAAAACTACAGGATAATACAATGAAGTACTTTTAAAACTCCTGCACTCCTACAAAATCGGACCCAGGAACAAATGCGGGCCCCATCCCATCTAGTCTCCAGGGGAAATACCCAATGCCCAGTACGACCAGTCCGGCCTTGAAGGTCATGAATGCCCTGTCTCCCACTAAAGTGTGGGACCCTCACCATCCCTCTCCTGTATGCCTATTTCTGGGGTTTACTCGATGCATGGCAACATTTTAGAACAGACAAGGGGGAGATTTTGAAAATTAAATTGGGGCAATGTATTTTCTCCATTGGCTTCTATTGAAGTAGAGGCAGTTTTAGGCGCCAGGCAGCTAAAATAAAGCAGTTTTTACCTTCAAAAGTCGTCTGTCTCCCGTAAGGTCTGTTGGCTTGTATGCAATTCCTACAACCTAGGACCAATGTATGCAGGTGACTAGCCAAACTGTCATTTTAGAGTTCACTTGCCGAAGGTTCGGAAGTTGCATTTATTTGTGTTTGGCTGTTCCCTCCCCTGCCTCGAGTTTCATTGGCTTCTCAATGCCTGTCTGAGGCTCCTGAGTTCTGGAGCACTTTTAACAATACGCCCAAGAGACGGGTAGCCTGCACTGGGTCAGATGTGGTGCTTGACAGCCCGCACCGCAGCCTCTTTCTTCGAGCATCGCACACGACCCCATATTATGGGCCGGTGACATGCGACAGCCAGTTTTCAGGCTGCTGTGTGTCCTGATTGGCTGCTGCGGCAAATAGGTGGGAAAAACTTCAACTGGCGCTTGCTAGATTAAATACAGTCTCCGTCATTTCAAATCAGGACTATCAGGAATAGTCCCTGAGAAACCTGAGCACTGTGAAATTTCTTGTGATACAACTGCATCCTGCATCAAGGTTGTGAAAGTTGGGGGCAGATTTATGCAAAGTGGAGCTGCATCTAGTGCAACACCACTTTTCTAGCGCCCCTTAGCTCTCTCTAACGCCACCATGTGTTTGCCTTATTTAATATATGGCGCACCATGGCAGTAGTTAGTTAGCTGGCGTCATAATATTTGATTCTAGTTCAGCTTTGCAGGATAAGGGTCAAATTTTGATGCTAATCCTGCAAAGCCCATTGAGGCCCATTGTAAACAATGGTGTGCCTTCACAGTGCAGCACCACTTGTCTTGCGGCCCTTAGCGTCACCTAACACCACCATGTAAAATATGGTTCACCATGGCAGCAGTTAGGGAACTGGTATCAAAACTTTTTACGCAAGTCCGTCGCTTTGCTGGACTAAGGTCAAAAACGTTTGACACTAATCCTGCAAAGCACCCAGATGCCCATTGTAAACAATGGAAGCCTCGTTTTAACGGCTGCTCTGAGCAGGCTTTAAAAGTGGCGAAAAAAATGACGCAAAGAAATCTCTTGGATTTCTCTGAGCCATTTTTTCACCCCCCTAATGGGGAATGCCCTCTGCCCTCTTTGCATACATTATGCCTGGTGCAGGCACAATGTAGCGCAAAGGGTTACAAAGTGTGGCACTGCATGCATTGAGCCACTTTGCCAATTTGGTGCAGCGATTTTGGCTTCGTTGGGCCACATTAGCGTAACAAAGTAATGCTAATGTGGCGCAAGGATGCGCTTGGGACTCATAAATCTGCCCCTTACTGGTGTTAGGGTATCGGAGCCTCCAGGGTTCCAGCATACCGGCCCAGTCCCTTCTATAAATAAGGGAAAAGCGAGAGAAAATGTTGCTGATTTTCATATTTCCTAATGAATCAAGTTTGTTTTGAACTATTTTTATTTTGCCATTTTGTCTTACTTTTTAAAACTATTTCAATGGTTAAAAAACACAGACCTCCCAAAGACAATGATTAAATTGTTTGGGTGTTCGCCCCCAAAAACTTAAAATACTTAGCAACAATATTTCACCAAATATAAGAAACAAATGTAATATCAGAATGTAATATATCACCCATATAATAAAGTTTGAGGAAAGTAGCCCAGAGTATGGATCCAAATGAAATTAGATCTCTTAGTGAGCAAGAGTCGGACTCTATAAGAATAAATAATTTTGTCCAAAAGTAGACAGTTAGTTTACCATATAAAAGCTTTACTCACTCTTTGGTGCAGTGCTTCATATTCGTGAGAAGGGGCCCAAAATATTATGTATCCACCCAAAGATTGGACTCCAAAAAAGGATGAACAACCAAACAAGGAAGACTGACTTTCATTACTCCATGCCAGTGAGTAACACTTAACATAAGACGAAATGTTTGCTCCCAAAGGGCGAGGCTGTTCTGCAGAGCATGGCAATGTACTAATTGAGTAAAACTGTGAATCGAGATCTGATTTTCACATTCTGGTCTTAAGATATAAAACTCACACCTAATGTATCAGACAGAGTGTGTCATAAGATGTGAGACTTTTGTTATGAGTGAAAGAGGAAGTGCTTCCATGTGTGAAACTCTTTCCTATTGAGTGAGACTGTGTGCCTAGATACAATGGCTTTGCCCAATGAGAGAGACTTGTTTCACAATGTAAGGCATGCACACAATGAAATAAACTATGTAGCTTGGCATGAGACGCACGTTCAAGAAATAAGTCTTTGGAGTGGGGATGGATAGATACATGGGACTGTGAGAGTGTATGGTACATGAATGGGAGACTGCTTTCAAAAGAGATTCTTACATGTGACTAACATCAACCCAGCACTACTATCTTGTCGAGATAGGCTGGACAATTGCTTAATTATTCCTTAGCTGTAAAGATCTTTCTTTGGAACACCCGAGAAGAAAATTGCTGTGCACTAATTCTTTGAGCCTTTTTAAGTTAAGTCCGGATTGTGACAGACTCAAGTTTAGTTGTACTGACTTTTCAGAGGCACACGATGTTCCTGTTGGATATTTAATGCCTGATTTATACTTTTTTTGCGCTGTATTTGCATCATTTTTTTTACCAAAAGCAGCGCAAACTTACACAATTCAGGCCCATATTTATACTTTTTGACACAAAGCAGGGCCAGCGCTGGTTCACGTAAAAAATGTTACTGCCGGCTAACGCCATCCCTACGCACCATGCGGGCGCCTCATTTAAGGACTGACGTTAGCAGGCGCTGCGGGCTGGTCAGAGTAAAGAAAAATGATTCAAACCAGGCAGCGCCGGCGTAGGGGAAAATGGGGGTTGTGCGTCAAAAAATGTTGCAAGTCAGGTTTGAGTCAAAAATCATGGCTCAAACCGGACTTGCACCGTTTGTTGATGCACAACCCCCATTGAAATTACTCCTGTCTTAGCAAAGACAGGAGTCATGCCCCCTTCCCCAATGGCCATGCCTAGGGGACTTCTGCACCCCGGGCATGGCCATTGGGCACAGTGGCATGTGGGGGGGGGGGGGGGGGAAATTAATCCCCCATATGCCACTTTAACAAAATAAAAAAATAATACTTACCTCAACTTACCTGTACTTACCTGGGATGGGTCCCCCATCCATGGGTGTCCTCCAGGGGTGGGCGAGGGTGGCAGGGGGTGTCCCTGGGGGCAGGGAAGGGCACCTCTGGACTGCTTCCATGGTCAGAGACCATGGAATGAGCCCACAGGTCCCTAAATGCCTGCCCTGACCCAGGCGTTAAAAAACGGCACACATCAGGCTGTGCGCCGTTTTTTAAGGCCCACCCCCTACTCTGCGGAAAATGACGCTGGAGTATAAATAAGGCGCACAGGCCTTAATGTAATTTTTTGGGTGGGAATGCCTACCTTGCATGTCATTAACGCAAGGTGGTTTCCCGTGTCCAAAAAATATCTCACACTGCCCTCCGCGGGGTCGGGCGTCATAGTATAAATATGGTGCACAGTTTGCGCCAAATGTGCATTAAAATTTTTGACGCACATTCAGTGCAAACGGAGTATAAATATGCCCCTGAATTATATTTTGTGTTTGCACCACTTTTGCATCGAAAAATGACGCAAGTACGGCGCTGAAAAAGTATAAACTGAAAGTACTTAACTCCGGCAGGATTTTCAGAGATGTTCCTGGAATTTGACTGACATCTCTCAATGACCTGACTGACGTACACCTCACATGAGGCCAACACAGTCCCACTCATAGTGGCCTATACAGTGGGGTTACATGTCAGGATGTTGTTGACATAATTATCATGTTACAAAAATATCATAGCCAAAATATTGACTACAAAAATATCATCAATGTAAATATTTAGAGGTAAATATAAATATACTTTTCTTATCTCCACATTTAGTACCTTTTTGCTATCCTAATCATCTAGGTAAACAACCATCGAGTTAAGTATAGTGCTGTTATGCCTATTTGGGCATGAATCTCTAGTCCTTGCTGACAACATCTCATGAGGGCTGACACTCTCTTTTCGCACACCCTGCTCAGTTGTCTTAAGCAGAAGTATCTGTGGATCCCACGTGCATTCTAGAAACACCACTGATAACAAGCACAAGACTTTGGGGAAAAAAGGTACACTTACCTGCAGGCGACACACCCACTTCTTAAGGCCACACTCCTTTGAATAATGAACAATAGGAAAGAGGTTTACAACTGCTGTATTTATAAGATCTAGGAAATGTAGTAGTCAGCAGACAGAACAACAATGGCTTTTAGTAACAGGAAGAAAAGGTTATTCCATGTGTCTTAAAAAATATAAGGTGTTTATATTCTGTTTCCTGGGTCATTGGAAGAGGTATCAACACCGGTTTTCTGAATTTAGGGCTCAAAGTTTGATTATCTGTGCATCTCAATGTTCAACACTCCATCTTCATTGCACTATTTGTCCACTGCACCTTAATCTCTTGTTTCTGCTATCTGTGTTCTGATTAGAATTCTTGAGTTAAGAATTGTGCTAGTCTCTTCTTCTGAGTATTAGTAGAATGTTTGCATTAGTTAGGGTGTTGTTTATATTTTGCTCTTTTTGCTTGTCTCTTTTTTGAAAGTTTTTTTCTCCAACTTGTATGTTTTTTCCTCTCTCAGGGCCAGATGTAGCAAATTTAAAATTTGCGAGGTGCAAAGTGCGAGTCCATTCGACTCGCACTTTGCACCTCGCAAATTGGTATGCAGTACGGTGTCTCAGACACCGACTGCAACTCGCTATGGGGTCGCAATGACCCACCTCATGAATATTCATGAGGTGGGTCGCAAATTGCGGCCCCATAGCGAGTCTAGGCACTCGCAAACATGGAGGCCTGCTGTCGTCAGCAGACCTCCATGTTCGTGACTGCTTTTAAATAAAGCAGTTTTTTTTTTTTTTAAGTGTAGCCCGTTTTCCTTACAGGAAAACGAGCTGCACTTAAAAAAAAAACGAAACCTTTAGTTTCGGTATTTTTTCAGGGCAGGAAGTGGTCCCTTGGACCACTCCCTGCCCTGAAAAAATATTTGTGGGTCCAGTCACAAACTGGAAGGGGTCCCATGGGGACCCCTTCCAATTTGCGAGTGGGTTACCATCCCCTTGAAGTGGATGGTAACTGCGATGCCATTTGCGACCGCGTACGCGGTCGCAAATGGTATTGCATACCACTCAGACTCGCAAATAGGAAGGGAACACCCCTTCCTATTTGCGAGTCGGAAATGCATATTGCGAGTCGGTACCGACTCGCAATATGCATTTCTGCATAGCAAAGAGGCATTTGCACCTCGCAAACAGCGATTTTCGCCGTTTGCGACGTGCAAATACTTTGCTACATCTGGTCCTTAGTTGCCTCTATATTGTCAGTTCCATCTTGCATAATTTTCTTCGTGCCTTGCTTGGTGTCTTTTCATCTTTCTCTCAGTGAATCTGAAGGACAGTGGTGAACTTCTGAGGAGGTCACCCTTATCACCTCGCTCTGAAGAAAAATTAGAAGGTGGTGAAGGAATTGTGATTTGCCATTAACACGTATAACTTGTGAGGGAATGGCATGTATTATAGAGTGTGGTTGTGCTATCTCACTGTGTAATACACTTACTCCTCTGTTGTGGCCCTGTGCTGTGAACAGGAGGTCAGCCAACTGACCATTGGAGGCACTTGACTTTGGCGGGGCTCTGGAAACAACTTCTCCTCAAGCAGGACACAGCAGGCACAGTCCCTCTCCTTGGCTAGCAACCAAGGTCAGTAAGTGCATTCCACACTAGTGCAGCCTCTCTTTGCCAGTTCCACAGTGCAGCAGGGCAGTCCTTTTTTGTTCCTCCTTCCAATCCAGATAATATCTGAGTTCTGGGTGAAAGGGGTGCCTATTTATGTTCAGAAAGTGCTCTCAGGGGAGATAAGTTCAGTTGGCAATGGGCTACCAGTTTCCCTCCCTCCTAATAACCACTTCCTGGGCAATTTGGCATCTGGCACCATGCACCATTCCGCCCTCTCCCAACGTGGCAGAACCCCGCTCTCGGTGTCCAGAGCTCCCTCGCCCACCCCAGAGGTGTGGCTACCAAGGGAACTATACACCCTTGAAATACCAATTTGAAAACAGGTTTCCCCTCTCCTTCCCGGGTGCAAGCTAGTCTGCCTAAACAATGGGGCTGCCCCTCTCCCAAGTTTTGCCCATTTGCTTTTCAAAAGCGACTTCAGCTTTGAAGCTTGCCTTTGGGATCAACACCCTAGTGGCTTCCTGTAGAAGGGAGATAGTACCTTTCTCCAGTGCAGGCTGCAATTGTTTCATTTCCTGGAAGTCATCAGCATGGCCCTCTGGGAGGGTAGAAAGCTGTATCGGGTTCAAGCTCCATGTGTAACAGTCAAAAGCATAGGAAAATGAAAGTAACTAAGTGACAACTTTGTAAAACTTGCACACTGTGACTTGTTACATTATTTTCAACTTGAGAACCAAGTTGGGTTTAATGTAATAAGCTGTTTGATATCTTGGAGTATCAACTTTGGTAACACCATTCAGGAGACAGCACAGCTGAGGGGTCAGCATGTAATTGCACTCGCCAATGTGGCGACTACGTAATTTCACAGTAAAAATGACAGTTTTGCAATTTTACTGTCAGAGTACATAAAATACACATTCTGCCCATGAAATACATTGCACCCTGCCTTAGGGCTTGGTAGGCCGGACATGTGGGTGACTTACACGTTTGGCTTTGCCATGGCCTTAAATGGCAAAGTTGGGCTAGCAGTCCGAATCTGCTCTTCCTGTCTGCAATAGCAGACTGTGGGACTCGTTTGAACCTTTTTCACATCCTGGGTGGCACAACCAATGCTGCAATCCCTCTTGTGACTCTCTAACTTACAGGCCCTGGGTACAATATACTGGGGACTTACAGGTAAGGTAGCCTTTGCTAATTGGGTTTAGCCAATGTAGCATGCATGTTTGGGGTCAGGGCACTGGCACTGAGGCCTGCTTAGCAGTCATCAATAAACTTTCAGAGTTGAAAAACCAGCAGCATTAGTCGAAAAAACCTGTTGTTGCCCATCCAAAAAGAACCAATCCCTTACATTCTTATAAAAGAATATTATTTCGGGTGGATGACTATTCACCTCAAGGACAAATCACAACCCTTGTAGGGATGAACACTCCAAGTCACAAAAATAAACTGAGCTCACCCACATGGTAGCTATGGCACAGCGCAGACAGGATTAAAGTAGGGCGATGTGTAAAGTATTTATGCAGTACCAAAACATTAATAAATGAAAATACTATTTGCTTACTTACTGCCTGTTTTGCCAAGGGGCATATAAGGCAGCAACAACGGACCTTCTTTTATGTGTGTCATAGGCAAGTTCTTGTACAGAGCCCCAGCAATAGTTCTGTTTTTTTTTCTCTGTAGTAAAAATCAAGAAGCAGAACAATAAAAATATCAAACTGAATTAAAAAAAGAGAGTACAATTTATTAAACAAAATGACATCAACATGTTAAAAATCTAATGAAAGGAGTTAGATACATGACTTTTTAAGGTTTTAAGTAGCCATAGTTTCAAAAAGCACAAAGCAGAAATGATAGTCACCGGTTACAGTAGACCAGGACTTAGACACAATTTTAGGCTGATGCTGATGGACCAACAAGGTTCATTCTGGTCAAAGATTTTATCTTCTGATTTAGGGCCTGATTTATAGTTTGGTGGAGGGGTTACTCCATCATAAACATGACAGATACCCCGTCTAACGTTTTACAAGTTCCATAGGCTATAATGGAATTAATATATGGCGGGTGGGATAACTGTCACGCTTGTGACAGAGTAACCCCTCCGCCAAACTCTAAATTAGGCCCTTAGTTCTTTAAGTCCCAAACTACCACATACGTCTACCTCCAGAGACCCCTAGGACCTCAGAGGAGACACTTAGAGACTCACAGTAAGTCAGGTAGAGGCCAAAAGCAGTGTCCAGTCCAGATCTAGTTCTCACTTGTCACCTGGTACTTCCAGGAGAAGGCCTCTTGTAGGTTATTCAATTCCTGTAGCTTTAACAAGAGGTCAGACAACTAACCCTTGGAGTACACTTCTTTGTCCTGTGTACAAAAGGAGCAGGTCAGCCCTTGAGGACTCCTCCCAGGTTGCAGGCAGCATATCCAGTCCTCTTCTGATCTTTCAGGAACAGTTCCAAAGTGGAAGAGAGAGAAGACTGATAGGACAAAAGCAGAATCCTTAGGGGAGGCTAGTGCAGGTTTTAGTATGTAGCCATGAATGACTCTGCAGCAGGACATTGAGGAAGTAGTAGCAGATTACATGCAGGCCCTAATGAATTTGAAGCGCTGACTTTAAAGTGCGCTTGTTTGAGCAAGGTTCAAGTGATACACCATTCCATTATGGATTTCTGTACACGACCCAAGTTCACAATATGGTGGCCCTCCTAGGATGGTGACATGGATTGGTGAGCAAAAGTGAAGGAGAGCTCCACAGTCCAACTATACCTGCTGGTGGTAACATAAAGAGGCACACACTTTGAAGGTGAATGGCATGCAGAGCAGCAACTCCTTGGACAGGAAAATGAGGAGGGGGCAAAAAGGAGATTATACCTACCCCTACAAAGGGTTCATTTGGAGATCTATATTCCCTCTGGTACAAATAGGTGAGTTAGAGAAAATTCTGATTGGGGGAATCTGGTGGTGTAACTTAGTCCTTGACGAATAGGAGGTTATGGAAAGATTTAAGGGCACATTTATGAGCCCCCTGCGCCACAGTTACATCACTTTTTGGGAGGCAATGGCAGTGCAATCCTTACAACCATATCTATAAGGCAATGCAAAGCCACATTGTGTAGACATGGAGTAAGGCTAGGCAGCGTAAATCACTGCCTGTCCTTACTCGGCACAAGCGAACACTCATGAATTTTGACACATTCACAGATTCACCAATTCCTGATAAACCTGAGGATGTACCAAATCCTACGCCTCCCCAGTCGAGGCACAATGAGGAGAAATATGTTTATTTCTCCTTGTTTCTCCTCTTTCCATATGTGCTGTATTCTGCAGAACACATAGAAAGAGCAAAACGCCTCCCTGGATTGCTTTTTTGGCAAGAAGGTGTTCCTTCCTGCCAAAAACAGTCCTGCATGCAATGCAGACACCCTTGCACCATGGTGGAAGGGTGCCTACATTGACGCTAGACAGTCCATTGCACACCCACGTAGGAGGTAAGTACAGGAATGCACCGTATTTCTTAAATATGGCCCCTTCCTGCCCATTCCACATGACACAGTGCAGCAAGGGATTTGCTGTGCTGCACTGTACCACTTTTTCATAAATCTGGCCCCTAGAGTTTGGCCAATGTTCATCGGTTTAACTGACCGCTGCCATGGCGGTTCCTCCATCCTATTTAGAGTATGGTGGTTTGAAGGACAAAAGTCACACACACTTAATTTAAAAAAGCACATTTCAATATTTACATTTTAAAATGTGAGTCTTTATTAAAAATTTAAATAAAAGTGTTGTAGTGTGTGAATTTGAAGGAATGTATTTTTTGTTTATATATATATATATATATATATATATATATATATATATATATATATATTTGTCTTTTCATATCATATTTTATGGTGTGTAACTAGCATCACTAACATTACTCACACTGTATCCATGTTATTATATGAGTCTGTATTTACGAAATTGGCCAAGTGTAAATTTGTATAAATGTGTTCATCTAATATGTTTGCACCTATAACATGTAGAAATTGCTCCAACATTTCACAGATATGCCCATTATCCAGGCAAGATGGAGAAGGATAAGTCAGTGTAAACATGTATTCACACCATGTCCGGATCTAGAGACCATGTAGGAAAGACACATCAGTAAAAGAATAGGCTGAACAGCAGCACTATTAGACGCACTGCAATTCAATTCAAATAAGAACCGTTGGCTAACATCAGAATTTATACTTCCATTCCACCTATTGTGAAGATTATAGCAGTGTTACATTTCTCTGTGAGATGCTCATTCCAGTATGCAGTGGGTGGCTCAAATGGAATGTCTCAGACAACTTTTTCAGCTGTCCTCAATCATGTCGTAGATGTATGCACAGGTGCATGAAAGACTGCATCCAATTTCCTATGGAAAATACGACACTGAATATCAAAGCATAGTTCTATAGATTGGGAGGCACACCAAATGTAGGTGGCATGTTGATCCCATGATGCATTGGGGTAACCTCATAACCGGGAGCAAGTATGCCACAAAAGGAAGCACTTCCACTCCATCAATATGCAGTTGGCTTGTTTTGCAGATCTTTACATCACTGCTGTCTGCAAGATTGCCAGGTTCCACCGATCACTCCTTTGCACAACAGATGGCAAGCCGATCACCGAGGAGGGTCTGCCTTGTTGGTAATTCTTAGTCATTATGTTTATGCCATTTTAGTGTTAAAATGTGCCCTTTCAAACATCAGTTCACTTGTGTTTGCTTTCAGGATTATGTATATCAGGGGTCCCAGGGTATATGAGCCATACCTCGCTTTTTACCCCTCTGTGAAACCCAACAACACCAGAGAAGTCTGCTTCAGTGAGGCTCATATGCAAACAAGGGTCCTGTGGAATGGACTTTTGGGCTCCTGAAGGCTTGCTTCAGGTGACAGAACAAGACTGGAGGGGTTCTCCTCTACTCTCTTGGAAAGGTCTGCAAGATCATTGTGTTATATTGTGTGCTTCTCAACAAAGCTCTGCTGAAGGACATATGATTCATTCTTGATGATGATTAACACTGGGAACCCCTAGGTGATGCTGGTGACATGTGTCAGCAAGATGACAGTGATGAGGATGAAGAGACTGAGCTCAGGCTTAAACATACTGAAAGCAATGTTTTTTACAACCAAATATATATATTCAAGACCATGCCTGACAACAAGTTATTTTTTTAGAACAGTTGGTGTTGCCTTGTTAAAATGATATTCTAAAGAATAAATGGCAGGACAATGTTGGCCTCCTAATTATGATTGCATGGTTTTGCCTGTTGCATAGATACTGATTTTGGAGAGATCTGCAGTGCACGTCGCCTGATAATTGGTGGAATTGGGACCGAACATATGGACGCTTGTCAAAGCCTATATTTCAGAGTTGATCTGCACCTACAGTAGTTAGAGGACCAGTTGTCACAGATATGTAACAAAGACTTTATATCATCAAAATAGGCGGATTTTTTACATACCTTTCATTTGAACAATCATATTTCATTTTTCATCATGCTTCATACAACGTATTCTATCCATATCTGTGCTTCTTAACGTTGAGCCTTCTCTGTATGCTCTGTAATTAAACAAGCGCGTGTATACATTGCTGACACACCCTTCCCCTTGCTGAACTTTTGGATGTCTACCACATTTAAATTTATTTTTGTTTGGCAAACAGAAATAGCTATTGTTTTATACTGATGTTAGTTTTACTGCTGTTATTTTTTGTGGTCATGAAATGTGTATTGTCTGTCTAGACCACATAATTATCAAACTTTTTACCTTTATGCTTAATTATGTATGGGTTAGGACCAAATATATTATTTCTAAATAGATTATACAAAGGAGGTACTGAAACACATTATTTTTATTAACATGAATTTATTTATAATCAAAATATTATTTGAAAATAGTTAAGAACCATTACGATTCTCAGAAAACACTCTAAATTGAATGTTGGATAAGAAAATTATGGTTAACCAACAGTGGTTTAGAGTCCTTTTCTAGACATCAGTTCATGAGCAGATGAGAAATGTATAGTAATTAGGTGGGCGAGGAGATTAGTCCAGGTGCTCACATTAGGAGATCACTTCTGCATATCTTGGTGGAAGGTGCTGGTAGGTTATTTAGCACTGTCTGTATTGGGGTCAGATGAACAACTTCTTCTCAGGGCTACTGAAGCGGCTCAACTGTCAACAGGGGGTGGTGACAGGTGGCTTAATAGGCAGCAATGTCCCGCTTTCCGTGGAGCTGCCAGCTGGATCTGTTTCTGGGAACGGGTTGACAGCAGATGGTACTTGACTATGGAAATTTGAAGTTAAATCAGACACTGCTGTAGTCAGTGTTTTGATCCATCCTGTACTCCTCGAGAATATAGAGTTAGGACACTTAGGTGACATTGCCGAAGATCATTCTGGGCCCTTAGGAGTTCAACTAATCTTTCAGTCATGTAAATGCACCCATCAGGTTTCTACTCATGATGTTCACAATGGTAACTGCACATTGAGCATCCATCCCGGCAGCAGGTCCTTCACCAGCCCTTTCCGAACTGCTCTGTGACATTGATTGTATGGCCACAAGTGTAGTGTATCCTGGCTGCACAGGCAGCTGCTATGGTTATGGTCTGTGGTTGTCACAGGAGCCAAGACAGGCGTGGTCAAAGTTTCTCAGAAGGGGTGGGGCCACAGGTAGCACGTAGGGGTACCTATGTTGCTGATGGGCACTGAATTAAAATGAATTTTCTTGGTCTTGTGTCACCGGGTGGGGAGGAAAGGGGAGGAGGGGGAGGGGCCTAAGATACTCACCACATATACCAGATGGGCCAGGCTGGTCTTCTGATTAATACTTGTCAGTACTGCTCCCACTTAAGGCGCAGCATCTTGTATCATCAGGCAGACTGGATAAATCTGCTGGGGCTGCAGACTGTGAAGTTACTGTGTCATCTTGAAGAAATATTAAAAAATCACAATGTTATTCTGTTGAATATTTGCTTTTTATTGGTGTTTATAAGTTCAGGCATTTTATCAGTAAATGTCATCCTACTGATGGAATTGAGTTAAGTTGTTTGGAGAACCACAGGCAATCCTGATCTAGTGGGCCTCAGCTGTAGATCCTAGAGTTGTTTGGCTTTCCTAGCTCAGCATCCATTATAATATGCCTTAGCAAACTGTGTCAGGTATAAGCCTTCAATCACTTGATTATCTATGCCAGTAAGGTTAATCAATCAGAGGCTATTCTGGGGTTAGTGTGGACATACACCTTCCTCACACTGCAATATACAGGCCAGAGAGCATCCAAAAATCGAGCATCAAAATGATTCAAATTCACTAAAAAGCGTTTTATATTAATCTAAAATATACACACAAAACTACACACAATATCAGGTGTAATATGTAATATGGAGGTGTAAGGCAAAGACATCTAGGGTAGCTGATTCTCTGTCACTCAACCCATCCTCTTTTGTAGTGTAAGGTCTATTAGCAAGGTGCACAGTGCAGATGCTCCACTTACTTTTAGTTCTAACATACTATTTGTGACTGTATTTGTCCTATAGACTCTCAAACAATCTGTGGTCGTTATCAAGCAACTGTGTCCCTTTCACTTGTAATCTGTTGTTAGCAGAGGGCTGGTGTGCCAGTTGAGTAAGGCAGCTGTACCACTCTGCTCAGCAGACACAGACCATGTTGCAGTGCTCTTGAGTGATGTGGGTTAGTTTTTAAAATGAAACTGAAATCTTTGCACCTTTAAAGCCCCAACTTACTCATCTCTATAGGCAAGGATAATGTGTGCAACAGTAGTGTGTTACTTAGTTACAAGATGATTCCATGACACCCTGACACTTCTTTCCATTCCTTGACTTTGCTTTCATGTATCGTTAGAATGATGTGTGTTTGTTCAATAAGCTAAATAAAATTGAAAAAATAAATTCCCAGAATGCAGTGATATATATGCATTTAAACCCATGAACTGGAACAATATTTTCCAGTTTAAATGGCTATTTTTGACTTGGCATTGTACTGGTGTCAGAAAGTTAGTTTCCTCTTCATCTGGAATACCTCCAATGCCTTCAAAGTGGAATATGGACAACAGCTCCTTCCTCATGGCATGAGGGGACAAGGACGCCCACCACCTGTTGGTAGAGAAACTTGGTATGCCCTGGAAATTAGGAAAAATATGTGTTTCCCGTGGTGTGGGGGTAATTTTCTTTTTTTTTTTACTGTCCCTTGCCACTAGGATATTCCTGGCGATGATGGACAGTAAAAAATATGAATCCGATATTCCACTCTAAATAGGATGGATGGCAGGATGGCATCTTTGATGGCACCTACTCCAAAAAACAATGCAGAAAGGTTTACACCTACAAAGTAAATTTTACTCCATCAGTGTGAAACATGTAGTCCATTTTACACAAGGGCAGGTGGACCTTGTGGTTGGCAGACAGGGTACTCTGTCACCACTGCAATGGAGTATCTGTCTGCCAAACTACTAATCAGCCCTACTGTCCCACCTGAAGCAAATGGGTACTTACCCTGCTCTTCATGGGAACAGTCACCCCGAAGCTTGATCATCTCACCCATTTAACTTGCAGCTCCCTGGTTTTGGGGGGGTGGTAGTTGGTGCATGTGTATTTTTAGCATCATGTTTTTTTAGAAACCATGAGACTGGTGACAAAGCTCAAGGAATCTCAGTAATGGGTCTAGCTAGACAAATAATTAAACAACTTTTTTTTATAATTGGTAAGTATCCAATAAAATACTAAGATGTGTTCTAAATATTACAGAAAGGTAAGTGCTAAAAAAGTTACCTTTGGCCTGCCTGAAGTCCCTTGAAGATAAATCTGCATTTTGTTCTCTCACTTTGGCTAGCCACTAATTAGAAATTAAATAGGCGTGAATGATGTGTGACCTGGCTTCCAGGAGCAAACCAATAGGCTGACCGAAATGAGCAAAGGTGACCCCACTGAAACTGACAGAATATGCAAGAGGGACTGGGAGTATTTTTTGACATTAAAGTAGCAAGACCTGCTTGAATGTCATATCTTCCTTAACAGGTTTGCAGGGGTTTTCATATAACACTTGTGGTGCACTTCAAAAAGACCTCCCTGTCACATGCAAATGTTAGCTTACACCTGGCAGGACCCTTCTGTTGTCTTTCCAGCAAATCAGCCCAAATTACAGTAGGCCTCTCTTGACATTACAATGTCACAGCCTGTTTGACAGGTCTGCTAGATTTATGTATATCATTTGGGGCACACTTCAAAGGAGGGAAGCAGAATGCCTATACAATGTGTGTGTTTTCACTAACTGATCACTGAAAGCTCAATTTCTTTTTATACAAGACTTCTATTTCTGTGGTTGTTGTGGGTACACAGACTGCATCAACCTGGATTTTGGTTTTGGATATGGGAGGACACAAGAATTACCATAGTACACCTTACACTCACATCCCCAGCCCTCAGAGCCCAAGTGTGGTGTAACAGAAGATTCAGCCCACTTGAAAATTCCCCACATGGGTCTGGTTCGCACCAGAAACCTTTACTTATTTGGTAGAGCACACCAGATGCCATTTTCACCCACTTGTTCGTGTCAGAGATGAATGTGGTATGACCTGTTTTCTTTCTTGTACGTAGGACGAAGAAGTGGACTCAAAGGGTCATTAGGCTGACCTCCTGTTAAAACAACAGGCACATAACAAGCTACAAGAGGTTTTTCCTGCAACTCCCCAGCTGACCATTTGCAACTGGACCTTCCTGTTGGCCTCTGCCTGCCACCCTGTTAGCCTCTAAGTGCCTCACCTTTTGTCCTCTGGGGCATTAGAAAGGTACACTTACAGCGGATTGGTAATTAAAGAACTAAAGTTAGAAGGTAACATTATTGACCAGGATGAACCTGGTTAATGTATCCTACTCATGCTCCATCATAGTGAGTGTTAAATTGCACCTAGGTTCTGTTCTATTGTAACAATTGACTAGCTTTGGAACTTTGTGCTTTTTGGCACTCTTTCTACTTAATAGCTAACAAGTTCATATCCACAGTTCCCCTTATTGCAATGCGTAATTTTTATGTTATTTTGTTTATTAAATTGTCCTCTAATTGTCTAATTTGTTTTGGGATTATTAGTTTATTATTAATTAATTTGCATTTAAACTATTGTTTTAGTACTGCATAAATACTTTACACATTGCAGCTGAGTTATGTCTATCTGCTGTATGCCATAGCTGCCAGAGGGTTGAGCTCAAGTATATTTAGCGGCTTTTTATTGGTTCACTCTAACAAGGATTGTGATTGTTACATGAAGTGGTTACCTAACTTCCTCAACTAATACCCCAATTTCTTACAATAATCTCCTCTTCTGGTATATAGTGGGGCTGGAGTCCCCATTATATTTTAGATAGGTTAGGAAGGTATGGTACCAGAATATTGTAACCAAAATATTGTCTGACAGACATATTGGCCCTCATTACGACCCTAGCGGTCTTAAGACTTCCAGGGTCGCAGTGGCAGTCAGACCGCCAGCAATTTAGCGGTCCGACAGCCACATGACGATGGCAGTGGTAGCGCTGCAGTCAAATCGCCAGCAATGACATTCTTCTGCCACAGGACGGACTGGCAGTACTGGTGGTCCTAATCCCCCAGGGCAGCGCTGCCCTAGGGATTACAACTCCCCTCTCTGCCAGCGTTTTTATGGCGGTAGCACCGCCATTAAACGGCTGGCAGAGACGGGGTGCAGAGGGATTTTGAGGGGGCCCTGCACTGCCCATGCTAATTGCAAAGGGAAGACTGGGGGTTGTGTGCCAGAGAATGGTGCAAGTCAGATTAGAGTAAAAAATATTAGCTCTAACCTGACCTGCGCCATTTCTTGACACACAACCCCCATGGAAATGACTCCTGTCTTAGCAAAGACAAGAGTCATGCCCCCCTGCCCAATGGCCATGCCCAGGGGACTTCTGTCCGCTGGGCATGGACATTGGGAACAGTGGCATGTAGGGGGCCCAAGTTAGGCCCCTCATGCCACTTTAAAAAAAAAAAAAACTTACCTGCACTTACCTGTACTCACCATGGATTGGTCCTCCCATCCATGGGTGTCCTCCAGGGGTGGGCGAGGGTGGCAGGGAGTGTCCCTGGATGCAGGGAAGGGCACCTGTGGACTGCTTCCATGGTCTCCCACCATGGAAATGAGCCCACAGGTCCCTTAACGCCTGCCCTGACCCAGGCATTAAAAAATGGCGCAAATCCGGCTGCGCACCTTGTTTTAAGGCCCACCTCCTCCTGTGCTTCATTTTGACACGGGAGTATATATAAGGCGCACATGCCCTGAAGTCATTTTTTGCACAGGAACGCCTACCTTGCATGTCATTAGCGCAAGGTGGGTTTTCACATTCAAAAAATGACTCAAACTCCATAACTTTGGTGCTGTACGGGTCTAGCGCCAAAGTATAAATATGGAGTTAAGTTTGCGCTGAATTTGCACCCAAAAAAATGACGCAAATCTGGCGCAAGCATAGCATAAATATGGGCCATAGTATTTGTAGTTCTACCGATTCTAATCCTGGGGGCATATTAGCGGCCTTTGCAGAGATCTCTGAAACAATATATTCCCTTTTGGAGGTGGATGCACCAAAAAAGATGCCAGAACTGCCCAGATGGTTCGATAAAGGTTGCTCCAAGACACTTAAGAATCTTAAGTGTGCTCTGCACACTAAACCAAGGGACCCGGCCCTGATCAGGAGTAGCTTTAAAAGTATAGGCTAGAGATAGTGAGGCTTAAGAACGCCTTAAAGAATGCTGCCTGGGGGATCTCTTAATGGCATGAAGGATGTAAAGCAGCACCAGAGTGCAGTGAACAGCCTGTTTTTGGCACCAGACACCATTGCCTCCATTGGGTCACACATTTCCGAAGATAGTTGGGTGCTTCATTTCAAGAAAGCTTATCATTTGCCTATTGACAATGGCGATCATGGAATAGCGACCCTGGCTGAGGGTCCTCGCAATTTATGTTTCTCCCTGGAGGAGGTAGAAAGTTGTATAGTTAGGCTGACTAAGCATAAGGGACCTGGGCCTGATGGATACATCCCCAATTTATATATTAGTAATGTTAAGGTATGGGCCCCTGTCTTGACCTCACGTATTAATTCCTCAGTGAGCGAGAGATTTCCGCTGAGCTGAGCTACTTCTGTTACGATCCTGTATTTAAAAAGGGGGACGGGGATAGTCCCCTCTGTTTTAGGCCTATCTCCTTCCTCAAATCTGTAGTGAAGGTGGGAGGGTGTGTCAATTTGGACAGGCTTGAGCAATGGGCTGATGAACAAAACATTTTAGCAGATGTTCAGTATGGCTTTCATTCAGGCAGGTCTACTATGAATCAGTGCTTGAACCTATGTATGGTTTTGAGCTAATATATAATCGCCAGTCCTGGTTCCAACAATTTAGCTTTTATGGATCTTACCTTGGCCTCTGACCAGATAAACAGAAACAAACTGTGGCAGTTTATGATTATGGTGGCGGTGGATAGGGATATAGGCCCTCATTACAACATTGGTGGTAGATCCCGCTTACCGCCTACAGAAGACCGCCAACACACCGCAGCGGGCGCTGAATTCCACCACAGCCATTATTACCCACAGCTCAGAATCTGCCAAAATAGACACCCACACAAGTCCGCCACACCAAAGGTCAGTGATAAACTGGCGATAACTAAACCTCCACTGTCACGCCAACAGGAATACGCCCACACTATCACGACCCACAAATCCACACGTCGGTCTTACAACCGCGGTATTCCATTGGCGGTACACACAGCTGCGCTCAAAATACTCACACATTTACAAAACACTACCACATTGGACAATTCAAAATACACACACCTAATAAACATACACACACCACTCCCACGCACCCAATACACTATAAAACACACACCCACATCACCCACAAACCCCTACGACAACAATTGCGACAGAAGGCCAGAGAGAGACACTACCAGAAAGAACAATAGCATCCACAGGCGCTCAACACCATCACTCACACAACACCCACACACCTCACACAACACACCTCTAAGTATCACCCCACACATCACAACACACACCACCCCACACATCACCACCACCATCCCATGGCACCGCAAAGACACCCCAGGTTTTCTGAGGAGGAGCTCAGGGTCATGGTGGAGGAAATAATCCGGGTAGAGCCAATGCTATTCGGATCACAGCTGCAGCACACCACCATAGCTAGGAAGATGGAGCCATGGCGCAGAATCGTGGACAGGTTCAACGCACTGGGACAGCACCCAAGAACTAGGGAAAACATCAGGAAGAGGTGGAATGACCTACGGGGGAAGGTGCGTTCCGTTGTCTCAAGACACCAGATTGCGGTTCAGAGGACTGGCGGCAGACTCCCACCTCCTCCCCCAGAACTCACAACATGGGAGGAGCAGGTCTTGGCTATACTGCATCCTGAGGGCCTCGCAGGAGTAGCTGGAGGAATGGACTCTGGTAAGTCAAACCTTTAACTACTTCATCCCCCACCCACCTGCATGCTATCACATACCTCCACCCTCGCCTTCACCCCATCACTCCAACTCCTCACACATGTCTCACTATCACAAACCACACATCCCAAACCCAAGCCCTGCATGTAACACCAAAGAATGGACACCCATCACCAAAGCATGTCCACTGCACATACCCATACACACCCCTAAACCATCATCACAGAAGGTCCCACGCAAGAATAGAAGCACTGGGGTACAGGGTGACCCACCCATTGCACACCATGGCACACACAGATGCAATAATCATGCCTTTACACCCCTGCAGGACCCCTACCCAATGTCACTGGACAGGAGGGTCCAGACATGTCCACTCCACCCACAGAAGAGGCCCACAGTGATGACAGCAGCTCTGTCCAACTGGATCTAGATGACCAGCACAGCCAATCTGGGACCTCGGGACAGTCGGTTCCCCTCACACTGGCACAGGCCACTACAGAGCTTCCCCCCTCTGGAAACACCAGCACAGCACCCTCCCAGCGGGCCCATACCTCTGTCCCCGGGACACGTAAAGCAGCAGTGTGACCAACACTACAGGGAATCCAGGCTAACCCATCACCCCAAGAATACCAGGGACCTTGGGGCAGTGGTAGTGGGCACACGGTTCAGGGGACAGAGGCACAGGGAAAGAGGGGAACTGGGAGGGCTGCTGTGTGACAGGGGGAGGACAGGCCCAGGGAACCCACTCCCACGAGGCCCTCTCCAACATCATGGGAGCCTACCACCATTCCCAGGAGACAATGGCAACGGTACTGACCAAGTTTCAGGAGACCCAGCGGCTGCAGGAGGAACAGGATTTGGGGTTCAGGGAGGAACTCAAATCCAAAAAGACAAGCATTTGAATTTAAAATTAAGAAATGGAATTTACAACATAGCTGTCAGGCAAATGTATTCAGACAATAACTACAATATAATAATTCATTTAGACAAAAGAGCTAAGACTGCGGCCCTCATTATGATGACAGCGAGATACCCCGCCATCAACTGCGCTGGCGGTCGAAGGTAGACCGCCAGCACAGCGAAGCACCTGCCAACTGAATAATGATGTTCCCACTGGGACTTTACATTGACGCCGGCTCCATATGGATCCGGTGCCAATGTGGCAGTGCGGCGGGTGCAGCAGCACCAGTCGTGCATTTCACTGCCCATAATTTGAGCAGTGAAATGAATGACAGGGCTGTGCATGGGGACCCCTGCACTGCTCATGGCAACTGCATGGGCCTTGAAGGGGCCCCCAGGGGGGCACTGAGTCACCCATTCCCCCAGTCTTTCCCAGGTGGTGTAACTTGGCATGAAAAGGCTGGCGGAATGGGACTTATAATCTGCAGGTCAGCTATCGGATCTGAAACACAGCCACCGCCAGGAACCTGGCGGTGACGGCGTTTCCACCATGGCGTTTCCACCACGGACATAATAGGGCAGGCAGACCACCCCTACTGCAGCTGTCCACCCGCCACCGTTAGTCTGGCGGTCCATGAACCGCCAGATTTATAATGAGGGCCTTTGTGTCCCACAGCGGCGGCTTCTCCGCTGTGGCAGAGGAGCGTCACCTCTCCACCCCTGCCAGCAGCAGTGACTGCAAAACTTTAAAAAAAACAATAATAAACAATGTTTATTATCATTTTATTTTTGAAGAGGCGGGGCCATGGGGTGATGACAACCAGGGAGGGGAATGGTGTGTACTCCCCTCAGTGCACATGTGTGTCTGGCCAGCCTGAGACAGCCGGCCAAATACACATGCGCATGGATCTCTCTCCAAGTGTGTTGCCAGGTTGTAGAGAGCAGGCACAGGCTCCGAGTCTGCCTAGGAGCACCAAGTCAGGGCGCTCCGGCCAATCCTAAAACTGCTGGGAGCCTGTGCCTGCCTGCAGTGCAGCAGAAAGGAGAAGAGCAGCGGTGCCTAGTTAAGTTTTTGTATTTTTATTTTTTTATTGGTTTTGGTCCCCCCCCGCCACTTTGCACCGTCGCCAGTCGCGACTGGTGCCCCACCAATTAGTAGTGTCAGTAGGCAAACTGACTTCAATCTCTGATTCTAGATCAGTTGTTGTTTGCAGTAGCAGTAAAGTTCATTAGTTATTCTGGTACAGTGAGGATCCTAGCTCTAATAGTTCATGTCCACCCCAAATATTTATCAACTGCACATGAATAAGTTAGTTTAGAGTCTGATCTAAGGATCCTAAAAGCAGTGCAACTGCTTTGAGTACCCAACTGCATGCATAGTGGTTTGATCCATTTCAGATGGGGGCCAGCGTATCCTGGGCCGCAAACAGGATGTGGCCAATAGTTTCTACAGAGCTCCTATAAGTAGGACAAAAAACTTAGCCATTTGCGACCCATTTGCTGGTAAATATTTTCAGTGGCAGCATACCAACCCGGACCTGGAAGTACAGTATTCTATCCAGAAGGACTGTGATAGCACTCCAACAGGGTGCCAGGAAGCTAAAGCACTTAAAAGCTAAGAATTTCCTAGTCAGGGAGCAACTAGCTATCGATTCAGCTTCAGTCTGCCTAACCCACAACCAATAATGTTGCTGCTGATGGGATCAATTTGGATGATGGATCTTCCCACAAGAATCACAAACCAATGACTGTTAGTAGCTTTTTATTTTGTCTAAGTCACTTTATTGTTTCAAATTTATCAGCCCCCATCACATCTTTTAGAGCCAATACATATTAGGCCAATTCTGGTTGGGACCATAACCTTTTCCAGAAAAGCAGCGGTTGATGTCTAGCTTTATCAACTAATGTGTCTGTTTCCATGACAAGCAAGAAGGGTTTCAGTGGTATACTGAGTGGGAGGCAAGGTAAGCTTCTCAGAAACCTATTCTCAGATTTTGTCAGGGAAGAAATATTAAAAAAGCCCCACAGTTCCCAACCATATAGGATTGTGCCCCACTGCTTTGGCATTGTAAATCTGTAATGCTGGGGGGATAAGTTTATTGAAGGAGCTATAGTGCTCATTCAGTATAGCATCAGGTATCTGTTTATGCTTAGCAGTCAATAGGTCCATCTGTGGTCTCCAAGTAGGGGTAGAGGACAGAGTGACACCCAGATAGGTAACAACATCTATACTTTCTTGTGGGATGCCTCCCCCCCCCAGCTCTAGTCTGCCCTTGAACAACTTATGTTTTCTAAAGGTCGTAAACTTTGTCTTTGTGGAATTGATCTCCAATCCTTGTCCTTACAAAATTCCCCAAAGCGGATTAGCCTCTCCTCTAGCCCGCTAGGAGTCTTGGAGATCAATAAAGTGTTGTTGAACACAAAAGTATGGGTGTTTTTATACCAGCCAGGGAAGGGGCACTGACAGAACAGCTTGAAAGAAAGTGGACAACATTGTTAAGGAATAAGGAAAACAAAGTGGGAGCCAACACACGGCCTTGGCAAACACCTTTGCTAATGGGAAACCGATCGGTTAGATTGCCTTGGCTGTCCAATCGAACCTGCACATAATTGCCCTCATGCATATGCTCAGCACAGTCAGGTGGTCCAAAGGCATACATATGCCTTTTAGCACCACCATAATTTCTTTTGGGGGAGTAGAGTAAAAGCTGATTTGAGATCGATGAAGGCAACATACATACTGCCGCTGGCAATCACCACCATCCTCCAATATAAGAGGAATAACCACAAAACCTGACCTGTTGTACTTGTTTTCCTACAGAATCTGCCTGGAAAGATAACAAAATGTCATTGTCAGTGATCCACTCTTGTATCTTGCCCAAGACAAGACGAGCAAAAACTTTTTTAACACAATCGATTAAAATGATCGGCCTGTAGTTTGACTGCAATGATTTGTCACCCTTCTTATACATTAGTATAACTATGGCTTCCTTCCAAGAGTCCGATACAGGGGCCCCACGCATGATGGCATTTGCCAGAGTAGAATATACTTAGACCAGTTAGCCCTGTCCTGTTGCAATACATCTGTCGGTATACTGTCAGGTCCTGGTGCTCTATGTCTACCAATTGCACGCAGGGCAAAGGAGATGTCAGCTAGCTCAAAGGTGAGGGCTGGCAAGACAGGAAGATTGTCTATGCAGAAGGGACCTGACTCTTTGTACATTGTAGTAGCAAAAGGATTAGGGAAGTATAGGTCAGTCAAGTAGTCGACCCTGGCAGAGGAAGCAATATGATTATGGGGAGTAGGTGCACGGCCAGTCGTGCCCCATTTTACTAGAGCCCAAAATCTGGTGGAGTCTTTGGTGGAACAAGCCAATTTCAGGTCCTGCCACCTTCCCTCATCCCATTCCTCTTTTGCTCATAACTGTGCCAGTTTGGAGGACTTCCTTGCTAAACTAACCGATGGGATGTCCTTTGATCTAAGTGCCATTCCGAACTGTCTGCGTAATCACCAGCACCCCCTATTGAACCAAGTGCTGGATCTAGAAACCTGTTTCCATAGGCAGGTTTTTGAATGCTAAAATCGCATACAATTAAAAAAAAAAACTAGTGTGAATGTCAGTGATTGTTTCATTACCACTTGGTCCATAGATACCTTCAGTTATCTCTGCTAAGCAGGCTTGTAAATCTTTATTTCTTGCAGTCAGGAGGTCAGGGGTTTCTGCTGCCGAAAACCATTTTATTTCTCATGTGGTGTTTGTAGGATATATGTCTCTGGTATTAACTGCAGTGTAAGGTATACTTTCTAACTTAGGATAGAGAGATTTCATATTAAGGCACAGCATATTATGATCGCTTTCAGTCCTGCTTGGTACAGTCATGTTCTTCATAAATGGCCAGAGTTGTTGGTCAATTAATATGTAGTCTATACGACTGGAGGGAGACAAGTTACTATAAGGGGTAGCCCCCCTTCTGTCTGATTTAGATCTACCATTTGCTGCTCTTAACCCAAATTCCAATGAGAGTGCCTTTAGCTGCAAAGCAGCCTTGGTCCATCTTCGTATGGATGGCAGGACTAGCTCGGGTCGCCCCAAGCCTCATCTTCCCCATCCGCCAGATTACCACCCTCATTATGTAGGGGCTCAAATGTGGTGTTGAAAACCCCTGCTATTATCAAGTGTGAGCTGCTATGGTGTTTTTTCAAGTGCTCCTCTAAAGTCATAATGGTTTGCGACCTCAGCCCCCCTGAGTATTATAAATATCAATATGACTCATTATGTCTGTTGCTCGACAAATTGCTAAAATATCAGAGCAGTCACTGGGGATTTCTTGTATTTTGCAATCTAGGTCTGGTATAATCCATATTACTAACCCTCCTGACGGGCACCCAGCAGAGCCACGAGTAGCAGAAATTGAACAATTTAGGTAGCCTGGTTTAAAGACTGGCTCCATACACCAAGTTACCTGGAACATGCAAATGTCATAGAGCTCAATTAAGTTGTTCCAGTTAGGGACTGCGATTTTAGATTTCAAGTCAGCTACATTCCAAAAAATTGGGGACACCATGACAGTAGCCTGATCAATAGTAAAAGGCAGCTAATGAGAACCACAAGCCTCGTGATTCAAACTATCATTTTAGAAGTAGAAGAAGGTTTTGGGTTCTGAGGGTGTGGATCCTTCAGATCGACCACCAACAACAACTAGTGGCTGGTCATCTTGTGGGCACTACTGATAGTCTATCATAAACTGCCCTCTGAAGTTTGAATTTCAGGGCTCATCAGAAATGGGGAAGTTAACATTGCCAATCAAAAGCCTTAATAGGGGATTCTCCAAAGGGATAAGCTGAAGGAGTGCCCTGATCAGAGGAATAGTTAGGCTCAGGACACCTGTATCTAATTGAATATTGGTCTTAAACAGGGAAGATGTCCGCACCTCAAATGCCACTGGATTGTCAACCAGTTCTCTGCTTCTAAGGATTAGAAGGATTAGCTCAATAAAATGAAAGTATGAACTAGTTTGTGGGTGCCATACAGCGCCTAGAATTTCCCTCTTTTTAAGCAATGTTCAGCCTCTCACCCATCAGATACAGTGTATGGGATTATTTATTAATACATCATCCCCTTCCTTGTACAGAGGTTGCATGAATTTGGGGGCATTTGTTAGGAATATTGAGTGACTATAATTTGGGACTGACGTACTCATCTGGAGTTAGAATTTTCCACCAACGTTAGGGAACGCTTGTTAAGTCCAAGCTCCACGCTATGGTCCGGCACGTGATGCCTGGGTCTAGTACTTTTCTCTAGCCGGTCCCTGTTCTCAGTGTCCTGCCCCTTGTTCTCTCCCGATGGCAGTAAAGATTTGGTCAATCAAACATGGTCTTTTATCGAGGACGTTCTTCCAGACATAAGGGTCCTGGGTTCCCTCTCAAAAACTGTTTGTCTTGTGTGTGTGTGTGTGTGTGAGGGCCTCCTACCTTTATAGGTAGGGTGATTTCTGCTTGAATTTAATCTATTTACCACTGTAAAGAGGTGTGATACCATTGTTTTGAGGTTCCTCACCTCTATTCTAAGTTCAGCAATTTGCTGAGGAAGGTAAGTTATGTCACCCAAAGAAATTGGTGCAGTAACCAGCTATAGACTATTCATCGTTCTTGCATTTGGGTGTAATTAGACCTGTCACTTTATGTATCTGAGTGCGTTTTTGGGGGGAAATAGCTCCCAGGTTGGCATGAGCTTCCACAGCAGCTTTGCAAATTTGCATTGGGTTCCCCTTGGGGTGATAAGTCAGAGCTGAATAATGTCTCGACCTCCTCAATTAGGAGGTCAGTCTCTTTGAGCGTGCAATTATCAGGCTTGGTGGAATACTTGGTGTTCAGTGGTGTCCTGTACTATATCGAATTCCTTCCATTTGCCCATAATTTGCTGATAGTTATAAAAGTGAAAAATAAGTGAGCCCCCATAGGAGAATCACAATCCCCGTTTGAAACTAGAATATGAACACAGTGGCAGATTAGTTGAGCATTGCCGTATAATTAGTTAATGACCATAAAAGAGATGTAATGTGAAGGTCGAAGTACGTTGAGAAATCCCTACTTGTTTCAGTCAAACACAATAAGAAACCGCTGTATGGAGAAAGAAGATCTTATACACTCCAGTCTAATGTTACGATAGAGCTAGAACCAGACTGTTGCGCGTCCCACAGTGCAGGACTGTAGAGAGCTTAAATAGTGGTAATTAGCTCCAGATGAGGTTCCGGGGGGGATTCTGGGACATGTAGTCACCAGCATTTGCTACCTATGGTGGCTCTCCCCTTCAACTGTGGCAAAGTTCAGAGAATGCCAATAGGTGCCTCTCCCAACAATGGCAGCTGTTAGCGCGTTGGTCCTTAAACCTTTTGACTCGTTTAAGATGTTCTTACCGTAGCTCCAGAATAGGAACAATAGTAAATACACAATACTCATTAGTCAAATCAATAATAAATAGAGTCAGTAATTGTCACGCACCATGACTTTTCAGCCATGAATAACCACACCTTTGGTAAGGTTTAGTAATTTTATTTCCCTTATATTAACAATGCTAAAGTCACATAGATTAATCTCAAAATCAAATGAAACACATATAAAAACAATACTGGTTGACCAAAGGGACGATAGAAACACAATCTAAACAAAGCTTGTATCACAATACATTCTAAAGTAACGGTGCAAAACCAATGGCAATGCCAGCCGCAATAATGATATGGTATACATAGGACTCAGCAAGAAAAGTCATCAAACATCTGTACCTGCCGTTTTGTCAGTCATCATTTAGATAGCCTTAACTAACCCAGATTAGCATCAGCATGTTGGACTTCATGCAAAACAATTTAGAACATGAATTTAGGAAATATCTAGCTAAAGAAAACCATTTAGTTAGCACAGTTGGTACCTAGAAAGAAAAGGCATAAAAATACATTTCACTCATACTGTCATATCTACCTATCCACGGTAAGGGTCAGCAAACAGAATCAGTCTTCGTCCTCAGGCCATCAATCGATCAGCAAACATCAGGCTCTCAGTCAGAGAGTAATGAGCCCAATGACATAATCTCGAGTCTCTTCTTCTTCCCACCGTCACTCTAAATTTCTAGTCTCACAATCCGTCTAAGTTCCCTCTGTCATGTTGTTATATCAAAGTCACCCAAACTATCCCCTAATTCCCTATTGGTCAATTAATCGTATGTTATCACTCTACCCAATAATAATTTTATACCAAATCTATGAATTCTAATATTTTGCCTTTCACACGTCGTTGATTGGTCTGCTTTACGATGTTCTCATTATCAGGCTAGTCAGGTATCGAATTTGTTCCATCTTCGTCCCCAGTCAGTGTCTTCATTGTTCGCGTCCTGGGAAAGTACTTTTCGCACACATTACACACAATTGTTACACTTTTTAAGACACTGTCTTATGTTAGTTGGTTCTCATGGAAAACTTCTGCTAAGCAATTTATTAAAACAATGTACAATTCACAGTTAGTTCACTATGTCAGCATTTTCTCTCTTAGACGCTAACAAATACAGCTTCTGCATGAGGACTGGCAAACCTAGGCCAAGACAATCACTAAGTTAAGGCCTACAATTAGTAAGCTAGAGCATACTTCACAACCCTAAATATGACATGTTACTACATTATTCTAATACATTTTTAATACTTCATGAGTATTAATCATTAATTAGTACATTCCGTGAACACTGGTGACCATTCTTCGATGTCACAATTTCAAACGTGTGCATTATTTTTCTACGTTATTAATTTTCTACATAATTCATTATTCGAAACACATAAACACTCATTAATAATTTCTACTTATCTGCTTCAGCACAGCCAAATGCAGACAATGGTAATCCCCCCAGGCAAGTCTGGTGGCAGGATACAGATCAGCGCAGCCCCCATTCAGTGGGATTACAGCATGCTTAAATAGCGCTAATTAGCACCAAATCAGGTTCCAAGAGGCAATTCTGGGACATGTAGTCCCCGGCTGCTGCTATCTGCAGCGGCTCTCCCCTTCAACTGTCGCAAGGTTCAGAGAATGCCAATAGGTGCAGCCTCCATCTATGGCAGCCAAATTCAGACAGTGGTAATAGCCCCAGGCAGGTTTGGTGACAGGATGATCAGCACAGCCTCCGTCCAGCTAATTTGCTCCAGATGTCATGCCCCTGCTCAAGAAACCATCCACTGACCCAGCCATGCTTTCTAACTACAGCCCCATCTTCCTCCTACCATACTCTGCAAAGGTCTTAGAGAAACTAATCAACCAACACATCACCAACTACCTGAACAATCATCAGCTCCTCAATACCAGTCTGGATTCAAGTCACAAACGACATCCACATGATCTTTGAAAAAGAAGACATACAGCACTCATTCTTCTGGACCTCTCTGAAGTATTAGAAATGATCCCACACCCCATCCTCATCAGGCACCTGCATGAGATTGGCATCTGAGTAGCCGCTCTCCATTGAATCTGTTCATTCTTAACATTTAGAGCACAAGCTGTCAACCTGGCACCTTACTCCGTGGAAGCCCAGAAACTCATCTGCAGAGTCCCTAACGGTTCATTGCTCAGCCCCATCTCTTTAATACATAGAGAATCCCTCTGGCCAAAGTCATTGGTGGACACGGCATCAACATCCTCTCCAATGCAGACACCATGCAATTCATACTCTCCCTCTTGGACAAGACCCCCAACAGAAGAAACAAGTGCACTGACTGCAAGACCAAAGTTGCTAACTGGAGGAAAGCCCATTGTCTTAAGCTCAACACATACAAGGGAGAAATAGTGTTCTTCTGCAAGAACTCTTCACCATGGGAACCCAATTGGTGCCTTGACATAGTTGGACCCACAACTAGACCTCACATCAGGAACCTGGAAACAATCACTGACAGAAAACTGGACATGAATGCACAAGCCAAGGCCATAACTGCATCCAGCCTCCCCACCCGGAATATGGTCAGGAAGATCTTCAAATGGCTCCCAAACAAAACAAGAAACAACTGTCACTCACACCCTAGTCGCCAGCAAGTTGGACTATGGGAACACCCTCTACACTGGCCTCACCAAGCAACTCACTAGAAGACTACACACTAGACAGAACTTGGCAGCCAGACTCATCCTCAATCTACCACACAGCACTCTCATTACATCACCCATTAGGGAACTACAGTGGATTCCAATACACAAATTCACTCAATTCAAACTCCTCACACACACATTCAAGGCACCTCACATCACCTTCCACCAACCATCCAGACACCTTCGCTCCGCAGGACTCCAACTGGCCAACATCCCACACATACACAGAACCAAATCAGGATGAGTGTATTATTACATGACTTCTTAAGCATTGAATGACTTCCTCTCGACATTAGAGCCTATTCCTCTCTTCTTGAATTCTGCAAGCAGATGAAGAGCCAGATTTTCAATTAATTGATCTATCAAAAGTAGGACTAGGCACAAACACCGACTCAGCACCAGGATACCGTCCCGGGTCATAGTGAGCTTTACAAATACACGTGACATAGGAAAATATTAAAGAACATGTTAAAATGGTAAAAAAAAATTATATTAACAAAATGTACAAACTGTTTTATGTATACATTTATATTAAAAATACAGAATAAAAATATATAACCATTTTATTTTTACTTCATAAATATAACAATGTCTAAAAAAATATGAATAATGCAGGGAATGGCATGTTTGTTCAAAATGACATTATAACATGTTTGAATAAACTGTGTAACTACAAATATAATATGTGCACGCCAAAACTATATCATATATGTAATTGCAATTATTCTGAATAAAAAAGAATCTTGGAAATAAAACTCCAAGAGTCCAGTCATTGAAATTAATTATTGAAACACAATGCACAGTAAAATAATATACATTTTTAAAAATATGTTCAGAAAATGTATATAATACACCAATCTTTACTACATTGAAGAAAGTTGTGAAGTTTGTCTAAGTCTAAATACAATTTTCTCCGTACACTTAACCACACTGAGGAATATGTTGGACTATGAGGGGTTGAGATTTACAATTCATACTCAAAACTAAACCACGTTAGGCAACAGCTTTGGACTTTGGTGGGTGCAAATGCACTCTTCCCACTCTAAATGTAACTGTATTGGTAGAATTGTTATACTTTGTGGGATTCATATTTACTATTGCTACTCCAAACATAACAACATTGGACAAACTGTTGGCCTTAGGGGAGGGGGCTCACATATAGTATTCCCATTCCAATCTTAACTGGGTTGGGAAAAATGTTGGACTTTGGTGGGCCAAAATTTACTCTTCCCACTCTAAACTTAACCAAATTGAGGAAAGTGTTGGACTTTGTGGGGTTCATATTTACTCTTCCCACTCTGAACATAACCACATTGGTGAACCTGTTGGACTTTGTGGAGGGGGTTCATATTTACTATTCTAACTATAACCCTTTTCAAAAAGGTATTTTTATTAGAAACATCAAACATGAATAAATTCAGCATACATAGCATTGGTTCAGTATGTAGTATCAGTATCTTCTCCCCCAACCCCAACCTCCCAAATAAATATGTCCCAGAGCCTTATCTTTAGTTGGATTCTTGTGCATTACCATGTCAGCCATAATCACAAATATTGCGCTTGTGGGCGTTCCAGCCCATCCAGATTTTCACCCATTTCCTGGGGCAGACTTTACTTTCCCATACCACCCTTTCTGCCATCATACACCAATCTAAAAAATGTTTTCAGGCCTCAATGTCTGGGGTTTGGGCGGACCCCAGGATTTAACAATGTTTCTTTTGGCCACCATAATGCCCATTGTCATCCATAGTCTAGTGGCCCTTGTGGCATCAGTCATACCCCAAACATTCAGCACACACCACTTAGGTAATAACTCAATGCTGCATCTCCAATCAACCTCAAATTGTCAATCATTGCAACCCAGAAGGTGTGTATAAGCGGGCACTCCCAAAGTATCTGGAAGAAGGTGCTCGTTTGTCCACAGACCCTTGAACACTGGTCATCTCCCCTCTGCTCTATCCAAACCCTAGTTGTTCTCACAAAGTATGTGGTGTAGTATTCCTAGCTGGGTCAAGTGAAAGCCCAACCAGATTGCCATCTCCCTAGGGGATGCTATGGCCTCCTCCTACTCCCCATTTTCAAAAACCCCAACATCACTCCCCCACTTCCCCTGTCACTGTTGCATAACATCTGGTGTGTTATTAATCAACTTTTTGTAGGTGAGTGAAATAACCTTCTGGGGCATATATTCATCAAGAAGCCTATACTCTAGAGGCAAGGGCTCGGGCAACTCCACCCACCTTGGGAGGACGACTTGTAATGCGTGCCAGATCTGTAAGTATCAGTAGGCTTCAGTTAGTTGCAGTTCATAGTCCTGTTGCAGCTCAGGCAACAGAATGATCTCTCCCTGTTTCCACAAGCCTCCCAACCTGGAGATTTATATTATATAATTTGTCAACTTCTGGCTGATCTTGTAGGGATTGTAGGATAGTGACCTCCCATAATGGTGTCATCTATGTGATAGTGTTTATCTACCCTAAGAATGCTGTTCCAGATCTGTATTACCAGCCATGTATGGTACAGCCATTCTAGTTGCACTCTATCACAATATAGAGCGCTGTGCTAACTCTGTTGCCACATCATTGCCCAATCCTTTCGAACCCTAGGCTCCGACATTGGGAGGAATACCCATCCACTGATTACCATGAGTTGAGCTGCCCATAAGTAATATTTTTGGATGTTAGGTACTGTTATTCCCCCATTGAACCATCCCCTAGTGAGTTTGGGCAGGGCTGTATGCAGCGCCCTCCCCCCATCCACAGCAGTGTAGGAGCTCAGCACCTCATAACTAGTGTTTTACAATACATAGTGGAATAAGGGAAATTACATAATTTAAAAAAGACTGTCCTGTCCAGGAGGGAGAGTGGGAGCAATTTCCAATGGTGATAGGTTACATTCCTAAATTCAAAGTAATGTAGATCCCTAAGAATGGGAAACTCATGGAATCAACTACCACACAGTCCGGTGGCAGCGGAGGCACAGGGCGTCTTAGGGAGTACAATATGTATTTATGTCAATTGATAGTATAGACAGAATATATACTGAAGATGGCGATGACTTGCATTAGCTGAGCCAGGGTCATCACCGGGTTTGCCACATATAGGAGGAAACCATCTGCATATAGGGATGTTTTATCTACACACTGTCGCCCCCAATGCATGGCCGCACCAACGAGTCTTGCCAAATCCAGGCCATCAGTGGCTTGAGAGCCAGGGCAAAAAACAAAGTGGGAAGTGGGCATCCTTGCCAGGTGCCTCTGAATAGTTGAAATGCCTTTGAGCGGCTGTCATTCACTTTGACCTGACCACCTAGATGAGCAGAATCCACTAGAGAAACTTGGGACTGAAACCCAACTTCACCTGCACTGCAAACATATAGGGCCTCATTACAACCCTGGCGGTCAAAGACTGCCAGGGCTGGTCTGGATGTTGCACCACCAACAAGCTGGCGGTGCAAACTTGCACATTACGACCGTGGCAGAAGCTCCGTGGTCGCACCGTCGGGACCGGCGGTTTTCCGCCACGTTGGTCCCGGCGGATTCAATCCTCCAGGGCAGCGCTGCTTGCAGCGCTGCCGAGGGGATTACGAGGTCCCCTCCCGCTAGCCTTTTCATGGCGGCAGGAACCGCCATGAAAAGGCTGTCGGAAAGGGGAGTTGCGGGGCCCCCTGGCACAGCCCCACAAAGCTTTTAGAAAAGCACGACGGGTGCAACTGCACCCATCGCACCGCTGCAACACCGCCGGCTCCATTTGGTGCCGGCTCCCATGTTGCGGCCGTCATCCCCGCTGGGCCAGCGGGGATGTCGAAATGGCCACCGCGGGAGTGTGCCCGCATTGGCGGCCACGCAGTGGTTACAACTTGGCGGCCTGCAAAGTTGTAATGAGGGCCTTAGTGCCATTATGAGATATAGAATGCCATCTTGGCATTTTGTGACAGCACCAGCGCTGGTATGTTCAAATTCACATACATTGCGACTGATCTGGATGGACTGACGTGGTAATAACATTAATCAGTTGTCTCGCTAATAGTTTAGCCTCTTAACCGCCACACTTAGGAGAGATTTCGGCCTATGTGAAGCACAATCTTCAAGTGGCTTCTCTGACTTATGGATAACCACAATTGTGGCCAGCCTCTGATCCCACTGCAGCTCCCCCTTTGCCTTGCTTTCTTGGTCCACAGCTAATAAATGTGGGGCCAGCGTGGGGCCCATCACTTTATATGGTTCAATTGGTACCCCAGTAGGTCCAATGGCCTGGCTTGATTGCAGCTCTCTCAGCTGCTAAAATCTCTCCTGCTGTAATGTTCCCCTTCATGAGTGTTCTGTCCTCCTGTGACAGTCAGGGCATGTGTGTGTTGTGGAGAAACTCATGCACCTCTTTCTTCATCATAGTGACCCCTAGGTGACTAGAGTTAAGAATAGCTTTTTTAATACAATCTGTTTTTATTAGTATTTTCAAAATGTACAACCAGTTGATCCCGTCACTGAAAGTACATATACCAACAATTTAACAAACAAGATCATTGCTACAGACAATCATGTAACATATACAACACTATTATCCATGTCATTAAGCCACACATATAATTTCCAACATCATACATATACTTCTACAGTCGTTGCTTTAGTCCCAAATAACGTGCCCTCCCCTCCTCCTAATTCTCCTCCTCTGTTATGTCACTCAATATTTGACTATCTCCTGCTTCAATATCATTTACCAATGTGCCCCTGGTTTGTATGTCTTCATTTGATTTATCATCTGTTCTCACTCATTTAAGGTATACTTCCTCTGCCACCACTCATTCCAGTACATCCATGCACCAATGCTCCAAGTGATAGCTACCCTTCATTTGGCTAAGAGACGTGTCAACTGGATAAAGTTATACTCCATCTGCTTTGTTTTTTTAAATGTTATATCTCCTAGGATTCCAGCCCTAGGGTCACATTTATGTGGATCCGACACGAATCCTCTAGGTATGTTATCACTGCTTCCCACTATATCTTAACTAGCGGACAGCACCATGCCAGATGTAGAAAGGTCGCTATGCTCTCTGAGCATCAGGTTCACCCTTCCAATTTCAAATGGTCCTTTTTGTGGAGCAATAATGGAGTGACAAAGGTACGATGTAAATCATTAAAGTGAGCCAATTTAAACCTTGCATTGCAAGACACTGCATGCACCAGTGAACACATTCTATTCCAGCATGAGTCTTCAGTCTGTTCCCCCAGCTCTTCTTCCCATGCAGTTTTTGACCTAAGATGAAGTTTTGGCTTGTGTGCAAACAAAGCCTTATACATATAACTGATCAAGTGATGTGTCCCACCCAATTCCAGTAGTGCCCAAAGTAGAAGCGATGCCGCTGGAGTGTTCGAGTAGTAGGGCCAGATCCCTTTAATTATATTTGCTATACTTGTGTGTAGTAGGAACTGGCCCTCCCCTACGGCAAACTTGTCTTGCACTGCTTCAAAAGAGATGAAAACATCTGCGGAGTAAAGGTCTCCCAGTGTTTTGCATCCCCCATGCCGTACTATCAACGGTGTCCGCTAGGACATGGAAATTGGGTAAATCCCAGAAGGGCAGTTCTCTAGCAAATGGCGTTCTTCTCAACATCACTTTCACTGTGCGTTCCCATAGTGTTGCTGTTTGCGTGATGAGATAGGGCACCATATCCATGTTCCTGCTGCCAGAGTGTAGTGGCGAGAATAGTTATTCCGACTCCAAAATTGACCACATTGTGGAAAGTGTTGGGATTTGGGGAGTTCGGATTTACTGTTTCCATTCTAAACGTAACCAAACTGAGGAGGTTTTGGACTTTGGGAAAGGGATTTGAATTTACTATTCCTACCCCAAACCTAACCACATTGGGGAAACTTTGGAATTTGTGGGGATTCAGATATCTAGTCTCGCACTAAACTTAAGCACATAGGGGAATGTGTTGGACTTTGGGTGGCAGGGCATACAATTTATTGTTAAAACTGAACATTGGGGAAAGTGTTGGACTTTGTGGGGCTCATTTTTACTATTCCCACTCCAAAGGTAAACACATTGAGGATGTGGTTTGATTTTAAGGTGTTCAGATTTACTATGACCCTCTCCACTTAACCACATTGGTGAACGTGTTGGGCTTTGAGAGGGCATACAATTTACTATTCACACTTCAAACGTAACCACAAAGGGGAAGGTTTTGGACTTTGACAGTTCATACTAATACTCCCACACCAAAATAACCACATTGGGAAAAATGTTGGACTTTAGGGAGGGTACAATTTACTATTCCCACTCCAAACATAACCACCTTGGGGAATGTGTTGGACTTTGGGTTGGGTCAAATTTATTAACCTCACTCCAAGTGTAAAGAAAATAAGAAAAATGTTAGTACTTTCAAATTTAAAAATTAACTAATTCTATAAATGAAACGTATCATGTATGTTACACCAGTGGTTTCCAACCTTTGACTTCTGTAGGCCCCCACTTTATCATTACAGGAACCCAAGGACTTTCCTGAATCATTTTTGGAATCCAGGGAACACCCTCAATAAGTCATTACTAAAAGCTGTGAACCTAATCTATTAATGTTATTAAAGCAGTTGTGGACCCGGACCACAGGTTGGGAACCACTGTGTCACACCAAAAATAATATACAACAGAAATATATTAGCCAAAAACACACAAAAAATTACGTATATGACAATGATTTAATATGAATATAAAATTAATAACTGTAATAATTAAAAAAGTAAAAACAACACATTAAAAAACATAAACACTTTTTTCAATTTAAACATTTTACAAAAACGTTAATTTAAAAGCAATACATTTACAATTACTTATATTAATTTAGTTAAAATATAAAAATATATAAAATATGTGATAATCTTTTGGCAAGGAATCAAAGTGTATGGCAACACCACAGTGCGGTGCAGTTAATCACAGGCAGTCCCTCCCACACAGTCACTCCGCACCGCTTTGCAGTGCCACGGATATCAAGCCGGCTTGTATAGCATGCACTCATACACACACACTCCCAACACCCTAATGCGATGCACTGATATCCACCAGATCAGTTGTTCTGTACTTGCATACCCTGTGGGCCCAAACCCTCCACCCTTCAACCAATCCCTACTACCCCGCCCTCATGGGCTGGAGGTGACAGGAACCTTTCCCCGGGCTCTAGGCTGATTGCAGCAGGAGTCACACTTATACAGGGCCCCAGGGGAAAAAGAGGTAACAGGTTGATCAGGCAACAGTCGATAAATGGAGGTTTGGCCCCCACTGGGGAAGTTCACTCAAAGGTCTCCGCACCATCCCTTCCGGCAATGACCCTGTTCTGTAAAGCATGGGAAGCGGCCACCATGAGACATGTGCTGTTCACAAAAGCACCCAGCCAGGCCAGGCACACCAATACATGAATCCTCTCTTCCGTGCCCCCCATGGACATGAGGCACAACATCTGGTGCACAATGACTTGAGTAGCACCAGACAGTTCCAATCACTCACAAAGACCTATCAATTCCGTACCTCCCTGGAATGAGGCACAACATCTGGTGCACGATGACTTGAGTAGCACCAGACAGTACCAATCACTCACTCATGAAGACCTATCAATTCCGTACCTCCCTGGAATGAGGCACAACTTCTGGTGCACGATGACTTGAGTCGCACCACACAATTCCGATCGCACTCAAACAGTTACCAATACCGCAACTTACTGTAACGAGGCACAACGTCTGGTGTGCATTGCCTTGAGTCGCACCAGACAATTCTGATCACACATGAAGAGGTGCCGATTCTGCACCTCCTTTGAATAAGGCACAACATCCGGTGTATGACTTGATTCGCACCAGACAACCTTTGGTGCGCAATGACTTGAGATGCACCAACCAATTTCGATCAAACACAAAGAGTTACCAACTCCGTACCTCCCTGGAATGAGGCACAATGCCTGAGGCATGATGACTTGAGTCACACCAGACCATTCTGGTCACACGCACAAAGAGTTACCAACTCCGTACCTCCCTGGAATGTGGGACAAAATCTGGTGCACAATGACTTTAGTCGCACCAGACAATTCAGGTCACACACACAAAGGCGCAAGTTCAGCGGTGCCACATGAGGTAAAATGCAGCACTGCTACGGGTATGCCCCCCCCACTCCGAGGGTCTCAACCTGTGAATCAGTCACAGCACGCAATGAGGAATGTATTATGATCAACAAAGCGGGCCACATGAGGTCCTTCAACTGGTGAATCTACTCACCACCAACAAGAGGGTTATACGTGTTGTGGCCCCATGATGAAGGGCCACACTTCTTGGCTGCAGACAGTACTTTGAGGGCTCCGCACCAGGCAATCCAAACTCCAGGCACAATACTTGGTTCCACGCTCACACCACTGCTACCAGATGGGACTCAGCAGGCGATGTGGACACTTAAGAGGGCACAGCTGTCCAGATGTTGTGAGTAGAAGGTGTAGGTCCCTCACAGGAGGTCTTTGATGTCCCTGAGACCTCCACCACAGAACAGGGGACAAGCCAAAAAGCCCTTGGAGAGCACTCTTTGGGGCTCCACACAGGAGTAGGCAATCCAGCCCAGGACAGCCACAATTTAGGAAAGGTGCATGGTTCCTTTAAGTTTCAGTGGTTTCAGTGCCTTGTGTACAAAAGATTTCACTGGCAGTGTGCACCAAGCAGTCCAGTATCTCCAGTCCAGCATCCCCACAAGCGTATTTCTGAATTGCTGCAGTGTGGCACATGTTATATTGTAGTGTGTTTTTGAAGTTAGGGGAGGTTCAGAGTGTTCCCTTTGAACCACAGATGTCTCCATTTTCAGTCCTGTCTGCCATGTGGCTGTGAAATGCAGGTCTTAATGTTTAGTGGGCCAAGATCTGGCCCTAGAGGCAAAGTGTCAAAGCCTCTCCCTCCAATCTATCCAGCCAGGCCATCAAATGACAGAGGTCCGTCATTCCAGTTGGGTGCCCAAGGTTTATAGCCATCACTGGGGAATGCACAGATGTGTTCCCCATCCTCCAGTGTGGATTGAAGTTGAATTTAAAAGGGCACACAGAGCATTTTTAAAGCATAGGCATGCCCACTTTTTAGAAGTTGTATTTCTAAGTTATTATCGACAAAACCACCTTTACCATGGAAGAGCAGTTGTCAGGACAAATTCAATGATAGGAAACATTATGAGGCTGCTCCACTGCAACCCACTATCGCAGCTAGGATTAATTGGAAACTTCCCCCATGTTAACCTATGGGTAGAGCAGCTCTCATATATAGGGAAAATACACAAGGGCATTCTTCACTCCCTGGGCATATGTGTCCTTGCCCACACACTAGCCTGCATTGGCAGGCTGGACACATTTAAAAACACCATAGGTGCAAGCATGCACACACAGGCCTGCGATGCTAGACTGGATCCATGCGTAAAAATACCATATGTGCAAGTGCGCGCACATAGGCATGCAAGGGCATGCTGGATACATGTTAAAAAACACCATAGATGCAAGTGCGCAAACACAGGCTTGCGATGGCAGGCTGGATACATGTTTTAAAACACCATGGAACCGATTCATAGAGGTAAACTTAGACATTTGGTCTAAGGTTAGACCAAAAGTCTAAGTTTACAACTTTTTGGGATTCACAAAGGAAAGTTACGAGTAGTATCTTTACGTCTGCACTTGGGCAGTATCTCCACACTCAGGGTGAAATCTAGTCACTCAGGGTGGATTTCCACCCCAAGTTTAGAGACTCTGCCCTGAGTGCATATGTAAAGATACTACTCACAACTTACTTTCGTGAGCACCGAAAAGTTATAAACTAAGCACCTCAGTACAAGTATGGCATGGGGGGGTGTCCCTCCCAAGCATACTACAATGTTCCCACGGGGCTGACCGGTAGGAACATTGCAATACGTGCACCTGTCGGTCAGTCTGGCAGGAACCGTGCTACGATATAGCACTCAGCATCCTTCAGGGAGTCAAGTGCTATATTGTAGCTCAGAGGGGGCTGAACAGCACCCTCAGAATGTGCACTATCTTCAAAGCAGAGTTTGCTTTCAGATTGTGCCGGACAGGGGCCCACCTGTGGCTCCCTGCACTTGTTCTCCACAAGCCTTTCATGGTGGGGAAAGCGCTAAATAAAGGCCGGCTGAGCACAAGGCTGTAATCAGTCAGGTGGCGCTGAGTCAGTGTTGCCCTGGCTGACTTCAAATAAGACAGCTGTCGGCCCGTCAGGAACAATGGCAAGTCTGCCCGTCAGGGTCGTAATTGGGTAGTCCGTCTGCCTGGATTGCAGTGGTCCCACCATCAATATGAGTGTGGCGGTCCTTGGACCGCCACACTCCTAATGAGTTCCTTAGACGAAAAAAAGTCTAAGTTTGCCTTTGTGAATTGGCCCCAGAGGTGCAAGTGCGCACACTTAGGCCTGTGAGGACAGGCTGGATGCATGTTTAAAACCACCATAGGTGAAGTACGCACACTCAGGCCTGCAATGGCAGGCTGGATACATGTTTAAAATCAACAGTGGGCATGCATGCACGCACTGGCCTGCTCCACTTTCCCACATATGTAGGAAGGCGCATGTGAAGTTTCCCACTGCACTTACAGTGGAAAAATGCCCAGGATCTTAAGGCAACTAAGGGAGAAACAGCAAAACCTATTGGAAGAGCCAATCCCCTATGTAGGGAACCCACATGGGGGGTCCTTCACTACTGAGGCATGGGGCTCAGCTATTTGTACCTACCTAGCCTTCTGTCTACCATCTGCTCCACCCTTAAGGGGTTGTTCCAGGGGGAACAGAGGGCTCACTCAAGATTGGCTACAAAGTTAGTAATGCTAAACTGAGCACTAGAGCAACTGCATTTTCACAGGCTTGCATTGTCAGGGCAGATAAATGCTTGACAGGTTATTCTAGTACGTGGCACACTCAGGGCAACGTCCCACTAGTAGCCTGGGCAGTACCTACCCTGGATATGTGGTGTATTTTTTTACAGGTCACTCCTGGGTATAGCACCTGAGCCAATCACATAAGTGTCCCTTCCTGGCATATGTAGGAAGGGTGTGTGCACTTTCCCACTGCAGTACAGTGGGAAAATGCTCAGAGTCCAAAGGCCACCCGAACAGAGTCAGCACAAAACCGGGAGGAAAAAGCAAAATGTTTCAGAAAAATCCCTTAAGCAGGGCCATGTCCAACACTTACTTTATGTCACTCTTATGTCCTTCTAGCCTTGAGAGATGTTGCATCAGTCAAAACTGCCCTGTTTCCTTTTTTGGGCTACACCAATTGTCAAAACGATGTCCATGGGACAGCACCAAAAGTGACGCTCCAGTGGAGCTAGGGGCTCATAAATATGCTGCTGAGTGTGTTACCTGCAAGCTCTCTACTGCCAGTCACCTCATCAGATTTATTCACATAAACCCCTTTTGCCCTGACCTTGCCCCTCCTGCTGCCTTCGCTCCAGTCTAGCGAAGCCTGTGAAACTGCTGAAGCTTTCCCCAATGAAGGCACCTCTGACTGACATCTTCTATTCCCACTGCCTCCACATGCTCTGGTTGTCCCAGATATGCCAGCTCCAGTATCCAAAGACTCAGCCCACCCTGACATGCAAACTTCTGACCCCCAGGTCCTCCAGGACACCTTCAATGTACCACTACTGCCTACCGGTCCACCTTATAAAGCGCAATCAGGGAAACAGGCTACTCCAAATTAACCCATGAGCCTTGCTACATACCATCAGCTCTCCCTGTGGCCCACACGAGTCCTCTGACTCTCTGGGCCAGTAACGCTCCTGTCACAAAAGGACTTCTTTAGGGTCTCTCACACCTTGCGCCGCAGCCTGTTGGCGCGCAATATGCCCCAAAACTCACCCTCTCAAGGAATATTTGAGTCCCGGGCAAGCATGTCAATCAAAACTGAGGACAATCTGCACGCTGGCCTGGTTCTTCCCCCTTGCCGTCGACCACCCCTGCACCACCTCGCAGCAAGTCCTCACATCCATCTATCCGAGGGAGGCGGAGAACATCTGCCACTCTGCCAATGTCCATGCCTTCCCTTAATATACGCTGAATTGTGTGTATTTTAAATTGAGGTTTCTGAACACTGTTTTCATATTTTCTGAGCACTTCTCACTTTATTCTTGGAATTCCTGCCTTGTTTTCATCTCCCATCTTAGCTTCAAAATTGAGGTGTCTTTCAAGCAGCGGGGCAACAGTGCACCAGGTTATTTCCTTTCTATCTTGACTTGCCTTAAAAAACACATATAGTAAGTCAGATTTTGGGGGTCCAGTCGTATTTTGTCCCCGTGTTTAGGATACGGTTCCAGCGAGTGCATTATAAGTCAGGAATTGACCTTTCGTTAAAAGAACACACATCATTGAAGGTGAAAGAGCATAGCTTGGCTGTGCCAATACATCTCTGGGGAAAGAACGTGAATGGGTGGTCACAATTTGGTGGTCACATTTGTATAACATTTAAAATGATTTACATAATTTCTGCACTGCAAAGCATATAAGTAGAGTGCATTTTGGGATATAACATTTAATCAACGCTTTATGAATATCTATTTGAAACTAACATTTTAAATGTATTATTTTGCATAATCATTTCATATATTCTTATATGTAGTGTTTAGATTTCATTTATCTGAAAGTATATTCGTGTTTTATTAATTTGTCTGGAGAGAAGGCCTACACATATAATTTTCTTTTTTCAGTTAACTTTCAGTGTAGACTTTTTTTTTTCTTTAATGTTTCTTTCGAGCTGCAGGTGTTAAAAGCGGAGACAGAGTCAACAAAAAGCTTATTGTGCGTCAGAGATAAGAAAGCCTGAGACAAACAATGCAAGGACAATAAGAGGAGTATCCTGGAAGCCTGGCAGTTGTAATTCTTTTGAAATTGCTGAGATCGGAAAGTATCAAGATGGGATGTATCAGGAGTTTGGAAAATGTAACTTCCAATTAATTCTAGGATTTCAATCTAGAAGCTTCGACTGTGATGTCATCGCCTTGTGAAACTGTGATTTAATGAAGGTTTAGTTAGTGAGAGATTTAGACCCTTTCTTATTCTTGGAGCTAAATGGACCCTTCTGAGGTACAGACATCAAAACCTCTACCTGGTTTGATGCCATCACACCTCTCTTGACAGAATATTCTACTGAATTTATGTTGCAGACTTTTCTCAAATATTCCTTTAATATAAGAATAGTTAGGTTTTAGTTTAAATAGTTAGGCAGGAGAACTTGGCTTTAGTGACCAGGAATCACATTTGTTTGATCTTTTCATTGTGGCGATCACAGTTTTGGGGCCTCGCTATGAGTCTGGTGGTCGGTGGTGGAGACGCCACTGTGGAAACGCCGCCACCGCCAGGCTGCCACCACCAGACAGCCTGGTGGTTTCGGCATTTCAAATCCAACAGTGCCGCGCTGCAAGCAGAGCGGCCCTGTGGATTATGAGTCCCATTACGCCAACCTTTTCTGGGTTGTTTACACCGCCAGGGTAAGGCTCGCTGAATGGGTGACTCGGGGCCCCCCTGGCAGCCCCTATACTGCCCATGCACTTATGGGCAGTGCAGGGACCCCATGCACAGCCCCGTTGTGCATTTCAGTGCGCGACGGGTGCTGCTGCACCCGCCACACCGCCACATTGGTGCCAGCTCCATTAGGAGCCGGCGTCAATGCCTAAGCCTTGTTTCCCGCTGGGCCAGCGGGCAGAAACATTGTTTCCATCTGCCGGCCCAGCGGGAAAATCATAATAGGGCTGGCGGGGGCTTCAACGCACTGGCTGCACGCCAAACTCATAATGACCCCCTCAGTCTTTTATATGCTTACTAGGTTTAACATTGTACAACACTTTAATTCTCCATTGGTGAATTTATATATTTTCACTGTGGTTTTGAGACTCATTTATGTAACATTGGCTTTAAGTCTGTAATAAAACCCCTTAAACCCTATTAATTGACTCTGATTGTAAATATGTGACATTTTGGTTGTACAGAAACTGTTTAATGAATTTGACAGTGGTTACTCTTCACCCCTCGGAACTGAAAGGGCCCCAGGCTCTATCAAAGGTAAGGCTCAATCCATGTTCATTAAAATCTCCCACCGTGGCCAGACCTGTTTCTAAGCAAAGCCATTTATTGTGGGTCTTTGCAGTTTCAAGGAGTTTAGGTAGGAATCACATTACAATATCTAGGGAGTAGGACAAGTTGCCATTCAGATTCATCATACTGTGCGGCCAGAAATACCAAGCTGCAGTCAATAACTGTAGGGTGAAGTTTCCTTGGTGTCTTTTATCCACTCAAGTACAGTATTGTCCCTGATTACAGCTCGGCATGTATCTTGTCTCTCCCTCAGTTATTTCTGTTTTCCAGCCATTTCATTGTCATCGTAGTTGGCTCTCTATATAATATGCTTCGTAATTTTGTGCTCCAATGTCCCTTGCGTTTGCCAAATGCTTTTTTAATATGTCCAATAAGGCCTCCGAGAGAGTAGGGCTTTCTGCTGGGATGGCACCCATCATGTGAATCAGACTTCTCAGCTTCTAAGGTTGAGCAAGGTATTACGATTAGGCAGAAAATGTTATGGTCAAGGTACATGATATCGGCCACCACTGGTAGCAGTCTATTGGACTTCAAACACTACTTTGACAGCTCTAAAGTACTCACTGGGAAAGACAGATGATTTAGAAGAACTGCAATTGACAAGGAGTTTGTGATTTTGGTTATGAGAGACCCAAATGCCATATTAATGTACCACAAATTCTCTAGAGATGAATTTACCCTAGAAGATTTATCATGGGGAATAGTTACTCTGACACTTGCAAATTTGGTCTCTGACAAGACAGGTCAAATCGTAGTTGATATGCATAAGATGGTCTAAGAAACTTGAACAGCTTGACTTCTCTGGGCAAAGACATGCCAAGGGCACTCATTTTCCCAGTGGGCTCTAAGTTAGGGATCTGTTTTTATGTCTGCCATGATTCAGACCTGAAGGTTCCCTTATTTACATCCAAAACTGTGTTATAGTGCACACTGTTTGAATTCGTTTTTCTTAAAAACGATTTGGGGTAGAACACCAGCTACACACAAACAACACATAAGTAAATGCTTGCTTGATGCATTCACTTGCACAAAGCAATGTTGGGCTTGGTTGAGCAGTTTTTGATTTTGATTATCAGTCAAGCCCTGGCACACCCTCTGACTACCCTGCTAGTTTTATTTATGTTGCACAATGCAAAGACTATATTGTGATTCAGGAGCCATGTAACAAACTGGTGAAAAAGGAAGGGGTCATATCCTCAAAACCATCAAAGGTAAATCAAAGTGACAATAGCACCAAAAGAAATGTATGGTATAACATTTGCTGTGAGGAAGCCCAGCAGGTATTTTGGACTTGTGATTGTTGAATTGTGGCATGGATGGAACCCGACTGAATCAAATAACGCTTCCTCAGGGGAGGCCTGCTTTGGCACATTAGAGTTCTCCATGGAAGAACTGCAGGTGGCTCTCCCGATTGGCCACTGAGTGAAAGATGGAGTATCATTCTGATATTCAACTTCAGTATGCATATGCCAAAGGGAGTGATGGGTCACCAAACTATCCAATGGGATATGACATAACCAGGACCATGATATGAAGTATCAGCTGGCTGACAAGTGGAGAGTAGGCCAGGAGAGAGCCGGAGAAGACATTCTCCATCTTTCCAGCAGTCAAAGCCCCAGTTCCAATAGGTTTGGAGGGTCGGCCTAGCACTGTGCATCAGAGGTTTCTTAGAGAAGACAGCCCCTTACAGAGTGGCAGTGAAGAAGGATCCTTGCTGTTTCTGTGTTCTGTCCTCCAACTTGGCTGACAGGCTTTCCTGAAATTGGTGCAGTGGACATTTGTGAATCACTGATAAGATTGACAGAACTCTCACTTGAAGACAGCAGCAAACCGATTGAGACACAAGGAAGATTTGATTGAGCCTTGGAAATTGGGTCAAAGAGAAGCAAGAAAGGATAAGCCTCGTATACCTGATGATGAGGGTATCATTATGCACTGTCAAAGGGTGCTACTTAAATCTATTTATACATTGCATAGTCACCTGGAGGATGGTACTGAACATATTAAGTCAGCTCTGAGACTTTGTGGGGTGTATTCGGGGAGGGTGTGGATAGTGTACATAGCTCTAGCCAGCTAAATGATCTGGTTGTCTGTTTTATTGAGGTGAAATCTTTGGAGATTAAAGTTGCGCCGCCTTACCACACTGAAAAGAAGATTGAGGTTTTGGACAGTGTGAAGAGGGCATCTCACTTCAGAGTCCTTGAGGTCCCAGCTGAGATGGAAGGTTCATAAACTATATGCTGATTTGTGTAGACAAGCAGCAGGCTGACACGTGTGATATGGTGATGAATGCTCTTGGGCTCCCTCCAAAGGGAACACTGACAGAATGTCGGACAAAAATATAGCGAGGACCAAAAAATCAAGAAGGTAATTGCAAATAGGTAAGTATAGATTTACTATTATTATTCACATTTACATACTTTAAAGATATATAGATATATATATCATCAAGGTAGATATATGTGGAATTGTATATAGTAAAACTTTACATACCTATAGAAATTTACCTTCACAATATTTTTATCCTCGATATTCTTCACACAATATTTTTTCCCACGATATTTTTGGTTCCGATATTCTGTCTAAGCACTGCACCAAAATGAACTTATGGAAGCGAGGTTCTGGTGTCACTGTAATAGTAGTGCTTAGTTTGAAGGAGAAGCATGATCACCTTTGGAGGTTGGGAGTATGACAACACCAGTTACAATGGCGAGCTGAGAGACTGCAGCTTTTTCCAGATCTGAGTTCAGAGTGGATTAACACGAAAATGGGACTCCAAGAGGGGTTGATACAAAGGAATCACGGTTTGTTATGGAGTAAAACGTGAAGGATTCCCATGAAGTTTGGTAGCTGTGTTGCAGTGGTTCCCAACCTTTTGTGAACCCCCATTTTATCAATACTGGAGCCCGGGGACCCCCACTGAATCTTTATTGGAACACGGGGACCCCCGAGCAGTCATTGCTGATAGCTGGGACCTAATATTATTAAATGTTTTAAGCAGCCGCGGACCCCCTGAGGAGGCTTCGCGGACCCCCAGGGGTCCCCGGCCAACAGGTTGGGAACCACTGCTGTGTTGTGTTTGTCACGATATTTCAAATCCCTTTCCGACTTGCTGGAACCTTACTAATAAGACAGACATAAACTCAAAAACGACAATTTGGAGAACCTAGAACCAAACCAGTGTGCAGGTGAGTCAAATGTGTGTGGCTGTTACGTCAACACGTCGAATGAAAAAGTTCAAGAATAATACTTCCCAAATAACACTTCTAAAAATATATTGATACTTTTCACAAAGTAAAACGCCGGGAAAAAAGCACAGTTAATGCTAAAAATGCAATGTACAAGACTCAGGAAAAAACAGTTCACTTAATAGTTTTTAATTACATCACATAGTGGTAAAATATTTACAAAACAAAATATTTCAGTACATTGATAAATGCAATGTAGTTTTCTAAATAATGTATATTGAACAATCTTAATTGTGGCAAGTTTTTGCGAAGCTACATTTTTTTCGATCATCCATGAAGCTATAGTAAATGGTTTTTAGCGTTCAGGGGAGTTTAGCATTAAAGGTTAATATGCATTATTTAGGATTCAGGTGAGGGTAGCATTAAGGGTTAGCAAGGGTTTTTGTGGCTCGGAGATGGGTAGGGAGAAGAGGTATTAAACTGTTTTTAAGGGTCCAGGAAAGAGTAGCATTAAGGGGTAGTAAGAGGCTTTCAGCGTTCAATGTAGGGTAGTAATAGGGGTAGTAGAAGGCTTCCAGTAATCAAACTAGGGTAGTGATAAGGCGTAGTAAGAGTTTTTAGGGCTTAGGAAGGGTAGGGCTAAGGCTGGCGCCTCCAACCTCTTCAGTAATTAATGAGAGCTACTTATGTTCAATGAACACCAACGTGAGCTAATACTATGGACCAGATTTACAAGAAAGTGGTGCATCAGCTGTGATGCACCACTTTGCTTGCGCCGCCCTACCAGCACCTAACAACACCATGGTAGTGCCATATATACAATACAGCACACCATGGTGCACGTTAGGACAATAGCATCATAATTTATTACGCTATTGTTGCACTTTGCAGGATTAGCACCATAAACAATGGTGCTAATCCTGCAAAGAAAAGGGAGGCCATTTGAAGTAATGGGCGCATCATTTTAACGCCTGCTCTAAGCAGGCATTAACAATGGCGCTACAAATGGCTCAGAGAAATGTTGTAAATTTCACTATGCCATTTTTTAAGGGCCTCCCTCCTTGCATACATTATGCCTGGTGCAGGCATAATGTGGCGCAAGGATTCGCAAAGTGGTGCAATGCTTACCGCTTTGTAAATATGGCAAAGGAGAATGTCCCCCTTAATGCCACATTAGCGTAAAAACATGATGCTAGTGTGGCGCTAAGAGGCGCTAAGGCCTTGTAAATCTGGCCCAATTAGCAGCAGACACCTCAGTGCATCAGGCAGTGCTGCCAGCAGTAGTGTAAACAAGCATTTGCAATGCAATGGATCTCACGTTAGCTCGAGTTAGAGCTATTGGCATTGTAAATTCCTAACTGTACTTTTCCAATTGAAAACTAAAAGTAAAACAGTTGACAAAAGTGAGCCGATTGAAAGTGCCACAGCTGCCATGAGCATGAGCACAAAGGAGAGACACAAAAGGAAAAAGAAATTCGCTCGCATTCAAACTTATCGGCAAACGTGCAATTATTCATGTAACAGGGTCGATGGCCAAGGCGATACCAAAACTGCCCTAAGGAAGGACAAACGTAAAGCATTTACCAATGATAACAAAGGATTTTTAAAACGCAAGCGCACGAACGAGTGATAGTGATGGGTGTGGTTAAAAGCCCACAGAGAGATTACAACAGGCCAGAGAGCTTGCGCGCTCGACCTAAAAACGCTTTTAAATGTATGATGTGTGCATGCTCGAGAGTGACAGTGTGTTTATGTGACAGAGGGTATGTATGTGTAAGCATGTGTGTGTGTATGAAAGTGGAGTTCAAAAGGCGTGTGATGTCACTTCTGCTGTTCCTGAAATTTCGGTGAATAGACATCCATGTTGTGGCGCCCAGTGCAACAATAATTTCTGCTGCCCCCCATGACCTCCTCCCATGGGCAAAATAACCCCTCATCCCTCCATAGCCCCTCTCTCAAACACATTTAATTAGTTATAAAGCACTGGTAAAGGCTGTCTTTGCTAATAAGAATGTCTATCTACCCAAGGAGCCCTTTTAGCAACATTAGGAACAGATAATGAAAGACTAAGGGGAAAAAACTATGGGGGTCATTCTGACCCTGGCGGTCCAAGACCGCCAGGGCCACGGATGACTGAAGCACCGCCAACAGGGTGGCAGTGCTTCATTGCTCATTCCGACCGCGGCTGTAAAGCCGCGGTCAGAAAACCGGGTCTGGCGGTTTCCCGCCGGATTTACCCCGGCTGGGCGAATCCTCCATGGCGGTGCTGCAAGCAGCGCCGCCATGGGGATTCTGACCCCCTTCCCGCCAGCCTGTTTCTGGCGGTTTTTACTGCCAGGAACAGGCTGGCGGGAACGGGTGTCCTGGGGCCCCTGGGGGCCCCTGCACTGCCGATGCCACTGGCATGGGCAGTGCAGGGGCCCCCCACAGGGCCCCAGCCTGCTTTTCACTGTCTGCCTAGCAGACAGTGAAAAGCGCGACGGGTGCAACTGCACCCGTCGCACACCTGCAACACCGCCGGCTCCATTCTGTGTTGCAGGCCCCTTTTCCGCTGGGCCGGCGGGCGCTACCTTGGCTAGCGCCCGCCGGCCAAGCGGGAAAGTTGGAATGGCCCCAGCAGTCTTTTGACCGCGGAGCGCCCAAATGGCGGTTCCCGCCTGGCGGGCGGCGACTGCCGCCCGCCAATGTCAGAATGAGGGCCTATGTCCTAACCTATTTCCTGCAGTTTGCATGCAGCTCTTTGATGTAGTTGATAACAGTCACTGTTCTATTTTAAGGTTGTGTTAATACTGAATTTTATTAGTGTTTATTCATGTATTCTGAGTGTTGAATTTGTATAGAAAATGAATTAACTTAGAGTAAAATAATGCACGCATTTGAAGGTGCGCCCACATGAGTGGCCGTCAGTGTTCACAAAGTGTACTTATCAATAGCTTATTAATATGAAATGTTGAGCTTATGTTTTATTAATGTAGTAATATGTCATATGAAAGGTTATGTATTATGTATCAGTTTTATTAATCGTAGGCCTTAACTTAGGGAGGTCTTGGTCCTGGTTGCACGGCCTCATATCAAGCTGCATTTCTTAACCGTCATAAAATGGCTGCTTAGAGAATTAAATTGTGATTTTCCACTGTACTGACCAAGTGCTCACAGCTGAAAGTCTTTCTCATGGGAACTGCTTGCTAGAAGATGCTGTTCTAGCTAGGATACAATGTTTACTGTAGTATGTGTAACACTGACATTCCCAGGAGAAGCCAATGGATGCACTGACTGGAGTACAAGCTCCAACAAGCCAAACTATGGGAACAGAAGAAGAGGAGTCAATCATCGACATGTGAACCGCATACTAGAGAAAGTTGTCGATTTGGGGTTTTATTTTCAGTGGACTAAATGCAAACATGCAATTCTTTGACCAATAGGGACGTGGGAAGTAGTTTTAGGAAATCTAAACTTAGCCGGACTGCACCAATAGGAGATGCGCCATTCTCCCCATTCTTCTTGAGAGTATAGATGCCATTTGTCCATTTTTTCCATTTTCCATACCGCCATTAATTTCTTGACCGTCCCAAGAAGAGATGTGCTTAACTTTATTGCTTAGAGAGACTTTGCTTTTTCTGAACTTTGATGCTGAACCTGATGCTTTGCTGAACGAACTAATGTCCTATTGACGAAGACTGTCATAGCTTGCTGAACCATACTAAGGACAGGTATAAAGACTATGGCCCTCATTAAAACCTTGGCGGTGGGTGATAAAGTGGCGGTAATACCGCCAACAGGCCGGTGGTAAAAAAAAGTTGAATTATGACCACAGCGGAAACCGCCAACACAGACAGCCACTTTAACACTCCGACCGCCACGGCGGTAGCAACAACACCGCGGCCGTAACTGCCAACAGCCAGGCGAAGAAAATGTACTGCCCACGGTATTACAACAGGCCTTTCCGCCAGCTTTTCCGGGGCGGTACCAATGCCATCAAATGCACGGTGGAAACAGTACACTCAAGGGAAACAAATCACCTCTCGACACTCAAGGAAGAACCACGACGCCATGGAGCCCGAGCTGCACATTTTTCCAATGCTGGTGTACCTCCTCATACACCAGGAACACGAACGTCGGTGAAGACGACCACGGTGAGTACTGCACCTAGCGCACAAGGGAGTGGGGGAGGAAAAAGAGAATGGCACACACACGCAACACGCAACATCCCCACCCTCACCCTCACCCCCAACACCATACACACAAACAGATGCAACAACATTGCATATACACCCAGTAACCCTCAGGAATAACGCACGGACAAAAGGAATGGATTAAAATGAGTGTAATAGTACAGTAGTACAGTTTTAGATAAATACGTACTTAAATCAATAAACAGTATGTACAATATATACAAAAGGAGGGACAATGCCCACTCCAAAATGTCCATGGCCCACGGGGCCATAACACATAGGCCACGGCCACACTTGTCTCCTGCCTAAATATGGAGAGAACACTGCAGGGGCATCAGGTCGAAAAAACACAGGCACCTCAGGGGGACAGAGAATGCGGGGGCACCTCAGCCGGAAGATGGTACAACGCCACTGGCCTGGAGGGGACTCCATGCCCAGTGCTTGGTCCTGGGGAGTGCAAAGTCACAGTCTCTCAAGTGGGTGGTTTGCACACTGCTTGGTCCTGGGGAGTGCAAGGCCACAGTCTCTCAAGTGGGTGGTTTGCCCAGTGCTTGGTCCTGGGGAGTGCAAACCACAGTCTCTCAAGTGGGTGGTTTGCCCACTACTTGGTCCCGAGGAGTGCAAGGCCACAGTCTCTCAAGTGGGTGGTTTGCCCACTGCCTGGTCCTGGGGAGTGCAAGACCACAGTCTCTCACGTGGGTGGTTTACCCACTGCTTGGTCCTGGGGAGTGCAAGGCCACAGTCTCTCAAGTGGGTGGTTTGCCCACTGCTTGGTCCAGGGGAGTGCAAAGCCACAGTCTCTCAAGTGGATGGCTTCTCCACTGGTTCTGGAGGGGGTTTTGTGCCCAGTGTGCTTCATCTTGCCAAGGAGGGGGTGGGTGATGCCTTCTTCCACTGGTTCTGGAGGGGGCTTTGTTCCCAGTGTGCTTCATCCTGCCAAGGAGGGGGAGAGTGGATGCCTTCTTCCACTTGTTCTGGATGGGGCTTTGTGCCCAGTGTGCTTCATCCTGCCAAGGAGGGGGTGAGTGGATGCCTTCTTCCACTGTTTCAGGAGGGAGCTTTGTGCCCAGTGTGCTTCATCCTGGATGATGCAAAGTCACAGTCTCTCACCTGGGTGTCTCACCTACATGTGTTGCAGGGGCCAGGACGCACTGCAGCCCATGTAGTCAGAACTACACACTGCCCGCCGGCGGTGATGGCTGCTCAGTGGATGGCAGTTGCGCTGCAGGTGGCGGTGCTGTCAGTGGTGGTGGGAGGCTCCAGCCCTTCCCCTGCAGCCTCGGACGACTGCCCACTGGGGCTGCTGCTGCTGGCAGTGGTGCTGCTGGCGGCGGGGCAAGTGGCAGTGCTGGCAGTGGGGCAGGCGGCAGTGCTGTTGGCGGGGCAGGGGGCGGTGCTAGCCGCGGTGCAGGTGGCGGTGCTGTCAGTGGTGGGGGGAGGCTCAGGCCCTTCCCCTGCAGCCTCAGACGGCTGCCCACTGGGGCTGCCGCTGCTGGCAGTGGTGCTGCTGGCGGCGGGGCAGGTGGCAGTGCTGGCTGCGGGGCAGGTGGCGGTGCTGGCGGCGGGGCAGGTGGCGCTGCTGGCCACGGTGCAGGTGGCGGTGCTGTCAGTGGTGGGGGAGGCTCCAGCCCCTCCCTTGCACCTCGGACAGCTGCAGTGCCATGGCTGGTGTTGTGTGCCCCTTCCTGCCCTTGGCAGATGCTGGTGCCTCCTTGCTTCTGCCAGCTGGTGTTCTTTTCCTGCCCTTGCTGGCTGGTGGTGCGGTGGTGCTGGCACACTAGCTGTGCTGACGGGTGCCTCCTTGGAGCCTCTCACACCTGCAGTAGCTGCAGAAACAACAGTGGCCGTGGACTTGGTGGCTGAGGTGCTGGGCTCTGTTCTGGCCACTCAGTCCCGAAGTGAAGGATGGGGGAGGGGTAGGGAATAGGTCAATGTTTGCGAGGAAAAGCTTCTTAGGGACACTGGGGCGGGAAGAGGGTGAAGGTTTGGGAGTGGAGGAAGAGGGAGTAGTTGTAGGAGGTGTCTGTCTGCTGTGTGTGGGTGCAGGTGCATAGGCTGGATGCTGTTGTGAGGTGGATGGCTGTTGGGTGTCTGAGTGCTTGCGTTTGAGCACTTTGAGAGGAGGGTGCACAGACACAGTGGGAGAGTGGGAGAGGACACAGGGGACGTGTGCATAGATGTGGGGGTGGTGACTGCCAGTGAGGGGCGTGTGGTGTTGGAAGTAGTTGATGAGGATGTATGCATGCAGGTGTAAGTGGAGACGCAACTGGGAAGGAGGTGGACGAGGAGGAGGACACAGTGGAGGCAGTTGATGTTGGTGTCTCTGCATCTGGATGGTGTTTGTGTGAGTGCCTGTGGGATGATGTGTGGTGCTTGTTTTTGTCTGAGCCACTTTTGTGTGGTGATTTGGGTGAATGCTGGTCTGAAAGTGTACTTGGATAGGCTGGGGTTGAGGAGATTGGGACCGGGTAGAGGAAGTTGGAGGTGGGAGGCTGGCAACAGGGAGAATGGCTGCCATAAGTGAGTTGGCCAGAGCCTAGAATACTCTCTGTTGGGCCGCCCTGCCAGAGTGAATGCCCTCCAGGTATGCATTTGTTTGTTGCAAATGCCCTGCTAGACCCAGGATGGCATTCTGTTTGGTTGACTGCCCAACCAAGAGGGATCTCAGGAGGTCAATAGCCTCCTCACTGAGGGAAGCAGGGCTAACTGGGGCAGGGCCTGTGGTGCCTGGGGCGAAGCAGATGCCCACCCTCCTGGGTGAGCAGGTACGGGAAACATTCTGAGGGGCTGCTAGAAGGACGGTGCTGGTATGGGGGTGGCGGCTGTACCTGTAGTTGGGGTGGGCACAGAGGTGTCCACCACCGCCAGGGAGCTTCCATCACAGAAGGAGTCGCTGTCGGTACTGTCCCCTCCTGTCTTCGTCGTGATGCTCCCCTCGCCCTCCGTCCCACTGGTGCCCTCACCATCGGTGGATTCGGCCTCCAGGCCCACATGGGTGTCGCCGGTGCCTCTGCTTCTCTGCCAGATGATGCTGATGCACACCAGGACAGGGTGACAAAACAAAAAGGGGGGGGAGAGACAGAGGATACACTTGGTCAATGTGAGCAACAACACTACCGTTGACGTATACAACTCACAGGGAACGGCCCTAAGCACTAGGCCATGCACTACCGGTTACAATGCTTGTCACCAGGCCATGGGGTACAATGCCTAACGCCATTAGCTGCACACATGAAACCCACAGGACCCTGCCCAGTAGTAGATGCCCACTAACATAATTGGGGATGGAGTGCTAAAAAATTGTCCCCAAGTGGCTGTTGGTATATGCACCCTGCGTGGTCTAAGACTCCGGAGTATATTGAAAAGTATATGAGGAACTTGGTTTTTGTTATAATTTGTGAGGTTTAATAGGTCGATTGGGTGTGGTTGAGAAGTCAGAGTGTGAGTCAAAGTGTGTGAAAGAATTTCAACTGAGATCTGGTGAGTCCTATGTGCACCAGGACAGGCCAACTGATCAGTTGAGAGTAAAATTTGCGAGGCGAATTTCGATTGTGAATCAGGGAAACTGAGAAAGAAGGAGTAGCTGTTAGAGCGAAACGGCGTCAGTGAAAAATCCGTAAAGCTTCTGAAGCGATTGTGTTACCTTACCCGTATTAAACGGACAAATTGGGTTTTGATTTTGTTTAGTGCTCGCAATAAATTGCATTCGTTTATCTGAGTTTGGGAGGACAAACCGCAAGACTTTGTCAGCTGCAGTACATGTGAGTGTGACATTATTGGAGCAGCGCTGGGATAGGCTGGTTAGTGCGAGGGGTCGCGCACAGATTGGCAGGCAACCGTTAAGGGCGATTGGTTGAGAAGGTGGGTGAAGAGAATTCTGGGATTAAAAGTCACTTCCTGATTTGATTTAGAATAAAATAAAGGTCACAAAAAATAAAATTTTCAAAAGCTTTAAAGAGTGCTTTAAGGGGAGATACGTACATTACAACGAGTATAGGGGATATTGCACTGCCAGAAAGTACAGCAGCCTACATTGTAATCGAGGAAAAGGGCGCTGCGCCAGGTCTTTGGCTGAAACAATGGTGCAAAGTGACAGAAAAAGATGGAAGTTTAGCATTTCTGCACACAGAACATTTAACTTGAGGAGCTTGGAGAATGTGAGGACGGTGCTATATGATCTGAAACCCCCTCTGAGACCAGCACAGTTCAAAGCATGAGCGATCTGGGAGTTAGTAGCCAGACAACAACAGCAACAGAAATTTGAGAGGAGAAGGAGAAAGGCCTCTAGTGGAGACTAGGTGGGACAGTGATCAGAGATTTTGGAGAACCGAGACTTTACAGGGGATTAAATTGTTTCCAGCAATTACACAGGACAGCGAGAGAGAAGGATGTAAAGCTACCAGAAAAACAAATAGAAGCCTTTCTGAGAGTAGGGAGTGGAGATCAAAAGAGTCTAGAGGATCTTTTACACTTGAGGAAGAGTCAGACGGTGATGAGTTTATTTTGCAGTTTTTGAGAAATCTTCCCCCACCATATGCAGCAGAAGAGAGTGGTCCAAGCACTGGTCTGAATCCTTCAGCTTTGACACAGGTTAGCATGACAACAAGTCCAGTGCAGATTAATCCTAGTATGACCCAGAGCCCAATGCATAGTAGACTTAATGTACCTACTACTCCAGTAGCACAAACCCAGGTGCCACAGCTGAAGGTCCAGAGAATTTACCCTGACGTACCTATTGTGGAAAGTGCCATAAACCTAATAGTGCCTACAAGACAGGTTTTCCTGAAACCAACATTGGTTCAGACAGAACCAACTCCACTTTTACTGCCCCAAGTGCAGTCACAAGCAATGCCAAAGTACACTCCGATAAAAGGGACACAGTCAGATATGCCTGCAGTGATAAGCCAGAATACGGGAATTATGCATCCACAGAACTTGAGTGTCAGACCAAGACCAGATGCTGTATCTGTACCTGTCACCATTGGTCCAATTGTACCTTTGTTTGCACAAGAGAATAACAGTGTAAGTGGACAGGTAGTCCTGAGTCAGAATGTAATGAGGGGAGGATTTAATGAAAATACTTGAATAGTCTCTCCTATGGGACAGACATTTAACGGATCGAGATCATTGCTAGACCTTAGTCCATTCGGAGTTCCTCTGGATGCTGTCATAGGGTTGAATATTAGTCAGAGCCTGAAATTACTGACACCGCAGTCTCCTGATGCAGTTGTGCAACAGATGCCACATGCCCGAGCCAGCAACATTTTGTTGTAAGGTTTGACTGTTCAACAACTGACTGAATGGTTAGACAAGTTGAACACCCCACAGAGTGCTCCTAGGGGAGAGGAGTACTTGAACTATACAAGACTAGGAATGGAAGCGGGTGAGCTCATTGAAGGAACTATGAGTGTGAACAGACTAGAGTCCTACACAGAAGCAATGTACATCAGAGACTAGTAGACCTGGCAGAGAAGCACAGCATAGAAACAAAGAAATCAAAACATTTGAAAAGGAGTTACAGTTAGATTTTGACACCAAAGACTTTGAACACATGAGATCTACAGGAATGAAGGCACACCTAAGGGAGTTACTCCAAAGTGTCCAAACATGGGGAGCCTTAGACAAGTGGGAAGACAGATGGGGAAAGAAAAGAGATAAACGAAAAAGGGATTCTACAGAGCTTACTGCAAATGTGCAGAAAAGCAAGGATCCAGTGAAAATGTTACCAATGAGAGATATTTCAGGAGGGAATTTTGTCCATGTCCCTTGGAACAGAGGTGACATTCTGGGGGTCATTCCGACCCCGGCGGGCGGCGGGCACCGCCCAAACCCCGCCCCACGGTCAGATGACCGCGGAGGACATTCCGACATTCCCGCTGGGCCAGCGGGCGATCTGCAAAAGATCGCCCGCCGGCCCAGCGGGAAAGCCCCAGCAAAGATGAAGCCGGGTCCGAATGGAGCCGGCGGATTTGCTGCGGTGCAACGGGTGCAGTGGCACCCGTCGCGATTTTCAGTGTCTGCCAAGCAGACACTGAAAATCTTTATGGGGCCCTGTTAGTGGGCCCCTGCACTGCCCATACCAGTGGCATGGGCAGTGCAGGGGCCCCCAGGGGCCCCACGACACCCGTTCCCGCCAGCCTCTTCCTGGCGGTGTAAACCGCCAGGAACAGGCTGGCGGGAAGGGGGTCGGAATCCCCATGGCGGCGCTGCTTGCAGCGCTCCATGGAGGATTCCTTTGGCCAGGGGAAAACCGGCGGGAAACCGCCGGTTCCCCTTTTCTGACCGCGGCTTTACCGCCGCGGTCAGAATTGGCCAGGAAGCACCGCCAGCCTGTTGGCGGTGCTTCCACGGTCCTCGGTCCTGGCGGTCATGGACCGCCAGGGTCGGAATGACCCCCTCTGTGTTTTACAAATGATTATCCTAGGTTGAGAGAGAAGCCAGTAGAAAGGTACCAGCAGACAGACAGGTTCGTGAAACTTGCTAAATGCCTGTTAGAGGACTTGAACACTCTATTAGAGATAGTAGTTCCATCTGATTTATAGATGGAGCGCAAGAGGAGTATAGATTGGCCAACAAAAGAACTAGAGAGAGATCAGACTAAAGGTGCGCCATCTCTTGAGGTAATAAAATATTATTACAAAGTGATTGAGTTTTTGAAAACAAGAATTTCACCCAAATATATTGACTGGCAGAGAATAGACAGGAGAGCTCAGGAAGCAAAAGAGTTGATCCCTGCGTATTATGAAAGATTGTTGCAGGCGTTCAAGCATTACAGTGGGACAAAGACAATTGAGTCGAAAGACATGATTCATTTTGTGTTCAGATTTGTGGAAAGACTGAGACCTGAAATTAGCCAGATGATTAAGAGTCATTTGATTTGCTGGCAAGCAAAGCCGATTGATGAGGTGTTGCAGTATGCAAAATACTGTAGTGATGAGATTGAATTAAAGCAGAGGAAGCTGAAAGAAAAGGCAATGGTGATTCAGATTAAAGCGGCACAAACAGGGATGCAGGGACATTTTCCACAGCAGCAGCAGGGAAGTGGTGTTTCAAAATCAGATGAGAGGTAGAGGTTGCGGAAGTAATGTAAACCGTAGTCCCGACTTGGGTACTGTAGTGGTTCAGAATGATGTGTAAGGAATGAAGAGATTGTTGCCTTGTCACGTCTGCCGAATGGTCGGACATTGGAAGCGGGAGTGTCTGATGATGGTACAGGAAGGTTTTGTTCAGCAAACAGTGACATCAATTTGTTCAAAAACATGAGAGGACCCAGAATGAGAGGTCATAATCCAAATTTCCATAACCATGTGAATCAAATGCAAAATTTTCAACTAATGTAGCAGGTGCAAATGCCACATGTACAGATAACACAGTTGGAGCAAATGCAACAGCAGGTTTAAATGCTACCTACACTGCAAATCCAAATACCTCAGGCCCCAATGGAACAGCAGCAGGTGATGCTTCCTCAACAGGTCACAGGTCAGACATTTAATCAAAGTAATAACACAGTACACCAATTCCCATTACACAGTGAGAATGGAATAAACGATGACTGGGTGAGGGAGAGTTCGGATCAAGAGGAATGTGTGCTTGCAGCTTCCTTAGAAGTAGATCAGAAAGGCCCATGTGTAAAGAGAAAAGTAATGGGGCACAGAGTTTCATTCTTGGTTGACACAGGAGCTACATGCTCTACTGTAAGAACTGCTGAACTTCCAAATGTGCCCCTTTCGGGAAAGACAGCCCAGATTGTAGGAGTAACGAATCAGTACTTTATCAACCCAATTACAGAACCAGCTCAGGATAAAATTGGCAGCTTTAAAGGATTGCACAAATTCATGATCTGTGATTCAGGTCCTGTATCCCTATTGGGAAGAGACTTGCTGTGTAAAACCAGGTGCTTGATTACTTGTTCAAATGACGGAATCGAGATACAGATGAACAGTGATGATGAGGATGACCCAGCTCCAGAGACAGAGTGTGAGAATATAAATGAGGAGTACCCCCTGATTAATTTCTTTCTGGTATTCACAGTGAAAGTACTTCCTCCTGATTTACAGGGAACGGTTAACCCGTTGGGTGCCCAGGACGTAACGGTTACGTCCTGGGCAGCACCGCTCGGGTGCCCAGGATGTAACTGTTACGTCCAAGTAGGGGCCCTCGGAGGAAGCGCCAGCGCTCCCCGCGGGGGTCTTGCACCCTCCTCCCCTGGGCAGGGATGGAAGGGGAATCGCTTCCCCTTCCACCCCAACCCCCCGCGGCGTCTGATGACATCAGTGCGCTATTGTGCGCTGACCTCATCAGAGGCCTGCCGCTCCAAGGTGGAAGCTCAGCTTCCTGTGCCGATCGGAGGAGAAATACAAAAGCATTTCTCCTCCGATCACATGGAGGGACCGAGAGAGGCATCAAAGGAAAGGCCTTTCCTTTCCTTTGAAGCCTTTCTCAGCATCTCTGCAGCCCGATCGCTATGCGATCGGCCAGCAAAAATGCCCACTAGACACCAGGGAGGTTTTTTTTTATATTTCTGAATTAGGGGAGCGGCCCCTTCCGCAAGGGCCGCTCCCCAGGGGGCAAATTATTTTTACGCCATTTCTGAGCTCCCGGGGGCAGATCGACCTATTATAATTAGCCCGATCTGCCCCCAGGGGGGCAGAAACCGCTAGACAGCTGGGATAATTTTTTTTTTTATATGTGGGGAGCGACTCCATAGGCAAGGGTCGCTCCTGGGGAGCAAAATAATTTTTAGGCCATTCTGCCCCCCTTGGGGGCAGATCGGGCTTATTTTATTAGGCCAATCTCCCCCCAAGGGGGGCAGAAACTACTAGACACAGGTAATTTTCTTTTTATATTTTATTGAATGAGCGTAACGGACCCTTGGGCAAGGGCAGCTCCCAAGGGGGGGCAAAATATTTGTAGGCCTTTTCTGCCCCACCGGGGGCTGATCAGCCTAAGATAATTAGGCCGATCTGCCCCCAAGGGGGCAGAAACCCCTAGACACTAGGGATATTTTTTTTTGTTTACTTCATTTTTTTATATATTTCGACATGTTTTTGGCTCTTCCCTGACACAGGCACTTGGCCTACCTACACAAGTGAGGTATCATTTTTACCGGGAGACTGAGAGGAATGTTGGGTGGTAGGACATTTGTTCCGGTGAGGTGATCCCACTCAGGAATATGGGGAAAATGCAATTTTTCAGCTAAATTTGAGGTTTGCTGAGGATTCTGGGTAAGAAAACATTGTGGGATCCACACAAGGCACACCTCCCTGGACTCCCTCGGGTGTCTAGTTTTCAGAAGTGTCTGGGTTTGGTAGGTTTTTCTGTATGGCTGCTGAGCCCAGGACCAAAAACGCAGATGCACCCCCCATGAAAACAGGTAGTTTCGTATTTGATCATTTTGATGTGTCCAGATAGTGTTTTGGGGCATTTCTTTTTAGCGGGCACCAGGCCTACCCACAAAAGTGAGGTACCATTTTTATCGGATGACTTGTGGGAACGGTGGGTGGAAGGAAATTTGTGGCTCCTCCTAGATTCCTGTCACCAAAATATGAGGAAAATGTGTTCAATGGCCAAATTTGAGGTTTGCAAAGGGCTCTGGGTAACAGAACCTGGTGAGAGCCCCACAAGTCACAACATCTTGGATTCCCCTAGGTGTCTAGTTTTCACAAATGTACAGGTTTGGTAGGTTTCCTTAGGTGCCAGCTGAGCTAGAGGCCAAAATCCACAGCTAGGCACTTTCCAAAAAACAGCTCTGTTTTTTTTGGGAAAATGTAATGTGTCCACGTTGTGTTTTGGGGCATTTGCTGTTGCGGGCGCTAGACCTAGCCACACAAGTGAGGTACCATTTTTATCAAGAGACTTGGAGGAACGCTGGGTGGAAGGAAATTTGTGGCTCCTCTCAGATTCCAGAACTTTCTGTCACCAAAATATGAGGAAAACGTGTTTTAGGCAAAATTTTGAGGTTTGAAAAGGATTCTGGGTAACAGAAACTGGAGAGAGCCCCACAAGTCACCCCATCCTGGATACCCCTAGGTGTCTAGGTTCCAAAATGCACAGGTTTGGTAGCCTACCCTAGGTGCCAGCTGAGCTAGAGGCCAAAACCTACAGCGAGGGACTTTGCAAAAAACATGTCAGATTTCAATGTACAAATATGACGTGTCCAAGTTGCGTTTCCTGTCAAGAGCATTAGGTCTACCCATGCAAGTGAGGTACCATTTTTATCAGGAGACGTGGGGGAACACAGAATAGCAAAACAAGTGTTATTGCCCCTTGTCTTTCTCTACATTTTTTCCTTCCAAATGTAAGACAGTGTGTAAAAAAGACATCTATTAGAGAAATGCCCTGTAATTCACATGCTAGTATGGGAACCCCAGAATTAAGAGATGTGCAAATAACCACTGCTTCTCAACACCATATCTTGTGCCCATTTTGGAAACACAAAGGTTTTCTTGATACCTATTTTTCACTTTTATATTTCAGCAAATGAATTGCTGTATACCTGGTATAGAATGAAAATCCATTGCAAGGTGCAGCTCATTTATAGGCTCTGGGTACCTAGGGTTCTTGATGAACCTACTAGCCCTATTTATCCCTGCAATCAGAAGAGTCCATCAGAAGTAACGGTATATTGCTTTAACAAATCTAACATGGCAGGAAAAAGTTACAGAGTAAAATGTGATACAAAATGGCTGGTTTTTTTTCACCTCAATTTCAATATTTTTTCATTTCAGCTATTATTTTCTGTAGGAAGACCTTAGGCGATCTGCCAAATTACCCCTTGCTGAATTTTGTCTACTTTTCAGAAATGTTTAGCTTTCTGGGATCGAGCATTGGTTTTATACCTAATTCTGTCACTAACCCGGAAGGAGGCTGAAAGCACAAAAAATAGTAAAAATGGGGTATGTCCCAGTAAAATGCCAAAATTGTATTGGAAAATTGGGTTTTCTGATTCAAGTCTGCCTGTTCCTGAAAGCTGGGAAGATGTTGATTTTAGCAGCACAACCCCTTTGTTGATGCCATTTTCAGAGAAAAAAAACACAAACCTTCCTCTGCAGCCCATTTTCCCATTTTTTTGAAAAAAACAATTTTTTTGCTGTATTTTGGCTAATTTCTTGGTCTCCGTCAGGGGAACCCACAAACTCTGGTTACCTCTAGGATGTTGGAAAAAAAGGACACAAATTTGGCGTGGGTAGCTTATGTGAAAAAAAAGGTATGAGGGCCTATAAGCGAACCTCCCCAAATAGCCAAATAAAGGCCTGGCACCTGTGAGGGAAAAGGCCTGGCAGCGAAGGGGTTAAAGAAAGAGTGTGGGATTTGACAGGGTAAGAGATAGGTCTGATAAAGAGAGTGGAGCCAATTAAAGTTCCTGTAAAATCAAATTAAGTTTTTCCTCAGATTCCCCAGTATCGCATGCCACCGGATATTTTTATGAAGGTTGCTCAACAAATTGCAGAATTAGTAAACCAAGGGGTCTTGAAAGAAGTTTTGAGCAGCCCATGTAATTCACTGATAATGGGATTGAAAAAGCCCTGAGGGAATGTTTGAATTGTCCAGGACCTGAGAAAAATAAATTACATTGTGATCAAATGTTGCCCTGTGGTGCCAAATCCAGCTGTGATAATGTTTCAGATTCAAAGTGATGCTGAATGTTTCACTGTCATATTCTTGTCACAAGCCTTCTTTTCTGTGCCTCTTCATGAGGATAGCCAGTTTCTCTTTTGTTTCAAATTTTTGGACCGAGTTTATTGTTGGTGTAGAATTCCTCAAGGGTTTTCAGAGTAACCTTCCATTTTCAATCAGATCTTGAAAAATAATCTGGAGATGTTGGAATTGCCTTTCCAATCGACATTGGTACAGTACATTGATGATTTGCTGATTGCATCCAAAATGAAGGAAGAGTGCAAGTATGTCACAATTGCCTTACTGAACCATTTAGGAAAGAATGGTCATAAAGTGTCACCACTTAAATTGCAGTACTGTCAGAAAGAGGTGAAATACTTGGGTCACCAGATTGAGACGGGATCAAGGAAAATATCCAGAGAACGGGTCACAGCCATATTGCAGATTACTCCACCAGCTACACAGAGAGATGTCAGGATGTTTTTAGGGATGGCAGGCTACTGTTGCCAACTGATTCCCAATTTTTCAGTCATTTCCAAACCATTGCAGAAGCTGACCCACAAGGAGGCCACTGATCCCCTAGTGTTAGACCAGACTTGCATGAAAGCATTTTCTGATTTGAGAGAGAGTCTTTTTAAAGCTCCGCTTTAGGTATCCTGACTACACAAAGTCTTTCACATTGTTTTGTCATGAGCGTCATGTATGTTCTTTGTCTGCCTTGACGCAGGTCCATGTAGGTGTAAACTGCCCAGTAGCATATTTTTCAGGTACCTTTGACCCAGTTGCAGCAGCTTTACCAGGCTGTCTCCGTGCAGGTGCAGCGGTTGGACAGAGCCTCACACAGTGTGAGGGCATTGTGATGGGACATCCTTTGGTTATTATGGTCCCTCACTCCATTGAGATCCTACTTACAAAAACGCAGTACCTGACAGGTGCCAGATTGACCAGTTATGAGATTAGTATTTTAGAGTCACCTAATGTGACATTGAAAAGATGTACAGTGCTTAACCTGGCAACCTTACTCCCAAACGAAAATGTTGAAGTTGAAAAAAGTGGAAAACATTGAGCATGATTATCAGAAGTAACTGATTTGTGTACAAAACCGAGACCTGACATTAGAAACACTTGATTGGAAGAAAATTACCAAATTATCTTTGTTGATGGTTCCTGTCTAAGAGACAATACAGGAGTACTGAGAGCAGGATATGCTGTGTGCACAAGTTCTGGTATGCTGGAAGTGTCTTGGCTTCGAGGAGTATATTCTGCACAAGTAGCAGAACTGGTAGCCCTTACTAGAGCGTGCCATGTTTCTGCCAAGCTTAAAGTTACCATCTATACGGATAGCCAGTATGGATTTGGAATAGTCCATAACTTTGACCAGTTGTGGTCGCAGAGAGTTTTCATGATCTCTTCTAGTTCATCAGTGAGAAATGCTGAGAGAATTAAAAAAGTTGTTGCAAGCTATCCAAATGCCTGAAAAGATTACCGTGGTGAAATGCAGTGCACATCTGAAATTGCAAGATTTTTTGTCAATGGGAAATGGATTTGCGAATCAAGTCACGAGGTTTTGCGCATTGAACTGTACATCATTCAAAGATAAGTGGGAATTGTTACCTGAAGAAGATTAAATATGTCCAAGTTTTGCTTTACATGTAATAGATACATTGGAAGAAATGAGAACACTGCAGAATAATGTTGACAGGGAGGAAAAACGATCATGGAGGAAAATGTACAGCAACAGGATGAATTGTGAGTTTCAGAAGAAGGTCAATTGGTTTTGCTGAACACTTTCTTGTCTCAAATGGCTAGGTTTCATCATGGTCAAACACATGTTGAGAGGGATGCCATGATTTGCCTTTTTAAGCACAATTGGTTCAACCTGAGGTTTAGACAAGTTGCATCATTGTCAACAAATAAACGTGTTAAAAGGGACAGTAGTCAATTTGAGCCACACTGGAAGAGCAGGAGGTCCATTCAGCAGAATACAAATCGATTTTATTGAGATGTCTGTGTGTGGAGGTTTGAGATATGTGTTGGTGATTGTTTGCATCTTTAGTCTTTGGATTGAAGCGTACCCGGCATGAAGAAATTACATCCTCACAGTAGCAAAACTACTGCTTATGGAACTGATACCATGTTTTGGGTTTCCAATCTCTTTAAAATCAGATAGGGGAAGTCACTTCAACAAGGAAGTAATTAAATTACTATGTGCAGCACTAAACATTGAGCAGAAGTTGCATTGTAGTTACCGCCCTGAAGCATCAGGACTAGTGGAACAGATGAATGGTATCTTGAAATCAAGAATAACGAAAATGTGTGCATCCACGGATCTGAAATGGCCTCTAGTTTTGATGACAATGATATACACACTGACAGGAAGACAGGATTGTCACCGCACAAGATCCTCATGGGCAGAGCAGTGAGGTTGCCAGCGGTTCCTGCAAACAGATGATATGGTATTAGACTACTGCAAAGGTCTGGCTGATGTGGTTCACTCTTTTTTTCAGCAGGTGGAAGCCACCAAACTGACACCGATCCAATATCAAGGACACACCAGAGAGCATCTGACTGGGTGGGGGTCCGGAAACATGTGAGGAGCCTTGGTGGAAAGGCCCTCACCAGGTTGTTCTGATCACTGCCACCGATGTGAAGTGCGTTTGAGTTCCGAACTGGATCCACTCCAGCCACATGAGAAAAGTGGCATGCCTGTTGGATGATGAAGAGGAGTTGTTGAGAGTACCAACAACGACCATACAAGCCTCAGTGACGGAAAGAGAAGAAAGAGGAACTGAGATCATATGTGAGCACGTTGAGAATGGTTCAGTCACTCCTGTGACAGACGGAGAAGACCCCCAGGAGGGTGACAGTGAGCCAATCTCACTTGAAGAAGCAGGAGAGTCTAGTCAGAGGAGGGCTCTCCCATAAGTAGATGATTTTGAGAGACAAACAGAGCAAATGCCAGACCCCAAGGGGGAAGGAGTTGAGGCGGATCAAAACCAATTTGATCTGACTACTCCTGAACCAATTGCAGGTCCGTCAAGAGAAAATCCTGCAGATCAAGAAGAAGTATCAAGTTCAACACTGAAAAGATCATTGACCAAGGGTCCACTGAAAGGAGAAAAGTGGCCAGAGTCACAAGAAAAGAGAAAGGAAGCAGTTGTTGTGACAGCAATTGAGGGAGAAGTAGATACGACAAGGAGAGAAGACCTGAGTGAAGGAGAATTGAATGGAGAACGAAAGTTGAAAAGAAAGAGAATAGCAAGTTGAAGGTACGCAGGTCCTGAATGGGCAGATGCAACAAGAAGTGAGTGGCAGAGAGAGTTTTTGTCTTTTTGTTTTGATCGAGACATTCCAGGTCAATATTTTTTGCACTTGAAGGAAATCAATGAACTGAACTGTTGAGACCTATTGAGAAAAAGTACAAAGAAAAAGAGACTGTTGAAAGTACCCGGAAAAGACTTTTGAAACCTGATTTTGACAAGATAACCTGATTTGACGAGCTGCTAAACCGATTTTTGAAAAAGGATCCTGGAAGTGAGACTAAAAGCTATAAATAACTGTTAAAAGATGATTGAAGATTTTTGTTTTTGATTTTTGCTGCATTGTTTCGAAAAAAAAATCTTCTACTTTCTGATTCTTTACAGATCATGAGTAACATTAGCCAGCAGGGTAGGAAGAACAGGTGCTGTAAATACATGAGTATTGGTTTGGCAATTAAGGGTGTGATATTGTGTGAGATATTGATTGGGTGTATGACTGTTCTTGACAAGAGTAAAGCCAACCATACTTCAGCTTCAGAGATAACTACTGCATTAACAGCAATAAAGAAGTTTAGGTTAGATGAGAAGTATGTGCACATAGGCAATGCACAAGGGGAACTTTTGTCTAATGTCTTTTATCACGGATTGAGTGAGTATGTTCAGATAAAGGATGTGAAGAATTGTTATGTGTGTACGCAGATTCCTTCATCAGTCAAAGAAGGAGTTACTTATCATAGTTTGCCCCTTACTTATGGGATACGTTGTAGTCTGTTACTAACAAGATTCTATAACCAGAAGTACATCCAATATTTCTATTCCACCCATGATGTAGGGTTTTCGTTTGTCCCCATAGTTAGATACCTCAGTAGAGTAGCTACGGACAATAACATAGTATTAGTGAGGTTTCTTTGAGCCTACTCCAAAGAATAGGTAGATAGCCTACACATATAGAATATCAAATATTAATAAAGTGCCTCAATTTGAAGTCAATAATGATGCTTTGGATACTTGTATTCATATATATAATTGGAAAAGGACTTACTCTTTTCTCTTTTACCAGCACCAGCCTTATGTACCTTTAATAAGTCACACAAATACCATAATCACAGTCATGCATAATATTTCCTTTTTTTTTGTGATACCCTCTTGCAGATCAACTTGTTGAGGATCATGGGACTATTACTTCCTTTTAAAATATTTGGCTTTTTTCTTTTCTTTAATGGAATATTGGGTCTATTTTATGTAGGTTTTCCCACTCTTGCACGTCAGCCTTACTATTATTTCATGTCGATCTGTTTGTTTTAATTATTCTTTACCATTTTGCAGCCCTGGGTGAATTAAGCACGAGGGGGCGAAACACGTGTCGGCTGTTTTCTAAATGGAACATGATTCCTAAAGACATTTAGGTTTCATCACCCTTAATAAATGCTAATAAACTGAATACAAAGATCAGAAGCCTCATTATTGACTTCAAATTGAGGCACTTTATTAGCATGAGGGGGTCGAAACGTCGATGGTATTGCTTATGCCTGGATCGGTTGGATTTCTTGGAGAGAATTGAAAACGGAGGATATGATTCTATCTTGAAGAAATGATGTGATGATTTAATGTGGTTAAAGGATTAACCAACAGACTGTATTCTAAAGTGTATATATTTGTAGGAATTATCTTTGGAATGGTTTGAGGGATTATTTCTCTTTCTTTAATATAAAACATGAGCACTTTATATCTTTTACACTGGTTTCTCCTTTTTTCTGTGATGTGATGGGGGGAGTTATAAACTGTATTCAAAGGAAGATATTTATATGGTATTTGTAATAAATTGTTTTTGAGATAAATGAAGGGTAATGGTGTGTGTGTATGTTTGAGTTTTAAAAAATGTTTGGGTTTTTACCTAGGGGTGTTGTTTTTAGCAATAAAATACAGGGCAGCTACCAGCCAAAAACACCCACAGTGAAAGGGGAGCACCAAAGAAATACCAAAAATAGACTGTCACAGTGACAGCAAAGAACTAAAGTGGAATAATACAGTAGTTAGTCACTGCTCTGAAACAGAAAAAGAAGGGGAAAAAAAGCTAGAATTGACCAGTAGCGAGCATGACTTTATAAAGAACACTGCCATCAACAAATGAAATCTTTAAGCCATAGAAGTATACTAAAAGTATACATGAGGTTGAACGCTTACATTCGACCTAAAAAGGGTTTTCCAATTTGAATTACTTCTTAATGGCTAATAAATAACAGCCGAAGCTGCAATGTATCAAAGTAATAGTCTCACCAACATTGAAAGATTTATCAAATATCAGCTTTGAATACAACAGAACATTAAGGGGGTCATTCTGACCTCGGCGGTAAAAGGCAGTTACCGCCGGTCAGAAGACCGCCACAACACCGCCGCGGCCGCGGTAAACCGCCAGGGTCATTCTGACCCACAACTGCCAAACCGCCAAAAACCCGACCTCCAGTGAAGGCCGCCACATCAGCGGTCAGCGATAAACTGGAGATGACCAAACCACCACCGTCACGCCAACAGAAATACGCCCATTCCATTACGACCCACGAATCCACGCGGCGGTCATTCAAACGCGGTATTCCATTGGCGGTACACACCGCCGCGGTCAAAATACACACCCAGCACCAAAACACAGCCACATTGGACAAAATGAAATACACACACCTGAAACACATACATCCACCACTCCCACACAATCAATACGATATAAAACACACACCCACATCACCCACAAACCCCCACAAATCGAAATTAAGAGACAAGGCGCAATACACATAGAGAGAGCACAGGGAACGCAAACCACTACACACACAGGAACCCAAATTCATCACCCACACCACATCCACGCACAAAACACCACACACCACCACACTCATCACCACAAACACCACCCCACACCTCATCCACACCACCCCATGGCACCCCAAAGACACCCCAGGTTCTCGGACCAAGAACTCAGGGTCATGGTGGAGGAAATAATCAGGGTAGAGCCCCAGCTCTTCGGCACACAGGTGCAGCACACCACAATAGCCAGGAATGCGGAGTTATGGCAAAGGATCGTCGACAGGGTCAACGCTGTGGGACAGCATCCCAGAAATCGGGAAGACATCCGAAAGCGCTGGCACGACCTACGGGGGAAGGTGCGGTCGATGGTGTCAAGACACAACATCGCTGTGCAGATGACTGGCGGCGGACCCCCACCCACTCCACCTGAATTCACAGCATTGGAGCAAGAGGTCTTGAACATCCTGCATCCTGAGGGCCTCGCTGGAGTAGGCGGAGGAATGGACTCTGGTAAGTCTAATCTCAACTACTACATCCCCCCCACCCCACCAGCATGCCAACCCACACCCCCACCCTCACCCCCAACCCCCCATCACACATCCTCCCTGATAATGTCTCACCAGCACAACCCACCCATCCCAACACCAACCCCTGAATGCCAACACAAACCATGGACACCCATCACCTAAGCATGACCACTGCACATACCCATCCCCCCCCACAAACCACCCTCAAAACTCCTCCCACAAGGGGATGCCAGCACTGGGGGACAAGGGCACCCACAAATCGCACACAATGGCACACACAGAGGCAATAACCATACTCTTATACCCCTGCAGGACCCGAACGCCAACACACCGGCCAGGAGGGTCCAGAAATGTCCATCCCACCCCCAGAACAGGCCCCCAGTGATGACAGCAGCTCTGTCGACCTGGAACCTGATGACCAGCCCGGACCATCGGGGACCTCTGGACAGTCGGTTCCCCTCAGGCAGCCACAGCAGACCTACCCCCCTCTGGAAACAGCAGCACAGCACCCACCCAGCGGGCCCATACCTCTGTCTCCAGGACACGTCAAGCAGCGGTGTGTCTACCACTACAGGGCACCCAGGGTAACCCACCACCCCAACAACAACAGGGACCTGGGGGCAGTGGTAGTGGGCACACCGTCCAGAGGACAGAGGCCCAGGAACAAAGGGGAACTGGGAGGGCTGCTGTGCGACAGAGGGAGGACAGGCCTAGGGAACCCACTGTCCAAGAGGCCCTCACCACCATCATGGGAGCGTACCACCACTCCCAAGAGACGATGGCGACGGTCCTGGCCAGGTTCCAGGAGATCCAGGCCATGCAGGAGGAACAGTACATGGGGTACAGGGAAGAACTGCGCACCATCAGCTCCGCAATGGGTACAATCGTGGTGGCACTCAACCAGATTGTCACCACATTGCGGGACCATGTGGCCCCCCAAAGGGCCCCTGCCACTAGCATGGACGAAGAACAGCCCACCACCTCCGCCGGCGCTAGTGGTCTGGAGGCCCCGACACAACAGCAACGGGCCACCCGGACCCCACCCCCTGCAGAACAAGAACCACCCCGCAAGAAAGGCCTGAGATCTAGGAAGAAGACAGAGTAGGATGTCAAGACCCCCGCCATGCACGGATACCCCCGGATGTCATCCCACTGTCCCATTTGTTCACCCTGCCCAACCTTGAACTGCCCCTGCTCCACCTTCCACAGGCATATGGACAATGCACCTGTGCGAACGAGAGTCTGGACTCTGCCATGGACATGCCTCCACCATCACCCATCACCCTTTTAGAACTAATCACCAATTTTTCCAATTCAATAAACACAATTATTGCACTAAAACCATCTGGAGTCTGCTATTTATTTGTTTTTTAACCAAATGTATTCGAAATAACCAATCAAAAATGTCCAATTACATTGTGATGACAACATACCAGTGTCACATAGTGGTAGTCCATGGGTAAATAAACCAGAGGGCACTCCGTGGGGACCAGATCACTGAAATAGGAAGGGAAATTCTCAACTAAGTAACCATACATTGGGGGGAAAGATCAGACAGTAGAGAGCCAGTAATGTTAAAGATATCATAAAATGCTGGAGTAGATTCTTACCTGTGTGTTACTGGAAATACTGCAGTATCACTCTGTCCCTGTTGTCTGTGTCGTCCTCTTCGTCTTCCTCCTCTTCACTCTCCGCAGGCTCCACAGCTGCCACAACACCACCATCTGGACCATCCTCCTGCAGGAAAGGCACCTGGTGTCGCAAAGCCAGGTTGTGAAGCTTGCAGCAGGCCACGATGATATGACACACCTTCTTTGGTGAGTACATTAGGGATCCCCCTGTCATATGCAGGCACCTAAACCTGGCCTTCAGGAGGCCGAAGGTCCGCTCGATCACCCTCCTAGTACGCCCATGGGCCTCATTGTACCGTTCCTGTGCCCATGTCCTGGGATTCCTCACTGGGGTCAATAGCCAAGGCAGGTTGGGGTAACCAGAGTCACCAATTAGCCACACACGCTGTCTCTGTAGCTGTTCCATCACATAAGGGATGCTGCTATTTCGCATGACGTACGCGTCATGCACTGACCCTGGGAACTTGGCATTTAAATGGGAGATGTACTGGTCAGCCAAACAGACCACCTGGACATTCATCGAATGATAATTTTTTCTGTTCCTGTACACCTGTTTATTGTCTTTTGGGGGGACCAAAGCCACATGGGTCCCATCAATGGCACCAATGATATTGGGAATGTGTCCAAGGGCATAGAAATCACCCTTCACTGTAGGCAAGTCACCCACCTCAGGAAAAATGATGTAGCTCCGCATGTATTTCATCAGGGCAGACAACACTCTGGACAATACCTTGGAAAACATAGGCTGAGACATCCCAGATGATATGGCCACTGTAGTTTGAAATGATCCACTAGCCAAAAAATTGAGAACTGACAGCACCTGCACTAGAGGCGGAATCCCTGTGGGTTGGCGGATGGGTGACATCAGGTCTGGCTCCAGCTGGGCACACAGTTCCTGTATAGTGGCACGGTTGAGTCTGTAGGTGAGTATGACATGTCGTTCTTCCATTGTCGACAGGTCCACCAGCGGTCTGTACACGGGAACATTCCTCCGTCTCCTCGCAAGTCCCAGCGGACGGTGCCTAGGAAGGACAACAGCGAGCACAGAGTCAATCAACCCACAGGTAAGTTCACACAGCTTGCAGAGTACACGAATCTCTCTGGATTGAATGGCGTGTATGAGTGTAGATGCAAGGCCTAGGCATGTGTGACGCAGTAGGAATTAAGCCATGTGGGCCCTTGAAATGGCGGATGCCTGACCTGTGAAGTGTGACAATGTGAAGTGAGGTCATTGCGCTGGCGTGGCACACCGTGGCGGTAGGCGGTCGAAGACCGCGGCGCAAAGCCGCATTGGATAACATTGAGCCCTATGGGTTTCAGGGGCCAATGGCGATGTGCGCCGGCGGTCGCGGTACGCATCGCCGCGGTACGCACTGCCGCGGCCGTAACCGCCATTTTCTCTCTGCTTAATCACTCGAGACCTGATCATCCACAGGAGAGGACCTATACTGCAAGTGCTGCTGTGACCTCGGTCTGGAAGTGACAATGGCTGCTGCGACAGGGGAAAGGGCCCCCGCCTTCAGTTCCGAAGAGTTGGAGAAGCTCGTGGATGGGGTCCTCCCCCAGTATGCGCTACTCTACGGTCCTCCAGACCAACAGGTGAGTACATGGGGGCCAATGCATAGTGGGCAATGCCTGTGATGAGTGGGGTGGATGTACGATGGAGGGGAGGGGAGCGAATGACGAATGCATGGCACGACAGATGAGAGCATGTGCCACATGGCAAGTTTGGGGAGGGGGGGCACTCACACCCACCATGCAGAAAAGTGATGATGTTTCTTTTCCCCCCCTGTACATGTCACATAGGTCAGCGACCATCAGAAGATCGACATTTGGCATGCCATTGCCAAGGACGTCCGGGCCCTGGGGGTCCACAACAGACGGGGCACCCACTGCCGCAAGAGGTGGGAGGACATCTGCCGCGGGAGCAGGAAGACCGCCGAGGCGCTGCTGGGATGGCCTCCCAACCTAGGAGGGGTGCCAGTCGTACCTTGACCCCCCTGATGTCCCGTATCCTGGCGGTGGCCTACCCCGATTTAGATGGGCGCTTGAGGACATCACAGCAGACACAAGGGGGTGAGTACCAGCACATTCAGCTATAGTTACGCGCAGTGGAGGTGCCTGGGTGGGGGAGGAGGGCTGTGGGTATTCCCAGGCCAGGGCGTTTTCTGTAGGCTAGGCCCCTCCGTGAGGTATGGTCCTGTGCCCCCGCCCCCCACCTCTGTAGGGTGCCTAGTAACGCTATTCATGGATCTGTGTATTCTGTGTGGGCAGTTGTCGCCCATAGGCTTGTAGGGCATGTCCCAGTGAATGTGTAGTGTACCCCAAGTGCGCAGTGTAGTGCAGGGGGCTTCTGTGTCTGTCCTCTCCGCCAACGGTGTCCCCAATGCATGCACTCAACTTGTCTTTATTTCTCCACCCCCCCCCCCCATTTTCTCTGTTTTTCTGTGAATGTGTGCCATAGCATCATCAGGCGGAGGAGAAGTGGCATCAGCGCAAGAGGAAGCTGCATCTCACATGGTCCCAGAGGGCCATGCAACGGACTCCGACTTGACCAGTGAGACGGAGGGCGAGGGGGGCTCCACCATGGGGACCCGTGCAGACGTCAGTGACAGCGACACGTCCTCAGATGGGAGCTCCCTTGCGGTGGCGGCAACATCCGTGCCCACCGACACTACAGGTACAGCCGCCACCCAGCGCACCAGCTCCGCCCTCCCAGCAGCCCCTCGGCCTTCGGCCCGTGCCCGCACGGCCAGGAAGGCGGCCATCTCCTTCGCCCCAGGCACCTCAGGCCCTGCCCCAGTCACCCCTGCTGCCCTCAGTGAGGAGGTCATTGACCTCCTGAGGACCATCATTGTTGGCCAGCCTACGCTTTTGAATGCCATCCAGGGTGTGGAGAGGGAGGTGCATCAAAGCAATGCATACCTGGAGGGCCTTCATTCGGGTCAGGCTGCCCAGCAGCGATCGTTCAACGCTTTGGCCTCAGCACTGACGGCAGCGATTGTCCCTGTCTCCAGCCTCCCTCTTCTAACTGCCTTCACCCAGTCCCACTCCCCTGTTCCTCTGCCTATCCCATCCACACCTACAGACCAGCCTACACACACCTCAACACCCAAGGGAAGCTCATCCAGACATAAGCACCACAAAACACACAAGCATTCACCCAAGCAACATCCAGATGCAGACATGCCAACAGCCACTACCTCCTCTGTGTCCCCCACCTCCTCGTCTCCCTCCTCCCTCCCTGTGACGTCTACACTCACACCTGCATGCACACCACCATCAGCCAGTACACCCATCACCAGCACACCCTCCAGACCAGTCCGCACACGTGAAGTCACCACCCCCTCTGCCATGTACACGTCCCCTGTGTCCTCTCCCAGTGTGTCTATCACCCCCGCTTCCAAACCACACAAACGCAGGCAGGCACCCACCCAACAGCCATCCACCTCACGACAACCTCCAGCCCAAGCACCTGCACCCAAGGACACCAGACTTGACTCTCCTACAACCACATCCTCTTCCTCCACTCCCATACCCACTCCAGCTACCCTTCCCATTGCTCCTAAAAAACTTTTCCTCTCTAAACTGAACCTCTTTTCCTCACCTGACCCACCCCCTCCTTCTCGTAAGGGTTCTAAAAACACCTCAGCCACCACCAGCCCAGCGACTCCCAAGAACGTCGTGCCTGGTTTTTGGAGTCCGCCCTTTCCTTGGGCAGGGACATCGACCAGCAGCATAAGCACAGCCAGCCCCCCCCTGGGAAGAGGACAAAAAAACTGAAGGGCAAGCGCGACAGGCCTGATACACCTGCCCCCAAGGAGAGTAGCCTTGCACCGTCACCTGCCAAATCGGGTAAGGGAACCAAGGGCCACGGAGAGTCTGCCAAGGAGGGCAAGGGCAGCAAAGCGGAAAAGGCAGGGAGCTGCCGACCTGGCCATGAGGGCCCCACCAGCCCCATTCCGGGGGTATCGGAGGAGACCCAGGGCCCCAGGACTCCATCACGGGAGGGCCCCGCAAAGGAAAGGTCCGATGCTGACTGAGCGGGAAGTATTGGCCAGGTGTGGTTTACTTGAAACACAAGACAGGCACCACTGAACAGGGCCCGCCGTGGCAAGCACCGCTGAACAGGGCCCTTCAAGACAGGCACCGCTGAACAGGGACCGCCGTGGCAAGCACTGCTGAACAGGGCCCTTCAAGACAGGCACCGCTGAACAGGGACCGCCGTGGCAAGCACCGCTGAACAGGGACCGCCGTGGCAAGCACCGCTGAACAGGGCCCTTCAAGACAGGCACTGCTCCGCTGGGCCCTCCTGTCAAGCACCGCTGGCACATTGGCAGGCCCGGATCTGTGTCAGGCAGGGCTTCACGTGGCACTCTGCCCACCATGCCTCCTCCATGACCTGTGGACTCTGTAATCCACCTGATGGACTGTGGCTTTGCACTCCCCAGGATGGCACAGTGGGCAACCCACCCACTGTAGAGACTTGAGAGACTGTGGCTTTGCACTCCCCAGGATGGCACAGTGGGCAGCCCACCCACTGTAGAGACTTGAGAGACTGTGGCTTTGCACTCCCCAGGATGACACAGTGGGCAGCCCACCCACTGTAGAGACTTGAGAGACTGTGGCTTTGCACTCCCCAGGATGGCACAGTGGGCAGCCCACCCACTGTAGAGACTTGAGAGACTGTGGCTTTGCACTCCCCAGGATGGCACAGTGGGCATGGAGGCCGTTCGTGGATCTGGTGTCGTGGACTCATGTGGCTGAGGTGCCCCCCCTTCCCTTCCCCCTGAGGTGCCTGTATTTTATTTTTGTGATGCCCCAGCAGTGTTCTCTCCAGTGGACTCGATCTCGTGTGTGGGCTTTGCCCATGTGTTGCTGCACATTGGCCCACGGACATTTGAACTTTGCAAAACTGTGCCGGACTTTTGCTACCTGTATATATTTAGTTCAAGATGAATAATAATTTTTTATATATTGCTAAGTTCACTATACTTAATTATTGCTATAATATAGTTCTATTTTTTCAATCATTGCCTTTTGTCTTTGCATTTTTGTTTTGGGGGTGTCACTCTGACTTTTTAATCTGCATTGGTATGTAGGTATTTCGTTGGGGGTGAGGGTGGGGGTGGGTGTGTCGCGTATGTGTGTGCCCGTAACCTTTCCTCCTCCCCCCTCCCCTGTGTCGTAGGTGCAGTACTCACCGTTGTCGTCTGAGGCGACGTTTGTGATCCTGGAAGAAGAGCAGGAAGGCAATGACTGGGAGGATGTGGAGTTCCGGCTCCATGCTGTCCCGATTCCGCGTGGAGTGTCTCGAGGTGAGCGTTTTCCGTTTGGGAAGTCTGTTTCCGCCGTGTTTTTATCGGCGGCCCTCCCGCCCCGGAAGAGGTGGCGGATTGGTGAGTCGTGATAGTGTGGGCGGTACATTGTCTCCCGCCTGTCTGTTGGCGGTGACCGCCGCGCTGTTTGTTTGTCCCGCTGTGGCGGTCGGAGTGTTAAAGCGGCGGCCTGTGTTGGCGGTTCCCGCCAGGGTCAGAATTCCATTTTTTTGACCGCCAGCCTGTTGGCGGGTTGGCCGCCGCTTTAACACTGACCGCCAGGGTCAGAATGACCCCCTAAGTGTGCATTTGTAAAACTCATGTTCACCCTCAAGGGTATATTGGTGGTGACATAACATATGATTGTTTCTTCAAACATCACCTTATGAGTTCTGGAAATGCCCAAATTTTCTCCTTAAATACACATTTTTCAATTTTGATATATATATATATATATATATATATATATATATATATATATAGATTCAATTAAGTGAAAGATTCTAATATTCTAAATAAGTTTACTAGGCTGCATACAGGAGAGCTACCAGTAGTTCACAAACTATGTGTGCGAATGCCTGTACAAAGGTTTTTTTAGGGTTGAGTGTAGGGCATTGATACAGAGTGGTGTGGTTTTTTGGGTACAAGAAAGGTAAGCATTGATGGGTCTTAAGGGTTTGCTAGGGTTCAGAGAAGGGAAGCGTGAAGGGGTATAAAAGGGATTTAGGGCTCAAGGGACAGTAGCATTAAAGGGTACTTAGAAGTGCTTAGCGCTCAGGGACGGGTAGTAAGGAGTAACAAAGGGTTTTTAGGACTCAAGGAAAGGCAGCAAAGGGCCTTTAGTGTTCTGGGAAAGATAATGTTAATGATAGTCCAGTCTCCAGGGGAAACGCCTGATGCCCTGTGCAGCCAGTCCGGCCTTGGCACTGTGGCCTGATAACTAGACCTCAGTTCCCCAATTGGCATAGGCTAACTTACCTGCAAGCCCCTACCTAGTATATGGTACCCAGGGCATGTATACTAGAGGGTCAGCCCATGACCTTCAGCACTGATTGTGGTGGAACATGTAAAGCAAGTCTCCCAGTCCGCCACTGCAGATTAGAAGAGCAGTTTTAAACTGTTAGCCCGACTTTAGGGTTTTGGGGGTTTAAAGCAGGGTATCATTAAGGCCTACAAGGTTTTTTTTGTAGGGCTCAGAGATGGGTAGCCCGACTTTGCCATTTACAGCAATGGAAAAGCCATAACTCGCCCTGCAATATGTGCATGTCCTCCTCATGGCAGACCTTCAGAGTCCTAAGGCAAGGTGTAGCATATTTCAAAAGCAGAACATGTATTTTTCACGCTCTTGCAGCAGAAATGCAAAACTGTTGTTTTTACTGTGACGAGACTTGGTCGCCCCAGTGGTGAGTTCAGGATTACATGATGACCACTCAGCTATGCTAATACCTGAGCAGTGCGACTAAAGATAACACTCAGTGTGCAAATTGGACATAGTTGCCACTTTGTTGCCTTCAATTGTCTGTGCCCTAATCATTTACACAAGGAGTTTGAGCCCAAGACAGCTTTCTGCCCTCCTAGGGAGATATGCCACTGACTCCAAGGAATGGAGAAAATAGGGGCCTACACTTGAGAGGGGTGTTACCTCCTTCCTGCGGCCGGTGTTGGCTCAAAAGTCAAACTTCACAGCTGAAGCTGTCTTTGAAGAGCAAATGAGGAACATTTGGGAGACGGGGAGCATCATTGTTTAGGCAGACTAGGAAGGAGAGGGGAAACCTGTTGTCAAACCAGTTATCGGGGGGCATGTAGCCCACTTGGTAGCCGCACTTCTGGGTTGGCCTAGAGAACTCTGGACACCGAGAGAGGGGTTCTGCCAAATCTGGAGTAAGCAGAGAGTTGCATCTTGGAATAGCCAAATACCAGGCCAGGGGGGAGGGAACCTGGTAGCCCATTGACTACTAACCACATCTAGCCAGAGGGCACTTTCTAAGCATAAATAGGGCGCCCCTGGTACCCAGAACTTTATCATGGACTGGAAGAAGGATCAAAGAAGGACTGCCCTGCTGCATAGGGGAACTGGGAAAGAGAGGACTGCCCTGCTGCATCAGGGAACTGGCAAAGAGAGGCTGCACTGGCGTGGAATGCACCTGCTGAAGCTGGTGGCGGGCAAAGGAGAGAGACTGTGCCTGTTGTGTCCTGTTTATGAATAAGTCGTCTTCGGAGACTACCCCAAGCAAAGTGACTTCAAGAGGACTTTGAGGGACATGAGCCTTGTGAACAGGACTGCTCACCCCCTTTGTGAACTGAGGAGTGGCTGCAGAAAGATCCCAGTGGATTGCATCACATCTACAACATTCTTTCACATCTTCAGCATACTTCACTCCTTGCTTCCGGACCACTTCCACAAGAATCCATTGCAAAGGATAATAAGTGCCTGGAACTGCATGAAGACTGCTTCATCTTTGAAACTGTTTCTGTGGATCTTACTGGTGCGCCTGACTGGTTCCCTACTGGAGGTTCACTAAAGTGACTGTGAGTGACCACAATACAACTAGCCCAACATGTTAGTAATAACGTTTCTAAATGTCAAATTTGTTGAATTTGCCAATGCTTGTTAGTGGTTGAATGAAATGCTTTGATTTACTATACCTTGTAAATTCTATACCTGCAGAACCCTTCTGTGGATCTTTTTGGTTGTGATGTCTAAAAATACAGTCTAGTTTTATACATTGGTGTTGAATTTCTTGAAGGTCTTTTTGATATCTCAGTTTTTTGGTGCAGTTTAAATGTTTTACACTGGATTCTTTGTGTAAGCCTTGTTGTTCAGAACTACAGCTACACAGGGTTGGACTGAAGGTTTGAGGAACAAAGCCTACTACCCAGATTTGATAAATTGTGATCAATCTATCTGGGCCTCAATTTCGACTAGAGGGTTCAAGGCTATCCTAGAGAGAACAAGTTACTTACGTTCTGTAACACTCTTTCGGGTGGATACTCTTTCTAAATGCAACGTTCTCATCTTGTGACTAACCCCGGGTGCCAGACTGGATCCGAGGATATTTTCTTCTAGCAATTACCTCATGTGCCAGTAGGTGGCATTCTATGGCTCCTCATCGAGTCCGTCCTGCTGCGGAAGTGACACCATAGCCCCACATAATACCCACTCCTCTGCAATGACATCAGTTTCTTTCTGGACTCTATCCCCACTTTCATGAAAACCCTAGGGACACAGGTGAGGCCAAAGGGGAGCAAAGAGAACTGAAAATGCTTGTGGCTCACTTGGGCCTGCAGATAACGTCTGTGGGACTGCAGGACAGTGATATGGAAATAGGCATCTTTTTTTAGGATAGACCCTATTGCTGATGCCAGAACCCTCTCAATGCCTCACTTCTCGAAAAGAGCCTGGACCTCTCTTTGGAGAATGTACATGTGGCCCTCCCAAAGTCTCTGTGATGTAGGTGGCATAATAAGAGGGGAGGGGAGGACATGAAAGATAGTGTGTCTCCATCGAGGACAATCTAAAGCACCCATCTGTCCAATGTGATGCTTTGTCACCCATGAAGGCAATCATTATGCTACCTCCAACAGGCTGACAATGAGCTGTCAAGGATAAACATGTTTGGGGTGGCAGCAGGAGTGAGGATTGTAGACTGGGTAGTGCATTGCACATAAGGGCTTAGATGTTGTTGGGTGGAACCCAGGCCTCTACCTCAAAATGTTTAGGAGGTTTGTTGTTTCGAAGCTAGGCCTTGGTGATGCCTCTTTTGGATGCCCCATCTGAAACCTCAAGAAGGCCATATTGTTTGGGATACTGCAACACAGATGCTAAAAGGCCAAGGGAGTGCTCTGTAGCTCGTCTTTCTTTGAAGCACTCCAGGGCCAAATTGGCTTTGTCTCCAAAGAGATGGGTGCCATCAAATGGCATGCACACTGCTGACACCTGGGTGCCACTGGAGAAGCCTGTGCATCTCATCCAGGAGTGGAGGTGAAGCACCACACCAGTACATACTTCCCTAACCAAGCATTTGGTTTTGTCCAGTCTCAGGCTGATGGCATACTTTGCATCATCATGCACATCTTGCATAATCTGCACCAAAGTGGCATGAAACTCATCAGGGACCACTGTTAGATTTCATGTACCACGTCCAGTAACATGTGTGAGTAATGTGTTGAGAAGCAACTGGCACTGACTGATCTGAGGGTTAGACTGGCAGATGAGAAAGTTCTCTTCTCAAGGGACTCCATGCGTTTTCCCTGTCTGAGGTGTGGTTGGGAAAGAGTTAGATCCAACCTGCTTGTGGAGCCTTGCATCACAAGGCTTTAGGGATTAGGGTGCTGGAGGAGGAAAGATTGAATCCTGTAGAAGGCTTGTGCCATCTGACGATTTGCCTATTGACTTCAAGGCAAGATCCAGGTTTGGCCCAAGTACCCATTAAGGTATCAGGGCTTCGTTGAATGGGAGAACTGGTTCTGAAGACACCTGGCCCAAAGACGTTTTAAGGCATGGGCAAAGTGGGCAGCTATCCAGGGTTCAGACCTTACACTTGGCCCCTTGGAAAAGTCAACTTTCTCAGTCTAACCTCTGTCTACTTTTATAATTAAACCTTTCTCCCCCTATCTGTGCACACCTTCCTCTAAATCTGTCTCTCTTTACTTACGATCATCTCAATGATTTCTGCTCCCCACCCCACCCATGTAAGTCATATTTTTTCAGAACGATTTTTATTAGTTTTAAGTATTAGAAGTACAAACAATAAAAATGTTCATCCTTATATGGGTAAATCATATTCTAAACTGTTTTCGACTATTTCAGTAACTATGGTGGTCATTATGAACACGGCGGTCGAAACCGCCGTGTTAATGTTGGCGGTCAAAACACTGAACGCCAGCGTCCCCGGATCCCAGCCGGCCGTATAATGAACCTTCCTGGGGGCCGGCGGGCAAGAAATGCCTGGTAGGGACATTGATGGAGGCTCCACATGGGGCCACCACCAATGCCTCTGTGCGGCGGTGCAGCTGCACCCGTCTCACAGATCACTGCCTGATTTTCGCTATGGGGCACTGCACAGGGGCCCCTGCACTGCCAATGCCAAGTGCATGGGCAGTGCAGGGGCCCCCACGGGTGCCTCGGTGCACCCCTTCCACCAGCCTTTCCCTGCCAGGGAAAGGCTGGAGGCTGAGGAATCATTATCAGAGGGGCAGCTCTGCTGCCCTGTTGGATAATGATTCTGACCGCCGCCAGGCTGCCTGATGGAGGCAGCCTGGCGGTGAGTGAGGGCTACCGATGGCAGCCCTCATGGTGTTGTTTATGTGGCGGTGTGGCCCGCCATGCCTGCTGGCGGGTTTTCCCACCACCGCCGGCATGGCGGGCCACACCACCAAGTTCGTAATGACCACCTATGTTTGGCATAATATGAGCTTGAATAGCCGAAATAGTTATGAAAATTCAACATTGTTCAAGGGCCCGGAAACTACTTCTTGCTCAGGGACCAGAAATACCTTAAGATGACACTAGTCTGCCCAGTCTGTGGGACTTCTGTAAGAACATTTGTTTTTACTACCACTGATGGCAGTAGGAGGTCGAGGACTTCCACAGATCTCCTAATGACTACAACAAAAGAAGATGACTCCTTTTTGGAAGGGACAGGTGGAAAGTTCAGGCCAGTGTCAGGGGACTTATCTAGGCCACTGGCATACTGAAGAGCCAAAATTGGATTATCTTCCCCGTATATTTGGGAATCTTCATCCCTGTCATCACCATCACGGAGTTCTGGATCCGAAAAATGTGTTAGTAGTAGCAATGTTCCATCTGAGTCCAAAAGGGGCTGCATGGGGTGTGTCTGTGGTTGAAGTAGGTGCAACTTTGGTCGAGATCGAGGTGGATTCACTTCTGAGTCAGAAAAGACAACTGATTCTTCTTTCTGCATCCATGGCATCGGTGCGGGGATCAGCAAAAGGGGAACCACAAAGGATTTAAGCGCTGGGTGAGAAGTCAGGACAGCGCTGCTCTCGAGTCAAGGCAGACCTCGCAGCAAGGTCAAGAGGCAAAGTCAGCATCATGGACAAATCTGCCAGCAGCACACTGACTGTAGACCTCCATGGATCATTGGAGCTTTTAGGTACACCAGTAGAAGCTGGTAGGGTACCAAGTATACACATGTCCGCCTTGAGATTGCAGAGGGCTCACAAATTTAGACTGGATTAGTACGAGCTTAAGGATAAGCTTCACAACCAGGGACACAAATTGGGAGACACTCTGATGTTCACATGTCAAGAGTGGCAGCAAGAAGGGGAGCCTTGTTTGCCCTTTTTATCATTTGTATCCGCTTCTTTGATTGTGACCAAGACTGACCCTTACATGGCTTCCACTGGTGTTAAGCGACATAGAGCTTGGCCTCACAGTCTCAAATGGCCTTTGGGTTCATCTTGGCACAGGCGTCACACTACTTTGAACTGTGTCATGAACCAAGGTCACAAGAGACGTACCTGGATGGGGTTTGTCACCAACATCTGCTTCAGTGGCGGACAGTAATTTTACATGGGAGAGGGTGGTGGGGTGGCATACACACAGACCACAAATACAACTCGCTCATAACATTCTTTCATACACACACCCATTCACAATGCTCACTAACAAATACTCATACATGCATGCACGTACCAAACAAAAGAAACATAAAACTTGCCTCAACAGCAGCAGCTCAGACAGAGAATTCTCTGAGGTCCCAGGACGGCTGGAACTGCTGCCTTCCCTTGACATGTTTCCGCCATATTACCCCTGCTGCCAGTAATCAGTATGGCTTTCGTCAGGACCAAGGTAACACGTGCACACTAAGGTATGCAATAATCACACAGTGCTCAGCTCACACCATGCCTCACTTACGACCTGTTCTCCATTTGAGATTGCTTAGATCTGTGTCATACTCTATTTGAGTCTTTGCTCGTAGGTTAACACTTTCCCCATGGATGCTTCGAGGGGGCGAGCCCTGTAGTCAAGCATTCGTCAAGGGATTTCCCCCACTCAATTACCTACATAATGTCACCCGAGATCCACACTGTATCTTGTACCACCTGAACCTGTGGTTAGAACTATCCATCAGAAATGAGGTTATTCTGTGTCACTCCAAACCCATCTCAAAGCCATGCTCATTGATTGTGAAACCAAATGAACTCATGCTCCTCATATTCTCTCGCACTTCCTCCCCTACAACCCCATGTCACTCCATCTCAATCCATCTTTCAGGTTCATATGTGTAGCATGTACATCTCACCACAGCAAGATACATGCCCTATGGATCCTACTTGGATCGTCCTTAACACTGGCATGTGTATTCCATTAAATACCTAGTCAGTGGGACTACATTATACGAAAATAGAGTGTTTGTGGTAGAGTATCACCTTCTGCTGGCATTACAATGAATGAAGAACTCTGGAATATAGATATTTAACTTTTGATAAATGTTATCCTGCATAGTTTGTCAACTTGGAGGTTTTAGTTTGGTAGGGAGAAGTTTACAACAACGAAAAATCCTAGATCTCTTGTTTGCGTTGCTAGATGGGTGACAGAGCTTTATTTTAGGAGTAGAGTGGTTATGGGAAGGGATTTTTATAAAGATTTTTTTGTCTTAGAGCATGACTTTAATTTTAGAAATTTTAGGTACAAATTGTTTGCATTTCATTTTCATATATTTCACATCACCCTGGCCTAGCTCCAGTGAGCAGCAGGGAGCTTTACAAAGAACTTTAGCCCATATTTATACTTTTTGACGCAAACCAGCGCCGGCGCTGGTTTGCGCCAAAAATTTTACCGCCGGCTAACGTCATTCCTACGCACCATGCCGGTGCCTTATTTAAGGAATGACATTACCCAGCGCTGCGGACTGGTCAGAGTAAAAAGAAATTACTCAAACCAGGCAGTGCCGGCGTAGGGGAAAATGGGGGTTGTGCGTCAAAAAATGGTGCAAGTCAGGTTTGAGGTAAAAATCATGCCTCAAACCGGACTTGCGCCATTTTTTGACGCACAACCCCCATTGAAATGACTCCTGTCTTAGCAAAGACAGGAGTCATGCCCCCTTGCCCAATGGCCATGCCCAGGGGACTTCTGTCCCCTGGGCAGGGTCATTGGACACAGTGGCATGTAGGTGGGCCCAAATTAGGCCCCCCTATGCCACTTTAAAAAAATAAAAATAAATACTCCTCCCATCAATGGGTGCTCGCCAGGGGTGGGCGAGGGTGGCAGGGGGTGTCCCTGGGGGCAGGGAAGAGCACCTCTGGACTCCTTCCATGGTCCGAGACCATGGAAGTGAACCCACAGGTCACTTAACACCTGTCCTCACCCAGGTGTTAAAAAACAGCACACATCAGGCTGTGTGACATTTTTTAAGGCCCGCCCTGTCTGTGCTTTACAGTAGTATAAATAAGGCGCACAGGCCTTAAAGTCATTTTTTGGGCGGGAATGGCTCCCTTGCATGTCATTAACGCAAGGCAGTTTCTGGCATCCCAAAAATTACGCACACAGAGGAATTTTGACGTCCGTGGGCTCGGGCATCAAAGTTTAAATATGGTGCATGGTTTGCGCCGAATGTGCGTCAAACTTTTTGACGCACATTCGGCGCAAACAGAGTAGAAATATGCCCCTTTGTGCTGTAGAAACCGCCTCTCAAACACCTAGCGATGTCTGGGTGGAAGAATGATGTGCGGATGCCAGAAAACAGTAGGTGATGGGGAGTGGTAGGGAAACTAGAAGAGCTCACACAACTTAACAGAATTTATGCTGAGGAGAGAAACTGCACAAGATATGTTCTGTGCAATTTAAATTGTTTTTTTTTGTGGGATGTGAGTTGATTCCAGGGCACTGAGGCATTAAAGTTACCGCTCCACCATCCCCACATTTAATTCATGTTCTTCTGGCCAGAAGGCATTCTCGAGCACCTCTAGATATGATAGGGACCTCTTAGTGCACATTTGCTTGATGATAAGTGGCAGGGCTTGCGTGGCCTGAAGTGGGGTCTACAACGTGTACTGATTATTCACTGGACCAAAGAGAGGCTTGCTTAATAATCTGATTGGCAGGGAGCAGTGGGATGTTGTGGCCCTCCATAACGACACTGGGCTTGGCCTAGGAGGAGATGACCAAACTTTATATATTGACAGTGTTCAGATAGGTACGATGTGAACCACTTATTGGAAGAATTTGATAGATCGTCTACCAAGCACAACAAGCAAGGCAAATTTTTAACTTCAGAAAGAAAGAAAAGCAACGTGCCAGCAGAAAAGTGGCCTCTTCTCCTTCCCTACCTTTTAGAGAAGTAGGATACGGGTAACAAACATCGCAGACAACGTCAGTTTGAAGCTGCAACAACTAGAGTAAATATTGGCCAGTATCAGGAGCACAATGCTGTGATTGAGTAGATAATCAACAGACAAGGTCGCCTTCTTGCAAGGATGATTTGCTAAGCACACAGCAGTGTGCGCTGGGGCCCTCTCCAAGCACGCTCGGGTGAAATAGCTCCCTGGGTGGGTAAGCCCTCTGTTTGTCTTTGGTACAATGATCTACCTTTCCCTGTGCCATGACAGAAGGTCACAAGTAACATAATCAAGCACTAGCTAAAGCTCAGACATGAGCAACTCTACAAGAACCCACACATGGCTTCCTTGAGTAGGAGTGGGCCTGAGGCAGCTCACCCTGAGCCTGTATCGAGGGTTCTTTGAGACTGTTGCTTTTCTCAGCCTTCACTTGAAATGTAAACAGAGTTAATACAATGAGGGCCTTTGTTGGGCAGGCCGCAGCTAATGCAACAAGGTAGGGGTAGGAAAACAAGAGCTGTGTGTGCCTAAGGCCATTCCCCAACCTCTCCCTCTCCCACTGCAAGGCTTCACCGATCCCCACTTCCAGCTGGCACCGTAGAGACAGTTGTGCTTGTTTCATTGTTCAAGTTCAAGTCTGGAGGTTGGTGGGCGACACTGATCACAAAACAGAGACTAGAAAACACAAAACCTCGGGTCTTCACTGCTCCTTCTGACTTTTCAACTCGCAACCCCAAACATCCCGGTAAATGTGCAACCACGTGTGTGTGTGTGTGTGTGTGTGTGTGTGTGTGTGAGAGAGAACTGGACAGATATAAACAGTGTAACGCTATGATATGTTACAATATTTTGCCTTAAGTAATATTATGTTGTGTTATGTTACACTGTGTTGCGTTATATTACGATAGGTTATGTCATGCTATGAGCCTCTTTCTGGCACCATCTACCATTAACAAAGCATCAAAGCAATTTTTTAATTTGAATACTCTCTTTCAGGGATTTCTACTGATCGCTCATGTATGGCTGTTTGGCTGCTGGTGGTCAGTAAAGTTTGTTAACTCCTTAGTTGAGTAATCGTTTGTTTGGTTAATGTGAAAGTAAAAAGAGTTTGATCCAGCTACAGATTGTTCTAGTGTGCGGTGTATAGGTTTATGGATGGTCGTGTTGCAGGACTTCACTGTTTTTTGTTGACTGCCTCACGCAAAGACAAAGGTGAACACTGCCCATGCTCTGTGTACCACCAACCTAGTGACACGGATCTAGTCCCCTGAAGAATGCACTTACATCATCGCCTCAGGGACACTATGAACAACGACCTTTGCAAGTCAACCCATTTTGTCTTTTGCTTTTGTGTATTACCTACCTATATCCTGATTACACGGTCCCCAGTTTTGCCTATGTAAATGTCCACTCCCTTTTTGAATCCACCTGTTGCATTTGATCCCTTCTGGGAGGCTCTCTTGTGAATTAACCACCCCTGTATATGAAAAATGCTTGCTGTCTCCAAGCTTCGATCTGATATTGTAACATCAAGTATAAGAGGTAGGCTCCTAGAGCTGAAATTAACACAGTAGAATGTGTATGATGGGTGTGGGAGGGCTCCTGGCACAAGTGCACATACTCAACACTCCATCCCCATGTAAATTAATACTCTCCTTTACAACAGTATGGGAGGAGGACATCATTCCATCTCACACAGACGGGAGGTGGTCCTTCTGTTGCGGTCAGCTTGGACAGCTTTGTCCCAACTACAGACTATGGGGATCATTCTGACCCTGGCGGTAATTACCGCCATGGCGGAGGTTGGCGGTAGCACCGCCAACAGGCTGGCGGTGCTCCGCCGGGCATTCTGACCGCGGCAGTACAGCCGCGGCCAGAAGCGGAAAGCCGGCGGTGTACCGCCGACTTTCCGCTGCCCATGGGAATCCGCCATGGCGGCGCAGCTTGCTGCGCCGCCATGGGGATTCTGACAGCCCATACCGCCATCCTGTTCCTGGCGGTTCACCCGCCATGAACAGGATGGCGGTATGGGGTGTCGTGGGGCCCCTGGGGGCCCCTGCAGTGCCCATGCCAATGGCATGGGCACTGCAGGGGCCCCCGTAACAGGGCCCCACAAAGAATTTCAGTGTCTGCTTTGCAGACACTGAAATTCGCGACGGGTGCAACTGCACCCGTCGCACCTTCCCACTCCGCCGGCTCCATTCTGAGCCGGCTTCCTCGTGGGAAGGGTGTATCCCGCTGGGCTGGCGGGCGGACTTTCGGCGGTCGCCCGCCAGCCCAGTGGGAAAGCCAGAATGACCGCCGCGGTCTTTTGAACGCGGAGCGGTCTTTCGGCGGGAACCGCTTGGCGGGCGGCGACCGCCGTCCGCCGCGGTCAGAATCACCCCCTATGTCTCTGCGCCTAACTCAGAGGTCCCCTGGCAACGCTCATTTACTCTGCACACTATGACTATGAAACCATTCCAATGTGTTTTCACCTATCATGAACTGACATTCTGGGTGCATGCTACCCTTGTTCTATGACAACTATCCTGTACGATGAGCTGTATTGGTAATATCAGTAAGGACTACACCTCGTGGCATTTTTTGCTTTTGTTGTCGTTTGTTGGCACTGGTTGCTTTGACAAATGCAAATAAAGAACTTTTTTTTAAAGTAAGGGATACACTTCTAATAAAAAATAACAGACTCGTCTGCTGTGTTTATTTACTTGTAAAACTTGACATATTTAGTACATGCCTCTTTTGTTACTCTCCATTTGTGTATAGCTTATAAATAGTTAAGACTCAACTCATATCACTATAATGCTTGAAGGAAATGTTGGGGCATATTTATAAGCCCCTAGAGCCACCTGCACCACATTAGTGTCATTTTTTTACGCTAATGTTGCCCAACGAGGCCAAAATACTCGCACCATATTTACAAAGTGGCGCAATGCGTGCATTGCGCCACTTTGTAACCCTTTGCCCTACATTATGTCTGTCCCCAGCATAATGTATGCAAAGGGACATTCCCTTGTTACTGGGGCCGAAAAAGTGGTGTAAGAAAACCTAACAGATTTCTTTGTGCCATTTTTTATGGCACATTTAACGCCTGCTCAGAGCACACGTTAAAAGGGGGCTTCCATTATTTATAATGGGCCCCTATGTGCTCTGCAGGAGTAACGTCAATATTTTGGAGCTGCTCCGGCAGAGTACATCAATAGCGCCAATAAAAATGACACTGTTGCCCTGTACCCTGGGTCATGGTGCGCTGTATCATAGATACGGTGCACACATGGTGGCATTATGGGGATGGTCGGGGCGCAAGGAAAGTGACGTGGCACTAGATGCAGCGCCACGTTACTTAAATATGCCCCTTAGGGTGCCAAAAAATGCTGTGCAAGCAATGAATATGGCATAACATAACATGATGCTTGTGGTTTAAACTATTCGTCGCTAGGAACAATACAATGGGGTTATGGTTCTAGAAAACTGAGCAAAGGGCAGTGCTGCATTAAAACAAATATGGATTTGTGGCATCGTCGTCATACATTGCTATTATTCCATAGTACGCCAAGAGACTAATGCTTGAGGGGCTGTTTACTATCACTATAAAGTCAAGAAGGAACTTTGCGCTTGTAATTCACAGGACTCTGATGTTAATGTTTATATCACAGACCTCAATTTAGTTTAAAAAGGCATAAAAACCTTTTGTTTTCTTTCTTCAAACAGGAAACAGATTTTTGGAAATATTACACAGAATATTTTAGCATTGTATTCTGTTTGGTAGCCTGTTGTGAAGAGTATAGATATTTTATGTTCAAGTTAGTGTGCTGATGAGGTTTTTCCTTTAAGTGAAGTGATTATTTTCTTTGCAGCTAATTTGTTGTATTATATTTTATCCAAAATTCTAATTTATTTATTTGGACAAATGAAAATGTCTTTTCTCAACACAAGCAGCTTTATGATAAGACCAGTCACTCCGCCAGTATATATGAGTCGCCAGGATGATCTGTGGTAGTGGCTCAACCTCAGTTTGCATTGAAAGTGCTTTTTTGATTTGGATAGCTCAAATGGTATAAGTCTGTATTTCACCACACCCCTGAAATATTGAATATATTTCACATGCACAGTGAAATTTGGGTTTCATCATCATAATGTTAGCCTCTAAACCGTCTGCACAGCCTTACCGTTGTCAGTTTTTTAATGAGCATTCTATTCCCGAATGGTAAACTGAACCTGAACAGTGTAATTCCGATTTGTGCTGTTAGCTGTTCTTACAGAAATCAGTTTCCACACCATCTCCCATCTAAAGACACAATGGTGATGGATATCCCATCAGCCGAAATCTAAATTCAGTAGGATATAATGGATTTAGATTTCAGTGGATGGGATAACCATCACCGTTGTGACAGAGTAACTTGTCCATCAATATCTAAATCAGGCCCTATGTTTTAACAAAATAAAGGGTGTTTTTCACAATTCTACATTCTTGTTTAAGCACTTTTCTTATCTTCTGTCTAAAGAAAAATAAACGATTTTAAATAGACATTGCCCTGTTTGGAAAAACAAAAACATTTTCAAGGAAACTGACCTAAAATAGACATTAAATTTTAATATATATATATATATGGTCATGTATAGCCATCTCGGGGTTCTGGCTCCACTCAGTCTTATATAGTCACATGTATTTAAGTAGCTCTTATTCTGTAATAAGAGCTACTTATGTTCATTGAAAATCATCCCGAACTTCATATATTTTAAGTGTTGTAATAGTGTCAATATTGAATTACTATCCTCTATGTGCAAAATTAGAAGCAGTGCATCATTAATGCATCAGGCATGGTTGTCAGGAGTAATGTAATAACAAGGCAATAATATTACTACGATGTCAACGCTGATGAATTATCACATAGATTAAAATATAGTTTGACATTTCAGCCATTTGTCTGTAAACAACTGCTGATGATTTCTGAAAATACATTTTCATCTTGAATTCACACTTTTCAAAGTTGGTATATATATATATATATATGTGTGTGTATATATATATATATATATATATATATATATATATATATATATTAATTCAACCAATCAAAAGCACATAATTTAGTAAGTTCAGGTGCACACACAAGAGCTACTCACAGGTAGCTGGAGAGCCACTCGTTGGAGAAACCTTATTTAGAGGTATTTGTATACATATATATTGAACTAATTTGCAGACGAAGTGGTTATCTTGAACATCTGGCACAACTCTGACCTTCTTGGATCTCTGTAGACACTCCCGAACAGGCTATGGACCTTTCTACCTTATGACCATGAAATGTGTAAGTGTGTTGCCCAAACAGCCACAATCTCTATGAGCGCTCAGAGACTTAGAAATAATACTATCTAGGGAAAAAATGTTAGAAGTGGGTTAAGAAACTGGGTGGCCATTATTGCTGTCTCTATATGGACAAAGCGGCCTAAATAGCAGAAACTAAAGCTCAACAACTTAGGCTGTGCACCAGCTTTTCAACAGATACGTGACTTAATGTCTGTTTATTGTTCCAACCACCATCCTGAATCTAGGAGCCTGGATCTTCCAACACTACCTTTTTTCTTGGCACGCATCAAAGCACAGGAACAATCCAGCAGGGTTTGCGGAATGATGATGACAACAGTAGACAGTTTGTACAGAAAGAGTCAAATTTATTTCAGATCCTCTATGCAAACAAAGCCCCACATAAAATTGAGAGGGGCAATTAGGCATGCAGCACCATTAACACTTGCTAAAACAAGAAATATTCATGGAGAGGGAGAGGTCTGTAAGCGACCCTTTCACTTTTGGGACAAAGGGCATATGGCATCTTATGCGTAGCCATTTTCTTTCCGGATCTTTAAAGTGTTGACTAGCAAGGTGTTGGCTGCAACTGGGGGCTAAATTGTAGCTGATGTTAATAAATGTATTAAGAAAGTGTTCCCAATCAGCAGGTTCATATATAAAAGACAATTTGATTTAGCACCTTTCCGCTTGCCCCACTGCATACCAATGTGTTCACATCCAGATTGTTGCCTTTTCCTAAAGAAATGGTGTGAATGGCAAGGCAGGGGTTTCTCTTAAGCCAGGAGGTGCCTGAGCCAGAGAAGCTAAACTAGGGCACTGGAGACACCCTGAGCATACCCGCTATTCATCTCAGAATCTTATATGACGTGAGTTATGGAAACAGACTCAAGGGTACAGAGGTAGGGGATGCAAGCATCATTATGCTTCCAACCCACAAGAGCTTCCAAAGACACTGCAGATTCCTGGGCGGGGTAGGAGGACAAAAAAAAGAGACAACAGATAACAAATAAAAACAGCAGGGAGTTGAACAGTTGGGGGGGGGAGTCAGGAAGGAGAAATGCCTTTTGACAGCTTCAACAACCAATCACGTTGTACTGTGTGGCCACGGTCCTATGCACGTTCAGTGGGGGCCAGTCCCACTAGGGTCTGGCACATAATGCAGGCCTGTGCCTTGGGAAAAGCTATTCCTTAAGACACCTAGGTGTCCACGCTAACATTGTGGTACGGGTTTGCACTGGCACTTGAGGTGCCAGGTAGCTTTTCTCATCAAATTGTAAGCAAAGCTACAACTATGAGGACAAGACAACAGCAAATGCCTGCTGTAAAGTGGATATGAAAAAGCAGTCTCTTCCTAGTGGATTCATCCACACATGGATGCTCTTCAGCCTAACCCCTGTAGCCGGTGTTGCAATGCAGGCAACAGTAGCTCTTCCATCACTCACAAAGAAACTCTGTTTCTTTGTGAAAGCCCTTGCTTGCCTGACGTTGCTTCTCAATATTAAAGGTGTCAGAGCCACTGGAAGAAAATGTTTACAAACATGGGCTGAAGTTGACCTGGTGCGTCAAAGAACAATGTGCTCGACAATTTAGGTGACAAAGGAAGTGATGTGGTTTATAGCCGTGCTGTCAAAAGGCAGGGGAGGACGTCTTCAGGTCTGGACATCAGGTGATTGCTCGAGTGAAACTTATTTCCTGATGCTTCTGGTTGATGAGGTTGTTACAGCGTAGGTTTGAACATGGCCTCCACTTCCAAAGCCACCTGGGTTCCCAATGTTGAGTGCACTGCTGCCCATGGAGGAGCTCAAGCCAAAGCCACTGCCGAAGCCACTTCCACCGGCACTTCCACCGCCACTTCCGTACCCACTTCCGTACCCACTTCCGTACCCACTTCCGTACCCACTGCCGAAGCTGCTACCACCACCAGCGCTTGTGTTTACAACAGCTGTTGAGGAACAAACAGGGTTAAAAACAAGGTTGCTCCAAGCCTTGAGCGAGAAAACACAGAAAATATGAACCATAAAACACAATATACTTACACATGCTAACTTTGCTCATGGAATCGTTATTCAGTCTGAAAATTAAAGCATAAGAGAATTACCATTTATGTGTGTGTACCTTTATAGCATTGCAAAAGTCATGCATTGCATACCAGTGAATGAGTACAGGAGGGGACTTGAGACAAGGAGGTGGGGGAGGGAGGAGTGGGGTAAATTGCAAATCAGACAAGACTGCTAGGAGGTGGAGACCAGAGAGGAATTAGGGGGGATCTCGAGAGCTGAAAGGATGGAGCTGGTAGAGGCAAGGTGATCTTGAGTTACAAGTAACAAGGCTTTGCAGAACCTGTGAGAAACCACCCCCCCACCCAGGTTATAGGCAAGACCTTCAGCCTGCACCGTGCAACTCGGGTGCACTCTTGAGCAATAGGGATCCATGTAAACGTTTCAAGAGCCACCATTTCTTAAAGTAGAGAAGCTATTTTTGTACAAATTAATACGAAGGAAGAAAGAGGAGAGAAAAGATCATCCCTTGTAAAAAAACTCTAGGAAAATAAGGTTAGTTGTTGGTTGTTTGTGACCATAATTTTCTTCAATGGACAATACAACATAACTATTGTCCACGTCAATATGATGGGTGCTAATCTGGACAAGTTAGGTCTATGACTAACCATGGCAGGAAGGCAAGTCTAATAGTGGCCACAACTCAATGACTGGACCACTTAGGTTCCCAATAATCTACCTCCTTTCAGTATGAGTATGCATACTCAAAGCTTTTGCTCGGGCTTGACTCAAGATATCCTGTGCAGCATGATGATTCCGTTTCTCAAACCTCATTACCTCACTAAGAATGCATGTGAGTGGGAAAAACACTCCAAATACAATGGGGGTAATTACAACTTTGGAGGAGCTGTTAATCCGTCCTAAAAGTGATGGTAAAGTGACGGATATACCACCAGCCGTATTACGAGTCCATTATATCCTATGGAACTCGTAATACGGCTGGTGGTATATCCGTCACTTTACCGTCACTTTTCGGACGGATTAACACCTCCTCCAAAGTTGTATAACCCCCAATGTTCCCACTTATAATGAAATAGAACAAGCCAGCAAGTGCACACACAAATTATCATTACGATATAAATACAGCTGTTCTTTTGTACTGCGATTTGTAGGCAAAATGACTTACAGTTGTGTAAATGCTACAAGCATCAGAATAATGTGAAAAACGTCTAAAACTAACATTCACTAAACGTATAGTAGAAAAGAGAGATTACACAAGATAGCCTTGCTCCCCATGCAGCTTCCTCTCCTAACCACGATGAAGATGTCCCATTCAGAAGCCTCAGGTTAGCAGATTGTCGGTTAGAAGTGCCTTCTTTGGTTAATCCTTGTTAAAGTTAGCATAACTCTCAACTCGCTTTGTGTTTCTTGGGTCAAATCTCTGGTAACACGGCTAGGAGCGAGCTATATACATATTTCTGGCAACGTTTATTGCTGAGTGCAGCAATGCTAAAAAACAAAACACTCGCACACTCCACCCACCTGCTCTCCTCTCCCTCCAAGAGTTTCCTGTAGGTGGCAATCTCAATATCCAGGGCCAGCTTGACGTTCATCAGCTCCTGGTACTCGCGCGCCTGCTGGGCCATGTCCTGTTTGGCCTTAAGAAGTGCAGCCTCCAGTTCGGCCAGCTTTTCCCTTGCGTCCTTCAGCGCGAGCTCGCCCCGCTCCTCAGCTTCTGCAATGGATGCTTCCAACTTGGAGCGCTGAAGCGAAACAACAACATGAAGGGTGACTGCTCATGGTCTTCCACAGATTCATGGCCACTTCAGACAAAACAATAAATGAAAGCTCCCCCATCCCTCCAGCATGTTTTTGAAATCACGTGCCCATATATTTTTCTGCTGAGGCCTCATAGAAGCACATAAAAAGTGCCCCTAAATGGAAATCATTCTGCAATCTGACAACGTAGGGAATGGCTTTCGCTTACAACAGAGAGGCAAAGGTCACCATTTATGGCCCAGCTCCAACCCCTCTACTTTCCTCACTACTTCCTCCCTCGCTCCACTGATCCTGGCTCTCCTCCTGCCTTTTTTTGCACTTCCATAAATGGCACTGGGGTCTCCCCATCTCCAGGAGTCCTGCACAAACCATGTATTTACTGGCCCACGTGGGGAGCTTGGATCACCGAGTTAGTCCACAGGGTTCTCGGGTGCAGAGTGGCCTAACCGTAGCAACCACAGGCAGCTCTAGCGAAAAACATAAAAGAGCTATTTTTTCCAAGTTGCTACAACTACCAGCCTGCTTATAGTTACTGGATCGGCACAAAGGAGAATAAAAACTGATTCTTTCCATCCCCCGCATATGATGATAGTGTATCGTGTTCATTTTATATACATTTATTTGGAACGCTACAATCTGGTCTCATGGTGCTGTTAAAAGCTACGATTTGATCTGCATTCATCTTTTTGTCTACCACTTCAGCTCCTTATCGGCATCAAGGGCAATATAACTGAACAATGGCTCTGTGTGAGTTTTTATTTATTACAAATAAATGACAAAAGGCGTTTATGGTTTTATGGTAGCAAGAACAAGTTCCAACAAGTTCTTGATTTTCATCCATGAATAGTCCTCTAACAGTGTTTTCTGTATTGTTCTGATCCGTGTGGTGGCCAGGCAGTCCCAACTTCATGGTATCTCTTGGCAGTAATGCATCTGCGTGGCACCATTGCCCAATCTGTACCTCTGCATCTTACAATTGGTTTGTGTCTGAACTGAGTGGATGTATTTGTGAACTCTCATCAAAGTCACTGGTAAACTGCCTAAAATCTACACAACACACTCAAGTCAGCAAACTGAAGCAATGGAAACCAAAAATAAGATAACAGGTGGAATTCTGTCTGACTCAAAGGCCCAAAACCAGCAAAAGGAACAACGTGTAATTATTTAATATAAAATATCTGCCACACCCTTCCTCGCCTACCCTGAAACACCCACAATCAGAAATGAAGAGAAAGTACTGTTGTTTTTAGGTCGAGCGCACAAGCGCTCTGACCTGTTCATGGGCTTGCCTTTCAAAAATCATTTGTTATCATTAGTAAATGCTTTATGTTTGGCCCTCCTTGGGGCAGTTTTGTTACTGCCTTGGTCATCGACTTTTCTACATGGATAATCTCACAATTGCAGATATGTTTGACTGCGAGCAAACTTTTTATTCCTATTGTATCTCTCCTTCGCGCTCACGCTCATGGCGACAGTGGTGCTTTGAATTGACTTGCTTATATCAACTGTTTTACTTTTCATTTTCAATTTATGTGGCAAGAAAAGTCCACTTAGGAATTTACAACGCTAATAGCTCGAACTCGAGCAAACGCAAGACCCATTGCATTGCAAATGCTTGTTTGCTCTAGCGATAACTGCCACAAACATATATCGCACAGAGACCATTCTTCAAGATCCTAACCAATTTAATGAGTATCATCTACTATTTTTGGAAAGCTCTCCCAAATCAGGGCACCAATAAATAATCAACTTCAGGCTTTACCTGGCCCGTCACAGGTACCCTTCCTTTGATTAAGACCTTCTAGTCAACTGGCCTCTAACTGATGAAAACAAGTCTGGCTGATATGATTCCATCCACCACTGACAAGGCCAGTGGAAATAAAAAAGCTAGGCATTTGCCAATATTCCAGAAGCCATGACTTCTTGGATCTTTTTCCTTTTACTCCTTTGACCTAAATGGAGAATGCCATGGAGGTTATCCTGACTAACTGAGTCACTGGCCCCGGCAGAATTGTACGCAGAGTCACACTAGTCTACAGGGAATCTGGCTAAAATTTCTGACAGACTTACACTTCTCAAGGACAAAATGACTCAAGTAGAGTCTGTCACACATCAAACTGATTGACTGTCCCAGCTTTACAGGCCTTTCCTAATTCCCAACATGTTAGCTGGTCACTACATATAAGAAGTCATTGGCTTTGTGAAACACTGGATCATCCTGCACGAAATTTAGAAGGCAGCAACGTTTGCAGTAGAGTTTTCCTTTCTGGCAGCAGCTAGTTTGACCATATCAGGTCACTTTTGTGGCCCTGCTTGTCAATTAATGTAAAAGAGCTTTGTGGAACCCCCGGGTCCCCTATTCAAATGAACGTTTCCATGGACATCCTCTGATTTGTCATATTTGTTAATCAATCTTCCTACCCTAGCAAGTCTCAGTCTCACTGTGCTTTATTAACTGTTTCGGGTGATACGCTTTACATAAGGAATGATGGTTTTGGCCCTCAGTACCGAAATAGGGTGCTCTGAAAATATCCTTTAATTTGAAGGGACAAAAAACTTCTCTTTATTCCTATCCTGCCATGAAGTGAGGAACTTCTCTCAAGGTAGTCCTCAGCAAAAAGATATGTGGGACCCTTAACTCAAGCCGACGTTTGGGCTGCAATAAAACATCAGCATGCCAATCCTGCAAAAAAATAATGTGGCTGCTCTGTTATCAGGTGATGAACAGCACTTCTTTGCTGAATAGATAGCTGCTCAGAATCAACTTCAAAACCCTGCAGAAGCTGGACTCCAGTGCAGCTCTGTGTGCTTTCCAGTGACTACTTCTACAAGCTTCTCGGGAAACAAGAGTCAAAAGGAGTCTCTCCTCACCCTTGAAGACGCTGCCCAGATGCTGACAGCTTCTGCAGGGTAACAATGGAGGGTAGAGCCCTCGATGAATTCCTGCTAGCTTTTCACAATCTGTGTCAGAAAGAATTCAATTTACTATTGAAATCGCCATTTATGTTCTTTTTCACCTCTTTCCAGTTCTAAAGTAGGCATTGTTTCTTCTGCCAGAACTTGCAGCTAGAGATCGACAAGATAGAAGGATCCCACATATGCGTCAAGAAAAGGAATACCATGTGCCCTTTACAAGGTTCCCAAGTAACACTTGAGGCACACAGTTCACTATCTGACATGCACTAACAGACCCAGCAATACTGACATTTTTATGACCCAAGGCGAAATAGTAGTCTGTACGTCAGTCCAGACCAAGTAGTGTTTTAAGTCACCTGCTTTAACCCTCTTTCAATAAATTATTTCACCCTCAAGAAAGCCGAACATCTGTAACTTCAGAGCTTCCCTGTTTTTGTCACATATTGTGACCCCGTGCTCTAGAATCCATGCAGCAAGTCTCTGTATTTCCCACATTTGCACCAAGGGGCGTATCTTTATAACACTGCCTCTCTCCCCCAAGTGCTACATGTGATTAGGCTCTACCCGAGGCTTCTTGTGGAGGGAAATATGCATGAAATAGTGCATGCACCAGAGCCACAAACCTTGCCTGCGCTGTCTTTACTTTTTCTCTTTTCATCTGGACCCCTGGACATGAGAAATCCAGGATTCTGTGCAACGCTGCAAAATAATCCATCCACCGAAGAGTGAAGTAAAAGGGGCAGAAGAAGGTGCCGTTCTGCCCCGTTCTTTCCCTCCCTTCCTGTAGGATGTGCCCGGCGTATGGCAACCATCTTGTTTTTATGTATCTAACGGTTCTTCTTTGCTTTGCCTTCGGGCTTATATCTCACTGTCTGACAGCGTGGTATGATATTGTAATATTTTAATGGAGGAAAATTGACACACTATAGAGTAGGCCTTGCGGTGTGTCAGAGCAAGCCTTCTGTTCATGCATTATTCACAGGTGCCCTTTCAGGAGAAGCTTATGTTGTGAACAGGTGCTCCACCCTGCCTGAAGCACACCGTTCAGGGAGCGTGAATTAAGGCGGAGCCCTTCAGCAGCCTGCGTGCTGCGTGTCTCATGTGCCTTCCAGGCACCATTATCACTAATCAGACAAGCCCTTTTACATCCACTTGACAAATTGCTGAAAGCTGGAGGACGAGGAAGAGAAGACAGGAGCTCCTGGGGTTGGCAATCGCTTACAAGGCAAACGTTTGTTCCCAAGCACGATAAAACTGGAGGAGAACAGCTCCATCTCGCCATACGTCAGATTCAGGAGGCCTTAATAGACTCATAATAAGTAAATGGTGGTAAAAATCATCATGTCCCTTACCCTGGTCATTACCCCTCCCTATTGCTTCACCCCGAGACTCTATCCTTTCCCTGACTTTATTTTTTCTGACCTCCAATCTTTACTGCTTTTGTGATTGTTTCAAATTAACATTCCTTTGTACCCCCCTCTCCCCACGCTACTTCAACACTTCTTTAACTTACTAATGAGAGGGCACATCTGGACAGGAGTTTCTAACCTAGTACCGCATCTCATCCTTTGGACACTCCCAAACAAAGGCACGTTTCTTTCAAGTGAGCTACTTTATAGAGTCATGCCCACTGATGATTTCAAGAATGAAACCATTCAAAAAATGGGGACATCCCCTCTAGGCACAAAGGATGTCTCCCCAGTTAATGTCTGTGTTACCTAGTAGATATTTCAGCTCCCCGTCCTCCACTCTCTCTTTGCTGTAAAAAAACATTACTCAGAAACAGGTTCCCCGTCCTCCACCATCCCTTCTCCTTGCGTCTGCTTCATCTGTACCCCCATTTGTTGATGTCTCGAATCCTTATTGCAAACTCCTACTTGTGTATACCTACTTGCTTTGAAGCCAGGTCTACTCTAAAAAAATCTCATATATACACACATAACGCCAAGCCAAGAAACCCTCTTGTGTTATATTACATCTAATCGGTTGATTGTGCGCTCATACATACAACACTATAATTGAGACTGATGCTCAAGCCATAAGCAGTGTCTACTGAGAGTGAGCATGTATGGTTTATTTAGGTTCTCTTCAATCAAGACTCTCTCCTGCCTATAGGAAGACGCCTAAGAGTGAGAGAGCAATGAGTCTGAGCACTATGATGTCTCTACTTATTGTCCCCATCTTTGCACTCATCTATGCCATGTGATGGTAACGCATGCTGACATTCCTTTGTGTCAACAGATGTGCAATTGCAGAACTCTGGACTTCTACAGATGGTAGAAGAGCTCAGTGGGACACACCTACAAAAGGGAGATCAGTGCAAATTACAGATACTAAGGTTTAACCATGTGGGCCGTCAGAAATTGAGTACCTCTGCGTTTGGTGTTAGTTTCATCAATTATAAGGGTTCTTACTACCCCTATGTGTATTAGAGTTCAGGTTAAAAATCCATATTCTGCCCAACATTTTGATACATATTTGTGTTTGTGTGGTAATCAGCCACAAGTCAACACCGATAATGAAAATCCTTTTGTGATCACAGTACTCTTGAAGATACTTTGCTACTGTTGTCACCAGTGCCCTGCTGGATCATCTGTTTTCAGGAGTGGGACCTATGAACGTTTTTTGGGGACCTATGGACTGTTTACAAGGCTAGAGGGTCACTGCACTTCCTTACCTGGTTCTTAACATTTTCGATTTCTGCCTGCAGCCTTTGGATCATGCGGTTGAGCTCAGAGATCTCATTCTTGGTGGTGCGAAGGTCATCTCCATGTTTGCCGGCAGTCTCCTGCAGCTCTTGGTACTGGAGTGGGAAAAACAAACAGCAACATCACCAGACGTCTTGCATTATACCAAGCAAAGCATGTCACTACAAGAAGGCTGGAGCTTTTGGGCCAATAATAGTGTGCCGGGGGAAGGCATGTTGAAGAAATGTTTTTGGCCACTTTCAAAACACTGTCTAGATTCCAAGCTCCTGGAGAGGCAGACAACTGGCCTCTTTATGAAACTGCCAATCTACAAGTTCTTAATCATTATCTATGTTTCCTCAGGAGGGGTTACTCACTCGCATCACCAGGTTATGTTAGAAGACGCAGATGGGAGTAACAGAAAATGAAGAGAAAGGACTGAGCTGAGTTGACACTGGAATATTCTAGTTTTCATTTCTCTTTTCACACAACTGATTTTTATTGTGCCCATTGGAGACTGAAAAGATGAGACAATGGAGGCCTAAACTACAATCATAGCCTGGTTTGGGGTATGTGGTCTATACTTTAACAGATATACTTATTGGGAAGAGCAATTTAATGCAGATGCAAAGGTGGATGTGAAGTAAACTTCAAAGAAAGCCCTCAATGTGATGTACAGGTCTGCTACCTTTATAGCTAGCTGTGTTCTCCTGTCCATTTCACTTACCTTGTGTTGGTAAATACCCTCAGCTTCTGCCCGGCTCCTGTTGGCAATTTCCTCATACTGTGCCTTGACCTCTGTAATGATACTGTTCAGATCCAGGGATCGGTTGTTGTCCATGCTGAGGACCACAGAAGTGTCTGAAACCTGTGTCTGCATTTCAGAGAGCTCCTGTTGAAGAACAACGGTACATTCAGAAGGGCGGTACTCCACATATTAGATGGCATAGACTGGCTGACCTATGAGGGAATCAGCAGACTAGATCTTCTAGAAGGCTAGTAGGACTTGGGCAAAACCAGTCACAAGTGAGCTTACCAACAAACACTTGAAGGGGTATTCAGACCAAATGACTGGGAGAAGCTACAAAATATTCTGTCGTAATTTGTTCCTAAAACAACCAGAAACCTCACTGAGCATTCCACTCAGCATGTAAATCTGCAGTATATTGGCTGCAGCGGAATGATCACATTATTGACATTATGAGTGTGACACACAGAATCCCTGCCTCCTCCCACTCTTTACATATCATTAGACGTACAGCTTGTACTCCAAGATGTCTTTGGTGGCACTGTCACAGTATGGGAGGCCCACTGGCAGAATGAACCACACCTGAAATGGCATTGTAAGTTCAATGAAGAGACAAATCATACACTGTTTAATACTTTGTTGGCCTTACCGCCTCGAAGATGGCGCGCAAGAAGTTGATTTCATCAGTTAGAGCATCCACCTTGCCCTCCAGTTCCACTTTGTTCATGTAAGCAGCATCTACGTCCTAAAACAATGAAAGGAGATCAGCTTGCACCCTGTTGAATCCATTATGGACCACTGCTGTACAGCATAACTTCTGCCACATATGACATTGCTGCATAGCCAGTGCATAGGAAGTGGGTTGATCTGGAAAGGCCAGTGGTAACAAACATATTATTCTTCCTTTGTTCCTACACATTGTAGCCTGCAACACCGCTTCCCTCCCTACCCATCTCCAAGTCAAGATCACCTTTCAAGCCGTGACTGGTGTGTGGGAATATAAAATGTACTTATTAGATCACATTAATTAAATAATGTTATTCAATACAATAAATACAATGTGTGCATTAATGCAAGTGATTATATATGCAATAACAATACAGTAATTAAATATAATTCTGCCAGTATAATAAATCAATTCATCAAATTAATTACAATGAATGATGACAGTAGGTTAACGAAATGTTGTTTCTAATTTAAGTAAATTAATAAAGAAACAAATTAATTTATCTAGATTAAGTGAATATTCGTCTTGATGATATTAAATTAAAATAAAGTGTGTTAGTTTATTAAATAGGTTTGAAGTAAATTAAAGCATTACCATTAACATATTAAAATAATTATACTGAAAGACATAAAATGACATTGAGAAATAGACCACATAAATTAGATGACATCATGTGATGTAGATATGGGCGTGAAGGATGGACCTCCTGAGTTTCTAAGTGAATTCCTAGATGTTCCTCAAACACATTGCCCCTGCTATTGCCCCTCAGTCTGTGTAAGACCACTGGCCTCCAGGCCCTTGGACGGTGTCTATCTGTTGACGTTTTAGATGTTTAGAATGATAGCACACATTGCTTTGAATTTGGATACTTGTAGTTTTTCTACAAGTCTCTTCTCTCCACTGATAACCTTGAACATTTCACTGAATGATTATTCCCACAAGCACATTCAATTTGCCCCGAGCACCCTGAAGCTGCCTCCATTTTGCCTGGTACTGTTCACTATGGATTGACAGTCTATTCGAATGGCCTTTGTGACAGGGTCATTCACATAATTAATGATAACAATAACATGTTTCATCCAAGTGGAACACTCACCTTCTTCAGCACCACAAACTCATTCTCCGCTGCTGTGCGCTTGTTGATTTCATCTTCATACCTACAGGAAGGCAAGATATTTAATAATCTGCACTGCATTAAATATGGAACTTACAACAAAATGAAATGAAAGGTGGACAGTGAAAGCCCTCCCCCCCCCTCATCTTGAGGTGGAGTATGTCACAGGAAAGATGCAGCAGTCAAGTCTGGCATTCGATGGAACATGTGGGAACCATGGCAGGCCTAAGTTGATTTGTTTGTTTTCAGGTGCTGTAAACAACCTGATCACTTTGCCACTTGAAAAGCAAGGCTTCTCAACATGGCACTCAACTCTCCCATGAGAGTCTTAGCAAACGCCTGTTGAGAAAAGCAGCAACACTTCTCCTACCTGCTGGTCTGTGTTGGTATCCTGGTGATTCCCTAAACAAGGTATACCTTTGTATGCAGCACTCTAGCAAAACTGCTCCCCTCCTCTCTGTCTCTCTACTCTCCTTGAGAGCCCATCTTTCACTTTGCTCACTTTCTCTTACAACCCTAACGTCTATCAGAACCATTGTTCCTGTACTCCCAGCGTGTTGCTTCCTTTCCTACTCAGACATAGATTTAAATGGGTTATATGAAGAAAGAGGGGAGCGCATCATCCTCCATGGTGTGCCCTGGTCCTACCTGACATTTAGGAGCACCAGCTAATTAGAAATGTCATTGGTGTCCTGTGGCCTGTCACCCTCAGTCTCGGAGAGCGAGCAGCTGAAGGTCCTAAAGTCCTGGCCCACATCATGTGAAACATACTGATCCGCATAAGAGTTTTAGTCAACACCACTTTACATTCTTGGCCTTTTTAGTTACCTATGAAAATTGTGAACTGAAACTGGGAGTCCCAGAATGAAAAGTGTTCTAGGTCATAAGCAGGGGTTGGCTGATTGTGGCAAATACCCTGGTACTTCCTGGCTGCAAAGAAGTTTGTCTCAGAGTTAATGGCCTTCTCTCGGTCTGCACACATCTTGAATCCTATCTGACCGATGCCCAAGGCCACAGGGCCCTGCCCCTCTTTCAGCCATGAAAGGAAGGGGCCTTCCTCTCTCGGCCCTCTGAAGCCGAGCCTTTCCTCCCAAGAAGCGCGAGACTCCAAACTGCGCCAGGGTGTACATTACAAAACCTCCTGTTGACTCTCCCGAAGGCCGCACCCTGGAGTTAATCCACTCTGTTTAGTGTTCATTCATGTCAGTTCCTGCCGTGCCAGCTCACATATTGTTTTTTTTTTCTTTCTCACTCTTTTGTATCCCCCTCCCCCGCTGAAAACCACCCTCCCTCCTTTAAAGGGCGTGGATGTGGGACACTGGCTTTGTCTGGAGCCTTTGGCAGGCTGCGGTTGAAAGTGGTATTTTGTTACCTGGGGCCTGGGAAACGAGGCAGAGTCGTGCGTCCTGCCAGCTCTTCTAGGCCTTAGAGAGACTTTCTCCGTTTCCTTTCCTCTCCTGTCAGGTTGGGGCTGGAAGGGATGGAGCCATACCTCCGGGTTCTCGGTCCTTAATAAACGGGTACAACTCATCTTTCTGAGGTGTACCTCACATCTCTGATGCCACAAGCAACCACAGCTCGTGTTCATCAGAGTACCACTGAGTATCTCATACCGGAATGAGCAATTTACATTCATTCACACAACCCTTCACCTATTAAATTGCTGTCGTTTAATTATGTGACTAATGACCAGGTGTCCGAGCGTGAATAAACTGTCTTTGTCAAGAGTTCTTTAGAATTCAGTAGACCATTTTAAACTTTAGCACTGAAGAAATCTAAAGCGAATCTCCAAAGACATTTGCGCTGTATTTTAACCTTTACTGAAATGCCAGATAGGGAAACGTTGAAACGTTAACTTTCTTCTGTCCCTAAGTGGTTTAAGCCCGCAGCGGCTACAGATAGCGGTCTCCCGCAAGGACCCCGATTCTCCCAACCACAGACACTCCACACACGCCCACCTCCGTGTGCACAGCACTGTACCAGCTCTGGGAACGCTGCGTCCCATGTGCCACTCGGGAACTGGTTCGCCCGGTTCACCAGGAAGCTGCCGAGAAGCGGAGCTTCGGCTGGCTGGATTGTAACTGTTTGTAAAGCACCTGCAGCCCTTCCATCTGGGGCACACCCTGCCTGACTGAAGAAGAGCTTGTGCCACCTGAGGGAATGTAAAAACGGCTTTGCTGCCCTTCGGGAATCAGGGACAAGCTGAAGGCAAACGCCGGGGACTGCACTTTGGGAAATTGTTTTTTATAAAAGATCCATGACTAAAAGGCCTACCCAACTTCCCCTGGATTCTAAGCAAGTCTCCTAACTTCCCAGTAGCGATGTCCTCGTTGGGCGAACAAAGGGGCATATTTACAAGCCGCTATGGCCTTCCTGCCACACATTAGCATCATTTTTTTAAACACTAATGTGGCTTTAGGAAGGCTTTTTTGCTGCGTCATATTTACAAAGTGGCCAAATCACTGCGCCACTTTGCGCCCCCTTGTGCCGCATTATGCCTGTGCCAGGCATAATGTATGCAAGGAGGGTGTTCCGGTGCTAGAGGGCCCGAAAAAATGGTGCAGTGAAATCTACAAGATTTCCCTGTGCCAATTTTAACGTCATTTTTAACATCTGCTTTGAGCAGGCGTTAAAATGAAGCACCTATGGAAACCTATGGGCCTCCTTGCACTTTGCTGCAAAGTGTCACAATAGTGTCAAAAATTCTGATGCTTTTGTCCTAACGACCGCCATGGTCCACTGTACTGTAAATACAATGCACCCATGGTGTTGTTAGGTGGGGCAGGGGTGAGGCAAGAAAACTAGTGCATCAGCACTGATTTGCCAGTTTCTTGTAAACATGGCCCTAAGTTTAATGGGTACTTAGACAGCAGATACATTGATAGAACTAGAGTGCCTAGAAGGCTTATTCAAAGGCTTATTCAAAGTCTGCATATATGTATTAATTTTGTGCCTCGTCAGATAAGACTCCAATAGCTCTCTATATAAACACTGGGCCAACCAACGTTATGGTTTCTATATCATCACAGACACATACTGTTGTTGGACTTTGTGCATTTTGTGCACACAGGACATGTCCCAGGAAAGGCATAGATACACGTCCGATTAATGACCATGGTGATAAGATGGTGGTTTCACTGTAGTGAACAGGCAGAGGTCAGCTAGATTCCATGGCACTCGATTAATGACGAAGAGTTGTGCCAGGCTATGGTGTGCCAGACAGTTTCTTAAGGACACACCCTGTGTAAATGACATAGGTTCTAGAAACCTCATATTCCATGAATCACCATGCCGACACACTCTGCATATTGGCAGCCAACTACTTGCAAATATCGCCAATGTGGTCTCCTGCCTTGCACTGTCTTACCCAGTACTGTATTTCCCCATATTTACAGATGCTGTAGGAATGCATCAGTGAAGTGAGTCCTAGAGGCTCGTCTTGATATAAACTGAACATAACTACCACCATAAGATGCATAAACAATGCACAATTTGCAAGTGCATACACATGGTGTGTACCTCTCTCAAGCAACTTACTTGTTCTTGAAATCCTCCACCATATCTTGCATGTTACGGAGCTCCCCATCCAATCGGCCCTTGTCGTTGTTCAGCGTATCTAGTTGTCGCCGAAGATTGTTGATGTAGGTCTCAAAGATCGGGCCAACGTTGCTGGCTTTGGCTGATTTCTGGTTCTGCAGCAGCTCCCACTTGGTCTCAAGCACCTTGTTTTGCTGCTCCAGGAACCTTACCTGTTAACAGGATGGTAAAAATAAAATAATATTTTCCTGCATTAGAAACCTGACATAAGGCTTTTAAGAGGAAAAGCAAAGGTTGTGGCCACATGTGGCATTCAGACCAGTAGTTAAATAGCAAAGGAAGAGCAGAAAGATGCAAGGTGGCTAATAGGGCACAATGTTGGACTACTCAAGGAGCTCCCAGGTTGCCTCCTTACACTTAATATGGAAAGAACAATAAACAGCCCTCAAAATGTGCATATCATAAAATACTATTTGGGTCGTGAGTTTCATACTGGGAAACATATGGTTCTCTTTGAGTTTGAGACACATTAAGACAAGTGACCCCACAATCATACTTTTCTTTCATGCTTTAACAATATTTTGTGCTCCTCTATAATTTGGACAGAGACCCTTCATAGGTCAAACTTACACTAAATAAATAATTTTTAAAAATGAGTAGGGCAAAAAAAAGAGTTACACCTACTAGTAGTGACCTTAAAAGTCAATGTGTTGTCCTGGAAAACATGTTTGCTATAGCTTATGCTGTATTTATATTGGAACAATACAGGAGGTATAAACATAGTAACCAAGAGAAAAATGATCTTATGACATTCAATTGCAGAATTTTTCTTTGTAGAGTATTAAAAGCTTTAGATTAAGAAAGTTTTCATAACAAATATAAGAATCACATTATAGAAGATACGTCTACCAGTGTTTCACCCAGGGTGAGTGTCCTTGAGCTTTTTCAAGGTGATGAACAGTTTATTTTTTGAATTTATTGGGATAGGTAGTCTGGGGCTTCAGTGATGCTGCACCGAGGGATGCAGATTCTATGCAGTGTTGCATGCAGTAACAGTCACCAACTGCATCCAAATTAAGAATCCTGTGAGACGCTATTGAGAACAGATGATAAACACCTAGTTCATTGCCAGTGGAGAATCAGGACAGCAATCTCAACAATTTAGTGTCTACAATCGTTTTTCACATTGAGAAAGCCCTGGGTATTCAGAGCCCAAGTGAAACATGGGAGTGGATCTCCTACAAGATAGTTCTTACTGCTGTTTGTCAGATGAAGGGGCCTATATAGTGTCCAACGCTCATGCACTCTATTGTCTTTGCCCTTACTTAAAGCTTACAGAACAGGTGATGCTCTACTCAGGGCTATAACCTGGGCTACACTTCTTGTAAGCTATCTCTGGCCACCATTACGGATGGTCCACAACCTGTTACACGACATGATGGCCCTCTCATGGCCATCAAACAGCTTCTTACTGGCCATATACGCTTATGGGTGACAGCTTGTGCTGAACACAGCTTTATGGGCTGCTTAAGGCTGTAAGGAAACAAATCTCAAAATCCTAGTAGTTCAACCAATACTTGCACCAACAATGACAACCCAACTCAGACATATCCACACTGTTGAAACTTTCTACAGAGATGGTCCTTTCTCAGAGTGGAGCCCATGGAGAGAGGGGAGGCACAGATAAGAGAAGGAGCAGAGTGTAGGGGTGGAGTAGGAGCAGAGTGTAGGGAGCAGTGTGGTCTGAGAGCAGGAGGGTGTGGAGCAGAGTGGAAGAAAGCAGGGTGGATTGCAGAGCAGGGGTGAGGCCTGCTGGGTGTTCAATACCCCTCACCTTGTCAATGAAGGATGCAAACTTGTTGTTGAGGGTTTTGATCTGCTCCCGTTCGTCTTTCCTCAAAGTCGAGATGGCGGGGTCAATTTCCAGATTCAGCGGGATCAGGAGGCTCTGGTTGATGTTCACTTCCTGGATCCCCATCGGTACAGCTCCGCCACCGTAACCAGCACCAAAGCCGCCTCCGACTCCAGCACCAAAACCACCCCCAAAGCCGGCCCCACCGCCGAAGCCAGCAGAGCCGGCCCGGCCACTGCTGACCAGAGTGGCGGACCTCCTGGTGACCATGGGCATGCTGCTGAGGCTGGAGGCGCTGCTATAGCCGGAGCGCAGGGTCGGGCCGCTGCCCACCCGGATCTGCCTGCTGCTGCCCATACTGCTGGTGCTGAAGCGTCCTCGCTGCATGCTGCCGGAGAAGGTAGAGACGAGCTGACGATGCTGCAGGTGGGGAGGTGAAGGAAGCCCTCTGCACCGGGAGCGGACTGCTGCCCCTTTTATCTGCTCCTCGCGCAGGGCAGTGGCAGGGAGATCGGTTTACGGCATTTCTGGGCTGGGTGTGGCTGGCAGTGGTCCACCCTGCAACCTTTTGAAGGAGGGCACCAGCGGAGTGCACCGCAGGGGCACACACCATTCAGAACTCACAGGTGTGCACAAAGAGACGTAGGCAACACAGACACAGGCACTTAAACAGGAACACATACACACATACATCCATACAAAAACACAAACAAACAAAAAACTGCACATATTCGCAGACACATACCTGGCCACTGTTTCTTAGAGAGACACATAAGCTCTAAAGTAATGGTACAATAACACTATCTGCCTTGTGAAAAAAACAATGTGTAAATAAATACACACGGGAACAAATACATACGTGCGAAAAAACAAAACGGCACAGTCGCATATACATCTTGACACACACACACGTCTGCACCCACCAACACATATACACAAACACATACTCACACACGCATAAACACGTGCACACTGAACATAAATAGAAGCGTACAGGTGTACTCAGCAAACCTCTCTCTCGCGCGCACAGAAAGTAACACATGCTAACAGATATACGCAGTTACATGAATACATGCATGCAGGTATACAGCTAGAGGAACCTGCACATACATGCACGCACGCACAGACACTAACCATCCTACACACACGAAAGCACTAACACACACACACATAGAGTAATAATACCGGCACACACACAGTAAAAATGCGCAAACTTACAAATGTACACAAAGATGAAGCCATGCACCACACACAAGAACACACAGGTGCACATAGGCACAAGCATGCATACAGATGCATTCTTAAAGGTGCTCAGACACACGCATGCACACAAACCAGGCCCAAACGTGCACACACATACACATGCACTCACAGGCACATGCCGAGACACGAGTTGTCTCAGTGACACAGCACTATTAAAGGGAGTCTCCACTGCCATCTGAAAGTCTCCCCGAATGCCACATAGACTTGATGTTCGATCTGTGCACCTTGGGACGGGTTAGCTTAGCATATCCAACAACCTGCACCCGGATAAAATCATATTTCAGGAACATTGAGGAATTAGCCTTTTCTCTGACTTCCAGTGGGCCACTCTTCGTTCAGACCACTGACATGGAGACAACTCCCAAGACTGGAATGTGGGCAAGGATTCCCCGCTATCCTGGGAGCGTCCAAACTCGTGGATGAGCTAAAGAGCTGCCACCTTGGTGCCAAGTGGGCCGGGCAGACCTATGAGGAATTCTAGACATTTCAAGACTGTCTCTCTTGGGCATCAGAGCACCGTATGTAGGTTTGCCCTAGAGAGGAGGAAAGAAACAAGGGTGCATCGTGGATAGCCAACTTATGTAAGGCTGAGTAAACAAGGTGGTATTATACAGAATATACAATATGTTGAATATAGGGTGTCACACCCACTTTTGCCACAAATAACCCTAAATGCCACGGTGAATCAGTATTAGCTTAATCAAGGTGATCATTCTGGCAGTGTATTGTGGTACTCTGTATCTGGGCATATCCCTCAAACCCAAAGCAGAGAACAATGAGGCAAAGAAAGTGGAGAGTACCAACATTAAGCATTCAGAACTGTAAAAAGCAGAGTTCAATAGTCTGGATGCCACAATAATTATCTTAAATAACAACAGTTTGTAAGGCTGTGAAAATGATATATTGGGAGTCCAATGTAACTCATATAGAAACGTACAGTTTTGTTTTTGGCTTCAGTGCAACATATCCATCCCCGATTTTCACATAATGGCGGGCTAATCAGTGTCCAGCCAAAATGTTTCTCCTCCCTGAATGGTTCGGAGGTTGGGGGCTTTCTCAAGGTTTGGATGTTGGATTCCAAAACAGAGATATTCTTGGATGTAATCTTCAATATACAATTAATTGACCCCAAACGATTCCTTTACCCAAGCTGATTTTTTTTACCACAAACTATATTCATCCACAAGACATACCCAATTATTAAGAGGATCAGTTTTGTAATCCAACATCCAAGCATTGTAAAAGCCCCAGGCCTATATGTTACGTATATGTCACATTGCATACCACAGTTTTTTCCATAAAACATCAATCTGTGTTTTGCAGTTCTGAATGCTTAAAGTTGGTACGCCCCACTTTCTTTACCTGATTGAGGAGGATGTTAACAGCGTGGGTTGCCCAGGTGCATATTTTCTAGAGCTGAAACGAGGTTTGCATCCGATGTGAGGTATACTAGCCATGGAAGGCATTATCAGTGCCTTATGGCTATTAGGCAGGAGGACCTTTTCTTACTAGAATACGGCAAGCCTATATTCTGAAGGATGTTTATGCCAATGTGTGGGTAATGGCTTATAGAAATGCATGACAGATGCAAGGGAGGTGGACATTTTGAACAGTACTGGAGACGTGGATGTCAGCTGGTGGTTGCCAGAGGTATTCTGCCTTGCTCTTTGATACCCTGGCACTTCTCTTTCTATCCCTTATCTCAGGGCTCAAGGGTGTCCAAACCATATGCGGAAGGATTTTCCTCTTCATAAGCCTTCTTTCTTAAGAATGATTTATAGCTTTATCAGCAGGTGTCAGAAGACCAGGCCCTCAATGGCATAGAAAGCTAGACTGTAGCAGTTGCTACCACAAGACAATATCACAAGCTTAAGTTGTTAATCATAATAGGACAAGGCTTACCTAAATGTTCAGGGGCACATACCCCCTGGACAATCATCCTATGAGCTGCTTTTAACTAGTACACTAGTTAGGAAAAGAGTAGAAATATCCACCACGGAGCTATTGAACCCAGTTCCTACTGGTATGTAAGAGACTGAAAGGCATAATCCTTCAGAGAGGCCATGTATTGTATGGTACTGTACTGAGCATTCGTACAGCCTATTGCCAACACTTGTGCAGCGTAGCACTAGGTGGTGCTTGTCTGATAATTGCTACTGAGTACAGACCCCACTAACCATGGTGGTTGTTCTGAGCTCAATGGGCTGTAGAACTACTGAGGATCAGCAAGTCATACGCAGAAGGCAGAGTTTCTTAGGACAGTTTTGAAGCTGTATAGGAGGCCCTGTGAACTCTAGCCCAAGAGAAAGGTGATCCAATTAATGGTTATTAGGATTGAAAAACACTTTTTGGGATTTTGGAGGGCCTAATGATCTGTTAGGTTTCTAAGTTGAGGTGGAACCTTGGTTCACGGGAAATTATTTGATAAAATGTCTGTTTGAAGGACTTGTATCTCTTTTAGTCCTATGAGTAGGGATTGGTAAAGGGCTTTAGTGAGATGAGTGTGCCAAGCTTTCTATCTGAAGCCTGATGGAAAAGGGATCTTGGGGGCCTAAACAGCGAATAGGTACAAAGCTGAGCTCTTTCTTCAAGAGAGCAAAAATGAGTAGGAGGACACCGAGGAGCCAAGTATAGAAATGCTGAACTTAGTCTTTGCAGAGTGGACTGAGGGGTAAAACCAATGAGGACGACATGAAGGAGGAAGGATGGAGCTGAGGAGATTACCAATTGCGGTGATGGAAGCGGACTGTCTAAGTTGCCAGTCCCGGTGAAACCCCAGGCCCAGAAAAGAGACAGGGGGACATTTTAAGAACACACGGTATCCTTCTCTAATGACCTTTCTCCAGAAACAGGATTAGCAATCTAAAATTAAATCTTCAAAGATGAAATTCATAGCCAAGGGCACTAAACAGTCAGTACCACATGCAATGACTTACAGCTAAAGGCACGCGTTCCTATATCACGAGGATACTGGTGCTCTGCTGAGCTTGATAACAGAAAAGAGAATCCTATAGGCATATACTGAAAGTCACTAAAATGTTGATAGGGTATACAAGTGCTTCATGGCTGTCAATCAATGATGTTTACCTGCTTCTGTGGATACAAACCTCAGACCGACAGGCACCTTTATGTGGATAAGTGACAGCAAGTACAAAGCTGTTGATTATGCAAAATGTGGTCATGCGCATCACACAGAATATCACCAGGCTCCAGGGAAGGTGGACAGCCCCCACCAAGGGCCAGGGCGGGGGCTGAAAGGAATTGATACCTGGAATAGCAGGTCTGGCAAGCTGAGCTGTTCAATACATACATGGTAATTCTATCGTGGATGCTCTTTTCAGCTTCTCCGCCCGTTTCATAGGGACTTGTGAAACTACAGGAGAGTACTATAAAATATTCTGCGAACCCTCAAAAATAATTAAACCCTGAAACATAAATGACTTTGATAAAAACGTTTCTAGTGATCAAGTGTTACCTTAGAAAAGCTGTTTCAGATACACAAGACGTAACCCCTTCTTTGGGCCCAAAGAGTAAATAAAAACATTCCCAGCGGGCAGGTGAGTCCCAGGTCACGCAGTGGTTTGACCTGTGACCGGTTCCCCCCCGTTAAACTCTCCTTTGGTCGACTTGGATGCTGACTTTATGCCCGCGCCCCTGTAGTTTATCTGTTGCTGCTGGAGGCTGTACAGGCTTGTTGCTATCCGGACATTTCACACGTTTATATGCCTGATGCATTAAAAGGTCGTGATTGAGCAGTGAAAATTATTGTCTGAGCACATTCTTTCGTCAGCTTTCTTTCGTTTTGAACGTTTTTAATTCTAGCTTTGTGTTTGAAACCAAGAAATAAGAGCAATCATCAGTCATACATTAAAGCTTGCTTTAAGTCCAATCTTCCATGTTCTAAAAGACAATAAGGTTTATTTGCGGCACCACATACAGCCTCCAGGTACAGACCTCTAATGACTGGTGGAAATAGGGCCTTCTAATTCCCACTGAGATCACACCCAGCTCAAGGCATAGAGTACGCCTTCTGGTGATCACTCTCAGTAGGAAGAGGATGGAAATCAAAAGGGAGGGAAATGAAAAATGTGGAGGGTAGTTCAAAGAGAGCTGTATATCAGAATATCGTATATAGAATGTTGTGCCCTAAATCAAGATGTGAACCTCAAGATGAAAGATGATTCCTGTCTTCCTGTCTCCAGCAGAGTCCTCTAAAGATACATCCTCTCCCTAAATATCTTCAATCCTTACATGGAATCAATTGGTTCTAAACTCACCAACATCCCCATCAAGACACATCAGTATCTTCACAGCATGCAACTCTACTGCAAAGTCCAGCTGGTAACTCTATTCATTGACTCAAAACCTACCTCCACCTAATCCAGATCTGTATGCAAATTTGCATGTAAAGCTCAACTCAAAAGACAAACTCACTTGCTCATCCACAACAAACAACCACAGATTCAAGCTTCACATCCTGAGATGAACTTAGATGACTTTACATCCAAGTTGACAGACAATATAAAAACTCTGACATTTACTCTCAACATAGACAGTTATACACTTTAGCAAGTAAATCAAGACAGCTTGGTATCCGCTCTCTCTCCTGAAAAATGTGAAATCCTGCCTGATGAAAAGTGACTTTGGGGTAACAGTGGTAGTTTTGGTAGCCTTAGCCCTCTCTCACTTCGAGGGAGGCAATGATGTGCATGACAGTCTTTCCGACACCACTATGACACCCCTATAGACTGCAGCACATCTCATCAAAAGCTTGAGGAAGTTCAACGTAGTCATCCAGGCACTGATGGAACAGCATTGGTTCCTACTCCAAGTTTCTATCATTTTCAAGAACAGCTCTTCCCCCAACAAGGCCATCAAAAAACTGCACTCTTATGTACCTTAAACTGCCTACCTCTGGTGGTCGTTCTCACACCAGGAGCCAGGACATTGCATAGACATGAAGAAATGCAAGAAGGAAGAGACCACAAGAAAGAAGTAGTTCATGTACCCATCAGGGATCAGGAACAAATTTCCTATCAACATCACATTGGATCCTACCCTCTTGAACTTTTGAAAGAAAATAGAGATCCATCTCTTAAAACAGCACGGCCTCCTGATTGTCTGGTAACCTAGTTATAATCCAGTGTCTTGTAAATTATCTTGAATCCCGTCATACGGTTCATGTCTGCTGTTCAGCAATCCATTGTTCTCTAGCTAGATTTGCACTGCACAAGCGTCACTGCATACATCGAGAGATGAGAGAAACACACAAGTCCGACTTGCAACACATTGCCTTGATGAGCTAAAGTCAGGTTTGCATAATATAATGTAATACAATCAAATCTTTCTACATTACTTTGGGGTATGGTTCTGAGTGATGGTTAAGGGAGTCGGGGAAGCTGCTGAGCAACAGGTGAGGCGGGGAAGGGGGAAGACAGTGTCTTGGTTACTTTGTGGAACAAGCCTTAGCATATTGTTTTCTTTCGATAATGTGGGTTACTCTTGCTGGGATGATTGTATAGTTAGATATTAGGATCACAAACAAGGTTTTTGTTAAATATGCAGGGATTTATTTTCAAGGCTTCAATGGAAAATCTTTTATAAAGCTCGACTCGCTTTTTCTTCAGAATGGTTTACCAAACCAACTGAGGCCTGTAGATAAATGCACACAAAGAATTGACTGTACCTCTTAACTCTCCCTCTTTTAAAGGACAAAATTTGTGAATTTGTTTCCATATTTTCTCCATTGGTGAAGTTAGTAATCTGTTCTGTTATATGGGAAAAAGGCTTACAAAGGTTTACGTTACAATACGGGGGGGAGGTGCACAGGAGTCTAAAAGAGAGCAGACCCTCAACAGATGAGTTTCACTCTCAGATGGTGTATGGCTTTTTCAATCAGAAATTGGTACTAGGGGTCTGCAGATGGTAACTTCTACTGCTTCCATAGAGACGTCCCAAAAGGCTCTGGATTCACAGTAGACATAAGTAGACTCCTGATCTATACCTATTGCAATGAACAGTACAGAATCACTTGGTATGGCCCTGGGCATTTTTCGTGTACCCTGTACTCAATATATCACACACTGGTGACAGGCCAGAATGGCAAGGGCTGGCATACATCCCATGCCCACGTTTCATAGGCAAAGATTCTCCATGAAACAGAGCACAAAAGACATATGCACTCAAAAGACAGACTCTGCGAGATCAAATGTATCCAGCCCTTCTCAGCCATGTCCCAGCTGGGCAGAGGACTTCATCTCCACTAACTTACCTAACAATGACATGCTGATGAAATAGCGATAGATGACAAGATCATCAGCACCTGAATCTGATGTCTGCATAAGTGGACGCACCAAAGCCTTTATCAAAGATGCCCAGACCGCTCCAACTGTAAGGCTTGGCTCAATAAATCCACCACACATGGGGGCAGTAGGTGGGGTGTCTCAATAAGAAGTTGGGAGGGCTAGGATCTGAGTCACCAGTGGTGACTCAGTGGATGGGCGATAGTCTTTCAGATTTAATATTCTCTCTTTGTCTCTAGATCGACCATTATATAAGTCAATCAGTGGACAGCAACGTGGAGCAAACACTCATCCATAAAACATAAAAGGAGAAGGTTTTTTGTCCTGATGAAGCGTCGCTGGATCCGGCTGGACCATCTAGACGCGAAACATGTAGACGTTTGTTAGTGAGGTGCCATAATTGGTGTTTTCCTCTTTTCTTTAAGTGAGAGTAGGTGAGCATAACCAATCACGCTACTCCTTATTTTTGTTTTTAACCTTGGTTGCCATCACATTTATTACTGATTAAAACCATGAATTATTTCTGTTGACGGTAAACCAATTTTAACGTTCTATTCTCTCCAACATTTGCTCGGGTTCCTAATACTGGGTATCCCACTGATAATTATTCGATTTTTCACAGCTACTATTTGAGCAAAGTGGTTAAGAGCACCCCTTTAGGGGAGCCCGCCAGGCATTGCAGTACCAGCCTGACGAGGAGCTTTCCCAATGATGATGCTAGTCATCCATTGTGATGCATAAGGGTTCTTGCTTCTGATTAATTTGGTTTGCCTGTGTGAATCTTTTGTGTGCTTGGAACAGGGTACCAATTTTTTTATATTATATTTCTCAACATGCCACAGTGACTCTGAAAGGCAGGTATGGCTGGGCAACAAACAGTCACCGATGATCTCAGCAAGATACTGTTTGAGCCTTTCTAAGGCATCGGATAGTCTGGCAATTTCCATCTGGCAATTTCCACTTAATTCAGGCCACTTCTATCACATTTGTTCCTCATAAGATGAAGGTGCTTGGGCTGAAACTTAGACGCTCTGGACAAAAGGCAAATCTCTCAGTCTTGTACATTTGAAAACATAGAGTCTAATCTAGAGGTTGGTGGAGGGGACTTCTCCGTCACAAACATAACGGATATCACGTCTGCCGTTTTACAATTACATTATAGCCTATGGAACTTGTCATACGGTGGACGGGATATCCATCACAGGCATGACTGCTTTGTGTACTTGGTAGACACAGCCTTAAGCATTGTGAGGGCAGATATTTGTGGGACAGGATGAGGCCTACAATGACCTTTTCAGACAAAACTCGCTCACCAGGTGCAGTATGAGGAGAGAGCGCAAATTCACTGATGATAGTAACAGTCATCTACACTTTTCATTAAAAAAAAAACACAGGCAGCAGAAGAGCAGGATTCCTTCCCAAGCATAATAGCACAATCTTACATACACACAGCTGCGCAAACACCCTTCACACACACAAGATGTTATGTTATGCTATAAAGACCTTTAAAGCACATAGCTGCCCTGGAAACGGGGCTTCCCATCGCTAACCTACTCCCAAGGTAATACAGCATAGAGCTGACACAGAAAAGACCTGTGCTGCAAACAGCGATGTCTTCAGCTGTTTACTAAAACAAAGATGGTTCTGAATATTCCATAAATGTAAAAGCAGGTTATTCCATTAAATGCAAAGCACAGGAAGCAGCTTGGCTCTACCGAATACATAGGCAGCATTTGTTCAAGTATCTAACAACACAAACATGGTACAGCAGCGGTGTTAGCTTTTTTCACTAAAAGAGCATGTGTATCAGTGCCTCACAGGCAGAGCACAGAAAGGTTCTTTTACACAGACAACATTTACAACGCGGGAAGCAGCAGTAGAAATATAGGTGGTCCACTGGGCAGAGAAACACACAGAAAAGGTAAAGCATTGGCCCTAGTTATGAAGATTTTAATCTCTCTCACTTGCACACTGAAGAGGTGCAGCACGGGCACCATTAGCGAGGGTTTCACTCACACACCAGTGAAAGCTTTGCAGTGGTTTCTTTACACAGACACAAAACGTGCACAGCACTTGCATCATCAGGAGTGCAAGCTACACTCATAGACTGAAGGTGCACAGAATCGACAGCTGTAGAGCAAGCTTCACTCAACAGAATATAGTGCCAGATGTACAAAGGTCTTTACCGGTCGCAAACGGCCCATCGATCCGTTAGCGACCTGTAAAAATGCTTTTTGGGATGTACCATCCCCATTTTGCTAGTCGGTAACCTATTATCGACTTGCAAAATGTGTTTGTGACTCGCTATTAGGAAGGGGCATGCCAAGGGCATCCCTTCCTAATTGCAACTCGCAAGGGAATGTAAGAATGTTTTGTAACCGGGAATCCGGTCGCAAAACATTCGCAGTTACCACCAACTTCAAGTTTGTGGTAACCTATTCTCAAACAGAAAGGGGTCCTACTCTGAAAAAATGAAGATAAAACTTTTCATTTTTATTTTTGAAATGCATCCCGTTTTCCTTTAAGGAAAACGGGCTGCATTTAAAAAAAAAAAAATGCATTATTTAAAAAGCAGTCACAGACATGGTGATCTGCTGACCCGAGCAGGCCACATTCCTCCAAATGGGTCACAAATTGCAGCCTGCCTGATCAATATTAATGGAGCAGGTCCCTTGCAACCTATTTGGGAATCACAAACTGGGTGGTTAACACAGTTGTACATTTTGCTTTGCGATTCACACTGTGCGATTTGCAAACGAATCTCAAATTGTGAGTCGCTAAATAAAATGTCGTACATCTGGGCCATAGAGAGCAAGGGCAGCTGTGTAAGCTTCCTGTGCACATAGAAGAGATATAACACGGGTGCTGCTCCCTGCGAGCTCTCTACAAAGTAGTCAACTATCATGTATCGCCCAGCTATTGAGGCTGAGTGGGTAGTTCAAAGCACATGCTCATGCAATAATTGGCCTCGCCGCTGCGACTGCCAACCAAGCTGCAAAAGTGATGCCAAGTTTTCTTTTTTTTTTTTTTTTTTTTTACGGTTGAGGCATTGAATGAGTACAAAGCAGGAACCTTGCCAGTTCGTTCAGCAAGAGACCATTGAATGTGGCTACGAATCGTGTTTGGGGGTGGGCAGGGCCGTGCCCTTCATTGTGTGTGAGGCAGGGTGTGACCCAGGAGGAATGCCTTCCCACAAGAAGCTACTGGGCCCGCTCTGGTGTTTGCCCAGAGATCGCTGACAGATTCCCCCTGTTCTTGTTTGGATAAGGTTAAACTAATACCGAAACCAGAGTGGCAGCTTTCGTGGCGGGATGCTTGGGTAACCGTAGAACAGGGGACAGGCCACCTCGGTTTCTAGAGCAGGCTCGGGCCTCACGGGTTAACGTCCTCCGGCACTAAGGGCACGAGCTGCGGCTCTGAGGGGACGACCCTGTGGTGTGCTGATTGGGGGTCTGGTGCCTCGACCTTCGCGAGTAATCCCCGTGTCTCCGATTCAGGTCCAGGGGGCTGAGAGGAGCCTTCCCCAGGTCTGGTAAACAACGCCTCAGACATTCTCAAACCAGGACCCTGTTCCACAGACAAGACAATGTACCCGCAGTAATTTGCCAGATGACACAATCAGGGATGTTCTATTTACTGGGAGGGGCTAACTGTCCTTCCAATTGTTTGACAAGTACTTTACCGTGGGAGAACCAGTTTCAGTCGCCCTCAATTGAGGTGACGAGATTGCCAGGAACAATACAAGGGCAGGGCAGTCCTTGGCACTGATGTGTTTCTTCTGAGCACGTTTTAAAGGGAATGGCCCAGATTTATACTCTGTTTCACTGAATTAGCGTAATTTTTTTTAACGCTAATTCAGCGCAAACCTAACTCCAAATTTATACTTAAAAAGTTTTAGAGTTAAAGTAATTTTTTGCTAGTGGGAAACTCCCTTGCATCAATGAGATGCAAGGTAGGCGTTCTCGGGCAACAAATGACTCTAAGGCCCAGGCGTCTTCTTCTTCCTCACATGCAAAAATGGTGCACAAGAGGGAGCTGGGCCTAAATAATGGCGCTAAGCTTCCTTTGCGTCATTATTTAACGCCTGGGTCAGGGGAAGCGTTAGGGGACCTGTGGGCCTATTTCCATGGTGGAACACCATGGAATAAGTCCACAGGTGCCCTCCCCATGCCCCAGGGACACCCCCACCTACACCAGAGAGACAGCGGAGGATGGGGGACCCTATCCCAGGTAAGTACAGGTAAGTAGAGGTGAGTTTTTCATTATTTTTCTAAAAGTGCCCTGGGGGGGGGCTACATAGCACTGGGTGCAAAGGCCATGCCCAGGGAACCCTTGTCCCCTGTGCTGGCCATTGGGGTGGTGGGCATGACTCCTTTCTTTTATAAGACAGGAGTCATGTGGTATGGATGGTTTTGCATCAAGAAATGACGCTAGGCTGGTTAGCGTAATCTTTTTTCACTCTAACTAGCCTAACATTAATTTTGGTGCAAAACCCCCTTCTCCCATATAGCCACCCCCCCGGTTAACATAATTTTCCATGACATTAGCCCACCCTTTGTTCCAGATTGCGCCATTCCATAAATAAGACTCCCGGGGGGCTTCTTGGAATGGCAGTAGCCGACGGCAAACTTTTTCACGCAAAAATGTGTTAGCACATTTTTGTGTGAAAAAGTATAAATATGGGCCTCTGTTTACTAAGGTTTGTGCTAAAAATAGACACAAAATCTTTTTTAACCAATTTAGGGACATATTTTGAAGGTTTTGTGTCGGCTTTCTGCCACACAAGGGGGTGCAAGGTCAGCACAAAACCTAAGTCAGATTTATCAAACCACACAAGGCCACCTTGCGTGGCCCTGCATGGCTTGATAAATCCAGATTAACACAGTGCAGGGCAAATCATTGCTTTGCACTACACTGTCCCAGAGAGGCATTCCAATGGTGAAGTGTGGGTGTTCCCATGCATCCAACCATGGATTTTGGCACATTCCCAGATTTACCAACACTGGAAAACCTGGAAATGAGTGAAAATGCTACACCTCCCCTGGGGAGTCATAACAAGGAGAAATATCTTTATTTCTCCTCTTTTTGTCCTCTCTCTATGTGTGCTTCATTCAGCAGTACACACAGAAATGGAAATGCCTCACAGGGCTGCTTTTGTGCAGCAAGGTGTCCCTTCCTGCACAAAAACAATTCTGTCTGCAAAGCAGGCACCCTTGCACCATGGCGTAAGGGTGCCTCCATTGGCACAAGGCTGCCATAAGGGCCCCAGCACAAGGAAAGGACAGGAATGTCCCATATTTTGTAAAATACGGGGCATTCCTGCCCTTTCCTTTTCATATAGCGCAGCAAGGTGGCTTGCTTCGCTGTGCTGCGTAAAATAGGGTGACAGGAATTGTAAAGCCAAAAACCAGGACATTTAACAAAAATAGAAGGACTACAATTTTACTTCAACCGAGCGCCTGGCCCAGTTCCAGGATTCTAAATCCAGGAGAGAAGAAGAATGCAAGAATTGCCAAAACGTGAACTAGTTTGGTGATAAGCTTAGCCATGGCAACTCAATCTGCCTGCCATTTGGGTGGTCCTATCACCAAGCAGTGCCGAACCTTCCTATTCTTTGTGGTCGCTGTATTGAGTGTATGCTTCAGCACTAATTCAGTCATGCGCTAGCCCTCAATGTGTCGGGTCAGCATTGACTTTTTAGGCGTGGCTGGGGTGCCACAGTCTGTTTAGACATTTAGCTGTTGCGAAATCATATTGGCAAAGGACTGAGCAAATTTGTTGTAAATTGCGATTCCATCGCCTGCTTGTCATCCCAAAAGTGATGAGTGGTTAGTTCTAATTTTTACCATTAGTTCTTGCAATCTACTTTTGTGAAAAGCTCAGTCATTGCAATTTTTTTTTATATTGTTTTTCTGAGCCACACAGAATCATACCGTTCTTTCTCACCTACCGCTCAAGATACTGCCCAACTGACCAAGTTTTACCAGGGTAAGGAAACCTGATGGTGATGTAGTTCACCCTCTTATCCATAGCACCAATAAATTGTACATGTTGTTTTCTCCTTGTTTTATGCTTTATTATGCCACCAAAAGGTCTAAACATTCTGAGAATTCATGCCACACAGTTCCTCAGTAAAAGAAAACATCTTACTCACCACCTAATTCTTCCACGCCATCTTCTTTATCATTCTTCGCCTACAATCTGAAGGTATTGTTGAGTAATGCAAGATCAGTGGCAAACATATCCTTCAAATTGCTGATCTTTGTGAATCTGAAAACCTTCACCTCTGTTACTTAACTGGCACCTGGGTACAGAGAAATTCAGATCAAACTTTGCATGAACTAACTTTGCAGCTAACTATTGGATCTTGAAAACTGATCAAGCTAATAAACCCCGAGGAATGGTAGCCTTTATTTATTGCATGCAAATGCAAAATTGGGTACTTAGCAATCAATTTGCTTTCATTTAATCACCTGCCGCTCAATTTTCTGCCTTTGTTTCCACTTCCAAAAAAGAAGATATAGGATGTGTAACCATTGATAATAATCATTCCATTGTTCGGGACAATTTCAACAGAGCATTGTATTTTAAAATAGGTCAAGACCGTTACAGAGTCCCTTTCACTCTCAAAACATATCAAAGAATGAAAACCAGTGGAAGGAAGGTGCTAAAAACAAACAAATGTTGGAGATGCTATTCTATTCATTGAGCAAGTGAACACATATCTTTGCATCCAACTCCACTGCCATCAATTCAGATGACCTAAACTGTGCTTTAGCTGCTTTTAATACGAATCCCACAAATTACTTTGACATGACATTACTCATTAGGCCCTAAGGATACATCAGAAATCTTTCTCACAAGAACAACCCTTGGTTTACACTTGAACTAAAATAGCCTGTTAACTCAAACACAGGAAAGCAGAAGGGAAATGGTGGTAAAATTACACCAATGAGGTTAAACAACTTTATACCACGGCAATAATCTCATGCAAACAACAAATTATTTTGGCCATATAAAACTACTATTCCTCCCACATTATGGCAACAATTAACACATCAAAAGAGCGCTCCAGTGTTACTGTAAAATGGTGTCCTCTCTAAAACATGATTACCAATTTGAGCCTTTACCAAGCTGCCATAATTCCTATTCACCAAGATCGAGACAAATATTACTTTGCAACACCTTCGAACAGGCTTCTGATCTGGTCATAGCACAGAGTTGGTACTTAATTCATCCCTGGATAATCTCCAGAGGCTTGTGTACTATGGTGTAGAACGTACTGTGGTCCTTCTGAACATTTTGGTAGCCTAAGATACCACTGACCAATCACTGTTGCTTTCCAGATGTTATTAGCCTTAATAGGCGTGACTAAAAATGACTCACTCCACGCATTTTGTGGCATAATGTGTTCAGACAATTTTCTGCTTTCAAGCCAGTGCCAAGTTGGGGTAATAATGCCATTGACAAATGGGGGCCAACTCGATAGCCTGCCTGTGGGGATACCCCCTGCCCAGCCTGGCTCCTCCAGCTGGAGTTGTCTGCAATCTGGGTATTCACTTAGATTTTGACCTTTTCCAAGGAAGTATAACGATGTAAGGTAGCCAACTCCAGTGCAAAGCCCTCCTCTAAATTTCACTACAGTACTGCACCCCGGTAGTTACAGCCCTAGTCCAGGCACGACTGCAGTATGGAATTGCTATCTACCTAGGATGACCAGAAAAAACTCTTTAGAAGGGTTGAGCCTGTACAAAATGTCGATGAACAGATATTGATTAGTGCGAGCCCAAACGATCATATTAGCTGTATCTTAAGGATGCTTTATTGAGCCAAGGGAATAACGTTGATTAAGGCCCCTGATACAATTCTTCTCTTGTATCCCTGTCTTTAACATTAGTATGTTTTTTAGTTAGATTGACATCAAGATGCATTTTTTTGTTCACTTTTCATTTATTGTTCATATACATGCTGTCACAAGTTAAGAATAAAAATGATACCAAGATTTATGTTCAGGGCCACTGGAATTATGCGGCAGGGGGAAGGCCAAATTATGCAGCAGTGCTGAATAAATTATGCGTCAAGAAAGGGCAAATTCTGCAGCGCAATGCGGCACATTTTGAGATAGTGTTACTTCATTATATGGACACTTTAAAACTTGTTCACACTATCTGGGCATTGGTTGCACATTATTAGTACCAGTTTAACACCCAATTATAGCAATAAACAACAGAAAGGTGATCTGTCAATCTTTGCAATGGGCCTTCCATTGTGCTGGAACACATGTTGGTGCATTTAAAAAAAATCTGGAACTGTTTGAGCTAGAAGCACTTTTTTTAATCGGCGGATTACGCAGCAGAAGGTGGATGAAGTGGTAAATACAGCAAATATATAATTGTGTGAAAAACGCCATAGCCACACAATTGCATAATTTGTTAATGTTTTTATTTTTAATAGCGTTTTTATTTTCTTTACTTTCAGCCATGTTGCACAGTGGCTGCGCTGCTGTGCATCATGGCTAAAAGCATCCTCAAAGCCAAAATGGGGGTTATTCTAACTTTGGAGGAGGTGTTAATCCGTCCCAAAAGTGACGGAAAAGTGACGGATTTACCACCAGCCGTATTACGAGTCCATTATATCCTATGGAACTTGTAATACGGCTGGTGGTATATCCGTCACTTTACCGTCACTTTTGGGACGGATTAACACTCCTCCAAAGTTAGAATAACCCCCTAAGTCTTTTATAGGCGAGACCTATTGGATTTTCCAATGCTTATTTATAAAGGAGTGTCTTGGAATACCTTGTAACTTTCTATACATATGTAATAACACTGTCATCCTCACATGCGCACTGTGTCACAACTGTCCCTAGGCTCTTACTTCACCCATACACAAAAGAAACTTTGCTATATTGCAAGTTGAGAGTGCAGCTGCGGTCCCATTTAAAGTATTTACAAAAAACAAGAAAATGTTAGCCTTTTCAATTGAGAAATGTTTGGGTGGGTCAGAAGTTACTTTTGGGAGCGCTTACCCCACCCTCGAGAATCAGGCCCGCAGAGCGCGTGGAATGACAGCGCTCACCATCCTAGAAATACAGATGAGGCAGTAAGAACATAAATAACATGCAATTTTTTTAAGCCAGTATTATGCCTGTTAATGAATTAGCTTTTTCATAACAGCTGCTAACTCCCCCTACTAAACATAAAATTACACCTCTCACCTTTTTCATTTGTCCCCATTCAAAAAACAGGGACATGAGCTAACTTTCCCAAAATCTGCAGCAACAGCTGGGTAAAAACCGGGACTATCCCGGCAATTCCGGGACGCCTGGTCACCCTAGCGTAAAAGCTACATATATATGACCCTTACTTTCCAGCGTAAAACTTGTTTTGTGCTGGAAAATCACTTAAAAGTATCGCAAAGCAGCGCATAATGCTTAGGACCAAGGGGGCGTTCCATGGGTGGTGCATGGGTGTTCCCATGCAACCACGCAAGGTTTTTGATGCAAAACCACATTTACTAAAATAAAGTAGGCAGGGTTTGGGGTGAAAAAATAGTGTCCATTTCAAATAGACGCTATCATGGAGAAATGCTTTTAATTTTACTTTCTTTTCCATCGTTGCTTGTGTGCTGTGCTGTATAGCACACATACAAAGCGGTAAACCTTTTAAAGTTAGTCTAGGCATAGTATCTTGTGCTGAAAGGGCATCCTTTCAGTACAAAACGTATGCTACACTCATGCAGACACCCTTGCACTATGGTGCAAAGGTGTATGCACGGTGCACAGCTGCAAATGTTTGTGCCGCGCTAGGGAGAGTGGAGGAGAGTGCCATATCTCTGTAAACATGGCACTCTCCTGCTCTCCTCACACAGCACAGTGCAGCATTGTCAGCTTCTGTGCTGCATGAACATATAGAAAATCTGGACCTAAATCTTTTTGAACAATGACTTCCATTCCAGTAATGTACATTTGATTTAACAGGACTAGGCCCACCCCCAACCCCCTTCCCCAAACTCTGGTTCTAATGATGCAATTCAATAGTTACCTCCACAGATAAGCCCAATGTGTGTGCATCTATAGACAGCTGGACCCAATCAGCGTCACCTCCAGACAAACAGGCCCACAATAGCTCCAGAGAGAGATAAACTTCAATGTCTGTCAACTCTGCAGATACAGTGCTGGAACAGAACCCCACTTCAGCCCAGACAGACTCACTGCAGGCTTAACTCCAGAAGAATCGATCAAGGTTGACCCCTTTCATCTCCACACAAACAGTAACTTCATGCCACTTCAGCACTAGAGACATACTAAAATCTTCAGATAGAGTCACTTCTCTTCATCTCCATGGGTTAACCCTTTCTATCTCCAGACTCTAAATATTAACTCTCCAGGGAGATAGACTAAAAAAGGTCATGTCAGTTGCACAGATTGACTAACAACAACTCACGTAGGCCCTCATTATGAACACGGCGGTGTATACCGCCGTGTTCAGGCCGGCGGTCATTTAACTGACCGCCAGCCCCCCGGGACCCTGCCGGCCGCATTATGAACATTTTGCTGGGCCGGCGGGCGGAAACATTGTTTCTACCCACCAGCCCAGCAGAATGCCTGGCCGGGACATTGCCGGCGGCTCCACATGGAGCCTCCGTCAATGCCTCTGTGCGGTGGGTGCGGCTGCACCCGTCATGCAGATCAGTGACCTGCGCAATGGGGCACTGCTCAGGGGCCCCTGCACTGCCCATGGCAAGTGCATGGGCAGTGCAGGGGCCCCCAGGAGGCCCCAGAGCACCCCTTCTGCCAGCCTTTTTTCTGGCAGGGGAACCCGCCAGGGAAAGGCTGGGGGCAGTAGGGATAATTATCCGAAGGGCAGCAGCGCTGCCCTGTCGGATAATGATTCCTTCCACCGTCAGGCTGCCTGTCGGAGGCAGCCTGGTGGTGGAGGCGGCCCTCCATGTGTTCCTTAAATGAAGGTTCAGCCTGCCATGCCGGTGGTGGGCTTTTCACCAGCAGCCGTCATGGCGGGCTGAACCGCCGGGGTTCATAATGACCCCATTAATCTCTAGACAGACTGTTTCAGCCTCCTCTCAAGAGAGATTGCTGCCAACCCATGCATTCCCAGACAGAAATGAACTTACACCAAGCCATACTCTTGTCACATATAGACTCAAATCAAACAAAGTCATCTTCTGAGGCCTGAACTAATACCCACTCAAATACTCTCGGTGAGGTCGGCAGAAAATGCCTTTGTGAAACTGACCCATTATCTCTAGACAGATGAATTTACACTAACCGTCAACCTTCGCAAATGTGTACACAAAGCCTCCAGAGAAACAGACAAACACCAAGCTGAATGTAATCTCTAGAAAAACAGACTTGCATCAATCTATGTCATCTTCAGATATAGGCTCATGCCAATCAAAGTGTCTCTTTAGATATTGATTCAAGCAAACATATGTCATTCCAAAATCAAACAATTCACAGCAACCCATGTCACTTCTTGCAAGACAGACCCATGACAGCACTCTTAAGGCCCGATTTAGAGTTTGGCGGACAGGGTCTGCCATCATATACATGGTGGTGTACCCTGTCCACCTAACCCGCGGTCTGCCTGCTCTGTTTAGAGTTGGGAGGATGTCATTTTCCGATTGCGGTGCCTCCACTGGCTCAGCTCCTGGAAAGCTTACTCCAATGGCCCACAGAGTAAGACTTGTTATGGTAAAGACATCAGGTCGTCGGCCCTATTACAGTGGAAGTCTGATTGGGTAGTTTTGGCTTCTCACCACCTGGGAAAATCTGGGGATACCGGACATAAAAAAAGTAAAAATTATTCCCACACCTTGAAAGAAAACTCCGAGGGTGTGGGGGTCAAAGTTTCTCAATAACAAACTTCTGCTTTGGGAGTTTATTACTGAAAAATAAAAAGGTTTGGTGTGCAGTCACCTAAAAGACAGCGGCTACACACCAAACTTGCAGTGCCCTCAGAGGTACCATAGTGATGGCAGTTTCTCTGAAGGCAGAGTTCACCACTGGGCTGGAGGTGATCTCTTCATATGGTGGGCAGTAGTGCATCAGAGTGGCAGATGTAATGTCCTTCGCCGCTCTGATGGACAGCGGGCCACCTGCCAAGCTTGAAATCAGGCCCTATATCACTAGTGATAAAACTCATGCCAATTCATGGTGTTTTGAGAGAAACACACAAATACCAAACTATCTTATCCCCAGTGACATAGATTAAAGCACATCTATGTTATTGCAAGCAAAAGATCGACTCATGCCAACTGAAATCATCTCGAAAGCCATACTCATGCTAATCAACATTATCTCATGTAAGAAAGGACCACACCAGTTCTGGTACACCTTCTAAACAAAATATTCACCCAAACACAGGTACTCCACAGAGGTAGACTCACAAAACCATGTCACTGCTAGAGATAAACTCACAGCAAACTAGGGCATATTTTGTGAGAGACTTATGTCAGCCTAGAACATTTCTAAAGCATAACAAAAGCCAGCCCCTTACAATAACACATGTATATTCCCAATACATAGACTAAAATAAGCTCATGTCATTTCCACAGTTAGATTCAAATAGACCCATGTCATCTTCAGAGACATTGACTTACTTCCACCTGTCTTGAGAGCGACACACTCATATCTATCCATGTTATCTAATCTCTTACTTTTTTCATCATATGTCATCTTGACATAGAATGACTCACTTCACTGCTTCCTCCATCCAGACAGGCTCACTCTAGCTTAATCTCAAAATGATGAAATCACCTTAGACTCCTCATCAAAAGAGAGTCTCTTCCACCCCATACTGAGACCGATATATTCACATCAGTCCTGGTCATCATGTGACATAGGGCCTCTTGTGGAGTTTGGTGAAAGGGCTGCCCCGTCACAAAGTGATGGATGTCCTGTCCACCTTATTACAAGTACCATAAGATATAATGTACGTGCAAGAAGGGGTACAGGATATCCATCTAGATTTACGTGTTGTCAAACTCAAAATAACGCCTATATGTCATTCAGCTCTTAGCAGCTTGGAATAGAAAGACTTGGCCTGTAACGGATCCATATGGGCAAAGGGAGCTTTGATACATCCTCCGGATAGACAATATTTAGTACATGAAATTTAAGTGAAGTAATCAATTATCTCCAGTAAGAATGTACTAAAAACACCAGACCCTAGTAGGACAAATACTTGTCTTGCATGGACAGACTGTGTAGAACTCAGAAACCTGATAAATTGTCTCCTGCATGGATGGCTGTGACACAGCAAAAGGCTTAGGAGTACTCTCTGCACCAGATAAACACTAATTTATTTATTTACAGACTTTGTATTGCACTATATATCTGTCTTTTGACTACTTCACAGCACATTTGGTTCATTGAGTCAAATGGGTGCATCACTGACTATACCAAAGCAGCTAAAGTGAGCTGAAGGGGCAGGGAGTGGAAGTAGATAGATTAAAGAGGCCCAAGATGGCTTCAGGATTACACTGCCTCAGTATTCTGTGCTAGCACATTTAATTGCAGCACCCACGTGTTTCAGAGGAAAGCTTCCAGCACTGCCATGTTTTTATTTACAAATTAAGCACTGCTCTGACCTGAGATTCGAGCTGCCTGGAAAGTCAATTGTCGCAAGATAAATTTCCCAATGTAGATTAAAATTGCTCGAGGATAACAAGCCACCCCATCCTTCCTGAGTTGCCAGAATGGGAAGCAATGTGCCCTCTGAATCACGGAGTCCATATACAAGTCACTTAATGCTGGGCAGGCTTCTCTAAAGAGATGAATAATATATCCTCCTGAGTCATCTCCCTTGCTTCCCTTGGGTATTCCCAGGACCTGGAGTTTGTCCTTCGGGATCTATTTTCTAAATCTTCAAGTTTGAAAGAGAAGCAACATGGCTCGCTCTATCTAGATCTCTCAGATGAGTGTGAAAAATGTCCATATTTCTAGATAGGATTTTTATGAACATCACAATAGGTGGAGCAAGATGGCGGTGCTGGGCTAAGCTCGGGAAGCACTCTCGGACAGTACCTTTGAATTCCCTGTGGACTCCAAGTGTATGAGCTTGTTTGCATCCAACAAGGGGTGGTGAAGAACTTACAAAGGCCTCCATGGTACTAAGGTGCGGAGATTGTCAGGGCCTCACACAACCAAGGGGCAGCGGTGCAGATGCTTTTCTTCCTGGTGGCTTTGTGGGAGGTGATTCTTTCCACACAGGGGAGAGAGGTTCACGGCCGGCAGTATCAGCATCAGTCAGCTCGCCTATGCCGAGCGTTCAGGCACTCTGTTCTGGGAGGCAGAACAAATTAAGCATGCTCTTTCATCTCCAGGGCCATGAACAGGGATTTTTGGTCAACCCTGCTTGCTTGCAACTCTTGCTTGCTTAAGAACTTTACTGAAATGGAAGCCATGTCTGAAGAAGGAGAATTGCTTTGCCTGTACACCGGCTGCTCAGAATGGGGTTGTCTCTTTACAACCATTGTCTCCCGTGGAATGGTTAACTCCCTCCAGGGTGGCTGTGCAGGGACGTGTTAGCTGGAATGCCACTGTATGTTCTTTGCAAACATGCATTGTGGCGGGCAAGAGATTGACTGCTGAGAAAACAACCACCAGAAATGCAGAGAAGGTGAAGAGGAGTGGTACCTCCAGTTAATCAGTTGGGCTAATCTTGTCTACTTCCCATTTGAAGAGCACTAAGGCAGAGGAAGGGTGTACGGTGCAGTGTCAAAAGATAGACCCCTACAAAGTACTGGAGCATTCTAGTCATCCCAGGCACCTGCCGTGGGCAATCTATCAGCCCTCTCTCAGAAAACTCTTGATCAGTATATATGCCCCAAGAACTAGACACTAGCAGTAGATTTGGGTAGGGCCGACCAACCAAACTAACAGCTTGGGTGCTGGTGGAACTGGGGCTAATAAATCTGTCATCACTCCTTCTCCTGTAGCTACACTAGGAGCTACAATCGCTCTTGCGCCTTTGCCAAAGGAGGCCTTATCTAGTAAAACAAATCAAAATGTCTCCACAGTTTCCTATGAAGATAGCAGAGATTTTTCTGATGGGGTAGTAGAGCAGGAATGAGAGTAAGAGAGGATGTAGGGGTGGTGGGCCCTACTCAGTAATTGGGCAGATAACTTGTTGCACCTTGGAGGGCTTGGAGAGGTGGAAGGGGTGAACCGTGCAGCAGGGTGAAAATATCTATATTGATGATGGTCAGCAGGATTTGGCAACTGGTGTAATCCACCTCTCTGGCCTTAACTCACAGGAAACTTTTGAGGTCTTTGACTCACTTTCTGAAGCCGGTAGCTTGTCGGATGCTGATGATTTAGAGCCTGGCCCATGTGGTGTTGCTGGAATGGAATATGGAAGGTTGTGAGGTAATATGGAATGTTGGGTGGATTGAGAACGATGGTTGGAGAGGGCGGCTGGGAACTGTTTGGCTCTCATATCTTGTAATCACAGAGTTGGAATAAAGTGTGTTTAAATCACATATGAAGCAGTGATTTACTACAGAATGACGATGAGCGCAACTCTGTGAGGACCCTTGTGTGCAAAGGAAATAAAGTTTACTAAAACCTTGTGTAATGCAAAAAGGAGATGTACGGAGTTTACTAGACATTGGTGTTGTGTGGACAGGAGACGTTATAAGGAGGAACATAGCATGAACTGGGTCAAGTGCAACATTGAAGAAGATGTATAGAACCGAAGGGAAGTTCTTTCACTATTTCTACAATGACCTCCCAAACAACCCTACTAAATTCTCCCTCATTTATCTCACTCTGCTACTATGATATCCCCAACCCTTCCTAGACTCTTCCCTCCTCCATCCCCCTTTACTCATCCCAAGCCTTTGGGATGAGTAAATGAGGGATATACTCCCAATTAACACTTCTGGATTTCTTTCCTCCTCCACCCCTCCATTACTCCCGTCAATCTAACAAACAAACTCTCATATCCGACGCTCAAATGAACTCATAATAATACTAAAACTGTACTCATATTTCCCGATACTAATCCATCACTAATTCTTGATGGGTTCCGGAGTAGCGTGCTACTCGCCGAAAAGCACTTCGACGCCTCATCAGGGGTAGTAAGCTCTATATAAATACTATTACAATACAATACAATTAATTTTTAAAGGAAGAATTAACTGATAACGCGTGTGCAGCTTACCTAAGTGTAGCGCATGTACTGGTGACGGTTAGTGCTTTGTGTCTGCAGTGTGTGCAGCAGAGATGAAACATTGCGAGTAGACCATGACAATTGAAGTGTAGGTGTCTTAGCATATGTTACGTACGTGCAGACGTCACAGCGTGAGTTTTTAATCACACACTCACTCCTTGAACAGAACATTAATAACACAGTAAGTATCTTTAATAAAATTAAGACTTTCCGTCAAAGGACTAGGAAAATCTACATTTTATGACAAGACCGGAGGCTCCTATTATGCAAGTTCAAAGCATATTAATTACATTGAATGAAACATTATCAACAGGTGTACAATACAAAACTTTAAATACATTATAATTTGACCAATCTGCAAATTTAAGAATATCCTCTAAACAAGAACCTGCCCAAAAGGCTTTGGAACCCATAGCTCCCCTGGAAGAATGAGCCCCAAACATGGAAGTGTCAATGCCCACCAAAGACATAATCCATTTGACCCAACGAGCTTAAGTAGCAGCTGAAACAGGATTAAAGGATTTTCTAAACGAAATTAGAAGTTGTGAATCAGGGGGTGTTCTTAAATCTGTAGTCTTCTGTTCATATACTCTTAAACATTGGGCAACACAAAGGTTGGGATGATCTGGAAAATAAGGGTGAAAATCTGAAGATAAATTTGTTTTGGTTCGACGAACCATCGTAAACAAAACTCCAGTATGAGTAAATTGACAATTAGAAATGTCTAAAGCTTTGACATCAGAAAGTTTTTTGATAGAAAGAAGACATAATAGCATTGTTAACTTAGCAGATAACATTTTTGAAGTAAGCATGATATTATCAGGCCATGACAGAAGACATTTTAGAACAATGTTAACATCCCATAATTGTCTACATTTGGGCATAGGAGGATTAGAAAATGTTACTCCCTTTAAAAGACGGCAAATAAGAGGGTGTTCTCCAACTGGTTTTCGATTCACGTAGGTATGATTGGAGGAAATAGCTGATCTATCTAAGTTGATGGTACGAAAAACTTTACCTTTGCTAGCTTCGGCAGCTAATAAATTAGCAATAAAAATCACATCTGCTGAAAAGGAATCAATGTGTTTGCCCCAACATCAGCTGTGCCATAAAGACCAGGCTGATTTGTAAGCTTTATTGGTGCCTGGAGCCCAGGATTGTGATATGTGTTGGGAAGCTTCAGACGAAATCAAAGGGAGAGATAGGGGATTCCCGACATTTTCCATGCTGAAAGGGTAAGAAGATTGTCCAAAATGAGAGGATGAGGACGATGCAGTGGGTCTAACAAAAGATTCGGGAACGAAGGAAGAAGGAAAGGAAAGTCTGTTGAGAGTTCCAAGAGAGTTGGGAACCAAATTTGGGATTGCCAAAATGGAGCTATGAGCACTAAGAAGGCTTGTTGTCGTCTGAGCTGAGCGAGCACCCTGCTGATCATGAGAAAAGGAGGAAAGGCATAATTCAGGGAGATTGACCAATCCTGTAAGAAGACATCAGATGTTAAGGCTAACGGATCCGGATGCCAACTGAAGAACTGAGGAAGCTGAGTGTTGAGACAGGAAGCAAACAGATAAGTAAAGGACCCCATTTGTTCTGAATTGTTTGAAAAATTGAAGCATGGAGTTTCCAATCGCTCGAGTCCCGATGGTGATGCGAATACCAGTCCGCTACCGAATTGGGAGTTCCTGGAAGGTACTCTGTATGAACTGAAATATGGTTTGAAAGGCAAAATTCCCAAAAGCCCTTGGCTAGTTCAGCCAAAGGTTTGGATTTTGTGCCCCCGAGGTGATTTATATTTCGAACTGCTGAAATGTTGTCCATTCTGAGAAGAATAGCACAACAAACTTTGTTTTTTGCAAGGCTTCTGATTGCAAAGGAGCCGGCAAGCATCTCTAAACAGTTGATATGCAATTTTGACTCCTCTAAAGACCATGTACCTCCAGTCGAGATTGGCCCTCATCGGGCCCCCCAGCCTGAACGACTTGCATCTGATTCTAACACTAGATCTGGGGCTGATGCAAAGATAGTTCTTCCGTTCCAAGCGTCTAAATGGTCTATCCACCATTGAAGTTCTGTGCGTGAATCTAGATCTAGAGGAATAATGTCTGAAAATGAAAGGCCTCTTCTTAAGTGACGAATTATCAGTCCTGGAAAAATGGCTTGAATAGAGGAGGAAAGAAGACTTACTATTCGAGCTAGTGATCTTAGGGAAGTTAGAGAATCGCGTAAAATCTGTAGAATCTCTGATTTTATGGATTAGATTTTTGCGGAAGGGAGGAGGAGCATGGTTGAAACTGAATTTATTTGAAAGCCTAAGAATTCTATAACTTGGGTTGGAGAGAGAAACAACTTTTCTCAGTTGATGATAAACCCTAGATCTGACTGAACGGAGCATGTGAGAGATAAGTGGGACAAAAGAGACTGAGGAGATTGGCTCATTATGAGAATGTCGTCCAAGTAAATGATGAGTTTCACGCCTTGAGCTCTGAGAAAAGCTACCACCGGTCTCATGAGCTTGGTGAAGCAATAAGGGGCGGAAGATAGACCGAAGGGCACAGAGGTAAAATGAAAGTGTTGGTCTAACCACTGAAATTGAAGAAACTTTCTGAAATCTGGATGAATTGGAACTACTAAATATGCATCTCGAAGATCTAATCAAACCATCCAATCGTTTTGGAGGAGAGTATCTCTGAGGTGAAGGGTGGTTTCCATTTTGAAGTGTTGGTAAACCACAAAATGATTGAAGAACTTGAGATTTATTACAGGCCGCATCTTCTTGTTATTCTTTTGAACTAAGAAGATTGAGCTGGTGAAACCTGACGGACCGGGAAGGGTAAGAGAGATGGCCTGTTTTTGAATAAGGGATTGTACTTCTGCAGAAATATGGTCTGACATTTCTGTGGAAAACCGTGGAAGAGGAGGCAACTGTGTTTGAACAGGGGTTGAATAAAGTTTGATAGTATAACCTTGGACAGTATTTAAAACCCAAGGGTCCGTCGTGATTTCCGACCATTTCGGAAGAAAATAACAAAGGCGTCCTCCTATAGGAATAGAACCAAAGGAAAGGCTTACCTGATTGATTAGAGGCTCTGGAATTTCTGTACCCTCTGGAACGGAAACCTCTCGCCCGCTGTGGGTAGAATTGCAGCCTGTATTCTTGGTAGGATGCATTGTGGTAACCTCTGGAACCTTGGTTGGCATATGCCCAGCTGGCAAAGCGGTTCCTTCCTCTGCCAGCCCTGCCAAAAACACGTTGTGAAAACATCTTCTTCAAGGATTGTTGTGCCTTGTCCAAAGAAGTGAACGTTGCCACATCTTTGCTTAGTTCCTTTATGAATGATTCTCCTAAGAGTAAACCTTCAGTTTTTATATGCGGTTGAGCAGTCGCAAAATTTACCAATTTAGGATCCATCTTTAATAAAAGACCTTTTCTCCTTTCATGTGTAAGCGCAGAGTTGGCATTGCATAGGAGACAAAAAGTGCGCTGAACCCATAAGGTAAGCTCCTCTGGATCAATGAAAGTACCGTCAATTCTGGCCGCTTCGGCAATATCAAAAATGCGCGTAAGAGGGCCGAGGATATCCAACAACTTTTCTTGGAAAGATGACCATGCCTTGTCTACTCCTTTACGCAGATCCTTACCAAGTTTGGTAAAAAATTTCAAAAGAGGTTGGTCAATAGCCGGAGTGATGGAGGATTTGTGGGGAAGGGAAAGACAAGGGTATTCGGACTTGAGTTTGGCCCTGGTTTGTTTGTCTAGAGGGCAATTAAGTTTGGCAGAGACATATTCAGCCATGTGGTCTGCAGGGACCCACTCTGTAGAATTGGGATGGAGAATATGGCAAGGGTCAAACATTGGAAAGCCCTCAGAGTCCATGAGAGCAATGGGTTTGGAATTATCAAGGGAGGATAGCCTAGGTTTTTTTGGAGGAGATAAATAATAAGTGGAGGGAGCCTTGTGAGGAACTGTGTCCTCTGCCATGTGTTTAGAATGGAGCAAGATACAGCTTGCTGTACCGAGGACTTCATGAAAGCATTAATTTCCTGCCTGATAGAATTAATGTCATCCGGGGCATCCTGCCCTGAAGGAGAACTATCCATTTCAAAAAAATGAAAGGGTCTAAAACACTGTAGACAGGGAAGTAGAAAAAAAACAGCATAAAAAGGGTTAAATATGTTAGAGGAGGAGAAAAGAGCAAAAACTCCTCCTGTGGGCGTTACCAAATGAAAACCAGGAAGCTGAGGCAGATAGAAGGAGGTCGACATGTGACCAGGTAGGATTGAGCAGAAAAAGCGCTTGCTGGGTCGCATGTAATTTATCATACCGCTAACCAAAGCAAGCGGTAGATTATGGATGCCGCAATAGACGCTAAAAATAGGGTTTGAGATTTGAGAGTGACGTGGGAGAAAAAACGTTTCCTCAGACGTGGCAAAAATTGCGGCCGTCGTCTTAGGAAACGTTAAAAATGGTTGAAAGTTAATGAGCGCGAGGCATATCGCTCTAAAAAGGGACGTGCGGCAACATGCCGACTACACGACAAGGATAGGGAACAAAAGCACTATAATGCGAATAAATTAACAACGTTAAACAAATATGGAGCAAATAGAAAAATACAATATCACCGTAATGAACAGAGAAAATATTGAATGTACTTAACTTGACTGCGAGCAGCAAGAAAAGAGGGCTCTTGCAGTCAAGTGATGTCATAATGCCCTAAACGCATCCTTATTGGTTCACATGTTGTGTCCACATTTTGGTTCCCATTGGCACTTTTACTTTAGCCTTATGTGAACTGTTGTTTGTTTCTTGACTGCTGCTGTTGATTAAAGTAAGAAAAGAAATGCATAACAGGAGCCTCCGGTCTTGTCATAAAATTGATGATTATGTATCTGCATTAAAGAAATTAGCAATTTCATGCAATTTTGGACAAATACAGGAGGAGTTACTTAGGGACCAAGTTATAATGCATGTTGAAAATATAAGAGAGCAAGAAAGATTGTGGGAAAGTGGAGATGCTACTTTGAAGAATGTATTAGCAGTTGTAAGGAAAGCACACATTTCTAACAGGTGTGCTAAAGTAGATGACAATAAAGATAATAAAGAAGTTTGTGCTGTGGCAGGTAAAAAAAACTCATGTAACAAAGAAAAAGTATTTTGCAAGTAGGAGTGATGAGGAAAAGAAGGAATCAAAAAGGATATTCATGAGGGAGTAGTATAAATGGGGAAGGATCTCAAAGTATCTTGACATGTTACATATATGGCAATCGAGAGCATTTGGCGAATAGTAAAAAGTGCAGAGCAAGCAATCAAAAGTGCTCTGTGTGTGGCTTAAGTGGTCATTTTGCAAGGACATGTAGACTTAGAGATAAGAGAGGAAAAGTACAGTGTATTTCTAATTCTCAAAAGGAGTCAACATCTGAAGCAGAGCAATCGGAGAATGATCATATCTTAATTGTTGTAGTTTTGGATGTGAATTCAGATCCCAGAAATAAACAAAATTTGAGGTGAAGGTGGCAGGTATCCTGTTGATCTTGATAGCAGATTCAGGTTCACCTTTCATTATTATTAACTTGGAAATGTTGAAAGGTAAACCTGAAAAATGCTGTTGAAAAAAAATTAAAGGAATCTTCTATTTGTCCAGAAAGTTTCACTGGTGAGTCTATACCCATTGTAGGATCTAGAGACGTGTCATTTAATTTTAAAGGTCATCATGCCATGGGTAAATGTTATGTGGCTAAACATGGTCCTAGTGTGTTGGGATGAGGGAACAAAGGAGTTTGGATATAATTCTTAACACTAATCGAAAAGAACAAGTCTTAATATTGAATGACAGTGACAGTGATTATGTAGGACGAGAGATGCAAAAATAATTTCCAGAGGTTTTTTATTTGAAAAGTGGGCAAATTGAAAGGCTTTAAACACTGTATTATACTTAAAAACAACAACAAAAATGAACATGTGAATTGCAAAGTTAGAAGTGTGCCATTAATAGTAAGAAGTGAAATGGTAAATGAACTGTTGAGACTGGAAAAGGAAGGCATCATTGAACGCATTGAATCTTCGGAATGGATATCTCCATTAGACATTGCTTGAAAATCTAATGGCAAAACACATTTGTGCGTTGATTTAAGAAGTGTAAATAAACAAATCTTGGTGGATAAGTATCTGTTGCCAAAGATTAATGAAATATCAGCAAAAACAATAGGAATGAAAAGCTTCTTAACCATGGATCTTGCGTCAGCATATTACCAAGTGCCTTTACATGAAAAGAGCAAAAGGATTACAGCATTTATTACACCTTATGGATGCTTTCAGTTAATTCAGATGCCTTTTGGGCTGGCATCTGCTGCATCAGTTTTTCAGAGGTTGATGAGCGAAATTTTGAAAGGAATTGACCTAGTCTTGTAATTTCAAGACGATGTTTGATTATGAGAAAGAAACGACAGGAGCATGATGAAAAAATGAGGAATGTGTTGAGAAAGTTGAGAAACAATGGACTAACAGCAAAATATACAAAGTGCAAATTCGCAAAAAAAACAAGTAAAATATTTGGGATATGTCATTGGAGGAAATTATATTAGTCCAAAAATGAATTCATTACTGCAATAAAAGGAAGCTCCTGCATCAAGTACTAAGGATGAACTACGTATATTGTAGGGCTTGCAGAGTATTATTTCAAGTTTGCAAAAAAAACTTTGCACAAAAAACATATTCCTTGAGGCAACTACTAAAGGATAAAAACAAGTTTTTGTGGAATGATGAGTGTGAAATTCAATTTTAGAATATAAAAAATGAGTTGAGTTCTGCGACACCAATTCATGGATTTGATCTAGCTTTGCATAGTATAAAACAATAGGTGCATGTAGGAAAGAATTGGATGCAGTACTTGTGCAAATGAATGAGTTTGGGGAAGAATGACTGATTGGGTTTGCATCAAGTAGTTTAACACCTGCAGAAGAGGCATACTCAGTGACTTGAGAGAGAAACTTTAACATGTGTATGGAGTATGGAAAGTTTTAGGTCATTTGTTTGGGGCACTTAGTTTGAAGTAAGAACGGATTATAAACCATTAGTAAAAGTGCTGACTACAGAAGGATTTCTGAAAGCTTCAGCAAGAATAGCACGATTATCAATGAGGTTACAAAACTGCAATTATCAAAAAATGAATGTGCCTGGATTACACAATAAAGTTGCTGATTGCTTAAGACGTTTGCTGTTACCCATAAAGGAGGTTCCACAGAATCCATGGGATGACTTATGGTATGTTAATATTAATAAATAAAGATAGCATAAATTCTATTGCTAAGGAGGATTGGATGAAGGTGTACAGTGAGGACGAAATTTTGTGCAAAGTTAAACAAAGTATTTAGGAAGGATGGAAAGACAAGAAAAAGTGTTGAGATAAGTTAAAGGCATTTTGGGAAGTCAGGAATGAGCTGGCAGTTGAGTCGGGCTTTGTAGTATGAAGTGGAAAGCTGATTTCTCCTCAGAGCTTAAAAGGAAAAGTGTTGTAATTATGTCATGAAGGACATTTTGGTATAGTCAGAACAAAGAAAAGAGTGAAGTATATGTGTTGGTGGCCTGGAAGGGATATTGAAATAGAAAGAATGGTAAGAGAGTGTATGCAGTGTTTGAATTCAGATAAGAGTTTAACGACTTGAAGACTGACATTGTGCCCAATGGAATGTCCAAAGATGGTTTGGGAAATGGTGGCAATGGACTTAGTGCAGACTGTGTGTGATGAATTAGGAAACAGTAAATATATCATTGTGTTGATTGATCTTTACAGCAAATGGGTGGAACTAGAGGTGGTAAAGAAGGTGGATGCGAAAACAGTGATTTTAGAAGTGGTATTTATAAGGGAAGGATTACCCAAAATATTGTTGCGTGGCAATGATCCACAGTGGAAGTCTACTGTGGTTGAAGAGTTTCTTTAAAGGAATGGGGTGAAACATGTGGTAACTTCAATTTTTCATTTAGCTGGAAATGGTGCTATGGAGCGTTTTAATCAGGTGATTAAGAGCACAATTCAAATTGCTACCAGCAATGGAAAAACATGGGAGGTGGAGGTGAAAAAGATGATATCAGCATATAGAGTGACACCGTCTCTCACAGTTTTTAGCCCATTTGTGTTGATGCGTGGAAGACAGCCTTATACTAAAGATAATCTTTGGTGGATGGAAAGTGCTCGGAAGGTTGAGTGGTCACCAAAGACAGTAAGGGATAATATTTCGAAGGCGCAGCGTGTGTATAAAAAGTATTTTGATTCTAACAAAGGGGCTAAAGATGGGCACTTAGAGGTGGGTGAATGGGTGAGAAAAGCAGAAAAAGTACCTAAATGTGAGAGTGTGTGCTCTGAGCCCGTGAAAGTTGTAGAATGTCTGAAAAATGCAGCTAGATTAAGTGATAATAAAGTGTGGCATATGAGTCGCATAGGAAGGCATCAAGGCAGGGGAAACGATAATGAACGGAAAGAGTGGATGGAGGGTGACTGGTTGTGGGAAATGGAAGAGATTGTGGATCAAGGGGAAGCAGGAAGTGGTAATGAAGAAATGTTGCCACTAGAAGAGAATGATGTGTGTGAAGGAAGAAGGGGAAGATGGGAAAGGAAGCTAAATTCAAGGACTTTCTACTAAAGTGACTCATTATTAATTGAGATGATTAGGATTCACTTTTTCAGATTTCAAGGTATATTGATATAGTTATATTTATTGTTATATTTATTTTGTTGTATAATTCACTGGATAGCATTTAATGACATTGTTATATGTACGTAAATTGTAATGTTAACAAAAGGGAAGAATGTGTGGTGTTGCTAGAATGGAATATGGAACGTTGTGAGGTAATATGGAATGTGGAGTGGACTGAGGACAACGGTTGGAGAGGGCGGCTTGGAACTGCTTGGCTGTCATATCTTGTAATCACAGAGTTGTAATAAAGTGTGTTTACATCACATCTGAAGCTGTGATTTACTACACTTCAGACGACGGTGTTGAATCGGATTATAGGATTATAGGAAATCAGGGGTAAGGGAAGGTCAGAGCCTCTATCTCCAAGAGTGCATCAAGGGTGGGGAAACTGAAAATCTCTGCCAGCATCACTAGTGCTGACTGCAGGGCAGCCCGAGAGGCCCAGTCCAGCATAGAATGTGTTTACGATGCCAGGCCTCTTAGAGTTCATTTCTGGCAGTATTGAAGGTAGGGGCACTAATGATGTGAGGACTGTCAGTTTGCCCGGCAGAACAAAATGTTGCCAGCTAGCTGAACATTGAAATTAGGCTACTTTGAAGCCTTTTTCAGTAACTTGGTGCCAACACTCGCTGGAGCCCTTAGGCTCCTTGATACATTGAAGCACCAGGCCTGGCTAGGGAATTTTATAAATCTGTCCCAGCATCAATAGCACTCATAACAAAAAGATTCTAGCTAAAAGTTAAAATCCTTCTTAACGCATACATTTCAACTAATACTTTTTAACACACACTTGTATAGACCTATGGCATAAATAAAGCCAGACCTAGGAAGTTTCATGGGAAAGGCCCTGTGGACTATGCCTGAAATATGACAGCTAACAATAACTTCCATTATCAATAGTTCATATTGCATGAGTCCTAGAACGCCAGTTGATCTATGACCAGCACAAATTAGCCCACCTGTGCCCAGGACTTGTATGCATTTCTACCGGTCAAGGATCCCCTTCTCTTAAAAGGCACAAGGGAGCTAACATGGTGTGTTTAATTTCAAGAGATTCAAAGGAAGGGTTGCTTAGTATGAACTGTAATGAGCTTCGTGGAACTGACAGCACTTGATGGACATGGGCTCATGGACGTCGATTCACCACAATGCCATACATGCCCTTTGACCTGTGATATGGTCAGGAAAACAAAAATAACGAAAAAAGTTGCTGAGGGAGACACCAGCCTATTTTAGAACTTAAATATATACAGTGCTCCTACCATATCAGGAATGCAATCAGCACATGCCCATGGTCAGCCATCACTTGCCTGAATCCTGTGCAACACCACCCATAAGAGCCAACCATGTAAAATTACTGCCCAGCAGGAAAAGGTAAAACTATGCTTGGAAGGTTACTTTTCTAACAATAAGAAATATTGTTACAAAAAAGAGGATTATTTTAGGGAATCGGACTCCCTAATCTCCCGCCTGGTCGAGAGGGGGTATCTCTCCAGACTTGTTAAAAGGGCTAGGAAAAAAAAAAGTTTGGTATGCCCACAGAGAACACCTTCTGACCCCCAGAATTCGAGACTCCTCTGATCAACGTAGGGTTTTTGTGAGCACTTTTAACACTGATAGCAATGTCATACGCAGGATCGTTCTCAAACATTGGCATTTGGTCAGTGGTGGCTCCTCCGCTATGGCGGAGGAGCATAACCCCCCCCCCCCCCCACCAGCAGCAAGCACTGCAAATCCTTTATCAATGAAATAATAATAAACTAATCCCTTCATTGTTAATGGGGCGGGGCATTTGGGGAGGACGAGCACTGAGGGGAGTGCACTGTGCACTCCCCTCAGTGCTCATGTATGTCTCGGGATAGCCAAACACACATGCACACTGTGCTCTCTCTAGTCCGCCACTGTGTTGCCAGGCTAGAGAGAGCAGGCATAGGCTCCCAGTCAATCCTAACGCTGCTTTGAGTAGCATCAGGATTGGCCACAGGACAGGCTGGGAGCCTGTGCCTGCCGGCTGCTGAGAAGACAAGGATCGGCGGTGCAGCGCAAATTAAAAATATATATATTTTATTTGATTTTATTTAGCCCCCGTGAGCCGCAACTGCATTTGGTTAAGGATATTGTCCATCATAAAGATCAACCTTTGTGTTCCTTTCAAAGGGGCCCAAATTTAAGGGTCAAATTGGTCAAAGCTACATTTCCAGCTGGTATATCTCCTACCAGCTACTTACAATGGGGCCTTCCACTCACCCTGGGACATATTAGATGTGCCCATTGTCTCGCTTGGCAAATATGATTTGAAACTAAAACTTTCACTCATGCAAATGTTTCATGTATATTGAATGCATTTTCCTATTGTAACACAAGATTTGTGGTTTATACTATTTGGTGCCTTTGTGCAAAGATTTACATTGGTTAGACACCACAAAAGGTAAAGACGCACATTTTACAACACAAGAGCTGCATCAGTTGCAGAATTACTGGGGCACCTCTGGTGGACCACTTCATTGAACAGCACCATACCGTATAGAACATCCGCTGGCAAGTTGTAGAAGTTTGAAACGAGACATGGGAGGTCATGATCACAAAAAAAAGACTTCTGGAGCTGGAATGTCGCTGGATACATCTGGTGAGATCAATGGAAAATGGACTCAATAATCAGGAGTATTGGAATCAACTTGTCACCTATGTTCATCGACCATTTGTTCATGGACTTTTTGCTTGCACTGAGACTGTTGAAGTTTGTCTGTCGCACTACCAAACCATGTTCCAAGACAGCTCTTTCCCCTTTATTTACTACCTGTACATTTTTTGGGGAAAATCGTAACTTTAGGCAGATATAAACTTTTGTGTCATTCTCCCACTTTAAACCTGTATGATTGATGGTATGTTCATGTACATAATGTGTTTAATTTTAAACCATTTTTTCTGTACCCTACAGTGGCATAGGTAATGACATACTTAGTATGATTGATGTTCTTTCGGATCCTTTTGTTTTTTATGAATGTTTCCTTTTCCCCCTCACACTCCCTTACCACATTTTATTTTTGCGGCTCCCATTGTTCTCTCTTTCTTTTCTCCTCTGGGGACACGGGTGTTGTCACTACTCCTTTCTACACAGAGGGTGTCCTCTGATGGGTCCGCGCATCCATTTTTCTGCAGGGGTCTAGCATTTACATAACGGATGTCACATCATTCCAGTGTATGCCGTGCACCCCTCTCCATATTTTAGGCGGCCCGCTTGGGCTTCTGTCCCAAGCGAAATACTAGAAACAGAGGTGGATGACCTTATACAGCCATTCCGTGTATGTTTGCCGTAGTCTCCTTGCGTCCTTTTGTTTCTTTTTTGGTAAGTTTTGTAAGTTCTCTGACAAGGTGGCCTGTTTTGCTAGTTTTGCGTGCGCTTATGGCCACAAGGTGGATGTTTTTTCCCTCGACTTGTGCTGCTGTCCTAAGGCTTGGCAGTGTTGGCCACCTCGGGATTGGTCTCTGATACTTTTATTCCGTCCTAATCAACCTTTGCTTGCTTTTCTGTAACAACATGTGCCCGCGTTTTCCATTTCCAGGTCTTTTTTGTTAGCGTAATGACAAGGTGGACAGCTTTGCATGCACTCGTGCTCCTATGAAGCGGGTACCTTTGCCCTCCTGACCTTCAGTGCTGTCCTATGATTTGGCACAATTTGGCGACCTTGGGCTTGGTCCCTGATATTTTCCACTTTGACCCGACATCCCTCTTCTTTTCTGTACTGGCTCATGCCTGTAGGGCACTCCATGCACATTGGCACTGTACTTTGAGGCAGGTCCTGGTTGCCAGCGCCTGGGTTATGTTGCACCTTCTTATAGGCTTTGCAGTACTCCATTTTAGGGGGGCAGGCTTTTCCTCTATGTCGACTTGGTTGGTGTCCACTCCGGGCCCCCCTCTTTGTATATGCTCACATTTTTTTTACTTCTTTTCCCTACAGCTTTTGGTGGCCGTCCCTCAGGCCCATTTACAGTAAGGTGGGATAAAAACATTTCTAGCTTACATGGCAAGAATTTTCAATTCTATTAAGGACACGGAGGTGAGGATTATGCTTTCCCATTCTTTTACTGTCTCATCACAGCAGCCAATCAAATAATGTTAAAATGAAAAACATCAATACCCATGATGCTTTACTGTAAATCACATGTTCCAATCATGTTTCAAAACCCCAGTCAATATAAAACATGACCTCTTAAGTCACTTCCTTTTTGTCAAACTCAGATAAGCATCAAACATCAGAAACGAAACTCCTCACAGATGAACTTTTCCAAAGACCACCAGATCTGAAATCCTGGAAACCACAAGCTGTGCTCAACAGGAGCCATATCCAGAAGGAGCAGAATGCCTTAGAACAAGAACGAAGTCCACAGAGCTGGTTTTTCCAAAATCTAAAGATCAGAAGATTCATACTTCACGGTGTCTTCTGATCAGACCCTAAAATAGCAAAAACTGAAGGTAATATTTCCCAAAAATAAATATACAATTATCAAAACGTCTCTGAGCAAATCAATAAAAAAAAGGGAGGGCAAAATCCATAACCATGTATAAAAATAAATCACAAAAGATTCTTAACACTAAACTCTGATAAGAGCCATAAAGATATATATATGGGAGGGATAATCCTCGCCTCTGTGTCCTTGATAGAACTGATCATTCTTGACACGTAAGCTAGAATTTTTTTATTCTATGTCAGGACCAGAAGTTCCGATTATGCTCGTTTAAAGCTGTCCAATTACCACTGTAGCTACATCAACAACAGGTTTGTGGTAGAACTTATGAAAATAGACTCAGAAGACCAGTCTTCAACCCTCATAATGTCCTCTAAACGAGAACCTAAAGCATATGTCTTGGAAGCAATGGCTCCCCTGGCAGAATGAGCCCCAAATTTTGCTGTATCTATACCAGCTTTGCTCATTAGCCATTTCATCAATCTAGATAATGTAGCGGGTGACACCGGCTTAAAAGGTTCCTGTAAAGATATCAATAATTGACCCCTAGAGTCTTGTCTGATTTCTTCAGTGGCAACTTCATATGCTTTCAAACATTGAACTACACACAATTGTGGATTATCAGGAAACATCGGATATGTTACTGACCTGCAATTAGTTTTTGTCCTTCTTGTGATGGTAAAGGTTACACCGTCAGGAGAATAAACTCTCCCTGCTAAGTCTAATGCCCTTACATCTGGCACTCTGTTACAGGAGATAAGGCAGAGCAACATAGTTTTGCCAAAATCTGTTTTCTAGAAAGATACAGATTAGAAGGCCAACTGTCTAAAAATCTCAAAATAATATCCACATCCGATAGAGAATAATACCGGGTCGGAGGTGGCTTTGACATGCGTATACCTTTCAGAACCTTACAAACCATAGGATGATCCCCTACAGGCTTACCTTCAATAGGATCATGACCAGCAGAGATGGCAGATCTGAAGTTATTGACCATTCTATAGGCCAATCCTGAACCTGCAAGTTCAGCTAAATAATTCATAATCAACTCAACGTCCAACCCCATGGGATCGAAACCCCACAAGTCACACCAACTACTCCATCTGTGCTAGGCTGAGGTATACCACTTATGAGTGCCTGCAGCCCAAGCCTTTTTAATGAAATCTGCAGCTTGCTGCAAAATGCCTGGGGAATTCCATCTTGACCTGAAACCATCCAGGCCTTCAATATCAGTTTCTCTGACAGGACCAGCGAATGTTGAGGGCCAGAATGGGGTCACAAGAACAATCTCCACCTTCTGTCACAGTATGTGAGACAGAACCCTGTGAATCATCAGGAATGGTGGAAAAGCATATCCCAGATACTGCGTTCAATCATGAGGAAAGGCATCAGTCACCAGAGCCAATGGGTCTGGATGCCAGCTGAAAAAGTTTGTTATCTGAGAGTTGAGACGTGATGCAAAAAGATCCACGTCGCAAGAACCCCACTCTCTGATTATCTGGAGAAGAATTATCGGATCCTGTTTCCAATCACTGGAATCCTGCAGATAACTGGAGTTCCAGTCTGCTATGGTGTTCTGGCAACCCGGAAGATAATCCGCTATGACAACCAGACAATGGCTGAAGCAATAATGCCAGAATTCCTTGGCAATTTCTGCCAGGATCCTGGACTTCGCCCCCCCCCCCCAATTGTTGACATATCTGACTGATGATATATTGTCCATCTTCAATAATATGCAACAGTCCATCCTCTGAGGGGAGAGGCTCTTTATAGTAAATGAGCCCGCAAGAAGCTCCAAACAATAGATGTGGAAATTCCATTGGGATCTCGACCATCGGCCCCCTGTCACCAAAGAACTGCAATGAGCCTCCCAGCCCCACTGACTGGCATCCGATTCAATCACCACATCTGGGTAAGAACTGAAAATGGCTCTGCTGTTCCAAGCATCCATATGCTGTTTAATGGAATCTGTTCTGAATAATTCAAACCCTTCCGCAGGTGTTGGATTTTGAGTCTCTGAAGAGCACGATAGTGAAGGGGAGCTGAAAAAATGTCCTGAATGGAACAAGCCAGAAGACCCACTAACCTGGCAATCGTCCTCAACGACAAAGTCGGGCTGACTAAAGCAGACCTCAATTCTCTCTTGATGCTGCAAATATTCAGAGAGGGAAGAATAAACTGTGATTGAACTGAATCTATTCTGAAGCCTAGGAAGTCTATCACCTCAGACGGACTCAATAGTGACTTCTGCACATTTCTAAGTAAGCCCAGCTCCTGTAAGAGATGAATAGTCCACTCTAAATGAGTCAGGAAAGTCTGTGCATCTCGAACCATCAATAATATGTGGTCCAAATATATGATCAAATGCACACCTTTGGCTCAAAGTGACTCCACCACTGGTCTCATCAGTTTGGTGAAGCACCAGGGGGCTGATGACAGACCAAAAGGGAGAGCATTTAACTCCAGACAGTGACCCTCCACAGGAATTGTAAATATTTCCTGTGTGGAGGAAAAATGGGAATCAACAGATAGGCATCCTTGAGGTCCACAGACGCAAAATCCAATCCCTCTCTTATGTTTTAGATTTAGACCATTCGCCCTGAGTCTGGGGCTCATGCATACCACCCTGGGTGTGAGCGTAGTCAAGGAGTTGATCAGCAAAAGGTCCCAAAGCCCTAACTAGGGCATCGCTTACACATTGTTTGACCCTGCAATCAAGGGCTTCAACCAGGTTCATCTCAAGGTGATTACCATTATCTTCAGGGAAATACACTGATTCATTCTTATCCCATTGAGCCATTCTCCTGATATATATTTATTTATTTAGACATAGAAATGATAAGCAGGTGAGATCAATATAGGGGGAGTGTAAACCCCCCTAACAGGCTAAACAGGCCAATAAAATGGGGAGGGAGCAGCCTGTGAAAAATACACTCTAGGCAAAGCCTTTTTAAATTTATTACAGCCCTGAGCTCCAAGCAGAAAGGCGTATTGGGAGCACACTAACTAGAAGAAGGGGCCTCTATGTAGTCGTGCTGCAGAGAGACAAGCTGATCTCCCAGAGGAAACACTCTGATAATGATCGGCTCATAGAATGCAACACAATGAGGGGAAGAAAAATAGAAATAGAAATAGGACTATGCGATAGCGTAGTCAGCTCCCGCTCCACCACAAAAGGCCCAACTTGGCAAGGAAGACCATCATTAAACAGAGTGCGAGAAACGCTATAAACAGCTATGATAAACGCAAGCTGAATCGCTTCGCCAAACATAAGGAAAAACAACAATATAATGCATGCAATCAAGGAAAGAAGCAGTCGAGTACTTATCTGCTGCAGAGCAGCAAAGAAAGAGGAAGTGATTTAAGGGGTCATGGTTTATATTGACTGGGGTCTTGAGACATGATTGGAACATGTGACTTACTGTAAAGCATCATGGGTATTGAAGTTTTTTGTTTTAAAGTTATTTGATTGGCTGCGGTGTTGAGACAGTAAAAGAAAGAGAAAGCTAATTGGAGTCTCCGGTCCTGACATAAAATCTTTATTTTTATTTCTGTTTTTTTCACCTGAACCTTGTTTGTCACTGACAAGCACATCAGGTGTGTATTTGTTTTTGTTTGCACACATGTGGGAGTTATATGGTAAATAATTGGTTGTTTGGATTGGAGACACGTAGGCATCTCTTTCGTTCTCTGCTTTCCCTCCTGTGTTGGAAGACTCACCACCTTTTCCTGTTTCCTGAGGGTACGTAGTATAATCATACCCACCCTCAACTCACACCTGTTGTCTATTGCATGTTTTGATTGGGTATTCTTTAGTTTTCTTCTTCCTTTTTTGTCGGGCTCCAATTCTAATATATCTTGTGAGGTTTTCCCTATGATATGTAATGGTATTAGATTTTCTATGTTTTATTTCGCAGAGATACATTTTATACCTTTCTAAGAATTTTAAAAACCTAGATTGTTGTGACAGTGATTGACTCTGGTCTGGTAAGAATTTTTGGGTGTCTTTGTTTAGCTCCATGTATTGTTTGCACTGTTTAGTTGCTCGGACTGATTTTGTAACATTTCACTCACAGGTGCCTTCCTGCTGTATCCCTAGGTCCTGATGAAGAACCCAGACAATTCCGGCGATTAAGGGTCAAAACGTTGACTTACATATGGTCACTACCCATAATTTCAATTGGACATTCAATTGATTCATTCATATCAGGTTCCTAGCCCTTTTGGGCTTGACCATCTTAGTTTTTGTTTAACCTATGTTTTATACATCCTTTATTTTTATCTTATTCACTTTGGTTTGGCACACTGAATCTCACTTTGTACTGCACCGTCACTTGGAGCACTGTTTTTATAACAGATCAGTTCCCGTTTGTATTGAGTGCATGTTGGGCTGAAATGCACTTTGTGTGAATACCCAAATTGTGTATTTTGGAACATGTATTGATCCTTTGTCATTGTCGTACTTAATGATTCATTATTTTGTATCCCGTAACCTTATTATTTCTTTCACTTGATGGTTTTTCCTGGCAGAACACTCTACTGTTTTGATTGGAAGGTTCACTCAGGCACAGGCATTGGGAACCTCATCAACTGTTGCAGCAGTGCAGGCTTCAGTCATATTCATTGAATAGATACAAGAGAGGTAGTAGCAGTGCAGCTTCCCTCATCGTATAAAGCTGACACAAAACAGGCAGTAATAGTGCAAACACTGACTGTGTCTGGGCTAAGCTAGGCCTATTTAGGGCAGTCCTGGTTTTCACGGCCATGCAAAAACGCTCTCTCCTAAATGTTCCAGCTGACAATACTTTGGGTGAGAAACAATACAACCATTGTTTGGTGCCATCATTAGTATGTTACTGAATAGGAAAGGTACTGGATTAATGTGCCAACCTATCAGTCTCTAAACGTCAGCATCAGAATAGTCCACTTAGGCACACATTTCAGTGCCAGTCTCTTAATGCCCAAGTCAGGCACATGTTTCTATTTCAAACAGTTTGATATATTACAAACGCCAATCAATCCTTGCAAAAACGAGATCTGGAAACTCGTGCAAATGAATGCAGGATATCTTCCAACAGTTTAGGATCTCCTAAGTGCGCATAAGCCTCTACATGAATAATTGCAGGTTGACATAGCTTATCATTTTCCATAAAATATGACGCACCTCACTCCTCTTCTACCTTCAGCGTCCAACTAGTTTCACATCCTGCACATTCCAAATGCATTTTCATTTATAATATACCTGCAAAATTATTTGGAAGGGGTGGGTTGTGGGAAGAAAAACATGCACCAATCTCCCCTGTCCTTCCTTCATCGAAACAAGCATTGTAGATGAATGGATTCGTAATTTTGCTTCATAGTGTTGGCCAATATAATTATAGGAAAAGCTCAAGATGGCCGTTATGGCATCTTGCAGATTGGTAAATATCCAAATGAGTGTATTAACCTGCTTACCACACACTGCTCACTGACTTGTCTTTATATGCTTCAGTTTTAGGCAAGCAACACAATTAGTGTAGTAGACAAAAGCATTGTGCCTAAGATCACACAGTATGGGCATGCCAGGATTTAAACCATTATCTTTATTTCAAGCCTACAACATTGCCATCAAATGTATCCACCCTTCAAAATATACCTCTTGCACAAATGTGCCAGTGAATAGAACTGTCAAAAAATCTCTTTAATGAATATAGTTGTTGTCACTTTACTCTTTACTCAAGGTATCCAGTTACCTAAAATAAGCTTCCTTATGTATAATGGTGCTGACCATTTAAAGTTGTATCAGTCAATAAACATTGTATAATGACAGCCCTTCTGACTGGCAACCTCAATAAATGTCCATGCCTTTAGAAAGGTCAAAAGCTGTGTATCAGAATAGGTGGGACATCCATTTTTAGGGACTGGTGGCTATGGAGCATTTTCCTATTTAATAGTAATGATGTTCAGTCTTTGGAGTGCACACTGAGCCATATGAGTTGTAATCTCATGTTCTAGAGATACTGTTATGAAGACATTGCTGGCTAATGGGTTTTGCTGGAACCCTTTCCTCTAGCCCAATATGTAATTTACCTTCGTCCCTTGGTGATCTTAGTACATTGACAAAGCAGACAGCCCTGTGTAGTGGACAACACACAGCCACAATCTTCCTCAGATGGATTTGGCAACACCTCCCTGCAATGGATCCTCTGTATATACTCTGATGTTGATCTTGGTGCGCTGATGACATTACTAAGACACAACCGTCCTCATAAGGACTTCCGTTTTGTCTACGGAAAGTGCAGACACATCGACAATCTCCAAAGAGGGTGAGAATGGGGATTATATCCTGAGTTTGAGGCATTTATAGTATTATTTGCACCACACACTGCTTCTGTGTGTCAAATCAGACCAAGAGCTGGTAAAGTCACGAGTATGAAGAACAAACAAGGCCAGTGACTCTGAGGTCCAATCCAGCATACATTAGGTGACTCTCTGTATCAGTGATGACGCAGGCAGCACTCACTTGTTGTTAACACTGTCTTAACTACATCAGGGGCATAAATAAGCCAGGGCCGGAATCAGCATCATCACCATAAGTACACAAAAAGTGATGAACTGAAAAGTGAACATCTTTTATTCTAACCAACTTGTGCTGCATGCCAGTTGAAAAGGGCAGCAAAACGGATCTGCCATTAGCCCTTTGCAGTTCATGGGGTATTTCTAGCTGTTGGAATTTCAATCAACTGCCAGTGGCAGAGATTATTCCAAGAATTTTATTAATCACCTTGTTTTTGCATTTGCCACCCTAAGTATGCCGGGTAATCCCAGGTGTGGGTCTCAGGCTCACTGTGCCACTGGGACCAAGCTATACCTGGCTGAAGAGTCCTAACTAGGGCAAACCTAGTCCTAGGTTGCTAGTGTTCTGGTTCAGGGAGGACCTGGCCTGGCAGTTTGGGCTGTACTGTTCCCATGAGGAGCAGGGTCAAGACTGATCTGCATATGGCTGGGTCCAAACTAAGGTGGGATGGTGATCAGAAAAATGATGGATTGGGACGCAGCCCGAGTGATTGCCAGAGGCTAAGATTAATTCAAGAATTTCATCTATCACCTTGCTGTTTTTACATTTGCTGCCCTTTGCATCTTGAGCTTAGGGGTCACAAGGACAGTGGCAGGGTTGCAGGGGGCAAGCTAGGGGGTGCAACTGTGATTCCTTGTGACCCCTAAATGATGGTCATGCATGAGCTGCTCCCGCTGCTACAAAGAACATGTTTGTACAAGGACAGTGGCTGAAGGGGGCAAACTAGGGTTTGGAACTGCAATTCCTGGTGACCCCTAAAAGATGGTCATATATGAGCTTCTCCCACTGCTACAAAGAACATGTTTGATGAGCTCCATTGGAAGGTACCTATGACACTTTGGCCTTATGTGATTAGACCTGCAAGAGCCTCGTCATCCTAGAGCTAATTTTGTCTGGTACAGAATCACTGACCTGGTACCTTTAGTGAAGTGGGATGGTGGAAATAAAACCACTGCCCCCAAAAGTCCCATTTGCTTACTAAGCCAGGTATATCCAGTCTGTTTCCGAAATTCTACTTGCTATATTTCACATTACATTTAACAATGGAATTTGAGGAAGATTGCTCATTGTCAATATGAGGTTATGAGATGTGAGAGTGGTGTGGTAGTAAATTGTGGCCTAAATACCATATGATAAAAAAATTAGGCCCATATTTACCAAGCCTTTTTGTTGCATCTGCGTCTCTTAAGGTGACACAAGGATAATACAAATTGTTGGTAAGATTTACAAAACCATGCAAGGGGCAATTTGCACCACCTTGTGTGACCTTGTAAAGATATTTAACACAAAGTAGCAGCTTGGTCTGTCTTGTGTCACATATCATAGTTATAGGCGTTTCATGGGTGAAGCATAAGCGTTCCTGTGCATCCACCAATGGAATTTGATGCAATCCCAGACTTACTAAAGGTAGCTAGGATTGAGCCAAAATGATGTGTCTACCACAGAGAGGCGTAAGGAGGGGAAGTATATTTATATCTTGTCATTTCCAGCTTGTACTCATGCTGTATTTTGCAGCACACATAGAAAGAGGAAATTGCCTCTAAGGATTTTCTTATGCAGGAAGGCACAAAAGCAATCCTGTCCGTAACACAGACACCTTGCAGCATGGTGCAAGAGCGCATGCGCTGACACTAGGCAGCACACAGTGTGCCAGCTTTAAGAGGGAGCAGAAGTACGCCGGTAGACATGACACATTCCTGCTCTCTCTGTTTCAAGCAACGCAGCGCAGCAACTTAGCTTGCTGTACTGTGTTGTGTGAAACATTAATACGCCCTTAAGTGCCCTAAATATGGTTTATAAAAATGATACTCCACAAAGTTAGTGTTGGGAAATGTACACCTAATAGTACAATATTTTTGTAAATGATATTTAGTCCACAATATTTGACAAACAATATTTTTGTTATCAAAGTTCTGACATATAACCGTGAGCACCACTTTTATTTCAAACACTGTGTGGGTTGTGCCCACAAGCGAACCAGACTGTCAATTGTGCCATTCTGGCAGATTCCTGGTAAACTGCAGACTAGGAGGCTGCTTTCAGAGCAGGGTGGCTACCATGATGCAACCATGAACCCATATGCAATGGACTCCTGCAATATGGGCTAGTTTGAACATTTTAATCAGGGCAGAGTTAGGTTTCCAGTCTGACCTCTCCCATTCCCCCTCCCCGAATCCCACCAAATATTTTAGAAATGTAGCAGTGCTCATTGCAGCGATCATCGATCTATATAGGACAAGACAAACTCAATATTTCTGAGCTATCTAAAAAAAAGGTAAGAGAGAAACTTTGTCACCAGACTTACCATTTTTTTGCAAAACTTCAGCATTCTCAAAAGAGGGCATTACAAGGGCAGCATGTTAGTGCTCATGACTGAAAGCACTTGTATCGAAAAACGCTATTCTTCCTCCAATTATTTGAAATATGCAGCCCAAAAACCCTTAATTACCTGTCAAACCTCTTTCCTGCCAATTTACCAACTGCACCAGTCAATATAAAAAAAAAAGCAAGAGCCACGTGGGTTATCGACAGGGGAAGGTGAACCAAGAAATAGGGGAAATTAAAAAACAACTAAAATGGAACACTTCACTTTCTAGGAACTCACTGAAGACTTGTCTTGGGAGTAATCCAATTAGGCAAAACATTTCGAAGTTTATGTTTCACCTCACCTCGCCCATGCTCGAGGCCCTTGGAAGGCAGCATGGATTAGATGTTATGCGTGCAGCGTGCACAATAAACATGTACATGTAAGATTCAAACAACCTCCATACACAGTATCCGCTTTCTGTTTCCTGCTTGCTGTGATGAATTACCTGCGTCCTACCTGCGGTTCACACCTTTGCCTGAGGGTCTTGTAATGAGACGGCTGACTTAATCTATTAGACCCGTCACTCACTCTTTCCCTGGCAGGGCATCCACCTGTCCCTCATGAAATTGCCGTCGTTAGTCGGATCCCGAGACACAGTCTGGCACGTCCCAAAAAAGGAAGCACCAGTGCTTAATACTGAAGCTTGAAGTGCTTTCAACCACTCCCAGTTCTATCATTGAATGGAACTGAGACACAAGCGTTAAAGTGATGTGTGCAGATGACGTCTTTTTGGTTAAAGACGCCAAGATTAGAACTCGAGATTCCTGGTCAGTTTAGCCACGTGGAGTGATGATCTCATTAGTTGAGAGCGGAAGTTTGGCATAGAACCTTTGCCACGTGGAGTGATTATGTCATTAGCTGAGAGGGGAGATTTGGCATAGACCTTTAAGAGGTAAAATATACATGGATAATGACCCCAACTGTACATTGTACAATGTTCAATGACCATAGGGCGGCACAAGGTCGAAGGCCAAGTGCCTTAATAAAGGCAAGGAATTCAAAGGTGTTTTGTTTCATAATGTGTCAATGTTGTGAGATTTGTTTTCTTTTCTCACTTTAAATACACTAGAAACTGGGCTTACGCTGACATAAACTGTGTTTACACTGTCCTCCATCTTGAATCACCGTGGTAAGCTATCACACGATGACTAGTATTGTTTTCAGTTCTAAATAAAGAAGTGCCAGTTTACTCTAATATATAAATAGTGTTCAGAGAGACTTTTCCCAGCACATTGCTTGACCAACGACGTTCTAACTGTCCCAGGCTATCTGAATGCAATGTAACAACTAGTATACTTGAATAAACTGTGAGAACGACTAAAATCAATGTAAAACTAATGAGAGAATCCTCAAATTTTTCTGTAGTAAACTGTTTTCTCTGGCTTGTTCGTCATTGGTGCATACCTTTAGAACCATGTACTTGTGTAGAAATGTACGAAAGCCTTTGCCTAAAGTCCTACAAAAAGACTCATGCTTCTCTGTATCTATGTCCCCTACTTCCCACCTTTAGAAGGTGAATCTATGCCAGATTTCACAAAGAACTTTACTGCATTGTCTATACTTATGAATTGTACTTATGTCGCTAAACGTAATGATGGCTTATTTCAAGTATTTTGTCTATTAACTCCTTATATAAAATCTCAAACTGCAGTTGGTGTCTGTCATTCTTATTAGAATGTCTTAGTGGTGATTATCAAATTTGATAGCAAATGTATTATTGATGGGTCCAATCACTGGGGGGCACCAAAGTCCATATCTGACTACAATGCTCCCTGTCCTAGTCATTGGCATGCTTTTGACAGGATCATTTAAGATAGGTTTGCAGGTCTACAATGTCGTGGGTGAGATGTACAGATACAGCAAGAAGTAAAGTGGTTGTTGAAACCATTTATTAGGGGATCTCTTGTTATAGTCATGGATCAATGGTAAGAATTAATAAAATAACTTTGGACGCAATCTTCAACAATAGTGAAGCTTTTCGCACTACATTGTCTGTCAAAAGAGGCTATGCCAAGGATGCAACTTGCGGTGCTTTCCCCTTGAAGAAACATGAAAAAAAAGAAAAGAAGGAGCCCTCGTTGATAATAAGGTTAGAAACTTGAAAAAAGGGACAACCACAGTAGATATTTAGTGATGAAGAGGCTGAGAGGGAGGAACATCTGGCTTTCTCAGTCAGGGGCTATGTAGAAAATCGGTTCCATGCACCCAGTGACCCCATGTCCATCCTCTTCTGAGCCTACCTCATGCCTGGCACCTTCTCCACCACGACCATCTTTTGAGATCTCTGTAGCTGTTCGCCACATGCCTCTCTGAGCACACAAGCAGTCCTCTTCTCCTACAGTGCAGAGACATCTTATGCCAAACCACCATGAGAACTTTGAGCAGGAACAACAATGCTTCAGAGAACTTTCCGATCATGTACCCAATACTGACAATATCTAAAAATGCTAGAGAGGGACTGTGAAGTGACGAAGGCACCCAAGACAAGGAAGTTGATCAGCTCAAAGTTACTGGTCCATGTGAAGCAGAAGTTACATATCAGAACCTGTCCCGGAATACGGTTTAAGTTTTGTGCAAGACATGAAAGTGGTATGGAGGAAGAACGATGAAGGTAGTGTTATCGCATAGTTGATAAATATAAAATAATGTTTAGTATAAATGTTTTAGTTAGCATATTCAGTCTTCAGATTGACATGAGTAGGCCATAGACAGTGTGCATTGACTTTTGTTTTCCAGTAACAGAGAAAATGAATACATTTTCTATGTGAATGTTTCTCTTCTGTATTTTTCCTTTTCAGAAAATGAGCAAAATATAACTTATTTCAGGTAAGTGTTGATTTTACCAAGCTGAAATGCATTATTGTGTTGTTCTAGAAGAAAGCCATGCTCTGAATGTTTCTATCTTTGCAACATTTTCAAGTCTGTGTGTGAAATGGTGTTGATTTACATAGCATGGCTTATCACCCATGAGGGTATTCAGGTGCTGTCCATGGGCACAGGAGATTAAGGGGGTCATTCTGACCCTGGCGGCCGGTGACCGCCAGGGTCACCAACCACGGGAGCACCGCCAACAGGCTGGCGGTGCTCCCGAGGGCATTCTGACCGCGGCGGTTCAGCCGCGGTCAGAAAGGGTAAACCGGCGGTCTCCCGCCGGTTTACCGCTGCCCCAGTGAATCCTCCATGGCGGCGGAGCGCGCTCCGCCGCCATGAGGATTCAGACACCCCCTACCGCCATCCTGTTCATGGCGGGAAACCCGCCATGAACAGGATGGCGGTAGGGGGTGCAGCGGGGCCCCTGGGGGCCCCTGCAGTGCCCATGCCAATGGCATGGGCACTGCAGGGGCCCCCGTAAGAGGGCCCCAAAAAGTATTTCAGTGTCTGCTTTGCAGACACTGAAATACGCGACGGGTGCAACTGCACCCGTCGCACCCCTGCAACTACGCCGGCTCAATTCTGAGCCGGCGTCCTCGTTGCAGGGGCATTTCCTCTGGGCCGGCGGGCGCTCTTTTGGAGAGCGCCCGCCGGCCCAGAGGAAATGTTTGAATGGCCGCCGCGGTCTTTTGACCGCGGTGCCGTCATTTGGCGGCGGTACCTTGGCGGACGGCCTCCGCCGTCCGCCAAGGTTAAAATCACCCCCTAAGTGATTTGCCCAGAGTCACAAGCCATTATGCCGAGGCGCGAATATGGCTCCAGTTCCTGAGTCAGTTGCTCTGACCGCCTGCTATATCCTCTCTTCACCTGTTCTGCTCTAAGCATTTGCTCCGTGTATTGTTTTCACTTGGTGCACAAATGTCACATCACATTGTTCATTTCCTGTGTATGCCTCACTATAATTATGTTTGAATGTAGGTATTTGTAAATGTTTATACATTGACGTATCATATTTTCTTGTTTCATTATTGGTCTGTGTGAAAGTTACTTTATTAGTACAGCCCTATGATGTAAGATCTCACCATGTGGAGAGTGTCTTTTACTATCTGAAAGCTATAAAATGTGCTCTTTCAGGAGATGTGCCAGACGTTTTGCTTACTTTCTCAAAGGCAGATCCGTAGTAGTCGGTTTATTTGATTTATACTTAGAGCTTTCTTGCTGTCTGAAATGTGCAGACTATATGTATCTCAGTCTATTTGATTAGACTTTATTTGACTCTTGAACTGAACAGATTTATGCTAGTTCTCTTAATGGACCATCTTTTAGTATGGCAATTTACTTACTTTAGAGGTCGACCTCTCCCAATAGGCAATATTTGATGCAATATTGATTCTGATTGAATTTGACTGCTTTCTGTAATCATTCTTACATTTGAATACACTTGTAAAGAAATGGCTCCCTGTTGCAGATACCCCCCACTTTTTGCCTGATACTGATGCTGACTTGACTGAGAAGTGTGCTGGGACCCTGCTAACCAGGCCCCAGCACCAGTGTTCTTTCACCTAAAATGTACCATTGTCTGCACAATTGGCACAACCCTGGCACCCAGGTAAGTCCCTTGAAACTGGTACCCCTGGTTCCAAGGGCCCTGATGCCAGGGAAGGTCTCTAAGGGCTGCAGCATGTCTTATGCCACCCTAGGGACCCCTCACCCAGCACAGACACACTGCTTGCCAGCTTGTGTGTGCTGGTGGGGAGAAAAAGACTAAGTCGACATGGCACTCCCCTCAGGGTGCCATGCCAACCTCACACTGCCTGTGGCATAGGTAAGTCACCCCTCTAGCAGGCCTTACAGCCCTAAGGCAGGGTGCACTATACCACAGGTGAGGGCACATGTGCATGAGCACTATGCCCCTACAGTGTCTAAGCAAAACCTTAGACATTGTAAGTGCAGGGTAGCCATAAGAGTATATGGTCTTGGAGTCTGTCAAAAACGAACTCCACAGCTCCATAATGGCTACACTGAATACTGGGAAGTTTGGTACCAAACTTCTCAGAATAATAAACCCACACTGATGCCAGTGTTGGATTTATAAAAAAATGCACACAGAGGGCATCTTAGAGCTGCCCCCTGTATTTTACCCAATTGTTCAGTGTAGGACTGACTGGTCTGTGCCAGCCTGCTGCTGAGAGACGAGTTTCTGACCCCATGCAGTGAGAGCCTTTGTGCTCTCTGAGGACAGAAACAAAGCCTGCTCTGGGTGGAGGTGCTTCACACCTCCCCCCTGCAGGAACTGTAACACCTAGCAGTGAGCTTCAAAGGCTCAAGCTTCGTGTTACAATGCCCCAGGGCACTCCAGCAAGTGGAGATGCCCGCCCCCTGGACACAGCCCCCACTTTTGGCGGCAAGTCCAGGAGAGATAATGAGAAAAACAAAGAGGAGTCACTGGCCAGTCAGGACAGCCCCTAAGGTGTCCTGAGCTGAGGTGACTCTGACTTTTAGAAATCCTCCATCTTGTAGAAGGAGGATTCCCCCAATAGGGATAGGAATGTGACCCCCTCCCCTTGGGAGGAGGCACAAAGAGGGTGTACCCACCATCAGGGCTAGTAGCCATTGGCTACTAACCCCCCAGACCTAAACACGCCCTTAAATTTAGTATTTAAGGGCTTCCCTGAACCTAAGGATTTAGATTCCTGCAACTTACAAGAAGAAGAGGACTGCTGAGCTGAAAGACCCCTGCAGAGGTAGAGAAGAAGACACCAACTGCTTTGGCCCCAGACCTACCGGCCTGTCTCCTGCCTTCCAAAGAAACCTGCTCCAGCGACGCTTTCCCAAGGACCAGCGACCTCTGAATCCTCAGAGGACTGCCCTGCTTCAAGAAAGACCAGAAACTCCCGAGGACAGCAGCACTGCTCCAAAAGAACTGCAACTTTGTTACAGAGGAGCAGATTTAAAGACCCCTGCAAATCCCCGCAAGAAGCGTGAGACTTGCAACACTGCACCCGGCGACCCCGACTTGACTGGTGGAGAACCAACACCTCAGGGAGGACCCTCCGGCGACTCCGAGACCGTGAGTAACCAAAGTTGTCCCCCCTGAGCCCCCACAACGACGCCTGCAGAGGGAATCCCGAGGCTCCCCCTGACCGCGACTGCCTGAACCTAAAGTCCCGACGGCTGGAAAAGACCCTGCACCCGCAGCCCCCAGCACCTGAAGGAACGGAACTTCTGTGCAGGAGTGACCCCCAGGAGGCCCTCTCCCTTGCCCAGGTGGTGGCTACCCCGAGGAGCCCCCCCCTTGCCTGGCTGCACCGCTGAAGAGATCCCTTGGTCTCTCATTGAAAACCATTGAAAACCCGACGCGTGTTTGCACATTGCACCCGCCCGCCCCCGCGCTGCTGAGGGTGTACTTTTTCTGCTGACTTGTGTCTCCCCGGTGCCCTACAAAACCCCCCTGGTCTGCCCTCCGAAGACGAGGATACTTACCTGCTGGCAGACTGGAACCGGGGCACCCCCTTCTCTCCATTGAAGCCTATGTGTTTTGGGCACCTCTTTGACCTCTGCACCTGACCGGCCCTGAGCTGCTGGTGTGGTAACTTTGGGGTTGCTCTGAACCCCCAACGGTGGGCTACCTTGGACCCAAACCTGAGACTTGTAAGTGATTTACTTACCTGATAAAACTAATAATAACTTACCTCCCCCAGGAACTGTGAAAATTGCAGTGTCCACTTTTAAAACAGCTATTTGTGTTTTATATGAAAAGTATATATGCTACTGTAATTATTCAAAGTTCCTAAAGTACTTACCTGCAATACCTTTCAAATGAGATATTACGTGTGGAATTTGAACCTGTGGTTCTTAAAATAAACTAAGAAAATATATTTTTCTATAACAAAACCTATTGGCTGGATTTGTCTCTGAATGTGGGTTCCTCATTTATTGCCTGTGTGTAGGTACAACAAATGCTTAACACTACTCCTTTGATAAGCCTACTGCTCGACCACACTACCACAAAATAGAGCATTAGTATTATCTCTTTTTGCCACTATCTTACCTCTAAGGGGAACCCTTGGACTCTGTGCATACTATTCCTTACTTTGAAATAGTGCATACAGAGCCAACTTCCTACATTGGTGGATCAGCAGTGGGGTACAAGACTTTGCATTTGCTGGACTACTCAGCCAATACCTGATCACACGACAAATTCCAAAAACTGTCATTAGAAATTGATTTTTGCAATTTGAGCTATTTTTCTAAATTCTTAAAAGTCCTGCTAGGGCCTTGTGTTAGTCCCTGTTTAGCATTTCCTTTTAGAGTTTAAAAGTTTTATGAAAGTTTGAATTAAAACCTAGAACTAGTTTTAGATTCTTAAAAAGTATTCCAACTTTTAGAAACATAGGGGGTTATTCCAACTTTGGAGGAAGTGGTAATCCGTCCCAAAAGTGACGGTAAAGTGACGGATATACCACCAGCCGTATTACGAATCCATTATATCCTATGGAACTCGTAATACGGCTGGTGGTAAATCCGTCCCATTTGGGACGGATTACCACCTCCTCCAAAGTTGGAATAACCCCCATAATGTCTAGTACAGATGTGAATGTGATGGAACTCGACATCACCCCTTACCTCCATCTTAAGATGAGGGAGCTAAGGTCACTCTGTAAAATAAAGAAAATAACAATGGGCCCCAGACCTTCCAAAATACAGCTCCAGGAGCTTTTGGCAGAGTTTGAAAAGGCCAACCCCTCTGAGGATGACAACCCAGAGGATGATAGTGACTTGGAGGAAAATTCCCCCCTTCCAGTCCTAATTAGGGAGATCAGGGACTCTCAATCCCTGACTCCAAACATAATAGTCAGAGATGCTGCTACCCTCACAGGAGGGGCCAGCACCTCTGGAACCACTGAGGATAGCCTCAGTGAAGATGACCTCCTGCTAGCCAGGATGGCCAAAAGATTGGCTTTGGAAAGACAGATCCTAGCCATAGAAAGGGAAAGACAAGAGATGGGCCTAGGTCCCATCAGTGGTGACAGCAACATAAATAGGGTCAGAGAGAATACTGACATCCTAAAAATCCCCAAAGGGATTGTAACAAAATATGAAGATGGTGATGACATCACCAAATGGTTCACAGCTTTTGAGAGGGCTTGTGCAACCAGAAAAGTAAACAGATCTCACTGGGGTGCTCTCCTTTGGGAAATGTTCACTGGAAAGTGTAGGGATAGACTCCTCACACTCTCTGGAAAAGATGCAGAATCTTATGGCCTCATGAAGGGAACCCTGATTGAGGGCTTTGGATTCTCCACTGAGGAGTATAGGATTAGATTCAGGGGGGCTCAAAAATCCTCGAGCCAGACCTGGGTTGATTTTGTAGACTACTCCGTGAAAACACTGGATGGTTGGGTAACTGGAAATGAATGGAAATGAAGTGCATGACTATGTTGGGCTTTATAATTTGTTTATGAAAGAACACATTTTAAGTAACTGCTTCAATGAAAAGTTGCATCAGTATCTGGTAGACCTAGGTCCAATTTCTCCCCAAGAATTGGGAAAGAAGGCAGACCACTGGGTCAAGACTAGGGTAACCAAAACTTCCACTGGGGGTGACCAAAAGAAAGGGGTTACAAAGCCTCCCCAGGAGAAAGTGGGTGACACTAGAAACAAAGAAATAGAGTCCTCTGTAGGCCCCCAAAAACCAGAACAGGTGGGTGGGCCCCGAGACACAACCCAAAACAAAAGTGGGTACCAGGGTAAGAACTGGGATGCCACTAAGGCATGGTGCCATAACTGTAGACAGACAGGGCACCACACCAAGGACACTTCTTGTCCCAAAACCAAACCCCCTAGAAAAATCCGAGGGGTGACCAGTGTAGCCATTGGGGATGACTCCTCAGATGAGGAGGTCTTCATAGCCTTCAACTGGAAAAAGGGCCCAACCGGTGAGTTGGAGATTCCAGAGGGAAGTAGACACTTCCACTACCTACTGGTGAATGGAATCCCAGCCACTGCCCTGAGAGACACTTGTGCCAGTCACACTATTGTGCATGACAGGCTGGTGTTCTCAAACCAGTACATCCCAGGTGAGACTGCCAGAGTAAGAGTTAGCCCAGACAGGGTCACTGATAGGCCTGTGGCTTTTGTGCCCATAGAAGTGGGTGGGACTTTTAGCTGGAGAAGGGTGGTAGTCAGTACAGACCTCCCCCTTGATTGTCTCCTTGGAAATGACTACCCAGAGGTTAGTCAGAGCCCAAGAGAGGAACTGGTCCAGTGCCAGTCCTCTCCCAAGGATTCTGGAGATGCTGCCTCTGCAGTAAGTGCAAGCAGGCCCCAGAAGAAAAAGGAAAAAAAACAGTGTAGGAAGGGTGGACAACCTTTAGCCAAGGTTCCAGCAAGCCAAGGAGATTCTGCTCCAGTAGGGGAGAACTCCAAAAGTGGCACTGGTAAAGTCCAACCTAACCCACAAGAAGTCCTGGCTAGTCAGGCAACTGTTAAACCTGAGTGGGTGGCTCCTCAGCTAACAGAAGAAAGAGTGGAAGAAGGGTGTTTACTACAAGATGTGGTAACCCCCCACTCTAATACAGCAGACAGGCACCCTGAACCCAAGGAAGCCTGTAACTTAGCCCCTTCCCTTGTAGGTGAAGAGCTAAAGGTGTGGTTCTGGGCACTGACAGCTGTCAGTGGCCTCTGCTGGGTGTTAGCCTTTATGGCTGCACTATCCTTTGCATGGTGGTCTGACCCCATGCCAAATAGCAAGTTAGGCCCCCTGACCTTGTTGGTCATGGTGGGGTTACTCCAGCTCTGGGTAACCTCTTTGGGTAAGCTAGGGGTGACCCTGGCTAAGATAAGATTAGCAGAGGTGGATACCTCTAACCCCAAAATAGAGAGAATGGGTGGAGACATTAAAGACACAGACAAGAGGCAGTTCAGACTAGGACCTATCACTGTGGAAGTGGGTCAGTTCCCCAGAGGGAATGACCTGAACAGGAGGATGTAAGGCAGAGTAGGCCCTGCAACAAACCAGCCTATTTCCTCTACTCTTCCTCGCCTGACAGACTAGGAAGACTCTCCCAGCTTTGGCTGAGTCTCCTGGCCTGTGGGCTGGGGGGGGCTTGTGTAAAGAAATGGCTCCCTGTTGCAGTTACCCCCCACTTTTTGCCTGATACTGATGCTGACTTGACTGAGAAGTGTGCTGGGACCCTGCTAACCAGGCCCCAGCACCAGTGTTCTTTCACCTAAAATGTACCATTGTGCACCCAGGTAAGTCCCTTGTAACTGGGACCCCTGGTACCAAGGGCCCTGATGCCAGGGAAGGTCTCTAAGGGCTGCAGCATGTCTTATGCCACCCTAGGGACCCCTCACCCAGCACAGACACACTGCTTGCCAGCTTGTGTGTGCTGGTGGGGAGAAAAAGACTAAGTCGACATGGCACTCCCCTCGGGGTGCCATGCCAACCTCACACTGCCTGTGGCATAGGTAAATCACCCCTCTAGCAGGCCTTACAGCCCTAAGGCAGGGTGCACTATGTCCATGAGCACTATGCCCCTACAGTGTCTAAGCAAAAACTTAGACATTGTAAGTGCAGGGTAGCCATAAGAGTATATGGTCTGGGAGTCTGTCAAAAACGAACTCCACAGCTCCATGATGGCTACACTGAATACTGGGAAGTTTGGTACCAAACTTTTCAGAATAATAAACCCACACTGATGCCAGTGTTGGATTTATAAAAAAATGCACACAGAGGGCATCTTAGAGCTGCCCCCTGTATTTTACCCAATTGTTCAGTGTAGGACTGACTGGTCTGTGCCAGCCTGCTGCTGAGAGACGAGTTTCTGACCCCATGCGGTGAGAGCCTTTGTGCTCTCTGAGGACAGAAACAAAGCCTGCTCTGGGTGGAGGTGCTTCACACCTCCCCCCTGCAGGAACTGTAACACCTAGCAGTGAGCTTCAAAGGCTCAAGCTTCGTGTTACAATGCCCCAGGGCACTCCAGCAAGTGGAGATGCCCGCCCCCTGGACACAGCCCCCACTTTTGGCGGCAAGTCCAGGAGAGATAATGAGAAAAACAAGGAAGAGTCACTGGCCAGTCAGAACAGCCCCTAAGGTGTCCTGAGCTGAGGTGACTCTGACTTTTAGAAATCCTCCATCTTGTAGAAGGAGGATTCCCCCAATAGGGATAGGAATGTGACCCCCTCCCCTTGGGATGAGGCACAAAGAGGGTGTACCCACCCTCAGGGCTAGTAGCCATTGGCCTAAACACGCCCTTAAATTTTGTATTTAAGGGCTTCCCTGAACCTAAGGATTTAGATTCCTGCAACTTACAAGAAGAAGAGGACTGCTGAGCTGAAAGACCCCTGCAGAGGTAGAGAAGAAGACACCAACTACTTTGGCCCCAGACCTACCGGCCTGTCTCCTGCCTTCCAAAGAAACCTGCTCCAGCGACGCTTTCCCAAGGACCAGCGACCTCTGAATCCTCAGAGGACTGCCCTGCTTCAAGAAAGACCAGAAACTCCCGAGGACAGCGGCACTGCTCCAAAAGAACTGCAACTTTGTTACAGAGGAGCAGATTTAAAGACCCCTGCAAATCCCCGCAAGAAGCGTGAGACTTGCAACATTGCACCCGGCAACCCCGACTCGACTGGTGGAGAACCAACACCTCAGGGAGGACCCTCCGGCGACTCTGAGACCGTGAGTAACCAAAGTTGTCCCCCCTGAGCCCCCACAGCGACGCCTGCAGAGGGAATCCCGAGGCTCCCCCTGACCGCGACTGCCTGAACCTAAAGTCCCGACGGCTGGAAAAGACCCTGCACCCGCAGCCCCTAGCACCTGAAGGAACGGAACTTCTGTGCAGGAGTGACCCCCAGGAGGCCCTCTCCCTTGCCCAGGTGGTGGCTACCCCAAGGAGCCCCCCCCTTGCCTGCCTGCACCGCTGAAGAGATCCCTTGGTCTCTCATTGAAAACCATTGAAAACCCGACGCGTGTTTGCACACTGCACCCGGCCGCCCCCGCGCTGCTGAGGGTGTACTTTTTCTGCTGACTTGTGTCCCCCCCGGTGCCCTACAAAACCCCCCTGGTCTGCCCTCCGAAGACGCGGGTACTTACCTGCTGGCAGACTGGAACCGGGGCACCCCCTTCTCTCCATTGAAGCCTATGTGTTTTGGGCACCTCTTTGACCTCTGCACCTGACCGGCCCTGAGCTGCTGGTGTGGTAACTTTGGGGTTGCTCTGAACCCCCAACGGTGGGCTACCTTGGACCCAAACCTGAGACTTGTAAGTGATTTACTTACCTGATAAAACTAATAATAACTTACCTCCCCCAGGAACTGTGAAAATTGCACTGTGTCCACTTTTAAAACAGCTATTTGTGTTTTATATGAAAAGTATATATGCTACTGTAATTATTCAAAGTTCCTAAAGTACTTACCTGCAATACCTTTCAAATGAGATATTACATGTAGAATTTGAACCTGTGGTTCTTAAAATAAACTAAGAAAATATATTTTTCTATAACAAAACCTATTGGCTGGATTTGTCTCTGAGTGTGTGTTCCTCATTTATTGCCTGTGTGTAGGTACAACAAATGCCTAACACTACTCCTTTGATAAGCCTACTGCTCGACCACACTACCACAAAATAGAGCATTAGTATTATCTCTTTTTGCCACTATCTTACCACTAAGGGGAACCCTTGGACTCTGTGCATACTATTCCTTACTTTGAAATAGTGCACACAGAGCCAACTTCCTACAACACTTTTATGGTTTTGGCTGTGACTTTTGCCCTTTGAATGTTTTCTTTATTGGCACGGGCACACTATGTAGTGAGACTCACATGGTCCTGATCCTGCATGACAACTCTACTAACGTATTAGTTAAAACCATTGATAATGGTGATAGGATGCCAGAGGAGCAGGGCAACCACAAGGAGAAGAGGCGAACCAGAAAAGAAAGCAAGAAAGGACAGCAGAACGTGCAGTTTTGGGACACACCCAGAAAGATCAAGAGGTATAACCTGAATCTTCTGTAGGAACACCAGTGTGAGACAATGGGAGAGGAGCTAGACAGCCCCGAAAGCCACCAGTCACCCCAGGAGAGAGGCGTCAGGTTTCCTTTAGCACACTCTCAAGAGCAAACCACAACCTGAGGCAAATACTCAGGGGATTGTAAGTTACTAAAACAAAGTGCTGGTAATTGTTCAGGGTGAGAGTGGAGGGTTGTCTCAGGGTGAGAGTGGAGGGTTGTCTCTCGAAACAGGCACACCAGGAATTGGGGTGCTCTAGGAGCACTCACTTAAGGAGTAAGGAAGGGAAAATAAGGTTCTTTGTGAAAATTACACTTATTGAGGTAGCTGAAGCATGTCACTTTGGATGTAGTGGTGTTATTACGTAATAGCTATGCATGTAGATAGTCACCTAAGTACTGGTCTGTTTCCTGTGGGTGACCATCATGCAACTTCAGCTCGTGCCTGGACCTGAGTCGTCCGAGCAGGGGAGCAAACCATTATTTGAACTTGAAAAAAACATTTTCATTGTTTAACAGCTGTGAAGGCTATCAGATGATATAAGACTTTTGGGAAATTGGAAAGAAACTCAGTATTGTGAACCCCAATAAAAAGTGACTTTTTGGCCACCCAAACCTATCTTGTTATTGTTTGGGACAGGGACATAAAATGTGTCTTTGAAAGTGTACCCTGAATCCTTTCTATCAGATGGCTACAGTAGTACAAGAATGAAAAACGCAAATTCTGACCCCCTTTACTTTGCATGCAAGATGGAAGCATGAAAGAATATACTCCAGGTAAATTTCACAACAAACAATACTTGGGATACCTATGCCACTAACTTAATGCTGTAATTTCTCAAGATATCATTAGAAAGCTTAACATCAACATGTAAACCAAAATAACTGCCACGATTCAGGCTAGGGACAAGAACCTATTGGCCTTCAAACATAACTTTTAATGCCTCAGAACAATAAACAGACCACTTCTGAAACTCAAAACCGTATAGCCATTTTGTTGCTCTAGGTTGACTTCCCCAGCAACTGTTCAAAACCATCACTAACAATCACAACAGTAATTCTGAACTACCTAATCTTCTACCAAGTTAAGCTAAACTTGACTTTCCAAATGCACTCAACTCGCTCATGAACTTCAGCCTTATTAACATGTGTGCAATCTTGACAGGGGTGACTTCTCCTCTACGACGGAGGAGCGTTGCCTCCCACCCGCCAGCAGCAGAAGCTGCAAACCTTTTAGAATAAACAATGTTTATTATCCTTTTGTTGTGAGAGGGGTGGGGCTATGTGGGATGACAGGGATGAGGGTGCGCATGTGTGCTTGGCCAGCCATCTCGGGCAGGCAAAACACACATTCACACATTGCGCTCTCCAGCCTGGCACTGTGTTGCTGGGCTGGAGTGGGAAAGCACAGGTATGCTCCCAGTCAATCCTGACCCTGCTCTAAGCAGCATTAGGATTAGCCGCAGGACAGGCTGGGAGACTGTGCCTGCAGTGACGAGAGAAAGAGGAGAGTCGCGGCAGAGCAGGTACGTTTTTATTTTTATTTATGTTTTTATTAAATGTTTCCCACCCAACCCCCGTGTGCCACGCCCACCCTGTCACTTCAGAGCGCAGCGAGCCGCAACTGAATCTTGAAGTTCACGGTGGACACCCATAACCTCCTATCTGACTCCAATTGGAAATTAGTTGGCCTCACTAGGACATGTTTGAGAGATAACTTTAAGAACTATTTCAATGATCTTCTCCCTCAAGGTACAAATTATCCTTCTTCAGTCTTCTATGAAGCCCAGATGTGATCTGAGGTTTGGGTGCCAGGTGTGCCATGTGTATGCCCAGAAAGTGACCTCGGGAGAAGTGGCAGTCACAAGGCAATGGGCTAGTAGGTCCTTTCCTGCCAGATGACAACTTCCTGGAAAGTGTGGCATCTAGCTATCCCATAGTGCACTATTCTGCCCACTCCCAAGATACTTTCAGACACTTTAAGGTCCCTTTTGTGAGGTAGGAAAGGGTGAAAGTAACTTTGACAGGATCAGTAAGGAAATGTTTTCTACGAGAGAGAAAATCCAAATGACACTGGGCAATCAATGACTGGAACTGGGAAGGCTGTCTAAGTACCTCTCAGGTTTTAACAGGGAAAGAAGTCAAACCCTTGGGTGGATTTCCTTGAGTGCTACTGCCAATACTCAAAGTGGAGTAAGAAACTATAGTAGTGTTTGTTGTGGTTTAGAGTGGTGTCGAAATCTGAGTAATGTAATTCTAAAAAAAATGCACGTTCTTGGCTGGTGGCAATGAGATCTGACTAACAACTTAGAACTGACTTTAACTATTTCTTGGAGCGGGTTCTCAGCGCAGAGCCCATGTCTGAGTTTGTGGAGCATGGCAAACTGTCAACCTTAGGTGGTGATGTGGACTTGCTGCAAATCTTGGCCTTTCCACAAGTCTCTTTAGAGGTATCAATATCTCACCCACCTCAATAGAGAAAGCAGGGAGAAACGGGGAAAGGAGAAAGACAGGGAATCCTAAGGTAACAGGATGGCGATGATAAATCCCAGCCTGGAGTGGTGTTAGCGTCCAGCGAGATAAGCTAGCTGCCTCAGAAGTTAGCCAGTGGTGTATGCTCTGAATTATTAGAGTATGCGAAATAGAGAGAGTACCTAAATTGTTTATAGGAGATGAGTAGTCAGCTTAACCAGCTTCTCAGAAGTTGTGGTGTATTGCATGGTGTGGTGTGTTTGTGTGACCTTACCATGGAATGCACTCACAAGACCAACTTTGGACCAATCAGGCTTGTTTGCTAAACCTCTGGGAGCCATTGCTTCAAGCAGTCAGGATTAAACAAAGGAACAAGTGTAAAGCATTTAGAAGAACAAAAACAACAAAATAAGAATTCACACAACATGAAAGAAATAAGACCAGTTTATAAAAAAAAGATCTTTAATGAATTGTTTGACACAAAAATGAACAAAATCCATCAGAGGGTTTGGGAGATACAGATATTTATGTAAAATGTAAATCTCAACTTTCTGCTCAAAAACACGAACAAACTTTGGTAACATAAGTTTAGAAACTTTGAAAAACTTTTATAAAGATGTGTTTGGCTACTCCTGCCCACTTTGTGTGAGGAACTCTGACAGAGGGAAGGTCATGGGTCCAATAAAGAGTAGTTGGGCAGTCATAAGCCCAGTCTTAAGTCCATTTCGAGGCTTTATGGGTGAACCGTCATAAAGCTCAATGGAACGGTCCTGATACAAGGGATACAGAATGCTGAAGATGCAGTAAGATGCTCAGGGTGTTGTGTGGTTGACAGGGGTCTTCCTGGGCCCATCATTTGGTCACAGTTCATTTGAGGCGAGTTGGCCACAAGAGTTGTTGTCCCTTGAAGTCTTCTTTTATCCAGCAAAAGTCAAGTTGCCATTGGACTACTGGTCTCCAGTCACAGCGAAACCAGCAGTTCCTCTTGGTGAAGGCTGGTGTCTATTATACCATATACCATTATATATTATAGCTTAGCACTGTTATTCAGTCCCTCCTGCCACCCGTGCGTCATTTTAGCATGGGGGATATATATGGGGCTATGGGGATAAGCACCATTTTTTGGATGAGAATGCATACCTTGCATCTCATTGACGCAAGGTAGGTTCACTGATCCAAAAAAAGGTGCAAACTCCTATATTTTGACATTAGACATGTCTAACGTCAAAATATAAATATGGAATTAGGTTTGCGCTGCATTTGCGTAAAAAAAATGACACAAATTTGGTGCAAAAAAAATGTAAATATGGATCTTTGTTTTCTTTGGTGCACTTTATCCTGTGAATTGAGAGTTCTTCTTGCTGTTCCCACTTGCTTGGCTCCATCCCTTGATGACGCAGAAATGAAGGTCTTACATTTATTAGCGCTTAAACGTAGTGCTGCAATAATCAAGTGTGACTTTAACCGAACTAATAAAGATTGTACGGGGACAAAATGTGCCCTTAGAGTAGTTTGCCAACATTTATAAGCGTGCTTTATATAACGTGATGTATTAGAATTGCACGAATCTGACATAATCGTAAACTTGTGCTATGATTTGCTTGTTTGAAATGTTTTAGCTTAGCATTACTTTAGTGGAGGCTTTGGCCTAGTTGCCTGGTCTCACGGTTTAGATGCTCGTGTTTTTCCAATGTGCTAATAAACGTGTATTTTTGCTTGAAGCTGTACTTTTCCACTGAGATCGTTCACATGCTTATCTTAAGGTTTCGTGCCAGCCTGGCATTTTTCTCTTTGCTCCAAGGTCAATCTGCAGGTGCGGACAATGGAAGCTCTGAAAGTGAGTTAATTGGTATAAAATGTTGCAACTTGCGTACCCGTCTCCAAGGATAATGTATGCTTAAGTAAAAGCTTGAGAACTGTTGTTTTTGATTGGACAATTTGAAGCCAACCTATGAACCCTCCAATGGAAGACCCTACTGGATTTGAACTGTTGTCTATTTAAACCAGGTGCACGAGAAGAAAGTAGCCATTACCAGCCATTATTGCCATTGCAGCCATTGCAGCCATTACCAGCTCGATACCCGCCATTTTGCAGGACATTGCAGCTATTATGGCCCACCTTGCTGCGACGCCATTTTGAAAGAGACTCTGATGCTTTCTCTAATCGAGAGAAAGAGACTTTAAGAAATTCTCGCCCTAGAGACTTTAACTTTGATTCGTCCCTTTGCATGAAGTAGTAGTTTACTTTGCCGCCGTGAGGCAATTGCCCCGTCCACCCCTGCCCCTTTGCCCCGTCCCATGCCGATCGAGAAACGGTACCTGTGAGACGAAGACTTCCTTGAATGCTGATTGTAATTGGTAAATATGAAAGGAAATTGTACAATTGCATTGTGTTTCTTTTAGGTAACCAACTGCTGATTTTTGATAAGATCCCTAGTTAGGAGTTTTCCAAATTAATGTTGCTAAATTGCTTTTGCATGAAGTCCCACATGCCGATGCTAATTTGAGGTTAGATGAGGATTCCTTTTGTTGCACGATGCAATTTGAGACCTTGCTATGCTGACCAATGTATTCAATTAGCTCATTACAGATTATAGTTTTAGTGATTTGCATTGCTATTATCGAATGCCTTGTTATTCAAATGCTGCATAGATTGCATCTTTTCCGCCGTTATGGACAGCTATTAATGTTCATTTATGTTTATCATTTGGTGTTGAGACACATTTATATTGTGCTAGCTTTGTTAATATAGGGAAATAAATTCATTAACTTTGAATAAACTGGTGTGGTTATTCATGACCGAAAGGTCATGGTTCGTCGAAATGTATTCTGGATTAATTGTTAAGTGTTATGTTGATCAGGGTATTGCCTATGTTCGTTATTGATTATCGATTACACTAAATTGACTGATCTCGGGTGAAGAGAGTCTCACTTAGCCAAAAGATTCATCGGCCTAAAGAGCGTCCAAAATACAGGTAAATTATTAGTACGGAACGCTCTATCAGTAGATGGTAGCAGAGGACGGTTTAGACTTTTGGGACCCCACTCGAGACATACATGGTGTTGAATTAATGGTTTAGACTTTTGGGACCCCACTCGAGACATACATGGTGTTGAATTAACGGTTTAGACTTTTGGGACCCCACTCGAGACATACATGTTGTTGAATTAACAGTTTAGACTTTTGGGACCCCGCTCGAGAGGTATATGGTGTTGAATTAGATTTTTCTTGGGTAAAACAGATTGAAAAAATGATGATGGGCTAGGTCCACCGCGACTTTCCCGGGATCTCGGAGCTTGCGAATGGAGAGAATGGAGGTGTGAGATCGGCGTTGGCGGTACTAGTGATGGTATGAGTGAAGTTAGGGTTTTGCGCTTGCACAGCTTATTGCCGCAGATTGTTTGAAAAGGTTGCGAGGATTTTTTTTTTTTTAGAGAATAGCGGAGGTGCTACTCCGAGTGTAGGAGTAGGGAAGTCGTCGAACTTCATAGAAATAGCGGAGGTGCGACTCCGAGTGTGAGAGTAGGGAAGTCGTCGAACTTCATGTGCATGTGGCGCTTTGTGCAGAAAAAGGTCCACGTGGTTGTTGTTGTTGAGACGGGCCCTGCGAGGTCAAGAGACTCCGGAGTATGTTGAAAAGTGTATGAGACACTTGTTTTATGTTGTGGTCTGGTCGGTTTAATAGGTTGATCGGGCGTGGTCAACGAGTCGGTACGTGTGTTAAGGGAGTGAAAGAAAACTTCGACTTCGGGCTTTGACAAGATTCTAAGTGCACTAGAATAGATCACTGACAAGTTGAGAGCAGTCTGCGGGTCAGATTTGCTTGCGAAAGTGGGGACCGAGAAAGATGGAATAACTGCTGAGGCTAGTGAAAAATCCCTAAGGTCCTGAAGCGATTGTGTTACCCTTCCTGTAGTAAACCGACAGATCTGTTTTATTATTATTTTTTTAAGTAGCTCGCAATACATGCCAGAAGTTGTTACGAGAGGAGCTGAGTGAAGGAGGACTAGCCGCGAGGCTTTGTCAGCCGCAGTGTGTGTGAGTGTGACGTCACTAGGAGCCGCGCTGGGATAGGTTGGTTGCAAAGAAGGGTCGCGCACGGATTGGACGCAGTCCGTGGGGCTCGATTGGAAGGGGAAAGGCAAGCGAAGAGTATTCCGGGAATTAAAGTCACTTATTGATTACAAACTTTGTGAAATAAAAGACGAGAAAATGAAATTTTTTAAAGCATTAAAGAGTGCGATGAAGGGGGAGTCTTACATTAAAGCGAGCGTAGGAGAAGAGACGCCGCCCGAAGGTACACCAGCTTACATTGTAATGGAGGAAAAAGGGGTAGCTCCGTGCCTTTGGCTAAAGCAATGGCACAAGCTGACAGAGAAACATGGGAGCGTAGCGTTCCCGATCCATGGGACGTTCAATATAAGGATCCTAGAGAATTTGAGATTCGCGATGTACGACATGAAGATACCTCCAAGGCCAGCACAGTTTGAGGCTCTAGCGATTTGGGAACTAATGGCTAGACAGCAACAGCAAAATAAGTTCGAGACCAGGATAAGAAAGGTAGAAAAGACACTAGCGGACGCTAGGTGGGATAATGCACAGAAGGTGTGGCGGTCAGATGTGTTGCAGGGGATAAAATTGTTCCCCGCAATTACTAAGGAAGAAGAGGCGACAGGCAAGAAAGCTACCTGTAAGACAAATGGGAGGTGTTCAAAAGATAGAGAGGACGAGGAAAAGTTGAGAAGAGAAGAGGAGTTAGAGGATGAGGAGTTAATCATGCAATTACTGAACGACCGTCCACCACCTTATGCAGAGGGTGGACAAGGTCCAAGTACCAGTTCTGCCCCTCCGGCACCGGTACAGAATAATGAAACTCCGAGTTCAGAAGCGTCATCGGGATCTAAGGACCCGAGTTTACTGTTCACCCCGCAGATACCGCAGGTTAGGAGAATATATCCAGATGTGCCCATATTGAAACAAGCAGAAAATTATCAGCCGCAGGTCCCAGGGTACTACAGCAGTGACAACAGTACGGGAATGATTCTAGATCCAACCGTAATGGGAGGACAGAATGGTCACAACCCAACATTGGCACAAGCTGAATCAACCCAATTTTTGATGCCTCAAAAGCAGATGCAGGGGGGAAACGCACATGCTCAGATGACGGGGAGTCAGACGGGCATGCCGGCAATGATGACCCATAGTTTGGGAATGAACATGTCTCAGAACATGGGGAATGGACAGAACGCAGATGCGATATCCCTACCCATTACTGTAGGTCCACCGGTACCTTTGTACATTCAGCCTAATTCAGGTATGAGCAGTCAAGGATCAATGGTGCAGAGCGGGATGGAAAGGAGGTGCATTCAAAACACTCCAGAGACAACTCCGATAGCGGCCCTGCCAACTGGATCTGGGTCCTTGATGGAGTTTAGTCCCATATGTGCTCAGTCAACAGTGGTGAGGTCGAGTCCCCCACTGGTGATACCGCTGTCATCAAATACTGAAAAGTTGCCGCAACCATCAATGGCAGTCGATGTGAATGCTACACTGATGGGGTTGAACGCGCAACAGCTGACACAGTGGTTCAACAGTCTGAATTCCACACAAAGCTCAGGCAGTGGGAAGGGAGAAGACTATCTGAATAGGGTCAGGTTGAACATGGAAGCACAAGAATTGGTGGAAGGGACTATGGGTGTGAATAGGTTAGAGTCCTATTCGGAAGAAGAGCTGAGGTATCTATGTCCCAGGATTACGAGAGAAGTGAACAAGGTACATAGAAGGTTGCAAGAAATAGCAGACAAAAATGGGGTTGAGATAGACAAGACAAAACACTTGAGCAGGAGCTATAGATTGGATTTCGGGACCACAGACTTTGAACACATGAGGTCAGCAGGCATGAAGGCGCACCTTAGAGAATTGCTGCAGAGTGCACAAGTGTGGAGGTGCTTAGACAAATGGGAAAGCAGATGGGTAAAGAGAAAGGAAAAGAGGAAAGACAGTGTCCCAGAGCTCAACGAGAAAAGACCGCAGAGTAGTGATGCAGTAACCATGTTACCAATGAGGGAGACAGCAGGAGGAAAATTAATACATGTACCATGGCACAGAAGCGACATTCAGTCTTTTACGGATGATTTTCCCAAACTGAGAGAGAAACCGATTGAATGGTATCAACAGACTGATAGGTTTGTGAAACTTGCGAAATGCCTTTGGGAAGACCTGAACACTCTCTTTGAGATTGTGGTTCCGGCAGATTTGTGGGAGGATTGCAAAAGAGCTGTAGGTTGGCCGACAAGTGAACCAGAGAGAGACAGGGATACGGGTGCACCATCACCTATGGTGATGAGCTTGTACTACAAGGTGATTGAGCATTTGAAGACGAAGGTTGCCGCGAAAAATGTGGATTGGCAGAAGATTGATCGAACTGCCCAAGAGGCTAAAGAGTCGATTCATGGTTACTATGAGAGGTTGTTGAAGGCGTTCAAGAACTACAGTGGCACGGAAACAATAGAGGTGAAGGACATGCTTCATTTTGTGTTTAGATTTGTGGAAGGGCTGAGACCAGAGATAAGTCAGATGATAAAGTCACATTTGATTTGTTGGCAGTCGAAACCTATTGATGAGGTGTTGAATTATGCGAAATACTGTAGCGACGAAATTGAAGTGAAACAGAAAAAGTTGAAAGAGAAAGTGATGATGATGCAACTTAAAGCAGCTCAGACAGGTCTGCAAGGCTTGCAAGGGTTGCAAGGGTTCCAACAGCAGGTACCGCAACAGCAGCCGCAGTTGCAGGGAAATATGATGTTTCAGCCACAGGCGAGAGGCAGAGGCAGAGGAGGTTTTGGGAATAATGGTCCGGATTTGAGCACTGTTGTGACTCCGAATGGTGTGCAGGCATTGAAAAAGGTGATGCCGTGTCACGTGTGCGGAATCGTCGGTCATTGGAAACGCGAGTGCCCGATGGTGGTGCAGGAAGGTGCAGGTGTTGGTCAGCAAAACAATGATGTCAATGCATTTCAGACAATGAGGGGACCGAAAATGAGAGGTCCAAACCCAAATTCTCAGACCATAAATCAGCTGCAGGGATTACAACCTATGCAGCCGCAGCAGATGCAGATGCCCCGTATGCAGATGACGCAAATGCAGCCAATGCAACAGCAGTTTCCCATGGTACCTAATCAGCAAATGCAAATACCTTTGGCACCGATGAGTCAGCAGCAAGTGATGGTTCCTCCACAGGTCTCGGGTCAGGTAATGAATACAAATGGCACCGTACAACAGTTCCCATTACACAGTGAGACTGGAATAAACAATGTATGGGAGAGTGAAAGTTCAGGAGAGGAGGGAGATTGTGTGCTTGCAGCATCCTTGGAAGTTGATCAAAAGGGTCCGTATGTGGAGGGAAGAGTAATGGGTCATCGTGTTTCATTCTTGGTTGACACAGGAGCCACACGTTCAACTGTTAAGAGCATTGAAGTACCGAATTTGCCACTCTCAGGGAGAACATTTCAAGTGGTGGGAGTAGCAAACAGGCACCTGACGAACCCAATCACAGATCCAGTACCAGTCAGCATTGGTAACTATCAAGGGTTACATAAATTTGTGGTATGTGACTCAAGCCCGATAGCACTGTTAGGGAGAGACCTATTGTGCAAATTGGGATGTTCGATTATGTGTTCGAACGATGGAATTAAAATTCAGACGAGCAGTGATGGGGAAGAAGAGGACATTGTAGAGGGGGATGAGATGGAAACTGTTGATGAAGAGTATCCTCTGATTTGCCTTTTCCCAATGATAACTGAGGAAGATATTCCAGCTGAATTACGGGAAACAGTCGGAAAGGAAGTGTGGGATATGACAGGGAAAGAGGTGGGATTGATGAAAGGAGTGGAACCGGTGAAAGTGACTGTAAAACCCAATGCAATCTTTCCCCAGACCCCACAATACCACATGGCACAAGACACCCTCATGAAAGTTGCCCAACTCATTGACGAGTTTGTAAAACAGGGAGTACTGAAAGAAGTGTTAAGCAGTCCATGTAATTCACCAATCATGGGACTAATAAAGCCAAGTGGAAAGATCCGAATTGTACAGGACTTGAGGAAAATAAATGACATCATAATTAAATGCTGCCCTGTCGTGCCAAATCCAGCTGTGATAATGTTTCAAGTCCCTTGCGATGCTGAATGGTTCTCAGTCATCGACTTGTCACAAGCATTCTTCTCGGTGCCTCTTCATGAGGACAGCCAATTTCTCTTTTGTTTCAAATTCTTAGACAGAGTTTCCAGTTGGTGTCGAATTCCTCAAGGGTTTTCTGAGTCACCGTCAATATTCAATCAGATTCTAAAGAAAGACTTGGAAGCATTAGAATTGCCATTCGAGTCAACCCTAGTACAGTACATTGATGACTTACTGATTGCATCTAAGACAGAAAGTGGCTGCACAGCCGACACCATTGCCCTACTGAACCATTTGGGAAGGAATGGACACAAGGTGTCTCCTTCCAAGTTGCAGTTCTGTCAGAAGAAAGTAAAATACTTGGGTCACCAAATAGAGAAAGGGTCACGGAGAATAATGAAGGAAAGAATAACAAGTATACTTCAAATGAGTCCACCAAAGACAAGGAGGGAGGTGAGGAAGTTTTTGGGGATGGTGAGCTACTGTCGTCAGTGGATCCCCAACTTCTCAACTCTAGCAAAGCCTTTACTGAAACTGACCCAGAAGGATGCCTTGGATCAAATTGAGCTGAAAGGAGATGAGATGGATGCTTTTATTGAATTGAAAGAATGCATGTGCAGGGCTCCAGCTTTAGGTATGCCTGATTACACAGAGCCTTTCACATTGTTTTGTCATGAACGTGATGCATGTTCCTTGTCTGTCTTGACTCAAGCCCATGGTGGCATAAACAGACCAGTAGCGTATTTTTCAGCTACTTTGGATCCGGTCGCAGCAGCACTTCCAGGGTGTTTGCGCGCCGTAGCAGCAGTTGGTATCAGCCTCACTCAGAGTGAAGGAATAGTGATGGGACACCCAGTAACAGTCATGGTCCCTCACTCAGTTGAGATACTTTTGACCCGCTCCCGAACGCAACACATGACTGGAGCAAGACTCACAAGGTATGAAACGATAATTCTGGGCTCACCGAATGTGCAGCTGAAAAGGTGCACTACGTTGAATCCAGCAACCTTGCTTCCTGGTGAAAATGCTGAAATTGAGAACGCTGAAGACGTCGAGCATGACTGCCTTCAGGTGACTGAATTTTGCACAAAACCTCGACCTGACATTAAGGATACTAAGCTTGATGAAAATGACCAAATTGTTTTTGTTGATGGTTCATGTCTAAGAGATGGGATGGGAATTTTGAAAGCAGGATATGCTGTATGTACTGTAACAGGTGTCTTGGAAGCATCCTGGCTCCAAGGAGTCTATTCTGCACAAGTAGCAGAACTTGTAGCCCTTACAAGAGCATGCCAATTGTCTACATTGATGAAAGTCACCATTTACACTGATAGTCAGTACGGGTTTGGAATTGTGCACGACTTTGGCCAACTATGGTCACAGAGAGGTTTCCTGACTTCTTCAGGATCCCCAGTGAAAAACGGGGAGAGAATAAGGGAATTGTTACACGCCATTCAAATGCCAGCCGAAGTTGCAGTGGTAAAGTGTAGTGCTCATACAAAAGGACAGGACTATGTTTCTCTGGGAAATGCATATGCGGACCAAGTCGCAAGATTTTGTGCCTTGAATTGTATATTACTCAGAGATGAATGGAATTCGATAAGTGAACCAGAACTAGAACCAGCTGAAGCATTTGCCTTGAAGGTTGTAGATACAATGGATGAACTAAAAGCATTACAGAATAGTGTCGGGGAGGATGAAAGAGCTTCCTGGATTAAGTCACAATGCACAAAGAGACCAGATGAGTTATGGGTTTCAAATGAGGGAAAATTTGTTTTGCCAAATAGTCTTTTATCGCAGCTAGCGCGGTTCTATCATGGGCAGGCTCACCTAGGGAGAGATGCCATGATAAGATTGTTCAAAACTGATTGGTTTAACCCTAGATTCCGTCAAGCTGCAGAAGCAGTTTGCCATCGATGTGTCATTTGCCAGCAGATGAACCCAGGGAAGGGAACGGTTGTGAATGCGAGCCACATTGGTAGGGCGAGTGGCCCGTTCAGTAGGATGCAGATGGACTTCATTGAGATGCCTGTGCATGGAGGCCTGAAGTATGTGTTGGTGATTGTGTGCATTTTTAGTCACTGGATTGAAGCATACCCCACACGTAGAAATGACAGCCTTACAGTTGCAAAGCTATTGTTGAGGGAGTTAATACCACGTTTCGGATTCCCGATCTCTTTAGAATCAGATAGAGGAAGTCAATTCAATAATGAGGTGATAAAGTTACTTTGCGAAGCGCTGAACATTGAGCAAAAACTGCATTGTAGCTATCGCCCAGAAGCATCAGGACTGGTGGAGCAGATGAATGGTACACTGAAATCAAGAATGGCGAAAATATGTGCATCGACAAATTTGAAATGGCCTGACGCATTGCCTTTGGTGTTAATGTCAATGAGAAACACCCCTGACAGAAAGACTGGATTGTCTCCGCACGAAATTCTCATGGGCAGGGCTATGAGACTTCCTGCAGTTCCCGCAAACGCGCTTTTGAATATTACAGATGATATGGTGTTAGACTACTGCAAAGGTCTGGCTGACGTGGTTCGCTCTTTCTCTCACCAGGTGGAAGCGACCACCTTGCCACCGATCCAAGGTCCAGGACACACACTGAAAGCAGGTGACTGGGTCGTGGTAAAGAAGCACGTGAGGAAGTCGTGTCTGGAACCCCGTTGGAAAGGCCCTTTCCAAGTGATCCTGACGACAACTACCGCTGTGAAGTGTGCGGGAGTTCCCAACTGTCACACAAAGAAGGTGTTGTGTCCCACAGATGAGGAAGTTGAAGCGCTGAAACTGCCAGTGCCTGATAAAACAGTGCTGAGCGCTGAGACGCTGAGACAGAGCAAAACAGAACTGAAAGCGAACAGGCAGGAACAGAAGAGAGAGAAATATTCTCTGAGGACGAAACAACAGACTCACTTGGGGAAGACCAAGGAGAAACCTCAGACAGCGACGAAGCAGCTGAAGGTGACAAAGAGCCTGAAGCAGCTGAGGGTAGCAAAGAGCCTGAAGCAGCTGAAGGTGACAAAGAGCCTGAAGCAGCTGAAAGTGATAAAGAGCCTGACGAAAGTAACGGTGACGAAAGGCTCGAAAGAGGTGAAGAAGCAGGAGAGCCTGATCAGAGGAGGGCTTTCCCAGAAGCAGACGGTACAGAAAAGGAGAAAGAGAACCTGATTGATTCCCCAGAAGGAGGGGACAAGGCAGAACAGAACGAAACTGTTTAAGCTTCCACAGAAAAGGTCACAGTCCATCAAGTGGACATGGTGCAAAGAGGAGACTAAGGCCCTCATTCTGACCTTGGCGGGCGGCGGAGGCCGCCCGCCAAAGTCCCGCCGTCAGATTACCGTTCCGCGGTCGAAAGACCGCGGCGGTAATTCTGACTTTCCCGCTGGGCTGGCGGGCGGTCGCCTTCAGACCGCCCGCCAGCCCAGCGGGAAAGAGGCTTCCACGATGAAGCCGGCTCGGAATCGAGCCGGCGGAGTGGAAGCTGTGCGACGGGTGCAGTTGCACCCGTCGCGTATTTCACTGTCTGCGCAGCAGACAGTGAAATACATGTAGGGGCCCTCTTACGGGGGCCCCTGCAATGCCCATGCCAGTGGCATGGGCACTGCAGGGGCCCCCAGGGGCCCCGCGACCCCCCCTACCGCCATCCGGATCCCAGCGGTCCGACCGCCGGGATCTGGATGGCGGTAGGGGGGGTCGGAATCCCCGCGGCGGTGCAGCAAGCTGCGCCGCCGCGGAGGATTCAATGGGGCGGCGGTACACTGGCGGGACCCCGCCAGTGGAGCCCGTCCGACCGCGGCTTTACCGCCGCGGTCGGAATCCCCATTGGAGCACCGCCGGCCTGTCGGCGGTGCTCCCGCGGTCCTCCGCCCTGGCGGTCAAAGACCGCCAGGGTCAGAATGACCACCTAAGTATATCACCAATAAAACTAAGAACTAGAGAAAATTTGAACGACGGAGAAAGGCCAAAAGTGAAAGAGAAAAGAAAGGAAGTGTCTGTCGTGATACCAACCTCAAGTGAAGGAAAAGACTTGGCCAAAGAGGAAAGTACCAGTGAGGCAGAATCGAAAAGAGAAGCAAAATTGAAAAGGAAAAGGATACCAAACAGGAGATATTCCGGTCCAGAATGGGCATATGCAGTCAATGATGATTGGACTGACGAATTTGTATCTCTAAGCCTCGAGAACGAAGAAGAAGAGATACCAATAGAAAAGAAAAGTTTTATGAACAGTGTTGATTGAAAGGGTGATAAATGACATTGCTTGCTACAATCTAACGTGATACAACCAGCTGAGACATTGCTAAACCGGATGAGACACTTGTTGAACTGATAAAGACTGAGTTCTTGCCGAGTTGAGACAAATGCTGCTAACCGATAAGTGACTGGCCTCTTGAAGAAAACTGTGTGAACATTGCGCTCGTTCAGCTTTGTAACTGAATTGCTAAATAGTTTCTTTATAGGTGCTTCTAGCTCTCTGATTCTATACAGATCATGGCTACACAAAACAGTAGAGTGAAATATTGTAAATATGCGTGTATAGGCTTGATAATTGCATGTGTACTAATAATAGTGGGAATAGTGCTTGCTACACGTGGAAAGGGTGAGAATGAGAGAATCGATGCTTCTACTTTTGCTCCTGTCACTGTCACTGAACTAACCGCATTGAAAAGACTAGAATTAGATGAGAGACACTTGCATGATAAGAAGGAATTTTCGTATAACGTTTTCTATCGCTTGCTAACAGAATATGTTGAGACTATGGATGCGAAAGATTGTTATGTGTGTACACAGATACCGACATCAGTAAAGGAAGGGGTGACTTATCACCACATGCCTCTTAAATACGGGATTACATGTAGTATAGTAACTTCTAGATTTTATGGTCAGACAAACATACAGTATTTTTACTCAAATTATGATGTTACCTTTGCATATGTTCCTATAATAGCGCAGCTAAGCCAGATTGCTAAAGATTGGGATGCTAAAATAATGAGGGAATTTTTTGAGCCAATGCAACCTTTTGAAACGGCTCACGCTCATAGGGAAAACCTTACCTGCTCGCTCTCTGCAGTAGAAATAAGCTTTTTAGATCGCACAGATGATAGAAGGGCACAAATGGATGCGAAATTAGAAAAGGAGCTAAGTAAGAGGACTTGAGTAGATCATTATGATTTTGCCGCAATAAAGACACAAGGGAGAATAGCTTTAGATGCTTGGCATGTAGGGAAATTTTGTATATATCGAGGTGAATCTTATTATGACAACATTTTCGTAGGAGTGAGTGAGTGTAAACATACGTTTATCTTTAAGGCCAAATGGACATTCATGATGAACGGACTTGACCCTGTCATACCAGGTGTATATTACATTTGTGGGTACAATGCCTATTATCGTCTCCCGAAAGGATGGTGGGGGAGATGTTACTTGGGTATAGTGTTCCCAAAGGTTTATCAACTGGATGACCTATCGATGATTCCAAAGTCATCTGGATCCCATCGTATCCAGAAAAGAGAGACTGCAGCTGCTGTGGTAGGAGATATATTTGGAGCCATGATTCCTTCATTGGGAGTTGTGTTGAATTCCATCAAAATAAGAAAGTTGTCTACTATAGTGGATAACATGTTGACAAAGTTTTCAGGTGCTATAATCCTGATAGATGCTGAACTTGCAGCGGAAAGAGCTATGACTCTTCAAAATAGGCTTGCCTTAGACATTCTTTTAGCAAAGGATGGCGGCGTTTGCAAAATGCTTGGTGCGCGCCACTGTTGCACGTATATTCCAGACAACAGTGTGAAAATTAAAACTATGCTTGCTAATCTAACAAAAGAGAGTGCAGATTTGAAGGAATTGAAAGAACCAGGAGTGTGGGAGAAGGTTAGAAAAGGACTTGCTTCAGTGGGAAATTGGCTTGGTGGCATTTGGAATGGAATATTATTAAAAATAATACAGGGAATATTAATAGTACTGATTTGTATATTTGGAATTTGGGGAATAAAAAGGGGAATAATAATGATTATGGAAAGAATTAAAAGAAGGAAGGAAGAGAAAATGATGAAAAGGATGGCAGAAGAATATAAAGCAAGAACTAGGGGAACTAAAAGGAAAAGAGAACTGACAGAATTTTAATGGAATAAAATTTGTGGGAATAGTTTTGTGTGATGACAAGTAGTCATCAGAGGAGGGATTGATGACGCAGAAATGAAGGTCTTACATTTATTAGCGCTTAAACGTAGTGCTGCAATAATCAAGTGTGACTTTAACCGAACTAATAAAGATTGTACGGGGACAAAATGTGCCCTTAGAGTAGTTTGCCAACATTTATATAGTGCTTTATATAACGTGATGTATTAGAATTGCACGAATCTGACATAATCGTAAACTTGTGCTATGATTTGCTTGTTTGAAATGTTTTAGCTTAGCATTACTTTAGTGGAGGCTTTGGCCTAGTTGCCTGGTCTCACGGTTTAGATGCTCGTGTTTTTCCAATGTGCTAATAAACGTGTATTTTTGCTTGAAGCTGTACTTTTCCACTGAGATCGTTCACATGCTTATCTTAAGGTTTCGTGCCAGCCTGGCATTTTTCTCTTTGCTCCAAGGTCAATCTGCAGGTGCGGACAATGGAAGCTCTGAAAGTGAGTTAATTGGTATAAAATGTTGCAACTTGCGTACCCGTCTCCAAGGATAATGTATGCTTAAGTAAAAGCTTGAGAACTGTTGTTTTTGATTGGACAATTTGAAGCCAACCTATGAACCCTCCAATGGAAGACCCTACTGGATTTGAACTGTTGTCTATTTAAACCAGGTGCACGAGAAGAAAGTAGCCATTACCAGCCATTATTGCCATTGCAGCCATTACCAGCTCGATACCCGCCATTTTGCAGGACATTGCAGCTATTATGGCCCACCTTGCTGCGACGCCATTTTGAAAGAGACTCTGATGCTTTCTCTAATCGAGAGAAAGAGACTTTAAGAAATTCTCGCCCTAGAGACTTTAACTTTGATTCGTCCCTTTGCATGAAGTAGTAGTTTACTTTGCCGCCGTGAGGCAATTGCCCCGTCCACCCCTGCCCCTTTGCCCCGTCCCATGCCGATCGAGAAACGGTACCTGTGAGACGAAGACTTCCTTGAATGCTGATTGTAATTGGTAAATATGAAAGGAAATTGTACAATTGCATTGTGTTTCTTTTAGGTAACCAACTGCTGATTTTTGATAAGATCCCTAGTTAGGAGTTTTCCAAATTAATGTTGCTAAATTGCTTTTGCATGAAGTCCCACATGCCGATGCTAATTTGAGGTTAGATGAGGATTCCTTTTGTTGCACGATGCAATTTGAGACCTTGCTATGCTGACCAATGTATTCAATTAGCTCATTACAGATTATAGTTTTAGTGATTTGCATTGCTATTATCGAATGCCTTGTTATTCAAATGCTGCATAGATTGCATCTTTTCCGCCGTTATGGACAGCTATTAATGTTCATTTATGTTTATCATTTGGTGTTGAGACACATCTATATTGTGCTAGCTTTGTTAATATAGGGAAATAAATTCATTAACTTTGAATAAACTGGTGTGGTTATTCATGACCGAAAGGTCATGGTTCGTCGAAATGCATTCTGGATTAATTGTTAAGTGTTATGTTGATCAGGGTATTGCCTATGTTCGTTATTGATTATCGATTACACTAAATTGACTGATCTCGGGTGAAGAGAGTCTCACTTAGCCAAAAGATTCATCGGCCTAAAGAACGTCCAAAATACAGGTAAATTATTAGTACGGAACGCTCTATCACCCTCTTGGATATTTCGGTTGCCTCTGAGGAACAGAATGCGTACTGTAAATGATGAGAACCGTCTCTTTCCAAGATTTTAATCTGCTGTATTTGTTCAGCAGTTTGAAGTGTTAGTTTGATTGATGTTGAAGTAGTGTTCGATCAATTTCCCACAAGAGAAAGTGCATCCACTTTAACTCTTCCCTTTGACCGTGCTAGAAAGCAGCAGCCTGTCATCATCTGTCCTTGCATCCTCTGACATCCAGTTTTGGAACGGGCTGCTATACAGTAAAACACCTTGGTTTCCTTGCTGCAACGTAAATAGAGTGGTGTGGGCAGATTGCGTAGCAAACCGCTTTTCAAAGATTCCATTAAAGTGTGTCACGAACAAATCATAAAAGGCTAATCGAGGCTCCCATTAATGGTTAGTTAAAGGTGCAGCTCGTGCCAAGGTCCCTTTTGTGAGGTAGGAAAGGGTGAAAGTAACTTTGGCAGGATCAGTAAGGAAATGTTTTCTACGAGAGAGAAAATACAAATGACACTGGGCAATCAATGGCTGGAACTGGGAAGGCTGTCTAAGTAACTCTCAGGAGCTTTTAACAGAGAAAGAAGTCAAACCCTTGGGTGGATTTCCTTGAGTGCTACTGCCAATACTCAAAGTGGAGTAAGAAACTATAGTAGTGTTTGTTGTGGTTTAGAGTGGTGTCGAAATCTGAGTAATGTAATTCTAAAAAAAATGCACGTTCTTGGCTGGTGGCAATGAGATCTGACTAATAACTTACAACTGACTTTAACTATTTCTTGGAGCGGATTCTCAGCGCAGAGCCCATGTCTGAGTTTGTGGAGCATGGCAAACTGTCAACCTTAGGTGGTGATGAGGACTTGCTGCAAATCTTGGCCTTTCCACAAGTCTCTTTAGAGGTACCAATATCTCACCCACCTCAATAGAGAAAGCAGGGAGAAACGGGGAAAGGAGAAAGACACGGAATCCTAACGTAACAGGATTGCGATGATAAATCCCAGCCTGGAGTGGTGTTAGCGTCCAGCGAGATAAGCTAGCTGCCTCAGAAGTTAGCCAGTGGTGTATGCTCTGAATTATTAGAGTATGCGAAATAGAGAGAGTACCTAAATTGTTTATAGGAGATAAGTAGCCAGCTTAACCAGCTTCTCAGAAGTTGTGGTGTATTGCGTGGTGTGGTGTGTTTGTGTCACCTTACGGTGGAATGCACTCACAAGGCCAACTTTGGTCCAATCAGGCTTGTTTGCTAAACCTCTGGGAGCCATTGCTTCAAGCACTCAGGATTAAACAAAGGAACAAGTGTAAAGCATTTAGAAGAACGAAAACAACAAAATAGGAATTCACACAACATGAAAGAAATAAGACCAGTTTATAAGAAAAAGATCTTTAATGAATTGTTTGACACAAAAATGAACACAATCCATCAGAGGGTTTGGAAGATACAGATATTTATGTAAAATGTAAATCTCAACTTTCTGCCCAAAAACACGAACAAACTTTGGTAACGTAAGTTTAGAAACTTTGAAAAACTTTTAAAGAGATGTGTTTGGCTACTCCGGCCAGCTTTGTGTGAGGAACTCTGACAGAGGGAAGGTCATGGGGTCCAATAAAGAGTAGTTGGGCAGTCATAAGCCCAGTCTTAAGTCCATTTCAAGGCTTTATGGGCGAACTGTCATAAAGCTCAATGGAACGGTCCTGATACAAGAGATACAGAATGCTGAAGATGCAGTAAGATGCTCAGGGTGTTGTGTGGTTGACAGGGGTCTTCCTGGGCCCATCTTTTGGTCACAGTTCATTTGAGGCGAGTTGGCCACAGGAGTTGTTGTCCCTTGAAGTCTTCTTTTATCCAGCAAACGTAAAGTTGCCATTGGACTACTGGTCTCCAGTCACACCAAAACCAGCAGTTCCTCTTGGTGAAGGCTGGTGTCCGTCTTGGGCAACCATATTGCACTCCAACAACTCTCCTGGTTTCAGCAGACTTGGGTGCAACTTTTAAGTACTGGGACCTGGTAGTCTGGGCTGCACATCAACAATCAGTATAGGATTAGCGATTTTGGCTACTGACTGGCCAGAACGGGGTACCTGAGCCTTCTTGGCCCTAGTGCTGTAACTGGAAGTCAGCCAGCTGACTCTTGGAATATTTTTTTCTGTCTGGGGCTCTGGACTGAATTTTCCACAAGCCAGGCACCACAGGCACAGCCCTCCCTTTCCTAGCTCTTGGATTAGCAGATGCAGTGGAGTGGTTGGTGCGGCCTCTCTTGTCAGGTCTCGGGAACAGCAGGGTAGTCCTTCTTCAGTCTTCTCTAAAGTCCAGATGTGATCTGAGGTTTGGGTGCCAGGTGTGCCATGTGTATGCCCAGAAAGTGACCTCGGGAGAAGTGGCAGTCACTAGCCAATGGGCTAGTAGGTCCTTTCCTGCCTGATTACATCTTCCTGCAAAGTGTGGCATCTAGCTATCCCACAGTGCACTATTCTGCCCACTCCCAAGATACTTTCAGACACTTTAACCAAGTGGCAGAAGCCGATATTGCATAGAGGCAATCCATCAGCAATTGCACGTAAAGCAGATCAAAATTAAGTAATACGTTTATTTGTCACTGTTAATATGTTAGTACCCCGAAACAAACCTCTCTTTTTATATGGCATTACATTCGTAAACGCATTGAATAAATGGGAAATGCAAATCAAGGGCGATGACAGAGGAGTTTTTAGAGTGGCAAAAGCATTCTGTTTTTGAGAGGCCCTGCAGGGGCTTTACAAAATCAACATATTCTAAAATCCATTAGTGACAATATCCAGTTATTCTTAAGAGGGTGCACATAATGGACATAACAGTGGGATGTGGTGCTGGGCTGGAGAGGGAAGGCACAGGCATGCTCCCAGCCAATCCTAACCCTGCTCTAAGCAGCTTTAGGATTAGCCGCAGGACAGGCTGGGAGCCTGTGCCTGCAGTGACGAGGGAAAGAGGAGCGTTGCGGCAGAGCAGGTACGTTTTTATTTTTATTTATGTTTTTATTAAATGTTTCCCACCCAACCCCCATGTGCCGCACCCACCCTGTCACTTCAGAGCGCAGCGAGCCGCAACTGAATCTTGAAGTTCACAGTGGACATCCATAACCTCCTATCTGACTCCAATTGGAAATTAGTTGGCCTCACTAGGACATGTTTGAGAGATAACTTTAAGATCTATTTCAATGATCTTCTCCCTCAAGGTACAAATTATCCTAAAGCTCAGGGATGGTAAGAAGGCTTAAAAACAGCTGTGGCAGTTCTACCAGTACTACTAATGTGGACTACACTGATATACTTGATACAAATTACTCTTAAGTGGACATCTGCTCGCTGCTCCACCTGCCTCTATAGCCCTTTCATCACAGATCTGGGCCTCTAGATAAACCCCTGATTCTTTTGGTGGATTTCTTCGAAATAACACTCCACCTTCAGACCATAGCCAACAAAATTTTGAGTGTTTCAAAGAGAGGGAGCAGACTGCCTGCACTCCAGCAACAACTTTTAACCCCAAAGCATCATGGAAAATGCAGCTGATTCGTAGTCTGTTCAAAAAGTAAAAAGAGTCTATCACCTCCGTAGGTGTAGCAAGTCCTTTCTAACCTGTACACGTGTTTCTGGGTTTAGCCCGTCATCAGCAGGGAGCAGCGTGGACTAGGGGCTTGCTTGGAATGCCACCAAATGTCTTCCCAAGTTTAAGTACCACTCATGGCGCACAGGTGCCTCCTAAGGCTTGTCAGCCGTGGCTCAAGGGAGCCATCAAAAGAGAGTTTGAAAGAGAGGGAGCACACTGTCTGCACTCCAGCAACAAAGTATAACCCCAAAGCCTCACGGTGTATGCAGTCGATTTGTAGTCAGTTCAAAAAGTAAAAAGAGTCTTTCGCCTCCGTAGGTGGAGCAAGTGCTGTATGTCCCTGTACAAGTGTTTCTGGGTTTAGCCCGTCATCAGCAGGGAGCAGCGTGGACTAGGGGCTTGCTTGGAATGCTACCAAATGTCTTCTCAGGTTTAAGAACTGCTCATGGCACACATGTGCCTCCCAAGGCTTGTCGGCAGTGGGTCAAGGGAGCAGTCAAAAGACAGTTTCAAAGAGAGGGAGCACACTGTCTGTACTCCAGCAACAAAGTATGACCCCAAAGTATCATGGTAAATGCAGTAAAATTCGTAGTCCATTTAAAAAATAATACCGTTTTTCACCTCCATGGAAATGGGTCCACAGATCATCTAACACCTAGTCTTACCCAGGTGTTAAATAATGGTACCAAGCAAGCTTAGCACTATTATTTAGCCCCTCCTCCCACCCGTGTGTCATTTTAGCATGGGGGATATATATGGGGCTATGGGGATAAGCACCATTTTTTGGATGGGAATGCATACATTGCATCTCATTGAGGCAAGGTAGATTCACTCATCAAAAAAAAGGTGCAAACTCCTATATTTTGACATTAGACGTGTTTAACATCAAAATATAATTATGGAATTAGGTATGCGCCGCATTTGCGTAAAACAAATGACACAAACATGGTGCCAAAAAAATATAAATATGGATCTTTGTTTTCTGTGGTGCTTCTTGCTGTTCCCACTTGCTTGGTTCCATCCCTCTTGGATATTTTGGTTGCCTCTGAGGAACAGGATGCGTACCGTAAATGATGAGAACCGTCTCTTTCCAAGATTTTAATTTAACTCTTCCCTTTGACCGTGCTAGAAAGCAGCAGCCGCTGCTTCATCATCTGTCCTTGCGTCCTCTGACATCCAGTTTTGGAGCGGACTGCTATACGGTAACACACCTTGGTTTCCTTGCTGCAACGTAAATAGAGTGGTGTGGGGAGATTGCGCAGGAAACCGCTTTTCAAAGATTCCATTAAAGTGTGTCGGGAACAAATCATAAAAGGCTAATCGAGGCTCCCATTAATGGTTAGTTAAAGGTGCGGCTCGTGCCAAGGTCCCTTTTGTGAGGTAGGAAAGGGTGAAAGTAACTTTGGCAGGATCAGTAAGGAAATGTTTTCTACGAGAGAGAACATCCAAATGACACTGGGCAATCAATGGCTGGAACTGGGAAGGCTGTCTAAGTACCTCTCAGGAGCTTTTAACAGGGAAAGAAGTCAAACCCTTGGGTGGATTTCCTTGAGTGCTACTGCCAAGACTCAAAGTGGAGTAAGAAACTATAGTAGTGTTTGTTGTGGTTTAGAGTGGTGTCGAAATCTGAGTAATGTAATTCTAAAAAAAATGCACGTTCTTGGCTGGTGGCAATGAGATCTGACTAATAACTTAGAACTGACTTTAACTATTTCTTGGAGCGGATTCTCAGCGCAGAGCCCATGTCTGAGTTTGTGGAGCATGGCAAACTGTCAACCTTAGGTGGTGATGTGGACTTGCTGCAAATCTTGGCCTTTCCACAAGTCTCTTTAGAGGTACCAATATCTCACCCACCTCAATAGAGAAAGCAGGGAGAAACGGGGAAAGGAGAAAGACAGGGAATCCTAAGGTAACAGGATTGCGATGATAAATCCCAGCCTGGAGTGGTGTTAGCGTCCAGCGAGATAAGCTAGCTGCCTCAGAAGGTAGCCAGTGGTGTATGCTCTGAATTATTAGAGTATGCGAAATAGAGAGAGTACCTAAATTGTTTATAGGAGATGAGTAGTCAGCTTAACCAGCTTCTCAGAAGTTGTGGTGTATTGTGTGGTGTGGTGTTTTTGTGTGACCTTACCGTGGAATGCACTCATAAGACCAACTTTGGTCCAATCAGGCTTGTTTGCTAAACCTCTGGGAGCCATTGCTTCAAGCACTCAGGATTAAACAAAGGAACAAGTGTAAAGCATTTAGAAGAACGAAAACAACAAAATAAGAATTCACACAACATGAAAGAAATAAGACCAGCTTATAAGAAAAAGATCTTTAATGAATTGTTTGACACAAAAATGAACACAATCCATCAGAGGGTTTGGAAGATACAGATATTTATGTAAAATGTAAATCTCAACTTTCTGCTCAAAAACACTAACAAACTTTGGTAACGTGAGTTTAGAAACTTTGAAAAACTTTTAAAGAGATGTGTTTGGCTACTCCGGCCAGCTTTGTGTGAGGAACTCTGACAGAGGGAAGGTCATGGGGTCCAATAAAGAGTAGTTGGGCAGTCATAAGCCCAGTCTTAAATCCATTTCAAGGCTTTATGGGTGAACTGTCATAAAGCTCAATGGAACGGTCCTGATACAAGAGATACAGAATGCTGAAGATGCAGTAAGATGCTCAGGGTGTTGTGTGGTTGACAGGGGTCTTCCTGGGCCCATCTTTTGGTCACAGTTCATTTGAGGCGAGTTGGCCACAGGAGTTGTTGTCCCTTGAAGTCTTCTTTTATCCAGCAAACGTCAAGTTGCCATTGGACTACTGGTCTCCAGTCACAGCGAAACCAGCAGTTCCTCTTGGTGAAGGCTGGTGTCCGTCTTGGGCAACCATATTGCACTCCAACAACTCTCCTGGTTTCAGCAGACTTGGGTGCAACTTTTAAGTACTGGGACCTGGTAGTCTGGGCTGCACATCAACAATCAGTATAGGATTAGCGATTTTGGCTACTGACTGGCCAGAACGGGCTACATGAGCTTTCTTGGCCCTAGTGCTGTAACTGGAAGTCAGCCAGCTGACTCTTGGAATATTTTTTTCTGTCTGGGGCTCTGGACTGAATTTTCCACAAGCCAGGCACCACAGGCACAGCCCTCCCTTTCCTAGCTCTTGGATTAGCAGATGCAGTTGAGTGGTTGGTGCGGCCTCTCTTGTCAGGTCTCGGGAACAGCAGGGTAGTCCTTCTTCAGTCTTCTCTAAAGTCCAGATGTGATCTGAGGTTTGGGTGCCAGGTGTGCCATGTGTATGCCCAGAAAGTGACCTCGGGAGAAGTGGCAGTCACTAGCCAATGGGCTAGTAGGTCCTTTCCTGCCTGATTACATCTTCCTGCAAAGTGTGGCATCTAGCTATCCCACAGTGCACTATTCTGCCCACTCCCAAGATACTTTCAGACACTTTAACCAAGTGGCAGAAGCCGATATTGCATAGAGGCAATCCATCAGCAATTGCACGTAAAGCAGATCAAAATTAAGTAATACGTTTATTTCTCACTGTTAATATGTTAGTACCCCGAAACAAACCTCTCTTTTTATATGGCATTACATTCGTAAACGCATTGAATAAATGGGAAATGCAAATCAAGGGCGATGACAGAGGAGTTTTTAGAGTGGCAAAAGCATTCTGTTTTTGAGAGGCCCTGCAGGGGCTTTACAAAATCAACATATTCTAAAATCCATTAGTGACAATATCCAGTTATTCTTAAGAGGGTGCACATAATGGACATAACAGTGGGATGTGGTGCTGGGCTGGAGAGGGAAGGCACAGGCATGCTCCCAGCCAATCCTAACCCTGCTCTAAGCAGCATTAGGATTAGCCGCAAGACAGGCTGGGAGCCTGTGCCTGCAGTGACGAGGGAAAGAGGAGCGTTGCGGCAGAGCAGGTACGTTTTTATTTTTATTTATGTTTTTATTAAATGTTTCCCACCCAACCCCCATGTGCCGCACCCACCCTGTCACTTCAGAGCGCAGCGAGCCGCAACTGAATCTTGAAGTTCACAGTGGACATGAGCTTTCTTGGCCCTAGTGCTGTAACTGGAAGTCAGCCAGCTGACTCTTGGAATATTTTTTTCTGTCTGGGGCTCTGGACTGAATTTTCCACAAGCCAGGCACCACAGGCACAGCCCTCCCTTTCCTAGCTCTTGGATTAGCAGATGCAGTTGAGTGGTTGGTGCGGCCTCTCTTGTCAGGTCTTGGGAACAGCAGGGTAGTCCTTCTTCAGTCTTCTCTAAAGTCCAGATGTGATCTGAGGTTTGGGTGCCAGGTGTGCCATGTGTATGCCCAGAAAGTGACCTCGGGAGAGGTGCCAGTCACTAGCCAATGGGCTAGTAGGTCCTTTCCTGCCTGATGACAACTTCCTGCAAAGTGTGTCATCTAGCTATCCCATAGTGCACTATTCTGCCCACTCCCAAGATGGCAGAACTCCTCTCTCAGTGTGTGGAGTTTGGTAGCACACCTTAGAGGTGTGGCTAACTGATGGCTACACACCCATGTAAAAAACAGATATGGAAAAGAGCAGCCCCTCTCGCTGAGTCCACCCTTTGCCCTTCAAAGGCGGCTTCCCCTTTGAAGATCAACTTTTGGGCTCATGCCCTGTGTGGCTGCCTGTCAGGAAGAAGTGACACCTCTTCCGATGGCAGGCTTCTATTGTCTTTCAGTGGCGGTCAGCAGCTTTAGGAGGGAGGGGGGCAGGCGGGGCACACACACACACACACACACAAACTCATTCTTTCAGACACGCACGCACATTCATTAACAACACTCATACCATTCAAACGTGCACGCACGCACCAAAAATTAATTTTAAAACATCACATACACTCATTATTTCACACACGCACGCACGCACATCCATTAACAACATTCATTCCATTCAAACATGCACGCATGCACCAAACATTCATTTTAAAAGATTGCACACACTCATTCTTTCACACACACGCACGCACACACATCCATTAACAACACTCATAACACTCAAACATGCACGCGCGCACCAAACATTCAATTTAAAACATCACACACATATACACGCACACTTACCTTCAGCCTCCAGGTCCCAGGAGGGTTGGGACTGCTACCTTCCCTCATTGGCTGACCTGAGGTCAGCCAGTGAGGGAAGGCAGTAGTCCCAGCCTCGTCACAGAGTGGGATGGGGTCAGTGAGGCTGCTGACCCCACTCCACTCTGTGACGAAGTGTCACTGATTGACACTCGCCCTGGGCACTTCAGGGCTTAAACCTGAAACGCCCAGGGCGAGTGTCAATGGGTGACACTTTCCTCGTCACCCAGGGGAGGGCCTTGAGGCACCTTTGCTGAGCCGAGGAGGTCACGCCAATAGGAGCTGTGACCTCCCCAGCCCAGCAAAGTTCAGCTCAGGCAACCAGGAGTCTGCGGAAATCGCGCATAGATCACTCCTGGCTGTCTGAGCTGAACATGAAGAGTGTCTGTCGGGTTGGCCTTTGTTCAGCCTGACAGACATCTTCATAAGGGGCAAAAGGTGGGGGGCGTGGCCTCTCCACCCTAAAGGATGGGCTGCCACTGTTATCTTTGCTCCTGGGGGTGATTCACACTTCTCCCCAGGAGGGCAGAAGGTTTTCTTATGGTCAGCATCTGCAAGTGGCCATTGGAAAACGAGGGAAACAGAGTGGCAACTTTCTAAAAGTTGCATTTACTAAGAAGTTACCTTAAATTTAAATTGGCCATCAAGTCAGGTTTAATTTGATGACTAATTTGATATTTGATACCTTGAAGTACCAACTTGAGTAGTCCCATTCAGAAGTTAGTACAACTGAGTGGTTCGAGTGTCACCCTGTACCAGCCAATGGGGAAACTAGCCCTTCCACAGTAAAAACGACAATTTGAGGTTTTTTCTGTTAGGGCATACAAAAATACATGTACAGCTTTTTAATATGCAGCTACATGCCTTAGGACTTGATAGGACTGATGTAGGAGTAACATATATATTAAAAAGTGAGATTTGGGCTTTGCCATTAGTTTATTTGGCAAAGTCAAGCTAGCAGTAAAAACTGCTTTGCCAGTCTGTAGTGGCATGCTAGGAGAAATGTTTTCTCGTTGTCACATCCAGGGTGCACAATCAGGGCTGCAGCTAAGTGAGACACTTTAAATTACATGTGCTTAGTACCTCTGATACCATATGCTAGAGACTTATAAGTAAGTAAAGTTATGCCAATTGGGCATAGCTAATCTAACATTACACTTGTAAGGGTCACATCACTGGCACTGAGGTCTGGTTAGTAGGCCTCAGTGCACTCTCAGTTGAAAAATCAAAAGCATCAGTCCAAAACTTTGGCTGTGATCATGTAGGAAGAGGCATTTCCTTACACAGCTATTCCACGGAAGTTGCCATGTTGAGACCAGAAGTTGCCCAGGAAACCAGTGATGATCTCCAGGAGACCGAATAGCAGATAATCCTGCAAAGATGTGACTACACAAAGACAAACCAACAATAAGGAGACATAGAGCGGACAAGGCAACATCACAAGGACACCGAAGGAAAAGAAAGGGAAATGATAAATGACATTAAAAAAACGTTTGATGACGAAGGAACACACTAACGCATGCAAGGTAGGTACCTGGCAGTGCCTACATGCCGCTGTCCTGTCTTTCATAAAATCAAACCCCATCCCTGGATAACGTTGAAATTCGTTCAGGGAAGGAGGAAAGGCAACTACGAGTGAAAAACTCGGCACGATACTTTCAGACACTTTAACCAAGTGGCAGCAGCCGATATTACATAGAAGCAATCCAGCAGCAATTGCACGTAAAGCACATCAAAATTAAGTAATACGTTTATTTGTCACTGTTAATATGTTAGTACCCCGAAACAAAACTCTCTTTTTATATGACATTACTATCGTAAACGCATTGAATAAATGGGAAACGCAAATCAAGGGCGATGACAGAGGAGTTTTTAGAGTGAGAAAAGCATTCTGTTTGTGTGAGGCCCTGCAGGGGCTTTACAAGATCAACATTTCCTAAAATCCATTAGTGACAACATCCAGTTATTCTTAAGAGGGTGCACATAATGGACATAGTGGTGGGATGTGGTACTTGAAGAGCCTGAATGCGGCTGGTGGATAAGTGTCCGTTTCCTGATGAACGATCATGATGTAAATAACGTACAATCACTCTCTTTTATCTTTGACCAAAGAATCAGGGGGGACGCATGCTAGAATAGAAGTGAACCAGCACGGGAAATAAGAGAATCAAGGTCTTTCATGAGGGTTTGGGAGAGAAAATGTAGAGTGATCCCTGTTCAAAGATGAAAGCAAGGAAACTGGCTATCAGGAGGCATTGGGACTGAAATGAAAGAAGAATATACATCACCAACATTGAAAGAAGAAGCACTGGGTCGTATAAAAGACAGCAGAGTTGCTGGACTCGATAAATTAGGCAACGCAAGACTTTACAGCTTGTACAATTGAAGATATATTCTTTTAAAATCTGTTTACACGTTCTCTCTTTGGTTGCCAAGCAATGATTTGCCAGTGCGACTAATTCCAACAGTCCTTATTTCGCCAGCCACAGAAATTGTGGGGAATTGCTGCTGTATCTTCAGCAGGCTGAAATGCAGTTCTCACAGTTCCTGTAGCTCCCTCTGAAGTATTCTGAATGCTGAATAGGAGTCAAATATTTCATTCTATGCGTTAGTGGGTGCCCCCCTTTATTTTGTTTACAGTTGTTTATTTTAGTCTAGTTGGTGTTTTGAACAAGCATAACTCAACATATGTGTCTTTAGTTGCCTGTAAATTACTGTGTACCCTAGAAGTATTTTTGCACCCAATTGATTTGCTCTCAGGCGTCCCTCACCTCAAGGAGCTTTATGACCCTCAATAACTGGAAAAGACCAGTCCATCTGGGGCCAGATGTAGCAAAACAAAAAATTGCGACTCGCATTTTGCGAGTTTATGCGACTCGCAAAATGCGAGTCGCAATTTGTAATGCAAGGAAAAAAAACGTTCCGAAATAGCGACTCGCACCCGGACTCGCAACGCAGTGTGCGAGTCCGCAGATTGCGAGGTCGCTTTTTGCGAGTGTGCAAAAAACGAACTCACAATTAGCGAGTAGGTGTCGCAAATTGCGATTACCTTGAAAATTGCTTACAAGTGCAGCAGAACACTCCAGAAACCACACAGGAGGGGCAGAAGGTCTTAGAGATCACCCTGGACCATTAAATGTGGCACATGACGTTAATGTGCCACATGCCTGGTTGGCATTTTCCTGCCCATGGACAATCTTCACTTGTGAATAGTTGATTTAATACACTAATAAAACAGTTATTTTTTTGCCACTTAACAAATGGAGTTTTTGGTTAATAGGTGAGTATGGTTGGAGTTGACACGTACCGTCCAAAATATTGTGTTCCCGTCTCAGTCTGCCTTGATTTGCCAAACTCCTATCCCCATGATGGCGATGTGGTTGTTCTTGCTCTTCATCATCAGGATCTGGGTCTGCAGGGGTGAGAGGTAGCCCACGTCGGGTGGCTATGTTGTGGAGGATGGCGCATGCGACCACAATTTGAAATGCGGTAATGGGGGTGTATTGGAGGGCACCTTAACTGCGGTGGAGGCATCTGAATCTTGCCTTCAGGAGTCCGAAGGTGCGCTCAATTAGGTTCCTGGTCCTCTTATGTGCACTGTTGTATTGCCTCTCTGAATCATTGCTGGGTGTTAAAAACTGAGTCATGATCCAAGGCCTGAGAGCATATGCACTGTCACCTGTTGGGCACAAAAGTACACTGTTAGGAAGTCCAGATTGTCGTGCACAGTGACCTGTGTGTATGTCTGCAAGTGTCTGTGAATCTACCTAGGAGGTAACCGTCTCCGAATTCCCCACGTTCCAGGCGTTGATGTATCCCACTATGCCTAAAAATGTATGAGTCATGGGTACTGCCTGGAAACTTAGCTACAATGTCAGTGATGACATAATGGGCGTCACAAACAACCTGAATATTGAGTGAGTGGGTACACTTTCTGTTGCGGAAAATGTGTTCTAGATTAGCAGGGGGGCATATTTGAATGTGTGTCCCATCTACACACCCTATGACATGGGGAAAGTGGGCAATGCGGTAAAAGTCCAGCTTGGTGCTGTTCATTTCTGCCTCATTCCTTGGTAAGTATATGAAGTGGGACATGTGCGTGACTAAGGCATCTAGGAAGGCCCTGAGGAACCTTGACACTGCACTTTGGGATACCCCACCTGCCACAGCAATGACCCCCTGATAGCTCCCTGAGGCCAAGAGGTGCAGTGAGCATAGCACTTGCACATGCGTAGGGATGGCGCAGCCACGCAGAGTTTGGTGCTCTAGCTGTGGTTTGAGTAAATCTATTAATTCTAGGATGGCTGCGCTGCTAAGGCGGTATTTGTCATAGATCTCATCCTTAGTTTGCTGAAAAAGAGTCTGCCTTGTTCTATATATCTTCTCCTGTCTGTGGCCCCTCCTCCTCCTCTGCTGGGCTGCGTGGACTCTCCTTCTCACTGCTATCAGGTATATCTCCGCCATCTTGTGTAACCCAGATGCCTTCTGGGTCTCCTTTTATACTTTGGTAATGGTTACCACCTGCTCTGAGTTAGTGGTAAATGGGACATGCAAAATGGCCTTTTTGCGACTAGTCGCAATTTGCGAGTTGCAATTGCATAAGGGTTGCGACTCGCAAATTGCGACTTGGTATTTGCGCGTCGCAAAATGGGGTCGCAACGGATGCGACTCGCAAACGGGTCCCATCACTTTTTGCGAGTCAGAAATGGGCTTTTTGCATCCCATTTCCGATTTTGCACTGTCGCAAATTGCGATTCTGCCCGTTTGCGAGTCGCAAACCTTTGCTACATCTGGCCCCTGGTGTTGTAACATTTATAAATGGGTTGGAGTTATTCCTTAAACTTTTGGGGATCCTCCATAGCCTTGGGACATTGGATATGCTGAGGAGGTTGTGCGGTGACCTTGGGACATTGACAGCCGTCCCCTCAGTCTGGCTTCTGCCTTACAAGTAACTGGACTGGGACTTCGAGGAGGACATCCTCACTGCACCCCCTCCCCTTGTACTTATGGATTGTTCTCTGGTACTTGTCCTTCTTCTCCATATTCTACTACTGTCCCTCCTGTCAGTGGTTTTTTGAGGCTGTCTGAGGTAACAATAAAGTGCAACACAAGTCCACTCTGTTCACCACTTAGAAGGCAGGAAAGTACCCATGGCATCCTGTCAGGAGGTGGTAAATGCAGAAGTATAGTGCAACCTCATAATCACGTCTTCTTTACACCGTTGCTTGCTGCTCTCGAGCATGCCAAACCTGTTAGGACTCTATCGACCTATGCTGGCCCTCTGCAGCACCCGACCTGCTCGCATGCCGGGTTTCACACCCATTAGTACACCGCCTCCTTTTTGCCAGGCAGATAGGGGTACCATGCCTAGGAGATCCTCACCACTGACTTCCTTGATCTTCTCCTCAGTGACCTCGGTAAAGAGATAAAAGGAAGCGGTTCAGTTCCACATCAGGCTATTTTTCCATTGTTCATATGACTAATCTGGTATTTTAGATTTTCTTTGCCTGTAACCTGGGATTCCTGCTGGAGTTTGAGAGCGTACTCTTGCCAAGTTAGCATGCTTTTCATTGCTCGGGTAAAATTTCCTTTTGGATATTTTCCTATTTGTTTTAAGGATTTGTGATCTTATCCATGTTGGAAATACCCTATAGAGAAATGTGCTTGCTCATATATACTTCTCTGTGCATTCATCCGAATCATTTAGATAACTACATGTGTTTTCACTATATTGGAGTTATATGACATTGGGGAAGGGGTCCCTTTAGCGGAATCTCTTTGACCTTAGATCTCCTAGTTCCTAATTTAATCTTTCTTACTCTTAACAACAGTAAAAGGAACTAGGTTGCCTGTCAACTAATGACAACTCGTACTTTGGAAGGATGGACAGAAAGTACTCCATCAGAAATAAGGAATTAGGCTGCCTTTCAGCGAATGACTGTACATGCCTTGAGAGTGATGACGAAAAGATCCATTCACATCTGCCACAACACAATGGGGCATATTTACAAGCCCTTAGCGCCAGCGGAGTGTCACTTTTTTGATACTCCGGTGGCTCTGTGCACTGTGCCGTATTTAGAAGGCGGCAATAAACCACTTTTGTGGCTTAATGCCACCTTGTAAATACATTCCCTTCACGCGCAACACTTTACGTGGAAGGAGAGTGTAATGGATGTTGCTGTGGGTGTTCCCCAGCAGCACCCATTGCATTTTGATGATGCCCCAGATTTACGAGATTTCATACAGCTGCAGCACCACCGAAATCTAATGCCACCCCAGGGGTGGCGTTAGCATGGCGCAATGAGGAGAAATGCTTTAATTTCTCCACGTTTTTTGCTCTTTCTATGTGTGCTGCATTCTACAGCACACATAGTAAGAGCAAATCGCCATTGAAGATTGTTTTTGTGCAGAAATGCGTCCCCTGCAACGCAGCTATTCTTGCACTATGACACAAGGGTGGCTGCGTTGCCGCTCAGCAGCTAATTTAGCACAGGGGGAAACACAGGGCTGCACAATATTCTTTTAAATATGGTGCTTCCCTGCGTTTTAGAAGTGATGCGGCATGGCGCTGCCAATTTTGGCGCAGGTGCCACGCTGCTCCACTTCTATTAAATATGCCCCAATGTTCCACTGGTCCCATTGTATTTGAAGAATCTATGGTCATAATCCAGTGCCCTAAGCAGAGCTCCTGGGTTAGGTGAACCAGTGTCCGTGGTCGGCAATATTCATCCAGCAGGGTCTGTACTGGGCATACAATGTCCTTCCTGTGCTGTTTACTCATTCCTTCGATTTCACTTACACCATGCCTTCTATCACCCTGGACACCATTCATTCCTACCTACTCCTTATCAATGCTCACCTCTAGGACTTACACCCAGATTTTTCAACCAGATACTCATGCCAATGAATACAAACGCAGACTCTATAAAAGTCTGAGGATCATATTTATACTTTGTTTGCACTGAATTAGTGTCATTATTTTACGTTAATTCAGTGCAAAATTAACTCCACATTTAAATATTGGTGCTAGACATGTCTAGTGCCAAAATACTGGTGTTAAAGTCATTTTTTGCCTGTGGAAAACTACCTTGCATCAATGAGATGGGCAAAAAATGATGATATGGCCTCAGTGCCATATTTATCCCAGAAGCTAAAATCAAGCACAGGGAATGGGGTCTTAAGAAATGGCGCTAAGCTTGCTTAGCTCCATTATTTAACACCTGGGTCAGGGCAGGCGTTAAAGGACCTGTGGACCTTTTTCCATGGTCAGAGACCATGGAAAGAGCCCACAGATGCCCTTCCGTAGCCCCAGGGACACCCCCACTCACACTAGCGGAGGATAGGGGACCACACCCCAGGTAAGTATAGGTGAGTAGAGGTAAGTATTTCATTAGATTTTTTGTTGTGCCATTGGAGGGGCTAACTTGGGCCCCACTACGTGGCACTTGACCCAATGACCATGCCCAGGGGTGGTGGGCATGACTCCTGTCTTAACTAAGACAGGAGTCATGTCCATTGGATTTTAACGTCAGAAAATTACGCTAGTCTGGTTAGAGATATTTTTTATGCCTCTGCCCACACTAGCATCATCCTTTGATGCTGAACCCCCGTTCCCTCTTCACCTCCCCCACCCGGCCTTACCGCCGCCTACCATCATACCATAAATATGACGCCTGGCTGGCATCTTGGGATGGCGCTTGCCGGCGGTATACTTTTTGAAGCTAAACTATATTAGTGCCGTTTAGCGTCAAAAAGTATAAATCAGGGCCTGAATCTTGAAAAATAGTCGGTCATGATTGCCTAGCTGAGAGTTGGGGAGTTCTCCAAACACGTACCCCAGAGAATAAAGATATGTTTTACCTTTGGCAACCCTTGGGCCATAGAATGACAGTCTGATCCACCCCCAGCCCTTACTCCTGAGAAAGTTGTTGCAAATGTGAAAGCACTGTACCAAGTCTGTCACACAGTACTCCAGTACTATCTCGAGTACTCCTATTGAAGCTTCAAAATACATTTATTAAAAACTGTGATAACAAAAACTTGGGAAGTGGTCTCCTTAACAGTAGCAAAGGAGATGAACTCCACAGCCTATGCAGTAACATACTTAAGCTTCTGGAAATTGGCACGTGGTTAAACTTTGATTAAGCTACAGCTGCAGGAATTTAAAAAAACATGCGAAACAGCAAAACTGATAATGTGTGTTCATCAAAGGTACATAAACACAGAGCTTATTCCCTTGTTACTTCTTCATACACATATATTTCTGAATAATCACACTTCATTTGCTAAAAAAATTAAGCACCGTCTTTCTGTTAGACCAAGTATTTGGTTTTACATATTAACATTAACTAAAAGGATGGCTACATAACTTTTATCAATATACAATTTTTACTCTTCATAGAGTCACAAAACATATGCACTTTGTCAAACTTTAGCTGAGTGTAGGAGGCTGGACTGGCTTGTAGTGAGTACCAAGGGGTACTTGCACCTTGCACCAGGCCCAGTTATCCCTTATTAGTGTATAGGGTGTCTAGCAGCTTAGGCTGATAGATAATGGTAGCTTAGCAGAGCAGCTTAGGCTGAACTAGGAGACGTGTGAAGCTACTACAGTACCACTTAGTGTCATATGCACAATATCATAAGAAAACACAATACACAGTTATACTAAAAATAAAGGTACTTTATTTTTATGACAATATGCCAAAGTATCTTAGAGTGTACCCTCAGTGAGAGGATAGGAAATATACACAAGATATATACACACAATAGCAAAAATATGCAGTATAGTCTTAGAAAGCAGTGCAAACAATGTATAGTTACAATAGGATGCAATGGGGAAACATAGGGATAGGGGCAACACAAACCATATACTCCAAAAGTGGAATGCGAACCACGAATGGACCCCAAACCTATGTGACCTTGTAGAGGGTCGCTGGGACTATTAGAAAATAGTGAGAGTTAGAAAAATAACCCTCCCCAAGACCCTGAAAAGTGAGTGCAAAGTGCACTAAAGTTCCCCTAAGGACAAAGTAGTCGTGTTAGAGGAATAATGCAGGAAAGACACAAACCAGCAATGCAACAACTGTGGATTTCCAATCTAGGGTACCTGTGGAACAAGGGGACCAAGTCCAAAAGTCACAAGCAAGTCGGAGATGGGCAGATGCCCAGGAAATGCCAGCTGTGGGTGCAAAGAAGCTTCGACTGGACAGAAGAAGCTGAGGTTTCTGCAGGAACAAAAAGGGCTAGAGACTTCCCCTTTGGTGGACGGATCCCTCTTGCCTTGGAGAGTCGTGCAGAAGTGTTTTCCCGCCGGAAGGACGCCAACAAGCCTTGCTAGTTGCAAATCGTGCGTTTGGTGTTTTTGGACGCTGCTGGGGCCCAGGAGGGACCAGGAGGTCGCAAATTGGACCTGAAGAGAGAGGGGACGTCGAGCAAGACAAAGAGCCCTCACTGAAGCAGGTAGCACCCAGAGAAGTGCCAGAAACAGGCACTACAAGGATGCGTGAAACTGTGCTTGCCGAAGTTGCACAAAGGAGTCCCACGTCGCCGGAGACCAACTTAGAAAGTCGTGCAATGCAGGTTAGAGTGCCGTGGACCCAGGCTTGGCTGTGCACAAAGGATTTCCGCCGGAAGTGCACAGGGGCCGGAGTAGCTGCAAAGTCGCGGTTCCCAGCAATGCAGCTCAGCGAGGTGAGGCAAGGACTTACCTCCACCAAACTTGGGCTGAAGAGTCACTGGACTGTGGGAGTCACTTGGACAGAGTCGCTGGATTCGAGGGACCTCGCTCGTCGTGCTGAGAGGAGACCCAAGGGACCGGTGATGCAGCTTTTTGGTGCCTGCGGTTGCAGGGGGAAGATTCCGTCGACCCACGGGAGATTTCTTCGGAGCTTCTGGTGCAGAGAGGAGGCAGGCTACCCCCCCAGCATGCACAAGCAGGAAAACAGTCGAGAAGGCGGCAGGATCAGCGTTACAGAGTTGCAGTAGTCGTCTTTGCTACTATGTTGCAGGTTTGCAGGCTTCCAGCGCGGTCAGCAGTCGATTCCTTATCAGAAGGTGAAGAGAGAGATGCAGAGGAACTCGGATGAGCTCTTGCATTCGTTATCTAAAGTTTCCCCAGAGACAGAGACCCTAAATAGCCAGAAAAGAGGGTTTGGCTACCTAGGAGAGAGGATAGGCTACTAACACCTGAAGGAGCCTATCAGCAGGAGTCTCTGACGTCACCTGGTGGCACTGGCCACTCAGAGCAGTCCAGTGTGCCAGCAGCACCTCTGTTTCCAAGATGGCAGAGGTCTGGAGCACACTGGAGGAGCTCTGGACACCTCCCAGGGGAGGTGCAGGTCAGGGGAGTGGTCACTCCCCTTTCCTTTGTCCAGTTTCGCGCCAGAGCAGGGGCTAAGGGGTCCCTGAACCGGTGTAGACTGGCTTATGCAGAATTGGGCACCTCTGTGCCCAACAAAGCATTTCCAGAGGCTGGGGGAGGCTACTCCTCCCCTGCCTTCACACCATTTTCCAAAGGGAGAGGGTGTCACACCCTCTCTCAGAGGAAGTTCTTTGTTCTGCCATCCTGGGCCAGGCCTGGCTGGACCCCAGGAGGGCAGCTGCCTGTCTGAGGGGTTGGCAGCAGCAGCAGCTGCAGTGAAACCCCAGGAAGGGCAGTTTGGCAGTACCACGGTCTGTGCTACAGACCACTGGGATCATGGGATTGTGCCAACTATGCCAGGATGGCATAGAGGGGGCAATTCCATGATCATAGACATGTTACATGGCCATATTCGGAGTTACCATGGTGAAGCTACATATAGGTAGTGACCTATATGTAGTGCACGCGTGTAATGGTGTCCCCGCACTCACAAAGTTCAGGGAATTGGCTCTGAACAATGTGGGGGCACCTTGGCTAGTGCCAGGGTGCCCTCACACTAAGTAACTTTGCACCTAACCTTTACCAGGTAAAGGTTAGACATATAGGTGACTTATAAGTTACTTAAGTGCAGTGTAAAATGGCTGTGAAATAACGTGGACGTTATTTCACTCAGGCTGCAGTGGCAGGCCTGTGTAAGAATTGTCAGAGCTCCCTATGGGTGGCAAAAGAAATGCTGCAGCCCATAGGGATCTCCTGGAACCCCAATACCCTGGGTACCTCAGTACCATATACTAGGGAATTATAAGGGTGTTCCAGTAAGCCAATGTAAATTGGTAAAAATGGTCACTAGCCTGTCAGTGACAATTTGGAAAGAAATGAGAGAGCATAACCACTGAGGTTCTGATTAGCAGAGCCTCAGTGAGACAGTTAGTCACTACACAGGTAACACATTCAGGCACACTTATGAGCACTGGGGCCCTGGGTTACCAGGGTCCCAGTGACACATACAACTAAAACAACATATATACAGTGAAAAATGGGGGTAACATGCCAGGCAAGATGGTACTTTCCTACACAACCCCCCCCCAAACGAAGGACAATAAGACTAGCCATGACCTGATGAGTCTTCATTGTCTAAGTGGAAATATCTGGAGAGTCCATCTGCATTGGAGTGGCTACTCCCAGGTCTATGTTCCACTGTATAGTCCATTCCCTGTAGGGATATGGACCACCTCAACAATTTAGGATTTTCACCTTTCATTTGTTTTAGCCAAAGTAGAGGTTTGTGGTCTGTCTGAACAATGAAGTGAGTGCCAAACAGGTATGGCCTCAACTTCTTTAGAGCCCAGACCACAGCAAAGGCCTCCCTCTCAATGGCAGACCAACGCTTTTCTCTAGGGGTCAACCTTCTACTAATAAAAGCAACAGGTTGATCCTGGCCCTCAGAATTAAGTTGTGATAGGACTGCCCCTACTCCTAATTCAGATGCATCAGTTTGGACATAGAATTTATTAGAGTAACAAGGGCTTTTCAGGACAGGTGCAGAGCACATGGCCTGCTTCAGCTCCTCAAAAGCTTTCTGACAGTTTGCTGTCCATAATACCTTTTTAGGCATTTTCTTGGATGTGAGGTCATTAAGAGGGGCTGCAATGGAGCCATAGTTCTTAATGAACCTCCTGTAATACCCAGTGAGGCCTAGGAAGGCTCTCACCTGAGACTGAGTGGTAGGGGGAACCCAATCAATAATAGTTTGGATTTTCCCCTGAAGTGGTGCAATCTGTTCCCCACCAACAAGGTGTCCCAGATAAACCACCTTACCCTGCCCTATCTGGCACTTTGAAGCCTTGATAGTGAGGCCTGCCTTTTGCAGGGCCTCCAAAACTTTCCATAGGTGGACCAGGTGATCATCCCAGCTGGAGCTAAAGACAGCTATATCGTCCAAATATGCTGCACTGAAAGCTTCCAGCCCTTGCAGGACTGTGTTCACCAACCTCTGAAAAGTGGCAGGTGCATTTTTCAAACCAAAAGGCATTACAGTAAACTGGTAATGTCCTCCAATGGTAGAAAATGCAGTCTTAGATTTAGCATCTTCTGATAATTTGATCTGCCAATACCCTGCAGTCAAATCAAAAGTGCTTAGATACTTGGCAGATGCCAGTGTATCTATGAGCTCATCTGCCCTGGGTATAGGGTGAGCATCAGTTTTGGTTACCAAGTTGAGACCTCTATAGTCTACACAAAACCGCATTTCCTTCTTTCCATCTTTAGAATTGGGTTTTGGTACCAGTACCACAGGAGAAGCCCATGGACTGTCAGAGTGCTCAACCACTCCTAGTTCCAGCATTTTCTGAACTTCTTGCTTTATGCAGTCCCTGACATGGTCAGGCTGCCTATAGATCTTACTTTTGACAGGTAAACGGTCTCCAGTATCTATAGTGTGCTCACACCAAGAAGTGGTGCCTGGCACAGTAGAGAAGAGTTCTGAAAATTGTCCTAGGAGATTTATGCAATTATCTTTCTGCTCAGCAGTAAGACAATCAGCCAAAACTACACCTTCCACAAGAGCATCTTGTTCTGTGGAAGAGAAGAGATCAGGTAGAGGATCACTGTCTTCTTCCTGTCCCTCATCAGTTGCCATGAGCAGGGTGAGATCAGCCCTGTCATAGTAGGGTTTCAGGCGGTTGACATGGAGCACCCTAAGGGGACTCCTGGCAGTGCCTAAGTCAACCAAGTAGGTGACTTCACCCTTCTTTTCAACAATTGTGTGGGGACCACTCCATTTATCTTGGAGTGCTCTTGGGGCCACAGGCTCCAAGACCCACACTTTCTGCCCTGGTTGGTACTGAACCAAAACAGCCTTCTGATCATGCCATTGCTTCTGGAACTCTTGGCTGGCCTGAAGGTTTTTACTGGCCTTTTTCATGTACTCAGCCATCCTTGATCTGAGGCCAAGTACATAATCCACAATATCCTGCTTAGGAGCTTTTAAAGGTTGTTCCCAACCCTCCTTTACAAGTGTGAGTGGACCCCTAACAGGGTGTCCAAAAAGAAGTTCAACGGGGCTGAAGCCCACTCCTTTCTGGGGTACCTCCCTGTAGGCAAAAAGGAGGCATGGTAGAAGGATATCCCATCTCCTGCGGAGTTTTTCAGGGAGACCCATAATCATGCCTTTGAGAGTTTTATTAAATCTCTCCACCAGTCCATTTGTTTGTGGATGATAGGGTGTTGTGAACTTGTACGTTACACCACACTCCTTCCACATGGCCTTTAAGTATGCAGACATGAAATTGCTTCCTCTGTCTGATACTACTTCTTTTGGGAAGCCCACCCTGGAAAATATTCCCAGGAGGGCCTTTGCCACTGCAGGTGCTGTAGTGGTCCTTAAAGGAATAGCTTCAGGATATCTTGTGGCATGGTCCACTACCACTAAGATAAAACTATTGCCTGAAGCAGTGGAAGGGTCAAGGGGGCCAACTATGTCAACCCCTACCCTTTCAAAGGGAACCCCAACCACAGGCAGTGGGCTAAGGGGTGCCTTTGGGGTGCCACCTGTCTTGCCACTGGCTTGACAGGTTTCACAGGACTTACAAAATTCCTTTGTGTCCTCAGACATCCTAGGCCAATGAAACAGGGGAACAAGCCTGTCCCAAGTTTTCATTTGTCCTAGATGCCCAGCTAAGGGAATGTCATGTGCCAGTGTTAGGAGGAACTTTCTGTACTCCTGAGGAATCACTAATCTCCTGGCAGCTCCAGGTTTAGGATCCCTATGCTCAGTGTACAAGAGGTTGTCCTCCCAGTAAACTCTGTGAGAGTCACTGACATCCCCATTAGCCTGTTTGACAGCTTGCTGTCTGAGACCCTCTAATGTGGGACAGGTTTGCTGTGCCACACTCAGCTCCTCTCTGGCAGGCCCCCCTTCACCCAAAAGCTCAGCAGTGTCTGCTTCCAGCTCCTCTTGTGTAGGTTCTGCACAGGGAGGGAATTCTTCTTCCTCAGAATTAGAATCCACTGTAGAGGGAGGGATAGTAGGAAGTGGTTTGCTTCTACTAGCCCTAGCTTTAGGGAGCACTTGGTCCATTGTTCCAGGATCCAAGCTTCCCTGTCCTTTTTGCTTTTTGGCCTGAGCCCTTGTCAAAGCAAAAATATGCCCTGGGATGCCCAGCATTGCTGCATGGGCCTCCAACTCCACATCTGACCAAGCTGATGTCTCCAAATCATTCCCTAATAGACAGTCTACAGGTAAATCTGAAGCTACCACAACTTTCTTTGGACCAGTTACCCCCCCCCCAGTTGAGATTTACAACAGCCATGGGGTGGCTTTGTGTTATGTTGTGAGCATCGGTTACTTGGTACTGGTGTCCAAGTATGTGTTGTTCAGGGTGCACCAGTTTCTCAATCACCATTGTGACACTGGCACCTGTGTCCCTGTAGGCCTGGACCTCAACACCATTTATTAGGGTTAGTTGCTTGTACTTCTCCAAGTTATGGGGGCAAGCAACCAAAGTGGCTAAATCAATAGCCCCTTCAGAGACTAAAGTAGCCTCTGTGGTCTCCCTAATTAGACCAACCCCAACTAAATTACCAAAAGTGAGCCCAGCTACTCCCTTGGATTGGCTATTAGTAGGTTTGCTCCCACCACCACTGCTATTAGTAGGGACACTAGGTGTAGCAGTAGGGGTTGTAGTGGTAGGAGCTGTGGTGCCTTTCTTTGGACAACCGGGATCTGTTGTCCAATGGCCTTTTATTTTACATAAATAGCACCATGGTTTCTTTTCCTTGTTCTGATTAAAGGAGGATTTGGACCCACCACCCCCACCAGAGTGTTTTTGTGGGCCTGATGAAGACTCATTTTTAGATTTGTCCCCACCCTTGTCAGAAGACTTACCATCCTTCTTTTTGTTGCCATCTTTGTCACCCCCTGTATGAACTTTTCTGTTCACTCTTGTTCTGACCCATTTGTCTGCCTTCTTTCCCAATTCTTGGGGAGAGGTCAGATCAGAGTCCACCAAGTACTGGTGCAACAAATCAGACACACAATTATTAAGAATATGCTCTCTCAGGATTAAGTTATACAGGCTGTCATAATCAGTAACTTTACTGCCATGTAACCACCCCTCCAAGGCCTTCACTGAATGGTCAATGAAATCAACCCAGTCTTGTGAAGACTCCTTTTTGGTCTCTCTGAACTTTATCCTGTACTGTTCAGTGGTTAAGCCATAACCATCCAGGAGTGCATTCTTAAGAACTTGGAAATTATTAGCATCATTTTCTTTCACAGTAAGGAGCCTATCCCTACCTTTTCCACTAAATGATAGCCATAGGATAGCAGCCCACTGCCTTTGAGGGACATCCTGTACAACACAGGCCCTCTCAAGTGCAGCAAACCACTTGTTAATGTCATCCCCCTCCTTATAAGGGGGAACTATCTTGTGCAGATTCCTGGAATCATGCTCTTTTGCAGGATGACTATGGGGAATACTGCTGCTGCCACCATGGGTATCTAAACCCAACTTCTGTCTTTCCTTCTCTAATTCAAAAGACTGTCTATCCAAATCCAGCTGTTGCTTTTTAAGCTTCAGTCTGGTTTGTTCCACCCTCAACTTATTGAGTTCCCTCTCTAACATTCTGTCATCAGGGTTGGTGGGAGGGACATTTCTAGAAACAGAGCTATGATGGGAATGAACAGAAGGAGACCTGTCCCTTACAGAAGGCACCCTAACAGCTTGGTTTACAGAAACATTACTATCAGTATGGTGAGAATAAATGCTTTTGCTATGATGTGAGACAACACTATTTATTTGGTGTGGCTCATCATCATTACCATCTATGCTAGATTGTCTAGTAATGGGCAGGCTAGGAAGTTTCTTCCCTGAATCTTTTCCTGGGGGAGTCCCTGAATCAGATTGGGAACTATTAGGTACTTTTTCAACAGATGGGGCACCTATGGCCTTATCCTGTTCTCTAAGCATGTTAAGTAACAGTTCCAAGGAAGGATTCTTCCCTACACTCAAACCTCTCTCTACACAGAGACTCCTTGCTCTTTTCCAGCTAAGGTTGTCATATGCAAGTTTGGACAGATCAACACTTTGGCCTGTGCCAGACATTTCTTTAGAGAGAGTTAAAGTGATAGAAAAAGAGAAAAAAGTTTCCAGAACTTTTTGGAAAGACAGAAAAAAACTTTTTAAACTTTTAAGAACTTTTTGAAAGTTTAGAGGTACTTTTCAGCACTTAGAAAAGAGTGAAAAGAGGAAATGCAAAACTTTTTGGCTATGTGTATATACACTGACCTTGTTTTGTATATTTTTCTCTTATGAAAAGTACAATGACAAGAGTGGTAAGTAGTCTCAAGCACTTATCCCACCATTGCACAACCAAAGTAGGAGGCTGGACTGGCTTTTAGTGAGTACCAAGGGGTACTTGCACCTTGCACCAGGCCCAGTTATCCCTTATTAGTGTATAGGGTGTCTAGCAGCTTAGGCTGATAGATAATGGTAGCTTAGCAGAGCAGCTTAGGCTGAACTAGGAGACGTGTGAAGCTACTACAGTACCACTTAGTGTCATATGCACAATATCATAAGAAAACACAATACACAGTTATACTAAAAATAAAGGTACTTTATTTTTATGACAATATGCCAAAGTATCTTAGAGTGTACCCTCAGTGAGAGGATAGGAAATATACACAAGATATATACACACAATAGCAAAAATATGCAGTATAGTCTTAGAAAACAGTGCAAACAATGTATAGTTACAATAGGATGCAATGGGGAAACATAGGGATAGGGGCAACACAAACCATATACTCCAAAAGTGGAATGCGAAACACGAATGGACCCCAAACCTATGTGACCTTGTAGAGGGTCGCTGGGACTATTAGAAAATAGTGAGAGTTAGAAAAATAACCCTCCCCAAGACCCTGAAAAGTGAGTGCAAAGTGCACTAAAGTTCCCCTAAGGACAAAGTAGTCGTGTTAGAGGAATAATGCAGGAAAGACACAAACCAGCAATGCAACAACTGTGGATTTCCAATCTAGGGTACCTGTGGAACAAGGGGACCAAGTCCAAAAGTCACAAGCAAGTCGGAGATGGGCAGATGCCCAGGAAATGCCAGCTGCGAGTGCAAAGAAGCTTCGACTGGACAGAAGAAGCTGAGGTTTCTGCAGGAACGAAAAGGGCTAGAGACTTCCCCTTTGGTGGACGGATCTCTCTTGCCTTGGAGAGTCGTGCAGAAGTGTTTTCCCGCTGGAAGGACGCCAACAAGCCTTGCTAGTTGCAAATCGTGCGTTTGGCGTTTTTGGACGCTGCTGGGGCCCAGGAGGGACCAGGATGTCGCAAATTGGACCTGAAGAGAGAGGGGATGTCGAGCAAGACAAAGCACCCTCACTAAAGCAGGTAGCACCCGGAGAAGTGCCAGAAACAGGCACTACGAGGATGCGTGAAACGGTGCTTGCCGAAGTTGCACAAAGGAGTCCCACGTCGCCGGAGACCAACTTAGAAAGTCGTGCAATGTAGGTTAGAGTGCCGTGGACCCAGGCTTGGCTGTGCACAAAGGATTTCCGCCGGAAGTGCACAGGGGCCGGAGTAGCTGCAAAGTCGCGGTTCCCAGCAATGCAGCTCAGCGAGGTGAGGCAAGGACTTACCTCCACCAAACTTGGGCTGAAGAGTCACTGGACTGTGGGGGTCACTTGGACAGAGTCGCTGGATTCGAGGGACCTCGCTCGTCATGCTGAGAGGAGACCCAAGGGACCGGTGATGCAGCTTTTTGGTGCCTGCGGTTGCAGGGGGAAGATTCCGTCGACCCACGGAGATTTCTTCGGAGCTTCTGGTGCAGAGAGGAGGCAGGCTACCCCCCCAGCATGCACAAGCAGGAAAACAGTCGAGAAGGCGGCAGGATCAGCGTTACAGAGTTGCAGTAGTCGTCTTTGCTACTATGTTGCAGGTTTGCAGGCTTCCAGCGCGGTCAGCAGTCGATTCCTTATCAGAAGGTGAAGAGAGAGATGCAGAGGAACTCGGATGAGCTCTTGCATTCGTTATCTAAAGTTTCCCCAGAGACAGAGACCCTAAATAGCCAGAAAAGAGGGTTTGGCTACCTAGGAGAGAGGATAGGCTACTAACACCTGAAGGAGCCTATCAGCAGGAGTCTCTGACGTCACCTGGTGGCACTGGCCACTCAGAGCAGTCCAGTGTGCCAGCAGCACCTCTGTTTCCAAGATGGCAGAGGTCTGGAGCACACTGGAGGAGCTCTGGACACCTCCCAGGGGAGGTGCAGGTCAGGGGAGTGGTCACTCCCCTTTCCTTTGTCCAGTTTCGCGCCAGAGCAGGGGCTAAGGGGTCCCTGAACCGGTGTAGACTGGCTTATGCAGAATTGGGCACCTCTGTGCCCAACAAAGCATTTCCAGAGGCCGGGGGAGGCTACTCCTCCCCTGCCTTCACACCATTTTCCAAAGGGAGAGGGTGTCACACCCTCTCTCAGAGGAAGTTCTTTGTTCTGCCATCCTGGGCCAGGCCTGGTGGCTGGACCCCAGGAGGGCAGCTGCCTGTCTGAGGGGTTGGCAGCAGCAGCAGCTGCAGTGAAACCCCAGGAAGGGCAGTTTGGCAGTACCAGGGTCTGTGCTACAGACCACTGGGATCATGGGATTGTGCCAACTATGCCAGGATGGCATAGAGGGGGCAATTCCATGATCATAGACATGTTACATGGCCATATTCGGAGTTACCATGGTGAAGCTACATATAGGTAGTGACCTATATGTAGTGCACGCGTGTAATGGTGTCCCCGCACTCACAAAGTTCAGGGAATTGGCTCTGAACAATGTGGGGGCACCTTGGCTAGTGCCAGGGTGCCCACACACTAAGTAACTTTGTACCTAACCTTTACCAGGTAAAGGTTAGACATATAGGTGACTTATAAGTTACTTAAGTGCAGTGTAAAATGGCTGTGAAATAACGTGGACGTTATTTCACTCAGGCTGCAGTGGCAGGCCTGTGTAAGAATTGTCAGAGCTCCCTATGGGTGGCAAAAGAAATGCTGCAGCCCATAGGGATCTCCTGGAACCCCAATACCCTGGGTACCTCAGTACCATATACTAGGGAATTATAAGGGTGTTCCAGTAAGCCAATGTAAATTGGTAAAAATGGTCACTAGCCTGTCAGTGACAATTTGGAAAGAAATGAGAGAGCATAACCACTGAGGTTCTGATTAGCAGAGCCTCAGTGAGACAGTTAGTCACTACACAGGTAACACATTCAGGCACACTTATGAGCACTGGGGCCCTGGGTTACCAGGGTCCCAGTGACACATACAACTAAAACAACATATATACAGTGAAAAATGGGGGTAACATGCCAGGCAAGATGGTACTTTCCTACACTGAGTCTGTATTTTAGTAAGATTTTTTCCCACAAAAGTAAAAATTAAGGGAATCTTTTACAAGCACCTTGCGCCACCGCAGTGTCCTTTTTTTTTATTGCTACGGAGGCACAAAAAAGTCTCCCACCCTGCGCCATATTTACAAACTGGCTCAATGGTACAATTGCACCAGTTTGTAAATCCTTGTGCTACATTATACCTGCGCCAGGCATAGTGTACACAAGGGAAGTGTTCCCCTGCTAGGAGGTCCACAGGAATGGGGCAATGAAATCTACAAGATTTCATTGCGTCATTCTAGCCTTATTTTTTAACACCTTCTCAATACAGGGGTTAATGTGATGCTGTGTTGTTTTCAATGGGGTCTCCGTAGCATTGTTGGTCTAGCGCCAACATTTTTGACGCTATTACAGCAAAGCGCCACAACTGCATCAGAAATTCTGACACAGTTATGCTAACGAGTGCTGTGGTGCGCTTTATTGTGAATAAAGCACTATCATTGTGTTCTTAGGGGGCGCAGGGCGGTACAAGCAAACTAGCGCCAGTTTGTTTTAAATGAAGACCTAAGTTTTGCTCCTTATAATTTTGCAAGTATTGTTAAGTTTGCACATTCTGTAAAGCATCGAAAAAACGTCAGACGTTCAAATACATTAAGTTGCACACCTTCAACCACCACAATTTGTAGCAGGAGTATTAAGGACATAATTCATTTCATCCGAACTTTGAGATAATGGCCTCATTACAACATTGGCGGTAAAAGCTGCTTACCGCCGTGCAGAAGACCGCCAACACACCACTGCGGCCGCGTAATTCCACCACAGCTATTATGACCCACATTTTGGAATCCGCCAAAATTCAGACACCCACACAAGTCCGCCACACCAAAGGTCAGTGATAAACTGGCGAAAACAAAACCTCCACCATCACGCCAACAGAAAAACGCCCACACTATCACGACACACGAATCCACGCGGCGATCTTTCAACCACGGTATTCCATTGGCGGTACACACCGCCGTGCTCAAAATACACACACTCTCACAAAACACAGCCACATTGGACAATTCCAAATACACACACCTGATACACATACCCACACCACACCCACACACTCATTACAATATAAAACACACACCCACATCACCTACAAACCCCTACGACACAAAAATTCCGAAAGAAGGCCAGAGAGAGACAGCACCAGCAAGAACAACAGCATCCACAGGCACACAACACCATCACCCACAGAACTTCCACGCACCTCACACAACACACCACTACATATCAGCACACTTATCACCTCATACTCCACCCCACACATCACCTACACCACCCCATGGCACGGCAAAGACACCCCAGGTTCTCGGAGGAGGAGCTCAGGGTCATGGTGGAGGAAATTGTCCGGGTAGAGCCACAGCTATTCGGATCACAGGTGCAGTACACCTCAATAGCAAGGAAGATGGAGCTATGGCGAAGAATAGTGGACAGGGTCAATGCAGTGGGACAGCACCCAAGAAATCAGGAGGACATCAGGAAGAGGTGGAATGACCTACGGGGGAAGGTGCGTTCCGTGGTCTCAAGACACCACCAGGCGGTTCAGAGGACTGGCGGCGGACCCCCACCTCCTCCCCCACAACTAACAATATGGGAGGAGCAGGTCTTGGCGATTCTGCATCCTGAAGGCCTCGCAGGAGTAGGTGGAGGAATGGACTCTGGTAAGACAAATCTTAATTATTACATTATTCCCCCACCCTACCTGCATGCCAGCACATACCCCCACCCTCACCCTCACCCCCAGCACCCCAACTCGTCACATATGTCCCAACATCACAAACCACCCATCCCAACACCAAGCCCTGCATGCAACAACAAAGCATGGACACCCATCACTAAAGCATGCCCACTGCACATACCCATACAACCCCCTAAACCATCATCACACAAGGTCCCACACAGGAATGCAAGCCCTGGGGTACACGGTCACCCACCCATTGCACACCATGACACACACAGATGTAATAACCATCCTTTTATACCCCTGCAGGACCCCTACCTAACGTCACCAAACATTAGGGTCCACACATGTCCACACCACCAACAGAAGATGCCCACAGTGATGACAGCAGCTCTGTCCAACTGGATCTAGATGACCAGCCCGGCCCATCGGGGAACTCGGGACAGTCGGTTCCCCTCACCCAGTCACAGGCCAACACAGACCTTCCCCCCTCTGGAAACACCAGCACAGCACCCACCCAGGGGGCCCATACCTCTGTCCCCAGGACACATCAATCAGCCACTACAGGGAACCCAGGATAACCCACCACCCCAACAACAACTGGGACCTGGGGGCAGTGGCAGTGGGCCAGGAACACATGGGAACTGGGAGGGCTGCTGTGCGACAGGGGGCGGACAGGCCAAGGGAACCCACTCTCCACGAGGCCCTCTCCTCCATCATGGTAGCCTACCACCACTCCCAGGAGACAATGGCAACGGTACTGGCCAAGTTTCAGGAGACCCACCACCTGCAGGAGGAACAGTATATGGGCTTCAGGGAGGAACTCAGAACCATCAGCTCCACCCTGGCACCACCCTAGGGGTGCTGAAGGAAGTACTCAACACCAGGAGGGACACTGTGGCACTACAAGGGGCCCCTGACACTAGCATGGACGATGAACTGCCCACCACCTCCGCCGGAGCTAGTGGACAGGACGCCCCGCCACATGACCACCACACCAGCACCTCACCCCCTTCAGAGGGAGAACCACCCCGCAAACGGTCCCTGAGATGCAGGACAAAGACAGAGCACGATGCCAAGACCCCCGCCAAGAAATGAGACCACCCTGATTGTCATCCTACTGTCCCACTTTGTCACCCTGTCCATACTTAAACTGCCCCAGCTCCACGTCCTATGCCCATGTGGGCAATGCACCTGTGAGACTAACAGACTGGACTCTGCCATGGACATTCCTCAGCCATCACCTCTCACCATTTCACTACCCCCTCCAATATTGAGCACTTAAATAAACACACTTAAAGCACAAAACAATCTGGAGTCTGTCTGTGATTTCGAAATAGTGTATTAGCAATTACAGTGACAAAATGCTCTTTCAATTGTAATGTTAACATACCTATGTCACACAGCTCTACTCCATGAGGAATCTAAGCAGATGTCACACAGTGGGACCCACATCTGTGAAATCCTAAGGGAAAGTGACAACTCATTGACCATACACTGGGTGAAAACGACAGACAGTAGAGAGGTAGTAGTGTTAAAGTACATGTAGTAGGCAGGTCTGTACTCTTACCGGTGTCTCACTGGCAATATTGCTGGATCACTGAGTCCCTGTTGTTCATGTCTTCTTCCTCTGCTTCCTCGTCTTCACTGTCCACAGGCTCCACAGCTGCCACAACACCGTCATCTGGACCATCCTCCTGCAGAAAAGGCACCTGTCGTCGCAAAGCCAAGTTGTGAAGCATACAGCAGGCCACGATGATCTGGCTCACCTTCTTTGGTGAGTAGAATAGGGATCCACCTGTCAAATGGAGGCACCTGAAACTGGCCTTCAGGAGTCCGAAGGTCCGCTCGATCACCCTCTTAGTTCACCCATGGGCCTCATTGTAGCGTTCCTCTGCCCTTGTCCTGGGATTCCTCACTGGGGTCAGTAGCCATGACAGGTTGGGGTAACCAGAGTCACCTGCAAATGGTGAGGGACAACTGTTTAGACACGCACTAACCTGGAGGGATATCCCCAGACCCAGACAACCATTCCCACTGACTTGCTTCCAGGTGCTCACCTAATAGCCACACACGGTGCCTCTGGAGTTGACCCATCACATAAGGGATGCTGCTATTCCGCAGGATGTAGTCGTCATGCACTGAGCCAGGGAACATGGCATTCACATGGGAGATGTACTGGTCTGCTAAACATACCATCTGTACATTCATCGAATGATAACTCTTCCAGTTTCTCTACACCTGTTCATTCCTGTGGGGGGGACCAAAGCCACATGTGTCCCATCAATGGCACCTATGATGTTGGGGATGTGTCCCAGGGCATAAAAATCACCTTTCACTGTAGGCAAATCCTCCACCTGAGGAAAAACGATGTAGCTCCGCATGTGTTTCAGAAGGGCAGACAACACTCTGGACAATACGTTGGAAAACATAGGCTGGGACATCCCTGATGCTATGGCCACTGTTGTTTGAAAAGACCCACTTGCAAGGAAATGGAGTACTGACAGCACCTGCACTTGAGGGGGGATTCCTGTGGGATGGCGGATTGTTGACATCATGCCTGCCTCCAACTGGGTACACAGTTCCTGGTTTGTGGCACCATCAAGCCTGTATGTGTTAATCACATGTCGCTCCTCCATTGTCGACAGGTCCACCCAACGGTCGCTACACCGGAGGATGCCGCCATCTCCTCACATGTCCCAGCGGATGGTGCCTATGAAGGACAACAGCGAGCATTGAGTCAAACAACTCAGAGGTACGTACCCACAGTTTACAGAGTACACCATTCATACACAAAAGATGGCCTGTACGTGTGTAGAGTCTAGGCCTAGGTATGTGTGACGCAGTTGAAAATGAAGCCATGTGGGCCCCTGAAATGGCGGCTGCCTGACCTGTAAAGTGAGACAATGGGAAGTGAGGTAACTGCGCTGGCGTTGTACACCGTAGCGGTAGGCGGTCGAAGACCACGGTGCAATGCTGCATTGGTTAACATTGGACCCTATGGGTCCCAGGAGCCAATGACGATGTATGCCGGCGGTGACGGTACGCACCGCCGCGGACGTGACCGCCATTTTCTATCTGTTCAATCACTCGATACCTGATCTTCGACTGGAGAGGACCTACACTGCAAGTGCTGCTGTGACCTCGGTCTGGAAGAGACAATGGCTCGAGTGTCTGGGGAAAGGGCCCTGCCTTCACATTGGAGGAGTTAGAGAAGCTCGTGGATGGGGTCCTCCCCCAGTACACGCTACTCTATGGTCCTCCAGACAAACAGGTAAGTACACTGGGGCATGTTGTATGGGCTATGCCTGTGTGGAGAGGGCTGGATGTAGGAAGGAAGGGGGGAGATTGCTGCGTGCATGAAAGACGGTGAATGCATGTGCCACATGGCAAGGGTAGGGATGGGGGCCAATCAGTTTGACGGTGCAGTTGGTAATAACCCAGCGCCCACCAGAAAAAAGATATTTGGCGTGCCATCGCCAAGGACGTCCGAACCCTGGGGGTCTACCACAGACGGAGCACTCACTGCCAGAGAGATGGGAGGACAGTAGCGGCTGGAGCAAGAAGACGGCAGAGGCTCAGCTGGGGATGGCCTCCAAATGTGGGAGGGGTGCCCGTCACACCATGACCCCCCGGATGTTCAGGATCCTGGCGGTGACTTACCCAGAGTTGGATGGGCGCTTGAGGGCATCACAGCAGCCACAAGGGGGTGAGTACACTCTCATTCTGCTGACTTTGCACGCAGTGGAGCTGTCTGGGTGGGGGAGGTGGGCTGTGGGTTTCCCTAGGCCAGGGCGAGTTCCGAAGGCAAGGCCCCTCCATAAGGGAGGCCATGTGGCACCCCACCCCACCTCTGTGGAGTGCCAAGTACACCTAATCCCAGGGGTGGCGTTAGAGTGCCACAACGAGGAGAAATACTTTTATTTCTTCTCATTTTTTGCTCTTTCTATGTGTGCTGCATTGTGCAGCACACAAGGAAAGAGCAAATCGCCATTATTGATTGTTTATGTGCAGGAAGGTGTGCTTTCCTGCACATAAGCAATCCTCCCCCCATGGTGCAAGGGTGGCTTCATTGGCGTTAGGCAGCCGATTTTCTCCAGCGCAGGAAAAAACACAGAGATATGCAGTATTCTTGTATATACAGCACATCCCTGTATTTTTGGAAATGGCACAGCTCGGCGCAGCAATATTGGTTGCTGCACCGCATCGTGCCACTTCCTACTAAATGAGGTCCTTAGAGGTGAAATATTTTAGGTGCCTGTTGAAGGATGCCACACAAGTAATATTGAGGGCAGCAACCAAGAATGATTGAGGTAAATCTTACAGGTGATGTGATAGTTGATAGTAAAGAAAGATAAAACCCTGCAGATCTACTGCTAAGCAAGTCCTGTCCCTGTGGTGCAATGGAATAACCCATTCAGTGCAAAGACTATGATAATTGTGAAATTCTGGAGACTCACGGTCACCTGTCATATTCTGCGGTGGGGAGGGTATACGGGTCATCATTGTGCATTATGCCACTGGTGCCAACCACAAACTATGTACCTGGACGGTGCCGGTTGTATGAAGGGTGTTCTACCAAATATGTCCTGTTGCATGTTTGTGTCTATTGTCTCTGAGATGTTAATATAAACTTGTGAGACGAATCAAGCACACGGACCCTGTCTGATGTGTGTAATATAATATCGACAAAACTTTACTTTGTTTATCTGAAATGGTTACCATCAAGTTAGGGTGAGTCTTGAATATAAATAGTTATAACACCAGCAGTTTTCTCATGAGGTAGGGCACGACGTATGTATGATAGACAATATATCCAGCTTTAATTGTACTCTGATTAGTGGGTAGACTAATTAATTGCCTTATTTAGTACAGGCTCTACTCTGTTCCACCAGGACGGTGGAGAATTCACCTGCTGCCTGGCAAAGTACAGCCTGTCCCATACAGAGAACTCCACTAGGCAGTTAGAGACCTCTATGCCTTTAGAATGGTTGAAGGCACTGATACATTGTTGATTACGGCTGCCATGTTTATTATGGTGGCTCGGCAAAGCTTTTTCTTTTTCAAAAGCACAGGGGCGGCTCCTCCATTAGGGAGGAGGAGCGTCGCCCCCAGCCATGTTTATTATCATTGTGTTGTAGAAGGGGCGGGCCCACAGGCCGTGACGAGCACAGGGGGGAGTGCTCATTACTCCCCACTCAGGAACGCATGTATATTTGGCTGGCCGTCTCAGGTCGGCCAAACATATATGCGCACTAAGCTCTGTCCAACCCGGCAACGCAGTGGCGGTTTGGAGAGAGCAGGTAGACTCTCCTAGTCTGCCTGGGAGTGCCCTGGCTGGGCGCTCCAACCAATCTGAACACTGCCGTCATGCTGCTCAGATTGGCCGCAGGGCAGGCTGGGAGCCTGTGCCTGTGGCGGAGGAAAGAGGAGCTGTGCGGTGGTGGAGGCGGTGGTAGCGGCGGCAGCGCATTCAGGCACGTTTTTTTTTTTTTATTATTCATTTTTCTTCACCCCCCCGTGCCACCCTGCCCTGCCCCCGCCACATTCCATGAGCCACTCCTGCAAAAGCAAGCTCTCAAAGTGAGTGTTTGTTATTGAAAAACGCAAAAAAAAAGTATCTGTGATAGACCAGGAGTTTCTCCCTGCGTGTGGAGCTTATTTTATTGCTTTCCTATTTGGGACTATCAGGCTGCTTTCTGGTGATCCAAGACAGGAAAAATCGTTTTGGAATATCGACCATATATGACAGATGATCTGAGGTACTTTCACCAACGTTCTGATTTCTGACAGCCATTAGTAGAGGCTGCCACTGGGAGAGCTGTGTAACCTACATGGTCAGAAACATGTCAGTTCTCCAACTTTAAACAGAGGGGTCTCCAGCTCTAGGGCACTCCTTGCTGGGGTAGCAGATTGTGCGTAATAAGTGTTACTCATTCATTCATTCAATCAACTGCAAGTTTGGTGGATGGAATATAAGCCACATTTTTAATGGAGTATCCTGTCTGCAAAACTCTAAATAAAGCCAGGAGTTCCCCATTTTTACAAGAAGGGACATTTTTTGTTCTTCTGGACCCCTAAAAACTGCTAGATATTAAGCAGAGTAAAACATATAAACCACTAACATTGAGACAAGGCTGCTCCATGGCTACTTGTAAGATTGCTTCTTCATAGCCCGATGTGCAGAAATGAAGAAATAAAGATAATGTTGGAGATAGATGCAAGGCATATTCTTTCCAGATCTTTAATTTAATCTGTGAAATTGATGAAGTGCTATTTAAAAGGGTATTGATCAACTTGCACATGAACATCTGCAGTGGGCCTTACAGTGCACCATAAGCCTCACAAAATCTACTACGCTTTGACTTGGGGAAGATGTACATGCTTGGCATCGCTCCTTAAAGTGGACTACTTCCATGCATGTGGTACTAATCCTCTCGCTTCACTCTAGCGTCCCCGTGGTTCAGCATCTTGAGATGTTTCGCTCTGTTACTGAGCCCTGTGGTCAATATCCAAACACCTTCTCAAAGATTTGAAATTCAGTCATGTTTATCAATAGTGAGATTAGCCCAAAACCCCTACTTCTTGGCATCCACAGCGTTGCAGATCTTTGTACTATTGGACGGAGCCTACATTATTGGGAATATACAGCAGAATATCATTATCCTTTTCCGTTGAGAGGACACCAATGGCTCCAGGATCACGCATCACCCTGAGATGCACCTACTGCACAAATTCCTTCATACGATGAAATAATCACAGACTACCATCAACCAATTGAGAAACCAAAGGACTCAGAAGACTCTAGGCTTTAAAAACTTGCTTGTGTGATGTTGAATTAAGCTCTGTTGAGTTGTGTAAATAAATCTCATGTGGAACTCTCTCAACTGTAGAGTCACATATGAAGCAACAGAAGAACGTCTCATGGTAGGCAAACAAGAACCATCACATTTTACAAATACACACAAGCGCACAAACACACGCCCACGCTCACACCCACCACGCAGACTTGCACAATTTATGACTATCAGGTGTTAACTTCAATGAAGGTTGTATCCACTTGAGTACTAAGGTAGGATGGTCAGAGGATCAAAGGAAATGTGTCTGCACTAACATATTTTAAAAGTACTTGCATTAAAATAAATAAACACAGTATATACACAACTCTTCATAGTGCCATGATGTTCATGCATATGTTATGGGTACTCACATATGCAAACAGAACACACTGCAGGCACACGACCACGTAATGGAATACACAAACACACTGCATGCACATTTAGAGACCCCAAGTCCATAACAACACCCCCACACACACACACTACGGAAAAACATTTATTGGACACACAACATGCACAGCACACATTATATATATCACGAGTAAAACACATGCAGAAAACACGCGTTCAATCACAACGTATGCAGACGGCACACAACATGAAAATGTACAAAAACACGTGAGTGCTCATGCACAGAACATATCCACGCTAAGACAAAAAACAACATAAATATATGTGCACTACTTGATCATGCATAGATTGCATACAACACAAACATACAAGAACATTTGCATCAAAGACAGAGTAGGTTTAGTATTCACGCACACACACAAACACCTTCACACCCGCTGGAACGGAAGATGCTTAAGCAATGGCAGTTCTTCAAAGAGAAGCAGATCTAAAAAACCACAAAATGCCTTGGTGTGATGTGCTGCCACTTATTGTAAATGGAGGCGGAAGGCTCTGAAACTGTGGAAATTTTACAGCCAGAAATTTCGAGCACAAAGCATTTTCTGTCAACAGAGTACCACCAGACCATGGCACAGGAAATGACCTTGTCTCAGCTTGCCCAAGTCTCGCAAGTCTGATAGTGCTATTGCTCTCTGCACAGATGCTATTCGAAATGTTAACAGATTACTTTACGTGCTCAGGAACAGAACATTTCACCCCTCTCTTTCCTTCCACCCAATAATTTGTAATCTAGAACTTTAATGGGAATGGTTTGGGTGAGGTAAATCAGTACACTAGCCTTCGAATAAATGTGTGTGGATGCATAAAGCAGTGTCAATAGATGTTCAGTAAATGCATTACAGACTATAGACAACATGTAAACCGACACCGGAAGTGTCGGGATGTTTGGATTCACGTAAGAAAATGGAAATTCCGAAAGAAGACCATTTCTGAAAAACAGCAGGGCGATATGTGTTGGGAATAAGTGCATGCACTGTGTAGTCACAGTTTCATTGTAAACCGTAGTCTCCGTCTCCTAAAATCTGCTGGGATTATTTTGGTTAGAAAAACGGTGACTGTCAAACGCCCATGGGGGAAGAAGGTGCGAATAACCTTGAGAGCAAAAGGCCACTTTATTAGGACAGGTATGCAGACTCAGCTTTGCTATTTACAAACATTTATGAAAACCCAGGCCTCACTAGTACAACAAAATTTTTAACCGCCCCGCCCTTAATCCTGTCCCCATCAATACAGCCCCCCAAACCCTCAACAAAGCATTTATTCATCATGATCCCCTTACTTCCTTCGCTGTCCTTTGAACACTACCCAACCATCTGTCCCCTGCGTTCCCTCAGCCATGCCTACCCTGCAAGGCCCCCAACTCTTCATGCCTGTCTTGAGGCCCCCCTTTCTGCAACCTGTCTTAACCTCTTCGCTGCCAGGCCTCCCCCCCCTCATGTGCCAGGCCTTTTTTTGGGCTATTTAGGACAGTTTGTGCTTAGACCCTCATAAAGTATTGTCCTCATAAGCTATCCACACCAAATTTGCATCCTTTTACCAATATCCTAAGGATTCTAGAGGTACCCAGAGTTTGTGGGTTCCCCTGGAAGAGACTAAGAAATTACCCAAAATACAGCAATTTTTTTATTTTTTTCAAACAATGGGGAAAAAGGGCTACTGAAGAAGGCTTGTGCTTTTTTCCCCCTGAAAATGACATCAACAAAGAGTTTGCGGTGCGAAAATCACTATCTTCCCAGCTTTCAGAAACAGGCAGACTTGAATCATAAAACCACATTTTTCAAACCAATTTTGGCATTTTACTGGGACACAATCCATTTTTACTATATTTTGTGCTTTTAGCCTCCTTCCAATTAGTGTCAGAAATGGGTGTGAAACCAGTGCTGGATCCTGGGAAGCTAAATATTTCTGCTGGACTCTTCTGGTTGCAGGGATATATAGGGCTTGTAGGTTCATCAAGAACCCTAGGTACCCAGAGCCAATAAATGAGCTGCATCTTGTAGTGGGTTTTCATTGTGTAACAGGTATACAGCAATTCATTTGCTGAAATTTAAAGAGTGAAAAATAGGTATCAAGGAAACCTTTGTATTTCCAAAATGGGCACAAGATAAGGTTTTGAAAAGCAGTGGTTATTTGCACATCTCTGAATTCCGGGGTCCCCATATAAGCATGTGAATTACAGGGCATTTCTCAAGTAGACGTCTTTTTTACACACTGTCTTACATTTGGAAGGAAAAAATGTAGAGAAAGACAAGGGGCAATAGCACTTGTTTTGCTATTCTGTGTTACCCCAAGTCTCCTGATAAAAATGGTACCTCGCTTGTTTGGGTAGGCCTAGTACCCGCAACAGGAAACACAACATGGACACATCACATTTTTACGTTGAAATCTGACGTGTTTTTGGGAAAGTGCCTAGCTGTGGATTTTAGCCTCTAGCTCAGCCGGTACCTAGGGAAACCTACCAAACCTGTGCATTTTTTAAAACCAGACACCTAGGGAAATACAAGATGGGGTGACTTGTGGGGCTCTCACCGGGTTCGCATTTCCTTCCACCCAGCACTCCCCCAAGTCTCCCAATAAAAATGGTACCTCACTTGTGTGGGTAGGCCTAGTGCCTGCGAAAGGAAATGCCCCAAAACACTATGTGGACACATCAAAATTATCAAATACAAAACTACCTGTTTTTGCGGGGGCACCTGCGTTTTTGGACCTGGACTCAACAGCCATACAGGGAAACCTACCAAACCCAAACATTTCTGAAAACTAGACACCAGAGGGAGTCCAGGGAGTTGTGACTTGCATGGATCCACTACTGTTTTCTTACCCAGAATCCTCAGCAAACCTAAAATTTAGCTAAAAAAACAAATTTTTCTCACATTTCTGTGTGGGAGCAACGCACCGGGACACATTTCCTATCACCCAACGTTCCCCTCAGTCTCCCGGTAAAAATGACACATCACTTGTGTAGGTGGGCCAAGTGCCTGTGACAGGGAAGAGCCAAAAACATGTAAAAAATGAGGGGGAATCAAAGCGGGTCCAAAAGGGCAGTTTGAAAAAAAAAAATTTTAGGCTCACAAGTGAGGCAGAATTCTTATCGGTATAGACGTGACAACGCTGGGTGGTAGGAAATTTGTGGATCCCTGAAGATTCCGGAAGGTTCCATCACAAAAAATGTGGGAATAATGTGTGATTTCCAACAAAGTCAGAGGTTTTGCAGTGCATTGCGGGTAAGAAAATGGTGCGGGGTGCCTCGAAGCACACCATCCTAGACTCACCCAGATGTTTAGTTTTCAGATGTGTCTAGGTCTTGTAGATTTTTCTACATGACAGCGTCCTAAAGTCTAAAAAGTGCAGCCCTCACCATTCCAAGTGGGACGATTTTGAGAGTTAGACAAGCTCTCATGGCCTAAATCTATAACCAAAACCCAAAATAATCAAACGTCCTCTTGATTGCCGTGGGATGAAATGTTTTAGTGTGTGGGGGGAGAGGTGAAAAACTGTTACCAACTACAGGTGGGGTGAGGGCATAACCATGCCCATACTGGTTGGTAGCCAGCACCCCACTATTTTTTTTAATTCCCTGGCATCTAGTAGGCTTTCTGCCCCCACCCCCCCTGGGGAGTGGCTCAGGGGTAATTGCCTAATCAAAAGAACAACTTTGGCCACATTTATTTGGGCTGGGGATATGGCCATACACCCACCCTCTTTTTTTGAAAAAAAAATCTTCCTTGGTCTCTGGTCGGCTATCTTCCCCCTTTGGGGGAAGATGGGCCTTCCAAAAATAGGCCGATCTGTCCCCAAGGGGGGGCAGATATGGTCAATAGTAATGTGCCCCCATGAGGAGTGACCCTTGCCCAAGAGGCTGGCCCCAAAACAAAACACACACATACACACACCAATCCCTGGTCCCTCCGGGGGTAGATTGGCCTAATAGAAATAGGTTCATCTGCCCCAAGGGGGGCAGAAATGGCCTAAAATAACCCCCCCCCCACCAGGGGAGTGACCCTTGCCTATCCCTGGGGCTTGTGATTTCTGCCCCCAAATGGGGCAGAAATGGCCTAAAATAAATCTGCCGCTCAGGAGAACGAGCCTTACTTAAGGTGGCCGTGCCCCTTGCATGAAATTGACGCAAAAAAATAAAAATCCCTGGTGTCTAGTGGTTTCTGCCCCCCTTGGGGGCAGATTGGCATAATAAAAATAGGCAGATCTGCCCCAAAGGAGGGCAGAAAAAGCCTAAAGATAATTTCCCCCCTATGGGAACGACCCTTGCCTAAGCGATTGCTCACCATGTGTAAAAAAGTAAACAAAAACAAAAAAAAAAGATCCCTGGTGTCTAGAGGTTTCTGCCCCCCCCCCTTGGGGCAGATCGGCCTAATTAGAAAGCGACCTTAAAATAATTGGCTCCCTTGGGAGTGACCCTTGCCCAAGGGGTCGCTCCCCTCATGACAATAACTACAACAACAAAAAACTCCCTGGTGTCTAGTGGACATTTCTGCTGCCCGATCGCTTCACAGGAGGCATCAAAAAAGCCTTTTCTTTCCTTTGATGCCTCTCCCACTCCCACCATGTGATTGAAATAGAAATGCTTTTGCATTTCTCTTCCGATCCGCACTGGAAGCTGAGCTTCCAGTGAGGTGGGGGCGGCCTCTGATGATCGCACGCTGACATCATCAGACGTCACTGGGGGGGTGGGTCAGGGGTGGGGTTGGAAGTGGAAGCAGTTCCCCTTCCATCCCAGCCCAGGGGAGTGGGGTGCTTGGCCATAGCACCCATAGCATAGGCTCCATAGCAGAACGAAGCGGTTACGTCCTCGGCACTAGAGCGGTGCAATCAAGGACGTGACCATTAAATCCTGGGCACCCAAGAGGTTAAGTGACAACTAAAGAAGTCTGCCTACCTACATCATAAAACCTGAGCCATCAATCCTATAAATAAAGGGAGGAAGGAACCCCAGCCTCACTAATACAACAAAATTCTTAACCGCTCCCCACTCTTAATCCAGCCCCCGTCTATACAGCCCCCCAACCCTCAACCAAGAATGTATTCATCTTGATACCCTTCCTTCCTTCACTGTCCTTTAAACTCTACCCAACCATCTGTCCCCTGCATTTCCTCAGCCATGCCTACCTTGCAAGGATCCCAACTCTTCCGGTCTGTCTTGAGATCCCCCCTTTCAATAACATTTCCTAAGCAACGAGTAAAGAAGTCTTACTACCTACCCCAGCAAATCTGCACCATCAATCCTATAAATGGAGGGAGGGAGGGGACAAAATCTAACTCCTACCTCCAAGACCACATGCACTGGAAAGGGACCAAACCTAAGTGACAGCAACAGAAAACTGTTGCTTTAACCCTGCTTGAGCTCAAACTGACCAAGAAAAACATCATGGTCAGGCAGCACATTTTGGATAAGTAGAACCTCTCAGGCAGCTTTGGCAACAAAGGATGTTAACGTGGATCAATCAGAATTGCAAAAGGACATGCTGTTAAGAACAGAAAGGGTAAAACAGTTTCAGATCAGCTGAAGCTGGCGAAAACTATGTCACCAACATTTAGCGATTGGTCAGGTTGTAGTTTGCTAATATGGTAAAGGGTAAATATGATTGAATTTTGAATGAATGCTTGGTACAAGGAGAAATGGTTGCAGGGAACTGCATGTAGTTTCAATGTCACATGCAAGATGTAAGGCTGGGAGGTCAAATTTACTCTCTTTTTTGTTGCCACTTAAGAATGCTGTGAAATGGTAGGCGATATTCCTTTGTTACTGTCAGCAAGTGATAGCCTGCTGTCCATGTATAAGGGGTAGATTCAGATTTCAATGGGCTGAGGACTGTGATTTTCAGAAGGTCCGCCTGTCCCATCATTGATGTGATCGTCCGAGTCGGTTTAGGCCCACACTCTTAGCGTGCTGCTGTAACAACCCTCATTCTCTGCACACTAATGCTGTAGATGGGATCTGCACTCATCATAAAAGTATTGGGGTCATGGAAATCCCATGGTTGTAGAGGTTGAGTGTGAAGTAGATATTACTTTTTTCTTGGTATGACTTTCTCTAGTATGCCATATGCAGAATTAGACTCACTGCTGATGGTTCAGAACAAAGGTCTTGTGTAAGAACTTCTGAGAAAGTTGGGATACTGTAGAAATGAAGAGTCAGTTTGGTTGGATGAATGAAGAATTTGGTTTTTGGTGCAGGGCCCCATTGAGCATTCACTGATATCTAATTCATTGTCATGCTTACAAAATTCTTGCACTTTACCCCCTCATGATCTCAGTAGCATGTTTCTGCCCTTCCAGGGCTCCTTAACTCTTCCCACCCAACCGCATGACAGCTGATGTGAGATGCATCGGGCCTTCAGAATTTGAGCCCCTTAAGATATTGGCAAGGTTGCACGGCCTTTCATGAGTGTCATACGTGGTGGCATGGCGTTTGTTTCCTTGAAAGGGTGCGATATAGTCTAGCTCCTCTCTGATATTTTCTGAATGGCATCATCAGAGGTCTCTGTTAATTTGCTCCTAACTAAGAAGAGGTACTGGCTTGAGAACAGCTGGAGCCTCTGGAATCACACCACTGACCACTTTTTAAGTTTGATATGTCCCCCGACGGACAGACACCTCTGAACTTCATGGACACACAATAACAGTATTTGCTTTTGAATGCTTTTGAATGCCTGCCTACTAAATGAAAGATTTAGTTAGGAAGTCTGATTAGCAGTTGTATTCTGTATTGTTCTTCAGCAATAAATGTTTCTACTGGGGTACGGAAGCGATATGTAGTGGCCTCTCCAGAGCTTCAATGCAGGTTGAGTGGTTTGCAAGTGTCACACTCACCCTAAAACACAAGATGCATAAAATTGCTTATGCGCTCTGGGATATGGCATCGTGCTCAGGCGCACTATATGGCGCTGTTCCAAAGTACAGCAATTCAGTACATTACTCATACTGCAGGGTACCAAGAAAAGAAACCAGCTTTAGTAAAGCCAATAGGTTTTGCCTATGAGAGCTATTGGCTTTGGCAATGATTTGTAGCCATGTGATACTCCCAGTCACAGATCTGGGTTAAATCCATCTTTTTGCTCACCATGCCACCACAGTTTGGATCCAGCTATATGCAAATCAGTCCTTATCTTGCTCCCCATGGGAACAGTCTGGCTCGAACTGCCAGGACAGGTCCTCCCTGGACTGGAAACAAGCATCTGGGATTGATTTTGGGGTATCACCGCTCATTAGCCAGGCTAACTTGAATCTAATGGCACATGGAGCACGGGACCCACGTCAGGGCATACTCTTCACACTTAGGATGACTACAGCAACACAAAAAGATGATGGACAGATTGCTGAACCTAGGAATCTTGTTTCCATTCCAGAGAGGACCTGACCTGACAATTCGGGCTGGACCATTGCCATGTTCATCGCTTTCAGCAGAATCTGCTTGGGGAAATGAAATAGGATGTGGAATGGTTCACTGAGAACTCAAGCATGAATCGAAGGGACAGTCATGCTATCCAGGCAATGGACACAATGGCTGGGGGAGGTTGGTTTCTCAGATGCATGACATGAACATAGCCCTACTCAAATAAAATGCTCACACTACTCCTCAATTCAAAAATCATATTCACAAATCAACATGATCATCTTAGACTACGCTCTCTTGCATATGGTCAATAAGGTTGAAGAAAGAAGGATCTCCATGTCAGACCATGCACCAGTAATCTGTCAGATGTCGTGGGGGTGAATGCAAGAGGAAGCACACATGACAACTGAATTACACCATTCAAAAGGACTCTGTGGTGAGAGTGATGATCGGGGACCAGAGTGATGAAACACAATGACAGGGCAGCCACTCCCTTGGGCGTGACCTGGTGCATACTAAGGGTAATAGAAAGGAGGTGCTTAATGGGAAAAAGCAGCTGATTGTAGAAAATCATACAGGCAGCAAGACTTTCCCTCTCTGAAGAATTCAAATCAGTGGAACACTCCCACAAAAAAGCCAATCGCAAAAGGGCTGGCATAAAGTGTTGCACATTCGGATGCAATTGAGTTGTGAGACCTTAACAGGGTGGACTACTCCTTTACAAACCTAGGGAAAATACTTTATGAAAGTGGGAATAGAGCTGGTAGATTTGTGGCATAACTCTTGAAGGCAAGGCAAGTCCCTAATTTCATTACAACAATTTGAGACAAGGGAGGTATGAAATTGGAGAAAGAGGTAACTATTTTAGACGGGTTCTGCCAATTCTTCCAAAAGTTACATGAAGTAGAGAATCATGCTCCAGCCCAGATTACAGAATATTAAAGACCACTTGATTAAGCAAACTATCCTTTAAGCAAAGAGCCCTTGATTGCCTCACTGGCAAAGAAGAAGTAATAAAGACAGCTAAAGCTCTGAAGACCTCTCAAGTACCAAGGCTGAAAGAGTTCACAATGACTTTTTATGTCGTGACTCAAAAATCTGGGCCTGATGACCCACTTCTTCAATTTGTTTTCCTCAAAAGGCAGAGTAACCATTAGCAAGACAGAGGCCAGAATGTATGTTATTTTGCAACTGTGGAAAAATAAAGATAACTGTGGGTCATACGGCAAATTTCACTCCTTATTACAAATGTGAATATCTTCACAAAGATACTGGCTACTCAGACCTGTTGCGAAGAGGCCAGAGGCCTGTACATTGGCTGTGAAGTCTGGAGAAGATGCTCTCTGTCATGTTGATATGATTTTCCAACAACAGGCCACTCATGGCATCTGCCTTTACACTCAAAATGCCTGCCACATGGCCTGCCTCCAGGATAATGCCCCATTGCACAGCCCAGTTCCAAAAGAAGGCCTCACATAACAGGGTGCAAAACCCACATCTCACTGTTGTACTGAACAGTGCCGGTGTTTTCTGAAAGAACCTGTACAACATGCCTAGAAATGGAGGGAAGAAACACCTTCAGGGCTGGAAGAACTTCCCTCAACTCTAGCTCATTCATGTATATACTGTTCCACCAGGGGCCAAATTCCCCATATCATTGTCTCTCCAGATAAGTGCCACATCTTGAAGAGGAATCCATAACAACTATGCTGAGGTTTGAAGGGGTCACCCACTGTGGGGTTGGAGAGGCATATCCATCAATGGAGGACTTGGAGGGCAGAGCAGAAGACATTCCCATGACACTAAAGCTACTGCCTCTTGTAGCACTACTGACAAGACCTCATTCATTAATTGGCATGCCACACTTTGAGTAATTGGGTTGTGTGTTGGATGGGAGTGACAACACTCACAGTCCCTGTCCGGGTGAACCACAAAAGTCACTAAATTAGCCTGTGCTTAACCCTGTGTTAGCTTGTCACAAAAACTTAACATAGAGGCAATGTATTTAGTATTCACGCAGCACACAAGCAGTAATAAAGTGAAAACACAACACAAGAAAAATCCCCCACAAATTTAGAAAAATAGAGTATATTTTAATAAATTATTTGCCTCTAAAATGACAAAAATCCAATCAATAGAACCAGAGTTGTAAATTTTTAAAGTTTAAGGAAAAAAATAGTACCTAAAAGATCAATGCTCCAATTCTAAAATCTAGTTGCGTGAGACCAGGTCAAAGTTGAAAAATATGGCCAACCGCAATGGAGCGAGAGACGCATACAAAAAGTGGATTGGGCTCAGTTGTCGTTTAATTTAAAAAAATGTTCTGATAATGTAAAGTTCAATGGGGCAAAGCTGCAAGTAGTGTCTGAAGAAGGAGGTGTCTGAAGAAGGAGTGTGGTTGTCAGGAAGCAGTTGGAGGAACTCGCTGTGAAGATTTCTTCATTCCAACTTAGTCTCTTTTTTTGGAAGTCAAAAATCTCTAGCGGGATGAGGCTGTCGGCTGTAGACTAAATAAATTCCACAAGGCCGGATACCCCTTGGATGAAGGACTGCTGAACAGGATTTGCTGCTCGGGAGAAGAATGTAGCATGAGCTGCCACATCGTCAGGCCGATGGGTAATGCACTTTGGGTGGTAATAGTGTGAACATGCAGAACTGAAAGATAAAAAGAAGCATCTGAGAGATCCAGTAACACCATCCAGTCCTGCGCGTTGAGGGCCAGTAGGAAGTGACTCAGGCACAGGACTTTGAACTTTGTCCTGACAAATATAACAAATCCAAAGTCCCTGTTTCAAAAAAGGCCTACCCCATCCTCCTTGGGAACCAGGTAGTAGAGAAAATAAAATTCCATGTCCCTCACGTCCACTGTCATCACTTATATGGCCCTTTTGTGTATTATAACAAAACCTTCTGCCTCCAAGATTGAAGCATGCATCCTTGTAGAACGGTGGGTGGTTCAGGGGAGTGGACACAAACCGGAGGATGAAGCCCTTGCAGACAAGGTGAATTGCCCAGTGATCTATCATAATGGATCACCCATTTGATTAAGAAATGAGACCTCTTCTCTTATACTAGAAGCTGGTGGTGGATTAATCAAAGTGGTTTTGATGGGGCATAGCCAGTGTAAAAGGGGGGTGGGAACGGAAGCTGCTGATGCAATTATTGGAGTCCCTTAGGTCGACCTCTCCTGCAAAAGTTGCTGTAGAACTATTGCTGAATCCGAACTAGTTGGGAAAGTTGACGCTGCTTAGAGAGCTGCAACCTGGAAAAGCTCTAAAGGTGCAATAGTTTTGGTGGAACTGCTTAGCCAGAGCAACTAGTCCCGGTGAATTCACTATGTCATGACTTTTTAACTACTCCAAGGTAGAGTCATATTTTTCTCCAAACCTCCTGGGGCTGTCAAGGGGCATGTCCCCAGAAAAGCCTGTGGAATACATCCACACATGCTTTTGGAGGTCAACTGCCACTGCCATAGAAAAGGCTGTTATGTTCGCCAATCTTGAAACTTTTAAGGTTTTGGTCAGGGGCTTCCAGTTCATCACTCACAAGCTCAGAAAATGGATACTTTGTGTAATCTGGAAGGCTAATGATAGCCAGCCCACACACTTTTGACAAAGCATAGATGTACTGTCCAAGACATCAAGTCAAAATGCCTGAGGTGAAGACTTTGCATCCATCTGAGTCATAGTATTTGGGCTCACATTTGATAGTGGAGCGGAGAAAATGTTTGGGTAAACTTTTGACAGAAGATGCTTGCACCACAAGACTCACCAAATTTGGATGTGGAAATATAACCTTAGGATCAGACGATGCAGGCCAATTGCATCAAACAATCTGCATGTCAGTTGTGGGGCCCAAAAAATTATTTCCCTTATCAGCCACAATGGTTCGCATAACACCACTTAGAATGGCAGAACGGACTCTGTGGCTGCTGAAGATGACTGCAGTATTCGTAAAAGGAGGATGTTGGGCTTAAGTTCCTGAGATGGTAAGCAAACTCAAGAGCTTCCTCCAGTTTACCCATAATAGCTATAAATAAATAGACTTCATCAGAACCAGGAGGATATGGGATATCACTGCCTGAAGATGTGTAAAATTCACTAACAGTTTGAAGACACAAATATAGACCAGCATCAGTTCAGTATATAGAAAGGAGGTTGCCAGCCTGCAAATCATCTTCCTCCATTACCTAAAATCCAGTTCAGGCATATCCAAGGCATATACATTCAAGTTAAAGAGTACATCCATTCAGGTGAATCTATGGTCTCTGAGGAGTGGTTCAGCAAGAAGCTACGTCTGAAAGGAAACTGACTAGCCATACAAATTGAGGGGCAGATTTAAGAGCCTCTAGCGCCATTGGAGCGTTGCTTTTCGTGATGTTCCACTGACGCTAACCACTTCTCCATATTTACAAGGAGGTGTAACGCCACTTATTGTGGCGTTACGCCTCCTTGTAAATATGGGCCCCTCCAACGCAGTTTTCTGCGTCAGAGGGGCGTGCAATGGATGTCGCTGTGGGTGTTCCACCACAACATCCATTGCTTTTGACGCTGCCCCAGATTTACGAGAAATCGTAAATCTGTGGCAGCTCCAAAATCTAATGCTGTTACCATGGCAAAACAATGCTTTTATTCCTCCTCGTTTTTTGCATTGGCGCTGGCAGCTTAATTCAGCTCCGGCGCAAGGGGAAACGCAGGGGTGTGCCACATTCCTGTAAATATGGCGCATTCCTATGTTTCAAAAGTGGCGAAGCGAGGCGCTTCTATTTTTGGCGCAGCACTGCATTGCGTTACTTTTGAATAAATCAGGGCCCAAGTCTGTAGTCTTCTAGGGCTGAGGTGGCACTGAAAGCAGCACCAGGAATTGCACTATAGATTATGTCAAAATTCGTAGTGAGACAATTTTGGGTGAAACCTTACTTGGAATTGCCAAGAATGCTGCAGCCTGTGGGGACACAGAATAGGGTGGCATCGGGGTCAGAGCAGCAGGAACCACCAAACCTACATGGTCTGGACCATGTCTGGGATTGAGGGGCTGCAGATGGAGCCAGAAACTCTAGATTGAGTTTCATTAGAACAGGTTCATTAGAAAAGGGATCAGATCCAAAGAAGATGAGGAAGAGAGGAAGAGAAAAGCATTGGGGAAAGAAGCTGCTTAGTTTCTAAATGGTCTCAGGAAAAGGAGCATTTTCTTGAGTAAGACGTGTACTTTTCCTTCCTGCAACATTTTTTATGCTTTTTGCAAGATGACCTCTTGATGATTTTTTCCATCTTGAGACTTACCTTAAAGGAGGGAGAGGGATCATTTTGGGTACTCTTATAAGGCCTCAGCCAAAAAGGTTTGGCTTCCTTTAACCTGCTGGATTTCGGGTGCATAGAGATGCAGGACTAGTTGCGGGAAGGATTGTGGTTCGGCATCAAACACCACATACAAGTCATGGGGATCTGACAAAGACATCTTTTTCAACATCTTTAATGGGGTTTGAACCTCAGGACCATAGGAGGAGGCGTTTGGCCTACTCTGCTGTCATATTAGACTTTTGGAAATTCTGTAAAGAGCGCTGGACCTGCATCGCTAAGACAGGAAAAACAGAAACTGACAACAGCACCCCAGTTGGTGCAATATATAGGCCAGGTCATTGCATCCAGAGATTGGTGGAGCTTCGATTGGAGTCGTCTGGTGCCACCTGGTGGCACTGGAGAGCTACTGCTGAGGAAAAAGCTTACCGGATCCAAACTAGTACCTGGACAATAATCATAAGGTGAGAAATATACAAGAAGAAGTTCCCATCAGAATGACATAGGCAGTTAGGGAAGAAGTTGTAATGTCTTTGCAAACAAGGATTGATAATTTAAGTACATGGGCATGTATTGGGAGCAGCTAAAGGTGATGTCTTAGAACAGGGTGTCTCATCCGTGTTTCTGCATTGCATGGACATTATTAGTAGGTGGGTGTACAAATATGTGAATCAGTCTTGACCCAACATGTAAGGGACAATCCAGCTCGAAATCTTAAGCCACATCCCTTGTGAATGGTCACACAGGCAACCCTAGATATGCTTCAACTGTCTTTACCCATTGTTTTGTCAACCAAACCATGTCATGCATGCTATGTGATTAATTTTTTGAGAAACTACAACAGATGTCTTGCATGGAGAGTTGGATGTTATTGAATTTATCTTTACTGGAAAGGACTTGATTGTGAGCAACAGAAGAACTGTATGTGATATGCAATTCTGAATTTTGTTGCTAAATTAAAATGTATTGCTGCTGCTGTGAGCTACAGAGGGACTCTAAGTCACAGGAGCCACTATGCACTGCTAATTACCAACAAATTGTGGAACTCATGACATCTTTCATAACTTCATTGATAATATCAACGTAATATTTGCAGTAAATATTTGGATGAAAAAACTGTGGATGACGAGAGCGTGAGTCATAGTTACCTGAAGGCACAAGTTATAGTTACTTGAGATAACTCTAACTGTAACTGGCAAATTTCTAAGGTTTTGTACATTTAAAATGTGTTACTAACTAAACAACCCTGTAACTTTTGTTTTTTTTAGTGAATTGCTATGTTTTTTAAATTCTATTTCCTAACTATAACATCCCTGTAACCTTTGTGAATTTCTATGTTTTTTTTAACGTATAGTATTTTTCATTACTATATGTTAATCTAACCACCGCAGCCACCAGGCCAGGCCCTGTGTCCAACCACCTAGTACCACCCAACCTTTCATCGTGCATGGCCTTCACCCATATGCAGTGGAGGTTACATGCAAGACCTGGCCTGCAACCAGACCCTGTGGTCAACCTCCCCAACCCACCATCCCCATGCTGCGCATTGCCCTTTGGCCATGAGCGGTGGGAGTTGTCCCCAGCCTCTCTGGGTGTGAGAATAGGTGTGAGAGGGTGTATTTGGGGGTGAGAGTGACTGTCAGATTCTCCTTCTGTGTGTGACACATCAGAGCTTTAGTGGGTGTGTCACTGCGTGTGCGGATGTGTAACAGCGTGCATTAGGGTGTTGGTGGGTTTGTGAATGGGTGTATGACAGTCTTAGTGGGTGTGTGAGTGGGTGCGTAACTGTATGAGTGTGTATCTGACTGGGGCTGTGAGTGCATGAGGGTCTGACTTTGTCTGTGAATTGGTGCGTGAGTGTCTGAGTGGGCCTGTGAGTTGGTGCGGGAGTGTCTGAGTGGGTCTGTGAGTGGATGTGTAAGTGTCTGAATGGGAGACTGAATGGGTGTGTGAGTGGAAGAAATTGATTAAAAGAGAGACAGAAAAGGAGAAAGAAAGTGAGGGAGAGAGAGTTTTTTTTTAGAGTTTGATGTCTGTTATACTTAGAATGAGATATTTGTGTACAATTTAAAATCAAAATATATATTTGTTATCTTACAAAAATAATAATTGAAAAAAAAGAGTCCAGCTGGACTCGAACCTCCAATGAGCTATGGGTTTTCGTTTCTTTCTCTTTTTTTTGTAGACTTTCATGGTCTATCTGGGACCACGAGGAAGCCCTCAAAGGCTCCCCGTGGCCCCTACTTTAAAAAAAATGTATGTATTTATTTATTTTTTCATAATGCCCTTTACAGGCTATCTGGCACTGCGGGGGACGCCTCAAGGCTTCCCCTGCGGTGCTATTGCTTCAGCAAGCATGGAGCTGCTTTGACAGCAGCTCAGTTCTTGCTGAAGCATTTCATCTCTGTCCCCTGCACGCCTGCATGGGACAGAGATGAAAGCTTGACTGCTTGACTGCTTGATAGCGGGACCTGCTCTAGAGGTCCCACTGTCAAACACAGGAGTGTTTACTGTGGCTTGGATGCAGCTGCAGCCAATTCACAGCAAACAGCTATTCCCCGGAGGGGCACCCTGGGACATCGGAGGAGCCTGCCCTGACGGGTGGCGGTCACCAAAGGCATCAGTGGCTCCAAGAGGGGGCTGCATGGCCCCCCCTTCAACAAGGACATATCACAAGGGAGGTGGTGGTCCCTGGGGCTTAGGGGTCCCAAAGAGGGGAGGCCACGAGGATCCACGTCCCTATATATCTATATTTTATTGTCCTTAAATTACTCCAAAACTACTGAATGGATTCACTCCAAACCACAAAAAGTGTAATCTGCGGAACAGTATCTAGCTTTGTGACAAATTTGGGTTAATTCCGTCCAATGGTTCGGGCTGCTGGCATGTCTAAAGGTCCTATGGTAATGTATGGGGAAAATGTGTGTTGGGACCCCCCCTTTTTTCTTGGTCCCATTTGACGGATCACCCCAAAACTTTCATGACAGAAGTTGAACTTAGCAAAGTATACATTTGAATTTTTTTTGAAGATTCGTCAAGCTGCGTCAAAGTTATAGGCAAAACAAAAAACGCTCTTCCTATGGAAACTAGGTCCTAACTATAACTACCTAGCAGCGACCGCCACTAGGTTATATATATGTGTGTGTGTGTGAATATATATATAAATATGTGTGAGTATATATACATATATATATATGTATATATATATATATATATATATATACATATAGATATGTACAAGCACATATCGTTTAGGAAGTCATCTGTGTACTTTCCCACAAACTGGTGCAAGCGATTGTATCTCAAAAGGATGCAGCCAAACAAAGTATAAGAAAGTGAGAAATAGACGGTTCACCTATATGCAGCATTTTTATGCCAGATAGGAGTTTTTGACCACACAGGTAACATATTTAATTGCTGGTCTTATTAGGTGTATCAATCAAGTAACATGATTATTTACATTTGAAACTCCCATGCAAAATCCAAAAGCGGCTAAACAATGAAGGTACTCATTCTGATCTCCTGCACAAACACACACTATTTTCTTTTCCACTTTAACTCCAGACGGAAACTATTAACTATAACAAGGGGATCCATGGGAACCAAATTAATTTATTTATGCTATCTCCACGCTGTCTCATGCCCTTTTAACATTTTAAAATATGTTTATTGTTTTAATGTTTAATAAGAATGAGAATACACACAAAAGCAAATCATATTTTCATCAATTGGTTACACAGTTAAGCATTGTAGTTGTCTTTGAGTGTTACCTGTAAATGTCTCAAAGTGTATACCATGATCTCAGGAGTTGGCTAGTTGTTTGGTACACAATAACAATGCAAGACAGAAATAACTCACTCTGGCTGCCATTCACAATCTAGCCATAGGTTGGGACTGAAAACCAATCTTAACTCAAATATCAAACTAGAGAATTCACTATGTTTCCCCATTATGAATTCCCTCCGAAGTCTCAATTATTAGAGATCGCTTAGTCCTCATCGTGAAGGTTGAGGGTGGCAAAGGCCAAAGTAATGTCATCTCATACACGTCCAAGTTGTCACCTGAAAACGTGCTGCTTCTTTTCACCATGAAGCACAATGCTCTCACTTTTTGCGACCTCGCTGGGCCCGAGTGGCCGCCTTGATCCTAAACCTGGAAAAGGCCTTTGATTCAGTTGGATGCGACTACTTATTTGCACTGCTGCACTGCTTCGGAACCAAAGATATATAATAAAGTTAATGTGACTACTGTATGAAGTACCTACAGTGTGGGCCCATATGGGAGGCCTTATATCTCTCGTCATTCCTGTAGGGACAGGCACACGCCAAGAATGCCTGTTATACAAATTATTATTTGCCCATGCGATACAGCCAATGGCCGCTCATGCTTCAGGAGGGGAACCCCTGCGGCATCCCCCTGCTGGATCACACCGACATAATTTCCCTTTATGCAGCTGACATCCTATTCTACCTTAGGGGTTTCTCCGCTGACCTCTCTGGCATTGCCGGTCTCCTCTCTACATTTGGAGATCTATCGGGCTTCAGGTAAGCTGGACAAAAGCCTGTGTTTACCACCCAGAACCTTCTGCACCATACCTCCCAGTTGTCATAGGTGGAACACCTCTGCGATGGAAAGATGTGTCCTTCCACTACTTCGATATCCACATTTTCCATACTGACTTAGAACTTTTGGAGAATAGTCTGACCAGGACGGTGTCCTCCCCTCGGTTCCAAGTCCTTTTGGAAGACCCTTTCACTCTCTATGAAAGGAAGCACAGCTCATGCAAATATGATCATGACCCCATGCATGTTATACCACTTTACTAATCTGCCCCGCCAGATACTGTTCAGAGACATACACCCACTGTGGGGAAACTCATCTGGCATAACAATAGTCTCAGAGTGGCCCTCATAACGTTACAGCTTCCACCGGAATCTGGCAGCCGCAAAGCCCCTAATTTTGAACTGCACTCTTTAGTCGCTCAGCTGCAATGGACAACACACTGGTTGGCATTGGCCATGACCTGGTAGACACTAGCAGTACGACACCCACTCTGAGTGTGGCAGTGGTCTTGACCCCTTTGGCCTCTGGGGCTGAATCTCCTCGAGCACTCCTGCTATCGGTCGTGCATCGGTGTCTCTAGAGGGGTTACTGGTTCACTTGCGGACCCCCCTCCGGACCATCCGGTGCTTTATCCAGGCATGAACTTCGGGTCTGGGACCAGGCCCATCTGTTAACTCTCAGGCCTAGACCTCTCCTTTGAGGATCTGGTAGAACATTTTGAGCTCCACCAGGGGAAGTTCCTGACATATGGCCTCCTCCGTAACATTTTAAAGGGAGAGATGGCATGTGGATGACTTTGAGGCATCTACTAATACTCTGGTGGACCATCTATATACTCTTGAGGATGGGAGGAGGTTGGTGACGTGGCATACAAAGGCCAATACCTGTGCATTCAGAACCCCCCCTGCAGTCTCTTTGGGACACGTGGGAAGTAGATTTGAAAGAGCACTGCATGATAAGGAATGGATGAGGGCACCTGAGCACTCACATAAAATCTCTTGCAATGCCCAACTACAAGTGATCCAATTTTATGTATTACATAGAACACACCTTTCACTGCGGTGCATCCACCATATTTTCGAAGCTGCCCCAGACATGTGTGCCCAGTGCCAAGCCCCATCATATTTAATGGAATTGCTCAAAGCTTAGCCATTATTTGCACGCTCTTTTCTCAACCATTTCCTTGACACCAGGTCTCCTACTCTTGGACGCTTGGGAGGCGGACATGCTGGGAATCTACAAATGACAGAAGTATAAGAGGCTTTGACTTGGCACTCGCCTTGGTGAAGCGTCAAGTGACAATGCACCGGAAGAGCACAATCCCTCCAAACAGCGCAACTTGGACAGCCATGGTGAAATGCGCAGTGGGAGATGAAGCAATGGTAATGCATAGGGAAGACAGCAGAGGCATTCGTCGCCACCCTATAGCCATACTCCAGGGCCAGTTGCTGTCACGATTCCTTGGCTCTGATAGAGAGGCCTCCTCTTCCCCGTCTTCATAACATTAAATACTGGAGTAAGCTCCCTCTCCACTTTTCCTCCCCCATAACATGCCTTTCTCCTTCCTTGCACACTCCCAAGAACCTTTGACACATGATAGACAACGCAAGGTTTCACTCTGGAATCTTGTCGAATTGCCACTGACCCCTTCCAGCCAAAGCTAACCCCCGACATACAACCACTGATAATTAACTCCTGGATCCCATCCCACATCCCTCTTCCTTGCTCTCCCTGTCCCCCCAAATGCCGTCAGTTTGTAGGTTACTTTCCTCTATTGCACTGCTAATTCTGGAGCCATTGCATTTGTGCAATGTATTATTATGTGCCTTGAGCATATAACCTCTGTTTGTTGATAAACGCAATAAAAATGTTTTTAAAAAAGAGTTAATATCACGGTCATTTATTTATAAAGAAGTATATTTATTCTTTTCGGTTTCATGTAGTGTTGTGCAGGTAACTATACTGTGTATACTTCGGTCTAATCCCATACTCCAGACTCATGTTCCCTGTTGCTTTAACATTTTGTTCTAAATGTGCAGTAATTACATCTAGCCATATTTAAAAGGAATTTGTAAAAACACATCACCCTCCTGTGACTACCCCCATCATGAAAAGGAGTGAAGTGCTTCATGAGTTTGTGGTTCAACTGACATCGTTTCCCATTTAGCCCCAAAGCTCTGCATTAGTGTTCCATATGTCAGAAAATGAGAGGCAGGAAACTATGTTCTTGCGTCATAGTCTCAAGGGCCATTAATTCACCCATTTGAAAACAATCTCTTACTGAATGGACACCAGTATCAGGCCAGACATTTAACCAAGATGTTTCAGGCAGCTGCAGTGCCTTCCAGAGATGGATGGGGCTTACAGTGGATTAAGTGATGACTTCTTAGCAGATCTGCTCCAGCATTTCACAGCTACTTCCAGAAATCTGGGTTATTCCTAGAAATCCCCAGTATTATTTAAGAATAGCGCTACCAGCTATTGTTGGACTCGTTCAGTTCTCAATGGCCCCAACTCATGAAAGAGTTCCCCATCCAACTAACTTTCTTTTCCGTGTATCTGGACTGCTAAATATTACAGCTCATAATTCGAGGCTCCCGTGGTGACTGCAGGACCTCAAGGTGAACCCTATGTGTGCTTGGGCGCCAAAAAGAGTCACTCAAAGGGTATCCAGTTCCCTAAAATACCTTACAGAAACCCAGATTGGCAAATTATGGCAATGATATAATAGCTTTGGGAGTATCACAATTTTACAAAGAGCAATTCCTTACATAATTGATAACTCCTACGATAGAAGGGCTCCCCCTAAGGCCATCAAAGCATGCTCCAGATTGCTTTCTACAAGATCTACCTTGCAGTGGAAGACATTCCCCCCCAAATACCTTATTCTTTGTTCCTCACTTGATCTTCCAGTGTCTAGTTTGTGTATGTTCAGCTGATTCCGAGTGTATGGGGTGACATGACTTAAACTGATTAACCTTAAGGCCTGAGACTTCCATATTCCTTGAGGGAGCAAACCATTGCCTCATCTGCCATTTGGCCTTCGTTTAGGAAGTCAGCACAAATAAAAATGGCATGCACCTGATCCACATAATGTTATTCCCCTCGCTCCTCTGTCTGCTCTAACCAATCCCATTACAATGGTCTATGGAAATCGCAAAAAGAATCTGAAACTGAGGCAGCCCTGCCTAGTAGCATGGATTTGGTAAGTCATTGAAATGAGTGTACCAGTTTTCACACTGCAGGTGGGGTCTTTGTACAGTAATGTTGTCAATCTAAACACGCAATACGTCATGCCCATACATCTCAAGACAGCTAGAAGGAACTTCCGACTCAGTGTGTCAAATGCCTTCTCTCTGTCAATGGCCAATAGTATGGCACTTGGTTGAAAATCTGCAGGAGTTGCTTCTAAAATTCTAAAAAGTCTCCTAATATTTACAGAAGAGTTCCTGGCAGGTTAAACCCATTCTGGTCTATGTGTGTGAAATCTGGGAAGTATACATGGAGTCCTGTAGCTAACATTTTGATTCAGATTTTATCATTTAAGTTTAGCGTGGACAGAACCCTATAATAGACCATTTCCAAATGTTCCTTTACGCTTTGGGCAGGGACACCAAAACAGCTTCTCTGATGGTTCCTGAAACATTACCCTCCTAAAACATTGTCATTTACTAAGTGAGTATATGGGGAGCCAATATGTCTGTGCACATATGGCAAACTTTTTCAGGTAATCTGCCACCCTCGTATTCCTTACCCTAGCTATCGCTTTAATAGTTTCTTTCAATTTGGTCTCAGTTATTGAGGCATCCAGGGTCTCCTGAGCCTCAACTAGAACCTGATAGTGATTCTATCAACGCAAGTCTCTATTGCTTTGTTGCAGGTTTCTCCTCTGCTCACCTGGACCAGGGGCACTGTGTAATAGTCATTAAAGCCTCAATGAACTCTACCTGGGTGTACACTATTTGCCTGCCTTATGCTTCTAGTTGAGCCACCTGTTGGCTCATTAAGTCTGGCCTAATAAGCCATGCATAAGACGGACCATTCTATCTGCCTTCTTGTGTGTTCAGATCTAGTATACTTTGTAATACAAATATATCAAATCTATTGACATCATCTGACCTTTGACCCTGAATGTCACGTGACCTTAACCCTGATGGCATCACAATAGTTAAAATTGTTAAAATTAGCTATCACTGCATGAATAATGACAACACAGACAAATCTCTATTTTATATATCTGTATAAGGGTGACAACATGTGTCAAAAAAAGAATTATTTAATTTCTAGTAAGTGAGCAAAGTTAGTTAGTCTGACATCTACAGGGACGGGGTGATGGTGGGGGTTCTCTACCTTGGGAAAAGTTTGAAAAAAATGGGCTCTACTAGTGCATTTTAAAACACAATTTTCACATGCATTGAAAGGAAATTCATTAAATATTCAAGTCCTTTCACGACGTGCTAATATAATGGAACCAGACAGGACACATGAGTTGATCCTATTTTGCTTTTAATGTTCTGTGGGTGCCCGCATATGTCATAAATTACCTCCAATGGAAAGGCCAGATTTTTGTCATGGGTGCCATTTTTGCCTACATATTACAAACAATATACCAGTGTAAGAACTGTGCCAATTTTGCTGTCCATATATTACAGGGGACACTTATGTCAAAGTTACATCTAGTATCCCGGGGACAATATTTTGTGATTGATGTTTCCCAGACGTATTTTACGACTGTCCTTCCTAATGCCAAGAATGTCCTCCAATGTGCCAGCATTTTGCTATAGGTGCTACTTATGCCAATAATTTCCTTCAGTACGCTACCAGTTTTCCACTGCTGACCCATGCCAAGATTTATCTCCAGTGAACCAGCACCAGCTTTTTGCTGTGGGTGTCCATTATGCACGTATTGCCTCCAGTATGCCAGTGCCAGAATTTTACCATTGGTGTCACATTCAACCAAGAAGCATGCCAGGTCCAACAGTAGATTTGCAAGGATAACTACACATTTTCTCTAATGCTCACTTATATTAATTTACTCACACTCACTTTCATTCACTCACACTTTGACTCACTCGCCCTCATTCTTTTTCACACAGTCTATTGCATTCACTCTTACCCTGACTTACTCATTCACAATCTCCCACTCACTCTTACTCTGATTCTCTTCTATTTTCTTGCTCATGAACTTTCACTCAGACACCCAATCTCACATACAAACATACATGCTCGCACATACATGCTCTCTCACCCAGTCACCCACAAATGCAAACAACATACATTTAAAACACTGTATTTCACTTACCTAAGATGCCAGTGAAGATCTCATTTCAGATCCTGCTGCTCTGATTTGTATTACACTATTAGTGAATGATATACTAGTATTCACTATTAATGTAAAAATAAAAAAAGCTGAAAAAAGGAGGATAGGGCCTGACACTGATAATGTGAGCTCCCCGTGTGTTCTTGGCATTGATGTTGCCACCTCTGAGGCCAGGGGTCGCAAAGGCAGTGCCAGGGGTCCATGCATCTTTCTCTATTTCAATGTGAAGCTTCCGTATGGCCTAATAATTTGTGACCATATGATCTTCTAGCTCGTGTAAAAAGTTATCTAACTTCAACAAATCTGACATCAGTGGCCTTCGTATACCTGTTGTTTCGTCAAGACAATGTCCCCTCATCACTATTTTAACTCCTCCCACTTCAATGAGGTATTAGTGCATGTAATCTGATTTTCTCGGAAATATGTTTGAATTGTTTCTTTTAGTGTTTCTCTAAAACGTCTGTCCTTCAGCATGGAACGCTGTTGCTTCCATGTAGGTATAGGAGTTGATGGTCAACCCGATTTCAATCACATTATCAAGGGGTAAAAGTCTGATAGAGTCCAAACCACCAGTCCAGAAACATTGTTGGTTTCCAACCACCAGTCTAATGTTACATGCAGGTTGTCCATTGGCTTATAAAAAGTATATTTCCTTTCTATGCCATATCACTGCTGCTATAAGCGTACAAGGCTTTAGTGGTTAAACATTTCCAGAACCCCTTTGCTATTTTTGCAGTATTTGTTCTAGCTAATGGTGGATATATGTCAGCAGTGATATCTCTAACACAATTAGTATACCCTCCTAGTCTGATGGGTGTGTTCATCTAGGTCTTCACTTTAAAGGAGAATGTGTTTAAGTATTTCAACTGGTCTAGATTGGCAGCATAAATGCGTCTCCGGACAACATTGCACCCCTTAATCAGAACATAACACCCTGCTCTGTCTGTATCAATATCAGACTCAATAAGATGGACCATGTGTCTAAGCTAGATTAGAGCTCCTGTTGCATATGTGGAGAACCTGGGAGAACCTGGTCCAAAAAATCTTCCCCCACAATTTACGCTGAAGTTTCAGCACCTTGGTTGTGCTGAAGTGCATTTCTTGCAAAAAGTTTATTTAAGCACCGCTCCATTTAAATAAGAATATATTTTAAAGGGCCACGTTCTTCTACTGTTCCAGGTCAACAGTGCAATCTTATTGGGGAAAACCATAATCTGTTAAGGGGGTGTTATACGTTCCTGTAATCTAAAATATATGCAGTTAGGGGCTTTTAGGATCTCTCCTCTCCTACCTGCAACCATGTCTCTATCTATCCTGCTAGTTGCACCCATACATGTGTAGTCAAAAACAAATTTATAATTACTGACTCCCCATCCCAAGGGCCGAGCAATACCTGAACTCAGTCCAATGAACAAGGACAAATTCAAAAACATCTTATCCCCTCAATGAATATTGGTGAGCAGGGAACCACTGCGAAAGTTTGTCTCACTACTCTGCTGGCCAGCACACCCAAACTCACCTCTAATTGTTTAAACATACATCAGTGATGATTCAGCTCTATGTTAAATCATCCAAACAACAGATTCTGACTCATCTTTCGTTCCTGAAGGTAGAACGTCAGCATTTGAGTTTCTGTCAACAGTCTCTAGCGCAGAGGATGCTTCCACCGGTGCTGTTCATTCCACTCCGACTGGAATTTAGTTGGATTCTTCATGCCTTTGAGAGTGAGTCTGGGTTTTCGTTTTTTTCTTGGGACGTAGTCGCTGTTGCCAGTCACCCTTGTCCGTTCCTGCTTTGTGGCTTTCTTACCAGTCCCATGACTCGAGGGTTCAGTATTGAACTGCTATTTTCCATTAATTAGAACTTACCAGGGACAGTAACATATCACATTCCAGTCTCTCTCAAAACTCTATTAACTTCCACAAAGAAAGTCTACCTCTGCTGGACTGCACCAGTATAGCCTGGGAAAACGCACTGATTCTCTATCTTAAAATATCCTTGTAGGAAACGTGCCCTTTTTGCAGGGAATTTTACGCCTTTCTGCTGAACTCTATTTTTGCTGGCTATAGAACTTTGTGCACCTTACCCCTACTGACCAGCAGTAAAGTGCTTGTGCTTCTCCTTTCAAGATTGTAAAATTGGTATACTCCTAAATGGCCCATTCATTTTACGTCCATGTGTACCATGTGTACGGTGGGTCTTTAAAACAAAAGCTATCAGTGGGCTGCAGCACTCATTCTACCACCTACAGCGGTAGCACTGTAAAATCCGTCTCTAGACTTACTATTGTAGCCTGGCTGTACAGTTTTAAAACGACAAATTTGAGCTGTCAAAGTAACTCCTATTGACAGGCCTTAACTTTTCTTTCATAAATGAATATGTCATCCCTAGGTAGGCCTCATTGCCTATAAGGCAGGGTGCATGAAATTTAAAAGTAGGATGTGTAAAACTTTAATGTTACATGTCCTTAAACTGAAAAAGACCTACAAGCTATTTTCATACTGCTTAAATACTTTACACATTGCCCTAGTTAAGCCTATCGGCTCTGTGCCATAGCTAAGAGGGGGGTTGAGCTCAGAATAATTTATTGGCATTAGTAGTTCACCCTGACCACCAAGGTAATTATTGAAGTGGGTACTTACCTCCCTCAACTAATAACTCAATGTCTTACACCTTGCAGCTCTAGACTTTTGCAAAATCATGTCACAATTTCATAAGTGAAACAGTCCTTCCACCACTGGTCTTGGCACTGCCCCAGGCTGGGGCCTTCTCACTGGAACTCTATGTGCTCTTTCCAATGCAAAGAATTTGTATAAATCAGTCAGGGACACTTCCTCCCTCAACCACTTTTCCAGGAAAGCCACCCTATCAGATCCTTCAATCCCTTCAGGCAATCCAAAACATGGATGTTATTCCTTCTATTACCCCAATCAGAGACCTCCACTCAAAAATCGAGTAACTTTACTATTTCTGTTGAATCTTTGAGTTGTTGCTGCACTGAATTTGAGGCAGGGTGAAGTTTACCTATGTCTTCCACACTTTGTTTGACTCTGTCTAACAACTTATTTTGGTTTTTATGAAGAAAGACTAAGTCAACCTTAGCTGTACAATCGTTGCATCTAGGGCTTCTCAGATGGCAGTAATAGCTTCAAAAACTTTGCCCAGTTTTCCAGCCGCATTGTAGACCAATCGACCACCTTCGAGCTTGCAGCAGGGGCATTGATGTCCTCTGGGATCTCTAGCATGTTTGCTGTACCTTCATTAATACTGGAAGACTACTTCACTGGCTTTGACTTCCCCACGGTATGCCAATAAGCCTGATACTTTTGCAAGTCCCTTAAAATATATCCGAAGGTCAAGTACAGGCCCACCATCTCAGACCAAAAAACGTATGGGTTATATAACCAAAGGGACTTCGGTACTTTAGGCCCTCTGCCTATGGTGGAATGCCACTGCACAATGGAGAGTGACCCACGAAGCAGTGCACAGGATTCCTATCTGCACAGAGTGGGCCTACTGACTATTTCTTGCTGTGGGGAGTCTACAAAGGACACAAAGGTGAGACAAAATCCACAGTTGAGGCAATGGAGCCACTGACGTCATGCAGGTGGAAAGCTCTGCATAAGCCCTGAGTCAAACCTTTGATGCATGAGCTTCACAGGCACCTCTTCCTCTGGACCAAGCAGTCTTCTCGTGTTGGTCCGTGGTGAAGGTATTGTCACAGCCTGTCCATCCTCCTGCAGTAGATATAGGTGAAAAGTGCTGTTTCTGCAAGCAACACGCTCTATTGTGGTCCAGTAACCCGCCAAAGTATGGGGCCGCTACCCATCCAGACCAGTCGCCATCTTGGCACGGAAGCTACTAACTTCCGTGGCTGAGTTCTCACTTGTGCAAAATAATCTGGTTCAGCATAACCAAGCCATGAGCCTTCCATACAGGATGCATGCATAGAAGATTAAGGAAAGCTGTGGCTTTGCCATTGATTTAAATGGCAAAGTCAAACCAGCAGTGTGTAAACACTGCTCTTTCAGTCTGCAGTGGCAGGGTGGGAGCCATGTTGTCCTTTGTCACACTCAGGATGGCACAAACAATGCTTCAGCCCTGGGTGGACACTCTGTCTGATATGCTCTGGGTACCATACACTAGGGCCGTATAAGTAAGTCAGTACTTACCAATTGGGTTTAGCCAATTCAACATATAAGTTGTAAGGGCTTAGAACATTGGCGCTGAGGTCTGGAGCAGGCCTCAGTGTACTCTCAGAGTAAAAAAACCAGCCGCATCAGCCCAAAAATATGGGGGTAGAGATGCAAAAAAAAGGCAGTTCCTTATACCACCAGAGAAATATACTACGGGTCCTCTTACATGCCAACCTTTCTGGTGCAGTGTATTTTATGCTTCATTACCCCCACAGAAGTCCTCCTCGTCAACTTTTGTGGCTGTTCAATAGGCGTCCACAAGGGTTGCCTACAACAAGTTATCATTCCGCATTATATTTTTTTGCTAGACAATCTATATAAATAAATGTTGCTGTCTCTGGGTCAACTTCAGTCTCAGCATGAGTACTTTGGCAGGTGCTCTCTTAGTGGATGAAGATGTTCTGGCTGTTCCAAGGTTAGAACTCCAATCTATCATTGCTGAGGCAGTGAGTGCTGCATTATCCTAGCCTTCTTCAAAGAAACATAAAATACTGCTGATGATAGGTAGGAATCAGAGGCTGCCTCCAAGGATAGATATATAAAAGGTGTTCATCTACAGGAATTACTTAAGCATATCAGGAAAATGGTGAGCTTCCATCCCAAGAAAATGACAGAAGATGATCTTGCTCCCAATATAAGACTCTTCTAACGGATATTCAGCCAATATATCAGGTGACTGAGACGATGTTCACCAAAGAATGAAAAGAGATAGACAAGGTGAACTTTTTACTCTTCCTTTTAAAAAGGTATCCTCTGGGAGTATATGAGGAAAGGTACAGGATCCCAAACTGAACACCATATTAGACATATGACTTCAGCTACATCATTGGCTTCCTTGTCAGACCTAACAGATAAGGAGATAATGTTTTTTTGACACAGTCGTATGCAGAAACACATTTTTGGGGATTTGGTCAGCAATGTATGCAGCCTCTTCCTCTCAGACTCTTTTGAAAGATTTCCAGCTTCTTTTTGACTGCTTTTAGGAGTAGAAAGATTCTACAGGAAGTAAGAAACTTCTGGTGAAGTTTCTTTCTAAGGTTTCCTTTGATTTTCTCTGGTCCTCATCTACCTCTTCAGGGACTTCTATTGCTGTTTGGCATTCACTGTTGCTAAAAATGTGGAAACCGGAGCAAACTCAAAAGTCTATGCTCTTTTGGCTCCCCTTAACAGGGAATAGAATATTTTCCTCACAATTGGCTGAAGCAACTTTCTCTCCTCCGGCAGAGGAGAAGAAGTTACTTCACATTTTCAGACCTTATTGCAAGAAACGGTCTTTTATTAACAAGCGTTTTACTCAAACATCCCAACACAAACAGCCCTTTCTGCGGCTGGGCCTGAGGTCGGGGGCTGCAGCAGCTGGGAAATCCCAACCACAGCAACCTCAAGGCCTCAAAAAGCCTCAGCAAAAGCAACTAATATCACTCTCCTATGGTGGGAGGAAGAATATGCCCCTTTTCAGATCTTTGGAAAGAGCTTGTTTACAAGCAGATGGGTTCTGCCCGTGGTAAGTCAAGGTTAATAGACAGAGCTCCAGTCTCTTCCATCAGCCCTTTTTGTGTTCACACATCAGTGCCCAAAGACCTGTTGAGGAGACAAGCCTTACTTCAAGGTAAGACTCTCTTACAGAGGGGCACAATTGTGTTGAACCCTAGTCAAAAAGGATAACAGGATTTTACTCTCTGTTATTCCTGGTACCAAAAGTGGGTGGAAAAGATAGTCCAGTATTAGATTAGAAAAACCTCAACACATTTGTAAAAACATTTTCTTTCAAGCTGGTGACCCCACACAGAATAATGCCTCTGATTTCTCAGGTAGATTTCCTCATGATGTTGGACTTGCAAGAAGCTTGTATCCATGTACCAATTCATGTGCATTCCCAGACGTTCCTTCTATTTGAAGAGGGGAAAGAACATTTCCAATTCAAGGTTCTGCTTTTCGGCCTCTCTTCTTCACAGAGAAAAATTTACAAAGGTACGTGCACCAATGGTTGTATAATTTGCATTTGCTTGGGGTGCACATATTTCCCTTCTTGGATGATTGGCTAATTGTGGCATTCTCTCTTTCTAAGGCAGGTGTAGATGCTCCTTCTCATTGAAGACAAGTTACAACTTCTGTCAACATGTCATAAAAGTTTCATTGGAGCTCTCATTGATACAGAAAGGGTGAGAGTCTCCCTGATGGAAAAGCAGATGCTGAGTTTGCAATGTCACCCCAAGTGCTTCTTCAGGCTCAACTGGCTCCTGTTTTCGAATTGTTAAAAGTTCAAGATCTGGGGCCAGATGTAGTAAAGGTTTTTCATGTCGCAAACATTATTTCGCTGTTTGCTACGTGCAAAACCCACATCGCGATGCCCTATTCCTGTTTTGCACGTTTTGCGAGTTTTGCGAGTCAGTAACCTGGTTACCAACTCGCAAAACAAGACTGCGAGTCGCAAATAGGAAGGGGTGTTCCCCTTCCTATTTGCGAGTCTCAGCGCGATGCTGCATTGCTTTGTGACCGCGAACACGGTCGCAAAGCAGTCGCAGTTACCACCAGTGTCACACTCGCATAATGGAAGGGGTCCCCATGGGACCCCTTCCCCTTTGTGAATGGCCTGGAAAAATTTTTTTCAGAGCAGGCATTGGTCCTATGAAACTGAAACGTTTCATTTTTTCATTTTGTAATGCATCTCGTTTTCCTTTAAGGAAAACAGGCTGCATTACAAAAAAAAAACAGTCACAGACATGATGGTCTGCGGTCTCCAGCAGGCCACCATCCCTGTGAGTGATGCGAGTTGCAAGGGGGTCGCAAATTGCGACCCGCCTCATTAATATTAATGAGGTGGGCCTTTGCGACCCCCTTTCGAGTTGCAGATGGTGTCAGTGACACCATCCTGCATCATGAATTGCGACTCGCAAATTGCAAGTCACTCTGACTTGCAATTTGCGAGTCGCAGTTCAGGACATACGTACATCTGGCTCCTGATGTCATTTTCTACAGCAGGGGTACCTTGGTCCCATTTACATCTGAAGCCACTGGTTCAACATGTCCTAGCTCACTGGTCTCTAGCCTCCTTCAACTACAAGACTCAGATTCCAGTCTCTCAGGAGATAGTTCAGAGCCTTCAGTTGTTTGTTGTCTCTGTTGAGAACTTACTGCAAAAAGAAAGGTTTTTCTCAGCTGTGCTCCCTGGGTAATTAGCCTTCCAGTTTCTGTGAAAACAGACAATTAGGTGGTTAAGTCATATGTAAACAGGGAGGGGGGGAAAAGGTTTCAGTCCCTAACCAGATTGGCCGACGAAGATCCTCTTTTGGGCGGAAATCAATTTGCTATCAATCAGAGATGTATGATCTGAGGGTGCTCAATATGCAAGCAGACAACCTCACCAGGAATATGTAATTATCCATAGATTTCCACCTCATCTTTCAGACATTTGAGGTGGTGACAAATTACTCTGGAAATCCCACGCTTGATCTTTTTGCAGCCACATGGAATGCCCTTCTTCCTTGTTTTTTTGTACAGAGAGGGAGTGTCAGGAGGAATCGGGGGTGGATTTGTCAACGACCCCATGGCCTCAGGAACTTCTGTATGCCTTCCCTCTGATTCTCTTCCTCCTAAAGGTGCTTTAGAGGATTCAGAGGGAGGAGGTTACATTAATTCTCATGGCACTGTTCCAGCTGAGGAGGCCGTGATTTCCAGTGTTGACTCTTCTAGCTTCAGATTCTCATCTCCTGCTACCTTTCAATAACAGTCCACTTCAGTTTCGAGAGCTAACTTTCAGGCAGGTCATCCAGTTGTGGTTGAAAGCCTGAAAGTGGAGAGGGTCGGGTTGCAACATTTAGGATGTTCACAGGAGGGGCCTGTGATATTCAATCAACTAAGAAGGAATTCACTGACAAAACATACTCTGAACCTCGGAAAAGGTTTATTGTATTGTGTGCTAGAACTCCCTGTGACCAGTTTCTGGGGATCCCTTTAAAGTTTTGTATTTCTTAAGGGATGACTTTACTAAAAGGTTAGCTCTCTTGACCTTATATGCCCAGTGAGCAGCCATAAGATCTTGTAGTGAATCCGGAGGGATATAGGGGGTTATTCCAACTTTGGAGGAGGTGGTAATCCGTCCCAAATGTGACGGATTTACCACCAGCCGTATTACGAGTTCCATAGGATATAATGGACTCGTAATACGGCTGGTGGTATATCCGTCACTTTACCGTCACTTTTGGGACGGATTACCACTTCCTCCAAAGTTGGAATAACCCCCATAGTTGTTATTTTTCCTTTAGCAAAGAAGCTCATTAAAGGTTTTCGGCTAAATAAAACAGTGGCTTATTTTCCAAATTCTCCCCAGGACTTGTCAGTACTTCTGGAAGGCTTGCAGAAACACCCATTTGAACCTTTAGATCAATTTGGCTTGTCTTTCTTCCAAAGAGACATTATTAGTCACCATTAATTCAGTGAGGAAGATAGAGGGATTGTCTTCTTCCTTATAACTTACTCTGATTTGAAATTCTTTCCAGACAGCGTTGTCATGAGGCCAGATCCAAAGTTTACGCCCTAAAGTTCAGTCTACTTTTCACTACCCTTAAGACATATTTCTTCCCATTTTCCAGTCCCCTGAGAACAATCCCTACACCCTGGATGTTCGGAGAGCATTTGTAGTGTACCTACAGAGGACAAGGATTTTTAGAGTTTCTCAGTCTCTCTTTATTTCTCATTGGGCGGCATATAAAGTGAAACAGGCATCTTACACAACAATCAGTACATGGGTCAGACAGGCAATTTCTCATGACTATTCTTATATGGGGGTGAATATGCCCGAAAATGTAATTGTGTCTGTGGTGTGTTTTTTTTACTGGGGTACATCCTCACAAGTTATACTATAATGAAGAGGACTTCTATGGGGTTAATGAACTAGTTACGTACTGGTAATTATCAGTACCCTTAGGATAATACTCCTCATTATTGTAAGATACCACCCTCCCTTCCTTCCAGAGACACAATTAAATGAGCTTGGAAACACAGGAAGTGGGGGGGGAGGGGAGAGATTATATGCACATCTTGATAATTTAAAAAAAGAAATAGAAGAAAGCTTGGTAAAGCAATTTCTGTCTGTAGTTATAATTATGAAGAGGAGAATTATATCAAGGGTAGTGAAGATTGCTAGTAAGTAACTAGTTCATTTCTCAGACACCACAGTTTCCTAATGATCCAGGAAAAGTGCCTTTTCTGTTAATATACCCAAAAAAGGAATCCATGATGTGGGCCACCCCCTTGGGATTCAATCAGAATCCCATCCTATACAACATCAATCAATGACATACCAAGGCCCTCATAATGAACTTGGCGGCGGTAATGTGCCGCCGGCATGGCGGTCTTGCCACCAAATAATGAAGGCTGTGGGGACCGCCACAGGCAGCCTTCCACCACCGCCAGGCTACTGTCGACAGACAGCCTGACGATGGCAGAATACTTTATCCGACAAGTGCTCTGGGGCCCCCCTGGGAAAAAGAGAACTTTCAAAGACCTCTTTTTTCTGAGGATAAAAAATAACACTGCTGACAATAACTTTGGGGGTGATTCTAAGCTTGGCGGGCGGCGGGAGCCGCCCGCCAAGCGGGAACCGCCAGAAGACCGTACCGCGGTCAAAAGACAGCGGCGATCATTCTGGGTTTCCCACTGGGCCGGCGGGCGACCGCCAAAACGCCGCCCGCCAGCCCAGTGGGAAACACCCTTCCCACGAGGAAGCCGGCTCAGAATGGAGCCGGCAGAGTGGGAAGGTGCGACGGGTGCAGTTGCACCCGTCGCGAATTTCAGTGTCTGCAAAGCAGACACTGAAATTCCTTGTGGGGCCCTCTTATGGGGGCCCCACGACACCCCATACCGCCATCCTGTTCCTGGCGGGCGAACCGCCAGGAACAGGATGGCGGTATGGGGTGTCAGAATACCCATGGCGGCACAGCAAGCTGCGCTGCCATGGCGGATTCCCATGGGCAGCGGAAAGTCGGCGGTACACCGCCGGCTTTCCGCTTCTGGCCGCGGCTGTACTGCCACGGTCAGAATGCCCGGCGGAGCACCGCCAGCCTGTTGGCGGTGCTACCGCCGACCCCGGCCCTGGCGGTAATTACCGCCAGGGTCAGAATGACCGCCTTTGTCTTTACTGTGGACAGGCTGTCATTTTATTAAACAGAGTCTACACTTGGGTGGGAAAAGGACAGGCTCCTCTCTAGCTATGAGACCGATGGTGAATGAGCTCACACCCGAAAAGTCTGTCCACCTTCAAAATGGTTCCTACTACCTGAACGTCCACTTGTCATTACCTAAAGTAACACAAATAATCTAAGCAGTGATTGATTCAGGGTCATCTGGGTGTTTCACAGACTGAGCATTTCAGAAAAACAACATATCCCTAAAAGTGAAACTAAAGACCTGAAGCCATCTAAGGGATAGATGGAAGAGGCATAGGCCCTCATTCTGACCTTGGCGGTCGGCGGAGAGGCGGCGGTCGGACCGCGAACAGACCGGCGGTCCGAAAAATGGCATTCTGACCGCGGCGGTCACCGCCGCGATCGACCGCCACTTCCCCACTCCGACCGCCACGGCGGTCATGACCGCCGGGCTGGAGTTTGCGCACTCCGGCCCGGCGGTCGTCCCAAGACCGCCAACGGTATCATGACCCTGCCTACCGCCGCGGTTTCTTGCGGTCGGGAACCGCCATGCGAACCATGGCGGTAAGCACTATCGGGGCCAGGGAATTCCTTCCCTGGCACTGATAGGGGTCTCCCCCACCCCCCACTACCCACCCAAGTCCTCCCCCCACACCCTCCACCCCCCTGCCACCCCCCAGAAGTGGTACGAACCCCCTCCCCACCCCCACCCCGACATGCACATACATGCACCCCGACATGCACACACCCCCAACATGCACATATACACACCCCCTACACACACATACACAACGGGGACACATACCCGCACACATACATGCAGACATGCGCACCTGCCGAACAGCACACATTACCCATAGACACAGCAGCACCCCCGCCCGCATACACGCACTCACACACCCACTCTACACACTCACACGCACACCCCCATGCACGCCCACATCACACAACACCCCCCCTCCCCCTCCCCTCACGGACGGTCAACTTACCTTGTGCGTTGGTCCTCCGGGAGGCGACGGGAGCCATGGGGAGGTGACCGCCAACAGAACACCGCCAACAGAAGACCGCCACACAGATATGTGGGTCGTAATTCTGTGGGCGGTGTTCTGCTGGCGTGGCGGTGGAGGTTGACCAGTCTCTACTTTTCCGCCGACCGCCAGTGTGGCTGCTGGCGGTTTCCCGGCGGAACGCTCCCAGCGGTCGGAATGCGCACAGCGGCATACCGCCGCGGTCGGCGGTCTTCACCGCGGCGGTAACTCGGCGGTCTCGCGAAAAGACCGCCAAGGTCAGAATGAGGGCCACAGTCTCAAGAGACACCTCTCATCAGACTTTACCACTGATCACGGTTACATCATTGGGCTATTATAAAACAATATCATTTGATCTAATTGATTTTTCTGTTTCCACTTATGTTAGGTACCACCTGGCTGAGACAGCATAATACAATACTGGAAAGACTTACACATCAAATTTTACTCAGAATATTATCTGAATCATTGTTATCTTAGTTCCAAGTTTGAAAAGACACAGAGTTTGAGGTTTTTTGCACTGAACACTATGGACCACCCAATAAATATGAAAAGGGTCAATCAAAGGTTTACTTGCCTCCAGCCTATCAAAATTCGCTGATGCATTCAGTAATACAGGTGCTGACACTTTACCTCTCCACTGGGAATACAATTGTGTTATAGATCTCATTCCTGAGGCAAGGATTGCTCTTAGGTGAATTTATCCTCCTACTGTGCAAGAAGATGAGGTGTTACAATATTATCTGAAAGGTACTCTTGAAAGAGGATTTATCTTACACCCCACCTCACCAGCAGGAGCTCCTATCTTTTTCATCCCCAAACCGAATTGTGAGTTTCATCCCAGTATTGACTGTAGAGAACAACACATCATTACCATCTGTAATCGTTTCCCTATCCCTCTCATACCAATATAATTAAATCACATTAAGAGCACCACCATCTATTCTAAATTGGATTTAAGACGAGCCTACAAACTGGTGAGAATCAGGCAGGCAGATGAGCGGAAGATAGCGTCCAACACAAGATATGGACATTGAATATTTAGTCATGTTTTTTGTACTGTGAAATGCCCCAGCCGTATTTCAACGCATATTCTGTTATCTTTTTAATACCCATGTTAAATACCTATTTTGATGATATGTTAATTGACTCCCTAGATAAACAACACCTACACATGCCTGTACACTAAGGTGAATAAGTGCATAATCAAAATAGCTTCGATTGCCTTCTTGGGGTTTTATTTATCAGCCCAGGACATCAGCCTGGACACGTCCAAGGTGCAGGCAGTTCAAGGATAGCCACGCCACTCTAATGTGAAGGAAATTCAACACTTCTTCAGATTTTAAACATTTTACCATCATTTCATCCAAAATGCGTTTACTATCACTAGACTAACCAAGAAGGGAGCAACTTACTGATGGGGAAACCTAAAAGTAGAAGCCTTTGATGCACTAAAGAAAGTACTTACAACTGCACCAATTCTTCTCCATCCTGACAGTAATCTGTTTTTCATTAAACCCAATACTGCATCCTTTGCTGTGTGGAAAGCATTGTCTCCAAAAGATCCAGAGACTTGGGCTCTGCATCCTGGGCATATATGTTTCAACAACTCTGTCACCTAATAAGCATAATTTCACCTCATATTACAGGGAATTAGAAGACACCAGCTACTCTTTCCCTCCTTCTAGCATCCTGTCTGCAGTTATCAGCAGAAGTAGAATATCTGCAACACTTCTAACTGAGGTTCAACAAGCACAGCAAGAAATTAAGATCAATGGATTCATAAAGAACAACTGTGTGCATAAAGGAAGCGCTACTGCTCCTAACGTATAGACGCAGGCACTAAATTGGTGCCATGACTCTCCAGCACCAGGACATCCTGGAACCCGAAAAATGGTGGACATGGTTAAAGACATTTTTAGTGGCCAACATATGTTAGAGGCAGTGAAAAAATATATACATCGATGTGCAATGTGTACTTAAGCCGAGGTAGAACATGCTAGATATACAGGAGAATTACACAGTTTTGCCCACACCTGTCAACCGTGGACAATGATTTCTATGTATTTTATTGATGATTTATCTGAGTTGAAGGAAAATAATACTATGTTGTAGCAATTTACTATTTCACAAGATTAGGTCATTTCATTCCACTGAAAAAACTCCCTAGACCATTGGGACCAACTCGCATATTCATAGACCTTATCTGCAAGTTACATGGCTTGCGATTCCATAGCCACAAATGTAGGGACCAAATTCAACATTGCTTTTGGCAGGAATAAACAAAGAGAATAGTGATCACTCATTTACTTTCCACAAGCTATTATCACCCAAATACATGGTAAAATTGAGTGACTAAATTAAACCTTTCAACAGTATCTTAGTTGCTTTCTCGTGAATAGGCAAGAGTATTGGAGTTCCTGGTTAGCACCAGTAGAATAGTCGTACACTAACAATATTCACAGTTCGCTTGGTGATGGGGGTGAGGGGGATCTCATAAATGTTAACATCCTATGGCTCCACCAATTTCCAACAACATCATTCCCATTTGTTGCAGGCCTGCTACAACTTATTTAGACTGCAAAAAGGGACTCTGTTTTTCAGTTACAAAAAGCCTATGTAGCTTACAAAAAAGTTGCCAATACTCATAGGAAAAAGCTCATTCTTGCAAACAAGGTGGCACGGTCAGGTTATCCACTAAATATTTATCCGTATTCCGTTCACACCCAGAGATCACTCCTGGAAGTGTGTGCCCCTTTCAGATACAGCTATAAGCTTAGTGTTAGAAATGAGGTCTTTCGTTTACAGTCAGGTTACCCCCTATTCAATCAAGGACCCTCACTCTAGTCAGGGTAAAAGAGAATCACCCTCAGATAACCCCTGCTTACCCCCTTGGTAGCTTGGCAGAGCAGTAGGCTTAACTTCAGAGTGCTAGGTGTAAAGTATTTGTACCAACACACACAGTAACTGAATGAAAACACTACAAAATGACACAACACAGGTTTAGAAAAATAGGAAATATTTTATCTAAACAAAACAAGACCAAATTGACAAAAATCCACCATACACAAGTCAAGTTATGAATTTTTAAAGATTAAATAAAAAAATAGCCCTTAGAAACACAAAATGCTTCGATAAGGCGTTAACTCGGTGTCGTGAGGGAGTGGTTCCCAACAATCTGACACCAGCGGCGCTGAGCACGGAGTCACGTAGACCCCCAGGTACAGTACCATGGTGAAGATGGAAACAAGCTGATGCATGAAGTTGGGGATCGCGGCGTCTGTGCGAAACGCTGAATCCACGCACTTCGAGTGGCATCGGTCACGGCATGGTGCAGCGACTTCCACAGAGTCACGGACTTCGGCAGGGCTGCGGCGGTGACGGGCCTGTGAAGGTTGTCTCGTTCCAGCGAAGATCACGAAGTCGGTTGCAGGCGGCGTCACCGGATTCAGCAGCGGTGTCGGTTCGGAGTCGTCCAAAGTCAATTTCCTTGAATTTTCACCAGCTTTTCCTTTGAAGGGCCCAGGGACTGGACAGGGCACCACTTGTTAGGGCAGGAGTCTCAGGAGAGAGTCCAGGTGCTGGTAAGGGAAGTATTTGATGGCCCTGAGACTTCAGAACGGGGGCAAGCTCAGTCCAAGACCTTAGAGAGTCCTTCTCAAGCAGGAATATACCACAAAGTCCAGTCTTTGTCCCCTTTCACAGGCAGAAGCAGCAACTGCAGGATAGCTCCACAAAGCACAGTCACAGGCAGGGCAGCACTTCTCCTCATCTCTTCAGCTCTTCTCCAGGCAGAGGTTCCTCTTGATGTCCAGAAGTGTTCTGAAGTCTGTGGTTTTGGGTGCCCTTCTTATACCCAATTTCTCCTTTGAAGTAGGCCTACTTCAAAGCAAAGACTCTTGTGAATGTGAAATCCTGCCTTGCCCAGGCCAGGCCCCAGACACTCACCAGGGGGTTGGAAACTGCATTGTGTGACGGCAGGCACAGCCCTTTCAGGTGTGAGTGACCACTTCTCCCCTCCCTCCTAGCACAGATGGCTCATCAGGATATGCAGGCTACACCCCAGCTCCCTTTGTGTCACTGTCTAGTGTGAGGTGCAACCAAACCAACTGTCAAACTAACCCAGACAGGAAATCCACAAAGAGGCAGAGTCACAGAATGGTATGAGCAAGAAAATGTCCACTTTCTAAAAGTGGCATTTTCAAACACACAATCTATAAATCAACTTTACTAAAATATGTATTTTTAAATTGTGAGCTCAGAGACCCCAAACTCCACATGTCCATCCGCCCCCAAAGGGAATCTACACTTTATTCAGATTTAAAGGTAGCCCCCATGTTAAACTATCAGAGGGACAGGCCTTGCAACAGTGTAAAATGAATTTAGCAATATTTCACTGTCAGGACATATAAAACACATTACTATATGTCCTACCTTAACCATACACTGCACCCTGGGCTACCTAGGGCCTACCTTAGGGGTGCCTTACATGTAAGAAAAGGGAAGGTTTAGGCCTGGCAAGTGGGAACACTTGCCAAGTCGAATTTACAGTTAAAATTTCACACACAGACTCTGCAATGGCAGGTCTGAGACATGATTACAGAGTTACGTATGTGGGTGGCACAACCAGTGCTTCAGGCCCACTAGTAGCATTTGATTCACAGGCCCTGGGCAACTCTAGTGCACTTTACTAGGGACTTACTAGTAAATCAAATATGCCAATCATGGATAAACCAATCAACCATACAATTTACACAGAGAGCATATGCACTTTAGCACTGGTTAGCAGTGGTAAAGTGCTCAGAGTTCAAAAACCAACAGCAACAGGTCAGAAAAAATAGGAGGCAGGAGGCAAAAAGATTGAGGATGATCCTGCATAAGGAAAAAGGTCCAACACTTAGGCGGTCATTATGAACATGGCGGTTCGGCCCGCCATGCCGGCTGTGGCGGGCCAAACCGCCACATAATGAAATGGATGATTGCTGCCAGCGGCAGCCGTCACCCACCGCCATGCTCCCGCCGTTAGGCAGCCTGGCGGCGGAATGAAACACCATTCGCCAGAGTAGCTGCGCTACCCTGTGTATAATGTTTCAAGTGCCGCCAGCCTGTTCCTGGAAGCATATCCTGCCAGGAAAAGGCTGGCGGAGGGGGTGCTCCTGCACTGCCCATGCGCTATGCATGGGCAGTGCAGGGGCCCCGTGCAGGCCCCCTTGCGCATGTCACTGCCCGATTTACGGGCAGTGACATGCGTGACGGGTGCTGCTGCACCCACCGCACACCAACATTGGCGGCGGCTCATGGAGCCGCCCTCAATGTTGCGGCCGTGTTCCCCGCCAGGACGTCGGGCGGAGACACTGGGGGTCATTCTGACCCTGGCGGCCGGTGGCCGCCAGGGCCACCGACCACGGGAGCACCGCCAACAGGCTGGCGGTGCTCCCACGAGCATTCTGACCACGGCGGTTCATCCGCGGTCAGAAGCGGAAAGTCCGCAGTCTCCCGCCGACTTCCCGCTGCTCGGGGGAATCCTCCATGGCTGCGGAGCGCGCTCCGCAGCCATGGGGATTCTGACACCCCCTACCGCCATCCTGTTCCTGGCGGGTCTCCCGCCAGGAACAGGATGGCGGTAGGGGGTGCCGCGGGGCCCCTGGGGGCCCCTGCAGTGCCCATGCCAATGGCATGGGCACTGCAGGGGCCCCCGTAAGAGGGCCCCACTGTGTATTTCAGTGTCTGCAATGCAGACACTGAAATACGTGACGGGTGCAAACTGCACCCGTCGCACCCCTGCAACTACGCCGGCTCAATTCTGAGCCGGCGTCCTCGTTGCAGGGGCATTTCCTCTGGGCCGGCGGGCGCTCTTTTGGAGAGCGCCCGCCGGCCCAGAGGAAATGTCTGAATGGCCGCCGCGGTCTTTTGACTGCGGTGCGGTCATTTGGCGGCTCCCTCCAGGCGGGCGGCTCCTGCCGCCCGCCGGGCTCAGAATGAGCCCCACTGTCTCCACCTGCCGGTCTGGCGGGGAAAACATTATACGGCCGGCGGATTTTCCAGTAGGCTGGTGGTCGATGGAAGGACCGCCAGCCTGAACAAGGCGGGAAATCCCGCTGTGTTCAAAATGACCGCCTAAGTCTTACCTAAGCACTATTGGATCCAATCAGTGCTCTGTATTTCTCAAGTCAAAGCTGCAGAATCTGTACATTTTTCCAGTTATGAATATTACAGGCTTTATTCAAAGTGCTGAGCTATGCTATTTGCTGGTATGATTCTTTTTTTGTCCCAGCGCATCCATGTAGTGGTAAACAAAGATATGTATAAAAATATGAGTAAACAAACATTGAAAATGATGTACATAAACATCTCTTCGAAGTGCATACTCTTGTTAACTTCCTGACAATGGCTTGAGAAAAACCTATACAGTACTTGTCTCATATATTTGTTCAGAAAAACAATAATAATCCACAGGGAGGGGAGATTATCAATAAATAGTCATTTTGTTACTTAATGCTCCTTGTTATCTTAAATCAGCTGTGCATTCAGTTCAAAGCTCCTCCTCAAGACTTATGTGTGAATGCATTTTGATCTGAAAGACTAGAGATGCAATTCACAGAGGTCTTCTCTTCTTCAGGGCCAACATTGTGTTTCTCTGTAAGGACACTAAATGAAACGCACCGTGAGTATCTTACAAGTTCAAACTTTATGGAAGTGGGATCTTGGCAGGTGGAAAAATATCACACCAGTTTCCAATTTCACTGATAATTCATTGTAAAAGGAAAGTTAAAAAGCATTGGTAAAATCAATAGGTCTTGCTTTTGCTAGAGTAAGAGCTATTGGCATTGTAAATGATAATGGTGGTCATTATGACACTGTTAGTAAATACTGAATACCGCTATGCTGATTACCGCCAGCATACCACCGGGGAGGCGGACATCCGTCTGACAGCCAATGTCAGTGGCGTGGAGGTGTGTGGCTACCCAGTCCCTCACCAGAAGATGCCCCCAGTGATGACAGCAACCCAGGAGCTCTGGATCTGGATGAACTCCCTGGCCCATCTGGGACCACTGGTCAGTCGGCTACCCCATCCCACAGCCAGTCCACCACAGCCCCGCCTCTGAATCTAACACCACAGTAGCCAGCCATTGCCCCCACACCTCTGTCCCCAGGACACCTCAATCAGTAGTGTGCCCACCTGTGCAGGGACCCGAGTCCATAACACACAGGCACGGCAATGAGGGTCCTGGTGTCAGTGGGAGTGGGCACAACGTTCAGGGGACACAGGCACAAGGGGTTAGGGACACTCGAAGGACAGCTGTGCACCAGGTGGAGGACAGGTCCCGGGAACCGACTGCCCAGGAGGCAATTACAAATGTCCTGGGGGCATACCAACAATCCCAGGACAGAATGGGTCAGGTGATCACCATCATGCAGGAAAACCAACGGATGCAGGGGGTACACCACCAGGAGGTCATGCAGCAATTGCAGGGCATAAATGCCAACATGGCCTCCATTGTAGGGTGACATAGCCAAAACCATGCAGGAGGACAGAGCACACCAGCGGGCCACTTCCACTAGCTACTCCACCCAGCTTCCCTCCACATCTGCTGCAGCTAGTGGACAGGAGCCCCTGGCACAGGACCTGCAGGCCACCAGCACCCCTCCCCCTGCAGAAGGTGAACCACCCCAAAAACGTTCCCTGTGACCCAGACAGACACCAGAGACAGTTGCCAAGACCAAGACCACTGCCAGGAAATGACCCCCCCCATGAATGTCCATATTGTGTTCGACTGTGTCACATTGTCCACTTTCAACTGCCATTGCACACCTTCCTATGGCCCCTTGGACCCTGGACCTGTGCTACAAACAGACTGGCCCACTACACTGGACCATTCTCAACCATCACCCCACTCCATTGCACTTTGCATAGTTTACCAAATTTTCAAATAAACTCCCTTGGACACAACTTGAGTAATAGTGCTTTATCTGAAGGAAATGTACAATGTATTGTACTGTATTTAACTGCATGATCCTGAGCAAATGCCCAGTGATACGTTGGTCCATATTACATATGTGTCTCAGCAGTCAGTACACATCACAGCATTACACTGTTGAAACTACACTAACATGTGTAATAAGGGAAGGCATAGGTGACCGTCAGGTGGATTGCAAAGCTAGTGACTGGCGTTATGCTACAGCCTCAAAGCACAAAACGTAATGGTGTAATATAGTTCAACAGTCTTACCTGAGTGTCATTGGAAGTATTGCAGTATAAATTGTGTCCTGTTGTCCACATCCTCCAAATTGTGCAACATGCAGCACACAGCAACAATCTTGCAGACCTTCTCAGGGGAGTAGCATAGGGATCCACCTGTCAGATGGAGGCACCTGAACCTGGCCTTCAGGAGACCGAAAATCATGTCAACAATCCTCCTGATACGCCCATGAGCATCATTGTACCTATTCTCAGCCCCTGTTCTAGGATTCCTTACAGGGGTCAAGAGCCAGTACAGGTTTGGGTAGCTGGGGTCACCTGGAAGAAGTGAGGGACACACATTAGCCTTGCACAAAGACATGGGGGATGACTCCTGAAGGCATACACTGACATAGATTGGGTGGGGACTCAGGCTCACCTATATGCCACTATCTGTGCCTCTGTAGTTGTGCCATCAGCTGTGGGACGCTGCTATTCCTCAGGACAAAGGCATCATGCACCGACCCAGGATACTTGGCAGTGACATGGGAGATGTAATGGTCAGCAAGGCACACCATCTGGAAATTGAGTGAGTGGAAACTCTTCCTATTCCTGTACACCTGTTCATTGGCCCGGGGGGGGGGAACTAAAGCAATATGACCCCAAACTCATGTAGTATGTGTCCCATTGCATAGAATCCAGCCTTCACAGTGGGCAATTTATCCACCTGGAGGAATGCGATGTAGATGCACATCGGTTTGAGCAAGGCAGATAAAACCCTTACAAGCACAATAGAGAATATTGGCTGTGACATTACTGCAGCCAAGCCCACAGATGCCAGGAAATGGAGCACTGATAGTACCTGCACAAGAGGAGGTATTACTGTAGTGCAACAGATAGCACGTAGCAGGTCAGGCTCCAGTTGTGCACACAGCTCTGTGATTGTGGTCCTGTCAAGACAATAGGTAAGTATGATGTGCCTGTCGTCCAGTGTAGCCAAGACCACAAGGGGTCTGTACACGGGAGCTTGCCTCCTCCTCCTATTCCTCCGCAGTGGTTGGTACCTAAGGGACCAAAAAGTAAGAAGGGAGTGACAACAGGAACTATGGACACACTACATCAGTGTACACAGAGCATGTTTGTATGTTAGACACAGAAATCCAACAGTCCATAACAATTACACACTTTTAAATCTGTACATTTGTACTAGCAGTAGAAAATGGCAACCACCTGTCCTGTATGCAGGGACAGGTGGAAGTGACCTCACTCCGCCTGCGTTAGGCTTCATGGCAGGAGGTGGTCTGCACCGCCGTGCAATTCCTCATTGGTTAACATGGGCCTCTATGGAGTATAGGAACCAATGACGATCAATGCCGGCGGTGACCGCCATTTTATTTCTGCCACTTCCCTTGATTCCTGACTTTCCACAGGACCACATCTCCACTGTGTGTGCTGCTGAGACCTGTGTCTGGAACCTGCCATGGTTCGTGCAACAGGGGATAGGGCCCCAGCCTTCATGTCGGGGGAGTTGGGGTGGCTCGTGGATTGGGTCGTACCCCTATATGGACAGTTGCATGGACCTCCAGACCAACATGTGAGTACCCCATGGGTACGTTGAATGCGACATGGCTGCACGGAGATGTGTGTGTGTGTGTGTGCTCGCAGTGTGTAATTTCTGGGGGGTGGCTGGTGGAAGTATTTGTGCAGTGATACGGGTCATGTATGTGCTTGATGAGGGTCAAATGCAGTATGTGAGCCATTTCTTTGACAGGCTGGATTGTGTGGTTAATGGTGTCCTTCTGTCTCTGTTTTCCCTGCAGATCAGCGGCCATCAGAAGAAGGGGTTGTGGTGCGCCTGGGAGTCCATAGCCGGCAAAGAATCCACTGCAGGAAACGGTGGGAGGACCTGAGACGCTGGGCGCGGAAGACCGCAGAGGCCGAGCTGGGGATGGCCTCTAAACGAGGAAAGGGTGTCCATCGGAACCTGACCCCCCCCCGATGGCCTGCATACTGGCAGTGGCCTACCCAGAGCTGGATGGGCGCTTGAGGGCTTCACAGCAGCCACAAGGGGGTTAGTGCAGTGAGTGTGACAACCATCTATGTTGCCTGGCATGGGATTTTGGTGCAGGGTTTTAGTCAGTGGATGCCCCAATATGCCAGCTTAGACATTTCAGCGTGGTCCAGCTTAGGTATTTGGGGTGTAATGCATATGTTAAAAGGCTAGGTAGCAGGCTTTCCATGTCAGACAGGGCTTAGTTGGTTCCAATTGATGTGCAAGTGGCAGTGTCTGTCTCCTACCTGCTGTGGTACCTGGCCAATGGTATGCCAGTGTGGTCCATGCTAACCATTATTAATCCCTGTGTGTGATGTTGATGTGTATGCCATCTGTGCTGTTGTTGCTGTGATTGACCCTGTGCTCCCTTTCTCCCCCCTCCTTTTGTCATCCTACCCATGTGTGCATTAGCATCATCTGGCGAAGGAGCAGGGACACCGGCGAGTGAGGTAGCTGAGCCCACAGGGCCCAGGAGGCAGAGTCCACCGATGCCAAGGGGACCAGTGGGATGGAGGGCGAGGGGAGCACAACGGGTGGGACAGGAGCTGATTCAACTGACTCTGATACCTCTTCCGATGGGAGTTCCCTGGTAGTGGTGGACCCCTCTGGGTCCACCCCAGCTACAGGTTCAACCGCCACCCACATACCAGCACTGCCCTCCCAGTGGCCCCCCACTGACTTGCCCGTGCCCTCTCACCCAGGATGGTGGGCGTCTCCTTCACCCCAGGCACCTCAGGCCCTGCCCCAGTCAGCCCTGCTGCCCTCAGTGAGGAGACTTCTGACCTCCTGAGATCCATCTCTGTAGGGCAGTCAACCATAGTGAGTGACATCCAGGAGCAGGCATCTGAGATGCAGCAATGCCTTCCTGGAGGGCATTCACAGTGGCTTGGCGGCCCTACAGAGATCGTTTCAGTCTCTGGCCTCCTCCTTGATGGCAGCCAGTGTCCCTGTTTCTTCCGTCCCCCATCCAACTACCACTTCCCAGTCTCCTCACCCCAAGCCCGTCCCACGCATACATTCTAACAAGCATGCACACAAAACAACAGACAAGACTCACACAGACAAACACAGGCAGCACACTTCAGTCCATAAGCACTCACACAGCCAACACACAGATGCACACACAACATCATCCACTGCCTCCACTGTCTCCCCCTCCTGCTCCTCCCTAATAGTCACATCCACACTCACACCTGTATGCACTGCATCAACAGTCCATCCACACTCACACCTGTATGCACTGCATCAACAGTCCCTGAACCTGCCACCTGCACAGCCTTGCCCACAGTCACCACAACAGCAGACCCGCAAACACCCTACAAACAACATGCACAGTCACCACCACCTCATGCAGCACACCCACCTCACTTGCAAACACCACCACAACATCCATCCACACATCCTGTCTGACCTCCCCTACTGTGTCTCCCCCCAAAGACCCACAAACGCTCGCACTCAGACCCCCAACAGCCATCCATCTCACACACGCACACTGTCCATGCACCTGCATCCAAGTCCAGCACACCTCCTCCTCCTACAATCACTCCCTCTACCTCCACTCCCATCCCTCCTCCCAGAACCTGCCCATTGGCCCTAAGAAGCTTTTTCTTTCACGCCTTGACCTCTTCCCTCGCCCTCCCCTCGTCCTACCCATAAGAGAACGGTCCCACCCCCCAGCCCAGTATCTCCAGCACTAAGTCTGACCCTGTTCCACCCCAAAGACTTCAGCTGCCACTAAGGGGCACAAGAGTGCGACTCCGCCCCCCCCCATGCCCACTCCTCTGCCCCCAAAACAGAAGGGTAAAGTGCTGCCCCCTCCCAAACCAAAAGCCAAACCCAAGGATACCCCTCCTAAGGCCAAACCCAAGAAGTCCTCTCCCAAACCAAAACCCAAGGAGCCCCCTCCCATAATGAAGCCCCCACCACCACCCCCTACCTTCTGAGGTGCCTGTCTATTTCCAACATGATGCCCCTGCACAGTGGAGTTCCATGTTGTCAGGAGTCAAGTTGGGGCTTGGACTTTGCCCTATGGGCATTACAAACTTTGAACTGGCCAATGGCCCTGCCTGTACATATGTTTTTCTATTTTGATTGGATTTGGGCTCTTCATCCTACTGGATAACAGTGGTTGGAACAGAGGTATGTGTCCTGGCTTTCTTTGCTCCTGGGTTCTGCTACTGTCGATTTACTCTGCAGATAGTTCTGGGTGTGTGGTGTGTGTGTGTGTATGGTGTGTTGTGCGTGTCAATCTCCCCTCCCTTGTGTGCTAGGCAGCTGTACTCACCGTCGTCGTTGGTGCTCCAGGACGGCCATGACGTGGTACAGCATGGGGATGATTTGTAGTTCAGGTTCCATGGTGGCCATTGACTTCTCTGTGTCCCTGGAGGTGAGTATCTCCTTTTATATAATGTGTTTCTGCCAGGCTTTTGGTGGCATTGCTACCGCCCCAGAAATCCTGGTGGTGTGCTATGCCATAATATGGTGGGCGGATCCTTGTCTTCAGCCTGCCTGGAGATTGCTACCACCATCTTCAGTGTTCGTACCGCACTGGCGGTTGGCGTGGAACATTGGTTGTCTATGGGAGAGATCACCGCTATGGTCATTATTTGGTGGTCATCACCGCCGGCCTTGCAACAGTACTACCACCGTCGCCGGTGTGGAGGTCACCTGACCGCCAAGGTCATAATGAGGGCCAATGTCTTTTATCCTTGAGTTATGGAGTGGAGTCGATGTATGTGGTGGGGAGTGGAATTATGTGGGTTGGATCGAAATTGTTAGTTGTGGAATTGTGTGGTGTGGAATAGTGTGTTGTGGAGCGGATTTGTGTAGTGGAATTATGTTCATTGTGTGCTGTGGAATTTCATGGATAATAATTATGTGGTTTTGAATGTACTGGAATTATGTGGAGTTTGATTGCGGCAGTAGCGGTGGCAGCAACAGGAAAGAGGGACTGGGGAGATAGTAGCAATGATAGAGGATGGGGTAGTAACAGGTAAAGTGCGGTGAGGAAAGAGAAAGCCATGACAATAGATATGGATGAGATAGGAATGCTATGATCCTATGCACACACACAAGAGGAAAGATATTGGCAGCAGCACAGCACTCTTCTCTCTCACACAGACAGCAGCTGTACAGGCTTCTATCACTCAGGCATTACCAGACAGTATCAGGGTGAGATTCACTGAAAGTCAAAATATATACTTAATTGTGAGAAACAGTGCAAGCTTCGTTCAGCAGGTACAGCAGGACCAGCAGCCAGGAAGCTTTTTTCACATGCTGAACAGATAAGAGCATGGTCAACAGAGCAAGCTTTCTTCAAACACAACACATACCACAATAATTAAACCCACCACTGAAAAACTTGAGAAGCAAGTGAGCGAGCCCACCAAGGGTGCTATTTTTCCAGAATATAGAGCAAAGGACCCAGAAAAGAGTGAACGCAACTGCACTAGCACGTTGTTTGAGCAACAGCTGGTGCAACGTGCAGCCTCAGAAGGTCTGGAATCATTTTACGAACCGGAAAGTACACACATGGTGCATTCACGGCAGCTACTGACCAGGCATCCCATCCAGACCAGCTGTAGCAAGATTACTGCATTATTGGGTTAGTCTACTACATGAGGCACAGAAGAAAGGTTGCTTCAATGTAAAAAAGATAAAGCAAAATTATGATCTTTACAGATTTCACAGCTGCCGTTCAACAGCCAAGAGCCTTTTTATAGAACTGAAACCGACGCTGAGAAGGGAGTTAAATATGCTCTTCTGCTCCCAGAAAAATTGAAAGTCCTAGTGGACAATGGAATGCGCTTGCTTCACTGATCCGCAAAAAGTTGGGGTCCGGGCTGAACAATAAACAACAGATGTGGGCAGTCAACATGAGGCAGCAACTTTCACACCCAACAGAGAAAGATTTTAAGGAGTAAGAAGATCCACCCCAGACATCCAACACAGTTACAGGTACAGCTCAACAGAGATAAAACAATGACAGTGGTAACGAGCCTGTGGAACGATGCACTGGCAGGTGACTCTATGGAGGCAGCAGGAGAAGGGACACCCGCACAGTGACTAGTCTTAGACCAGGAGGGAAAGTCAAATGCCTAAAGTGACTTTGAGAACTGCAGATGAACGGTGAGAAACACGAGACGCCCACTGGACACTAATGGGCAGATTTATTGGAAAGTGGTGCAATGCGTTGCTGTGGCAAAATTGACAGCGCCGCGCTGTGTCACTTTAGAAATGCAGGGATGCGCCGTATTTAACTGAAAACGGCGCACCCCTGCATTTCCCCCTGCGCTGCGCTAAATTAAGCTGCCAGCTGCCATTGTGCAAGGATGTCTGTGTTGAGGGGTGTGATTGTTTATGTGCGGGAAGGTGTCCCTTCCTGCACATAAACAATCACTAATGGCGCTTTGGCACTTCTGAGTGTGCTGCACAATGCAGCACACACAGAAGTGCCAAAGCGTAATTTTCAAATGATTGTTTATGTGCAGGAAGGGACACCTGACCGCACATGAACAATCATTTCTGGCATTTTGCTTTTTCTATGCGTACAGCAGAATGCAGCACGCATAGAAAAAGCAAAAAACGAGGAGGAATAAAAGCATTCCACCTCGTTGCGCCCTGCTAACGCCACCCCTGGGGGTGGCATTAGATTTTGGTGCTACCTCAGGTTTACGTGATTTCATAAATCTGAGGCAGCGTCAAAATGCAATGGGTGTTGCTGTGGCACGCCCACGGCAACACCCATTGCACGCCCCATTAGCGTAAACAAATTACGCTACTGTGGTGCTAGGTGGCACACGTCCCTTCTTAAATTTGGGCCTATGTATTTTGCAGGATTAGCACCAACGTTTTTGGAGCTAATCCTGCAAAGTACCACAATAGGGTCAGAAATGAAGACACTATTGATCCTAACGTGTGCCATGGCGCGCAGTATCATTAATATGGCACCCACATGGTGGTGTTAGGGGGGCGCAATGGGGTGCAAGAAAAGAGGCACTTCATGTAATGAAGTGTCACTTTTCTGAAATATGGGTCCAGGTGTTTTGAGACAAAAGGAGAAGCAATTCGAAATTACTTCAGTGGAAATTAGGACATTGCTTAATTGAATGGGGGGTCTTTAAATGGTAATAAGAGGGTCCGCATTAAGACAAGGGTAGGGATTAGTCACTATTATGTGAAATTGAGAAGCAGGAAGTAACACTGAGCGACCTTGAGAATAGGAGACTTGACCTATTTGCATGAGTTACTAATAGAGGAAAGGGAAAAGCTAGTACATCTTGTGGAAAAACTTAGATATTTTAATTATAAAGAATACCTGGCATGATCCTACAATGCATGTAATACAGCATGAAGGCTATTGGCTTAGCCGGCGAGCACAGAAAGAAGGGGAGTCCCCATTATGGGGACCCAAAAGAGTAGAGGTGCGAAGAGACATAAACCATGCCTTTACAGAATACTACAAAAGGCTGTAATACTCCGCACACAGACGGATGGGCACTTGATGATGGTTCAGTTGCAAAATGCAGGACTCGCCACAGTACACTATAATGAGGTAGCGGTCACTGAATCAGTAGTGGGAGCCTTGGATAAAAGTATAGCCACTGGGAAAACAACGGACATAGACTGACTTCAAGCGGAATTTTAAATAACGTATGTTGATCAGCTAGCATCAACAATGGTATGTGTAAATAACACTGCTAAGAAAGAGTGGGGTCTCTGACATATGACTAAAGAGACAGTAATTGTGTCCCTACCTAAACAGGACTTAGACAAAGCATACATTGCATCATATAGGCACTGGTCAATGACATTTCCAATTACAAAGCACTGAGCAAAATATTCATGACTAGACACTATTAACATAAAGGTTAATACACCCCCTTGACATTGCCTTCAGTCCAAGACCTGGCACTATAACTACCTTCAGAAGATTCCTCCAAGCCCCTCATCACTCATCTGACACCCGCCCAAATACATGAATACTAGCATGGGTGTCCACAGGGGGGAAAGGGTGGGCCGCTTGTTCCAACCTGGATATAGGTACAGCCTGCTGTAACCCTATCACATAAAGCACAGGCGTGCATAAGCACAGGCATGCAACCCTTTGCATGCCTGCACTTTATGTAATAATGACTATGCCCCTGCCATTTTTGACATTGTCAAAAAGGGTTGGAGGATGGATGATGTAAAAATCATGACCCCGTTGAAAAACTTTCTGCAGGGGCCCATGAATACTATTGATAGATGTTGTGAAAGTGTTCTACATCTTGCAAAAGAAATACATGTACGCTGAGATGGATAAGATGCTAATGGGTGGAGTGTTCAGAACTTGGATTTCCCTATCATAAACTAGCCACACGGCACGAGTACCTATACGACACCTAACTGAATATGCTGCTGTTTCTAAATGCTGCCAATAAAAATGCTATAGTGGCTGCAGAAGCAATAGAACAGTACAGGTGAAATTCCATATTAAAATGTAACTGGAAAAGGTGTCCAAAATGTTAGCAAATAGAGGCAACCTATTACCATGTGATGTGGGATTGCGCAAAGGTGAATGATTATAGGAGACAAGTAGTTGACAGATACAGAAAGGGCATAAGAGTGGACTTAGCATTGCAGCAACAAAAGTGTCTCATAGATATAAGAGCTGTCCGGTTAAAGAACAAGATAAGGAGAACATTTTATACTTCTGCTGGCTAAACGAGGACAGACAATACATTGGGTGAGCCCCCAAATTCCTAGTGTAAAGAGTTGGTTCAGGGATGTGGGAGGGTGGTCCTTAGCCAGGAAATAAAAATCAAACTAACAAGAAGGGATGATAAATTGCTGGTTGACGTGGAAACGTGGCAAGAGTGAACTAGTAATCTGAGTACCCAGCTGCCTCGATGAAAGGTGTCTCATCTGTAAAACATATAAAAAAGATGGTTAAATACTTAAGAAAGATCAAAAGAAATTAAAAATAATGATTTTGTAATGGGGTGGGATACAATTCTCATCTCAGTCACCAGAAATAAGACAAGATGGGGCTGATACATTTAAACTTCTCCCCTATATCTCTGCTAATATCAGAAAGGGAGTGAGAACTGAACAGATATTAGAACTTGGATGACAAATTCTTGGAGTGGCAGAGATTGTGAGCAGTTGGATAGGTTGAATAGCTATGATTAGAAGGTCGGTTTTACCCCAATTACATATTTTTTTATATACTGCAGTTCCATGTTTTTTGCACACAAAGCTTTTTTTACAAAAATTGAGGGAGAGTTTTCTGCATTTATTTTGACCAATAAAGCACCAAGGTTGGCACTTCACATACTCTACAAACCAACAAAGGGAGGGGATTTAGCCTTGCCAGATGTGAAACAATAACAATTTGTGAATGTTGCACATTCATCCTCTCATTTTCAAAAAGTGCATTCCATACATAAATTTATTAGATAATGATTTTTGAGCCAGATTCTAAAGCAATATGAAATAATGGTCTTTTTGCGTTTGACTAAATCACTCAAAAAGACTGAGCAGGTGTGGAAACCCAGGGAGACTACCTTGCACATCCACCGTAATTGAGGGTGGAAGGGATACAGAGTCATTTCTTCTGCCCTATCCGAGAAGGAGCAATCAGATATGAATATGCCCAATACAAAACAAAGATGAAAAGCGATTTACAGCATTCAAAGAAAACACGTGGAAATGCAAGATACAATGTTAATTTTAACTCACAACAAGATACATTTTCGCTGGTACACTCACTTAAGAACCAGGCATGGTATGGTCTAATCCTTAATAGGTTGCAGTCGCTATATGGTGGGGTAACCTGGGACAAAACTTTGGCAAAGTTGTTAACTCATAATTCGTGCCACAAAAGTGTAGTTGCACTGAAATGTATGGCCACACTTCGTTTCTACCCATCAGAATCAAAGATTACCCTTAGTTGAGAAAACAAAACTACAAGCCAATGTGGATAACAATAGTAAGGTACTTTGTTCATTATTCTGCTTGGATTCTTTGAAGTGTGGAAGCTCCTGTTGCTTTTTGTAGTTTGTGTGCATTTCTGGGCTTGGACCACTAAGCCCTAATCATCTAACTCCTGTATAGAAAGATCATAGAAATATTAATTCTAGTCCATTTGACACATTTGCGAATTCCCTCTTAAAAAGGGGAGACAAAAGACAAAACATATGAATGTCCTGACTATAGTCAACACGGATCCCCGTTAAAAAATATTTGATTCCTTACAGACAAAGCAACAAACTCTGTAACTGGGGAACGGAGTTCCAGTCCTGACATCGGCTCAACAGTCTGTGATTATGGGCACATCACTGTATCCCCCCGTGCCTAAAAAAAAGCAGAAGCAGCAGAGGTCGACCCGAGCTCTGCGCACACAAGGGGCAGTCAGCGGCTGCACAGGGTGAGGAGCAGCAGGAGGAGCAGCTGTGCAACCAGGCAGCCTTCCCATGCTCCCTGCAGAAACAAAAGATAAAAGTAGTGTCAATAACATTCCTAAATGCACACAAGTGGGAGGCTACAAGTCCTGGGGGCCTGCTCCATGGGAGGGAACAAACAATGAAAAGGAGGGACAAGTGGGAACAAATACCCACTTGAAAGCAGGGATTTTTAAAGCGCACTGAAACAAACAAATGAAAAGCAGTGGGTGGGCTCTAAGCCCACAAAGTGAACACAACAGGTCTCCAAGCTCAACCTAAAAAGGATATGAAATAGTAAAAGATTTTCACAACAAGAAAATTTACTCTTCACTCTACACGTCGTGTGAGTCAACCGTATGATCTCAACTGGGAGTCGGTGACGCATTGATTGATTAACCATCTTCACTAACTTACTCCTTTCTCACTATCACTCTTCCTTTCTCTGACTCTTCAGGTCTGACTAGTTACTGCAGCTGTTCTCAGACTGTGTGCAATGACCAGAAAAAAAAGTTTAGGAAGCTGTACTGAGAGGGGCTTAAGCGCTACCCATATGCTGTTCTTCTCTATGAGCTTATGGTTGGGCATAAAATGTGTGTTTCCGCTCAGTAGAAGCATCCTGAATTTCTTATGATGACAATCCATTGATCACAGCTATAGGTTTGATTGGTTCACTGGGAAACATGCAGATGGCACAGGTCACCATTTCTTACTCAGCAAAGTCAGAGGTCTCTGAGTAGCCAGAGAAGAGTACACATCGAAAGAGGAGCAGAGGAGTAAGACAGAGAAAAGCAACTAAGGAGAACATTTTTACCAGCTGGAATGACCACAGTTCTCTGAGCTGTGCTTTGAAAGACTGCTGTGAACTGGGCATCTGGCAATTATGTTATGTGCTTAATTCAAAATTTAAGATTATACAATAATGCACTAAAAATCCACAAAGTAACCATTGCTGGTGGAAAGACAAAATCTAAACTCAAGAACAAAAAAGAAAAGGCATTATTAATGCTTGTTCAAGTATTACCTGACATTTGGACCCAAGTGTGCTGCATAGTGGCCAGGCTTGGTGGTTTCAGCTTTTCACATCCCTCACCTTTGGCATTCAGAATTATAGACATGGTGCATGTCTCTATTTACAAAGCAACGTACATGCCTGTTTTCACTAAGTCAGAACTGTACAGAGGATGCTACAAAAGAATGCATTTAGAACAAGGATGTCCAACATAGTTCCAAGAGGACTGTGTGCTTGCCAGATTTTCAGGGCAAATATAAACTATGTGAATGAGCCCCGTATAGATCCACTAAATGTACATTTGTGTTTTGTGGTTATCTTAAAATTTGCCATGGATCTGGCCATCCTGGCTTTATGTTGGATGCCCATGATATAGAACTGTATGTTGAGGGTAGCTGGCACCATGGAGATACAGTATTGGTGTATGAAAGAGTATATAGAACAGTAAGAGGCATTATTTAGAACAATCGAGGAGACTGTCTTTAGTGTTGCAGAAGCATATGTTCATAAGGATATCTATTTCATGGGGGAGTCCATTGTAGGCCAACGATGTCTTGAACCATGCCAGATTTTCTAGATGTCCATATTAGCTACATTCCCCCTTTTCATTAGGTAGTAGTTATCCTGAAACTTACACATAAATCCAACACTCCTGGAATTAGGTTGGGTAAGTCAGCTATAGCAAGAAATTGTTGTCTAAACACTCAAAGTATGCAACCAAACATGTACTCCTAAATGTTGAAGAAACATGACAGACAGCTTACTGGTCATCTGTAAAGGTTACGCTCTGGCTTCCAGATATCATTAGAAGAGATTACTTTACACTGAACATGATTACAGTTTAATATTACTGGAATCCTGTAGTAGGTAATGCCAATTCACCCTGAATTTTACAGATGAGGGGCCTTCCTTTTTAGGGCAAAGCCTACCAGACAGTGCAGTTGTCTAGTTGCTAAGACATATTGGGACATGCTGAAAGCTTCTTCAGGAATGCATTCCACCCATTTCTTACCATTGGCTCTGTGTTTTATAGCTCACACCTGCTTGCTTTAAATTTGCCTGCTTTATTTGTTTTAGGCTGTCCAGCTTGTCCTTGTCTGCCTGTGGAGCATAGCCTGTTTACCACCTATGTGAATGGCTCCCTGCATTCCTCCACAAGTACTCACTTTCTGGGAATTCTTTGTTTTGTTTTTGGTGAGACACTCCATGGAATATGTTTCCCACATCCTATCTTTCAGCTTTACTGATTCTACTTATCTTTGCTACTAATCTTGCATGCCTGTGTCCTATCTACAAGCTTGTGTATTTTGGTTGGTGCTCATTACTAATAGTGTAGCTTAAACAATCCTTTTCCTCAATTGTATGCCCATGCCATAGGTGCTGAAAGCAGGGGAGTGGGGGATCCTGAAGCAGCCCCCAAAATTACCATGCTGGAGTTCAGAAGTGAATGAGCAATAAACAAGCCTTTAAACTGTGTTTTTATATTGTCACATTTGCTGTGAAAAGATACAGGATACATGTTAGGCTACATCTTCTAAGAGAGATTGGTGTGTTATGTTTTCTTTCTCTGGCGGCAAAGTGACTGGATTTATGTGACAATCATGCTAGGAAAGGCTGTAGGATGTTATTTTTTCCACCACAAAAGACATTTTAAATGCCATTAAATGAACTCACAAATATTTCAGAATATGCCAGTATTAGGAAAGCACAAACGAAGCAATTTTTTCCCTAATCCTGAAGTGTGGTGGAAACAAATATTTCATTACAATCAAAACATATCAATACACTAGATGATGTTGATTTCCACACATATAGTTTACAGTACTCTATGCCATTCTACATTCCTCCACTTTCCGACACTCTAACCCAACTATGCGCCACCCCACTCTATTCCACTTCACCATACACCACTCTACAACACCTTACTTCACTCTACACCACTTTACTCCATTCTACCACCACCCACTCTGCACAACTCTACTCAAAGCCATTTCACCCTATGCCACTCCACTCTATCCCACTCTACTCTACGACAATATACTCCACTATTTGCCACTCTAATCTATGCCCCTCTACCCTATGCCACTACTCTCTACACCTCTCCACACCACTCCACTCTACAACACTCTATGGCACTCAACTCTATGACACTCAACATCACACTACAACACTATACTTTACGCCACTCCATGGCACTCCACTCAATGACACTCTACTCCATTTTACTGCACTCCACTTTACGACAGTCCATGCCACTTTACTCCTCTCTGTGAAACTGTAGCCACTCCACTGTATGACACTTCTCTATTCTACACCAATGCACTCTACACCACTCCTCTCTACTGCACTCTAAGTCACTCCACTCTATGACACTCTATGCCACTCTACGCCTCTCCACTCTACAAAACTCTACTCCACTCTATGCCACTTTATGCCACTCCACTGTATGCCACTTCATCCCACTTCACTTCACACTACTCAACACTCTACTCCACTCCATGAACCTCTGCTCTACTCTGCCACTCCAATCTATGCCACTCCACATTCTATGATACTCCACTCTACTCCACTCTATGATACTCTACTCCACTCTATGCCACTCCACTCTATGCCACTTCACCCTACACCACCCTACAACACTCCTCCACTTTTCAACCCTCCATTCTATGACCCTCCATTCTATGCCACTCCACTCTACAGCACTCCACTTTGTCCCACTCCACTCCAATCTACAACACTATATTCACTCTACGTGACTCCACTCCACGGCACTCCACTCTACGACCCTCTATGCCACTCCACTCTATGACACTCCACTGTATGACATACCACTCCACTCCACAACTCTCTACTCTATGCCACTCCATACCACTCCACTCAATGACACTGTACTCCATTTTACACCACTCCACTCTATGACGCTCTACTCCACTCTATGCTACACCACTCCACAATATTCCACTCTATGCCACTATACGACACATTACTCCACTGCACACCATACCACTCTATGTCACTCCACTTCACACTCTGCAATACTTCACACTTTAACACTTTACTCCACTCTGTGTCTGCACCACTCTACACTATGCCACTTCTTCCACTCTTTGCTACTACAATCTACAACACTCTACTGAGTTCAGTTCAGCTCATAATCTGTATTCGGCTATACCAAGAGTAAACCATAAAAGCACATAAACAATAAAATGTAATAAAACAATAGGACAATAAATCAATAAGACTCATAACATAAATAATCGAGCTGCATTCTGTCACCATTTACAAAAATACAATAGATGCTTAAAACAAGTTTTTAAAGTGTAATAAGGCTTTTCCTAACATGAATTGTTTTCAAGATATAATTTGCCACCCTATAGCACATATTTGGGGAGTCTAAGGCTAACAAGGATACCAATGCATTCTGGTAAGATCTTGTATTAAGTTCATTAAAAAGCGGTTTGAGGTATAAGATCCTAAGATGTTCATAGAATTTACTTAATAAGACAAAATGAAATGTTCATTGTTACTAACTGCATCCAAAGTGCATCTAACAGACTCTTGTGGGCAATGCTACTAGGTGGTGCGCAATGCCCAGTCTTAGTCTAGTTAAAATAAACCAGTGCTATATGTTGGTGGCTATGGAAAGATAGCCAAACCTACTTGCAACCAATGAGTAAGACAAGTAAAGGCCAACAATGGTTTTAGTAGATTCAATTAGCTTCCTATCGTCCGCCTTATATTGCATAAAAGTGTCCTTTATACATTTTCTAGATAGTGATAGCACGTCCTCTGGTTTAGGTTTTATAGATCTCTTAAAAACAGATTTAAAAGAGGAATCAATAAAAGCCAGCCATGGTATACACATGGCATTATCTAATTTCATACAGTCTAATATGAGACCTTTTGTAAAACTAGTGGTTTCCTTAGACCATATGCTGTGCCATAAGAGCAGAGGTCTCACCTGAAGCACATCTTCCAAATAATGTATTCCCATTTCTTGATGTGTGATCCAATTAGAGGCTGAGGTGGGTAAACATAGCATGCGTTTTAGAAAACAGTTCTCCTCTATTTGTAGGGGATTGTTCTTAGTGTAACCCAGCACCCCTGCACCATATGCTACCGTACAAACAACTCTAGCCCTGTAAATGTTCAACATGGTGCCTATGGGACGACTCCCTAGTTTACAAGCAAATATGAATATAGCACCTGAATTTCTTCTTAGTTTGTTCCTGCCTGAACAAACCAGCTGGTCCCCCTGCCCATTGCTAGAGAACAATACCCACATATAATTAAAGCAATTAACAGTATTAATTTCCATGTTCTCAATGTAGAAACTTCTGCATTTCTTTACTTTCTTGCCACAAGCCATAGTGAATGTTTTGGGTTTGTTAATTATCATAATCCTTGATGGCACAAACTGCTCAAATCCGCACATTAGCTTCTGCAGCCCCCTGGGTGTTCTTCTCTGTGACACTCTACTTCACGCTACGCTATGCTGCGCCATTCTATGCTACTCCATGACACTCTACTTCACTCCATGCCATTCCAATCTATGACACTCTATGCTTCTCCACTGTATGCCACTCCATTCTATACTACTCTACTTCACTCTGCACCACTACATGCCTCTTTACTACCCTCTATGTCACTCCATTGTACCACACTACTCCATTCTACACCACTCCACTCTACCCCACTCGATGCCATTCTTCTCTACTTCACTCAATGCCACTCCACTTTACTACACTCTGTCACTCTATGCCCCTCCATTCTGACACTCTATTCCACACTGTACTCCACTATATGCCATTCCACTCCACTCTACTCCATTCAACTCTGCACCACTCCACTCCACCCTACGGTACTCAACTCTACTCAATGACACTTCACTCCACACCACTCCACTTTACAACACTACTCTGCAACATTTTACTCCACTCTAGGCCAATCCAATCTGCGTCACTTCACTCTAAGCTACTCCACTTTATGCCACTCCACTCTACTCCACTCTATACCACTCCACTCTACAGCACTATACTCCACTATACGTGACTCCAATCTATGCCACTCTAATCTACAGCACTCGACTCTATGTCACTCTGTGCAACTCCACTTTATGACACTCCACTGTATGACATACCACTCCGCTCTACAACTCTCTGCTCTATGCCACTCCACTCAATGATACGCCACTCAATGACACTCTACTCATTTTACACAGCTCCACTCTATGACACTCTACTCCACTCTATTCCACACCACTTCACAATACTCCACTCTATGCCACTCGACGACACATTACTCCACTGCACGCCACACCATGCCACTCTGTCACTCCACTCCACACTCTACAATATTTCACACTTTAACGCTTTACTCCACTCAATCCTAGCACACTCTGCCACTCCAATCTACACCACTCTACACTATGCCACTCCATCCACTCTATGTCACTCCAATCTACAACACTCCACTCTACGACCCTCTACTTCACTACTCTATGCCACACAATTCTACGCTATTCCATGACACTCTACTCCACTCCACTGCACTCCACTCTATGACTCTCTTTACTGCTCCCCTCTATGTCACTCCATTTAACTCTACTCTACTTCACTCTACACCAATCCACGTCTCTTTACTCCGTTCTACACCACTCCACGCTATGCCATTTCTCTCTACTTCACTTGATGCCACTCCACTTTACTACACTCTGTGCCACTATATGCCACAACACTCTGACACTCTATGCCACTCCATGCCACTTCACTCTACAACACGCTACTCCACTCTACGCCATCCCACTGCACTGCATGACACTCCACTTAGCTCAACTCTACACCACTCCACCCTACCCTACTCCACTCTATGACACTTCATTCTATGCCACTCTCTAACACTCTACTCTGTGACATTTTACTCCACTCTAGGCCACTCTAACCTGGACACTCCACTCTATGCTACTCCTCATTATGCCACTCAATTGTACTCTACTCTAAGCATTTCACTCAATGACACTCAACTCTACGCCACTAGACTCCATTCTACCCCACACCACTTCAGTCTAAACAACTCTAAGATACCCTATTCCACTCTATGTCACTCCACTGTATGACACTCTTTACTACTCCACTCTAAACCACTCCATGACACTCTAAGTCACTCCACTCTATGCCACTCCACTCTACACCAATCTACTCCACGCTGCAATACTCCACTCAATGGCACTTCACTCTAGAACGATCTACTCCACTCTATGCCACTCCACTCTATGGCACTTCACTCTACAGTATTCTACTCTATACCACTCCATGCCACTTTACTCCATTCTACGCCACTCCACTGTAAGCCACTCTACTCCACTCTCTACGCCACTCTACTCCATGCCTCTCTATTCCACTCCACTCTACAACATTCTAATCTACGAAAACCCAATCTACTCCACTCCATCCTATGACACTCTATACCATTCTACTCTTCAACATTCGACTCCCCTCCATGACACTCTATTAGAAGCGGCTCGCGTGGCTGGGGCTGGGTGGTGGGTGCGGGGGAGGAGCGCGAGGGCGAAGGAGAAAATTAATTAAAAAAGAATTTTAAAAAACACTCACCTGCTTTGCTCCTGCGCCACTCCTCTTCAGTCGCTGCTGCAGGCACAGGCTCCCAGCCTGCCCTGTGTCAATCCTGATGCTGCTCTGAGCAGCGTCAGGATTGGCTGGGAGCACCCAGCCATGGTTCTCCCAGGCAGACTGGGAGCCTGTGCAGGCTCTTTCCAGCCCAGCAACTGAGACGGCCAGCCAAACACACATGCGCTCTGAGGGGAGTGCACGGTGCACTCCCCTCAGCTAGCCATCCCCAATGCCCCACCCCTTTTACATGGAAAGTATAATAAACTGAGTTTATTATCCTTTCCATGTAAAAGGATTTGCAGCGGTTGCTGCTGGCGGGGGACAACGCTCCTGCGCCCATACGGATGAGCCTCACCTGCACTCTATGGCATTCTACTCCACTCTACAATACTCTACTCCAGCCCATGCCACTCAACTCTACACTACTTCAGTCTACTCTGCAACACTACTTCACTCTACAACATTCTACGCCACTCCACACCACTCCACTCTACTCCACTCTATGACACTCCACTCCACGAGTGTACAACACTGCAACACTCTAGTCCATGCCATTCCACTCTATGGCACTCTGTTCCACTCTATGCCACTCCACTCTCCACTACTCCATTCCACCTTACAAAAATACTCCACTGCACACCACTTCACTCTACACTTCTCTGATCTATGACTCTCTACTAGACTCCATTCGACGACACTCTACGACACTCCACTGTATGCCACTCGTCTCTGATACTCACTACTTTCCAGTCTGTGGCACTCTACTCCACTCTACATCATTCTACTGTATGACACTGTACTCCAGTCTATGCCACTCCACACAAGGACACTCCTTTCTACTCTACGACACATCACTCCACTTTACTCCAGTCTATGTCACCCCACTCAGTGCCACTCCACTGTACGACATTCTACTCCATGACACTCCACTCTACGGCATTACACTCCACGACACTCTTCTACACTAAACTCTATGCCACTCCACTCTACAACACTCCACTACACTCTATGACACTCCACTCTACACCACTCTGTTGTACACCGCTAACTTTTAGCCATTCTGGACAGAAGCCACACTGGTATACAACATGGCTAAATCACATTGGCCAAAGCCAATAGCTCTCACGTAAGCAAGACCTAAGAGCTTTGCCAGTGCTTGTTTGAATTGAGCCCCATCACACCTTCAGCTTGCCCTGATCCTCTTATCTCTGAGACTCGAAAGTCTTTGAAAGATAATTGCAAATTACCAGAGTTCTTCACTACAGAAAAAAAGATCCAGTTTGAGCAGCCAGGTCAGAACCTTACTGCTGCCCAGAGGAACAGAGGGTGTTATTTAAATATGTGTTCGATACGCAAATGTTTGTCTTGGATATCTCACAGCTATATAGAAGCCAGCATCGATACGGCTACTCCACTTGCAATCTAGCAGCATATCCTACCCCTGTGCTGTGTGTTTTAGTCAAGCTCAGTATAATCTTATCCATACCAATGCTTATTTATCTTGAGCAACCTCGCATTGGCAAAGACAATTGTTCAGCTTTTGTTTGCTGATAAGGATATATCAAGCTTTACTTCACGCACGCACGGATACACACTATGCCTCTGCAGTAGGTCTCATCAGAAATCTGCACTTAATCAAAAACACAATGTGATTGTAGTCTGGAAATTTGGGTTTGTAGCTCCGCAGTGTGTGGGTACTGCATGACTATAAGTCACTAGACTGCAGGGCTTGATTCAGCATCTGCAGTGTTTATCATCAGACAACAGAATTGAGGCCCTTTTTATTTCCACTGCTGGGCTTCATCAAATAACTCATCAAGCTATGAAAAAGCCAAGGCTACACTGACTGTCAACCTTATTTTATTCCTGGTGCTTACCGCATCTTTGATCAGTGCAAAAGCGTTGTAGCAATACTACAACCTGCCTGAACATGTGACGCATCTGCAGAATGGGGCTGGGAGGGGCGACTGCCGAACGCAGAGAGGTCTCCCCCCCCCAGGAATTTTGGGGAAGGTGGTACGGCCCGGGATGAGCTTTGGGCTATGTTAGGCTCCTTCCTTGGGCTGGGGGTTGCCAGGTATTTGAGGCGCCATTTTGTGGTACGGTCACCATTTTGTTGTAGGTGACACAGTGGAGTTCACATGCCAACGATAATAGGTATGAATAGCGAACCTGGCAGGACACTTTGAGAACTGAAGTGGGGTGGACAACAGCAGGACAGGTCAGACAGGCAGGAAGCTTAGCATTAGGAGTTATGCTAGTTGCAAGTTCAATTGTTAGGTTGCATCAGGAGCCAATTAAGGCAACAAAACAGGTTTGACAGGGAAAACAGTATTAAAGGATGAAGGCAGTAAGAGATGGCAAGGTTAAGATTACACGGAGGTGGGAGGGCAGGGTAGGATAGGGGGAAGTTTTTGTTAGGTGAATTGGCAGTGTACTGAGCTTTTAGTTTTGTGAGGCGAAGGCCATGGTTTGTTAATTGTAAGTGCACCTGTTTTCAATAGAGCAGCCATTTTCACACAAAACAAAGAGTGTTCTGGTGTTGTCCCCTCTTTCCCAAACTATTACAAAGCAGAGGTCACTACTGAGATGACAACATACAGAGGAACATCGTAAAGAATAATTACAACAAGAAAAAAATGTAGCGTGTTCTTGGATAAAGCCGAAAATCATATATGGCCTGAATGTCAAGAGGGGGCATTTAAATGGTGTCTAGATTTGACAGTGGCCCTACTACCCTGCCAAGAAAAAGGGTTCTAGCAGCTGTATAAATACTTTGTGGCTTATTTACAAACCTATTGAGTCACCAGCACATCACTATTTAAATGGGAAAAAGTGACGCAAGCAAGGGGCTTGTAAATAAGCACCTTCGGTTTTTAAGGCAGGACTTGGCCAGAAGCGCCTGGTCCTGTAGCCCGGCTTAATACTGAGCATGCCCTCCACTTGCCAAAGACATTCAGGAGTGGGAGCAGCCTCGATATATCATGGGACACCATGATAGGTACTTAATAGCAAGGCAAATGCAATAGAGATTGAATGAATGGATGAATAAAGAAATAGATATGGTGCATCACTGAGCTAACAAATGAATCAATCAATCAACATAGTTAACTTTAGCAACTCACTTTTTTCTGGGAGCATCCATGGAATGTCATACCCCCTTCTTTGACTCAACTGGTGTCCCTAGTGGCATCAAAAGCCTCAACGCGCTACTTCCACGCTTTTCTTCTGAGTTATGAACTGCACATTTGGACTGAGAGATGTCTCTTTTTCGCTTAAGAAATCCAAGCAAAAGCTCTAAGAATATTTTCTGAATCCAGAAGTAGTTTATATGTAGCTTTGCCAGCCATTTCTCATAAACGTTTAACAATGAAATTCTGCGTAATTTGAGGACAACAGGCTGGCGGTGTGGGCAGCTATAAAATAATGATCATCAAGACTTTCACTCTGAAGCTAACACTTTCCGAGCGTCTGATTTCCCAACAACCACGCTGGCACATAGGCCCTCATTACAGCCCTGGCGGTCGGTGTTAAAGTGGCGTTAATACCGCCAACAGGCTGGTGGTTAAAAAAAAAGGGATTTTGTCCCTGGCGGTAACTGCCATCAAAGACTGCCACTTTAACACACTGACCGCCAGGGTGGTAACGGCCGCTGGGCTGGAGACTTCAGTCTCCAGCCCGGTGGCCCTCACAATCCCACCCTCGGGATTACGACCCGGCCTACCGCCATGGTTTTTCGTGCCAAACTTACCAACACGAAAACCATGGCGGTAGGCACTATCAGTGCCAGGGAATCCTTCCCTGGCACTGATAAGGGTCTCCCCCGCCCCCCCTCCCCCTCCAGAGTGCCCTCCCCCATTCTCCCCTCCCTCTCCTGCCCCTCGCACATATACACACCCGCACGCTCACCCATATACACATGTGCACACATACACACCCACACACCGCAATACACATCAACATACCTTGTCACACACATGCATTCACAACACACAACACTCACAATCACTCATTTGCGCATGCATTAAATGCGACTCACACTCGCATGTACGCATTCCAAAACATATACACACACCCCCCACATACACACAACACCACCCACCCCCCTCTCCTGTCGGAGAACCCGACTTACCTGCTTGCAGGGGGTCCTCCGGCTTGAGACAGTCTGCGGCACTGCTGTCAGCAGCAGCATCCACCAGCAAAACACCACCAGGCTGTATCATTGGTCATGATACGGTCGGAGGTGTTTTGCTGGCGTGGCAGTGCTGCTGTCAGCAGCGCCACCCTACCGCTGTCCGTGGCCGTGACCATCGCCGGTGTTCTGCCAGCATTCTGGGGGTATACCGTTGGCGGTCATGATACGCGTAGATGGCTGGTAGCCACGGCGGCAGTATGTTGGCAACGTTGTAATGAGGGCCATAATGTTTAAAACATTATAGGACAAAGCAGTGTGCGAGAGAAGGGCTTCAGGGACGGTGGAAAGGCTGAGGAATGGGATAGGCAGGGGTACTAAGTGAGAGAAAGCACATTATTTTGTGAAATAATCAACATTTTGAAGTCTTTCCAAACAGAGAGAGGTGGTGAAAGTGTGTGTGCGTTTTTGTCCATGTGTGTAAAAATTCCTGGTGAAATCCGACTGACACCCGCCTCACTATCCCGACTGAAAGCACCTACACACAACTACTTATCACAAATTACATTTATTAGGTGGGTGTAACACCCCCTCCCCCCATCGCCGAAGCTACGCCCTGCATATATCCGTAAATGCCATGATTCTGGGGTAAAAATCTCTTCGTAAAGTCTACGGGGCGGGATGGGGGTTCTTTCCTACTGCATACTGTAATGAAACTTTTCCCTCATTCATTTTCAGTCGACCCAAGTCACCCATCACGGAGGTTCTTTGGTGCCAGCAACAGCTGGAGGGCCATTTACACCCACTGAAAAAGGAAGGCAATGGATGGGAGAGCACAGTTTATGTTGTACAGGATGCTGCACAGGATGGTTTTTGCGTTTTATTTACTCACCATACTGGTGAAGTGTGAGCCATATGAAAGGGGCCACCCAGTAGTACATCATCAACATTTACAAGTGTAACAATTCCAGAAAGCCTTACAATACATCTATAGAGAGAGATACATAAAAAAGGAATGTTTCGAAAAGAATATGTATATTTAGGCATTACCTATATATGTATGTCTGGCCATGTAAATATTCTTACATGTATGTACATGCTGTGTGTGTGTGTGTGTGTTATATATATATATATATATATATATATATATATATATATATATATATATATATATATATATATATATATAACTATAGATACCAAAGGTTGAATATAGGTTATAATTAGGAAAACCTAATTAATTATGTATATAATGTATATACAAAAAGAATGTAAACTACACAAACCCTAGAAATGAAAAAGTTATAGTTATAACTTAAAAGTATAATTTCCACCCCCTCCAAAACTTTCTATAATTTGCTAACTTCTGTCCAGAGCGCTGTGAACTCAGTAGGCAGACTAAATCAACTGTAAGTCACACCTTCCCTATGCACTGCTTATACTCTTTCACATTCCATCACACATAGCTTGTTACATCATAACATTCATAACAACACTCATGCCATTTCAAATGACATCATTTACGAGGACACCGTGCATGACAGCAGAGTGAGTTTTAGTTCACAACATTCTGTACAGAGGCGAGTGAGTTATAGACATTTTTGTGTTGTGGAAGTTAGAACTTTACGTTATAACTATAACTTTTTAATTTCTAAGGTTTGTGTACTTTACATTCTTTTTGTATAGAGGTCATAAATTAAGTTTTCCTGATCTTATCTTCAACTTTTTATTTTTATTTTAATTACTATGTGTTTTAATAAAAAAATTGCTTTCTAATCATATAATAGTCTTTGTTTTGGTATTCATTCTTTCATCTATTTGTTTCCAATTTCAAAAGTACAACAGTACTTTCACGACAATAGCTCATGGAGCAGTGTAAAGTGGAATGGCATGGCATCCAATGGTGCGCAGTACATAGTCGAGTAGAGTAGAGTGGGTTTGAGTATTGCAGAGTGGAGTGAAGTAGAGTTGCTTGGAGTGGCATAAAGTATAGTGGCATAGAGAAGAGTGGTGTAGAGCACAGTGGCGTGCAGTACAGTGGCATCCAGTGAAGTAAGGTAGAGTGAAGTAGGGTGGAGTAGAATGGCATGGAGTAGAGTGACATCATGTGGAGTGGAGTGCAGCAGAGTGGCTTAAAGTGGTATTGTGGAGTAGAGTAGACTAGCGTAGGTTGAAGTGCCATAGAGTGGAGTGGCATACAATGGCGTTGATTGGTGTATAGTGGAATGGAGTAAATTGGAGTGGCATGGCACAGAGTGCAGTAGCATAGAGTACAGTGGCATAGAGTAGAGTGGTGCAGAGTATAGTTGTGTAGAGTGCAGGGGTGTAGAGTGCAGTGTCATACAATGTTACAGAGTACAATAGAGTGGCGTATAGTGCACTTTGCTGCAGTGGAGTAGAGTGCTGCAGAGTAAAATAGAGTGGTGTAGAGTGCAGCAGCACAGATCGGTGCAGAGTAGAGTGAGGTGGCATAGAGTGCAGTGGAGTACAGTGTAATATAACATACAATGATATATATATGTACATATCACTGAAAAAAAACAAAGGTTAGCGGGACTTTATAGTTAGGGTCTGAATTTATTCGTACAAAAGCATAGAAATTCAGCAGTTATAGTTATAGGTATGTCAAGTAACTAGTACTCACTAACTCGCACCCTAAGTTAACTATAACTCGCCCCCTTGTCACGCACAGTTTTCACTAATTTTATTGCAAATGTTGCAGTGATAATATCAAAGATGCCATCTAAGATGTAATCAATAATAGAATAGGTGTAGTAATTAGCTGTGCATGGCAAAGGCGCAAGTTATGGTTTTGTATGAGTACATTTAGAACCTAACTAAAAAGTCCCCCAAACCTTTGTTTTTTTTCAGTAAATTTCCATGTTCTTTAATGTAAAGTAATTTCAATTACTATGCGTTATCCCAACCACCACCACACACGGCCATTGGCCGCGCACAGCAGGTGTTGGTCGCAGGGCCTGGTCTGTGGCTAGACCCTGCAGCCAAGTCCTTATAACCAGCCAACCCCACACCATGCTCAGCCTTTGGCCTCGCGCTATTGAGTTTGGACACAGGGCCTGTCTCTGTCAGTGGATCTGTGAGTGGGTGTGTGAGTATCTGAGTGGGTCTGAAAGTGGGTGTGTGAGTCTATGAGTGGGTCTAAGTGGGTGTATGAGTGTCTGATTGGGTGTGTGAGTGGGTGCATTAGTCTTTGAGTACATGTATGAGTGAATGAATTAGTGTATGAATGAGTTGGTGAATATTTTTTGTAACTTTTTTTGCATATCCTTGATTATCGTTGACTATTCTCAAATATTCGAGGATATTAACGAATATCGGGCATGGTGAAGAAAAATCATTTTAAACCCATAATTTGACCCTAAAACATCATTATATATCAGACCCCTTGGTCGGGGTACCACCACCCTGACCCATTATACCACTTATCATTTCTATTTTCAGCCCCAGGGACCCCTTCCGATAGCATAAAATGGCAGCCGCAACTTTCTAGTCAGGTTATGGTCAGCCAATTACAGAGCCCTAAGGTAACTATAATGTGCGCCTTCGCCATGAACAGCTAATTAGCTAATTACACCACATATTATGTCATTGGTGACATCTTGTATGGGGTCTTTGATATCACTGCAACATTTTCAATAACATTATTGATAAGAAAAATGTGCATGGAAAGGGTGCAAGTTATTGTTACATTAGGGCGCAAGTTATAGATACTTGAAAGAACTCTAACTATAATTGCTGAATTTCTATGGTTTTGTGTGAATAAATTCAGAACCTAACTATAACATCCCTGTAACCTTTGTTTTTGCAGTGAATATATATATATATATATATATGTATATATATATATATATATATATATATAAATAACCATAAGTAACATATACATTTGTTAAGCAGGCCTAAAGAGTATCTACGTATTTAAAAAAAACATAGCTATGATACATATTTGTACAAAGACATACACATATCTAGATATATACCTATAATCAAATTATAAAGGTTTACGTACACAGGGATATGCTGTACGTTAGTGTTGAGTATAGTGGTTATGTAGGAAAGAGCCAACTCTTCAGGACTCTAGTTATCACTGGATCTTATATTTGAGGGTAATGAATTCCATAGTTTGGCTGCTTGAGCAGAGAAAGATTGTCTATTGTCTTTTTATTGCATTGTGGGGTTTTGAGGCGAGGTGCCAATCTTGAGCAGAGGTTCCATGTTAAATGTATTTCGGGATTTTATTCCTGATGAAAAGTGGTCTTGTTCCATGTATTGCTTTGCGAGTAATATAAAGCAGTTTGAAGGTGGATCATCTGGCAACCAATAACCAAGGTAGGACCCTCAAGGCAGGGGAGATGTGGGAGAGTTCCTAATATGTTGTGGTCTTTTCAGAGTTCATAGAGATGATCCATGGTTGAGGCCATTGGCGTAATCCAGTTTAGACAGTACAAGAGAGATAGCATCCTGGACCTTGTGTGAAAATTTTAGATGGGGAAGATACGCCACAGAGTTTTCACAGTGATGAAGCTTGATCATGCTAATTTGTCCACCGATATATTCATTGAAAAAATTAAAGGTCAAAGCACTGAAAATCACCAGTTATAGTTATCCCTAGTAATTATAATTCATACCCTGTGCTCCTTTCTCTTTTAATGTTGTCCCCCATGGGCTGGGTGCCATGGGCCTGGACCCCTGCAACATGAATCTAGCGCCTGGAGGAGCGCTCATCTATTGATTTTAAAAGTGCTCTTAAAGCGCGGTCGGGTACCCAAGGAACTGTCCCCAGCGCTGGAAAGCGTTTTTCTGCCACCAGCATTCACCGCCGTGACCCGGGCGTTGAGCTTGGTAAAGCTTGTGTTTTTGATCACTGCCGCAGCCCGGGTGGGTTGTTCTTCAAAGCGCAAGTGACGCGCTGCTTCTGTGCCCCCAGGGCACGAGGAGAACCTGAAAAAAAAGAAACTAGAGCAAGTGTGCTCCTATTGGTGCCCCCGGGCGAGGTTTGCTCTGAGGAACGCCCCCAGTGAACCAGAAGGCCCTAACTTAGGGCCGATCACCGTCGCAGCCGAGGCAAGCGCTTTGCTTAGGCTGGAGAGGATCGGGTGGGGAAGGAAGCCTCATCGGAGGCTCCCCACCCGCCAAAGCCCAGGAGTGTATGGTGCATGGGCAGGAGGGAAGGAAGCCTCATCGGATTCTCCCCCTGCCCCTTTGAAGCCCTGACGATTCTGGGCAGAGACCGCAGGCAGGGTAGAAGCCTCGCCGGAGGCCCCCTCACTGCAGCTCTCCCTGTGTGGCCCCACTTGTTCTTTTGAGGCATTGTTGTAGCCCCCCTCGCTGTAGGGCCAGTGGAGGTCCGGGGGGGGGGCAGAGATCACAGGCCCCAGGAGGGGCCCATTATAAAACCAGAGGGAGTGTATGTCACTTCCCTCCTCCCTCAACCATCAGAGTGGGCCCCAGAGTGAGCACACGGAGCGCTGGGGGCCCCATTTTGATCTTTTTGGCACTGAAAGTGCCTTCCATCATGAAAACAGGTACTTTCTTTTTTTGTTCCTAGTATGGACACTTTGGATTTATATGCTAACCTGCTTATTTTATGATGTACTACATACATGCGTTGATGTTCTTTTTATGGGCATAACATGCTAATGTGTTTTCCTGACTTGCCATATGTTTTATAGTGTTCCTCATATGGGCATTTATAATATTTCTATGACAAGTGCATTTGTGCAGTAATGTGATTCCTGACTACTGCTTATGTTGCTGAATACTAAGGGGGTCATTCTAATTCTGGCGGGCGGCGGAGGCCGCCCGCCAGAATTCCGCCCCCATAATACCGCTCCGCGGTCAGAAGACCGCGGAGGGTATTATGAGTTTTTCCCTGGGCTGGCGGGCGGTCTCCAAAAGACCGCCCGCCAGCCCAGGGAAAAACTCCCTTCCCACGAGGATGCCGGCTCGTAATCGAGCCGGCGGAGTGGGAAGGTGCAACGGGTGCAGTAGCAACCGTCGCGTATTTCAGTGTCTGCAAGGCAGACACTGAAATACCTTGCGGGGCCCTCTTACGGGGGCCCCTGCCGTGCCCATGCCATTGGCATGGGCACGGCAGGGGCCCCCAGGGGCCCTGCGACTCCCCCTACCGCCATCCTGTTCATGGCGGCTTTCCCGCTATGAACAGGATGGCGGTAGGGGGGGTCAGAATCCCCCATGGCGGCGCAGCAAGCTGCGCCGCCATGGGGGATTCTGAGGGCAGCGGTAAACCGGCGGGAGACCGCCGGTTTACCCTTTCTGACCGCGGCCAAAGCGCCGTGGTCAGAATGCCCTGCGGGGCACCGCCGGTCTGTCGGCGGTGCTCCCGCCGACCCTCGCCCCGGCGGTCAAAGACCGCCGGGGTTAGAATCAGGGCCTAAGTAACCTGTATGTTATGTGTGACTACTGCTGGCTCCGCAGAGTAACTAATGTGTAACGTTCTGACAACTGCTGGGTACCAGGATACTACTGGCATTTTGTGTTTGGTCTAATAATTGCTTTGTGTACAATACAGTATATTTTCATATAACTGGGTGTTGTTTTTCCATTGTGGTGTGGATAGTGCGTCACGTGTGTTGTGTGTGTTGTGCAAACGCTTTACACATTGTCTCTGGGATAGGCCTGACTGCTTGTGCCAAGCTACCAGGGGGGTGAGCAGGGGTTATCTTGGACGTTTAACTCCCTTGCCCTGACTAGAGTGGGAGGGTTCTGCCTGGCTTAGGTGCATACCCTAGCCAACCAGAAACCCCATTTCTAACAACCCCTATTATCAGAGCCATTTTCTAATGTCTCAAGGTTGGTTGAAATAGTAGAACCCTCACATGATTATTGACCTGCCAAGGCGGTGGGGGTGGGTTTGCAAGGCTTTTGAGAAACGTACAAGAGCAGGACTTTCGTTCCAAACTAAGGCCCTGATTCTAACCCCGGCGGTCTTTGACCGCCGGGGCGAGGGTCGGCGGGAGCACCGCCGACAGACCGGCGGTGCCCCGCAGGGCATTCTGACCGCGGCGCTTTGGCCGCGGTCAGAAAGGGTAAACCGGCGGTCTCCCGCCGGTTTACCGCTGCCCTCAGAATCCCCCATGGCGGCGCAGCTTGCTGCCCCGCCATGGGGGATTCTGACCCCCCCTACCGCCATCCTGTTCATGGCGGGAAAGCCGCCATGAACCGGATGGCGGTAGGGGGGGTCGCGGGGCCCCTGGGGGCCCCTGCCGTGCCCATGCCAATGGCATGGGCACGGCAGGGGCCCCCGTAAGAGGGCCCCGCAAGGTATTTCAGTGTCTGCCTTGCAGACACTGAAATACGCGACGGGTGCTACTGCACCCGTCGCACCTTCCCACTCCGCCGGCTCGATTACGAGCCGGCATCCTCGTGGGAAGGGAGTTTTTCCCTGGGCTGGCGGGCGGTCTTTTGGAGACCGCCCGCCAGCCCAGGGAAAAACTCATAATACCCTCCGCGGTCTTCTGACCGCGGAGCGGTATTATGGGGCGGAATTCTGGCGGGCGGCCTCCGCCGCCCGCCAGAATTAGAATGACCCCCTAAGACTCTTTGCATTCCTATGTCAATCTTATGAACAAATACATTCTTACAGGCAGAAGCCTTTTAATCCCTGTGGAAACCCCCTACGCCGAAAGCCCGGCTGGAGTGAGAGCATGTATCCTAGTGCCAAGCATACATGTTCCAGGATGCGGAAGGTCTTCTATGCTTTTGCCATGTTGCTGCGATTATACATACAGTTAACCAGAAGGAAGGACTTGTAGCCCTGTAGCACTTTGATAAGCCCATACAGATAGGTGACCCTTGGCCAATCACAAGCGCTCAGACAGTCCCATAGCTAGAAAGTATCCTATTAGAGAGTGCGGATTCTTTACAGATAGAATACATTTTATTGCTCCATCACTGTGCTGGAAACGGTGGCTGTTATTCTTTTCTTAGGTTAAAAACGTTAATTGCATTTTTTAGCAATATAGTATTTATTGTACATGTAATTTTATTAATAATCTGTAGTCCTCCGGCAATCTTTGCCCTTAACTATTAACTGGGACAAACGAATGGGTATGTAGTGGCACACAACTAGAGGTCTCACCATCTCGGTGCCAGTCCTCCAAGCACCTGGAGTGGGGAGACACGTGAAATCTCCCCTTGCCAGCACAGGATGCCAGAGTCTTGAGGCTTGGGTTGTATCTGTGACCTACGGCTCCCAGCAATGCATTCCTTCCCAGCAGCGCTTGTATGTGAGACGAATTTGTCAAAAGGGGCATTGTTCTTCGCAGGGGTATTGTCACTCGCTCTGCTTGGGATCGGGTTTTGCAGACGTGGAGCTTTCAGTGAGAGCTTGAAGTAAAAGCTGAAGGTGCAGCTGCCTCTGAGTTCAAGGTGAAAGGGGGAGAAGGTGGGAAGCAGGATATCACATGTTAGGAAATGAAACCAACTCTTTAAAAGACAGTGCAAGGACAGCTCTGTCAGATTATAGAAGCAGCAAAGGACCTCTTATGAGTCTGTTGCATGAGAAGAGGTCGATTAGTGTTTCAAATACGCACCTTGCGCAGATAGTGCAGTGGGTTAACGTGTCTGCTGCAGATATTTGTGGCAGTATGTAGGTCAACGCATTTGGAAGCAGGCAAGGGGGCTCAAACTCTGGATGACAATAGGAGCTGCTGTTCTTACAGAGCTTAGACGCTCCAGTAGCCTGCATTAAGTACTAAGTATAATTATCATCATGTCAAAAATCTATATTGGGCATATCTGCCATAAAAGTACATAAATAAAATGCAATAAAACAAGTAAAAGACAATAAATAACTAAAATACATAAAATTCATTCAATAACAGAACCATAAACAAGCAAGACAAAGAATGACAATTACAGTCATAAAAATCACATCCAGAGTGCTGACCGGAAGATTGGTGAGGAGGCGCAAAAAGCGTTTTTTTCAGCTAACTCCAAAATGGATACATTCTCATGGCCCCAAAGTTCCCCACCATATAAGGAGGCCCCAAAAACTTGCCGATTGTATATTTGGAGAGCTGGACATAATGGACGCAATGTGGAGCCTCCTAAAGACCTCACAACACCCCCAGAATATTGCTTTAACTTTAGTCTACACTTCTGTATATGGGGAGACCAAATGAACTGCTCTGTGAGCGTGACCTTGAAAGAATCAAATTGTGTGAGCCCGTTCTAGGGAGACACCGTTTAAGATTGGATGGGAACATGCTGATGGGCAGGTGTTAAAGACCATGTATTTCGTTTTAGAGAGATTAATCTCCAGACCTCTTTGCTTACAAAAGATATCAAATTGGTTCAGGAAGTTTTGAATCCTCATGTGGGGATTTTGAAATTAAGAGGGTATCATCAGAAAACAAGAGTGCTGGGACCCTTCCATTGGGAAGACTCGGGCAGCACTATTACACAGTCCACGATGGAGCACTAAATTGTCTACGTATAAAATAAAAAGGGCATCGACTGACACACACCCTTGCCTTACACCCCGAGTAACAGAAATGGAGTCAGTCAGTTCACCAAGGGGGCCACACCTGACCTGTGCAAAATTATTGGTGTGAAGCCTAATGATGACATCAATGAGATATTCTGGTAGGTCCACAGACAATACATATAAACAGCCTCCCCCCAGAGTAACATGTTTCAAATAAATAAGTTGCAGCCGAAACACCTGACCAATTGTACTGACACCATCCCTGAAGCCAGCTTGCAAGGTGGAAGGCAAGCCCACTTCGTCCGTCCAATCGTGCTACCTACCCAGCACAATCTGATTGAATAGCTTCTGTGAGTTGTCAACAAGGCTGATAGTTGGACGGGTGCAACCTACTGCCCTTTTTAAAAAATTGGATTTTCTCTGCCCCATCCCAAGGAGACATTGGGGAACCAACCATCAGAGCATTGAAATGCATTAATACATAAATTACTTGGCAAATATTCTCAGGGCCCTCAGCTTGTGCATGGGCTCTTAAAGCCACACAAGACCCTGGGTTCGGCTCTGCCACCTCAAATACACCACACAGATAAAGGAGGATTTTTTTATTACACATATTTACCTAGGATCACCAAATGTGGTCAAGCAGTATGAAACTTGACATTTCAGGTTTGTCCCGAGGTGAGTATCTGCCCTTGTAAAACCCTCACTTGAAACAAACGAACAAAGGCTGAACATTAATTTAATCCTGTGGGGGAGTGAGTGCCTCGAGGCGCTGCGCAAAGCGGAGGAGGCCGTGGTAGTGAGAGTTATGCGGACTGATGGGACAGTAAAACAACCATCCTCAGACACCTTAACTTCTCAGTTGTAAAAGCTAAGATTGTCACAATCGTGGTCAGTTCTTTTCGTCTGGAACAGTAGTCTGTTGCTAGCTATGTTATTGGTCTTTCAAAAGTGGGAGCTGAAAGCCAGGAACAATAAGCCCCCTTATGGCTCACCCACACTGGAACAAAGGAAAAATAAGTAGTGAAGGTGTGCACTCGGTATCCCTAAAAGTAACTGCAGGACTAATTCAATTATTCTGTTGGGTGGGGGGGCAGGGTGATGATCCCTAGGATTGGTTAGGGTCACAGAAGCCAATCCTAGGAAACCTTACACGCTCTGTCCACCAGTGGTGGCCGGCAGCTTTAGGAGGGAAGGGTGAGGGCGGGAAGCACCCACACACACATTCTTTCACACACACACGTACGCACATCCATTAACAACACTCATAACATTCAAACATGCACGCACACACCAAACATTCATTTTAAAAGATCACACATACACACTCATTCTTTCACGCCGCATGCACATCCATGAACAACACTCATAACATTCAAACATGCACACACGCACCAAACATTCATTCTAAAAGAACTCTCTCTCTCTCTCTCTCTATCTCTCACACCTTCAGCCTCGGAGGTCCCAGGAGGGTTGGGACTGCTGCCTTCTTTCATTGGCTGACCCGTCCCAGCCTCGTCAAAGAGTGGGATGAGGTCAGTGAGACTGCTGACCCCACCCCACTCTGTGCCGAAGTGTCACTGATTGACACTCGCCCTGGGCTCTTCAGGGCTTAAACCTGAAGCGCCCAGGTCGAAGTCAATGGGTGACGCTTTCCTCGTCACCCAGGGGAGGGCCTCGAGGCACCTTTGCTGAGCCGAGGAGGTCACGTCCATGGGAGCTGTGACCTCCTTAGCCCAGCAAAGTTCAGCTTAGGCAGCCAGGAGTCTGCGCAAATCGCGCATGTCTGCTCCTGGCTGCATGACCTGAACATGAAGAGTGTGTGTCAGGCTGACCTTTGTTCAGCCTGACAGACACTCTTCATGAGGGGCAAAAGGTGGGGGGCATAGCCCCTCAGCCCTAAAGGATGGGCCATGCCTTCCGGCCACCTATTAGGCAGGCACTGGAGAGTGAAATCCTGCATTGCCCAAATAATGGACTAATTGCCTCTGTAAAGGAAGTTATCACAGACAATGGACATCAGTCTCCAATTTCGGACTGTCCGTGGAAATTACGGATGGGTGGTCACGCTAGCTGATGCGTCAAACTGGCTGGTATACAGCAGCTGATTACACTGTGATTTACATCAGTGGAGGCAAGCATTTAACTTCTGGGATATCACAGAGTCACCAATGTGCTCCCCATAAAGGGCCTGGTTCAATGAAGTGTGTGAAAAATTCCAATGTCTCTGTATGCAGAAGCCGAACCCTAAGACTTGACATAGAAAAACCAACAACTCGAGTCTCTTGCACTGGCTGTGAGTGGGCCACACCGGAGCAGGGCAGTGTCTCTCACTATTCAGTAAATAGAGCCTTGGGTATGGTACTAATTTGTTTCTGTTAAAAAATTTAACACTGTTCTAGTGAAGCATTTTTTAAACTTTTCTCTTGTGTGGGCCTCCATTCCAGCATTACAGGATGCTGGAGACCCCATTTAAGACTGATTTGAACATCAAAACAATACATAAAAATAAGAAACACGAGTACATCGAACTAATACACAAAATATAAATCTATGCAAACATTTAAATTTTAATGGAATGTTGGAGCATTTCTAAATGTAGCTTTATTTTTAAAAGATGAAGCAATATTCTAGCCGTTACTATCATTTTGCCTTTTTATGCTCCAAATGCATGGTATATACCCAGGTGTGCAACTAGAACCGAACTCTGGATGGGGGGGGGGGCATTAGTACATTAATTGGCAATAGTGGGGCTACCAGTTTACACAATGTGGGAAGAGACATTATCAGTCAGTATGAGACAACACATTGCGAATATGTCTGACTTTAATGCACTAACACGTACAAACAACTTTCATGAATGACTGTATTGTCATGCATGGACACATTAAAGCCAGATCTACTGGCTTTGCTAATAATTTCCACTCAAACACTTGGGGGAATATGTATGAGATTATCTTGCAGTAAGACTACTTGCTGCCCTGCACTGTGTGACAGGTAAAGGGCAGGAATGTGCTGTATTTAAGTCAAATCGGTGCATTCCTGCCTTTTCCCCCGCACTAGCGCCCTTTTGGAAGCTTAGTGCCAACAAAGACACCCTTGCACCATGGTACTAGGGTGCCTCTGTTCCATGCAGAATTATTTTTCTGCAGGAAGGCGTGCCCTCCTGCACAAAAACAATCCCCTTAGACTTTTTCCTCATAAAAAGAGGAAACAACAAGGAGAAATAAAGACATTTCTCCTCAATATGCCTCACTGGGGAAGGCATACGTTTCCTGGCACATTCCCAGGTCTACCACTGCTGGTAAATCGGGTAATGTTTCAAAATCCATGGATGTTCCATGGGAGCACCCATTCACCCATGGAAATGCCTTAATTGTGCAGAGTAATCAATGCAGCAATTTGCACCTGGTTGCTTTACTCGAGATTTTTAAGCCACTTAAGGCCACGCAAAGTGGCCTTGTGTGGCTTCATAAATCTAATTTTTCAGCAGTGTCACTCTTACAACACGTTGAGTGGTGCAAGAGCGATGCAAAGGGGCTTGTAAATATGCCCTAAGCACTGCCGGATCTTCAAGGCTATCCACCAAGCCTGAGAGTATCAGATGTCAGCAAGATGATTTGTACCAAGTGAATATTGTACCTGCGTGCATGCCTGACACACAGAAAAGAAAGCCATTGTAAAGGTGTATTTTCTTACTAAAAGCAACATCAGACACATAATAAACAAATACTTTAGGGAACAAAAAGATGTTTATGGGCAGGATCCCCACATAAACACAAGAAAGTGCTCCCTCTCATATCGAGAAGGAGACCTATATGAACTCTATTAAATATGTGGCACATATACTCGGATAAAGAAAATTATATAGGACTTCGATGTAATGTTAAAAAATGACAGATGTTCACATAGAGCTCAAAAGGAAGGGGCATTCACAGAGAGGAATAAGTGGGATAACTTTATAATGCAAAAACATGTTTGGGTTTATATAGTTATAATACAAACTTAGCCGGGGAGCAACAGTGTTGTATGTTATAGGCAGTGATGGAGATGAACCAAGACTGCGTACACCAAATGGGAGCCTACATTTTTGAATCACACAGACCTATACACAATTACACCCTCATAACAGATTAAGGGGGTCATTACGACCTCGCAGTCTTTTCAAAAGACCACCGAGGCCGCAGGAGACAATACCGCCATTGCCGGCCGTATTTCTGTCTCCCTATTATGACATTTCCGCTGGGCCAGCGGAAATGTCACATCAACATTGCTGCCGGCTCGTAATAGAGCCGGCGGCAATGCTGATGTGCAGCGGGTGCAGTAGCACCCGTCGCACATTTCACTGCCCAAAATTCGGGCAGTGAAATGCGCGACGGGGCTATGCCTGGGGGCCCCTGCAATGCCCATGCCAAGTGCATGGGCAGTGCAGGGGCCCCCAGGGGCACCCCAAGTCCCCTTACCGCCGGCCTTTCCATGGCGGTGTGTACCGCCACGGACAGGCCGGCGGTCGGGGACTCATAATCCCCAGGGCGGCGGTGCTTGCACCGCTGCCCTGGGAATTATGACCGCCAGGCGGAATCCTGGCGGGAAAGTGGAGGGGCCGGCGGTATGGCCGTGGCAATTCCGCCACGGTCATAATTGCTGGCGGAATTTTCAGTCATGATCCAAGCTGGATTCAAAGCTAGGTTCCCAGGTTGTCTTAGTCATTATACAAGAGTTGCACTTTAATTACATTTCTGATTTCTGTATGATGTTTAAGATTCATGTTTGTTCATATGCATATACACTATGGGTTGAAGTGTAACATGGCGGTATTTAACATAACTATTTATATATTTCTCAGCGACGTAATGATTTATTAATAGTGATGTATCTCCAGTGTACCCACCAGGGTGGAACAGAGTTCATGGTCCAGATGATGAGAACATCTCTTTTTTCGGTGGTATTAATATAAATTAGTATACAAAGTGTTTATTAATCATTTTTTTTCAGCCTTTGGCCCTCCAATGCTTACTTCACGTGGCTATGCGCTGCTGCGACATGAAAGTTCCAGTGTTGCCAATTACAACTAGTAAAGCCAGTTTCTGTTGTGAGCTGCAGGTTAAGTATCTTTAAAAAATACAGACACATGTATAGGCCATGCGCGCACTGCGTCACATTATGTTTTTGTCCGAATGAAAGAGAGTTGGCTAAAGATACCAAAATTTAAATGTGTGCATGCTGCACCAGAAATGCATCATGATAAATAAAGTTGTCAGCCATGTTTATGAAGGGGTTAGAGCTGTGCATCCACAGCTCAATACACTGCTGCAGGATATGATTGAGAGATTTGAGGATAACCCGAGGGAGACCTGGACGTAGACCATGTATGTGTGAAGGTGTGAAAATGCCCATGAGCCTGCTTCTCCCTCGCACTGGGATCTTGTGGCTCCAGCTGGTGAACAGTACCTGCACCACCAGGTGTTCCTCCACCTAAACAGATGCCCAGTGATCTCATGCATGAAGACCGCATATATAGCTAGCAGTCTAGAGGAGTGCTTAGGTCTGTCTGCTGAGGCAACCATGATTGAAGCTTGAGACTGCTGAAGGAAATCCCCATTCCTGTACCCTTGAAGTGGTCCTACTCTCGCAGGCTTTATTCTTCACAAATCCATCCACTCCATTTAGAGTTTGCTTGCTCCAACCAAGCCTGGAGAGGTGGTGGCGTAATGACTGACAGCTGCCTCCCCAGTGGATGACAGCATTGTTCATAATGGCTTGAAGAAGCAGGGGACTGGTATGAGTTATATCCATTGACTGTGGTATTCAGAGTGGCAGCAGCAGGAACTGACAGTATATAATAGCAGCAGCACTCTCTTGCAGTGACAGGAGCATGAGTTGCAGGGTATGGCAGTGTTAAGACCTGCAGGCGTTGAAAGCAAGACTCAGTGACAGCAATCAGGCTCCAGGATATGAGAAAGTAGGAGTTGGGATAACAGCAGGACTATGCGACCACTTCAGAAGTTTCAGGATATTTCAGAAGCATCTCTAACAGCATCTTAAGTAAATGAGTGTGTCTACACCACTACTGTCAGATTGCCACCACAGTGAGAGGGGCAGGAGCACTCACACCTTCACCTATATACCCATTTCAAAGAATTTAGCACCTGCTCCAAGGAACTATGTGTAATCTACATCCTCTGCCTTACAGGTTCTGTCAGTGATAAAGGTTTATACTACTGCTGTCATGTTGTGTCTGTTCTAAATGGATCATGCGATTACACTGCTGCTACCTGCTGCGAGCAAAGGAGCATAATGCTGCTGTCAAGGAGTACCTGTTCTGTAGGGAAAGAACGCTTGCACTGTATGGGCTTGATATGTAGTGAAGCTTACATTGCTGATGTCGAGGCCATGGATGTTCTGTAAGGAAGGGAAGCTTGCACTGCTGTCACCTAAGTTGCACCAGTTCTAGAAGCAAGTAAAGCTTGCATTGCTGCTGTCCCATCTGTTCCTGTTCTGAGAGAGAGGGATGCATTTCTACTCATGCTTGTCTTCTACCTGTTCCGCAGGGAAGCTTTCACAACTGTCCTTTTTGTACCTCTCTTTGACACCACTTTGTGCTATTCCTACTCCTGCTGCCACATGCCCAGTACCTATTCTTTGTGCTAGGGATGCTGGCAATGTCATGATGTCCTGTGGTATGTATTTGTGATCATTTTAATAAATAATATACCTATACAGAAGACAAAAAAAATTGTTTGTCAATGTTTATTCTTAAACATGATCTTAATAAAAGACTAAACTCACCAAAATATGTGAAAAGTTGATGCTTGATGCCTCATGTGAAAGAATTTCAAAAGTTATTATATTACCTTTGACAGTTTTAAAACATGGCTGACAAGTGACTATGGGGATGATTACGACTTCGGCAGAGGGTATTACTCCATCCCAAATGTGAAGGATATCCCACCCGCCATATTACAAGTTCCATAGGATATAATGGACTCGTAATTCGGCGGGCGGGATATCCATCACACCTTCACCACTGCCAATTGCTTAGTTTGTGAAAAAAAAACTTAAGTGGTGTTATGCAAAATGTTTCTTTGTACCTGAAACATACACCACCAGCAGTGGCATTGCCCACTTTCAAGGTGACAGTCAGTTGCCTGGTGAAAAACAGAGTAAAAGTAATAAACATAATGTGCATTAAGGTTTGCCTTAATATCATTGCCAGCTGCTTGTTCACACATCACTTATTCTGCCATCTCCACTGGACACACATTTTTTGTCCTCTTTCCCATATCTGTCACGTTTGCCTCTAATTTCTTTTTCCTCTCTTTCTTCCCTCCATGTTCTCTCACACTTGTTCTTTCTTGTCTGTCAGTACTCTCGATCTCATCTCCCTATCTCTCTCTTTCTCCACAATATTTTTTCTCAATCCATTCTCTCATAATCCCATCCTCTCTCCCAACATTTCCTCCAAACTCCCTGTCAGAGACAGGCCATGTCAGAGACTAACCTGGGTGTGCGGCATGTGGTACTCTGACAGAATAGAAGTTGGTTACCAGTATTTCACTCCTCACAGAATACTTTACAGTTTGTTGATGAATATTTGAAAGAGCTGAACTCCGCTGTGTACTGACTCAACACAATCTATTATTCAACACAACTCATGCTGTGCAGCAGCTGAGGTCTGTGTATACAGGTACTCTGCTCTGGTTCAGGGCAATAAATAAACTGTCTGTAAAGAAACTCAGCAGAATATCTGTAGGAGCTCAGCTCCATTTGTGCATAGACTGCTCTATCCATGCAGGGGTTCAGCAATATGTATAGAAAGACTCAGCTGTGGCATCTAGAGATGCTGACTTTGGAACTGGGGAACGAGGTTCAAGCCTTGAAATCAGCTCATCCTCCTGTGTTCTTGGGCAAATTACTTAGGGCCTGATTTAGATTTCAGCGGACGGGTTACTCGGTCACAACGGTGATGGATATCCTATCCACCAAAATATAAATCCCACAGGAAATAATGGGATTTTATATTTCAGCAGACAGAATATCTGTCACCGTTGTGACGGAGTAATCCAGCTGGTGAAATCTAAATCAGGATCTTAGTCTCCCATTGATCTGGTGTAATGTAACTGGTACTCATGTAAAGTGCCCCATTACGTTCGGGTCAAGTTTGTGCTATATGAAAATGCAAAAAAAAGATCAACTCAATCTGTGAATGAGCTCTCCTCTACAAGAGAATGGGGTTTGTTTATGTAAAGAGTACCACTCTCTCTGCATGTGCAAGAACTAATATTCTGTGTTCAGGAGCTCATTCATGTCTTCTAGGTATACAGTCGCATTTCTAGAAGTGCAACTAGCTTCAATTTGGGGTTCCTCTACTTAATCAAACAAGCACTGAAATATGGTTTTCAATACAAGGCTGTCTTGACCCTTTGATTGTTACGTTGTGCAGCAACACTCTAGATCCGTCATGCTTTGGCTGAGTTCACCTTGGGCCCTAGTGGAAATCTGGGGGGACCAAATCACATTTTCATGGGGATAGTGGTTGAAGGGCCAGATCAGTGAGTAACCATGATTTTAAGAAATTTCATAGAGGAAATGTTATTCATTTATGTTTTAGAAAATAAATGCTGCCTTAGAATGCTAAATTCTTAAAACTAAGGGCCTAGTTTTCGATCCCCTAGCGGCACACTGTGCCACCAGAGCGTACATTTTTTTGACGCTCCGGTGGTGCAGTGTGCATGCCCACATTTAGAAGGCCATGCAAAGCCACCTTGAGTGGCTTTTCATGGCCTGATAAATATGGCCTCCTTTCACGCATAACACTGCATGAAAGGGGTGTTCCATGGGTATTGCTTGGGGCGTTCCCACGCAACACCCATGGAACCCAAAGGAATCTAACTATTCCCAGATTTACAAGTCTGGGAAAGCATCAGATTCCTTTGCTCTATGGGTGCAGAAGCACACACAAGCACTGAAAGTTCTGATAACTAGACACCTTATAGAGTCCGAGATGTTGATCCTTGTGTGGATTCCACAATGTTTTCTTTCCTCGAATATCCTCAATCATAAACTTTTATCTGAAATTACCTATTTTTCTAACCTTTCTGCAACAGAAAGTTTCAGAATCGTACAGGGATCCACAACATTTTCACCACCCAGAATTTCCACACTACTTCCTATAAAAACAGTATCCTATTTGTGTTACACGATAGGCCACGAAACACAGCATGGAGACATCAAATTTCTGCAATGAAAACTGCTCCATTTTGACCATGTGGTAGTTGGGATTGGGATCAGTTTCCACCAAGGAAAACCTGCCAAACGTAGACATTTCCTAAAATTAGACTCCCGGAAGAGTCCAAGATGGTGTGATTTGTGGGTATCCCATGACATTTTCATGCTCAGAATGTACTGCAAGCCTCAATATTTGCCTCAAATCAAACCTTACAATTCTGTGATGGAAAGTTCCAGAATCACTGGGGATCCACAAAATTCCTACCATTCAGTTTTCCACACTTCTTCTGATAAAAACAGTACCCATATTGTATGGCTGTACCTCTCGCCCACGGCTGGATCGGTCCTGAAACAAAACGTTCAAAAATAACATTTTCGTGAAATAAATTGAACTAAGCTACTTCACCCTGGTTTTGTAGGGGTCTTTAAGTATCAGAAATGCTTTGAGTTCATAGCGTTTCCTAGTCACTGGCTTACCCAGGGCTCGAACAACGTAGCCAATCACCATGGCAAGGGCGCAGAAATTGGGATTTACCCTCTCTCTGCCGGCCCATATGTCAATACTATCAAATTTCCACTCCCTTGTCCTTGGGAGTAAAAATACTGTTAGGGCTTAAGGGGTGGGGTGCAGCCAGATGTCAGGACCAATCTGCTCCTCAAGGAGCCAGAAAGGCAGCTGGATACATTAAAAGATTGCGATGCCTTAGTGGGCAGCCATCTTCCCTTCTGCTTTTTTTGAGTGATATCCATGGCTTCTTGTAGCCTCTCACCCACCCCCCCCTTTTTTAGAGGGCACGGGACAAGCAGGAGCTACTCGGCACAACTGTGCGGGTTGAGGCCTTTCACTCCTGATGTTCATGGACCCAACTTACTATGGGTCATGAGCAACTAGGCCACATACCCCTTCAGCACTTGACTCTCAGTGGTGGCATGAGTTGAGCTGTCCAAGGTTTCTCAGTGGGGTGGGTGAGGTAGATAGATAGAGGGATGAACACAAGCTCACAGCTTGATGAACTTTCAACAGCCGCAATAAATGATTGTCCAGTTAAATACTTTAGGCAGGTCAATTGGCAGGTCCCAGAGTCCCACTTCCGTCTCACTAGCGGTACTGGTTATTCCATATTCACTATAGGCGACATTCAGGTAAGGCCTTGCTAGTAGTTCAAGTCTCAGGAATCTCACTCCAACTCTGATAAAAGTGTTCAGGCGCCCGAAGCGCTATGTAGCAGAATAAGGCACACAGGGTCGCCAGCTTCACTTGATCGGTCCCAGGAGTAACCTTCACAACAGCCCCACCTGGCATACAGAGTTACTGACTTTCCTCCACACTTAGGCTATGGTCTGATTGGCACAGCAGTGATGCTGACTGGCTGACTTCACAGTGGCCCCCTCTGGCATACATGTTTGCTGACTTTATCCTGCACATGGTCAATGACCAGATCTATAAGTCAGTAGTCTCTTCACACCTCGCTACAGGGAGACACTCGCCAGGATCCCCCACTAGACCTTATTCACTTCAGCACTCTTCGCTTCCTCACAGGGCACACTGGTCTTGGCAATCAGGCACTGGGGCTCCAGGCTCCAGCTCCAGGGGCAGGTGATCTTGGATGTTGCTCCTCACCTTGCTGCGAGGCGGCAGGCATAGCCTGCTGCACTGGCCATAGGATGAAGTCTTGCAGAGCTTCTCCTCCTCGTACAGCCAGACAGGCTGCTTAACAGTTTACCATTTTGGGGGCCTTGTGCTTCCCCTTCTTATAATCCATTTCCAGACCCCAAATGTGGTTTAGGGTCTGTTTTTTTGAAGTTTGTGTTGGGGGCCTGCTTTGTTTTGAAGTGACCACCTCTCTGCCCTGCACTTCCTCCAGAAAGCAGTCTGTCACAGCAGGAGCGATTCCAAATCTGATAGTCCCACAACACAGACCATGGGAGTGACTACAGTTTCACACCTGGATGTCAGCCACAATGACAAGTGCATCAAACGTTTACTCCATGACCCCTAGACCTACCCTTTACTATTCTCTTATCAGCCTCATCACCTTCCTGAAATGTGCCCGGGCTCCTTTCCAGCGACTTTTCTCTGAATCAAAGATCACCCTTAGAAGTGTACTGAAGAACCAAGCTCTCCTTCCTCCAGTGTACATCCCACCCAGCTGTCAGGAATGCAGCAATCCACATACCTGTCTGGGGAGATTTTTCTAACTCCTCATGCTCCCACAGTCAGCCTTGGGTCTCCCAAGACGGAATCCAGAATTTTCCATCTATTATATTATTCTCAAGCACATATACACCCAGCACATGCACACAAACACACACTGCACAGTGCCACAGACGTACTTGATGTAGGCCAAGGGTGAGTTAATTACACATCAGCAGAACTTTAGATGAGTGAGTCTGTAGACCTCATTCCAGTGACACAGTTAAAAAGGCCTGTTCACTTCTACTTATCACTACACGGTCTGCTGCCACCATTGCGCTTGTGCTACCTAACCACTGGCAAAGGCAGAATACTTTTACCATTGTAAGAAATTGGTAGACTGGGTTGTGAGTCCTGATCAAGCAGCAATCACAATCCTTGTCGGGGTGAGTCACAAGTCAACCATAAACTAACCTCTAGACGCCCCTGTAGTAGTTTGGTAGAGAGCAGTCAGGCTTAACTTAGAGGCAATGTGTAAAGTTGTTGTGCAACTCTTCAAACAGAAAAAAAGTGAAAAACAGTACACAAAAAGGACCCATTTCAAGTACAAAAATTGTGTTATTTTATATAAATACAACAAGAACAAAACAACAAAAATCCAATCAGTAGAACAGGAGTTATGGATTTCTAAAGATTTTAGAGAAAATACTGCTAAAAAGCACTAAGCGCCATCTGTAGATATCTGGTCACGCCAGACCGGGACAAAGTTACACGTTCAGGCAGACCACTATAAAGCGTGGATTAGCTACAGGGACCCAGCTATGCCCACTGAACAAAGTACCTTAAATCCTGGTTTGTGGATCATTGCAAGGATCAGCATCGAAGATGCATCACACAGCCAAAATGATGCTTTCGTTTTGAAATGTGGTGAGGCTGCGATATGACGGCCTTCATCATTGTTGAGGATCCCGTAGACCAGGTTTGCAATGTGATGTCCAGCACCGGGGATGCGGTGTGCAGTTGGGGTGATGCATCTGTTTCAAAGGGCAGCGAGACTGTGATGCGGAGTATGGCGTTGTCATCACAGATGCCATTGACGAGGGATGGAAGGGCCTGCGCTGAAGATGCGCCACACAGTATTGGTTCTGATGAGGCTGCACAAGCAAAATGGATTTTTGTGATGGGTCCAATCCACCCAGCAGCAGAGATAAATCAGTTCCACTCAGGTTTGGGCAGCGAAGCAGAGGAGATGGGTCCATTCCGCTGGATCCACAGGCTAGCAGAGCACCTTAAGCCCACTTCCAAGGGTCCAGGACTATTGTGGCACCACGTGGCAGCGTAGACTCACAGATGGCAGAGTCCAGGCACAGGTGCAAGATTGCTGGGAGCTTGTTATGTCCCTGAGGCTTCAGATCAGGAGGCTAGCCAACTAGCCCTTGCAGTCACGCTGGGTTCTGGGTTCAAGAGATGCAGGTCCAGTCGTTCTCACCCAGATAAGAGAGCAGCAGGCAGCAGGTCAGCAGGGCAGCAGTTCCTGGAGAGCAGCAGTCCAACAGAGTTGCAGTCCTTTCAGCAGCACAGCCATTTCAGAGAGTCAACAGGTCCAGAAATGTGCTGAGGTGGTGGTGTCTGAGGTCTGGTAATTATACCCAGTAGTGCCTTTGAAGTGGGGAGAAGCTTCTAGAGGCATGTCTTTGAAGTGTACAGGCACCCTGACTTTCTGCCCCTGGCTCCGAACTAACTACAAGGGGTATGCAGCCCTTGGTGTGGAAACAGGACACAGCCTATTTAAGTGAAAGTGGAGCTTGGCCTATCCCCCCCTCCACATCCGGTCAGTGATGGTCTATCTAGTCCCTTTCATACCTAAGCTCCCCATTGTGTACGACTGCCTAGGAGGAATACACAAAGCCCAACGGTCAACCACACCCAGTCATGTTACCAGAGACAGGCTGCTGGCAGGAACACTGCCAACTTCCTAAATGTGGAATTTTCAGAATTGGAATTTGAAATTTGACTTAACCATGAGGTAGGATTTTATATTGCGATTCCTGAGACTGCAAACATGGAGGGGTTACCTCTTGCCATTTGGAAATTAAATGTGTACAATGTAATAAGGTAATTTCAGTGTTATCCTGTAGGAGAGGTGGGTCTTGTAGTACTGAAAAATGAATTTGAGAGTTTTTCCTACGAAGACATATAAAACTCATAAGAACATGCCCAACTTTTCAAATACATTGCACTCTGCCTTGGGACTGACCAGGGTCTACATTAGGGGTGACATATTTATTACAAAAGAAGGTCTGGATCTGGCAAAAGGTTTATTTAGCTAGGCTGAAACGGCAGTTTGAAACTGCAAACACACATGCTGCAATGAAAGCCTGCGACATGTTTAAAAGGCTACTTAAGTGGGTGGCTCAATCAGTGCAGCAAGCCCACTAGTAGCATTTAATTTGCAGGCCCTGGGCATAGGTTGTGACACTGTACTAGGGATTTACATGTAAATTAAATATGCAAATTGGGTATGAGCCAATTCAACATGTTTTAAGGCAGGAACACTTGCACTTTAGCACTGGTTAGCAGTGGTAAAGTGCGCAGAGTCCTAAGGCCAGCAAAAACAAAGTCAGCACAAACAGGAGCTCTGAAGTCAGAAAATGAGGGGTAAACTACACCAAGGATGCCAGATCTAACAACCACCATGAGGGTGGAGCTTTGGGTGCCCCTTCCGGTTTAACAAGACCACACTCTGTGAGATAAGCCTATATCATGACACGAACACATGATCGGTGTTTGCTCATGACAACAAAAATCAGCACCAGGGATTCAGATATCATTGCAGCTGGGGTGCGTAGGCGAAGGGAACACATCAGTCACCATGCAAGGGTCTTTACTGTCCCAACAGGCAGAAAGACTGCTAGAGCTAGAATATGGTAGTTGCATGGCTGTTCCCTGGGTGGGATGTCATCAACTTTTCTTTTTTGACCATTTGTCCATGATGTCTAGTGGGCTTATTGTCCCCCAGGGGGCAGACAGAGGGTAAACTCCCCAATCTGTCACCTGGAGGTGAGGGTGGGCAAAAAGACTGTCGTACCCATTATGAGGTTGGGGCATGGTCCGACGCCTGCTTGGGCAATCGCCACACCTTCTTTTTTTTAAATATTAGCGCTGAATCTACTGGGCTTTTTGCACCTTCAAGAAGACAGAAAAACTTCTAGGGCCATTATGGGGTGGGGGTCTTGGATAGGCAACCCCCACCCATTTTACTTCTGTTCCTATTTTTCCCTGGTGTTTAATGGGCTTTCATAGTCCTGGGCTGATCCCCAAAGAGGGATCCTCTATGGGAGCCCTACTGCTGGAAAAGTGGATATTGTGCCTATTCCAGTTTCCCTTCTCTTGCACAGGATGGAACATGTGGGGTAGAGTTCTGCCTCTGAGCACTGATCACAGTGATAGCACACTGCACATAAGGGGGCTGTTTGCTTTCAGTTTTGTTACTGTGACAGTAGCGTGCTGTACATGGAGGGCATCATAGAAACAACAAAAATATTTTTTAAAGAGAGGTAAGCTCTTCCCTAGTGTAGTGCTTTTCAAATGAATGGTTTATCAAGCACATTGTATGGGTTAAAGGCTGTAAACTAGAACTTTGTTATATGGAATCTCACAAGTGACTGTAGTAAGGAAACATTTTGGTGTTCGTACGCTTTCTGACAAACAATGGGGATAGAAGGTTTGTACTTGGGCTGTATTTTGTTTTGTCACTTATAATTTTGTAAATATTTATAATTTTATAACTTATGCCTGATGGTTCCCTTTTGGGATATCCTATGCTCAATACTGTAGGCCTTAGTTGGTAATGATCACAAGCCAATAATAATGGGTGTAGTTTGTATTGGTTCGTTGGTAAAATAAAAGTCTGATGCCTTTTTTACTGTGAAAAGTCGCTACAAAGGCAGTAGCCATGATTTATTTATTGCGAAAAGTGCTTCCTGCTTTTTATAGGCTCTCCGTGCAGTTCTCACTTAAAAAGCCCATAATGTGGACCTCAGCAAAGAGATCATCCACGAGAACTACATTTTAAAGGCCTCAGGATAAAGATGGACAACTGCAGTGGTTGCCTGCAAATCTCCTATATGTATTAGTTGAGCCCAAAAGCACAAGGGCTGCCCAAATCCTTTTGCCTGCTGCCCATGGCACATACAAGGAAAACTAGTTCAAACGTGGAGAGGCAACACAAAAAGTAATTAAATATTTGTAATCTTTGTTTCCATGGTCCTTAAAACTCTATGGCTAACTCTTATTTGGCTAAGTATGCAAAAGATATTACAAGTCCATATTCTTATTAACCCCCTTAGCTACAGTTTTTACATTTGTCTAAGAGGTAGCCTATTTTCCCTATTTATGTGCTCTCAACGCTACTTACAGTTTGTGGTGGAAACCAGTGTGAAACCCATCGGTGATCCAGAAAAGCTATAGCTTTCTGAAAAGTAGATACAATTCTGAACTTAGCACAGGGTCATATGTGTATATCCCTCAAGGTTTTGTATAGGAAAAGACCTGTTGAAATAAATAAATAGTGAAAACAAGTAGGAAAATATTGGGATTTGTCACAACATTTTAATTTGTAATCTTTTGTCACAATGACTGATTGATAGAAAAAAATATACCACTATGTCTGCTAGACTCTTCTGGTTGTAGGGATATCTAGGGTTTGTAGGTTCTCCAAAGGTACCAAGAGCCAACAACTGAGCTGCACTGTAAAATGTTTTTTAATTGAGCACTGAATACAGACCAAATCTTACAGAAAAATGGGTATCAAGAAAACATATGTACTTCTAAAATGGGCACAAGATATAGAGTTTAGGTGTAGTGGTTATTTCTGCACCTCTGAATTTGTGGGTACCAATACCAGCGTATGATTTGGAGGGTATTTTTCAAAATGTAATTTTTCTTATTTTCAGGCTTACATTTGAAAGGCACAAATGGAGTAAAACCCAATAAGTAATAACAAATGTTCTACTATTCCATATTCCAACAAATTTCACAATAAAAATGGTACCTCACTTGTGTGGGTGCGCCTAGTGCCTGCAAAAGGCATGGCCCAAAACACAACATGGACGCAGCACATTTTTCCACTGAAAACTGGCCCTTTTTCTCAAATGTGAGTAGCTGGAGATTTTGGACCCTAGCTCAGCCGCCACCTAGGGAAACCTAGCCAATCTGTACATTTTTTAAAACTAGACTCCTAGGGGTATCCAAGGTGGGCTGGCTTGCATGGATCACACCACATTTCTTTACCAAGAATCACTTGTAAACCTCAAACGGTCACTAAAAAAACAAATTTTCCTAATTTCTCTGATGGAAAGTACTGTAATCTGCAGGGATCCACAAACTTCCTTCCACCCGTCATTCCCACAGGTTTCCAATAAAAATGGTACCTCACTTGTGTGAGTAGGACAAGTGCTCACAACAGGAAAAGGCCTAAAACGCCTGACACTTTTTTTTCAATGTGGGTAGCTTGAGATTTTGAACCCTAGCTCATCTGGCATGTAGGGAAACCCAACCAACCTGTACATTTTTGAAAAACAGACACCTTGGAGTATCCAGGGCGGGCTGACTTGCGTGGCTCACACCACGCTGTTTGACCCAGAATGCTTTGCAAACCTCACATTTTGATTTTAAAAAAACATTTTCTTCACTGTAGTGGTCACTTCCCCACCTAAATACGTGAGGCACTGTTTTCTCAGGAAACTCGGGGGAATGCTAGGTGGTAGAAAATCTGTGGCTGCCCACAGATTCCAGAGCTTTTCCTCACAGAAATAAAAGGAAAGTGTATTTTGTAGGCAAAGTTTGAGCTTTGCAGGGGATTCTGGGTTAAAACAACTGATGAGAGCCACGCAAGTCATGCACCTTGGAAATCCCCTGGTTGTTTAGTTTTAAAAAATGTGCAAGTTTGCCTAGGTGCTGGCTGAGCTATGGCCTAAAATCTATAGCTACCCATAATGAAATAAAAAAGAAGGGTTTCTTAGTAAGAGCCACCTTACCACCACAAATATAAATCTGGTACATAGTTGTTATAGTTAATCCACCATTCACACTGGTTGGTTTTATCACCTCCAGAAATTCTTGTTTCAAAGCATGAATACTTATCAAAGTATCTGAATAGTGAAACCAAGCCTTTTGAACCTGAGCCATAAAGCCTCTTCACAGCACCAACTGCTTTATGGTCCATTCACCCACCATTCACACAACACATACATGAATTTCATACCGCCGGCCACGGGTCCAATCCAACCAATCAGTGCACTCACGTTAACTTACCGCTGCCAGACAAAGGCCCATCACATTAATATGCCACAGGACGGAATACGTTTGACTACATTTTACCACCTGTCAAGTAACCGCCTCCTTTGTCTTGAACATTACTGAGCACATGTTTAGTAAACCTTTACTAATGGCTCCCATGACAGACACATAAGGCTCAGGAAGACATGTCTTTCATGCGCCTTTAGCACACTCACTGTGCTAAATCCAACTCCTTCTAGTTTGTGGATGCAAGTTGGGGTGTCTGAGGATACCTTGCGAGGCCTATTCCCTGAACTGAGCGAGCATTTCTACTGTTGAAACTAAGGTTGACATGCTGGACAATTTTTGCAAAGTTCCCCAAAGAGAACTTCATAACCTATGAAGAACTGTAATTTTTTACCCACATGGTAGTCCATGAGACTGTAGAATTATGTCCCATCCACCGTTATATGCAGTGCTGTGACTGTAATGCACTTATCATACAGCAAACTGAACATCTATTAGGTTCTGACAGAGGAAGAACATCGCAAGAAGGTCAAACATTGACCCATACGTGTCATAGTAATTCAGTGCTAGTTCAGCACCAATGGGTGTGAATCCATAGGTGAAGATTAAGTCATGGCGTGTATCTGTATTACCTTCACTATCTACCTTCTACCTATGCAATATCCATGGACAAAACACCCACTGTAAGCTTTTCTTACCTGTACATGTCTCTGTCCTCATCAGAGTCCTGACTAATCATGTATAATTGCCTAGTGAACCTATTCTAATGCTTTCCGTCCCTAGCTACTTGAAGGTCAAGAACACATGGTTTTCATGCACCATCAGCGCACTAACTGTGCTAAATCCAGCTCCTTCCACTATATGGATGCAAGTTTGGGGTGTCCAAGTATGCCTTGCAGGGCCTATTCATCAAACTGAGTGAGCATACCTACCATTGAAACTAAGGCAGACATGATGGAAAATACTGCTTAAGTTCTGTAAAGTAAAATGCCAAACAAATGTCCTGTAGGACTCGTTCACTGACACTTCTACTTCTGCTTTGAAAGTGTGAAAACTCAATCGCTAACTTGCATCATACCCAAAGTAATTGAAAAATGGTACTGGACACAATATCTTATATGATGATTGTCTTCACATTTTGTACTAAAGATGTGAAAACAATCATTGTGCAAGATATTGGGGGTCATTCTGACCCTGGCGGTCGTTGACCGCCAGGGTCAACGACCACGGGAGCACCGCCAACAGGCTGGCGGTGCTCTCAAGGGCATTCTGACCGCGGCGGTTCAGCCGCGGCCTGAAAGGGAAAACCGGCGGTCTCCCGCCGGTTTTCCGCTGCCCTACAGAATCCTCCATGGCGGCAGAGCGCGCTCCGCCGCCATGGGGATTCTGACACCCCCTACCGCCATCCTGTTCCTGGCGGGTCTCCCGCCAGGAACAGGATGGCGGTAGGGGGTGCCGCGGGGCCCCTGGGGGCCCCTGCAGTGCCCATACCAATGGCATGGGCACTGCAGGGGCCCCCGTAAGAGGACCCCACGTAGTATTTCAGTGTCTGCAAAGCAGACACTGAAATACGCGACGGGTGCAACTGCACCCGTCGCACATACCCACTCCACCGGCTCCATTCGGAGCCGGCTTCCTCGTGGGGAGGGGTTTCCCGCTGGGCTGGCGGGCGGCCTTCTGGCGGTCGCCCACCAGCCCAGCGGGAAAGCCTGAATGGCCTCCGCGGTCTTTCGACCGCGGAGCGGCCATATGGCGGTTCCCGCGAGGCGGGCGGCTACCGCCGCCCGCCTCAATCAGAATCAGGCCCATTGTGTCCTAAACCCCTTTTCAATAGCATGGGTTATGTTACAAGTTACTAATTGAGTTTGCACACTTTCAAAGCAAGTAGAAATGTTGGTGAATATGTCCCACAGGACAATTAATTGACTTATTGCACTTACTCTGGTTCTTGTAGGCAATCATGATGGTCCTTGTGTAGCATAAATAAGTTCCCTAACAAGCACTTTAAAACTCAGTCATACCTTTAACATTTTGCCACAAAGGGTACTTCATGACAACACAGTGCCTGGACTAGAATGCACTTGTCAATTCACGAACAGAACATCTAGTATGTTCTGATGGTGGATAGAGGTGTCGAGCAGGCCATAAGGAAGTTCATGATTTCCTCAAATAGAGGAACTAAAATTCTGTGATTGCTTGCCTAACGAGGTAGTGACCCACAGACGTTAGGTATCTATGCACAGCCATTGAGAGGTTTAACCAATGGCTGCTCCACCTCAGTCAATTTACCAGAAGTTCACTTTAGTATGATACAACATAAAGCAAGTGGATGAGATGGCACTGGGGACAGCAAAAAATACTCTTCTGCCTCTTTCCATGCTTTAGGCACACTTTACAATGACAACATAGTCGATCCTCTTTGGGTGTTTTACGAATGCGATCAGCAAAGTGTCACTCCTGCAGCCTTGCCACGTCCTCCAGAACATATGAAATGGAGGCTGCTGCCTCTGTAGCAGCTGTGAGACTTTCAATCACAGACAACTGAAAGTCAAGGAAAGACATGAGTCTTCCTGTGGTTGTCTGACGATAAACAACATATGCATTGTATGTTGCCATCTGGATCAGGTGGGTAAAAGATTCTTGTACCAAGTGCGAGTTTTATGATTTGCATTGTATGGCTGAAGAACCTGGTCATTCTTTTCCAGTACGCCCATGTACTTGTTGTAATCAAGTATACAGGTGGGCTTGTGGACATCGGCCATCTGACCCCAAACCGTGATGGGGAAGTGCTCTCATCATGAACTGTAGTGAGCACATAGACATCACGCCTATCCGAAAACATGATTGCGAGCAGTTCATTAGAACGCAACGCAGTGCTCTGGGATTTCTGCAACTTCTTGCAAACAAGCTCCTGCAGGAATCCTTTGCGGTGACAATGAACTGTATCAGAGGTCACAGTGCCAGCTTTGTGGAGCTTACTGAACAGCTCAACTCCCATATAGAAATTGTCCACATAAAGGTTATAACCTTTGGGAAGGAGTGGCTGGACAAGTTCCCATTCAGTCTTTCCTGTGACCCCTGGCGTGGGAGGGTAACCTACAGGAATTAGAGTGAAGTTCTTCCCAATATAAACTCTCAAGCTGTACACATAGCCAGTAGAACTCTCACACAGAATGTACAGCTTGATGCCATACCGAACTCTTTTGTTTGCAATGTACTGCCCGGATGGCAGCCACCCTTTGTACAGGATCAAGGCCTCATCAACTGCTATATTCTTTCCAGGAGTATAAATCTCTGGAAACCTGGCAACAAATGCTCCAAAACAGGCCACATTTTGTACAACCTGTCATGGTCTAGATGGCTCTGGGGCAATGCAGCAGAACTGTCATTGAAATGCAGCATGCGCTACAATAGCAAAAAATGATCTCTGCTCATGTGCAGTGGGGTTACCCAAACCGTGTGAGGCGGCCAGTAGGACTGCAAGGTTGGTTTCTGCACTAACCCCATTTTGAGCATAAGGCCAAAAATATCTTCAACTTCTCCAGCGCAGAACGGGGCCCTAGAGTGCCTCCATGCTCCCTCAGAAATTGTTCGCCACACAAATTTGTTTGCTGCACAATTTGCTGAAGGAAGTCCACATCCAAAAAGAGATGGGCGTAGTCAGTTGCCAACTCACAGCCTAAAGTAACTATAACTTGCTCCCTCGCCATAAACTGCTAATTACCCCGATATTACAGCACTCGTGACAACTTTTATAACGTAAATAAAAATATCAATGAAACGTTATAAGTCAAGTTATTGAAGAAAAAACTGTGCACTGCGAGGGCGCCTATCTACATATTCATTAAAGGAGGTAAATGAGAATGAAATGGAGGATGGAATGAGCTGACTTTGAGTGAAGAGATTCGATCTGAAGTGATCTAGTTGTTGGGCTACTGATACTAAGAGGGGACTGTGTAATAAAAAGATGTCCATTATCAATAATTGCAAGGCCCAGTTGAAGGCGCACTGCTGTAATGCGTTGCCCATTACATATGGTTTTATCTGCTAGCACCTGAATAAAAGAAGCAATAATCTTCACCCATATGATTTTTTTCCTTGCTCATTTGATGGAAGTGGATCACAGCATGCCACTGTGTCACGGACTAATGAAGAGCCGGTGTGTATATATATATATATATATATGTATATATATATATATATATATATATTTATATATATATGTATGTATATTTAGAGAGGGAGAGTCTCTCTTTCTCTCACTTTGTGTATATATATATATATATAAATATATATATATATATATATATATATATATATATATATATATATATATATATATATATATATATCACTTTTATTTATAAGTGTGTGCTTTCCCTTTGGGCCAATTGTGACACCCAGGGAAACCACACATGTACGAAAAAAAAGAAATATGCCTCCACAGGGGGTTAGCCCTTGTCAGGAGGGCTGACCCCATTAGTTTCATTTTTTTCCTTAATAATTTTCAGCCCCTGAGGGGGGGCATGATTGCCCCCCAGTGGAAAACCATTTCAATATATGCCAAAGGTGTCCCTTCCTAATTACTATTTGCAGTGGTATGTATGATTGTTTTGTGATTGTGAACGTGGTCGCAAAACAATCACAGTTAACACCAATTTCAACTTGGTGTTAACCCATTCGCAAAGGGGAAGCAGTCCCCAAGGGACCCCTGCAATTTTGTGAACGGTAGCAAAAACTTTTTTAAGAGCAGAAGGTGGTCCCAAACAGACTGCGTTTGAGAAAAAGGTTGTTTTATTGTGAAGCAATCACAGACATGGTGGTCTAGCGAATCCCAGTGGGTCGCAAATTGTGACCTACTCATGAGGTAGGTCTATTTGTGACCCACTGGGACTTCCAAAAGAAACTCAATGGAGTATCGTACATTTGGAATTGCGATTTCTTAATAGTGATTTGCATGTAATCGCAATTAGGAAATCACAATTCCAAACATTCATACTTGTGTCCCTTAGTATCCCAGTGTGCCAAGCAAAATTCTAAAAAAATCTGTGCAATTTTCATGGATCAATAATGAGGCCTGTAGGAAAGCTAAGAGGTTATTTCATTCCCTAAGAAATAATAATAGAGCTGATATCCACCCAACTAGGAAAGCATATAAAGGCACCCTGTTAAACACTTAAAGAGATTGAGGGAATTCAGTCTAGGAGGATTTGATTGTTGGAGCCATATCGAATAACAATAAATTGTTTTGGGATACAGTTGCCCATTGCTCCACTGCAGTGCCCAAACAACTTAAATTTTTTACCCTAGAAAAAAGGAAGTTCCAGATTTCCTTCCTATGTGAATGCCCTATGGATGGTGTTTGGTGGTGGGAACTCAAATAGGGGGTATGGACCTGATTCCCCCTCAGAGAGTAAGAATCCAAAACTGGTTGAAAATGAGAACCCACATGAGTAGTTCTAAGAGGAGAGTAGTTCTTGATGCACATTTTTTCATTAATTGAATAATTGTATGGTCCATATATTATTTGGAGGAAGATTAAGAAGAAACTTGATGAGTTACAGAATGATCACAGACTTTATTCATTGGTTCATAGATACATTCGAAGAAGATTGGCGAATGTAGATCAAAACACAGCCGACATGTGTTTCGCCCCTATGGTGAGTCCACCTAGGGCTTTCTCAATGCATTACAATGTTCATGTTTGTGCAGCACATCATTTAATATATGGTCCAAATACCAGTAAATAATTCAGTTGAAAGAGAAAAAGCACCAGTTAGCCGTGTCCACGTCTTGACTGCTGCGCAAACATGAACATATAAACTGCAAAATGGCATGTTGGTGGAAGAGTTGGATCGCAAACTACAGAACAGAATTGATAAAAAGCCCCATATTATCTTTTCATTACAAGATATTTATGCTGCTGTAAAACGAATTAAGAGCAATAAGGCCCCAGGATTGGACAGGGTCACAGGAGACCTTTAGCTTTTAAATCACAGTGTCTGGGTCCCTTACATAAATTGTATTTCAAACCCTATTTTAAAAAGGGCAAGTATACCAGCATCCTGGAGTGTGCAGAGTTCGTACCGATTGATAAAAAAGGCTCTTGTGAATTGCCACAAACTTATAGACCAATTAGTCTCATAGATAGCCTGCAGAAGATATTCTGGAGACAGTTATTGAGCAAACTGCAGGATTGCATTATGGAGAAAGATATCTTATCTCCACTACAGGCAGGGATCTGATCTAGGAACCAGGTCTTCCGTTTTTGTAACATCTTTTGGAATACTATGTTAATCAGTCAGGGCCACCAGTGTGCCTCCTTCATTGATTTATGATTGGCTTTCATTCTGATTCTAAGAAGTCAAGCTTTGGGCAGTTTTGAATGATATGCCCCCACAATCTTCTGTCAATTTTGATATGACTATACACTAGCAATTACCTGCAGATAAGATGGAAGATCGATGGGCAACCTACAGACCTGATTGAATTCCAAAAGGGAGTTAAACAGGGATGAGTCTTAGCTCCAATGCTTTTTTTTCTTTATATGAATGATGTGGTGAACTGGTTGGAAAAGGATGGTTGTGGCTCACCAAAGCTAGGAGGTCAAAGGATTCCTACCTTCCTATTTTGCTAGTTAACACTCTGCCCAAAACAGAATGAGGCTTATGACAGCTATTAAATGCTTTTCAGTTAGTTTGTCAACAGAGGGGGTTGGAACTCAACCCAAGAAAGACCAAATAAATGATTTTTAGGCCACTTGCAAATAATCTCTAAAATGAGCATGCAAATAGGCACAGAACAAATCCAGTGTGTCTCGAATTGAAAGTATCTGGGACTAAAGCTGTCACATAATTTGCCATGGATTTTGCAGCTACAGAAAAGTCAAATCTCCTTGCATAAGTCTAGTTGAAGCACCATTAAATTGCTTAAGGCATCTGTGTCAAGGTCAATTTCACCAGCCCTGGAGATTTTGAAAAATCAAGGACTTGGGTCTGCTTTATATGGATCAGAAATATGTGGTTACTTGAATTGTTACATTTTATCCGTAACTGAGAATACATTTCACAGATCCCTTTAAGCACTTTCCTAGAGTACCCCACATGCTTCACTATACTTAGATTTGGACATAATCCTATCGCACAGAAGGCCCATAGTCACCCAGTTTACTATTGCCATCACATTTGGTCAACAGTTGGCCTTTATAGAGGTGCGCCAAGTGAACTTCTTGGTTGTAAATGATACCCTGGTTGAGGTATATCTATAATATATCCATATAATATAATTATATCCACACCCCCACCCGCAATCTTTGCTCCGCCAGCCTCGCCTCCATCCCCCGCATCTGCCGCATCACCGCCGGAGGAAGATCTTTCTCTCACCTAGCCGCCAAGACCTGGAACTCCCTACCGCTCCACCTTCGCCAGACCCAAGACCTCTTGACATTCAGGAAACGCCTCAAGACATGGCTCTACGACCAGTAGCTCCCCCCCCCCCAGCGCCTTGAGACCCTAACGGGTGATTAGTGCGCTCTATAAATCCTTGATTGATTGATTGATTTATTAGAATAACATTGGAAGGAGTTTGGTTACATCCTGTAGAGATTAGTTCAATTTACAGGTCAACATTGAAAGAAAAGTACTGGGCCCTTGTGAAGGAGGAAGGTTTACAGAACTGTAAAATGGAGGCATTATAGATGTTTTTTTTATTTTACAATGTCATCCTTGTTTGAACTACTCATGCACTATCCACATCCTCTCTTGGCCAAGAAACTCTATCTTCAATTTAGATATGGTACTCTGAGTAATGGGAGTTTTTGCAATAGCTTGAGGCATCAAACTGAAAGCTCTGACAAATGTCCCACTTGTACTTGTAAGACAGAAACAGTGGCCCATTGAATCTTTTTCTGTAATGAATATACTCCCCAAATGAAAAAATAGATAATTCCACTCTATAGGAGTTTTGATTTTAGATGTCATCAAGATGCATTAAGAATTCTTAGAATGAACACTAGCACTTTAACTGTATATTGTATGTTGAACTGTCTGTATTCAGTATGGCTGATTAGAGCGAAGGTTTTTTTTTAAACGGTGAATTATCTTTTAAACATTTGTTATGACCTTTTATTCTAGTACTGTTATAAAACTGAATTATTTGAGTACTGGGTTTTTATTTGTATGTTTATAGTTTGAGATGACTAACTGATTTATGTTGTACTGTGTTTTTAAGGAAATACATTTCTGAAATAAACTATTTTGATGATGTTTATGGGAAGAACACACTGAGTTTCAGAAAATATTTTACAGAAAATATTTGGAATTGTTTGCTTTGTAGACTCTGATGAAGCACTCTATACCAACTATCCAATCCTAACAGTAATATAAATAGTTTGGGAGAAAAATCATAATCTATCAATAATTGAAGAGATGAATCATAGTCCGTCAAAAATCTTGAAATTTGTGCAAAATTAAGCCACAATACGACCTGCTCTCATCCCCTTGCAGAGCTAACTGGTCCCAGGCCTACCATGTGTTATTTATTCTAAAATCCATCTATGCATTAAATCTTTGCCCTTTGACTAAATGGCTCTACGTAGGAAGCCTCAACCTTTTACAGTCCTGCAGTGAGAAGAAAGGGTGGTAATCCAGTATCACATTTTCTAAACCAATTTCATCTTTTCTCACTATCATTTCTTTTAAGGTTTTATATCTAATTGTTTATGGCATTTCCAAGTTAAAAAAAAGAAGCTTGAAGCTTGGACACTTTTAACATTGCTCTTAAAAAAACATAGTAGGTCATTGCACAAACAAGAAATAAAATCTAAAAATGCGGCTTGATAATTAAAACGTATGTTCGGTAGTCCATACGAGGATGCTGATTCTTCCATAAAAAACTTCTTGATTAAAAGATCAATCTCATTAAAATGACCCTTGTTTACCTTCTTTAAAATATTACTGAATAGGAAAACAATATGGGTTAGATCAACATTTTAATTAGTGAGACTTGTCCTGTATTCAACAGAGGTAAAAGCTGTCATCTCTCCAATTAATTTTTTTAACCCTAATTATCATTCCTCGATTGTTTAAAATGTAAAGGCTTGAGATGTTAGAGGTGACATAGACACCTAGATACCTAATGGGATGTGCTGAAGAAAAATGATCCCTATTTAGAATGTTAAGATCCTCCCTTCTAGTTTTGTGTAGGAGGATCTCTCATTTATTGTGGTTGATATTATACCCACCAATAAAAGGAAACTTGTTCAACCTATCCGGCGCCCTCTGGATATTTGCTTGGATGCTGCCAAATGCAGAATAATATATTCTGCAAATTGTTTTATTTTGGACACACTAAAAAAGGAGGTATAATCAAATTAACCTTTTATAAGAGACTTGCTAATAGCTCAATAAAAAATGTAAATAACACAGGTGAAAGTGGAGAACCTTGGCACAAACCCAGGGAAATAATAATTTGGCCTGCATCGCAAGAATTAATATTAATTCTGGCTATCGCCGCTGAATATAAGTTCCTTTAAACTTTGATACATCGTTCAGGGAAGCAGAAACCTCCTCAGGACCTGAAATAAGGCTGCTTTGTCCACATCTTCCATTATTATAGCTGCTTTGATTTTATTCACAGAGAAATAGTAAATCTCCTGAATCAGAATTTTTCTGTTAATCGTCATAGATCATTGAGGAAGGAAACCTTTTATGGTCTCTACGAATCAAAATCTGGGCCAGTCGAGCAACATGATTAGCTAAACAGTTCATGAATAATTTATAGTCTACATTTAGCAACCTAATTGACCTATATCAGTTAGGGCTAGTCGATTGGTTTATCTTTTTTATGAAAGCTGAAAATAATTGGTTCTCTAAAGGAAGCCAAGAGTGCAGAACTTAGAATTATTTCATTAAAAAGTTTCATCATATAGAGACCCTAAACTGACTTTATTCCATATCGCAACGTACCTAGATGGAGACTGATATAAAAGGACACTGCTAGGGCTGGGCTTGGAGCTAGCCAAGTGTGACATAGCATAGTGTTGGAAGAGTACAGAGGGACCGCTCTTGGAGGGATGGAAGAGGGGGGTGTACTACAGCTTGAGTCTGGAACATCCCATTAATCATGTCTGTGGATGCCCGCATAAATACAGAAACATCTGGAGGGATTGTAGACACTACTGAGAGATTCTAGTAGTAATTACTTTATTTTGGTAAAAACCATAAAAGCGTACATAAATATATAAAAAATACATTAGTAGAACAGTCAATATAAAGTGCAGGCCCAATTATAATAATTAGAGCAACATCAATGAAAAATATATTATTTGGAAGTACTTAGAATTCAATCTTTAAAATACACATACAGACAAATAAAACAAATACACATTTAAAAGCAGTACTACTCAAGTGAATTACCGGCTGCCCAAACCAGAATCACCAGACCCGTGATAGTTGCCTAGGAGTGTGCAATGATCATTTCTTCCATTACATCACAGTTGGACAGCCCAAAAGGACTCTCAAATGTATATTGTGGATGGGGGCAGTCCACCTACAAAATATATTATTTTGAGTTATTTAGAGTTAAATCTTTAAATGTATATACAGAGAAATAGCCAGATACACATTTAAAGGCATTAGTACTCAAATAAGTCATAAGCTACCCAGGCCAAAATAACCAGACCCATGTTAATTCCCTAGGAGTGTACAATGCTAATTCCTTTCATTATGTCACAATTAGACAGCCCAAAAGGCTTCCCAGAGATATTTAGCAAATGTGGGCAGTCCACCTCCAGGCCAATATCTGACCAAGTGACTCTCAAAGGTCGGCAACACAGTTGAAGATAAGCAATATATGTAACTTGGTTACATGCCTTTATAGACACTAAGAATGCAGTATGTACTATAAATTAATTGAAATTCCCGTTAGGGCAACCCCCTCCATCTAATATACCATGCGCGCTCTAAATATTTGGCTACTGCGAATACTTTCACAGCTTTAGTTTCATATTTAAGGATTCTCACGGTCTCCCAATAATGCCTAACGCTCATAAGCTTGCAGACCACAATTATCCACTCTCTGCATGCCTGCCTATACTGAGGACAGGAAAAATGAAAATGAGCTTTGGTTTCTCTATCCAGTGGGCAAAAGTGACAGAACACTGAGGAACCTTGCTTGTCCCATTTGGCTGTTACGGTTCTTAAAGGTAAGGACCCATATCTAAATTGGAGATAAAGCCGTTTGGCAGTGGGTGGATAGATTTCATCCATAAAATCCTCATAAGCTGGAGAGCATTTAACATTTAGTAATTGCCTGGTCAGATTCTCATTATCATAGTTCAACCAAATATGTTCTAGGGCATTATTCCAATAAGCACTTTTCACTTTCTGCCTGGCTTCCTTAGCGGCAACTGCTGACGAGTTCCAAAGGTCTGTCATTCTGAGCTTCTCGCACTGCATTTTAACATTTTGTAGCCATGGCATAACCACCTGTGAATCACAGGAGATCAGATCACTTAGTGAGTCCCTATATGGTGTCAGCTCCTCACATGACCACAGCCTTACCCAGTTCTATAAGGGTGTTATAGCCACCACCAAGTTAATAGGGTTAAGTGCTAAATCCAACCTCAGTGGGACTAGAGATGTGCTCTTATAAACTCCTTGTGAAATTGTTCTCAGCTACTAAGAGGGCCATAGCATCCGCATATCCACAGATTTCGGCCCCATAAGTGGCTGCTGGTAAATCTGCAGCTTTATAAACCTGAAGGACCGGAGACACCTCCCCCCACCCGCTACCTTTTGTTTCCTGGTGATCGGGTATGCTCTCTGCTTAAGAAGGTTTTCACTGTTCTCTATTTGGAAGGTCCAAGTCATTGTGTCAGACAGCCAGACCCCTAAATAGACAAAATGTTTGACCTGTTCAGTTATGGAGTTATCGATTACCATTCTCGCCTTGTATGATTTATGGGTGTTGATACCCATGTATTTTGTTTTCAGAGGGTTGATTTCAGGCCCCTCATCTTGCAGAAGGCCACAAAAGAATCCAGCTCTGCCTAAAAACCCATAGGGGTTCTGGAAATGAGCAAGGTGTCATCCGCAAGCATTACTGTAGGAGGCTGGACTGGTTTGTAGTGAGTACCAAGGGGTACTTGCACCTTGCACCAGGCCCAGTTATCCCTTATTAGTGTATAGGGTGTCTAGCAGCTTAGGCTGATAGATAATGGTAGCTTAGCAGAGCAGCTTAGGCTGAACTAGGAGACGTGTGAAGCTACTACAGTACCACTTAGTGTCATATGCACAATATCATAAGAAAACACAATACACAGTTATACTAAAAATAAAGGTACTTTATTTTTATGACAATATGCCAAAGTATCTTAGAGTGTACCCTCAGTGAGAGGATAGGAAATATACACAAGATATATATACACAATAGCAAAAATATGCAGTATAGTCTTAGAAAACAGTGCAAACAATGTATAGTTACAATAGGATGCAATGGGGAAACATAGGGATAGGGGCAACACAAACCATATACTCCAAAAGTGGAATGCGAACCACGAATGGACCCCAAACCTATGTGACCTGGTAGAGGGTCGCTGGGACTATTAGAAAATAGTGAGAGTTAGAAAAATAACCCTCCCCAAGACCCTGAGAAGTGAGTGCAAAGTGCACTAAAGTTCCCCTAAGGACAAAGTAGTCGTGTTAGAGGAATAATGCAGGAAAGACACAAACCAGCAATGCAACAACTGTGGATTTCCAATCTAGGGTACCTGTGGAACAAGGGGACCAAGTTCAAAAGTCACAAGCAAGTCGGAGATGGGCAGATGCCCAGGAAATGCCAGCTGCGGGTGCAAAGAAGCTTCGACTGGACAGAAGAAGCTGAGGTTTCTGCAGGAACGAAAAGGGTTAGAGACTTCCCCTTTGGTGGACAGATCCCTCTCGCCTTGGAGAGTCGTGCAGAAGTGTTTTCCCGCTGAAAGGACGCCAACAAGCCTTGCTAGTTGCAAATCGTGCATTTAGCGTGTTTGGACGCTGCCGGGGCCCAGGAGGGACCAGGAGGTCCCAAATTGAACCTGAAGAGAGAGGGGACGTCGAGCAAGACAAAGAGCCCTCACTGAATCAGGTAGCACCCGGAGAAGTGCCACAAATAGGCACTACGATGATGCGTGAAACGGTGCTCGCCGAAGTTGCACAAAGGAGTCCCACGTCGCCGGAGACCAACTTAGAAAGTCGTGCAATGCAGGTTAGAGTGCCGTGGACCCAGCCTTGGCTGTGCACAAAGGATTTCCGCCGGAAGTGCACAGGGGCTGGAGTAGCTGCAAAGTCGCGGTTCCCAGTAATGCAGCCCAGCGAGGTGAGGCAAGGACTTACCTCCACCAAACTTGGGCTGAAGAGTCACTGGACTGTGGGGGTCACTTGGACAGAGTCGCTGGATTCGAGGGACCTCGCTCGTCGTGCTGAGAGGAGACCCAAGGGACCGGTGATGCAGCTTTTTGGTGCCTGCGGTTGCAGGGGGAAGATTCCGTCGACCCACGGGAGATTTCTTCGGAGCTTCTGGTGCAGAGAGGAGGCAGGCTACCCCCACAGCATGCACAAGCAGGAAAACAGTCGAGAAGGCGGCAGGATCAGCGTTACAGAGTTGCAGTAGTCGTCTTTGCTACTATGTTGCAGGTTTGCAGGCTTCCAGCGCGGTCAGCAGTCGATTCCTTATCAGAAGGTGAAGAGAGAGATGCAGAGGAACTCGGATGAGCTCTTGCATTCGTTATCTAAAGTTTCCCCAGAGACAGAGACCCTAAATAGCCAGAAAAGAGGGTTTGGCGACCTAGGAGAGAGGATAGGCTACTAACACCTGAAGGAGCCTATCAGCAGGAGTCTCTGACGTCACCTGGTGGCACTGGCCACTCAGAGCAGTCCAGTGTGCCAGCAGCACCTCTGTTTCCAAGATGGCAGAGGTCTGGAGCACACTGGAGGAGCTCTGGACTCCTCCCAGGGGAGGTGCAGGTCAGGGGAGTGGTCACTCCCCTTTCCATTGTCCAGTTTCGCGCCAGAGCAGGGGCTAAGGGGTCCCTGAACCGGTGTAGACTGGCTTATGCAGAATTGGGCACATCTGTGCCCAAGAAAGCATTTCCAGAGGCTGGGGGAGGCTACTCCTCCCCTGCCTTCACACCATTTTCCAAAGGGAGAGGGTGTCACACCCTCTCTCAGAGGAAGTTCTTTGTTCTGCCATCCTGGGACAGGCCTGGCTGGACCCCAGGAGGGCAGATGCCTGTCTGAGGGGTTGGAAGCAGCAGCAGCTGCAGCGAAACCCCAGGAAGGGCAGTTTGGCAGTACCAGGGTCTGTGCTACAGACCACTGGGATCATGGGATTGTGCCAACTATGCCAGGATGGCATAGAGGGGGCAATTCCATGATCATAGACATGTTACATGGCCATATTCGGAGTTACCATTGTGAAGCTACATATAGGTAGTGACCTATATGTAGTGCACGCGTGTAATGGTGTCCCCGCACTCACAAAGTTCAGGGAATTGGCTCTGAACAATGTGGGGGCACCTTGGCTAGTGCCAGGGTGCCCTCACACTAAGTAACTTTGCTCCTAACCTTTACCAGGTAAAGGTTAGACATATAGGTGACTTATAAGTTACTTAAGTGCAGTGTAAAATGGCTGTGAAATAACGTGGACGTTATTTCACTCAGGCTGCAGTGGCAGGCCTGTGTAAGAATTGTCAGAGCTCCCTATGGGTGGCAAAAGAAATGCTGCAGCCCATAGGGATCTCCTGGAACCCCAATACCCTGGGTACCTCAGTACCATATACTAGGGAATTATAAGGGAGTTCCAGTAAGCCAATGTAAATTGGTAAAAATGGTCACTAGCCTGTTAGTGACAATTTGGAAAGAAATGAGAGAGCATAACCACTGAGGTTCTGATTAGCAGAGCCTCAGTGAGACAGTTAGTCACTACACAGGTAACACATTCAGGCACACTTATGAGCACTGGGGCCCTGGGTTACCAGGGTCCCAGTGACACATACAACTAAAACAACATATATACAGTGAAAAATGGGGGTAACATGCCAGGCAAGATGGTACTTTCCTACACAACCCCCCCCCCCCCAAACGAAGGACAATAAGACTAGCCATGACCTGATGAGTCTTCATTGTCTAAGTGGAAATATCTGGAGAGTCCATCTGCATTGGAGTGGCTACTCCCAGGTCTATGTTCCACTGTATAGTCCATTCCCTGTAGGGATATGGACCACCTCAACAATTTAGGATTTTCACCTTTCATTTGTTTTAGCCAAAGTAGAGGTTTGTGGTCTGTCTGAACAATGAAGTGAGTGCCAAACAGGTATGGCCTCAACTTCTTCAGAGCCCAGACCACAGCAAAGGCCTCCCTCTCAATGGCAGACCAACGCTTTTCTCTAGAGGTCAACCTTCTACTAATAAAAGCAACAGGTTGATCCTGGCCCTCAGAATTAAGTTGTGATAGGACTGCCCCTACTCCTAATTCAGATGCATCAGTTTGGACATAGAATTTTTTAGAGTAACAAAGGCTTTTCAGGACAGGTGCAGAGCACATGGCCTGCTTCAGCTCCTCAAAAGCTTTCTGACAGCTTGCTGTCCATAATACCTTTTTAGGCATTTTCTTGGATGTGAGGTCATTAAGAGGGGCTGCAATGGAGCCATAGTTCTTAATGAACCTCCTGTAATACCCAGTGAGGCCTAGGAAGGCTCTCACCTGAGTCTGAGTGGTAGGGGGAACCCAATCAATAATTGTTTGGATTTTCCCCTGAAGTGGTGCAATCTGTTCCCCACCAACAAGGTGTCCCAGATAAACCACCTTACCCTGCCCTATCTGGCACTTTGAAGCCTTGATAGTGAGGCCTGCCTTTTGCAGGGCCTCCAAAACTTTCCATAGGTGGACCAGGTGATCATCCCAGCTGGAGCTAAAGACAGCTATATCGTCCAAATATGCTGCACTGAAAGCTTCCAGCCCTTGCAGGACTGTGTTCACCAACCTCTGAAAAGTGGCAGGTGCATTTTTCAAACCAAAAGGCATCACAGTAAACTGGTAATGTCCTCCAATGGTAGAAAATGCAGTCTTAGGTTTAGCATCTTCTGACAATTTGATCTGCCAATACCCTGCAGTCAAATCAAAAGTGCTTAGATACTTGGCAGATGCCAGTGTATCTATGAGCTCATCTGCCCTGGGTATAGGGTGAGCATCAGTTTTGGTTACCAAGTTGAGATCTCTATAGTCTACACAAAACCGCATTTCCTTCTTTCCATCTTTAGAATTTGGTTTTGGTACCAGTACCACAGGAGAAGCCCATGGACTGTCAGAGTGCTCAACCACTCCTAGTTCCAACATTTTCTGAACTTCCTGCTTTATGCAGTCCCTGACATGGTCAGGCTGCCTATAGATCTTACTTTTGACAGGTAAACTGTCTCCAGTATCTATAGTGTGCTCACACCAAGAAGTGGTGCCTGGCACAGTAGAGAAGAGTTCTGAAAATTGTCCTAGGAGATTTATGCAATTATCTTTCTGCTCAGCAGTAAGACAATCAGCCAAAACTACACCTTCCACAAGAGCATCTTGTTCTGTGGAAGAGAAGAGATCAGGTAGAGGATCACTGTCTTCTTCCTGTCCCTCATCAGTTGCCATGAGCAGGGTGAGATCAGCCCTGTCATAGTAGGGTTTTAGGCGGTTGACATGGAGCACCCTAAGGGGACTCCTGGCAGTGCCTAAGTCAACTAAATAGGTGACTTCTCCCTTCTTTTCAACAATTGTGTGGGGACCACTCCATTTATCTTGGAGTGCTCTTGGGGCCACAGGCTCCAAGACCCACACTTTCTGCCCTGGTTGGTACTGAACCAAAACAGCCTTCTGATCATGCCATTGCTTCTGGAGCTCTTGGCTGGCCTGAAGGTTTTTACTGGCCTTTTTCATGTACTCAGCCATCCTTGATCTGAGGCCAAGTACATAATCCACAATATCCTGCTTAGGAGATTTTAAAGGTTGTTCCCAACCCTCCTTTACAAGTGTGAGTGGACCCCTAACAGGGTGTCCAAAAATTAAGTTCAAAGGGGCTGAAGCCCCCTCCTTTCTGGGGTACCTCCCTGTAGGCAAAAAGGAGGCATGGTAGAAGGATATCCCATCTCCTGCGGAGTTTTTCAGGGAGACCCATAATCATGCCTTTGAGAGTTTTATCAAATCTCTCCACCAGTCCATTTGTTTGTGGATGATAGGGTGTTGTGAACTTGTACGTTACACCACACTCCTTCCACATGGCCTTTAAGTATGCAGACATGAAATTGCTTCCTCTGTCTGATACTACTTCCTTTGGGAAGCCCACCCTGGAAAATATTCCCAGGAGGGCCTTTGCCACTGCAGGTGCTGTAGTGGTCCTTAAAGGAATAGCTTCAGGATATCTTGTGGCATGGTCCACTACCACTAAGATAAACCTATTGCCTGAAGCAGTAGGAGGGTCAAGGGGGCCAACTATGTCAACCCCTACCCTTTCAAAGGGAACCCCAACCACAGGCAGTGGGATAAGGGGTGCCTTTGGGGTGCCACCTGTCTTGCCACTGGCTTGACAGGTTTCACAGGACTTACAAAATTCCTTTGTGTCCTCAGACATCCTAGGCCAATGAAACAGGGGAACAAGCCTGTCCCAAGTTTTCATTTGTCCTAGATGCCCAGCTAAGGGAATGTCATGTGCCAGTGTTAGGAGGAACTTTCTGTACTCCTGAGGAATCACTAATCTCCTGGCAGCTCCAGGTTTAGGATCCCTATGCTCAGTGTACAAGAGGTTGTCCTCCCAGTAAACTCTGTGAGAGTCACTGACATCCCCATTAGCCTGTTTGACAGCTTGCTGTCTGAGACCCTCTAATGTGGGACAGGTTTGCTGTGCCACACTCAGCTCCTCTCTGGCAGGCCCCCCTTCACCCAAAAGCTCAGCAGTGTCTGTTTCCAGCTCCTCTGGTGTAGGTTCTGCACAGGGAGGGAATTCTTCTTCCTCAGAAGTAGAATCCACTGTAGAGGGAGGGATAGTAGGAAGTGGTTTGTTTCTACTAGCCCTAGCTTTAGGGAGCACTTGGTCCATTGTTCCAGGATCCAAGCTTCCCTGTCCTTTTTGCTTTTTGGCCTGAGCCCTTGTCAAAGCAAAAATATGCCCTGGGATGCCCAGCATTGCTGCATGGGCCTCCAACTCCACATCTGACCAAGCTGAGCTGATGTCTCCAAATCATTCCCTAATAGACAGTCTACAGGTAAATCTGAAGCTACCACAACTTTCTTTGGACCAGTTACCCCCCCCAGTTGAGATTTACAACAGCCATGGGGTGGCTTTGTGTTATGTTGTGAGCATCGGTTACTTGGTACTGGTGTCCAAGTATGTGTTGTTCAGGGTGCACCAGTTTCTCAATCACCATTGTGACACTGGCACCTGTGTCCCTGTAGGCCTGGACCTCAACACCATTTATTAGGGTTAGTTGCTTGTACTTCTCCAAGTTATGGGGGCAAGCAACCAAAGTGGCTAAATCAATAGCCCCTTCAGAGACTAAAGTAGCCTCTGTGGTCTCCCTAATCAGACCAACCCCAACTAAATTACCAAAAGTGAGCCCAGCTACTCCCTTGGATTGGCTATTAGTAGGTTTGCTCCCACCACCACTGCTATTAGTAGGGACACTAGGTGTAGCAGTAGGGGTTGTAGTGGTAGGAGCTGTGGTGCCTTTCTTTGGACAACTGGGATCTGTTGTCCAATGGCCTTTTATTTTACATAAATAGCACCATGGTTTCTTTTCCTTGTTCTGATTAAAGGAGGATTTGGACCCACCACCCCCACCAGAGAGTTTTTGTGGGCCTGATGAAGACTCATTTTTAGATTTGTCCCCACCCTTGTCAGAAGACTTACCATCCTTCTTTTTGTTGCCATCTTTGTCACCCCCTGTATGAACTTTTCTGTTCACTCTTGTTCTGACCCATTTGTCTGCCTTCTTTCCCAATTCTTGGGGAGAGGTCAGATCAGAGTCCACCAAGTACTGGTGCAACAAATCAGACACACAATTATTAAGAATATGCTCTCTCAGGATCAAGTTATACAGGCTGTCATAATCAGTAACTTTACTGCCATGTAACCACCCCTCCAAGGCCTTCACTGCCTGGTCAATGAAATCAACCCAGTCTTGTGAAGACTCCTTTTTGGTCTCTCTGAACTTTATCCTGTACTGTTCAGTGGTTAAGCTATAACCATCCAGGAGTGCATTCTTAAGAACTTGGAAATTATTAGCATCATTTTCTTTCTCAGTAAGGAGCCTATCCCTACCTTTTCCACTAAATGATAGCCATAGGATAGCAGCCCACTGCCTTTGAGGGACATCCTATACAACACAGGCCCTCTCAAGTGCAGCAAACCACTTGTTAATGTCATCCCCCTCCTTATAAGGGGGAACTATCTTGTGCAGATTCCTGGAATCATGCTCTTTTGCAGGATGACTGTGGGGAATACTGCTGCTGCCACCATGGGTATCTAAACCCAACTTCTGTCTTTCCTTCTCTAATTCAAAAGACTGTCTATCCAAATCCAGCTGTTGCTTTTTAAGCTTCAGTCTGGTTTGTTCCACCCTCAACTTATTGAGTTCCCTCTCTAACATTCTGTCATCAGGGTTGGTGGGAGGGACATTTCTAGAAACAGAGCTATGATGGGAATGAACAGAAGGAGACCTGTCCCTTACAGAAGGCACCCTAACAGCTTGGTTTACAGAAACATTACTACCAGTATGGTGAGAATAAATGCTTTTGCTATGATGTGAGACAACACTATTTATTTGGTGTGGCTCATCATCATTACCATCTATGCTAGATTGTCTAGTAATGGGCAGGCTAGGAAGTTTCTTTCCTGAATCTTTTCCTGGGGGAGTCCCTGAATCAGATTGGGAACTATTAGGTACTTTTTCAACAGATGGGGCACCTATGGACTTATCCTGTTCTCTAAGCATGTTAAGTAACAGTTCCAAGGAAGGATTTTTCCCTACACTCAAACCTCTCTCTATACAGAGACTCCTTGCTCTTTTCCAGCTAAGGTTGTCATATGCAAGTTTGGACAGATCAACACTTTGGCCTGTGCCAGACATTTTTTAGAGAGAGTTAAAGTGATAGAAAAAGAGAAAAAAGTTTTCAGAATTTTTTGGAAAGACAGAATTTTTTTTTTAAACTTTTAAGAACTTTTTGAAAGTTTGGGAGTACTTTTCAGCACTTAGAAAGGAGTGAAAAGAGGAAATGCAAAACTTTTTGGCTATGTGTATATACACTGACCTTGTTTTGTATATTTTTCTCTTATGAAAAGTACAATGACAAGAGTGGTAAGTAGTCTCAAGCACTTATCCCACCACTGCACAACCAATGTAGGAGGCTGGACTGGTTTGTAGTGAGTACCAAGGGGTACTTGCACCTTGCACCAGGCCCAGTTATCCCTTATTAGTGTATAGGGTGTCTAGCAGCTTAGGCTGATAGATAATGGTAGCTTAGCAGAGCAGCTTAGGCTGAACTAGGAGACGTGTGAAGCTACTACAGTACCACTTAGTGTCATATGCACAATATCATAAGAAAACACAATACACAGTTATACTAAAAATAAAGGTACTTTATTTTTATGACAATATGCCAAAGTATCTTAGAGTGTACCCTCAGTGAGAGGATAGGAAATATACACAAGATATATATACACAATAGCAAAAATATGCAGTATAGTCTTAGAAAACAGTGCAAACAATGTATAGTTACAATAGGATGCAATGGGGAAACATAGGGATAGGGGCAACACAAACCATATACTCCAAAAGTGGAATGCGAACCACGAATGGACCCCAAACCTATGTGACCTGGTAGAGGGTCGCTGGGACTATTAGAAAATAGTGAGAGTTAGAAAAATAACCCTCCCCAAGACCCTGAGAAGTGAGTGCAAAGTGCACTAAAGTTCCCCTAAGGACAAAGTAGTCGTGTTAGAGGAATAATGCAGGAAAGACACAAACCAGCAATGCAACAACTGTGGATTTCCAATCTAGGGTACCTGTGGAACAAGGGGACCAAGTCCAAAAGTCACAAGCAAGTCGGAGATGGGCAGATACCCAGGAAATGCCAGCTGCGGGTGCAAAGAAGCTTCGACTGGACAGAAGAAGCTGAGGTTTCTGCAGGAACGAAAAGGGTTAGAGACTTCCCCTTTGGTGGACGGATCCCTCTCGCCTTGGAGAGTTGTGCAAAAGTGTTTTCCCGCTGAAAGGACGCCAACAAGCCTTGCTAGTCGCAAATCGTGCGTTTGGCGTGTTTGGACGCTGCCGGGGCCCAGGATGGACCAGGAGGTCGCAAATTGGACCTGAAGAGAGAGGGGACGTCGAGCAAGACAAAGAGCCCTCACTGAAGCAGGTAACACCCGGAGAAGTGCCAGAAACAGGCACTACGAGGATGCGTGAAACGGTGCTCGCCGAAGTTGCACAAAGGAGTCCCACGTCGCCGGAGACCAACTTAGAAAGTCGTGCAATGCAGGTTAGAGTGCCGTGGACCCAGGCTTGGCTGTGCACAAAGGATTTCCGCCGGAAGTGCACAGGGGCCGGAGTAGCTGCAAAGTCGCGGTTCCCAGCAATGCAGCCCAGCGAGGTTAGGCAAGGACTTACCTCCACCAAACTTGGGCTGAAGAGTCACTGGACTGTGGGGGTCACTTGGACAGAGTCGCTGGATTCGAGGGACCTCGCTCGTCGTGCTGAGAGGAGACCCAAGGGACCGGTGATGCAGCTTTTTGGTGCCTGCGGTTGCAGGGGGAAGATTCCGTCGACCCACGGGAGATTTCTTCGGAGCTTCTGGTGCAGAGAGGAGGCAGGCTACCCCCACAGCATGCACAAGCAGGAAAACAGTCGAGAAGGCGGCAGGATCAGCGTTACAGAGTTGCAGTAGTCGTCTTTGCTACTATGTTGCAGGTTTGCAGGCTTCCAGCGCGGTCAGCAGTCGATTCCTTATCAGAAGGTGAAGAGAGAGATGCAGAGGAACTCGGATGAGCTCTTGCATTCGTTATCTAACGTTTCCCCAGAGACAGAGACCCTAAATAGCCAGAAAAGAGGGTTTGGCTACCTAGGAGAGAGGATAGGCTACTAACACCTGAAGGAGCCTATCAGCAGGAGTCTCTGACGTCACCTGGTGGCACTGGCCACTCAGAGCAGTCCAGTGTGCCAGCAGCACCTCTGTTTCCAAGATGGCAGAGGTCTGGAGCACACTGGAGGAGCTCTGGACTCCTCCCAGGGGAGGTGCAGGTCAGGGGAGTGGTCACTCCCCTTTCCTTTGTCCAGTTTCGCGCCAGAGCAGGGGCTAAGGGGTCCCTGAACCGGTGTAGACTGGCTTATGCAGAATTGGGCACCTCTGTGCCCAAGAAAGCATTTCCAGAGGCTGGGGGAGGCTACTCCTCCCCTGCCTTCACACCATTTTCCAAAGGGAGAGGGTGTCACACCCTCTCTCAGAGGAAGTTCTTTGTTCTGCCATCCTGGGCCAGGCCTGGCTGGACCCCAGGAGGGCAGATGCCTGTCTGAGGGGTTGGCAGCAGCAGCAGCTGCAGTGAAACCCCAGGAAGGGCAGTTTGGCAGTACCAGGGTCTGTGCTACAGACCACTGGGATCATGGGATTGTGCCAACTATGCCAGGATGGCATAGAGGGGGCAATTCCATGATCATAGACATGTTACATGGCCATATTCGGAGTTACCATTGTGAAGCTACATATAGGTAGTGACCTATATGTAGTGCACGCGTGTAATGGTGTCCCCGCACTCACAAAGTTCAGGGAATTGGCTCTGAACAATGTGGGGGCACCTTGGCTAGTGCCAGGGTGCCCTCACACTAAGTAACTTTGCACCTAACCTTTACCAGGTAAAGGTTAGACATATAGGTGACTTATAAGTTACTTAAGTGCAGTGTAAAATGGCTGTGAAATAACGTGGACGTTATTTCACTCAGGCTGCAGTGGCAGGCCTGTGTAAGAATTGTCAGAGCTCCCTATGGGTGGCAAAAGAAATGCTGCAGCCCATAGGGATCTCCTGGAACCCCAATACCCTGGGTACCTCAGTACCATATACTAGGGAATTATAAGGGAGTTCCAGTAAGCCAATGTAAATTGGTAAAAATGGTCACTAGCCTGTTAGTGACAATTTGGAAAGAAATGAGAGAGCATAACCACTGAGGTTCTGATTAGCAGAGCCTCAGTGAGACAGTTAGTCACTACACAGGTAACACATTCAGGCACACTTATGAGCACTGGGGCCCTGGGTTACCAGGGTCCCAGTGACACATACAACTAAAACAACATATATACAGTGAAAAATGGGGGTAACATGCCAGGCAAGATGGTACTTTCCTACAATTACTATCGGAAGTGCAGTTCCAGCTAGCTTAGGGGCATCATGCATACATTGAGAGAGCCATTTAACTGCTCCAAAGGCTGAAAGAATGGCAGAGCCAATACACAGTCTTGCTTTACCCCAAATAAATAAGAATCTCACCCGTTAGATCCCCACCGAAATTCTACCTCACTTTTGCAAAGGTGTTTGATTGGAGAGCTCTTAAAATCCATAATAGTTCACATGGGACCCCATAAGCTTTAAGTACCCTCCACAACTGTCCCTTAGGACTAAGTCAAACGGGGATCTCAGATCTATAAAGGCAATGTACAAATGATCTCTCTTCAGGGTGATAAACTTTCACCATAGCAGCTTAACCCGGAAGACCTGGTCAAGGGTACTAGTACTGCACCTAAGTCCTGCCTGGGCGTCTTCAAGAATATGGTTATCTGTGACCCATGTTTGTAACTTCGTCAGTACCTGTCTACAGAAATGTTTTGGGCATTATCCAGCAAGCTAATTGGTCTGTAGTTGGAGGGTAAGTCCCTTCTCCATTTTTTAAATGTTGATACAACAGCCGCTCCAAGACAAGTGGGTGGACTTTCTTCACCCCTCATAATGGCATTGCTAAGAGCATTGAGATAGGGAGTTCACACCGCAGGATGAGATAGAAGAAGGTCACCTGGAATACCACTGAGCCCAGGGGCCTTTTCCTTCTTCATTTACATTATTGCTACCCTTTTGTCTTCCAGGGAGAAGTAGGAGGACTCTAACTCAGTGTTATCCAGCATCTGTAAAGAGTTAGTTCAAGCAGCTGGAGCATCAAGCCAAGACCCTCACTGTGCTCCTTCAATGTGCTCCCAGCATGTTCTCACCCCTTCTCACTGCACGAGGCCCTGGAGTGTTCCAACCAGCCTTCAGGCTGCACTACCGTGTCAAGGTGATTATCAATTATCTTTAAGCTGATACTACCAATTTCCAAAAACCCTTCATATTCTTACTTTTGAGTGCATTAGTAAACTCATCCCATTGATCCATCTCCCAACTCTTTTTCACCTTACATAAAATGGTTTTATGATGTTTCCTTGCAGAGATTATTTGCATTCTGATGCCTGACTTCAAGGCTTCCAAGAGACTGATCTTACCATTCTGGCATTCCTTGGCATATCACCCTGGGGCATTTTTAAGGGAGCGTCCTCTTTTCCTGTCTTTAAAGAACAAGGACCTTAATAGTTCTATTAACTGACAATGCACAGGAACCATTTCCAGCTTACACCATCTCATGCCTCAGCTAAGTTTTCTGCAAATGTCTCATACATTTGGGGTTGGATAGCTTTACTTTCCACAACTTCTGCCAATTTGACACTCCTCCTACTGCTGACTGTATCAAGAGGACTCATATTGTAAACTGGAGATAGGTTACAGCTTGTGAACAAAACCGCTGCAAATGCGGCACTTAAGGCATCAGTGTCGCTATCTACTCTAGAGACAACAGTCATGACAACTAGAGAGGCCTATGCATCGTGATCCAACAAGAGGTAATCGATATGACATTTTACAAGACCTCTCCTAAAGGTCGGCTTAGGAGGGATATCAGAACTAGGGCTGCCATTTGCAATTCTTAAGCCATTCTCAAAGATCAAATCTTCCCTTTGAGTTGCAACTGCACTCGAAGTTTCCATGATTTGATCAGACACCCCATGTCTATCCATTGAGCTGAATGTGTACATGGAGTAGTCTAATCTCTTCAACCCTCTTCTGAATCTTGTGTTGCAATCACAGCAATAAGTTTCAAAGTGCCGCCTTTTAAACCCTGCAAAATATCAGCAAGGCAAGCCACTGTAAGGAAGGGTACATTATGGGGGATAGATCTAATATAGACAATAATAATGGCAATGTGTCACACCCCCATGGGAGTTTTTACTTTTACTTCTACCCCCAGCAAATCCTTATTCCCAGTTGCAACTGTTTTCACTATCTGAAAAAGATCTAAGTTCAACCAGATAAGGAGGCCACCAGAAGGTCTACACGATGTAGAAGGAAATGCATTTTCTGTAAAAGTAACATGCACGCATCTAAAAGCCGGAATCACTGACCAAATCTCCTGCAGAAGTATGGGTATCAATAAACTTTCTACACTCCAGGTCTGCTAGCTTTGCTCGCAGACCTGGCACATTCCTTGTTATTATTGTATCTTTGCCACGTGACCTACTCACAGTCATCCTCCCCCCATAGTAAGACCCTGGGCTTCCAGAGTATAGTTTGCCTCTGCATTTAAAGCTGTATCCCTTTCCTTATCTCTCTTGACACTTATCGCTGAGTCCTGTGTCAGCAGTGCTCTAGCCAACCCATCCAAATCACCATGAGAAAGTTGATTGTGGATGGCACATGACCCTGCGTTTCCCTGCTGTCAATCAACCTCAGCTAGGTTGGGACACTAATCCATATTAGCTGAGCATTGTAGAGGAGCTAAAGGATTGTGAGCTACTGTAATCGGGTTGTCCCTTGTTCAGTTAGGGGCAGTAAGTTTAAGTCTTATATTTAAGCTTGAACTGGGACTAAATCTTAACTCTGTAGCTATCAACTCATCCACCATTTTATGACTCCTCAGCTTCAGCCCTATATAATCGGTTTGAAATCCTGTTGAACTACAGCGAGTAGCATCTAGCATGTTATCCCTAATTACTGATGTACATCCCCTGGTGTGACAAAGCCAATATTTAATTGTAATTGCTTTTAAAGCATAGTAAGTGATGACCTTACAGTGCACCTGGATACGACAATGTTTGCTGGGGCCCTTTAATGAATCCCTCACTATCACCCTCCAACAGTACTACGCATCTCTCCATAGCCCCATGTGTATTTTATTTTATTTAAAAAGTTGTCTTCAGAAGATGAAGTGTTGAAGTTATCACAGATTTGTTGGTTGGAGGCCCAAAATAGTGAACTTAAGTGGGTGAGGTAATTTTTTTAAAATTGCTCCCCCTCAAGAAGGTATTAAGGGAGGCTGCACTAAGGGGGTCATTATGAACACGGTGGTGTTTACTTTTGAATGACCGCCAGCCCCCTCGAGACCCCGCCAGCCAAATAAACAACATTCTGCGGTGAGTGCAGCAGCACCCGTCGCGCAGATCACTTGCGCGACGGGGCACTGCGTGGGGGCCCCTGCACTACCCATGCCCAGTGCATGGGCAGGGGCCCCCAGGGGGTCCCGGAGCACCCCTTTCGCCAGCCTTTCCCCCAGGGAAAGGCTGGAGGAAAAGGGATCATTATCTGGAGGGCAGTGCTGCTTACAGAGCTCCCCTGTCGGATAATGATTTCCGCCATCGTCATGCTGCCTGTCGGCGGTAGCTTGACGGTGGTGGAAGGCCGCCTGTGGCAGTCCCCACAGCCTTCCTTATTTGGCAGCTGAGACCGCCATGCCGGTGGCGGTCATTACCGCCGCCACCAGCACGGCAGTCTCAGCCGCCAATGTTTATAATGAGGGCCTAAGTATGTCTTTGCAAAAATATAGGACCGATTTAGCTAATAAATTCTCAGTTTTACCATTACACACTCAAGGTAATTCTGACGTCTTTCTATAAGTATCCCATTTTCTAGCTCCATCTCTTTGATCGGAAAGTTTTGAGTTTAGACTAGGATGTAATCCCACTTTTCAGGAACTGAGTATGGAGGGGAAATTTAAAGTAAAGGGTAGAACCAGACAATGAAATGTACAGGCACAAATGTTAATAGACTGTCCTGTATTTTTAAGGTTGCGTTGCAATTTAAATTTTTTTAAAGCCTTGGGCCCATACGTATGTTAAAATGGTGCAGCGCGATGCTGCACCAAAAATAGCAGCACTGCGCCACTTTTGAAACGTAGGGGTGCACGTTATTTGGAGGAATAAAGTGCACCCTTGCATTTCCCCCTGCGACGCCACTGAATTAAGCTGCCTAGCAGCCAAAGCACGCATCCGTGCACCATAGTGCAAACAATCTAACATGATGATTTGGCACTTCTATGTGTGCTGCAAAATGCAGCACATATAGAAATACCAAAGCGTCATTCTGAATTATTGTTTATGTGCAGGAAGGTGTCCCTTCCTGCATGCAAACAATCGCCCATGATGTTTTGTTTCTTCTATGTGTGCTGCAGAATGCAAAAAAGCAAAAAACGAGGGGGAATAAAAGCATTCCTCCTTGATTTGCCATGCTGTGTCAGGTTTACGACCACCCATAAATCTGAGGCAGCGCCAAAAGCAATTGGTGTTGCAGTGGAACGCCCACAGCAACACCCATTGCACGCCCCTCTGATGCAGAAAACTGTGTCAGAGGGGACAATATTTACAAGGAGGCGTAACGCAACAAAAAAGTGGCTTTACACCTCCTTGTAAATATGAAGCAGTGCTTAGCAGTGCTTAGCACCGCTGGAGCGTCACAAACAGTGATGCTCGGATGGCACTAGGGGCTCTTAAGTATGCCCCTTTGCTTTTAAAACAGGACACATGATGAAATTGACCTGTTAATATTTGCTTTTTTGATGTTGCTGTGAGGTTGGGACGCTTTTTAAGATCTGTGAGGAAATTGCATAATCTTTGTTTAATATGCTGTGAAAATTGTTTTGTTTCCTTATTTTAGGTATTTGGCTTATGGAAAAATGTCTTACTAAACATATTTCATTCTTCATTTGTTTTATAGAGCCTCTCATACCAGTGTAAAGTGTTGGAACACTTTACATCACACACACATATGCAGACACAATCTTACACATGTAAATCAGTAAATAGAAAATGTTACATATGACAAAGGGGAATACAAGGTGTAGGATTCACATGTTATCCATACTGGTAGCCAGTATATTTTAGGAGTGTCTGGTCTGGAGAAGTACAAACTCAGGATTCAAAATGTAACACAGTGGTTAGAGTTGAATTTACTAATAAGAATGTATTTCTAACCAAAGAAAGCAACCAATTTTAGCAAAATTAGGATAATGAAAAATTGGGAAAAACATACCTTTCTAACCTGCACCATGCAATTTGCATGCAGCTGTTTAATGGCAGTTCATATCTCACTGTGCTAGATTACAGTTGTAAGATACGAACTGCAAGTAACAAAAAGATCCCTGTGGCAAAAACAGTAACTCACTGAGCTATGCACATGAATTACATTTCTTGTGATCTGCATGGTACAGGTTCTTTGGAGCAGGCTTGTTAATCCTCTGAGCTACTTTAGATTAGTCTAAACTACCAACAGACAAAAGTTCGATCTCTATCCAGCAGAAAGTTTAATCACCAACAATATCAATCTTGACACTTTTATTGTTGCCTGAAAGCTGGTAGATATACAAGGAACTCTGCAGTGAGAGAGAGAAGTAAATGATTATGCTGGCCAGGCCTGCTGATAAAGTTTCTGGGGGACGATATTGCAGCACTGCTGCAAAACCAGCCTCCCCTAACAAAACCGCTCCCCTATTCCCCAAGCCTCCTGGGGTAAAGCTTGGTGTCTGGTATCACCAGTCTGGCCTTTCTTTGCAATATTCTCTTGTCGTTAAACAATTATTGTGGAAGAGGTATTAATGCAAGAAATGTTGATATAGCATCCTCAGATATCTTATCTGGGGCCTGATAAAGTGCAGAATAATGATTAAAAAAGACCTTCTGAATAAAATCACTACTGGAGCGGGTAATATTTGTAACCAGATCCATCACCTCTACTACTGAGTTTCACTTATGAGACCCAGGCTAAATCCCATCCCACATGTTCACTTCTTCAAAGACTTTCTACAAGACAGGCCTTTCATTTACCAGTGTTCCTTTAAAGAAAACAATTGCAAAGCTCTTGTCTAGCTTGAATTAATGCCTACCTGGGAAAAGTTAAGTAAGGCTGTAAACCCTCAATCCACCTTCTCTTGTAGCTTCATAAACTGAGATTGTGTCATATAGTTTTCTTTGCCTTAAAGGCAATCACTTCACCCCTAAAAAATGTCTTAGTGGCTTCCCAAATAGTTTCTATGGGATCGGATTTAGGATTGATCATAAACGTTTTCTCAATGCATAGTCTACTACCATTCTCTCCATCATTTCACCCCATGATCTCTGAATATCTTACCACCCTCTAATCCTGAGTGTACCCAAGAAGAGCATTGTCAATTCTATCATTGGCACCAAGGGCGTTCACAGAAACGTTTTCGGGAGTGGAGACATCATTTTAATGTCAAAATCCCTTTACATTTCTTCTGCAAGGAGAACCAAGCTTAGGAAGAGTAACACTACAGCGCCCTTAGTGTTTCGCTGCACTGGGAGTCTGCACACCAGGCTATATATAAATCCAGGGATGTGGTGCAAGCACCCTCCCTTTGCCCCCCCTGCAGATGCCCATGATTGCCACCTTGATCTTGGCCAAGGAACCACACCCCTCCCCCCCAACAAACAAAATCATAATTTTAAGTAACTGACATCTAAAAAAAAACACAAAGAATATCAAAACAAATTACATAATCAAACTGTTTCATCTGTGCTTACTTTAGCAAGTTATGAGATTCTGGTGCAGAAGAAAAGGACCAGAGGTAACCTTTATGGAACACTCTTAAGTTAGATTGTTGATAGGCGGAGACTGATCCCCGGCTGCACTAAAAAGTCAATTGTGTCCCTAAATTCTCTCCTCCTTGAGCTGCCACAATTGACACGTCAGAGTAAATATGAAACTTTAGTCCATCCTCTAAACCAAATGATTATTTCTGATTAGCTTTAAAGAGGATCTCTTCCTTTATTATCAAATCAGAAAATTTTACCAAACTCATTTGTGGATGCTTAGCATTCTGGTTTTGATGAGACTGAACCTTGTGGGCATTCATTATTGATAAGGTTACTGGTAGGTCAAGTAGCACATGCTTCTTAATCAAATTTTGAATCAGATTACTCACCCTCCTCCTAGGATTCCCTGCCTTCAGGGAATAACATCACATTATATTCATGGTGATTAGCTAGTCATGTTGCTAAATTCTAACCCATGGAAGCCAAGACAAATTATTTTCTTATGCAGGTATAAGAGTTATATACATCAAATGTTTCAAACATCATAATTTCTTTTTCTGAAATATATCCTCAAATTTATTCAGGACGTCTGCAGTATCTCTTATACATGATGGAAATTAGTGATCAAGGCTTAATAAATGTGTTTACAAACATAGATAAATTTACAGTCATTGACCCAGTCCTGAATATTATGGGACATCCAGGTGAGATGGTAACTGGAATATGCAGCTTGGGTAAGAGGTTTATGCAAGAGGTATATGCTGATATTTTGCCTAGGCAGTGTGCTTTCCCCGTAGGTCTATATGCCTCCTTGCTTGCTGTTGTTGTTGTTGTTTGACCATGTGGCAGGTGGCCATTTTGTGTGGCCAGTCAGTTTGCTTTTGCTATAGGCCTGCATGAGTTCTTTGTTGTCCGTGCCTCCTGCTTCCTCTTGTTGTTTGACCATGTGGCTGGCAGCCATTTTGCGTAGGCATTCAGTGTGCTTTTTTCATAAGTCTGCATGTATTGTTTGTTCTCCATGCCTTCTTATTTGCTGTTGTTTGACTATGTGGATAGCAGCCATTTTCAGCCAGTCACCTAGTGTATTGATCCCTTTTTATCTAGTTTTCAAAGCCATTTTCTAGGGACATTGATAGAAGAGCTCTATGCCATTTTTGTTTATTGTTTTACTTGTTTCCCTGATATAAGTTTAATGTGCATAAGGATCATTGTAGTATTTGGATGACAGTGTTTATAAAATTACATGCATTTTTTCTATTTTCACTGCACCTCCTTGACTCCTAATGGATTTCTCATATCCCTTAGTGATAAACCAGCAATTTTTTTTTTTTTTTTTTTTTACATTTTCACTCCACTCCCTGCCTGTCATATGTCTTCTTCTCTTAGGCCACAGACACATATTAACATTCATTTTGTTAGGATTATGTCATTTCTCCTGCACCCCCTGCCTGCCATAGGCACACACACCAGTCCAGAATTCCTTTTTTTTTTAAAGATTATGTCATTTTCCTCTGCACCCCCTGCCTGACATAGTCACACACCAGCATCCATGCTTTATGGATTATTCCATTTTCCCCATCATCCTCCCTGCCACAGGCACACACCAGCATTCATTTTTGAGGATTACTCCATTTTCCCCTGCCATAAGCGCACTTCAGCATTCATCTTTTAAGGATAATTCCATTTTCCATTGCACCCACAGCTTTCCATAGGTGCACACCAGCATTCAGTTTTAAAGGATTATTCATTTTTCCCTGCACCCCACTGCCTGCCATACGCACACTCCAGCATTCATTTTTAAAGGATTATTTTATTTTCCCCTGCACCCACTGCCTGCCTTAGATGCACACCAGCATTCATTTTTTAAGGATTATTTTATTTTCCCTGCACCCCCCTCCATGCCACCGGTGTCTCCCCTTAGATTGCCAATAAGCAAACAGTTACATCTGTATGTCATTATTCTGATTGAAATATTATGTTGTGGTAAAGATTGGAACTGATACACTATTGTTGTTAACTATTTGGTGTCTGTATTGTGAATAAGATAAGGCCTGGCTGTTCGAGCAGTAGAAGCAGCCCCTCTGCCTTCTTCCCTCTCCCTTCCTCAGCGCCTTGAAACCCTCACGGTGAGTAGTGCGCTTTACACATCCCTGATTGATTGATTGATTGAATAATTCAAACTGCAAAAATGCCACATTTCACTAAATATTTTTCTTGTTTCTTTGCTTGGAGGTGCACAAGAGACAACACCCACAGTACTGCCAGACAGGTCTGCACAAAATAACAAAGCACAACACCACCTCAGTCCTCCTCTGCCTGCTTCTGCATCTAAGTGCCAACTGACAGAGCTTGAAGGTGGCTTCAAAGAAAAGTGTTCCTGCCAAGAACGTGGCCAGTGAGGAGGAGAAGAAAAAACAGATTGCTACCATTGGCGTGCTACCCTCCACCTTGTTCAGAAAATATGGTGAGCCTAACGCACAGTCCTCGGGCAGCAAGCTGGGAGCAGCACTCCTGCATCAACAATGCTACCACCCCAACCTGAGCCCAAGCCATGTCTTTCAGCGAGATAGCCACTGCAATCATGGCAATAAGTAGTGACTCTGAACTGGATTTGTCTCAGCCGCAAACTAGTAACCAATTATCACAGCAAATGGACAAAGGGAGCCGTAGCCAGAGCCAACAATAGCTCTTCCTGAAGTAAGAGCATAACAGGTGTTAGAGCTTCCGGCTGAGCAAGATGTATCCCTTCTTGAACCATTGGCTTCCTAATCTCCAACAAGAAAAAAATAAGGGACTCCACTATCTTTCCCAAGCACCCTTCTGATGATCTGTACATAAATTGAACCTCGGATGAGTCAGAGACCTCCCACGAGAGACAAGGGAAAGTTTCTGAAAGCCTTAGAATTGGAGGATGAACCAATCATTGTCATGGAAGCTGGCTCAGAGGACACCCATATTACCCATTACCCCTCCTATTCAACCTGCTCAAAAGAATGTGGCACTGGTTCCACCACCACCACTGACAACTTCCATATTTGTAAGGCCCCCACTGACACCTGCATCCACCACTACCTTAGTTTAAGTACACAAAGCAGAGAGGTAATTGTCAACACACCCACCTGTCACCAGTTCTCCTCCCCAGTCTGGGACTTCTTTCCGGTTAGCAAGCAAGAGGATAACATTGCAATATGCTCCATTTGCCATGCTAGTGTTCGTCAAGGGAAGCCTAGTTCACACTATGGTACTGGAGGCCAAATGACCCATATGACAAAACATCACACAATCTGATGGGAGGAGCACCTTCAAAAAACTACTGCAGGTGGTAGTGGCGATGAGAGATGGTAATCAGCTCCAATATTGGTAGGAGGTGATGAGGAAGAATAGGGTGACAGCTTTACACAAAGCAATCCTGTCCCCAGCATTGTGCCAGCAGCATCACCAGCATCAGCAACCTTGAAATGGCACAAGACTCAGATGGAGACACCATTGCATACAGTGACTACCCCAAGACGTACATTGAGTCTACTAGCTCTTGGTTTTCTTTGGACATCACCTGTGTCAGTGGCACCACATAAAAATAAAGGAGGCAGGAGGGGTCCTACGAACGCAACCACTCAATAGCACTTTTGTACAATCGGAAGCTGGCTAAAATGTTAGTGCTGGACCTCCTCCCTTTTTCTTGTGTAGAAGGAGTGTTATGTTTTGAACTTGTGGCCGCCATCTACCCAAAATAGAAGGTTCCTAGCCAGATCTATTTTGCCAGAGTTGCTCTTCCAGCACTCCATCACAATGTGCTGCAATTGATTGGACAAACTTTGCAGCAGAGTGCTGTTTACACTATCCAAACTGACAACAGACATGTGGACGAGTTGTCAAGCAACTGACTACATGTGTTACAATACATACTGGATCTCCTTTGTGGGAGTTAGGCAACAGCTACCTGCAGGTCTCTGCGCTGAAGAAACTTTAAAGGGTGTTTGGTGGCATGAAGACAGTAGTGATGTTCACCATGAAGAAATCCCATCCAGCTGCAAAGATCTTTGAAAACTTTAACAGCAAGGAGTTTGAATGGACCCAGATGTCTCAGGATTGGATTTGTTGCCATGGTCAATGGCAGTAATATAGGAAAGGCCAAGGCAGATGGTGGATATTTCAAGGTCATGTGTTTGGTGCATTGCATCAACTTGATTGTGTAGGACTTGCCCAAAAAAAAGAAGACATGGTCAGCAACTTACTGGCCACCTGCAGAAGAATCTGTATTCATTTCCGCCATTCTTTAAAAGCCTGGAAGCAGTTGAGGATCATTTAGCGTGCTAATAGAGCACCTCATGCAGGAAGTGGCAACACAATGGAACTCGACCTATTACATGTTGCAATGTCTGTTTGAACAGCACAAACTGATCAATGATTATGTCATTCAAAGAGGAGGGGAGCAATAGGGAAAAGCATTACATGGATGCGGACAAATAGGGCCTAGTCAAATGTCTGATCAAGATGCTACTTTCTTTTGAGGTCTTCACACAGGAAGTCAGCAAGGAGGATTGTATGATGAACCAACATATCCCATTGTTGCATCTGCTACAGGACCAGTAAAAAAAGGTGTCACAAAAATTCACTGGTGTGAATGGCAACAGAAGAAGGACATGAGTCGGTTGAGAGCTCAATCTTTTGCTTGGCTTTTTATCCAATGCTACAAAGAGAGATCATGTCCTCTAAAGAGAACATCTATGCCACAATACCTGATCCATGGTGCAAAACAATACTAGTGGATTTCATTCCTTTTTCAGAAGGGGATGTTTCACTATACAAGACTTGGATTGTTGAGCAAGTGAGAGACCTGGAAGAAAAATGGCTTGAAGGTAGAGTCCTGGGCAGAAGTTCTAGTGTGCAGCCTTCAACCTCCAGAGATGACAGTGCTGTTGTTTCACAGCATCCAACATCAGCAACAATACCGGCAACATCAATAGCAGCAACAGAAGAATCTGCCCCAACCTCTGCAGTGCATCAGCGAAGGCAACAAAGGTCGAGCAAGTGGCAGCACCAATGACCATTCAGAGGATGGTCCAGGTCTATCTGGACAATCAAAAAAGAGGTTTACTGGGATCGAAATCCATTGGTCTATTGGTGTGGGAAGATGCGCCAACAGCCAGACCTCAACAGGCTGACTATAATGTATGTGGCTTGTCCAGTAGCCAGTGTGTCTGCTGAGCATGTCTTCAGTGCAGCTGGCACAGGTGTCACAGTCAAAAAGACCTGCTTCTCTTCTCAAAACATTGAGTGATTGACCCTGATTAAAATGAACCAACACTTCATCTCATATGATTACATTGTTCCTGAAACACCAAAGAAGGAGGATGCGGGTGATTGTTGGACTAAAGTGTATTGGCTGACCAATGTCTGGGTGAATCCCCTGAGTTTGAAAATGAACTCTAGTTCCCTTACTGAGTAGACAACCACAGAACTCTCAGATTATTGTCATACTGCTTTGTCAAAAAATGGGTAGAGCTAGAGGAAAGTATATATTTTGTGTCTGACTTACACAGCCCCACCATTTATTGATATGTATTGCCGGATTGGAGTTGGACCAGTTTGCAGTGAAGAAGCCTCTCCATTCCCATCAAGAACATTGGAGACAATTCCTGCCTCTGTCCCATGCCAATCCTTCCTTGTTCATTCACAAGCAGGGCTGCCCCAGTAAAGATCATTAATTTACAAGACTGATAATGTGTTGCTCCTGTTAGAAGGGATCAAATTCAACAATTGCGTACCATCGCAGTTAGGTTGGAACAGGTAACTATTGCACTAATAGGTGATATATTTCTGAGTGTGAGCAATGATTATTCATGTGGTGGGAGACAGTGACAGTGTTTAACTAAGTTATAGGCTTGATTTTGATGATTTGCAATGTTTGGGGGCTGATGAGTGATTTTGCCTATAGGTGATTGGCCCTTTCACACTTACCTAGATTTACTTGCATCGTCCACTCAAGTCAGTTGAGTTAACAAATAAAAAACTACAGAAAATGTTCAAATTATTTTGCTCTTCTTGTTAATCAACAGCAGTGCACTAAGGTCTATCTCCCTCAATTTCATTTTGGTCGGGACTCAGACTAATCTGTTACTCAGTCAGGACTAAGGATTGGGACTACCTCAAGAGCCAGAAGAAGGAAGTTATCTAATTCAAAGAGAAACCAACCTGATGATGACTCTAAGATGCCTACTCAGTCCTGTGGAGAGGTGGTTTGATTTGGGAAATGCAAAGTAGTGCTGGCTCAAATGTTAAATTCCAGTATGATGTGGTTGTGATCTGTAACTGGAGACAGACATGTGATATCACATCATCACATGATAGACACACTCTTCTAAATGTTATGACATTAGTGAGATTGTTCAGTGAGGTACATGCAGCTACTTGTCTAGGATTGGTTGTACATTGTGCTTACTTCTCAGTTAACCACAAGAGTCATCATGAATGATTGCAGCAGCCTATGCTCTTGCTCTGCCTTTTGGTCCACTCGTTATGAAGCTTACCTTATGTCCTTCTCCTTGACTCTACAATATTGTTACTGTTTTACAATCCACAGGTCTTCTCTTCCCCTGCACGAAAAGCAAAAAGTTCCATGACACTCCTGCTTTCCTTAATTGACCGGTTCAGCCTGGCACCCAAGATATGCATTCTGAGAAGAATGCAGATGCACTGCCCAATTTGCCATTTATATACAGTATGGGGGTCATTACACCATTGGAGGTAAAAGGCGCTTACCGCCGTGCAGAAGACCGCCAATACACCGCCACTGCAGTGGAATTCCGCCACAGCTATTATTACACACATCTCGGAATCCGCCGAAATTCAGACACCCACACAAGTCCGCCACACCAAAGGTCAGTGTTAAACTGGCGAAAACAAAACCTCCACCTCCACGCCAACAGAAACACGCCCATGCTATTACGACACACGAATCCACTCGGCGGTCTTTCAACCGCGGTATTCCATTGGCAGTACACACCGCCGCACTCAAAATACACACACATCTCCAAAACACCGCAACATTGGACAATTCCAAATACACACACCTGATACACATACAAACAACACTCCCACACACCCAACACAATATAAAACACACACCCACATCACCCACAAACCCCTACGACCAAAACTGATTGACGAAGGCCAGAGAGAGAGCACAGAATAGACAACCCCACCACACAGAGGCACACAACACCATCACCCACACAACATCCACACACCAAACACCACACACCACCACACATCACTACACACATCAACACTGACACCGCCCCACACATCACACACACCACCCCTTGTCACGCCAAAGACACCCCCAGTTTTCCAAGGAGGAGCTCAGAGTCATGGTGGAGGAAATCCTAAGGGTAGAGCCACAGCTATTTGGCTCACAGGTGCAGCACACATCCATAGCCAGGAAGATAGAGCTATGGTGCAGAATAGTGGACAGGGTCAACAATGTTGGACAGCATCCAAGAAATCGGGAGGACATCAGGAAGAGGTGGAACGACCTACGAGGGAAGGTGCGTTCAGCGGTCTCCAGGCACAACATCGTGGTTCAGCGGACTGGCGGCGGACCCCCACCTCCTCCCCCACAACTAACAACATGGGAGGAGCAAGTCTTGACCATCATGCATCCAGAGGGCCTCGGAGGAGTCGGTGGAGGAATGGACACTGGTAAGTCAAATCTTAACTATCATATCCCCCACCCGACCTGCATGCTATCACACACCCCCACCCTCACACCCTCCCCTATCAAACCAAACCCTCACTAATGTACCAATAACACAAACCACCCATCTCAACACCAAGCCCTCCATGACACAACTAAGCATGGTCACCCCTCACCAAAGCATGCTCACTGCACATACCCAGAACACCCCACCAACCATCATCACACAAGCCCCCCCACAGGAATGCTTGCACTGGTGTACACGGTGAGCCACCCATTGCACACCATGACACACACACATGCAATAATCATGCACTTATGCCCCTGCAGGATCACGAAGGACCGTCACCACACCGGAGGGTCCAGACAACTCCACTCCACCCACAGAAGAGGCCCACAGTGACGATAGCAGCTCTGCCCTACTGGATCCTGATGACCAGCCCGGACCATCGTGGGCCTCGGGACAGTCGGTTCCCTTTGCACAGGCACAGCCCAACACTGACCTTCCACACTCTGGTAACACCAGCACAGCACCCATCCAGCGGGCCCATACCTCCGTACCCAGGACAGGTCAATCAGCGGTGTGTCCACCACTACAGGGAAGCCAGGATAACCCACCACCCCAACAACAACAGGGACCTGGGGGCAGTGGTAGTGGGCACACGGTCCAGGGGACGGAGGCACAGGAACACAGGGGAACTAGGAGGGCTGCTGTGCGACAGGGGGCGGACAGGCCAAGGGAACCCACTCTCCACGAGGCCCTCTCCTCCATCATGGGAGCATACCACCACTCCCAGGAGACGATGGCGACGGTCCTGGCCAAGTTTCAGGACACCCAGCGCCTGCAGGAGGAGCAGTATTTGGGGTTCAGGGAGGAGCTCAGGACCATCAGCTCCGTCCTGGGCACCATTGTAGGGGTGCTGAAGGACATACAGCAGACCTTGAGGGACACCGTGGCACTCCAAGGGGCCCCTGACTCTAGCCTGGACGATGAACTGGCCACCACCTCCGCTAGTGGACAGGACGCCCCGCCACAGGACCACCACACCAGCACCCCACCCCCTGCAGACGGACAAACACCACGCAAGCGGTCCCTGAGATCCAGGAACAGGACAGAGCAAGATGGCAAGACCCCCGCCAGGAAATGAGACCACCCTGATTGTCCTCCCACTGTCCCACTTTGTTTCCCTGTCCATACTTTAACTGCCCGAGCTCCACTTCCTTTGCCCATATGGCCAGTGCACCTGTGTGACCAATGGACTGGACTCTTCCATGGACATTCCTCCACTGTTCCCCATCACCATATTACAACCCCCCTCCATTTTTGAGCACTTAAATAAACACCCTTGAACCACAAAACAATCTGGAGTCAGTCTGTGATTTGGTAAAATGTATTATCAATGACAGTGTCAAAATGCGTTTCTAGTTGTAAAGCCAACATACCTATGTCACACATCACAAGTCCTTGAAGGATGCAAGCAGATGACACACGTTGGTAACCACACCTGTGAAACCGTAATGGAAATGTACAACTCAGTTACCAAATAATGCTATGAAATTACACACAGGATAGAGGAAGACGTGAGACAGTGAATGTAATGGTAAAAATGAAAATGTTCTCACCTGTGTGTCACTGGAAATATTGCTTTATGACTGACTCCCTGTTGTCGATGTCTTCTTCCTCATCATCACTGTCCACAGGCTCCACAGGCTCCACAGGCTCCACAGGCTCCACAGCTGCCACAACACCATCATCTGGACCATCCTCCTGCAGAAAAGGCACCTGGCGTCGCAAAGCAAGATTGTGAAGCATCGAACAGGCAATGATGATCTAACACACCTTCCTTGGTGAGTAGAATAGGGAACCACCTGTCATATGGAGGCACCTGAACCTGGCCTTCAGGAGGCCGAAGGTGCGTTCGATCACCCTCCTAGTCCGCCCATGGGCCTCATTGTAGCGTTCCTCTGCCCTGGTCCTGGGATTCCTCACTGGGGTCAATAGCCATGACAGGTTGGGGTAACCAGAGTCCCCTAATAGCCACACGCAGTGCCTCTGGAGTTGACCCATCATATAAGGGATGCTGCTATTGCTACACCTGCTCACTCCTGTGGGGGGGGGGGACCAGAGCTATATGGGTCCCATCAATAGCACCTATGATGTTGGGGATATGTCCAAGGGCATAGAAGTCACCTTTGACTGTAGCCAAATCTTCCACCTCAGGGAAAATGATGTATCTCCTTACGTGTTTCAGCATGGCAGCCAACACTCTGGACAACACGTTGGAAAACATAGGCTGGGACATCCCTGATGCCATGGCCACTGTTGTCTGAACAGACCCACTTGCAAGGAAATGGAGCACTGACAGCACCTGCAAGTCAGGGGGGATTCCAGTGGGATGGCGGATTGGTGACATCAGGTCTGGCTCCAACTGGGTACATAGTTCCTGGATAGTGGCACGGTCAAACCTGTAGGTGACGAGTAAATGTCGCTCCTCCATTGTCAACAGGTCCACCAGCGGTCGGTACACCGGAGGATTCCGCCATCTTCTCAATTGTCCCAGCTGACGGTGCCTAGGAAGGACAACAGCGACCACAGGGTCAACAAATTTCCAGGTATGTACCCACAGATACACAGAACACGACAACAAACACAAAACCCTTTCTGTATGTGTGTTGAGTGTAGGCCTAGCTATGTGTGACGCAGACGTAAATAAAACCATGTGGGCCACTGAAATGGCGGCTGCCTGACCTCTAAACTGGGACAATGGTATTGTGAGGTAACTGAGCTGGCGTTGCACACCGTCGCGGTAGGCGGTCATAGACCGCGGCGCAATGCTGCATTGGTTAACATTGGACCCTATGGGTCCCAGGAGCCAATGAAGAAGTGCGCCAGCGTTGATGAGACGCACCGCCGTGGACGTCACCGCCGCGGACGTCACCGCCATTTTCTATCTGTTGAATCACTCGATACCTGACCTTCGACAGGAGAGGACCTACACTGCAAATGCTGCTGTGACCTCGGTCTGGAAGCGACGATGGCTGCTGCGTCTGGGGAAAGGGCCCCTGCCTTCACTGCTCAGGAGTTGGAGAAACTAGTAGAAAGGGGCCTCCCCCAGTACACGCTACTCTACGGTCCTCCAGACCAACAGGTAAGTACACAGGGAGCACGTTGTATGGGCTAGGCCTGGGTGGAGAGGGCTGGTTGTAAGAGGGAAGGGGCAGAGTTCAGGGAACATGAATGCATGTGAATGCATGTGCCACATGGCAAGGGTAGGGAGGGGGGACACTTACATCAACGGTGCAGTTGGTAATGACTTCTCTTCTTCCCTTGTGCATGTCATGTAGATCAGCGCCCACCAGAAGAAGGACATTTGGCGTGCCATCACCAAGGAAGTCCGGACCCTGGGGGTCCACCAGAGACGGGGCACCCACTGCCGGAAAAGATGGGAGGACATTCGCCGCTGGAGCAAGAAGACGGCGGAGGCTCAGCTGGGGATGGCCTCCCAACGTGGGAGGGGTGCCCGTCGCACCATGACCCCCCTGATGTTCCGGATCCTGACGGTGGCCTACCCTCAGTTGGATGGGCACTTGAGGGCATCACAGCAGACACAAGGGGGTGAGTACAACCTCATTCTGGGTACTTGGCGTGCAGTTGAGGGGCTGGCTGAGGGAGGAGGGCTGTGGGTGTACCTGGGCCAGGCAGAAATATGTAGGCTAGGCCCCTCCGTAATGCAGGGCATGTGGAACTCCACCCCACCTCAGTAGTGGGCCAAGTACAGGTATAGATGCCCCTGTGGCATCCATGTGTGCAGATGTCCACCATAGGCATGTAGGCCAGATCCCAGGATTTGCTTCTGTAGAGGCCAAGAGCACGGCGTAGTGCAGGGGGCTGCTGTGTCTGTATTGTCCGCCAACGGTAGCGGTAAGCCATGCACTCAACCTGTCTTTCTTCTGTCGTCCCCTCCCCCTTTTTCTGCTCTCCCTGTTCTTTTGTGCATCAGCATCATCAGGCGGAGGTACAGTGGCACCGGGGCACGAGGGAGCTGCATCCCACATGCCATGGAGGGCCACACCACGAACTCAGAATGCACCAGTGGGACGGAGGGCGAGGGGAGCTACACGTCGGTCACCGGATCACCAACCAGCGACACGGACTCGTCCGCTGATGGGAGCTCCCTTGTGGTGGCGGCACCATCTGTGCCCCCCACTTCTACAGGTACAGCCGCCACCCCCCCTACCAGCACCGCCCACCCCAGCAGCCCCTCAGCGTTCACTCCGTGCCCGCTCAACCAGGAGGGTGGGGATCACCTTCGCCCCAGGCACCTCAGGCCCTGCCCCTGTCACCCCTGCTGCCCTCAGTGAGGAGGCCATTGACCTCCTCAGGTCACTCACTGTTGGGCAGTCTACCATTGTGAATGCCATCCAGGGTGTAGAAAGGCAGTTGTAACACACTAATGCATTCCTGGAGGGTATTCATTCTGGTCAGGCTGCCCATCATCGAACCCTGCAATCTCTGGCCTCAGCACTGATGGCAGCCATTGCCCCTGTGTCTAGCCTCCCCCTTCCAACTTCCTCCACCCAGACCCAATCCCCTGTACCCCAGCCTGTCCCAAGCACACCATCAGACAAGCATGCATACACCTCAACACACAAAAGTAGCTCAGGCAAACATAGGCACCACACAACCCACAGGCACACACACAAGCATCACACACATGCAGACACAGCAACATCCACTGCCTCCACTGTGTCCCCCTCCTCGTCGTCTGCCTCCTCCCTCCCAGTCTCGTCTACACTCTCACCTGCATGCACTACATCTACAGGCACCAGGACTCGCACCGGAACACCCAGCACCACACCCCGCTCACCTGCACTCACCACCTCCACTCCCATTTACACGTCCCCTGTGTCCTCTCCCAGTGTGTCTGTGACACCCCCTCCCAAAGTACACAAACGTGGGCACCCACACACCCAACATCCATCCACCTCACGACAGCCTCCAGTACCTGCACCTGCACCCAAAACACCTAAAGTGACACCTCCTACAACCACCTCCTCTTCCTCCACTCCCAGACCCCCTCCAGCTACCCATCCCAGTGTTCGTCAGAAACTGTCCCTCTGCAAAGTTGACCATTTTGCCCCCACCCCTCCAATTCATCAGTCCCGTCGTAGCGCCTCAGCCAAAAAGCCTCCAGTACCAGTGGTGCGTTTCACAGGTGTGTGGAGTGCACCGGCCACCAGGGCAGGCAGTGTGACACGGAGCCAAGTCACTGCCAGTCCACCCCCTGTAAAGGCTCTGAAGTTGGAAAGTCGCCGACGGGACCGGGTGAAGACTCCTGGAGGCAAAACAACTCACAGGGGTCCCTGGGGGATTGCAGAGTCATCTGTGACTCCTTCAAAGGTGGGGAAGGGCCAGAAGAAGTCTGCACAGCCTGGTATGAGAATCATAGGCATCGCCCAGGAGGGCACAAGTATCGTCATTGGTCAGGAGACCACCGCCAGAGTCATTGCCCAGGAGGGCACAAGTATTGTCACTGGTCATGAGACCACCGCCAGAGTCATTGCCCAGGAGGGCACAAGTATTGTCACTGGTCAGGAGACCACCGCCGGAGTCATTGCCCAGGAGGGCACAAGTATTGTCACTGGTCAGGAGACCGCCGCCGGAGTCAGTGCCCAGGAGGGCCCAAGTATCGTCACTGGTCAGGAGACCACCGCCAGAGTCAGTGCCCAGGAGGGCCCCGGCAGCCACAGCCCCACTGGGCAATGAGGGACTGTCATGCCACACACCAATGCACAGGTCAGAGACCACGATGGCAAAGCACCGCTGAACAGTCCAGAGACCGCCATGGCAAAGCACCGCTGAACAGGTCATGCACCGCTAAACAGGGCAAGCACCGCTGAACAGTCCAGAGACCGCCATGGCAAAGCACCGCTGAACAGGGAATGCACCGCTGAACAGGGCAAGCACTGCTGAACAGTCCAGAGACCGCCATGGCAAAGCACCGCTGAACAGGGCATGCACCACTGAACAGGGCAAGCACCGCTGAACAGTCCAGAGACCGCCATGGCAAAGCACCGCTGAACAGGGCATGCACCGCTGAAGAAGGAAAAGACAGCCACATCAAGCATCGTTATCCTATGTGCAGCTGGGACAGTGACGGGACAGGAACTGTCACGGGGAGACTAATCTAGTCTAGGCACCATTCCCCCTCCAGAACCAGTGGAGAGATCCATCCACTACCTCTATCCTTCACAGGATGAAGCACTCTGGGCACCAGTCCCCCTCCAGAACCAGTGGAGAGATCCATCCACTACCTCTGTCCTTCACAGGATGAAGCACTCTGGGCACCATTCCCCCTCCAGAACCAGTGGAGAGATCCATCCACTACCTCTGTCCTTCACAGGATGAAGCACTCTGGGCACCAGTCCCCCTCCAGAACCAGTGGAGAGATCCATCCACTACCTCTGTCCTTCACAGGATGAAGCACTCTGGGCACCAGTCCCCCTCCAGAACCAGTGGAGGCTGTTATCTACTTGAGAAACTGTGACTTTGCACTCCCCAGGATTGAACAGTGGGCAACCCACCCACTGTAGAGACTTGAGAGACTGTGGCTTTGCACTCCCGAGGATTGAACAGTGGGCAAACCACCCACTGTAGAGACTTGTGAGACTGTGGCTTTGCACTCCCCAGGACTGAACAGTGGGCAAACCACCCACTGTAGAGACTTGTGAGACTGTGGCTTTGCACTCCCCAGGATTGAACAGTGGGTAACCCACCCACTGTAGAGACTTGAGAGACTGTGGCTTTGCACTCCCCAGGATTCAACAGTGGGCAAACCACCTACTGTAGAGACTTGTGAGACTGTGGCTTTGCACTCCCCAGGATTGAACAGTGGGCAACCCACCCACTGTAGAGACTTGTGAGACTGTGGCTTTGCACTCCCCAGGATACATCAATGGGCATGGAGCCCCGTTGTGGATGTGGCGTGGTGCTGTAATCCGGCTGAGGTGCCCCCCCTTCCCTTCCCCCTGAGGTGCCTGTTGTTTTTCTCTCTGATGCCCCGGCAGTGTTCTCTCCGTTTGTGGACAGGTTTCTTGTGTGGGCCTCGCCCATGCATTTTTGGCCTAGTGGTGCACGGACATTGAGATGTGCATATCTGCACTACTTCTCGTAATGTATATACCTTTGTATGAGTTTATATATATCTGTATATATTTGACACATGTATTTTGATACATTACAATGTTTGAACTGATTTCGTTTTGTCTTTGCATTCTTCCGGGGGGGTTGTGGGTTGTTACTGTGATGTTTGGAAATGCATTGGTGTGGGTGTTGTAATGTGCGAGGGTGGGGGTGTTTGGTGGGTGTCCCCCTGACTTTTGCCTCCCCCCTCCCCTATGTCATAGGTGCAGTACTCACCGTTGTCTTCGCTGCCGCCGGCGCTGGTCTTCGTAGATGAGTAGGAATACAAGGGCAGGTAGGATTTGTAATTCCGGCTCTATGGTGTCCTCCTTCCTCGTGGGATGTGTTAAGGTGAGCGTTTTCCCATTACAGAAACTGTTTCCGCTGCCGTGTTTTTATCCACGGTGAATCCGCCCCGGAAAAGGTGGCGGATTGGCGGGTTGTGATACTATGGGCGGTACATTGTCTTCCGCCTGTCTGTTGGCGGTGACCGCCGCGCTGCTTGTCTGTACCGCCGTGGCGGTCGGAGTGTTAAAGTAGCTGTCTTTGTTGGCGGTTTCCGCCACGGTCATGTTTCCCTTTTTTTGTCCGCTGGCCTGTTTGCGGTATTACCGCACCTTTAACACCGTCCGCCAGGGTTGTAATGACCCCCTATATCTTTCTTTTAGCAATCATAATTTTTAGAACTGTGTGGGTTCACTCCTTCATAATTTGTATTGTTCAAAACTAGATGAAAGAACATTTAGATATCTAATAACTTGGGTCTCTGTATCTGAAGGACTTTTTGCAATGCATTTAATTGTACTGGAATTCCTTAATTTCCTTTCACAGCTTTGATGATGTGCTGTTCATCGACCTGATGAATATTGTTGTGTAGTGTTTGTCTTAGTCATACCTTACCCCAACTATACGTTCCCATCTATTCATCAAACCCCTAGCCCTTTACCCCAGGCTGTGTCATATATTAAGGTGTGACTTATGCATTTACACCATAAATGGGTCACACACTTGCAGGGGCAGATCTGGTGATAGCTACACCAACACACTGCAGGATCTTCTCTTACCTGTGCAATAGCCCCCACCAGCCACTTACCCACCCTCGCATAAAAGGGATATATATAGAACATAATTCATCAACATCATCATTCAGGCTTTATGTTGCTTAAACACTTAACCTTCTCCTGAGTTCACTCCTCATGATTGGAGGATTTTATAAGCTTAGTTTCAATTGTTTTAATATATTAATTAAATACTGCCACCCCATTGCTCAGAGGAATCTACTACTGTTAGTTTTTGCAATAATAACAGGTCTTTGTGTCATGGTGGTATACTGGTCTTAGTCTTTGATAAGTTATTATTTAAATAACCCACTAACTTCATGCTTTCTTTTAAAGTGGTTGCCTGTGATGGATACTCCTTCTTTAAAATAATCCTACAGTAAGGGTGCACCAAGGTAAGAGTGGACCTTGCTTGTGATGTCTTCCCTGTTAGCGAGCTAGCCTGCTTCTACTACCACCATCATTAAGAAGGCACCTTGGGAAACCCTGAAATAAGAGTTTGGGAGATTAAGAGAAGTAGCAGCGTTTGCTTCATCTATTCAGGTAAGAGAACTAAGAAGTGAAGTGCACTAGTCTAGTTAGTAACTTTTACTGAAGATTCAGTTGTTTTTGTATGTATGTTTTAGATAATAGGCATAGGCCTAGGCCTACCCCCCTAGTGGTCAATTTAGTTACAGAGGACAAAGATATAACTAACTGGTATATACTTTGATAAGTGGCTGGGTGCTTCAAAGGTGGAAAATGTTAACATTCTCAAACAATAAGACAGATCTAGTCTGTGTTGCTCCATTTCAGTAGTGGAGTATTTTTTGGGAATGCGTGAAATAAGTATCCTAACAAATAATTATATGGCAAGGGACTTCAGAATGAATCATGGAAAGTCGATGTACAGTATGTGACTATTAAGAGGGCGGAATCTTGCAAATAAAAAAATCCAAGCTGTGCTAAAAGCAGGGCAAAGACAAAAGACATACTGCACTCATATGAACAAACTAACCATTTTTTTTTAGAAATAAAACTCACCCACAGCAGGCCCGCCCCTCTCCCCAAACATAAATAAATTGCTTCAATGTCCAAAATAAGTCCAAAGTCTTTTCTCCAACTGCCATTCGCAATTCCCACCTTCTCCACAAAAGTCCCTCCCAACAAAGAAAGTATATAAAAAAGGGGCTTTAAAGAGCACTTAATTGGGTGTGAAGGCATGTCACCTCTTGGTGAAACAATAGCAGCTCCCATAACATGCAGCAGAGGAGGCGGTATGTGGATGATAAGGAGCGGGGTGGTGTGCTGCTGTGTGGCAGCAGTGGTGGATCCCAGCAGACGATGGCGTGGCAGAGATGGAGACAGACCAGAGGGACTGGCACATGCCTTCGCCTCCTCTTCCTCCAAAGCCACCACCTGGCAATATTTGGCCTGTATGACCTACATCCAGTAACACCACTGCTGGGTAGCTATTGCATGCCATGATGGTGGACCAGCAGGAGTAGCACACACTTGTTTATACAGTTCCACAGTAGCTGAACATTGCTGGTCCTATGTGCATCACATAAAAAATAGCACGGAATGCAAGAAATTAAGCTAGAATACCTCCAGAATAACATTGTTTTTTTTTTTGTTTAAAGGATTTCATAGTAAAAACTAAACAGTTACTGTGCCCCTCTTACAACCCTGGCAGTCTTCCGACCGCCAGGGCTGCAGTGGTGAAATTACGACCGTGATGGTTGCGCCACAGTTGGACTACCAGCACCGCCACATCTCCTCCACTGGAGGGGCTGGCTGTGCTGGCAGTCCTAATCCACCTGGGGTTTATGTCCCCTCTCTCTGCCAGATTTTACATGGCGGTAGCACCATCATGTAAAGGCTGGCGGAGACTGGGTGCAGGGGGCCCCATGGCCAACTCCGTTGTGCTTTTCACTCTCTGCTTATCAGACAGTGAAAGACGAGACAGATGCTGCGGCACCCTGCGCACCACAACATTGCCGCTGGCTCAATTATGAGTCGCGCCAATGTTGTGGGTTGTTTCCCGCTGACCCAGTGGGAAACTCATAGTTGAGGTCACCAGGAAGGGGACTGCACTGGCAGTACCCTGACCGCTGGACTTCAGCCTTTTCCGTCTGCCGAAGTTCTAATTAGGGCATTTGTGTGTAAAAAGAAAAATGACCTCTCATTAATGAGTAGATCAAATATGCAGCACAATTAATAGCATTCTTCTTGTGCAATATTAATGGAGGCATGCTAGTGCCGGGTGTGGGAAAGTACCATCTTTCTTGGCATGTTACCCCCAATTTCTACCTATTTGTCTGTCTCACTGGAATCCTGCTGGTCAGGACGCCAGTGCTCATAGTTTGTGGCCTAATGTGTGTGTTGTCAGTAGTGCTTAACTGTGTCACTGAAGTTCTGCTAACCAGAACTTCAGTTCTTATGCTCTCTCTGCTTCCAAGTTAGTCACTATAGTTTAGTGACTTCATTTACCAATTCCAATTGGCACACTGAAACCCCCCCTTATAAGTCCCTAGTATATGGTACCTAAGTACCCAGGGCATTGGGGTTCCAGGAGATCCTTATGGGCTGCAGCATTTCTTTTGCCTCCCATAAGGAGCTCAGACAACCCCTTTCACAGGAATGCCACTGCAGCCTGCGTGAAATAGTGCACACACTATTTCACAGCCATTTTCACTGCACTTAAGTAACTCATAAGTCACACATATATCTAACCTTCATTTACTGAAGACTAGGTGCAAAGTTACTAACTGTGAGGGCAACCTTGCACTAGCAAAGGTGCTGCCACGCTGTCCAGGGCCTATTCCCCGGGCTTCGTGAGTGCGGGGATACCATTACATGGGTGCACTACACATAGGTCAATACCTATATGTAGCTTCACAACGGTAACTCCGACTATGGCCATGTAAGGTGTCTAAGATCATGGAATTGTCACCCCATTCCTAATCTGGTATTGAGGGCCAATCCCATGCATCCTGGGGGCTCCACCATGGACCCAGAGAACTGCCAAACAAGCTCTCTGAGGCTTGCACTGCAGCTACTGCTGCTGCCACACAGCAGACAGGGTTCTGCCCTCCTGGGGTCTGAACAGCTCAGTCCCAGGAAGGCAGAACAAAGCATTTCCTTTGGGGGGAGGGTTTTACACCCTCTCCCTTTGGAAATAGGTGTTTCATGTTTGGGAGGGGTAGCCTCCCAGAACCTCTGGAAATGCTTTGAAGGGCACCGATAGTGCCCTCCTTGTATAAATGTCTACACCAGTTCAGGGACCCCCAGTCCCTGCTCTGGCATGAAACTAGACATAGGAAAAGGGAGTGACCGCTCCCCTGTCCATCACCACCCCGGGGATGGTTCACAGAGCTCCTCCAGTGTTTCCCTGGTATTAGCCATCTTGTTTTCCAATGTGTGGGGACACTCTGGAGATCTCCGAGTGGCCAGTGCCAGCAGGTGACGTCAGAGACCCCTCCTAATAACTGCATACCTGGTTAGGTAGCCAATCCCCCTCTCAGTGCTACTTAGGGTCTCTCTTGTGAGTTCCTCTTCAGATTCAGCTTGCAAGTTTCCACCAGGAAACCTCTGCAACTTCTGCTTCAGCTTCTGACCGTCAGATCAACTGAGCGCCTGCTCCAAGAACCACTGTAACTACAACAAAGTATCCAGAAAGGCTATGATCCTGCAACTTCAGCTCCAGCCAGCAACTGCAACAGTTTCCAAGGTGGCATGCTCTGATGATTCCCTGCCTTCACCCTGCACCACAGAACCGAAGGAATATCCTGTGGAGTGAGAGAGTCACATCCCTGATCCAGCAGGCACCTTCCAAGACGATGACCAGTTCTCTGGGACTCCTGTCCCGGTGACGAGCGTGCTCCCTGGAACACAGGTGGTGGATCCCTTGGACCCAGACTGTCCTAAGGTCCAGCTGTCCAAATTTGGTAAAGATAAGAGCTTGCCTTCCCGTTTTGCAACAATACCCCTGTGCACCTGAGGCCTTTGTGCACTATTTGCAAGAAACCTTCATGCAAAGCGTGGCCCAAGTCCCCAGCACCTCATCCTATGACGCACAACTCGCTGAGTTGTTCTCCGACGGCGTGGGACCCTCTTTTGTAGTGCTGCAGCAACTGCAATTTGCACCTTCTTTGTCCTTGTGTCCTGGGACTTCAGTGGGTGCTGCCTGGTGATCTGTGGGTTCCCTCCAGTGTTGGGAGCCCCCTCTGCCTCCTCAGTCCATGTTGAGGCCTCCAGGTCCCTCCTGGGTCCAGGCAGCGCCATTTTGACGCAAACCGCGACATTGTTTGAACCAAGGCTTGTTGGATGAATCCAGCACTGCAACTTGCCTGCATCCAACATCTCGACGTGGCACATCCCTTGCATCATGCAGGAACCGCAGCCATCTTCTTTGGTGCTCTTCTGCAGACTTCTTCTAACCAGAGAATCCTCTTTTGCACCATCTTTTAAGTTGGCAGGGGATCCTGTCCTTCCTGGAATCTTCTACAACTTCTGGACTTGGTCTCCTCTCTTCACGGGTCTTCAGGTCCAGGAATCCACCATTTTTTGCTTGCAGTCTTGGTTCTTGCAATAACTCTTATCACGACTTGTAGTGTATCCTGATGAAACTTGCAGTACTTTACTCCTACTTTCCTGGGATCTGGGGTGGGTATTTTACTCACCTTTATGGTTTTCTCCCACTCCCAGCACCCCTCTACACACTACACTTGCCTAGGGGGGAATTTGTGATTCACATTTCACTTTCTTAGTATATGGTTTGTGTTGCATCTAGGCCTATTGCATCCTATTGCATTCTATTGTATTTTCTACTGTTTGCATTATTCTGTGACTATTTACTTACCTGATTTTGGTCTCTAGTGTTTATATTGTGTATAATACTTACCTCCAGAAGGAGTACTGCCTCTAAAATATTTTTGGCCTTGTGTCACTAAAATAAAGTCCCTTTATTTTTGGTAACACTGAGTATTGTTTTTTATTGTGTGTAGGTACTATATAACTATAGTGGTATTGCAGGAGCTTTGCATGTCTCCTAGTTCAGCCTAAGCTGCTCTGCTACAGCTACCTCTAACAGCCTAAGCTGATAGAAACATTGACTACATTTCACTAATAAGGAATAACTGGAACTTGTATAAGGTGTAAGGACCTAAGGTGCCCACTACAAACCAGGCCAGCCTCCTACACCGGGTCTGCATGTTTTTGGGGCAGGTGTAATAGGCAATTTATTAACTACTATTTCCAGTGACCCTGCTCTTCTCCGACTACCTTTCAATTCTTCTCTGACTCCAAAGAGGCAAATAAATAATTATAATACTACATCACACGATGCTCATAACGCAGATATCATGTCTGCATTAAGACTGTAGAAAAAACAATGCACTGCAGTACAGGGAATGGGATGGTATATATATTTTATTTGCCACATTCCTCACAGAGTATCCCATCTGCCAAACGCTAACTCCGGCACTTAGTCCCACTTTAGTCCCTGGCCTCGCCCTCCATCACACATTATTTTCAAGAAAAACCTTCACTGCAAGTAAGGTAAGTTACTCTGCTGCAAGGTACGTTAGAGGGATTAAGCTAGTTAGAGGTTTTGCTATAGAATGGTGATGTGTCACTGATCATGTGCAAAGCTTTTGCTTAGTCAGTCACTGTCATTGACAAATGATGACAAGGAAAAATTTGAACAGGCACAAATCTGTCATGTAAGCCATGACATATATATACATAATCAGTTGGCCAGGAAAATGTGCCACATGCCAAGAATGGATTTAAAATATTTGGGTAGAGTGGGTCAAAACTTAGGAAAGGATAATGGAGTGAAGTCCCAGTAGGAGGTGATTGAGTGGGCACTGGGAAACACACCTTGTTTTTGGTTTGTAAGGCATTGAAAACTTTGTAATGCTGTATTAACTGAAGCAGACGCATATTGTACAGCCAACACTACTGTGCCAAATTGATCCATGCTGCAGTTAGATCATGGGTAGCAAAATGACATGGGCAGGGAGGTGATGATGATGGGTGTGATATCTGCCTTGCTTGACAGATACAGTATACTTACTTTCTCAATAGGCAAGCAATGTTACTTGCCATCACTTGTTCCTGCCACCGCTCAGACTACAACCTCCTGGGCCTCCTCATTCACACTGACACTGCTGCTGGCTCTGGGGGTCAGTTTCCAATAGAATAAAACGTACCCATTTTAGATACCAGATTTGCCTTCGTAATTAGTATTCTTTTAAACAAAGTATAACAGCAAAAGCTCACTTCAGTTTGGTTAGCAGTATCTTCTATTGAAACTATCACTTTGGGAGGTTTGTTGTTTGACAAGTTAGAAAAACTAGGTAGTCAAGCCAACCAATAATTTTTTCTCATAATAGAGGGAGAGAGCTATGATAAGTCATTGAACCGCAATGAAGAGGTGGAATGAACTGTGGTGGTGGTTGGGGAGGCTTGTGGTCAGCCCCTGCACTCTGTGATGGTTGCACAACCATGGCTGGCGGTGGGGGCCCTTTGACAGCTGCTGGTCGTGGAGGTTTTTGGCTGACAGCTTCCGCTGGCGTAGATTGCCTCCTTTCCTCCTGGTCATGGATTGGGGATCCCTTCCTGGCAAGGGTGGATGGGTTCTTCCCCCTCTGCCTGCTGGTGCAGGCTCCTTGCTCTTCTTTCCAGCTGGTGCGTGCTCCTTCCCCTTCTTTCCAGCTGGTGCACGCTCCTTCCCCTTCTTCCCAGCTGGTGCAGGCTCCCTCCCCTTCTTCGCAGCTGGTGCAGGCTCCTTCCTCTTCTTCACAGCTGGTTCCAGACTCTTCCCTTTCATCCCAGGTTGTGCTGCCTCCTTAGCCTTCAGTATTGTTGGTCTAGTATCCCTACCACCACGAGTAGGTGGTTCTACCACGTCCCAGTGGACTGTTTGGATGAGGTGCTGCACTGGGTCCTTGCAACCCTGCCCATACGTGCAGGACGGGGAGGGGTAGGGAAGAGGTCAATCGTGGAAAGGAAAAGCTTTTTAGGTAGTTTGGGGTAGGAAGAGGGAGGAGTAACGGGAGTGGAGGATAAGGGAGTGGTCATCGGAGGTGTATGTCTGCTGGATTTGGGTGCAGGTGCATGGGCTGTATGCTGTTGTGAGGTGGATGGCTGTTGGATGTCTGAGTGCTTGTGTTTGTGTCCTTTAGGAGGGTGGGGGACAGACACGGTGGGAGAGGACACAGGGTATGCGTGCCTGGATGTTGTGGAGGTGTCTGCCAGTGAGGTGTGTGTTCTGCTTGGTGTGGTGATGATGCTGGTAGTGCATATTGATGTAGTGCATGCAGGTGTGAGTGTATACGTAACTGGGTGGGAGGTGGAGGAGCAGGAGGAGGAGGAGGGGAGACAGTGGAGACTGTGGATGTTGTCGTGTCTGCAACTGAATGTTGTTTGTGTGAGTGCCTGTGGGATGTAATGTTGTGCTTGTGTTTGCCTGTGTCATTCTAGGGTGTTGGCTTGTGTGCATGCATGTCTGTCTTGGTGCTTGGGATGCGTTGGGGTTGAGGAGAATGGGACTGGGAAGTGGAAGTTGGAGGGGGGACAGCTGAAACAGGGACAAAGGCTGCCATAAGAGAAGAGGCCAGAGCCTGAATCGATCTCTGTTGGGCCGCCAATCCACCATGAATGCCCTCCAGGAATGCACTGCATTGCTGCATCTGGAGTGCCAGCCCCTGGATGGCATTCACAATGGTTGATTGTCCTACAGAGATGGATCTCAAGAGGTCAATAGCCTCCTCACTCAAGGCAGCAGGGCTCACTGGGACAGGGCCTGAGGTGCCTGGGGCGAAGGAGATGCCCACCCTCCTGGGTGAGTGGGCCCGGGCAACTCGCTGAGGGGCTACTGGGAGGGCGGTTCTGGTTCGGGGTGGTGGCTGTACCTGCTACTGGGGTGGTCACAGAGGTGTCCGCCACCACCAGGGAGCTCCCATCGGAGAAGGTATCAGAGTCTGTGTTGTCCCCTCTAATCTCCGCTGTTGTGCTCCCCTCGCCCTCCATCCCACTGGTGTCCTCAGCGTCAGTGGACTCTGCCTACAGGGTCCTTTGGAATGCAGCTCATTCTGTCACCGGTGCCTCTGCTCCTCGGCCAGAAGATGCTAATGCACATAAGGATAGGATGACAAAACAAGAAAGGGGGGAAGAGAGACAAAGGATACACAGGGTCAATGACTGCACCAACATTACCATAGGCGTATACAGCACCCTCACACACGGGGAACAGGCCTACACACTATGCATGGCACTACCATTGAAATGGCTAGTCACCAAGGAATGAGGAGGGGCACACACCTGGGACCCACGTAGCCCTGCCCAGAAGTGAATACTAACAAGCTAGGTAAGCAGTATTTTACATTCAAACCCTTAGCCACCAGAGGACCTACGCTGCTATGTCTGGCCTGGCCTAGGGGCACCCAAGGACACACAACCAACACCCAGATACCACTGCACCAGCTGTAAGTTGTAATGATAGCCACTGTACCCACCCCCTTGTGGCTGCTGTGATTCCCTCAAGCGACCCTCCAGCTCAGGGTAGGCCACTGCCAGTATGCGGGCAATCAGGGGGGTCAAAGTCCGACGGGCACCCCTTCCTCGTTGGGATGCCATCCCAGCTCAACCTCTGCGGTCTTCTGTGGCCAGCGTCTCAGGTCCTCCCACCGTTTCCAACAGTGGGTGATCCGCCTGCCCTAGACCCCCAGGATCCACACCTCCTTGGCGATGGCATGCCATATTACCTTCTTTTGATGGACACTGACCTGCAGAGGCAATACACACAGGAGAACACCATTAGACAAACACTCCAGCCTGTCACACAAATGGCCCACCATACCCGTTTGTATCACCATTGGCACAGACATAGCCCAGCCCACAACATTTACACCGCCAAGAGGACATCCACCCACCTCCTTACACGAGGCCTTCACACACAACTCCATTCATTCATGCCACATGCATCGTGCCCACAGTGAACTCACCTGTTGGTCTGGAGGCCCATACAGCACTCCGTACTGGGGTAGGACCCCATCCACCAGTCGCTCCAACTCCTCAGAAGTGAAGACTGCGGCCCTTTCCCCAGTCACACGGGCCATGGTAGGTTCCAGACACAGGTCACAGCAGCACATGCAGTGTAGGTCCTTTTCTATGGAAGGTCAGGAAACAAGTGAAGAATCAGATAGAAAATGGCGGTCACGAATGAGGAATTGCACAACGGTTCACGACCGCCTACCGCCACGGCGCCCAACGTCAGCAGCATTACCTCACTTCCACCTGTCCCTCCACACAGGACAGGTGGTCGCCATTTCAGGGGGGGTGATCAGGCCTATCCATAATTGCTGCATCACAGGATCATAGGCACATACTTTAGAAATTACACTGTCCCATAACATGTTTGCATGATGTGGACTGTGTTGTGGCTCCATTGTTCAGTTTGTGACAGCCTACTCACTCTTGTGTCCCTTAGATACCTACCACTGCGGATGAATAGGAGATGGAGACATATCCCCATGTACTTGGCTACACTGGAGGACAGGCACATAATACTCACCTATAGACTGGACAGGGCCACAATCACAGAGCTGTGTGCCCAATTGGAACCTGACCTGATATCAGCTATCTGTCATCCCCCAGTAATCCCCCTCTTGTGCAAGTTCTATCAGTGCTCCATTTCCTGGCAACTGGTTCTTTCCAAGTAATAGTGGGCTTGACAGCAGGAATGTCACAGCCAATGTTCTCAATCGTGCTAGCAAGAGTCTTGTCTGCCCTCATAAAACACATGTGCAGCTACATTGCTTAACCCCAGGTTGGCCACTGTGAAGGCCTAGTTTTATGCAATGGGACATATCCCCAATATAATTGGGGTGACTGACGGAACACATATTTATACCCCCTGCCAGAATGAACAGGTGCTCAGGAATCGTGAGAGTTTCCACTCCATGAAAGTGCAGATGTTGTGCTTGGCTGACCAGTACATCTCCCACGTCAGTGCTAAGTATCCAGGGTCAGTGCATGATGCCTTTGTCCAGAGGAATAGCAGCATCCCAAATGTGATGTCCCAACTACAGAGGCACAGGGTGTGGCTAATAGGTGAGCCCTGGTTCCCACCCAGTATATGTTGGTGTATGCCAATGGTGTTTGCCATATAGGATATTGTGTGGCTAAATGTTGTCCCTCAATATTTGCAGGTGACTCCGGTTACCCATACCTATCATCGCTGCTGACCCGTGTGAGGTATGCCAGGACAAGGGCTGAAGAATGTTATAATGAGGCACATGGGTGAACCAGAAGGATCATTGAAAGGACCTTTGGCCTCCTGAAGGCCAGGTTCAGGTGACTCCATCTGACAGGCAGATCCCTGTGCTACTCACCCAAGAAGTGGCATGCTGCGTGTTGCACAACCTGGCCCTCAGACGCCATGCCCCTGTGGCAGCAGTGGACCCTGAGGACAGTGAGGATGAGGAGGCAGAGGATGAGGATGTGGACAACAGAACAACAGTGATACGTCAGTACTTCAAAAGACACACAGTTGTGACGGTGCAACGTCACATTTCTATGAGTATTGGTGTATTCTCTGTGGCATTTGCATGCTGGCATTAACCACTTATTTGCCCTACTTACTGTTACCTATGGATATTCATTTTATAGATGTTGGTGATATGATAACATTCTCCTGGTGTGATCACAACAGCCAGCTACAGGTCATTAATTCTATGCTCATACTACTTGCAGTTCATTTGCAATGGTTGTAGCTGTTTCAATCAATACACATGTGCTATACATGAAATACTAGTAGTCAAATTTTATCCAGGGGTGTTTATTGTTGTGCTAATATATAGGGGGGAGAGTGCAATGGAATGGGCTGATGATGGAGGAAAGTCTGGGGTATTGTTCCAGTCTGTTTGTAACATAGGTGCATTGTCCATGGGGACATAGGAAGGGGAGTAAATGGCAGTTCAAGGTGGACAAGGTGACTGACTGGGACACAAGGGGGACAATCAGGAGAGTCTCATTTCCTGGTAGTGGCTCCTGTCTGGTTTGCATGGAATGTTGGCGGGTGGTTTAGCCTCTGCAGGGGGAGGGGTGCTGGTGGCCTGTTGGTCCTGTGGCAGGGCCTCCTGGCCACTAGCGGCAGCGGAAGTGGAGGACTGTTCAGATGACCGGCTAGTGGCAGGGGCCCGCTGTTGTGGTGTTGCCTCCCTCATGATGTTGGCCATGTCTGCCAGCACCCTTGCTATGGAGATCAGGGTGTTGTTAATGGCTGCAGGTCCTCCCTGATCCCCTGATACTGTCCCTCCTGCAGCTGCCTGTTCTCCTGAACGTTGTCTAGGATCTGGCCCATCATGTCCTGGGAATGTTGGTAGGCTCCCAGGATCTCGGAGAGTGCCTCCTTGAGAGTTGGTTCCCTGCTCCTGCCCTCCCCCTGGTGCAAAGCAGTCCTCCCAGTGTCCCTGTTGGCCTGTGTCTCTGTCCCCTGAACGGTGTGCCCACTGCCACTGACCCCAGGTCCCTGAATGTCTTGTGTGCGAGGTGTGGCCTGGGGTCCCTGTACAGGCGGCTGTGGTGTTGGTTCCTGATAAGGGAGGCTCTGTGCTGGTCTGTGAGTGGGCTTGGGTGACTGGCTGTCCAGAGATCCCTGCTGGGCCAGGTAGATCGTCTGGATCCTGAAGTCCAGAGTTAGTCATCACTGTGGGCCTCTTCTGTTGGGGGACTGGATAGTGGTGGCACCGCCTCTCCAGTGACATTGGCTTGGGTACCTGTGGGGATGTAAATGATGTATTATGCTTCAGGTGTCTGACATTTGTACTTCTGTACCTTCCCCTCTATGGTTGTTGTTCCCCTGCCACGCTTTTGGTTGTGTCTGTTGTTGTATTATGGTTATGTTAGTTTCCCTATGCTGTGCATGCTTTGGTGATGAGTGTCCATGCAGGGCTGGGAGGGGTATCCATGCATTGATACGGCATGCAGGGCTTGGCATTGGGATTAGTAAAATGTGGTGGTGGAGTGTGTGGGATGTGGTAGAGTGATGGGAGTGAGGGTGTGTGATGGCATGCAGGTATGGGGGGTGATAATTGTTAAAAGTAGACTTACCAGTGTCCAATTCTCCTCCAGCTCTGACAAGTCCCTCAGGATGCAGTAATGCCAAGACTTGCTCCTCCCATGCTGTGAGTTGTGGGGGCCCACCGCCAGTCCTCTGTATGGTGAGCTGGTGTCTTGCTGCAATGGAATGTACCTTCCCCCTTAAGTCATTCCACCTCTTCCTGATGTCATCCCTTGTTCTTGAATGCTGTCCCACGGTGTTGACCCTGTCCACGATTCTCCGCCGTAGCGCCATCTTCCTTGCTATTGATATCTGCTGCACCTGTGCTCCAAAGAGCTGTGGCTCTACCCTGACGATTTCCTCCACCATGACCCTTAACTCCTCCTCAGTGAAACGGGGGTGCCTTTGTGGTGCCATGAGTGTTGGTGAAGGTGTGTTGCGTAAAGTGGTGGAGTGTGTGATGTGGAATGTGTGAGGGATGTATAAGTGTGAGTGGTGTGTGTGTCTAGTTGTCTCTGTGCTCTTCTTCTCAGTCTTGTGGTGGCAATAGTTGTTGGTAAAGGGTTGTGGGTAATGTGGGTGTGTGTTTTATAATGGTGTGGGTGTGGTGTGTGTTTGGATATCAGGTGTGTGTTGTTTGAATTGGCCAATGTAGTGTTGTTTTGTATGTGGGTGTCCATTGTGAGCGATGCGGTATGTACGGCCAATGGTTTACCACGGTTGAATGTCTGCTGTGGTGATTCGTGGGCCATAATGTGATGGGCGTTGTTCTGTTGGCATAACGGTGAGGGTTTTGGGACCACCAGTTTATTACTGACCTTTGGTCTGGCGGATTTGTGTATGTGGCTGTATTCTGTCGGATTGGTGTGTGTGTGTCATAATATGGTGAACGGATATATGCCAGAGAGGTGGTAAGTTGGCGGCCATCAGCACGGCGGTAAGTGGCATTTATTGCCAATGTCATAATGAGGGCCATAGTCTTGATTGGCAATGCAAAGGGATTTCATTACTTTCCTGCCATACTGCACTGTTGTGGAAATTGCTGGTATACTGTATAAATGAATGATAATAAAACATTGGGGGAGTCCATTACTATGGTCATTGTCTCATTTTGACTGTTTGAGTATGAGCGAGAAAGCCTACTCAAGAAACTTGTGTGATGAATAATAGCTTAATTGGGGCTACAGTCTTTACAGCACCAAAAATCTGTTCTCTTAACTTTACAGTTCCACAAGGCGTAAGGACGGAGGGAAAGCTTACCAAAAGAGCAGGAGAAAGTTACAGACAAGAGGAGGTCAGCTACACAAACAGGAAATATAGAAAAAAGATAATGCAGGAATAACAAGAATTTAACAAACGCTAGATAGATGAATTGAAAAAAAGGAGACAGTGTAAAAAAACACACAAGGCAAAATTATTTTACTAGTGGGGGAGAGGAAAACGTTAGGGAAACAACAATAATAAAAGAACCATCTGCCGTGGCTACACCACTGGTGGTGGTCCCTCCCACTGCGGCAGTGGTGATGGCAGCCTCTTCACCCTGCTTGGATGCCCTTTTGCCCTTGGATGCTGATCTAATAAATAAAGAAAATAAAAAAGAGATTAGTGGTACAGTTTATCTCTAAAAAAATATTTTGACAGGCAGACGTAGTAGCATTGCACTTTTCTAAATCAGACAGCCTATTGCCTCATCACTGACACCGCATCACCTCCCCTGCAACCTTAAGGAACCAACGCCTCCCCTACCTAGCAGTAAGGAACCAATGCCTCAACTCCCCAGTAGCAGTAAGGAACCAACACCGCACCAGCTTTAGTGAAGCCTCACCACCCCGACACCGTGCAACATCTTTGTTTCCTTAGCATTTTAGAAAGTTACTTACCTGGGGTCTGTGCGACTCAGTGACTGCCCGCACTCCATTGCGAGTGGCATAAGACTGCTGGAAGCTACTCTGTCAAGCTGTTGTGTGGAGCTATTGTGTTTCTAGCTGCTAAGTAAGTTGGATTTTTGTCATTTTGGTCTTGTTTTACGCAAATAAATACTAGCTATTTTTCTAAACTTGTTATGGAGTACTTTTGTGTTATTTACACTGTGTTTCTATGTATGTTTGTGTACAAATACTTCACACATTGTCTCGAGATAAGCCGGACTGCTCATGCAAAGCTACCAAGGGGGTGAGCAGGGGTTATCTTAGCTGTGTGACTCCCTTATTCTGACTTCAGTGAGGGTCCCTCTACCTGGATAGGATGCAAACCACCGCCAACTAGAGACACCATTTCTAACAGACATGTGTTATCACTAATCATACCACTGTGAGTTTCCAGTTTTTCTCATTATTAATGCTACAAATGTGTATAAAACCCTTTGGATTTGGGGGTGAGTCAGTGACTGTGAGTTCCTTTGTGGATTCTGTGACATTTATTAGATACTTTCTTATTTTCACCAGAAATACTATTGGTTTCCTTTGTGCAAACTAATATAACTTAGAGACTTTTAATTTTCCTCTAGGGATGCTGTCCATTTCAATACAGATTTTTTAACTTGGGATTTAGAAAAATTCTGATTTCTAATTTTGTACTCTGCCTATATGTCTTTATGGCATTTAGCTTTATTCTGTACTGCCTGATTTTTGAGATTTTATAATAAAATCCTTTACATTTTCCTTTGATATAGAACTCAATTATGAATTAACCCAGTTATTATTTACTCTGCTAATTCCATGTTGGGCCTGATGTTGAGAAGGGTGGTGTCTCTTATCCCAAGATTACAGGTGTTGGAGAAGAATCACCAGAGGCAAATTTTGGAGATATCTAAATTTGGGGGTGTATTAAAATGTGGGGTTTGGGGTTCTACTTCCATTGTTGTAACATCACTCTAAGAGGAGTTAACCATCTGTCTCACCATTGTTAGCCTCTCCATGCAACATAGGTGCTAGCTTTAAATCCCCAGCCTCTTTAGGGTGGGACCCAATGGGGGAGAAGGTGGGCATGGCTCTGGTGTGTACAATTGAAGTCCATCTGCAACTATATGTAGCATAGCAGGGGGCAGGGGATGTCGCTCGTTGATGGCATGGTAGTACTGACCAATCTGAAAGTGCCTAAAGGGCTCATCTGAGAGGTCAGTGTGTGGGTCAGTCTTTTGGCTGTTTGTGGAATGTTTTGTGGCCTGGTTAGCCAGTTTTTACTGTTGATTTTTGTGATATTGCCACAAACACTTCCTGCAGCAAGCACCAATGCATGAAGTCTACCACACCTTGCAAAAGACGTATACAGCATGTCTTTACAAGTTGAAAAGTGCTCCAATTTGCAAACATGCACCTCTTTTAGCTATCTAATTCGCTAACGTGAGTCACTTTTATCTTGCTGTCCGAGCTTATTTCTATGCCTATCTGACCCTGATTGATGGTAATAAATCTGACGCGCAGCGTGACACCTCTGGTCCACTATTATTCCAATAGACAACATGGTGAGGCAAAAACTTTTGAAACTCAATGACATCTTCATTGAGAAACTCAATGTCATCTGTCTTGAGCACGCATGGAAGTGTACCGCAATCTTTTTGTAAAGTCATCAAAGATTTTTCCCCAATGATCGTATGGACCTTTGCTAGTTGACAGTAAGCATTGAAAGAGAGTAAACATAAAAACTATGTTTTCTATTTTGTGAAGCCAATGTGACCACACAATAAGGACCAGAAATCAATGACTGTAGTTAAGAAGGATTTAGTTCAGGTTATTAAACTGTCTAGTATACGTGTATGCCAAAAGCAAGTTCAAAAGATACAATAATACAGCTGGCAGGCTGAAATACCTCAATAGGTTCAGCCATAACAAAATAAGGTACAGGATAGTCACAGCCACAGCCATACAGAAACTGTGATTGAGGAATAGGTGTTCCATCAAGAAACTTCTGCTCCCTCTCCTAAACATAGGATAGCTATAGAATCAGCTAATCAAGGCTCTACTTTTGGAGTTAGGAAATGAGGAAGATTTCAGAAAGATATCAGCATAGCAAAGACTTCAGTCTTTGAGAAAAGGAAATAAGTGTTTAGCATGAAGCTTCACACTTGCAAGAATAAAGGGACGCAAAAAGGCCTGTACCTCCCAAAGTCTAAGGGAATCTGTCCTAACTACTAAATGTGTGAACCTCAGTTAAAGCAACAGAAACTTCGGCAACATTCATATCTTTTCCCACACTACCAGGACCCCATCAATTCATTAACTGTGGTGTGCAGTTGCATCATCACTCATTTTCCCAGTACATCAAAACTGAGACAGTGACTGCAACCTTGAACATTCTTCGTTCCTGGTACATGGTGAACGGGAAGCTTATTCTCACCATTAGTCTTCACGCTCCTTGCCAAGTTTCTCTTCAAGCCTCACTATCAGCAGTCTAATACATACAAAAATATACTCCTTTCTCTACCTAATGAGAATCATTATAAGACTCTTGCAAATAAAGAACACTCTGACAAAACCAAATACATTTAACAAAACAGGCATGTAGTCAGGCTAACTTTAACAAAGCGTTTAATATGCACTTCGAATACATGGTGATTCATGCACACGTGTAACTTGAAAAATAAATGTAAAACGTGAAGAAAAGAAATACATGTTTGCATTCACATATGTAACTCGAAGTGTAAATGTAAAACGTAAATATTGAATAAATGTAAGCATTTTCAATTGAACATTAGTGCACATGTGTATAAATCTTTGGTTAATATGTTTAAAGGCTCCACACACAATAATATGTTTAAGGCACACAATGAATATAATGTCAAATATAAATGCATAATTGCGCAGTGGTGACGTGTAAAGGATGGACTATTCCAAGAGCTTCTCCATCGCCCTTCCCAGCATGTTACAAGATAGTTTCCGGCCAAGCCTTTCCTTCCCACAGCAACAATCAACAGCCTGTTACCTGCAAGGTACAACTGTTTTGAACTTCACATATACCCTTTGCAGCTGAATCTTGGTTATCAGATGCCTGCTCCCCTATCACCAAGGGCTCTTCGGTGGTTGACAGTAATTTACAGAGTATCTGTCTATCACCGTTGCTTTTGATATATTGAGCAGCTGCTAATGTGCCACCACATTTTACAGTCACAGAACAGTTTCAGTAGGTGTTTCTCCCTTCCCTTTTTGACACCTCCTTATTTCCCACGTCCCTAATGTAGGCCCTTGCTTACAAGTGGGCAGATAAATTATAATAAGTGTGGTAACTCCAGTGAATGTACACATAGGAATTTTGAGAATGCTTCATTTCTGCACTCGCTGCAATATTACTTTAGTAAATTTTGGCAGGTCGAACCTCTTCATATTTAAAGAGGAAAAATATCCTGTAAATAGATCCACGCAGAGGCGTTCCATGGGTGTTGCATGGGTGTTCCCACGCAAAACCCAGGGATTGTGATGCATTCCCAGATTTACCAGAACTGGTAGACCTGGGAATGCGCCAAAACGCTACGCCTTCCCAGGTGAGGCATGAATATTTTTAGTTCTCCTCGTTACTCCCTCTTTCTATCTGTGGTGCATTCTGCAGCACATATAGAAAGAGGAATATGCCTCAGGAGATTGTGTTTGTGCTCCTACTAAGTGTGGGCTGGGATCTAAGGGACATGTCTGCAATTTCAGGTCTCTTGGGTAGCCAATCACGGAGCAAGTACAGCTACACCCAACATGGCTGTCACGCCTGTGTGGCTGTGGTCTAGTTTGTCAATGTATTCTCTTTTAGGGCAGAGGTGTGCAGGGACAAAAAAAAATCCAAGAAACTATGGACACCCCAGAGAGAGAGATCGATTTGACGAGGCATCAATGGGTGGTATGTCTGTAAAATGTGATTATTGTGAAGTGGGCTCCACCATGTTGCATTGCAGTGCAGTGCTTCGGGGGCATGACTAAAACGATAAACATTGCCACAACGTTTGGAGAGTCATTTCATGCACAAGCACAAGAAGACAGCAGCGGTGCTATTTGTTTGTGGCCCCAAGGCCTTAGTATGGCTTTAATGTATATAGGTTCTCATCGGGCTTTCATGTGCAGCTTTTTCCCAGGTGCTGCTGGCAGGAAAACAACTCTCTCAAACCTTTGATTTGCGACCTCTAGTGATCCGGTGGAGGGTACAGCAGCATGTGCATGTCAGAAGCCCTTGCCGAGGATCACAGATTCAGGGAAAAGCGCGGGAAAGAGCTTTCTCAAGGCACCAGAGCAACAAGACTCTCCTCAGTGTGGCTTCTACACGAAAGACCAAAGCCAGACGCAGCACCACCAGCCGCAAAATGAAAGATTAAAATGGAGGCATTAGATGAATGTAGGGCTTGGTAGGTTGTTTCAGAGTCACCAATACATCAACTAGTTATCAAATTGGCCCTTCTGTCAGCACGTTGTAATACAGAACACTTTATAGACATGACAGTTTAGAGGAATATGTCAGCTTTATGCAACCTGAGCACTCTCTCTCTGCAACGAGAGAAGGGTGGTTTTAGCACGTGCTCTTCCGCTTTAATGGAGCTCCATTATGGAGAGTTTGAACACCCCCACCCTCCCGGCACCCCAGCAGAGGTGGGGGCATCGGCGTGGCTGCCATTTTGGCATACATGGCTCCTGCAAGAACACTGCGCCCATTTTACCAAGGTGGAAATCAGGGGTGACCCATCCATATTGCCTAGCTAGGCAGTTGCCTAGGGTGCCAACTTAAGTGGGGTGCCATATTAATTGCAGGTTACAGCTAGCGTTTGGCAGAAACTCTAGTAGGGCCCATATGTATACTTTTTTAGCGCTGCGTTTGCGTCATTTTTTTGACGCAAAAGCGGCGCAAACTTGCAAGATTCAATTGTATTTTGTAAGTTTGCGCCGCTTTTGCATCAAAAAGCGGCGCAAATGCGGCACTTAAAAAGTATAAATACCTGCCTAGGTTTGGCCCTGGATGAAATGGACTAATGGTGGCCGAGCAAAACTCCGCCTGCATGGGGAGCTTTGCTGCATTTAACAGAGTTTTTCAGAAGCTCCATGGAATTCCGCGGAGTGAAACTGTGAACTCCGCCCTATTCTTGACCTCGCTTTAGTTTTTAATGAGGTTATCTATTGAGCCCTGCTCAACATAGACTCTTCTCTAATGGTTTTTGGCAACATCACCCTGCATTGATTCATCTACTATAGACATGCAAATGAGCACATAAAGATTGCTGGACATTTCAGTGACCTGTATTGTACTCCAAGGCTCTATTAAGAATTGTTTTTGTATAGGGACGCTGCTACTTAAGGCATTAGCTCACCTTACAGAGAACCACGAACTTAGAGATCAAATTGCATTTCAAGAAACAAATAAGTAACACTACGAATTCATAATAAAGAGTCCCTTTATCAGCCTCCATCACATTCACGATTTGCGTCTTCATCTTCAAGGTTGTTGTCTTCAAAGCACCACTCCAGCTATCATTCAATATCAAACTCTCCGGTGGTGAACACATGTAGCCATGACATTGCCAGGTAGGAAACTACGAAGTGCTGGAGGAAAAGACCACAAGATGGGCTTGTGCTGCGCAGCAAGGATTTGAAACTCAATTCCGACACATTTCCGATTAGCATCTTCACAGATTTGACAAGCACCTTTTTTTTAAAACAAAAAAAAAATAGCAATTTTCTCAATATATGTACAATGGCAATCAAAAAGAAGGGCTTACATTTTACATTATGATCAATGATGTTCGAGTGCGATATAATACCCAAGTTACAGACTGGTGTGTGGACATACTGTATGATGATCACAATGCCACTCAGCCATATGCATCACACATGTAACATTTTGACACCATATCAACCATAAACAAGAACAAGCATTTGCAATGCAACGGGTCTCGCGTTTGCTCATGTTAGAGCTGATAGCGTTGTAAACTCCTAACCCGACTTTTCACTGGTAATGAAACCCATCGGCAAAAGTGCATTTATGTACGTAACCCGAAAAAGTGCAATTAACTGTGTAACAGGGCCGATATTATGTAAAGCGCTCGACTTCTGCCAAGCGAGATCGCGCAGGGAAAATAGAGAAAAAGTAGTCCACGAGCCGGACAGAAAACAGCGAGTCTCGCATTTTTTCTGTACTTGGTCGATGCGCTCGAGGAGGGCTATCCACCGGAAAAGGCATGACATGTGCATGCCTTCCACTAATGAAATCAAGCACATTCTAACAGGCAAGCCCACAAGTCAATGACAGACACTGACGTGACGTGCACAGGGCTCTGAGCCCTTTTTAATTACTGAAGCGTCTCGCTTAGCGAAACGCATGGGCAAGCGCATGCGACACAGGCTTGACCCTAAAAACAGTGAGGGAACCACCTAGTCGGAGTACGGTAAGCATGTACCCATAAAATGCTCAAGTGACATCTGGCAGTGTCTAGTAATGGGATGGCGTACGAGTTAATGAATGTGTAAGTACCGGCACCCAGAAATATTTAGATTGGGAGGCTACAGTTGCATATGTGCATGCAGCTCTAGTTGCTCATTGCAGTATGTGAGGGCTGACAGCCATAGTTTGTTATGGAGCATCCAGCCTCTACCCCAATGATTCACCATCTGCCATTTGGCTAGAAGTAAGGTCAGAACCACAAACTTTCTGGGCCATATTTATACTTTTCGACGCACAACTGCGCCAACGCAGTTGTGCGTCAAAAAATGTAACGCCATTCTGAAGCGCCATGCGGGCGCCGTATTTATTCAATGACGTTAGCCGGCGGAGCTGCCTGGTGTGCGTAAAAAAAAATGACTTACACCAGGCAGCGCCGGCGTAGGGGAAAATGGAGCTTGGGTGTCAAAAAATGGGGCAAGTCCGGCTGAGGCAAAATTTTCGCCTCAACCCGATTTGCGCCATTTTTATTTACTCCCAACCCCCATTGAAATGACTCCTGTCTTAGCAAAGACAGGAGTCATGCCCCCTTGCCCAATGGCCATGCCCAGGGGACTTTTGTCCCCTGGGCATGGTCATTGGGCATAGTGGCATGTAGGGGGGCACAAATCAGGCCCCTCTATGCAAAAAAATACATAAAAAAATAATACTTACCTGAACTTACCTTAATGTCCCAGGGGTGGGTCCCTCCATCCTTGGGCGTCCTCCTGGGGAGGGCAAGGGTGGCAGGGGGTGTCCCTGGGGGCATGGGAGGGCACCTCTGGGCTCCTTCCGAGCCCACAGGTCCCTTAACGCCTGCCCTGACCAGGCGTTAAAAAATGACGCAAAAGCAGCTGGACGTCATTTTTTTTTACCCTCCCGGGCGTCATTTTTGCCCGGGAGTATAAATACGGCGCACATGCCTCGGAGTCATTTTTTAGACGGGAACGCCTACCTTGCATATCATTAACGCAAGGAAGGTGTCCATGCTAAAAAATGACGCAAACTCCATGAACTTAGGCGCTAGATGAGTCTAACGCCAAAGTATAAATATGGAGTTCGTTTTGCGTCGAATTTGCGTAAAAAAAAAACGACGCAAATCCGGCGCAAACAGAGTATAAATATGGCACTCTGTGTGCTGTTAGTATGGGTTTCACACACCCAGGAGTGCTAATTTTGTCTCCAGTTCAATGGCCACACCAATCATTTTCAGAGATTGTGCTACCCACCTCTAGTCAATAGTGATGTATTTGGTGGCAATCTCATGCTAAGTTTGAAAATCCCCACTCCTGGGTGCCACATCCTAGCCAATTGGAGTAAGGGTTGAGGCAGCATCTCCAAAGACTGAATGAGGTGTGATATATCCTGTGAAGATAGCAGAAGTGAATTAAGCAGTCTTCTGCTAGATGAGTGGGCTTTAGTTTGTGACAAAGAATGTCCCCATTCCTTGTCTGACAATGTAATCTACAGCTCTACATTCTATTTGTTTCTGGGGTTTGGTATGTGAATAGGGGATTGCACAGGAGTATAGTTATATAGGATCAACATTAGCCGCTTAGGAGTTTTGGTGGAGATTAGAATTTCCAGGTGCTTAAAGGTGGGAGGGGGTCATCTTATTGGTTACCTGAAGTCTATGGCATTAAAGTATATCTAACACTGTTTAGGTAGCATTGTTTTTAAAGGTATCACTGCCAATAAAGTCACCCTTCCTTTAAAGGTCTTCTCAGTTTGTAATGTTAAGGTGTGCAAGATGTGTTGCATCCTTAACTTTGCTAGTTAATGGTAGGCCGGGATGCCAATTAATGGAATCATAGAGGACTGCATTATATTGAGGCTTGCCTGGCTCTTCAGTCTATCCCATTCCACAATTGTGCAATTATTAGTGGTTACTTCGGCTTGTCGGTTATGAGGACATTGACAGACAAGTGTTTGGAACAAGGTTGGGTGTTGTAAGGAAATGCCTCCTTGGCATGGTTACCCCCTGACTTTTTGCCTTTGCTGATGCTATGTTTTGAATTGAAAGTGTGCTGAGACCTTCTAACCAGGCCCCAGCACCAGTGTTCTTTCCCTAACCTGTACTTTTTGTTTTCACAATTGGCACACCCTGGCATCCAGGTAAGTCCCTTGTAACTGGTACCCCTGGTACCAAGGGCCCTGATGCCAGGGAAGGTCTCTAAGGGCTGCAGCATATCTTATGCCACCCTGGGGACCCCTCACTCAGCACAGACACACTGCTTGCCAGCTTGTGTGTGCTGGTGAGGACAAAACGAGTAAGTCGACATGGCACTCCCCTTAGGGTAGCATGCCAACCTCACACTGCCTATGCAGTATAGATAAGTCACCCCTCTAGCAGGCCTTACAGCCCTAAGGCAGGGTGCACTATACCATAGGTGAGGGCACCAGTGCATGAGCACTGTGCCCCTACAGTGTCTAAGCAAAACCTTAGACATTGTAAGTGTAGGGTAGCCATAAGAGTATATGGTCTGGGAGTCTGTCAAACACGGACTCCACAGCACCATAATGGCTACACTGAAAACTGGGAAGTTTGGTATCAAACTTCTCAGCACAATAAATGCACACTGATGCCAGTGTACATTTTATTGTAAAATACACCCCAGAGGGCACCTTAGAGGTGCCCCCTGAAACCTTAACCAACTACCCGTGTAGGCTGACTGGTTTTAGCAGCCTGCCACACTCGAGACATGTTGCTGGCCACATGGGGAGAGTGCCTTTGTCACTCTGTGGCTAGTAACAAAGCCTGCACTGGGTGGAGATGCTATCACCTCCCCCCGGCAGGAGCTGTAACACCTGGCGGTGAGCCTCAAAGGCTCACCCCCTTTGTTCCAGCACCACAGGGCACTCCAGCTAGTGGAGTTGCCTGCCCCCTCCGGCCACGGCCCCACTTTTGGCGGCAAGGCCGGAGGAAATAATGAGAATAACAAGGAGGAGTCACTGGCCAGTCAGGACAGCCCCTAAGGTGTCCTGAGCTGAGGTGACTCTAACTTTTAGAAATCCTCCATCTTGCAGTCGGAGGATTCCCCCAATAGGGATAGGACTGTGACCCCCTCCCCTTGGGAGGAGGCACAAAGAGGGTGTACCCACCCTCAGGGCTAGTAGCCATTGGCTACTAACCCCCCAGACCTAAACATGCCCTTAAATTTAGTATTTAAGGGCTCCCCAGAACCTAGGAACTCAGATTCCTGCAACCTAAGAAGAAGAGGACTGCTGAGCTGAAAAACCCTGCAGAGAAGACAGAGACACCAACTGCTTTGGCCCCAGCTCTACCGGCCTGCCTCCCCACTTCGGAAGAAAACTGCTCCAGCGACGCTTTCCCCAGGACCAGCAACCTCTGAATCCTCAGAGGACTGTCCTGCTCTAAAAGGACCAAGAAACTCCCGAGAACAGCTGCCCTGTTCAACAAAGACTGCAACTTTGTTTCCAGAGGAGCAACTTTAAAGACCCCTGCAATTCCCGCCAGAAGCGTGAGACTTGCAACACTGCACCCGGTGACCCCGACTCGACTGGTGAAGAAACAACGCTACAGGGAGGACCCCCAGGCGACTCCAAGACTGTGAGTAACCAAAGTTGTCCCCCCTGTGCCCCCACAGCGACGCCTGCAGAGGGATTCCCGAGGCTCCCCCTGACCGCGAATGTCTGATTCCCAGATCCCGACGCCTGGAAAAGACCCTGCACTCGCAGCCCCCAGGACCTGAAGGATCGGAACTGCAGTGCAGGAGTGACCCCCAGGAGGCCCTCCCCCTTGCCCAGGTGGTGGCTACCCCGAGGAGCCCCCCCCTTGCCTGCCTGCCTGCACCGCAGAAGAGACCCCTTGGTCTCTCATTGATTCCTATTACAAACCCGACGCTTGTTTGCACACTGCAGCCGGCCGCCCCAGCGCTGCTGAGGGTGTACTTTCTGTGTGGACTTGTGTCCCCCCCCGGTGCCCTACAAAACCCCCCTGGTCTGCCCTCCGAAGACGCGGGTACTTACCTGCTGGCAGACTGGAACCGGGGCACCCCCTTCTCCATTGAAACCTATGTGTTTTGGGCACCACTTTGAACTCTGCACCTGACCGGCCCTGAGCTGCTGGTGTGGTAACTTTGGGGTTGCTCTGAACCCCCAACGGTGGGCTACCTTGGACCCCAATTTGAACCCCGTAGGTGGTTTACTTACCTGCAAGAACTAACAATAACTTACCTCCCCTAGGAACTGTGAAAATTGCACTGTGTCCACTTTTAAAATAGCTATATGTGTTTTATGTAAAAAGTATATATGCTATTGTGATTATTCAAAGTTCCTAAAGTACTTACCTGCAATACCTTTCAAATGAGATATTACATGTAGAATTTGAACCTGTGGTTCTTAAAATAAACTAAGAAAATATATTTTTCTATACAAAAAACTATTGGCCTGGAATTGTCTTTGAGTGTGTGTTCCTCATTTATTTCCTGTGTGTGTGTACAACAAATGCTTAACACTACTCCTTTGATAAGCCTACTGCTCGACCACCATACCGCAAAATAGAGCATTAGAATTATCTCTTTTTGCCACTATCTTACCTCTAAGGGGACACCTTGGACTCTGTGCATACTATTCCTTACTTTGAAATAGTGCATACAGAGCCAACTTCCTACAGGTGTGCATCATCTTTTTTGGCTGTTATATGTAGTACTGGGTTGGTTGTGGTACCAGTAGTAGATGATGTGTGACTGTGTGCAGAGATAATGCATGCAAGTTATTTTGCTGTAATTTCCCCTCAGCAATATGGCAGTGTTAGTGTTTCACATTTAAGCCTCGTTGTTTGCTGCCCATACCAGCCTAATCATCAGAAAGCGTAATGTCTGGAAGAGTGATTTTGTAAGTTGGTTGGAAATATCAACTAACTAATATAATAGTTTTGGCAGCACTACAATTCTAAACAGTGTGATGCGCTCCGCCACAACAGCAGATGCTTAAAGCATCTAGTGATTTTGCCTCCTAAATGGGATATGGTCACTCCATAATTGTCTCTGATAATGATATCTTTATCTTTCTAGACCCACATCCCGAGATACTTTAAGGAGCCATTGCACCATGCAAGTGGAAAGCCCGGTGTAAATGTTTTAGTGCTCAGCCTGAGAGGAAAGATGACTGATTTGCTCCAGGTGATGCCTGAAAGTCCACGGAATCTGATGAACTCTAAGAATTTGGCCCAAACTCACGATCTCTTATGTATAATGTCATATCATTTGTGTATAGTGTTATGAGGAGACTGTGTGATGTGCTTCGAAGGCCATTAGTAGAGTGATGACACTGCAGTTTAGCAGCCAGTGGCTCCAGTAGCGGAGCAAAGAGTATATGGAAGAATGGAGACCCTTGTCTAGTGCTTCTTGAGTTGCTGATTGAGGCAAATATGAGTCCATTAATTCTGAGGTATGGACTTGTGCTGGTGTGTATAGCGGCCTGATCCAGTCAGCAAAAGGGATGGTAGCCCCACACAATGGAATATAGTAATATGGTAAAAGGACATTTAACAAAGTAGAGTGCCTTAGTGTCATCCAGGAATACATCTGCTATATCTGAGGGTCTGTTTGATGAAACAGTGCAAATAGAGTGTGCAGGTTGTGCGCTGTTGATTGCCCTGGGATCAATCCTGTATGATTTGGTAAAGCCAGATCTGGGAGCTGCGAGAGTATCCTGATCACTAACAGTTTAGCGAGAATTTTGACATCACAATTCATTAGCAAAAGGGTATATATAAATCATTGCTTTCGGGGGGGGGGGGGGGGTTGTCTTGTTTCAGGAGAGCGATCGTTCTTTGCAAACATCTGCTGGCAGACCATCTGTGCCTGAGGATTTTCCAGTACGGTAGTTCTTAATCACAGTCACAATTTCCTCCACAGCAAATGCTTTTCTCAAATATTCTGTGTGTGTCACTTAGCCAGGTGAAAGCAAAGTCGTTTAGATAGACATCTATGTGTGCAGCCGGGTTGTTAAGTTTGGATTCATAGAAGTAAGTGCAGTAGGATGTGAACCCCCGCTAGACGGTCTTGTGGTGTTCAGTATTTCACTGAGCTTTTATTATAAGCAGTGTAATGGAATCTGGTCTAAAGACTGCGATGATGTAAAACAAGAGCCTTGGAGTCAGTTGGTGCTGGCCTCATGAGTCATACAAGGCAAAGAATACTAGTAATAAATTCAGTAGTGAGAAATGTAAAAAAAATGCAACTGCAAAGAAAGAGACGTGCTGTCAATTTCACAGTGGTTGGTGTAGTCTGTTTCAAAGATCCTTTGTTGCTGCAAAAAGGGAAATCAAAGTTTAGAGAACCATGTGGTATAACTGAAATAAAAGATAAAGTGGTGAAAACTAGTAATGGGCAATGGTGGAACATGGCTTGTTTAGAAAAAATAAACAAGGTCAGCAGTGATGTACACCAGAATAAGCAATTGGGGGGCCAAGAGGCACTGAAGGTAAGGAGAAGCACAAGAATTAGATAACATCAGGAAAATTGTATGATTAATATTATACCGTATTTGATTGTTGTGATGGTCACTGCTTGCATATAAATATTTTGTTAAAGTTTTTTTTATTTTGCTTGTATTTTTTTCTATTTAAAAAAATATAAGAAAATGGAGATATATGTGGTGTTCAGTATTTTACCAAGCTTTTATTGTAACAAGTGTAATGGAATGTAGAGCTTGTTTTATAGGCAGTGTAACGGAATGTGGTCTGCAGAATGCGCTGGTGTAGAAGAGTCTTGGAGTCAGTTGGTGCTGGTCCCCTAGGCCCTTCAGACCTTATACTCGTCGTCGATTCTTTCTACAAATAAAACCATATATTTGAAAATTACATACAAGACAGGAATTAATAACTTCACAGGTCTCAGCATTAAGTATGATATCAACAGCATTATCTTTAATACAGATAACATCATTTGTGGTCCGGGGCTGTTTTATGAGGTTACCTAAGAATTTGCCATGGCCATCTCCCTCCCCAAACTTTGGGCTATGGAGTATTTTCCTAAGAATTTGAGCTTTCTCTACAAGGATTTGTAATATTCCTAGAATTTCATTCCAATATTGGCTAATGCTGTAGAGTCAAACCCCAACATCAGCTTGGCTTTAAGATCTTTGATATCTCATTCAAGAGATTTCACAAAGTCTCTTACTCATTTAAAAGTCCTAATTTGCTTATTAATGCTTTGGACCACCACGCTGAAAGGTTCCCAGACAGTGCCCATGTCTGCTATGAAGCAAACATTACGTTTAAATATTCAAAAAATTCTGGCACATTTTGCTACAGAATACATTATTCCTCAAAGCCCCTTGGTGATAGCCTCTTGTTATTGGGTATTTGCTGTGGGCCTGGAAGCTGCAGTTTCAGCAGGACCAAAGCATGATTGGAGTGTGTTCTATCTACGGCCCAAGAGATGTCTCACTCCAAAAACCAATATTCAAGCCTTGATGACGTGTCATCGGCTGAGAAGGTGCAAGTACTCCCTCTTTTGTGCTAGATGTCTCAGCCACACAAATTAATCAATTGGTGACCAGTTTTTATAGCACTGATTGCAGCTGCTGCAGCTGAAGCATCTCTGGCTGAGGTACACAATCTATTCAAATTAGTTATTAATGCAATGTTAAAATCCCCAAATAAATAATTGTTTGGGGGGGATAATGAGGTTGCTGCTGCCCCTAGAAAATAAAAGAATTGGGCTGCACCTATGTAAGGTCTGTAGACATTAACCAAGATTGTCTGCCTGCCTCCCTGTTTACTGTTCAGTTCTGAGGACTTGCTCCTACACTACCTCATTGGGAAGTATGTGATTGCTCACCCTTGTTATCCTGAGAGTCAAATGTGGAAGGATGTACTTGGCCCAGTTTTCACAGCCTTAGTAGGAACGGACCTCGGGCGTCAGTGGCAAACGATCTCAAATGCCATGGCTGGGGCCTAACAGCATGTATCTGGCCTGTGGTTCCCTTGAATAGAGCCTGATAAAGTTTGACTGTTTCCAATTTTCATCATTATTATAGAGATTTAAATAGGGTGCCTCATTGCTAGGGCCTAGGTATACTATATGCATAAAACAAACAAGTAGACTCTCACTATAAGTATGGTAGAGTGATGCTCTTAGAGGGGGGATTTTGCTCTGCTATAATTTAAATGGTCGGGTGATTACGCAGTACCCCTCAAGGCACATTAGCCCTCACTAACATTTACCACCTGCTCAGTATATTTGAAATTTGTCAGAGCAACAATGTGTGGAATTGAGGAAAGCATCGATTTTTACGGGTATTTCTGGTTCTGCAAAGATATTCTTCTTTGGGGAACTATAACTTATAATGCCTGAATTTAGGTGCAGGGATATTGACCGAAATCAGAGTTATTGACCTCAACGGGATCAATGAGTAATTCCTCGGCCACTGGTTAACTCAAACTCAGACTCACATGGAGAGATTTTAATGGAGCATTAGGTTTAACAGAAAGAAGAGCATGAGATTCATTGCATTGTGTTCTTTAGACGTATGGATAGATGCATGTATGGCTGGAAGGAGCGATGGATGTATATTTGGGTGGACACTACAGAGCTCTGTAGGTTGCTCTCTGACCCAGGTGGTCCCATTGAACCTTTAGGTTAACGGTGTAACATGCGGCCTACTGGTTCTGACTGGGTACCCAGATTCATTTGCTGTAACAGGATCAGATATAAAAAATAAAAAATTGGGGGATTGTCGGTGACTTACTGGTTTAGAACATGTGGGGGATTCTGGTCTGTAAATTTCCATGCCAATGAGACTGTGCGTCTCATTTAGAATTTTTAGCAACAGTGTTTGTCAATCTGAAAGCGTGTGTGACTCTGAGTTGCTGTACCTGATTGAATATGTTTATGTGTTTCTATGCAGATTATATATAAACTTCAGCACCTTCTCTGCCCCAGTGTGTCCGGGTGTTTATCTTCCTGCGAAAGTTTGTTATCGACTGAGTTCTGCCGCAGCCTGTACCTGTCTGTGGATTAGTGTTGTGTATGTTTATCTGAAACTTGTTTCTGTGCTTCTTCTGTACGTTTGTGCATGCGTGTGTTACTTTTCTGGGTTGCATGTCTGTAAATGTATCTGTGGGTTTCAACGTGGGTCTACTGTGTGTTTACATGTGAACAGAGGTGCCTAAACACGTCTTTTTTGTTTTTGTTAATCCGTGTCATGTCCGTAAGTTTCTCTTTAAGTGGCAGTGCCAGCAGGTCTGTGCGCTTCCTTGTGCGTTCTCTGCTCTGAGAGTTTGCCTCCGCCCTTGTATGCATCTGATTCAGTTTCAATATTGTATTACCGAGTCTGTCTTTGTATCTGTGCTTAGGTGTATGCATCGGTACTGCTTTTTTCGCATAATTGTCTGCCTTCGGGTTTCAATTAGTATATTTTTCTACTCAATGTGCTTGAGAAATAAGAAAAAGGCAACAGGTCGGTCTGGAAAATTTGCAATAACAGTCACACCCTAAAAGCAATTACTTGTGCCAGGGTGTTAGGGATGTTTCGCTGAAGCACTGCTGAGAGAAGGTGGATTGTACATTGTACTCTCTTCCAAGGAAAGCATTCATCTTCCCGGCAAGCTATTTCGTCCTGCCCTGAAATCTTACCGCAGAGCCCGTACAGGGCGCCATGGAGAGCGGTCTCCAGCCATTCCGGCTCCATCGGAGCGAAGTTACGTCCACCAGCGAAATCGTCATCCAGAAGGTAAAGGTGCACTCAGCCGTGAGAGGGTCTTCCAGTGGGGGCGTCGGAGACTACCATTCCTTGGTCAACGGGGCCTCCGATTCTAGCAGCAATGACCACGCAGCTACGTCCTCTTCTGTTACCCACGTCACGCTCAATGGCAGCTATTCCGCGCCGTCGACCGACAGCGATTCTGAGAGCGTGTCTAAAACGTCATCCAGCAAAAAGGTGACGTTTCTGGAGAATGGGGCCAGCCTTGACGTGAACCTGGACGACGAGTGTGCGTCATTCAAAGACAAGGTAAAGAGGACGTCTTTAAAGGTGGTCAGGAGGCATGCCATTATGGACTAGGTGATCGGAGGTATGAGAAAGGAGAGGTGCTTAGCAATGATGAAGAGATGGAGAAGGACTGGGAAAGAGTGGAGATCCTCCCCCAAACCATATATTTAATATTTTAAAAAAAACATTCCCTGAGACATTCACGAGAGAATTAGGAGACAGACCTGTGGAGTGTATGAGGGGTAGATTTACTCCATTCTTTACTGACCATCAAACTGCCCCCATGGCACTAAATTCAGCTGACAAGGCCAAATGGGCACTCGATGACTGCACCACATGACTGTCACGTGACTTTCTTGGTGCACCCTCTGCAGTGTAATGCATTCAAAATATTGATTGCCACTGTGTATAGACTCTTGTGAACCCGTGCTTTTATTCGCTCACAGTCTTGTTCCTTGACCTCACTTCATTCCTGGCTCCCATTCACACAGTTCTGCTTCTCCAGGCTTCCTTTCCTCTTCCCATCCCTTACAATGTGCCCGTCCCTGTTTTACTTTCTGCTTCCAAGTCACTGTCTCCATCTCTTTAGTCACAGTTCCCTGTCCCACCTTCATTGTCTTTGCTTGGCTGATCCTCTTTCTTCTCCCCATCACGTTGTCTGGCTCTCCATGCTGCCTATTCCGCACCCATCAGTTTCCAATAAAAGTCCCATAGTGACCAACATTGTATTTTGTCTTTCTCCCTCTTGCTCCCCACCCAGGAGGAGCAAAGATGCATAAGTAGGTTGACTATTCACAGGTTGGCTATATAGGGAATTATCACACAATCTACTCCTGTGAAGCGTTTCCATGGAAAGACACTGAGCAGAGTCCACAGTGCAGGTCTATGATTGGAAAAGTCCGCTTCTTCCATTAAGTTCACTTCTGGCCTATCCCAGTGGTAGATTAATTGACAGAGATATTACAACAGTATTTGTTGTAGCTCATCCTGTGACAAACTCTGCATTCGTCTAGGGTGCAGTTAAAGGTTTCTCAGAGTCAATCAAGTATTTATAGCAGCAAGCAGCAGACATCACCTGCGTCTTGCTGCTAATATTGACACCTGAAATGCATACATCTTCCAGTATGATTTGTAACACTCCCCTGTTGCCCTATGCTCCCTAAGTGTGTGGTTCAGTAGGGCACCCTGACTCTAAGCTTTCCTGGTAGAGACAACTGTTTATGTTTCAGTTATTGATCCCATGCGCAGGCCTTCACAGAAGAAGGATCCTCCTTCAGTAATTGGCACAGGTAAGACGGGGAATAAACACTTACCTGATGGGTGGAGATATGATTCGGAAAATGGAGCACTGCTGAGTGAATTTGGTGTGATAAACAAGGTATTACTAGTATTTTGCCTTCAGTAGTGTCCTTGGGCCAGCACTTTGCAAAATTACAACTGTTACAACTGTATAACATTTTTGTTATTTTAAATGTGGGGAATATTGACGTTCACCAAAATATGCTAGGACTTGAGTTAGAATAGTAAATGAGCTTCTTTGACTGTTTATGAGGAAAGTTGCACTAGCCCCAGATATTCTAGGACTGGAGTTAGAATAGTAAGTGTGATCTCCCAGTGTCCACCACACCCACTTCTGCCCTGAAAGCGTCCCTCAAAATCTATTGAGGTTGCTTGCATTTTGCAGATCCAGGAAAAGTCCTGCACTGGAATTCTCGGCGATAGGAGGTTCTTAGCCTCACTTATCATCTTCATCCCTACTGTTAAAGGGGTCTCTGAGTTAGATAGAAATATTTCATGGAACCTTGAAAAGGCCCCTGGTCTTATGAACTTCTTAACAGCTAGCAACTCTTAACAAATAAATAGCTGGCAATAAGTTTCTTGCCCCTTTAAGTGCAATATCTGCCCTATGGGTTAGTGACATTGTCCAAGCAGGAACTCCAAGCATTGATGCTGGTGTCAGGACCAATGTTGAGACAGGTGCCACAGGCGTAGAGTGGGATAACATTGGCGTTTTAGTTTTTTTCACTGAAAATGGCAATAGTAGAAAGCTAAGAGAAACAAAATGGCTGGTTGAAACCAAAGCCAGAACCAGTGGAGCTATGATAAGGCTAACAGGAGCAACTGCCTCTATAGGAGCCAAAGCATTAAAGTCCCAGCCTTCAAATATTGTAAATTGCTCCTATTGACTATGAAAACTCTGGATTGGTTCTGCTGAGCAGTCAAGAAGAGGAAAACTCACTTGAGGCTGCAGCTTGACAAGCATGGGAATTGATTCAGAAGACAATTCAGAATAACCCCTAGACCCTCTATCCTGTTTTCCTCCTTGCTTTTGATGTCAAGCGTTGGAAGATCATTTGTGTTTTTTTTTTGCTTCTCACAATACAAAGGTATTTATTTTCTCTTGAGACTAACTTTTCGATTGCATCCTGGTTGTTATTTGGACTTCAATCCCAAGCCCTTCAGGACAGCACTGACATCACTGACTCCAGAGGCATCGTTTATGGACTCGCTGTGTAATTTCTTTTGCCATCTTGCTTATCCACAGCTCAAGACACACAATGCCACCTGATTTCAGTGGATTGACAGTGCTACAATAAAGTTCTGAACACAGGCTAATGCCTTGATTTAAGGTATAAAAGAGTAATCACCCAGAAGAAGTATCCAGTTGAATATGTGGATTTCTATAGCTCCGTCACTCCTCGTTAGGTGGTCTGTACATTCATGGGGGAACAACCTCATGTTTGACACATGTTTAGACAGAATTCCAAAACACCTCATAATGCATGAACTGAGATAGCTATAGGAAGAGTTTATTGTCTGTCATTAAGATTTTCTAATGAAAAGTCCAATTTACTGTTAGACTGTGATGGTGCCTCAAAAATATTATGCCTCTTCAAGCTGGTAAAAAACAAGCCTGCAAGGCTCATTCTGGATCTGCTGAGGAGGGACCCCATCACCGCAGGGCTTAGAACCCTACAATGGTTTTTCGTGCATAGAAGAATGATCTTCAAGGCCATGACCATCATTGTCAAGGAACATCATGACCACACCCTTGTATTTTGGATTGAGAAGATAGGTAGCCTATGCTAGGGTAGGCCTCATTGTCTGCTTATTAGTTCAAAATGTGTGTGCCTAAAACAAGAATTGTTTACCTTCTTGAGCGAGTTTCTCGGTTGCAGCAGACAAAGTTTGTAACCATCCCCCCCTTTTCCTACAAGCCGAAACAAGTTAAAACAGGTTTGGTAAATGTGTTTAACTACAGATGCAGGTTTTTTCATGCCAGTTATCAGTTTTCTCTGAAGCGTTAATAGGCCTTAGAGATGTACAGTAAATAAATAAATAAATAATATAAAATAGCACAACCTAACATATCATAACATACTCTCCTATTCCCCAATAGGTTAAGCAATCTAAGAAGAACACAGAAAGCTTTCTTACCATTACTGCATTAGTTCTTCCCTTTCTGCCATTTTCTGCAACGCATCTCAAATGCCCCATTGTGTCCGTTTATTACCCCTTTCTTACTAGCACCAGTCGAAATTAATGAACTACGATATAACTACCAGTAACAGGGGATCAATACTATGGGTAATGCTGAAGTCCACAATCACGTTGATTTCAACAAAGTGGGATTGAAAATTCCAACCACCATGCAAACCCTTTTTTGCAAAGAGGTTGTGCAGTCTTTATCACACTCTGTAAATACTGGGTGATATAAAGCCCACAGACCCTAAATTTCAATAGGTCAAACCTACTTGATTTTGACAAGGGAAAAGGATCCAGTAATTACCAGGACATACAGATTTTGGTGGAGTAAATATCAAAATCCACGTTATGCCCCCTTTATAAGACAAAACTTGTGACAAATGCTAGTTGTTGCATTGAATAAATAACAAACCCCCTGTGTTAGAAATTATCTGGAGCAGTAAGTACCGAATACTGTTCCAGGGCACTAGTAATCAGGGTCTCAGGACTTGAGTCACAAAGGTAAACTTACAATTTTGTGTATGTTTACAACTGTGTGCTATTCACAAAGTTATTTTACTAGTAGAATTTTTACGACTGTTGAGCCAAGTACACTTCTATATTTTTATGTGCTCAGACTCCCCAGTCATAAAGATACTATTAGTAAAATACCATTGTGAATAGCAAGCAATCGTAAACTTTCACAAAAGTATAAGTTTAGTGTTTCTGAGTAAGGAGATGGTAGGTATTAGACAGAATAGTACTTCTAGCAGCTTCACCTTCCCTTCCCTCATTTTATCTGTTTCTGTGTCAGATTACACCATGAGTGTTCAATGATGGCTATATCCTTTCCCAGTCTTCAGGTTATCTGACCGTAAGTTATGCGATATTCTTACTAACAGTGTACCTAAGTAAGAATCATTTTCATATTCAGTAGTTATTGTAAAAATCTGGTATGGCTGTGACCCTCAAGCACAAAGGCTGGCGGACTGATGCACCCGAAAAAATTGATCCACTTTGTGATGGATTATGATTAACATTTAAAATGTGGTTTAAGGAACACTTTAATATAACCTCTGTGTTGGCAGATCCTGTACCTCCAGGAGGAGAAGCGGATTCTGCAGGAGCGGTGGTCCATGCTGGAGATTACTGATGATTCCTCAGATTCCAGTCGCTCAAACCTGGATGCTCTCTACAAGACATATATCGATCAGCTGCTGAAACAGTTGAACACCATCTACGAGGACAACGGAGACAGCCAGGCCAAGCTGGGGAACATGGTGGGCTCTGTCCATGAGCTTAAAGACAAGTAAGATTTTTTTGCTTGTAGACTTTGCGGGGAAGTGCTGAATTGTGCATCATTTTCTACCTGTAGGAAGATGTTCAGCTTCTCCAGCACACCATCAGATTGGAAACTTTTGGGCTTTGCAATGAGTTCCACAACTTCAACTTTGTTCACAGAAAAACCATGTAGCAAGAGAAGAAGCGTGTTGAAAACTTGGTGATCGAAAAAAAAATATGGAGAGACAGAAGTCAAGGTGAGGGAGAAAAGGGTAAAGCAGGAAAAGTGAAGACATAGCCCTGGAAACTAAGAAGTAGGGAGGGTAAGTAGGGCAATGTGATGGAGACATAGAGAGGAAGAAGGCAGGTGAGAGAGAACTAGATATGAGTGGAGAAGAGAGGTCAATAGAAAAGGAAGCAGAGTGAGGGACGTGGAGTACTGGTGAGTGAGGCAGGGACAAACCAAGGTAGACATATACACAGAAAGAAGGAGACATGGCAAGAGAGAAGATATGTGTGGGAAGCAGGAGCCATAGCAAAGTACAAAGTATAGTGAATTACAAGATTAAATGTAAAGAGAAAGGGTGCAACGGGGGGATCTATAGTGACAGAGAAGCACAGATATGATGAGAGAGAAAAAGGCACTGTGGAGGGTGCAGATTTATTTTCAGGCAGTTGTGAGTGATAAGGAGAATTGGGGTGGCAGGAGGGGAGAAGGACAAGCAGAATAAGGAATGGTGAGTGAGATAGTGATTGAGTAGGAAACTGTGAGCGAGAAAGAGAAATGGTGACGGAAAAGCTGAGACATGTTGAGGGACAGCAAGACATGGTGAGGAGCAATGAGTCATACTTAGGTTGGTAAAAAGTGGCAATGGGAAGCAAACAACACTGAGGGTGAAGGCATGCTATGGCAATAGAGGAGACAGAAAGCAATACAGCGAGAGACCAGGGAACATGGCAAAGCAGAAAAAAAAATGAGTGAGGGAGACAGTGAAGAAGAAGAAAACAATGATGGAGGGAGGAATATGATGTGGGAGAAAAGGAGAGTGAGGCTCAGCATGGGAGGTCCCATTAAAAGAGCAGTCACAATGAGGAATTAGAATAATATCATAAGGGAGAAGAAGATATGGCGATTAAAGAGGACGCATGGTGTCAGAGAGGAAAACATGACGAGGAAGGAGGCGTGGCCGGGAGGTACTGATTGATAGGGGACAAATGAGAAGTAGAGATGACCAGTGAGTACGAAAAGGTGAAGCATTGTGAGGGAGAAGGAGCAATGTTGTGGAAGATGTGATGGAGGATCAGATATGAAAACGGTGAAGATATGGTCAATGAAAGGAGATGGTGTGTGACATGTAAGCATCCTGAGGGAGACTGAAAGAGAACAACAGAGAATGATACGAATTTGGGAAAGGTATTGTGGTAAGGGACAAAGGCAAGGGCATTGCAATGAAAACGGAGAAGGATACAAGGTGAGAGAATGGCCACAGTGAGTAAATGGACAGAGAGGGAGAACGAAACATGAAGAGAGAGAAAGAGATACTGAAATGGATCACAGAGTGAGGGAGACGGTGGCACAGAAAAAGTTTACAGAGGTGACGAGATACCAAGTAAAGAGAAGAGAGAGCAAGTTAGAACAAGCATTTGCAATGCACTAGGGTCTTGCATTTCTCAGAGTTCCAGATTGAAAGAAAAAAACTGTGTGATAGCGCTGCTACACTTCACTTGTAATGAAACCTATTGGCAAAAGTGCAATTAACTTTAACTGCACTTTTGCCAATAGGTTTCATTATGAGTGAACTGTAACAGGATCGATGTTATGCAAAACGCTCGACTTCTGCCAAGCGAGATCGCGCTGCAAACAAAAGATAGAAAGTAGTCCACAAACCTGATGGGAATCAACGATCCTCGCATGTTTCCAGTACTTGGTCGCTGCGCTCGAGGAGGGCTAATCACCGGAAAAGGCATGACGTATGCGTGCCTTCCACTAATGAAAGGAAGCAGCTTTTAACAGGCAAGCCCACAAAGCAATGAAAGACAACTGACGTGACGTCAACGGGGCTCCGAGCCCTTTTCTAATTCCTAAAGCGTCTCGCAAGTGAAACGCATGTGCAAGCCCATGCGACGCAGGCTCGACCCTAAAAATGAATAATGGTGGAGGAGACAAAAAGGGAGAGTGAGGAAAGGAAAGTGAGACAAATTAAGAGATGAAGAATGATGGACAGAAAGCAAATGAGAAGGAGATACAGCCAGGATGAATAAGATACAGCTAGGGTGCACTATTGAGACATGGTAAATAAGATAGGGCCAGATGTACCAAAGGATTTTACCCATTCTGGGCCATATTTATACTTTTTGACGCAAAACTGAGCTAACGCAGTTTTGCGTCAAAAAAATTAGCGCCGGCTAACGCCATTCTGAAGCGCCATGCGGGCGCCGTATTTAATCAATGACGTTAGCCGGCGTTAGCCGCCGGCGCTGCCTGGTGTGCGTGGAAAAAAACGACGTACACCAGGCAGCGCCGGCGTAGGGGGATATGGAGCTTGGGAGCCAAAAAATGGGGCAAGTCAGGCTGAGGCAAATTTTTCACCTCAACCCGATTTGCGCCATTTTTTTCGACTCCCAACCCCCATAGAAATGACTCCTGTCTTAGCAAAGACAGGAGTCATGCCCCCTTGCCCAATGGCCATGCCCAGGGGACTTCTGTCCCCTGGGCATGGTCATTGGGCATAGTGGCATGTAGGGGGGCACAAATCAGGCCCCCCTATGCCACAAAAAAAAAAAAATACTTACCGGAACTTACCTTAATGTCCCTGGGATGGGTCCCTCCAGCCTTGGGTGTCCTCCTGGGGTGGGCAAGGGTGACAGGGGGTGTCCCTGGGGGCATGGGAGGGCACCTCTGGGCTCCTTCCGAGCCCACAGGTCCCTTAACTCCTGCCTTGTCCAGGTGCTAAAAAACAGCGCAAAAACGGCCGCACGTCATTTTTTTTGACCCGCCCACTCCCGGGCGTGAATTTTGCCTGGGAGTGTAAATACGCCGCACATGCCTTGGAGTCACTTTTTTAGACGTGAACGCCTACCTTGCATATCATTAACGCAAAGTAGGTGTCCACGCTAAAAAATGACGCAAACTCCAGGGACTTTGTCGCTAGACGCGTCTAACGCCAAAGTATAAATATGGAGTTAGTTTTGCGTCGGAATTGCGTAAAAAAAACCGACGCAATTCCGGCGCAAACAGAGTATAAATATGCCCCTCTGTGTCTATGGGAAAATGCTTTAGTACATATGGCCCATAGTGAGGAAAGAGACACATGAAAGAAAAAGACACACACATTGAAAGTGAGCAAGCCAGCAAGTGAAGGGTAAAATGACAGTCACCGAGAGGTAGACATAGCAGGCAAAGGAGAAGTACAGCTGTGTGGATGGAGATATATATGTATTGGCTGAGGGAAACAGGGAGTGGAGGAGAAAGAGCAAGAATGCAGGAGTAAGTAGTGCAGGGTGGCAGAGATCAAACAAGCTACCGGAGACAAAGTTAGAGTGACAGATATAGAAAAGGGAAGAATGCCTGGGAATCATTCAAATAGTTTAACTTGCAGGCAGGACAGTGTTCGAAAGGTACTGTGAAACTTATTCCACAACCAAAAATTTAGTCTTTTTCAAGTGCACGATGGACAAGGACAAACCTAAGCACTGCTTCCTCTGGTGGAAAAGATTATCATAAAATGTGGACACACAGATAACTAGCTACTGGTCACTGCAGTGATGACAATCACACCCACGAGCGATACAGGCTGAATCTGACGGTAGAGGGGTAGTAAATGTTATTTTCTGATGTTAAGCTCCAAAATCTTGTAAAAAAAGCCAAAGCAGTTCTGGTTCTTTGTCCACAAGACCCACTTTGAATTGTGCCCAACACAAGTGTAGCTTCGGCTGGGAGGGATGCAGAAGAATGTCTGAAAAACATAGAGGAGACAGCAGGTGATTGTTAGGTGGGGAGCATTTTGGAGGTCCTGCTAGAGGCAATATCTTTTTGACTAGTGCTCACAGTTTGGCAAGAGCACATTCTGGACCTGGCAAGTTTATAAGGCATTGGAAGGGGAGGCACAACAGATGAAAGAACAGCAGTAGTACAGCAACTTTCCCAAATGAAAAAATAATCTATTCTACGTAGAGTTACATGGAACCATGGCCCTGCATTCAACAAGCCCAACACCAGCAGTACCTGCTACAGTTAGTCACAAACATTATGAGAATGGTGGAATTCACTTACTTCGGTGTGTGCATTGATCATACACAGCAGTAATACCGGGCACATAATTCCAAACATCATGAGAGCACCCGGCATATTCTGAACAACCTGCACTCCACACTGCTGGTGCCACACGGGGCTCATGAGCACACGTAGGTATTAGTGCTCAGTAAGGTCATTTACTACGGCATCCAATTAGATTTCACCACCCTCCACAAAGGTCAAGTGGTTCATTGTCAACAATCCTGGAATTTCATATCACACCACTTTGTATACTGATGTACTGCAGGTTTCATTTGCCCATCATAAATGTAAAACTATCTGGACTAAAATACAGATTGGCGTATGATAAAACAGTGTATGATAAAAAAACTGTACTGTCTGAAGACTTCCCACTTGCCATGGGGCATCCTGAGATCCTTCTGTTTCCATCACTCCCACCACTCTTTCTGGATATACCTTAATCCTCTCTACATATGCTACAGCGGATACAAAATGCAACCGCTAGATGGTTACTGGGACTGAAAACATAGCCATATCTCTCGAAACACATTTTCCATCAATAGGCACAGTTTTGTAATTGCCCTGTAGAATTAAATTGTGGCATAATTCTATAGTTCCAAGATGCTTTTGAGTATACGCTAGAACATCTAAACGCACACGTAGCCTCATAGGGATAAATCAGAATATTTTCTTTCATGCTAACAGGACCATTGACTCTAAAGAAGCATGTTACTTTTTTAGGGAAAGATTAATATATTTGTAGGTAAATTTAGGCAATTAATTGATGGATTATCGATATCCTTCCAAATACTCTGAAATGTAATTTCATGTCAATGGTTTGTCAATGGGAAAACCTATAAACCATTGTGGGTATCTTTTTACTGCAGACCACATCATTCAAACATTGAATATCACACTTTTTAAAACCAGTTTGTAGACTTTATGAATCAAAGATTAAATACAATATATTTTCATATCACTTTGCAGAGTTTTTGCTCAATATTTCACTTATAATTGAGTCTCAATATTTTACTTGTGACTCACGCTTTAAAATAGAAGCAAAACTTCAAATATATGAGCCTTCTATAGATGTTTTTTAGCGAGTGACCCTGTTCAATACTCTCAGGGGCTACTGGGAAAACCCCAGGCTTAGTCATGAGAACCATTGACTTCACCTAAACTGCGTGCCATCGTTGGAACACCTGCTTTGATTTCATTCCATGTTTTTGTCAGAATCCGTTGCCTTTTCATTCTTCAAACCAGTGTACATCATAGTAGTATGTTTTACTAATTCATGGCATAAAACACTGCATTTCATTGCCAATAATAAAACACATCAAATGCTTCTCATTCACTCTAAACACAGCTCACTCTTTCTTTTTTTTACTCTACAAAACGCATTCACCTTCATGTGTGTCCTTATTGCATCCTGGGAGGATTATATCAACTGAGAGTTTATCTATTGGTGCGTTTCAACCTGCATAGTTTTAACAGGACATCTGGACAAAACGGTAGGGACCTCCGAGTACAAATATCAATAACATTTTATAGGTATTTACAACATGGCGTGTAGTGCACATACATGTAGTTTATAGAACATCTACACTGATGTTACATAAAGATTGATTCCTTGTGGTCACACTTTATAACTGCTTTCCATGAGTATAATTCAATCACATGGAATACTATCTCGATTCTCTGTGCGATCTGTACCACATGAATGAGAAAATAATTATTTGAATAATTATTTTAATATAGGGGACCTGAATATGTTACAGTGAATACTAAAATCAAAGTCTCTTCTTGCTGCATGCTATATAACTGCCACTCTGCCGATCACAATACATACTTGTATCTGGATTATTACATTCCACCAATGTGTGTGTGCTGCCTTCTGGAGGAACTACATCAAAAGTGTATGTTAGCATTTTATAAATACAAAAATGCAAATACAAGCTTGAGTTGCCTGAAACATAGTTAAAGAGCAGGCCAGACTCCCATCCCTTTTACCACCAACAGTGCTTCATCAGCAGTAGCCATGACGACATCTGGTGACATGCAATGAATATCGCCCAAAGTACTGATGCCATAGGGCTCAGCGCTGATAATAGGGTCACTACAGGCAAAAATAGGAACATCAGCACCATATGCTAACTGCAACATGTGGTGGTATCCAACAGACACCATTACAGTGATCGTTGAGGCCCAATCAAGATCCTCTGCAATGGTGCATGACTTATCTCAAGAACGATTGGATGATGAGACCACGTGGTGCCAGGAAGTGATAACATGTTATTATTAGTGCTCTAGCCGGGATAGAATGGAGGCAGATGACTATGGCCGCTATATGTGTAGCTCATTACAAAGATGTGTGTGCGGCACACGGGCTCTGAACAAGCCACCACAAGCCTGGAGTTTGAATTGCACGGTGTCCAGGAAAATGCTAATGACCATGAAAATCAATCAGTAGTACCTTTAGGTCATGACCTCATTAAATTTGGTGGTAACATCTCATCCGTCCCACCAAAATCGGTAGGCATAAGGCAGGAGGAACCAAGAAGCGAAATGACATGTAGTGTTTATGTTGCTGACTGTAGTTTCCGCAGACTTGTGATATAGTCTCCCATCCCACATGGTGGTCAACAAATTAGTTCTTGTACCTTATTTCTCTTGTCTGCATAAATTGGAAGTGTCTAGAAACATACCTGAAGCTAGGGCTTAGTGAAATGAGATACATAGGATATGTAAAATGAGTCTGAGAACAAGTTGAGCAGATGAAGACTCGAATGAGCATACACCCAAGGAGAGAAAAGTAAGATGTAGGTTACAGAAGCATACAAGGAAGGCTGGTTCAGAGACTGCGATGAGTGCTTCTGTGCTGTTTAGTGTTTGAAGAATGGCAGGTTACCATCCCAAAACATGCTCATCTTCTTGAACAAAAGAAACTCTTGTGATGCCTTAGACTGCCTGCAAGCCTGTAAAATGTGTTTCATATTGTTCTTTGATATTCATCCCAGAGTAGAGCCATGTTACCACTTTAAGTGCCAAGAGAAAGTGCATATGCCATTTTGGAACTACGTCAAGCCTCAGATTGCAAAGTTAGTGCAGCACACTACAACGGTTCTGTTCAGCTTGTTGTGAATTTATTAAGGTGGGCGCCTTTCATATTCGTGCAGTCTTTGAATTCTGCTCAGCATTAGTCCAAAAGTGCCCAGAGTGGTGTCAAAGCACGTTTGTCATGTTGTACTGTATTGTCTTTTAGCCCTGATAGAGCACTTAGTTACTTAATACCCCTTTGTGGCATGGCAGGAGTGTTGTATTTGTTTTGATCCATGCTTCCCTTGACCTATAGGCTGCAGCTCCCCATTTTGTTTTGGTGGGTGGGGGGTGTAAGCCCGGCTTCCAGAGTACTTTCATTTTTCTCCCTGAAAATAACTGAGATGAAGCCGATAAAGGTATCATAATCATAGATGTAAAAAAATATAACAGTTGTTTGATGACAAACATTAATTGGTTAAGTCAGAAACAATGCTCTTCAGCACTGGGGTATGCATATGAAATTTTAAAAACTATTTAAAAAAAAGAAATTGCCTCTAGTATGTTAGAAAATACACTTTTTTCTATTGTTGTTAACCAGACTGAGGCATTTTTCAGAGGTGCCCACTCCTATTGGTATTAGCGTGTGTAAATGTACTGATTTTGCCACTCTTAGAATGGCAGAATAGTGAGTGACCGTCTGGAGATACAAATGTAGATTTTCTACAGCCTGGTGGGCAGACAATCTGGATGTATTTATCATCAACCTTCTTACCATAACATCCTGGCCCACTGAAAGACCATTGACTAATTAATGACCTGCAGCAATTGCTGATCTATGCACATTCACTGTCCTATAAGATAATCCATCCTCATACCTTTCTGTTTAATAATTCACCACTTGCACTGAAGACACTGATACGGGATCAAAGTCCCTCTCCATGCACCAACAAACCCATTTCTGCCATGCCAATCAATGCATTTGTCTTGTTCCTGGAGCCCAGGATTCCTTAATAAGTTCTGAAGCCTGTTGTGAAAGGCCTGGTACCGCCCATACTCTCCTGAAATTCTCCAAACCACCAAATTCAACTGATCTGACAATACTAAATCGTGAAATTAGTCTGCTGGACCCTGAAGGAGTTCTGGAAAGCTTGGTAACAGAATTGGAAAGACCTCCATTATTTCTAATAGAGCCGTATACCCAACCTGAGCCTTCCAGAGAGGTGTAATTACTACAGCTATCCCGTTCCATTTGCTTACCATCATGGTCACCCAAGTAATCATCGAGAAAGGAGGAAACGCATAAGGACTGAGGCCTCTCCAATCCTGATGAAACACATCTACACCTGCTGACTCCAGATCTAGATGCTCGCTGAAATACCTGAGCATTCAGTCTGTTAGCATACGGATCCATCCAAAATGGACCCCACATTTTCTCCACCTGACAGAAAACTTTCCTGTTCAACTTCTCTTCGCCTGCATCTCTGAGATTCCGTGGAAACCAATCTGCATTCACAGTACTCACACCTGGAATGTATTCCGCTTGAACACAAATCCCACTCATTGAACAACATTCCCTGAAAACCTTTGCTAGGTCTGCTAAATCCTTTGATTTTGTACCCCCAAGTTTGTTCACATAATGTACTGCTGACAGATTGTCCATCTGCAAGAGCACAGACCACTTCACCTTGTCCTTTGCAAAACTCTTTATGGCAAAAGAACCTGCCATAAATTTCAGACAATTTATAAGCATCATCTTCTCCTCCTCCAACCGACTGCCTCCTGTTTAAACAGCACCACACCGTGCACCCCAGCCTACTAAGCTTGCATCTGATTCTATTAATAAATCTGGACTTTCTCCAAAAATGTCTCTCCCATTCCATGCATCCATGTTCCTTAACCACCATTTGAGTTCCTCTCTTGCATTCTGTGAGAAAACAACCTCCTGTGAATATTTCAATCCACTCCTCAAAGGCATTCCTTTCAAACTCTGTAAGGCCCAATAATTCAAAGATCCTGGAAAAATAGCCTGAATTGTGGAAGGCAAAAGACCAACCACTCGGGCTAACATCCTTAATGAAATCTGATCCTGCTGCAACATATTTCAAATCTCTTTTCAGTTTAAATTTTTTTCTAAGGAGTGTTAAGACCCCCTCCACCGTATTCACCTCGAAACCTAAAAACTGAATTTGCTGACTTGGATCCACACTGGTTTTCTTCCTGTTGACCACAAAACCCAAACCCTGTAGTAGATTTACTATCATTTATGTATACTCCATCAATCTCCACTTGCTCTATTCCATGATCAGAATATCGTCCAGATAAGTGATCAATCTGATACCTCTTTCCCTTAAAAAAGACACAACCGGATGTAGAACTTTCGTAAAACACCATGGCCAATGAAAGCCCGAGAGGAAGGCAAACAAATGTCCACATTTTTTCGCCCCCAAATGAATTTGAGATACCTCTGATGAGGTTCCCAAATTGGAACTGTCAAATAAGCATCTTTCAAATCAAAATAACTCAACCAATCTCCTGATTGTGGAATGTCTTGTAACATATGCATACACTTCTTAGATTTATTACTGGCCTCATGCCCTAGTTTTTCTTTTTGACCAGAAACATATTGCTTACAAACCATCCTTGCTCTTGAAACACTTCCACTATTGCACCTTTTCTTTCCAACTCCAACATCTCTCTGTCTACTAATTATGCTTTTTAGCACTGAACTGAACTCCCCTCAGAATCCAGAACTGATGTGGCTCCTTGATACAAATCTATGCAGTAACCTCTCACCACTTGAAGAACCCAAGAATCTGCTTTTACCTCTGACCAATAGTGATAAAATTGGGTAAGTCTGCCGCTCAATTTTATTGGAATCACAGCAAGGTCTGACCTTACCTGATCCTCAAATCCGTCGTTCACCACGACTACTCATCCTCTTTTACGCTGTCTTTGCCAATAAAAACTGGAGGATCTCCATGATCCTTGTGTTTTCCTATGGGAAAACAAACCTCTTGAAATTCCCATTCCACCGTCAGGAAAATGAACCCCTGATCTCCCGGCCCATTCAAAAACACAATCACTAAAAACATTTTTAATATCATGCTGTGACTTCTGACTTGATGAATAAGCCCCTACGAATTTTGACATAGATTTGATGAAGTCATTACCAAAAAGCAAACCTTTTGCAGAAGGCCCAGCTTCATTATTTGCAAGATCCACTAATTTGAGATCTATTTTTCATCATATACTTTTTCTGCACTCTACAGAAAGCGCTGTATTTGCGTTTCCAAGTAAAAACACAGCATGTTGCTCCCATTGACGTAGTTCGTCAATAGCCAAAGTTTCTTTGCTTTCATGTTCCTTTTCTACAATATCAAATGTCTTGGTCAAAGGACCAATGACATCCAAAAGCCTGTCCTGGCACATCCGTAATGCTTTATCAAGAACCTTACGAGGATTGTGGCCTCCTTTACCTATGAATGCCAAGATTTTGAAATCCAACTCTGGGGTTGCAGTGACCTTAACCTTTAAGGATGGCCTAGGACATTCAGATCTTAGTCTGATCTTGACCTCTTTAGGAATCTGTTTCCTGAGCCAATAATGCACATAATCTGCAAGGTGATCCACTGGCACCCATTCAGAAGATAAGCGGTGTCTTATAGAAAAATGGTCAAAATAGAATCCCCCATGGGATCAGTTAAAACATCTTTGTCTTTTTCTCTCAAATTCTCTTTATTCTCCTATTTCCTAGAAACCTCCTCATAATCTGCCTCATCTGAGCCAAAAACTGATGAACAACTCAATTCAACCTCAGCATGCCCTGAGGACTCATCACACTGAACCACAGTGTGTTCACAACACCTCTTTATACCTCGTGCCTCTATTTCTGGGCCTTTGAACTGCTCACCTTGTTAGTCCTCTACACCACCTTGTCTCGTGCTAAGACAGTGATGAGGTTCTGCCAAAGGAGATCTCCTTTTCTTATTGTGAGTTAAATCCATCGAAAGCTGTTTCCTGTTTTCCACTACTTTACCCCTTTTCTCCTTCTGTGAAGTTTCACCTGCTGACCAAAATGTCTCTTCTTCTGAGGCCATTTTCTTACTTTGTAGCATAGCCTCTAATCTTTTTTCCATCCTATTACCCATTTCAGTTGTCATCTTATCCAAGGCAACCTTTAACCTTTCTTCAGTCAAAGTTTCATCAACTAAATGAGTCTTGTCCTCATTCACCTTAAAAGTTTTACTTATTAACTAAACCTAAATAACTAAACCTGAATCAGCCTAAAAATACTTTTTTTAACAATAGAAAAAATAAAATTATCTTTGAACTATCTTAATCTTCTGACCGCTGTTGAAACCCTTCAGATACGATGAATAACTGTCAGTAACTGTCAGCTGTAACTGGCGAACCAAACCACCTTCTATCAAGACATACTTCCACTGTAATCAAAAAGAAGTTGCCCAACTTCCCAAAATGGGTGCCTTATGATGTCACAATTCTTTCACCAATCATCAGCCATAAGTTATAAAATTAGTCCTTCCTTTAAGTAAATCATAAAGTAATCCTTCCTTTATTTCCACCATGACTAGCGTCACCAGTATTTGTATAGGAAGTTTCCATCGTGCATCGGAAACAGCTATTTAAATAAACACAGAGTGCCCGTGTAGCAAGACTGTCACCTTTCAGGAATTATTGCTAAAATCAGCTAACTCCCTGACAGTGTGTTAAAATCTAAATGCGTGTCTAACAAGCAGTACGCGGCCCAACTCGCTACCAGTTGCTAAGTAACAAAATTGTAGTCACTCTTTCAGTCCTACACGCGGCCTGCCACATAACAACTGTCAAGCAACATCAAAGTGGTGCAAGGCATCCAACACGCAACCACTGCTCTCGAGCATGCTGCCTGTTGCTTAACTGATGACGCGCGCAACAACCGCCAACTAATAGATAACAAACAGATAAATCCTAATAAACTGAAACGAAGCATCAAACAACATGGAAATAATCAAAACTACAAAAATAAAAAGTAACCTACATACCCAAACAATCAACCAAAGTTCTCAAAAGCCAACTCAAAGAAACCATAAACTTAGAAAACTCACTGTTGATATAACTTTGAGATTTAATACATTTGAAATTATAATATAAAGTCTTTCAAGCAGTAATTAAACTCTTATTCATTTAATTCATGTAACACTCTCTCACAACGGTACATCTGTAGGAGCAGCAGCAAAAAAGAAGGTAGAGGATTGAAGGTTCGGTGTTTATATTGAGTTGGAATACTGATGTTCTAAATTCGTTAAAGGAGCTGCTGTGAGTAGTGGCAATAAAGGAGATTGCATAATGTTAGCCTCCAGGTCTTGCCATAAAATCTGCAAATTATTCTAAGATCTCTACAGCAGTCTGAGCCTCTTAGCTACCTTAATGGTATACTTTCCTGAGAATATGTTACTAGCAGGGTATAACTCTGCAGCAGGCACTGTAGCATTCAAGCTATCTAGCATGAGTTTAAACATGCTTGTTGTAAACCAAGTCCTGTAGAAGGCATACTAGTAGATAAGATAGTAATGCATCTTTCCTTTTAAAGTGAACACAGAGCTTGAATTCCTGATAGTGTACTCTTCTTTACTCCAACTCAGTAGAAAAGGTTATACCATAAGGTCTAATTCAGGGATGTCATCTGCCACTTAGCGGGATAATTCATAACAAAATCTTATAAATTCAGTTCAAATTAAAAGTACTCCAAGAACAGAAGGAATCACAATCTCAATCTTCTATAAGCACACCCTTTCAACTTGAGATACTCGTCTGTAGCAAATCTAAAATTAAACATGTTCTAATTCCAGCTACACTAAAGATGCGACACAACCTTCTTCACACATTTTTGATTAGACAAGGGGCTTGTATCGCCAGCACACTACAGAGAGCTAGTACTGCTTCCAGCACACATTGAGGGGTAGGGGCGCATAGTGTGCATGCAGGAGTAGGAAGCAGCACAGTGGTGGAAGCACACATGTGGTAGCCTTTGCAAGTTAGGAGCAGCACGTAAGTGACTGTGGGGAATACGAGATCCAGGGTGGCAAGTTGAGCAGACAAGGTATAAAAAGAAGACAAACAGATGCAGGTTTAGACAGTTCACTGGCCAGTGGCTTAAGTGTACTTAAATGTACGGGATAAGACAGTTGGGAGCTATTTGTTATAAGCAGTAAGCTGACATACTTTAAGGCCAGGTGATTAGAAGCAGAGGTCAAGTACGGAGATCGCAGAGAGGCCGTGTAGCCATGTGCGGTGAGTGGTGACTGCATAAGGGCTAAATACACAGGCTGGCTGGATAAGCTAAGTACCGAGGGGCAGGGTGGAATGCACATATATATTGTTCATTTCCGCCATGGTTTTACGCAGAGCCCCCATGGACATGACTCCCGTGTTAGTAAAGACAGGAGTCATGCCCCCCTGGGCATGGCCATTGGGCACCGTGCCATGTAGGGGGGCCCAAGATAGGCCTCCCTATGTCACTTTGAAAAAAAAATAAAAATACCTACCTGGACTTACCTGGGATGGGTCCCTCCATCCTTAGGTGTCCTCCAGGGGTGGATGTGGGTGGGTGGTGGTGTTCCTGGGGGCAGGGAAGGGCACCTGTGGGCTATATCCATGGTCTCTGACCATGGAAAAAGGCCCACAGGTCCCCTAATGCCTGCCCATACCCAGGCGTTAAATAATGGTGCTAAGCATGCTTAGCGCCATTATTTAAGGCCCTCCTCCTCCCGTGCGTGATTTTTGAACAGGAGGATAAATAAGGCGCTAGGACCTTTGAGTCATTTTTTGCCCGGGAACGCCTACCTTGCATTTCATTGACGCAAGGTCGTTTTCAGCAAAAAATTACTTTAGCTCCAATGTTTTGACGCTAGACATGTCTAGCGCCAAAATATAAATATGGAGTTAAGTTTGTGCAGGATTTGCGTAAAAAAAAATTACGCAAATCCGGCGCAAACAGAGTATAAATATGGGCCTAAGTGGAGGGGGAAATGGGTGGGGCACGAAAGAAATAATTCTCATTGGCACCCTTTGCAAGATCGTATGTGCTTGGTCTGCATCTGTTTGCAGCGCCCCTGCCTAGTTTTGATGCACACCGGGGTGTCGCAGAAAACAGATTGGGAACTGCTGCTATATGGGAAGCATTTTAGTGTTGTACATCAGTGACCATATGGGTACTCTTAGCTTGTCTTTGGGAGCAGCACCTAGCAGTGGGATGGAGTAGGTGTGAGAAATAAGCAGCACACAAATTATAGTCATGATTAAGGCTAAAACATATCGGCAACTAAACAGCACCAGCCTAGACAGAGGGACAGTGGTGTGCTATGTGCTTTTACACAAAGGACATGGTAATCAGCGAAGGCATTGTAATCTATATAGCAACATGCACAAGGCAGAGAGGCTTTCAAATAGGTGAAACGGGTAAGAATGTGATAGGGGATATGAGCAGAACACATATATCTTTTTTCAAAGGTGAGGGTACTGCTGAAAAAATACACTTCATGACTGAGGAAAGATTTGGAAGAGGAATAAAGCTTGGTAATCAGAGAAGAAACTACACTGTTTAATAGGCCAAGATTTCACCTCCTCATACTAGGCCTAAAGAGGCCACAGTTTTTAACAAAGATTCGTGGTCCAAGCCACTCTCATGCTTCCAAAGGCTCCTAAAGCACAAACTCCAGCCCTAGAGTCCTAGCTAGCGATGACTCGGTTTCTATCCAGATCTACTCCCTGCACACGAGAAAGTGAGAGATTAAGTGCTTGGAAAGTTGCCGCCCTGGTCCGCCTGGTGTTCCCCTTCTGTTTTCTCCCCACCAGGCGAGCCCAGTACCTGCATATTCGTTCAAGAAGTTTCCCAGAATCATCAGTGTGAGGGTAACAGCACATTGAGTATTTCTGTGTTACATGTTCGAACTCTGATCCATGGTTACCCTTGTAATGGGTTTCATCGTGTGTGTGGCAGTGCTGGCCCTTACATTCATTGGGAAGTGTACAAATAGAGGTCAGTGGGCAGTGTAGATGAGGAGACGCACTACAGCAACACAGCACACCACACCAAATTAGCACTGTCCAAGCATGCTAGATCGCCTCCTTGAGCATATAGGACCCATCAGTTGGCTATTGCGGAAACAGAGAGGCATACCAAAGGTCTGGTGTTGTGAAAAGCCTGATTGAGTTGGACAGTCAGTCACGTTTTAAGCCAGGACCCCTGAAAGGCAAATAGAGGGAGGGCCGAAACGGTCCAGCCTACAAGTGTGTGAGATCAAACGACTACCTGCAAATCTCCTTAATTCACCTAAATCCGGGAAGCGGTGAGAGGGAGTGAAAAAGGCAATGAAGAGAGGGCCTGCCACTGAGAAAGAGAACGCAGACAAAAGAAGGAAAATAAGATAGTTATACATGTATAGTGAAATGGGAACGATGGGGAATAACGAAAAAACATAGAAGTCACCAATTCCGAAAGTCCATTACTGTCATTATGATCCCCACTCACAAATGTAGTCGGGAGGCGGGGACATAGTTTATTTACTGCCAATACCTCTGCGACTCGCTATGTATATTACGTTAACCATGATTGGGTAGACGGGGGTAAGACAGTTGGCAAAGGGTTGTCGGGGGAACAGGGGGAGAAAAAGAAGAGTGAAAGCTGGCGACAGGCGGGTAAAAGGAGGGTGTGGCTGAGCGAAAGGGAGGGGTAGTTGAAGAGGTGAGAGAGGCAGAGGCAGGGCAGAGAGGTGGAGCGAGAGTGCACAGTGCTTCCATTCAGCGCCTCCTCCCGTCAGCCTCCACTAATGCAAACACGAAAAGCCTTAGGAAAACAGGCCACCCAGAACCTGTTCTCCACTTTTCAAGTTCAGAAACGTTTCTACTCTTGTGATGCCAAGTGTGTGACAGCGAGATATGGCTCTGCCGACTGTGAGGCTATTAAGGGAAACACTCCAGTGCCAGAGAATGGCAGGGCCTCTTTGCCTCACCCTCCAAAGGATCATCAGGGTAATGCTTAACTTCACGGCACACCTTGCCAGAGATCCTCCGCACTGCTGTTCATGCCACAGGACCCCTTTTACGCTGCCCACCTCTGAACCCCTCATCCTGCCTGCGATGCCCAGTATCCTGCCTACCTCTGCTCCCACCACATTTCCATGTTTCCCCTGTGCAGCTGTTCCTGCCAGAGGGCCCATGTGCCGTGCCTACCTCAGTCATAGTCAGTCGTCTGCTTCAAACATACGTGGACTCCCCTCATCCTGTCAGATATCTAAACGCCCCTTCACACCTGCACTCCCCTCTTCTTCTCAGGGACACTTCCTTACGGTGTACATCCGCTCATATCATCCTGGCGGGAGTTCTGAGCCCACTGGTTACCCCACGCTCAGGGACACTCGACGGCTGCAGTAACGTGAGGGCCTCTACCTCAGTCTGCTGTGACCCTCTGCACCCTTGTGTCTTACCTACTTCTGTTTACCGACTCCCGTTAGGGCCTCTCGTGCCCTGCCTGCCTCTGCTCACACGGGCCAGCCTGGCACCTTGTTCCCTCTGCTCACCTCATTCAGTGTGGGCCTCTCAGTAGCTTGGTTACCTCACCTATGCTGGGTTCCTGGGCACTGAGGCTCTCTTGCGGGGTGGGTGGGGCGGAAGTGAGCTAGAAACCTTTACAAATACTATATCCCATCACAGGAGATGATACTGAGGGATGCCTGCGACTGTTGCTAATATTAGGAATGCGAATCGAAAATGAATATGGGGGTTATTCTAACTTTGGAGGAGGTGTTAATCCGTCCCAAAAGTGACGGAAAAGTGACGGATTTACCACCAGCCGTATTACGAGTCCATTATATCCTATGGAACTCGTAATACGGCTGGTGGTATATCCGTCACTTTACCGTCACTTTTGGGACGGATTAACACTCCTCCAAAGTTAGAATAACCCCCTATGTGTCAAATTGTCACTTTAGCAGTAGTAATCGGGTGTAAAAATTCCTGTCTTTAGCAGTTTTCAGTGAACCGAAGCCTCGCAATGAGTATATTAAAAGAAGTAACGTAAACTACAAGGAACGAAGCCCAGGAGCTTCTGCTGCATCACCCCTCTCAGCATTTCTTAAACCACCCACCTAACCATCATCTTCTCACCTTTAGACTCCGGAGTTATCCTTAAGAGTAATCTTACCATATATTCTTAAACTGGGTCAATACATAAAATGGCCTTCTATGAGAATAAGAGGGAATCATACGGCCTTACATTGTTACCAACACTATGAATGTTGCCAAACGTCGGTCAGTTCGATGTAGGACTCAAACTGCGTCTTGCTGATGAGGCTCAACAAGGCTGAAAAACCCATCAGGGGATGCTTGTGTTCCTACTCAGAGGGAACTGGCTTGTACGCTGGGGTTGGACTGTTGTTTTTGAAGAAGGATCAAGGCTGGTTTGCAAATGATTGTTGACTCCTGTCTGCAGTAGCAAGTTAGCAAACAAAACACAATAAACTGGAATGCTGCCCAGAGTAATTACCAATGGCTGGAATTAAATTAAGCACTCCACCCACACATGACCCTGAATGAGGTTTACAGGGAGATTGGTAGAGAAGGATAAAACGTATCCGAGCTCCCGCTGTATGCGGGGCACAGAGGAGCGCCAGGAGATGCTCTGAGTTGGGTGGAAGATTAGTACCTGAGTATTTGTGCTTGGTTTCAGCTGTAAATAAAGACACATTTACAACATAGAATTGAGTGGTAAGGGCATCCATGAACTGGAAAAGGCTGTGACACAAATTACCAAAATTCAGGTGATAAAAAGGCTCATCCTAGGACCGGGAGACACACAGGAGACACAACAGATAAGACTGGACGGGAACGAGCAGAAAGGACGATAGAAGTTGATAAAGACCTGGTCCCTGCGGATGAGAAAAGTGAAGAGATTGGGAGACACCGTGGATGGCAACACAGTAATTCTGAATACCTGGGGGCACTTAGCTACTCTCCATATAACTGAAAGGACCCTCCCCCATAACCGAGCGTTTTCATATTTCACATGTTTTTCTCAATGTATCCTCTTAAAGGTTCCATGGCATCTGATTCATTTTACTATAACAATTGTCATCATTTTATCTTTCATCTGCAGGCTAACCTTTTAGGGTCTCCTCATTTTCTTTCCAGTCCATCATGTCTGGCTTTTAATCCACCTTAGTGCTTTGAGTAGCCTAAGGCACATATAAGCACTGTAGAACTGTTGAGCACAACCGTGAAATATAACCTTAACCTTCCCTCTGTTCCACTCGTCCCCTGCCTTTTTAGGTTGAGGGAGCAAGCGCTCCAGCCTGTTGTAATCTCTCTGTGGGCTTTTAACCACGACCACCGGAAGCTCATCACTATCACTCATTCATGGGCTTGCCTTTCAAAAATCCTTTGTTATCATTGGTAAATGCTTTACGTTTATTCCTACTTGGGGCAGCTTTGTTACCGCCTTGGCCATCGACCCTGTTACATGGATAATTGCATGTTTAACTGCAAGCAATTTTTTTTTGTCTCTCCTTTGCGCTCATGCTCATGGCGGCTATGGCGCTTTGAATCAGCTCGCTTATGTCAACTGTTTTACTTTTCATTTTCAATTTATGCGGCAAGAAAAGTCCACTTAGGAGTCTACAACGCTAATAGCTCTTACTCGAGCGAATGCGAGACCCATTGCATTGCAAGTACTTCTTTATTACTGTCCTTCTCTCATCCGCTGTCCTACAAAGCTTTAAGCAGCCTTTGAGAAATGCAAGCGCTATACAAGCATCCAGGAAAGCATAATGTCATATTCTCTTCTTTCCTCTCTCCAACTTTACCTCCTGCCCGCATGTTCCATCTTACTCTCTTCTGTGTCCCTACGAAGCTTCACGTACCCTCTCACTAATGCTCTTTGAGGTTCCTATATCACTTCCCTGCCCCACCCTATTCCTTTTCTACTAGCCCTTAAAGTTCTGAGGTTGCCAAAGGACAGCATGACCAAGGTACAAGCGACCATCAAGAAATGTCTTGATAGTGATATAGCATTATTACATGCAAATGTTGGGATTACAGATTTCAGAAAATTGGTCTCATCTGAGAAACCGCACTCTAATTTCTGAAATAGGAGAGTTTCCCAGCCACTGCTGTGCATAAGGATATTTTTGATATAAAATCTGCTACTTGTCTCTCATTAGTACTGCCACACAAGGGTCTAAACGCCAAGCTTACATAGCTGAACAAGCCACTTTTGAACCTTTTCTCAGAAAGTTTTGCCAAGACAGTTGCAGCAGGAACTTATCAGAACTTTTCAGAGTCCACACACCACGTTTTTCTTATTCCACAGAGCTGGTGGCCACGCACTAGGGGAGATGTTGCTGTGCAGCTCCATCTGTAATATGAAGACCTAGTGAAGCATTATGATGTACAAATATCTAACTACTTTCAAACAGACCCTTCTGCATTTTCCTGATGAGCTCTAAACGAGTGAAATGTGCACCAGGAGTTTCACTGATGCTGAATGTTAGGAAATGTACACCGCATCAATAACTTCAGTGACCGTGGTGAATTGAGAAAAAAGAAATTGGGCGATTAAAATCCGCCATTCTGAAGCAACAGGTGGTGAGTGAAATATACAGCTAAAGGGTCCACAATGCAGAGAGACCAGAAACTCAGGAAAGGCCGTTAAAGGCACGGTATACACCATAGAGAAAGCGTTGCTGGCTTGTTGCAGCTTGGCCAAACCATTCTTCTTTACCTCAGCTATTTATAACAAGAATATAAAGGGCCCTTTATTCCCTCCCTATGCTTATTACATAAATTAGTCAAAATAAACATTTGCCCTTCCACTCGCCTGAACTGGAGTCCGATGCTCTATCTCTGTTTGCAATCTAGCTAACAAAGCCTTTAACAAAGTTTACCTTTTGTGTTTCGGCGGGAAAATAGGTGGTAAAAAGTAGGTGTTGGCTTATCTCGATCTTTATAGAGGGATTGTAGTAGAGCTGGCCCAAGATTCTGACACCCTTCCCTATTTAAATATTTATCAAATATTACAGCTAAACACCTAGTCCGAACTATGGGCTGAAATGTACAAATAGTGTTTGTCGTTTTAACCGGAGTTGGGGCACCTAGATGTTTTTGTTATAATTCTAGGGACTTATGACTCCGCGCCTCCATGCCCACATCACTATCATTAATTGTAAAAGCTAGGATTTACTATACCTCATTGCCCGTCGCCCCTACCAACGTCATCGCCAGGAGTGCCTCCTTTGACTGTCTGGCACATCACTCCTCCGAGTTGCAGATGGTTGGGATCTTCTGCTCAACTACAGAGACATGTGTCCCACAATCAGTAGCACCCCTTTTATGAACGTTGTTCACAAATATTTATCTCGTGACCCATTCTGTGTAAGGGGCCCATGCATGCACTAATATTGTATTCCTTGTTCTCTCCCTGGGGCAGAGCTTAAAGCCCCATGCTCCAGTCATGTCTTGCATTCCTGCAACTTCTACTATTTTAAAAATGGCACACACATGACAGCGGTAGTGGGGCGCAAAGGGGTGCAAGGAAAGTGGCGCTGCACTGGGTGCCTAGGTGTAGGATAAAGAGAAGGTTGAGCTGGATTACTTAATCTAGCATGACATAACATTGTAAGGGAAGCACTCTGAGATGTCAAATTGCAAAGTGACTTGAGAGGAAAGATGCCTTATTAGGTAAAGTGTGGCAGTAAGCAACTGTGAGATGGTAATAGCAAAGTACCACAAGTGGTTAATTACTCTGCATTACATAAAAGCTGTTTAATAAAATGCCCAGTGGTAAATATCACAGTGTTATCCCTAATTACAATGCCTGCGTCAAGAATGAGCTATCACTCCTGCTAATACAAATTGCAATTTGCATCTATCCACCATTTGTGAGGGTGTGGAAAATCTTGTGTAGTCGTAAACAGTTACAGCTACTAGGAAATCACATAACAAGGTGCCTGAGCGCAACATCTAAGATGGGTACCGCTCAGTTTATTGTTAGAATCATAGGGGCGAGTTTCCAACCATCTGTCTCCAGGGAGCCTGTTCCATAGGGCCTTCATGGTATGGAATCTAGGCGGAGACACCCCATTTCTTGGTCCACAACCGACTATGTTTCTATGTATGGTAAACAGGGTAACAGAGGATGTACTGAGATTACTTGTTGAATATGGGGTGACCCAACACAACTCAATTTCCCTGCCCACTAAGAAGGGGCATTCCAGCCCTCCAACACTATGTTCCACCCAGTCACCATGACAGCAGTTTCTAAACGAAGGATTTGGCAAGTGAGCCACAGGTATGCGTTAACAACAACTGCTTTGCTGTCAGGGCAGAGGAAAAGGGGTGAGGTATAAAATCTGAGAAATAGACCAGAAAAGGAAAGGGCCCAGATCCTTGGACTGTGAAAGATACTGTGTATGATCCCTGGGTGACAAAATCCAAGACCTTCAGGCACTCACGGCAAGGGAAGAGTGGTAAATCAATTCTTAGTCCTGATGAAAGAGCGCGGGGCTACACTATGGTATGGCCTGCTGGGTCTGAATAAGTTGCCGTTGTCCCCTAGGCCACAGCTCTGAGAGACCCTAATACACATGAAGGTTAACAAAGATCTATGCCAGATTCCACAGCCCTCTGGGCACAAGCATTGTTTCCATGGAGGCACTTGAGTGCAGCAACCCTGCCTTTTTTCTCGAGACTTCCGCACATCAGCTGCAATTTCAGTCGCTTTTCCATGTGAAGGACAATGAATATTGCTCATCCATTTTCGTCGATGATCACCAAGCCCAACCACCACTCTAGGCTCTACCTGTCAAAGACTTCTGACATCTGCCAGTCTGACAGAACCCACTCCTCCAAGCATCAAGGCATCAAATGACTCAACTTCATATGTGTTTAACATCCACCACCATGCACAACTTCTGCTTAGCATCCATATCACATACAATCTTTGCTCAGCATCCAACTCAAAATCAAACTCAGTTTAACCTATCATGCAACCGCAGCTGAACAAACGCTGCTCAACATCAATCCCCACATACAAACTCTGCTCACTCTTTCCAAACACAACCTGTGATCAGCATCCACCACAATCACAACAGACGAAGGTGCATACGCTGACTCATACCTATCAGTGGGATATCACTTGTCCATCAATGAAACATTGTGCGTGCGTGTGTCCTGGCACCATGCCCGTCTGCCATTGAGATGTCACCTGTCAACCAACAGAATGTCAAGGGCTTGCATCCTGCCATCATGCCTCTCTATTGGTGGGGTGTTAATTGTCCATCGACGGAATACCATTGCTTGTCTGCTCTCACTATGCCTATCTGTCTATGGGAAAGCCACTCTCCAAGGATGGGCTATCGTATGTTCTGAGATTGGCAATTTAGCTCTTCTGTACTTGAAAAATCATAGTTCAAGCATAGGTTAACATGTCCAAAACTGCCATGTTTTCTATTACATAGACTGAATATCGTAGCACTTGCATTTCATCTGTTTATTTGAATAAATGCCCTATTTTCTAGCATATGTATCTTTTCTGCTTGCTAAAGTGAACGCAATGACCTAAGAATAAAGCAGAGCAGAAAAGGAAAAGAAAATATTAACCTCTAAGATGTCTATAACCTTCACTCTCACTTTCTCTCTCAGGTTCGAGGATGAAGTCAGTACACACACACAGCTTGAATATGACTTTGTGCAAATTAAGAAGGTAAATTGTGAGCAACATCAGCCACTCCATCGGCTTTGGCTTTTCCCAGCAGACTTCTGCCAATGCAACCAATGCACTGGCACCCAATGACTAAAGGCTGCTGCCCTCTTTCTCTCTATTGCCATTTCTCCCTGTCTCTTTCTCTGTCACTTTCTCCCTTTCTGCCCTTCTATCACTCTCTGTCCCCCTGTCTTTCTCTCTGTTTCTTTGTCTTTCCCTGCTTCTCTGTTTCTTTCTATTTCTCTTTATCCAGCTCTCTACCTCTGTGTTTCTCTGTCATTTGCTCTCTCAGTCTCTATTCCTCTTTCTCCCCTTTTCTCTCTTTACATCTCTCCCTGTCTCTCCTTCTTCCATCCGCTGTCTGTCACTCGCTCTGTCTCTGTTCCTTTCTATTTCTTTCTTTCTCAATCACTCAGTCTCTTGTCTATCACTTCCCTTCTCTCTGGATTTCTCGTTCTCCTTCTGACTCGCAGTTTCCCTTTTTCTATCTCTTTCTGTCCCTCTGCTGCTCCCTGTCTCTCGCTCTTTCTTTCTCTCTCGCTCTGCTGCTCTCTGCCTCTACCCATTCTCTACCGCTCACTCTCACTCCCTCTATGTGACTCTCTCTATCTCTTTTTTTCTCTCTGTGTTGATCTCTCTGTGTCTTTGGCTCTTTTAGCTTGTAACTCTCTCTCTATATCTCTCAGTCTCTCTCTTTGCCTCACTGTGTTTCGCTCTCTTCCACTTTCTCTCATTCTACATGATCATATTAGTGCTATCATAAAAGTCAATCTTTAAAGTAACTATTTAAACAAAAACATAGACGTTGTTGCAGTTTGTACATACGATAGCCATTGCCAAGGAGGTGCGTCATGAAGCCCAGCTTTGTTGGTAAATTGTGATATTTAACCAGTTACTTTCTAATGCACTAATGGTGTACTTTAGCTTTTGTTAATGCTCATTCACTCACTCGCTCATTGCCAACTTCTAGGCTCTTGGTGTGAGAGATCCTGGTCATATGTCTCAGAAGGTGGGATACGCGCAGAAAACAGTGTGGTACTTGATGCAACAGTGCAGTGTCTGTTGTTGACACAGACGTACGTGGCTTGATGCTGTCATTACTCGTTACAGGATTTGGATACCTGCAGCCTGGAAAAGAGTGAACTGGAGGCAAGAAAGAAGGAGACCCTGGAGACAATGGAACTGATGAGAGCCATTTATAAGCATGTAAGCAATGCATACTTTTTACATCTTGGATGTAAACAACACAATAGAAATCACCTGCAATGAGTCCAACAAAAGGAGTCCTGAGCTCAGACAGTAGGGTTTCAGGCCTACCCACACTGTCCTAACTTCAATGGAATCAACGCAGCAGTCTCCGATACCAAAATAAGTCCCAGACAACACATTAACTGAACTACCTCCATCAATCAGGAGCATTCATGCCCATCACCCCCACCCCAATCGTAGTCCTAAACCAATGACTTCTATCCGCTCAAGCACTTAAACTATGCCCACGTATACACCGGAAAGCTGCAGCCTCAACCCCAAAAAAACCACAAAGAGCATTGACTGTAAGTTCCCAATGGGCGCCTAGAGGCAGCTACTGCTCTGATACAAGTCTCAACCCAAGCCAACTCAACCACTTATTAGATCCTCAAACAAAGAATTTCAGGTGCCAAAAGACGAAGGTTCCACCCAACATACATTCCCTGATAGGAGTCTGGAACATGGGCCATTTGCAACATAAGTAGTGTCTCAAACTAAGAACTCCAATCCCAAACCCAGCACATCAGTTCCCAAACTCAGCATGTCCCTTTGTGGGCGTACTATAGACTGCAGCTCTCCAACATTACCTACAACTGAGCATATCCCTTATAAGGAAACGCGCCGGTCACACTTTCAGGCAGCAGACCTGAGACACAACATCTCCAATAACCACATGGCCCCCTCTTAGAGTACTCTGCAGATTCTAGACCACTGCAGGTTCTTCCTATATAGGGAACTGTTAGAAATGGGGTTTTTGGTTGGCAGTCAGGTTACCCTCTGTCCAAGCAAAAGCCCTCACTCTAGTCAGGGTAAGTCACACACTATCCAAGATTATCCTGTGCCCACCCTCTGGTAGCTTGGCACGAGCAGTCAGGCTTAACTTAGAAGGCAATGTGTAAAGTATTTGTGCAATAAATCATACAATACCACCATATAGCACCACAAAAATACACCACACAGTGTTTAGAAAAATATATAATATTTATCAGGATAATTGTAGGTCAAAAAGAATAAAGTTGCAATGGAAAATTGTAGAAATATCACAGAGAAGTGATATAAAGTGTCTTAAGTCTTTAGACTGTAACAAAAGTCTCTTTCAAGCACAAGTACCTGGTTAGGAGTGGAAAAATCTCCTCAGAGGGCCACAAGAGAAGAGGTGCGTGGAAAAAGGGTGTGTGCGTCGATTTCTCCCCAGCACACACGGACTTGCGTCGTTATTTTCCACGCGGGGAAGTCGGGCGTCGTTTTCCGGCGCGTGGACAGTCTCTTTCTGTGGATCGCGGGGATTACCAGATGTCCCGGGTCTGTGCGTGGATTCTCCTGCTTGTTCTCCGGCTGTGCGTCGATCTGCGGGGCTGCGCGTCGAATTTACGAACTCACGGCAGGCGTCGCGTCGATTTCTCCTCTAGACTTCGATCTGCGGGGCTGCGCGTTGAAATTATGATCTCACGGCAGGCGTCGCGTCGATTTCTCCTCTAGAGGTCGGGCGGCGTTGTCCTTGCGAGGCCGTGCGTCGGATCTTCGATTGTCCCAAGAGCGTCGCGTCGATCAGCGTCGGTGTGCGGCGTTTTTCTCGCCGCGAAACAAGCTGTGCGTCGAAATTTTCGGCGCACGGAGCGTCCAAGTAAAAGAGAGAAGTCTTTTTGGTCCTGAGACTTCAGGGAACAGGAGGCAAGCTCTATCCAAGCCCTTGGAGAGCACTTTCACAGCCAGACAAGAGTTCAGCAAGGCAGCAGGGCAACAGCAAGGCAGCAGTCCTTTGTAGAAAGCAGACAGGTGAGTCCTTTGAGCAGCCAGGCAGTTCTTCTTGGCAGGATGTAGTTTCTGGTTCAGGGTTCTTCTCCAGCAAGTGTCTGATGGGGTAGGGCAGAGGCCCTGTTTTATACCCAAATGTGCCTTTGAAGTGGGGGAGACTTCAAAGAGTGGCTAAGAAGTGCACCAGGTCCCCTTTCAGTTTATTCCTGTCTGCCAGGGTCCCAGTAGGGGGTGTGGCAGTCCTTTGTGTGAGAGCAGGCCCTCCACCCTCCCAGCCCAGGAAGACCCATTCAAAATGCAGATGTATGCAAGTGAGGCTGAGTACCCTGTGTTTGGGGTGTGTCTGAGTGAATGCACAAGGAGCTGTCAACCAAGCCCAGCCAGACGTGGATTGTAAGGCACAGAAGGATTTAAGTGCAAAGAAATGCTCACTTTCTAAAAGTGGCATTTCTAGAATAGTAATATTAAATCCGACTTCACCAGTCAGTAGGACTTTGTATTACCATTCTGGCCATACTAAATATGACCTCCCTGCTCCTTTCAGATCAGCAGCTGCCACTTCAACAGTGTATGAGGGCAGCCCTAATGTTAGCCTATGAAGGGAGCAGGCCTCTCAGTAGTGTGAAAACGAATTTAGGAGTTTTACACTACCAGGACATATAACTACACAGGTACATGTCCTGCCTTTTACCTACACAGCACCCTGCCCTAGGGGTTACCTAGGGCACACCTTAAGGGTGACTTATATGTAGAAAAAGGGGAGTTCTAGGCTTGGCAAGTACTTTTCAATGCCAAGTCGAGGTGGCAGTGAAACTGCACACCCAGGCCTTGCAATGGCAGGCCTGAGACAAGGAAAAAGGGGCTACTTAAGTGGGTGGCACAACCAGTGCTGCAGGCCCACTAGTAGCATTTAATTTACCAGCCCTATGCACATAAAGTGCACCTTACTAGGGACTTATAAGCAGATTAATAGTTCAATCAGGTATGATTCCAGGTTACCATGTTTTAAGGGAGAGAGCATATGCACTTTAGCACTGGTTAGCAGTGGTAAAGTGCGCAGAGTCTATAAACCAGCAAAAACAGTGTCCAAAAAAATGGAGGGAGGCAGGCAAAAAGTTAGGGGTGACTACCCTAAGGCTGTCAGGTCTAACATGTGTCCCCCCCAGCTGAAAGTGGGGAGAGCTACCCGACCTCCTGGGAGCTCTCATCGCTAAGGCGGAAGTACCTGGAGAGACCATCAGCATTGGCGTGGTCAACCCCTGGGCGATGTTCCACCGTAAAGTCCATCCCCTGTAGGGAAATGGACCACCTCAAGAGTTTTGGATTCTCACCCCTCATCTGCATGAGCCATCTGAGGGGCCTGTGGTCTGTCTGAACCCGGAAGTGAGTCCCAAACAGGTAGGGTCTTAGCTTCTTCAGTGCCCAGACCACAGCAAAAGCTTCTCGTTCAATAGCACTCCACCTCTGTTCCCGTGGTAATAGCCTTCTGCTAATAAAGATTACCGGTTGATCTCTGCCCTCCTCATTCAGCTGTGCTAGGACTGCCCCTATGCCATGCTCTGAAGCGTCTGTCTGCACGATAAATTCCTGGGAGTAGTCAGGGGCCATGAGTACGGGGGCCGTGCACATGGCTTCCTTCAGGGCGTCAAAGGCTTTCTGACAAGCCTCTGTCCAATTCACCAACCTAGGTTGCTTCTTGGAAGTGAGTTCTGTCAAGGGTGTTACAATGGTACCATAGCCCTTGACAAATCGGCGGTAGTATCCTGTGAGGCCTAGAAAGGCTCTCACCTCCGTCTGTGTTCGGGGTGGTTGCCAGGCCTTGATAGTTTCAATCTTGGCCTGGAGTGGCTGCACCTTGCCACCACCCACTAGGTGTCCTAAGTTCACCACGGAACCCTGCCCAATCTGGCACTTACTGGCCTTGATGGTCAGGCCTGCCTGTTGCAGGGCCTGAAGCACCTCCTTGAGGTGAAGCAGGTGTTCCTCCCAGCTGGAACTGTAGACAGCTATGTCATCCAGGTAGGCTGCACAGAAGGCATCCTTGCCAGCTAGGACCCCGTTAACCAACCGTTGGAAGGTAGCGGGGCATTTTTCAACCCAAACGGCATCACCCGGAACTGGTAATGGCCATCCGGGGTTGAAAATGCGGATCTTTCCTTGGCCCCCTCAGTTAGGCCGATCTGCCAGTACCCTGAAGTAAGATCAAACGTACTCAGGAACTGGGCAGCGCCTAGCCTGTCCACGAGCTCATCAGCTCGGGGGATGGGGTGAGCATCAGTCCGTGTGACTGAGTTGAGACCCCAGTAGTCCACACAGAACCGGAGTTCTGGCTTCGCACCTGGGGCAGTAGCCTTAGGGACCAATACCACTGGGCTGGCCCAGGGACTACTGGATTTCTCAATGACCCCTAGAGTCAACATCTTGGAGACCTCCTCCTTGATGCTGGCCTTCACCTTATCCGACAACCTGTAAATTTTGTTTTTCACAGGGAGACTGTCACCGGTGTCAATATCATGAACACAGAGGTGGGTCAGCCCAGGAGCAAGGGAGAACAGTGGGGAGAACTGCTCCAACAGCTCATAACAGTCTCCTTTCTGATTTAGAGTCAGGGAGTCAGACAGAATGACCCCGCTTACTGACCCATCACCTTCTTGGGCAGAGAGGAGGTCGGGGAGAGGTTCACTCTCCTCTTCCGTTCCTTCATCTGTGACCAGAAGCATGTTGATCTCCGACCTCTCAAAATGAGCTTTTAGTCGGTTCACATGGAGCACCCTTAGGGGATTCCTAGGGGTTTTGAGGTCCACTAGGTAAGTGGCCTCCCCTTTCCGCTCCTTTATTTCAAATGGGCCAGACCAGCGGTCCTGGAGAGCTCTGGGCTCTACTGGCTCCATTACCCACACTTTGTCTCCAGGTTGAAACTCTACCAGGGTGGCCTTCTGGTCATACCATTGTTTCATCACCTCTTGACTGGCCTCAAGGTTATCTTGGGCTTCTTTCCAGAAGCGGGTCATCTGGTTGCGGAGGGCCAACATATAGCTGACCACATCTTGAGGGGGTGTCTTTGGAGCTTTCTCCAATCCCTCCTGGACAATGCTTAAGGGTCCCCTGACAGGGTACCCATAGAGAAGTTCAAAGGGACTGAACCCTACCCCTCTCTGGGGGACCTCTCTGTAAGCAAAGAGAAGGCATGGTAAGAGGACGTCCCACTTACGCCTCATGGCCTCAGGGAGGCCACCAATCATGCCTTTCAGGGTCTTGTTGAATCTCTCCACAAGACCATTCAACTGGGGGTGATAGGGTGTGGTGAACTTGTAAGTTACACCACACGCATCCCACAGAGACTTCATGTATGCAGACATGAAGTTAGTGCCTCTGTCAGACACTATTTCCTTGGGGAATCCCACACGGGTAAATATCCCCATCAGGGTTCTGGCCACCACCGGTGCAGTTACTGTCCTCAGAGGGATTGCCTCTGGGTAACGGGTGGCATGGTCCACCAAAACCAGGATGAACCTGTTGCCTAAGGCAGTTTTGGGGTCCAAGGGACCAACAATGTTGATGCCCACCCTTTCAAAGGGGGTGCCAACGACAGGAAGTGGAATCAGGGGGGTTTTAACCCTTTTTCCTGCTTTACCACTGGCCTGGCAGGTAGGACAGGATCTGCAGAACTTGTCTGAGTGTGTCCTCATTTTGGGCCAATAAAAGTGGGTGACAAGCCTGTTAAAGGTCTTGCCCTGCCCCAAATGTCCTGCCAGGGGAATGTCGTGAGCCAGACCCAGTAGGAAGGTTCGGTAACATTGGGGGACCACCAGCATTCGTGCTGCCCCAAAGCCCGGAACCTTAGGCTCACTGTAGAGGAGATCATTCTCCCAATATAGGTGGTGATCGCCAGAGGCGTCGCCGGCTGCCTGGTTTGAGGCTTGTTTCCTCAAACCTTCTAGAGTGGGACATTCTTTCTGCGCCTTGCAGAATTCCTCCCTGGTGGGTCCACCCTCAACTTGCCAGCCAGCAAGCTCAGGTAAGTCACCTAGGGCGGCAATGTCTTCCCCAGTTGGCTCGGAAGCCTCCTCCTCAGGAGCCCCGTCAGCCACTGTGGGAACAGCTGGGGCCGGTTTCCCGCACCCCTGGTCCCTCCTCCTGGCAGCTCTCTGGGCCATCGTTCCAGGCTCCAGATGCCCTTGACTTCCCTCTCGGTCAGCCATGGACCGTGTGGTCATGCAGACCCACTCAGGTAACCCTAACATCTCCAGGTGAGACCTGAGCTCCACTTCTTTCCAAGCAGTGTGGTCAAGGTCATTGCCTAACAGACAATCTACAGGCATGGCAGGACTCACAGCTACTTTCAGAGTACCAGAGACCCCCCCCACTCAAAGGGAACCAGAGCCACCGGTAGGTGACTCTCGCGATTGTCAGCGACTCTGACCTGGTGGAATGTATTAGGTACTATCTGCTCTGCTGACACCAGCTGACTCTTGATAGTAGTCATACTGGCTCCTGTGTCACGCAGAGCCTCCACCCTCTGCCCATCAATGGTGACCCACTGCCGGTACTTGGAAGTATTTCTGGGCATGTGGGCCTTGGGCACCATTTCTCCTTCTCCCAGGGACACTAGGGAAATCTCTACCTGCTCCCCAAAGCTAGTTGGGTCCATCTCCCCCCCGAGTGCTACACTAGTCAACCCAGGTGCCTGTCCGGTAGTGGACGGTGCCCTCTTGGGGCACTGTGGATCGCCTTTGTAGTGACCATATTGGTAACACTCCATGCATTTGGGGCTAGATTTTCCTGACTTGTCAAATGTCCCTGGCTTTTTCCCAAATTTGGAAAAGGAAGGGTTGCCACCCCCTCCCTGGGAATTCTTTTGGGGGCCCTTAGAGAGTTCCTTATCTGTAAGTTTATCTCCCCCCTCTTTCTTCTGTTGGGAACCCTGACAACCTTTGTGGGAGTCCCCCCCAGGTACCTTTTTGGACACTCTGGTGCTAACCCAGAGGTCCGCCTCCTCAGCAAGCTTCCTGGGATCAGTCAGCTTACTATCCACTAGGTGCTGGCGCAAATCTGTATAAGTAACATTAAGCATATGCTCTCTCAGGATCAAGTCATATAAACCTTTATAATCTGCTACTTTGTTGCCCCGCACCCATCCATTCAGTGCCTTACTAGAGAAATCAAAGAAATCTACCCATGTTTGTGTGGTTTGTTTGGTGCTGTCCCTGAACCTCTGACGGTATCCCTCAGGGGTCAGCCCAAACTTGGCAAGTAAAGTGGCTTTCTGGAGTGGGTATGTGTTTTGATCCGGTGGATCCAATGTGAGAAGTGTGTCCCTCCCCAATGGCGGCACATAACCCCACATAGCTACCCCCCATTGCCCTTCAGGAACCTCATGAGCCCTTAGTGCAACTTCATAAGCAGCTAACCATTTATCTATGTCATCTCCCACCACAAAACTGGGCACCACATTTTTGGGTATACAAACCTTCTTTTCTCCAGCAGGTCCTGTCTGTATGCTGCCACCATTATTGCTGGATTCAGACTGTCTTGCCTTGATCTCCAGCTCCTTGAGACTCAGTTCATGAGCCAACAATAGTTTCTTTTCAGCCAAAGCTCTTTCAGCTTCCACTTGTTTGGCTGCTCTTTCAGCTTCTGCTTGTTTGGCTGCCCTTTCAGCTTCTGCTTGAATCTGTTTGGCTGTTCTTTCAGCTTCAATCTGTTTGGCTGCTCTTTCAGCCTCAGCTTGTTTGGCTTCTCTTTCTGCCCTCCTCTCCTCCTGTTGCGCCTCAATTTTCAGTTTTGCCATTTGCAATTGGAACTCCCTTTCCTCTCTCCTTTCCTCTGCGGTCAGGCTTTGCATGGAGACACTGCTCCCTGGGCTGGAAGGGTGCACAATTGCAGTGGTAACACCCTCCATAGATAGTGAAAATCCTTCTGAGGGGCCATTTTCTGGCTCCCCTTCCTCATCATCCTCTAAATGGGCTTCTGCCCAGGCCCTCAGCGCCACTTGAAAGTCCTCCTTTCTGGAGGCCCCTTGAGTGGGTACCCTTAATGCCCTGCAGAATCCTCTTAGTTGTTTGACCGTGTATGTATCCAACTGGACTAGGTCAAAGTCCCCTGTCTGAGACCCAGTCAGAGACATGTTGAGTGAGGATTTAGTTTTTGAAAATTGTCAGGAAAAAACTGATTTTCAAAAAGAGATAAAAACCAAGTTGACCTTCAACTGTGGGTAGGTAGTGAAATACTTAGCTACTGTATGTCACTGCACAAATACAAGTCCTATCCTCACCGCTGATCACCAATGTTAGAAATGGGGTTTTTGGTTGGCAGTCAGGTTACCCTCTGTCCAAGCAAAAGCCCTCACTCTAGTCAGGGTAAGTCACACACTATCCAAGATTATCCTGTGCCCACCCTCTGGTAGCTTGGCACGAGCAGTCAGGCTTAACTTAGAAGGCAATGTGTAAAGTATTTGTGCAATAAATCATACAATACCACCATATAGCACCACAAAAATACACCACACAGTGTTTAGAAAAATATATAATATTTATCAGGATAATTGTAGGTCAAAAAGAATAAAGTTGCAATGGAAAATTGTAGAAATATCACAGAGAAGTGATATAAAGTGTCTTAAGTCTTTAGAATGTAACAAAAGTCTCTTTCAAGCACAAGTACCTGGTTAGGAGTGGAAAAATCTCCTCAGAGGGCCACAAGAGAAGAGGTGCGTGGAAAAAGGGTGTGTGCGTCGATTTCTCCCCAGCACACACGGACTTGCGTCGTTATTTTCCACGCGGGGAAGTCAGGCATCGTTTTCCGGCGCGTGGACAGTCTCTTTCTGTGGATCGCGGGGATTACCAGATGTCCCGGGTCTGTGCGTGGATTCTCCTGCTTGTTCTCCGGCTGTGCGTCGATCTGCGGGGCTGCGCGTCGAATTTACGAACTCACGGCAGGCGTCGCGTCGATTTCTCCTCTAGACTTCGATCTGCGGGGCTGCGCGTTGAAATTATGATCTCACGGCAGGCGTCGCGTCGATTTCTCCTCTAGAGGTCGGGCGGCGTTGTCCTTGCGAGGCCGTGCGTCGGATCTTCGATCGTCCCAAGAGCGTCGCGTCGATCAGCGTCGGTGTGCGGCGTTTTTCTCGCCGCGAAACAAGCTGTGCGTCGAAATTTTCGGCGCACGGAGCGTCCAAGTAAAAGAGAGAAGTCTTTTTGGTCCTGAGACTTCAGGGAACAGGAGGCAAGCTCTATCCAAGCCCTTGGAGAGCACTTTCACAGCCAGACAAGAGTTCAGCAAGGCAGCAGGGCAACAGCAAGGCAGCAGTCCTTTGTAGAAAGCAGACAGGTGAGTCCTTTGAGCAGCCAGGCAGTTCTTCTTGGCAGGATGTAGTTTCTGGTTCAGGGTTCTTCTCCAGCAAGTGTCTGATGGGGTAGGGCAGAGGCCCTGTTTTATACCCAAATGTGCCTTTGAAGTGGGGGAGACTTCAAAGAGTGGCTAAGAAGTGCACCAGGTCCCCTTTCAGTTTATTCCTGTCTGCCAGGGTCCCAGTAGGGGGTGTGGCAGTCCTTTGTGTGAGAGCAGGCCCTCCACCCTCCCAGCCCAGGAAGACCCATTCAAAATGCAGATGTATGCAAGTGAGGCTGAGTACCCTGTGTTTGGGGTGTGTCTGAGTGAATGCACAAGGAGCTGTCAACCAAGCCCAGCCAGACGTGGATTGTAAGGCACAGAAGGATTTAAGTGCAAAGAAATGCTCACTTTCTAAAAGTGGCATTTCTAGAATAGTAATATTAAATCCGACTTCACCAGTCAGTAGGACTTTGTATTACCATTCTGGCCATACTAAATATGACCTCCCTGCTCCTTTCAGATCAGCAGCTGCCACTTCAACAGTGTATGAGGGCAGCCCTAATGTTAGCCTATGAAGGGAGCAGGCCTCTCAGTAGTGTGAAAACGAATTTAGGAGTTTTACACTACCAGGACATATAACTACACAGGTACATGTCCTGCCTTTTACCTACACAGCACCCTGCCCTAGGGGTTACCTAGGGCACACCTTAAGGGTGACTTATATGTAGAAAAAGGGGAGTTCTAGGCTTGGCAAGTACTTTTCAATGCCAAGTCGAGGTGGCAGTGAAACTGCACACCCAGGCCTTGCAATGGCAGGCCTGAGACAAGGAAAAAGGGGCTACTTAAGTGGGTGGCACAACCAGTGCTGCAGGCCCACTAGTAGCATTTAATTTACCAGCCCTATGCACATAAAGTGCACCTTACTAGGGACTTATAAGCAGATTAATAGTTCAATCAGGTATGATTCCAGGTTACCATGTTTTAAGGGAGAGAGCATATGCACTTTAGCACTGGTTAGCAGTGGTAAAGTGCGCAGAGTCTATAAACCAGCAAAAACAGTGTCCAAAAAAATGGAGGGAGGCAGGCAAAAAGTTAGGGGTGACTACCCTAAGGCTGTCAGGTCTAACAGGAACCTGTGTCGATTTCACAGAAACTGGGGTTAGATTAGTAGAGGTCCTAGGGAGCTCAGTGGATGAAGTGGGAGAAGTGAAGTCACTATCGTGCATGGGTAGGGTGGTATCTGCGAGAATTATTTGCTTTTTTTTTTTTTTCAATTTATAAAGATTTATTGAAATCTAAACATCCCTAAAAAGAGTATGAAACAAGTCCGTCTTATCAAGAATCTTCAGACTTGCACATCCTTGTAGAATCACAATCCCACTAGGCCTCAAAGCACTAGACACCAGCAAAGCAGATCCAAAGCAAGAGCATCAATCCAGGCCTCCACCCAGCAAGCATTTACACTGAGGACATCCCCAACATAGATCTTACATCATGCATTTCTGTTCACCTTCTCCAACTTGTGTCCTATATCATGCATTCACCCAGGACTTCTCAAACATAAGTCTGGTACCATATGTCATCTCTGCAACATATGTCCAATACCAAGCATCCTACTGCAATTTCTCAAGACTGTGCCTTGTACCATGATCAGCAACTTCTCTTACATGAGTTCTCTAACAAGCATTTCCTTTGCATTGTAACCAACACCTTGCACCATGCACCCTCAATATCTCCTAAATACGTTCGGAACCCCCTAAAAACGTATGAAACACACGTACTGCACCATCCATCCTTCCTGCAACATCTCCCTGTTTTAGAATTGTACCATGCCCCCCCATCTGCAATTTGCAAAGACAAATCCTGTACCATGCATCCCGTCTGTGTTTATTCCTTCATAAGTCCTGCACCCCAAGCAACTTTTCCAACAAAACACTAGCACACACCCCATCGGGAACTTCTCCAACATAAGTCCTGCATCATCACTCCCTTACAACTTCTCCAAAATAGATTCCCTGCCATGCACTACTTCAGCAGCTTCCCCTACGTCTGTCCTGTCCTATGCATCCCCACAACAAAGTTTACAACAAAGGCCTTGTACCGTCCATGCCCTCACAACTTCTTTAACATACGTCATGTACCAATTATCCCTTCAGCAACTTCTCTAACATAAGCCCTGTACCATACATCCTCTCTTTAACTTCTGCAACATAAATTGTGTACCATGCACCCCTCCAGCATCTTCTCCAAAACGAGTCCTGTGCCATGCATTCTCCAGTAGCTTTTCAAAAATAGATATTTTGCCACACAGCCAGTCAGCAGCGGCTCAACCCAGGGATCTTCACTCCAGGAGCCCTGTGCAAATCTCCTCGAACCTGTGAGGGCATGTGCCAAGCATCTGCTAGACAGAATCAAAAAGCCAGGCATTTTCCACCGTCAGTACTCCTTATCCAGATTATTCCCTAACAGCAGAACAAACAACGAAAAAAGGAGCTCTGTGCTGAGCACCTCCCGCTCAAGAGTCCTCCGCCTATTATGTGCATCAAAAAGATGACCAACTATAGGGACGATTTACTAACATTTGCACAAACAAACAAACATTGTGCAACTTTGTATTTACAACTTGTTGGCCAATGGCATAATGGGCCACATAAATGCAAATAAGAGGGTGCACATGTGACATTGAAAGCCCTTTTGCCCTGCACCAAGGCACAAAGGCTACAGAACAGACTTTAGTACTCGTGGCATACCCTCGAGCACTCTTGCATATTCTAACAGATGTCTTCGCTTGGGTAAAATGCTTGATATTGGAACTTTCATGATTGTTACGCTTATTCCACATCGAAAAAACTTATCACCCACCCAAATTTTTGCCCATTGTTTTTGCCTGTTTTCATTTGTCGTTAGTATTCCGTGCTGTGGTATTTGACGCTACTTTGCCTGACTTTAGCAGGTATGAATTTTCATTGATCGGGTATTTGCACAGCCCTCGCCGGTATTGCCCACTTTGCGCCCGTGCTATGTTGCATAATGTGATTTAGAGATGCGCTAATGGATATTTTCAGTTCAAAAACTTTTTTTTTTTTTTTGCGTGAAAGCTGACTGACACCATAATTTGTGTCACGCATCGACGTGAATACACCTGAACAAAACATCAGTGGCCCAAGTACCCCAAATCCAGTAATGTGCTGAATCAAGCATCCCATCCCAAATGGACTATAACATGCACCATTGAATCAATGCATTTGCCCCACCCAGTAATTCTGAGCCCAGCAACACACCCCTTGGATGAACTTTTACCAGTTGCATCCTCCTCTCTCGTACCTCAGTTTTACACTCACACTGCCCCCATTGATCTCCGTCGAGCAGGCAACCCTACCTGCCGTGAGCAGTACAAGTGAGACCGAGCAAACTTCCGGTGTTTACCAAAGATTTAAAATGTCCGGCGAATAATAGAGAACCTTCTCTCAGGAATGAAATCTTTCAGCGCCTTGAACCGGCCAAGAAATGCCAGACAAGCACAGCCCGGCGCGCTGTTCATCATTCAGAACTCAAAAGTGTTGAGATAAGCACGTTTATATGAAGACAACTGGTGTTATTGTAAGGACTAGTGAATAGGGCACACGAGGGGGAAAAGGAGGGAATGATCGGAGCCCGAGCTAGTGGAAGCGCCAAAGAGAGAAGGTGGCACAGAATGAGTGGTATGAGGGAAATAAAATGAGGTGCAGGGAGTGACAAAGAGAAAGGTTAGCAGCATAGAGTAAAAGGGGAGAGAGAAACTGACTGGTATAAAAGGGTAAGTGAGGTTCCGGTCGGAGCTGTAAAGTGAGAAACAGAAAGGAACAGATCGACAGTGGTCATAGTGGTCAAAGGTAGGGGAATTTAGAATTTACATCACGAAAATACGGACTGAATATGTTTGAGGGAGAATATTGCAAAAAGGAATATGTAGAGAGTGAGAAGTAAGATGAGAAAAATAAAATACCACCGGTTGCATTCGTGATGAAGCCACACCACTGACCTCCTCACAGATTTGGAGATTGTGCGTCCCAATCCCAACTAGGCCGACTCAGCTTCCGTCCTTTTAAAAACGGTTAATTGAGCGCCAAGAAAATGGCTTGAACATACATCCTCTCTTTACAGAGCCGAGAAATGGAAGAAGTGCGATATTATTATTAATGTTGTTGTTTGGTTGCTGTTAGTATTATTACTATTCATGCCATTATTATTGTTGTTGTTATGGCACTGAAGGGATCATATACCCTCCCTACTAGGAAACAATACAAATGAGACAGTTCAGTAAAACACATACCAGGGACGGCCAGACAGAGAAGATGGATTTTACATCCACTCTAGAATATCTCGACCTAGACTCGAGCTGAGTGCAGGTGTTCAAGAATAGTGCACCACAGAAAGTGGCACCTGCGTCTCTTTTGGTCACCCAGGCTAGCAGAATTGGAGGCACTCAGGTAATGTTTATAGATATGGCAGCACTGATCTTTGTATGGTCTCCTAGGCATTTGGGTTTCATGCCAATGGCCATGGGGGAACAGATGCACATAGTGGTGCCTGGTAAGAAAAAGAAAGCAAGAGAAAAATGAAAAGATGCGGAAGGGTTGTACAGTGACGATGAAAAGAGCACAAGAATAGAGAGAAATAAAAAGAGAAATAACTGAAGGAGAAAAGGAGAAGAAGAGGGGCGACCCTATTGGAAAAAAAGGGAGGGAAAAAAGGGAGGAATCACTTGAAGAGGTATTGAAAGAAAATAAATATATCGAGGTGTGTTGCATAAAGAGTGCGAGCAATGAGAAGGCACGTAGCCACCACACCGCCCTTGTTCTGGAATTTGCGTGACTCCTGATGCAGTAATACCTCATGTGGGAATGCCAGTGGCGCTCAGAATAAGGTACAAAGAGGGAGGGAATGTAAGACTTACTCAAATACTAATTTCTGCATCCGTGCTGTTTCTGAAACGCCTGCCCTCAGTTGGACAACCCCTTTCCCCGTAGGACAGATCTTGGGCCTCATAGCTTCTACTTTTCCATGTTTAAGGAGCTCGAGGAGCTGATGAATGAAGTCAAAGACATCTCTGTGACCGTGGAGATGGACACCGGGTGTCCCGTGAACCTGGAGCACATTGTGCAGGAAGTGAGAGAGCAGTATGAGCTTCTGGCCATCAAGAGCAAAGAAGAAGCCGAGGCCTTCTCGAGACGCAAGGTAAAGTATGAGATGAGACCTATATGTAAACAGCGGGAGAGGTATACTGCAGCCACAGAACGAAACAGAAAGGGTAAGGCCGTGCTTGTATTAAAAAAAAAAAATTAAAAGCAAAGTGACGAGCACCAGAGAAGAACACTATTCAGGTCTGCCCATTTTGAGTCCTTCAGACACAACCACAGAGGCACATAACAACAGAGAATGAAGAAGCAGGTGAAACAGAACAGGCATCAAATAGGGTCAAATGAGTAGGAAAAGTGACAACATGCATCCTTTAACTTCCCAATGACATCATAGTGTTGACCACTTGCACCACCCTTAGCCTCTCATCACATCACCATTTACTCTTGAGGTTCTAGGTGGAGACCAAGAAGTAGAGACTACAAACATCAAGAAGTGTCTTAAAGCTCTCTGTTTATGTTTCTGCCATCATGTCCATTGACATCAGGGCTAGCAAAAGCAAAGTCAGTGGTACAAAAGGACAAGTCAGGAAGAGAAACAGCAATCCCCCATAGCTCTGATTGGTATCCATGTGAAACAGTAATGAACAAAAGAAATAAGGGAAGGAGGATAGCTGCATGTAAGATGACACTTAGGCCAGTTGTCTTTACAAGAAGCTGTTTGTTTTGTGGGTGGTTGCTTTTTTTTGATCCAAACAGTGATTTTTATTCTCTGGAATCTCCTGAGCAGCTGGATGATCAGGCAGCAAAAGCCCGGAAATGTGGGAGTGATCTGCTGTGCAGCAGAGGCGCCATCGCAGATCTGAATATCAATATCCAAAAGATGAGGTCAGAAATCTTGACTCTTCAGAATCAGGTGAGTTTGTATGCTTGTGAGAGGGTGTGGTGGACATTCAAAAGTCAGACCCTCAAACTGGAGGTCCACAAATCCTAAGCAGGGATCTGAAAATTAATATGTAGGGGTCCTACAATCTACACCTGAAAACAGACTTTCAACAGAATGAGAACTCTGAAGTTCAAAGAGGCTTTCGGGTTAAGATCCTCTAAGTGTTTCACTTCACTGTAAACTTCTTTTCTGATCGCTCCCTTTTGTGATCTTTCTTGTTGGAGAGACCACATTGGTCAGTATACAGAATTCCAGAGTGCCTACTTACAAAATGTTCTGGCAGCGCAAGGTAAACTCCCGCCCAGCTGTATTCCTTCATTACTGCCTTCCACATACAATGGAAACTAGATACGATGGAAAATTGCCATTCTATTTATGTGATAATACCCTGGGGAGGAGAAACCTGCCTTGGAAAAAAGTTCCAAATCTGCAGATGGGGGTGGTGGATTTGCATTTACGGACCATTTCGTCTTTGGGACAGGATTTCTTGCTTTTGTCACACATATGCAGTGTGTGCTCATCCTCTACAAGCCTGCCCTGACAGCTTCCGGTTCGTAGCGATGTTTAAATAAGCACCTGCTTTCTGTGGCCTTAATGTAAAAATTAGAAAGTCCCAGGTGAAAGCAGTGGTGCAAGGGCACAATAGTTACAAAAAAGTATATTTGGCAAGAGTTAGTCACTAAAGAAAGTCTTCACTTGGCCAACAGCTCCCTTCTGGCACCAGAGTTCTAAAAAGAGACAGTGCAGAAATATATAGGTTATTAAATGAAATTCCCAAATTCTCATAAAATTTATGAACGTATCCATGGTACAAGAACCATCTATTAACTTCCACACAGAGGCCCGAAGCCAAAAGTAAATGAGGACATTTCCAAAACCAAAAAAAACTGTAGATCAAAAGAGTCCTACACTTCAAAGGTGAAAAGTCTTTCAAACTGTGTGTAAAAATCTTACATGTAGAAATGTGATGTACATTGAGACGTGCTTCCCCACCACAAGTAAAACTGTGCCTTGTTTCCATCTCCTGCTAGAGCATGCACCTGGAGAATGCTCTGGCCGATACTACGGGTGATGGACATCGTGCCGTCAAAGACGCCAGCGCCAAGCAGTCTGAGGTCGAAGTGGCTCTGCAGAAGGCCAGGGAGGACATGGCTCGTCAGCTGCTTGAGTTCAAGGAGCTGATGAACGTCAAGTTGTCACTTGACATGGAGATAGCCACTTATAAGAAACTTCTGGAAGGAGAGGAAAGCAGGTAAACTACAGCATTTTGTGTCAAATAGGGGTGATCTTCATTTGGGGTGAGGAATTCGAGGTAATCTGGAGACTGTGGTACTTAATTTCAAAGAGAGAGCTACCCCTCCCTTAATAATTCATCATATATTTATAAAGAAGCTGAGCAATCCTTATTTCATTGACCAGTTTGCGAAAAGGATATCCTTTGCAGGTTGAAGCACTTATGCAAACTTGGGAAGGTTTACCAGACACATAAATGCTCATAACTATTCTCTAATAACATTTTAATGGACATTCATTTATAGAACACCTTACATCTTTATGAGAAGATTTATCATCAGGCTACAGTCCCCTTGACAGAAAATACAAAGCTGTCTCTTTATCTCACAATGTATAAAAGTAGGCACCGTGTATCTCCTCTCCCTCACCATGCGATGTTTGACGGGAGGTAGACCTGGGGTGAAAGTTCTGTCCTCGAAAAGGCAGCAAAAGTTGCCTGTTTTTGTTGCTGCTTAGATAAAAGGAATACCAGGTACATTATTGTTAGTTACGTTTTTCAAGCCCAGGAAATTATTTTGTGATCACAAGACTTCTGATAAATATATGTTTTATTAAGTTAATTCCAATGAAATTCATATTATATAAGAGTTCGATATACTTGAGTGCCTGTCTGAGTGATAATCCGCCTCTTGGTGAGGTAATCGATTCAGGTTGGTGAGACAGCTCTCTTGCTGATAAATTAATACAGTTGTTAAAATACGGACTCCAATGATGTCTGGTTAATAAATGTGAGAATAATGGTAAGGACTTTCTTGTCTTTCCCTTAACACCAAAAGCTCCTTAGCAGGTGTAGCCGGAAGCCTTTCACTCACAAAGCATGTCGTGCGAAGGCACATCCGGGCCTAATTCGGGAGGCCTACCTTCTAATCGTGACTTTAGTTCAAGCACTGGAACGTGAATGAGATTGACTGAAGTTCTGCGCGGCCATTTAATTTAAAGCTATTACTGCTTGCACACAGTTCTCAGTTAGGAAGGGACACACACTGGCCAGTTTTTTCAGCATACCCAATCAATTTGCTGGGTTTGAATAGGACAGCAAAGAGGTCCGGGCACCAAAGTGAAAGTGCCCCCCATTAGTGAATTAGAAAGCTAAAAAACGCGGCTCATGTTGCAAATTGGGCGGTCTTGAATATTTAAAGACAGACACTGTACGAGTTTTGCAAGGTATGGACCAGTGCGTGTATTTGAGCTTGCTGCTAGCACTATTGTTTTAACTATAAGGAAATCAACAGTAAAAAAAAAACAGCCCAGCAGACCACAAGCAGTCAAATAAGCATTGGCAAAGCCAATCGGTCTCGCCTATACAAGAGCTATTGGCTTTTGCAATGTGTTTTGCCATATTGTACACCAGTGTGGCTGCTGCTCAGCATGGCTAAAACTTAGTAGTGTGGAGTGTCAGAGTGGAGTGGGGGAGTAGAGTGTCGTAGAGTGGATTTGTTGAAATGTCATAAAGTGGAGTAGGAGGAGTAGAGTGTCGTAGAGTTGAGTAGACTGGAGTAGAGTTCTGTGGTTCAGTGGCAGAGAGTGTTGTAGAGTGGGGTAGAAAATGGAGGAGTGGGTTGGAGTAGATTGAGGTAGTGTGGTGGATTGGTTTGGAGTAGAGTGGGGTGGATTGAGTGGGGTAGATTGATGTGAGGTGGATTGGAGTGGGGTGGATTGAAATGGGATGAGGTGAATTGGATTGGGGTGGATTTGAGTGGGGTGGATTAGATTGGATTGGGGCAGGGTTCTTCAAACTGGGGGGCAGGCCCCCCTAGGGGGGCCTCAACCGATCCGAGGGGGGGCACCAGGCTCGGGCCAAAAGAAGCATTACACAGATAACAGTGTTGTTTTAAGCAGAAACATGTTATTGCATTTTTTAAAGGTACCAGTACTTAATTGCAATATTTAAATATGTCTAGACATATTTAAACATTGCCATCTTTATAAAATATTTGTGAAAATTCTGAGGGGGGCCAAATGATTTTTATTTTTCAACCGGGGGGGGGGGGGGGGCAAGGCATGGAAAAGTTCGGAGACATTGGATTGGGGTGAGTGGTTTGGATTTAAGTTATATTGCTGGGGTAGGGTGGATTGGATTGGGCGGGGTGGTTTTGATTGGAGTGGGGTGGATTAGATGGGACTGGAGTTGAGGTGGATTGGATTGGAATGGGTAGATTGGATTCACTGGATTGGAGTTGGGTGGGTTGGACTGGAGTGGGGTGGATAGGATTGGAGTGGGGTGGATGGACTGGGGTGGACTTGATTGGAGTGGATTGGATTGGCTTAGAGTGGGGTGGATTGGATTGGAGTGGGGTGGATTGGAGTGGGTTTGCTGGATGGGTTTGAGTGGGGTGGATTGGATTGGGATTAAGTGGATGGGCTGGAGTAGAGTGTGCTGGATTGGAGTGAGTGGGAAAGATCGGAATGGGGTGGAGTGGACTGGAGTGTGGTGGATTGAAATGGGGTTGGGTGTGTTGGATAGGGGTGGATTGGAGTAGGTTGGATTGCACTGAGGTGGAGTGGATTGGAGTGCAGTGGGACGGATTGGATTGCAGTTAGGTGGACTGTATTAGGGTGGGGTACATTGGAGTAGGTTGGACTGGAGTGAAGTGGATTGGAGTGAAGTGGGGTGGGGTGGGTTGGAGTGGCATAGGCTGGCTGGATTGGACTGATATAGACTGAACTGGGATAGGGTGGGCTAGATTAGGGTAGAATGGGGTGGACTGGAGTGGAATGGGTGGGTTGGAGTGGCGTGGTTTGGACTGAAGTTGAGTGGGGTGGACTGGAGGGGGGACTGGATTGGAGTGGGGTGGATTGGTTTGGGGTGAGTTGGATTGGGGTGAGTTGGATTGGGGTGGGGTTGGGTGGGGTGAATTGGCCTGGGTGGATTGCATTAAGATGAGGTTGATTGGATTGGTGTGGGGTGGGCTGGTGTGGGTGGACAGGATTGGGGTGGATCAGATTGGGGTGTATATGATTGGGGTGGTGGAGAGTGGAGTGGATTGGAGTGAGGTGTAATGGATTGAATGGAGCGGATTAGGGTGGGTGGGGTGGATTGAATTGAGTGTGGTTGATTGGATAGAGGTGGGATGGATTGAATAGGGGTGGGGTGGACTGGATTGGGGTGGGTAGATTGAAGTGGGGTGGGGTGGATTGGAGTGGATTGTGGTGGATTGGACTGGAGTGGGGTAGATTGGACTGGAGTGAGGTAGATTGGATTGAGTGGTGTGGGTTGGATTGGACTGGATTGGGGTGGATTGATTTGGTGTGGGAGTATTGGATTGGTGTGGGGTGGGTTGATTGGAGAGAGGTGGACTGGATAGAAGTGGGGTAGATTAAGGTGGTTTGGAGTGGAGTGGATTGAACTGGAGTAGGGTGGATTGTACTGGAGTGGGTTGGACAGGGGTGGTATGGCTGGATTGGACTGGAGAGAGGTGGATTGGATTGGAGTAGTGTGGGTTTGTTTGGAGTGGGGTGGGGTGGAGTGGAGTAGGGCGGGTTGGATTGGAGAAGGGTGGTTGGATTGGGGCGGTTAAATTGGGGTGGGATGGATTGGAGTGGGGTGGGATGAACTGGAGTGGGGTGGATTGGACTGGAGTGCGTGGGGTGGATCGGACTGGATTGGGGTGGAATGGACTGGAGTGGGGTGGATTGGATTGGAGTGGATTGGATTGTAGTAGGGTGTATTGGATTGGGATGAGGTGTATTGGGTTGGAGTGGGGTAAATTGGACTGGGGTGGATTGGGATAGATTGGATTGGAGTGGGGTGGACTGGAATGTTGTAGGGTGTACTGGATTGGAGTGGTGTGGATTGTGGCAGATTTGAGTGGGGTGAATTGGGTTTGAGTTGGGTGGATTGGATTGTGGTGAGGTGAGGTCGATTGGATTGGAGTGGGACAAATTGTTTTGGACTGGAGTGTTTTTTTTGGGACTGGAGTGGGGCAGGGTAAAGTGATGTAGGTTAAAGTGGGGCAGGTTGTTTTGAATTAAAGTGGGGCAGATTGAAGTGGGGCAGATTGCAATGGATTGGAGTGGGGCAATTTGTTTTGTATTGAAGGGAGGCAGAATGTTTTGGAATGGAGTGGGCAGATTGCTTTGGTTTGGAGTAGGGTAGAGTGTTTTGGATTGGAGTGGGGCACATTGTTTTGGATTGGAATGGGACAGATTGGATTGGGACATATTGCTTTGGATTGGAGTGGGCACACTGGAGTGGGGCAGATTGTATTAGGGTGGATTGAGTGGAGGGATTGGGTTGGTGTGGGAAGGATTGGATAGGGGCGGGTGGATTGGATGGGAGCGGGTGGATTGGAGTGTGGTGAATTGTGATGGAGTGAGTGGATTGGATTTGGCTCAGGTGGATTGGATTGGAGTGGGGTGTATTTTTGTGGATTGGAGTGAAGCAGATTGGAGTGAGACAGATTGGAGTGGGACAGACAGTTTTGGAGTGGAGTGGAGTGGGGTATACTGGAGTGGGCAGATTGGTTTTGGGCAGATTGTTTTGGATTGGAGTGGGGAAGACTGGAGTCAGGAGGAATAGAGTGGAACCTTTTTTTTTGGATTGGAGTGGGGCAGATTGGAGTGAGGCAGATTGTTTTGGATTAAAGTTGGGCACATTGGAGTGAGGTGGACTGGAGTGGGGCAGATTGTTTTGGATTGGAGAGGGGCACATTGCAGTAGGGCAGATTGTTTTGGATTGGAGTGCAGCAGATTGCAGTGGTGCAGACTGTTTTGGTTTGGGCCAGATTGGAGTGGGGCAGATTGTTTTGTATTGGAGTGGGGCAGATTATTTTGTATTGGATTGGGTCTGATGGGAGCGGGCATATTGTTTTGGATTGGAGTAGAGTGGGTTGGACTAGATTGAGGTAAGTGGTTTGGATTGGAATGGGGGGATTGGGGTGGATGGTAGTGGGGCGGTTTAGAGTGGGGAGGATTAGGATGTACTGCATGATTATGTGTTAAAGCATCATTTCATAATAAAGAAATAATGTTGCATTGCAATATTTCATACAAGATAATCTTTTGAGAAGAATGCCCACAAGCAAAAAACAAAATAAAATATGAGTGGAAAGTGAGAAAAGGTGACTTTGCAAAATAAAATAAATTTAGCTATAAAAAAAGAAATCTTTGCAATTTTGGGTGTCCTGCTGGGCACTTTATTGCCAGTCAGAACCCGTTTGTTTGCAGAGCACTAGAAGTTAAAAAGAACAAAATAGTACCTCGATCACGTTGGGAGCAGTGGACGGGCACTAATTACATTGAATCAATCAGTGCCTGGTCCCTGCGCCACAGAGAGGAACGGAAATGATGCCAGGCCTGAAGTAGATGAATTATGAGGCTGTAAAGAAGAGTGCCATGCAAGTCAACAAATGGTGAGTGACAGTTGGGCTCCAAGCTCTTTACTGTACAGAACAGAGTCTCGCAAGCGAGACGTATGCGCTATCACATGAACTTGCAGGCTCGAACCTAAAAAACGGCCCACACAGTGACCTGTCAGAGCAGCCCGTTGGGCACTGCTTCATTCTCCTATAGGATAGTCTTACCCTGCCAATATTCAGATGCACCCATTCACACTCAAGTCTATGTACATTTATCAAATGAGTATTATGGAAATGGCAAAAGTGCCCATGAAGGATTGCCAGTTTTGTTCTGTGTTCTGAATGTCACTGAAGAATAGAACTGAGGCATGAGGCAATAATGTGATTTATCCAGGACATACAGCGTGGTCAGTTGAGGGACCATGGTCTACATCTCAGATGATCACTAGAAACTGAAGCCCAACCCGCCCAGCTGCAGGAAGAGTCTAGTGTAGCAGTGTTGCCACCTTATGAGTTAGAGAATCTACGCTAAGCGCAGACAGTCCATTTGTTTCATTGACATCTCCTCCTGTCTGGGCCCCAATGCATAGCATCACTGACAGCTGCAGGTGACTCGTTTCACAATGCTTGTTCCCATTAGCAGAGCTAGCCTTAGGGTGTTAGATTCTCCGTACAGACGAAGATCACATTGAAGGGCAGACCACCTATCACTGGTATTTTTAACCACAGAACAATGTGTATGTAGGTCGTGTGTCTTGTGAGGGGAAAAATAAAATGAGTCATTGTGGTGGAAGGGGCAGAGCGATCAGTTCACCCTCAATTTACCTGATACAATTTTCTCACTCGTCGCCAGCCTTAATCCACTGCACCTCAGTGAGTCAGCCGGCACTCCTCCCACTTTCCCCTGCCCATCCCTTTCCAAAACCGGGGTGGTGAGGTCGGAAGGAGGGAGGCGAGGAGGCCGAGGTGGGGATGAACTTTCATCATCACCACAGACAGTCTTAGATAAGATTCTCGGTTCACAGTCTGCCAGCCCGCTTACTCTCTAGCCTTGCAAATTCCTGTGGTGAAGAAGGTAAAATGTTACAGCAAGCAGGGCTCGGCGCGAGGTATGAGCAGTGCGGGAAGCTGCCCAAGGCCCCGCACGCAGGCCACCATCTTGGGGCCCCACAACCAGACACCACAGCGAGGCCACGGGGGGACAACTCTCACACCTTCATCCCTTTATGAGCTGTAAGAGGTGCTTGTAGGTGGCTGAGCGGGATTCCCCGCAACCCAGCAGGGGCAGGTTCAGGGGCATCTATTGAGATGCTAACAGCTCTGAATATGTCATGCTGGATGAAAATTAAAGGAGCTCCGCAAATTCCCTTATTGCCTGGGGCTCCAAAAATCCGATGACTGTTCCATGACAGAATGGCAGAGTTCCAGGAAGCTTGTGCTTTCAAAGGGTGTAACTACCAGATACTACCAGCCGTAGTCTTTCCAGCCTCTGTCTGTAGGTATTTCATAAAGGTTACAGTAAAACTTCAGTGTATACCCAGAAAATAATAATAGCATAAAGATACCTCTGGTTCTAAGGTGGGTGGATCTAATGGCTACTGGGGCACGCTGTTGTCTCTTACAGCTGCGGAGACCCCTTCAGAGTGATGCAAAAGTCGTCTCATCCCATGAAACATGCCTCTAACACCTTCAATGAAACATCTAGACCAGTGACACCCTTGTCAGTCAGGGAGTGATGTCTATTCCACTACCAGTGACAGCTCCAGTCTTATGTGACATCTTTCAGTGTAAGGACAAAGGGAAACAGAAGTCTGGCGGGCCGTATGGTCAGCTACAGATCCCCAAACACCCTAACCGCGTCCAGGCTGCCAAATTGAAAGTTGCTTCTCGCTTAATGGATATATTCCACTTGAAGTGAGTCTCATGCCAATGGCAAGAACCACTTGAGGAAGGAATACAGTGGTGACAGGTCTGTAATTCCATAGCAATCATACTGTTCCTTGTGTTATTTCCGAAATACCCAGAAGCAGGGGCCCCTCCTTGGGAATAAGCTAAGTTATGTATACTAGCAGCTGGGAGTTTCTGTCACTGGCAGGGAACCTGTATACTTCTTCTGTTCGAGACTGGCACTGTTGACATGTCTGATCAGGATAGCACTGATATCCCTTATAATGGAGGCTGTGGACAGCCTGAGAAAGGGCAGAGCCGCCACTGTGATTCTGGACATTGTTGTGTCTGCTTCACAGGTCTTACTGAAGGTGGCAATTCTGCCATATGGAAAATTTTCTGGGCGGTATACGATGCAGAAAAGAAAAAACGAGGCCCATTAGCCCCCTCGTTTCAGTGACGCGTACACATCTTACTATAACGCCCCCCTCCGCATAAATAGCTCTCTCAGTCAGTACAATATGTCGCTTGTGGTTACAGAAACACCTTCACTGTAACAAAACACTTGTCTCTATATGATAGACTCTTTAAATTTTCACGCACATGGAAACACACGGTCTCTTGGGAGGCAACAAGTGTTTATTGTTACCCTTGATGGGAAGAAGCTTGTATCGTCCTCCTCCAGATGCATGCCATACACCCCTGAGGTGAATGTCACACCAAAGAGCTAATCCTGACAGACATGAACCTAATGACATCAAAGACACATCACGTCATAGGAAGCATCAATCACACCCTGCTATGTGCCCCATATCCCCTGTGAGACATCTCTCATGCATCATTTTTATCATAAGCATGTGTACCCCAATGTTAGCAAATACCCAAGACACTGAGAGAAGAAATAAAACACATTCACACAAGAGTGAGCGCATGGAGTGATTGGAATGCATCATTGGATGACAATGGCTGCTCGCTTATGTGGCCTGAATATCTGAGGCTAATGTAAGTGTCTCAAAGAGCTCCTCATATCGATCTGATTCTCTTTTGCTGTAGGATCCAGATTTCACCAGCAACGGTGGTCAGCATACAGTCTCGCCCATGTAAGTATTTACTGGTCTAACACTACCAACAATAGTCCAATTCTGTGTTGCTCACCTTTCTACATTGGTTCTGCTTGGTGAGGAGTAGTAACACTTTTTCTCCTCCATCAGCTTTCACAGGTCGCTCATCAGAGTGGGCCGGGTCTACTGCCTCACAGACCAGGCAGCAGAAGAAGAAACGCTCCCAGAGCATGTTGATCAGGCCCCAGTACAAGTGATGTAGTCTTGGGACCCGAGGCTTCGATCGCTACACGTTCTTGAAGAACTCTGATATCCCGCTACAGAAATGAGAGCAAGCATGAACTAACATCTTGAGTAAAAGTCAACTTTGGGTCCGGATTGGGACGTCTTGAATGAGAAGGCATAACGCAGGAGGCCAGATTTACAAGTTCCTTGCACCACCGGAGCATCACTTTTTGTGATGCTGCGGTGGCGCTGCGCAGTACACCACATTTACAAGGAGGCGCTAAGTCACATTTGTAGCTTAACACCACCTTGTAAATATGGGTGTCTCCGACACAGTTTTCTGTGGCAGAAGGGCATGCAGTGGGTGTTGCTGTGGGGGTTCTACTGCAACACCCATTGATTTTAAATCTGCCCCAGATCTATAACAATTCTGAAATCTGTGGCAGTGCCAAAAACGAACCCCACCCGTGGGGTGGTGTTAGCTTGGCACAACAAGGAGAAATACTTTTATTCCTCCTCATTTTTACTTTTTCCATGTGTGCTGCATTCTGCAGCACACATAGAAAGTGCAAAATGCCATGAATAATTGTTTATGTGCAGGAAGGGGCACCTCCCTGCACATAAACAATCATTCAAAAATGACAGGTACTTCTATGTATGCTGCATTCTGCAGTACACACAAAAGTGCCAAATTGCCATTGTAGTTTTTTTTTTTTGTTATTTACTTTCCAGTGCAAAAATTGTTTTGCACTAGACATATGCCTAAAAGTAACGTTTACTTAGTGTCAAGGGGGAATTACATGGGTGGTACATAGGTGCTCGCATACAACCACCCATGTTTTTTGACTCAAGCCATATCTACTAAGATTTTGAGACAGGGTTTTGTGTCAAAAATTCAAGTCACTTGAAAGTAGGCATTCAAAGGAGACGTTTTCATTTCTGTTTTCTTTTCCAACTTTGTAGGTGTGCTGCACTATACAACACACATACAGAGTAGAAAACGTTTTAAAGTTGTCTAGGCATAGCATTTTGTAATGGAAGGTAACCCTTCCAATACTACACAACCTATGCTGGACTCACACACATACCCTTGCACTGTGCTGCAAATGTGTGTGCGTGGTGCTCGGTAGCAAAATTCTGCACCGTCTAGGGAGAGGACAGTTCCATATGTCTGTAGATATGGCATTCTCCTGCTCTCCTCCTCACTCAATGCAGCACATCATTTCTGGCTAGTGCACTGTGTTGCTGGTTTTCATCACTTTTGAGATCTAACCCAGCGCAAAATGGTTGTAAATCTGTCCCTTAGTGCATTGTTTGCAGCCTCCTCTTCAGTCTTGCCACACTCAGTACACAATACGAACACTAATGGTGAAAAAATCTATACATAGCTCTATCTTTGGTAATAGATTTTTGTTTTAGAGAAAAAAATAGCTTTTTTTCAGACTTAGACGTGCGTGATTGTCTTCCATGCGTGCTTTGGACACTTGGGGTAGATGGGTCAGATGTGACAAAACCCAAAGCATTGGACGTTTGCTTACCTGTGGCAGCGCAAGGACAATCTACGTGAACATATGAGACTTTTAAACCTACAACCTTTAAAGTAACCTACTCAGTGTAGGGCCAGCAGTTAGGTAGCTTCAGACGGAGTTTTGAAAATTCTGAAATTATAAACTGAATTGGAAATATATATCTTGTATTCTTACAACGAGGACGCTCTTGCAAAAATAAATTCATGCGGGATTACAATTTTTTAAAGCTATTTGTATTTATAAAGTAGGCTTAGGGAAATTGCAATTGCTCATACATAACTCAGTCTTAGCTGTTATATTATTTCTGGTTTCCATGTATAGAAATGTATTTATACTCAAGCTTAGGAGCGGATTTGTAACGCAGGCTCTAGGAAAAACTCTGCCAAACGCGGGCGCCACCATTTATTTATTAAGGTGTATGTGAAAATGTGAAACAAATACACATATTTACAATTAGTTTTTAGCGTCGCTCTTTTATTATCTGTAATCATTTCAAAGTTTACTGCTGCCAGGGGGAGCGGACTGGAAAAAGTACCCTGCAAGGTGGATCCAAAGGATGTCTGTTTCACGCATGCCACCTGACAGCACTTCCCCATAAGGACTCTGGGCCTTCTCTGGTTCCTGAGGCAGGGTCCTCATTGGGTATGTGGTGCGTGTCTCCTCTGTGTATTCCTGCAATCAATGTAGGACTCGTGACAGCAGGGCTTCCTACTGGATGACTGACCTGCGTAGGACTTTTAACAGCAGTGTGCCCATTGCGCGTCTGTTTTGCAGGATTCCGAATGAAAGTGTGGAAGATCGGATGTCTGCTCAGGTGTACTTTGTAACAGCAGTGTGCCTTCCTGCCATTTGTTCCATGTATGTCTCCCAAAAGCTGACTCCTCAGTCCTCGATACCCCGTGTTCCCTTAGGATGGAAGGATCCAAGTATGGCTATAAAAGGCACGGTCCTCTTGGATGCGCCTTGAATCAATGTTCCTATTAAATGTGAGGCATTTTTAGCCTTCTGTCTGGTCCATACTTACTTCCAGAAACAGTTTTTCCACTGGATGAATGATCCCTGCCTGCCTTTTAATGCTGTGTTCCCATTGGGTGTCATATCCCTCTATGTTCCATTATTCTTGCTTCCCATTGGATGCATGATCCACTTTTATCTTCCTTTATCTGTTTTGTTTTGTCATTGTCAATACCATTCATGAATGATCTATGATGCGGTGCTTCCCTTAAGTGCCTGGTCCGTGGCTGCCAGCCTTTGGCCAAACGTGCAGTTAGTTGGTCTGTGAGACTCTTTGCCAGCTCCGTGTGCGTGTGTGTGTGTGTGCGTGCGTGCGAGTGTGTATGCGAATGTGTGTATGTTTGTGTGCGTGAGTATGTGTAGCAGATGCACACGCTAAATGAGCCATCATCACGCAACCGCAGAATTTTGGCTTTTCCTGAGCGGTGAATGACCTCCAGTTATAGGATGTGCGACCTTGTTCTTTCTCCTGCCAGGTTGAATGCCTTAAATTTGCCTTTTCAGTCTCCCCGACACGGCGCTTGTGTTCAAATAAAATGCACACATCTTGCTAATAAATGAAGATTCGGCCTCACAGTTTGTCAAGTAAATGTGTCTTTACCAAACGTCTGCAGGTGCAACTTGGCATTCAGGACCCAAAGAAACTCTTCAGTGCAATTTGACAGAATCTAATTACAACCTCACTCAGCTCTTAAGTAAACATACTAACTTATAAAACTGACATGCATCCTCTACCGTCGAAACTCAGATTACCTTGGGCAGCTCAAACAGCTGTACTTTTATTCAAAGCAATCACCTACATTGTCGCTAATATGCTAACCGCCACAACAAAACTGTCTTTCAGTCAAGCAAGCCAGTTACGTGCAAATCCATCTCAGGATTGCCATCCATTCATTACAAAGCACAGTCTTTCTTTGAGCGAGATCACTTTTTTTTTTACTCTTCGAGATCCAGAGTCCACAGACGAGACCGGTGGCAAACACAAGTCGTAGCAGGTCTAATTTCAAAGTCCAGTTTGTTCAGAAGGTGGTGCCGGGGTGCTTAGCACAAACAAAGATGGCCTCCTTAGAATGAAAACACGCTGGTCTCACACACAATAAAGGCAACTGTTGAAACGCACTCTCACATTTTAACCTTGACCCTGATGCACTACCAGTGGCAGTCCATTCTCGCTGCTCACAAGAACGTCCACATGAAGCAGCGCGCCCAACATGACGATCACGTGATATTATTAGTAAACCCTTAGCAACGAGGGGCGGGTCCCTGAAAGGTCTGCAGACTGAGGCCCATATTTATACTTTTTGACGCTAAACTGCGCTAACGCAGTTTAGCGTCAAAAAATTTAGCGCCGTCTAACGCCATTCTGAAGCGCCATGCGGGCGCCGTATTTATGGAATGGCGTTAGCCGGCGCAAGCAGACCGGCGCTGCCTGGTTTGCGTGGAAAAAAACCACGTACACCAGACAGCGCCAGCGTAGGGGGAAAATGGCGTATGGGCGTCTTAAAATGGGGCAAGTCAGGTTACGTCGAAAAAATCGTCGTAACCCGACTTGTGCCATTTTTTTTCGACGCCCATCCCCCATCAACATGACTCGTATCATTGTAAAGATAGGAGTCATGCCCCCTTGCCCAATGGCCATGCCCAGGGGACTTCTGTCCCCTGGGCATGGTCATTGGGCATAGTGGCATGTAGGGGGGCACAAATCAGGCCCCCCTATGCCACAAAAAATAAAAAAATAAAAACTTACCTGAACTTACCTTAATGTCCATGGGATGGGTCCCTCCGTCCTTGGGTGTCCTCCTGGGGTGGCCAAGGGTGGCAGGGGGGGTCCCTGGGGGCAGGGGAGGGCACTCTGGGCTCATTTTGAGCCCACTTGTCCCTTAACGCCATGCCTGACCCAGGCGTTAAAAAGCGGCGCAAATGCGCCGTTTTTGGCCACGCCCACTCCCGGGCGTCATTTTTGCCCGGGAGTATAAATACCACGTAAAGGCCTGGGAGTCATTTTTTAAGACGGGAACGCCTCCCTTGCATATCATTAACGCAAGGAAGGGGTTCACGCTAAAAAATGACGCACACTCCGGGCACTTTGGCGCCCGAAGCGTCTAACGCCATAGTATAAATATGGCATTAGTTGGCGTTAGTTTAGCGTCGAATTTGCGTCGAAAAAAACGACGCAAATTCGGCGCAACCAGAGTATGAATACGGCCCTGAATTCCTCACCTGTCTCTCATGCATTAGCGCAGCAGGGATAGCTCAGTAGCCCTCCTTCAGGCAACGCTGCTGCCTGAAGTCTCTTCCAATGTGATGTTATACCCCGGCCCCTCCAGAAAGCTACAGCCCACAGTTAAATTCCATCGCACTACTTGTTACTTTTTCTTTTCTCTACGTATCTTGTTCTAGGCTTTTCCCATTAGCTGAACCCCGACTCTGGAGGCAAACTCTTTCTGTCTCCAGTCCCTGCTCAATGAATCCCTTGTTCTCTTACTCTAGTCTGATGTCACAGTTAATCCTTTCTTTGTGGTGTCCCCTCAGTTTAATTCTCACTAAAACTCTTGTATTGTGCATGCCTTTTTGCGCTTCTCACCTTGCGATGATGTCACTTTCCTTTGATTTTAGATTGTGTTTCAAACATGGTAACAGTTGCTGTGGCAACCAGGGCCTGCAGGGGCTGTGGTCTGGGAAGGCAGCCATCCTTACCGCATTCCTTCCTGGAAAGGTAATGCAGGCAGGTGGGGGACCTATAGTATGAGCCTCTACGCCTGAGGGGAGGTGAGGTGGGTGTCTGCAGAACTTGTTCTTGAGTCACTGGCAAAAGGGACACCTCTATATACTATCTTGCTAGATAAACTCTTAATAAAGTAGACGGGGAGGTTTCCCACCACTCACTCGTTGCAACCAAAGAAGTTTTTGGCAGTGCTGATGTTAACCCATGAGAAGCAATGTTTTCAACCTGTGTGCCAACTCATGGCAAATGTTCAGACGAAAGGCCACATATAATAGAACAGTACCCACAGGCGGCGTCCTCACTGGCAAGTGACAGTGATGGCTTCAGCCTTTGGATCAACAGACCCGGCCCCCTCTCCCCCTCCCCGCAAAGTACCCGGCGGGGACCCCCTGGACCCAGTGAGGGGCACAGAGTAGTGTGCTGAGGGTGCCACTCGGGGCTCGACCCCCCCCCCTCCCACTGCGGGGTCCATTATTACGCCACTGCTCAGTTGTCTTCATTACCACCTTAGTGCTGGGTCCAGCCCTCATTGGCTGCCAAGACAAGAGGAGCCTACCATCCACAGCTCAAAAAGGCAATGTAATTATCCTGAAATCCAAAATGAGGCTTGAAACTCTAATCCGGAGCACATCTCTCATTTGGCACGCTCTCTCTCTCCAACTCACAGCAAAGAGGAAAATAACAATTAGGGCCTTGTGCAATGTGGAGGCAGACAGTAAAATATCACTGCGGCTTGTGCTGTCTGGCGGGCTTCACCACATGCTCCTCCCCACTCTTCTTCCCGGCCTTTTCTCTTCTTCCAGGCCTTTTCTCTTCTTCCAGGCCTTTTCTTGATTGTGTCACCAGATCTCATCCCTTCTTTAAGAGTTTTTTCCGTCTCTTGTGTTGTGCTCCCCAAAAGGTGGCAGGTGGTGTTACTGCTAAGTGGGTTGAGTGTCATGTTCAGAGATCTGGGTGAAGTATGCAGGGCATTACTTTGGAATCCAGTGTCCAGACAGTACCGTTCGTCCTTACAGGGTCAATAAAAGATCCGGGTGAAGCATGCAGGACATTACTCTGGAACCCAGTGTGCAGACAGTACTTTTCGTCCTTACAGGGTCAAAAAAATGACCACTATTGAAATGGGAGATAGTAGCATTTAATTTTAAGGACCAAGAAACAACTCAGTTTGCAGTTTGTGTTCTATAAATTATCCTTCTTATATTATATCCTTTCCTAAAACAAAATTGAGCCTGACTACACAATTCTTAGTAAACTCTTATAACAAATTTTCCGAACTAGGACGTACGTAGAGGTACCTGCATTTAGGTACAAGTAGGCTAAGGGAGGAGTGTTACTGGTGTGTACAGTGCCTAATTTGTAAAAGAATAAGTGCCTGGGCCCAGAATTCTGCTCAGAAGCCTGTGTGATGAATACCGAGGCTGCATAGTCTTGATTTCAACTCATGCCTGTTTAATCCACACCCAGACGCTCTCTGCCTTTCATCTTACTCCAGTGGGTTCTTGTTCTCCCCTGCTTTCTCTCTTTTTCATGGTCTTTCTGCTTTCTTCCTCCTTCTTCCCACCTTGTGTGCTTTTCTTTCTTTTGTTCTAAGGCAAAGTCTGATAAGGAAACATAAGTACTGCTTTTAAAAAATGAGTGCTGGTTGGCTCCACCAACATCCACTTGCTCAAATTAAGCACTTGGGGGCATATTTATGAAGGTTTTGGTCGCCCTTGCACCGAGCAAGGGCGACGCAAAGCCTAAGTTGAATTTATCAAGCCACGCAAGGTCACCTTGAATGGCCCTGTGCATCTTGATATATCCAGAGTAACGCAACACAGCAGAAAACACTTATTGGTAAACCTGGTTATGCGTTACAATGCTAGGCCTCCCCAGTTGAGGCGTAACAAGGAGAAATATCTTTATTGCTCCTTGTTTTTCCCCTCTTTCTATGTGTGCTGCATTCTGCAGCACACATAGAAAGAAGGAAAAGCCTCAGAGGATTGTTTTTGTGCAGGAAGGTGTCCCTTCCTGCACTAAAAAATTTTTGTCTGCAATATAGGCAGCCTTGCACCACGACGTAAGGGTGCCTGCATTGGCGCTAGGCATCCAAAAGGGTGCCCATGCAACAAAAGGATAGGAATGTGTTGAATTGTGTTAAATACAGCAAATTCTTGCCCTTTCCCTTTCACGCAGCACAGCAAGGTGGCTTGCTGAACTGGGTGAAAGCTACATAAATATGCTCCTTGGAGTGTAGGCATAGGTAGAGATAATATGATACATGTTTGGCTAATGATACCCAAGTCTGGGTAAAGGTACTAGGAGACAAACATGAGTGGAGTTACAAGGCAACAAAAGGGAAAGAAGTACTATTGTAAGGGGGTGCTTCAATGCTGCAATACGTAAGACAACAGTTTTTAGAATACATGATTGGGAAAAATACAGGCAGGAAGAGCATTTCCCTGGCTGATTTTACAGAGTGCAGTCCTGTTTGGTTTCGTCTTTTGCTACTGGTGGCCTCTAACAGAGTTTACCATGATAGACCCTGTCAAGTGCATTCCTCTGGGTGGCTCCTCTGTCATTTATGGGAAGAAGCCTTAGCAGTTTTACTGTTTCCTATGGGATGCTCCTCTGTCACTCCTGGCTAGACTATTTGTATTGGTTACCCCACCTGCCCCTAACCAGGGCCTTTTTTGTGATGCACCTTTGTCACTCCTGGGTGGACACTGCGGTGTTTCCCCTGGTTCCTACAATCAGTGTATTGTCAAGGGTTGCTACTCTGTTACTGCTGGAGGAAATGTAAAGTATTACTGTGTATGATTGTTGCATCTCTGTTACCTCTGGGTGAACTGTAGAGCATTTCCCTGGCTCTTGTATTCAGTGACTTTGAATGGGTTGTTCATGTGCCACTTCTGGGTGGACTCTATAAAAATTGTACCTTGGCTGTCAGTCTCCAGTGCAGTAATATAGTTTGATCCTTTGTCACTCCTCAGTTTACTGCCTAGATTATTTACCCTGACAGCCGGTACTCCTGCGGGCTGCTTCTCCAAAGCTCAGTCGCACTCAAAAAGCAGAATCTGTTCTCTGTGCCTCATTCCACTGCAAGCATAAGTGCAGCTAGATGGCTGTAGCACTAAGAGAACTGCATTCCATTACTTATTACTCATGGCACCAAAATACTTCTCACATAGTCCACACTTATAACACACTCCATTCCTACTGGACATGACAATTTTAAGAGGATGAGATCTATCACTCCTTAGTCCTCCTCAATTCACTATATGCTCAGGCGCAGCGAACAAAGGCCAGATAAGAGCAATGTTTTTGCCATCACACATGACACCAATATGCAACCGACTAAGCATTTGAATACTGCAATTCAAACCACCTCCAGCCAAGTGCACCCTAACATTATAGCATGTTATCTATCCACCAATGGCCTTCATTGCCTTATCTGTGGATAAAGTGATATATATAAAGTGATACATAAAGGCAACTACATTACAATAACATGGAAACTAAGTTGGGTTAAGATGTTTTTAGTAGTCAAAGCAACAGTCTATAATGTGCCTGTTTGGGAGAGAAGGTAGGAAATGACATTTGCAGGTGTCATGGTGTCAGGTGCATGGGCGAGAGACGAAGGTAGATGAGGGAAAAGTAGCCAAAGTAAAGAATTTTGCAATTGTCATAATAAGAGTTAGTGTTACATTATTTTAAGTTATTCAGTGAATGTTGCAAAAAGTTTCTTGGTGCTGTCCATTGACATTTGAAATCCTGTGTCAGGAAGAAGTAGTTACTGGCTAAATGTTAATGGTGGATAGGTCCAATCTATGTGGGAGAGGAACACGTGGACGAATGCTAAGGTCCATCAGGTCAGCTTATCAGATCTTCCTCACCCAATGTGAGATGATTAGGATCAGCTGACCTCAATATTGTCGCTTCTTCCACAGGACCATTGGCAGATGTAAACACATTATAGAGCAGAGCCTGAGACCCAATGAACCTGAAGGCTTCACCCAGGAAACCATTCAGAAGCAAGTGTATGGCACAAAAAGGAGGACACTTTCTGTTCTGAGCAGTATAAAACAGTTCCACCTATGGACACCCCCAATCTGGAGATAATTGAGCTTCAGCTCTGTGTGTAGCTGCTATTCACCTAAAGAGAAGTGACTCAAAGCATTTGTTTTATGTTCGAAGAACCTGCAAGACAAGCCACTATTGCTAAAATTCCTCTGTTGGTGCACCCACTACCACAGGTGAACCATCTCGCAACACTATGCCCATGATCCCACCCTCCCCTGTCTGTTGATATAATGGATAGTGGTGGTATTGCGGTGCTTACTGAGAAAAAAGGAAGTTGGCCTTCATGGCAAGTTGGACCCCCCGTAGCTCCTGCACTTTTATGTACAGGCACAAAATCTAATTGCCTTGAGCCATCATTTTGCCCAGATGGATGCCCTTGTCCAGCGAGGAAGCATACATAACCACGGTAGCCTGCAACTTGTAGAGGGCAGAATGGACTGCCCACCAAAAGGTTGGAAGGACACTTGTACAGACCTAAATGGATTGACTAAAGATAAGCACCTGGGATGAGCAGCTCCCTTGATGGTGGAGCTACTGTATTCTTAGGCAACACAAAAGGGCTTACATACACCATCTATCATGTGACACAAACAGAATACTTGAGGTCATGCAGATTTAAGATGTGCAGAACCAGGACATGCTTGTAAGTCAGAAACATTTAACTGATTTTCAGAATATTCAGAAAAGGAGGAAAAGCATTCAGACGGGTAGTGTTCAGGACATCCCATGTGACAGCAGTCCCTGTGTGGGAGTGAGATGATACTTCTGGGCGTTGATAGTAAAGCTCAAGTCATGGAGAAGAGTTTAATGAGCTGTATATGCTTTTTGACCAGCGCCGGAGACTGTCTTCACCAGCCAGTCATCAAGCTTTGAAATGGAAATAGACAGACTTCTAACCTTCACATTGAAGCTGCAGAACTGCCAGTATTATTGTAAAAACATGAGGTGCAAATTTCAGTCTGAATGGTAGGACTGTAAATGGACAGTTCTTGGATCATTCTGTCAACCGTAGGTAACGTCTGTGGGTTGGAAGGATCAGGTGGTGAAAATAGGGGTCCTGCAGGTCTAGGAACACCAAACAATCTGCGCATTCTGGGGCAGCAAGACTTGGTTCAAGCATCTTGAACTTGTCCTGCCAATAAACAAGTGCAAAAGGTGGAGATTCAGGATGGACCACAGACCACCATCCATCTTGAAGAGCAAGACGAAAAAGTAGAATCCTACGCCTGTTTCTTCCACAAGCACTCTCCCCCACAGCATCAACTCACACAGACACCTTAAGGTGACTCAGTTCAGAGTACATACTATGCAAGAATAATATGCTGCACAAAAAAGAAACACAACATTGTGGGAAAAGCAAAAAACCTTATGGAATGAAAGATCAAGTAAAATGTGAAGTATAATCAGGAACTACATTGACTGTTTTTGTCATTGTTCAGAAATCAATCAGTGTTTTGCCTGTAATATTAAACACAGGATCACAGGACCTGAGAGGGCCCTATGGGAGCTGTTTCAATGTCATTTTTCCAATTACTGCTGGGTCCACGTAAAGCCCTGCTCATGGTACCCTCCCCTTGACCTCACAGAGATATACCATGACTGCGAGATCCAGAGGACCCTCTTCTCCTGTACCTCACAGAGATATACTATGGCTGCGAGGCCAAGGAGAATCCATAGTATGACAGCTTCCCACTTCAGATGGCATCACTACTGCATAGCCAACAAATTAAAAAGGAGAGCTGAGCCAACTGTCTAGCTTGGTTCAAAGAACACATGCGCAAGCTGATCAATTCACATGTTTGGTAGGTAATTTGAATAACAACAACAATTAAAAAAATATAACAGATTCTCTCCAAAACTGAAAAAAGTGCATTTCTTTAACATGTGGAAGTGTTTCACTTTAGTACAACAGAAAGGCATTTATTAAAATAAATCGTTTTTAAACATAAACTTGGAGCTATTCATGCCCCACCCTGCCATTTGTGAACAAGGAGGCAAGTCATTTGTCATATACACCCTATATTTGGCCTAGATTCTTATTATACCTGGAGAAACATAATGGACTAATAAATCAAACACAAGAGGTCTATGTGCAGCACACTTCCTAACAACACAAGTTTTAACTCAAGGTAATCCTATGCGATAATAAAGAAAAAGAGGTGTGAAATATTTGCCTAGGATCACGCTTTTTGGTTAAGTCAAGTTAACTCCATAAAGGAGAGAAGACTATCAGATGATATGAAAGAGCAGTGGGCTGAGCTTTTGACTTGAGCAAAACATTCAGCATGTACTAGATGCACAACTGTTTCTAATAAGTGTTACCTATCCGTTTTTGTAGATGCTACCATATTAGTCCTGATGAAGACTTCTCTGTAGTCATTTATAGGGATCAAACATGGAAGCTATTACATGTAAATTATAATTTATTTTTACTCACCCAAATTCTGTTTAAACCAAGTTGTGTGCATATGGATTGTTTACACTCAAGGAAGCTCAAGTTTACGACTTCCTGAGAGGGAACAACTGTGCTCTAAAAAGAATGATTACCCAGGTTCCCAGGAGTAAAGGGTAAACGCATGTTTGGTTCTAGACATCTTTGAATCTCACCATGGTTAACTCAGCCTTCAACCCTTCTATCTTTCCTAATTTGATGACATGAGTACTACAGAGTGGGACGATGACACCTGTTATTTTGGCACCTATAGACAGACCGGTGTGTGCATGTGTAAAGCAATAAACATGTTGGATATGTGATGTTCCAAATTAGATGTAAGAGAATAGGTGAGAAGATACGAAGACATAGTGAGGGTCTGAAAGGAGACAGTTCTATCCTTCTGATAAGTATTGCAAAAAAGTGGGCTTAAAGGTCCTTTAAGGACATGTATCAGAGACCTGATGTATCACCATGATGCAAGCATATCAAAGCTTTAAAGGAAAGTTGTTGATGTGGATGTGTTAAGATGTAGCTTTAAGTGCACTTTAGGGATTCGAAACTGTCTTCTTACATGCAGCCATGACAGTGAGCTTAAATTAACTCCCCTGTGCCTCACATTCATGAAGCAGAGCGTTGAGGCCAAGGAGAGGAGGTTCTCTTTCCTTAGGCCATCCACACTACACAGTGGCTGCGAAGCTTGGGGACGGGGGTCTCAACCACTCCAGGTACACAAGACATCATAACCCTCTCAACACCTTAGCTTAGCAAAATACGCTAGAGGGTTGCCAAGTGGTGCTGTGTTGTACTCTAATGTGGCAACACTGCGGTATGTGTGAGCCTGTAGGAAGAGAGGAGGTGGCTGCCTTTTAATGTAGCATGTGTTTTTAAAACTTTTTCTGAGCCAAAATAATTCTTCCTTTGTTGTTTGTGAAGGGCGCGTGTGGACAATGCAAGACTGTTTCTTTATTATGTTGGTTGCATTTGTATAGTGCTTTACGGCCATTTTATGCTCTAGTAGTGCTTTCTGAATATGGCACTTGTGAAATAACATATATGGTAGTAAAATGGCAGATGATTATCAACTTTGTGCTAAACAGTTTTCCATGTCCGTTTATTTGGTTGCTGTTGCCCTGCACTTGGAAATTTGAATTTATGTTGGATTTGCTGGGGATTGCAAGGTGCGTAGACTACAAAACAATTAAAAAAATGAAATACTCCAAAATTGATGGTATGCACTTTTCAAAATGAATTTGCTCAAAATGAAATCCGGAGAAGCTCCATGGTGGCGCTGCTTCTAAAAGTGCAACAGAAGACAAGACTCTTGGGGATCATTCTTAAAGGTTTCCTGCCAAGATAAACTCTAACTCTAGCTTCGCCAGTACTGCAACAGATATGTTACATCCTCTGCACCCCATGAAGAGCAACTAGACCTAGACCCCTCTAATCAGCACACCAATGCTACTTCAGCTCCTCTGTAGAAAGTGTACAAGAAGTCTGCTCCACAAGGTTGTGATGCATGTTCACATCTACTGCCAGTGCTCCTCAGAGGGATACATGGCTCGCTGCCCAGTGGTGCAGTTGTAAGAACCACATAAAACCTTCCTGAAGGCTTAGGTAAAGCTCTCCTAGCTTCACTGCAAGCACCAATTGCCAGGACTTTGGCTATGCTCCCATGGCCCTCTTGCAGGTGCTATGCACGCAGGGCCTATATTACTGAGCTCCTATCCTTAACCCAGGTCTGGCAGCCATGATGCAGTACTGCGAGACCCAGGAGAGGGAGCAAACATACTTTGAAACCTCCTAATTGTGAGTGCATACTAATAATTAACACTTTTAAAGGTGTCAGCGAGGAATGACAGGGGTCTTGTAACCAGGGATTAGGGCACAGGCCATTGAACCCTTTAGGCTTTATGTCATTGAAATATGGTAGTTTCACATTCAACAATGTAAGTTTGGCATGAACAATTCCAGAATGTTGGTCACTGTCAGAGAAAGTCCTAAATAATACTATTTTGTTTGTACAGCACTCTGCTGCCCTTTTCCAGGGTCTGGCTCGTGCTTTATAATCTTTCAAATAAAAAAGTAATAATATCAGATCTCAGATTTATCTCACTAGAACCCACTGCCTATTTTATAGTGACTTAAGAAATTCCTTCAATACAATTCAAGCTATATAGTAAAGGCATTTTCAACTGTTTGGTTTGCTTTTAGCTTTCTTGCCCTTATCTTGCATTGGGTGTCTGAGAAACAAACTGCATTTAAGAGCATTCTACATGCTGCACCAAGTTTCATTAGGGCCTAGAGAAATATGATCTGATGGGACTTCACAAGCTCCAGTGCTTAATTTTAGCAGGTGGTTCCAGGTGGGGCCCACCAACACTCATTTATGGGACTGGTACTTATTTTTCCTCAATAGACTTTGCTCTAGAGCTGCAGAGAAGGACACAAAAGGGGAAAGGTAGAGAAAGAAGGAAAGACAGTGCCAATGAGAGAAAGCAGGGATGAAGAATAACCTGCAAGATTGAGGCAGGGTGGCTGATGATGGTTTAAAGAGGCATGAGGTGGAATCAACACTATGAAGTGTTGGTATTTGGCACTCCTACCTTCGATAGTGTCAGCCACAGCTTTCTGAACAAAATATTGGGTCCTGGCACTTATTGTTTTACAAATTGAGCACTTACTCTGTCTCTCTGCGCACTTGCAGCCAGGACACCTTCAGTATAGAATGAAGCAAATAAGGCAAAAGACATACTTCATCTATGCTCTAAGAGTCTATAACAATATTCCCATATCCCGCTGAACAGCCTCCACCCACCTCGATTTTAAGCAACAGCGGAGTACGCTTATCTTTAAAGAACACTGCACCATGATGCTCTAACACAGGGCCAGCTTTACTACTGGTGGTGCCAGTGCAACAACCTTTTTTGCCACCCCATCCAGTTACCTCCTTCTCCACGGATTTCCGCACTATCACCCTCCAACAGCGCCCCTTATCTCTCCCTAGCCCCTCTTATATGTATTTAATTTGTTTTTATAACACTACTCATACCAGTCTAGAGTGTCAGAACACTTTATTTCACATACACATTATACATAGACAATGAAACATACCTGTGTATATCACTCTATAGGAAATGTTACATAACGCAATGAGGATTACAAGGTGTAGCAATTGCATGTCATCCATACTAATAGGCAGTATATTTTAAGAGTGATTTATCTAAAGAAGCACACACTCAGGGTTTAATATGTACTACAGTGGTTGGATGGACGAATAAGAGTGTATTTCTACCCAAACTAACTTTTTTAGCAACCTTAGGATAACGAAAGACAGAAGAAATAAACCTAGCTTTCTAACCTATGCCAGGAAGCTTGCATACAGCACTTTGATGGCAGTTCATAGATCACTGCTATATTACGATTGTAACTTATGAACTGCAAGTTACAAAAGAATCTCTGAGACAAAAGCAGCAGCCCACTGTGCTATCCACATGCAATACAGTTCTGTGATCTGCATGGTACACCTTCTTTGCATGAGGCATATTTACCCTCTGCGCTACTTATGATGAGTCAATATGGCCATAAGACAAAACTCAATCTCTCCCGAGCAGAAGTATCTTGACATTTTTATTATTGCCTGAAATCTACTAGACACACAAGGAACTCTGCAGCAGGTGTTTTTTAAGCGTGCAAAATATTTATATAATTTCCAAACACAGCGCCAAAACTCCCAAGGTCAGCCCAGGTGCATCTACGCTGGCCATACTGCCCTAAAGTCAGCCATGTACTAATAGTCCACACACCAGCAACCCCTCCAAAAACATGTTGACTGTGAGGTTTATTTTTACCCTGTATAGGTCTCCACTGCCTTTCTGTTAGGTCGGCATTATATAAATACCACATACATACATAACAACATACATACCTAGAAAACAAATGATAAAATTGGGATTAAGAGATACATTTTGTAGAAACTTGAGCCAAGCTTTCCCACGTCGTTTGACTAATATAAACTAATATAATGTACCATAATGTACTTTCAATTAATACAGCTTTAAAATGTGTGTGCTTATTTTATGGTTATTGTGTATGTTTTTATTGTTTTATTGATAGCTGCATCGGAATGGCTGCTTCTTCTAAAATCACCTCCAGGATGCCAGAGGATTAAGGGTTAACTAATGGCACTTCCTATGTTGTCCTCCCATATGCAAATTACATGGGACTCTCACATTCCCTTTCTGCCCAGGGCCCCAATTCCTAGATCTGGCCCTGGCTGAGGAGGTTTGGATTACCATGACAGTGTGCAATGAAGAGGACAAGATTGCAACACCTCCTGGAATTAGTAAATAAAGAGCTCCAAGTGCTGTCACTTTGTCATTTTTCATCTTTGTTGAGGCACATAGATTTTAGTGTGCAAGGAAGAGGACAAGATTGCAACACCTCCTGGAATTAGTAAATAAAGAGCTCCAAGTGCTGTCACTTTGTCATTTTTCATCTTTGTTGAGGCACATAGATTTTAGTTTTAATTCAGCCAAGCAGTCTGCCCCTTGCCCATATCCCTATCCATTGCTATTTTGCACACCATGCCACCTCAGTTTGAACACAGCTAAATGCTAATCAGTCTTGACCCAGCTTCACCTGGAACTGTCCGGACCAAACTGTCAAGCTGGGACCTCCCTAAACCAGAACACAAGCAACCCAGGGCCAGTTTATTTTATTTTTATTTTTATTTTTTATTTCAAAAACCTTTATTAAGTGCTTTAAGTAGGCGATACATAGGTTTTTAAAGAGTGGTACCTCTTCCGTTAGGAAGGGCAGTCCACTTCGACTTTCTTTCAAATCACCTTTTAACAACACACACAGTCAGTTTACATATGAATGACATAGTAAAAGGGGTTTGGTTTCTTGGGGCAGTGTGGGGAGTTCAGTGGGAAGAAGGGGTTAGGGTTTGCAGTTCTTCCTCCTTCTCACGCTCCTTGTTGTCCTTGTCTGTGTAATCTCTCAGCAGGTTGAGTACCATTCTGCGGCACGCTTCCCTGCTCACCACCTCCCCGTTGGTCACCAGTCGGGTCCAGGACCAGTTTATACCTTGCTATGGGCTCATGAATCGGGTATAGCTTGGTTCCAGTGACATATTGTGCACAAGACCCACATCTGGGCATACTCATCCCACTTAGGGTGACAAACTAAAGTATATAAAAAGTAATGGATGGAATGCTTGAATTAATCTCAACCCCTAGTAATTACTTGAACCACATCCCAGTCCATCATTGTTTTGCACACCAGGCCACCTCAGTTTAGACCAGCCTATATGCAAATCAGTCTTGAACCTGCTCCAATGAGAACAGTGTAGATTGAACTGCCAAGCCAGGTCCTCCCTGAACCAGAACACAATCAACCCAGGACTAGTTTTGTCCTTGTTATGGGCCCATCAGCCAGGTATAGCATCGTTCCATTGACAAAGTGCACCGGACCCACATCTAGGCATAACCATCTTACTTAAGGTGACACACAAAAGTATACAAAATGTGATGGATAGAATGCTTGAATTACTTTCAGCCACTAGTAATTATTTGGGCCGCATCCCAATCCATTATTTTGCACACTATACCACTTCAGTTTTGAGCCGGCTATTTGCACATCAGTCTTGACCCTGATCCAATAAGAGCAGTCCAGCTCAATCTGCCAAGGCATGTCCTCTCTGAAACGGAACATAAGCAACCCAGGACTGGGTTCATCCCTGTTATGGGCTCATCAGCCAGGTATAGCTTGGTTCCACTGACACAATGTGCACAGACCCATGTCTGGGGATCCCAGTACCACTTAGAGAAATGCACTAAAGTGTACAAAAAGTGATGAATGGATTGCTTGAATTAATATTATCCACTGCTAATCACTGGGGCCACATCCCAGTCCATCATTATTCTGCACACTATGCCACCTCAGTTTGGACTCAGCTATATACTATTCAACTATACCTGGCTGTTCAGCCATTATCACGGTGGAACCGGTCCTAGGTTGCTTGTATTCCAGTTCAGACTTGACTGTTCCTGTGAGGAGCAGACTTAAGGACTGACTTGCATATGCCTGGTCCAAACTGGGTGGCCCAAAATGAGATGGCATGGTGGGTGAAAAACGATCACTTGGAATGCGGTCCCAAGCAACTACCAGTGCCAGAGATTAATTCAAGCATCCCATCATTCACCTTGTTGTTTTTGCAGTTGATGTCCTAAGTGTGACGGGTTTGCCCAGACATATGTGTTGTGCTCACTGTGCCATTGGAATAAAGCTATACTTGGTTGCTGAGCCCTCATCAGGTCAAAACCGGTACTAGGTTGCTTATATTCTGGTTTGGGGAAGACTTAGCTTGGCAGTTCAGGCTGAACTGTTCCCTTAAATAGCAGGATCTAGACAGATTTGCATATGGATGGTCCAAACTGAGGTGGCATGGTTTGTGAAAAATTATGTTTTGGGGTGCTGCCCAAGTGGCTGCCAGTTGGATTGGCGCAATGACACTTAAGTGCCCTCCTGCAAAGTACATCGAGGGGGCACCCCAGACCCAGCAAAGAGCACTCAGGCAGTGGCCCGTGCACAGTTTGCTGTGCTGAGGGGGCCCTCAGGAACTCAGGGGTTGTGGGGACTATTGTAACACCAGTAGTCAGTTACTGAGGTTAATTCAAGCATTCCTCCCATCACCTTGTTGTCATTGCCCTATAGACCCTCTGACCCTGTGCACGGGCACTTGTCTAGGAAGGTGGTTGGACAGGAGCTAGAATAACAAGTTACTTACCTTCGGTAATGCTTTATCTTATGTATGCAAAAAGTCCAGGGCACACCAAAAACTGTTCTGTGTGGTTGGTCCAATCAGAGTCGAAGTCCAAAACACGAATGAAACTGAAACATTTATTAATCAATGAACGGGTATGGTCAATATTCAGGTCAAAAGACCACATATATCACAATCAATCCAAAATACAGCCAGCAGCCGACATGTGTTTCGTCTCCTAGACTTTGTCAAGGCTTAGATAGGCATTGGTAAGTTGAGTGCACGGCTTTATTGCTCTTCAACCGGCTTATCAGGGCCAGTTATTACTCCTATTATTTGGACGTCATTGGCCATCTCTGAGGCCAAAACCATGTACGCTCGGAAAATAACTCCTTTTCTTAATACCTACTTTTGTTCATCTTTTCATATCTATGCCTTGACAAAGTCAAAGTCTTTTGACCTGAATATTGACCACACCCATTCATCGATTAATAAATGTTTCAGTTTCATTCGTGTTTTGGACTTCGACTCTGATTGAATGATCACTTGGATCAACCACACAGAACTGTTTTTGGTGTGCACTGGCTTTTTTGCATACATTCTACGTAACCACCGACTATTCCCCAGTCAGCGGTGTTTTGGACACCTTGGGTGGTAGGTGCCCTGCCGGGTTGGCACCCATCTCATTTTCATTACTTGATGTTCTAAAGGACTGTTGTATATGGACATTGTACCAATACATGTGTTGATGTGCGAGCATTGTGGCATTTTCCACCTGTTTCTTCTAATGCTTTATCTTATAGAGGCTCTATCTAGTGATGCAGATTCCTTACCTTAGAATATCCCCAGGCATCAGACTGGGTCTGGACATTTTTGTGAGCAGTACCCCTGAGTGTCCGTAGGTGGCTTCACTTGATGTCATTTGTGTCATCCATGCTGGAAGTGATATTAACAGTCCTATGTGGGTGCCACCCCAGTATGCTGACATCAGTTACTTTTCGTTACTTTCTACGGCAGACGCATGGAGCCACAAAGAGTGCTGACCACCGATGTGTGAAACTAGGGCCCTGAAAAGAGGACAGCCCTAAATCTACAAATCCATTTGCAGAGCTGGGAGGATGAGTGGATTGTTAAGGAATCTGCAGTTAGAGAGAGTCTCTACCAGCTAAGGTGCTACCAAAGATGAGTAACTTGCTAATCTCATAGAGACTTCTAGCCACAGATTTCTTACCTTAGAATAGATACGCCAGCAATATCTCCCTGGAGGTGGGTTTGCAAAACAAATTAACATTAAAAAGTCCTGTAAAACTGAATGGGGAAATTGCCGGTCCTTACTGTCAAGACAGTAGTGCTTGGTAAAAGTGTAGAAACGCCCTCATTGCTGCCTGGCAGATGTCCAGGACTGGAACTTCACATGATAAAGTAGTGGTCGCAGTTGTGGCTCTGGTGGAATGAGTATGCAAGCCCTCAGGAGGTTGCTTCTTGGCCAATGCACAGCAGATTTAGATACAGAGCATGATTCATTGTGAAATAGTCCATTTCTGCTCTGGCTTCTCTTTCTGGGCTCCGACATACCCTGTGAAGAGTTGGTCATCCACCAGGAACTCTTTTGTGCGGTCAGGGTAGAACGAAAATGCTCTTTTTAGGTCAAACTGGTGGAGTCACTCCTCTTCTTTAAAGGGATGAGCCAAAGCGTAAAAGGTAAGTAAGGTAATAGGCTACATGGAATGGAGTCAACAACTTCAGTAAGAAGGACGCCCAAGTCCAAAGGACCAGATTGTCTGCATAGAATGGAAATTAAGGAGGGTTTCTGACTGCACCTCCAACTCGCTAACCTTCCTGGCAGATGTTACTGTCACAAGAAAGACTGTCTTGATGGTAAAGTAGTCTGAATGGACATTTATGGAGCAGCTCAAAGGGAGCATGCATCAGATAGGTAAGACCCAGATTGAGGTCCTCCTGAGGCATAATGAAGGGAACTGAGAGAAACAAATGCTGAAGACCCTTCAAAAATGTATTTGCTATAGGGGACTAGAAAAGAGAGGACTGATGTGGCAACTGCAGGAATGTTGAAATGGCGGATAAATAACCCTTCAATGTGCCCAATTCAGAGCCCTGGTAAGCCAAGGTAAGCTTAAACAAGAGAACCTGTGAAACAGGAGCAGACAGGGGATCAACCTGTTTTCCTGCTCACCATGCCACAAACTTGCCCCAACGGAAGGCGTATACCGTCTTGTTGGAGGGATGCCTGGCTGCCAAATTTACATTACAGACTTCAGGCAGAAGTTCGAAGGTCGAAGACTGTCAAATGTCACGGTTTAATCTCCATGTATGAAGGCAAAGCTTTGACAGGTTTGGGTGCAGGACTCTTCCCTGCTGTTGCAACAGAAGATTCCCGGAAGAGGCAGCCTGATCGGAGCACCATTGGACATGCTCAACAGCTCAGGATACCAGACTCTCCGTGCCCAACCCGGAGCCACAAGAATGACTTGAGCCCAGTCATTCCTGATCTTCTTAAGAACTCTGAGAAATAGTAGTATTGGTGGAAAGGCGTACAGGAGGCCTGAGCTCCAATCTAGACAAAAAGTATCTTCGAGCGAGTTCTGCCTTGAAAACTCCAGCACAAAGAACTGCTGACATTGTGTATTCTTGGCAGTGGTGACCAGATCTAACCAAGGCTTTCCCCACTCTTGGAAAAGATCTTGTGCCACCTCTGGGTGGAGATGCCACTTGTGATCCACTAGGCATTGACAGCTGAGTTTGTCTGCCCTGGTGTTTAGAGAGCCAGCCAGGTATTGAACCACCAGGGAAATGCCATGACTTTCCAGCCATGTGTAGAGGTGCAGGACCTCTTGACATTGGGTCCATACCCCAGCTATCCCTGTATGATGTAGTATCACATGGCGGTGGTATTTTTGGTGAACACCTGCACTAGCCTCCCCTTGATGGAGAGTAGAAAGACTTGTAATGCCAATTGAATCGCTGAAAGCTCCAACAGGTTGATCTGGATCCCAAATTGTGCTGGAGACCAGAGTCCCCTGATCTCCACCACTCTGAGATGGCCACCCCAGCCCAGGAGTGATGGGTCTATTAGAACAGTTAGATCTGGTTGGGGAAGGAAGAAGGGTCTGCCACTGACCCAATCACGGTTCATCAGCCACCACTGCAGATCTTTTGCAATGCCGCCTGAGATCTGGACCATGTCAGAGAGACTCCCCTGTTGCTGCACACACTGGGACTTCAGGTCCCACTGCTGAACCCGCATATGTCAACAGACATACATCACTGGCAAGATGCAGGAGGCCATGAGGCCCAGCAGCCTCTGTCTCACCGAAATCCAAGAAAGAGACTGAAACATTTGTATCATAGCCCAAATTTCCTGGACTCACCGCTCAGGAGGATAAGCCTGAAATTGCAAGCTGTCCAGAACGGCTATGATGAAAGGAAGCAACTGAGAAGGGGTCAGGAGTGACTTTAGCATGTTGATAGGGAATCCCAGTGAGTGCTGGAGGTCTGCCTTAGTCTGTAGGTGGGAGACGGCCTGCAACAGCAAGTGGTTAAGATAGGGGAACGCTGGCACCCCAATCTCTCCAGATGGGTTGCACACACTGCCACCACCTAGGTGAACACCTGATGGGCACTGAAAGTTCTCATGGCCCACTGTGAACTGCAGTTAACGCTTTAGAATAGGCAGGACAGGGATGTGGAAATATGCGTTCTATAAATCCAACGCTATCACCCCATCTCTGGGATCCAGGGCAGACAGGACTTGAGCCCATGTGACCATTTTGATTTTCTCCTTCTTCAGGAAGAAATTGCATTCTGCAGGGGACCCTCATCATTTTATGTTACGCCACTGCATGTATCACATTTCTGCACCCTCTGAACTAGATCATGGCCAGTGGAAGCAAGGACCTGGATGTTTCTTATAATTTTTCTGCAGTAGATGCTTCACCCCTCATGAACACATATACAGCGATTGGAAACTCTGACTGTGGCGTGCGGACTGGTGAGACCGCTTCTGTGCAGCAGATCCTATGCCCACAGATCAATCTTGCTAGACTCAACACACAAACAAGCCCTTAGTGAAGGGGTGGGGGTGACGGGAGGGCGTCTCGCCCGCCCCCTCATCTCCCCTGTGCTATTTTTTCCCCTCCATCTTTTGGTTTACACGCACTTCCCCGGTATGGCCTCTCTCGGCCTGGGATGGAGCCTGGAGTAATTGCAGGTTTGCAGCTGAGCTGCCGGCCTGCAGCCAATCAGGGGAGGACGAGTGTTGTTCCGCCGCACTGCCCCGGGGTAGAGCTGGAGCGCGCGCCCTGCCTTCCTCCTGCACTGCACGTCCTGTCACCTTCTCTCAGTATATGGAGAAGCGACGGGTTACAAGCGCCACACTGTCAATGTATTGTGCTTTGTATAGGGCCTTCGTCATAGGACCTGAAACATATTTTTACTAACATGTAGTTTGACCTGTCTCTGCCCCAGCCCTTTCAGGCCAGCAGAAACCGGTTACACTATTGTAGTTTGATAATTTTATTACATGGGAGTTGCAACACTGCCCTTGTCTCTGCTGACCTGAATAAGCACTCTCGAGCCAGGCTCCATTTTTATCAGATAGGAGCTTAACTCTCCAGTGGCCAGAGGCCTGGGATTCGAAAGGTGTGTGCGTATACTTTTTCCCAAGTACAGCTGTCCCTGACTGGCTGGGTCTCTATGAGGGCGATGATGGACAGCAGTACATCGAGCCCCGCTTCTTGCTCCTGATGACAACTCCTGTCTGCGAATGTCATTTTGTATGTTTACAACTAACTATAAAATACCCGGGAGTGTTAAGAGCACCTGGCTGTGAACAGGAGAGTAAAGGCAGCTGTCTCAACGGGTTGCGTAGGTAGGAGGGTATTTTACTAGAGGTTTATGCACTTATCTCAACCTCACCTCACTCGCTTCATATTCTTTAAAAATTAAAACTGTGAAAATGATATATATATAACGCACAGCTTTAAATAAACCAGACGCGTACTTGTATACGCTGCGGAAACGCGTCAGGGGTAGCAAGCGCTATACAAAAGCAATTACAATACAGTACTTACAGCAGACACTGAACTCCCCTCTAGCTCTCGTGCATTCACAATGAAGCAGACACGCGGAGACCAGCAGCTCCACTGTACGTTTTTGGAGTCTAGGCAAAACTACATTTTGTTCTTATGGCTCCCACTTTACCCTAGCATTTATTTAAAGCCTTTTAGTGGCCACTTGTTGTTGCCATTTGACGTCTTTTCTTGGCCATTTGTGGAGGAGCCTTCGGAGAGTAGCTTACAACGGCAATAAGCTACACGTCCCATAGTAAGGTGTTCATAATTCCGAAGATCTGTGTTGAAATTCCACAATGCATTTGACCGTTTTAGGGGATTGAAATGTGGGTCACGGCAATTGTAAAAGAAGGAAGGAAAGACTAGAGGGCCGGATTTCTTTTTCCTGACATCACGTCAAGTTGCATGTTTGCATGCAGAGGAACACAGACAGCAGAAGCTCAAGGGCAGCAATTAATACAGCGATCACCCAAGAAGCAGTGGGACGTGACTTACGCAGCATGGAGGCGCCCTCAAGTGGTAATGTTTGGAGCTGCAATTAATTATCGCTACCTCAGTCACTTAAAACAATCCTAAACACGCCAAGCATCATACAGGCGTACAATAAACATTATTTTAAAATAACTAAACGACTATCGTATCCCACAGTACATCCAAGCACTGTAACCACAGGCTCCCTGTTCCTCGTCTCCTTTTCAGCCATTCGGCATGATTTTATTGCACAAGTACACTAGTGAAGCCGTGGCTGGTAGAGTATTAGAACACATCACAGCGACACACGCTGCAAGGGCTAGAAACACACACAATTACATGCAAAGGCAAACACGTCAATGCTGTGGAAAGACGGTGGCAGGATAACACGCACGTACTCACAAACACACATCAGCCACCACGGCTGGAGTACATAGAGAAACAGATGAGCTGCAAGACAAGCACTTCCGGGTGTGCACGCACAACTACACCACGACAGGCCTGGCAGTCACACGAACTGATTGTTCACACAAAACGACAGACATAATCTGAAGTAGCCCTGTCTGTACATTTCCATCACCTGTACACAGATGGACACAAGAACAACAGAAATTGATGGCCATACCTTTACTACACACACACACACATTCACACATCTCAAAAGCACATAAACAATAAACTCAATAAATTACACGGACATACCCTCTTGATGCAAACACGTCTATGAGGGCTACGCAACTCAGCAAACTACTATTTTGCAAAACATATACAACCAAAACAATAATTATTACATATAATCCATACAGTAATGCTAGTAACTCGTGGGTGTTCCTCGATCCTTTTAATGCTACTTTCTTTTATTTTTCTTCTATGTTTTATTTACGTTTACCAGTGCTTTAAACGGGCAGGTACCACCCGGTACTGATTACCTGCACTTCTTTTAGTTAAAAGATAGAGTACTTGCACTTCTTTAGGTAAAAAAGGAGAGTACCTGCACTTCTCTGTGCTCCTGAAATACATTTGGCGGGGGAGTCCCGGCCTTCTCAGAAGCAGACAGGTACTGTGGCTAGTGAGTGCCAGCACTACTGTGTTTCCGCGTAAACCATTGGCTTTTACTGGATGGCACCTTTTAATTGTTGGTGTATTCTGTAGCCACGTGACCACACCTAGGGGTAGACGTGATTCTCCCCTTTGCCCCTTTTCACCCCTGAACCCTCAGACCCATACATAACAGACATAAAGCCAACTTCCTTCAGGGCATCGAGTCCTGGCATCCAAGTAAAGGGTTGAGAACTTACCAGTGACTTCCTAAGGCGGCTTCCATGTCTGGCCATTTTGTGGCCTGGGCAGGCTTATGAGTCAGAAACACTGCCTCACAAGCAATCTCTATACTGTAGCAAAGACTTGCATCCCTCAAGCATCCATATATCAGCCCCACTTCTTCCACACGCCCTCCTACCTACCCCATTTCCTGCCACCATGACTGAATCTGTTAGGTTCTCGCTCTCCCCCTTTTCTTTGAATTGAGATTTCTTTGCCTCATTTTTTCCAGCACTTTTAATGCCTGCTCAGAGCAGGCGTTAAAAGGAGACACACCATTGTTTTCAATGGGACTCAATGGGCTTTCCAGGATTAGCGTCAACATTTTTGATGCTAGGCCTGCAAAGCTCCAAACTAGAGTCAAAAATGTTGATGCTAGTTTCCCTAACTACCGCCAAGGTGCGGCGCAGACATAGTGACATTGGGGGGCCCTACGGGTGCAAGGAAAGTGGCGCTGCACTGCACTAAGTGCAGAGCCACTTTCCTTGAATCAGGCCCTTAGATTTTACCTTCTCCGTTGTGAGTTCTAGACAGGTAGTCATCAGTGGCTTTCTCGGGCACCCCATTGATCAGTATCCCCTCTGAGAGGCTAAATCTGGTTGTACATTGTGTAACCTAAGTATGGCAGTTCAGTTTGTAGTACTTCCTTATTGCTGATTAAACGGAAATGGCATCTTTTAGTCAATAATCACAACTGTCAAGATTTCTATCCAAATATATTGCGTATAAGTGCATTTACACGCCCAATGAGCAGTACATTTTGACTTTCATAACAACAATTGCACAGACTCCACTCTTGCGGTATGGCAGATATTACCAAGCAACGATGGGCCATGCAAGGTTGCCTTGCATTGCTTGGTGAACCTGACTTGAGGATCTCATTGCCTTTGCAATACCATCAGTAACGCAAGGGCAACGCAATCCAATGATTAATCTGGCCCCCAATTGCTGACCAATTACTTAGTCCAGTTTTCATTCCTGTGATATGTGCAGCATTAGGGCTCGGTCTCTCATCCACAGGCAGATGGAGAGATGGATATTCCACAGCAGTGCTGACTGCAGAATCCATGCACTCAGAGCCGCAACCAGTGTGTCAGCACAAACCAGCAGTAACCTAACCACCCCGACATTGTGAGTTATTCTTTCTCTCTGCAATTCATAATGTTTTACCATTTCACACAGTGAAAAATTCACAGATGAAAAAGAATAGGACAGCATTGGGATGAGATTTAGTGAATCTGATGTGAGTCACCCTAACAACTCTCATCTCCTCACCCACAGCTGCCTCTCGCCCAGTTGCCTCTGCCTTCTCTCGCTTCCCAGAACTGCTCCCATCGTGATTCACGGTGGCTCCTAAATGAGGGTGTGATGTTTTATTGAGTTCTCAGTTTGAAAGAAACAAGGCATCAAACTCATTCGTAATTATGATGTGGTTCATCACCACCCTGTTAATAGCCATAAGTAATCTCCTACTCAGCAGCCCAGATATTTCAGCTGCATACACGCCTAATTCATCCCAGGGACAGATATTGCTACATGCAAATCAATTCACCGAAATTCCAAGAGGAGCCGAAGCGACAACTCACATCCCTTGATCCCTGTTGACAATTTAGGGTTCGCCCCATTAAATGGCATCCTTTACCTCGAAACAGCCTCGTATTATATGCTAAGGGATGATAGGTGTGCCAAAAGCAGGAATTAAAGGAATTAAACATAGCCCTTTGAGCCCTGCCTACTCTGCATCTGCTGCAGCCCCTAGGACCTTTGAGGCTAGGGGTAATCAGGGCACATCCAGCGGTACCAGTGGACAAGCAAGATCTGCAGCTGAGGTCTAAGCCTTCGCAATGACCGCCATAGATAGCAGCTGATGTCTAATCCTTGCTAAGACAGCCAGGAAGAGCAGCTTTTGTCTAAGCCTTGCAATGTCCACCATAGATAACTGCTGACGTTTGAGCCTTGTCATGACAGCCTGGGGTAGCAAATGACATTTAATCCTTGTTATGACAGCCTGGGGTAGCAACTGACATTTAAGCCTTGCTATGACAGCCAAAAACAGCAGCTTTTGTAAAAGCCTTGCAATGACAACTAAGAGTAGCAACTTTCGTCTAAACCTTGCAATGACAGCCAGGAGTAGCAACTTTGGTCTATGCCGTGCAATGACCGCCACGGATAGCAGCTGACGACTAAGCCTTGTCATGACAGCCTGTGGGTAGCAACTGACATTTAATCCTTGCTATGACAGCCAAAAACAGCGGCTTTTGTCAAAGCCTTGCAATGACAACTAGGAGTAGCATGTGAAGTCTAAGCCTTGCAATAACAGCCGTGGGTAGCAACTTTCGTCTAAACCTTGCAATGACAGCCAGGGGTAGAAGCTGAGGTCTATGCCTTGCAGTGACCGCCACGGATAGCAGCTGACGTCTAAGCCTTGTTATGAAGGCCATGGGTAGCCGTTTTTGTCTATGCCTTGGTATGACATGCATCCTCCTATGAGGCCAGAACGATGATCAAAGATGAAGCGCTAGTATTATCTGGAGCCAAATTACTTTTATTCACTGCAGAATACAACTGACATTTGTTGTGCGGCAGGAGAGATGTGATCTAGAACCTCCCTACGTACACACACAGCTACAAGACACACAACCTGAGACACATAAAAACTGCCCAAAAGCAACAGCAGTCAAAGCCACAGAAAACAAAAGTGGATTCGTAGTCCCAACAAAAGACACACTTACGATTTCTCATACACAAAAAATTGACATAAGTACAAACACAAACCTGCACAGAAAACAACGGGCAAAGGCAGAGCAACATATGCAGCTTTGTGTAGCATCAACAGCCATAGCCACAAACTAACACACATGTGCCACTACATAAATGAACAGGAACCACAACAAAATGCACACACAGCTGCTCACGCAAAAAAGCATAAGCCAAAGTAAGAACAAAAAATACGCAGCAGGAGAGCGATAACCCTAAACGTACAGAAATAAAAAGCAAAATACCCAGCTGGACCAAGGGCAGGCATACATAATGTAACCCTATGCGCAATCAAAACATGTATAAAGGTTAGCGTCACACAGTGCACAAATACATATCTTAAATCTTAAGTTAAATACACACATAAGCAACCAAAGAGCCGTCCGCAGCGTTACACGCGGGGCCTCCTATTTAGGATATGGGTTTCTTCTTTAAATAATGAAAAATTACATTCTCCATTTCATTTTGCTTACTCCATCCTGAACTACCCGCCGTTGCAATAGCACTCAATTGGAGGAAACACCAATCTGCATTTGTCTTTCTTATGTGTTCCCAAAAGCTGGCGTGTTTGCGTGGGGCCAGGAGGCCCAGGGGTGGCCCCATAGGAGGGGACATGCCTGCACGCACACACGGGCACGAAGGTAGGGGGTGGCTGCTACCTTCAGAATGTGTTTACCATTCTTAACCTGCCCTCTGACCTTGACACACTCAAAATATTTGTTCTTTGACCTTCCATTTTCCAGACGTTATCTGGGGACTCGGAAAGGGAGTGCAGGGGACGGGCCCAGACACGACAGACTAAAAACATGACAGATGACTGTCTAGCTGCAGAGGTGAAGTCATAAAAACACTCACACCTCCATTCCACTTCTCTCCTTCAGGCGCTCCCCCCCACTCCTGCCCTCTCTATCCCCACCTCAAGCTTCAGCTACAGCCCTTCACCCACTAGACATAAAAGTCATGGGTTTGAATTGATGTTTGAATTAATCTGGGCATATTCCATTCCGTCGTTTCTTAGCTCTCCCCTGGCGTTACTGCCACTGACCAACCGTGTGCAAGTTAACATTGCTCCAAATTCCTTACAGAAGTGGAATCCAGGCCTGCCAAAACAGAGGCAATGGCAACATTTAACTTGTGACAAGATGGAGGTCTTGTTAAGAATTGTGCCATGCAGTGATAACGAGTATTCAAGACTCAATTCATGCCAACACAAGGTTAGTGTCATGTCTAAAGTTACCCTACGATGAGGATTGTACCGTGAGTTATGTCACGCCAAGACAAAGCCATGTCAAGCTTTGTCTCTTCTAAAGACAGGTTACACCGGAAGCCATGTTATGCCAGGATTATGGCGCCCTCATCATCGATTGAAACGCTGGCAGATTAAACAAGCCAAGATGAATGTGCCTGATAAGAAAAACAAAGCACGTGCTGAAAACAAGCATAGGAGAATGTAGAGAATGAGTATTACCACACTCCTCACAAATGGATGAAGGCCGGGGGAGTTGTAAGTGAGTGCATGACTACGGTTTAGCAGGTTTGCATTTCCTAGGTACTCTAGTTTAGCTCGTCGAGAGTTCTGGGGTGCATTTCTTGGGGCCTCTACCTGCACCTGGTTAATGCCATCTTACCTGATGGACATAAGAAGACCACCTTTTTTTCTGAGCTGCTGTTTTGTGGAAAGATGCTGGGCGGTGGTGTGGCTACGGTAGAGCAAGTCAGCCATAGGCTACTGCTGCCACCAGCATCACCTCTCCGCATGACGTGTTAGTGGAAGAAATTCCTAACAAGAGGGGTCTTGAAAGGGGCATCGCCCCCCTAAAATTTACGAGTTGCACAGGCATATATATCAATGGTTTGTGGGCGCAACTGCAATCACAAACCACTCACTAACCCCCGAGGGGGGATAGTAACTGGTTCGCAAAGCAGTATGGTCCTCTTTGGAAAAGCTTCGGGACAACTTCCCCTTTTGGAATTGTGGTGACTTTCTTGGGGGGAGTACGCGGTGTCGTGGGAAACCGCAGACTGAACCCCCGCCGAATGCCTTCCAAAACTGGAAACATTTGTTTTACAGCAGAAAGCAGCTGGGCAGAGGTGCTTTAAGAAATGCATCCCATTTGGCAATCCAAATGCATGGGCAGAGGCCTGCTGACCCTTGCAGGCCTCCATCTCTACATTTGCAGCCAATTTCAGGGAGTGTCGTATTGCGAACTGCCTTATTAATGTTCTTTAGACGTATCATGTGGCACATGCTTTCAAGTGGACACATTGCCATGCGAACTGTCAGTTTACATCGCAAAATGCATCTTTGTTAGCAAACCAGCAAGTGTGTAATTTGCACCTCCCTTCGTGTGCGAATGAAGACGAGGCATCTGGCCCAATTTTCCTTAGGGAAAAGATGTGATTAGGCACCTGAATGGCGGACTATGAACAATCGTACGTCCTTAGACAAATCACTTGATCTCTTCGTGCACTAAGGCGCATACTTAAGAAAAAGTGGCACATCAGCTATGATGTGCCACTTTTTTTGCACCCACCCTACCGGCACCATGGTTGCGCCATATTTATAATGGGGTGCACCATGGCAGTCATTAGAATAGCATCAACATTTTTGACGCTATTGTGTCGCTTTGCTACACTAGCATACAAAATTTGGACTAGTGCAGCAAAGTGCAAGGAAGCCCATAGCTTATGATGGGAACGTCATTTAAATGTCTGCTCTGAGCAGAGATTAAAAATGACCCAAAAAATAGCGCAGTGAAATCTTTTAAATTTCACTACAACATTTTTTCGGGCCTCCCAGTGCCGAAACACCCTGCTTGGCACAGGCATAAAGTGGTGCAAGGGGTTACAAAAGTGCGCAATGCATGCATTGCGCCACTTTGTAAATACAGCACTGCAGAAAAGACACTCTAGCTCTGCCTTAGCGTCAAAAAAATTACACTATTCCAGCGCTAAGGTGGAGCTAGGGGCTCTTAAATATGCCCCAATATCTTCTAAAATGAAGGAGCGAGTTGGCTGGGAAGGCGGAGGCGCCGCGAGGTGTGTGCTGAGAAGTAGCTCATACCTTCAAGGACACTAACAAGTTGTCCTTGATAGGTTTCCACTACGGAGAGCACTCTGTCCAGGCGTTTCTGTATGAAGGAGCCCTCATTGGGCGAGCCTCTGTATAAGACGCTAGCAGAGGGATCGGGTGTCCAGATAGAGATATGGTTGGAATGGGACCGACAAGCTGGGGCAGGGCGAGCAGGGGCACAAATCAGGCTTTCAAAGGTGCGAGTCCACTATCAGTGAGCATTATCTTAGCTCGAGATCACATTCCTAGTTGAACTCCCTGCAGCTATTTACAGGGCGGGTGCAGACACTGTTGGTCTTCTGCTTCCCTCTAGTGGCTACAGTCTGCAACCGCTACACGTTAATTTACATCAACTCTATCAAGCAACTAAGGTGTTTTTCTCGCAGTTTAAATGTTTTATTTTGTGACTTTGTGAGATGTAAACTCAAAGCGAAGAAACCTCTTGAGGGATTTCCTTTTATAATTAATATTTTCGCCAATTTCAGTATGCGTTTCCTGTACCCTTTAGGCACAGCCGAGGGGAGAACAAGAGAGGTTTTGAGAACGAGGGCAGGGGTATAAAAGGGAGAGACTGTTACCCCTGTTGTAGCACTTATGAGGCTCCACCTTGAGTATTACGTCATCTCTTAAAGGTCACATCCGAAGAAAAGTGTCCCGCTGTGTTGCCCACTTCTGAAGCATTGCTATTGGTCCAGTATTGGAAACCATGCATACAGTATTTTGTATTTTGCATACATGCCAACAGACCCGATTCAGACAGGAGACTCCGGATTTTTAAAGCCAAAAATTGCATTTATTTTGTCCCTCTCTCTCCTGAAATACCCTTTCCCGATTATTTTTTTAAAAATCTGCCACTTTCCGCTTCTAAAATGTTGGCATGTATGATTCTGGTCTGTTCCAGAACCCTCCTCTGAAGTATTTAAGAACTAACTGAAAGAATCGCTGTCAGTTCCAGAAGCCTCAACTGGCACAGTCTATCCTCCTTTTACAGACTTACCTAGATCTGCTGTGGTCTACGGGTCCCGCTTAATGTTTTGTGCCATAGCTCGTGGCCACATCTGCTCTCCTGTGGTCAATTGTACTGATCTCGTTTTAGTAATGAGTCCAATTCTGCAGATTGTGTCTGGAACATTGTGATGAACTCTACAGGCCCTTTCTGGAGAACTCTCTTCAGTTCTAGATGGCATAGCTGGAACGTTGCTCTACATTAAAAAGTAGTCATTGGGTGTATAAGACGTAGCTCTGTAGGCCACGTGTACAATACATAAGTACGATTTACAGTTCTGGGTGCCTCACCTGACCTATGGCATGCAGCTTTGGACAGCATATTTAGAACACTGTGCCCGGTAGCCCTGTAGTCACATCTAAGGTATATACGTTTCAGCTCTAGATACTTCTTCTAGTGGACTTACGCAGAGTAGTGAATGAGATGAAGACGAGTATAGTAGGCTACACGTTTCAAAGGAAGTGAGGCGGAGCCTAATGTCATATTACACAAGAGCACGATGCCATACATTAGGGTGGGGTTTGGCGGGAGGTGAAGTTTATCAATGGAACAGCCTCCTAGTGCACTGGGGTCTTTTCGCCTATGCAGCTACAATTAGATGCTTCCTAGTGCACACACAACTCACACAGTACAGACACAATTCACCAACATACATAGACGAGTCCGAGCAGGGCCAGCAACAATACCGGCACAACAGGGTAAGTGTTCCCCACACACAGAACTTACACAATACGTGGAGCAGCTGGACAAGCATTCCCAACACACAGGACTCCAACAACACGGGTAGCGGTAAAAACTGCTGCTATAAACAGAAAATAAACATCACCGGGAACAACAGCTCAAGCACACACACACATGAACAATGGTTGTATTCTCTTCCACACAAACTACTGTTCTTGTTGGGCTGGGGGACACGTGCCATGCCCCCTTTTTCTTTGTCCCAACCAAGCAAAGACAAACAGTGCAAAGGTGAAAAGATAAATACACGTAAAGCAAGGCAGGGGCAGCAGCGAAACCTACCTATATCGCACCCACAGAAAAGGTTTGGGACAGACACGCCCTACTCATACATAGAACAGGTACCATAGAGGCAGCGCCAACTCAAGCTCCCCTGTCATGTACAACGGGTAGGCACCGTAAACGCGAGTCATGAACACAGAACAGACACTTTAAGTGGCAGCACCACAAGAAACAGGAATCCCTGACACACAAAGACACACATAGACACACAACAGACAGTACGCATGCACGTTTCTCCACGCACAGCAAATATAGCGAAGGGGGCAGCTGTGCAAGTTCCTCCCATATAGACAGCGCCTACACGGCCTAAGCATCGGAACTGCAAGGTTCCCCAGCATGCACATACATGCACATAACAATAAGCAGTACTGCGTGCCTTCCTCGCGCATAAACACTCCCATAGCACGCAAACAGGAGCAGCAGTGCAAGACCAGGCACAGAACGGGCAGCAGCAGTGCAAAGTTTTGTCACAGAGACAACAGCACAACCAGCAGCAATGCAAACGTGTAGGAAAGAAAGAAGAGGTCCCACCAAGAAGCTCGAGTACAAGCTTTCTTCAGACATATAACTGGTGTACAGCAGGAATCAGTGCAATCCTGCCTCGCTGTCAGAGCAGGCACAACCTCAGCAGTCCAGTACAATTACAACTAACAAACATAACAAGTGTAACGCAAGCGGGAAAGATTAACCCCTTACTCAACAACAGAACAGGAAAAGCACAACGATATACTGCACAAGAATTCCTTGCACATGGAACAGATACAGCACAGGAAGGATCAATAAAACATCATTAAATAAAAAGCAGGTAAATTACAGGAAGCAGCAGTGCAAGCGTTGCTGGCACACAGAGCAGACACAGCCTGGACAGCAGCAGTGCAAGCTTCCCTTATACAGCCCATAATACTATCAAATGCAGCAGAAAGGCAGTCTTTCTTCACATGCCAAACATACCACACAGACTGGAGCAATGCACTCTCCATCTCTGGTGTACAAATGTATGCACAGAAATGCCCACAGTCAGGTACAGCAAAGCAGCAGAAAACCAAGCTTTATTTGACACTTGAGAACTGCAATAGCCCTGTATGCACATACACAATGAAAGGGAACACAACATAGAAGCATTGCATCCTTCTCTCACACACAGAATAGATGCAGCATGAGAAGCGGCACTGCAAGTGTCTCCTGCATTTACAGTGCAGGCACTAAACAGGTAGCAGCTATAAAGGTTTCCCTCTCATGCACAAGAAAATTTACAGCATAGGTGGCTGTAGTGCAAGATTCCCTAATACACAAAAAGGCACCTCATGGGCATCAATGCTGCAAGATTCTATTACACATACTCAAGTGATATGGAACAGGCAACATTAGTGCACACTTCTCACACACATAGAATACGTACAAAATGGACAACAGTAGCAGCAATGAACTGCATTGTCAGCTTCCATGGCTGTTTCAGTCTCCGTGCTCTGCAGCGCTCATATCTAGGCAGGAAGGAAGCCGCTCACTTTCCACAACATGCTCTGAGGACTCCAGTTTTGGGCAAGCAAGAGGGAAACTGGTCTTGCTGTCTTACTTTTTGGTGCTTGCATTTACTAGTGAATTTGGTAAAGCACTACATATTGCCCTTCGCTAACTTCCAAGTGCTGACATGGAAGGAAATATAGTTGACCAGTTGGAAAGGGAAATTAAGTGTCCAAGTAGATGAGGCAAATACCCTTGACGTTTAATTTTCAATGGCATATTTTCTTCTCTGAGATCCGTTGAAGGGAAGTCTGATAAAGTTCAGTTTTTGGGAGTTTACATAAACCTCTTGTTCTTTGGTTCAACTGTCCGGCTGGAATTAAGACCCTTCCAGATTTTCAGTTCTTGCACACGCAGTGATCTGCATCTACGTTTCAGTCTCTTGAAGGTGTATTGATTAATGTGATGTGCTGTTTAGCAAATGTCTCTGGTTGGGATGTAATGTGGCATCAGTTTCTGGAGCTATGCAAGTGCTTTCATCAATATATTTTGGGTACAGTTCCCAAAAAGCTGAATTTAATTCTGCATTTATTAGGAACCAATGGAGAGCTTTGAGAGGAGGATGGATGTGGTCCAGCTAATAAAGAGTACGGCATATTCGGGCTACATGGTTCTGAAGTCTTTGACTTGGCAATGGGTGTCTTAGGAGACCAATATAAATGATGTTGCAGTAATGGAGGTGTGCCAAGACAAGGGCTCTCTTCGTCTCGATTCTGTGGTTAGTGTGGCAGGTTGGAGATTTTGCAGTGAAGAGCTATAGGTCACTGGGTGTGTGGACTACTTAACTAATCAAATTTTAACTTTCAGGCTGCATTAGGTAATGACTGGTCCTTTTGCAGGGCACCACTGGAGAAGTGTGGCCATTGTCTGCCAGTGCTCACTTTCCAGAAGTACTGTGTGTTTCACTGTGTCGTAGGCCACGGGCAGGGCACACTTATTACAGCAGTTGTATTATCCTCATCTATTGAAAGAAGCTCATCCCTTATATTAGCTAATACGATTTTGGTTCACTTTGCAGGTAGGAATACAGATTTGTGGACAAGGAGAAGGTTATTAAATTCAATGTTACTCTTCAAGTTGGCTTGTTACTTCCCTTTGTTAGAGGGGATCACAGCATTCATCTTCCTATTCTGCAACACCCACCTGTGGGTATGCAGAGGACAATCTCTGCTCTGTTGTGTCCATCTCTAGGTACTCACAGACACTTTGGTGCCTTGCTCTGCTATCCCCACCCGTAGGTAGGTGTGGGAACTCAGTCTACATGATGCAACCATAACTGGCTAACCATGAGGTATGTAGAGGAGGTTCAAGCCGAGTCCCATGTTAGGCTCAGCAGTGTTTAGCTGACATTATGTACAGCATGCGCACTGTGTACTGCGTGTTCGCAACTAGATATGCAGAGGGGGACTCTAGGTCCTACGCAGAGAGCTCAACTGGCACACCCTAGTCAGCAATGCGCACCTTCAGGTGTGTGGAGGGGTGCTCAGTCTCTATGACTTGCAGTGTCCAGTTTGAGGCACGTAGAGGGGCGCTCAGACCCCACATCCTGCTTTGCAGGGTCCAAGTCTAAGTATGGAGTGTACTCAGTCTCGATGACCTTCAACGTCCACACCTCATTACATGGTGATGCTCTCAGCCACCATGCACTGCAGCCCAGAGGGGAGCTCAGTCTTCTGGAACTGCCTATCAGTGCCCACCTTGAGGTTTGTAGAGGAGAGTTGCCGTCTTACCCCGTCGTGAAACTGAGGTTCACAACTCTCTGTAAGTAAATGGAAGATCAGACCTGGCCCTGCACTGACCAGGACTATGTAAGCAGGGCAGAGCTCTGTCATCTCCAGGGGCTCTGGCACCAGGGCTGCGGGAGATGCTGCAGCACCCACAGGAATTCTTGCAGGAATTCAACAACGAGAGCAATCGATTAAGAGGCCTCTCGTTATTTTTATATTGTAACATTTCTAATATTGCTGTGCATTAAAAGACAGAAGTCAAACGTCAGGACTGTCTTCTGACAAACTGCTGCTTATTCTGTTTTGTAACATAGGGATTGGTATCTACTTTTACCTTCTCCTAGTCCAAAGTGAGTGAATTTTGCAACCAACTAACAATCCTCTTGAGGCTCAGAGTGCTAAAGGTGAAGGCTGCGGTACGTCAAATGCTTTCTAAAACACAACAAAATTGAAAAACATGTAAATGAACTCTACAAATATTTCAAAATGTCAGCCGCAAGGAAAGAGCAAATGACTACCGAAGATACATCAAGCTAAACATTGGTAAAATATAAGGCTGGAAACAAGGCATATTATTTTTATCTGATTCTGAGGGGTGATGGAAACAAAGATTTAAAATGATCAGAACAAAAGCAAAAGGCATGTATGTAATAAATATGCTATGAAACCAAATTTCGGGGGTATGGGGCACCATGGCAGAAGGTGATCAAGGGTTGGTGAAGAGACCGACTTGACAGAGCAGGGTTCGAGGGTCACTAGAGGCGCCTCGCGCCCCCCACCTTGAAATGCAATAGCTCGGCAGGCACACAGCCGCTTCTCGACTCAACTCTCCATTCCATAATTATTACTCGTCTAAATCCCTCTCGTCAGCTTTCACCGCAACAAGAGGAATCTGCCAGCGTCGTGAAAAGCGAGAGCTGCGCCCCGGGCTGCCCGGGCGAGGCAGGGCGAGGCTGCAGGCCGGGGCGGTGCCCAGGTGGGGAGATGGCAGTGGGCGCGGCCTGAGGAGTGGGGCACACCCAGCGGGTGCGTGGGGCGGCGGCGTGCTCCTGCACTGCCGCGCGGTTTTTACCGTATATGGCCTTGTGTGGCTGCAGGCAGCGGGCAGGTTGCTGGGAGGTGTCCCTACCTGAGCGAGACGCACCACGCCACAACTTGCCGGCGCATTCCTCCCCTACCTGCGCTGGGAGTGCCCCCTCTTCAAACGGGAGGGCGTTAATCTCTCGCTCTTCGTTTACGAGACATTCTTGTCGGGCCTGAAGAATTACCTCTACGATGTCTCAGGAGATAGCGAGGGGTGATTGATAGCTCGGGCCTGGGGCGAGGATGTAGCTGCCTCCTTTCAGTGGCACCATCTACCTGTCCCACCTCCAGAGACCCCACTGGCGCCCAGACCCCAGCGGAGTCCACCCCCTGCAATAGAAAGCACACGTATACAATACATAGCAATGGCGCTGTGTAAGAGTTACTACGTACCAGCTGATGTCTGGCGGTGACAGCCAGACGCTGACCGCTCACAGGGAGGGGTGTTGTTAGCAGGGTGAGCTGTGAATGTGGGGCCCACTTGTTTGTAAGAGGTAGAACGAAAAACTGGGTGAGGGTATTGAAGTGACTTAACCTCGAGAAAAAAGAACATCGTCGCACACCTGTGTTCGCGTCCATCGCGTTGAATTCATATGCACAACAGTGTTGGCTTATCTCTTCTACTCTGCTTCTGTGCATCACGCTGTTAGTATACCACCGAAGTGTTGTGCCCTGCCTCGCGCAATGTGTTCTTGTACACAGCCGTGTCCCTTTACAGAGGAGTGATGGTCTTGTTCTCACACGAACAGCGTGTGCAGAACGATGTTGGCTTCTGCTTCGCACTGCTTCTCCGTGCACAACAATCCTGGGCTCTGTGCTCTTATGCACGGCGTTATTTGTGTGCGAGTTTGTTTGTTCAGTCGGTTATTAGGCCTTTATAAACTGAACATGAGGCGATTTCATCACTGCATTGGAAGCATAAGCCCACATGCATCACTCAAACACTACACACTTTACAAACGAGTAAACAGTTAAAACGCACTAAAAACACTTCACAGCCCTGCAAAAAGTTCATTAACTCACGTTTGCACAGCAGTGTAAGCTCCTTGATTATACCCAGCAGCTTTGGCCTGCCTCCCACACGGACTGCGCACTGCAGTGTTGGCCTGCTCTCCCATTATACCCCATTGCACAGCAGCCTTGTATGGCAGTGTTTAATTGCCTCTCAGTGTACCCTCGTGCATAACACTTTCGGTCTGTCACACACCGTACCCTAAGCACAGCAGTTTCACCTTGCCTCTTATTTTATTCCAGTACACAGTAAATGCCCTGCCTCTTACCCTGTACCTTTGTTATCCGACCTCATTCGAGGTGGCTAAAGTGGCTGTGCAAACTGGGTCAAGTACAACACCTTCAACACTTGACTGTCAGTGGTAGCAATGGGGAGTAGACCCAGGCTTCTCGGGTAGGTTAGTGTGGGTGTACAACGGACTCGTACTCAGCAGACACCTAACCTCTTAGTAACGAGATTGTCCATCTCAGGGTTCATCTTTGTAAAAAGAAATGTACCTTAATACAGAGTAAAAGTTAAGACTACAAGCTACTTAAAAGTACCTGATAATCAAAGTCTCTAATGCGAGACTGCTATTTCTTGGCATTAGGGGTGTGCGAAATTAATGTAATTTGCTTTTGTGTAGTTATGCAAAATTTCAGGAAAATTCTGCACAAGTATGCAAAATGCAAATCTCTTAGTGCTATATTTTACTAGGAAATGCATCCTCAAGTCCATTTCTTGAGTGATGATGCAGTTTCCAATTAAAAAAATAGAAAAAAAAAAAACAACTGCCGCAAACAGCCACTGGGGTACTGGTTGTATGCATTGTACCCATGGTCCTTCGCTCTATTTTTACTGCAAATGGCGGTGTAACTACGCAACTGGCATATTGGCGTAATTTCGTACATGTTGCGCAACAAGCTCGCACTCAATTTGATATAGGAGACAGTAAATGTGCATGCTCTCTCTGCATTTTCAGAACCAGTTTGGGTCAGTCCTTCTTACATGTGCCATTTGCAGGCTATAGTCCAGACTCAGCTTTTGTTCACAGTGATGCTCCTCACATTAGGGTCATGTCAAGGTTGGAGTACCCCCAACAAAGGCACAAAGAAATATGAGCATTCTGCACCTGCCTATTAACAGCCACAGGGACAGTGATCAGGAAGAGAAACAAAAGTTTGACCCCTTACGACAACAGAAACTGCAGTACAACCCTTCTTCTCTACCAACTGGCAATAATTAAGGCAACTAATCAACAGTTCTCTCTAGCAAAAGGACTTTATTTAATTTCTAAGAGAACTTGACTCCTCTTTCCCCACTTCACGGAGAAGGTCTCTATCTTCGAGTCTCAGAAGTGTCAGCAATAAGATTCCAGTATCTGGGAAGGTGACCTTACCTCCATCCTGGGCACATGAACAGGCCAGGGGTTCTCTAAAATAGAACCCGCCAGCCTTCTTCGCTCTAATTCACTCAGACATGTACAATGTGTGTAACATGCAGACCACATACAAACATACACAAAAACACTAGGGATTTCAGCACAGTGATCCAGGTTCACCTGTAACAGAGGAACTTTACATTAATGGGCCAGTAGGCCACCACTCCTGTGCAAGGCTGGACTGGCTGTACTCGCCAGCCGGCATTTTCCTGCAAGGCTGGAACATTGAGTGGATGCTATTGTTACTGGGGAGGGCAGTTTTGTAGCAGTGATGCAGTTTTAACCCCTTCGCTGCCAGGCCTTTTCCCCCTCAGGTGGCAGGCCATTTTTGGGCTATTTGGGGCAGTTTGCGCTTAGGCACTCATAACTTTTTGTCCACATAAGCTACCCATGCCAAATTTCCGTCCTTTTTTCCCAACATCCTAGGGATTCTAGAGGTACACATAGTTTTTTGGTTCCCCTGAAGAAGACCAAGAATTAACCAGAATACTGCGAACAGTTTGTTTAAAAAAAATGGGAAAAAAGGGCTGCAGAAGAAGGCTTGTGTTTTTTTTCCTGAAAATAGCATCAACAAAGGGTTTCCGGTGCTTAAAGCACAATCTTCCCAGCTTACAGGAACAGGCAGACTTGAATTAGAAAAAGGCATTTTTCAACACAATTGTGGCATTTTACTGAGACATACCCCATTTTTACAATTTTTTGTGCTTTTAGCCCCCTTCCAGTTAGTGACAGAAATGGGTGTGAAACCAATGCTGGATCCTGGAAAGATAAACATTTCTGAAAAGTAGACAACATTCTGAATTCAGCAAGGGGTCATTTTCCTACAGAAAATAACAGCTGAAAAACAAACATATTGAAATTGAGATAAAAAAACAGGCATTTCTCTCCACGTTTTACTATGTGACGTTTTCCTGCCATGTCAGATTTTCAAAAGCAATATACCTTTATGTCTGCTGGACTTTTCTGGTTGTGGGGATATACAGGGTTTGTAGGTTCATCAAGAACCCTAGTTACTCAGAGCCAATAAATGAGGTGCACCTTGCAATGGGTTTTCATTGTATACCAGGTATACAGCAATTTATTTGGTAAAATATAAAGAGTAACAAATAGGTATCAAGGAAACCTTTGTATTTCCAAAATGGGCACTAGATAAGGTGTTGAGAAGCAGTGGTTATTTGCACATCTCTGAATTCCAGGGACTCCATACTAGCATGTGAATTACAGGGCATTTCTCAAACAGATGTCGTTTTTACATACTGTCTTACATTTTGAAGGAAAAAATGGAGAGAAAGACAACGGGCAATAACACTTGTTCTTCTATTCTGTGTTCCCCCAGGTCCCCTGATAGAAATGGTACCTCACTTGTGTGGGTAGGCCTAATGCTCACAAATGGAAACGCAACATGGACACACCACATTTTTACAACGCAATCTGACATGTTTTTTGGAAAGTGCCTAGCTGTGGCATTTGGCTTCCAGCTCAGCCGGCACCTAGGGAAACCGAACAAACCTGTGCATTTTTTAAAGCAAGACACCTAGGGGAATCGAGGATGGGGTGACCTGTGTGGCTCTCACCATGTTCTGTTACCCAGAATCCTTTGCAAACCTCAAAATTTGGCAACAAAAACACTTTCTCATCATAATGCGGTGATGAAAAGTTCAGGAATCTAAGAGGAGCCACACATTTCCTTCTAACCAGTGTTCCCCCAAGTCTCTTGATAAAAATGGTACCTCACTTGTTGGGTAGGCCTAGTGCCCCATACAGGAAATGCCCCAAAACACAACGTGGACACATCAAATTTTGCTAAAGAAAACTGACCTGTTTTTTGTAAAGTGCCTAGTTGGGATTTTGGCCTCTAGCTCAGCCGGCACCTAGGAAAACCCACCACACCTGGACATTTCTAAAAACTAGACACCTAGGGGAATCCAGAATGGGGTGACTTGTGGAGCTCTCACCAGGTTCTGTTAACCAGAATCCTTTGCAAACCACAAAATTTGGCCAAAAAAAATCACTTTTCCGCACATTTCGGTGATGGAAAGTTCTGGCATCTAAGAGGAGCCACAAATTTCCTTCCACCCAGTGTTCCCCCAAGTCTCCCGATAAAAATGGTACCTCACTTGTGTGTGTAGGCCTAGTGCCCGCAACAATAAATGCCCCAAAACACAATGTGGACACATCAAAATGATCTATTTCAAAACTACCTGTTTTTGCCGAGGGGGGCACCTGCGTTTGTGGTCCCAGGTGCGGCGGTCATCTGGGGAAACCTACCAAACCCAGACATTTTTTAAAACTAGACATCCGGAAGAGTCCAGTGAGGTGTGGCTTGCGTGGATCCCCCAACATTTTCTTACCCAGACTCTTCTGCAAACCTCAAATATAGCTAAAAACAAATCACATTTTCCATGCTTTTCTTTGTAGGATCTCTGTGCTAGTACAAATTTACTACCACACAATGTTACCCTTGGTCTGCCGATAAAAATGATACCTCACTTGTGTGGGTGGCCCATGTGCCCGCAACAGAAAAAGGCCAAAAACCTGTAGAGATTGAGGGGATAGCACAGCGAGTTGATAAGCACATATTTTTCTTTTATACATCTTTAGGCTGACTCTGCTTTGGGGACCCACTCATGTGAGGTATCATTTTATTTTGAAGGCTGAGGGGAACACTGGGTGTTAGGAAATTGGTGCTGGAGCGGTGATCCTACAAAGAAAAGTGAGGAAAATATGTCTTAAGCAAATTTTGAGGTTTGCAGAGGAGCCTGGGTAAGAAAAGGTTGGGGGATCCACGCAAGCCACACCTCCCTGGACCTCTGCAGGTGTCTAGTTTTAAAAAATGTCTAGGTTTGGTAGGTTTCCCTAGATGAAGGCCACATCCAGGACCAAAAAAGTAGGTGCCCCCCAACACAGGTAGTTTTGTAATATATCATTTTGATGTGTCCACATACTTCTGTGATGTTCCAAACACTAAAATTGTGAAAAGAAATGCACTTAGGTTATGTTAAAAAGACTCCTCACCCACCAACCAAGTTGGTTGCATGCTTCATCATCGGGGTCCCACCCAAGACACCTAGCATGTCATGGGTGTGCTGCTACGCCTGATTACAGTGGAGCAGGTTTTGTCATTTGTACCTCACATACTGGTTCGATTTGGCACGAGGGTGAGTGACGGTTCAGTAGATCAAATTTTATTAACAAGAGGTTTCACAAAAATGAAATGCACCGTTAATAACTGAAAGGCCAAAAATCTGAACCAATGACTCACAGCTCGTGAGCTGTAAAGCCACGTCAAAGCACCAACCGTTTTAGTGTCCGTTCACAAACCTTTCATACATGACATGCACAAGACCATTCACACCGCAAGCCGTGGGTTCAGCACATTACAACACTCGCATCAACAGACAGCGTCATTCACGGGCCCATCACTTTCATATGCCCACATGCCTGATACAGAAATCACACCAGCTGATGGAAGTGTGTGGACTGGTGTTTGGCTAGCACCACCAGCCAAGCGCCACACCGCCAGCCAAGCGCCACTCCACGCACGCCGCCATCTAAGTGCCACTCCACGCACTCTGCCAGCCAAGCGCCACTCCATGCACACCGCCAGCCAAGTGCCACTCCACGGACACTGCCAGCCAAGCACCACTCCACGCACACTGCCAGCCAACCGCCGCTCCATACACACCGCCAGCCAAGCGCCGCTCCATGCACACCGCCATCACTTTTTTTTTGTTTTTAAACAACAAAGAAACCACTAACTAATTATAAATAAGTACAAAACTACAAACACAAAAGCTCTAACTGAATACATGTCAGTTATGCGAACCCTGAAACTGAACATATGAAAATATAAAACAGCAGTTTATGTTCATGGTAGTTCCCAGTAATTCTTCTGTGTGTGGTAAATCCTGAAACACCCATCCACACACAGCCCAGGCTTAGAAGGACAGTCTAGGCAGTACATCCGGCTGTCCCTCTGGATACCTCTTCGGGCACAGACTCTACATTTCTTAGGGGGCAAGTCTTTTTTGGGAGTGGGAGGAATGTGACCAGGAAAGTGGCAATTTGTCAATATAGCCACATCCTCCACCACTGCTACTCTAGGAGCTCTTGCCTGTTCCACCACAATAAGGCTTTTTTATCACTGACTCCTGAAATTTAACAATATTTATCCTTGACTCAGGGGAAAAAACCTTGAACACAATAAAAGCACTAAAAGTTGCCAAATGAAACAAATGGATGGCCAATGTTTTATACCACATGTAAGACTTACGAAGAGCAGTGTAAGGTTCCAACCTCTGATCTACTCTATCAACATCACCCATGTGCTTATTGTAGTCCAAAATGCACGCAGGTTTGCACACTTCCGTAACCTGACCCCAAGCAATCATAGGGGAAGTCCTCTTATCATGGATGGTAGTTAGCATGTACACATCTCTCCTGTCTGCAAATTTCAGAGCTAGCAGCTCATTATTATGCAAAGCACTGTACTGTCCCCTCTCAATTTGTTTTACAGACAAGCTCCCTTGGATAGCCTTTCCGGTTAGAACAGATTGTGCCACAAGCAACGGTGTCCACTCTGAACAATTCCTTGAAAAACTGCACTCCAGTGTAGAAGTTAACTATGTACAAATGGTGATCTTTGTTAAACAGTTGCCTACCAAGTTCCCACACAATTTTCTCACTAACTCCAAAAGTGGGAGGACAACCAGGGGGGTCAATACTGGAATCCCTACCAGTGTAGACCTGGAAATTATTCACATATCCTGTACTACTTTCAGACAGCATATACATCTTAATTCCATACCGTGCCCTTTTGCTAGGAATGTACTTCTTAAAAACCAAATGCCCCTTGGACAGGACGAAAGACTCGTCCACACTTATGTCTTTGCCTGGAACATATACCTCTGAAAAACGATCTACAAAATGATTAAGGGCAGGCCTAATCTTAAATAGACGGTCACAATCAAGGTGATCTTGTGGCAAGGCTAAAGCATTGTCAACAAAATGCAGCATCTGAAGAAGAACCAAATACCGATTACGATTCATGGTTGCAGGAAATATAGCCTTTGCCATCAAGGGACTAGTAGACCAATAAGAAGGCAGTGACAGCTTCCTTATCAACCCCATCAAAAAAGTCAAACCCAATAACTTTTTCCTCTCTTCCAGCTTTGTGGGACTCCACAGGGTAGCTCTAGACTCAGGCCTAAGTCTGGCAGCATTGTCCCTCAAATACTGCTGCACATACAAATTAGTCTGCTCAACAATCTTTTCCAAAAATACATAATCCATAAACAAGTGAAGAAATTGACAGGAAAAGTTTTCAGTATTCACTCTACACCCTGGGAGACCAGTAAAGGCAGGCAACTGTGGCTGCTCCATGTTTGGGACAACCCAAAGTTCAGGTGTTCCAATAGGAAACCGTTCAGCCCCAGGCTGCTGCACTATTGGCACATCAGTGTTCTCCTCTAAAACAGGCCCTTCACCTGCACTGTGAGTGGATTCCTCATCAGAAGATTCCTCTTGGACAAAAAGAGAGTCAGTCTCATAATCATGGTCAGAAGATGATTTAAAAAGCATGCCAGCAACCTGCTGAGCGGTCACTCTGTGGCTAGCCATGATCCTTTCTAAAAAGTGTAACTTGACAAATGTGCCAACAACAACCAGCACTGTCTAAAATAAGTAGTAAACAAAGTGTGGCTTTATCACAAAGAGTTATGTACTCAAAAACTATACCACTCACTTGCCTGAAAAAGTTAGACTTACCAGCAACTACTCTGCACAGACACAGCAATCACCAATGATATCCCACTAAAAAGAAAAAGGAAAAGCAAATTAGACATAAGACAACACAAATATCATTGTGCACAAATCTAAGGACAATTTCATACACAATGGTGCACTTAGTATACCACCTACAAACGTCATTCATGTATGGCAATAATACTCCTTTGGAGTAAATTGTTTCTACTTACCTAAAACATGCAACTACGCAAACCGCAGGTTAACCACTGCCAAAACCGCATGGAGCCACAGCAAAGGAAGCAAAAGCTTTGAACTAGAACAAAAAGAAGAAATAAACTGTTATAATCACACATGCAAAACCTTCACCAGTTGACAAACAACCCGCCACCAAGCATTTAGAAATTTTCCATGGTGCCCAAGTGGATTCTGCCCCCCTTGGGGCAGATGGCCCTACAAAGAAATAGGTTGATCTGCCCCAAGGGGCACAGAAATGTGCCCCCCCACACCAAACACAGACACAAACACGATCCCTGGTGCCTAAGTGGATTCTGCCCCCCTTGGAGGCAGATGGGCCTAAACAAATAGGCCCATCTGCCCCCAAAGGGGGCAGAAATGGCCAACAGTTCTGTGCCCCCTTTGTGGGACGATGCTTGCCAAAGGGGGCGCCCCCCAACAAAACAAAAAACAAAGGGAAAAAAAATCCCTGGTATCTTGGTGGCTTCTGCCCCCCTTGGGGGCAGATGGGCCTAAAACAAATAGGCCGATCTGCCCCCAAGAGGGGTAGTAATGGCCATTAGTAATGTGGAGGGGTGACCCTTACCAAAGGGGCCATTCCCCACCCAAAACACACACACACACACAAGATCCCTGGTGCCTAAGTGGATTCTGCCTCCCTTGGGGGCAGGTGGGCCTAGGAAAATAGACCGATCTGCTCCCAAGGGGGGCAGAACTAGCCAACAGTTCTCTGCTCCCTTTGGGGGCGACCCCTGTCAAAGAGGGCACCCCCCAACACAAAAAACAAAGGAAAAAAAATCCCTGGCGTCTTGGTGGCTTCTGCATCCCCTCCCCCCCCCCTTAGGGACAGATGGACCTAAAAAAAAAAATAGGCCAATCTGAAATAGACATCACTAATGTGCCCCTTTTGTGGGGGTGACCCTTGCCCTAGGGGTGACCCCCAAGACACAAACAAACACACACATACTAAACACACTCCCTGGGGCCTAGTGGGTTTTGACCCCCCCAGGGGCAAGATCAGCCGAAAACATGGCCGATCTCCTGGAGAGGCCGAAATATATTAAAAAAAATCTTGACCCCAGGGCTGCGACCCGTGCCTAAGGGGTGGCGGCCCTAAAACATTATAATGAAGATAATCCCTGGTTCGTGATGGGTTTCGACTCCCCGGGGGCAGATCGGTCGAACAACGGCAGATCTAGCCCCCATGTGGGGCCGAAACAGGGATACTGTATTGCCCCCAGGGCAGCGACCCTTGCCTAAGTAGTCGCTGCCCTAAAACATTTTAAGTTAAAAAAAATCCTGGTTCCTAGTGGGTTTCGACCCCGCACCCCCCAGGGGCAGACTGGCCCAAAAAATGGCCGATCTAGCCCCCAGGGGGTCCGAAAACACGGATACATCATTGCCCCCAAAGGAGCGACCCTTGCCCAAGGGGTTGCGCCCCAAAATACACAAATGAAAACATCCCTGGTGCCTAGTGGTGGATTCCTGCTCACGATTGCGGGCCTCGTGTTGTTTGTGGAGCAGGAATCCATTGAAAACATGCATGGGGGAAAGGAAAAACTCCTTTCCCCCTGTGTCTGTTTTCCACCCCCAACCACCTCCAGGAGAAGGACTCACCTCTTTTGCGTCCTCTCTCCTAACGTGAGGGAAGCAAATGGCCTCCAGCGCATCCCTGGCACCATTTGATGACGTTGGCGCAATGTGAGCGCTTCCATCATCAGATTGCCGGGGAGGGGTCAGGGTGGAAGGGTAAGCGATTCCCCTTCCTTTCCCTGATGGGGGTGTGAGTGGGAGGCCCAGGGGAGGAGCGCTCGCGCTCCTCCAGTGGGCTGGGTGCAGGACAAGCTGGTCTTGTCCCTGGCACACGGGAACCAGGGCCAAGGGTGAGACCAGCTCGTCCCAGGCACCCAGGGGATTAAAAGCACTGCAGAGTTCCTTGTATATCCAACAGTTTTCACACAACATTAAAAGTGCTAAGATAACTCTGGTGATTAATGTATCTGCTGTAAAGCGATGGGATTTTGTCTAGTGGCAGTTTTGACTCAAGTAAGGTGCGCAGAGGGTTAATATGCCTGCTGCAAAGAACATGTACTATGCAGATCACAAAACTGTATTTTATGTGCAGTGCTCAGCGGGATACTGATTTTGTCACAGAGATCCTTTTGTTACTGTGCAGTTTATAAATCACAATCATAATCTAGCAGTGAGCTATTAACTGCCAACTAAGAGCTGCATGAAAACAGAACGGAACAGGTTTAAAAGTTGTGTTCCACGCCCCTCCCAGTCTTTAATTATCTTAATTCTGCTAAAAAGGTTTTGTTTGGGTAAAAATAAACTGTTATTAGTAAAGTCAATCCTAACCACTGTGATATGTTCTGAGTCCTAAGTTTACGCTTCCCTGACCAAGCACTTTTAAAAAATGCCTAACAATATGGATGACATGTAAATCCCACACCTTATAGGCCCCTTAGTCTAACATACCATTTTCTACACACTGATTTACACACATATAATTTATTGTCTCTGTATGAGTGTGTGATGTAAAGTGCCACAACAACCTAGGCTGGTAAGAGGTGCTATAAAAGAAATGAAATACATGCGAGAGAGGGCCTATGGAGAGATGAGGCACTATTGGAGCAGTGTGGCACTGTGGTGAAGGAATCATTGAAAGGCCCCAATAAGGATTGTCGTATTGTGGTGCACTGTAAGGTCAACATTTACTGTGCTTTAAAAACTAATACAATTGAATATATAATAAAAATGTGTTGTTGAATACACCATTTTTGCCATTTTCCCCAAATTTTCTTGGGGAGAGGGGAATCCCCAAGCACCATTCTAGTGGTCAGACTCTCTTGCTATGCACCCAATGGGGGCTGGTCTGACAAAATTTGCCAGGGCTGCTTTGGGTTTCCAGTCCAGCCCTGCTCCTGTGAAGCAGATGAAAAAGGTCAGGTCAAACTAGGATCAGTAAAACACAATTTACTTTCACCACGGTGCTACACACTTTAACTCATGATAGAGACAGTAGTCCTCTGTCACTGAGGAGAACAAGTTTGATGCACCCCTCCAAAACACGTCCAGGACCAGACTCACATCAAGAAACAGGCCTAAGCATTTGCCCATTGTGCTGGGGACAAAACAACAGGATACCAGATACTCATATTTGCACACTAAGAGTAGGGGACATAAATGTACTGTTAAGGGGACATTCCTATCCCAAAAACAGTGCAAAGCAATGTTCTCTCCCCCAGTCTCAGTTCCTGTACACAACAGTAATGAGCTCTGCGACTCACAGCATGCCCACGTGCACAGTAAATGTGATCTCTTCCTCCTTCAAAATGACAACTTGAACAATAATGTTTTTTGAATATCACAGAACCCCTATGCACAACAGAGATGACATCTGCATCTTGCAACAGCCTTATGCTCAGCAGCATGACCCATTCCTCACTGCACCTTTCTGAGCACAGCAAAGGTGGTGTCTGGCTCTCTTACTGCTTCTTTGCCCTGCAGTGTTTCCTGTCCTTCATGATGTATCCATGTGCACAGCAGCCTTTAACTGCATTTCACACTGGGCCTACGAGCAATACGCTTTGCCCTCACACTGACCCTAAGTTCAAAAATGTTAAACTGAGTGCTTAAGTTGGCCACTGTTTCTCTGTCCTCTGCACAATGTCCTTATGCACACCAGTGTTATCCTGCAACTCACACTGAACACAACCCTTAAGCACTGCGATGCTGGTCTGCTGCCCTAAATTGTGCCACAATCTACGGGAGTGTCGGCCTGCCACCCACTGTATCCCAGTACACAGGAGTGTGGCTTGCCTCCTGCAGTGTCAATGTGCAACGCAGATTTGGCTTGCCTCTCATACTGTTCCCCTGTGAAAAGCACTTTAACCTTTCTTCCAGAGTCTTCCTGCACACAGCTGCGTTGCACTTCCTCTCACTCTGTACACCTGTAAGTGTTGATCTGTCCCTGATACTCTTCACCTGGGCACAGCAGTTACTGCCTGTCTCTCACACTGTACACCCCCACACTGCAGTGTTGTCCTGCCCCACACTGTACCCATATGCCTGCTCCTTTCATAGTAGAACTGTGTAGCGCTTAGGATCTCGGTAGTGAACAAAGGATCTGCAGTGCCAATGTCTGCGGTAGGAATCTTTTCAAGGTTCTTTATTCACCACGCCATGGAATCCAGCAAGACATTCTCGATCTTCATAAGAGATCTAGACTTGAAAGCTACCATGGCTGCAGCCAGTGACCCGGCAGATACTGGGAACATGTCACGATACTGCAGCTGCCCCCATGATGGAGCATATAGGCCATCTGGCACCTCGGTAGCCTTTTGTAGGTTTCACATATCTGCGATGCTTTTCAAATATTTGGGATGTTCCTCCAGGTGGAATATAGGCTTGGACCATTATAGAAGATCAAAAGAGCACTCTTCTCTCTTTTTCCTCAGGCCTCTCACATCACGAGTCCTGTGTTACAGCTCTTTCAGGACAAGATAATAAGTTTATAAATCATGGCTGTCTTCACCTGCAAACATGTAATGTGAAAATCATTTCCAACACCCAACTTTTCTGTTCCTGTTAAATGCCCTCTGCCCTGAACTGCCTGGGTCCCCCAGCAGCTCTAAGGAACACAAAGGCAACTGTGGCAAGCCTCATAGACATACCCTGGTCTCAAAAGCAATCTCCACCACGCCCCAAGTGAACGCAGCACCTAGTTCACAGCAAAATCTGTAATGAACACCAGGCACCATGATGCATGAAATATAGAGCCAGAGGGAGAGGTACTGCTTGCTTGTGCCCCCAGTTCTGGTGTTTCTGGGTGCCTTGTACATCCAAAGGGCACAATGGCAAAGTTGGGTCAGGTCTTAAAACCTACGTAGAGCATGCCAAAAGTATACGATGAAATATGCCCACCAACGCATGGTGCCATGACGCAGGAAGTCCAGTAGGCCTGAGGACTCACTCACATAGGCAAGGTGGCAGCCAGTTACCTAACGGCAGATACTTGGGTTTCTACCTTTTTGATCCCCAAAGAAAGCATGTCACAAGCATACTAGCGGACACTTCTTTCGTCGCACTAGGCCAATTCCTTGTACATGACCAAAGTGAGCAAAGTTCCATAGCTATCCGCTCACTATTGCTGCATTGTGGAGCTTAAATTTAGGCACATGGCAACAAATAGTCCAATGAGCATAATAGCAAACCAGGGTATATGTGGCGACATGGGTGAAAATGGATCAGTGCATTATAATGATGGTGCCTGCAAAAGGTTGGCATAGTTGGGACACAAGTCACGCCACTGGTCTTTCAGATTCAGGAGCCTGTCTCGCAATCCCTCTGTTTTCCGGCAAGATCCCAAGGGTGTAACACAGGCCCCTGTCGAGCTGGCGGGCCCCACCCTGCAGGGGTCTCTATAAGCTATCTAAACCCTATTAATATCTGTGAGTAATGGACTGTCAGGTCCCCCCTACGATATTCTGCTGGGGGGCCATCATCTTGCTTCGTGCCCCCGGACTCCATCTGTCTTTAATGCGTATTCTTGGGCCTACTCCCCACTTTGTGGACAAAGGCGCTTAAAAATATAATGCTTGCCTTATCAACATGTTCCTGTACTCTCACCTGGCGCAGAGGCAAAAACAGAGTCTTCTTGCTGCCTGTGAAAAAAGAGACAAAAGCCCTGAGGTCAGAATTCCATTTAGCACCGAACTAGTTCTTACTGGTTCCTACCCACCTCTCAGCGGCAACTCGGCTTTAATGTGACAGAGAAAAATGACACACCCAAGCCCTCCCCAGCTACAACTTATCCCAAAGCTTACACACCTCAGCACTGCACATTCACACAGCGGGGGAGCCCTCCCCGGGAACAGCACTCTCCAAAGACAACACACCCCTCTGCAAAAGCAAGGCCTCGCAACATGGACTCATAAACTTTAGGGCACAGCAGCACATTCCAGCCCGTCCCCGGCGTGAACATATTCAATCCAAACATCAAGCTGCAGTGCAAGCCAGTCCTCGCGCGCATACAAACACTCCACACCGTGTGCTTTGCGACACTGACGTACGCCAGACCTCATTACGTAAACTTTACACCGGTGCGGTGCCATTTTGCACTTACCGACCAGTGCAAAAACATTTTTAATGACTGACGATTTCAAAATTACAATTTTTGTTTGTACGAATGGCGTTTTTGCACTGGTCAGTTGATGCACAGTTGCAATGCACCTTCAATGTGGTCAGTTTGAAATATTCACAGTCCTAGGGCCAGTGTATCATGGTTCCTAAACCAAGCAAGGCAATTGGGCCCTCTCCCACTGGTTTTATAAACACCCATTAATTGGGGTGCCATGCAACGCTCATGCCCCTGGGCCCCCGTGAGACTGCACCTGCTGCACTTTTGGCAGCTATGCCACTGCCCTGTCTACCACATGCTCACATAGGTTAAACAATCAGCCTGTGCAACCCACCCTACCACGAGCCCACACTACACACATTTCTTCACCAGCCAGTACATTAAGTTACAGTCCAGCCCATCGATCTCAGCTATTCTTCAGAGCACTGCTGCTTGATTTGTGCAGCTCACAGATTGCCCAACAACAGCACAACTCATTTCCGATCACCTCAGATTTTTCCACTTGGCCCAATACTCAGGAGGAACCCCTGAGAGCGGTGCGAGGATGGAAGTTAGAGCCAGGGTTGTCAGAGGAGTGGCTATCTAGAGTGAATGGAGGACGTAGTCTAGTCTCTCCACGGGAGCTTTCGGGAGGGAAGTGACGGAGGGAGGGCAGGATTGGTTGGGAGGTACGTGGGGGTGGGATATGGGAGGGGTCTATATGGGTGAAGGGCGTGGGGACCGGCCTCTTCCGCGCTAGCCATTCGCGCTGTGGAAAGTTTGTCCGGTCCCCTGGGGCAGGTAGGGGTACGGTGTGTGTGCTTTTTCTTTGGCACTTGTAGCGCCATGGCTCAGAACCATGGCGCTGCTGCTGTCAGGGCTGTGCTTCGCCTTCTCGATGAAGACGGCCGGTCCGGCCTACTCAGAACTGGTGTTTCAGACCAGGCCTGGGTCGGAATGACACTCACGGCGCACGCAGCCTCCAGCGGCATGGCTGCTGTGGTGGCCTCGTGCGGTTCACCCGAAAGGGCAAAACAGAGAAAGTCTATTGGGGGGACGCAGCCCCAGTGGTGCAGCCAGGCAAGGTGGGGCCCAGGAGGGTTGGGGCCAAAGGGGCCCCAGCAAACAGAGGGCCAAGATTGCAGGTAGGCTAGGCGCAGGGAGCCTGGGGACAGTATTCAGGAGCCTGGAGTGGGGGAGCTGGTGAAAAGCGGCAAGGGACTTTGAGGCCCATGCAGGGAGACGTTTGCTGACTGGCCAACTGGGTATCCGGCGACTCAGGACTGGTCCACGGTGGACATTGAGGCAAGGATCAGGGACAGAGGTGGGTGGTCCAGGAGATGGAGGAAAGATGGGCCCAGTTATGCAAAGGCAGGAAGGAGGCCCTAGACAGGGAACGAGACCCGAAAAGGAAGGCAGGCAAGGAGGAAGTGGGGGGTCAGATGGGCCCTAGGTCTGGGTTGGACACTTGGGTGTGGGTTCAAATGAAGGGGAGTCAAGAGGCTTGTGCGGCCGAGGGGTCCAACCGTGCAACGGACATGAGTGGAGCATACGGCCATGAGTGGCGCGAAGTGTCAATGTCAGTGGAAGAGACTGGCAGAAAGAAGGTGGTGCCAATAGGGCGCAACACGGCTCCAGGACGTTGGTCTGAAGCACTAGAGGGGTCTTCGGCAGCCTTCTCTACACAGCAGGAATGTTCTAGGCTCAAGTATGGCGGACTCCTTGAGGGACACGCTCATGATGGGTGGTCTGAGACGTTGGCTGGGAAAGGTGATGACGAGTGTGAGATGGACCATGAAGTGGAGGTGGATCTGGATTACGAGAATAAGTCGGAAGAATGGGAAGAGGGGGAGATATGCAAAAGCGAGGAGAGAAGCGAAGGTGGGAGAGGGAAAGGGTGCAAGAGTGGCACAACCCCCTCTTCGATTTCTGTATTGCAGGAGCAGGCAGTCAAAAGAAAGGCGAAGATGACTATATGCAGGGAGGAACGGGCTCGCCCAGCTCAGACAGGGTCCAAAGGGAAGGCTCCCCGGGTGCAAGGTAAGGCAGAATGGTGGTCCGTTTGGGGCGATGGTCAAAAGAAGGTTGTGATGACTACGCACAAGTTAGTAGGCGTGGGCGATCTTTCTATATGACACACCTGGAGTTAGTGCGGCCCAGGTGGGGGACATTACGCAGGCAGTACAGGCTGAGGCTCCTGCAGGAGACATGGGGGACACCTCAAAGGGTGACGGCAAGGATGGATAGGACAAGGACAGAGAGGGGCTTAGGAAGCGGCTCCCATATATGGGTCTTGCGATGCCTTTGGGTTCTCACATGGCAGAAACGACGAAATCCAGGATTTGGAGACACAAACACATAGATATGTTCAAATTACTCCACATGGACATTCAGGCTAAGGAGGGCTCCAAGGAGGAGGAATCGGAGCTAGCACATAGGCCCAGGGTGCCGATTACGATGGATAACTGGACATCCGCATTTTTGAAATATGCCAGTATCTATTGTGAACAATTTCCTGTCAGGGCCTTTTTAAATACATGGACATTATACGCAAAGAACAAATGCATTTTGGGGGTTTTGCATGGTTGAATTATGATGAAGAATTTAGAGCACGGGTCAGCGTGAATCCAGAAAAACCCAGGGGGGGATGTTGACTCGGATATGTGGATGCAGTCTATGACTTCATCACATTCTGTTGCATCCACGCATACCGCCAGTGGCCTGCCGGAAGTGAACAAGCCGTTTCCGGCACGTCTAGACCAAGGGGGGGGGGCAGGCGCTTTACAGCGACCACAATTGTCAACTTCTGGGCCATGCTGGAACTTTAACAAGGGTTTCTGCTCGCGCCATCCCTGTAAGTTCAAACACAAGTGTTCCAAATGCTGGGGACGACACCCTGCCATGCAGTGTTTTTCCCTCACAAGTCCAGCAGAACAGTGGAGGTCAGCCAGGGGTAGAGGGATGCAGGGCACTCCTGCGCCAAAGGGCAGCTACGCCAATTAAGCTTTATTTTTTTTTCTGCCTTGGTTGCGTATGTACGCGGACAGGGACATAGCATGCAAGTTGGAGTGGGGTTTCAAGGAAGGTTTTCACATAGGTTATCAAGGGCCAAGGAAGAGGAGGTGGACAGACAATTTGTGGTCTGCTAAAGCAATGCCACAGGTGGTTTGCGGAAAAATTGGCGAAAGAAGTCGCAGAAGGTAGAATCTCAGGTCCATTCTTTGCCTTGCCTTTGGACACATTCATGATTTCCCCTCTCTGGGCAGTGCCTAAGAAAAATAAGGGTGAGTTTCACCTTATCCATCATTTGTCATGGCCGGAAGGGGCATTGGTGAATGATTTAATCACACAGGAGGACACAAGGGTGGTGTACACTTCCGTGGACGATGCCATTCGGCTCGTTCGGGGGAGTGGCAGAGGGGGTGGAGCTGGCTAAATGAGACATTAAGGCAGCCTTACAGCTCTTGCCCATCCATCCTGAGGATTTTTCGCTACTGGGGATGCAGCTGGATGGGGCAATCTATGTGGACAGGGTTCTTCCAATGGGCTCTGCAATTTCATGTGCACTTTTTGAGGCCTTCAGTACGTTCCTGCAGTGGGTTTTTGTAAAAGTGTGCGGGCATAGAGAGGTGACGCACTACATAGATGACCTCCTTTTTGTGGGTCGCGCTGGGTCCCAGTCTTGTGGCAAGGCATTGGGGGGTTTGAAGGACTGGCCAGAGAGATGGGGGTTCCGTTGGCTCCCAAAAAGACTGAAGGCCCTAGTTGTATTTTGACATTTTTGGAAATTGAATTGGATACAGAGGCTCTGGTAGCACGATTGCCGGCAGGTAAGGTGACGGAGATTTTGGACTTTTTGGACAGGTGACAGGTTTGCATAAGATTGATTTGCGCACGGCTCAGTAGCTTTTAGGTTTTCTCAACTTTGCATGCAGAGTGGTAAGAGGGGCTAGGACATTCTGTAGGCACCTGGGGCTCACTATGTCAGGTGCCTCCCTCCCTCACCATATGATCCGAGCATCGGTGGGGCTATAGGAGGACATCAGAGTATGGGAGATTTTCTTGGCAAGTTTTAATGGGGTTTCCATGAACTTTCGGGAGGAGGACATGATCTGGCAGGTACAAATCTTCTCGGATGCAGCCGGGGCCTCGGGTTTGGCCTTTTTTGGGACGAGAGGTGGTGTGCGAAGCAGTGGCCAGCTTGTTGGCTGACACAAGGCAGGAGTATTGCCTTTTTGGAATTCTTCCCTCTATTAGTAGCTTTCACTGTCTGGGGTGACAAACTCGTCAACAGGACAGTAGGTTTTCATGTGGACAACATGACAGTAGTGGAACTGGTGAACAAACAAAGATTTAAGGACCTGAGTGTGTTGCGTTTGTTGAGATGTTTTATGCTTAGATGTCTATCATTAAATGTTATATTTAAGGCAGAGCACATTCCTGGGGTGAACAATGCCACCGCAGATTCCCTGTCTCGATCACAGTGGCATCAGTTTTGCAGCTTTGCGCCAGTAGCAGAGCAACTCAAGACAGTGGTCCCGGCAGACATTTGGGAATGAGGGGGGCATGATGGTCATTGGACTGGTACAGATGTCTTTAGCAGATTCAACTCGGAGGTGTTATCGACTGGCATGGTTGGAATTTCAGAGTTTTGAATGTTGGGAGGGGCATTTTAAGGTACAGAGTTCTGACATGCTGCAGACTCGCACTTTGCGTTTTGTTTTGTTTTTGATTCAAAAGGGGTTATAACCTGCAACGAGGTTAAGGGGCAAGCTGGCCGGCGTCATCTTTTATGGGAAATTATTTTTCGGTTGCGACCCGGTGAGGGATGATATTTTGGGTAGGATGTTGAAGGGGTGGGGTAGAGCGAGGGTGGACATGGGCAAGGCGGCAAGGGAATCCATTACGTTTTAGTTGTTATTGGAACGTTTGCATATGTTGCCAGTTTTTTGTGCTGACACGCCCGAGCTGGCTTTGTTTTGATTGTGCATGGTGTGGATGTTTTTGGAGCATTCCGGGTATCTGAACTGTTTGGTGTGGGGAAGGGTGTAGGTGTGAGGACGGGTGACATCTGCCTGAAGGAGGAGTAATTGGGCATATGGCTCAGAAGGTCCAAAATGGACCAGCTGGGGAAAGGAAAATGGGTATGGCTGAGAAAAGGGGGTGATGCAGCTGCTTATCCAATTGTCAAGTGGAGCAGTTTTAGGGCAAAATGGCTGATTGGTGAGGCTGGCGTTTTTAGCCATGCGAGTGGCAAAAAGCTCACTGCGTTCCAGTTGCTGGCTGTCTGTGAATGGCACTGAGAAGGATTGGGAGACAGACACCGTGCTATGGGACTCATTCTTTCAGGATTGGGGCAGCCATGGCGCACCTGGGTTGGGATTGGGCAGCAATCAGGTGAATAGGTAGGTGGCGGTCGCGGTGCTGCAAGCGTTATGTGAGGATTTGAGTGGAGGTTCGGTATTGAGTGGGTAGTGACAAAGGGGGTTGAGGTATGGGGGTGAGCAGTGTAATCTGTATTAAAAACTGTTCTCTTTGCAGGTTGTGTGGCCGGCCCCAGGAGTGGGATGATGGTCATTTGGATGGTTGGTCATTCATTCATCAATTGGGCAGCGCAATACACAGAAAGGCAGATATATGGACGCTCATTGGGATTGTCAAGTGGACATCATGAAGTTTTGTGGTGGCGAAAGAGCGGAATGAGGTGGGGCAATTTGTTTCCTTTTTTAACATCAATGATGCCCAATTGGGGTTGTCGCGATATGCTGTTATTGCATTTAGGGGAAAATGACTTGGTAAAACTTTCAGGGCTCACCCTACTGCAACATATGCAACGAGATCTGGAGTTGCTTTGCCAAAAGATGCATGGTACCTGCATAGTATCGACTGAGTTTGTACCTCAGAGGAAGTGGAGAGGGGCATTGAAACATGGGGCTGTGAAGAGGACTTGGAGGAACCTTAATAGAGCAGTGAGGGTTTTCTGCTGTGCGCATGGTATAAAGGTGTTGAAACACAAGGACATTAAAGAAGAAGAGGTATGGCTGTTCAGGTCAGATGGTGTGCACCTGTCCTAGGTGGGTAATGCTTATAACATCAAGGGATTTGTGGGGAGAGCAGCTGTGGCTCAAGGACAGAGCCTACGCGTGCAAATAGCAGTGGGTTTGCTGGTGCGGCAGCAAAACGCCTATCGGGTTTGTGCTGAGTGCAGTACATGGGGGAAGGATGGAGAGTCAGATGCGGGCTTGGCCACCCTTCCAGGGGGAAGAAAGAAACAGGTGAAGGACAATAGTGTGGAGGATGCCCGAAGCAGGCAGGGGATGAAAGGAAAAGGGGGATGTGTGGGTTAATTGAAGTGGAAAACAGATGAATGGAGGCTAATGGAGGGGGTGAGTGAAAAGATATCTGAGGAGAGGTTTCAAAGGGGTGTGGGGGTTTTGAACTTGGTTAAGGTTTAGCTGTACAATGTTATTGTACATGAGGCAATCCTAAATAAATGGCCTTTTACCCTTTAGGAGCACTGTGTCCCTGACTGTATCCCGATGGAGGGCCCGTGGAGAGCAGACGTAGTCTAGTCTCTCCACTGGAGCTTTCGGGAGGGAAGTGACAGAGGGAGGGCAGGATTGGTCGGGAGGTATGTGAGGGGTGATTATGGGAGGGGTATATATGGATGAAGGGTGTGGGGACCGGCCTTTTCCGCGCTAGCCATTTGAGTGGTGAAAAGTTTGCCAACCAACCCACCCTACATTAGATATAGGTGTGAGGGGGTTTTGTCACGAGTTCAGTGCTGGGTTGGGTTGACCCCAGTTTGGCAGGTTTGCTGACAGGAGGTGTGTAGCAGTAGATGGGGGAGGGTGGAGAGTCAGATGTGGTCTTGGCCACCCTTCAAGGGGGGAGAAAGAAACAGGTGAAGGATGATAGTGTGGAGGATGCCCGAAGCAGGCAGGGGATTTAAGGAAAAAGGGGATGTGTGGGTCAATTGAAGTGGAAGATGGCTGAATGGAGGTTAATGGAGGGGATGAGGGAAAAGAGGACTGGGGAGAGGTTTCAAAGGGGTTGGGGGGGTTGAACTTGTTTAAAGTTTAGTTGTACAATGTTATTGTAGATGAGGCAATCCTGTCCTAAATAAATTACCTTTCACACTTTAAGAACACTGTGTCACTGACTGTGTCCCAAAGAATACAGTGAAAGAATAGTAAGAAACATCAACGCGAGGAAGACTTGGTGGGTGTGCCCAGGGAAACACACTGCCCTGCTCCTCTGCCCATCGCCCTTCCCAGCAGTGCTTGTGGAAACCTCCCATAAGCCCTCTGTCCCTTTCACCCCAGCAGATTTGCAGAGCAGGGACCCTCCAATGGTATCCATTGGGAGTGGGTCACATTCCCCTTCCTATTCCAACAGCCATGTGCTCGAAGAGAGGAGATAACTTAGGCAATGTTGAAGAACATTCCTGGTAAAAGCACAATAAATGCCCTGGGATGCAAGGAGCAGACGCCAGCGTCCTCCAGCCTGTTCTAGGCCTCGCCCAGGGCCATGGACGCTTCACTTAGGCCTCACAGGCCGCACAATTCTTTAGCCTGGCAATGCCTCGCCCGGATTCGAAACAAGAGCACAGTGTTTTCTGCTAGTGCTGAGGGAGGGTTGTGCCCTGGGCCAGGATTACTGTTTCTGAGTACATTGCCCCAGTGTAAGCCGTGCCCTGCTGGGGGAAGCATTAAGGGCAGGGCACATGCCACACCACGACAACCTGGTGCCCTTGAAGGCTGCGTCCACAGTACATGGCTGGGTGAGGTGCCAGATGTGCTCGTAACCCAGGACTCACTGAACCAGTTTCGGCCGCTGTAGAGTCCCCCACCCCATTCCTAACGCTCTTGGGATTGTTCAGCAACATGATTGACGGCATCCCGGGCGTGGAGTGACAGGTCCCACAACAGGGGGCCCTGGCACAGAGTCAGAGCCCTAAAGCAAAGAATGAAGAAAATGCTGAGGTATGTTCACGCGTGGTAAGGCTCTGTGCCAAGGGGTCTTGTGCGTAGCATACAACAAAATGCACTCACGGAACATGCACGCAGAGGGAGTTCCCTATACATAACGTCGACATACAAAGAAGGAGCAAGAGGCAACTGACAGCCCAAAACCGCAAAATAAAGAAATATGTTGTCTGCCGGCCGCAAAAGACACAAGGAGGGGCCCAGGTCTCTCGTCGCCAGACTGCAAAGACAGATGCCACACACCCAGCAACACACCACCCTCACATTCCTTGTTTGCATTGTGTAGAGCGCCATGCGGCCACGATACATGGGCCAATGGGCAAAGGAAAGTAGGCTCGACAGTAGCATTGACCTCCACGCGGTGGTCACGTGAAGTGTGCTGCAATACTTCTGACACTCCCACAAGGTGCCATGCCTGCTCCTCGTTTAGAAAAGGCCTTGCTCCTAGCATGACCATTTTCTGTTCCGAAGTAGCTGGGTTGGCTTCGATCCCCCATAAAATTAGCACAATCTCAAAACCCAGCCAAACAGACAGTGTGAAGCAAGGGACTGCTTACAGTACTTGTTGAAGTTACGTATGGACTGAAATTACCACATTCGTGGGCACTGCTATAAAGTTACTATGTCATATTATTTCACTGCCTGCTTTTGGAGATAGGGTGATCTGTCTAATATTACAGCATCCTCCTAGACAGAATGATTGTACTTTTATAGCACATTCTGTTATGGTTTAGTATCACTGTACCCAAAGGAATGCTTGTTGATCAATTGTGTACATTGTGCTATATTGGTGCTTGTGTTTATAGATTAGCCCCATTGTCCTTTACTACTGCATGCTGTTTTAGCTTAGTTGCTTTGTACTATATTTACTGTCTTGGACCATAATTCTGACTTTTAGATAAACTGCATTGTGCTGTATCAGTGCGTGCTGTACGGCTGACTGCACTGTGCAGAACTGCTACACGTTGTTGTAGAGTGGCTGCATTGTGCCATATTACTGCCAGCTGTTACATATTGACCGCATCCTACTTTGCTTGGGCATGTTGTCGTAGATTGGCTGCACTGCACAATATACCTAGATGTTATCAGGTTGACTGCATTGTGACATTTACTTTTGCTTCTAGCTTGACAATATTGTATTATTGATGTTGCACCATACTACAACCTCTCATTGCAGATTAGCTACATTTTATTATTTTAGTGCTGGCTGTCAGATTGACTAAAATCTACTGTAATAGCGTTTGCTGTTTATAGATTGGCCCCATTGTACCCTATCTCTGCATGCTGTTATGGAGGACTGCAGTGTACTCCATTGGTGTATTCTGATATTGAGGACTGCATCGTACTGCATTAGTGCATGCTGTTATGGAGGACTGCATTGTACTATAGTGGTGTATTCTGATATTGAGGACTGCATTGTACTGCATTAGTGCATGCTGTTATGGAGGACTGCATTATACTGCATTGGTGCATTCTGATATCGAGGACTGCATTGTACTGCTTTGGTGCATGCTGTTATGGAGGACTGCATTGTACTGCATTAGTACATGCTGTTACGGAGGACTGCATTGTACTGCATTGGTGTATTCTGATATTGAGGACTGTATTGCACTGAATTGGTGCATTCTGTTATTGAGGACTGTATCATACTGCATTAGTGCATGTTGTTATGGAGGACTGCATTGTACTGCATTGGTGTATTCTGATATTGAGGACTGCATTGCACTGAATTGTTGCATTCTGTTATGGGGGACTGTATCATACTGCATTAGTGCATGTTGTTATGGAGGACTGCATTGTACAGCATTGGTGTATTCTGATATTGAGGACTTCATTGTACTGTATTAGTGCATTCTGATATTGAGGACTGCATTGTAGTGCATTGGTGCATGCTGTTATGGAGGACTGCATTGTACTGTGTTAGTGCATGCTGTTATAGAGGACTGTATTGTACTGCATTTGTGCATTCTAATATGGAGGACTGCATTGTACTGCATTAGTCCGTACTGTTATGGAGGACTGCATTGTACTGCGTTAGTGCATGTGGTTGTAGATTGGCTGCAATGTAGCATATTACTGCATGATTACTAGATGACTGCACTGTAAAAAGTTAGGGCAAGAAGTTATAAACGACTTAACTTTACTGCAAAAGTGGTTATGTTTATAGATCAACTGTGTTGTACTTCATTAGTACAGGTTGTTATAGACTGGCTGCATGATACCAAATTATTGCATGTGTTTCCAAATTAACTGAATTGCACTTCTTTAGTACAAGTTTCCGTAGATTGACTGCATTGTACTATATTATGGTATGCTGTTAGGCTGACTGCACAATGTTAATGCTTTTAACACTCAATGCATTCCATGTAATCGATGGTTACTTTTATAGATTTCCTGCACTTCTACCCTGAAGTTGCATGCTGTTGCTGATTGACTGCATTTTGCTTTATTAGTGGTAATGATAAGCAGCATTGTACCATATTACTGTATAATAATACAGATTGCAATGTGCTATACTTGTGTTTACTGTTAAAATGGATTGTCTTACAATGTATAGAACGTGGGCACATGCATCAATCTAGTAGTTCCTGTGATATCTCATATATGCCATTTCATGTAATCCTGTTGTAAAACAGTTCACCGCTGGACAAACATCCACTCTCTGACATAACTTTCCTGTTTCCCCATAACTCTTTGATGCGTCCTAAGGAAGGCATAAGTGTAATAGAAGCAACCAAAATAATGAAGACCCTCTTCTTGTTCCCCCATGCTCTTCTCTCTTTTCTCTCACCTTCACCCGTCTGACGTTCCAGCACCCCTGTCAGACATGGGCTAAGTAATCACCTACCATAACCTGAATCTATGGTAAATACCGTGGCCAGGGAAACATGTTTGCATCTGTCTGCCGGAAGCATTTTTAAACCTCCTGCTGAATAGGAGCAAACACTAAGTCCCTCATTACAACCCTGGCGGATGGTGCAAATAGGGCGGTAAGAGCGCAAACAGGCCGGTGGTCATTACCGCCCCATTATGACATTGGCGGTTTGGCATATGCCAAACCGCCAATGTCCCGCACCGTCTGTCAAGGCGGTAACGACCGCCAGGCTGGAGACAGCAGTCTCCAGCCCGCAGGCCGTCACTAGTCCGCCGGCGGTATCAGGACCCCACATACTGCCATGGATTTCGTGGGGTTTTCAACCGCCCCGAAATCCATGGAGGTATGCACCATCAGTGCCAGGGAATTCGTTCCCTGGCACTAATTGGGGTCTCCCCATCCCCTCTCCCCGTCCCTTGAGCCCATCCCTAACACCCACGAACCCCCTACCATCCCCCAAAGAAGTAGGACCCCCTCCCCACCCCGCCCCCGATTGAACCCCCCAAACATACCCCCCACTCCCTCCACACGCACACTCACACCACTCACACACATATACGCGTACATACATGCACACATACATACAAGTTACATTTCCCATACACACATTACACCCCCTGCATACATACACACACTCACACAACCCCTCTACGCACTCACACGCACACCCCCATGCACGCACACACCACACAACACCCCCTCACCCCCCTCCCCTAATGGACGATCACCGTACCTGTTCCAGTGATCCTCCGGGAGGGAACGGGATCCATGGAGGCTGCTCCGCCGCCAGCACCCCATCACCAGAACACCGCTACGCTGAATACTGGGTCGTATTATGGTGGGCGGTGTTCTGATGATGTGGCGGTGACAGAGGAGCAGCCTCCGCTACACCGCTGACCGCCAGTATGACTGCTGGTGGCTCTCTTTCCAAAAAAGGGTGGAGGGTCACCAGCAGTCATAATATGGTTGGCGGAAGACCGCCAATACTGGCAGTCTTCAGCCCGGCGGACCTCGGTGGTCTCCGGAGGTTGAAATGAGGGCCTAAGTCTGCTCCCAGGTGGGGGGAGTTCTAAAAATGCTCCCGCAGGCTGGGAGCAAGCTTGCGTTCTGTTTCCCTGTCTGCACTGATGTGGGCAGGGAAATAGAATCCGTATTGCTGCTACCCAGAGGAAACACCATAAATAGAGGATTCCTCCGGGTGGGATCAATGCCAGCTCCAGCACCTTGCGGGAAGCTAGCTGAGGCCGCAGGGGCCCTGGGGATCCCAGCAGCCCCGAATATTGTGATTGGTGGGTGCCCGAGGTGGGCATCGGGACACCCACCTATAAATGATGGAGACCCCGGTGGATGGGTTCCTTGGCCAAAATAGGCTCAGGAAGGAGGGCCAAATGCCCCCAAGCCCCTTTTAACCCCTTTGCTGCCAGGCCTTTTCCCCTCCTGTGCCGAGCCTTTTTTGGGGTATTTGGGGCAGTTCACGCTTAGGCCCTCATAACTTTTTCTCCACAAAAGCTACCCATGCCAAATTGGCGTCCTTTTTTTCCAACATCCTAGGGATTCTAGAGGTACCCAGACTTTGTGGGTTCCCCAGAAGGAGACCAAGAAATTAGCCAAAATACAGTCCAAATTTCGTTTTTAAAAGAAAATGGGAAAAAAGGGCTGCAGAAGAAGGCTTGTGGTTTTCTCCCTGAAAATGGCATCAACAAAGGGTTTGCAGTGCTAAATTCACCATCTTCCCAGCTTTCAGGACCAGGCAGACTTGAATTAGAAAACCCCATTTTCAACACAATTTTGGCATTTTACTGGGACATACCCCATTTTTACATGTTTTTGTGCTTTCAGCCTCCTTCCAGTTAGAGACAGAATTGTGTGTGAAACAAATGCTGTATCCCATGAAGCTAACCATTTCTGAACAGTAGACACAATTCTGAATTCAGCAAGTGGTAATTTGTGTAGATCCTACAAGTGTTTCCTACAGAAAATAACAGCTGAAATAAAAGAATATTGAAATTGAGGTGAACAAACTGCCATTTTTCTCCACATTTTACCCTGTGACTTTTTCATGCGAAGGTAGGTTTTTTAAAGCAATATACCGTTACATCTGCTAGACTCTTCTGGTTGTGGGGATATATAGGGCTTGTAGGTTCATCAAGAACTCTAGGTACCCAGAGCCAAAGAAGGAGATGCACCTTGCAACGGGATTTCTTTGTATACCGGGCATACAGCAATTAATTTGGTGAAATATAAAAAGAGAGAAACAGGTATAAAAAAAAACTTTGTATTTTCAAAATGGGCACAGGATAAGGTGTCGATAAGCAGTGATTATTTGCACATCTCTGATTTACGGGGTGCCCATACTAGCATGTGAATTACAGGGCATTTCTCAAATAGACGTCTTTTTTACACACTTTCTTACATTTGGAAGGAAAAAGTGTAGAGAAAGACAAGGGGTAATAACACTTGTTTTGCTATTCTGTGTTCTCCGAAGTCTCCTGACAAAAATGGTACCTCACTTGCATGGGTAGGCCTAATGCTCGTGACAGGAAACACAACATGGACACATCACATTTTTACATTGAAATCTGACATGTTTTTTGCAAAGTGCCTAGCTGTAGATTTTGGCCTCTAGCTCAGTCGGCACCTAGGGAAACCTAGCAAACCTGCGCATTTTTTAAAACTAGACACCGAGGGGATCCAAGATGGGGTGATGTATGGGGCTCTGATCAGGTTCTGTTACCCAGAATCCTTTGCAAACCTCAAAATGTGGCCCAAAAAACACTTTTTCCTCTCATTTCAGTGACAGAAAGTGCTGGAATCTTAGAGGCGCCGCGAATTTCCTTACACCCAGCGTTCCCCCAGGTCTCCCGATAAAAATGGTACCTCACTTGTGTGGGTAGGCCTAGTGCTCGCGACAGGAAATGCCCCAAAACCCAATGTGGACACATCACATTTTCCCAAAGAAAACAGAGCTGTTTTTTGCAAAGTGCCTAGCTGTGGAATTTGCCCCTTAGCTCAGCCAGCACCTAGGGAAACCTACCAAACCCGTGCATTTTTGAAAACTAGACACCTAGGGGAATCCAAGATGGGGTGACACGTGGGGCTCTGATCAGGTTCTGTTACCCAGAATCCTTTGCAAACCTCAAAATGTGGCCCAAAAAACACTTTTTCCTCTCATTTCGGTGATAGAGAGTTCTGGAATCTGAGAGGAGCCACACATTTCCTTCCACCCAGCATTCCCCAAGTCTCCAGATAAAAATGGTACCTCCCTTGTGTGGGCAGGCCTAGCGCCCGCAACAGGAAATGCCACAAAACACAACATGGACACATCACATTTTCCCGAAGAAAACAGAGCTGTTTTTTGCAAAGTGCCTAGCTGTGGATTTTGGCCTCTAGCTCAGCGAGCACCTGGGGAAACCTACAAAACCTGCGCATTTTTGAAAACTAGACACCTAGGGGAGTTCAAGATGGAATAACTTGTGGGGCTCTCACCAGGTTCTGTTACCCAGAATCCTTTGGAAACCTCAAAATTTGGCCAAATAACACTTTTTCCTCACATTTCGGTGACAGAAAGTTCTGGAATTTGAGAGCAGCCACAATTTTCCTTCCACCCAGCGTTCCTCCTAGTCTCTCAATAAAAATGGTACCTCATTTGTGTGGGTAGGCCTAGCGCCCGTGACAGGAAATGCCCCAAAACACAACGTGGACACATCACATTTTCCCAAAGAAAACAGACCTGTTTTTTGCAAAGTGCCTAGCTGTGGATTTTGGCCTCTAGCTCAGCGAGCACCTGGGGAAACCTACAAAACCTGCGCATTTTTGAAAACTAGACACATAGGGGAGTTCAAGATGGGATAACTTGTGGGGCTCTCACCAGGTTCTGTTACCCACAATCCTTTGCAAACCTCAAAATTTGGCTAAAAAACACTTTTTCCTCACATTTCGGTGACAGAAAGTTCTGATATCTGAGAGGAGCCACAAATTTAATTCAACCCAGCGTTCCACCAAGTCTCCCGATAAAAATGGTACCTCACGTTTGTGGGTAGGCCTACTGCCCGCGAAAGGAAATGCCCCAAAACACTATCTGGACACATCAAAATGCTCAAATACAAAACTACATGTTTTTGCGGGGTGAGGGGGTGGGCACCTGTGTTTTTGGTCCTGGGCTCAGCAGCCATCTAGGGAAACCTGTCAAACCCAGACATTTCTGAAAACTAGACACCTGAGGGAGTCCAGGGAGGTGTGACTTGTGTGGATCCCCCAATGTTTTCTTACTCAGAATCCTCAGCAAACCACAAATTTAGCTAAAAAAACACATTTTACCCACATTTCTGTGTGGGATCACTACACCGGGACAGATTTCCTACCACCCAACATTCCCCTCAGTCTCCAGGTAAAAATGATACCTCACTTGTGTAGGTGGGCCAAGTGCTTGTGACAGGGAAGAGCCAAAAACTTGTAGAAATTGAGGGGGAACCACAGCGGGTCCAAAAGAGCAGTTTGGAAAAAAACCTTTTTAGACTGACAAGTGCAGCAGAATTTTTATGCTAGGTGGTAGGAATTTTGTGGATTCCTGCAGATTCCGGAAGGTTCCATCACTAACATTTGGGAAAAATGTCTGATTTCCAGCAATGTTGGAGGTTTGCAGGGCATTGTGGGTAAGAAAATGGTGTGGGGTACATGTGAAGCACGCCACCGTGGAATCACCCAGATGTTTAGTTTTCAGATGTAAAAACTGTAAACTTTGCACTTGTACAGCGCACTACTCACCCATTAGGGTCTCAAGGCGCCTTATGCATACCACTGTGGAACCCCTCCTGGCTTTTCCCTGTGAGGCACCCACTCCTGGACAGCCCCAGCGTGATGCCAGGCATCCAAGCGCTGTGTGGGCCGTTGTGGAGATTAAGCAAGCTATTGCCCAGAGTTACAGAGTGGGAACCATTAATTAGATTAGGCACTGAGGTGAGAATTATCTGGTCCAAAGGAATTGAGCCCAAGAGCCGCTGAGGTGGGAATTGAACCCTGGTCTCAGGCCAGATCTCTGCATTAGGGTCTGCCACTCTAACCATTGTGCCACACTTCTCTAGGTCTTGTGGATTTTTCTACATGGCAGTGTCCCAAAGTCCATAAAGTGCAGCCCTCGCCATTCCAAGTGGGACGATTTTGAGAGTTAGCCAAGCTCTCATGGCCCAAATGTAAAACCAAAACCCAAAATAATTAAATGTCCTCTTGCTTGCCATGGGATAAGATGTTTTAGTGTGTGGGGGAGAGCTGAAAGACTGTTACCCCTTTCAGTTGGGGTAGGGGCATGACCGCACCCATACTGGTTGGTAGCCACCAACCCACTTTTTTTTTTTAATTCCCTGGCATCTAGTAGACTTTCTGCCCCCCCCCCCCCCCAGGGTGTGGATCAGGGGTAATTGCCCCATCTGCCCACTGGTGGGCAGAACAACTTTGGCCCCATTTATTTGGGATGGGGGTATGGCCATACCCCCAACCTCTTATTTTGGACAAAAAAAATCTTCACACACACACCAATCCAAAGTGGTTTCTGCCTCCCAGGGGCAGATCGGCCTAATAGAAATAGGCCAATCTGCCCCCAAGGGGAGCAGAAATGGCCTAAAATAAATTTGCCCCCCCAGGGGAGCGACCCTTGCCTAAGGGGTCACTCCCCTTGTGTGAAATTGGCGCAACAAATAAATCCCCAGTGCCTAGTGGTTTCTGCCCCCCTTGGGGGCACATTGGGCTAATAAAAATAGGCTGATCTGTGCCCAAGGGGGGGCAGAAATGTCCTAAAATAAATTTGCTCCCCCAGGGAATGACCCTTGCCTAAGTGGTTGCTTCCCTTGCGTGAAATTGACACAAACAAATAAAGATCTCTGGTGTATAGTGGTTTCTGCCCCCTTGGGGGCAGATTGACCTAACAAAAATTGGCCGATCTGCCCCCAAGGGGGGCAGAAATGGTCTAAATACAATTTGCCCCCAAGGGGAGCAACCCTTGCCTAAGGGGTCACTCCCCATATATAAAAAATAAAAGTAAACATAACAAAATATATATCCCTGGTGTCTAGGGGTTACGTCCTCGGCACAGGAGTACTGTGCCGGTGGACGTAACCATTACGTCCCCAGCACAGAAGCGGTTAAAAACAGACAGGCCTGGGGGTGAGGTCCCTGGGGCCTATGAGTGCTCAGGAAGGGGTGCCGCGTGGATCCTCTTCTTTATATTGTATTGCACCCCCAGGGAATGGGGTTCCCAGGGCCTATAAGACTTGGGCTTGGGGCCAAGCAGCCCGCCTCCCCCTTAAAAAAAAGATGGCCCTGTAGGATGGGGACCCGGGGACCAAAAGAGTTTCAGGGAGGGGGGTCATGCGGCCCCCTTCCCTTTAAAAAAAAACACACAGCCCTTGGGGATGGGGTCCCCGGGGCCGAGTAAGGCTCAGGGAGGAGGTGTGTGGCCCTCCTCCCCTTTTTGTTATATTTGGCACAGGGATGAGGTCCCTGGGGCCTATTAGGGCTTGGAGATGGGGGTCACATGGCCCATTCCCATGCCCACAAGGCCCCCTGCCCTTTGTAATTGTATTTGGCACCAGGAGAAGGGGTGCTTGGGGCCTATTGAGTCTCGGGAAGAGGGGCTGCATGACCCTTACCATTAGAATCTGGTCCAGAGTGATGGCCTCCCAAGGGCCTTTTAAGGCTTGGGGAGGGGAACAATACTGCCCCCTTTCCTTTTTATTTGGACTAGTCCAGGGGGGATGGGGTCCATGGGGCCAATAAAGGGTCGGGAGGGGGCCTCCATGTTCTCTTTCCCTAACATATATGTCTTATCCTCGGGGAAGGGGTCCCCGGTACCCAAATTTCAACCCTAAGCCACGCACGTCAAAGGCTGTGCATGGCATGGGGTCAGCAGCCTTCTGGGGATTTGGACACAGGGACTGACAGATGGACAAGCCCTTTGGACAATTCTCCAATGCTCATGGCCAAAGGCTGTGCATGGATTGGTAGCCACTTCTCTTTTTTTTTGGCCTGCGGCCAAATACTACTGCACATGGCCAAAGGCCGTGCCTGGCAGGAGTTGGTTTTACGTATGATAGTGAAATATTACTTTATGTTAAAATAATATAGAAATCCACTGGAAAAAAACAAAGGTTAAAGAAATGTTATAGTTATGTGAATATCTCAATTACAACATTAACGTTTTGAACTCAAATAACTACAGAACTTCACCTGTTATAGTTAGCAGATCTAACTATACCTTGCTCACTGCTATGCTCAGCACATGACCTCACATATTACATCACATGACATGTTCTACGACATAATTTACGGCATCACTCATGACATATCAAATTACATCATTGATGACATCTAAGCTTCTTTTGTACACATTGTTCTATAAATGAGTATGCCACTAGAGCTATTAAAGTAAGTGCAAATTAGCTCATAAAAATATGAAGCATCATTACTGCTATCATACATACAACCCCCATAGGTGAAACAAGCTTGTGCTATGTGCAACATCAACAGTTTACCATACACTTCAAGGGTAGCCGAGTTTGTGTTGACTATTGACCACAGATAAAAGGGCAACATGCACTGCACACAGTGTTCAATCTGTATACATCTTTTCTGGGGAAGTCAGATTCCTCCAGATACTCAAGCTCTGTTACATAACTAATGCCCTACTACGGACCGTCTTTCCCTGTATTAAACCCTTCTCAGTCATTGGACCCACATTCAGAATTGATGTGGATATAAGTCAAAAGAATGGACACTGTAAACAGTGTTTACACTATGGAGAAAGTGTAGTCTGTACCACACTGTTTGCAGACAGTGAAACTTTCATGAGGAATACATCACAGAGAATTAAAAAGTATCTTCTAAGGATAATGTACACTCTATGCAAACTTTGTCTAAAGAATGACTAGTCACTTAAAAAACCAAGGTCAGAAGGTGCTAAAGCTCATGCTAGCTGCAGCCTTCATACTGTGGTTAAAACCCTATAGATAACCCATCTTCTGAAGCAAAGCAAGCACATGTACATAGGTTAGAACCTGGTGCACACAGTCTTCTATCTTATGTAGAAAAATGTCATGTGAGACAATTCTGTTTAATAACTCAACGCTGCTCAAAATACTTAGGGGCATATTTAGAATATTTTGGTGCAGGGCAGTGCCGCAAGGGTTCTTGCTGTGTTGCTCTGTGAAAAGAAATGGGCAGGAATGGGAAACAGCCTTTACTGCAAGGGCCAAAACCACGAGCTGCACTTACATTGTGGTCATGACATCGGATGAGCCTTTACCAAGCATTCCTTTACCACTCATGTCATTACAACAACATGGCTTAGGTAAAGCAGCATTGGACTTTTAAGTCCAGCGCTTTCCCTACTGTTGTATAGACTGGAGCTGGAATAGTAAATTATTCTGCTCCAAAGTCCAGCGCTTTCCATTGTAATGATATGCGTGGTAAAGATGCATTCCTTGTAATGACTGTGGGGTAATGGCATGCATTGTAAAGGGATGCGTTTTTCAGACATACAACGGTAGGAATGCGCCATATTTATAAGTTATGGTGCATTTCTGTCCTCTTCCACTGCGCTGGTGCACAAACTGGCTGCCATACACCAACACAGTTCCCTTTGCACTAGGATGCAAGGGTGACTGCACTATAGGAATGATTGTTTTTGTGCATTGTGTTTTGTGATTGTTTTTGTGCATTTTCGTCTTTCTATGTGTGCAGCAGAATTCAGCACACATGCAGGGAAAAGAAATGAGGAGTAATAAAGCTATTTAAAGCTATTTCTCCTTGTTATGCCTCCCCTAGGGAGGCATAGGCTTTTGACGCATACTCAGGTTTACAAATCCTTGTAAATCTAGGAATGAGTCAAAATCCATGGATGTTGTGAGGGATAACCCACCGCGACACTCATGGAATGGCTCTTTGATGCAGAGTTAGGCAATGCAGCAATTTGCACTGCGTTGCCTTACTCCATATATACAAGGCCATGAAAAGCCACACAAAGCAGCTTTGCATCGCCTTGTAGATATGGGCCTGCAGCCTGCGTCACTGGTGTATCGAAAGAAGTGACACACCAGCGGCGCAAACAGCTTGCAAATATGCCCCTTAGTATGCAGTATGTAGACTCTTTGCCATGTTGGAAATGTATGCCGCAGAGCCAACAAATGTGCGTGGAACATGCTGAACATGAGTCGTCAACTGTCACCTGCACACACTTAGGGGGTCATTCTGACCCTGGCGGTAGACTACCGCCAGGGCCAACGACCGCGGATGCACCGCCAACAGGCTGGCGGTGCATCCATGGGCATTCTGACCGCGGCGGTACAGCAGGCAGAGCCGCCATGGGGATTCCGACCCCCTTACCGCCAGCCTGGCCCTGGCGGTTTTGACCGCCAGAACCTGGCTGGCGGTAACGGGTGTCACGGGGCCCCTGCAGTGCCCATGCCACTGGCATGGGCACTGCAGGGGCCCCACCAAGATTTTCAGTGTCTGCCAAGCAGACACAGAAAATCGCGACGGGTGCAACTTCACCCGTCGCACCCCTTCCACTCCGCCGGCTCCATTCGGAGCCGGCATCCTCATGGAAGGGGGTTTCCCGCTGGGCTGGCGGGCGGCCTTCTGGCGGTCGCCCGCCAGCCCAGCGGGAAACTCAGAATAACCGCTGCGGTCTTTTGACCGCGCAGCGGTATTCTGGCGGTTCCTGCTTGGCGGGCGGCTCCCGCCGCCCGCCAAGCTCAGAATGACCCCCTTAGTCTTTCATACAAAGATTTACAGTGTGTTCAATACTACTATACCTATGATGCATTATAAACATACGTTTTGTGAACACACCAATTAGCTTGACACAGGCTGTACAATAATAAGTTGAAAATTAATATGGTAGTAACCCGCCACTATGTAAACTATAAAACAAATGAACACACTCTTTGGATGATATCATCAGAGATGTCATCAATTACATCATTTGAGATGTCATCAGTGATGTCATAAATGATGTCACAAAACATATGACGAGCGATGTAATATGTGAGGTAATAAACAGTGAATGGCGGGATTGTACGTTAACTGTAACATGAATTTCTGTGTTTTTTTTTTTAGTTCAAAACGTTAAATATTATAACATCACTTTAATCTTTGTTTTTTTCAGTGAATATGTTTGTATGAATATAATTTACTGGCGTTCGCCAGTAGGTAGGTATAGTGAGGACCTAGTTTCCAATGGAAAATTGTTTATTGTTTTGCTAATAACTTTGTCACTGTTTTGCAAATCTCCATAACATTTTCAAAACTAGTTCGCCACTCACTTCAGCTGCTGTTCTGAAAGTGTTCAAGGGATTTGTCAAGCAGAGGGAGAGAAAGGGAGGGGGGTGTCCCAAAATGTGTTTTTCCCCATGCAATTTCCCATAGGCATTTTAGACACGTCTTCACCCTGAACGGCTTGTTGGAATTTCACCAAATGTGGCAGAAACCTAAGTCTTGGCCCAGAAATGTTTGTAATTTGGTGCAAATCTGTTCAGCAGTTTTGGAGTTTGCTGGAAATGGACCTTTCTGCAGGGTCACTGCAAACCTTTTGCCTTCCCCAACCTCTTTGTATGACCTTCTTGTTGGCTTTTAGGGCTCTGTACACTTTAATACTGATACCCAGTGCTAAAGAGCTTGTACTCTCTCCTTAAAATATGGTAACATTGGTTTATCGACAATTGGCATGTTTAATTTACTTGTAGTCCTCAGTAAAGTGCACTATATGAGCCCATGTCTTGTAAATTAAATGCTACTAGTGGGCCTGCAGCACTGATTGTGCCACTCCCTACAGTAGCCCTTCAAACATGTCTCAGGCCTCCCTCAGCAGACCCTGAGTGTGCAGTTTTAAACTGCCATTTCGACCTGGCAAGTCCACCCACTTGCCAGGCCCAAACCTTGCTTTTATTACATATGTCACATGCGTCTGCACGTGTGTGTGTGTGGGTATGTTCGTGTGTGTGTGTGTGTGTGAGAAAAGCTTAGCTTACAGTGCTGTTGGCTATGCTGTATACATGAGATTAGGGCCTTACACTCTGTAATTTGGAGATTGATAAAAGAAGCTTGCATTGCTACTACTACTGCTTATGCTCTAGATAGAACAGAATACTGTTGCATCTGTCCTCCACGTACAATTTTAGCTTGCAATGTTGTTGGCTGTGTAGAATCTAAAAGAGAAGTCTGCATTGCTGCAGCCTAGCTTCTACCTAAAAAAGGAGCCTGTACTGCAGCTCGCCGTCCTCTGTCTTTGACAGAAGCGAGCACCTATGTAGCCTATGCTGTATCTCTGTGAGAGGCTTGCTGCTGCTACCCTTATTGTATAGATATGAAAAAAACTTGCACTGCCACTGTGGAGCTGTAGCAATGCGAGAAGCTTCACTACAGGCAACTTTGCTTTATCTATAGGAGAGACTTGTTCAGCTGCAGCACAAGTTACAGCTACCAGAGAAGCTTCCAATGCTGGTCCTGGTCTGTACAAAGGAAAGAAGCTTGCATTCCGTATTCCTGTGTTGTACCTGTGAAAGAAGCTTGCACTGCCACTGCCTGTGCTGCGAGCATTAGAAACCTCTGCAGTGTAGCTCCTCATATGAGAGCAGCAGATTGTACTGTCGTAGCCCATGCTGTGACAGTCTGTAAAGCTTTTCCTGTTGCTACAAGTATGAGAAAACATGTGCTGCCATCACCAGGGCTGTGGCTGAGAGCAGCTAATCTTTTCTGCAGCTAAGTTGGATGTATGAGAGAAGCTTGCACAGCTGCTGTCAGTGCTCCATCTGTGAGAGGCGTGCACTACAGTTCCAAGCACTCTGCTCTGTCTAGAAAAGTATCTTACAAGGCTGTAAATCAGCTCCTAAACTTTAAGGAAAGGTTGTCCTGTCGCTGTCTTTTCTGTGATATCTTTGTTAGATACTATGCTGGGGATATGGGAACACTGCATTAGTTATAGAGGTGGCGAACCGCCTAAGACTCGAGCCAGAGGCCTGGCTTTGGCTCAGCTTGAGGTCCTCTTGGACCCTCGAGCCCAAAATGAACCAAGCTTTAATGTGGCATCTGCCAGCCATCCAGGCTCTATCATCATGTGCCAAAAATTAAAACAAAGAACAAACCTTTGGTATTATAAGCAAGAGAAAGAGTTAGCCATCCAGTGTATGAATTGCATAATGTAAGAAAACCTATGGCCATTCTTGACTTTCCCTTGACCAAATTGTGTAATCCTAGGAAAATATTTTATTTTAGTCTCCTTTTTTATCAGTGCCAGTTATTAAAGCAACTTCCAATTTGATGTTTTAAGGTGAAAGGCCCCTGCATGTAAAAGAAATATCTTTAGTTTTAAATAGACTATCATATTTTCTCATGATGTTTTTGCTCTCCCTGTTAATTGGTTGGATCACCGACCTCTGTTTAGTGACTGGGGTTAGTGACGTATTCACACGAGGCACTGGCTGTGGGAGCTGGAGTTAGGGTATAATGCAAATCCTCATGGGAGTTCCTGTTCCGAAGGGGTGTGCAGTTTTGCAGGGCTAGCGGCGGGAAGCCTGAGATCGGAGAAGGGCGTGGTTGAAGGTTCCAGGCCCTGGGATTCTGCCTCGGGGCTGGGCGTGGGGCGCGCGGCACGGAGATCCTTGTGTGGACTCAGCAGCTAACTTGCCAGAACGCAGTGCCTACGCCCGGGGCCGTCGCCTTGTTGCGGCTTGAGAGGCGCCCGTTCCCAGCTAATGTTTCTGTCTGAGAGGTTATCATCTCTCATTTTAGTCATCGGAGAGTTGGGAGTGGGCGCAGACTTGCTGCAGGTCACACGGCTTACCGTGTGCAAGGGTAGAGAGCCACACATTCTGTACAATGGCACAGTAACACCTGCAAGCCCACGGGCACAAACACAAGCTATGCAACCATCCAAATATATGTTACGTGCACAGACGTGCGTCTCAGTCACTGTACATATACCAGCGAACTTTATATTTAAAGGGGGACAAAACCACGTCCCAGTGGACAAAGTGACAACCTGGGCATAAATGAACTGCAGGCCAATGTATACTTTACCTGTCTTGCCAAATGCAAAACAAACCACAAAACCGGACCGTCACTTGGGCCGTGCGAAAGCGAGGTCTCTTAACACGCAATTTCTCACTTTTTGAAACTTCACAGAATTTGCAACGTGTAAAGTGCGCAACGTTTTTTTCTGCTTAAGGACAGCTGCAGTGGTCATTTGCTGCAATAGGAAGGTGTAACTACTGCAGCAAAGGGCTAGACAGGGCAGCAGACGGACTGACACCAAATGGAGGCTGCCCCTTGGAGGGGACGGCGATTAACCACACCTTCTGTTCGTTCTACTGGAACTAATGTGGGCTTTATGTATCCTTATTCCATAATTTTTTGGAACGTTTATTTAAGTCCCGCATGTTCGCCAACTTTCACCCTTAAAAATAACCTGTTATACATATTTATTTCTGCCCCATCTCGCACTTTGACAACGTTTTTAGGTTTTGCCTGAAGAGTACACCTGAGCTGTCAGCAAAATATGTTAACAAAAAACAAAAGCTTAAAACATGTTTAGAGACTGCACATTACTTACTATTACACACGATAGGTTGGCTTCATTGTCACTCTTATTTCCTTGCTTCTTATTGGTCCGTGCCTCCTCCCCTTCGGCTTCCTCCTGGGGCTTCGAGTTTGACCTTAGCGTGGACCATGAACCAAGTAGAGTTTCCTGTCTGTGGCCAGTGTATTCTCGATTTAGACCTACCCAGCCTCATTACATACTTCCTGCTCAATCCAATCTGTACCCCCCTCAGAGGCCAACGCTCTGTAGAAGGAATGTGTCCTAAACTCCTTTTCAGCCAAGCCACACCTAGTAAAACGTATTTTTAACTCCCTCACGTCTTTGCTTCTTTCACTCTCCGGCTATTCTCGTTCATAAAGAACCTCTCAATTTCACTCAACTATTTCTTGCTAACCTTGTCACTCATAACCAAGGACCCACTCTAATCCTCCATTTTCCTCAACCAAATTGCCACACCCTTGCTCCTCTGGTCGGTTTTTCTGTATTCCATCTACAAACACACCAATTCTCTATCCATCTCAACATCTTCACATTATAATCCAACACTTTCCTTTCCCCCATCATCACTCAAACCATGAAAGCACTGAAGAACATAACTAATAATAATGATCTGAACAACTCACATTCCCACGCCAAATGGCAAATCTCACTAGAACTATTCACCAACCTTTTCAGTTTTAACAGTGTTAAAGGTCATCTGCCATCCTTTTGTTTTACTTTCAACTTAGCCCATCCTTATACCTCTCTTGTGCACAATTCACCTTCTACCAGCTCATTGCCCCAGAACATCTTTTCGGCTAACTTTGCAGTGATGTGTGTGTGTGGCGGGGGGGGGGGGGGGTGAGAGGGGGGGGGGCAGTTGAAAACAACTAGTTCAAACCCTGTGCATCTCTCTGCTGTTGCAAAACTCTTCTCATCACAATTCCAAAGCCATCAATATTGGAAAACACTCCAATAATGACATACTGTGTTCTTGAACCATTCTTGTGGCCACTGTTCCTCACACCATGCTCAGTTTCACTATACACCAAAATCTGTTGCACTAGCAGCTTACTTCAAATTGCCAAGTTCTCAACTCTTTATCCTGCCATATGCTTCTGGCCTTTGTAGATGGCCAAAAAGCTATCATCAAGCCGTCTCTCACCCATTAGGCAAGTCTCACTCTGTCATGTGGTTGCTGCACACTTTTGTTGCATTCGCCAGTCTCCTGCAAAACATTAAACCAGGTGCCACCACTCTGCATGCAAAATTAAGGTGTTTCAACAACTGGTGTACTTTCCTCAATTTACATTTTATATTCCCTTCACTGTTATCAAATCTTCAGTTTAATCAGTTTTCCTAATAATAACTTTCTTTCCATCTTAATGGAGGCAACCTATATTCCAAGGAGTACTAGTGTCTTTGCTTGGTCTTTTCTCTTTTCATCTGCCAACTGTACTCCTAGCTCTTCCGCCATCTTCAGGAACCTCTATAACATCTTCTCACACCAATTCTTTCTAACATCTGCTCCTGCAACCATGAAGTCATCCATGTATTGTAAAGCCAAATCCATTTCAACTGTCACAAAGACACATGACATTTAACAACTTGTTGACTGTTATGGCTTTATCTAAATAACTCATGTGGTCTAATTGCATACCAAGCACCTCAACATCTTTTGGGTGAACAGGGAACACTCTAAGAGCAAATTTTGTACCACACTTTGCCATATTAGCTCCGCTATCACATTTCCTTCCCATGGATATTGTCTTGTCCACACTGGCATGTGATACTGTACAGTCATCTCCAGACAAGTTGTGGTTCAGTCTGTATTCATGTCTCTGTTTTTTGGGGAGATAATCAAGTTGTCTAAGGGCACAAACAAGAATGGAACTCCCATTCTCGCTTCATTCACTTCTTTCTATAATTATTTCAATACCGTGTCCTTCATTTTGTTAGTACTCTTTGAATTTTCTGCCCATCGCTCTTGTCTTCTGACCAGAGTATTGTCTCTTTGTAAAAGCCCATCTATTCACTTCTTTGCTTCCTTTATCACTATTCCAGTGCTCTTTTGCTGTCACTGTTCACTGCAACACCACATACTTCCCCCTACACTTCGCACGTTTGTGTTAAAATTGCAGTACTGTTGTGTCCAAGAACACTTATTGTATGACAAACATGCTCCTCCATATTGTTTTTTTGGAATTGTAATTTCCAATCCCTTTGATGTCATCTTTTGATTTTTCTGCTTATGCAACCAAACGGCATTTCATATATTTTTGTATCTGTGTGAGCAATTTTGTTATAAACAAATACTAATTGCACATGTACGACATATAATATTTGCTTATTAATAATTTGACAAAGCCTCAATTATTCACACGTATATATTCATGTGATTTACATTATGTTATCAAATTTAGTGATGGCGCCACAAGATTAATATATTAATTCTTGCATTTTGCAACATCCATCAAGAGACCTGACCTTTTAAGAATAACCAGAATATTTTCAAAATAACTGGAATAGTGTATTTAAGCTTGGTACAGCCATGTAATCATCATAGAGGAATCTTAAACATCCTGGAGAACTTGGGGCATGATTTAGAGTTTGGTGGACAGGTGGACTCCTGCACAAATGTGATGGATATCCTGTCCCCATCTTATGATCTCATAGGCTATTATTAGATCGTAAAACAGCAGATGGCATATCCTTCATGTTTGGGATGGAGTAATCCCCTCCGCCAAACTCGAAATCAGGCCCTTAGTTTGTGCAATCTGAGGGGGTTATTACAATTTTGGAGGAGGTGTTAATCCGTCCCAAAAGTGACGGTAAAGTGACGGATATACCACCAGCCGTATTACGAGTCCATTATATCCTATGGAACTCGTAATACGGCTGGTGGTATATCCAGCACTTTACAGTCACTTTTGGGACGGATTAACACCTCCTCCAAAGTTGTAATAACCCCCTGAATCTGTAAACAGCCTCAGTGAAGGCTGTCAGCTTCTTGGAGCCAGCCTGGCCCTCTTAGCTCCCTAGGGACTGCCGCAAATGAGACACAAATCAGCCTTTTTGAAGAACAGAACAGGCTAGTTGTCTGGCAAACATTTGCGGGATAGAGGCCATCTCAACCACATAGGGCCAGATTTAGAGTTCATGTCACAAACATGACAAGTATCCAATCCAAGTGCCAGTGGATATAATGCACTTGTAATACTTTGGACTGGATATTTGCCACATTTGTGATGAAGTAACCTGTCCGCCAAACTCTAAATTACAGACTTAGACGGGCGCTTTTAGTGCTAAGACATCTAAGGTGAGGGCTAGATGGGAGGATTTGGTGAACAAAGACTGATTCCATCATTCCATGAAATTAACTTATGAAAAACCCATCACAATGTTGCGCTCCTTTTTAATATTTTGCTTAATAATATAATTATTTGCCACTGAACTCTTTGTTTTCATTGTTACTTCTATATATATAGTCTGCATTAGATTAGGACATTCATTTAAATTCCTAAAAATAAATAGTGTGTATTCTTTTGTGTGTCCATCCATGTGGAAAGTAGTTTGGGACTCACTAGCGAACATACCTTCCTGTATGTGTCACAGGAATGCTCATTACCCAGGACACACCATTTGCAGGTGATATGGAAATGGTTTGCAGTTTACAGTTCACCATGTTCTCTGTCTCTAGTTGGTAAGTTGGCATGCGGGCCCGTATTTATACTCTGTTTGCGCCAGATTTGCGTCATTTTTGTTTACGCAAATCCGGCACAAACTCAACTCCATCTTTATATTTTGGCGCTAGACATGTCTAGTGCCAAAATATTGGAGTTAACGACATTTTTTGCCTGTGGAAAACTAACTTGTGTCAATGAGATTCAAGGTATGCGTTCCCGGGCAAAAAATGCCTCAAAGGCCCTAGCGCCTTATTTATCCTCACGCACGGGAGGAGGAGGGTCTTAATTATTGGCGCCAAGCCTGCTTAGCGCCATTATTTAACGCCTGGGTATGGGCAGGCATAAGAGGACCTGGAGGCAGATTTCCATGGTCGGAGACCATGGAAACTGCCCACAGGTTCCTTCCCTGTCCCCAGGGACACCCCCACCCACACCCTACCCACACCAGGCGGTCACCCACGGATGGGGGACCCATCCGAAGGTAAGTTCGGGTAGGTATTTTTTTTTTCTATCCAATGCAGCTCGTGGGCCCTGAAAGCGCTGGCCCTAATGGCCGTGATCAGGGGACATTTGCCCCTGGGCATAGCCATTGGGGTGGTGGGCATGGCTCCTGTTGTTACTAAGACAGGAGCCATGTCCACGGGCTTGTGTGCCAGAAAATGGCACTGCACAGCTTAGAGGCAATTTTTTTGCCTCGAAACAGTGTAGCACCATAATTTGGCGCACAAACCACGGTTCCCCCTATGCCTCCCAGGCCCCATTTGCGTCCTTTCAAAGGACACTAACAGGGCCTTAGCGCCGGCTAGTGCCATTCCTTAAATATGGCACCCGGTCAACGTCTAGGAATGGCGCTAGCTGGCACTATACTTTTTGCCACAAACCTGCGCTAACGCACGTTTGCGGCAAAACATATAAATCTGCCCCTCAGTCTGCACTTAACCAGAGGGTCTCTGGGGCTTAAAACACAGCAGTTTGTTGTAGAGGGCTGTAAAAAACGCATCATCTCCCTGGGTTGGGTGCCCTGGGAAGAAAGGCTGGAAAGTAGCCTACTTGCCATGTGTCTTACTACCGAAGGCCTTCGGGGTGCAATTAAGTGAAGCTATAAATTATTGCCAAATTTACCCCAAACATCACTCTTCTTTTCCCCTTTGCTTGCTTTACATTTCTCATCATACCATAACTACACCGTTTCTCTGAAACAGATGTGAGCTTGTCTGACACATCCAAGTATTTCTATGAAGACACTGCATGCAGGTTTTCTCTTACATATCACACTGGCATTTTAAGAGAAGGCTGCAGTCTAATTCTCCATGGCTTTAGGCACTTTCAGTCTTTTTGGCAATTCACTTTACTTCTATTTAGACCCCTCCTTTTGTCTTATCTCACTGTATAACTGTTTAAAGACGTCAATATCATAATTTGTCCATGTTTTCTCCTCTGTGGACAACATCAAAGGAGACCCAAATGGCCTTATCAAACCCATATATGTTGTTGATATACTGATGCTAATCTTTCCATTCTGCTTGTTCAGCTCAGCTGCACCTTCATCCTTGTCCCCACCTATTTCTGTCGTATTTTTGGTGTATTTTCTGCTCCCTTCCTTCAGTCACACCTATGTATTTTCCCCTAACCCTACATTTGGTCTTCTTTTCTGTACCCCTTTTATTTTGCACTCCCATTAGCTTTGTCTTCACAGGCCTCAACTTTCTTCTGTCTTCCTATGCTTTATCTTCCACACCGACACACTCTCCAGGTTTCTAAGCACATCCTTTGTAACCATCCATTATCTCTGTCTGATTTGTCCAATCCTCTTATGATCGTCGACATACTCAATCTCACAGTCAGCCTTCCTCCATTTTCACACCCTCTACTTCCAAAACTCGTCACTGCCTGCCTTTATTTCTATCTACATTCTAACCTGTCCTTACTCACTCGAGGTCATCTTCCTCACTTTTGAAACGTCTCAAGCTACCTCTTGCCCACCCCAGAACCTTTCTGTGATCTTGTTCCTCCCTCCCAACATTGTCTCTACCACTCTTCTGATTCCTCCACCAGTCTAGGGGATCCCTTCGATCATCTTTGCCTCGGGACCCCACAGCTTCACTTCCTCCTAGTTCAATGCATTCCCCATAAATTCTTCTCCTTGGCACTTTCTTTCACTCCTTATCCCTTTTCTCACTCTATCAGTATAACCCACCCTTCATCGGCGACAGCCCCCCTATTGTCTTCACTCACTGCTCCTCAGCTCTGCTCTCCCCGATGCTCACTTTCATAATCCATGCTTCTCAATATTCCATTAACTTCTTGTCTGTCATTCTCCAATGCTTTTTTCACTCTCTCCTTGCTATAGGCCAGTTTCCTTTTCACTTGCTCCTTTCTTCCCTGCATCTGATCTCCCCTGTCCCCACGTCGTGGCCCTGTCAATTCGTCTATTTTCCTTGTCCCCAGCACCCGTTGACATTGTACACTCCAGCTTGCCGCCTCCTTTTTCTTTCACCTCTCTTTCACTACTTCTTGTGCAGCAAGCCACACTGTCCACCCTTTCAGTGCTCAAACCTGCTAACTGAAACAAAAATCTCACTATGTGGGGAGGGGGTTGGGCCTTGTGTCGAGAAGTACCTATGAGGCACTTTTGCTACCGCCCGTCCACAATCCCCCTTCCAAGAAAGAAAGCTTGTTGAGGTGGTGAAGTCCTTGGGTGTTTTCACACCTCTTAATGGATGTCCGCAGTTCAAAACGTCTGAAAATGAGCTTGAAGGCCACGGTTTACAGTGGTTTCCAGCTCGTTTTTCCTGCCACCATGTGATATCAGTACCTTTCTAGTGTTTAAAACATGATGTCAGATGCACCTGACAAGGCACGCACCTGGATGTTGGGCGTGACCTTCAGGATAAATAAAGGTGGGGGTCATAGATACGGGCTCCAAGTGTCTATCTTTCAGCTACGCATCACCCTCCTAGGCCTGCTCCGTTAGGTCTATCACAAGACCACCACAATACTGATGCAGATCGACCCATGCCGTGCCTCCACCTACGAGGCTTGGGGGTCTGTCTGATCTTGCTGCCACCCCCTCCTTGTAATGTCATAAGACCAGCCCAGCTTGCACCCTGCTGGTGCTGCGACAACCATCGAAGAACGCCCTCCTGCAGCTGCGACGCATGTAGTTGGTGATCTGGTCCACCTAGTGAATAATGTACTCCTGACTTTCAGTGAATTTGCCAATCCTGCTACAGCGACAGCAAGATGGAGGACTCACCAATTATTTTCGAGTAACCTGTGAGACCCTGTGGTCAAACAGTCGCTCCTGGTACACTATGCCAGTGAGGAAGTATTCAAAATGTCTTAAAATCTCCCCAGCACTGGTGACGAAGATGACTGATGCAGCAGTGACAGCCCTCAATGTGCGTATCAGCTCACAGATTAACCCATACTTTAAGCGCTTCACCAAACTCGACAGAGAAACAACAAGTCCATTGACAGATTCAATGTTCAGCTGAGCAAAATGGCAAGCACTTGCACAGATGACGATCTCCACAAATAGTTCAGGGCTCTGATCATCCATAGGTGAAAATCCAGTGTGCTCCAGAGGCTCATACTGAGGGAACAGGGTATGAAACTAGAAGATATGCTGACTCTGGGTCTCCATCATGAGTTGTTTCACAGCATAGAGAAATGCAAGGGGGAGGCCCAAGCAAAGATAAGCATGACATCACCAACCACATCTGAACCAAGAATCAAAACAGAAACTGTGGACCTGGTCCATAAAGCTCGACCCACTGGACACACCTTGAAAGCCAGGACCAATGTGTCCGATTGCATAAATTGTGGATGAAACCATCGTCCTCCAGCCCAATGCCCGGAGCAGGGGAAAACAAGCGCGAAGTGTGGGAAGTTTAGTCTCTTGGCACTAGTTTGCTACAGCAGCATTAGAGGACAGCAGGGAAACACAAAGATGCCAGCCTGGACCCTCTTCCTAACTGTCTGAGCAGACAGGTCCAACAACCCAATAAGCCCGGAGAACCCCTGAGCCACATAGAGTTGTTCAACACTGTTGACAACAGTGATGAGGAGGTCTTCTTTCTCTCTGACACCAGTCACAAGACACTTTGCCACCAGCCACATCCGGAATGCAAAGTAGGAATCAATGGACAGCCCATTACCACACTCATTGATACTGGCACCACAGTCAATATGATGGTATGGGACACTTATGAAACCCTGAAAGAAAAGCTTCCCCTAAGTGACACCAAAACCAAAATCTTCGCCTATAGGAGTAATACCCCTCTTCCCATAGCCGGAGCCTTTGTGAGCAAATTTTGCCTTGGGAGTCATGAGACACACCAAATTCTACGTCACCATGAAAGTCGGCAACACACTCATCAGGTACAAAACAGCAAAAGTTCTGAGAATAGTAGTGTTTGCCTCACAAGTGTGCCATCACCAACTAGCACCAGGATGCTCCCCTGGGAGTGACAACCAGGGGCATCTTCTCCGCAGTGGCAGAGGGGCTTCACCCACTGGCTGAGTCAGCAGATGAAAAATAAAATGATAGGTTGCTATTGTTTTATTTTTAAATTTTCAACTGCTGGCTCAGCCAGCAGGTGCAGGGAGGGCAGGGGCTAGGCAATGGGAGGTGGGAGGAGGGGAGAGTGCACTAAGTGTGCATGTGTGTTTGCCCAGCCGTCTGAGGCCGGCCAAACACACATGCGCACTTAGGTGCTCGAACCCGGCTGTATACACAGCTGGGCTGGAGAAACAGCGCAGACCCAAGGCTTGTGTCTGAGTGACAGTGACTGCCACTTAGACCAATCCTGACACTACTTACATGCTACGTTTAGCATGTAAGCAGCGCCAGGATTGCTGGGGAGCCTGTGCTGGGACACCACCAGAGCGGGTGTTTTTTTTTTTTTTTTAAATGTTTCCTCCATCGCAACCTGCCCTCCCTGACATATGCGGCAGCTGGCCATTTTCATCTGTATTTAATAGGACACAGGTTCTGAGTCATCACGGATCACAAGCCGCTAATAACCATATTCCACTGCACATTCAACCATCTGCGACCCTGAATCGAGAAATGGGCCATCCAGCTACACAATACCATGTCAGCATCCAGTATCATCCAGGTACAGACAACCCAGCAGATTTCCTTTTCAGACAAGCAGCCGGCACTGTATTTTCGGGTCATATCTCAGACTTCATGATCCTGAGCTCTTTTGCTTAATGAACTAGCACGTGTCTCACAAGACCCCTGTCTAGAATGAACCTGCAAAGTCATCACGTTATATCACTGGGTAACATTCCTCGCCAAGTGAAAGAAACTTGACGATGACTCATGAAGCACCCTAGAACATATCTGGAAATCCTGCACTGGACTCAGCTCAACTAGCGATGGACTAGTCCTTCAAGAACAGCAGATAGTGGCCCTACACAACACTGCTATGACCTTAGCACACCAAGGGCACCTGGGAGTAGCAAAGACGATGGCAGGGATTCTCAAAAAATGTTTGTTCCCTGGGTCAGACGCCAAAGTGGAGGAACATGTGAACTGCTGCATACCATGTCAAATGAACAGTGAGCGGACAGGCCTGCTCTGGTCATTGCAGAAGAACATAGCACAACAAAGGGCACAAGTGAGCACTGATTTTGGGAGTTTCTCAGAGGGACAGTTGACCAAAGTCCTCGTTGACTCCTACTTGAAATGTTCTGTTGCAGAGATTGTCCATAGCACGTTGTTTGAACATGTGAGCCCAAAACAAAAGAAGACCTTTGCTGTGTTTGGCCTGCCAGTAACCATAGGAACAGACAACTGACCCTCCTCTCAAGGGCACTCCTTTTGAACCTACCTCAACAGACTTATCATCAGGCATAGGCGGATCACTCCTTGGTAGCCCCAAGCAAATGGGGATGGTGAACAATTTATAAGGACTCTGATGAAAGCACTATGAATTGCGGTGGAACAGCAAGAGCATCCTGTGCGGACGTTGCATAATTTTCTGAGGGCATGCGAACAACCCCTCACTGTGTTCCACAATGTTCCACAGCATCTTTGATACTCAGGAGGAGAGCCTGGGACATACTACCTACGACCTCTAAGTGGTGACCAACCCAGTTAGAGGCAACAGACAGCCAACAGAGAAGGAACAACAATGACCGGGCATTTGACCGGAGAGCAAAAGAGAACAGCCTTGCAGAGGTGATCATGTGTTCATCTGAGATCCCATCCCTGGTTGGAAGTATCAACCCCCCTATAAAACAGGGACATGGTTTCTGGCCAACAATAAAGACACCATAATCACCATCATTCGAGGAACGGAGATAATCACATGCAATGTCTCATGGTTCAAGAGAGTCCCCAATCCGGTAGCGATCCGAACAGAAAATAAACACCCGCAATAAGACCATGGAGCCCACTATGATGACACAGAATTTTTCACTCTGGTCCAACAATGAGAGGACTCTGAACATGACCTACAGGCCCATAGCGGGGCTCCTGCTGGCACTCCAAGCCAACCCCGCAGCTCCCAGTATCTTGCCACAGACAGCCAAGAGTGACACCCCCAAAGATACTCTCTGCAGCCACAACCTAACCATCAGCCATGCTCAAAGACTTTGTCAGTGGTAACCCGGCCGCTTTGGGACACGAAGTCCTTGGCAAGAACTCTGGTTCATAATAACTAAAATGTGGAAGGATGTACCGTTCTAGTGTTTAAAACATGACATCTGGGCTGTGCCCGATGTAGCACACACCTAGAGGTCGGGCATGACCTCCAGGATAAGTAAAAGGACACATCGTTGTTCTAGGCAGGGCCCATAATATCAGGCTCCAAGTATGACAAGTTGTCTAACTTTCATCGCTGCTTTGCTGTCAGGGCCAGTTCCATTAGGCCTATCACTGGAGAACCATGAGATTGGCTCTTCACCTGGTGACTGTGCGAAGGCAGACGATATTGTGTGTCACATGGTGGCACTGTGTGAATTGCTCATTACTGGGCTGGAGGGCACTGTCACAGATTTTCTTCTACAGGATGTTCCACCAATGTGTGTTCCTGTGGCAGAAAATCTTGACCTGTAGCGGGCTGACCTGGGAGGATTATTTGATCCATGCAAAGACACTTGATTCAGAAAAATGTAGACTGGCTTTGCCGATGTGAAGTTTCTGAAATTGGACAGATTTAATTCAGCAGTAATTTCTAGTTTGGTCTATATTCACTTGCATTGAATCACAGTAAGAAAGAAAGTGATTCTCCACTCTGTTCATTTGGTTCACTTTTCGGCAAAACATATGTTCCCAAATTTGATGCATATTAATAATAGAAATCACACCCAGCCGAACTCTGCACATATACACATTACAGCCACAAGATGCCAAGTTCAAGAGCAACTTACCAGAAATGCACACTATTTTCTTAGACAGAACCAAACACAGTGTACAGTCACATGCTCTGAATCTAAAACAGTATTTATAGACGGATAACAAACGGTAAATGCACATAATTAAATCTCTAGAGACACACATGAACAACTTCTTTGAAGGTGAGGAGGCTGCACAAGAGCAGACATGCACACAACTGTGTGTAAAGGTATAGAACCCTACATAGACTAAACGTACAACTTTGTTTAATTAACACTCTCAAACAGTCTATGAAATCAAACTTCTATAGATACTGTATGTATGTGTGAAGACACTCACACACTGCATATAAGCAGACAATCAAACCTTCTTATAACACACACCCACACTCACTAAACACAGACATATCTAAGCATACAAAACATACACACAAGCATTATATAGACACAAGCTCAACCTTTCTAAAACACGCACAGTAGGTGCATACACATCCTATATATAAAAACACTTAAAGCTTCTGTGCAGTCACTTACGCAATATGTAGCCACATCTATTCACAGATTATATCAAGGAACACATAAACCTCCTTGAAAACACAAACACAATGTATGCAGGCCGAAGAATCTGAGGGCACTTTCAGCACTGAGTGCCCATGGAAATAATATGTTTTAGCCTTTTCAAAAGCCAACTCTGTGAACAAATGTCTACATTTGAACTCCTTTTTAGGCCTCACTTACCAGACAGTGCAAGCTGTCTGATTGTGAAAGTCCTTTTTGTGAATGTACCAAAAACTAACAACAGACCCAAAGCCCTATTATTGCTTACCATGCTTTGGCTTTATTGTGACCTTCTTTTTGGTGCTAATTGTTTGAAGTCTTGCTTTCCTCGTTTTGTGTTTGACCCTCCTCTCGAGCATATCTATGTCCCTATCATTCTATCCTCCATCCCCACTCTGCCTCATCCCAAAGCCATTCTACTACTTTGATCTCCAAAATAACCCTGTCTAATCTCTTCCGTCCTCTACCACATCTAGTTCACCCCAAACCTCAGTTTACTACTATGATCTCCCAAACAACCCTACTAAGTTCTCCCTCATTTAGCTCATATTTGACTCATCCAAAACCCCTTCTGCTACTATAATCTCCCTAACACCTTTACACAGACTCTTCCCTCCTCCATCTCTCCTTTATTCATCCCAAACCTCATCCTAATACCATAAACTCCCAATTAACACTTCTGGATTCTTCCCTCCTCTCTCCCTCCTTTACTCTAGTCAATCCAACTAACAAACTCACATATCCTCTGCTCAAATTAACTCATGCTAATACCAACACCAACACCAATACCAATACTAATACTGTACTCATATTTCCCCTATACTAATCCACCACTAATTCCTCTTGGGTTCTGGAGTAGCATGCTACTCACCGAAAAATGATTCCACTCCTCATCAGGGGAAGTAAGTGCTATATAAATACAATTACAATATCCATTTTACTAGTCTTTTGACTGGCTGACCTATATTCTTCTGCTGCTCACTTTTAGAGAACTATTTTTTCTTTTTGCTTAAGCACTTCAATACAGTGCATGTTTTTTTCAACTCTCACCCTTATGTGTTTCTCCCTCTGACAAATACCCACCCCACTCTCTGTGCTGGTCTCTCTCCTATGTACTTCTCTATGTGTCTCATGCGCTTCTCTCCCGCAAACTCCCCCATGCTCCTAATTGCCGTCTCTCTATTGTGCTTCTCCCCCAACTCCTTGTGCTGCTTGCTTTCTTTTGTGCTGCTTTTTTCCTTCTCCCCCCACCTAACTTATTTTTATTTTATCCCTCTCACACTCTCTTCTGTTGCTTCCCACCCTTATGGTTCTTTTTTTCCTATTTGATTTTTTTTTTGGGAGAGACTCACAGCAAATTGCTTTCACGATTGTGAAATTTGAGTTTTTGTATTGACTGATTCATCTTGGATCAGTAAACAAAAAAATGCCTCCTGTCTCATTTCATGGGCAAGGGCATGTTACGAAAGCATGCAAGAAAATGTTGCAATCCACTACAAATAGCATTCTCTACATGTTGCTACAGTGTAAAAGTAACTAACGCAACTTCTTATGAGTGAGATAACTATTCTTCATGTAGCCACAGCATACATTTAATTGATAGAATCTTGCAAATGTAAGTAACTTTTCTACATGTTTCTATGTGAAAGTAACTGATGGACCCCATGCAAATGAGCAACCTTCTCAACATGCTGCTATGTGCATCTAATTGATGTAACATTTTCCACATGTTCATACAAATTGTAATTAACTTGTGCAGCCTCATATATCTGTAACCTTTTAAATATTCTTCTTTGTGTGTAAAGGTACACGCTGCCACTGCATGCAAGTGCTTCATACTAAGCACAATGTGCAAGTAATTTGTTTTACATGGTACCACGTTACTATCCCCTGCAACTCTCTAAAGGTAAGACATCTTTTACAGTTCCTACATTGTGTACATAATCGGCACAACTTCAGGAAGGTTAGTAACCTTTTTCTGCATCTTAAGAAAGTGTGATAGCAACTGGTGCAACCACTTAACATTTTCTTCATGCTATCAAAACAAGTAATTGATGCACCTGCCCGCTCATATGAGTGCATTGGCTTTTTTAATGTGTTGCTACAGGATCTATGCATGTGAATGATCGACTAGTTTGCTTCTTCTTCCACTCCCATAAATGCAATCTCTCTCTCACAGTTGTCTTCTGTTTCCAACTCCTTCCACCTTCTAGTTCGCTCTCATTCTCTTTGCCATCCTCAGATGTCATGCATGGCCCAAGTCAGTCAGCATCTTTTGATCTTTTCCCACACCTTGGCATTTCCAGCGAGGACAGACTTGTCCCATCCCACACACACCCCAAATACAAATAAATCCCTCATTGCTACAAAAGCTCCAACAAGCCCGAGTGAGTGTGCCAGGCCGGCATGCGGCAACAAGTCCATCCCTCGGCTTGTACAAAACTGTTTTGTTTGCTGCAATTGTTTGATTTCGTTTTTTCCTTGTCCCACCCAGAGAGCTGCTCAAATGCTGACTGTTCAAACTGCTCACTGCTGAGCTGGGAGGCAACCAGGATTCCCTTCCAATGTTGCAGACTCAGCAGCTTCCATTCAGGGGCTGAAACAGAGGCGCAGCTCGAAAGATCCAGCGCCAGGACTGTTCTGATCTGTGCACTCCAGAGCCCATGGCCGGGCTAAGGCGTGTGGTTTGTGTTTATTAGCCTTTTTCTCCGGGTCCTCCAGCCGATGGGAAGAAATGTCCGCTAATAAAAGTTGATTCTCTATTTTCTCATACATGTCCCATGACCCTTGATACTGTTGCTTGCAAGGGCCAGTCACAACGTTCTCTGGCTCTTGGCCTCAGCAGTGGAAGTTGTGGTCGAACAGACTCAGGGGAGGTATAGGGGACGCTGTCTCAGCTACAATGTAACTTAAATTATTACATTTGGTAAACATCATTGCTCTGACAGAGGCATTTCTTCCACTAAAAGGAAGCACCAGTAGAATAAAGGAAAAGTTGGAAAACATTAGTGTCTAACACTAGTAGTTCCTGAGGTATGTCACAAAACATTTTTTCCACAGCCAAGATGGCGGCTATGCTTTGCATGGAGCTATGTTTACTACCAGATGGAGAGTTAATGTCCGTGAACAATTGCAGCCAGATGCAGTCTGCAGAAAGATCACAGTAGCTCAGAAGGTCTGGTTCAGGGGTTTTGGGGCAAACGTCCTGCACATGTTTAAGTGGCAACTGTCCTTTTTAAGCTGCTTGTCGTTGCTATTTTAAAGCCTCCGCCAAATCCCCAGATACTGTCTTGGCTCTGACGTGTTAGATTGAACTAATAGATATACTAAAGAGGCAAATAAATAAAAAATTAACAGTTGCCATTGACTAATCTGGATTCTTACGAGATTCTGTGACCTCACAGTCAGAGTTTGGGTTGCCAGATTGACTTCGTGAATCTGTATCTTTGAACTAACCAGTCATGCTTGAACTTTTTCAGTTCACTGAGAGACCTGGCATCCCAGGAGCTCAATTAGATAGTGTTAGTGCTATTTTAAGAGCTCAAATCATGAGAACTACTGATCATAGTCACAATTGTCTGCTGGACTGTGCAGGACTGGACACCCTATAGGAGGAATTTAGGGGCATAATTGAGAGCCCCTTGCACCACCTTAGCACCACCTCATTTTTTATGCTAAGGTGGCGCTAAAGTGTCCTTTCCCCCACGCAATATTTACAAAGTGGCGCAATGCATGCATTGCACCACTTTGTAACCTCTTGCACCACATTATGCCTGTGCAAGGCATAATGTCTGCAAGGGGGCATTCCGGCACTAGGAGGCCCACAAAAATGGCGCAGTGAAATTTAACAGACCCCCACACTTTTTGCCTGATATTGATTCTATCTTGACTGAGTGTGTCTGGGATCCTACTAACCAGGCCCCAGCACCAGAGTTCTTTCCCTAAACTGTACCATTGTTTCCACAATTGGCACACCCCTGGCACACAGCTAAGTTCCATGTAAAAGGTATCAGTGGTACCAAGGTCTCTGTGACCAGGGATGGTCCCTAAGGGCTGAAGCATGCATTGTGCCACCCTAAGGGACCCCTCACCAAGCACATACACACTGCCATTGCAGATTGTGTGTGCTAGTGGGGAAAAACCGGTAAAGTCGACATGGCACACCTTCCAGGGTGCCATGCCCACAAACCACTGCCTATGACACTGATAAGTCACCCCTCTAGCAGGTCTTCCAGCCCTAAGGCAGGGTGCAATATACCACAGGTGAGGGCAGAGCTGCATGAGCAATATGCCCCTACATTGTCTAAGTCCATTCTTAGATATTGCAAGTGCAGTGTGGCCATATTAAGTACATGGGCTGGATCTGTTACCTCCTCATGGGAAGAACCCAAGGGGTCAGGCTGACACCCGTCATATCAGAGACCAAGAAATTGATATGCAGTCCCACAGGGATCGTCCCTCAGCCCTTCCCTTTTCAACATATACATGACACCGCTTGCTAACATCATCCAATAAATAACAAGACATCAGTGCCATCTCTCACGCTGGTGACACCAACTCATCATCACCCTGAGGAACAAAACAACCACTGCCAGAGCCAACTTCACCAACTGCATAACATGGTAGCAGATTAGATGCGAACCAACTGCCTGCAGCTCAACTCTTTGGCAACAAGACCTCCCCATGGGACTCCACCTGATGGCTGTTGGGGCTAGGACCAACATTCACACCCACAAACAACGCAAGAAATCTCCTTGATGACAAGCTGAACATGATGGCTCTAGTCAATGCAGTGTGCACCTCCTGCTTCCACATCCTACCCATGCTGCAAAAAATCTTCAGACTGACCGTCACACAAGCACTCATCACCAGGAGGCTGGACTTCGGCAACACTCTCTACACCGGAATGTCCAAACAACTCCTACACAGACTCCAGACAATCCAGAACATCACTACAAGACTTATACTCAATCTCCCACGTTGTACCCACATCACGTTGCACCTCAGGAAGCTTCACTGGTTCCTCATTCACAAGCACAGCCAATTCAAACTTCTCACGCACACATACAAAGCCCTAAGCAACACTGGACATGAATATCTGAGCAGCCACATGTACATTCACCAACCAGCCAGACACCTAAGCTCTGTCTCACTCTCATTCACAGATATTCCCTGCATCTGCAAAAGCAAAACTGGCTTCAGCTTCTTGCGAAACTCAGGAAGTGAGGAGGAGGCTCTGATGTGTTCAGGGCAGTTTCTCCATGTCTTCGGTGCAATGTAGGAAAATGCTCATGCTTTTAAAAAAAAGCTAACCAGAAGTCTCCCATTCCCCACCCCCTCTTTAAAACTACAGCAGTGCTCACAGTATTCATGGAATGGATATGAATACAGAAGCGCCAGTGAGTTCTAGCGATGTTTTCCTTTCACTGGACACTACGCTTTCACCAGGTTGCTTAGGCAATCTGCATGACAAATGTCAGATCCTGCGGGATGTGGTAATTAACTTACAATGCAGCAAAATTGATGATATTGATGGCTGGCGCTGCTTTAAAATGCATAATGGGAATGCATTATAATTGTGCATTCCAAAGGAGTTCCAGACATTCTATATGGTGAGGGGAGAAGATGCGGCATAAGGGTAAGAGCAGCAAACCTGGAAGCTGGGGACCAAGGTTCGAGTCTTGGTGGGAGGCGCAACATCCAGTGTTTCTGTGCAAATCACTCTCTCTGTGCCAGTTAATTCTCCCCGCCTGTGAATGTGTAAGTCTCTAAAGTGCTCCGATTGAGTTTGCACTATAAAAATATCAAATCAATTAAAAACAAAAAAGAGCAAACAGTTACTACGCTCAACACTCAATGTTAAAGGAAAATATTCTGTAAGAAGCACAGCAGCACAAATCGCATTAACTAAAATTAAGTGATTTGTAAAACTGCATTTGAGTCTCGACGAAAGGGTGAAGGAGCAGCAGAGAGAAGACAGATGAACTTACATGGATTGGTCATTCGTAAACTTTTTTTAAAGTACCTGCGGAGGGAGTAGCCACTGGAGAGAACTGGCCAGTAGCCAATGGGAGTGACCAGAAGAAGTACTTGGCCCTGTCTCCACACGACGGCAGGACGGCAAAGTAGCAGAGAGCAGGAAGTGAAAGGAGACGAGGTTCTGACCAATCAGAACCACGCAAATTAAAGCAATGTTGGACAAAGCCAATGGTAAATTCAAGTAAGTAAGGGGCGGGTTCAATGCCCCTTTTAAGATTTTTAAATCAACAAAAGATTTTGCAAGCACAGCTCGAAAGCGGGTGTGTGCAGGCGAAACCTAAAAAGCTGCAGTTTACAGTAGCTGACAATTTTTCAGCTACTTTTTTCACCAGGATGCAGTCTCTTAGGATCCAGTTTAGATTTGATTGGTATAGTACAAATCTACTGTATCTGGTACTGAGCCTAGAGGACAATACCTATGGGAAGGAAGTCCCACAGGTGAATTCTATTCAGGTTTTAACACTTCCACAAGAATTCAGACGGGGTTTACTTTATGAACCCTACTCAAAGATGTTCTTACTTCATTTGGTCATGTATAACCTGGAAGCTTGCGATATAGCACATTCATGACCCCCCCAATGAGAGAGTGAGAAGCCATACTGCAGTGTCTTCCAGCACAACACAACAAACTTCTTTATTTCGATGAAAGATGCTGAGATTCTTTTTCTCATATAACATAGATTGCACATTCCTGTCACTTTTGTTTCTGTAAGAGCACCAGAGGAAACTCAAGTACAGCTGCTGCAATAAACCCAGCGTTAATAGCACTATTACAGGTGTAAGTGCGTATGAGTCAACTATACACTTTTGCTGCTGCAAGAGCACCAATCTAACATCTCTCCTCTTCACCAAGAGCACAAGTCAAACATCTCAACTTCTTCACCAAGAGCACAAGTCAAACATCTCTCCTCCTTCACCAAGAGCACCAGTCTAACATCTCCCATCCTTCACCAAGAGCACCAGTCTAACATCTCTCCTCCTTCACCAAGAGCACCAGTCTAACATCTCTGCTCCTTCACCAAGAGCACCAATATTAGCTCCTCTCTTTCTTTGTTAGAAGCAGCAGACCTAAAAACATCAGCTGTTAGATGAGCACCAGAGGATGTCATTCCTAAGACTGCCAGTGAAGCGGACCTGACACCACTCTACTACTGCAGGGGCACTAACATAACTGTAACAGCACAGCTAACACCCCTCACACATGAGAGTGAACACCGCTCTTGGTGCAGTGTGAGAGGGCAGACAGCAAATAGTCCTCATATTATCTATTGCTGAGAACCTTGGAACCTACACTCTGCTTGCTGCTAGGGGATACAGGGCTAGCAGCCTTCAAAAGAGGTAATAGAAGCCCTACTACTGTAGGTGCACATATCATTTCCCTTCCTGGTGTTGTAAGAGCACCCGATCTACCTCCCTACCACTGCCGGTCTGTTACACCAACAGAAATATGACCTGCCATACTGCTCCAGGACAACAGCGCTAATAGCCTTCTATAGTACTAAGACCGTCTGTGAAAGCACAACTTCTGCTGTTATACAGACAACAGAGCTAGCACCACTTCTGAGGCTGAAGAGCACAAAGGTAACATCGATCCCAGCGCTACCCGAGGGAGATAACACTGCTGCAGGGTCACCAGAGGTAATGCACCCTGCTACTGGGGAGTGCCAGAGGGCTAATACTCTTACTGCAGCAAGAGCACCAGAGATGCAATCTGTCCTGCCAGAGGAAGTACTCACTCGATTCCTGTGAAAACATAAAATCTAACCCCCTCGATTCCTTGCAGGAGAACTAGAGATAACATCCTATTTACAAGTGCACGAAAGTTAACAGCCCGCATTATTGTAACAGTAAAAAAAAATAACATCCTATGTTTCTGTGGAAAGAAGTCATACCCTAACGTCCTCTACTGTGCTGGGACGGCCAGACCGAGGTAACACCCACCCCGCGGGCCTCATTTGCTCTAGGGAAAACAGACATTGTGCTGCAGTAAACTACTGTAAGTTCACATTTGTAAGAGCACCATGGCTTCTGACCCCCGAGTCCCCAACCCAGCTGCCCCATGTTATAAAGGGGGTTCAAGTCTGGGCTAGGGTTTCTAGGGATGGGTGCCCAGATTGACTTCAGAACGGGGTTTTTTCTGGGGTATGGGCATTTGAGCATGATAATATGCATTTTCCATCACAGTAAATGAGGTTTAGGGTTCATGTAAGTCGGTTAGGGCTGTAAAGTGATTAGCCTTGACTCTAAATAACTAGTCATGTGAATATCTGGACTGGAGCGATTCTCATTTCTAATTGTTATGAAATTAACTTTTTTCTGTAAATAAAGAATCTTGTTGATCAATATGAATACAACTCATTGCTAGGATAATAGTTTAGCTAGGATAATGGGGTTATGTTGGAGCGTGGGTCTAAAGCCTTGGGGGTTCAAAGCCTATGGCGACATTTTTTCAACCGAAAAACATGATGGTTGACACACCTAGGGGGAGGAGGCACTAGGAGCGCTGTGAGAAGTATACTGGGTGTGATGCAATGGAAGCATTGGCTTGACTTCAAACTTTCCCTTCTGTTGCCTTCTTGGTGCCTTTGGTTAGAACATATTCCACATGCGCTTCGTGTGTACGCAGCAGTGGTTTTGGTCTGAAGTGCTATAGCGCCTGGAGGTCTGGGTGAGGGGATGTGCAATCTCTTTGCTCCCTGCACGAATCCAAGACCTGAGACCAGCTGCAAAACACACTGTCCTTTGGATTTTTTTTTTTTTTTGCGAGGGGTGGAATTTAGGGAGGCTGTAATTATGCAAATGATGTTTTTTGTCACTTCCTGATTGGTTGTTTGGTAATTGGTTGTAGGACGGCCACATGGTTAGTACTGCTCCAGTATAGGGGGCTTATGCTTCAGTCTTCGGTGTCCCCAATGCTGAAAGTTCAAGAAGTGAGAAGGGGCTAGCGCACCTATGTGCAGTTGCGTGGGACTGAGAACAGAGTATGGTCTTTCGGGGGTAATATGGGAACTCGAGTCAGATGATATGTTTTTTTCATCACAATCAGTTTTATGGGTCACTCAAGTGGGTTAGAAATGTTCATTGACTCTGAAGTTGGGCTTTGGCATGGATTAATTCTGATCTCAAACTTTTCTTCAGTTAATAATTTGTTTTACAAATAATGAAAGTTGTTTTTTCACACTGAGGTGAATGGTGATAATTGTAAATTCCATGGTTGGGGGCATATTAAATATGATGTAATTGTTCAGGCTAAATAATATTGCTTTGTGTAAATAAGTAAGACCAAACTTTCCCACAAAAATAGTGGGTATGCTGAATTCCTGTGGGGAGAAGAGTGTGGCGGGATGAACACAGTCCCACCTGTCCACAACCTGACCTGTCCCAGAGCTTAAACCCATTCTACTGCCTTAATATCCCAGAGTAAACAGCTGCAAGAGAACAAGGGCGAAGATCCCATTTATGTTTTGATGACACATAACCGCCCGTGCTACTACAATAGTAACAGAATTAACATTCTTGCTTTGTTGTAAGAAGGCAAAGTCTAATGCCTCTGCGGTAATATTATTGCAAGACAGAGTTAATGTTCCCACTTGTTGCTACACTTAAACCTGGGTAAAGGCATGAACATCATTTTCGAGGTCACAACAGTGACCCCTGGCGTGCCACTTGTGACCCCATAGTACTGCCTTTGTGACCCTGGGCCTCAGAGCTGGCGAAAATCACTGCCAAGAACACAGGATGGGCTTCTATTTCCTTATTTTCAGCACATTTTTCTTGATACTAATACTGAATATTATTTTATTATTCAGTATTAGTGTAGTAAAAACGCAGTACACTTAGCTGGAACAGGACATTTTGTGGCATAGCGTGTATGTGTGAGCATGTGTCTGGATGTGTAAGGATATGTGTCTGAGGGAAATTGAGTCAGAGTCAGTAACGGGTAGCGAAAGAGATTGTGTGAGATTGAAGCACAAATGTAATACTGATTGACAGAAAGCAATGCTACACCAAAGATGCTGCACAAAGCTAGAGAAAGAGGGAAAAAATGCGCAATATCTTACAAGATATAGGCCCTCATTATGACATTGGTGGTAAATTCGAATACCGCTGCGGTGACTGCCGCCAACATACCGCCACGGTGGTGAACATCCATCCACCAGATTATGACACATACACACAAAACCGACAGATAACAGCCACACCCACAAATCCACCAGACCCATTGAATGCGATAAACTGTAGGAAATAAAACCCATACAGTTACGCCATCAAAACAATGCCCTCCAAATAATGAGCCACGAATCACCACAGCAGACATTAAATGGCGGTAAACCATTGGCGGTGCACACCGCCAAGGCAGATATGGCCACCCAAAAACAAAAACAAAACAAGACAACATTGGCCAGAAACAAAAATCCACACCTGACATAAATAAACACACCCCACACACCTACCAACCACCCCCCCCACATCACCTACAAACCTTTGAAAGCACAAGAAGGCCACAACACTTTGCCACACCAATCCCAGAGAGAACTGCACATACCACAACTACCCATTCATCCGTCATGCACTACACACCACACACACCACCACTTCACCCATCACTCTCTCCACATCACACACACCACACAACACCCATGTCCCCACAAAGGCACCCCTGGTTCACTAATGAGGAGTTGTGGGTCATGGTGGAGGAAATAGTCAGGGTAGAGCCACAGCTGTTTGGAGCACAGGTACAGCCGATCTCCATTGCCAGGAAGATGGAGCTATGGCAGAGAATCGTGGACATGTTGAACACCGTGGGACAACATCCACGCAAAAGGGACGACATAAGAAAGAGGTGGAATGAACTATGGGGGAAGGTGCATTCCATTGCAGCAAGGTACCAGCTCACCATCAGAAGGACTGGTGGTGGACCCCCACCTCCTCCCTCACAGCTGACAGCATGTGAGCAAGTCTTGGCAATACTCTATCCTGAGGGATTAACTGGAGTAGCCGGAGGACTGGACACTGGTGAGTCACCATTCGCAACCTATCACCCCCCCATACCTGCATGCTATCTCCACCACTCACCCTGGCTCCCTTCACCCCACTCCATCCCACACAGTGCACCACCCCAATTAACAAACCCAAATGCCAAGTGCTGCATGCCATGCCCACTGAATGCACATCCCTTCCAACTCTGCATGCACACCCACCACCAATGCATGCACAGCATGGAGAACTAACAATCCCACAATCAATCACCACAGACTGCCATAGGTGGGAGGACAACAACTTTGTCACTGGGAAAGCTAGGAATGTGGAATATTTCACAGACATGTACCATGACACATGACTTACATCCCCACAGGCGCTCCAGCTAATGTCAGCGGCAAGGAGGTGCCATGGCTAACCAGTCCCCCACCAGAAGATGCCCCCAGTGATGACAGTAACTCAGGAGCTCTGGATCTGGATCAACTCGCTGGCCCATCAAGGACCACTGGTCAGTCGGCTACCCCATCCCACAGCCAGTCCCCCACAGACCCCCCCTCAGACTCAAAAACCACAGCAGCCAGCCAGCACCCCCAGATCTCGGTCCCCAGGACATGCCAATCAGTAGTGTGCCCACCTGTACAGGGACCCGAGTCCACACCACACAGGCAAGACAATGAGGGTCCTGGTGTCAGTGGGACTGGGCACACCGTTCAGGGGACACAGGCACAGGGGGCTAGGGACAGTCGGAAGAGAGCTGTGTGCCAGGGGGAGGAGAGGCCCAGGGTACCAACTGCCCAGGAGACACTCACAGATGTCCTTGGGGCATTCCAACAATCCCAGGACAAGATAGGTCAGGTGTTCAACATCATGCAGGGGAACCAGCAGCTGCAGGGGGAACACCAACAGGAGGTCATGCAACAATTGCAGGTCTTGAATACCACCATGGCCTCCATTGCAGGGGTGCTGGGTGACATGGCGAACATCATGCAGGAGTACACAGAACAACAGTGGGCCTCAACCACTAGCCAGTGTACTGACCAGCCCTCCACATCTGCTGCAGCTAGTGGACAGGTGGCCCTGCCACAGGACCACAGGCCACAAGCACCCCTCCCCCGGCAGAAGGTAAACCACCCCCAAACGTTCCCTGTGACTCAGACAGACACCAGAGACAGTTGCCAAGACCACTGCCAGGAAAATAAGACCCTCCAGAATGTCTACCAAGTGTTCCACTGTGTCACCATGTCCACTATGAACTGCCATTGCTCCCCTTCCTATGACCCTTTTGACACTGGACCTGTGCAACAAATAGACTGTCCCACTACACTTGACTTTTCACAACCATCATTCCACTCTATTGCACTTTGCATTGTATACCTGATTTATTAATAAACACCCTTGGACACAACTTGAGTAATACCGCTTTATGTGAAGGAAATGTACAATGTATTGAACTGTATTGGACTGCATGATCCTTTGCAAATGCCCTGTAATATGTTGATCCATCCTACATATGTGTCTCAGCAGTCTGAACACATCACAGCATTACACTGTTGTAATCACACCAACACCTGCAATAAGGGAAGGCATAGGTAACAGTCAGTTGGGATGCAAAGGTAGTGACTGGCATTATGCTACAGCCACTTAGCACAACACTTAAATGGAGAACTGTTTAGTTCAACAGTCTTACCTGAGTGTCATTGGAAGTACTGCTGTATAATATGTGTCCTGTTGTTCACAGGTGCATTGTCATCCCCTCCTACTGCAGATAGGGCACATGGTGTCTGAGGACAAAATTGTGCAACATGCAGAACACACCAATGATCTTGGAGACCTTCTCAGGGGAGTAGCATATGGATCCACCTGTCAGATGGAGGCACCTGAACCTGGCCTTCAGGAGACCGGAGGTCCTTTCAACAATCCTCCTGGTATGCCCATGAGCATCATTGTACCTATTATCAGTCCCTGTTCTTGGATTCCTAACAGGGGGTCAGGAGCCAGGACAGGCTGGAGTCACCTGGAAGAAGTGATGTACACACATTAGTCTTGCACAATGGCATGGGGTTTGACTCCTGAAGGCATACACTGACATACATTAGGTGGGGACTCAGGCTCACCTATTAGCCACATTCTGTGCCTCTGTAGTTGTGCCATCAGCTGTGGTAGGCTGCTATTCCTCAGGACAAAGGCATCATGCACCGACCAAGAATACTTGGCAGTGATGTGGGAGATGTACTGGTCAGCAAGGCACACCATCTGGACATTGAGTGAGTAGAAACTGTTCCTATTCCTGTATACCTGCTCATTGGCCCTGGGGAGGGCTAAGGCAATATGGGTCCCGTCAATGGCCCCAATCACATGTGATATGTGTCCCACTGCATAGAATCCATCCTTCACAGTGGGCAATTCATCTTCCTGGGGGAATGCGATGTAGCTGCAAATGTGTTTGATCAAGGCAGCCAAAACCCTTGCAATCACAGCAGAGAACATTGGCTGTGACATTCCTGCAGCCAAGCCCATTGTTGCCTGGAAAGAGCCTGTTGCCAGGAAATTGAGCACTGATAATACCTGCACAAGAGGGGGAATTGCTGTGGTGCAATGGATAGCAGATATCAGATCAGGCTCCACTTGTGCACACAGCTCTGTGATTGTGGCCCTGTCCAGACGATAGGTGAGTGTGATGTGCCTGTCCTCCATTGTAGCCAAGACCACAAGTGGTTTGTACACGGGTGCTTGCCTCCTCCTCCTGTTCCTCCACAGTGGTTGGTACCTAAGTGACCCAAAAGTAAGAAGGGAGTGACAACAGAAACTATTGACACACAACATCAGAGTACACAGAGCATGTTTGTATGTTGGACAATGGAATTGTTTAGGTGTGTACAGTTGACACCAATGACACACTTTTAAATCAAACGTGTACTAGCAGTAGAGAATGGCAACAGCCTGTCCTGTGTGCAGGGACAGGTGGAAGTGACCTCACTCCGCCGGCGTTAGGCGTAATGGCAGTAGGTGGTCTGCACTGCCGTGCAGTTCCTCATTGGCTAACATTGGGCTCTATGAAGTACAGGAACCAATGATGATCGACGCCGGCGGTGACGGTGTTCACCGCTGCGGATGTGATCACCATTTTCTTCCAACTACTTCATTTGATTGTTGACTTTCCTCTGGACTCCATCTCCACTGCATGTGCTGCTGTGACCTGTGTCTGGTACCTGCCATGGCCCTCGGATACAGGGGAAAGGCGCCAGCCTTCATGTCGGAGGAGTTGGTGAGGCTCATGGATGGGTCCTACCCCTGTCTGGGCAGTCATATGGGCCTCCAGAAAAGATGAGTACATCATGGGTGTTAGAAATTGGGTTTTTGGATGGCAGTCAGGTTACCCCCTGTCCAAGCAAAAGCCCTCACTCTAGTCAGGGTAAGTCACACACAATCCAAGATTATCCTGTGCCCACCCTCTGGTAGTTTGGTACGAGCAGTCAGGCTTAACTTAGAAGGCAATGTGTAAAGTATTTGTGCAATAAATCATACAATACCATCATATAGCACCACAAAAATACACCACACAGTGTGTAGAAAAATATATAATATTTATCAAGATAATTGTAGGTCAAAAAGAATAAAGTTGCAATGGGAAATTGTAGAGATATCACTGAAAAGTGATATAAAGTGTCTTAAGTCTTTAGAATATAAACAAAGTCTCTTTCAAGCACAAGTACCTGGTTTAGCGTGGAAAAATCTCCTCAGAGGACCACAAAAGAAGAGGTGCGTGGAAAAAGGGTGTGTGCGTCGATTCCTCCTCAGCACACACGGACTTGCGTCGTTATTTTCCACGCGGGGAAGTCGTGCGTCGTTTTACGGCGCGCGGACAGTCTCTTTTCGTGGATCGCGGGGATTACCAGATGTCCCGGGTCTGTGCGTGGATTTTCCTGCTTGTTTTCCAGCTGCGCGTCGTTCTGCGGGGCTGCGCGTCAAAATTACGATCTCACGGCAGGCGTCGCGTCGATTTCTCCTCTAGAGGTCGGGCGGCGTTGTCCTTGCAAAGCCGTGCGTCGGATTTTCGGTCGTCCCAAGAGTGTTGCGTCGATCAGCGTCGGTGTGCGGCGTTTTTCTCGCCGCGGAACAAGCTGTGCGTCGAAATTTTCGGCGCACGGAGCGTCCAAGCGAAAGAGGGAAGTTTTTTTGGTCCTGAGTCTTCAGGGAACAGGAGGCAAGCTCTATCCAAGCCCTTGGAGAGCACTTTCACAGCCAGACAAGAGTTCAGCAAGGCAGCAGGCCAACAGCAAGGCAGCAGTCCTTTGTAGAAAGCAGACAGGTGAGTCCTTTGAGCAGCCAGGCAGTTCTTCTTGGCAGGATGTAGTTTCTGGTTCAGGTTTCTTCTCCAGCAAGTGTCTGATGAGGTAGGGAAGAGGCCCTGTTTTATACCCAAATGTGCCTTTGAAGTGGGGGAGACTTCAAAGAGTGGCTAAGAAGTGCACCAGGTCCCCTTTCAGTTCAATCCTGTCTGCCAGGGTCCCAGTAGGGGGTGTGGCAGTCCTTTGTGTGAGAGCAGGCCCTCTACCCTCCCAGCCCAGGAAGACCCATTCAAAATGCAGATGTATGCAAGTGAGGCTGAGTACCCTGTGTTTGGGGTGTGTCGGAGTGAATGCACAAGGAGCTGTCAACCAAGCCCAGCCAGACGTGGATTGTAAGGCACAGAAGGATTTAAGTGCAAAGAAATGCTCACTTTCTAAAAGTGGCATTTCTAGAATAGTAATATTAAATCCGACTTCACCAGTCAGCAGGATTTTGTATTACCATTCTGGCCATAGTAAATATGACCTTCCTGCTCCTTTCAGATCAGCAGCTGCCACTTCAACAGTGTATGAGGGCAGCCCCAATGTTAGCCTATGAAGGGAGCAGGCCTCACAGTAGTGTAAAAACGAATTTAGGAGTTTTACACTACCAGGACATATAACTACACAGGTACATGTCCTGCCTTTTACCTACACAGCACCCTGCTCTAGGGGATACCTAGGGCACACATTAAGGGTGACTTATAGGTAGAAAAAGGGGAGTTCTAGGCTTGGCAAGTACTTTTAAATGCCAAGTCGAGGTGGCAGTGAAACTGCACACACAGGCCTTGCAATGGCAGGCCTGAGACAAGGAAAAGGGGCTACTTAAAAGTGGGTGGCACAACCAGTGCTGCTGGCCCACTAGTAGCATTTAATTTACCAGCCCTATGCACATAAAGTGCACCTTACTAGGGACTTATAAGTAAATTAATAGTCCAATCAGGTATGTTTCAAGGTTACCATGTTTTAAGGGAGAGAGCATATGCACTTTAGCACTGATTAGCAGTGGTAAAGTGCGCAGAGTCTAAAAACCAGCAAAAACAGTGTCCACAAAGTGGAGGGAGGCAGGCAAAAAGTTAGGGGTGACTACCCTAAGGCTGTCAGGTCTAACAATGGGTATGTTGTATGCGACATGGCTGCATGTAGATGTGCGTGTGTGCTGGCAGTATGTAATTTGGGGGGGTGACTGGTGGCAGTGTTAATGCAGAGGTACAGGTCATTTGTGTGCTTGAGGTGGGGCAAATGCAGTATGTAGACCATATGTGTGACAGACTGGATTGTATGGTTCATGCTGTCCCTCTGGCTGTGTCTCCTCAGCAGGTCAGTGCCCATCAGTAGAAGGGGTTGTGGCATGCCATCTCCAAGGACGTGCGGACCCTGGTGGTCCATAGCTGGTGGAGCACTCACTGCAGGAAACAGTGGGAAGACCTAAGATGTTGGGCCCGGAAGACCGCGGAGGCCCAGCTGTGGACAGCCTCCCAGTGAGGGAGGGGTGCCCGTCAGAACCTGACCTCCCTAATGGCCCGCATACTGGCAGTGGCCTACCCAGATCTGGATGGGTGCTTGAGGGAATCCCAGCAGCCTCAAGGGGGTGAGTAGAGTGTGTGTGCCAACCATCATTTGTTGCCTGGCATGGGATTAGGGTGCAGGGTTCTAGTAAGTGGATGCCCCAATATGACAGTTTAGACATTGCTGCGTGGTCCAGCTTAGGTATTTTGAGTGTAATGCATAATTTTGATAGCTAGGTAGCTGGCTTTCCATGGCAGGCAGGGCTTAGTTGGTCCCAGTAGGTATGCTGTAGTACCTAGCCAATGGTATGCCAGTGTGGTCCAAACTGCCCATTCTTAGTCCCAGTGAGTGCTAGTGATGTGCATGCCATCTGTGCTGTTGTTGCTGTGATTGACCTAGTTCCCCCTTTCTCCCCCCTTCCTTTTGTTATCCTGTCCATTGTGTACTAGCATCATCTGGCGAAGGAGCAGGGGCACCGGTGAGCGAGGGAGCTGCAGCCCATGGGACCCAGGAGGCAGTGTACACTAACATCGAGGGGATCAGTGGGATGGAGGGTGAGGGGAGCACCACGGGGGGGACAGGAGCTGATACCACTGTCTCTGATTCCTCCTCCGATGGGAGCTCCCTGGTGGTGGCGGACCCCTCTGGGACCACCCCAGCTACAGGATCTTCTACCACCCCCTGTACCAGCACCGCCCTCCCAGTAGCTCCGACCCAGTTGCCCGTGCTGCTCACCCAGGAGGGTGGGCTTCTCTTTCACCCCAGGCATCTCAGGCCCTGCCCTAGTCAGCCCTGCTGCCCTCAGTGAGGAGGCTATTGCTCTCCTGAGATCCATCTCTCATCCAACCATAGTGAATGCCATCCAGGGGCTGGCATCCCAGATGCAGCAATGCAATGCCTTCATGGAGGGCATTCATAGTGGCTTGGTGACCCTAAAGAGATCGTTTCAGGCTCTGGCCTCGTCTCTCATGGCAGCCAGTGTCCCTGTTTCTTCCATCCCCCCTCCAACTACCACTTCCCAGTCCCAGTCTCCTCTTCCCAAACCCATTCCACGCATACATACAGACAAGTATGTACCCAAAACAACGGACAAGACTTGCACAGACAAATACAGGCAGCACACTTCAGGCCACAAGCACACACACAGTCAACACACAACATCAGCCAAAGCCTCTACTGTCTCCCCCTTCTCCTCCGCAGCACTCACACCTGCATGCACCTCATCAACCGTTCCAGAACCTGCTACCTGCACAGCCTTGCCCACAGTCACCACAACAGCAGACCCGCAGACATGCAACAGACACACCACATGCGCAGTCACCACCATCACCATCACATGCAGCACACCTACCTCACATGCAGACACCACCACAATATCCATCCACACGTCCTGTCTGCCCCCCTCCAAAGACACACAAACGCTCACACTCAGACCCCCAACAGCCATCCACCTCACACATGCACAATGTCCATGCACCTGCACCAAAGTCCAGTACACCTCCTCCTCCTACAACCACTCCCTCTACCTCCACTCCTGTACTTCCTCCCACAGCCCGCCCCACTGGTCCTAATAAGATTTTCCTTTCCCGCCTTGACCTCTTCCCTCCCCCTTCCTCCCCGTCCTGCCCAAAAGGAAAAGTCCCACCCCTCCAGCCCAGAACCTCCAGCACCAAATCGAGCCCTGTTCCACCCCCTAAGGCTTCAGCTGCCAGTAAGAGGCACATAAGTGGCACTCCGGCACCCCACCCCAAGCTCACTCCGCCACCCCCAAAACAGAAGGGTAAAGACCCATCCCGTCCCAAACCTAAGGACCCACCTCCCAAAAAAAGCCCCCACCACCACCTCCCCTGCCCCCTGAGGAGCCTGCCTATTTCCACTGCACAGTGGAGTCCCAATGTTGTCACAAGACAAATTGGGCCTTGGAATTTGCCCTGTCGGCATTTTAAGACTTTGGACTGGTCAATGGCATTGCCTGTAAATATGTCTTTCTGTGTTATTTGGATTTGGGCTCTTCATCCAACAGGACTACAGTGGTTGGAACAGAGGTATGTGTCCTAACTTTCTTTGCTCCTAGGTTCTGTTACTGTTGATTTACTCTGCAGATAGTTCTGGGTGTGTGGTGTGTGTGTATGGTGGGTGTTGTGCATGTGTGTGTTACTCTCCCCTCCCTCACTCCCACCCCTGTGTGCTAGACGGCTGTACTCACAGTCGTCTTCATCAGCGTTGGTGCTCCCAGACGGCCATGGTGTGGTACAGCATCGGTAAGACTTCTAGTTCTGGTTCCATGGTGGCTGCGGACTCCTCCGTGTCCCTGGAGGTGAGTGTCCCCTTTTATATGATGTGTTTCCACCAGGCTTTTGGTGGCGTTGCTACCACCCTAGATTTCCTGGCAGTGTGCTATGTCATAATATGGTGGGCGGATTCTTGTTTTTCGCCTGCCTGCAGATTGCTACCGCCGTGTTCAGTGGTCGTACTGCACTGGCAGTTGGGGTGGTACATTGGCTGCCTATGGGAGGGATCACCGCCATGGTCATAATTTGGCAGTCATTACCACCGGCCTGGTGGCGGTACTACTGCCATCGCCTCCAATGTCATAATGGCCACCATAGTTCATTGTTTTTCTTACTGTTCAGTGGAGCACTTTTAGCAGCTATGCGCCAATGCACCCACCCGGGTTTCATAGTACAATAGTGTGTGTATTTTCTGAAGCATACATTTTGTACAAGAAGGGCTACTATGCCTTCAGGCTTTTTCCACTTTATAAGTGTGCTGTACAATGTAGAACACATGAAAAGTTGGAAAAAGGAGAAGTGAAAACACTTCTCCTCTTTATGCCTGCTTTGAGGTGTTGCAAGATTTTGGTGCAAATTCCTCTCTGCCAGTGTTTGTAAAAAAGGATTTGCGTCAAAACCCATGGGTGGTTGCATCGGAATGCTCATGCACCACCCATGGAATGGCCACTTGATGCAAAATAATGCAAAGCAGTGCATAATACAATCTTACATTACTTTGGGATAATACACAATGCAAATCAGGATATGTCCTGCCCTAGGTTTGTGGGCCATATTTGTATCATAAAAGTGATGCAAACACAGAGCAAAGCATTAGTAACTCTGGACCTGAGTGCCAGTAACTATGAGTGAGATTAAGAGGGAATGGAAGTGAGTGAGTGAAAATGAATATAAATGAGTATAAGGGGGTGTAAGAGAGAGTGGGTGTGATGCTAGGGTCAAGTGCTATGCTTTCCCGGAAAAAAATATGAGTCAAAGGTCACAGGATGACCCTGTCTCTTATGCCATTAGGATCAAAGGGTATGTGATGTCACTTCAGCTACCTCCGGCATTCTGGTGAATCAACGCTTGTGGGCATAGTGTCATCATGTTGTGGATTAGAGACCATAAGCTAACAATACTGCTGTAAGAATATCAGGGCTAACAAGCGTTTTTTAGTTGACCACCAGAGCTAACATGACTTCTGAGTGTGTAAGAAACCTGAGCTGAATGTCCTACCACAGCAACAGTACAAGAGCTATCAGATAATATGCTGCATTTAAAGATCAGTTCGCTATCCTACTGCTACCAGACCTCTAGAGCAACCATCATAAGACCAAGTACCAGAAGGTACAACGCTCCTACATCAGTACAGTGGTAAGCGAATTAGAGACAAAAAACATTTCAAGTGCTGTAAAAGCGCTATAGTTGCCTCCTACTTCTACTGCTCTAAAAACAACAGGCGGTACACACGTAATACCTGGAGAACCACATATCTAATGCCTACTGCTTCTGTAACAAGCACACACACCAATCATTCCTTACTGCAGTAAAATCGTCATAACAATCCCTCTATACTTTAAGACCAGCTATAAACCCCATTGCGTTAAGTTCACTAGAACTAGCACAGCTCCTACTGCTGCCAAACCTCCAGATCTAACACACCCCCAAGCAGATATAACACACTAGACATAACATTTAAACTACTGCTGTGACACCACTAGATAGCCAACAGCCCTGATGCTGCTGCAAAATCCCCAGCTACCACCCTATAGCCACATCGGCACCCAAGGTAACACCCATCGTACTGAAAGCACCTGATGGTGCCTGAGAAAGCACCCATCATGTTGCAGTAGGAGCTCCAGAGCTACCTCTCCATCTTTTGTAAGAGCACCACAGCGAAGCGACCCTTTTCTGCCGTAATAAGCCCTATAGCTCTTTACTGCCTAAAGGGCAAAGGGTAACAGCAAAACCAGCTCCCCTTCTGTTAATGAAGTAAGTGCACCAGAGAAAACATCATGCTGTAAGAATACAGACACAATACACCATATAATCCTAAGAGCACCAGAAGATAGAACAGAGTTAACGGGAGGACGCCTACTTCAGTAAAAGCAGCTCGATGGCCTTCCTACCTTTTGCTTTTAGGGCACTTGAAGTTAGCATAGATCCTGCTGCTGATTAAACACCTAAGCTAACACCCTGCAGAAAGAACATTAACCCAGGCTGATGTAACACCAGAACTCTTGTGCAAAGGAATGAGGGTGAAGTAAATGTTATTCCTGTTCCCTTGCGAGTGCATTTGGTGAAAGCGGTCTGGTTCTGCACCAGAGGTTTCCACACAGTGCAGCAGGAGTGTGGGACCACAGCTAGCACCCCTCTGCCCTTCCGAGTATGCATCAACTTACAAACCACATGTTGCTGTCCGAGGCCAGAAGCAAACACCTGGTCCTGCATTAATACTTATTGCCTAGCTCTTCTCTTCCTCTTCTGGTTCTGTACAAACATCAGTTCTAGCAATACTCATAATGTAGAAACGAATCTGCCTCTCCTCCTGTTGCTAGTATAGCGCTCAAATGTAACAATGCAGTCACCTCTAAAACCTTGCACTGGCTTTCCCGTGAGACAGTGTGCTACAGAAATTGGTCTGTATCATAAACAAGGCCCTCCACAGCATGTGACCAAGATGTAGAACAGACACACTCACTTTACGCTCAGAGAGACTCACAGCCAGGCCCAAATACACAAGCCTACTCAAAACCCCCATCACATACGAACTGTTTGAGATGCCCCATCATTGTTCCTAGAATGAGTTCCGCCTTCTCTGGTTGTGTGGCCGAATACTAAGTAGAGGATTATCACGCAATAAAAATACTGCAGGAAAATGTCGAGAAAGTAAATATAGATTGATGAGTATGGATTTACTATTTTTGCTCCAGATTTAGATGCCTTTATTAACAAGGTGCACATATGTGGATATATGCATAACACTATAGTTACCTGTATGTATTTACCTTGTCGATATTTTGGTTGTCAATATTTTTGCTTCAATATTCTTATAGCACTACAGGGAGTGCAGAATTATTAGGCAAGTTGTATTTTTGAGGATTAATTTTATTATTGAACAACAACCATGTTCTCAATGAACCCAAAAAACTCATTAATATCAAAACTGAATATTTTTGGAAGTAGTTTTTAGTTTGTTTTTAGTTTTAGCTATGTTAGGGGGATATCTGTGTGTGCAGGTGACTATCACTGTGCATAATTATTAGGCAACTTAACAAAAAAAAATATATACCCATTTCAATTATTTATCATTACCAGTGAAACCAATATAACATCTCAACATTCACAAATATACATTTCTGACATTCAAAAACAAAACAAAAAAAAATCAGTGACCAATATAGCCACCTTTCTTTGCAAGGACACTCAAAAGCCTGCCATCCATGGATTCTGTCAGTGTTTTGATCTGTTCACCATCAACACTGCGTGCAGCAGCAACCACAGCCTCCCAGACACTGTTCAGAGAGGTGTACTGTTTTCCCTCCTTGTAAATCTCACATTTGATGATGGACCACAGGTTCTCAATGGGGTTCAGATCAGGTGAACAAGGAGGCCATGTCATTAGATTTCCTTCTTTTATACCCTTTCTTGCCAGCCACGCTGTGGAGTACTTGGACGCGTGTGATGGAGCATTGTCCTGCATGAAAATCATGTTTTTCTTGAAGGATGCAGACTTCTTCCTGTACCACTGCTTGAAGAAGGTGTCTTCCAGGAACTGGCAGTAGGACTGGGAGTTGAGCTTGACTCCATCCTCAACCCGAAAAGGCCCCACAAGCTCATCTTTGATGATACCAGCCCAAACCAGTGCTCCACCTCCACCTTGCTGGCGTCTGAGTCGGACTGGAGCTCTCTGCCCTTTACCAATCCAGCCACGGGCCCATCCATCTGGCCCATCAAGACTCACTCTCATTTCATCAGTCCATAAAACCTTAGAAAAATCAGTCTTGAGATATTTCTTGGCCCAGTCTTGACGTTTCAGCTTGTGTGTCTTGTTCAGTGGTGGTCGTCTTTCAGCCTTTCTTACCTTGGCCATGTCTCTGAGTATTACACACCTTGTGCTTTTGGGCACTCCAGTGATGTTGCAGCTCTGAAATATGGCCAAACTGGTGGCAAGTGGCATCGTGGCAGCTGCACGCTTGACTTTTCTCAGTTCATGGGCAGTTATTTTGCGCCTTGGTTTTTCCACACGCTTCTTGCGACCCTGTTGACTATTTTGAATGAAACGCTTGATTGTTCGATGATCACGCTTCAGAAGCTTTGCAATTTTAAGAGTGCTGCATCCCTCTGCAAGATATCTCACTATTTTTGACTTTTCTGAGCCTGTCAAGTCCTTCTTTTGACCCATTTTGCCAAAGGAAAGGAAGTTGCCTAATAATTATGCACACCTGATATAGGGTGTTGATGTCATTAGACCACACCCCTTCTCATTACAGAGATGCACATCACCTAATATGCTTAATTGGTAGTAGGCTTTCGAGCCTATACAGCTTGGAGTAAGACAACATGCATAAAGAGGATGATGTGGTCAAAATACTCATTTGCCTAATAATTCTGCACTCCCTGTATATTTTAAACTTGCTTTTCCGTTTCCATACCCTGTTGGTAACTAGAAAAACAACTCCATGCTAAATGTTTCAAGGATTTCCTTGACTAACTTTCTTTGGACAGCCTACAGCTCCTAATCACCCATTGCCTCAGTTGTACCCAGACTGCTCTCCTCGTTGCAACTAAATGAACCAATCATTTTCAAAATATGGCTGCCATAGGCCTGATGTCCGTACTCATAAAAGTGACTCATGAACAAATGCAATTAGACAGCAGGGAACCAGTCCACTCCTGAACTAAAAAGGAAACATGTAATTAAATATTATCTGTAAAAACCTTTCAAATTAATAGGCACCACTTAAGCACAAAGAGAAAATAGATTGCAGGACCTTACCCAATCCCTTGATCCAGGGAATATGTTAAACGCCCTCCAGTACTTTGTTTATTTCAGTTAACGCCTACTTTGTTTGTGCCCTTTTCTTATTTTGGTTGTGAGACTTGTCTTGCACGAATGGCGGAGGCTGGACGTCTCTTTAAAAAAAACACCAACTTTGGCAGTCTGCATCTGAACTAAGAAATAGCAATTACCCAAGCCCATCAATATTACCTGTATTCACGCACAACAGAATTGTAACAGTCTATGCAGTCTCACAAGCTACCAACCAAAGTATGCCTTCGCCTAGTAAAGAGACTGCTCTTCTGCTATTGAGGTCTGCCTTGACAACGCAGCTGTCATCTAGCCTTATATGAACAACAGCAAAAAGACCTATAAGAACTACCAATGAGAGAAGGGCTTTGGCGTCATTTATGTAGTGATACCTTTGAGTGCAGCATTTGAGCGGGCAGTAAATGTGTACTTCCACTGAAAAAAAGAGTGCTTTTATTGCCTACCTTGTGGGAAAGCTGATGATCATTATGAAAGAACTGAGTTGGTTATGATGACAATCCAGTGGTCAAGACCATAGGCCTGAACTGTTTGGCATACAAAGTTACCAAAAAAGCTGCAAGACCTGATATATTTATTTTGACAAGCACACATAAAACCAATCGGCATTTTTGATAGCCCGTTATTAGACTATACTAAATTGTGTAGGGAGGTAACTTGTTGCATGGAGTCTCACAGATTACTGTACTAGACAAGGGTTTTGGTGTTGCTTATGTTTGACAGACCCGAGGTTTGATGCTTTGTGCAGCGATAATCTCTATTAGTCCTCTTATGTGAGGTTGCCATCTGTAATTTTGTATATATTTTTTAATTTGTGAGTGGATGTCTGATTGTTTCTTTGTGGGAGAGCTTTGGTGAAACACAGTAGATCTCAGTTGATTATGGTAACAAGATAATGATAGCAGTTACAGGCGAGATTGGTTCATTGGGAGAAGTTATGTCTGTCATAAGCCTTCATCCTAAACAGGATAGACTTATGGTCAGGGCAGTAGGCCTTGCTTATTTATTGTGAATTACATATGTCAAATTCATTCACACTTTCACAGTGGATAGGTATTATACTGTCTTAGAGCCTGTTGACAGATATTTTGTTACACAGTATCTCATAGGTTACCTTTATGGGCAATGGTTTTGTATTGGTTACCCTTCTGTCAAACCATGGGTCTAGAAGACTTCCAAATTTGAGGTTCCTACTGGGCCCTCATGGGGGTGGGGGTGTTGTACATTCTTTTACCAATTGTAAGTGTTCATATTTGTGAATGTATGTCTCTGTAGCCAATGATTGCCTCGTGGAAAACCAATGCTCAAAACAGTAAGCTTGAGTTGGTTATGGTGACAAACCAATAACAAGTGCTAGAGGCCTGTTTTTTTTTCATTCGAAAAAAATTATGTTCAACGTGAAAGTTCTGACTAATTTATTATGAAACTCTTGGAAAAAGGCAGTGACCCTGGCTTATTTATGGTGAAAAGTATATGTTAAGGTCAATATGGGCCAGACGTAGGAACATTCCATTCACAAAAAATGGTTGCAAATTGTGCACCAACTTTTTGTGAATGGAATCTGATTTTGCAAATTGGCCTAGGCCTTAATAAGTCAGATTTTCAAAACAAGGAAGCGTAGTGAGTCACAGATCGCCGTGCTTAATGAATATTCATTGGGAAGGTCACGATTTGGGACTCACTACTATAAAAAAGTTGTCCTTAGAGTAAATTATCAGTGAGAGTTGGCAGTGGTCTTATGGACCACTGCCAACTTCCCCTGAAACTTGTATCCTAACTCAAAAGGGGGAGGGATCCAAAGTCGTAGCCCATTGATACATCAAGGTACACCCACAAGATGCACCTTACAAGTTGCAATTCATCATCCATTTCTAAATCCATTTAGCAAATCAGAAAGACATTTCCAAATTGATAAATGGGTTTAGTAAATGCAAAAATGTTTTTTAGAAGACACAAACCCTCTTAATTATGGAATTAGAGGGTTTGCGACTGCAGAAATGTTTCATACGTTAGGCACTTGGGGGGTCATTCTGACCCCGGCGGGCGGCGGGCGCTGCCCGCCTGGCGGGAACCACCATATGGCCGCTCCGCGGTCAAAAGACCGCTGGGGCCATTCTGACTTTCCTGCTGGGCCGGCGGGCGCTAGCCAATATAGCGCCCGCCGGCCCAGCGGGAAAGAGGCCTGCAACACTGAAGCCGGCTCCGAATGGAGCCGGCGGTGTTGCAGGTGTGTGACGGGTGCAGTTGCACCCGTCGCGCTTTTCACTGTCTGCTAGGCAGACAGTGAAAAGCATACTGGGGCCCCCGGGGGTCCCAGGACACCCGTTCCCGCCAGCATGTTCCTGGCGGTGAAAACCGCAAGAAACAGGCTGGCGGGAAGGGGGTCAGAATCCCCATCAGCGCCGCCATGGAGGATTCTCCCAGCCGGGGGAAATCCGACGGGAAACCGCCGGACCCGGCTGGGCGACCGCGGCTGTCTCGCCGCGGTCAGAATGACGAATGAAGCACCGCCAGCCTGTTGGCGGTGCTTCCGTCATTCACCACCCTGGCGGTCTATGACCGCCAGGGTCGGAATGAGAGCCTTGGTCTTTTAGGGTGGATTGTTTTGACACAGTGTTTAAGCACGTAGGAAGGTATTTTGTTACAATGAAGCACACAGGTGACCATCGCAGGCAAGGTGTTTGTGTTGGTTAGCCACGCTGACAAACCTGTGGGTAGAGGGGTAGTTTAGCCCTGAAAAAATCCTTTTGTACACTGTTTGGAAGGATTGTATATTGTTTTGCCAAATGTAGTTTGGGGAATATTTGTAACTTTATGATTGTATGCTTGGTGGGACAGTTTACATGCAGTGGATTTGGGTTGGGTAATTTATGGTGACAAGCCTTATCAGTTTATTAAGAAAAAGGTTTAACAAAATCAGGCAGCAAGTGTGACTTATTTATTGTGAAAAGCATATGTTAAAGTCAATAGCACTTTAGACATGGATCTGTATTACACTATGTTATAGGCTGAAGAGCAACATTTTGTTACATGAAATCTCACAGATTACCTTACAAGGCAACATTTTTGGTGTTGGTAACCTCTTTTAACAAACCTATGTGGTAGAGGATATGCACTGTGGTAATACTTGATAGACCCTCCGAGGAGGGCCTCGGAGGTTTAGTTATCTTCAAAGCTCTTGTAATCAAAGAAGTTCATAAGAAAATAAATAAATGCATATACATACAGAGAGGGTCTGTGGCTCAGCCCGCTTCTGCCACTTGTCAATTTCAGTGTCATTCACATTCTGCTTCTGTCCATGCCAAGTTTCAGTGTGTTAGCTCACTCGAGCCATTGGCTCTTTTGCCCTGTGATCAGATGTGCACATCCACTTGAAATTGAGTGTGCTTCAGTGCCAGGAACTGTAGGCTTGTCCTTTAGCTTTCCATGTTCTCTTTTTATTATGCTCCCGTTCAGTTCTTTCCTTCTTCTTTCTTTGACTTTCTTTGCTTTTTAAGAGAGTCTGGCAGCTGTATATAACAGTAGTACTGGGATGCTTGTGTCCCATTCATTTCATCTGCAGTGCTCTACATCACGTGCTTCTAAGTGGTTGGCCATCTTGGAACGGTATCGCGCATTGTGTATTATAGTTTTTCTGTTCAAAGATAGACGTCATGATTAAAACGCAGTATTTGAGCTATCTTGATTTGGTACAACAATAATACACTACGCACAATCTCATTCTTCTCTCACCACCCAGCACTATGCTTATGGAACGGCCTTGAAATTGTACATAAAGTATTATTGTTTTACTGCTCCAGTATGGCCAGCACATTCCTTTTAAATGTGACGGCCATGTGGAAATTTATAACAATGGTACATACACTATGATCAAAACCACTTTACCACAGCCAAACACTTCTTGTTTAGTTTTATCTCTATTGCATTCTTATACACGTGGGTGGCAGCATGATTTATTTTTCCCTACTTTTCTGCTTGTAATTTATCTTGCACATGCTTGTTGAGATTGCATGTCGGTTTTATTGTGGATGGGAAAATGTATGAATGTAATGAGTAAGCGGGTGAATTAATGGATGTGAGTGCAAAATTAGGTGACCAACTGTATGTATGATAACCTATTGACTTTCTAAACTCACCACTGACTCGGGAGGCATTTTCAGGATTAAGCCTGACATACTGGTATTGCCAATGCTTGTTTTTCTTTATTGCTTGAGTTATACTAGTCAAGATACATTTGTCATGTTGCAACACTGCCATCTTATGGCTACTTATGGTTTAACATTACGAACGATTGTCTACAAAGGGACAACAAAGTAAACTAAATTCCTTTAGAAATCAATAGAATACTCAGATTTTCTTGCGCTCTTTGACATGCGACTTACATTTGTTTATTATTCAAGTATCGTCAGAAAAGTGCCTTATAAAATAATTCATCAAGTACAAATTCACAAGATAGTGCAATTCATGACATTTTATGAAACTGATAATACGTAGAAACCCAATTAATATTCGAATCAGAACAGGCCCGTGTACTAAATAAAACGTATTACCTCATTTAAATTTTGTATCCTAAAGTACAGTGACTCTGATTTATAGTTCGGGCATTCTGAATGCTACATAACACGATTTACCCGAAATGATCCAATGGCAGGCATGGGCCCCTGAACAAAAGTAGAGGTGGCCAAGTCAAGGTAGGCTCGAGCCTAGCTCGGGCTCAGTGTCGGTCTCTGGTTCAGCGCATGTCCCTTGTTTTCCAGATGAGAGGTGACGAGCAGCATGCAGCCAGCACAGAGTGGATGTAGCTGCATGTTCAGTGTAGTTCATGAATGGGCTGGTACGAGTTGTCAGGTATTCATCCAGTTTGTGGCATGGCTGCAGGTGGATCCCCAGCTCACATCAAGTGCGCTCCCTGGTTCAAGTTCTGAGCAGCCAGCCTGTAAGAATAAGGGCTGATTCACAACCATTTATCCAAGACGGGTACAGGTGTGGGGCTGGAACTTGATGTGTATTTCACCACCCATGCCAGACATCCGAAAAGCGACTTTCCCAATGCTTGCACGATGCAGAGGGAAGAATTCAAGAACGATGGATTAAACTCAGATCTGTGACTGGGGGTGAGAGTTTGCATTGTCAGCACTCCGTCCATCATCCTATTGTGTTGCTAAAGTTGCCCTAAGTGGGAAGGGTATGCCCAGACGTGGGTCCCTTGCTCACTGTGCCGCTGGAATCAAGCTAACCTGGCTGATGAGAGGTGAAACCCCGAAACCGGTCCCAGGATGCTTGTTTCCGGTCCAGGGAGGACCTGACCTGGCAGTTCGGGCTGGACTGTTCCCATGAGGAACAGGGTCAAGACTGATTTGCATATGGCTGGGTCCAAACTGGGGTGGCATGGTGAGCAAAAGAACGATGGATTAACCCCAGATCTGTGACTGGGGGTGAGTGTTTGTATTGTCAGCACTCCGTCCATCATCCTTTTGGGTTGCTAAAGTTGCCCTAAGTGGAAAGAGTATGCCCAGACGTTGGTCCCTTGCTCACTGTGTCACTGGAATCAAGCTAGCCTGGCTGATGAGGGATGAAACCCTGAAATCGGTCGCAGGATGCTTGTTTCCGGTCCAGGGAGGACCTGGCCTGGCAGTTCGGGCTGGACTGTTCCCATGAGGAACAGGGTCAAGACTGATTTGCATATGGCTGGGTCCAAACTGGGGTGGCATTTTGAGAATAAGAAGGATGGATTAAACCCAGAGCTGTGACTGGGGGTGAGTGTTTGCATTGTCAGCACTCTGTCCATCATCCCTTTGTGTTGCTAAAGTTGCCCTAAGTGGGAAGGGTATGCCCAGACGTGGGTTCCTTGCTCACTGTGTCACTGGAATCAAGCTAGCCTGGCTGATGAGGGGTGAAACCCCGAAATCGGTCGCAGGGAGGACCTGGCCTGGCAGTTCGGGCTGGACTGTTCCCATGAGGAACAGGGTCAAGACTGATTTGCGTATGGCTGGGTCCAAACTGGGGTGGCATGGTGAGAAAAAGAAGGATGGATTAAACCCAGAGCTGTGACTGGGGGTGAGTGTTTGCATTGTCAGCACTCCGTCCATCATCCTTTTGTATTGCTAAAGTTGCCCTAAGTGGGAAGGGTATGCCCAGACGTGGGTCTCTTTGCTCACTGTCCCACTGGAATCAAGCTACCCTGGCTGATGAGGGCTGAAACCGCTTGTTTCCGGTCCTCCGGCCTGGCAGTTCGGGCTGGACTGTTCCCATGAGGAACAGGGTCAAGACTGATTTGCATATGGCTGGGTCCAAACTGGGGTGGCATGGTGAGCAAAAAAACATGGATTAACCCCAGATCTGTGACTGGGGGTGAGTGTTTGCATTGTCAGCAACCGTCCATCAACCTTTTGTGTTGCTAAAGTTGCCCTAAGTGGGAAGGGTATGCCCAGACGTGGGTCCCTTGCTCACTGTGTCACTGGAATCAAGCTAGCCTGGCTGATGAGGGGTGAAACCCCGAAATCGGTCGCAGGATGCTTGTTTCCGGTCCAGGGAGGACCTGGCCTGGCAGTTTGGGCTGGACTGTTCCCATGAGGAACAGGGTCAAAACTGATTTGCATATGGCTGGGTCCAAACTGGGGTGGCATGGTGAGCAAAAGAAGGATGGATTAAACCCAGAGCTGTGACTGGGGGTGAGTGTTTGCATTGTCAGCATCCGTCCATCATCCTTTTGTGTTGCTAAAGTTGCCCTAAGTGGGAAAAGTATGCCCAGACGTGGGTCTCTTGCTCACTGTGCCACTGGAATCAAGCTAGCCTGGCTGATGAGGCCTGACACTGTCCCAGGATGCTTGTTTCTGGTCCAGGGAGGACCTGGCCTGGCAGTTCGGGCTGGACTGTTCCCATGAGGAACAGGGTCAAAACTGATTTGCATATGGCTGGGTCCAAACTGGGATGGCATGGTGAGCAAAAGAACGATGGATTAAACCCAGATCTGTGACTGGGGGTGAGTGTTTGCATTGTCAGCACTCCATCCATCATCCTTTTGTGTTGCTAAAGAATTCAAGACAACCAGTGGTCGAAGTGTATTAAAAAAGTATGGAAACTGTGATACTGCGTGTGTGTGGGAGGAGGGTAGTTGGGAGCGTGGCTAAAAAACCAAAATGTTCTGTAACTTTTTTCGGTCTTTCACCTTCAGTTAACTACATATCAAATATCACACAGCCACTGCTTCAAATGGGCAGGTACTGTCTGGTACTGAGTATTAGCAATTCTTCAATTTGAAAGTGAGAGTATTGCCACTTCTCAGCACTACTGCAATACACTTAATAGAAGAGTGCCAGCACTTCTCAGGAGCATACAGACACTATGTAGAGTGATTACCAGCACTTCTATATTTTCATTTAAAGCACTGTGCATCACTTGTATGAAAAATGCAAGTTATTTTAGTGAGTTGGAAATGCACTATTGGATATCTGAAACTCTATTAGTTAATGCACTGCACCAAAGAGCCACAGAATGAAATCCTTAAAGTGAATACCGGCTTCCAAGAACCCTTTACATTTGCAGATTGACCAGTTGAAAACATTTACATTTCTTTCAGTGAAGCAGGCATCCTGGCAAGAAGGTATGTTTAGCTGTCTGCTCCTCTCTCGGTTTCACAACACAGGAGACTTTTCTTCATACACTTCAGCTGAAGCACTTCAGTTTTTAGAATTAACTGTAGTGGATCCTATTTAGTTTTAATGGGAATCAGGAGTTTAGCTTAGCCTTCTGGCTTGCAGGCCTGAGGTCCCATCACCTAGTGACTTTTAACCTACTTAGCTAGCTCTGTTTTAGCCTATTAATTTATTTAATTTAAAACGCTGCTATGTTTATAGTTAGTCAAATGTTCTGATTTTACGTTAACAGTGCCACTCTGTAAAGGCATCACTATCAGCGTCAAAGTTAAGTGAGATACGTAGGTATTCATATCATGTCCCTTTTCCACTTACGTGCGACAGGAACATAATGGACTTTTAGAGGGAATTGTTTATATAATTGCCGTCCCAGGCCTGCCTCCTTATCTATTCTTTGGGAATATACCTGCATCAGGGGTCCTACAAGATCTGTATAAATACAGGCCACGCAGACCAGGTTAGAAGAGGGATTCCTAACAGATGATATTGACACCCTTCATGCTGCATGTCACCTTGATGCAGACCCAGCCTTCGTGTCAACACGGAGTATGATCTAGAGACCTCATTCCAAGGTAACAAGGGTTGGGGGGGTGCTTCTCATGGACCTGGTACTGGCAGAATAGGTTTATCACACCTAGCTCTCTTTAGATTAGAGATTACGGCCCATATTTATACTTTTTGACGCACAACTGCGCCAACGCAGTTGTGCGTCAAAAATGTTACTGCCGGCTAACGCCATTCCAACGCGCCATGTGGGCGCCTTATTAATGGAACAACGTTAGCCGGAGCTGCGGACTGGTGTGCGTTAAAAAAAATGACTCACACCAGGCAGCGCCGGCGTATGGGAAAATGGGGGTTGTGTGTCAAAAAATGGTGCATGTCAGGTCTAAGGCAAAATTCAGGCCTCAAACCGGATTTGCGCCATTATTTTTGATGCCCAACGTCCATTGACATGACTCCTGTCTTAGCAAAGACAGGAGTCATGCCCCCTTGCCCAATGGCCATGTCCAGGGGACTTATGTCCCCTGGGCATGGTCATTGGGCATAGTGGCATGTAGGGGGGCCCAAATCAGGGCCCCCTATGCCACAAAAAAAAAAAAACGGAAAAAAATACTTACCCGAATTTACCTTTACGTCCCTGGGATGGGTCCCTCCATCCTTGGGTGTCGTCCTGGGGTGGGCAAGGGTGGCAGGGGGTGTCCCTGGGGGCAGGGGAGGGCACCTGTGGGCTCCTTCCGAGCCCACAGGTCCCTTAACGCCTACTCTGACCCAGGAGTTAAAAAACGGCACCGATCAGGCTGTGCAACATTTTTTAAGGCCCACCCCCTCCTGTGCATCAAAATGATGCCAGAGTATAAATAAGGGGCACAGGCCTTAAAGTCATTTTTTGGAAGGGAACGCCTACCTTGCATATAATTAACGCAAGGCTGGTTCCCCCTTCCAAAAAATGACGCACATGGTGGAATTTTGACGCCCGCGGGGTCAGACGTCAAAGTATAAATATGGGGCAGGGTTTGCGCTGATTGTGCGTCAAACATTTTGACGCACATTCGGCGCAAACAGAGTATAAATATGCCCCTAGGTTCTCCATGCTAGGGTTTAAGGGACATTTTACATTGCATGTATTGCAAGATGGTGGGGGTCTTTGTATTCACGACTCTCGTCTTTACAATTCTGCTTTTTGCATTGTTCATTATCTTAATCATTGCAGCTCAAGCATTTTACAGTAGAGTGTAGTCTTGTTAACAAACCAGGAGTATCGCCTAGGGACAAGAGTTCAACCACGACATGGCACCACCAACGATGGTGTTTTGGCACCAATTTACAGATGCCCTGAGTATCTCTGTCTCACATACAACAGGTACCCTAAGTACCATTATATGGAGATGTCCATGGTCTTGGCAATAATCCTTCTTAGCAAACAGAGAGCACCTAACTAGGCTGTAGGTTGTTCGAGCTCGGACTCTTAAAAGGAATTTTCTCCTCATTTGGCGTTCCACCTCTTTGCCCATTTCGTAATATGGCTAACGCCATAGACATTCCCGAGAATGTCAGACATGCATTAAAACTACATCTAATAAGGCATGGCTTAACAGATGAGGGCGGGGATGTCACATACATTGTAGAAGCCAATGAGGGTTACCAAACAGAAACATTCTGTTCCTGTGTCACCTTTCCTGAGGAAGACTCTACAACATACACAGTCCACACATACAGAGTTGCAAACGTACCACAACGGTACCAAGCATTCCAGTATTTTGAAATACCAATGATTTATCAAGAAAATCAGAACTGGTTTAATGGCGCCCTACCACACCTAATACAACCCATGAGATTAGGCCCCTTAGGTTATCACGGACCAACATAGCCAAAGTTTGCCACATATAACCACACCCTGTGTACAAAACATACACGCAGCTGATTTGCGTAATCTTTACAGTGAGCTAGTAACATTATATAGATGAGTTGTTCAGTTCGTAATGTAAACTTTGAACACGAACAGCGCGTCCAGCTCCACCAGCACCTGCTGGATACCCATTGGACGTTACTCCCAAATCCCAGGACGATTTTCTTTTCACAAAAATTAGGGGAACTGTTTTTCTAAAATTAAAAAAGTATGGGACCATCGTGCCCCTAAGATCCCCCTCACTTCGACCCCTAAAGACAACACAGGCGTGCAGATGAACTTAATGGCTGTGGGCATTGTAGGAAACTGGCTCTGCATATACTGTACTAAAGTAAGTTATAGTGAAGACAGAATCCAGTGGATCCCATAGAGACTTTACAGAGGCTAAAGTAGGTAATACTAATGCTCTCTTTTGTGGTAGTGTGGTTGAGCAGTTAGGCTTATCAGAGGGTAGAGTTAAGTATATATTGCACACACACAGTCAAGAAATGAGGCACACAATCAATGACTAACTCCAGACCAATTCTTTTATTATCAAAAATATACTTTGTTGCTTTATTTCTAGAACCAAAAGAATCTTTGTTCCAGGTAAGTACAGTTTCAAGAATGTATCACTTTCAAGTATCAATGCACTTTGTTTAGAATTTACAGGTAAAAAAGTTTACAGGTAAGTAATACTTTTCAGTTTCAAAAGTGGTCACTGCAATTTCTCATTGAAAGCAATGCAGTCCTAGGGGAGGAAAAGTAACAACACAATTTGCAGCTAAGTACTCGACTTACGATCCCAGCCTTCGGGGGTTAGAGTGTCTACAGGGCAAAGTTTAGGAAGACACTAAGGGTGCATCACCAGTAACACAGAGCGTGCTGGGTGCTGAGGTCAAAGTTGGTGTCGGCGCCCAATGGAATCCTTGGGAGGCAGGGGGCACTTAGAAAGAAACAGCTTGCAGGTAAGTACCCACGACTTCAAGGCACACACCTGCAGAGTTTAGATTAGCAGCGGGGGGGCCACAGGTTAGCACCAAAAACACACCCTCAGTGGCATAGTGGCTGCAGGGTGTAGGGTGCAAACACAGCATCAGGCGCCCAGTGCTTTTCAATGGGGGAACAATGGGGGTCACAAAGATGCTGCAGGTTTGGTCCAGGGAGTCAACTGAAGAAAACCAACTGCTGGACAGGTAAGTAGAGAGCCCACTCGACGTTGCTGGACCATTGGTAGAGTTCCCCAAGGTCAGGGGGCTGCAGGTGCAGGGGTACCTTTAGGCATCGGGAAATCTTCACCTGATCCGGTCGCAGTCAGGGAGGTCCTCTGGATTTAGGCTGCAGGCATGATCGTGTTGATCAGGAGGGGTAAACCCTCTGTACTGGTGTGCCTCTGTACTGGTGTGCTCTGTACTGGTGTGCCAGATGGACAAGGGCTGTGGGCGTTGGGTGCAGAGTGGCAGGACTCAAAGATCCAGGGTGGTTCTGGAGTCCTTTCTGGAGTTTTCTTTGTGGACAGAGCCACTGTCCTCAGGAGATCTGGGTCCTTGGGTAGGCAGGCTGTCCTCTGGAGGTTTGTAGAGGTCGCTGGTCCTTCTGGATGAATCGTCTTCTTGTAGCAGGAGTCCTGAAGCTGCAGACAGGCCGGTAGGGCTGGGGCCAAGTTAGTTATCGTCTGGGGTCTTCTCTGCTGGTGAGGATCTTCAGCCCTTCTTCTTCCTTTCAGACCCCCAGGAATCTGAAAAGCAAGGTTGACCCTAAATACTAGATTTAGGGGTGTTACAGGGGTCAGAGGGCAGAAGCCAATGGATACTATCCCTGAGGGTGGCTACACCCTTGCTGTGTCCACTCCCTTTGGGGAGGGGGGGACATTTCTAACACCCTCCAAAGCAAGATGGAGGATTCAGCCAAGTGGGGTTCACCTCATCTCTGGGCACCATAGGGGTGGTCCCAACTGGGATGGGTACTCCTCCTATACTCCTCCGGTGTTTACTAATTTTCCCATCTGACCTGCTGCCAAAAATGGGGGGCATCTCCACTAGCTGGAGGCAGTGCAACAGAAGGACAGGAGCCTTTGAGGCTCACTGCCAAGAGTTGTAGTTCCTGCAGGGGGGAGGTGTGAAGCACCTCAGCTCAGAGCAAGCTGTGTCCCTGACCCCAGAGAGCACAAAGGCTCTCACACCATGGAGTCAGAAACTTTTCTGTTAGTGGCAGGCTGGCACAGACTGGTCAGCCCTACACTAGAGGAGTGGGTGAAATGCAGGGGGCACCTCTAAGATGCCCTCTGTTTGCATTTTTCAATAAATCCAACACTGGCATCAATATGGGTTTAATGAGCTGAGAAGTCTGATACCAACCTTCCCAGTCTTCAGTGGAGCCATCATGGAGTGGTGGAGTTCGTAATGACAAACTCCCAGCCCATGTACTCAATATGGCCACAATGTACTTAAAATGTTTAACGATGGACTTAGAGTCTGTAGGGGCATATTGCTCATGCAGCTATACCCTCACCTGTGGTATAGTGCATCCTGCTTTAGGGCTGTAAGGCCTGCTAGAGGGCTGACCTACTTATGCCACAGGCAGTGGTTTGTGGGCATGGCACCCAGAGAAAGGTGCCATGTCGACTTCACCTTTTTCTCCCCATCAGCACACACAAGTTGCAATGGCAGTGTGCATGTGTTTGGTGAGGGGTCCCTTAGGATGGTGTAATGCATGCTGCAGCCCTTGGTGACCCCCCATGCCCACAGGGCCCTTGGTACCACCGGTACCTTTTACAAGGGACTTAGCTGTGTGCCAAGGGTGTGCAAATTGTGGAAGCAATGGTACAGTTCAGGGAAAGAACACAGGTGTTGGGGCCTGGTCAGCAGGATCTCAGCACACACTCAGTAAAATCAGCATCAGATATCAGGCAAAAAGTGTGGGGGGTGACCATGAAAAAAGGGGCACTTTACTACAGGCATGTACACCAGTGACCCTACAGGGAGAGGGGCATAGGGGCGCATATTTTAAGAAGAGTGGTGACCTCAGAATATTGTGCATCAGTTGCAGGAGTCTATGGCAGGAATTTACCCGATCTCGACCCACAAAAAACATAGATACATATTGTACAGGGGATGGGGAGTGGGTGTCAGTGGGCCTCACCCCAAGGTATTCAGAAAAAAAGCTTTACCCCTTCTAATATTCAGCATTGCCACGATCCAAGCCTGCACCCTACAGTCCACCAATGTAATTACCCTTTTTCCCAGGATGAAAGGAATTAGGAGGTGGGTTGATAGAACGCCTGGAGAAAAATATACACACTGAATTTTCAGCCAGAAACTGGACAGATGCCTCTGGAAGCTACTGTCTTTTGTTCTTACAGTGAGGTATCAGGCGTTTCAGTCAGGAGGAAGAGTCTCAAGAGAATGAAGCGTGTTTAGGCCAAATGCTGGAAACCCCACCAAAGTGTGCTCATCCTGATATACAATTCTCCTTTTCTCCCTTCTGTAATTGCAGTGGGTGTTATAGATAAGCAAGCAATGTTCAAGCCACCAAAAGTACCAGGCAGAATCCCAGACCAAATGGATACCAATGGACAAGCAAAATGAATATGGTTTCGTCTCCGCCTTTGAGTGCGTATATTAATAGCGTGGTCTGGCAGTCACACTCGGGATGTGCAGAATCTGACAAGCCATTTTTAGTGGCTGGTTGGCTCTCAGGCAACAGAGAAACATGGAGGCATCGTGAAAAAACACTAGAAGAGAAGCAAAAGAGATCAGACGCGCTCTTTTATTATTATCAGGCTCACGCCGAAGAGTGTTTTTAACCACACACCTCCCTACGTAACAGTAGACACATAAACTCCAGTAGACATACGCAGCTGTATGACTCACAGTATTTTCAGGATGGCGACCAGGCCCGCCGGGTTTGCAGAGACCCTGCCTCAGCGGTTGACCCTCTACCAGACATGAGGACACCTACCTTGCGTGAGAGGATCTGTGAGCATAGAGTGCCCCTGCAAGTGCAGCGGATGCGCTTAGACTAGAATGAATGCCACGTGGGCTTTCACGTGTTTTTGAGAGCCATCGAAAGCAAAAAATACTTAACGGTATCTCTGCCAACACTAGTAACTGGGAAGTGCATTTTATTCCATCCGCACACTTCCTTGCAACTTCTTTCTTTTCATTCCCTGTAATGTGTTTTTTTCCTATCTGTTCTTTATTTGCTGTCAATGGTGACGTATTTCTTTACTTCTGTTTTCATTGTATTTATGTGTCAGTGGTTCACTGTGTGCTACCTTTTTGAAATAAATGTTTCTTGTTATTTATAGGGATGGTCATTGAGCAATGGACACTATTCGAGTCTTATTTGTGACAGTCGTCTGTCCAGCACGTGTTGTGCTTTTGTGCCATGTGATTGATGTGCAAGGTGCTACCCTGTTCCAGTTTAAGGTGGCTGCTGAGTGAGTTCTGTCTTTCTCTGTTATTTCACTTTATGTCTGGTCAGACTAGTGTACATACTTCCTATCCTACATTCCTCCTATTTCGAACTGAGTTGTAAGTGTATGTCTGCACGTGGCTTGTTGAAGTGGGAGTGTCCTGTTTTCTCACTGCAGGTAGACTTTAGAGTTGTCCAATATTAGTCGTTGTAGGCTTCTGCAATGTCCACTGTTCCGTATTAACACCGGCTGTGTAAATGATTACCATAGATATCACAAGTAATCTACATATGTGTGTGATATTTGTACAGCACTCATCTAGTTGAAAGGCAGCCGAGAGCGCAATACAGAGTTGAAGGCAAATATAGTCACTAAGTGATTCGAGGGGTTGCTGGATTCTCTGCGAGTAGAAGAGGACTCTTACTGCATCACATTCTGAAAAAGGGTCTCTTTAGTTCTTTCCTAATATTGGAGCAGGGTTGAGTCGGTCCTGATGAATACAGGGATGTAATTCCAGATCCCGGGTGAGTACGTGGAGTTCTTATGGCACTGGTCCTCATTTCTTCACTTCATCGTTCCTAGTCTGAAGGTGTTCTGGCTGTTACTGTGCCGGGAGCCACCAGATGTGGTGAGTTTGTCAGCCAAATAGGCTGGGGTGACAGTTGGGATGGCTTTGTAGATGATGCAAATCGTTTTCTGGTTAAATAGAGGCATGTAAGGTATGGCAGTAGAGTTCTGTCAGGGTAGGAATGTGGTGGCCATATTGCTTCAGGCCTGATGAGTCATGCTGCCACATCTAGGATGCCCTAAAGGGAACACTGTGAAGTCGGGGAGTCCACAGAGGGGGACATTGCAACTACCCAGATACAACAATATGAGAGCTTGAACAGCGGTTCAGTAGTTTTCTGGGAGGAACATTTCCACTCTTTAGTAGAGAAATCCGGTACCAGGATTTCATGTTTTTCTTGACAGTGTGTTCCTGGCGAGTGAGGTCAGAGTGCACAGAGAATCTGAGTGACACAATGTTGGATGAAAGTTGTGGTTTGAATCTGTTTGAGTTCATATTGTTGTGTCAGGTTTTGACTAAGATGTTACAATGGGTAACTCTGCAAATGATCAGGATCTTCTGGGACCTAGAGGTGTTCATTTGAATGAACTGGAATCTGTTGAATAATTAAGAGGACCAATGAAAGACCTTGCAGTGAACTCCTTTTGAGACTTTAGTTTGTAGATTAGGGTGGCGTGGTCGAGAGTGAGAAAGACGACTAAGAGACCTAGTAACACGAGGGGGCAGGGGTCATCTTTATCTGTGGTTATGAAGATGTTGTCTATGATTTACAAAGTAAATAAGTACAGCAGATGGTTGATTTTGTTGTAGTCGTAATCCCAATTATTTCGACTGCTTTTTCGATGCACTTGTTGATGAGCAGTAGGTGAGTGATACGGCGGTAGTTATCAAGGTTGTTAGGATAAAATGTGGGTTTCATCAGGAGTGGGAGACTCTCACTTGTGTTGAGAGCTTCTGTGAAAATGCATGCTGAGGGGGGCATTAACTAGGGTGATTAGGGATGAGTGAGTTTCTCCAGGGAAGGTTATAATGATGGACAAGGACAAGACAATCTTTATTGGAGATGGCTTTGAGGGAGCTAAGAATGTTGTTGTGGTCTGTGAGATAAGAGGGTTTGTAGGATGAATATTATCGGTTGTGGCACAGAGGGGTCAGGCTTGGTGTTATAAATGTACTGATGGATCTTCTGTATTTTTATCAAAGAAAAGGTTGATAGCACAGCACTTGTCTGTGGAGCGTAGGATAAGAGAGCCAGGAAGTGGGTTGATGCATTGGTGTGCGCAGCTATTGCAAGTGGAATGGATTTTAAACCCATTCTGCTCCTGTAGAATACCATAGGTCACTGCCCCTCCTCCTGCTGCAGGAGAACCAGGGGTACCATCCCAGTTATGTTGTAAGAGCATGTAAGTTAACAGCCCCTGTTTCTGTAAATGTAGCAAAACGAGCATTCTTGTTTCTGCAGCAAGAAAACAAATCCATGGATATAAGAATTCCTAGTCCCCCATGCTGCTCTGTTTGACTCTCCCACTGCAACATTACGAAACCTAATAGATTGTCACCGGTAATTGGAGAGGCAACAGCAATTTACTGCTATCGGAGCACCAGACCAAATACCCTTTTAAAGGGCTGTAGAGGTTACATTCGTACCTTAGGAGTACAGAATCGAAGTCAAAAAACCCTTCTGATGCTTAGAAAGCAATAGAGGTAACACCTACTCCGGTTGCATTAGGCAAAACACACCTGATGCTTATGTGAAACCACTTAGTTCACACCTAGTGCTCCTGGAAGAGCATCACAGGACAATTCTTTCTCACCACCGTACACTCTTCCTAACAGTCCTCCTATACTTTAAGATCAGCATAGTTACTAGCCCCGGTGCTTTAAGCTCACCAGAGCTAACACCAACTCCTACCGCTACAACACCACCAGAGCTAACACCCCTCCTGTTCGATGAACATGAAATGGCCATCACAGAAAGAAGGAGTACCGAAGACCACTTCTTCAACTATCTGGCACTTAAGCCACTGAACCTAATCAATTGTCCATTTATTCTGGGTATATAACTGGATAAACTAGTGTAAATTCATTTTACTGAATGCACATTTGAGTTAGCAATGTAAATCTGAATGTATTAATGTACAGTTGCCGTAAATAATTTAGGCCAAGAAATATAAATTTACAGACTCAAATGTAGACTTTTACAGTATCCACACAACACACATTTACAGAAGTCCACTAAACACATATGAACTGAGAACAAACGAAGCCATATTAATTCAAACATAATACAATATTGTATGCACCTGCACACTAATAATCAAACATCGAAAGGGCGAGTTTTGAAACTTGACCTGTGTGTGCTATGCAGTAGATAGCAGTACGTGGCCCGATTTAAACCATCATCATGAGTGGCCCAGATTCTCTCCTGTTAAATCCACCCTGCTGCCTTTCGAGTTACAAATAGTGAGGGCACTGGTATGGGCGGATTTAGGGCCGTATTTATACTCTGGTTGCGCCGAATTTGCGTCGTTTTTTTCGACGCAAATTCGACGCTAAACTAACGCAAACTAACGCCATATTTATACTATGGCGTTAGACGCTTCGGGCGCCAAAGTGCCCGGAGTGGGCGTCATTTTTTAGCGTGAACCCCTTCCTTGCGTTAATGATATGCAAGGGAGGCGTTCCCGTCTTAAAAAATGACTCCCAGGCCTTTACGTGGTATTTATACTCCCGGGCAAAAATGACGCCCGGGAGTGGGCGTGGCCAAAAACGGCGCATTTGCGCCGCTTTTTAACGCCTGGGTCAGGCATGGCGTTAAGGGACAAGTGGGCTCAAAATGAGCCCAGAGTGCCCTCCCCTGCCCCCAGGGACCCCCCCTGCCACCCTTGCCCACCCCAGGAGGACACCCAAGGACGGAGGGACCCACCCCAGGGACATTCAGGTAAGTTCAGGTAAGTATATATATATTTTTTTTAAATAATTTTTTTGGCATAGGGGGGCCTGATTTGTGCCCCCCTACATGCCACTATGCCCAATGACCATGCCCAGGGGACATAAGTCCCCTGGGCATGGCCATTGGGCAAGGGGGCATGACTCCTATCTTTACAATGATAGGAGTCATGTTGATGGGGGATGGGCGTCGTTAAAAAATGGCGCAAGTCGGGTTACGACGATTTTTTCGACGTAACCTGACTTGCCCCATTTTAAGACGCCCATACGCCATTTTCCCCCTACGCCGGCGCTGTCTGGTGTACGTGTTTTTTTTCCACGCAAACCAGGCAGCGCAGGTCTGCTTGCGCCGGCTAACGCCATTCCATAAATACGGCGCCCGCATGGCGCTTCAGAATGGCGTTAGACGGCGCTAAATTTTTTGACGCTAAACTGCGTTAGCGCAGTTTAGCGTCAAAAAGTATAAATATGGGCCTTAATGTAGATGACAAGTGGAATACCCAGGTTCCCCTCCGGTGCAATAAGTAATTCCGGACCTGACTCTTCCAGAAATTCCCAATTTTCTCACAGTGAAACTAAACAAATCCATGCTCTTCCTGCAGGCCTCAAAAGTCTGATGGCGACGATATCTGTTGTTAACAGCCTCAGAGGAATTAAGAGACCACTCACAATGGAGGCCTTAATAACTGCCATTCACTTAATACAGAGATTACAATAAGAGATTAGAACAATGTAGCTCTATCACCACCACAGGCAAAAAAACTGCTTTAGGAATTATTTAGATAAAACGGATGATTCGAATAATGTTTTAAAAAACACATTAACCAATGTGTTTCGGTACTTTTTTAACGTTTTCGTTTTCATGTATTTTATTGGCCAGCACCTCTTGTCCATTCATTGTCACATTAGTTTTTGATGAAAAAAATATTGAATACCTTGGGCCTGATTACGACCTTGAAGGAGTAGACTGCTTTGTCCAAATTGTGACGGCTATCCCGTACGCCATGTTACAATTTCAATAGGATATAAGGGAACTTGTAATATGGCGGGCAGGATATCCATCACAATGGGTGCATTCCTGTCCTTTCAGCCGACGCACAATTTGCTGCCTAGTCCTAACAAAGGTACCCTTGCACTATTGTGCAAAGGTCATTGCGTTGTTGGCAGAATTGTTTTTCTGCAGGAAGGGGCACCTTCCTGCACGAAAGAACCCATGGAGGATTTTTCCTCCTTCTTTGTGTGAGGGGAAATAAAGATATTTCTCCCTGTTACGCCTACCCTTGGGATGTGTATAGTTTTGATGCATTCCCACGTTTACAGATCTTTGTAAATTTGGGAATGCGTCAAAACTCATGGTGACGCATGGGAAAACCCACTGCAACGACCATGGAACAACTCCCTGACGCAGTGTAAGGCAACGCAGCGACTTGAGCAGCGTTGCCTTACACCATATTTATAAGGCCTTAAAAAGCCACGCAAAGTGGCTTTGCGTGGCCTCGTTGCTATGGGTCTCCAATTTTTGCGTCATAAAAAATGATGCACCGGCGTCACAAGGGGCTTGTAAATAAGCCCCCCCCTAGAAATATGCCTAGTCTAATAAAGCTATCATCTTTGAAAGAGCTCGTGCTATTTGTGTTTGAAACAATCCGAACCGTGCTAGCTAAATTTGTCATGTGGCAACAGCGCGATCTTGTGGCTGTTCAGAGTGCAACACTACAAATGATTTTATTTGGGAGGGAACAACAATAAAAAGTAAATAGCATTTCCTAGCATCATTAAGCAAAATGCAAAAGCTCCTGCTCTTAGAGGACACATTTCAGTTATAAGGGCTTCACGTTTAGCTATTCACTTTATTGTACAGGCAAAGACATTGTTATGTAAAATAATCCATCAAATAAAAAAAAACTAATAGTTTGCAGTTAACATTTTACAAACCAGCTCATATTCAAACCAAAGCATGTTCATGTCAAAAATAAAACAGACGGATCTGGTTGAACATTTTCTTAATACCTAAGAGTGTCTCTGCATATAATGGATCAGCCAACTTCAACCACTTCATAACGCCGAGAAAACGACTCATTTAAATCATACTATGCCAGGCAGTTTCCAGATCCAAAGTACCACGATTTCTAATTTTATTATAAAAAGAACAATGTAACAGCACGAGCAGTAGTGCCCACATTTCACTTATAGCACTTATCACCACCCCATCCCAATTTTTACCAAAGTGCCTAGGCTCCAATGTAGAGCTATATGGTAATGGAAAAGCCTCAGATTTGAGAAGAATGTGCAAAATCTTCCACTGCAGTATTCTCCTTCAGCAAAGATTCCCCTGGCTGAACCACTTCTGCCAAGCCCTAAATAAGAATTTATGATGGAACAACGAATCCTTGAACCACGCGTGCCTAAACCAGGCAGTCGGAACAGCGACCGCATTGTTACCACGAAGGCCTTTACCACGCATGCCTTAACAACGATTTTTCGTTGTAAAGCATGCCTAGTAAAAGCATGTGTGGGACGGTATGCGTGGTTCCAGCATGGAACCTCCCACCTGCCTTAACGCCCAGAAGTACTCCACCCCTAAAACTAAAACTACCCCCACCCCGCCCATAAAAACAAAAACAACACTGCCCCACCCCACCCCACCACTAAAACTAAAACTACCCTGACCTCCCCCCCAGACCCTAAAGCTAAAATTACCCCAATCCCCCACCACACCCCGAAAACTACCCCGACACCCCACCCCTAAAAGCTAAAACTACCCGACCACCCACCCCACCCCTAAAAACTAAAACAACCCAATCCCCACCCCTAAAAACAAAACTAGCTGACCCCCAACCCTGCCCCTAAAAACAAATCTACTCTGACCCCCCCAGCCCTGCCCCTCATACTAAACTACCCCAAATCCCCACCCACCTATAAAACTAAAACTACCCCAACCCCCCACCCCACCCCTAAATCTAAAACTAGCCTGACCCCCCACCCAATACTAAAACAACCTCCCACCCCTAAAAACAAAACCACCCGACCTGTCACCCCACCCCTAAAAACGAAAACTACCCTGACTCCCACCCCTGCCCCTAATACTAAAACAACCCCGACCCCCCAACCCGCCCCTAAAAACTAAAACAACCCTGACCCCCCACTCCGCCCCTAAAACTAAAATTACCCCAACCCCCACCCCGTCCCCTAACACCAAAATTACCCTAACCCCCTTAATACTAAAATAACCCCGACCCCCCCACCCCGCCCCTAAAACTAAAACTACCCCGACTCCCCCACCCTGCCCCTAAAAACAAACCTACCCCATCCCCCCACCCGACCCCTAAAAACTAGAACCCTATCCCCCACCCCTGACCCTTAAAAACAGAACTACCCCGACCCCCATCCCGCCCCTAAAATCGAAACTACCCCACCCCTAAAAACGACCCCCAACTCTGCCGCAGCCCCACTTACCTGACTGCGTCCTCTCACGATGCTGACTCCCTTTTTCTGTGGCTTATCCATGCATGTGCGTTGTTCAGCACAGGCGTGGTTAAGGCACAGAAAAAAAAGTAGTTGTTCACGCAAGCGTTGTTCCGCTTGTATTGTTCATGACTTTGTTGTTCCGGAGTTGTGCTTCCGGATGTTTCCCCCTAAATAACGAAGGTCCATTCCTACTTAATGAAGACTCATTCTTCTCATTAAAGGCTCAGTATGATTTATTGAATACCCGTCGCTATTCCATGAACGCCCAGCCCCACATATTGAATGCTCATCCCTACTTATTGAATGGTCCATCTACATACTGAAGTCTAAGCCCTACTTATTTTATGTTCATTTTTATTTATTAAATTATTATGCCTATTTATTTTATGTTCAGCCCTACGTTTCAGTGACTATCTCTACCTTGGCAATATGTGTTACAGTTTACCATTTTTGTCCACAATGAAAGTGAACATGTGAGTTCCTGGACAGTTGTACAGTTGTTACAATTTCATATATGACCAATTTTTAGTTGGAATTTTAGCATCATCTTGACTAGTTAGAAAGGTCAAAGTTTTTTCTTTATATTTTTGCACAGGGTTGGTCTTTTTGTTTCTAGACAATATTTAAATAGTGAACACAGACAGCCCTGCTACCCTTGTCATATTGCCAATAAGTGTCTGGGACCCTGAATGTAATATGGTTGTTGAAAAGCAACAGTGCCAGGTCTCAATGAAGGTGTGCACCAAAGGATTCCACCCATTTAGTCCACCAGGACATTTTGACAATTGAGTACCCAGTTTTTGTACTTTTAATGTGAGTGAGTCTTACTACATTAGTCTCACTCATGCTAAATTCACGGTAATTGGACTGAGCATGTTAACCACCAGTGCCTACCTTTTTAAATAAGGCTGCTGCAACACAGCTAGGGTATGAGGCTCTGAGTGGGTTACACATGAACACATGTGCACACATGTGTGCACAAGTGTGTTGACGGCAGTATAAGGTTATGGTTGTACACAGTTTGGTATCTGCACACAGGTAGCCTGTTGCAGAAAGGACTCTGCAAGGGATGATACTGACCTGGACTAGGCCTTACATTATGAGTGGGCATTCACAATGTACGTCTCTATTGCTTTCTGGAAAATTTGTGGTTCTTTCACTGTATTATATATAAAGGCTAAATCTGCCTTAAAGTACAGTTTCCCTCCACTTAGAACTACAATGTTGAGCGAGTTATCTAACTAGGGTATAAAGTGCATGCTAAGTTTGAGCTTGCATTTCCCAAAAACACATATCCACATCTTCTGGGACTTCAGGATTTGACCTATTTCTCCTTTTTAGCTAATAATAAGATTCCAGGCCTTTGTCCTCCATACCGGGCTAAATAAATTATTCTGTTCCCCAGTGGAGGAAACAAAGGCCTCCCCACAAAAAAGGAGCAATTATCAGTGATTGACCCAGTTCATGGGAGATGAACGGGCGTGGGAGAAATCTGCATCTGATAATTAGCTTGTCACATTGCATCTAGGCTGGGACACCAGAAGTGTGCCCCCCATGCTGATCCCAAGCCCCTACCTGCTCCCTACCCTCTCCTTATCTTGGAAACTGCATCTGGTATAGGTGGAGACTGGGGGAGGGTGTTGTTGTGATTATGGGGTCCACGATACACTATTGATGTATTATGATGTGAGGGTATCAACAGAGGTATACAGATGCATCTGGTGTATATATTTGCATTTAAATGTGCAGTATTTAGTAGTGAGTGTAACAAAAGTACTTTTCATTTTTAAAATAAAAAACAATGATTGGACAGTAATTTATTGACTGCTGTTGCTGTGTGCCAGTGAATTGAGATTGCTAGACCACAGTGCCTCCCCTGAGCAGGCATTGGACTGCTCTGCTTCGCTACCCTGAGAGAGTCAAGTGCTACATTGTCGTACTTCTGTCCCATAAATACAACAATAGTGGACCTATTACTTGTGAAGGAGTCGCATTGTTTGGAATAACCCAATTTCTTACAATGCGTATGGTAAAATGGGAACAAATATCTGAGGACACTATTTCTGAAAACCTAAGTATCAGATACCTTATGATAGGTAAATATCTGACCGATCAAAGATGACAAAAAGGATAAAGAACATATTTATAATAAGGCAAACAAGGGATATGTTTGAGTAAAATTAGTTTTTCTAACCAATGATCCCTGAACCCTTCACTAGTTCTCAGATCATATTAACAAAAAGGTTACGTGAAGGCAGCAGCACTAACAACCACTTCTCGTTTGCATGAGCATCTGAAGTAGCAGTCCTTCTACTTCTACAAAGTGTACAACACCAGCTTTAACTCTATGTCAACTGCTGTTCGAGTGGCACCAAAAGCACTAGTTTTAACAACAATGCAACTCCTGTAGAGACAACCACAACAAACATTTTTACTTGTGTTGTTGGAGCACGAGAGTTAACACTGCCTGTTTATCTTGTAAAGGCACCAGAATCACTAGCCCTTCTAGTGTCATAAAAGCACAACAGTGGCAGTGAGGGCCTGGTTGCGGAGATGTGTTGGCATCTCTCACGACTGGAGCCGGGTAGGCTCTGGGACCCCCATCCCCCACTGTAGGAAGCTGGATTCTGGTTGCAGCCCCCGCCCCCCCACACAGACACACTTTTTGCCTGGTTTTCAATGCAACTTTGACTAAGGTGCACTGCATTGCTGCTAACCAGGTCCACAGTTCAGTGTTTCCTCCCAAAAACAAGACTCCTGGCCGCTTGATCCCCAGGTGGCCAGGCCCTTTAGCACCTCTGTAAGTTCCTAATAAACGCTATCTCTGGTACCTAATGCCTAAATACTAAAGAGGGTCCCTAAAAGCTGCATCATAACTTGTGCCGCTCAAGGGGACCCAGCAACAAACTCATGCAGACTGTCACTACATGCTGTGTGACAAGATGCTCTAAAAAGTGAAAACATGACATGGCACTCACTTGTGTGCCATGTCTCCTACTTCTGCCTGTAATATTTGTAAGTCACCCCTTTTGGCACCTGAACAGGTGGGAAAATTAACTATACAGGAGGTGTGTTGCATTTTCAGACAGGACACACCCCTAGAGTAAAGAGCCTGAAGTGAACCCAGCCTTAGGAATTCCGCCATCTTGTGTGTGGTGGAATTAGGAATTCTAGGACAGGGTGAGGTCCACTTTCAAAGGAAGTGGTCATCTATGGGGTGTAGTGACCCCAAGGGTAAGTAGCCCATTGGTTACTACCTTCACTCCCCTTAACACCCACTAAATTGAGTATTTAGAGGTCCCTCCGATACCAGGAAAACAGATCTTCGCTGGACACAAAAGAAGGAGTGGACAAGAAGTCTGCTGAACTTGAGAACCAAGGAACATGACAGACTTGGTGCCAACCCTGCTAGCCTGCATGCTGCACCAGACCCTTGCGGTGCGACTGACCTGTCCTGCCTGCTGCTGCAGCCTCCAAGGAACCGGGAGAGCTTCCAGTGCTTAGCAAATCACCAAGAAGAACTCCCTTGGAGCAGAGGCGCTGCTTCCCTGCATCTGCAGGCAACCAAAGAAAGAACTGTAAGGACCGGGACTTCCAAAACCCGACGCTGGACATCACCACTGCACACAAGCTGCCTAGCCTGAACTGAAGTGGGCCAACGGTGGCAAAGTGGTTCCCAGGTCCTCCAGAGATGACGCCCACCTTGAGTTCACCCAGTGTTGACTTCCCAATGGCGTCTGCAGCCTCTTTCTACAGACCCCCCCTTCACTGCGATCACCTCTGGTGACAGAGATCCGACGGTCCACTGCACCCTGGCGCCTCGGACTGAGGAGCAAAGGGCCACTGGTGTCTCTACACCCCTCAGGCTTGTGAGACCCGAGCCCACTTGTTGGTTAGGCCGGACTGGTCCCCCAGTTCATGCCTGCAGACTGTTTCTGTGGGTCCCCTCCACTGCAACCGGTGACAGAAACCCAAATGTCCAAACCACCTTTGTACCCGGCCACCCCAGAGCCAGGAAAACAGGACCACTGGTGTCTCTACGTCCTCGAGCATCGCAAGAACTGAACCCCCTCTGTGATTCACCCGGACTTGACTCTCCCCCTTTAGTGACTGAAATGCTTGTGAAAGGGCCTCCCTGCGCTGGTTGCAGTCGGCGTGGGACCACTGGGGGAGTGCAGCCTAACCCAGGCCCTTAGACCCACCTACATCTGGGAGTTCTGCCCCGCAGAGCAGCATACCTAGAGGCAGACGGGGCAATTGAACTTAGGGAGGTGCAGCAGAGGCGGTAGGACACCTCCATTCCTGACTACCCCTTCTTTATCTGTACCTCCTCGCCCCACGGTCCATTGCCTTATCAGTGCCACCCATAGAAGGCCTAGACATTGCAGAGGAGCCAGCTTGGCCCCTCTCCTGTGGCATGCCATGCAGGGACGCACACTGCCTGGACCCGTGGAGCATGAGTGGTAAGAGTGGGGCTCGGAACACACAAAGGAGAGGCCCCGGCTGCTCCATTTACAGCCTAACCGGCGGGAGGCTGGTAAGTGTGAAATGGAAGGCTGTCTACCCCCCCTCTGCTCTTTGCCATCACAGAGAATTGTATATGCAAGGTGGGGACAGTAGTTGTGTTGCTGAACCTATACCTGCCTGGAGACAGTGGCTGTTAGTGCTTCTGAGTACAGGCAACTGGGCCACTAACAACAGCTTGTCAAGCACCAGGGCTGTGGATCGATGAGCTGGTGGCCATGTGGTGCGATAGACCTGCTCATCAAGCACAGGGCCAGACCAGGATCAACCACACACTAAGGCCCAGATTTAACAAAAATGACGCAGTTGTGCATAAAAAAAATTACTGCCCGCTAACGACATTCCTTTGCGCCATCTGTGCGCCATATTTATAAAACGACGCACCATGGCACAAAGGATAGGTTAGCGTAAAAAAAGATGGCGCTAACCATTGCGACATTCCATAAAGAAAAATTATGCTAATGCTGCAAAAAGGGCATTAGAACAGTTAGCTGCACGTTTTTTTACGCTAACCATGTAAGTGACATTTTTGCAGCATGAGCGTAAAAAAAAGCCAGAGAGCAAGAAAAAAACACAAGGACCCAAGATGGAGAATGCAGGCCAAGAGAGACCCCAGAGAGATCCCAATCAGCCCAGTACATACCAGGATGGACCAGCAAAATCCCAGGAAAAGAAAAAAAAGGAAGCAGAAGTGTCGCTTCAGTGAGGAGGAGAATGACATCGTGGTCAGAGAGGGGACAGATCACCAACACCAGCTCTTTGCCACCTCCAAATTGCCAATAGGTAGCAAGAAGGCTATATAGCAGGCATTAGTGGATAAAGTCAACAGTGTGGCAGAGGTGAAGAGGACTGTCACCGATTGCAAGAAGCGCTGGCACGATTGCAAGCATGAAACTGAAGAGAAACTGGCCAGGAACCGTAAGGCAGCAGTGCAGACTGGGGGGGAAGTCCTGCACCCCAGGAGGACCTGGATGAACTGGAGGAGATGGTGGCAGCGGTCATCCAGGAGGAGCTGGTCACCAGAATCGTAGGATAGGACAGCGCAGACTTCCAAGATCTACCACAAATACACAGTAAATTGCAGTGGGGGACAATCTGGAAATTACAAAATGGCAGAAGGGGGAGGCACATAGGACACACTGAATGCATACAAAAGGGTCACATCTGGAAACATAGGACCAGATTCAAAAGGCCCTATTGCTACTGGAGCCTCACTTTTAGTGATGCTTCAGTAGCGCTATGCACTGTGCCATATTTAAAAGGTGGCGCTAAGCCACTTTTTGTGGCTTAACACCACCCTGTAAATATGGCCCCTTCACATGCAGCACTTTGCGTGGAAGGGGCTTGCAATGGGTGTTGCTGTGAGCATGCCACAGCAACACCCACCACAGCAACACCCATTGCATTTTGACGCTGCCCTAGATTTATGAGTTTTTGTAACCCCAGGGGTGGCGTTAGCTCTGTTAATTTCTTTGAAACCTGGGCCATAATGGCCAAACACTTCAAATGCACCCACACTTTTCCCCTATATGCACCGACCACTTCTAAACCCTCACATTAATACCTTCCCTGTTGCTACTGATCCATCTGCCCATGTGTAACACTCAGTGGGCATCATGTACCACTCTTGTTGCACAGGGTGGCCCAACAAGAACTGCCACACACCACCATGCACCACTGGTAATGGGCACAAAAGTGAACATATACAACATAAGGTGCATGTCTGTGAACATCATCTGTGCTGCTGTACAATTAGCTTGCATTTCACCATGTAGCAAGGTTGCCTGTGTAGTTTAAATGATTGGTGTTGTGCACAAAGAAACACATTCATGCATAACAACTGCTACAAGTGGTCTCATTTTCGCAATAGGGGCCCATTTTTACAAGCCTGTAATGCAACATTAGCATCATACCAATTGATGCCAACGTGGATGCAAGCTGCCCATTCCCCTTGTGCTACATCACCGCAGAAATCAGGGACTTAGCCCAAAGCGTTCTAGCGTCCAAAGCAAATAGGCCCAGCCTATCGTATCTAATGTTTTTTCGAAATCCAGGGACACAGCCACCGGATGGCCGTTGCCCCTGGAAGCCGCATCAATGATGTGGCATAGACGTCTGGTTTATAGTAAGTGGCTCTGCATGGTACAAATCCATTCTAGTCAGGGTGTATCAAGGTGGAAAGTAATGGGAGCAATCTGTTTGCCAGGGTTTTACTCATGATCTTATAGTCAAGGTTGAGCATGGAGAGGGGTCGATATGAGCTCCCATCTAGCGGGTCCCTACTGGGTTTGGGAAGTACCACAACAAGTGCCTCACACAGTGATAGTAGGAGTTCTCCCCGTTGATATGACACCCTGTACATGCATAGATCCACATTGTACATCCTTTCACCACTGTATGCCTATACCAGATATGATGTATGCAAGGAAATATCCCCTACGCAGGGAGGGAATAACTAATGGGGCTGACAATCCATAAAGGTTGCACTGTGATATCTGATAACCTCATATGTGAGGCCTGCCAAAGGGAGACAGCAAAATGACAAGCATTGTAAGCAATGGACCTCCCTGTCCTTTGCTGCACTAGTGCCATTATTTATAGTGCCAATGCAGTAAAGCACCACTATAAAGACAACTCATTAGACTACTGTGGGAATGTCCACCACGGTGACCAGTAATGTAAATAATGTGCTTCCATGATGTCGATGACTGGGGCAAGGGGCCTGCAAGGAAAATGGCGGTGTGGGATCAATGCACCAAATAGGTTTACCCTATGTGTGATGCACAATGCAACACACAATAAACAACTGCAATCTGTAGAATTTCAAACTTGTCACATACCCACTTGTCACTCCCACACCACCTTGAGTTCTTGGACTACACTTAACCAAATCCAGATGTGCAGTTCATTTCAAAGGCATCAGAAGCTGGGTGGGTCACACATGTCTTGCATGGGAAGATCACAAATATACATAAGGAATGCATACTACATCCAGTGTCAAATATGAGAGGGGCACATTGAAAATGCCAGGATAAGGTAAGCAAGGTGCCTCACCTTGGAATGTTAAGCATGACCTGCCACTATAAAGTACAAGAGGCACTCATTATAACATGAAAAATAATAGTACTCATAAGTCAGTATACATAGGTAATGTTTTGTCATATATTTCTGAAAATTAATAGGATTATTTCCAACATAATCCCCAATTACAGTATCACTGTCCAAATCCAAATAGTAGAATTAATTGATCTGTTGTTCCAAGATTGCTATGATCCAAAGTCCAAGTCCAGATTTCTCTAATCAAAGTTCAATCATATTCTTCAAAAGATGATATAGCTTATTATTTAAACTTTAGCAGCCGCATCCAAATTGATAGCCAGTCCAGATTTTCTCAAATCAAGGTTCAATCATATTCTTCAAAGGATGATATAGCTTATTATTTAAATTTTAGCAGCCGCATCCAAATTGATAGCCAACACGTGTTTCGTCCGGGAGTTTCCCAATGACTTTATCAGGGCTAAACATATATGTAGATGCGTCCTATATCATAAGTATTCCTTACAAGCGAATCCCAGAATAATTCCGTTAAGCAATTTATCTGCTGATATCAGTTATATCAATCCACCTTCCAATGAGTCAAAACGTGAAGCGCGAGTACGCGTGTGTATCGATGAAGTATCAAAAGATATTCACCTCGCTACCCAGAGTGCCTAGTTTTCTCCCAGTACAATACACCCACACGTAGTTAGAGTATATGACCTGCCACTATCCAACACTGGATTAGACGGATTAGACATCCAAAAAATAATATGCTTGGGTAGACAACTGTTAGACTTGGCATCCCTACTGTGGTCTCCCCTAACTTTTTGCTTGTGTTCCCTAGATTGTTGATGTGTGCTGGACTCTGTTTTTGGCATTTTACCACTGCTATCCAGTGCTAAAGTGCAAGTGCTCTTATAGAAAATGTATGTGTAATTGGCTTTTCATGATTGGCATATTTGATTTCCTAGTAAGTCCTTAGTACAGTGCACTAGGGGTGCCCAGGGCCCGTAAATCAAATGCTACTATTGGGCCTGCAGCACTGATTGTGCCACCCATATGAGTAGCCCTGTAAACATGTCTCAGACCTGCCATTGCAGTGTCTGTGTGTACAGTCTTGCACTGCCAATTTGACTTGGCAAGTGTATCAACTTGACAGGCTTAAACCTTTCTTTTTTATACACATAATGCTCCCCTAAGGTAGACCCTAGGTTGCCCCATGGGCAGGGTGGAACATGTATTCGTGTATTTTACATGTCCTGACAGTGAAATACTGCCAAATTAGTTTTTCACTGTTGCAAGGCCTATCTCTCCCATAGGTTAACCTTGGGCTGCCTTTAAATGTCATTAAAGCACAGATTCCCTTTGGGAGCAGATAGAAATATGGAGTTTAGGGTCTCTGAGCTCACAATTTAAAAATATATCTTTTACTGAAGTTGGTTTTCAGAATGTGTGTTTGAAAATGCGACTTTAAGAAAGTAGGCATTTTCCTCCTTAAACCATTCTGTGACTCTGCCTGTTTGTGGATTCCCTGTCTGGGTCAGTTTGACAGTTAGGCTGTTTGCACCTCCTTCTAAATAGTGACATAAAGGGTCCTAGGGTGTAGCCCACATATCCTGATGAGCCATCTGTGCTGGAAGGGAGGGGAAAAGTGGTCACTCACACCTGAATGGGTTGTGCCTGACCTCACACAATATAGTCTCCAACCTCCTGGTGTGTAGCTGGGTCCTGGCCTGGACAAGAAAGGATCTTACAAGCACTTGAGACTTTACTTTGAAGTTTGCAAACTTCAAAGGCAGAGAGAGGTATAAGTATTGAACCCAAAACACCAAACTTTAGATTACTTTAAGGATTCAAGAGGAGAAATGCTGCCCTGGCCTGTGACTTTGCTGTGTTGGGCTATTCTGCAGTTGCTGCTTCTGCCTGTTGAAGGGGACAGAGACTGTACTTTTTTGCATTTTGCATTCCTGCTTGAGAAGTGACTGCAAGGGCTTTGAGTAGAGCTTGCCTCCTGTGTTGAAGCCTGAGGGACAGCAAAGGCTTCACCAACCAGACCTGAGTTTACTTGCTGTGGACTCTAGCTTGCCAGAGGGTGCCATTCCAGTTCCTGGACCCCTGGAAGTGAATACATGGAGAAAAAACAGTCTAGCGACGCTGGACGATACCGTGTGGCTTCACAAAGGATGCCACTGCCCGGAACCACAATGCCGTTCACCCTGAGGCCATGGACCTTGGCGAGTGTGACGAATCCGATGACCCTGTGAGCTGAGGCCGCTACCCCGGAACTGCAACGCAGCCTGCCCCGAGGCCATGGACCTCATAGAAGTCCGACAACACTGTAGGGCTTGTGTCGCTGCAGCCGCTGACCCTTCCTGACTTTGCTGACAACGGAGTTTCATAAGTCCAACATCCGTGACAAACCAACGCCATCACAGCGCCTGCCGCCCTCTGACATCATCTTGACCCCATGAAGTTGCCTCACAGCATCATGACTCCGCCAGACTTCGCTTCTGCTGGAACCAAGGGACCAGCTTTGCATCTGATGCCGCTTCACCTCCACTGCCCTGTAGTGAGGACCCGACACGCTTCACGACATCGCAGTCCTTCTGCCCCGTGGCACCGGAACCGACGCTGCATCGGACCCAACGAAGCCGTTCTCCCTGACTCCATGCACCAGCCTGTTTTCTACTTGTTTCCTAAGGTACTGTATCTGAGGGTCGCATGACTCCATAAATGGTGCCATTGGTGTCGCATTCTTAGGAAACGACTCCGTCATGACACCACATAATACCCACTTGCAGAATTTGTGCTTCAAGGCACTGTTTTCTTGCATTTAAGTGCTAAATTTGTATTTTAAACTGTATATTGTAGATTTTTATCATATTTTGTCTTGTTTATTTAGATAACATATTTACTATTTTTCTAAACCTGTGTTGTGTCATTTTGTAGTGGTTTACTGTATTACTGTGTGTGTTTGTACAAATACTTAACACATTGGGCCTGATTCTAACTTTGGAGGACGGTGTTAAACCGTCCCAAAAGTGGCGGATATACCACCTACCGTATTACGAGTTCCATAGGATATAATGGACTCGTAATACGGTCGGTGGTATATCCGCCACTTTTGGGACGGTTTAACACCGTCCTCCAAAGTTAGAATCAGGCCCATTGTCTCTGAGTTAAGCCTGCCTGCTCGTGCTAAGCTACCAAGGGGGTGAGCTGGGGTTAACTGAGTGGGATTCTCCTTTACCCTGACTAGAGTGAGGGTTCTTCCTTGGACACGGGGTAAACTGACTTCCAACCAAAGACCCCATTTCTAACAAGCACTATGATGTCTCTGTCTGGATAATACAGGCACAGACATCATATGAAGAAACACGCAGTGCAACAGCTCAGCTTGCTCCGCTGTGCAGCATCAATTCAAATATGCAAGGATGTGTACTTGTCACAGAGAGTCAATGCATCCCTCTATTAACCCTGGTGATAGCTAAATATATGATGGGCAATACCAACGTTGCCATACAATCTGTATGGTGTAGGGGTGTCCTTCTTGCTGGTACTAATATACATCCGCAGGAAGGAAAACATCCTGGTAAATCTACCAACACGAATGCTGTCTGACACTTACAATGTTTGACCTTGATTGCTAAACACATGGAAAGTAGTCCACAATAGTATTACTATGTCAGTCCTTAGTACAACAACTACAATGCCAACCCTGATGTGGTGTCCCAACATGATGCATCCACACATCAACAAGCCTCAAAATGTATCAGGTCCGCCTCCCACCACACTTGTGTTGTCAACGTGATGTAAGTGGGTGGGCTTTCCACATGCATCCCCCTAGCCACTTAGAGTCAGGTGTTCAGCATCCTGCACCACACAACATAACAATGAACCACCTCATGTGTATGTGTGCTAAAAGGAAGGTCTGCCTTCCACCGAAACAACACTCAGTCTAGCAATGCAGCTATCCTTGCAGCTACACAACAAGGAAACCTGAGATGCACGGATGAGTGTTGCCCTGCAGGAAGGGAGAAAATCCTGTCTACAAACATACACGCAAGGTTGTTGAATCTCACAATAGGTGGTGCAGGATGCTGGACACACCACTCAAAGTGGCTAGGAGGATGCATGTGGACAGCTCACCCCGTACCATCACTCTAGCAACACACGTAGGGTGGCAGATGAGTCAGTTACTTACTCAAATATCCATAAAACCAAATTCCAAGTATTTCTTCACATCTCCACTTGTGGTGTGAGCACAAATGAGGAACAATTCCCATCAAATGCAAAGTGAGCACAGTAAAGTCAATGAAAAGTGTACATATGTCAAAGACCATTATCAAACAATCACCCACGTTGAAACAATCAATGTGGGTGTAAGACACTAGGACATGTGGACTGGCAGATTGTGCAAATTTGGACTCCACAGAAATGATTATCAGGTGGCAAAGTGTGCCATTAGGGGTCCATAAGTGTGTGCCTTGATGTGGGGGTCAGTACTATGTCACTGAGCCACCACTATCAAGTAAATGATGCCACCACAGTCAAAAAGTGATCTTTAACTATCCCATTGCAAAGGGTGATGCCTTACCATCTCCAGTAACAGGGAGGACACACAGCGTTGCATGTTGTCCACATGAACCACCCAACTACCAACACACAGCACCGACCAGTCCTGCCACAGCCCTGGACTCTGAGGACCCAGGCATTGCCTTTCAGAGGACAGCAGTAGGAGTCCAAAGATAGCTGGCACAGCAGGTGTGGGTGGGTGCGGGGGAGGCCATGGTGGGCAACCTAGAGGGAGGGCAGAGGTGCCTCAGTCCAATTAAGGACAACTCTGCTGCCATCAGAGGCACCCACTCCCCATAACGTGGACTCCAGCAATCCCTGGCGACATAGCTGCTGTCACGAGGCAGAGGCTCAACCATTTGTCCTCCCAAAGTGTCAGCAGCATGATTGATAACTGGCTGGGGGCCATACAAAATGTCCTGGAGTCCATGCAGCGGTATCCGGCCTCCCTCAGTGAGAACATGGCTGCCTACCACTGTGATGTAGCAGCTGTGTTGCGAAACCAGCAGTTGCTCCTTGCTGCAGTGATGCCATATGCATTCCTACAAATGGCAGCTGCTGGGATCTTTGATTCCACAACTCTAACCCCTGATCTATGTGAGCCCCCCTCAACAACAGCACCACCCATGGCATCAGATGATGAAGATGTGGAAGGAAGAATGTTCACATGAAAGACCACCCGGTAGCTACTGTCTGTGCCAAATGGGCAGTATCTCTTCAGTTCTCTGTTTAAGATAATGCCAGTGTTGTGACAGCTGGCAACGTGCACTCTTCACTCTACCACTGTTGATTTATCATACATGGACTGTCATTGTCTCAATCCCTACCTATTTTCAATTTGGACACCTCCTCACTAATGCTCACCACTCCTTTGCATGTCTCATGACATGTTTCTCACCCCTAAACTCTGACTGGACATTCAATGGCTTGGGATCTCTCATGGGGTCAGTGAACAGTACATTGTACATCATTGGAAACAAAACTTGCACATGTAAATAAATCACCATATTCACATGTCCTGCTTTTTTCAGCATTCCATCAACTGTTACAAATATATGCATTGTGTGAAGCTGTGTCAATGACCACAGAATCAAAGGACACGTGTGGTCTTCGGTCAGACACAAAGGGACACACTAGGACTCAAGCATGATTAAGGTGACTGATTGTATTGTGGACTACAACCAACTTTCTGAGTCTTCAAAGCATGTATTAAACAGGTATGCCAGGGGACAAGGGGGCCCAACTATTCCGCCACTTTGCAGCATCTTGAGAGCTTGCTACGTGAGAGATCCTCCATCCATGCCCTTATCGTAGCGGGGGACTTCAACGTTATGTTCAAACCTCTTTGTCTGAACAATATCGGTGATTACCTGGAAGAAGATCACTCATGGCATATACCTAGGCTTGAGCTCCCCCCTCATTAAGAAGTGGCTCCAGGCCATTTTGCAGCTAAAGGCCTTGACTCTCGGCCTAGGTCTGAGGTCAGTTAATGGAAGAACAAAGGGGGTGATTCTAACCCTGGCGGTCGGTGTTAAAGCGGCGGCCAACCCGCCAACAGGCTGGCGGTAAAAAATATGGAATTCTGACCCTGGCGGGAACCGCCAACACAGACAGCCACTTTAACACTCCGCCCGCCACGGCGGTACAAACAAACAGCGCGGCGGTCACCGCCAACAGCCTTGCTCCGCTGTGCAGCATCAATTCAAATATGCAAGGATGTGTACTTGTCACAGAGAGTCAATGCATCCCTCTATTAACCCTGGTGATAGCTAAATATATGATGGGCAATACCAACGTTGCCATACAATCTGTATGGTGTAGGGGTGTCCTTCTTGCTGGTACTAATATACATCCGCAGGAAGGAAAACATCCTGGTAAATCTACCAACACGAATGCTGTCTGACACTTACAATGTTTGACCTTGATTGCTAAACACATGGAAAGTAGTCCACAATAGTATTACTATGTCAGTCCTTAGTACAACAACTACAATGCCAACCCTGATGTGGTGTCCCAACATGATGCATCCACACATCAACAAGCCTCAAAATGTATCAGGTCCGCCTCCCACCACACTTGTGTTGTCAACGTGATGTAAGTGGGTGGGCTTTCCACATGCATCCCCCTAGCCACTTAGAGTCAGGTGTTCAGCATCCTGCACCACACAACATAACAATGAACCACCTCATGTGTATGTGTGCTAAAAGGAAGGTCTGCCTTCCACCGAAACAACACTCAGTCTAGCAATGCAGCTATCCTTGCAGCTACACAACAAGGAAACCTGAGATGCACGGATGAGTGTTGCCCTGCAGGAAGGGAGAAAATCCTGTCTACAAACATACACGCAAGGTTGTTGAATCTCACAATAGGTGGTGCAGGATGCTGGACACACCACTCAAAGTGGCTAGGAGGATGCATGTGGACAGCTCACCCCGTACCATCACTCTAGCAACACACGTAGGGTGGCAGATGAGTCAGTTACTTACTCAAATATCCATAAAACCAAATTCCAAGTATTTCTTCACATCTCCACTTGTGGTGTGAGCACAAATGAGGAACAATTCCCATCAAATGCAAAGTGAGCACAGTAAAGTCAATGAAAAGTGTACATATGTCAAAGACCATTATCAAACAATCACCCACGTTGAAACAATCAATGTGGGTGTAAGACACTAGGACATGTGGACTGGCAGATTGTGCAAATTTGGACTCCACAGAAATGATTATCAGGTGGCAAAGTGTGCCATTAGGGGTCCATAAGTGTGTGCCTTGATGTGGGGGTCAGTACTATGTCACTGAGCCACCACTATCAAGTAAATGATGCCACCACAGTCAAAAAGTGATCTTTAACTATCCCATTGCAAAGGGTGATGCCTTACCATCTCCAGTAACAGGGAGGACACACAGCGTTGCATGTTGTCCACATGAACCACCCAACTACCAACACACAGCACCGACCAGTCCTGCCACAGCCCTGGACTCTGAGGACCCAGGCATTGCCTTTCAGAGGACAGCAGTAGGAGTCCAAAGATAGCTGGCACAGCAGGTGTGGGTGGGTGCGGGGGAGGCCATGGTGGGCAACCTAGAGGGAGGGCAGAGGTGCCTCAGTCCAATTAAGGACAACTCTGCTGCCATCAGAGGCACCCACTCCCCATAACGTGGACTCCAGCAATCCCTGGCGACATAGCTGCTGTCACGAGGCAGAGGCTCAACCATTTGTCCTCCCAAAGTGTCAGCAGCATGATTGATAACTGGCTGGGGGCCATACAAAATGTCCTGGAGTCCATGCAGCGGTATCCGGCCTCCCTCAGTGAGAACATGGCTGCCTACCACTGTGATGTAGCAGCTGTGTTGCGAAACCAGCAGTTGCTCCTTGCTGCAGTGATGCCATATGCATTCCTACAAATGGCAGCTGCTGGGATCTTTGATTCCACAACTCTAACCCCTGATCTATGTGAGCCCCCCTCAACAACAGCACCACCCATGGCATCAGATGATGAAGATGTGGAAGGAAGAATGTTCACATGAAAGACCACCCGGTAGCTACTGTCTGTGCCAAATGGGCAGTATCTCTTCAGTTCGCTGTTTAAGATAATGCCAGTGTTGTGACAGCTGGCAACGTGCACTCTTCACTCTACCACTGTTGATTTATCATACATGGACTGTCATTGTCTCAATCCCTACCTATTTTCAATTTGGACACCTCCTCACTAATGCTCACCACTCCTTTGCATGTCTCATGACATGTTTCTCACCCCTAAACTCTGACTGGACATTCAATGGCTTGGGATCTCTCATGGGGTCAGTGAACAGTACATTGTACATCATTGGAAACAAAACTTGCACATGTAAATAAATCACCATATTCACATGTCCTGCTTTTTTCAGCATTCCATCAACTGTTACAAATATATGCATTGTGTGAAGCTGTGTCAATGACCACAGAATCAAAGGACAGGTGTGGTCTTCGGTCAGACACAAAGGGACACACTAGGACTCAAGCATGATTAAGGTGACTGATTGTATTGTGGACTACAACCAACTTTCTGAGTCTTCAAAGCATGTATTAAACAGGTATGCCAGGGGACAAGGGGGCCCAACTATTCCGCCACTTTGCAGCATCTTGAGAGCTTGCTACGTGAGAGATCCTCCATCCATGCCCTTATCGTAGCGGGGGACTTCAACGTTATGTTCAAACCTCTTTGTCTGAACAATATCGGTGATTACCTGGAAGAAGATCACTCATGGCATATACCTAGGCTTGAGCTCCCCCCTCATTAAGAAGTGGCTCCAGGCCATTTTGCAGCTAAAGGCCTTGACTCTCGGCCTAGGTCTGAGGTCAGTTAATGGAAGAACAAAGGGGGTGATTCTAACCCTGGCGGTCGGTGTTAAAGCGGCGGCCAACCCGCCAACAGGCTGGCGGTAAAAAATATGGAATTCTGACCCTGGCGGGAACCGCCAACACAGACAGCCACTTTAACACTCCGCCCGCCACGGCGGTACAAACAAACAGCGCGGCGGTCACCGCCAACAGCCAGGCGGCAGACAATGTACCGCCCACACTATCACAACTCACCAATCCGCTACCTTTTCCGGGGCGGGAGCACCGCCGATAAAAACACGGCGGAAACAGACTACGAACGGGAAAACGCTCACCACTACGCACTCCAGGAGGAAGGAGGACAGCATGGAACCCGAATTAAACATCCTACCTGCTCTCGTCTACCTTCTCATCTACCACGAGTACGAAGTCCGGCGCAGACGACAACGGTGAGTACTGCACCTACGACACACGGGAGGGGGGAGGACGAAAGGTTACGGGCACACACATATGCGACCCCCCCCCCCCCAACTATGTACACACCAATGCAGAGCAACAAGTCACAGTGACACCACCCAAACACCCCTGAAAAATGCTAGGACATAATCAAATTTGGAATAAATATTTATGTACCAAAAAGCTCCTGAAAATTATCGTACAACCATGAAAGATATTCACAAGAAAACAAATGACATACACATCAGTGTATAACTGAAGTAACAAGTCCTGCACATCCTACGAATTCATCATGTCCGTGGGCCAAGGTTTTGAGAAACAAGGGCAAAGCCCACACAGGAGACCTGAGTCCTTTGGAGAGAACACTGCAGGGGCATCAGATGTAAAAACTACAGGCACCTCAGGGGGAAGGGAAGGGGGGGGGCACCACAGCCACATGAGTCCACGACGCCAGATCCACGAGGAGCCACCATGCCCACTGTACCATCCTGGGGAGTGCAAAGCCACAGTCTCTCAATGTCTCTACAGTGGGTGGGCTGCCCACTGTACCATCCTGGGGAGTGCAAAGCCACAGTCTCTCAATGTCTCTACAGTGGGTGGGCTGCCCACTGTACCATCCTGGGGAGTGCAAAGCCACAGTCTCTCAATGTCTCTACAGTGGGTGGGCTGCCCACTGTACCATCCTGGGGAGTGCAAAGCCACAGTCCATCAGGTGGATGACAGTCTCCACTGGTCAAGGAGGAGGCATGGTGGGCACAGTGAACCATAAACAGTGATTGAGACGGCGGTGCCCAGCGGAGCGGTGTTTGAGAAGAAGGGCCCAGCGGAGCGGTGCTTGAGACGGCAGGGCCCAGCGGAGCGGTGCTTGAGAAGAAGGGCCCAGCTGAGCGGTGCTTGAGATGAAGGGCCCAGCGGAGCGGTGCTTGAGATGAAGGGCCCAACGGAGCGGTGCTTGAGATGAAGGGCCCAGCGGAGCGGTGCTTGAGACGGCGGGGCCCAGCGGAGCGGTGCTTGAGAAGAAGGGCCCAGCGGAGCGGTGCTTGACAGGAATGGCCCAGCGGAGCGGTGCTTGAGACGGCGGGGCCCAGCGGAGCGGTGCTTGAGAAGAAGGGCCCAGCGGAGCGGTGCTTGAGACGGCGGGGCCCAGCGGAGCGGTGCTTGAGAAGAAGGGCCCAGCGGAGCGGTGCTTGAGACGGCGGGGCCCAGCGGAGCGGTGATTGAGAAGAAGGGCCCAGCGGAGCGGTGCTTGAGATGAAGGGCCCAGCGGAGCGGTGCTTGAGATGAAGGGCCCAGCGGAGCGGTGCTTGAGAAGAAGGGCCCAGCGGAGCGGTGCTTGAGACGGCGGGGCCCAGCGGAGCGGTGCTTGAGAAGAAGGGCCCAGCGGAGCGGTGCTTGAGACGGCGGGGCCCAGCGGAGCGGTGCTTGAGACCGCGGGGCCCAGCGGAGCGGTGCTTGAGAAGAAGGGCCCAGCGGAGCGGTGCTTGAGACGGCGGGGCCCTCTTCAGCGGTGCCTATCCTCACGGCGGGGCCCTGTTCAGCGGTGCTCCTCTCCACGGCGGGCCCTGTTCAGCGGTGCTCTTCTCCACGGCGGGCCCTGTTCAGCGGTGCTCTTCTCCACGGCGGGCCCTGTTCAGCGGTGCTCTTCTCCACGGCGGGCCCTGTTCAGCGGTGCTCTTCTCCACGGCGGGGCCCTGTTCAGCGGTGCTCTTCTGCACGGCGGGCCCTGTTCAGCGGTGCCTATCTTCACGGCGGGCCCTGTTCAGCGGTGCCTATCTTCACTGCGGGCCCTGTTCAGCGGTGCTCTTCTGCACCGCGGGCCCTGTTCAGCGGTGCTCTTCTCCACGGCGGGCCCTGTTCAGCGGTGCTCTACTGCACCGCGGGCCCTGTTCAGCGGTGCTCCTCTCCACGGCGGGCCCTGTTCAGCGGTGCTCTTCTCCACGGCGGGCCCTGTTCAGCGGTGCTCTTCTGCACCGCGGGCCCTGTTCAACGGTGCTCCTCTCCATGGCGGGCCCTGTAGAGCGGTGCTCTTCTCCACGGCGGGCCCTGTTCAGCGGTGCTCATCCAGCAGGTCAAGGGAGCCAGACCTGGCCTGGACTCCCTGCTCAGTCGCCCTCGGACCGTGACGTTTCTGGACCCTTCGGGGACGGAGTCCTGGGCTCTTTAGTGTCCTCCTTCCCAGCTGGGATGTGACATGTGGGGTCCACCTTCTCCGCGCTCCTGCTGCCCTTCCGCTCCTTTGATGGGGCTCTCGGGCCCTTGCCTCCCCTAGATGGTGTGGGTGGTGAAGTGGCCGCACATTGCTCCTTGGGGGCAGCCCTGTCGGTCCTCGCACGGCGGCCCTTGTTTTTGCGGGTCCTCTTGCCGGGGTGGGGCTGGACGTGTCCTTGCTGCTGATCGATGTGTCACTGCTGGCAAAGGGTGGGCTCCAGAACCCATGCACAACAGTGACACCCGAAGCTGGGCTGGTGGTGGCTGTGGTGCTCTTGGGACTCTTTGCAGATGGAGGGGGGAGCTCATCGGAGGGAAAGAGGTCAAGATTAGCCATGAAAAGTTTTTTAGGGCCAAGGTAAAGGGTAGGAGAAGTGGAGATGGAAGTGGAGGAAGAGGAGGTGGTTTTAGGAGAGTCAGGTGTGCTGTCATTGGGTGAAGGTGCTGGTGCTGTAGGCTGTCGTGAGGTGGATGGCTGTTGGGTGGGTGGCTGCCTGCGTTTGTGTGTCTTGGAAGAGGGGGTGACAGACACAGTGGGAGAGGACACAGGGGACGTGTAAATGGCAGTGGGGGTGGTGACTGCACGAGTGTGGACTGTACTGGAGGGTGAGGTGGTGATGGAAGCACTGGCTGATGTTGGGGTGCATGCAGGTGTGAGTGTAGACGTCACAGGGAGGGAGGAGGGAGACGAGGAGGAGGGGGACACAGAGGTGGTTGTGACTGTTGGAATGTCTGCATCTGGGTGTTGCTTGGGTGAGTGTTTGTGGGATCTGTGGTGCTTGTGTTTGGATGAGCTGCTCTTGGGTGTTGAGGTGTGTGCAGGCTGGTCTGATGGTGTGGATGGGATAGGCTGAGGAACAGGAGACAGAGAAAGGCTGGAGGCAGTAAGAAGAGGGAGGCTGGAAACAGGGACAATGGCTGCCGTCAGTGCTGAGGCCAGAGCAGTGAACGCTCGTTGATGGGCAGCCTGACCCGAATGAATGCCCTCCAGGTACGCATTGCTCTGTTGCACCTCCCTTTGCACACCCTGGATGGCATTCAAAAGGGTCGTCTGCCCAACAATGAGCGTCCTTACCAGGTCAATGAGCTCCGCACTGAGGGCAGCAGGGGCAACAGGGGCAGGGGCTGAGGTGCCTGGGGCGAAGGAGACGCGCGCCTTCCTGGGCGAACGGGCACGGAGCGAAGACTGAGGGGCTGCTGGGAGGGCGGGGCTGGTGCGCTGGGAGGCGGCTGTACCTGTAGAGGCGGGGGCACGGATGTTGCCGCCACCGCTAGGGAGCTCCCATCCGAGGACGTGTCGCTGTCGCTGCTCTCACCAGCGGTCCCCGTCGTGGTGCTCCCCTCGCCCTCCGGATCACTGGTGCCCTCGGTGTCTGTTCCTGGGCCCACGGGGGCCTTGTGTCCTGCAGCTCCCTCGTGCTCCGATGCCAAATCTCCTCCGCCTGATGATGCTAATGCACACATGCACAAGAAGATGAAGAGAAAGGGTGGGGGAAGAAAAAAGAAGACCAGGTTGAGTGCATGCAATGTCAACACCGTTGGCGGAGAGGACAGACACAGGAGCCTCATGCATTAAGCCGCGCATTCGGGGTACACTACTCAGTACTACTGACTAGGACAACAGGCCAAGAGACGTCAAACGCGCACATGGGAGATGCTGGACCTTCAATGGCTGTACTTGTCACCCTACAGAGGTGGGGGCCGGGGGCACAGGGCCATGCCTAAGGGAGAGGACTACACTACAGAAAGCGCCCTGGCCTAATGTCACCCACAGCCCTCCTCCCCCACCCTGACGCCTCCACTGCGCAGAAAGATAGGAGAATGTGCTGATACTCACCCCCTTGTGTCTGCTGTGATGTCTTAAAGCGCCCATCCAATTCAGGGTAGGCCACCGCCAGGATCCGGGACATCAGGGGGGTCATGGTGCGACTGGCACCCCTCCTAGGTTGGGAGGCCATCCCCAGCAGTGTTTCTGCGGTCTTCCTTGTTCCGCGGCGGATGTCCTCCCACCTCTTGCGGCAGTGGGTGCCCTGTCTGTTGTGGACCCCCAAGTTCTGGACTTCCTTGGCGATGGCACGCCAAATCTCGATCTTCTGATGGGCGCTGACCTATTTGACATGTACAGGGTGGAAAGGAGGAAATCATCAATGACCTGCATGTTAGATGTGATTGGCTCCCCCCACCAACTTTGCCATATGGCACATGCTCTCATCTGTCGGGCGTTGCACTCCTCATTCGCCCCCCACCCCACCAACTTACATCCACCCCAATCCACACAGGCATAGCCCATTCCATGTGCACCCGGTGTACTCACTTGTTGGTCTGGAGGACCGTAGAGTAGCGCATACTGGGGGAGGACCCCATCCACGAGCTTCTCCAACTCTTCAGACGTGAAGGCAGGGGCCCTTTCCCCAGTCGCAGCAGCCATTGTATCTTCCAGACCGAGGTCACAGCAGCACTTGCAGTATAGGTCCTCTCCTGTGGATGATCAGATCTCGAGTGATTAATCAGATAGAAAATGGCGGTCACGCCCGCGGCGGTGCGTACCGCGGCGGTGCGTACCGCGACCGCCGGCGCACATCGTCATTGGCTCCTGAAACCCATAGGGTTCAATGTTAACCAATGCGGCTTTGCGCCGCGGTCTTCGACCGCCTACCGCCACGGTGTGCCCCGCCAGCGCATTGACCTCACATCCCATTGTCCCACTTCACAGGTCAGGCAGCCGCCATTTCAAGGGCTTACATGGCTTAATTTTGACTGCGACACACAGGCCTAGGCCTTGCATTGCCACACATACACGCCTTTCAACCCATTGCCATTCTTTAACTGTGCAAGCTGTCTGTACGTACCTGTGGTTTGCCTGACTCTGTGCTCCATGTTGTCCTTCCTAGGCACCGTCCGCTGGGACTTGCGAGGAGAAGGACGAATCCTCGCGTGTACCGACCGCTGGTGGACCTGTCGACAATGGAAGAACGCCATATAATACTTCGATACAGACTTGACCGTGCCACTATCCATGAACTGTGTGCCCAGCTGGAGCCAGCCCTGATGTCCCCCATCCGCCAACCCACAGGGATTCCCCCTCTGGTGCAGGTTTTGTCAGTCCTCCATTTTTTGGCAAACTGGTCATTCCAGACCACAGTGGCCATGTCATCTGGAATGTCTCAGCCTATGTTTTCAAAGATTTTGAGCAGAGTGTTGTCTGCCCTGATGAAACTCATGCGGAGCTACATCATTTTCCCAGAGGAGGGTGACTTGCCTACAGTGAAGGGTGACTTCTATGCCCTTGGACATATCCCCAACATCATTGGTGCCATTGATGGGACCCATTTGGCTTTGGTACCCCCAAAAGACGATGAGCAGGTGTACAGAAACAGAAAAAGTTATCATTCGATGAATGTCCAGGTGGTCTGTTTGGCTGACCAGTACATCTCCCATGTAAATGCCAAGTTCCCAGGGTCAGTGCATGACGCGTATGTGATGCGAAATAGCAGCATCCCCTATGTGATGGAGCAGCTACAGAGACAACGTGTGTGGCTAATAGGTGACTCTGGTTACCCCAACCTGCCTTGGCTACTGACCCCAGTGAGGAATCCCCGGACCAGGGCAGAGGAACGGTACAATGAGGCCCATGGGCGAACTAGGAGGATCATCGAAAGGACCTTTGGCCTCCTGAAGGCCAGGTTTAAGTGCCTGCATATGACTGGGGGATCCCTGATGTACTCACAAAAGAAGGTGTGCCACATCATCGTGGCCTGCTGTATGCTTCACAATCTGGCATTGCGACGTCAGGTTCCTTTCCTGCAGGAGGATGGTGCAGATGGTGGTGTTGAAGCAGCTGTGGAGCCTGCGGAGAGTGAAGAGGAGGAAGACTCAGAGGACGACACAGACAACAGGGACAGAGTAATAGAACAGTATTTCCAGTAGCACACAGGTAATAATCACCCATGCCATTTTACATTTCCTGAAAGCCTCCTGCATCTCAACTTTGTCGATTTCACCCCAGACCTATAAACATGATGTTTGATTTTCCCTTCCCTTTTCTGTGCTGTATGAGCCACTGCGTGACCTCGGCTTGGTTGGCCCATGGACTAATGCTAAGTTACCTCGGTATGTGTAATTCACAATGTTAATAATACGTAATTGATATGTAATGTGTCATACATTTGTAAATAAGACAGGCTGAGTCCTGATTGATTTCAGTGCAATGTGTGATTTATTATTAGTGCATAGATATTGGTACATGATAGTGAAACAGTGATGGGTGGGGGTGGAGTAATGTCCATGGCGGAGTCCAGTTCTCAGTCTCACAGGTGCATTGTCCATATGCCTGTGGCAGGATGGAGCAGGGGCAGTTCAAGGTTTGACAGGGTGGCAATGTGGAACAGTGGGAGGACTTCAGGGGGTATGTGATGCTGGCGGGGGACTTGACATCCTACTCTGTCGTTTTTTTTTATCTCAGGCTCCTTTTGCGGGGCGGTTGTTGTTCAGCAGGAGGTGGGGTTCTGGTGGGCTGTCATTGTGGTGGGGCCTCCTGTCCACTAGCGCCGGCGGAGGTGGTAGGCTGTTCCTGTTCCTGGCTAGTGACAGGGGCCCTGTGTGATGCCACATGGTCCCGAAACGTGTCCTCTATACGGTTCAGGGCCTGGACTATGCTCCCCATAGCGGTTGAGATGTTGCTGAGTTGGTCGCTGAACCCCATGTAGCGTTGCTCCTGCTGTGCCTGGATCTCCTGGAACCTGGCCAGTACCGTCGCCATTGTCTCTTGTGAGTGGTGGTAGGCTGCCATGATGGTGGTGAGGGCCTCTTGGAGAGTGGGTTCCCTGGGCCTCTCCTCCCCCCCCTGTCGCACAGCAGCCCTCCGAGTTGCCCTGTTTCCCTGGGCCTCTGTCCCCTGGACGGTGTGCCCACTCCCACTGCCCCCAGGTCCCTGTTGTTGTTGGGTTGGTGGGTTACCCTGGGGGCCCTGTAGTGGTAGACACACCGCTGCTTGACCTGTCCTAGAGACAGAGGCATGGGCCCGCTGGGTGGGAGCTGTGCTGTTGTTCCCAGAGGGGGTTGGGTCTGCAGTGGCCTGTGTCTGGGTGAGGGGAACCGACTGCCCAGAGGTCCCCGATGGTCCGGGCTGGTCGTCAGGTTCCAGGTCGACAGAGCTGCTGTCATCACTAGGGGCCTGTTCCGGGGGTGGGATGGACATTTCTGGTCCCTCCTGACCGGTGTGTTGTCGTTCGGGTCCTGCATGGGGTAAGAGGGTATGGTTATTGTTTCTGTGTGTGCATTAGCTTGCGTTTTATGGGTGCCCTTGTCCCCCAGTGCTGGCATTCCCTTGGGGGAGGTGTTGTGAGGGTGTTTTGTGGGGGGGGGATGGGTATGTGCAGTGGTCATGCTTAGGTAATGGGTGTCCATAGTTTGGGGGTGGCATGCAGGGGTCGGTGTTGGGTGGGTTGTGCTGGGGAGACATTCTCAGGGAGGATGTGTGCTGGGGGGTTGGGGGTGAGGGTGGGGGTTAGCATGCTGGGGGGGGGTGAAGTGGTTGGCCTTGTACTTACCAGAGTCCATTCCTCCGTGTACTCCAGCGAGGCCATCAGGATGCAGGATGTTGAGTACCTCTTGCTCCCATGTTGTGAATTCGGGTGGAGTGGGTGGGGGTCCCCCGCCAGTCTTCTGCACTGCGATGTTGTGTCACGAGACCATCGAGCGCACCTTCCCCCGTAGGTCGTTCCATCGTTTGCGGATGTCCTCTCGATTTCTGGGATGCTGTCCCACCGCGTTGACCCTGTCCACGATCCGCTGCCAGAGCTCCGCCTTCCTTGCTATGGTGGTGTGCTGGACCTGTGAGCCGAAGAGCTGGGGTTCCACTCTTATGATCTCCTCCACCATGACCCGGAGTTCTTGGTCCGAAAAGCGTGGGTGCCTTTGTGGTGCCATGGGGTGGTGTGTATGAGGTGTGGGGTGGTGTATGTGATGATGTGTGTGTTGGTGTGTGGTGCTTTGTGCTTCTATGTGGTGTGTGTGATGTTGCGGTGTGCCTCTGTGTGTCTGGCTCTCTATTCTCTGATGTGTCTCTCTCTCCTTCGTCTCTGGTTTTTGTTGGTAGGGGTTTGTGGGTGATGTGGGTGTGTGTTTTATATGGTATTGGATGTGTGGGAGTGGTGTGTGTATGTGTTTCAGGTGTGTGCCTTTCAAATTGTCCAATGTGGTAGGGGTTTGTAAAGGTGTGTGTATTTTAACCGCAGCGGTGTGTACCGCCAATGGAATACCGCGGTTGAATGACCGCCACGTCGATTTGCGGGTCATAATGGGATGGGCGTATTTCTGTTGGCGTGGCGGTGGAGGTTTGGTCTTCTCCAGTTTACCGCTGGCCACTGATGTGGCGGACTGCAGTGGAGGGCGGATTTTCAGAGGTTTTGCAGTTGTGGGTCAGAATGTCCGTGGCGGCTGACCGCGGCCGCGGCGGTATTGTGGCGGCCTTCTGACCGGCGGTAAGCGGCTTTTACCGCCGAGGTCAGAATGACCCCCAAAATCTGATAGGCATGCTGCTTACACATTTAATGGTCCACAGGGGAAGAGTGCATCAATTATATCTTGATGGACCTTAGACATTGGCACTTAGTAGATAATATGGCAGTCCAGAATCAAACAGACAGCAATCATAACCCACTTTGTCTTAGTCTAGAGTCCCCATGGGAACAGGCCTATACTGTGCCCACCCCCACCCCCACTCAAGGAACCAGGGAGGTGCAGCCCACAAACAATAGATGCCTCTTAAGATGGAGCAAGGTCATCCTCCAAGATGATGTCCTTAGTACCATCAGCCAAGATTTGACACATTGTGTAGAATTGTTATCAATGATGGAAGACAAAGCTGTAAATTCCTCCTCCCTCCTAAACATTCACACTGTTTTTTTTTCAAAAGATTGGAACAGCTATTTACTACGCCAACTCCCCATACCTCTCGTAGTTCATTACCCTGTGATGGAGACCAGAAGTTCAATCGCGACTGTCGGCTGTCTCGGGCAAACCTAATTAGTGCAATCAAGCAAAAAGAGGTTTTCCTCGTTAGGATTTTGCGGAAACAGATGAAGAGCAAGGCCAGGCGGGATTGGGATGAGGAGAGATGGAGATGCATAAAGGATGCTTGTGAACGCAAGGACTCCAAATCCTTCTGGTCCATGGTAATCAATAGCAACCACAGGGGAGTTCCAGCATCTGGCAATAATATCCAGCCCTCGGACTGGCTCCAACATTTGAATTCCCTTTATAATGCTGAGAGCCAACTTCCGAACAGCCCCGCCCCCTCACTTCTTCTACAGCTGGGTGTTAGCCATTGTGATAGTTTGTTTAGTCTGGGAGATATACACTATGCAATCAACAACATAATACATTTAAAGCTTCTGGCCCCAATGGTATTCCTGGTGATCTTTTTTACACAACATAGACAAGTGGGCTGCGTATATTCTCCTTCTATTTAATGCAATTGATAGAGGAGCATCAATTCCCGAGTCATAGAGGGGTGCTGAGGTAATACCCATCTACAAGAAAGGCGACAGGTCTTTACCCAGTAATTATAGGCCCATAAGCCTTATAGATACAATTCAAAAGGTATTTTGTCACGCTTTATTATTGAAAATCCACAACTGGATTACCAATAACAACATCCTGTCACCATTCCAGGCTGAGTTCAGGTCCAAAACGAGCACCATAGATCAGGTGTTTTGTTTCTTGCTCTTGAATTGGAAGGTTGTAGTGATAGGGAGGGGGAGTCTTTATGTAGCTGTCATAGCCCTAAAATCTGCTTTTGACTTGGTCCCCAGAAGTAAGCTCTGGGAGGTCCTTTGTGAGATGGGAATGCCTCCTGAGATCTTGGCCATAATTGTTCGACTTCACGTAGCTAATTTTGCAAGAGAACGTTGGGGGAAGTAAGGTGAGCTTGCCAATCCTATTAGGGTAGTGAAGGACAACCAGCAGGGTTGTGTACTGGCTCCAACCCTCTTCTCTTTATATCTGAGCCAGGTCGTCCAGCATCTTACCTCCCAGTCCTCTGATGCACCAGCTCTAGGCAGGGAAAAAATCAGTACACTTCCGTTTCTGATGACACCCTGATAGTGTCCAAAACTCCGATGGGTCTCCAACTTCTGCTGAATCGATGCGATGATTTTTGTTCCCAGAGAGGCTTAGAAACAAATACTTCCAAAACCAAGTTTATGGTTAGCAACCCGCATAGATCTTACAGGGGGAACCCTTCCTTAAGTGGGTCGAAACTAGAATAAGTTAATACCTTTGAAAATCTTGGGATTAACCTATTGGACACAAAGTCCTGGGAAACTCATATTAATTCTACATTCCTAAAATTCAGCCAGTTGGTGGGAATTCTTTTAAGGGAGCACCATGCATCCACTACTCGCCTATAGTTGCTGCTCTCCAGATTTATAAAATGATTAGTGCAGCACTTTATGGGGTGGGACTCTGGTGGTTTGAGGATGTTAAGGAGCTCACCCACATAGAACATATGTTCCTGAGAAAGCTTACTTCCCTGCCCCCAAGTACCCCGCTCCTTCCTCTGCATCAGGACACAGCTCGCAAACCACTAGCTGCCATATTTGGACTTAGACGTTGCTGTTTTGGAGGAGAATCATGGCCACTCCTGACCTGTCCTCCTATGCCACTGATTTTAAGGAACTTAGGCCCTCATTATGACGGCAGGAAACACCGCACCGCCAGCGGCGGTAAAAACCGCCAACAGAGGAGCGGTCCCGACCGTCAAATAATGAAGCACCTGAAACACAGGCATCCTGAAAACCACCCACCGCCAACAGTGGAGTGCTGACAACGACGGCAGAGGCCGCTCACAGGCCGAAGGAAAGGCCCAACCCGCCCATCAAATAATGAAGCACTAGACAGCCGTCAGTTCGGGAGCGGGAACCACCGCCACGCAAAGCCAGGCAGAAACAAACCAAATATGACAAAACACTCACCGGTGGCTCAAACAACACGCCGAAGCAGACATGGATAGATGGCTGCAGATCATGCCAGCCTGCTCTTTGCCATATACCTCTACGCCTGAGACCGCCAATGAAGACGACGACGGTAAGTACCGCAACCTACGAAACAAGGTAAGAAAGGGCACAGTTACATACCCACCCACCCCGCAACGTTCCCCCATCCCTTCACAGCAGCACAAGCCATACACCCCACAGCAAGAGGTACTAACCCGACACAAGGCAAATCCAACCTGCCCAAAATACATACAAATGCCCCACACCCACAAACAATGAAACAAGAGACCCTGGATCCAGAGTGTGCTGCCAAAACACAGGCCACACATAAATTTTTAATGCAGCTCTCTGAGCAAACGACTCTCAAGTAAGGCCAATGGCCAGTCAATAGTGTCATGAGTCCCATGGGCTATAATGGCCCCAACCTAACTCCCACAAGTGCTATGGTACTCCACCTTATAGGGGCAACAAAGGGACATCCAGACACCTCAGGGACCAGGGGCAGAGGGTGGTGGGGGTGGGGATTTACAAAGGGGGTGGGGCTTGGATTTGCATTCGGATGGTGGAGGGGGTTTGGGTTTGGCCTTCGAAGGTGGGGGTGTGTGCTTGGACCAGGTGGAGCCAGATGGAATTGGCTCAGCACAGGGCTTCTTCCTCTCTGGGGAAGGGGCAAGGGAATGTGAAGGGCGGACAGGGGCGGGCTGTGAAGTGGAAGGAGTGGAAAGGGCAAGGAGGTGTGCACATTTAGGGACAAGATGGGGTGGGCCAGTGGGGTGAAAGAGGTCAGCACGGGAGAGGAAAAGTGTTTTCGGAGCAATTGGGTTGGACCTGGAGGAGGGCGTGGGAGTGGAGGCAGAGGGTGTGGACGTTGTGGGTGCAGGTGACTGGACAGTATGCTGAGGTGTGGTGGATGTGTGAAGGGTGGGTGTTTTGGTACGTTTGTGTGTTTTTGAGGAGGGGGAGTGGACACAGTGGGAGAAGACAGGCTGCTGGTGTGAATGTATGTTGTGTGGGTGTCTGCAAGTCTGGTAAGTGTGCTGCATGTGTCAACTAAAGTAGTTGTGGTGAGTGCAGATGTGGTGTCTGGGGTGCATGTATGGATGTGTGCTATTGTAGTGACTGCAGGAATAGGCTCAGCAACAGTGAATGAAGGTGCAGTACCTGGAGGTGTGCATGTAGAAGGGACAGACAGGGAGGCAGAAGAGGTCGGCACACTGGGGGAAGTGGATGTTGCTGTGTGTGGATGTGTATGTTGGCTGTGTGAATGCTTGTGGTGGGAGGTGTGGTGCTTGTGTTTAGAAGAGTGCTTCTTGTGTGTAGAGGTGTGTGCCTGCGTGTTAGAATGTGTGCTTTGGGCGGGTGAAGGTAGAGGGGTGCTGGAAGGGGTAGAGGTGGTTGGTAGGGGGACAGAATGACCAGGGACACTGGCTGCCGTCAAAGAGGAGGCCAGAGCCTGAAAAGATCTCTGTAGACCAGACACAGCACTGTGAATGCCATCCAGAGATGGTTCTCAGGAGGTCAATAGCCTCCTCCGTGAGGGCAGCAGGGCTGACTGGAGCAGGGTAAGAGGTGCTTGGGGCGAAGGAGACGCCCACCCTTCTGGGTGAGCGGGCACGGGCAACTCGGTTGGGAGCAAATGGGAGGGCGGTGATGGCATGGGGGTGGCGAAGATGATACAGTAGTTGTGGGTCCACTAGGGTCTGCCATCGCCAGGGAGCCCCCAATGGAGGAGGTATCGGAGTTACGACCTCCAGTGGTAGTTGCCTCCCCCGTGGGACTCCCCTCGCCCTCCAAACCACTGGTCCCCTTGGCCTCGGATGACTCTGCCTCTGAGGATACGTGGGCCGCTGCATCCTCACTCGCTAGTGCCTCAGCGTCCTTGCCAGATGATGATGATGTACACAGACAACACAAGAGAACAGGGATGGGGAGACAAAACAGGAGAGACACTTGTAAATAGCTGAAAGGAGTGAACATTGTGGTTCATACATACACCCACCCAGAAGACCCTCCAACAGGCAGCACCTTCCACTATACCCATGGCCATGCCCCTGACTTGTGTCCAGAACCCTGCTCTACACCCATTCCCGAAACAACTTAAGGACCCGACGTGTAGGAGACCTGACCAAACACCCCTACTCCCTAAGGGGGCCATCATGTAGATAGACATCAGTCAGAGTCCATGCAACTAAGCAGCATAAACCCGAATGCACTCACACACATCCATAAAGGGTCAAATATATGGTATGTGTACTCACCCCCTTGTGGCTGCTGTGCAGCCTTCAAGTGCCCATCCAGGTCTGGGTACGCCACTGCCAGGATGTGTAGCATAAGGGGGGTCAGTGCCCGACAGGCACCCCTTCCCCGGTGGGAGGACTTCCCCAGCTGGGCCTCGCAGATTTTTCATGCCGAGCGCCGCAGGTCCTCCCACCTCTTCTTGCAGTGGGTGCTTCGGCGGTTGTAGACCCCCAGGGTCCGTACCTCCTTGGCGATGGCATGCCAAAGTGCCCTCTTCTGGTGGGTGCTGACCTAAAAGCGACACACAGAAATGTAACACAGAGGTCAGGTACTTGGCAAACATATACAGCTGTCTATACGTCGACTATGGGACGGACAGTACAAACAGAATAACAGCACATACACATGCAGCATGTCAGGAACCATGGCCCATCCAGGGTCAGAGGTGCACGCATATATGCTGCCAACACCATCCATTACACACAACCATTGTCCACAATCCCCCTACTCACCTGTACCTCTGGCTGTCCATAGAGCTTGGCGTACAGGGGCAGGACCCCGTCCACGAGCCTCTCCAATTCCTCTTTGGTGAAGGCCGCGGCCCTTTCCTCTGCAACACGAGCCACTTCCATGACCAGAGGCAGAACACAGCAGTACACTCAGCGGAGTACCTGCTTGCACGAGATTAGGGAGTCAAGTGAAGTTGGGGTGATGACTTCGCGTACGCACCGCAGTGGTGTGCACCGCCACTTCCGGCGGCGATCATGATTCCCCATTGACATCCATGTTAACCAATCACTTTGCACACAGCGGTAAACACCGCCTCATGCTGTTATGTCAACCACTAGCGGTATGAGGTCACTTCCAGCATGACAGTTCTGGATTACAGGGGGCAGACATTTTGGCAATAACTACGCACTTATAATACTGCCAACTGCACAATGCAGGCCCTAATATTCGCCAAACACACATAGGCATGTGACCATTAACATTACCACACCTGACAGGCCCTGATCAATGATTGTGGTCTAGTTGATGTTATGTCAAACACATTACGCATTTGTGTCCCTACAATCAAGTCAGCAGCGCTCAATGACTGACAATGTGTGCCGATGTATGTGTGTTCCTAAAACTCCTCCTAGGTACCGACCCATGTGGGGAGGAAGGGCCCCATCGGTGTGCAGACCACTTGTGGATATGCGGAGCATGGTGGAGTGTCACATCATTATCAATTACAGACTCACCCCTGCAACTATTCTTGAACTTTGTGCATTACTGGATCCTGCACTGACTCCAGCAAACCGTAACCAGCATGCCATCCCTACGTAAGTGCAGGTGCTCTCTGCACTCCATTTCCTGGCCACGGGCTCAATTCTAGTGACAGTGGGCATGGGTGCTGGATTTTCACAGCCAATGTTTAGCATGATACTGACAAGATTCCTGAATGCATTTGTACGACACCTGCAGTTCTATGTGAGGTTTCCCCAAAGTACTGACCTCCTTGCCATTAAGTCGGACTTCTATGCCTTTGCAAACATTCCCCATGTGATAGGTGCCATCAATGTCACCCACATACCTATCATCCCCCCAAGAGTCAGGGAACAGGTGTACAGAAACAGGAAGAACTTTCACTCCATGAACATTCAATTGGTATGTACTGGAGACCAGTACATCTCACATGGGAATGCCATGTTCCCTGGTTCAGTCCATGATTCCTTTGTGCTGAGAAACAGTAGTGTGCCACACAAGATGGAACAACTACAAGAGGAAATATGGTGGATCATAGGCAGGTGTTTCTGTCATTAACTGCCACCTAGCAGACAGCCAGGCTGTCTGCCTCTGAGGCTTGTCAATGACAGTTCTGTTTTGCACCTTTTTCTTGGTGATTCTGGCTATCCCAACTTGCGCTTGCTCCTGACACCAGTGAGGAATCCTGGGACAGATGCAGAGAGGAATTACAGTGAGGCCTATGGAGGGTGATAGAGTGCACAGTAGGTCTCCTGAAGGATAGGTTGCACTGTCTACATGTCTCTGGCGGTTCCCTGGCCTATGGGCCTGAAAAGGTGTGTAGAATAGTGGTTGCCTGCTGCATGCTGCACAAGGTGGCTGTGAGAAATTCTATCCCCCCTCTTGGAGGTGGATGGTGCTGTATATCCAGACCAGGTTCCTCAGAGAGGGGACGAGAGTGATGGTGATGATGATGAAGGGGAAGATGTCAATTCCAGAACCCAGCTGAAATAACTCTACTCCAGTAACTATGTGGGACTCAAGGCTGAGATTGGTGTCTGTGAATCATACTGTCAGTGTGCCTTGTCATCTAGGGGGGTTGGAATGTACTAATTGCCACTGTGTCCAGGTCTGCATAGGACAGAATACAATTTAGTGTTTCTTTTTATAAACATATTTAGGCACAACATCATGTAAGGCGAGTGGGTCATTTCATGCTACGCAGGTATGGATAAAGTAGTTATCAACCAGTTGCATCCATACTTCACTTTGTTCACACATAATGACAGGGAACAATGTTACAGGTGTGATATGTGTTTTATTTGGTGCAGGGATTGAATCATGCAAATTACAATGATGGCAGTGGGTCAAGGGTGGTTATCCTAAATGCCAACATGGTGGCAGCATTGTTGTAAGTATTGGTAGGTCCATCACTGCTTATATGAGTTCTTAATGATTGTTAGCACTGTTTGGTGGTTGATTGTGTGGGATAGTGGGTGGACAGATTATTGCAGAGTCAATTCTTTGAGGGGGCCTTGTTCTTGGCAGGTGTTCCAGTCCCATATCTTGGCCTGAGGGTCTGTTTGGGCGCCTGTTGTTGGCGTATAGGGGATGAGATGGATGTCCCCTGTGTTTCCTCTGTGGGTAGTTCATGTGAAGTTGCTGCTGATGCTCTCATTGTCCGGTCTGTCTCCTGTGCTGTAGTGGGGACTTCCTGTACTGTGTGGGCTTCAGGCTTTGTTTATACAAGCTGCAGCAGCGCACCTGCTATGCTGGCCATTGTGGCGTTGTACATTTTCCACTGCTTCATGGCCTCTTGGTGGTGTGCTTGATTCTTCCTCTGACTCTGCTCCAGGGTGGATACTATCTGGGCAAATCGGTCATGGGTATGCTGGTAGGCCCCAAGGACCTCAGAGATCACGCCCAGGGCTGCAGCATCCATCCTGTGGCCTCCCCCCTGGGCCAGTGATGCCCTCCCACTGGGCCTAGCCCCCTGTGCCTGTGTCCCCTGCACAGGTCTGGCGGTGCCACTTGCACTGGGGCCATCGTCTTCCTGCCTAGTGGTTGGGAGGACTGTGGCCTCTGTACCTGTGTTCCACCAGTCTGTGGCCTGGATACACAGGTGTGTGGACGGTTGCCCTGGGCTAATGTTCTTGCCTGGGTGGTAGGGGTATCAGTGGTATCCTGGGTGGGGCTGCTGGATGGTAACAGTCCAGGACTGTGTGAGGGACCAGCTTGCTCATCAGTGTCCAGGGTTCCATCCCCAGTGTCCTGTGAGGTGCCTCTGTCTCCCTGTGGGGCACTGGCACTCCTTGTCCTGTCCGTCAGGGTGGCATGGGTGGTGGTGCCTGTTGGGGGAAATGGGCATGTCTGTTACATTAGCATGGTCAGATGGGGTGCAGAGGCCTGGGCGGGTTTGTGCAGCTTACACACTTTGGGACCATGCAGGATGCTTTAGTGGGGTTGGCATTGCTTTTGGCCTTGTATGTGGAGCTGCATTGTGGGTGTTATAGGCCATTGTGTTTCCTTGCAGGGGTGGGTGGCTGTGCACAGGGGGAGGGATGTGGGCCTGTTAGTGGGTTTGTGAGCATGCAAGGGTGGTGAATTCAGTGCCTGTGGCCTGGGTGGGGTATTGGTCCTGGTGGGTGTTAGAGGGATGGGGTGGTGGGGTGGTGCATGCATTCCAGGTGTGATGGATATGGGGTAAATGTAGATGACTTACCTGAGTCCATTCCTCTAGTGAGTCCCTCAGGATGCAGGATGGCCAGTACCTCTTCCTCCCAGTCAGTGTAGTCGGGTGGTGTTGGTGGAGGTCCTCCCCCAGTCTTCTGGACTGCAATGTGGTGCCTGGATGCCATGGCCCTGACCTTCTCCCGCAGGTCATTCCATCTCTTGCAGATGTTGTCCCTGGTGCGTGTATGGTGTCCCACTGCATTGACTCTGTTGAAAATGGTCTGCCATAGCTCCATCTTCCTGGCGATGGGTGTGTGCTGCACCTGAGCGTCGAATAGTTGTGGCTCCACCTTCAGGATCTTGTCCACCATGGTCCTTAGCTCCATTTCTGTGAAGCGTGGATGTTTGGGGGGTGACATTGTGAGTATGGTGAATGGTGTCTAGGGTGGAATCACGGTGAGGGTGCTCTTCTGTGGTTGTGTGTGAGTCTTGTGGATTGTGGCATTCAGTGTCTGCTTCTGGTGGTCTCTGTCTTTGTTGGCCTACTTTCATTGCAAAGGATTGTGGGGTGTGTCTGTGAGTGTTTTTATGGTGTTGTGGATGTGTGTCAGGTGTGTGCATTTCTAACTTATCCAATGTGTGCACTTCTTACTGTTGGGTCCACTTGCTGCCCGTGGCGGTCTGCACCGCCAATGGTCGTTCGGCTTCCACTGACCACCAAGGTGATTTGTGCATCATTATTTGGAGGGTAAGATGTGGGTGTGCTCGGCGGTGGCGGGGTGGGAGGTCCAGCATTTCCACCGACAGAGTCCTGGCGGAGACTGGTGATTTTTGTCAGAATCAGATTTTTGGTTCATTATATGGCAGGTTTCTGTTCACCGTTGCCACGGCGGTCAGCGGTGTTTACCGCCGTGTTCATAATGACCACCTTTGTCTGTTGGACGCCTACAAAAAGATCAAGTGGATCAATTCAGTCAAATCAACTTTGATCGCCATTGGGTTGGGAGATTTTTGGAACTGCCCGTCCACAGGTCCCCTCCCCACCAAGTGAAGTCCTGCTATTGGGAGTGGGTAGCGCAGTCCTTATCTCCCTCACTTTTTGTAGGGCAACTAACCACTGAGTTTTTAAATTTCAAATCCACCTGGCTGTTGGAGCTCTACCTCAATGGTATCTTAGATCCAAATGATCTACATGCAATTTAGATTTGGCTGCCTCTCCCTCATTACTTTTACTAATAGATGGCAGAATAGGGCCTCCGCTAATTTGCTGTGTCCTAGTTGTAATTTATTCCAGAAGTCCATTGTCCATGTTTTCTTTGCATGTCCTTCCTACATCTCCCCATGCAGGAAATGGCTTGTTCAAGCCTGTAAACTGTTGGGGATTCGAGATTATGCTGTAGCTATGAGGATTCTAAAATCAGATTTTAGCCTTCCTATTGCCATTGCAGTTGCCAAATTCATCGGAGGCATGGCATATTAGAAGGAAGCTGGGTAAGACTTCTTAGTATTTTAATTTTTCCATGTAGGTACACTTGCACTTTCCAGTTTTTATATTGTAACCAGGAATTTTATTTTGCACCGTATTTACTTCTTTGATGTGTTTCTATTTATTTTAATGGAATATTTTATGAATTAATTATTTATTGTGGTGCTATGTGACTTTTATGCCACTTGATGCCGAAATAAAGTATTATTGGAGTATTAAATAGGTATCCATGCAAGTTGACATATGGCATGTGTGGTTCAGAACACAAGAGTCTTGAAATTTCCCTGATGATTGTATCAATAAAACATTGATGTGAGCAACTAAATAGGCATATGTAAGACTGTGAGGGACAACCGTTAGTGTGCCAGCATCCATTCCCCAAATAAGGTGGAGTTTAATCCGCTAAACATTTCAAGAATGATTGTTACAGACCTTAGCACTAACAATTGATATTGTATGATTACCTGATAAGATTTTGTATCCATACACAATCCGAGTTTCAGGAACAGCACTTAAAAGTGTTTTGAGAAGCTGATGTCAAACCGTTGCCAATCAGGCAGGTCCTTGGTCTTAGAGGATACACATAGTCACACATGTAAATCAATACTGAATGCATACCCAAAGGCATTTGTCTAACATGGCCAGTGCAGACCTGATAACACCCAGACAGTCAATCATCATGGACACCTTATTGTCGAAAATTAACAGGATTTCTTGATACATAAATACTACCCATTAAAACCTAAACTACACACTAACCTACACTAAGCTAACCTATACTAACGTATCTTACCTGATCCCTACAGCTATCTATCCTAATCTAAACTTATCTTATGCATGTAATGCCACACAATAAACATAGTCCCCCCCGTAAGAGACAAAAGATGAGTAGGACAACATGAACTAAAGCTACACATAGACTAACTAAACCTATTGCTTAAACAAATATATATTTGTTTGTATTTTTTTTATATCTATCTATCTTTATATATAGAGAGATTTTTTTTTTAACAGAGCCCCATACATAAACACCCGAACACAACCCCAAAACAAAAATAATACCAAAAACCCACCCCCAACTATACTAACTATGGCGATGCCAAGGGCGCTAGAAGACCGCCAGTGTTGGTGGTCTTCTGCCTGCCATAATATGACTACTGCAGGATTTCTGCCACAATAAGGGTGGAAATCCAGCAGTAGCCATGCTGACAGTTGAGGCGCCTGGGCGGTGCTACCACCTGCACCACCCCACCAGTAGGACGCCGCCAGCCATATTTTGACCAAAAAGACGGCCTGCGGTGTCCTGCTAGCGGGTCGCTGCTGGCGGTACCAGTGCCCCTTCCCTGCCGGACAACCACCTCACCAGACAAGGTAAGTCATGCATCCATCAGGACAGGGAGGTGGAAGGTGGGTGGTGTTGTGTGTGAGTGTGTTATGTCTGCATGTGTGAATAAATGTGTGTGTGTGTGTGTGTGCATCTGTGAGTGTTGTGGTGTATGCATGAGTGAATGCGTGTGTGTATGTTACGGTGAGTGCGTGTCTGCATGTCAGTGTGTATTCATGTGAGCATGTGTGAGTGAATGCTTGTATGGATGAGTGTGAGTGTATGCGTGTATGGATGAGTGTGAGTAAATATGTGTATGGATGTGGTGGTGCATGTATCGTGCGTGTGGGTATGTGTGTGCATGATTGCGGGGAGGAGGGTCTGGGGGGGAGTGTGATTCTGTGGGGGGTAGTTTCATTCCAGGGTGGGTGTTGGGAGGCGGTGTGATTTTACGGCGGTGGGTGGGAGGTTAGGAGATTGCTGGGGGGGGTGGGGGAGCCTTCTACCGGTAACATGGAAGAAATTCCCTATCACCGGTAGCCCCACCGCCATAGTTTTTGTGGCGTGGCGGTGGTACCGTTGCGAAAATCATGGCAGTAGGCTGGCTCATTATACCACTAGCAGTCATGTGTGCACATCTCCGGCCCTGCGGTTCATACCCCCATGGCGGTATGAGTGGCGATGTGGTGGGTTGGCCACTCATAATGTGGCGGTATACACCACCAGCCTGTTGGCAGTGATACCGCCACATTAACCGTGGCAATGAAAAGACTACTGGGGATAAAATGACGGCCTATGTCTTATAACTAACCTAATCTATGCTACCTAATCTATGCCTACCCACCAAAAAAACAATAAGACTGTTTACAATGGGAACTAGGGGAAGAGAAGGAACTGGGAAGCTGTCACTGTCCACGCATATAGTTTCTTGATTTACTTCCATGCAATGCAAAAGCTCCCCAATCTACAATGCATGTGGTCTTCTTTTGTAAATTTTATGATACCCCAAGAAAACGTATTTTATTGCCTTTCTTAAAATCGACTAATTTGCGTCAGTGCCGTGACGCGTATTTTAGCTTACAGATTTTATCCTCTATTGAAATGTGTGGAATTTTAGCAAATTTTTTATGTACAGTACTCTCTGTAAGGAAGTCTATGGGTGTACTGAACTAATTTTATTGGAAAAAACTTGGATTTTCCGGTAAACTCCTCGTTTCCCAGAAAATACTGTAATTGATCTCGATTTTGCACTGATGTAAATTTATCAAGTTTTATATATCTCTTCGTGATGATCTAACGATGTGTTTTAGTATCTTCCCTATTTATTTATAATTTCTTCTTCTATTTTTACATATTATCAATGTACTATTACTTGATACTTTTATGGCCTGTTGAAAGCCGAATAAAGTCTGTTTGATGATGATGATGATGATTTACTTCAAGAGTTTGTAACTACGGGTATTGTACTCCTCCAGTTTTGCCAACCTTGCCTTGAGGTCTGCCATGTCCTTCTGCCTATCTGCCTTAAAGGGGGAGCCTGTGGCAGCTGGTGGTGGCTGCTACTGGGCTGTTGGTGTAGTATGTGCTGTGGAGATGTGGATGGGGTGGGACCTGCTGAGCCACTCCTGACCCTTGGCGTTGAGGTGATGCCTTTCTTGCCCCTGGTTTCAGGCTGTTTTGCTGGTTCCCCATGTGGGAACGCCAGCCACAACCCCGATGCCTTCTCCCTACGGTACCTCTTCGTTAACTTGCGGTAACCTGTCTTCACTTTGCACATGTGGTGAAAACGCTCAGCCCTCTTCTCAAATGCACGCTTTTGTGCTGGGGGTTATTGTGGCTGCCAAAACATGAGGAGAATGTGTCATCAAAAACTGTGCTGGGTAGAAAAAGAACAACCTTGCAATGTATATAGCATCTTCAGATGACACATTATGTCCACCAGATATACTACAACAATGTCAAGTCCCAAGTTCATGCAAATCTACCTACCAGGAATTTATGGTATCATGTTCATTTCACAGGGATAACATAACAGCTATCCAATGTTGCACACTGGGTCCCAGATTTAAGAGATCCTAGTGCTTCCTTGTGCCACATTAGCATCATCATTATTGTGATGCTGATGTGGCCCAACAAGGCCAAATTCTCTGTGCCATAATAACAAAGTGGCACAATGCATGCATTGCGCCACTTTGTCACCCCTTGCACCACATTATGCCTTGGCCAGGCATAATGTATGAAAGAGGGGGTTCCCCTGGTATCGGGCCGCAAAACAAGGCACGTGGAAATCCTGGAGATTCCACAGTGTCATTTTTTTCTGCTGCTTTTAACATCTGCTCAGAGCAGGTGTTACAAGGTGGCATACCATTGATGACAATGGTATCCTATGTACCGTTGAGGTGAAGTTCCAAATTGTTTTGCAATAACCATGGACAGTACATCAATACCGTAAAAAATGTTTACTCTATTGGCCCCTACCCTGCGCCATGGTATGCCAAATTTCAAATATGGCGCACACGTGGTGGTAGGGGTGCGCTAAGGGGTGCAGGATAAGTGGTGCTGCACTGGGTGCTATGCCACTTTTATTTAATCTTACCCTATCTGTGCACAAGCTTGTTACATCTCCTAAGTACCAGAGAAACACTCACCATGCACATTTCATATACATGTGATGTGACCATGCTCACGCCCAATTATCATGATGGGTAAATCATGTAGGTTAATATGCACACATCTTGTTTGCTACAATCCTTAGACATGTCCCACATCCATCTGAGGAACAGCTGAAATCTCTGTGTATTCAACTGACTGTTGCCCTTCACAAAAAGCTTCTTGGACGGCAGGGGCTCACCTGGAGACCTCAACACATGTACATAAATTGTACCATGCCCAGAGTAAATTAGTGCAAGGTGAGGCACACAGTGCAGCAACATGTGCTGTGACAAATATGTTGGCAACAGCCATGCAATTCTAAAAGCCAGCACCTCTGACACATATCTTGACCGGCATCACTGTGTTTGTAGGCATAATTACCTTTACCTAAGACCCACAAATCCATTGCAGTACACGTTGACAAACCGGGAAACCTCTCCAATAGTGTAGGATGAAGGTCCACCAGCAAGACATGACAGGAAAACATAGCTTTGTGATTGTTGAACAAATAAAAGCATGAAGAACTGTTACACATTCCACTTGTTTAGTTGAGTGAGCTAATCAACTTAGTGTTAGGAATGAACAACTGCTATCTATTACATGTCAGTCAGAAAGAGATAGCCCACAAAACGTATGTACAGATATGGGATGCACGCATACATACATGTCTCAAATACATATGTTACACATTTTTGGGGGACTGGATACTGTCCATTGGCAGAAGCTGAGAACTTTGTAGTTAATGTATGTTAAAATGGAGCAACCACTCAGATGCTTGACTCATTTCAACCCCATACTACCAGCACATAACTTTATCACGTGTGTGCCATATGTTACATGGCACACCATGGCGCATGTCATGACACTGACTGTATGTTATGACATTATGGTTGCACTTAGCATGCTTTGCATCATACATGAAGGTGCTAAACCTGCTAAGTGAAATTAGGCATTTTGATAACACTGAATTTTCATTTTACTAACCTGCCTTTGGCAATAAAACAAATAAACTCCAAAAAATGGCACAGTGGAACCGAGTTGTTTTAAATGCTCTTTTTTCATGTGCCACCTGCGGCAGGAATACACCTTGCATTTTTCAGGTCTGGTGGTGTCATCATGTGGCACCAGGCTTTAAAACTGCCACAATACTTGCATTGTGCAAAGTTTGACATATAGTTAGGTAATACTTGCCTCCATCAGCCACATTAACTTCAAAAACTATGACACTGATGTTGCATCAGGAGCCAATTAGCCCTTCTTACATTTGTGCTCATGTGTCACTCTGCACTTACATTACTCAAGGAACATACACAACCATGACCACCACTATGCCTAAGTTATGCTTGTCATCACTTAAACATTACTTAGCTCATTTCCACAGTTGTAAAGCCCATGATGGACATGTACATTTGTTCCTGGGAAACATGAACCCTTGCACCATTGCACGTGCGTACCATTTTCATCACTTCAATATGTATATGCGAAACTCAAGGTACACAGAGAGGAATGTGCAAATTGTCTGCAACCAGTGCATTGCTAACCTCTCATAACTGCAGGTTGGATGTGACATAAAACTTGCTTTCCTCACCCTTGTCATGACATGCTGCAGTTATCCTTATGTCCTACAGTCATGCACATGCAAATGAGGATGTTGCAATGTGAAAGGGGTACTTGCCAACAGGTCCGCCAACCCGAATCACCAGGTGAACTAAGAGATTCCCTTAACAGGCAATTAGGTCTGCCCACCGGTGTTTAAGCTGGTGGTCCATGTGTTTTCTGCCAAGAAGATCCTACGAAGCTGGTAGAGCACCTTGCCCCACCACAGTTTCCATGCTTCTGTTGGGTAACCCATAATGACCTGGCCACCCATAGCCACCATGTTGGGGAGGTACTGGCACACTAACCAGAAGGACCCTCACAATTCATCACCACTCATCCGATGGGCTGTCCCCTTCCCCAACATCTTGCAGTTACCCTCCACTGCAAAATATTGACCCGAGCAATAATAAACTATACCCCACATATCCCCAAATACCCCAACAAACTAAACTACCACAAAATAAACACCCAACAATACTTAGATAATAACAATGTGCAAAAAATGAAAAATCTTTTACAAAAGGACTGGACACCGACAGGACACAGCACAAAACAGTCAAGATCCACTACTCCTCACACCAGCACAGGCACCACACAACCTCTCTCAACCACAAACTACAAGACTGTAAAGTAAAGGTGAAAGTAAATTCACTTTTCCATGTGTGCAGCAAGGAAGTCATGTTACATCATGTCCTGGGTGTATGCGTCATGTTTTCTGATATGCATAGTTTTTTTTTACGCATGACGGCCATGAGTGGAATTTTTCTATGAAGGCTAAGATATCTATCGACTTAGATTTGAGGCACAGGTGCCAGGTGTTTTTTTTGGCATAGGTGATTTTTGTAGGACTACAGTATGCGTCATTTTTTGACACATGCCGGGCATGCGTGGATTTTGAAGGGAAGGCTGAGAAGGCAAAACCATTTAGAGTAGACAGTCATGGTGCTAGGCGTCATTTTAGTGATTTGCAATGTATGGAGAAGTATCATATGCATTCTTTTTTTTACACATAACGGCCATGTGTGGATTTTGGAGGATAGGCTGACAGTGCACCCAGATTCACTAATCTTGTTACAGGGGCCATGTATCTATGTAGTTTGTATGGTATGGCAACACGTGTATGCATGTGCATTTCACTGTGTAACATAGGAATGTGTTACCATATGTTTGTAGGTGTATGTAATGCATGGGGGGACTGGTACTGTTTACAAAGGCATGTGTATGAAGAACGTTTTCCACATACATGTTTACACATGTGTACTGAGTGTACATATGTGATGCTACTCATATTGTATGTCTATCACATTGTCATGTCAGAAATCAGACTGTATGTTTCAAAACACAGCAGAAGATTGGATGGACCACGCACAATACATGTTCATGCATATGATACTCTTGACAAATCTTTAGCAAAAGATGCTGTAGACTAAGGCTGGGACAAGATCTGGTAAGCCATGGCAATGTGAGTGCACGTATGTCCACACTCTGGTGTATTGTAAGGGCCAGACTTCATGATGCAAAGCAACACATGTAACGTATAGTTCCCCATGCATGCAAAATGTTGGCGATTGTGTGTGGACGTGTCATTGTAGGTATGTATGTGAGATATTTGTGTATGAAAACATATGTTTCATGTAGGATAAGTGATGCATGATACAATGGTGTGTTTAGGGATTTGACACATACCAATTCTCGATTCCAACAGTGATATATGTAGGCCATTGTCTCAAAGCTGTGTACTCATATCTCTGTTAACTATGTTTTCCAATGTGGGAACATTTGTGCTGGTCATCTAATTTTATAAGCAATCGTGCCACACAAACACATTTTCTCATGTAAATTGTACCCTTTTGTCCATATGCAAATAGACGACACCAAGCCTGGTCCACCTAGATGGGACATATGTTAAAAATGTAGGTCTTATGTGTTAACAACATACACTTGAAATGTACATTGACTCAAACTTTACAACATTGCATAAAATCTGTATGGCAGGGCTGCTCTCAGGCGGTGATGGCACCCTCATCATCAGTGCTCCTGTGGCCATCTCATCTCAGTTTAATTTGCACAATCAGCAGGTCCAGGATTATTAACTTTTATTCCGTATGAAAAAAATTCATCCATTACAATAAATAATCTCCAATACATTTGTTAAAATTAGCAATAAAACCATAAATAATAAGAACACCCATCAGGAATAAAAACATATATAACCACATGCATAGAAACAATAAAATAGAAAGATTCATTCTAAAAACTCTACATTGTTACGCCAAGTAATAGCTCCCTTCAGGAATGATCCCAGCCCCTTCCACACCATTACATCTGAGGCCATCTGCAGCCACATAAAAGCAGGACGATATTGCACAAAACCCTTAGGCCTTAGGAGAGGTAATAAAAAACGAGTTCTGAATGGTGCATAAAAAACACAAAATAAAGTAAAATGGGGCAAGGTCTGTTGGGACACCCCATCACAGGGGCAGTGTCTTATACATTTGTCCCCATACTGACCTAACGGGAAACACAGGTTACTTCTGGTGATTCCCAAACGGAAACGGGTTATGAGAGACCTTTCCCTCACATCCTTTATCTCTAAGAGATAGCGCTCAGGGCCTACCCACATCTTTAACATAATGAAATCCCTGATCGATTTTTTCCCTAAGGCCTCTCCCTCCCTCCTATTCTTCTGGATTCTTAAAAAATTCTCCTTAACCCATTTCTTATCACACCTGGTCAGGCCTTCAGGATGATCAACCAATTCAGGCTGCCCCAAATCACAAGCCATCTTCCTTATGTGCATCAACCATGGAATATTCTTTACATTGTCACAAGCCAGACAATCCTTTAAGATATCCCTATTCAGAGTGGCATGTTCGTTAGTCCAAATTGAGATCCATAGCAGAAGGGGAGCCAACTAAATAGTGTCCTGGACAAACTCAAGCTCCAACTCCAGATGAAGGCTAAAACCAGGGATATTTTGTCCAACTCCCAATAGCCTTCTACAGAACCGATTTTCTTCCACCGTAAGGGCTCGGGAGTCCCCATACCCCCAAAGTGCAGCACCATACCGCAGGACGGGGAGGCATTTCCGCCTATAAATTTCAAGCAAAGGCTTGATGGGTTTACTACCTACCCTAACAGCAAAGTCAAAAGTTGCGCCAACTGCTGCATAAAAAAGCGCACCCCTTCTGGTAATACAAGGTTTCCAAGATCCTTTCTCATAAAAAATAATCCCTAGGTATGGAAACTCATGGACCCTACTAATAATTTGATCCTCCACCCTTAGCTCCCCCACCCTACTTCAGGGGTTTTCCACACACCATAAAATGAGATTTCTTAAAATTGACCTCTAAACACAAAGCTGACATAAAGAAGGCATTACCTCTAACTATTTCCCGGAGACCATTCATAGTACGGGCCATGAGGACTGCGTCATTCACGTACGTTAGCACAGGGATATCAGTACCATTCACCTTTGGAACATCCCTACAATGTTTCATCAGAAAATCGGACAATCCATTTGTATATAGAAGGAACAAAGTAGGAGCCAGAACACACCACTGGCGCACACCCCTTGAAAACTAAAGGTCTCCGAGCATTCCCCATTCGACCCCACCCTCACATTTGCAACCGTCCCAGAATGTAGATATCGGAGCAACTCTACAATATTAGGATCCAGCCCTAACTGATTTCATCTCTCCCATAATATAAACCGGTTCACCTTATCAAAGGCACAGCTAAGATCCATGAAAGCAAGATAGAGCGTACCTTTCCTAGCCTGCGTGTATTTCCCTATCAGCATCAGTAGGTTGAGACATTGGTCTCGCGTGCCAAGGCCTTCCCGGAAACCATACTGGTCCCGGCTTAAGATATCATTCCCTATCATCCAGGACTCCATACGTCTTAAAATAATACGTCCCAGAATCTTCACCGAAGAGTCCAGTAGAGAAATAGGGCGGTAGGACTTAGGATCATTTCAGTCACCCTTTTTAAACACTGGGACAATACATGCCAGTCTCCAAGAGGCAGGGGTACCCACAGTAACTGCTGCATTAAGGACATTTAAGAGAACAGGTGCCCATAACTGGGGGTTCGCTTTATACAAGTCCATAGGGATCGAATACGGGCCCGGAGCTTTATTGCTCGCACTACTCTGTATCGCATCCATAACCTCCTGGAGCGAGAACCTAATTGCTAGGTTAGGAGCCATCTCATACTCGTTCTCCCGGTTATTTCTTAGGGGAGAACCCTCAAAAATACTACAAAAGTGAGTTACCCATGCTTCCGGAGCGATGTTACAGCCAAGGCCCTCAGTTGTATCTGTTCCAAAGGAACCTCTATTTACCACTTTCCAAAACGGGCCAGGATCCTTCAGAACTATGGCACGTTCTAATTCTTCCCAGGCTTTATCTTTATGTTTTATCTTGCTATCCCTCAGGGCCATCTTATATTTCATTCTAGCTTCTTTTACGAGGACCCAATCTCTAGGGTGTTTCTTAGTGGCCATCTTCAGGTTTGCCCTTGCAACATAGCAGGTCTTATCGTACCAACCACAATTACGTTTGCTAGGTTGGCTGCTTACTGAGAAAAGGCAGTCTCTCACTGCTGCATTTACTCTTGTTATTGCATTCTTAACAGTTTTAGGATTAGGAGCCTCTATCAAAAGTGTGTCCATAAATAAATGTAAATTTTCCCCCACCACCCTTTCTACCACTTTTAGGGAATCCACTTGCTTCCACCCAAGCCGCCTACCCTGGTCCTTTATCTCCACTACTACCGGCCTACCTCGTCCTAAATTACGTAGGGCCCCAGGGAGTTTAAAGGATACTATAAGGGGATTATGATCACTGAAATTCTCACCAAGCACCTCCCCCCCAGTCACCAGGTCTTTCAAAGGTGGAGACATAAAAATATAGTCAATAGTGGATTAAAATCCTCTTCCCACATAGGTTGGGAGTTGATGAGTGCCAACAGCTTCTATATCACACAGATTCAGAAGGCCCATCTTCCTGAGTTCCTTAATTAGAACCCTGCCTCTGGAGTCCTGCACTGAATAATCCTCGCAGTCAAAAATAAAGGGATTAACCACAGTACTGAGCCCCCCCAGCTTAGCATTAAAGTCTCCAGAGACAATAACACAGAATTCTAACCCCATCTCTTCCATTCTGAGTTTCAAAACCTGAAGAACGGAAAACAGGGCCCCAATTTGGCATCCCATATCCCACACAGCGTTATAAAAGTTAACCAGTAAAATATTAAAATTATTAGAGAAAATTACCCATACCAGCAATATACCTTGGTGATTGCAGTTAATTTGAAAAGCACCAACTATCTTAGAGAGGTGGATTAGGGTAACCAAGCCACCTTTTGAGCGGCCACCAAGAGACTTCACAGCTGGAATTACAAATCTGTGGTACCCATCCCACACAGACAACCCCTCTGACCAGGTTTCCTGAAGCATGATCACATCAAAATTAGTCACACACCTAATCCACGCCTGATCAGAAAACTTAGCATCATAGCCCGCAATATTCCATGAGATAAGTTTACACTGTGGGGGCACCTCTTCTCGTATAGCCAGGGTCTTGGCGCATTGTCAGTCCACCCCTTCCAAGGATAAATTACTGTTAGTGAAAGTTCTTCTGCTGGTTGCCTGGTGACCATTCTGATCCAGGGGGGAAAACCTACCAGAACCCGGAAACATCCCGGCACTCAATCGCATGTGGTCATAAAAATAACCCAGAGGGACCATACCAAGTGTACCATGTTCTAAATACAGCAGGGCGGCAGGTAGAAAGAAGCCTTTGACTCAGGGCTGGGTATCTAACATTTATAATAATACAATCTTCATCCCCCACCTTATTTTTGGGCCCAACCCATCCAATTCTTCTGGCAAACAGAATATCATTGAAATCCTTACATGAGAAATCACAGTTCTTACTCAACCAATATCCAGCCTTGTTTGTGAGTTGGGCCGTGGACTCAGTTACCCCAGGGGCAAGAGCAGGTACATTTGCCAGTACCACCACATAGGGGGCACAAGCTGGAGGGAGATCCAAACAGGTCAATGCAGGCCTGGCCGCCGGGAGATTCAGATTATTTTTCCCAACCAGCTGTTTGTCAGCCCGCCCCCGCTACCACAAATTCAGGATCAGGCTGCCTACTACAGCTAGACCTATTGACAGTCCTATCCGCCCTTAATATAGAAGTCGGTGCAGCCGACGCAATCTCAACATGAGCGCCCTGACCCCCAGAATTTCCAGAATTAACCAATAGATGAGATGATTTTCCCAGAGGCCCCAACGGCCCTGCAGCGTCCTCCAGCAGGAGCAACTCCTCACAAGGATGGGATCGCCTGATCGGGGCCACACATCCACCTGCACAATGCCTCACCTGACTTCCTTGCACAGATATCAGAGAGACTGCCTTTTCTATGGCTGATAATTTCGCCACAACGGGGGATAAAATCTCCTGGATCATTTCACGAAATGTTGACAATAAAATAGTAACATCACAACCTAGCTGCTGGCAAGGTGCAGGGTCACTACTCGTACCCTTAGGGAGTTCCAAGGGGGATGTTTTTGACTTGGGAATCGATTTCTTTAAGACCTTTTTTCATTTTTACATTTATCCAGGGGGCAGGCCGGGGAGAAGATAATAAAAGTCGTTTGCTTCTTCTGGAAGGGCCTTGGCCACCATAACCCTCTGTAGTCTCTATTAGCTCAATTTGAGCAGGTTCAACAGCAACCATAACAGTACCTTGATCTCCCCCCGGATAAGTCACCTCCACATCCACAACCTCACGAGGACCACTATCTAATGGGGCCAGACGCCAGTCCTCCAGTTCCATGGATAACATCCTTTCTGCCAGATCAATCTCCTTCGTTACGACCCCAACGGCTCTTGCGAGGATGGAGTCCAATGTGGTTGTGTCACTTCCCTGTCTATTGCCACCACCACCCCTCCCATGGGACCAGTTAGCAGACCTCTTTTCCTGCCCATTTTAACAAAAAAATTTCAATAACGAATCAAACAAAACAGACTAACAAATTAAAAAATATTAAAGACCCACTAGACCCACTAAAAAGGCTCCAAAATGATCCCCAGTATTTAGTAAAAGTTTAAATAGTCACTCTTCACTGGAGATGAAAGAGGGGTGGCCCAGCCCAGCCTCTAACGGGCGATGACGGGCGTAAGACGGGCTTCGCCCGGGTGCCGCCCGCGTGCATCCCGCGGATGCGGGAGGCTAATCAGTTTTTAAAGGGTTCCTGCCCCATAGGTTGTGCCTGCCGCCGCCTCCTCCAGTGACGCGCTTCCCGTGGATGCGGGAGCGCTAATCAGTTTTTTAAAGGGCTCCTGCCCCGTAGGTTGTGCCTGCCGCCGCCTCCTCCAGTGACGCGCTTCCCGCAGGTCCAGGACTGTGTCAAGAGTCAAATGTAGCCTCCTATGGGAATTGCGGGGGGGGTGTTAGGTGAGGATCTGCAATCTGTAACTGCCACTACTGCAGCTGCACAAGCATACCTCACTTAGGGCCTGATTACGATCTAGGCGGATGGAATACTCCGTCACAAACGTGACAGATATTCTGTCCACCGTATTTTGATTTCCAAAAGACAGGTTTGTTACGTTTGTCATGTTTGTAACAGAGTAATCCCACGGTCGTTATCAGACCCATAGTTATTTGTTGTTGGGCAGCAGAATCCTTTACGCAGGAGGCTGGGAGCACTTAGACATACTTCGGCCCTTTAAACTGGTACATGTTCAGGGGTGGGGTGACAGATGCTTCAGGGGTTGAAGAGTAGGGTAGGGGCATTGGGGGAGATTAGTGTTTTGTTTCCATATTTATATGTTTTTCTACATATAGTCAAAAGTGTACGTGCCCTCAGTGCTCTCCGGGCTGATCATACACCTCAAGTCTTCAGGATGTACTCTAGTGGTCAGCGCAATGGGGACCTCCCATGGGTGGAAGCACACACAAGGTTCTACCCCACACTCCCAAATGGAAGTAATTTCTTGGAATGTTAATAGCCTATTGGATTGTATTAAATGATTGGCTGTTATGAGATTTGTCCCCCAAGAAACTTACTTACTAGACGCACACATTGTTCTTTCCTGGGTCATTTTGGTTATGACCGAATATTCCATGTGGGATACTCCTATGGGGTGGCAAATTCTGGTACACAGAAGGGGCCAGATGTATCAAACCGTTTTACCCATTCTGTGTCAATGGGAAAATGTGTTCGTACATATGGCCCAAGATTCCCAATGACAGTCACTGCTTCACATTAAGACTCACAGGGGCGTTATATCTATGGAATGAGGGTCACTACGAGGCCCGACATTATAACTTTATCTCAGCATACATCACACAACGTTTCCAATCAATACTACATACGCTGCAGGGGCTCCTGCTGGCCTGTCCGTAAGGGTACACACTTATAGGGAGTGACTTTAATGCAGTCCCATATGCGCTGAACCTCTGTGACCAAACCGATGCACATGCACTTTCCACCTCTCCTCATGGGCTGACTCATTAGGGCTATGTGGTGCACAGCGAACTTGACACCCTGCCCTCCTGGCACCCACCCACACATGTGCAGCCCATGAGACACAAACCTGTATCGATCATCTGCAGCTTTCAGCTGCAGATGTTTCCCTCTTACGACAAATACATATACTCCCCCGTGGTATCTCGGACCATGCCTCTCTACCCCTGGAAATGGGCCCCACATAAGGCAGCGCAATGCATTGTACCTACTGGACCAGGACTATGCAGACTTGTAGAAGAGGAAGTGACAGCTTACTTTAAGAAGAACTGCAGCTCGCTGGAGTCGGTGGGGACCTTATAGGCAGCTAGTAAGCCTACTCTCAGACATCATATCAAGAGCAATATACAAGGCCAATAGGCTCGACAGTTGGCACAAGAGACCAAATTAAATGAACAAATACTGGCATTGTAACTACAGGCCAACAGTTGGCCCTCACCTGAAGTATCCTGTAGATTAGCCCAAAGGAGATTGCAACTAAAGCAAGTTTGGCTAGAGGAGGCCAGACAGTATTGTAAGGGCCCTGACTCAGTAAGTCGATGAACACAGAGGTATGTCAGACAAACTACTATAAAGGCTATCAACTACAGACACAGCAACCAGGATAGTACCGGCCATCCAAGATGCAAATGGGGATGTCCACAAGCTTGCTCTGGAGGTGGTATGGGTGTTTTCTCTTTGCGCACTATTATCAAACACTGTATGACGCAGTGCGTGTCTCGCCATGGGAACTCAACTCCCCATTATTGGACGATATCCCACTACCCATGATCCCACAATCTCGGGCTCTTGATCTTGAGCCCGAGATTGTGGGCCCCTCACGCTCAAGCAACTTGGGGAGGCGTTATCGGACTTCAACTCTGGAAAGACTCCGGGGCCCTATAGCTACCATGATGAGTTCATTAAGTCCTATCATTTGATTCTGCTCCCCCACCTTCTAGCACTTTGCGTGCAGGTGGTGAACCAAGACTCATTCATTCCCAAGTTGGGCACTGCCACCATTGTGGTGATACCCAAGGTGGGTCAACCTCCAGAATGATGTGCTTCAGACAGGCCTATCTCATTGAAAAATGCTGACAACAAGATGGTCGCAAAGGCTTTTGTGATCCAGGTGATGCAATCCCTACCTCATTTCATACCTTCTGATCAATATGGGTTCATGCCAAACAGGAGCACTAGGCACTGCATCAATAAAGTCCAATTGGCATGTTCGCAGTTACACCACTACTTTTAATTGAATTGAAAAGGTGTTTGATACCATCGCATGGCCCTCCTTGATTGAAGTTTTGCATAGGGCTGGCTTCAGACCTCACTTCCGTAAACTAATCAGCCTACTCACCCCACCGCCCAAGTGGGAATGAATGGTATGCTGTCCCCACCATTTCCCATTCGTAAGGGCTCCCGGCAGATTGGCCACTTTCCCCCTTCTATTTACCTTTGCAATCTAATACCTAGTGGAGCTCATTCGATGTGATGCCGGGGTGGCAGGATAGTCCTGGGGTAGTGGTGCTGAAGAGAACATTGCTCTCTATACAGATGATTTGCTACTATTTCTTGCTGACCCACGCTCCTCAGGCCCTGGATGCCTAGAGATTCTTCACCTGTACGGGGAAGTTTCAGGACTGCAGATTATCAAAAGTAAATCCATGATGGTGCCTCTTCATGGGTTTCATCATTGGGTTCCCGCCTAAGATGCTGAGTGCATCTTAGGTGTGCTACAATGCCTGATTACAGTGGAGCTGGTTTTGTTCTCTGTGATAAGTTGAATATGTGAGTGAAATTCTAAAAACTATCTCCAGGATATCCGCCCCTGAAAAGCAGTGGACTCCTTGGGTTAAAAAATGGTGGTGGATGTGAAGTTAGAAGTCAGTGGTCTCCCACATCCTAGTGTTTGGTTAAAGAAACCAGCTCAGCTGTATTCAGGCATTGGGCCCTGCAATGCAGAGTTTTCTCATCAATACTTTTATTGCAAATATTGCAGTGATAATATCAATGATGCCATAGAAGATGTCATCAATGACGTAATGTGAGGTAATCAGCTGGGCATGTTGAGGGCACACGTTATAGATACTTTAGGGCACGAGTTATAGTTACATGAAATTACTAACTATAACAGCTGAATTTCTATGGTTTTATGCTTGTAAATTCAGAACCTAACTATAACATCCCTCTACCATTTGTTTTTATTCAGTGAATTTCTGAGGTTTTTTAATTCTTTTTCCTAACTATAATGTCTCTGTAACCTTTGTTTTTTTAAATTAATTTCTATGTTTTTTAACATTAAGTAATATTAGATTACCTTTAGGCCCGGGCGATAAAATCTGCTCCAATCGCAGAGTTTTCAGAATCTGGGCGCTACGCCGACTAACACAGACCTCCCAAAATTCCGACATCCGGCGCATGGCAAATTCCTGCCTATAGTTTTGCTTCTACACAGCCAGCTATTGTGTTTTTTGCTATAGGCTTGCATGTCTTCCTTGTTCTCCATGCCTATCTGCTTGCTGTTGTTGTTTGACCTTGTGGCTAGCAGCCATTTTGTGCAGCCAACCAGTGTGCTTTTGCCATAGGCTTGCATGTGTTTTTTTAGTTCTCAGTGCCTTATTGCATGCTGTTGTTGGTTTGAACATTTGGCACTTTTGCCTTTTACAGGCTTAGAAGGTGAGCAGCGTGGAACAGGACCTCATCCTTCCCAAAACTAACTCATAGGGGTGCTGCTGTTTATATCTAAGTGCTGGCAGGCCATGCTTATGTCTGCCCACAGGCTAGGATAGCACATTGATTGCCAATCCGCCACGCCACGCTAAGTCTGATTCCTGGGGCGGAGTTGGGATGGAGCTGAAAAGTCCAAAGATGAAGCTAAAACTGCATAATTGGTAAAGTGGAGTCAGGAGCAGCTTCCCTGCTTCTTGAGACGTATCCTCAAGGGATCCTTGCTGAGATATTTGCCGGAGATCTCTGCTACATGCCATCTGCTGATCCTTTGTCAATCATTTTGACAATCATTTGCCTTCCCGGTCCTCCTCTCTTCAGGACCCCCCTAGTCACCGTCATGCTCTTTCATTCGTCGTCACCATCACTGTGCTTAACTCACTAGAGGAGCAGAGTGAGTTCAAGCGTTTGGCAGATGGATGGGTGGCTGGCTCTGGCATGAGTGAGTGCTAGTTGGCAAGTGGATCATTCCACATAGGAGGGCTGAGAGAGGCACCAGGAGGTGCCAGCCAGTGTCAGTCGGTGCAGTGAGAAGTGATAGAGAGCACTGAGAAGCGCTGGACTCTCGCTGGTCTCCCCTTTCACTTTGTGGCCCTCTCACATTTTGGCCCTTGGCAGGAAGTCTTTCCCTTGTTTGTAGACTGTCCCTTGTGGCCTACAGTTGACCTAGGGTTCAAGGGCAGCAGAGGAACAAAGCTATGCCTGGTGGCGCATCTGGTGTGGATTCCAGCTGAGCACTCCTTTTTCTGTGCCTTGAGCTTGTGGGTGGAGGTGGCAGCATTTGATTTGCTTGGGGAGGAGGTAATGGATGCACTCTTGAGTTGCAGGCAGGGGGCAGGAGAATAAGCCCCAGGACACTTGCGGCGGGAGGGCCACCACACCAGCTTCACACTTGATAAGGCCCTGCAGGCTCCCACTGTGCGGGACGCTCTCATAGTTGCAGGTAGGGAGCAGGACCCTTTTTTCTTCTGCCCTTCCTAAGGTACTGTTTCCATCCTTCGTTGATTTGCTCCAATAGGTTTACTGATTAGGCAGCACGGGAAAGTGAAAAACTGCTACTGCTGTTGCCTCCCAGCTGCTCTGGATTTACCCTCGATGGCTTTATATTACGAGCAGTGGGGGTTGTCTTGAGAGAGATCGAACTGGCAGAACACCTCTTGTCTCTGTCTTCTTCTCCTGGTACATCTCTTAGCCCTGCTCCTGTCTCTGCTGGTGCTCCTTTGAGGGAACTCTGTGAAGAGGCAAATGTTCCAGCCATGGTTTATAGCCCGCACCAGCCAAAGCAGTGTCTCAGGGTGCAATTTTGTCTGGGCAGGGACAGGGAGACCTACTGATTAGCACCAGGGTGATGCTGCCACCAGGACGCTGGCAGGGAAATTAAAGAAAGCTCTTATTGGCTCTATACCTAAGAGGCCTTGTGAGTCTAGCCTTACCCCTGACTTGCTCAAGAGACCTCCAGGCAAAGACCTACTTTTGGGGAAAATTACCATGTTGTTTGATGATATTAAAACCTTTTTTTTTTAAAATTTGACTCTATCTTTGCTCGCCTGGGGACCACTGAAGCCAAGTTTAATCATCTTCCCCCCCCAGTCAAGTGCTAGTGAGCCCAAAAGGAATAGCCTCCTGGAGGTGTGTGATGGAGGCGTGGGTAGATGTAGTTCCAAGTGATGTTGCCTCTGTATTCGTTGTTCCATCTGATGGGGTCACTCTGTCCACCTGCCTCAGTTTTAGCTCCAGCTCCTTCTGCCCCTCTGCCTGCTTCCCAGTCTGTGCCAAGGGGCTCGATAATAGGAGGCCTGAATACCACATTTACCCACCATTAGTCCCCAATAAGGAGGCTCCAGTCTATGAAAATTCTTCTCTTTTCGACTTAACACCTGCTCCCTGTATATATGTGATCATCCTTGTTAATGTCCCGGGTTATCCCTAAAAGTCAAAGAGTTTATGATAGACCTAATGGATAAGGTATCTCATTGGTTACATGGGAATGTTAGACGTTGAGTTAATCTTTTTAAAGAGATTATCATGGCAAGGAAAGTGGGGTGGGTGGGAAGATGCATAAATAATTTGCTGAAGATTGCATTATTGTTACTTTTAGATACTCCAGGGTTGCAGGGGAGATGAGTGATGCCTCCAGAGAAGGGGTTATTAATCATGGTAGGATAAAATTGCTTCCTCTGTGTTTTTTTTATGGCAATCTGACTAGGAGTGGGGGTGGCAGAGAGAGGCTCCCCTTAGCTAAATCAGTGCAGCCATCTTTTCTTCAACTTGGAAGTGCATAATGGTTTCACCCCCTTGGGGGGCCCATGTCTCTAATTTGGTTTATGTACAGCCTTGTAACAAGGGACTGTTAAAGTTGAATTCCTCAGAATTTCATATGTTAAATAACGAGGGAAACCCTGAATAACCTGTATTATGTACCCAAATTGTCAAGGCCCCTCTTTTGGAACAATGCAGGGTTTGCCAGAAAAGTGGCTTGTAAGGACTAGGTGAACTTTGTCTGTGATTATGATGTAAGTTTTTTTCAGGAAACGTGGGTGACCGATGTCCTGTGCCCTGATAGTTGTTACACATATCTTATCCCTGCAGTCCCTTCATTGTCCGGCCGAGCAAGGGTAGGGCTTTTCACCGGGTTAAAACCACTCTCGACTGTAGAGTCTACGAGATCCCTTCTAATTGCCCTTTATTCCAAGCACTCCTTTTTGGCCTGACAATTTCAACATTGTTTTTATAAATATTTACATTTTTGTTTTAGTCTGATTGTTATGTGAATTTTAACTTGGTTCACGATTTCATTGAAGGCCTGGATATTAAACTTGCTGACTTGCGCAAAGGGTATGCAGTAGTCCTAAGGGGCCACTTTAATACCAGACTGGGGCTGTCGCAGTTGGAAGAGCACTCTAGTAAGGGTATTGACCTTGGGCTTGAGTCTGGTTACTTGCACAGGGATTGGAGGGGTCATGCCTTGTTACTGTTAATTAAGTCTCTAAGTATGGTGAATGCCATTGAGGTCTGTGATCCAAATTACCCAGCCAAAGCTACTTTTGAGAGGAACATTTACTCCTCCGTTATTGATTATGTCTTTGTAACTAAGACCCTGTTTGCCAAGGTGGAGGGGGCTGTAGTAGCTTATAGTATCATAACCCCCTCTTTATATATTTCCGCTTTCCACAGGGGATTGGGCTCCTAAAAGCGTGACCCTGGCTATATTAACAGTTAAGACCCAGGGCTTGTGCTTGGCCTGGAGAAACTAGAATTTTAATTCTCTTTTTTCCAGTTTATGTTCATTACATTTCCTGCTGGCATCCAGTTGTCTCAGCCAAATCAATGTTTATAGTGAGCAAGTTAGTTCTTTTGTTCAGTTGAATGTGGAAATTAATATGCTGCTTATGAAGCCCTGTAATCTGGGCCGACTGAAAACTAGGTGGTTTAATCTGCCCTGTAGCCGGGCTTCAAAACTTCTTCATGAGGCCCTCAAAGAGTCCTCTCATGACATAAGTAAAATCAAAAGATTTAGAATAGAATATGTTAGCCCTCTGGAATACGACCAAGGAATTGCAAAATTAGTATTGTGACAGTTTGAATTTAGCGTGTAGGCTGGAGGATACTAGGGTATTCTGGCGCGAGGTAAATGGGGTCAGGTCCATAGAGGCCAAGTCTAATTCAGTTGTCACTTCCTTTAGCAAGGAGGATTGGATTGACCATTTTAAGGCACTCTGTAGCTTGAGGGCTGACCAATGCTACGCAGAAGAGAAGGTAGCCTTCCCTTTAGCTATTAATGTTACTTATGAAGAGGTCCTGTACCCAACATTGAGGTGCCCATCAAACAAAGCCCCGGGCCCTGATGGAGTCTCAATGGATCTTCATAAATCAGCGCCGTATTTGTAATTCTTTTAATGCGATCTGCAAAGTAGCCCTCCTATCAACATGGCATACTGCAATTATTGTGCCTATTTTTAAGAAGGGTGACCCTTTATTACCCAGCTGTTACTGCCTAATACCGTTATGTGTATCTGCAGTAAAATTAGCTGGGTGAGTTGTTCTGGAATGCCTCCTCACTTGGTTGAAGGTGACTGACACGTTGTCAGAAGTGCAATATGGGTTTCGCGAGGGGCTCGGCACGATTGCACAATGCTTACATTTATATCTTCTGGTTAGCAAATATACCATTGCTAGAAAGGGCTCAGTCTGCCTGGCCTTCATAGATCTCTCCTGCGCATTTCATAGTGTTGTCAGGTTTTAATTGTGGGAGATCCTTTCAGACCTGGGGGGTGGAGGCTGACCTGGTGCAATCTTTGAGATCTCTTAAATTTGATCTGTCACCCTCCATGAGGTTTGGCCCATTTGGTGACAAAACTGTCAGCTCTACGCTGGGTCGTGGGGTGAGACAGGGCGGTGTTTTGGCCCCTCTATTGTCTTTTTTGTATATAAATGGTTTTATGCAGCCCTTTCTGGTATTATCTCAGATGCCCTTATGGTTGGTAGGAAAACAGTTCTGGTTTTATTATACGCACATGATGCGGTTTTATTATCCAGAACTTCCAATGGTCTTAATGTTTTATTCCAGGAATTTGTATATTTATGGGGCCCTTAAGCCTGGTCACCAACCAAGTGAAAACTTTTATCATGGTTTGCAATCCAAAGAACAACAAGATGCAGGTATAGCGTTGAACAGTCACGCTGCTGTCTAGGTTACTGAGATCTCATAATTGGGGGTGGTTATGGATGCCAGGTCTAGTGGGGGTCCAATTATAGCTTGCAAATTTGCCAGTGCTGTGAGCTGTGTTTTTAACTTGGCCAAAAACATCGGCAAGAAACCTGTTGCCCCTCTTCTGGAAGTTTACAAGAGGAAATGTCCCTGTGTCCTCAATTATTGTGCTGGGATCTGGAAGTACATGAAATCTAGTGCCCTCTAAGTGGAGCATAACAGGATTTTGAGAAGACTTCTGGGAGCCCACCCGCATGATCCACTTTTATTGACCATCAGCAACTTGGGATGGAGTGTGCAGAGGATGCCATTAAGCTTGCCCCTTTGCTTCTCTGGTTCTCCATCTGCGCTAATCCTCATGCTGCACAAAACAAGGAAATTATTTTTGACTGCCTTGAATGTGATTAAGGTATGAAAATCCAGTGGTTAGGCTATATTTCAACCGAATTAACTAAACTGGGCAGACCACCTCTTTTTACCAATCCATCCTCCATACAGAAGTCTGATTTATCATGGGTTAAAACTGCTTTCATGGACCAGTCAAGATCACTGAGGGAGCTTCACAAGTTTGAAAAGTGGTCTGTTAGAGGTTATGCAGAGGTCCACCTTTCTCCTTCTATGGAGCCCTACATTGAATGAGTGGATAACACTTCTGACAGGTGTCTGCTCACCAGATTTAGGTTGGGCTTTGTGAGATGGAATCTTGGGTTTCCTTTGGGCCAGTTCAACTCTACAAAGGTACTCTCATACCCATGAGATGAAACCTCCACTCAAGGTCTTTTGCACTTTATCTTTTATTGTAAATTCTTCAATGATCTTATGATGTAGTTCCTAATCCGATCAACCGAAGAAAGGGGATTAAACCAGCAGGTATGGCTTTGGTGTATTTACAACAGCTGGATTCCCCAACCATTCATATTAATATCTGTTCCTTGATAAGATGTGCTCTCAGCAGAAGGAAATCAATACTGTTCTACTACGGCTGTCCTAAATATTGATGGGTTGTTAGGTATCTACTGAGGAATTTAAAAATTTGCTTTTGCCATTTTTATGTTTTTATCTATTTATTATTTATTATCGAAATTGCTGTGTTGTGGAGTTTTTATTGTCTATACTTTTATGGTCACCTTTGTGGACGAAATAACGTTTTTTAAGTGAATTGACCATGTGGCTGGAGGCCATGATGTGAACTTTTGCCATAGGCTTGAATGTGTTATTTGTTTTCCATGCCTCCTGCCTCGCTGTTGTTTGACCATGTGGGCAAAGGCCATTTTGTGTACTGAGCCAATGTGCTTTTGCCGTAGGCTTGCATGTGTTCTTTGTTCTCCATGCCTCCTTGCTTGCGGTTGTTGTTTGACCATGTGGCCGGACGCCATTTTGTGTACCCAGACACTGTGCTTTTGCATAGACTTGCATGCGTTCTTTGTTCTCAATGTCTCCTTGTTTGCTATTGTTGTTTGACCATGTGGCCAAAGGACATTTTGTGTACCCAGCCACTGTACTTTTGCCATAAGCTGCATGTGTTCTTTGTTCTCCATGCCTCCTTGCTCGCTGTTGTTATTTGGCCATGTGGCTGGCATCCATTTTGTGCAGCCAACCAGTGTGCTTTTTCCATAGGCTTGCATGGGATATTAGTTTATGGTTGAGGGTCATTGTAGTATTAGTCTATCATGAATATGATTATGATGAACAGTGCTTTATATAACATTCATTTTTTTTGCATTTTTCATCTGCACCTTCTTGCCTCCCAATACTCATACGCCTGCAGTGCAAACATCAGCAATTTAATTTATTTGTCTTTCAATTTTTTTTATCTTAATGTGTCCAGTGCAGAGGCAAAGGCAAAAGAGGTTGGGCAAGCGGCAGCACCAATGACTGGTGAGAGGATGTTCCAGGAGTATCTGGATGATCCAAAAGAGGTCTATGTGGATCAAAAACCATTGGTCTATTGGTATGTGAAGATATGCCAATGTGCAGTGCTCAGCAGGCTGGCAATAAAGTTTCTGGCTTGTTCTGTCTCCAGTGTGTCCACTGAGAATGTGATCAGTGCAGCTGGCGCAGTTGTCACAGTGAGAAGGACCAGTCTCTTGCCTCAAAACGTGGAGAGATTGACCATGATCCAAATGAACCAACATTTTTATACCAAACTTTACACCATTCCTGAAACAGCACAGGGGAGCAGGAAAATTGGTCAGAACCTAGTGTGTTAGCTAACCACCTTCTGGGCAAACCTCCAATGTGCGCTTGCATCAAAGAGGAGATACAATTGTGTACATACCACCGTACTTCGATTGGAAGAGGTAACTACTAATTATTGCACCAAGGAGTGATGATATATTATTGAGTCACTGTGAATGATGATTGATGATGTATGTGGTGGCAAACACTGAGGAAGGATGTTCAACTAATTTGTAAACTTGATTTTAATGATTTGCAATGTTTGGGACCTGATGGGAGATAATTTTCCTGAAGGTGATTGGCCTTTCAAATTTACTGAAATTTACCTGCAAGGTCCACTCCCTTTTCTGTCTCTTCCAAGACCAGACCAGTCACAATAGTTAATAAACACAAATGTTCACAAAGTACTCTGACACTGTTTCTCTATTTGTTCTTCAACAGCAGTGCACTACAGGTCTATCTTGCTCGGGTTGGGAGTGGGACAGAGTTACTCGGAGTCAGGAGGAGGATGGAAAGACTCTGGTTGGGACTAGAGTCAGAACAAGGAAGTTATTGACTTCAAAGGGAAACCATCAAGATGATGACTCCAAGGCCTAGACCTCAGCTCTGTGTACTGGAGAGAGGTGCATTGATTTGGGAAATGCTGCTGAGTGTGCATGTGTTGCATTGCTGGCACAAATGTGAAACTCCTCTTATATCCTTGCTTTGCCTCTGAATCTTATTGAAACACTCATGATTCCTCATGAGCCTTGCCTTCCTACTATCCTTCTCTTTGACTCTACAATACAGTTTCTGTTTTTAAATGTGCAGACCTTCTCCCCTCCTGCACAAACGAAAGGCGAAAGCTCAACACTACTGCTTACCTACCAGACAGGTTCAGCCAAGCACCCAGGAGTGACGGGCATTCCGAGAAGAATGCAGATGTGCCACCCACTTGGGCAATACAGTATAATTTTTCTTTTAACAATCATAATTTTTAGAACTGGGTGGGTAAACTTCACTCCTCCATAGATTGCATTTTTCATACCTAGATGACAGAACATTTAGATATCAATCAATCATAGCATATGTAAAGAGCAGCACTATCAACCCTCAGGGTATCTGGGAGCTAAGGGTGCTATGTCTCTGTTGAAAGGCCACGTCCTGAGTCTCTTTCTAAAGTCCGCCAGGGAGGGAGCTGTTCAGAGGTGGAGGGGCAGGCTGTTCCAGGACTTGGCTGCTGTGTAGGAGATGGAGCGGCCTCTGCGGCGGCTGCGATGGATGCAGGGGGTGTGTGCGAGGTTTAGCGAGGTGAAACGTAGTTTGCTTTGCTGGGACGTAGAAGCTCAGTCGATGATTGATGTAGGATGGCGTTAGGTTGTTGAGAGCCTTGTATGCGAGTATGAGGATTTTTAATAGGCAGCTCTTCTGGATGGTGATGGTGATGCTTGAGTGTTTGGGGAGGTTGAGGATGATTCTGGCTGCAGTGCTCTGTAGAGTCTGGAGTCTTTTAAGTAGCTGGGAGGACACTCCGGTGAAGAGAGCATTGCCATAGTCGAGGTGGCTGATGACCAGGGCATGCGTGACTGACTTTCTGGTGTTGGTAGGGATCCATTTGAAAAATCGGCAGAGAATACAGAGGATGTAGAAGCAGGAGGAGGCAACTGAGTTTACTTGTCAATTCTTAAATAGTTGGAAGTCGAGGATGATGCAGATCTCTCGTGCATGCTCTGAAGGAGAGGGCATTGGTCCGAGTTCTCTTGGCCACCAGCTGTGGTCCCGTATGGAGGAGTTCATCATGAAGATTAGGACTTACGTTTTGTCTGTGTTCAGTTTGAGGCAGCTGTTTTTTTATCCATGTTGCTACGTTGGTCATGGCATTGCGGAAGTTGGCATTGTGGGAGTCTCCGGTGAGTGAGAGGATTAGTTGAGCATCATCGGCATAGGAAACTATATTGACTCTGTAGGATCTGACGATATCTGTGAGATGGGTTGGGCTGAGGGAGGGTCCTTGGGGTATGCCATAGGTAATGTTCTTGGGTGTAGAAGTGAATGGAGGAATGCAGATGCTCTGCATGTGACCTGAGAGGAAAGAGACGACCCATTCAAAGGCATTTTGTTGAAAACCTATGTTTTGGAGTCTGTTGGGGAGAGAGTGCTGGGAGACTGTATTGAAAGCTGTGCAGAGGTCCAGAAGGATCATAGTTGCTGACTCTCCTCAATTGCGGAGGGTCCTGCTGTCATCCGTGGAAACGATCAGTGCAGTCTCTGTGCTGTGGTTGGCCCGAAATACTGATTGTAAGGTGTTGAGAAGGTGGTTCCGTTCGAGGTAGTAGGTGAGATGTTGGTTGATGGCTTTCTCAAGCACTTTGGCAGGGAAGGGGAGAAGGGAGATCAGTCTGTAATTTTTGAGGTTGCTGGGGTCGGCGCAGGGTTTATTTAGGAGGGGTCTGACCTCTACATGCTTCCATTAGTCCAGGAAGGTTGCCATGGAGATGGAGGTGTTGAGGATGCAGGTTAGTTCCTCGTGCTAATCGTGTTGGCTCTGAGGTTGAAAAGCCAGTACATGTAGGGGTCGGTGGGTGCCCCGGAGTGAATGGATGACATGATGGCTACGGTGGTCTGTGTGGTAATTGGGTCCAGAAGTTTATCGTGTGGCTGGTGTTGCTGGTTGAGAGATGTTGTCTAGGTTGGAGGTGGAGGGTTGGGGGTCAAAATTGTTGTACATGGTGGTGATCTTGCTGTGGAAGTAATCTGAGAGGGTGTTCCAGAGTTCCTGGGATGGGTGGATGGTGGTCTCTGTGGCTATCAGGTTAGATAATTCTGAAGAGTTCTTTCAAGTGGTTGACTGCAATGTCAATGCGGGCAGTGATTGCTGCTCTTTTTGCTGCCATGATGTGGTGGTGGTAGTTGTTGAGGGCTGCCTTTTACGTGGCTCTGTCAGAGTGGTTTGTGGTCACACACTGTTTCTCGAATCAGTGGCAGTTGCATTTGGAGTTTCGGAGCTCCGGAGAGTGCCCTCTTGCTGGCTTGGAAGCGTTGTTGGCTTTAGCTGGTTTCAGAGAGGCAACTCTGTCAGTGGAATTAGTGATCCAGGTGGTGAAGTTTTGGACAGCCTTGTTAAGGTCGAGGTCTACAGTGGGCTCGGGTTGTGTGGTACCTAGGGCCTGTGCCCATAGAGTCTCGGTTACCTTGCCTCAGGTTCGGTGGGAGGGTGCTGAGGTGTTTTGAGGTGGTGTGCTGGGAACTGGAGATGGTAAAGTGGACGATGACGTGGTCGGTCCAGGTGTGTTCAGTCACATGGGTGGACTTGGCGTCCAGTGTGTGTCCGGCTTTGTGCGTTGGTTTGGTGACCAATTGGGTGAGGCTGATATTGCTGAGGTCCTCAACAAGGGAAGTGGAGTTGGAGTTGTTGGGATCATTAAGGTGGAAGTTGAGATCACTGAGTAGGGCATAGTGAAGGAAGTCAATGGCGAGGAGGGCAATAAGGTCGGCAATGGTGTCGCAGAAGGCTGGGCATGGTCCCAGGGGTCTGTGTGCGATGGTGCCTTGCAACGTGGTGTTGGCATCGGTCTGGATACATATAATCTTGGGTCTCTGGGGCTGAAGGACTCTTTGCAATGCATTTTAAAAAAACTGTGTCATACTCATTTCCTTTCACAACAGATTGATGGTGTGCTGCTCAGCACCCTGATGAATACTGTCATTGTATAGTGTTTGTCTTTGTCACACCTTTCCCCAAATCCCCTTTCCCATCCATTCATTGAACCCCTGACACTCTTCACCCGGGGTGTGTGATTTATTGAGGTGTGACTTAACCTTACACCACAAATGGATCACACACTTGGTGGGGCAGTTGTGGTGAAAGCAACACCAACTCACTGTTGGATCCTCTATTACTTGATCAATAGCCAACACCGGCTCCATTTAACCCCCTACATCATTCGTCATCATCATCATTCAGGCCTTGTATTGTGTTTCGTAAATGCTTAAGCATGTCCACTCCACCCCTGAGTCTGAGCCCACTTCTCCTGAGTCGAGGATTGCATAAGTTTCGTTTTAAATACATACTAGCTCCCCATTGCTCAGAAGAGGTTGCCATTGCTAGCTTTTGTTATCATATAAGGTCTTCTTTGTTGTGTGTCATCATGGTAGTCTGGCCTCAGTCATTCTAAAGTTATGATATAACTAATATAACCTACTAACTCTCTTTTCTTTCAGTCTAGTTACCTGTGATGGAAAACCCTTGATTAAACCTACAGTTGTAGTTCACTTAGGTGGGAGTGGAATCTTGCTTATGATGTATTCCCTGTTAGCCTGCTAGCCTGATACTACTACCACACAAGATGGCACCTTGGGAAACTATGCAGTAAGAAGAGAGAGAAGTAGCAGCCCTCGCTTCATCTATTCAGACTAGAGAACTAGGGAGTGAAATTAAATAGTTTAGTTAGTAACTAAATTCTACTGAAGATGTTGTGTATCTAGGTTGTGGTAGGCAATGGCAATCACCCCCTAGGTGAATATAGTTACAAATGGTAGCAGGACAAGGGTATAACTAACTGACATATACTTTTTTAAGCAGCTTTAAAAACAACCTATGCTAAAAGACTGCAGTACAAACTAAAATACCAAAATAAAGATTTGAGGCATAATTAAAGTGAAATAAATGATTCCCCTTTTATTTTGACTATTATAAAACCCACCCCTTATACCCACAACAGGCCTACCTGTCTTTGCAAACAAATCACCCTGTCCCCAGCCAAAGTACAAAGAAAACGTAAGTGTCCAAAGTGAAAAAATTCAGTCCTAACTCCCTTTCTGACCCTCTCCACCAACAACAAATGTCTCTCCCACCAAAACAAAAATTTATAGAAAGATTAAAAGAGGGCATTCTCCGTGTGGGTCCAGATATCATTGAGGGTTCCCTTTATCTGTGCCTCTCTGTGGTTCAGGAGCGCCAGATGTTGTAGGACGTGGTGCTGGAATATGCGGACTGAGAAGGGGGTAGCAGTAGTCTGACGTGGACAAATGGCTGCCAGCTGGCGGTGGCACAGACAATGTTGTTGCCGCTGGAGGCTTGCTGGAGGAACTAGGACCTACGGACAAGGCAACTGCCTTGTCCTCCTCTTTTGCACAGACACCAGCTGCTTGTACTCCAAACAGATGGCCTCCAGCCACGGCCGGTCTGCTAACTTCTGGCAAGTGGGTAGTCCTCCAGGAGTAGCTATAGCAAGAAAGAAAAAGGCAAATTGTAGACAGTGCTCTGTGGAAACATGTGTTTAAAATTAGAGTGGCATAGTAGCAGTGGATTGCTAGTCCCCTAGGGCCATACAAATTTGATGTGACTGATTACAAGATACAGGTCCATTTTTTTACCCACACATGCCTCACTGTAGTTGACGAATGTCGAAAGGGAAAAATCCGAACTGGCATGAATCCATCATGGAAGCCATGAAATATAAATCACTTATCCCAAAAAAATATGGCGCATGCCAAAAAGGGATTTTTTCAATTTTTTTGGGATGGCTGGGACAGAACTTAGGAAAGAATAAAAGGTGACTGAGTAGGCACTGGGAGGGAAGGAAAACATTGTTCTCGGTTTGCAATGCATTGAAAACTTTGTAAATGCTGCATTAACTGAAGCAGATGTACATTGCACAGACAGCACTATTGTATTGCTGAACTGAACCATGCTGCAGTTATGAGTTACATCATAGCATAGGTGACTAAATGCCATGAGCAGGGAGGTAATGAATGATGATGGGTGGGAGGATACATATCTGCCTTGCTTAACAAACGCCGGGAGTTAATGGAGTAAACAGAAAATTAACCCCCTCACTTTGAACCAAAGCTTTGATAACCAAGCAAAGCAAGTAAAGTAGGTGAACACACCCCTCTCCAGAAGAGTGCCCTTATTTCTTCATCCAAGCAATTATCCAGTCATCTTTTCAATGTTCTATTCATCCTTTTATACCTACCATTTAAGCTTTACATTCTCTTATCCAGTCTTTCGCCATTCCAATCCACCCATACATATATCCATACATACATACATTCACCTATCCACCCACCCTTTCAACCATCCTTTCACAAATCCATCCATTTACCCATGCATCACTACCCATGCACCTATCCTTTAACCCACCGAGCATCCTTTTACCCCATACACCCTTCACCCACACAGGCATCCTTTCACCCATATACACTTTAATTAATCCTTTCACCCACCCACCCATGCATCTCCTATCACCTACCTACAAATCCTTTCACCCAGCCACATATCCTTTCTCTCAGATACCATTTTACCCATCCTTTCTTTTAACCGTCCAACCCATCATCGGTAGTGTTCATTATTACCTTTTGTCTGCTGAGTTGCACATAGAAAAGGCCATTAAGAACACAACCCCTGCTTTAGCTTTGTTCTCTTTTGTTCTCTTTGTCTTACAGTACCAGTTTACAAGATACAAAAGGGGAGAAGGAAAGTTAAGCTTACTAACAAAGCAGAGGAAAGCTACAAACTAGTATAGACAGGAGTAAGTAAACTACAGAAACATTAAAAAATTTTTTTTTAAAGAACAGGATAATGCAGGGATAACAAGAATTTAACAAACCTTAGATAGAATGAAGATGGGTAGGGAGAACAAATGACAGGCACTGTAAAAAACAAAAAAAACAAAAAAAAGGAAAAATTATTCTAAATGGGGAGAGGTAAAAGTTAGGGAAATAATAATAAAAAACAGTAGGATTTACTGAGGCCAGCAGGTCTGCCAGCTGCCGCTCTGGTGGTGGCATCATTGTCTCCCCGAACTGCCGCCGAAGCCCTCTTCTTGCCCTTGGGTGCTGAGGTAAGAAATAAAGAGGATAAAAAATAGATTACTGGTACAGTTAATCTCCAAAAAATATTTTGACAAGCAAAGGCAAACACAGTAGCATTGTACTTTTCTAAATCAGATTGCCTATAGTACTAGTATTGTATTGACCTATTAATTTCCAAAATCTAAGCCCTCTTCCAAATGTCCTAAACTACATTTGGAACTACTTATGCATTTCAACAAATGATTTTCAACCACCTTTAATGGGCCAACTCAGTCTCCCTTTTCAATGCCTAGATGCATAATACACAACACTGGGACATTGCGATTGGGACTGTATGAGCTACATAAAGAAAGGCACAGAGAAGAGAATGCCAACTCACTGATATTGCTTACTACTATTACCACTGCCTTAGTGACAGGACAGTGGAGTCTGCATAGTCTCTTAAATAGTCTGCCCAAGCAAGTGCCGAGGAGTACAATTAGGTAGCGCTGAGCAACTGGCTAGCTCCAACTGGATCACATAATATTCATTGTAACATAAACTTAACTTACCTCTGAGTGTCAGTACTGCTATTTGAAAAGAAACAAATTGCATTGTAGAACACACACAACAAATAAATACTAACTCACAGAGCCCTAACACCTCCACACCAAGCAGACCAAGCAGATCCTGCTAGAAGAACAGTATGTCTGCCCAACGGTGCGTCAAGTGCTGCTGGGTGCACTAGACCACAGTGTGCAGACGCAAACACCAGCACACCCTACCCCACAGGTTCGATGCTCCTGCAGGGCATAACTTCCCAGGCCTGCTGCCAGCATGGAGGGGAGGTGGAGCTGCACAAAAAACAAAAAGTGCTGCCAGCTCTGCATTGGAAACAAATGGGGCAAGCTGCACCCCTTGGCGGTACCGATGATTGCAAGGTGTGCGGCTAGCAGCCACACTGGCACCACTACTCCCTCTGCTGCCCTGCTCTGCCATGGTGCTGGGTGGAAAAAAGGGAAGAAATAGGAGAAGGAAGGAAGGAAGAAAGAAAAAATAAATAAGTAAAGAGAAAACCATGAAGACTATCAACATTCAGGAAAAACATATAAAAATGACAAAAACTTAAAATACAAAGTCACACGCTGATACAATAAAGGAAAATGAGGGGCGGTTGAATTAGATTGGGGGTGGGGATTGAGAAGATTAAGGGCAGATTAAAGTCAGGCCCAGCACCATGCACAGAAACTGAAGAAAATAAAATGGCCATGCACGTAAGAACTGCAAGGTACACTTCACGCGCTGTTTTCAGCGTGAGAACCCACATTGCGCTCCTTAATGTCAAAAACATACTGAGAACGGGCACGTCGAGCAGTTCTGCCCATTGTCTGAATTCCATGGAAGCTTGCAAAGTTTTTGGCCAAATCCATGGAATTCCACATAGCTAAACTCGTGAGCTCTGCCCAGGCCTAATTACCTGATGTTAATCCAATCTGCTGCCAGGCCCTGCAGCTAACCCCCCTTAGGCATCCTACCCTGCCCCACACAGGGATTGACCGCATAGCCCCCGTAGCCATCCAACCTAGCACCAAACACAACGCAAGGCCTTTGGACAAACGGACCGGATTCTGGGTCATTTTGCATACTCGTACTAGTTAAAAGAGAGACTGACGTGCTCTGTTCTCAACAGGAGATGACAAGAAAAAATCCACTTGTCACAGTCAATACAGAACATATTGTGCTCCACAAGAGCAACAGTGCATTCATCTCCATCAAGTATGTCAGATAAGTTTTCATTGTGGAATTGCACACAAAACACAGTTGCTTCGCCTTGGCAAAAAGGAGAAGGATGATTTGTACTTTACGGAAGCGGAGCTTCAACTTGGGCACCTGCTTTGTTTATATTTGTAAGTGCTTCTCATTGAAGTTTCTATGCAATGAGCATCAGAGCCAGAATGCATCCTGACCTGCCTATTTATCCATGAAGAAGCCACAGTTTTGCGCAAAATGTCTACTCAACTGGAGTACTTTCTACCAGCTAAATAGTACATGCTACCTCTTTGGGCAAATGTATAGTGCCTCTCCTACAATACAGCTGTGTAAAGGATCATGAGGTATTGTCCCCAGTGACCTTGTGTGTCTGTAATTTTGGCAATGTGATTGTTCCTTGAACGTCTTCATTCAGAAATCTGCAATAACATGAATCCTCGATTAGGGAAGATGACAAGACTTCAAAGAGTTGACTCTCTACCAAACAAGGGTACTTCCTCTTAATTATATGTAGTAAGCTCTTCTTTGTTTGGCGGAGATGTGTTCATATTCCTCTGCATCAAGAATGCATCTCCAAAAACAGCGGGACACACGCTGAAGAGATCTTTTTGTAAGCTGTCCATGTATATGTGGTTGGGCCAAACGGGCGAGGCTTCTAGGTCATTTTTCATACTCATAGTGGTTAATAAGGAGAACAATGACCTCTGTTCTCAACAGGAGATGACAAGAAAGAACGCACTTGCCAAGTCACTACATTACATATTTACCTTGCCAAGTGCAAAATGTCTCCTGGGGACCGCAGGGGGAAGCCTCAAGGCCCCCATGGCCTTAGCTGGCTCCCCACTTCCAGGGAGAGTTGGTATTGACCCTGTATGCTAAAAATGCTGCTTGAAAAGTCTGCTCCCAGTGGGTGGGGCAGTTTTCCGGCTCCCACCTGCTGGGAGAAGACTTACAGTTTGGTCTCACTTGGCTGGACCGGTCATAGCTCCCTCCAACTGACAACAAACTGCTATCTCCCGAGGATGAGTACCGCAGAAGATAAGAAGTCGGACCTGGGGGAGGGGGTGGTGGAGGTCCCTAGGGCCAGTCACTGCTCCAAGAGGGGAGCCACGTGCCACCCTCTCCTTAGTTTTGCCTTGGGCCAGCCCCGGGGGAGGTGATGGTCCTGGGGGCTGAAAACGAGGCTGACAACAGTCCTGGAGGAGGGCCACATGACCCCGTCCCACTTATAATTTGGCCATACCCCAGAGAGCTGGTGGTCTACCGGGTTTAATATGGCTGGGGGTGCATTGCTATTTTACAGAGCCCGTGAATGTGGCAGGCCCTGGGCACAAAGTGGAATTAGAGAAGGGGGCCACATGCTTCCCTCCCCATTTTAATATTACAATATGCCTGCAGGACCTGGTCCACCAAGAGAAGGAGACAACGCTTGTTTTTTTCCTTACGCAATTTAAAAAAAAACATCTTTTTGGACCCAGGCAGGATCCCTAGGGGACCCCCTGCACCAGGCCTGGGGGGGGGGGTCAGGGCATACCTACCCTGCCCCCTTTTGTTTATTTTCCACTTCTTTTTGGGACTCAGATCACTCCAGAGTCCCAAAATGGTTGCCAACACTTCCAGATTGACGTGTTGGCAGTCAATCAGATCTGAGCATGAGGTCCCTCAGATCTGCAACCCTAGATATACAATTTTGTTTTTTCTTTATTTACTCTAAAACTACTGAACAGATTTACACAAAATAACAAAAAGGGCTCTTTCTGGACTAAGAAATACCTTTATGCCAAATTTGTTGTAATTCTGTCCAGTGGTTTGTGTTGTATTCATGTTCAAAATCCCTATGGGAATTGCATAGGGAAAAAGCATTTTGGGACTCCCTCTTTTTCTCAGCCCCAACTTGATAAATCACCCCAAAACATTCAAGGCAGCAGCTGAAGTGAGTGGGAAAGTAGTTTTGACAATTTTGTGAGGATTCATAAACAGCGTCAAAGTTATTGGCAAAACAAAAAACATTTTTGCTATGGAAACCAGGTCCAAACTATAACTACCAGGTCCACACGTCCCCCCGCAGCCCTGGGGTCCATCACCTCCCCGGGGCTATTTGTGTTGGAGAGGGGCCACGCGATCCCCCTTGAGAAGCCACAGATGGCCTTGGGGACCGACCCCCGCAGGGCTGGCCTTCTGCTATGTCCCGGGATGGCCACACCCAGGACATGGCTGATTGCTGCGGCTTGACGGCAGCTTTGACAGCCAAGATTGGCCTGGGGTGGGGGCAGAATTATGTTTGCAAGGGCAAACGTAATTCTGCTTTCTGCAAGTGGGAGCTGTCAAACAGCTCCTGCTTGTAGAAAGCAAAGTTTTCATCTGTTTCCCTCCACGCAAATATGCAGATGAAAAAATTGCTCCCACAAGCAGGGAGCTGCTATTTAAAGTAGCTCCCTGCTTGAGGGAGGAATGCCATGGGGAGTCGGATAGGACCGCGGGCCTTCATTCGCCCCCACGGTCCTTTTACTCTCTCTATTCCATCCCATAATGAGATGGAATGGAAGAGAGAGAGAAAGAGAGGGATTGTTATTGCAATGGTCTCTCCATCCAATGACTTCAAAGAGTCAGCCTAGCAAGATGTTTGGTACGAATGGTATAGTTACGAGTGGAGGTAGAGCAGAACAGAGTCACTTGTGGTTGACTGTCACAGGTACGTCTGGAAGCATCATGGTAAGGAGTCACCTATGGCCTAAAGGTTAAGGTCAAAGACCTTCACACTTAAAGTTAAGGGCTCTACTCCAGGTGTGTCTGTGGTCATTTTCCTTCTTTAATTTCTTTTAAACTTCAAAAGTTTAAGGTTCATACTGAAAGGTGACCTCACTCATTTTAAATGATAAATACACTTCTCTTTTTAATTTGTCCTAAAATATCTCATTCTATGTATATCATTAATCAAAGCCTAAAAAACTGCTCTCCCTCCCAAGATGTCACTGTCGATCTCTCTTAATTTCTTTCCCTATCTCTCAATCTTTGACTTTCAGTCTCTCTCTCTCTCTTCCATCCAATAATGGGATGGAAGAGAGAGAGAGAACTTTTTCTCCATACAATGACTTCAAAGTGTCACACCAGCAAGATGTTTGGCCCTAATATTAAAGTTATATTTTAATACACAGCACAACAGAGTCACTTCTGGCCTACTGGTAAAGCTCTTTGACTGCCACTCAGTAGGTTGAAGGTTCCAAACCTGGTATATCATGGTAGTGTGTCTGTATATTTAGTAGTTTAATATTCCTAGTGATGTAACGTTTATGTATTTTTCCCATAAAAAATATTTGGTTTGAATGGCATACATAGTTATTTCTCTATACTGCATGGTAGGGTGTCACCTGTGGCCTAGTGGTTTAGGTGTTGGACCTTCACACTGAAGGTTGAGGGTTCAAGTCTCAGTGTGTCACTTGTCATTTCCCTGTTTTCATTTCTTTTCAACTCCAAATATTTAAGGTACATACTATAAGGTGATCTCACTCTTTTTACATGACAATTGCATCTTTCTTTTCAATTTGTCCTAAAATATATCATTCTAACTATATAATTTATTAAAGTTTAGAAAAACTCTCTGGGTGGTTACAGTGAGCTGGCCAAACCCTGTTGTGCATGGCCGAAGACACACGGTTGGATGTTTATAGAGGCCCAAGTGCGCGGTGTGGGGTTGGGGGGTTATAGGGGTTGGCCTGTGGCCAGGCCTTGGGGCCAACTCCAGCTGCCACAGGGTTGAGTGGGTATAGGGGCTGGCAGCAGCACCTGGCTTGTGGCCAGGCCCTGAGGCCAAACCCCACTGCATTGAAGGCCGTGCATGGTGTGAAGATGGTTGGTTATAGGGGTTGGCTGCATTCAGTCAACCTCCGCTGTGCACAGCCAAATGCCGTTTACTTTACGTTAAAAAAACATAGAAATTCACAAAAAAAAAACAAAGGTTACAGGGACATAAGTCAGGAAATAGAATTTAAAAAATCTTAGAAATTCACTTAAAAAACTACTCAATTACTAAGCATCACTCAAAAGACATTACCAGTCCCTATCCAGCAAAGATGTTCGGACTTCCTAATTAGGCAAGCATCATATGACCCATCACATTCATTATTGATGAAGATATATGGCAGCCTTACAAAAACTTAACTTAAGAACCCGATGTTAGCAAGACTTAATTGAAGGGAATATGGCTGAGAATTTCAATAGTCAGCAGAACTATATAATTTCTGCAAAATAGATTAAAAACACTCATATATCTTGTTTTAATGTGAAGAAACAGCAATATTACGTGAGCAGTATTTTAGATTGTGCTGTTTGGCATATGATAAAATGAATGGCCGTGAGTTCATTTTATTTTTCATGAATAGAGATCATTGAGTATGGATAGAACCTGTAGACGTTTTATTCCTTTTTATATATTAAGTAATATTTCAATGAAGGGTAATAATCCTCAAGAGGGGATGAGTACACCTAAGGCGCACATGCAGGGCATGACTGGCTAGTTAAGTACACTTGCTTCCTAACTCACCTTCTCTCTCTCTCTTGTTCTCCTTATTTCTACTCTCTTCTTTACAATCTTTTGTTGTTTGTGGGTAGCTGTGGTGAGTGGAGGGAGCTAGATTACCAGCATCCATTGTGACGGGAGTACAGCTCGGGTGACCGTAGACCTCAGGACCTCACCTCACACTTGGGTTAATTTCATTTAACAGGAATACAGGCCCACCTGTACCTCTGCACAGTCACACGTTTTTGTTGCTGCCTATAAGGGTGGGTGGGGTTCGAACAGGGAATAGGGAGACACAAGTTTAGTTCAGTTGTGTTTAATCAGAGAGTGAGTCAGACTAATGATTGCTTAGTAGGGGCGAGGGGATTTATTGTTTTAATGTGCAATGAGTGGTGGCTCTTGCTTTGGCGGGTGCTGCGGTGTACGGCGGGTGCAGAGGTCAGGGGTGGGGGTGAGTTGCAGGGAGGGGTTGTTGGATACAGCAGTGACTCGCGATGGGTGACTGCACATGCTTCCTCATGTGGAACGTGAGGAGGCTGAATGTTGTTACAAGGTACAGAACACACTCATGTTTAAGACGAGTAGGGGTGCACATTGCGCTATTATAGGAAACACACCTACTAGATGGAGATTCCCAGAAACTGCAGAGGAAGTGGCGGGCACAGTTATACTCCACCACACACTCCTCATATGCTGGGGGGTACCCATATGGGTGGCTCCTGGAACCCCATTCCAGCTACGTGAACACATTGCGGATGTGGCAGGGCAGTGCATGCTCCTATATGGTACACTGGACAGCAAGAAGTTGTGTCTTCGCAATGTGTATGCCACCAATAATGATGACAGGGACTTTTACAGGGCCTTGGGGGCTGAACTCCTGCCATATGCAGAGATGCCAGTTGTGTGGGCTGGGGATTTTAATTGCATATTGGATGGGCAACTGGACATATACCCACGTAAGATGGGCACACTCCAGGTATGGTGACGAACCTACATAAAATAATGTCCCGGTTACAACTCATGGATGTCTGGAGGGCCTAAGCCCCACAGCCAAGGAGTTTTCCTGCTTCACATTGATTCACAGGGCATCCAGTAAGTTGGACATCCAGGGAGCGGGATAAAGGTAAGCTTTTTGTCAGACCACGCCCCCTACTGCTGGAATGCGGGATGCAAGTGTGCAGGCCAGATATCCCCTTGTGGAGGCTGAGACCAGAGTAATTGGGGGACTCAGAATATAAGATAGACATGCAATTGGCTCCGCAGGGATTTTTTGATACCAACAGGAACTCCATGGAGTCACTCAGGACGGAGTGGGGCGCGCTCAAAGTAATCATTAGAGGTGAAAGCCTCAGCAAGACCTATGGAGCTAGAAAAAAGTTGGAGAATGAACTGCGGGAGGGGGAGGAACCTTTCTATAACCTGCAACATCAGATGGTAGGACGCGAGTCACTGTCCAAGGAGCTGAGACGGCGTGACGGGCTGGAACCAGTTCGCCCGCACATGGCTCTCACTTGTGCTGACTCTGCCCCTGTTGCTCCGAAGCTTCCTGGTCCCTCTGCCTGTGATTGGTCGGTAGATCCGCAGTGGCGGGACGCCAGAAGGTCAAATGTGCCACTGTCAGCACTTGCGGCGTTCAGAGGTTGGAAGGAGAAAGCGGGTGACACAACAACTGCCGAGAACCAGCCAGCGGAGGAAGACGAGGAGCGGAGCCCACCTGTGAACCAGCGCCGGCGGTACCGTCCGGGTATCGGAGGAGAAACCGGAAGACGATTGCCAGACAACCCTGTTCCAGGCGACCGGGAGGACGAAACGCAGCATACCGCCATGCTTCAAGAGAAGCGTGGCTATTCAGGTGCGTGGGACTACGTCCCTGAATGAGTGCAAGTACAAAAGAGATAAAGTAGCGGAGAGAGAAGGGAGGGGGAAGGAGGAAAAAGGTAACACGGGGAGAAGGGAGGGGGACGGACAAACACCGAAAACATAAATGCACGAGCATTGGGGAGAAGGGAAGGGGTGAGAGAGAGAGAAACGAACAAGGACAAGGGAAAGATACAAAAACTTACCTTCGGGCACCATAGACCACCGTCACCTTTAAGGGGCCAGCCAAGACCCAAGCACAGGAACGGTTGAGCGCTGGAAGGAAAATACAAAGATAGAAAGAATAGGAATTAGACCACTAAGAAACAGAAAGAAAAAGCACGTACTAACCTGAGCTAATGTGAGAAATGTAACCTTGTCAAGAACAGTAAGACAGGGACAACAAAGAAAGTATACGGAAACAAAAGAGATACTAGTACCACGGTCACTTACAGCTATTATTCTCTTCTCTCCACATGCGCTTCCCGGGGAACGACCTGTGAACAAGAGAGACAGAAAGAGACGAATAAAGACCAAACCGAAAAGAACATCCCACCACCTAAAATCCAGCAACTCAAAACTGAAACAAACTTACCTGCTTTACGCCACATTCACTATCTTCAATAAAGTTCCTTTGTTTTTAAGACTATAACGCAGTCTGGAGTGGTTCCTCCACACCCACACGGTTACAGACGGGTAGAGTCCACATGGGACAGACTAGATAGCCACATGCGCCGATATTATAGGTAATGACTGCATAGATTGGGGGACGGAGCGAGATGCATGCTGGCTTGGTTACTCAAACGTGAAAGACCTCCGCCTGCAATATTCTCACTTAATTACCCTTGGGGAGGTGTGGATGTGGGTCAGACATCCATTAATTCCCTACTGCATGACCACTTAGCGTGTGTGTACACTAGGCTGGTAGGCAGTGCAGAACCAGCAGTAGTGGACTTATTAAACCAAGTCGAGCTCCAAGCCTGATGAAGGCCCAGCCGGAGCAGATGGATTACACTTTCAATTAGAGGAACTGAAGGAAGCCCTTTGGGACATGGCCCAAAGTCGTTGTCCTTGACCAGACGGTGTTCCCAGCAAGTATTTTCGGGCACATTCCAACTCCCTGCACTAACAGAAACTCTTGATGAGGCTCATAAAAGTGGTGCCCTGAAGATTCATATGCGTGAGGGCTTGATAACCATGCTCCCTAAGCCTGGGAAAAATCATGTGATGCTTGAGACCCAGTGAAAGGCGTTTGAGGCTGCATTGTTTGCTCTAGACATAGAGGAGGCATTCAACACCCTCTCTTGGGACTATTTGTGGGAGGAAATGTGTTGAATGGGTGTGGGCCGTGGATTTCTACAGTGAGTCCGCCTTTTGTATTAGGAGCCCAAGGCGAGGGTGTGCACTGGCCAGATATTATTTCCCTCCTTCTGCACTGAGAGAGGAACCAGATAGGGGAACCCGCTGTCCCTGCTCCTGTTTGCCCTTGCAGTGCAGCCATTGGCCCTACATTTGAGAGCGGGATTGGGGGACTGTGGAATCATTGTGGGTAACGAGACACATGTAGTTTCCATGCTTGTCGATGACACCCTGCTATACGTGAAGGACCCAATACTCTTGACCCTAGAAGAGCTCGACCTCCCTGAGATGGGACTACACTGGGAGGTGTGTCACTTTTGCTACCTGGGGATGCAGATAACGCACGACCCACAGCAGCAATTTGATTTGAAAATGGAGAGAGTACTGGCAGGCCTTACCAATTCCGCACAATTTTGGAACACGCTGCCATTGTTGGAGATGGGCAGAGACATAAACCAAAATGATGTTCTTACCCCACTGTCTCTATGCCATGCAGAATTCGGCCTGTGTCCTGCTAAACTCCTTATTCAAAGAACTGGATGAAATATTAGTGTCCCTGGTGTGAGCTGGAAAGCATAGCAGAATTACGACTGTAGATCCTAAAATTGGATATGGCTGAGGGTGGCTTGGGCCTCCTGGACCTAAAGCTCTACTACTTAGTGGGCTTATTACAATATGTGGCGTTGTGATTCAAGGGTGACCCCAACTGGGAAAATATGCTTTTGGGGAGTACAATGTCTGCAGATTACCTTCCCAGGTTACTTATGCGAGGCCGTAGATCACCAGCTGACACCCCCTTCATAGTGCAACACGTGGCACAGGCCTGGGACAACCAGTCACCCTGGTCCTAAAGCAAGCACCCTAAGCTCGATTGCTTCTCGTTTGGTGGCTGCAACCATTTGTGCACCAAAAAAAAACATGGATGTTACACACTGAATGGAAGTTGGGTGTCGTACAGCAGTAGACCCATATTTGAACAAGACTTTCATGAGTATGGAGGAGATGGGGGTACAATATGGCATAGGACCAGGTCAGTTCCTGCAATATGCTGGTATTTCCTGCACGGCCAGAGAGATATGGACGACCTTTCCCAACGAGCCAAGTAAATCACACACCCTGAGGGTGATGTTGGACCCCGGCTCCACCAAAGCCATCATATGCAGACTATATGCTGCTCTAAAAAGTGATAGGCAGACAGACCTACTGTCCGCTTGTGCTCAGTGGGATGGAAACTTAGAGAGCCCCCTCACGGACAGAGAGTGGAGACACGCCTGAGCATTGGTGCAGGAAGTGAACAGTAATGCCCAGTTTAAAATTACACAATTTCATTACCTGCACAGGGTATAGCTGATGCTGCAATGACTACGCAGGGTATACCCCACGTGCACGGCCTCTTGTAGTCTATGTGTGGTGGCCCCTGCCGGATTTGCACATTACCTGGACATGGCACCATATAGGGCCTTTTTGTGGGTGGATAGAGCGGGAATTGCATAGAGTGACTGCACAAAGGTGGGCTTAACAATGCAACACTGCCTACTGAGAGTTGTTGTCACCTCCCAAGGGGGGTAGCAGGTTTGTTGACCTGATTCTGCTGCTCGCCATTAGATGCATCGCGATCCATTGGGGGAGACCGATGCCGCTGAAAGTGAAAAAATGGAGGGAAGACTTACTGAAATGGACCGTGGCTGAGGAATGCTGACTTCAAAAGGTCCGCACAGATGAACGTGCGGCAAGACCTATAGATATATAGCAACATGGTGGGTCTCCTGGATGCCGGAGGTGAGAGGGTGCGGGTGGAACAGGTTCAGACCTTCTGCTGGTAGGAGATGAACTGGAGCCCATGAGAAGAGGGTCACCGGTACACCTGCTTCCTCTGTGATGCCCTTGCACACTCTTGCAATAGCTAATTGACCTTGGTTAGTGAAGGCTGGACGATATGTGGACCAGGTGTTTATTGGTAGTTTGTGAGCCTACGTGCGGCCGTGCCGGAGTCCAGTTGGCCCTGGCACCCCTCTCCCTGTGGTGATGCTTCCCCCACTTATCCAAAGGGGTTCCTCTCCCCACCCCCCCTTGTTATCATCAGGAGGATCCTTCTTCCCTTCCACCCCTGTTATGGCCACACGTGCTAGATTACCATCAAAGGAGGTGGGACATTGTCAAGCTACGCAATAAATCATTGTTTGTTAACTGTTGCCTTCTTATATCACTGTATGTCTTACAACACCTGACAAAATGTGAATAAGGAAATTTACCAAATAAAAATATTTCAATGAAGTGTATACGGATTGTGTTTAGGCCAAAATAAACGTACTAATAAAATCCACATTCAACTATTCTGCAGTTTCTTTTTACTTCCTGGGCCTTGTGTCCTCTGGATGCACAGACAGTGGATGGCAATGCATCTCCCTAGGTCGGGTTGCATGCCTGCTTAACATAGTCATTCTTTTTCTTGTATTGCATCCACTTCACCCTGTCTTGTATTTGTTATTGTCAACTCGCCTATTTAAGTTCTGGTCAGAGAATAGTCATTTGGCTTCTGATTGGAGCTTTTGATTGGAAGCTGGTCTAGTTTTCTTCCAATATTCAAGTCCTCGTGAATATTTAAATATTATTTCATTAAGCTCAGGCTCTGAAACCCTTTTTGACTATCCTTGTGTATTTAAAGTATTGTTTTTATTATTATTTAGTGGTACAACTGTGTTCTAGCACATGAAATGGTGCAGATCACACTATTCTAGTAAATGTACATTATGAACTGAATTGCAGTTATAACGTTAGCCCCAATGGAAGATGATGGCTTAGGGGTGGCTGAGGCTAGACTCACTCTTCTGTGGCAGTGCAGGCTTCTGAGACTGTCCCCAACTTTCTTCTCTAACAGTCAGTCAACTTTCCTCACTGTCTGTCAGCTTCACATCCACCTCAGCAGAACCCACGGAAACAGGTCTAAAGAGGCCCATACAGCCATCTACCTCCAGATACAATTCAATTGAGCATTTGGGACCTTGTATTTCGATTGATTTAAGTTTCCGGTAATTCTGATGGAACCCTGCACTTTTAGGTTTTGTCTTCACCTTCACTTTCTCTCTCTCTCTCATGGTTTTTCAAGATCCATCAGTCAGTGGGTTAACTTTGATTTTCTGTGGTTTATCCTCTGGCACTTCAGGGTTGTTTTTTGCAACACTGGGCTCTTTTAGTGAGGCGATTCTCTCTTCCCTAGATTTGAATAGATACTAAACACATGAATTGTAAGGGCTCCTGCTTTGCAATCCCGACTTCTCCTAGAACCCTAAATGTTAAAGTGTGTCCATGAAACTGTTTTTCTGTGAGGATGCATGCTTTCCTTCCCTCTTAATGACCACTGAGTTCCTTCTCTTTAGATGAAATACACACCTTGTAGTAATCTTAGTGTTGCTACTCCCAGCTCTTAAGAGAAAGAGACAAATAACGTAGCTGTGTTGTAGTGTGACCTAAATAACCAACATAAACCCATTGGTTGTGAAAACATTTTACTGCATTATAATTCAGTATGTAGGTTGGGTTAGCTTGCAGGTGATCCAGGTGTCAGCAGCGAGTTAGAATAAACAGTGGCTACCCAACTTCGGAAAGCAAGACCCCATGGCAATCAACTTTTACTGTTATTCGTAAATCCAGGCTCTTTCAATTCAAAGGGTTCTAAACCCTTCTAACATTTATATGATAATGCACACGTGAAAGCCCATCTGGATCCTTTGCAAGACTATGGAGAGCTGTTGAGTTCATGTTGAGTTCATGTCAATCTCTGCCACAGTGACTGCCTGTGACCTGCTTAATAACCTTTGTACTCCCTGATCCACTCTTGGGGCACTTCCTGATTTGTAAAGCTTTAGGATCACTCCATAACTGCTACTAACTGCAGCGTCCAGTGTTTTCATGCCCACGACCAGCTTTTGATCCGCACTTTCTAAGGCACATGTCTAGGATGGAACAATTCTGGAGCCCATCACAGCAGTCCTTCAGTATAACCCTGTGCTTGCCAAGCACTGGAGTTGTGAAAGAATTGAAAGTTTTTCTGAAGGATTGCCGAGCTCATAGGTGGTTTCCTTCTAGTCTGATGGTAGATTTCTGTCATGGAGCTAGCTATTATAAAGTTGTAGAGAAATCCACATAGGAGTAGTCCGGCCTCCTATTTACTCTTTCCCAGGAAATGTTTGTTTTAAGAACTTATGATTTTCTTCTGAATATTTTGATTTTCTGTTAATATGTCTTCACCTTTAAATTCAACTTCTTTGACTCCTGCAATGCACAACTAATACAGAGTTGTTTAGAAATGGGTCCTGACTACTATTAAACACAACATGAGTGTCATGGGGGTTGGTTAAAGGAAAAGTGTTGTCCACGCAAGGCATGGTTAGGTGGATAATCTTTCCGATATAACTGTTAATGCTTCGTTGGCTGAAACTCAGTGGGTATGTAAAAAGCTAGAGTGGGTTTGGTTGTTGAATGCAGGCTAACCAATGTGATTGTGATAATCAGAATAATAATGTTGCAGATGGAGGAAGCGTAAGAGTGGATGCATTACACCCAGTTCCGACATTGGATGAACATATTCACCACTATCACAGAGGAGCTTTGCCCATTTGAGAAGCGTTATGAGCTGCACATAATCACCGGGTTACAAATTTGCCATGAATACTGATAGATATACAAAGATGTGCTTTCAACTTGCGGGTGACGAAATGGGAGAGAAGGGGGAGGGGTATCCATGCCTGAAAGTTTGTCCAGAGGGCTACTGCGAAATATAGGTGGATGCAACAGAAATGTTCAACTGTAAACCCAATTATGACTTGTGCTACACTCTAAAGAAACCGGGAGCAATGTTTCCAGAATTGGTAAGGACACCTTGGAAGCGCGTGATCTACACGGAATTGTCCATAAAACAAATTACTCTGCAAGGAGGTGTAGAGGCGGAGAGCCACCCTGGAACCCTATCCCAGGAAGCCATGAGTTTATATGATTTCTCCCTCTCGAGAATGATGTGCAATGATTGTATTCTGCTCTGGCAGCTTGCTGCTATGCAAGCCTGGTAACTGACGCAACGTGGAAAGCGCGAGATGCTGACTGCTGTAGATGGTCCTAGAGATTGTAGGGGTTATTGCCATGGATAAATTGCCCTTCCCATTTAAAGGTGACAAGAGATTTATTTAAAAGGCATTCCGAAATAGGCTACACAAAAGAGTGACATTAAGCTATCTCGTCCAATCAGATATGTGTCACGAACTTGCCTCGTATAAACATTTTTAGAGAAAGGGTTTATGTCTTGGGGGAGCTTGAAATCTCGAACCAGGCAGAGCACTTTAGTCCTGTAAATGCCAAATAGGGAGTTACCGAGGAGGAATTAGTGGGTGGGGTGGTTATATGTGTGTTACTTTTATGCGTTCACCTGCGATTAAAATACCCCTAGATGCGCTTATTCTACTGTATGCTCCAGCATATGAAACCAAATAGAGGGTAAGATACTCTATTTACTGGTCGGAAAATACTAGTTATAAATGGGACCCTTCCACTTTCACAAACTAGGGTCTGTACATTTCAATGTTTTGTGACCAGCTTTTGGACGAAAAACATTGACTCATATGATACCAATTTCGTATTTGGAAAGGGCATCTATGAGACACCCTTTCCAGATACCAAATCAGTTTCCACTCAGCATCCTATTTTTGGAGAAGGAAGTCAAAAAGATTTGTAATAATCGCTAACACTGAATCTAAGTATTTGCAACCACCTGTAAGAAAACGGGTCATTAGTTGTGTGGCCTGCACAAGTAATAGGTCCACATTTCTCCTCTATTGGGAGCCAAACACCCTATTGTAGGCCTTGACTCTCTCAGTGTAGTGAAGCAGAGCTGTCCAAGGCCTACTCCAGGGAGGTGGAGTGGGCTAGTAATCCCCATTCGCAGGTACACAATAATAACACTCAATAAATGATTGCCCGGTCTATGCTTTTTCTTGTGAAAAAGAAAAAGCACATTTATTACAGTAGTCAATACTACGCAGTAATTTACAAATATACATAAGTTGATTGACATACTTTTTGATGACATTGCGTAATCACTCTTATCCTTACCAAAGGGAGTCTAGTTCAACAAATCATATGTCAAAACGTTCACTTGTACTTAAATACAGAAACTGAATATAACTTTGAATGAACACAATCCTGGCAATAAAGCATGTGTACATTGAACATGAGTGTTTACAAGAAAAATGTATATGCAGGTCTGGAAGACTTGTGTACTCATAATAACTTCGACTGAAAAGAGCAGTAAAAACGTAGTACCGAGAGGGCATCACATTTCTGATAACATCTTTTGCAATTACAGTGCTTGAAAATACCTGAAAATACTTGGAGGTTATTCTTTTGGAGTTCTACCCAACTTAGGGTGGGGACTTTGGAACTCAAGTTTGGGTGGAAGACTGCACTGCTCCTGCATTTGTTCCCGCACTTTGCAAACCTTTTAGTGGTGACTCGTTTGCCCTAGGGCAGAGTGAGAAATGAGTGAAAATAGGGCCAAATGTCCGGGCCCTGCATGGTGTTATTGAGCACTCCTTTGACAGGGGATGCATTTTTGATCAGCCACTCTCCCACTGTGACAGGGAGAGCTGCAACTCTGATTTCCTTTGTGTGGCTTTGCACAGCAATATATATATATATATATATATATATATATATATATATATATATATTTTTTTTTAGTGGAACCAGGCACCCTGCACTGGATACACGTTGGGTGGACAGCCCAGGGAGCCAACCTTTGGCCTTCCCTGTGCAGGTAGCACTCCTGCATGCTGGAGCCAGCAGTTCTTTTCTGCCCTGCCCACTCCTGTGGTTCCAGAGGTCTGGGCTTCCTACTTTGTTTAGTGCGGATGGGCAGGCCCCCTTCATGACACAGTGTGACTGCTGCCTGAATGATGCAGAGCATTCCTCCCTACCACTTTCCTCCTCAGAAGTTGAGTTGGACAAGTTACTTACCATCGGTAACACCTTTTCTGGGAGAAGCAATATCTAGTTGCAGATACCTTACCTTAGAATTTCCCCCAGGCATCAGTCTGCATCCGGAGATTTTTCTTGAGCAGTACTCCTGGTGTTGATCAGTCCGCATCCGCTATCGATGTCGTCCTTATCGGATGTGATATAGCGGGTCCTATATAGGAGTCACCCTGGCACGCTGATATCACTTTTTTTCCCTACAACTTTCCACGCAAGAAGCACAGAGCCATGAAGAACACTGACTACTGGCACATCAAAACTAAGGCCCTGAAATGGAGCCCCTGTAGGAGGCTGGCATGGTTTGTAGTGAGTGCCTAAGGTACTCACACCTTATACCATGTCCAGTTATCCATTATTAATGAAATGTAGACAGTGTCAAGAAGCCTGGCTCTCTAGGGGTAGTGTGGATGAGCAGCCAAGGCCAAACTAGGAGACACGCAAAGCTCATGCAAAACCACTGTAGCCACACAGTACTCACACACATGAAAGAAAATACTCAGTGTTACAAAAATAGAGGTACTTTCTTTTGGTGACACACATGCCAAAAATACCATAGAGACTATACTCCCTTAGGAGGTAAGTAATACATAAATTATATACATAAGTTGGCAGAAATAGCTGTAAAAAGTTAGAAAACAGTGCAAATAGTGAAAATCACAATAGTTAGAAATGGGCCTACGTGGAACACAAAACATATAGTAAGAAAGTGGAATGCGAAAGTCGGGTTCCCACCAAGGCAAGTGTAGTGTGTAGAGGGGTACTTGGAATATTAGAAAACACCAACGGTAAGCAATAGAACCCACCCCAGAGCCCAGGAAAGCAGGAGTAAATCACAGTAACTTTCCTAGAACACACAAGAACATGACAAAGAAGATGATGTAAGAACCAAAAGAGACTGCAAGACACCAATGATGGATTCCTGGACCTGAAGACCTGTGGAAGAAGGGGACCAAGTCCAAGAAGCACTGAAGAGTCCAGGGAGAACAGGAGCCCCTGCTAACCCAGATGAAGGTGCAAAAGAAGAACCACCGGTGAAGAACAACAGTCAGTACTGCACCAAAGAAGACAGCTGTGTGTTCCTGGTTGGTGCAGATGATGTCCCACGCTGGATATACGATTGCAGTCTGGTTTGCGTCGCTGGATTCCACCAACAAGTCTTGGCACACGCAAAGCTCGCGGTTAGCGGAAAATGGAGCTGCCTGGGAGCAGGTGGACTCTACCCAGGAGGGGGAATCAGAGGGGGCTATCAGCAACTCAGAGAGCCCTTGGAAAACAAAGCACCGTGTACAGGAGTCCCACAGGACAGGGACAAAGAAGGTAAAAAAAGGAGGCCCACGCAGCACTACAACAAAGTGTCTCAAGCCGTCGGAGAACCAAGCAGAAATCTGTGCTTCGCAGGAAGGAGTGCTGGGGGCTGGAAATGCACTTCGTGGAAGGATGCCAACAAGCTTTGGCAACTGCAAAACACGCAGTGCATTGGGGTACTGTCTTGCATGAGGAGGCAAGCTCTTACCTCCACCAAAGTTTGACAGTTGGACGTCATGACTGTCGGGACCACTTCAGTCCACCACCCATGATGTAGGAACCACACAGCTTGTCAGGAGAGGGGTCCCACACAACCGTTCATCATTGCAGAGAGGTGCCTGCTGAAGCAGGGAGTGACTCCTTCACCCCAAGGGAGATTCCCTTGTTATTCTGGTGCAGGCTGAAGACAGGCTTTCCTCTGAGGATGCACATCTGGGAAACAGTTGCAGTTGCTGGCAGGAGCTAAAAATACAATGTTGCAGAAGTCGTCTTTGCTTCTTTGTTGCAGTTGTAGAGTTCCTGGAGGGTCTAGATGTAGTTTCTTCGGTAAGAAGTAAAGGATCCATAGGGTGCCTGCTGGAGTCTTGCAATCCAAATCTGAAGAACCTCCCAAGAGAGAGACCCTGAATAGCCCTTAAAGGGGGATTGGCCAGCTAAACACCTATCAGATGAGGGCTTTGACGTCACCTGCTAGCACTGGCCACTCAGCTGCTCCCAGAGTTCCCTGCCAACTTGGAATCCAAGATGGCAAATCCCAGGGACCGTCTGGAGGAGCTCTGAGCACCACCCCTGGGGTGGTGATGGACAGGAGAGTGGTCACTCCCCTTTCCTTTGTCCAGTTTTGCACCAGAGCAGGGACTGGGGTCTCTGAACCGGTGTAGACTGGATTATGCAAGGAGGGCACCAAATGTGCCCTTCAAAGCATTTCCAGTGGCTTGGGGAGGCTAACCCTCCCAAGCCTGTAACAGCTATTTCCAAAGGGAGAAGGTGTAACACCCCTCTCCCAAAGGAAATCCCTTGTTCTGCCTTCCTGGGCTTGAGCTGCTCAAGCAACAGGAGGGCAGAAACCTATCTGAGAGGTGGCAGCAGCTGGGTCTGCCTGGAAAACCTCAGAAGGCTGTATTGGCAATAATGGGGGTCCTCTAAGGAGCCCCCAGAGTGCATGGCATCATACAACCAATGCTTGCAAAAGCATTGGGGTATGATTCAAACATCTTTGATAACAAACACGCCTATGTTCGGAGTTACCATTATGTAGCTGGACATAGGTAGGGACCTATGTCCAGTACAGGTGTAAAATGGCGTTTCCACACTCACGAAGTCTGGGAAGATGGTCCTGGAGTTCGTGGGGGCACCTCTGCAGTGGTGACCTCACACACAGGGACTATGTACTCTGTCCTCAGCACTGAAGGGCCTGCTTATAGGGGTGACTTATAAGTGACCTGGTGCAGTGTAAATGGCAGTGAAAGGGTGCATGCACCTTTTCACGCAGGCTCCAATGGGAGTCCTCCAGAAGCCTTTGCACAGGCTCCCTATGGGTGGCAAAAGAAATGCTGCAGCCCATAGGGATCCCCCTGGAACTCCAATGCACTGGGTACCATATTCTAGGGACTTTTAACTTTAGCACCAGTACGCCAATTATGGGTGAAATATTGGATTAACAGTTTGCAATAACCATAATTTAAAGGAGAGAGCATGACTACTGGGGCCCGATGTGCAGGTTCCCAGTAGACACAGTCAAACACACTGACAACCAGGCCAAAAGTAGGGGTAACCAAGCTGGAAAGAGGCTACTTTCCTACAGTCCCTGTCTGTAGAAATCAGTATGCAGAGCGGGGAGGATGGGTGGGCCACTAAGAAATCTTCAACTGGATATTGTCTCTACCAGATAAGGTGTTCCAGATTCCTTACCTTAGAATAGATACCCAAGCAATAACTCCCCCAAGGTGGGTCTGCGAACTAAGATCATACTAGAAAGGCCTGCAGCACCAAAAGGGCAAAGCACTCATCCCTACGGACCTGACTGTCCAGGCAGTAGAGTTTAATAAACGTGTGCAGAGATGCCCATGGTGGCCTCCTGACAGATTTCAAGGACTGTAACGCTAGGTGCTAACGCAGAGGTCAGAGCTTTAGCTTTAGTAGAATGAGCACGCAAACCCTCAGGGAGTTGCTTCTTAGCCAGTGGCAAGCACATTTTAATGCAGAGTACAACCCATCGGGAGATGGTCCACTTCTGCACTTCCCGACCTTTCTATGCACCAACATAACCATCAAAGAGTTGATCATCCACCCGGAACTCTTTTGTACGATCAAGGTATAACACAAACGCTCTTTATTGGGTCCAGGTAGTGGAGTCTCTCCTGTTCCATTGAAGGATCTGGGGCTGCGTAAAAAGTAGGCAAGGTGATGGATTGGCCCACATGAAAGGGCATGACCACTTTTGGCAAGAAGGAAGCCCTAGTGCGAAGCACCACTTTGTCAGGATAGATGGAAAGGAAAGGCGGCTTAGATGACAATGCCTACATCTCACTCACCCTGCAGGCAGATGTAATGGCCACAAGAAAGGCTGCTTTTAATTTTAGAAGCCTGAGAGGACTATTGTGAAGAGGCTCACAAGGAGCACACATTAGGAATATCAAAACCAAATTCAAATCCCATAGGGGCATAATGAATGGGGATGGAAGAAACATATGGGTAAGACCCTTAAAGAACCTATTAAAAATAGGAGACTTAAACAAAGAAGGTTGATCAGGCAACCTTAAAAACACAGATATAGCAAAGTAAAAATAACCTTTTAAAGTGCCCGTAGAGGAGCCCTGCTGGGCCAGAGAAAGGATAAACAACAGGACCTCCGAGAGAGGGGTAGCGAGGGGGTCAACAGACTTGTCTGTGCACCATGCCACAAATTTCCTCCAACGACAGGCGTATGCCATTTTGGTGGAGTGGTGGCCTAGCTGCCAAGATAACGTTAGAGACTTCGGGCAGAAGGTCACAAGCTGTCAACTACCTCTAAATCTCCTTGCAAGAAGGCAGAGACTGGAGAGGTTCAGGTTGAGAAACCTCCCTACTTCTGTGACAGAAGATCCTACCGAAGGGGCAGTCTGATCAGAGGATCAATGGCCATGCTCAATAGTTAGGGATACCAGACTATTCATGCCCAGTCTGAAGCCACAATGATTACTTGGGCCCGGTCGTTCTTGATCATCTTTACAACTCTGGTCAGAAGTGGATTGGGCAGAAAGGCATACAGGAGGCTTGAGTTCTAATCGAGACAAAAACCAAGTCTTGTTGGCTGAGTTTGTCCACTCCAATGTTCAGAGAGCCCGCCAGATTTTGAACCATCATGGAAATGCTCTGATGTTTCAGCCACTTCCAGAGACATAGGGCTTCATGACTATAGGTCCACGACCACACTCCAACCTGCTTGCTGAAGTACCCCATGGAGGTGGTGTTGGTGTGAACACCTACAGTACCATCCCTTTGAGAGAGGTAAGAAATGCTGGTCGGATCACCTGCAGCTTCCACCGGTTGATGTGGAGTCCTGACTCTGTCAGAGACCAGACGCCTCTGATCTCCACATCTCCTAGGTAGTCATCCCATCCCAGGAGTGATGCGTCTGTCAATACTGTCAGATCTGGTTGGGGAAGGGGGAGGGATCTGCCTCTGACTCAGTAGCGGTTTGTTATCCACCACTGCAGATCTTGTGCAGTTCCCTTCAAGATCTTGACCATGTTGGAGAGAATCCCCACTGGAACTTCAGGTCCCACTGCCGAGCCCTCATATGCCACCTGGCATGTGTCACCAACAGGATGCAGGAGGCCATGAGGCCCAACAGCCTCAGTCATTCTCACCGAAATCCAGGATAGAGGCAGAAAGATCAGGTATCATAGCCTGAATATCCTGGACTTCCGTTCGAGTGGATAAGCCCAAAACTGCATTCTGTCCAGAACAGCTCCAACGAAAGATAGCATGTCTGAGAAGAAGTCAGGTGTAACTTCGACATGTTTATAGTGAACCCCAGTGAATAGAGGAGGTCTGCCGTAGTCTGGAGTGGGAGAAGACAGCCTGGGGCAAAGCCTGACTTCAACAGCCAGTGGTTGAGATATGGGAAGACTGAAAGCCCTGACCAGCGCAGATGAGCTGCTACCACTTCCATCACCTTGGGGCTGGTAAGGAAAGCTAAAGGGAAGCACAGTGAACTGAAAGTGCTTGTGGCCTACCGTGAACTGCAAGTATTGTCTGTTGGCAGGCAGGACAGGAATATGAAAGTAAGTGTCCTGCAAGTCCAACACTACCATCCAGTCCTCTAGGTCCAGGGCAGAGGAAACCTGAGCCAGAGTGAGCATTTTGAACTTCTCCTTCTTGAGAAAGAGATTGAGGGACCAAAGGTTCAGGATAGGGTAGAGGCCTTTGTCCTTTTTGAGTCGAAAAGCAGACTGAGGTGGATGAAGGGCAGCAGTGAGGCCCAAGGATCTGGCTACAGCACTCAAATCTTTGAAGTAATCGAGCGCAGAGTCATCTTTCTGTCAGAAGAGATGGGTGCCATCAAAGTGCACGTCAATAAGGTTAGCTTAGACATTCTCTGAAAAGCCAGACGTCCTCAACCAGTCCTGTGGCAGCACTTGCACAGCCATATCTCACAACTTGTGGGAAAAACTTCCCAAAAGGCATGCAGGGTTCACGGACCGCAATACCAGGCTTGCAGAAGAAAACATCTTCTTCCCAAGTGTGTTCAGCCTCTTCGATTCCTTATCTGGGGGTGCGGAAGGGAACGCGACCTTGGAAGTTGAGGCTTTGCTAACCAAGCTCTCCGGGGTGGGGTGTTGCATCAGGAAACCTAGGTCACCCAGTCCAAGACAAATGGTGGTGGGCAATATTCCTGTTCACAGGGACCCCTGTGCTGGATTTGGACCAGGTACACAGAAAGACATCCGTAAGGGCTTCACTAAAGGGGAGCAGGAGCTGAGAGGATGATGCTACAGGCTGAAGCCCTTCTCTCAGGTTAGTCCAGGACCTCAGCCACTCTTCACACCACCATTAAATAAGAAGCACCCTCCTCGGTAGCCACGGTAGGGAGAGAGAGCATGCCAGTATCTGGGGAGGTATCCAGTCCACTGGCTTCTCCCAGGTCCGTACCTCCCCTTCCTCATCACAACCTATCCCACAGTAATAGGGCTCAGGATCCATCAAAGGGAGCAAGGCTCCTCCCGGCATGGGATTCAGCCCTGTATGATGCCCAGCCGGCTCTGTGTTGGGCTGCGCCAGGAGCACTGACGTCAGAACCGGTGCCTGGGAAGGTCAAGGTCGTACGCCTTGGGCCGATTTGAGTCTGTGAATGGATCCTTGGGTGCCCCTCGGATCCGAACCCAAAGCCACCAGTGTGGAACCCGAAGGGGCCCCTTCCGACTCCAAAGGGTCTGAAGGCACACAAACAGAGTCAGACTGCCAAAAATGAAGTGCATGGCCTCATAAAACCCTTTCGGTTCAGCAAGGGTCCCTCCAGCTCCAGGAAATTCAGGGAAGCACAAGCCCAGACGCAGGCTCAGAAGATGGAGGCCTTGATCGATGACGCTCCTGCTCCCTCATCTCATTGGCTGACAGATGAGGTGAAGTCGAAGAACGTTTGCCTTCTTCGATTTCATCTTAAGCCTCGACTTACCTGAACATCCGGAGGACTTGGAGTGAGACTATGGGAAGATGGGAAGAAGATGGGGGGGCTCCGCGACCGATCCTGAGACCTTCCTCTCGACCAAGATTAAGACTTACGTGGAGCCGAGCACCGGGCCACCATCAGCCTTAGGGACCACTCCCTCAAAGCCTTTGGATTCATGGCCTGGCACTTGCAGCACAACTTCGGGTCGTGGTCCAGACATCAAAGGCACATGAGGTGTGAACCCGGTCTTATGAAAAGACATCCCTCGACGCACCAGGAGTAGAAACCCTCAAAAAGATTACTGTAGACAAAAAGTAAAAAAAAAAATATATATTTTTTAAAAAGACCAGTCAAAAAGTGACTGAGGGGTAGTTCTTTCTTCAGATCAGTGCTGGTTGTCATGGAAAGAAATAAACTAATGTTAGTGCGATGCGGTGGTGCCTAGACAGGACCTGCAATGTCATATCTGGTTCTGATAATGAAGACGATGGACACAGAGCTGTTCAACACGCAGGGGTACTGCTCATAAAAAATCTCCAGATCCGAACTGACACATGGGGTAAATTCTAAGGTATGGAATCTGCAACCAGATGTCTCTATCAGATAGGCATTGTTAATTGCTCCCTTCTGTGGGGAGGCCTTTGTTCCTGCTGCTGGAGCAAAAGGTTTTTAGCCCAGTCCAGCAGGGTGACAAAAGGCTTCTGGTCTGGTCATGAGCTGAGCCAGAGAAAGATGACATTCTGGATGACCCATATGTTGGACAGATATATCTTTAGACTTTGCAGAATTGATCTTTTCATATAGGTTATGCTCTAAATTGGTATGTCTCTGGTGTCTGTAGACCAAGGGGAAGCGAAGCTGTATTCTAAGTCAGCCTTCCTCATGAGTGTATAATGAAGTGTCACTGCACAGAAAATAGTAAACCACACTGACATTCCATATGTGTTCACACCAACATTATAAGGCCTACCCCAGGTCAATACCCAATTGTGCTGAGTCCTCTCTGCGCCAGGCTACCTGTGCGCAGTTGATGGGCTGCACACAACAGGACTCTACCGCACACAGGCACCATATGTGTGCATGTGTTACCAGCCAAGAGCCTCGTAACCTTGCTGTGCAGCAGAGGCCCTATCTTAAAAGGTGGACACTAGCGTTAGACAAGTGCAGCCTATTTAGCACGAGTTTACTAATTATGAGGCTCCCCCACTGTGAAAGGTCTGAAACCAGGTGATCAAAATAGTGAAAAATCCAGGAGTATTATATGTGCAGAACCCATCATCCTACGACATGTCTCCCAGAGATATTAAAAAGAGAACATTTAGGCACAGGGGATGAAGCCTACACTTGAGCTAAATGTACAAATTATTCAACTCATGAATACTAATTATAGTAACTCATCTTTAAATCGTAAATTCAAATTATGAACAGCAAAATCAAGCATTGGAGCACACTCAGAATCTCATTGTTTCAGCTGATTTGCAAAATATTCATATGTTTTGATTAATTAACGTATTCGCCTTGCAAGACTGAATGTTGTTTTTGTTGGCAAAACACTGTCATGATTGAAGAGCACCACCCAGTGGTGGATTCTCGATGCAAAATACCCACCAACATTTTTCAGCATAAGCCAGTGTAAACCTTATTTAGGGCCATTAGGATTATGTGGCAGAGGAAGGCCAAATTATTTAGCAGCACTGACTAAGTTATGCAGCAAGAAAAGTCAGATTATGCAGCATAATGCATTACACTTACTTATTTTGTCATTTGTACACGTTAGAAATGCCTGGGGTAAGGATTCACCTAATTTGTACCATTTAAACTCTCAAATACAACGACAAACAAGTTAAAGGTGATCAGTGACCCTTTGCAAAGGACCTTCCACTGCGCAACAGCACGTGTCACTGCATATTTAGTAACTTGTGATCCGTTTCAGCTAGAATCATTTTTTGGTCAAACCGGTTATAAAGCTGTTGTGTCTGTGTCTTCTCAGCTGCTTAGGTTCCAGGAAACCGCAGTACTTTGCAGGCTGCCATAGTCCTGAGGCACAAAAGATGCCACAAGAAGACTGCAACTGCAGACCATGAGAGTCTCTCATCTGGACCGGTTTGCTTTCATGTTCATAGGCTTCTTGCTGCTGCTCCATCTCTCTTTTACTCCAAAATGGCACTCTCCTGCCTAAGGGTTTGCTGGAGCCTTTTAATACAACTCTGCAGTTAGTCCACTCTCTGTTTTTCTTCTTTTCCTTTATGGCTGTTCTTTTCCCTTGGTTTCTTCCCGACTTTCCCAATGCAGTCTGTTTCCTATCTTGTGATGTTTGATGCAATTTCCTTTTACTATTCTTTTACAATTCAAAGACAACAGTCGGGTTGGAGGGTGAGTTGCAAAAAAAAAAAAAAAATGTGTTCCTTTCTCCCTCCGCTTTCTAATCCTAACTCTTCCCTCTACTGGGTTCCTGACTCTTAGTTGGATTACTCTTCATGGATCAGTTGGCTGATTCCCTGGAACCAGCTCCAGGGACAAAAGAACTGAAGAAGCAGAAATCAGCAAGTTGGTAGCCACTGCAGAAAACATACAGCTAACCTACTGGGCACCCCAAGAAACCAATCCTCAATGGCCAAAAGTTGGACCCAAGTCAGTTGAACCAGGGAGTGTCATCAGAGTCCAGATTAGTTGCCCAAGATGGACACCTGCCTCCACCAAAGTTTTTCGCTCCAAGCGCTTTGCACGCAGACCAGTAACTCAACAGCAGCTGTCCTTCTACTGGCTCGAAGAGGACTTCGTGGGACCCTGACCTCTGTGGTCAAAGTCGCTGCACATCACTTGTGGGTTAAGGAAATGCTACAAAGGCACCTCCATCGACAGGACAGCAACAGGAGCATCCTTGAGCATCTTTTCATCCTGCATCAGGACCACTCTATCATAGTTTATGGAGGTCAAGCTTCAAATTTTAGAATTGGACTAGAAAATGCTCTGATGGCCAGGTAATTGCCCAGATCTACCCCAATGGCTCACCAGCCCTCCATCCTGTCAGATTTGGTCACCCAAACCGGGCTAGAGTAGCATAACTAACTTTTACAAACTTTTAAACAGTTTCCAATCTTTTTGCTCAATAATGCTCGTTTGCGGTTGGATTAAAAAGAGATAATACCTTCAAAAATCTCTATCTATGAGCTCCACTAGTGGATTTTGCTCATTAAGGTCTTGTTACTCAAAAGCCATAGCAACCCAGGATTACGCTTACGGTTCTTCATACGAGCCTGACTGGTCCACAACAGTTTTTACCAGTGTATTCCATGAAAAGGCCCATATAATACACCCAAATCCTCACACTAAACCCATTAAGTCAGCAAAGCCTGTCCACCTTGAATTTTCTTTTAAAACAACTGTCATGTAGATAGTTGAGATGCCTGGCTGAAAAGGAAAGGGCAGAGGGTTTCCTGTGCCAAAAGAAGGACAAAGCTACAGTACAAACAGTCCTCTCTGGGATATCTGCTCCTGGAAAGAAATGTAAATGTATACAATTGGTACAGCAAACAAAGACTGCTTGGGAGTCAGTTGAAGCTTCATGATGGAAAAGATGAACCCGTAACTTACCTTCGCTATCAATATATCTGGTGGACACTATGTAACTGCGGAATGTTTGGCCAGCAGAATGCAGGAGGCCAAAAATCAAAACAGCCTCACAGTCATCCACACTGACATCCAGCACTGCGGCTGAAACCTCTAAATCATGGCCCAAATGTCCTGGTCTCTCAGCTCTATGGAAAGGCACAAAACTACATTGTATCTAGAACAACTCCGGTGAACAAGAGCGTCTGCAAAGGAGGGGCAATGGTAGGAATACTTGCAGGCATCCCATACTCTACTGCATGCAAAATGTGTCTGAAGGGAAGAGCCTTTTTGGGAATTCCAATGAGCATAAATATTGACACGGACTTTGGGGCTTTGGTGAAGAGATCCTCAATTGTTAAAAGCTGTTTTCTGCTACCTGCAGGTGTAACTGCAATTCATGATCTGGTAGGCATGTTGCCATTTAAAGATCTTGCCAAGTAGTGTGCACCAGGAATAGGTCGTCATGGCACAGCCAGCTCCAAAGACGCAGAATCTCCTGTATAGGACCCAAGACCCCTAAACCTGCCCTGCTTGCTACAGCACCACATGGTAGAGGTGTTGTCTGTGAGAACCTAACCCACCTGCTCTTTAGGTTGGCAGGAAGGCCTTCAATGCCAAGTGAATCACCATCAATTCCAACAATTTTTTTTTTTTAAGGTTCCGACTGAGACCTGTGGCCTCTGATTTTTATCTCTCAGATTTGGCCTCCCAAAATTAGAAGCAATGCATACATCACCACTGTCAAATCTAGGTGGGGTAAGGAGAAGGGCCTGACACTGACTCAATTGCAGTCCAGCAGCAACCCTGCAGGTCTTTTGCAGTCTCCTTCAAAACCTGGATACAATCCAAGAGGGGTCCCTTGTGCTGTGCCAACTGGGTCTTTTGTTCCCACTGCAGAGCTGGCAAATGTCATCTGGCACGCTTCACCAGCAGGATGCAGAGTGCCAGCAATCCCAGCAGCCACAGTCATCCAAACTGAGGTTGAGGACAGAGGTTGAAGCATCAGTATCATAGGCTGAATGGACTCCTGGGGGAAGGTACAAAACTGTAGCATACCTAGAACTGCTCAGATGTAAGGGAGCATTTGCGAAGGAGTCAGGTGTGAGTTTGGAAAGTTGATAGTGAACCTCAAGATATTAGCAGGTTTACGGTTGCTTCAGGATGCTTGACGACTGCCTGGAGCAAGCTTTACTTCAACACCTGATTGTCGAAGTAAGGGAAGACTGGTAACCCCAACCTCTAAAGGTTTGTTACAAGCACCACATTGACATATGTGAACATCCAAGGATCACTAGTCATCTTTCATGGGGATCTTGATCAGATATCCATCCTTCCAGTCTGATGGCACATTTTCCTATTCTCAGATTCCTCAATACCTGTCTGAGTAAATTCCTCCAAATCCTCTGGCCAACCACCATCAGGAACAAAGACCTGTGGCAGCTAAGTTTCCAGCCCCCTACTCATGAAGAAATCATGAAAAGATACTGCGGCTGGATAGGTCACACTCCCCACAAGCCTGCATCAAACATCACCAAGCAAGCCCTCACTTACAACCAAGGCTCGAGGATGACTGCAAGGAGATGAGATACAACTGGAGTAAGATAGAAAGAAATACCCAGGACAGAGATGGCTGGAGAGTCCTGTTTGACAGCCTATGCCCCAGGAGGAATAGTAGACATAAGTAAGTAAGGGTCACTGGTGAGGCCAAAAGGGAGCACTGTGAACTCAAAATACTCCAGTCCCACTGTCAACCGCATGTGGTGCCTGTGGGCCTGCAGGGCCGAAATATGAAAACAAGAGTCATCCAGGTCTATCACCACAAATCAATCTCCAGCGTCTAGGTCAGACAGGGCCTGGGCTAGCATGACCATCTTGAATTTGTCCTTCCACAGGAAAGCAATAAAAGGACAAAGGTCTAAAATAGGACGAAGGCCCCTGTCCTTCATTGGCACAAGGAAGTAGTGGAAGAAACACCCAGTTCCTACTTCTGGTGCTAGAACCTTCTCAGTGACCCCTTTTGCCAAAAGGAACTGAACTTCCTGCTGCAAGATTGACAGGTGGTCCTCCGTTAGATGCCCTGATGGTAATGCAAGGTGTGGAGGGGTGGAAGGAAAAGGAAGGGTTTAGCCCCTGTGGACTATTAGGAGGACCCACTTGCATGAGGTGATTGCTTGTCAGTCCTTGAGGAAATGTGAACTCATGCATGTGACATGTGGCTCTGTGACAGAAAGAATATACTAAAACATTTTTGTGCGGCTGGAGCCTGCTGCAGGGATAGACACTTGTTCTGCTATTCTGTGTTACCCGAAATCTCCTAATAAACATGATACCTCACTTATGTGAGTCGGCCTAATGCCTGCAACAGGAAACTGCTCAAAATGGAACATGGACACATTACATTTTTCCACTGAAAACTGACTTGTTTTGTGCGATGTGCCTAGCTGTGGATTAGGGGTTCTAGCTCAGCCGGCATCTAGGGAAACCTAGCACACCTGTACACTTTTGAAAACTAGACACCTAGGGGAATCCAGGATTGGATGATGTTTGTGGCTCTCACCACATTTGTCTACCCAGAATCCCTTGAAAACCTAAAAATGTGTCTAAAAACACATTTTCTCCATTTCTGTGATGCAAAGTTCTGGAATCTAAGAGAAGCCACAAACGTCCTTCCACTCAGCATTCCCCTAAGTCTCCCTAAAAAACTGGTACCTCACTTGTGTGGATAGGCCTAGAGTCCACAATAAGAAACGCTCCAAAACACAACGTGGTCACATCACATTTTCCACTGAAAACGTGCATAGTTTTTAAGTTCTAGCTCAGCCGGAAACCTATCAAACCTGTAAAAAATTTTAACATTAGACACCTCAAGGAATCCAGGATGGGTTGACTTGTATGTTCTCTTGCCAAGGTTTTCTATTCAGAATCCCTTCCAATCTTCAGAGATGCATGTAGAAGTACACATTTCCTACATTTCTGTGTGGAAAGCTCTAGAATCTGAAGGGAGATACAAATTTCCTACCACTCAGAGATCCCTTCAGTCTCTTGATAAAAATGATGACTCAGTTGTGTCGGTGGGTCAAGTGCCTGCAATAGGCAAGGGCCAAAAACGTGTAGGGATTGAGGAGGCACCAAAGCGTGTCCAGAAGCACAGTTTTTTAAATATGTTTTTAGGCTGACTCTGCTTTGGGCATCCACATAAGTAAGGTATCATTTTTTTCAGAGAGACCGAGGGGTATGTTGGGTGGTAGGAAATGTGTGGTTTATTGCTGTGTCTGGTAGACTATAGCACAGGAATGTAAGGAAAATTTGTCATTTTAGTCACATTTTGAGATTTGCAGGGCATTGTGGGCAAGAAAACTTGTTGGGATCCAAGAGAGGCATAACACCCTGTAATCCATCTGGGTGTATAGTTTTCGAACATATTTAGAGTTGGTCGATTTTCCCTAGATAAGAAGCGAGCATGCTACCAAGTCTCTTACTTCTGTGATGTCCCAAACACTCAAATTGTGAAAAGAATGCCTTTAGGTTTTGTGAAAAAGACCCCTCACCCACCAACGTAGTTGGTGACCTGTTTCATAATTGGGGTCCCAGACGAGACACTTAGCATGTCACAGGTGTGCTTCAACATCCAATTACAGCAGAGCTGTTTTTTTTGTGAGCTGAATTCCCAACTGAGAGAAGTGCAATAAATACGCCTTGTGGCTACCCACCATTATTTTTACGCACACATACTGGTTGGCTTTGGCAGAAGGGTGAGTGATGGTTCAATATACAAAACTTTATTTAAAAAAGATTTCACAAAAATGAAATGCACTGCTAATAATTGAAAGTAAAAAAACTGAACACATGACTCACAGCTCAGGAGCTGTAAGGCAGCGACAATGCACCAAGCACTTTACAGGCAATTCACACTCCTTTCATGCATGAAACAAGACCATTCACAATGCCAGCTGTGGGCCCAGCACATTACACCATTCACAACAAGAGACAATGTACACCCTGGCAGAGAAAGACAAAAAAAGACAATTATTATTGCACAACAATATATACATCAAGTACATACACATACTGGTTGGATTTGGCATGAGGGTGAGTGATGATCAATATATAACATTTTATTAACAAGAGATTTCACAAAAACGAAATGTACTGTTAATAACTGAAAGGTCAAAAAGCTGCACCAATGACTCACAGCTCGCAAGCTGTAAGGCACCGTGAAGGCACCAACCGCTTTACGGTGCATCCACACACCTTTCATTTGTGACACACACACACAACCATTCAGGCAGCAGCCGTGGACCCAGTATATTACAACTCTCACATCAACGGACAGTGCCATTCAAGGGTCCATCACTTTCATGTGCCCACATGCCTGACACAGCAATCACACCTGCTGAAGAAGTGTGTGGACTGGCATCTGGCTAGCAGTGGGTGTAGTGACCAGCAGTAAATCACTACGCACCCACTGCCAGCCAAGCGCGAGCTCAGACACACCGCTAGCCAAGCGCCAGTTCACACACACGCCACGAGCCAAGCGCCAGTTCACACACACACTGCCAGCCAAGCACCAGCTCAGACACACCGCCAGCCAAGCGCCATTCCATGCAAACTGCCAGCCAAGCACCAGTCTACGCACAGTGCCAGCCAAGTGCCAGTCCACACACACTCCCAGCCAAGTGCCAGTACATGCACACCGCCAGCCAAGTGCCAGTACACGCACATCACTCTCACATAATTTTTTAACAAAAAAGAAAACACTAACCAATTGTAAGTAAATAGGAAACAAATACAACAGCTCTAACTAAATACATCACAGTAATACCAACCATGAAAATGAACAAAAATAGAAACCAATACAGACCCAGCAGTTCACTTTTATGCACAAGATTGCTCCCAAAAACTGTTTTCCACGTGGTACTCTCTAAAACATGTGGGCACACACAGTCCAGGCTTAGAAGGACAGTCAGGGCAGTACATACAAGCCTCATTCCGCATACCTCTTCGCATACAAAGTCTACATTTCCTACTGGGAAAGTCTTTTTTGGGCGTGGGAGGAATGTTATCAGCAAAGTGGCAATCTTTCAATCTAGCCACATCCTCTACCACTCCAACTCTAGGAACACTTGCCTGTTCCACTACAAGACTGCCTTCTCACAGACTCCTTAAACTGAACAAATGTTATCTTTGACTCTGGAGAACAATCCTTGAACACTACAAAAGCATTACAGCTCACTAAGTGGAAACGATGGCTAGCCAGATGAAATGGTAGATTGCATTATTTGTATTTGAATACATTTTATGATGGCAGTCAAGTTTCACTTTAGTCTTGTATACAGTGGCCTGAACCAGTAAGCCGTTGTTTATGTTAATTTACTTTCTTGTCCTGGAATCATGTGAAATGTATAAAATGGTGCATGGCATCTGTATTGGTAACAATGAGAAAGGCATAAGTGTAGAAACATGTTTGTTTTTGTTACACAGTAATAAATGAATTTCCACAACTCTGCGAGTGCCTGCATTTGTGTTCCCGATGGGGACACTCTTTCGGCAACAGAGACGTGGGTTCCACCCTCAGAAGCGAGTGCACCCTCAGCTTTGGTGAAGTATCGGTAGAGCATACCCATTATTATATATGTGTGTGTATATATATATATATATGTACACACACATATACATATATACACACACATATACATATATATATACACACACACACACACACACACACACACACACACCCACCCACCCACCCCAGGGGCAGTTAAATGTCATGTGATCTGTGCATAAGCCTTCCAATAATGTGTCCCAAGCGACAGACGCTGAAATTGGAAAAGCTGCTTGATTTCAGCGTTTACTGTATGGATCGCAATACTGGAAGGCCTGTGCACTTATCACTTGATGGTGTTTTTGCCAGCCTTGGAGCGGTATCTGAAGGTTATTATTCGTTATATTTCAACTGTATATTTAAGTCTTTCTATGCAGTTGCTACCATTTCTTGTCCTGATGACAACCCAGGATAAATTACTCTCTATATGGTCAAAACATTGCCAAATGAACTAGTGGACTGATATGATTTATCAGGATGTACACATTGCCCTCTTATTTTGAGTTGCTATGAGAATCCCCTAGTGACGTGAATACATTGCTGTTTACATTTGTTTGTACAGCACCAATGCCTCACCTTTCACAAATGTCACTATTTACTTTCCCTGTGTCATTTTTGGAGCACCTCTTATGTGATACGACATGTTGAAAGGAACCTTATACAGTGAATAAACAAACAATATGATTCCATGTTAATGTTTCTGGATCACAATACTTTGCTTAGTAATTATAGACGTAAAGCCTCTCCTGAAGGGAACCAATACCTTTTTCCTACATTTATTAGCCTAGGTTCCCAGGGTTGCCCCATGATAGCTTGTTCACGAAATATATTACGGCATTAAGTAAACTGGCATCTACCTTCAGTTTTAGAGTGGCAACGGATGACAGATTGTGGAATCAATTCATGCTGGGCTGTGCTTTGGACAAAGCTAGGGAAGCCATGTGGCAGAATGACAATCCCTCTTTACATGGAATAATTACTATGGCAAAATCTTGTGGGCATTAGCAAGCATCTGTAGAGGTGATTCAGAAACATTCTATGTGTGAGGGCAAACGGACCTGTGACAGTTTGCATGTGGTGAAAACAGTAGTAGGATCAACTTAGAATGGTCAACAGGACTCAAAGTGTGCAAAGAAATGTCAAGGAAAATGTTTTTGGGGCAGTAATGTGGGCATGTGGCTAATTTCAAAGAATGCCCTGGGCGGAAAACACGTAGAAGGAAAGGTTACTACACTACCTGCTGTACGTCTACCAAAGACAAGAAAAAGGTGTGGTGTGTGACTCTGGTCAAGAATGTGAGGAGGTGGTGTTGCAGATCAAAGGCAAGATAAAGAAAGGTCCCTTTGAGATGGTACAGACAAATGGATCGGCTGATGCTAGATGTAATATAGTGCTAGAAGGTATGATGTGCTGTCTCCAAGGTGTCAGAATGTTCAGCTTTGAATTGAAAGTGGGTTATAGTATCAGTGGATTCAATTGGGGAAGACCTATGGTCTTTAAATGTATACCTCTTGAATAAACTTGCATATTAGCTCAATCAGGGAGAGTGTATAGTTTTCACAGAGGTGCTTTCTTCAGTGACAGCATCAGGGGTAAACCAGGCAAGTGTCTGGAGAGGTGTCTTAGTCACAGGCATCCTGTAACTATCATATTAATTGCCCTCATTATATTGGGGGGGGGTCAAAGTCATCATTTTCATCAAAATGGTCGCTGTCTGAGTCAATGCCAAAGATATTGTGCAATACCTGGGCTCTGCCATGAGGCAAGGGCAAAGTATCTGAATCAGAGGGCTTGCTGGATGGCTTTGCCTTAATAGGATCAGGACCCAGTCGAGGATCTGATCAGCATGGAGTCAGACACCAGGATGGTTATGCTTAGTTCTCTGGTGCCTGTGGTATCAGTACTGGTCTTGATGCAAAAGAAACTGGTGCAGGGCTTGGAGCCGGATTTCGAAGTCAGCACAAGGATGGTGCAGAACCTGAAGTGGGTTCACAGAGTACAGTTGGCGAAGAGGGTAGACCCGCCAGTGGAAGACTGACTGGAAGTCCGTGTGGATCATTGGGAAGCAAAGGCGCAGCAGGGGGTGCCGGTCATGTGCTGAAGATCAGCTGAGTGGCCTCCCAAAAGGCCTCACCTGAGTGCATTGTGAGCAAGTTTGGAATCAGCTCCAGGGGAGATCAGGAGCGAGACAGGGAGGCACATTGAAACTCTCACACCTTTTCTGGAGTTTGGGAGTGGCATGAAGGGGTGAGTCTCACTTGGACTTTTTATGCTTCTTCCTAGACTTACCTGATGACTTCAACAATAACATTGATCTGCTGCGGACACAACAGGAGCAGTACCATGACATTCCTTTTGACTTACGTAAAGTTTTTTTTAGTATTTGTCAACAAAGTTTCATCCTGACGTCCCATATGGCCCTTTGGTTCATTTGGGTACAGTCGCTGCATATCCTGCAGTGGTGAGCTGATCTCAGACACCACAGGCAATCCTCCAGGGAATCTCTCACAAACACCTGTTTGTGACAGGGCTTAACTCTGTTGTTTATGGAGGTGACATCCCTTACACACTAATTATTTTGAGAGAAAAACAAACTTGCCAAAAGACAAAAGAGTAGCTTTGGATCTGGGTTTGAAGGCAGGAAAAGAAAGGAAAGGATGTTGGTGCCTATGAATGATACTTAGGCCCTCATTATGAGTTTGGTGGTCTATTCTGTAGACTGCCAAACTCTGAACCCCCATATGACCGCCAGTGTTGGTGGTCTGAAGACCGCCATATTATGAATGCTGGCTGCTCTCCGCCACAATTTGGGTGGAAACCTACCAGCAGCCATACTGGCGGTCGGCGGTCTAGTGGATGTTGCTCCACCGCCACGTCACCACAACACTGCCCGCCATATTACCGCTCTGAAATAAGTGTGGCGGTTTTGTGTTGGCGAGGCGCTGCCAGCGGAGCAAGCGCCATGGACCCTGGTCCCTCCTGGACGACCACTGCAACCACCAAATAATGTGATCGTCCGACAAGGGGGGGTCGGGGGGAGGGGCGTTGAGTGTTCTGTGCATGAATGGTATGTGTGTGTGTGTGTGTGTGTGTGTGTGTGTGTGAATGGAGGGGGCTGGGGGTGCTGTGTATGTTTGGGTGCATGTGTATGCAAGTGTCTGTGTGCTTGTGTGAATGCGTGTATGCGGGGGTGGGGGGAAATAGGAGTGCGTGTATGCGGGGAGTGGGGGGGTGTTGTGGCCTCACGTGAATAAATCAGTGACCGTGGATGTGTGCATGTATGTATGTAAGTATGGTGTGTGCATGCGTGGATCGGGGGCAGGGGCGATCAGTACAGGGACCCGGGGGGGGGGGGGGGGTCAGGCTTCGCTGCTTGGGGCCTGTGATGGGGTCAGGGGGTTTGGGGAGACCTGTTGTGGCAACAGGAATTTGAATTCCTGTCGCCAGTATACTTTCCTTTCTTGGCGGGGCTGCAGCCACAGAATCCCTGGCGGAAAGGATGCTCGTAATACCGCGGGCAGTGTTAGGTGAACCGCTGGGTCAAAGATGTCAACCTTCGGCCAGGTGGTCCCACAGCCCTGGTGGTGCAGCCAGTGAACTGGCTGTGATGCAGCCAGTTCACAGCCACAATTATAATTTGGCTGTCCTGCCCCGCCACGTTGTCGGCAGTCTGACCGCCACCGCTTGCGTGGCAGGACCACTAAACTCATAATGAGGGCCTTAGTGTGGCTCCACTTATTACTTCTGGAGTGGAGCAATGAAGGGATAGAGCAGCAACGCACCACCTACTGGCATGAAAGAATAATGCTTTGAAATATCTGGATAGTGTGCAACGGGAATATTTACAAATTGTTTTTCTTGTCCAATGCTGTAATTTTGTGAATTAGACAGAAACTAGAAAATGTTGCTAATCGGGATGTACACTTAAAACTCAAGCATCTTGGACTTTTTGTTTCAGGAAGTAGACCTGTAATTACTATAGTAGTCGACTTAGCACATTTAACCCACTGAATAACCAAGCATTGCATGTACCAGTGACTTTTACATACATTGGGAAGAGCATTTACTGTGCAGCTCTTTCCACACTGGGTGACTGTGCAAAGGTATCCAGGATGGGTGAGCCCTTCAAAGCAGTCGGTTCAATAATTGTGATTGATAACTTTGTACTCTGGTGGCTGCATGATTGGTAAATGTTCAATATATTACCCTTCAAAAAGGCGCACATTTTTGTCATTTTCTTTTCTCAGGCGTACAAGACAGCACAGATCTCTGGTGACAAAAAACATTCAGTGGGCTTGCCAAAACACAAATGGCCTTACACCTCACCCATTGCTTACTATGGACTGGCATTACTTTCACTCCCATTGGCCTGCTTATTATTAACTGAGCCACCCTGTCCATTTTGTGCTTGTCCCCTCCTTTGAGCACTGCAAATTTACTTGTTTCTTTCTACTGCTCTCTTTTAGGTAACTACTTTTTCTTTTGTCGTAAGCATTATACCGGAGACCATATTTTTCCAGCTGTTCCTAAAATGTGCCTTCTATCTTTCTCCTCGGCACTCCGTTGCTCTCTCCAACTAATGTACTTCTCCCCCCAACACTGCTACATCGCCATTTGGTTGCCTCTGGTCCATGTTGTTTTCTCGCCTATTTGCTTTTCTCTCCTGTGTTCTATGTTGCGCGATCTCATTCTCTCTCACCCGTTTGCGTTGCTCTGCCCCCACTTGTATCCTCAGTATTTTTTCCTCATACTCGCACCTTCAGTGCTGCTTTCCCTGCTTGTGCCTCCGTTCTGCTTCCTTCATATCCCACGTTGCTTCTGCTCTCAGTGTTGCTTCTGGGTTTTCTCAACTTAGGGCCTCTTCTCTTTTATTTCTTTCTATAGGCTGACAGCCAGTGCTTTAAATGGGCCGGTACTCTCCGGTACTGAGTACCGGCACTTTTTTATTTTGAGAGGGAGAGTACTGGCATATCTCAAGAAAAAAGTAATACTTTTAATTGGAGAGTACCGGCACTTCTCAGAAACAAGCAGGTACTCTGATAGAGAGTACCTGCACTTCTATTTTTCCATTTAAAGCACTGCTGACAGCTACAGTTTGTTCTTTCTTCTGACTAGCGCTGGGAAGCCCTGTTGCTGGGGCAGCTATGTGCTTTACAAATTCTAAACCATAACAAAATATCAATGAGTGACAGTACACTTGAGGGCAGCTGACTGCAGAGTCTCCCTACGGTAAAGTATAGGCAAAAGTAAAAACTTTATTAAACTCGGAAAACATATGTAAAAATATTTTTGTTAATTATTATTGTACATTTAAAGAAATATATTCTCAATGTAAAACTAAAGAACAAAATGCTATAGCGTTAACTGTTTTGGAAAACAAAGGAATTAATTTAAATGTATTATGTTACATTAAAAATAGTTTCCTTAAGTATACAGCAAAAATTGATTCTCACCTAAAACAGAAAAAGATTTTTCCAGCACATTATTATTAAAAGTGATGTACAGAATTAAAAGTAATTTAAATACATTTAATAAAATGTGTTGTTACATTTATTTTAAAATGCAAAAGGGATATTAGAAAATAGTATAATTAAATAAAAAAATACTATTGTTATAATTTTTTAAACAGGCAATTACAATTATTGAATAAACATTTGCTCGGTGTTGTCCATTGTGCCTGCCTTTCATGGAGCTCTCAAGTGCTTTTGACCTGATCAACTGGTCGAAGCTACAGTCCGGTGTTATCTCATGGGGGTTGGATGCATCTTTGGTTAATTTCCAATCCATGTTAAATAACAATCTGACTGCCAGAGTTAGGTGTAGATATTTGGGAGAATGCACCAAGACTTTTAGCTTAGAGTGAGAGGTACGCCTTGTTCCAAGGCTATTCAGATTATACATCAATAATTTAAGATCCATATTAGGGGAGCATGGTCTTGATGTGCCTATCATATCATTGCTACTCCACTGTTGTTGTATGCCATGGATAATTTATGTTCGATGTGGACTTGGATAACAATTAATCCAAGTCGCATACTATGATCTGTGGTAAAAGCAAAAACATTTACACGTCTGCCGGTCAGAGCTGAGAATTTGTAAATGGGGAACCAGGTTAGAGTCTTGACAATGGATCGACATCCTGTGATTCTAGGACAAATCACTTAATCGCCTCACACCTAAAAACATGAATGTGTCATTGTGTAATGTAACTGTTGCTCATATGAAGCACTCAATACCCTGGGATCGGGTTCCCACTACATAAAACCGCAAAAAAAAAAAAGTTATTGGAGGTTTCTAGCTTCGTCTATTTAGGGTTTATCTTTGACAGCACCCAACATTGGTATATCAATAATTCTATCAGGAGACAAAAATGATCCCAGTCAGTTTGAGCATTATTTAATCTTACCCCTTCATTGGGTGGGAAACAGTTATTGCCTTTTAAAGATATTTTTAAAGCACAATGCTTCCCAATCACTGGTTATGGGTTTACATGAACGCTGTGGCCTTACAGACTGAGGAAAACCAGTTTTGCTGGCACTTACTCTCCATTCCCACTAGCAGTTCCCATTATATATGTCACAAGGAGCTGGGTCTTCCAAGTACTGAGGATTCAATAATGACATCCCCCTTGTTGCTTTGCGATCTGTATGGTTGAATGAGTGTTCTTCTTTTAATCAGGAGGACATAGGTGATTGATTAAAATGCACACTCTCATTGTATGGTTGCAGTGCGTAAGGCAGCGGTGCATTTCAATCGGCAGGGCAGAACTATTCAATTGCCTTCTACTTGTGTAAGAATGACAACCTGTGGGCAAAGAACCTTTCTAACTACGAGACAAACTGATTGTGATGCTATTGAGGTTAGCAAATCCAGAAATGGATAGTGCATAGTGCTCAAGACTTCACCTTTTACTTAGACTTACATTTTGCGGAATACTGGCCAGCGGGAGGGTGCCTTGCTGTTTAGATTTAGATCAGGCACAGTTCGCTTTTTATTAGGCTTTTTCCTGGGCCAGTATGCAACAAAGAGTATTGCCATTTGTCCTTGCATTGAGAAGTCTAAACAGATGCTGCCACATGTTGCTTTTGTGTTGTGGAGTTTAGGTCTTGCATTCTATTTTAATTCCACTTTAAAAAAAAAAAAATAGGTCTACCTCCATTACGCTTTTACAATTATTAACTGATGACGCATGATGTCTGGCTGTAGGTTCTTTTTAAGATGTACTGTACATTGCTGGAACTCTGGGTGATTAACTGGTATACATAATTGACACATTTTAAGTATTTGTATGTCTTTCTGTATATAATTTCATGATTATCAGAGAGATAATCAAATAATGTTTTATGAGGATAATTATTTATATTTTGAAATATTTAAAATAATTTAACATTATTTCCCATGAGGTTTTATATTAAAGTCCTTTACTTCATTGGTATCGAAGGGAGGGTGTTGCAGTACCAGTGGCTTGCTATGTGTGGTGCTGAACCTATTTCAGCTACAGGCTGAAGTAATTTAGTACTGTTTTGGGTCTCTTTTTGGTTATGAATAGCAATGGGCTTTATCTTTTCTGGGTGGGTAAAAGTGTGTCCCCAAACCATTCACTAGCCCACCCTTAACCCTCCATTACTCTTCCCTATTCCCCTCCCCTTAAATAGTAAGTCTTTCCCAATTCCATCAACTACTGCCTGCCCATGACAAATTTACCATTAACTATATACTTAGGTGTGAGGAGACTACACTTGGGCGGAGATCTCACTGAAAAAGACAGGCAAGGAGTAAAACTCTGCACATAGGTTTGTCAATAGCTTTTTGTAGTACTACAAAATGTACTACAAAATGCAATTTGTGACTAGGCCCCTCAGAACTCAAACCATCAGACAATAGATACACTAATTAAAGTGTTTTTCTTTTTTTTGTTTAAAGCATCACATCAAAACAAGATATTACTCACTAGAAAAGTAATGACCACAAGGTTTCGTACTCTGGGTTTAATCGGGGTTTGGCAGCGGTGCATCTACATCCTCCACCCTCAAGGACAGAGGGCATCATGAATATATCACAGAGTGGCAGAAGACACTCTGTAGTTATAGTTAGGGTTACCAGAGACAAGGACTTCTTGGATGTTTGTCCCTTAATAGCTTTGCACTCGTTTGACAAATCTCTGCAAAGCTTTGAAGACTTGTTGCATCTGTTACACTGTTGAAGGACAAACTTTCACAGCGCTTGGTCAAAGGGGTGCAAAGAGAAAAAGGGGGGGGTCGTAAAACACTCTTGAAATCCAATGCATTTTACATACACTTTTGTATTTCACATAGCAGCAAAATGTGCTGAATGGATTCTATTGAAATTTCGCAGCAATGTACATTAGAGTATGCAGATGATGCTTTTTGCAATTGCAAATGATGTGATGAAGTAGGTATAAAGTAATAAGTGCCAACCACTTAGTGATATCTTAAAGCACAATACTACTAAAAGTAGCAAGGAAGCCTGAAAAAACTTGACTGAACATGTTAAGTTTCAGATTTAACATCTGAAAGATACATTTATGGTCACATGCTAATGAAAACCAGAAACAAATACATAAGGAACAAAATACATCCTAGTCTGCAAAAAATATTTTTGCATGCTCTCTGGCTCACAAAATAAAACTGGCCCACAGGCCAAACAAAAACCATCTTTCTTATTGAACATGTGCAACAAAATGCAAAACTGTCCTAGCAGTGAACCACATACACCACTATTTGGAAAGCATAATAATTGACTACTAGGAAAAAATAATAATCTTAATGTTTAACAACAAGAAGGATTGCCTTTCATTCACTTTGACCTTCACAAGTAGTACAATGCTACTAAAATTAGCAAGGAAGCCCAACAAACTAAACAAGACTGCATATGTAAAGTTTTGGACTTACTACACGAACAGCTAAAGGACACATTTATGGTTACATGTGTACGTACACCAATAAATACATAACAAATACAATAGATAAAAAGCAATTATATTAAACCTGAGTGCCACTCTGAAGCTATAGTTAGAATTCCCAAAGATGGCAATTCCTCAGATATTAGCTCCCTAATAACTTTTCACCAGTTTGACAAATCATTGCAAAACTTTCCAGACATATGGTATTTTCTACACTTTGAGATGATGTAAATTTTTGTGATGAATTTTTGGGGAGAGGTGCAAAGATAAAAGGGGGGCCCAAACGTGTTTTTCCACCAAAGCATTTTCCAGAGACAATTGTATTTGATGTATTGTGAAAACGGCTAAATGGATTTACAAGAAATCTGGCAGGATTATACATTTATACATTATGGTGCAAAAATGCTGCTTTTTTGGGGGTACTGCAGTTAAATTGAGTAAGTATTTCTTTAAAGTTATTACGCTTTTAAACATAGTGATCTCTCTCTCTCTCTCTGGTACTTTCACAATTTCATTAAATTTTGTGAAACTACTGCGGTACATCCTTGTAAACATTTTAAAAAATATATAAAGAAATATAAATAACTGTACCTACCTATTACCACTTTAATCAAGTAGTAATAGGTAGGGACCTAGTACTTACGTACATCCACAGCACCAACACTGAACACAGCCAAAGTGCAGGGAAAACAATATGGCTGCCATTTCAGTCTCAAAAATCAGTCATTACCAAATTATATACTGGCTTTTTATTGCCATGTACTAATGTACACTGCTAAGTTAATCACTGTATGTCATGGCCCAAAACATAACTAAGGCCTTGCTGTATTATTGAAATGTGGTACCCTTGCATCACGCATGGTGTCACATGGTCAACACACTACTTAAGTCAGATTTAGAAAGCAATGCAAGGCCACCATGCATGGCCCCGCATTGACTGGCATAGCTGGAGAAACGCAAGAAGCGCAATTCACTGTTTTCCATTACTTTGTACACTATATTCTAGATTGCTGCTAAATTTCACATATATCCTTAGGCCACTCCAGTATATGCTATTCCACTCTAGGACTCTCCACTCTAAATGATTCCACTCCATGCTTTTACACTGTACTCAATGCCACTGTACGCCACTCCACTCTGCGCTCTTTCTCCGTATGCACTACCTTGCTATACCACTGCAGTCAATGTCACTCCACTGTAAAGCCACTTCACTGACACTACTCCACTATACGTTGTTCCAATTGGTCATTCTACTGTACGCCACTCCACTCTATTTCATTGTATCCTACTCGACTCAAAAAAGCTCCACTGCGCGCTATTCCACTGTATGCCACTCCGCAAAAAAAAAAAAAAGAAAAACACTCCACTGTAAGCTATTACGCTGTATGCCACTCCACTATGCTACTCCACTCTGCGCCAGTCCAATGTATGGCACTCCACGGCACTTCATTCTATGCTTTTTGCTTAGACACTACTCCAAAGTATGCCACTCCACTGTGTACTATTGCATTTTATCGCACGCCACTGTATGCCACTCCTGTCTGCGCCACTCCATAATATGCCACTCCACTGTACAACTCTCTGCTCTATGCAATTCCACGCTATTACACTGTACCCAACTCCACTCTATGCTATTACAGTATGCAACTCCTCTACGCCTCTTCAGTGTACGCCACTCAAATGTATGCCACCCCGCTATAAACTACTCCAGCATATGCTATTCCACTCTAGGCGACTCCACTCTATGCTATTTCCCTGTATGCCACTCCACTCTACGCCACGCAGTGTGTGCCACTCCATTGTACCCCACTCCATTCTACACTACTCCATTGGACGTCACTCTTACTGTATGCTACTCTACTATATGCTATTCCAGTCTACTCCACTGTACGGTACACCACTCCACTCTGAGCTATTCCACTGTATGTCACTCCACTAGACGCTAATTCACCCTGTGCCACTACAGTGTACACCACTCCACACCACTCCATTCTGCACTAGTATATTGGACGCCACTATGTGCTGTTTCAGTCTACCTCACTCCACTGTACATCACTCCAGTCTACACCAGTCCACTCTATGCCATTCCACTGTACTACACTCTACGCTATTCCACTGTACACCCCTCCACTCTATGCTATTACTGTAAGCAACGTCAATCTTTGGCCCTCTACTGTATGGTATTCCATTTTATCCAATTCCACTGTAAGACCTGGCATCCTTGGCATGGTCTCCCCTGTCTTTTGTGCTTGTCCTTACCATGTTTTGACTGGTGGACTCTGTTTCTGCTGTTTTTGGTACCATGGGCACTTTACCACTGCTGTCCAGGGGTAAAGTGCAAGTGCTCCTGTGTAAATTGTATGTGTAATTGGCTTGTCCCTGATTGGCATATTTGATTTACTGGTAAGTCCCTAGTAAAGTGCACTAGAGGTGCCCAGGGACTATAAATCAAATGCTACTAGTGGGCCCTGGTTATGCCACCCACATGAGTAGCCCTGTAAACATGGCTCAGACCAGCCACTGCAGGGTCTGTGTGTGCAGGTTTAAGCTGTCAATTCGACCTGGCAAGTGTACCCACATGCCAAGCCTAGACCTTCCTTTTTTCTACATGTAAGGCACCCCTAAGGTAGGCATAAGGTAGCCCCATGGGCAGGGTGCAGTGTATGTTAAAAATGGGACATGTACTGGTGCATTTTACATGTCCTAACAGTGAAATACTGCTAAACTCAGCATTCACTGTTGGAAGGCCTATCTCCCTCTTAGGTTAACATGGGGGCTGCCTTTAAATGATATTTAAGCGCAGATTCCCTTTAGAGGCAGATAGAAATATGGAGCTTGGTGTCTCTGAACTCACAATTTAAAAATACATCTTTTGGTAAAGTTGTTTTTCAAATTGTCAGTTTGAAAATGCCCCTTTTAGAACGCAAGCATTGTCTTGCTTAAACCATTCTGTGACTCTGCCGGTTTGTGGATTCCCTGTCTGGGCCAGACTGGCAGTTGGGCTGGTGTGAATTCCCTCTAGACAGTGAGACAAAGGGAGCTGGGGAGTAGCCTGCATATTCTGATGGGCCATCTGAGCTAGAGTGGAGGGAGGAGTGACCACTTACACCTGAATGAATCTGGAGCCTGGGCAAGACAAGATCTTGTGAACAACAGAGACTTTTCTTTGAAGTTTGCCAACTTCAAAGGCAGAAAGGGTATAAGTTTTGGACCCAAATCCCCTAAAAATAGGATTTCTTCAAGGATTCAAGTTGAGCTTGCCTCGTGTTGTTGAAGTCTCAGGGCCATCAAAGACTTCTCTCTGCCAGCACCTGGACTCTCTGGTGAGACTCCTGAACTGTCAAGTGGTGTCACATCCTGTCCCTGGGCCCTTGAAAGGTGAACCTGGTGGAAAAGGACTAAAATTCACGCAAACACATGCAGGTACATTTTCAACACACCTTCTGCAACACGGCTGATAAACGCCACCGGCTTCGCGGCTAAAATCGACGCTCCACCTGCATCTTAGCTGGGCGCAGCTGGAAAAACGGCGCGCAACATCTGCTTACAGAGTTGATAATGACACAAACCCCACACAGCGTGGTTTTCTGATACCGTGCAGCCGGATTTCAACGCAACACCGCTGGGAGTGAAAAATCGATGCAAAGCCTGCCCGGATCCGAGGTGCCCGTTCGGAAATTGACATATTGCTCTCTTGCGAGGGAGAAAAACGGAGCATCGCCGATCAGACCGGAGAAGGCAACAATGCACGGCCTCGCTTGCGAGTAAGCAACCGACACATCGCAATCCAGGGACTTTTTTGTAACAACAGCATTCTCACTGTTTTCTAAGGATTAAGACTGTTATTCTTTTTTAATGTATGACTCTCTCCTCCACTCAATATAACTCCTCTCCATAAAAGTCTACCACCCTTCATGGCACTCTACGACATTCTACTCCACTCTATCCTCGTACACTCCACTGTCCAACTCTATACTCCACCCTGTGCCTGTACACTCCAATGTACAACATTCTATACCAGTATACAACACTTTTCTAGATGACTACACTCTACTGTATGAGACCCCACTCCAATTTATAACAGTTTGCGACCTATGCTATGCCAGAACATTTCACTCCATGCCACCCTATGGCACATCAATGCACTCTATTGTACTTTACTCCACACTAAGTTTTACCACTCCACTCTACTATATGAGACCTTACCTCACACAATATTACTATTCAACAGTTCACTCTACGTAGCTCCGCTGTTTCACACACTACTATACTTTATGCAACTCCACTCTACAACACTCTGCTACACTGAATGCAATTCTCCAACACTTTACTTCTGTTTGTACAACTTCACTCCACTATATCACACTGTACGCAATTTTTGTATGCCACTGCTCCCCACTTTACTCCAAACTACTGACAGTACTCCATGCCATTATACTCTATAACACTATTTGCCAATCCACTCTACCACACTTTACACCACCCTGCTCTACAAAAACCAACTACACTACTAACTACTGTAGTCATCACTTTCACTGTGCACTACTGTACCACACAGTAATCCAATTTATGGCACTTTACTTGACAGTATGCTACACCACTCCACTCTGGTGCATTCCATGCCACTATAGTCTCTGATACGCCACCCCACTTTATGATAATTTACTCCACTCCAATATACTCCACTCTACTACACTTAATTCCACTGTACGCCACTCTTCTATTCTCAGGTCCCTGCTGCTCAACTGTCCAACACTTTATTTCACTGCATGCAACTCCACAGTACTACACTCCACGCCACTTTATTCCACTCTATGTCCATTCACTCTTTGCAACTGTGCTACACTGTATGCCACTCCACAACACTCAACTTCTCTCTACGATACGCCACTCTACTATATGACATGGCACTCACTCCACAACACTCTCCTCCACAACACTCCATTTGATGATACTCCACCCTATGACACACTACTTCAAACTACTCCACTATAAAACACTGAGGCCCAAATTTAAGAGGGCCTAGCGCCATTCCAACGCCACATTAGCATCATTTTTTTACGCTAATGTGGAGTTGGAAGGCCAAAAGTGCTGTGCCATATTTACAAATTGATGCAATGCTTGCATTGCACCACTTTGTAACCCCTTGCACCACATTATGCCTGCGCCAGGCATAATGTATGCAAGGGTGGGAGTTCCGGTGCTAGGGGGGTCCGAAAAAAATGCGCAAAGAAATCTAAGAGATTTCTTCGCGTCATTTTTATCTGCATTTTTAATGCCTGCTAAGAGCAGACATTAAAGGGAGGCTCCCATTGTTTTCAATGGACCTCTGGGTGCTTTGCAGGATTAGCGTCAACATTTCTGACGCTAATCCTGCAAAGCGCCAGACTAGCATAAAAAATGATGACCCTAGTATACCTGGCTAGCACCATGGTGCGCGATATTTTAAATATGGGGCACACATGGTGGCACTAGGGGGGCGCTAAGGGGTGCAAGAAAGGTGGTGCTGCACTTAATGCAGCACCACTTTTCATAAATCTGCCCCATACAGTTTACAACACCCTACTTTACAGTTTGACATGCCATTCCACTGTACAACTCTCTGCTCCAGTCTATGAAACTTGACTTCACTATAGGAGACACCATACCTGTACACTATATAACAATTTACTACAGTTTATGATGCACTACTACAACCTACTCCCCTCCACAATACTCAACTCTATGACTATAGACTTTACAACACTCTCCTCCAAGGTACTGTACAAAACTTCGACATAACTCACCACTTGCCACACTGGACTCTATGACATGAAACACATTTTTATTCAAATTTAAGAAAAAATGAAATTTAATTAACAAACCAAAGGTTAAATCTTGGCTATAGTTAGGAAAGCCTATTTTTCCTAAACAAGGTTTAAACTACACAAACTTTTAAAATTCTAAACATATAATTATAACTTTAATTTACAATTTATTCACCACCTTCAAATTATTGTAAGTAGCAGACCTCGTTACATGCTCTTTTCAGCTCACTAACCAGACAACACTAACTATAACTTGCCACTCTACCATGCACTGTGCTCTCACAAATAATGATCCTCCACTGTACAACACTACACTGCAAGACTCTCCGCCAATCTACTGCATGACACTACATGCGACAATTATATGACAATCTACTACACTGAACTGCACTCTATGCCGCTTCACCCTGCAGCTTTCTGCTACACTCTGTGCCACTCTACTTGAGAACACTCCAGTACACTCCATTTCATGGCATTCAAGTCGACTACACTCCACTGTTCGCTACTGCCATGTACTAAACGCTTCTCCACTCAACAATATTTCACTCCACAATACGACAAACCATGCCACTCCACTGTATAACACTTTATTCCACTGTACACTATGCCACTCTACAATACTCCACTCTATTACACTAGACACTACACACTTCCCTTCACTGTACTCCACTTTACGACACTCCAACCAATGACACTCAACACTGACATCTTCAACATATTTTTATAAAAAAATAAAAAACATTAACATACAATGATGAAAACAAAGGTTAAGGATAATTTATAGCTAGAAATGCCTTATGCATTATTTCTATACAAACCCAACTTAAAATACACAAACATTAAAAACATTGCAAAGTTACAGTTATAACTTCAATTCATGATTTACGCACCACTTTCAAATTAGTGTAAGTCGCGCACTTCAGAACAATCTTGTCACATCACTCGTCAGTCTACATTTACTATAACTCATGCCTTTCCATGCACTGTTTACACCCTTGCATACTACATCACTTAAAGCATGTGCTATCGTAGCATTCATAACAACACTTAACTTCTTATCTTTAGGAATTTTAAAGTTTGTGTAGGGCAAACTTGGTTTGAATAGGGAAAATAAGCTTTCTTAACTATAATTAAGCTTTAAGCCTTATTTTTTTCTTTCATTGAATATTGTTTTTTTTAACAAAAAACAGCTTTGCGCTGATTTTTTTCAAGCCTATACCGTTTGTTGTTTTATTATAACTTACAAAAGTAAGGACTTGGTTTAAAGCAAGAACTATCTATATTTACCATGTTTTAGCACCATCTGATGTCCAAAATACAAACTGAGGCATGTGAGGAAAAAATAAATAATCTGTGACTTTTGGTTAAAACTGTTCAGCTGATCGGAGCATCGCCAGGGTTTTCTCATTGGTTTACAACATTTTCCAAAAAGCCTATAAAAACTAATAACCTCCTTACTCAGGTAAAAAAAAAACTCTCTGGTTGTGGTGTTTTTGCATTTAATGTTTCTATTCATCACTGCCAGGTTTTCCTTGGCAGTGACAGGCACAAAAAAAAAAAGACATCACAACGTCTGCTCTAAATAGGGTGGGAAATTTATGCCCATACTCTGATGGAAAGCACTCCGTCAAGGTATCAGAGTAAATTTACTGCTAACAAGGGCACTGCTGATGGAAAGCTGATGGTCAAACCAACTTAATCACATTAGGTCAGGTGGACTGAGAGACTGGCAGACAAGGTACTCCATCACATTTGTGACTGAGTACCCTGTCTGCCAAACTCTAAATCAAGCCTGATGTATACTATGAGGGTTCTCTACAGAGAAATCAGTTTTAGGCTGTTAGACTTTTCATCCTTGGCATGGTCTCCCTTAACTTTTTGCCTCTGTTCCCCAGGTTGTTGATGTGTGCCGGACTCTGATTTTGCTGTTTTTGTTACTCTGGGCACTTAACCACTGCTAACCAGTGCTAACGTGCAAGTGCTCCTTTACAAAATGTGTATGTAATTGGCTTATCCAGGATTGGCATATTTGATTTACTAGTAAGTCCCTAGTAAAGTGCACTGGAGGTGCCAGGGCCTGTAAATCAAATGCTACTAGTCAGCCTGCAGCACTGGTTGTGCCACCCACATAAGTAGCTCTGTAATCATGTTTCAGACCTGCCATTGCAGTGTCTGTGTGTGCAGTTTTAACTGTAAATTCGACTTGGCAAGTGTACCCACTTGCCAGGCCTAAACCATCCCTTTTTGTACACGTCAGACAACCCTAAGGTAGGCCCTAGGTAGCGCAAAGGGCAGGGTGCAGTGTATGGTTAAGGTAGAACATATGGGGCCTGATTTTAACCTTGGCGGACGGCGGAGGCCGTCCGCCAAGGTTCCGCCGCCAAATGACCGCACCGCGGTCACAAGACCGCGGCGGCCATTCTAACATTTCCTCTGGGCCGGCGGGCGCTCTCCAAAAGAGCGCCCGCCGGCCCAGAGGAAATGCCCCTGCAACAAGGACGCCGGCTCAGAATTGAGCCGGCGTAGTTGCAGGGGTGCGACGGGTGCAGTTTGCACCCGTCGCGTATTTCAGTGTCTGCATGGCAGACACTGAAATACTTTGCGGGGCCCTCTTACGGGGGCCCCGCAGCACCCCCTACCGCCATCCTGTTCCTGGCGGGAGACCCGCCAGGAACAGGATGGCGGTAGGGGGTGTCAGAATCCCCATGGCTGCGGAGCGCGCTCCGCAGCCATGGAGGATTCCCCCGAGCGAAAGGAGAAACGATGCAAGGTCCCGCTTTTGAGTGTAATCATCACATCGCAAGCCCTTTTTAATGCGCACTCGCCCGTGCGGGTTATTTTTGACGCACCCAAGGTACTTTTTCACGCTAACAGTGTTAGTGTGTGTTTAAAACCACTTAAAAACTCTTTTTGATTTTTAATTGTTAACTTGACTTGTGTATTGTGGATTTTTGTCATTTTAGTCTTGTTTTGTTTAGATAAATATTTCCTATTTTTCTAAACCTGTGTTGTGTCATTTTGCAGTGTTTTCATTAAGTTACTATGTGTGTTTTGGTACAAATACTTTACACCTAGCACTCTGAAGTTAAGCCTACTGCTCTGCCAAGCTACTAAGGCGGTAAGCAGGGGTTAGCTGAGGGTGTTTCTCTTTTACTCTGACTAGAGTGAGGGTCCTTGCTTGGACAGGGGGTAACCTGACTGCCAACCAAAGACCCAATTTTTAACATTGGTGATCCGCGGTTGGGATTTGGACTTGTTTTTGTACTTGACATACAGTGATTAAGTGTACACTACCATTTTGAGTGCAGACCGCTACGTGACCAGATACTACTGGCTTGGTGATCTTTAGATTTTTTCTCTTTGGGACTGTTTTTTTCTACTTCCATTTTTTCGCTGATTCCTTGATTGACTTTCTTTGGAACTTCATTTGGGAACTTGTTTTTCTGCCTTTGGAACTTTGCACTTGTTTTTGAATATTCATCGTGTCCCAAGCTGGAGATGCATCAGTTGAGCTGACTTTGACCTTGAGAAATTGGAGAGTTATACCAAGGCTCAGCTAAAGCAGTTCTGTAAAAGTTTTGACTGTCCCATTAAGAGCGCATCCAGAAAGGAGGAGCTGCAAAAGGCACTGAGGGCCTTGGTGACAGCCAAGGGCACTGAAGGGCACACAGAGGATGAGGGAGATGAGGAGGAGGAGGAAGAGAGTTCCGTACACAATGGTATTGTGGGTGGGCCTGTTATGTCCAGGGAGAAGGTCTCCAGGGCAGGTAGCAGTGTCTCATCTAAGGGTCTGAGACCTGAGGAGTTATGGGACAGACATGCAGAAAGGGAGTACCAATTGGAGCAGAGAAGGCTAGCCCTTGAGGAGGGGAAGTTAGCAATGGCTCATGAGCTTAGCTTGAGAGAGATGGATCATAAAATCAGTCCAGTAGAGATGGTGGCAGCAACCCTACAGTGCAGCCTGAGAGAAGGGTGCACATTCCTAAAGACCTTGTGAAATATTACAAGAGGGAGAATGACATATACTTGTGGTTCAAGGGGTACGAGTCTGCTCTCCACATGAATCTGGTCCCTGAAGCTCATTGGGGGGCGGGTCTGTGGAAGCACTTTGCGGTAGAGGGGAGGGATACACTGACAGCCTTAGGGGATGCTCAGAATATCACCTACTCTAGCATGAAGGATGCCTTGCTTACAAGGTATGGTCTTACACCTGAGCATTAAAAGGATAAGTTTAGGTCCTACAAGAAGAAAGAAGGAATCCCAAACATGGTTGGAATGTGTTGATTCTTATTGCAGGTCACTGGGTGGTTGGGTGAAGGGCTGTAAGGTAACTACGTATGAGGGGCTTTACAATATGATGGCTTGGGAGCACTTGTACAGTTTATGTTTTCTGGAGCTGCGCCAGCAACTGATTGACAGCAAGCTGACTGACCCCAGGAAGCGGACCGCTGGGAGAGTACCAGGGTCCAGAAGAGGTATGGGGGAGGAAACGCTAAGGGTGGGCAGAGTCCCTCTCAGAAGGGGGGGGGAGGTAAGGGTAAACAGGGGGAGTTTTCTAAAGGGCCCCAAACTGATTGCCAGGGTAAGGATTCCCAACCCCCCCAGTGAAAAGAAGCCATGGTTCTCCAAAGGGAAGCCAGTGGCAGGTGGTCCCCCACGTAAGTGTTATGCATGTGACCAGGTGGGTCATGTGAGAGGGGGGGGGGACCAAATGCCCCAAAAGTACACTGGCACCCACTGGTGAGCCGTCCCAGGGTTTGGTCAGTGTAGCGCTTGGGGAGGAGTTGGTTTCAGGTGGGTGGGAACCAGCGGAGATGACCCTTGTCTCACTAGGGGACAGTGAGATGGTCCAGAGAACCCTAGTGCCTGAAAGCACTAAGAAGTACAAGCAGTGGGTGACCATTAATGGACAGATGGTGGAGGCTCTGAGAGACACAGGAGCCAGCGTGACTTCAGTGAGGAGTCAGCTGGTGTCTGAAGATCAGATAGATCCCCGTGTACTTCACCAAGTAGTTGCAGTGGACAACTCAGAGCGCCTGTGACAAGTGGTGCAGGTTCCCTTTGATTGGGGGGGGGGGGGGAGGGGGGGTCTCAAGTTCCTTGATGGTAGCTGTGAGTCCAACCATGCCTCTTGATTGTTTGCTAGGCAATGACCTGGAGGATTCCCCTTGAAAGGAGGTGGAATACAGGTCTCACTTGGAGATGTTGGGTCTGCCTGGGTGGGTATGCGTATCCACCCAGTCAATGGCAGCCCGTCAGGGTAATCAAGAGCCCCTGGATCCTGAAACCGCCCCCAGAAGTTCCCATGGTCCAGGAGGAGGCAGAGCCTGAGGGTGACGCCTCAGAGCCTACAGGGGAACAGGTGGCTGAACTGGGGGAGGTCCCTGAGCTGTTGCAGTGGCAGCAAGAAGGGGGGCCTACCAGGGAAGCATTCTGTGCAGCAAAGAAGACATGCCCTACTTAGGAGGGTTTGAGGCAGCAGGCTGCAGACCAGGCGGCTGGCAAGGAGCCAGGATCACACCTGATCTATTGGGAGGATGACCTCCTGTATAGCAAGCCTAAGGTTCCTGAGCATGGGTCAGCCTGTGTGCTGGTGGTACCCCAGTGCTTCAGGGCCTTCCTACTGGGGTTGGCTCATGATGTGCCTTTAGCTAGACATTTGGGGCAGGACAAGACCCTTGAGAGGCTTGTCACCTACTTTTACTGGCCCCTAATGCACAGGCACTCAGATGCACATTGCAGGTCTTATCAGACATGTCAGGCAAGTGGCAAGAGTGGGAGGAAATGTAAGGCTCCCCTCCAGCCTTTGCCTGCTGTCAGTACTCCCTTTGAGAGGGTAGGTATTGACATTGTGGGGCCTCTGGATCTCAAGACAGCCATGGGCAACAGGTTTATCCTGGTCTTGGTGGACCATGCCACCCGGTACCCAGAAGCCATTCTGTTGAGATCAATCACTTCCCCTGTGGTGGGTCGTGCTTTGATGGGGGTTTTTACCCGTATGGGGTTTCAAAAGGAAGTGGTATCCGATAAGGCTACCAACTTCATATCCACGTATACGAAGTCTGTGGAAGGAGAGTGGGGTAACCTACAAGTTCACCACCCCTTTCCACCCCCAAAGTAATGGTCTGGTTTAGTGATTCAACCACACCTTGAAAGGCATGATCATGGGCCTGTCAGAGACCTTCAGGCGGAAGTGGGAAGTCCTCTTGCCATGCCTTCTGTTCGCCTACAGGGAGGTGCCTCAAAAGGGACTTGGGTTTAGTCCCTTTGAGCTGATTTATGGCCACCCTGAGAGAGGATCTTTGAGTCTGGTTAAAGAAGCTTTGGAGAAAGCTCCTAGTAAACCCCCCCAGGATGTATTCAGTTACATGCTGCCCGCTTCAGGAGTCTCGCTCAGGAGAAATTGGAAGCAAGCCAGGGGGTCATGAAGCGTTGGTATGACCAGAATGCCACTCTGGTCGAGTTTCAACCTGGATAAAAAGTGTGGGTGATGGCACCAGTGGAGCCTAAGGCGCTCCAGGATAAGTGGACTGTGCCATTTGAGGTGGTGGAGCGCAAGAGTGAAGTCACCTACCTGGTGGACTTACGGTCTCCAAGGAGCCCTTTAAGGGTCTTGCATGTCAACGCATCAAGCCACACTTTGAGCGGACTGAGCTGTCAATGCTCCTTGCAACAGATGATGGTGTAGAGGAGGAGAGCGAGCCTCTTCCTGACCTCCTGTCTGCAGGAGAAAAAGATGGGTCAGTGGAGGGAGTGATCCTCTCACCCTCCACTGACTGAGGAGCAGCAAGGTGACTGTCGCCACGTGTTGGGACAATTTTCCTCACTGTTTTCCCTGATCCCAGGAGTCACATACTTGTGCACACATGATGTGGACACTGCGGACAGTACACATATTAAACAGAAGCTTTACAGGGTGACTGACAGGGTCAGGGCATGCATTAAGGATGAGGTATCGAAAATGCTTGCCCTAGGGGTAATTGAGAACTCCAGCAGTCCTTGGGCCAGCCCAGTGGTATTGGTCCCAAAGGTTGCTGCACACGGTGCCACTCCAGAACTCTGGTTCTGTGTGGACTACCGGGGACTCAATGCGGTCAGCAAGACTGACGCACACCCCATCCCCGAGCTGATGAGCTCATTGACCGGTTGGGAGCTGCCAAGTATCTCAGTACGTTTGATTTAACATCTGTGTACTAGCAGATTGCCTTAACTGAGGGGGCCAAGGAGAGGTCAGCATTCTCGAAGCCAGATGGACACTTTCAATTTAAAGTTATGCCATTTGGGATGAAGAATGCCCCTGCCACCTTTCAGAGGTTGGTCAACCAAGTGTTGGCAGGACTGGATGAATTCAGTGCTGCCTACCTGGATGACATTGCTGTGTTGAGTTCCACATGGGAGGAACACCTGCAACACCTCTGGAGAGTGTTAGAGGCTCTGCAGAAGGCAGGACTCACTATTAAGGCGAGCAAGTGCCAAATAGGGCAGGGGTCAGGTGGGGAGTGGCCAGGTGGCACCCCTACAGCCAAACATTGATACAATTCTGGCTTGGGAGCCTACCAAGACCCAGACTGAAGTGAGAGCCTTTTTAGGTCTCACAGGATATTACAGGAGGTTTGTTAAGGGATATGGTACCATTGTTACCCCCTTAACCAAGTTGACTTCTAAGAAGCAACCCAGGAAAGTGATCTGGACAGAGGCTTGCCAGAACGCTTTTGATGCCCTGAAGGCTGCCATGTGCACAGCACCTGTGCTGAAGGCACCTGACTACTCCAAGGAGTTTGTTGTGCAAACAGACGCCTCAGAGCATGGTATTGGAGCAGTACTCTCACAGCTTAATGAAGAGGGCCAAGATCAACCCGTAGCCTTCATTAGAAGGATGTTACTACCCAGGGAACATAGGTGTAGTGCCATTGAACGTGAATCGTTTGCTGTGGTCTGGGCACTGAAGAAGCTAAGACCCTACTTGTTTGGGACTCACTTCTGAGTTCTGACCGACCACAGGCCCCTAGGATGGTTAATGCAGATGAGGGGGGAGAATCCAAAACTGTTGAGGTGGTCCATTTCCCTACAGGGGATGGACTTTACGGTGGAACACCATCCTGGTACAGAGCACCCAGTGCTGATGGTCTGTCCAGGTTCTTCCACCTTAGTGCTGAAAACTCCCATGAGGTTAGGTAGTTGCTCCCCACTTTCAGCTGGGTGGGACACGTGCTAGACTTTTCTTCCTTGGCGTGGTCTCACTTAACTTTTTGCCTCTGTTCCCCAAGTTGTTGATGTGTGCTGGACTCTGATTTTGCTGTTTTTCTTAATCTGGGCACTGTACCAGTGCTAAAGTGCAAGTGCTACTTTACAAAATGTGTATGTAATTGGCTCATCCATGATTGGCATATTTGATTTACTAGTAAGTCCCTAGTAAAGTGCACTGGAGGTGTCAGGGCCTGTAAATCAAATGCTACTAGTGGGCCTGCAGCACTGGTTGTTCCACCCACATAAGTAGCTCTGTAATCATGTCTCAGACCTGCCATTGCAGTGCCTGTGTGTGCAGTTTTAACTGTAAATTTGACTCGGCAAGTATACCCACTTGCCCTAAACATTCACTTTTCTTACATATCAGACACCCCTAAGATAGGCCCTAGGTAGCCCCAAGGGCAGGGTGCAGTGTATGGTTAAGGTAGGACATATAGTAATGTGTTTTATTTGTCCTGACAGTGAAATATTGCTAAATTCGTTTTTCACTGTTGCAAGGCCTGTCCCTCTCATAGGTTAACATGGGGGCTACCTTTAATCTGATTAAAGTGTATATTCCCTTCGGGAGCGGATGGACATGTAGAGTTTGGGGCCTCTGAGCTCACAATGTAAAAATACATCTTTTAGTAAAGTTGATTTTAAGATTGTGTGTTTGAAAATGCCACTTTTAGCAAGTGAGCATTTTCTTGCTTATACCATTTCTGTGACTCTGCCTGTTTGTGAATTCCCTGTCTGGGTCAGTTTGACACTTGGGCTGGTTGCACCTCACACTAGACAGTGACACAAAGGGAGCTGGGGTGTAGCCTGCATATCCTGATGAGCCATCTGTGCTAGGAGGGAGGGGAGGAGTGGACCCTCACACCTGAAAGGGATGTGCCTGCCCTCACACAATGCAGTCTCCAACCCCCTGGTGAGGGTCTGGGGCCGGGCCTGGGCAAGGCAGGATTTCACATTCTAAAGAGACTTTACTTTGAAGTAGGCCTACTTCACAGGGGAAATTGGGTATAAGAAGGGCACCCAAAACCACAGACTTTAGAAGCGCTTCTGGAAACAAGAGGAACCTCTGCCTGGAGAAAAGCTGAGGAAGAAGAGCTGCCCTGCCTGTGCTTTTTGGAGCTATCCTGCAGTTGCTGCTTCTTCCAGAATAAGAGGGCAAAGACTGGACTTTGTGTGCTTTCCATCTTGAGAAGAATTTTCCAAGGGCTTGATTTAGAGCTTGCCTCCTGTTGTTTGAAGTCTCCGGGACAGCAAAGGCTTCTCTCTGCCAGCACCTGGAGTCTCTGGAGAGACTCCTAATCTGCCCTGTGGTGCCCATCCAGTTCCTGGGACCCTGAAAGGAGAAGCTGGCAGCCTAAAGACAAGGAAATCCACGCACAGAGCGCCGTGCGGGGAAAAGATCGACACAACTCTGACCTGCGCCTGAAGAAACAACGAGCTGCCGGTTCCGCAACTGGAAATTGACGCTCACCAAAAAACGCGACCGAAGAATTGATGCAGAGAGCAGGAGAAATGACGCACAGCATCGCTGACGGAGGATGGGAGTTTGTAACCAGCGCTGCATGGTTTTCGGATCATCCTGCAGCTGGATTTCCGACTCAAGTACCGATGGGTGTGTAAAAACAACGCAAGGCCTGTCCGGACCCGAAAGTGCTGACCGGATTGACGCATCGCTCTCCTGCAGAAAGAAGAAACTACGCGCCCGACCCGGCGAAAGGAGAAACAACACAAGGTCCCGCTTTTGAGTGGAATCAACACATCGCAAGTCCTTTTTGATGTGCACTCGCCCGTGAGGGGTTATTTTTGACGCACCCAAGGTACTTTTTCACGCTAACAGTGTTAGTCTGTGTTTAAAACTACTTAAAGACTCTTTTTGATTTTTAATTGTTAACTTGACTTGTGTATTGTGGATTTTTGTTGTTTTAGTCTTGTTTTGTTTAGATAAATATTTCCTAGTTTTCTAAACATGTGTTGTGTCATTTTGTAGTATTTTCATTATGTTACCATGTGTGTTTTGGTACAAATACTTTATACCTAGCAACCTGAAGTTAAACCTACTGCTCTGCCAAGCTACCAAGGGGGTAAGCAGGGGTTAGCTGAGGGTGATTCTCGTTTACCCTGAATAGAGTGAGGGCCCTTGCGTGGACAGGGGGTAACCTGACTGCCAACCAAAGACCCCATTTCTAACATAGGCTCCCTATTGGAGCAGGCGAGCAGCTTCACTTTACCACAACTTAAGTGAGATTGAATCTTAGCATATAACCCCACTTAAAGAAAACGGTCAAGTAAAGCTCACAGTCAGTGTTTAGTTTCGTCAATGGTTTTACCCTTGATGTCAGGTGCTTATTACACTGAAGCGCGAGCTTGAGGACTGCTGCCTCACAGATGGGTAGACGCATCTACTCTGATCTGGCAGGTCCGGCGCACCCCCAGAGGTATGTTCCTGCCCTGTGGTGGGGTCACGGACTTTGTGTGTAGATGGTAAAGACAGTAATATGTCCATTAGACTCTTCTAATGGTGAATGCTGGAGCATGCACATAGAGGGATTGAAGGGTATAACTCTATGAACAGTCTTGTTATTTTCTTTGTGACAGAGATCTGAAATGTCTCGCAGTTGGTCAGCATTGTGACGCAAGGAGCTTGAGGGACCGCTTCCACAGCGCCTTAGAATGCATGGCGCAGCAACCCTTGTACGTCTTGCATTGTGATTGCACTCCAGACACCAAAGGTCAACCAAGTGTGGGTCAGTCACCGACATCTGACAGTGACAGGCATCACATGGTTTAAAACCTGCCGTTGTTTATCCTCATACCAGGAGACAAAGGGAGTCATTACCAGTGCAGCGTTCTTAAGACTGCCACACTCGTGGTGGCAGTCAGGACCTCCACGGATGATTCGATCCGACTGCCACATTACAACCCTGGCGGTTAGACCACCAGCTCCACCAAAATCATAGATCACAGCGGCCTGGTAGTGGCAGCTTTCCAGACAGTGAATATTGCGAGGGTGCTGGTGCACCCTGCTGGCTACAGCATTGCCGCCAGCTTGATTACGAGCATGAGACAATGTTGTAGTCTGTTGCCCGCTAGGCTAGCAGGCGGAAACTCAGGTTTACGTCCACCGACCAAGTGGGAAACTTATGACTACCGCGGGGGAGGTCGACACATAGGCGTCGGCCACCCTGTCTGGAGTTTGGCAGACAGGCTTCCCCATCTGCCAAATTCAAAATGAGGCCCAAAGGCTTGAAAAAAGTATTTGAGAAAAGGTTGAAAAAGGGTCAGTCAAAAAATTACTAGGGGTTGCTCTCTCCAGATCTGTACTGACTGGCGCAGAAAGAAAATAATTGACTTCAGCACACTGTGGTGGACCCTATATAGGCACCACACACATCATTTCAGTGTAAAAATACTTTTGGTTGCCATGGATCTATGAAGAATTAACATAGTAAGTGGGGGGGGGGGGTTGAGGGATGGTTATGCATGTGACAGATCCAGGCAAACCATGGGTGAGGGTGTGTTTAGATTTCATTGTACCCATGAACTGCTTACAGCATAATTTAAGGTCTGCCTTGGTCGTAGTTGATGTCTTTATGACATGGAAGTTAAGATTATGAGTGTAATAACAAATTTCATGATAAGAGTTCTCAGGAAGATATTTGCAAGGGAAGTCATTCTAACTTATTTGGTTACAGATCACGGTACAGAGTTGACCCCTAAGCAGATTGATGAGTTTTTGATGCATAATGTTGGCAAATAGTGTAAAATGGTGGTCTATAATCCCTATTAAATGGGATGGCAGAAAAAGCAAATCAACTTATTAAAAGAGTCATAGAAATGGCTATGAAAGGTAGATTGGATGCAGCAAAGACAGCCTGCAGGGTGGTCTCAGCACATTGTTCATGTGTGAATAGAGGCACTGGCAGTACACTTTTTTGAGGAGAGGAAGGGAGGGTCAAGGTAAATTCAACCCCTTTCTGGTTGATGAGTTAACAATGAAGCTGTAATAACTGACTGGAAATTGAATGAAGATGTTAAGTGGGTGCAGGAAGGAAATTCAGTAAAAGTGAGACCGGAAAGAGTAAGTAAAGGTGTTCCCAAATTTAGAGGGCCTTTCAAAGTTGTGCCACTGAGACGGAATCATGTCAAATTGCAAAACGGTCAGAGGTCGAATAGAAGAATATCCATTTATCAAAGAGATGGCTCTTTTATAGCTGGTCCCACAAAAAATGGTTGATGAAGGGTGCAGTAGTGCCATGATGATGATGGAGAAGTAATGTGTGAATGGGTAAAGAACAGAAGTACAGATTAAAGTCTTTGAAGCACCTGGTGATGGAAGAGGATTTTTGATAGAACCAGTTGATGAGACGGACGGGGAGAGACCTTATCGCTGTTGGATTTGCGGAGGAATTTTGATGATAAAATTTCAAGAGCTCTGTATTTGTGTCAATGAAGTGTGGAAAAACAAGAAAGTATGCCAGCAACTAAATGGAATCATATATAGCCGATATCCAAGTAGCTGGAGCAGCAATTGGTGTTGTGTGGCACCCTCTGGTGACACTAGTGAGCAGCTGCTGGAGAAAAAATCCTGGATCAATTCTGGCGCTGTAATGAATCTTATTTCATTTTTATTGGGACTCAAGAGGTTAGCTTAGCCTTTGGTTTGAAGGTCTGTGCCTCCCGTCACCTAGTGACCTACTTAGCTTGCTCTGTTTTAGTCCATTTATTTTATTATTTCTTTGAGGATGGCTGCAATTGTTTATAGTTAAATGTTTTGATTTACGTTATCAGTGCCACTCTGAATGAGTCACTATCAGCATCATAATCAAGTGATGTACGTAGGTATTCACATCATGTCCCTTTCTCACTTTCTTGTGACAGGAACATAATGTACACTTGCTGGAGATTGTTTACATAATTGCTGCCACAAGTCTGCCTCCTCATCAATTGTCTGGGAACATGCCTGTGTCAGGGGTCCTACATGTTCTCTATAAATACGCCTCACATGGACAAGGTTATCAGAGGGATTCCTTCCAGATGCCATCTACACTACACATCACCTTGCTGCAGAAATAAGCCTTTGTGTCACCATAGTCTGACCTAGAGACCTCATTCCAAGGTAACAAGGGTTGGGGGGTGCTTCTCATGGACATGGTACTGGCAGATTGGGTTGATCACACCTAGCTCCTATTAAGTTAAAGATTAGGCTCTCTATGCTAGGGATTTTGCGTTTCATGTTTATTACAAGATGTGGGTCTTTGCATTCAAGACTCATCTTCACAATTATGCTTCTTTTATTGTTCATTATCCTAAGCATTGCAACTCATGTATTTTTATCAGAGATTGAAGTCTTTTCAATAAACCTATAAAACTTGTCTGCATCTCCTTCATTGCTTGTGTGTGACTGAGACTTGTTGTTAACCGCTTCTGTGCCTTGGACGAGGTCACCTCGTCCAAGGCACAGGGGAACTTGGGGGAGCGCTAGCGCGCCCCCCCCGTGCAACCCCCTCCCCCCCAAGGCGGGGATGGAAGGGGAAGACCTTCCCTTCCACCCCCGACCCCCCCGGCAATCCGATGACGTCAGCGCACGCACAGTGCGCCGACATCATCTAATGTTGCCGGGCGCGCTGGAAGCCACTAGACACCAGGGATTTTGTTTTGTGTGTGTATTTTGGGGGCGACCCCTTGGGCAAGGGTCACCCCCCCGGGGGGCAATTTCTTTTAGTATTTCACCCCCCCCCCCACCCCCGGGGGGCAGATCGCCTTTTTTTCGGCAGATCTGCCCCCGGGGGGGTGGGGGCAAAATCCACTAGACACCAGGGATTTATTTTTATTGTAAAGTTTCTTTTGGGGGCGACCCCTTGGGCAAGGGTCGCCCCACTCGGGGGGCTATTTTTTTTGTATCCCCCCCCCTCCCCGGGGGAAGATCGCCGATTTTTCGGTGGATCTACCCCAGGGAGGGGCGAAATCCTCTAGACACCAGGGAATTTGTTTTTATTGTGTTTTTTGGGGGTGACCCCTTGGGCAAGGGTCGCCCCCCCGGGTCAATTTTTTTAGTGTTTCACCCCCCTCCCCCCCCCGGGGGCAGATCGCCTTATTTTCGGCAGATCTGTCCCCGGGGGTGGGGCGAAATCCACTAGACACCAGGGATTTATTTTTAAAGAAAAGTTTATTTTGGGGTCGACCCCATGGGCAAGGGTCGCCCCCCTGGGGCTATTTTGTTTTAGTATTTCGCCCCCCCCCCCCCCCGGGGGCAGATTGCCAATTTTTGGGATGATCTGCCACCCAAGGGGAGGGCGAAATCCACTAGACACCAGGGATTTTGTTTTTATTGTTTATTTTGGGGGCAACCCCTTGGGCAAAGGTCGCTCCCCTGGGGGGCTATTTTTTTTTTCTGTTTCGGCCCCCCCAATGGCAGACCAGCCATTTTTTGGACGATCTGGCCCCCGGGGGGGTGGAAGCACACTAGGCGCCAGGGATTGTGTGGTGTGTGTGTGTGGTGTGTGTTTGTGGGCACCCCTTGGGCAACGGTCGCCCCCCTAAAGTGGGGAAAGTTCGTATTGGCCATCTCTGCCCCTATTTTTGTAGGCCCATCTGCCTCCAAGGAGGGCAGAAACCACCAATACGGCAGGGATTTTTTTTTGTGTTGTGCTGGGGGTGCCCCCTTTGGAAGGGTCGCCCCCTAAAGGGGACACAGAGGTGTTGCCCATTTCTGCCCCCCTTGGGGGCAGACTGGCCAATTTTATTACGCCCATCTACCCCCGAGGGGGGCAGGATCCACTTAGGTACCAGGGACAACTTCTAAGTTCTTGGTGGTGGGGTGTTTGTCAACTGGCAAAGTATTTGTATTTGTGATTATAACAATTTATTTCTTCTTTTTCTTCTAGTTCAACGCTTTTGCTTCCTTTGCTGTGGATCTTTGCGGTTTTGGCAGTAGTTGTCCTGCGGTTTGAATAGTTGCATGTTTTAGGTAAGTGAAAGCAATTTACTCCAAAGGAGTATTGTTGACATGCATGAATGACATGTTTGTAGGTGGTGTACTAAATGCAGTATTGTGTGTTTGACATTGTCCTTAGATTTAAGCACAGTGATGTTTGTGTTGTCATATGTCTAATTTGCTTTTTTCTTTTTAGTGGGATATCATTGGTGATTGCTGTGTCTGTGCAGAGTAGTTGCTTGGTGAGTAGCTTTTTAAGGCAAGTGAGTGGTATAGTTTTTTGTAGTACATAACTCTTTGTGATAAAGCTACACTTTGTTTATTACTTATTTTAGTGCTAGTTGTTGTTGGCAATCCATTTGTTGTTAGTGAGGATCATGGCTAGCCGCAAAGTGACCGCTCAGCAGGTTGTTCGCATGCTCTTTGAGTCGTCTTCAGACCATGATTACGACACTGACTCTGCATCTGAGGCAGAGGAGGAAGCAGGAGATTCTGGAAGTGAGTTTACTGTCCGAGAGTATTCTTCTGATGAGGAAGCTACTCTCAGTGCAGATGAAGGGCCGGTGTTAGAGGAGGACATTGATTTGCCAAGAGTGCAGCAGCCTGGGGCTGAAGGGTTTCCCATTAGAAGACCTGACACCTGGATTGCCCCAAACATGGAGCAGCCACAGTTACCTGCATTTACTGGTCTCCCAAGGTGAAGAGTTAATACGGAAAACTTTTTGCCTGTCCATTTCTTTCACTTGTTTATGGACGATGTATTTTTGGAAGAGATTGTGGAGCAGACAAATGTGTATGCAGAGCAATATTTGCGGGACAACGTTGCCAGACTTAAGCCTCAGTCTAGAGCTACTCAGTGGGTTCCCACATATCTGGAAGAGATGAAAAGGCTTTTAGGTTTGTCTTTTTTGATGGGGTTGATCAGGAAGCCGTCACTGGCTTGTTATTGGTCTACTAGTCCCTTGATGGCAACTGCTATATTTTCTGCAACTATGACATGTAATCGGTATTTGCTTCTTCTTCGTATGCTGCATTTTGTAGACAATGCTTTAGCCTTGCCACGAGATCACCCTGATTGTGACAGTCTTTTTAAGATTAGGCCTGTCCTTGATCATTTTGTGGATCGGTTTTCAGAGGTCTATGTTCCAGGCAAAGAGATAAGTGTGGACGAGTCTTTGGTCCTTTTCAAGGGGCGTTTAGTTTTTAAGCAGTACATTCCTAGTAAGAGGGCACGGTATGGGATTAAATTGTATCTGCTGTCAGAAAGCAGTACAGGATATGTGTATAATTTCCGGGTCTACACTGGTAGGGATTCCAGTATTGACACTCATGGTTGTCCGGCCACTTTTGGAGTTAGCGAAAAAATTGTGTGGGAACTTGCTAGACGGCTGTTTAACAAAGGTCACCATTTGTACGTAGATAATTTCTACATTGGAGTGCAGTTGTTCAAGGAGTTGTTTAGGGTGGACACTGTTGCTTGTGGCACAATCCGTTCTAACCGGAAAGGCTATCCAAGGGAGCTTGTCTGTAAAAAATTTGAGAGGGGACAGTGCAGTGCCTTGCGGAATAATGAGCTGCTAGCTCTGAAATTTTCACACAGGAGGGATGTGTACATGCTAACGACCATCCATGATGATAGTACTTCCCATGTGGCTGTTTGGGGTCAGGTTGCAGAAGTGCGCAAACCTGCGTGCATTTTGGACTACAATAGGCACATGGGTGGTGTTGATAGAGTAGATCAGAGGTTGGAACCTTACACTGCTCTTCGTAAGTCTTATGTGTGGTATAAAAAGTTGGCCCTACATTTATTTAATTTGGCAACTTTTAATGCCTTTATTGTATACAAGGATTGTTCACCTGAGTCAAGGATGACATTTGTTAAATTTCAGGAGTCGGTGATAGAAAGCCTTATTGTGGTGGAACCGGCAAGAGTTACTAGAGTAGAAGTGGTGGAGGATGTGGCTAGATTGAAAGATCGGCACTTTCCAGATCACATTCCTCCCACTACCAAAAAAGACTTGCCCACAAAGAAATTTAGAGTATGTGCCCGGAGATTAATCCGGAGGGAGAGCCGGATGTACTGCCCCGAATGCCCTTCAAAGCCTGGGCTGTGTGTGCCCGGCTGTTATAGAAGTTACCATACCAAAAAAAAAATCTGGGAAATACCGTGAGCGTAAGCTGTCTGTTTTATATTTTCATATGTTTCACGGTTGGCATCTCTGTCATGTATTTAGTTAGAGCTTTTGTGTTTGTAGTTTTGTGCTTATTTTATAATTAGTGGTTTCTTTGTTGTTTATAAACAACAAAAGTGATGGCGGTGTGCGTGGGGTGGTGCTTGGCTGGCGGTGTGCGTGGGGTGGTGTGCGTGGGTTGGCGCTTGGCTGGCGGTGTGGGTGGGGTGGCGCTTGGCTGGCGGCGTGGGGTGGGGCTTGGAAGGCGGTGTGCGTGGGGTGGCGCTTGGCTGGCTGTGTGCTTGGGGTGGCGCTTGGCTGGTGGTGTGCGTGGGGTGGCGCTTGGCTGGCGGTGCCAGCCAAACGGCAGTCCACACTCCCATCAGCTGGTGTGATTCTTGTATCAGGCACGTGGGCGTATGTAAGTGATGGGCCCTTGAGTGGCGCGGTCTGTCGATGTGAGTGTTGTAATGTGCTGGGCCCGTGGCTGGCGGTGTGAATGGTCTTGTGCGTGTCATGTATGAAAGGTGTGTGAATGGACTGTAAAGCGGTTGGTGCCTTGTCGCGGCTTTACAGCTCACGAGCTGAGTCATTGGTTCAGTTTTTTGCCTTTCAGTTATTAGCAGTGCATTTCATTTTTGTGAAATCTCTTGTTAATAAAATTTGATCCACTGAACCATCACTCACCCTCGTGCCAAATCCAACCAGCATGTGTGGTAAAAATGACAAAACCTGCTCCGCTGTAATCAGGCGTTGCAGCACACCTGTGACACGCTAGGTGCCTCGGGTGGGACCCCGATTATGAAGCATGCCACCAACTTGGTTGGTGGGTGAGGGGTCTTCTTCACATAACCTAAGTGTGTTTCTTTTCACAATGTTAGTGTTTGGCAAATCACGGACGTATGTGCACACATCAAAATGATATATTACAAAAATACCTGTGTTTGGGGGGGGAGGGCCCACCTATGTTTTTGGTCCTGGGTGCGGCCTTCATCTAGGGAAACCTACAAAACCCAGACATTTTTTAAAACTAGACACCCCAAGGAGTCCAGTGAGGTGTGGCTTGCGTGGCTCCCCCAACATTTTCTTACCCAGACTCCTCTGTAAACCTCAAAATCTGCATAAAAAAGCATATTTTCCTGGCTTTTCTTAGTAGGATCACCGCTCCAGCACAAAATTCCTACTCCCCAGTTTTCCCCTCAGTCTCCCAAGTAAAATGACACCTCACTTATGTGGGTCCCCAAAGCAGAGTCTGTCTAAAGATGTATAAAAGAATATGCCCTTATAAACTTGCTGTGCTATCCCTTCTATCTCTTCAAGTTTTGGGCCTTATTCTGTTGCAGGCACCTGGCCCACCCACACAAGTGAGGTATCATTTTTATCGGGAGACTTGGGGGAACGCTGGGTGGAAGGAAATTTGTGGCTCCTCTCAGATTCCAGAACTTTCTGTCACCGAAATGAGAGGAAAGGGTGTTTTTTTAGCCTAATTTTGAGGTTTGCAAAGGATTCTGGGTAACAGAACCTGGTCCGAGCCCCACAAGTCACCCCGTCTTGGATTCCCTTAGGTCTCTAGTTTTCAGAAATGCACAGGTTTGGTAGGTTTCTCTAGGTGCCGGCTGAGCTAGAGGCCAAAATCTACAGGTAGGCACTTTGCAAAAATCACCTGTTTTCTTTAAAAAAATTGGGTGTGTCCACGTTGCGCTTTGGGGCGTTTCCTGTCGCGGGCGCTAGGCCTACCCACACAAGTGAGGTATCATTTTTATCGGGAGACTTGGTGGAACGCTGGGTGGAAGGAAATTTGTGGCTCCTCTCAGATTCCAGAACTTTCTGCCACAGAAATGTGAGGAACATGTGTTTTTTTAAGCCAAATTTTGAGGTTTGCAAAGGATTCTGGGTAACAGAACCTTGTCCGAGCCCCACAAGTCACCCCATCTTGGATTCCCCTAGGTCTCTAGTTTTCAGAAATGCACAGGTTTGGTAGGTTTCCCTAGGTGCCGGCTGAGCTAGAGGCCAAAATCTACAGGTAGGCACTTTGCAAAAATCACCTCTGTTTTCTTTCAAAAAATTGGATGTGTCCACGTTGCGCTTTGGGGCGTTTCCTGTCGCGGGCGCTAGGCCTACCCACACAAGTGAGGTATCATTTTTATCGGGAGACTTGGGGGAACGCTGGGTGGAAGGAAATTTGTGGCTCCTCTCAGATTCCAGAACTTTCTGCCACAGAAATGTGAGGAACATGTGTTTTTTTAGCCACATTTTGAGGTTTGCAAAGGATTCTGGGTAACAGAACCTGGTCCGAGCCCCACAAGTCACCCCATCTTGGATTTCCCTAGGTCTCTAGTTTTCAGAAATGCACAGGTTTGGTAGGTCTCCCTAGGTGCCGGCTGAGGTAGAGGCCAAAATCTACAGGTAGGCACTTTGCAAAAAACACCTCTGTTTTCTTTCAAAAAAATGGGATGTGTCCACGTTGCGCTTTGGGGCGTTTCCTGTCGCGGGCGCTAGGCCTACCCACACAAGTGAGGTATCATTTTTATCGGGAGACTTGGGGGAACATAGATTACCAAAACAAGTGTTATTGCCCCTTGTCTTTCTCTACATTTTTTCCTTCCAAATATAGGAGAGTGTGTAAAAAAGACATCTATTTGAGAAATGCCCTGTAATTCACATGCTAGTATGGTCCCCCCGGAATTCAGAGATTTGCAAATAACCACTGCTCAACACCTTATCTTGTGCCCTTTTTGGAAATACAAAGGTTTTCTTGATAGCTATTTTTTACTCTTTATATTTCAGCAAATTAATTGCTGTATACCCGGTATAGAATAAAAACCCATTGCAAGGTGCAGCTCATTTATTGGCTCTGGGTTCCTCGGGTTCTTGATGAACCTACAAGCCCTATATATCCCCTCAACCAGAGGAGTCCAGCAGTCGTAACGGTATATTGCATTCGATAATCTGACATTGCAGGGAAAAGTTAGAGTAAAACGTAGAGAAAAATTAATGCTTTTTTCACCTCAATTTCAATATTTTTCTTTTTCAGTTGTTATTTACTGTAGGAAACCCTTGTAGGATCTACACAAATGACCCCTTGCTGAATTCAGAATTTTGTCTACTTTTCAGAAATGTTTAGGTTTCTGGGATCCAGCATTGGTTTCATGCCCATTTCTGTCACTGACTGGAAGGAGGCTGAAAGCACAAAAAATTGCAAAAATGGGGTATGTCCCAGTAAAATGCCAAAATTGTGTTGAAAAATTGGGTTTTCTGATTCAAGTCTGCCTGTTCCTGAAAGCTGGGAAGCTGCTGAGTTTAGCACCGCAAACCCTTTGTTGATGGCATTTTCAGGGGAAAAACCACAAGCCTTCTTCTGCAGCCACTTTTTCCAATTGTTTTGAAAAAAACGAAATTTTCACTGTATTTTGGCAAATTTCTTGGCCTCCTTCAGGGGAACCCACAAAGTCTGGGTACCTCTAGAATCCCTAGGATGTTGGAAAAAAAGGACGTAAATTTGGCTTGGTTAGCTTATGTGGACAAAACGTTATGAGGGCCTAAGCGCGAACTGCCCCAAATAGGCAAAAAAAGGCCTGGCACAGGAGGGGGAAAAGGCCTGGCAGCGAAGGGGTTAAAGTGAGAAAAGGGTAACTTCTGTTCCACCACGACTCCTCTGAGATGTTGCAATCTAGAGTCGATCCGTAAGGATTCCAGAAATCACCTTTTACTGCTTTGGTTTTTTGTGAGGCACTGCTTGTCAGCCAGGAGAGTTGGGTCACATGTGCGACATGTTGGAGGAGTGTATTATTTGCCTACAAAAGTGCTGTCATCCCTAAACCAGCAGTCTCACCTAGGAGTGAGAGTCCAACTACAACAGCGTCTCTGGGCTCTGGAGAGTATCACCTGAAATAGCTGGCCCAGTGTACTTTTAACTCACTTGCTGCTGCTTAGGTGTGTTTTTCAGTAGTTGCTCTCCTGCTCTAGTCACTTTGCGGCCCTCCGCATCTCTCAGGGACTCTGCCATCTCCTTGTGCCTGCACATGCACTTTTGGGAAACAAGCATATGGACCATCACAGGGAACAAGAGCAGCCTCTAATGAGGGGAGAAACAATGGCACCACCTCTCATGAGGAGGCACTTTATATCTCTGTGATCTTTTGACAGAATGGAGCTATCCCAAGAATTCTACCACCCAAAAAGGTGGCAATGAGCCCATCCACAGAGCAGCACGACCTTTGGGAATGGGAGAGGCATATAGGAGCACAAAACAGGACATGATTGAGGGAGCCCTTTAGAGGACTAAAGTTGTCACCAAGTACCAATTCAGAAGAATCCCGGATAGGAACTAATACAGCTCATAGTCCTAAACAGTGCAAAGGGATCCCTGGCACACTCACGGCAAACCATCAGCAAATTCTCTACAGCTCATGTACCAATTTCAGGGAGACTTGATGGGTCAGAGTCATTCTACAAGTGGTTAGCCCACCATGAAACTGGAAGATCTTTGCGGCAGGTGTGAAAAAATGGTACTTAAATAGTAAATTTAAAAAAATAAGAGCAGTTGCCCAAAACTTTTCTGAGGAGGGTGCAACCCACTTTTCCCACTAGTGCAGCCCACTTTCACCACTGGCAGAGCCTTCTGCCACTATAGACAATGGTTAAAGCCGCACTGCCGCTTGCAAGTAAAATGAGGAAGCTGCCTTTCCTGAAGAAGGGTTTGGAGGAGTCTTCACCACCAAACATTTTGCAAAAATAGGACAGTGTATTTTATTGCCCTGTTTTTAGTGCTTTAAATGGGCCAGTACTGTCCGGTACTGAGCACCGGCACTTCTTTATTCTGAGAAAGAGAGTACCTGCGCTTCAAGAAAAACGTAATACTTTTCATTGGAGAGTACCGGCACTTCTCAGAAACAAGCAGGTTCTCTAATATAGAGTACCCGCACTTCTATTTTCCCATTTCAGGCACTGTCTATTTTCACTTAAATTTGCTAAAAAGCATATAGGCGACTCAGTTTGCGCTATACAAGGCTCATCTGCTACATTAAAAATCAAACTTAACAAACACCAGAGAAAAGGCAATATCCTTAGCGGATAGGTGCAACTCACAACATGAAGTAAAACTCGTGCACTGTAAAGGGAGGCTGCATGGCTGGCTTGGAGTACCTTGAGGATACTTAAACTCATTGTTGACAGTGTTTTTTCTTGCAAAGTGTAGGACATGAATGTAGCGCCGGAAAAGGATCTGTTTCAATGTCACTTTTTAAAGCTAAGTGGAAGGGAGGCACATTTGAGGAGCTGTAATTGTCTGACTTTCCGGATTAGATCATCTTCTGAAGTAGACCCATGCTCTCGATAAGCCGGAAAGTCAGACAATAATTTGTATACAGGCTCAGTGTGCCTGGCTAGGTGATGGTGTAGTGTGGTAGGCTTGTATGACCCAAAGAAGGAAAAGGAAAACGGCTAAGGAACTATTTCTTTCTTGAAGTGATAGCTAAATGAAGGCCACATACAGGAGACAGAGGCATTTGGGATTGGAGCAAGGTCCGTGGAAATAAGCCATACTTGTCACGGGCATTTTCTGCTTGAAGTGGCAGGAGTTTGTACACTAAAACATACACTCCACATGCTGAAAAACAGATCACACCTCACAAGGTATCTCTAATGCACAGGAAAAGAGCATGTGCTTCCTATCGCCCCCCGAGTGACGGGCCGATATTTATATGTATCTTTGGCCTCAACCTGGATGTTCTTATCCAGGGCCAACAAAGAGAAGGACAAAAGGCATTCACCTCTCCACTTTGGATTCTGTCACCCCTCACAGATGAGCAGCTGTCGTACGCCTAGTCCTAACAGTGCACTCTGCTCAGCAGCTCCAGTATCTAGATAGTCGGAGTTGCTGGGCAGGCGCACGTTAAATGAGGTAGGCCAAGGCAACACGTTTCCTACTGACTAGTGCAGGCACGCTGTTTCGCTTCATGAAGGTTGAGAGGCAAAGAGCAAGGACATAGCAACACACTCTACGCGTCCTCATAACCAATGAAAAACGTTAAGAGTCCTGACAGCCAATCCCGGGCTGTAACATTTTTTCTGCAGCGAACCGAAGAAGTTTGTTTTACGTGATTGCAAACTGAAATTTCCACAATTGCGGTCACCAGTAAGAGCGCCCGTAATGTGCAACTGGTTTCAGTCCAAATAATGGACGCTGCAAGTTGGATGAGCCCAGAACATTATTATAAGCGGCCTGTAGATCACATCTGTAGGATGGAGCAAAAGAGTGCCGGTTCTCTGAAATATGTGCTGATGGTGTACACTGCCATAAATTAACCACTGTGGCAGGATCCCCCCTCAAACCTCTATCTTAGGGCAGGGGTGCACTCTTCCAAGCCTTGCCCAGGAACAACCCCATCCCAACAACCATTGTATGTAAAATGTACTCAATAGGTGGTCACATTCATCACCAGATATGGTCACCAACTCTCACTGTAACAACAACTGACTGGCTTGTTCATACCCTAACTCTGATTTTAAAGTGGGGTGGGGAAGCACAGTGTACTCTAACACGCAGGGGGAACATTTCCCATGCATAAAGCGTTTTATAAAAACATTTACTGTCTGTGTTTTCCCATCAGCACCAGTCATTTCATCACTTCTCACTGTAACCACCCCGCCCAATAAATGCACTGCGATTTTCCTATTTTCAGTGTTACATTGTTTCATTCATATTTAAAAAAAATAAAAAATAAACCTGGGGGTGGTATTTTAAAACAACAAACAATATTAAACAATAGCATGAAAACTGAAAAGACTTAGAGCCGAGTTCCCCTACACAAACCTTAAGGATCAAGAAGTGGAAGTATTTAGCCGTTACATTTTGACAGAGTTTGGGTTGAGTGTATCCCACAAAACCCAGCCAAGGTGCGAGCAGCTAGAAGAAATTATAAAACATCTATTGCGAATAAAAATACAGAAATTAGAGTTAATATCTGAGATGAATTAGAGCGTGCTGCTGATCTGAAAGACAACAGGGCTTTGTGGGAAGTTGTTAACAGGTCCTTTTTTACTGAAAATAATCCTGCAGGTATAGACTGTCATATAATGATGCTGGAATGGGTTCCCCATTTTCTAATATATTCAGCTTTTATAATATATTCAACTCATCATTGTCTGAACCTATAGTGTCCTCAGTGGAATCTGCGGTTCTGCTACTGCCATCAATAGTATTCAGTAACTATCTCAGCTTGGGAGGTGCGATTGTCTATTTCACGCTCTGCAACAGGAAAGGCACCAGGACCAGATGGGGTCCCGTCTGAATTTTATGAATATAACTTTGATCTTTCGGCTCTTTTGTTTTAGATCTTTAGTAATTTGGGGACCCTTAGAGTCTTGGAAACAACCAGTCATTGTCCCCATTTACAAAAAAGGAGAAAATATTTTTCCCTTTAATTATCGTCCTATTTCTCTGTTTGATTCATCTCTGAAGATTTTTGGCAGGGTCATTTTGAGGAAACTGGAAACCTAGGAGAAAGACTATTTGTTATGAATGTACAATATAGTTTTCGCCCAGGACTACAACAGAGCAAGGATTAAATCTTTCCCTAATCCTTGGCAAATGTCAGGGCCAGGGGAGGTGCCGCACATATGACCAACAGGGACCTCTCCTGTGCTTTTGACCTAGTGGACAGGGGAAACACTGGGAGATTATGGGCTTAGCAGGTGTTCACCCCTCTCCCCCACACCTTTATAGATGTGCTGACAAACTCCATTTAGATAATTATATGAGAGTTTGGTACTCCCAATTGAGTGACCCGATGCCCCAATACCAGTTACTCATGGGGGAGACAGGGCTGCATTTTACACCCTTTTTTAATATTTATTTTATAATAATGCTTTGGATTATTTTTTAATTACATGTACTCCCTATGTGCCCAAAATAGGATCGCGATTAGTTCCCATCCTGCTGTATGTGGACAACGCTGTCCTTTTAGCTCGTACAGCTAATGGTCTGCAGGGACTTTTAGATTAATTTCTCAGCTTCATGCAGGGGATGAAGCTTAAGGTTAATGACAAATCTTACATTTTAATTTGTAGCCCTGTCGTATTTGGACTCTCGCTCCTAAGCAAGACTGGTTTAGGGATAACAGCACTTCTGTTTGTAGGCGACTGAGTCACTCCACACAACAAGTTGCAACTGTCAGCCCATCCCTCCCCGCTCACAAGCAGTACATCACCAAAACTCTGACTCTAGATGGGACCTCTAAGGGAAGTCGTGGTGAAACAGAAGTTACCCTTTTCTCTTGTTAGCAACAAGTCTCATACACACAAAGGCAATAAAGGAGATGCAGGAGAGTTTTCAATACATTTATTGAAAAGACTGCAAATGATGATAAAATCCATGTGCTGCACTGATTAGGATAATGAGCAGTAATAAAGTAGAATTGTGAAGATGAGAGTTGTGAATATGAAAACCCCCACCATCTTACAATAAATGTAAAATATGTAATTCCTAACCAAGAACGCCTAGTCTCTAACCTCATGACAGCTAGGTGTGATAAACCCCGATCTTCCAGAACCATGTCCATGAGAAGCACCGCCCACCCCTTGTTACCTTGGAATGAGGTCTCTAGGTCAGACTTTGTGGTGATACAAAAGCTGAGTTCTGCAGTAACATGCAGCATAGAGGGTATCTGGAAGGAACCCCTATAATGGTCTTGTCCATGGTGTATTTATACAGACCATGTAGGATCCGACGCAGCTATGTTCCTAAACAAATGATGTGACAGGCTTGTGTTAGCAACTGCATAAACAATCCCCAACAAGTGCGTGTGTGCCTGTCGCACCGTAAGTGGGAAAGGGATATTATAACAATACCTACATGTATCACTGATAGTGAAGTCAATAATGACACCGTCTCAGAACTGCACTGATAATGAAAATCAAAACATTTCTTATAAAATATAGGCAATGGCAGCACACTAACAGAAATAATAATATAAATGGAATAAAACAGAGCACACCAAGTGGGTAACAGGTCATGGGGCAACAGGCTTGCAAGCCAAAGGCTAAGCTGACTCACCACAGCCCAAAGAATACCTGCTCTAGAAAATTCCTTAGGGGTGACACACAATCAAATAAATCATGCACTTTAGTTACCTGGGCATGTTATTTGATGCAAACCTGTCCTGGGACCAATTACTCTTACAGTAGTCCCAAATGATGTAGGCAGTGTGGGAAAGGCTTTTTAGGTTTGCAACAAATTTGGCCCATAAACATTAAAAATCATTGATTTCGCTAGATAAAAGTAAATGTCTTTCCGTGGGCACATAAGGGGCTGATGTGTGGGGGTAAATGTCACCAAAACCCCATCAGGTAGTAGAAAATAGGTTAGGAATCCCTAGATCTATATTGAGTTTTATTTCCCATCATGGAGCAGGGTTATGGCTTCTATAAGATTTGGTGGGCTTGGTGCCCATTTTGTTATGGGTCAAAATCTGGCTCTCCCCAGAGCTGATTTTTACCTGTAAAAACCTGGCAGACTGCCTCAAACAAAGCAGGTCATCAGCCATTTCTTGGATTACATATGTAAAGGATACTCTCCCAGACTTAAATCTGAGCCACCTCTCTGAGACCCCAGAGAGGTCTAGCTCAGGCACCAAGGCCTATGTTAATGAACTGTACTTTGTCTACAGGGACAGGCAGACTAGCAAAGATTGATGATTTGGTTTCAGTGCAAAGGTACATACCGATTTCTATATGTAATGGTATGGAACCCTACCTAATGAGAATAAGGAGCTCAGAACATAGGTTTTATCTAACATGGCTCAGAGCACACACAATTCACTTTTTAGTGGCTTTTCGAGTTCTCGTGTCATGGTTTGCTTTATTGCCTTGCTGCCCGTGCGATGGGGTTTCTAAGCAGGCTACTAAGCATGTTGTTTGTTTTGCACAATGCATTGTACTTTTAGAAAGCAGTTTAACATCCTATTTTACAGGTAAACATTTTAAAACACATCAAGAGGGCTTATTGATCGTACAGAATTTAGAGTCACCCAAAAATATGTTTTGCAGTTTGGACCTCTATTATTCAGGCTTTGAGGCTAAGTAGAAGATGTGCGTCATGATCTATGGTGGGGGTTGGTTCAATCATTGCTGTATTTGTTAGCAAATACTTTTATGAGATTGCTGTGGTTTTGTAATACTTTTTTTAAAACTGTTGCTTTTATGGTCATATATGTGACCGAATAAAGTATTTGACTGCTTGAATGGGTTGAGTGAAGATGTTTCCAGGGGCATTCCAACTAAAGGGTCATATCAATTGTGCACTTTACCTCCACTGAAGCATGTTCTTACAATGCAGAGCTATGTAACTACACACCATTTAGTTTGTGTGGTGCTCTGTATTGTCCCATGTATATTTTTTGAGGCTCAACAGTACCTCTACAAGCAATGGTTAGCACACTAAACAGTATTTACTAGCATTACCCTGTCGATGGTGACAGAGAAGATATGGTGAGCGATCACACTAAAGCCAGTACATAAATAAATTAGCTAGACAGTTTACATATAATTATAGGTAATACATTGTTATATTTTTGTCTTTGATCTAGATGCACCTCTGAGTGAAGAAAGGGATTTGCTGACAACCTACTCATTGCCTGACTGAAGGGTAAAAAAAATAGTTTTTATTGTGACAACCCATGTGACCATGACATACAGGTTTAAGGGTAGGTATTAGTTTCATTTAATGGTGATGCACTGTGTACTCAGCAGGTGATATTTTGATAGGTCACCTCAAGAGGAGGCAAGCCAGAGGGTATAGGATCCAGTATCTCCTGCCACCGCAGAGCAGAGCTGAAAAGATCTGCTCTAAGTACACTATGCAGTATCATTTCTAAAGGTGTACAATACAAATGGTGGTTTCTCCATCATGTATCTTACTCTATTACTCTATGTACCACACATTTTGGATTTGAATGAGACATTTTGGCTTCCCCTTATGAGTTCCTTGACAAGTAATGCCCACCTTGAATTTATTTGAATATCTCATTCAATATAATATATATATTTGTAACACTACTTTCTAATTTGAAAGTTTCATATTTTTGGTTCTGTATTTCATTTATAGAAACTTGTTTGCCTAACAAACAAAAGTAATTCTAGCTTGCATTATTACTATCTCCAAATTAATTTGCATCATAACATGCACAGCCATTGTGCATTATTTCCTATTAACTTGTTCACAAACTTGTTTCGCTGTGCATAGTTATTAACAAAAATGACCTATAAAACATTATCCTTTGTATACCAATACATGACTTTGCATTAAGCTGACATGCTCGGCACTCTGAACCCCATACAGGTGGCAGTCTTAGGCGATTAGCTTCAAACCCCACTTTATTATTGCCATCTCATGCTTCGAGTTTCACAGCTTTGAGTCCATCCCATGGTGAAGCACAATGTAGCGCACAAAGGTGGTTGCAGGTCATAAGCTATGCTTAAAGTTACAATGCAACATTTATTTCTAAGAGTTCAGACTTCTGGATCAAGAGGAGCCTCTGCCAAGGAGAAGAGTTGAAGGAGGGGTACTGCCCCTGTGCTGTGTGTTCTTTGCTGGGTTGGTCTGCAGTTGCTGCTTCTGCCTCAAAGAGGGCAAAGACTGGACTTTGCTGTGTATCCTGCTTGTGAATTTTCTCCAAGGGCTTGGAGTAGAGCGTGCCTCCTGTTGAACATCTCAAGGATATCAAAGACTTCAGTTTCATCTGCCTACTGCACTGGGAACTGTGTGTTTTGTGCTGCAACAGAAGACATATCCCCGCAGCGCCATCAATGACGCCACTGACTGCAACGTGAACTGACGACGCCACATGGAGCCATGCCCCACGTCGCGCTGCAACCCTGGTCTCACCAACGCCACCACCTGATGCCATTACAGAGCTGCTGCTTGCACCATGACTTGTGGGCCCAGCACTCCACATTGCCTTGCTCACACCGCAGTCTTGGCATCCCAGAACGATGATGCTCCACAGTGACACCGATGCCGCTACCTGCACGGTGGCTGAGGACACCACCTGTGAGGTACACAACGCACCGTCCCACCCCGCATCGCAGCCCTAGTCAACCAACGGCATCGACTCCAGTGTTGTCAACAGATGCCCCTGTCTGTACCATGACCCGTGGGTGTGGCACGGAGCCCCCCCTGCGCCGCCACCTTGGATCTACTGACAGTGCTTCAGCAACGACAATGCCGCTGACTACACTGTGACCAGGAGACGCTGCACTGCCCGCTTCACAATGCAGCCCTGGTCTCCCCAGCACTGCAGGATGCCGTCACGAGATGCTGCCTCTACCATGACCTGTACACCACATGTCGCATCATCCCGCTCCGCAGCCCTGACACACTCCACGCCAGCGCTCCTGACTTAGTCAGCAACCCAGAGTTCGATCAGCAATGCATGTGACTTCAAGGGCCCAACAACCCCCGCAGCGACCTACAAAACCATCACCGCAGTCTGGATCCCACTGCGACGATCACGACACCCTGCATTTCTAAAATACTGTTTGCAGGTCCTCCCGACACTGTAGCTGGCCTGCGATGCTGCAGCCGACCTGAACTGTTGGATTAGTTGTTCACGACGCTGTGATAGTCCCAGACAGAGTTATCAACTTCAAGGAACTTCATTTTTAAGTAATTCTTGCAAAATTCATATCTTTATTACTGTATGTTAGATTTTTCTCATTTTGGTCTTGTTTTACAAAGATAAATATTTATTTTTCTAAAACTGGTGTGGTGTCCTTTTGTAGTGTTTTCACCTTATTACTGTGTTATGTGCAAATGCTTTACACATTGCTTTTGAGTTAAGCCTAACTGCTCGTGCCAATCTACCAAGGGGGTGAGAAGGGGTTATCTGAGCTGCATATCTCCCTTATCCTGACAAGAGTGAGGGTTCCTACTTGGAGAGCGTGCAAACAGACTGCCTACTAGAGACCCCTTTTTTTAACAGTGACTAATTGGAGGGTCATTGATTTAAATCCTCTGTCGTGCACTGAGGAGTAATGACATCTTGGTTCAAACCACTCGACCACTCCCATTGGCAAGTCTTATTTGATCAGGTTGAGCTATTTTTAATACTTATTTGTCCCTTCTGGTGAGATGACACTGAACAGGTGTTCTGTTGAGTTGAAAAGTGGAAGGGCAATAAAAGATACCTTTAAATCTTGTTCTTATGCCACATTTGCTCTGTGTGTGGGTTGTATTTATGTTTCCTTAATGCAAAGCGTGTATTATTAGGGTGAGCAATCTAAAACATTGCAAGGTCACACTGCACTACTGACAGTAGTTCCAATGAAAAAAATGTGTGTACAAATGTTTTAAAGATTTACCAATATGAGGCTATGTATAATGCTTCAGGAATTCTCTCTGATTAGATGCAAATATTTGCAGAAGCTTGAAAGCAAGACTGATGAGTCTTTGCTTTCAAAATAAAATGCTCAGAAAAAAAATGCAAGAAGGAAAAATGTTTTGTTAAATTACTGTTAAACCGTATGTACTATTTCTTTAGGTGTCATTTAGTAAACTGTGTTGATGCATCCTAGTATTTCCCCCAAAAAAATTCATGATGGAAAATAAGTGTAACTATTTTCAACAAGATTATGGGAAACATGAAAATAAACAAGTGCTGGCAAAGCCAACCAATCCAACATTGGTGGTAAGTCTTTTGGTTTTGCCAATGTATGTCTTGTTTTGACATGGCTTTTGTAACACTTTATAGTTGTGAGAGGTGCCAAACCCTCACCATTGTAACAAACATTGGCAAAAAGCAAAAAAATGTTTTGGTCTCAAAAAGCACACATTGCCACAGTAGTTTCTGGGACTGAACAAAACTACTTTGCGTGCCAATATGCTTCTAGTGGAAGAGCAGAATGCTACCACTCACAGTAAAGTTAGCTCATAGATGGATAGAGATAGAAAAATAATTTCAATCAAAACAAAATGTTTTGGTTAACGTCAGACGTGATTGGGGGTCCAATTTTTAAAGAAAGTCACAAAAGTGTACCAACGGTATATGTCTTTTTATTGGTGGCTTTCATGAATTCACAAGAATTTACAGAAATAAACCAAGAAATCGTACTCCAGGAACAGATTTGTGAACTGTATTTTAGCACAAGCTAATATGGATGTGTAGATTTGCTCATGCGAAAATCTACTGAGCATTTAGAACTTCACTTTCCCACCAACCACATTTTTCCCAACCCTGGAAGAACTTCTACTTCTGCTCGTCAGGAATACATTTCCAAACCTTTCTTTGTATGTAAAAAAAGTCAAGAGTTGAGCTAATGAAACACCTTAAAACATGCATTTTAATAGGTTTGCGCAGACTCAAAAAGGCATTCCAGCTCTCGGACTACTGCTTACTGCTTCCTCTAGCCCCAGTATGAAGATCTGCGCAATGGTGGCAAAATAAGGAAATTGCTATAGTAGGGCATGAAATTGCTAGTATTCAAGCCCTACTACCATATTAGCCATGACACAATCAGAGAGGCTATTATCATAGCTCTTACATAATGAGATTGCTGCCATAATTTGTCACCGCACTACATGGCACCAAAGGGACAAGTAGCGCTTTTTTGTTATTTTTTACAGGACAAGTAGATTTATGAAGTAATCTATCTATGGACAAGTAGATATTTTATTAAATTCCACACCCCTGATTCTACGTGCAATTTACATGCTGTCAAACAAAACATCTAACAATATAATAACACGCAATGAATATCCTGTGTGTTCAAGACCAGTCCAGCCACAAATTACTCCAAAACTTTGTGTATGTCAACATACATTAAACTACTGCAAGCAGGCAAATGCAAATAATACCAACAACAACCTACTTCAACAGTTGCATCTGTCACCATAGGCTACCATACAGGAAAACATGAAAATGTATTTCTCCACTTAACTTCTATTGGGACCTAAGTCAGGTCTATGGGCGAGGATGGGACTTGCAAGAGTGCTGCTGAAAGATCGAAGAATGAAATACAGATATACCTTTTTTTTTTTTTTTTTTTTTTACACCTATCAGGAGGACGGAGAAAGCCCAATGGCAGGCAGAGAGGGTCGGGCAAACATATTGTGCACTGGCCTGCATACTCTGTGTTACATAAGACCAGTCCCTATCGGCTGAATCCAACAAAGGCATCAGGATGTTCTCTCACTGCGGTACACAGGCCAACATACGTGAAACAGCCAAATGTAACCAATGCCAACCATAACCAGCATTGTGGGTCTCAAGAATTAAAGCAGGGTGGCGTAGACGAGCAAGCGCCCTGATGTAAAGAGAGGGGTGGGGCCTCCTGAAGTGGCCGCCGCGCAGATCAAGAGAAACATACAAACACTTATGTCAAGCGATTGTCTTTAACAAAATAATAAATGACTATAAAAAAATACTGTTGTTGCCAATACATGCGTAATTCAAACTTGAGGGGGGTGCAGCCTCCAAGAAGACTCTTCAATGTGGCTGCGGGGGATGGCAGTGACACCCCTAATCTAACGCTTGTGCACAAGACTTCCTGTTTATACTTAACCCAACCCGATACAACCAAATGCCTACTGTGGCATGTGAACGTAATGGGACATGGTGGGTCTCAAGAATTTAAAGCAGGGTGGCTCAGGTAAGGAACCTTGCAGATGTAAAGAAAGGGGCTTGCCTCCCATAGCTGCCACCATTCCCTGGAGAAATAAAGAGAAATAAAAGGGCCTGGCCTGCTAAAGTAGCCACATGCAGAACAAGGACAGTGACTCATGAGCACCATAGGGATACTTTTAATTGAACATGCACCCCTAACTGCTCTAGGTGAAGTGGGTTATTGCACTCTTGTCTGACAAATGGCAAACAAGCTGCCTGACATCATATCTGGCTATACACCCACCCACAGTTTAATACAACCACAAAAGAAATTAAAAAAAAAAAAAAACAGTCTCTCCATGAACAGATGAACACAACAAAGCGTAATGATACTGTGCTTAGTGCCTGCTCCATGGCACAACCAAAGAGGCAGGACTGACCACTAGTAAGCAAGGATTTTAAAATGAGACCGAAAAAAACAAATAAAATGGCTTTCAGCACACACAAGAAGTACACTAAAGTATACAAGAGGTTGTATGCTTATGCTCGACCTAAAAAAGATGTGAAAATGCTGGCCAGAAAAACCCTGCAGCATCCCTATCAGCTTCTTCATTGTTCTGCCTATATTACTCCTGCTTCTGCTACTGTCCTAAACAAAGAGGACATGACAATTTGGCCACTGTGAAGCTATCCAACCAGAAAGAACCAATTTCTTCAGCACCATGTCAAAATACAAAATGCTTTCAAAGAATATTATGCATTAACCACATACAACACATACATTGATGAAAATTCCTCTTTTTTTTTTTCCCCAATAGGCGAGGTCAGGTTGGCAGTGCTTCAATCTCTTTTTGGCAACTGCACTATTCAGATCCATTAACTTAAATTAATTAATTATAATGTGAAGCAGTTGTGCCTTTCAGACACAATAATCAATTATGGCGTCCTCCATAAAATGCCCTACACTACAACCACATGGTGTTTAACAGTCTCAAACCACATTCCACAAAGTTTGCAAGGAATAATAGGGCAGAAGAAAGAGAATTAATAAACCCAAAGAGAAGGACTCAGAGTAATGGAATTACTGGTAAATAAATAAAGCATTACCTCCTTGTGCCTCTTGCTTTAATTAATTTCCTGAGATTTATCCGAGCAAAAAGACCAGGATGCCTGTAAGTCACTACTCAACATATTAAATGTCACTTGTTCTTTTCATATTCACTCGATAGATGAACGAACTTCAGATTTAATAACATCTTGTACATCTATTTCTTGCATTATCCAAATATGTTTAGAAATGTAGAGAGAGTAGACCAAGCAGTTGTCCTGCCAATTTCCACTAATGAGGCTCCCTCCCTCTCTGCTAACATTCCTCTTATTGGCCTGCCCTGAATTCCTAAGGGAGCCGAAATCTGGGTTTAGCAAAGAGCTAATCCATCTACTAAGGGTCTGAACTGCAGCCTTCAATCCCTTCTTATACAGTCCAAATTTGAAAAGAGAGGAGACTACCCTCCATCTCTCTATCCAAATAAATCATCATAGCTCTTCTGAAATCTCAGGTTTGAAGCCTAAATTCCTATTGAGTTTCATCACCAGGATACAAAAATGGAAGAATCACTTCATGCTCCTAACTTTAAGTTCAAAATTACTTTGAGGATAAAGGGAGAACTTAGAAGTAAAGGATTCTGTTCTAGAAAACCCTGAGAAAAGGATATCTACAAGAACAGAGACCAGAGTGCACCTGGCCTTCTGGCAGAGGTTATTGCAACAAAAAAGAAAGTGTTCAGGATTAAACTTGTATTCACTGACTCCAAAGACAGGATTCCTAAGAGTCTGTAGAATCACAGGAACACGAAGAATGAAGAGACAATGTTGTTGAATCCCCCTAAAGAACATCTGAAGCCAGTTCTCTTGTCTGATATGTTTTTCCAGGATCTAAAAGCATATATGACTTGCCACTAGATCTTTAGAGTTGAAACACTGAAACCTAGCATGAACCCATCCTGCAAAAAGATGGAATCTGAACCAACTCTGTGTTCTGAGGCACCAGCTCCCTTGCCAGATACTACTTACTAGATGTTACCGAGAGTTGCATAAAAGCTAAGAGTAGACGTTCTTCTGGAAGACTGGATAGAAATTACCAACTGTCCTGAAAGACATTTATTTCTTAATCCTGCCCTTTCAATTCCCAGACTATTAGTCTAAAGCCTTGTTAAAGTGTTGGAATAGACTGGAGAAAAGGACAGGAGAGACAACAATCAGTAGGAACCACTACTGTTTGGTCATTGCTATCAGGAGACAATTCCACATGAGCTGAGCCAGGCTGGCACAATTAGATTTGCTGCTGCCCTGTCCTTACTTACCCTGACCAGGAACTTGGGTATTAAGGGAAAAGGAGGAAAGACATACCAAACCCTTTAGCCAAGGACAGCAGTGCACCCAGACTCCATGAATGCCTCTCCCTTGCTCTTCTACGAAACAAAGCGGCAGGCAAGAATTCTGAACAGATGCAAACAGGTCTATCACTGGTTCTCCCCTGCTCTAACAAATCTATACAAACACTCAAGGATTCTGACAAAACTCCTGAGAAGTTGGAATGACCTTGCTCAACCTAACAGCTACATTGTTTACTGATCCTTGAATGTACACTATGATCAGAGAACTAATCTTGCTTTCTGCCCAAACAAACATCCAGTCTGATATTTTGGACAATGATGGATATTTTATTCCATTTAATGACGTAAAACTTTGTAGTCATATTGTCCGCTCTGACAAGGACTGAACTGTTTGAAAACAGGGGAGAAAATAACAAAAGAGCTAAGTGAATTGCTCTAACTCCCCCCCATTTGGAAAACCTGACCTGCTGAGTCTGGGACTAACACCCTGAATCTGCTGGGATCCTGTACATGCACCCCACTCCAAAGCACTGGTGTCTGGCATTGAAAGCAATAGTTTTGAAGGGGGACAATGGAACCCACTTTAGGATGTTTGTGGATCCATGCACAATACCATCTTTGTCTCAAAAAACACAGACATCAGAATCCATAGTGACATGATGGGCTGTAATACAGTAGGGCATGTCTCAGTTTAAGGCAATATCTGACCCATGGAGCTTACAACACAGTTGCTGGCCAATCCCCTTGTACCTACAACTATACCGCTAAGGTTTGAGAATCTCTAGTGAAAGAAGTCTCAAAATGTAACACTGAATCTTCTCAACTCTTATCTGGTAGAGTTACCAAACACCAGTCTGTATGGAACCTTGCTCCACTGAACACCGGATCCTGTGATGGTGCAAGCTCAGACTTTTAGATTTACCAAACGTCTGTGTTCGCTTAGTAGAGACAGAACTCAGAATGTGTTATATCCTCTGATGCAGAGAAAACCAGTCAGTCATCCGGGTAGGGTTGAACACATATCCCTTTGTGATGAAGGACCACCATTAGGGTGGTCAAATTTTTGGTAAGGACTAATGAGACGGATTATATCCCAAATGGCAGCACTCAGAACTGACAAACAGGATACAGTGGGTGGCAGGGGAGGTCTTTTCTGGGGGAAACTTGTCATTAACTGATGTGTCCGAGAGGAACAACAGCTTCATGCCGCAATTAAATTAACAGAGAGAAAAAGGAGGGAAAGACCTTATTATTAGTGCCCCTTTGGCACACAGGTTAACTCCGAGGAGTTATGTACCAGCATCATCAGTAACCCAGGGAGGGTAAAATACTTCAGGTCTACGGGGTTGCAGTAGACCTGCCAATTCTTCTGGTACAGACCGCTTTGAATGAAGCAGATCTTCGTAATGCAGCACTAAGTTGCTGCAATCAGCAGAAGAGATCATTTTCACCTAAGTGGCCTTAACAGAATTTAAACTTTCATTCTTAATAGCATGTAAATTGATTAAATTTAGTTTGAACTCAGAAATGCATATTACACAACTTGAAACAGTATTTACCACCAAAAATGCTTTGTGTGGCATAGGTTTAACATAAATCTGCTTAAAACAGAATATGAAAAACAGTCAGGGACCATTTTTGTAATATCTTCCAACCTACAACCCAGGGAAAAAAGCATATATCTACGCCAGCCTCAAGCATCACTTGGCCCAACTATTGTGCCACAGTGGAAGAGGACACTGCATTGAAAGATTTCTAAAGGAATATTGGCAATTGTTGAACTCTCTTAGGTCTAAATTCTGTGGCCATGCCTTGACATGCTCAAAAACACTTCACCATGCAGAGTCCATGGTAACCAGAAAAGACTTAGATAAGATAACTACAGTGTTGGATTATGTCCTCCTAGGAATGCACAGAAAAAAAAGATTGTTCTGAACCTCATAGGCTGAACTGATGCCCAGAAACATAGAGGTACACTGACTGAATGATCGAAGCATCATTTGATAACCTTCTGTGGATCCCGCTGCTCTTTGGAAACAACCTCTAACATACCCATGGCCTCCCATGCTTCTGGATGGCTAAAAGTCGGCAAATTATCAATTACCGTTCCAGCAGTCCCAGTCAGAGAAGCCCTGGAGATTGTCAGTACCTAGTCCCCGAAAACAGCCAAACAAGTGTTTTTCGTCATATCCAGCCCTATAAAAATCACCCAGGTTTAAAACGTTTTTTCATATATGCTTCACCTTGTCCAAAGAAGCAAAAGGTAGTTCCTCAGTTCCTTTGCAACGGGGCTCCCGAAGAGCCTCCCTTGTAGTACAGGACTCGGTCCGGATATGGCCACGCTAAGTTAGGATCGATTTATTTTCGAAAGACTGCCTTCTTTCTGCCATTTAACAATTAGCATGGCCTAACATGCAGGTCACTTGTTTAATCCACCCTGAAAGAACGCCTGGATTAGGAAGGTCCCTTCCTCCTCAGCACATTTCACCTTGTCTATTATGTTTGTTAAAGGCTTCTAACATCGAACAATTTGTCCTGGCACATCTACCAGAATTTTCATCACCTTTCTAAGGATTAATAAAAGATGCACCTCAGATCATCATCTCATGATCAAATTCTAGAGCCAGCAACACCATTACCTCCACAGAGGGGCATGCCACTCTAAAGCAGTTATGCAAATCTTTATCCATCCGTTTCCTAAGTCATTTTCTCCTATTGAAACCACTCAATTGAGCTTGGAAGGTAAAGAAAATTATGGTAAAAAAAGTACCTCTATAAGAGTATTTAATTGTCTAGCTCCTGGAAAGACTAGTCTTCTAACTCACTCTTGACTCATGGGACCATTTTCTGGCCAGGTGCTGTGGCTGCTCGTAGTAAGCATTTTCAAAGCATGCCTCAGATGCACCAATGGGCCCTTCATCGTTGCAATTTTATCCCTTTGGATCAAGGGTTCCTGTGGTGTCTGTTTAGCAGTTTCTGATGTGCTTTTTCCTTACCGGACGTAAAGTGGATTTGTTTCAATATAATTGCTTTATTAGGCTGCTGAAGGCATCAATTCGGACAGATGAGCTTCTCCCGTTTCTAATACACTTGTTCTTTCAGTAGCTTTTCTTACCCTTGGCCCCAGTGTCCTGATAACCAATGCCCCGCTTTCATTTTCCATCAATGAGGGGGCAGGAGGGGGGTGTGATGCTATTAATGGTGTTTGACCAATGACTTTGTGTTTCACCACTGCGCATATTAGTTGCTCAATGTTCACCAGTAGCACATTATATGTTTTGTTCAGTCTAGCCGCCTATTGGCTTTGACATGGCATTAGCCATTACTTTCTGTATTCAGTTCAGCCGCCTATTGGCTTTGACATTGCATTAGCCATTACATTCTGTATTCTGCCTATTGGCTTTGACATGCTGTATTTAGTTTAGCTGCCTATTGGCTTTGACATGATATTAGACATCACATTTGGTATTCAGCTCAGCTGCCTATTGGATTTGACATGACATTAGACATTACATTTGATATTTAGGTTAGCTGCCTATTGCCTTTAACGTGGAGTTAGACATTGCAGTTGAGAATCCAAGCTGTATTTTTCCAAGCTATGTTTTTCCACAAGATGAACCAAGCTGTTTTCTTCGCACAGCAGACTAGACCTGATAAGAGAGAGTACATTTGGTGTTTTCCTTTCTGCTCAGGCTGGGGAAGAGGAGAAGTCTGGGAGATCTGGCCAGTCTCCAAAGGCTTACGTAGTTTTCCCCGAGTCTGAGAGGAGGGGGCACGCTTTTGTAAGGATGACTCGGGGCTTCAGAGATTTAGATTCGAAACTGCTGGACTTCGGACTGGAACTTGGCGCCAGTTGCCAGTCTCCCGTGTGGGTAGATAATCTCTTTCTCACAGTTGACCGGAGTCATCAACTTGCAGACCCCAGAAAGATGAAGCTGTATATAGGCCTTACACGGTTAAGTATTTGATTGTATATGCTTTGCATTAAATATCTAACCTGCTGTGTACACTGCAACTGAGAAGTACTGTGATATATTTTGTTTTCATTGTTGCGATACTTTTACTCATTTGAACGTGTGCTTGAAATCTATTAATTCGTCTCTCAAGAACTTGTGGGTGGGGAAGAATTAACAACAATAAAGGTCTTCTTTGAACTCAGAAGTGCATTCCAGAGATGTTCTGAAGCTCTGATACGAGATAAGTAGGAAAGCAGAACAGGAGGTGGAGTAAGAGCTTATTTATTCACTGACCCAGGGGTCATCAAAGTGGAATTCTTTGCTCTTTATGCAGATTGATCTATTTGGAGAGGCATTCAAGCATTACGAATTAGTGCTCTTACAATCGCCCCTTATCTCACAGCGATTTTGATGACCTCCTGCATCACACTGGGACTGACCTTACTAACAATCTCAATTCTAACAGGAATGGAACTTTCTAACCTCATGCCATTTTGGCAACTGGAGCAATCAGGATAAACCCTTTAATGATTATTACACCCCCTCTGTAAGAATTTGGGTTACTGTATGAGGGGAAGTGGGAACCCTACTCAAGCAGCAACCACAATCCATGTCAGGGTGAAGTCATAAGCAACTCCCAAATTAAGCTATGCTCAACCCACTGGTACCCTGGCACACACCACCCAGGCTTAATTTAGAGGCAATGTATTAAGTATTTATGCAGCACTTCAAACAGTAATAGGGGGAAAACACAACAGAAGGAAAATTCCACACAAAATTAGAAACACAGAATAATCAGAAGAACTGGAGATATGCAAGTTTAACTATTTAAGCGAAAATAGCAATATAAAAAAGAACCAACTGTGGATATCTGGTTGCACTAGACTGGGACAAAGTCACAAGCACAGGCCAACTGCACTGGAGGGCAGGCTGGTTACAGGGACCCAGTTAGATCTGCTGAAAAGGAGTATCTTAAATCTTGTTTGCAGAGCGCTGAGGCATCCTGCATCAAGAATGCATCACACAGTGATGGTTCCTAGGAGCAGCGAAGCGAGGTCATGTGTCGTCATTTAGAATGCCATCGATATGGGGCTTGTGATGTAAAGTCCGGCATAAAGATATGTCATGCACCAAGCGTTTCTGGGAGGGTGCAGGCAGCAATGTGAATTCCTTGCGTCAGGGAAATACATGCAGTAGAGGTGATGCGTCTTTTGTTTGGGTTGTGCCAAGCAGCAGAGAAGACGTGGCGATCTGCTGGAACTACAGATAGGCTAGTGGAGCATCTTCTGGTCCACTTCCAAGGGCCCAGGTTTGTGGTGGCCACACCTGGAAGGTTGGGACAGAAGGATGGCAGAGTCTAGATGGTGGGTTCAAGGTTTCTGGAGCCTTCTGCCCCTGAGGATCAAGTGAGAAGGCCAGCCAACTGCCCCTGGAATCACTCTGGGGTACTGGGTTCAGCTGATGTCGGTACAGTCCTTTACAGAGCGGCAAGAGGGCAGCAGTCTAGCATAGCAGAATGGTAATCCTTTAAGTAGCACAGCAGTCCTTCTTCCTCGCAGAGTCCACAGGTCCAGAAGCATACTGAAGAGTTGATGTCTGAGGTCCAACACTTAAACCTGGTGCCCACTTTGAAGTGGAGGAAGTTTCTAGAGGTTTCGGCCCTCTTCAGGTGTTAGGCATTCCCTTCCTCCCTGCCATGGCCCCAGCTTGTCTGGTATCACAATACCAGTGTCAAACACTTTGTGAGAGTACTCCGGAACAGCCTTTGTGATGTTCAAGTGTGGTAAGTGATAGCTCTTTCCCCATCTTACCTCAGAGAGGCCTATCCTGCCAACACCCATCTTCTTTTTGTCTCACTGTCTAGGACAAATACACAAACAGCCAGCTACACCTAGTAATTTGACCCAGGATCAGGCTGCAGGAACCAAATGGTTAGGATATCAAAATGCTAACTTTCTAAAAGTAGTATTTTCAGAATTGTGATTAAAAATCAGAGTTTACCATTAAGAAGGACTTTTAATTACAATTCTTTAGACACCAAACTACACTTGTCCACAGCCCTCTGGGCTGTTCAGGGCCTACTTAGGGGTGACCAATCTATATTGAAAAGGAAGGTTTAGGCCTGGCAAAAGGTTTATAATGCCAGTTCAAAATGGCTGGGTAAAATTACACACAGGCCGCAATGGCAGGGCTGAGACATGTTTAAAGGGCTACTCAAATGGGTGCTACAATCAGTGCTGCAGGCACACTAGTAGCATTTAATTTACAGGTCCTGTGCACCAGTATTATCATTTTACTAAGGACTTGCATTTAAAGTAAATAAATGTGCCAATTGGATGAAAGCCAATTTTTCCATGTTTTAAGGAGAAAGCACAAACACATTAGCAGAGGTAAGATATGCAGAGGCAAAACGTTAGGGGAGAACCACTCCAAGGATGCCAGACCTAACATCCCCTCCCTCCAAATAAATGTCTGGGAAAAAAATAATAATCTTATAAGCACTTCCCGGTCACTAAACTGAGACCCTACTCCTCCTGTTATAATCACCTCCTTTGCAAACGATTAAAAACAGAATACTGCACAGCAGCACAATGCATGACCTGTTACCAAAGTGATGTTCCACTCTATTGGCAGACTATGCTCTCCCAAAACACACCTCAAAATGACATAGAAGAGACAGCTCAAGCAGTTACCTCATTACAGAATTACCCAAAAAGGAGACTACTGGATAAAGAGAAGGAAGGCTACTTATTTCAGATGTAGATCAGGAGAGAATGAAGTTTGTGGATGTCTGCAGTCCTTTTGTTCTAACTGCTAAAGCACAATCCTCGCCTCCGACCCTGACCTTGAATTTCAAGATGTCACGGAGATTTGTAGCAAAATTTATTAAAAATAAACATTTAAAAAAAACTCAAATAAAACTCAAACAGACGCCAGGCCTTGGACTGAACCCTGCCGTTCCTTGACTATTACAACAAGTTGACTATGTGCCAACTCCATGTCACTTGATTCACGGGTGCGCGCATGAAAACGAATTCCCTTGACAGTCCGATTTACACCGAGGCCCTTCTGCAACTTATGTAAACATCGCCTGATGGAGCCGCACTTTTTTTTTTTAGGTATTCCCTTGTGTCACAGTACAGTTTGGGTGCACACCTTAATTTGGTGGCCTACGTTACACAAAAGTACCTCATGTTAAACAGAGAATCTTAAAAGTTTCCTCTTGCACGTCACTTACAACACCATTTCAATAGGCTTATAGTTTGTTTGATTTAAAAAGGAGAATGCTTCGGTCCCAGCTGGTGTTCCCGAAAGAGCAGATCAGCTCTGTGGCTCCATCACTGGTCAAAATCTTCGTTATCTGCTTGGTCATGTCGCCAGTAATAGTCAAAGACCGAAAGTGGTCAAAGTCATTTCTGCCTAGCTTACGTAGACGCCGGGCAGCAGATCGGTAACACTTCCAAGGCTGGGGCTCTATCAGCAGGTACTTACAGAGAGATGCGAGGCAGCCTAAAAATTCCACCAGACCTCTGTCCCCATGGTGCAGGTGAATCCACATAGTCACAGACATACAAAAAACAAGATCAAAGGACGAGCGATCAAACCTAGCTAGGAAGGAGTCAAAGACCCCTTGGCGAGCAACTGCATCCATAATATTGAGACAAGAGTAGGAAATTGAGTCTGGAAAGGGGTTTGTTTCCTTTGCCCTCTGAATCAACGTGGCATCGATGTCACAACAGAGTAGTTGGACATTTCCGAGATCATCTACGGAAAGGGCACGTGCTGTTTCGTTGTCTTGAAAGCCCATGAGAAGACGATACAGAGCAACACTCAGGTCCTGGGAAAGAAAAAAAACATCTGTGTACTGCAATTTAAAACATCTTTAATAGATAGCCTGTGTGTATCAGAATGACCTCTTTTACAATAAGTTCGATAGCTGATAAATAGGATCGTTTCTACTCTTTAAGAATGCCTATGTTTCATTCTGTTCCACGAACCATTCCCCCTTAAGTTTTTCCCTCAATCAAAAGGCTCATTCTTTTTTATGCTACTCAACCCTGAGATTTTCAAAGCAGCCCTTCTCCTGACTTCCAGGGTGTATTGCCAATACCTCAATTTCAAAAGATTTCCTTGGTTGCATAGGTGCCCAGGGTGCATATACAAATTCTCTACATCTTTTCACTGTTGCCAGCCTATCTGCTCTCAAAGAAGCACTTATAGTTTTGTTTTGCGTTCAACACCAATTTTTACTGTTCGGATCCCGTGATCACAAGGATTACTAGGAAACTTAATCAGTGTAATTATCACAATCCCTTTATTAGTCACTACAGGGTGCCAACCCACCTCGATTCGAAGCTCTTTGCCTTAATACTTCTTCAGGTTGCTGTTTTTCCTTGTGGTCTCTCTTCTCCAACCACCCAATCCCCACGACTCGACTTCCCCCTAGTTGAGACAATTACTCATTCTAGTTTTCCTCACCATTATGCTCTCCAAAAGTCTAAACTCACGAACTATGCTCTCACTTAGATTTTCAGTCTGCCTTAAGACATTATAAGTACATTAGCCTTTTACTTCCATGTGCAGTTTGTCTTGTACGTCCTTAATCCCTTCCCTAGGTACACCCGTTAACACTTCATGATTTGCATTTCTATACTGAGTACATCAACCGGAAATAATTACATACTGTGCGTTAGTCATAAGAGCAGACATGATTTTTTTCGTTATGGCTTTCCAATTCAACACCCATTTTCCACAACCCCTCTCCTGCTCCGCATCACTTGCTTTCTCCTTGATCCCGCCTTCTTACATTAGAAAAGGGAGAACACATTCCCTATAGACCTCTGTTTTTTCCCACTTCAGCTTTCGTCCGCTGCCCACACTGTTGCATTTCTCCTTACCTAAATTAAGCACCTTTTCTGTGCCCTCTGCTCCTTTCTTTGAACCGCTTTTTATCTCTGTTGTTCAACTAATCTCTTCACCGGCCAGGTGTTTCAGTCTCATCCATGTCCCTCTTTCCTTTAACCACACTTACCTGCCCCTCTCCCTCTTCAAACCATCACCTCTGACATGCCACTGTTAATAGTTCACATACATCTACCAATACCCTTCTTCATTACTGCTCATGTTTCACACCCTCAGCCCTTGCTGTGGTCACACTTTACAGTTGCCCCTTTCTGTCTTAACTGTCTGGGTCCACCTGTTGCTCCCTTTTTCACCGCCTAACACATTTGTGAGCTTCTGCCTCGTCCCTCTCCTAACACTATTCTCTTAACTACTGTCTCATCTACTCCTTATCCCCGCCTACGGTTAAAATTGTCATCTGGTCGTTTTTTTTGTTTTTTTTAACTGTCTGGTCTGTATTTTTAGTCCCAGGTTGGCATAAAAAATAGTGGGAGACGGAGCGAAATCTAGAATTTCCCTTCTGAAATATGAAACTAACAAGCACTGTCAATTCCAAATGTTCTGGGTTTAAAGGAATGCATTATGGTACTGTGAATAATTACAAGTAGATAGCATGGGGATGGATGTGTGTTTGTGTGGAAGAAAATAACTGTAGGCTAATATCGGTGTAGGTTAAAAGGCTAAGTGACAGTTACACTGTCAAGCCCCAAATCTAAAAATCTATGAAGGTTAGAGACTTCCCTCATTTCATCTATACTGCTGCCAGCGAACAACACCATAAATCATGTAGCTAACTAAGGCACTTTATTAGTTTTACAATCTCCTCTGTATTGCCCTTGAAATTTCAGGCAGCTAGATAAACAAAATCATCACTGCTGTGTGGAGGGCAACACGTTTTTTGTGGGTGCAAAGCCCTTTTGTGAAAGACTGCTGCCCAATCAACACATGTACTCCTAACCTCCCAAAATAGATGGAGCCAAAGCTCCTCTCCAGTGATTCTCTCAGTTGTCTGGCGACACCTGCACTGTTCAGCCAGATCATAAAATCAAACATAGAGAATTCAGTAAAAAGTTTTCCAGAGCTGTCCAAATCATTTTAAAATGCTTATTTGAGCAGAGAGATCGTTGATATATTAGAAAACAATCCTGGCAACTTTAAACAACCTTGTTTTGCCCTACCAGCTCTTGGCTATTCTAGAATAGCAAAATGTAAATAAATGGCCGGGGTTTGTTTCTAAGAAAGGTGGCAACCCTACCTGCACCCCAGCCCCTTCTCACCCGTTGGCTCTCTCAAGGGTGTCGTTCTCCAGCCTTACTCTCATTTTCTCTCGTCACTGTCCCCATCCTCTCCGCTTATGACGGCCCCTCACTTTTATTCTTCCCTTTTCACCCACAGCCCACTCTTCTCGCCCTTGTTGGGCAGCTGCGCTTTAGTTCAAGTGTCCCCAGTTCCTGCTTCGCACCTCCAAGAGTCCGATCTACCCCTGCTAATCCGCTACTTAAAGGTCCTCTGTATCTTCTCTACTATACTCGCCACTGTTCCTTCTACTTTCACCAGCTGTATCCCTTTTATCCATAGCAATGCTTCTGTGCTCACCCCTTACCACTCTCTCACTCTATAGCCCTCCCTCTCCATAACCTCATCGCCCTCCGCCACCACCCCCGTCTCTCAAGACTCATTCCACCGGTGAGCTCCTTAACTGTCGGGTGGTGTTGTACTATAGCATTTCAACGGACGAGTAGCTTGCACAGTCCATTTTTTCTTTGCACTGTGACGCAAATAATTTTAATTCGTGATGGGTTAACGCCCCGGCAAAGGCCAAAATGCAAAGAAAACAATTAGACTAAATAAGTTTCTCCCATATAGAAATGAGGAAACACGAGAGTTCTTGCACCGCGGACTGTTACTTCTTTTCCCCTTTGTCATGTTTCCTCACCCCACTATTGCATCCCACGTCCAGGCACAGTAGCGGTCTCGCCCACTCGGCTTCGGGAAGCCTAGCTTTCAGCTCCGGGCTCAGGAGTCGGAGCCGGTCTCCCGGAGGGTGGAAGCGGTAATAATGCGGGAAATTGCCAAAAGGAGCGGCGCCTGGATCCCCGAAAGAAATTGATTCTGTTGAACCCAAAGCATCCGACTCCTCCAAAGAGGACGCCGCCATGACACCAACTCACTCACACTGACAGAATAGAAACCAAAGAAAGACTTGATTAAGATCCTTCAACGAATGGAAGTAGAAGAGAGACTTGAGAGGCAGCTTTGGAAAAGCAAAAGCAGGATGTGTCCTAAACGTCTAAGCAGTGACAAAGCCCATAGTTCGCGGCTCTGTGAGGCCGAGTTATAGTTTTGTTCTAGCGCTTTCATTTTGGTTGCATGTGAATGCCTGCGGGGGTTGCCACCTCTCCCAGAGAAAAATACTGGTGATTTGTTCAAGTTCCAAGTGTCTGCGAACGCCCAGACATGATTCTTAAACAGTACTTTAAATAAAATAGTCTGGTTTCATTTTTATCATGGCCTTTCTGTCTATATTTAATTAAATCAACTATCAAACAGGGGTAATTAAAGCAGCTCCAGAACACATTTTAAATTGCTTTGTTCTTATAATTACCGTTCTAAGTATGTAGTGATACAAGGGGGAAAAGTGGCTTTGTGTGGTTTACCTAACTCTCGGCCCCACTAGGACATTCAAATAACTGCCATGTCGATAAGAAATGGCCAGGTGGCAACTCGCTGCCTGAGCCATAATACATGCATGACTGGTGATAGAGCGGTCCGTAGTAATAATTTACCTGTGTTCGGACGCTCTTTAGGCCGATGAATCTTTTGACTAGGTGGGAACTCTCCGTACTCTTATATCGATCAGTCGCATCAAATCAATAATCAATAACGAACATAAGCAATACCTTGATCAACATAACACTTAACAATTAATCCAGAATACATTTCGGCGAACCCTGACCTTTCAGTCAGGAATAACCACACCAGTTTATTGCAAAGTTAGTGAATTTATTTCCCTATATTAACAAAGCTAGCACAATATATATGTGTCTCAACACCAAATGATAAACATAAATGAACATTCATAGCTCTCCATAACGGCGAAACAAGTGTAATCTATGTAGCATTTGAATCACAAGGCATTCGATAATGGCAATGCAAAGCACTAATACGATAATCTGTAATGAACTAATTGCATACATTTAGTCAGCATAACAAGATCTCAAATTGCATCGTGCGACATATGGAATCCTCATCTAACCTCAAATTAGCATCGGCATGTGGGACTTCATGCAAAAATAATTTAGCAACATTAATTTAGAAAAACTCCTAGCTAGGGCTCTTATCAAAATCAGCAGTTGGTTACCTAAAAGAAACACTATGCAATTTTACAATTTCCTTTCATATTTACCAATTACGATCAGCATACAAGGAAGTCTTCGTCTCACAGGTACCGTTGCTCAATCAGCATGGGACGGGGCAAAGGGGCAGGGGTGAACGGGGCAATTGCCTCACGGCGGCAAGGTAAAACTACTACTTCATGCAAAGGGACAAATCAAAGTTAAAGTCTCTAGGGCCAGAATCATTTAAAGTCTCTTTCTCTCGATTAGAGAAAGCATCAAAGTCTCTCAAAATGGCGTCGCAGCAAAGTGGGCCATAATAGCTACGAAGTCTGCAAAATGGCGGGTATCGAGCTGGTAATGGCTACTTTCTTCTCGTGCACCTGGTTTTTATAGACAACAGTTCGAATCCAGTAGGGTCTCCATTGGAGGGTTCATAGGATAGCTTCAAATTGTCCAATCAAAAACGACAGTTCTCAAGCTTTTACTTAAGCATACATTATCCTTGGAGATGGGTACGCAAGTTGCAACATTGTCTACCAATTAGCTCACTTTCAGAGCCTCCATTGTCCGCACCTGCAAGTCGACCTTGAAGTAAAGAGAAAATATGCCAGGCTGGCACGAAACTTTAAGATAAGCATGTGAACAGTTTCTGTGGAAAAGTACAGCTTCAAGCAGAAATACACGTTTAATAGCACATTGGAAAAATACGAGCATCTAAACCGTGAGACCAGGCCACTAGGCCAAAGCCTCCGCTAAAGTAATGCTAAGCTAACGCATTTCAAACAAGCAAATCGTAGCACACGTTTATGATTATGTCGGATTAGTACAATTCTAATACACCACGTTACATAAAGCACGCTTATAAATGTTGGCAAACTACTCTAAGGGCACATTTTGTCCCCGTACAATCTTTATTAGTTCGGTTAAAGTCACACATGATTATTTCACACTACGTTTATGCGTTAATAAGTCAAAACCTTCATTTTCTGCTTCATCAATCCCTCCTCTGATGACTACTTGTCATCACACAAATTAAGCCCACAAATTTTATTCCATTAAAATTCTGTCAGTTCTCTTTTCCTTTTAGTTCCCCTAGTTTGCGCTTTGTATTCTTCTGCCATTCTTTTCATAATTTTCTCCTCCTTTCTTCTTTTTATTCTTTCCATAATCATTATTATTCCCCTTTTTATTCCCCAAATTCCAAATACACAAATTATCACTATTAAAATTCCCTCTATTATTTTTAGCAATATTCCATTCCAAATTCCCCCAATCCAATGTCCCACTGAAGCAAGTCCTTTTCCAACCTTCTCCCACACTCCTGGTTCTTTCAGTTCCTTCAAATCTGCACTTTCTTTTGTTAGATTAGCAAGCATAGTTTTAATTTTCACACTATTGTCAGGTATATAGGTACAACAGTGTCGTGCACCAAGCATTTTGCAAACACCACCATCCTTTGCTAAAAGAATGTCTAAAGCAAGTAGTTCAGTGACAGTAACAGGAGCAAAAGTAGAAGCCTCAATTCTCTCATTCTCAGTTTTACCACGTATTCCAAGCACAATTGCCATTACTATTAGTACACATGTAATTACCAAGCCTATACACACATATTTACAACATTTCTTTCTATTGTTTTGCGTCATGATCTGTATAGAATCAGAGAGCTAGAAGCACTTATAAATGAAAATTATTTAGCAATTCAGTTACAAAGCTGAGCGAGCGCAATGTTCACACCGTCTTCTTCAAGAGGCCAGTCACTTATCGGTTAGCAGCATTTGTCTCAATTCGGCAATAACTCAGTCTTTATCGGTTTAGCAAATGTCTCATCCGGTTTAGCAATGTCTCAGCTGGTTGTCTATTTCACGTTAGATTGTAGCAAGCAATATCATTTATCACCCCTTCAATCAACACTGTCCATAAAACTTTTCTTTTCTATTGGTATCTCTTCCTCTTCTTCGTTCTCGATGCTTAGAGATACAAACTCGTCAGTCCAATCGTCATTGACTGCATATGCCCATTCTGGACCGGAATACCTTCTGTTCGGTATCCTTTTCCTTTTCAATTTTGCTTCTCTTTTCGATTCTGCCTCGCTGGTACTTTCCTCTTTTGTCAAGTCTTTTTCTTCACTCGAGGTTGGTACCACGACAGACACTTCTTTTCTTTTCTCTTTTACTTTTGGCCTTTCTCCGTCGTTCAAACCTTCTCCAGACCTTTGTTTTACTGGTGATATACTTAGTCTCCTCTTTGCACCATGTCCATTTGATGGACCTGCGACCTTTTCTGTAGAGGTTTGAACTTTTTCATTCTGCTCTGCCTTGTCCCCTCCTTCAGGGGAATCGATCACGTTCTCTTTTTCTTTTTCTGTATCGTCTGTTTCTGGGAAAGCCCTCCTCTGATCAGGCTCTCCTGCTTTTTCACCTTTTTCGAGCCCTTCGTCACCGTTACTTTCGCCAGGCTCTGTATCACTTTCAGCTGCTTCAGGTTCTTTGTCAGCTTCAGCTGCTTCAGGCTTTTTGCTACCCTCAGCTGCTTCAGGTTCTTTGTCACCTGTAGCTTCTTCGTCGCTGTCTGAACTTTCTCCTTGGTCTTCCCCAAGTGAGTCGGACTCTTCGCCCTCCAATAATATCTCTTTCTCTCCTGCTTCTGCCTGTTCGCTTTCAGTTCGGTTTTGTTCTGTCTCAGCACTCAGCACTGTTTTATCAGGCACTGGCAGTTTCAGCGCTTCAACCTCCTCATCTGTGGGACACAACACCTTCTTTGTGTGACTGGCGTGAATCCAGTTGGGAACCCCCGCACACTTCACAGCGGTAGTTGTCGTCAGGATCACTTGGAAAGGGCCTTTCCAACGGGGTTCCAGACACGACTTCCTCACGTGCTTCTTCACCACGACCCAGTCACCTGCTTTCAGTGCGTGTCCTGGACCTTGGATCGGTGGCAAGGTGGTCGCTTCCACCTGGTGAGAGAAAGAGCGAACCACGTCAGCCAGTCCTTTGCAGTAGTCTAACACCATATCATCTGTAATATTCAAAAGCGCGTTTGCGGGAACTGCAGGAAGTCTCATAGCCCTGCCCATGAGAATTTCGTGCGGAGACAATCCAGTCTTTCTATCAGGGGTGTTTCTCATTGACATTAGCACCAAGGGCAATGCGTCAGGCCATTTCAAATTTGTCGATGCACATATTTTCGCCATTCTTGATTTTAGTGTACCATTCATCTGCTCCACCAGTCCTGATGCTTCAGGGCGATAGCTACAATGCAGTTTCTGCTCAATGTTCAGCGCTTCGCAGAGTAACTTTATCACCTCGTTATTGAAGTGACTTCCCCTATCTGATTCTAAAGAGATCGGGAATCCGAAACGTGGTATCAACTCTCTCAACAGTAGCTTTGCAACTGTAAGGCTGTCATTTCTACGTGTGGGGTACGCCTCAATCCAGTGACTAAAAATGCACACAATCACCAACACATACTTCAGACCTCCATGTACAGTCATCTCAATGAAGTCCATCTGCATTCGACTAAAAGGCCCGCTTGCTCTACCAATGTGACTCGCGTTCACAACTGTTCCCTTTCCTGGGTTCATCTGCTGGCAAGTGACACATCGATGGCAAACTGCTTCTGCAGCTTGACGAAATCTGGGGTTAAACCAATCAATTTTGAACAATCTTATCATGGCGTCTCTCCCTAGGTGAGCTTGCCCATGATAGAACCGCGCAAGCTGTGATAAGAGACTATTTGGCAAAACAAATTTTCCCTCATGTGAAACCCATAACTCGTCTTGTCTCTTTATACATTGTGATTTAATCCAGGAATCTCTTTCATCCTCCCTGACATTATTTTGTAATGCTTTTAATTCATCTATTGTATCTACGACCTTCAAGGCAAATGCTTCAGCTGGTTCGAGTTCTGGCTCACTTATTGAATTCCATTCATCTCTGAGTAATATACAGTTCAGGGCACAAAATCTTGCGACCTGATCCGCATATGCATTTCCCAGAGAAACATAGTCCTGTCCTTTCGTGTGAGCACTACACTTTACCACTGCAACTTCGGCTGGCACTTGAATGGCGTGTAACAATTCCCTTATCCTCTCCCCGTTCTTCACTGGGGATCCTGAAGAAGTCAGGAACCCTCTCTGTGACCATAGTTGTCCAAAGTCATGCACAATCCCAAATCCATATTGACTATCAGTGTAAATGGTGACTTTCATCAATGCAGACAGTTGACATGCTCTGGTAAGGGCTACAAGTTCTGCTACTTGTGCAGAATAGACTCCTTGAAGCCATCCCGCTTCCAAGACCCCTGTTACAGTGCATACAGCGTATCCTGCTTTCAAAATCCCCATCCCGTCTCTTAGGCATGAACCATCAACAAAAATAATTTGGTCATTTTCATCAAGCTTAGTATCTTTAATGTCCGGTCGGGGTTTTGTGCAAAATTCAGTCACCTGAAGGCAGTCATGCTCGACGTCTTCAGCGTTCTCAATTTCAGCATTTTCTCCAGGAAGCAAGGTTGCTGGATTCAACGTAGTGCACCTTTTCAGCTGCACATTCGGTGAGCCCAGAATAATCGTTTCATACCTTGTGAGTCTTGCTCCAGTCATGTGTTGCGTTCGGGAGCGGGTCAAAAGTATCTCAACTGAGTGAGGGACCATGACTGTTACTGGGTGTCCCATCACTATTCCTTCACTCTGATTGAGGCTGATACCAACTGCTGCTACGGCGCGCAAACACCCTGGAAGTGCTGCTGCGACCGGATCCAAAGTAGCTGAAAAATACGCTACTGGTCTGTTTACGCCACCATGGGCTTGAGTCAAGACAGACAAAGAACATGCATCACGTTCATGGCAAAACAATGTGAAAGGCTTTGTGTAATCAGGCATACCTAAAGCTGGAGCCCTGCACATGCACTCTTTCAATTAGACAAAAGCATCCATCTCATCTCCTTTCAGTTCAATTTGATCCAAGGCATCCTTCTGGGTCAGTTTCAGTAAAGGCTTTGCTAGAGTCGAGAAGTTGGGAATCCACTGGCGACAGTAGCCCACCATTCCCAAAAACTTCCTCACTTCCTTTCTCGTCTTGGGCGGACTCATTTGAAGTACACTCGTTATTCTCTCCTTCATTATTCTCCGTGACCCCTTCTCTATCTGGTGACCCAAGTATTTCACTTTCTTCTGACAGAACTGCAATTTGGAAGGAGACACCTTGTGTCCATTCCTTCCCAAATGGTTCAACAGAGCAATGGTATCGGCCGTGCAGTCGCTTTCTGTCTTTGATGCAACCAGTAAGTCGTCAATGTACTGTACTAGGGTTGACTCGAACGGCAATTCTAATGCTTCCAAATCTTTCTTTAGAATCTGATTGAATATTGACGGTGACTCAGAAAACCCTTGAGGAATTCGACACCAACTGTACACTCTGTCTAGGAATTTGAAACAAAAGAGAAATTGGCTGTCCTCATGAAGAGGCACAGAAAAGAATGCTTGTGACAAATCGATGACCGAGAACCATTCGGCATCGCAAGGGATTTGAAACATTATCACAGCTGGATTCGGTACTACTGGGCAGCATTTGACTATGATGTCATTTATTTTCCTCAAGTCTTGCACAAGTCGGACCTTTCCACTCGGCTTTATTAGTCCCATTATTGGTGAATTACATGGACTACTTAACACTTCTTTCAGTACTCCTTGTTTTACAAATTCGTCAATAAGTTGAGCAACTTTCATGAGGGTGTCTTGTGCCATGTGGTATTGTGGGGTCTGGGGAAAGATTGCATTGGACTTTACAGTCACTTTCACTGGTTCCACTCCTTTCATCAATCCCACCTCTTTCCCTGTCATGTCCCACACTTCCTTTCCGACTGTCTCCCGTAATTCAGCTGGAATATCTTCTTCAGTTATCATCGGGAAAAGACAAATCAGAGGATACTCTTCATCTACCGTTTCCATTTCATCCCCCTCTACACTGTCCTCTTCTTCCCCATCACTGCTCGTCTGGATTGTTATTCCTTCGTTCGAACACATGATCGAACAACCCAATTTGCACAATAGGTCTCTCCCTAACAGTGCTATCGGGCTTGAGTCACATATCACAAACTGATGCACCCCTTGATAGTTACCGATGCTGACTGGTACCGGATCTGTTATTGGGTTCGTCAGGTGCCTGTTTGCTACTCCCACCACTTGAACTGTCCTCCCTGAGAGTGGCAAATTTGGTACTTCACTGCTCTTAACAGTTGAACGTGTGGCTCCTGTGTCAACCAAGAACGAGACACGATGACCCATTACTCTTCCCTCTACGTACGGACCCTTTTGATCAACTTCTAAGGATGCTGCAAGCACACAATCTCCTTCCTCTTCTGAGCTCTCACTCTCCCATACATTGTTTATTCCACTCTCACTGTGTAATGGGAACTGTTGTACGGTGCCATTTGTACTCATTACCTGACCCGAGACCTGTGGAGGAACCATCACTTGCTGCTGACTCATTGGTGCCAAAGGTATTTGCATTTGCTGATTAGGTACCATGGGTAACTGCTGTTGCATCGGCTGCATTTGCGTCATCTGCATACGAGGCATCTGCATCTGCTGCGGCTGCATAGGTTGTAATCCCTGCAATTGATTTATGGTCTGAAAATTTTGGTTTGGACCTCTCATTTTCGGTCCCCTCATTGTCTGAAAGGCATTGACATCATTGTTTTGCTGACCAACACCTACACCTGCACCTGCACCTTCCTGCACCACCATCGGGCACTCGCGTTTCCATTGACCGACAATTCCGCACACGTGACACGGCATCACCTTCTTCATTGCCTGCACACCCGTCACAACAGTGTTTAAATCCGGACCGTTATTCACAAAACCTCCTCTGCCTCTGCCTCTGGCTTGTGGCTGAAACAACATGTTTCCCTGCAACTGCGGCTGCGGTTGCGGCACCTGCTGTTGGAACCCTTGCATCCCTTGCAAACCTTGCAGACCTGTCTGAGCTGCTTTAAGTTGCATCATCATCACCTTCTCTTTCAGCTTTTTCTGTTTCACCTCAATCTCGTCGCTACAGTATTTCGCATAATTCAAGACCTCATCAATCGGTTTCGACTGCCAGCAAATCAAATGCGACTTTATCATCTGGCTTATCTCTGGTCTCAACCCTTCCACAAATCTAAACACAAAATGAAGCATATCCTTCGCCTCGATTGTTTCCGTGCCACTGTAATTCTTGAACGCCTTCAACAACCTCTCATAGTAACTATGAATCGATTCTTTTGCCTCTTGGGCAGTTCGATCAATCTTCTGCCAATCCACATTTTTCGCGGCAACCTTCGTCTTCAAATGCTCAATCACCTTATAGTACAAGCTCATCACCATGGGTGATGGTGCACCCGTCTCCCTGTCTCTCTCTGGTTCACTTGTCGGCCAACCTACAGCTCTTTTGCAATCCTCCCACAAATCTGCCGGAACCACAATCTCAAAGAGAGTGTTTAGATCTTCCCAAAGACATTTTGCAAGCTTCACAAACCTATCAGTCTGTTGATACCATTCAATTGGCTTCTCTCTCAGTTTGGGAAAATCATCCGTAAAAGACTGAATATCGCTTCTGTGCCATGGTACATGTATTAATTTTCCCCCTGCTGTCTCCCTCATTGGTAACATGGTTACTGTCTCGCTGCTCTGTGGTCTTTTCTCATTATGCTCTGTAGCACTGTCCCTCCTCTTTTCCTTCCTCTTTACCCATCTGCTTTCCCACTTGTCTAAGCACCTCCACACTTGTGCACTCTGTAGCAATTCTCTAAGGTGTGTCTTCATGCCTGCTGACCTCATGTGTTCAAAATCTGTGGTCCCAAAATCCAACCTGTAGCTTCTGCTCAAGTGTTTCATCTTGTCTATGTCAACCCCGTTTCTGTCAGCTGCTTCCTGCAAGCTCTTATGTACCTTGTTCACTTCCTTCGTAATCCTGGGACATAGATACCTCAGTTCTTCTTCCGTGTAGGACTCTAACCTATTTACACCCATAGTCCCTTCCACCAATTCTTGTGCTTCCATGTTCAACCTGACCCTATTCATATAGTCTTCTCCTTTCCCACTGGCTGAACTTTGTGTGGAATTTAGACTGTTGAACCACTGTGTCAGCTGTTGCGCATTTACCCCCATCAGTGTAGCATTCACATCGACTGCCATTGATGGTTGCGGCAACTTTTCAGTATTCGATGTTAAAGGTATTATCAGTGGGGGACTCGACCTCACCAGTGTAGACTGAGCACATATGGGACTAAACTCCATCAAGGATCCAGATCCATTTGGCTGAGCCGCTATAGGAGTTATCCCTGGAGTGTTCTCTATGCACCTCCTTTCTGTCCCGTTCTGCAGCATTGATCCCTGACCGCTCATACCTAAATTAGGCTAACTGTACAGAGGTACCGGTGGACCTACAGTAATGGGTAGTGATATCGCGTCTGGGTTCTGTCCATTTCCCATGTTCTGAGGCATGTTCATTCCCATACTATGGGTCATCATTGCCGGCATGCCCATCTGACTCCCCGTCATCTGAGCATGTGCGTTTCCTCCCTGCATCTGCTTTTGAGGCATCATAAACTGAGTTGATTCAGCCTGTATCATTGTTGGATTGTGACCATTCTGTACTCCCCTTACTGTTTGTTCTAGAACCATTCCTCCACTATTGTCACTGCTGTAGTACCCTGGCATCTGCGGTTGATAATTTTCTGCTGGTTTCAACATGGGCACATCTGGATATATTCTCCTAACCTGCGGTATCTGCGGGGTAAACAGTAAACTCGGGTCCCTAGACCCCGATGACGCTCCTGGTGGTGGACGGTCGTTCAGCAATTGCATTATTAACTCCTCATCCTCTAACTCCTCTTCTCTTCTCAACTTTTCCTCGTCCTCTCTATCCTTGGAACACTTCCTGTCTGTCTTACAGGTAGCTTTCTTACCTGTCTCCTCTTCTTCCTTAGTAATTGCTGGAGACAATTTTATCCCCTGCAATACATCTGACCTCCACACCTTCTGCGCATTATCCCACCTAGCATCTGCTAGTGTCTTTTCTACCTTCCTCATCCTTGTTTCAAACTTATTTTTCTGTTGCTGTCTAGCCATTAATTCCCAGATTGCTAGAGCCTCAAACTGTGCTGGCCTTGGAGGCACCTTCATGTCATACATCGTGAATCTCAAATTCTCTAGGATCCTTATATTGAATGTCCCATGTATCGGGAACGCTACGCTCCCATGTTTCTCTGTCAGTTTGTGCCATTGCTTTAGCCAAAGACACGGAGCTACCCCTTTTTCCTCCATTACAATGTAAGCTGGTGTGCCCTCAGGCGGCGTCTCCTCTCCTACGCTCGCTTTGATGTAAGACTCCCCTTTCATCGCGCTCCTAAATGCTTTAAGGAATTTCATTTTCTCGTCTTTTATTTCACAAAGTTTATGATCAATAGGTCACTTTTATTCCACAAAATTTGTAATCAATAGGTGACTTTAATTCCCGGAATACTCTTCGCCTGCCTTTCCCCTTGCAATCGAGCCCCACGGACTGCGTCCAATCCGTGCGTGACCCTTCTCTCCAACCAACCTATCCCAGCGCGGCTCCTAGTGACGTCACACTCACACACACTGCGGCTGACAAAGCCTCGCGGCTAGCCTTCCTTCACTCAGCTCCTCTCGTAACAACTTCTTGCATGTATCGCGAGCTACCAAAAACTAAAACAGATCTGTCGGTTTACTACAGGAAGGGTAACGCAGTCGCTTCAGGACCTTAGGGACCTTTCACTAGCCTCGGCCGCTATTCCGTCTTTCTCGGACCCCACGTTCGCAAGCAAATCTGACCCGCAGACTAACTCTCAACTTGTCAATGATCTATTCTAGTGCACTTAGAATCTTGTCAAAGCCCGAAGTCGAAGTTTCTTTCACTCCCTAACACACGTACCGACTCGTTGACCACGCCCGATCAACCTACTAAACCGCCCAGATCACAACATGGATCAACATACTCCGGAGTCTCTTGACCTCGCAGGGCCCGTCTCAACAACAACAACCACGTGGACCTTTTTATGCACAAAGCGCCACACGCACATGAAGTTCGACGACTTCCCTACTCTCACACTCGGAGCCGCACCTCCGCTATCTCTATGAAGTTCGACGACTTCTCTACTTCTACACTCGGAGTCGCACCTCCGCTATCCTTTAAAAGAAAAAAAAATCCTCGCAACCTTTTCACACACCCTGCGGCAATAAGCTGTGCAAGCGCAAAACCCTTACTTCACTCATACCATCACTAGTACCGCCAACGCTGTTTCCACACCTCCGTTCTCTCCATTCGCAAGCTCCGAGATCCCGGGAAAGTCGCGGTGGACCTAGCCCATCATCATTCTGTCAATCAGTTTTATCCAAAAAATCTAATTCAACTTCTCGAGTGGGGTCTCAAAATGCGTAACCGTTAATTCAACACCATGTACTTTAAGAGTACAGGGTCCCAAAAGACGTAACCGTCCTCTGCTACCATCTACTGATAGAGCGGTCCGTAGTAATAATTTACCTGTGTTCGGACGCTCTTTAGGCCGATGAATCTTTTGACTAAGTGGGAACTCTCCGTACTCTTATATCGATCAGTCGCATCAAATCAATAATCAATAACGAACATAAGCAATACCTTGATCAACATAACACTTAACAATTAATCTAGAATACATTTCGGCGAACCCTGACCTTTCAGTCAGGAATAACCACACCAGTTTATTGCAAAGTTAGTGAATTTATTTCCCTATATTAACAAAGCTAGCACAATATATATGTGTCTCAACACCAAATGATAAACATAAATGAACATTGATAGCTGTCCATAATGGCGAAACAAGTGTAATCTATGTAGCATTTGAATCACAAGGCATTCGATAATGGCAATGCAAAGCACTAATACGATAATCTGTAATGAACTAATTGCATACATTTAGTCAGCATAACAAGATCTCAAATTGCATCGTGCGACATATGGAATCCTCATCTAACCTCAAATTAGCATCGGCATGTGGGACTTCATGCAAAAATAATTTAGCAACATTAATTTAGAAAAACTCCTAGCTAGGGCTCTTATCAAAATCAGCAGTTGGTTACCTAAAAGAAACACAATGCAATTTTACAATTTCCTTTCATATTTACCAATTACGATCAGCATACAAGGAAGTCTTCGTCTCACAGGTACCGTTGCTCGATCAGCATGGGACGGGGCAAAGGGGCAGGGGTGAACGGGGCAATTGCCTCACGGCGGCAAGGTAAAACTACTACTTCATGCAAAGGGACAAATCAAAGTTAAAGTCTCTAGGGCCAGAATCATTTAAAGTCTCTTTCTCTCGATTAGAGAAAGCATCAAAGTCTCTCAAAATGGCGTCGCAGCAAAGTGGGCCATAATAGCTACGAAGTCTGCAAAATGGCGGGTATCGAGCTGGTAATGGCTACTTTCTTCTCGTGCACCTGGTTTTTATAGACAACAGTTCGAATCCAGTAGGGTCTCCATTGGAGGGTTCATAGGTTAGCTTCAAATTGTCCAATCAAAAATGACAGTTCTCAAGCTTTTACTTAAGCATACATTATCCTTGGAGATGGGTACGCAAGTTGCAACATTGTCTACCAATTAGCTCACTTTCAGAGCCTCCATTGTCCGCACCTGCAAGTCGACCTTGAAGTAAAGAGAAAATATGCCAGGCTGGCACGAAACTTTAAGATAAGCATGTGAACAGTTTCTGTGGAAAAGTACAGCTTCAAGCAGAAATACACGTTTAATAGCACATTGGAAAAATACGAGCATCTAAACCGTGAGACCAGGCCACTAGGCCAAAGCCTCCGCTAAAGTAATGCTAAGCTAACGCATTTCAAACAAGCAAATCGTAGCACACGTTTATGATTATGTCGGATTAGTACAATTCTAATACACCACGTTACATAAAGCACGCTTATAAATGTTGGCAAACTACTCTAAGGGCACATTTTGTCCCCGTACAATCTTTATTAGTTCGGTTAAAGTCACACATGATTATTTCACACTACGTTTATGCGTTAATAAGTCAAAACCTTCATTTTCTGCTTCATCACTGGCAATTTTGTTATGGGGGTTTCGAATAAAGAAAATGCATTATAAGATGACCGCCTGCACATCCTTGAGCAATGACTCATGGTGCATTTGTTTTTTAAATCTTTGATCTTTAGTGGCAGAGAACCACGTTAGAGCCATACATAAAAAAGAAAAGAAATAGTACACGTGAGCGCAAACAAAAAAAAAGAGGCGGGGCGGTAAAACGTTGCAGCTGCTGGGCTGCTTAACAAAAACAAATCAAAACTAGCATTTGCAATACAATAGGTCTCGCATTTGCGAGAGTTAGGGCTATAGGCGTTGTAAATGAAAATGGGGGTCATTACAACATTGGCGGTGAAAGCTGCTTACCGCCGTGCAGAAGACCGCCAATACACCGCCACACCAAAGGTCAGTGTTAAACTGGCGAAAACAATTCCTCCACCGTCACGCCAACAGAAACACGCCCATGCTATCACGACCCACGAATCCACGCGGCGGTCTTTCAACCGCGGTATTCCATTGGCGGTACACACCGCCACGCTCAAAATACACACACATCTCCAAAACACCGCCACATTGGACAATTCCAAATACACACACCTGATACACATACAAACACCACTCCCACACTCCCAATTCAATATAAAACACACACCCACATCACCCTCAAACTCCTACGACCAGAAATTTTGAGGAAGCCGAGAGACAGAGAGCACAGCAATTGAGAACCCCACCACACAGAGGCACACAACACCATCACCCATACAACATTCCACGCACAAAACACCACACACCACTACACATCACCACACACATCAACACTTACACCACCCCACACATCACCCACACCACCCCATGTCACGCCAAAGACACCCCAGGTTTTCTGAGGAGGAGCTCAGGGTCATGGTGGAGAAAATCCTACGGGTAGAGCCACAGCTATTTGGCTCACAGGTGCAGCACACCTCCATAGCCAGGATGATGGAGCTATGGCGCAGAATCGTGGACAGGGTCAACGCTGTGGGTCAGCATTCAAGAAATCGGGAGGACATCAGGAAGAGGTGGAACGACCTACGGGGGAAGGTGCGTTCCGTGGTCTCCAGGCACAACATCGCGGTACAGCGGACTGGCGGCGGACCCCCACCTCCTCCCCCACAACTAACAACATGGGAGGAGCAAGTCTTGACCATCATGCATCCTGAGGGCCTCGGAGGAGTCGGTGGAGGAATGGAAACTGGTAAGTCAAATCTTAACTATCATATCCCCCACCCTACCTGCATGCTATCACACCCCCCCTCCCTCACCCCCTCCCCTATCACTCCAACTCCTCACTAATGTACTAATAACACCAACCACTCATCCCAACACCAAGCCCTGCATGACACAACTAAGCATGGTTACCCCTCACCAAAGCATGCTCACTGCACATACCCATAACAACCCCCTAACCATCATTACACAAACCCACTCACAGGAATGCTTGCACTGGGGTACACGCACACCCACCCATTGCACACCATTACACACACAGATGCAATAATCATGCTCTTATATCCCTGCAGGACCACTATGGAACGTCACCACACAGGAGGGTCCAGACATCTCCACTCCACCCACAGAAGAGGCCCACAGTGACGACAGCAGCTCTGCCCTACTGGATCCTGATGACCAGCCCGGACCATCGTGGGCCTCGGGACAGTCGGTTCCCCTTGCACAGGCACAGCCCAATACTGACCTTCCACCCTCTGGTAACACCAGCACAGCACCCACCCAGCGGGCCCATACCTCCGTACCCAGGACACGTCAATCAGCGGTGTGTCCACCACTACAGGGAACCCAGGATAACCCACCACCCCAACAACAACAGGGACCTGGGGGCAGTGGTAGTGGGCACACGGTCCAGGGGACGGAGGCACAGGAACACAGGGGAACTGGGAGGGCTGCTGTGCGACGGGGGGGGACAGGCCCAGGAAACCCACCCTCCACGAGGCCCTCTCCTCCATCATGGGAGCATACCACCACTCCCAGGAGACGATGGCGACGGTCCTGGACAAGTTTCAGGAGACCCAGCGCCTGCAGGAGGAGCAGTATTTGGGGTTCAGGGAGGAGCTCAGAACCATCATCTCCGCCCTGGGCACCATCGTAGGGGTGCTGAAGGACATACAGAAGACCATGAGGGACACCGTGGCATTCCAAGGGGCCCCAGACACTAGCCTGGACGATGAACTGCCCACCACCTCCGCCGGTGCTAGTGGACAGGAGGCACCGCCACAGGACCACCACACCAGCACCCCACCCCCTGCAGACGGATAACCACCCGCAAGCCGTCCCTGAGATCCAGGAACAGGACAGAGCAAAATGGCAAGACCCCCGCCAGGAAATGAGACCACCCTGATTGTCCTCCCACTGTCCCACTTTGTTACCCTGTCCATACTTAAACTGCCCCAGCTCCACTTCCTATGCCCATATGGTCAGTGCACCTGTGTGACCAATAGACTGGACTCTGCCATGGACATTCCTCCATCATCACCATTTTACAACCCCCCTCCATTTTTGAGCACTTAAATAAACACCCTTGAAGCACAAAACAATGTGGAGTCAGTATGTGATTTGGTAAATTTGTATTATCGATGACAGTGTCAAAATGCGTTTTCAACTGTAATGCCAACATACCTATGTCACACATCACAACGCCATGAAGGATGCAAGCAGATGACACACGTTGTTAACCACACCTGTGAAACCGTAATGGAAAGGTACAACTCAGTTACCAAATACTGCTACTAAATGACAGACAGGATAGAGGTAGAAGTGTGAAAGTGAATGTAATTGTAAAATAAAATGTTCTCACCTGTGTGTCACTGGAAATATTGCTGTATGACTGACTCCCTGTTGTCTATGTCTTCTTCCTCAGATTCCTCCTCATCACTGTCCACAGGCTCCACAGCTGCCACACACCGCCATCTGGACCATCCTCCTGCAGAAAAGGCACCTGGCGTCGCAAAGCAAGATTGTGAAGCATGGAGCAGGCGATGATGGTCTGGCACACCTTCTTCGGTGAGTAGAATAGGGAACCATCTGTCATATGTAGGCACCTTAATCTGGCCTCCAGGAGGCCGAAGGTGCGTTCGATCACCCTCCTAGTCCGCCCATGGGCCTCATTGTAGCGTTCCTCTGCCCTGGTCCTGGGATTCCTCACTGGGGTCAATAGCCAGGACAGGTTAGGGTAACCAGAGTCCCCTAATAGCCACACACGGAGTTGTGGAGGTCTGGAGTTGACCCATCACATACAGGATACTGCTATTCCGCAGGATGTAGGCGTCATGCACAGAGCCAGGGAACATAGCATTGACCTGGGAGATGTACTAGTCTGCCAAACATACCATCTGTACATTCATAGAATGATACCTCTTCCGGTTCCTGTACACCTGTTCACTCCTGTGGGGGGGGACCAGAGCTACATGGGTGCCATCAATAGCACCTATGATGTTGGGGATATGTCCAAGGGCATAGAAGTCACCTTTAACTGTAGCCCAATCCTCCACCTGAGGGAAAACAATGTATCTCCTTACGTGTTTCAGCAGGGCAGACAACACTCTGGACAACACATTGGAAAACATAGGCTGGGACATCTCTGATGCCATGGCCACTGTTGTCTGAAAAGACCCACTTGAAAGAAAATGGAGCACTGACAGCACCTGCACGTCAGGGGGGATTCCAGTGGGATGGCGGATTGGTGACATGTTTCTTGGGTGCTGTCCCACAGCATTGACCCTGTCGACTATTCTGCGCCATAGCTCCATCTTCCTGGCTATGGATGTGTGCTGCATCTGTGAGCCAAATAGCTGTGGCTCTACCCATACGATTTCCTCCACCATGAACCTGAGCTCCTCCTCGGAAAGGTTGTCTTTGGTCTGCCATGGGGTGGTGTGTGTGATGTGTGGGGTGGTGTATGTGGTGATGAGTGTAGTGATGTGTAGTGGTGTTTGGTGTTTTATGCGTGGATGTTGTGTGGGTGATGGTGTTGTGTGCCTCTGTGTGGTGGGATTGTCTAATCAGTGCTGTCTTTCTGGCCTTCTTTCTGAATTTTTGATCGTAGGGGTTTGTGGGTGATGTGGGTTTGTGTTTTATATTGTGTTGGGTGTGTGGGAGTGGTGTGTGTATGTGTATCAGGTGTGTGTATTTGGAATTGTCCAATGTGGCGGTGTTTTGGAGATGTGTGTGTATTTTGAGCGCAGTGGTGTGTACTGCCAATGGAATACCGCGGTTGAAAGACCGCCGCGTGGATTCGTGGGTCGTGATAGCATGGACGTGTTTCTGTTGGCGTGGAGGTGGAGGTTTTGTTTTCGCCAGTTTAACACTGACCTTTGGTGTGGCGGACTTGTGTGGGTGTCTGAATTTCGGCGGATTCCGTGATGTGTGTCATAATAGCTGTGGCGGAATTCCACGGCCGTGGCGGTGTATTGGCGGTCTTCTGCACGGCGGTAAGCGGCTTTTACCGCCAATGTTGTAATGACCCCCAATGTCTTTTACCTACGTGTTTTGTTTGGGAGTGTAGGGGATGTATGTGCTGTGGATTAGAAATTTATGGTTTGTGTTTGTATTTTAATTGTTATCTGTGGAATTGTGAGGTACAGTGTGTATTTGGGTAGTGGAATTATGTGGAATGGTGATTATATATGGTTGAGTTGTGGTGCTCTCCAGGGGCTGTCTTGAGTATTACAGTCTAATGTCAAAAATGTATTTTTGATAAAGGTTTTTATTGGGTTTACATGATGATTGTATATGTGTTATTAATCTCTTCCTATTGCAGTTATGACCATGATTTAGGCCAACGTAACATCCTTATTATACTATGACTGTTTGAACACTCTTGATATATTTGCGTAACCCTTCTAGTTTATTTCTCTCGTTACTTCTCAGCGGCTGTCTTGTGTCTTCTTTTGGGGAATTGTGTTAGCCAGCCAGCAGTACTGATGGTGGGGTGGTGAAAGTGGTATTCTATTAGAATTAGCATGGCAGATTTAAATTAGGATGCTAAATGGCAACATTTTAAGTTCTTTGCCGCAGACAGAGGACGAAGGAAAGTGGAAGTGCTTTAGTTATATGCAGGGCCACTGGAATTATGTGGCAGGAAAGGGCCAAATTATGAGGCAAGGTTGAACTATTTATCTCTAACTTTCGCAAATGTGAGACCTATTGCATTGCAAAATGCTTGTTTTATGTTTCTTACTAGAGAGTGCTTTTGCACATTTCCAGTTAGTGTACGTTGTATTTGCACTTTCTTGGACCTCTGCCAGGGCACGTTCATTTTGACCTTGGGTACCACCACCCACGCAGAAGCCCCTAAAATAGCTAGGTCTGTGCACATTAAGCCTGACCTGCAGCATCTAGGCCCTTAAACTGCTCCGTCTTAACATGTTCTACATGCAACGTAATACAGATCAACAGCATTTTAGACACTTCCTAATCCCTTCAAAGCTGCTCCACAATTACCGTAAAATAAGTTTTGAAAGGTGGAAAGCCTGGTGTATAGAAACTATTTCGTTTTGAATCGTGCTTAATATGGGGCTTGAGCTATTGCCGTCTCTGTAGTTTTGGGAACTGTGGCACATCGTTTGTCTCAATCTAGTTAGCCTATGAGGGGGTGTTGGTTCACTATAGGGAAGTCAGACAACTAGAGAGAACTGGTAATGAGGCAGAGAGTCAAAGGGGGAGTGGAGAGAGACCACACAAGAGAGTGGGCGAGGGAGAGATGGCAAAGGAGGATGAAGATTCAAGGAGAGAAAGAGCCACAGAGAGAGAAATCTAAACAGAGAAAGGGAGAGAGGGAGAAAGGCGAGAAAACAGCAAGATGAGACGAAAAGAGAGCACGATGGAGGAGAGACTCAACTTGAAACATAATTTGTTGCTGTTTTCCAGCACTTTCAGCCTTTTTTGCATATATGCTTTCTTTCCAATGTAATTATAGGAATTTACATTACTTTGTCTGCTCACTCATGGTACTAAAGCCTGGTAAAGATATATACATGTATACAATCCTGTCAATACACCGTGCCTTGGCCACAATCAACATACTTTATGGCTCTTGTCTTGTCTTGCTGCCTGCCTGGTTATTTAGCCATAGCAGGTTTGTAGTCACCATCTCCCTGCTGCTATGTTGTGCTGCTCTGCTTTAAATTAAGAGGAAACAATGCCAAAGAATACAGCACATTTAGACTGATTAATGAACTAATTACGGCACTTCTCAGATATCAAACAAAAGCACACCAATATATGAACATAAACATTTAACTCACATTCAGTGAAAACACATGCATAAACCAAAACACTCACAGCAGTTAAACAATGATAGGCAAAAAAGGTGGAATACATCAACAGCGAATATATATATATATATATATATATATATATATATATATATATATATATATTCAAGCAAAACAGTTAAGAATTAAAATTCATCACCATAGGGGTTAAATCCATCATCCTTGCCAGCACCAAGGTGAGGAACCCTGAATGGCTGAGGTAGGAGAATGTCCCGGAATGGGATTTTCCTGAGCAGTGCGCCCACTCTCAGGGGAGCTCCTTCCTCAGTGCCACGTTTCCCCGTCTTATATACCCTAAACAACTCAAGAGGAAGATTCTAGTAACCCCCCTCCCTTCAGATATGAAATTCAAACACTGGCTGTGCTCCGTCTGTGTTGAAAACACGCAAAGGAATAGGCCCTGACCCAATGCGCAATCCAAAGACAGAGCTCTACTTTTTCTTGAGGAAAACTTTCCCAGCCTAAAACCCTGTTATCATGTCTACCTTGCACATCCCCCAGATTATGTTCCAGCACGGTGTAACCCTGTACTGGTGAGAAGAGTGAAAACATGTTCAGTGTGGAAAACAAGCTTTGTGTGGAAAAAAACCTGCACCGTCGCTATGGCGGCACCTGAAGTTAAGCACAAAATGGAGCCAATGGTCATGATGGAGTCGGTGGCCAAAAACACACATGATCATGATCGTGCTCCAGAATTCCTTTTTTAGTGCCTCGTATATCTAATAATAGCTCTGCTAAAGCAATATATGGGTGGTTAATGTTTTTGACCGTCAAGCATGCTAGTTTGTTAATAACTCTAGTGTTATAAACAGCTAATCCTGGAACTCCTACCATAGAAAGACCTAAGCTTACATATTCTGATCTAGATAATAAATGAACTTCAGAGTCACAGTCTTCGCTTAATTGAACTGTTTCCCTTGTCTTTTGAGTATGTGAGATGGAGTGAAATGGAAACATCATGAGCACTAGCCATGTAAACGCACATGGTCCTCCAGGTATATTTGCAGGAATGTAGGTATATGTGGTATTTCCACAAGAAAATAACCATCCAACAGGTAATTTAACATGCTTGATGTTACAAGGAGCCGTCACTATGTTCTTACAGGACATACTGTTGTTTACATTTCTACACGTTTTATTGCTTCTTCATTGACATAGTACTCGTTCCCACAGGATCTCCTGAGAAGACTCCGTTGTTGCTTCATTGAGCATTTGAGGACACTTTCTGATTTTGTAGGTGTCACATGTTAAGTTGTAGCACACATCACCAGCAGTAATAGTGTAAGTGATCACTTGTGTCAGATTATCCCATTTTTCATCCGTTCTCTCTTGGCAAGACCGGCAGTAATAGTAAAGTGTGTCAACACACCACTTTCTTCCACCCCTCCATCCTTGTTGGTGGCATTAAAGATTTGCAGCAGAACACTGGTAGGAGTTGGAATCGCCACCAGGAAAGTGGAAATGACATCAGTGGTACTTTTCATATTTGTCATGCAGAAATCTGACTTGTTCAGCATGCTTTGTGCCAGATAAATCCATACATTACCTGGATGGTGCAGCAGAGATGTTGATCACCGCTGTCGGTCAGTCATTTCGGAGCTTGGGGCTTTCGGCTCATCCCGACCCCACTTGGAAGGGTCCGAAGGGAGACCTCTCAGAACAGCTAGCACAAAGACACCTCAAACTGTGATCTTGAAAAGACAAGTATGATCAATCTTGCAAATAACATTTATCAGCTGGTATGTGTTCTCACTTCTCCTGTCCTGGTTTCATGATTAACAAAACATTGTCTTTGCCTTTGGCTATAATTTCTGGTGGCTTAGGAGGACGACTTGGGGATTCTACCCATACCTTAGCACCAGGATGTTTGTCAGTTGAACCAAAACCTCCCTCCCCACGCACTGTAAGAAGGGCGGGGCAGTCTTTTGAACTGTTCCTCCCTACACTGGAATGATCACAATCTGGGCAATTCTGTCTCCAGGTTGTATTGTCAAATTGACATCCCGACTGTTCAGTAAAATTGTATTGATTTCTCTTGGTAGTCTGCATTGATCATTCCCCCCAAGACCTGGTTACCTTTGAGTGCCAACCCAGATCGAGGAGCACTCAACCTGAAATTCTCTGGGGGGATCTGTATCTCAACACCTGTTTCAATAAGCACAGTGTCTTTTGGTTTCAATCTGTACATGTTCAAAGAATGCAATCAAGAATTGCAGAGTCTGGTGTTGCTTGGTATAGAGCTAAGGTTCCTGTTTTTGTCTCCCATTACATGATGGCATTTGTTGCTACATGGGCTTGTATCTATAATGCTGGGGTTAACATTTGCATTAATGACGTTTCTGCATTTGTGAAGGGTCTATTATTATCACAAGAGCCTCATTCAAATGATCTCTCCAATTTCTCCGGGTGTGGTCAGCTAGTTTTCATAATTGGACTTTTAGTAAGCCGTTCATTCTCTCAGTCAATCCTGCTGCTTGTGGGTAATATGAAATATGATAAATCCATTCTATGTTGTGTTGTGAACAATAATCTTGGACCAATTTACCTCTAAAATGTAACCCATTGTCGCTCTGGACCTGTAGTGGGACTCCGTAATACAACACTAACAAGTTCAGTGTTTTTATGGTGTTAAACTGAGTAGCACGTTTACTTGAGAATGCAATCAGATATCCATAATAATTGTCCATCACTGTGCAGGTGTATTGACACCCGAAACTATTTGGTAGTGGCCCAATGTAATCAATCTGCCATATCTGCCCTGGCAATTTTCCTCTCCCTAACATACCTCTGACAGTATGCAGAACAGATCTTTGTTGTGTGTGTGGACAAATAGGACACAGAAGGATAACTGTTTTAATCGCATCTAGTGGAATGTCCATCCTTCTAATCTCTGCCCACCTGTTAGTGGCCATCTCTCCCAGGTGTCTGCATTTTTTATGCACCCACTTAGCCATCCCCACCAAGTCAGAATCCGGCGTTGCCACTTCTGTCTCTGATATTTTGGCTTTGTCATCTGCAAGGGAATTAAACAATTGTTCTAGTGAGTCGGTGGGACAGTGGACATCTACTCGATATACAGTAACATTCCTTTGCTCTATCATTTCCCAATTTCCTGCCACAACACTTTGCCCCACACCTCCTTGGAATGTATTTGCCAGTTATGTGCATGCCACGTGTGAAGCCAGGTAGCTAGCCAATTGGCAGTAGACCAAGAACCAGTAAAAATGTGACATTTCCCAGGTAATTCTTGCTTTAATACTTGATATATGGTGTACAATTCTGCGTATTGACTACTCTTCCCTGCTCCTATAGTGGAAAGGAGCTTCTTAGTTACAGGATTATATGACTCTGCCTTCTAATGTCTCTAGGCTCCCACATACTTGCCTGAACCATCAGTGAATCCTATATGCTTCCTATCCTCAGAAGACAAGGATTCCAATGGCTCACCCCACCTCACGGGTGACTCTTTTACCTTGGGCACCTCCTGCAACACCTCCTCATCCTGCATGGGGGCCTGTGCCACCTGTTCATACAAGGCCGCTGTTCCTGCTGGTCCCACTTGGGCCCTGTCCTGTATGTACCATTTCCACTTAATGACACTTGTTTCCTGCGCATGTCCTATCCAGTGAGTTTTGGGTGAACTCATCACCCACTGCATTTTCGGGATCTCTGGTCTCAGAATCGCATTATGCCCTATGGTCATTTAATCAGTGTCCACTAGAGCCGAGTAACACATGTGTGACTGTTTCTCAAAGAGAATATATCGCTCCCCAGCATCTGGTAACTTTGTGGTCTAGTAGTCCAGGGGCACACCCTTTCTTCCGTGTTTTTGCCATATACTCCAATTTGCATATTGTCCCTGAATGGTTACATGTAATTCAATGTCTCCTTTCTGTACTTGCCATAAATCTAAAGCCTGTTGAATTGCTTCCTTTGCCAATTCAAATGGGCACTGCTGCTGCTCTCCCCATTCAAACTCATGTTTCTTTGAAATCACTTTGTACAAATGGGCCAAAATCTGACTCAAGTGAGGGATAGGATGTCTCCCAAAACCAAACAATCCAATGAATTACTGAGTCTCCTGCTTATGGCAGTGTGTGGCAAATTCTATTATCTTTTCTCTTACCTGTGGCAACACCTGCCTATGTCCCTGATTCCATTGAATTCCTAGAAACCTCACATTTTGACAGGGTCCTTGGGTTTTATCTGGATTGATCATCTGCCCTTTACTTTGCAAAAGTTCCACAAGCCTGCCCAATTGAGTCTGCACCTGCTCTTGTGTTTCTCCCTGAATCATCCAATCATCAATATAATGAGACAACTGCACCCTGGAATTACAGGTACTTCATCAAGCTGTTCTGCCACCAGCTGGTGTAAGATGGTGGGACTGTGTATATACCCCCCAGGCAAACATAACAAATTTAAATTGTCTTCCAGTGTGAAAAAAAAATGCTCCTGGCTCTCAGGGGTCAACGGTATGGAAAAGAAAGCATTAGTAATATCAATGGTTGCATACCAGGTTCCCTTATGTTTTTTGTATCCTTTTAATCAAAGTGATGGTGTCGGGGACTGCAGCAGCCAAAGGGGGTGTATATTTGTTCAGTTCTTGATAATCTATCGTCATTCTATAGCCCCCATCCTGTTTGGGCACAGGCCACAAAGGATTGTTCCACTCAGTGGTGACGGGCCACCCCACCCGCCTCTATCAGATCCTGTATGGTCTTACTTATCTCCTCATGTCCTCCCAGGATTCATTACTGTTTCCAATGAACCACGTTGGTTGCTGGGGGTATCTTCAGGTGACCCACACACACTGCTGCCACTAAAATGTATCTCTTTGCTCCAAACTGATAACACCCATCCTCAAAATATAAAGTAATTCCCTTCAAAATGTTGATTCCAAGAATATACTCTAAGAGGGGCACAATCAAAACAGTGTATTCTCTTTTTGACATTCTCCATATTTTTATTTGAACATTAGTCTGCACTGCAGGGGTTTGCTTTCCACCCAACTCTGTGATGGTATAGTGCTGACCTGTGAACTTTTCAGATTTTCATAAATTAAAGAGGACTCTGCTCCAGTGTCTACTGAGGCCCGAACCTTTTGAACATTTGTATGTTTCCAGTGAATTCTAAATCAACATGGGGTTTATTATCTTTGTGAGCCCATCCTTGTACTAGAGTTTTGACTATTTCCTAATCTAATTTAAACCTGTCAACTTTTGCCCAAGTCAAGTCCTGATATATGCTCTCATATTTGCGGGATTCCTCTCCTTCTCTGTTTTCCTCAGTTAACCAGTCAGTATTCAAATCTTCCTCCTCCTTCCCCCTTTGAGAAAAACTTTCTCCCTTTCTTTTCCTTCCTCCTGTATCTGTGACTTGCCCTGATTCACTCATTTGTTATCCTGCTTATTCACCTTTCTGCTCCCCTCCTTTCTGTACAGCCCTCACTTGCAATACATCTCTCACAGACTCTTGGTATCTATCCCATTTATCTGTTCTTTGCTGACACCATCCATCAGCAATGCCATAAACATATCTCTCCTACATACTTTGTTATTATGCAGCATTCAGCTCCCGAGGCTTTCTCAGTTTTCATCTAGTCTCCCATCTCTCCCAGCTCATGGACAGCCTCTGGTACATCCTTTAAAGGATTACCTGTCTGATTGATTAAAAGGGTAATTATCACATGTTTGTAGACTGAAGGAGTGAAGCAAATTATTTTGTTCACACTAACACAGATAGCGGTCCGTCCAGTAGATGGTGAGCATACCCCAGAAAATGGCAGTCTTCACACCCTCTTCCTTAATTCTCTGCATTGCACCTCATAATATATACCAGGGTTTATCATTTTGTGGCCTGTTTGACTCTGTAGGATACTTATGATTACACCTCATGACTGCAAGCTGCAATAGGGTGATCTGTTGGTTACCCTGATAACCCCTATACTGCTCCTGTAGAGTGGGATCAGTCCTAAGTATACAAAACTTCGGGGTGTCTCCTACATCTAGCATCACTCTAGATGATCCTGTGTCAAATAATTGTAGCATCCATGTAAGCAATGTTTCCCCAGATCTCTGCCTAAATCTGTCCATCATTTTGTTTATTTCCTGTTAAGTATAATCCTCTAGAGAGTCCATGGCTGCTCCCCCTGGGGTTATTGCAGTCATTGTTGTATCTTTCATCTGTGTATGGGCTGCGCATGAGTCACTTTCTGTTCACCTGGCTTGCCCTGACCACTACTGTTTTGACAAAACTCTTTTCCAAAATCAGAAAAGTCAGTTGAATCCCAAATATTAGCATCCCAAACATCCGGATTCCAGTCTAGCCCTGCTTTAGCAATGGCTATATTAACTTTCTTTTTAGTAACTCTTGCCCTGCGCTTTCGGTAATTATACTGAACCACACGCACTGCAGCCTTCTCCTCAACGGTCTAGTAAGTATCAACTTTATCTTGCAGTCATTTATTTTGACATTACAACATAGTCGAGGTTTTCTTAGCTTCGACTAGGTGCCTCTCTAATTAATTACTTTCTTATTCTAACTGAGCACATTTCTCATGTATTTTCCTATGAGCAGTTAAAAGGATTAGCCCTGTCTGCCTAACATAGATAATCGCCGTCCCTTCTCTTTGGGCATTTTTTGCAAACAATTTAATACCTTTGTTGTTGCAGCATATTTTTAAGACATACATCCCAGTTCTCATTCAATCCAGCACTGCAGGCCCACTCATTGGCAAGCACGTCATAAGATGCTTTCTCCCAACCCGGATTTTCATTTGGCATCTGAGAAACTGCCTTTGATTTTTTTGCCAAACATATTCACTTTTTCAGCTTTTATTTCTGAATCCTGCAAGTGACGTTAAGTTGTGTTGCTCTGCTTTAAACTAGAGGAAACAATGCCAAAGAATGCAGCGCTCTTAGCCTGAGTTAGGAATTTATTAAGGCACTTCCTTATACGCACATATGAACATAAGCATTCACCTCAAACGCAGTGAAACACATGCATATGCCAAAACACTCAAAGCAGATAAACAATGACAGGCAAAAAAAGGTGCAATGCATCAACAGTGAATATATGCAGTGAAAAATATATATAGTCAAGCTAAATAGTTAAGAATTAAAATGCATCATTATAGGGGTTAAATCCATCATCCTTGCCAGCACCAAGCTGAGGAACCCTGAAGGGCTGAGGCAGGAGATCATCTCCAAATGGGATTTTCCTGAGCAGTGCGTCAACTCTGAGAAGAGCTCCTTCCTCAGTGCCAAGTTCCCTGCCCCAATGCACATTCCAGAGACAGAGCTGTACTTTTCCTTGATGAAAACATTCCCACCCTCAGGCTCTTTTATCATGTCTACCTTCCACATCCCCCATATTATGTTCCGGCACGGTGTAACCCTGTGGTGGTGGGAAGAGCAAAATCAGGTTCAGTGTAGAAAACAAGCTCTGTGTGGAAAAAACCCTGCACCACCGCTTTGATACTACCTGAAGCTAAGCAAAAAATGGAGTCAATAGTCAAGATGGAATCGGTCGTCAAATACGCATAGCATTACAATTGTACAAAGGGTGAACAGATGGCCCCCTTTCTTCTGAAACCAGCAAATCTCAGAAACTAAAGAGAGACGCTGCCTTTGCAAAAAATAACAAATAATGTTAATGTTTAAATAAACAATTAGATACTTTTCGTGGAAGGCTGACAGATGCAGTGCAGGCCGGTGTACAAAGATAGAGAGAATTTTGGAGCAATAATGCTCTGCAAAAAATAGGGCAGTGAGAAGAAAAAGACGGACAGCAGGCAGAGGAGCAAAACTTGGAACACAAGCAGTAAAATCAAAAAAACAAACGTAGCTCCAGTAAGGAAGGAAAACAGAGCCAATAAAACATTTGTAACGTTTTTTTGCTCTGCTGAGCACATTTCCAGCTCTCTTTGATGAAAGAGCAGCTCAGATCATAGCGCAACAGCTTGTCTTTTCCAGCTTGGAGGAGGTGGTGGGAGGGGAGGCTGCTGCAATAAAATTCAAGCAGCTCAGCCTTAAGCCTCCACAGTGTAACACAAGCAAGTAAGGAAAAATAAAGTAGTCCCTGAAACCAAGAGATAAAGAATCATGGCGTAAATTTATAGTAGTTAGTCCTTGCTCCCAAAGAGAAAAAAGAGCCAAAAGAGCTAAAGCCGCCAGCCGGCATGGCAGGCCGAACCGCCATATAAAGAACAGGGTGACGGCCGCCAGCGTCAGCCGTCACCCACCGCCATACTCCCGCCGCCAGGCAGCCTGGCAGCGGGAGGAAACACCATCCGCCAGGATAGCTGCGCTACCCTGCGGATAATGTTTCAAATGCCACCAGCCTTTTCCTGGTGGGATTTCCCGCCAGGAAAAGGCTGGCGGAGGGGGTGCCCCAGCACTGCCCATGCACTTTGCATGGGCAGTGCAGGAGCCCCCATGCAGGCACCTGTCGCGCATGTCACTGCCCGATTTATGGGCAGTGACATGCGCGACAGGTGCTGCTGCACCCGCCACACAACAACATTGGCGGCGGATCCTCATGGAGCCTCCCTCAATGTCGCGGCATTGTTCCGCCCGCCGGCCTGGCGGGGAGATCATTATGTGGCCGGTGGGTTTTCCAGGAGGCTGGCGGTCGATGGAAAGACTGCCAGCCCGAACACGGCGGGAAATCCCGCCGTGTTCGTAATGACTGCCAGAGTTTTGAAAGGATAGGGTAGTCTCTTCTTACACTGCAGCATTCAGAAATATTGTACAAGAGAGGGTTCTCAGTGAAGCAGCTAGTACCTCTCACATACTACTATTGTCCTACAATTGTGTTGCGATCCTGTGAGAGACTTGCCAGCGTAGTGTGCAAGCTTCATGGACTGAAGCTTGCTGCATGGGGTTCATTCAATCTTGCATGCACCTTACAAGACCCACATGGAAAATTACTGGGCCTGCCATGAGGTGTTTTATGATCGCCCAAGCATCTTGCGAGATCTGCATGGAAAATTACTGGGCATGCCACAAGCTGTTTTACAATCCTGATAGAGAGTCTTGCGAGATCGCATGGGGCAAAGCACAAAAAGGGTAAAGGTTCAACCAATAGTTACCATTATTAGGACATGTTGGAAGAACTGCTGTGACATAATTGACTGCAGAACCAGAGATAGCTCAGTTTGTCATTGGTGCTTTCAAGGAGAAGGAAGTCTGTTTGAGTTGTGCTCAGCAGAAGTTAATGTGTGTGCAGCTGAAAGAGAGTGCTGTCTTCATATGATTTTAGGAAAGAACCAAAAGTTCAGATAATTAATAATGTAGGCCCTCATTATGAACATGGCAGGATAGCCCACCGCCGACTATACTGACGGTCGACAGAAGACCGCCAGTAGCGGCAGCAGGCATCCCGCCATATTCTGATGCATGGAGCCTCCGCTATGCTCCATGCTGGCAGTCGGTGGCGGGGGTGGATGCTGCTGCACCCTCACCACCACTGCAATCTAGACACCGCCACTCCTATGATGATGCAGTCATAGGCGTGGCGGTGTATGGAGGCGCAGCGATGCCGGCGGAGCAGCATCCAAGGAGTCCGTTCCCTCCCGGAGCAGTGTCATGGAACAGGTAAGTGCTGTCCGGAAGGGAATGGGGGTGAGGTGGGGTGTGTGTTGAGTATGTGAGTGCATGGGGGGGGTGCGTGTGTGTTTGTGAAGGGGGTGTGTGTGTCTGCATGTATGAATGAGTGTGTGCATGTGGAAATATGGGTGCATGTGGATGTGGGGGGTTGGGAGGACCTCTATGGAGGGGGTGGGTGGGGGATGGTGAGGGGGGGTTTTGGGATACCTACAGGGAGATTGGAGGGTGGAGGGATGAGGCATCGGTTTCCAGGTTTGGGGGTGGGGATGGGGGTGGTTCTAAGAGCTTGGGGGGGTAGGTGGGGGTAGTGGCGGGGGGCTGGCGTGTCACATACAGGTGACAGGAATGAGAATTCCTGTCACCCATATACTTTCCGCCAGGGGTTACCTGGCGGGGTATCCCACCAGGAAATCACTGGTGGAAATGGGATCATCATCCCACCGCCGGTCTAGCCTCCACTGCTGGGTCGAAGGTGCCTACCGTCGGCCTGGCGGTGGCAAATGAAGCAACAAAAATGGTGAGGAATTGGGACCTGCTGATGAGAGTCAAGAAATGTTAAAAGCTATATAGTTGTTTGTTTTGTTTGTTTAGTAGTTGTTATATATTGTTAATATGGTTGTTGTAGTTCTGTATTGTTAAATTTGTTGTAACAAAAAAGTTTAAAGTTACTTTTGATTCATTTGTTTAATGCATATTATGAATTTCAATTTTATTATGGTTTGGTAATATTTACCAAAACTGCCAGTTCCATTGTCAGGGACTGTAAAAATGCTGCTGCATGTATATGTATCTGTATGGTAGCATGCACAGCTTTTATTCTAGCAACTGTTGATAATGGAGAAGCAAATTATTTTGTAATTCATCTATGGTGACCTGTCATGGAACAGTGAGGTGTTAGCAGAGAGATGAGTCCTTGTCCAGGCTGATAGAAGAGAAAAATATAGGCACAGAGAGCAGTGCATCTTCATACTCTAATATGCACTCATATTAACTGCTGTGCACACAGTATTAAGTATGACGATAATCACTGGGAGATGTCTGAAAGAGAGGTGAGTATGTCCGTACGTTTAAATAGGGATACCAATTGGGCAAGACACAGTTTTTCATCACTATGAAGAGAGGTATGCACAGAGAGAACATTCTCTACCCACAGTCTACTTTGCACATATGTTACTTTGGTGACATGTCTCAGCTGACAGGGAAGTGTGTTTCCATACCACAGTCTCTATAGTTGTTATGCAAGACAGACTTCTCAGCATATAGTTAAGTTCATCTCTAAACCTTACTTGTGCATCTTTCACCCTGAGGAGAGCTGTGACCAGAGAGGTAAGCCCTCTTTCACACTTTAATTTGCACACCCGTCATCCAAGAAACAGACCGCAGGAGAGATGCCAGTCTCTCTTTGCACTGTACTATGCAGAATTATCATGCAAGAGAGATCTGTCAGCAAAGAGAACAGTTCCTTCCCACAGCCTACTATTTATACCTGTCAGCATGAAATGAGGTATAAGCAGAGAGATACATTTTTTCCAACCAAACTATAGACACCTCTCACCTGTGTAAGATGTGTTAGCAGGCAGATCACTCCCCCTTTCCAGACAAAATTGCTTATCCTTGTTGGTCTAGGGGGAGGTGTCAGCAGAAAGTTGTGCATCCTTGTTGGTCTAGGGAGAGGTGTCAGCAGAGAGGCCACTCCTTGCCAGCACTGTACTACACAAACTTGTTGTCATGGATATAGATGTTAGTGGAGAGGAGAATGTGAACATGCTACTATATATGTCTCTCATCCTGGAGAGAGCTGTGACTGGACAGTAAAATCCATTCCCACATCCTAGTAAATGTGGTTATTTTCTTGGGGAGAGGGCTCAGTGGACAGGCCAGTACTTGTTATACTTAGTATGGAATAGTAAGGTCTCACATGTGCGGAAAGTATCTTCTGCACCCTACCATGCATACTTCTGAGGAGAGGTGATTGGGGAGACAGTATAACTTTAAACCTGTAAACCCTACCCTACATACTGGTTACCTTCATGCGAGGTGTCAGTGGAGAGACCAGTAACTCCCAGTACTCTACTATACACAGTTATTAGACTATGGAGAGGTGTCAGTGAGATTGCAGTTTCCCTTACAACCTACTATGCACTGTTGTCAAACTGTGAATAGGTCTTTTTGGAGAGTGTACTTTCTTCCCACACTCTACTTATGGGGTCTATAAGGCACATGTTCTGTAATAAAGGAAAGTGTAAATTCTTCCTCTAAAAAGGTTTACGATCTCAGACTCTTGGATATCATAAAACAAGCAGTGGGGCACACAATTCCTTGATGTAATGTGTTAAAGGAGAGATTGCCTCTCCCCACACCCCACTATACACACTTGTAGCCCTGGATAGAGGTGTTTCTGAAGAACTCAGTTACACTTTACATCCTACTTTGTGTTTATGTCATACTGTGAAAAGATCACATTGGAAAGGCCACTTTCTAGCCACACACTACTACTGTGGACAATAAGGTAAAAGTACTTAAGTACCTTAAAGGAAAAAAGTGTAATTAGTTCCAATCTCACAAGACTCTAACTGGTCATTTTGAAAAAAGCTGTGGGGTATAGAAAATCTTGTTCAAGAGAAAGGTTACAGTATAGAGGATTGTGTGTTTGCACAGCCTAATACTCACAACCTATGAATCAGTGCTATTATACATTAAATATAGTTTGAATGTTTGAGCTCAGAGATTCTTGTGAGAACTGGACATATATGGGAGTAAGGGCAGGTGTTGGGGTGCTAACGCTCTCGCAAGACTTTCATGGGTCTCAGAATCCCACAAAATAAAGGGATTTATACAATGAAATAATCACATAATGTTACAATAGGTCGGCTCTGACAACAGCCTTTGTGCTTATAGTGTGTTACATTCGGTTACACATAGAACTGGATGCATCCCTTGATGTTAATAAGGGAGATCCTTCTTCGTTCTGTAGTGATGTGCACTCCGTCTGGCCTATAGACTCTTGGCATATGTTGTTATGATATATAGAGCCCATGCCATGGTCACAACGACCTGCAGAAACTGTTTTATTGACATGCTTCATGGATTTCACAATCTTAGGACTAAACGTTTTTGACCATTACCATTTCTGCCTTTGGCATATATTAGAATATACAAAGGCAGTTTGAGAAGAGAGAGACATCAGTTGTGAAAATGTGTCCTTCATTTGGATTTCAAGAGCAACACCTGTGATTGTGCCTATGTCATTGCCACCACAGTGCACTATCATCAGATATGGGTGCTCACAATCCAAAATTCTCTAGACCATTGGTAACAGTTGCTGCCACTTCATACTTCTATGACCAATCCAAGTTTGGAAATTCAAGATTCTTGTCAATACCACAATTAGTTTAATATTCTCTAGCCTAGAGGAAAAAGCTGTGTCCTAAAATCCAGAGGTGAAATATTGTGCTGTATGAAGATGTCAGTCACAAGAGGAATCCTCAGCAAAATGAGTACACTTCAGGAGCAATATGGAGTCATGGGAGGAAAGAAGAAATCAATGGGTGACAAAAATATAATTGGTAGATATTTGTCAGTTAAAAAAGTAGGTTAGGTTGTGAACAACTGCTGTTTCTGAGGTGCGCAGTTACTTGATAAGCAGTATGAGTTTTTCTGTTGACTGACTTTCAAATTTTGGTTCAATCCTGTGGGAGTCTCGCAAGGCTCATTGAGATGCTTCTGCAAGTGAAGCTTGATGTGCAGGTCCTCATATGATACCGTGAGAGTCTTGTGAGAGTTGCATGGAACTTGCCCAAACGGCCCTGGCAAAAGCTTTTTCTTTCGATCTTGCGAGTGTCTCGCAAATTGGATTGTAGAGAGAGAGAAAAGAGCCTGTACTACGACAGTGTCAGTGCCATTAACTGAGTAAAACAACCAAAAAGCAATAGAAGTAAAGTCCAGGTAGTTAAGATGAATTATAAAGCAAAAATAAAAGATTACACAAGCTGTTACGGGAGATTACTGTGCATGTAGTACATGTACTATGAAACAGATACATTTCTTCTGTGAAGAATCCAAGAGTGAGTTTATATTAGGTTCAACCAATAGCTGACTTTCCCTCTTCAAAATTTAGAAAAAGCTTTGACTTGTTTGGCTGGAAGACTTGAGGGTTTACATACCTATATGTTTAGCATAACCTCAGACACCTGAGATTGCCCTTGCTGGTTTGGAGGTAAAGCAAATGTAATCTCTTTGACTTGTGCTCAGCAGAGGTCATTTGACTTTTGATTTCAAGTGATTGGTGTATCCAGCTACAGTCACACAGCTTTTTTTCAGGTAAATAAACATACACTGTAATTTATTTATGAAGCCTATGACTAAATATTAAATTGATATATTTAGAAACAGCTTTTAATATATGTGTTTATTTTGCCAGTACTAGTAATATGGATACTTAAAATGCTAATTAGAAATTGAAAGTGCTTGATATTGAACCTTAGCCAATTGTATTTCTTTCATATTGTTGTATTCGTAGGTGGTTAGGGAGATAGTTTTGTTTTAAGATCTGGATGTTTCTCAGAGATGATTGATGTATGTTCTCAATTTTCAGCTTAGTGCATACATTTTTGGACAGTGGCTGTCCTAAATATAGTTAAACAGATACTAGAATGTGTTTTGTACTGTAGAGTGTGTATTAAGTGAATTGAATGGGAAACAGCCTTTACAACGCGGTCATGACCACGCATGACCGTTACCACCAAGCCATTACCATGCATATGCCTTTACCATGCATGCCTTTACCAAGAATATGCCTATACCATGCATGCCTTTACAGCGAATTTCATTCAAAAAGCATGAATGGTAAAGGCATATGGGTGGTAATGGTTTTAAAGATAAGTATTATTTTTTTCAACTTTGTAAAGGCATGAATGGTAAAGGCATATGCGTGGAAAAGGCATCTGAGAGGCACAGGCAAGTATAGGTATTAATGGGATTATTTATACTCTGTTTGCACCGAATTACTGTCATTTTTTTTACTCTAACTCCATATTTATACTTTGGCGCTAGACCTGTCCAGCGCCAAATTTATGGAGTTAAAGTCATTTTTTGGAAGTGGAAACCTAAGTTGCCTTAATGAGACGCAAGGTAGGCATTCCAGTGCAAAAAATGACTCTATGGCCTTAACGCCATATTTATACTCCTGTGCAGAAATGGTGCACAGGAGGGAGGAGGGGTCAAAAAATGGGGCAAAGCTTGCTTTGCCCCATTTTTTAACACCTGGGTCAGGGTAAGCGTTAGGGGACCTGTGGGCCTATTTCCATGGTGGAACCCCATCCATAGATTCGGGCTGCTGAGGCTCTCCACATGTGCTTGGCCGATTCTAGCATTATGTGTTTGATATCTTCTCTTACCCTGGTCAGTTTCCTCATAGTCGAAGCCGATGCCAAGTTTACGTGTTGGCATTCAAGTCTTAGGGCCTTGTTCTCTAGCTCAGTGATCTGGGAGTTTTGATCCAGTTCACGGGACCGAAGAATGCTTTTGGCGTACCCTCTAACAGTGGCCTTGCAGGCAGCCCTGGGGACCGAACCGAGCCTTCGTTTAACTCGAAATACTGGCCGAGATGCATCCTGATCTCTTGGGTGTACTCTTTATCTTGCAAGTGCCGCGCGTTGAGGCGCCACATAGGCCATCTGGTAAGGTCTGCTCTACCCAGTCGGATTCGTATTGGTGCATGGTCGGAGACCCCCCGTGGAAGAATCTCCGCCCCTGCGACTTTTAAGAAATCTAGGGCGGGCATGAACACCAGGTCTATTCTGGACTGCGTCTGGTGGGCTGCCGAAGTATGTGTGTATTGGCGTTCTCTGGGATGCCAGGTGCGCCACACCTCACACAAGCCGAGGCTCTCCGCCCAATTACTTAGGGCTGAGGCCCGCTTGGATCTATTTATGGTAGTTTCCCCAGAAATGTCCAGCTTTGGGTCAAGAACTGCGTTAAAGTCGCCTCCCAGTAGGGTGGTTCCTTGGGGTAGTCCTGAGGTTACTCGGTGGAGCAAAAGTAGGAAGGAGTCAAGATTTGCCGGGGGCGCATAGGCGCACACCAAGTTTAGCGGTTGTCCATGAAGAGTCCCTGTGACTACCATGAATCTACCTTGTGAGTCAGATTGCGTGGATGTGATCACCATGGGCAGAGATCGATGGAGCAGAATAGCCACTCCTCTAGAGCCTCTGGAAAACCCTGCATGGTATACCCTATCATACCCTCCCCTCGCAAGCATAGGGCATCTGGACCCTAGAAGATGGGTCTCTTGCAGGAGAACTACTGAGGGGGAATACCTGCGGAGGGTGTTAAATACTGCCGATCTTTTGATCTTGTCTAATAGTCCGTTTACATACCAGGAGAGGACCTGGGTTACTGAGGGCCAAGCGTGAGGTATGCCGATGTTGAGCATGTTTGGGTGTGTGGGTGCAAGCCCAGGGATGACCATTTCAAATGTGACAGCAAAATTTTGAAATTACAAACCAGGCTAACTAACTTGTCGCCTCTTAAACCTAATTTAAACTCCCCCCCCCCCCCCTAAACTCCCCCCCTCCCCATGCTCCCACCCCGGAAGCATCTGTCGCCCATGTACCCAACCAAAACCAGACAGCCAGTAGAGCTGTCATTGGAGTGGAGTGATGGACCCCTCCTTTCATTCGGATCAATTGCAATTAGAAGTCACAAATCAAGCGTTCAACACCATACTTTAGGAAGTCTCCGGGGCTATCAATGTTAGTCCCATTGGGGGTCGCCTGAGCGGACCAAGCGTAGCCCGAATCCCCCTACGTCTCGCGCAGGGGCCTCACACATCTTGTCAGCCGAGTACCGGAGACTGACTCAATCGCCCATTTTCGGCGGACTGGGACGGTGTCCAGGACACCGGGAGAGCCTCAGTGCCAGTCTCGGTATGAGGATTAGGGTCCCGGGTCGTTCCATCCTCTTCAGGGGTGTTCAAGTCTTTCTGTCTGCCTCTCCGGGATCTGGTGCGTCGCCGTCTCCTCTGGGGCCCCTCCGATGACGAGGGATCGACACGTGGGGTTCCTCCAGTGGTTTTGGGGGGGCCCCTACAGGCTCTGATGCCCTACTCTGACAGCCAGTCCCAGGCCTCCTCAGGCAATTCAAAAAAGTAGGCTTTCCCAGCCATGAGGACTTTGAGGCGCGCAGGGAAAAGGAGCATGTACGAGAGTTGCATTGCCCTAAGTTTTTGCTTAACATGCTCGTACGACCTACGCCGGGTTTGGACTTCTCTGGTGTAGTCCGGGAAAATTAGGATTTTGTGGTTTTCCCACTGCGTACCATCTTGCCGCCTCGCTTCCCTGAGGATATTGTCTCTGTCTTTAAAGTGCGATCATCAGGCGCTTCGGGCTGCCCGGAGGTGGGCGAGGCGTGAGCGCCCTGTGGGCTCGTTCAATTGCAAACAAGGGCGAGAGGGATTGGTCCGGCATCCAAGATTTGATCCACTTCTCCAGGAATTCGCCGGCCTTGTCATCCTCTATGCCCTCTGGGAAACCTATGAAGCGTAGGTTATTGCTTCTGGCCCGGTTTTCTGCATCTTCTGCACGGCGGTGAAGCTCGCCGGTTCGGGATTGTAGCTGGGCCACTTTAGTTTTGAGGTCAGATAAATCGCTTTCAGTTTGAGAAACTCGGGTTTCCACCTCCGTAATTCGGGTTACTGCATTTCTAAGGTCCTGTCTAATGAGGCCCATGTCCACTCGCACCTCTCCACTTTTCCTTCCTACGGCCATCTGCGATGATTGAATAGCTTGGAGAATGGCACTCACCCAGTCTGGGGCTGGGCCCCCACCAGCCACTTCTCCCCCTCCCCGTTGGCCCGTCGTAGTCATGAACTGGTCGATTTTTTGTTGGGAGGTCGGAGGTTGTTTGTTCGTTTTATCTTTTCCCATCGTGGCACTTGAGGTGGGGGTCAGGTGCGCCACACCTTCTTTAATGCGGTTTCACGTCTGAGAATTCAGTGTGCTGTCAAGTGCCCTGGGTTGTGGGAGGGCTCGCCGTGTCTGTTCGCGCAAGGACGGCAGGCTCTCACTGTCCCAGGGGCAGTCTTTTAGTCTCATTTACTCCCTTCCGGACCCTGCGCTGGCACCGTTGGCTCCTTCTTTTCAGATCCCTTTCTCGCTCCCTCCACCGAGGTGGGGGGAACCCGTCCAAGATCTACACCCAGGCTTCTCCACTTTAAGGGCTCTGCACCCCAGCTGTAGGCCCGCACCGTCACGACTGGGCCCCCAATCTCTCGAATCGCTCCGACCAAGGTCAACCATGTACGACCTGGGACCCAGGATATCAGATTGCCCCAAGGTTTTGTCCTCTACTGCTCAGCTCGCCATCTAGCATCTGCCGCGGGCCAGCTCGAGCTCCGCCCAGGTGAGGGCCCAAGGGAAGCCGGAACCAGGCCCCCAGGCCCTCGGGCCTCCTCTTGTTGCTGCAGGGATGGGGTTGCCACCGCTTGTCTTCCCCTTCCACCCCCTCCCGATCTCCAATTCATGTCTTTGCCCCCCCGGGGCACCACCCGGTCCTTCGGCCGGGCCCCGATCCTCCGCGCGGCTCCAGATCTTATTTCCAGCCAGAGGGGGACCACGGGGGAAGGGCTCCCGCTGCGGCCCCTGCGCGGCACCGCAAGCCGCCCGGGAGGGCGGGGGGGTCTCCCAGTCCTCCGGGCCGCACCCGCGCCTCCGTACGTCGGCACGGCGCCGCTCACCTGGTGTCTTCCTCCTCGATAAGGGGGGCCCCGTCAGCACCTCAATGGCAGGGATCCACCGCCGCGGCGCGCCCCAAGTTTCTCCGAGCCTCCCGCTGCCCTTCAGCCTGCAGCACTCGTCTCCGGCGGGCCATCGAGCCTGTTTCAGCCCCGCCGGGTGCATCCCGCAGCGGCCGCCATCTTTACCCCTCCTTCACGGGATCGGCCGGGCCGCCGCACGAAGGCGGAACGCAGGCTCTCCACCAGATTGCCCCAGCTGACTTCTCGCTGGGCCCCCGGGATGCCGGGGAGTCATGAATAGTGTTTTTTGCTCCCTTGGACCGCGGTAGTTAAGACGGATGACGGAGGGTTCCAGAGCACTCTCAGAGTGCGACCGCCATCTTGACGCCCGAAGCCACGCCCCAAGGGGTATTTTTAGGGTTAAGGGTGGGTATGGGTTTTTGGATGGCAAGGGCATTTTTAGGTTTTAGGATGTGTATGGGTTTTTGGGTGGTAAGTGTTTTTTTGGGTTTAGATGGGTATAGGTTTTTGGGAAGCAAGGACATTTTTAGGGTTTATGGTAGGTATATGTTTTTGGGTGATAAGGGAATGTTTAGGACTTAGGGTGGATACGGATTTTTGAGTGACAAAAGTGATTATATACATATTTCTACATATATATATATATATATATTTATTTGTATTTATGTGTATATATATATATATATATATATATATATATATATATATATGTATCAAAACAAGGCCCTTGCAGGGTTAGAGTGACGCATAAATTATGCAAAACACAAGAGAGAACTCTGGGTAGTTCCCAAATTTAGGCAGAAAGCAGATCCAGGAAGGAGCACTCTACAACACCAGCGACACTCTAGATTTGCTCACCTCAAATCTCTGTTTATCTAGCAAAGTTTTTAAGCATAGGATCAGCATGGTGCTATCCACACCGAGCTAGATAGGGAAAAAGTATTTTTCCATTTGTACAGCAAAATCTTTAAGTATAGGATTAACATAGTGTCATCCTTGCTGAGCTGTAAAATGACAAAAGCCATTTACCACTTCAAACACAGTATTATAGCTTTGGATTGGTCAAATACCATCCAAGCCAACCTGGAATGAGTAAATCCACCCCTGACATGTGTTTCTCTCTCATTAAAGCTCTTCAGAGAGATTTAGCTTTCCCCCGACACAAGGGGGCACCCAGTATAAGTCAAAACAAGGCCCTTGCAGGGTTAGAGTGACACATAAACTATGCAAAACACAAGAGAGAACTCTGAGTAGTTCCCATAATTTAGGCAGAGAGCAGCTCCAGTAAGGGACAGTCATCAACACCAGTGACACTCTAGATTTGCTCACCTCAAATGTCTGGTTTTCTAGCAAAGTTTTTAAGCATAAGATCAGCACAGTGTTATCCACGCTGAGCTAGATAGGGACAAAGTATTTTGCCATTTGTACAGCAAAATCTTTAAGTATAGGATTGACATAGTGTCATCCTCACCGAGCTGTAAAATGACAAAAGCCATTTACCACTCCAGGCACAGTATTACAGCTTTGGACTGGTCAAATACCATCCAAGCCAACCTGGAATGAGTAAAGCAACCCCTGACATGTGTATCTCATTAGAGCTCTTCAGAGGAGTTTAGCTTTGTTCAGACACAAGGGAGCACCCAGTATAAGTCAAAACAAGGCCCTTGCAGGGTTAGAGTGATACATAAATTATGCAAAACAGAGAGAACTCTGAGTAGTTCCCAAATTTAGGTGGAGAGCAGCTCCAGTAAGGAGCACTGTACAACACCAGCAACACTCTAGATTTGCTCACCTCAAATGTCTGTTTATCTAGCAAAGTTTTTAAGCATAGGATCAGCACAGTGCCACCCACGCCGAGCTAGATAGAGACAAATTTGGAAACTACCCAGAGTTCTCTCTTGTGTTTTGCATATTTATATATATAAAGGGTCCGGGGATAAAGTCAAATCAAATCAAATCATTAACATTTATAAAGCGCGCTACTCACCCGTGCGGGTCTCAAGGCGCTAGGGGAAAGGGGGGGGGGGTTACTGCTGCTCGAAAAGCCAGGTTTTTAGGAGTCTCCGGAATGCGGAGTGGTCCTGGGTGGTCCTGAGGCTGGTGGGGAGGGAGTTCCAGGTCTTGGCTGCCAGGAAGGAGAAAGACCTCCCACCCGCCGTGGAGCGGCGGATGCGAGGGACGGCAGTGAGCGCGAGGCCAGAGGAACGGAGGAGGCGGGTGGGGACGTAGAAGCTGAGGCGTCGGTTGAGGTATTCCGGTCCCTTGTTGTGGAGGGCTTTGTGTGCGTGGGTGAGAAGTCGAAAGGTGATCCTTTTGCTGACTGGAAGCCAATGCAGGTGTCTCAGGTGTGCGGAAATGTGGCTGTTGCGGGGTACGTCGAGGATGAGGCGGGCCGAGGCGTTTTGAATGCGTTGCAGGCGATTTTGGAGTTTGGTGGTGGTCCCAGCGTAGAGGGTGTTGCCGTAGTCCAGGCGGCTCGTGACAAGGGCGTGGGTCACGGTTTTTCTAGTGTCGGCGGGGATCCAGCGGAAGATCTTGCGGAGCATGCGGAGGGTGAGGAAGCAGGCGGAGGACACGCCATTGACTTGCTTGATCATGGTGAGAAGGGGGTCCAAGATGAAGCCGAGGTTGCGGGCGTGGTCTGTGGGGTCTGTGGGGGTCGGTGCGGTGCCGAGGGCCGTGGGCCACCAGGAGTCGTCCCAGGCGGACGGGGTGTTGCCGAGGATGAGGACTTCCGTTTTGTCAGAGTTCAGCTTTAGGCGGCTGAGCCTCATCCAATCAGCGACGTCCTTCATACTGTCTTGTAGATTGGTCTTGGCGCTGGCGGGGTCCTTGGTGAGGGAGAGTATAAGTTGGGTGTCGTCAGCATAGGAGGTGATGATGATGTCGTGCTTGCGTACGATGTCGGCTAGGGGGCTAATGTAGACATTGAAGAGTGTCGGGCTGAGCGATGAGCATTGAGGTACGTCGCAGATGATCTCGGTGGGGTCTGAGCGAAACGGTGGGAGGTAAACTCTTTGGGAACGGTTTGAGAGGAAGGAGGCGATCCAGTCCAGGGCCTGGCCTTGGATCCCGGTGGAGCGGAGGCGGGTGATTAGGGTGCGGTGACAGACGGTGTCGAAGGCCGCCGAGAGGTCGAGGAGGATGAGGGCGACTGTTTCACCGTTGTCCATCAGGGTTCTGATGTCGTCTGTGACTGAGATGAGGGCGGTTTCCGTGCTGTGGTTGGTTCGGAATCCGGTTTGTGAAGTGTCGAGCAGGTTGTTGTTTTCCAGGAAGGTGGTCAGCTGTTTGTTGACGGTCTTCTCTATTACTTTGGCTGGGAAAGGCAGGAGAGAGATGGGGCGGAAGTTTTTCAGGTCGCTCGGGTCAGCCGTAGGTTTCTTTAGGAGGGCGTTGACTTCGGCGTGTTTCCAGCATTCGGGGAAGGTAGCAGAAGAAAAAGAAGAGTTGATGACGGCCTAGAGGTGCGGGGTGATGATGTCGTCGGCTTTATTAAAGATGAAGTGAGGGCAGGGGTCCGAAGGGGCGCCGGAGTGGATAGAGTTCATGATGGATTTGGTTTCTTCAGTGTTGATGTGGGTCCAGTTGTTGAGGGTGAAGGCCGGGGGTGCGGGTTCGGTGATGTTAGGTTGGGTCTGGTGTCCGAAGCTGTCGTGGAGGTCGCTGATCTTGCGGTGGAAGAAGGTGGCGAGGGATTCGCACAAATCCTGTGAGGGCGTGACGGCGTTTGCGTTGGCGTTGGGGTTGGAGAACTCCTTGACGATGCTGAAAAGTTCTCTGCTGTTGTGGCTGTTTTTGTCCAGTCTGTCGGTGAAAAAGTTCCTTTTGGCAGCGCGGATCAGGTGGTGGTGTTCGCGGGTAGCGTTCTTGAGGGCGGTCATGTTGTCAGCGGTGTGGTCCTTGCGCCAGGCCTTCTCGAGGGTGCGACAAGTTTTCTTTGATTCTTTGAGGGTGTCAGAGAACCAGAGAGGTTTTTTGGTGTTGGTCTGTCGATGCGTGCGTTTGAGGGGAGCAAGGTTGTCTGCGCAGTTGGAGATCCAGTTTGTGAGGCTGAGGGCTGCGTCGTTGGGGTCGGTGGTGAGGGTGGGTTGGTTGGCGGTGAGTGCGGAGAGGAGTTGCTCTTCGGGGATCTTGTTCCACTGTCGACGAGGGATGGGTTGAGTGCGGAGGTGGCGGGTCTCGCGTCGGAATGTGAAGTGGACACAGCTGTGGTCGGTCCAGTGTAGAGCGGAGGTGTGGCTGAAGAAGATGTGTTTGCTGGCGGAGAAGATAGGGTTGAGCGTGTGTCCGGCGATGTGGGTGGCGGTGTTCACCAGTTGCTTGAGGCCGAGGTTGGCGAGGTTGTCGAGCAGGGCGGTGGTGTTGGGGTCGTTGTTCTGTTCCAGATGGAAGTTGAGGTCACCTAGGAGGATGTAGTCCGGCGAGGCGAGGGCGTGCGGGGAGATGAAGTCGGCGATGGCGTCGCTGAAAGGGGCGCGCGGTCGGGGGGACAGTAGACGAGGGATCCTCTGAGGGTGGTCCTGGGGTCGGTGCGGATTTGAAAATGCAGATGTTCAGCAGCGAGAGGGGTGTCTTCGGTGGAGGTGGTGACGCTGATGGAGTCTTTGAAGACGATGGCGATGCCTCCTCCTACTTGGTTGGTGCGGTCTTTTCTGGAGATCTTGTAGCCTTCGGGGATGGCAGTGGCGATGTCTGGAGCGGATGAGGCGTTCATCCAGGTTTCCGTGATGAAGGCGACGTCCGGAGCTGTGGAGTCCAGGAGGTCCCAGAGTTCAACGGCGTGCTTGTGGACAGAGCGAGCGTTGACCAGGATGCACTTGAGGTGGTTGATGGCGCGTGGGCTGGTGGTCGTGGTAGTTGCGTGGTGGAAGATGCGTTTGCAGGAGTTACAGGCGAAGGGTCCATGGGTGCGCTTGGGGTGGGCTTGGAAGCAGGTGTTGGAGCGCCCGGGGTTGAGGGCGTGGAGGGTGGTGGGGTCGTAGCGGGTCAGCGGGGTAGGGGAGGGCTGGGGACCAGGGGTCGTGGCGCTGGACGCGGGCCAGGCGCAGACGGGCTTGCCTCTGGCGCGCCTCCGGCGCGCCAGCGGCGCGGTCGCACAGCGGCCGCCATAAGAGGGAGGAGGGGTCAGCTGGGGGCGAATGGGAGTTGGGGGGCGGGGGCGTGCAGGAGGTTGCAGCGGGAAAGCACGAGGGAGGGGGGACAGGTAGAGTGAGAAGAGCTGGGAGAGGGGGGTTTAAGGGTGGAGGGGGGTGAGTGTTAGAGTTTTAGGAGAATAGGGAGATAGATAGGAGTAGGGTTGAAAAGATAGGGGAGGGGGGGTGGTAGAGGTGGGTGAGGGTGAGAGGTAGAGTGAGAGGATAGGGAGATAGGTAACAGAGGGGGTGTCGGGACGGGGGAGAGATAGGGAAATAGATAGATGGAGAGATAGGTGGAGAGATAGAAAAATAGGTAGATAGGAGGAGGGGGTGAGTGAGGGAGTTAGGTGGAGAGATAGGTAGAGGAGTGAGGGAGGCAGGTAGCGAAAGGGTAGACGTGGGTGATAGTGAAAGAGAGGTGGAGAGATAGAGGGGGGTGAGGGAGGAGCAGGAGGGCAGAGACAGCGGCGGGAAGAGACAGGAGTCGGAGAGGACCGAAGAACAGAAGAAGCGAAGAACACGGAAGACCGGAAGAACACAGAAGAACAGAAGCGAAGAACACAGAAGACCGGAAGAACACAGAAGAACAGAAGAGAAGAACACAGAAGAACAGAAGAACACAGAAGAACAGAAGCGAAGAACACAGAAGACCGGAAGAACACAGTAGAACAGAAGAACACAGAAGAACAGAAGAGAAGAACACAGAAGACCGGAAGAACACAGAAGAACCGAAGAACACAGAAGAACAGAAGAGAAGAACACAGAAGAACAGAAGAACAGAAGAGAAGATAAAGCATTTTAACACCAACAGTTATTGTGCATAGTGGTTAAATAAGACACAAAATGGATTTCTGTGAAATAACAGTGCAGGTATCGGAGCATATGCACGAATGTTGAAGTGCTGAGAGATGAATTATTGAAATAATGAAAATGTGAACAGATTTTGGGAAGATTAATGGCACAAACTACTTACTTGTCACTGCACCAACATTATTCGTGCCACCTGCCTTGTCTTTTCAACTGCTCACAGAATAATGAAGTTCACAGGTGTGGGATATGAAGGTATAAATCCCACAATGCCTCTGCGCACTGAAGACAGACGTTTTAAAACAGCATTGAAAAAGACTTTAAACCATTTGATAAAGACGAGATGTCGAAACGCGTCATGGAGCTTGATTTATGCTGCTTAAGAAATTCTGACTGTCATTAAATCAACTTGCTAAAGAATTCCCCGGGATTGCAGTGTTTTTCTCTTGTGTGATTATATATATATATATATATGTATGTATATATATATATATTGATATATATATATATATATATATATACATATATATATATATATATATATATATATATAAACATATATATATATATATATATACACACATACATATACATATACATATATACATATACATATACATACATATAAACATGTTGTTGTTGTTCATCCGTTGTTGTTGATGATGACCAAGAACATCACGTTGAGGACATTGACTGGGTAGGGTGTGTCCGGCTGTGGGTGATCAGTCCGATCCGGGCTTGAAAAGCTCTGCAGCACTTTGGGTGCCTGTGGTATGCTGGATTGGTTTGATATGGATCCGCGCAGCTCATGCTTTTTCTGAGCCTCTGCAGTCCTGCTCTGGTTGTAGGAGGTAGCACCTTTGCTGATACAGCTTCACCAGACAGAGCAGTCTTGCGATAGGGTTTCCCAGGAGTTCGGGTCAATGCCGAAGCTCATTAGAGAGACTTCCAGCGTGTCCTTGAAGCGCTTTTTCTGCCCACCTTGTATGCGTTTGCCTTCTGCCAGTTCACCATAGAACAGTCTCTTGGGGAGGCGAATGTCTGACATATGTTCAAGGTGGCCTGCCCATCTGACTTGGGCTCTCCTCAGCAGGTTGTAGATGCTTAGCAGACCAGCTTGAGAGAGGACATCTGTGTCTGGAACTTTGTCCTGCCAGGTAATTTTTAGCAGCCTTCTTAAGCAGTTCATATGGAAGCGATTCAGCTTTTTGGCATGACGTTTGTACACAGTCCATGCTTCACAGGCATACGGTAGGTTGGGCAGTATGACTGCCTTATACATCTTCAGCTTTGTGGACAGTTTGACGCCTACCCTTTTCCACACTGACTCCTGCAGCCATCTAAACGCAGAGCTTGCCTTGATGATGCATGTATCTACCTCATCGTCAATGTTTAGAGATCTGGAGAGTGTGCTGCCAGGTATGCAAACTTTTCATCAGCCTTCATGATTTGTTCTTCAGCATTGATAGTTGGTTCCACATATGTCTTTTGCGGTGCAGGCTGATGCAAGACCTCAGAATTCTTGGTATTGATTGTGAGTCCGAAATATCTCCAGGCGGTGGAAAAGCGGTTCATGATCTGCTTCATCTGGGCCTCTGTGGCAGTGCTTAGTGCGCAGTCATCTGCGAACAGGAAGTCACGCACAGAGTCCTTTTCTACCTTGGTCTTGGCCTGTAGCCTCCGCAGGTTGAAGAGCCTGCCATCAGGCCTATATCTGACCTTGATGCTGGTTTCTTCATCATCGCAGAAGGCATCTGACAGCATGGCTGAGAACATCATGCTGAACAGCATGGGTGCCAGTACACAGCTTTGCTTGACTCCGTTGGTGACTGGGAAAGCATCAGAGAAGTCTCCATCATCCAGTACTCGAGCAAGCATGCCGTCATGGAACTGGCCCACCGTACTGATATATTTGCCTGGGCAGCCAAACTTCTTCATGGTCTGCCATAGCCCCTCACGACTGACATGTCAAAGGCTTTGGTCAGGTCTACAAACTTTGTGTAAAGGTCCCTGTTTTGATCCTGGCACTTCCCCTGTAGTTGACTTGCTGCAGTTATCATGTCCACTGTCCCTTGGCCCTCTCTGAAGTCACACTGACTCTCTGGCAGGTGTCCATCTTCCATGTGTTGAGTGAGGGAGTTGAGGACGACTCGGGTAAGGATTTTGCTGGCAATGACGAGGAGAGAGTTTACTGTGGTTGTCACAGGACTGCCTGTTTCCCTTTCTCTTGTAGAGATGGACAATGGAGGCATCCTTGAGCTCCTGATGGATAATTTCCTGTTGCCACATGGTCTGAAAGAGCTTGGTGAGCTTCTGTAACAAGACTGGTCCCCCTGCCTTGTAAATTGCAGCTGGGATGGAGTCAGAGCCCGTTGCTTTACCATTGGAGGTAAGCTTAGTTGCTTCTTTAACCTCTGATTCCTTTGGAGGTTCTGCTAGGGAGGTGTTGATGGCAACTTGCGGCATGTGGTCAATAGCTTCGGCATTGATAGAGGAAGGCCTGTTCAGCACATTATTGAAGTGCTCAGCCCATCTTCTATTGCTGGCATATTTGTCAGTGAGCAGGGTGGACCTATCGGCACTAAACATTGGTGATGTTCCAGAGGACTGTTGCCCATAAATGGTCTCCAGGGCATTGTAGAAATGCTTGGAGTTGTTGCTGTCAGTGTATTTCTGGATCTCATCTGCCTTTCTGCTGAGCCAGGAGTCTTGCATCTCTCTCAGCTTTGCTTGCACCTTAATTCTGATGGAGCTGTAGGCTGCCTTCTTGGAGACAGATGTAGTGTCTTGCTGGAGGAATCTGAAGGCTTCACACTTCTCATCCTGCAGCTTCTGAATGTCTTCATCATTGTCGCCAAACCAGTCCTCGTGTTGGCATGTGTTCTGGTCCAAGTGAGCGAGAGCGGTGTTGTAGACCACTTCTTTAAAAGCTATCCAGTCCTCTTCTGCACCATTTCAGCCAAAGCTGCGTTGGTCATACTTACTGTTGGGGTCCTCACTGAGGATCTGCCGCACAGAGTGACGTTCTAACTTGCTGACATTCAGTCGCCTATTGGTCTTTTTCCCTTACAGGCCCCGCCTGGGCTGGATGTGCATGTTGAGTTTTGAGAGGATGAGTCTGTGGTCTGTCCAGCAGTCTGCGCTGCACACAGCCTTAATCACTCTAACATCCTTCCTGTCCCTTCTCCTCACTATGACGTAATCACCGAGATGCCTGTGCTTGCTACCTGGGTGCATCCAGGACATCTTGTTAGGATTATGTAGGTGGAAGACTGTGTTTGTGATCAACAGGTCATGAGCTACACAGGTCTTCAAAAGTAGATGACCATTGCTGTTGCTTTTGCCAACACAATTCCTCCCAATGACTCCTTCCCATGTCTGGTAGTCTACACAAACTCTGGTATTGAAGTCGCCTAAGATGACAAGCCTGTCCTCCTTGGTCACAGATGCTATGAGGGACTCCAAGTCTTCATAAAACTTATCTTTGATCTCCTCTGGGCTTGTCATGGTGGGGGCGTATGCATTAATGAAGGTGGCGTGGCGCTTTTCTTTGAGGGGGAACTGCAGAGACATTGGTCGGTCATTGAATCCTTTTGGGAGGGTGGCTAATTTGATGATCAGATTAGATCTGATGGCGAAACCCACTCCTGCTTCACGATGTTCATCGCTGCTGCAGACACTCCAGAAAAAGTTACAACCGGCTTTGACTTCTGTCAGCTGGCCTTTGTCTGCGAACCTGGTCTCACCGAAGGCTGCGATCTGGATGTAGTACCTGCCGAGTTCTCTTGTGACAAGTGCTGTCCGTCTCTTAGGTCTGTCTGTTTTAGAGCTATCTATGAGTGTGCACACATTCCATGTGCCAATGGAGAGCGGTCACCAATATTTTCTTCTATGTGATGCAATTGCGTGGTTGGGATCCTCGCCTGCTGCAGCAAGCAGGCCAGTAATAGGGTGAAGCAGGCTATATTTAGGGCACCTTTCTAGCCCCTTCCTCAGGACATGGAGGTGAACAGAGCAATCCTAAACAGGGCTGTTCAGACACCTAGGGGGCTGCCGAATTCCACTGCTGCTTCAGTCCACCAGAAAGCGACTATTTACCCTGGGTCACCTGTGTGTGGGGTTGTGGCTACAGCTTCCAGTGTATCCACACCTGCTGCTTCGTCACTCGCCCATCGCTACAGGACTTGATGGATGGGATGGGTGGAGGGTGATGTCTTGACTTGCACATGCAGTGGATTATAGTGGGGGAGAGTTGCACAGATTGAAAGCCTTACTCTCTCGTCCGCACCTATCTTGATCCAGTGACAGGACGTAGTCGAGACGACTGGAGATGAGTCAGGATGCAGTGGATGGCCAGCAGTGTCCTAATTTGTTTCACTGTGCCTTAGTTGCACTCCACAGCACTTTGCTGAGTCCGCCTTCCTGCCTGTTGAACCAGTCTTGTGATTTCCTCCGCGCAGTCCGCGATCCAGTCTTCGCATGCTTAAATAGACAAACCTTAACTCACCAAGGGTTTCAAACCCATCAGATACCCTCAGCTGGTTTTGCTGCCTAGTCAAAGACATTGTTCAGGCTGTGCCCACTGTTGTATGATGTTGCATGCTGTTGCATGGCTGGCAATACCAGGTGAGGGTAGCAGAGGGTACCCTCACTTACACAGGCCAATCTTGTCCCCAGGAACCTCATCATCCAGGGTGTGGCTTAATTTTTTATTTTTGTTTGGGGGAAAAGGGGCTGCCTGACCCTCCAACAGTCCTATCTCAGCCCCAGGGACCCCATCCCCTGGGGCGTGGCCTAATTATTGTTTTTTTGGGGGGGAGAGGGCCGCATGGCAAATTTCATAGCACAAAAAAATGTTTTATTTTACCACCAGAGCTAAGAGGTCAGGGTGTCCCTACCCTGGCTCCTTTGCCATTTTTTCACATTTTTTAGTGGGACTTGGCCGAAGCCAAGTCCCAAGATGGCTGCCAACACTTCCCTGGTTGAAGTTCTGGCAGCCAATCAGAGCTCTGCACTGGCCTTGCACGAGCTCTTAAACTTTGCGAAGTCGTCGTGGCCAGAGATATGCACATTTGTTTTCCCTTTAATATCTCAAAAACTACTGAACAGATTTACACCAAATGAAATAAAGCACAATTGCGTACAGAAAGCTAGCGTTCTGCCAAATTTGGTGTAATTCCGTCCAATTAATCAGAATCAGAAACAGCTTTATTAGATTTTTTTGTTAAAATCATAAAAGCAACCAATACAAAACTGTAATAAATATTTAAAACATCAATCCTTTTACCTCTAAAATATAGTGTACCTCCCAGTCTCATTAAGATGTATCTTCTATCTATGCCTTAAAATTGCCCATTAAAACTTAGACATAACATCACAAATATAGATAGTTGGCAAAGATTGTAAAAACACATAAGCTGGATGACATTGTACCAAATCCATGGATCTTAACAAATGTAACAACAGTGCCTTTCTTTGTAGCTTGTACAAGTTACAGAATACAATTGTATGAAAGGTGCTTTGGTCAGTCTTCTTGTCACACAGGCATTTTTCCATAGGCTGTGTCCAGTCATTCATAGTTGGAAAACTCATCAGGTGATGACAAATAAGCAATATAAACCTGGTTAAAACAAATCTATGCTGGTTGTTGCTCACCTCAGGTAAGTACAATTTCATGCCAAATGAGGTTAAAGTCAACTGATTTTTTAAACCAGTTGGCTTAAGAGGTTCAGCAGATAACCTTAATTCTTCCAAATGAGACAGGCACTCGTTGTTTAGGAATTTCCTTGTTACAGTCCTTAGAGATTCAGCTTTATAAAAATAATCTTGATGCCTCAGGTCGGTCATAAAGTTCCTAACATATTCTAACCACTGAACTTTTCCTACTTGAGTGGACATGAGACAATCCCCAATAATGTCTTGATTCATCCTAGTATGCTTAGAAGTCCAAAGCTTGTGCCATAGCAAAATCAGCTGAATCTTAACTAAATTCAAAATAAAAGAGACCCCTAGTTCGGCATGGCATACATAAAATGGGCTACTCGATGGAAGAGAGAGGAGGTACCTCAGAAAAGTGTTTTCAATAACTTGCAAAGATTCGCAGTTTACATAACCCCATCGGCTGCCCTATTCAAGGTAGTTGACATACATTTAGCCTTATAGACTGTTAATAACTCCCCAAGGGGTGTCTTTCCAAGTTTACAGGCAAAGCTACATAGTGCTGCAATAGTTTTCTGAAAGTGTAAACTCCTGGTCTTAATCGCCATCGACCATAGCCCGTCCTGGTCAAACACAGGGGGTCATTATGAACATGGCGGTATTTACCGCCATGTTCATGCTGGCGGTCATTTCACTGACTGTCAGCTCCCCTGGGACCCTGCCGGCCGCATAATGAACATTCTCCTAAGCCGAAGGGCGGAAAGATTGTTTCTGCCCGCCGGCCCAGCAGAATGCATGGCTGGGACATTGCCAGCAGCTCAACATGGAGCCGCCGTCAATGCCGCTGTGCGGCGGGTGCAGCAGCACCCATTGTGCAGATCACTGCCTGTATATCGGACAGTGACCTGCATGACGGGGCACTGCACGGGGGCCCCTGCACTGCCCATGCCAAATGCCCGGAGCACCCCTTCCACCTGCCACAGGCAGCCCTCCCTGTGTTGTTTAAATGGAGGTTCAGACCACCATGCCGGTGGAGGTCTTTTCCGTCGTCGTTGGCATGACGGTCTGAACCACCATGTACATAATGAGGACCATAATCCCCAAATACGAAAAAGATTTAACATAATCAACTCTAGTGCCTTTTATCAGAAGACTGTGAGATTTTAATATCTCTTTACCACCCCCCATAGCCAATGTCTTGCTCTTATTGACTAGTAGCCCTAATTCCTCCATATAGGATGCGAATCGTGTTAATAAATGGTGTAGTACGAGAGGTGTGCATGCCACGGCATCATCGGCATAAAACAAGGCGGGAATAGGGTGATGCCCTATCTGGGGCAAGCTTTTATAATCAGTACTGAACATGCTACCCAGACTGTTAATATATAAAGAAAAATGAAAATGTGCCAGAATGCATCCCTGCCTTACCCCACTCTCTAAGATGAATAGCTGGGTGCGTTAATAATCCCTACCTCACTCTAGCCCTTCAACCATGATACATTGCCTTAGGAATTGTATAATCGGTAGGTCCACCCCAAGATCCATCATAATACCCCACAATTTATTGTGGATTACACAATCAAACTCGGCTGACAAATCAACAAAAGCCAGGTATAGACGCCCTTGTTTGATAATACAGTATTTCTCAATCAGCATTTTATGATTGAGGCCCTGCTCTATAATCCCCACTCCAACACGGAACCCATACTGTAAATCAGATAAAACATTCTTCTCCTGAGCCCATTTCTATAATCTTTCCAAGACAATGCAACCAGACACTTTTGCCATGGAGTCTTATAAAGAAATTGGCCAGTAACAAGTTGGACGATGCCAGTCCCCCTTTTGAAATGAGAGATTCTGACCAAGACCCCAAAAAATCAACTTCACAGCATGCATTTAAACCTTGAGCAAGCAATGGTCCCCGGAGACTAGTGATGACCTTAAATAAGTCTACAGGGATAAAATCTGGCCCGGGACCTTACCACCTTTACTTACATTTACAGCTGTGATAACTTCCTCCGGGGTAAATCCAAGATTAAATGGAAAGTTAACAGGGGCAAGAGAACAGGTATCAAGGGCCTCATCATCAGCTAAATTTAACCTATGGGAAGGCTTTGAATAGATGGCCGAAAAATGCAGGATCCAATCTGGCTCAATAATTGCAATTTCCAGGTGTGGTCCATCATTCGGAACTAAGATATGGAGAATTAATTACACGCTAAAAAGCAGCAGAATATTAACTAAGGCTTGTTTCTCGCAGTATATCCTACAATTCTTCATTCAATATTATTTTCCTCGATTATAATTTTTACTAGCAGGCCAGACTTTGTGAATACTTCATGGTTTTTTATGTAAAGCTGTTTTCAATATACTGTGGGCCTTAGTACAAGAACCATCAAACCACCCCTTTTTCTTATTATTACTGCCCCTACTGGCAACCACCACTCTTTACTTAATGCCCCTAACAATCCTCAGTGATATCCTCAGGACTAGTGCCCATATCTAAACATTTCTCAAAGTCCTGTTTATTATCAGAAATCAACTTATTTAGAAACTCTTGAAATTCAATCTGAATCCATTGAAAGGTATACCCATTATACTTTGCAATATCCATATCACCCACTGTACAATATTTTGGATGTAGCACCTGAGCTAACAAATCCTTAGACAATAAATCTAAGTCAATACTCAATGGGTAGTGGTCACTGGTGGGGGTAATGAGATTTCCAGCCTTTGCAACATGTCTGTTTGTTACCAATATATTATTTATCACTGAGTTTTTCCCTTGTCTGTTGAATGTATGCATAAAGGGAACTGGCGGGGAGCAAATTTCATTACAGAAGCCCAGATTAATATTGAAGAGAAACTTATTCAATCTGCACCATAGGGAGTGTGCATGAAATGTGAATGCCGGTCGTTCCCATTTTCATTTAGGCCACAGATCTTATCTGAATCCTTAGTACATAATTCCACATTAAAATCCTCACCCCACAGAAATACCACATCCTTATAGATACCATTACCAATAGCTTCAAAATCCTTTTTTATTTGGATCAAAACTGATTTTACCTGAGCCTTCGGGATATTATTATAAAAAGTAGTAGTGCCAACACACATGTAGCAGAGAATCCGACGATTACAATCTGATAAAAAGATTGTGGAGGCAACATAGTTATGCTGTAAGCTGTTAGGGAGATTGAAATATAAAAAACAATTCCCCCTTCACTCTCCCAGAATTCGATGGCACTGCAGCGGCATGGAAGGTTCTATAGCCATTTGGATAAATTGAGTTTACTGCCCAAGTATCTTAAAACCAGAGTATGTCATAGCTGTTTACAAATTCACACCAGGCTGCTATTTCCAGTTTCGCCAGCAAACCGGCCACATTCCAGAAAACTACCCTTGTCTGTACTGTACTGGATACAACTGTAGTAACAGGAAGGACTTCCAAGGAGCTGTGACTTAACCTTATCACATCATCAAGCAATCTGCATGAGGTGCCTATTGCTCCATTAACATCAGAGCTATTAAACTCTTCTGGCAAATCATCTTTTAGTCCAGAAGGAGGTGCCACCCTGTCCCCTGACGGGAGGTTAGAAATAATATCAAGCAGTAACTGGTAATAAACGGAGGAAAACTTACACCTAGGATGGAGGAACATTTAGGGGCTTCCCGCACGCCCTGAAACTGATAAAAGTAACCAAGGGGCAGAGCCGATATGCAATTTGGCAACACCTTCCGCAAACCCACTCTATTTAATATAGTTTCTACCAATCACAGAGTTTTAAAGTACAAGACCACATGTCTCCCTGTGCCTTTTCCTGTCCCCTCCCCACCCACTCCACTCTCCTAACCATCTTAATGCCCTCAAACAGTTCACGTGTGAGCCTGAATTTCTGCCCTAGCTAATGTAAAGATTTATTCCTCAATGATATTCATGTTTCCTTTACCATCATCGCTGGGAGCAGTGTTAGTATGTTACCCAACATTACCATATAAGGTGTTGCAGCGGGAGGCAGATCAGAAAATTCCAAAACTTTTCCCACCTTGTCAGCTGTAACCTTATTCTTTCTAGACTCCTGTTCTAATGTTAAAGAGCAATGTTCCTTACTTAATCCACCTATGTTAGCTTGTGCCATCGTAGCAGAATGTCCACTGTCAACCTGGTTTCCAGACAATAAACATCCCCCTCCTACCATCTGATGCGCTACACCCCCCAAGGTCTGCATTGCCCCGGCGGCCGTAATGGTATCCACATCCTGATTCAAAGAAAATGCCCTGGGGGAGGGATTAACTATTCCTGATGCCAATGATGATTGTAGAAGCTCTGCACAAGTGAAGATCATACCTTCCACCTGAATCACTCTATTGAATAAGGAAGTCACTGACAATTTAACAAATGATTCCAGGTATTGCATTTAACAACTCCTTAAGCTCCTCAGATGTAACCTTGGCCATACTTTCCTTTGTGGAGGCTTTAACCATTCCCATTTTACTAGGCATTTTGGGGTCTAACTTCAGGGCCTTGGCATCCCCTGTCTCAATTACTTGGCGTTGGGGTAGGGGTCCTGGAGTCCTAATGTGTTTGAGCTGGGGCTCCGGTTCAAGTTCACTGTTTTAATTAGAAGCATTTGAGCCCTTTTTGTACTATCTATGCTACCTTTAACTACAGTTTCTACTGTAGAGGTTAGAGGTGATTTCACATATGCAGCTCTAAGTTCATAGTGGGAGGTGCCTAATGCTTCCTCCTCACGGGTAGATAAAGATTCCTCAACAGTGATAATTTGCTTCTCTATATCTCCCATAACCTGTTAATATAATTTAATATAGAAGTACAGAATCTCCCCTGCTCTTTGCCCTTCGCGCCCACAGCTGAGTGCTTTCTCTCACCCATTATCTACCTCAACACTCCACGTCAGCACTCACCAAAATAAATTAGCACCTCCTCACCTTGCTCACACCGCAGAGTGTAATCAGGATATTAACTTAATCGGGTCTAATGTCACCACGGAAAGTCCAGAGTCACAATGAAATCACCTATTTGAAACGAAGCACGAAAAAGCCAGGGGACATCAAAAAAGCACTCTCCAGTGTTATTTGCCCCCTAACAAGACTCACCCTCTCCCCCCTCGTTAAATAACTGCCTGAGCTTGCCCACAGTATACAGAAAACTCTTGAAAAACTATTGTAAGTTAATCAAAAGCCAAGGCAGTGGCCCTGTCGTGCCGCCTCCTGTCCCTGACAGGCGCAGGATGGGCCTGCCCTTCGCCCGGGCTTGCCCTGGCATGGCTCGCACATGTCCCGCACCACACGGAGAAGAGACACGCTCTATACCACCAACACAGGCACAGGTGAAACTGATGCTCGCCCTGCCTCCTGGGAGCCGAGAGAGGTGGGAGTTGTAGTCCCACCGTCTACCAGCAATGCACAGTCATCTGTCCAGTAGTTCAGGCTACGCCACTAGGTAATATTGGGATCATACTTACCTATTACATTTTTACCATACATGTGCCTTTACCAAACATGCCTTTACAATGACATTTTTGTGGTAAAGGCATGTGTGGTAAAGGCAGATGCGTTGTAAATTGTTTTGTTGTAAATGCATGCATGGTAATGACACGTGTTGTAATGGTGGCATTGTAAAGATATGAGTCGTTCGGTCATACAAACAATTAATTCATAGATGCAGGTTACTCAGAGAAAATATGTTTGGATAAGGATTGAACTGCTTACTAAGCTGTTTAACGCTGAGGTTTCTTCCTGTACAAAGGTGTTTTGTAGAGAGTGCATGTTGAAATTACACTGAAGCAATCATTCTTTATAAAGTTGTATGATGTACACTGACTGTTTTATCAAATTGCCCTTTATTTAATCTGTACACTGTTAAAATGTTTTGTGTTCTGTGCTGTAATTATATAGGGTTCTGTTTCATAAAGCAATTACAGGTGTGGTTCACTGAGAGAAAAAGTCTTTTTAGAGGGATGGCTTTCTAATAAAAGTCATTTACTCCCAGTTTTTAACATGTGGGGTGTTATAGTAGAGAGGAAATTTGTTAGTAATGTCCATTACTGCTACTGTTTAACTTGTAGAGGGGTGTCAGGACAGATGGTGTGCTCTTATAAAACTGAAGCAGGAACTATGTAGGGACTTGTAAAACAAGGAGTTATTCTTTCATGAAACACTACCACAACCAAAGTGTACCCTGTTTAAATCTGGTAGGAGAGGGCCTAGTGTTTGTCTAAAACCTAGTACACTAACCATTTACTCTCTTCACGGGTATCAGTAGAGATTGTGCTGCCTGTAAACCCATTCACACACCATTTTGTGTTAGAAGAGATGCCTTTGTGAAGGGGTACATTAATTACTAAACACTCTTGCACCAAACCTAAATCCTCTGACAGACCTATTAGTAGAAAGGGAATGTTCTGTTAGAAGTGAGCCAATTACTCTCTATTCAAGTCTTTTACAAACCTCTCATTTCAGATCTAACTTCACTATCCCTAATCTCCGCTCTGATAACATGTAGAATACAGGGGCTAGTGTTTGTATGAGGCCTTATACACACTGTTGTAACTCTGTTCACAGAAATCAGTAGACAGCTTACTGTTTACAAAGCCAATTAACACAGGAGGTACTAGCTCTCAAAGGTCTTCTACACAAAGCAGTTGGTCTCCGTTGGGCTGTCACTTAGAGAGACTGCTGTTGCAGGGTAGTATGAGATCAGATCACTGATGCACTTGTACAGTGCAAAATGAACAGCATGCTGATATATAGTTGTAAAGGGGCTCCTTGTTCTGTCAGTGCTTGTACAGAGACTGTGTATTCTTCTCAGATGAACCAGTAGAGAGGCTGGCCTTACTGTACTGCACTAAAGACCCTTTTCACTCAGACAAAACGTGTTTGGAGATGGATGACTTTCTCTTTGAAGCCTTTCATAGCCAGCTCTCACCATGAAGAGATATCTGAAGGGAGAGGTTATTGTGATAAAAAGAAGAAGCATTTAGACTGTAAACACATACAAAAATGAGCCCCTCTCTCATAAAACGGAAGCCGACAGAATCTGTGGCTTGTTAAAATGTGATAATAAAAGACCGAGGCCCAGATTCTCAAAGCTGTCAGACAGCACAGCACCCTAATATGCTGCACTGCGTTGCATGACAGGGAGAAAGCTGGAGAGCTCCATATTCACAGAGATATGGCTCTCTGCTCCCCTCTCCCTAGCCCCGCGCTGATTTCAGCTGCCGTGCTCCAGACACATACCTTTGTGCCATAGTGTTAGGATGTGTGCCTCAGTCCCCCATAGGTTTTGTACAGGAAGGGTACTCTTTCCTTACAAAATACTATGGTTAGAGAAGCGAAAAACAGTTTTCTACTTTTTATGTGTAATGTACACATGCAAAACTGGAAAAGAAAGGAGAAATTAAAACATTTATCTTTTTAACACCTGCTTTTCAGTGGTGTTAATTTTTGACGCTAAACCCTGTGTACTAATGTTAGTAGATAGGGTTTAGCATCAGAAAGAATGGGTGGTTGCATGGGAACTTCCATGTAACACCCCCTTGATGCAAAGTAATTCAACAAAGCGTTTCATGCTGCTTTGTGTTAATTCTGGGTAGTTTCCAGTGCAAAACAAGTTTTGCACTGAGAAGTGAATCATGAAAGAAACATTTTGTGCTGGTTAGCATCACTGTTATGACTCTGATCCAGCACAAAATATTTTAGAATCCCCCTAGTGTTTGTATTGTTCTCTGTACATACATCCTGTATCCTCTCGAGAAGTGTCAGTACACAGTGCTTTCTGTAGACTGATCTGAACCAAACACTATATTCACTGTTAGAAAAATTTGTTGAGAGATACTGAAATATTACTAAGGTCCTGTTTACAAGTTTCATGGTTGGACTGCCAGACTGCCAAGGCTGCGGTTCAAAAAAGGCCGCTGCACCAGCGGTTCCCAGACCACCAAATTACAATGTACACAGGCAGAATCTCTGCCTGCCAAGCCAAAATGCAGACGCCCAGCATCCCTCTGCTATCTTGGCAGTCCATACTCCAGCGCCGTTAGCGCCGCAGCTAACCACTGAGCCTATTGCATACACACAGTAGATGTGGCGGGTCCCCTTGTGGAGGTTAGCCAATGGCGGTCACCGTTCAGCAAAATAACAGACAAGTGCACATTGGATGAATTAAAAAACAACACAGCTGACGATTATTGGTCCAGTGGACTCACCTGCAAATCACACTATAAAAACACACCCTTTCACAGATCATGATCCTTTGCCTCTCCACTGCAGCACAATAATGTTTGTCATATAAGGCAGCCCTTTTTTTCATCCCTTTGTTCACCCAATATATCACTAGTCTTGTTTACTTTGTCACTGTCACCCACTTTATTTTCAGTCATGTCATGCCCCAAAAACCCATGTTTTTCAGAGGATAAGTTGCGAGTCATGGTGGATGAAATCATAAGAGTGGAGCCACAATTGTTTGGAGCCAAAGTCCAACATGCTCCTCTCAGAAGGAAAATGGAAATGTGGCAAAGGATAGTGAACAGAGTGAACTCTGTAGGCACCATCTTGCACACAAAGGAGGACATTAGGAAGAGGTGGAATGACCTGAGGGGCAAGGGGTGTTCCCTGGTCTGCAGGCAACAGATGGAAGCCAACGAGACTGTCCCTCCCAGTGTCCCATTAGAACTCTTTCTCTGGGAGTAGAAGGCCATAGCCACCCTGCAACCTGAGTGCCTGACAGGAATACCTGAGGGAACAGAGGTGGTCATTCCGACCCTGGCGGTTTCAAACCGCCAGGGCCGGGGACCACGGAAGCACCGCCAACAGGCTGGCGGTGCTTCCAGGGCCATTCTGACCGCGGCGGTAAAGCCGCGGTCAGAAAAGGGGAACCGGCGGTTTCCTGCCGGTTTTCCCCTGGCCCAGGGAATCCTCCATGGGGATTCCGACCCCCTTCCCGCCAGCCGGTCCTTGCGGTTGTTACCGCCAGGAACAGGATTGCGGCAACGGGTGTCGTGGGGCCCCTGGGGGCCCCTGCACTGCCCATGCCACTGGCATGGGCAATGGAGGGGCCCCCTAACAGGGCCCCAAAAAGATTTTCAGTGTCTGCTTAGCAGACAGTGAAAATCGCGACGGGTGCCACTGCACCCGTCGCACCCCTGCAACTCTGCCAGCTCCATTCGGAGCCGGCTTCATTGTTGCAGGGGCTTTCCCACTGGGCCGGTGGGCGCTCTTTTGGAGGGCGCCCGCCGGCCCAGCGGGAAAGTTGGAATGGCCGCTGCGGTCTTTTGACGCCGACGCCGCCCGCCAATATCAGAATGAGGGCCAGAGTCTGGTAAGTTGCAACACAAACACTGTTGCCAAACAGCAATGTCCTGAATGCTCACAGCTCAGTTTTTGCCACTGTGTTGTTCATTGACTATACAAACATACTATACACAGAGAATCTGAGATGTAAGACTGTCATTGTGTACTGTTGGATCTAACATCACAGCTATCAAGGCACATCACATGCCCTACGATGGAATGGTGCCTGTAAGTGTGCCAACATCAATAAATCATCCCAAGACTCATGGTATGTCTCAAATGTAAATGTATTCTCCAACCTAAATGCAGTCTGCCAACAGATATGTAATATCCAACATTCATGTAGTGTGTGAAGTAGAGGAAGTGACCTGACAACAACTTCCAGGAGGCCCTGTTCCTGTAACTTCCACCACAATCCCAGTGTTCACTTTCCCAAACACACCTGTGTGTGAACTCTCAAAAGAAGTTTACTCACCCGGGAATGAGGAAAATGCAGATCATGCTCTACTCAGAGATGTGCCTGTCTAACTAGCTCCATCTTGATCAGATGTCCCACAAATAAACTGGTGAGAACAGGAATGGCACCTGTACTCCAAGTATTCCTAAAGCCTTAAGCTTCATCAGCAGATTAGTAGTGGCAGCAAACACATTTACCCACCACTACACACATGATTGACTGCAGATACGGATACAACAAAGTTGTGTGTTTGCCTGTATCACACTCAACCAGGCTTCTAAATGGGAAAATGCACATGTTGCCTCTCTAATGTGTTGGCTTCACTGTTGGTAAGATGTGATTTTCATTCCCTCATCCAAATTGCAAATGATCAGCACATCTACTAAGCTACTTGAGTCCAATAGTCTAGGCAAGCTTCACACATGTCATGTCAAGTACTCCAATACCATGGTAACATTGCACAATAGGCTAACCTACAACTTAAGAATGTCCAATTTCTCCACATACTGTGACACAAAACCTTTGGAGGTAGATGTCACGCTTCAACCAGTAACAATGTACTCTCTTACTCAACAGGTCGAGCTGGCATAGCCCCTGGGCATACCTCATCCACTGATCAGACTTCTACTCCACCCCTGAAGGGCTCAGTTATCACAACAATCCTGGACTTGTGGATGTAAAGGACGGCCCTGGCACATCTGGGCAACCTGATCCGATGGCAACATTGAGTCTCACTGTGCCCACAATTATACTTCCCAGCCCTTTTACATCAACATCACAGGTAACAACACACTCCACAACCTGTGTACCTAGCACAGTTTCCACCATCTTGTGCCCCCCAGTCCTGGGTCATGAGGTGCAACCCAACACTCCTGACACTGAGGTTCCGGTACCCAGTTGGAGAAGGCACCCTCTGCCAAGGGCACAGGCTCTTTGGGTTAGGGTCCGTGGGAAGGATGCTGTGGGCCGGCTGGGGTCACTCATGACCAGGATATCATCAGCCAAGTCTTAGGGGTCTATCAGGAGTCCCAAAGCATGGTGGGCCAGGTATTGACTAACTCTGAGAAATGAAGCAGCTGACGAGGGACATGTGCGAACAAATGGAGGCCCACAATTCCAACATGGCCTCCCTAACAGGGGTGCTGAGGGACATCCATACAACCCTGAGCATGGCTTTTCCACCTTAATATTCCCTTTTCTTTGGGGCAACTACATTAGGCGCAAGCACAACTGCGGCAGCAACAGAAAGAAAGGCTCTGCCAGAAGCACAACCACCCTCAGACAACCCTGCCTCTGTAGCAGCTGATCCCTTCCCCCTCGCAAAGGGGGACGTCCGTGCAAGAATCCAGGGGGCATATTTATACTTCGTTTGCGCCGAATTAGTGTCGTTTTTTTCGACGCAAATTCGGCGCAAAACTAACGGCATATTTATACTTTGGCGTTAGACGCGTCTAGCGCCAAAGTATGAGGAAAGAGCGTCATTTTTTTGCGTGAACGCCTTCCTTGCGTTAATGAGATGCAAGGTAGGCGTTCCCGTCCAAAAAAATGACTGCGACACAAATGCGTCGTATTTATACTCCCGGGCAAAAATCACGCCCGGGAGTAGGCGGGGCAAAAAAACCCGCATTTGCGCCTCTTTTTAACGCCTGGGTCAGGGCAGGCGTTAAGGGACCTGTGGGCTCAAAATGAGCCCACAGCTGCCCTCCCATGCCCCCAGGGACCCCCCTGCCACCCTTGCCCACCCCAGGAGGACACCCAAGGATGGAGGGACCCATCCCAGGGACATTCAGGTAAGTTCAGGTAAGTATAAATGTTTATTTTTTTTATATTTTTTTTTGGCATAGGGGGGCCTGATTTGTGCCCCCCTACATGCCTCAATGCCCAATGACCATGCCCAGGGGACTTAAGTCCCCTGGGCATGGCCATTGGGCAAGGGGGCATGACTCCTGTCTTTACTAAGACAGGAGTCATGTAAATGGCGTCTGGGCGTCGTTAAAAATGGCGCAAATCGGGTGGAGGCGATTTTTTAGCATCAACCTGACTTGCACCATTTTTAAGACGCCCTAACGCCATTTTCCCCAACGCCGGCGCTGCCTGGTGTACGTGGTTTTTTTCCACGCACACCAGGCAGCGCCGGTCTGCTAGCGCCGGCTAACGCCATTCAATAAATACGGCGCCCGCATGGTGCTTCAGAATGGCGTTAGCCGGCGCTAAACTTTTTGACGCTAAACTGCGTTAACGCAGTTTAGCGTCAAAAAGTATAAATACGGGCCCAGGTGTTGCGGATGGCTAGACACCCACCACTGCCAGCAAGAAACCTGCTCCTTAATGTCCTCCTTTGTGTGTCAAACATGCATTCTGTGGACTGGTCCTTAACCGCCACATTCCATTTCCAATAGGAGGAGTACTCTGAACTTTGGACTTCCAATTGTGTGGCATCTACTCCAATGATATCATTCACCATGATTGACCCCTTCACTTTACATGTTTGTTTATTTCTGTCACAATTTTTTTTCTGTAGTAACATTGCAATAATTTAACCTATCAGAAACCCATTGTCTGCTGTATTCAAATAAACATTGAGCTATGTAGATATGTCAGACCATGTGAACCATATGACGACGATACAAGGTAATTGTGCAGGCACGGATATGTTGCATGACACAGTGAAAACAAATATAATATCCTAGTCAGAATAATATACACTGGAAATATTTCAATACTGCTACACAGATAATGCGTGCTGCAAAGGGGCATGCCCTGCCAAATGCACGTTTCAATAATGCAAACTGAATACCGGACCAAGGATGTGGTTAGGACCCAATGCACACAGCAAAAGAGAAAATTCTCAGTTTTAACAAAATTTATATACAAAATGACTTTAAGTAGACCAAAAATTTAATAACAACGCAATCTCTGCAAAATATGTGCAATACACTTAAATACATGTTGGTGTTGTTTAATCAACAATACAACTTCACAAATGATTTAGGCCCTCATTATGACATTGGTGGTAAATACCTCTTACCGATGCGGTGACAGCCACCAACATACTGCCATGGTGGTGAATATCTGTTTGCCATATTATGACACACACACACCAAACCAACAGAATACTGCCACTTACATAAATCCACCAGCCCAAAGGTCAGGGGTAAAGTGTTGGTACGAACACTTATACCGTTACGGCAACAAAACAACACCCACCACATTATGACCCACGGTACACACTGGCGCGCTCAGTATGGCCACCCCAATACAAAACAACACAACATTGGCCTAAACAAAAATCACACACCTGACACTGATGATACACACACACCACATACACCCACCCACCCATAGCTCTAGAAAACACACACCCACATTACACACAACCCTTTACGAACACCAATAATCGCCACAAGACTAACACGAAGACCACTGAGACAACTACACACACACACACACCACAAACACCCATCCATTGGTCACGCACACCACATCTCACACCTCACCACATCACTCAACACCCTCTGTACAACACACACCACACAACACCCATGTCCCCACTAAGGCACTCCTGTTTCACTGATGAGGAGTTGCGGGTCATGGTGGAGGAAATAGTCAGGGTAGCGCCACAGCTGTTTGGAGCAGAGGTACAGCAAATATCCATTGCCAGGAAGATGGATCTATGGCGGAGCATCGTGGACAGGGTGAACACTGTGGGACAGCATCCAAGAACAAGAGATTACATCAGGAAGAGGTGGAAAGACCTACGGGGGAAGGTACATTACACAGAAGCAAGGCACCAGCTCGCCATCCAGATGACTGGCAGTGAACCCCCACCTCCTCCCTCGCAGCTGACAGCATGGAAGGAGCAAGTCTCGGCAATACTGCATCCTGAGGGACTCATTGGAGTAGCCGGATGACTGGACACTGGTGAGTCAATATTTACTACCCATCACCCCGCATACCTGCATGCCATCACACCCCCTCACCCTCACTCCCATCACTCCACTCCATCTCACACACTGCACCTAAATATATGACTAACCCCAATGCCAAGCCCTGCATGCTGTACCAATCCATGGACAGCCATCCCAACCCTGCATGTACACCCATCACCAAAGCATGCACAGCATGGAGATCTAACAATCCTACAATACTTCACCATACACAAACAAAGGTGGCAGGGCAACAGCAACAATAGAGGGGAAGCTAGTGATGTACAATATGTCACAGTTATGAAGCATAATACATCACCTACATCCCCACAGGTGCCCCAGCCAATCTCAGCGGCGAAGAGGCAGTACGACTATCCAGTCCCCCAACAGAAGATGCTTTCAGTGATGACAGTATCTCTGGATCTGGATGAACTACCTGGCCCATCAGGAACACTGGTCAGTTGTCCACCCCAGCCCACTCACAGTCCACCACAGAGTCTCCCCCATCAGTATCCAACACCATAGCACCCACCCAACATCCCCACACCTCTGTTCCCAGGACACATCAATATCAATCAGCAGTGTGCCCACCTGTACAGGGACCCCAATCCTCACCTCACCCCCAAGACAATCAGGGACCTGGGGTCAGTGGAGGTTGGCACACCGTTCAGGGGACACAGGAACAGGGGAACAGGGGAACAGGGTCACTGGGAGGACCACTGTGCACCAGGGGTAGGTCAGGCCCAGGGAACCGACTCTCCAGGAGCACTCACTAATGTCCTGGGGGCTTACCAACAATCCCAGGACAAGATGAGTCAGATCCTTACCAACATGCAAGAGAACAAACAGCTGCAGGAGGAACACCATCAGGAGCTCAGGGAGGATTTGCAGGCCCTCAACACCACCATGGTCATGAGGGAATGGACATCACACCAGCGGGCCCCTACCACTAGCCAGTCTACTGACCAGCCCATCACTTCCTCTGCAGCTAGTGGGCAAGAGGCCCTGCCACAGGACCCACAGGGCACCAGCACCCCCTCTGCAAAAGGTGAACCACCCTGCAAACATTCCCTGAGACCCAGATAGAAGCCAGAGACACTTGCCAAGAGAAAGACCACTATGAGGAAATGAGACCCTCCTGAATGCCCCCCTTGAGCCTCACCCTGTCACCTTGTCCACTTTGAACTGCCTTTGCTCCCCTTCCTATGGCCCCGTGGACACTGGACCTGTGCTACAAACAGACTGGAACAATAGCCTGGACTTTCCTCAACCCTCACCCCATTGCACTTTTCCGTCAATTATTTGCACTAAAATAAACACACTTAGACACAACATGAGTGATAGTGTTTTATGTGATCAAAAATGTGTATTTATGGAAACAGTCACATCATGTGAAAATGATGTGAACACTGTGATAGCATACAATTAATGACCTGTAGCTGTCTGTAGTCATCACATCAGTACACATTTGTTATATCACCAACATCTGCTAAATGAGAAGACAAAGGTGACAGTAAGGAGAGAGGCAAATGAAGCGAATGCCATCCTGCTACAGCCACACAGAAAACATCAATAATCAGAGGAATAATCACTTCCACTGTCTCACCTGTGTCATTGGAAGTATTGACGTATAACTGATGTTCTGTTGCCCACATCCTCATCCTCTGCCTCCTCAATCTCACTGTCCTCAGGGTCCACTGCTGCCACAGGGGCATTTCCAGTCTCCTCCTCCTGCAGCTAAGGCACATGTCGTCTGAGGGCCAGGTTGTGCAACATGCAGCATGCCACTTCTATATGGCAGACCTTCTTGGGTGAGGAGCACAGGGATCCACCTGTTAGATGGAGGCATCTGAACCTGCCCTTCAGGAGGCCGAAGATTCTTTCAATAATTCTCCTGGTATGCCCATGTGCATCATTATAACGATTCTCAGCCTCTGTCCTGGCATTCCTCCCAGGGGTCAGGAGCCACGATAGGTTTGGGTAGCCAGAGTCACCTGCAAGTATTGAGGGACAAACATTAGCCTTGCACAATGGTATGGGGTTAACACCAGAAGGCATGGTTAACACCAGAAGGCACACACTGACATACATTGGGTGGGGAGTCAGGCTCATGAAATTAGCCGCACCCTGTGCCTCTGTAGTTGTGCCATCACATTTGGGATGCTGCTATTCCTCAGGACGTAGGCATCATGCACCGACCCAGGATACTTGGCAGTGACGTGAGAGATGTACTGGTCCACCAGGCACACCATTTGCACATTGAGTGAGTGGAAACTCTTCCGATTCCTGAACACCTGTTCATTCTGCTGTGGGCGACAAACGCAACATGTGTACCATCAATTGCCCCAATAATATTGGGTATATGTCCTCTTACATAGAATCCTGCCTTCACAGTGGCCAAATCTTCCACCAGGGGGAAAGCAATGTAGCTGCACATGTGTTTGACCAAGGCAGACAAAACCCTTGCCAGCATGACTGAGAACATTGGCTGTGACATTAATGCTGCCAAGCCCACTGTCACTTGGAAAGAACCAGTTGCCATGAAATGGAGCACTGATAGAACCTGCACAAGAGGGGGATCCCAGTGGGATGACAGATAGCTGATATCAGAGCAGGCTCCAATTGAGCACACAACTCTGTGATTGTGGTCCTGTCCAGTCTATAGGTCAGTGTTATGTGCCTGTCCTACAGTGTAGCCAGGTCCACAAGGGGTCTACACATGGGGTCTTGTCTCCTCCTACTATTCATCCACAGTGGTAGGTATCTAAGGGACACAAGAGTGAGTAGGCTGTCACAATCTGAACAATGAAACTGCCTCCTCAGTGTACATTGAGCATTAATGTGATGGGACAATGGGAATGTCAATGTATGTGCAAATTGTAGCAATGCCGCAGTTATGGATCATCTGAATGTAGTCCACCACCATGAAATGGTGACCACCTGTCCTGTATCTAGGGACAAGTAGAAGTGAGGTAACTCCGCCAATGTTGTGCGTCATAGCTGAAGGTGGACTTGCACTGCTGTGCAATTCCTCATTGGCTAATATGGGGCTCTATGGAGTACAGTGGCCAATGGAATGCCAGTGTGATGCATGGTGCTCAATCCTGATCCCTGTGTGTGATGGTAATGTGTATGCCAACTGTGGTGTTGGTGTTGTAATTGACCCAGTGCTCCCTTTCTCCCCCCCCCGTTTTCTTCTGTCATCCTCTCCATGTGTTCATTAGCATCATCTGGAGGAGGAGCAGGGGCACTGGCAAAAGAGGGAACTGCATCCCACAGAACCCAGGAAGCAGAGTCCACCGACGCTGAGGGAACCAGCTGGACAGAGGGTGAGGGGAGCACCAAGGAGGAGACAGGAGGTGACAACACTGACTCCGATGCCTCCTCTGATGGAAGCTTCCTGGTGGTGGTGGACACCTCTGGGACCACCCATAGGTACAGGTGCAGCCGCCACCCCGCACCAGCACTGCCCTCCCAGCAGCCCCTCACTGAGTTGCCCGTGCCCGCTCACCCGGGGGGGTGGGCATCTCCTTCGCCCGAGGCACCTTAGGCCCTGTCCCAGTCAGCCCTGCTGCCTTCAGTGAGGAGGATATTGACCTCCTGCATCCCAGAAGCAGCAATGCAATGCATTCCTGGAGGGCATTCACGGTGGATTGGCGGCACAACATAGATCGCTCCAGGCTATGGCCACCTCTCTGATGGCAGCCATTGTCCCTGTTCCTACCGTTCCCCAGTCCCAATCTCCTCAACCCCAACCCATGCACACATACAGACAAGCATGCACACAAAACATCACACAAGAGTGGCACAGACAAACACAGGCAGCACACTTCAGGTCACAAGCACTCACACAAACAACAGACAGTTGCTCACCCAACAACATCCACTGGCCCCACTGTCTCTCCTCCTCCTCCTCCCTCACTGTCACATCCGCACTCACACCTGCATGCACTGCATCAACAGGCACCACCACCATCGCCACACCAAGCAGCACACACAGCTCACTTGCAGACACCTCCACAACATCTATCCTTGCGTCCCCTGTGTCCTCTCCCACCCTGTCTGCCCACAAGAGACACAAACGCATGCACTCAGACTCCCAATAGCCATCTACCTCACATCAGCATGCTGCCTATTCACCTGCACCCAAGTCCAGCAGACATACACCTCTAACAACCACTCCCTCAACCTCCACTCCCATCTCTCCTCCCTCATCCCACCGTCCCTAAGAAACCTTTCCTTGCCCAACTTGACCTCTTCCCTCCCCCCCCACCCCTGACCTAGCCCAGCACCTCAGCCAAACAGTCCACGGGGACAGTGGAGGCACCTCCTAGTTGTGGAGGCTAGAAAGGGAAGAATCCCACTCCAACACCCAAGAGAGGGAAAGATCCAACTCTACCACCCAAGAGAGGGAAGGATCCCACTCCACCACCCAAGAGAGGGAAGGATCTAACTCCACCACCCAAGAAAGGGAAAGTTCCCACTACACCAACTAAGAGAGGCAAGAGGCCCCCTCCACCAGCAGTGGGCAAGGAGCCCTCTCCTCCAGCAGAGGCTGGCAGGGGTTCCCCTCCAACAGCAGTGGGGAAGGAGCCCTACCTCCAGCTGAGGCTGGCAGACCTTCCCCTCCAACAGTAGTGGGCAAGGAGCCCTCATCTCCAGCTGCGGCACAGCAGCCCTCACCTCCATCTGGAACACAGCAACCCTCACCTCCAGCTCTGACACAGCAGCACACACCTCCAGCTGGGACACAGCAGCCCTCACCTCCAGCAGAGGGCATGTAGGCCACTCTCCAAGGACTGTTGTACAAGGAGCCCCCTCCTGAACCAGTGGGCAAGTTCCCCACCTCAGAGACTGTGACCTTGCACTCCCCAGCAAAGACAAATGGGCATGGAGCCCCCTCCAGCACCAGTGGACAAGTTCTCCACTTCAGAGACTGTGACCTTGTACTCCCCAGCAAAGACAAATGGGCATTGAGCCCCCTCTAGAACCAGTGGGCAGGTTTCCCACTTCAGCTGAGGTGCCCCCAACCCTCTTCCCCTGAGGTGCCTGGCAATTTCCAACATGATGCCCCTGCACAGTGTAGTGCGGATTTCTTCAAGGAACAAGTTGGGGCTGGGACTGTACCCTGTGGCTATGTGGGCCTTTTGTACTTTTGACTGGCCACTGGCTCTTTCTGAACATGTACTCACATTTTTCTTATTACATGGACAATATGGTGGCTGTTGACATCAAATTACACTATCAGTTCCGGCTAAATGTTTTCCTTGCATTATTATGACGGGTGTCCTGTGAGAATTTCCTCTGCAGCTGGTTGTGTGTATGGTGCATGTGTGTATGGTGTGTGTTGTGCGTGTCACTTTCCTTTTCCTCCCTCCCTCCCTTGTGTGGTAGGTGGCTGTACTCACCATCGTCGTCTTCGTCGGCATTGGTGTTCAAGGTGGACCATGGAGTAGAGGAGCATTTGAAGTTTTGGTTCCATGGCAGCGTTGATCTTCTCTGTGTCTCTGATGGTGAGTCTTTTCTCTTCTGTGTTCTGTTTCCGCCAGGCTTTTGATGGTGTTGGTACCGCCCAAGAAATTGTGGTGGTTTGCTATGTCATAATATGGTGGGTGGTACCTTGTCTTCCGCCTGGCTGTTGATGGCTGCCGCCAAGGTCAGTGGTGATAACACCCTAGCGGTTGGTGTGGTACATTGGCTGACTATGAGAGGTATCACCGCCATGGTCATAATTTGGCAGTAATTACCACCAGCCTGTTGGCAGTATTACCACCACTTTAACAGTCACTGCCATTATCATAATGACCACCTTACTGTCCAAAATTGAAAGTTCCATCAAAGGAGCAGTATCCATGATGTCCAATGGTACCCAGTGCATTTTAAGACTGAATGTCCCTTCTTCAGGGATAATACTAGACAACAAAACAATTAAAAGAGAGAAAAGAAAAAGAAAAAGACAAAGACAACGAAAAGAAAAGAAAGGGGACAGAGAAAGGTGTTTAATCCCAATGTCATCAGTCATATCAATAAACTTCGCCCACTCGGGACCCAACCTTATGCATGTAGAATCCATCCAGACCGCTAAGATACACCCAATTAATGCCCAAAAACCAACTGTGCAACACCAAACCAAGGATGTCTGTTGTGTGAAACCCCATGTCCAACTAAGTACTCAACAAAGGAAAAGGTGCCCATAAGCCAAATATCTTATCATGCGTGACTCCAACCAAACAAACATGCTTAAAAATGTGGTGCCCAAAAAAGCTTACATGCTTACTGTAATTCCAAATGTGAACACCTACACATATACACAGTGTCCAGCTCAGGATCAGAGCCATTCTATACAAACACATACATACAAGTGTCTTGTCAAAGAGGAACATGTATTACATTGTTCAGCGCATCGGCTGTCAATATGTCTGAAACATAGCACAACATACATGATTGAATCATACTGAGTAAATGATCAAATTTACAGGTACAAACCTCCGGACCATGGAAGGAAGGGATATATCAGACATTGCTCTGTAGAATAGGTAAACATGAAATTGGTTGCCGTCATCAGCTGGAGCCATATCGTCTGCCTCACAAAAGGAATCCAACATCAGATAATGCAAGACTGAGCCAGATGCCACTACAACAGTTTCTGATCACTAGTTGTTGGATTTCTCAGTGATGTCAACAACCAAGGATGGTTTGGATATGCTGAGTCTCCTGTTTTGGAATGAGAGATAAGTGTCACAATGAGTCACTCACTTTATGGTTGTAGCACCTGAAATTGCACACTCAAAATCAGGACAGATGTGACTTACCAACCAGCCAGGCCTTCTCTGGTTGCAGTTGTGACATCAGCTGGGGTATGGTGCTGTTTCATAGTACAAAGGAATCATGGGCTGAACCTGGGAACTGGGCACAGACGTTTGACATGTAGAGATCTGACAAGCAGACACTTGCACATTGATAGAATGGAAGTGCTTCCTGTTGTGATAGACTTGTTCACTGGCCTGCTGTGGCACCAAGGCAACATGTGTGCCATCAGTGGCTCCCACCAATTGTGGGAGGTGAGCAAAACCATAAAAGTCAGCTTTCACATTGGTTAAATCCTCACATCTGGAGAACTTGATATATCTGTCAATGTATTTCATCATAGCTGATAGAGTGTCTCTTAACACACCACTAGATATGGCCACTATATAGTAGAAGGACCCTATGGCCAAGAAGTGTAATACTGCCGTGAGTTGAACAATGAGTGGTATGCATGTTGAATTTGTGTTTTCAGGCATCAGATCTGGCTCCAACTGACGATATAAATCTGCAATTGTTTGCCTATTCAGTTGGTACTGTTTGATGACGTGATATTCTTCCATTGTTTGAAGGTCTGGTAATGGACGTTATACAGGAGCATGTCTTCTCCTCCCACTCCCAGGGTACCTATTTGTGAAATTACATGAGTTGGAGCATTGGTCACTGTGTCCGCACCAACATACATGATAAATAGCACCAAAATTATGTGACAAAATATTTTTGACTGAAAATATATTACACCCATTACACATCAAAACTGTCAACTACACTAGAGCGAAATGTGACCCCCATGGTTGCCTACACATGTGTCTACACCATGGATTTGGCCATCACCCAATTATCTGCGTCTCTTATGCTCCTCAAAATTTAACAGTCTGTCCTGACCACCAAAACTACCGTTACTGACGGCAGACAGTGCACCACCGTAATATCCCATCTGTGCACAGCAACACACTACACTGGTGATTGTGTAGGACAACCAACACAGCAAGGCTGCTGGGATAAACAGACATATATTGATGTTGTGAAGCAATTTACAGGGCCCAATACTGTATTACAAGCACAAAAATGGCCGATGCCTGACCTAGTTCACTCGACATTAGGACCCAACCGTGGCTGCCGGAGGAAGTTGCCCATGCGGTGGTCAGGTTCAACTGCGGCAGACACAGTCATAGGCTAAAGTTGGTGACTGTGACAGCCCACACCTAGCCTTGCCAAACTGTTGTATTAGAAGCATGTACAACTCACTGTGTCCTTCAGAGTGCCACACAACCCTGTACCCACATAGAGGATTGAGACTGGACGCACTGCCATGCATGGAAGTGATGGTGATGTGAGTGTACTGTAGGTTTTGTATGCTCAGACTGCAGAGACCGAAGCCTGTCAAATGTTTCTCCCTATAAGGGATATAGAACAGGCTGGGGTAGAGTTACTGTGGCTATGTAACTGTGACACCGAGCACACTCTCTGTAGGCTTGCAGATCCTTGGATGTGGACAATATGAGACGTCAGTGGCAAGACTTGGCCTGAAGGCCTTTGTACATTGACTACATTAAGAATGGGTACTGAGGTAACACCCTGACACAGGACTTACTTCCATTGAAGCTCATTGGCAATGTCTATCTTTGACTTATGACAGGTCCCTTATTCATACAGCTCTGTTGTCACCTTTACATGAGTCATTGTTGTAAAGTACAGGTATATTGCACACGTGACACACCTACAGTGCAGACAGTTGGTTAATTGAGGGGAGGGCATGACGTGTGACTCATTAATTTGGTTACATGCAACCAGTCATGCCAGACATACCTGAGTATGTTGGATGCCATCTCTGTGGATAGTTACATCTCTGTAGGCTATGTGCCACAAGTACATACCACAAAAACCTACTCTGAAATGGTATTAGATTATATTGGGTAGGCCACATGTTTACACGTGCACAGGGAAGAAACTTCCTGTGCCACCCTGGCCAGCCCTTTCATTGTCACTTTAGTCTTAGGATGTAGTCTGTATTATGGCAGTTGCCTATAGGGACCATATGCATTGAGTCAATGTGAATGAATGTAAATATGTCTGTCCAGTCAGGCCCAAGAAGCTTCCCCTTCAGAAGGTCACAATGGTTTGTTGAGTGTCATAAAGGCTCACATCACAGTACATGTTGCTTGAGCCTGGGCAACCTAATGTCAGTGGGCTTACTTAATCAGTGTAGGCAATGAGCAGGGTAGTGAGTTAGTCTGAAGATGACCCCAAAAGTCTGTATTTATGTCACTGTACTTATCAGCATGTGTGCTTGACACTTGTGGTGTGTTAACAATTACAATATTTTTGTGCTTGATGTTTCTGAAATATATGTGATACAACTACTCCAGCTATAAAATGGAATTGTAACCTCTTCACTTGTCTATTGCATCCATACTGGTCAATGTCCATCAGAAGAAAGGGATTTGGAGAGCCATTGCCCAGAAGGAGCGGACCCTGGGGGTCAATAACTGGCAGAGTTCCCACTGTCACAAGAGGTGGCAGGATCTGAGAGGCTGGGCCTGGAAGATCGCAGAAGTCCAGCTGGTGCTGCCGCCCCAACGTGGGTTGGGCACACGCAGGAGCCTGACCCCCGATGGTCTGCATACTGGTGGTGGCCTACCCTGAGTTTGATGGGCTTTTGAGGGGAGCAGAGTAGCTACAAAGTGGTGAGTCCTGGGCATGCTCCTGCCTGTTACATTGCCAAGTTGACGTTATTGTTTTTGTAGGTATGGAAGCTGGTGCATGCTGATGTGCCTTACCTATTGGCCCGGTGACCTAGGACACAACAGAGTACAGTACACTGCCAATATGAGTACAGTGATCAATCAGGTCATACTGTTTGTTGTTGTCACTTGTACCCAAAAGTTAACTTGGCCACTTGTGTCAGCCTCAACAACAGACAACATAAGATAATGGATCACTGTACTCGGCCATGTGTCTGCTCAAGTGAGTATATTGGCATCTGTCCCCCACAAGCCACTTGTCTTTAGTGTGTAAGGAATGCTGGTACCTCACTACTGTCATCATACATGCGACAGGGCATGCAGTGTCCTTTGGGTGCAGTAATAGAGCAATACTTTCCCTTGGTAAGTAGTGATTGTCCAGTGACCTAATTTTGATTAAATCACTGTTGCCATCATTCCTTGTGCCTACATCTTAACATGTATACCTTTCACTTTTGCTGTATCTTTTTCACTGCTGTTACATGCATGGTCTACCTGTCTTTATGGGATGATGTCTGATTCCCTCACATATGTGTGCTTCCCAACATGTGTTTGGAATTGGACATATGTGAGGGTGCTACAGTTCATTTTGTGTCACGGACAGGAGTGTGTCACCATTGATTGAAGGTTCACATATACCCTCACCCGTCACTCCATGTAATTTGGCATGTACAATTGCAGAAGCAATGAAGGAGATGACAGGTAGGTCTAGGTCTCTCATTATGACCCTGGCAGTCAGTGATAATATGGCTGTAAGTACTGTAAACAGGCTGGCGGTACTTACCGCTATATCATGACATTGGCGGGTTGGCTGAAGCCAACCCCTCCAATTTACCACTCCGACCACCACGGCGGTAACAGCTGCCGCGCTGAAGATATCCATCTCCAGCCCTGCGGCCGTTACAGTTCCGCCTGCGGGATTATGACCCCGCCTACCGCCATGGTTTTCGTGGCTTCCTTAACCCCACGAAAACCATGGCGGTAGGCACTATCAGTGACAGGGAATTCCTTCCCTGTCACTGATAGGGGTCTTCCCCTCCCTCTCCAGTTAGCCCCCCCATCTCCCCTATCTCGCCACAGCCTCCCCACCCCACCAACATTCACGCCCCCTTCACAGACACACACACACACATACACCCATTCCCACATGCATCCCCGCATGCATTCATCAATTCACACACACATCTGCACACATTTACCAACATACCCTCAGACTCGCATTCACATCATCACAACATACACGCACTCACACCTCCATACATGCACACACGCATTCCAACACGCAACACTCACCCGCATTCACACACACACAAACATTTCCCCCACACACACACACACAACACCCCCTACTCCCCTCCCCTGTCGGAGACCCGACTCACCTTGATCCAGGGGGTCCTCCGGCAGTAGAAGGGGCGCTGCTGCCAGCAGCAGAGTCCGCCAGCAGAACACTGCCAGGCCGTATTATTTGTCATAATGCGGCTGGCTGAGGCCTACTGGCGTGGCACTGCCAGCATCCGCCGACATGGCCACAGCTGGATTTCTGCCATTTTTCTGGCGGAAATCCAGCTGTGGTCATAATACGGTGGACGCCTGGTAGCTGCGGCGACAGTCTTTTGGTGTCCGTCGCCACCGCAGTAGGTGGTTTTTACTGCCAATGTCATAGTGAGGGCCTATATGTTTAGCTCACAATGTGCATGTCCATGTCATTGATGTTGAATAATTTGGCGAAGTGCTTAGCACATGTTAAATGGTGAAGGTTCATTACCTAACTGTTGACGTGCTTGAGGGAGTGACTTGCGGGAATGTGGGAATCATATGTGGTTGTGTGCACTTATTCATCCAAGGGAATCTGTGTTTACTTGACAAAAAGGGAACGTGATGTGCTTTCACAGTGAGCAACACGTTAAGGGTCTTCTGCATGTACTGGAAAATTCCTTGAGACTCTACAACATTCAATGGACTATTGGCTTTTACTTATGCAATCTGAGTTGGGTATTCACAGCAATACAAATCTTGCTGCAACATGCCTGGATTATTTGTCCATCATTCCATCCTAATGTGGTATTAGGTATATGTAGATTAGCTGGATGAATGACCTGGTGTGGGATCCTTGAGCTTGACCTTGACATGCCAAACATTTCAAGATGATATGGTCTTCTACTTGCTCCATGGGTATTGTGATTGCACAGCTTCACCCATGCAATTGGAGTAGCATGTGATTGTGATTTTCCTGTGGGCAACTGTTCACACTTCATGTTGCATGGATGCATATGGTGTAGCAAATGTTGGAGCCACTTTGCTTAAGTTTGCGGCTGGGGTCTGCTGTACAATATGGTAATGTTTGGTAATCAAAACTGTTGTTCAGGTCTGATCAGGCACATGTCTTTGTAATTTCAGCATCAGTACAGGAAAGTAGAGAAGACAGGGCCAAAACTAGTGGGGAAGCAGCTGGCCATGGCACTCCAGTCATAAGACACCCCAACACTCACAGACCTACACACCACACCCGCCATACCCCCAGACACCACCCCACAGATCTACACACCACACACACCATACCCCCAGACCCCACCCCAATACCCACAGACACACACCACACATGCCATATCCCTAGACACACCCCCAACACTCACAGACCCGCCACCACACCCACCACACTCCCAGACACCACCCCAAACCCAAAGACTCACACACCATACTCACAGACACACCTCCCCTCAAGCCCAAAGATACATCTACCACTCCTACCTCAGCCATCACCTCCACCTCTCAGCCCCAAGACAATCAAACGCCCACACTCACACACACAACAGACACCATCCACAGCCAAGCATACCTCAGACACACACACACACACACACACACACCAGCACCAACAACACCCACAGCTGACACAAGCACTCCCTCAAGCTCCAAACCCGTATTCCCTTCTCCAGAACCTACCTGTTTTCCCAAAGAAACATTTTCTTTTTGACCTTGAGCTTCCCCCCATGAAACCACCCCCAAACGACCCCACCAACATTCCGACTGTTAGACCTGACAGCCTTAGGGTGGTCAGCCCTAACATTTTGCCTGCCTACCTCCACTTTTGAGATACAGTTTTTGCTGGTTTTTAAACTCTGCGTACTTTACCACTTCTAACCAGTGCTAAAGTGCCTTTGCTCTCTCCCTTTAAAAATGGTCACATTGGATTATACCCAGTTGGGCTATTTGATGTATCTATAAGTCCCTAGTAGAGTGCACTATATGTGCCAAGGGTCTGTAGATTAAATGCTACTGATGGGCCTGCAGCACTGATTGTGCCATCCACTTCAGTAGCCCCTTAACCTTGTCTCAGATCTGCCATTGCAAGGCCTGTGTGTGCAGTTTCACTGCCAATTCGACTTGGCATTTAAAAGTACTTGCCAAGCCTAAAACTCCCCTTTTTCTACATATAAGTCACGCCAAAGGTATGCCTTTGGTAGCCCCTAGGGCACGGTGCTGTGAAGGCAAAAGGCAGGACATGTACCTATGTATTTTACATGCCCTTGTAGTGTAAAACTCCTCAATTTGTTTTTACACTGCTGTGAGGCCTGCTCCCTTCATAGGCTAACATTTGGGCTGCCCTCATACATTGCTTGAGTGGTAGCTGCTGATCTGAAAGGAGTAGGAAGGTCACTTTTAGTATGGCCAGAATGGTAATACAAAATCCTGCTGACTGCTAAAGTTGGATTTAATATTACTATTTTAGAAATGCCACTTTTAGAAAGTGAGCATTTCTCTGCACTAAATCTTTCTGTGCATTACAATCCACGTCTGGCTGGGCTTAGTTGACAGCTCCCTTGTGCTTTCACTCAGACACACCCCAAACACAGAATACTCAGCCTCACTTGCATACATCTGCATTTTGAATGGGTCTTCCTGGGCTGCAAGGGTGGCGGGCCTGACACTTGCTTGTCAAAGGACAGTAGCTTGCCCTCACACAAAAGGCTGCCACACCCTCTACTGGGACGCTGGCAGACAGGATTGAACTGAAAGGGGACTTTGTGTACTTCTAAACCACTCTTAGATGTCTCCCCCACTTCAAAGGCACATTTGAGTATTTAAAGAGGGCCTCTGCCCCCACCAACTCAGACACTTCATGGAGAAGAGAACTTGAACCAGAACCTGCATCCTGCCAAGAAGACCTGCCTGGCTGCTCAAATAACTCACTTATCTGCTTTCTGTGAAGGACTGCTGCCTTGCTGTTGCCCTGCTGCCTGCTGCTCCAAGTGCTTGGATAGAGCTTGCCTCCTGTTCCCTGAAGTCTCAGGACCAAAAATACTTCATCTCTGCAAGAAGGACTCCTTGTGCGGTGAAAATCGACTCACAGCTTGCCAGAAATGATGCACAGCCTGCTCCATGGTGAAAATTTTACTGCACGTCAAACCGGAATGACGCAGCCCAACTTTGCAACAAGGAGTTCGACGCAGTGCCAGCGTAGCGATTGGAAATTCGATGCATGGCTTCACCGGATCGACGCACAGCCGAGCCGGAACGACGCAGCCTGACTTCCAGAGAGGAATCAACGCAGCACCTGCCGTGGGGTAGACAATTCAACGCACAGACATCCCTGTGTGAAAACGAAACGATGCATCGCTGTGTGTGGCCCGAGGAATCGACGAACACCTTTTGGTCCACGCATCTGCGGCCCTTAGTGGAGATTTTTCATGCGAACCAGGTACTTTGTGCTTGAAAGAGACTTTGGCCCTCATTACAACATCAGCGGTAAAAGCCGCTTACCGCCGTGCAGAAGACCGCCAACACACAACCGCGGGTGCGGAATTCCGCCACAGCCATTATGACCCACAGCTCAGAAACCGCCAAAATCTAGACACCCACACAAGTCCGCCACACCAAAGGTCAGTGATAAACTGGCAATAACAAAACCGACACCGTCACACCAACAGGAATACGCCCACACTATCACGACCCACGAATCCACGTGGCGGTCTTTCAACGGCGGTATTCCATTGGCGGTACACACCGCCGCGCTCAAATACACACACATTTCCAAAACACTACCACATTGGACAAATTGAAATACATACAACTGATACACATACACACACCACTCCCACACACTCACACCACTATAAAACACACACCCACATCACCCACAAACCCCTACGCCCAAAAATGTTGACAAAGGCCAGAGAGACAGCACAGCAAAGACAAAAGCAGCATACAGAGGCACTCAACATCATCACTCACACAACATCCACGCACCTCACACAACAAACCTCTAAATATCACCCCACACATCACAACACACACCACCCTACACATCACCCACACCACCCAATAGCACCACAAAGACACCCCAGGTTTTGTGAGGAGGAGCTCAGGGCCATGGTGGAAGAAATCATCCGGGTAGAGCCACAGCTATTCGGATCACAGGTGCAGCACACCACCATAGCTAGGAAGATGCAGCTATGGCGCAGAATCGTGCACAGGGTCAACGCAGTGGGACAGCAGCCAAGAACTAGGGATGACATCAGGAAGAGGTGGAACGACCTAAGGGGGAAAGTGCGTTCCGTGGTCTCAAGACACCAGATTGCAGTTCAGAGGACTGGCGGCGGACCCCCACCTCCTCCACCAGAACTAACAACATGGGAGGAGCAGGTCTTGGCTATACTGCATCCTGAGGGCCTCACAGGAGTAGCTGGAGGAATGGACTCTGGTAAATCAAACCTTTAACTACCATATACCCCACCCTACCTGCATGCTAACACATACACCCACCCTCGCCCTCACCCCCATCACTCCAACTCCTCACAAATGTCCCACTATCACAAACCACACATCCCAAACCCAAGCCCTGCATGCAACACCAAAGCATGGACACCCATCACCAAAGCATGTCCACTACACATACCCATACACCCCCCTAAACCATTATCACACAAGGTCCCACACAAGAATGCAAGCACTGGGGTACAGGGTGACCCACCCATTGCACACCATGGCACACACAGATGCAATAATCATGCCTTTACACCCCTGCAGGACCCCTACCCAACGTCACCAGACAGGAGGGTCCAGACATGTCCACTCCATCCACAGAAGAGGCCCACAGTGATGACAGCAGCTCTGTCCAACTGGATCTAGATGACCAGCCCGGCCCATCTGGAACCTCGGGACAGTCGGTTCCCCTTACACTGGCACAGGCCACTACAGAGCATCCCCCCTCTGGAAACACCAGCACAGCACCCAACCAGCGGGCCCATACCTCTGTCCCCAGGACACGTCAAGCAGCAGTGTGTCCACCACTACAGGGAACCCAGGCTAACCCACCAACCCAACAACACCAGGGACCTGGGGGCAGTGGCAGTGGGCACACGGTTCAGGGGACAGAGGCCCAAGAACACAGGGGAACCGGGAGGGCTGCTGTGTGACAGGGGGAGGACAGGCCCAGGGAACCCATTCTCCACGAGGCCCTCTCCAATATCATGGGAGCCTACCACCATTCCCAGGAGAAGATGGCAATGGTACTGGCCAAGTTTCAGGAGACCCAGTGGCTGCAGGAGGAACAGTATTTGGGGTTCAGGGAGGAACTCAAATCCATCAATTCCTCCCTGGGCACCACTGTAGGGGAGCTGAAGGAACTCGTCAACACCAGGATGGACACTGTGGCACAACAAGGGGCCTCTGACACTAGCCTGGACGATGAACTGCCCACCTCCGCCGGCGCTAGTGGACAGGAGGCACCGCCACAGGACCACGACACCAGCACCCCACCCCCTGCAGATGGAGAACCACCCCGCAAGCGGTCCCTGAGATCCAGGACAAAGACAGAGAACAATGCCAAGACCCCCACCAAGAAATTAGACTACCCTGATTGTCATCCTTCTGTCCCACTTTGTCACCCTGTCCATCCTTAAACTGCCCTAGTTCCACTTCCTATGCCCCTTTGGACAATGCACCTGTGAGACTAATAGACTGGATTCTGCCATGGACATTCCTCCACCATCACCCCTGACCATTTTACAACCCCCTCCACTATTTAGCACTTAAATAAACACCCTTAAATCACAAAACAATCTGGAGTCAGTCTGTGCTTTTGAAAATGTGTATTTGCAATAACAGAGGAAAAGTGCTATATCCAATGTAATGTCAACATACCTATGACACACAGCTCTAGTCCATGCGTAAACAAAGCAGAGGTCACACAGTGGGACCCACATCTGTGAAATCGAAAGGGAAAATGACAACTCAGTGGCCATACACTGGGTGAAAATGACAGACAGATGAGAGGTAGAAGAATTAAATCAGATGTAGCAGGCAGTGTTGTCTTCTTACCTGTGTCTCACTGGAAGTATTGCAGGATCACGGTGTTCCTGTTGTCTATGTCCTCTGCTTCTGCTTCTTCGTCTTCACTGTCCACAGGCTCCACAGCTGCCACAACACCTCCATCTGGACCATCCTCCTGCATAAAAGGCACCTGTCGTCGCAAAGCCAAGTTGTGCAGCATACAGCAGGCCACGATGATCTGGCACACCTTCTTTGGTGAGTAGAATAGGGAACCATCTGTCATATGGATGCACCGGATCCTGGCCTTCAGGAGGCCGAAGGTCCTCTCTATAATCCTCCTAGTTCGCCCATGGGCTTCATTGTAGCCTTCCTCTGCCCTTGTCCTGGGATTCCTCACTGGGTCATTAGCCATGACAGGTTGGGGTAGCCAGAGTCACCTGCAAATGGTGAGGGACAACTGTTAGACACACACTAACTCTTAGGGACATCCCCAGACCCAGACACCTAGTCACACTTTATTGGGTCCATGTCCTCACCTAATAGCCACACACAGTGCCTCTGGAGTTGCCCAATCTCATAAGGGATGCTGCTATTCCACAGAATGTAAGAGTCATGCACTGAGCCCGGAAACTTGGCATTTATATGGGAGATGTACTGGTCGGCCAAACACACCATCTGCACATTCATAGAATGGTAACTCTTCCGGTTTCTGTACACCTGTTCACTCCTGCGGGGACGACGACCAAGGCCGCATGTGTCCCATCAATGGCACCTATGATGTTGGGGATATGTCCCAGGGCATAGAAGTCACCTTTCACTGTAGGCAAATCCTCCACCTGAGGGAACACAATGTATCTGCGCATGTGTTTCAGCAGGGCAGACAACAATCTGGACAACACGTTGGAGAACATAGGCTGGGACATCCCTGATGCTATGGCCATTGTTGTTTGAAAAGACCCACTTGCTAGGAAATGGAGTACTGACAGGAACTGCACTAGAGGGGGGATTCCTGTGGGATGGCGGATACCTGACATCAGGTCTGGCTCCAACTGGGCACACAGTTCCAGGATTGTGGTACAATCAAGTCTGTATGTGACAATTACATGTCGCTCCTCCATTGTCGACAGGTCCACCAGCGGTCTGTACACCGTAGGATGCCGTCATCTCCTCACCTGCCCCAGCGTACGTGCTCTATGGAGGAGAACAGCGAGCAGAGAGTCAACCAACACTGAGGTACGTTAACACAACTTGATAGCAAAATGTTTGAAAATCGATATATGGCTGTATTAGTGTTTAAGCAAGGCCTGGATATGTGTGACGCAGTCAAAATTAATGCCATGTGGCCCCCTGAAATGACGGCTGCCTGACCTGTAATGTGGGACAAGGGGATATGAGGTAACAGCGCTGGCGTTGTATGAGGTAACAGCGCTGGCGTTGTACACCGTCGCGGTAGGCGGTCGAAGACTGAGGTGCAATCCTGCATTGGTTAACATTGGACCCTATGGGTCCCGGAAGCCAATGGCGATGTATGCCGGTGGTGACGGTACGCACTGCCACGGACGTCACCGCCATTTTCTCTCTGTTCAATCACTTGATACCTGATTTACGACAGGAGAGGACCTACACTGCAAGTGCTGCTGTGACCTCAGTCTGGAAGAGACAATGGCTCGTGTGTCTGGGGAAAGGGCCCCTGCCTTTAGCACCGAGGAGTTGGAGAAACTAGTGGATGGGGTCCGCCCCCAGTACACGCTACTCTACGGTCCTCCAGACAAACAGGTAAGTACACAGTGAGCATGCCGAATGGGCAATGCCTGTGTGGAGTGGTGTTGATGAAAGATAGGGGTGGGGAGAATGAGGCGTGCATGATACGACGGTGACTGCATGTGCGTCATGGCAAAGGTAGGGATGCGGGCCAATGACTATGACGGTGCGGACGGTTATATCTTCTCCTTTTCCCCTGTACTATTCCTGTAGTCAGCGCCCACCAGAAAAAGGCTATTTGGCGTGCCATCGCCAAGGAAGTCCGGACCCTGGGGGTCCACCACAGACGGAGCACCCACTGCCGTAAAAGATGGGAGGACATTCGCCGCTGGAGCAAAAAGACGGCGGAGGTCCAGCTGAGGATGGCCTCCCAACGTGGGAGGGATGCCTGTCGCAGCATGACCCCCCTGATGTTCCAGATCCTGGCGGTGGCCTATCCAGAGTTGGATGGGCGCTTGAGGGCATCACAGCAGCCACAAGGGGGTGAGTACACTCTCATTCTGCTGATTCAGCGAGCATTGTAGGTGTCTGGGTGGGGTGGTGGGCTGTGGGTTCCCCTATGCCAGGGCGAGTTTAGTAGACAAGGTCCCTTCTTAAGGCAGGCCCTGTGGCACCCCACCCCACCTGTGTTCAGAGCGAACTACACCTAGTCATGCTCCTGTGACTTCCATGTGTGCAGCAATCGGGCATAGGCCTTGTAACCCATGTCCCTGTGATTAATTAGGGAATTCTAAGTGCATGGCGTAGTGCAGTGGGCTTCTGTGTCTGTAGTGTCTGACAACGGTAGCGGTATTGGATGCACTCAACATGTCTTTTTTCTGTCTCCCCCCCCCTTTTTGTGGTCTACCTGTTCTTGTGTGCATAAGCATCATCAGGCGGAGGAGCAGTGCCACCGGAGCAGGAGGGAGCTGCATCCCACATGGCCCTTGAGGGCGCCACAACAGAGTCAGAAGCCACCAGTGGGACGGAGGGTGAGGGGAGCTCCACGGCGGGGACAGGAGCTGAGACCAGCGACACAGACTCCTCATCTGAAGGGAGCTCCCTTGCGGTGGCGGGCCCCTCTGTGCCCCCCGCATCTACAGGTACAGCCGCCACCCCCCCACCAGCACCGCCCTCCCAGCAGCCCCTCGGCATGTGCCCCGTGGCCGCTCACACAGGAGGGTGGGCATCTCCTTCGCCCCAGGGACCTCAGCCCGTACCCCTGTCAGCCCTGCTGCCCTCAGTGAGGAGGCCATTGACCTCCTCAGGTCCCTCACTGTTGAGCAGTCTACCATTTTGAATGCGTTCCAGGGTGTAGAGAGGCAGTTGCAACAGACCAATGCATACCTGGAAGGCATTTATTTTGGTCTGGCAGCCCAACAGCGAGCTTTTCAGACTCTGGACTCAGCACTGATGGCAGCCATTGTCCCTGTCTCTAGCCTCCCCCTCCAACTTCCTCCACCCAGACCTAAACCCCTGTACCTCAGCCTATGCCAAGCACACCATCAGACCAGCATGCACACACGTCAACACACAAGGGAAGCTCAGGCAAACATAAGCACCACACATCCCACAGGCACTCACACAAGCATCATACACATGCAGACATACCAAGATCCACTGCCTCCACTGTGTCCTCTTCCTCCTCGTCTCCCTCCTCCCTCCCAGTCTCGTCTCCACTCACACCTGCATGCACTACATCTTCAGCCACTACCTCCATCACCAGCACACCCACCACCACACCCCGCTCACGTGCAGTCACCACCCTCTCTACCATTCACACATACCCTGTGTACTCTCCCAGTGTGTCTGTGAGCCCACCTCCCAAGGTACACACACGCAGCCACACACCCACCCAACAGCCATCCACCTCACGATAGCCTCCAGCCCATGCACCTTCACCCAAAGTCAGCAAACGTTCACCTCCTACAACCACTACCTCTTCCTCCACTCCCAAACTCCCTCCATCTACCCATCCCAGTGTGTCCAAAAAACTTTTCCTGTCCAACCTTGACCTCTTCCCCTCACCTCCCCCACCCCTTCAGTCCCCTAGGGCCTCGCCTTTCAAGGTCCCAACTCAGCACCTCAGCCACAACATCTGCGGGAACAGTGGTGCCAGTAGTAACCGGCTTCTGGAGTGCGCCAAACAGCAGGGCAGCCAGTGTGCCAAGGAGCCAGACCACGGACAGTCCCCCACCTCAAAAGCACAAAATGTTGGCCAGTGCCCGGCGGGAGAGAGGCAAAAACCCCACCACCAAAGCCTCTCCCAGGGGTACAGTTGGGAGTAGGAAGACAGCTGCGCCACCATCCAAGGTGGGGAAGGGGCACAGAAAAACCGGCAAGTCAGCGAAAACCTGCATGGCGGACAAGACCGCCACCAGCACCGCTGCCAAGGACACCACCGCCACCATCACCGCTGCCAAGGACACCGCCGCCACAAGCACCGCTGAACAGGACACCACCGGCACAAGCACTGCTGAACAGGACACCGCCGCCACCGGCACCGCAGGCCAATGAGCGCCAAAGCTTCTGACGCTACTGAGGCCGCCACGAGCAGGATGAATCACTCTGGGCACAAGGCCCCCTCCAGAACCAGTGGAGAAAGACATCCACTACCTCTGTCCTTGGCAGGTTGAAGCACTCTGGGCACAAGGCCCCCTCCAGAACCAGTGAAGAAAGACATCCACTACCCTCAGTCCTTGGCAGAATGAAGCACTCTGGGCACAAGGCCCCCTCCAGAACCAGTGGAGACTGTTATCCACTTCAGAGACTGTGGCTTTGCACTCCCCAGGATACAGCAGTAGGCAACCCACCCACTTGAGAGACTTGTGAGACTGTGGCTTTGCACTCCCCAGGATACAGCAGTGGGCAACCCACCCACTGGAAAGACTTGTGAGACTGTGGCTTTGCACTCCCCAGGATAAAGCAGTGGGCAACCCACCCACTGGAAAGACTTGTGAGACTATGGCTTTGCACTCCCCAGGATACAGCAGTGGGCAACCCACCCACTGGAAAGACTTGTGAGACTGTGGCTTTGCACTCCCCAGGATAAACCACTGGGCAACCCACCCACTGGAAAGACTTGTGAGACTGTGGCTTTGCACTCCCCAGGATACAGCAGTGGGCATGGAGCCCCCTTGTGGATCAGGCGTCGTGCACTCATCCGGCTGAGGTGCCCCTCCTTCCCTTCCCCCAGGGGTGCCTGTTGTATTACTATCTGATGCCCCAGCAGTGTTCTCTCCGTTGTGATCGGGTATTGAGTGTGGGCCTTGCCCATGCATTTTGGGCCCAGTCGTCCACGGACTATGATGGTGGAATACCTTGGACTTGTATTCTTGGTGTATATATTTGTTTATAGTGTAAATATGTTTATATATATTTTTGATTACTGTATTTGAATAGATTACAAACGTTCGACTCATTTCCTTTTGTCCTTGCATTCTTCCAGTGGGGTTGGGGGTTGTAAATGTAATGTATCTACATGTAATTGCGTGTGTGTTGTAGTAGGTGAGGGTGGGGGTGGGAGTGTTGCGTGTTGTGTGTGTGTGTCACTCTTTTTTCCCTCCCACCTCCCCTGTGTCGTAGGTGCAGTACTCACCGTGGTCTTTGACGTTGTCTTTGTTGTTCCTGGTAGAGGAGCAGGAAGATAAAGGCCCGGAGAATCTGGAGTTCGGGTTCCATGGCGTCCTAGTTCCTCGTGGGGTGTGTAGAGGTGAGCGTTTTCCCTTCCAAGTCTTGTTTCCGCAGTGTTTTTGTTCGCGGTGAATCCGCCCCGGAAAAGGTGGCGGATTGGTGCCTTGTAATACAGAGGGTGGATCCTTGTCTTCCGCCTGTCTGTTGGTGGTTACCGCAGCGGAGTTTGTTTGCACCGCCATAGCGGTTGGAGTGTTAAAGTGGCTGTCTATGTTGGCGGTTTCCGCCACGGTCGTGATTCCATTTTTTTTACCGCCGGCCTGTTGGCGGTTTTACCGCAGCTTTAACACCGACCGCCAGGGTTGTAATGACCACCTTTGTTTGCTTTTAAAAGACTTAAGACACCTAATATCACTTTTCAGTGATATCTCTACATTTACTCATTGCATCTTTGATCGTTTTGACCTGCATTTATCCAGATAAATATTATATATTTTTCTAAACACCGTGTGGTATATTTTTGTCGTGCTATATTGTGGTATTGGATGATTTATTGCACAAATACTTTACACATTGCCTTCTAGGTTAAGCCTGACTGCTCAGTGCCAAGCTACCAGAGGGTGGGCAGAGGATAATTTGGATTGTGTGTGATTTACCCTGACTAGAGTGAGGGTCCTTGCTTGGACAGGGGGTAACCTGACTTCCAACCAAAGACCCCATTTCTAACACTGACCCATCGCTTCCACATCCAAGTCCTCCCCTGTCACACCTGCCCTTGCCCAACCTGAAACCAGCCATACCCCTCCAGCCCCCAAGAAGAAGTTCACCCCTCCCAAAGTTAAGCCCACCCCTCCCAAAAAAATCTACCCATCCTAAATCCCATCCCACTCCACCCAAGAAGGATAACTGAGGTGCCTGGCATGCCCACTTGATGCCTCTTTCTGTGGAGGTTTCTATGGCAGTGATTATTGAGTCAAGTTGTGGTGCACATCGGTGTACAAGCACCAATATGTGTGGACTGACCACTGAACTTTGTTCATATTTGTTGACATTCATTAAACCAAACTGTTTTTTTGATTACACATTTGTCCTGCCATTGCTTTTCTACCTTTTTGCTGTTCCAGAATATTTTGTGATATATGCCTACAGTTCTGTTAGATTCGCCTTGATTGCTGATCCATTTGCTGTGGTTGTCAAGATCTGACTCTGGGAGCAGTGCTGATGTCAAGCAGGACAAGGGAAGGTGTTTAATGGATGGATATGTGGGTGGTTATCTAATAGTGGTGTCATTGCATTGTGTGTTGTTTCATATGGTAACTATTTCATCTTTTGGCCATTGTCAACGTCTATTGGGTTGCATTAATTCCCCTGGTGTCGATTGGACATTGGTATCATGTGTGCAAACTAGAATGTTGTTTCTCCACACATGGAGGGTGTACAATTGTGCTACCTTCCTATACATATGGCTTACCATGTGTCCATTTTGGTGTGTCTACCTTACAGCTACCTCATCTACGTGTGTGACCCATGCTTTTGCTGTTGTATGTGCTTTCTTGACATGCACTTACACATTTGACACATAGGCGTGGCTCTTGGTTATACAATTGGTTGTTCCTGGGATACACGAAGGCCCAGTTCCTGTGCAAATAGTGTTTTATGGGCATGTGCAAAGTGGCGTGTGTCCTAGGACTGCATCCTTCCTGGGTTGCTTCCATTTCTATTCTGCAGGTATTGTTTACATTGTAAGTTTTGGATATTTTTCTCCCAAAATATTGTGAATCCCATTTACCTTACATTCTCTTGCAAAGTAGGTGATATGTGTGGGTCCCTTACTAGGATGTTGCATGGGAGGGGTCTTTGGGTTGGTTGACGCATCCATACATATGTGTCTTCAATATGACGACAATCCATGGCATACGTGCAATGTGAGGGTTTCAGTTCAATTAGTAGGTGTGATATTGATGTGGTTTTGCTGTTGTGTGACACAATGTAATGTACACTTCACTGCCCCTGAAACTGGGATGTGCCAACATGTCTGGTTTTGTGGAGTGTGGTGGTGCAGTGTCATTGACCTGCCCAAAGGGGGCATCATGTTGCTGTGATTGGGTTATGCGTTGTGTTCGAGTCAGACCTGGGATACACAAAATCATATTTGTCCACGGAGCTCAGCCCCCATACTAGGTCGATGGTGGTGCGTTGATTTGCTGGTAAGTTTGGGGATGCAGGTAGGTGTGTGGTCTTTTCATTGGTTGCATCCATGGCAACATTCATTTTGGGCTCCATCCATCATCAGCAGTAGGAGCAGGATGTGAAGTATCGGCTCTATGGCAGCAGAGGATGTGTAAATATAACTACAGTGAGTTCCTGCCTTATATGCCTCCGTTTCCACCAGCTGAGATGTGGTGGTTGGAGCACCACAGTGACTTAGGCGTAAAGCAACATCATAAGCACACTAGAGGTCCGTCCTCCAGCAGCCTCATTGGCCTATCTCAGTTCCATGCCGGTCTGCGCTGCCTGGAGGTGCCAGTGGGACCGCAGTGGTCTTTAGTCTATGGAACTACATACATTATAATACAGTGGTCCGACTGACAACATGACAGCGGTCCGACAGCTGCCTTGGTTGTCCACGGAGCGCCAAACTCATAATCAGGCCTTAAATCCCTTCACACTCACATTTTAAACTTTTCAAGGCTTTCAGGAGAGATGGTGTGCTGTTATAAATCCAGAACATTCACTCTGCATGAGCTTGTATAATAGGGAGTTACTTTATCATGAAAGAGTACCACAACCAAGTGGTACCCTGTTTAAATCTGGTAATAGAAGATGTGGTGCTTGTCTAAAACCTTCTACTCTAAACCCTTACTGTGTTCAGAGTTATCAGTTGACATCTTCCTGTCTGTAAACCCATTCATACACCATGTTCTCTCAGAGGAGATGCCTTTGTGAACAGGTGAATTACTCACTACATCCTTCTACACCCAACCTTTAACTTGTTCAGACCTTTTAGTAGAGAGGCAATGTTCTGATAGAAGTGGGGCAATTACTCTGTATAGAAATATTTTATAAGCCTCTCATTTTACATCAAGTATATTATCCATAATCTGTCCTCTGGTAAAATGTAGTAGCACAGGGGCTAGTGTTTGTCTGAGACCTTTTACACATACCCATAATTCTGTTCAAATATTTTAGCACACACCTTGCTGTTCATAAGCAATGTAGCACTGGCGGTTATAGCTCTCAAAGGATGCTTACGCTAAATAGTTGGTCTCTGTTTAGGTGTCACTTAGACAGACTGCTGTTACAGAGTAGTATGAGATAGTATCACTGTACCATGCATAATGTGTAACATGTTAGATGTAGCAACACAATGCCAATCTTTTATTTATTCGTAAATATTCTTTAAGAACCAGAAATAAATCATTTGTTATGTACATTATTATGTGGGGTTTCCAGATAGTTCATAACGTCAACATAGCAGCGAAAGACAAAGAAGAAAAAACAACAGTACTACAAAGAAATCTCAAAACATGAAAGATGCACATAGAAAGAATATGGTGGTAAAGGAAAATTCAAATCTAGTAAGAGCACCAAATGTTTCTTAAAAAATATTATATTGTATATGTCTTCTACAGGTGTGAGCTGAATGCAAAATGTCTCAATATCTAAGAAAAAAGTATTATTCTTCAAAAAAAGATAATGTCACCAAAAAAAAGCACAGCCAGACAGGTTTAAGAAAAATACATTTAAAGAACTTGATCACAAGTTTTTTAGTAGAGCTTTACAAAACCAGAAAAATGTAGAGTGTCTGACAAGGATTTTGCATTAAAAAGAATGATATTTGTTCTCATTTTGAAGAGAATGAGATGTTTAGATGAACTGATTTTCACTGAAGAGAAAATATTGCTAAAATGTTCAAGGCAGTAAGGCAAACTTTTGCAGTCTTTTCCAGGCAGAGTCAACTTTAGTGAGAAAGGGTTATTTACAAGAAACTGAGTTAGTGTTTGCAATTGACAGAGATGGTCATGGATATAAAATCAATTAAAGTACACCGATTGAAAAACAAAAATCAGTTCCTGAAAATGTAGAAGAAGTAACTAATGAGGCATTAGGGTAAACGTCCTCAAAATTCAATTTTTGAGTGGAAATGTACAGACATAAGCAACAGAAGACAACCGTCTATTGACAATCTTAAACAAATACAGCAAAGAAACTGTAAAACCAAAAATGAAACTACTCCAAAGCCTTAATACTTTTTGAGTAAGGAAACTTACAAAACTTCAAGGACATTCGTTGGATTGCTTATAACACGAGATATATGACAGTACTTTCTACCATATCCAAATGCTGTCTGTGCACCACACTAAAATGTATAATCTTGTAAGAAGATTGTATTTTGTAAAAAGACCAGTTCTTCAGTTTCAAAAAGTAAATGATATGCTATTAAGAGGTAGTCATTCTGAAACCAAGTCTGTCTGTAATAGATGGCATTCAAATGCAATAATTTGGGCCTGAAAGGTCAAGTGAAAAGACATAGATGGATGTGGAGAACAGCACTGAACATTCTAATACTAGCACACTGTTAGATAATTATACAAAGGAAATTCATGCATTTGCAAGAAAAACTGCAGAAATTCCAGACAAGGTGTGTGTTTGTTGCTTACGAACTCACTACAAATTGATATTTGCAAAAAAACAGAAGACAGCAAACTAGTACATTGGGTGAAATTTACTCTTTGATCGCTGAAGATAGGTTTGACATTTGCATACACCTGATTGTCTGTAAATACTGTATTGACAAATTGGATGATAATAAAATACCTGCTAGAGGAATTCATAATAAATCGTATGGTTTCCAAACCCACCTCAGCTTCAAAACCTGAATGTGTATGAGACTATTCCCATACAAACCGTACATCCGTTCCAAGCCATTCTTAAAATGGAGACTAAAAATTCAAAACAATTTCCTTCTGAACTACTTAAAGGTTTGAGAGATAAGGTTGTGTACTTGCCTTTGAATCTGAAGGAGAACTTTAAAACTATAGGGGTAGATTAAGAAGAAGAAAAACTACTAGTTATTTTACTGAATGGAGTACCTAACAATGACAAACAAATGTCAGGAACTTGTCAGCATTGATAGGGGTAAAAGTGCTTTACAATATCTTAAACTAGAAAATGTATTTTAAAGAGATATTGCTGTAGAGAAACATGTTATCTGTCTTAGGACAGCAAGTTCCACATCAGCTCCTTCTGCTCAGTTTGTGAAGCTTGATTTAGGTAAGCACAAGAAATAAATGGACATTACAGAATTCACCCTCTACAATCTAGAGATATGAGTGGTGATGCTTTAGAATTGTACCAAATTAAGGAAGCAAAAGGAGAACCAGTAAATTTGTGTGAAAACAGTTTAGAAGCACAATGTATTAAGATATTGTTTCCTACAGGACAAGGTGGTTGTTATGACGAACATCCACTACAGATTCTTGCATCAGTACGAAGATCCAGACGATTGTATTATGAAGATCCCCACTTTAGGCAAAACATACCGTACATTTTGAAAAGTGGATTGTTGGTAAGGGCAGGTAAGTACCTACACATAGCAATAGGCCACTAAACCCCACATAGGTACAGTTAGGTATCAATAAATTACACCCAGCTCAACCTTTGGTAGCTTTGCGACAAGCAACAAGGCTTAACGTAGGAGACAAGTGTGTAAAGCATTTAAAGTCACAAAACAATAAATAAGTAAAACACAATAAAAATCGAACACCAATTTATAAAACTAGATTATATTTTTAGCTTTAAAAAGATTAAAATTGTATAAGGAGAACCAGAGATATGCATTTTTAAAGAATTAATGCTTTCTGGCACATTGAAGCAACTATCGCTCAAAGGATCAAAAAGGTCACATTGGAAAGGGACAAAGTCCAGAGCTCAGGCCACCCACAAGGTAACACTGTCACACTTACTTCAGAAGTGTTTCTTGATTCAGGAAAGTGGTCCACAGCATCAGCCAAGGGTTCAGAGGCTCTGGTTTGCCTCTTGGGGTCTGGGACGACAACTCCCACAATGCACCTCTTCAGTTTATGGAGTTGCTTCAAATGTCTCCAAACTTCTGGATCTTCTTCCAGAGGTCCTTTTTGGGTCCTTGAAGTGTCCACAACTTGATCCAAGATTCCAGAAGCTCTGAGTTGTGCCTTGGGAGCAGGGACTACAATTCCCAGAAAGCACCTGTTAAGACTCCTCATATGGCCATTGGATGCTGGTCAGCTGTGCTCTGCTTGCCAGATTTGATGCAGGGGACTCTGGAAAGCTCCTTTGTACATGTATCAAACAGGGAGTCCCTTCTTGAAGAAGTAGAAAACAGGCAAAGTAATTTTAGTGGTGAAGCCCAAGTGTGCAGCTAGTGCAGTCCTTCAGAGTGCAGTGGCCAGGTGCAGGTCAGGGGTCCAGCAGGCAGTCCTTCTTCTTCTTTGTCTTGTTCCTTGTAGGGATCTGAGGTGTGGGAGCAGCTCTGCCAAATTTATCCTTGCTCTTGGATGGAAAGCAGGGGGTTCTGGTTGTTCAATCACAGGCAGGTTCCTTCCCCCTTTGATGACCACTTACTGGGAAGAGTGGCAAAAATCAAATGCAGGGAGAAACATTCTTCAAAAATCCAACATGGCTGAGGGTGATTTTTGGAGATTAGATCCAGCTGAGCCCACCCACTGGTGTGGCTACAAATCCTAAACACACGCACCTCCTGCCCTCTCCTAATCTAATCAAGAGGATACCTAATTTTCTGGGGTTGCCGGGAGGTCCTGAGCTGCTCCAAATTCCTTCCCTGCCTTTAAAGACCAGTTTGGCCACTCTTCCCCCCATCCTGCTTTATCATCTGCTGAGGCAGATCTCCCCCAGGAAAAACCTTTGTGTTCAGCTCAGGCCACTTCCCACCTCATCAAAGCAGCCTGGCCAGGCTGCAAGAGGCTGTCCAATCAGAGAAGGGCACTACAGAGCTGAAGCTGGCAATTTTCATGTAGAGTTTTAAAACTTTTTACCTGAACTAGTTATATTGAATCCAACAATTGCAAGTTGTGGGATGTATTATAACAGTTACTTCGATACCAAACTTAAGGTATCTGGCACTTAAGGGGGCTTTGTTAATTAAAATAATGTCTCCCCATTTTAGCCTATGGAGGCCATTCACTCCAGTGAGGGAAAAACAAATTTGGCTATTGTACCTCACCAGGGCTTATATAACAATTTTTATAAAGTCCCTGCTTATAGTTACATGGCATCCAACCCTAGGGACACATAGGGCACACCTCAGGGATGACTTTTATGTAAAAGTACGGTAGTTTAAGACTTTGGAAGTATGTTTAATTCCAAAGTCGAATTTTCATATAACCTTTGTTTAAAGACATCCAGCACGGCAGGACTGCCTTTAAAATGACACTGGCCACCTCAGCAGTGCACCTATGGGTGCACTACCTACACTGGGGTCCCTAAACCTATGTGCCCTACCATATACTAGGGACTTATAGGTAGGTTGACATAGCCAATTATAATTAGCCTAATTTGCATACTCATTTTACACAGAGCACAGACTTTGGTAATGGTTAGCAGTACCCAGGGCACAATCAGAGTCAGGAAAACACAAGCAAAAAGTGAAAAATGGGGGCAAAAAAATAGGGGGCCTCAGCAATCAGCCCTGTTTTCTCACAGTACATTTTCCTCCTTTTGTTTGAACGAGATCTCTTAGTGCTAGTGGGGCCTGTTATGAGAATAAGCACAGTTTAATGGCATCACTGTGCAAGAATTTGAGGAAAACATACATGGTAAAGATGAGGTACTAGAAAGTAATTTGATTAATGCTATTTCTTGCACTGTGGTGTCAATGAACATTGGTTCCGTCATCATGATGAACTAAAATCTAGGTTACGCAATAGAGGTGCATCCACCTGGTTTATTACTTTGATCTGTGCAGAGTATGCTCGGGATGACCTTCAAGTCTTTCTCAGGTAAGGTAATGCAACCATTCCAGTGATTGATTTTAAGTCTGCAGGGGAATTGTGCTCCACAGATGCAGTAAATGTTTGTAGATGCTTCAAACACAGATTTGAAGCCATGCTTCATTTTATCTGCAACAAAAGGAATTCACTACTAGATGAGGTTGTGTACCTCTTCTGGGGAAAAGAATGCCAAACAAGACGAAAACCACATATACATATGTTATTGTGGTTGAAAGATCGCACCAACGTTTGGTGAAGATACTGATTACTCGTGTTATAATTAATTGAGCAATATGTAATCTGTGACCTTCCATAAGAGTCTCAGAACACAACTCTTAGGCAACAAGTCTTGCGTTCTAATCCCATAAATATGACAATTATTGTTTATGGAGATACATAGGAAAAGAGGAATACTACAATAAGTATAGTTTTGGATTCCCTAGGCCTGTAACCGGCAAAGGAAGAGTGAACAGGTTTATGTCTTCAGTCAGACACACTGGTATTGGGAAATCACCTAAGATGCATATAACCGGACAATAAATTGAGGTTTAAAAAGTTATAAAAAATTACAATCTAGTAATCCCGTTCATGTGAAATACCAACATGATTATTCAGTTTGTAACAGACAATTCTATTGCTTAGCTGGATATGACACTTCAAATATAACATATATAGTCAGAAAAGACAGTGATGAACGACGTATGGGAAGAGATAGCAGCATATAAGTCCTTAAGTAAAAACTTTAGTTTCAGTTTAAGGATGCTCTCACACAGGGACATTGGATCTTATGAAACTTGCGACAAACTTAGTTCTTCACCCTTATACAGGAAGTACAAAGCACAATTGGGGTTAGTTTAGGCCTGGCATTGACACAAAAACATGTGTTGAAACAGTTTCCTGAAATTGAATATCTTGCTTAGTTTGATCCAGAAATTACTGAGCTCCTTGAAACAAATATGATGGACACTTATTACCCTAACCGAAATGCCCATCTAGAAATCATATGTTTGTATGGAGTACTACAGCACTATACATACCAAAATAATGTAGATGAGAACATTGAGCGAGGAACGTTTGTGTGGCTGGCTTTAACGGATGTTTAGTGAGACATGCAAAACTAAGTCCTATTAATCATTATAAATTGAACTGTCGGACAGGTGTGAAAAGATAAATATTTTTCATGGCTCTGTTGCTACTTTTCAAAAATTGGGGTTTAGAAACTAAACTGCTAGGTGACTATGACTGCTACAAACAAGCTTTCTGGGCAGTCAAAAATACCAACTAATGTGAAGTGTTTCCCAGACATCAGAACATGTTAAAAGATGAAGCCCAACAGGAGGAAACAATTGCTATAGAAGTTGCAAAGGACAGATCACAAGATAGCCAGAGCTCAGGGCCTAGTAGTCAAGATCCCTTTAGCCAGCCAATTGTTGGAAATGAGGCATCCAGAGTTATGAATGAAGTAAAAAATGCTATGAGTCAAGTGAGGAGTGAGAGCATTGATTTAGGAAGTTTACTCTCACAACTAAATGAAGAACAGCTAAAGATATTTCAACATATAATAAAATCTGTAGAGCATTGACTGCTACATGATAAGTCTGAATTTACCTGTAAAACATTCAAGCCAACACTTTTGTATGTAAGTGGTCTGGCAAGTATAGGGAAACGTTTTCTGATTAAGGTGCTCACTGCATTTCTTCAGAGAAAAACTAGCTGTAACCTATCATGTTTTGTGCCTACTCTTACTGGACTAGCTGCTCACAACAATAAAGGAATTACATTGCACAGACTACTTATGTTACCTGTGGAACATGACAACAAACTAGAATACCTAACGTTAACTGGTGATGCTTTTCATGAGGAGTCCATAGTTTTCAAGAAATTGAAAGTTCTGATTATTGATAAGGTTAGCATGGCATCTAACTTTATACTAGCTTATATTCATCTCAGGATGCAAGCGTCCCTCAGAACTGACTATGATATATTGTTCAGAGGTAAACATGTCATAGTTTTTGGTGACCTTCTACAGTTGACTCTGGACAAAGGTCAACCAGGTTTTGAAGGACATTTGCATGAAGAAACTAAAATGTCATGCTGGAGTATTGGAAATGTTAACATATGATTACATTTCCAGTATGTTGAGCTGACAGAAAATATTAGACAAGCAGATCTAGAGTATGGGAAAATATTAAAAGACATAAGAATAGGAAAGTTAAAAATGCTGTTGCTTCCCACATGGTTAGCTCTCTATTCCCACACAAGAAATCACCAGCTTCTAGAATGCAGCACATTATGAAAACTCAGAAACGGATTCTGTGTCTAACGCCAGCAGTGGACATTGCACAGATTACCTTAGAAAAGCTTCATTTGGAGAAACAGGAAATATTGACTCTTAATAGTAAAGATAAAATGAAACATCAAGGTTAAACGTACCACTATGTCAATCAGTTGTAAAGAAACTGGAATCTTTAGAGAAAACAACAAGACTCTAAACCTCTGTAAAAATTGCAGAATAATTTTGCGATTAAATCTGAATGCCAAGGAGGGATTAGTGAATGGTGCAATGGGGAATGTGATAGACTTCATTACATATCCCAGCAGAATACAGTATGAATATATTCTGATTAAATTTGATCTCATTGAGGAAGGAAAAAATAGGAAGATGCACTGCCAGATATCGCCTGATAAAAGATCTGTATGTGAAAAAACAACATTGTCCTCTGTATTTGGCCTATGCTGCCAATATTCACAAATCTCAAAGATTAAATTTGGATGCAGCTATGATAAATATAGGTCACACAGTCTTTAAAGAACGAATGTCATATGTTGCTTTGTCACTGATGAGGACATTGTCAGGATTGTACCTTCTTGCTGACTCATCATGTGTGATATAGTACAATTGTTTGCAGGGGATCTATGCTCCTCATCTCAGCTTATATCCCATTGTTTACAAGCATGCAAGTTATAGAAAGTGAAAACGTTTTGAGATTGTAGATTTTTTGATGGTTTCAAATCAAAGTGAAGAAGCGATAAAGACTTTGATAAAGTTAACTAAGGAAGTCAGCAATGCAATTACTTTTCCATTTTCTAAAACTTCAGGAGTTTCATGTTACTGTAATTTAGTAGTTAATGTTGTATTCCACCTACAGTGATTGAAAACGTTGTTGAACAAAAAAGAAACCTTCATGTCAAACTTTGACAACTCTTTTCAATTCAGTACATATTGAAAAACACACTTGTATCTCTACTGCATTTATACTTGATATGTTTGACCGCTGCAATGGTGGTAGACAGTTCACTTTGAATATGCAACAAGATATACAGGAATTTTTAAAGGTAGTGCTAGAAGTATTAGAAAATAATGGAATTGTAATTAATAATTTCTTTAAAACAAACTATTTATGGAACCATGAATGTGTAAATTGTAGCTATTCAGGCAGAACAGACATTCAATCAGAGCAATTTGTGTACATTACAGTACCAGATTGCAAGCCAATATCATTCGAAAAACTATTTGTGAAAGCTTACTGAACAATTCCTATCCAGGCTGCACATCAGAACTGTTGTGTGTATTGGTTGTATGACACAGTTCAAAATATTTCATGCTACAAAGATGTATAGCTGATGGTAGCAAAAATCAATATTAATATCACCAACTTTAAAGTTGGTCAGATATCAATTCATAAGAAAACACTCACTACTGTGGCTATAGTTTCCCATCATGGACACTCAATCACTTCTGGTCACTACACAGTCTACCTTAAAAAATCATTTGACTGGACTGAATTGATGATGCTTCTCTTATAGTAAAGCAGAGATTACCCTGAATATTCAAAACTCCTAGCCCATATTTCTATAACCAAGGTTCTAGAAAATACAATATTTGGAAACATGTGTGTATATATATATATATATATATATATATATATATATATATATATATAGGCACAAAAACGCAAAAGTTAATTTTCATTGTCGTAATGTGGCCTACCAAGGATAATGACAAAATTATGACTGAACTTTTTCTAATAATAATAAATGAACTTACACTATATAAATGAGTATCAATGTATGCAATGGGTTGGTCTCATGCACATAAAACGTGGATTTTTCCATAAATCTAAGTGATTTATTTGTCCCCACAATTATATCATGGATTGCAATTCTTTAAATTAAACATTGTTAGTATTCTGGTGTATAATAGATTTTACACACAACTTTAGGATATATTCAGTGTAAATGCGAATTCTGTTATAAAAAAGTATGATCTCGCAAAAGGCTCATGAGAGCAAGCCTGGAAGCACTGCCCCTAGGAAGAAACACAACAGATTGCCTCCCTGGCTCTCGCAAGCTCTTGCAAACTCTTGTGGAGGGCTTGCGAGAGCCCCAGATTATAGTGGACTTCTCTGGCTTTCTCAAGAGTCTCGAGAGAGATTTTAGGAAGGAAAAAATAAAGGGAAACATAGTGCAAACAACCTAGCTCCTAAAAGTGGAGGGTAGCTCTAAAAAAAGCTGTTTTTGTTAACAGTTTTCAGCAACTCACCCATTACTACTCCCACCACATTTACAACTCACTTACATGTTGAAAACAAGCATTATATGCAACATTAGGCACAATTAGGCAGCATAGAACAAATCAATCAACCATAAATATACAAGAAACACATATTGACTGCAGTATTCAAAATTTTATACAATTGTTGACAGAAAGACAAAATAGTGAATGCCACTTCAATAACAAATGCCATACTATAGACAACTTTTATCTGTATCGAACCCATGACACTCGACAAACCTACATTGAAAACTGAAGTTGATATGAGCCTAAAAGTAGGTACTGTAAACAGTTTTTTTCTCTTTTGAGAGAGAATACTCTGTATCACACTCTTGGCAGACAATGAAATGCACCACAGAGTACTTAAAAAAATCTACTAAGCGCAGTAAATGCTCTTTGTTAAAAATAACCTCAATTTGAATGTGCTAAAGAACCTGCAGCATTCACACTATCGTAAAAATGGTAGCAAAGCTAGAACACATACATATCTTCATTCCTGGTGCAACCAGTCTTATTCGTAAGTATAATTTATCATGCTGACAAGATTCTCTGTAATAACTGAAGGCATCTTTCAAAAGTTAGTATCTACGATGTAGAATCTTTCACCCATAGGAAACTTGTTATGAAGCATAACAAGCAGAAATCAATTTCTCATAAATAAAAACATTTCTGTGTTCAAGACCTTTACACAGCTATGGTGTATTAGGAGCACATGTGTTTTGTAAGCATAAAAGTGGTTTTCTGATCTCTGCCTTGTTTTCTGAACAGCTTTATGCTTTGCTAATTGATTCTATTGTCAGAGGACATTTAAGCTCCCTTCGGTTCGGGGATATTCTTTTAGGAGGAGCTTCGGTCTTGTGTTATTTTTCTCCCTGACATTTTTGGTGTTCTTTATAACTTTGGTGCTGTTTGACGAATCTCCACAAAACTTTTCAAAAAATGCTCTTTTATTGTCTATTTTGCACATGGAAGGTTTTGGGGTGATCTGTCAAGCGGGCCAAGAAAAAAAAGGGGGTTCCCAAAACGCATTTCCCCCATTCATTTTCCGACAGGAACTTTACACACAGCTACAGCCCAAACCACTGAACGTATTTACATCAAATTTGGCAGAAAGTTAGATCTAGGAGTGCTTTTGTGTTTTGGTATAAATAACTTTGTATATATATACAACTGTCCAGTTATTGCCGAAACGCGTCTACATTTGGTTGGGACAGCGTGTATTTGTTCTTTGCAGGCACTTTAGAGACTTTTTATAAGTGCCATTTACTTATTTATACTTTTTTATGCGGTGTCAATTTAACCTGTATTTGAACCCTTTCAATAAATTGGAGCCGATGATATGGCATACGAGTGATTTTCAACTCCTCATTTCACGAGCTCGTCTGGATATTGTGCAGCCCTTTGGTGTGTGACAGAATTGCACCGTCTTTTTGAAAATTATATATATATATATATATATATTTGGGGTGTGGAGGCTCTGCAGATCCTCAGATCTCAATCTGAGGTCTGATTGGCTGCACCCATTTTAGGACTCAGGACTCAGTCCTAAAAAAAAAAAACACCAAAAGACACAAGGAGCATGGTAGAAATACATTGACCCCCTTAGGCCTGGCTGTGGAGTCCCGTGGGGTTAAACATTTTTTACAATTTTGCTGCTAATTCACAGTGGATCTGCAAACCACAGCATTAAAAAAAAAAAAACAAGTGCGGTCTCCCACACTTCTTTTTTTAAAGTCCTATGGGTGGGCCAGCTCACAGGGGAACTAATATTTTATATTGGGGAGAGGGGGCACGTGTGGCCCCCATCCCCAGGCTGATTTCAGCCCCGGGAAACCCCATCCCTCGGGTCCTGCCAAATATGAAAAGGGGAGGTGGCCGTGTGGCCCTCCTCCCTGGGCCAATTTCAGCCTCAGGGACCCATACCCCAGGGCCCACCCAAATGTGAAAATGGGGTCACATGGTCCCCCTTTCTTGGAGCAATTTTAGTATCAGGGACCCCATGTCCTGGCACCTGGCTGCAAGGGAGAGGGGCCCACCCTGCTCCTTCTCTGAATCATTAATGGCCCTGGGGACTCCACTCTGAGGGTCCGCTCATATGCTATGTCCTCGGTTGCCTACCCCTGGGACATGGCAGTTTCCCTGACTGCAATGGCAGGTGCAGGAAAACCTGAATTTGCTCTTGCTTGGTGGGAACCAACTCAAACCTCCACCAAGCAGGAGAAAACACAAAGACTGCTCCTAGGGGGTGAAGCTTGAAAAATGCTCCTGCCTGCTGGGACAGGACTTTAGATCTGTTTTCCTGCCCGCAGTGATGTGGGCAGAAAAACATATCTAAATATTGCTCCCGCCCACAGGGAGCAGCATGGTTTAGCTGCTCCCTGTGGGCACGAGCAATGCCCGCACCCGCTGGAAGCGAGGAGCCAGCTGGGGCTGTGGGGACCGTGGAGTTCCCCCCACAACCCAAACAATAGTGTGGTGGATGCCCTAGGTGGGTACCAGGGCATCTACCCTTTGTTGGCCAAGTCCCATGGGAAGGGATTCCTAGGTGCCAAATTTTGGTCTGGGGAGGGGAGAGGCACATGCCTCTGTTCCCAGTAAATTTAGCACCGGGCCCTGTGGGGCAGGGTCCCTGGGGCCTAAATCATCTGAAGAAGGTGAGCCATGTGCCCCCTCACCTAAACAAAGTGCACCAGGCCCCAGGGATCAGGTCTCCAAGTCCGCAATCGACCTGCAGAAGGGGGTCACATGCTCCCTACACAATGCACCAGGCACCTAGGGATGGGGTCCTTGGGGTTGAAATGAGCCCGGGAACGGGGGGGTACGTGTCCCCTCTCCTTATATTTAATTTGTGGCCCTAGGGGATGGGGTCCTCAGGGCCTTTCAAGGCCAACCCCCCACAACACCATGGGGGTTGGCTGTCTTTGGTGAGATTGGGCCAGGCCTTGTGGCCAAGCTTTCATTGCACAAGGGGTTGGGTTGACTACATGTGGGAGATTGGCCGCTGGCCAGTCCCTGTTGCCAACATCCCACCATGCATGACTCAACGCCCTCTGGAGCGTAAGATTGGCTGCATGCAAGGGGTTGGTTGTAGGGCATGGGCACATGCTGTGCATGGCCGGTGGCAGTGACCGAAGGTTTTTTTTTTAATAAACTGTAATTAAATATTACTTTAAGTTAAAAAAAAACAAAAAAATTTACTAAAAAACAAAGATTAAAGTAACATTAAAGTTATGTCATTTTAACCTTTGGTCTCTTTAGTATATATATATATATATATATATAAATATATATATATATATATATATATATATATATATATATATATATATATATATATAGCCACTGAAAAAACAAAAGTTACAGGTGTGTTATAATTAGGTTCAGAATTTACACCATAGGATTTAAACCATAGGATTTCAACTGGTAGAGTTATTTCAAGTAATTGTAGCTCATGCCCTGGGGCCTAAGGTAACTATAACCCGCACCCTCATCATGCACAGCTTTCTCATCAATAATTTTACTGCAAATGTTACAGTGATATTATCAGTGATGTCATGAGTGATGCAATATCTTGGGTAATTAGAAGTGCATGGCGGGGACGCAAGTTATAGTTACCCTAGGGCACAGGTTACAGTTACTTGAAATAACTCTAACAGCTGAATTTCTAGGGTTTTGTGTGTGTAAATTCTAGACCTAATTATAACATTCCTGCAATCTTTGTTTTTTTAGTGAATTTCTAAGTTTTTTTTATTCTATTTCCTAACTATAACATCCCTATAGTCTTTGATTTTGTCAGTGAATTACTAGTTTTTTTTTTTACATTAAGTAGGACGCCCAGCACAATGCACAGTTGGGTGCAGGGCCTGGCTCCCTAACTTTCTTATTTACTACAGTATCCTCAGTAGAAAATGCTTTAAGTGTTCCACTTTGATTCCATCACGATGTCATTCAGATTTGCCACACCTTTGCCATAACTTCTGAATGTTAGCACTCTAGATGCTCACTAGAACCCTGTAAGCATGTTTCAGTTTGCATGTCAGAATGTTTTATTGAAATAGAAGTGAAAAGTATTTGAGAACTCACTTAAAATATGTGCTAATTTTTCTTTCTACAGCACTAACCATAATTTCTATGACAAAATGAACCCTCTTATTTTGATCCTTTCTAAATTAAATGTTTTAAGTTTTACCAATTTTACCAGTTTGATTAAATCAAGATGGCTTCAGGTGTGCCACACGTTTGTCATAAGTAAGACTGTTAATGCTCTAGTTGTTCTCTAGAACACTCTGGGAGGCTGCAGTAAAACTCAAGGGAATCATCTGATAGACTGCTCCTGTTGAAAGTAAGTTTTACTGAGAATTTCTGACTTCATTTTCATATGGCTGAGAAGGTTAGTGTGAATTTACAGAAAATATGCTCTCATACTAGCTTCTAGAGAACCTTCCATAAACTCTATGGGAAAGTCAGGATAAAACAGTTTTCTCTCAAAATTGATTCATGAAATCCCAGCAGGGTAAAATCAAATTAATACACACCAAACAATTCCTAAAATGAGTATGGTACCATCAACAAATGATATATATTGCAACTAAAATTCTGTGTCGAGGATTATGCAGATCTTTCTTCAATCTTTATTCAATCAATCAATCAATCAATAAATAACTTTATTTCGGCTGAAAGCCATAAAAGTATCCAATATATAACGGACAATTACCATGCAATGAGATTATAAATAATAAAAAAACAATTTCCATAGAAGACATTAAAAAGAGGAACAATAATTATACTGAATTAAAATATAAACTCATTTGTTAGATCAATCACCGGACAACTATCTAATTTTGTAGATTTAAAAACCTACCTAAAATCTATTCCAATAAAATAGTCTATTTCTTCCTACGGTAGATTGTGCAAAAATAAGCTGTTGATACACACAGTTATAGCAACAATGTAAAACTAACTACTAACATCAAGTTTCCTTTTCCTTTACAACAACCCTTCGTAGTTTCATGCCCATAATGGTCAACAGAGGCCTAGGGTAATTATAGCTAATCCAATCAGTTGGCAGTGTATTCTCTAGATCTTATTGTCCAAGCGTTTTGTAGGTACTTGACAACGGCAAAGACCACCTTATCACTTGTGTCACTAGAAAGGATTCACAAGGATATACTATGTTTCCTTATCCCCATTGATCTACATAAGGGGATTACCCACTTTTTCCTGGGCATCAGATACCTAGGACAAAAAAACATAAAATGGGCCAATGTCTCAGATTGCTCAGGACAGAAGTGGCAGAATCTCGATTTACTTGTCCTGACCTAGAACCTGGTCCTTATATTTAAACACACTTAGTAATGAGATTTTGAGAGGTGGTGGGCTTCCTTTTACATGGCAAGGAGCAATTATAGTTCCTGTTTTTAAAAAGGGCGTAAGGGAACTTCCTTCCAACTATAGGCCAATAAGTTTAATTGACATTAGCCATAAAGTTTTTTGCAAGCAAATTTTGGCTAGACTGCAGGTGTAGACAGAGGACTCATATATCCTTTCTGGCCTCCAGACAGGTTTTAGGAAGGGTGGGAGTACTATCGACCAGGCATTTAGGTTCAACCTTCTCTGTTGAAAATATCTGACACTAAATAAGGGCCACTTGTACGTGGCCTTCATTGACCTAATAGCTGCGTTTGATATGGTCCCAAGGGATTTACTGTGGAACACCGTCGAGTCCTATAAGCTAGACAGTGAGATGTTGAAACTGATTAGGTATCTCCATGAGGGCACTTATGCCCAGATACGCTGGTCCCAAGGTGGAGATTTGACAGAAGCTATACCAATCGATAGGGGGGTCAGACAGAGGTGCGTTCTGGTCCCCACTCTGTTCAATCTCTATATTAACAGTGCGGTTGACCAGCTGATGCACTGTAATCATGATGCCCCAAAGTTAGCAGGAACCCCTGTCCCTATTTTAATGTTTGCAGACGATACCTTATTGATCTCACGAACTCCAATGGGCCTTCAAAACGAACTCAATGCCTTTTTTAAATTTTGTGTAAAGAGGGGCCTAGAGATACATTTTTCTAAGACAAAATTTATGGCTTTTAATCCTCACAAGTACTTTAGGGGGAAAATTACTCTTGCAGGCCAACTGATAGAGCAAGTTAAGCAATTTGACTATTTGGGGATTAGGATACCAACGCTGGTCGGCACAGATTGAGAAGAATGTGTCCACCCTTCGACAGAGGTCGACTGTGATAGCTAGAAAAATTACTAATACTACGGAAGGTGAAATTTCACCGGCTATCACAGTATACAAGGTAGCGTCTGTGGCTGCTTCAATCTATGGTGCTGAATTATGGGGGTACTGCAATTCTAGCTACTTGACGAAAGTGGAAAGTCGCTTTATGCCTAATTTTCTGCTCTTACCGACAAGTACCCCACTCACACCTTTAAGACTGGATTTAGCCTTAAATGAGATCCACAACGAGGCTGCCTTAAGACCCCTTATTTATTGGGTCTGTCTTTGGACATCTGAATACTTTTCCCCCTACCAAACAGCCGTTGCTGAGCTTTTAGCGGATCGCGGTGTGTTAAAAGTTCCCTGTCTTAAATACATCAGAGATACGTGCCAACTTATTAAAATGGATGAGGTGTGGTCAGACCCCCATAGCTTGACGAAGGAAGCAAAGGTACAAATACAGGGAGTGCAGAATTATTAGGCAAATGAGTATTTTGACCACATCATCCTCTTTATGTATGTTGTCTTACTCCAAGCTGTATAGGCTCGAAAGCCTACTACCAATTAAGCATATTAGGTGATGTGCATCTCTGTAATGAGAAGGGGTGTGGTCTAATGACATCAACACCCTATATCAGGTGTGCATAATTATTAGGCAACTTCCTTTCCATTGGCAAAATGGGTCAAAAGAAGGACTTGACAGGCTCAGAAAAGTCAAAAATAGTGAGATATCTTGCAGAGGGATGCAGCACTCTTAAAATTGCAAAGCTTCTGAAGCGTGATCATCGAACAATCAAGCGTTTCATTCAAAATAGTCAACAGGGTCGCAAGAAGCGTGTGGAAAAACCAAGGCGCAAAATAACTGCCCATGAACTGAGAAAAGTCAAGCGTGCAGCTGCCACGATGCCACTTGCCACCAGTTTGGCCATATTTCAGAGCTGCAACATCACTGGAGTGCCCAAAAGCACAAGGTGTGCAATACTCAGAGACATGGCCAAGGTAAGAAAGGCTGAAAGACGACCACCACTGAACAAGACACACAAGCTGAAACGTCAAGACTGGGCCAAGAAATATCTCAAGACTGATTTTTCTAAGGTTTTATGGACTGATGAAATGAGAGTGAGTCTTGATGGGCCAGATGGATGGGCCCGTGGCTGGATTGGTAAAGGGCAGAGAGCTCCAGTCCGACTCAGACGCCAGCAAGGTGGAGGTGGAGTACTGGTTTGGGCTGGTATCATCAAAGATGAGCTTGTGGGGCCTTTTCGGGTTGAGGATGGAGTCAAGCTCAACTCCCAGTCCTACTGCCAGTTCCTGGAAGACACCTTCTTCAAGCAGTGGTACAGGAAGAAGTCTGCATCCTTCAAGAAAAACATGATTTTCATGCAGGACAATGCTCCATCACACGCGTCCAAGTACTCCACAGCGTGGCTGGCAAGAAAGGGTATAAAAGAAGGAAATCTAATGACATGGCCTCCTTGTTCACCTGATCTGAACCCCATTGAGAACCTGTGGTCCATCATCAAATGTGAGATTTACAAGGAGGGAAAACAGTACACCTCTCTGAACAGTGTCTGGGAGGCTGTGGTTGCTGCTGCACGCAATGTTGATGGTGAACAGATCAAAACACTGACAGAATCCATGGATGGCAGGCTTTTGAGTGTCCTTGCAAAGAAAGGTGGCTATATTGGTCACTGATTTGTTTTTGTTTTGTTTTTGAATGTCAGAAATGTATATTTGTGAATGTTGAGATGTTATATTGGTTTCACTGGTAATAATAAATAATTGAAATGGGTATATATTTGTTTTTTGTTAAGTTGCCTAATAATTATGCACACCTGATATAGGGTGTTGATGTCATTAGACCACACCCCTTCTCATTACAGAGATGCACATCACCTAATATGCTTAATTGGTAGTAGGCTTTCGAGCCTATACAGCTTGGAGTAAGACAACATGCATAAAGAGGATGATGTGGTCAAAATACTCATTTGCCTAATAATTCTGCACTCCCTGTAAAGCGATGTTACTGGGAGTTCATTTTGATCCAACTTTGGTCCAAAAACGACCATGGTAGTAGAACGTTACAGTTTTTGGACCACAAGTGTAGCCCTAAGTTTGAGGCTTTTATGGATAATATTAATCCCCCTTACGCCAAAACACTTTTAATTAAATTTAGGCTAGGGGTATTGCCTCTTAATACATTTACTACAGGTTGGTGCAGCGAGGTGCATAAATTGAGAAATATGCTCTCATACTAGCTTCTGGAGAACCTTCCATAAACTCTATGGGAAAGTAAGGATAAAACAGTTTTCTCTCAAAAAATGATTCATGAAATCCCAGCAGGATAAATTCACCTTAATACACACCAAACAATTCCTAAAATTAGTATGGTACCATCAACAAATTATATATATTGCAACAAAAATTCTGTGTCAGGACCGGAGGCGAGGATTATGCAGATCTTTCTTCACTCTTTATTCAACAGCAAGTTCAAAGTTCAGCAGGAAAAACAACAAGAACTAAAACTCCCATGAGGACGTTCCCATGGCAACCAATGTCCAATCATCAAGCCTTCCAACGATGTGTATAAATGTCCCTTGTTGTCATCATCCGTCCTCTTTCTTCACTGCTCCAGTGTCAGTTAAGTTTGCCCTTACTGCCTCTGAGTACTTTATATTTGTTCCAACTTGTTTAAACTAACGCTGATTTCCAAGTTCGTTTTGCCATTGTGAAACTGTTTTTCCTTTTGTTTCTAGGGATGCTTACCACGCCTGAACGTCGATTCAACACGCAGTGACGCGTGGGGCCCTCTAGAGGGCGCTCTCTCGCCGGTGCGACAGGGGTTTATTGAGCCAAGGCTCTTTTATTATCCCCTCCAACCACCACAAGAACACCGCTTTTTGCGGTTGAAGAGACACCGCTTCCATTTGGGGCCATCACTCGACCCTATGGACGCATTCAAAGACCGTTGGCCCTATTTTCGCTGGCTTTGGTGAAAGGAGCGTGAGGGGGCTGCCCTTATTATTTTTTTAGGGTATTCTTCTGTCAATATTTCCCTGAGTCCCACGATACAGTCCGCACAAGACTATGGCCCTCATTAGAACCCTGGCGGTCAGTGTTAAAGTGGCAGTAATACCGCCAACAGTCCGGCGGTAAACAAATGGAATCACGATCACGGTGGAAAGCGCCAACATAGACAGCCACTTTAACACTCCGACTGCCACGGTGGTAGCAACAAACACTGTGGCGGTAAGCACCAACAGACAGGTGGAAGACAATGTACAGCCCACCCTACCACAACCCGCCAATCCGCAAGCTTTTCCGGGGCGGTACCAATGCCATAAAAAGCTTGGCGGAAACAGGTCTTGGAAGGGAATCCACTCACCTCTCAACAAGAAACGAAGAACCAGTACGCCATAGAGCCCAAGCTGCAGGTGTTCCCCATGCTGGTGTATCTTCTCATACACAACGGATATCAAAGGCGGCGGCGACGACCACAGTGAGTACTGCACCTAGCACACAAGGGGGGGGAAGAGAGTGACACACACATGCAACACGCAACACCCCCACTCCCACGCTCACTCATAACACCATACACACAAAAACATACAGCAACATTACATTTACACCCTGTAACCCCCTGGAAGAACGCAGGGACAAAATGAATAGAGTCCAATCAATGATATATTAGAAATAGGCAGACATAGTTAACGATTAGAAAAACAGTATATGCAAATATTTACAATATGTACAGAAGGCCGTACACTGTCCTTTGCAAATGTCCATGGCCCACTGGGCCAAAAAATCATGGGCAAAGCCCACACTTGACTCTTGCCTCAAAACGGAGAGAACACTGCAGGGGCATCAGGTCGAAAACACACAAGCACCTCAGGGGGAAGGGAGGGGGGCACCTCAGCCGGAATTTGGTACTACGCCACTGCTCCTGGAGAGGGCAACATGCCCACAGCGATGTCCTGAGGAGTGCAGAGCCACAGTCTCTCAAGTGGGTGGATTGCCCACTGCTTTGGTCCTGGGGAGTGCAAGGCCACAGTTTCTCAAGTGGGTGGTCTGCCCACTGCTTGGTCCTGGGGAGTACAAGGCCACAGTCTCTCAAGTGGGTGGTTTGCCCACTGCTTGGTTCTGGGGAGTGCAAAGCCACAGTCTTTCAAGTGGGTGGTTTGCCTACTGCTTGGTCCTGGGGAGTGCAAAGCCACAGTCTTTCTAGTGGGTGGTTTGCCCACTGCTTGGTCCTGGGGAGTGCAAGGCCACAGTCTCTGTAGTGGATGGCTTCTTCCACTGGTTCTGGAGGGGGCATTGTGCCCATTGTGCTTCATCCTGCCGAGGATAGGGTGAGTGAATGCTTTCTCCACTGGTTCTGGAGGGGACATTGTACCCAGTGTGCTTCATCCTGCCAAGGATAGGGTGAGTGGATGCCTTTCTCCACTGGTTCTGGAGGGGGCATTGTACCCAGTGTGCTTCATCCTGCCAAGGATAGGGTGAGTGGATGCCTTTCTCCACTGGTTCTGGAGGGGGCATTGTGCCCAGTGTGCCTCATCCTGCAAAGGATAGGGTGAGTGAATGCATATCTCCACTGGTTCTGGAGGGGGCATTGTGCCCAGTGATGCTGCACTTGGGGTGTGGCAATTCACATTCCCTCACCTGGGTGTCTGAGGCATGAGATTTGCAGGGAACAGGTAGCATGATACCCCATGAAGGCAGAGCCAGACTCCATCCTGTGGCGACTAAGGCTGCATACTGGTGGTAGTGCCGGTGCTGATGGGGGTGCTTCAAGTGGTGGTGGGAGGGTCCTGGCAGTCTCCTGCAGCCCCGGATGGCTGCCCACTGGGGATGCTGCTGCTGACAGTTCTAGTGGCACCGGCTGGGCATGTGGCGGTGTTGATGCCAGTGCAGGTGGTGGTGCTTGTGCCGGGGTCTGCTGCGGGGATGCTGCTGGTGCTGGCCGTGGTGCAGGTGCTGGTAGTGGTGGAGGGAGACATAACCTCCGATGCCTGGGTGTTACAGAAGGTGTCAGGGTTTCAAATCGAATTCTTTGGATCTCTGGTCCAGGAGGATCTTCTAAGACCCTTAGGCCCTCATTATTACATTGGCGGTAAGTCCTGCTTACCGCCATGCCAACCGCCGCCAACATACCGGTGCCGCGGCGGATTACCGCTACCCATATTATGACACCGGTCCCAGGATGCTTGTTTCTGGTCCAGGGAGGACCTGGCCTGGCAGTTCGGGCTGGACTGTTCCCATGAGGAACAGGGTTAAGACTGATTTGCATATGGCTGGGTCCTCCCTGGACCGGAAACAAGCATCCTGGGACCGGTTTCAGGGTTTGACCCTTCATCAGCCAGGCTAGCTTGAATCCATTGGTGCAGCGAGCAAGGGACCCACGTCTGGGCATACCCCTGCCACTTAGGGCACACAAAGCAACATCACAAAACAAAATAAAATGATGGATGGAGTGTTGAAACTTTTCAAACACTCACCCCCAGTCACAGATCTGGGTTTAATCCATTGTTATTTTGCTCGCCACGTCACCCCAGTTTAGACCCAGCCAAATGCCACTGGAATCAAGCTAGCCTAGCTGAAGAAGGGTGATACCCTGAAACCGGTCCCAGGATGCTTGTTTCCGGTCCAGGGAGGACCTGGCCTGGCAGTTCAGGCTGGACTGTTCCCATGAGGAACAGGGTCAAGACTGATTTGCATATGGCTGGGTCCAAACTGGGGTGGCATGGTGAGCAAAAGAACGATGGATTAAACCCAGATCTGTGACTGAGGGTGAGTGTTTGCAATGTCAGCACTCCGTCCATCATCCTTTTGTGTTGCTAATCTTTTCCCATTGTGTCTGTGCCCCCTCCTCCCAAAGTACACAAACGCAAGCACTCAGACAGCCAACAGCCCTCCACCTCACATCAGCATCCAGCCCATGCACCTGCACCCAAACACAGCAGACAGACACCTCCTACAACCACTCCCTCTTCCTCCACTCCCAAACCTTCATCCTCTTCCCGCCCCAGTGTCCCTAAGAAGGTTTTACTCTCTGCCGTTGACCTCTTTCCTACCCCTCCCCCCGTCCTTCACGTCAGGCCAGGGTGGTCAGAACCCAGCCGAGCACCTTAGCCACCCAGTCCACGGCCACAGTAGTGTGGGCAGCTACTGCAGATGTGAGAGGCTCCAGGGAACCAGCCATCATCACTGACAGTGTGCCTGCACCAGCTGCCAAGGGGAAAGGCAAGGAGGCACCACCAGCTGCCAAGGGGAAAGGCAAGGAGACACCACCAGCTGCCAAGGGCAAGGGCAAGGAGGAACCACCAGCTGCCAAGAGCAAGGGCAAGGAGGCACCCCCAGCTGCCAAGAGGAAAGGCAAGGAAGCACCACCAGCTGCAAAGGTCAAGGGCAAGGAGGCACCAACATCTGCCAAGGGCAAGGGGCCTGCAGGCAGGAAGGACAGGAGGCCTGGTGCTGGGACTGATTCTGAGCCCTCAACACCAACCATGGCGGTTCAGTCATCCTGGGCTGCAGGGGAAGGGCTGGAGCCTCCCCCCACCACTGGCATTCCTGACACCAGCACCACCATCAGCAACGGTACCAGCACCACTGCCAGCAGCAGCAGCCCGAGTGGGCAGCTGTCCGAGGCTGCAGGGGATGGGCTGGAGCCTCCCCGCACCACTGGCATTCACAACACCAGCATCGCCACCAGTACCCCCACTACCACCACTGATCAGCCGTCACCACCAGCGGGCAGGTTGTAGTCCTGTCTCCATGGACTGTAGTGTGTCCTGGACCCTGCAAATCCTGTGGGTGCGAGACCCAGGTGAGAGACTATGACCTTGCACTCTACAAGTGCTGCATCACAGGGCACCAGGCCCCCTCCAGAACCAGTGGAAGAAGCCATCCACTCACCCTGTCCTTGCCAGGATGAAGCACACTGGGCACCAGGTCACCACATCCTTGCCAGGATGAAGCACACTGAGCACAAGGCCCCCTCCAGAACCAGTGGAAGAAGCCATCCACTCACCCATCCTTGCCAGGATGAAGCACACTGGGCACAAGGCCCCCTCCAGAACCAGTGGCACACAATGCCCCCTCCAGAACCAGTGGAAGAAGCCATCCACTCACCCCATCCTTGCCAGGATGAAGCACACTGGGCACAAGGCCCCCTCCAGAACCAGTGGCACACAATGCCCCCTCCAGAACTAGTGGAGGAGCCATCCACTTGAGAGACTGTAGCCTTGCAGTCCCCAGGACCAAGCAGTGGGCAAACCACCCACTTGAGAGACTGTGGCTTTGCACTCCCCAGGACCAAGCAGCATGCAAACCCCCCACTTGAGAGAATGTGGCCTTGCACTCCCAAGGAAATCGCACAGGTCATGTAGCCCCCTCCAGGACCAGTGGTGTTGTACCATCTTCCGGCTGAGGTGCCCACCCATTCTCCTTCCCCTTCCCCCTGAGGTGCTTGTGCATTTTTGACCTGATGCCCCTGCGGTGTTCTCTCCGTGTTGTTGCAGGAGTTAAGTGGGGCCGTGGCCTATGTGATGTGGCCCTGTGGCCCACGGACATTGTGGACTGGGCAGTGTCCCTCCACTTGTATATATGTATATACTGTTTTGATTTTGAAGCACGATTTTCTACACTTTTATCTTACTACACTCACTTTAATCAATTCCTTTTGTCCTTGCATTATTCCTGAGGGGTACGGGGTGAATATGTAATGTTACTGCATCTGGTTATATGTATGGTGTTGGGGGTGGTGTGTGTTGCGTGTGTGTGTCACTCTCTTTTTCCTCTACTCCTCCCCTGTGTGCTAGGGGGCAGTACTCACCGTGGTCGTCTTCGCCGGCGTTGGTGTTCATAGTGAAGAAGGAGATAAACGAGAATGGGGAACACCTGCAACTCATGCTCCATGGCGTTGTGGTTCTTTCTTGTGTCTCCAGGGGTGAGTCCTTTGCCTTCTGTGTACTGTTTCCGCCATGCTTTTGATGTCGTTGGTACCGCCCAGGAAAAGGTGGCTCATAGGCCTGTTGTAATACAGTGGGTGGTACATTGTCTTTCACCTGGCTGTTGGCGGTTACCACCATGGTACTTGTTGCTACCGCCTTGGTGGTCGGTGTGTTAAAGTGGCTGTCTGTCTGAGTAGTTTCCGCCGTGGTCATACTTCCATTTTTATTACCGCCGGCCTGTTGGCGGTATTACTGCCGCTTTACCACTAACCGCCAGAGTTGTAATGAGGGCCTAAGTCTTTTCGGCAGCGGGCTCCGCTCTTACAGACTCGGAAGTCCACGACCTTCTTTGGAAAGGGGCCATACGCAAGTCTGTCCTTCACCCCACAGAGAAAAAGGACAAGGGTGTTTGCCCGGTTATCAATCTCAGATCATTCAAAGAGTGGGTGATCTACAGACACTTCAAAAGGGAGGGCATTCATATGCTCAGGGATCTCCTGTTATGGGGAGATTGGATGGCTCGTCTGGACCTCAAGGATGCTTACTTGACGGTTCCCGTATTTCCCCCTCATCGCAGGTTCCTACAATTTCTGTGAAGGGATCAGGTGTTCGAGTTCACGTCTCTCCCTTTCGACCTCTCTTCGGAACTGTGGTGCTTTACCAAACTGCTTAAACCAGTGGTGGAATACCTTCGCTCTCAAGGGGTTCGCCTGATCATTTACCTGAATGATCTCCTCCTCATGGATCAATCCAGGACCCAACTTATATCCAATGCAAGCACGACTATTGTACTCCTCCAGGATTTGGGGTTTGTGATCAACTAACAGAAATCGGATCTTCTGCCCTCACAGTCGATGACTTTTCTGGGATTTCTCATAGACTCCCAATCAGCCTCCCTCAGTCTCCCGAGCCCGAAGATTTCCAAGATCAAGAAAGAACTGAGGAAAGTTCTGAGACGCGACAGGATCTCGCTCAGGCAATTGGCCAGAGTAGTGGGACTGCTCTCCTCCTTGATTCAGGCCCTTTTTCCAGGCCCTCTTCACTACTGGGCTCTCCAGTGTCTGAAGGTGCGTCACCTTCGACGCGGATTAAGGTATTCCGAGCTCCATTCCCTTACCCAGGAGGCGAGAATGGAGCTCCAATGGTCGCTGGACCACATGGAGGGATGGAATGGCAGTGCCATTTTCCGAGCGCCACCGTACCTTGTCATAGAATTGGCCGCCAGCCGCCAGGGCTGGGGTGCCCAATGCTGGGACGTCTCGTTCGGGGGAAGATGGACCCCTCGGGAGCTCAGTATGCACATCAACTATCTGGAACTCCTGGCGGGTTCATTTGCGATCAGGTCCCTGACTCAGGGCAAGGTCTAGTGTGTTTTTCTTTTTCTAATGGACAATGTGTCTGCAATGCAGTACATAAATCATCTAGGGTGCACATGTTTGAGAGCCCTAGCGGAGTTGGTGAAGGATTTTTGGCACTTCTGCCTCCAACACCAGATTTCGGTGATGGCGTAGTACCTCCCCGGTTCCCAGAACACTCTGGTGGACTGGAATTCCAGCGATTGGCAGCTGGACGAAGTAGTTTTTCAAGCGCTCATGGGACGTTGTGGTCCTTGTTCAGTGGATCTCTTTGCGTCCAGATGGAACGCCAAATTACCGACGTACTTCAGCTGGTGCCTGGACCTGGGGGCAGTGGCAGTGGACGTGTTCTTGCAGGACTAGGGGCGGCCTCAGGGGTATGCGTTCCCTCCTTCCCTCCTGATACCGATAGTATCAGCCCAGGTACATCGTCAGGATGTGATGGTGGTACTGATAACCCCTCTTTGGAGGTCACAGGTGTGGTTCCTGGCACTTCTGGAACTCTTGTGTGACTTTCCAATACGTCTCCCGGACACTCCATCAATTCTCCAGGACCCTGCGGGGCCCTTTCATCCTCTGGTCCTTCAAGGTCACCTCGTTCTGGTGGCTTGGGAGATTTCCCGGCTCGCTGGCAGGACTGCCGGCTTTCACAGGATGCTGAGAAAATCATCAGACAGGCATGGGCTCTGGGTACATGTAAACGGTACAGGTCCGCATGGAATAGATGGGCTCATTGGTGTGCCCCCACGGGGGCCCAGATTACAGATTTCCTGAATTTTCTTACGGAGCTGGCGGAATCTGGCTTGCTTTATAGCTCCAAAAACTCCTTTAGATCAGCCATATCGGCTGGCCATCCGCCACTGCAGAACGATCTGGTTGGAGAGCATCCTTGGGTATATAAGTTACTTAAGGGTATCAGAATCTCCAAACCTCCTGAACCCAGGTATTCGGAGTTATGGGACGTCAATCAGGTTCTTCTACTGTTATCCTCGTGGCAGGATAATCACCATCTTTCACGGAAGGAGTTGTCAGCTAAGTTGGCTATGTTAGTATGTTTTATATCGTGCAAAGGGGTGTCGGATGTTAAAGCCCTAGACGTCTCGGCTAGAGTGTTTTTACGGAGGGGGTGACTTTCACCGTTCCAGGAAGATCAAATGTAATATAAGGTTGGTAATCTATCCAGCTTTTCCCCATGCACCAAAATTATGCATGGTAAGATGTCTCAAGGTCTATGAAGACGTGATGGACGAATGATGGAGAACGCCAATTGTTGATTTAGCTGAAGAAACCTTTTAAGGCAGTATCCTCCACTTCAATAGCTAGGTGGATCAGATGGATCTTGACAGATGCAGGCATCAACGTACAAGTTTTTGAGGCACACTCCACTCGGGGTGCTATGGCCTCCAAAGCCATCCAGGTGGGTGTCAGGTTAGAGGACAATATGAATGCTGCGGATTGGTCATCAGAGTCTACTTTAAAAAAAATCTCTATTAAACCTATCCATAAAGGAGCCTCTTTAGTGATAAGTAATCTTTAAACTTGCATAATCCTCGCCTCCGGTCCTGACATAGAATGAGAAATTTCCTAGCTAGCGAGAAGGAAAGTTTCAATTCTATTAAGGACACGGCGGCGAGGATTATCCCACCCTACACAGGATATGTGTTTCCCACCCGGGAGTTTATGGAGTTACCATTTGAGGTGGTATATACATATGTAGTTGTTATGGTGGATGTACGAGTATCTTGGATGTCTTTGCTTCCTGCTTATTAATTGACTCATGTAATTAATATGGTTTGAAGATGCAATGCACTTTATCGAGGATATACTTATTTTCCTATATTGGTTTTGTTTTTGAAATGAGTCTTTTATTCGCTTAATGAGTGATGTAGTTCCCGTAGGATCAGAGGTGTCAACAACCTGAGAATGTCTGAACTCCCTTCCGCAGTGAAGTCGAGGTCGGATGACGACGACAAGGGACATTTATACACATCTTCAAAGGCTTGATGATTGAACATTGGTTGCCATGGGAACGTCCTCATGGGAGTTGTAGTTCTTGTTGTTTTTCTTGCTGAACTTTGAACTTGCTGCTGAATGAAGAGTAAAGAAAGATCTGCATAATCCTCGCCTCTGTGTCCTTAATAGAATTGAAACTTTCCTTCTCGCTAGCTAGGAAATTTCTCATTTGTTACCACCCTTTGCAGGTTCTCCTTTTTGTGACCCTCAAAACCTGCTGTGCACTGCAATGCATTTCAATGGCTGCTGTCATGTATATTGGTCCCAAGATGGCCGCCAGCACTTCCTGGTTGAGGTGATGACAGCCAATCAGATATCACCATGAGATCTGTGTCTAGGCTCTGCCCAGATATACAAATTTGTTTTCCCTTTAATATCTCAAAAACTACACCAAATAAGTAAAAGCATGATCTGCATACCAAAAGCTACCTTTTTGCCACATTGCGAGTCATTCCGTCCAGTGGTTCAGGCTGTAGTTGTGTCTAAAGGTTCTATAAGAATTACCATGAGAAACACAACTTGTTTGACCCCCCCCTTTTCTTGGCATCCAATTGATGGCTCACCCCAAAAATTTCCATACCCAACAAGAATCACCGAGGCACTTTTCTTTGGAAAATTTTGTGAATATTCGTCAAACAATGCAACAGATAAAGGCAAGTCAAAAATGTATTTTTCTATGGAAACATGGTCCTAACTATAACTACCTACTGAGGGTTTCATATATATATATATATACACCTTGTAATGGCCATCAGATAAAGGCATGCTATTCTCAAACAGGCTTTATCAAACAGGAATTGCAGAGCGCAGCTAGTCACCACGAGGGCATCCAGGCGCTGAGAACATTGCAGCTTAAGGCATGCTGGGTCACCTGCCTTGTAAAGCCTGATATTCCTCTGACAGGATTGTTTCGTCTGCAGAGAGAATTCCAAACCAAGCTCTATGAACTGGAGATCACACTATCTTCATTCTACCACTTGCTGCAGCCCTGGAATGCACTTGAGAATCTCTGGAAATGATGCCTTGGGGTCTGGGTATATTTATTTGCCATCCTGAACTCTTGGAGTTACAGTACAATTGTAAAGCTTTAAACAACTGCAAGGACCTTCAGAATGTGGATGTTGAAGTCAAAGGGAATTCTTAGGTAACTGGGAGTCATTATGATGGTGCTTGAGATGACATGACAGTGGATAAAGGGACAGTTGAAATCCTGAGCAACTCTGGTCTGACTTGTCAGGAATGTGGCACAAAAATGAAGACTATGGTGGCATAACAATTTAAGTGAATGAGCTGTAAACAATCTAAGGGCGTTGGTACAGAAATCACCAACAGTACACCTATAGCTTTCTAAGGATGTGTGTTGGCTGTTTGATGAGCTCACCACAGATACCTTGAATGCCCGTAAGATGAGCCAACATGTGTAATCAATAAACATGCAACATATTTTATCCATCAAGAGTGTCACTGTCATTTATTCTCTTGCAAGAATTGTATTGTTATTATATTTAATTAAGGACTCTCACATCCTCCAAGTTTAGGGATACCAATGCTATGAACCCTGAAACCACTCTGCCATAGTGAGTGTGCAGTAAATTATTTATGTTTCCTTAGTTTCAAGCAGTATTCCTCCAAACTGGTGTGTGCTGCCTCAGCTCAGTGTCTTGGAAATTTTGATGGCTCTGTGGGTTGGCTGAGGGCCTGATTTAGATCTTGGAGGTAACAGTCCCACTGTTGGTTTTCTGACAGAAAACCTGTCCCCCGCCATGATGGTCCTCCCGTCTGATTTAGATGTTGACGGGCCCATAGACTTTAAACTGCCCGAGTCCAGCCGACTCCACCAAGGATTCCCATCTGCCACAATGGGGCATAGGAAAGTGTGGATTCCAGCTACACTTACCACCGAGCAGATTTGTATGTGCCATACCACCAAGCAAAAAGTGGCGGTTTGACCTCCATTTCAGACTAGGTGGATTGGGGGAAAAAGAGGTGAAAACTGTCCATTTCTCCAGAATCCACTTCCGTTTCGGCAGGATATGACTGGACAGAGCCCTCTGTCGCAGCTGCCAATGGACCACGGAGAAAACACCCCCACCCCTATCTCTGGATACATAGGTGGGGAACCTGCATTGGCTATGTATTTTTTTTGGGGGGGGGGATGTCACTGCACATGGGCATAGGACTACTGCAGACATATACATGTCACAGTAATGTTTTTAAATTACTGTGACGCATGTGTCGGGGACACAAGTGGGTTAGGCACGGACGGGGACACACTGGTACACAACACATATTGAAAACATACACAGCTGTCATTATGGTGCCAATATTCATTGCCAAATGAATGCTGGCACCTCAATGACAGTACATTCACACTTGCCAACTGTGCCCATGTGTGCACATTGCAAGGGGACCTGTATCTGTCATGTTGTGCTTCGATTTGTGTGTGGGTCAGTACATCTATGTGTGTGTGTGATGCAATTGGCTGGGTGAGGTGTAGTGGGGGATGTGGTTGTGTCAGAAATTGTGCCACTTGCATATGGCGTGCATGTTGTTGCGTATGTTGTGTTGTGTGTTGTATTGCTGCGTGCAGAATTCAGGTGCATGTTGTTGTGTGGCGGTCGATGTTGTGATGTGTGTTGTTATGCGTCGATCAGTGTGCAGTTGTTCCATCTTGTCTGAAGGCTAGGAAGAGAACTCCTTTGTGGCAGTCAGTGGCTCAGCCGCAATACATCTAAATAGGACGGGGGGACGCTGTTGGCTTGACGGTCTTCTTGGGCCCACTGCCATGGTGGTTTGGCGGTAACACCGCCAAAATCTAAATCAGGCCCTAGGATTCCAGTTGCTTTGTTTATACAAATGGTTTACCAGGCTGTGCATTTTTTTTGCTATCCACTATTGCCACTTACAGGTAGAAGATTATTATTGTACAGTACTGTAATTTCTGTTGCTTTTTCACCATCTGGCAAATAAACCATTTGTCGACGTGCATCGCTTCTACCACTACTGTAGTAGAACTCCACCTCAGGACAATTATAGAACGGAGAAAAAGGAAACTAGTAGTATATGAGACGGTAAACATCCTTTACCACACGTTCTTAACAACGTGGTCGTTTCCCATGCAAGCGTTACCACACTTGTCAGAGCAATGCATGGCTTTTTCTGTGCCTTAACCACGCATGTGCTAAACTACACAAATGCGTGGTTAAGGCACAGAAAAAGTCATGTATTGTTTGGGAGAGGACGTGGAGGACGTGGTAAGGTAAGTTGGACTGGGACAGGGATGGGGGTGGATTAAAGGGTGGGTGGGGGTCAAGGGCGGGCTATTTATTTTTTTAAGGGGCAGGGGTGGGGGATTTAAGTATTTTTTTTATTTAGGGCTTAGGGTGGGGGTGGGGTAGTTTATTTTTAAAGGGATGGGGAAGGTTTAAGAAAGGGTGGGAGGAGGGAAGAGAGAAGAGAAGGAAGGATTGGGAGAGGATGCAGTGAGGTAAGGGTGGTTGGGGCAGGTGGTGGGTAGTTTTTAGTGGTTGGTGTGGATTTAGGGCTTATGGTGGGTGGGAGTGTCAGGGTACTTTAGTTTTTAGGGGCAGGAGTGGATGATCGGGGTAGTTTTTTTTAAGGCTCAGGGTGGGTTGGGATGTCAGGATAATTTATTTTTTAGGGGCAGGTTGGAGGGGTTGCAGAATAGTTTTTTTAGGGCTTAGGGTGGGTGGGGGAGTCAGGGTAGTCTATTTAATGGGGAGGTTTTGGGGCTCAGGGCATGTGGGGAGTGGTGGGGTAGTTTAGTTTTTAGGGGCAAGGGTGGGGGGTCAGGGTAGATTTGTTTAGGGCTTAGTGCAGGTGGGGGGTCAGGGTAGTTTAGGTATTATAGGTGAGGGTAGTTTTGGGCCTCAGGGCGGGTGGCGGGGTTACATGAAAGAACCACGCATGCCATTTCCACACATGCCTTTACTAGGTATGCTTTTACAACAAAATTAGTTGTAAAGGCATGTGTGGTAAAGGCATGCAAGGAAACAACGTGGTTGTGGTTCCAACCATGTTGTTAAGGCATGCGTTGTTCCGGCATGCGCGGTTCCATCATAAAGCCTATGAGACTCCTTACGGGCAGCAATCCCCATAGGACAATTTTCCTACACATATTTTTATTCTTTTCTTTCCAGAGGCATATACTTACAAGTACATTTTACCCTTTACAGCCTTGGAGGGTATGACAGCATCCACGGTATTTTTGAATAGCCCAGATCAACCCAATCATGTGAGGGGACATGGAAAGAAGAGTTTGAAGCATATTTAGGAAATATGTTCTGCATCAAGAAAGTTTGTCATGTTAAAGCATTCCCTAAGCCCAATTGCCACTGTGTACTGAAACAGCTTCCCTCTCCTTTAGGAAATCATAGAGAAAATGATAAACTTCATAAATATGAACTGGTGATAGCTACGATAGCTAAAAACCACAATAAAAAAAGTGGTTAAGGGGTTCAAGTTAAAGAGGTGTGGTCAAATGGGAGGGGAACCAGTAGACATTTTTGTTGCATCCTTGAGGAAATAGGCAGAATCCTGCAACTATAAATCTTTCAATGACAAGCTGCTTGGAGATCAGCTAGTACAGGAAGGGTGTGGTAAAAATATTCAAGAAAAACAACTTACTGTGGAGAATCTAACCCTACAAAAACTCATTGAAACTGTGCAGGAAACTGAAAAGATCAATGAATAAAAGGGATAGATACCAGGAGGCCATGAGCACTTCATTTACAGCCACTTGCACTTAGTCACTACACCCGAACAAAATCTATGACACCTTCGTCCTATGAGCCCATGATCATGGCATACAAGGCTGCAATGAGCCACCTGGTCCGCACCCATGACCCCGACTCTTGTCACCACACACGCAACACCATGGCCGGCCACAGCCACGGGGTATAAATAAAGGGGATTGAGATCGCTTGTGCCTCGAGTCGTCCCAATACGAGGGTATGCTGTGATCGCTGCAACATATGATATAGTTCATCTCTCTTCAAGGAAATTGGAGGGTCCCATGGGAAGCAGGATACAGCCTAGTCTTCCAAAAGGATGTTTTGCATGAAGGACTTGAAAGGACAGGATAAGTGTGGGGGTGGAAAAAAGGGAGTATAAAAGGGGGTCACAGAAAGGGGGTATTCCTATTTCTGGGCCACCCCGGCAAGTGTGGTGGGAACTGCATGCCGATTAAAAGAATGGCACAGTTTTTGTGAGTGTCCTGGGTAGCGACAGGATCAACAATTTTGTGTCATGAGAATGGGGAAAAGGTTACAGCTTTCCAGTCTTTGTGAGAGCTAAGGAGGACTGAAAAGAAAGTGGACAGGAATGCAACTAAGTTTGTCACTCACTGCGGCTGCCCATTTTTTAGTTTGGAGTTGGGCACAGATTAGGTGTAAAGGTAGATAGAGACCACACTTTTGTGGAAAATGTATGATGAAATTAGATGTGTGAGACAGGGGCTGGGGTGTTTAGGGGACAGTAGTTATCCTCTAACTGTTTTTCCTTTCTCATATGGTGCGTGAATGACCCTGAGAGACAAAAAGATCCTTAAATGGCTGGTGAGCATCATTCATTGATCCATTAGGCAGCGAGATATGCCGAACAGCAGCTTTATGGACGGAGCCTGAGATTGCCCTCACTGGGCATGAGTTTTTCTCGTGGGTAAAGAGTGAGATGAGAAGGGGAAATTTGCTTTTTTTTTTGCTACTATGATTCCAGAGGGGATGCCAGGACATTCTGATGCTTTACTTGGGGAGAATTACTTGATGCGGTTTCGGGACCCATCCTATTGCAACATATGCAGCGTGATTTGTTGCTTAATCAACAGAAATTAGCTAGGACTACACTGGTTTTGACCAAATCAGGCAATGCAGGTTTTTACTGGGGTCATGGTATCAAGGATTTGGCACACAGCTGTATTAAGGAAAAGGATGTGAGCATATTTTGGGGTGATGGTTCATCTGTCCGTGATGGGCAATGCCTATTACATACTGGAGTTGTGAGATTTTCTGGTGTTGTTGTGGCATGAGAAAGTGTGGGGGTAGGGAAGATTAATGAATTGTGTTGCAGTGAGTTTGCTGGTGGAGCAGTAAGACGCCCACTGGGGTTTTACTGGATGGCAGTAGCTGGGGGTGGAGAGTCAGATGTGGGCCCATCCACACCTCAGCATTAGAGAAAATAGGGAGTATGGGGGGGATGACAAGGTGTGGGATGCATGGGACAGAGTGAGAGATCAGCAAGGAAGGATGCTACGCTTGGATGGAAGAAGTGAGATTGGGTTGTGTTGGAAGGGGGGTCATGGGGGGTTGGTGGCAAGGTACTTTAAATAAATTGGAACATATTAAGTTGTGTTTAATTAAGTTTTCATGTTGTAATGTTAACTAAGGTTACAGTTTTCTAATTGAAACAGTGGAAGTGCATTTCTGTCCTAATAAATGGCCTTTTACACTAAAATGGATTGCAGCATGCTTTAATCGGGACAAACTATTATCCACCCAACCTTAACCAGCATTGACACCTCTTTGGACAGCCTGGAAATAGTTATCTTGCAGAGCTCTGTGCTGTGCAGCAATTGTAAGGTGGGGTCTCCATGTGGTTGATCATCCTTTGTGGGAGGTTCCTGATCTATTGCACCATAATTTTCAACTGCTATAGGCATTGGATGGCTGATTAACTAATTTAATCACTCCAATGTCTCTGGCTGTGGTGTGATGCATGTTCTCAAATCTGGTTCAGGAGGGGGGCTACAATGAAGAGCAGCTCAGTCCTGTCCTGTCAAATGGGCCATACAAAACACGGTTGAAAGAATGTAGGAAAGTGAAGTGGGAAATCTTGCTTAAAATCTGCGACATCCCCTCTAAATGTAGCATTCCAAATGGGCCAGTGGTGTCACCATCCCCTGAGGTGCCCAGAAGCAACACTCTGAGCCACTGTCGCTCCAGCCTCACAAAGATGTCACTGTTTTGGAGCCTCATTGTAAAAGTGATGTTTTTTGATGGCCTGCCCCCCTTCACAAAACTCTGAATCACGCCCTAACTGTGACCCCACCATGGAAGGGGTGAAATTTCAATAAACCCCAGACTTAATTGAGAATTTATAGCAAGAAGGCATCAGCGCAGTTCACTCTTAAGTGGTTAACACTTGGGTGGGTAGTATTGTGTAATTAAGCAGAATAAAGTACTTTTCTTTCTATACGACAAAGCACTAGTTTGACATTGAATTTTGTATGTGTTACTCTGCTCTACTCAGTTCTGAGTATCAAACCCCACACTATCTCCCAGATTAAGCATTCACTGCTCTGACTCTCTATCTTGAGTGAAGTGCTAAACAGAGGCGGTCAGTAATCGGTTCTCTGCCCAGATTAGTCATATCCCAGGACAGTAGTACAAATGTTGAAACAGCTCCAGTCTGCCCTATGCCCAGAAAGAGTTCTGGCAAGTGTGAATGGTGGTCAAAGGGCCACTGGTCTTAAAAACATGGACCTTTACCTTTGAGATCCTGCCTGATTGAAGGACAAATTATCTGCACGGCACTATGGCAAAGATCCATGTATGTGTCACATTAGGTGCCCTAAAGGCCTAGAGGACTTTTTCTAACACAATGCCGCTCTTTTATCCAGCATGTATAGGAAATTTTGGTGTGAAGGCGGTGTCACACAACCATCAACAGTATGGGGCTGTTACTAATCTGTATTGGAGTAGTTGAAGGCAGTATAAAAACGCAGCTGATGCAAGTCTTCACCAACCCCCAGCCTCAACATTACCTTGGTCTTAACCCCTTTGCTATCTAAATTAAGATCAAGCCAAAGCACTATCTCATACCACCTCCACTGACTGTAGTAACATAGACAAGTTAAAGTATCTGACCATAAATTTCTATTGCCGAAACTATATGTTTCTATAAACCTTTCATCATGGTTTGGGGCAGCAGCTGTAGGGTGATAGTGGCGTCCTATATTGACATTGTATGGCATCTATGGGTACAGAATTTGGCTTACTGTAGATTATGCCCACTCGTGTCACAAATGCAATCAAAGATCAGAATATATTTAGAAAGATGTTAAGGTTGTCTATAAAATGTGTACATCTTGGTGGAATACTGAAGGAAAAATCAAATTGTTTGATACACTTTGCATTAGGCTGTGAAAATAGGATCTGTCAGCAAGTAGGGGTGTGAGGAAATGGGGTGTATTATGTGGTGAGATTGTGCGACCTACCCACGTAATACACTTACTAACCTATTTAGGCCAAGTAAGTTTTGTTTGTAAAACCTTCTTGCTCAACTTTGGGTAGCTGTGGCTTTGAGCAGCTAGGCTTACATAAAGGTAAAGTGTTTAAACAGCACTAAAACAATTGAAGAAGAAATACACTTGACACTCAAGAAATCTGACACCAATTTATAAAAATAGGCTGTATTTTTGAAGATTTTAGATACTACAACAGAAAAGATCCACTGAAGGGCTTTCAGAGATATACATTTTAAAGGGTACAGTAAATATGCATTTTTTTCTCAACTGCAAATAAGCATTGTCAAATCCAACAAATTTGACACAGAAACCTTTTGAGCAAAAGCTTGTATTGCGGTCAGTTAGAATTACTTTCTGCGACCAACTCTGACAGGGAGCCAGGAAGTGGGACCAGTAAGGCCCTCAGAAACAGTTACTTCAATAGTGGAAGTAGTCTCCAGTTAGGTAGAGGCACTTTGTTGTGAGTTCCTATGGAAGTGCTCTGGATGCAAGGGATAGAGGACGCTGAAGATGCTCAAGGATGCTGTGGTCTTGATGTGGTCAACGGGGGTCTTTCTGCGGCTGCTCCTCAGCCCGTGGAGGTAGGGAGGAGGTCCTGGCTGCAGAATTGACATCCCTCAAAGTTCTCTTGGTCCTGGCAGACGTCCAGTCACTACTGTACTGCCTGTAACCAGATATCACAGTCATAGCCATATCTTTAACTGGGCAATACCTCATCTTCTGGGTGACCAATCTGCACTGTAATGACTCTCCAAGGTCCAACAGACTAAGGTGCAACTTTGAGAGACAGATCCTAGTCTGTGGTCCTGCACAGAGGGAGTTGGTGACTGTCTGAAGATTCTGGACTAGAAACTTGCCCCAGCAGGCTTCGTCAGCTGTTGTAGCCCTGTGCTGCAAACAGGAGGTCAGCCAACTGACCCTTGCCCCGTCTGGGCTCTGGAGATGACTGCTCCATGAGCAAGACACAGCAGGCACCGTCTCTTCTACTTTGCTAGCCACCAGATTCAGCAGGTAGAGTCTACACCAGTGCTGCCTCTCCTTGCCAGTTCCTTGGTGCAGCATTGCAGTCCTTCTTTGGTCTTTCTTTCAGTCCAATCAAGATATGAGTTTGGGGGTGCAAGGGGTACCCTATTTATGTTTAGAAAGTGCCCTCAAGGTATACACCTTCAGTATACAATGGACTACAAGGTTTGCTCCCTCCTGATGACCACTTCCTGGACATTGTGGCACCTGGCTATCCCAGGATGCACCATTCTGACAACTCCCAACATGGCAGGATCCCTCTCTCAACATCCAGAGCTCATTAGTGCAAACCAGATGAGTGGTTCCCAAGGGGGCTGCATGCTCCTGAGAAACTGGTTTGGCAACTAGTTTCCTCTTTTCTGAATCTAGTGCTACCCTATTTACCTAGAATATAGAGCAGTCCGTCTCTCAAGTGTTACCCATTTGCCCTTCAAAGGCAGCTCTTTCTTTGAAGCTTGAATTTTGGGACAACACCTGTATGGTTTCCTGCCTGCAGGAGGGAGGCAACACCTCTCTCCAGTGAAGGCTTCTATTTCCTCCTTTCCTGGGAGTCATTAGCACATCTTCCCAGGAGGGCATAAAGCTGTTTCTGAGGACAAGCTCCTGATACAACCATTCAGGGCACAGGAGAGTAAAGGCAACAAAGTGGCATCTGTGTAAAAGTTGCACATCAATACATGTTACATTAATTTCATCTAGAGAATTTAGTTGGCTCAATGTATGAGTTGTTTGTTTGGAGCATCAATTTTGGTCACACTATTCAGGAGTTAGCCCAGATGAGGGGTCAGTATGTAGCCCTGTATTCACCTATGGGGTGACCAAGTCTTTTCATTGTAAAAATTACAGATTCATGTTTTCACTAGGGGTGGGTGAAAAATTCCGCTCTGCCCGCGGAGTTCACAGAGCTTTGTCCACTCCACATTCCACTTGGAGTGCAGAGTTCTAGCAAAACTCTGTAAACTGCCATGTGTTGGAGTTATTTCTTGCCTGAGGCTTACCAATGTTAAGTTGGCGAGCGCAAGCAAAAATTTGCATCCCCTAGCATGATTTTCAGGCACTAGAATGGCTCCCAGCGAGATTCCTCAAAGTGGGCGGATGCGGGTGGTAGCATCCATTCACAATGAAAAATCAACCACTTGAATAGAAAATCTACTCGAGTTGCAGAAAGAAGCCAGGTGGTGCCATTCACGCTGCAAGCTCCTGGCACTGAAAATCAACAGAGCAGTGCAACGTCCCCGAATTTTGCCCACTTGCAGTCTGAAACTCATTGAGTTCCACTCAGGCCTAGTTTTTACTGTTAGACTTTGTACAATACATGTTCTGCCTGTGAAATATGCTGCACCCTGCCTTAGAGACATTTCCTTACAAGCGACCACAGAGTTGCTCCATTCTCTTGCTCTACATCTTCCTGGATTTTCCTCTCCTCTGTATTCATTATCTTCAAAGATAAAAACTAGGCCACTGGGAGTGGAATCTTTCCTTCGAGGTATAGGAGTAGGATGTGGAGTATCCGTCTCGCCTGTAGAGTGCCCCAATGTTTCATACACTCTCCTCTCAACTTCAACCTCTATGTGAAGTCCAGTGGGGCTCTTTTCACAGATAAATGCATTTTGCACTCTTCAAGACATCTACAGCCAAAGCTCTGCAGGACCGATGCTCCCTTCTCTTTTCATTTTCTGGCTGTAACCTGGTAGCCATGAAGTTAGAACAGAGCTGCCCTTGCTTTCTCCCAGTAAGCACCATATTGAGTGTAAACCTTGGAGTGATGCACACAAGTTAACAACTTGCTTTTACTAGAAACTCAAAGGTCTAGTGAGTCTCTGTGAAGGGCTGAGCAGCATTACCATCAGAGCCTTTCTGTCTCTTTCACGGAATCCTCTTTTCTCCAGCAGAGTTATCTCAAGGATGTTCTTCCTCACTCTCAGGGTGTGCAGTCTAAGGGAGAGAGGCAGGTTCTCACTGCTCCGGAGAAACCACAACCCACCTCAACTTCTGACAGTACCACCTTTGTATATGGCCTCCAAGGCTCCACGAAGGCAGCCTTTAAGGGTACCCTACAAGCTGTAGCATGTCTCATCAGGACTGTAAGAAATATGATGACATCACCCCAACCTAACGGACCTCCTTTGGTACCTCTTGTGGGCCCGCACTAGCTTCAAAAGCAGTGGCATCAATGATAAAGCCATCATAACCTCCACCCCTGCTTATCTTTTGGACAAGCTCACCGCCTCTGGTGGCTGTCAGTGCACCCGCTGCCATCAGAAAGGAGACAAAAAATGTGAAAAAGAAAAAAAAAACAAGGCAGCAGGCTTTTTTCCATTTATGCATCCAGGGCCTGAAACAACATCCCTGTATCCATCAGCACAACTCCAATGCTGCTCCAATTTAGGGAACAGTTGAAGACTCACCTCCTTAAAGAACACATCATCATAAAGCATTAAGAATCCAATAACCAGCTACTGCTCCTTTCACCTGTTAACAGTATGCTTGCCTTTGACTTTGTGAAGCACTCCACTGCTTTTCTGGCTAGGTTTGCCCTATATAGACCTGTACAAGTACCACATACATACATAAATGGAGGTGGCTGCTGAGCCATAGCTGCTTGGAGAATGTAGCCTAAATGCTGTTCATTCTGTTTTACATTATTGGTGATTTCTGATAATATGGTAGGGTAACACCCCATTCATCATGCATACTTTCATTATCACTCCCTCTTTGAGAGACAGTGCACTTGAGGCTGCCAGGAGAGGATTGGGGGAAGATATTATTGTTCTAAAAATCATAAGGATAGTGACTTGCTTTGCGATGCCCCATGTTTTCAAGCTGCTAGACGTACAATGAGGCCTATCAATTATGAGATGCCGAAAGATACCAAAGACAAGGATTTTGTCGATGATGAGGGTGTCACTGTTGATAAATGTGTCAATAGTGATGGTGTTGTCCAAAGACAAGAGTGTCATCACTGAGAGGGTGTCACTGTTGATAAAGGTGTCATTAATCAGGGTGTTGTAATTGACAAAGCTGTTATCAACAAGACTGTCATCGACGTGATGTCTTTTTTGAGGATGTCTATAGAGAATTTGTTGTCTATGAGAATAGGGTCCTACCTAGAGGACATGGTCTATGAAGGTGTCACCTAAGAGCAGCGTATGTAGTCTTTGAGGATGTCATTTTGTGTGTGTCATCAGTATCAAGTAGCAAAAATTGTTATACTTGAATATCTTAGCCAAAATAACGAGGATAAAAATATTGACAGGTAAGTATGTATAGGTTGTCTATACCTATCTGTACATATAGAATATACTTTGGTTTTATATATATATATATATATATATATATATATAAATATAAATATTTTCCATGAAAAAACAAAGATTATGTTATATTTAGGGTCTCATTTTACACACCCAAAACCATAGAAATTCAGCAGTATAGTTACAGTTATAGTTAAACTTATGTTAAGAAACTATAACCTGTGGCCTAAAGTTACTTAACAGCACAAGTTATAGTTTCTTCAGATAACTATAAGTTTAACTATAACTGCTGAATTACTATGGTTTGTGTGTGTAAAATGGGATCCTAACTGTAACATTCCTCTAACCTTTAATTTTTCCAGTAAATGTCTGTTTTTTTAATGAAACGTAATATATAATCACCCTACATTAATAAACCCACTGCCGTGCACAGCTTTTAACCATGCACAGCCAGGTTTGCTATGTGAATGGGTGCATTCTTTTCAGTGGTCTACAGATTCGCAGATCTTTTGTGATTTTATACTGGGGATCGGGCTGACTGCTGGGGTAGATCCATGGATCCATGGATAGGCGAAAAAAAGGTATTTGGTCAATTGTTTCTCATACGAGGTTTCTCAGAGAGACCTCTATGTTTCCTATGGGGTCAAGATACTTCTATCTTGAACCGTTATGTGATTTTTTTTATTTATAATTTCTCACTGGGACCCAGCCGAGAAATAAAACGGTGGCTGCAAGTTTCCTTTGAGGTTACAGCTAGAAAATCAGGGCCTTGTTTTGGGTTCAGAGCCGCTGGTACCAGCAGATCCGCGAAGGATCTGCGTCCCTAGATATCTATAGTTTTTTCCTTTAATAACTCCAAAACTACTAACCAGATTTACATCAAATCACAGAAAGAGCTTCTTTTTATGGCCCAAGATCTAGGTTTCTGCCAATTTTTGTGTAATTCCGTTCAGTGGTTCATGCTGTAGCTGTGTCTAAATATTGCAGAATACCCATAGACATTTAATTCGGGAAAAAGTGTTTGAGACCCCCCTTTTTCTCAGCCCCTCACTTGACGAATCACCCTGAAGCTTTCCACACATCACCTAAAGTGAGTGGCAAACTAGTTTTGAAATGTATGTGAAGAATCGTCAAACGGCGCCAGCGTTATTAGCAATCTATCTATCTATCTATCTATCTATCTATCTATCTATCTATCTATCTATCTATCTATCTATCTATCTATCTATCTATCTATCAACATATATACATTAATATATACTTATACACACAGATATATATATATATACATATGTATATATATATATATATATATATATATATATATATATATATATATATATATAGACACACACACACACACAAATATATATACAAATCAAGTCCTGCTGTTCTTCCTGGTGCTGCCTTTCAAAGCTGGTGCACCGATATGGGTACTGGACCCATAAAAATATGACGAAAATGATAGCGAGTCCATGCACTCACAGGGATGGTGGTCTGCTGGAGACAGCAGACCTCCATGTCTGTGACTGCTTTTTTAATAAAGCAGTTTTTTTTCTTCTTTTTGCAGCCTGTTTTCCTTACAGGAAAACGAGCTGCAAAAAGAAAAACCTCAGAAACCATTTGGTTTCAATTTTTTCAGAGTAGGCAGTGGTCCATAGGACCACTGCCTGCCCTGAAAAAACATTTGTTTTGGCATTCACAAAGGGTAAGGGGTCCCATGGGGACCCCTTCCCTTTTGCGAATGAGTTACCACTCACTTCAAGTGGGTGGTAACTGCGAGTTGGTTTGCGACCGCATTCGCGGTCACAAAGCAACTCAGCATGGCGATGTGGTCACAAATAGGAAGGGAACACCCCTTCCTATTTGCGAGTCGCAGAGTCAAATTGCGAGTCGGTACCGACTCGCAATTTGAGGTTGTGCATCGTGTTAGGCCTTTTGCATGCCGCAAACTGCGTTTTTCGCAGTTTGCGACGTGCAAAAGGCTACCTACATCTGGCCCGAAGTCCTGTAGGCCTGAGAATACCTCCAGTGCCTGTCTAGGTCGGAGCCTCAGCAGGCCTGGGGGTGGAAATCAATGGGCTTTGTTCTCCAGCCCTCCGTGCCCCAAAGTGTCCAGAACGGGGACCTGCATTTCGGGGATGGACTTTGTTGTTTGTCTGGATTCAGAAGCAATTACTGGGCTGCAAGCCACAGCTCTAGCAGACACAGGGGTGAAAGCCAACACCCACGGGCTTCTTTTCCTGGTCTGCCATATCACAAAGTACCTGGGACGGGGTCATGCAGGCTATGGAAAACCTCCCCTGCCTGCCTAGCTCAGGATGGCCTGACTGGGCCCCAGTTCAGTGCTCCAAAACCTGGTGGTGGAGGCCCTCAGCCCTGGGCTCCGTTCTCTAGACCGGCGTGTCACAAAGTACCCAGGATGGGATCTTGCAGGCCCAGGAAAGTCTCCCCTACGTGTCTGGATTCAGAAGCTCTGACCAGACCCCAGGTTAAAGCTCCAGGTGGCCCTGGGGTAGAAGCCCTCAGCCCTAGGCTACATTCTCTGGCCCATCATGTCTCTTGGAGCCCAGGATAGGGTCCTGCAGACCTGGGCAGGGCTCTTCTGCTTGGCTGGGTGAGAAAGCTATGACGGAGTCCTAGGTCAGACTGTTGGTAGGCCCTTGGGTGAAAGACCCTGGCCCTGGGCTCCATTTTCCGGCATGCCATGTCCCAAAATGGCAAGACAGGATCCCACAGGGACAGGAATCTCTCTACTGCCTGCTTGGGTTTAGAAGCTCTGACTGGGACCCAGGCCAGAGTTCCAGCTGGCTAGAGGAGGAAAGTCCCAGCCCTGGGCTCCATTTTCTAGACCACCATGTCTCAAAACGCCCAAGATTCAGTCCTGGATGCCCAGGAAGGTATCCCCTACTTGTCTGCATTATGAAGCTCTGATGGGGTGCTGGGCCAGAGCTCCCATTGGCCTTGGGGTGGAAGCATCATCCTGGGCTCCATTCTCTGGCTCACTGTGTCACTTAGATCTTAGAACAGTGTCCCACAGACCAGAGCAGGGCTCCATTGCTTAGCCGGGAGAAAAAGCTCTGACTGGGCGGTCAGAGCTCTGTGAGACCTGCCCACAGCTCCATGCCTGAGGCCCAGCCTGAGCCCAAAGAACCTACTTGGGGAGCCCCTGCAAGGATGAGCAGAAACAGATTCATATGACCTGGTGAAATTAGATGGCTGTCCATCTAGTTTGGCCATTTGATAGCTCTTAGCCTGGCCATTTGGTTGTGCGTGTCACAGGAATTAATGGTGCACCCAAATTGTTGGGCTGCCCTGGAAGTCCCAGTGAGAGCTAATTTGACTGTTCAAGCCCAGCAAGGGTTCCAAGATGTTGAACACATTTTCTGGAATTTCCCGCTATGTCACTTGGTTTGCACAAATTACAAGAAAGGAAGTTAGCCTTCATTTAGATTATTAGGGACATGGTTCTAGGGACCCCCTTTGTCACCTGGTTGTTCTCCCTGGATCCTGCAGGGGGTTGGGCCAGCCTGCCCCAGTCCTCCAGAGGCCCAATCCGTGACTTCCTTCCAGCCCTGTCCAATGGGCCTTTGCTCCTAGTCTGCTTTCCTGAAGAGAAGCTGACAGGTGCAGGATGGAATACTCAGGGATGGTTTAACTAGTACTGTATTCTGATTGTTTAGGGTCACTTAGGGGGTCATTATGACCTTGGCAGCCCTGCACCACCATACTTGCGGTTGCAGTCAGACCATGACAGCGTGGCGGTGCAGGACCGCCAAATTATGACCACTGCAGTGAACTAGCTGCATTGCAGCCAGTTCACCACCTGTACTGCCACAGGGGTGCGACAGCCTAGCCGAAGGTTGACCACCTTCGGCCCATCGGTCCACCTAACACCACCCGCAGTATAATGAGTATCCTTACCGCCAGGAATTCGTGGCAGTAAGGATGCTGGCGACAGGAATACTCATTCCTGTTGCCACTACAGGACTCCCCAACCCACCCCTCCATGTAGAAGGCCGACTTCCTGCTGTCACTTAGGGGACCTAAGTCCTGTTTTATTTTTTTTTATTTTTTTATTTACGGATGCACAGTATACAACATGAATAAGATACATATAAATATATATACATTAATTAATTCATATTAAACAAGCAACAGTCAATACTACAATCTTCAAAACCATCACAGAGAATAAAGTGCTAAGATAGTGCAAAGATTTCATCATACCATATTTTCATCATGAAGAGCAGCTAAGTACTACCTAACCATTGTGCTAATTGGACCCAAATTAATTTACCCATCTTCCTGCGAGGATGACCCTCAAGTGCATACAAACCCATCTCAAAATAAAACATTGAACAGAGACGAGCTAACCATTGATTAAAGGTCGGTGATGCTGATTTCAGCCAATCTGAAGCAATGCAACAAAGGGCCACTGACATAGCTAAAAACAAAAAACCTTTGAGGCTGACCTACACACCACTCCAACAATCCCCAATAATAGAAGTTGAGGAGTTATCACAATTTCTTGATGCATAATCCTTGATAAATACTTAGTAATATCGGTGAAAAACACTTGGAGCATATCACAGCTAAAAAACATGTGTATTAAATCTGCCGCCGAGCTATCACAGCGGGGGCATACCACCCCCTCACCTTACCCCATTTAGATAGCCTAGCGTGGGTATAACATAGATGAAATATTGTTTTATGATGTTGGGCTTGTGGCCTAGCAGAAAGCAAAAACCGCTGGCCTGTGTCTAAAGAGGCCATAAAAGAAGCTTCTGAGGAACCAATACTTCGTCCCCACCTCTCTGCATGTTTTCCCAAGTCATCAGGTCCAAAAGAAGTGGGTATAGCGAGCGCACCTGCCAATCAACTGACTTATCCAAGACCTCCAAAACTGGATTTCTATCCCCAAGAAGGCCATATATAGATGAAGACAGCAAGAAATCCCTAATTTGCAAAAATGTAAAAAAATCTTTGCTGTCAAGTAAAAAATCAGCCTTCAGCTCGTCAAATGATTTTATATATCTATCTTTGTACAGATCCCTGATACGCCGTACTCCCCGTTGTACCCACTCAGTGCAATATTTAGCCTTAAAAATCTCGGGGAGTATGGGCATGTTCCATATAGGCGTATAAAAGTTAAGCTGACCAGTTCCAGTTCTACCTTTAATACAAGACCAAACCTTAAATGCAGACCAGACAGTCTTAAATGTAACTTTTTTTAAATAGCTGGGCTCAACTATTCTCATAAAGGCAGCATTAGCACTATTACCGCATATCATGCTATATATAGTTGGACAGAGTTCACCACCCCCTCTATTACCTGCATCTTGATTAATTAATGGCAGAATATATTGTAGTGCTGCTGCCCAATAGTAAAAATTGAAATTTGGTGCTGCCACTCCCCATTCTTTCTTGGAAGTACTAAATACTTATATATCCGCTGTGTTTTAGAAAAAGTCCATATAAAACCATTTGATACGTTTTCCATACGTCTGAGCCAGTCATTGGTAATTTCCAATGGGATGGTTCAGAGGAAGTACAAAACCTTAGGCAGGAAAAGCATTTTAATAAGAATACACTGCTCTACAATTGTAGGGTGCAAATTATTAATACGCTGTAGTTCCTTTCTAGTTTTAGCTAATACAGGGGCAAGATTACTCTCAACAATCCGATCAAGATTAGTCATTAATCTAACACTTAAGTAGGTCACTTGCTCCACCTTCCTACTGTCTTCAAAAAAGACCCATTCATTAACCATTATTTGACAGTTAGCCTTATTTAATGAGTACCCCATTGACTTCTCTATTTCTTCTACCGACGTCCTTGGATCAGGTGAAGTAATGGCTATATCATCAGCATACGCCAGTATTTTAAACGTACCTTCAATCATTTCCATAGAGGCAATCAAGTTATTATCAAGTAGCCTTCTAATTAGAAGGTCTATTTAGAAGGAAAGAGCAAAGGTGAGCAAGGACATCCCTGTCTTGTGCCCCTTGTAATTAAAATAGGCTCAGAATCCACCCCAGCCAGCTGTATTCATGCCGTGGGCTTCTGAAATAGGCCCCGGACAGCCCTAATAAAACCAGGATCTATATTACATTTAAGAAATACTGCCCATAGATAGACCCAATTCACCCGATCAAAGGCCTTTTTGGCATCTAATAAAATTAATAATATAGGAGTTGCTGTAGCCTGAGATGCATCTATTATGGCAATAACCCGTCTCACATGATCAGCAGTCCCTCGCCAAGGGATAAATCCGTGCTGCCATGGAGAAACCAACTTGTTAATTACTCGACTCAATCTAGTCGCTAGAACTGTAGCATATAGATTGGCATCTCCATTTATTAATGAAATAGGGCAGTAAGAGCCAGGTAATAATGGATCTTTATCTTTTTTTAAATTAGATAATGTTATCAGCCAGCCAGGAGGCCGGAGCCTGTGATCATCCTGTACCGTATTAAACATTGTCAAAAGATCATCGTTCAGTTCACTAAAAAAAATCTTCTAAAATTCCACTGGGATCATATCTGGCCCTGAGGCCTTCCCACTAGGTAGAGAACTTAAGGCTACAGAGATCTCCTCCAACGTAATAGGGGGAGCTAATTATCGGCTCTCATCCTCATGCAATCTTGGTCCTGGAATTTTACCCAGATATTGATTAATCCTCTCTGCAAAATCATGAGGGTCTTGAATTTCCTGCTGGGATAGTGCAGAGTAATAGTCTTTAAAAACATTTAACACTGCCAGATTCTCCCTTACAGTCTGTCCATCTTTATCCTTAATTGAGGTAATTAAATCCTGAGTCACCATTTGTCTAGTTTTATACGCCAAAAGCTTACCTACCTTCTCACTAAACTCATTACATTCCTGTCTGCATGTCTGAGCTTTAATGATATCCCGGTCTAAATACATCTGAGTAACTCTGGCTTTCATTGCCGGTGTTTGATCGAAAATATCTTGCATAGGGAGGTTATTCCTAGCCAGCTCTGTGATCTGTAACTCCAATAGGGCCAGCTCAGTCTCGGCCACGCTAATAGCTAAAGTGCGCTGCTTTTCCTGGTTTAAGGCATAACTTAAGGATTCCCCACGGATGCCTGCCTTTAAAGCATCCCAGAGCATCCCAGGAGGGACAGACCCCTTATTAAATTTCAAAAACTCTGGTATCCACCTTTTCATCCATGCAACATAGGCCGGATCCAACAATAGTCCACGATCAAATGACCAGCTCTTAAAATGTTGTTCCTTGCTTAAAACAGAGAGTTGAACCACCAAGAGGTTATGATCAGACATTAATCTTGGGAATTTTTCAATAAATAGCCCTTCAAACAGTGAAGCTGATAAGAAAAAATAGTCTAAACGGACAGATTTCCTATGTTGCGTAGCCATTTTAGTTATAGCTCCATGCACGTTAGTTTAACACACTAGGCCGCTGTGCACTTTGACCTAGATATATTTTATTCGGCTTCACATTGTTATTTTTACAATACCCAGTTTTACGGTCTTGTTTTATTTTCACCTATCTAACTGTTTTGCTTAGCCCAGCACTGTGTGCTTCAGTCAAGGCTATAGTTTGGTACATTGCCGGTGAACGTGGTAGAAGTTTAGTCTCCAACATTCGTAGAAAATACACCTCCTTACGTAGGGACATTTTCTTAGAACATCAGCTGTGTTATCATAAAAACACTTCCTAGTCCCATTACACGTTAAGAGGGAGATTCTAGCCAGGGAACCACGACTGTATGCTGATCGCTGAATGCTTTGCTGCAGATACTAACGCAGACTACAGGCCTTTGCTCAGGTATGAGGGTTGATGTCCTCCCGGGGGAACCTGAAAGGCAGAACTAGAGCTTAACATGCTGTGCTCAGATTATGATTTAGACAGGAAATAGTCCATGGGTTCTAGTGACAATATGATAGCGTTATTCTTATGCTTCACTCTCCTCGTCACCATTTTAATATTGTCATGTTGTGTCGTCCTGGTTATTGCAGCTCACGCTTTGCTATCTAAAGTGCAGTCGTTTTATTAAACCAGTCTTCAAAACTTATACTGCTTATTATTGTCATTCATATATGAGACCAAAATGTGAATGAGAGAACCGGATGCGACCTGAGTGACGACGACTTCCCCGAGAAGTACAATATGTCATGCGCTCAGCTGCCCAGTCATCTCTACCTCTTGGGAGAGACGAGGCACTGCTAGTTAGCCGGAGCAAAAACACGGATTTAGAGCGAGAAGTGTAACCCATATTGGGTTAGACTCAGTCTCCCACACCGTGGACGATCTTGCTGCTCAAAATCCAGTAGTCTCATTAGAATAATGAGAGCCTACGTAACACCTATGTGGGTAAGAAAAGGTATACCCATGATCAGGAGCCTTACAATGCTGCCAAGCATCCACAAGTCCATGACTCTGCACCAAAGTTTGTAAAGCTTGAAAGACCTTCGGTTTTCTTCCCAAATACTGTTCCTGGCTCTGCAAGGGAATACTGGTGTCAATATGTATATTCAAATCCACGCAGATAATAAGCGGCAGAGTCCAGGCAACAAGCTCCATATTCAGGAAGTTAATAACCTGTAATTCATCAAGGTTAGATCCATACATTGAACACATGGCAAATCTAGATAACCCCATAATACACTCAAGAATCACCCATCAACCCAGCTTGTCCACGTATTTCTTAACAACCTCTAACAAATTATTTCGTGCAATTACTGCAACGCGTTTTGTTGTAGTTCCTTGCGTAGTATAAGCCAGTAGTTGATACCCAGGAAATTCCAGCGGATATTGTTTAGAGCCAGTAACATGCGTTTCCTGCATGCAGATTATATCCGCTCTCAGTGTTTTTAAACCATGCATTACAAGATGCCTTTTCATAGGATCATTTAGCCCGCAAATATTTATTGTAGCCATAAGCAAATTATTGTAATATCCCATTTAAACCGCTATCAACAACCACCAAAAAACATAGCAATACTAATCTTAAATATGCAATATTCAAACAATGCTCTACTGTGCATCTCTCCCCCTTCAACCCTTCTCAACCAGTCTACCCCCATCCCATCCCCCAAATCCACCCAAACCACACTCTCCCCAGCCCCCGCCACCCCAAACCCTCCCCCCAACCCTACCAAATGAGACAGCCAGACTGAAGGTCTGTAAGATGGAAAAGGCCCCCTCCCCTCAAGGACCTCAGTACAAACTCTTTTATCCTAGGATCCTAAATCAATAATACCGCATAGGATTACGGCCCCCCCCCAAAAAACAGTGATCAAATAAGGGAAAATAAATAACCACAAATATCAATAACTGCCCACAAAATACATAAATCTGGTAATCAAATAATCAAATACACACTGGGAATTTCCCCATCAAGCTCAATTAAGTCAGGGATTGTAAGTACTCTTTAGCCTTAATTTCAGAGGGAAAAAAACTAGTTGTGCCTTTATATGGTCTTAAGGTGAGCAGGGTTCAATAAGTAAGCCTCTGCCCCCTTCTCCTGTAAGGGGTTTATCATTTGTCTCAAGCGCCAGCGTCTTTCCACTGTGGCATGGCAAAAATCTGGGCGGGTAACAAAAGTAAAACCCTCACAATTAATTTTTTAATCAGGGCAGGCTTTCTCAAAAATTGCTTGTCGCACAAATGTTTGCCAAAATAAACAATAATAGCCCTAGCTTGTGGTTGATTTGCCGCAGCTTCTCCCACAGCCCGTTGCTTCTTCAGGTACAGTGGGAACCAATGGGCTCTTTGTATCTCTTTCTCCCAGTCCTAGCCAGCCAAATCAGGGAATACAGCATCTTGGGCCAGATGTAGGAAAGGGTTTGCGCCTCGCAAACGGCGAAAAATGCCGTTTGCGAGGCGCAAAAGCCTCTCCGCTATGCAGAAATGCATTTTGCAACTGCGGACTCGCAATGCTATGCAATTTCATTTGCGACCGCGAATAAAATATTTTTTCAGAGCAGGCAGTGGTCCAATGGACCACTGCCTGCCCTGAAAAAAAACGAAACTAAAGGTTTCGGTTTTTTTTCCAAGTGCAGCTCGTTTTCCTTTAAGGAAAACGGGCTGCAGATGGAAAAAAAAAAACGGCTTTATTAAAAAGCAGTCACGGACATGGTGGTCTGCTGTCAACAGCAGGCCACCATCCCCGTGAGTGCCCATACTCGCAATGGGGTCGCAAACTGCGACCCACCTCATTAATATTAATGAGGTGGGTCTTTGCGACCCCATTGCGAGTTGCAGAAGGTGTCTGAGACACCTTTCTGCATAGCAAATTGCGACTTGCAATTTGCGAGTCACACTGACTCACAAATTGCAAGTCGCAATTTCAAACCTACCTACATCTGGCCCCTAAATATTTTAACTATAAAAGCCCTTGGGTCCTCACCTTATGCTCCTTCTTGTATCCCCAGGATACGCAAATTATTGCAACGTTGACTGTTTTCAAAGTCCTCTATTTTCCACTGAATATCTGTAAGTTGATTTTCATGCATAGCGGACTGCATTGCCACCGTCCTCTATCCCGCTTCTGACATGCTATCCCGGGTCTCAATCGTAGCAATACGCTTCCCAATCTCTGAAGAGATCTTTGTAATCTTGCTTACTGCGACTTGCAGTTGCTTGGTAGCAACCCTGGCTTTCTTATTATCGCTTTGTGTCTGTTTATGCTGTGCCATCATAGTTTGATAAATAAGGTGCAGAGAGGGAGGGACAGAATCAGAGTCAGTAACAGAATCCCCCGGTCCTTCAAACACATTATCTGGGTTATGCTGTAGTTGTTGAGTACCTGTATAATCCCAAGACATTGCTCTTGCCCTGCTTTCAGATTTTTTTCTTTTTTCTCTTCTCTCTGGTCTTGTCCGGGTTAACTGTTAAAAGGTCCTCCTCTGTCAACCCTTCCCGGCGTTTTATCACAGTCCGCTCCATCGTGAAAGTCGTGGGGGCAATAAAGCTATTATAAATCTCTGAGTCCATTGAGGAGCAAGTGTTGGAGTTGTCTGAATCCCTGGATTGATCTGATAATGAGAAAAAGTTCTCTCCAACCTCACCTTGTCCAGAACAGCCAACCTTCTCCACCCTGCTGTTAGAAGCGGTCTCATGAAATTTATCAAGGCACTGAGAACCTTCACTTATCAGAAAGTGTGCTGGTGCCGCCCTACCATCACACTACAGATTCTTAAAGTCTTGGGCTTGCACTGTAATTCCTAGGGAGCTAGGGCCCTGCTTAGTGCGGCACACTCCCTGCCCGGGCATAGTCAATAGACCCTCACAAATAGAGCTGGGAGCAGAGACACATAAACCAGTCAAAGTAAGATCCCCAGAGGATTCAATCATATCCAGACACCCATTGCCATCAGCACCAACCTGAGACTGGATGTTTCTGCTCACAGAAGGCACCAATTCACCATTGTGGTCGCCACATTCCGCCAGCTCCAGCGATTGCTTAAAAGTAGGAGCCATGGTCAGCCTCCTGGCCAGGGGAAATGGGTAGATTGCAGAATGAGGATTTTTGAATATGTGAGGTATGGTTGGCCCTCCCCCATGCTGTCCAGCACTCTTTACCTCGATCCCAGAATCACCGTCCAGCACTGGTGCTGGTTGTTTATTCTTGAAGGCACCCTGGATTTTAGGGTCCATTTTCTTCCCAACATTTCCAGTCTTGGAGACTAATCCCAGAGGCAAGGACTGGGGAGGTCTTTGCTCGCTGGGTCCAGGCTTCAGCTGGTTACCATGCACGTTTTTTGGGGCCATGGCCTTCACCTGCTCCCGTCACCCGGCTCGTGGTCTTCTGAGGCACAGCGATCCCAAAAACCTGCTGTCGCAGGATCCGGTTTAACCAACCGACTCTGCAATGTCGTCGGTTAAACACCACAAAGATGCTCAATACTAGTGCTGCACTCGCTTCACACATTTCTGTGTTTCATGAGGTGGGCGAGCGCACCAGCAATCCCAGAGTTGTGAGGGGAGGAGAGTGCCTACAGCCACTATGGAAATGCGGCTGCCATCTTGTCTCTCCCTTTCAGCATCCAGGACCCAAGTCCTTCTGATGTTATTAGGCCAGTAGTGCCGAAGGGTGCCTGGATTGAGTCTTTTTGGAAGCAGTTTGCCTGGGAATGCAGCCCAAGGCTGGTGGTACACACCATTTAATGCTAAATACGGCTGAGAGACCTATAGCCAACAAGAACCATAAGGGAACACTGAAAATAACTTTGAAGAGAGTGTTCAAAACGGTGTGAAACCACTGAGAGGTAAACAGGTGGGGTTTGTGTAGTTTTCCTGGAGGATTTAACATGGTGGGAGAGTCGGTTGTTCCAGAGGGCAGATTCCTTCTATGGGACCATTGCCAGAGCGCACCCAGCCCCCACTGGGTGCATGTCCTCTGTGGCTGTGCACCAGATTGGCTGGGAAAGCTTTGGGGGAGCAGTTGCTCTCCATTCCGGTGGCAAGTGTTACATCCCCCTGGCAGCAACATCACCATGTCGATGGGGCTGAGGGAGATTGACCAACTCCAGGACCCCCCCAACCCTCTCAGGGTGTGGTATTGCAAATTATCTCAGAGTAACCCGCAGAGCCTTGGGGAGAGTTTCCTTTACTTTGTCAAAGGGCAAGGATTCCTGGAATCGGGGTGCCCTGTGAGAGGGTCCCAGCCTTGGAAAGCAGCATGGTTCCAGTGGCATCTAGTGTGCTCTCACTGGTTCTTGAAAATCCTGGGGAAATGTTGTAAATCTTGCACCAGGCCATATTTATATCCAAAGCTCCAAGGTGAACAACCTCTGACATGTTGGAATAATGTAGGTAAGGGACGTCGGCAAGCTAGACCATAACTTCTGGATAAGGACTGGCTAAGGGCTGGGTTAGTCAGGCTGGGGTGAGAAGCAGGGCTGGTAGTGTGCTGCATCTGGATGAGGCACTGCACTCCAGGGCAGTTGTGACTCTGGGGGGCATATTTATACTCTGCGCTGAATTTTTGCATAATTTTTTTACGCAAATTCAGCGCAAACCTAACTCCATATTTATATTTTCACGTTAGACACATCTAACATAAAAATATAATTTGCACCATATTTGGATGCGTGCACCTACCTAGCATCAATGAGATGCAAGGTATGCGTTCCCATCTAAAAAATGGTGCTATACCAATAGACCCATATTTATCCCTGTGCTAAAATGACGCACGGGTGAAAGGAGGGGCTAAATAATGGTGAAAAGCTTACTTTGCACCATCATTTAACGCCTGGGTCGGACCAGGCGTTAGGGGACCTGTGGACCCATTTCCATGGTAAACATCATGGAATGGGTTCACAGGTGCCCTCTCCAAGCCCCAGGAATACCCCACGCACACCCACACCAGAGGGACACCAGAGGATGGGGGACCCCATCTCAGGTAAGTAGGGTAAATATTGGTAAGTATTTTTTAACTTTTTTTTTTAAGTGCCTTCGGGGGCCCTAAGTTGGGACCCCCTGCATGGCACAGGGTGCAATGGGCATGCCCAGGGGGCACTTGTGCCCTGTGCTGGCCGTTGGGGTGGTGGGCATGACTCCTGACCTTCTTAAGAAAGGAGTCATGTTTTTGGTGGGTGTGCGCCAGGAAATGGCGCTAGTCTGGTTAGAGGCATTTTTTTTTGCCCCTAACCTGGCTAGCGTGTACTGCTCAAGAGAGCTCTACCCACGTAACCCTACTAGACCTGGGTAGCAACAACGCGAGAAAACAAAAACTTGGTCTGCTAGTAGGAAAGAATTACATAGTTAATTCATACACAAAGGGGTTGTTAATTCACCCTTGGTAATGAAAATTCATTTCTACGTTTATTAATGGTTTTAAAGCAAAAAAAAAGAACACATTGTAAACAAAAAATCTAAATCTCAACAGCTTAAAACATCCAAATATATCAAAGAAAAAAATCTCAACAACTTTGCTCTCCTAAGTTTACACACAATGTGGTTATGTCTTCCTGTTTAACATGAATCCACATTTCAGCGATAGTTGTGCTTAACAAGAGGCACATCTCCCAGTCCGTAGACTTTTCATTCTATGTCTTAAGAAGATGTGTGGTACGTCACTTAATAAATATTTCTTACAACCTTGCATATGAAACCGATTGTCGACGCATTTCGGCCCCTTCCCTTTGGGCCTCATCAGGACAATTGGAGACAACAGTGCATATTGAACATAAATAAAAGAACGATAAAAAATGTCTATTACACACACAATGGGGGTCATTACGACCCTGGCGGAAGGCGGAGAACCGGCGGTAAGACCGCCAACAGGCTGGCGGTCTTACTGCATGGAATTATGACCATGGCGGTTACCGCCATGGTCATCCGCTGGTTCTCCGTTCCGCCCGCCGGGCTGGAGACCTGGGTCTCCAGCCCTGCGGCCGTCACTATACCGCCAGCGGTATTTGGACCCGGCTTAGCGCTGTGGATTTCCAGGGGTTTCAACCGCTATGAAATCCATGGCGGTAAGCACTATCAGTGCCAGGGAATTCCTTCCCTGGCCCTGATACGGGTCTCCCCCGCCCCTCAACCCACCCTGACTCCCTCCCCTACACCCCTCACCACCCCTGCCACCCCCCAAAGGTGGCAGGGCCCCCCTCCCCACCCCGACCCCCAACATCACATAACTCACACACACCCGACATGCATGCAGGCACCACCTAAACACACACGCACACACCCCGGCATGTATGCCAACATCCACACACACAGTCAAACACGCACACCCCCATTCAAACATACACGCACACATCCATACAGACATACCCACAGGCATACACGCACTCATTCCCAAACATGCATCACCCCCACAAGCATACATGCACTCACACACCCCCGCTACAGACTCAGACGCACACCCCCATGCACGCACACAACACACAACACCCCCCCCACCCCCCTCCCCTAACGGACGATCGACTTACCTGGTCCGTCGATCCTCCGGGAGGGGATGGAAGCCATGGGGGCAGCTCCACCGACACCACACCCCCAACAGAACACCGCCACGGCGAATCACAGGACGTGATTCGCTGGGCGGTGTTCTGTTGCCATGGCGGTGAAGGTGGAGCAACCTCCACATCCCCGCCTCCCGTCAGTATGGCTGTTGGCGGCTCTCCGTCCGTAAAGGGACGGAGAGCTGCCAACAGTCATAATAGGTCGAGCGGCAAACTGCCTGCACTGGCGGTCTTCCATACGGCGGTCCCTCGGCGGTCTTGAAAAAAGACCGCCGAGGTCAAAATGACCCCCAATATGTTTCTTCCACCAACCAAGTGAAAGTATAAAAACTAATGCTGTTTTGTAAAAAAGAAGAGGAATCACTAATATAGCACCCCTTAGTGAGTTATATAATAAGCCCCAACCTTCTTCGTGTCAACAACAGAAGGACTCATGCTCTAGGGATTAATGAATAAGGAGGCAATATTTTCATTTCTTTGTGTGTCTAAATAATAGTAAAGCATTTATCTAAGCCCAATTAGCACCTAAAAATAATTCAGGTGAAATACCTTCAACTCCCCAGCTATAAATGCTTCGAGGTCTTAAGAGAACACTTCTGTAGAAAGGAACAGATTACATAAATATTCACAGTCAACAAATTGCAGAAATAACGAGGTAGCAAGCACGGAGCCAGATATCACTTACTAATTGCAAATAGCGGCTGGAGAAAGTAGTGCAAGCTTTCTTCCTGCACGCGTGTCGGGATAAACGCGAGCGTATTCACTCATCGAAAACCGGTGTTCATAAAAACGCTATCAGCGTGAGCGGAAGACTGACCTCTCTTTTGAACTAGGACGCGCTGGAAAACTTGTGGGCGTCTGAATGCGGCCCCGCAACATTTAGGCACCATCTTGGAGCGGAGCACCTCAGCGGTGTGCTTCTATAAATATATTTATCGGTGATATAATTGTTTTTGATCAAAAACTTGTATTTCACTCGAAATCTTAACGGCAACAGTCATGCTCCCGCTAGTCGAGTAAATATCTTAACCTACATCAATCATACTGTGAATAGATCACATTACGTCGTTACCAGAGGCTGTTCTCGATAAATATGTTAGGTACATAGTTACTCATTCCGCTTCACCTCGTAAAGGATCAGAATTAACATTATCGAGGGAACTCAATAAGCTCGCCAACAGCATATAATATTATGCTGTCTTACATGTATATCAACTGAGGTGTATATAGTCCCAGTCGTATGTATCTCTTAATGTAATATGCCTATCTAACCAAAACATATATTCAGTAAATTATTAACCAAATATAGTCTGGGTTACTATTGACGGTGTTTCTAAATAAAAAGGTCCTCCTAGTCATACCTAAAGACGCTTGGCTCTCAAATCTATACATTAAACAGTCACAATACCCATAAACACAGCCATATAGCTGGGATTGTGGTCAAACAACTATGGACCAGTGGCCATTGTTTGGAATGCAGATTCACCAAAAAATGATCCGCTAAGGTCATCTGAAAAACATAATTGAAACATTAATACATTTAAGACACCTTAATGCAGACCTAGATTATACAATGTAGTAGGCGCTCAGTTGGTAATTATGATTCAAGCATGCTATGGAGAAACGTATATGTGTCCATTAAAATCTTGTTGCAGCCTACTTTATGCAGTCTACTTCCTACTTATGTTTGCAGTAAAAACACTATAAGGAATAAGAGAGTCTGTAGATCAGGGACCAAAGTTCATCCAAATCATCGAGTCCTTGTCTGGCTGTTTTGTATTTTTCAATAAATCTTTCCTCCATTCGTAATAGTTTGCTTGTTATAGGGTGGCCATCTCCTTTGGGGTGTATCACTGCTAATACAGACCACCGAATATCGTCTGGTTTGTGGTTTAATTCCCAAAAAATGTTCCACCAATGGCGCACTTCGGGTTGCACACTTGATCCTTGACCTGTGTTGCAGAGTTCTGGTCTTCACCGGTTGCGATGCTTGTCCAATATAAACCTGGTTGCAAGGACATTTCATACAGTAAACAACATTCTTAGTGTTACAGTTCAAAAAATCTTTTTGTTGATGTACCATTCCATTTAGCACAATTTCTTTGGAGTCCTGTGTGAATTTACACGCTACACAATTTTTATATCTATAATGACCCTGTACCGAGGGTAACTGTAACATCTTTCTTAAATCTTTTTGCGTTCAATTGAAAATGCTGCTTTCACCCAATAGTCCCGTAGATTTTGTGCTTTCTTAAATGAGAACAGCGGTTTTCCAATGCCTAAATCTTTCACTATTCTCCAATTTCTGTCAATAATTGACCTTATTTTATTTGCTTTAGGAATATAGGTAATAACACAAGATAATGGAGTTTATTTTGTTCCTTGTTTGGGAGTTAATAATGTGTGTCTGGGTGTATATCATGCTCTTTTCAAGGCAGCTTTATCCAATTTCCTTGGGTATCCTCTATTAATAAGTCTATTGGTAAGTTCAATGGCATTATCAAAATAGTAATCTTTGTTGCTACAATTTCTTCTATTCCGAAGAAACTGACCATAAGGTAAATTTTCTCTGGGATGACCACTTGAAAAGTGTAACAAAGTGTTACGATCTGTAGGTTTTTTGTGTAAATTAACTTCTAGATGTCCGTCCCTTGAAAGGATCCATGGATCTAAAAAGTTAATTTTATTGGCATCACTATTCTTTGTGAACTTAAAATCAAAAGTGTGTTGATTGAGCCATTCGTGAAACATTGTCAACGTTTCCTGATTTCCTTCCCAAATCATCAGTATATCATCAATGTATCTGAACAAATTGACAATGTTTGTACTAAAATGGTTAAACTGTGTATATATATCCCCTTTTTTTTCAAAGCAATCCATTACCAAATTAGCTATTTTGGGTGCAAAGCTGAAACCCAAAGCTACTCCTTTAATTTGGCGGTACATGTTCTCCTTGTATTTTAAAAAAATCTTTTTAAGACATAATGATGCTAGAGTTACCAAGAACTCAGTCGGGGTATCTAACAGCAACTGCTGTGTATCGAGGACCTGTCTAATAACTTCAATTGCCTCACCTTGTGGAATGCTGGTATAAAGGGCTTCTATGTCAAAAGTCACCAAAAGTTGTTTAATTTCATCAAAAGGAAGATTTTCTATTTTGTTGATTATATCCATAGAGTCACGGACGTATGCCTTGGTGTTAGCTACAAAAGGTTTTAAGAAGGTGTCTACAAATTGGGCCAAAGATTCAAAGAGTGAACCGCATGCTGAAATAATCGGTCTACCAGGTGGCTTCTCTACATTTTTGTGAATTTTGGGCAGAATAGAAAAACAAGGTATCCTACCCTCATTTTGATTAAGGAACTCAAATTTGTTTTTACATATCTAGTTATTGTCCACGGCTTCTCTTGTGATGGACTAGACGTGGGCATTTAATTCAGTTATCTCGTCAGTGTTTATATTGCGGTAATGATCTAAATTGTTTAGCTGCCTCATTACTTCCTGATCGTACTGATCTGTATCCCAGACCACAATTCCTCCACCTTTATCAGTTGGTTTAATGATAATATCATGTTCATTGGCCAAGCTGATCATAGCTTCTTTTTCTGCTTTAATGTAATTATTTCCAAAGAAAATCCATTTAGAGTTAAGATTATCTAGTTCTTTCAGTACCACATCCTCAAAGACATGAATTTCTTTAAGTAACTCATTTCTATCGGCACAGAAGGAGGATTTAGGTCTAAGGCCACTGCTGTTTGCTTCCAACTCTCTAGGGGAATTCCAAAAGAAAGCTTTGAGCCTCAATTTGCATAAGAATCTTAAGACTTCTATATTACTGTCTAAAGGATCTTGATTTTTTAAGGGTACAAAAGATAGCCCTTTATTCATGATTTGGATTTCTGCCATTGAAAGGGGATGTGAAGACAAGTTGTAAATAGGAATAGGATCGTTAGCGCTCTCTAGCGTCTGTATGATCTCCTTCGAGTGTGAAAGATTCCCTGTTCTTGGCCCCTTGGAGTTCCCCCGCCTCTTCCTCGGCGGCTGCCTCTGCCTAAAAAAGGTTGAGCCGCTGGATAAATCAAATTAGGTGGGGGTTGTCCTTGAAATTCCTGTTCTGAATCTGATGGCGTGTCAGAAAAAGTAATCCATTTTCTGCTGTGATCTTGTTTGATACTGGAGATTCAAAGTATTAGGGTTGTTATTTTTTATAAAAATCTTCCTTTAAATAGGGATAAGTAGTTGTGATGCTAAAGTTTTTTTATATCTCTTGGTACTTTAGATGTTTTTTTATTTACTGTATGAGTTTTGAAATCTGAAATTACCTTATTGACACTCTCTAGGAGTTGTTTGGTGTTCTGGATCATATTGCCCGTCAGTATTTCTTGTTGTAACTTGGCAATTTCTTTCAATTCCTCTTCACTAATCCATAAAGCGGTTTCTTCTGATAGAGCCAACCAGTCTCTGGAACATTTAGTACCCACTCCACTGAATTGTGACAAGTATGTCTTCTCAAAAATGAGAATCACTGGTATATTTTTAACCTGCAATCCAAGAGGAATTGTATTGTTTTTAAGATGTTCTAATAATACCTGTGCATGTAGCTGGGTTCATATATTTTTCTTTTTTAGTTGTTTTAATCTTTCTACTTTGTCTAACCATGGTGATTTACTAGAGGGTCGTTCACCACTAAGTAATGAGGGATGTTCCAATAGTTTGGTAATCTGGGCCTCTGAATAGCTCACTATATGGGGTTCAGATATCTTATTTTTTAATTTTGTATACTTTTTATTTTAATAACCAGGCTAGCGTCATTTTTTGATGCACAAACCCATCGTTCCCTACCACCACCCCCACCCAGCTAGTGACTTTTTTGAAGACGCTAGTCCAAGTTTAGCGCTGGCTTGCACCATTCCTATAATATGGTGCCCAGTTGGCGCTGTGGAATGGCGTTGCGCAGTCTTGCGGCAAAAGTATAAATGAGACCCTGGATGTGAGCGGGCCCTTCCTGTGGATCGTTCCAGCTACAGTTGTTTCCTCTTCCTACAGATGACTTAGAACTCATGGGCCCTGAATTATACTTTTTGGTACAAAACTGCACTAACACAGTTTTGCACTAAAAAGATTAGCACCGGCTTGCACCATTTCTGTGCACCAGCCGGGCACCATATTTATGGAATGGTGCAAGCTGGTGCAAAGGGTAGGCTAGCGTAAAAAAAATGACGTTATCTAGGTGGAGCTGTCGGTATGGAAGAACGGAGATTTGCACTACAAAATGATGTTAGGCAGGTTAGAGTAAAAAGAAATGACTCTAACCTGCTGAGAGTCATTTTCTGATGCAAAACCATCCATACCAAATGACTCCTGTCTTAGAAAAGACAGGAGTCATGCCCATCACCCCAATGGCCAGCACAGGGTCCCCCATTCTCCGCTGTCCCTCTGGTGTGGGTGGGGGTGTCCCTGGGGCCTGGAGAGGGCACCTGTGGGCTTAGTCCATGGAGTTCCACCATGGAAATAGGCCCGCTGGTCCCCTAAAGCCTGCCCTCACCCAGGCAAATATAAAATGGTGCAAAGCAAGCTTTGCACCATTTTATGACCCCTCCAGTGTGTGATTTTAGCACAGGTGGATAAATATGACGCTAAGGCCATAGAGTCATTTTTTGCACGGGGACGCCTACTTTGCATCTTATTGATGCAAAGAAGGTTTCCACGTCCCAAAAATGACTTTAACTCCATAAATTTGGTGTTAGATGGGTCTAGGGCCAAAGTATAAATATGGAGTTAGTGTTGCACCAAATTTGCGTAAACAAATGATGCAAATTTAGCGCAAAAGAAGTATAAATACGCCCCTGCAGACCAGTGGAATCTGACTGTTTAAATACAACAGTGCATCACAAGAGCTCAAGGGGGTGTTGACGTGATATGATTTTTTACCAGTGCTCTGATGTCAAAGTGAAGAAATTCAATGAATTGTGGATAAACAGTGAGTATAACTTAGACTCTCCTAACCTTTTCTCAGGCCAACAGCAATGCCACATATTGGAAATAGCCCAACAAAAATACAATAACAATCTTTGTTAAGGCTTGATGGGAATCTTCAAATAACTTAAAAAACTTTTCTCCAGCACAAGTGATTCCACGTAAAAACGTATTGATCACAATGTGAAGTAGGAAAGAAAAAACAGAGCTACAATTCCTATGTAGCTTATGTGATTTGAGATGTGCAGTAAACATTTGAATGAGGCATCCTGTGGCATCCTGCAAGACATGTACACCCAAAAGCACAAAATGATAGTAGACTCTTGGCTCTAGCAAACAGCTAACCTTCAAATTAATTGAAATAGTATATGAAAACAAAAGTAACATAAATTTACCTGGTGAACCTGGTGTGTGTTCACCAAAGGTGCAACTGCTGTAGTGACTGATGTTTCAATTTGTCATGAAAACTCTTTGATTTCCCCTGAACAGGTGTATGAAAGTAAAGTCAATTATGACAGTGAACTATCTCAAGGAATCAAAACTCACAAACGGCTCCAATGTGACATTTCACTGCTTCATTTTAGGTTGTCAGGGAATGTGATCTTAATGTAAAAAATCAAATGTCATTCCCCTTCAGCAAAAATCAATGCCTTGCTGCCATGATGAAAAAAAGAGCAATGGGGTTGGAAACATTTAAAGTTGGACAGGCGTTAGGCCACAAAATTCATGACACATTGAAAGCGTACTCGTACTGGTTGAATTCAAATCAATGTATGAACTGTTCAAATGAATCAGCTGTATCCTGCATCGAAACTGTAAAGCTATTTTTACCTTTTGTCATCTCTTTATGCAATACAAAAAGAGAACATTGTGCAAAAGTCAAAAATACAACTGTAAGCGCCAGACGAATGTCCTCGATAAACTATTGTGCAGTGGGTGGTGCAAATTAATTCAAAGTGAGTCACTGTGCATGTATATACTACATATACAAATAACTCATCTTGGTAAGGCCAATAGCTTGAAATAAAGCAATTGACGAACTTGACAAATCCAAAGCTCTAGGGAAAATGAACCGGCCCAGTGTTTCAAAATCTGAGCGGGTAAGGGTCAGCATTATTTCCTGGTCTGATTTAATATGGTCACGAAGGAAAGGGACGGAGATTTTATCAGTTGAAGGCTACAAGTAATTTATGATACTAAAAGCCTCTGTGTGCTTCTTGTATCCAATCCCCTTGTCAAGTAATATGTCGATCCATTTCAACCTCATGTTGTTTCTGGGTCTCCTCAGGACTGGGGCTGGTGTGCTTTAACAGCACCTATTGCCAAATGTGTGATTCTTGGGATTCGATTGAGGATGGCTAGTGTCAGATATAGGGTTTGGTTGGGAATTCGATGTTTTTGGAGTGGGCTACCTACACTTCTCCCAGGGATAGGAGTTTTATCCAATAGCACCCCTGCAGCTTATATGATTTATCACACATTTGCAAGGGAGAGTGTCTGGCGGTCTGACTCCGTGGAACTCCACTTGAAAAGTCAGAAGCGTGCGCCCACATTTGTTTCAGCGTTTCTATTTTTAACATTTCATTTGAAACAAAACACAACATTTAGTTACCAATTATTGAGCTTTGCTAACCTATTAGTTGTTCATGAAAACTAACTACACTGGAAACAGGGGAGGATGTATGATTCTAAGATAGGGGTACTGGGTCTACAGGGGCAAAGTAAGTCTCTTTCCGACCCTCTACTATGACCTCCCAATCACCTGGCACAGGGTGCCTGTGCGGGTCCCTGGCTTCCTCCCTGTGCAGGGCTTTACTTTCGGCCTCATACTGGGGCCATTAGTTCTAATGTTGGGGTGATCTTAGTTTTCCATTGCGAAGTGATTGTCTTCTTACCAAGGAGCAGAGCTAGATCCGTTTAGCAGCTGATTATTTTGGTTTGTTGGACCTTTTATGGCTGTCCAGACCCCAAGATTCCCAACCATGGGGTGGTTGTCATGTTAATGAGTGATAGTGTGGACAGCAGATCAGATCAATAAACTACTAGAAAGGACACAACAAGAGAACTTGCCTGACTTCAGCAGGGTCCACAAAGCAATGCAGACAGGAAGCAGTGGCAGTGTGAAAGTGTTGTTGTAAAAAGGTAGGGGAAAGGTAGGATTTATTTAGAATGTAGAACTGGATGAATTTGTACCTTGCATTGTGAAAAACTGTGTGGGGTAGTGCAACGTTTTGGCCCATTCCTTGTTATGGAAAACTCTCTCTGCCTTAGCTTCCCATTTGTCTCGTGAAGGGACGTGTGTGTGAAAGGTAGGAGCGCTACATAACCAAAATATGTCACTGCTGTAGATGAGGATGCTTGTGTCTGCCTAACACACATGTGAGAGAGTCCATGCTCACCCCCTTCTCTGATTGGTGGATCAGTGGCATCTGAGGATGAAGCAGTGACGTGCTGATGTGCCGAGAACCCCGATACTGAGCCGCGAAGGCACCACGGCTGTTGGTCTACACTACCTGAGCCTGCCTGCTCCTGCTGCTTGTTACTATTAACAGTATCGATTATGGATCAGCAGCAAATGAGCTGGCAGCAAGGCAGGAGCGAGGGAGTGCAGGAGCTGGGCTGAAGTTAGTGTGGCGCTGCATGATCTTGGCGTGCAGTGCTGCTTTGCAAGATCAGAAACACCGCTTTGTATTTCTAATCGTGCAGTGAGCTGCTGTGTACGGCAGTTAGTGGCAGAGGACCTGGCACGGTGATGAGGTGACATCGGAGACTAGGACCACTCATCCATTAGAGTGGAGGAGCGTTGCCCCGCCAACTAAAACGCCCCAAAAGCCCAACTGATGAAAAATTAAATGGTAATGAAGTTAATTTATCACCATTTTATTTTGTATCCTCCTGTCTCTAACTGAGCGTCAGTATGCGGTGGGCCAGCTGAGTGACAGCAGCAAGGATGGTCTGCCTTTGCACTTCAGTTCAAAGTGCCCATGTCCCTTTGGCTGGCCATATTGCGGCGCCCTTTGAAACATCTCTAAGCCAGCTGTCATGAGACAGCTGGGTTAGACAAGCACAGGCCTCCGCCAACTAAAATGCCCCCAAAAGCACCACTGATAAAAAATAAAATGATAGTGAAGTTCATTTATTAACATTTTATTTTTATCCTCCTGTCCCAAACTACGTGTCTGAATGACAGCAGCAGGGAGGAGGTTTGGCTGTCTGGGCACTTCAGTTCAAAGTGCGCATGTCCCTTTTGTTGGTCATCTTGCGATGGCCAGCCAGGCATGCACACTTTGAAACCTATGTAACCCAGCTCTCATAAGACAGCTGGGTTATAGTAGAGCAACACAGGCCTCCGGTGCCTTTAGGAGTGATGAGAGAGACCGCTCCTTCCAAACCTGGTGCTTCTCTCATGTTGGTTAACAGCATGAGAGTAGAGCCAGTATTGGTTAAGGGAGTTGGCTGGGGCCTGTGCTGAACACTGGACTGCAGCGAGGAGGAGGATGTGCAGCAAGGAGGAGGACATGTCGTGCATGTAAGGTAAGTGTATTTTTATTTTTTTGTGGTGTGATAGTGCATACAGACACCCACCACCCATTTCCCTGCCGCAGCACTCACCGTAGATGCCAGCCACCTCAGAGGGGGAGGAGTGTGAATATTGCTTCGGGAGGCAGGCCCTGCTGCTTGCCCAGCTTAGAGACACTGAAACCTTTCTCCCAAACCTACTGTGCCTTCCAGATCTGTATAGGCCTCAATGTGAGCAGCTCATGGTGCTGAAAAGTCTTATAGGAGCCTTACAGGTAAGTGGTAGCACAGCTGAGGAGGGACTAGGCTCTTTTCTTCTACAGTTGACTTCTGTCGTATTGAGAACATTTAAGTTATTTAGTAATTTCAGAGGAGATGAAAGTTCTTAGGTGACAATGTATAAATTCCGGATTCTTGAACAGACTAAAAAGACTTATCTAGAGCCTGGGGTTACTGGTGAGTGATTCAAAAGAGATTTGCCTATTATGTTGTCTGGCGCTGTTTCTTTTCTTTTCTTTTCTTTTTTCTTTTTTTGTTTACATTTTTCCTGCACATTTTTTCTCTCTGTTTTTTAACCGTGCAATTGCCCAAAGCAAATATTTCAACTACTCTCATTAGGAAAGACCCAGAATATCCTTCAAAACCCATGGGAATTAAAATGGCAGCATCCTCAAAAAAAGACACTTCTAGAGGGTCGAACCTTATTTGACCTATGAGAGCACTCATTCTAATCTAGTCGGGCCACTCAGGAAGCTCAGGAAGATATGCCTTAGGAGAGCAATGGGATGCTGGAACCCCCTCAAAAGAAGGGTGAGTTAGCAAGAAGTCCCCTGATGGTTGACTCTGTAGGAACACTGGACAAAAAAGAGAGATAAAAGAAAGGGGAGAAAGAGTATAAAACAGACTCAATCTCAACTATTGATCTTTTTTTCTGCCACCCCTCCCCCCCTTCAAATTGCACAGGACCTGGAAAGGCTGGATGAGAATCAGGCTGTTAATGAGCACCATTAATCAAGGTATAATGGACTTACAAGTTCCAAAACAAATCCCAGGGTGTGAGCTAAGAGATATCTCAATTTACTATGTGTTCATGTGCACTTCCTCAGCACAGCTTATAGAAATCAAAGGAAAACAGAAGAAGGTTAGGTCTGCATCAGAAGCCAAAGTCGAGGCTGAAGTTGGTGAGAAGGAACATCGTTTTCCAATTGAGCTTTCAACAGTGTCTGACGAATTCCTGAATGAAGATAGAAGGCCTCTTCCTTGACAACAAAGGGTTCAGGCTGGCATTGTGGACCCCTTCTCAGTACAAAATCAATCCACTCAGCAGCTCCTTCTCTTGATTTACAGGGACATTAAATCTATAAAATCCTAAAGAATATGCAACAGCCTTGTTCTTACAAGCATAGATTAATGATATCAGCAAAAAATTGGACAGATTCTCTGTCCAAATTGAGGAGCTTCAGCAACGAGTGTCTAGTTGTGAGGATACCGAAATCACAATGCAAAACCAAGCTTTTTTTAATGGTCTAAGATATAACTGTTTTAAAACAGTAGCTTGAGAAGTGCATGAACAGAATGAGAAGGTCTCACCTTAAGGCGCATATTTACACAGAAGTGGCACAACATGGCGCTGTGTCACTTCTGAAACACATGAATGAACCATATTTACAGAAATATGGAGCACCCTTGTGTTTCTCTTCGCACTGGAGCTAAATTTAGCAGCCAGCACCAATGCAGGCATCCTTGTACCATAGTGCAAGGGTGTCTGCATTGAGTGGGATGATTGTTTATGTGCAGAAAGGTGTCCCTTCCTGCACATAAACAATCTACAATGGCGATTTGTTACTTCTATGTGTGATGCAGAATGCAAATCGTCATTAATGAAGAATTGTTTATGTGCAGGAAAGAACACCTTCCAGCACATCTTTCCTTCCAGCACATAAACAATCATTCATGGTGTTTTGCTCTTTATATGTCTGCTGCAGAATGCAGCAGACATAGAAAAAGAAAAAAACAAGGAGAAATACAAGTATTTCTCCTTGTTGAGCTTGCTAACGCCACCCCTCGGGTATCGTCAGTTTTTGGCTCTGCCACAGATTTACAAATGTAAATCTGTGGCAGCATTAAAAGCAATGGGTGTTGCAGTGGGACACCCACAGCAACACCCGCTGCACATCCCTCTGCCACAGAAAACTGCATCGGAGGGGCCCATATTAACAATGCAGCATTAAGCCACAAAAAAGTGGCTTAGTGCCACTTTGTAAATGTGGTGCAGTGCACAGCGCTACCGGAGCATCACAAAAAAGTGACGCTCCGGATGCTCTACAGGCATGTAAATATGCCCCTAAGTTTGGTGGAATCGCAAAGGTCAAGGAATAAAATGTATCCGTCTCTGATCTACCTGGATATCTTATTCAATCGAATATTCCACCAGAATATAACGAAGAATGGACCATTACTAGAGTGAGTCATGATCCTTTTACTACACCTTTGTGAGGACTCAGGTTGTTGGTTGACTAGGGTGTGAGTCCTGTGAACATCAACCATAATTCTTGTCAGGGTAAGGCACAAGCAAACCACAAATGCACTTGTATTCACCCTCTGTTATCTTGGCACACTTTCTTACACCTAGGGTTCATTTACAACAATTGAATCTGACTGTTGTTGATACATTGTATTCTGCCCCAGATTATCTACTCAAATTACAGCAGCAAGAGTTCATCAGTTGTCAGTCTTCAAACGACAATGAGGTAATTGAAAAACAGTCTGGAGGCTAGCTTTGGGAGGAAAATCTCAACAATTGTATGTTTTCACATTCAATGTGGGTATCAACAACCAGAAGTCGAAGTGCAGAAAGTATGGAAACTGTGATCCAGAATACAATTGGGGTGTGGCAAAGGAGTGTGGGCGTAAGGTCAGAGATGTGGCTTAAATATCTGTGGGTCACTGATTCGCATTCTGGTCGGTGCCCTGGGACATAATGATGTGTATTTATAACGCTAAAAGTTCCAAGCGAGTGACAGAAAGCACAGTGAACTAAGAAGTCACTAGTTTAAAACATGTACACAGACTGTCACAAACTGTGCAAAAAGAAAGGTAAGTGACAACAATATATGCAGTGCTAAGGAGAAATATCAGGGTGGGCCAGTAACTTTCCAAAGTCAATACAAAAACAAGGGGGCATATTTATACTCTTTTTCCACTGAATTAGCGTCATTTTTTTAACACTAATTCAGTGCAAACTTAACTCCATGTTTATATTTTGGCACTAGACATGTCACATTAATATAATTATTTATTACATTAATGTGGCCCAACGAGGCTGTAATCTCTGCGCCGTATTTATAGGGTGGCACAATGCATGCATTGCGCCACCCTGTAACCCTTTGCCGTACATTATGCCGGTGCCAGGCATAATGTATGCAAAGGGGGCGTTCCCCAGTTAGGGGAGCAAGAAAAATGGCATAAGGAAATCTATGAGATTTCCTTGCGCCATTTTTTATGGCACTTTTAACACCTGCTCAAGAGCAGGCGTTAAAAGGGGGGCTTCAATTCTTTTGAATGGAGCCCTATGTACTCTGCAAAGTACATCAATAGCGTCATGTGAAATGACTCTATTACCCCCTAACCTACGCCATGGTGTATGGCGCACACATGGTGGCGATAGAGGGGTGCTAAGGGGCACAGGGAAAGTGGCGCTGCACTCGGTGCAGTGCCACTTTCCATAAATCTGCCCCTAAACCCCTTGTTCCCCCTATGCCTCACCCACCCGTCTAGTGTCCTTTTTTATGACGCTAGCCGGGCTTTACCACCGGCTACCGTCATCCCATAATTATGACGCCCGGCCGGCTTCTTGGAATGGCGCTAGTCGGCTGTATACTTTTTGACGCTAAACTGCATTAGCTCAGTGTGGCGTCAAAAAGTAGGAATCAGGGCCAAAAAGTCTATCCGGACTTTTGTTTCCCACTCAGTTCCACTCCTGCTCTTGGAATCCACGGTTTGATCCTACAGCGTCCTGAATTCCATGGTCTCAGAAGTACACCAGGATTGCTGAAAGCATTGACATCAGGACCTGGCAATGCCCATGTCACTAATTGCAGGGGGCGGTAATCACTTGCATCGCACAAATAATGTGATTTAGTTAGTGACCCATAAATATTGTAGGTGTGGTGCGGTTTAGTTTGTCACCCATTTATAGGTGTGGTGCCTGCTATTCAGGAATGGTAAACAATGTCAAAAGAGCTCCGATCTTCGCTCCAGGAATGTGTCAGGTACTCATTTGTACCACGAGAGGGCACCATATACCATCAAACTGCAAAGTACTAAACCGCCGAATCGTAATTGCCGTATTAACATGTGGCATGTACATTTTGGCCAAACTTGTACGATTACAGTGACACCATAATACATGCCACAGTTTGTAGTGCCAGACAGGGACAACTTATGGACTTCGGAGGCCCGGGTCCAAACGTATTTCGGACGCCCCCATGCAAAACAGCTTTACATTTATGATCCAATTTCACTCATTTCATGCTTTCTTTTACCAGGTCACTGGCAGTGCACAGGCACACTGATCCACATTCTAAATGGTCGTACATCTGTTATTCAGGGACAGTGATTTGTGTTTTCAATATTGTAACACACCAGCGGCTCACTAATGTAACTGCAAACAATCGCCGTGACACCCTCCCATTTCTCAAATGTGAGGTCCTGTTTTAATATAAAAGAATATTTTTAATGGATTTTGAACGAAACATAAACACAGCATTTGCCTGCAAAATGTCTGTAATGGGCATTCAGACGTCGCTCGCTTTACAAATAAATTAAAGGAAATTATACTTAAAAAAATGTAAAAAAAAATTTCAAGGTCATCTGGGCAAAACCTTTTCCAGATTAGAGCTGGCTCTGTCAGGTGCCCCCCTGAAGGACTAGGGCCATGGGCCAGAGCCCACTTTGCTCATTCCTTAAAACGCCTCTGGTGACAGAAGAGACAAACAGAAGGTTCGGATGGAATCAGCAGTTTCTCCAAAGATCAGTATTGTGTAATGGATGCATGTGAACTGCACAGCCAAAAACATGTTCAAAGGACTTGCCACTGAGGTCTATCGCAGGGCATGCGTGTGGATTAATTTATTTTTTTGAAAATATCGTATGTTTCCGAGGCTCCACCTGGAAACGTATGACAGTTGCAGGTTTCTACATATACTCCTGAATAACTTGTGTATTAGCAATTGTGAAAATGAGGAGGTACTTCCACATGCACAATTGTACATATGCTAATTCATTCCTGCAGCTGGGTATTTCACCTAAATATAAATCTCTTCGCCTGTGCCCCAAACAATTTTGGATTATTCAGATCCTCTTTCCATCCTGGAAAAATAATTACTCCTTTTCTGGTCATAAGTACATTTATGTACCTTTCTCGTCTCAGAGAGCGTCGGGAAGGGCACTCTTTCTTGCTCCTCTCGTTTACATTCTGGAACTCCCTTCGATTTCTGTGGGGCCCTAATTTAGGAATCAGATTTCTATAAGATGCTAAAACCTGGCTTTTCCAGAACAAGTTCTACTCTCTATTTTCTGTGGATGGTCCATCTTCAAGCGCCAAGGTGCCCTATCAGGGTGATAGTTCTCTTTACAAATTCTACTTCATCCATTGATTAATTCATTCATTCCAAGTGGCGTGAGCACATTTGTGGGTGTACAGAAATTCATAGTCAATCAAACATTAATAGAGCGTGGCAAATCTCCTCTGAGGGTCTTGAGGTGCTGGAGCTGTCTGCTGCAGTGTGGAGGAATGCTCATTCAAACATCCAGGTCTTAAGTTCTCTTCTCAATATCTGGAGGGATGGTGCAGTCCTAAGGTGCAGGGGGAGATTGTGCCAAGCATTGGCTGACAGGTGTGAGAAGAAGCATCCTTCGCTGTTGGCTTGCCAGATCCATGGGGAGTCTGTGAGGGAGAGGGAAGCTGATCAGAGGTGCCTGGTCGGTTGATGGAAGGTCAAGCGTTTTTTGATGTATGCCGATCCTTCGTTCTGCAGGGCCTTGTAGGCATGGGTCAGCATCTTGAATTGCCATCTCTACTGGATCAGAAACCAGTGTAGTTTTTTTAGATGGGTTTATGCGGAGGTTGAGTACTAGTCTTGCTGTTGAGTTGTGTTTTGCCTGGAGTATCTTCAGTAGATGTGCTTATTGCTACGTAGAGCATGTTTCAAAAGTCCAGTCTTCCAGTGATGAGGGCTTGCGTGATGGTTCTTCTGGTGTCTGCTGGGAGCCACCTGAAATTCTTGAGGAGCATGCGAAGAGTGTGGAAGCAGGTTGATGAGACTGCATCAACTTGTTTCTTCATGGATATCTTGCTATCCAGGATGATGCTGAGGTTGTGGGCCAGGGGTGTGCCAAGTTCTGTGGACCACCATGTGTCCATTCATGACCAGGTGTTGTTCCCAAACATGAGGACTTTTTTCAGTGCAGTGTTTCAGACAGTTGTCCTTCATCCAGTCCGCTACGTTCATCATGCATCTGTAGAAGTTAGCTTTGTGGTGGAGGGATCTTCGGACAGTGAGAGGATTAGATGTCTGCCCACTCCCCATCGTTGTGTGTAGATTTATCTACATGAAAAGAGTTATGTGAGTAAATCCTTTTAGAAGTGCAAAACCATCTTTTCTGAATCCCAGAAGGGCTTTTGCAATAAAAAAAAAGGATTACTCACACATGCAAGACAATCCTACATACAAAATGGGTTTGAGCATGAGGTCCAGAGAGTCCAGCGCCCAAGGGAAAGGTATGATTTGCCCCAGCAGCATTACCCTCTTGTTAAGAGACAAACTCCTCACCTCCTTGTTGGTGTGGGACACAGGTAACAATGTGCTCAAATAAAACACATATATGGATCATCTGTCAAGAGGATAGACAGTTTCACTCCATGAGTACAGGATTACAAGCTTTGTCTTGGTATTTGTGCACAGCATCTAGTTAAATTCATAAAGAGGCAAGTTGAAATCTGACTGTTTTATGCACTGGACACTAAACTTTTTTAAGTTCAGATTTAAAAAAGCAACTGAAAGTACGTTTCGGTATGCAAAATATCCCCCTGCTTTTTAACATAAGCAAAATGTTTGCACCAGTGTAATGCAGTGAAAATATTAGCTGCAAATGTATTTATATACTGTGAAAGAAGTCTGCATACAGCACATAGCCCAGTCCAGGATGGGTTGCGAGAGAAGCAAGGTGGCAGAGGAATATTACTAGGAATGGCAGTAGGAAACAAATGTAACGTTAAGTCTGCAAAGGAGCAATGGACCAGATCGAGGGGTTTCCCTTTGTAGAGTCAACACATGGTTTGGTTTGTGAAGGGACTCCTCAACCCCACAACAACGCAAAAAGAGTAGTTAGTAGAAATTGTCAATGCAGTGTGCAAGGCACACAGTGAAAACAAATGAATTGCAAAGCAAAGGAGGCAGCAAACAGGCATTTTAATCCCTTTTCTTTCTACTCACAATCGTGTTCTGTGACCATTCGCGTGATCATAAATTAGTGATTGCTTACTGACTCCCTTTGTCAAATGGTAACCATTTGCCAAGTGAAAGCTGTACATGAGGGGCAGCTTCCATGGAGGAAATACCTGTTCTGGGCATTGGTGAGAGCAGAGACCACTGCATGCTCCGACGATGCCTAGTTTCCCACATGCATTTTCTGGGAATGCAATCCCTCCGCCTTTCAGGGGCAAGTTGCAAGGCTGACGAGATAGAGGTCTCCATCTCTGTATACACAAAATACCAATGCGATAGGGAAAATTCATCTGCCTCATGAATCCTGATGAGGCAGGATTTCTGCAAACACCAGCTGGCCTCCTCTTTCCACTTGCTGGATCATTAAATCTGGTACAGTACAAATATTATGCAGGATCGTATCTCAAACGCTGCACAAATCCTGGGCTGCAGTGCGACCCATGTTATGTCCGACCACATGTTCACAATGTTCTAACTCTCTTGGGATCCTCATGACAGAAGTGTTCAGTTTGCCTGGATAGTAGACATTTTTCTTCTGCTGTCAGAAATCCTTCTGCTGCAATGGAAGATCGTTTGGATTACACAGAATAAACCTTTTTTCCAAGCGAGTTTCAACAGGGGCTGATTTCCGCTTGGGGCTCCATGGTTTCAGACGTAGTTTCTTTCTTGAACTGAGTATGGCTGGGTTGAGTTTCTCCACATTAAGGTGGGTCTTTCAGAACCTTCCGTTAGGATTGATGGAGGCGACAGAACCCACTAGATAATGACAAGTTTCATAATGGAGATCACTGATGGTCGTTGCTTACTCCGCACACATATAGTCAGTTTTCTGCAGGACCAGTAACTCATTTCCATGGGGTTTTGTGGCATTCTGAGTGAGATCAGAGTTTTTTGTAGGATTTTAATATATCAGGTTGCTACAAGTAGGATGTGAGTCCGTATCCCTTGACATCTCAGCTCTTCTACAGGCTAAATGCTTCATTATTCCAAGACCATTGATAATCCAAAATAGGAAATGAAGCCGAATAAGAAAGCAGCACTTCGATTACTTGTTATCTTTATACTATCACCAGAGCTGGTCTAAAAGAACAGGGTTAGATGTACAAAGCATTTTTGCTATCACAAATGGTCAGATTCCCAAAATCCGCAGTTTGGCACTGCAAGCATGCTTTTAGTAGTGCACAAATTGCGACTCGTTACTGAGCCACAGTTTGGGTTTGCAAATACAAACAGAATTGCTATTTGGGAGGCGCATGTTCGGGGCACCCCTTCCAAATAAGAAATCTAAATAGTCTGCCCCGATGTTTTGTGACTGAAATGTGGTTGCAAAACATTTGCACTTTACCACCAAAACAGAATTTGTGGTAACCCATTCGCAAATGGAAAGGGGTCCCCAAGCAAACCCTTCCCTTTTGAAAATGTTTGAAAAAATATTTTCAAGATCAGGCAGTGGTCCCACAAACTACTGCCTGCTCTTTAAAAATAAAAATAAAATGTTTCACTATTATTTTTAAACACATCCCTTTTTTCTTTAAGGAAAATCGGCTGCATTTGAAAAATGAAAAGATTGCTTTAATAAAAAGCAATCACAGGCATGGGGGTCTGCTGACCCCAGGAAGCTACCATTCCTGTGATGGCAACGAATCCTGGTGGGTGACAAATTGTGACCTACCTCATTGATATTCATGAGGTAGTTCTATTTGCGACCTACTATGAATTGCTATTCAGGGAATAAAGGGCTAGATAAAACCTTTGTACATTAGTAAAATCAATTACCGAATAGTGATCTGCAATTATCAGTATTTGGTACTCCCTCTTACCTCTGTTTTTAGATGTAGCCCCTATTTCCTTACCTTCAGTAACACCTTATATAGTAGAGACTCTATCTAGCTGCAGTTTCCTTACCTTAGAATTATCACCAGGCGTAAGACTAGATCAGGAAACTCTGGATCCCCACCAGAATGATTCCCAACTCCTTGCCCCCGACAAAGAGAAGGAGGAAGAGGAAGTGCTGCTGCACTCCCCACATTTGTGGTGACCATGCCCCACTCCCTGTGCCCTGTCCTGGGGGTGCGGGCGGCCACCACCAGAATCATCACCCTCCCTGCAGGAGCAGGCAGGAGGTGAACAGAGCTGCTGGCTCACGCAGCAGCTGGAGAGAGGCTGCTGTGCAGGAGCCAGCAGGGCAGCTAGGGGTGGACTCACTGGGCTGTCCCCAATGTGGGAGGCCTGCAGCGTGCCCGTAGGACTGGGCACACCAATGAGGACTATAACAAAAATGAAAAAGGACATGCCGTATAGCTCTAGATCACGTGGGGGAGCGAAAGCAAGAGGACGGAGGCGTTCTTAATTATTTACACTCCCCTAGCGAACTCACAATAATGCGCTATAGAGCTTGAAATGGACGAAGCTATTCTTGCTGTTGTGGTGGCCCTAGGACGTAGAGGCCACCCTCAATAAGTGCAGAGAGTGTGTAGGACCTGTAGGAGCACCAGAGCTCTCCCTCAAGGAGCTGCAAGGGAACCCTCCTAAAAGATGACGCTAGGTTAAGAGGGTCAAGGAGGAAAGGACAAACTGAGACCTGCCTAAGATTTTCAAGCACTCCCCAGGCTGAAGATTCAGCTATATAGCTGGGAGCGCAGCACCCTCTAGGGGCTGATTCTATGGCTGCAGGTTATGTGGCCTAGAGATTGTTAAAAAAAACACAGACCCATGGTTGATATTTGAAAATGCTCTATTTTAATGTGTTTGTGGTAATGGTTTCAACAATGCTTTATTGAAATGTGTTATTTATGATAGTTTGGCAATGTCTCATTTAAAAGTGTTATTCACAATGATTTTAAGTAATGCTTCATCCAAAGATATTACTCACAACGTTTTTTCCAAGGGGTTAATGCTGTTACTAAAACACATTTCTTGAAGACTGCAATGCTTCATGGACAATAATGTGAACACATGATTGCAATGCTTGATTATTTGTAATAAGTGCATAAGGATTATGGCTACTGAAGTCCATGATGGGATGAGGTATTAACAGGGCATATGACACTAGTCTAGAAATGTGGTAACATTGACCTGATGTAAACTGGCACCCCCTTATATAGTTACGTTTTATATTGTCCGTGAATGAGAGTGTACTGTGAATTGTGGGAGAATAATCCTTTAGGGGTCAAATGTAATGTTGCTAGAGGTATTTTCACCAGCCTTATGTATATTTGTAAATTATTGCATAGTATTGCTTAGTTTGCATGTATTAAAAGTACACGTACTTTTCTAAAGAAAAAGCAAAGACTGGACAATTATTTATTGAGTGTTAGTATTATGTGCGAGTGAATGGTGATTATTAGCCCACCCCAACCTCCCCTGAATAGGCTTTGGTCTGCTCTGCTTCGCTACTGTGAGAGAGTCAAGCGCTACAATGGGGTGATTAGTTCCCAGTGGATGCTGAATGAGAACCTATTACTTGTGCAGGCCTCACAGCTAATGGCCTGTTTCCTAACAGTACCCTATGTGAAGAAATCAGTTGACAGAGCTCGGATGCAGGTAAGGAATCTGCAGCAAAATAGAGTCTCAACCAGATAAGGCATTACCAAAGGTAAGTAACTTGTTCATCTTATACCCAAGCAATATCTTCGCAGAGGTGGGTTTGCGAACAAATTATACCAAAGAGTTCTGCAGGACCAAGTGGGTAAAATGCCCATCAAGGCAGGCCTGACTGTCCAGGCAGTAGTTCTTAGTAAAAGATGTCCAGAAAAGGGACTCTGCAAGCTAACGCAGTGGTCGCAGCCTTGGCTTTGGTGAAATGAGCTCCCAGCACTCAGAGGGCTGCTTCTTGGTCAATGCATAGCAGATTGTAATGCAGAGCAAAACCCATCATGAAATGGCTCATTTCTGCATGGCCTTTCCTTTCTTCGTTCCAATGTACCCAACAAAGAGTTGATCATCCACCCGGAATCTCTGGTACAATCAATGTAGAATGACAACACTCTTTTTGCAGTCTCTCCCCTTCTTTGGAAGAGTGAGGAGGAGAAGATAAGGTAGGGGAGGTGATGGTTTGGCCCACATGAAAAGGTGTCACCACTTTCAGGAGAAAGGAGGCACGCGTTGTCAATACCCATTTGACTTAGTAGAGTGTCATATAGGGAGGGCGCACAGAAATTGTTTGCTGCTCCCTGACCCTCCTGGCTGATGTTATGGCCACTAGAAAAGCTGTTATGATAGAGAGTAAATGTAGAGGACAATTTCACAGAGGTTTGAAGGGTGCACACATTAGGGACATACTTGATGGTCATTTAGGGAAAAGGTGTTAGAGTCCCTTTAGAAAACAAGTCACAGTGAGTGACTTGAGCAAAGAAGGTTTGTCTGGCAACTACAAGAAAGCCAAACTGGCTGACAAGTAACCTTTTACAGTCTAAAAAGCAAAGCCTTACTGGGCCAGGGAAAGTATGAACAACAAAACTTGGGATGGCTGTATAGAAAGTGGTACAACATTCTTGGAGGCACGCCATGACACAAATCTGTCCCAAAGGTAGGCATATACTGTCTTGATTGAGGGACATCTGACTGCCAGAATAGCATTGCAGACTTCAAGGGAAAGGTTAAAAACTGTTAACTGCCACCACTCAATCTCCGACCATGACGTTTGAGTGTGCACTGGTTCGGATGCAAGACCCTGCCCTGCTGCTGCAACAGAAGATCCTCCTGAAGGGGCAGCCTGAAAGAAGGACTGATGCTCATGCTCAGGAATTTAGGATACCTTATTCTCCATGCCCAATACATAGCCACACATATGACTTTGGCTTGGTCGTTCCTGATAATTTTGAGAACTCAGGGCAGGAGTGGTATCGGTGGAAAGGTGTACATGAGGCCTGAGCTCCACTTGAGCCAAAAAGTGTTTCTGAGCGAGAATAGCCTTGGAAATTCAGGCATGCAGAAGTGCTGACATTGTACATTCTCAGTGGTGGGGAATAACTCTAACCAAGGTTCTCTCCATTCTAGAAAGAGACCTTGCACCACCTCCAGATGGACACACCATTCATGATCCACCATGCATTGACAAATAAGTTTGTCTGCTTTAGTGTTCAGGGAGCCTGCCAGATGTAGAACCACCAGGGAAATGGCCTGATGTTCCAGCCATGTCCAGAGGTGCAGGGCCTCTTGACCCAGGGTCCACCACCCCACCCACACTGTTTGTTGCAGTACCACATGGCGATGGTGTTGTTCGTGAATACCTGCACTAGCTTTCCCTTAGTCGAAGGAAGAAAGGCTTTTACTGCCAGTTGTATCACTCTCAGCTCGAACAAGTTCATGTGGAGATGGGACTCCACACCAGAGCCTTCTAATCTCCACCTCTCTTAGATGACCACCCCAACCCAGGAGTGACACATCTGTCACTACAGTCAGTTCTGAGTGGGGAAGGGAGAGGGGTTTGCCACTTACCCAACTGCGGTTCATCAGCCCCTGCTGCAGGTCTTTTGCAGTTCCCTTCACGATCTGGACCAGGTTGGAGAGAGTTCCCTGAAGCTGCGCCCACTGGACTTTAGGTCCCATTGCAGAGCCTGCATATGCCAATGAGTATGTGTTACCTGCAGGATGCAGGAGACCACAAGGCCCAACAGCCTCAGAGTCAATATCTTAAGAAATCCAGAATACAGGCCAAAACATCAGAATCATAGCATGAATGTTCTGGAGTCACCATTCAGGAGGATGGGCCTAAAACTGCACTGTTTCCTGAACAGCTCCGATGAAAGAAAGCATCTGAGAGGCAGTCAGATGTGACTTCGCCACTTTGGTAATAAACCCTATCAAGTACAGGAGGTATGCCATAGTCTGGAGGTGGGAAACGACTGCCTTGGGAAAGCCCGCAATCAACAGTCAATCGTTGAGGTAGGAAAAGATTGGCACCTGGCCTCAGCAAATGTGCTGTGCCTGTCGTTATCAACTTGGTGAATACCCGAGGGGGGCTGGTAAGGCCAAAGAGAAGAACAGCAAACTGAAAATACTCGTAGCCCACTGTGAACCACAGATAAAGCCTCTGGGAAGACAGGACGGGCATATGGAAATATGCATCCTGCAAGTCCAGTGCTACCATCCAGTGTTCTGGGTCGATTGCAGAGAGGACCTGAGCTAAAGTGAGCATCTTGCACTAATTCTTCAGGAAGAAGTTGAGGGTGTGCAGGTCTAAAATAGGGTGGACGCCTCTGTCCTTTTTGGGCACTAAAAAGTAGGGGGAATAGCAACCACAGCCTACTTTTGATACTGGCATCCTCTCAATGGCTCCTTTGGCCAAGAGAGCCTGTACTTCCTGTTAGAGCATGGAGAGGCGGTCCTCCATCAGCTGGTTTTAAGAAGGTGGCATGTTCAGTGGGAATTCCAAAAAAGGGACTGGAGTAACCCTGTTGAATGATCTGAAGTACCCCATTGCCTGATGTTATAGATTTTCAGTGGGGCAGGTGATGGCAGATCCTGCCGTCCACTGAGTGTCCATGGTGGTATAAAGGCAAAATAAAGGAGTTTGGAGGATGCAACTGTTGGGGAAGAGACCAACTAGGTCAACCTCTAGCTGGTGGTACCACGGTGTCTGTGAGAACTGCATCCATGGCCAGAAAAAGGCTGGGTAGTCTGTTGGCCTTAGTGGCTGGGTGGAAAAGGACACAGTTGGTGGCCCTTACAACAGCTATGGAAGGGGCTAAGGGCAGAATGTGATTGTTAGTGGACCATGGAAAGGCCTCAAGACCAGACACTAATCCAGCCATCTTTAAAGTACTCCAGCACTGAGTCTTCCATTTCTCCAAGAAGGCTGAAGCCATCAAGAGTCAATTCCATGAGGGAGGTTTGGACATCCCCGTTGAAGCCAGGGGTTCTCGGGGAGACGTGGCATCTAAGTGCCACCAACAATGCTATCGCTCTGCCTAGGGAGTTGGTTGTGTCCAGTCCACAGCCAATAGTGAACTTTGCTGCGTTTCTGCCATCTCTGATTGCCCACGGCAGTATGGCTCAGGCCTCTTGCAAGACCATAGGTAGCACTTGTGCAACCCAATACTAAACAGTTTAGGTGTATTGGCTCAAAAGAGACATGGTATTCACTTATCGCAGTGTGAAAATGGCAAAAGAGAACATCCTCTTGCCAAAGGTATGCAGATTCTCAGATTGATAGAAGCCCTGACTTATGACAGGTAGGGGACAAAGAGAACTGGGATCCAAGAGGTCCTGATGAAGGCCGATTGACCCTTAGGGGGCAAAAAACAACAGCCGAAATATGTTGACTTGTGAACGAAGACTGGGGTGAACAGGTAATGATGTCCTGTATATTACCACCATGAATCTAACTTTTAATCCTGTCCAGGGGTCCTTTAATAAAATTAAGGAGTGGACACCCGTGGGATATTTTTAATGTATTGTTGTATGTTCAGATCACCGTTTTGTTTTGTTTTGTAGAGTATTGTCTTATGGTCACCGCCCTTACTGCTCCACTCCAACGTGGGCATACGTAGGAATCTGTTAGCAGAAGCCCAATGATGAAGCAAGCCACAATTGGTGGGTGATGGCAGTTTTTTCAAACGTTGGTTCTGTGTTTATTTTTATTTTTTAGTAGGCGTCTGCCCACGGGGGTGGGCGGACTTACAGATATCTTCTTGTCCCTTTTGTGATAGCGGGTGTTATTTTGGGAGGTAGGACAAGGGAGTTTTTTCTCTCACCCCTTTTAGATGTGTTGGTTGGGTCTGTCACAGACATCTGCCTGTAACAAACACCATGAGGTTTAAAACCCACTGGCTTCTTATAGAACATCTCTACCACACCAGGAGACAAAAGTCTCAAAAAAGGCTTTTAAGAAATGTTGAGAAAACATCATTTAAAAGGTGACTGGAAGTGGCTCTTTCTGGATTTGTGCTGATTGGCGGGGAAAGAAAAGAACTGATGTTAGTGCATTGGGGTGGCGCCTGTAAAGACAATCTGCTTGTGACTTTCGGTGTGGATGCTCCCAATGCAGAGTCGAATGACGCCACCTATGGCTGTACTGAGAACTCCTTGAAAACGTTCGAGATCGAATATGACATCAGGGAATAATTCTAAGGTAAGCAATCTGCAGCTAACATTCTCTGTCAGATTGGCCATCTAAAAATGACACAGCAGACCTGCTTGAAGTGCCACAGTGATTCCTTGCAGTGTCTTGATTCTGTAATAGCATCTTTAATGTGGAAGCTGATAAAGAAATTCACTACACTGTCAACATATTGAAGTCATTTTGGGACACAAAGAACCCTCCCAACATGGTAGCAGTGAACTGCAGTTTGCAAAGGATTGAACCCCTGACAGCATAAAACACAATCTGCAGGAGTTAGCTCCTTAGAAAAGCCCAAAACATGGAAGAACGATAAGGGACTATTGGTAATAGCATCTTTCATGTGGAAGCTGATAAAGAAATTCACTACACTGTCAACATATTGAAGTCATTTTGGGACACAAAGAACCCTCCCAATATGGTAGCAGTGAACTGCAGTTTGCAAAGGATTGAACCCCTGACAGCATATAACACGATCTGCAGGAGTTAGCTCCTTAGAAAAGCTAAAAACATGGAAGAACGATAAGGGACTATTATTTATTTGGTTGTTTTAAGTAGAGCTCCCTGAGAGTACTTTGTTAAGCACTGAAGCCTAGAGTATGTAATTAGTCAGGACTACAATAGTTTTTGAGTTCCCTGCCACCATTACAGTCTTTCCAAGAATATGTTATCACAGAAGCGACATTTTTTTTCACGGTGGGGAAAGAGTAGGAACTAGGTGTGGGCGGTGAACTCCACTATGCTCACGGAGTTTGCTGAGTTTTTCCCACTCCGTGGTCCACTTAGTTAAGTTGGAGAGCGCAAGCAAGGAAAATCACCACCTCCCAGCAATATTTCTCAACGCAGGTGGTCGCGGATGGTCGCTATTGCCCACGTTGAGAAACCTGCTTACATTGAGGAAGTTGCAGCTCGAGTAGAAAATCTACTCGAGCAGCAGAAAAGAAGGAGCGCCATCTTGCACTGCATGTGGTGCCGTTCACACTGATTTTTCAGGGCAGTACAAACACCCGGCACTTAAAATCAGCACAAATGGTGTGAAATAACGCACTTCACCACTTGCGGAAATCTGCGTAGAAAGGCAGAGTCTTTTGGTCACTTTGCGGAGTTCTGCTATCACCCAGGCCTAGTAGGAACACAGAGCAAGTATTTTTCAGTTTTTGCGGTTTTATATGGCGCAACCTCAACTCAAAGGTATTGGAGTGCTTTACATGAGCACCAGTTATGTTACACAAGGACACATACATTTTTGGTAGGCACAGAGAGATTAAGGGGCATATTTATGAGCCCCCAGAGCCACTGGAGCATCACTTACATTACGCTCTAGTGGCGCTAAACTCTGTTCCATATTTACAAGGAAGTGTAACACCACTTTCTGTGGCGTTGCACCTCCTTGTAAATATGAGCCCCTCCGACGCAGTTATCTGCATCAGAGGGGCGTGTATTGGGTGTTGCTGTGGGCATGCCACAGCAACACCCATTGCATTTTGACACTGCCTCAATTTTACAAGATTTCGTAAACCTGTGTTAGCGCCAAAATCTAACGCCACCCCGAGGGGTGGCGTTAGCAAGGAGCAACGAGGAGGAATACTTTTATTCTTCCTCATTTTTTGCTTTTTCTATGCGTGCTGCATTCTACAGCACGCATGGAAAGAGCAAAATGCCAGATGTTATTGTTTTTGTGCGGGAAGGTGTCCCTTCCCGCACATAAACAATTATTTGAAAATTACGCTTTGGCACTTCTGTGTGTGCAAAGCACCATTAGTGATTGTTTATGTGCGGGAAGGGACACCTTCCCGCACATAAACAATCACACCTCTAAACACAGACATCCTTGCACGATGGTGCAAGGATGCTGCGTTGGTGCTGGCAGCTAAATTTAGCACCAGCACAGGGGACAACACAGGGGTGCTCCGTATTCAATTAAATACAGGGCATCCCTGCGTTTTGGAAATGACGGAGTGCGACGCTGCCAATTTTGGCGCAACGTCGCTCTCTGTCATTTTCCCATAAATATGGGTCTAAGTGATTTGCCCAGAATCACAGGATATATTGAGCAGACACCGAGATTCGAACAGGGTTTCCCGGCTCAAACGTCAGCAGCTCTGGTCATCACACCAAGTATATTGAATTGCAAGCTAAGAATGTGGCAGTGCGCAATAATGCTGAGTTGCTGACTGTTAAATGTTCAGCTGAGGCTCTTATAGAGTACCATTTCTTACATTCCTCGTATAATCAATCCTGTTTTTTTTAAAAAATAAGCATAGTATTCAGCCGCCAAATCTGCAGAGAGTTTAAGGGTGTACACCACATCCATAGCATTGAGGATCTTCCTCTTGACGTGCACAGTGTATGTGATGTCATCTTGCATCACATTCTCCAGAAAAACCTTAAGCACAACTGGGCCAGTGATACGTATAACTCTTCCCTGTCACGCTAGAAGGCAGATGGCAGACTTAGTGATGCACTGGATGTTGTCCCAAAGCACCCTCCTGGGACTCCCGGTGCCCCCCCTTGCTAAGACCCTTTTCTCCTTTACTGCATCCATACAGTGTTTTTTCTCGCTCAAAACAGAACTAAAAACAAGCATTTGCAATGCAACAGGTCTTGCATTATTGAAAGGTAGAGCTGTTGGCATTGTAAATGATAATGACAACCTTGCATTGGGGGCCTTATAAATATTTAGACATGCAGCACATTAACCCTTTATTAAAAATAAACTGTGTTTGTGCATTCCTTCATACACTTGGCATTAGACTGAAATGATCCAATAAACATGGTCATGTAACCATATATTCAGCCCCTAGAGGGCATAATCGCATAAGAAAGAATGATATAGAAAACTGTAGTGTAACCATATGATCAGCCCCTTGGGGGCATAGTGTATTAGACATTTCCAGGCCTAGCAGGCCTTTTAAATATCATTTCACTGTGGAGTCAGTTGCACAAGGGTGCAGTGCCGCAGGTCATTACTAGATGTCCCTGTAGAGTCAACAGCAGACGGTGCAGTACCACTGGTTGTGGCTAGATGTCCCTGTAGAGTCAACAGCAGAAGGTGCAGTACTACTCGGTATGGTTCGATGTCCCTGTACAGTCAACAGCAGAAGGTGCAGTACCACTGGCCGTGGCCAGATGTTCATGTGGAGCCAAAAGCACTCAGAATACAGTGTCACAGAATGCCACCAGAACTTCTTCTGACTTTAGAAGCTCAGAATGTCCCCCGAAAATGGCTGATGAAGTACCAGGTCCTCAGTGAAATGGCCGAAATATTTAGCCATGCTGTACATTAATCCTTTATCAGAAATAAACTGTGTTTGTGCATTAGTAGAAGGTGCAATACCACTAGCTGTGGCTGGATGTCCTATGGAGCCTACTGAGAGTAGTGCCTTGTAGAAATGATCATCTTTCAGCACTTGAAGAACATAGTGAACTACACATTTGGAGAGAGAGTAAGGCTATCTGAATATTATTACGTACAAAGTCCTTAGAACACAAACACCTCTCAGCTGTGTAAAAAAAAAAAAAAAGTTCCAGCTATAAGACAGCGTAAACATACATTGAATGGTGGAAGAGGGTATGATTTTTGGGTCCTCTCTAACCTAGTGTGGTCTACTTGATGGCCTGGACAGAAAGAGCACATCGGTCTGAATGTTTTGGTGGTGGCGCCAGTGTCCTAGGATCACCACAGGCTGAGTTATGGCCGAAAATGTGTTGTAAAACGAATGCCTGCAAAACATTATTGGGTGAGTTTCCGTGCATACATTAAACTTTTATCAGAAATAAACTGTGCTTGTGCATTAGCAAAAGGTGCAATACCACTGGTCATGACTAGATGCCCATGTGGACCCTACTGAGTTAGTAGTGCCTTGGGACAGTTATTATCCTCCAACCCTTGTAGAGCCTAATACCTACACATTTGCAGGCCAAACAATGCACTTACTACACAAACTTCTCTCAGCTGTGAAAACAAACACTCCACCTATAAAAGCATTTAAATATGAATTGACTGGTGGAAGAGGTTATGACTTGTGTGCCTCCTCTAGCCTATTGTGACCCACAAGATGGCCTGAACAGAAAGAGCACATTGTTAGTTCTGAATATTTTGGTGGTGGTCCCATTGCCCTAGGACCACCACAGGCTGAGTTGTGGGCAAAAATGTGTTGTAAAAGGAATGCCTGCAAAGGATTATGGGATGAGTTTCCACGAGTGCAGTGAATATTATAGTATTGTCTCTCCCGCTGTGCGGGGAGAGCCGCTGTTGAGGATTCCTTCCTGGGTTGATTTCATGCTACATAAAGCCACAAACAAATGTACAAAACACATGCATGACACAACTACTTGTAATTACTGATTATGTAAAGTAAGGACCGAATGAAGGGCAAACGGCGAAAATGAACCACACGCGTGAACACGAGTGCTTACTGACAAACACGAGAGACAGGAAACAAAGAATAATGAGTCCATCCATGCAACAAAAAAACATTACAGGCATAATTAAACTGTACTTGGCCGGTGCTCCCTAGCCAAGTAATGGAAGTGACATATCGGCTGCCAAACCAGTTAGGTGGCAGCAAAACAAGAGCGACACTGCCTTCAACCTATGGTAGGCAGCAGACAGCGGTAGCAAAGTCTTACACACAATCCAACAGGTCGTGCAGACAGCACATGTGTGCTGTCTAGGCTTGACCCAGAAACTGTGGTGCCATATCAGAGTCAACGGCTTGATATAACAAATTATCATTTAACAGCTTTTTGAAGAGCCAATTACTTGGATTGTTTAAGCAAACTCCACAGCTTTGGCCCCTGAAAGCAGAAGATGGTAGTACCTCTGTGCTTATTCTACCACACCCGTCAATATTGCAATGTATGCATGTCAATAACTGGCTTTTAAAAATAGGTTCAGAGTAAGAGGCACGCTTCTTTCAGTATCCCAGCACTTTGAACCACATGGTATTTTACAACATGCAGAGGAGTTTGAATTTCATTCAAAACCGAACAAAGGACCAAAAAGAGAGGTGACATGGCACATAACTGGTTCTGCGCCAACCCCTCCCCCTGCCACCACAATCAATGATATCAGTGTGCTTCAGGCATGCTATTGTTATTAGCCCACTGGTCGGTGGCATGAAAGCAACAGATTAGAGTTGCTTCATGCATCCTGGAGGCATTTCTTTCCCTCACACATGAGAGAGACATTGCTGGAAAGAGGAGAGTCTCCCCTTTCAAGTACTGCCTCTCCAAAAAGGATTGTGGAATTCCCACTAGCCACCAGGGTAGTGTTTTTTTGAGGGGGTGGTCAACCTTCCTGACATAGGTCAACCCTTCCAAGGGAGAGCTAAAAAATATTTTTAAAGTATTTTCCAGAGCCACAGCAGTCGATCGCCAACTGCCCCTCCACCCCTGCATTGTGTGATCGGTCCACCCCAGGAAAGGAAAATATGGTGGCCATTTTGAATTGCCGAATGTGCTTGGAGGCTTTCTGGCATCTCCCCTAATGCCCTTCCTGACTGGAATGAATTCTAACATTACGGGCACCATTGGAAAGGAGAGAGTCTCCTCTTTTCAATGGTTCCTCTGTCATTGGTTCCTGCTTGGTTATTGAGGTACTACCTGAAATTCTCGACCAGGAGCCCCAAGCCACCAGGGGAGTGTATTGTTTGATATCTTGGGGTGGGGTTGGCCCCTAGGCATGGGCCAACCCCCCCACAGGGGGCAACAATAAATGTAAATTATTTTCATTTCCCAGGAGTGTGCACATGGGTTCAGTTTGGCCCCCTTGCATGGTGTGATGGCTCCTCCCTCTGAAGCCTGATGCAATTCAAGGTCAGCATAATTTATGTGTCATCCCTCTTAATCCATTTCATAATTGCATTCTGCCCACAGGGCACTGGACAGGTCACTTCAGCTGCTGGCTACCTTCACTGTGAGTGGGGACATTCTGCCCTTTCACGGGGAGCACATCTTCACACAAAGTAATTCCCATTAGTACCATGGCAATATGTGCATATTATTGCAATATCTGCTTTTTAAGACCAAAATATAGCTTTGTGTTTTGCCTATTTTTAGACTGATGAGGGCCGGGCAAATTACACAACAATAAAAAATTCCCCAACTCAAGAATTTGGTGGGTGGTTAGGTCATCAGGGGGACATGATTAATTTTCAGTATTTTCCCTTCTAGAGGGCCACCAGTTGGGCCATACCAGATCCAACCACCCCCACAAAAAAGTATATGGAAAATTGCAATTGTGTTTTAGTTTGCTTTACTGTGTATGTTGGAAGTTTAACTATTTTGTCTTTTTTTTCTCATAGCTTCTCTAGTTACTTGTTGTTGATTGAAAACTTAAGCAGATAAGCCATTTGATTTCTTCATTGATTCAAGTGTTTGCCTGTATTTCTTTTCTGCTATACTCACAGCATTGCATTCCATTCTCACTTCCAGCTCATATCACAGACACCACATTCTCTGTGAGTACCTCTGCATTGTAGCTAACACACAATATTTGAGGAAGAAAGTTTTTGATAGTTGGATAAATGCTGCCCAGGCCCCAACTCAAATAATGGAGGAGAGCTCTGAGGCAGGTTCTGATACTGAGACAGCATCACTGAGAGGAGATCATGGAGTCAGTCATGGAGTTTCATCCGATCACCTTCCGGTGACTCAGAGAAACATAGCCATAGAAGTCGTAATGTCTCCTTGCATGCATAAGCTGCTCAGGCGAGAGAGAGTCACAGTATAATCAAACCCGTAATGCAGGCAGGCACTGTGACAAAAACATGGAGAGCTCTAACTTGGCAGCCCTCTAATAGAGTTCAGGCACAACGTCCCCCATTTATTGCTGATGCTGGATGTAAAGTCAATATTGCAATGGATTTGCCTATTCACCACTTTCACCTTTTTCGGGATGATGACTTCCTTATGAAATTGTGCACCAAACAAATTTGATTACTGCAGTTTCTGAGGGAGCAGAGAGGCACTCTGGCCCCTTATTCTTCAGCACACCTGGGCTCTCCAACTTTCCTTGGTGAGCTGCAAACATCTGTAGGCCTTCCACGTGAAATGGGAATAGCACACAAACCAGCCATACAGTCTTACTGATCTAATCATACTGTTTATGGCAACTCCCAGATTTGCATAGTTGAGATAGGCTTTTGATTCTGCAGCATATTCTGCTTTTCAATGATCATTCTGCAGCATTGCTCCAGGACCATTAAGACCACAACAGGTTGTTCAAAATTTGGCCAGTTGTTTGTCATTTATTCACCACTCACAGAGATCTAATGAAAATGAATGAGTTTAGCTAAGGTTTGAGGTTTGCAGGCATACTGGGTAAAAAAAGGTAGTAGGATTCACAAATGTCAGACCACCAGTGAGTACTGTGGGTATGTAGTTTTCATAAATGTGATGGTTTGGTAGGTTTCCCTCTGTGGTGGCCAAGCCCAGGTACAAATACCCACATCATGAAAAAAGATTGTTTTTCATGCCAAATCTTTTTTCTCGTCACATTTTGGAGGCTTTCCCATTGTGGTCTCTAGCCCTAGCCACCCAAGTGAGGTACTGCGTTTACTGAGAGAAGTGTGAAAATGCTGGGTGGCAGGAATTTTGTGGTGCCTGCAGATTTCCCAACTTTCCTTCAGAGAAATGTGAGAAAAATGCATGATTTTAGACACAGTTTGAGGTCTGCAGGGCATTGTGGATAAGAAATGTTAGTGAGATCAAAGCAAGTCAGACTGTCCAGGACTCACTTGGGTGTCTTGTTTTCAGAAATGTCTGGGTTTGGTAAGTTTTTCTGGGTGGCAGCCATGCCCAGACCCAAATTCTACAGCTGCACACAAAGCCCAAATGGTAATTTGTCATGCCCTAAATTCAGACTATAACTACGATTAAATTGGTCCTGGGTTGCTTGTGTTCCAGTTCAGGGAAGGCATGTCTTTGCAGCTCTGGCTGCAGTGTTCCAATTGGAGAAGGGTCAAGCCTGATTTTCATGTAGCTGGGTACAAACTTAGGAGAAATAGTGTGCAAAATAACAATTGACTGGGATACAGCTCTGAGCAATTACCAGTAGCTGAGATTAATTCAAGTATTCTAAGCATCACTTTTTTGTATACTTTAGATTGCTACCCTCAGTGGATGGGTATGCCCAGATATGGGTCCCGTGCACACTGTCACTGGAAGCCAACTATACCCAGCAGATGCGCAGATAACTAGGGTGAAACTGGTCCTGAGTTGCTTGTATTCTGGTTCATGGAAGACATGGCTTGGCAGTTTGGGCTTGAGAATTCTAATTGGAGAAGGGTTCAAAACTGATGTGCATATAGCTGTGTTTGAACTGAGGCAACATGGTGTACAAAATAGAGATGTAATGGGATGCGGCCTGAGTAATTACCAGTGGCAGAGATTAATTTAAGCATTCCATCATCACCTTCTTGTATACTTTGTCATCATAAGTGGGACGGGTATGCCCACATGTGGATCCTGTGCACACTGTGTCACTGGAACCAAGCTGTACCTGGCTGATCAGCCAATAACCACGGAAGGCACCAGTCCTGGGTTGCCCATGTTCCAGTTCAGAGCAGAGACAGCTTGGCAGTGCGGGCTGGACTGTTCCAATTTGAGCAGGGTCAAGACTGATTTGGAAATAGCTGGGCCCAAACTGAGGTGGCATAGTGTTTGCAAAATAACAATGGACTGGGATACAGCCCGAGCAAATCCCAGTGGCTGAGATTAATTCTAGCATTCCAAGCATCACTTTTTTTGTATACTTTAGTTTGTCACCCTAAGTGGGATGGGTATCCCCTAACACTCTCTACTAAAAAATGGGAAGATATTTTTCACAGACTACACCACACAACACATAACATAGCTAGCACTGAAACTGCACACAAAATTGTTTTCTATTGGTACCTGACCACAATGAGACTGCAGCAGTGGAACACAGGGCACTTAAAGGAGTGCTGGTGGGGATGTGGTGAAACAGGGATCCTGCTCCACCATTTATGGCATTGCCTGAAGCTTCTTCGATACTGGGAACAAGTTTTGCATGACATTGACTCTGCCTTCAACACATCCATCCCGAGGTTCCCAGCTTACACCATTCTGGGACTTTTGAATCCCTTGACTTACCCGTTGCACTCTAACAGAGGGAGGCAAATGGCTCTGGCCCTGGGGGTAGCACACCAGATCATACGCTCACTCTGGGACACAGACAGAACACCAGACCATACCTCCTGGTTACATAAATTGTGTTTCATCCTGGGAATTGAGATCTCCCGGTCGGCATACCAGATCGCAACTTATATTATTATATTTGGGCACCCTAAATTCACCTTTTTTCCACTGAGTTCTGAGAATTGACATGCCGGGCCTATTTGCGATTACTCCGTTTGATCCCAGATAAGACCCCAGTAGAGACCTTGGTTACCTTTAAGGCTGCCACATCCTCTACGTCCACAACCTGACCTAGCATTGTGCCAACATAATTGACCATTCAGGCACTATAGGGATGGAAAATTGGGAGGGAGGGGGCGTTTTTTTCTCTTATATCATTGTTGTGTTTATATTTCAATTGCCTAAATTACACTGCCGGACCCATGTTTGCATGCGAAAGCTGTGTGCAGAATCGTACCTGTTTTTGTTTTCTCAAATGCTGCCGGCCCTCTGGGTTGTAGGCGACATGCTATGTATTCACTAGGGATAGCAGTAATAATAAATAGAATTGTTCCACAAAGTCTTCTGCATAGATATTTGCCAGATTGGGAGCAAAAGTTGTATCCATAAACGTGCCGGAACATTGCTGAAAGTATTGGTTGTTGTACTTGAAGTCGTTGCATTGTAACACATGTAAAAGGGAGATAATAAATCGATGGGAACCTGAACTGGTTGTGGTCGTCGATTCAAAAGATTTTCAATGATAATAATGCAATCCTCTGGTGGAATATTTGTATGTAGGCAGGCAATGTCTAGGGTGACAATCAATCAGTGTCCACATTAAAGGGCATATCCTCAATTAGATTCACCATACAGGTGCTGTCCCTAAAATTGTCTCCTTCCGGGGCACATATTTATGTACTTTCCAAGTGATTCCAAGATGAAGTCACAGCCCAACGAAATCGGTCTACCAGGAGAATTATTATTGTCTATGTGGATCTTAAGTAAAGTATTCAACACTGGTGTTCTGGATTTCTCATTGTTTAAAAATAAAAACTATTTTTCAGAAATATAACCTAGTTCCTTACCTCTTAAGTTTACTCTTTGAATTTCTGTCTGGATCCTGTCTAGGGGATTGGTAGTTAGTTTGGTATAATGTTTCACATATGAAATTTGCCTATGTATTTCAACATCATACTTGTCATAATCTTGTAGAATAATTCCACCCCCTTTATCTGCGGGTTTGCGAATGAGGGATGTATCATTCTTAAGACTGTTCAGGGCCTGTCTCTCAGAGAGAAAACCTTTTTTTTAACTAGTTTTCATATTCTCCAAGCCCTCCAGGATTAGTTTCTCAAATGTGAGCACCTCTGGTGGCATCATACTATTCACTGGATAAAAGGTAGATGGAGGACTGAGACCTGTTACGGAGTGTGGAACCGGGTCTCGTTTCTCTGTAAAGGATATTCTTAGTCTTATCTGATGGAAAAAATGCATAATTTCCATTTTTAAGGTAAAAAAATTAGTTCTTTCTGCAATTACAAATGATAGGTGGTCATTATGACCCTGGTGGTCTTTTGACCACCAGGGTAAATGTAGCAGTTCCACCACCAACAGGCTGGTGGGGAGGACTGCCACATTATGGGTGTGGATCTCCTCTGTGACCCGGCAGTCCACAGAGGACCGCCGGTGTTATTAGGAGCCGAGCCACCGCCATGGTTTCTGTGGCAGTAGCACCACCACAAAAACCATGGCGATAGGACTACCAGTGACAGGGAATTCCTTCCCTGTCACCGGTAGACAGGTCTCTCCCCTAGCAAGCACATGACCCCTCCACCCCCCCTACCGTCACATCACCCCCACCCCCTACTCACATAGCGCCCACCATCCCCCCTACTCACAGAGTGCCCCCTCCCCCACTACTCACATAGCGCCCCCTGCATACATGCACACAGACACGCACATGCACCATGCATACACCCACTCACCTACACTTCCAGACATGCATCCACTCACACTCATCCATACACTCATTTACTCACACGCATCCATCCACGCATTCATCTTACACATACTCACACACATTCAGGCATGCATACTCACAAACATCCAAAAATGCATCCTCACACGTATACACACTGACATGCAGACACGCACTCACTTCAACATTCACACATGCATTGACTCAAAAGCATACAACCACGCATATACCACAACACCCACAGTCGCATTCACACACGCATGCACACACACCCATGCATACACACATGCAGACACCACACACTCAGACACGCACACACAACACCCCCCACCCTCCTACCCCCTCCCCTGTCGGAGGCCCAACTTACCTTGTCTGGCAAGGAGGTCGTCCGGCAGGGAAGGGGCGATGCTACCCCTGGCAGCACCCCACCATCAGATCACCACCAGGCCGTCTTAATGGTCTTAATACGGCTGGCGCGTCCTTCTAGTGGGGCCGTGCAGGTGGTAGCAACACCAGTGCACGACCGCCCGCCAGCATGTTTACTGCCAGATATCCACCCAAAGTGTGGCAGAAATCCGGCAGTACCAATTATATGGCGGGCGGAAGACTGCCAGCACTGGCGGTCTTCTGTTGCCTGTGGCTTTTGCAGTCTCGCTCAGAGACCACAAAAAAAATTTAAATGAGGGCCATAGTCCTTTACTTAACAGACTGATTTCAGCAAATGAAAGACTATGGGGCTGATTTAGGAGACCTAGTGTACTCGTAACGACACATTAGCATAATTTTCTACTCCTATGTGGCGTTAGATGGCCAAAAATGCTGCACCAGGTTTACAAAGTGGCGCAATGCATGCATTGCATGACTTTGTAACACTTTGCGCTACATTATGCCTGCTCCAGGCATAATGTATGCTGAGGGGGCGTTCCCCATTAGGAGGGGGCAGATTAAAATGGAGCAAGGAAATCTGGAAGATTTCCTTGCTCCAATTTATTTGGGACTTTTAACGCCTTCTCAAGCAGGCGTTAAAAAGGGTCATGCCATTAAATACAATGGGCCCCTATGTACTCTGCAGGAGTAGTAGCAAAATTTTGGCACTACTCCTGCAGAGTATATCAATAGCGTCAGGAACTCTGACACTATTGCCCCCTACTCTGCGTCATGGTGTGCCATATTTTAAATATGGAGCACACGTGGTGGCGGTAGGGGGAGCGCTAACGGGCGCAAGAAAGGTGGCGCTGCACTGGGTGCAGCACCACTTTTCTTAAATGAGCCCCTATGTTTGGATAGATTAAAGATGGGTACTAACAAGTCATTGTTCATGGACATAGGATCAATGGTCCATGGGATCCCCATCTGTATAATTTTCATCTTCTCTTGCGTTCCCCTGGGGATTGGTACCAGGATCTGTTCCTCTCTCTGCCTCTGCACCTGCGTCCACGGGCTAAACAAAAAGCTGACCAGGATGTGTCTCACTGTGGCTAGCAGCCTCTATGGGGTCTGAATCATCTGAACCTGCTGATGAATCAGGAAAAGTGATCGACTGGTCCTTCTTGTATCTCTCCTAGGTGTATTATTTGTCTTAGGCGGGGAATGTTGAAAAGTAATCGTCCCTCAAATAAAGAAATACTTTCTTCTCAGAATAATGTTTAATGTTCTTCGTTACTTTATCTGCTTTTTTCCCGAGTTCAAAAGTATTGTAATCATCTATAGTTTTGTTGAAATTCTCCAGTAACTGCTTATCCTCAGTCACAAAATCCCCTCCTAATAATTCTTTCTCTTATGCTTCAATTTCCTTCAGTTCCTCTTTAGAATATTCTAGAGCAGTTTCAACTCCCAGTACATCCAGTACCACCCAGTGGCGAGAACATGGGATCGAGATATGACTGAAACCCCCTTTGAACTTCTTGTCATCTCCAAAAATGCCTGGGACATTTCTAACTATAAAACCTTGAGGTATAATCCTTGCCTTCAACTATTCAGTTATCATATCGGCATTGAGTTACGTTCTAACACGTTTCATCTTGGCCTTTTCAATCTTGACTATTAGTATTTGTTTAGGATTGTTCTGTCTACTGGATTTTGCACAGTGAAGGACCGCTCGTCAGTATGTAGTAGGGCTCCTCATCAGTCATCCTATTTGACACGAAATCAAAAAGACGATGTAATCTGTACTGGGAAGGACGCGAGTACACCAAAAGGAGAATAACGCCATTGAGGTGCACACACCACACTAGAATATGTACAAGGCAGCCCTACTTGCTAAGACCCTGGGCCATTCAGTATTTTTTAGAAACAATGGTTCTTATCAAACAATAACTGTATACTTAATAAAAAAAAATAGAACAATTGCATTAGTGATATAATATAGGACGATTGAAAGGGAACCCCACTTTTGATTGAGAAGACATAGCCCCTTTGACGATTCAATAAGAATTATATTTATATGTCAAAACATAAAAGCATCAAAACACTAAAATTAGAAAAAAGGTGAGAAAAGGTGTCCAAAGCAATGTGGAACCCACAAAAAGGTAGTTCAGAAATCATAAGCATTCACTACATTCCAAAACCAGGTTTACCAATGTTTTTTTACAAAAGTGGCCTAATAAAACAAATGTCCAGATATATAACCCGAATTAATTACAAAGGGTTACAATATTAGGTTCACTAAAATACATTTGATGGTGTTTCGGCCCTCTAATGGATGAGGGTTCTCATCAGGACCAACAAATAATTAGGACACCTATAATAAAAAGCACAGGGTATAAGGGGTTAAGAGTATACCTCATTAATCATGGAAAAAATCGAGAGTTCATGTGAACAGGACCATGAAAGACACACCCACCTGATGGAAAAAGGACCAACGCCAATGTGAAATCACCACTTGGTGTATAATCAAGTACGTACTCACAAGGGGTCTTGACACTGTGAGTAGTGCAAAAATAGATTCATGATTGTGAAGAACAAGTTACTGAATATGAAACGCAACAGAAGCGGCTTACCCCCAAATAATGTCTCCACAATAGGTTCACGGTAAGGAGAAAATTGTCCGATAAAGGAGCCATACAGTTGCTGTGTAGCCACTAAAAAATAAAAATGACTGACCTGGAAGGAGGAATGGGAAGGATACAAATTCTAATAAATAAGAGTGGCTTACTGTTATTTAAAGTAGGCATCCAGTATATAATATTCTTGATTGCGGGGGCTACATATGCAGCAAATATAACCAGGATCTAGGTCGAAAGCAATTACAATCAAAACTAAGTTAGACCCATGGAATATCCAATGTGCAAAAATAATTGTCGAAGCTTACCTATGAATGAGAACCACGCTAGTTAAAGAATGAGCCTCAAACCGGGTGAATGCAGAAGGCACGATATGCCGTGATAGCATGCACAATGGCAGGAATCATGGTGGGCAGTATGTTTCAGTACGGCTGCTGGATAGAAGATGCTTACGGCATCCATGAAGGGAAAATAAAGACGAGCGTCCCAGTCAAGGCTTGCAATACAAAGTCTGAGTACGGAGTGAAAGCAGGTAGGCATGGGGTTGAGGCTCACCGTAGTGTACCGCTAAGCTCTGAGAACCGAAAGGGGGCAAGGAAGACAGGGAGAGGAGTGATAAAAGGACCCATTTAGTAGCAGAAGATAGATATCCATCCAGGGCCTCTATAGCAAGTATTATTTCCTCAGATGTTAACGGCTCACTGAGGAATTGTTGCTGAGCAGTAGTCAGCCAAACCATTGCTATTTCATCGAGGTATTGCGCCATCTCGCTTGGGTCCTCTCTAGGGCGTGCAGAGTAAAGTTGGATATGGTAAAGCTATGGAATGTAATAGTTCTGATTGCACATCCTCTGTGCCTACTGCGTGAGTATCATCAGCCCTTTTCAGTTCAGGAATGTAGGAAGAGTTTCTAGGAGGCCACAACAACCAAACAAGTGTTCGTCCGGGTCCTTCTCCCATTCCATACTTACGGGCCACTGCTTACTTCCCCAAGTAGTTCGCCTTGCGGTCTGTCAACTGATGAAACTCATCTAAAAATGTTGTGAGTGTGGGTAGTTGTGAGCTGGTGTCGTGTTGTATGGTCGCTTTCTTGAGTGCCATCAGCTGTGCCTCCACTCAGGCCAAACCCCGACATATATCCCTCAGCACCCCAGAGTGTTTAGCTATGCAGACACCCCTAATGTATTCTTTAAAGGCTTCCCATAGAGTCATCTAGTTAACCAGTATTAAGGTCGAAATATCCTGTGATCGCTGAGTGTAACTCAGTACAGAAGAGCTTTTCATGTAATGCCATTGTGGAAAAGTGCATGGTCTATCTAGACCCCCCTTCACTTAGATTCAGATGGACATCTGCACTGGAGAGGGATCCAAGAGGATGTGAGGTTGATGTTGGATATCAGTTAACCATGGAGTTCTATTAACAGTGATCAGCCAACAGTCTATGCGAGTCCATGTGTTGTGCGGTGCTGAATGAAAGGTATATGCAGGAGCCTCAATATTTCTTAGGTGCCAAGGGTCTACTAGTGTATAGGTGTCGCAGATATCTCTGAGGATTCACAAAGAGCTGGATATGATAGTTGGGACCGTGGCTGAGGTATTGAGTGTGGAATCAATCAACAGATTGAAGTCACTTCCTAATATGATATGGTCAGCGTCAAAGCGGTCAAGGTGAGAATGTAGGGTCTGGAAGAAGTCTGGATCATCAGTCTTAGGTGCATAAATGTTAGCAAAGAGGATGCGTTAACCGGCCAGTATCCCCACAGCCAAAACATACCTGCCTCCCTCATCTACATTGTGGGCATACGCATGAAAGGGGAGACTTTTATGGATCAAGGTGCAGATGCCTCGAAAGAACATAATGTAGCTTGAGAAAAAGCGGTGTTGACCCCATGGGGCCACATAAGTATGCGCTACACCTGGGGAGAGGAGCATTTCTTGTAAGAAAGTTACCTCCACTACATGTCTAGTTAGATATTGTAATACTTGCTTGCCCTTTCAGGGATTGTTAAGGCCACAAGTGTTTCAAGATAAGAAAACAATGTCTGCAGTTGGCTTCCCATGATAACTTTCACTTATCTTTGGCATATAGTAATCATTGGGATCAATCTCTTACAGGAAGACAGCATTATGCACTGAAAGGAGATGTGGAAACAGAAACAACTATCCCAACTAAGGTTTACCCTCCACCCACCACAACGGGAACAGGCAAAATGAATCCTATCAACACTAGCAGAAACAATACAAAACCCCAGCAGTCATCCAGGTGACTTCAACCATAGGAGTGTGACAACACTATGGCATATAGCCCCCCATAGAAGAGATGGACATATCACATAGACTGTAGATGGGCACATATCAGGGTCACAATGTTAGCAATCAGTACTGAGTAGGTCAATAGGGCCAGCATTGTTGTATGGGGTGGGGAACCTCAGTCAGATAGCGTGTATCCTAAATGTGGGCATGTAGGAAACAAACTTGATACTCAGTCCGGGGGAAACAAGTCCATGCTGGAGGTCGTTGCAGGATCTGGAGGGGAACGCTCTGGAGTCGTTGTGAGGAGACACAGTCTTTGGCGCATTATTTGCAGAATGCCAGGGCATCTGCTGCATGTTCAAAGAATCGTGGCTTGCCATTCACATCCACTCGCAACCTGGCAGGGTTAAGCATGCCATAGTGGAGGCCCAATTTACGAAGAACACTCTTGGTGTCTAAAATTTTCTCCTAGCCCCCTGGACTGCCGGAGTGAAGTCAGGGAAGAGGAATACCTCTGTGCCCTGGTAGTGAAGCGGGCTCTGCTCCTGCACAAGTCGCAAAGCTGTATCACTGTCTCTGTAATTGAGGATCTGCGCGATGATCGGGTGGGCTGGGGCACCGGACGCAGGGTGCGAGCCAAGGGATCTGTGCACCCGCACCACCACAAACATGGAGGTGAATTCTATGGTCCCAGCAGTTTTGTGAGGGGATTTTTAACAAACAGGTCCAGGCACCTGGTGTTGGTGGTCTCTGAAATTCCAAAAATGCGTAGGCTGTTACGGTGTTTCCAGGCTTCTAAGTCCTCGTTCTTAATGCGATCATCTTAAGTCTAGATCCAAGCTTCTCAAGGCATTTAATGGTCTGAGCTGCACTGTCTTCTAGTCCCGAAAGGAGCTCCTCTGCATCCTTGCATCTCATATGGTTGTGGTTAAGGCGTTCTCCCACCTGGTCCTATCGACTTGTGAGTGTGTCAAAGGAGACATCTATTGTGCACAACCCAGCCTGAATTTCGGTCATTACGGCCTCTGTTTCCGATGCTGGCATAAGTGCAGTGCCTCCCATTACCCCCTCCTCCATGGTAGGAGCAGATACAGGGGTGTCTGTAGATTTAGGGGCATATTTAGGAGCCCCTAGCGCCACCTTAGTGCCACCATAGTGTAATTCTTTATACGTTACAGCAGCGCTAAAGTGGCCTTTTCCCCGCACCACATTTACAAAGAGGTGCAATGCATGTATTGAGCTGCTTTGTAAACCCTTGCACCACATTATGCCTGTGCCAAGCATACTGTAATGTATTCAAAGGAGGCGTTCGAGCGCTAGGAGGCCTAAAAAAATGGCGCAGTGAAATTTAACAGATTCCACTGCACCATTTTTGTTGTCATTTTTAACACCTGCTCAAAGCAGGCGTTAATATTACGCTGCCATACAAACTGATGGGCCTCGTTGCACTTTGCTACACTAGTATCAACATTTTTATGCTAGTGTAGGAAACCGCCACAATAGCGTCGAAAATTTTGACACTGTTGTGCTAACAACCCCAATGGCGTGCCATATTATAAATGCTGCACAACCATGGTCTCGTTAGGTGCCGGTAGGCACAGAAAAAGCGTCACATCAGCTCTGATGCACCACTTTTTCTTTAATATGGGCCCTAATTTTTTCAAACATGAGGTTTTGCTGTTTTGGATCACTCCGCACCATTGTAAGGATGTGTGCAGCATGGTGGGTATAAGCAGTTATAGTAGGAGTGCAATCACAGAGTCTTCGCAAGATTCTAATCACCATGGGGAGAATCTGGGTGCGGTGTAGTGTGCCCTAAGGGCCCCGCCTGGCACTATAATCTTAGTGTACCACAAAGTCAAAAGTTGGAGAAGGCAGCAGTAGGCCGAAGAGGAGGGCAGCAGATTAGGCCTGAAGGTGGGCACTAACTGATATCCTCCCAGCATGAGAAGGAATGAAGCTCCAGGTCACACCTCTAGTTCTATGGGCGCAATTGCAGCAGTATACCATGGCCAGTTGGGAGAGATTATGGCCCTCCTTACAACCCTGGCGGTCAAAGACCACCAGGGCTGTTTTGGAGGTTGCACCGCCAACAGGCTGGCGGTGCAAACTCGGGTATTACGACTGCAGCGGAAGCGCTGCGGTTGCACCGCCGGGACCAGCGGTTTTCCGCCACAGTGGTCCTGTCGGATTTAATCTGCCAGGGCAGCGCTGCCCAGGGGATTATGTGCCCCCTTTCCATCAGCCATGGAAAGGCTGGCGGAAAGGGGAGTAGCGGGCCCCTGGGCCCCTGGAGCCGGCTCCCATGTTGCAGCCGACATCCCTGCTGTGCCAGCAGGCGGAAACTCTGTTTCCACCCGACGGCCCAGCGGGGATGTCATAATGGCCACCGCGGGAGTGCGGCCGCATTGGCGGCCGCACGGCAGTTACTACTTGGCGGGCAGCGGTTGCCACCCGCCAAAGTTGTAATGAGGGCCAAAGTGTGGAACCCGCAGGGTGGGGCCAAGAGAAGGCAAGGGACCACAAATGGGTCAAGGTAGGTGTCAATAGATCCCCACTGTGGCATTGTGCAGGAGGTGCAAAGCATAAATATTCCTATCAGTTCTGCCGCTCGTTACTAATGTGGCCTGTTATGCAGAGGTAGGTGTGCTGCCTGCCAGGCCAGACCATGCCATCGGATATAGGCCACAATGGGTCTACGCCACATCTGTCCACATGCGGCGGATCACTGAGTCTGGGGCAAGGGGGCGCAACTGCCACTAGTGTACTGCGTTGCTGAGGGGGGAGGCAGGGAGATCAGCTGCGTTCTCTGGCCGTGTGGCCCATCAGCCATATGCCTCAGGCTCACCCGTGGTGCCTGTCAATGCAGGGCCCCTGAGGTGGATAGAATGTGTCATCATCGGGGAGCGAGAGTCCCATTCGAAATGGTCTGTCCTTGGCGCTACCTCACCCAATAGGCTCAAGGGCACTCCTGGTGCACCCTAGGCAGTTCGAGTCGGCAGTAGGAGCCCATCTGGTGTGTTTTGTGGGCTTAAGCTGCTGGTGCTTCGGCACCAAGTGGTCACGCCCCCTTCTATTGAATGTCATTGTAAGGTTGTACTATTCCTATAAGTTTTGTAGGTAAAGCATTCGTTAGTTATATTATGTTTCTGCTTTTTTGAATGTGGAGACACTCTAATAAAGTCAGTAAGCCTACCTTTTGATGACTACATACCTTCATATTGTGTCTAGTATATGTGTGGGTATCATGGTCTTAGGGACTACTAGTGGTGTGGATTGTTAGGAGGGTGTCACCATAGGTATTTCCACCTGCCTACTTGTACATATTTGTAAATAAGTGATTATTATTAAGTAGTGTGCCCCATATGTCACTTGAGGAGGGGGCATTTTACAATTTGCATATTTTGTTTGTGGTGCCCCAGAGAGGGTAGAGGCACCATCAACATGTTCTCAACTGTTATTGATGCTCCCAGGAGGGTGAGGAGAGTGTCAGTCTAAGTCTTCTGGGTGGGTTAAATTGGTGATCCCAGGGGAGTTTCCAAAGGGTTTCTCCTTCTTCTAGAGTTTGGGCTTTTGTTGAGAGGTTTCGGAGGAGAAGGGTACTCATGTTGATGGGTGCTAAGAGTGTGCTTGCTGCATATTGAGGTAGAACAAAGACTTGAATGTGTCCAAGTATGTCAGTGTTCTGGATGTTTGCAGGGGACCATTGATAATAAGGTCTTAGCTACTAGAATCATGGCCCAACCATTGGTGATATCATTTAGCATGGCAGTGATGTAATGTGTGGGGTCATATACAGTGCATGAACGGGGCACAAGTTATAGCTAGATAACAAAATCATAACTGTGAATTTCAGGGGACTCTGATGTCACTTTAATCCTTTTTTCAGTTCAGATGTGTGTGTGTGTTTGTGGGAACCTCTATATATGTATTTTACAGTGGGTGTTTCTTGAGACTGCCAAGACATTCATAAACCTGCAGTACCTCAAGTCATTATTAAAAGTCCCTCTCAAATGTGAGGTGCAGAATTTTGAACATTCTTTCATAAAACTGGAATACTTCAAGTGGTGTTTAAATGTCCCTCTTGAATCAGATGCAAAAGAATTCTCCACAAACATGCTGTTCCTCAAGTCATTACTAGGGGTCCCTCTTGCTGCTGTGATTACTAGATGTCCCTGCTGAATCAGATTCAAGTTATTTAAATGACCTTCACAGCGCTTAAGAGGTGTGGCTTCAACGTATAAATAAGCATACACACGTTTGCTACACTAATGAATTGTGCTTTTTTTTAATAGGATACATAAATATGCCAATGTGGATTATGAAAATGAGTCAATATTACAAATTCCAATAAATGTCTTAATTTTTGTCAAAGGAATTGTTGTCAACCTACTATACATGGGTACTAGCATTTACTGGTATGTCAACATTCCCTTCACTTCAAGTATTTGATATTGATGGCTATTTTTCTAGTTTGATGGCAGTGGGTGGAAGTATGAATGCACTGAGCAGACTTCAATATTGTTCTATGACACGGTGAGCAGGATGTACAGAGTTATTTAACACTATGTTGGTTGATAATGGAAAATAGATTCTTTCCTAGCTCTTTGAGAGGCCTAATAAGGCTCCCTGCATCCTCTTTTTTCCCTGTGTTTGTTATAAGGGTTACAGTACAAGGCAGCAGTGGAAATGGTAAAGTGAACCACTACAGAAACAATGTCTCTGATTTCTGTGTTGGCAGGCAACCAGAAATATCATTGGAGAAGCATATGGACCAAAGACAAACATCATCAAGTCAAAAACCCTACTCTTTGGCTCTCGGATTCCCCCACATGGCACCTACTGCCAATCCCCATCACAAAGGACTTCGTGAAGCATCTTAGTCTGGATCTGATCTGAATCCGGTTCTCAGGAGATGGTGCAGCAGAGAAGACATGGAACAAGCAGCTGACAAAGACAAAGCAGAGCCTGAAACTCTGCAGCCTTGGGAAACTTACGATTGAGTGTAAGACACTGATTCTGTAGAAAGAGTACGTTGCGCCAGCCTGTGTGAAGGAACCAAAATCAATCACAGCCATTATGAAGAAGATCTTCTACTTCATTTGAAACTTAAAGATGGACAGAGTGAAGAGGAAGGTGATGCACAAGGCATGTGAGATGGGAGGCAAAAGAGGGATGACAACACTGACAGTGTCCTTTGTGTGTCACTGCATGAGGAGCACCCTGTGGAATGAAGATAAAATGGCAAACGTCTTCCTACTAGCAACATGGAGATGCCTCAGGTGGACAAAGTGGATGAGTGCTGCCCCCTAAAACTGAACCATTCCTTGAGCAATGCGATGATGTTACACAGATATGGAGAAATCTGTGAAGGATTTTGGACTAGAAGCAGCAACAACGGACCAGTGTACTCTAAGCCCATACAAAGACCAATCTGGGCAAAGACATCAGCGAATAGATCAGTGCCCTTCCCACAGCAATAGCAGATCATGTGTTGGAGAAAATTGCCTCCAGACTCATGGCTAACAAGCATAAGGGCATTGCCTAGATGGCAAGTCAAGATGACCTGCAAGTGAGATCATTCATGCATGCAAGAACTAAGACTAAACCACTACAAGTCTTGCTAGGGGCTGCACTACAGATAAGACAACTCACTACTTTTCCTGGGGATGTACTTACACCCATGACATACTGAGGTTCTTAAGCATGGAACTTGGCACACTGATACTCATGATGAACATCACTGTGAACACGGTAATGGATTGCTTGTTCCCTAGGGTGCAAGCACTGGGAGACCTCCAGGACTGCTGAAGGCTCCAGTGCTCTCTCAATATTTTTTTGGTTAAACATGTTTTATTATTTTATGACTAAACAAATCAGGTGAGTAAAATGAAATGACGCTTTCAGTCAGCATTACATAGTTCAATATTCACAATCTGAGCAACTAGGAATGCAGTCTACCCCTGCAAAAGACAGGGCATCTGGAGGATAATGACAGTCTCTATGATGGAAAACTGACTTGACCACAAAAATTGTTACTGTTGGTTAACAATGTATTGGCAGTTTCTAGTTGCGTATGCAATGCTGAAATGGCTATCAGAGCACAAGAAAACACACAGAAGGAGTTAGAAAAGCAAAATAACAAAACAAGGAAATGTGAACTCCGAGAGTGGAATGGAGGAGGAGCCGATTTCTCTCACTCAATATATAAGTTGTGTATACAGTGTTGTTAGAAGGAGAGTGCCAAAAAATAAGAGCGCTAGCTGGGTACCCGCTGTGCCTGTTTAAACACAAGACAGTTGATTGGGATCCAGGGGTGGCATGGCAGGGAGTAACAGGGCACTGTTGCACACAGAGCCTGATTTATTTTAAGGGGGCGCTTCAGACAATATGCGACCAGGAAAAAGGTGACCCTCAGTGTACACAAAGGGACAGGCTGCTTGTGTAGCCCTCCACGCTTGCAGAATTTCAGGCCGGTGTAGCCCCTTGTCCATCTCTTTTGGTAGGGCTAGCAGGTCATAGCTGGACCATTTAATACATTTGCATCACAGCGCAGCATCAGGGGGCCACCCAGGCACTTCCAAGTCATAGAAATTGTGTGCTTAGCCAGAACAAACGCCAGATCAATACATTTACCAGTAACTTTGAAAACTTTGCCTCTGGGAAAAATATCTAATATGTACAAGAGTGCTGCAGGGGACAAATCATAATCCGTGGCACAGGAGATGTATTGTAAGACTGTTGAGCAATACACAGTAATTGAGGTACATATAATAGAATTATGTCCCCATTTCGCCACATCTGGGGCACTCTGCAGCTGCTTTGGGGGACATAAGGATATGATTGATCCTTTTAGATGTAGCGTAGCTGCAGTGGAGGTAATAATATTATATTAATTTGAATCTGGAATTCCTTGAAACACCAGAGCATGCCAGTAGAACTTTTTTGTAATCACGATCAGCAGTGGGAGTACCCATGCCCGTATCCCACTTTCTCCCCAAAGTTCCCAGCCCATCCTTAGAATTAGGCTGAAACAAGAGCATGGTACAGGATCAACACCCCATGATTCAGGTCGTCTAGTGTTGGTATGTATCTGAGGCATTCATGTTCTGGGGCTTCCACTAATCCTGGAGCCCGTCTTATATAGTGCCGCAAAAAAAATGTTGTCCAGAGATTTTCATTTTTAATTTGTGCTTTTGGAGGACACTGTGAACAGCTCATTCAATTTTGTTAGACTGACAAAAACGAATTCTGTCATTGTACATTCTCACCAGAAAAAACATAATTTGATTTTTATTGATCTATGTTGTTTCATCAATGTTGACCCTTTTTCCTCTGCTCTAAGTGTGAACCTGTAGCCAGCACTCAAGAGTGGCTTTAAAACTTAATTTGCTTTTTCAAAGAATGCAAACTTAACTGAAGACTGGTGGTTACGTTAGTGGAGGGAGCTCATTATACAATAATATTTTCGAACGTATGCACACATGAATTTTGGGTGGGCACACAAAACCGCTGCCAAAACATTCATCTCGCTGTTTAGATTACCTACTCAGCTAAAAACGTCATCTTGGTAGAAACTAGCTGCTTATTAAATCATGTTTGCCCTTTGAGACTCACATACTCTGTACGTTCTTTCATCAATCCCTTTAGCCTTTGTTCTGGCTAAACCACAGATAACTCATTGAAGATCCTCTGCTTTCTGATCAGTTGTTGGAGGAGGACGAGGGGTAGCTATCGATCTTCTAAGTGTATGGGCAGTGGGCTTGGTTTTCATTGCATTCTCAGAAGACTCGGATTCTTGTTGTGATTCACTGGTTTCTGCTATTTTTTTTGACAAATGTTTTCCAGGCTTTTATCCATTGTATACGAGTTGTGGCACTTGTTGTTACAATGATGAAATAATTGATCCTCTTCACCCATCAGTTTCAATCTTTTGTGAACTTTGTCTTGCCATATTTCTGCAGCATCTCAAACTCTCATCTCTCCAGCCGCAGTTGAAGTTAGCTTTTCCTTTGGATTAGTTTGACATATGACACATTTTTTCATTTTTGGACGAGTCCTCAGATTTAGTAGTTAGCAACACACTGCCTGAGATAAAAATCCTCTGCTACCACATGCTTCGCTCATGTTTACGAATTTGAATCAGTGGAAAACCTGAAACAAAAAAAATATTAAAATAAATTACCAATATGATGGCTAAAACACATCATTATAGAGCTGCCATTTTGGAAAATGGCAGAAGGGTTGCTCTGAGGAAATATTTTCTGTCTTTATAAGACTACTCGACCCCCAAAACCTATGTTTTGTCACCAAAATGAAGTATATAGGTCTCTTGGTTCCTGAAATTTCACATCATCACTGCAACACATCAGCTATGTTTAGAAATTTCATCCGGAAAAATTTGTCCTAGATCATCAATGTCTACCCAAGCTAAATTACCTCTCTAATGATACAAAAACACGTATCAAAAAGGAAAATCTCTGGACATTTTTTTACTGAGGTATATCACGGGGCCAGGACTACACTGTGCATCCACACCATTGGCGACACACCCTTGCCAATAAGGCACTGTGTAAAAGAAAATGCTTTGGTGACAAGCTATATGCTAATTGCAGGTCCTGAAAGGTCATGCTTGTGCCCTCCCACACAAACTTCCTGGTGTTGTTAGCCCACCTGCAGCCCAGTCCATCAGTGCAGACCACTTGCCACTGTCTGGCAGGAGTGCTGGAGAAGTCAGAGGGATATCCTTTGTATAGAGCACCCTTGTGGGAGTTCTTCGGATACCTCCAGCCAAAACGTAACAAGGGATTCTAAGTGCTACACAATGAGATTGAAAGTAAGTAACTCTGAAAGGGTTAAACAATAGTGGAGCCAAGAGAATCTTCTGAAGTAGATCCCTGCTAATTTCCTGTACCTTTCCCCAACATGTTGATATCCATCTGGCTGCCCATTGTAGCTGTGCAGCAATATAATAAAGCTCAAAATCAGAGACAGATAATCTGCCCTTATCGGTCTGCAGTCACAGCTTGGTGAGGGCCAGTCTATGGCACTGAGTGTCCCAATCAGAGTCATTAAAATGCAGTCTATTTCATGAAAAACCTCTTTGGAAACTTGTATGAGAAGAGAAAAGCAAACTGGGGAACATCATCTACTTTCTCCATTGTCCCATGGTGGAAAGTGTAATCCAGAACAGGATTGTATGTCTCACGAAGGCTAGGGTAGTTAATACAATCCTCTCCAGCAAGTTGCGTTCCGATCAATAGAACTGGACACCTAAATAATACAGTCATCGGTTCCCATCCGAGAGTGAATCCCTGTCCTAAGACATATCTATCACTCTCAGGGGAGTGCAGTGCTTATCCACATGATTTCCCCCAGTTGAAGCACTGCCCTGGTAATATGCCAAAATCACCTAGTGCACAAAGAACCCCTGTAACATCCCCCCTACATCCACAGGGGGACAGTAGCTTGTTATCTGCACATAAGGATATATACAACACTTTGCTGGAGGTGTACAGGTCCTGAAAAAACACCCCCTGTGGATCATTAGCAATCAGTTCCACAGCAAGAGTGAAGAGTACTGAGGAAAGAAGACACCCCTGCTTAGCCCCCCTACCAACAACACATGAGTCTGAGATAGGAGTATTTGTCTTGATTCAGCGAACAGAGTTTTTATGTAACAAGCGGGCCTAAGCCACAAACCCACTACCCAGACCAAAGCCTAAATTGCAGCACATAAAAAGTCTCACTGAAGGGAATCAAAGGCTTTTTCAATATCAATGGAAAGGACTGAGGCCTTTGGGCAATCTTTTGGGGGGACATCAAATACCTGTATGAGCTGCCTAATATTGGGCATTGTGCTGTGACCGGGGATTAAGCCAGTCTGATCCGGGTGGACAAGCTTACCAACCAAGGGGAACAAACAAGTCAACAAGACCTTGTTTAATATCATATAATTCGTGTCGAAAATGGACACGGGCCCGTAAGAAGACATTTGAGTTACATTCCTTTTTTTTTTTTAGAAGGATAACTATGACTTCCTACCTTTGAGTGGGGGGAAAACAACCTATATGTTTGGATTCATTAAGAATTGCAGTGAATCTGAACACAATTACAGCTGGCACCATGTACAGAATCAATAGGGAGGCCATGAGTTTCCTGCATCCTCCCACTAGCCATGCTCTTTATATCCGCTTGTACCTCTTGTGTTGTAATGTTGGAACCTAGGAAGTTTGCAGTTTCTAAGCAATGGGATTTGGGCAGCAACATCATATTCTAGTAGACTACTCTCATTGATGCCCTTCTGTGCTGCAAAGAGGTTTTTGAAGTATGTTTTAAAGGCAAAATGAATCTCCAGTTACCAATATACTAAGCTATTGTCATCCGTATGGATGATACAGATCGGGATGTGCATATTATCTTGAGAAATCAAGGAGGTAAGTAGCCTTCCCACCTTGTCTCACTCAGGCAACGCTCCTCAGCTATGGTGGAGGAGCGTCGTTCCCCCTGCCAGCAGCAGCAGCTGCATATCTTTGACTAAAAACGATAATAAACTAGGTTTATTATCGTTTTGTAGTAAAAGGGGTGGGGCATTAGGAATGACAAAATTAAGGGGGAGTGCACAGCACTCTGCCTCAGTGCGCATGTATGTTTGGGCCCGCCAACACATCTGTTATGGCAGAGGATCATCAACAGGGTGAACTCAGTGGTAAACCATCCACGCACAAGGGAGGACATCTGGAAGAGGTGGAAGGACCTATTGGGGAATGTCCAGTCCATGACGGCAAGACACCAGATAGCCATCAACCAGACTGGCAGTGGAATCCCACCTCTTCCCCCAAAGTTATCATTGTGGGAGGAGAAGGTCTTGGCCATCCTGCACCCAGAGGGCCTGACTGGAATACCAGGAGGACTGGACTCTGGTAAGTCAACAACACTCCCCAGGCACCATGTACTCTTGCACAGCATGCACCCCCACCACCCTTACACCCCCTCACAGCACCCGTATTTGCACCAGTCCACCCTGAACCCAATACCCTTCCTTGCATACCACACCCACCCACTACCACTAATCCCACACAGGCCCACCTAGTGCACGGATATCTCCCACTGTAGCAAGTACTACAACTACCACAAGGCAACAACCCCCCCTTGTAAAACTGCTAATTCCATCAACATTAGGACACCTGAACGTATAACCAAGCCACCCCTTCACCTACAGGATACTTGGAATGCTCACTGGTACATGGCAATGACAGCATTGATAACCACAACCTTCTATACTACAAGCATACAACAGCACAATCCATCAGCCCCTAAATATTGCCAGTGGTCAAGCAGCTGTCATTGCCATGACTGGAAAGCATATCAAGGCTATGATTGCAAACAACCATGTGAACAATGTAACACACTTCCTCTCCAACCACAGGTTCCCTACTACTTCCACCCAGAAGAGGATGCCAGAGGCAGACAGTCAACCCCTGGAAGTAGGCCCAATTGAGGGATACAGCTCTGGATGTCTGGAAAGGGATGCCTCACCTGGCCTATACGGGATGACTGGTCAGTCTACCACCACCAGCCTCACCCTGCCCACATCTGAGTCCCCCACCTCTATTGCTACTACAGCACAGGAAACTCCTCCTCCCCAAACCTGTGTCCCAAGGACAGATTAATCTATAGTGTGCCCCACAGTACAGGGACCTGAGTCGACCCCTAACATCCAAGACGATGAAAGTCCTTGTGTCAGTGGGAGTGGGCACACTTTGCCAGTGTCACAGGCACAGGGGCCAAGGGGCAGTGGGAGGGCAACTGTGGGTCAAGGGATGAGGCACCAATGGGACGCGACTGGCCAGGAGGCCTTCTCTACAGTCCTGTGATCATATTATCAATCGTAGGACAGGATGGGTCAAATACTGACAACCTTGCAGGAGAACTGGAGGCTGCAGAGGGAATGCTACCAGGAGGCCATGCAGCAGTGGCAGACACAGAATGCCACCATGGCCTCCATTTGTGGGGTGTTCCCTGAACTTACCAGCATCCTGCGAACATCCTCCACCCACCAGCAGAACCCTACTAGTAGTCAATCAACACCTGTGCCATCTACATCTGCCACACCTACTGCAATAGAGGCCTAGCTAGAGGACCCACAGGCTAGTAGCACCCCTGCAGCCGAGGATCCCCCATGGAAATGAGCTCATCCATCCAGACATCCTGCAGAACCTGAGGCTAAGACCAAAATCTCCGCCAGGAAGAAATCTCTCTTCTGAACATTCTCCCTTGTGTGCCACTGAGACACCCAGTTGACTGTCCACTGCCAAAACTCAATTTCCCCTTGGCCGTTGGAGACTGAACCTGTGCAACCAACAACTGGGCCACCTACTCTGATGCTTTCAAACCCCATGACACCCCTTCTCAGCAAATGCACTTTGAATCACAATAAACACATTTGAGCACAGTAATAGCTTATGTGTTATCATTGTCACCAGTACCATTTAATGTGAAAGATATAAATTGAAAAGCACATATAGGTGTGAATAAGTCTGACAGATGGACAGATGTGGCAGGAATGTCCAGCAGGTGTGTCATGACATCCTTCCTGTACTGTAATCCTATGCCAAGGGTACCAACAGTCATGTCAGAAAGCAGAGTGGAACCACACATCTGACCTGAAGATAGATCAAGATAGGGTAAAGCTTCAATGATGTCTCCCATGTTGCCCATCCACTACACATACAGGACATAATGCAATCCACAGGAATCATGTTGCAGTGGGGAGGTCACCAAATATCTACAAGGTAGGTCTGTAGGTCACACACATATGCAGAGTAAAATAACCATTCCTCATAGCTAAGATCACCATCAGAAAACCTTTCTTGCAATGTCTAAAACTGGTAGGTAGCAGACATCAGCTTTGGGAACAGTTTGGATGGGTAGGAAGACTGTTATGTGATAGGATTAGGCCAGACTATTAACATCCATACTGCAGTCTTGAAACCATGCAACATGGGGAACCTTATGCTGTAGTAATGCTATGCCATCAGCAAGTACACATAGCTTTGGCAGTATAGCAGTTGCACCTCCCCTGATGGTAAGTCAGCATCCCATGAAATGCGTAACACAGACGGATAGATGTAGTGCACTCATATCCCCTGATGCAAAACACATGGAGGGACAGCTGTATCCTCCTCATCTTCCTCGTCACCATTTCCAAAGTCATCAGCCTGAGCCACTGGTCCAGCTACCACCTCCTCCTCATCCAACAGTGGAATGTGTCTTCTCAGGACAAGATTGTGTAGCATGCAACATACTACAATGAATGGTAGACTTTCTGTGGTCAGTACTGTAGAGCACCACTGGACAAATGTAGGCATCTGAATCTTGCTTTCAGTAGCCCAAATGTCCTCTCGATTACACTCCTCGTTCATTCATGAGCCTCGTTGTAACTTTCCTCCCCATCTGTTGTAGGGTACCTCATTGGTGTTAGGAGCCAGGGAAGGTTGGGATAGCCAGAGTCACCTGGATGCACTAAGGTACAAATCATTAGGGAACTGTGAGAGGCATAGAGCTGACTGTGAAGTGACATAGCATAGACGTTAGACATAGACAGTGGAACACTTACTAATGAGCCAGGCCCTCTCTCTGTAGTTGCGACATCATTTGTGGGACACTGTTGTTCCTCAAGATGTAAGAATCATGTACAGATCCTGGAAACTTTGCTGTCACATGGGATATGTATCGGTTGACAAGACACACCACCTGCACATTGATCTAATAGTGATTCTTCCTGTTCCTGAAGACTTGCTCATTGGCCCTGGGAGGAATCAAAGCAAAGTGGGTGACATCAATGGCCCCTATTGCATGTGTAACATGTGCAATGTCATAAAAGGCAGACTTCACAGTGTACAGATCAGCACGTTGTGGGAACCTGACGTAACTGTTCAAGTGCTTGAGTAAGGCATCCATTGCATCCTGTGACATTCTTGCAGCCAATCTCACTGTCACTTGAAAAGATCCTGAGACAAGGTAATGCAGGACAGATAACACCCGTAATTTTGGTGGGATAGCATAGGGATTATGTATGGCTAGCAGGAGATCCTGCTCCAACTAGGTACACAGTTCCCTGATGGTCTGACGGTTCAGACAATACGTCTCTATAATGTGTCTTTCTTCCATGGTAGCAAGGTCGAGTAGGGGCCAGTAGATAGGTGCATTTCTTAATCTCCCCATTGAACATTATCTAGGCATAGGACAGAACAAATTTCAGGACATCTGTTACACTGTCTTTTCTAAAGTACTCCGTAGATGTAGAAAACAGGACAAGTCATGTAAGTTATTTGAAACCTGACACAGGGAAACAGTTATTCACAAACTACACAACTGCAACATCCAGGCTATCAACTACATTGCTATACTTGTCACAAGGGTTCTGTACAGAGAAGGAAATCAAACATAGTAAACTCGTACGTAAGTCAGATACAGTTATCAAACTTCCACACATTGAAAAGATAATACATCAGACATATTGCCAGGTGACACTCACTTCACTAGTTAGTTCACGTGAGATGACATCGTACATCAAGCAACTAGTGATTAACATCAAGCTATGATGATCTAGGATGACATAGATATCTTAAAAATATGTAAGATGGCAGCCGCATGTCCTGCATGCAGAGGACAGATGGAAGTGACCTCATTCCGCCGGCGTTAGTCGACATGGCGGCAGGCGGTAGCAACCTCTGTGCAACTCCTCATTGGTTAACATTGATGTCTATGGGAAATTGAGGCCAATGATGATCACCGCCGACGGTGATGATCGAGGTGGCTGTGACCGCCATTTTCTATAGCCCAGTTCACTTGACTCCGGACACGTCAGCAAGCAAGACCTCCACTGCATGAGCTGATGTGTTCTGTATCTGCAAGCCACAATGGCACATCCTGCAGGAGATAGGGCTCCAGCCTTCACCCCGGAGGAACTTGAGAAACTGGTGGAAGGGATCTTACCCCTCTATGGACAGTTGTATGGGGCTCCACATAAACAGCTCAGAACAATGTGGAACAGTTATCAGCTAGGGTTGTGTTTGACATTGAAAGTGTGTGAATATTGACATGGCATGATTGACTGCTGGGGTTGTGTTGTATGAATGATAATGGCGTATTGTGGACTCTGTGTGAGCATGTGCTGTGCAAGCTGTATGTAGGCCACTGCTGTAGGTGTACTGTAACTCTACATGAATATCTCATTTTGTGTGTGTCTCCCATGCAGGTCAGCACCCATCAGAACAAGGGAATATGAAGAGCCATCGCCAACCAAGTGCGGATCCTGTGGGTCCATAGCCGGCGGAGCACCCACTGCAGAAAGCGGTGGGAGGACCTGAGATGCTGGGCCCGGAAGACCACGGAGGCCCAGCTCGGGACGTCCTCCCAATGAGGGAGGGGTACCTGTCGGACCCTGACCCCCTAAATGGCCCGCATATTGGCGGTGGCCTACCTGGAGATAGATGGGCGCTTGAGGGCGGCACAACAGCCACAAAGGGATGAGTACAGACTGTTTAATATCAGTTGGATGGGCTTCTATTGTGCCAGTTAGATTACTTAGGTACTAATTAGGTGTGTGTACATTAGATAAGATTATAGTCCTGGCTATTACTTTCACTGTTTAGAAGTGGTGTAAGTTAACTTTTAAACACCCTGCAAGCAGTAATATGTTGGTGCTATACCTCCTTGTTCAGTTACGTTTAGACACACTCCTATGTTGAGTGATTTCTAAACCTTTATTCCCTAACCCTGAGTCTGAGTCTGCTTTAGATAGCCAATGTCACCTAGTTAGGACTGATATTAGTTAATAAGTCCTGTGAGTAGGGAACTTCTACTGTGAAATCATTGTATTGTCAATGCACTTCTGTACATCATGAGTCCTTTACCAACCTGTTCTATATTTTGCGTGCAATCTACTTATCCAGGACATCTGAAAAACAATGTGTCAAAAGTGTCAGATTGGTAAGTATACGTGGGTAGTTGGTAGTTTTTAGCATTGTAGAACAACTGATGACAGACTGCAGCATGCCCAAAATAATCATTCTGTTGGAAGTGGGAGGTAACAGATTGAATATTAGGTTATGTATTCATGACCAATATTTGGGGACAATGTATCATAGCCATTCCTTACCACGCCAGAGGAGAAGTCGATTACTTGTTGGTATGTGTAGTAGATGGGTAGGTATTGTCCCTTTCCTCCCTTTCTTTCTCTACCACCCTCTCTCCATGTCCTCTTCTATCCTTGTGTGCATCAACATCATCAGGCAAAGGAGAAGGGGCACTGGCGAGTGGGCAAGCTGCAGCCCATGGGACCCAAGAGGCAGAGTCCACCGACGGCGAAGGTACCAGTGGGATTGAGGGCAAGGGGAGCACCACCGGGGAAACTGGTACAGCTACATCATCTTCGGAATCCTCCTTCAATGGAAACTCCCTGGAAGTGGCAGACAAATTTGGGTCCATCTCAGCACCATCCTTGTCCGCCACCCCCTCACCAGCACCACCCTCCCTGTAGCTCCCCACCCAGTTGCCCGTGCCTGTTCACCCAGGAGGGTGGATGTCTCCTTCACCACAGGCACCTCTGCCCCTGCCCTAGTCAGTTTGCACAGCTGGTCTGGCGGTGGTGCGACCGCCGGCGTGGCGGTCCTGTGACCGCCAAACTCGTAATGAGGGCCTGAATCTTCAACTATGGATCAGTGGCTAGCGAGTGTCCCAAAGGACAGATCAGATTATGTTTCAGCTAATTACTCAGCATGAATAACCCTGACATAAAGGCGGGTCCAACATAGGAATTTGTCTAAGCAACTGTGCAAGTTGTGAACCCCAGAACAAGAGTACTCTCTTGTCAGTGGATTAAGCACTCTCCAGGAGTTCACAATCCACCACAGGGACATCAAATCTGTAAAGATCTGGCAACTTTGTGGGCACCAGACACAGGGAGTGAAGGATATGGCCCGTCCAAGATCATGTACCCATCACATATAAAGTCTCTCCCCAATATATTTAGGTAAGACAGTGGTGAGCAATGGGGCTATTCCAAGCAAAAAGGCGTGTTGGTCAGTGTTACCTATATATACATTGATGAGTGCAATATCTTTACTGTAAAGTCTACCGTTAACAATAATAAATCTTCATTCTGAGTCCACTGTCTCTGTCTGGGGCTTAAAGGGGAACCCCCCCTTACTTTAATTCAACACATCTATCGCAAAGGCTGAATATTTTCTAAATACACAAGCCCATGCCACCTTCTCCACGATGCCTGCCCCTCTTTCTGTGTGAGGTGAGTCTCATGTTAAAAGGCTATACGCGCACCCCTTTGTTGACATATGCCTGCACATTATAGTCCTTACTGTGTTAGGCCCCACACATTCCATGTGAGTAATTTGATGTTTCCTCCAGTCCAGGACACCACTGGCATAATGGCGTAAGAAATACATCATGCGCAACCTGCACTTGCCCCATGGTCAATAACAACCATATACAGAAGAAGATCAACTCCATTACCAAATAAGAAGAAAAAAATCAAAATAGCTTCAAAATGTTGATTTTGATATGGAGTCTGGATTATGCTGGAGACCAGAGTCCTCTGATCTCTACCTCTCCCAGATGGCCGCACCAGCCCAGGAATGATGCATCTGTCACTACTGTCCAATCTGGTTGGGAAAGGGGAGGTCTGCCACAGCCTCCACTGTAGGTGTTTAGCAGTGCCCTCCCAGATGTGGACAATGTTGGAGAGATTCCCCTGAAGCTGCGCCCACTGGAGCTTCAGGTTCCACTGCGGAATCCGCATATACCAACAGGCATGCATCACGAGCAGGATGTATGAGGCCACGAGGCCCAGCAGCCTCAGAGTCTGTCTCACCAAAATCCAGGACAGAGGCTGAAACTTCAGCATCTTTGCCTCAATATCCTGGACTCGCCACTTTAGAGGATAAACCCAAAATTGCACAGTGTCCAGAAGCTCTGATGAAAGTGAGCATCTGAGAAGGAATAAGGCGTGACTTCATTACATGTACAGTGAACCCCAGCGAGTGCAGTAGATTCACTGTAGTCTGGAGGTGGGAGACAACTGCCTGGGGAAAGCTCTTCTAAAGTAAACTGTCGAGAGAGGGGAAGACTGCAACCCCTGATTCGCACAGATGAGCTGCAACCATTGCCATCACCTTGGTGAACATTCGAGGTGCGCTGTTAAGGCCAAAAGGGAGAAGAGCAAACTGAAAGTGCTTGTGGCCCACCGTGAACCACAGGTATTGTCTGTGGGCAGGTAGGACGACAATGTGGAAGTATGTGTCCTGCAAGTTTCAACTCTACCATCCAGGCTCCTGGTTCCAGGTCAGACAAGACTCAGGGCGAGTGTGAGAATTTTTAATTTCTCCTTTTCTAGGAAGAAATTAAGAGGGTGCAAGTCTAGAATAGGAAGAAGGCCTTCATCCTTTTTGGACACCAGAAAGTAGTGGGAATAACAACCACATCTTACATCTGACACTGGCACCCACTCTATGACTCTCTTAGCCAAGCGAACCTGCTCTTCCTGTCAGAGTAAGGAGATGTGGTCCTCTGTCAACCTGTCACAAGTACTTGGCTTGGGTGGAAGGGTAGTCACAAAGGGGAGGGAATGGCCACTTTGGAGAATCTGGAGAACCCAATGGTCAGATGTTATTGCCCTCCTGTGATGGGGTATCTTGCCTTCCACTGGGTGCCCATGATGGTCAGAGGGCACACTAATGGGGCTTGGAGGCTGCAGCTGCTGAGGAGGAGGTAATGGACTGGCCCGACATCTGGCTAACTGACCCACAAAATCTATGGTTTCACATCCTCTTGCTGGGCAGTTGGAGATGCAGCTGGAATCCTCTTCTATGACCACAAAAGGTGCAGAATGTGGACAGTGGTAGGTGAGGAATCATGGAAAGGCCTAAGGACCTGGCCGTAGTCCTGCTGTCCTTGAAATGCTCCAGTGCTAAGTCTGAGCCCGCATTGTCTCTGAAGAGTTGGGAGCCATCAAAGAGCACGCCTATGAGTGAGCCTGGCCCGGAAAAGGCAACCATGCTCAGCCAGACGTGGCACCGTAAGGCAATCAATGATGAAATTGCACAGCCTAGTGAGTCGGTTGGGTCCAGCCCACAGCATATGGCAAACTTAGTTGTGTCTCTCCCATCAGCAATAGCTTGAGTGAGTATAGCTCCTCAAAGGCCATAGGCAACACTTCTGCAACTGAGTCCCAGAGCGAGTGGGAGTATCTACTCAAAATACATGCAGTGTTTACCGTCCATGGTGCTAGGCTGGTGGAAGAGAACATCTTCTTCCCCATGAGATCCATCCTCTTGGATTCCCTGTCCAGGGGAGTGGTAAGGAATGCACCAGGATTTACTTTGGAAGTGGATGCTTGGACCACCAAACTCTCTGGGGTGGGGTGTATTGTGAGGAAACTGGTGACCCCTGGGTGGAGGGATGGCGGCGGGCAATCAACCTATTCATGGGAGCTCCTGTGCAGGACTTGGACTAGGCCCCAAGTAGGATGTCCGTGAGGGATTCGTTAAATGGGAAAAGTGGTTCAGATGTGGTGACAACCAGCTGAAACACCTCAGTAAAGACAGTTGTCTTGACAGCCACAGTGGATAGCTGAAGGTCTAGGGCCTCAGCTGCCCTCCTCACCACCATAGCAAACACGGCTCCGTACTCTGTAGCCAGAGTAGGAGGAGAAACCAAGCCAATATCTCGGGAGATATCCAGTCCACTGGCATTAGTCAGAGACTCACACCAGGTTCCTCAGGACATCTAGGAGCTGATATTCATCAGGGCCCAGTGACACTTCCAAGTTATCCCCAAGTGCTAGAGCAAAGGAATATGGCATAGGCTCCGACCTGGTGATCTGCTCCCAGTTGGTGCTGGAATAGGCGTTGGAGGATGCCCATCCGGCTCCGTATCAGAGTCGGGGATGAGTACGGGGACTGCGCCGTAGGAGGGCGCTGGCAGCACTGGGGATATCAGCAGTGGAGCCGGGGAAGGTTGAGGTTGCTAGACCGGCAGCAGTCAGGATCCATTCATGCTGCCAGGGTAGAACCAGCCTGGGGAAGACCAGTAGCAGCCCATTCCACACCTGCGGGCCCTGATGTCACTCCAGCAGGGATAGGCTGCCCTAAATGTGAGGTGCATGGCCTCATAAAACTTGGGAAGGGGTCGTTCTGGCTCTTGAAAACTCAAGAAACCTCAGAGACAACTCTGGCGCAGGCTCAATTATGGAGCCAGGCCTCGAATGCTGACAATTCCTCATCTCGTCGGATAACTTCAAAGGATGGGGTGAAGTCGAAGGCCTCTTATACTTCTTTCTCTTCCTTCATTTCTTGGACTTACCCGAACACCTGGACAACTTTGACTGCGCCAACGAGCGTTTGCACTGGCCACGCAACTGACCCCAGGACCTTAATCTCGAGCAGGATTGAGACCGTTACGGTGTCACATGTTGAGCAGCAAGAAGCTTGAGGGACTGCTCCCTCAAGGTCTTGGAGGATGGTGCGACAATAAATGCAGGTCTTGGCATCATGATCTCGCTCGAGGCAGACGAGGTGTGGACCTGTCACTGACATTTGGCAGTGACAGACATCACAAGGCTTGAAATCAGCCCTCTTTGTGCACATCCCTTCTACACCAGAAAATCTTCGACAAAAGGGTCAAAAAAAGGTCATTCAGATATTGAGTGGGGGTAGCTCTTCTCTGAATTTATGCTCACTTGTACGAAACGAAAAGAACTGACGTCAGCTATATAGGCATCGTGCACATCACTTCCAGGGGGGCCATGACACCATGCAAATCCAAATGATGCCACCTACCAGCATGCATGAGTACTGCTCAAAAAAACATTTTGCATATAGTCTGATGCCTGGGATAATTCTACAGTAAGGAAGCTGCAGCTAGAAGTCTCTATCAGATGCATGATGTTGTACATGGCGCCTTTGGAAAAATTGAGGCTTTTACCTTGCTCAGCTTGTCATTTGAATCCTTTCTATGTAGGTGTTCTCTTCTTGGGCAGGCAGGCCACCAGCCCGCTAGAGGGGCAGTTTGGGGGGAGCAGAGACATTGTCCTCAACCATCACACAGCAACCCAACTGTTGTAGTATGGCTTGTCTGTCACTTTGCTGACCATTGTTTTAGGTCTTGGCTGGAAACATCTTAAGAATGCAATAAAAAACGAATGTGGCTTAGAATGCACCTTTGTAGCTGCCACACGTGATCAGTGGGACAAATTGGAAAGGCACTGGATTATGGAGGAGCGGATTACATTAACACTCCATCTATGAAGGAGTACAATATACAGACCTAATTCGAGTTGTCGGAAAAAACTTTTATTGTAACATTACCAGATGCTTGAAACTTGGATAGGAAGTTCCAGTACTACCAAAATACAAAAGAACCCCCGAAAAAGGGGCAGTAGATTTATTGGATTTAGGACCAAATTCTCCCCCGGGAATTGTAATCAGTCGCAGCAAATCTACCATGTGCCCTGAGGAAGGTGCAGGACCTATCGGTCATTCAGCACCAAAACGCGTGTCAGCACGTTTTCTGGCGGGACAAAGTCACCTGTGTGTCTCTCCTTTTGGATCCTGTGTACCTTATATTGATGGACCTATGAATCTATGGACTTGAAAGATAACTCTTATGAGTAAATAATCAGGATAATACAACCAATTTCAAGTAATATTACAAGAATTGTAACAAGTAGCAACTGTATATGGTTGACACTTGTAAGTTCATCACAGTGGAATACATTTATTAATATCCACATCTGTTTATAGGTGGGGGACACCAAAAGGACTTTGATTAGGCCTTTGTTTGACACTTTGGCCTATTGTTAATTTTTAGCGAGTGAATGTGAATTGTTTGTTTGAGAGTATTAAGGGGCATGCTTTTAGGTCCTATGTTTATATTTTTTTAGTAATTTTGTATACTACGATATAAAATATATTATGTGTATCGAACAATTGAATAAATACAATTATATTTATCAATACTTTTTGTATATATTTTGTATATATTTTATATATATGATGTTGTTGCTTGACGTTTTCAAATTAAGCATGGGGATTCCAGTGTTGAAACTTAGGTAAGAGGTGGGTTTTCTTGTTTGTTCTAGTTTGTTAATCCACCTCCAAAATTTCCTTTTATCCTTTAATTTTAATATTAGCTCTGAGTCCTACCATTTTCTTGTTTCCGCCTTTCTTTGGGTATAGAGGGCCTTTCTATATTTTTTTCTGAACATGGTGATCTGGAGTTGCAGCCACTTATTACCCACCTTGTTGTAACTACTGGTCTTCATGGCTTTATTTTGTTGTTGTTTTAGTACCTGTATTTGATTTTTGCAGGTTCTTACTGAGGTGAGCTGGTATGATTCCTTGCAGCTGGCATTTTTTGTGGAAGAACTATCTGACTCCATTAGGAATTTGGCCAGGCACTCCCAAAGATCGGAATTGGAGTGTTCCTTACCCTCGGTCAAAATCACCTTGAGGAACTCATCCACATGCATTCCATACTCCATGTTGCACTTCACCTTATTGATGGGTTGAAAATCATCTTGCTTTCCAATAAGGACCGCATTAGGGTGGCAGGGTCATTGTGATCTGACTTCACAGCTGAGAATAGCATGATCGCTGGCCAAAGTCATGCATACCTCAAGTTTACCTATAAGATGGAAGTGGGCCACAGAAACACAAACATAAGCCCTCATTACAACCCTGGCGGACGGTGCAATGTTGGTGGTAGGACCGCAAACAGGCTGGCGGTAATTACTGCCCCCTTATGATATTGGCGGTTTGGCACATGCCAAACCGCCAATGTCCCACACCGTCCGGCATGGCGGTAATGACCACCAGGCTGGAGACAACGGTCTTCAGCCCGGCGGTCGTCACTAGTCCGCCTGCGGGATCATGACCCTGCATACCGCCATGGATTTCGTGTATTTTGAACTGCCACGAAATCCATGGCGGTAGGCACTATCAGTGCCAGGGAATTAGTTCCCTGGCACTGATTGGGGTCTCTGCCTCCCCCCTCCCCTCTCTCTTGAGTCCACCCAGAACACCCACGACCCCCCTACAACCCCCCAAAGGTGGTAGGGTCCCCTCCCCACCCACTCCCCCCTGACCTCCAAAGGCCACCCTAAACACACACCCCACCCCCCACTCACACACGCACACACCACTCACACACATACACGTGCACATACAAGCCCACATGCACACATACATACACGTTACATCCCAACTACACACATCACACCCCCGCAAACATACACGCACCCATACACCCCCTCTAAACACTTACACTCAAACCCCCATTCACGCACACACCACACAATACCCCCCACCTCCCTCCCCTGTCGGACGATCACCTTACCTGCTTCTGTGGTCCTCCGGGTGGGAACTGGATCCATGGGGGCTGTTCCACCGCCAGCACCTCGTCACCAGAACACCGCCACGGCGAATACTGGCCCGTAATTCTGTGGGCGGTGTTCTGATGACGTGGCGGTGATGGAGGAGCAGCCTCCACTACACTGCCAACCGCCAGTATGGCTTCTGGCGGCTCTCCGTCCAAATAATGGCAGAGGGTCGCCAGCAGTCAGAATCTGGTTGGCGGAAGACCGCCAACACTGGCGGTCTTCGGCCCAGCAGGACCTCGGCAGTCTTTAAAAAAGACCGCTGAGGTCGAAATGAGGGCCATAATCTAGGTTGGCCATTCTAAAGGCAAAAGAGTGTGTATAGGCTGCTGGAATATCCGGTGCTACTCTACCATTTATAATGCGAAGGCCCAGTTGGTTTAATTGCACTGCAAGCTCCTTACCTTGCTTGTTGCTCATTTGATATTGAACATTGAATGGCTAGGTGTGCCAGATCTCATTTGTTGAGATCAACCAGGCTGTTATTTGGATCCTCCTGCATTAACTTGCTGGTGAAGTGACCCATGATTATCCACATATCATCTGGATGTGAGGTGCTAAGATCCCACAAAATTGAAAGCAATGACTGCAGGGTTGAATCCCTTCTCGACCTGAAGGGGTGTAGATATATACTGCTTACAATGAGGGGTTGGCTTGACCTTGTGCACCCACTGCAGGTTAGAGTTATTTTCACAATAATATAATTCCCTTTTACTGCATTTAATTAATTAGCTGTTGCCACTAGCCTGTTCTTTACATAGATTGACACCCCACCAGAGGCGTTTCCCAAGACTTGCGAGGTCAATGCCAGGGATTAATCTACTATGATATCCAGCCAGGAAGAGATGTGAATTACCCCTTTTTCTTGAAGAGCAATAATATCCGCAACTCATTGAAAATGTTTTCCTTGATTGTAAAGTCAATTAGCCCTCTTACGTACCATGAGCTTATTTTCAAGCGGGCGCTCTTAATCTTTTTTTACCGTTTTGGGACACAGGGCTAAAGGTGGGAATTTAATGTGCTTGATAGCCATACCCACTGCACCGGGGCTCCCTGCTGAGATATGCAAAGCCGGTCTTCACCAGGTCTATTTACTGTGATTATTAATTTCTTATCCATAGTGTCTGGGAGACAGCATCTCTATGTGATGCCCTTTAGAACAGAACCAGTAACAAGTTAATTCCTGTTTTTTGAGTTACTCTCCTAGCCAGTCAGTTTATTTGAACAGGTGTTCAGTTCTAGAGAACAGGCAGGATCTTACTTACCACGGGACCGGGGAGTTTTGTGCCCCATTGTTCAAACTGTTTCTTGCTTTTCCTCAGTGCATTAACTAGGCTTGGGTTTTTTAAGATGATTTCGGTGCGCTTATTAGTCTTGCCCATCCCAAGGGATAGAAAGGCTAACCCTTTGATGTTGGAGGAAAAATGTTGTTCCAGGCCTCATATATTTGCACAAATTTCAGGAAATGTCCTCTATTGAGGATGCCCCAATCTGGGAACAGGATTATTATTTGATCTGTTCCAAATCTGATTGTCTCTGATTCTGGGATATAAACATTCCTTATAGAGCTTTCCTTAAATTCTCCTGCCCAGTTGATTACTCTGTTTGTAGACATGGCAAACTCCTTATCAGGTGTGCCATCCACTCGATTCTTGGTCCTGCCTGTAGGAACCCCCTGTTTTACTAATGGAGCGGGTTGCGGCAGCTGCTAGATGACTGGCTAACCTGCACTTCTGATGTGGCCTTTATCTCCTAGGCCTTCAAACATTGGCATTGATTGCACTGTTTGCGACCCTACTGAGTGCCTGGCGGGGCAGCAAGACTCATTTCCTTCGGCTGTATTGCCTGGGTTGGTTATCATAAGTAAGCTTCAAAAACTTTTTATGAAGGACTTATTAGATCACTGCCTTCTCCTGGAGTCGCGAGCCCTTTTGATGTGTCTATGGACTCCAATGCTTGCGTTTGAATGAAGCCCCCCAGGTCGGCACTGTTCACATCTTGTGTGGATTTGCAGTCCTCTTTGACTTTTGGCACCTCCTCAGGTTCTGCTCGTAACGATTGGAGAAGAGTTGATCTTCTGTTACTCTGTCCTTTGTTTAATTTCCTCAGTCTAATCTTGTTTTTCCTTGACTGGGGCGGGAACAAGTCCTCTGGTGACATTGAATCATTTATTGAACCATTGTTTTCTAATTGAGCTATCACCTGCACAAGACTAGACTGGATTGGGGTACTGCTGAGAGTGAGTGGGGCATTTTCGATCATAGAATGGTCCCCATGGGAGGCAGGAGCACAGGTCGTTTTTTACTCCTTGAGGTATTTGAGGTGTATCTTCGTCCAGCTGTATTTGCTCACAGACTGGCAGGAGTGTCTTCATGTTAAGATTCCGGGCTCTTGGGCTTTGGTGTCAAGCTAAGTCATTGCTGTTGCCCTGAAAGGTGGAGGGCTCTTTCAGACCATTAATCAATGTGATCATAGCAGATGTTAGAGATGACAGTTTTTCAATTATTGGCCCACAAGCACAGATCTTGCTTTGTTTCTGTTTGAGCTGAGTCTTGATCTCTGATGATTAGATTATTTAAGACATCCAGTTTGCCATCAATCTTTGTAGTTAACGTAGAGATCGTTTGCAAGATGGAGATCTGCATTTCCAGTTTGTCTGCGTGTAGGCATGCCACCTTAACCATGGCTTTGAGTGTGTTAATTCAACCATGACTTCGAGTGTGTTACTGATGTTGGCAATTGCCGCTATTAGTGGCATGGTTTCTGACTGCTGCCCTGTCCCACCGGCTGATTGCTCAACATCCTGATGAGAAGTGAAACATGAACTTGAGAATTCAGAGCACCAGCTGGACTAAAAGCAGCTCTCAAGTTCAGCCTCACCTATCAGAAGCCAGCTTGCTTGTTGTCCAAGGAACACTTCTGTTAGTGTTGACGCTGTTGTTAGGGGTCCAGCTTGGGGGTAGAATATGGGCTTTCTCTGGCATTGTCTGAGACACTGCTTTGTAGATTGGGTTTTCCACAGCACGATGTTGGCCCACCCCTCTTCTCTTTCTTTCTTTGTGTTCACATCTTCTCCTCTGTCTCCTGTATCTATTGGCTCCTTTGTTGGGCTGAATGCACCTAAGGAGATTCCAACTGGGGTGACTTGGGGGATCCTCTTGGGTCCCTCTGGGTAGGAGTTTTGCCTGTGTCCCCCATGGTGCTCCACATTTATTTTCCATGTTGAACTTGCCCTTAGTCACTTGTATCTCATGGCTTAATTGTATCACTCTGCCTGATGCCTGGCCGATTGAAACCATGTTGAGTACCTCCTCCGTGAGGACTTGGTCTTCCCTCCTCCAGATTAATTTTATAGGTGGAGAGGATCCTCAACTTTGCACCCTCCCTTAGGCCAAGGTGAGCTCTGGATTATGTGGTGTGAAAGTAGCCATTGAATCCTCATTTGCCTTTGGATGTCGGGTAGAATTAAGTGAATTAAACACAATATTTTCATCCTTAATGCAGCTACGGGGCCCGGTGTCTGACCCCCTGCAGCCAGCTTCGTGCCCCTGAGTTGGGCTTCTATGTGTTGGTATTGATGATTCTAATATAAAGTCACATTTAATGTTATGGGCAAAGTACCCTATAATATCAGTCTGAAGATTTCCTTGTGGAGGGTAAGCCTCTCACCTGGCTTCTTTCCTAGTCTGTAACGCTTCCTCCTTATGTGCGTTCAGAGCCTGGATCATTTTCAGCTTGGTTGGTCCTTGTGGATTTCTAGTCTCTTGTCTACTGGAGTGCAGGGATTTCTCTTTATGACTTTTTGCTGATTTTTGCTTCGGGGTTAATGGGATACTACTATTAGAAATATATGCAACAATTAGTGCACAAAACAGACTCACATACGTAATTTTGGTACTTATAGCATGCAGAACTACTTGCACACATAGCTGGGGACTTCTCTCCCTTTCCTTGACATCTCCAAACCTGCAGTAACAAGGCAGAGTTCACCAGATCGAGCTGGGAGTGATGTATGAGTCATCAAATCATTTTCACTTACTCAAAAATGTGTATGTGTCATCAGCTGATTTTACCCTCACTAATTAATGACTCGAACTCGATTAGTCTTTGGCAAATCTTTATTAGCAATGTACAGAAAATACAGTTTGATGAAAATACAATTTGAATGAGAGTGATGATTAGGCGTGAATGCTGACTTAGTCTAAAAGGGGAAGACCGCCATCTGAAGTGTGGAAGGGGACAATCTTTCAAAGTAGAAGAACCCCTGCATCGTAATATTGAGTGATCCCTGTTCATTTGCAGGCATGGGAATAGGTGGGGAATGATGCCAAATGAATGTCAGTCACTCAGTTTCTTAGAGGAATGATACTAGGTGCATCTGTGTGAGGAGTGGCGCCTAGAGTGCCTCTTAGACGAAGACCATCCAGTGTATCTTTGCGGGGAATGACACCCAGGATGTCTCTGGAGGGAATCAAACCTAGTGCTTCTGTGCAAGGAGTGATGTCTAGTGTTTCTCTGTCAGAGAGGAAGAACATCCAGTGTATCCCTAACAAAAATAACAGCCTTTCTGAGAGAAGTGACACAAGCTCAAATTACAAGTTAGGCAGAATAGGTGAGATATTTACCACTCGTGGTAAATACCATTATCCTGGAGTGAGGTATTTACTAGGTGTGGTAAAGGGTTCCTATCTGGACTATTTAACTTGCAAATGAGACATAATAAGCAGAATCAGTTTTTAACAAACCGAATTCAGCATTTTTCACCTTTCTTGCAGGATACATTTCTGCAGGTTTGACCTGTTGGAATTTGTTTAATTGCAAGGGTGTAATAATTAACTCACAGTTCGTAATTCCGATCTCTGTGCAGACACGTTTGTACAGGGATCGAAATTTAGCCCTGAATTTGTAATCAAGACCTTGGTATAAGTGTTGAGAGGAATGCCACCAAAGTGTAAATTTGGGAGGAATTATGCCCACATACGAGTCTGTGAAAACCAACACTCAGTAAATGTCTTTGAAAAAAAAGACATTAAGTAGACAGTAAGAAAATGACACACGTTCTGTCTCTGTGAGTCGTGATACCTTGCCTATCTCTGGCAAGACACCAAAGCAGGGGTTTGTCTTTGAAAAAAAAAACATTATGTTGGTGGAAGTTTCTCCCTGTAAGTGGGGAACAACTGAGTATTATTTCATGTCCGGGACCGCCACGGTGCGCATGGCTGTACCGGGAGTGAAAATGCTAATATGAATGACGTTGGATTGACCATCCTAAGGACGACATCTCCTGTCACAGCACTCTTATGCCGCAGGTTGGAAGGGTGGGAGGTTATTTCCAACATTCCATAGTATTTGTGGGAGAAATGACATCAAGTGCATCTTTCAAAAGAATGAGTACAAGTGTACCACTGAGAGGAATGACGTCCAGTTAATAACTGCGAGCTGTGGCATCCAGTGTAGAGGGCTTACAGTGTTAGGGTGAAAGGAGGTGCATTCTGCTGAGAGGTGATGCCTTAGGCTATCTCTGGCAGAAATTATCCTTACTTGATTTCTGAGAAGACTGACATCCAGTCTTTCTCTTTCAGGACTTACATTTGACTTACTAATGATGTGAATGATATCTAAGATATCTCGGCTGTAAATAGCATTTGAGGGGGTGTGTCATACAAGAATATCTCTGAAGGGAATGACATTGAGCCCCCCCCCCCCCCCCGACAGGAATGACAGCTAGAAATCCTCACAGGGTGATGACACATATGCCATTTCTGACAGAATGAAACCCGTTCCATCTCTCAAATACTGACATCCAATTAGTTTATTTGGAGTATATCAGATGTCTATCTAAATTACTCCATGGCAAGTAACCACATTAATTGTAGTGCAAGAATTATTTTGCATATCCTTAATAAACAAAAGTACATCATTTTCTAGGGTGGGGAAGGCAAAACACTGAAATGGATCTATGAGCCGTCACACTGAGTAATTATCTTAGACTACTACAGGGAGGCCAAGTCTGAGGGGTTTCACCTGTGTAGAGTTGGTGGTTTCAAACTCTTCGACAGTCGCACTTAGCAAATCATTGTGAAAGTCACATCTGGTTCTACCTTGGGTAACACAATAGGGTCCATATTTAAACTTTTTTAGCGCCGCATTTTTTGATGCAAAAGCGGCGCAAACTTCCAAAATAGAATTGTATTTTGTAAGTTTGCACTGCTTTTGCGTCAACAAATGGGGCGCTAAAAAAGTATAAATATGGTACTTTGAGACCCTCTTTTGGTCGTCCCACACAAGCCATAAGTGTGGCAGATATTTCTAAATTACTCTCTGAGACAGTCACGTCGAGGCCAACAATGTGGCAGTCACATCCAGTTCCGTCCCATAGACAGTGACGTTGAGGTCATGTCTGAGGCAGTCACTCTGGCCTGCATCTGCGAAAGTCCTGGCTAAGACCTTTCTTTGGCAGTCCCACCCACCTGAAGCGTCTCTGAGGCAGTCACACCTAAGCCATTTCTGAAGCCTTCTAACTAAAGATATATGCGAGATAATCACACAGGAGTCACTCTTTCGGCATTTCCATCCACATCTTTAGGGGCAGTCCTACATAGTTTCATCTCTGAACCAGTCACAGGCAAATTCATTAACGGTGTCAATCTTAGCTATAATTTCATAGAAATGTAACTTGTGGATTGTTTGTGGAGTGAAATTCTTTAAATGCTTTTATTCCTAACTGCCCAGACAAGCCACGCCCCTGGCCTCTTAGTGACGCACGATCGCTTAGAATCTGTAAGCGATTACTGATAAAGTAATCTATCACCAGGAAGAATCGCCTTTGGCGTACTACTCAAAATGCCTTTTATACCAGGTTCAATAAAGTCCGAGAACTGCTGGAAACTTTCCATGCAAGCAGAATTACCAGGGTGAAATGATAGGCCCTCAGCCAGCCATCCCTTCCTGACGTAGGTTACACTGAGGCGAGCAGGTGACGTGCTACACTGTCAGCGACGCATGGAATACGTTTGCACAAGAGCTCTCAAGTAATTATCGTCTAAGAGGTTGAAAGTAAGGGCAGCACTACGAGACCGCAGCCTACTGCACATTTCTCATTCCTACAGTTTCCCACACACCTATCAACCATTGCTTCTTCTTGGATTTGTCAATTTTATATTTGAAACAGTGGTTGAAAACGCAGCTTTTGAAAAGAAACATTCTCTTGGCAACAAAGTATTAATTATTTTAAAATACAGTGAAGTGAAGAGCAACAAATCTCTAAACACTGGTGCCAGTACTGATGGGAAGTGCTAACTACTGAGGGTTTAGCGTTTGGTGAGGCTAAGGGGCTAAGGTATGAGATAAACTAAGGGCCTGTTTTACGAAAAGTTAGCACCACTTTAGTGTCATTTTTTGATGCAAAAGCGGCGCAAACGTACAAAATATAGGCCTTTAGCCTCTCTGGCCCCCAAATCTCTATTTATCAGGACTATATGCAAGGATATTTCGCATCTGTTATCCATTAAGTCAGAAAGGCACCAATGTATAACTAAGCCTCTTGCTTGGTAACCCACAGGTTTTCAGAAACCTATCTCTCAGGCCTGTTTTTAATGTTGTTGCTGAAGCAACTCAAACTATGGGCCTCATTTTCGTTCAGAGGGAATGGAAAATCCTCCACTTTCTGGAGGTAACTGTAAATACAGAGTACAATCCACTAGCTGAATTTGTGATATTAAATTCAGCTACTGGGTTCCACTCTCTAAGTAGGGTTTCCTCCAGAAATGGGAGAGGTTTCATTTTACCCAAATTCTAAATGAGCCTTAAACCTTTCCAAGCAACATGTTGGGTATTTTTGCAAAAAACACACCTTGGCATCTACACAATTACTGCAGCCCTCATTCTTCTAGACATATCAGCAGCCTTTGACACTGTCTCCCATCCCATTTTAATCTGACAGCTCCACCAAGCAGGCATCCAGGAACACACACACTCAAATGGATCTGCTCCTTCCTCAGTAGAAGAACCCAAACAGTCATCATGCCCCCCTACTCCTCTGAAGTAAGAGAACTAATCTGCTAGGTCGTGCATGGCTCCTCGATCAGCCTGACATGCTTAAACATCTACATGGTTCTTGTGGCCAGCATACAGGCTAACAAAATAAACATCCCCACATACGCTGATGACACACAACTGATACTGTCCCTATCAGACAGAACACTCAATGCCAGGAACACGCTCAACACATGCATGATCAATGTTAGCACCCGGATTAAATCCAACTGCCACAAACTGAACACAGACAAAAAACAACTGGCAGGCTTTGGGAAAGATGTCTCGCCATGGGACTCCACTTGGTGGCCTACATACATTGGACCCACGCCCTATTCACAAGCAAGAACCCTCTGAATCATCACAGATAACAAAGTGGACATTGCTGCACAAGTCAACACAGTCATATTGTCCTGCTTCAATACCTTAAGGATGCTGAAGAAAATCTTCAAGAGGCTACCAGATAACACCAGAAAATGATCACCCAACCCCTGATCAACAGCAGACTAGTCAATGGGAGAACCATTTACAGAGGAATAACCAAACAGCTCATAAGAAGACTGCAGACCATCAAAAATGCCCCCAACCTCCCATGCCGAGTGTACATCACAGCACACCTTTTGGCACTCCGCTGGCTCCCAATACACAAGCGTGTACACTTCAAACTCCTCATTCACTCCTACACTGCACCCCACACCACAAGCCCTGCCTACCTGAAGAGCCACATTCATTTCCACCAATCTTACAGACTTGTGTGGTCTGCTGGTCTCTCACTAACACACACTCCACGCCTACACAAAATCAGAGCAGGGAGATACACCTTGTCATATCTGGCTCCTAAAGCCTTGGACAGCCTCCCACAACACACCAGAGCCCCCTCCTCTCTTTTGACTTTCACAAGAAGCTGAATACCTGGCTTTTCTAGTAAGCCCTCCAGAACTGGCCTCACACATGGGCTACAGATCGCCTTGATATCCTAATGGGTGATTAACACAATATAAAAACACTGCTAAATAAACGCAACATAACGCATCATAACATGATGATATGTTCCATTGCAACCAAATTCACCCAATGGAACTATTCAGTGGAAATGGAACTATTCACAACCAACTGAACTATACATCTCTGAAAAACTATACACCTGTACACTATCAATGACATAAACTATTTTCTTCCAATAGAAGTACTACACACTGATGGAAAATGCATGCACAATGTAAATATATAATTCGAAGTGAACTTTGCACACCCTTTGTACACCAATTAGAATTACACCCTATGGCCCGCATTATGACCCTCGTGGTCACCAGACCGCCAGGGTAATGGTTGCAGTCAGACCGTCGCCAAAGAGGCAGTCCAGCCCCAACATTACGACCATGGCAGAGCCGCCTTGGTCGGACCACCAACAACGCCAGGTCGCAGCCAGCAAACAGCTTGGTGGTCTCTACGGTTGTAATCCTCCAGGACAGCGCTGCTTGTAGCGCTTCCCTGGGGATTACGAGTCCCCATTCCACCAGCCTTTGCATGGCAGTAGCCCCGTCATGCAAAGGCTCGCGGAGAGGAGTTTGCCCTTGGCATGGGCAGTGCAGGGCCCCCCATGGACAGCCCATCGCGCTTTACACTGCAAATTACAGGAGCCAGTGTCAATGTCAAGGCCCTGTTCACCACACGCCATCCCTGCAGTGAACTCTTTATAGGACCGGTTGTGTTGAGGCCGCACAGGCAACCTGATGGCAGAACGAGTTTGGCGGGCGTCCTCCGCTGCCTACCAAACTCATCATGAGGGCATTAATATCCCCAATGGAACTATGCACATGTGATGGAAATATACACATTTCATTGAACCGTACATCTCAAATAAAACCACAAATCTGTTAATGGTGCTATACATATCAATTACTCTATAAATACTTTCTATTGTAAAATATATTTCCATTGGAACAACACATTCTCAATACAATTGTAAATATCACTCATTATACCACACTTCTTAAATACAATGGTAATTCTCCTATGAAGAGACACGTTTCCAACTAAACTAAAGAACTGTAAATGCACCAAATGTCTCCAAAATATGACACTAAATTGCTCCAAACTATGAGTAAATCCAGTGGTATCTCTCAGTGAAATTATATATGTTCAATAGAAATACAGTGCTTCATTAAACCTACACATATCCAATGCTAACATATACCTCAAATAAAAAAGTACAACCCCAATGGAAGAGCGCAGCTCAAATGGAATAACACACATTATAAGAAACTCTGCATCACTATTCATAATGTAAACACCCCTTCAGAACAATATACTGCCAAAGGAACACTACACTATCAATCAAGCTGCCAAATATGACCAGTGGAACTGCACACATTGCATGAAACCACAGATCCCCAATGAAGTATATATATATACTTCTAATGGAAATACATACCATGAATGAAACGATAAATAATTCTAAACTGATGGGCATATTTATAGTTCTTTTGCACCGAATTTGCTCATTTTTTTACGCAAATTCGGTGAAAAACTAACTCAATATTTATACTTTGGCGCTAGACCCGTCTAGTGCCAAAGTTATGAAGTTAAAGTCATTTTTTGGATGTGGAAACCTACCTTGTGTCAATGAGATGCAAGGTAGACGTTCTCATGCAAAAAAAGACTCAGTGGCCTTAGCTCCATATTTATAGTGGAACACCATGGAATAAGCCCACGGGTGCCCTCCCCAGGCCACAGGGACATCCCCGCTCACACCAGAGGGACAGCGGAGGATATGGGGGACCCCATCCCAGGTTCGTATAAGTAAGTACAGGTAAGTATTTTCTTTTTAAGTGCCATTGGGGGCCCTGAAATGGGTCCCCTAAATGGCACTGGGTGCAATAGCCATGCCCAGGGGACACTGGTCCCCAGTGCTGGCCATTGGTGTGGTGGGCATGACTCCTGTCTTTTCTAAGACAGACGTCATGTGGTATGGATGGTTTTGTGCCCGAAAATGACGCTAGGTTGGTTAGAGTCATTTTTTTTACTCTAACCTGCCTAACCTCATTTTTTGGTGCAAAACCCCCTTCTCCTATACTGCCACCCCACCTGGCTAATGTAATTTTTTTTTACGCTAGCCTACCCTTTGTGCCGGCCTGCACCATTCCAGAAATATGGTGCCCGGCTGGCGCTCAAGAATGGTGCAAGCGGGAGCAAAACTTTTTGATGCAAAACTGCATTAGTGTAGTTTTGCACCAAAAAGTATAAATATGCCCCTAAATCCTTACTTTCAACATAAATACAAACAAGCCAATTGGGGTATACATTCCAAAAGAAACTGTGCACCTCAACAGAACTATACACCTCCAATGCAACAAAATTCCTCCTGAGGAACACGTCATGTTTGTGGATTTATATGATTAAATGGAACTATTTACGGAAAACAGAGCTACATACCTCCAAATGAAATACAAACATGAATGGAACTATACACTACAATAGAGCTATACGCATCAGTGCAACAATTTAACTCCATTTGAACTGTGCACCTCCAAACAGATTATGCACATCCATGAGAGATATTAACCCCTATTTCAAAAATTAAATAACAATAAAATCAACACCGCCTAAGGAATTACATGCAGGTTCAGATGCAACTAGACACAATCCAACTACACATCTTTAACATAAATATGCACCCCCGGTATATATACATATATTTAATGAAACAATAATGCCGTAATGAAAGGAGTGCATCCATTTTGTTTATTTTTGTTGTTGTTTTGCTTTGAAAAACTACCTGAATCATTCGCTCAGGTAAAAAATCTACCTGAAATGTTTGCTGACTGCCAGCGTTAATTAAAGGAATTGCTGCTAGTGTTCAAAACACTGCAGCTCATAATAGTGTGTTTTTGCTCAAAAATGACCCTATCGGTTCGTTCAGGTAAAAAATCTACCTGAAATGCCACTCATGTTGAAAAAGTACCCAGCAGTACAACTAGTGATAACAAAATTCTCCCTGATATTACACAATGTGGCGTAATAGTGCAATCTCAGTAATATTGTGTAAAATTTGTAATACAAAATTATCAAAATTATGCCATTTACTATGGTGCAATTATAATTTCGCCAAGGCCTAATTACCTCTCCATTCTGAAATATGCATTATAGAATAAGTATCTTCTACCCATTCTGCAATATATATAATGTGTAATTGTTTCCCTACATTATCCCTTTGCTTGGGAGGGAGAGTGTGGTAATGTCAAACTATTAGTAATTCCGTTTCTGGAAAACATTTTGTTTACAAGCAATCAAGGTTAACACAAGACACAGAACTCACAGCTCACAAAAACTCAAAACTCAAAATAATTTATTCTACAAGTAAAATAGTTTTATGTTTAATTTGCTTAATATTGCTATTTCACATATATTCCCTCGAGTTTCATGAATACATCTTGCATGGTGGAATATGCTCTTGCAAGTGGTGCGATTCTCAGAAACCAGAGTTATTTAGTCACAGGTGGAATCTTGCACATGGCCAAGGAAACTAATGAGGATTCTATTATTATTTCCTTTGTAAAATGGTTCTTTTTTTTTAGAGTGTATGTTAAGGTATGATTTTTCTCATTTTTGGCTAAGTGTAGAGTAATACAAAATATGTTTGTCTCTGCAGTTACAAAAATGGTTTTGGGGGTACATAGATAGGTTAGGTTTAAGACTAAAATGAAATAAATTATTGTTTCAAAACTGTTCAAACAGCTATAATTTCCTGTGAGCATAAAGAGGGGTACATTTTCACCCCTTTTCATATTGACACTGAGGCAAAGCTACCTAAAGCTACCTTAAAACAGCATATTGGTGTTAGATGCAGCACATTAAATAATCTAAATAAACTACTCACTTCAACAATATACGTCCAAAGAACATATACTTCTAAAAAGTAACAACAATACTACTACTTCTACTACTACTACTACTAATAGCAATAATATTAATAATAATAATAAGAATAATAATAAGAATATATTAATTTACTGAGTTATACCATTTTTTGATGTCTATCTCCCCAATGGAAATAAACATGTAATCTGAACTATATGCTCACATTAAAACTAAATACACTGACTACAGTTATTCACACCAAAAGGAACTATTCAGCTAAAATCTTGTAAAACGTCTCATGCCCACTAGAACTATACACCTTACCAATTACCATCTTTGAAATAAAATATATCTAATGGAACTAGAGATATTCAAATGAACTATACACTTGTAAGTGAATAATACACCTCTGCTATAAATCTACACCTCAATTGAATTCTACACTTCAAATTGAACAAATAGAAGCTACACCTCCAAATCAGTTATAAAAAGCCTGCTGATTTATACACCCCCACTGTTACTGTATGCTGTAAACTATGCATCTTTATTTGAACTATACATCTTCAATCTCATTATACACAATCAGTCAAAGTTAACACCCACACTGGGAGTATGCATATCTCACTGTACTACACATCTGCAATCAAACTATGAACATCTAACATCACACAACAATTCTTACACTTTCATAATATGGATGATACTCATTTAAGACAACATGTGGAACTGTTCTCAATGTGTCCTACTGTATGCATCTTGCTTGTTTGTGTAACACTGGCTGTTACTGCATTTACATTCTTGAGTAGAATACCTGGGGTCTATGTCAACTTTTCAAAATAGTTGTAGTTTATCATGATAATGTGTGTTTAGTAATGATGTTTATGATACCCAACGCATACCAAGATTTTGAGTGACTTTCTTAACGAACCCAACTCTATAATGAAACTATGCAACCGTGCAATGAACTAAAGAGCTTCCGTAAGAATTCTAGTTCACAAATTGGAACTATACATCTATTATTACACACAATGCAAGAGACAAGATGCATCTATCACATCTATGTATTTTAGTAGGGATTACACACCTTCTAATTGAAGTATACAACTAGCAAACACTATAGCTGTGCAGCGCTGGATAAAACCACTACCCCATATAACAAATGACATGCCTCATCTGTAAAAATATCCTATAGAAAGGAACCAGAAATTGCAATATGGACCTCAAAATACCACACAACACCAACCAATGGACCTATGCAACCCTTTCATCTTGCCAACAAAACTGTACATCTCTTTATATATTTACATGTCTGAGTGAAACTCTTAACGATACTTTACCGGCTGCACACTGTCAAAAGGTACTATACACATTCCACTGGAACTCTTTGCTATTTAGTAATTCAATATCAAAATAAACATAAACAACTGACATTAACAAACTCCACTTGATATAATTTAGACTTCCAAAGGTTACTGCTTTCAGTCCAAATGAAATGCGGGAGGTTCAATCTTAAAAGGCATAGAAAATGCCCAGTACGACGATTCTACAGACTACAGAGTAATGCCGATGTAAAGAAGTCTTATGTAAAATATATTTAAATTCAATTAAATAACACACATATGAAGTTCCCTATACAACAGATACTTATAGAGTGAGGTACACAGATCTCAATGGAATGATTATCAGACAAAATTACTTAGGTCTTATTTATAATTGTTTAGAGAGGAACAGGATCTGTGCTCCAACTCAGCGGTGTTCCTGCTCGACAAATTTGAAGTTCCTCCACACTATTTAGAGTCGGATAAGTGTTGTGTTTGCATCACCGACCCTCTGCTGGCAATTTATCTGCCAAGGGGCCCTGTCACAGTGACGGTTGTCCCGTCCTATTTGGGGGTGAGGCGACAGTCACTCATTTTCCTGCTGTTGTCCTCCATGCAAGGAATGGCAGACACAAGCTGGGAAAATGTAACATGGCCCGCATGAACATTGAAAAAACACCCTGCACTTTGTGGAATTCTTTTTATTTAGAGAGAACAAGCTTTCAAAGTTTGTTTTCTTTAAGTAAAAAAGCTTTCTGAGCAGGTGCTTTAAGCACAGTGCACACTTGGCAAGCCCCAGTAATATCAGGGGAGCCTGGAATTAAGCAGATCATTTATCGCCCTTTTGGAAGTACTTTCCAAACCACACTTACTCTAGATCTCACTCTGAAGAAGGACAAGCCCCCAGACGACTGTGGGTTCTATCGTCCGATATCACTCCTCAATGTATAAACAAAGGTACTGGCTAAGGCACTTGTGACAGGCCTACAGAAAGTGATAACTATGGTAATTTACCCTGATGAACTGGGCTTTATGCCCGTCACACTACGAGACTGAACCACCCCCGCAGTAATGGTGTGCTACATCTAACTTCCACTAGTCAGTCTGAACCGGCAGTTTTGCTCTCGCTAGACGCCAAAATGGTGCTCGATAAAGTGGAGTGGCCCCACCTCTTTGCAGCCCTCACAAGAATGGGCTTTGGCTCCAACTTCTGTGGCTGAGTCAAACTACTCTATCAAAATCTGCTGGCCAGAGTACGAGATAACAATGTCATGTCCCGGCCATTCTCTCTCCATTGTGGGACCAGACAGGGATGTCCTCTGTCCCCGATGTTTTTTGCTTTGGCACTGGATCCCCTAATGGCCTGGATCCAAGAAGACCCACTAGTCCGAGAAATCGGTAGGAAGTGGGAATGGGATGAGCGTATTTCACTTTATGCAGTGAGCTCGTGCTCAGGGTAGACAGGCTTCTCCGTATTCTCCAAATATTTGGGGACAATACTAGGTACAACATCAACTGGGATAAATCGTTCCTTAATCAGGTGACATTCCCCGCTTGCCATTGCGCTGTGGGGTGACAATGGCACAGGACAGTTTTCATGATGCGAGACCTGGTGGACTTCCTCCTCAGCAATCTCTATCCTCATTTGGAACGATTTTGCAGAGATGTGACACATTGATGGACACTCCTGCTCTCTCTAATGGGTAGGGCCGCCTCTTTAAGATAATGTCCCTGCCCCAACTGCTCTATGTCCTGCAAAATACCCCCTATAAATACCACCCAACTTCTTCAACAAGGTAAATCATGAAGTTTGACAATTATTCTGGGATGTGGTAGTTCTAGAATCTCACTCTGTAAACTACAACTATGGGTCTTCCATGGTAAACTGGTGGTCCCAGATGTCTGTAAATACTATTGGGCATCCCAATTGATTGTAATCAACAACTGGGTCTTCTCAGATAGAGCAGAGCCAACCTATAGGGTGCCCAGGCCAGCTGTGGGGAATCAAGACTACCCTACACTGCTATAAAGAAAGACCATGGGAAAAACCTTACCTACTCACAGTTAAACAGTAATACATATCTGCCAGGAAGCCAACAGGTTTCTGGGATGGGAAGGAAAACTGACAGAGAGAACTCCACTATGGGATAGTGACCTGTTGCAGGAGTTGTGGGAATGGTTGGGGTTTGCAAGGTGGGGCCTAATAGGGATTGACAGCCTGGGAGATATCTGGAGGGATGGATCCTACATCTCTTTTGAGATCGTACAGGCCAAATATTGGATGACGGAGACTGAACGTTTTCATCACCTGCAATTGGGACACGCATTGAGGGGGAACAGATGTCAGAATCCTCCCCCTTAGAGGACCCTATCCTTTTGGACCCTATGCCGCAGAAGGCAGTCTCCCTAACATACAAAAAAACGAATTAACAATTTGCCAAATCCATTGGGAGCACTGAGAGCCGCCTGGGCAGGAGACCTTGGGCTAGTTAAAGATGATGATTGGTTAGAGGCAATACAGAATCCCCGGGGAGTGGTAATCTGGTCCTGTTTTGGCCTCATCCAGTTGCGAATACTACATAGGTCGTACTTCTCTAGGCCGCTGCTGTTCCACCTTGGGAGGTGTTAGTCTGATTATTGCACTAGAGGCTGTGGGGAGGCGGGGACATTTTATCAAATACTGTGTGATTGTCCACTTATCCAACAATACTGGAGTGGAGTAACACAAATAATGGCCCGTGCATATGGTCTCACTGTTCCCTTAGAAGCTAGGTGGTTAATACTTCATATAATGGGGGAGTGGGAGTGGCCAAAATACCAAAAGATATGGCTGAACCTGGTGGCAGGAGTGGCCATACGAAATATAGAAAGAACCTGGGGCCAGACAGACCACCTAGAGTGGAGGATTGGGAAGCAGATCTATACTGGTGCCAGTGGGCCAAGCAGGGGCGTAGCTTGGTCAGTATGATTGGGGGTGTTAGCTTCAGATTTCCTGACAATCACACTGGTACATGATGCTAAAATGCATTATATAACAAGCATGGTGCAAGAGAGGGGCTTAAGAGGCAGTGGAAAGGGACAGGACTGCAGATTCGTAGGTGTACTAAGTGAGAGAAACCACATTATTTTGTGCACCTGCACTGAACTATTTATCACAAAATACATTTATGCGGATGTGTAACACCCCAAATACCCCCCCCCCCGAAGCTACACCCCTGGTGCCAAGCAAGTGATACACCAGAGCAGATGATAGCTGAAAAAATGGACTACGGTGTAGGGCAAACGGGTGAAATACAGGGAGGGAGAATAATGAAATCCCGGGCCCCCCAATTGGACTGGGTCCCAGCTATAGAAACTGTAAAGTGTTCCCGGGCAACAAATGCAGTATTGTTGTATCATCCAAGATTGAGCCTTCAATGTTATTCATATTATGGCTGAGGAATCAGTGTATGGTAAGCTGTAAAGTGCAGGTGCTTAATACAAAGAATGTTCAAACAAACAAATAAAACACACATTCACAAATGGCGCTATCACCATTTAAATTAATTCTGCTCTTGTGAAAATGTATGGCATCCAATATCATTATGCCTCGTGATAACCCCAATGGAAAGGTACATTCCCAAATGGCATCATCTCGATGTGCATTTTTCCTCCATTATAATGCTAAATCTTAAATGAAACCATTTCATATGGAAACATGCATAGCCCACCTAAACTGCATCTGCATGTAAAGAAACAAACATTCAATGGAACCACGACCACCAACAAAAGGTACATTGCACATTGGAACAAACGGAACCATACCACATACAAAGTAAAATGCCCAGTGGAAGTGTAGCTACATGACAATCAACGCTCTGTGAAAACCAGGCAATGAAATTAGATCTAAATGCCAAATACCAATAGGAAACTAGGACCCCCCCCCTGCAAAAATATATCACGTGCAATGCACCTATAAATATAACAATGTAGAAATGATATATTATTTTATATTCTCATTACATCCTCTACCTATTCAAGCATAGTCTCTGTGATAATGGATACACCACAAAATAACAACAGCCTGATAAAAATGTGAAGCAATTCGCGGATTCATAGCAGCGCAAAAATGTATACATGTACTGCAATCGTAACTCCATTAAAATACATGAGGCCCATTGCCAATATCCACAATAAAAACATACACCACCAACTGATACTTTATTCCATCAAATGTATAATGCCCTTTGGAATTGTATCCTAAAAGTCGATATCAGCCAATCAGTACATAACCAATTTAAATTGATCACCATGCTATGAAATTATATATTCAAGTGAGAATTTACAGCACACAATGACATATGCCTCACACAAAAATCTAAAACGACGAACACGCCTCTAAACTGTACAATACAAAAATATACTGCCAAGAATGTATACAGTCTCTTAAAAATTAACACTGCCTAATGAAATACAATGTGCTTGATGATGAACAATGAACGTAAGAACTGCAGCTCAAGTAAAATGGGCGGCACACATTGGAGCTATAGCCCCACCAAAATGTCTACATGCACATACACACATGTACATGCGCACCCACATACACACACAAATATGTACACACATGTGTGCAAACACACACTTACAAAATGGATTCATGCCAGTGGTACTTACTACATACAAATGTGCAATGTCCAAATAAATCATATTCCTATGAAAATGTGCAATGCCTAATGGAATTATATTCCTGTTCAAATTAAATGTATTCCTATAAAAATGTACAAAACCTAATGGAATTCTATTCATTTGAAAGTTTACATTTGGCAACTCAATTATATTTCTATAGAAATACACAATTCGAAATGAATTATATTTCAATGAAACGCGCAATGTCAAAGGAGTTATATTCATATGAAAATTTAAAATCTCTACTGGAATTAAATAGTGCAAATAGACACCAAACCACGTATGCCTACTTTAAAATGAATAACACAGAATGAAACGATACCAATAAAAATGTCCACCTCGCTACCTAATAAGCCATAAACAAAAAAAGATAAGACATCTAATGGACCGATAAACTTCGAAATGCAACAGCATAGCGCCGCCAAGCTAAATGCTCGCTTGCAAATTAACATCAATGAATCGAAGGCTATCGTCTCTGAACTGGAACAGAGGGCACTTGAAATGTATGTCCCACGCAGTACAACTATGTCCCCACAAAAATGTAAACACGCTAAAGAATCCTCCTGCATACGCGCAATATAAATGTGTACGTCACCCTATACAGTACACAGTGAAACAGAATACCTTCCAAAGAAAATCTTCTCTTGCCAACGAAAGAATGTCCAACCAGTATACGCGGCAAGGTGGAAATGTTGACTGCAGAAGTAAGCTGCTCAATATGCAATCAAACCATCTCCTGAAATTGAACTATACACCTGCATATGAAACAACATAGGTTTCATTGATAAAATGAGGTTTGAGATTTCTGTGGACAATAGGCGTCCCCCACATAATTCACATTTACATATTTACACAGCTTTTCTGTCCTCTATCTGTGTGGATGAGAGGTTACATGTGAGGTCACATTTAAAGGAAACTCAATGCAGGCATGTGTTTGAAATCTAAATGGAACTTGCGGAATTTGGCGACTCTACATCACTTTTCTAATGGAGAGTTCCGGACTAATTCCCCCAATCACTGCGTGGTTTCTTGTGCCGTCTCCAGAACGATAAATTGGTGCGTGCAAGTGAGATTTGATGTTCCCTGGTGTGATTTCCAGTTACTAGGTGGAAATCCGGGTAGATTTTTGTAATGTGGGCAGTCGCGACCGTGTGGAGTCAGAAGGCAGCAACTCGAGTGGAAAATCTATTTACGTGGTGGCGATATAAAATCGAGTAGCTTCGTCCCCTGGCACACCACGTGGTGCCGTTTGCACTGATTTTTCAGTGCCAAGTGCTCAATGGCCCCTAAATCACAGTGCGAGCAGCGCAACATGGTTATTGCTGCCCATTGGCGGAATTCCGTGGAATCTTGCAAAGCTTTTATGGAACTCTGCAGAATTCCACATACTCAAATTCCATGAGTTTTGCCCACCTCTATTGAAAGCTCAGAGGAGGCTAGATAGACTAAAGCATACAATTACAAGGATTATTGTTGCTGGAAAGCTCACTTCAGCACAGCAGCAGTTCACACAAAGGCCTTGATTAAAATCCAGGTGGAGGAGAATTATTGCATGGAATTCCACTCTGCCTGACCGTTACTAGCCCGATTTTATCACACCTGTGCAATACCAGATGGTAAAATCGCATGAGGCTTTGTCTGCAATACAGTCACGCTTTATTCCAGTCCCTGACAAACGTTTTTTTTGGCAAGGGAGGAGCACGCAATGTTCCAAAACCATTCTTCCCTTTTTGTCACTTGACCTCCCAGTCCCACTCCCTCTCCGTCTCCCTCATGGAAGCCAATGCTCCCATTTATTACCGATCAGAGCACTGCATAAATCACTCAGACTGGAGAATACCACGCAGAATTCTACACAGTAATTCCATGACATGCAGACATCCCATATGCCAAAAGGCTAAACAGCTTGATTTGTAAAATAATGAGTGCTAGTGTCCAAAGAGCTGCTCAGAAGCGCGCTGTCGGTGCGTTTAAAGGACAATGCTGCATAGCTCGGACCCCCCCCCCCCCCCCCCGCCCCTCTCCCAGGCCTCTTTCATTAACTACCAGACATCTCTACCTCCTAAGCCCACTTTGGCACGTTCCTGGTTTCTCATTTTGTGAACATTTTCCGTTTCTCTCTTCCTCTTTCTTTCCCGTATGTGTGTGCTTTTGTCTATATTATTTGGGAAATGTCTGATGAGCTCAAATAAGTGCCAGTTCCCAAAAAAAGAGTGCGGTTGCCCACCCGCCCACCTGCCCACCCGCATTTACCCGCTCAAATTAAGCTCTGCTCAAACTCGTAATAATTTCCTAGTGTCGACCATGGGAGAGGGCTAGGCAAGTGTCATATTGTGTGTGTTTAACCTTTTAAGAGAACACAAAATAAGATAAAGATAGTGAAAAGGAACTGCTACCTTCCTCTGACTGTGGCAAAGGTCCTAGACATACATTGCCAAAAAGGTTTTGCTAGGCCATTCCTTAGCTCCCTGAAACACTTAGCAAAGGAACAGTAAACTACTGTAAATCAGAATGCACATTAGAATACGTTATCCCGCAGAACACCTAAATGTAATCCTCATATTAAGATACCAGACTGGACTGCGGACTTGTTGACAAAACAGTTGCCACTTTATATACAGAGTCTGTTCGTAGTGGTTGAAGCAGATGTTGATCTTTACATGACTGTATAAAGTGGACAGATTTGACAGTTGTTTTACATTTTCAATAGACTTATATGGTTTGAATATTCTTCGGCACCATAATAGGGGTCTGGAAACCCCATTCGAACCATTCTAGAGGCTCTTGGTGTCTAGCTGCACCAACTAGCACATGCAACATCAGCACTGCCAAGTTTATAAAAAAAACCATGGCCATCCTGTCCATACAGGAAAGAAACAGACAGTAATGTAATCCTATTCATCTAATGGACCCATAGCCACTGGATCCTTTGTGACTCTGTTGTGGCTCTGTTAAATGTAGTCTGGCTTTTAATTTCTCCTACGTGGCTATTCGTAAAGCATGAACACACTCTGAATGGTCACTTGGTGCTCAGATAATGAGGTGATTCATATTTTTCAAAGCTTTACTTTAGTTTTAAGCAGGAGTGGTAAGAAGTTCCGTAATTTGCACTGGAATGTACAATAGATTGGCTTGTACAAAAAGGAACTGCGAACAGTTGCAGATTGACCTGCCTAATTAATATTCATTGGGCAGGATGCAATTTGAAGCTGCTTCTGATTGGCTGCAGTGAGAGGGATAGTGACCTGCAAAGGACAGCACACCACCAAACCCATCATTGCATTTAGGAATGGAAAACCTTTTTTTAAAACAGTCCAATTTTCTTAAAGGTTACAGGGCTGCCTTTAAAACATAAATATTTCCCACTCTGAAAACCTTCGGTGAGAATTAACAGTGTTCCCCTGGAACACTGTCTTCTCTGCCGAATGTTGCCACCCTAATTCCAAGAGGGGAAAGTGGACCCCTTCCTTTTTTGAAAATCAATTACCCTCCCAACTTGAGAACTAGTCCCTGATCAATGATTTGCAGCCAGAATTATGGTCGCAAACTATTGATTCATATGTTACCAATTCGCAATTTGGAAGGAACATCCTAAATAAACCACTCCAAAATTGTGAATTAGCAATCGTTTCTAAAAAGATTTTGCTATTTTGAAACGAGATTGGAGCATAACAAAAAGTGTTTTAGAAGCTGCAAACCTTGTAATTTAGAGATTTACAAGGTTAGCGACCATCAAATCACTTAGCACACCTGGGGCCAGATGTACAACACATCTTAACGATTCACAAATGGCCATCGGACAGTTTGCAACTGGTAAAATGCATTTTCCAATGTACCAACAATATTTTGCAAGTCGGTAACCTATTATTGACTCACAAAATAGGGTTTGTGAGTCACTATTAGGAAGGGGAGTGGAAAGGGCATCTCTTCATAATAACGAGTTGCACTGGTATGTATGAATGTTTAGCGACCGTAAATGCAGTTGCAAAACATACATACTTTACCGACTCTGTGAAAAGGTGGTAATCAATTCACAAGAGGGAAGGGGTCCCCAAGAGACCCCCTCCCCTTTCTGAATAGGGGCACAAACAGTTTTGCAGAGCAAGCAGTGGTCCCATGGACCACTACCAACTCTAAAAAATCAATAAAAGAAAAATTTTCATTTTTATTTTTTAAATGCTCCCCGTTTTCCTCTGAGGAAAACAGAACAGGCTGCATTTAAAAATAACAAGCTGCTTTATTTAAAAAGCAGTCACAGACATGGTGGTCTGCTGACACAGCAGGCCACCATCCCTGTGAGTGCGGCCATTCTCAATTGGTCCTGAATTGCGACCTGCCTCATGAATATTAATGAGGCAAGTCCCTTGCGACCCATTTGGGAATCGCAAACAGTGTCTCAGACACTGTTGCACATTAGAGTTGAGGCTCGCAATTTGTGAATTGCTAAAATTCGCAAATTGTGAGTTGTAACCTCTTATGATTGTACATCTAGCCCTGGTCCTAAAGTAATTGTAGCTGAGAGACCTAAATAAGTGGTATTGCCAAACTTCAAGTGAGACTACATGAATGGGTTCACAACTGAGACACTGTGAGAATTTTCAAATAGCGAATACTGTCTGAAAAATTCTTGCCATTTTACCTGCAATACAAGAACACAGCACATCTCTGAATCAAGTGCCAAATAGGGCATGCTCTTTCTAAGGCTTTCAGGGAGCCATGTTGGACAATCTTTTTTTTCAACAACAATCTTTGAGTCAATCAACCAATGAGTATTTGTAGAGCGCAACTACTCACCCCTGAGGTTCTCAAGGCATGGGGCGTGCAGCAGACACAGCCTCAGCCAAAGAGCCACATCTTGAGGTTCTTCCTGAAGATGGTGAGCGATGGGCTTTGTCTAAGCTGCAGGGATAGGATGTTCCAGCTCTTTGCTGCGAGGTAGGGGAATGACTTTCCTCCGATGGTGGTTTTCCGTATGTGGGGATGGTGGCCAGTGGTTACTGGGCAGAGCGGAGGGGTCTTGCCGATTTGTGGAAGGAGACACTGTGGTTATGTAGGTCGGTCTGATGATGTGAATGGCGTTGTAGGTGTGGGTGTGTAACTTGAAGATGATTTGTTTCTCCACCAGGAGCCAGTGGAGGGTCCTCAGGTGCTGAGATATATGTTCCTGGAGGGGGAGGACCATGACGAGTCTAGCGGCGGTGTTTTGGATGAGTTGTAGCGTTCTGATGTTTTTGTTGTGGTGCCGGCGTAGAGTGCGTTGCCGAAGTCGAGCCTGCTTGTGACTAAGGGGTGGGTGACTGTCCTGCGGCAGTTTATTGGGATCCATTTGAAAATCTTTCGGAGTCGGCGGAGGGTGTGCCATGAGGGGGAGGTGACAGTGCTTACCTGTCAAGTCATTGATAGGGAGGAGTTGAGGATGATTCCTAGGTTGCTCGGATAATGTGGGCGCTGAGAGATGTGGGCCACCAGGAGTCATCCAGGGCTGAGGTGAAGTTTTCGAAGATGATGAGCTCGGTCTTGTCTGAGTTGAGGCAGCTCTCTCTTATTCAGGCGGCAACAGCGTCCATCCATGTGTGGAAGTTCCTCTTGGCCTCCTCCGGGTTTTCAGTGAGGGATATGATGAGTTGTGTGTCATCGGCGTACGGGACAATGTTCATTCCGTGGCCTTTGACAATGTCTGCGAATGGGGCCATGTATATGTTGAAGAGTGTTGGGTTCAGGGAGGATCCCTGAAGAACTCTATAGCTGACGTCTGTAGGTTCGGATGTGTATGGTGGGAGCCTGACTCTTTGTCTTTTTCCGGAGATGAAGGAGTGGATCCATTGCAGGACTTTTCCGGGGATTCCTGCATTGTCGAGTCTGGTGCATAAAATGCTGTGGGAGACTGTGTTGAAGGCTGTTGAGAGGTTGAGGAGTATGAGTGCTGTGGTATGGCCACAGTCTAGGAGTGTGCGGATGTCTCCGTGCTGTGGTTTCTGCAGAACCCAGACTGGGAGACGTCCAGTGAGTTGTTGTCCTCGATTAATTGTCGCAGCTGTGAGTTGATGGCCTTTTCCAATACTTTGGCTGGGTAGGGTAACAGTGAGGTGTGCTGGAAATTCTTTAACTCTGATGGGTCACCTGAAGGTTTCTTCAGAAGGGGGCGTACCTCTTCGTGTTTCCAGTCTTCGGGGAAAGTGGCTGTGTTGATGGAGCAGTTCATTGTCTTGCGAAGCTCAGGGGCGATGGGAGTGCTGGCTCTCATATAGATGTGGTGAGGTCAAGGGTCTGTGGGGGCTCCGGAGTCAGTCCTGATCATGATGCTTTCTGTTTCCTCAGTGGTGAGAGTGGACCAACTGTGGACGGTTTGGGTGGATTCCGTGGGGGTGGGTCGGTCATCGGTTCTGACGTTGAACTGGTTCTCCAGGAGGAAACTGTCCTTGATGTTGCAGTGGAAGACGGTGGCGAATTTGTCACAGAGATCTTGCGATGGGGGAATTCTGGTGTCTTTGGAAGGGGAATTGGTGAATTCGTTGATAACCATGAAGAGTTCTTTTGTGTTGTGTGTGGAGGAGTTGATGCGTTCCAGGAGTGCGTTTTTATTTGCGTTCTTTATGCTTTGGTGGTGGATAGTGGTGGCGGCTCTGAAGGAGGACATTTTAATATGCAATATTGAATGAAATGTTGAGCTGCACATGAGTAAGCCATACATCAGATAGGGGCACCTCATCTATGCAACTTTTATGATCCATGCATCACATCTTCATATAAATAGTCCACATCAGATTCACCTGATCAGAAATAGATATGTATAAAATATAAGTCTATGCTATGTATTCATATTCATGTACGTTGGAATAAATAACTATGTAGTTCCACGTGTATATAGATAGATACACCACATTAATAGTGTAAAAAATACCTTTACACTCCTTTATATAAATATATGCAATTTAACAAATATAAATTCTTCAACCTGTGTGTGTGTGTGTGTGTGTATATACATAAAATGCCACAAATCCTCCGACATGTTCATTAAGGAAACACAAACTACACAACGTATTGAAAAACATGATTTTAATTGGTCTTCATGCGCTGAACAGGCATCCTGGGGACACTCCCAACGTGTTTTGGCATACAACGCCTGTTGAGAGCATGAAGACCAATTAAAATCACGTTTTTCAATATGCTGCGGAGTTCGTGTTTCCTTGATGAGCACGTCAGAGGATTTGTGGCATTTCATAGTATCGGGAGCCTGACCCATACACGAACTGCCATCGCTTGGACTGGGCGGCATCAGGGCTTAGTGTGGAGTTTTTACATATTTCATATATATATGAATATATGGATGTAATTATAACTTTAGGTTTGTGTAATCTTTTTTTGGCCGTGAAAGCTTTAGAGCCCTGCAGAGATTTTTTAATTCATACATCATTCAGTCAGAAGAATAGAATCTCTCTAAGCGCCAATGTGTGAGTGTGTGTGTGCGCGTGTTTGTGTGCACACGCGGGCACATGGCACATGCAATATTTACAGATGTTAAGTTGTACAAATCTACCCTGCTAAGAACTGCACAACCAAATAAGTTTATACATTTTACCATTTGAGTTATTCATCTTATCTTCCCTTTCAAACTATGTATCCTCCAGGCAATACTGATACCTTAAAACGCCTGTGTACACGATCAACACGAAAATACACATCTATGAAAAGAACACCAAGAGACAAATACACACAGACTGGACAATACACTAATTACACCAAAAGTCCAACACGCAGCTACAGTAAACACTCGAAATGTATAATGATACAACTCAAATAATTCCCCCTATTGCAAACCTTTGAAGTTCTAGACATCACCTACTGATTACTAAATTTGCAGACTGTTTCTTTTCAAGCCAAATCAACTGTATCCATGCAACCCAATAAATGAAAGCACATCTACATTAAATTCAGCCACCCCAGTCCAATTCACAAAGTTTTCCTTTGGAGAAAATTAGGCCCATATTTATACTTTTTTAGCGCCTCATTTGCACCGCCTTTTGACGCGAAAGTAGCGCAAATTAACAAAATACAATTGTATTTTGTAAGTTTGCGCAGCTTTTGCGTAAAAAAATTACGCAAATGCGGCGCTAAAAAAAGTATAAATATGGGCCTTAGACTTTATCCAGAGTAACTATTTATACCAGCTATAATTGAGCACATTAGCAACGTTATCTGTGGGGCATGTCTGGATAAGGCTTGTTCACCAATGAGTTGTTCATGTGCAAGAAGAATTCCAATGATTTGCTCACAACACCCATTCTGAAGATGTCCCATGCACCTCTAGCTCCCCTTGTATGTAAATCGTAGTGAATATGGTATAAGGTGGGAGTTTTAAGCTAGGCATGTCCAAGCACATTATGCAATCTGCTGCATGAGCCATCTTCATGACCCAGGCTCCCAGAATTCATGGATGTAAATATCGATATGCAGTTGTGATGATGTGTATTCAATGTGAGCATGCTGGTGGAGATAAGCAGCATACTATAGTTCTCCTACAACAAAGCCAGCACATGCTGCTGTTTTCACATGGAGGCACCTACCAAACCCTGAAGTGCTCATTCCTGCAAGTTCTACAAATTGGGAAGCAGGACCTTGAGTGGAGACATGTGACACATTCCGCCCACTGTGGTAGGTGGTGCCTGTGTGAGGATTCACATTCTGATTTTTGAGGCATTGATGAGATCTGTGTCTAATTATAGGGACCCCTATTCTTTGCCCTATTTTTGTACTAATTTTCCTAGGAGCCATCTAATCCAGTCGTGATAGTGAAATCCCCCTGATGGTCTCGATAGATGATGGGACTGGCAAGGCTGCAAGTTTAAGGAAACAATCCCAGGTTAGAAATCTGTGCACTGACCACGTATGTCTGCCCAATCGTGCTGTGTGGGTGTGGAGGAAATGACTGTTTAAGGGGGCGAATAAAGTTGCATTTGTACAATTCTAGGAAACCTCCTGTTGTAAAAAGCCAGAAGCATAGATAAGGAGCATCAGGGAAGATATGGTGGAAAATATATTGCTGATTAAATCCCTACCATGGACAATGATCGTGGGTCCTCTTACACAAACAGAAACTGATGAAGCTGCCTTAAGGAACATTATTTTTTGTGTTTTTCCTCATTTTTTTGTTTCTTTGTTTCTTCAGACTCAGAAGAGAGAAAATATGGGATGCGGAGGTCACTCGCGATTAGAGCCAAAGATCTGAAGGAAGAAGGAGAAAATGTAGACGATGTCCAGGTAAATATTGAGGGCTCCGAATATGTACTCCTCTGGACTGATGGAATACCGGCGATTCCCCATCAGAAGCTGAGTGTCAAATGCCAAGAACTGTAAAGAAGGGAAGACAAAAAACAAGGAGATGTGAGAGTTGACACAACGCAGAGAGAACGTTCTGTTCAAAGGAGTACATGACTAGAGTTTCTTATTTTCAGTGTCTATCTGTCTATTTTTATATGAATTCCAATGTGTATTTTCCAACATCCAAAATCAGTGGGTATAAACGTTTTTATATTCTAGTTACACAAAACTTTCCAGAGGACGGTACCTCCTATTTTAAATTTGCAAGTAAACACAGTTATTGGTTTCCTCCCAGACATTCCTCACAATGTTTTTGTGCATAAGGAGTCGGTTTGATATTAATGAGTAACAGGATTGGCCATGTCTCTTTTGATAAGAAAGATAAAGAGCGGAATAAGTGAACATAAAGAAAGTTCCTCTAAGACCTTTTCTTGAACTCTGGGGGTCACCCAGGTCACTGTAATCCTCTGGACTGGAACAGCGGAGTTGATACCCAGACATCAGATCAGATGTTGAACCAGAAAAGAGTGCTTGAGGAGAATGGCTGGCAGTCCTGTGCACTGTGGACAGTGATGAGGCAGACGAGCTTAGGTGGTAATATTTAAATCTGCCTCTGTTAATATTGAGGTATGTCATCTTATACAATGTTTAATACTTGACAATTGTTCTAAAATTCCAATAAATTGTTTATTAAAAACTGGCACCATTATGTGGTTTATAGGTTCCTAATTGAGCTCCTGATGAAGGGAAATCGTTTTCGGGAAACGTGTAGAGAAATGCTAGTCACAGAACTAATTTAACTCAAATAAGATAAGCATAAACCAAATACCGACTGATTGCATGCTGTGTAATTTATAAATCGAGCTTTACATTCTTTGGGAAAGCCTCCCACAGTCTGGTGCTGAAGATTTGCTGGTCCATAGCGGATTGCTGGTTGGGGCGGCACCTATGAACAAACATGCTTTGGGATCTTTAACAATAAACATAAACATATTCGGTGGGTTCACCAGTGTGGTGTTCATTCACACATGGCTATGATTGTTTCATATTTACGAGGCAAACTGGGTATACTTGGAAGGTTGTGACCACCTGGTCTTGCGCTGTCTCCAGGGGTGAATACCCATTCACTCGATCACCCTAGTGTAACGACTGAGGGCCTGCTGGGTCGGGGACCCTTCGCTTTAGCTGTTCCCATTACTCCTCACAAATGTGAAAAGTATCCATAAAGCAGCTTTTGAAAAACACTATGATGGCAGCTCCCTTGTCCCATTTACCATGTATACAAACAAGGGAACCTCAAAGGCCTTTTTGTGCAGCTCATGTGTAGTGTGCAAGGTGATGTGGCCTAGAAATCCGGGTTCTAAGTCTGCAGCTGGGTGTGTGGAGCAGAGCTGCATCTCGTCTCCACCTCCAGCAAAATAGGAAGGCTGTTCAGCAGGCATACTGTCTCTTGGGTCCCCGATTCGGCAGGCATAATCCCAATAGGGTGCCGGGATCCGAAATTCAGCATCCATGCGTTCACCATGACACCCAATGGGAGCTAAGCGCCCTCATAACCCAACCCTCGATTAGCTTTAGGCTTTCCAGGACCCTTAGCGCAGCAGAAGCCATACCTTTGTGGGGTGGGGAACTAAAAGGTGGCATGCCCACCCCTATTCAACTTGAAGGTCCACTAAGACAATATGCCTGCGTGACACCCTGCAGGATCCCATGCTTTGTAGATATACGTCATAGGCGTGCCAGAACCCAAGCCCCGCAGGCGTGACATGCATGGGAATGGAGAGCTGCGGTGTGGCATTCCTCCGACTTCGGTGCTGGAGATCAGGAGGACTTGTTACAATGCTGAAGATGCAGAAATAGGGACACAAATAATAGTGACCAATGAATCACTTCCCAGCCTTCCCTACTAGCACCTGCCCTGTAAAACCATAAATAAAGCAGCACTGGAGCTTTGATGAGTGTGCCCCTGCTCGGCCCCTCTGCTGTCTGGCTGCTCCATCACCTAATCTCTGATGCCACGCAGCAGCATCTTTTTGCATTGGTTTCTGCTTTTCGCCAAACGTCTGATTTTTGGTTCAATTGACAGAAACCCATGTACTGAAAAACACATTTAGGTGGCATCTACATTGCTGAATGGACAAGCACTGTATTCAGAGATGGGGATTTTCATTTTGCGAGTGATATCATGGGACCCTGCAGCTCCATGCTGCCACCATGAAGGAGGAGGCAGCTCTCACATGCGAGCACAATGATCAGTGGTCACAGCGCCCTTTCTCCTTCACTGACAGGCGAGCAGCAGTCTTTTCTGTTGAAGGGAAAAGCCATACGCCAGTCTGTTAACAGATGGCAGTGATCACTCAGAGGGAAGACTGAGTTACTTTTTGTTCTGAACCTTAGCTGCGAGAGAACAAATCACAAAAACGAGCAAGATACCAATAAGGGAAACAAGCGAGCACTAAATACAAAAGTTAAAGGAGACAGCCTCATTAAAAAGCCCTTCAGCCCAAATCAATATGACGAGGGAACGGAAAGAGGGGAGAGGGGAAGGTTAGAATTATTATATTTTATGACAGGTTAGGCGCATCAGGCCTACTCGATTTACTCTTGCCCCTACTCTGGTCCTAATAATGGCACCGGGATGAATTCTGATCCTTCGGCAAACCAGGGTTTTTACACGGAGAGTAATTCCAAAGAATGAAGGGACTGATTTATATGTTGGCTGTAAGGATGCAGTGTGTTTCCTGCCAACATAGTGGTCTAGCTGCCCGATTTAGGTGCAGGTGGATCATAGGTTTGGTTACAACGGTGACTACTCTGTGACCGTCTACTCAAATCTCTGACAGAGTAGCTCCGGAGAAATGTATATATGTCTGCCCAGCCAATTAGGGTTGGCTGACAAATAGCCACTGTTTTACTGTCCAGCACCGCTGAGCAAACCTGTCAGGGAGGGGCAGGAAAATAAATGATACCCTCCTCACCATGAGAAATGACTCCCATGACAGGGGGGAGGGGGCATTTTGTTTTTTATTTTGCGAAAGAAAATCCAGTCCCACGATTTTCTTTTTGAAAATAAAAAATAAATCCTTTGGTGCAGGGCTTCATTACGTTGACGGAGCCCTGCACCAAACAGCTTGGAGCATTGACAGTTTCTGCCAATACATTATAAATGACTGCCAGCATGCCTGTCATTTATAAATTCAGCAGGCAGTTCCTCCACCAAGGTGGTGGAGTAATACATTCCGCCCACCTGACGGAACAACAGGGCCAACGTCAATATATATATGGGGCCCTAAGTTATTGACATGATCTGTAAATACCTCACCCTTTACCCGCTCCTTGTAATATGTGTCTTTGCCTAAAACACACACCCAACCACCCCTCTATCTTCAGCTCCCACCCGCGATATACAGCATAGGAAGAGGGTATTTGGAAAATATCATGGGCTACCAAAACAGAGAGTTTTAGTACTCATGGAAAGGAATACTGTAGGAGGCTGGACTGGCTTGTAGTGAGTACCAAGGGGTACTTGCACCTTGCACCAGGCCCAGTTATCCCTTATTAGTGTATAGGGTGTCTAGCAGCATAGGCTGATAGATAATGGTAGCTTAGCAGAGCAGCTTAGGCTGAACTAGGAGACGAGTGAAGCTCCTACAGTACCACAAGTGTCACTTGCACAATATCATAAGAAAACACAATACACAGTTAAACTAAAAATAAAGGTACTTTATTTTTATGACAATATGCCAAAGTATCTTAGAGTGTACCCTCAGTGAGAGGATAGGAAATATACACAAGATATATGTACACAATACCAAAAATATGCAGTATAGTCTTAGAAATCAGTGCAAACAATGTATAGTTACAATAGGATGCAATGGGGGCACATAGGGATAGGGGCAACACAAACGATATACTCCAAAAGTGGAATGTGAACCACGAATGGACCCCAAACCTATGTGACCTTGTAGAGGGTCGCTGGGACTATTAGAAAATAGTGAGGGTTAGAAAAATAGCCCACCCCAACACCCTGAAAAGTGAGTGCAAAGTGCACTGAAGTTCCCCAAAGGACAAAGAAGTTGTGATAGGGGAATAATGCAGGAAAGACACAAACCAGCAATGCAACAATGATGGATTTCCAATCTAGGGTACCTGTGGAACAAGGGGACCAAGTCCAAAAGTCACAAGCAAGTCGGAGATGGGCATATGCCCAGGAAATGCCAGCTGTGGGTGCAAAGAAGCTTCTACTGGACAGAAGAAGCTGAGGTTTCTTCAGGAACAAAAAGGGCTAGAGACTTCCCCTTTGGAGGACGGATCCCACTCGCCGTGGAAAGTCGTGCAGAAGTGTTTTCCCGCCGAAAGACCGCCAACAAGCCTTGCTAGCTGCAAATCCTGCGGTAAGCATTTTTGGATGCTGCTATGTCCCAGGAAGGACCAGGATGTCGCAAATTGCGTCAGGAGAGAGAGGGGACGTCGAGCAAGACAAGGAGCCCTCTCAGCAGCAGGTAGCACCCTGAGAAATGCCAGAAACAGGCATTACAAGGATGCGTGAAATGGTGCTCACCCGAAGTTACACAAAGGAGTCCCACGTCGCCGGAGACCAACTTAGAAAGTCGTGCAATGCAGGTTAGAGTGCCGTGGACCCAGGCTTGGCTGTGCACAAAGGATTTCTGCCGGAAGTGCACAGGGGCCGGAGTAGCTGCAAAAGTCACGGTTCCCAGCAATGCAATCTAGCGAGGTGAGGCAAGGACTTACCTCCACCAAACTTGGACTGAAGAGTCACTGGACTGTGGGAGTCACTTGGACAGAGTTGCTGGATTCGAGGGACCTCACTCGTCGTGCTGAGAGGAGACCCAAGGGACCGGTAATGCAGCTTTTTGGTGCCTGCGGTTGCAGGGGGAAGATTCCGTCGACCCACGGGAGATTTCTTTGGAGCTTCTAGTGCAGAGAGGAGGCAGACTACCCCCACAGCATGCACCACCAGGAAAACAGTCGAGAAGGCGGCAGGATCAGCGTTACAGAGTTGCAGTAGTCGTCTTAGCTACTTTGTTGCAGTTTTGCAGGCTTCCAGCGCGGTCAGCAGTCGATTCCATGGCAGAAGGTGAAGAGAGAGATGCAGAGGAACTCTGATGAGCTCTTGCATTCGTTATCTAAAGTTTCCCCAGAGACAGAGACCCTAAATAGCAAGAAAAGAGGGTTTGGCTACTTAGGAGAGAGGATAGGCTACTAACACCTGAAGGAGCCTATCAGAAGGAGTCTCTGACGTCACCTGGTGGCACTGGCCACTCAGAGCAGTCCAGTGTGCCAGCAGCACCTCTGTTTCCAAGATGGCAGAGGTCTGGAGCACACTGGAGGAGCTCTGGACACCTCCCAGGGGAGGTGCAGGTCAGGGGAGTGGTCACTCCCCTTTCCTTTGTCCAGTTTCGCACCAGAGCAGGGCTAAGGGGTCCCCTGAACCGGTGTAGACTGGCTTATGCAGAATTGGGCACATCTGTGCCCAAGAAAGCATTTCCAGAGGCTGGGGGAGGCTACTCCTCCCCTGCCTTCACACCATTTTCCAAAGGGAGAGGGTGTAACACCCTCTCTCAGAGGAAGTCCTTTGTTCTGCCATCCTGGGACAAGCCTGGCTTGACCCCAGGGGGGCAGAAACCTGTCTGAGGGGTTGGCAGCAGCAGCAGCTGCAGTGAAACCCCAGGAAAGGCAGGTTTGGCAGCACCAGGGTCTGTGCTACAGACCACTGGGGTCATGGAATTGTGCCAACAATGCCAGGATGGCATAGAGGGGGCAATTCCATGATCTTAGACATGTTACATGGCCATATTCGGAGTTTCCATTGTGAAGCTACATATAGGTATTGACCTATATGTAGTGCACGCGTGTAATGGTGTCCCCGCACTCACAAAGTTCAGGGAATTGGCCCTGAACAATGTGGGGGCACCTTGGCTAGTGCCAGGGTGCCCTCACACTAAGTAACTTTGCACCTAACCTTTACCAGGTAAAGGTTAGACATATAGGTGACTTATAAGTTACTTAAGTGCAGTGTAAAATGGCTGTGAAATAACGTGGACGTTATTTCACCCAGGCTGCAGTGGCAGGCCTGTGTAAGAATTGTCAGAGCTCCCTATGGGTGGCAAAAGAAATGCTGCAGCCCATAGGGATCTCCTGGAACCCCAATACCCTGGGTACCTCAGTACCATATACTAGGGAATTATAAGGGTGTTCCAGTAAGCCAATGTAAATTGGTAAAATTGGTCACTAGCCTGTTAGTGACAATTTGTACAGAGAGAGCATAACCACTGAGGTTCTGGTTAGCAGAGCCTCAGTGAGACAGTTAGGCACCACACAGGGAACACATACATATAGGCCACAAACTTATGAGCACTGGGGTCCTGACTAGCAGGGTCCCAGTGACACATAACAAACATACTGAAAACATAGGGTTTTCACTATGAGCACTGGGCCCTGGCTAGCAGGATCCCAGTGAGACAGTGAAAACACCCTGACATACACTCACAAACAGGCCAAAAGTGGGGGTAACAAGGCTAGAAAGAGGCTACTTTCTCACACAACCCCCCCCCCCCAAACGAAGGACAATAAGGCTAACCTTGGCCAGTTGAGACTTTATTGTCTAAGTGGTGATAAGTAGAGAGTAGCTCTGCATTAGACTGGTTACTCCCTTTATCATCCACTATTTGGTTACTTCCCTGTGGGGATGTAAACCACCCTGTTTGAAGTTTTTTAGCTAAGCAACAATGTGAAGATGTATTTTCAGAGTTTCTATCAGTAAGTTTTAGTTTAGAGCAGTGGGAATTGTCCACTGAACCTATTTGTAGTGATGGAAATGCCAGACAGGGATGCTGTCTCAGAAAAGCCATAGCTGGGCAACAACTTTGTCCATATGGCTGGAAGAGAGAACAGGGATGCTGTTTCTCTTGAGTTGGAGCAGGGCAGGGATGCTGTCCTATGAGCTCCACACTAGGGCAGGGATGCTGTCCTAAGTGTTGTGAGGCAGTGCAGGGGTTCTGCACTAAAGTTTCTCTGGGAGGGTTGGAGGGATGCTCCATGTTAACTAAAATGGTGCTCTTTTTCTCACCAATGTTAGTTATCCCACAGAGAGGTACTTCTACCTCAGGGAGTCCAGCTGTGCCAGCTGATGATTCCCTTGGAACAGGTGCCACCCCAGAAGAGGTTTCTCCCACCACAGGAATGGTATCCTGAATGGTAGAGTGGTTAGGGGATACTGTGATACCCTTTTTACCTGTTGATGGAGAGGGATCCTGAGTTTTCAGGCCTTCTCTCCTTTGCTTTTTCATTTCAGTAGAAATGAGAGGGAACAATTCCTCTGGGATGCCCAGCATGGCTGCATGGGCATAAAACTCTACATCAGCCCAACCTGAGGCCTGTAGGTCATTACCTAAGAGACAGTCTACAGGTAAGCTAGGTGATACCACCACCTGCTTAGGGACAGTAACTCCACCCCAACTAAACTGAATTATAGCTAAGGGAAGAAACTTAGTGGAGTTATGGACATCAATAATCTTATACTGTTGTCCAATGATGTGTTGATCAGGGTGCACTAGGTTTCAGTCACCAAAGTGATACTGGCACCTGTGTCCCTGTAGGCCAAGGCCTCAACACCATTTATTGAAAGTGTCTGCCTGTACTTATCCATTGTAAGGGGACAAGCAGCCAGTGTGGCAAGGCCAATGCCACTAGGTGTGACAGAAACTGTCTTGGGACTGACTACCCCATTTCTACTATGGACCCATAAGTGAACCCAACTACACCCTTAACTTGACTGTTGCCAGCAGTCCCACCACTAGTACCACTACTGCTAGGGGCACTAGAGCTTGATGTATTAGTGGTGGTAGGCTCAGGGGGTTTACCTGGACAGGACTTATCCCCTGGCCTATGGCCTCTATTTTTACACACAAAGCACCAAGGCTTTTTAAATTGTGTAGGTTGAGAAGAAGAGGAAGAATTTGTTTTATCCCCACCCCCTGAAGAGTGTTTAAGATTTGAAGTGGGATCTTTGGTTTTACCCTTATCCCCATACTTATCTTGAGATTTTTCACCATCTTTCTTCTTATTGTTCTCTTTGTCACCCCCTGTATGAACTTTTCTGTTCACCCTTGTTCTGACCCATTTGTCTGCCTTCTTTCCCAATTCTTGGGGAGAGGTCAGATCAGAGTCCACCAAGTACTGGTGTAACAAATCAGACACACAATTATTAAGAATATGCTCTCTCAGGATCAAGTTATACAGGCTGTCATAATCAGTAACTTTACTGCCATGTAACCACCCCTCCAAGGCCTTCACTGAATGGTCAACGAAATCAACCCAGTCTTGTGAAGACTCCTTTTTGGTCTCTCTGAACTTTATCCTGTATTGTTCAGTGGTTAAGCCATAACCATCCAGGAGTGCATTCTTAAGTACTGTAACATTATTGGCATCACTTTTTTTCACAGTAAGGAGCCTATCCCTACCTTTTCCACTAAATGATAGCCATAGGATAGCAGCCCACTGCCTTTGAGGGACATCCTGTACAACACAGGCCCTCTCAAGTGCAGCAAACCACTTGTTAATGTCATCCCCCTCCTTATAAGGGGGAAGTATCTTGTGCAGATTCTTGGAATCATGCTCTTTTACAGGATGACTATGGGGAATACTGCTGCTGCCACCATGGGTATCTAAACCCAACTTCTGTCTTTCCTTCTCTATTTCTAAAGACTGTCTATCCAAATCCAGCTGTTGCTTTTTAAGCTTCAGTCTGGTTTGTTCCACCCTCAACTTATTGAGTTCCCTTTCTAACAATCTGTCATCAGGGTTGGTGGGAGGGACATTTCTAGATACAGAGGTATGATGGGAATGAACAGAAGGAGACCTGTCCCTTACAGAGGGCACCCTAACAGCTTGGCTGACAGTGTAATGTGAGAGCACATCATCTGTATGATGTGACTCCACCTCAGTACCAACTATGCTAGACTGTCTTGTAATGGGAAGGCTAAGAAGTTTCTTTCCTGAACTTTTACCTGGGGGAGTCCCTGGATCAGATTGGGAACCATTAGCTACCTTTTCAACAGATGTGGCCCCTTTGGCCTTATCTTGTTCTCTAAGCATATTAAGCAACAATTCCAAGGAAGGATTCTTCCCTACACTCAAACCTCTCTCTATGCAGAGACTCCTTGCTCCTTTCCAGCTAAGGTGATCATATGCAAGTTTGGACAGATCAACATTTTGGCCTGTGCCAGACATTTTTAGAGAGAGTTAAAAGTGATAGAAAAAGAGAAAAAAGTTTTCAGAACTTTTTAGAAAGACAGAAAAAAAAACTTTTTAAACTTTTAAGAACTTTTTGAAAGTTTAGAAGTACTTTTCAGCACTTTTAGAAAAGAGTGAAAAGAGGGAATGCAAAACTTTTTAGTTATGTGTACACACACTGAACTTGTTTTGTATATTTTTCTCTTATGAAAAGTACAATGACAAGAGTGGTAAGTAGTCTCAAAGCACTTATCCCACCGCTGCACAACCAATGTAGGAGGCTGGACTGGCTTGTAGTGAGTACCAAGGGGTACTTGCACCTTGCACCAGGCCCAGTTATCCCTTATTAGTGTATAGGGTGTCTAGCAGAATAGGCTGTTAGATAATGGTAGCTTAGCAGAGCAGCTTAGGCTGAACTAGGAGACGAGTGAAGCTCCTACAGTACCACAAGTGTCACTTGCACAATATCATAAGAAAACACAATACACAGTTAAACTAAAAATAAAGGTACTTTATTTTTATGACAATATGCCAAAGTATCTTAGAGTGTAGCCTCAGTGAGAGGATAGGAAATATACACAATATATATGTACACAATACCAAAAATATGCAGTATAGTCTTAGAAAACAGTGCAAACAATGAATAGTTACAATAGGATGCAATGGGGACACATAGAGATAGGGGCAACACAAACCATATACTCCAAAAGTGGAATGCGAACCACGAATGGACCCCAAACCTATGTGACCTTGTAGAGGGTCGCTGGGACTATTAGAAAATAGTGAGGGTTAGAAAAATAGCCCACCCCAAGACTCTGAAAAGTGAGTGCAAAGTGCACTGAAGTTCCCCAAAGGACAAAGAAGTCGTGATAGGGGAATAATGCAGGAAAGACACAAACCAGCAATGCAACAACGATGGATTTCCAATCTAGGGTACCTGTGGAACAAGGGGACCAAGTCCAAAAGTCACAAGCAAGTCGGAGATGGGCATATGCCCAGGAAATGCCAGCTGTGGGTGCAAAGAAGCTTCTACTGGACAGAAGAAGCTGAGGTTTCTGCAGGAACAAAAAGGGCTAGAGACTTCCCCTTTGGAGGACGGATCCCACTTGCCGTGGAAAGTCGTGCAGAAGTGTTTTCCCGCCGAAAGATCACCAACAAGCCTTGCTAGCTGCAAATAGTATCATAAGCGTTTTTGGATGCTGCTATGGCCCAGGCAGGACCAGGATATCGCAAATTGCGTCAGGAGAGAGAGGGGACGTTGAGCAAGACAAGAAGCCCTCTCAGCAGCAGGTAGCACCCTGAGAAGTGCCAGAAACAGGCACTACAAGGATGCGTGAAATGGTGCTCACCCGAAGTTACACAAAGGAGTCCCACGTCGCCGGAGACCAACTTAGAAAGTCGTGCAATGCAAGTTAGAGTGCCGTGGACCCAGGCTTGGCTGTGCACAAAGGATTTCCGCCGGAAGTGCACAGGGGCCGGAGTAGCTGCAAAAGTCGCGGTTCCCAGCAATGCAGTCTAGCGAGGTGAGGCAAGGACTTACCTCCACCAAACTTGGACTGAAGAGTCACTGGACTGTGGGAGTCACTTGGATAGAGTTGCTGGATTCGAGGGACCTCACTCGTCATGCTGAGAGGAGACCCAAGGGACCGGTAATGCAGCTTTTTGGTGCCTGCGGTTGCAGGGGGAAGATTCCGTCGACCCACGGGAGATTTCTTCGGAGCTTCTAGTGCAGAGAGGAGGCAGACTACCCCCACAGCATGCACCACCAGGAAAACAGTTGAGAAGGCGGCAGGATCAGCGTTACAGAGTTGCAGTAGTCGTCTTAGCTACTTTGTTGCAGTTTTGCAGGCTTCCAGCGCGGTCAGCAGTCGATTCCTTGGCAGAAGGTGAAGAGAGAGATGCAGAGGAACTCTGATGAGCTCTTGCATTCGTTATCTAAAGTTTCCCTAGAGACAGAGACCCTAAATAGCCAGAAAAGAGGGTTTGGCTACTTAGGAGAGAGGATAGGCTACTAACACCTGAAGGAGCCTATCAGAAGGAGTCTCTGACATCACCTGGTGGCACTGGCCACTCAGAGCAGTCCAGTGTGCCAGCAGCACCTCTGTTTCCAAGATGGCAGAGGTCTGGAGCACACTGGAGGAGCTCTGGACACCTCCCTGGGGAGGTGCAGGTCAGGGGAGTGGTCACTCCCCTTTCCTTTGTCCAGTTTCGCGCCAGAGCAGGGCTAAGGGGTCCCCTGAACCGGTGTAGACTGGCTTATGCAGAATTGGGCACATCTGTGCCCAAGAAAGCATTTCCAGAGGCTGGGGGAGGCTACTCCTCCCCTGCCTTCACACCATTTTCCAAAGGGAGAGGGTGTAACACCCTCTCTCAGAGGAAGTCCTTTGTTCTGCCATCCTGGGACAAGCCTGGCTTGACCCCAGGGGGGCAGAAACCTGTCTGAGGGGTTGGCAGCAGCAGCAGCTGCAGTGAAACCCCAGGAAAGGCAGGTTTGGCAGCACCAGGGTCTGTGCTACAGACCACTGGGGTCATGGAATTGTGCCAACAATGCCAGGATGGCATAGAGGGGGCAATTCCATGATCTTAGACATGTTACATGGCCATATTCGGAGTTACCATTGTGAAGCTACATATAGGTATTGACCTATATGTAGTGCACGCGTGTAATGGTGTCCCCGCACTCACAAAGTTCAGGGAATTGGCCCTGAACAATGTGGGGGCACCTTGGCTATTGCCAGGGTGCCCTCACACTAAGTAACTTTGCACCTAACCTTTACCAGGTAAAGGTTAGACATATAGGTGACTTATAAGTTACTTAAGTGCAGTGTAAAATGGCTGTGAAATAACGTGGACGTTATTTCACCCAGGCTGCAGTGGCAGGCCTGTGTAAGAATTGTCAGAGCTCCCTATGGGTGGCAAAAGAAATGCTGCAGCCCATAGGGATCTCCTGGAACCCCAATACCCTGGGTACCTCAGTACCATATACTAGGGAATTATAAGGGTGTTCCAGTAAGCCAATGTAAATTGGTAAAATTGGTCACTAGCCTGTTAGTGACAATTTGTACAGAGAGAGCATAACCACTGAGGTTCTGGTTAGCAGAGCCTCAGTGAGACAGTTAGGCACCACACAGGGAACACATACATATAGGCCACAAACTTATGAGCACTGGGGTCCTGACTAGCAGGGTCCCAGTGACACATAACAAACATACTGAAAACATAGGGTTTTCACTATGAGCACTGGGCCCTGGCTAGCAGGATCCCAGTGAGACAGTGAAAACACCCTGACATACACTCACAAACAGGCCAAAAGTGGGGGTAACAAGGCTAGAAAGAGGCTACTTTCTCACACAACCCCCCCCCCCCAAACGAAGGACAATAAGGCTAACCTTGGCCAGTTGAGACTTTATTGTCTAAGTGGTGATAAGTAGAGAGTAGCTCTGCATTAGACTGGTTACTCCCTTTATCATCCACTATTTGGTTACTTCCCTGTGGGGATGTAAACCACCCTGTTTGAAGTTTTTTAGCTAAGCAACAATGTGAAGATGTATTTTCAGAGTTTCTATCAGTAAGTTTTAGTTTAGAGCAGTGGGAATTGTCCACTGAACCTATTTGTAGTGATGGAAATGCCAGACAGGGATGCTGTCTCAGAAAAGCCATAGCTGGGCAACAACTTTGTCCATATGGCTGGAAGAGAGAACAGGGATGCTGTTTCTCTTGAGTTGGAGCAGGGCAGGGATGCTGTCCTATGAGCTCCACACTAGGGCAGGGATGCTGTCCTAAGTGTTGTGAGGCAGTGCAGGGGTTCTGCACTAAAGTTTCTCTGGGAGGGTTGGAGGGATGCTCCATGTTAACTAAAATGGTGCTCTTTTTCTCACCAATGTTAGTTATCCCACAGAGAGGTACTTCTACCTCAGGGAGTCCAGCTGTGCCAGCTGATGATTCCCTTGGAACAGGTGCCACCCCAGAAGAGGTTTCTCCCACCACAGGAATGGTATCCTGAATGGTAGAGTGGTTAGGGGATACTGTGATACCCTTTTTACCTGTTGATGGAGAGGGATCCTGAGTTTTCAGGCCTTCTCTCCTTTGCTTTTTCATTTCAGTAGAAATGAGAGGGAACAATTCCTCTGGGATGCCCAGCATGGCTGCATGGGCATAAAACTCTACATCAGCCCAACCTGAGGCCTGTAGGTCATTACCTAAGAGACAGTCTACAGGTAAGCTAGGTGATACCACCACCTGCTTAGGGACAGTAACTCCACCCCAACTAAACTGAATTATAGCTAAGGGAAGAAACTTAGTGGAGTTATGGACATCAATAATCTTATACTGTTGTCCAATGATGTGTTGATCAGGGTGCACTAGGTTTCAGTCACCAAAGTGATACTGGCACCTGTGTCCCTGTAGGCCAAGGCCTCAACACCATTTATTGAAAGTGTCTGCCTGTACTTATCCATTGTAAGGGGACAAGCAGCCAGTGTGGCAAGGCCAATGCCACTAGGTGTGACAGAAACTGTCTTGGGACTGACTACCCCATTTCTACTATGGACCCATAAGTGAACCCAACTACACCCTTAACTTGACTGTTGCCAGCAGTCCCACCACTAGTACCACTACTGCTAGGGGCACTAGAGCTTGATGTATTAGTGGTGGTAGGCTCAGGGGGTTTACCTGGACAGGACTTATCCCCTGGCCTATGGCCTCTATTTTTACACACAAAGCACCAAGGCTTTTTAAATTGTGTAGGTTGAGAAGAAGAGGAAGAATTTGTTTTATCCCCACCCCCTGAAGAGTGTTTAAGATTTGAAGTGGGATCTTTGGTTTTACCCTTATCCCCATACTTATCTTGAGATTTTTCACCATCTTTCTTCTTATTGTTCTCTTTGTCACCCCCTGTATGAACTTTTCTGTTCACCCTTGTTCTGACCCATTTGTCTGCCTTCTTTCCCAATTCTTGGGGAGAGGTCAGATCAGAGTCCACCAAGTACTGGTGTAACAAATCAGACACACAATTATTAAGAATATGCTCTCTCAGGATCAAGTTATACAGGCTGTCATAATCAGTAACTTTACTGCCATGTAACCACCCCTCCAAGGCCTTCACTGAATGGTCAACGAAATCAACCCAGTCTTGTGAAGACTCCTTTTTGGTCTCTCTGAACTTTATCCTGTATTGTTCAGTGGTTAAGCCATAACCATCCAGGAGTGCATTCTTAAGTACTGTAACATTATTGGCATCACTTTTTTTCACAGTAAGGAGCCTATCCCTACCTTTTCCACTAAATGATAGCCATAGGATAGCAGCCCACTGCCTTTGAGGGACATCCTGTACAACACAGGCCCTCTCAAGTGCAGCAAACCACTTGTTAATGTCATCCCCCTCCTTATAAGGGGGAAGTATCTTGTGCAGATTCTTGGAATCATGCTCTTTTACAGGATGACTATGGGGAATACTGCTGCTGCCACCATGGGTATCTAAACCCAACTTCTGTCTTTCCTTCTCTATTTCTAAAGACTGTCTATCCAAATCCAGCTGTTGCTTTTTAAGCTTCAGTCTGGTTTGTTCCACCCTCAACTTATTGAGTTCCCTTTCTAACAATCTGTCATCAGGGTTGGTGGGAGGGACATTTCTAGATACAGAGGTATGATGGGAATGAACAGAAGGAGACCTGTCCCTTACAGAGGGCACCCTAACAGCTTGGCTGACAGTGTAATGTGAGAGCACATCATCTGTATGATGTGACTCCACCTCAGTACCAACTATGCTAGACTGTCTTGTAATGGGAAGGCTAAGAAGTTTCTTTCCTGAACTTTTACCTGGGGGAGTCCCTGGATCAGATTGGGAACCATTAGCTACCTTTTCAACAGATGTGGCCCCTTTGGCCTTATCTTGTTCTCTAAGCATATTAAGCAACAATTCCAAGGAAGGATTCTTCCCTACACTCAAACCTCTCTCTATGCAGAGACTCCTTGCTCCTTTCCAGCTAAGGTGATCATATGCAAGTTTGGACAGATCAACATTTTGGCCTGTGCCAGACATTTTTAGAGAGAGTTAAAAGTGATAGAAAAAGAGAAAAAAGTTTTCAGAACTTTTTAGAAAGACAGAAAAAAAAACTTTTTAAACTTTTAAGAACTTTTTGAAAGTTTAGAAGTACTTTTCAGCACTTTTAGAAAAGAGTGAAAAGAGGGAATGCAAAACTTTTTAGTTATGTGTACACACACTGAACTTGTTTTGTATATTTTTCTCTTATGAAAAGTACAATGACAAGAGTGGTAAGTAGTCTCAAAGCACTTATCCCACCGCTGCACAACCAATGTAGGAGGCTGGACTGGCTTGTAGTGAGTACCAAGGGGTACTTGCACCTTGCACCAGGCCCAGTTATCCCTTATTAGTGTATAGGGTGTCTAGCAGAATAGGCTGTTAGATAATGGTAGCTTAGCAGAGCAGCTTAGGCTGAACTAGGAGACGAGTGAAGCTCCTACAGTACCACAAGTGTCACTTGCACAATATCATAAGAAAACACAATACACAGTTAAACTAAAAATAAAGGTACTTTATTTTTATGACAATATGCCAAAGTATCTTAGAGTGTAGCCTCAGTGAGAGGATAGGAAATATACACAATATATATGTACACAATACCAAAAATATGCAGTATAGTCTTAGAAAACAGTGCAAACAATGAATAGTTACAATAGGATGCAATGGGGACACATAGAGATAGGGGCAACACAAACCATATACTCCAAAAGTGGAATGCGAACCACGAATGGACCCCAAACCTATGTGACCTTGTAGAGGGTCGCTGGGACTATTAGAAAATAGTGAGGGTTAGAAAAATAGCCCACCCCAAGACTCTGAAAAGTGAGTGCAAAGTGCACTGAAGTTCCCCAAAGGACAAAGAAGTCGTGATAGGGGAATAATGCAGGAAAGACACAAACCAGCAATGCAACAACGATGGATTTCCAATCTAGGGTACCTGTGGAACAAGGGGACCAAGTCCAAAAGTCACAAGCAAGTCGGAGATGGGCATATGCCCAGGAAATGCCAGCTGTGGGTGCAAAGAAGCTTCTACTGGACAGAAGAAGCTGAGGTTTCTGCAGGAACAAAAAGGGCTAGAGACTTCCCCTTTGGAGGACGGATCCCACTTGCCGTGGAAAGTCGTGCAGAAGTGTTTTCCCGCCGAAAGATCACCAACAAGCCTTGCTAGCTGCAAATAGTATCATAAGCGTTTTTGGATGCTGCTATGGCCCAGGCAGGACCAGGATATCGCAAATTGCGTCAGGAGAGAGAGGGGACGTTGAGCAAGACAAGAAGCCCTCTCAGCAGCAGGTAGCACCCTGAGAAGTGCCAGAAACAGGCACTACAAGGATGCGTGAAATGGTGCTCACCCGAAGTTACACAAAGGAGTCCCACGTCGCCGGAGACCAACTTAGAAAGTCGTGCAATGCAAGTTAGAGTGCCGTGGACCCAGGCTTGGCTGTGCACAAAGGATTTCCGCCGGAAGTGCACAGGGGCCGGAGTAGCTGCAAAAGTCGCGGTTCCCAGCAATGCAGTCTAGCGAGGTGAGGCAAGGACTTACCTCCACCAAACTTGGACTGAAGAGTCACTGGACTGTGGGAGTCACTTGGATAGAGTTGCTGGATTCGAGGGACCTCACTCGTCATGCTGAGAGGAGACCCAAGGGACCGGTAATGCAGCTTTTTGGTGCCTGCGGTTGCAGGGGGAAGATTCCGTCGACCCACGGGAGATTTCTTCGGAGCTTCTAGTGCAGAGAGGAGGCAGACTACCCCCACAGCATGCACCACCAGGAAAACAGTTGAGAAGGCGGCAGGATCAGCGTTACAGAGTTGCAGTAGTCGTCTTAGCTACTTTGTTGCAGTTTTGCAGGCTTCCAGCGCGGTCAGCAGTCGATTCCTTGGCAGAAGGTGAAGAGAGAGATGCAGAGGAACTCTGATGAGCTCTTGCATTCGTTATCTAAAGTTTCCCTAGAGACAGAGACCCTAAATAGCCAGAAAAGAGGGTTTGGCTACTTAGGAGAGAGGATAGGCTACTAACACCTGAAGGAGCCTATCAGAAGGAGTCTCTGACATCACCTGGTGGCACTGGCCACTCAGAGCAGTCCAGTGTGCCAGCAGCACCTCTGTTTCCAAGATGGCAGAGGTCTGGAGCACACTGGAGGAGCTCTGGACACCTCCCAGGGGAGGTGCAGGTCAGGGGAGTGGTCACTCCCCTTTCCTTTGTCCAGTTTCGCGCCAGAGCAGGGCTAAGGGGTCCCCTGAACCGGTGTAGACTGGCTTATGCAGAATTGGGCACATCTGTGCCCAAGAAAGCATTTCCAGAGGCTGGGGGAGGCTACTCCTCCCCTGCCTTCACACCATTTTCCAAAGGGAGAGGGTGTAACACCCTCTCTCAGAGGAAGTCCTTTGTTCTGCCATCCTGGGACAAGCCTGGCTTGACCCCAGGGGGGCAGAAACCTGTCTGAGGGGTTGGCAGCAGCAGCAGCTGCAGTGAAACCCCAGGAAAGGCAGGTTTGGCAGCACCAGGGTCTGTGCTACAGACCACTGGGGTCATGGAATTGTGCCAACAATGCCAGGATGGCATAGAGGGGGCAATTCCATGATCTTAGACATGTTACATGGCCATATTCGGAGTTACCATTGTGAAGCTACATATAGGTATTGACCTATATGTAGTGCACGCGTGTAATGGTGTCCCCGCACTCACAAAGTTCAGGGAATTGGCCCTGAACAATGTGGGGGCACCTTGGCTATTGCCAGGGTGCCCTCACACTAAGTAACTTTGCACCTAACCTTTACCAGGTAAAGGTTAGACATATAGGTGACTTATAAGTTACTTAAGTGCAGTGTAAAATGGCTGTGAAATAACGTGGACGTTATTTCACCCAGGCTGCAGTGGCAGGCCTGTGTAAGAATTGTCAGAGCTCCCTATGGGTGGCAAAAGAAATGCTGCAGCCCATAGGGATCTCCTGGAACCCCAATACCCTGGGTACCTCAGTACCATATACTAGGGAATTATAAGGGTGTTCCAGTAAGCCAATGTAAATTGGTAAAATTGGTCACTAGCCTGTTAGTGACAATTTGTACAGAGAGAGCATAACCACTGAGGTTCTGGTTAGCAGAGCCTCAGTGAGACAGTTAGGCACCACACAGGGAACACATACATATAGGCCACAAACTTATGAGCACTGGGGTCCTGACTAGCAGGGTCCCAGTGACACATAACAAACATACTGAAAACATAGGGTTTTCACTATGAGCACTGGGCCCTGGCTAGCAGGATCCCAGTGAGACAGTGAAAACACCCTGACATACACTCACAAACAGGCCAAAAGTGGGGGTAACAAGGCTAGAAAGAGGCTACTTTCTCACAAATACCAAAAACATTTAAGGGGGGAAAACCCCTTGTCTACCCTCCTGCACAAAGTTAGATGCAAGCTGTAGTGAGAGTAAATCATATTTTGTTGACAGAAAAATATAGGCTTCATGAAGAAGCTGTCATAATTTATTTTTTTCACTTTGAAAGATAGCAGCTCTGTTACTGCAAGAGAGAGATGTCAAACAGCAATCCTTGTAGAAAGCAGCGTTTTCATCTGTCTTGTCTGCATGCACATATGCGTGCTAGGAAGACGGACGAAAACATTGCTCTCACAAGCAGGGAGCTGCTGTTAAAAGCAGCTCTTTGCTTGGTGGGCAATGCTGGCTCCCACAGGATGTGAGGAGCTGGCTAGGACCGCAGCGACCTTCAGGCTCCCCCCACGTTCCTGTCACACTCTCTCTCTCTCTCTTCCATCCCATAATCGAATGGAAGAGAGAGAGAGAGAGATCGTCATTGCAATGGTCACTCCCTGCAGTAACAGCAGGAAGTAATAGGTGGCATAATGGTTAAGGTCACAGACACTCACACTGAAAATTGAGGGTTCTAGTCCAGGTGTGTCTGTAGTCATTTCTCTACTTTCATTTCTTTAAAACTTTAAGGTTCATACTAAAAGGTGATATCACTCTTTTTAATTGACAAATACATTTGTCTTAACAATTTGTTCAGAAATAATTAATTCTAAGTATATCATACATCAAAGCCTAAAAAACTCCCTATCTCTATCTCTCTCCCTCTCTTTCTCTCGCTCTCTCAATTTATCTTTTTCACTCTCTTTCTCCCACTCACACACCCACTCAGACCATTACACACCCTCGTACAGACCCATACAGACACTCACCCACCCACTCACAGACCCACTCAGAACCTTGTGCACCCACTCATAGCCCCACTCACACTGTCATGTGCCCACTGAGAGACCCACTGAGACACTCATGCATCTACTCACAGACCTACTCATACTCTCACACACCCACTCACAGACCCACTGAAACCCTCACACACCCACATAGACATATATATAGGTATTCACTGCAAAAACCAAAGGTTACAGGGATGTTATAGTTAGGAATTAGAATTTTTTTTAAAAATGAATAAAATGGGAGCCTAACTATAACGTCCCTGTAATCTTTGTTTTTTAAGTGAATTTCTATGTTTTTTCAAATTCTATTTCCTAATTATAACATCCCTGTAACCTTTTGTTTTTTCAGGGAAAATTTCTATGTTTTTTTAGCATGAAGTAATTTTCATTACTATATGTTAATCCAACCAGGACCGCGCACAGCCTTTGGCCGTGCACAGTGGGGGTTGGCTGCACGCAACCCTTATAACCACCCAACCCTGCACTGCGCATGGCCGAAGGTCATGCACAGTGGGGTTTGACCGCAGGGCCTAGCCTGGCCAACCGGCCCCTCTACCCAGGCCGCTCTCAGCCCCTGGCACACCATCCCTCAGGGCAGGGCCTAATTAGTCATATTTTTTTGGGAGGGCATAGTCCACCTCCCCACGCCGATCTCAGCCCCAGGGATCCCGTTCCCCAGGGCGTGGCTTAATTATTGATTTGTTTTTTTTTAGGGGAGGGTGCCATGTGGCCCTCTCCCCAAGCCGATCTCATCCCTGTGGACCCCCTTCTCTGGGGTCCAGCCATGTGACCTAGGTGCCCCCCAGGGCATCCAATCACAATGTTGGAGGCTGTAGGGGAGCCTAAGGCTTCCACGGTCCTAGCTGGCTTGCCACCGCAAAAGCAGCTCCCTTTATGTGAGAGCAATTGTTTTCTCTGTCTCCCCATCTGCACCTCCACAGACAGGGAAACAGAGGAAACCTCCGCTTGCAGCAAGGGAGAGCTGTTTGACAGGTGGTCAGACCCTGCATCCAAGCCCTTATAACCACCAAATCCTGTGCCGCGTACTGCCTTTGACTGTACACAGTGGAGGTTGGCCACAGAGCCTGTCTCTGTTATTGGATCTGTAAGTGAAGGCTTGAGTGTCTGAGTGGGTCTGAAAGTGGGTGTGTGAGCCTATGAATATAGATATAGGTATTCACTGCAAAAACCAAAGGTTACAGGGATTTTATAGTTAGGAATTAGAATATGAATGGGTCTGAGTGGGTGCATAAGTGTCTGAGTGGGTATGTGAGTGGATGCATAAGTCTCTGAGTGCATGTATGAGTGAATGAATTAGTGTATAAATGAGTCTGTGAATGTTTTTTTAAAACTTTTTTTCGCATATTCTTGAATATTGTGGAATATACTTGAATATCCGTGAATATTCGAGGATATTTGAGGATTTTCGAGGATATTTGCTAATATTGCACATGGTGAAGAAAACACATTTTAAACCAATAATTTGAACCTAAAATATCACCCCCTGGGGGTCAGGGTACCTCCACCCTGACCTGTTAAACCACTTACCATTTATATTTTCAAACCCAGGGACCCTCTCCCATAACATAAAATGGCAGCTGCAACTTTCTAGCCAGGTTGTGGCCAGCCAATTACAGTACCTCTATTCGTGCACACAGTAGCCAAACTTTGCTAATATTTGTGATTTATTTGTGGCCAGAAATATGTTAATTTAGATTTTCCTTATTTTCTCTTAAACATCTTAATGGATTTAAACAAATAACCAAAAGCATAATCTGTGTACTGAAAGATAGCTTTCTGCCAAATTTGGTATAATTCTGTCCAGTGGGCTGTAGTAGTGTTTCAAGGTCCTATGGGAATTATCATGGTAAACACACCTTTTTTGCCCCCTACCCTCCTTTTTCTCAGCCCCCGCTTCTCGGACCACCTCTAAACTTTCCATGCACAACTAGAATCACCAGGGTACTTTTGTTGGAAAATTCGTCAAATGGTGCGAAAGATCCAAAGATATAGGCAGGTCAAAAAATGCTTTTTCTATGGAAGCTAGGACCTGACTATAACTACCTACTGGTGACTGCCAGTCGGTAATGTGTATATATATATAAATATATATATTTATATATATTTATATATATATATATATATATATATATTCACTGAAAAAACGAAGGCTACAGGGATGTTATGGTTAGGAAATAGAATTTAAAAAACCTTAGACATTCACTAAAAAACAAAGGCTCCAGGGATGTTACACTTTCAGATTTTACACACACAAAGCCATATAAATTCAGCTGTTATAGTTAGAGTTATTTCAAGTAACTATGGGGCATATGTACGAACACTTTTTCCCATAGACACAGAATGGGGAAAAACCTTTGTTACATCTGGCCCTATATATGGCAAACTAAGATAATTACCCTCACCATGCATAGTTTTGTCATCACTTATGCACTGCAGATGTTACAGTGATATTATCAATTATGTCATAGAAGATGTTATGAGTGATGCAATATCTGAAGTAATTAGCAGTGCATGGAGAGGGCCTGAGAATGAATAAAAGGATCTTTCACCAAATACCTTTATCTGTTGGTTTACATTTTGCATCGTCCTACTGCAGCTCACACCATGTCAGTGGTCATTTTACTTGCATATCACTCTACTGCCATTCAAAAACAGTTTGCTAAGAATATGGTCAAAGTCACTTGACTTAACCACAGCGGCAGCCTCCATAAACTATAAGTGGTGTGGTGGGTGGAGGGGTTGCAGGGAGGACTATGGGAGAGGAGCATGAGGGAGGAGTCCGGGGAAAGCCACCTCGCGCTCCTTTGCTTCCAGGTTCCAGCAGTCCCTGGGACAGCATGAAAGACTCCCTGTGCAATCCCTGTGCTACTTCCATGCTATTTCCTAGCATAAGAGCAGTGCAGGGATTGGCCTGAGCGAGCTGGTTTGTCGCTCGCCAGGCACACAGAGCCTGTGCTGTCTCTGCTTTGTGGTTCCAACAGTCTCTGGGACAGCATGAAAGACTCTCTGTGCAATCCCTGTGCTGCTCTCATGCTATTACCTAGCATTAGAGTAGCACAGGGATTGGCCTGAGCAGGCTGGTTTGTTGCTTGCAGCAGAAAAATAAAACAATATGAAACATTGTATTATTTTTCTGCTGCTGGCTCTGAGCCAGCGGGGCGACGCTCCTCCGTCGTTGCGGAGGAGCCGCCACTGCTTTACCTGTGACTGCCTGTACCCATATATACTAGGTTACTAGATAGTGTTCCATAGTAATCAAGGTGTTTTTGAAAGCTGCTGTATTGATTCATCAGCATACACTATAATTGGCAGATTTACGTTTCTTATAGAACACATATCTTAAGCACAACAAAACTGTATGGGTAGTTTTTATGCTGAAGCCACACACCACTTCAATGTTGTGAAGGGCATTTGAAGCAGTTGCACCTTACTTGAGGGGGACATTTTGTAACAACTTGAAGTATTGCAGCTTTTTGACAGACTTGTTAAACAGTTGCTTCTGACATTTAGAGGGACATCTAGTAAAGTTTTGAAGGACTGCAGCCTTATTAAAGACTTTCAACTATTGCTTCTGAGAAGAGAAGGACATCTAGCAATTACTTGAGGTATGGTAGGTATGTGGGAGGCTAGACTGATTGGCTATGATTATGCTGGTTTAACTTCAGGCATTGCCATTTTTATGTTGCCTAAAGGTAGCTAGGGTGAATTTTGTCAAACGAGAATAGCAATTAAAAAAAAATTAAAATTCACTTTATTTTTGCGCTTTGATCTCACAAAATCTTGTCACTAACATAAACCTATAGCATGCTGCAACATTTTGGCCCTCATTATGACCCTGGCGGTCAGCGGTCATTTCGGGAAAGGTACTGCCAACAGGCTGGCGGTACCTTTTACCAAATTATGACAATGGCGGTTTGGAGCCAAACCGCAAATGTACCTCTCCGGCCGCCAGGGTGGTAACGGCCACTGGGCTGGAGACTTCGGTCTCCAGCCCGGCGGCCGTCACAATACCACCCTTGGGACTATGACCCCGCCTACCACCATGGTTTTTGTGGCAAGTGTACCGCCACGAAAACCATGGCGGTAGGCACTATCAGTGCCAGGGAATTCCTTCCCTGGCAGTGATAGGGGTCCCACCCTCGTCCTCCCTCTCCTGCCCCCCCACTCATTTACAGGCGCACACATACACAATCATACACACACACATACCCACATCCACCCACGCATGCACTCATACACACCCACACACATACATACATACATTGTCGCAACATACAACATACACGTACACTCACATTCAGTCATTCACACACACATTCAACGCGACTCACACCTGCATACACATACAAAAACACACACACAACACCCATACACACGCACACAGCACCCCCACCCACCTCTCCTGTCAGAGAACCCGACTTACCTGCTTGTAGGGGGTCCTCCAGCAGGAGACGGGACGCGGCACTGCTGTCAGCAGCAGCATCCACCAGCAAAGCACCGCCAGGCTGTATCATTGCTCATGATACGGTAGGCAGTGTTTTGCTGGCGTGGCACTGCTGCTGACAGCAGTGCCACCTTACCCCAGTCCGCCACCATGACCATCAACGGTATTCCGCCAGCCTTCTGGCGGAATTCCGTGGTGGGTCATAATGCGGATGGGCAGCTGGTAGCCACGGCGATGGTATGTTGGCGGCTGTCACGGTGGCGGCATTTGCTGCCAATGTCATAATGAGGGCCTTTGTTTTGATACATTTGCCAAAAATGTTCTTTCTTTAGAATTGTAATATTTTGCAGAGGTGACCTTTAAAGTGCAGTTTGCCTCTTTTTCCTGTTCTGCATGTGTGATCCAAAATCAACTTTTATAAAAATCTGGGTCAATGTCTCTAAATTACGTTTCTTGTTTTTTTCAATAATTGCTGTTAGAGAATGAACCTTTTTCTTCAGTAAGGGTGTGTTAGGGATGGGACTTGCATCACCACACTTTTAAATGAACTCCAGGCATACTAACTGGAGAACAATTGGGAGCTAACAGGAGCCACGAGTGCAGTTGCCTCCATGAATGAATGAAACATATTTATAAACGGCGTCATTACCCAATCAGGCGTCTTCGGGCTGTACTGGGTGATAAATTATTCAACAAGCCACACTTCCAGTCCTTTGCAAAACTGATTAGATTCCGAGCCATGCTAAATGGAAGGTGGTTCCAAAGTTTCTAGGCAAGATAGGAAAAAGCCCTGAAGACCATCAGTGAGGTAAGATAAAAAGAAAATCCAGGAAATAAGCAGCGTGTACCTCAGAGTTCGACAGGGGTATAATTCCCTATTTTCATCTGCAGCAGCTAGGAACATTGCTCTAGAAAGCTCTATACGTGATACACAAAGGGTCAGATTTAAGAGCCCTTAGTGCCAGCGGAGAGTCACTTTTTGTGATGCTCCAGTGACACTAACCACTGCTCCATATTTACAAGGAGGTGTAACACCACTTTTTTTGGTGTTACACCTCCTTGTAAATATGGGCCCCTCCCAAGGGTGGCATTAGCATGGCAAAGTGAGTAGGAATGCCTTTATTCTTCCTGTTTTTTATGCTTTTTCTATGTGTGCTGCATCCTACAGCACACATAGAAGAAGCAAAATGCCACGGATGATTGCTTATGTGCAGGAATGTGTCCCTTCCTGCACATAAACAATCATTCCAAAATGATGCTTTGTGTGTGGCATTTTGCAGCACACATAGAAGTGCCAAATCGCCTTTATAGTTTGTTTATATGCAGGAAGGGACACCTTCCTGCACAAAAACAATTTATTCCCTCAACGCAGACACCTTTGTACTGTGGTGCAAGGATGCCTGCGTTGGCGCAGGCAGCTTAATTCAGCACCGGTGCAGTGGGACACACCAGCATGCACCGTATTCCTGTAAATGTGGCACATCCCTGCGTTTCAAAAGTGCCTCAGCGTGGCACTGCTATTTTTGGCGCAGCACCGCTCTGCCTCACTTTTGCATTAATCATAAATATTTGGCTCTTTTTCTAACCGGAAGCCAGAGAATTTTTCTTCGAGACTTTTTCAACTGAAATATTCGGGGAAGATCCCAAAGCACTCTGATTGCCAGATTCGTTGTAGGTGTTGTAACAATATATTTGGGAGACCCAAAACAGAGCATTAAAATAATCCAGTTGTGACAATATTGTTGCCTGAATCTCTGTTTGCCTTACCCCTTTTGGCAATCGGGGTTGAACGATGTGGAGCATGAGCAAAAAATAAAGACAGGGCACCATAATATTCGTTTCTCCAGTGACAACGCTGTTTCTAGAAATACACCCACATTTTTCGCGGACTCAGCTAGAATAGTGGTGACTCCCCACTCTGAAGGCCTCCAATTAGGAGCACTATCGATGGCAACTGCTCCAAAGATAAGCTGCTGAGTTTTGTTCCCATTTAATGTCAAAGTATTCCTGCTCATCCAATGGCATTAAAGACTAGAAATTTTTGTGGAAACTTCTGCTGTGAGATGACAATTTGAGTGTAGTTGCCGGATGACATTATCAAAAATCCATACCTTCTAATCACCTTGGCTAAGGCTGACAAATAAATGTTAGCGAACACTGGAGAGAGGGTTTAACAATAACAGACAAATCTAATACTTTGTTAACCCAACTCTATGGCAACTACCCCATGGGCCGCAGGGTTTTCAGAAGCAGCTTGTAGCTTTAAAAATGCACACTGATAAGCCAATGCGGACCTTGTGCATAATGTCTAAATGGTAGTGTAAAACCAAGTTCCACACAGGACCGTGAAATATGGAAAATATGGGAAACCGCCTTTTCTCCGATGTTTCTACAACATATTACAGTACCACACTTTCTTTTTACAAGGGAATGACTATTACCACGCAAGATTTTACCACGCAGTTCTTTACTTGTAACGTTGTTTATTTGGAAAGCGCTTCGTAAGCAGTGTATTTATTACCTAGTGTAATAATAATCATGACATGAGTTTGAATTTTTTTTTACAATTTTTTTTTAAATCAGTTTTATAGTTTATAGTGTAATTATGTTGGTTTTGGTAATTTTACGTTCATCAGTAGGTGGCAGTGTTACCCTGTGAGTTAAACTTCAGTATTCCGATCACCTTATTATTTTTAATAAATGATGGGTGCGAGTATTAGAGTTTTAAGGTTATTTTTAGGGTTTAGGGGTCGGAAAGGGTCTTGGATTATAAGTGTGTTTTTAGGGTTTAGGGGTGGGCAAGGATATTGGATTGTAATGGTGTTTTTAGGATTCAGGGGTAGATCAGGGTACCTGGTGGTAAAGGAATTTTTAAAGTTTAGGGTTGGGTAGGGATATAGGGTGGTAAGGGTATTTTCAGGTTTAGGGGTGGGTAAGGGTACTGGATTATACGGCTGTTTTAAGGTTTAACGGTGGGTAAGGGATTTGGGTGCTGAGGGGGATTTTGAGGTTTAGAGGTGTGTAAGGAAATTGGGTAGTAAAGGTTTTTTGGGGGTATTACAGGAGGGTAAGGGCATTGGGTTGTAATGATTTTTTTAGGATTTAGGGGTGGGAAATGGCTACAGGATGGAAACGGTGTTTTTAGGGTTTAGAATGTCAACAGTATGGGGTGCAAAGGGTGTTTTTAGGGCTTGGGCAATGGGTGGATAAGTTTGTTAATACTTAGGTATTATTTGTTCTAAGTATTAATTTCATAGTAATTTATATGTTGCATTAAAAAGAATATACTCCCGGGACAGGAGTGCAGGAGCAAAGGCTTGGTAAGTGTTTTGAAACTTCAAAGTCCAGAATTTATTTTTCCATTGAAAAATAAACCTGTAAATTATATGACTGTCATTAAAATAAATATATATATATATATATATATATATATATATATATATACATACATATAAGAATCATATATATATATATACACACAAACACACACACATTGGGGGTCATTCTGACTCCCGCAGGGCGCGGTCACCGCGTGCCCGGCGGGAGGCGCCAAAATACCGTACCGCGGTCGGAAGACCGCGGCAGGTATTTTGAGTTTTCCCCTGGGCTGGCGGGCGGCCTTCAAAAGGCCGCCCGCCAGCCCAGGGGAAAACGACCTTCCCACCATGAAGCCGGCTCGTAATCGAGCCGGCGGAGTGGGAAGGTGCGACGGGTGCTACTGCACCCGTCGCGTATTTCACTGTCTGCTATGCAGACAGTGAAATACAAGCGGGGCCCTCTTACGGGGGCCCCTGCAGTGCCCATGTCATTGGCATGGGCACTGCAGGGGCCCCCAGGGGCCCCGCGACACCCCCTACCGCCATCCTGTTCCTGGCGGGCGAACCGCCAGGAACAGGATGGCGGTAGGGGGTGTCAGAATCCCCAAGGCGGCGCAGCATGCTGCGCCGCCTTGGAGGATTCTGACGGGCAGCCGAAAACCGGCGGGAGACCGCCGGTTTTCCTGCACTGACCGCGGCCAAAGCGCCGCGGTCAGAATGCCCTGCGGGGCACCGCCGGTCTGTCGGCGGTGCTCCCGCCACTGAGACCGCCGGGGTCAGAATGACCCCCATTGTTTCTTTTTTTATTCATAGTAAACGTTTATTTTGCATTTTTGGTTTTGGCATTGTTACTCATGTTTATCAGTAGATGGCAGTGTTACACTGTGAGTGAAAGTCTGGAACTGGTTAGTTATAATATAATTAAAAATCCGAAATAATAGTATGCATGGTGAAAGTGTGTGTGCTAGTCGTTTGTATGGTAAGCTTATTTTCAAAGCAAGCAAATGTAATAGCGTGGTAATGGCATACGTTGTAAAAACTGCGCTGTAAGGACGTGCATGGTAAAACCAGGCTTAGTAATGTTGTGCAACCGAAAATATTTCATGGTTCCCTCTGAAATATGAGTTTCATCATCATAATGACAACCACCCAGTATTATGAGAGTAGGATTATGTTGCAACAGAGGCACAATTATACAGTAAGATTATCTAACTTGTGCAGCATGAAAAGACAAATTATGCAAAACATCATGTGGAAGATTTATTTTGATCTGTTCATGCTAGAAACAGGTTTTTTGATCATATCTGAAAATTATGCAGCAAATTATATTGTGTGCAAACTATAAATGTGTAAGGAGCAAGCAAACCCCAAATTAACCTGTGCTCAGGCCCCTGGTAGCTTGCCACAGAGCAATCAGGCTTAACTTAGAGGCAATATGTAAAGTATTTGTGCAACACTTCAAACAGTAAAACAGTGAAAACACCACACAAAAAGATGCCACACCAGGTTAGCAATATAGAGCAGAGTTTATTAAATACAATAAAACCAAAATAACAAAAATCCAATCACTAGAACTGGAGTTATGAATTTTTAAAGAATAAAGTGTAAAAAAAATGCCTAAAAGCACAAAGTGCTAATCGTGGCGATCTGGTCGTGCTGGACAGGACTGAATTGAAAAGTTCAGGGTACCTGCAATGTCATGAAGGTCGGTTATAGTCCCAGGTTAGTCCAGCTGAAGGTTTACCTTCTCAGATTTTGTACCTAGACTCCTGTTAGTATTGGAGAGGGCTGCGAGAAGCAAGGAGAGTATTACAGGAGGACATGGGCGTGGTGCAAAAAGAAGGCCAGAAGTCGTGAACGAGTGTGCTGGAGCTTCATGTTGGTGGTCCACTGAAAGCGGTTGATGCTGCAGCGTGAAGAGATGGCCTGGGGGCGCTCCGTGCTGATTTTCAGTGCAAACAGCATGGCTTCAGTGGGAACGGGCTAGTTCGTTGTTGCGAACAGCCCCAAAGCTTCATTTAGGTCTGCTGAACCATTTCAAGGGTCCAGGACTTGAAGGACAACACTTGGGGATCAGGGATGTGCTACAGCTGTGTCCAGGCCCTGGTGTAGGATGTTGGGGAGCCTTTTATGTCCCTGTGGCTCAGATGATCAGGCCTGCAGACTAGCCCTTGCAGTCACTCTGGCAAGGCAAGAAGGCAGCAGGTCACTGCAGCAAGCCAGCAGTTCCTTTAGAGCAGCAGCACAGCAAAGTGGGAGTCCTTGTAGTAGCACAGCAGTCCTTCCTGGCAGAGTATCCATAGGTCCAGTAGTGTACTGAAGTGGTGGTGTCTGAGGTCCAGCATTATACACAGTTGTGCCTTTGAAGTGGGGAGAAGCTTCTAGAGGCACACTTTTGAAGACCACAGATGCCCTGCCTTTCTGGTTCGGGATCCAGACTAACTACAGGGGGGTTGCAGCCCTTTGTGTGGAGGAAAGACACAGCCTATTCAAGTATAACTAGGGCTGCTCCTCCCTCCCATCATGCCAATGATGGCCCATCCAGTCACACTTAAGCTCTCCATTGTGTGTTGCTGTATAGGAGGAATATACAAAGCCCAACAGTAAGCTACACCCAGTCATGTGACCCAGAGACAGACGACAGGCACCAAAAGGCTGAGGCAAGAAAATGCTAACCTTGTAAAAGTGGCACTTTCAGGGTTGCAATTTAAAATCCAACTTCACCATAAGCTAGGATTTCAAATTGTGATTTCAGAGACACCAAACATGAAGTGGTTACCTGTTGCTATTTGGATATTCCACCTATAAATTGTAATAAGGTAATTCCAATGGTATCCTATGGGAAAGGTAGGCCTTGCAATAATGACAAACACTTTTAAGAGTTTTTCACTACCAGGACAAGTAAACATTTTTAAAGTACGAGACTAACTTTTTAAATGTATTGCACCCTGCCCTTGGGGATATCCAGGGCCTACCATAGGGGTATCTTATATGTATTAAAAAGGAAGGTTTGGGCCTGGCAAAAGGTTTATTTTCCCAGGTTGAAATGGCATTTAAAACTGCATACACACACACACACACACCCCTTGCAATGGCAAGCCTGAGAAATGTTTAAGGTGCTACTAAAGTTGGTGCCACAATTGGTGCTGCAGGCCCACTAATAGCATTTAATTTACAGGTTCTACGCACTTGTGGGACCTGTTTACTAGGGTCTTACAAAGTAAATTAAACATGCCAATTGGGTTTAAGCCAGTGTTAGCATGTTTTGAGCCAAGGTCAAACAGTGACATTGCTATTAAACGTCACAGTGTGTGCACCTCGACCATAATATGGTATTTGTAAAATTTATTTCACTCAAATAGTCTAGTTGACATCCCTGGAAGGTCAAAGTAGATGGTGGAGAAAATATACCAATGCCTCATCTCCACTCACCTTGTCACATTCTGTTGTCCACGTTGCCCTGAACCTTCCCTCCCTATCTTGTCTGTGCTCCCTGGGCTATGATACAAACACAGCTTTTTATTTCTCCACATCTTTTGCCCTCCATGTTGCCTCCCCCTACCTCTGTGTTGCCTCCCACTACACCTTCCCACCTACTAGCAATTAAAAACAAGCATTAGCAAAGACAATAGGTCTCGCCTATGCTAGACATATTGGCATTGTCAATTTTTAAGCCACGTTGTACAGTAGGGCAGCTATTGCACACCATGGTTAAATGTCAAGAAACAAAAACTCTATGATCCAGCCAGCACTGACCCGGTCACATCACATTTTTTCTTTGCTTTTAGCCATGCTGCACAACACCTGTCTTGTTGTACAACATGCCTAAACAAAATATTGACCAAGCCAACAGTGCTTGCATAGGTGAATTGACTTTGTCAATGCTTGTTTGTAAAGACTACCCGTAAGAAAAACTGGTGCATCTCCCTTTCCAGAGGGATGCAAAGACAGAGCAGGCATGGGGAAGCAAACAGTGTCACAAATACTTTGATAGCTCCTCAGAATAGGGTTTGTCCAGCAATGTATCTTGACGAGGTGTGCACATTCTCTCGAAGTTCACACACTTTGAATACAAGCATTAGCAAAATTCAATAGTTCTTGGCTAAAAGATCTACTGACTTGGCTAATGGCAAAACCCATGCATATCTAAAAATGCAGAACAATCTTTTTTTAACATTTTATGAACCAAGAAGGATCAGTAGAGTAAAAGAAAAGTTACACTAAAATGCTTATTTTTAAACAAGATTACCACTGCAAAATGGTCTGTAGGACTGTTGAAAAAATAAGAGAGTGTGTGGGATTATGGCCAGAGCTATTGACTTTGGAACTGGGGAACCACGTTCAAGTCTGGAAGCTCAACATCTGGTGATTCTGGGCAAACCAATGCATCTCCCTGTGCCTCAAAAAACATGATGTGGCCTTGTGTAATGTAACTGGTGTACATATAAAGTGCTCTGATACCTAGTTCACACTATACCAAACTGGCAAAAAAAGAAAACAGTAGGGAGAAGGAGCAATACAGTGGAGGTGGGGGGGCAAAAAAAGGGATGCAGAAAATGACGGATGTGGGTAGGGTTTTCACAGAAGCACACTGCAGCAAGGGAGCTTACATGGTGCAAGGGGGAGAGAAGCCTACTGAGGGAGAGGTAAAACACATGCACTCTCATGGAGTGCTTCACCAAAAAGAAAACACTAGTTTCTGGAAAGTAAGCACTCATGCAAGAATGCAAGGAGCCAATCAGAGAGATGGTAAACAGGAAATGCCCCATGGGTGGGACAAACACAAGCTGGATAGACTAAAGCCAACAAAGCCAAGGAATAAAAAGAAAGCAAATGTGGATGGCCAAAAGCAAAGCCCATGGCTGACAATGAACAAAATGTATTCCTAAATCAGATTGCAGCATTTCTCCAATATTTCTTTTGCGACTAGACATCTGTACTTTTTGGTAGGCATCCACCTAAAAAAGCGTTCTAACACAGACAGGACTAGCCATGTAGTAAGTAGCACTTTTGTTTTAATTCTCAGACATGCTACAAGCAGTTTCACTGCTGTACAACACAGCTAAATAAACCATTCATAAAGCCAATACCTCATGTTGGTGGGACCTATTGGCTTTGTCATGTCATTGTCATTGACATGTCGGGGCACCCATCGCAAATGTTTTAAAAAATAGTCAACTCTTTAGGACAGTCATGTTTTATTGGCCTAGCACACCATGAAAACACCGTGAATACACGACTACCTTTAGCACCCTATTAGAGTCCATCAATTTGTTAGCATAATTATGTGAAAACTGATTTAAAATGCACAATTTGATATCATTTTTTAAAAATGTTCTCAAAACTATCCAAACTATATTAAAAGAGGTTTGACTCACTTACTACACTCGTTCGCTACAGTTCAGGGCAAATACTACCACCACTTTCAAAGTTGATGACTGCACTCTAATATGGGTGCTACCTACATTGGACATTTGTGTGTGTTGCATTATGTTAATCATGCAGTAATTATGGAATCTCAGCAATGGCAATTAATGTGATTGCATTCAGGATTAATGTCACGTGAAAGAGTTTTCTGGAAAGATTCAGGCCCATATTTATACTATTTTAGCGCTGCCTTTGCGTCGGATTTTGATGCAAAATCAGCGCAAACTTACAAAATACAATCGTATGGGCCTCAGTGTCATAGGTCAGATGACATCACTTCCTGCGCGGTCAGTAAGGTCAAAGCACATGTATGATATCACTTCCGCTATCCCCTGACATTTGGATGAATTGATGTTCGTGGCCCGAAGGGGGCTGTGGAAGGGTGTGAAGGTGTGACTGAGGAAAGGGAAGGAAGTAGTCTGACAAGGAGGGAGTGTTGCATAGTTCCCTCTTGAAGGGGGTCAGGCAGGAGCCAGGCCACACCCTCAGCCCATTCCCAAAGTGATTTTAATGGCTGGAGTTTCTCACCGATGAAATAGGTTGTAGTGCGGGAACACACGGCTAATTATAATTCATACCCAGGGACACTGCTCCTCTCAACTCGTAATCAATGCCATTATGTAAACCTAAGTGGCACGCTCAATTTCCTGTGAATCAAGCCTTGAGTCTGAGTGCCTGTTTCTTAAAATGTTGCCACCATGAGTTTCCACGAAAGATTGTTTAAAAAGCCTATAATGGTTCGCCACTGTGGCAAAAGTTCATTGTTTACATTCTATGATTTCTTCAAAGTCAAAGCGCATGCATGTGATTTCCATCACCACTACCTTTTCCACAGGTAAGCTATTGGGAAGGCTGTGGGTGAAGAGATTAGAGAGCAGGGGAGGCTCCTTTGTAATGGTGGAGGAGCGTCACCGACCTGATTAAGAGCCCGCAGATGAAAAATAAAGCTACTATTGTTACTATTGTTTTATTTTTCATCTACTGGCTCAGCCAGTATGTGAAGAGAGGGGTGGAGTTGGACCACGGGAGGGGGGAGGAGGAGAGAGTGCACCCAAGTGCACATGTGTGTTTGGCCTGCTGTCCCAGGCGGGCCAAACACAATGCACACTTAGGTTTCTCCAACCTGGCTGTGTTGAACAACTCGGCTGGAGAAATTGCACAGACCCCAGGACAGTGTCTGAGCGGCAGTCCAAGCCACTCAGACCAAGTCTGATGCTGCTTTCATGCTAGGTTTAGCATGAAAACAGCACCAGAATTGCTGGGGAGCCGGTGCTTGTGTTAATACGGAGAGAGGCGGCAGGAGGCGGTGGAAGGAGGCGACAGCAACGAGAATGGTAAGGTTTTTTTTGTTTCCCCTGTTGTTCCCACACCCTCCCCCTCTTGACATTTGCGGCAGTTGCCGTGGTTAGAGAGTACAGTTGCAAAAGTAGTGACCAGCAGATGATTGACTAAGAGGGAAGTTGGTAGTCACTGACAGATAATGTCATGGGATCTGTCTGTAGATCAGTAGCTGCAAAGGGACATATGGCCCTATCATCAAAGGGAAAGTCCGTCAGGGAAGGAGTGAATAGTTACTGGTCACAAAGCAGTAACTGGTATGTTTAGGGTAGCGAGGAGTAACATATGTAACAGAACAGGCCTTGGTTGCTGCTGTGGAACAGAAGAAGGTGGGGTAAAGTTGAGGTGCTGAGCAGTTGTGGGTTTATTTGTCAAAAGGAGCAGTGAAGGGGTAAAGAGTGGGATAACAGCAGCCCTTTTTCCATTTTAAGATAGAAGCAGCAAGTATTAACGATATGACATAGAAGGGGCGAGTGGCCTGGGAAGGGAACAGCCATATATACAGTTGTGAGATACTTGCAGTCAGGGTAAAAAGGTTTGGGGCAAAAGGAGTTACAGATAAAGGTGTGGCATAGGAGCAACATAGCGGCCAAGTTTTCAGTTTGATATTTGCTCATGTGTGACATTTCCTTGTTTGCTTATGTGTGACATTTCAGTGCTTAATGTAAAATACTTTGAGTGACGTTTTATTAGGAGAGGATCATCGCAGTTATGTTGGTGTGATTTCAGAAACTGCCCTTTTCCTAACTTGCACTTGCTTAGAAGTAGCCTTAGAACAGTTGCAGCATTCATGAAGTGTTTATGCAAGGTATACAATTGATAGTCCTCAGCCGGAACACAGATCCCTTCAGTGCAACTCACTGGCAATATTCTGAAATTGTGACAGTTTGACCTAGGTGACCAGTGGATTGGTATAGCAGAGCTACAGGTGCAACAATTTAGAACCTATGGCTATAGGCAGGCACAGTGTGTGTTAGAATAAAGTGGGAGCCTTGCATGATATATCTCAGTCTGTCAAGAGTCAGACACAAGGGAAAAGACAATATAGTAGCAAAGGTGTCATGGACCCCACTGCATGCAAGGAACATGAACCTAATTTAGTAGTAACATACGGAAATCGTCATGGTTCATTTCGGCACTTGGGCTCGGTACCACCGTGACTGCTACACCATTGATAGCCATACCCATGGGAAGACCATTGAGACAGCTCTTGACACCAAAGGTTGTCAGGGAACATCCTGACAGTGGGAGTCCTCCAACAGTATCCCATCTGCAAAACTATGCCTGTGGGATTAGAGACTTCTTCAGATTTAGCACTTAATCTACACCAAGTTCCCATAGTGCTGGACCACAAGGGAACTAAGACAATGTATATGAGACACTATCCTTCCGTTCTTGTTACAGATAAAAATAATTTTGATACTGCCTTGCTCCACTCCTTATGTTGATTTAGCAATATCTCCTCCATTCTGTCGCCTCTTTTCTCTTCTGTTTTGTTTCTGAGCCTTTTCTTTTCCCCTTCCCTTGCTCCCATTCTCTTCCCTTCATGTTTTCCAAATCTGTCATTCTTCTGTTACTCACACTATAACACCTTTTTTCACCATCTACTCTCGCAGCTTTCTTCCCATTCTCCATGTTTTCTCCTTCCTTCCTCTCTCTGTCTTTCTCTCTCTACCCTCCAGCTCTATTTCTCTAGCTCTCAACTCTTCCTTCCTCTGCCGTGTCTTCTCTTGCCTTGTACTGCATTCACATTCTCTCCTATCGTTCGTCTAGCTCCCTTCTACCCTCTCTCTGTCTTTCTTCCATCTCCTTTTTTTCTTATCCCTTTACAATCACTCTCCTCCCTGTTTTTACCCTTGTCATGTGTTCCCTTCATCCTGCTTTTTCTCTCCCTTTCATGTTTGGGCTCTTTTTCCTCCCCTTTTATTGTTATCACCATCCTCCTTTCTAAACAGGGTCTCTCCTTTTGGTCTATCTGTCTGCTCCCCTTGCATCAATTTCCTTTTTTAATCCCCATTTCTTTGTTTCTCTGCCTTCCCATTCCAGACAACTGAAGTGCATATGTTGTCCATTTTGGAGCGCAAATGCTGTTCTTGTCATGATTAGAGAGCGCTCTGCAAATTCCTGTAGGAGGCCAGAGCACAGGGGACTGCGTATTTACAAGCGTGTGTGTATGGAAGCTGTAAGGAAATTAGAGTAGGAGGTAATTCCACGCTTTAGAAGCGATGTAAGATAATGTCCAGCCAGCTGATCTGGTTCTGTATATGCATGGGATGTGTGTGAGTAGGAATCCTGTGGAGCGGAGGTGCATGGATGTTTGGTTGAAGGAGATGCAACCATTGAGATAGATAGGGCCTGATTTGTGTAGTGCTTTGAATGTGTTTGAATTGAGCATGTTTGATTAGTTTCCTGAGGTGTGATGTGATGTGAGTTCTGTTTGGGAGGTTGAGAATGAGTCTGGCGGCCAAGTTCTCAATGGTTTGTAGTCTTCTTGTATGTCACATGGTGATCCCGGTGTAGAGGGTGCTCCCATAGTCCAATTTGCAGGTGACTAGGGCATCAGTGAAAGTTTTTCTGGTGTTGCTTGGGAGCACTTTGAAGATCTTACTCAGCATCTTCAGGGTGTAAAAGCAGGATGCAGTGACGGCGTTCACTTGTGTGGTCATGTCCAGTTTGTTGTCAATGATTGTTTCATTATTGTGAGGTTCCAGCATGGGCTTTGTGTGTGGGTCCAAGCTCGCCTGGACACTAGTTGAGTCCCACGATATGGTGTTCCTGTCGAAGATCCCTATTTCTGTCTCGTCAGTGTTGGCTTTCATCCATTTAGCAACTTAAGTCATGCAGGCAGTGAACTTCTTTCAGGTGTTGGGGCTCTTGTCCGAGATGGAGGGTATGAGCTTCATGTCATCTGGGTAGGAGAGGATGTTGATGTCATGTGTGTGGATGACACTGGCCAGTGGTATCATGCATGTGTTGAAGAGGGTGGTGCTGAGCGATGAGCGTCAAGGCACTCCACAGATTAGTCTGCAGGCTCCTGGGGAGTAAGATGGCAAGCTAAGAGCTTGTTTTTGTATGTATGTATGTATGTAGGGGTATTTATATAGTGCATTCCAGCTCAAAAGAGCATCGAAGCGCTAACAGTAGGTGAGTGGTGCAAAGTTGAGGAAGGGAAAGGAGAAAAAGAACAGATGCCAGTGACTAGCGCGGTAAGAGGCAGGTGTTAACTAATTTCCTGAAGCCCAAATAGCTAGGTTCCTTCCTGATGTTCAGAGGGAGCGAGTTCCAGCACTTAGCCGCAGCCACGGTGAAGGCTTTATCACCCCATTTAACTTTGTTGGTTCTAGGGATCCGAATTTTGTAAGTCCCAAGTGACCTAAGATGATGCTTCGGTCTATACCAACAAAGCTTAGAGACCAGGTATTGGGAGCCAAAGCCATAAACAGGTGTGTGGGTCATGCAGACCGTTTTGAAGACAATGCGCTGAGCTACTGGGAGCCAGTGCAATTGATTGAGACTGTTGCTAGCAAAGGCAGAGCGAGGAAGATTGAGGATAGATCTAGCAGCTATGTTCTGAATCAGTATTAGCTTATTCAAGGAAACTCTATCCAGGTTAAGTAATAAAGCATTATAATAGTCCATTTTAGACATGACCAAGGCTAGAGTAACTGTAATTTTCCATTCCCGCTGGAGGTAAGGAAAACCTTTCTTAGCATTTTTAACATCCACAGTAACGTTTTTAAAGTACGATTCACCTGGTTTTTTAAAGATAGGTGATCATCAAAGATGATTCCTAGGTTCCTGCTGGCAGTAGTAGGGACCGGGAGGGCGCCACAGTCTGTCAGCCACCACTTTGTGTTCCAGTGGTCCTTACCGGGTCCGAAACAAATAATTTCGGTTTTCGCGCTGTTAAGTTTAAGCCAGTTAGTCTTCATCCAGTTATTAACTGCCTGCATGCAGTTATTAACACGATCAGCCACTTCCACCCAGTTCTTGTTAACTGGGATAATTAACTGTATGCCATCTGCATAAGAAATGGGAGAGAAACCAAATGACCAAATCAGATTGGCCAGCTGGGCAACATACACGTTAAACAAAGTGGGGCTCAATGACGAGCCCTGAGGGACCCCGCAAGGTAACAGGTAGGCCGTGGATCTAAAGTCGCCACAGCTAACTGAAGTCCATCTATTTGTCAGGAAGGACTCTAATAGCTCAATAGCCTGCTCTCTGATACCTGCTTGGTAAAGGCGAGCTAGCAAGATTTGAGGTGAGATAGTGTCAAAGGCTGCGGACAGGTCTAATAAAATTAAGAACGCCCCTTAACCTTCATCGACCATTCTCCGAATAGAATCCGAAGAAGAGATAAGAGCAGACTCTGTGCTGTGTGCCTTTCTAAAGCCATGTTGGGAAGGATCTAAGCCTCCCTCCACCATTAAATATTTTACTAGTTCCTTGTTGATATATTTGTCAAAGATCTTAGCCAGAAAAGGGAGGAGCACAATTGGACGAAGGTTGTTTGAGTACTGGTTCTCTCCATTTTGCTTTTTTATTCAGGGGGATAACTATAGTCTCCTTCCAGGAAGCTGGATAGACCCCAGAGATAAGGACCTCCTGAAAAATAGGAACTAAGGCTTGAGAAGAAAGTTCAGGGGCCAGTTGAAAAATGGAGGGGGGGGGGGGGCAGGGGTCCAAGGGAGAGCCTGATTGAATTTCAGAGATCAGCTTTTTAATGCTGCCCTGAGATGGGGATTGAAAGTTGGATAGGGTCAGGTGGCAATCATTAGAATCCATATAACTCATGCTAGAATGGTCCGCAGGGTCCTCATGGGGAGGGAAATTGGCATGGATTTGTAGGATTTTATTTTCAAAGTGCCTCGCTACTTTGATGCAAAAATCTTGAGAATTTTCCCTCTCAGATGGCATAGAAGGGGAAGACAACGCCTTAATTACTTTAAAAAGCTCTCTGGGAACATTAGAGGCCTCTTTAATTTTAAGAGTATAAAATGCTGATTTAGCCTTAAAACATGCCATCTTTTAAGTTTTAAGAGCGGACTTCAATGTGTCTTTCTCCCCAGGGGAGCGATTACATTTCCAGCGTCGCTCTTGATGGCGGTACTTTCTTTGGAGGAATTTAAGTTCTTTGGTAAACCAGGGTTGACTGGGCTTCTTAGAGTTGCAAGGCACATATAGCTTAGAGGGAGCCAGTTGATTCATGGCAGTTTCAATTCCCTGATTGAAACTATCTAGCAGAGGCAGGGACAGCTTGATAGCCCTTTCCCATCCCTCTTCCAAAGCAGGGGCCAGCTCTTCTAACTTAACCCGTTTCCATGGTCTGATAGCTTTGTTATTGGCTGTGGGTACCGGGACAGGATGACCAACTGTTAGCTTGAAAATCAGAAGGCGATGGTCAGTCCAACTCAGCGGGGTATTATAGGATACCAACTGATCCCCAATGTGGGCAAAAACCCCATCTAGTATATGCCCCGCTGTGTGTGTTGCTGAGGAGACCTTAAGTGTCCACTCAAGGGCCGACATAAGGTTTAAGAATTCCCTAACCGCCGGATTATGGGTCTCATCAAAGTGAATGTTAAAGTCCCCTAATATGATGGCCTTAGTGGACATGACCAAAGGTTCTAACAGATCGGTCCAAGATTGGAAGAAACTAGAGAGGGATCCGGGTGGGCGATAAATTAAAAGAACTTCGAGGAGTTCTGAGTTGATCTGAAGGATGTCTCAGAAGGGGTGCCATTCCATATACACATGAGATCGGTCCTGCAAATAATTGCAAGTCCTCCTCCCCTGCCTGTTGTCCTGTATAGCCTATAATAGGCATATCCCAGGGGAGTGGCCTCAATAAAATCAGGGTTAGAGTCTAGTTTGTCCCAAGTTTCTGTCAAGAATAGACAGTCAATATCAAAGATGCCAATCATCTCCCTAATTTCTAGTTTATGTTTAGGGAGCGAGTGGACATTGATCAAGGCATAGCATAGCGGTTCTCTGTTGACCGCCTAATCACGACTGGTCCAATTTCCTGGCTTAGGTATCTCTGCATACTGGGCTCTAGCCTCCTCCAAAGTTAAAGGGGCTTTAAACTCCCAGTTGCAATGCCTACAATTCCAATTTATAGTACAGTCAGGGGCCACCTGATGGGCGCAGGGTTTACCAGTAAACCTGCGAAGGAATACAGAAGACAGGGTACCCAAGTTGGGGAAATGGGCAGAGTGCTTAGCCCCTGGCCCCGTTCGGGTGCGGACAGGCACAGACGGGCTTGTCTTTGGCACGCCAGAGGCGCGCCAGCAGCGCACCCACTGTGCGGCCGCATGAATGCAGGCTTTTTATGGTGCCGGGTCTCTGAAAAACAGACCTCCTGGTGTTTGGACCACTCACAAAGCGGATGCCGGTCCGAAAAACCGGAAGTAGGGCACTAACAGACCCTTTCTTCTGAGAAAAAAAGCAGAGGATTTTGCAATCGGCCCCCGTAGCAGAACAGGACCCCCACAACAAGGTAGGTAAAAATTACAGTAAAAGTGCTTCAGTGAAACGAACACCTTTAAAAGTTTAAAAACTTTATCTGTTAGGATGGAGCAGATGAAGTGGATAATGAGTCGTTGGGTGCCAACTCATGCAGGTTCCTGATGAGGATGGGGTTTGAGACTATTAGCGTAAGGTCAGAGTCAGTGATACACTCATCAGAAGGTAAGAAGCAATTAATCCATCATCCCTGGGAAAGTCACTAATTAGAGATATAGCTAGGAAAGGGGAAAGTCAGTATTTCTGTCAGTGGTTGCCCGTATTCCCTTCCTAGGACACCAGGTTGGCAATGTTCTCCTTGGAAGTCTGGTGTGTAATCATGGCAAAAGATCGGGAATTATAAATTTGAATCGTAAATTCTGACTGGCAATATTCTCCATATCCATAAATTACATGCTTCCTCCTCTTGCGCCACACTCCCAATTAGGGACATTTGGTCAGCTCCTAGAAGATAGCAGTCCTTGCTGGCATAAAAAGATCGGGCAGATGCCTTTGCTGACTGGTTATCACACCATCGGGTACCATTCCTCAACGTGAGCTATGAAGCTTTCAGCGCTGATGGGCAAGATCTGCAGCACTCAATGAACAGGCTGCCTGCGTCAAAGGCAGTTCCTGATGGCATTGCACGCTCGAGTGGGAATGCAAAATATGTTCCATTGAAATAGTTCAGTCAGTTCATGGCCCTCTGCAGAGGAGAGCTGATTTTATGAGGCAGCTCACAAAGACACTCAAGAGGACAGACAGCACAGATAAAAGTCGCCAACCCTCTAGGTTGCACTTCAGAATCGAGGCACCAGAACATGAACAATGTAATCATGTTCAACACCAAAAGGGGGACACATACTCAAGGTCACGTGTTTACAGCAATTCTGATGATACTAAAACACCCACTACAGTAGGAATGTTAACCTGGCATGGAAGAATAGGTAACTTCTTTGAAAATAATGGTTCCCTAGTCTGGGTATCTTCTATAGGGTCATAGGCTCTTTAGAAAAATCCCATGAAAAGAGGACGTCTAGAAGAACTCAGCAGGCTTAAGACAATGATGATGCTGACACCCTTCTTTATTTCAGTTGGCAGCTTTTCTTTCAGCCATGTTGGCAGACTTACAAACTCTGACATTGCAGCATAGACATTCCAATATATATATATATCGGGTTGTTAACAGGGAAGTGAGTGTTTCTCCCTCAAACTACTGCAATCATTATAGAAAGGGCCCCTTTAGTGGTGACTAATGAGACACACAACCAAGTGATGGCAGAAATGCTTGCACTAATTTCAGGGACTGGCAATCAGTTGGGACCACATTTCAGACCCCATAGGTCTGGGGCTGGTTGTGTTCCCGTCTAGAGGGGAACTGATCTGGCATCCGTAGCAGTCCAAGTCTGATTTGCATATGGCTAGTCTCTATTTAAAGCAGCAGAGTGGATGAAAAATGCTGCTGTGAAAAGGGGCTTGAGAGGTTGCTATTTGGTGAGATTAATTCAAGCATTCTTTCCATCACTTTGTTTGTTGCACTAGATGCCCTATGCGCAAAAGGTATCCCCGACGTGGGACTTGGGCTGGCTCTGCTTCACAGATGAGGCCTAATTGGGCCAACACTGATCTGGAGTTGTTTGCGTTCCTATCTGTAGGGGAACCGGCCTAGCAGTTCGGGCTGGCCTGTTCTAATTGAAATAGGATCAAAACTGATATTCATATGGCTGATCTCCTCCTAGAGTGGCATAGCCGGTGAATAACAGAAAGGAATGTGGGCCAAACAACTGCCCGTGGCTGACATTAATTAAAGCATGCATTCTATCACTTTGTCCTTTACTGCTTTAGTGGTGAAACATTTTGAGGAAACATCCATCAGGAAATTCCCACGGAAAGTGTAATCATTAGGAAAGAATTTCAAAGGAGGGGACATACCATCAATGCTACACAGTATGGCCCAGGATGTCAGGGAAACTGCGCATCTTTTCCTGAACGCTGACCACCAATCCCAAAGTGATGCTTCATGTTAACCACACTGGGAACACTGGAACTGGAAGCCTGTTTTTCCACCATATCTGGCAGAGTCAACCGTAGACCTTGCCTCTGGTGAAGACAAAGGTTTCCTGTCTGGCAGTAAGTCTCCCCCAGGTAAATGAATTGGAGTGGAATAGTAATACACGTGGCAATAGGAATCTGGCCGATTGTGTTAAGACTTAGCAGCCACCACTGTGACTGCAGTTTACTTTTAGTAGAATGGGCAGAGCAGTAGGACAAGATCAGCCACTGGGAACACCACTAGGTGTATATTTACCGTACTAATGCATGCAAAGGCGATCAGAAATGTTGTTTGCACGTGTTAACTCATTGCGGGGCATGTGTTCTTGAAGGACGTGAAAGAAGATCCATCTTGGCCGATGAACTGCATTTCAATAATCTCAATCCAAGGAGCTTGTCATCAACTGATCCTACACAAAACTTGCTATGCCATCCTATGTGTCTCAACAGAACTATTTCAGGACATGTTGGGGTCTGCCAGGATTGTAAATCCCACATTCCCCGCTCTGTCACGTTAAAAGGAAACATGTTATTTTATACGTGGAGTGCGGAACTCACCTTCATTCAGTCCGTGCATAATGTACCATGGAGTACGAAGGTATTTTTGATTTGGGAAAGTTTGCAATCTCTTAAACCTAGGAGTCCCATATGCATGGCCAGTTTAAACAAACCCTACTTGGCACTGGGATACCAGAGAATTGTAAACACTGCGGTTCCCCCTAAAAGTTTCTTAAAAACCGTCTTTAGGTTGTACATTGAATCACAGATGTGTGCAGCTACGTGAACAATTAAAAAATTACATTTTTACACTGCCAATGAGCGGCTATGTTGTTAGTTAATCAACTATTTGAAATGTAATATTGAAAATATAAACACTCTTGAAATGTTGTGCGCGGGTTAAAAATGTGAGGGCCACAACAGCCAAGCAATGGCTGAATGGGATTGACTCAAATCCCCTATCTGTGTTTTTCTCTTTATGTTCATTTTCTGTTATAACTAGTTTTTTAGTATTTAGCTAAAGCTGTCTGTAGCCATTCCGAAAATTTGAAAGACTTTAATCGTGACTACCAAAAGCTATTATGCTGTGGCAACAACTAAAAGAAAAATCTCGATCATGAAAAAGCGAGCAGTTGTCAAAAAGAAAATGTTTACTGCTACAAAATGAAAAGAATGAGAAAGATGTGAGACGTCAACACCCACAAAGCTCAAGAAATGGCATAGCAGGATTATCACAAGAAAGAGTGAATTTGCCCTGGACCCTGGGCATCAATGAGTATCATCAACATTGCCCATCATTTCCACGCAGGAGAAAACCCAAGGGCATATTTACATGTCCCTTTCGCCCCTGGTGTATCACTTTTTTTTATGCTCCATGCACAGAGTGCAGACCCATATCCACGAGGCCACGGAAAGCCACTTTGCGTGGCTTTTCATGGGCTTGTAGATATGATTTAGGGCAACACAGCGCAAGTTGCTGCGTTGGCTTACTCAGCATCAGGGGGACATTCCATAGGCGATGCAGTGGGTTTTTCCCACACAACACCCATGGGTTTTGACGCATTCCCAGATTTACATGGACATGTAAACTTGGGACTGCAACAATGTAACAAGGAGACATATTTTTATTTCTCCTCGTTTCTTGCTCTTTCTATGGGTGCCCCTTCCTGCACAAAAAACAATCCTGCCTACAACACAGACACCAGTGCAACATGGCACAAAGGTGCCTGGGTTGGTGCTAGGCATCAAATTGTGTCTTGTAAATACAGTGCATTACTGCGGTTTCAAATTCGCGCAAGGCAGCACAGCAAAAAGATTTGCGGCGCTGCCCTATGCCAATTTTTTGGAAATGTGCCCCAAAGTTTTTTTCCATGTGCTCTTCCTACAGCAGATAGAGACATGTGATCTCAGAGGACTGTGAATACGGAAAATGAAAGGTACAATTTTTCGACATTTCCTGCACTATTTAGTAGCATGAAGAGCTACTCTTCATTCCATGGAGAGCAAAGCACTGACTTACACACTGAAATACGAGCTTCTGGTAAACAGCGGAGTCAAGTTTTTTGCCGTTCTTGTTTCGTATCTGGCTTTGGTTGCATTTATACACTCATGCCAAGACAAGTAAAACCTTTTTTCTTAAGCCTGCTTTTTTTTAAAAAACTGGTGCCTTTAAATTAGGCAATGACCACACCTATTGTTTACAGCTCTCTGAAACAACTAGAGCAGAATGGAATGCTGGATACAAAAAACACTCATTATTATTGTGCAATCATTTAAAAACAGCAGAAGACTTCGCAGCCTTCTGAGAGGTAGTTTTAACTGTGCCTCACTCAAGTATTGTGATGATATTTAACTAAATCACACTGAGTCAAGATAAAGTGAGGTCAGGTCTGTGAGTACCTCCATATCTGTCCCCATGAACAGTGATACAACAACAAGGAAAGGAACCCCCCCCCCCCAATTCTAAATGAACAAGATAGCGTAATCCTTGTGCAATGAACTCTGGGCCCCGGCCACACTGCAAATTCTACAGCATTGGTAGCCACACCTTGCCCACTAATCACAAATAATGAAATTAAACAATCACAACTGCCTCAAGTGTGTGCTGAAAGAGGTAAAGTATGCACTCCAGAACTCATGTTCATTGGCAAAGAATAAGGAATGGCACAAGCCACAAAAGGTTTTGGACCTGGGTCCAGCAAATGTTTCAGATGGGTCAGCAGGCCTTCAATGGGAATGAAATAAGTGTGGGAGGGGTCTCCAAAAGGGGTGTGCCTATGGAATTAAAGGTGTGGCTCAAACAGGTAAACTAAACTACAGTGGTTCCCATGGTCTGTCACCTGGCCAGTATTTAGGTTCTTGAGCTTTCTGTTATTGCATCAAGATATATAAGACAACAACTGAGGCACGTAAAACCAGCCAGGACTATTGGCATTGTCAATGGTTGTTAGTTGTCTAAGATAAATGACTACAAACAATGGTTTTGTTGTAAATAAGTACTATGCAAAATGTTTCAACTCTGACATTTGCTGAGGCTTTGAATAAAACATTACTGAGTCCTGTGAAAAGGGTAGTGATCTTCAGAGTGTCTCTCTGTTCAACATGTACATTTTTTTTTCTTTCCACATCTCCTCTATCTGCATATCCTACACCTCAACTCTTTCCTCTTCAGCATCCTATTTTTGCCCCCTCTCGCATATACTTCTTCACGCTCTGTACACTCTTCATACTCAATGTATTCTCAAATGTTTTTGATCCACTGAAACTCGCACTGCTTTCCTCAACTCCAGAACTCTCAACCATGGCCTATTACAAAGACCCGGAGTTGACCCATTCAAAGTATGCAAGAGTAATATACAAGAGTAATATGCTACACAATTAAAATTCAAAACTACAACATAATGGAAATAGTTAACACTCTTAAGAAATGCAAAATTAAGTAAAACGTTAAATATAAACTGGTATTGTTCTCTTTTTTTACATAAATTGATCACAAAACGATCATTGTCACTTGCCAGTAAAGTTAAGGACATAAATATTAAGCCTGGGTGGAGTGCGCGGAGATGCACTACGCGGAACTCTGTGAAGTGTGAAAAAAACTCCGCTAGCTGGTGGAGTTCTCTGCTTCTTTTGACGTCAAACGCAACACAAAGTATGTACTTGCGTTCAAAATCGCATGCGAACAGCATCACACGGTTCACACTGCAGCATCCATCTTGTTTTTCCCACTTCAATCTTAGCAATCCTCCACCCTTGTACTTAACATACCCCTATTTTATATTTATTGTATTAGTGTGTCTTTTTGTGTCTGATTAGTTTAATGTTTTTTTTTTTTTTTTTTTTTTGTAACTTTTTGTATTTTTGTACATTGTTACCTTATTTTATCCTTCTTTCCATCTCCTTCTGTTTCTTTTCTTCAATTCTTCGCCCTACCCCACCTAACAACATGGCAGAGCAGGGGAGAAGTGGCCACTTAGCTTGTGGGTGGCGGTGCCATCAAGAGGTACAGCCTCGGCCAATCTTTAGCGAGAAGGAGGTAGCAGCACTGTTTTTTTCTGTGCATTGCCACCTCCCCTCCCAGCTGGCAGCGGGCCTTTGGAGTGATTAACCCCTGCGCGAGCACCAGCTGCACTGGGCTAGGGTGCGCTAGTGTGTCAGTGCCATCACCAAGGTGCACCGCATCACCCAGCAGTTGACTCACTGGTCAAAACACAATAAAAATATAATATTTACCAAACCCCTGAATCTCTGAGGTAAATTACATTTAATTTACGTTAAGAATATTATTTATTATGTGATCCAGTTAGAGATAGGTAGGTGCTTGGCACTACTTCATCGTACTTGTAGGCACTTGCTTTGGCTGATTATTTAAGAAGCCATTGCAACTCGGTCTCCTCTGTTGTTCTGTCTCCATAGTGAATTAGTGACATCAGTGGGTTAGAGTTCTCTGTGATTTTATGTAGTTATTACAGATCCAAGCAATTTCACAGTGATGCGAGTACGCATGCATATAAAAAAAGGGAGACTGAGTTGGTCCATCAAGGGGTTGAGAAATGAGAATAGAATGAAAGATCATTCATTGCAATGTATTAGTTCCAAATGTAGTTTGGATAGTTGACCATATTAGTACCATATGCAATCTGATTTAAGAATAATGTTATTGCCTTTGCCTGTTACATAATCATTTTGTAGAGGTTAACAGTACCACTAATGTATTTTTTATTTTATTTTTTTCTTACATCAGCACCTAAGAGCAAGAAGAGGGGCACTACACCGGCGGGTCCAGCAGGAGCTGGGGAGGCGCGACCCCCAGCGCAGATACTGGTGGCTCTGCACATCCTGGTAAGTGTTATTATTTCATATTATTAATAATTCTCTAAATTTTACCTCTCCCCACTTTTATACTACTTTTAATTTTGTCTTGCTTACTTTTTTATACTGTCTTCCTTTTTTCCAACTCCTGTATTCAAGTTTTGTTTAACTCCTGTTATGCCCACATTATCTTTTTTCTGTCCTTCATTGACCATTTTGTATTCCACCCCTTCATTGATCTTCTTTGTTAATCATAGGCTACAGCTCTGCTCTCTAATGCACAAAGCTTTTGGTTAGCTTGACTACATGGCTTTTCTAACGAAATGCCCAGAGTGATATTTTTGATAGAAGATTTGTCAGTGCTAACCGAACTATAACAATGTATTGCGGTTGCATTTGTTTGATTAAAAAAATTAAGAAGGGGAGGTGTACCTTGCATCTGAAAACTGTACACAGTTTTTTTCTAGCCACACAAGCCAGTGTGACCAACGAAGCCGGCTCAAATTCCACTGCTGCAGGAGCAGATGGAGCAGGGGGAGATGTGGCTGCAAGGAAGGGGATGGTAAGTCACATTGCTTGCTGATTGACAATTATTATTACTCACTAGCTACAAGGGCGTTGTTGTGATCAGATTCTTGAACACCCCGCATTACAGCTACAGCGGTGGATGGGTTACTTATGGCCTCTTCTATCTGCAGCTCAGCAAAAGCACACATAATGTACGCTAAAAATTATGGCTTAATGGAAATGTGAAAGAACGGAAGGTTAAAAGAAAGGATGGGTCAAAAGAATGAAAGGAAAGGATGCGTGGGTGCATGAAAAAGGATGCATGAATGGGTAGAAGGATGATTGAAAGAAAAGGTGGATAGTGGATACTGAATGGATGGATAAAGGATTGTAAATTTGGGTGAAAGAATGGAGCTTAAATCATTGTGGCCATGGGTGAATATAGTAGGAAGAATGAAAGGATGATTGGGTAATTGCTTTGATGAATAAAGAAGGGAGCTCTTTTGTAGATGGGCATGCTTAGTTCTCACCTTCTTTGCTTACTTTTTGTGTGTTTATCATTTATGGTTATCAAAGCTATGGTTAAAAGTAGGGCTATTTTAATTTGTGTTCTAATCCCTTGAGTCACTGTATTTGTTAAATGAGGCAGATATGTATCCCATCATCAGTCATCAACCCCCTTCTTGCCCATGGCATTTCACCACCCATGACTGATTTATTTTACGCCTGTTCAGACGTTTCCCTTTAGACGTTTATGACTGAATAGGCCAAAATGTAGGCACACAATGAATTGATGATTTGTGATGTCCCTCTATTCTCCTATAGCAGTGGTTCTAAACCTGTGGTCCACGGGCCCCTGGGGGTCCGCAAAGCCTCCTCAGGGGTTCTGCAACTACTTAGAAAATTAAATAATATTAACAGACTAGGTCCCCAGCTTTCTGTAATGATCCAGTGGGGCTGGTCCACTGATTCCAATAATGATTCAGTGGGGGTCCCCGTGTTCCAGTAATGATAAAGTGGGGGTCCACAGACATCAAAAGGGTAGGAATCACTGTTCTATAGCAAAAGCTGTACCTACCTGCCTAATCCCTCTGCCTTACTCTGTAGTAGAGTAACTCAAGTTTATTTCCTTTCCTTGCTGCCCAGCGAATTAGTTTTTTGGAAAGAATTTGTGATGGTTGGCAAGGCCAGTGAGTAAACTGAGACTAGTAAGTGCCCTATTTGAATTCAAGTTTGGTGTAGGGGATACTCTGTGACAAATGTGACAAATACAATCTATATAACCCATTATTTTCCCTATAGTGCAGTGCATCCTTTTCCCCATCATCTACTTACCTCAGACAAGATAAATATATCCACATTTTATACATGACATGTGCGACATATCTTATTTATTAATTTGCCTCTTTGGAGTCAGGATAGAAACTAAGTGAAAGGCATGCGGGAAAAGAGCAGGGCCATTGGAGACAGTAGCACAGTACTCAAAGCGCTGGCTAGCATGCCTCCAATTATTTGGTACAACAACTTGTGCTCCATAGTGCAGAATGCCGTACTCATCATAAATGAGAGGTAATTCATTTTTATTCTTCCACTAAATGTGTCAGTTTAGTTACTAGAAAAGCCTTTAAAAAAAAAAATTAAACCACTATTTTTTTAAATCTGGTTTTATTCTGACTTAATCCTTTTCTACCAGACAGTCAGCGCTTTCTATGTGAGTCATGTGTAGGTAAACTAATAACATTAGCTCTGTGACTCTCCAAATCATAATCACAACAAATTCCAAAGTCCCTAGGGGACCAGCAATGTAGTGTTACTGTGCCACCCACTACCTATCATTTGAAGAAGTGTTTGTTCATAGCATTGTTTATAATTTGTCCTTTTTATTCTTCTTTTTCTCAATATACCTATTCCTGCTAGACGACCACCACCAACCAGGCAGAAGATAGCGGTCCATCTGTGGCATCAGAGGCTGGGGAACATCCAGGCCGTTTATAGTCGGCTGGTGATCCTGAAGGAGTAAGAGGCCGAAACAGCTGCCTCGGACCCAGGACACAGCAGAGCATCACGCCAGCCCCCAGCCTCCCAGCCAGTACATTGCCTGCACCGCCACAAGCAGTCAGGGCCCCTGAATGCACCTTCTGATGCACTCTCCGGCACCAAAAGGCATTGCTCAACTGCATCCTACAGCAGATGGACCACATGGAGAGCTGGCTCACCAGCACTGAGCAGAGCCTGGACCAGCTCCAGACCCATATTGACAGTGCCCTCTTTTAAGCCCTTTTTTTGTTTTGGTGGGAGGGACTTGTGGGTGGAGAGAGGGGGGAGGGATTTGGGATAGACTTTGGACTTTTGGTTCGACTTTTTGGGGACGGGGTTATTTGTTCGGGGAGAGGGGTGGGACTGTTGTGGGTGGAAAGGAAGTGTTTTCTATTTATAAATAATTAAAGGGGATTTTTATTTACTTCATTTGCACCTCAAATCTTTATTTTGGTGTTTTAGACTTTTATTTTGCACTGCTCCATTTTAGTGTAGCCTGACAAAAAAGTGTATGTTATTTACTTATACCCTTGCTCTATTGCCCTCTGTAGCTATATATTGACCACTAGGGTATGATTGCCCTTGCCTATTTTGCCTACAAAAACGTAGTAAACACAGACAAGGTCTTCTTTAGTTGGAGTTAATTATTAACTAAACAAGTTCACTTCAATCCATATTTCTTCTCTTACTTATGGTGAGGAGCTATAAAACTAATCATAGGAAATGCAGTCATCGAGTCAGGAGAAGTAGGCTCAGACTCAACAGTGCTTGGACCAAGATAAGTGTTTATGGAACACACACACAAAGCATGCATGATGATGTTGATGGGGCTGGTATGGAATATTGCTCTGGTAATAGAAGGTCATGCAGTGAGTTGGTGTTGCTTTCACCACATCTGCCCCAGCAAGTGTGTGATTCAATTATGGTGTACAATTAGGTCACACCTCCATAAATTACACAGCCCAGGGGAAGACGGTTAGGGGCTTGATGAATGGATGGGAAAGGGTGTTTTGGGGAAAGGTGTGACAAAGACAAATACTACACAAAAGAAACCACAATAATATTTGATTGGGTGTTGAGCAGCACACCATCATCAATCTGTTGTGGAAGGAAACACAGCGATAAATATGACAAAGTTGAGTTAAATGCATTGCAAATAGTCCTTCTTCCCCAGAGAGACCCCAGATGGTATATCCTAAATGTTATGTATTTTAGTTTTGAAATATGGAAAACTGAATTTAATCCACCCAGTTCTAAACATTATGATTGTTAAAAGGAAAATGATACTGTGTTGCCAAATTGGGTGATGCATTTCCATTCTTTTTGGAATGTCTGTCACTCTTGGGTACCTATCTGAAACTGTCCAGTAGGTTAGTTGAAGTCTTGAGCTTTTCCCAAGATCTATTTGCGCAGGAGAGGACTAGGACAATGCCTGCATATTGAAAAAAATAGTTGCTGTTTTATAGAGTTAAGGAAAAGGACAAAAGGAAGCTAGGTAAGCTTCATGAGGAGTCAGGAGTGTACCAAGAAGACTCAGAGGCAGAGCAAAAACACAAGAGGAGTTTCACGTTTGAGCCAGCAATGCTGCAAGCACATACTCAGCAACATTTCCAAATCAGTGTACCTCTCTCCAGTTCACAAGGCTGAGTGAGTACTAATCCTCAGAGTCTTTGCCATCATGATGGGTTCTCTTTGAAGATGATAGCTTTCTCCTTCTAGCTGTAGAGGTAGTCCCACACTGAGCCCTTCCATCCTCCTCCTCCAGATTTGTCCCAGTCCCAAACTGAGCAAGGTAGACCTGTGAAGTGCACCGCTGTTGAAAAATAAATAGAGAAACAGAACTGGAGTATTGTGTTTAGATTTGTGCTTGGTAACTAAAGTGTCTGTTCTGTTCTGGAGAACCAGACAAAAAGGAGTAGTCCCTGCAGGTAAATTTCACTAAGTATGAAAGGCCAATGGTTTTCAGGATACAATAATTCCCCATCAGCCCCAAACATTGCAAATCATTGGAAACAAGTGTACAAATATGTTGAACTCCCTCCCTCGCTGTCAGACACCACATACATCAATCATCACGCACAAATTCACAGTCACTCAATATTTCATCAATAATTGGTGCAGTACCTGTTCCAATCCAAGCATGGTGCTTGAACAAAATATCTCCTCTTTGATGGTATCAACACATTGGAATTTGGCATTGGCACTGGCAGTCCTTTAATCAATTATCTCCTTGGGCAGCCCTGCTAGGTGATGTAAAAAAAATAGGATATGCAATAGCATGTGAGGGATGCAGACATTGTTTCCAATGTCCTGAAATGTATGTTGGGGCTTCTTCACTGCACATAAGTCCAACTCCACAGACGCAATAACGGGATAGCTTGGCTCATTGTACTGTCCTCCTTGCTAACTTCCCGCATGAAAACCTCAAAAGGGAGCAGCATTTGTATGAGGCATTTGACTAGGCCCCATTTGTCCGCATCCATTGTCATAACTTTCCCTATTGCATCAGCTCCTCTTTGAATGACATAGCCATTGATCTGTTTGTACTTCTCAAACAGATGTTGCAACATATATTAGATTGAGTTCCAACAAGTTGGCACCTTCTGTGTCAGGGCTTTGACTGGTACTCTTTTACCATGCTGAATAATCCACAACTGTTTTCGGGCTTTATAAGAATGGCTTAAATGAGTGCAGTTGCATCTGTAGGTGGTCAGTATACTCTTGTCTATGTCTTCTTTTTTAAGAATGTCTTGCACAACCAGGTTGATGCAGTGCTCCAAACACAGGACCCTCAAATAGCCACCTTCTGCAATGGTCTTCACTCTGTTACTGCCATTGTCTGTGGCAATAAATCCAATTTGAAGACCCCTGGGTTGCAGCCAGTCAGACACCTTGCTGTTAAATTTGTCCAGGATGTTTGCAGCTGTGTGTGATTTCTCCATGGCGAACATGGCTACTGTTGCATGCCGCCAAATGCTCTCAAAAATTTCTTCAGGGCAAAGACCTGTAGATAGCTTTTGCTTCACCCCCACAAAAGAGATCCAGTGTGCAGTGATGCACATGTAAACAGTTACCTGACAATTTGTCTGCATGTCTGTCATCAGGTGAATAGCGTGGACAACACTTTGCTGCAGAGCTTGTCCAACCAATTGCAGCACATCATGATGCAGCACTGTAACAGCGTGGCAAAGTAGGTCTGAGTTGGAACCTTCCATTTCGGGCAGAGGGCTGCCACAAACTCTAAGAATCCCACTTCTTCCACAAAAGGAAAAGGGAGGAGATCCAGCACTATTATTTTTTCCAACTTCTCATTGTGATCGTAGGACCTCTCCTGCCTAAACATGCCTGTAATTGCATCCTGGAATTCCTTCTTTTGTGGGACAACTGACACAAGTAACTTTTGAGATGTAGGTGGTGCAGTCACCGTATGCTGTGGTGTCTCCATCTGAATCTGAATCATCCTTTGCCATTGTGAGGTCGCTGAGGCAGGTGATTTGGGCGCAGGTCTGCTTTGTGTGAGGATGTCACCCTATTTTTCCTCACCTTCCACTGTGATTTGACCAGTTGTAGCTTATGTTTCTCGAGTCTCTTCACCTTCTCTACGCTGACCATATTCAGCAGTTTTTTAAGGTGCTCCTCCCACCGGATTGCATGATGTTTTCTCAAATGGGTCATCTGGCCTCCAGAACCATAAAGTGAACTAGGCTTCCCTCAATGAACACTTGTGTGGGAAATGGAACATATGGCAATGTTCTCCTCCTGTCTGCTGATCATAAAAAATCCCAAACTGGGGAGGAGTACTTTCCTATTGGGTCACTGCCAATGCCTGATAAAGAGCTGGAGGTAGGTGGGTGTGTCGATTGCCTCTCTGCAGTGCATACTCCTACTGAGGTACGGGTTCGTGCAGGTCTCTGCTGGGGCCTTACAAGTATGGGAGCTGGTGGTGCTGCCTGTGTCACATCCCTTGGAGCAGATTGGATAGTAATGTTGGACACTCTGTGCTAGCTTCCACAATGACTGGCTGGGCATCATCCTCCTCAGCATCATCTCCTTCCATGATTCTAAGGCTTTCTGGATATTTTCTTTTCCCCTCCTTCTCTTGGCGTCTCCCAGACTCTGCTGGCGTCCACTCCATGTCCTTATCATCGTCATCAGACGCAGTGCTTGGAGAAGATGGTGGAGTAGTACCTTTCCTTTTTCTTGCTGGTGATCTGGGAGCCAATAATTCTAAATCAAGAGGTTCTTGCTTGGCAGGAAGCTCAACCTCTTGGTCTGCTCCAACTTCAGGAAGATCTGGCTGCAGCTTCTGCCCACTTTGCTCTGTTTCCTGAAATGATTGGGTACTACTTTGTGAAAGGGACAAATCCAATTCAACATCACTGCTCATCAGCGTCGCCATGATTGCAGTGGCTGCCTCACTCACAGACATGGTCTTGGGCTTAGGCTATGGTGGTGCTGTTGATGCGGGAGTGCTACTCCCAGGTTCCTCCCCGGAGGCCAGTGTGGCAGGCACATGTCTCCCAAATAAAGGTTGCAGTTGGCACACCACAGGTGGAAAGCTACTTCTTCTTCTCACTGGCCACTTTTTTGGGAGCAACTTTCTTTGGGGTCATCCTAAGCTCTAGGTTGGCAGTGGCACTAAGATGCAAAAGTGAAAGAGTTTGGTGGACCGAATTAATTGTAAGGCCTTCTCTTTGGCAATACTGTGGGTGATGCGGGGTATCTTCTCTTGTGCACATAAAAACAACCAAGCAAGAAAAACATGTAGTTAGTGAAATGTAGAATTGTTGCAGGTTGAAATAGTACCGACAAATGCAATCTTAGTGTGGTTGGTTATTTATGTAATAAATAGCAATTTAATCAAACATTGTAAAAGCAAACCACACCACTACACCATAAAAAATTACATTTCAAAGCAGACAGCACAACAGGCAGATCTAGCTCTTTGTTTTATTTCCATTTGTTTTAAAGGAGACACCTGGGGTAGTCAGAGAGAGGTGCATGGGTAAATGGAATAATCCTTTAAACAACCTATGGCGGCAAGGTGGTACGGGGAAATGGAATAATCATTAACAAAATGAATTATGCTGTTGGTTTGTCTGCAGTGCTCTGCAGCGAGGGTGTCATGGAGAAAATGGAATTATACCTTAAGAAACCAAATGCTGTAGTGCAGCTGTGTTTCTTTTGTGGGTGGATGGATGGAGGAATGGATGGATGTAGATGGATGGATCAAGGCAAAATGTAGAATTAAATAAAAAGTTAAAATGAAAATAAAAAGTTATACAATTTTAAAAAAACTATAATATACAAATTAAAATAAAAAAACTAAATACAAATTTAAAATTTAAAATAAAATAAAATGGTAAAAAACATAAAAAATAAAAATAAAAAAATATAAAAAATACAATAAAAATAAATTAAAAAACAAAAAATAAGAATTAAAAAAGGTAAAAAAGAAATAAAAAATGAAAATGATAAAAAATAGAAATAGAAGCATAAAAAATGACCAATAATTAATTATGTTTGTATGTATGACAAAGGGACAACGGCTAGATGGACATAATGGCCGCCAGCCACATGGTCAAACAACAATTGCAAACAAGGAGGTATGGAGAATAAAGAACATGGTGGTGGTAAAACTGAAGAAAAGTGACCAACATCAATTCAGCGATGCAAAACATTAGAAAATAAACTGAGCTATAAAAAGTTCACAACAACACATATCCTTCTATACCATCAAATATCACCCCACAACATATACACTTTATGAAAAAATCATGAAATGCAAACAATAGCCAACATCTTTAATAACTCCACTACCATCCCTGCCCTAAATAAAGTTTTACCAACATATACCACTGAAACATCTATTTCATACACTGATGACTACTAGTGCTGGCTCCTACTGGCTGGATGGCCCTTTGGAAATCTAGGCCACATACTAAAATAATATTGCAAATGTTACCAACATGTAAAAAGGTACTGAGCGGTGCAACAATTTTCCTTTATAAAAGGTGAGAAATCGATGAAATGCATAATAAATAATAACTAGGCCTATACTGAAACTCCAGGACACCCACCACTATAACATTTACAAATCTAATTAAAGTACAAAGAAATACTGATGCATGCCCAAGCAAACAAACACCCTTCTACAATAGTTTTTGAACTTACTTGTGTGATTCAACAAAAACAAAGTCCTTAAATCCAAAGGTATATCCAGGAGACAAAGAGAGTGATCCTTCCACCTCGAAATCCAACAGAAAAGTAACCAGGAGATGGACAAAGTACTGGGAGGAGCCTGCTGGGCAGAAATACGAAGTTGGAGTCTCTGACGCACTTCCTTCCTGTTTGAAAAACAAAAAATGCTTCTCCATCTGTTAAACAAATTGCAGGGTTCATTGGAGAAAAAAATCTAGTTAGAAATCTCTTTTTGAGAGTAGAAAATCTACTCCAGAAATAAGTTTGCACTCACGAGTGGCACTGTTGTGGTCGCCAAAGGCCGGAAGCAGTGCGAGCAAACAGGAAGTCCCGCACAAGCTCGTTAGTGGCCCAGGAGTGTCATTGCGCCCGCGAGAGAGCACCATGACCCAATCTCACGAGCGTGAATGAACTGTGGAGTGTGGAATTCAGAAACTCCCCAGTACTCCGTGTAGCATGCAGTGCCCAAATTCCACAAACTCCGCTGGCCGAACGGAGTTGTACACTTGGGCCTAATTAAAATAGGGCCCAATAGGGATCCATTTCAATGTTGATTTTTAATTGTCATTGGTTTTGAGAAACAGAAGAACTGGGCCCACTTAAAGCGTTGCACGACAGTGGCATAGCAAGGGTAGGGAAAAATGAATCTAAATTGGCACAGGAGAGGGGATGCTCACATCCCTTATTTCAATGGGTGCAGACAAGTCTATACCTAGGTGTAAATCTACAGTTAGAAAATATAACATTAGTTACTGCAGATATGTATATTTATCTTTGTGAATAGGTCTCAATGATAGCAGACCCCTCTGAGTGAGTCCATGCATAAAGAAAGAGCAACACTGGCTGGCTGAAGAACATCTGATAACCGAAGGAGCTGACACCAGGAACAGTGACCCATTAAAGCAGATAAAACCCATAATCATTCTTCACCCAGTAATCCCATTTATAACTTATTCCTAAAACACCCCTTGCAAATCTGCCATTACTCCGAGTCAGGCGCCATCATTCCCACAGAGACAGCTAGCTGTTTGTATAGCCTTTAATTGATTGTTTAGCAGTTGTTTAGTTCCTGCTCTCAGCTGTTAACTTGCATACCTTCCTTGAGGTGCCACACCTTGGTTTTCGCTGGTACGAGTTAAACTTCTAGTGCGCAAGCCAGTTACGTTTCACCGTGAATATAAATGAAAGAATCGTCAGATTGTCAGAGTCTAGTCAACTGGTGGTCGGCTTCCTCTCACTAGCCCAAAAGAAGTAGGAATTGTATAACCTTCAACAGAGCCAATGCAAAGGTTTCTTGTGCTTTATGTAATGTGATATTTGCTGGCACCTCCCTGAAGGAGGTCCATTTAACAGGCTACTCAGCGTATCTGGCACCTACTGCTGTTGGTGCAATTTTCACCCACCTAAAAGACCTTTCCATTGAATCAGCATTTGCATTCAAACACTCTTTGGACCTGACTCACTAAGCATGTTGCCTCCACATGACTGATCTTTCAGATTGGATGAGCTTGGGATCCTATAACCCTGTGGTTCTTAACCTGTAGTACAAGGACTCCTGGAGGTCCGCAAAGCAGACTTGGGGGGAAAGAGGGGTCTGTGACTTCTTAGAAAATTAAGTATTATTAACAGTTATTTACAGTGTATATAAATAAAAAATCAAAATGAAAAATTGCAAAATTAAGTTAGTATTCTCATATTGATTTGTGGAAGCAGTGCAAGTGCTTGAAACAAGGTATAGTATGAATATGAGTTCCCTCCTTATAATTTAGAAAATACCCCAGCTTACTATTGTGGATTAAATGAAATATTTCATCATTTGTGTATTTGTTTGATGAAATGCTTGTTTTCACATTTTTTGTGTATTGTTTTGCAGATCAAATAATCCAAAATGCAGGATCACCAGCTTCCAGTATTGACTCATTGGGAATCCCTGGATTCCAATAATGATTCAGTGAGGGTCCACAGGAGTCAAAAGGATAAGAACCACTGCAATAACCTATCTGGTCTAGAAGGTGGAGTATAGGCTTACTCCTGTGCCACGAACGCCCCCTGCAGCTCTCCCGAACAGTTTCTTATGTGTTACTCCTATCGAAGCAAGTATTTGTACTGCTGCTGTTTCATAAACGGGAAGCTACTCTCTGTGGCAAATGTCATCAATGAGCCACATGTGGGCCCTAGAAACTTTTCACTTCCAAAAAATGAATTTAACTCCATAAATTTGGCGCTAGACAGGTCTAGCTTCAAAGTATAAATATGGAGTTATTTTTGCACCAAATTAGAGTTAAAAAAATGACGCTAATTTGGTGCAGAGTATAAATATGCCCCAGTGTCTCATAATTTCAAAGGGTTCAATGAGCTGTGGGTGTGCAACATAGTGCGAAGGTGTGAGCAAAGGGTAATCTTCTTGTACGAAGTATTACGCTTAAGCTACTTTAAAACTTTTCTAGCACTGGTTATATGGTGCCAGTACAGCACAGATCCAAAGTTAGGGGAAATGTCTGTTTGCTTTACTTTTAAAGCAACTTTCCAGTACAAACAAAGGTTTTGCACTGGAAAGTAAATATTTACCATGATTTTCCATCTGTTTACGTCACTTTTTACTGGTGCATCGTCTTGTTAAATGTACCCTCTTGTGTCTGATAGCACTGCCACGCAGCATTTTCTAGTTGCTAATGCATCTCTTATGCTGTAACATTCCCTTCACCCAGAGATTATAGAAAATATAACAGGGTTAGTTGGTAAGGTTTTGTGCAGGCTGCTGCATTGTGCAAAGCAATAGGTCAATTTACTTACAAATATTAAAGCCTGTGAGAACAGCACCACACAACCCTTAATAGATATATCCTTCTCTCTGGTAATGCAAATTGAAGATATTTGCTCAAGGTGTATTGGTAGAGTATAATAGCCAGCTCCAAAGAAGCTTTTTGACGCTATTGATAACAACAGACCAAAACGGGTACCCAGCTTAATGGTCTATTTAGTTAACCTCAGAAGGATGAAAGGCTGAGGGGACATACCAGAATTTGAACCTGTGACCATGGGTCAGGCACAGAAACCTGAAGCAAATGGATTAGTCCATCGAGGCACCAAACGCAGGATCTTTTGTGCCTGGCATGCCTTTGTGACAAGTGCTATTGGAAGCAGCACTGAGTTGGATATATTTTGGATGCTCTGCCTAACATGTCCTCTGTCTGTGTGTGCCTAACATGGAGAGTCTGTGTGTTTAACTGTCTAAAATGTAGTGTGTGGCATGTGCCACTTTTAAAAGGGTCACCTACTTCCAAGGATGATTTCCATGTTAGTGTTTGTATGTCTAACATGTCAAGTATGCGTAGCATGTGCAACCTCTAAAAGGTTTCACCACCTTCCCTGGATAAACGCTGTTAGAGAAGCCCTAGTTGCGTTATACCTAAAACCTCATCCAGGCTTGCACCCTGTGCATGCCTTTGTATTCGAAGGGACAATTCTGACGCTATTGGGAAAACAAGGTTTATCCAACTGGCAATCTTGTGATACGGTTAATACAACATTTACTATATACTTTAACTATCTGAGTCTAATTAATGGAAGCATGGTACTAGCAAGGTGATGAATCTGCATGCAAAATGTAATACCACACCAATATTATGCAAATATGAATTGCACCCCACAGACTTGGGAATTACCATGTGGAATTCGATTTACAAGTCATAAAACCATACAGAATTTCAAATTCTATGGAATAGAGAAGGAATGGGGAACGTAAGGTCTGGGAAGAAGAATTAATGGATGCTCTTCTGCCAGACAAAAAAGGGAAACGAGGCTCAGCTGCTAAAGCCAAAGTGTCAAATGATTTTACCGGGCTGGATTACCACATAGTAAAAACAGGTCTGGTGTTCCAACACCTAGGAAAACTGGGCGCTGGGACACGGCACACGTATGATCAGCAAAGCAGATTTCTAAACCATACCTCTGCTCTGCCGGACTCATGATGAGGGCCTCTGTGGCCAAAAACATGAACTGCAAAAATCAGAAATCCCTAAATACCTACCTGAAACTTTCAGTCAGATGAAAAAATCAACTCTGTCTTAGAGTAATAAGTACAGCTTGCCTTTTCTTTATACCTATGTAGATTCATATCGCTATCTTTCCTTCATTCATAACATTTTATTGCCCGAAGTATCTCCCTCCCCCCACCCCCCCAAAAAAAACCAAACAATTTCCAACTCCATCTGTATACGGGTTTTCATACCTCAACAGAGCATCCCATCACGAACTAAAATGTTTTTTTAAATAATCTAATTGGCAGAACACGAAATTGCTTTGCCCTTACAAATGTTTGCATACGTTTTTAATTACTGCACTATTTTATATCACTATTTTAGATCAAAACTGGGCTTCAAGATACATGGCATTCAACTAAATAAAACGTTCAATTTGGGCAAAGACGTTTCAAATATCAGATCCGAAGCCATAAATCAGTAAATGTTCTCAAAAAAATCATATGGTCGGGAATATGGGACAAAAGAAAAAGCCAATGCCTACTCCTTTACTTAGAGATGCCGGCCGATGGCTTGGATTTTTAATCAGTCAAGCTTCACAAAGGCCGCAGCACTGAGTAGGCAGGGGCTTGGGCTTGATCAGCGGTGAACTACAGAGGCATGACTATTTAGCAGCAGGACAAGGGAGGCATCGTTCTGCAACAAACCTGAGCACTGTTTGTGAACCTCTCCGGCTTCCCAGCTCGTAGCACCTTGTTGGGGGCAGCAGCTAACTCGCTGTGGGCCCACAGGTGTTGGACGACAACTTGGAAGATCAGTAAGTGTTTCCGACAGTGTGACAAGATTGTAACTTTCCCTTAATGAAAACAAAATGTATGGTTTCTCTGAAGAAATTGTTCTAGGTTTAATCTTCTTCGAGAGAAATAAAGGCAATACAGATGGTTCCAAGCTATGATGAAACTTGCAGTTTTCCCAGCTTTCCCTAAAGTATAAGTGCCCAGGCACCTAAATGAAGTTTCAAATATTACATAAAGTTTCATAAAGAGAGAACATTGTATTACTTATGCTCAAACTGAGAAGCTCCTCTAAGCGGGGCATCAGGATGTGGGTTTATGACATATCTGTGCATGCAGTACAGCACATAGGAGATTTTTCTGGTTTGTGATGAAAAGTTAACTCATAGTTTTTGATGTCGGAGTCAGGCCTTTAAAGGTGTTTAATGATTAACTTGCACAGATCAGGAATTCACTTGCATACCATTCTAGGTGACTCGTTTATTAAAGCTGGCCTTGACAGTGTTTCGCAAAGTGCCTTTTCAGGATTGGATTTCAGAAATGGTGCCACTCATTTACTTAGAATGATTCTCCTAAACATTATGGCGATTGCATCGAATTCTCAGAAATTGGGAGTTTTCCGGATAGCGATTTTTAATTCACCAACATCAACAGTGTTTTCAGATGAAACTACATTTCACCTTCTTGTACAGACCATCCATCAATGATCAGAAGAGCCCATTTGGCATTGCAGCTAAAATATTGGAGCATGGCACGGTGGGGCTCAAAAACATATAAATACTCCTGAAGAATCTACGGATGTATTGATAAAATTGAGAGTACCATGCAATAGGTGTTGCAATGCATCTAAGTATGAAGGGTTACATAGTTCATGTCCTTTAATGCTGACACTTAGCATGTCCGTTTCACTTCACTGACTACAATGCTCTCATGTTCTCCACTTTGAAAAGGATTATGGCTCCTAATTTTGCCTGATAGCACTGTAGTGCTCCATTGCCCTTGGCTATAAAAATACATACATGCGTAATTATCATGCAAACGTATATAGTACTGAGAAATCTGGTGCACCAAAGATTATATGAACCGTATTAACTACTAGGTTTTTAGAAAATATATAAAAAGTTGATATCAACGCTTTAGGACACATACGCATATCTACTATATGAAACCTAATTCTGAGGAATAGCTTCAGCATTCAGTGGTTTTATTAAAACTTGCACAGCCATAGATTTCAGATGTGAACAGTGATATAATAGGTGAAGCCATAAGCAGTGAATCAAAGCAGTGCACGTTCTACTTAGGCCAGTTACATATAACTGGTGAATTTCCTTGCTTTTTTGTTTTTAAACTGTAGTGCCTTTTCAGGGAATTCCTAAGGTTTTTCTAACCGAGGTTAAAATCTTCCTACATTCCTCACTAAATGTTATCCTTTGCTTTTTCAGTGAATTCCTTTTTAAATGTAAAGTAATAGCTTATTACGTTTGCAGCCAATCCCTTGCCAATCATCACGCATCATCTTCGGCCATGTGCAGCAGCTAGGGGAGGTTGGTAATCGATTGGCGCTGACATTTTCTTTCCTTTTTTTAAGGGATTGTTAGTCCAACTGGACCACAAGGGCCATGCTGGGTACTCTGGGACTCCAGGAGGACCGTGACAGCAGAAAACATTATTTCTGTTTGGCCCTTGAGGTGTCCCTCTAGGACCCCACCCCAACAAGGGCTAAGGAGTCAAAGCATACCTAACCTGCCCCTTTCTATATGTTTTTCTAAATATTTTTCTAGTCCTGTTATGGTGGTCACAACATTTTTCTTCATGTTTGGGCCCCCAATCAGATTGCTTGGCCCCATAGGATTCCAGTGGGCTTGCCTACAGATATCTATAAATTTCGAACCTTAATTTCTGTAAAAGGGCTAATCAGAATTAAAACCACATCACAAAATGTACACTATCTGAGTAAAAATCTGGCCTTCTGCCAAACTTGCTGTCATTCTGTTCAGTTGTTTGCCCTGTATTGTTGTTTAATTTTTCCTATGGAATATGCATGGGGAGAAAAAGTGTTTTGGGGCCTCCAGTTTTTCTCGGCCCCTGCTTAATGGATCACACTGCAGCTCTTTCAGGAAGGAGATGAGGTGGACAATTTTTTTCTTTTGGAAAGTCTCTGATAGGAACAGTGCTTAGCCAATAGGAGGTTCACCTGTCCTCGTTAACTACATTACCACCCACTATTTTCTTCAGAAAAGAGACGCCTGCCCGCTTCCATTAGTGAACATGGTATTTATTAGTCTTCCAACAACTCATCATGTTTGACTATCTAGGTAGCCTTTGTCATAATGGGGCAGATTTAAGAGCCCCTTGTGCCATCTAACAACACATTAGCCTAATGGTCTCTACGGTAATGTGGCGTTAGATGGCCAAAAACACCACAGATGATTTACAAAGTGGCACAATGCATGCATTGCACCACTTTGTTGCCCTTTAAGCTACATCATGCATGTGCCAGGCATAAATTGTGCAAAGGGAGGTGTTTCCCCATTAAGGGGACTGAAAAAATGGTGCAAAGAAATCTAAGAGATTTCTTGGTGTCGATTGTTTTTGGCACTTCTAAGGCCTGCTCAGAGCAAGCATTAAAAAGAGGCACACAATTGTTTACAATGAGCCTCAGTGGGCTTTGCAGGTAAAAAAAATTCTGATGCTAATCCTGCAAAGCATCGAACTAGGGTAAAACATTTTGACACTAGTTCCCTAACTACTGCCATGGTGAGCCGTGTCTTAGATAGGGTAGCGTTAGGGAGTGCTAAGGGGCCCAAGAAAAGTGGTGCTGCACTGGGTGCAGCGCCACTTTTCTAAAATCTAGCCAATGTTTTTAATGAATCACTTGATTTTCGAACCCCTGCTGCACACAATATTTGGCTGTGGGCAGCAGGGCTTCCTGCCAGGCTTATACCCAACCCGGCATAGCTCTCATGCAATTTACGGCCTTTGACTGCATGCCATGAGTGTTAGCTGCAGAGCCAGGCCCTGTGCCCAACCCACCATGACTGCCCAACCCCCAGAGCACACTGCCTGCATGTACCCATTTTGTGCTGTGCACAGCTTTCGGTCAGGCGTTGTTGCTAACTGCCAAATTTCATGCAGATTAATTGGATAGCTCCAAAGTTAGGTAGTTGCCTTCCTGTTTATCTTTACCTCCCCCAACAGATCTTCTCAAAATTAGACATAGCAGATAGTAAGCTAGACCCGCTAAATGCCTGACCAACATTTGTATGGATTCATCAAACCGTGCTAAATTAATTAACAGTTGCATACTTCTTTCATCCCTCTTGAAATATCCCCTTACTTAATGGGCCTGAAATTGAAAAAAACTAAGAGTAGACTAAACAAGGTAAATGTCTGTCAAGTGTTGTACAGATCCATGCGACAGTGCCACAATTTCTATCCTATTTAACTTCTCCTTGTCATTGGATATGCACAAAACTTTAAACAGCTGGATTGGGAGTAGCCTGGTAAATGCCAGCAACGTTTGATGCAGATTTGTTAAACAGTGCTAAAGTTTTTTTGTACCTGAATGGGTCTGCATTAACTTAAAACACTAAAAGAAGGTTAAGCGTGCTACGACCCTGTTGATATTGCGTATAGATCCATTAAACTGTGGCTCGCAGTAAATCGAAAATTCTTCTTTAACTTTGGCCACCACATAATTTGCCACATTGTTTGCTACATGATTTGCAACATTTGCAGACATCATGGGTTCATGTTTCTTGTTCAAATGGTGAAAAATAATACTTCCAAAGAATGTGTTGCATAATTTGCATTTTTTGTTGTGCAATCTAAATAAGCTTGCCACACCATTGGGATCCCATGCCACATAATCATAGTATCCCTGACAATGTTAAACTTCTGCAGAGTGGATGGGGATCTTTCATTAGGATGAGGAAATCCGTATTTTACAGGCAATTCGGAAATATTTCCCATATGTTATTGCCCCTGTAATATACACGTTTTATATGGGTTTTATATTCGGTTATCCCCTAAATGTTGAGGGATCATGCTAGTATGAGGTCTCCATGAAAAGTCATCCCTTACAAACGTGGAATCCTTTGACCCATCTGGACAACCTGTATGCACTACGGCCCTTGTGTTTGACAGATGCTACAACTAGAGAAGAAAGCTGATACCTGAATGCAATGACTTGTTGATTTATTTCTCGCTTTTAGCAATTAACCTAAAGCCTAGGCCACAATGGCCTATAAAAATATACACAGGACGTGGAGTCAGTGCATCCAGTTTTCTTTGAATCTTCAGATGCTTGTAACTATCACATAATTTAGAAGAGGGTTTACACCTGATTAAGTTAAAGGTTTGGCACAGAACCCTTGCAGTGCATGCATTCTTGATCTGAGTACCACCTCTAGTGGCCCATACGCATAGAAAAACTCTTGGTTTGCTGCAGGACGTATTTTTTTTATGGTAAGATACTGCTGTCATCAATTGGCATGTGTGTTTTTTAAATAAACAATTATGCTTGGACTCAGATCTACTCATCTGAATGGTACTTTTATGTTGATGAGATGACTGGTCTTACCATTGTGAACACGATTGCTCCAAGCACAGCATAAATAGCGTGAAGCCAGGGAACCTAAAACAAAGAGAAGAAACAATGTCCATAACTAAAGTGTTTCTGGGTAAACTTTCATTCCTCCCCACCATGACACCAGTTACCTTCATCAGTTGATAGGCACCCCCAAAGTCACATTATTTTAATCACTTATCATTTATAAGCACACTGCGTATGCCTTCAGTGCTGGGACACCAAAGACATGAATGTAACAATCAGAATTAGAGGAATGATAATAGTGTTAAGGCTTTTAAAGTACCCACATTTTTCACAGAAGAGAGAGGCTCATCAATTCAGGAGCACCCCAGCCAAGACAACAGAGACAACCAACTAGCACTGGTACTGTGACGAAGTTTATAACGGGTTGCTGTTTGGAGAAATAGTGCTGCCATTGTCGAGGCCACGGTATGAACATCATGTCATATACCGATGACACACAACTCATCATTTCCCTCACAGAAGACCAGGACATGGCCAAGAGGAACTTACACTCAAGAATGGAAGCCATCACCACCTGGATGAGAGAAAGCTGCTTCAAGCTCAACTTCAACAAGACTGAGCTCACCATCTTCAGAAACGCCACCTCAGCTTGCCTTCTGGTGGCCTACTTCCCTCAACTCTCCCCCGCACCGACTGAGCACGCACGCAACTTAGGAATCATCCTCAACTCCTACCTATTCATGACCCACCAGGTAAACTCTGTTGCCTCCTCCTCCTGTCACACACACCCAAACTTTGAAATATCGTCAGATGGATCCCTCAGACTGTCACAGGACAGTCACCCATGCCTTAGTCACTAGCAAGCTCAACTATGGCAACGCTCTCTACACCGGCACCTTAACAAGAAACATCAAAAAACTACAACTCATCCAGAATGCCACCGCCAGACTCATTCTGGACCTCCCTCGCTGAGAACACATCTCCCAACACCTGAAGACCCTCCACTGGCTACTCATCGAGAAACTAATCACCTTCAAGCTTCTCACCCACACATACAAGGCCATACACAATACAGGACTAACCTACCTGAACCACCGCATCTCCTTCCACACCCCCGCCAGATCCCTCTGCTCCACCTAGAGGACCCTGGCCACCATCCCTTGCATCCGCAAAACCACTGCTGGAGGACGATCCTTCACCTACACCGCAGCAAAGAGCTGGAACAACCTCCCCCTACACCTCAGACAAAGCCAGTTGCTCACCATCGTCAGAAAGAACCTCAAGATGTGGCTCTTCAGATGAGGCCCCTCCGCCCAGTGCCTTGAAACTCTCACGGGTGAGTAGTTGCGCTTTACCAATATTGATTGATTGATTGAGTGTTGTAATGGGTGTTAGGTGTGAGACCTCAGCCCAGACTTACCATTTCTTTCCGTTAGAGGTGGTGTGGCACACAGTGGTCCAAAGCAGCAGCAATGATTTACTTTTCAGTGCAAAAGGCATTTAAGGCTGGAAAGGTTTGATTTTCACAGCACCAGACATGCTTTGCACTGCTTTGTGCCAAGGGAACATCATGGGGAGTGAATCAGCGCAAGGACCCATAGGTTTTGAAGTAAAGCCAGATCAAATGAGAGATAGTGACCGGACTTTGCATCAAAAACTAACCTCATCTCGAAGTAGGCACAAAGAAGGAGAAATGCTTTGAATTTACCCAGAAAATGACATGTTGCATGCGTGCAGAAATGCACAACACAGATTGAAGGCAACAGGCACTTCTGTTATTGTTTTTGGACGTGACTTTGTACTGGAAGATTATGCCTCCATTACAAATCTTATGTAAGACAAAGCACACTGTTCTGTGCTGTGCAGCACACAAGACCGCCTGTTTGTTCACCAGACAAGGGGATCACAGCAGCATCAGGCCAATCTTTGCAGATATGCTGCGCTTTTGCCTTCTTGCAATTACACAGTGCAGCAAATTTGGATGCTGCATTGCATTGTGTGAAACCTTAATAGATCTGGACCAGTGAGTTTTACATAGGCCTGGATGGAGCCCGCGGAGTTCCACTCTGCGGAATTCCATGGAGTTGATTTATAACTTTATGGAATTCCGCGGAGTGGTACCCTGTCCTGAATGCGCCCAACCTCGGAAACGCTAAGCAGGTTTGGGCTTCGTTAGCCAGGCCCAACCCTGCTTAGTGCTTCTGAGATCGGGTGCATTCAGGAGAAGACCACTGGTCATAAAAGCTGCTGTTTCAGGCCTCTTGTGCACCAGCCTTCCCCCTGTGCACTGCACACAGGGCAGGTCGGTGCACAAGAGGCCTGAAAAGGCAGCTTTCACTGCCAATGGCCCTGGCCTCAATTCAGGCCAGGGCCGTTTCAGGACTCTTGTGCACCAGTGTGCATGAATAAAAAAATTAAAACGCGAGGACTCATCTGGGTCCTCGCTGCCAGCGACCTGGCGCTCTCCCTCCCTCTGCCCCCTGCTCCCAGCACAAGCTGCTGGCGGAGGAAGGCCTTGAATCCTCCTGGATCCTGAGCTGCTTGTGTCAGCTCCAGCTCCATTGCCGTTGGGACGATACTGCACACTGCAGCCTAGCTATGGGCCACACAGTGCAAGTAAAGTTAGTCTGTGATTGCGGTGGGTGGCCCATAACTGGTCTGCAGTGCACATGCGGTGAGCTCCACTCTGCTGGTGGGGCTAGCGGAGTCTTTGGTCAAACTCCGTGCTCCAAGTAGAGCTTGTAGTGCCAAAAACTCTGTTAAGTCCCCCAACAGAGCGGAGCTTGCCGCCAACCCCAAGTTTTATACTGAGTTCCACAGGTGCTGGGGGGGTGTTAGGATAGGTATTATATTTACGGTTTAGTGACACTGTAGGTTATAGAGACCGCAGTACGAGTTGATGCTTACGTATTGGAAAGGGATTATGACCGCAAGTAGGATCCCGCTGAAGAAAAGCACCATGACCAACACAAAGAGGACTCCTTGGCAGGACGTGAAATCAAACTGCAGAGAAAAGGGACAAGGATGTTATACAAATGTACATTGCTTCAATCACACTTTAGAAGCAGCTCCCCTTATCCACAATAAGCATTCACACCTTCCCACTTGCCTCCATTTCCTGTCTCTCCCAAACAGCACTTATGTTTAAAAAAACAAACTTTTTCGGCTTCTCAAAGCTTGTAATTAAGAGGAAGCAGTGTTGCCTGTCTTACTTCATCTACGTAAATAAGGTACCCAGTAATCCTCTGAAAAAGGGACCTCTATCAGCATAAATGCTCTGAATAGGTGCAAAATCTTCAGGATGTCGTGGGTGGGAGGCCACAGGGCCTCTCCCACTGAAGAACCATGGCACCCGCTTGCCCATCTTTAACTAATGCCCATGAGGATTTTCAGCTCAGTCATATATTTTCACTCAGGCCACCCATTGCACCTTCATATTCTGATTGTGTATCCTTGAAATAAAGGACGTTTGTGATACTGTCTGGACAGGTCTTAATGTATGAGAATCCTCAGACAGCTGTTCATGATTCTTGATTCTCCTGAAATTAAAGCAGAATTATGTAAGCAGTCGCTTCCTAGATAGACTGACTTCTTTCTGTTTGAAAGTCATTAACTTTGTTTGGGGGACCCAGAAAGCCATCAGATTGGAGCAAGGAGGTGACAGCAGCATTCTTAGACAAAACTGAGAATAAAGAAATTAGCAGTGCAAAGATCGGTCTATTCTTTCCAGGGCCAATGGCCAATATTGTTTAGCTTGATATTCTGGCGCTGATACTCTCAAGATGAACAATGCTTTCCAAAAGTTTTTTTTCTAATAGGAGTCTCTTACAATTTGTACCTCCATTGCCTTTCCCAGTTTTTAGGGAGGAAGTTCATACAATTAAATTCTAGAAGTTTAGAAAGATCCAAAGATGGAGATTCAAAGTAACATAACTTATAATCATAGTTCTTCTTGTCGAGTACCTTAATCATATTTTAAGGCAACCTGCACATTCTTCTCTACTGTGCAAGAGAAGTCGACTAGGTCTCTTCACAGTGCTAGAGATAAAAGTGAGGTGACTGCTGCAGATGAGGGTGTTACCGGAATTTTCTGGCCTTCAACTGCAATGGGGGAGCGTCGCAATTTCACAGTTGTGGTCTCTGCCTGTATAATTAAAAATACTGCTTACTTTGATTGTTGTTTATTTATATGAGGCTTGTGAAACATTTCCAACATTTCCATTTTAAGTTTCTCCATTTAAAAGAGAAATGGGAACTTTCCGAACTGCTGTTCTGGTATATGTGTTAAAAGCCAATTTCTAAATTTATAAACGGTTTTGGGCTAATGTTCTCATATTTCTGCTTTAAAAGACTGAAAATATAAGGCAAATGTCTCACTTGTGTAAACACTGTGCTTTTTGCTTTGTTTGCAGACTTAGCTCTCTCATTTTTTGAAGTATTCAGTGACTACTTAGTGTTCATAAATTATGATGTTCCTTTGCTAAAAAAATACAAGCTGTTTCCAATGACATAGGAGATGGCAACAGTGTCCAGAATCAGCCTACTGATTGTGTGTAAGAGAAGCCCAGTGCTTTCTTTGAAAAAGAATAAGTGCATTGGACCACAGTTTTGCTCTGAAACCCGTCCTTGGTGCTAATGAATGTAGGTTTGCCAAATACCAAGGCAACATAGGGCCTCATTACGACCCTGGTGGCCGGCGGTAAGCTGGCGGTAACACTGCCAACAGGCTGGCGGTGTTCCGCCAGCTATTGTGACCGTGGCGAAATAGCCACGGCCATTCCCCCGGCCCCTCCACTATACCACCAGTCATAATACCCAGGGCAGCGGTGCAAGCACTGCTGCCCTGGGGATAATGAGTCCTCAACCGCCAGCCTGGCCACGGCGGTAAACACCGCCATGGAAAGGCTGGCGGTAAGGGGGACTTGGGGTGCCCCTGGGGGCCCCTGCACTGTCCATGCACTTGGCATGGGCAGTGCAGGGGCCCCCAGACATGGCCCCATCGCGCATTTCACTGCCTGAATTTTGGGCAGTGAAATGCACTACGGGTGCTACTGCACCTGCTGCACATCAGCATTGTCGCCGGCTCTATTTTGAGCCGGCAGCAATGTTGATGTGACTTTTCCACTGGGCCAGAGGACGGTAACACTGTTACTGTCTGCTGGTCCAGCGGAAAAGTCCAAATAGGGAGCCAGAAATACCGCCAGCACTGGTGGTATACTGGCGCCCGCAGAAGTTGTAATGAGGGCCACAGTCTTAGTTCTAACTCATGCCTCTTTCATCCACCACTAGACACTTTGGAGCTTATTTACAAAGAATTGGATTAGTGCAGTGCCAAAAGTCATTTTGCTGCTCTGCCCAATGCCAATTCTAACAGGCAGGAATGCACCATATTTAGAAGATACAGTGCATTCAAGTCCATTCAACCAGTGCGGTGCACAAATTACAGTGGAGACCCATCACAGGCACCCTTGCACCATGGTGCAAGGGTGTTTGTATTGTTGGCATGATTGCTTTTGTGCATGAAGGGGCACCTTCCTGCACAGAAACAATCCCGAAAGTTGTTTTACTCATTCCATGCGTGCTGCTGAATGCAGCACAAATGGAAAGAGGAAAAAACGAGGAGAAATGTGAACATTTCTCCTCGTTACACCTGCTCTGGGGAGGCACATGTTTTAGGTGCTACCTCAGATTTACACTATGTTGTAAATTTGGGGTAGTGTCGAAATGCATGGGTGTTGAGTGAGAACACCCACAGCAATGCCCATGGCACGCCTCCCTGACTCAGTGTGAGGCAACGCCGTGGCTTGCTCTGCATTGCCTTACACCATATGTACAAGGCCATGAAAAACCATGCAGGGTGGCTTTGCATGGCCTTGTAGATATGGGTCTGCACTATGTGCCACCAGAGTGTCAAAAAAAGTGATGCTTCGGTGGTGCACAGGGCTTGTAAATAAGCCCCTCTGTGCCAAGTTATTTCACTCTTGGAGGTTCCTTCTTCCTCCCTTTGACACGGTTTTACCATCTTTCTCTTGCTCCATCTTTCCCACTTGTGCGGTTTTCTCTGGGTTAAACACTTATGAGGAAAAATAAGTGCGGTCCCCAAAGACAAGTGCCTGTGGCCCCCCCCCTGCAACCACCGTCTCTCATTAGACACTGGAGAATCCTAACTTCCCCCTACATTTCTTTTTTTTTTATTTAGCTATCTTAAATAGCACAACCACATTGCTTGTCAGCCACGTAGCAAATGCAAATGGCCGAATAACTAAATAAATAAATAAGCAGGATGTTGGTCAATTACAGAGGAAGTTTGATATGGATTCATGCAACTATCAATATGATAGTAAATTATGTTTAAGGAGTTTCCTAAACTATGGAATGGAGTCAGAATTGGCTGGTACTGGACAATCTAGAGGTTTCTAGAAATTGCTGAATCAGGAATAGAGTCATCTATTGGAATTTCTTCCAGTATATGGAATGAATTCAAACAGTGGAGTCTCCCCCAGGTTTAGAACTTCTTTCAGGAATTGAAGCATTTTTACATCACTCATCTCTAGTAGCTGGTCTTATGTGGTTGTGACGCTCTATTAAGGCTTCATCTATAACGTTTAATGGGACTTTTGCTTTGAGAAATGATCTACCCTCCATATATCCAACCACTCATTTGCATATCCACTGTGCATTCACTGTGCAGTATTGGGGATAAAGAGTTGGGAGGCCTTTAAATGTGACATAAGAATAAAGGCTGGAAGACAAGTATCAAAGAAGTGATGGAGGGTTTTGGCAGCCAGTAGATGATGGCTACTGAGGTGGTTAGGAGATGAAGAAACACTTAGCATTAATTTAAAATAAGAATAAAGGGTTAAAAAACTGTCATCAGTAAGTACAGAAGATTCCAACTCGTTCATCATCATTTTCTGAATAAGGGCAGAGTGTACACCTCTGTAACGTATAGTGGCTACTGACAGAGGGTTACTACAACTATGGCAGGAAACCCTCCATCGTGGATTATATGGAAGGAACTAAAGAAGAATGAATTTTACTTCTCTGTCAAATTGTGTGGGAGATATATGAAACTCAGAGAACGCTGAGCAGCAATGCTATTGAAATGAAGTTAGATTGATTACAACAAAGAGAAATGGATGAATGTGAGCAAACACAGTAAGTATTTTTGAATAATTGAAATTGAGGTGGAGAACGGAAGCAGTGATTAGGCTTGTTATGAGAGATATAGTTGGACTTAGCAATAGTGTATGACACTACAGAAAGAGTTGGACAGCGGCCAAGGAAACTCTTATCAAACGTTACACACACAGCCAAATCGGGATGAACATAGTAAGCACTTTTTTCTACTGTGCGCTGTATGCTCATGCTCATGTAGGAAGAATGATATTACAATCCCAAAATGCACAGTGCTATTAGATAACATTAACATTTCATGACTAGTTAAGGAGATCACATAACACATTGTCTATCAGCAACTCTGTTGGGCTTGTTGACTAGGTGAGAGGGTTCTAAAGAAAGTTGAGAGACTGCTGCATCGCAGCTGCGTTACAACTGGCAATAGCAACGGAGTATACATACCACCAAAATGAAGGTCCATCCGCCTAAGTTAAATGTGGGTAGACCTTTGATTTGGCTCTGGCAGTGACTACTCCATGACTGCCAAAGCCAACCCTCTTTGATGGCCCGATGGAGTAAGGGTCATTGGAGAAATGGCTATATTTCGACCTGCCAAATCAGGATGGACGGACATGTAGCCATTTTTTTTACTGTCCATCAACGCCAGGTAAACCATGGGGGTGAGGGACAGTAGAAAGCAAATATTGCTACCCCACCATGGAAGATGACTCCCATGGTGAGGGGAGCATTACTTTTTTCATTTTCAGAAAGAAAATCCTGTTTTGGGATTTCCGGATTGAAAATAAAAAAAGAAAACTATTTGTTGCAGGGTTGCATCATGCTGATGCAACACTGCACCAAACGGCAGATTGGATTGACATGTCCCTGCATGCAAACATATAGACCCCAAAAACATGAAGACACACCCACTTCTCACTACTTTTATTGATTGCCGGTACTGTTCCTCCCTCATTCTGTGAAGTTCTGATCCCTGCCAGCCTTACCTTGGTCTGGAAGCTGAAGATAGTGATGGAGAGACAGACAAGGGCTGTGATTCCCAGACAAAGCAACACTGACTTGGTGTCAAAATAACTGGAAAGAAACCAGAATTGTAGTTAAAAGTTGACAAACAGTGTTTGAACAGAAAACACATCATTCTTAGAACTAGCTAGACTGAGGAAATGCAAGGAAAATAGGGGCCTTGTGGCTGACAGATTGCAGTAGTCTTCTGACTGTGAATAGTCACAAATGCCTAAGACAGCCCACGTTGGAAAAATCACACCAGATGTCTTCCCAGTGACCAAAAATCATGCACAGAGATGCCAAATTTTGCTCACCAACTTACTGCTCAGCATGCATGTGAGAACAAATTTCACCACACAGCATTTGGCGAAATTTGGCCAGAGTAACATGGAGTAGCTAAAATTCTGCCAATTCTGCCTGCAGAACAGAATATTTTGCCTACCTCTACTAAAGTGTACAGCAGACATAAAGTCATCTGCAGTGCCTCTTTCTGAGAATGGACTGATGGCCATATTTATACTTTTTGATGCACAACTGCGCCAACGCAGTTGTGCGTCAAAAATCTTACCGCCGGCTAACGCCATTCCAACGCACCATGCGGGCGCCTTATTTAAGAAATGATGTTAGCCGGCGCTGCGGACTGGTCTGAGTAAAAAAAAAATGACTCATACCAGGCAGCGCCGGCGTAGGGAACAATGGGGGTTGTGCGTAAAAAAATGGTGCAAGTCAGGTCTGAGGCAAAAATCATGCCTCAAACCGGACTTGCGCCATTTTTTGACGCACAAGCCCCATTGACATGACTCCTGTCTTAGCAAAGACAGGAGTCATGCCCCCTTGCCCAATGGCCATGCCCAGGGGACCTCTGTCAACTGGGCATGGTCATTGAGCACAGTGGCATGTAGGGAGGCCAAAATTAGGCCCACCTATGCCACTTAAAAAAACTTTAAAAAAATACTTACCTGAACTTATCTTAACTTACCGGGGATGGGTCCCCCATCCATGGGTGTCTTCCAGGGGTGGGCGATGGTGGCAGGGGGTGTCCCTGGGGGCAGGGGAGGTCACCTCTGGACTCCTTCCGAGCCCACAGATACCTTAACGCCTGCCCTGACCCAGGCATTAAAAAAACGTGCACATCCGGCTGTGCGCCATTTTTTAAGGCCCACCCCCTCCTGTGTGTCAAAATGACGCTGGGGTATAAATAAGGCGCGCAGGCCTTAAAGTCATTTTTTGGAAGGGAACGCCTACCTTGCACACCTTTAACGCAAGACAGTTTCCCGCTTCCAAAAAATGAGGCAAACAGTGGAATTTTGACGTCCGCGGGGTCGGGCGCCAAAGTTTAAATATGGGGCAAGGTTTGCGGCGAATGTGCGTCAAAATCTTTGACGCACACTCGGCGCAAACAGGGTATAAATATGCCCCTGAATGTCAACAAATGGAATCCAATCTTGAGATCAATCTCACGACCTACATTTACAATGCTTCTTTAAAGAGTATGCCAGAACACTTACAAAACTCGCCATCATAACTTTATCTGTAAGTTATAGAGATTCGTTAATTCACAACTTTGATTTATTTGTTACCTGGACAGCATGCCGGTAAGGTATGCCAATGAGAGGGTCTGCAAAGATAAAACATATAAGTGTTATTCTCTCATGTCATGTACACAAACCTTTTTGGCCATCAACAAAGGATGCATTATGTATGCAGGAATATAAGACTTTGTTATGTATACTTCTTTCACACAAATTAAATTCTGGGGTGATGCAGAGCACTGATGGAGAAGGCTATGGAGGTCATTTGAAGGTAGACAGGAGTCCCGTTAGCCTGTCATCCATCTGCAGAAGGCTCTATTGCAAGATCTCTACCATCCAGTGCTAGTAATGTTCTGAAGTCGAGTGTTTGTCCGTGAGCACACTGAGGCCCATATTTATACTTTTTTTGCGCTGCATTTGCGCCACTTTTTGACACAAAAATGGTGCAAACTTACAAAATACGATTGTATTTTGTAAGTTTGCGCCGTTTTTGCTTCAAAAACCAGCACAAATGCAGCGCTAAAAACGTATAAATATGGGCCTAAATTGTAACAAGACGCAAGTTAAGGGTTCCAAAGTGGAGCAACAAGACTAGTGGGGAAACTGCAGGTTTTCCTCCTGCAGGGCCTCTGCTAGAGAAAGACCTTGACCGGCAACCGGTACACCAAAGGGTCGTCCGGTCTTAGTGACAGTTGACACACAGGCCCATTTTTATACTTTTTTAGCGCCGCTTTTGCGCCACTTTTTGACGCAAAACGGCGCAAACTTACTAAATACAATTGTATTTTGCAAGTTTGCGTCGTTTTTTTCGTCTAAAAATGACGCAAATGCGGCGCTAAAAAGTATAAATACGGGCCTTAATGTGTTGCATACTCTTTGAAACGTGCATCTTAATAACAGGCTCGTAATTCTTTGGAATTTTTATGAAAGTAGGAGCAATCTGCAAATTATTTTAGAGACAGTGTATCTTTTTCTTGTATTTTCATATTTGTGAAGTAGTGTGTTAGTCACTGTCTTTCTATTTTGTATATTTGCAAACCCAAAAAAATAAAAATATATGAGAGGAAGGATATGGCTCTGAAGAGTCATCCATCTACAATAATAAACAACACAGTGTGCTACTCTTTTTCTTTGAAATCCTCACAACTATATCCAAATTGAAACAGCGTATCTCTGGGGGAAGAAAGCACAATGGAAACGTTACACCACAAGTGGTGCTATTTCAGTGTTTGTAGAGTAAAATACATGCCCGCTGCAAAATGCTCATTACTGATCCCGTTTTAAAATCACCGCCTGGGCGGCACGGCCTAATACCGAGCGGAGCATCTGCGTGTATTTCAGCTCCTCATATCTCTTTTGTACTTAGGCTTCCCAAGTGGCTCTATCAACGTGTTTATCCCTGGGAAAGGACTGTATAGGTGCTTTGACTGTGATCGTTGGGATGGAATGGGATATTACTGTCTGTGACTTTTGTTAGTGACGAGGTTCTCACCTGACACCAGCTTTATTCATTTGACTGCTAGGACTTATCTCCCCCCCCCCGCCCCCAAGCTCTCCGGGGCTAAGCCATTTTAAAGATTTTTCCTTCAGCCTTTTTAACTTTTTCTCCAAATGTTATCCATGCTAGATGCCCGCCCTTTTTTTCAACATATTGGAGATTCTAAAGCTATCCAGGGTTTCTAGGTTCCCCTGGAGGGAAATTGGAAAACAGCCAAAATATAGAATAAAGAATACGAAAAATGTGCTGTATAAGAAATCATATTTTTTCAAAAAATTGTATGAATTAAAAGTTTAATGTGCTAAAACCACCATCTTCCCAGGTTTGTATTAAATAGATTATGTGATGATATTCACAGAGGTTTTACATTAGTCCGTTTTTTCAAATTTTTGTGGTTGCAATCTCTTTGCGGATTGTGGTGAAAACAGGTGTGACACCATGGCTGATCTCAGAAAGTTATACATTTCTAAAAAGTAGACAACATTTTGAATTCTAGAAGGAGTCTTTTGAGTAGATTTCCCAAGGTATTCTTAAAAAACTAGTCATTGAAATAACAAAATAATGAAAATGAGTAGGAAAAAAGTAGCCATTTGTGGCAACATTTTTATCCATAAATTTTTGGCACAATGGCCGATTTACAAAAGCAGTATACTGTTACTTGTGTCAGACCCTTCTGGTGACACGGACACATAGGCCCAGATTTACCAGATTCCCACACATGGCAGCTCAGCAGTCAAAAGATCTGCGCTCGGTGAGAAGGAGGGAGCAGGAGAGTACCACATTTAAAGAAATTTTGCCTCCCCCCAGCTCCGGCACTGATTTTAGCTTCTGAGCACCATGCACACATGTTTGCACCACAGTGCAAAGGTGTGTGGGTGCCTCTAGCATATGTTTTGAAGTGGAAGTGTACCCTTCCAGTACAAAATGCTGTGCATAGAAACACTTTCAAACTTTTCCTACAGTGTATGCATGCTGTACAGTGCAGCACACATGCAAAGTCAGAAAAAAAGGAGAAATGAAAACATTTCTCTTTTTAATGCCTGCTTTTCAGTGGGGTTAATTTTTGACGCTAAACCCTGTCTACTAATGGTAGTCGATACGGTTTATCGTCAAAAAGCATGGGTGGTTGCATGGGATTGCCCATGTACAGCCCATATAACGCCTCCTTGGCGCTAAGCAATACAAATCAGTGCTTGGTGCTGCTTTGTGTTACTTTTAGGGAACTTTCTAGTGCAAAACAATTTTTGCGCTGAAAAATAAATAGGTGAAAAAAGATGTTGCATCAATTTGCATCACTACTGTGACGCAACCACAGCATAAAATCTTAGTAAATATACCCCATAGTGTTTATAGGTTTTGCAGAAACATGTGAAACCCAAAGCCATAGCCTGAGCTGCAGCTTACAATGATTTTTCATTGTTTAATGATCATGGAGCTTTTCATATGGTAAATAAAATCTAATGAATGAAAAATGGTTATGAAGGAAACCAATGTATTTCTGAAATGTGCACAAGACACAGAATTTAGAAACAGTGGTTCATTGTACGACTCTGAATTTATGGGTACCCATACTATCATGTGATTCAAAGGCACTTTGCAAAATGTGTCCTTTCTGGCATATTGACTTACATTTGGGACCAAACATGCAGAGAAATTCAATTGATAAGAACAAATGTTCTACTCTTATTGGTTCCCATATAGCTTCTGATAAAAATGTATCCCACTTGTGTGGATGGACCTAGTACTAACAGGAAAGGCCCCAAAACGCAATGTGTGTAACTGTGGATTTTGGGCCTAGGCTAGGTTTCCACTCAGGGAAATGTACCAAACCCAGACATTTCGCAAAAACTTGGGACCCAAGAGAGTATGGCTACATGGACCTTTTATTAGCCACAGTACCACTCAAACTAGTGGCATAACAAAGACCCCTGTAGCCCATGCGGTGTAGGGAGGGCTGAGTTCCAGGGGGCCCCCTCAGCACAGTACACAATAAATGGGCGTCAGGACTGTGACTCGTTCCAGGAGGCCCCCCTCAATGTACTTTGCAGGGGCGACACTTCAAGTTTCGATAGACCACTGACTCAAACCTCCTATTCTGTAAAAAGAAAAACACACACATATTTCTCCTATTTCTGTGAATCTTCCAGAATCTGTGGGAATCCACAAATTTCACCCCACCAAGCATTCCCACACTAGTCCATATAAAAATGGCACCCCACTTGTGTTGTTCGACTCAGAGTTTGCACAAAGAAATGCCCCAAAATGCCACATAGACCCATCACATTTTTCCACTCAAAACAGAACCCTTTTTAAAAATGTGGGTAGATATATATTTTGGGTCTTTTCTTGCCGCCACCAGGAAAAACCTTCCAAACCCAGGCATTTCTGAAAACTCGATACCCAAGGGAGTCCAGGACGGTGTCACTCTCATGGATCCCATAATATTTTCTTACCCATAAGGCCTTGCAAACCTCACACTTTGGCAAAAACATGCACTTTCCTCACAATTTTGGAAGTGAAGCTCCAGAATCTGCTAGGATCAACAAACTTCTTCCACCCAGCATTCCTACACTTGTCCTAATAAAAATGATACCCTACTTGTTGGGTGGTTCCAGCGTCCACAACAGGAAAGACTCCAAAACACAATACTGACAGATCAACGTTTTCCACTCTAAGCCAACCATTTTTTTGTATTGGGGATAGCTGTGGGTTTTGGTTGTGGGCTGACCACCTGAATAAACTCCCCAAAACTCTCAAAACTAGACACCCAGGGGAGTCAAGGGTGGTCTTTCTTGCATGAATCCTCCTAATTTGTCTTACCCCCAATGCTTTTCAAATCTCAAACTTTGTAATAAAAACATGCATTTACATGAAAGACAGTTCTGGAAGCTCTTGGGAGCCACAAAATCCATACCAACTAGCATTCCTACAGTTGTCCTGATAAAATGTCTACCCCACTTGTCTGGATGGGCCTAGCATCCACAACACAATGGACACCAAAATACAATGTGGACCATTAGCATTTTACTGTCAAAAAAATAACCTTGTTTGGCAATGAGGTAGCTGTGGTATTTGGATCTGGGCTCAACCGTCAAACAGGAAAACCTACCAAACCCAGACACTTTTGAAAACTAGTGTCCCAGGAGTGTCAATGACAGTGTACCTTGAGTGGATCCCACTATGGTTGCCCTGCAAACTTCAAATTTTGCCTAAAATTAAGCATTTTCCTCACAGTTCTCACATGAAAACTTTCGAAGTCTGCAGGTTTCAACAGAATTTCTATCACCCAGTGTTTTCACATTTGTCCTGACAAAAATGCTACCCACTTGTGTGGCTGGACCTTGTGCCGGTGACAGGAATGGATCAAATCAAGGACAATAGGAGTCCTCATGAAGAACTTGCATTGTCCGAAGAAGATTCTGGAAGTTTCCAACATTTCTGAGGTGGAAGCATGGACGAATGCCAGGGTGGATCACCCCCCAAGCCCTCCAGAAATATGGCCTAAATATTCCTAGTGTCTAGTGGGCTTTCTACTCCCCACCTTACAGAGGAAAGGGTAGATTAGGGCTAACCTCCCAAGGAAGCAGAAAGACCATATTGCCTCTTTGGGGTGGAGCTATGGCCTTATGTCAGGTTGGGCCGCCTCTGCACTTTTATTTTTAAAACAAAAGCAATTTACCTGGTGATTAGTGGTCTTTCTAGCCCTCCAGTAGGGAGTGTACCTGGATAAACCCAAAAATCTGCCTCCTGGGAAGCAGTAAGGCTGTATTGTCTATTTTGGTGCATGGATATGACTCTATGCCAGGTTGGGCCACACTCACCCCATTTTGCTTCTAATACCCGGTGCCTAGTGGGCCTTACCCCACCCCAGGGGGCAGATTGGGAAACCCCAGAATCTATCCCAAAAGGGGGCAGAAAGAGTGTTCCCTTTGATGGGGGACTACTAGTCCTTGTGCAAGGGAGCTCTCCCCACCAGAAAAAAAGAAATCCCTGGTGTTTAATGGGCTCCCCACCCCCTATTAGGACAACATTGAGGGCAAACTCCCAATCTGCCCACCCATGGCAACAAAAAAACTATATGTTCCTTCTGGGTATTGGCCCTGGCTTGATGCCAAAGTAGGAGGCCTTTCTGCTTTTATTTATAACCCCTTGTGTCTAGTGGGCCTTCGAACTATCCTGGTTTGACAGATTGGAGGTAAACACCCCAACGTGCCTCCCAAGGGAGGAGACAAACTGTATGCTCTATCTAGAGTGAGGACATGGCCAGATGCACAATACCTCTCTCATTAGAATTGGTGCTCGGGGGACCGAGATATGTTGCCGAGCACTGATGCAAATTAAAGTAAAATAATGAATAAATGCAGTAATTTTTGGAGTGCAAACTGTCTCCAAGGGTATCCTGGCACTATCCAAATAACTGACAGCACCATCAGAGCAGGCCTTTACGCAGAAGTGAACAACCAGGTCTTCAAGAACTTCCTAAAGTGATTCTGTGACTTAATGGAGTGAATAGCAAGAGGAAGATTGTTCCAAGTTCTGCTGAGAAGAAGAAAGACCTTCCCCCCCTTTGTTGCCATTTGAACGTTTGTGATTTTTGATAATAACGCGCTGCTTGATCTGAGCGGTCTGCTGGGGGATAAGGAGGGAGTCTCTCCTAAAGGTATATGAAGCTGATACCATAAAAAGCTCTTTGAGCGAGAACTACATCCTTAAACTGAATTTTCTATTAGCAGCCAGAGTAACTAAGATGCTGCAATATAGAACAGCGCAGAGGAAGTCTTAGAACCCACCATGATGCTGCATTTTGAGTCACCTGTATATGGTCTACCAGTACCCAAATACAATCTATTGAGGTAGTCTAGTTTAGAGGTTATCAAATCATGCACCACTGATTTACGTTCCTGTAGAGAAGGAATGTCAATTTGTTTTTAGCTTCATAATAGAAATGTAGGAGCAAGTGACTGCCAGTGCTTGAGGGTGAAAAGACAATTAATTGTCAAATTGAATGCCCACATTTCTGGCAGTGGACACAGTAGCAAGAGGAATTGGCAAGTCTTATGGCCACCAATCAGAGACTGTCAAGTTAGAAAGGTTCTCTTTGCAGCCAAAGATTAGAATCACTGTTTTATCTGGATATTTAAGCAAACTATTTTGCATCCATTCTATTAGTTTGGTGAGACATGTTTTAAAAGAGGCAGATGAAGTTTTGATAGAAAAGACTATCGAGAAAACTAGATGAGTATCATCAGCATATAAAAGTTCCTAAATAGCAAAAAATGGGATCGATGCCACAAGTAGACATGCAAACATTAAACAGTCAGACTCAGTGATGACTCCAGAGGAACACCAAAGTTGAGCCGTTTACTGTCTGAAGAAATGTTGACTAGGCTGACCGATTAATGTCTGTCTGACAAAAAATACAAGTGCCACCTAAGCACCGTGCCACAGATGCCTTCTTCAGACAGTCATTACAGATGTAAGGAATGAAAGGCCAGGTCAAAGACAGCCGACAAATAAAGAAGAATAAATTCTGCTCTTTCGCTTTTATCCAAAGCAGTTTTTATGTAGTCAGATACTTCCAGCAATGCTGATTGTGTGCTGTGCAGCAGTCCAAAGCCTGATTGTGAGTCATGTAGAAACCCTGCCCATTCCACATGGTCCTAACATTGGGCATTAACCAGTTTTCATAAGGCTTTAGCAAGGGCTCGGAGCAAAGAAATAAGGCAGTAGTTTGACAAAGTTTAAGGATTAGCAGATGGTTTTTCAGAAGAGGTCTTACCTTTGCTTGTTTCCAGATGGCTGGAACAGAGGTTAGATCTAATGATGTGTTAAATAATTTATTTATTACAGGATTGATAACATCAATTGCCTGAGCCAGAACCATCGGCGGACAGGGTGCAGGAAGGAGCCTCATTTACAGCCTACTAAAGCCAGTCTAGGTTGCTGAAGAGTAATAGGTTAAATTTTGTAAAATGGTGAGTTGGTTATGGACTTCCAGGAACAAGAGAAAACTTCAGGACAGGTAGCTTAAGTGATAGGGGAAATCTGCTCATTTCACTTTCACGGACGTCAGCACACCATGCATGCTGATCTTCATTACAAAAAAAGCAATGCTGGACTGCTGAGATAGCTCTTCCACAGCAGCACGACTTGAAATGAAGAATAAGGGACATTCCTCTGGTGTTAACACCAGAAGGATTTCAAGCCCTTGGCATTTTGATGTGACCTCCAGGTCAATAGTGCCTAGCTTGGAGCACTCTTGATGTGGAGGTCATGTCAATAGCAACCAAGAGGTCAAACAAAATGGCACTCTAGAAATGATGGAGTGCGGTGGGACCAGGAAGCCTGACAGAGAGGCAGATGCCAAGGGCCTGTGTTGTGCACTCTTCATTGGGCCTGTAGAGAGGGTGTATCTACAGCAACTCTTGGACTGTGTAGGTTTAACCACAGCCAGCATGTTCTCGCTGAAACAGAAGTAATTTCCAACCTGAGGAGCAGAGCAAGCAGGGAACCTTCTGAGGACGAACAGTCAAGCCCGACAGTTCTCAGTAGAGCCTCAACCCTAGTATGACTGCAGGAATCCACACAAGAAATTAATGGCCAAATAGGGGCAGGAGGAGGTAGAATATTGATTTTTTAGTCAACCTCATGAAAAAAGAAAGGTGCGGGAAAGAACGAAGGGGCCAAAAATACTGTTGAGGACATGGTAGGACAGAGGGGAGTGATAGCTGCTCTGGAATTCTCATTTTTCAAAAACTGGGCGAAGTGCAGAAAGCATCTGTGGTGTTGGAGTTGCACCTCAGTAAGGTGAAAGCTAAGGGGAAAGGGATGGAGTTATTAGTAAAGGAGGTGGGTTTTAGACTACAACTGGTGCCTACGGGAAACTCCGGGAAAACACAGGCAGGCTTTCAAGGAAGAGTATTTTAGATGCTGTTGATGCTGGATCACTGGGTTTAGGTTTGGAAAATGAGAGGAACTGGCATATATTATAACCTGGGGTTTCCCTCAGTCTGAACAATCTGTCACATGGAATGTACATTAATTAACAAGCATTGGCAAAGCCAATGTGTCTCACCTACGGAAGAGCTATTGGCTTTGCCAATATGTTTTAACTATGTTGTACACCAGCGTGGCAGCTGTTTAGCATTGCTAAAAGTTAGTGGTATAAAGGAGAGTGGAGTGTCATGTAGTAGAGTGTTGTGGAGTAGGGTGTGGTGCTATGGAGTGGCGCAGACAGTTGCAGAGTGGTGTTTAGTGGTGATGAGTTGAGTAATGTGTAGTGAAGTGGTGTGTCATGGAGTGGCATAGAGTGTTATAGAGTGTTGTGGATGGAGTAGAGTGTCACAGGGTGGAACGACGTAGAGTGTCATAATGTTGAGTGGTGTAGAGTTGAGTAGAGTGTCAGAGTGGAGTAGAGTGGAGAGGCATAGAGTGTTGTTGAGTGGCGTAGAGGGTGTTGCAAAGAGTCAAGTAGAGTGCTGTAGAGTAGAGTGATGTAGAGCACTGTAGATTGTCGTAGGATTGCATGGCATAGAGTGGTAGAGTGGAATGGCATAGAGTGTCGTAGAGTGGAGTTCCACAGTGTCAGAGTGGAGTGGCATAGAGTGGCATTGACTGGAGTGACACAGAATGGAGTGGCTTAGAGTGGAGTACTGGAGTGGTGTTAAGTGGAGTACTGGAGTGCAGTAGAGTGCAGTAGTGTGTAGTAGAATAGAGTGGAGTAAAGTGGCATGGAGTTGCTAGAGGGTGTTGCGTAGAGTGTCATAGAGTAAAGTAGTGTTGCAGAGTTGCATAGATTGGAGTGGAGTGCTGTAGAGTGGAGTAGAGCAGTCTAGAGTGCAGTTGTGCAAAGTATAGTGGCGCAGAATAGATTGGCATGGAGTACAGTGGCGTAGAGTGCATTGGTATAGAGTGCAGTGACGTACAGTAGAGTGTCATAGTGTAGAGAGGCATGGCATAGAGTTGTGCAGAGTACAGTGGCGCAGAATAGAGTAGCGCATAGTAGAGTGGTGCAGAGTAGAGTGGAGTAGCACAGCATAGATTACAGTGATGTAGAGTGCAGTGTTGCAGGGTGGAGTTGCATAGAGCACAGTGTACTAGAGTAGATTGTTTCAGTGTAGAGTGAAGTGGTGCAAGGCAAAATGGAGTGGTGCAGAGTTTGCAGAGGTGTAGAGTGCAGTGGCATGTAATGGTGTAAAATGCAGTGGTCTGGAGTGCAGTGGTGTGTAGAGTGTAGTGGCATAGAGTGCATTGGTATGGAGATAAGTGGTGCAGCATGGAGTGCAGTGGCAGAGAGTGCAGTGGGGCAGAATAGAGTGCAGTGGGGCAGAATAGAGTGCAGTGTCATAGAGTGCAATAGGGCGGAGTAGCATAGAGTTCAAAGGGGGAGACTGCAGTCTTGCAGAGTAGAGTGTATTAGAGTGCAGTGTTGTAGATTGCTTTGGCATAAACTGCAGTGGCATAGAGTAGAGTGCTGTAGAGAGCAATATCGTACAGTATCATGGTGCAGAGTAGAATAGAGTGGCAAAGAATGCAATAACATAGAGCACAATGGTGCAGAATGCAATGATGTAGAGTTCAGTAGCAGAGAGTTCAGCTTTGCAGAGTAGAATGTCTTATAAATTAGTGGTGTAGAGTGCACTGGCTAGACTGCAGTGGCATAGGGTAGAGTGTTGAAGAGTAGAGTGCCGTAGAGAGCAATGACATACACTACAGTGATTGAGAGTAGAATAAAGTGATGTAGAGTGCAGTGATGTAAAGTGCAATAATCTAGAGTGGTGTAGTGTGCAATAGAATAGAGTGTAGTGGCATAGAATTCAGTGTTGCAGAGTACAGTATAGTGGCATGTGGTACAGAGTAGTTGGTGTACAGTGCAGTGGAGTTGAGTACACTGGTTTTGATTAAAGTAGTGCAGAGTACATTGGGTAGAGTGCAGTGATTTTAGAGTAGAGTGGCATAGAACACAGTGCCATAGAGGAGAGTGGTGTAGAGTGGCACAGCATAGATTAGAGTGGCATAGAGGGCAGTGGCATAGAGTAGATTGTTTCAAAGTAGAGTGAAGTGACGTAGAGTGGAGTGGTACAGGCTATTATGGAGTGTGGCGTAGAGTGCACTGGCGTACAGTGGAGTGGTGCAGAGTACAGTGGAGTGGCTTAGACTGGCGTGGTATACAGTGCAGTGGCAAAGAGTGCAGTGGTGCCTAGTAAAGTAGAGTGCATTGGCAAAGAGTAGAGTGGTGCAAAGTACAAATGTGCATAGCGAAACAGTATAGAGTGCAGTGGTGTAGAGTGCAGCAGTAGCATAGTGCAGTGGCTTAGAGTGCAGTGGCGCAGAGTAGAGTGGCAGAGAGAGCAGTGGTGTACAGTAGAGTGGTGTAGAGTGCATAGATGTAGAATGCAGTGGCACTGAGTAGAGTGGTGTAAAGTGGCATATAGAGCAGTGGAGTAAATTACAGTGGGGAAGAGTAGAATAGAGTGGCCTAGAGTGCAGTGGGATAGAGTACAGTCACACTGAATGCTGCTGAGTAGAGTGCAGTTGCATAGAGTGCAGTATTGCAGAGTAGAGTATAGTGGCATACAGTGCAGCGGAGTAGAGTGTATTGTTTTGATTAAAGTGGTATACAGTGCAGAGTGTAGTGGCATAGAGTAGAACAGTGCAGAGTGAAATAGAGTGACATAGAGTTGCTTCTTTCAGAGTACAGTGAAGCAGCTTAGAGTAGAGTGAAGTGTTGTGGAGTGCAGTGGTGAAGACTAGATTAGAGCTGCATAGAAAGGATTTATGCAGAGTGCAGTGGCGTAGAGTGGTGCGGTGTAGAGTGGATTGGTTCAGGGTAGAGTGAAGTGGCATAGAGTGTAATGGCATAGAGTGCATTGGCCTAAAGTCACATAGAGTAGAGTGGCATAGAGTTCAGAGGCAGACAGTCCAGTGTTGCAGAATGGACTGTTGTAGAGTGCACTGGTGTATAATAGAGTGACATAAAGTGCATTGGTATGGAGAACAGTGAGAAGAGTGTTGCAGAGTAGAGTGGCGTATAGAGCAGTGGCATAGAGTACAGTGGTGCAAAGCAGAACAGAGTGGCATAGAGTGCAGTGACATAGAAAACAATGGTGTAGAGTACAGTGGCATAGAGGGTTACAGGTTAAAGAATAGGGTCGTAGAGTGCAGTGGTTAAGAGTAGATTGGTCTAGAGTGCATAGATTTTGAGTAAAGTGGTGGAGAGTGCATTGGCATTGAGTGCAATGGTGTGAGTAGATTGCAGTGACATAGAGTAGAGTTATACAGAGTAGAATAGAGCGGTGCAGAGCAGAGTGATGCAGCATAGATTGCAGTGGCACAGAGTTGAGTGGAGTGACACAGAGTTGATTTTTTCAGACTAGAGTGAAGTGGGGGAGAGTGAATGGTGCATGGTAGACTGAAGTGGTGCAGGGTAGAGTGTAGAGTACAGTGGTGCAGAGTAGATTTGAGTGGCATAGAGTGGATGGTAGACTGGAGTGGTGCAGGGTACAGTGCACTGGCGTAGAGTGGAGTGGTACAGAGTAGAGTGCATTGGCATAGAGTGCAGTGGCACAGATTGCAGAGTTGCAAAGTGAAGTGGCATCGAGTGGAGTGGCATAAAGTGGAGTGGCATAGAGTGGAGCTGTGTGGAGTGGTGTAGAGAGAAGTGGTGTAGTGTGCAGTGGTGAGTGCAGTGGTGCATAGCAGAGTAAGGGAGAGTGCATTGGCTTAGTCGGATGTAGAGTATAGAGGTGTAGAGTGAAGAGGCGTTGAATGGATTGGTGCAGAGTAGAGTGCAGTGACTCAGTATGGAGTGGCGTAGAGCAGAGTGACATACTGTGGAGTGGTGCTGAGTAGAGATCAGTGGCATGTAGTGGTGCAGAGTGGAGTGGGGTAAAGTGGAGAATGTTTTATGTAGTAGTGCACTGCCATTACAGACAACAAATCTTCAATTAAAATGACCGGTACATTTGCACAGACATACAGTTTTACTGATAAAAGTATACAGCGCACAAACTATGTGTGGAAATGTCATCACCTAGTGTACTGATTTTGTTTTGATTGTATTAAAATATTTGTTTCCACCACACTTCAAATTATCTACAGTAGCCAGCATGATTGTTACATGAATCCTTTCACTTTGAAGTCAGAGAAAACAATGTAAACACCAAGGCCCTCATTACAACATTGGCGGTAAAAGGTGCTTACCGCCATGCAGAAGACCGCCAAAACACCACCGCGGCCGCGGATTTCCGCCACAGCTATTATGACACACATCTCGAAATCCGCCGAAATTCAGACACCCACACAACTCCGCCACACCAAAGGTCAGTGATAAACTGGCGAAAACAAATCCTCCACCGTCACGCCAACAGAAACACGCCCATGCTATCACGACCCACGAATCCACGCAGCGGTCTTTCAACCGCGGTATTCCATTGGAGGTACACACCGCCGCGCTCAAAATACACACACATCTCCAAAACACCGCCACATTGGACAATTCGAATTACACACACCTGACACACATACAAACACCACTCCCACACACCCAACACAATATAAAACACACACCCACATCACCCACAAACCCCTATGACCACAATTCACGGACGAAGGCAAGATAGACAGAGAGCTCAGCAACTGAGAACCCCACCACACAGAGGCACACAACACCATCACCCATACAACATTACACACACAAAACACCACTACACATCAACACACACATCAACACTTACAGCACCCCACACATCACCCACACCACCCCATGTCACGCCAAAGACATCCCCAGTTTTCCGAGGAGGAGCTCAGGGTCATGGTGGAGGAAATCCTACGGGTAGAGCCACAGCTATTTGGCTCACAGGTGCAGCACACATCCATAGCCAGGAAGATGGAGCTATGGCAAAGAATCGTTGACAGGGTCAACGCTGTGGGACAGCATCCAAGAAATCGGGAGGACATCAGGAAGAGGTGGAACGACCTACGGGGGAAGGTGTGTTCAGTGGTCTCCAGGCACAACATCGCGGTACAGTGGACTGGCGGCGGACCCCTACCTCCTCCCCCACAACTAACAACATGGGAGGAGCAAGTCTTGACCATCATGCATCCAGAGGGCCTCAGAGGAGTCGGTGGAGGAATGGACACTGGTAAGTCAAATCTCAACTATCATATCCCCCACCCTACCTGCATGCTATCACACACCCCCACCCTCACCCCCTCCCCTAACACTCACACTCCTCACTAATGTCCTAATAACACAATCCACTCATCCCAACACCAAGCCCTGCATGACACAACTAAGCATGGTCACCCCTCACCAAAGCATGCTCACTGCACATACCCAGAACAACCCCCTAACCATCATCACACAAACCCACACACAGGAATGCTTGCACTGGGGTACACAAACACCCACCCATTGCACACCATTACACACACACATGCAATAATCATGCTCTTATATCCCTGCAGGACCACTAAGGAACGTCACCACACCGGAGGGTCCAGACAACTCCACTCCACCCACAGAAGAGGCCCACAGTGACGACAGCAGCTCTCCCCTACTGGATGCTGATGACCAGCCCGGACCATCGTGGGCCTCGGGACAGTCGGTTCCCCTTGCACAGGCACAGCCCAACACTGACTTTCCACCCTCCCAGCGGGCCCATACCTCCGTACCCAGGACACGTCAATCAGCGGTGTGTCCACCACTACAGGGAACCCAGGATAACCCACTACCCCAACAACAACAGAGACCTGGGGGCAGTGGTAGTGGGCACACGGTCCAGGGGACGGAGGCACAGGAACACAGGGGAACTGGGAGGGCTGCTGTGCGACAGGGGGCGGACAGGCCAAGTGAACCCAATAGTGTGGATGAAATCAAAGATGCCCTAGATGATTTAGACTCTTACTACCTAACTACAGTTTGTGTGGCTATTGACAAACATACTTTCTTTCAAAGGAAGCAGGGGCAGGCCAAATCAGTAGAAGCTAATGGCCCTCATTATGAGTATGGCGGTCTTCTGACTGCCGACAACACCGACTCACACACGCACACACAACAACCTCTGTCCCCCCTACTCAGCCCCACAACCACCTGAACCCTGTACTCAGCCCCGTACCCTAGCAGACATGCACACTCCCCCCACACATGCACACACTCACACACGCACACAATCACAACACTCACACACACAAATGCATACGTTCACAACACTCACCTTCTCCCTCCACATCCATACACACATCCACACACACACACACACCTTACCAGTTGCGTCGAGGTGGGCGTCTGGGAGGGAACGGGTTCTGGCGCTTCCAGAGCCACCAGCACCCCATCAACAGGACACAGCCACGCTGTATTTCAAATCGAAATACAGCGGGCAGAGTCCTGTTGGCGTGGCAGTGACCGCCTCTTCAACGCCAACTGCCAGCATGACTGCTGGCAGATTTCTGCCTGAAGACTGGCAGAAAGCTGCCAGCACTCGTAATATGGTGGTCTGCAGACCGCCAGTACTGGCTGTCTCCTGGCGGCCGTCCGCACGGCGGGCGGTGGTATACACCGCCGAACTGGTAATCACCACCTATGTGTCTGCACTCATGAAGTTAGACATCAATTGTAAATTTGGGGTTTTACAGCATGCTTTTTTAAAGGACCAGTTGGTGACGCTCTCTAACAATACAAGCATTCAAGAAAAGTTATGGGTATGTGGTGATTTTCCACTGAATGAAGTAGTAGCAATAATTAAGAAGGCTGAAATGTCTAAAAGATGTGTAAGGCAGCCTTAAAAAATGATAGTCAAGGAGAAACAGTTTGTAAAATTTGTAATTTCAAGGAGTATGAGAAACAAAACAGAAAATAAATATGGGAGAGATTCAGGATGGAAAAATCTGGAAAATATACACCTGATTTGAATGACAAAAGACCGGCATGCTTCAAGTGTGGTACTAGAGGTCATTTTGCTAAGGACAAGAATTGCCCCGTCATCAAAGTAAAGTGCGCAACTGCCGGGTTGGAGAAAGCCTACTGCGCATGTGTGTTTGGCCGGCCCAAGACTGCCGGCCAAACATACATGCGAATTGAGGGGTAGTGCTGTGCCCTCCCCATCCGTCCTCATCACAAATGTGGCCCAGCCCCTTTAAATACAAAACAATAATAAACATAGTTTATTAGTTTTTTGTATTAGAAGGTTTTCAGCTGCTGCTGGCGGGGGCGGCGCTCCCTTGCCCAAATGGAGGAGCCGCACCTGGCACTGAGTTCATAATTGACCATGTATTGACACCCTCCTCCATCCTTGTCTGAATTGCCCTCAAATCCTCCTGTTATTAACAGGTTTTTGTTATAAATCGATATCAGTGAATATGCATTTGTGGCTGTAAAAGGGATGGTAGATTTCTGCATGGAATAATCTATTACTTCAGGTTGTATGTCTCCGTTCTGTCATTTTGCCGCCTCTAATAAAATCAATTTGTCCTAAAATCACACTAATTATGACTGATATCTTACACAAACCTGAGTTCCAGGCAAAAACGGTATTATGAGGCTTTTCTGGGTACAAATCCATATTCTTTAAACCTTGACGTTTTACATGAAGAATGTGTGCAGTATCACGGGGTTTCCCCATGTAGTTACTATTCTAAAAAGGCCTACATGGGATCAGAATTACCCCTGGTATCTGCCTTTGTGCACTTTGAGTTCACCTGTACTGGGTACCTTGCTCGTTGCAGGACTGAACTATGCGCCACTGACAGGTTTTAATAAGAGTGAAATAGACCAGGAATTGATTTTATTTAATTAGACGTGGACATGGTTGTTATTTTACCAATCCAAATACTTATTTTTCTACTTAGAGCAATAAATGTCTCTATCATATGACGTGTTATGGACGGTACTTATTAACTTAAGTAAAATCCTCAAAAACTTTGCCAAAATAACTACATTTTAGCAGACCGATAATAAAGTGCAAATAGAGGGATGTTTCTCACAAGAAATGGTAAACGCCTATGGGCCAATTACGAATCAGACGGAGTAGAATCCATGGGTGGAATACTGCTCCGTCCGATTACAATAGGTCTGGTTTTCCTGGGCCTGGATTTTTCGGCTGTAGGAATATTCAGTGGCAGCTCCTTCGCCTGGGCGGAGGAGCATTGCCCCCACCAGCAGTGCCAGCTGTAAAAACTTTACCAGAAAACCATCATAAACTTTATTTATGATGGTTTTCTGGCAAACGGTCAGAGCGCATGTGTGTTTGGCCGGCTGTCGCAGGATGACCAAACACACATGCGCACAGGGCTCTCTCCAGCCCAGCAACACGGCTGCTGAGAGCCTACACAGGCTCCCAGTCTGCCTGGGAGCGTCCACTCTGGGTGCTCCCAGCTAATCCTGACGCTACTCTGATCAGCGTCAGGATTGGCGCAGGGCAGGCTGGGAGCCTGTGCCTGCAGCGCCTGCGGGGAAGCAGAGGAGCGTGGCGTCGGAGAAGGTAAGTGTTTTAAAATATATATATATATATTTATTTCCTCCCGATCTCCTCTCCCCCCGAGCGCCACCCCACCCCTTCCGAGCCCGCAAGCACCTACTGGGGCAGATTTTACCAGTCCAGGGCATAATTGCAGCCCGGCCCGTGCCTGACCACTTCTTACAACATGAGGGCATGCCGCACTCCTCCTTGCCAGTGCACAGTCTGCACTGGCAACCTTGACTCCCCTTGTACACCTCTCTTCGACTAAATGGTTGCACTGATCCACAAGGAATTGAGAATGATTTTGACCTGAAAAAAACTGATCTGCATGGTTATTTCCCATTCTGTGTTGATGAACTCATAATTGCATGGTACTGGCGGTGTGTTTCCTCACAGTTCTGATGCTTATGGTCGTAGTTTCCATTCCACCAGCACAGTGAAACATGGAATCGCACACTAAAATGGGAATTGTCGAGAGCTATTCATTTTTGCATAATTCATGCTTACCTAAAAGCTTTTGAGTGATTTGGGTTAGAGATCCCTGAATCACACACAATTTAAGATACAAACATCGATTGTAGCCCAATATAAGGTTGAGAGTGAATTACTTGAAAGATGGGAGAAACTGACTAACAGTAGGAGGGTTCCAGTGGCATGCATCACACAATTTATACACCATATTTTACAATCTTCTACTTACAAAAATACTCAGAAGGATGAGATTCCATGGAAAATACCTCCTGCAAAACATGGTACAGTGAAATATTAGCTACATTGTAAGTAAAAAACATATCAAACCAATATATAATATAATAGTGTCTAGGGAACAATAGTTGTGAGTATGCGCCTGTAAAAGGCAAGATTGTTTACTTGTAAGAATAGATCTCCAGTGTGGGTATATACAATAGATTCAAAAGCTTGTCGGAATAAACCTAAGCATTACGGTGGTGTAATGAATATCTACAAAGTGCAGTACTTTATAGCATACTTGCATCATCCAGACCAAGTAGACAACTGCGCTCATGACATCAGAGAATTTATGAAAACCCCAACTCCTGTGGCTGCTGTAGTCTATTTGTAGGATCATCGTTCCAAGTAAAATACTTTGAGTGGATGACATGTGAATCTTGACAAACCTTTATAAATTGCCCTTCATGTTAAGTATGTTGCCAGAATCCTACGATTCCGATTGAAGTTACTCCATAATCTCAAACCCTGCCTTTCCAAAACAGGCCTAGTTGTCAAATCATTGGCATTTCCTTGGATAACTTAGTGTAGTGCACTGCTGTGGTCTCTCTAAACCAATGTTTTATTCTTCTCAAAGTGGCTGTTCATGCACCAGACTGCCTGATTTCAAATCTGACAAGGTTCGCGTGTATCACACCTTTGCTTAAAACGTAGCCTGCATTCTGTCTAATACAGTCATCATAACATTCTCGAATATATCTCTCAGAAACCCCACGCTTCTTGTAGTAACAGAACCTTAAAGAGCCGAACCCTGCTCAAGGCAGATATTTCCAAATTGAAAAAGTCATCCGCATTGAAACACTTCTCCCCAAACACTGCTCCCAGTGATCAGAAAGGTCCCCTTAACCTATTCCCAAAAGAATTTCCTAAACAATTTTTCAAAAAACACATAGATTCATCCCTTCTCTCAGCTGTTATGTGGATGCTTTCCTCGTGTTAAACTTTGTCCTTTGACCTTGAAGTGGTATTTCATCCACATAATTTCTCTCAATAACGCACAATAATTGCTGTTAATTACAGTCCCCTTAGTTATAGTCCCGAGCCGCCGGCAAGAGAACATTACACAGAAACGGTAATTAACACACGTTATTGCCCTGATGAGGCAGGCCATAAGGCTATTAGCATCCCAGGTGCACTTACCAACACCAAAACAATCATTTGCAATGCAATGGGTCTCGAATTTGCTCAAGTTAGAGCTATTAGCTTTGTAAACCCCTAACCGGACTTCTTTTGCGTCATAAAATGAAAAGTAATACTGTTTCAAATAAGTGAGCCGATTGAAAAGCGTCAGGGCAGCAGCTGGAAGCAGCACACAAAAGGAGAAAGAAGTTCACTCGCAGTCAAAAGTGTCATCAAAAGTGCAATTAACCATGTAACAGGGGCGATGTTCAAGGCGGTAACTAAGCCGCCCCAAGGAAGGACAAACGTAAAGCATATACCAACGGAAATAAACGATTTTTGAAGGGCAAGCCCTCGAACAAATGGTAGTGATGGGCGTGAGGTGGGCGTGGTTAAAAACCCAGATACATAGCAAAGATTGGAAAAGCAGTGCTTGCGCGCTCCTACCTTCGACCTAAAAAGGGAGTGCTGCGGCACATGAGCTGCCTCTCAGCTGTATGGGACAAAAAACATGGCTTTGTCTTCCTGAGGCACTCCCTCAATCAATTCTTTATAGGCAGCCAGTCACAGATTACTGTTTGGGCTGCTACTCTTGTTTTTGGTGAAGAGCGGCCCAAACAGCCAAAGAATAGTAGAGAACAATTTGTTTACATTTTTCTGCTTTTCTTTGGCTTATTGGGCTTCCCTTTGCCAAAAGCAATGGGAAGTGACCAATCATCCATATGTCCATGTGCGAAACAGCAGCTTCTAGAGCATGGATACTCAAAGTACGGCCCGGAGGCCACATGGAGCCACCCTGAGCTGTCATGCTGTGCCTTGGAAGACACAAGCACTGGGCTGCTATTTACTCGACTCAGCTCTAAAAATAAAAAGGTAATAAATAGACAGGTAACCATATCTTTCAAGGTTAATTGGCCTTAGAGAAAGGAAGTAACTAGGGAGAAACATGTTCATTTTTAAAGACATCTTGCTGCAAAAGTGTAAAAATATCTCAGTTGCTTCAAAATTTAAAAAGTGTATTTAGTTAACATACAGAACCTTTTCACCTAAGTACAATTTATTATATCAATGCAATAAGAATTTTTAATTTAAAAGTGATAGTTTTCAAACTTGAATTTAGAAATAATAATTCTTTCCTCTACCCCGACAACATCACCAAAAGTAAATTAAAGAGACAAGTCAGTTGTTATGTGTTCTTTTTGGGTGAACAATATGAACCACATTATAATTAAATCAAACACCAGAGAGGTTTTTGAAGTCGGGAGTCATCCCAGGTTTTCCGGTTTCACATAGTTCAATTCAGCTACTAGATATATATCCTTTTCTTTAACCTTCACCTACACCTACCTTAATGCCAATACCCCCAACCTCCTTTCCCAACCGCCAACCCGCTGGTAACCAATGTGGTCCTCAGGCACATCACAGACCATACTATGTTGCCCTGGGAAAATGTTTGCGAGTACTCCTGTGCTAGAGAATATGCAGAGGGGGCGCTGTAAGAGGTTGGTGCTTATTTATGCACCCAATCAGGTGAGGGGCTACTCATGCTCCCACAGTACTTCCTATATGCCCACAAGAGAAAATGGCAGCTGACCAGCCACACAGTGTCCACCTTGTGGGTCTTTAACATTACATACAGACAGAAAACGGGGCATTGTACATGGCTGGAAAGCTCCAAATGCTCTATTCTAGGTGCTCATTTCTGTTATTATCCCACATGTACGTTGGTCTTGCAGTTTTAAGACACCAATTGTCTCTAACACATGTATACATCCACGTTGTGATCTCATGTACACATTGGTCTTACAATGTACGTTGGATGTAGATTATATATATTTAACTACCATTTAAAGTATGCAAGTGTCATATGGTAGGTTTTTCACACACTATGTCAAAAACTGAATAAATAAAGAAAGCATTGCCTGCTATTTCTCTTATGGAGAAACATCCTCACATACCAGTAACTTTTTACCTTGAAAAGTATATCTTCCATATATTCACATGACTCATAGATAACACTACAAATAGTAAATAACCCTGTGGTACAGGACTCTGGGAAATGCATAGTCATCTGAAAATGTTTTTGAGGAACAAATTACCTACTGTACTGTCTGTTTAACAATACTAATGCATTTACAAAGTTTTATCTAATATCCTGGTAGTGACTTGTAAATCTCAGAAAGTAAAATACATCTTGTTAAAGAGTGCTTCAGTGATAAGCTTATGTCCAGTAGATTGGGTTCTGGGTAAGGTATCAGCTGATCTTGTATCTCTAAGTACGCTATGCAAAGCTGTTGCTTGTTTGACAACTTACAGCATTCTGGGAGTCGTTGTCTTAATTTCTATCAATGAAACCCTTTAGGGACAAATACAGATCACAAGGGTGTGTGAAAGGAAAGCACAGAGCTGAAATATTGAGTCCTCGAGTACATGGAATAACTAGCAAACTTAAGAGGGAGCTCCCTGCACGATTATGATCCACGCAGCAAACGTGGTGCGGCGTTTGGTTTCCCAGCTTAACACCTCAAAGGGCAGTCAAGACTCCCAAGGTGGGGGTGTTTGGGGGAATGAGCAGTAATCATGTAAAAGAGACCCATTTACCAGCGTCGGCTTGTATGGCTGCACCGGCGCCAGCCATGGTTGTGCAGCAGCCAGCCAAGTTGTCAGCTGAGGCAAACACTCCTGTGGCTTCTTCATCCAGACAGTCTGCGGCTGATTCAGGTACTTGTTGCTTGTCCCCATTGTTAAATCTCGGTGACATACATTCTGAGCATGAGCATCTGGGATTGTATGTGCTCATGGAGATTAAAGAAAAGATCTGGAAAGGCGCGTACATGGCATTTTTGATCTTCTGGTTGACTGACCGGAGAGGAACAAGGTAAAATGTTGTAAGGAGTGTGCGCGCTCAAGGGAATGTGGACATGGGCCTCACAAGAGGAAGATAGAAGAGTCACTTAACAATTGGGTGAGAGACTTCTCAGTTTATCAGTCTATCATTGCAGAGTGCTTCAATGATCAGGGAGCTCAGCTGGCTTGCTATCAAAACAGGATTGTCGGTGCTCATGACGAGTAGGGGGGTACTGCTTGGAAGGATTATGATAGGGAGTTCAGAAGGATCAAGGCATATAAACCGGATCCGAGGTGGGACCAAATTGATAAAATAGCATGGCTTCGGTTCATGAACCGGCCACATGGGAAAGGGCTGCAGCCCTTTCAGTCAAGTTCAGGGGCCGCAATGGGTCCACCTGGTGGCAGTAGTGACAAAAAAGGGGCACATGCACCCGTCCTGGGGGAAACTGCAGCTTTAAACATTGCTGCTCCTTCTGCGGTCAGTCCTCCCATCCAGAGTCTAAGTTTTGTTTTAAATCCAAGGATAGAGGGAGCAAGAAGCAAGATTAATGTTGCTGATAGAGCTGGCAGCTGTGATACAGTTGTCAGCACTGGCCAACACTCTGATTCGGTAGGATTTGTACTTGGCGACTCAGTTTGTAACAGGGTCAGCACTCCTTCTCAATTTTTTTACTAAAGCATACTCTCCCATTCAGTTACTGGCTATCTTCCCATGGCTTAATGTATACCGTAACTAGGGGGCCATGCAAGATCTTTATGAGGGGTTTAGGCACGGTTTTAGGATCCCAGCTCAGGGCTACTCAGGATCCCCTCACTGTAAGAACTAGTTGTCCTTGCCGGCCAATCCACAGGTGGCTAGAACGCAAATTCTCAAAGAGTTAAGCTTGGGGCCCATATTAGGTCCATGTGCTAGTGCCCCTATGCAGGATTTAATTTCTTCACCATTAGGAGTTGTCCCTAAGAAACAACCCGGGGAGTGCAGATTGATCCACAACCTGTCATCACCCAGAGGCCAATCCGTGAATGATGCAATAGATGCAGCTCTTTGTTCAGTAAAGTATGCTTCTGGGACCTGGGACATTGATGGACAAATCAGGCATTGAATCTGCTTTTAGATTGCTACCAGTTCACCCAGATGATTTTCATCTGTTGGGTTCCCAGTTTGAGGGCCAGTTCTACTTTAACAAGTGCATGCCCATGGGCTGTGCGGTGTCGTGTTCCCATTTTGTAAAATTTAGCATTTTCCTGAAATGGGCTTTCAGGCGCAAAGCACAGCATCAGTGGGTATTGCTTTACTTGGATGATTTCCTATTCATGGGTCCTCCCGGGTTGGATTAGTGTGCAAATGCATTGGACGTCTTTAAGAGCCTGATGCGTGAACTTGGGGTCCCGTTAGCGCATGACAAAACTGTAGGTCCATGCACCACAATGGAATTTTTGGGGATTGAATTGGATTTGGTTGTTGGGGGTGTCCAGGTTGCCAGTAGACAAAGTACTCGCTTTCTCCCAGGCACTTCGGGCCTGTATGAGTGCAAAGAAAGTTACTCTTCATCAATTGCAGTGCTTGGTGGGGCAGCTCAGTTTTGCCCTGCGTATCATTCCCATATGCCACCCCTTCTCCCGGTCCATTGCACACGCCATGTCAGGCTTGAAGGTTAAGCACAACCACACCAGGCTCTCCAGTGGGGTAAAGCTAGATATGAGGATTTGGGAAGCGTTTCTGCGTGACTTCAATGGGACAGTCGTATGGCCGAGCCTACCAATGTCCAGTGAAGATCTTGGCCTGTTTACTGAGGTGGCGGGCAGTCATGGCTTTGGGGCTATATTTGGCTCGCCGTGGTGTGCACAGAGGTGGCCTGCAGATTGGGTGGAATCTGGACTGGTGACCAACATTGGTTTCTTAGAATTATTCCCTATTCTGGTGTCACTATCTATTTGGCCTGATAGATAACGCAATCAGTCAGTAATATTTTGGTCATACAATTTCTCTGTGATTGAGTGTATAAATCAGCAGTCGGCCAGGTGTACTATAATTTTGAGAGTCTTAAAAATGGTTGTGTTACTGTGTCTACAATTGAACGTGAATTTTAGAGCAAAACTTGTGCCCGGGGTCTCAAACAATGCTGCTGATGCTCTCTCCCATTTTAAGATGCAGGTGTTCAGGTCCCACCACCACAAGCGGAGGAACGCTCAACGCCCTTACCGGAACATCTTTGGTGGATTGGTGGCCAAGACTATCAGGCCTTGTTGCAGCCAACTTAGCTCCAAAGCCAAAAAAGGCTTATGAGACGACTGTAGCGGCATTGTTAATTACTTGGGTTAATGGGGGGGCACCTTGGGCAGATGCTTCATCAGTTCTAGCTTTCCTGGAAATATTGATGGGGAACAGGAGGTCAGTTGCATGTGCAAGATGTCATATGGCCGAAATTTCCTTTTTTTGCCCAGTTGCAGGGCAGTATAAAATCATTTCTGGTGAGGAGGACCATTAAGGGTTGGCAGTGCCTACAAGGGATTAAGTCTGATACTAGATGACCTATTGACATAGGGAAGCTTGGGGCATATTGGGGGTCCTTGGTAAGATCTGCAAATCCTCATGGGAGATCACCCTGTTTAAAGTGGCCTTTACCTTAGCCTTCTGTGGGGCCTTCAGACTTGGTCAACTGGTGGCCAGCAACAAGAAAGATGTAACAGGAGGGTTGCAGTTGGGGGATCTCCACTGTCCGGCGGGGTCTGGTTCCTAGGTGATCAATATTCATCACTCCAAAATGGACCAGGAGAAGAAGGGTAAACATGTACTGCTGCGTAAGTCCCAGGGCAATAGCTGATGTCCAGTTTCTAATTTAGAGGGTTTCTTAGCCTTGCACCTTACTGGGTCACGGGGTACCGTCCTGGTGCATGCTGATGGCTCACCCATAATTAAGTATCAGTTTATGCAGATTCTCAAGCGCAGTTTGACTCATTCATTCAGGATCGGAGTGGCAATGGCTGCAGTGGCAATGGGTTTATTGGGCGCGGCGGTTTGGCGAATCGGCAGGTGGTCCTCAGACTGCTACAAGAGATATGTGAGATTGCACATGCTACAAATACTGGTAGTTTACACCGTCTTGCTGTCTGTCTTCTTCTGTAGTCCAACGTTCCCAGTTCACGCAGGAACAACCAGGGTTGCGGATGTTTGGGTGATCAGCCACTCGTATGTTCGCCGTGCTGCTGAGCAGTATGTGAAGACTAGTGTCTTGTCACGCGCGGCCAAAGCCAGATTCCGTATGTCCTTTATTGGGAAAGGAGGGTTGCACCCCACAGAGCTGAGACGGGTTTTGGACTCAATGATCCAGCGAGGTTCCCCTCAATCCGACGTCATCATAATGCATCTTGGGGGGAATAACTTGGTCCCTCTGGGTCGACGTCAGCTATTCGAGCTAGTGCTTTCTAGATTAGGCTGGCTGGCCAAACAATTTCCTCAGGTGGTACTTGCATGGTCAAACATCGTCCCCCATCTGCAGTGGAGGGGTGGCGTCTCAGTGAGAGTGCTAAATGACTCCGTTCGGAGAATTAATAATAAAATCACCAGGTTGTTCAGGTTGCTAAGGCTGGCCGTCATCACACATGGATTTATACAAGGGGACTATTTCTTTCTCCAGGTTGGGGTGCACCTAACTAAGGTGGGTAATGACATGTTGCTTGAAGATATTTTAGCATGGTTGGTCCTTTGTCCACAGTGGAAGAGTGACTGCGCGTGGGGGGGCCACATAGTTGGTCTACTATGTTGGCCTGTGGCGGGTGAGATCATTATTGGGGGAACAATTGGATGCCTTTTTTCATTACTTCAGTAGAACCACAAGGTAATTCGACCCTCCAGGGGGTGCTGGCAGGAAGGGAGAATGACAACAAGGGGTGCTGGGGTTGCAAGTGGTCACTGGCATCTGGTCCCTAGGGCCAACCACCCAAGCATATACAGGGATTTGAAGCTAGCACAGGCCCTGGGAGGGGGCAGGGTAGCACACGAGAGTCTGTGGGTGGAAGGGGTGCCAGAGGTATGTATCCTGGTGGGCAAGAGGGCCCCTTCCACATGATTTACATGCAACTAGAAGGGTTTTCGAGGAGGGGATGGCGCAAACCAATCCCATATGGAGATCCTACCCCTGGGGCCTTAAAGCCGGAGGTTTGGGGACGTGTGATACACTAGGAAGTCATGATCTCATTCACAGTCATTGATGTTTGATATTTGGGATGTGCAGGAACTGATTTAGTCAGTGGCTGGAATTTTGATGTATTAGCGGACTGTGTTAAGGCTAGGCATCGTGACAATGTACATACAGTGTAAATATTTGGGGTTACTGCGTAAAGTTTTGTTGACAAATTTTGTTTTATTAAATAAAATACATCCAGGAGTTAACGACTCCCAATTCCAATGAGTTGTAGTTGTTAAAGGTGAAGTATTGCCATGCTGGATGTGACATGGTCTGAGAAGTGGGAGGTCTTATGGAGGCAAATGGGAAAGTTTTTTTTTCCAGGCAACAGACTTTAGCAATGCCAGGTCATATGGAAGGGGCCCTCACCTATCGGGAGGGCCCTAAATATGCTCATCTCGCCGAGCTGAGATTTCGGGCGGTGGGGGGAGGGGCGCATTGCACCTTGGCCTTTCTCACTTCGGGACATCTGATTGGTGGTGCTGGCCACGTGGCCTGGAAGCACTTGAGTGCTTCCAGTGTGTGCGTGCTAATGACGCACACAGTTCTTCCCCCTGTTAAAAAGGGAGAGCAGGCGGCGAGCAGGCCTCTTGAACGCCACTTGCCACCCGATTGCGGTGCTCCACAGGACGAGGAGCGAGGAGCATTGAACGAACACCCACCCACCTCCCCACATGGTATATACTTGTCCTTGCTACATTTTATTCTGTACTGAGGTTACCTATTTGATCCTTTTAGTGTTTTTTTAAAAGTTTTATTATGTTTTAGTGATAGTGCTAACATTTTCTCCCTACAGCATTGAAGCATCCAACGTGAGGTATTATGTCGTATTTTGTGGTTAGGATCGGCGGGGTGAGATCATGACTGGGGGGACAATTGGATGCCTTTTTTCATTACTTCAGCAGGACGGCAAGGTAATTCGACCCTCCAGGGGGTGCTGGTGGGAAGGGAGAATGACAACAAGTGGCTCAGGGGTTGCGAGAGGTCACTAGCATTTGGTCCCTAGGGTCAACCAACTGCGCATATATAGGGACTCGAACCCAGCACAGGCCTCAGGGTGGGATAGCGCACAAGAGTCTGTGGGTGGAAGGGGTACCCGAGGTGGGTATCCTGGCGGGCAGGATGGCCCTATCCACATGGTTTACATGCAACTAGAAGGGTTTTGGAGGAGGGAATGGAGCAAATCAATCCCATGTGGAGATACTATCCCTGGGGCCTTGAAGCCGGAGGTTTGGGGATGTGTGACACACTAGGCAGTCATGATCTCATTAGCAGTCATTGATGTTTGATATTTGAGATGCACAGGAACTGATTTAGTCAGTGGCAGGAATTTTGATGTATTAGCAGACTGTGTTAAGGCTAGGCATCTTGACAATGTACACACAGTGTAAATAATATGGGCTTACTGCATACATTTTTGTTGACGAATTTTGTTTTATTAAATAAAATACATCCAGGAGTTAACGACTCTCAATTCCAATGTGTTGTCGTTGTTAAAGGTGAAGTATTGCCATGCTGGGTGTGACATGGCCTGAAAAGGGGAGGATCTTATGGAGGCGAATGGGAAAGGGTTTTTTCCAGACTACAGGCTTCGGCGATGCCCGCACAAATAGAAAGTGAATCTTCATTGGAGTAATAATATACAAAGTTAAATAACGAAACGTACCTAACAGCATCAGGACCAGACAAAAGGGAATAATCAATAGCCCCTGTGATAAAAATTGAAAGACTAACCTCACTGCAATATCATATGTTCAAGACTACAGGACAAGGGAACACATATTGCAAAAGGCTCTGAAAATTAAAACAGTTTACAGTATGTCTCAACAGGGTTACTTTTCAAGGTTTTACAGATGTGTCATTTCAGGTCACTCATTGGGTTAAGTGAATATGGAAATTGCTTCAGGATTCAAGATCATAGGTGCCCAGGGGCAGCTAAAGCATTATAAAATAAAAGCCCTGTGGAGGGGAGAGCTGCTGATATGTGAAAGGCGAAACTAGAAGTAAAGGTGGGGGTATGAGGAAAGGTGATATAATGTAAATGATCTGATGTTGTCTATCAAGGTGAAGGCTGGAACTGGGCAAGTATGAGGTCTAGTATGAGGTATAGCGCCTGGATATCACATAGGGGATGAGGGTGTGCTTTACAAATATAAAAATAGTAATAATAATAATCAATATAATAATAATCAAGCAGAGGATTAATGGATGCCTGTGTTAAATGCTTAAGTAACAGTTTCTTCAAGTCTGTTCTTTATATTTTAACAAATGATGAACGTTTTTAATTCCTAAAACTTCAGAATAGTGTTCTATAAGGTTGTTTATTCTTATTTGTCTTTGTTCATGTGAAAACATACATTTACTGAACATGTGGACCAGTAAACGCAGTCACCTTTGGAGAAACATTACAAGAACCTATGAGGGATCTATAATATTTAAATTGTAACCAATCAACAACTGTGTATACAAGTCACATAGAATAATTTCTCAGCTTTGAGGCAGATCGCCAGAGAAATAAAAATACATTAGGTATCTTGGAATGGTAATAAGTATCATTGCAATTAAAAAAATATGATTAATGGAAGTAAATGAGGATTGTGAGCCCTGATAAAGCAGTTTTTCCATGAAACCCATGATGGCCGTAAAGCTATAATGAACATATAATATTTTTGATGTTTTTGGAAGGACATTCAATGTAATTTACTTTTCAGGTTAACAAACACTGAAAAGAATTAAAAAAAATTGATAGAGACTATTTAGAAGCTTAACGAATTGCATTTTTATTATTGTTAGGTAAAGCCTTGGCAGCACGCATGCTCTGTCTGCAAGACATGCTATATTCAGTCTTTGAGCTTTAACCACGCCCACTATTGCTATTTGTTCTTTGTGTTGCTTTTCTTAAATGCTTCCTTTTCATTGGTACATTTTTCTATATGTCCCTCATTTGTGTGCTTAGTTCCCTGCCAGGCGATTTCACTAAGAGAAAATGTTTGTAGGTCATCAAACAAAGTTCACAATTCCTCCTGTTACAGCGTGTGATGACCCCCCCTCCCTCCTCCCGTCTGGGCACTGCAGCCTTAGTTTTCTTTTGGTTGTCCATAGTAATGTGTTTACAACACACTAGTGAAAACACCTTAGAAAGGCATCAAAGGTTTCAGGTTTCGTTTGTTCTTGTGCCTCTACTCCGGTATACCTAATTGATGTTTTCCAACTCACTTTTCCTTCCACTGATGCTTAAGAAATAACTGGCTCTGTGTGCATGTTTTGCAACCTCCTGTAAACACACACTCATCCACTTTCAGTCTTCCTCATTCTAAAGTCCTCTAAACAGTGCTGCAGCTGCTTCTCTGTTCCCAGTGGTAATTCCTCATTCAAAGTCCTCTAGGCAGTGCTGCTAGCTTCTTCTCTGGTCCTAGTGGTAATTCCTCATTCTAAGTCCTCTAGTCAGTACTGCTAGCTGCTTCCCTGGTCCCAGCGGTAATTCCTCATTCCTAGTCCTGTAGACAATGCTGCAGCTGCTTCTCTGATACCAGCGGTAATTCCTCATTCTAAATCCTGTAGACAGTGCTGCAGATGCTTCTCTGGTCCCAGTGGTAATTCCTCATTCTTAGTCCTCTAGGATGTGCTGCAAGTTGCTTCCCTGGTCCCACCGATAATTCCTCATGCTAAGTCCTCTAGACAATGTTGTAAGTTACTACTCTGGTCCCGTCGGTAATTACTCATTCTAGGCCCTCTAGGCAGTGCTGCTTCTCAGGTCCTAGTAATTCCTCATTCCTCTAGGTTGTGCTGAAAGCTGCTTCTCTGGTCACACCAGTAATTCCTCATTCTAAATCTTCTAGGCAATGTTGCAAGCTGTTTCTCTGGTCCCATCAATAATTACTCATTCTAGTCCCTCTAGGCAGTGCTGCTATCTGCTTCTCTGGTCCCAGTGGTAATTCCTCATTCTAAGTCCTCTAGGCAGTGCTGCTAGCTGCTTCTCTGGTCCTAGTGGTAATTCCTTATTCTTAGTCCTGCAGACAATGCTGCTAGCTGCTTCTGTGGTCCTAGTGGTAATTTATCATTCTACATCCTCTAGACAGTGCTGCTAGCTGCTTCTCTGGTCCCCGTGGTAATTCCTTATTCTTAGTCCTGCAGACAATGCTGCAGCTGCTCTTCTGGTCCAAGTAGTAATTCCTCATTCTAAGTCCTCAACACAGTGCTGCAGCTGCTTCTCTTGTCCCACTGGTAATTGCTCATTCTAAGTCCTCTAGACGGTGCTGCAGCTGCTTCTCTGGTCCCAGTGCTAATTCATCATTCTAGGATGTGCTGCTAGCTACTTTTCTGGTCCTGTCCAAAATTCCTCATTCTACGTCCTAGAGACGATGTTGCAAGCTGCTTCTCTGGTCCTGACTGTAATTCCTCATTCTAAGTCCTCTAGACAGAGCTGCTAGCTGCCTCCCTACACCCAGTGATAATTCCTCATTTTAAGTCCTCTAGAGAGTACTGCTAGATGCTTCTGTTGTCCCAGTGGTAATTCCTCATTCCTAGGCCTGTAGACAATGCTGCAGCTATTTCCCTGATCCCAGCGGTAATTCCTTATTCCAACTCCTATAGACAGTGCTGCAGATGCTTCTCTGGTCCCAGTGGTAATTCCTCATCCTTAGTCCTCTAGGATGTGCTGCAAGCTGCTTCTCCGGTCCCACCAATAATCCCTCATACTAAGTCCTCTCCTCTAGACAATATTGCAAGCTACTACTCTGGTCCCGTCATTAATTACTCATTCTAGGCCCTCTAGGCAGTGCTGCTTGCTGCTTCTCTGGTCCCGGTGGTAATTCCTCATTCTAAGGCCTCTAGGCAGTGCTGCTAGCTTCTTCTCTGGTCCTAGTGGTAACTCATCATTCTACGTCCTCTTGGCAGTGCTGCTAGCTGCTTCTCTAGTCCCTTTGGTAATTCCTCATTCTAAGTCCTCTAGGCAGTGCTGCTTGCCGCTTCTCTGGTCCTAGTGGTAATTCCTCATTCTACGTCCTCTAGACAGTGCTGCTAGCTGCTTCTCTGGTCCCAGTGGTTATTCCCTATTCTTAGTCCTGCAGACAATGCTGCTAGCTGCTTCCCTGGTTCTAGTGGTAATTCCTTATTCTTAGTCCTGCAGACAATGCTGCTAGCTGCTTCTGTGGTCCTAGTGGTAATTCATCATTCTACGTCCTCTAGGCCATGCTGCTAGCTGCTTCTCTGGTCCCCGTGGTAATTCCTTATTCTTAGTCCTGCAGACAATGCTGCAGCTGCTCTTCTGGTCCCAGTAGTAATTCCTCATTCTAAGTCCTCAACACAGTGCTGCAGCTGCTTCTCTTGTCCCACTGGTAATTCCTCATTCTAAGTCCTCTAGACGGTGCTGCAGCTGCTTCTTTGGTCCCAGTGCTAATTCATCATTCTTGGTCCTCTAGGACGTGCTGCTAGCTACTTTTCTGGTCCCGGTGGTAATTCTTCATTCTAAGTCCTCTAGGCAGTGCTGCTTGCTGCTTCTCTGGTCCTAGTGGTAATTCCTCATTCTACGTCCTCTAGACAGTGCTGCTAGCTGCTTCTCTGGTCCCAGTGGTAATTCCTTATTCTTAGTCCTGCAGACAATGCTGCTAGCTGCTTCCCTGGTCCTACTGGTAATCCCTCATTCTACATCCTCTAGACAGTGTAGACAGTGCTACTAGCTGCTTCTCTGGTCCCAGTGGTAATTCCTTGTTCTTCGATCTGCAGACAATTCTGCAGCTGCTTCTCTGGTCCTAGAGGTAATTAATCATTCTAAGTCCTCTCAGCAGTGCTGTTAGCTGTTTCTCTGGTCCTAGTGGTAATTCCTCATTCTTAGTCCGGTAGACAATGCTGCAGTTGCTCCTCTGGTCCCAGTAGTAATTCCTCATTCTATGTCCGCACCACAGGGCTGCAGCTGCTTCTCTGGTCCCAGTGGTAATTCCTCATTCTAAATCCTCTAGACGGTGATGCAGCTGCTTCTCTGGTCCCAGTGCTAATTCATCATTCTTGGTCCTCTAGGACGTGCTGCTAGCTACTTTTCTGGTCCTGTCCAAAATTCCTCATTCTACGTCCTAGAGACTATGTTGCAAGCTGCTTCTCTGGTCCTGACGGTAATTCCTCATTCTAAGTCCTCTAGACAGAGCTGCTAGCTGCTTCCCTACACCCAGTGGTAATTCCTCATTATAAGTTCTCTAGAGAGTACTGCTAGATGCTTCTGTTGTCCCAGTGGTAATTCCTCATTCCTAGTCCTGTAGAAAATGCTGCAGCTATTTCTCTCATCCCAGCGGTAATTCCTTATTCCAACTCCTATAGACAGTGCTGCAAATGCTTCTCTGTTCCCAGTGGTAATTTCTCATCCTTAGTCCTCTAGGATGTGCTGCACGCTGCTTCTCCGGTCCCACCAATAATCCCTCATACTAAGTCCTCTCCTCTAGACAATATTGTAAGCTACTACTCTGGTCCCGTCATTAATTACTCATTCTAGGCCCTCTAGGCAGTGCTGCTTGCTGCTTCTCTGGTCCCGGTGGTAATTCCTCATTCTAAGTCCTCTAGGCAGTGCTGCTTGCTGCTTCTCTGGTCCTAGTGGTAATTCCTCATTCTACGTCCTCTAGACAGTGCTGCTAGCTGCTTCTCTGATCCCAGTGGTAATTCCTTATTCTTAGTCCTGCAGACAATGCTAGCTGCTTCCCTGGTCCTACTGGTAATCCCTCATTCTACATCCTCTAGACAGTGTAGACAGTGCTACTAGCTGCTTCTCTGGTCCTAGTGGTAATTCCTTGTTCTTCGATCTGTAGACAATGCTGCAGCTGCTTCTCTGGTCCTAGAGGTAATTCCTCATTCTAAGTCCTCTCAGCAGTGCTGTTAGCTGTTTCTCTGGTCCTAGTGGTAATTCCTCATTCTTAGTCCGGTAGACAATGCTGCAGTTACTCCTCTGGTCCCAGTAGTAATTCCTCATTCTATGTCCTCACCACAGTGCTGCAGCTGCTTCTCTGGTCCCAGTGGTAATTCCTCATTCTAAGTCCTCTAGACGGTGATGCAGCTGCTTCTCTGGTCTCAGTGGTAATTCATCAATATTGGTCCTCTAGGAAGTGCTGCTAGCTGCTTTTCTGGTCCTGTCCAAAATTCCTCATTCTAAGTCCTATAGACAATGCTGCAAGCTGCTTCTCCTGTCCTGTTGGTAATTCCTCATTCTGAGTCCTCTAGACAGTGCTGTTAGCTGCTTCTCTAGATACAGTGGTAATTCCTCATTCTAGGTCCTCTAGACAGTACTGGTAGCTGCTTCTCTGGTCCCAGTAGTAATTCCTCATTCCTAGTCCTGTAGACAATGCTGCATCTGCTTCTTTGATCCCAGCGGTAATTGCTCATTCTAAATCCTCTAGCCAGTGCTGCAGCTGCTTCCCTGTTACCACTGGTAACTCCTCCATTGTAAGTCCTCTAAGCAGTGCTGCAGCAGTCTCTGTTCATACATCCATTACTTTCCAAACCAAAACACATAGGTAAACGCATTGTCATTTACAACACCAATAGCTTTAACTCTTACAAATACAAGACCTATTGCATTATAAATGTTTGTTTTTGAAAATGTAAAGAAGAAACTGTTATACCATCTATAATATAAACCTAATAACAAAAATAAATATGCTCATGTATATTTTAGGAAAGACTAAAGTCAAAATAGTTTTGAGTCAAAAGACCTGTTTGGAAGCTGAGCATTAGTATGTCCTGAATAAAGGTTTATAGGTACAGGATACCACATACATTGGTACTAGTGCAGTGGTAAGGGGTGCACCAATAATTGCTAGACAAAATATTTACAGCTTGCTTTTGCTATCACTTCAGAGAGGCAAGATTCTATCAATACAGATAATTATTATGGGCCTACCTAATTATTTATGATTTGCACCCACCTGAAGATATCACAGATAGCAGGCCAAATAGCAAATACATTTGATTGTAGCATAACAAGAACAGAATAGAAAGTCTTCTGGGAAAATTAGTTCACTTAGGCCCATATGTACAAGTTGCGTGTAATAGTTTTAGATATTTATTACACCCTGCAAATGCCATTATCCCAAGTGAGATGTTTAGAAGTATGGTAGCCCCATTCTGCATTTTCAACTGGGAAAAGAGGCATAACATGCAGTATCGATATTTAGCACCCTAAAGGCCAAATTTACAAAAAAGTGACGCTGCCCGGTGCTTTGTCAAAATTATCAGCACTGCACTGCATCAATTTAAAAATGCCGAGATGGGCCATATTTACAAAAATATGGTGCACCCCTGTGTTTCCTCCTGCGCAGGTGCTAAATGTAGCTGCCTGCGCATACACAGGCATCCTTGCACCATAGTGCAAGGGTGTCTGCGTTGAGGGAAATTATTGTTTATGTGCAGGAAGGTGTCCTTTTCTGCACATAAATATTCTGCAATGGCGATTTGGCACTTCCATGTGTGTTGCAGAATGCCGCACAGATTTACACCTTCTAGTAGTGCCCACAGCAACACCCATTGCACGCCCCTCTGATGCAGAAAACTGCGTCGGAGGGGCACATGTTCAGGAGATATTAGCTTAGCGCCTCTTGTAACTTTGGTGCACTGCACAGCGCACTGGAGCGTCACTAAAAGTGACGGTCCGGTGGAGCTAGGGCAATGTTAATCTGGCCCCAAATTTCACATCTTCCCTTTTTTTTAGCCTCTCCCTCTGATAAATGTCAGCAGCTTTGACCACACTACATCAGGGGAGAACGAACGTCTGTTTGCACGTAGATCAGAACAGATAGCTGTGAATTAGTAACCAGGATCTTAGAAGAGGAAATAGGAGGGGAATTAATTGCATTATAAAGGAGAACTACAATTTAGTGGACATCTGAGGCAATGAGAAGAACTGGGATATACATATTTTGCAGTTAAATATAAAAGTAAAGCACTTACATATTATTGATTTTTGTTACTATCCATGTTCAAAGGCATAAGGCTGGGCATGTCACCAGTGCTATCAGACCATGAACCCATTTATATTGAATGAAGCAAGACTACACAATGTCAAGCTATTCTAAATATTGAAGCAAATATAAATCATACAATGGGACAAGAGATAAGTATGGGCTATCAGTTACTGATTAGTGAGTTTTCTATGGAAACAACAATACAGTTGGTAAGGCCATGTTATGGGAGGATTGTAAAGCTCATCACTGGAGAATTCCAATTAGCAAAAATGTAGGCAAAAGTAAAAGAGAGAATGAAGACAAAGAGAAAGAGAAATGGCTGGTTAGATTGCAAACTTTGGTCACAAACAACCCGTTAATAGGGAAGCACTAAAATAATAAACTATAGAAATTAGAATCAAGCGAAACCTCCTGAACAATCAAATCAATCTAATTGTATTCCAGCAAACGTTTGAGAAAGATAATAAAGTTTGTAGATTTGTGGCCTGGGAAGAAAACTATGGATATTTCAAATCAGATTAAGTGAATTAGGAATATATGGGCAGGAGTGGTTGAAAAAAGTTTTTACTGTAATGCTAGAATTTTTTTGAACTTTTACTGTGATTCACACTCTGAAAAACTGTACCCGATTTGAAAATCACATTATGGAGTTTTGAATATGACAGCACTGTAAAGTTTGACTTCAGAGAATCAAAGCATATTAACAGTCCCAACTCCTGAGGAGGAAGTGAGCAATGTATTATATTGTATCCTACTTGCAAAAGATTCAGATGAGGACGTGATCCCAACAGAGAAATATTGAAAATGCCAGGAATTATTAGTGCAACAGTTAAAATGGTATTTCATACCTTTATTAATGGTTGTATTGTACAACCTTCATTCTCAGGAGAGAAATTGGCTTCTGTTTTAAATCCTGGTATAAATACAGAGGTCTGCCTGGCATTATGACCAATTACATTATTATATTTTGATTACAATTTTTTAATAATGAAAATATATTCAGTTCTATTGGTCAGTATGATTCACAGGCTTATATAGCCACATCATAAAAGGATTTAGTTGAGGCAGATTATTGGGTGGTGTTGGAACTGGCCCTGTTTGCAGGGTTATCCCCAAATGTTTTGCCTTCTTCCTCCTATTTTTTCTGATCGGTTTTGTTGGGTTTGGTACTCTTGGCACTTTACCACTGCTGACCAGTACTAAAGTGCAAGTGCTCCCTACCTAAATTGTGATTATGATTGGTTATCCCTGATTGGCATATTTGATTTACTAGTAAGTACCTAGTTAAGTGCACAAGAGGTGCCCAATACCTGTAAATCAATTACTACTAGTGGGACTGCAGCACCTATTGTGCCACCCACATGAGTAGCCCTGTAAACATGTCTCAGACCTGCCACAACAGTGTCTGTGTGGGAGTTTGGAACTGCCACTTCGACCTGGCAAGTGTACCCACTTGCCAGGCCTAAACCTTCCCTTTTACTACATACAAGTCACCCCTAAGGTAGGCCCAAGGCAGCCCCATTGGCAGGGTACAGTTTATTTAAAAGGTAGGACATGTACTGGTGTGTTTTACATGTCCTGGTAGTGGATTACTGTCAAATTCTGCTTTCACTATTGGAAGTAGATAGAGATATGGAAGTTGTTTTTTAGATTGTGAGTTTGAAAATATCACTTTTAGAAAGTGGCATTTTCTTGCATAACTATTCTGTGTCCCTGCTTAGTTGCTGAATCTATGTCTGGGTCAGACCGACAGTTGGGCTGTTTGTGAATTTACTCTAGACATTAATACATAGGGAGCTGAAGTGTGTCCTGCATATCCTGATGGGTCGTCCTGGGTTAGAATGGGAGGGAGGAGTGACACCTGCACTTGAAAGGGCTGTGTCTGACCTCATGCAATACAGTCTCCAACTCCCCAAAGTGTGGCTGGGGCAGGGCAAGAAAGAGGCAGGGTTTTGTGCACTACCAAGACTTTCCTTTGAAGTTTGCCTACTTTAAAGGCAGAAATGAGAATAAGTTTTGGACTGCTGACCCCACAATTTTAGAACACTACTGGATCAAGAGGAACCTCGCCCAAGGAGAAGAGCCGAAGAGCTGTGAGGAAGACTACTGCCCCTTTGCTGTGTGTACTTTGCTGGGAAGGCCTGTAGTTACTGCTTCTGCCTTAGAGAAGACAAAGGCTGGACTTTGCTGTGCATCCTGCTCATGAAGTTAAGTCTCAGGGACATCAAAGACTTCATCTGCCAGCACCTGGGCTCTCTTGCTGAGACCCCCTGATTTGCCAAGTTGTGCCACTCCAGTCCCTGGGCTCTTGGAAGGAGAAGTTGGTAAAGCCTGAGTGAAAATAAACACACTGGAGCAGAGCGGCAGAAAAATTAACGCACCACCCACACTGTGGCTGTAACATTGATGCAGCACCCTGTGGCTGCTGTACAATCGAAGCAGCTCCTGCCCTGCGGCTGCAGAAATTGACATATTGACAGCTCAGCGTGGATTCATTGTTACAATGCGCCTGGATTTTCCATGCATCGTTCCTGGGTGCCAAAACTTCAACATCACAGCATGGGCCCAAGGCTGCCTATCTGGAAATCGTTGCACCTGTCCCTTCAAGGAATCAATGCATCACTTACCCGGTGGGGAAAAAAATTAAGGCACGGCCTCATTTGCGAGAAAGGAATCAACGCATTGTGTGCTTTTCTGAAGCACCCTCACCCCTGCTGCTTTATTTTTGACGTATCCCAGGTATATTGTGCTAAAACAATACATAAATTGATTCTTTTGACTTAAGACTCTTTTTGAAATTTAAAACGTGATATCTTTATTTGTGTATTTTGGATTTTGGTTGTTTTGGTCTTGTTTGATTTAGATAAATATGGGCTATATTTCTAAATTGGTGTGGAGTCCTTTTGTGGTGTTCTCACTGAGTAACTCTGTGTGCTTGTACACATACTTTACACATTGCCTCTGAGATACGCCTGATTGCTTGTGCCAAGCTACCAAGGGGTTGAGCAGGGGCTATCTGAGCTGTGTATCTCCCTTAACCTGACTAGAGTGAGGGTTCCTAAAGGGTGCAAACTGAATAACAACTAGAAACCCCATTTCCAACAGGTGGACACATTTACCATCTATGCAGGTTGTGTATTATGCACAGACCTGAAGGTGCCTATGGTTGCATGATTTGTAGATGTTGAGAAAGCATTTGACTTCTGAACTGGATGTTTTTGGAAAAAGGAGCATTATGAATGAAGCTGTCCTCCCATTTTACAAGAATAGTAGGCACTATAGGATGAACCAGAAGCAGACTTGAGATTATAGGGAGGCTTTGTGTAAGATACAGACAGAATGAACAGGAAGAATATTTGCACTCTTCATGGAGCCACCTTCAATGTATGTCATAGGGAGATTTAAGTTCAAGACAGTCCCAATACCCCAGTACTGTTAAGATTTTGTTATATGCTAACAATATAGCTCTCTGAAATTTACCCCAATATCCAATGGCACACTGATTCTTTTGCTGCCATTGTACTTTCTCGTGTTGTGCCAAAGGTATACACAACTTGTTTTGTGTCTTTGCTTCTGAGTCATTCAGTCATACACTCAAGTTTGGCACTGCTATTTGAGGACTCACAAACTATTTTTGTATTCATGAGAAAGCTGTTGACCTGTGGATCTTAGTTTTGGATTTTGTAACGTGTAGTCTCATTTGAAGAAATATACGAAGGAAACCAATTAAAAGCCATGCAAATCTGGGAGGGGTTAGCATTATATCCTTACTGTAACAGAAGGGTCAAGTGTCACTTTGCATCGCAATAATGCACCCTGCTTGTTTGTAGGCTACACCTGTGATACCTTTGGTAAGGTTTAAGAGTGTTTAGACTTTTCTCTTGCCATCTGATGCCCCATATGGGAATGTCCTACACTCTGCCAAGGTGGCTTTAAGGCTGCACCAGGCTTTACACATTTACAGCAAATGCCAAATGTAAGGGAACGATTTCTACAGGTGAACTGTGGTGGAAAATGCCCCAGCACTCGACCTGCCAATCAGGTCAGACACAATTGCTAAGTGTGAAGTCTGTGCTTGTTTATTTTTGTACCTGGGACCTGTGAAGGGTCAACTTGGTAGGAGATAACGATTCAGGCTGGTTTGGGTAGGAAGGTGTGAGGGGCATTTTAAGGATGTAAGAGAGTGTGAATGCAACCCACGGTATTTAGTGAGTGGCCTCTGTAGGTAGCACAGAAAAATAATAGATATCAGTGTGTGCTCGAACTCTAGCACAGACCACATAGGGATGAAAACACTTGCGAAAGAGGTTCACTGTACCAGCCACCCCAGAGTGTGCACAATCATCACAAATGAGACTGAAAAAATTCCAAAAGCAAGGAGATCAGTGAGCATGAGTGTGAGATACTTCCTGTCATCCATCAAAGAGAGTAGTTTACTGGATAACTGTTAGACTCTTCCTTTCCCTTTTTCCCTTTTTTCAGTCTACCCTCTCTCTCTCCACAGGATGAACTGCAGCACAAGACTGACAGACACCTTTATATGTTCTTATGAAGAAGAGTATAAAAAGGAAAGAAAGGCAGGAACAAGAAAAATTAAGAAGAGGAGGAACGCCCATCAATACTATGTAATACCAGTACACAGAAAGTAAGTGCAGGTTTTTGGAACAGTTGCTGGGACTCACCAATAAAGACTGAAAGAAGTCATTTCTGGCAAAAGTCACCATTGAGTTAGAAAGATGTGAACAACTTAAGAAGAAAGTTAAAAGAAACCATAAACTAGATAAATAATGAACAACGGATGTTTTTTCTGAGTTGGTATGAAGAAACAAAAAAGAGAAAGCAGGAGTTGCAAATGTGTGGTGTAAGAAATTGGGTTGTTGGTTGATTTGGGTGTGAGTTCTGGTCCTGCAGTAACCACACTCCTTGCCTCTAATTCCTCGCCTGATCCTTATTTACTGGCCAAAATTATCACTGAGAAATCAGAACCTGAAGAAGAAAAAGAGGAGGATATATTGAATTTTTAAAGTTTCCTCAGGCCACGGGGAGACACTAGGGGAGGTCCAGCTGAAGTGCCTTGAAAACAGGCCACTCAGGCTGCTCGGCTGGTACAAAAGATACAAATACTTGTCAGGGTGAACCCTCAAAGTCACAAAATTAACCTGAAATCAGTCTTTGGTACCTAGGACACATAGCAGACAAGTTTAAATTAAAGGCGAAGTGCAAAGTATTTATGCCTTCTTAAACAGTAATAAATTCAAAAGGTAAAACACCATAAATCCCAAAAATGAATTATAAAGATATTTCACCAAAAGGACAGAAGTCCAGTAAGGGTAACTGGAGATACACATTTTTAAAGTTTTAAGCGGAAATAGCACCAAGAAACACAAACTGTCAATGATAGTCAATGATCGCAGTAGAACAGGACCGTGGAGAAATTTGATGCTGACTATTGAAGTCCACGTCCTTTGTCCTGCGTACAAGGCAGAAAAAAGCACAGTGCTCTAAGGCTCTTTTCATGTCGCAGACAGCAGGTTCAGTCCTGATCTGATCTTTCTCAGGTCCAAGAGTGATCTGAATCGGGTGCCTGGACATGCAACATTTATGCCTGGCATGAGCTAGTGGGTGACAATGACCCCTGGAAATGCCCTAACCAATGAGGTAAAGATTCCCGGGGGTAACTCTACCCACTTTGAGCATTTTCAAGAAAGATGGCCGAAGTCTTCAGTCACACTCAATTTTGACTTTGAGAGCCAGGTATGTGTGGGAAGTGTACTATGGTAATCCTCATATCCTCACACATCTGACACTAAAATACAGTTTGAAGCAGGCCCTGAACCCACTACAACCTCAGAAATAGAAGTCTAGTAGAACAAAGCTGAGTTTTCACCAATCAGACAGTGATACACACAAATGTTTTTGTCATCCTATTTCCCTCTGCTGAAGTGTCCCACAAATGTTATATTGAAACTCAAACAGGCTCATGCTTTGAAACTGTAATATCAAAAAGAAACCCACTGTGGTTGGGGCCTATCTTGCTGGTGAGGCAAAAGAAGGGTCTTACCTAAATGCCAGCTGAAATTTGCCTGTGGCAGGGGAGACATCTTTGAAGTGTGCTCCAGTGTCACACGAAATACCTCAACAGACCTGTAAAACAGTATGTGACATTCAAGCAGGATTTGACATTTTAATGTCAAAACGATGCTCAAATCCCTGCTCTACCTATTCTGTCAGATTCAGAAAGGTAATTTCTATCCATTCAAGACAGTCTATTGTTTGCTCCTGGGAAGCATTTCTCACCCATTCACACCCCATCAAAGGAGCTATTCAAATGGTAATTACAGGATTTCAGAAGTGGGACAGCAAAATGCAGATTAGCCTTCAGAAATTTCAGGCAAGGAAAAGGAAATTACTAAAAGTTACTTGTCTTTAATATTTAGTAAAAGTCTGACTTCATCATTAAATTGGATTTTAAATAACTGTTATTTTTTTTTATTTTTTTCTATGTAGTCCCATTCCTGAGATGCAGTGTTAGTATTTAATATTGCATCCAAATGCTTTTCTACAGAACAGTCAATCCTGCTACAGTGGAAATAGCTTTAAGGGCTTTTCCATTTAGGGACATTAACAACATTAAAATAATACATGTCCTACTTTGAAATCCCATGCACCCTGCCTTGTGGGCAATAAAGCCTACTTAGGGGTGACATAACAATATTTAAAAGGAGAGCTGAGGCCTATCAAAAAGGAGTTATCTTCACAGGTAGAATTTGCCAGCTAAACCTGCACAGTTCATAGTTATGCTACAACAAGCAGGCCTGCAGTTATATTTGCCTCTCTCTGCAGTGCATTGCACAATGGGTGCTACAACCCACTGGTGAAAATGTTTTACAGGCCCTGGATATACTCTGTACCATAAACTAGGGACCTATAGGTAAGCTAAAGATACCAATTAGGCGTATTCCAATTTCATCATGTTGAAAGGAGGAGACAAATCCTTTGCCACTGGTTAGAAAGGGTAAAGTGCACAGAATCCTATTGCCAGAAAAAACAAGGTTCAGCAAAAAGGCAAAACAAATTCCAGAGCGACCTTGGAGAAAGGGCCAAGTTCCAACAGAGATCGTTACTAAATGGCAATGAGGCACCACAAACATCATTCTCTACTGACATAGAACCTCAAGATCAATCTCCAGAAGCCTGTCGTCTCCTTAGAGAATTCACAGGTCCAGGTAGTAGAATAAATCCTTTAGGTCCTGTGGCCCTCGCAGACTTTTCCCAAAATCTTTTAAACCCTTTCAGATTTTCTGATTGCAGACTTTGTTCGAATGTTATAAGCTCAATTGGGCACATCTGAATCAGGTGATGAGATTAATGGTGCAGGGTGAAGTAAGAGAGGAATTGATAAAGAAAGGCGTGCACCTGTTGATGCTGCTGCTGTGGCTATGGTTGAAGATGGATTATTGAGTGCTGGGGTGAAAGTGTGTTTGAATAAGATCGACTAGACAAGACGTCAAACTGTAGACAGATTAAAGGGGATTCATCAGACATTATTTGGACTGGCTACAGGATGTCTTTTAAAGGTGCTCGGGCATGTCCAGACTGTGGAATTAGCTCAAAAAGCTGTAGCTGTTGTTTCTGAACATGGGTTGTTGATGACAGTACCGTGCAACACGTAATCAGGCCCTTAAAATGCAAACCAGAGTGCATTGCTTTTAAATTCTGGATGTTAACCAAACTAAGCTCCCTCGCCCCAAATGTCTATTTGTCAGGATATCTATGCAAGGATGTTTCACATCTAGAGAGTGAGAAAGGCATAAACATGTAATTGAGCCTTTTGTTTGGTCAACCGCAGGTGTTTGGAAACCCATCTCTCAGGCAGGTTTTTAATGTTGTAGCAAAAGGATCTCAAACTATGGGCCTCGTTTTTAGTTCAAAGTGAGTGGATAATCGTCCAATTTATGGGGATAACTTTAAATACAGACTACAAGCCACTAGCTGCATTTCTTCCACCATAGTGATATTAAGTTCAACTGCTAGGCTTCCTCCAGAAACAGGTGAAATTTTCAGTTCCCTCTAAATTCTAAATGAGTCTTAAAACTTTCCAAACAACATGTTGGGTAATATGTTTCTTTTTGCAAAACTACACTTTGGCATCTACACCATTACTGGAGTCTTAAAGAATATTGTCAGAAATTCTTCTGCCCGCTTTGTTTCATTGTACAGTGTTCTGTTGGGAAGATTTGTGCTGAATCGATGTTATAAATACATGAACGAAAAACAAATAAATTAGCATACACTGCTGGTGGAACAAGACAACATCAACTAATGTCACCTATCACCTCTAAAGGAACTACACTCTATACACCACCAACCGAACAACACACATTAAGGGAGCTTTACACTTCCAATGGAGTATACGCCTATAAATGTCTAAGGCAATAATCCAGTTTCAATGAAGCCATACATCACCCATGGAACAAGATATCTCCTATCATGCTGTAGACCTGTCATGGAACTATCATGGATACCCAGATGATCCTCAAAAGGGTGAGTTGGAGCTCTCATCCTTCTTGACCTATCAGCAGTCTTCAACACTGCATCACATCCTGTTCTAATCTGACAACTCCATGAAGCAGGCATCCAGGAACACACACCCTCAAATGTATCTGCTCCCTCCTCACTGGAAAAACACAGACGTTCAACATGCCTCCCTACTCCTCTGAAGCATTAGAACGAATCAGTAGACTCAAGCAGGGCTCCTTGCTCAGCCCAGCACTCTTCAACATCTATATGACTGTTGTGGCCAGAGTCGTACGGGCTCACAAAATAAACATCCTCACATACGCCAACGACACACAATTGCTACTATCCTTCTCGAGCACAACATACAACACCAGGAACAAGTTCACCACATAAATGATCAAAGTTGTCACTTGGATGAAATCCAACTGCCTCAAGCTGAACTTGGAGAAGATCAAAGTGGTCTTCGGGAAAGACGCCTCGCTATGAGACTCCACCTGGTGGCCTACAGACCTTGTACTCAAGCCTTGTTCATAAGCAAGAAACCTCTGAATCATCATAGGCAACAAACTGGACATTGCTGCCCAAGTCAACTCAGTGGTCTTGTCCTGCTTTAGCACCATAAGGGTGCTGAAGAAAATCTTCAGGAGGATATCAGACCAGGAAGACAATCACCCAAGCCCTGATCACCAGCAGACTTGTCAATGGGAGTACCCTGTACACAGGGATAACTAACTAGCTCAGAAGAAGACTGCAGACCATCAAAAATGCAGCAGCCTGACTAGTCCACAACCTCCCATGCTGAGCCAGCATCACACTGCACCTTGTGGAACTCTACTGGTTCCGATTGCACAAGCATGCACACTTCAAACTCCTCACCACACCTACAAAAAACTCCACACCACAGACCTTGCCTGCATGAAAAGCTACGTTTATTTCTACCAGCCTTACAGACAACTGCGCTCTGCAGTCTCTCACTAGCACACACCCCACACCTATACAAAAGCAGAGCAGGGAGCCGCGTCTTCTCATACCTGGCTCCTAAAGCCTGGAACAGGCTCCCACAACACATCAGAGACTCCTCTCTTTTTGTCTTTCGTAAAAAGCTGAAGGTCTGGCTTTTCTATTAAGCCCTCCAGGATTGGCCTGACACAAGGATTACAGAGCACATTGATACCGTCATAGATGATTAGCACACTATAAAAACACTGATAACAAAACATAACATAATTATCAGTCCCATTGCAACTATATTCATCCAATGGAGCTATTCATGGGAAATAGAACTATTCACATCCAGCTGAATTATATACCTTTGAAAAACGATACACTTGTACACTGTCATTGACATTATAAACTATTCACTTCCAATAAAAGAACACACCTCAGCAGAACTACCATGATGGAATAATACATACACAATTGAAGTATATACTTCCAAGTGAACTTTGCACACCCATTAGAACTACACACTATGCCTCCAAAGGAGCTATGCACCTGTGAAGGAAACATATACCTCTGATTGAACTGTACATCTCAAAGGGAACCACACATCTCTAAATGGAATTATACATATTTACCATATTATGAATACTCTCTGTTGAAAAATATATTTCTAGTGGAACAATACATACTCAATCCAAATGCAAATATCTCTCATGATACCACACTTCTTAAATACAATTGTAGTTCTCCTATGAAGTCACATATTTCTAATTAAAGTAAACAACTGTAAAGGCAAAAAATGTTCTCCAAAGTATGACACTAAGGGCCTCATTTACCAGAAACTGAAGCATCGGCTCCGAAGCGTCAGATTTCTTGCATTGCCCAAAGATTCCCTAACAATGCCATGGATGCACTGTATGTACTATACAGAACTCCATTTTTTTAAAACATTTTTTTTAATTATTATTTCAACAGTGAAAAAGGAAAAACAATACAATTGTGTTCCCGGATTACATGATTAGACAGTTATTTTCATGTTCCAATACTAATTCCTCATTTGTCCTTGCGTTCTTAGCAATGTAGTTACCATTTATACATTTAGGTAAAAAACAATTGGAAACATTGTGCTCACGGGGAGTACAATAAAGAAGTATAACATAAAAAATAATGGCCAAAGGACTAAAAATAGAGAGATAGGAAAGAGGAGATGAGGTCGACATCGAGGAGATTGTACGCAGGGGGGGAAGGGGAGGAGGGGGGAAGGAGGGCGCCACCCGCAACACCTGTCGACAGAGCCCATGACAGTACCTGGAGCAGTGCGACATATGCTCTCATAGTGATTTCGGATTGGGACAAGCAAGGAGGGTTCAGTGATCGTACATGTTCAGGGGAGGGCGCAGTACTATACAGAACTCCATGGCGCACATTTCCACAGATGCGTCCAAAATTCTGATGCATCTGTGGTGCTAAACTGACACATTGCTGGACTAGTGTGAAGCAAAACACTTGACAAAAGCACTGCATAATTTTAACACCTGCTCTGAGCAGGTGTTAAAAGTTTGATGCAGTGAAGTCTCAGAATGATGCAGTGAAATGTTGTAAATTTCACTTCATAAGTTCTGCATGGCTTTTTGCCCAGGAACACCTACCTTGCATACATTATACCTGGTGCAGGTATACTGTGATGCAAGGCTTCAAAAACTGTCGCATTGGGCCCAATGCGTTAGTTTGTGAACCTGGAGCAGTGTAAAGCTCTGCTTGGTGCCACTACTGAGTCAGAAAAAATTACGTGACAGTGGTGCAAAGACTTGTAAATGAGGCCCTAAGAGCAAATTGGTGCATCGATCAAGATGCAGCAGTTTACTTGTGCCGCCCTATGCCCCCCCTAATGACACCATGGTAGCATTGTATTTACAAACAGTGCATCATGGTGCTTGTTAGCACAGCTGCGCCAGAATTTCTGTGTTGACGCTAGTCCAGCAAAGCTCCGGGAGTCCCATTTAAAACAGCCTAGTATCACTTTAACACCTGCCCTTGAGCAGGCGTTAAAAAAAATGCTAGAATGATGTAGTAACTGCAACTCTTTGACTGACTTCTTCACCGTAATGGCTTGCATGGCTGAGTTCCTCCTCTTACTCAACTGTGACATCAATTTGGGCACCAACGAATGACAGTACTCTGTGCATTGTGATATGACTATCTTTGACCTGAACTTGTATTTAATGTTGGTTTCTTCTCTCCTTCTTTGATCGAAAACGCAAAAAGATGTAGGGGGCTCCTCTTTTTGTGACTGCCATTGACACTTATACTGCCTATGGCTATGAATTGTTCTTAGCTTCGAGATGCTCATACCTTTTCTCTATTGTCTTGTCTCCTGTATTTTTATGAACACCACTGGCAGCACTGTCACATTTTGTTGTAACATGTTACAATCTCTTAATGAAAAGAACATGAGTTAAAAAAAAAAATGACCTAGACAGTATAGAAGGAGGTGTCTTGAACATGATCATGGAAACTAATGAAGATTCTATTATTATTTCCTTTGTAAAATAGTTCTCTTTTTAAAGTGCATGTTAAGGCATGATTTTTCTGATTTTTGGACAAGCGCAGCGTAATAAAAAGTATTTTGCTCTCTGCAGTTACAAACTTGTTTTTTGGGGGGAACATGGATAATTTAGCTTTAAGACTAAAATGAAATAAATTATTGTTTCTTCAGTTTTAATAGGTGACATATAACTCTTTCAAACAGCTACACTTTCCTACGAGCATAAAGAGAGGTATATCTTCAGCTGTCATATTGACACAGAGTCAAAGTTACCTAAAGATACCATAAGACTGCTTGTTGGTGCTATATACAGCACATTGAATAACTAATCTAAATAAACTATACATCCTCAGTGCAACACTATAACTCCAGTGAACACATACTTCTTGAAAGTAACAACATCAATAATACAATAATAACAACAACAATAATAAAAATAACAACAACATCAACAACAATAACAATAATAATAATAATAATAACAATAGTAATAAAAATAAGAATAAAAATAATAACAACAATACATTAATTTGCCAAGATTTGTTATGGGGCTGCATACCTTTTTTAAATGTCTACCTTCCCAACTAAAATAAATGTGTAATCTGAAGTGTATACTCCCAATGAAACTCAATACACTGAATAGAAGTATTCACCAAAACCAACTTCAGCTAAAATCCTGTAAAACTATTCACCACCACTGGAACTAAACATCTTGAAAAAAAACTACTGTCTTTAATACAGGGAGTGCAGAATTATTAGGCAAGTTGTATTTTTGAGGATTAATTTTATTATTGAACAACAACCATGTTCTCAATGAACCCAAAAAACTCATTAATATCAAAGCTGAATATTTTTGGAAGTAGTTTTTAGTTTGTTTTTAGTTTTAGCTATGTTAGGGGGATATCTGTGTGTGCAGGTGACTATTACTGTGCATAATTATTAGGCAACTTAACAAAAAAAAATATATACCCATTTCAATTATTTATTATTACCAGTGAAACCAATATAACATCTCAACATTCACAAATATACATTTCTGACATTCAAAAACAAAACAAAAACAAATCAGTGACCAATATAGCCACCTTTCTGTGCAAGGACACTCAAAAGCCTGCCATCCATGGATTCTGTCAGTGTTTTGATCTGTTCACCATCAACATTGCGTGCAGCAGCAACCACAGCCTCCCAGACACTGTTCAGAGAGGTGTACTGTTTTCCCTCCTTGTAAATCTCACATTTGATGATGGACCACAGGTTCTCAATGGGGTTCAGATCAGGTGAACAAGGAGGCCATGTCATTAGATTTCCTTCTTTTATACCCTTTCTTGCCAGCCACGCTGTGGAGTACTTGGACGCGTGTGATGGAGCATTGTCCTGCATGAAAATCATGTTTTTCTTGAAGGATGCAGACTTCTTCCTGTACCACTGCTTGAAGAAGGTGTCTTCCAGGAACTGGCAGTAGGACTGGGAGTTGAGCTTGACTCCATCCTCAACCCGAAAAGGCCCCACAAGCTCATCTTTGATGATACCAGCCCAAACCAGTACTCCACCTCCACCTTGCTGGCGTCTGAGTCGGACTGGAGCTCTCTGCCCTTTACCAATCCAGCCACGGGCCCATCCATCTGGCCCATCAAGACTCACTCTCATTTCATCAGTCCATAAAACCTTAGAAAAATCAGTCTTGAGATATTTATTGGCCCAGTCTTGACGTTTCAGCTTGTGTGTCTTGTTCAGTGGTGGTCGTCTTTCAGCCTTTCTTACCTTGGCCATGTCTCTGAGTATTGCACACCTTGTGCTTTTGGGCACTCCAGTGATGTTGCAGCTCTGAAATATGGCCAAACTGGTGGCAAGTGGCATCGTGGCAGCTGCACGCTTGACTTTTCTCAGTTCATGGGCAGTTATTTTGCGCCTTGGTTTTTCCACACGCTTCTTGCGACCCTGTTGACTATTTTGAATGAAACGCTTGATTGTTCGATGATCACGCTTCAGAAGCTTTGCAATTTTAAGAGTGCTGCATTCCTCTGCAAGATATCTCACTATTTTTGACTTTTCTGAGCCTGTCAAGTCCTTCTTTTGACCCATTTTGCCAAAGGAAAGGAAGTTGCCTAATAATTATGCACAGCTGATATAGGGTGTTGATGTCATTAGACCACACCCCTTCTCATTACAGAGATGCACATCACCTAATATGCTTAATTGGTAGTAGGCTTTCGAGCCTATACAGCTTGGAGTAAGACAACATGCATAAAGAGGATGATGTGGTCAAAATACTCATTTGCCTAATAATTCTGCACTCCCTGTATATACCAAATAGAACAAAAGATCTTCAAATGAACTATACACTTGCAAGTTAACACTACACCTCTGCTATAACTATACACCTCAATTGAATTCTACACTTTAAATTGGACTAATACAATTTACACCTCAAAATGAGTTTTAAAAGGCCCACTGGATTATACACCCACACTGAGAGTATGCATTTCTCACTGTACTACACATCTGCAATGGAACCATGAGCATCTAACATCACCCAACAATTCTTACACTAAAGTAACATGAGTGATATTTATTTAAGACTATCTGTGGCATTGTTATCGCTGTGTCCTACTGCATTCATTGTGCTGCTGTAGCTAACACAAGTTGTTAATGCATTTACATTCTTGACATCAATATCTGGGTTGTAACTCAACTTTTCAAAACTGTTGTAGTTTATCATGGTAGTGTGTGTTTTGTAATGACGTTTCTGATACCGAACGCGTACCAAGATTTTGAGTGACTTTATTAATGAACCCAACTCCATAATGAAATGGTGCCACCTTGAAATTAACAAAAGAGGTTAACAAAAACTATAACTCACAAACTTGAACTATACATCTATTGTTGACACATAATGCAAGGGACCAGATACATCTATCACAGCTATTATGTTAGTGAGGGTTACACACCTTCCATCTGAAGTATACAGCTAGCAAACACTATAGGTGTGAAGCCCTGGATAAAACCACTATCCCATATAAAGCATTACATAACCTCATCTGGGAAAATATCCTATGGACAGGAATTCGAAATTGAAATCTGGACCTCAAAATACCACAAAACACCAATCAAGGGACCTACGCAACCCTTTAATCTTCCCAGTGGAGGTATACAACTCTAATTATATGTTTAAATGTCTGAGTGATACTATTAATGATACTATGCCCGACTGCATAGTGTCAAAAGGAACTAACATCTTCCACTCGAACTCTTTGGTATTGAGGAGTGAGTTGTATCTTCAAAATAAATCTCTTGAACATGAAACAGGAAACGTTATGTTTTCTTTATTTTTGTCCAAGCCAGGAAACCACTGCTCTGTCGTCCGTCCGATGCGTTCTCCAACCGTCACCTTCCGAACGCTCAGGCTTGACGACAGCAGCAGAATCCCCAACCCAACACCACACAACAATAGAACATAACAGGGTGCACTATCAAAATAAACATAAATAGCTGACATTAATAAACACCACTTGATATAACTTAAAACTTCCAAAAGGAATTGTTTTCAGTCCAAATGAATTACGGGAAGTTCAATCTAAAGGGGCACAGAAAATGACGAATGGAATGATGTAAGACGATGATAGCAACTACAGAGCAATACTGATGTAATGAAGCCTTATTTAAAATATATCATAATTCAACTGAATAACACCTTTATGAAGTTCACTATACAACGTACACTTACTGAGTGAGCTACACAGATCTCATTGGAATTATCAGACAAAATTATTGAGGTCTTATTTATTGTAGCCTTTTAGCCCGGCGTAGCAGGCTATAGCTACCAGCCATTAAGGGCCCGCTCCAGCGTTTGGCAGAATGTTCTAATAAATAAAACCTTGCTGTGAACAAAAACATTGCAAAGTTGGAGGTCCGAGCTTCTACCAGCCATTAGAAGCCTGGAGCACTCCATTGTTTTCAGTGGAGAAACAATAACACTGCATTTACATCCCCACAGGACCCCCACACAACGTCACCGGAGAGGAGGTGCCAGCAACATCCAGTCCCCCCACAGAAGAGGCCCACAGTAATGACAGCAGCTCTGCACGGCTAGATCAGGAGGACCTACCTGGCCCATCAGGGATCTCTGGACAGTCGGTTACACAGGCACAGTCCCATACCACCACCGAGCCTCCACACTCAGGAAACACCACCATAGCACCCACCCAGCGGGCCCCTACCTCTGTCCCCAGGACACGCCAATCAGCAGTGTGTCCACCACTACAGGGACCCCAGGCAACCCGAAAAACACAGGACGATCGGGGACCTGGGGTCAGTGGCAGTGGGCACACGGTTCAGAGGACAGAGGCACAGGACAACAGGGAAGCTGGGAGGACTGCTGTGTGACAGGGGGAGGACAGGCCCATGTATTGCTACATGCACTACGTGCATGTGGCAGCACTACGTGCAAGGTAAACAGTGGTGCAGAGTGTGGACCATTGGCCTCTGCTTTCATTGGCCTTCGCTTCCATTTTGGTTCACGACTCCATTTTGTCGAGTCTGGTTCGGTGCGTAAGGCACTGTTCTGTGTTTTTCCACAAGCTTCGGCAAGCTGAAGGGTGGGGTGTTTTTCTGCTCAATTTCGCTCCATCTGCCTGGTACGAAGGGCGCTATTTACATTCCACGAGCTATCAGTTAGAACAACAGGGGGGATGCGCCTGTACACAAGGAGGAATGCAAGCTGCCTGTACACAAGGAGGAATGCAAGCTTCACCTTGGAGTCCTCTCCTGGGAACTTGGCCCGTTCTGAGGAGACGTCTCGAAGGGTGAACAAGGTACCGCCGATTGCACTATTTGTAAAGGAGGGGGTCTTTTTCTAGAAAAGACTCCTGGGCGTTAGTAAATACTATAAAAGTTGGGGGCCTGGATGGGCTGGTTTAGGAACTCTCTTCTGGGTTGGACGCAACGCCAGGAGGACTGATTGTCCCGAACAGAGGCTCCCTGTGCTAGCTGATTTGGGTTCCCCAGCTTTGTGTACGGCGGAGGGATGCAGACGCTCTTTTCGGTGAAGCTTTTCAATTTATTAAGTGTATTGTGTGTGCGCGCGTAATATGTACTTATTCTTGCAGTCATTTTCATGCTATTGAGCATTGAAGTATATTGTGTGTGCGCGCGTAATATGCACTTATTCTTGCAGTCATTTTCATGCTATTGAGCATTGAGGTATATTGTGTGTGCTTGTATTATATGCACTTACTCTTGCAATTATTCACAGAGTGCTTATATCTTTATCATTATTCTCATGTTATTCTCCTGATGTATATGTATATATATATTAGTGTGGTTTAGTTTTGCTAGCTGAGAACTTGCCCCTTAAATAAACTTGATTATTCTACTTACGAAGGTGTTTGAGAGTGATTGCTTTACATTGTGCCTTAAAATATCCTGAAGTGCATAGTTTTGATATTCTGAAGAGTAAAGCAGCACAAATTGGCGTAGTCGTTTGCAGGATTCGAAAAAAAAAAAAGGGAAAATGCTTAATAAGATCAAAGCGAGCTCAAAAGCAGGTTCTCATGTAGCAAATCCAGACATAGAAATACCGGGGTGGGAAACTGCCCCGTATAAACTTTTAGCTCAGGAATGGTCATGTTGTGCTGGTTTGTGTGAAAATTGGAATGCGTGTATGTTGAATGTAGAACCTGAAGATCTTCTTATATGTTTACAGAAAGTTTCAATTGACAAGGGAAGGGAGATTTGTGCGTTGGGGAGGCGAGGCTGGATCTTGCTTTCTGCGTACCGAAAGTTGTATGAAAAATGTTTACAGTTACAAAAAGACCACGAGCAGCTGGGGAAGGAGTTAGTAGAAGCCTGAAATTCCTCTACCATGCTAGCTTGTCAAAATAAATTATTAAGTGAGTTGGAAATGTACCAACTGGTTGCAGAGAGAACGGCCGTTAGCGTAGCTAAATATAAACAGAAGAAACGAAGAGGGAAAGTTAATAAAAAGAAGGTGCATTTAGCTATCTCTCAGGCAGGATTAGCCTTTGACCCTGAATTTTGGGATGGAAACATCTGGGATACATCTGATTTTTCAGATGGGTCCGGGGGCGATGACTGCCAAGATGTTAGACAGGAGAAGACAGAGCGCAGGAATGTTGTCCGTGCGCAGCCCATATATCGGCGAAAGTTACAGCATAGCCCAGCTAATCCTGGAGGGGTGATGTTGGATGCCCTGGAGGATTATACACAGCAAGAACTAAGTGATGTGATAGACAGATTTCGACAGAGGTCTGGGGAAACATTGCTTACGTGGTTGGTGCGGGTGCACGATATGGGGGGCCAGGGGGTCCAATTGGATCACGGCGACGCCCCGAGGCTTTGTATGTTAAGTACAGACCCGGTTATTCAAAATGAGTTTAGAACCTATCCAGGGAATGGTCCCATGACCAATTTGTTAGAGCTAGCTGCGCAAGGGTGTGCTCAGAAGTATCCGACAGAGTCAGACTGGCCGCCTAATGATAAACCTTGGTATACTTTGAGAGATGCAGTACAGAGATTGAAGGAAGAAGGGATGAAAACAGCTATCTTTATGGGTAATGCCCATGATTTGATGAATGGAATTTTAAGTGTGTCTGTGCGAAACCGGCTGATTAGGGCCGCTCCTCCTGCATATAAGCATGTCATCATGACTTTGTTAATTAATCAGACGGGTAACCCATTGTCTCAGGTGGTAGAAGCGGTGCGTGAGTTAAGTGATTTAGGAGAATGGGCTAAGCCAGAGAGGAATTCACGGTCTCAGAATCGTACTGATAACAACAGGGTGACAAGGCGAGACATGTTTCAGGCCTTGCTGCGAGATGGGGTGACCAGGAATGAAATTGATGGGATAAGCACCAAGGACATGTGGGAAATGTACCGCAAACGCGGTTTGGATAAAAAGGAGGGGAGCAGGAAAGGGAACAAGAAGGATAACAAAGTGGTGAACCAGAGAAAGGCAGGAGGGGAGGAGCGTGAGGGTGAAAAGGGAGAGAGAGGGAGAGAACCCCACAGTAGAGAGAGATCCCCAGAGGACGGAAATTGGGAGGAAGAGCACCGAAGCGCAGAGGGAACCCGGAGCAGGGAGAGAGACCGGGAACTGACAGGTTCTGGGAAAACTCGAGGAAGAGAGTGGGAGAGGGAGCTAGTAAGCTCAGAGAGGTTGCGAAGCAGAGACAGGGAGGAGGAGTTCCCTGAGAATTACCGCAAACTGTATCCAGATTTGACTTGGGCAGACTCTGATGTGCGCAGAGTGAAAATAGATTAGGAAACAGGCCAAACTCCGGTGCAGGGATGGGCTCGCAAAGATAACAGACCTCATGTCAAAGTAGAAATTTATTGGAAACGTGGAAATGTTCAAAAAGTTCGAGCCCTCGTTGACACCGGAGCGGAGGCCACTTTGATTCATGGCAATCCAAGAAAATTCAGGGGACAGTACTTCACCATTACGGGATTGGGCGGAAAAGAAACCCCGGCAGTGCAGATAGTGGTTCCCATGAAAATAGGGGCACTTCCAAAGAGAGAATACACTGTCCTGATTGTGCCCATTCCCGAATACATTATTGGAATTGACATTTTGAAAGGGATGACCCTACATTTGGAAGATGGATGTTATCAATTTGGTTCCAAAAGATTTATATCAATAGCCGCCGCAAGGGTGGGGCTGTTGAAGATTCCTCCGGTAACACTTCCCCAAGCTACTAAGGTGATTCAAATGAAACAGTACAGAATACCGGGAGGACATGAGGAGATTAGCCAGACTATACATGATTTACTAGAGGCCGGGGTAATAGTTCCCATCACCACTGCGTGGAATAATGCCCTCTGGCCTGTTCGTAAAAGTGATAACAGTTGGAGGATTTGCATTGATTATCGCCAATTGAATAAACATACACCTCCTCTGACTGCAGCGGTCCCAGACACCATTACCTTGATTGAGAACATACAGAAACACAGTGGGACTTGGTATGCAACCATTGACATTGCCATTGCCTTCTTTACGATACCAATAGCTACTGAGAGCCAGCCTCAGCTGGCATTCCAGTGGGCGGGGCGTCAGTACACCTTCTGTAGATTACCCATGGGGTATTTACATAGCCCCACTATCTGCCACCGGCTGGTGGCAGAGCATTTGGATGAAGTACCAGTGGTTCCTGGAGTGCAAATTTCTCACTATATAGATGACGTGATGATGCAGGGAGAGACGCAAGAACAGGTGCAAATTCAGCTAGACAGGGTGGTGGAACATTTGCAGAATAAAGGGTGGGAGATTAACCCCGAGAAAGTGCAGGGACCGTCTCAGAGCGTGAAATTTTTTGGGCATTCAGTGGAATCAGGGACACAGAGAAGTGTTGCCAAAAGTGAAACAAAAGATTAAGGAATTCGCAGTACCGCGAAATCGGAAGGAAGCCCAGAGTTTTATTGGACTATTCGGGTATTGGAGACAACATATACCCCATTTGTCTCAGATTTTGGCCCCATTGTACAAAGTTACACGAAAGAAAAATGCGTTTGAATGGGGAGAGCAGGAGCAGCGCGCGTTTGAATTGGCGAAAGACGCCATTCAGCATGCTTTGGATTTGTGGCCGATTCGAGAGGGAGACATTGAGTTGAATGTGACAGTCCAGGGGCAGTATGCCAATTGGAGTTTATGGCAAAAACAAGGAAGAAAGAGGGTGCCCCTGGGATTTTGGACAAAGAAGTTACCTGAGGCAGGAGAGCGGTATACTCCCTTTGAGAAGCAGCTGCTGGCCTGCTATTGGGCCCTGGTTGATACTGAGCAAATTACACTGGGACACAATGTGATTTTAAGGCCTGAAATTCCCATCATGCAGTGGGTGATGAGTTCCCCAAAAACTCATAGAATTGGACATGCGCAAGAAGCCAGCATTATAAAATGGAAATGGTATGTCCAGGACAGGGCACAAGCGGGTCCAAAAGGGACCGCCGTTTTGCATGAGCAGGTAGCGCAGGCTCCAGTGGAGAATTCCGAAATGTTGCATGATGTACCTTCAGTGTGTGAATCCCCAGTAGGGTGGGGCCAGCCGTTCGCAGACTTGTCTGCAGATGACAAAAAACATGTGTGGTTCACAGATGGTTCAGCAAAATATGTTGGAGCGAAAAGGCACTGGAAGGCAGTGTCCTATAATCCTGTTACCAAGAAGCTTTTGACAACTACAGGACAGGGAAAAAGTAGCCAGTATGCAGAGCTTTATGCCGTGTATCAGGCTTTAAAACAGGAGCTACCCGGAAAATGTCACATTTATACAGATTCCTGGTCTACCGCCAATGGGTTAGCTACTTGGCTTCCCACGTGGCATGCACATCAGTACAAAATCCATAACAAAGAGGTATGGGGGAAGGAGTTATGGCAGGAGATCTGGGAAATGTTACCTCAAAGCACCGTGACTGTCTATCATGTGGACGCTCACTGTCCAACTGATTCATTAGACCGATGGTTCAATTGTCTTGGAGACGATCGAGCCAAGATTCAAGAGGCTGAAGTGGAGGCGCAGAGTTCTGATTTGGTGGGAATGGCTAAATGGGCACACCAGAAATGCGGACATCTTGGAGAAAAGGCTACTCACAGGTGGGCTGAGATTAGAGGGATGCATCTTCCCCTAGATTTGATTAAAACAGCGATCATTGAATGTCCCATTTGTCAGCATGCACAGCACAGACCGGTCCCACAGGTGGTGAGAGGCCAGCTAGGTAGAGGTAAATTGCCAGGACAGATTTGGCAGATTGATTACATTGGACCAATGCCAGTGAGCAGAGGGTGTCAGTATGCCTGCACTGTGGTAGACACTTACTCTGGTTATCTCATAGCCTTTCCCTGCAAGCGCGCAACTCAGCAGAGCACCCTGAAAACACTAGATCTGTTGATTCTGTACTATGGGGTGCCACTCCAGATTCAAAGTGAAAACGCCAGCCACTTCAAGGGCAGACTAGTTCAGGACTATTGTGCACAACGCAATATTGAGTGGATTTTTCACATACCTTACTACCCACAAGCAGCGGGACTGATTGAGAGAATGAATGGGTTGCTGAAAGAACAATTGCGTAAACTGAATGATGGGACACTGAAGGGGTGGAGGGATAATTTGTATGATGCTTTGCAAATTTTGAACAACCGACCCCTAACAAATGCCGAGACACCTCTCATGAGAATGCTGACACCTGCTTTACAGATTAATCCGTTTACAACGAGCAATACCATTGTGTATTGGGAAACAGCTCCAGGAGCTTTGGCCCCATATCGAGCTACACCAGAATCTGCAGGACTTGACTTACATGCTTTACACATGCATCAGTTGAAACCTAGAGACATCACTCTGATTGAAACTGGGGTGGGAATTCAGATTCCCCCTGAGCATTACGGTCTGATCGCCCCTCGATCTGGGCTTGCCTTGAGGGGTATCCAAGTTTTAGGAGGCGTGATAGATGCAGACAACCAAGGCGAGTTGAAAGTCATTCTTTTGAACAGTGGTGACACAGACCTAGTGGTGCAACCTGGTGATCGCGTTGCCCAAATTGTCATCATGCCGGTTTATGGAGGTGTTGTTAAGAAGGGGAGCGCCCCAGCTCTTCTTACTGTGAGAGGCAAATGAGGGTTTGGATCTACTGACAAGAAACCAAGGGGCCAAAGTGTGGATTGAATCCCCAAATAACCCTCCTCAACCCGCTGATGTCATCGCCACTGGACCAGACAATGTCCTGGTAGTTATGCGACCTGGTCAAGACAAATGGGAACATGTTCCCGCTGACAAATGCTATCTGCGAGAATGATAATACGTGTTTTGTCCTTTGTTCTTTTCAGATCATCCTGTGGAGTGCCTGTGCCATGAGTGTGGTGTATGGAGCCCGTTCGGGAGACTCCACCGGGGAGCGGGAGGGGCTCATAGCCCAAAAATTCAACCGTCAGCCGCAGATGCCAACGCTGCTGCATCAACCGAACAATGTTTGGATTCATCTAGCGCAGGAAGTGCTGAATATATCTCACTTCTGTATGAGTAACATGCAAAGCGTTCAAGATTTGATTACCACTTGTCTAGTGGCAGTGCCCACTCCTGCTGCTGTATTATTACACATCTTTAACAATACAAACCAGGATGGAATGGTGGATGTGAGTGACGTTCGCTCCCATCTGTCACTCTATGAGTACTGCCGTCATTGCCTGGAGGTGGGCAGGCGGTTGTGGAGGAACATGACATCTATACTCACGTTTCACATCTCAAATGGGGATGTGTGCTATTCATTGACCTGTGATCCTATGAAAATAGGTAAATGTGCTCAGCTCAAATTGGAGAAAAGAGACAAAAACTTAACTGCTGCACAACGGACGTTGTGCCACTCACGGAATGACCTAACCTGTTTGAATGTAAATAATTCGATGTTTTGCCAACATGTGGTGCCTGCTGCCAGCCACATTCAAAATGTTAAGTTGCCTAAAGGTTGGCTCTTTTCTTGTGGTAATCTTTCTTTTACTTATATTCCAGCCAATCTAACCGGAGGGCCTTGTGCCTGGTCACGCTTAGGCTTTCTCATGTTTCCTATGGATACTGCTCTACACCCTCGCTATACCAGAGACACTATTCAATTACCTACGGACTGTGATTCTGAAATTTCATTGCTGTCCAAAACAGAATATGTTAGTTTAGCTGGTTCTATCGTAGGGGTGCCAGGACTTGCAGTATATAATACCAGAGTTATTAATAAACTTGCATGTTTAGTAGTCAAGAATATTAACTATACATCAGCTGCCTTAGCTGAGCTGTTATTAGATGTACAGGGAATTAGAAGAGCTGCTTTGCAGAATCGCGCTGCTATTGATTATTTACTGCTTAAACACAACCATGGCTGCAGTGATTTTGAAGGATTATGTTGCTTCAATTTATCCGACCACTCCATATCAATCAACTCCCACATAGAGGCCCTGCATAAGTTGGTGAAGGGGGTGCAGCAGGATGTTGACAAGGGGTGGTGGGATTGGGCTTTTGGATGGCTGCCTAATTTAGGCCAACTGCGTTATATCTTTGGTGTAATCATTATCATAACAGTTATTTTAATTTCCTTATGTTGTTGTATTCAGTGTGTGCCTAACCTTCTATCTCAGTGTCGCCCAAGAGCATTGCCATTTCAGCTTATAGGATATACTTAGTTGTAAGTTGGCCAAATGGTCCAAGGGTGGAAATGTATTGCTACATGCACTACGTGCATGTGGCAGCACTACGTGCAAGGTAAACAGTGGTGCAGAGTGTGGACCATTGGCCTCTGCTTTCATTGGCCTTCGCTTCCATTTTGTTCACGACTCCATTTTGTCGAGTCTGGTTCGGTGTGTAAGGCACTGTTCTGTGTTTTTCCACAAGCTTCGGCAAGCTGAAGGGTGGGGTGTTTTTCTGCTCAATTTCGCTCCATCTGCCTGGTACGAAGGGCGCTATTTACATTCCACGAGCTATCAGTTAGAACAACAGGGGGGATGCGCCTGTACACAAGGAGGAATGCAAGCTGCCTGTACACAAGGAGGAATGCAAGCTTCACCTTGGAGTCCTCTCCTGGGAACTTGGCCCGTTCTGAGGAGACGTCTCGAAGGGTGAACAAGGTACCGCCGATTGCACAATTTGTAAAGGAGGGGGTCTTTTTCTAGAAAAGACTCCTGGGCGTTAGTAAATACTATAAAAGTTGGGGGCCTGGATGGGCTGGTTTAGGAACTCTCTTCTGGGTTGGACGCAACGCCAGGAGGACTGATTGTCCCGAACAGAGGCTCCCTGTGCTAGCTGATTTGGGTTCCCCAGCTTTGTGTACGGCGGAGGGATGCAGACGCTCTTTTCGGTGAAGCTTTTCAATTTATTAAGTGTATTGTGTGTGCGCGCGTAATATGTACTTATTCTTGCAGTCATTTTCATGCTATTGAGCATTGAAGTATATTGTGTGTGCGCGCGTAATATGCACTTATTCTTGCAGTCATTTTCATGCTATTGAGCATTGAGGTATATTGTGTGTGCTTGTATTATATGCACTTACTCTTGCAATTATTCACAGAGTGCTTATATCTTTATCATTATTCTCATGTTATTCTCCTGATGTATATGTATATATATATATTAGTGTGGTTTAGTTTTGCTAGCTGAGAACTTGCCCCTTAAATAAACTTGATTATTCTACTTACGAAGGTGTTTGAGAGTGATTGCTTTACATTGTGCCTTAAAATATCCTGAAGTGCATAGTTTTGATATTCTGAAGAGTAAAGCAGCACAGCCCAGCGAACTGACTCTCCACGAGGCACTCACCAACATCCTGGGAGCATACCACCATTCCCAGGAGACCATGGGCCAGATACTGGCCAAGTTGTAGGAGACCCAGCGGCTGCAGGAGGGACAATACCTGGGGATCAGGGAGGACTTGAGGTACAGCCAAACCACCCTGGTCACCATTGCAGGGGTGCTGGCAGACATGGCCAACACCATGAGTGAGGCAGTGGCACAGCCTTCCACCTCCGCTGACGCTTGTGGGCAGGAGGCCCACCACAGGACCAAGAGGCCACCAGCACCCCTCCCCCTGCAGAAGGAGAACCACCAAACAAATGGACCCTGCGATCCAGGCAGAAGCCAGAGAACACTGTCAAGACCCCCGCCAGGAAATAGGACTCTCCTGATTGTTACCCTTGTGTCCCACTCTGTCACCCTGTCCACTTTGGACTGCCATTGCTCCACTTCCCATGCCCCATTGGACAATGTACCTGTGATACCAATAGACTGGACTCCATCCTGGAATTTCCTCCACCATGACCCCAGCCCATTGCACATCCCCATTTACTTCTCAGCACTGAAATAAACACCTTTGGAAAAAAAGGATTATGTCAAATGATTTAAGGATGTAGTTGTTTAACAATCTGTAGACATTGCAAATAGACTGTACAGTTTTGTATATATACAGTAGGTATGACCTGTAGTGTGCTGTAGTCAATACGCCAGGAGCCACAGGAGGGCACACATATCTGCAAATAGACATGTTAAAGGGTACAATAAGTGGCCATTGTAGTGGGAACAGCAGCCAGCCAGAGAAAAATCACTTCACAAAACAGCAATGGAAGGTGAGGTTACAGTGTCTTACCTGTGTGTCACTGGAGGTACTGTTGTATGATAGTTGTTCTGTTGTCCACATCCCCTTCCTCTGCCTCCTCTTCGTCACTTGTCCACAGGCTACACAGCTGCCACACGCCCATCTCCAGCCTCATCCTCCTGCAGAAAAAGCACCTGGCGTCTCAAGGCTAGGTTGTGCAACATGCAACATGCAACGATGATCTGGCAGACCTTCTTGGGTGAGTAGCACAGGGATCCACCTGTCAGATGGAGGCACCTGAACCTGGCCTTCAGGAGGCCAAAGGTTCGCTCAATGATCCTCCTTGTTCACCCATGTGCCTCATTGTAATGTTCCTCTGCCCTTGTCCTGGCATTCCTCACTGGGGTCAGTAGCCATGAGAGGTTGGGGTAACCAGAGTCACTTGCAAATATTGAGGGATACCTGTTAGCCAGACACTCACCCTTAGGGCCAACCCCACACCCATATACCAACATACACTGGGTGGGGACCATGGGCTCCCCTATTAGCCACACCTGGTGCCTCTGGAGTTGAGCCATCACATATGGGATTATGCTATTCCTCAGGATATAGGCATCATGCATAGACCCAGGATACTTTGCATTCACATGGGAGATGTACTGGTCCGCCAGGCACACTATCTGCACATTCATCGAGTGAAAGCTCTTTGGACTTCTGTACACCTGTTCATTTCTCCAGGGGGGGAACAAAGGCAATATGTGTACCATCAATAGCACCAATGATGTTGGGGATATGTCCCATTGCATAGAAGGCAGCCTTCACTATGGCCAAATCCTCCACCTGGGGGGAAAATGATGTAGCTGTGCATGTGTTTCATCAGGGCAGACAACACTCTGGTCAGCACATTAGAGAACATAGGCTGTGACATCCCTGCTGCCATGGCCACTGTCATTTGGAAGAAGCCACTTGCCAAGAAATGGAGCACTGATAGGATTTGCACAAGAAGGGGGATCTTAGTGGGGTGACAGATAGCTGAGATCAGGTCTGGCTCCAACTGGGAACACAGCTCTGTGATTGTGGCCCTATCAAGTTTGTAGGTGAGGATAATGTGCCTGTCCTCCATTGTTGCCAGGTCCACCAGGGGTCTATACACGGGGGTATGTCTCCATCTCCTATTCATCCGCAGCGGTTGAACTCTAGGGTGAAAAACGGTGAGCAGCTGGTCATATTCAAACATATCCTCAGAGTAAAATGTCTTGCATGTTGTGCCAGAAACAGTATGTTAACGTGTAGTCCCGTAAATGTGCCTATGTCTGCTGTGACGCAGTTAGATGCATGGCGTGCTCCCCCCAGAAATGGCATCCGCCTGACCTGTGTGGAGAGACAAGTAGAAATCAGGTAATTCCGCTGATGTTGTGCGCCATTGCGGGAGGCGGTCGAGGACCACCGTGCAACTCCTCATTGGTTATCATTGGGCCCTATGGGTTCCAGTAGCCAATGGTGATGTACGCCGGCAGTAATGGTACGCACCTCCTCGGACATGACCGCCATTTTCTATCTGTTCACTCACTTGCTACCTGACCTTCAACAGGAGAGGACCTACACTGCAAGTGCTGCTGTGATCTGTGTCTAAAAGTGACCAAGGCTCGAGTGTCTGGGGAAAGGGCCCCAGCCTTCACTTCCGAGGAGTTGGAGAGACTAGTGGATGGGGTCCTACCCCAGTACCGTTTACTTTATGGTCCTCCACACCAACAGGTGAGTACACTGTGAGCACGATGCATGGGGCATGAATGCATGGAGTGCTGTGTGAGTAAGCCTTGTGTACGGAGGGGGTGGCTGAAGGGTCCTGGGGAGAGTGCTGCATGTATGGTGGTCAGTGTCTGTGCGTAAGGGGATGGGAGGGATATGGTGGGCCATGAGTGTAACAGGCCGGAGGGTATGGCTGATACCTTTTCTATGTGTCTTTCTCTGCAGGTCAGCGCCCATCAGAAAAAGGGTATTTGGCGTGCCATGGTCAAGGACGTGCGGACCCTGGGGGTCTTTGACAGGTTGGAGCACCCACTGTTGCAAACTGTGGGAAGACCTGCACTGCTGGGCAAGGAAGACAGCAGAGGCCCAGCTGGGGATGGCTTCCCAACGAGAAAGGGGTCCCCATTGTACCATGATCCCCCTGATGTTCTGCATACTGGCCGTGGCCTATCCAGAGTTGGATGGGTGCTTGAAGGCATCACAGCAGCCACAAGGGGGTGAGTACAGTTTCAAAATCAGAAAATTGCATGTGGTGGGGTGTTATCTGGGTGGGGGATGTGGGCCTGTGGGTGCCCTTGGCCAGGACGAACATGGCAGTGTAGGTTCCATGTTTGGCAGGGTCTGATGCACTCCAACCCCAAATATGCTAGTGGGCATCTACTACTGGGCAGGGTCCTGTGGGTTTCAGGTGTGCTGCTATTGGCGTTAGGCATTGTACTCCATGGTCTGGTGACTAGCATTGTAACTGGTAGCGCATGGCCTAGTGCATAGGGCTGTTCCCTGTGTGTTGTGTACGCCAACGGTGGTGTTGTTGCTGCCATTGACCAAGTGTATCCTCTGTCTCTCCCCCCCTTTTTGTTTTGTCACCCTGTCCTTGTGTGCATTAGCATCATCTGGTGGAGGAGCAGAGGCACCGGTGACGGAGGGAGCTGCATCCCACATGGCCCATGAGGCCGAATCCACCGACGGTGAGGGCACCAGTGGGACAGAGGGCAAGGGGAGCACCACGGCAGAGACTGGAGGGGACAGTTCGGACAGTGACACCTCCTCCGATGGAAGCTCTGTTGTGGTGGCGGACACCTCTGTGCCTACCCCTACTACAGGTACAGCTGCCACCCAAGTCCCAGCACCGCCCTCCCAGCAGCCCCTCCGCATGTTTCCCATGCCCGCACACCCAGGAGGGTGGGCATTTCCTTCGCCCCAGGCACCTCAGGCCCTGCCCCAGTCAGCCCTGCTGCCCTGAGTGAGGAGTCTATTGACCTCCTGCGATCCATCTCTGTTGGGCAGTCAACCATAGTGAATGACATCCAGGGTCTGGCAGGGCATTTGCAACAAACAAATGCATTCCTGGAGGGCATTCACTCTGGCGCGGCAGCCAAACAGAGATCATTCCAGGCTCTGGGCTCCTCCCTGATGGCAGCCATTGTCCCTGTCTCTAGGCTCCCCTCTCCAACTTCCTCTACCCAGTCCCATTCCCCTCAACCCCAGCCTATTCCAAGCACACCATCAGACCAGTAGGCACCCAAATCAACACACAGGAGTGGCTCAGGCAAACACAAGCACCACACTTCATCCCACAGGCACTCACACAAGCACCATCCAGATGCAGACACACCAACATCCACTGCCTCCACTGTGTCCCCCTCCTCCTCCTCGTCCACCTCCCTCCCAGTAGCTTCTCCATTCACACCTGCATGAACTACATCCTCATCCACTACCCCATATCCATCACGCCTATTATTACACGCCCCTCACTGGCAGTCACTACCCCCACATCCATGCACACATCCCCTGTGTCCTCTGTCACTGTGTCTGTGTCCCCTCCCCCCAAAGTACACAAACGCAAGCACTCAGACACCCAACAGTCATCCACCTCACAACAGCATCCAGCCCATGCATCTGCACCCAAACACAGCAGACAGACATCTCCTACCACCACTCCCTCTTTCTCCACTCCCAAACCTTCACCCTCTTCCAGCCCCAGTGTCCCTAAAAAGCTTTTCCTCTCCACCCTTGACCTATTCCCTGCCCCTCTCCCCCGTCCTTCACTTCGGGCCAGGGTGGCCAGGACCCAGGCTAGCACCTCAGCCACCCAGTCCACGGCCACTGTAGTTTCTGCAGCCTCTGCAGTTGTGAGTGGCTCCAAGGAGACACCCGTCAGCACAGCCAGTGTGCCTGCACCAGCTGCCAAGGGAACAAAGGGACTACCAGCTGGCAAAGCCAAAAAGGGAGCACCAGCTGGCAAAGGCAAGAAGGCACCACCAGCTAGCAAAGGCAAGGAGGCACCACCAGCTGGCAAAGGCAAGGAGGCACCACCAGCTGGCAAAGGCAAGAAGGGGCCAGCAGCTGGCAAAGGCAAGAAGGGGCCACCAGCTGCCAAGGGCAAGAAGAGACCACCATCTGCCAAGGGCAATGACAAAGGCACAGATGCCGCAGGCAGGATGGGTATGGAGGCTAGTGCTGGAGCAGCATCTGAGCAAACAACACCAGCCATGGCACTTCAGCCGTCGGAGGCTGCAGGGAATGGGCTGGAGCCTCCCCCACCAAAGGCAGCACCGCCGCCAGCATCGCCACATGCACTGCTGCCAGCACTGCCACCTGCACTGCCTCCAGTGCCACTGGCAGCAACCCCAGTGAGCAGCCGTCCAATGCTGCAGGGGATGGGCTGGAGCCTCCCCCACCACTGGCAGCACCTCCACCAGCCCCGTCACTGCCACCACTGAGCAGGCGTCACCATCGGCGGGCAGTGTGTAGTCGTGCCTTCATGGTCTGTAGTGAGTCCTGACCCACTGAAAATCCTGTAGGTGTGACACCCAGGTGAGAGACTGTGACCTTGCACTCCCCAAGATCTGCATCACAGGGAACAAAGCCTCATCCAGAACCAGTGGAAGAAGACATCCACTCACCCCCTCTTTGCCAGGATGAAGCACAGTGGTCACAAAGCCCCCTCCAGAACCAGTGGAAGAAGGCATCCACTCACCCCCTCCTTGCCAGGATGAAGCACACTGGGCACAAACCCCCCTCCAGAAACTGTGGAGAAGCCATCCACTTGAGAGACTGTAGCCTTACACTCCCCAGGACCAAGCAGTGGGCAGACCACCCACTAGAGACACTGTGGCTTTGCACTCCCCAGGACCAAGCAGTGGGCAACCCACCCACTAGAGAGACTGTGGCTTTGCACTCCCCAGGACCAAGCAGTGGCCAGACCACCCGCTAGAGAGACTGTGGCTTTGCACTCCCCAGGACAGAGTGATGGGCTTGTGGCCCCCTCCAGGAGCTGTGGCGTTGTACTATCTTCCGGCTGAGGTGCCCCCCGTTCCTCTTCCCCCTGAGGTGCCTGTGTATTTTAGATCTGATGCCCCAGCAGTGTTCTCTCCCTATTGAGGCAGGAGTCAAGTGGGGCCTTGGCCTATGTGATATGACCCTGTGGCCCACGGACATTATGGTCTGGGCAGTGTCCCTCCATTTGTATATATTGCAGATACTGTTTTGTGCTTTGAGTACGTACTTCTAGTTTTTTGTCTTATTACACTGACTTTAATCACTTCCTTTTGTCCTTGCATTATTCCTGAGGGGTATGGGATGGATATGTAATGTTGTTGCATCTGTTTGTGTGTATGTTGTTGAGGGTGAGGCTGTTGCGTGTTGCATGTGTGTGTCACTCTCTTTTTCCTCTCCCCCTCCCTTGTGTGCTAGGGGTGGTACTCACTGTGGTCGTCTTCACCGCCATTGGTATTCCTGGTGTAGGAGGAGGTAACCCAGCATGGGTAACACCTGCAACTCGGGCTTCATGGTGTCGTGGTTCTTCCTTGAGTGTCCAGAGGTGAGTCGTTTTCCTTCTGTGTTCTGTTTCTGCCGTGCTTTTGATGGCGTTGGTACCACCCCGGAAAAGCTGGCGGATTGGTGTCTCATAATACATGGGGCAGAACCTTGTCTTCCACCTGGCTGTTGGCGGTTACCGCCATGGTGCTTGTTGCTACCGCTGTGGCAGTCGGTGTTTTAAAGTGGCTGTCTGTGTTGGCGGTTTCTGCTGTGGTCATAATTCCATTTTTTTACCGCCGGCCTGTTGGCGGTATTACCGCCGCTTTATCACTGACCGCCAGGGTTGTAATGAGGGCCAATATGTTGGACATCTTCGAATTTCTTTCCACTTCTTGCCTGCAGTAATGTATAGTTATTTGAAATGCATCACCTGTGTCTGTGCTGTCTAAAACAGCTCACTATAGAGGACTAATGAGTCAGGACTACATCTAGGGTTGTTTTTGTTCTCTGAATGATGGACATGGGCTGGCAGCGAGGGCTGAACTGCTCCTTTTGGACTAGAGGCAGTTTGATTTGCATGTCACTGTTTTGTTCTTGTAAATGCACATATTTGAACCGCATAAGTTATATATTGCAAAGATGCAATGGTGAATATAGAGTTAAATACACCTCAATTTATGGACTCGTTTTGCACCCATAAGTATGCGGTAGTGTCGGTATATGAATGTTTCTGCTCTTGTTTCTGGTTCTTTTTAATTTCATAAATGTGCAGTTTTCTTCTTTAAGGGCTCAGGAGAGAAGTTAGGAAATGTAATATTGCAATGCACATCCTTTATTTTAACTTTGGGGTGAAGCATTATCCAGTGTTATGCAATTTTAAATTGGCGCTGTATCCAGCTTTGATGTCCCTTTCCTGCTGTGCCTGAACAGTCAAGTTAAACAATGCTGGTCAAGTCCAATGAAGCTAATACAAGGTCGGTCCTAGGACTTTTTGGGCCCTGGGCAGAAAGAGAATGTGTGAGCCCCCCATAATATGCATACAAGGTGAAATAACAGAAAATGACATCACAGGAAGTTAATTCAATTTAATATTGTTGAGCCACTTTGCAAGAAGCAACTTTCTTGGTGCGGATATCAGTAAAACAAAAACTTAAATATTAACACTAATAAAATAAGCTCATATATTTTAAAATTCAGTAACTAGATATACATTATATTAGCCACACTGGATGGAAAGGTTTGGGCTAGGTCTCTCCAAAGCTTATAAGTTCAATTACATGTTAACAATTTGTTTTCAGATTAGTGCATTAGATATGTATATGTGTATGAGGTATTTATAGCGCAAACCTAGCAAAAAGGCTGCTAAGCGATGTACAGGGTCAATGACACAATCAACGTATGATAGGAGGAGTAGATGGTTTGTGGACTGTGACTGCATCATGGTTTAGGGCCTGATTTCAATATTAGTGGTAACGGTCCCGCCGTGGACTTTGTGACACTAAACCCGCTTGCTGCCGCAACAGTAATCCCGCCGTATTTACATGTTGATGGTCCCACAGACAAAAGACTGCATTCGAACTGCCATCTCTGCCAAAAAACATCTGCCGCTTTGATGGCATGAAAGGAAAAAGGGAATGGGGGGGCTGCAGACAGCTTTCCTGACGTGTAGATTTAGATATGCCTTACCACCAAGAAAAAAGTGGTGTTCCGACCGCCGCTCCTTAGTTTAGCAGGTTTGGGAGGAAAGGGGAAGAAAACTCTCCTTTTTACCACCAACCAGACCAATCTTCGACTGGACATGACTAGACAACACCTGCCCTCCCTGTTGCCACAGACCCACAGAGAAAACACGACTCCCCACATCGACGGACTACAAGGTAGGAACACCGCATTGCCAGGGTATGTTGGGTGGGCACAGCACGGGAGGTGGGGACCACTGGAGATATATACATGTTAGAGTCATTTTTTTGATAACTGTGATATGCATATGTTGGGGACACGAGTGGGTCAGATACGGGTGGGAACACACTGGTACACAACACATATAGCACACATATGCAGCTATCATTATGGAGCCAGTAAAAATTGGCAAATGACTGCTGGCACCACAATGACGGAACATTCACACCTGTCCATGTGAGTACATTGCCAGGGGACCTGTACCTGTCATATTGTGCTGCGAGTTGTGTGTGTGAGTCAATATAAGTATGTGTGGATGAAATGCGATTGTCTGGGTAAGGTGCAGGTGTCTGAGTGTGCTTGTGTAGCTGATTGTGTAGTTGTGTTTTCTGGTGTGGTTGTGTGGGTGCAGCGTCAATGGTGAGTGTATGTTGTATCATAGATGTGTGTCAATGTGTGTTTTCAGCATGTATGGGTTGTGTTGTGTAAGAATGGCAATGGGTAGTTTTGTGTATGTGTTGTGTAGTGTTTAGTGTGGGGGTGCACCTATGACTAAGGGACAGTATGTGTGTGTGTCACTTACCTCCCTTCCGTAGCCGCTGCTATTGTATGTAGTCAATTGAGTCTCACTGCCGTCTTCTGCCGTCAGCAAACCGCCGCCAGTGCGCTGCATTCAGGACTGTAACATCTAAATACGGTGGGCAGAACGCTGCCGACTTGACAGTCTTCTCAGGCCCAGCACCTATGTGGCTTGGCAGTAAAACCACCAAAATCAAAATAAGCCCTTTTGTTTGTTTTTTAAGTTGAGTATTAGCTGGTTCATAAATTGGAGCTGACTTCAGGATTTCCGGACGGATATGGGAATAACATTCTAGATCATTGGTGAATAGATGAGAAAGGCCTTTCCCTTGTTATTCTCTTGTTAGTACATCTTCTTCCGTCTGAAGGTGTCCTTGCTGAGGTTACATGGAGAACCACTGTAGATGGCGAGCTTGTCATCCAAAAGGGAGGGATGTCAGTCATGTAGTGCAAACCTACCCAAAAGCAGTGGAGCACTGTACAGGGTCAATGACAAACATAAAGTCAATTAGTGATGGGAAAGGTAGCTGGTTTGTGGACTGTTAACACATTGTGATAGGTTTGCAGATAAAGCAGCTGAGCTTGAAGATGGTGCAGGCCTTGTGGAGTTCCATCACAGTGCTATGATGGTGACATATTTCTTCATGCCCTAGTGAGATATGCTGCAGCATGTAGAATGCCCTTAAGATGGTCAGTGTGGCTGAAAATTCCAAGATGGTTTTCCAGAAACCCAGTGCAAGAGAGGGTATGTGCAAAATAGACATGACAGCAAATAAAACAGTTAAAATAGCTTGATTGTTATTAAAAGCCTCACCCTAGTCACTGAAAAACACCTGAGACTACCATAATACAATCATATATATGCTAAAAGGGTGTAATGGCAAGTTCCATGAGCCATGGCTGCAACATCCCTATCAACGTCTTCTGAAGGCTTTAAATGTTCTGATACTAATAATTAGTATTTGCTTACATGGTTCCAGAGTGCATTTCATTTTGTACATTAGCATGATGCAGATTCAGTTAACATATTTGAGGTACATCTCCTCTCATTTGATTTCTCCTAATTTGAACAAAACACGGAAAGCACACATTCAAATGCAATTGAATGATGCTGTGAGCGTGGCCATCTACCAGCCCATTTCCTTGGACAATGCTGGACTATGGCTGCAAGGCCCATGGGAGAGAGACCAGGCCTATACAGTTGTGTCTGGTGAGTGTTTTACTGTCATAGATAGTACTTACATGTCTAAAATAGATAAAAAAAAAAAAAAAAAACTCAATAGACATTCTAAGGATATTACAATAAAGAACAAAGGCCCATATTTATACTTTTTGAGTGCCGCATTTACATGCACAATGTATTTTGTAAGTTTGCGCCACTTTTGCATCAAAAAGTGACACAAATGTGGTGCTAAAAAAGTATAAATATGGGCCAAAATATCCTTGCATCATCAACTAAGTAAAATCTCTCAAACTGGAAGTGCCCAAAATATAAAGACAAATGGTGTAAGCAGTGGTCTTCAAATTAGGGTGAGGTTCCCCTGGTGGGCCTCAAATGATCATAGAGGAGCATTAGCCTCAGGAGTGGCGGCGATTAATTCAAACATTCCATCCTTCGCTTATTTGTATACTTAAGTAAGTCTTCCTAAGTGGGATAGGTATTCCCAGACATAGGTATTGTGCACACTGTGTCACTGGAACAAAGCTATACCTGGCTGATGATCCATAACTAGGGGGACACCTGTCTTGGGTTGCTTGTGTTCTAGTTCAGGGAGGACCTGGCCTGGTAGTTTGGTCTGGACTGTTCAGATTGGAGTAGGGTCAAGACTGATTTTCAAGGGGCTGGGTCCAAACTGAGGTGGCATAGTGTGCAAAATAAGGATTGAGTGATATGCAGCCCAAATAATTACTGGTTGCTGAGATTAATTCAAGCATTCCATCCACCACTTTTTCCATACTTTTTTGTGGACAGTGATATAGAGCCCTAATTTGGGGGCATAGGACCCATAATCCCACGAGGCTGCAGTCCCACTACATTGGCTGTACTATTGATAGCTACACCCTTTAGAGGGGCCTCTTGCCCTGGGCCTTGCAGCCATGGACCAGTGCTGCAAGGCCCAGAACACCAGACTTCCTCCCTTGGGTCCCTCAGCACTGGACCATGACCAGTAGGCCTGCAGGAGGATGGACCTTTCCTGATCTTTGCAGCTCTGAATCATGGCTGTGCGGTGCATTAGGGAAGGGACCAGTGGCATAGAAATGTAGAGATGGTCCCTGATGCAAGAAAATTATGCCAGACAGTAAATTGCAGCCTTAATCTGGGAGCATTGGGTCCAGAACATCGATGAGCCCTATTGCAACTGAAACTGTTGCTACCCCCAATGAGCCTCACAGCCTTATTCCTGCTCTCCTAAGCTCTTGACTGGTGCCTCCTCTCCGGATTGTCCAACCGCGGCCAGCTGCAATGCCCATGGGAGGGATGCAACTAGCACAGCAATGGTGCCATGGGTGCTGGTGAAAAGTGAAAGCACCCCCTCACTGTTGTCCACTGGCTGAACAGTAAAATAAAGCCACTGCATCTGCTGCACTACTGATGGCCATTACCCTGACCAATGGCTATGCCCGGACAGAAAGGGAATGTGTTAGTCCACTTGGATTTGCATTCAGCGTGAAATTGCATGAAATGACATCACAGGGCATGAACTTTAACATCAAAGATGTGAGACAATTTGAGTGGGGCCCAGGGGAGGGCCCCTCATGTAGCTCCACGCCACCTGGGCCTCTCAGACATGGGTAGCACTGAAAGGATTAGGGAAAGATGCCCACTAACTGATGGGCTTCACAACACAAAAGCATGGCTTCAAGGCCCAGGGGAGAGGGGCCCTCCCCATGACATGGCTACACCATGGCTACGAGGCATAGGGTAGGGGTCTCGACTCCCCTTGGCCTCTCAACCATGGTCTAGTGCTGCAAGGACCAGAAGAGGGGGCTCGGGATAGGGAAGCCCTCTACCACTGGCCTCACAAAAATGGTGTAGCACAGCAAGACCAGGGGAAGGGTGCTCCCTCCAATGGACCACACCACCATTATCCAGAGCTTGGAGGCCCATGGGAGTGCTGTCCAATCCTCTGGTCTCACAGCTATGACATACTGCTGGGAGGCCCTTGGGATGTGGCCTCACTGCTGGGGTTTCCCATCCATAGTCTGGGCTGCAAGACACAGGGAGGAGAATCCCCTTTCATTGGCTTCACAATCGTGGTCCCCAGCCATCTCTGCAAGAACCAATTAGGGTTGCCTATTTTACATTTTCACTTCACAAGACAATTTGTGCCTTTGGAGAAACACTGCACATGTGGAGACACATTTTGTGTGCAGAGACTTCAGAAGATGTTTGTTAGGGAGCAGGGGAACTGAGAGTCACATAACAGAATTTTGGAGATTTCTAAATTTCCCCCTCTGAAACAGGTCATGTTTAAAGATAACTGCTGGAGATTGAGGTCATCAAGTGTGATTACTCTCCATATTATATTTGAGTTCTAATCCCTTTACCACCTCCTGGAGTAAGCCTTGACTGCTCGTAATTGCACATTGTGAGCGACAAGTTTCGAAAATGAACTCTGGTTTTCAAATTGAATGAAATAGTCTTAATCTCTGAAACACCACTGGTAAATAGCATCTACCATGCATAATTTCTAATAAATACATACTGCCACAGGAGCTGGTCCAACCAGTACGTTTTAACCATCGAACTAGGATATTTGACATCCAATCTCTGTTTTATGATGGAAATAATCACCATGTTCTAAAGCTGAGCATGGCCAATAACAGAGTGGCAATTCCCTGGGTGGGGCAGCACCTTTGTCTTGCTATCAGAATCACTAACACTTTAGTCGTGGTCTAGTAGACTAGTTGGAGATATGAAACCAGCAGACACATTTTTTAATCCTGGCTTCCCATTTGGCCAAATTGTGTGCTCTTGGGCAATCCATCATCTGCCGCATAACCTGCAGGTTTTTGTTTCTAGCTCAATTGGTCTAAAGCTCCTATTAACACGGCAACACATGTTGCTACACAGTTGAAGACCCTTTGCAAAGCTAGACTGGTTACCCTTCTGTTGCTTATTGCTACACTAGGATGTTAACCTGGTGCTAGTGAGGTGCAATCAATGCCCTTCCCATGTTAAAAAGTGCAAAAATGACAATATTGTGAAGTAATACTATCATAGAATGTATAAAATCAGGCTTCTTAGTTTGCCTTTTCTTGGAATATAATGTACTCATCCCTGCCACATATTCTGACCCTCCCCTGCCACATAAATCCAGTGATCTTGTTTATTGCTCTGCTCTGCTGCTTGCTTTTTTAACAAGATTGGGAGTATTTTGATTCAATGTTAAAAATGCTAGTCACCAAGATTTTAAAAAATGTACTGCATATTTCCTGAGAGGGGAGAGGTGCCCATTCATATGTAATAGTCACCTAAATGCAGTACAGTGGTAAATATATAGTGTGTATCAAGCGGCAGTGTATTGCAGTCCTGGGTCTACTAATTTAACTGTTTGATCCTGGGCAAATAATACTCTCTCTGCACCTTGTCCACTGATCTGACAACACAGCAGCACTTTCAAACAGGCTTAATGTGAGAAATAGACACCAAAGGCATACTCTCTGGCTCTGGCTCTGGCTCAGCTCGAGGTCCAGTTTGAACCACAAGCCCATAAAGAGCTGAGCTTTCGTATGGCTTCTGCATTCCACCCTCCGTCTAACCAGGATATGGCATTACAGCTAGAGCAGCCGACTTTCTAACTAGGAAACTAGCTCCCAGTCTAGGCATCAGCTCAAGATCCTGTTATTCTGGACAAAGCACTTGGGGACATATTTATAAGTCCCTAGTGCCACCTTGCACCACATTAGTGTAATTTTTGTTTACACTAATGTGGCCCAATGAGGCCAAAGTCCTTGCGCCATATTTACAAAGTGGTGCAATGCATGCATTGAGCCACTTTGTAACCCTTTGCGCTACATTATGCCTGTGCCAGGTATTATGTATGCAAAAGGGGAGTTTCCTCATTAGGGGGGCCGAAAAATGGTGCAAGGAAATTTAACAGATTTGCTTGCATCATTTTTTATGGCACTTTTAACGCCTGCTAAGAGCAGGTGTTAAAAGGGGGCTTCCATTTTTTATAGTGGGCCCCTATGTACTCAGCAGGAGTAGCGCCAATATTTTGCCGCTAGTCCTGCATAGTACATCAAAAGCATCAATAAAAATTATGCTATTGCCCCTACCCTGTGCCATGGTGCGCTGTATCTTAGATACGGCACACATATGGTGGCGGTAGGGGGCGCTAAGGGGCGCAAGGAAAGTGGAGCTGCACTAGATGCAACACCACTTTACTTAAATATACCCTTTAATCTCATTGTGCCTAAAAAAATAATGTGTGCTTGTGTAAGGTAACTGGTTCTCATGTAGAGCGCTCCAATACCTATGGGCCTCTATACAAAACTGAAATAATGGGTTTCATTCCTCATTCAAGACTGTTTATATCTAAGTTTGCCACGTGGTTGGTTTTCTGTTCCATGTTTTCATGTCCCAGGCGGTACAAAAATAAGCTAAAGTAATCCAATCACCGAAATCCATTATTTTTAACCTAATCTGTACATTATCAAAACAGCAAATATAAACAGAAAACATACTTAAAGTTGTCTTTGATTCCTTAGAAACAATTAAAGTAAAGAAAGACAGAAACGTCTTGTTACAAATTAATACATTCAATTTTCATTAAAGGCCTATTTAGTATTGCGACCACGACTTAGCAGACTCCAAAAACAGCAATAAATGGCCTGGACCTTTCTCTTAGGCAACCCTATTTGCATCAAAATAGTTGAGGGTGATCTAAAACCTGCATTGCGCAGGACCCCTCCTGTGCAGCAATGCACCCCTCCCAGATACTGGCAAGCATCTTTTTCACAGCTCAGAAAGGGCTGAACGAGTGAGAGTTGCTTGTTGTTTGGAAGGGCCCCTTCCCTATAACTGGCAGCGCTATACATGCCTATTAGGCACAGGAGAGAAGTGCTCCCCCCCTCGGCCTCCCAGTGCTGGAGCATATGTGCGAGGCCAAGGTCAGGGGGGACGCTGGTGTGAGGCCTCATTTTGGTGAGCTGAGTGCAGGCCCTGTGCATCTGCCCATGCTGCCCATGCCTTGGACCGGCCCTGCACTGATATGCATCTCTGCGGTTGCTTCTCTTCTGTTATGAGTGGACATGGTCTATCAGTTTGGTATGGACTGCTCATTGCACAGTGATGCCTTGCTGATTTGCATGCGATTGGCCCTCTCCCACGATTGTACAGAAGTCACAATGGTTCTTGCAGAATGTGCACGAATACCAGCAGGACGGTCTTTCATAGCCATGGCATGGTATATCGTAATGCATAGGGTGGCACAATGTGATATGGTATGTTTGATCACTTTTTACCTTTCTTGACTTTGGTATAACTTACAGAAATCGGATAATTCCTGTGATCTGACTATGTCTGATCAACATAAGAGGAAACAGCTCACCTAGGGTCCATCCTACGTAGCCACGGCTCTGCATTGGAAGAATGAAGAGGGTGAAAATAAGATGGAAGAGCAATAGGCTGGCTCACATGAAAGGAGGATAATACCTTTTGTAGAAAGGATGAACAAGTGCGTAGAACAAATTTCTCTGGTAGATGACACATTGCAGCTGGACCAACATTGCTTGCAACTCTTGCCCAATGGGATGAATTGATCACCACCATAAATACAGCCTTTAGTTTGAAGAGGCAAACAGAACAACGGAGTGTCAGTTTGAATGGCTGTACCATGAGAAATGCCAGTACTAATTTCACATCCCACTATGGAACAAAAAATGGTGTGGTTGAAAACATATACAGTAAACCTTAAAAGAAACCAGGATAGTAGATGTGACCTGAACAAAGAAAACTGTTCGGGAAGACAAAACAATGCAGAAATAGAAGCCAAATTGCCTTTGACAATAAAACACACTAAACACTGCTGAGCAAGAAAAAGTGCAAATTGCTGAATGTCAGATTTCAAGGCCTGCAACCTGGCACCAAGAAACAAATTGGTCTCAGAGACCAACATAGACAGACTTGGTGGCTGGCTTTGAGCAAGTAAAATCAAATCTCCAATCTCTGGTGTTAAGTTGAATTTCTTTCACTGATCTGACCATCCTGCTTCATAATTAGATCTATTCTTTCTGGATGGGAAGCACTATGACCGACATCGCCGCCTGGATGAGGACCAACTTCATCAAGCTAAACTCAGACAAAACGGAGATCCCCATCTTCGGAAACAAGCCATCCCCCTGGGACGACTCGGGGTGGCCCGCCACCCTCGGCCTCCCACCCACACCATCCACCTACGCACACAAACTCAGGATCATCCTAGACAACCAACTGACTATGAAGCAACAGTTCAACGCTGCCTCTTTGGCCTCCTTCCAAATCCTCTGCATGCTCTGCAAGATTTTCCGATGGATACCTATCTCCACTAGGAAAACAGTCACCCAGGCCCTTGTCTCCAGCTTCCTCGACTATGGCAACGTACTCTACGACAGAACCTTGAAACAGCTCTTGAACTGCCTATAGACCATCCAGAACACTGCAGCAAGACTCATCCTTGACCTCCCCAGAAGAACCAGCATCACCGCCCCACCCCAGGGCCCTTCACTGGCTCCCCATACATCAAAGATGCCTCTTCAAACTCCTCACACACCCCTACAAGGCACTCCTCAACACTGGACCCACCTACATCAACAACTGCCTCACATTCCACCGACCGACCAGAGAACTCCGCTCAGCCTCCCTCACCAAGGCTCATGTCCCCCACATCTGCCATGAACGCTACGGTGGGCCATCCCTCTCCCACCTTGCCGTCAAATCCTGGAACGACCTCCCCCTCCACCTTTGCACAAATCTCTCTTTGATGGACTTCAGAAAGCAGCTCAAGACCTGGCTCTTTGACAACCATCACCAGCTGGGCGAGACCGGCAACATCACGCTTGTGCCTGGAGACCTCCTGGGGTGACAAGCCAGTGCTATACACAATATTGGCATTCCAAATCCTGCTATCCCAATTTTTTGACAAGGAGAATGTGCTGTTCGCTGTTCTCACTTACCTCCTGCAGAATGTGTGTGAATGCTGAATTGGAGGCAATGCACAAAGAGAGCCCAGTGTAGCTCAGTCAGGAGGCATCCCCCAGGGAACTATGTGATGGAAAGAGCAATGCACTGTGCATGAGTTACTTCCTGTTTACAACAGTGGTAAATAGGTTGATAGAGAGAAGCTCCAGCTAGGAGAAGATCACATCTGTCACATCAGGGAGGAGTTCCCATTAGTGACCCTTCAGAGACAGATGCCTTACAGCATCCTCGTTCATATTCAGAGCACCCCCCAGATGAGCTTCTACTGGGAAAAAACTTAATGTGAGAAACTAGTGAAACAAGTGCAAGGTCTCCTAATATAAGGAACATGACCCTCTCCGCCCTGCCAGTTGAGATAATGGAAAGTGTGTCTATAAAGACTAGGACCAAAGGGCCCACGATGGATGGATCAAAATATCTTGAAGGTCAGAATAGTAGAGAAAAGAAAGAAGGCAGGAGATAACTGCTTCTGCACATTAAGGATGGACTTGTAAAAATGGTGGCCTTCAGAAACAACTCACCATGAGGCTGGAGGCCCACATCAAGACAAGAGTGGAAGTCCTCAACACGAGAGGCTAGATTCCCTTGATATTGAAATCACTGCCTTCTCAGACTCCACTGAAGTGATCTCACCCTCCACCTAGAAAACAGCACCAAGAGAACACATGAGGAAAATATACCAAAACCTGATGAACTTGCAGACTGGGATCAGTGTCGGACCTTGAAACAATGGGACCATATCCTAAATATTTGAGATCTTCTAAGCTGGAGTAAAAACTTTCATGTAGGTTGTGTCCAGGGCAGTGACAACAAATTACAGCCTCTAAGTAGAAATAAGAAGGGACTTCTGCTAGTTATCAGAAAAAACCCAGTCAATGAAGTAGAATCAATGCGCACTCCAGATGCTCCTTGGCTAATGAAGGTGACCACTCATTTACCAGTCAGCCCTCTATTTCAAACATAGATAGACTTCTGATCTCCTGAGGGAAGCGGCCACCACAACCAGCACTTTGGTGAAGACTCATGGAGCAGTCATCAGACCACATGTTTATACCACAGATTGGTAGTGCCAGGGTAATACTATTAAACAGAGGAAACAAGAATTGGCAGTTGGAAATAGGCATTCTGGAGCTCCTGAGATGGCATCCAATACTTTGCATACTGTGCCCGGAGGACCTGAGTCAGGACAGTATTTTGAGCTTGTCAGGGCAAACAAACAAAGAGATTCAGAAGCCTCATGTCCAGAATGGGGTATAAAATCCTCTGCACCCCTGAACTACAGGCGCCACTTCTGTGGTTCACTTCAGCAGCAAGGCAAGGACCTCCAGGTCCAAGATCAAGGCCTGAGCTGCAGTGTACTTCCAGGTGGCAAGCGAGACCTACAGAGAATGGACAGGAAGCAGAGGGTATAACCTATGCATACCAGTTGGAGCACCCAGTGATCTATTACTATGGACTCCTATTGAGCAGAAAATGAGAGACCATTCCTCTGATATGAACTTAATGATTAAGTGAGGGTAAATTAAAGTGGCTTTGAGGATACACAAGCAGTGGAAGAGGGGAGACATGAGATGATGAAAGAATTGTTGTCGGGTCTGAAGTGGCTGTAAGAGTGGATGCTGCTGTGGATGTTGGCTCCTTATAAAAGCCACAAAGTACCAATACTGCTGATGGAATTATTTGGCAGGGGAGACTAAGCCCACTGAGTGCACATGGTTTTGAAATGCTATAAAGAAGAGAAGAAACCACATTTTTTGCTTACAAAAAGCCCTCTCCCCATCAAAAGGCAGAACTATTAGGGCAGTTTGGACACTCCAGGAAATCCACTGACCCACAACCCAGCATGCCTCTGGAGGGTAACTGCCATAGAATGGGCCACATTTCAGAATTTGCTTTGAGGTATCTATGCTGTCTTCTAACAGCTCAGAAAATTTAGAACAGAAATTGGTCCCAACAGGCGGCACCATTTAGAGACCGGTGTCATCACTTTCTAGATAGGTGCAGCTATGAAATGGGTCAGGAAACTATTGTGTATCTAATCTGGCACCTGATGATATTTCATTACTAGTTCACAGTGCAGTGGGTAAATTTTGTTAAATTATGTTTTTGCTTGTCTTACAGTACGAAGTATTATAAAGATTGACTTTTTAAAACGAGCAAAGTGGAACTTTTTATTTTAAAATATACACCAAAAGAGAATTATTGTATTGCAATCAGATATACATTTGTAAATATTGTGTCTGATTTCCTGAATATAGCAATGAAATAGCTTTGTGCCAGTCATCATTAGATATACAAATGTTACTCCAGAGATTTTAAAAGGTTCAGGTCATCTTAGTCACACTGGGAGAGTGAAATCCCAACTTCTGTTCATTCAACATGGCTTAAGGATATTAAAGGGGAAGCTGTCTTCATATACCAAGTTGTATACAAGTCTAGAGTGTCAGATATTATCAACTATCGACAGAACCTCATTTGATATTCAATATAGCACATTAGCAGAATGAAAGGACCCACTTCAACAGTAAATGTGGTGGTACATAGATGAATAAGGTCTAGTTACGAAAAATAACAGTTGAATTGTGGATTATTTGCATCAGCTTTATGATGATGATTGGCACAAAACAATCATCTATAAAGCAATTTAATTTATATTTTCAGCATAATAAAGACACAATAGTTACATATTCACAACAGAAAATGCAGTAATCACTCTTGTTTCTCAAGTTACAGTGGATGTCCCTTAACTGCTATTTGAACTTTCGAAGAGATGGGGTTGCACGATTGTCTGGAAGTAAGGAGCTCAATGATATGTAAAAAGACTGGATGGGGGGGCGTGGCCTGGATGACCAAAATGGCAGGTGGACTCTGCTGAGCTCCCGCACCACCATTCCATGTTTTCAATTTTCCTGGGACTGGCATGCAGCGGAGGAGTGACGATGCAGGCCTCATTGCACTGTACACCTGTGTGTGTAGTTGGCACAGACTCTTGCGATCCTGGGTGGCTCTGGTGGCTGAGTCAGCGGGTGCGGTGGACAAAGCAGCCTGGGTGACAGCTGTAGGCTGAGGCAGAGCTTCCTTCACACGGAGCCCTTTGCTCCTGTTTCATAGTCTAGGCCAAGCTGGTCGATTGCATGCCTCTCTACGTTCTATTGGTCTTGGGCTGCAGTGGTGATTCTCCTGCTGCGAGTTCAGCTGAAGCTGTGCCATGCTTGGCATCAGCAGAGAGGGCAGTGATGGATGCCATCGAGCCTTCAGGACCACAAAGTAGGCTGCAGAGACTCGGGCCTGAGGAGACGGCTGGGGTGCGGCCCAGATCCCTGGGGGCAGCGAGGTGGCACCCTGCTCCCGACCCTGAGGATAAGTAGGAGGAAGGATTGGGGTCCAGTATGTCCCCTAGATTGGCATTGGTTGGGCCTGGGGACAGAGGACCCCTTCCTTGGGTGAATTTTGGCCTGGGCCCAGCCTCATGAACTGTTGGCTTGGTGTCTCCTTCCAGCCTCCTCCTTTGCTGTATATCACCTGGGTAGCATTGGCGAGGGGACCCCCTGGCGTAACCTGCTGGCCTTCCTGGGCTCTCCTATTAAAACACAAGAGGTGCTGGGGGTACCTATTAGATCATTGCTAATTTATGCTGCCTTGTGATTGCGTATGGGCCCTCCAGCACTTATTGGACCCTGAACTGGTCTTTTGAGTTCAACATGCGCAGCTCCTCATGGTTTATTAAGCACACAGCCCTGCAGCACTTCTATAAGGATGGCCTTCCCCCTGCGCATGTGACCCAACTGGGGCGCACATTGGTCTGCATTTTTTGACCCCTAGCCCGCCAACATAATCATTCTTCTGGCATTGGCTGGACCCTCTCGCTCCACTTTGTAAATGCACGGTCTGCCTGCCCCCCTCTGAGGAGGACTTTAGGGCTTACACAGGGCTAATTTTGGAGGACTTGAGGACTGGCTGGGATTCCTGTAGGTGGGTGAGGAGCTGCCTGCTTGTTCTGCCCAAGGGGCCAATCCTCAGGTGGGGTCCTTGCAGTGAATGCAGGCTGGCATCCTCCCCTTTTATCCTCCCAGCAACCAACATAAACACATTATTGCCACCCCCAGGAGGTCACTGTAAGGCACAGGAGAAACGGCGCTCCATCTACGGCGAGACAACCAGTCCATCTCTGCGCGGCGCCGTGGGCTGAGTTAAAGGACCAAGGGGCCAGACCAAAATGGACAAGTACACGGCACAGGTGAGCGGGGTAGTGGGGGCCCTCAGATGGCACCACAAGGGATGGACACCCGAAGGTGGGTGACAACACAGCCCTCATTTTGAAGGCAATCCACGACTCGAAAGTGGCATTGGAGATAAAGATACGAGAGGTGGGTGCGGTTGTGTCCCTACTCTTACAGGACCTCTGCCAAATGGTGGAGAGGGTCTCGGAAACCAGAGAATGGCGCTCTACCCTGGAGGACACTGTGAAGCACCTCTCTTCAGAGATAGTCCACCTGACCAGAGGCGTAAAGGGCCTGCAAGATTGCACCAAGGACACTGAAAATAGGGCCTGGTGCAACAACCTTCACTTCGTTGTGTTCCTGGAGGTGGCCGAGGGATCCTCCCCTGAGCTATTCGTGGAGCGGTGGCTGTGGTTTTGGATGGACTCATCACAGTTATCCAATTGTTTTGTCATAGAGAGAGCCCACCAATCGCTTACCACTTAGCACATTCTAAGGTGAGCCCACACAACCACGGAACGTCTCTACAAATCTGTTTGCATCATGATTTTTCCCAACTACACACGCTTGGTGCAGACTCAATGGAAATTCTTCAACCAAGTCAAAATGAAACTGAGAGCCATGCTTCTGCATCCTGCTAAGTTACGTGTGGTCCATGATTCGAAAACACTTTTCTTCAAGTTCCCCAGGGAGGCATGAACCTGGCTCACCAAGCAACTGCCACTCACTCCTCATTTGCCTGCACCCTGGGGTTCCACGGATCTACATTCCAACTACACTTGTGATGCTGCCAAACCAAAGCACAATCGTCCATGGAGAACCTCACGCTGACATCTGTTGAGACACCGCGACTTAGCCCCAGCCTCAGAATAGAAGATGAGAGGACACACCAAATGCCGATCCATAAGCTGCAGCCTTCTCCTGACACTGACACGCTCATAGGTTTCCCATGAAACGCCACTGTGAAATCACACTTTTGATTTTAAGTGCACACCAGCACCACGTTATCCTGGCATGGTAATCTCCATCAGAGTTGGTGCGGTGGGGGGACATGTTCGGACCCACATGGTTCCACCTCCTTCCCTCGTTTGAGTGTTTGTTCTATCGTATGTTAGGAAAGGGTGACAGATGCTTCTTCAGGGTGGGAAGTATAGGGTGGGGCTATTTGGGGTTTATTTTTGTGTTATGCTGAGTTGGCTACATTGTTTTCTGTTTCACCTTGTACAAATCGCCTCAGGAGACACTGGACCACATAAGCCTACTAGCTGGGCTTCCTCATGCTAACCCCGGCATCCTCTTCTGTGAGCAACACCATTTGGTGCAGTTGGCCCTTAGCGTGTTGGGTCCTGCAGGCGACCGAGTCCTTCCTCCGACACCACTATGGCCCTTTCCTACATGATTCTGACCTGGAATGTCAGATCATGGACCAGATTAAGAGAGGGGCCGTTTTTCACTTCCTCCAGCTGCACTTCCATAAGGTAGTATTGCTACAGGAGACCATCTCCTGGGCACTTATTGCCACTTCCTCACACATAAAGGGTACAACTCGGTTTTTCTTGTGGGCCATGCTAGGGGCTCCATGGGGGTGGCCACCATCTTGCACAAGAGCCTTCCCATGGCTGTGGCTAAAGCCAATAGAGACACCCAGGGCAGCTACATCATTCTTGAGTGCATCATGGAGGGTACTCTCCATCAAGTCTTCAGGATTTATGTCCCCCTGACACTACATCAGTCTACTATGAACACGCTTATAGATATAGTGGCTGCTCTCCTGCATGAATGGACAATTCTCGGGTGACTTCAGCAACATAATGGGGCAACCCTACTGGTGTGGACCTGCACGGCATGGCCGGGGTCTGGCAGACTGGTCACAGGGGCTGGGCCTCAGCGATGCATGGCGGGTATGGCACCCGAGAGACCCTGGCTTCACCCATACATCAGCTGCACATGGTTTGTTATCCTGTAATGAATACTTGTTCTTTCCGGACGCAGAGCTTCTTCGTAGCACAGGATCACAGATCCTGTCCCAAGGGAATCTCTGATCACGTGCCTGTCCTACTACGGTTTGATGCTCCCCCAAGTGACAACAGCCCCGATGTTGCACATTAATGTGTGGTTCCTTCAAAATGATAGGTTAACAGAGCGCTTACAGAATCAATTCAAATCCTTCCTTGCAGTAAATGAAGGAAATGTTGATTCCGTCTGGAACCTTTGGGAGGCCGGCACGGCTTAAATGAGGGGTGTGGTTCGATCCTTCATTAGGTGATCTGAAAGCGACAGGCTTCGCCGGTTGATCGACCTTGAGTTCTTAGTCTAGCACTGGGACTGTGGGGCACTGGGATCTCTGAACACACAGGAGGTCTGACAGCTTAAATTAGACCATGCCACACTGCACAGAAAGCACTTGGAAGAGGTCCGCAAGTCCCTGATGGCTTCCTCTTGAAGTTTGGGGAGCTCCCCATGCCCTGCGTGACCCTTCAAGAGAGGAAGGGCCTTGTAAAAGACATTGCTGGGGAGGGGTCGTGGTTGACTGGTGGATTTTACCTCGGGCATGATCCCGGGCCCTGATGGTTACCCTATGGAGTTTTACCATAGACTCCATCCAGACATCATTCCTCCCTTGCTTCGTTTATGTACTGAGGCCATTGCCAGGAGCCACTTTTCCCCAGAGATTGACCAGGCAATGATTGGAGTCCTTCCTAAACCTGGTCACAACTTACTAACCTGTGTGTCTTTCCAACCCAAATCTCTTATTAGTACTGAAATAAAAATTAATGCTAAGCTCTTGGCAAACCAACTGTTGATGGTCCTGCCCAGGTTGGTCCACCCCGACCAGTGTGGGTTTATCCCAGGGTAGAGCACTAGACATTGTATCTGTAGGGTACATATCACATTATCCCAGATCAAGACACTGGGCAGCCAAACAGCCCTCATGTTAACCGGTTTTGAGAAAGCTTGGTCGATTGGTCTTATTTGGTTGAGGTGCTCAAGGGTATGGGCTTCAGTCCTGTTTCAGGACATACATTAAGGTCCTCTATGTAGGAACCAGGGTGTGAGTGCAAGTGCATCGAGCGATGTCCGACATTTTTCAAGTGACAGTGGGGACCAGGCAGGGCTACAACTTAACCCCCTTCTTATTCACGCTCGCTATTAAGCCCATGGCAATGTGGATCTGATGTGATGCCCAGGTGTGGGGCTTTGACTGGGGCCTGGCTCTGTAAGACCACATAGCCCTTTATGTGGCTGAAGTCTTTCTATTCATGTCTCTACCTACAGAAACTGGGCCTAGACTTCTTTGGATCCTAGAAATCTTCGAAGATGTTTCGGGCTCTGGATGAACTGGGGCAAATCCACAGTGGACCCCCTCCGCCAAGAAATTTTTGGTGCACTGGACTAATCTTCCTCACAACAACATGGGTAGGATTGCGTTGTTTAAAATGTAAATCCTTCCCAAATTTCTATATGTTTTGCAGAACTACCCCCTCCACATCCCACAGATGTGATTTGATTTGGTTCAGGCTCTCAGTCGCAAAATGTATATGGGCTGGGTGCACACCTAAAGTAGCCTTCAACACATGCATACGGTCTCTGTATGATTGGAGTCTCTCCATGGCAGACATCAGACTCTATGTTTGGGTGACACAACTACTCCATTCAAATGATCGTTTAGACGGGAGTGGGATGATCCCACATACAGAGAGAAGCTAGCCATACTGGACTTGGATAGTGTCCTCAATGTGTTATACAGTGCCTCCATTCCTTACGATCTTCCAGAGGCAACCCAGGTGGTGTTTGGAGCATGAAGAGTAGCACTGCGATGGATGGGGTGGAATCGCAGGCTGAATGGGGAAATTCCGCTGAGGGATGATAGATGGCTGGATCAGGTGGCCTCCCTTGGTGGATTCAGGGGTGGTACTAGATAGGGATATCAAGGCTTGGCACTGTATGGAGCGGAAGTCATATGAAGGCTTTCCAGGTGGTTCAGTTTGAATTATGCATGCCCACTTCCCAGTCCTTACAGTTAAGCCATGCACTATACACATACCACAATGCTCTACAAGAACTCCCTGAATGCAGTACCCTAGAAAACAAGCTCCTCACTAGCCCCCTAATTAAAGGGGGGTATTTCAAATATACAGATCTTTAGTGATCCTCTCACCAACCGCTGAGAGCGAGGTGGGAGAGTCATTTGAAGGGGGCTGGATGAGGCAGACTGGAGAAACGCCTGCATGGGCCATTGTACTTTATCAATCTCTGTTCGGCTCCGCTTCATCCAATTAAATACCTTCTTGAAGCCTATATGGCTCCCGCCCGTATGTACAAGGCAGGCTTCGCTTCCTCTCTGGCTTGCCACTGCAGCAGTGACCCGAGAGGGGACTTCTTTTATATTGTCTGGCAATGCCCAATAATCCAAGGTTATTGGACCACTGTTTTTGAAGTGTTGTCTGCCGTGATAGGTGCCCGGGTGGAGGCCGACGGTATAATTGCTTTGCTTGGCATACTCAATGACATGGGGAGACCCAGAGGGCACAGAATGTTAGTGGGAGTATGTACGTTATTGGCCAAGTGCAAAATCGCCCGCAACTGGACCTTGATAGCAGCCCCCTCAATGCTGGCCTGGAACCGGGGTACGGACTGGTGCGTCAAGTTGAAGGAGACAATTTATGTGGCCCGGGGATGTTCTCACAAGTATAATAAAATTTGGAAGAAACAGTGGGCATACCACGGTTTGAGGAACTGAAAAATGAAGAAGGGGGTCTGTTATATGATTAGGGGTAGATGGAGTTGTACTCCCATTGGGTCTTCTATCAGACTTTTCTGCTATGTGATATGTTTTCCATGCCGAACAAGGTGGCTTCTTTGTTGTTACTGTGTTAATTTGCAATAAAATGATGCTACAAAAAGTAAGACTGGATGAGGCACAGGACGCTAAGGTTTGACAAAGAGGTTTTCATTGGTAGGCCCTCATTTCCAGATTGACGTGTAACGTGATAAGGAAGCTACAGTAGACCAAGAGCCTGATTTACCTTTTGGAGGACAGGTTACAGCGTCACAATGGTGACGGATATCACGTCCACTGAAATATAAATCCCATAGGAAATAATGGTATTTATATTTCTGCAAATGGGAGGGATATCTGTCACCGTTGTGACGGAGTAACCTGTCCGCAGAAATCTAAATCAGGCCTTTAGTTAGGAGCCAGACCATTTAGTGCTTTGAATATAACGTCCAGTAGCTTCTATCTGACCTTTTTCTAGGAGATTTGCTTCCTGTATTTGTGGCCGTATGCTAAGGTGGGGGTATGCCTTGGTAAACTGTACAGTATTTGAGTGGCAAAATGTAGGACATATGTGAGCACATGTGCATATATTCAGGTGTTGACAACATGGCGCAGAAGGTCTGTTGGTTACGGAGACTTCAATTTTTATGAAGGGGTTGATAAGAACCCAAGGTTTCTGGACAAAGGGATGAATATCAAGAAGTGTGGGCCAAATTGCTTACAGTCAGTAAGAGCGATTACTGTTGAGGAGGAAGGGAACTTAAAGGCCTCAGTTTTACAATGGTCACCATGAGTGGTTGTAGTGCCAAAAAATGCCAGATGGCAGTGAAACAGTCTGAGATGCGTGATTGGCGGCGGAGTGCAAAAACGGGAAAGGAGAAAAAATATTTGGTTATTGGCAGTATATGCGTAATATAGAAAACAAAATGAGAAGATAATACCACTGAGAGAGGTGGCTTAAAGGTAGTAAAGAACGCAATCAAGAACAAAGCACTTATAGGCCCAAACTCGAAACAGATTTTGTGTTAATGTCTTTGACTTCCTGGTGCATCCGCAAATCCACCTACAAATAATGTGAGACATTTGTGTGATGCACTTTGGCTTATCATAATTTGTACAGAAAAACATTTGTAACTTCCTTCAGCGGTGCATCTACTGGATTTCACCAGAAACTGCATTAACTGTACCCAAAAGTTAACAACTCTGGTTGATGTAAGCATGGAGCAGTGACAGTGATAATATTTAATTATTGTGTCAATTAGTTAAAAGTGGTACATATAAAACAGTAAAATCACCAACAAACAGCCTCATTGAACAGGCAGTCAAGTACCTAATAAAACATGTGATGGAAATCCCAGTGTTTCACACGACGCAAGCAAGTGCTCTTTTAAAGCAAGTAAAGCCATAAAAGCATATAATACTTAGGGGCCTAATTTAAGAAAAAGTGGAGCTGCATCCACTGCAGCACCACTTTTCTTGCGCCCCTTAGCACCCCCTTACGCCACCATGTGTGCACCGTGTTTAATATACAACGCACCATGGAGGTAGTTAGGGAACCAGCGTCAAAAATGTTTATGATGGTTGGGTGCTTTGCAGGATTAGCGTTGCAAATGTTGACGCTAATCCTGCAAAGCACATTGAGGCCCATTATAAATAATGGTGGGCCTCCTTTTCATGCCTGTTCTGTGCAAGCATTAAAAATGACACCATATATTGGATTTCTTGGCACCATTTTGTTGGCCCCCCCCTGCATACATTATGCCAGGCACAGGCATAATGTGGCACAAGGGGTTACAAAGTGGCAATGCATGCATTGTGTCACTTTGTAAATCTGGCACAGCGATTTTGTCCTTGTTGGGACACATTAGCGTAAACAAATATGACGATAATGAGCAAGGAGGCGCTAGGACCTCTTAACTTTGGGCCTTAGAGCAGCTGTGGCCTTGATCAGGATAAGCCTGAAGAGGAAATTAAATCCATAAATTTGCCAAAACAGGCCAAGTTCATGGGAATTTCTGTTGTCAGACAAAAGTTCCAAGTGTTTTTTGCAGGTGAAAATCCTAAACACATAGGCCCAGATTTGAGAGGGCCGTGCGCCTCTTAGCGTAACCTTTTTTTTTTTTTTCACACTAATGTGGCCAACGAGGCCAAAATCGCTACGCTGAATTTACAAAGTGGCACAATGCATGCATAACACCTTGTACCACATTATGCCTGCACCAGGCCTAATGTGTGCAAGGGGGTGTTCCCCCATTAGGGGGACCACAAAAATGGCGCAGTGGAATCTAAGAGATTTGTGTCATTTTTTTCTGCTACTTTTAACGCCTGCACAGAGCAGGTGTTAAAAGGGGCACACCATTGCTTTCAATGGGCCCCTATGAACTGTGCAGGATTAGCACCAAAATGTTGGCGCTAATCCTACACAGTACATCAATAGCATAGAAAATGTTGATGCTATTGCCCATACCCTGCACTATAGTGCACCGTATATTAAATACAGTACACTCATGGTGGCAGTAGGGGGGTGCTAAGGGGCGCAAAAAAAGTGGTGCTGCATTGGATGTAGCACCACTTTTCTTAAATCAGGCCAATAGGCTTCAGTAAAGTGCATTGTGCATGAAAAAAATCTGGGCAGCAGCAAAGTAGCTGTAACATAGTTTTTGTCTTGTAGTTGCAAAATCTACAGTGATCAATACTACAGTCAGATTCCCAACTAGTGCAAAATTTGATGATTGGTGAGATCATCAGCCTTGTGCTGAAACTTTTTGAGTCTCATTTCCCTACTGAGTGCAGCTTTCAAGTAGGATTGCATTACCTTTGCTTCATAAGATTTTGCAATTGGGTCGGCATAACTGCAGGCCTCTGAGCAGCGTCAGGATTAACCGCAGGGCAGGCTAGGAGCATGTGCCTGCAGCCTGAAGCAGAGGAGACTGAGGGGTAGCTCGGCGGTGTGCAGGTAAGTGTTTGTTTTTAAATTAATTTAATGTTTATTCCCCCTACTCCCACCTCCGCATGCCGCCACGCCCCTTGCACGCCCTGTGAGCTGCGACTGCTTTTAACCCTGAGTATGATATTAAGGGGATGACTAAGGCGTCTGCCTCCACTTGTAGGTCTATAGACTTAACTTTAGATACTTTAGAATCTGTGACCAAAGAATGTCTGACTTGGAGAAGATCTCTTGTAGAGCAGTCTTCAGAGTGCCCTTTTAGCTTGTGTACAGAACTTGCTTAGTTAGACCTAATTCCAAGTGGAGTATGGAGCGGCGGATATATTTTGGGAGTTGGAATTCTCTCATGTAAGGAGAGCATTGTAATCTGTCAAAAGTAGTAGCAAGCTATCCTAGTAAGCCTTGTGGCCATATGAGAGTGTCGGTTTTCACTTGGCCCATGTATCTCGAGTGATAGCTTCAGCTGAAGGGACAAAGAGACAAGAGTTTAATTTAGACAGGGTGAATGTGACCCTGGCAGACTTCGGGCCTGATTTATGACAAGTTAGCACTGCTTTTGCGTCATTTTTTGACGCTAAAACGGTGTAAACTTACAAAATATAATTTTCATATATCAAAATTTTCATAAATCAGGCCCTTACTGTCTGCTTTATCTGGAGGCTGGGTTTCCCATTGTCTAAAACAATGTTGTCTGCTCAGTGGTTGCACTTCCCATCTTCCACTGAAGCTTTCCTTTGTTCTTATACTTCCCAAAGGTCATTACCTTAGTTTTATTGACATTAACCAGCAGCGTATTACCTTCATTATATTGTTTAATGTGTCGAAAGAGCAAAAAAAAACTGTAAGACCCTGACCCATGCTTGATTCAAGAGGAAAATGCACCCACTGGCAGGGATTTCTCACACACTATTCATTTTATGATACAGAATAAGCGGGATTTCACAGAATTATTTTTAGTCTATACATACATAGTTTTCCTTCACAGATTCCCTTGAGTATTGACCCTGATTCAGAAGACGGTTCCGCCTTCCTCGAATATAATATATAATCTTCGAGTATAAACAAATGTAATTCACCTTATCCATGCATCAGACCAGGATCCAAAATGTACATTTTGGTCTGAAAGGAAACGACTAGTGGTAGTGGAGAAAAAATGAACAGTAGAAAACATCTGAAACGAGTTAAAAAGTACTCTTATTTCCATGCTTACAAGGAGAGACGGGCTGACACTTGGCGAACCTGTAGCTCAGTGCTCCTGAAAACATTTACAAGCGGTTGCAAGAAATAGTGGGCCAGATATACGACCATTTCGTTTTGTGACTCGCAATTTGCAATTTTTTTCGAGTCGCAGAATAAATTGTACAATAGTGTCAACCACACTGTTTGTGATTCGCAAATGGGTCAAAAGGCACCTGCCTCATCAATATTCATGAGGCAGGTCACAAATTGCGACCCATTTGTGAACGGCAACAATCACAAAAATTGGTGGCCTGCTGGGGTCAGCAGACCATCATGTCAGTGATTGCTTTGTCAATAAAGCAATTTTTTTTTTTAAATGCAGCCTGTTTTCCTTAAAGAAAAACCAGATACACCTAAAAAACTAAAATTAAAAGTTACTTTTCATTTTTTCATAGTAGGCAGCGGTCCGTGGGACCACAGCCCGCTCTGATAAAGTGTTAGTGCCCACTTTCAGGAAGGGGAGCATTCACGGTCACAAATACATGGCCTGCGAGTCACAATTAGGAAGTGGCACCCTTGAAACACGCCTTCCTAATTGCGAGTCACAATCCCTATTTTGTGAGTCATTAACAGGTTACCAACTCGCAAAATAGGGATTGCACATCCAGGAAGGCCTTTTGGCAGTCGCAAAAGGTGATTTTCGCATTTGGTGATCGCAAAAATGTGTTGTACATCTGGCCCAGTATTTATTTTTCCCAACACCAATAACATGTGGAAAAACACAAGTGTTGTTACAAAAGCCTGTGCCTTAGGCCACTTATTTAACCGTTTCAATTGTCATCTAGTTTATGGTTAATTGAAATACAGGTTTGGTTTATCATGGCCACAAAGAAAGAAATAGAAATAGGCTTTCATTTCAATTCAATTTTCCCTACTCTTGGAAATTATGCAAGCTGGTGTAATTTCTCACCCAATCAGGGGACACCTCTATTAAGGTCCAAGGTGTAACTCTATATTAATAAGGTGAGTGCATTCTGGAAGGCTCCAGATGAAGGCAAACCTAACCTTGCACCAATATGTGAATGTTGAAAGAAAAGTAGCCACTACTCACCTGTAACAGAGCAGTTCTAAAGCATGGTCATCTTCAGTATATACACTTAAATATCTCTGTACTTGTGTGTTGGACATGGTCTTCTCTGCATGATTACAACCAGACGTTTTGCCTTCACCCCTCCTATTTTCTGAATTCGTATTTGTTAGTATTAGAACTTTGGGTGCTTTATCACAGCTAACAGTACTTGTGCTCTCTCCCTAAAACATGGTAAAATTGGCCTACAACTGATTGGCACATTTATTTTTCTTATAAGTCCTTAGTATATTGAACTACATGTACCCAGGGCCTGTAGATTAAATGCTGCTTGTGAGTCTGCAGCACTCATTGTGCCACCAAGTAAAGTAGCCCTTTAAAACATATTCCATTCCTGCCATTGCAGCTTGTAGTGCAGTTTTAAACTGTTATTTTGGCCTGGCAATTTTTTTTTGCCAGGCCTACACATTCACTTTTAATACATATTAGTCACCCGAGAATGGACCCTCAGCACCTATAAGGCAGGATGCATTGTATTTAAAAAGTAGGACATACGTTTTTAAATTTTACATATAATGGTAGTGAAAAAATGCTATATTAGTTTTCAATACTGGAAGGCCTATCTCTCCTGTAGGATAACATTAGGTTACAATATTATTTCATTTAGTAAGTGCTAATGTTTGATTGTGAAAAGAATTGTAATTTGAAAATCCTTTTTAATGGTCAGGTCAATCTTTAAGCCATAGTTCTGAAAATGCTACATTTAGAAAGTTGCCATTTTCTTGTCCTCCCATTTGGTGCCTGCTGCTAGTGTCCTGGGTTGCATGACTGTGAATAGCTTATTTTTGGACTTTGCCTAATCCCAGTACGCAGTGAGGCAAAAGGGGACTAGCTGTTGGCAGGATGGGCAGGGCAGAGCAGGAATCTGACACTACCCATTTGTCAAGCCAGACATCTTGGGGCCTTGGCAGGGTAAGGGAGGAATTTTCCAGAACCAGGTGTGGGGTTAGCATAGAAGATTCCCTTTCAAATGTTGGCACCAGGTATAAATAGTGGGCCTTCAGAACAACTTTTCAATACACTCCTGGAAATGCAGACATTAAACAGGAAGGACTGCTTTCACCCCAGAGACTGCCCTGCTGCATGAGGCCTGCCTTATTCCCCCAAGAACTGCTCTGCTGCTTGAGGCTTACCTTGTTCCCCATGACTACTCTGCTTGGAGCATTGCTCTGCTGCTTGGGGCCTGCCTTGTTCCTCCAGAGGACAGCCTTGCTGCTTGTGGCCTGCCCTGCCCTCTGTGGAGGAAGACTGCTCCCTTTATCCAAGGATAACTGAGTGACTCCAAGAGTCAGTTGACTGACTTTTCTTCTGAGTTACAGGAATACAACAAGCTCCAGGGGCCTTCCTTGAAATGTCCAGCTGACCTGTTGAAACTGGACCTGCATGTGATCTGCTGGCCCAAGCTGGAGTCATTTGCTGATCTTCAAGAGGTGCCTCCTAGGTCCTCGACCCTTGTCTGGTATCAGTTGAGGTTTTCCTATGAACAGAGGAGAAATACTGAGGTTTTGGGCTTTTCAGGACCATGAATGGGACAGTTTCCGCTGGGACTCTGTTGCCTGCAATGATTGCCAACCCAAAGCTCTAGTGAACTCGACTCTTCATGCTACAGCAACCACCAGTGATGACTGGCAAGGCAATATCTGTACTTCACGCTACAGCAACAACACTGAGGCTGACCGCTAAGGCTGAGGTCCAGCAATGACCCTTCACAATGCAGGACTGGATCTTCATGCTGCAGTGACTATTGGTGATGCCAAGCCTGTTCTTCGTGCTAAAGCGACAAATTTCTGTGACACTCTTTCTGCTCCTGTCAGCCTCCTCCTCTGTGGAATCTTTGTGCTGGACTTGGAGAAGGTAAACTTTTTCAGTGGGACTAACCTAGCCCCTGCATCTGTCCTGCACTTCATTGCGGTTGGCCTAAACTTGTGACCTTCACCCAGTCTAGCACAATCAGATGACCGCAAGTGGTGTTTTGTGCTTTTCAATGCTATATCTCCAGGTCTACTGACTGAATTTGTGTTAGTTTGATGCCATTGTATCTATTAAAGTTCATCCTATTTTTCTTAATTGGTGTGGGATTTTTGTTTTGTTTTGTTTTCACTTTATTACTGTTTGTGTGCTGCATAAATACTTTTCACAGTGCTTCTAAGTTTCGCCTGACTGCATTTTGCCAAGCTACCAGAAGGTTAAACATAGGTTAATTTAGAGAATTTTTCTAGTTCATCCCGACAAGGATTGTGGTTGTTGCCTGACTGGGCCTTCCACTTCCCCTCAATCCATAACCTAATTTCTTACACTGTGCAAGACCTCAGAAAAATTTTCAGAAGTGAGAAATGAAGCACTCCAACTATATTTAAGCAATGTCTATGTTAAGGCAATATATTCTACACGTTGTTTGTTGTTTAACAAAATTAGCACATATTATTCTAAAAAAAACATTACTAAGAGTGGATTCAATAGTACTCCAAATACACTTTTTTATTTCTTATATTCTAAAAGAGATAAAATAAAATGAAAAAGTTTCTAGAAGCCTAGTAACTCATATAAAGAAAAAACTGGACTGTCGCTTAAAGGCAGCAGAGAAGCAACACAATCCCAGCATGATTCACGATGGCAGTTAATGGCTCACTTTTTGTATGTTTCAGTTAAGGACAGCTTTATCTGTCTCTTAGAAGGGGTATTGCTTCCAAAATCTATCATATACTAAGAGTGGGTTTTGGGTTACCCCCTTGCTCATCACTGAATGCCTTTGCTATGTGTTAAAAGTGTTGGCTTCTGATTCAAAGACTTTCCTCACTATTCCTGTGTTTGTACTACTCAAACAATATTTCAGTCTCATTGTGTTCCGACTGGATGAGCTGTATCCTTCCACTGTTGATGTGGTGGAACTCTTTTTTATTTTACATTTAGCAGTATACTAGAGTGCATGGGTTTCTTGCTCTCTCCCCTACTCTACCTTATGCACCTTTTAGTTCCACTCCCATCCCACTCCCTGATTATACTAATCCCACTCCCCAGCCAGCTGCCTATCCCGCTTTTCGTTTTCAATGTTTCCATTATTTTTCGTCCTCTTTTTACAAAGTAGAGTGACAGCTGCTAATTACCACCGGGATGCTTGCTTCCTTTTTTGAGCTTCCTCGTGTTTTCTTTAGCATGTTTTTTACTGATCTAACATGGCAAGTCGCCATGTCAAACAGGTAAAATAACAATGACGGCCATATGTCAGTACAAATATGCAAATATTTTATGACGTGGGTATGCACATGTATCGCGATGATTCTCCATGCATCACTGGCCATATTGGGATATTTTTTCTTAAATAGAAAACCCATTGCAAAATTGCCAGCCGTGCATGTGCGTTCGGCTAACAAAAAAGCAATAGGAAAGCCTTTCAGAGCCAAGACCTATTGGCTTTGTCAATGTTTGTTCGCCATTTGAAACCAGGTCAAAGAAAATTAGCTCTATCTTTTCAGATTTGTGCCTTTTTGAAAATGATTTTGTGGCACAATTTTACACTTCAGCCAATGTCCTAATGACTGTGCGCATTCGACAGACATTTTTTTCCAGGAGATATGTGTTTTGCCTTTCGTTGTGGCATCTTATCCTTATGTGTTCTCACTCTTCCACAGGCTATTAACTCTTCCCTTAGGAGATGGTTTCTACTCTGGATGCAGGGGTGACAAAAAATAAGCAACATGTTGTTCTAAGACATTGCTAGTCTTTTTCGTCTCCTTCTGCCTCTGCCATGTCATCTTTCAGTAGATGAACAAAAGGTTTGGGCTCTTGCTACGAGAAAAGGGGAATGGCAGGGGCTGGCATCTCCGATAAGACATAGCAAATCCACCCATAAAGCATGGCCTATTGCATGTTAGGGGCGTCAATCTTCCAGGAGCAATCGCATTGCTGCCCATGATATACATACATTTCTACTCTCTGGTTGTAAAATAAGAAGATAAAGAAGAGATTGTTGGGTCCACTTTGCATAAGAGGCCTACCGCACTAGTCTGTGGAGTAGGGTGTCAGTACAAGAATTAAGGATATGTAGCAGTGGCCCGTGTTTTCCTGCTTCTGGTGTTAAAAGCGCTTATAAAGCTGTTGGTTCCTCCAATGAAGTTTGTATAATACTAGTAGAGAAAAGCATAAATGCGGCACGCGGAATTGTGAATTCATTTCAGTTCTGATAATTACTCCGAGCGGAATTCCAGTTCATAGATTGTTTGCTCACTCCATCACTAATGAGAGGTACCAACTACATGCAAATCAATGATGCCATCGACCAAATCATGCCAGACCATGATCCTTTGGTGCAGGAAAACAAACTGTCACAGCAGTTCTGTCTTCTTAGGCCTCAGGACAGCTTGGGAGCACAACAAACGATGAGACTCAAATCTGGGTATAACTGTTGCAGTTGTCACCTAATTAAGACTGAACTGTTCTTGCTGGAGCAGGATCAACCCTAATTTGCACATGGTTCGTTGCCAACTATAGTGCTATAGAGGGAGCTAAATATTAATTCAAACATTTGTGTCCATCACTTTTTTGTGCCTTCTTCCTACATCCAGTGAGTATACACAATCAGAGCCCCACAGCTTCAAGGCGGTCTTGTTAACCACAACTTAATTGTGCTGTAACACCTGAGTCTGGCAATACTTATCTGTCGGTGTGCATCACTCACAGCCATTATCTCTATTTCTCTCTAGGAAATGGGTTGCTTGTTCTTTTCGTAATGTCTTTCCCCCTTCCCCCTCAAAGTTATCTACCTTCATTAATTCCCATCCTTGTCTGGGATTTCACTATTTCTCTGGGTACTAGGTGTATAAGTGCCATATCTGCAGATTTGCAAATGCCCCTACTGCTGCTTCGCATTACCGACTTTTTGGACCACGACTCTTCAAGTCATTTAATTAGTGCACACATAGACATCCATAAATTATAAATAACTTTAAAATCACATCTACAGCAGGGCCCTCTCTCCTGACTGCCTTTGAAGCTACAACTTCTCCGAAACTATAATGAAGGTAGGATGGATTTCTTAGAATCCCAAAACGTACATCTGTATGTTCTCCACTTTTACAGGGGTGCTTCGTGACTGGTGCATTACTGCAATGAGATGGCTTTTAATTGTCACCTTTCACTAACGTCGTGTGCCAATGTTGGGAAATAGTACATTTCTCTGTGACCCAAAGTCTCTGCCAAAGTGTTGCCATCTCAGTAACCTGAAAGGTGTTTTTTTGCCACAATGATGCTTGATCAACAAAATCAATCAATCAGGGTTTATAAAGCAAGGCTAATGACCCGATAGTGTATCCAGGCCCCTTTCAGATTTTAGGTATGTAAACTGTCAGATTATCTTACCTTGGTCCGGAGCAACAGGCCAAGATCAAGTAAGTCACAAAGAAAACAGCACTGTGGAAACGGAAAGAAACGTATCATGTCAGGTATTTATGGCCATCGTTGTGTGTGAGAGAATGAGAATACTGGAGAAGAGACAAGGGGTGGGGGGAGGGAGGGGAGGAAGGAAGGCAGGAATGTGAAGATTGAAATATGGAGAGCACATCGGAATACAAAACGAGCAAGATTGGAAAAGGGCGAAATGGAGATACAGAGAGGGAGAAAGAGAGAGAAAGAGAGACGAAAGAGACAACGAGGAAAGTAAGAAGGAGACTGAGAAAAGTTAGCATGAATCACAGAAACAGAGAAAGAGACACAGATAGGAATGCAGCATAGACAACAGAACGAGCTCAAAAGAAAGTAGGAGAAGCTAGAGAAACTTACTAGGAGGCCCAGTACCAGGCAGGATTGGACTGCACATAGTCTTTAACTGGATCGCTGTGGGGGAAAAAAGCACCTTTGGCAATTAAGAAGGCTGTGAATTTCTATTGAAACCAGTACGTTCACTGAATAAATAGCTGTTAGTACAGAAGTCTCTGCTTACGGCTAGAAAAAAAACATTTACCTTTTTCCAAGATCCCACACGCTAGCGACTCCGATATAATAAATAATAATATTCACATAACATGCTCTTAAAGATAAGTTAATGAAGGGCATTGATATTCCATTCACACAATTACCGGGTCCACTGAGATATCACCAGCACCTATGAAAACCAGGTCTAGAGCGTGGGTGAAGGTGCCGCTGATATATAGATGACTTTAGAGAACATGGTGTCCGAGAGAAGCTCTGCCCTCGGCGTCTGATACTCTGGATGTGCACCCACGCAACAGGGTAATAATCTGTATCACTCATATGTGTGTTTCCTCGAACATACATGGCAGGTCTCAACCAGTCACATGCTTGGTATTGCGCTCAAAGAGAGTGATACATAACTGAATTTTTATCAACCCACCTGGCGTTTCCCAGCCTGAGACTACGTGATAATCTATCTAGAAATTCCAATATAAAGCAAGGTTAGCATGACATAATCAGGCGTAGGGTACCATTATTCCCACAAAGGATGGAGACATCACCAGACCTGAGGAACCATTTTTTCCTCCAGAGACATTGAGGTAACCAGACCTAGGAGCCAATATCCTAACACAAGATTGTGAGAAAAACAGGTTTAAGGCAACGATGACTGAGTCTGAGATTGTGAGAAACCAGGCTAACCAGAGACCAAAGGCTTAAATGGCTCAGCTATAAATGGGTCTATTTCACTCTAAATTTGGGCCCACCAAGGCTGGCATTAGCTGTAATACATAAGGGTGAATCTCAGACTCATTCTCATACGTGTTGTCAGGTTCAGTGTCTGAACGATGAACAACTCATAGGACTGTCCATCCAGGCTTCCACAAGGAATATACTTCAATTAGAAACAAAAACTTAGCGAAACTCAGCAACAGAGCGAAAGTGAATGACCTACCAGAAAGTGAAAAGAGCAACTATGGCCACTGTCACGAAGAGCTGGATCATGAGGATGGTGTACACCTGAAACAAGAAAAAAAGCTTTGTGAGTGTTGCCGAAGCAGGGGGAGGCGCACTATAATGTGAACATACGTTGATTCCAGAGCATGATGAACGAATGCTTTGTGGATCATAACTCAAAGAACTTGCTGTAATCAACAAGCCTACTGATTCTTTGTTCTTTCTACTTTTTCAATCTTCTAAATGTACTACCTAAACTAAATGTAACTCTTATTTTGTTTCACTGGAACCTTTCTAATTGTGTACTTTCTTCCTCGCACACCATGACAGCTTTCAAATATATTTGTAATTAAGTAGGCTATGAGATGTCACTTGTAATGTCCATTGCTTAAGCTAGAGTGGATCACCAGTACTAATTACTAGTCGAGACAAGCTGACATATGTCCAAGTGCAATTCACCATTGCACGTGCACAACCCTCCTTCAGTAATTGATGGAGTCACCTTTAAATTACGATTAATCTGATTTGATGGCATTTCGAACCATGACTTCAGCAGCACTGTGATTTCCTGACAACACCCCTTTTCATTGAGAGTATTGTTGCTGTTATTCTTGTGTTTTGCAGGCACTGCCTGTCACTTGCAGACTTCCTGTGGCTCAGTTAGAGCATTTTTCAATAGGTTTCTTTCTGCAGCATGCACCAGCCTATGGGATCTACTAGATAACAATATTCCAATGTATTTCCTACGGAAAAGCAAAAATCCAATAGAAGTCATAGGAAATTGGAAACACTACTTTCCTACAGCACACTAGTCTAAATGCACTGGGCACAAGACAGTTTCATTTTAGTTTCTAACACATCCCGCCGTGTTAAAACTCTCCGAGTAGGACATTATACTTTTCAATAAGACATCTTACAGCCTGGAATGCTGCAAGAGTGACTTTTAGAAATCTCAGCACAGACTTCTCCTAGTGCACACCTAGGTTTTCTGTCCCCTCCTGTGTGAGCCCCGTTGCGGTCAGTTACGAATCTCTTATGTTTCCCCAGGAAAAAGCTACTTGTCACTGAGGTAGATTGTTATTAATGTCTCCATGAATTCTTGATTAGCTCTTAAATCTGCTCTGTTGGAACTGTTGGCTGTAGGGGATGAACGTAGACATCCTTTGGGGGTGGTAAGGTGTTCTTGAAATCCCATATACACTTTTGCAAAAAGCCCAAACACCCCAAAGAAATACGCGTCCCTTTTCACCAAGAAATCTGAAGGGCTCTACATTAGATGTGTGAGGGTGGGGATGAGTAAGGGGCTGCAAGGTGCTACATGCAGTAGTAGATACACGGCAAAACTTGTGAGCTTGCGAGAAACAGAACATATGTTTACAGCCAAGTGGCCAGAATAAGAATTAAAATTGTGTTTGCCTTACCTTCCTTATAAATATGCGACGTACATTCTGGTCATCCCAGCTGAAAGCTGTGAGCATCTCTCTGTCGTCTTGATAATGAATGCTATAATTTGGACGTGTGTCTGGAATACGAAAAGCAGAAAGTTTTTCACAAACCAAATTTGAAACGCATTGGGTAGATTGTAATTATGCCCTCGCGAAATGTTTATTACTTGAGAAAAATCTTGCGAAATTCACTTATTGAGTATCATGAACCTTTTTTTAAATTGTCTGCCCTTCCACAATCGTGATATTTCAGTTAAGCTTTGCCTACAGTAGACTGGTTTGTGCAGAAAATATCTTGCAGGAACTATAAAAGTGCAGCCAAGAGGTATTTTCTGATTGAACTATTCTACAAACAGAAACTTGTGTGACTTTTGTACACGAGCTAATATCCTCATGCTTAATTTTAAGACGAGATACCAGACAGTACATTGCCTGCAATTCAGACAAATCTTACAAAAAGAATCCCACCTCGATGACCTTTTCTTTCAGAGTGCAAAAGCAAAATATAAGTAAAACACTGCAGAATAAAGAAGGAAGTGCAAATGCAAACAAAATCATGACAAATAGAGAGCAAATGAGAAAAACAGTGGCAACAGTCAGAGAGAAGAGAGACATGGTTCCCGCTCACTTCAAGCGAACTAGGCCATTGCTAAGTGTGGAAGGCAACAGGGGGTGTCCTGTCTTTGTCTGCTTGCCTGACAGGGTCTTGACTGACCTGGCTCAGAGCTGAAGGCGGTCATTTTCTGACAAAAAGATGCAACTTTGAAAGAGGAGAATGTGCTGTCGACAGTACCTTGGACAAGCTATGGTGGTGAATCGTGTTGGCTGAAACAAATGGGCAAATGTGCCAACTCTCAGTTATAGAACTGCCCCCTGGGCGCATCCAGTCTCCCTCTTTTGGTTCCACACAGCTGCAGCCAACTACGAGTGCATTCATGCATGGGCACTTGAATTCTGATGTCACCTGCCTGAGTGGGCATAATATCCCTCCAACAGTCCGAAAAAAAAACAGAATCAACCATGCAGTTACCTATGATCAAAAGTCTCCAAGCTATATATTTTAGTTGTCCTTGTGCTCACACAGTTTTTAGACTCTCTGTAGACTCACAGCCTTTGCAAGAGTTGTCAATGGAGCAATCCTTACATCTTTCTTGACTGCCTCAACTGGAACAAATGATGGCATGAGGCCAACTGATTTAGTTTCTTGCTGAGGGTTTCCTTATTTGGATCGGTTTCATTCTTAAATAAGTATTCATGATAGCATTGTTGTTTCTTTTGGCTGGATGGGTTAGCCTTCCTCCACACCCCCTGAGATGCTGGACAAAGTCTTTGCTCCCCTATCTCACAGCAAGAGATTTGTCAAGCAATACAACCCCGGCATGTGGGAAAACAAGTAGATTAGATGGCCTGCCCATGGAGTTTTATGCCACGTACGAGGCCCTGCTTGCACAGCAGTGGGGTTGGCCACATATACATTTTGTTGGACATGGCCTTGTTAGGAGTATTTCCCTGAAGCGTTTTGCTTTATGCTTTTTCATCCTGGCTTTTTGCTGACTCTCTTTGCGTGGCCTTAGGACTCTGGGCACATTCTCACAGTACTGCAGTCAGAAAGTGCAAGCGCCCTTCCTACATAGGCCATGAAGGGGCACGTATAAGGGCAGTTGAGGTGCTGTACCCAGGAGTGTCCTGTAAAAAGGTACTACACATAACTGGGACAGGTACGGCCCTGACTACTGGTGGGGTGCTGCACTAAGTGTGCCACACACCAGAATAGCCTGAACTACATGTATCAGGCCTGACAGTGCAGGCCTGTGGAGGCGCAGGTGCATTATAGTTATAGTTCAGTCAAGTAACTATAACTCGCCATCTGAGGTAACTATAACTCGCGCTTTTGCCGTGCACAGTTTTCTTATTGATAATTTGATTGCAAATGTTGCAGTGATAATATCAAAGATGACATACAAGATCTCATCAATGAAATAACATGTGGAGTATTTAGCTATGCATAGCGAAGGCACAAGTTATAGTTACCTTAGGGCGCGAGTTATGGCAACTTGAGAGAGCTCTAACTATAGCTGCTGAATTTCTATGGTTTTTACAAGTAAATTTAGAATGCAATTATTACATCCCTGTAATCTTTGTTTTTTTCAGTGAATGTCTAGGTTTTTTAACGTATGCGGAAAGCTTTTTCTTTAATAATTTACCTTCTAATGTCTCATTGATATTTTTATTGATGTTATAAAAGTTGTCATGAGTGCTGTAGTATCTGGGGTAATCAGCAGTGCATGGCGAGGGTGCGAGTTATAGTTACCTAAGGGCACGAGTTATAGTTACTTGAAATAACTGTAACTATAACTGCTGAACTTCTATGGTCTTGTGCAAGTAAATTCATAACCTAACTATAACGTCCCATTAACCTTTGGTTTTTAAGTGAATTTCTAAGGTTTTTTTAAATTCTCTTTCCTAGCTAAAATGTCCTTCTTTGAGGGTTGAACCTTCATGACTTCTCAATGTTTTCATCTTTCATGTTGAGTATTTTGCTTGGTTCAGATTTGATTGACATTCGTTCTAACTCTGTCTCTTGTGAGAATCCTAATTAGGATGGTATTTATGGCTCATGCACAATCAGTCGTTGCAGCAGACATCTTGCAATTTAGGATTATATGCACCCTTACCTTTTACTCTTGGTCATCACTTAGACAAATGCAGGCATGCTCATGGAGGCAAAACCCAGTATGTTGAGATGTTTTCCTTCGCACTGTTGAACCTGTCACAGTTTGAAGCTTTCACATCTTTTGCTCATTTCCGGGTTAAAGAGTGCCTTTGACACAGCCACTTTTAGTATACTCATTATCATCTTCATTGTACACTGCAACCAGGAATGTTTTACACATTTTTTCATTTGAATGATAGAGCATAGCAATCACTTCACTACAGTGTCATGTTTCCTCATAGCCCTGAAGTAATTATTCAGTCCATCCATTCCCAGAGATGGACAGCTGTTGTGTTGTATAGCAAAATGGGTTTTGCCCATTTAATCCACCCAGATGTTTCGCTTTTTGATTTCTTGGTTTTGGACTTTTTACTGTAGGTGAGACTCACTACTTGTGTCTCAACCACAGTAAGCACATGGTAAATGGACTGCTCGTTTTTATCTCCAGTGTCCACCTTTTAAGATAAGGACTCTGAAATACAGTTACAGCAAGTGGCACTGGCCAGGTTACACATGAACATGTGTGCACATATGTGTGCACTGTTTTGCAGGCTGCATGTGTGAGACTGCAGTTGTGTGCAGCCTGGTATCTGCACACTGGTAGACTTGCACAAGAAAGGAATCTGCAGGTTAGATGTAGTCTTGGGGTAAGCCTTATAATGTTAGTTGACACTCTTAGGTAAGGTCAAGGTCAGTAGGGTTTACTGGTTTATCTGCAGTGTCACTGTATTTTACACATATCGGAAATCTGCCCTAAAATGCAGTTTCTCTTCTCTTAGGCCTACACATTCCAGTAAGGTATCAAACTGGGGTAAAACTATACAATCCCAAGAAACCTACATATACACCCTATGGGTAGTCCAGAACTTTCATATTTCTCTCAGCTTACGATCAGATTTCAAGCCTTTTCCCACCCTCCTGGGCCAAGTTAATATTCCTGCTCCCCAGCAGAGAGAACAAAGACCTCCCCACACAAAAGGAGCAATTAACAGTTCTTTTCTCAGCTGCTGGGGTAGACAGGTGGTAAAGAAAAGTTGCATCTGTTAATTAGCTGTAACACTAGGGTTTGGGCAGCCCAGGCCTACTGAATAAAGAGGGAAGCCCGGACCTCTGGGCCAAAACAAGAGGGGATTTTCCTTTGATGTTTTGGTGGGAAAGTCCCTAGCAGTGATGTCAGCTAGGGGGTGGAGATGAGGCCCCCATTGAAGATGTGCACAGAGACCACTTGGTGGCATCATCTTGGACTGTCCCAGCATGCAGAGAAGGAGAATTGGGACAGGTGTGAGGGGGTGATGTGGCAACCTAGGATTGGCCAAGGGTGCATGGCATATAGAACTTTTTACCCCAGTTAAAAAACTCTTGCAGAGGAGAGAGAGAATTGGACACTGGATTGGAGTGACTCTACTGACATTTAGAAGGACAGGCCCCCAGATGCCCTAATGGACAAAGGACTCTGCCTGCAGTTGATACCAGGAACAGTGATTACTCTAGGAGCAGTGAAGCTGGTTCCCTCACACTCCCTAAGGACCAGTTGGGGAAAGATCTAGGTTTCTGTGCCCCAGTAGTAGAAGAGGAGCACCAGAGATCACAAAAAAGAGAAAAAGCTGGCACAGGGAGCCAGTGGAACCAGCTCCCTGCACCATGTACCACCTTAGAGGCCAGGAAGCCTGTTAAAAAGGCTTAAGGTGGCTAGGGATCACCACTAGAAGCAAACTGAACCCAGACTCAAGCTAATATGCCTAAAGGGGATTGAGATATCAAAGGGAAAAGAACTTGACCTTTGATCCCCTGCTTGAGTGACAGAGCCCGGGAGGGCAAGGGACTAGTACAACTTTCAATAATAATTAATGCTCCCGGAGGGGGCATGTATGAGGCCCACTCCCCAGAGCTTAATAGTATGCCAAGAAGGGGCCCAGGACCCCATTCCCGGGCCCCAAACAAAGAAAGAAGTAGGGGGAGTGTAGTTGCGTCTCACCACCCACAACAGAAGGTAGCGGCCTGAGACCCAATCCCCAGGCACTGGACATGGAAATACCAACGGGAAACGCCGTCACATCCCTACAATGGCGGGTGTCCACAACAAAGCAGAGTACCCTGACCGCATGGAGTGGGCATGGAGAATCCCGATGCCGGCTCCGGCAGTCAATAAAGCTGGCTGAGGGGAGCTGGCTGGGCAGCGCAGGAGTGGGCTCCCCTTGCTGGTTTAATAAAAGAAAGTCAGGATGGCCGGGTAGGACTTGGCACCTCCTATAAAGTGCCATAGAAGGAGAATGAAGATGCAGGCAGGAAACCCCATGCAATAAAAACTAGCTTGGCCAGAACCTCTCATTAAATATTCACTCCCCAGGAGGGAGCACCCCATAATGCCCTGCAGAGCTGTGATGGTCCAAAGCTTCTTCTTTGTGGTAGCTCCAGAAGGGCAGTGGTACCAACAATGTTTTACAGGAGAATATTTTTTTTTTGGGGGGGGGGGGCTGTGGGAGTCACAGCTGTCCCAAATTTGAAAAGTGCCCCTAGGTTTGCAGAATCAATTAATTTAGTAACCCTCCCCCCAATGATTCTTCTTAACATTTCAAGTACTCCTAAGGCTTGAACATTTTTTCTACAGCTTGGCAGTGCAGGGAATGCAAGTAGCTTGGCCTATGATTGCATGTTTTGTTGCCTAAAGTAGTTAATGGAAAAAATATATACATGCTGTTTAACAATATTTTATTAATTACTTTATTGCTGACAGTGACCTTTCATAAAATATTGTAAGTGCTTTATTGATAACAGTGGTTGCAGATAAAACATGGTTGCTGATGTCAATTATCTAGAGAAGGTTTTCTTACAGGTGATTTTTGGTCTTCTAATGTGGTAAGCCAATAGGCCTGAATTATTTAAAGTGACACCCACCTTCATTGTAATGTGCTATCTGGAACAGGTTTGGGGGTAGGGTGTTTTCTGAGGGCCATGATCTACTAGGGTCAAATGTAGTTTAATATGCCATCAAAGGTATTTCCACAATCTTTATGTATATATTTCTAAAATGGCTTGCAATATTTGGCAGTCTGTGTAATAAATATACTTTTCCTTTTCTAACGAAAAAGTACAGACTATACTATCATTTATTGAGTGTTAATGTTATGTGCCAGTGAATAGTTATTACAAGCCCACACCACCTCCCCTGAGTAGGCCTTGGGCTGCTCTGCTTCGCTACCCTGAGAAAGTCAAGCGCTACATTGGTGTGCTCGGTTCCCAGTGGGGGAGGGGGGCATTGTGGACCTATTGCTTGCATAGGCCTCACGTCCTGCACAACTAATAGCCATATTTCCTTACATGTGGGAAGCATGTCTGCTGAACTGGGGCTGTAGTTTGGCTATCACACATTATGCATCTCTTCTGCAGCTGGTTGTATCTCAGGTTTGTCAGCACACATGACCTAGCCTCCTCCGTGTATGTTTGCACTCTAGCTGTCCTTCCCTATCTTTCTTTCTTCCTGCCTCTTTATTTTTTATCATATTATATTCTTTTCTTTTTAGTATTTGTTTGGTAGGGTTGGACGAGAGTGTCAATCGGGACAGCCACTTCACTTGTGTGATGTCTGTCATGCTTCAGCCCCCGCGATGATTTATCCCACGGGATGAAATTATTGGATAAATATTACCTATATGGAACTGATGCCTCAGAGTGGCATCTATCCCTGTTTCCTAAGCTATGCATAACAGCATGGGTACTCGATGTCCAATGTAAGACATCCAAGGAGACTAGGACGTAAAAAAAGATAGCTAAAGGAGATGAGTTAATTATGTAAAGCAAACAGGCTGTTCAACACGAGGTGTAGCCAGTCTGGTGGCCTATTGTAGGCCTGACTTGTTTTTACTTTTTTAATTTACAAAAAAATCCATGCTCTCTAGCTAAGGGGTCACTCTCAGAATTCCCTTCTACCTGTCCAGCTTACTTCCTGCCCGCTTCTTGATGCTGGCAGCAGTGGATGTAGCGTGGCGTGCTGGCACACCAGAAGTATAAAGAAACCACATTACCTTGCGAAGGCCTCAGGCCAGCATTTGTGCGGAAGTGACTGCAGGAACAAGGGGTGGCAGTCTATCCAGAAGCGTGGCCTTTATTGTCTTGGGAAATAAAACCTATAGTAGTATGAGTCACACATTACAATATTAAATTCAAGCCATTGGAAAGAGCACTCCCACGTTTTGGAGGCTCCCATTTTAGGGCAAGCCCACTGCAAGTAAAGTTGCAACAATCTAACAGTGATATACTGCTTTACACACTCAAATGTCTACACCTGGGCAAATGATGTTATTAAGATCCAGTGGATGGTCCTTTAAGGAGGGTTTTAGGTGGGATTAAAAAGTGTGTGCTGGGGGGAAGCTCTAAAAGGTTGTGGCCTATGTAATTAACGGCGTGGCTTAAACATGTCCTGTGATTCTGACAGTGTGGCACCCAATAGTATTTTGGTTCCTCTTTGAGCTTTCTGTTATTGTTTCCAGATATACAACTGACATACACGTAAAATCAACCATGACTACTGGCTTTGTTGATGATTGCTAGCTGTTTAAGATAAATGAATACACAACAATGATTTTATTTTAAATCATATTGAAAATGTTCGAATACTGAAATTGTGAGACTTCTAAATAAACATTACTGAGGCCTGTAGGAGGGAAAGTGGTCATCAGAGTGTCTCAATCACTCCCAATATGTTCATTCTATGTTAGACATTTAGGGCCATGTCTTTCCAAAGTTTATCCATCAGCATATCTTAAACCTCATCTCTTCCATCTTTAGCACCCTCTTTTTGTTGTCTCCTGAAAGTAGTCCCTTGCATCTCTTCACTTCGTTGCCTCCCAAACACACAACACACCCATTCACCAGTAAATACTGCCTTTTCTTTTACCTTGTTAATATTTTGACAACTGTCGACCTTCTGCACACACATCTGCATAGAATCACAATTCCAACTGGAATACAAGACCATTGCTCTGTGCGCCCTGCAGAGAAGCCAAGGACTGCATGACCAGGTATTCTAAACACCTTTTTGGTCCACTGACATTTACTCGAAGAAACTCACACTTACTTCAGCCTCAACTCCACTACCCTAAGGGCCACACATACAAAGCATTATTCTAGTTGCAAACGGCCTGAATCACAGAATTGGCCTGTTTGCGACTAGAAAAATAATTTTTGGGATGTACAAAGCCCAAATTGCCGTTCCGCACCTTATTACCGTATCACAATTTGGGTTTTGCGATTCGGTATTAGGAAGGGGCGTGTTCAGGGAATCCCTTCCCAATACCGAATCTGAATGCTATGTATGATTGTTTTTCGATCATGAATGCGGTCGCAAAACAATCGCAGTTAACACCAGTTTCAAATTGGTGTTAACCCATTCACAAATGAGAAGGGGTCCTAAGGGACCCCTTCCCCTTTCTGAATGGAAGTAAAAATATTTTTTTAGAGCAGACAGTGGTCCCACTGACCACTGCCTACTCTGAAAAAATGAAAAAATGAAAAGAAATCTTTTCATTTTTTCTTTTTCAAATGCATTCCGTTTCCTTTAAACAAAATGAGCTGCATTTAAAAAACTAAACTGCTTCTTTTTAAAAGCAGTCGCAGACATGGTGGTCTGCTGTCACCAGCAGGCCAACACCCCTGTGAGTACGGCCATTCCCAATGGGGTCGCAAATTGCGACCTACCTCATAGATTTTGATGAGGTAGGTCATTTACGACCACTATTGGGAATCGCAATTAGTGTACTTAACACTGTTGTACATTCTGTTTTGTGACTTGCAATTTGCTATTCTCAAAGGTAAGTCGGGTGTCTGACAAGGATGGGGGCTGGGAGGGTGGGGGGTGTTGTGTGTGACTATGTGGTGTCTGCATGTGTGTATGATTGTGTGTGCGCATGTGAATGCGATTGTGAGTGTTGTAGCGATTGCGTGCTCGTATGCGTGTGAGTGAATGAGTGTATGAATCATGAAGTGAGTGTGTGTCTGCATGTCAGTGCGTATGGGTGTGACTATGCATCTTTGGATGTTTGTGTGTATGCATGCCTGAATGCGTGTGAATTTGTGTGAGTGAATTTGTGTATGGATGAGTGTGAGTGAAAACGTGTATGGATGAGTGTGAGTGAATGTGTGTATGCATGAGAGTGAGTGAATGTGTGTATGGATGAGTGTGAGTGGATGCATGTATGGAAGTGTAAGTGAATGGGTGTATGCATGGTGCGTGTGGGTGTATGTGTGTATTTATGTGGGGAGGAGGGTGGATGTCACCGTGACAGTAGGAGGTTGGGGGTTGCTATGTGTGTAGGGCAGCGTGGGGGATCAGGTGCCCGCTGGGTGGGTGGGGGAGCAGTCTATCAGTAACAGGGAAGGAATTCCCTGTAACCGGTAGCCCTTCAGCCATGGTTTTCTAGCGGTGCTACCGCCGCGGAAACCATGGCGGTAGGCAGGCTAATAATGCCGCCAGCAGTCTGCTGTGGAGCGGTGGGTCAGAGATGTAAATTTCCGGCCCGACGGTTCATACCGCCATAGTGGTATGAGTGGGAATGTGGCCGGATGGCAGCGGCTAACCCGTCTTACTCATAATGTGGCGGTATACACTTCCAGCCTGTCAGCGCTGATACCGCCACATTAACCCTGGTGGTCAAAAGACCCCAGGGTCATAATGAGGGCTTAACTTTTTTAGGGAATGGAAGATTAAACACGCAAAACATGAAATAGAATGACGACCTGAATGCAATATGCAAAATGAAACGTAAAACACTTGAAGTTCTTGCAAATTTCACATTTTAGCTGAAGAGCATGCCAAATAAATTATATCTATCCAACAGATAAATCGATTTTGCCTACGTAGGTACCGGTATGCAAACATTTTTTTTCATAGCTTTTCAGTAATTTTGACTTAAGATAAAACAGTGTAGCACATATATTAGTAATGATCAGGCTAGGTTGGGGTATCAGTATTTTGCTTAGGGTCTATAGAAGGTGAAGTATCTCATGTGAAAAACATTGTGTCCACTACAATGACTACCATTTCATCATCAAAGGAACTAGATTTGGAGCTAAGGTCAACAAAAACAAGATTGCTAGGTTCAATTCCTCAAAGATTGTTGGAAAATAGCACAGAGGATGGAAGTGATGTGAGCAATGCTTACACAGAACTGTGTTTTAATAGGTCAAGCTAAAAGTGGACTTTGAGTTTAATGAGTTTGACTACTGTGTTCAGTCCTTTTCACAGGTACAGAAAAGATTGGTCCACTTTCAGACTCTAAGAATGCTAGCCATACTTCTTTATCAAAATTCAAACAATTTGACTGTATCTAAATCCGAAGCCACCCTTGAGTTTAAGACGTGGATGAATGGATTCTTCTAGTCCATCCTCTGGGAGTCTCTATTGCTGGCAAATTGTAGTTGAGTTACAAACTTCCTATCACTTCCTGGAGTAAGTCTTGACTATTTGATCAGCTTTATTTGGACAGCCAAATGTATAACCGGAGTATTGTAATTATTCAAGTGGAGCGTAACAGCCCGTGGGGTTTGAGGTGACCAGCGCAAAACAACAGTACCTACAATGCATACTGCACATTAACCATTGACTGCTCTAGGACCAGCGAGTGTCACAATGATGAATTGAAGTCATGGTATGGACTGCAAAACACTCTTTGCATTTCGCCCTAAGGATCTTAAACTGCTAAGGGAGAGACTTCAATTCTACAGTAGAATAGGGCAAACTCACCACAAGTTAGGATTGAAGCTATGTGGATGTGCATTCAAAAGTGAGCAACATTACAAAGATGCTCCTAGTATCGGCAAAACATCAGGCCCTGTTATCTTTTGACGAGGAATGTGCTCAAGAACTCATGAAAAAGACCACAATTTCATCAATATTTGTCAGTGTATATTCACAAATTCTCTCACGCTGACCCAGTTAAAAATTGGGTGGTGGGGTAAGGTGGCAGCAGTGCTATAACAATTTAGAATGATAAATTAATAATATAAGTTTGAACTTTAATATGTGGATCAGTCAAATGCAGATCTGGTGTACTGTGATGCTTCTGAGGGTATGGTGGAGGGTTGGGGAGCATGGAGAAGGTGTTACACTCTAAGACCATTAGGGCTTTTATGTTGCCTATTGCGCCAATGGGCAGGAAGATAGAAAAGTTTGAAGAGGACTACACAAAATTCCGAGCTCTTAGTGCCAGAGAGAACGTAACAAATTCAAGGAGTCAGTATGTTTCCTCTGTCCTAATCTGAGCCAAAGTAAAAAACTAAACAACTTACTAGAGTCCACGTATGCCCAGCTAGGATGGAGAGGTGCTGATGGCAGTGGAGGTGGGAAGGACCCATCTTTGGTCAGTGTCCCAGACGTAGCCTCTTCATAGGTAGGAGGGGCCGATGGAACAGGAGTGCCTGTCTGCCCCCCTCCATTTACAGATTGGCCTTCAGGATTCTGCTGCTTGTTACTCACGGAGACCTGAAAAACACAAAAATGGGAACTGATTTATGGGCATGTTTCAATATATTGCAGTTGCAGATACTACAATTTCAAATCTTTGGAAATGATTGCGAAGAATGTGGATTTACTTATTTCAGAAGATATCGGGTGATCTTTTTTCCAATGGCTTGCCAATGAATCCCAGCCATTGAGTAATGCAAAAAATATTTCCAGGGTGCTGTGGTTAAAGTGTAAAAGCCTCACTCAGATGGAGTCTGCTTGTGGTCAATAAGAACCCATGAAACTCTCTTTGTTGTAAAATAATCTAGCTTGTTGAGATTTGCACCACCTTTTGCTGACTGTAGCATCAAATTCCAGAATGAATCTTAGGGGGCACTTTTACTTTATATCTCACTATATAGGCAACCAAAACAAGGGGAGGGAAGCTAGTATCTAGGTCTGGCGAAATTTTCAGCACACAATGTAATCTCACATACTTTCAGGCATTTCACTTCTTACGTAAAATGACTGAATTTATGCCATTAAATCACATTGGTAATTTCAAGTTTATTCAGGTAAAAATCCTATTGCAGAGCACAGGAATGTGTAAGAAAATAATACATTAGCTGTTGTTTGTTACACTTGTGGTTTTTGCTTTATGTTATTAGCACAAAACACACTCTTGCATCCAAAATGGACGGGAAGCTGCATTTCGCCAAATTCACATTTTGCATAATTTTGTGTACTTTCACTTAGCTTTTAAAAAATGTTACATTAGTACGCAAAAGGAAATCACCCAAATTTCACACACCTCTGCTAGTAACCATCAATGTAACCAAATGGGGCCCTACTTCTGCTGCTGATCAATAACTACCTAGTAATGCCCCAATTGAAAAATACTGAGTGCTGGCAGTCTTCTGCCTGCCATATTATGGTCACTGCCGGATTTCCACCACACTTTGGGTGGAAATCCGGCAGTAACCATGCTGGCAGGCAGCGACACACTGACGCTGCTACCACCAGCACAGCCCTGCCAGTAGGACGCCGCCAGCATTATTATGACCATTAATACAGCCTAGTGGCGTCCTGCTGGCGGGGCGCTGCTGGCGGTAGCAGTACCCCTTCCCTGCCGGACAACCTCCCCACCAGACAAGGTAAATCAGGCGTCCGACAGGGGAGGGGGATGGGAGGGTGGGGGTGTTGTGTGTGAGTGTGTGGTAACTGCATGTGTGTCTGAATGTTTGTGTGCGTGTGTGAATGCAACTGTGAGTGTTGTGGTGTATGTGTGGTCGTATGCGTGTGAGTGAATTCTTGTATGAATGTTCAAGTGAGTGCGTGTCTGCATGTCAGTGTGTATGCGTGTAAGTATGCATGTTTGGATGTCTGTGTGTATGCGTGCCTGAATGTGTGTGAGTATGTGTGAGTTAATGCGTGTATGGATGAGTGTTAGTGACTGGGTGTATGAAAGTGTCAGTGAATGGGTGCACACGTAGTGCATGTGGGTGTATGTGTGCATGTATGCGGGAAGGGGATGCTGTGACAGTTGAGGTTGGGGGGTGCTATGTGTGTGGAAGGGGTGGGGGGTCAAGTGCTTGCTGGAGGGGTGTGGGGGAGCAGTCTACCGGTGACAGGGAAGGAATTCCATGTCACCGGTAGCCCTACCGCCCTGGGTTTCGTGGTGGTGCTACTGCCACAGAAACCATGGGGTTGGCTGGCTCATAATGCCGCCGGCCGTCTGCTGTGGACCACCGGGTCAGAAATGTACATCTCCGGCCCGGTGGTTCATACCGCCATGGCGGTATGAATGGAGATGTGGCGGGTTGGCAGCAGCCAACCCGCCACACTCATAATGTGGTGATAAACACCGCCAGCCTGTTGGCGATGATACCGCCAGGGTCATAAAGAGGGCCTGAGTCTGTATACCTATTTAGTTATAATTTACAGTATTTTTACATTGGTTCCATGTTAGAGTTTTAGTAAGAAGGCTAAAAGAAAGAAAACTGTGATGCATTGTTTTTGGTGCTGAGGAAGGTGCCATTTTAAGCTCTCATTTGAGGCAGCGCATGCGCTGCTGCTTGCGAGACATTTTTTAGCTTTCAAGGAGCTTAGAACACACCCATTGTTTACCTTTGGTTGGCTTCTTTTCTACTTTCATTGCTTCTCTTTGGTCAGTGCATGCGGGCTACTCTTCCTGTTTATGCATTTGTTGCTTCTTTAGTGCATGGCCCAAATACTGCTTCCTTGCACAGTGAGTGCCATTCTGCTGCTCATGCATTCAGGACCAGGCTACTTTTCCTTTTATTTGCAGCAAGCCATAAGACTGCATGTGCTTGAAAGTCATCTCCCTCCCATCCTTCTATCCCTTCCACCTACGTATTATTGCTCGCCCATCCGCTCCATGTTATTCCATGCCCCTCCCATGTTCGCTGTGTTATTGATTGTCTGTTCCTACACCTCTCTGTGTTGTTGTTTGTCCCTCCAATACTCCCGTTCATCTCTGTGTTGTTGCTTGCCACTTCTACCTTCCCTCATTGTTGCTTTGCCCCCCACACCATCCCCTATTTTTGCTTGCCCCCTCCAATTCTCCTGTCCCATCAGATAAAATAAGCATTAGTTGACACAAGAGCTATTGGTTTTGTCAATGATTTCTTTAGCCATGTTATACAGCAAGCAGTGCGGCTAGTGTGCAGCATGGTTGAAAGTAAAGAAAGAAAACACAATGACGCAGCCAGCGCTGATCGTGCCTTAGCCCTTTTTATTTTTTACTTTCAGCCATGCCGCACAAAAGCCATACTGCTGTACAATATGGCTAACAAAACATTGACAAAGCCACTAGCTCTCACATAAGCAATACCTATTAGCTTTAACAATGCTTGCTTTTTCCTGTGTTCCAGGCAACATTCAGGCAGTTAAGGGCACCATATTAAATCTACACAGGCAAATGTTAGGTAAACAAGGCCTAGTGGGATGTGCAATTAGGTCTGTCCCAGTTTCTGGCTCTGGTCCTACCAGGTAGATATTTACCAGCCAGAAACCAACTAATATGCTATATTTCGATGTTGAACATCTGTCTGGGATCTGTTTTTCAATATTGGAGACTTTGGAATGCTGCTTACTATAATATTCTCAAATAAGGGATATCTGTCACGTTTGTGGCAGAGTACCTGCACGTCAACCCTTCATCATGCCACAAGTTGTCAAAATTATTACAACTTGTAAGTTCATCTTGCATGTGCAAAAAGACCTGATGTACGAGGTCGATGATTGTACAGCTTATGACCCTGCGCTCATTAAGTCATTTAATTATACAGCACATTTCTCCGTGTACTCTATGTACAATGGCCACTTTAGCAGGTTTCAAGAAAAACGTGATAAACCCTTTTGAATTTCAAAAGTTAAGTCCCAAGCACCCATGAAACTTTGAAACCGTGTTGGTGCAGAGTTGTGACATTTATTCTGAATCAGACTGAGTGTGAAATAGTTTACAGAAGAGCAAGTGATATTTTCTCAGGATGGCAGTGAATAGTTGCAATATAATAAGTCCATGTGCCCTACTGAACCCCATGAGACGTTTAACTGATTCAACACCGCTTTTGATCTTACACAGAGTCCCAAACAGTCATATGGCTTGGCTAGATCTCCATATGTCTAAATTATATCCAAAAAACTAAGAATGGAGTGTCCCCAACTCTCGCGAGGTCTGGCTGTTGCGTTTCATTTGCCATTTCAGGTCCAAAGGGTAACATGACGGCTGCTTTTCCTCAATGACTGACCTTCAGAGCTAAGCCCTTACACCAGGAACAGTATCCGTGAGCTAAAGGGGGGAAACTTTTTCAAATTAGTTTTAAATGACTTTACATTCAAAGAAAAATAACAAAGGCTTACTTTGAGACTGGAGAATTTCTCACAATAGTTTAGCTATGACCTAAACCCTGATCTAGGGAAGAAACACAGCTCAAGTTGCAGAAGAGAATTGCCACGCTGCACTGTCGTTGTTTCGGCAACAGGTAAAACGATTTAAATCAGCAAATTGCAAAAGGTGGCAGAAGTATGTTTCTTAAGTTCCATGTTTTGGCAAAAGTACACACGTGTGATATGTACTATTGTAATAAGATGTTTCCCAAAATCTTCTGCCTTAAGTTAATTTAAATAATTGTAGTGGAGGCACATATAACATCCTAGCCCGTCATCTGTGTGTCGGTGAGTCTCATTTTTAAAAATGGGTGCGAAACCCAGTTTGACTATTTTGCGAAAAGACCCCAGAGCTGCCAAACCATGCTTTGTAAATACAAATCCATACTTTGCCCTCAAGTGGAGATCCTCATAAAATGGAGATTGACCCAGAATGAAGAATCATAGTGAACGACCCGTCTTGCAAGGCCTGGTTCTATAATCGAGGCTTTCTCCCTTACAGGGGCCATCTGATCCTGCTCACATTGTGGAATATTCCAAGAGAAGCACAGGAGCATTTGGTTGAGACAAAATTTCTAGGAACATTTCGAAAGAGCAACACCAACTTCCTAGAATCTTAAGTGACTTCATGCTGAAGTTCCAAGAACAGCCAGTTCACCTACCATTGAGCACGCAATTTGAACCGATGTAACTCTGTGAAGCTCCAAACATGTATGTTCTTTCAATTATAACTCTCTTTGAGGAAGCTAGGGCTACATGTTTAGTGACCAGAAGACTGACACAGCTAACTTCTGACTTGTGACTCGAAGTACTGGGACAACCCTTCTGCTGCTAGAGATCTGACTCCTGTCTTGCTGCTTTGTCTGGTGCTTCAAAGATCTTCTCAGAATAGTTTGGTTGGTGGGTGAGTACCAGAGAAGCAGCCTCCGGAGAAGAGTTCATCAGAGGGTCTCTATTCAACTCCTACTATTATTTTGAATTTTTAAGGTATTCTGCAGCCAATCATTATTAAACCAGGATCACAAAACCCATAAAGCAAGGGAAAAAACATGGACTGGAACAGATAGTCACCAATGGGCCTGAGAGGTCTTGGCAGATATGGGGAAGGGGAAAGGGAAAGGGGCATTATATCCAAAGCTCAGCACTGTTGCAGTGTCAACATTAATTTACAGATTAACCATGCAAACGTCACTTTTATTTATTATTAATTATGAGGCAACTAACAGAAAAATGCGATTAGACAGCGCCAAATGCTACATAAAAAAAACTATGAATATATGTTCTTTTTTTCCTGGACCACATTATTTAAGCTTCCATTCAGTTGTTCGTGGCACCTGGCATTATCTGAAGAACTTGGATTTAAATAATAGTGTTTTTTTTTAGTCAAACCCACAAAAAATGCTGTAAAGCCTGGATTTAAGGCACTTTCTCACAGGAGGCTTTGCACGTTGTCCAACCCAGATATGTCTACATTTGTTTTTGCTCCATACAAGCACACACAGACAGAGATAGCAGGCAACTGTTTCAAGGAGGCACAGCCTTCTATCTCACAAAGATCATGTTCATGAACGGTTTCGTCTACCCAACGTCTCTTTCTCGCGGAAACACCCAGGTTGACATTATTAGGCATGTTTTCCCATCGTGCATTTAATACATAGACGTTAATCTCCCTAATAGGCTGCCGCTTAAACGTAGGGTTTAATCGACCCTGACAAGAAAACAATTACAATTATTTTCGTCTGTCAATATTGTAGTGTGTTGTGGATAATACCTTCATTTTTTAAAAAATACCTTAGTGTGAATTAAGGTAAATAACGTCTTACTGGACTGGAATGGAAGAGGGCAAGCGCAAGATTCCAGTGGGGCAAGTGTCACCAAAGCAGGAGGACACTGGGTGTGGGCAAGTGCCACCTATTCCGGGTGACAACGGGGCAAATGTGTCTATCTTAAGATGTCAACGAGGCAGATCCCATTTCTCAGGATTGGCATAACAATGTCCGACATAAATTCGACTTTATTAAAGAACTGAGGCAAACAATCTAGAGTCGCCGAGGGTCGTGCGTTTTAAACTGAGGGTAGCAAAGAGACTCGAATCCCCACGTCAAAGAGCAGAGGACCAGGTGTAACGCATGTAGCATGGCAGACGCCTCCATTTCGTGGTGATAGGGATGGGGAATCTGAGCTGCTCATCACTGTGAAAAGGGGCTATTATCTCCCTAGGGATGGCATAAGTCACCGACGGAACGTCGCCACGTCAAAACAGCAGTAATGCAGCTGTTGTGGCCACTGGATGCCACGTCAGTGACAAATCAAAGAGGAGTGGGGGCAAGTGTTTTCACCCCAAGGTATCAGAGGAACAGGGGCTCGCACTTGGTGACAGAGGGACTGGTGCTGTTACCTGAAGATGGAAGAGGGACAGACGTTCTCGTAGTGGGACGCCAGAGGGCAGACACCGGCTGAAACTAGACACGACTCAGGTTATAATATGAAGCATGTGGTTCGATACAGAATATGGACTGAGAGGTACGTCAGAGAGGAGGGCAGGAGAAGAGTGCAGAGGGGCTACAAGTAGGGAGAGAGTCGTATCTGTTTCACTGGGGGAGCTTGGGCATGGGCAGGGAGAACGGACATGTGGAAAAGGAGTGAGGCACTTTTGCTCTGACTGTTACTTCTTGAAACGTCCGAAATAGCCCCTGCCTGTGGCCAAACATTAAAACAGGGACATCCATCTTTTTAGTGTGGGGGGTGGGGGTTTGTGGAATGGAAGGTTTTAGGCAGACGTAGTTCTCTTTTAGCTTTGAGGGCCACGGTTAGGCTGGGCATAAATAGCACAAGTTGTTCTTTTTCTTGGAGCGGGTAGAAGCAGGGTTGGTGTCTAGTAGGGCCTGCCTGGCCTTTTTTGAAGGAGTAGAGATGGACTCTAGCTGCGGTTGGGGCAGGACAGAGATTAAGTCATCAGTTCCATGGGGGTCTGGAATAACAGAATGACAGAACCCTGTCCTCGTCTCATCTTGGGGTCAGAGGGGGCGCTATTGCTTCGGTTGAAGCTTTTGATGGCCTCAGCCACCTCTTTCATGAACAGTGTCCATCCTCTTCGTATTAGTGGGCACGGGGCAGCATCCTTACCTTGCCCTGAGTCATGCTGGCTCCCGGCTAATCTCCTCGTGGAGAAGCCCTCCTTTGCTGCACTGAGAGGTCCGCTGGTGCGGCCGATGATGAGCTCTGTGCTCTGGCAGTTCTGCCTGTGCTGCTGCAGTCTGTGCCCAGAGGATGCTTTCACATTCTAGCAACATCCACCGGGCTCCAGAGCACACAGTAGGACTGTACCATCTGCGGGCAGCAGAAGAGGGGGCGCGCGGGGGCGGGGGCACTGCGGCTCTGAGCGGCCACGAGACAGGCAGGATTAGAGCGAACGGCAGCACGAAAGAGGCCAAAGTCAAGAGCGAAGCAAAATTCAGAGAGCAGGGGAGGGGGTGAGGCAAAGGCCTCGGTGATCCAGTGAAGAAGAACAGAGAATGGAGGGATTGTTTGGGGGGGGGGGGGGGAAGGGGGCTGGAGGGGTCAGAGAGTGAGCCACAGAGTAGCAAGACGAGGGATGGAGGCCAAGATACAGAAAGTAAGAGCAGGGGCCTAGTGTGAGCCTGGGGAGAGTGATGGCTTGGAAAGGGGTTGAGGTATGAGGGGCAAGAGACAGGGAGACGGTGGGTGGGAAGAAAAAGGCCTGGGTCAACTAACAGAGGCAGAGGATTTAGAGTGCAGGGAAGAATGAAGGGAGGGCAAGAATTCGAGCGGCGGGGAAGAAGAGATGAGGTCAGAGAACTGAACACAGAGAAGAAGATCGAGGGACAGGGGCCAAGAAACAGAAGGCAGTAAATGCAAGGGCCTGTGATGAGCCACGAGAGAGGAAGAGAGAGTAGAAGGATGAAGGCTGAGAGGCAGAAGAGAGCAGACACCGGGTAGGAGGGAGCAAGAAGATCGTTGAAGCAGCTCATTTAATGGGTTGGAGGTGAGGAGACAGAAGAGGGCAGGGCCAGGGAGGGGGTAGGAGTTATGGCAAGAGAAAAGGTGAATGGAGGGGATGGGGCAGAATTGGGCAAAGGCAATGCACGAGCAGACGTGAGATCCGGAGGGAACGGAGATCAAGGATGAAGGGGACAGTGGGTAGCAAAGATGCAGGAGTGAAAGCCATAGAGAAAAGAGATAGGGAAAGAGGCACGAGATAGAAGAGGGCAGACAGGACACGGTGGATAGGTAAACGTGCCAGGACAGAGAGACAGAGATAGGGGCAGGAAGGTAGAAGAGATGACAAATGTCCTTAGAGCAATAATCGGCAAGGGGGAAGAAGCAGCAAAGTGGATGAGGGTGAGAGGGCAGGGGGGAGGAATAGCAGAGAGGGTGTGAACGAGGAGAAATATATAAATACAGAAGAATATAGCTCCATTTTAAAGTCAACAATCCATATTGCATAAATCAACAGTAGGTTACATCAAAATAAGGGTTAAACAGGGATAAGCTACATATGAGCAATATATTCACTCATTATTCAATCCATTATTAAAATTATATTTATCTACATAACTAACTCCTTGACAGGGATGAAGGAGCAACAAACATGTACTAACAAATCAAAATACAGATTTCATGCTCTGGGCAAAGAAGAAACATACAGACTTAAAATATATTTAAAACAATTCTATCTCACAGTAAACTCAGAATCTGCGACACATATAAGAATAGGATATACGATGAAACAGTCCCGAAGAGTCAAATTTCTGTCCACTTCAATGTGTTTTGCGGGACCCATCATCAGTCCACGAGTGAGCTTTCAATAATATGATTCCTCAAGGCTAAAACGAATACTAAGTGCTACACTGCGAGACGTTACATCTGGAGTACGTACTTTGAGTACGTACATGGGGAATACCTTAATATCATGGTCTTTTTTATCAGGAGTGGCTGTACTTCACAGGTTTGGTGGAAAGTATTATTTCGAACCTTGTATACACATAGACACACACACAAATATATAAGCATATCAATTTGTTTATATATGTAAATATTGTTATATATATATGTTTATATATATATATATATATATATATATATATATATATATATATATATATATAGAGAGAGAGAGAGAGAGAGAGAGAGAGAGATGGTTAATTTTAATTCTAAATATCTTTTTTTAAATGCAAATTAGTATTATTTATTTTTTCTACTTTATATGAATTAATGTTAAATTGCCCATCCCCGAGTCATGGGCGTCGATTCACCGAAATGCCAGGGGTAGCGGATGTGACATCATGCACAATTTAGCCTTAATGAAATGACAGGAAGTGATGTCGCAATACCTTCACCCGATGACATCACAATAATTGCACCCACTCTTACCCTGACTCACTCGCTCTCTTTTACTCACCCTTACTCTGACTCACTTATACTTTCTCACTGACTCACTCTCACTCACACACTATCCCACATACTAACAGACATGCTCACACAAGCACTGGCCATCTCAACCAAACTCTCTCTCACCCACGTGCACGGACATAACACACATTGCAAAGCTTCTTACCTAAAATGCCAGCAGAGATTTGGTTCCAGATCCTGCTGCTCCGTTTTTATTATATTAATAGTGAATAATAGATTGTTATTCGCAATTAAGTATTGAAAAGTAAGCAAAAAAAGAGAGTTTAGTCTGACAGTAACATGAGTCACCCTGTTTTCTTGTCACTGATTTTGCCACCTCTGAGGCCAGGGGTCACAAAAGCAGTGTCAGGGGTCGCAAGGGGCAAGCCAGGGGTCTAAATCGCGACCCCTGGCGATCTCTAAATGACATCCATGCCCCGAATCCTAAAAACTCCTTACTAACACTAAACAAGTCCCTTCCCTCAACCTTAGAACTCCCCTGGTTGCCCCTTAACGCTACCTTATCTTGGACATGTATGCATATATTAAGTCACAGGTTTTGACATGATAGTATTAATCCACGTAATATTATTTATTTGTCCTATTTACTTTAACTATTTATCAATTAATTTAAGCAAAACGAATACATTTTAAATAAAGTTTAGTTACCTTACTTAAAAATAAAATTGTGTGTATGTAATTTATGTCTATTTAGCAGCAATTGCAATAAAGAAAAAAAGTTTAACTCTGTTGTGTCAGAATCCTCTTTTGGACAAATGAAGTGACAAAGATAAATATATATATATATATATATATATATATATATATAAACACACACACATTGGGACACATTATATCCAGACATTACATTTAATGATTGATGGCATTGGGGCAAGACAGCACAAGGAGATTTAAGAACAAACTGCAGTTGTTTAATGCTATGAATTTATTGCTATGTTTTAACCTCTCTGACCTTTTATCAGTGAAGTTAATGTTATGGGCGCACTTTATTACAGCACAGTAATGAGTTTTACAATTATGCTGATTGACCTGTTTTGATATTTGCTATGTAACATTGTGGAGGTGTATGGCCGAAGGAGTACCAGTGTTGGTTTGAAGGGAAAGACCCGATACTTGTCTATGGTATTTAAACCGTAAGTCTTTGCCATTTAAAAAATTAACGTGTTGTCACTGGATTATTTCACTTGTATAGTGTAACAGTAGGTAAATAATAGTTATCTGTTAAAAAAAATTGCATTGCTGCAGAAAATCATTTTAGTGATAGTGTAACTTGATGTCTATGCATTATGGTGGTCATTACAACCCTGGCGGACGGTGTTAAAGTGGCGGTAGGACCGCCAACAGGCCAGCGGTAAAAGATTTGCAATTACGACCGTGGCGGAAACCGCCAACAAAGACAGCCACTTTAACACTCCGACCGCCACAGCGGTACAAACAAACAGCGTGGCGGTCACCGCCAACAGACAGGCGGGAGACAATGTACCGCCCACACTATTATGACAGGCCAATCCGCCACCTTTTCTGCAGCGGATTCACCGCAGATAAAAACATGGTGGAAACAGGAATTCCGAAGGGAAAATGCTCACCTCTACACACCTCACGAGGAACGAGGACACCATGGACCCGGAACTCCAAATTTTTCCTGCGATAGTCTTCCTGCTCCTCTACCAGGAGCACGAACGCTGGCGGCGAAGACCACGGTGAGTACTACACCTACGACACAGGGGGGGGGGAGGCAAAAAACAGGGACACACACACACGCAACACCCCCAACCACACCCACTACAACACACACACTAAGGCATATTAATACATCACAGTTACACCCCCCAAACCTCCCGGAAGAATGCAAAGACAATAGAAAATGAGTGTAACCATTGTAATATATTAAAATCAAGTAGGCAGAAATATAAATATACACCATTTACAAAATATATACCAAGCATAGTAGTCCAGGTAGTGCTCCAATTAAGTCAGTGGAACACAGGGCCCACACAGTATGGGTGAAGCCCACTCAAGATCCCCGACCATGATGGAGAGAACACTGCAGGGGCATCAGAGAGCAACTAAACAGGCACCTCACGGTGAGGGAAAAGGGGGTCACCTCAGCTGGTTGAGTGCATGACGCCAAATCCATGAGGGGGCCACATGCTCACTGTTCCATCCTGGGGAGTGCAAAGCCACAGCCTCTCAAGTCTCTACAGTGGGTGGGTTGCCCACTGCATTATCCTGGGGAGTGCAAAGCCACAGTCTCCCAAGTCTATACAGTGGGTGGGTTGCCCACTGTTCCATCCTGGGGAATGCAAAGCCACAGTCTCTCAAGTCTCTACAATGGGTGGCTTGCCCAATGTTCCATCCTGGGGAGTGCAAAGCCACAGTCTCTCAAGTCTATACAACGGGTGGTTTGTCCAATGTTCCATCCTGGGGAGTGCAAAGCCACAGTCTCTCAAGTCTCTACAGAAGTCTCTACAGTGGGTGGTTTGCCCACTGTTCCATCCTGGGGAGTGCAAAGCCACAGTCTCTCAAGTCTCTACAGTGGGTGGGTTGCCCACTGTTCCATCCTGGGGAGTGCAAAGCCACAGTCTCTCAAGTCTCTAGAGTGGGTGGGTTGCCCACTGTTCCATCCTGGGGAGTGCAAAGCCACAGTCTCTCAAGTGGATAACAGTCTCCGCTGGTTCTGGAGGGGGCATGGTGCCCAGTGTGCTTCATCCTCCTAAGGACTGAGGTAGTGGATGCCTTTCTCCACTGGTTCTGGAGGGGGTCTTGTGCCCAGAGTGCTTCATCTTGCCAAGGACAGAGGTAGTGGATGTGATTCTCCACTGGTTCTGGAGGGGGCCTTGTGCCCAGCGTGCTTCATCCTGCCAAGGACTGAGGTAGTGGATGCCTTTCTCCACTGGTTCTGGAGGGGGCCTTGTGCCCAGAGTGCTTCATCCTGTCAAGGACAGCGTTAGTGGATGTGATTCTCCACTGGTTCTGGAGGGGGCCTTGTGCCCAGAGTGCTTCATCCTGCCAAGGACTGAGGTAGTGGATGCCTTTCTCCACTGGTTCTGGAGGGGGCCTTGTGCCAAGAGTGCTTCATCCTGCCAAGGACAGATGTGATTCTCCACTGGTTCTGGAGGGGGCCTTGTGCCCAGAGTGCTTCATCCTGCCAAGGACAGCATTAGTGGATGCCTTTCTCCACTGGTTCTGGAGGGGGCCTTGTGCCCAGAGTGCTTCATCCTGCCAAGGACTGAGGTAGTGGATGCCTTTCTCTACTGGTTCTGGAGGGGGTCTTGTGCCCAGAGTGCTTCATCCTGCCAAGGACAGAGGTAGTGGATGTGATTCTCCACTGGTTCTGGAGGGGGCATGGTGCCCAGAGTGCTTCATTCTCCCCGTGACGGACTCAGTAGCGTCAGTGCCCTTGATGCTCATGGACCAGCGGTGCTTGAGACGGCAGTGCCTTGTTCAGCGGTGCTTGAGACGGCAGTGCCCTGTTCAGCGGTGCTTGAGACGGCGGTGCCTGTTCAGCGGTGCTTGAGGTGGCGGTGCCCTGTTCAGCGGTGCTTGAGGCGGTGGTCTCCATTGCAGGGACTCAGCTGCTGGCGGTCCTTCATGGCCCAGCAGGGCTTTTGCTGGCGGTCCTTCATGGCCCAGCGGGGCTTTTGCTGGCGGTCCTTCGGGCTGGTGCTGGCGGTGGCCTCCTGGGCAGCTGGTGCTGGTGGTGGCCTCCTGGGCAGCTGGGCTGGTGCTGGCGGTGGGCTCCTGGGCAGCAGGGATGATGGCAGTCTTCTCCGCTGTGCTGCTCTTCCCAGACTTGCCGGGTTTCTTGTGGCCCTGCCCCACCATGGAAGGTGTCACAGCTGGTTCCACACTCCCACCGGGACCTCTGGGAGCAGCTTTGGTGGCTGGAGTCTTCCCCCTCTCCTGCCGGGCACTGGCCAACTTCTGATGCCTCACAGGTGGGGGACTGTCTGTGCTGTGGCTCCGTGCCACACTGGCTGCCCTGGTGGCCGGTGCACTCCAGATTCCGGTGACTACAGGCACCACTGGTCCCGGAGATGTTGTGGCTGAGGTGCTAGTTCAGGACCTATGAGACGGACGGGTTGGGGGAGGTGTGTGAAAGAGGTCAAGGTTGGACAGGAAACGTTTTTTGGTCACACTGGGACGGGTAGCTGGAGGGGGTTTGGGAGTGGAGGAAGAGGTTGTGGTTCTAGGAGGTTTTCGTTTGCTGACTTTGGGTGAAGGTGCATGCGCTGGAGGCTGTCGTGAGGTGGATGGCTGTTGGGTGGGTGTGTGCCTGCGTTTGTGTATCTTTGGAGGGGCGTCACAGACACACTGGGAGAGGACACAGGGAACGTGTGAATGGTAGTGGGAGTGGTGACTGCACGTGAGCGGGGGTGGTGGTGGGTGTGCTGGAGAGGGACGTAGTGGCTGTAGAGGTAGTGCATGCAGGTGTGAGTGTAGACGAGATTGGGAGGGAGGAGGGGGAGGAGGGGGACACAGTGGAGGCAGTGGATGTTGCTATGTCTGCATGTGTGTGATGCTTGCGTGAGTGCCTGTGGGATGTGTGGTGCTTATGTTTGCCTGAGCTTCCCTTGTGTGTTGAGGTGTGTGCATGCTGGTCTGTAGGTGTGCTTGGGATAGGCTGAGGTACAGGGGATTGGGTCAGGGTGGAGGAAGTTGGAGGGGGGAGGCTAGACACAGGGACAATGGCTGCCATCAGTGCTGAAGCCAGAGTCTGAAAAGCTTGCTGAAGGTCCGCCTGACCAGAATGAATGCCCTCCAGGAATGCATTTGTTTGTTGCAACTGCGAAGGGCCGCCTGACCAGAATGAATGCCCTCCAGGAATAAATTTGTTTGTTGCAACTGCCTTTCTACACCCTGGATGGCATTCAAAATGGTAGACTGCCCAACAGTGAGGGACCTGAGGAGGTCAATGGCCTCCTCACTGAAGGCAGCAGGGGTGACTGGAGCAGGGCCTGAGTGCCTGGGGCGAAGGTGATGCCCACCGTCCCGGGTGAGCGGGCACGGGGCGAAGGCTGAGGAGCTGCTGGGAGGGCGGTGCTGGAAGGGGGGGTGGCGGCTGTACCTGTAGATGGGGGTGGCACAGATGTTGCTGCCACCACAAGGGAGCTCCCATCAGAGGACGAGTCCGTCTCACTGGTCTCAGCTCCTGTCCCCGCCGTGGAGCTCCCCTCACCCTCCGTCCCACTGGTGAAGTCAGATTCCGTAGTGTGGCCCTCCATGGCCATGTGGGATGCAGCCCCCTGGTGCTCCTGCGCCACTGCTCCTCCGCCTGATGATGCTAATGCACACAAGAACAGGGAGACCACAAAAAGGGGGGGGGACGACAGAAGAAAGACATGTTGAGTGCATGCATTACCTTTACCGTTGGCGGACACGACAGACACAGAAGCCCCCTGCTCTACGCCGCGCTCTTGGGCTCCACTGTTCAATTCCTGGGAAATGGCCTACACATACTATGGACGACATCTGCACACATAGATGACACAGGGGCATGACTAGGTGTAGTTGGCACTCTACAGAGGTGGGGTGGGGTGCCACATGGCCTGCCTTACGGAGGGACCTTGCCTACGGAACTCGCCCTGGCCTAGGAAACCCACATCCCACCTCCCCCACCCAGACCCCACCACTGCACGCAAAGTCAGCAGAATGCGAGTGTACTCACCCCCTTGTGGCTGCTGTAATGCCCTCAAGCGCCCATCCAACTCCGGGTATGCCACCGCCAGGATGCTGAACGTCAGGGGGGTCATGGTGCAACGGGCACCCCTCCCACGTTGGGAGGCCATCCCCAGCTGAGCCTCCGCCGTCTTCTTGCTCCAGCGGCAAATGTCCTCCCATCTTTTCCAGCAGTGGGTGCTCCGTCTGTGGTAGACCCCCAGGGTCCGGACGTCCTTGGTGATGGCACGCCAAATATGTTTTTTATGGTGGGCGCTGACCTACATGATTTGTACAGGGGAAAGAGAAAGTTATTACCAACTGCACCGTCAAAGTGATTGGCCCCCATCCCTACCCTTGCCATGTGGCACATGCACTCACCGTTGTTTCATGCACGCCGCACTCTCCCCCCTTCCTTCTTACAACCACCCCTCTCCACACAGGCATAGCCCATACATCATGCTCCCAGTGTACTTACCTGTTTGTCTGTAGGGCCGTAGAGTAGCATGTACTGGGGGATGAACCCGTCCACGAGTTTCTCCAACTCCTCCGATGTGAAGGCAGGGTCCCTTTTCCCAGACACTCGAGCCATTGTCTCTTCCAGACCGAGGTCACAGAAGCACTTGCAGTGTAGGTCCTCTCCTGTCGAAGATCAGGTATCGAGTGATTGAACAGATAGAAAATGGTGGTCACATCCATGGCAGTGCGTACCGTCACCGCCGGCGTACATCGTCATTGGCTCCTGGGACCCATAGGGTCCAATGATAACCAATGCAGCATTGCGCCACGCTCTTCGACCGCCTACCGCAACGGTGTACAACGCCAGCACAGTTACCTCACATCCCATTGTCCCACTTTAGAGGTCAGGCAGCCGCCATTTCAGGGGCCCACATGGCTTCATTTTCAACTGCGTCACACATACCTAGGCCTAGACTCAACACACATACAGGCCACTTTTTGAGTATGAATGGTGTTCTGTGTAAGCTGTGGGTACGTACCTCTGAGTTGTTTGACTCTGTGCTCGCTGTTGTCCTTCAAAGGCACCGTCCGCTGGGACATGTGAGGAGATGGGGGCATCCTCCGGTGTACCGACTGTTGGTGGACCTGTCGACAATGGAGGAAAGACATGTTATAATCACATACAGGCTTGACCGTGCCACAATCCAGGAACTGTGTACCCAGTTGGAGCCAGACCTGATGTCAGCTATCCGCCATCCCACAGGAATCCCCCCTCAAGTGCAGGTGCTGTCAGTGCTCCATTTCCTTGCAAGTGGGTAATTTCAAACAACAGTGGCCATAGCATCAGGGATGTCCCAGCCTACGTTTTCCAACGTGTTGTCCAGAGTGTTGTCTGCCCTGCTGAAACACATGTGGAGCTACATCGTTTTCCCTCAGATGGAGGATTTGCCTACAGTGAAAGGTGATTTCTATGCCCTGGGACATATCCCCAACATCATAGGTGCCATTGGTGGGACCCATGTGGCTTTGGTCCCCGCCCACAGGAGTGAACAGGTGTACAGAAACCGGAAGAGTTATCATTCGATGAATGTACAGATGGTATGTTTGGCAGACCAGTACATCTCCCATGTGAATGCCATGTTCCCTGGCTCAGTGCATGACACTTACATCCTGCGGAATAGCAGCATCCCTTATGTGATGGGTCAACTCCAGAGGCACCGTGTGTGGCTACTAGGTGAGCACCTGGAAGCAAGTCAGTGGGAATGGTTGTCTGGGTCTGGGGATATCCCTCCAGGTTAGTGTGTGTCTAACAGTTGTCCCTCGCCATTTGCAGGTGACTCTGGTTACCCCAACCTGTCATGGCTACTGACCCCAGTGAGGAATCCCAGGACAAGGGCAGAGGAACGCTACAATGAGGCCCATGGGTGAACTAGGAGGGTGATCGAGCGGACCTTCAGCCTCCTGAAGGCCAGGTTCAGGTGCCTCCATATGACAGGTGGATCCCTATTCTACTCACCAAAAAAGGTGTGCCAGATCATCGTGGCCTGCTGTATGATTCACAACTTGGCTTTGTGACGACAGGTGCCCTTTCTGCAGGAGGATGGTCCATATGGCGGTGTTGTTGTAGCTGTGGAGCCTGTTGACAGTGAAGACGAGGAAGCAGAGGAAGAAGACATGGACAACAAGGACTCAGTGATCCAGCAATATTTCCAGTGAAACACAGGTAAGGATACAAACCTGCCTACTACATGTACTTAAACACTACTGCCTCTCTACTGTCTGTCTTTTTCACCCAGTATATGGTCACTGAGTTGTCACTTTCCTTTACGATTTCACAGATGTGGGTCCCACTGTGTGACATCTGCTTTGATTCCTCATGGACTAGAGCTGTGAGACATAGGTATGTTGACATTACAAATGAAAGAGCTTTTTGCCACAGTTATTACTAATACAGTATTCCGAAATCACAGACTGACTCAAGATTGTTTTGTGCTTTAAGGGTGTTTATTTTAGTGCTCAAAATTGGAGGAGGTAGCAAAATGGTGAGGGGTGATGGAGGAGGAATGTCCATGGCAGAGTCCAGTCTATTAGTCTTGCAGGTGCATTGCCCAAATGGGCATAGGAAGTGGAGCTGGGGCAGTTTAAGTATGGACAGGGTGACAAAGTGGGACAGTAGGATGACAATCAGGGTGGTCTCATTTCTTGGTGGGGAGGTCTTGGCATCGTTCTCTGTCTTGTTCCTGGATCTCAGGGACCGTTTGCGAGGTGGTTCTCCCTCTGCTGGGGGTGGGGTGCTTGTGTGGTGGTCCTGTGGCGGTGCCTCCTGTCCACTAGCGCCGGCGGAGGTGGTGGGCAGTTCATCGTCCAGGCTAGTGTCAGGGGCCTCTTGTAGTGCCACAGTGTCCCTCCTGGTGTTGAGTACTTCCTTCAGCACCCCTACGATGGTGCCCAGGGTGGAATTGATGGTTCTGAGTTCCTCCCTGAAGCCCATATACTGTTCCTCCTGCAGGCGCTGGGTCTCCTGAAACTTGGCCAGTACCGTTGCCAACGTCTCCTGGGAGTGGTGGTAGGTTCCCATGATGGAGGAGAGGGCCTTGTGGAGAGTGGGTTCCCTGGGCCTGTCTGCCCCCTGTCACACAGCAGCCCTCCCAGTCCCCCTGTGTTCCTTGGCCTCCGTCCCCTTGACCGTGTGCCCACTACCACTGCCCCCAGGTCCCTGTTGTTGTTGGGGTGGTGGGTTAGCCTGGGATCCCTGTAGTGGTGGACCATGTGGCTTTAAGGGTGTTAAAGCTGCTGAGTGACGTGTCCTGGGGACGGAGGTATGGGCCCGCTAGGTGGATGCTGTGCTGGTGTTTACAGAGGGGGGAAGCTCTGTAGTGGCCTGTGACTGGGTGTGAGGAACCGACTGTCCCGAGGTCCCCGATGGGCCGGTCTGGTCATCTAGATCCAGTTGGACAGAGGTGGCGTCATCACTGTGGGCCTCTTCTGTTGGTGGTGTGGACATGTGTGGACCCTCCTGTACGGTAACGTTGGGTAGGGGTCCTGCAGGGGTATAAAGGCATGATTATTGCATCTGTGTGTGTCATGGTGTGCAATGGGTGGGTGACCGTGTACTCCAGTGCCAGCATTCCTGTGTGGGACCTTGTGTGATGATGGTTTAGGGGGGTGTATGGGTATGTGCAGTGGGCATGCTTTAGTGATGGGTGTCCATGCTCTGGTGTTGCATGCAGGGCTTGGTGTTGGGATGTGTGGTTTGTGATGTTGGGACATTTGTGAGGAGTAGGAGTGATGGGGTGAGGGCGAGGGTGGGGGTGTGTGATAGCATGCAAGTAGGGTGGGGGATGTAATAGTAAAGCTTTGACTTACCAGAGTCCATTCCTCCACCTACTCCTGCGTGGCCCTCAGGATGCAGAATCGCCAAGACCTGCTCCTCCCATGTTGTTAGTTGTGGGGGAGGAGGTGGGGGTCGGTCGCCAGTCTGCTGAACCGCCAGGTGGGGTCTGGAGACCACGGAACGCACCTTCCCCGTAGGTCGTTCCACCTCTTCCTGATGTCCTCCCAATTTTTTGGGTGCTGTCCCACTGCGTTGACCCTGTCCACTATTCTTTGCCATAGCTCCATCTTCCTTGCAATGGAGGTGTGCTGCACCTGTGATCCGAATAGCTGTGGCTCTACCCGGACGACTTCCTCCACCATGACCCTGAGCTCCTCCTCCGAGAACCTGTGGTGTCTTTGCCGTGCCATGGGATGGTGTAGGTGATGTGTGGGGTGGTGTGTGGGGTGATAAGTGTGCTGATATGTAGTGGGGTGTTGTGTGAGGTGCGTGGAAGTTATGTGGGTGATGGTGTTTTGTGCCTGTGGATGCTAGTGTTGTTGCTGGTGGTGTCTTTCTCTGGCTTTCGTTCATGATTTGTTGTCGGAAGGGTTTGTGGGTGATGGGGGTGTGTGTTTTATATTGTATTGGATGTGTGGGAGTGGTGTGTGTATGTGTATCAGGTGTGTGTATTTGGAATTGTCCAATGTGGCTGTATTTTGTACATGTGTGTGAATTTGAGCACAGTGGAGTGTACCGCCAATGGAATACCACGCTTGAAAGACCGCCACATGAATTTGTGGGTCATGATAGTGTGGGCGTATTTCTGTTGGCGTGACGGTGTTGGTTTTGTTATAGCCAGTTTATCACTGACCTTTGGTGTGGCAGACTTGTGTGGGTGTCTGAATTTTGGCGGATTCCGAGCTGTGGGTCATAATAGCTGTGGCGGAATTCCACGGCTGCGGCGGTGTGGTGGCGGTCTTCTGCACAGCGGTAATCGGCTTTTACTGCGAATGTCATAATGAGGGCCTATGTGTTTTGTTTGATTGTTTAAATAGCGAACAGAGTAGTACGCCCGCATATGTGGAAAAAGGCTGATTCTCGGCCAGAATGCATCACATTAGTTGGGTTTTGGAATAAAGACGGTGATTTAAGAATGAACTGCAACAGGTTTTGGGTGCACTATATATATATATAGTGCACCCAAATTTTGGTTTTTGGTGTCTGTGAATATACATATATATATATATATATATATATCACACCAAAAAAACAAAATCACCTCCCATAATCCTGGAAGATGACAGACATCATGCGGTAGTAACCGAATCATGCAGATTCACACCAAAATGAGCATGCTATTCTCCATCAACTTGTAATAGAAGCTATTTATCGCATCCGACAAATAACATACCTTGGGGTATCGTTATTTAGATGGTGCAGTAAACACCACCTAAGCTCATAATCAGGCCCATAGCGTACTGAGGCAAAAAGACTAAAAAAGGGGCAATTCTCACATCGGAGCTGGTAAAACATATATGAGCATAAAACCAAAGAATTTGGTCATTTGACAATCAGATAAGAGTGGGAACACAGTTGTTCTTTACCATGATAAATATCTCAGGGACGGTTACAGACAACTCCAGGATAAATCTTGCTACAAGAAATCAAGCAAAGACACAATAGATCAAGAAAATAAGGTATATTGGGAGATGTTAAGTGATTAAAAAGATCAGGGCCATATTTGGTGGGAAGAGTACCAATACTTTAAGTGCAATTGCCCTAAAATTCCAGTCCTTTGTCTTCTTCCAAATATACAAAAGAATATGGAAGGCACCACCAGCAGGGCAACAGTATCTTCAACAAACTGTCTGCTAAAGAATACGTCAATACATACACCATGGCCCATATTTATACTTTTTGAAGAAAAACTGCGCAAACGCAGTCTAGTGTCAAAAAGTTTAGCACAGGCTTGTGCCATTTCTCAGCGCCATCCGTGCGTCATATTTATACTATGATGCATGATGGTGCTAAGAAATGATTAGAGTAAAAACAATTGGCATAAACCCTTGTGCCCTGTCATAAGACAAACTGAAGTTAATGCTGCAAAACTGACTCTAACCCGTTTTGAGGCACGTAAACATGTTGCAAATGTATTTGCCCCATTTTAACAACGCTTTTGCGTCAACTTTAGAGTGCAAAATACGCTGGCATGATTGTAAGGATAGAACTAATGAGAAAATAGACATGAACAGAAAGGCAGCACCGCAAACTGGAGGTGGAAGTCCTGCACCATAGGAGGACCTGGATGAGATGGTTGCAGCGGTCATTCCGGAAGAGCTGGTCACAGGAGTACAAGGACAGGGCAGCACAGACTTCCAACAACCACCACAAATGCAGGGTAAGTTGCATGGGGGAAATAACTGTTAATTTTACTAATGCCAGAAGGGGGAGGCACATAGGACACACACAATGCATGCTAAAGGAGTGCAGCAGGACACATTGCCTATGAATCAAGTTGCATTATTCAAACATAAGCAACACATGTACACACACCTTAGTTGTGCCAAGCACCACGACATATACACAACCTGGACGTACATTAATCACCAGGGCTATATACCAACATGTACATATGCAGCACACTAGATGGAAGGCACGTCTAATTACTGTGCCTGTGGCTGTGTCATCACAACACCCCTTGCATATAGTCAAACCTACCCTACTTACACAACTGAGACATTAGAGATGATGAAGAAAGTAAACACCATTCCTGGGGTTACGTCATGGTGATGTCTCTTGCAGAAACACTTCGCTACTGCCATGTCCAATTGCCGAAACACATGTGTACTGCATCTTACAGCACACATTAAAATGGCACCTTAGCTCACATTACTTATACATGTGCAGGAAGGAACACCACCCCGCACATAAACAAGACATCCCCACAAGGCATCTGCTTCTTTATCAACAATGTCTGTCTGGGTTCAGGGATAACTAATCTGTGCAGCTGCTGGGTGAATTTTTGGGTGGGCCCGTATCACAGTAAACATGGCACTACCCTGTGTAACTACCCAGGCGCAGTGTTGAGCCACACATATTGACTCTGATCAGAACTGTGCCACTAGGGAAAAATTTGCACTACTGATTGCAATCTGTAGAACACAACACATACAGGCTGAACATACAACAACCCTGTCACAACCATGTGAGCCACATAGGAATGGGGAAACAATCAAACAAACACAACATATGGTGTAAGTCTGTGAACATCATGGTGCACATTATCACAATGAAGGGTGGGGGATGGCGCATGGGAAAGGCTGGTGTTGGTAAGACTGCCAGTGCAGAGTTCCCTCCGCGGTTGGCATTACACATTTCACGCTGGGTTGGCGGGTGGGAATCTGTCTCCTCATGTCAGCTCTGTGGGGAAGTTACCACAACATTGTTGCTGGATCAAATCGAGCCAGCGCCTATCTTGGGGTTCATTGGGTGTGACAGCACACACTGCAATTGTCACTGCAAATCAGGCAGTGGAAAGCGCAAAGGGCCTGGGCATGGGAGCCCCTGCCAGGTGCATGGGCAGTGCAGGGGCACCCAAGGGCACATCAAACCACATTATCACCAACCTGTGTCTGGCGGTTTGACCGCTGTGCAAAACCTAGTGGAAAAGTGGGATCATAATCTGGAGGGTAGCGCTGATTGTAATGATGGGCTGGTGTCACAAGACAGGTGGCTTTGCCAGTCAGTAAGCTGGCGGCAAACGTGCCACTGCCAGGCCATTGGCCCTTTCTTCACAGTCAAAATGTGCCAGTTCCACCTGCACTGTTGACCATGGTCATATTGCCAATGGCAATCTGGGGGTCACAGGACTGCCAGACTTGTAATGAGGGTCCATGTGTGCACTAGTACAACTAGCTGCAATATCTCCATCAAACTAGCTAAAGGCCCTGATCAAAGTTGAAAATAAGTCAACTGGCTATGTCCACAATTTGGTGGCCTCAGGCACTGCCGTGTACAAAATGCTGTCCACATCAATAAATGATACCCATGCAGGACATCCCTGGGTCCACCCCTGTGACAGTGGTAAATTAGCTGCCCTGCCACAATGCTGCATCCCTTGCACCATAGTGCAAGTTTGGCTGTTTTGAGGGGTAGACCATATTTGTGTAGGAGGAGCACCTTCCAGCATCCAACACAATCAGAAACTGAAATGGCAATCTGCTAGGTCCATGTGTGCTATGGAATGCAGCACACATGCACAAACATTAACATGAGGAGCAATCAAAGTAAACTTCATAATTGCACCTGGTAATACCATCCTTGGGGTGGTGTAAGATTTTGGTGCCGCATTAGGTGTATAAAAACACTTAGAAATGGGACAAGGGAAAAACTCAATGAGTGTTGGAGTGGCTTGACCACCCCAACAGCCATTGCAAGGCCCTCCCATCCAAATTGATGCATGGAAGGGGCCATAATCACAAGGTTGTGTCAAGCCACCATAAGGGAATGCATCACACCTTGTAAATATGACATTGCCTATTGCACCTCCTGAGCTTCCCTTTACGTGACACTCAGGTGGGGCAAAGGGCTGATAAATTGGAACCATAATGTACAAGAACAATTTTTGGGCTGTAAATTGTCACTGAGCCTCCAGTAGCAATTCAAGGATGTTCCAGGTCAACTGCCGCAACATAGAAAGATTGATTTTACATCATCTCAATGCAGAGGATGATGGCTCTCCTGATTATCTGCTTGTCTTGAAGTTCTCAGATGCACTGGATGACCAGCTGAAAACCATCAGCCAACAGACTCTCCTGGATTTCCTGGAATCCCTCCAGTCACAACCTACAGTTGTAAGGAGGACAGTCAATGTTGCAGCCTCCCCATATGACCCACCCAACACCCAAATTATACTACCTGCGAGTACAGACAGCTCAGGACTCTGAGGACCCAGAGACAAGCTTCCAGAGGACAGTGGTCGGAGTCCAGCGGGAGCTGGCCAAGCAGGTGTGGGTGGGGATGGAGACCGTGGTATGCAGCCTTGAGGGAGTGTGCACACGCCTCATGTCAGCTAATGAACACACAGCTGCCATGTGAGGCACACACTCCCCACTGCATGAAGTCCAGCAGTGTCTGGTGGACATAGCTGCTGCCATGAGGGAGAGGCCACAACAACTGCCCTCCCTAACTGGCAGCAGCATGATAGAGAACAAGCTGGACTCCATTAAGCGTGAAGTGGCCTCCCTCAGGAAAGTCACTGCTGCCTACCACCGGGATGTTGCAGCCATTTTGAAAAAATCAGCAGTTCCTCCTTGCTGCTGTATTGCCATATGTCGTACCACAAATGGCAGCTGCCCGGAATTGAGACTCCACATCTTTAACCACTGAAGTGTGTGTGACCCCCTCTACCTCTCCACCACCACCACTACCACCAATGGCACAGGAGCCACCACACACATCAGAGGATGAAGATGTGAAATAAATAACTTTTACTCAGAAAATTACCCAGTAGCACCAGTCCATGCCACATGGGCAGTTTTCTCCTTAATTCTGGGCTAAAGATCATGACAGTGTTGTCACCGTAGGATATGTGCACTTTTCATCCACCGACTGTTGACCTGTCTGCTATGGACTGTCATTGTCTCTCACTTACCAATTGGCAATTTTTGTTCCTCCACACTTTTCGACACTACTGTGAATCATGTCTCATAACATGTCCCTCAAACCTGGACTTGTAGCATGTCAAAAATATCTGGATTTCACAAATGGGGTCTGTTAGAAATGGGGTCTCTGGTTGGCAGTCAGTTTGCACTCTGTCCAAGCAGGGACCCTCACTCTAGTAAGGGTAAAGGAGAAACACACCAGGATAACCCCCACTCACCCCCTTGGTAGCTTGGCACAAGCAGGAAGGCTTAACCCCAGAAGCAATGCGTAAAGTATTTGTAACAACACACACAGTAATACAGTGAAAACACCACAACAGTTTAGAAAAATAGGTGATATTTATCTAAGTCAAACAAGACCAAATTGACAAAAATCCAACATACACAAATCAAGATATGGATTTAAAAAAGAATAAGAGTCTTAGGTGGTCATTACAACCTTGCTGGTCAGTGTTAAAGCGGCGGTAAAACCGCCAACAGGCCGGCGGTAAAAAAAAAGGAATCACGACCGCGGCAGAAACTACCAACATTGACAGCCACTTTAACACTCCGACCGCCACGGCGGTCCAAACAAACACCACGGCGGTAACCGCCAACAGACAGGCAGACGACAATGTACCACCCACACTATTACAACCCACCAATCCGCCACCTTTTCCGGAGCGGATTCACCACGAACAAAAACACGGCGGAAACAGGACTTTGAAGGGAAAACGCTCACCTCTGCACACCCCACGAGGAGCCAGGATGCCATGGAACCGGAACTTCAGATACTCCCAGCCTTTATCTTCCTGCTCCTCTACCAGGAGCACGAACGCCGGCGGCGAAGACCACGTTGAGTACTGCACCTATGACCCATGGGAGGTAAAAAACAGTGACACACACACGCAATCAGCAACACCCCCACCCTCATCCACTACACCACACACACAAATACAGCATGACACATTACAGTTACACCCCTCAACCCCCCCCGGAAGAATGCAAGGACAAAAGGAAATGAGTCGAATAATTGTGATATCTTCAATTACATAAATCAAAAATATTTACAAATATATACATTTATACTATATACAATTATATACACCAAGAACACAAGTCCAAGGGATTCCACTATCATAGTCCGTGGATCACTGGGCCCAAAAGGCATGGGCGAGGCCCACACTCAATACCCATACAAGATGGTGAGAACACTGCAAGGGCATCAGATAGAAATAAAACTGGCACCTCAGGGGGAAGGGAAGGGGGGGCACCTCAGCACGTTGAGTGCACGATGCCAGATCCACGAGGGGGCTCCATGCCCACTGTTCAATCCTGAGGAGTGCAAAGCCACAGTCTCTCAAGTCTCTACAGTGGGTCGTTTGCCCACTGTTCAATCCTGGGGAGTGCAAAGCCACAGTCTCTCAAGTCTCTACAGAGGGTGGTGTGCCCACTGTTCAATCCTGGGGAGTGCAAAGCCACAGTCTCTCAAGTCTCTAGTGGGTGGGTTGCCCACTGTTCAATCATGGGGAGTGCAAAGCCACAGTCTCTCAAGTTTCTACAGTGGGTGGTTTGCCCACTGTTCAATCCTGGGGAGTGCAAAGCCACAGTCTCTTAAGTCTCTACAGTGGGTGGTTTGCCCACTGTTCAATTCTGGGGAGTGCAAAGCCACAGCCTCTCAAGTCTCTACAGTGGGTGGGTTGCCCACTGCTCAATCCTGGGGAGTGCAAAGCCAGTCTCTCAAGTGGATGTAACTCTCCACTGGTTCTGGAGGGGGGCTTTGTGCCCAGAGTGCTTAATCCTGACAAGGACTGAGGTAGTGGATGCCTTTCTCCACAGGTTCTGGAGGGGGCATTGTGCCCAGAGTGCTTCATCCTGCCAAGGACTCAGGTAGTGGATGCCTTTCTCCACAGGTTCTGGAGGGGGCATTGTGCCAGAGTGCTTCAACCTGCCAAGGACTGAGGTAGTGGGTGGGATACTACACTGGTTCTGGAGTGGGCTTTGTGCCCAGAGTGCTTCATCCTGCCAAGGACTGAGGTAGTAGATGCCTTTCTCCACTGGTTCTGGAGGGGGCTTTGTGCCCAGAGAGCTTCATCCTGCCAAGGACTCAGGTAGTGGATGCCTTTCTCCACAGGTTCTGGAGGGGGTATTGTGCCCAGAGTGCTTCATCCTGCCAAGGACTGAGGTAGTGGGTGGGATACTCCACTAGTTCTGGAGGGGGCTTTGTGCCCAGAGTGCTTCATCCTGCCAAGGACTGAGGTAGTAGATGCCTTTCTCCACTGGTTCTGGAGGGGGCTTTGTGCCCAGAGTGCTTCATCCTGCCAAGGACTGACGTAGTGCATGCCTTTCTCCACTGGTTCTGGAGGGGGTCTTGTGCCCAGAGTGCTTCATCCTGCCAAGTACTAAGGTAGTGGATGCCTTTCTCCACAGGTTCTGGAGAGGGACGTTGTGCCCAGAGTGCTTCATCCTGCCAAGGACTCAGGTAGTATATGCCTTTCTCCACAGGTTCTGGAGGGGGCATTGTGCCCAGAGTGCTTCATCCTGCCAAGGACTGTGGTAGTGGATGTAACTCTCAACTGGTTCTGGAGGGGGCTTGGTGCCCAGAGTGCTTCATCCTGCCCGTGGCGGCCTCAGCAGCGTCGGAATCATTGGCGCTCACTGGCCTGCGGTGCTGCTGGCGGCGGTGTCCTGGGCAGCGGTTCTGCGGGTGGTGGTCTTGTCCTGGCCTGCGGTGCTGCTGGCGGCGGTGTCCTAGGTAGCGGTTCAGCTGGTTGCGGTCTTGTCCTGGCATGCGGTGCTGCTGGTGGTCCAGTCCTGGGCAGCGGTTCTGCTGGCCGTCCTGTCTTGGGCAGCGGGGCTGCAGCATGCGGTCCTGTCTTGGGCAGTGGGGCTGCTGGCGGTCCTGTCTTGGGCAGCGGGGCTGCTAATGGCAGTCTTCTCCTGGGCAGCGGGGCTGCTGCTGGTGGTCTTCTCCTGGGCAGCGGGGCTGCTGCTGGTGGTCTTCTCCTGGGAAGCGGTGCTGCTGGCGGTCTTGTACGTCATGTTGATCTTCCCAGACTTGCCGGTTTTAATGTGCCCCTTCCCCACCTTGGATGGTGTTGCAGCTGCCTCCCCCCTGGGAGCGGCTATGGTGGCCGATTTCTTTCCCCTCTCCCGCTGGGCACTGGGCAACTTGTTATGCTTGACAGGTGGAGGACTGTCCGTGCTCTGGCTCCTTGCCACACTGGCTGCCCTGCTGCCTGGTGTACTCCATAAACCGGTGACTACTGACACCACTGGTCACGCTGATGTTGTGGCTGAGGTGCTAGGTTGGACCCAGGAGAGTCGGGCCCTAGGAGACTGAAGGGGTGGGGGAGGTGAGGGAAAGAGGTCAATGCTGGCCAGGAAAAGTTTCTTAGGAACACTGGGACGGGTAGCTGGAGGTGGTTTGGGAGTGGAGGAAGAGGTTGTGGTTGTAGGAGGTGTAAGTTTGGTGACTTTGGGTGAAGGTGCATGGGCTGGAGGCTGTCGTGAGGTGGATGGCTGTTGGGTGGGTGTGTGGCTGCGTTTGTGTACCTTGGAAGGTGGCCTCACAGACACACTGGGAGAGGACACAGGGGATGTGTGAATGGTAGTGGGGGTGGTGACTGCACGTGAGCGGGGTGTGGTGTTGGGTGTGCTGGTTATGGACGTAGTGGCTGAGGATGTAGTGCATGCAAGTGTGAATGGAGACGAGACAGGGAGGGAGGAGGGAGACGAGGAGGGGGGGACCCAGTGGAGGCAGTGGATGTTGGTGTGTCTGCATGTGTCTGATGCTTGCGTGAGTGCCTGTGGGATGTGTGGTGCTTATGTTTGCCAGAGCTTCCCTTGTGTGTTGAGGTGTGTGCATGCTGGTCTGATGGTGTGCTTGGGATAGGCTGAGGTACGGGGTGTGGGTCTTGGTGGAGGAAGTTGGAAGGGGGTGGCTAGAGACAGTGACAATGGCTGCCATCAGTGCTGAGGCCAGAGTCTGAAAAGCTCACTGAAGGGCTGCCTGACCAGAGTGAATGCCCTCCAGGTATGCATTGGTTTGTTGCAACTGCCTCTCTACACCCTAGATGGCATTCAAAATGGTAGACTGCCCAACAGTGAGGGACCTGAGGAGGTCAATGGCCTCCTCAATGAGGGCAGCAGGGGTGACTGGGGCAGGGCCTGAGGTGCCTGGGGCGAAGGTGATGCCCACCCTCCTGGGTGAGCGGGCACGGGGCAAACGCTGAGGGGCTGCTTGGAGGGTGGTGCTGGTGGGGGGGTGGCGGCTGTACCTGTAGATGCGGGGGGCACAGATGGGGCCGCCACCGCAAGGGAGCTCCATTCAGAGGAGGAGTCTGTATCGCTGGTGTCAGCTCCTGTCCCGGCCGTGGAGCTCCACTCGCCCTCCGTCCCACTGGTGACTTCAGACTCCATAGTGTCGCCCTCCAGGGCCATGTGGGATGCAGCTCCCTCCTGCTCCGGTGCCACTGCTCCTCCGCCTGATGATGCTAATGCACACATGAACAGGGAGACCACAAAAAGGGAGGGAAGGCAGAAGAAAGACATGTTCAGTGCTTGCAATACCGCTACCGTTGGCGGACACGACAGACACAGAAACCCCCTGCACTACGCCACGCACTTGGAGTCCACTATTCAATCCCTGGGACATGGCTTACAAGGCTATGGCCGATTTCTGCACACATGGATGTCACAGGAGCCTGACTAGGTGTAGTTGGCACTGTACATAGGTGGGGTGCCACAGGGCCTGTTTCAGAAAGGGACCCTGCCTACTAAACTCGCCCTGGCCTAGGGGAACCTAAAGCCCACCTCCCCCACCCAGACACCTACAATGCGCACTGAATCAGCAGAATGAGAGTGTACTCACCCCCTTGTTGCTGCTGTGAGGCCCTCAAGCGCCCATCCAAGTCCGGGAACGCCACTGCCAGGATCCTGAGCGTCAGGGTGGTCACGGTGTGACGGGCACCCCTCCCACATTGGGGGGCCATCCCCAGCTGGGCCTCTGCCGTCTTCTTGCTCCAGCGGCGAATTTCCTCCCATCTTTTCCGGCAGTGGGTGCTCCGTCTGTGGTAGACCCCCAGGGTCCGGACTTCCTTGGTGATGGCACGCCAAATGTCCTTCTTCTGGTGGGCGCTGACCTACAGGAATTGTACAGGGGAAAAAGAGAAGTAATTAGCAACTGCACCGTCACAGTCATTGGCCCGCATCCCTACCCTTGCCATGACGCACACGCACTCACCGTCGGTTCATGCATGCCTCATTCTCACCCCCCCTATCTTTCATCCACCCAACTCCACACAGGCATTGCCCATTCAGCATGCTCACAGTGTACTTACCTGTTTGTCTGGAGGACCATAGAGTAGCGTGTACTGGGGGAGGACCCCATCCACGAGTTTCTCCAACTCCTCCGTGCTGAAGGCAGGGGCCCTTTCCCCAGACACACAAGCCATTGTCTCTTCTAGACTCAGGTCACAGCAGCACTTGCAGTGTATGACCAAGGCCACATGTGTCCCATTGCTAATACACTATTTCTAAATCACAGACAGACTCCAGATTGTTTTGTGCTTTAAGGGTGTTTATTTAAGTGCTCAATATTGGAGGGGGGTTGTAAAATGGTGAGGGGTGATGGTGGAGGAATGTCCATGGCAGAGTGCTGCTATTAGTCTCACAGGTGCATTGTCCAAAGGGGCATAGGAAGTGGAGCTGGGACAGTTTAAGGATGGACAGGGTGACAAGGTGGGACAAATGGATGACAATAAAGGGCAGTCTCATTTATTGGCAGGGGTCTTGGCATCGTTCTCTGTCTTTGTCCTGGATCTCAGGGACTGTTTGTGGGGTGGTTCTCCCTCTGCAGGGGGTGGGGTGCTGGTGTGGTTGTCCTGTGGTGGTGCCTCGTGTCCACTAGCGCCGGCGGAGGTGGTGGGCAGTTCATCGTCCAGGCTAGTGTCAGGGACCCCTTGTTGAGCTGGGAGTACCAGAAGAACTCATTGGTGTGGTACAGAGGTAGCTGACCTCATTAGTGATGGCAACCGGTCAGTCTTGCAGGATAGAGTTCCAATTGTGGCTGTTGTCCGATGTGTCACAGTTCCCAACATTGCTACTACAGGACCCCAACACTGACAGCTGAACTACCTAACTTACCAGTCCAATACAAAGTATACATAGTCATCATGAATGGTGGGTACACTGGATGACAGATGCATGGACTGGTAGATGTGCTGTTGCAGTCATTGTTACAGCTCCGTCGTGGTGGTGCACATGATAAATGAGGGTTTTTGAAGGCAGGACGGTTTCCATAGGCCATTTCCCCAATTTGCCCAGTACACTCATGTGGAGAATCCTGAGCCTCACACTAATTACACAAACTGTTTGCAATTATAACAAGATATTTATTATTACAATGAACTACTTAAAAACAACTAAAACATACCCCATTCTAAACTAAGCTACACTAACTATACTTATCATACAACTAAATCTATCTAACCTATGCTAAACTTAACTTACACATAAACACCACACTCTAAACATTGCCCCCCCCACTTGCCTTAAGAAACAAGAAACAAGTAGGACACTAATTACTATAACTACACATGTACTAATTAATCCTATGACTTAAACAAATATATATTTTTTTTATATAATTTAGAAACAAAACATGTTTTAAGAAAAACTCATATAAATCCCAATATGACCCCGCCCAACAAATCACCAATAAAAACATAGGAACAGAAACCCACCCCCAACTGCACTTATCCTAATTAATGGCTACACTACACTAACCTACTGCTAACTACATAAAACCCAAACTAAAATATGGTACAACTTTTAAGGGGGAGGGGAAGGAACTGGGAGGGAGTCCATCACTGTCCAAGTTCATTTCCTTGACTTTTTCACCTTCTTCTTGATGAGCTTTAGGAGTGTGCGGTCCTCTGCCACCTCCTCCAACTTGTCTAAACACTGGAGTATCAGTTTGATGTCCAGACGTAAGTCCTGTTCGAACTGTGATGGCCCAGCAGCTGGTGGTGGCAAAACTGGTGCCTGTGTGGCGACTGGTGTTGCAGGTGTGGATGGGAAGGGTGCAGCTGGGAGCTCCTGCATCGTTGATGTGCATGCTCCATCCTTTGTCTTGGGTGGTTGAGTGGGTCCTCCATGGGGAATGCACGGCATCCCTCAGAAGCTTTTTTGGCACGGAAACAGCGTGCTATGCGGTGGTATCCTGCATGCACCTCCAGGATGTGCTGGTAGCGTTCGGACCTCTGGTTGAACTGGTGCCTTTCATCATTGGTCATGTTGGCAGCTGTAAAATGAGGACAAGCAACCATCATTATCAGCATTTGGTGAAGTATATACATATTTGTAACTTGCACTGCTTCAGCTTATTACACATAGGGGGTTATTACAACTTTGGAGGAGGTGTTAATCCGTCCCAAAAGTGACGGTAAAGTGACGGATATACCACCAGCCGTATTACGAGTCCATTATATCATATGGAACTCGTAATACGGCTGGTGGTATATACGTCACTTTACCGTCACTTTTGGGACGGATTAACACCTCCTCCAAAGTTGTAATAACCCCCATAGAGTCCTACGCACATTCCTCAAAAAAATGAATTGCTCCTCATCTGCTTCTATATCCAACCATACATCACCAGTATCTTGTACATGTCAGTGTGATGACGTCAATCCATCGTTAATCAAGAGGGACCACAGCTGATAGGAACTAACAATGGACTGCTCAACATCACTCACACCTACACTGTGAACATACACTGTGAGCATCACATGTCTCAACAAGTTTGGATTTCCTGTCTCCCCGAGCAGAAGGGGGGTTGGGTATGCAATCCATCAGCTCAACACCCCTGGTGATGCACCATGGCCTGAGCACTCATCATGGAGTGTCGGAGTGGGCCAATTGTTAGGGGGGCTGCTACCCATAAAGCTGGTATTCTATGTTGTAGTACATCTACATTCATGTGTCCAGGTGTAAAACCTGGCCTGAGCCTACTTTACTAGGGTCCAGCTGCATTTCTCATGCTCTGGCCACATGTACAACGGATGCTATCTTGCCATGAAAAAGGCTGGGCAAACCCTTCCATGCACATCACTGTTGTCAAGACATGCCAGCACTGGAGACCCCTACCCTGTGCCATGTAGTCCTATGTGTGTTCAATAGCACACACATGGCGGCTGTATGAATGCCCCTAAGGCCACAGTAATTGTGTCCCAGCTTTGGGTACTGCAACTGTATCCATGAGCGTCTCACATCATCAGCAGGTGCATGTCAGATATCCTCACAGCACCAGCTACACACACAGCATTGCCTTATTATGCATCTGTGATATTACCTACATCAGTCACAATGTACATGGTGGCTGCACCATATTGGTTACACTGCTGACATCTGGTGTTAGGAAATTAATAGACTTTGACATGAAACACCTTGAGTGGAGTTGTCCACACATTGTGTACACTGATTACTGCAGTTCAGAACATTATGGCTCCTTGCTGTACCACTACCTCATCATCTCTGGAGGGTACTGTGGCACATGTGGTGTGTGTATGTCTCCTACAGAATCCCCCTAGAGAGTAATGCAGTTGGAACCCTACATCTGTGCCATATTGTCAACAAGTGTGAGCTCTGTGTGGCACACATTGCTGATTATGGTGCTGTGACAAGGTTGTTTACAACAGGCATGCTATGTAGATACACAGCTGGTCTGTGACCCATGATGGCAGACATCCATAAATATGTGGTTAGCCATTACTATTCCTTTGACACACAATTCCATGCCAGCACATGTTGCCAATCTCATTGCACAAACCCACAACATGCATGATGGGAATGTGATGGAGCACCATGCTGATGGACAATTGGCAGTGTAGCATTCTGCCAAATTCGAACGCAGGGATGCGCTGTATTGAATAGGAGGGAGTGCATCACTATGTTGTCACCAACGCCGGCGCTAATCTTGCTTTCAGTACTTGACCCAGCTACCCTTACCCCATGGTGCATAGCTGGCTGCATTGAGGAGGAGATGGTCATTGTGCATGGAGGGACACCTTCTCACACAAACAAAACCTTCAAATGGACTTTGCACTTTCGATGTGTGCTGCCAAAATTCAGCACCCATTGAAAGAGCAAAATATGGAGGGTACAGCAACACATATGTTAGCTCGTTGTGGTCTGCTCAAGCCACAACTTGGTGTGTTTTTAGGATTTGCTACAACCTCTAGTGCACGACAATGTGTAGATCAGGGATATCGTCTAATTGTTATGGGTGTAGCTATGGCACAGCAACACCCATTACACGCTCCTGCCACACAAAGTACTGTATGTGAAGGGTCCATATTGACAAGTTAATGTGAAGCCACAAAATGTGTCCTAAGCCCACCGTGTATACACGGTGCAGGGCATAGCGTCCCTTGAGCCTCACAAATATTGAAGCTCCGATGGTGCTTGGGCCTCTTAGACATGCCCCATGATGTCACCATCCATCCTCCTATGATTTCTGATCATTGGTCCAGAAAACGACATCACTCATGGCATTCCACACTTCTGACTGACTCACACCAAACCCTGTCATACCCTGGACCATATGACACTTACTGGGTGCATCAGGGTCTTCAAATCTCGTCACCTCTCTAATGGTGTATGAGGCAGGTCCATCTGTAAGACATGAATGTTGAACATTGCTTAGTGTAAATCCTAATTAATGCAAATGTACAACATAGTTCAGTGTAAAGTTGTTAGGCTGTGTGAGGACGTCATCCTAGTGGAAGATCAGTGAATCTGACAGACAACTATGATCACTCAATCACACGTGCTCTCTGATGAGGTAGACCCACCCATCTACAAACCATCACTGCCCATGACACTCAGGTGGTGTATTTCACAGCCCCATGTCTACATGGCGTTGTCATGCAGCTGTTTGTTAGCACAATACCTCCATTACCATTTAGGACAGCTTGGACATGTATATCCCACCTGAGGGCCATGCTATGTTTGTTGCAGTGGCTGGCCCATTATCACACACATAGCATGTTGGCCTGCATCAGATGTAGTATTCATCTATATCATGATCATTGCAAACTGATGAACTGCTTATCTGGGGTTGTATGGGTTTTATAAGGTGCTGAGGATTAACATCATACATCCTTCAGTGAAGTAAGTGAAATGTGTGTGCTATCACAAGGCAGTCACACTATGACAATTGCAATGGCAGTGGACTAATGTGTAGACAGTTGTAACTACCTGCACATTGACTGATCTGAAACATGGATGTATTGCCAATGGTGTATGCCCTGCCATTGTAGCCATGGTATACCATTGTTGAACCAGTGAGGGATGCGTTCATGGGCATAGGAATATGGCTTAACACAGAAAGGACGCATCTGGTGTTGCAGGTTAGTGAGTGATGTGCCAGTGATGGAGCTGAAGCAGTGCAGCCCCATACTGTTAGTGAGGAGCAGCAGGCCAGTGGAACAGACCCAGCACATGCGTGTGTGGTCATGGAGACCGTATAGGCTGACTCTGATACACAATACACACGTCAAAACTGCCAGTAGTCTGGACGCACTGCATGTTCAGGCTCCCTAACATGACCTTGCATAATGACACCAAGAGGCCTATAGAACTACAGTATTGCAGCACCTATTGAATCTATACTGTCCTTGTGGGCCTTAGTGCACCCTTTACTCACATCCATGTGTGTGCGTAGTCATAATTAGGTCACAGCATGATGGCAGTGTGGTCCAACATCATGTATACATGTGAAGGGCAATGATGCACTCAGCAGGAGATGCTACAGATCATGGAAACTTCTGCTGAGTACATAAGGGCCCTTCTCAAACATTTCTATGCAAACATTTTACACCTTCACTCAGCAGCCCTACAGAGTGTTTGGAATTCATACTTAGGAAAATTTGTCATGAATCTGAGGTCTGGAGTTTGCCCTGCCTAACTAATTTTTACACACCCTTTCATGCCTGTTTCATGGCACAGGCGTAATTCCTAGCTGTTTATTTAAAAATGTAACTGTGCATGCATCACCACACTTGGGGCCATACATATGGAAGTGGCGCAGCACATAGTGCTGGGCCTGTTGAAGTGCAGCCGCTAGCACACTCCTCATACCACCATGTGTGCGCTGTCTCCAATAGACTGTGCACCATGGTGGCAGTTAGGGAGAGTAGTTCAAAATTGTTTGGCAGTAGTCTGGCGCTTTGCAGGATTAGCATCATAATATTTTTCCCTAGTCCTGCTAAGCACCAGGGGCTCACTGATCATGATGGGAGCATATTTGTAACGCCTACAAAGAGCAGGCATTAAGAAATCCAAGACAAATGGGGTGCAGCACTCTCATTGATTTCTTTGTGCTAATTTGGAGGACCCCTTTTGCCAGAACGGCCTCCTGGCATACATTGTGGCCTGTACAGCCATGATGTGTGCCAAGCCTTTCCAAAGTGGTGCAATGCATGCACTGCGCCACTTTGTAAAGACTATGCAGGGTTAATGGAAGGTTAGCGCCTCCTTACCGCCAATCATTTAACACTATGGCAGCTCAAAGTTTTCGCTAGGGGCTCTTACATATGCCCATTCATGATGGTTATGCAGGGTTCATCATACATGTGTCCTGCATTGACTGAATTGTTCAACATTTGAACTGCATGCCTCAAGTGGCGTACAGACTCTTCATACAGGTTGCATACAACATGTTCGCAACCATTACAAGCAGCGCTCAGACTTATCTGCAACTGTCAGTCAAATGCTAAATGCAGCCAATTGTATGGCAATGGGAGACTTACCAACAGTTCCGCCGATTTCTATTCCGTAATGATCCAGCAGATCCTGCTCCCTTGCCACCAGATCTGCACACCAATGCTTGAGCTGGTGCTCATTGTGTCTAGTCTTGAATATTCTTGCCAGATGGTATATAATCTTGCCCCACAGTAGCTACCTTGCCTCGGTGGGGTAGCCTTGGATCACCTGGCCACCCATTTGCCGCAACAGGGGAAGGTAATGGGCCACCAAGTTCATCATGCATCATTCTCCCAACCCTACCCTTCCCAGAAATTACAAAAGGGGACAGGACTTAACCCAAAATAATATAAGAAATGAAACTTAAACCCAACACCTACCCCAAACTCCCCGAACTACCCCAACAACTAAACTACCCCAGACAGACACCCGACAATACAATGACAAAAACAGTACACTATAAATACAAATTACAATTAAATAGACAATTTAGGCACCAAAAACACAGGACACAGCACAAGGGACAGAACAAACCCTCCAAACACACCACAAATCCACCAGCACCTCCAAAACACTACCACACACAGTTACAAGGGAACAGACTGTGAAGTGAAAGTGAAACTACACTTACTGTACCATGCTTGCAGGCAGTATATCCTGGTACATCACTTCCTGGGTTTGTGCATCACATTTTTATTGTAATGTGTTTTTTTTTTACACATGAGAGTCATGCATCGATTTTTCTCCCTGGTGCACTGAGAGTAGTCGTAACGTTGAATTGCCGCTCAGGGCTCGGGCGTCATTTTCGCAACGTTGCAGTGTGGTGTTGATGCATTTGCTTAATTTTTTACGCATATTGGTATAGCGTCATTTTTTCCATTGTAGCCCTTAAATGCACCCTGATTCATTTCACATGTTATATTGGCGGTTCTACTATGTGGTATATGGTTTTTGGCTACATGTGCAAGTCTATGCAAGGATGTCATTACAGTGTCATTGGTATGTGCAACCAATACGTGTATCTATGACTCAGCTGTAGGCACCAACTCATACTTTTTGCATATGTGCATGTGTCCTATACTGTGTCCACATGTATGTTGGCACATGTGTGCTATGTGTTTACATTTGTGTATGACTAGTGAGTAGCAGGTGGAGTAAATAGTTATGTCTGTGGGCAATATTTGTCTACATACCTATTAACATATTTGTATTTAGGCCCTGTGTCAAACACATGCTAAGGCATGTGTAAACCATTACATTTTGTACTCAGAGTATGCAGTGGACTGGGACTGCATTGACATCTCATACCCCCGTCAAGTTGAGTGTGTATGTGTGTCTACACACTGGTTAGTTATCGTATTCAACTTGTTATAGGTCAGCTACACATATGCCATGGAGTATCTCATGCATCTTAGTTGCTGCAGATGTTATGGACATGTGTGTTGGTAAACAGTGGTATACCCCATGTGCCTGTATAGACATGTGTTGTTTCATTTATGTCATACATCACGACATGGCTGTGTCAGGGATGTGGAAGCTCACATTGGCATCTTCCTGCATAGACAGAAGTTGTCTTTTTTACTATTGCCTATGTAGTCACCTATGCCATTATGTTACTGCTAGGTTAGCTTTTCTATTGAATACATTCACATTACCATGGCTGGCCCATTAAGGTGGTACATGTGTGCAGAGATCTTTGGGATATGTGTGCCTGCCTCCAAATGTATTTTCAGATCTGTCAACATCATGTCGGTCATGACTGTCACATACAATTCCGTACCAATGTGTTACAGTGTGGCATAGATGGCAGGCCTACCCATATTCATCAACGTCTGAGTTTGTGTGGCAACACAAACCCATGGTTGCATGTGAAGGTGCAGGTGCAGGTTAATGTTGCTCCACTTCACTATACCCCCTGTGCACGTGCATCAAGCATCTGACATTATCATACGTGGATGTTGTCAGACCAGTGGTGCGTGGATTTATTGAGCTGGGATCTCTGCCATTTATGATAGCTAATTTCCAGCCTATGCACGCCTCCTAGTAGATGGAGACATGCACAAATGTGGTTATACAGACCTGGTTGTAATGAATTCCAATGCAGTACTTGATGCCAGCCTTTCCCTCTCAGGTACAGAGGTCGTGTGCTTACACATGTAGGACATGCATGGATGTTTTGGAGTCCAAAGTTGTGTCCATGTTCAGGACTGCTTAGCGGTTGCTTAACTGTTGTGACATAAAGGTTGGACAAATTACATGGTACAGATGGAAATGTATGTGACTGTCTCCTGTTCTGGTACCATGCGAAGGGCAAATACCATGGTATGGTAGTGGCAAACATGTCCGGGTCATGTACTAACGTGCCCACCCTCTCTGTGCATCAGTTAAAGTTTAACATATCTTTTTTACTATTGCCTATGTAGTCACCTATGCCATTATGTTGCTGCTAGGTTAGCTTTTGTATTGAATACATTCACATTACCATGGCTGGCCCATTAAGGTGGTACATGTGTGCAGAGATCTTTGGCATATGTGTGCCTGCCTCCAAATGTACTTTCAGATCTGTCAACATCATGTCGGTCATGAATGTCACATACAATTCCGTACCACTGTGTTGCAGTGTTGCAGTGTTGCAGTGTGGCATAGATGGCAGGCCTACCCATATTCATCAACGTCTGAATTTGTGTGGCAACACAAACCCATGGTTGCATGTGAAGGTGCAGGTTAATGGTGCTCCACTTCACTCTACCCCCTGTGCACGTTCATCAAGCATCTGACATTATCATACGTGGATGTTGTCAGACCAGTGGTGCGTGGATTTATTGAGCTGGGATCTCTCCCATTTATGATAGCTACTTTCCAGCCTGTGCACACCCCCTAGCAGATGGAGACATGCACAAATGTGGTTATACAGACCTTGGTATAATGAATTCCAATGCAGTACTTGATGCCAGCCTTCCCCTCTCAGGTACAGAGGTCGTGTGCTTACACATGTAGGACATGCATGGATGTTTTGGAGTCCAAAGTTGTGCCCATGTTCAGGCTGCTTAGAGGTTGCATTACTGTTGTGACGTAAAGGTTGGACAAATTACATGGTACAGATGGAAATGTATGTGACTGTCTCCTGTTCTGGTACCATTCGAAGGGCAAATTCCATGGAATTGGTAGTGGCAAACATGTACGGGTCATGTACTAACGTGCCCACCCTCTATGTGCATCAGTTAAAGTTTGACATGTAGACATTGGTGTCTTACAGTGTCTGTTTAGGTATTTTTCTGGTAATTATCCCTTTTATCTGCCATAACTGGAGAGGTATGTTTGTGTCCTCAATTGCTCCCAGTCTTTTGTCTGCTAGCACCTTATACACATCTTCTACAGCAACATTGCCAGGTAATATAGGGAAAGGATACAACATGTGACTTGTGTAATGTGGAGATATTCCCTTCTCCTACAACTGTGAACTTAGTAGTCAATGTCCCATTGGCGATATTAGTGAGATGTAATGAGTGCCAGACACACATGACATTACACATGCCACAGCATTTGAGTAGTCTCCACGTGACACGCCGTATTGTATCAGCAAGAATTTGTGGGTATCTCAGAGCTGTACATCCACCGTTGAACATGGCAATGCAATTCTCCCAGCATGCTACAACCTAGCTGACTCTTACCATGACTGACTGATGTTCAGGTGTATTATCTTCTTAGTGCTGTATTTCTCCTTTGGCAGATGCTAATAATATGGCTGTGTCTACTCCCACTCAATGTAATGTGGGTCTCTGACAGTATAGGACAATGCTGCACATGTTCGCACATGCCACACATGATTGTGATATTGACAGCCAGTACATGTATGTGCTGTTTATCTGTCATGTATGTGACAATGAGTGATTTGTATTGCTATGTGCTGTGTAATGTTTTTATGGGGCATACTGTGTAGAAATGCAGACACAGATCAATCATTGTGGTAATGGTATATCCGTTGATACCTAGGACGACACCCATTAATTAGTCTTCATGTATTTCTCATTATTAGCACATAATAATGTCTGGATGCATGCAGGGTGTCCAACCCCCACTGCGTTAAAAAAACACAATAAAAATTCACTGAAAAAAACAAAGGTTACAGGACGTTATAGTTAGGAATTAGCGTTTAAAAAACCTTAGCAATGCACTGAAAAAAACAAAGGCTACGCGGATGTTATAGCTAGGTTCTGGATTGACACGCACAAAACCAAAGAAATTCAGCTGTAATAGTTAGAATTAGTTCAAGTAACTATTACTCAAGCCCTAAAGTAACTATAACGTGCGCCCCCTGCCATGCACAGTTTTCTCATTCAGTTTTTATTGCAAATGTTGCAGTGATAATATCAATGATGCCATAGAAGATGTTATGACTGATGTAATATGTGGGATGATAAGCTGAGCATGACAAATGCATGTTATTCATGGCTATTCGAGGATATGCAAAAAAGAATTTGAAAAAAAACATTCACAGACTCATTCATACACTAATTCATTCACTCATACATGCACTCAGAGACTCATGCACCCACTCACACATCTACTCAAATACTCATGCACCCACTCAGACCCACTCATAGACTCACACACCCACTTTCAGACCCATGCAGACTTTCACGCACCCACTCACAGATCCACTGACAGAGACAGGCCCTGTGGCTAACCCCCAATGTGCACGGTCAAAGGCCGTGCAAGGGGCAGGGTGAGGTGGTTATAAGTGCTCGACTGCAGAGCCTGGCCTCAGGCATGACCCTATGAAAAACCCCTGCCATGCCTTGCCTTAGCGGTCGTTGGGCTAACGTTTAGTAATTAAAATTACTTTACGTTAAAATACCTTATAAATTTGCTGAAAACTACAAAGGTTACAGGGACATAATAGTTAGTTTCTGAATTTACTCATGCAAAAACATAGAAATTCAGCAGTTAGAGTAATGTCAAGTAACTATAGCTCACGCCCTAAGGTAACTATAGCTCACGCCTTTGCCAAGCACAGCTAATTACTCCACATATTAGACATTAATGACATCTTCTATGGCATCTTTGATAATATCACTGCAACATTTGCAATACAATTATTGATAAGAAAACTGTGCATGGTAAGGGTGTGAGTTATAGTTACCTTAGGGTGCAAGTTATAGTTACTTGACATGATCCTAACTATAACTGCTGAATTATTATGGTTTTGTACGAGTAAATTCATACCCTTTCTAAAATGTGCCTGTAACTTTTGTTTTTTTGTGAATATGTATTTATATGATTACGTCCTTCCCCCAACAGGCTTTGTGTTCCCCTTTCCAGAGAGCCATTCCTACCTCCTGGCATGAGTACAGCAGGCTTTCTTGGTTGGCAACTGCTGCAGTGAACCAGAAACAGCTACTAGAACTTTGGATAACAAAGTGGTGACTCTCTAAAGCTACAATTGTATTAAGTTACTTTAAATTTGACTTCAGCAATAAGTCAAATTAAATGTAACAGTTGATTTGATACCTTGAAGTACTATGGTGGTCATTCCAACCTCGGCGGTAAAAGGCGCTTACCGCCGTGCAGAAGACCGCCATAACACCGCTGCGGTCGCAGTACACCGCCACGGTCATTCTGACCCACAACAGGCAAACCGCCAAAATACAGACATCCACAAAAGTCCGCCACACCAAAGGCCAGCGAGAAACTGGCGATGACCAAACCTCCACCGTCACGCCAACAGAAAAACGCCCATGCCATTACGACCCACGAATCCACGCGGCGGTCTTTCAACCGCGGAATTCCATTGGCGGTACACACCGCCACGCTCAAAATACACACACACTTACAAAACACAGCCACATTGGACAAATCGAAATACACACACCTGATCCACATACACACACCACTCCCACACACCCAATACAACATAAAACACACACCCACATCACCCACAAACCCCCACTCCTCGATATTCGTGAACACGCACTGAGAAAAGAGAACCGAGCACCCAGACGCGCAATTCACTGTCACCCTGCAATATTACCACGCACTTCAAACAACACACCAATACACAGCACCACACTTAGCACCACACAATCCACCCCACACATCACCCACACCACCCCATGGCACCGCAAAGACACCCCAGGTTTACTGACGATGAACTCAGGGTCATGGTGGAGGAAATTGTACAGGTAGAGCCACAGCTCTTCGTGACACAGGTGCAGCACACCACCATTGCCAGGAAGATGGAGCTATGGAGCAGAATAGTCGACAGGGTCAACGCTGTGGGACAGCACCCAAGAAATAGGGACGACATCAGGAAGCGGTGGAACGACCTACGGGGGAAGGTGCGTTCCATGGTATCCAGGCACAACATCACGGTGCAGAAGACTGTCGGCGGACCCCCACCTCCTCCCCCAGAATTTACAACATGGGAGGAGCAGGTCTTGGCGATCCTGTATCCTGAGGGCCTCCCAGGAGTAGGCGGAGGAATGGACTCTGGTAAGTCTAATCTTAACTACTTCATCCCCCCCACCCCACCAGCATGCCAACTCATACCCCCACCCTCACCCCCATCACACCTACTCCTTGCAAATGTCTCACCATCACAACCCACCCATCCCAACATCAAGCCCTGCATGCAACCACAAAGCAGGGACACCCATCACCTAAGCATGCCCACTGCACCCCCCCCCCAAACCACCGTCACAAAAGCCCCCACAAGGGAATGCCAGCACTGGGGTACACGGGCACCCACCCATTGCACGCTATGGCACACACAGAAGCAATAACCATACCTTTATACCCCTGCAGGACCCAAACGCCACGTCACCGCGCAGGAGGGTCCACAAATGCCCACTCCACCCCCAGAAGAGGCCCACAGGGATGACAGCAGCTCTGTCTCCCTGGATGTAGATGACCAGCCCGGCCCATCGGGGACCTCTGGACAGTCGGTTCCCCTCAGACAGCCACAGCCCACAGCAGACCTTCCCCCCACTGGGAACACCAGCACAGCACCCACCCAGCGGGCCCATACCTCTGTCCCCAGGACACGTCAATCAGCGGTGTGTCCACCACTACAGGGAACCCAGGTTAACCCACCACCCCAACAACAACAGGGACCTGGGGGCAGTGGTAGTGGGCACACGGTCCAGGGGACAGAGGCCCAGGGAAACAGGGGAACTGGGAGGGCTGCTGTGCGACAGGGGGGGGACAGGCCCAGGGAACCCACTCTCCACGAGGCCCTCTCCTCCATCATGGGAGCATACCACCACTCCCAGGAGACGATGTTCACGGTCCCTTGCCAGGTTTCAGGAGATCCAGCTTCTGCAGGAGCAACAGTATATGGGGTTCAGGGAGGAACTAAGAAATATCTGTTCCGCCATGGGCACCATCGTAGTGGCACTGAATCAGGTAGTCACCACATTGCGGGACACTCTGGTACCACAAAGGGCCCCTGTCACTAGCATGGACCAAGAACTGCCTACCACCTCCGCCGGCGCTAGTGGACAGGAGGCCCCGACACAAGACCAACAGGCCACCAGAACCCCACCTCCTGCAGAAGGAGAACCACCCCGCAAGCGGGCCCTGAGATCCAGGAAGAAGACAGAGTAAGATGCCAAGACCCCCGCCACGAAAGGATACCTCCCTGATTGTCACCCCACTGTCCCACATTGACACCCTGTCCAACCTTAAACTGCCCCTGCTCCACTTTCCACAGGCATTTGGACATTGCACCTGTGATACTGATAGTCTGGACTCTGCCATGGACAGTCCTCCACCATCACCACTCACCGATTTGCAACCACCCACCAATTTAGAGCACTGTAATAAACACACTTATTGCACAAAACAATCAGGAGTCTGGCTGTTATTTTGATGGCCCAGGGAATGTATTAGATATGACCGTGCCAAAATGCTTATTTTCATTGTGATGCCAACATACCAATGTCACACAGCTGTAGTCCATGGGGAAACAAAGCAGATGTCACGCAGTGGGGCCCACAGCTCTGAAATCTGAAGGGAAAGTCACAACTTTCTACCATACACTGGGGGAAAAGGATAGACAGTAGAGAGGTAGTAGGGGTTAAGTAAATGTTATATGCCGGGGGGGATTCTTACCTGTGTGTCATTGGAAATACTGCAGTATTACTGTGTTCCTGTTGTCTATGTCGTCCTCTTCGCCTTCCTCCTCTTCACTCTCCACAGGCTCCACAGCTGCTACAACACCACCATCTGGACCATCCTCCTGCAGAAAAGGCACCTGGCGTTGCAAAGCCAGGTTGTGAAGCATACAGCAGGCCACGATGATCTGGCACACCTTCTTTGGTGAGTACATTAGGGATCCACCTGTCATATGGAGGCACCTAAACCTGGCCTTTAGGAGGCCGAAGATCCGCTCTATCACCCTCCTAGTACGTCCATGGGCCTCATTGTACCGTTCCTCTGCCCTTGTCCGGGGATTCCTCACTGGAGTCAGTAGCCATGACAGGTTGGGGTAACCAGAGTCACCAATTAGCCACACACGGTGCCTCTGGAGTTGATCCATCACGTAAGGGATGCTGCTATTCCGCATGATGTACGCATCATGCACTGAGCCAGGGAACTTGGCATTAACATGGGAGATGTACTGGTCAGCCAAACAGACCATCTGGACATTCATGGAATGATAACTCTTCCTGTTCCTGTACACCTGTTCACTCCTGCTGGGGGGGACCAAAGCAACATGGGTCCCATCAATGGCACCAATGATGTTGGGAATATGTCCAAGGGCATAGAAATCACATTTCACTGTAGCCAAATCCCCCACCTCAGGGAAGACGATGTAGCTCCGCATGTGTTTGAGCAGGGCAGACAACACTCTGGACAACACCTTGGAAAACATGGGCTGGGACATCCCTGATGCAATGGCCACAGTTGTTTGAAATGACCCACTTGCTAAGAAATGAAGTACTGACAGAACCTGCACTAGAGGGGGGATCCCTGTGGGTTGGCGGATAGGTGACATCAGGTCTGGCTCCAGCTGGGCACACAGTTCCTGTATAGTGGCTCGGTCAAGCCTGTATGTCAGTATGACATGTCTTTCCTCCATTGTCGACAGGTCCACCAGCGGTCTGTACACAGGAAGATTCCTCCATCTCCTTGCATGTCCCAGTGGACGGTGCCTATGAAGGACAACAGCGAGCACAGAGTCAATCAAACCACAGGTACGTTCCCACAGCTTGCACATAACACGAATCCCTATGCATTGTATGGCTTGTATGAGTGTCGATGCAAGGCCTAGGTATGTGTGTCGCAGTACAAATTCAGCCATGTGGGCCCTTGAAATGGCGGCTGCCTGATCTGTGAAATGCGACAATGGGATGTGAGGTCAATGCGCTGGCGTGGGACACCGTGGCGGTAGGCGGTCGAAGACCGCGCCGCAAAGCAGCATTGGTTAACATTGAACCCTATGGGTTTCAGGAGCCAATGACGATGTGCGCCGGCGGTCGCGGTACGCACCGCTGCGGTACGCACCGCCGCGGGCGTAACCGCCATTTTCTAACAGCTTAATCACTCGATACCTGATCTTCCACAGGAGAGGACCTACACTGCAAGTGCTGCTGTGACCTCGGTCTGGAAGAGACAATGGCTCATGCGACTGGGGAAAGGGCCCCTGCCTTCACTGCGGAGGAGTTGGAGAAACTTGTGGATGGGGTCCTCCCCCAGTATGCGCTACTCTACGGTCCTCCAGACCAACAGGTAAGTACAATGGGACCATGCTTTGTGGGCTATGCCTGTGTTGAGTGGGGTAGATGAAAGATGGTGGGGAGGGGAGCGATTGAGGCATGCATCAAACGACAGATGGGAGCATGTGCCACATGGCAAGGATGGGGATGGGGGGCCACTCACATGGAGCATGCAGAAGGTGATGATTATACTTCTCTCCCTGTACATGTCACATAGGTCAGCGCCCACCAGAAAATCGACATTTCGCGTGCCATCGCCAAGGACGTCCGGACCCTGGGGGTCCACAACAGACGAGGCACCCACTGCCGGAAGAGATGGGAGGACATCCGCCGCTGGAAGACGGCGGAGGCTCGGCTGGGAATGGCCTTCCAACGTGGGAGGGGTGCCAGTCTGACTTTGACCCCCCTGATGTCCCGGATCATGGCGGTGGCCTACCCCGATTTGGATGGGTGCGTGAGGACATCACAGCAGACACAAGGGGGTGAGTACACTCTCACTCTGGTGACTTTGCGCGCAGTGGAGGTGTCTTCTGTGGGTATCCCTAGGCCAGGGCGATTTCTGTAGGCTAGGCCCCTCCGTAAGGCATGGCCCTGTGCCCCCGCCCCCCACCTCTGTAGGGTGCCAAGTAAGGTATCCATGGCCCTGTGTCATCTATGTGTGCAGTTGTCGTACATAGGCTTGTAGGCCATGTCCCACGGATTGCGTAGTGGACCCCAAGTGCGCGGCGTAGTGCAGGGGGCTTCTGTGTCTGTCCTCTCCGCCAACGGTGTCGCCAATGCATGCACTCAACATGTCTTTATTTCTCCCCCCCCTTTTTTGTGGTCTTCCTGTTCATGTGTGCATTAGCATCATCAGGCGGAGGAGAAGTGGCATCGGAGCACGAGTGAGCTACATCCCACATGGCCCTGGAGGGCCATGCAACGGAGTCCGAATACACCAGTGGGACGGAGGGCGAGGGGAGCTCCACAGCGGGGACTCGTGCTGATGTCAGTGACAGCGACTCGTCCTCTGAAGGGAGCTCCCTTGTGGTGGCGGCAACATCTGTGCCCCCGCAACAACAGGTATAGGCGCCACCCAGCGCACCAGCACCGCCCTCCCAGCAGCCCCTCTGCATTTACCCCGTGCCCGCTCACCCAGGAAGATGGGCATCTCCTTCGCCCCAGGCACCTCAGGTCCTGCCCCTGTCACCCCTGCTGCCCTCAGTGAGGAGGTCATTGACCTCCTGAGGACCATCATTGTTGGGCAGTCTACCCTTTTGAATGCCATCCAGGGTGTAGAAAGGGAGGTGCACCAGAGTAATGCATACCTGGAGGGCATTCATTCTGGTCAGGCTGCCCATCAGCGATCGTTCAACGCTCTGGCCTCAGCACTGACGGCAGCCATTGTCCCTGTCTCTAGCCTCCCCCCTCCAACTTCCTCCACCCAGACCCAATCCCCTGTGCCTCTGCCTATCCCAGACACACCATCAGACCAACCCTTGACACACCTCAACACCCAAAGGAAGCTCAGCCAAACATTAGCACCACACATCACACAAGCATTCACACAAGCAACATCCACATGCAGACATAACAACACCCACTGCCTCCACTGTGTCCCCCTCCTCCTCGTCTCCCTCCTCCCTCCCTGTGACGTCTCCACTCACACTTGCATGCACAACATCTTCAGCCACTACGTCCATCATCAGCACACCCACCAGAACACTCCGCACACGTGCAGTCACCACCCCCACTACCATTTACACGTCCCCTGTGTCCTCTCCCAGTGTGTCTGTCACCCCCTCTTCCAAACTACACAAACACAAGCAGCCACCCACCCAACAGCCATCCACCTCACGACAGCCTCCAGCCCAAGCACCTGCACCCAAAGACACCAGACTTCACACTCCTACAACCACATCCTCTTCCTCCACTCCCATATCCACTACACCTACCCGTCCCTCTCTTTCGAAATTGCTTTTCCTTGCCAACCTTAACCTCTTTCCAACAACTCCCCCACCCCGTCCATCTCATAAGACTCCAATCAGCACCTCAGCCACCACAAAACCGGGACCTATAAAGACTGTTTGCCATGGACTGTGGAGTCCCCCACCCTCAAGGGCAGGCAGTTCAGCTAGGAGCCAAGGCACGGCCAGCCCACCCCCGGAAAAGCATCCGAAGATTGCCAGTGCCCGGCGCGGGAGGCCAAAGACACCAGGGACCAAAATCCCTACCATGGCTCCGGCAGGAAGTGGGGTGCCACCTGGCACACCGCCAAAGGTGGGAAAGGGCCACAGGCGAACAGGGAAGGGTGGGAAGGGCAGCACGCCCGACAAGTCCGGCAGCAGGACAGCTGCCCAGGAGGGCCCCACCAGCCCCATCCCAGGTGTGCAGGAGGACACCCACAGGCCCGGTACTGCAGCCCAGGAGGGCCCCGCAAGCCACGTCCCAGGTGTGCAGGAGGACACCCACAGGCCCGGTACTGCAGCCCAGGAGGGCCCCGCAAGCCAACAGACAGATGGGCAGGAAGGTCCCGCCAGCCACATGTCAGGTGGCGAGTGACATCCATGCCATGGCCGGATCCACTGACCTGGACACTCATCTCAAGCACCGCTGAACTGTGCCCTTCATCTCAAGCATCGCTGAACTGGGCCCTTCATCTCAAGCACCGCTGAACTGGGCACCGCCGTCTCAAGCACCGCTGAACTGGGCCCTTCATCTCATGCACCGCTGCACTGGGCACCGCCGTCTCAAGCACTGCTGAACTGGGCCCTTCATCTCAAGCACCGCTGCACTGGGCCCTTCATCTCATGCTCCGCTGAACTGGGCCCTTCATCTCAAGCACCGCTGCACTGGGCACCGCCGTCTCAAGCACCGCTGAACTGGGCACTTCATCTCAAGCACCGCTGAACTGGGCCCTTCATCTCAAGCACCGCTGCACTGGGCTCTTCATCTCATGCACCGCTGAACTGGGCCCTTCATCTCAAGCACCGCTGCACTGGGCACCGCCGTCTCAAGCACCGCTGAACTGGGCACCGCCGTCTCAAGCACCGCTGAACTGGGCCCTTCATCTCAAGCACCGCTGAACTGGGCACCGCCGTCTCAAGCACCGCTGAACTGGGCCCTTCATCTCAAGCACCGCTGAACTTGGCACCGCCGTCTCAAGCACCGCTGCACTGGGCCCTTCATCTCAAGCACCGCTGCACACCGCCGTCTCAAGCACCGCTGAACTGGGCACCGCCGACTCAAGCACCGCTGGCCCATTGGCAGAAGGGGCAGGCCCTCATCTGTGTCGGGCAGGGCTGCACGAAGCACTCTGGGCACCAGTCCCCCTCCAGAACCAGTGGAGACTGTCATCCACTTGTGAGACTGTGGCTTTGCACTCCCCAGGATGGCACAGTGGGCAACCCACCCACTGTATAGACTTAAGAGGCTGTGGCTTTGCACTCCCCAGGATGGCACAGTGGGCAACCCACCCACTGCAGAGACTTGAGAGACTGTGGCTTTGCACTCCCCAGGATGGCACAGTGGGCAACCCACCCACTGCAGAGACTTGAGAGACTGTGGCTTTGCACTCCCCAGGATGGAACAGTGGGCAACCCACCCACTGCAGAGACTTGAGAGACTGTGGCTTTGCACTCCCCAGGATGGAACAGTGGGCAAATCACCCACTGTAGAGACTTGAGAGACTGTGGCTTTGCACTCCCCAGGATGGAACAGTGGGCATGGAGGCCCCTTGTGGATCTGGCGTCGTGGATCATCTGGCTGAGGTGCCCCCCCTTCCCTTCCCCCTGAGGTGCCTGTAGTTTTGCTATCTGATGCCCCTGCAGTGTTCTCTCCGTTGGTGTCAGGTATCCTGTGTGGGCTTTGCCCATGTGATTTGGGCCCAGTGGTCCACGGACAATGCCTGCAAAAATTATCGGACTTTTAATATTTATGTATATAATAGTTTTAGATGTGTGATATATTTATAAGCCAGTGATACAATATATTCGACAGTTGATGATCATTTCCTTTTGTCTTTGCATTCTTCCGGGGGGGTTGGGGGTGTAACTGTGATGTATTGCTATGCATTGATGTGTGTGTTGTAGTGGGTGAGGGTGGGGGTGGGTGTGTCGCGTATGTGTGTCCCCGTAATTTTTTCCCTCCCCTGTGTCGTAGGTGCAGTACTCACCGTTGTCTTCTGCACCGGCGTTCGTGCTCCTGGTAGAGGAGCAGGAAGACAATAGCTGGGAGGATGTGGAGTTCGGGTTCCATGCTGTCCAGATTCCTCGTGGGGTGTATGGAGGTGAGCGTTTTCCGTTCGAAATGGCTGTTTCCGCCGTGTTTTTATCGGCGGGGCTAATGCCCCGGAAAAGGTGGCGGCTTGGTGGGTTGTGATAGGGTGGGCGGTACTTTGTCTCCCGCCTGTCTGTTGGCGGTGACCGCCGCGCTGTTTGTTTGTCCCGCCGTGGCGGTCTGAGTGTTGAAGTGGCGGTCTCTGTTGGCGGTTTCCGCCAGGGACAGAATTCAATTTTTTTAACCGCCAGCCTGTTGGCGGGTTGGCTTCCGCTTTAACACCGACCGCCAGGGTTGGAATGACCCCCTATATGTGGTGGTCCTAAATAAAAGTTATCACTTAGAGATAGGGCTAGTGAAACCCCAGGCTAGCCACTGGGATTACCAGCCTTACTACAGTGAAAACAACAATGGTGAGGCCCTTCTTTTTAATGGTTGTATTATGTAACCACGCATGCCGGAACAACACATGCCTTAACAGTGAGGTCAGAGCCATGACCGCGTTGTTTCCACACATGCCTTTACCACGCATGCCTTTACAATGAATTTACTTGTAAAAGCATGCCTAGTAGAGGCATGTGTGGAAATGCATGCGAAACGGCATGCGTGGTTCTGTCATGCAAACCTCCCCATCCACCCTGAGGCCCAAAACTGCCCCCACCCCTAATACCAAAACTACACACAACACAACACCCGCCCTGAGCTCTAAAAAAATACTATCCTATATCTCCACTCCTAGAAACTAAAATACCACAAACCCATACCCGCCATGAACCCTAAAAAAAACCTACCTTGACCCCCACCCCTGCCTCATAAAACTAAATTACCCCAACACCCCTCACCTGCCCTGAGCCCTAAAAAAAACCTAACCCAACCCCTCATCCCGCTCCTAAAAAATAAACTACCCGACCCCCCACCCGCCCTAAACACTAAAAACTAAACTACCCCGATCCCCCAACCCTAAAAACGAAACTACCATGACACCCCCACCCACCCTGAGACCTAAAAAAAACCCTATCCCAACCCCCTGCCCCTAAAACGAAGTTACCCAACCTCCCACCCACCCTGAGCCCTAAACAAATACCCCAGTCTCCCACCCCTGCCCCTAAAAATAAAGTACCCAGACACCCTCACCCACCCTAAGCCCTAAATCCACCCCACCGCTAAAAACTACCCATCAACCCTGCCCCAACTCCACCTACCTCACCACGTCCTCTCCTTATTCCTGCTGCCTCTTCTCGCTTCCCTCCTCCCGCCCTTCCTTAAACCTTCTCCCACCCCTTTAAAAATAAAATATCCCACCCTAAGCCCTAAATAAAAAAATACCCAAGCCCCCCACCCTGCCCCTAAAGAGAAAAAATACCCTGACCCCCACCCTAATCCCTTAAAAAAAAAAGACCTTTCTCAAAGTCCCTTAATTCACACCGCACCCCCACCCCTGCCCATCCCCACTTATCTCACCCCGTCCTCCGCGTCCTCTCCCAAAAAACGCATGGCTTTTTCATATGCGTAGTTCAGCACGAGTGGTTAAGGCACAGAAAAAGCCATGTGTTGTTCAGGCAAGCGAGGTTACGCTTGTGTGGGAAATGTCCGTGTCCTTAAAGAGGTGTTGTTAAGGATGTTTCTACTTCTTAATATTTAGCACCATACCTTATGAGCTACTGAGGCTCTCCCTAGGGGTGAATTATAAATATTCAAAGGGAAAGCTTGGACTTGGCAAAGGGTTTGTTTTGCAATGTGATTTCACAGTTTAAAAGCTGCCTGACTAGGCTGCAGTGAAATACCTAGAGCCATGTTTTCATGCCAAGGTATTGCCCCTACTGAGTGCTGAGTCCATTGTGACTTTTAACGTATCTGCCCTGGATACACTTTGTACTATATACTAGGGTCTTATAGGTAAGTTAAACATGCCAGTTAGGGATTGACGAACTTTACTTACTCTTTGTGAGGTCATAGCACATGTACTGGGCCTCTTCAGCAGGACACAGTGCACTTCAGAGTTGAAAAACCAGCAGCATCAGTCCAAACGTTTAGGGGCTGATCATACATAAAGAGGCCTTTCCTTGCACTTTGTATGTCCTTTATTCTTTTCTCTAGCTACATTTTGTTTGTCTCCCTCTCTCCGTAACTTTCTTTCTGCCTCCCTCACCTTCTCTGTTTCCATTACATTGCTCCCTAACTCACCAGTCTTCTTCATTTCTGTCTCTGCCTTCGTTCTCCCTCTACCTTATCCCTCTCACTATATCATTCTGTTTACCGTTCTGTCCTTGTCCTTTCTCCCCTCGCCTTCCTTGTCTTCTACTCAGCTGAGTTTGAGGTCACTGTCCAGTCACAGAAGTGTACAAATAAAAAGAGGAGAGTAGAGAGGAGGCATGGAAAGACCATTAAGTAAAAATGATATGATTCCACCTAATGGAAGGGTGAAAACCCTCAGAATAGTGCTTTTTTTCACTGTTGCAGCAAAACCACCATTTGCAGATGGGAAATTATTTGTGATGTTGAATATCTGCCAACTAAATTTAGAATTTCATGCTTTATGGTACACATAATTAATTTTAATGTGATGCTTTAATCCTCTAAATATCCGCTGATTGACCCTAATTTGTCTTTCCTGGAAGGGAGGAACAAGCTGGTTAGATGCTGAATTGTGTGGCAAGACAAAAGAAATTCTAAATGTTATAGAAATGGATTTACAAATAGTTACTGAACATTTCTTGGTGTTTGTCTGGGGGTCACCATCAGCTTGATGTTTTGTTTATTTTTGTGTGCCTCCTTTTCTGAAACGTTATCAATTATTCAGTACTGCTTACGAGCACGGGCTTCTATAAGCTGCAAATTAGTAATGTGTTCCGCAGAGGGGGGCCCAAAATATGCCTTACCTAGGGACCCACAAATCTTTAAGATAGAACTGGAAGGGCGAAGTCAGACGGGAAGAAAGTCTGGGAGTCTGCTACTAGAGAAGTGACCGAAGGCTATAAAACCGTATGACATGAGGGCCTTCAGGCAAGAATACGGCAGGACTGCAAGTGTATCTCTACTTCATAAACGGAAGCATTAGGCTGTCGGGGACACAAACCCACGTGGCCATCAAGAAAGAGTAACGAGTAACCAGGACTTTAACATTCCATTCACTCGCAAATTGAACCAATCCAAGCACACAGCTCAAGCAAAAAACTGAAGTCACCAACCTGTTTCAAAAATAAGAAAACGGTTTGCTTGTAACCTTTGATGAAGAAGTTTGAAAACAATTATGCTATCCTGCAGCGGTGTAGAGTGCAGGCAATCTACTGGTTTGAAACAAAGTTTTTGTTTGAGATTATTGTTTTTTTCCGGCATAACATCATACCAGAAAACGCATATTTTACTCTAACAATAGTTCTCAACCGGAGGATGCGTCTACTAGCAGGAGGTGGAATCTCTGGATGAAACACCAAAAGGTACAGTATGCCTGGAAGCTTTACGCTTTCTATGCGGCTGGTAATGCGAGATACACTACTATACTGTATATACAGTCCCAGGCAGTAAGGAGCTGTAATGTCCCCAAGAATCAACTAACATTAATGGCCATAGATTTCAGCATCAATTTGCAGAGAGTCGATTTGAGTACCTGGAGGAGGGGTGTACTTGGTAGGCCCTCTTGACAAATGGTGATTTATCATCCTTCCTATAGGCCCTCTTGGCAAAGGATTAATTATTATCCCGCCTAGAATCCTAGCTGGGAGAGGTGTGATGTTTGGTAGCCTCCAAGGACAGGAGTAGTTATCATGCCCCAGCTTGCCAAAATGCAGAATGTGAGATGTTTTGTACCCCCTGTCTTGTCTAGGGGTGGGAGTGTGGGCAGGAGTATATCATGCTATGCCTTTTGCTTTGTCAAAGGCAGGAGAAGTTGTATGTCACCTTCCCGAAGGAGGGGGAATTCAGCACTCACTTAACCTCCTGTTCTGCTCAGGTGGGAGTTTTGTTGTGCCCCCTGCCTTAGCCAGAGTAGGATTGAATCCTGCTTCTTCCGTTCCGGATTGGTAAGAGGTGGGACTGCTGGGATATTTTTCCACTAAGGTCAGGGACAGAACTGTTGAATTCTTATCCTTTCCAAGGGCAGGGTGAAATTATTGCCTCTCATCAAGCCCAAAAGAGTGTTTACTGAGCATGCAGCCTTGCTCTGGGGTAAAAATTAGAACAAAAGGGCGACCGCATAACCCCTTTTGAGCTTGGGTATTTGACTACAGGCCGGTAAACAAGAGCACCACATCCACCCATCGCATGATTATTGCATCTAAGAGAGTGCTAGGGAGACTCAACTTCCTTTTCACTATATCGCTGATTTCTGTATAATACATGGGAGCCTGCAATTGCTGTATAAAAGCCTCTCTTTCATTTCTTATTTACAGGCGACTTGTGACTTCACTTGTCGCCTGCGATAAAGAGGTGATACAGCAGCTAAACTGATCTGTTTTTCTAAGTGACCAATGCTCAGAAGAAAGTAGATATTTATGGCATTATGTTTATTTTTGTCAGTGCTTTAGGTAGCTATAGGAAACAGAGACTCTCAATGCATGTCTGTACACATTCTGAACTAGAGTGTATTTTAAATCTGATTTACTTAAACGTATCTAATATCTTTTTACAACAAATACCTAACTGCTTATTGGTGTGTTTAATTTTGCACTGCAGATTCTTTGTGTCAGCAAAAAAATCCTATTTCATTCATATGAAAGAGAAAAACACTGATGGTCTGAATTAAAATGAACGTATGGTGGGAAAATAACTCTGCCATCCTGAGAGACCTCTTACCACTAAATTTAGAGTTGCCTGTTGTGGAGAACCCTCTACATTGACAAGAACCACGGTCATAGTGTCCATTCACTATAAGACAAGGTTGATGGATAGCGTCGTCAGTCATGATGGACGGATGGCAAACTTTTCAAAAGTTTTTTGTTTTTCAAAAACATACTTCCAAAGTGGGAGTTTGGTTTTGAAAAAAAAAATTGTTAGTCACCACACCATGTGATTTTTCTCCAAAGATGTGGGGGTCGTTATTGTTTTTTTTAAATTTTTATCTAACAGCTAAGTGTTTTACTGACAGTGACGGCTAGGCAAAAAAACACTTTACACTGTCCACCCTAAGGGCCAGATTTAAAGAAAAGTGGCGCAGCAAGGTGCTGCACCAAAATTGGCAGCGCCGCGTTGCATCACTTTAGAAATGCAGGGATGCGCCCTATTTAAGGGAATAAGGCCCACCCCTGTGTTTCCCCCTGCGCGGGTGCTAAATTTAGCTGCTAGCGCCAACGCAGGCATCCTTGCACCATAGTGCAAGTATGTCGGTGTTGAGGGTTGTGATTGTTTATGTGTGGGAAGGTGTCCCTTCCCGCACATAAACAATCACTAATGGCTCTTTGGCACTTCTGTGTGTGCTGCACAATGCAGCACACACATAAGTGCCAAAGCGTCATTTTCAAATGATTGTTTATGTGCAGAAAGGGACACCTTCCTACACATAAACAATCCTTTCTGGCATTTTGCTTTTTCTATGCATACGGCAGAATGCAGCTCACATAGAAAAAGCAAAAAACGAGGAGGAATAAAAGTATTCCTCCGCGTTGCTCCCTGCTAACGCCACCCCTGGGGGAGGCGTTAGATTTTGGCACCACCTCAGGTTTACGAAATTTCATAAATCTGAGGCAGCGTTAAAATGCAATGGGGGTTGCTGTGGTACGCCCACAGCAACACTCATTGCACGTACCTTCCACGCACAGTGTTGCCTGGGAAGGGGCCGTATTTACAAGGTGGTGTTAAGCCACAAAAAGTGGCTTAACGCCACCTTGGAAATACGGCGCTGTGCTTATCGCCATAGGAGTGTCACAAAAAGTAACGCTCCTGTGGCGCTGGGGGCCTATAAATACGGTCCTAAATGCGGTGACGTGTAATGTTCTTCTTCCATCAGTCAAAGTTTTCTGCTAACTGAAAGCTATAATGGAGGTGCACCACCGGGTGAACAGTAGTTTAACTAAAAATATTCACAAAGAGTCCAAATCTCCTGTGGCGAGGATGAAAGCAAGTCTTCTTGTTTATTGTTTCTTTGTTTCCTTCCAAATCCAAAGAATATTTTCACAAATCTTGTTACAGCATTGTAATGACAGCCAACGTGTTTTGCCCTCTAACATAGGGCTTCTTCAGGGCTGTAACGTGACATAAAACAATGATAAAGACAATAGATGGTACAATATGATAAAGGGGAAACAAAAATATAAAATACACCAACAGCTCCTTGAGACACAAAAAGTGTGAACAAGTGTAGGAACAAAGACCTTTTGAAAAACATGTGTCAATAGATCATAAAAGCTATAATAACGAGAAAATGTATATATATATAGTATCCCAAAAATACAATATAGATAAGGGAACTGGCCTGGAATTACAATCGAACCCAAGATGTGAGAGAACAGTGAAAAAGGTAAGTGCAATAAAGAAGATGAGTGTGGCGTGCTCAGACTGGTAACATCTATCAAGACGATTAAGTAAAAATTATATGATTCCACCTAATGGAAGGGAGAAAATCCTCAGAATAGTGCTTTGTTTTCACTGTTGCAGCAAAACCACCATTTGCAGATGGGAAATTATTTATGATTTTGAATATCTGCCAACTAAATTTAGAATTTCATGCTTTATGGTACATATAATTAATTTTAATGTGATGCATTAATCCTCTAAATATCTGCTGAGTGACCCTAATTTGTCTTTCCTGGAAGGGAGGAACAAGCTGGTTAGATGCTGAATTGTGTGTAAAATACGGTGGCAAGACAAAAGAAATTCTAAATGCTTAAAGAAATGAATTTACAAATAGTTACTGAACATTTCTTGATGTTTGTCTGGGGGTCACTATTAGCTTGATGTTTTGTTTATTTTTGTGTGCCTCCTTTTCTAAAACGTTATCAATTATTCAGTACTGCTTACGAGCACGGGCTTCTATAAGCTGCAAATTAGTAATGTGTTCCGCAGAGGGGGGCCTAAAATATGCCTTACCCAGTGACCCACAAATCTTTAAGCTAGAACTGGAAGGAGCGAAGTCAGACGGGAAGAAAGTTTGAGAGTCTGCTACTAGAGAAGTGACCGAAGGCTATAAAACCGTATGACATGAGGGCCTTCAGGCAAGAATACGGCAGGACTGCAATTGTATCCCTACTTGATAAACGGAAGTATTAGGCTGTCGGGGACACAACCCCACGTGCCAAATGGAAGGCCATCAAGAAAGAGTAACGAGTAACCTGGACTTTAACATTCCATTCACTCGCAAATTGAACCAATCCAAGCACACAGCTCAAGCAAAAAACTGAAGACACCAACCTGTTTCAAAAATAAGAAAACGGTTTGCTTATAACCTTTGATGAAGAAGTTTGAAAACAATTATGCTATCCTGCAGCGGTGTAGAGTGCAGGCAATTTACTGGTTTGAAACAAAGATTTTGCTTGAGATTATTGTTTTTTTCCGGCATAACATCATACCAGAAAACTTTGGCTATAAGGAGGATTCATATTTTACTCTAACAATAGTTCTCAACCGGAAAATGCGTCTACTAGCAGGAGGTGGAATCTCTGGATGAAACACCAAAAGGTGCAGTATGCCTGAAAGCTTTACGCTTTATGCGGCTGGTAATGCGAGATACACTACTATACTGTATATACAGTCCCAGGCAGTAAGGAGCTGTAATGTCACCAAGAATCAATTAACATTAATGGCCATAGATTTTAAGGTCAATTTGCAGAGCCTCGATTTGAGTACCTGGAGGAGGGGTGTACTTGGTAGGCCCTCTTGACAAATGGTGATTTATCATCCTTCCTATAGGCCCTCTTGGCAAATAATTATTTATTATCCCTCCTAGAATCCTAGCTGGGAGAGGTGTGATGTTTGGTAGCCTCCAAGGACAGGAGTAGTTATGCCCCAGCTTGCCAAAATGCAGGATATGAGATGTTTTGTACCCCCTGTCTTGTCTATGGGTGGGAGTGTGGGCAGGAGTATATCATGCTACGCCTTTTGCTTTGTCAAAGGCAGGAGGAGTTGTACGTCACCTTCCCGAATGAGGGGGAATTCAGCACTCACTTAACCTCCTGCCTTGCTCAGGTGGGAGTTTTGTTGTGACCCATGCCTTAGCCAGAGTAGGATTGAATCCTGCTTCTTCCGTTCCGGATTGGTAAGAGGTGGGACTGCTGGGATATTTCTCCATTAAGGTCAGAGACAGAACTGTTGAATTCCTATCCTTTCCAAGGGCAGGGTGAAATTATTGCCTCTCACCATGTTCAAAAGAGTGTTTACTGAGCATGCAGCTTTGCTCTGGGGTAAAAATTAGAACAATAGGGCGACCCCATAACCCGTTGTGAGCTTGGGTATTTCACTACAGGCCTGTAAACAGCTGACTAGGGAATCATTGAAACAGGACTCATAGAAGGTTTAAAAATGGGCCGGATGCTCAGTAAGTGGTAAAAAGAATCAAATTCAGTCATTTATGTTCTGATTTTAGAAATAATTTAACTAAGGAAGACTCAAAATAATACATTACAGGCACATGTAGTGATTAAATCATAAAGAACATATATTTACAACCTGAAAGGAAGGAATTCAATATAAATAATATCTAGGCATACATTGACATTGTATTGTCCAAATTAAACAAAATGTTCTGTTATCACATCTGTCAATGCAATGAAAAGCCACTCTCAAGGGATTAGTGGAAACGTCAGTCTTCCGTGAAGAACACACCATTTGTTGATGGTATTATTGGAAGTGAAACAAAGATCGGCTTAAAGTCTCTGTTTCACTTCTAATTACGGAACTTTTTGTTTAATTTGGACAATACATTGGCAATGTATGCCTGGATATTGTTTATATTGGACCCCTACCTTTCAGTTTGTCACTCCATGCGCCTGTTCTGCATTATTTTGAGCAGTTTCCCTTACTATAGCCTTGCTCTAGGGTGGTAAGGGAAACATGCATCCCCCTACCATGCATGGTGAGGTGAAGGGGGTTTGTTGCCTTCAAACCTTGCCGAAGCACAGTTAGGCTTGCAGGGCATAAGTGGAACAGTTGGAAACAAATCCCACCTTCCTACTGTATTGTACCTAGAAATAAATAATACAATATTTTTAAAAGAAATTAGCCCTACAGGGACTGCTGACAGCTATCACAGCATCCTTTTCATAATTATGAATAAGACAGTATAGCAGTAACCAAATGTACAGTGGCTCCTTCATCCAAAAAAATAAGGCAGCAGCTAAATGTACCAGGACCCCTTCATCTAAAAGAACATGAAGGTAATACAGGCGAGAAATAGTCAATGGCACCCTATTCACAATTGCACACAGGGAGCTGTCTTCGGTCCCAGGCCCTCTTGGTCTGCAAAATGGTACAAGCCAAGGAAAACCCTAGTAGCTCACAAGAGAACCACATCCACCCATCGAATGATTATTGCATCTAAGCAGTGCTTAATTTGTGCTTGTTGTATCCGGTGCTAAGCACCAGCACCTATTTTTGAGGGCCGGGGCTCATTCTTCTGCCTCAAGCATTTGCTGCCAGCAAAAGACACATTTTGGAAAGACGGAGGAAGAGAAAAAGGAAAAAGCGTCACAAGGGGAGAAAGCAGAAAGCTGTCAGAGTCAGCTGAAGGGGCAGGGAGTGGCTTTATATGGATTGAAGAGGCCCGAGATGGCTTCAGGATTATGCTGCCTCAGTATTCCGTGTTCACATTTAAATGCAGCAGCTGCGTGTTTCAGAGGAGGGCTTTGGGCACCGGCACATTTTCATTTACAAATTAAGCACTGCATCTAAGAGATTGCTAGAAAGACCCAACTTCCTTTTCATTGATGCCACTATAGCGCTGATTTCTATATAATATATGGGAGCCAGCAATTGCTGTGTAAAAGCCAGTCTTTAATTTCTCATTTACAGGCGACTTGTGACTTCACTTGTCCCCGCAATAAAGAAGTGATGCAGCAGCTAAACTGATCTGTTTTTCTAAGTGACCAGTGCTCAGAAGAAAGTAGATATTTATGGCTATATGTTTATTTTTGTCTTTGCTTTATGTAACTATAGGAAACAGAGACTCTCAATGCATGTTTCTACACATTCTGAACTAAAGCGTATTTTAAATCTGATTTACTTAAACTTATTCTAATATCATTTTACAACAAATATCTAACTGCTTATTGGTGTTTAATTTTGCGCTGCAGATTCTTTGTATCAGCAAAAAAAAAATCATTTCATATGAAAAAAGAAAACACTTATAATCTCAGTTACAATAATCGGATGGTGGGAAAATACCTCTGCCATCCTGAGAGACCTCCTGCCATCACATTTAGGGCCAGATGTATCAAGCCTTTTTGCATTTGCAAACGCAAATTTAAGGAATCACTAAAATAGCGATTCCTTAAATTTGCGAGCCTGTTTAGAGAATTGCAAATTGTGATTCTCTAAATAAGAAATCGCAAATAAGGAATCCTTATTTGCGATTTCTAAACCACATGTAACAAGCAATTCCTTAATGCGAATTGGGCATTAAGGAATCACTATTACCACCAAGTTGAACTAGGTGGTAACCATGTGCAAATTAAAAAAATGCATTAAAAATGCATTTTTAAAATTGACACTTAACACACGCATGCCCCTTTGCCATGTGTGTGCCTTACATGTCCTTAAAAAACTACTTGGGGTGCAGCAGAGGGGGCCTTAGGCCCCCATCACCCTGGGGTTTGCATTTCCCAAATTTGCGAATTCCAATTAGGAATTCGGAATTTGGAAAATGCAAAATATTCGCAAAATATGGGCCTACAGGCCCAGAGATGCGAATGGGGCCAGTATCGCAATTTGTGATTCGGTAATAGCATTTGCGATTTTTAAGAAATTGCTATTACCGAATCGCAAATATGATACTTTGCATTTTGTGAATCAGAAATAGCGATTTCTTAAAAAACGCTATTTCCGAATCACAAATGCCTTTTCTGTTACATCTGGCCCTTAGAGTTGCCTGATGTGGAAAGCTCTCTACATTGACAGGAACCACGGTCATGGTGGTTCCATTCACTATAAGACAAGGTTGACGGATAGAGTTGTCAGCCATGATGGACAGATGGCAAACGTTTCAGAAGTTTTTTGTTTTTCAAAAACATATTTCCAGAGTGGGAGTTTGTTTTTGAAAAACCAAAAAACTGATAGCCACTACACCATGTGAATTTTCCCCCAAGATGTGGGGGTCGTTATTATTTGTTTTATTTTTATCTTAAGTGGCGTCCGGCAGTTTTAGGAGGGAGGGGGCGGGTGGGAGGTAAACACACACTCATTATTTATATACACACACACACACACGCACATCCATTAACAACACTCATCAACATTCAAACATACACGCACGCACCAAACATTAATTTAAAAAGATCACACACACACACTTACCTTCAGCCTCGGAGGTTCCAGGAGGGTTAAGACTGCTGACTTCTCCAATGAGGGAAGGCAGCAGTCCCAACTTCGTCACAAAGTGGGATGGAATCAGTGAGACTGCTGATCCTACCCCACTCTGTGATTGATCGCCCTGGGTGCTTCAGGGATTAAACCTGTAGCGCCCAGGTCGAAGTCAATGGGTGACGCTTCCCCTCGTCACCCTGGGAGGGCCTCAAGGCACCATTGCTGAGCAGTGGAGGTCATGCCCACAGGAGCTGTGACCTTTTCAGCCCAGAAAAGTTCAGCTCAGGCAGCCAGGAGTCTGCGCAAATCACGCATGTCTCGCTCCTGGCTGCCTGACCTGAACATGAAGAGTGTCTGTCACGCTGACCTTTGCTCAGCCTGACTGCAAATCTTCATGAGGGGCAAAAGGTGGTGGGTGGGGTGGCCCCTAACCCCTAAAGGATGGGCTGCGCCTGATTATCTTACAGCTAAGTGTTTTACTGACAGTGACGGTTAGGAAAAAAACACTTTACACTGTCCACCCTAAATGCAGTGACGGTGTAAAGTCCTTCTTCCATCGGACAAAGTTTTCTGTTAACTGCTAAATTAGTTGGGTGACCGAGGGTTTAGTGGACAGGATACTCCATCTCGTTTGCATCAGAGTACCCAGTCCACACAACTCGAAATCAGGCCCTAAGGATTCATTTAGTTGTGCGGGCAACTTCCGCCTCGATTAATTTCTTGAGAGATAATAGAACTGTGTTACTGTTCATACAGATGTGTATTGCTGACGGCTGGCACAAGGCAGTCAAGGGGGTGAGATCGTCCTCCTGTTTAGGAGGAGGTAATATATGCTTATGCTATGGATACATTGTGCCTTATGGCTCCTCTGTGTCACTGATATACTGTGTATTTCTCCACTGATACTGTTTAAAAAACCCTCAATAAAGTAATGTTTAAAAAAGGATTCAACTAGTTTGTGGGAAGACTGATGATGTAACCATGTATTATAATTAGGGTCCCCGTTTGCTTTTTTTAAACTAATTTTACAGATAATTACAGAAAGAAAACAATCTATTTTCCTGTCCGTATTTATTTTAAATATGGGAAAAAGCAGAAATATTTTTTCTTCTGGCTAGTTCTCATTATTGTCAGTCATGCAAGCTAGGTCAATAGCTGTGCAGACTGCCTGACATGCAGGGGAGTAAAAAAAGGATGAAAAAAGATTTTGGAATGAAGCTTAAACTGCAGCAGCACAGTTGTGTAAGCTATTCTTCAAAGCAAGTGGTTTCAGATGACTGTAATGTGCTATAAACAGGTACAACTCATTCCATGTTCAAACATAACTAAACATTTGATGGTTAGAAAACATGGACATATACCTAATGCAGTTTCATTTTTTATTCCAAGGATAAAATATATAGGGATAAATAGAGATAAATGAGCAGCAAATAAATATGGATAAATACAGAAGAAAGTACAAAAAAAACATAAAAACCAGGAGCCTTAATTATTATGGATAAAGTATCACCACTATATTTTATAAGGATTTTGCAAATCACCTTGTAGTTGTATGACTTTCTAAAGGAACTGGGCTTTCGGTCTTGTTCCTCTGTATGGTCGTTGAGCTCCTTGGTGACTGTCAAGAATATACAGAAGGGGGCACTTTGCCCCATATACCTTTCGGGGATCACTTCTCCCCACATACAGTGACTGCAGTCCTACATCTTAGCTGCAGTGCGTCCAACAGGACACAGAGACAACCCCCACAAGTAGAAAATACAGTTTAATGCAGGGGGAGGCAGATGAGAGACGTAGGTTCCAATGCGAAATTGCTGAAACAATTATCAGAGTAGGGGGGTGTTAGACTTTTCATCCTTGGCGTGGTATCCCTTAACATTTTGCCTCTGTTTCCCAGGTTGTTGATGTGTGCTGGGCTCTGATTTTGCTGTTTTTATCGCTCTGGGCACATTACCACTGCTAAACAGTGCTAAAGTGCAAGTGCTCCTTTACAAAATGTGTATGTAATTGGCTCATCTATGATTGGCAGATTTGAGTTATTAGTAAGTCCCTAGCACAGCGCACTAGATGTGCCCAGGGCCTGTAAATCAAATGCTACTAGTGGGCCTGCAGCACTGATTGTGCCACCCACATAAGTAGCTCTGTAATCATGTCTCAGACCTGCCACTGCAGTGTCTGTGTGTGCAGTTTTAACTGTAAATTCGACTTGGCAAGCGTACCCACTTGCCAGGCCTAAACCTTCCCTTTTCTTACATGCAAGACACCCCTAAGGTAGGCCCTAGGTAGCCCCAAGGGCAGGGTGCAGTGTATGGTTAAGGTAGTACATATAGGCCCTCATTTCAACCACCATGAAAAGGCTGGTGGGAGGGGGACTCGTAATCCCCTGGGCAGCGCTGCAAGCAGCGCTGCCCTTGAGGATTTAAACCGCCGGGACAAAAGTGGCGGGAAACCACCGGTCCCGGCGGTGCGACCGCAGCGCTTCCGCCGCGGTCGTAATTCCCAAGGAAGCACCGCCAGCCTGGCTTCCGACAAAACAGCCCTGGCGGTCAAAGACCGCCAGGGTTGTAATGACCCCCATAGTAATGTGTTTTATTTGTCCTAACAGTGAAATATTGCTAAATTTGTTTTTCACTGTTGCAAGGCCTGCCCCTCTCATAGTTTAACATGGGGGCTACCTTTAAATATGATTAAAGTGTAGATTCCCTTTGGGAGTGGATGGACATGTGGAGTTTGGGGTCTCTGAGCTCACAATTTAAAAATAAATATTTTAGTAAAGTTGATTTTAAGATTGGGTGTTTGAAAATGCCACTTTTAGAAAGTGAGCATTTTCTTGCTTATACCATTTCTGTGACTCTGCCTGTTTGTGGATATCCTGTCTGGGTCAGTTTGACAGTTGGGCTGGTTGCACCTCACACTAGACAGTGACACAAAGGGAGTTGGGGTTTAGTCTGCATTTCCTGATGAGCCATCTGTGCTAGGAGGGAGGGGAGGCGTGGTCACTTACACCTGAAAGGGCTGTGCCTGCCCTTACACAATGCAGTCTCCAGCCCCCTGGTGAGTGTCTGGGGCCTGGCCTGGGCAAGGCAGGAATTCACATTCAAGAGAGACTTTGCTTTGAAGTAAGCCTACTTCAAAGGAGGAATTGGGTATAAGAAGGGCACCTAAAACCACAGACTTTAGAACAGTTCTGGAAACCAAGAGGGACCTCTGCCTGGAGAAGAGCTGAGGAAGAAGAGCTGCCCTGCCTGTGACTGTGCTTTGTGGAGCTATCCTGCAGTTACTGCTTCTGCCAGAGGAAGAGGGCAAAGCCTGGACTTTGTGTGCCTTCCATCTTGTGAAGATCTCCAAGGGCTTGATTTAGAGCTTGCCTCCTGTTATTTGAAGTCTCAGGGACAGCAAAGACTTCTCTCTGCCAGCACCTGGAGTCTCTGGAGAGACTCCTACTCTGCCCTGTGGTGCCCATCCAGTTCCTGGGACCCCGAAAGGAGAAACTGGCAGCCTAAGAGGAAGAAATCCACGCACAGAACGCCGTGCGGGGAAAAGATCGACATGACTCTGATCTGCGGCTGGGAAATCGACGTGCCGCCGGCTTCGTGGCTGAAAATCGATAATCGGCTGTAACGCGACCAAAGAATCGACGCACGGAGCTGGCGAAATGACACTCAGAATCGCTAATGGAGGCTGGTGAGATCGCAACCCACGCTGCGTGGTTTTAGGTTCATCGTGCGGCTGGATTTCCGAAGCAAGGGGGCGTGCAAAAAACAACGCAAGGCCTGCCCGGACCCGAGAATGCTGACCGGATCGACGCATCACTCTCCTGCGGAGAGAAGAAAAGACGCACCCGACCAGACGAAAGGAGAAACAACGCAAGGTCTCGCTTGTGAGTGAAATTGATGCATCGCAAGCCCTTTTTGACGCGCACTCGCCCATGCAGGATTATTTTTGACTCACCCAAGGTACATTTTCACGCTATCAGTGTTAGTGTGTGTTTAAAACTACTTAAAGACTCTTTTTGATTTTTAATTGATAACTTGACGTGTATTGTGGATTTTTGTTGTTTTGGTCTTGTTTTGTTTAGATAAATATTTCCTATTTTTCTAAACCTATGTTGTGTCATTTTGTAGTGTTTTCATTAAGTTACTGTGTGTGTTGGTACAAATACTTTACACCTAGTACTCTGAAGTTAAGCCTGCTGCTCTGCCAAGCTACCAAGGGGGTAAGCAGGGGTTAGCTGATGGTGATTCTCTTTTACCCTGATTAGAGTGAGGGTCCTTGCTTGAACAGGGAGTAACCTGACTGTCAACCAAAGACTCCATTTCTAACAAGGTGCTATCAACTTTACCACACTAAGGTCACTGGGGTCATGAAAAGTCCAAGTATTACTAAAAGTGCAAATGTAGCGATTGAGTAACACCTGTTCAATGGGAGAGTGAAGTGCATATGTGGCTACAATGGTGCACTTTAGATTATGTTCTTCACAAATATATTGCTAAAATGTACATAGTTATTTACTGCCATGAATGGCCTTCATCATAATGGACTACTAGGCTTCCAACCTGTTTTTGATTGGGAAAAATGAGTCCAAACCCCTTTCCATAACTTATGATGGTTTTAAACACAGACCTTGAGAACAGTTGTATCTCTCATTAGGAATTGGCACAGCGCAATTAACCTTCCACTGCCATGGTAAAGATATCCTATCACGAGGTCCACTGGTGTTTACACCATGTAAAAATGTGAAATACATAAGATGGTTTGAGTCCAGATTGTAGTTATGCTTGGCCTTTTTGGAATTCGGCATTTGGTATAACTGAGGCAGCCATGTTACAAGTCATTGTTTACGCTCATCTCATCCTTTATCTGTGTCTACTGAGCCACTTAACTTGTTTGTGGCCTTTGACAATGTTGAAGACAGTACTGTTAATGCCATCAGATCCCACAATGATATTGGAGTACAAGTAATTAAATAGTTCCCCTCTTGCTTCAAAAAATCACTTTCTCCAAGTCAATCTCAAATACTTTCTCTCCCTCCTTGCCACTGCTGTTCTCAACCTCTGCATTAAACACTTTGGGGCTCATTTACAAGCCCCTAGTGCCACCAGAGCATCACTTTCAGCGAAACCCCAGAGGAATTGTGCCCTTTTCCATATTTACAAGGCCGCTTTAAGCCACTTTGTGTGGCTTAACGTGGCTTGTAAATATGGGCTCCAGATGTAGTTTTCTGCAGAACAGGGGCGTGTCGTGGGTGCTGCTGTGGGCGTTTCCATGCAACACCCATTGCTTTTGACACTGCCCTAGATTTACGAGAAATCGTAAACCTGAGGCATTGCCAAAAACTAACGCCACCCCAGGGGTGGCGTTAGAGTGGTGCAACGAGAATAAATAGTTTTATTTTTCCTCGTTTTTGCTTTTTCTATGTGTGCTGCATACTGCAGCACACATAGAGAGAGTAAAAAGCCAACAATGATTTTTTATGTGCAGGATAGTGCCCCTTCCCACACATGAACAATCATTAAATTATAATGATTACTTACTTTTATGTGTGCTACATTCTGTAGCACACATAGAAGTAACAAGTCTCTGTTATTCATTGTTTCTGTGCAAGAAGGGACACTTTCTTGCACATAAACAATAATTCACTGCAATGCAGGCACCCTTTCACTATGGTGCAAGGGTGCCTGCTTTGAGGCTAGGCAGCTAATTTTAGTGCCAGCGCTAGGGTAAACACAGGGGTGTGCTGTATTGTAGTAAATATGGCGCATCCCTGCATTTCTGAAATGACACAGCTTGGCGCTGTAAACTTTGCTGCAGGGCCGCACTGTGCCACTTCAGTGTAAATGAGGCCCTTTGTTTCCCAACTCCTACTATTGTCCTGCAACAATATGACAATGGCGCACATCTATACTCATAGGTGATCTTAGAATTAGATAGTCAAAATTTACCCCACAAAATTCTTGCTTGGATTTCACAACACTTTCTTAAACTCTTTTCTCCTGTATCTCCTCTAAAATTCCAATTTCGTTTGGCTTACAACCCTCTAATGTTACGATCTATTCCACCATTGTAGATAACGCCAAATATATTGATGAAAAGGTACACCTTCACCATTTCAGATCGCCCAGAATTGGACCCACCGAAACGTCAGATGTCTGTTCAGAAGGGGTTGCTTTGTAGCTCACTGAATCGTGCATTGAGCAAGGTTACAAATGTACCATTTTTAGTTGATCCACTGCTTACGCCATACACCAGAGAAGTTATACAAATGGGGGGGTGTAAAGGAAGAAAATGTATATATTTACTTGAGTTAGAAATGGTTTGCATATTTTGCCTTCCACACTCCTATGTACCTCGGTGAAGGATGGATTATGCAGATATTATGCAGGAGTTGGTCCAATGTAAGTGTTGGTGGGGATCTGGTAAGCACCTTTTAAAGAGTTCAAGACAAGTTACAAGGGCTGGTGTTAGCATGAGTTCAGTTGCTAGACGAAGAAGTGGCAAAAGAGCATGTGATATGTTATTTGCAATTGTCCATACAGCTAAATTAAGGCAGGATAAGGGCTCCCCTCACTTTATGCAATGGAGGTTTGTGTTCATAAATCACTTCAAAAAGTAAGCCACCATAGTAAAATAATCAGGCAATAGGAGAAAGTTGTCTGGGATATGGGAACCATTAGTGGACTGGTTGGATAGGGTCCTGCATGAAGGGGTATATTGGGTACTCAGGTGAGCGTTGGTATACCAACATTTAGCAGTATCAATGATTATGAGGTAGTAGGATAGCACCACACTCAATTATGTAATGCCATTGAAGTTAACTATATTTTAAATACATATATTTATTTATTGGTGGAATGTAATTATGTTTGCATGTGATCTAAGCTGTAAAATGTATAAGTATAAAAAACTGCCCGCACTGGGGTACTAGAAGCATGGTCCGGAACATTCCCAAGTCCCCTAGAATGCCTCTGACCTCCTCTCTCCCTGCCCTCAAGAAAGACTTCATCCTACTATTCATAGTTTAGCACCTTCTGTGAAGTTGTAAATTAACTTCCCACTAACCGCTGCTTGGCAAGTGCTATCCCAGGAAAAGTTGCTGCCGCCGCCTCTTTAGACCTTCAGAGTTTAACAAAACCTGTGAAAATACAAATTCGATAGTAATCTCTAGCAGTCATTTAATACTTCACGGTTTTCATAATGCCCCTCAAGAAGCATCATTCCAGATCCAAAACCATTTATATTCAGAAATAATCTGCACCCAGTTCTTGCAACTTCAGGAATTGCCCGAGTCTTGAAACACTGAAAGAGGCAAAACAAACTTTTGCCCATCATAAATGTTCAACCAAGAGAAGTAATTGAAAAGGCCATAAAATGTATTGTGTTTCTGTAATCTAACAACAGAAGAATGCCTAAAGTGTCACACACATTCTACCATTGCTATTGCGATTCTAAAATGGAAAATCACTCCATCGTCTCCCATGGAAGTGTGCTTCTTGGCATATTAGAAGAAGCAGAGATTTGTGGCCTATACCATCTACTGCTGCCAGTGTGTCAGATTGCTCAGTGCCGCAGGACATTATTTAACAGATCACTATGCATAACAAAACGGAGAACTTGTCATCACCTAATGGTCCTTTAACTTAGTTCGTTAATGCACCTTGAGTGAAAATCATATACTACCTCAAAGGAAAGAAACGAATATCGTAAGTGAAAAGCCACCATAACATATTAAGTATTAATATTATTCATACTAATCAATGTGAAGCATTCAAGATTACAAAGTACAAGGGACAATGGTTCTCATCTAAAGCACAGGGCTAAGGAGGGAGGTAAAATCCATCAGCGAATTAAGCGTTACATTTGAGAATTCATTCCTGATAGACAGGGTTGTGGGGCATGACAAAAGGCACCACCATTATAATATTATTTTTAAGATTTTTATAAATATATGTGCCACCCATTTTGCAGGTATGGTGAGGCACTGATGCTGCACGTTGTTATCTGGTCTACATTGTCACTGATGATCTTACTTCACGTCACACCACTGATCTGACTGCTAAACTTAAACTGGGTAAATAGTAATATGTGCAGAAGTCGGAGTGACCAGTTATCTCTGTAATTCCATGTTGCACTTTGACACAGAATTACCAATAATTATGCGATTAGTCCTGCTTGTGTAATTAAGAGTAAATTGGGGGAAAGAATCCTACCATAAAAGCACATTTAGCGATTGCAACTGTGAGTGACTGACTGCTCGCTAGTCATGCAGCGCTCTTTCTTAGAGAAAAAATATATCCTTGCGTCCATTTTGGAGACAAGAGGGCATTTTGCACTAAGAAAATTGTGGTAAATGCCAGTAGTAAATTTGGGGAAAATCCTACCCTAAGCGCACATTTAGCAAACAAGAGTGGCTGCTCGTGCTCGCTATTAGTGCTCTGTTGCATTTAGCACTAGGTATGCACAAAATGCATCCTTGCATCTATTCCGGATGTGAGGGGGCATTTCTGTGCTAAGAAATAGTACTAAATGCATAATTAACGTCTATATTAATTCAAGCGCAATGTCGGTGAATTCTTAGATAATTCTGCAAGACTCCACAACACAGAATTACATGAGTTACACCCACTCCTAGTATTCAAAGATGTTTAGCATTTAGCCTGCCAACATGTAACACAGAAGATAAATGGCTTTGTTATAATAATAATACATTGCGTAATGTGTCACTATAGAATGATTTGTGGTTGTGAAATTGTGTTTAGTTTAAATGAAAAATGAGTTATTTAAAATTAATAAAAATCTAAGTGGTTTAATCTCGTATGTATCACAAAGAAGTGAATGCATCTTGTTTGGCTTTGCATTGACTCTATTACTTTTTTTGTTGCCATCACCCTTCAGGATTAATGGACTATGCTGTTTATACACATTTGCAAATAGTTTTGTAAACCAAGCAAACGTGTTTCTTTACCTACGTTAGAACTGTTTGCATATTTTTTGTTTTCACACTTCTCTGCACCCTAATATGAGTGACTCGCACTCCCCTATCCCACACCTCGAGCCGCCCAACGTTTATGTTCGAAATGCCTTCAGACTACAGTCAGAAAAAATACACACCTCTTTGATAACCGCCTTTAATGGCACTTTGCCACATTTATCTTTGACAGCACACCAAAGGTGTCAAGAGCTGAATCCAAAGGCATTGTTTTGTTCGTGTTTAACCTGAATGCCTTCAAGGCTATCTGGGAGTGCAGCTGCACCTCCCAAACCCATATTTATAGATCCACTGGATCAATGACAAGTTGGACTTAGCAGCATCCCTGGGGTGGGATACTACTAAGGCCAATCATTACTAGCCTGGTGGTCCTACAACCGGATTTTCAAAGCGTAAAACATCTAGCCAGATTTGCAAGTGCAGGCAGTCGCCAACATATGGCAGACACGGGGATCCCAAGTTTTGGTAGTTAGTTTAATTATAACCTCAGCAGGTGATGGAAAGCACTTTGGAACAAAAGTGTATCAGTGCCTGTAAAGTCACTGAATATTTATTTTTGCAAGTTACGATTATATTTAAAAGTCTGTTTTAGGGATAAACGGAACATAGACACTTTATTGTTTTGTTGTTACTTCTGCAAGTCAATTTGCAATCTAGCTCAGCAACATGAGAGGCATGGGCGAAACTTGTAACTTTATATGCCTGTATCAATTTCATGACCTTCCCCACACGATGGCGGAGTAATAGAAAACACCTAGAAGCCTGGGCTCTTTCCACACTGTGTGACGGAGGAAAACTGTTCATTTATTTATGTAGTTTTTTTACAGCACTAAGATGTAACCTGGCGGGCACTTCCGAACCCTGAATGCTGAAGCAAGCATCATTATTTGTATTTTGAGGTTATATAAATGGTTAGAAAATGGACGGGCCACACGCAGTTTGTCACTTTCACGGCTCCACACAATCGTTTCAAAATGTGGAGCTACAGTACCACTGTGACGAGGGTAATTTGAATGAACATGTTTTAATTACTAATCTGTAATTACATGACTCCTAGTACTAGTACCTCACTTTAATTCAGTACGAATGAGGCTTTCCTGCCTCCACAGACCCACTCCCCACACATTCAAACCTTTAAAGCACCCCCACCCCACCCCCGGCCAAACTTCTTGTCCATAAACAAGCTGGGAACACAGAACAACTCAGCTGCTCCAGACTTCTCAAAATTAAAGTGATGGAGTAGTACTAGGATTAAGTAATTACCAGTAAGTAATTGAAACATTACCTCCTCTTCCCCCAGTCTCTTGAATTTAGTACCAATCAGACTTAGCAAGCATGCAAAAACAACCATGTCGGACAATTGATTTGAATGCATAAAAACCAACACATTTATCTCTTTAGATGTCAGCTTCTCCTCTAATATGTAATAGAAGAAAGATCCCTATTGCCAAACACCTCTGAGATATTTTGACAGTCTCCCACTCTGTAGTGGGTCACAAAACTCTAAGGAGTAGCCCATGTCGCTGCCCTACATATCTCAGATATTGATGCCTCCTGCAGTTCCACCACTGAGGAAGCCATACTCTGGGTAGGTCTGCCCTGAATTCCAGATGGAGGCACCTTACCCATTACCTCATAAGCCATGGCAATTAACAACCTTATCCACCTGCTTAAAGTCGCTGGTTTCACCCCCTTCTTTTTTCTGACTTTTCAACTGAGGTGTATCGGTAGCACTTATTACAAGCATAGCATATGACGTAAGCATAACAACACTACACATTGACATATTGACAATAAGAATCTTGTAGGTGGTGCTAAAATAGGTGTGGAATCTATGTCTGCGTTGCCTCTCCTCATGCCCTCATCCATAGCCTCCCTTCCTTGTCGACTCCCTGCACCTTTATCAGACCAGGGGGTGTCCGGGCAAGGTTAATGATCTATGCCCCTAACCTCCACCCATCCCTTCCATATCTTGTAATGTTTTTTAGAGCAGCCTCTTGCCTAGTATATGGGATGTTCCTTGCCCATGCAAAAATCCATACCTTTAGCCCAAACCTCAAGGGGCAGCCATTTCCTTTCAAGCCTTTGCAATATCTCTCTTAGCTTATATCTCTTGGGCCTAACCATAAGAGTGCCTTCTGGTATCATGAGCCACCCAGCTAGTCTGTTACATGAAGTAACACCAATTTAGAAACCCTTGGGATTCCCAAGCCCAACACTCTCTACAATTCCCCTAAATCCCCTTCCCAGAAGGGAGAAAGAACAGGAAAGAGAAAAAATTTGTGAGACAAGTTCCCCAGGGAGCTCCTGCACCTCAAGCACCCTCCATCCCACATCAATCCCATGCGTCAGAGCCTGGCCCTAGTATAATATACCTGGTGGAGCAGTTTTAGCTGTATGTGTCTAAACTGTGAAGCTATGACTGCCTCTCTGGGAGCCTCTTGGGTCTCTTTCTAGTCATTATCATCAAGCTCTCCTATCTCCTGTTTCCATACCTTGCACACCACCATCATAGGGTCTGGTACATTCCTTAGCAGCATCTTACATGTCTGTAGTTGCTTGTGTTCTTTAATGCTCATGAGGAGGAGCTCAGCTTCCAACACCTCCCCATAGCTGTGTCTCTAATGCTAGCCTACCAGTCCAGCTGGTAGCTTTTTTTTTTAGTAGCTGCTGTCCAAACTCCCAACACCAACATAGTTGCCACTGTATTACAAGTGTGGGAGATACTGTGTACCCATAACCCTCCCTTCAAGGGCTTTAGCTGAGTCCCTGAATCACCAGTCATTGATAGTAAGATGGGCTGTCCAATAGTACAAACAAACATCTGGTGTGGCCACTCCTTCCTCAAACACCGGTCTGCAACACTTTCCCAGAGCAGCGTCTGAGGCTGTGCAAAGGAAAGAGGAATTGGGAAGGGGTGATTTTGCAACTGATATAAAAACTGCAGCAGCACAACCATCTTAAAGATGGCTGAGTGTCCAATCAAGGACAGTGGAAGTATAATTCAGAACTTAATATCCCTTGATAGCCACTCCATCTGTGGCGCCAGGTTGCCATCAAATGAACACTTTGCATCCCCAATAACAAGGAATCCCAAATACTGGAAACCTGAGGATTGAATCAGTATCCCCAATGCCCATGGCAAATCAACTGGACATTGTGCTATGGGGTAGACAACTGATTTCTGGAGGGCCCGAGTATGTGCCACATACATCTAGGCCCTGATATGGCTGGATCCCCTAAGTACAAAAGTACATCATGAGCATACAGAGATATCCGTTTGCTCAAAGCGTTGTCCCATTGAAAGCCTCTATACAATACGTCTATCCGTACCCAAGCTGTCAATTGTTCAATTATCACTGAAAATAGTAAGAGGGACAAAGGGCACCCCGACAGGTACCCCTCATCACTGGAAACCAGCCTGAGACCACCCCTGCCCACAAGCGAGTTGAAGGCCTTCCACAAATCTACTGACATTAAGGGTTTATACTCCTCAACTGACTTGCTTACGGTGATAATATTGTGCACCCACCTCACATTGTGGCAAGTGGCCCTCCACGGCATGAATTCTGACAGACCAGGATGAACCAGATGCTCAATGACTTTCCTCAGCTGATTAGCCAGCACTTTGGCTCTTACCTTTACTTCCTCATTTAAGGGTGAGATGGGCTTAAAGTCTTCACACCTCATGCCTTTCATGTTGGGCTTCGGGATCACAACAATGTCTGCTGTCCTAACATCAGGAGGCAGTTCATCTCTCCCTAGCACCTCCTGAAACATTCCTAACGTTAACTGATCCACCTTTGGCCACACTAAGTGGCAGTATTCAGGTGGGAACCCATTAGGCCCCGGTGAATTATCCGGCTGAAACTGTGCAAAGGCCCCCCTTAACTCCTCACTGGTTATTTCAGCTTCCATGGCTTCCCTATCTTCTAGAGACAGAGTGGGCATCAGCAGACCCTGCACAAACTAATGTAAATCATCTTGTGGACTCAACCGGGGCTCCCTGATATAAGTTCCTGTAGTAGTCTGCAAAGGCGCAAGCTATTGGCTCTCTCCCCAATACCCACAATCTGGCTCATGTTTGTAGGTATGCCACGGGAGCCGTCACCAATCTGGGAGTACAAAGCCAGTGCAAGGTCTTGCTGGCCTTATCTCCCCACTGATTCTGCTGCGAGAGCCTATCCAAGCCTCTAGAGCCTCATGCGGGAGCTCCTGCTGAAGCAGAGTCTGTGTATGCAGCAAGTCCTTCAGGAGCTCCTCCTGCCCTGAGCAGGCAAAATGGCTTTCCAGACCTAGAATACACTCCTCCAGATCCTTGACCTTCTGCCTATCTTTGTCTTTATGACCTTTGATGTAGCTAAAGATATGTCCCCTCAGTGTGGCTTTCTGGGCCTCCCACAATACTCCTATCAAAGACACTGTGCCCTGTTTTTTGGCAAAAATCCTCTGGGTCTGGTCTTGACACATGTCTCTGAAGTCATCTTGCTGAAGATACCATCTGTCCAGGCTCCAACTCGACCGCGTTACCTTCGTGCCCCAGGCCAAACCCATCTCCACTGGGGAGTGGTCAGACAAACCCCATGTGAGATGTCTAATCTCCAGCACACTGTGCCACTCCCAATCCGGCATAAGAAAATAGTCAAACTTGGAGAGGGACTGGTGGGTCCCAGAGCAAAAGGTATACCCTTGTTCTGTTGGGTGGTGTGCCCTCTACACATCAACCAGGTTAAGGTTGTGCATGAAAGTTGCCAGAGCTGTGAGTCCTCCCTCACCGCCCACACTGATCATAGAGCGATCCAAACTCACATCACATACCCCATTAAGGTCTCCACCCAAAATGCACAAGGCCTCTGGCAACTACATCACCAAGTCTCCTGGTGTAGAGAGAAAGTCTACCATAAGTGGAGGCGGAATATAGACACATTTTAAGGTCAAGTGGAGATCCTGTAAAGCCCCTGTTATCACCACATAGTGGCATAACCTATCTTGTCACACCTCAGAGATCACCAATAGAGTACGCTTTCTGATCAAAATTGCTGTGCCCTTGGAGTCCCTGTTGAAACCTGCATGACAGACTTGAGAAAATACCTTTCTAGCCAGTAAGGGGCATCTATTGTCCAGGAGATGTGTTTCCGTAGGACAATATCTGCCTCCATCCTCCTAGCCACCCTAAGGGCTGCCCCTCTCTTGATCTTGTCCAATATTCTGGTCACATTCCACAACACTATTTTAAGATTTGCTGGGCCTGTGGAGGCAACGCCTTCAGGTTCTAATGGGGTAGGGACCACCATAGATAAAGCATGTCAGAATAATATGTCCACCACCTATTTATGCATGCAGTGCGTCCGTAGTGAACCCAAACACCTGTGAGAAAAAAGGAACACAAACCCCCCAATGCCCCTCCCCCGCTCCACCCCCAATACTTCATTAATTGGAAGCACCTGTTATGGTGCATCTAGGGACCTAGCAAACAGGGCTTTCTCTTGATAAGCATCACCCCCAGCGTCTATCCCCCTTCCAGAAAAAAAACACAACCCCAACATGAAGGAAAACGTGGCAACCAGTCTTTTTTCGCTACAACCCCCATGCAGATGAAACAATAGCAAAAAGGAGAAGATAGCCCATAAGTTACTGAGAGTGTCAGTCAGACGAGGGGCAGAGGCTCCTGCTCAGACCCACGATGTCATCTTGGGATCTGGGACCAGCCAGAGATGTGGACATGTCTTTCTCCTTGCTGTAAGGCCCAGACTTTCTTGATTGGGCCCTTTTCTCTTTCCACCTTGACCTTCTGAGCAAGGCCATGTGCCTTTCCCTCTGTGCCTCTCCCCCCCTCCCACCAACCTCTCTGGGTGTCTCTCTGCACCGAAGGTAGGGGAGAGTGGCAAAGTGGTCTGTTCTCAATTCAGTTCCAGGCCACTTCTGGAGATTAGAAAAAATGGGATTTACCCTACAAGATAACCTTTAGGCGGGCCGGGAATAAAATAATCTAGGTAAGGCCCTTGGCCTTATGCTTGCTTTTGGCCTCTTGAAAGGAGCATTGTTGTTGTTGCACTTTCAAAGTGTACTCTGGGAAAATTAACACCAGAGTAGATTGGTACTTCACATGGTCTATCTTTGTGCCGCTCTTAGGATCGCGTCTCTATCAGCATAACTAAGCAACTGCATGATGAATGTCCTGGGCGGGGCCCCACTGATGGTTTTGCAGTTAGAGCCCTGTGAGCACGTTCAATGATAAAACACACGGATACAGCTTCTTTGGGGACCCCACATAAACCTGGTAGGAGTAGGCCCCTCCCCCCTTCGGGGATGCACACAACTCTCAGGTTGTTCTGTTTTGACCTCCCCTCCGCATCTTGAGCCCTGGCCTCCAGTTGACTCACCAGCCGCTGCAACGTATTTAAAGACCCCTTATGACTAATGACTATGGGCCTGATTCTAACTTTGGAGGACGGTGTTAAACCGTCCCAAAAGTGGCGGATATACCACCTACCGTATTACGAGTCCATTATATCCTATGGAACTCGTAATACGGTAGGTGGTATATCCGCCACTTTTGGGACGGTTTAACACCGTCCTCCAAAGTTAGAATCAGGCCCTATGTCTACTGTTTCTGAAAGCTGACTTTCCACTTCGGTGACTCTATGGGCAGTATTACAGAGATCTTGATGAATCAGTGCCAAGCCTACCTTTAATTCCCCCATCTTGCCCTCCATGGTGACCTTGAGGTCTTGAATAGCTTGTAGTATGGATGATGTCTGGACACTTTTTTTCACCGCAGCTGCCCCTTCTGTCATCCCGCCTCTCCTGCAGGGGTGGTGTGTTTGGTATATTTATCTATCTTCTGGGGGCGGCAGCGGTTGGGAGTTTATCTTGTGTCATGCAAGAACGTTGTTTGAGTCAACCCTCTGTCTTCCTTCCCAGCTTCTCTCTGAGAGGGACCCACAATAAGCACTAGGACCCACTGCGTCTGTGCACTCTCCTCCAGACCACCAGCAGCCATATATCTGAGTTTGTCGAAGGGCCTGTCATTAACAGGCACCAGAGTTCCTCCAACGGGACACCAATACACTAATAATAGATTTGGGGGGTATGTGATGTTCAGTATTCACTGGTTCACTGGTTTCCTCCAGCATATCTAAGGGGACCCCCTGTTACCGAAACAGCTGCCAGACAAGAGGCCCACTTCCACCAGCAAGGATCAGATCACCAGGGACTCCCTATTTCGCTCTCCAGATTCTCAGAGAGTCAGTAGGTGCCCCCTTCTTTTTTTGTTTAAATCTGTTAATTGCTTTTTAAACATTTTCAAGTACAATCACATTAAAGGGACAGTGTACAATATTAGTGTGTCTTATCAAAATGTTCTGTACAGTGATAAACGTGTGTAGCCAACATATCATATAAGTTCATAGTGTATTCGAGCAGATAAAAAAACATATTTTGGTCAGTGCACCATTCACTTCCTTCATGTCGTAGTATAGGGTGGAGGAGACACATAAGGAGGTTGAAATATATGTACAGCAAAGTCAACAGCGAAGACTACCCTCTATAACATACATTGCACACACACACCTGTCTGTGTTAAACAGTACTAGTAGCTTCAAGGTCTCAATTGGGACAACCAAGAGTAAGAAGAAAAAGGTAATAACAGTTTGAGCTAATATGCTAAACCCCGCTGTGCTCAATGCTGCTCATGATAGATATTGTGGGAAGTCGTGCATATTGGCATAGCCCTCAATGTAATGGCTAAGCCAGGTTCCTCTTAGGTAGCCTCCACCAGAAGCAGGACACCTGTACTCCGGGGAGGGGGGGGGGGGAATATACTAGTTCTCCTTGTTTGTGGCTCCGCCACCATTTGGTGGAGAGTACTGCAGTTGGGGGATGTCAGGATTGCCTGTGTTCAAGTTAGTCATTATGGCATCCCAGCTTTGGGCAATTGGGTGTTTGTGTAACCTTAAAGTATGTTCTCTATATACAGCTACACTTTCTGCCTGCGCCCAGGTTGTAAACAATTGTACCTGGGCAATTAGCCCCAGGTTGATAAAACAAGATGTGACCTTATGTTTTTTGCTCCTGCGATAGAGACCTAGCAAACACGCCTCCCATGTTTTAAAAATTACCCTATCAGTGCAATGTGCAAGGTGGTGTGAAACACCCGACCAGTAGGTCGCCAGGTGGGGGGACGTCCAGAGCATGTGTACTATGTCTGCATCTATTAGTGTGCAATGGGGACAGGCAGCTGCGGTACAGTGGACAAATCTGTTTATGTTAGTGGGGTAAGGTATGCCCTGTGCAAAATGTAGAGTTGGATCAAGTGAAACCGTATATTCCATGGTTTGTATATAGGACTTTCCAATTTGGCTGACCTTTCCCTGTCAGAGCAGGGGCGCTGGAGGTTTGCCTCCCAGTGCCCACGTATGGATGCGAGTAATGGCGCTGTGTAGGAATATAGAGAACCAGCCAGCATACCAAGTGTCGCCATGAACCCAGGATATGTAGGTATTGAACGGTCAGATACTTAGGGGGTTCTCCAAATATGTCCCCCCATTTTTGCTGGAGTGCACCTATCAGCGAGGTGTGGAAGAAAGATTGCCTGGGGAAAAGTCCAATATCTGTTATCAGTGCTTCATAAGGCATTAGGGTACCATCTCTGTATAGGTCTCCAACTGATTGGATCCACATAGACGAACATGTAGACAGTTCCGCTGCAGTAATTTGTAGTTCCCTGCATTGTATGCGTATGAGCACGCATATCCCCCTTCTTTTATGAAAACCTTCTTGTTTGAGAGGGTCCCCCTTCCAGTGCAGAGCACAACAATAACAGTATATGTGGGAAGATGGGCAGGAGGAGGAATCCTTAGTAAGCAGGCCTATGCTGGCTCCAAGTAATTTTTTATTGGCCCACCTCCACTACTAGTCAAATGATCCCTGCAGTTCTTATCTCCTCAGCCATGCAGTGCCAAACCTCCTGTTCTGTTCTGGCCTGCGCTGCCCTTTCTCAAGCACCTCAGGCCTCGCTGTCCTTGGGCCTAGGGTTATGTGCCAGCCCCACCCTCCTCCTCTTACCACCAGCACAATCACGGGATGCAGCAGGCAAGGCTCACTCCAAACCAGGAGCCCCAGACAACGAAGGAGGCCCCGCCGATACACTTGCAATTCTCGAGCAGGCCACCACCTCACCACCCTGATGACTTCCCCACAGCTGCTCTCCACATCCATGGCCACCCCAAGGAACAGCTCTGCCTGTTGAACGAACATTGCCTGAATTGGTCCTCATGGGCGTTCTGCACTCTGATGTAAACTGCCTGAGTGCTCGACCCGGCTGAAGGCCCCGGGGTGGGGCGATATTGAACGGATAGCCTGCTCAGGTGGAGGAGTTCTATCGAAGAGTGACCGCCATATTTCCCAGCATAGCCACTCCCCACTTGGAGTCAAAACTCAGTAGTACATACTCAGAGTTTCTAAAAACTCCAATCTTCTGAGTGAAGTAATCTGAATTAGGAAACAGGTCTTAAGCGTTAGAATCCCCAAATCAATCTGATCTAAGTCCTCAAAAGGGCAAACTGCTAAAGCCTCCAAAACCACAGACAAATCCCATGTAGGAAACATTTGAGAAGAAATGGGAAGCAAGCTTGCTGTCCCTGTAAGGAATATGGGAATTAGAACATCCTCATTATTTAATTTTTTCTTGCAACTTCAGAAAGCCCTTATTACTGCCCACTTCACTCTATGAGTGGGAACTGTCAAGCTCAATTTTGCTGCCTCCTGCAAAAATGCCATACCCATAATCAGGCTAGGCATAGTAGGGTCTAAATCTCTCCTCTCACACCAAAAAGAAAAGGCTATCCAACGTCTACTTTACGACTGAAGTGTTGATGCTCTCCTAGAAGCCTGGAATGTGACTACCAGCTATTCAGTCAAACCTTGCTCCCTCAACCCTCTCTGCTCAACTTCCAGGCTGTCAGGCTGAGCTCGAGAATTGAAAACTCAAGAACAGATGGCACTATGGGGAGCTTCCACAGAGCTTTCATCGCCACCTGCCCCCATTTCATTCTTCCACTCTCCACAAAGGACCTGTTCAATGGAAAAGGCAGGAAGGCGTAAATCCCCCTTAGGACCATGGACATGTCAAACCGTCTACTGCCCAAGCTGCCTTGTCCCTTCACCTTGAACAGAACCTCTGAATCTTGGCATTGTCTGGTGTGGCAAGCATGCCTATCACTGGTTAATCCTATTTCCCCACAATGAGATTGAAAACCTTCGATTTAAGAGAGAAGCACAGAGAAGACTGAGGCCCTCATCACAACCCTGGCGGTAAATCTCACTTTCCACTGTGCAGAAGACCGCCAATATATTGTTGCGGCTGTGGAATTCCGCTACAAGGATTACGACTCACAGCTTGGAATCCACCACAATACAGACAACCACACAAGTCCGCCACACCAAAGCTCAGTGATAAACTGGCGATACCAAAACCCACACCGTCGTGCCAACAGGGATGCGCCCACACTATCATGGCCCACGAATCAACGCGGCAGTCTTTCAACCGCGGTAATCAATTGGCGGTACACACCGCCGTGCTAAAAAAACACACACATTAACAAAACACAGCCACATTGGACAATTCGAAATACACACACCTGATACACATACACACACCACACCCACACACCCAATCCAATATAAAACACACACCCACATCACCCACAAACCCTTACAACCAAAATTTGAAAGAAGGCCAGAGAGAGAGATTAGCTATCACAACACCAGCATCCACAGACACACAACACCATCACTTATACAACATCTACGCACCTCAAACAAGACACACCAACACATCCCCTCATACATCTCAACAGACAGCACCTCACACATCACCCACACCACATCATGGCACCTCAAAGACACCCCAGGTTTTCTGAGGAAGAGCTCAGGGTCATGGTGGAGGAAATCATCCGGGTAGAGACACAGCTATTCGGATCCCAGGTGCAGCAGACATCCATTGCTAGGAAGATGGAGCTATGGCAGACAATCGTCGACAGGGTCAACGCAGTGGGACAGCATCCAAGAACACGGGATGACATCAGAAAGAGGTGGAACGACCTACTGGGGAAGGGACGTTCCGTGGTATCCAGACACCAGATTGCTGTACAGAGCACTGGCTCATGCCCCAAAATCACCAATCACACAAGGGCCACGGCAATAATGCAAGCACAGGAGTGGAGGTTAACGCACCCATGGCACAACATGGCAAACATAGATGCTAAGATTATGCATTCACACCCCAACAGGACACGTACCCAACGTCACCGGACAGGAGGTGCCAGACATATCCGGTCCACCCACAGAAGAGGCCCACAATGATGACAGCAGCTCTGCACGCCTGGATCAAGATGACCAGCCCCGCCCATCAGGGACCTCTGGACAGTCGGTTCCCCTGCCAGTCACAAGCCACCACAGAGCCTCCCCCCTCAGGAAACACCAACACAGCACCCACCCTGTAGGCCCATCCCTCTGTCCCCAGGACAAGTCAATCAGCAGTGTGTCCACCACTACAGGGAACCCAGGCAAACCCACTAACACAGGACGATAAGGGACCTGGGGGCAGTGGCAGTGGGCACATGGTTCAGGGGACAGAGGAACAGGATAACAGGGAAGCTGGGAGGACCGCTGTGCGACAGGGGGAGGACAGGCCCAGGGAACCCACTCTCCATGAGGCACTCTCCAACATCATGGGAGCTTACCACCATTCCCAGGAGACAATGGGCACGGTACTGACCAAGTTTCGGGAGACCCAGCGGCTGCAGGAGGAACACTACCTGGGGATCATGGAGGACTTGAAGTCCATCAACACCACCCTGGTCACCATTGCAGGGGTGCTGGCAGACCTTGTCAACACCAGGAGGAACACAGTGGCACACTAACCGGCCCCTGACACTAGCCTGGACGATGAACAGCCCTCCACCTCCGCCGGCGTTAGTGGAAAGGAGGCACCGCCACGGGAACAACAGGCCACCAGCACCTCACACCCTGCAGAAGGAGAACCACCCTGCAAGCAGTCCCTGAGATCCAGGAACAAGACAGAGAACATTGCCAAGACCCCTGCCAGGAAATAAGACCCCCCCTGAATGTCACCCTTCTGTCCCACTTTGACATCCTGTCCACCTTAAACTGCCATTGCTCCACTTCTTCTGCCACATTGGACAATGCACCTGTGAAACAAATCAACTGGACTCTGCCATGGACATTCCTCCACCATCACCCCAGCCTATTTCACACCCCCCTCCACTTATTTGCAGAGAAATAAACACACTTGAATCACAAAACAATCTGGTGTCAGTCTGTGCTTTCACAAATGTGTAATTGCAATATCTCTGGAATATAGCAATGTCAATGTACTTGTTTACATACCAATGTTACACAGCTGTAGGCCAGCAGTAAACATAGCAGAGGGCATAAAGTGGGAATGAGATCTGTGAAATGGAAAGGCAAAGTAACAAGTCAGGGTCCATACACTGAGTGAAAATGACAGACTTATGCTAGCTCCAACAAAAGAATGAGATGTGGGAGGCAGTTACATCTTCTTACCTGTGTCTCACTGGAAGTATTGCATGATGATGTTGTTTCGGTTGTCGACATCTTCTTCTTCTGCCTTCTCTTTTTCACTGTCCACAGGCTCCACAGCTGCCACAAGACCACCATCTGGCCCATCCTCCTGCAGAAAAGGCACCTGGTGTCGCAAAGCCAGGTTGTGCAACATACAGCAGGCCACGATGATCTGGCACACCTTCTTCGGTGAGTGGAATAGAGAGCCACCTGTAAGATGGAGGCACCGGAATCTGGCCTTCAGGAGGCCGAAGGTGCATTCTATAATCCTCCTAGTTCGCCTATGTGCCTCATTGTAGCGTTCCTCTGCCCTTGTCCTGGGATTCCTCACTGGGGTCCGTAGCCATGACAGGTTGGGGTAACCAGAGTCACCTGCAAATGTCAAAGGACAACTGTTAGACAGACACTAACCCTTAGAGACAACCCCATACCCAGACACCTATGTCAACTGTATTTGGACCTTGGGCTCACCTATTAGCCACACGCAGTGCCTCTGGAGTTGCCCCATCGCATAAGGGATGCAGTTATCAAAATGTAAGCGTCATGCACAGAGCCAGGATATTTGGCATTCACATGGGAGATGCACTGGTCTGTCAAACACACCATCTGCACATTCAGTGAATGGTAGCTTTTCCGGTTTCCTTATATCTGTTCATTCCTGCGGGGGGACAAATGCCACATGTGTACCATCAATGGCACCTATGATGTTGGGGACATGTCTCAGGGCATAAAAGTCACCTTTCACTGTGGGCAAATCCTCCACCTGAGGGAAAACTATGTAGCTGCGCATGTGTTTCAGCAGGGCCGGCAACACTCTCGACAACACGTTTGAGAACATTGGCTGGGACATCCTTGATGCCATGGCCACTGTTGTTTGAAAAGGCCCACTGGCCAGGAAATGGAGTATAGACAGAACCTGCACTAGAGGGGGGATTCCTGTGCGATGACTGAGAGCTGAAATCAGGTTTGGCTCCAACTGGGCACACAGTTCCAGGATCGTTGCACGATCAAGTCTGTAGGTGATAATGATGTGTCTCTCTTCTATTGTCGACAGGTCCACCTGGGGTCTGTACACCAGAGGATGCCGCCATCTCATCACCTGCCCCAGCAGACGTGCCCTATGGAGGAGACCAGCGAGCAGAGGGTCATCCAACACTTAGGTATTACAATGTGTTATTTGGTAAAATGTTGGAAATTCGCAATGTGCCTTTATCCGTCCGTATTCCAGGCCTAAATAGGTGTGATGCAGTTTTTTCCCATGCCATGTGGCCCCCTGAAATGGCGGGTGCCTGACCTGTGAGGTGGGACAAGGGGAAATGAGGTGACTGCGCCGGCGTTGTACACCGCTGCGGTGGGCGGTCGAATACCACAGCACATTTCAGCATTGGTTAACATTGGGCCCTATAGGTCCCAGGAGCCAAAGACAATGTACGCCGGCGGTAACGGTACGCACCCCCGCGGACGTGGCCGCCAATTTCTTACTATTCCCTCTCTTGATACCTGACCTTCAACAGGAGAGGACCTACACTGCAAGTGCTGCTGTGACCTATGTCTGGCCCCTGCCTTCACTTGGGAGGAGTTGGAGAAACTGGTGGATGTGGTCCTCCCCCGTACACGCAACTGTACGGTCCTCAGACAAACAAGTGAATACACTGTGAGCATAGTGGATGCTACATGAGTGTATGGAGGGTCGTGGATGGAAGAGGGTGGGGAGGGGGACAGGCCAGCATGTCAGGATTGTGTGTGTATGTATGTCTGGGCCAGGATGGGATGAGTTTGGCAATGCAGGAGATGAAATATACGGGATAGAAACATCAATTTTTACTTCACTTTTCCTCTAGGTTATCGCCCACCAGAAGAAGGGTATTTGGCGTGCCATCGCCAGGGTCGTCCAGACCCTGGGGGTCTACCATAGACGGAGCACCCACTGCCATAAAAGATGGGAGGACCTGCCCCGTGGGAGCAAGAAGACGGCGGAGGCCCAGCTGGGGATGGCCTTCCAACGTGGAAGGGGTGCCCATCGCACCATGACCCCCCTGATGTACCGGATCCTGGTGGTGGCCTATGCAGAGTTGGATGGGTGCTTGAGGGCATCACAGCAGCCACAAGGGGGTGAGTGCACTCTCCTTCAGCTGACTCTGCGCGCTTTACGAGGTGTCTGGGTGTTTGAAGTGGGCTGTGGGTTCCCCTAGGCCAGGGCGAACTTGGTAGGTTAGGTCCCTTGTTAGGCAAGCTCTGTGGCGCCCCAACCCCACTACTGGTAATAGCCATCTACACCTAGTCAGGCTCCAGTGACTTCCAGGTGTGCAGCAATTGGGCCTAGGCCTCGTCCCTGTGGCCACGTGAATTTTCTAGGAACTGTTAGTGCATGGCTTAGTGCATAGGGCTGCTCCCTGTGTGTTGTGTCCGCCAATGGTGGTGGTGTTGCATGCACTAAACATGTGTTTCTTCTGCCCCCCCCTTTTTGTTTTGCCTCCCTGTTCTTGCGTGCATTAGCATCATCTGGGGGAGGAGCATTGGCACCGGAGGAGGAGGGAGCTGCAACCCACATGGCCCTAGAGGGTGAAGCAACGGAGTCAGAAGCCACCAGTGGGACAGAGGGTGAGGGGAGCTCCACGACGGGGCCAGGAGCATACACCAGTGACAGCAACTCCTCCTCTGATGAGAGCTCCCTTGCGGTGGCGGCCACCTCGGTGCCCACCACATCAACAGGTACGGCCGCCACCCTCCCCTACCAGCACCCTCCTCCCAGCAGCCCCTCAGTGTGTGTCCCGTGCCCGCTCACCCAGGAGGCTGGGCATCTCCTTCGCCCCAGGCACCTCAGCCCCTGCCCCAGTCAGCCCTGCTGCCCTCAGTGAGAAAGCTATTGACCTCCTTAGATCCCTCACTGTTGGGCAATCTACCATTTTGAATGCCATCCAGGGTGCTGAGGGGCATTTGCAACAAACAAATGCATACCTGGAGGGCATTCATTCTGGGCAGGAGGCTCATCAGAGAGCATTTCAGGCTCCTGCCTCAGCACTGATGGCAGCCATTGTCCCTGTGTCCAGCCTCCCCCCTCCAACTTCCTCTACCCAGACCCAATCTCCTGTACCTCAGCCTATCCCAAGCACACCATCAGACCAGCATGCACACTCATCAACACACAAGAGTGGACATGGCAAACATAAGCACCACACATCCCACAGGCACTCACACAAGCACCATCCTCATGCAAACACAGCAACATCCACTGTCTCCACTGTGTCCCCCTCCTCCACATCCTCCTCCTCCCCCCCTGTCTCGTCTCCACTCACACCTGCATACACTACATCGTCAGCCACTACCTCCATCACCAGCACGCCCATCACCACACACCGCTCACGTGCTATCACCACCCCCACTGCCATTCACACATCCCCAGTGTCCTCTCCCAATGTGTCTGTGAGCCCTCCTCCCAAAGTACACAAACGCAGGCACACACCCACCCAACAGCCATCCATCTCACAACAGCCTGAGGCCCATGCACCTTCACCCAAATTCAGCAGACATACACCTCCTCCAACCACTACCTCTTCCTCCACTCCCAAACCTCCTCAATCTTCCCGTCCCAGTGTGTCTAAGAAGCTTTTCCTGGCTAACATTGACCTCTTCCCAACACCTTCTCCCCCTGTCCTTCCCCTGGGGCCAGGCTTTCCAGGTCCCAGCCCAGCACCTCAGCAACCAAATCCCCAGGCACAGTCGTGCCAACAACTGCGGGGTCATCGAGTGCGCCACCCATCAGGGCTAACAGTGTGCCACGTAGCGAAGCCAAGGACATTCTGCCCCCTGCCAAGGTGAAGAAGGTGCCCACATCCTGGAGGGATAAGCTGCACCTTCCAGCCACCAAGGGCTCATCCAAAACAAAAGGGGACAGTGGCAAGACACCTGCGGCACCATCAAAGGTGGGGAAGGGACACAAGCCTAAGAGCAGGTCAGAACAGGGCACGGTGGCTACGAGTGAGGGACTTGAGTCACCCCTTCTGTCAACCACTACACCAACCTGTACGGCAGCGAACACTGCCACCTGCACCGCCACCAGCACCGCCACCTGCACTGCCACCAGCACAACCACCTGCACCGCCCCCTGCACGTCTGCAGCCTTAGCAACAGTCCCCAGCATCTTCCCCAGTGAGCAGCCGTCCGAGGCTGCAGGAGTCGTCCTGCTGTGTCCCTCAACAGGTGCTGACACATGCACCACCGCCAGCACCTCCGCCACAGACACCACCGCAAGCACCCCCACCAGCCCCGCAACGTGCTCGGACAGTGGCACCACAGCTGACATGGCTACCATCCCCAGTGGGCAGCCGTCCGAGGCTGGAGGAGACTTCCTGGACCCTGCCCAGCTACCATGAGGCATGACTCTCATCACTGTTTGCACATGCAGGTGGAAGACGAAGCCGCAGCAGGGTGGGGTCTGTCTCTGCCTCCATGGCATATCATGCTACCTGTTCCTAGGCAATCTCGTGGCACACACACCCATAAGAGGTAATGGGACCAGCCACACTGCTTGTGGGGCACTCTGGGCACCAAGCCCCCTCCAGAACCAGTGGAGAACTGCATCCACTACCTCAGTCCTTGGCAGGACGAAGCACTCTGGGTACCAAGCACCCTCCAGAACCAGTGGAGATTCACATCCACTACCTCAGTGCTTGGCAGGATGAAGCACTCTGGGCACCAAGCCCCCTCCAGAACCAGTGGAGACTGTTATCCACTTGGGAGACTGTGGCTTTGCACTCCCCAGGATAGAGCAGTGGGCAAACCACCCACTGGAAAGACTTGAGAAACTGTGGCTTTGCACTCCCCAGGAGAACCCTCCCCATGGAGCCCCCTCATGCAGCAGTGGCGTTGTGCGTTCATCCGGCTGAGGTGCCCCCCTCTCCTTCCCCCTGTGGTGCCTGTTTAATTTGGATCTGATGCCCCAGCAGTGTTCTCTCCGTTTCATGTCAGGTATCTTGTGTGGGCTTCGCCCATGCATTTTGGGACCGCTGGTCCACGGACAATGATTGGTACACTATCCGGACTTGTGTAGTTGGTGTACATATTTGTATATACTGATGATTTTAATTTTGGCCTATCTGATTTTTCGATGATTACACCCATCACAATCATTTCATTTGGTCCTTGTGTTATTCCAGGGGGTGACGGGGTGTAAATGTAATGTTGCTGCATGTATTTGTGTGTATGGTGTTGTGGGTGAAGGTGAGGGTGGGGGTATGGCGTGTTGCGTGTGTGTGTCACTCTCTTTTTCCTCCCCCCCTCCCCTGTGCTGTAGGTGCAGTACTCACTGTGGTCGTCGACGGCATCTGTCCTGCTCCTGATAGAGCAGGAGGAAGATCAGCATGGGTAGTACGTGTAACTTGGGCTCCATGGTGTCCTGGTTTCTCTTTGGGTTTCGGGAGGTGAGTGGTTTCCCTTCTTTGTACTGTTTCCGCCGTGCTTTTGATAGCATTGGTACCGCCCCGGAAAAGGTAGCGGATAGGCGTGTTGGATTACAGTGGGCAGTACTTTGTCCTCCGCTTGTCTGTTGGTGGTGACCGGCACGGTGTTTGTTTCTACCGCCGCGGCAGTCAGAGTGTTAAAGTGGCTGTCTATGTTGGCGGGTTTTCGTCATGGTCGTGATTCCATTTTTTTTTTCGCCGGCCTGTTGGCGGTATTACCGCCGCTTTAACACCGACCACAAGGGTTGTAATGAGGTCCTGAATCTCCCTGCTGTCCCTATCTGCCCTCACATTGTCTACTCACTGAATGTGGACTGCAGTCAAAGCACTCTGAAACACCTGAGCCCAGTTGAAAATCTGATTGGGGATGTTTTCAAGGAGTAGGATCTGGCCCCCCCCATTTTGTTCAGATGTGTCTTTGCATTGCCCAGTGTACCAGATGACTGAATGCTTGAAAAGCTAGTTGCACAGCTTTGAGCCCCGTCCAGTTAAAAAAATGCTGAGCCTCTGTTTCTGTTCAGAAATTGTGCACCTCTAGTTGTTCTACCCAAGTGCCCCATCCAGACAAACTAGCGTTTGTGGTGATGACCAACAGAACAAGAGGATGCAGCAGAATCCCCTTCAATAGCATGTCACAATTCAGCCATCATCTGATGCCCTTCCTCATCTCATGGGGCCATTTGAATCTGACAGCTAGATTTTGCTTATCAGGAGACCACCCTCCTAGCATCCATCTCACGAACTTGTGTAAGTGAACCCTAGCCCCTGGAACCAGGAAAATTGTGGAGGCAAAGTCGCCCTGCACCCCCAACCAGTCTGCAATCCTTGGCTGCTTGTAAGCCAGAAGCTGCCTTATTCGATCTTCCAACTTGAGCCATCTCCTTTCCAGAAGAGACACTGGGGGTCATTCTGACCCTGGCGGTAATTACCGCCATGGCGGAGGTCCGCGGTAGCACCGCCAACAGGCTGGCGGTGCACCGCTGGGCATTCTGACCGCAGCGGTTCAGCCGCGGCCAGAAACGGAAAGTCGGCGGTGTACCGCCGACTTCCCGCTGCCCTTGAGAATCCTCCATGGCGGCGGAGCGCGCTCCGCCGCCATGTGGATTCTGACACCCCCTACCGCCATCCAGTTCCTGGCGGTTCTCCCGCCGGGAACAGGATGGCGGTAGGGGGTGCCGCGGGGCCCCTGGGGGCCCCTGCAGTGCCCATGCCAATGGCATGGGCACTGCAGGGACCCCCGTAAGAGGGCCCCAAAAAGAATTTCAGTGTCTGCCTAGCAGACACTGAAATTTGCGACGGGTGCAACTGCACCCGTCGCACCTTCCCACACCGCCGGCTCAATTCTGAGCCGGCGTCCTCGTGGGAAGGGTGTTTCCCGCTGGGCTGGCGGGCGGACTTTCGGCGGTCGCCCGCCAGCCCAGTGGGAAAGCCAGAATGACCGCCGCGGTCTTTTGACCGCGGAGCGGTCTTTCGACGGGAACCGCGTGGCGGGCGGCGACCGCCGTCCGCCGCGGTCAGAATGACCCCCACTATGCCTTGCTGAGTTTGGAAACAAGTCGCTATAAAAACTAAAGTCCTGAGTTAGATGCCGACAGAGGGGTTACTCCATCACAACAGTGACGGATATCCAGTCCTCTGAAATCTAAATCCTATAGAATATAATGGGATTTAAATTACAGGTTATCCATCGCCATTATGATGAGGTAACCTCTCCTCCAATATCTAAATCAGGCCCTAAGTCTTTAGTGGGAGTTAGGTAAGATTTTTCCTAGTGAATTAGAAAACCATACTTCTGGAGCACTTCCAAGACTTTTTGTACATAGGAAAAGAGTGCATCTCTCACCGAAGACTGCACCAGACAATCATTTAGAAAGGGGTGCACAAAGATACCCCCGTCATGCAGACTTGCCACTATAGGAGTCCACATTTTTGTGGAAACCCTTGGCGAAGAATTTATTATAAAGGTGAGAACGCAGAACTGGAAATTATCATCTCCAACGGGAAAATAATGTATTTTCAATGAGCAGGTCTGATGTGCAGTGCAGATGGGCATCTTGGAGCTTGATTGATGCCAAAAAGTCCTCTGACTGAACGATGGGAATAATGGGCAGAAATGTCACAATACAAAAATGAAGTGTCTTGATACAAGGGTTTACCCCTTTCAGAACCAAGACTGGCACATTCTGCATCAGAAACAAAATGAATGGAGTAAATGCTCATCCTGGTAAAGAGACCATGGATACTGTGTTCTTTCTGAACAAAGTGTCTACACCCTGCAGGAGTGGGAGTCTTTTTGTTGCATGAGTTGGGAAATGAATGTGAATAACTCCTGTATGTGGCAGTGCTTCCAAAAACTCTATGGCTTACCCTTTTGCAATAATGTTCAGTAACCAACAATCTGGCACATCTCCTTCCCAAGACTGTTGGAAATGATAACGTTTTCCCCCCACAGGGAGCAACTCAAGGGAGGAAGTCTAGTCAGGAACTTTTCTTATTCTGCCCTTCAGGTTAAGTAAACTATCTTCAAAGAAGGGCTGAAACCTCCTTTTCCTAAAGGAAGAAGATAATGATTCCTTTTCTGGTGAAGGTTCGACTGATTTCTCACAATATTTTCTAGCAGAGAAATTTTAGGGCAGAGCATGCTTTAGATCCTTAAACACCTTAGAAACATAGAGTTCAATTGTTCTCTGAACATAATCTGCCCCTTAGAGGGAAGCTTCAAAGAGTGGCTTTCTCAGCAGGGTCAGTAATCCAATAGCTAATAAACAGATTATGGCCCTCATTATAACATTGGTGGTGAAAGCCGCTTACCGCCGTGCAGAAGACCACCAACACACCGCAGCAGCCACGGAATTTAACCACAGCTATTATGACCCACAGCTCGGAATCCGCCAAAATCTAGACACCCTCACAAGTCCGCCACACCAAAGGTCAGTGATAAACTGGCAATAACAAAACTGACGCAGTCACGCCAACAGGAATACGTCCACACTATCACGACTCACGAATCCACGCGGAGGTCTTTCAACCACGATATTCCGTTGGCGATACACACCGCCGTGCTCAAAATACACACACATTTACAAAACACTACCACATTGGACAAATCGAAATACACATACCTGATACACATACACACACCACTGACACACACACAATACAATATAATACACACACCCACATCACCTACAAACCCCTACGACAACAATTGCGACAGAAGGCCAGAGAGAGACACCACCAGAAACAACACTAGCATCCACAGGCACTCAACACCATCACTCACACAACATCCACGCACCTCACACAGCACACCTCTAAATATCACCCCACACATCACAACACACACCACCCCACACATCACCCACACCACCCCATGGCACCGCCAAGACACCCCAGGTTTTCTGAGGAGGAGCTCAGGGTCATGGTGGAGGAAATCATCCGGGTAGAGCCACAGCTATTCAGATCACAGGTGTAGCACACCACCATAGCTAGGAAGATGGAGCTATGGCGCAGAATCGTGGACAGGGTCATCGCAGTGGTACAGCACCCAAGAACTAGGGATGACATCAGAAGGAGGTGGAACGACCTACGGGGGAAGGTGCGTTCTGTGGTCTCAAGACACCAGATTGGGGTTCAGAGGACTGGTGGCGGACCCCCACCTCCTCCCCCAGAACTAACAACATGGGAGGAGGAGGTCTTGGCTATACTGCATCCTGAGGGCCTCGCAGGAGTAGCTGGAGGAATGGACTCTGGTAAGTCAAACCTTTAACTACCATATCCCCCACCCTACCTGCATGATATCACATACCCCCACCCTCGCCCTCACCCCCATCACTCCAATTCCTCACACACGTCCCCCTATCACAAACCACACATCCCAAACCCAAGCCCTGCATGCAACACCAAAGCATGGACACTCATCACCAAAGCATGTCCACTGCATATACCCATACACCCCCCTAAACCATTATCACAGAAGGTCCCACACAAGAATGGAAGCACTGGGGTACAGGGTGACCCACCCATTGCTCACCATGGCACACACAGATGCAATAATCATGCCTTTACACCCCTGCAGGACCCCAACCCAACGTCACTGGACAGGAGGGTCCAGACATGTCCACTCCACCCACAGAAGAGGCCCACAGTAATGACAGCAGCTCTGTCCAACTGGATCAAGATGACCAGCCCGGCCGATCTGGCACCTCAGGACAGTCGGTTCCCCTCACACTGGCACAGGCCACTACAGAGCTTCCCCCTCAGGAAACACCAGCACAGCATCCACCCAGCGGGCCCATCCCTCTGTCCCCAGGACACATCAAGTATCTGTGTGTCCACCAATACAGGGAACCCAGGCTAACCCACCACCCCAACAACACCAGGGACCTGGGGGCAGTGGTAGTGGGCACACGGTTCAGGGGACAGAGGCCCAGGAACACAGGGGGACTGGGAGGGCTGCTGTGCGACGGGGGAGGACAGGCCCAGGGAACCCACTCTCCACAAGGCCCTCTCCAACAGCATGGGAGCCTACCACCATTCCCAGGAGACAATGGCAACGGTACTGGCCACGTTTCATGAGACCCAGCGGCTGCAGGAGGAACAGTATTTGGGGTTCAGGGAGGAACTCAAATCCATCAATTCCACCCTGGGCACCATTGTAGGGGTGCTGAAGGAACTCGTCAACACCAGGAGGGACACTGTGGCACAACAAGGGGCCCCTGACACTAGCCTGGACGATGAACTTCCCACCATCTCCGCAGGCGCTAGTGGACAGGAGGTACCACCACAGGACCACGACACCAGCACCCCACCCCCTGCAAATGGAGAACCACCCCACAAACGGTCCCTGAGATCCAGGACAAAGACAGAGAACAATGCCAAGACCCCCACCAAGAAATGAGACAAGTCTGAATGTCATCCTTCTGTCCCACTTTGTCACCCTTTCCATCCTTAAACTGCCCTATCTCCACTTCCTATGCCCCTTTGGACAATGCACCTGTGAGACTAATAGACTGGACTCTGCGATGGATATTCCTCCACCATCACCTCTGACCATTTTACAACCCCCTCCACTATTTAGCACTTAAATACACACCCTTAAATCACAAAACAATCTGGAGTCAGTCTGTGCTTTCGAAAATGTATATTTGCAATAACTGTGGAAAAATCCTATATCCAATGTAATGTCAACATACCTATGTCACACAGCTCTAGTCCATGCAGAAACAAACCAGAGGTCACACAGTGTGACCCACATCTGTGAAATCGAAAGTGAAAGTGTCAACTCAGTGTCCATACACTGGGTGAAAATGACAGACAGATGAGAGGTAGCAGAATTAAATCAGATGTAGCAGCCAGTGTTGTCTTCTTACCTGTGTCTCACGTGAAGTATTCCTGGATCACTGTGTTCCTGTTGTCTATGTCCTCTTCTTCTGCTTCCTCGTCTTCACTGTCCACAGGCTCCACAGATGCCACAACACCTCCATCTGGACCATCCTTCTGTAGAAAAGGCACCTGTCGTCGCAAAGCCAAGTTGTGAAGCATACAGCAGGCCACGATGATCTGGCACATCTTCTTTGGTGAGTAGAATAGGGAACCACCTGTCATATGGAGGCACCGGAACCCGGCCTTCAGGAGACCGAAGGTCCTCTCTATAATCCTCCTAGTTCACCCATTGGCCTCATTGTAGCGTTCCTCTGCCCTTGCCCTGGGATTCCTCACTGGGGTCAGTAGCCATGACAGGTTGGGGTAACCAGAGTCACCTGCAAATGGCGAGGGACAACTGTTAAATAGACACTAACTCTTAGGGACATCCCCAGACCCAGACACCTAGTCATACTGTATTGGGTCCATGTCCTCACCTAATAGCTACACACGGTGCCTCTGGAGTTGCCCCATCACATAAGGGATGCTGCTATTCCGCAGAATGTAAGCGTCATGCACTGAGCCAGGAAACTTGGCATTTACATGGGAGATGTATTGGTCGGCCAAACACACCATCCGCACATTCATAGAATGGTAACTCTTCCGGTTTCTGTACACCTGTTCACTCCTGCGGGGGGGGCAAGGCCACATGTGTCCCAGGCACCTATGATGTTGGGGATATGTCCCAGGGCATAGAAGTCACCTCTCACTCTAGGCAAATCCTCCACCTGAGGGAAAACAATGTAGCTGCGCATGTGTTTCAGCAGGGCAGACAACACTCTGGACAACACGTTGGAGAACATAGGCTGGGACATCCCTGATGCAATGGCCACTGTAGTTTGAAATGACCCACTTGCTAGGAAATGGAGTACTGACAGGACCTGCACTAGAGGGGGGATTCCTGTGGGATGGCGGAGAGCTGACATCAGGTCTGGCTCCAACTGGGCACACAGTTCTTGGATTGTGGTACCATCAAGTCTGTATGTGACAATTACATGTCGCTCCTCCATTGTCGACAGGTCCACCAGTGGTCTGTACACCGGAGGATGCCGCCATCTCCTCACCTGCCCTAGCGGATGTGCTCTATGGAGGAGAACAGCGAGCAGAGAGTCAACCAACTCTGAGGTACGTAAACACAACTTTATAGAAAAATGTTTGAAAATCGATATATGGCTGTATTAGTGTTTAAGCAAGGCCTAGATATGTGTGACGCAGTCAAAATTAATGCCATGTGGCCCCCTGAAATGGCGGCTGTCTGACCTGTAATGTGGGACAAGGGGATATGAGGTAACTGCGCTGGCGTTGAACACCGTCGCGGTAGGCGGTCGAAGACCGCAGCGCAATCCTGCATTGGTTAACATTGGACCCTATGGGTCCCAGGAGCCAATGACGATGTACGCTGGCGGTGATGGTACGCACCGCTGCTGACGTCACTGCCATTTTCTCTCTGTTCAATCACTTGATACCTGATCTTCGACAGGAGAGGACCCACACTGCAAGTGCTGCTGTGACCTCAGCCTGGAAGAGACAATGGCTCATGTGTCTGAGGAAAGGACCCCTACCTTCAGCACGGAGGAGTTCGAGAAACTAGTGGATGGGGTCCTCCCCCAGTACACGCTACTCTACCGTCCTCCAGACAAACAGGTAAGTACACTGTGAGCATGCAGAATGGGCAATGCCTGTGTGGAGTGGTGTTATTGAAAGATAGGGGGGGAAAATGAGGCGTGCATGATACAACGGTGGTGCAGGTGCATCACGGCAAGGGTATGGATGCGGGCCAATGACTGTGATGGTGCAGACAGTTATATCTTCTCCTTTTCCCCTGTACTATTCCTGTAGGTCAGCGCCCACCAGAAGAAGGATATTTGGCGTGCCATTGCCAAGGAAGTCCGGACCCTGGGAGTCCACCACAGATGGAGCACCCACTGCCGTAAAAGATGGGGGGACATTCACCGCTGGAGCAAGAAGACGGCGGAGGCCCAGCTGGGGATGGCCTCCCAACGTGGGAGGGGTGCCCGTCGCACCATGACCCCCTAGATGTTCCAGATCCTGGCAGTGGCGTATCCGGAGTTGGATGGGCGCTTGAGGGCATCACAGCAGCCACAGGGGGTTGAGTACACTCTCATTCTGCTGATTCAGCGCGCATTGTAGGTGTCTGGGTGGGGGAGGTGGGCTGTGGGTTCCCCTAGGCCAGGGCGAGTTTAGTGGGCAAGGTCACTTCTTAAGGCAGGCCCTGTGGCACCCGACCCCACCTGTGTTCAGAGCAAACTACACCTAGTCAGGCTTGTGTGACTTCCATGTGTGCAGCAATAGGGCATAGGCCTTCTAACCCATGTCCCTGTGATTAATTAGGGAACTCTAAGTGCACGGCGTAGTGCAGGGGGCTTCTGTGTCTATAGTGTCCGCCAACGCTAGCGGTATTGGATGCACTCAACATGTCTTTCTTCTGTCTTCCCCCCCTTTTTGTGGTCTCCCTGTTCTTGTGTGCATTAGCATCATCGGGCGGAGGAGCAGTGCCACCGGAGCAGGAGGGAGCTGCATCCCACACGGCCCTGGAGGGCGACACAACGGAGTCAGAAGCCGCCAGTGGAACGGAGGGCGAGGGGAGCTCCACGGTGGGGACAGGAGATGACAGCAGTGACAGCAACTCCTCCTCTGATGGGAGCACCCTTGCAGTGGTGGGCCCCTCTGTGCCCACCGCATGTACAGGTACAGCCGTCACCGCCCTACCAGCACCACCCTCCCAGCAGCCCCTCAGCGTGTGCCCCATGCCCACTCACCCAGGAGGGTGGGCATCTCTTTCACCCCAGGCACCTCAGGCCCTGCCACAGTCAGCTCTGCTGCCCTCAAAGAGGAGGCCATTGACCTCCTCAGGTCCCTCACTGTTGGGCAGTCTACCATTTTGAATGCCATCCAGGGTGTAGAGAGGCAGTTGCAACAGACAAATGCATACCTGGAGGGCATTCATTCTGGTCAGGCAGCCCAACAGCGAGCTTTTCAGACTCTGGCCTCAACACTGATGGAAGCCATTGTCCCTGTCTATAGCCTCCCCCTCCAACTTCCTCCACCCAGACCCAAACCCCTGTACCTCAGCCTATCCCAAGCAAACCATCAGACCAGCATGCACACACGTTAACACACAAGGGAAGCTCAGGCAAACATAAGCACCACACATCCCACAGGCACTCACGCAAGCATCATACACATGCAGACATACCAATATCCACTGCCTCCACTGTATCCCCTTCCTCCTTGTCTCCCTCCTCCCTCCCAGTCTCGTCTCCACTCACACCTGCATGCACTACATCTTCAGCCACTACCTCCATCACCAGCACACCCACCACCACACCCGCTCACGTGCAGTCACCACCCACACTACCATTCACACATCCCCTGTGTCCTCTCCCAGTGTGTCTGTGAGCCCACCTCAAAAACTACACAAACGCAGCCACGCACCCACCCAACAGCCATCCACCTCACAACAGCTTCCAGCCCATGCACCTTCAACCGAAGTCAGCAAACATACACCTCCTACAACCACTACCTCTTCCTCCACTCCCAAACCCCCTCCATCTAACCGTCTCAGTTTGTCCCAAAAACTTTTCCTGTCCAACCTTGACCTCTTCCCCTCACCTCCCCCACCCCTTCAGGCTCCAAGGGCCCGCCTATCCAGGTCCCAACACAGCACCTCAGCCACAACATCTGCGGGAACAGTGGTGCCAGTAGTAACCGGCTTCTGGAGTGCGCCAAACAGCAGGCAGCCTGTGTGCCAAGGAGTCAGACCACGGACAGTACCCCACCTCAAAAGCACAAAAAGTTGGCCCGTGCACGGCGGGAGAGAGGCAAAACATCTACCACCAAAGCCTCTCCCAGGGGTACAGTTGGGAGTGGGAAGACCGCTGCGCCACCATCCAAGGTGGGGAAGGGGCACAAAAAACAGGCAAGCCGGCGAAAACCTGCACGGCGGACAAGACCGCCACTATCACCGCTGCCAAGGACACCGCCAGCACCGCTGAACAGGGCACCGCCGCCACCATCACCGCTGCCAAGGACACCGCCGCCACCAGCACCGCTGCCAGGGACACCGCCACAACCAGCACCGCTGAACAGGACTCCGCCGCCACCAGCACCACTGCCAAGGACACCGCCACCAAGGACACCGCCGCCACAAGCACCGCTGAACAGGACACCGCCGCCACCAGCACCACTGCCAAGGACACCGCCACCACCAGCGCTGCTGAACAGGACGCCGCCGCCACCAGCACCACTGAACAGGACACCGCCGCCACCAGCACCGCTGCCAAGGACACCGCCGCCACCAGCACCGCTGAACAGGACACTGCCGCCACCAGCACCACTGCCAAGGACACTGCTGCCACAAGCACCGCTGAACAGGACACCGCTGCCAAGGACACTGCCACCACCAGTGCCGCTGAACAGGACGCCGACGCCACCAGCACCGCTGAACAGGACACTGCCGCCACCAGCACCGCAGGCCAATGAGCGCCAAAGCTTCCGACGCTACTGAGGCCGCCACCAGCAGGATGAATCACTCTGGGCACAAGGCCCCCTCCAGAACCAGTGGAGATTTACATCCACTACCTCAGTCCTTGGCAGGATGAAGCAATCTGGGCACAAAGCCCCCTCCAGAACCAGTGGAGTATCACATCCACTACCTCAGTCCTTGGCAGGATGAAGCACTCTGGGCACAAAGCCCCCTCCAGAACCAGTGGAGTATCACATCCACTACCTTTGTCCTTGGCAGAATGAAGCACTCTGGGCACAAAGCCCCCTCCAGCACCAGTGGAGTATCACATCCACTACCTCAGTCCTTGGCAGGATGAAGCACTCTGGGCACAAACCCCCTTCAGAACCAGTGGAGTATCACATCCACTACCTCTGTCCTTGGCAGGATGAAGCACTCTGGGCACAAAGCCTCCTCCAGAACCAGTGGAGTAAGGCATTGAGAGACTGTGGGTTGTCACTCCCCAGAATAAAGCAGATGGCAACCCACCCACTGGAAAGACTTGTGAAACTGTGGCTTTGCACTCCCCAGGATGCAGCAGTGGGCAACCCACCACTGTAAAGACTTGTGATACTGTGGCTTTGCACTCCCCAGGATAAAGCAGTGGGCAACCCACCCACTGTAAAGACTTGTGAGACTGTGGCTTTGCAATCTCCAGGATAAAGCAGTGGGCAACCCACCCACTGTAAAGACTTGAGAGACTGTGGCTTGGCACTCCCCAGGATAAAGCAGTGGGCAACCCACCCACTGGAAAGACTTGTGAGACTGTGGCTTTGCACTCCCCAGGATGCAGAAGTTGGCAACCCACCACTGGAAAGACTTGTGATACTGTGGCTTTGCACTCCCCAGGATAAAGCAGTGGGCAAACCACCCACTGTAAAGACTTGTGAGACTGTGGCTTTGCACTCTCCAGGAAAAAGCAGTGGGCAACCCACCCACTGTAAAGACTTGTGAGACTGTGGCTTTGCACACCCCAGGATGCAGCAGTGGGCTACACGCCCACTGGAAAGACTTGTGAGACTGTGGCTTTGCACTCCCCAGGATAAAGCAGTGGGCAACCCACCCACTGTAAAGACTTGTGAGACTGTGGCTTTGCACTCTCCAGGATGCAGCAGTGGGCAACCCACCCAATGGAAATACTTGAGAGACTGTGGCTTTGCACTCCCCAGGATAAAGCAGTGGCAACCCACCCACTGTAAAGACTTGTGAGACTGTGACTTTGCACTCCCCAGGATGCAGCAGTGGGCAACCCACCCACTGGAAAGACTTGTGAGACTGTGGCTTTGCACTTCCTAGGATGCAGCAGTGGGCAACCCACCCACTGTAAAGACTTGTGAGACTGTGGCTTTGCACTCCCCAGGATACAGCAGTCGGCATGGAGCCCTCTCGTGGATCTAGTATTGTGCACTCATCCGGCTGAGGTGCCCCCCCCTTCCCTTCCCCCGAGGTGCCTGTTGTATTTCTATCTGATGCCCCAGCAGTGTTCTCTCCGTTTTGATTGGGTATTGAGTGTGGGCCTCGCCCATGCATTTTGGGCCCAGTGGTCCACGGACTATGATGGTGGAATACCTTGGACTTGTATTCTGGGTGTATATATTTGTTTATAGTGTCAATATATATATAAATATATATATATATATATATATATATATATTTGGTTCCTGTATTTGAATAGATTACAAACGTCGACTCATTTCTTTTTGTCCATTTATTGTTTACCCCCTCTTGCTTTCTTACTTAGACTTACCATGGTCCCAGTGTGGTTATTGGTACAATACCAGAGCGCACTTTTTTGGATTCACTAACTAAGGAACCTCTCGTATTTAAAAGGATTCTGCTTGGAACCAAAATATTACGGCTTCAACTCTCACACCTAGCACATGTGTATCTTCATCATATCTCTAAGGCATGTTGATTACAAGTAACTTTTTCTCTGCTTCAACTTACTCTTCACCTGCTTTTCTCCATAAATAGCTATGCACTCTTTAGACGGTAATAGCACCTGAAGCCCTCTACCTCTCCCCGCGTCTACTCTTTTCTTACATGGCACACACATCTCGTTATGGAGCACATAATCAATATAGATGTCACTTATTTAGACACTGTGGTGATGATTATATAGTGTACAGAACACTTTTTCTACTTGGTACAATACACCATAGGTGGATTGTCACTTTTTGGGCTAGCTGATACACTATATTAGACTGTTGGAATTAACAGTTGGTTTATTTCCTGTTTGCAACATTGTTTCACAGACTTGAGAAAGTCGCTATTGACGAAAGACGTGTCGGCTGTCTTTGCATTGAATACCATACAAGTGTTCTGATTCAATGTCATATTTAATGGCTCATGACCGCGATTGCTTCACATCTGCTTTGAATTATCATTTGACCCGACTTGAACAATAAACGGATATAATTATGAACCTCTGAATGTGCTGTGGTTCTTTCCTCTCTGTACAAGTGATTGTGGACCGCTCTGGCTCACAGTCTACACACCTTGTGGCTGGCTGTGAACCATACAGGCACTCCCTGAACTTAAGCTCTTGGACTTTGGACATTATCTACTACTTTCTTGTAACCTTGGAGCAAGAAATTTGGAAGTGCGCACCATTTCTTTACACAGCCACAGCTCGACCTTTGAAGTTATATCTTGTGTATGGAGACGCACTCCTAGCTTGGACATTTTTGTTTACATTATCTCTCAGTCTGTAATTGTTGTATTTCTCTTTTTTGTTCCAACATGTCTAAATTTGACGATAACAGAGAAACATTATTAGAGGAACTCTTTAGCACCAATACAAGTGCAGGGACATCTACCAATATCAATCCCGAATTACGAAGAAAGAAGGGCTCAGGACAAATTTATAAAATTGGAAAGATTAAAAAAACAAGAATTGTCTAGGTGGTGGGATTCCACCATCTTACAAAAATACTTGCAAATCAAACAATTCCTAAGAGGTTTACGAGTGGTGCTCTTCCCGTCCTTCGTGGACTTAAACCCTACACCTTTATAGGAATGGGAGCAGTTGCTGATCACATCCTCCTATGGCATCATGGATATCCTCATTAGGGATGCCAATGAGAAAAGGGAGACATTTCTCATGGAAATTAAGGATTTGGAAAAAGAGATCCAATATACTAAATTATCTGAAGCAATAGATAAAAACTATGGTATCCTAAAAGAGGTACTTCAAAGGCACCAAGAATATGTTAGGGAGAAAAAAATTTGCAAACTTAAACGAGACGCAAATGACTATGCTACAGGGAGGGTTTTTACCTACTCCAGTAAGTTTGATAATATCAATCTTGAGAGACAGGCTAGCAGAAGCTCTAGACCCCAGCCCCCCCCACATTCCAACATTAGAACTAGTGACACAGATCTGTCCAGCTGCTCTAGTTTAAACAGTGAAGATACAAGTAGCTCTCTACGAGATAACACCAATATGGACAACACCAAGTCGAGTTTTTTGTTGGAATTGGAAAGGTTCCGCAAGGGACAGAAAATAACCAGAGTAGGGCAAACTATGTACCTAAGAGAACCAGAAGAGGAAAAAGGAAAAACACTAGAATCGGACAAGGGCAGGACAGGAGTCACCACAAGATCAACCACACGGAACACCGAGAGTTAGACCACAATGGTCATAACAATGCTTCTGATCAGTGTAACGTATGTGTAATTAACTTGTCCAATAAAATTCTTGATTCTAACCAACTGAGTATTCTTAATCAGGGACTAGGATTCATACCTACTTCATCACCTGACTTTACAGAGACACACATCAACTTATTTAAGTTTGTACGCAAATGTAAACTTCTCAAACATTTTATTAACACACTAAATATAACCGATTCTACGATTGATAACATGGTATCTTGTCCATTATCCATCAGAGACATTAAAGACATACAGACATTACTATCCTTAGAGGATACCCCGGATACCGTATATACATCCTCATATGATGAGATATTACTAGATTTGGGTCTAGAGACTTCTGACACCTGCCACAGTGGATTAAAACCAACATCAAGATTCACGCCTACCTTACCAGCAGACAATGTTATTGATTTATTTCATAAACTGGTTACCAAAGATCTGTACCAGTTGGAGATACGACATAAGACCAGATCCAGGAGTATCCCACATAACATTACTGCCAATGAGCGCAAAGCACTACGGGCCCTCTCTGAAGAGAAAGCTATTGTGATCAAAGTGGCAGACAAAGGGGTTAACATTGTGATAATGAACCAGGATGATTACATTACAGAGATCAACAGACAATTACTGGACAATGTGGCATATTGTAGAGTAGCCAGTAACCCCATAGCCAGATTTACCAGGGACATAGAAATCAAACTACGCACATAGAGGGATATGGGTCTCCTGTCGGACTTAGAATTTAAGTATTTGTTCAACCCTACACCTAGTTTCCCGTGCATTTACATACTCCCAAAGGTACACAAAACAGCCAACTTCCCTCCAGGCAGACCTATCATATCAGGTATAAATTCACCTACTGAGAGACTCTCCGAGTACATCGATCTGTACCTTCAACCATTAGTGCAGAATCTCCCATCATATATTTGGGATACTAAACATCTTCTCTGCTTAATGGCAGACTATCAATGGACAGAGGGTCACATTCTAGCCACCTTGGATGTAACCTCTCTATACACCTGCATACCTAAGAAGAAGGGCTTAACTGCCATACAACACTTTCCAGACAAGAGAGAGGCCACACTTCTACAACACTCTGACATGTTACTTGACCTCATACATCTTGTTATGGACAATAATGTTTTCTTACATGAAGGCTCTTGGTACCAACAGACACATGGAGTTGCGATGGGGGCTAACTTCTCCCCCTCCTTCGCTAATCTATATATGGGGCATTACGAACAACAACACATCTGGTTTAATTGTGCACCAGAACTTACACAGCACATCATATATTGGGGACTCTATATTGATGACCTTCTTCTTTTCTGGTCAGGCGATGTTGCTGCACTAGATCTCTTCATTAACCACCTCAATACCAACAATTTCAATATCCATTTCACCAGCTGTTCCAGTACATCTAGTATAGATTTCTTAGATCTGACCCTCTACATCAAAATGACAAAATGTACACAAAACTCTTCAGAAAACCGACTGCATCTAACTCCATTCTACATGCCACCAGTGCCCATCCCTCCTCACAAATAAGAGCTATTCCCTATGGTGAGGCAATTAGAGTTAGACACAATTGCTGTGAGGAACAGGAATTCTCACACCAATTGAGTACATTGAAACAACGGTTTCGCAACCAAGGGTATTCAGCACAACTGTGGGAGAAGACCAACAAGAGAATCCGCACAGTTGAGAGATCTACTCTATTATTAGACACTACACCTAGAAAGACCACAAAAAAGATGGGTCTATGTTTTATTACCCCCTACAGTAGTGCAAGTTCTGATATCCTTAAAATTCTTAAGAAAAATTGCCCCATTTTACTATCTGATGATACCTTAAAAAATGGTCTTAGAAATAGACCTGATATTAAAACAGCAGAGGACGCACTTTGAGGGATAGCCTATGCCATAGTTTTCTACCTACTAATACTAAGAAAAGTTGGATGCCACAACCTCCCCAAGGATTTTACAAATGTGGCCACTGCAACATATGTGACTACACCATGGACAAAACAAAATATTTTTGCTACAACACTGGCATAGCACATCACATCAAGCAATTCATGAATTGCAACACCAGATTTGTGGTTTATTGTCTCATCTGCACCTGTAAGCAGATATATGTAGGTAGCACCATTAGACCTTACAAAGAGAGACTACAGGAACACATTCAAACAATTAAAAACAGCAACAGAGAATATCCATTTGCTGTACACTTTAATTCTATACATGCCAGTGGGAAATAGTGGACATTAAAACACATGGCATTGCCACCCTGGGCGGATGTCCCAGGGGAGGCAACAGGACCCTCTTGCTGAGATGCCTGGAAAGCAGGTGGATCATCAAGCTATGTGCAGTGGAGGAAGGACTTAATACAGACAAGGATCTACACATCTTTCTTTAACCACATCTGCCATTGTGCCATTTTATATTCACATACATGTACTTTTACGTGCATTTATGATTTAATATTGATATGTATCCCATCACTGTATGTATGCACTCACATGCAGCTCATGTCAAAACTTGCATAACATATGTATGACTGGATGTGCTTAATTGGTATAGATTTGCGCTCGTCACATGTGGACACAGCATTCATCATAACATTGATCGATAGTATACATTTAAGATTAGTGGTACTTTCATATGTATATGCTTTTTCATTACCTTATGTAATCATATAAAGAATGGGTGTAGACATTTTGTCATAGAACACCGACTAGGCAACCACACCAATGTGCACTTATGTGTCTATTTACAAATCTTGACTTGTGTGCATTTTTTTATATATATACATTGTTTCATCATTTCCACAATGTAAATGTATATTAGATTCAAAGATGTAATTGACGCTGAGGGCTCGTTTTGTCTTTTTTCTGACCACTACTGCCATTTTCACTTTCCATATCTTTCGGGGTAACGTGCACCACTTACTATTTCCTCTCTATATCACACACTTCTCTCCATTCCAATATGGCTGACATTTGCACTTCCTTGCATATCATAGTCCTTTCTCTATCTCCATCATACTCAACTACTATAAACGGCTTAGTGTTGGAGCACGAGTCCTTACTCTACAACGCCACGGACTCGGAACCATCAGGGATTCACTCTAACGGGTAAGACGCCACCCCGTTTATGTTATTATTCTGTTACCCTGTCTGGCCTTCTGCCGGCTCTCTGTACTTCGTCATATAAACAGACAAATGCACTTAAACACGTCTTTTGACGCATGTTCTGCACACTTATCCCTCGGAGATTTACATTATTATATCTGATATTGGGCGCATGGAACCTCACTTTTCCCCGACTATGCAAGATGCTTCTTCCTTATCCGCATGATTCCTCAGCATGGGCCCTTTATTTTACCCAAGGCCTACTCGACTGCCGGATCTATACTGTTTTGACATCTATGGTCTGCAGTCCTTTTTTGGACGCTGAATATTTTCTTTCGGTTTGTCTTACAAATGCCGTCCACTTATATATGATAAAATAATATATATTTTGCCCATTCAGGACCTTGTTATTGCTAACATACATATATTTACCTTTTCAATTGTCTACTCCTACCCCGACCATGTAATAGCTTGTAGCCGTTTCCCTCACCACCACTACTTTGCATTCTCCCTATCAGATCCTTACTTCTGCATGGAAGTTCTGTATAAACCTTACTTTTGTGACAACTCCCAAGAGATCATGACCCCCTCTCTCTTTCTTACTTAGACTTACCATGGTCCCAGTGTGGTTATTGGGACAATACCAGAGCGCGCATTTTTGGATTCACTAACTAAGGAACCTCTCGTATTTAAAAGGATTCTGCTCTTGGAACCAAAATATTACGGCTTCAACTCTCACACCTAGCACATGTGTATCTTTATCATATCTCTAAGGTATGTTGATTACAAGTAACTTTTTCTCTGCTTCAACTTACTCTTCACCTCTTTTCTCCATAAATAGCTATGCACTCTTTAGACGGTAATAGCACCTGTAGCCCTCTACCTCTCCCCGCGTCTACTCGTTTCTTACATGGCACGCAAATCTCTTTACGGAGCACCTAACCAATATAGCCTTCACTTATTCAGACACTGTGGTGATGATTATATAGTGTACAGAACACTTTTTCTACTTGGTACAATACACCATAGGTGGATTGTCACTTTTTGGCCTAGCTGATACACTATATTAGACTGTTGGAACTAAAAGTTGGTTTATTTCCTGTTTGCAACATTGTTTCACAGCCTTGAGAAAGTCGCTATTGATGAAACACGTTGGCTGTCTTTGCATTGAATACCATACAAGTGTTCTGATTCAATGTCATATTTAATGGCTCATGACTGTGATGACTTCACATCTGCTTTGAATTATCATTTGACCTGACTTGAACAATAAACGGATATAACTATGAACATTTGGATGTGCTGTGGTTCTTTCCTCTCTGTATAAGTGATTGTGGACCACTCTGGCTCACAGTCTACACACCTTGTGGCTGGGTGTGAACCATACAGGCACTCCCTGAACGTAAACTCTAGGACTTTGGACATTATCTACTACTTTCTTGTACCTAACCTTGGAGCAAGCAATTTGGAAGTGCGCACCATTTCTTTACACAGCCAGAGCTCGTCCTTTGAAGTCATTTCCTTTTGTCCTTGCATTCTTCCAGGGGGGGTTGGGGGTTGTAAATGTAATGTATCTACATGTGCTTGTGTGTGTGTTGTAGTGGGTGAGGGTGAGAGTGTTGCGTGTTGTGTGTGTGTGTCACTCTTTTTTCCCTCCCCCTCCCCTGTGTCGTATGTGCAGTACTCACCGTGGTCTTCGCCACCGTCTTTGTTGTTCCTGGTAGGGGAGCAGGAAGATAACGGCCAGGAGTATCTGGAGCTCGGGTTCCATGGCGTCCTGGTTCCTCGTGGGGTGTGTAGAGGTTAGCGTTTCCCCTTCCAAGTCCTGTTTCCGCCGTGTTTTTGTTTGTGGTGAATCCGCCCCAGAAAAGGTGGCGGATTGGCCTGTTGTAATACAGTGGGCGGTACATTGTCTTCCGCCTGTCTGTTGGCGGTCACCGCCGCGGTGTTTGTTTGTACCACCGTGGCGGTCTGAGTGTTAAAGTGGTTGTCTATGTTGGCGGTTTCTGCCACGGTTGTGATTCCATTTTTTTTACCGCCAGCCTGTTGGCGGTTTTACCGCCGCTTTAACACCGACCGTCAGGGTTGCAATGACCCCCTATGTGTTGCCAAAATGACAGACACAGACACCATTGCTTTAGCTCAAATTACATCTGATGAACTATTGGCCATCAACCTGGCCTGCTTTTCCAGAAATGCCGGAAGGTGTGAACACTCTAAACCCACCTAAATTGCTATGGCCAACTCACCAGACTCCTGCAACATAGGTTGGGCGGAGTAGGTCTCATACACACTAGCTTTCAAAGCTAAATTCTCTGCTGCAAAAGCCTTCTTGAGATTAGACTCAACCTTTTCATCTGTAGAATCGGACGGTGAACTGTCATCTGGGTTAATGGTTGTCTTCCCAGTCAACATTGCAATGATTGCATTCACCTTTACAGCATGAGGTAACATATCTCCCATGATAGAATACAACTTCTGGGGACACTTTGGCACTGAGAGTTTATCTATCTCCTTCCACAAGTCCATAACTATGTCCTTAATTCGCCCATGGATTGGCATTGCCAGCACTGAAGACTTCACATACTGAGGAAAGAGAGAATTAGCACCATTTTCCAAGTGAAATAGATCAAATCCTAAATTCTTCCTCATGCGAAAGAATGTCCCACATTTTCTTTCTTCTGACATATTTGTCATATAATGTCAAAGGCATATCCATTTCAGAATCCACAGAATCATCCACATTCACAGAAGAGGAAGGCCTAGGAGGTTTAGCAGCGGAAAGTGATTCCATAGTCTTGGAAACTGCTGTCTCTATTATTGCTTGAATCTCTTCTTTGGACATCAAAGACAGCATGTTCCATGCATCACTAAACCCTATATGTCGCCTGACCAGAGTAGAGCTCTCCTCAGAAGATGAGGAAGAAGGCAATACATGCCTCCTCTTAGCTGCTCTCTTGACCTACTGCAAACTACCCTTAAAAGCATACGAACAAGATTAACAGGGTACCAATAAGAAAGAGGCAACACCCGATCCTCCAATCACAGAAGGTTAACAGGGAGTAATCAATGGATAGAGAAGCATTCAATGTGCTCAAAATTGATATAAGCTTCACATTTGACAGCCACTTACCTTCCTTAGACCCCTTTAAACAAGCTCTGCTTCTCCTCTGAGCAGCTCCTCATTCATGCAACTTCTAACCCAGATGTGCAGCCCCTGCTGCTCAGGACTACCTGAACTCCAAAATCCTCCTTTCTACTTCCCTGGCTCCCCCTTGGAATATACAGAAGGTTCCCTGAGTGCCAGGAAAGTAAAGGATCCCCACACCTCACTGTACTTGATACTTGCTCTGCCCAGCAGCTGTCAAATGTCTCTACCACCCTGCCAGGAAGACAACTGAGTCAGCTGACAGAAAGAACAGGAGGTGTGGTACGGTGGCGGGAAAGGTCTTTCAAAGATTTGAAGGTGGCTGAGGATTGAGTTTGTGAAGGAAGGGAAGCCTTATTGGTACTGAATTCAAGTGAGGGAGGACCTTAGAGATAATGTGTCAGTGATGGGCCTTTTCTTACTCCTTACTAATACTTCACTTATTTTGATGATTGCGTGGGGATGTGATTATGGTTGCTGATGTGGTTGGTGGTAGTATGAGACTGGTCTTGTTGTATGGAAGGTCCTCTAACTACTTTATACGCTGATCTGATGAGACTGGACTGCTCCCTCATGGTTTTGTGAGTGTACACCTGAGCCATGACCTAAATAAGAGTTTCTATGGCCCATTGCCATTTTTGTGGCTCATGTGTGTGACCACAGTATGTCTGCACTGGGACTAGGTTTAGTGCATGGCATGAAGGCCCACAGTGGGTTTTGTGGTATGTACAAGCACAGAAAGTGTACTTTCCTAGGACTGCTCTCCACATGCCCATTCACATTAGCTTGGCAATAGTGGCACTTTTCCCTCAACTGGTAAGCCGATGAATCGGATGCTGTTCCAACCTGGAGGCTATGTGAAATTCCTAGCCCAGCATCCAGTGTGGCCAATAAGAGAAGGCAGGGCGTTAACATGGAATATGAGCGAGCCTGACCAGGACTGGCCTTTGGCACAGGCAAACTGGCCCCAGGCACAGGGTGTAATTCTTTAGAGGGGCGTAAGGAGCTGTCTTAACTATGATATTGCAGACTGGAGAGTCTATCGCCTGGCTCCAGTGATTCACTTTAAAGTGCATGCACTCATATTTGTTACATGATGCAAGTGCTGTTATTAACACCTCATCAGCCTACCTTCTTGCCCTCCCATCTCTCTCTCACTCTTTACTGCCATACACTATTAACCCCTAACCTCCAGTCTCCAAAAAGCAACTTGGCACCAGCATGAGGAACTAAATTGTGAGTTGATGAAAGTGCAGAGATGTATGTGTTCGGAGCCCAGTCACAACTCTGATGTAAATAGCCATGGACTGACATCTGAACACAAAAGGATCTCTGTGCTATCTCATTTTATTTAACAGCAGGAGTGAGGGCACCAAATTTCTTTCTGCCCAGGGCGCTATTCTGGACAAAGGATGACACTGCTCCTGACTCCCATGGTGCAGGATGCTTGTGAAACCAGGGGGCTATGTAGAAATATCAGCCCAGTATCCAGTGTGGCCATGAGGGGGGGGGGGCACTAACATGAAATAGTCGCTTGCCTGACTCCTGCAGTGTGGGACGTGCCAGAGCATGGCATTGGTGACAAACTGGCCAGGAACGGGCGTCTGTGCCCATCAGAGCTTGGAGGAGGCTGGCCTGGGCCTGGTCTTATAGTTTTTTTAATCAACTCGTAAAAGTACCATGAGCAAGAGAAAGCTTATAACTTCACCTCTGGAAAAGCATGTACCCAGGACATAGCCCTGCTAATTTTCTCTCTGGGTTGATAGGAGCTATAAATAAAGAGTTTATCAATACTGAAGTGAGAATTGAGGCTACACATCAAATAGTGTGTACTCAGACCCACGTTTCTTTATTGAAAGCTATAGATGGAATCCCCTTAGGCTTAAAGCCCAATGGGGCAGCAGGCCTTAGAGGCGAGAGGGGAAATCTGTGTATGCTCTGAGGCCTTCCTTCAATTACATCCATCTCACCAATACCATCTGATAACCTCCACCTCCAAAAGGGAGGTGGAGGTAGTGAGGGCACAAAGCAACCGCTCCTTATCCTTTCCAAAGCCAGTTCAGTCCATCAAGAAAAGGGAGGGTGATGGAGGCAACCTTAAGCACATGGATTTATTTGCTCATTAAAAAAAGAATTATTTGCCAAATTCATACTCTGCTTCTGTCCTCTGAAACACGGGTGAATGGCACAATAGATAATCTAAGCTGTTGACTGCAGGTGGCTGAAACTCCAGTAGTAGTGTTTATGGATGTTAAAAAGCTGCAGCCAACCTCCATTCTTTCACATGCAAATAAATTAAGAACAGTGCAAGAGTGTATTATGCCCTTAAACAGGATTGCAGAGCAGCTCCGATTGGGCAGAGCCCATCTGGAAAATTCAGCCTCAACTGACAATAGAAGAGCCCACTGCTGCTGTCCACCCACTACGAAACTGTTCTGATCATGTTAGGAGCAGGACCTTAGATTATGGCTATTCAGACACACTGGACTTTCCTCTGAAGGCTACACCGTAGGTTGTGGTATTATATTAACAAACGTTCCCAACCTCAGCCAAGGCCAAAGAGAAAGTTGGTCTGAGCTTAAAAATAAGGCTGTGCATTGGCTGGGTGGAAAAGTGGGGTGCACAAATGATTTGTTTAATGACCTAATGGTTCGCCGAGTGACCTGGGTGGGGATAAGTGGAAAACAATGTACAGGGGACTGTGTGGTGTGTGTATTTTGGATCCAGTTATCTGGTACCCATGGTATTATTGATGATAAGATAATCCACTGTAACATCCTGTCACTGATCACAGCTGTCCTCCATAAATCTGATGCCCATGCCTGGAATGCAAGACCTTCTAACTTGATATACTTACAAAACTCCACTCAAGCATAGTTTATCTGCCCTGCGGAAAATCACTTCTCCCGTCTGAGTATGCAATGAGAGAGCATAACTTGGTTGTGCCATTATGCTTCTTAAAATGTGAAATAAAGGAGTAATCAGCTTCCTTTGTAGTGTGTGTAAATGACTTTCATATAAACGTGGTGCTCTGAAATGTATACTAATGAAGGGCACACATGAGTAAGAATCCTGTGAACATTTTATGTAAACTGCATTCATTCATCATTTTGCAAGTATGTTTGTGTTATAGTATTTTAGAAATGTTATTTCCATAATCATTTTATATTCATTGTATTTATGAGAAATAGGTCAAAAGGTTTAAATCAACTGTGCATTTATCTCTATGTTAGCTTGGCTGGAGTGAATGCCGGAGTTTCTTTGTTTGTTTTACCCTTCGATGTGAAGCTTGCTTTATTGCATATTTTCTTAAAGCTGCAGGTGTGATAGTACGGGTCTCTGTTTAGTATGAAGTCCTATTGTGGAAAAGAGATAAGAGAGCCTAAGAAGATGTGTTACCAAGGAGGCCAGGAGTATCCTGGGTTGACAGTTAAAACTCTCCTCTGAAATTCCTTGAGTTCAGGAGTGACCCAGGTTTGAATAGAAGCAGCTCAATAGAATTCAACTGTCATTAGATGTATACCTTTTATGTCATGATTTAAGTTATGTTTAGTCAATTACAGATGGAGATTCCCTTTACCACCTCACTGAAGTGGACCCATGCGAGGTACTGACCTCAAACTCTAAATTTTTAAGTGGCTTTACACTACTCACATCTCTCAACAGAATCTCTACTGAGGTGTCGGTGGTGCTGACGCTCTTTTCTGAAATCCCTTTAGTATTTAGATTAGTTACAAATTTAAATTCAATGGTTAGGCAGGAGAATTTGAGTTTGGATTTAAAGCATCATACTCTTTTCCTTATTTTCTGCATTGTTGCCATTGAAATATTCGTTCTGCACATGTTGATAAAATGTAATGTTGTGTGAAATCTGAATCCTCCTTTGGTGATTTTGTACATTTATACCATGGTTTTGAGACTCATTTATGTAAGTTTGACTTCGAGTCTGTAAAAAAGCCCTTTTGAACTTTAGGTTGGCTTCCGGGATTGAATGTGTGGCTCATTGAGTTGCACTGTAATTAAATTGAAATAATTTGATGTATGTTTCCTCACCCCTCAGAACTCTGAAAAGATTAATCAGACCTAAGAATTTAGAAATAGTACCAACAACTGGATCAGCATGAATGCCCAGAATGACTACCAGCTCATGCGGCTGTTGCTAACGTTGTAGAGAAATTAGATGAGAGCTACCAATAGGAAAATATCTACTTGCATATTCATCACCTGAAACAGTATCAAAGGACACCATGTTAGTAAAAATTAAACTGAAAATAAAAGAATGGGGACATTTTGCAGATGTTCAGAAGATGTCGGCCGCCAAATCCCTGGAAATCAATGGGTGTGAGACATTCCATTTTCCTGCTTTATGCTCAGGATTTACCAGAGCCAAATGAGGCCTTTTCAATCCACTTCTCCACATTGTTTCAAGGGAGGAAATACAAATATATTGCTAGTAACTCTTTTTATCAAATTTAAAACCTCTAGAACTCAAGAGGCACGTAGGTGGTATTGGTACATTTTTATAATAATGTCTTGACAGAAAACAGAGGTTCAATTTAGAGCGGATTAAGATCTAAGCTCATTGAAGCTTAAGGAGGGACATAAAGGTGGTCATTACAACCCTGGCGGACGGTGTTAAAGCTGCGGAAATACCGCAAACAGGCCGGCGGACAAAAAAAGGGAATTACGACCCTGGCGGAAACCGCCAACAAAGACAGCCACTTTAACACAATGCCCGCCACGGCGGTACAGACAAACAGCGCGGCGGTCACCGCCAACAGACAGGCGGGAGACAATGTACCGCCCACAGTATCACAACACACCAATCCGCCACCTTTTCCGGGGCGGATTCTCCGTGGATAAAAACACGGCAGAAACAGCTTTTGCTATGGGAAAACGCTCACCTGAACACACTCCACGAGGAACAACGATTCCATGGAGCCGGAACGCCAAATCCTACCTGCCCTTGTCTTTCTGCTCCTCTACGACCAACAGCGACGTAGGCGCAGAAGATACCGGTGAGTACTGCATCTACGACACGGGGGAGGGGTGAGGCAAAAGTTAGGGGGCACCCACCAAACACCCCCACCCCCACCCTCGCATATCACAACATACACACCAATGCAGTCAAAAATATCACATGAACAACCCACAATCCCCCCGGAAGAATGCAAAGACAAAGCGAATTGCGGTCAAACATTGTAATGTGCCAATATACATGTCATACAAAAATATACTGATATATATCTCGAAATCTGTCATAATTATATATACAATACAAGAAGTAGTGCAGATATGTACACAACAATGTCCGTGCACCAACAGTCCAAAAATGCATGGGCGAGGCCCACAATAGATACCTGCCCAAATCGGAGAGAACACTGCTGGGGCATCAGATAGAAACACTACAGGCACATCAGGGGGAAGGGAAAGGGGGGCACCTCAGCCACATAAATGCGAAGCCAGATCCACGACGGGCTCCATGCCCACTGTGCCATCCTGGGGAGTGCAAAGCCACAGTCTCACAAGTCTTTATAGTGGGTGGTTTGCCCACTGTGCCATCCTGGGGAGTGCAAAGCCACAGTCTCACAAGTCTTTACAGTGGGTGGTTTGCCCACTGTGCCATCCTGGGGAGTGCAAAGCCACAGTCTCACAAGTCTTTACAGTGGGTGGGTTGCCCACTGTGCCATCCTGGGGAGTGCAAAGCCACAGTCTCACAAGTCTCTACAGTGGGTGATTTGCCCACCGTGCCATCCTGGGGAGTGCAAAGCCACAGTCTCACAAGTCTTTACAGTGGGTGGTTTGCCCACTGTGCCATCCTGGGGAGTGCAAAGCCACAGTCTCACAAGTCTTTACAGTGGGTGGGTTGCCCACTAGACCATCCTGGGGAATGCAAAGCCACATTTTCGCAAGTAGATGCAGTTCTCTACTGGTACTGGGTGGGACTGGTGCCCAGACTGGATGAGTCTCCCCGTGAATGTTCCTGTCCTGTCACTGTCCCAGCTGCACATGGGATAAGGATGCCTGATGTGGCGGCCTATTCATACCCACACGGTGTTTGCCTTGTTCAGCGGTCTTCACCATGGCGGTCTTTGCCCTGTTCAGCGGTCTTCACCATGGCGGTCTTTGCCCTGTTCAGCGGTCTTCACAATGGCGGTCTTTGCCCTGTTCAGCGGTGCTTAGCCATGGCAGTCTTTGCCTTGTTCAGCGGACTTCACCATGGCGGTCTTTGCCCTGTTCAGCGGTCTTCACCATGGCGGTCTTTGCCCTTTTCAGCGGTCTTCACCATGGCGGTCTTTGCCCTGTTCAGCGGTGCTTAGCCATGCTGGTCTATGGACTGTTCAGCGGTGCTCTGACATGGCGGTTCGGATACTGGCATTGGTGTGTGGCATGACGATCTCCATACTGGACATTGGTGTGTGGCATGACGGTCTCCATACTGACATTGGTGTGTGGCTTGACGAACTCCATACTGGACATTGGTGTGTGGCATGACGATCTCCATACTGGACATTGGTGTGTGGCTTGACGAACTCCACACTGGACATTGGTGTGTGGCTTGATGAACTCCACACTGGACATTGGTGTGTGGCATGACGATCTCCATACTGGACATTGGTGTGTGGCTTGACGAACTCTACATTGGACATTGGTGTGTGGCATGATGAACTCCACACTGGACATTGGTGTGTGGCTTAACGTTTCATCATTGCCCAGCGGGGCTGTGGGATCCTGGTCCCTCCTGGGCTGTGACTCCGGCAGTGGTCTCCTGACCAGTAACGATACTTGTGCACTCCTGGGCTGTGACTCTGGCGGTGGTCTCCTGACCAGTAACGATACTTGGGCCCTCCTGGTCTGTGACTCTGGCGGTGGTCTCCTGACCAGTAACGATACTTGTGCCCTCCTGGGCTGTGACTCCGGCGGTGGTCTCCTGACCAGTAACGATACTTGGGCCCTCCTGGGCTGTGACTCCGGTGGTGGTCTCCTGACCAGTAACAATACTTGGGCCCTCCTGGGCTGTGACTCCGGCGGTGGTCTCCTGACCAGTAACGATACTTGGGCCCTCCTGGGCTGTGACTCCGGCGGTGGTCTCCTGACCAGTAACGACGGTGCTGGCGGTTGTGTCTGGACCGCCGGAAATGATGGCGCACTTCTCCGCCGTGACACTCACAACAGGCTGGGGAAACTTCCTCAGGACCTTCCCCACCTTCTTTGGAGTTACAGCTGACTCTCCAATCGCCTTCGATCCCATTTCAGTTGTTGTCCCACCAGGAGTCTTGACACGGTCCCGTCGTCCACTCTCCAATTTCAGAGCCTTTACAGGGGGTGGGCTGACAGTGCCTTGGCTCCGAGTCCTACTGCCTGCCCTGGTGGACGGTGCACTCCAAAAACCTGGAACACGCACCACTGGTACTGGAGGCTTTTTGGCTGAGGCGCTACGACGGGACTGATGAACTGGAGGGGGGGGTGGGGGCAAAAAGGTCAATTTGACATAGGGACAGTTTCTGACGGACACTGGGATGGGTAGCTGGAGGGGGTCTGGGAGTAGAGGAAGAGGAGGTGGTTGTAGGAGGTGTCACTTTAGGTTTTTTGGGTGCAGGTGCAGGTACTGGAGGCTGTCGTGAGGTGGATGGATGTTGGGTGAGTGATTGTCGGCGTTTGTGTACTTTGGGAGGGGGCCTTCACAGACACACTGGGAGAGGACACAGGGGACGTGTAAATGGCAGTGGAGGTGGTGAGTGCAGGTGAGCGGCTCGTGGTGCTGGGTGTCCTGGTGCGAGTCCTAGTGCCTGTAGGTGTGGTGCATGCAGGTGTGTGTGTAGACGACACTGGGAGGGAGGAGGGAGAAGAGGAGGAGGGGGACACAGTGGAGACAGTGGATGTTGCTGTGTCTGTATGGGTGTGATGCTTGTGTGAGTGCCTGTGGTGTGTGTGGTGCCTATGTTTGCTTGAGCTACTTTTGGGTGTTGACTTGTGTGCATGCTGGTCTATAGGTGTGCTTGGGATGGGCTGGGGTACAGGGGATTGGGTCTGGGTGGAGGAAGTTGGAGGGGGGAGGCTGGACACAGGGACAATGTCTGCCATCAGTGCTGAGGCCAGAGATTGCAGGGTTCGCTGAAGGACAGCCTGACCAGAATGAATGCCCACCAGGAATGCATTACCGTGTTGCAACTCTCGTTCTACACCCTGGATGGCATTCACAATGGTAGACTGCCCAACAGTGAGTGACCTCAGGAGGTCAATGGCCTGCTCACTGAGGGCAGCAGGGGTGACTGGGGCAGGGCCTGAGGTGCCTGGGGCGAAGGTGATGCCCACCCTCCTGGGTGAGCGGGCACGGGCGAATGTTGAGGGGCTGCTGGGAGGGCAGGGCTGGTAGGGGAGGTGGCGGCTGTACCTGTAGAAGTGGGGCGCACAGATGGTGCCGCCACCACAGGGGAGCTCACATCGGCGGACGAGTCAGTGTCGCTGGTTGGTGATCCTGTGGCCGACGTGAAGCTCCCCTCGCGCTCCGTCCCACTGGTGCATTCAGAGTCTGTGGTGTGGCCCTCCATGGCCATGTGGGATGCAGCTCCCTCGTGCTCCGGTGCCACTGTACCTCCGCCTGATGATGCTGATGTACAAAAGGACAGGGAGAGCAGGAAAAGGGTGGGAGACAGAAGAAAGAGTTTTAGTGCAAGGCATGCCGCTACCGTTGGCGGACAAGACAGACGCAGCAGCCCCATGCATTACGCCGTGCTCCTGCCCTCTGCACATGCCATTTCTGGGATATGGCCTACATGGCAATGGTAGAAATCTGCGCACATGGATGGCAAAGGGGCAACTATACATCAACTTGCCACTGTTCTGAGCTGGGGTAGAGTCCCACATGGCCTACATTACGGAGGGGCCTTGCCTACCTAACTCGCCCTTGCCTAGTGACACCCACAGCCCACCTCCCCCACCCAGACACCTCCACTGCACGCAAAGTCCACAGAATGAGGTTGTACTCACCCCCTTGTGTCTGCTGTGATGTCCTTAAGTGCCCATCCAACTCCGGCTAGGCCACCGCCAGGATCCGGAACATCAGGGGGGTCATGGTGCGACGGGCACCCCTCCCACGTTGGGAGGCCATCCCCAGCTGAGCCTCCGCCATCTTCTTGCTGCAGCTGCGAATGTCCTCCCATCTCTTACGGCAGTGGGTGCCCCGTCTCTGGTGGGCCCCAAGGGTCCGGACTTCCTTGGCGATGGCACACCAAATGTACCTCTTCTGGTGGGCGCTGACCTACATAACATGCAAAAAGAACAGTCATTACCTACTGCACCGTCAATGTGAGTGGCCCCCTCCCAACTCTGGCCATGTGGCCCATTCATCCCCATGCATTTCTGTTCTTAGAACTCTGCCTCCTTCCCTCTCCCACCCAGTCCTGTCCACCCAGGCCTAGCCCATCCAACGTGTTCCCTGTGTACTGACCTGTTGGTCTGGAGGACCGTAGAGTAGCATGTACTGGGGGAGGACCCCAAGCACAAGTTTCTCCAACTCCTGTGCAGTGAAGGCAGGGGCCCTTTCCCCAGACGCAGCAGCCATCGTCGCTTCCAGACCGAGGTCACAGCAGCACTAGCAGTGTAGGTCCTCTCCTGTCGAAGGTCAGGTATCTAGTGATTGAAGAGATAGAAAATGGGGGTGACATCCGCGGCGGGGCGCATCATCACCGCCGGCGCACCTGTTCATTGGCTCCTGGGACCCATAGGGTCCAATGTTAACCAATGCAGCATTGCGCCGCGCTCTACAGCCGCCTTCTGCGACGGTGTCCAACGCCAGCGCAGTTACCCCACAATTTCATTGTCCCAGTTTAGAGGTCAGGCAGCCGCCATTTCAGGGGCCCACATGGGTTCATTTACTACTGCGTCACACATACCGAGGCCTACACTCAAAACATATCCCGGAAGGGTTAATTGTCTGTTGTAGTCTTGTGTGTGACTGTGGGTACATACCTGGAGGAATGGTGACTGTTTCTTCGCTGTTGTCCTTCTTAGGCACCGTCAGTTGGGACATATGGGAAGATGGCGGAATCCGCCGGTGTACCGACCGCTGGTGGACCCGTTGACAATGGAAGAGAGACATTTGATCGTGACCTACCGGTTTGACCGTGCCACAATCCAGGAACTATGTACCCAGTTGGAGCCAGACCTGATGTCACCAATCCGCCATCCGACTGGAATCCCCCCTGACGTTCAGGTGCTGTCAGTGCTCCATTTCCTTGCAAGTGGGACATTTCAGACTACTGTGGCCATGGCATCAGGGATGTCCCAGCCTATGTTTTCAAACGTTTTGTCCAGAGTGTTGTCTGCCCTGCTGAAACACGTAAGGAGATACATCATTTTCCCTGAGGTGGAGGATTTGCCTACAGTTAAAGGTGACTTCTATGCCCTTGGACATATCCCCAACGTCATAGGTGCCATTGATGGGACCCATGTAGCTCTGGTCCCCCCCGCAGGAGTGAACAGGTGTACAGGAACAGTAAGAGTTATCATTCGATGAATGTCCAGATGGTCTGTTTGGCAGACCAGTACATCTCGCAGGTAAATGCTATGTTCCCTGGCTCTGTGCATGACGCCTACATCCTGCAGAATAGCAGCATCCCTGATATGATGGGTCAACTCCAGAAGCACCGTGTATGGCTATTGGGGGACTCTGGTTACCCCAACCTTTCCTGGCTATTGACCCCAGTGAGGAATCCCAGGACCAGGGCAGAGGAACGATACAATGAGGCCCATGGGCGGACTAGGAGGGTGATTGAACGCACCTTCGGCCTCCTGAAGGCCAGGTTCAGGTGCCTCCATATGACAGGTGGGTCCCTATTCTACTCACCGAAGAAGGTGTGCGACATCATCATCGCCTGCTCTATGCTCCATAGTTTGGCATTGCGACGCCAGGTGCCTTTTCTGTAGGAGGATGATCCAGATGACGGTGTTGTAGCAGCGGTGGAGCCTGTGGAGCCTGTGGACAGTGATGAGGATGAAGCTGAGGAAGAAGAAAACGACAACAGGGAGTCAGTCATACAGCAATATTTCCAGTGAGACACAGGTGAGTACATTTTCAGGTTTAACATAACATTAACTTTCACACGTCTACCTCTATTCTGTACCTACATTTCACTCACTATTTGTTAACTGAGTTGTCCCCTTCGATTTCAGTTTCACAAATGTGGTAACCTACGTGTCAACAGCTTGCACCCTTGAAAGGCTTGTGATGTGTGACATTGGTATGTTGGCCTTCCAATGGGTAACCCTTTTTGACACTGTAATTGACAATACAAAGTTCAAAATCATAGACTGACTCCAGTTTTATTAGTGTTTCAAGGGTGTTTATTTAAGTGCATAAAAATGAAGGGGGGTTGTGAAATGTAGATGGGTTATGGTGGAAGAATGTCCATGACAGAGTCCAGTCTATTAGTCTCACAGGTACATTGCACATCTGGCCATTGGAAGTGGAGCTGGGGCAGTTCCAATCTGGACAGGGTAACAAAGTGGGACAGTGGGGGGACAATCAGGGTAGTCTTATTTCCTGGCGGGGGTCTTGCCATCTTGCTCTGTCCTGTTCCTGGATCTCAGGGACCGCTTTCGTGGTGGTTGTCCGTCTGCAGGGGGTGGGGTGCTGGTGTGGTGGTCCTGTGGCGGGGCGTCCTGTCCACTAGCGCCGGCGGAGGTGGTGGGCAGTTCGTCGTCGTGGCTAGTGTCAGGGGCCCCTTGGAGTGCCACGGTGTCCCTCAAGGTCTTTTGAATGTCCGTCAGCACCCCTACAATGGTGCCCAGGGCGGACCCGATGGTCCGGAGCTCCTCCCTGAACCCCAAAAACTGCTCCTCCTGCAGACGCAGGGTCTCCTGCAACTTGTCCAGGACCGTTGCCATCGTCTCCTGGGAGTGGTGGTATGCTCCCATTATGGAGGAGAGGGCCTCGTTGAGAGTAGGTTCCCTTGGCCTGTCCTCCCTCTGTCGCACAGCAGCCCTCCCAGTTCCCCTATGTTCCTGTGCCTCCATCCCCTGGACCGTGTGCCCACTACCACTGCCCCCAGGTCCCTGTTGTTGTTGGGGTGGTGGCTTACCCTGGGTGCCCTGTAGTGGTGGACACACCGCTGATTGACCTGTCCTGGGTAGGGAGGTATGGGGCCCGCTGGGTGGGTGCTGTGCTGGTGTTACCAGAGGGTGTAAGCTCGGTTTTGGGCTGTGGCTGGGCAAGGGGAACCGACTGTCCTGAGGCCCATGATGGTCCGGGCTGGTCATCAAGATCCAGTAGGGCAGAGCTGCTATCGTCACTGTGGGCCTCTTCTGGGGGTGGAGTGGTGTTGTCTGGACCCTCTGGTGTGGTGACGTTCCTTCGGGTTCCTGCAGGGGTATAAGTACATGATTATTGCATGTGTGTGTTTCATGGTGTGCAATGGTTGGGTGTGCGTGTACACCAGTGCAGGCATTCCTGTGTGGGGGCTTGTGTGCTGAGGGTTGGGGGGTGTTCTGGGTATGTGCAGTGGCATGCTTTAGTGATGGGTATCCATGCTTAGTTGTGTCATGCAGGTCTTGGGGTTGGGATGGGTGGTTGGTGTTATGGGTACATTAGTGAGGAGTTAGGGTGATAGGGGAGGGTGTGAGGGTGGGGGTGTGTGATAGCATGCAGGTAAGGTGGGGGATATGATAGTTAAGATTTGACTTACCAGTGTCTGTTCCTCCAACGACTCCTGCGAGGCCCTCAGGATGCAAGATGGACAAGACTTGCTCCTCCCATGTTGTTAGTTGTGGGGGAGTAGGTGGGGGTCCACCGCCAGTCCGCTGTACCGCGATGTGGTGCCTGGATACCGTGGAACGCACCTTCCCCCGTAGGTCATTCCACCTCTTCCTGATGTCCTCCCTATTTCTTGGGTGCTGTCCCACAGCGTTGACCCTGTCCACTATTCTTTGCCACAGCTCCATCTTCCTGGCTATGGATGTGTGCTGTACCTGTGAGCCAAATAGCTGTGGCTCTACCCGGAGGATTTCCTCCACCATGACCCTGAGCTCCTCCTCAGAGAAGCGGGGGTGTCTTTGGCGTGATATGGGGTGGTGTGGGTGAGGTGTGGGGTGGTGTATGTGGTGATGAGTGTGGTGAGTGTAGTGGTATGTGGTGTTTTGTGCGTGGATGTTGTGTGGGTGATGGTGTAGTGTGCCTCTGTGTGATGTGGTTCTCTATTCTGTGCTGTCTCTCTATGGCCTTCTCTCTAATTTTGGGTCGTAGGGGTTTGTGGGTGATGTGGGTGTGTGTTTTATATTGTGTTGGATGTGTGGGAGTGTTGTTTGTATGTGTATCAGGTGTGTGTATTTGGAATTGTCCAATGTGGCGGTGTTTTGGAGCTGTGTGTGTATTTTGAGCGCAGCAGTGTGTACCGCCAATGGAATACCGCAGTTGAAAGACCGCCGCGTGGATTTGTGGGTCATAATGGCATGGCCGTGTTTCTGTTGGCGTGGAGGTGGAGGATTTGTTTCCGCATGTTTATCGCTGACCTTTGGTGTGGCGGGATTGTGTGGGTGTCTGAATTTCGGCGGATTCCGTGATGTGTGTCATAATAGCTGTGGCGGGCTCCCGCCGCCGCGGCGGTGTGTTGGCGGTCTTCTGCACGGCGGTAAGCGCCTTATACCGCCAATGTTGTAATGACCCCCAAAGTAAACTTTGTCGGGGGAGGGGTTTTTAATGTATATCTTTGTCAATCTTTAGCGAGTGAAAAAAGAGAGATTTGTGATATAAACAACAATGGGCTAACTAATGCACATGATGCTATGGCTGCCTTAATAATCCCCCTCTTGCAAAATGAAATTTCGTATTTTCCAATGTAGTATACCATCTCCCGTTTTATTTGGCCATATCTTCAAGGACCGAGGAAGAGGGCATAAAATAGGTTATATCATAGCATCAGATAATTTGAGCCCCTTTGTAAAGAACTTCGGGCCAGATGTAGGTAGCTAAAATTTTGTGAATCGGAAATAGCGACTCCATGCGAATCACTATTTCCGACTCGCAAAATCAAATTCAAGAAATATTGCGATACCAATTTGCGAGTCGCATCGGTGTCGCACCGCAATTTGCGACCTTCAGTACACAGCAGCAGGCACCACCAGACTAGCTCCATTCCATTCTAGCAACCTCTAGAATAGTGCATGGGCCCAGCAGGACACCACCAGGGTCCATAGAGGAACAACCACAGAACATGGGGGCAGCTGAAACAACCCCAGGGCACAGCCCCACAGAGAGGCAATCAGAGCCAGCAGCTGGACGAATGCGCAGACGCCGGCGCAGAGTTCAGTCAATGCCCCAGGAGGAGGTAGGGGAAGCAGTCTTCGCGGGCTTGGAGGGATTCCTCATCCATGGTCAGCGCCTGCAAAACAGACAATTAAGGACTATCACCAGAACCCTCAATAGAATGCAGAGCAGCATGACACATGGGCTGGCGAATGTGAACAGTCAGTTCAACACAATGAATGAACATTTGGGGGATTTGACACAGGCCATCCGACATCTGGTGACTGAACTAGTGGCAGACCGAGGACATGCAAGGCACAGGGACCGCCACACAGTGGCACGTTTTGACCGCCTGGCTGCATCAATTGGGCGTCTTGCCACCAATACTACATGCCTCTCAAGACGGACAGTCAGCCTACAGGTGGAACTTGGGCACTTTGCTGGCGATGTGGCGCATGGACTTGGCCGCATCAGCCATACGGTGGACCTTATGGAAAGTAGGCAGGCTGCAAGGGGCACAGGGGAGACCCCTCAGGAAAGCAAGGAGGGGTCAACCATCAGTAGCGTATCTGCCAGTGAGTCCTGTGTGCTACGGAGTGGTAGTGCACGGCAGGGGTCAGGGAACCCACCAGGGATGAGCCATGGTGGCCGCTCTAGGAGGAGGGTGTGAGCCACCAGACAGCACTGTACCTGAGGCACATGAATTATAATGTGTCTTCATTACAGACTGTGACATACAGCACTATTCTCTTTCCATACAGTTTAGTAATAAAAATATTTTGTTTGTTTCACTACACAACTGGGCTATGCGTGTCTGACATTAGTGAGTGTGGTCACGATTGCCACGTACCTGCCAAAGTATTGGGTTGCAATGTGTTTCCGTCTCTGTCTGCCTTCATTTGCGATGCTTCTATCCACAGGCTGTCGGTGTGGTAGCTCTTGCTCCTCATCCTCTGTGTCTGTGTCTTCGGGGGTGAGATGTAGCCCACGTATGGTGGCAATGTTGTGTAGGATGGCACAGGCGGCAAACTATCTTGCATGCTGTTTCTGGGGCATACTGGAGTGCACCTCCACTTTTGTGGAGGCACCTGAATCTTACCTTTACCAAGCCAAAGGTCCTCTTAATGACAGTTCTGGTCCACCGATGTGCACTGTTATATTGCCTCTCGTTCTCATTGCCAGGTGTTATGTACGGGGTAAGTATCCATGGTCTCAGGGCATATGCACAGTCACCTGTTTGATCAAAATAAGCAATTTTAGCAGGGCATGAATGGTTTCTACAGTGACCTGTGTGTAAGGCTTCAGGGTGTAGTCAACAATACCTAATAGATAGCCGTCTCCAAACTCCCCACGTTCTAGGCGTTGGTGTATCCCACTGTGCCTGAATATGTATAAGTCATGTGTACTCCCTGGAAATTTAGCTACAATGTCAGTTATGACATTATGTGCATCACATACCACCTGGATGTTGAGAGAGTGAGTACATTTCCTATTACGGAACACATATTCCAGATTTGCAGGAGGGCAGATTTGTATATGTGTCCCGTCCACACACCCTATAACATGGGGGAAGTTGGCAATTCTGTAGAAGTCCAACTTGGTGCTGTTAATTTCTGCCTCATTCCTGGGTAGGTATATATATCTGGGCATGTGTGTGTGAGTATGGCATCTAGGAATGATCTGAAGAATCGTGAGAGTGAACTTTGGGATACCCCACCTGCCACATCAATCACCCCCTGATAGCTACCCGAGGCCAAGAGGTACAGTGAGCATAGCACTTGCACATGTCTAGGGATGGCGCTGCTGCACATTGTCTCTCGTTCAAGCTGAGGATTAAGTAGTTCAATAATTCTAAAATTGGTGCACTGCTCAGTCTATATTTGTCATAAATCTCCTCCTCAGTTTGTTGAAATAGTGTCTGCCTGGTTCGGTATACCCTCTCCTGTCTCTGCCTCCTCCTCATCCTCTGCTGGGCGGCCTGGACTCTCCTCCTCTATGCTATCATGTACAGTTCAGCCATTTTGAGTCACCCAGATGCCTTCTGGGTCTCCCTTTATACTTTGGTTCTGGTTACCACCTGCTCTGAATCAGTGGTAATCTGAATTTGCAAAATGGGCTTTTTGTGACTAGTCGCAATTTGTGACTGGCTTTTGCATATCGTTTGCGACTCGCAATTTGTGACTTCCTATTTGCGGGTTGCAAAATCAGGTCCAAATTTTGCCAGTCGGTAATGGGTCTCATCGCTATTTGCATTTCGGAAATGGGATTTTTGCATCCCATTTCGGATTATGGGAGGTCGCAAATAGCGATTCGGGCCATTTGCGACTCGCAAATGTTTGCTACATCTGGACCTTCATGACATAGGAAGTTTGTTCTCGTGATCATTGCCCTGAAAGTGTTTAACTGAGGGTTGCTATGTGGGTAGACAGTACAACCAACCAATAGCAATAAATGGAATTAAGTCAGTAATAATACCCATGGAAAGAATGGGAAAGGGTTAACCTGGAGCGGTTTCTTTTAAAGTTAGTTAGGGAAAATAGATCTTTTGTTGAAATCTGCCTGAATGAAAATGCCAAAGAAATAGATAGCAAAATGATGTTCATCAAACTCTAAAAATATGCAAAGAACCAACACAGCCACACATTGGCAGGGCCCGGAAACAAAAGGGTTGATTTTATCATAATAAAGCCCAGCTGCACTAGGTCTGGCCCTGAAAAGAGACAGGAAATCACTGGCTGAGACTGCAGAATGCAGAGAGAGATACCAACTGGCTCTTAACCAGAGGAAAAAACAGATCAAGTAGGAGTCCTGATTTGCTTTAGCAACAGCCAGTAAGAACAAGCATTTTTGCAATGCAATGGGTCTCACGTTTGTTCAAGTTAGAGCTATTAGCGTTGTAAACTAACCAGACAGTTTCACATATGCAAGCTGATGGTCACCATGAGTGTAAAGGAGACACAGAAAAGGAAACAGAAGTTTGCTTGCAGTGAAACTTATCGGCAAAAGTGCAATTATCCATGTAACTAGCAAAAGTGCAATTATCGATGTAACTAGCAAAAGTGCAATTATCCATGTAACAGGGTGCCCAGTGTGCTTCATCCTGCCAAGGATAGGGTGAGTGGATGCATATTTCCACTGGTTCTGGAGGGGGCTTTGTGCCCAGTGTGCTTCATCCTGCCAAAGATAGGGTGAGTGGATGCCTTCTTCCACTGGTTCTGGAGGGGGCTTTGTGCCCAGTGTGCTTCATCCTGCCAAGGATAGGGTGAGTGGATGCATATCTCCACTGGTTCTGGAGGGGGCTTTGTGCTCAGTGTGCTTCATCCTGCCAAGGATAGGGTGAGTGGATGCCTTCTTCCACTGGTTCTGAAGGGGGCTTTGTGCCCAGTGTGCTTCATTCTGCCAAGGATAGAGTGAGTAGATGCCTTCTTCTACTGGTTCTGAAGGGGGCTTTGTGTCCAGTGTGCTTCATCCTGCCAAAGACAGGTTGAGTGGATGCCTTTTTCCACTGGTTCTGGAGGGGACTTTGTGCGCAGTGTGCTTCATCCTGCCAAGGATAGGGTGAGTGAATGGCTTCTTCCACTGGTTCTGGAGGGGGCTTTGTGCTCAGTGTGCTTCATCCTGCCAAGGTTAGGGTGAGTGAATGGGTTCTTCCACTGGTTCTAGAGGGGGCTTTGTGCCCAGTGTGCTTCATCCTGCCAAGGATAGGGTGAGCGGATGCATATCTCCACTGGTTCAGGAGGGGGCTTTGTGCCCAGTGTGCTTCATCCTGCCAAGGATAGGTGAGTGAATATCTTCTTCGACTGGTTCTGGAGGGGGCTTTGTGCCCAGTGTGCTGTATCCTGCCAAGGATAGGGTGAGTGGGTGCATATCTCCACTGGTTCTGGAGGGGGCTTTGTGCCCTGTGATGCAACACTTGGGGTGTGACAGTTCACAGTCCCTCACCTGGGTGTCTGAGGAATGAGATTTGCAGGGACCAGGTTGCATGATAGTCCATGGAGGCAGGGCTAGACTCCATCCGGCGATGGCTACGGCTGCAAACTGGTGGTCGTGCCGGTGCTGGTGGCGGTGCCTCAGAAGGCTGCCCACTGGGGCTGCTGTTGCTAGTAGTGGTGCTACTGTCAGCGGTGCAGGTGGCGGTGCTTTCAGTGGTGCCTGCGGCAGTTCTAGCGGCAGTGCAGGTGGCGGTGCTGGCCGTGGTGCAGGTGCTGGTGCTGCCAGTAATGGAGGGAGGCTCCAGCACTTCTTCTGCAGCCTCGGACGGCTGCCCACTAGGGCTGCTGCTGCTGACAGTAGTGGTGCTTGCGGCGGTTCAGGTGGCTGTGCTTCCGGCGGTGCTAGCGGCAGGCTGCTGGCGGTGCTGCCCGCGGTGCAGGTGGCAGTGCTGGTGGTTGTGCTGGTAGCAACCAGGCCTTCACCTGCAGCCTCGGATGGCTGAAGTGCCTTGCATGGTGTTTTGTGCCCCTTCCTCACCTTGGCAGATGGTGGTGTGACCGTGGGTCTGGCAGCTGGTGTCTTTGAGGTGGCCTTGCTGGGTGGTTGTGGCTCCTTCCCCTTGCTGGATGCTGTTCCCCTCTTCACCCTGCCAGGTGGTGGAATGGTTTTGGCCTTGGCAGGGGTTGGTGGCACACTGGCTGGGTTGACGGGTGCCCCCTTTGAGCCTCTGATAGCTGTAGGAACCACAGCGGACGTCGACTTGGTGGCTAAGGTGCTGGGCTGGCCCGAGGGGAAGGACGGGGGGAGGGGTAGGGAAGAGGTCAATGTTTGTGAGGAAAAGCTTCTTAGGGACACTGGGGTGGGAAGAGGGAGATGGTTTGGGAGTGGAGGAAGAGGGAGTGGTTGTAGGCGGTGTCTATCTGCTGAGTTTGGGTGCAGGTGCATGGGCTGGATGCTGTTGTGAGGTGGATGGCTGTTGGGTGGGTGGGTGGGTGCTTGCGTTTGTATACTTTGGGAGGAGGGGTCACAGACATATTGGGAGAGGACACAGGGGACGTGTGCATGGATGTGAGGGTGGTGACAGCCAGTGAGGGGTGTGTTGTGATGCGCCTGCTGGTGATGGAGGTAGTGGATGAGGATGTAGTGCATGCAGGTGTGAGTGGAGACGCTACTGGGAGGGAGGTGGATGACGAGGAGGCGGGGGACACAGTGGAGGTAGTGGATGTTGGTGTGTCTGCAAACGGATGGTGCTTGTGTGAGTGCCTGTGAGATGTGTGGTGCTTGTGTTTGCCTGAGCCACTTTTGTGTGTTGATTTGGTTGAATGCTGGTCTGAAGGTGTGCTTGGGATAGGCTGGGTTGAGGGAATTGGGACTGGGTAGAGGAAGTTGGAGGGGTGAGGCTAGAGACAGGGACAATGGCTGCCATCAGTGCGGAGGCCAGAGCCTGAAATGCTCTCTGTTGGGCCGCCAAGCCAGAGTGAATGCCCTCCAGGTATGCATTTGTTTGTTGCAAATGCTTCTTGACACCCTGGATGGCATTAAGAATGGTTGACTGCCCAACAGTGAGGGATCTCAGTAGGTCAATAGCCTCCTTACTGAGGGCAGCAGGACTGACTGGGGCAGGTCCTGAGGTGCCTTGGGCGAAGGAGATGCCCACCCTCCTGGGTGAGCGGGCACGGGAAACACCCTGAGGGGCTGCTGGGAGGGCAGTGCTGGTGGGGGGGGGGTGGCAACTGTACTTGTTGTTGGGTTGGGCACAGAGGTGTCCACCACCGCCAGGGAGCTACCATCGGAGGAGGAGTCCCTGTCTGTGGTGTCCCCTCCTGTCCCCGTCGTGGTGCTCCCCTCGCCCTCCGTCCCACTGGTGCCCTCACTGTTGGTGGATTCAGCCTCCAGGCCCATGTGGGATGCAGCTCCCTCCATCACTGGTGCCTCTGCTCCTCCGCCAGATAATGCTAATGCACACGAGGACAGGGTGATAAAACAAAAAGGGGTGGAGAGACAGAGGATACACTTGGTCAATGCCAGCAACACCACTACCGTTGGTGTACACAACACACAGGGAGAAGCCCTATGCAGTAGGCCATGCACTACCAGTTACTAAAATAGTCACCAGCCCATGGGGTACAATGCCTAACGCCATTAGCTGCACACCTGAAACCCACAGGACCCTGCCCAGTAGTAGATGCCCACTAACACTATTGGGGTTGGAGAGCTTCAGAGCCTGCCCAACAAGGGACCTACCCTGCCATGTTCGCCCTGGCCTAGGGGCACCCACAGCACAGTCATGATTCTGAATCTGTACTCACCCCCTTGTGGCTGCTGTGATGCCTTCAAGCGCCAATCCAACTCCGGATAGGCCACCGCCAGGATGCGGAACATCAGGGGGGTCAGGGTACGATGGGCACCCCTTCCTCGTTGGGAGGCCAGCCCCAGCTGGGCCTCTGCCGTTTTCCTTGCCCATCGGTGCAGGTCCTCCCACAGTTTGCAGCAGTGGGTGCTCCACCTGTCAAAGACCCCCAGGGTCTGCACCTCCTTTGCGATGGCACACCAAATACCCTTTTTCTGATTGGCGCTGACCTGCATGGAAAAGACAGCAGAAAAGGGAATTAGTTAACCGTCCAGACCGTCACACTCATGACCCACCAGATCCCTCCCATCCCCTGATGCACATACATTGACCACCATACATGCAGTAATCTGGCCAGGATGCCTCGCCCCCCCCTACATGTGGCTTACACACACAGCAATCCATACATTCATGGCCCACACATCATGCTGACAGTGTACTCACCTGTTTGTCTGGAGGACCGTAGAGTAACGTGTACTGGGGTAGGACCCCATCCACCAGTTTCTCCAACTCCTCCGCAGTGAAGGCAGGGGCCCTTTCCCCAGACACATGAGCCATTGTCGCTTCCAGACACAGGTCACAGCAGCACGTGCAGTGTGGGTCTTCTCCTGTTGAAGGTCAGGTAGCAAGTGAGTGAATAGATAGAAAATGGCAGTCCCGTCCGCGGCGGTGCGTACCGTCACTGCCGGCGTATACACCATTGGCTCCTGGAACCCATAGGGCCCAATGATAACCAATGCGAAGATGCGTGGCGGTCGTCGACCACCTACCGCAACGCCGCACAACACCAGCGGAATTACCTCATTTCCACTTGTCCCTCCTCACAGGTCAGACAGCCGCCATTTCAGGGGGTCACAGGCCATGGCACCTAACTGCCTCACAGCAGAAATTGGCACAGCAACTGACTCTCGGATTCACATACAGGTTCTGTAAAGGAAAAGATGCATCATTATTTCAATTGATGTGGGAATATGACCCTCTGCTCACCGTTTTCCTCCATAGGGTTCAACCGCTGAGGATGAGTATGAGATGGCGACATCCTCCGGTGTACAGAGCCCTGGTGGACCTTGCGACAATGGAGGACAGACACATTTTACTAACATACAGACTTGATCAGGCCACAATCTAAGAACTGTGTGCCCAATTGGAGCCAGACCTGATGTCAGCTATCCGCCAGCCCACAGGTATCCCCCCTCTAGTGCAGGTCCTGTCATTGCTCCATTTCCTGGCAAGTGGTTCCTTCCAAACAACAGTGGCCATGGCATCAGGGATGTCTCAGCCAATGTTCTCCAATGTGTTGACCAGAGTGTTGTCATCCCTGCTGAAACACATGCACAGCTACATCGTATTCTCCCAGGTAGAGGATTTGGCCACAGTGAAAGCTGACTTTTATGCCCTGGGACATATCCCCAACATCATTGGAACCATTGATGGTACACATGTAGCATTTGTCCCCCCCGGAGAAATGAACAAGTGTTCAGGAATAGAAAAAGCTATCACTCTATGAATGTGCAGATGGTGTGTTTGGCTGACCAGTACATCTCCCATGTGAATGCCAAGTATCCTGGCTCTGTGCATGACGCATTTATCTTGAGGAATAGCAGCATCCCATATGTGACGGGCCAACTCCACAGGCACCAGGTGTGGCTAATAGGTGAGCCCAAGGTCCCCACCCAGTATAAGTTGGTGTCTGGGTATGGGGTTGTCCCACAGGGTTAGTGTGTGTCTAACAGGTATCCCTCGATATTTGCAGATGACTCTGGTCACCCCAACCTCTCATGGCTAATGACCACAGTGAGGAATCCCAGGACAATGGTAGAGGAACGTTACAATGAGGCACATGGGCGATAAATGAGGATAATTGAAAGAACCTTTTGCCTCCTGAAGGCCAGGTTCCAGTGCCTCCATCTGACAGGTGGATCCCTGTACTACTCACCCAATAAGGTGTGCCAGATCATCGTTGCATGTTGCATGTTGCACAACCTGGCCTTGAGACGCTTGGTGCCTTTTCTGCAGGAGGATGAGCCTGGAGATGGTCTTGTGGCAGTGGTGGAGCCTGTGGACAGTGAGGAAGAGGAGGCAGAGTAAGAAGATGTGGACAACAGAAGTAATATAATACAGCAGTACTTCCAGTGACACACAGATAAGACACTGTAACTTCACTTTACATTTCAGTTTTCTGTTGGACATTGTACATGGCAGCCTGATTTCCCTATGTCTAAGGCCACTTACTGTACCCTTTGACATCTCTATTTTCAGATCTCTGTGGCCCACTCTGGCTCCTGGTATGTTTACTGCAATGTATATATATCTATACATATGACTTGAAATGTTTTCAGAATGTTGTACTAATACATATTTCAATCATTTGACAGACTCAACATTTGTATTTGTTCCACGGGTGTTAATTTAACTGCTCATACGTAGAGGGGGATGTGCAATGGGCTGGGGCGATGGTGGAGGAATGTCGAGTTAGAGTCCAGTCTCTTGGTATCACAGGTGCATTGTCCAATGGGTCATAGGAGGGGGAGTACTGGAAGTTCAAGGTGGACAGGATGACAGAGTGGGACAGAAGGGTGACAATCAGGAGATTCCTATTTCCTGGTGGGAGTCTTGGCAATGTTCTCTGGCTTCTGCCTGGATCACAGGGACCATTTGCGGGGTGATTCTCCTTTTGCAGAGGGTGGGGTGCAGGTGGCCTGTTGGTCCTGTGGCGGGGCCCCCTGTCCATTAGCACCGGCTGAGGTGGAGGGCTGTTCTCCGGTGTGGCTAGTGTCAGGGGCCCGTTGTTGTGCCACTGCCTCGATCATGGTGTTGCCCATGTCAGCCACCACCCCTGCAATGGTGGCCAGGATGGTGTAGATGTTTTTGAGGTCCTCCCTGATCCCCAGGTACTGTCCCTCCTGCAGCCGCTGGGTCTCCAGCAACTTGTACAGTATCTGGCCCATGGTCTCCTGGGAATGGTGGTATGCTCCCAGGATGTTGGTGAGTGCCTCCTGGAGAGTCGGTTCCCTGGGCCTATCCTCCTCCTGTCGCACAGCAGTCCTTCCAGTGTCCCTGTTGTCCTGTGCTTCTGCCCCCTGAACCGTCTGCCCACTGCCACTGACCCCAGGTCCCTTATCGTCCTGTGTTTGTGGAGTTGCCAGGGGTCCCTGTATTGGGGGACACACTGGTGATTGACGTGTCCTGGAGACAGTGGCATGGGCCCGCTGGGTGGGTGCTTTGATGGTGTTTCCAGAGGGGTTAGGCTCTGTGGTGGGTTGGGGCTGTGCCAGGGTAACCGACTGTCCAGAGGTCCCTGATGGGCCAAGTTGGTCATCGTGATCCAGGTGTGCACAGCTGCTGTCATCACTGTGGGCCTCCTCTGGGGGGGGGGGACTGGAGGTTCCTGGCAACTCCTCTCCAGTGAAGTTGAGTAGGGGTCCTGTGGGGATGAAAATGCAGTGTTATTGTATCTGCGTGTGCCATCTTGTGCATGGGTGTGTTTCTCTGTATGGTTGGGATAGTCCTGTCAGCTTTTCCTTGTGTGCGTGGTGATTTTGTGGGCTAGGTGTTTCTCTCTAATGGGCATGCTGTGGTGATGGGTGTCCATGCAGGTCTGTGATGGGGTCCATGGATTGGTGTTATGTGCAGGGCTTGGTTTTGGGATGGGTGGGTTGTGATAGTGGGGTATATGTGAGGTGGTGGAGTGATGGGAGTGAGGGTAGCGGTAGGAGTTTGTGATGGCATGCAGGTAGGGTGGGAGATACAGCAGTAAAGATATGACTTAACGGAGTCCAGTCCTCCTGCTATTCCTGAGAGGCCATCAGGATGCATTATTGCCAAGACTTGCTCCTCCCATGTTGTTAGTTGTGGGGGAAGAGGAAGGGGTCCACCGCCAGTCCTCTGTACAGCTACCTGGTGTCTTGCAACCACGGAACGCACCTTCCCCCGTAGGTCGTCCACCTCTCCCTGATGCCATCCCTTGTTCTGGGGTGCTGTCCCACGGCGTTGACCCTGTCCACGATTCTCTGCCATAGCTCCATCTTCCTAGCAATGGACGTCTGCTGCACCTGTGATCCGAATAGCTGTGGCTCTATCCGGATGGTTTCCTCCACCATGACCCTTAGCTCCTCCTCTGAAAACCTGGGGTGTCTTTGGGGTGCCATGGACATGGTGTGAGTGATATGTGTGAGGATGTGTGGGGTGATGTGTGGGGTGATGTGTTGTGGTGTGTGCTGTGAGGTGCGTGGATGGTGTATGGGTGATGGTGTTCTCTGGCTCAGATTGACTGGGTGCTCCTGGCTTGTGTCTCTCTCTGTTGGCAATCTTTTTTCATTGAAAGGGTTGTGGGTAATGTGGGTGTGTTTATTATAGTGGTCTGAGTGGGTGGGTGTGGTGTGTGTATGTGTGTCAGGTGAGTGTAGTTTGAAGTGTCCAATGTGGTGTAGTTTTGTAAGTATGTGTGTATTTTGAGCGCAGCGGTGTGTACCACCAATGGTTTACCGTGGTTGAAAGACCGCCGCAGTGATTCGTGGGTCCTGATACTGTGTGCGTATTCCTGTTGGCGTAACGGTGTGGGTTTTGCTACCGCCAGTTTATCACTGACCTTTGGTCTGGCGGACTTGTGTGGGTGTCTGTATTGTGACGGATTTCTCAGTGAGGGTCATAATACCACTAGCGGAATACTGCCACGGTCACGGTATGTTGGCGGCCGTCAGCACGGCGGTAGGTAGCATTTACCACTTTGGTTGTAATGAGAGCCCATGCCTGCAACCTTATTTGGCCCTTATTGCAGACAATCAGAAAAGATATATACTTACACTTTCTAGATTGAATTTGATGCATTGTAATGTCACCTTTCCATATTTAAATGATTGGTCTAGAGCTCTTGACAAAAGCCGTGTGGCAAAAGCTCCACCAAAGGGATGTTGCAGTTTATGTTTTTCTGCCAATTTATTAGTTTTATTAAAAAAGGTGTTAATGAAATACCACATAAAACTATGTAGAATAGCACTGAGTTTTTCTTTTACAAGTTTTACAAACAGTGGAGCTTTGCACTCCTGTTGGGATTTGTATTAGACACACTACATTTATAAGGACGTATCTGAATGTCGAATGTATAGACAGTCTCTACTGAAAATTTAATCGTTTTCCCCCGTTTTATGTGCTGTCATTTGTATTTTTTATTTTATACGCTATGATTATGAAATGAAATTCTTATTTAATGATGTACTTTTATGATTTTATACTTTAATATTGAAAAAGTTTATAGAGATTGATTGACTGAAAAGTGGGAGCATAGAAAGAAGGCTCCCAACAGAAGTGCATAAGTGACCTTATGGTGGGTCCTCGTTTTATCCTTTCCAGCAGCACTCCTATGAGTCTGGAAACAATGGTCTCATTTGTAGGACAGGATGAACCTTTCAAGTCATGGCCTTCCTTTAGCCACCCCCTGAGGTGCTGCTCCTACAAAATCTGAAAGCAGTCGGGTGTGACGACTTCACTCCTCTTTGTACCTGTGGTATGGATGTTCTCCTTAGAGACTCAATTCTTTACTCCCCTGCTGCTAAACCAGCTGAAAAAAAACTATCTACTTTGGAGGGAGAAGATGGATATACAAGATAAAGAAACTACCTCTAACCAGTCCCATAATAGAGTATAGGGAATCAACAATCCATGCCTTTCAAAATCGTATCAGAATAGGACGGAGACAAACAGTTTGCAGAATACTAGGGACACAATACAAGCCTCTACAGCCCCTGCATAGTGGCAGGGCTCCAGCCATCCTGCCCACTCTGCAGGGTCACACCAAAAAACATTCGCCTCCACCCATCCTATTATTCTAAATTTGTTTTTGTTGGCTTTTGGGACTCTGTGCACCACTTCAACTACTGGTAAAATGCTTGTGCTTTCTCTGTTAAACATGGTGAAATTGGCTGACACCCAATTGGCACATTTAATTACATTTAAGTCCTTATGAAAGTGGTACTACATATCCCAAGGACTTGTAAATTAAATGCTACTAGTTGGCATGCAGCACTGATTATGCCACCCACTTAAGTACCCCTTTAAAACTGCCTCAGGCTTGTCATTGCAGCTTGTGTGTGCAGTTTTAAACTGCCATTTCTACCTGGCACAGAATTTTTTTCCAAGCTTAACTCTTCCTTTTTAATACATATAGATCATTCCTAGGGCAGTCCCTAAATAGCCTATAGCGTAGAGTGTAGTGTATTCAAAAAGTTGGACACATACTTTTAGGTTTTAGTAAAAAAAACTCCTAAATTCATTTTTACTACTGCAAGGCCTACCACTCCCATATTATAACTCTGGGTTACCTTATTTCCTTTGGTAAGTGATATAATATGGTTCAGAGCAAGTAGGAAAGTCATGTTTGGACTGCGTGTTAGCAGGATGGGCCATCATGGCTTAATTGGAGCTTTCACCACCCTGGCATGTCATAGGAATATTGTCATGAGCACAAAACTGATGGTTTTGGGTGGCCGCACCACCTTGCGTGGGAGGCTGAGTCTATCCCACACCATCTGGTAGTTGACGGCCTAACCCTTTTGGCTAGCTAGCAGCACCTCACCAAAACCCAAAAGTAAAGGTAATCTGTGGCACCCTGATGCATGACACTCTCTGACTTCTCAGGGAAGTCGTGGTGGAACAGATCTTATCCCTTTCTCTCAGTTACATAAATCTCATAAAGACAAACAGAAGCAGGATGTGGTTCAATACATTTATTGAAGCACCTGTGTTCTACATAAAAAGGCATGAATTGCAACTATTAGGAAGATGAAACACAACACAATTATATTTGTGACTAGGAACAAGAAACAGATAAAAAGTCCCAGCATTCTGTCACACTAGTGAGTCTAACATTCCTACCTGCACTACTAAAAATCTACATGAGTACATTAGCAGTGTTAGCCTTAATTTGCCCATATTAGTCTCTGCAAGGGAGCCACATTCCCATACATGAAAATATATAGGCCCTCATTCTGACCCTGGCGGTCTTTGACCGCCAGGGCGGAGGACCGCGGGAGCACCGCCGACAAGCCGGCGGTGCTTCAATGGGGATTCCGACCGCGGCGGTAAAGCCGCGGTCGGACCGGCACCACTGGCGGGGTCCCGCCAGTGTACCGCGGCCCCATTGAATCCTCCGCGGCGGCGCAGCTTGCTGCACCGCCGCGGGGATTCTGACCCCCCCTACCGCCATCCAGATCCCGGCGGTCGGACCGCCGAGATCCGGATGGCGGTAGGGGGGGTCGCGGGGCCCCTGGGGGCCCCTGCAGTGCCCATGCCACTGGCATGGGCATTGCAGGGGCCCCCGTAAGAGGGCCCCTAAATGTATTTCACTGTCTGCTGCGCAGACAGTGAAATACGCGACGGGTGCAACTGCACCCGTCGCACAGCTTCCACTCCGCCGGCTCGATTCCGAGCCGGCTTCATCGTGGAAGCCTCTTTCCCGCTGGGCTGGCTGGCGGTCTGAAGGAGACCGCCCGCCAGCCCAGCGGGAAAGTCAGAATTACCGCCGCGGTCTTTCGACCGCGGAACGGTAACCTGACGGCGGGACTTTGGCGGGCGGCCTCCGCCGCCCGCCAAGGTCAGAATGAGGGCCATAGTGTTTTTGCCTGTTGGTCTGCAGCAGAGCTGCAATCACATGGCACAGCATGAGACGGCTGGCTAGAATGTCCCCTCTAATCTGATTTGGGGCAGCGTGTTGTTTAATACCAAAACGTGTTATTGTTCTGAGAACTGCTCTGTCATGATAAGGCGCCTTTTCTGTGTAGGTTAGACATCGTACTCTTGGACAGGTAATACTCAGTAAATTATCATGTACAGCCTTGGGCTGAGCATAAGATGAAATGTTGTGCAAAATAACTAATAACAAATTCTGGGTGGAAGGACAGCTGATAAAAATAATCATACATCTTCTTTAAAATGAAGCCCTATTAAAATATTAAAAATGAATAAATAAAAAGAACTAGGTAAAATGGTTCAGGTCCAGAGCCAAAATGAATTTGCCCATACAAAGCTCTAAAATAACCCCATGACAACTGGACTCAGTCCTGTATCTGGCACACACTTAATTATGGTCAGCCTGACTTTCTGACTTGGTCCCAGATCACAATGACCAGAAATCTTCATTTGGGGTGTCTGGCTTCTAAGTGCTACTTTTCTTCAAAACCTTTCTCTAATCCTACTAATTGGATTTTTATCATTTTGGTCTTAGATTGTTTATTACAATTAAATCTATTTTTCAAGATTGGTGTTGGATTATTCTTGTGTCGTGTTTTCACTCTATTACTGTTTGAAATGCGGCATGAATATTTTGCAGATTGCCTCCAAGTTAAGCCTTACTGCTTTGTGCCATGGTACCACAGGGTTAAGCACAGGTTAATTTGAGGTCTGCTTGTGTTCCACCCAGTGGCGTAACGAAACTCGAGGAGTCCCCTCTGCAAAGTTGATATTGGGGGCCCTTTCAGAAGTCATTCAAGAGCTCTAAAGCCAGGGTACTGAGCTGAGGGGGCACCCTGGAGCTCAGAGGCCCCCCCACTGCGGGGGCTTTTGTTACGCTATGGGTTTCACCCTGACAAGAACTGCAATTGGTGCTTGAGTAGGGCTTCATCCCCTTCAACTCATAATCCGATTTCTCACAGGGCCCCTCAGCTTTTCTTCATTTCAATGCTTTTGTTGTGTATCCATTTTAGTTATAGCTTCATACATGTTATTATAGCAAACTAAGCCTGCCGCTGTTCAGTTTAACCTAGATATATTTTATAAAGCTTTGTTTTATTATTTTAACAATAGACAACTTTGCTGTCTTGTTTTATTTTCTCTAGCCAGCTGTTCTTTGCCTAGGCCAGCACTGCGTTCTTGAACAAGACATTTCTTTCACTCTGTGCTTTTCTCAAGGCTGCAGTAAGATAGGTTGCCGACAAAAGTGGTACGCTTTGTCTCTAAAGTTCACAGAAACATACACACTCTTACGTGGGGATCTTTTTTTGGAACATAAGCTGTTTTATTATAAAAACACTACTTTGACCCATGTACGTTAGAGGGAGATTCCAGCCAGTTGACCACGACTGTATGCTGACTGCTGAGTGCTTCACTGCTTATGTAGACTACAGGCCTCTTGGTCAGGTATGAGGGATGATGTCTTCACAGGGAAACCTGAAGGGCAGGATTAGAGCTTAACATGCTGTGCTCTAACATAGCCTAGGTAGGAGCTATTCTTAGTGATCTTAGTGACAATATGGTAGCATTATTTTTATGTTTCACTTTTCTCGTCACCATTTTAATCCTGTAATGCCTCATTGTCCTAGTTATTGCAATTCATGCTTGATTATCTAAGATGCAGCTACTTCAATAAAACCTTATTGAACTATACTGTGCCTCTGACTGTCCTTGCATATGTGAGACTAATGTAACTGAGAGAAACAGATGAGATCTGACTGACCACAGTTTCCCTGAGGAGTCATTTGTGTCATACGCTCAGTTGCCCAATCATCCCTGCTCTTGGGTAGAGATGAGGCACTGCAAGTTATCTGAAACAAAACCCGGATTCGGCCGACAGGTGTCATCTGTAGTAGGCTCAGACTCAGTCCCGCACAGTGCAAGTGATTCTGCCACCCGAATCCAGTGGTCTCATAAGGATAATGAAAACCTACGCGACACTTTAAGCAGCATACGCTCTCTGAGAGTGCCCTGCAGACCCAGGCCTGAAGAGTAATAAAGTAACAAAGTAGTACTTTATTCTTCAGGCAGAGTCGATGTGTGCATGTTAGATAAGTCACCTTAAGAGCATGAGTATGGCTCCAAGATGAAACTCAACAAGAGCAGCCACTTTTTCAAGTTTGCAAAGTTTTCCAGGGAACTTCGAAACATGTAATGTAGGATTGAGCCCCCATCATAAATGCTTACTGAAAGAAGGTGAGTGGTGAGCTTCTTGTTCTTGAAGTACATACATTTGTTTTTCTGAATGGCTGCCGTACAAGCTAGCAAAGTCCTCAGATTTGCGAATGCACGGAAAGAAGTATTACCTCCCTAGGTCAAGTTCTTTTTCTCAATTAGTGACTAGGTCATAATAGAATGCCCTAAAGAGGTAAGGGTTGAGGGTATGAATCATTCTTGAATAGTTCAAGACCAATATGAAGCATATGGAACTGTGCTTGTTTTGTTATTAATGTTAAGAGAACGTAACCTGGCTCTGCCATTATGCCTCTTAAATAATTAAATGAAAGGAATGGTTGATTTTTTGCTGAATGGAAAGAAATGTTTCTTTAATGGGGTGCATGGTAAAATACACAAGTTAAGTGCACAGATTAATGCAATGCTTCATTTATGCCATACTTTATCATCATTTGAAAGAATGTTTATGATGCAGTGTTTTTGAAATATTATTCTTTATAATCATTATTTATCTGACGTAAGAGACATACAGAATTTATACAACTCAAAAGTGTATTCATGTTTATTTAGTTGCCCGGAGTGAAGGCCCATATGCTTTTTTGTGTTTTAATCTTCAATGTGCAATTTGCTTTTGAATGCTTTCCTAAAGCTGCAGGTGTCACGATCCGAGACCGAGTTAAGAGGGAGCTAATTGTTTGAGATGATAAGAAAAGCCAGTGGAGTGCTTATCGAGGATGTGAGGAGTACCATGAGCTGGCAGCTGTAACTCTAATGAAATTCTAGAGCATGAGGGTGTACCAAGGTTGACGCCAAAAACCCAGAAGGCTGATATGTAATTTAAACAGAGTATAATTTGTGGTCATGTTTTCAACTAAGGAATTTATTTGCCGTTGAGATCATCCCTGAAAGAAACAACATTTAATTGTGGTTTAATTAGCAGTGAGATTCAGGTTCCCTCGGTTCTTAGCTGGGAGTGGACCTTACTTAGATACCTTATTTAGATAGTTCTTTTGAAATAAAATTCTTGGGACTTCATGCTGCTATACCTTTCTTGATGGAACTTTCTCCAGAAGTTCTGTCATACTGACTACTTTCCTGAATCCATAGAATATTACCATAGTTAGGGATTTAGATTAATAATTAGACAGGAGAATTTGGATTCAAACTCCAGACATCAATCGTTTTTCTTCATTTTCTGCATTATCGCTATTGAATTAGTGGTCTTTTACATGCTAGTTAAGTTTCATATTGTACGACGTTTTGATTTGCCTCTGGTTATTCTGTACACTTATACTATGATATTGAGTCTCATATATGTAAGTTTGACTTTGAGTCTAAATAAAGCCCTTTGAACTATATTTTGGTCTCTGAGATTGAATTTGTGACTATTGAGTTTCACTGTAATTAATTTGAATTATTTGACGCATTGTCTCCTCACCCTTTGGAACAGAGAAGAAAAATTAATCGGACCCAAGAATTCAGAGTTAGGATTCAGAGCTGGATCAATATTATGGTGATAATCTTTAAATGTTTGAAAGAGAAAGAGGTGGGAATGGGCTTGGTGTATTGTGCAAGAACAGTAAATCCAGGTATTGTGCACTGGCGGAGATGCTTGTAATGGTCCTAGACTGACATGGTAGCAGGAGAAGATACAGATCATTATTTATTTACATTGGCAGAGAAACCTATAGACACTCTGTTCAAGGAACAGCAAGTTTATGATGTTGCAGCTTGGGATTGAGGCACATTGGCAGAGCTACTTGTAAGGGCCCTGGTTCTGAAACAGCAGGACAATACTGCTTCATGTTAGGACTATCATGCATTTTCAGACCTGCTTATAAGGAGAGTAGTTCCTAAAAAACAGAGTGATGGTGTGGCAGATTAGGATTGATGTGCTTTCGTAGAGCTGCTTAAAAGTCCCCGATTTTGAAACAGCAGGATAATAGCGATGCAAATTAAGATTGATATGCATTGGCAGATCTCACATGGACACTTATGTTTGAAAATCTGGTTGATAGTGCTTCTACTGGTCCCATTTCTGGTACACCATAGGTGCTGCAGACCAGGACTGAAGTTTATAGATAAATCTTCTTGTAAAGGTATCATTATTGCAAAAGCATCTTTGGTGCTTCCTGGGACCACATATTGCAATCATTTGTTTTCATTTAACAACCTAATATATTTATGAATCTGAACATCTGACCTAGTTAAACTGGACTAACTCCCCTGAAAACAATATTTTTAAAAGCACATATCTGGACTAGGTTATCTCTACTGACACGCAATATCCGGTAATGCGAGCGGAGCTGCAGGTTAGCCTTGAGGTGCATTGTCCGCAGGGGTGTAACTATAAATAGTATAGCAGGTTAGGTGGTTCCTGGGCCTACTGTGTGAGAGACAATGTACACACTAATCAAGGGTTGCATTAGGCCCACATCCTTACTACAGCTGAACTACACCACTGATTGGCAGGGCAGCTTGAGAGGGCCAGAGATTATTATAAATTTGAAAATGAGCTCCTTGGTTGTGCATGATTATGAGCAGGAGGTGTGGGCACGTCTGAACATCCTCAAACAAGCATAGGCAAACTCCGAGGACCTGGAAAGTCATCCTATGCCTTTAGGGACACATTTTCTCTCTACTTTGTATCACTGAATCTGAAAATCTTGACCAAATCAATTTTGATCTCTTATCTTTTCTACGGGATTCTATGGTTATCTCTTAAGAAGACAAACCATGAACTATACTCAGGGATGTGCTCTTAAAGAGACAAACCATCCTACTCTGCTACCATTTCCTGTGGACGCGTCTGAGCTCGTTTGGCTTTATATTATTATTTGATAAGGGGACGCATTAAAGGGTCGATGGACCTTTGGACTCGTTTAAGATGTTCACACCCCTAAGTCTGTGCATATCATAAATCTCATCAAACTGACAAAAAATTATTTAGAGTCAGTAATTTTCACACACCATGACCTATTTAGCTTCGAATAACCACACCCTTTGTATCAGTTAGAACATTTATTTCCCTAGGTTAACAATGCTAGTATCAAGTAAATTAGTCTCAAAACTACATGATATAAGTACAAGAACAATACTGGTTTACCAAATCATCTAAAGAATTTCAACTTAACTAATGCGTTAACAATTAGTCCTTCTAAAGCCAAGGTATAAATTAACAGTAAGAGTAATTGCGCAATGGAAATAAAATACTTTTGAATTCGGCAATTGAGTAACATCAAATAGCAATTTAGTTGAATGGAGGAAAACTCTCTAACTTCAGATTAGCATCAGCATGTTTGGGCTTCATGCAAAAGATTTAGTCAACATAGATTTGGAAAATATTTAGCTATGGCTCTATCAAAAGGCAGCAGTTGATATCTAGAAAAAAAGACAAATCAGCAATAATGACATTTACAGATTGGTATACCTGTCCTTATAGATCAGCAAGCGGTGATTAGTCTTCGTCAAGTGGACATCAGTTCGGTCAGCATCAGCAACAGGACATGGAAGGGGTAATGGTGAAGAATCGGGGACTCTAAGCTCTCCGAACTATTACAAAGAAGTATCTAAGGTAGGCAGCAAAAGCGCCACTAACTCTAAGCATCGAGCGTAAGAGTAAGCAACAGCATTCAAGCACAGGAAAGTAAACAGCGGAGTAGATCTCTGCTGAGAAGTGTCGAAGTGAGGTGTCGAAGAATGACTCCCAGAAAATTCTAGGTGCAGTGTGGTTAAGTTAAAGTTGTCCCACATTGTCATTGGTCAAGGAATCATAAGATAGCCATTAGTCCAATAGAATTATTATTTTTAATCTAAGATATAACTAAACACTCTTTCACACATTGATGATTGTCTCTTCTTCTTTTACCCACATCGTTTGACTCGACAAGAAGCAACATTAACATCCTTCCGTCCTTCTGTCAGTACATCCATTGTTTGGGAACAGTGCCTTCACGCACACTACACTTTACTTGGTTTCTACAATTACTACACAATTTTCTAACAAGCAGTTCTCATGGGACAAGGAAAAACATTTTGCTACTTCTATGATTTGGTCAACCTTCCGTTAGAACAATAGATCTTTATTATTCAGCAAGCATGAGATCATATTTTATTCTGAAACTGCATTTTTCATACAAACGGCTATGTAATACTAAGGCCTAGACCTCTGTAACTGTTAAGTCCTACAGTTGATTTAAGCAAAAAAATTGCATTTAATCATAAGTATAACCTATTTTCTGCAATTTTACATTAATATAAGCTCTGAATAAACATTAATGCACTTTTTAATAAAAAAATAACATAACATGTGACAGCCATTCAAGTGGGCACATTTTCGAGTTGCACATTATTTTCTATGTTAATTTATTTTCTATTCAAATTGAAAATACAGAATACATAACATATTTATTAGTTAAAGTTTCATTGCTCACAGTCCCTCTACTGATGACTAAATATGTCATCACACTTACATTTTTCCCACAAGGATAAGATTTTTTTTTTCAAAATGTGGTCTCTTTTATTTTTTTTAAATTTATTCTTTCCCCTTTTGAATTTGTCCTAAACAATTTTTCCATTTCAATTTCTTCCCTTCCGTTTTGAATTTTTTTGTTTCTTTAACCACATTATACAATTTATGCATTCCCCATATTCCAATTAGATAAATCACAGTAATCAGAATCACTTGTATTATCTTCATTAATATCCCTTTTCCCAGGTTGCCAAGCCAATTTCTCACAGAAGGAATTAATTTGCCAACATTTTCCCATAAACTTGGTTCAGTTAGATCTTTTAAGTCAGCTTTCTCTTGGGTTAGATTGTTAATGAGGCCCCTAATTTCTCTACTATTATCTGGTATATATGAGCAACAGTGTTGCTGACTCAGCAATTTACAAACTCCGCCCTCCTTTGCTAAAAGGATGTCTAATGCAAGGCAGTTCTGAAGAGTCATAGCTCTTACCACAGCCAGCTCTGTATCCATTAAGATAATGGCTCCTGAATACTCTGTCAGCATGTTGTCCACAATAGCAGAAAACGTTTGGATTTTGACAGAATTCAGAACAACTCCCACTGAGGGAATTATTACTCCAAATATGTCTTCAACAATTCCAGAGACTTTTTCTCGCTTTTGTCCCTTAAGATGTGATTTAGTCATTTTTAGGTAATTTGCTCAAGTCATTAGGTTGATACATTTTTGGGCAAACTATCCGAAGATAACATGTGCCATACTATCTTCCAGGAAGACGGTAATAAGCATTTTGTCCACAGATGTATTAAACTTCTGGGACTGCCAGTTCCTGTCCATCTCACATGAATGTTCATTTATTCTAAAACAGAAACACATGTCTGCATTCACTTATTCTCACAAGCACATAATCTACTCTAGATTTAGTCCTATATACACAAAGCTTTCCTACGTGTTGTGAATCTAAAGCTAATTTTCCTTGTGTTTTCATGCCACTAAATGCATGATCATTTCCTGGTGTCCTTATCACTAACCCTTTGTCTATTTTGTCTTTTAGTGCCTTTCTTCTATTGTCTGTCTGATCTACGAAGCTCTTTTCTATAGGTGTAAGCAAGCATGTTAAATTATTGTGGTGCGCGTATGTGGTGCCAAAGGTTAACGTAGGCTCAAAGAATCCTCTCACTGTTTCTACGTTATTTTCCCAAGCTACTCTACTCTGATACTTAATACAGAAATATTTCATATATTCCTGGTTATACAACCTTGTTAGTAACAGACCACAACTTATGCCATATGTTGGAAAATGGGTTATTGGTAAGGGCAGGTAGGTACCTACACCTAGCAACAAGCCACTAACTTCCACCTAGGTACAGTTAGGTCTCAGTAAATTAATCCCAGCTCAACCCTTGGTAGCTTGGCAAGGAGCGTCAAGGCTTAACTTAGGAGACAAAATGTAAAGCATTCAAATATCACAAAACAGTAATTAAATAAAACACAGGAAACAGTTTAAAAATCCAAAACCAATTTATAAAAATAGTTTATATTTTTATCTTTAAAATGACACCAAAACGAATAAAATCGGATAAAGGGAACCGGAGATATTAAATTAAAATTTAAAGAATTATTACTTTTCTAGCGCTTAGAAACAAAAAGCGCCAATCGGGTCATCTGGTTGCACCTCGACGGGGGCAAAGTCAAACTTTCAGGCCGACCGCGATGGAGCCCTGCTCGGCTACAGGTCGCGGGAGGCCTCGGTTAAAAAGTTACCTTCTGACTTAGTCTTTATTTTGAAGATTTTTCTTCAGCGGGACGAACCTGCCAGTCGAATCCGACCTCCTGGAGCCCTTGTCCGGATACGCGATGTGGGTTTCCTCGGTGGAGACTTTTACCTTCGGACTTAGTCGTTTTTTCGAGATGAAAATCCTTCGACCGGGGTAAACCTGGATCTTGATCCGACGTCCATGGAGCCCTTCTCGGATACGATGGCTGGGAGGTCCCGGTCAACTTTTTACCTTTGGACTTAGTCTCTTTTTTGGATGTTTTTCTTTACCGGGACGAACCACGAAGTCAGGCCGGGTCGTGGTTGAGGCAAGCCGGCTAGAATTTCCGCGGCGGGTCGGTCCCTCTCTGGAGCTTTTTTCCAAAAATTCTCAAATCTTTTCCAAACTTCTGGGGCTTCACCCAGATGTTCTTTTAAGGTTCTTTTGGGGTCCACAGCTCACCCCAAGGGTCCAGAAGTTCTGTGATGGTCCTTGGGGGGTGCGGACTTCAACTCCCAGAATGCACCTGGCGCAAACTCCTTTTTGGCCACTGGACAGTGGTCAGCTGGTCGCTTTCTTCAGGAGTTGGTGCAGGGGACTCTGGTTAGCAATTTTTCACCTGTAGCAAACAGGGAGTCCCTCCTTGAACCAGTTGAAGCCAGGCAAAGTCCTTCTTGTGGTGAAGCCCAAGTGTGCAGCTGGTGCAGTCCTTCTGAGTGCAGGTTCCAGGTGCAGGCCAGGGGTCCAGCAGGGCAGTCCTTCTTCTCCTTAAGTTCCTTCTTCTTGAAAGTTGGTGGGGATCTCAGGTGTGGGGGCAGGTCTGCCAGTTTTATCCTTGCTCCTGGGTGAAAAGCAGGGGGGCCCTGGTTCTCCAATCAGGGACAGGGTCGTCCCCCTGTGATGACCACTTCCTGGGAAGTGTGGCAAAAATCCATCCCAGAAGGCAACAGTCTCTAAAAATCCAACATGGATGAATCTGATTTTTGGAGGTTACATCTGGCTGAGCCCACCCACTGGTGTGGCTAAAAATCATAAACACACCCCTCTCCTGCCCTCTCCTAATCTAATCAAGGGGGCACCTAATTGTCTGGGGTTGCAGGATGTGGGGGTGTTGCTGGGTGCTCCAAATGTCCTTCTCTGCCTTTGAAGACCAGTTTGGCAGCCCTACCCCTTCCTGCCTCACCATCTGCTGAGGGGAGATCCTCTCCCCCAAGCACATTCCTTTGTGTGAAGCCAGGCCACTTCACACCTCATCAAGGCAGCCTGGCAGAAGCTGCTGCAGGCTGGCCAATCAGAGCACAGCAGCAAAAACAATGCAGAGCTGAAATTGGCAACTTTTTAGGTAAAGTCTAAACTTTTTACCTGAACAAGTTATATTAAATCCCACAACTGGAAGTTGTGGGATTTATTACAACAATTAATTTGATACCAAATTCTTGGTATGTAACATTTAAGGAGACTTTAAAATTTAAAATAAAGTCTGCCCATTCTAGCCTATGAAGGCCATTTACTTCAATGAGGGAAAAACAAATTTGGCTGTTTTTACCTCACCAGGGCTTATAAATCTATTTGTATAAAGTCCCTGCTTATAGTTACATGGCACCCAGCCCTAGGGGCACATAGGGCACACCTTAGGGGTGACTTATATGTAAAAATAAGGTAGTTTAAGACTTTGGAAGTACCTTTAATTCCATAGTCGAATTTGCATATAACTTTAATTTAAAAGCAGCCAGCAAGGCAGCCTTGCTTTTAAAATGACACTGGGCATCTCAGCAGTGCACCTAGGTGTGCACCACCTATGCTGTGGTCCCTAAACCTACATGCCCTACCATATACTAGGGACTTATAGGTAGGTTAACTTAGCCAATTATAATTAGCCTAATTTGCATATCCATTTTACACAGAGCACAGGCCCTGGGACTGGTTAGCAGTACCCAGGGCACCAACAAAGTCAGGAAAACACCAGCAAAAAGAGGAAAATGGGGGCAAAAAGTTATGGGGCCTCTGCAATCAGCCCTGTTTTCTCACACAACCCCCCCCCCAAGCCCACACGCCCAGGAGACTCAGCCCAACCCTGGGAGAGTATTCCTGGCTTGTTAGGCGAGGAAGACAGTGAAGAAAACTGGCTGTCCCTTTGCAGGGCCTAATCTGCCTTATATCCTCCTGTCAGGGTCACTCCCTATGGGTAGTGAAGCCATCCCAACAGTAAAAGGACCCAACTCAAACTGAAACTTTCCTCTAGGGGGGTCTTCCTCCTTTCTCTCTGCCAACTTGGGTAGTGAGGTGCCCACCTCCCCTACTCCAAACTTTGCTAGGGCAACACCTAGCTTACCCAAAGAGGTCACCCAACACTTGAGCAACCCCACCATGACCAATAGGGTCAGGGGGCCTACTTTGCTATTGGCCCTGGGGTCTGCCTCCCAGGCCAAGTACATTGCTGCCAGGAAGGCTAGCACCCAGCAGAGGCTACTGACAGCTGTCAGTACCCAGAACCACACCCTAAGCTCTCCACTGACAGGTGGCTGAGCTGCTTTAGGGGCATCTTTGGGGTCCTGGCACCCCTCTTGCTGTCTAGAGTGGGGGGCTACCACCTCCTGTGGCAGACACCCTCCTTCCACTCTCCCTTCTGTCAGTGCAGGGGCAACACCTTGCATCTGGACAGCTGCCTGACTACTCAGGACTTCCTTGGGGTCAGGTGAGGCCTCACCAGTGCCAACTCTGGGCTCCCCCCTTACTGGGGCAGAAGGCCCTTGGCTCCCTGGAACTCTCTTTAAGAGTGGCCTACCCTTCCTTTTCTTCTTTCCTTTTCTTGGGGACCCCTGTCTCCTAACTGTAGGGACTGACTCCCCAGGACTTTGGGTTGGGGGGGCGCCCTGGGCGACCACCCCATCTGTGACCAGACTCACCTCTGGGAGGTCATTGCCCAGGATACAATCTAAGGGAAGGTCAGCACTGACTACCACCTTAATCCAGTCAAGGATACCCTCCCTCTCTAGGGGCACTATGGCTACAGGTTTGGAGGTGACCTCCCCTGTGGCTATCCTGACTTTCTTTGTCTTTCCTGGGACATACATGTCTGGGGTCACTAACCGGTCACTCACTATAGTGTGACTGGCACAGGTGTCTCTCAGGCCAGTGGTAGGGATCCCATTCACTTGAATGTGGTGGAAGTGCCTACTCCCACCCTCAGGGATCACCAGCTTACCATCTGGTCCTGTCTCCCAGCTCAATGCTAGGAGGACTTCATCATCTGAGGAATCCTCCTCTATGGCTACACTGGACAGCCCAGTGCTAACCACCTCCTTTGGACAGGCTGCATCTCCTCTGAAGTGACCTGTCTGCTGACAGTCAAAGCAAGCCCTACTGTCCAAGAGCTTTTTTAACCCTGGGTCTAACTGTCTCTGCTGGTCAGAGTGGGATTTACTCTCCTCCTTCTTAGGGTTCTGGGGTACAGAGGGAGTCTCTGTGGTGGGCTTACCACCTCCCTCCTTAGGTTTTTGGGGACCTGACCCCCCCTTCTTGGAGTCTCCCCCCTGGGACTTGACAACCACCCTGGTTCTCAACCACTCATCAGCTGCCTCCCCTAGCTCTCTAGGGTTGGTCTGCTTAGAGTCCACTAGATGCTGGCGTAACCTTTCTTGGGTACAATTGGTCAAGATGTGCTCTCTCATGATCAGATTGTATAACCCCTCATAAGTATCTATTTTGTTACCAATAATCCAGCCCTCTAGTGCCTTTAGTGAAATGTCCACAAAGTCAACCCAAGACTGGGTACTGACCTTCTGGGTGTCCCTGAACTTCATTCTATATTGCTCTGGGGTCAGACCAAACTTCTTGGCTAAGCACCTCTTCATACTAGGGTATGAATCTGCCTCCTCCCCCCTTAAGGTCAGAAGCCTATCCCTCCCTGAGTTGGGGACCAACTCCCACAAAAGTGAACCCCAGTATTGAGGCCTAACCCCTCTCATTTGGAGTGCCCTCTCAAAGGCCCCCAGCCACTTATCTATGTCATCCCCCTCTACATAAGCAGGAACTACCCCCTTGGGTAATCTGGGGCAAACTCCCCCACCCATGGACACCTCAGCTTCTTTATCGCTGCCTCCATCTCTTTTCTCTTTGTATGCCCACTTTTTCTTTTCTAGGGCCAGCTTCTCTGCTTCCAAAGCTATGTATGCTAGCTGGGCCTCCAGCTCTCTTTCTCTGATGGATGGGTTCTCTCCTACTGAAAGGACCCCCTTCCCACCACTAGCTTTGGATCTGCCCCTAGTGACTGTATTTACTGAGGACCGTTCTTCCTCATCCTCACTTGGGCTCAGATGCCTTCCCTCCCCTGAGTGGTTAGAGCTTGCATCCTCCCTTCTTTCTCCCTCCTCTGGAGCTTCTTCTGACTCTACCTCTTGGGCCTCAGCCCATGCTGTCAGGGATGTGATCAGGATTTGCTTCCTGAGATCAGTGGTTGCAGGCAACCCTCTTTCAATACACAACCCCCTAAGCTGGACTACTGTCGGTGTGGGTAGGCTAGCCAGATCAAGCTCCATGGTTCCCTAGTTTTGTGTCAACAAAAACTTTTTGCAAAAATTGGAAACAAGAATTTAGAAAAATTAAAAAAATTCAATAATTGAAATTAATCCAAATTAAAAATGAAAAACAATTTTTGCACTAGGACAATTTAAAGGATTTTTAATTTGTTTTACCTAAAACTGTAACGTGATATTGAACACAAGTACAGGATCCCGTCGCTGCTTCCAATTATGTTGGAAAATGGGTTATTGGTAAGGGCAGGTAGGTACCTACACCTAGCAACAAGCCACTAACCTCCACCTAGGTACAGTTAGGTCTCAGTAAATTAATCCCAGCTCAACCCTTAGTAGCTTGGCAACGAGCGTCAAGGCTTAACTTAGGAGACAAAATGTAAAGCATTCAAATATCACAAAACAGTAATTAAATAAAACACAGGAAACAGTTTAAAAATCCAAAACCAATTTATAAAAATAGTTTATATTTTTATCTTTAAAATGACACCAAAACGAATAAAATCAGATAAAGGGAACCGGAGATATTAAATTAAAATTTAAAGAATTATTACTTTTCTAGCGCTTAGAAACAAAAAGCGCCAATCGGGTCATCTGGTTGCACCTCGACCGGGGCAAAGTCAAACTTTCAGGCCGACCGCGATGGAGCCCTGCTCGGCTACAGGTCGCGGGAGGCCTCGGTTAAAAAGTTACCTTCTGACTTAGTCTTTATTTTGAAGATTTTTCTTCAGCGGGACGAACCTGCCAGTCGAATCCGACCTCCTGGAGCCCTTGTCCGGATACGCGATGTGGGTTTCCTCGGTGGAGACTTTTACCTTCGGACTTAGTCGTTTTTTCGAGATGAAAATCCTTCGACCGGGGTAAACCTGGATCTTGATCCGACGTCCATGGAGCCCTTCTCGGATACGATGGCTGGGAGGTCCCGGTCAACTTTTTACCTTCGGACTTAGTCTCTTTTTTGGATGTTTTTCTTTACCGGGACGAACCACGAAGTCAGGCCGGGTCGCGGTTGAGGCAAGCCGGCTAGAATTTCCGCGGCGGGTCGGTCCCTCTCTGGAGCTTTTTTCCAAAAATTCTCAAATCTTTTCCAAACTTCTGGGGCTTCACCCAGATGTTCTTTTAAGGTTCTTTTGGGGTCCACAGCTCACCCCAAGGGTCCAGAGGTTCTGTGATGGTCCTTGGGGGGTGCGGACTTCAACTCCCAGAATGCACCTGGCGCAAACTCCTTTTTGGCCACTGGACAGTGGTCAGCTGGTCGCTTTCTTCAGGAGTTGGTGCAGGGGACTCTGGTTAGCAATTTTTCACCTGTAGCAAACAGGGAGTCCCTCCTTGAACCAGTTGAAGCCAGGCAAAGTCCTTCTTGTGGTGAAGCCCAAGTGTGCAGCTGGTGCAGTCCTTCTGAGTGCAGGTTCCAGGTGCAGGCCAGGGGTCCAGCAGGGCAGTCCTTCTTCTCCTTAAGTTCCTTCTTCTTGAAAGTTGGTGGGGATCTCAGGTGTGGGGGCAGGTCTGCCTGTTTTATCCTTGCTCCTGGGTGAAAAGCAGGGGGGCCCTGGTTCTCCAATCAGGGACAGGGTCGTCCCCCTGTGATGACCACTTCCTGGGAAGTGTGGCAAAAATCCATCCCAGAAGGCAACAGTCTCTAAGAATCCAACATGGATGAATCTGATTTTTGGAGGTTACATCTGGCTGAGCCCACCCACTGGTGTGGCTAAAAATCATAAACACACCCCTCTCCTGCCCTCTCCTAATCTAATCAAGGGGGCACCTAATTGTCTAGGGTTGCAGGATGTGGGGGTGTTGCTGGGTGCTCCAAATGTCCTTCTCTGCCTTTGAAGACCAGTTTGGCAGCCCTCCCCCTTCTGCTTCACCATCTGCTGAGGGGAGATTCTCTCCCCCAAGCACATTCCTTTGTGTGAAGCCAGGCCACTTCACACCTCATCAAGGCAGCCTGGCAGAAGCTGCTGCAGGCTGGCCAATCAGAGCACAGCAGCAAAAACAATGCAGAGCTGAAATTGGCAACTTTTTAGGTAAAGTCTAAACTTTTTACCTGAACAAGTTATATTAAATCCAACAACTGGAAGTTGTGGGATTTATTACAACAATTAATTTGATACCAAATTCTTGGTATGTAACATTTAAGGAGACTTTAAAATTTAAAATAAAGTCTGCCCATTCTAGCCTATGAAGGCCATTTACTTCAATGAGGGAAAAACGAATTTGGCTGTTTTTACCTCACCAGGGCTTATAAATCTATTTGTATAAAGTCCCTGCTTATAGTTACATGGCACCCAGCCCTAGGGGCACATAGGGCACACCTTAGGGGTGACTTATATGTAAAAATAAGGTAGTTTAAGACTTTGGAAGTACCTTTAATTCCAAAGTCGAATTTGCATATAACTTTAATTTAAAAGCAGCCAGCAAGGCAGGCTTGCTTTTAAAATGACACTGGGCACCTCAGCAGTGCACCTAGGTGTGCACCACCTATGCTGTGGTCCCTAAACCTACATGCCCTACCATATACTAGGGACTTATAGGTAGGTTAACTTAGCCAATTATAATTAGCCTAATTTGCATATCCATTTTACACAGAGCACAGGCCCTGGGACTGGTTAGCAGTACCCAGGGCACCAACAAAGTCAGGAAAACACCAGCAAAAAGAGGAAAATGGGGGCAAAAAGTTATGGGGCCTCTGCAATCAGCCCTGTTTTCTCACACCATAGATAAGAGGCAAACTATGATATGTCACTCCTTCCTTGACTGAATATGTGAACAAACATAATACTCTCTCGCATCCATTGTATCAACATACTCATGCAATAAGCTATAGAAAACATTAGAAGAAAGTTCTCCCTGTGTGTCATCTACGTGCAGATACTTCTCATCTAAGCTAAACTTATCTAATTCTGTGGGTGCAGTAGTTGTCTCTACCTCATTCTTATCAAGAACAGTCACACTTACAATCAACACCAAACATAAAATCATGCATACAATCACTAAACCCATGTATTTACAGCTTCTATTCTTTCTACCCTGCTGGTTAGGGTTACTCATGGGCTGTAAAGGATCAGAAGTTAGAAGCAATTAAAAATTATAGCTATGCAGCAAAAATCTAAAGTAAAACAAAAATCTTCAATCTTCTTCAACAATTATTTACAGCTTTCAGTCTCTCTTTCAGGACCCTTGTCAAAAATAGGTAATTTTCGTCAAAATTGGTTTAGCAGTTTGTCATATCATATTATCAAAAATGTATTTTCTGGTTAATTTCAACAGTCTCTTTTCTTTGCACTTTTCTCAGTTCATAGATTTATACCAGTTCAGTTCATTGGTTCCCCTCATGTGCCAAAATACTGACCTGGAATATCTTGATTGAAACAAAAAGACCAAAATTATTTCTGCCAGTCACTGGTTGATACATACGCCCATTCAGGACCTGCGTACCTTCGATTTGCAACTCTCTTTCTTTTCAGTTTTCGATCTCCACTAAATTCTCCATCACTCAAATCTTCCTTTCTTGTGGTACCGACTTCTCTCTCGATTGTTGTCACTCTGATTGCTTTCTTCACTTTTGGTTGTGATTCTGGCCACGTATCGCCTTTAAATGGCCCTTTTGTGCCTGCTCGTTTCAGGGCTGGACTTATAGATTCTCTTTGATCTGCAACATCGTCTTTTGACATACCCGCAACCGGTTCCGGAGGAGTCAAATCGATTTGGCTTTGATCCGTCTCAACTCCTTCCCCGCTGGGGTCTGTTGTTTGTTCTATTTCAAGACCGTCTACTTCTGGGAGAGCCCACCTCTGACCAGACTCTCCTGCTACGTCAAGTTTAGGTTGGTTCATTGTCACTCTTGTGCATCTCTTCCACTTCATCTCTCACTGATGTGGTCAGCTCAGGTACAGTCTCTAGATCACTTTCTACTCTCTCCAAGCCTGGAGTGTGTATGGACGTTGTTGGTACTCTTAACAACACTTCTTCATCATCTGAAAGATTGCCTACTTTCCAAGTGTGGCTGGCGTGGATACAATTTGGAAGTCCAGTGCACTTTACAGCTGTTATTGTGATCAACACTATCTGGCAGGGGCCTTTCCAGCGAGACTCCAAACACAGCTTCCTCACGTGCTTTGTGATCACAACCCAATCACATGCTTTCAGGCTGTGTCCTTGGTCTTGAGACGGTTGCAGTGTGGTAGCTTCCACCTGATGAGAGAAAGAGCGAACCACATCGGCCAGGCCTTTGCAGTAGTCCAACACCATATAATCTGTAATGTTCACAAGAGCATTTGCATGGACTGCCGGCAACCTCATTGCTCTGCCCATGAGGATCTCGTGTGGCGGAAGTCCTGTTTTCTTGTAGGGTGTACTTCTCATTGACATCAGAACTAATGGTAGTGCGTCAGGCCATTTCAGATTCGTGAATGCACACATCTTTGTCATTCTCAATTTCAAAGTCCCATTCATTTGCTCCACAAGTCCTGATGCTTCGGGCAGGAACTGCAGTGCAGTTTCTGCTCAATGTTTAAAGCTGAACATAACAATTTGATTACTTCATTGTTGAAGTGGCTTCCTCTATCTGATTCTAAAGAGCGCGGAAGCCTAAAACATGGTATCAGTTCCCTAAGCAGTAACTTTGCAACTGTAAGGCTATCATTTCTTTGTGTAGGGTAAGCATCAATCCAATGACTAAAGCTACACATAATCGCCAACACATATCTCAATCCTCTGCACACAGGTATCTCAATGAAATCCATCTGCATTCTGCAAAACAAACCTCCAGGTTTCCCAATGTGGCTCAAATTGACCACTGTTCCTTTTCCCACATTCATCTGCTGGCATACAGTGCATCTATGGAAAATTGCTTTAGCAACCTCTCTTTGGGTTGCACCAAAATTGCTTAAAAGTTCGGATCATAGCATCCTTCCCAACATGTGCTTGACCATGATAAAATCTAGCCATTTGAGTTAGCAAACTTTTCAGCAAGACTATCCTTCCTTCTTCCTATACCCACACATCATCCTCCCTCTGAACACATTTCATTTTGATCCATTCTCGTTTTTCATCCTTAGAAACATTGTCCTGGAATGCTATAAATTCCTTCATAGTGTCTACAACATGCAAAGCCTAACTATGGTACATTACCTTGTCATCAGGTAACAGTTCCCATTTCTCTTTGAACAATATACAGTTCATGTGAATTCATCTGCACATTCATCTCCCATTGGCACAAAATCTTGCGATTTCAGGTGTGCATTGCATTTCACCACGGCAATCCTTTCGGGCAACTGAATAGCTTGTAACAAATCATGAATTCTTTCACCATTTCTCACTGGTAAACCAGAAGAGGTCAGGAAACCTCTCTGTGACCACAACAGGCCAAAATCATGCACTATTTCGAATCCATACTGACGTCTGTATAAATGGTGACCTTAAGCTGTGCCGAAACATGGCACGCTCTAGTATGAGCTACTAGCTCTGCCACTTGTTCAGAATATGCACCTTGAAGCCAGGACGCTTCTAGTATACCAGAGATAGTGCATACGGCATATCCTGCTCTAAATATGCCTGTGTTATCTCTCAAGCAGGAGCCATTAACAATGACAATTTAGTCATTCTCTTCTAAACAAGTATCTCCAATATCGGGTCTTGGTTTTGTGCATAATTCATTTACCTCTAGACAGTCACGTTCAATGTCATCCATTTTATCAACTTCAGCATTCCTAAGTAGTTGCCAGGTTAAGCACTGTACATCTTTTGATTGATACATTTGGGGATCCCAGGATTACTGTCTCATACTTAGTCAATCTTGCACTTGTTAAATGCTGGAATTTTCATCCAGTGACCAAAACTTCAGTTGAGTGAGGGACCATTACAGTAAGGGGGTGTCCCATCACAGTGCTCTCACTCTGAGTGAGGCTGCTGCAACTGGGTCCAAAGTAGCTGAAAAATATGCTACTGGGCGATTTACATGGCCATGTGCTTGAGTCAAGACCGACAAAGAACATGTATCACGCTCATGACACAACAACATGAAGGGTTTTGTGTAATCAGGCATACCCAAAGCTGGGGCTTAACACAGACTCTCTGTCAACTCTGTAAAGGCTTTCATACAGGCTTGGTGCAACACTAGAGGATCAGTAACCTCCTTGTGAGTCAGCCTCTGCAACGGCTTTGAAATGACCTACAAATTTGGAATCCATTGGCAGCAGTAGCTCACCATTCCCAAGAAGATCCTAACATCTCTATGAGTGGTTGGAGGATTCATCTGCAATATAGCTGCAACCCTTTCCCTGGATATTTTACGAATTTCTTTCTCAATTAGGTGACCCAAATATTTCACTTCTTTCTGACAGTTCTATAATTTGACTGGAGACACTTTGGCCCTCATTACAACCCTAGAGGTCGGTGATAAAGTGGCAGTAATACTGCCAAAAGGCTGGCGGTAACTACCACCAAATTATGACCATGACGGTGAGAACTCCCATAGCTAGCCACTTTACCACACCAACTTCCAAAGTGGAAACAACAGCCACCATGGTGGTAGCTGCCTACAGCCAGGTGGAAGCCAATGTACCACCCATCATATTAAGAGACACGAATCCGCCACCTTTTCCGGGGCGGTACCAGCGACATTAAAAGCCAAAGGACTCACCTTTGGAGACACAGGGAACAACCACGCCACCATGGAGCCTGAACTTCAGATCTTCCCAATGATTTTCTTCGCCCTGCTCCACCACAAACACCAATGACGCCGAAGACGACCATGATGATAACAGCCACCTAGCACACAGAGTATGGGGGGAGGAAAACAAGAGTGACACCCACAGACCCACAACACATACCCCCACCCCCAACACCATACACACAATCAGATGCAGTACTAAAACATATTGACCCCGTACCCCTCAGGAATAATGCAAGGACAACAGGAATTGATAAAAGTGAGTGTAATAATATAAATACAGTCGAAATACAAAAAATCAATCTAATGGTATATACATATGTAGAGTTCAGGGGACACTGCCCAGTCCTCAATGTGCGTGGGCCACAGGCCAAAGTCCAAGGCCCCACTTGTCACCTGCGGTAACATGGAGAGAACAATGCAGGGGCATCAGTTTAAAAATAGGCAGGCACCTCAGGGGGACGGGGAAACGGGAGGCACCTCAGCCGGCAGATGGAACAACACCACTGGTCCTGGAGGGGGCAACATGTTCTGTGCTTGGTTCTGGGAAGTGCAAGGCCACAGTCTCTGAGGTGGGTGACTTGCCCACATGCTCTGGAGGGGGCAACATGCCCTGTGCTTGGTCTTGGGGAGTGCAAGGACACAGTCTTTCAAGTGGGTGACTTGCCTACATGCTCTGGAGAGGGCATAGTGCCCTGTGCTCTTCATCCTGGGGAGGATGGGGTGAGTGAGTGTCATACCCACTGGTTCTGGAGGGGGCATTGTGCCCTGTGATTCTGATCCTGGGGAGGATGGGGTGAGTGGGTGTCATACCCACAGGTTCTGGAGGGGGTATTGTGCCCTGTGCTTATAATCCGGGGGAGGACGGGGTGAGTGGGGTCATACCCACTCGTTCTGGAGGGGGCTTCGTGCCCTGTGCTTCTGATCCTGGGGAAGATGGGGTGAGTGTGTGTCATACCCACTGGTTCTGGAGGGGGCATCGTGCCCTGTGCCCTTCATCCTGGGGATGCTGGGGTTGGTGGGTGTCATACCCACTGGATCTGGAGGGGGTATTGTGCCCTGTGCTTCTGATCCTGGGGCGTGCAAGGTCACAGTCTCTCAGCTGGGTGTCATTCCCACAGGATTTGCAGGGGCAGGCCGCACAGCAGCCCATGGAGGCAGGACTACAGACCATCCGCTGGCGGTGAAGGTTGCTCAGTGGTGGTGGTGGTGCTGCTGCTGGTGGGTGTGGCAGGAAGCTCCAGCCCATCCCCTGTAGCCTCAAACGGCTGCCCACTGCTGGTGGGGGTGGTGCTGCTGCTGCTGCTGCTTTTGGTGGGGGGAGGCTCCAGCCCATTCCCCTGCAGCCTCAGATGGCTGCTCACTGGTGGTGGTGGTGGACTTGCTGCTGGTGGTGGGGGGAGGCTCCATCCTATCCCCTGCAGCCTCAGATGGTTGCAGAACCATGGTTGTTGATAGGGGCTCCAACTGAGTCCCTGCACCAGGCCCCTTGTCATTCCTTCTTAATGGTGCAGGCCCCTTGCCCTTCCTGGCAGCAGCTGGGGATGGCTCCTTGTCCTTCTGGGCAGCACTTGGGGCAGGCTCCTTGCCCCTCCTGGCAGCAGCTGGGGATGGCTCCTTGCCCTTCCTGGAAGAAGTTGGGGATGGCTCCTTACCCTTATCGGCAGCAGCTGGGGATGGCTCCTTGCCCTTCCGGGCAGCACTTGGGACAGGCACCCTTACCTTGAAGCAGCCTAGTGCCCTCAATCCTTTCCCACCACAAGTGGGTGTGGTGACTACTGGGCCCATGGGCTGGATGGCTGAGGTGCTTGCCTGGGTTTTTGCCTCCCTTGCCAGACGTGAAGGATTGGGGGGAGGGTAGGGAAGAGGTCAATGGTTGAGAGGAAAAGCTTCTTAGTGACATTGGGGTGGGAAGAGGGAGAAGGTTTTAGAGTAGAGGAAGAGGGAGTGGTTGTGGTTGTGGGAGGTCTCTGTCTGCTGCATTTGGGTGTAGGTGCATGGGCTGGATGCTGTTTTGAGGTGGATGGCTATTGGGTGTCTGAGTGCTTGCGTTTGTGTAACTTGGGGAGACATACACAGAGGGAGAGGACACAGGGGACGTGTGCATGGCTGTTGTGGTGGTGTCTGCCAGTGATGTGTGTGCTTTGCTAGGTGTGGTGGTGATGGCAGTAGTGGGTGAGGATGTAGTGCCTGCAGGTGTGGGTGTAGATGCAACTGGAAGGGAGGTGGAGGAGGAGGGGGACACATTGGAGGCAGTGGATGTTGGTATGTCTGCATCTGGATGGTGTTTGTGTGAGTGTCTGTGGGATGATGTGTGGCACTTGTGTTTGCCTGTGCCACTCTTGTGTGTTGTCCTGTGTGCATGCTCGTCTACCTGTGTGTTTGGGATAGGTTGGGATTGAGGGGAATGGGATTGAGAAGAGGAAGTTGGAGTGGGGAGGGTGGAAACAGGGATAATGGCCGCCATCACAGAGGAGGCCAGAGCCAGGATTGATCTCTGTTGGGCCGTCAATCCAGTGTGAATGCCCTCCAGGAATGCATTTGTCTGTTGCATTTGGGATGCCAGCCCCTGGATGGCATTCACAATGGTTGACTGCCCTACAGAGATGGATCACAGGAGGTCAATAGCCTCCTCACTCAGGGCAGCAGGGCTAGCTGGGGCAGGGCCTGAGGTGCCTGGGGCAAAGGAGATGCCCACCCTCCTGGGTGAGCGGGCACGAGCAACTCGCTGAGGGGCTGCTGGGAGGGCAGTGCATGTATTGGGGGTGGCGGCGGTACCTGTAGCTGGGGTGGACACTGAAGTGTCCGCCACCACCAGGGAGCTCCCATCGGAGGAGGTATCTGTGTCCAAAGTGTCCCCTCCGGTCTCCGCTGTGGTGCTCACCTCGCCCTCCGTCCCACTGGTGTTCTCAGCGTAGGTGGACTCTGCCTCCTGGGTCCTGTGGAATGCAGCTCCCTCCGTCGCCAGTACCTCTGCTCCTCTGCCAGATGATGCAAATTTACATAAGGACAGGATGACAAAACAAAAGGGGAGGAGACAAATGATACACTGGGACAACAGCTGCACTACCACTGTTGGCGTACACACCACCATCACACAAAGGGAATAGTCCTATGCAATATGCAATGCACTAACAGTAATAATGCTAGCCACCAGGGCATGGGGAGGGGTACATACTGGCAAATGCAGCACACCTGGGACCCACACAGCCCTGACCAGTAGTGGATGCCTACAAGCTAGGTAGCAGGATTATCACTTCAGAAGCCTTGCCAACATGGGACCTACTCTGCAATATCAGGCCTGGCCTAGGGGCACCCACTGACACACATCCTCCACCTGGGTACCCCCTACCATGCGTAAGTTGTAATGATGGGAACTGTACTCACCCCCTTGTGGCTGCTGTGATGCCCTCAAGCACCCATCCAGCTACAGATAGGCCACCGCCAGTATGCAGGCCATAAGGGGGGGGTCAGGGTTCGATGGGCACCCCTTCCTCATTGGGAGGCCATCCTCAGCTGGGCCTCCGCCGTCTTCCATGCCCAGCGTCTCAGGTCCTTCCAGCGTTTCCAACAGTGGGTGTTCCCACTGCCATAGACCCCAGGGTCCGCACGTGCTTGGCGGTGGCACGCCATATACTCTTCCTTTGATGGGTGCTGACCTGCAGAGAAATACACACAGGAAAAGGTATCAGTCAGACTATTATACCCCTCCACATCGCCATTTGCACACACAGGGCCCAGCACACAAGCTGCACGCCACCCAGGGGACATCCACCAACCCCCCCTACACACCACCCAGGGGACATCCACCAAACCCCCCCTACACGAGGCCTTCACACACACTACTCCATGCATTCATACCCCATGCATCATGCTCACAGTGTACTCACCTGTTGGTCAGGAGGCCCATACAGCAGTCCGTACTGGGGTAGGACCCCATCCACCAGTCGCTCCAACTCCGCAGAGGTGAAGGCATGGGCCCCTTCCCCAGTCACATGAGCCATGGTAGATTCCAGACACAGGTCACAGCAGCGCATGCAGTGTCGGTCCTCTCCTGTTGAAGGTCAGGTAGCAAGTGAGTGATCAGATAGAAAATGGCGGTTCCGCCTGCGGTGGTGCATACTGTCACCGCCGGCGTACATCACCATTGGCCACTGTAACCCATAGGGCCCAATGTTAACCAATGAGGAGTTGCACAGCGGATCCCGACCGCCTCCCTTAACGGTGCACAACATCAGCGGAATTACCTCACATTCACCTGTCCCTCCACACAGGACAGACAGACGTCATTTCAGGGGGGGATAATAACTGCATCACAGTTTGAAATTGAACATACAGGACAAATGCCACTTATACATTGAAAATTAACATAATGCATTGTACTGTTGTGGCCACGATGTACAGTTTGTGATCGGCTCCTCACTCTTTTGCCCCATAGAGTGCTACCACTACAGATGAATAGGAGATGGAGACATACCCCGTGTACAGACCCCTGGTGGACTTGGCAACAATAGAGGACAGGCACATTATCCTCACCTATAGACTTGACAGGGCCACAGTCACGGAGCTGTGTGCCCAATTGGAGCATGACCTAATATCGGCAATCCGTCACCCCACTGGGATCCCCTCTTCTGTGCAAGTCCTATCTGTGCTCCTTTTCTTTGCAACATGTGCTTTTCAAGTCACAGTGGGCTTAGCAGCAGGAATGGCACAGCCAATGTTCTCAATAGTGCTGACCAGAGTGTTGTCTGCCCTGATTAAACACATGTGCAGCTACATTGTTTTCCCCCAGGTGGAGGATTTGGCCACAGTGAAGGCTGACTTCTATGCAATGGGACATATCCCTAACATCATTGGGGCAATTGATGGTACACATATTGCATTCTCCCCCCCCCCCGGCAAAATGAACAGGTGTTCAGAAATCGAAAGAGTTTTCACTCAATGAATGTCCAGATGGTGTGCTTGGTGGACTAGTACATCTCCCATGTCAATGCTAAGTATCCTGGGTCGGTGCATGATGCCTTTATCCTGAGAAATAGCAGAATCCCAAATGTGATGGCCCAACTACAGAGGCACAGGGTGTGACTAATAGATGATCCCTGGTTCCCACCCAGTAGATGTTGGTGAATGGGTATGGTGTGGGACATATGGGATAGTGTGTGGCTAAATGTTGTCCCTTGATATTTGCAGGTGACTCTGGTTACTCAAACCTATCATGGCTACTGACCCCTGTGAGGAATCCCAGGACCAGGGCAGAAGAACATTACAATGAGGCATATGGGCGAACAAGAAGGACTATCGAACGTATCTTTGGCCTCCTGAAGCCAGGTTTCGGTGCCTCCATCTAACAGGTGGATCCCTGTGTTACTCACCCAAGAAGGTCTGTCACATAATCGTGGCATGCTGCATGTTGCACAACCTGGCCCTGAGACGCCATGTCCCTTTGCTGCAGGAGAAGGAGGCTGGAGATGGCCGAGTGGCAGCAGTGGACCCTGTGGACAGTGAGGATGAGGAGGCAGAGGATGAGGATGAGTACAACAGAACTGCAGCGATTCAACAATACTTCCAATGACACACAACTAAGACAGTGTTATTTCACATTTCATTGACAATTATGTGTAAATCTTTGCTGTTATTTCCCACTTCTATGCCCACTTACTGTACCCTTTGGCAACTCATTTTACAGATGTTGGTGCCTGACATTCGCTCCTGGTGTGATCACTGCAGCCAACTACAGGTCTTTCCTATTTGAACATTACTGTACATTTGAATTGCAATGTTTGAACCTGGAAAACAAATACATGCTTAAATTAGTTTGACATACTCCATACTTGTACTTTTTCAAAGGGTGTTTATTTAAGTGCTAAGAAAAAGAGGGGCAAGTGCATTTGGGATGGGGTGATGATGGAGGAAAGACCAGGGTGTTGTTCCAGTCTATTTGTAGCACAATTGCATAGTCCAAGGGGACATAGGAAGGGAAGCAATGGCAGTTCAAAGTGGACAGGCTGACAGAGTGGGACAAAAGGGTGACAATCAGGAGAGTCTCATTTCCTGGTGGGGGTCTTTGCAATAGTCTCTGGCTTCTGCCTCGATCACAGGGAATGTTTGCCGGGTGGTTCACCTCCTGCAGGGGGAGGGGTGCTGGTGGCCTGTTGGTCCTGTGGCTGGGCCTCCTGTCCACTAGCGGCAGCGGAGGTGGAAGGCAGTTCAGATGTCTGCCTAGTGGCAGGGGCCTGCTGTTGTGAGGCTGCCTCCCTCATAATGTTGGCATGTCTGCCAGCACCCCTGCTATGGAGGCCAGGGTGGTGTTAATGGCCTAAAAGTCCTCCCTGATCCCCTGGTACTGTCCCTCCTGCAGCCACCTGATCTCCTGCATGTTGGCCAGTGCTCCCAGGATCTCAGTGAGTGCCTCCTGGAGAGTCAGTTCCTTGGGCCTGTCCTCCCTCTGGCGCACAGCAGTTCTCCCAGAGTCCCTGGTGGCCTGTGCCTCTGTCCCCTGAACCGTGTACTCACTGCCACTGACCCCAGGTCCCTGATTGTCTTGGGTGTGAGGTGTGCCTTGGGGCCCCTGTAGTGGTGGACACACTGCTGATTGACGTGTCCTGGTTACAGAGGTATGGGTACACTGGATGGGTGCTGTGGTGGTGTTTCTTGATGGAGTGTGACTGGGCCTGGGTAACTGACTGTCCTGAGGTCCCTGATGGGCCAGGTTGGTCATCCAGATCCAGGCGACCAGAGTTGCTGCCATCAATGTGGGCCTCTTCTGTTAGGGGACTGGATAGTGCTGGCACCTCTTCGCCGCTGACATTGGCTGGGGTACCTGTGGGGATGTAAATGCAGTGTTATTGTTTCTGTGTGTGACATATTGTGCATCAATGGGTTGCCCTCTTCAGTTGTATTTGCCCTGGCAGCTTTCACTTGTGTAAAGTGGTATGTGGTCGGCTAGCTGATTCTCTTTAGTGTGCATGCTTTGGTGATAGGTGTTCATGCAAGTCTGTGAGTAGTGTCCATGCATTGGTAATGCATGCAGGGCTTGGCACTGGGATGAGTGATATGTGATGGTGGTGTGTTCAGGAGGTGGTGGATTGATGAGAGTGAGGTTATGAGAAGGCATGCAGGTAGAGGGGTGATTGCAATAGTGAGTTGACTTACCAGAACCCAGATTTGCTCCTCCCATGTTGTTAGTTGCAGGGGAGGAGGTGGGGTCCACCGTCAGTCCTCTGTACAGCGAGTTGGTGCCTTACTGCAATGGAACGTACCTGCCCCGTAGGTCGTTTCACCGCTTCCTGATGTCATCCCTGGTTCTTTGGTGCTGTCCCATGGTGTTGACCCTGTCCACGATCCTCCGCCATAGCTCCATCTTCCTTGCAATGGATATCTGCTCCACCTGTGCTCCAAATAGATGAGGCTCTACCCTGATGATTTCCTCCACTATGACCCTTAGCTCCTCCTCTGAGAATCTGAGGTGTCTTTGTGGTGCCATGGATGTTTTGTGAGTTGTGTGGGTGAGGGTGTGTAGGGTGATGTGTTGGGGTGTGTGATGTGGGGTGCGTGGTTGGTGTATAGGTGATGGTGGTGTGTGGCTCTGGTCTTGTCTGTGGTCATGGTGTCTGTCTTGTGCCAATGGTTTATATTCGTAAAGGGCTGTGGGTAATGTGGATGTGTGTTTTATAGTGGTGTGGTTGTGTGGGTGTGGTGTGTGTATGTGTGTAAGGTGTGTGTTATTTGAATTGTCCAATGTGGTGTTGTTTTGGATGTGTCAGTGTATTTTGAGAGCAGCAGTAGATACCGCCAATGGTTTACCGGCACTGAATGTCCACCATTGTGATTCATGGGTCATAATGTGAGGGGCGTAGTTCTGTTGGCGTAACAGTGTGGGTATTGATACCACCAGTTTATCACTGACCTTTGGTGTGGCGGAATTGTGTCTGTGGCTGAATAGTGATGGATTGGTGTGTGTCATAATATGATGAACAGATATCCGCGGCTGCGGCAGTATGTTGGCGGCAGTAAGTGGGCTTTACCGCTAATGTCATAATGAGGGCCTTTATGTCCATTCTTCCCTAAGTGATTTAGCAAGACAATAGATTCATACTTGCATTATTCCTTTGTTTTGGATGCAATCAACAAATCATCAGTGTACTGCACCAATGTCGACTGGTGAGGCATTTCCAGTGACTCTAGATTTGTTTTCAAGATCTGATTGAAAATATAGGGGGTGACTACGAGAACCCCTGTGGGATTCTACATCAACAATGGACTTGATTTAAAAATTTGAAACAGAAGAGAAATTGGCTATTCTCATGAAGAGGAACAGAGAAGAATGCTTGTGACAGGTCTTCTATGGTGAACCATTCAGCATCGCATGGGATTTGAAACATAATTACTGCAGGATTAGGTACTACCGGGCAACGTTTAACCACAATGTCATTTATTTTTCACACGGTTCACGCAATCCCATTATTGGTAAATTACATGGACTGCTCAGCACCTCTTTCAGAACACCTTGGTCTACAAATTCATCAATTATTGGTGCTAAACCTTCAATCACCTCTTTTGTCATGTGGTACTGAGGAATCTGAGGAAAAACTGCATTTGCTTGACTGTGACTTTGAATGGCTCAAATCCTTTTATCAGCCCAATATCTTTTCCTGACAAATCCCCCACTCTAATCTTGACCGTTTCATGTAAATCAGAAGGAAGATCTCTCACAGTACAAACTGGAAAGAAACTAATCAGAGGGTATTCCTCATTTACTGTGTCACAGTTTGTATCTGTGAGTAAGTCATGTTCATCATCAATGAAAGTTTGAATTTCAGTTCCATCATTTGAGCATGTAAGTGAGCATTTCGTTTTGCACAACAAATCACTTCCCAATAGGGACACAGGACTTGAGTTGCAAACTACAAATTTGTGTAATCCCCTAAAATTGCCAATTTTGACTGGGACTGGTTCTGTAATTGGGTTCATCAAATATTGGTTTGCAACTCCTACAATCTGAAAGAGGTAAATTTGGAACTTCTGTGGTTCTTACGGTAGAGCGTGTAGCTCCTGTATCAACCAAAAATGAAACCTTGTGACCCATCACCTTTCCTTTAACATAGGGACCTTTCTGATCTATCTCTAATGAGGCAGCCAACATGCATTCTTCCTCATCCGAACTCTCACTCATTCACTCACTGTTTATTCCATTCTCACTGTGTAGGGGAAATTGGTGTACAGTGTTATTATTCTGGTGAAACCTTTGAACTGTGACCGGCTCAGAAAGCATAATCTCCTGCAGTTCTTTAAGGGCTTGAGGTACTTGAATTTGTTGCCTAGGCACCATTTGGACTTGAGGTTGCATCTATTATGTCTGGGGTATCTGTAATTGTGGAAACTGCATGGGCTGAAAGCCTTGAATCTGATTCAGATTATTCTGGAAATTTGGATTTAGACCCTTCATTATTGGCCGTCTCATATTTTGGAAAGAATTGACATCACTCATTTGCTGAACAGCACTCCCTGACTCGTCATTGGGCATTGCCGGTTCCAATGCAGGAGGCCTCCGAAAGTGTGACATGGCAACATTCTTTTCATTCCTTGTACTTCTCCTTGCACTACTTCCATATTCAAATCAGGACCACGATTTACACTTCCCATTCCTCTGTGACCTCTACCTCTGCCTAGATTTTGAAACGGTGCATTTTCCTGTTGTTGCGGTTGTAGAAAACTTCCCTGTAACCAGGTTTGTGCTGCTTTAATCTGTGTCACCATTGCCTTCTCTTTCAACTTTCTCTGCTTCAACTCAATCTCATCACTACATTACTTTGCATACTGTAACACCTCATCACTCGGCTTTTCTTGCCAGCAAATCATATGGCTTTTATTCATCTGACTTATTTCAGGACTCAGTCCTTCAACAAATCTGAACACAAAATTAATCATGTCTTTTGGCACAATTGTTTCTGTACCACTGTAATCCTTAAACGCCTGCAACAATCTCTCATAGTATGCATCAATTGATTCTTTCACCTCTTGAGCTGTCCTGTCTATGCGCTGCTAATCAATATTTTTGGGTGAAATCCTTGTTTTCAAAAACTTGTGGTAATATTTCATTACTTCAGGAGATGGTGCACCTGTTGCTGGATCTCATTCTGGATTGCTTGTCGGCCAGTGTACACTCCCCTTGCATTCCACCCATAAGTCTGCAGGGACTACTATATCTAACAGAGTGCTTAAGTCTTCCCATAGGCATTTTACACATTTTACGAACCTGTCTGCCTGCCTGTACCATTCTATTGGTTTCTTCCTCTATCTAGGGTATTCATTTGTAAATGACAAAATGTCACTTCTGCTCCAAGGGACATGAACAAAGTTCCCTCCTGGACTTTGTCTCATCAGTAATATTTTCACTGGGTCCTCAGCCTGCTGCATATTTGCAGGTAGAGTTTCAGAATCCTTTTTTCTTTTCTCCCTTTTCTTTACCCATCTGCCTTCCCATGTGTATAATGCTCTCCATGTTTGAATGCTTTGAGGCAATTCTCTAAGGTGTGTTGTCTTTCCTGGAGTTCTGATATTCTCAAAATCTTTTGTCAAATTCTAACCTGTAACTTCTCTTCAAATGTTTGGTTTTCTTGATGTCTATACAATATTTCTCTGCTATGTCTTCCAATTATTGATGTACAACTCCTGCTCTTTTTGTAATTATTGGGCACAAGTATTGCAGCTCATCTTCTGTGTATGTCTCAAGTCTGTTTCCCCCCATTGTCCCTTCATTCAATTCCTCTACTTCCATTCCTAGCTTAGGCAATTCCCTCCACTAGAATCGCCCCAAGAGCTACTCAGCTTTTCCAATCATTCGGTTAGTTGTTGGGCTATGTGACCTTGTAATGAAGGGCCATATGTACGAACACTTTTTCCCATAGACACAGAATGGGTAAAAACCTTTGCTACATATGGCTTGAAATGTTGTTGGGCTTTACATTTGGCAGCTGCTGTAAGGTTAGGTTTGGAGTCTCTGGTGTCACTAAGCTCAGGCTAGGGATTATGTATGACCTCGCTTCAGTATTTGGAGGAGCTTTTTAAGGACTCAAGTCTATTAACGGTCCTGCTCCGTCAAGTGTCGATTCCACGGGGGATATTAATGTGGCATTCTCTTCAAGCCCCTCTCAAGGTAAGTTCTGGCTAATGATTCTCTGTCCGCTAGTCTCGCTTTTTCCCTGTGCAAACAATGGTATGACTGGACCAATGGTAACTGGTACTGACACTGTGTCTGGACTTGGTCTGACATTTGCGTCTTGTGGGTGCATTATTCTCGTATTCAGACTCTTCAGTGCAGACATCTCTGACTGTGATCCTGTTATATGAGAATACCATGGGATTATCTGTGATTGCATTGAAGGCATTAAATGTGGAGTTGACTATATCTGAACCAAAGCTGGTTTTGGGTAAACTTGTCCTGTCGGCACTATCAGGTTCATTACAGTATCTATAATGGGCACATTTGGGTAAGTTCTGAGGACGTTCGACTGTGGCATTGGACTTTGAGTACATGAAGTAGTAGGTTCACTAGGACTACTCTGTATCTGACTCTGTCTCTGTTCGACTTGTGACGGGGCCTTTCTCATGTGCTACATATGGTGGGAGACAATTTCTCAATAACTGTAAAATGAACTCATCATCATCTGAGTCTTCATTGACAGTCAACGACTTCTAGTCTCTGTCAATCTCTGCTCTTTGCCCACAGAAGGACCTGTATCATTCTTTCTGGTAACTTTTCTCCCTTTGTTTTCACTTTCTTGTATAATTGCAGGAAATAATTTAATTCCCATTAAAGTCTCAGATCTCCAGAGTTTCTGATCACTATCCCATCTAGCCTCCGCTAGTGTCTTTTCAGCCTTTCTCATCCTTCTCTCAAATTTTAACTGCTGTGGCTGTCTAGCTACTAATTACCAAATTGCTAATGCTTCAAACTGTGCTGGTCTTGGGATAGGTTTCAAATCATATAATACCCTCCTCAGATTCTCAAAAATCCTCAGATTAAGTGTTCCAAAGCCAGGAAACGCTAAACTCCCATCTTTCTCTGTCGCTTTGCACCAATGTTTTAACCAAAGGCATGGTGCAGCACCCTGCTCTTCGAATACAACATATGCGGGTTTACCTTTTGGAGGAGTAGCTTACCCTATTGTCGCTGGAATATACACATCTCCTCATAAGGCACTCTTTAAAGTGTTGAAAAATGTCATCTTTGCAAATTTTACACTACTTCGATCAAATCAGTAAGTGACTTTTAATACCAAAATCCTCTCGTCGACCTTCTCAACCAATAACGCTTCAAGGTTGTCCACCAATCTGTGCGCAATCCTTCTTACTAACCAACTTATCCCAGCGCAGCTCCAATGAAGTCACACTCACACATACAGCGGCTGACAAAGTCTTTCGGCTTGTCCTCCTCAACTCGGATTAACACTAACGAATGCAAAATTATTGCGAGCACTTCAACATAATCAAAACCCAATTTGTCAGTTTACTACAGGTAGGGTAACACAGTCGCTTCAGAAACCTTACGGATTTTTTCACTGACGGTGTTTCGCTCTAGCAGCTACTCTTTCTTTCTCAGTTTTTCTGATTTGCAAGCAAAATTCGACCCGCAAATTTTATTCTACACTGATCAGTGGGTCTATCCTGGTGCATGTATGACTCAGCAGATCTCAGTCAAAAAACCTTTCACTCACTTTGACTCACACTCTGACTTGCCAACCACGCCCAATCGACCTACTAAACAGACAAATTACAACAAAAAAACCAAGGGGCAGATTTATGGAAAGGGGCGCTGCACCGAGTGCAGCAACACATTCCCTGCGCCCCTTAGCACCCCACTACCGCCACCATGTGTGCACTGTATTTAAAATATGGTGCTCCATGGCACAGGGTAGGGGGCAATAGCATAATTTCTCATGACCCTATTGAGGTAAATATTGGCACTACTCCTGCAGAGTACATAGGGCCCCATTCTAAAGAATGGAAGCCCCCTTTTAACGCCTACTCTCGAGCAGGCATTAAAAGTGGCGTAAAAAATGGTACAAGGAAATCTCATAGATTTCCTTATGCCATTTTTTCTGGCTCCCCTAAAAGGGGAACGCCCCCTTTTGCATACATAATGCCTGGCGCAGGCCTAATATTGTGTAAAGGTTTACAGGATGGTGCAATGCATGCATTGCGCCACCCTGTAAATACGGCACAGGGATTTTGGCCTTGTTGGGCCACAATAATGTAAAAAATAAGGACGTTAATGTGGTGCAAGGTATCACTAGGGCATTATAAATATGCTCCCAAGTGTCTCATACATTTTTCAATATACTCCGGAGTCTTATACCTCGCAGGGCCTGTATATCAACAACCACATGGACAATTGTTGAGCACAAAGCGCCACACATATGTGAAGTTCGGCGACTTCCCTACTCTCAAACTTCGAAGTATGCAAACTCCTACAACTTAATTTGAACTACCCAAACTCCCTAATTTCTCACAAACATCACCATTCACCTGCAATTTACATAAGCTGTGCAAGCACAAAACCTATTTCATTCACACTGTCACTAGAACACGAGAAAATCCTCAAACAAGAATAGGCAAACTCCGAGGACCTGGGAAAGTCATCCTATGCTTTTAGGGACACATTTTCTCTCTACTTTGTATCACTGAATCTGAAAATCTTGACCAAATCAATTTTGATCTCTTATCTTTTCTACGGGACTTTTTGGTGATCTCTTAAGGAGACAAACCATGGACTATATTTAAGAATATGCTCTTAAAGGGACAAACCATCCTACTCTGCTACCAGTACCTGTGGGCGCCTCTGACCTTATTTGGCTTTATATTATTATCTGATAAGGGGACACTTTAAAGGGTCGATGGACCTTTGGACTCATTTAAGATTTTCACACCCCGTAGTCTGTGCATATCATAAATCTCATCAAATTGACAATAAATTCTTTGGAGTCAGTAATTTTCACACACCATTACCTATTTGGCCGTGAATAGCAACCCCTTTTGTATCAGTTTGAAAATGTATTTCCCTAGATTAACAATACTAGTATCATGTAAACTAGTCTCAAAACCACATGATATAAGCACAAGGACACGATTGGTTGACAAAATCTTCTAAAGAATCTCAACTTAACTAATGCATTAACAATTAGTCTTTCTAAAGCCAATGTACAGATCAACAATAAGAGTAATTGTTTAATGGAAATAACATACATTTGAATTCAACAGTTGAGTAACATCAAATAGCAATTTAGTTGAATGGAGGAAAACTCTCTAATTTCAGATTCGCATCAGCATGTTTGGGCTTCATGCAAAAGATTTAGGGGGTTATTCTAACTTTGGAGGAGTGTTAATCCGTCCCAAAAGTGACGGTAAAGTGACGGATATACCACCAGCTGTATTACGAGTTCCATAGGATATAATGGACTCGTAATACGGCTGGTGGTAAATCCGTCACTTTTCCGTCACTTTTGGGACCGATTAACACCTCCTCCAAAGTTAGAATAACCCCCTTAGTCAACATAAATTTGGAAAACATCTAGCTATGGTTCTATTAAAAGGCAGCAGTTGGTACCTAGAAACAAAAGACATATCAGCAATAAAGACATTTACAGATTGGTATACCTGTCCTTATGGATCAGCAAGCGGTGATTAGTCTTCAACATCAGTTCGGTCAGCATCAGCAACAGGACATGGAAGGGGGAATGGTGAAGAATCAGGAGTTTTAGCTGTCTGAACCATTAGAAAGAAGTATCTAAGGTAGGCAGCAAAAGCACTACAAGCTCTAAGCATCTAGTGTGAAAGTAAGCACCAGCATTTTTGCATGGAGCACAAGAAAGTAAACAGTGAAGTAGATCTCTGCTGAGTAGTGACTAATTGAGGTGTTGAAGAATGACTCCCAGAAAATTCTTAGTGCAGTGTGGTTAAGTTAAAGTTGTCCCACGTTGTCATTGGTCGAGGAATCATACGATAACCATTAGTCCAATAAAATTATTATTTTAAATCTAATATATAACTAAACAGTCTTTCACACATTGATGATTGGCTCTTCTTTTCTTACCCACATCGTTCGATTATTAAGCAGCAACATTAACATCCTTCCATCTTTCTGTCAGTACATCTATTGTTAGTTCCTGGGAAAATTGCCATCACACACACTAAAATTTACTTTGCATCTACAATTACTATACAATTTTCTAACAAGCAGTCTCATGAGACAAGGAAAAATATTTTGCTACTACTATGATTCGATCAACCTTCAGTTAGAACAATACATCTTTATTATTCAGCAAGCATGAGATCATATTTTATTCTGACATTTCGTTTTCATATAAATTGCTGTGCAATACTATGCCTAGACCTTAGTAACTTTGAGGCCTACAGTTATTTTGAGCAAATACATAACATTTAATCGTAAGTATAACCTATTACTGTATTTTTACATTAATGTGAGCTCTGAATAAACATTAATATGCTTTTTAATAAAACATTACATAGTATGTGTGGCCCATTCAAGTGGGTACATTTTCTAGTCGCACATTATTTTCTATGTTAATTCATTTTCTATGCAAAGTCAAAATACAGGATACCTAATATATTTATTATTAAAATGTCAGCGCTCACAGAGGTTTGAGCGCAAAACTATGTGTGTTCACGATGGACCCGTGTGCCCATTCAAGTGGGTATATTTTCTAGTCGCACATTATTTTCTATGTTAATTCATTTTCTATGCAAGTCAAAATATAGAATATATAATACATTTATTATTAAAATTTCAGCGCTCACAGAGGTTTGAGCACAAAACTATGGGTGTCATTCTGACCCTGGCGGTAATTACCGCCATGGCGGAGGTCGGCGGTAGCACCGCCAACAGGCTGGCGGTGCACCGCTGGGCATTCTGACCGCGGCGGTTCAGCCGCGGCCAGAAACGGAAAGTCGGCGGTGTACCGCCGACTTCCCGCTGCCCTTGAGAATCCTCCATGGCGGCGGAGCGCGCTCCGCCGCCATGGGGATTCTGACACCCCCTACCGCCATCCTGTTCCTGGCGGGTCTCCCGCCAGGAACAGGATGGCGGTAGGGGGTGCCGCGGGGCCCCTAGGGGCCCCTGCAGTGCCCATGCCAATGGCATGGGCACTGCAGGGGCCCCCGTAAGAGGGCCCCACGAAGAGTTTCAGTGTCTACTTTGCAGACACTGAAATTCGCGACGGGTGCAACTGCACCCGTCGCACCTTCCCACTCCGCCGGCTCCATTCTGAGCCGGCGTCCTCGTGGGAAGGGTGTTTCCCGCTGGGCTGGCGGGCGGACTTTCGGCGGTCGCCCGCCAGCCCAGTGCGAAACCCAGAATGACCGCCGCGGTCTTTTGACCGCGGTACGGTCTTCTGGCGGTTCCCGCTTGGCGGGCGGCTACCGCCGCCCGCCAAGCTTAGAATCACCCCCTATGTGTGTTCACGATGGACCCATGTGCCTGTGATGCAGTTGCGGCTGGGCAAAGTGGAGGGGGGGAGGCCGCTTCGTCGCACTGCCGCTCTTCAGGTCTCTACTGCAAGCAGATGCAGGCTCTCAGCCTGCCCTGTGACCAATTCTAACACTGCTCTCATACTACTGGCAGCATTAGAGCAGCGTCAGGATTGGTCTGAGCGCCCTGGCATTGCACCCCCAGGCAGACTCAGAGCCTGTGCCTTCAGTCTCCAACCTGGCAACTCAACTCGGATTGGAAACAGCTCAGTGTGCATGTATGTTTGGCCGTCCTGAGATGGCTGGCCAAACACACATGCACACTGAGGGGATGCACACCTCTCCTCCTCCCTGCCTGTCATTCCCATTGGCCACACCTCTATAATAATAAAACAATAAAAAACAAAATGTATTGTTGTTTTATTTTTTAAGTTTTGCAGCTGCTGACGCTGGCGGGGGGTTGACGCTCCTCCGCCTTAGCAGAGGAGCCGCTGCTGCTTTGATGTATATTTATTACTAGTTTAGGAATCCAGCAGCGAGCACTGGGATTTTAGGTGGCGGAGCTTCCTCGTGAGAGATAACACTTGCAACTTCCTCTGACAACATCACAAATGCAAAGGTCATCTGATGTGATTTCCAATGCTTTATTATGCCTATTAGTATTTTGAAGCCTGAAAAATCCTACTTCTGTTTTGTCACAGAGTATTTGTAGTATTCTGCCCTAGAAAGATTTATCTTTACAGAGAATGTCGCAATTATAGAACTGGTTATCTGAGAGTGAAAAGTGTGCAAAGGCAGTCAGGTTATAGTTGACAGAAAAAGGGTTCAATCCCACACAAAGGACCAGCAATAATCAATATTGGGAGGCAGAGGAAGAAAACAATCATCATGATCATAGCTGCTTTGACAGAGCTATAAGGAGCTGTTTAATGAGAAATGACGGATGGATGGAGAGCGGTGATATAGTGGAATAAAGTGCTTATGGTGACCCAGTGGTAAAAAGCGGTCAAGTAGCACCTGCCTCCCTTGGTCAATGGATAGCAGAGATGTGCCTTGCTTGTGGAACTGTGTTTTGTTAAAGGTGTAAAGAAAGAGGACTGTGACAACTTTATCTGTTTATTGAATGATGATTGCACAGCAGCTTCCTATACTGTGCATGTTTTATAAGTGAGATGCATTGCTGCTGCCTGAGCTGTACTTCTTTAAGGTGAGTAAAGCTTGCACAACTACTGGCCGAGTTGTAGCAGTTTTATGCCAGACACTCTTGCACAGCTGGGGAAGAAGATTGCAGCCAGGGAGGGAACTGTGGGGCTGTTGCTACATGTATTGTTTTCACAGACAGACCTCTAATGTCCATGATGAACTAAGGAGCATATTTAAGAGCCCCTTGTGCCTTCTTGTGTCTCATTAGTGTAATTTTTGTTTTTTACACTAATGTGGCCCAATGAGGCCAAAATCCCTGCGTCATATTCAAAGAGTGGCGCAATGCATGATTTGAACTACTTTGCAATCCTCTGCGCTACATTATGCCTGTGCTAGGTGTAACGTATGCACTGGAAGGGTTACCTCGTTAGGGGGGCCGAAAAAATGACGCAAAGATATCTAAGAGATTTTTTTGCATCATTTTTTTCATCACTTTTAATGCCTGATCAGAGCAGGCATTAAAAGGACGCTTCCATTGGTTACAATGGGCCTCTGGGTGTTTGCAAGATTAGCATCAACATTTTTGATGCTGATCCTGCAAAGCGCCAGACTAGCGTAAAAACTTCTGACTCGAGTCCCCTAACTATTGCCATGGTGCTCCGTATTTTAAATACGCCGCACACATGGTGGCATTAGGGGGGTGCTAAGGGATGCAAGAAAATTGGCGCTGCACTGTGTGAAGAGCCACTTTTCTTAAATATGCCCCTTAGTGGTTTTTCTCTGTATGTCAGGGACAATTGTTTTTTTTTTTTTTTTTGGTAAGATCTGATGAATGCAAGGTAATGCCTTTCTTTCTTGTGTCAGATCTACCCCGAGGGCTTTCCCAATTGTGGAATTAGCAACAGCCCTGTAATTAGAAAAATAATGTTGTTTTGGTCTCTAAATGAGTTGGGGGACCAAGAGGGTTGACAGACCATATAATTCAGTCAGGGGAGGGCAGCATGCAGTCAGTCTATAAACTGCCATTTTATAAATCAAAGCAACCTGGGTTTGACTTCAGAGTATATTCAACTAAAGGTGTTGTATTTGACATTAATTTTATTACTGAAACTCTTGCTCATTTTGTCGATGGGACTGAATAAGTGAAGTGCTTCTTTTGGATAGGTGGTACCTGCTAGTATGTGGGAAATGTTGGGCCCCCCTCACCATTATTTCAGGGGGCGCCATAAGGGTTTGTTATGCCATAGTCTGACTGGCATGTTCAGGTAGGAATGTGGAGGGATTCCAACCTGTCCAAAAGAAGAGAAGCCTCACTTAATTGGCCTGGTGGAGATACTGCCCCGAAGAAGCAGACTGAATTTTACGCAAACTAACTTAGCCTGCTTCTATCTTGTTGGTGCTATGTGAAGCTGAGAAAGTGTCCTACTACTGCAGTGCTTGCCCTCAGTTTCCCTATATTAGCCTCAAGTGTTTTGGCCCCCTACCTGACTTGGCAGTGATCGGAGTGTTAGGTGTAGTGGATTTTGCTGGTGGGATGTTGCAGAACTTGACCCTGCAGCTGAGGTGGCTTGCTCCACCCAGAAAAATGTGTGGCTGCATTCCCACATCACCAGAGAAGAATCAACAACCACCATCCGTGGGGATGTGCTTGGTACTAGAAGGTCCCTCTCCTGGGCCTTAGCCCAGAGTGCAGATTCCAGGCACCAAATGGAGTCCCCCAAGGACTCCAGGGAAATTACTAGAGGGGACATGTTGGTGAACTCTTCACATTTGTTTGGGTGGTGAGATTTTGTCTGGGCCTGAACTGTACTAGCGAGTGAAACGCCTTCATCAGCATGACCACAGCATTTGCAACCTTTGCCAAACAGATCTAGGAAGAGGTAAGTCCAGATGTTCCAACAACGACTGCAGGAAGTTCTGATGCAACACACAGGTAAATCTGTTGGCATTGACATTGCATGAGAGCTCAGAGGTACTCCCGAGACTTTATTTTGTTTTTTAAACAAATTAGCTAGTCAATGAGCTACAAGCACAAAAGACTGACCCACAGGCCACAGGAACAGTAAACTTGTACATCCTCTACTACAAGCCTATGCCTGTGAATTTGCCTCTGCATTTTATTTTACATGTTATGTTTTGTGTATTTATATGGTGTGTTATCCAGGGGTGAGTGAAGAATTCTGCTACGCTGGCAGAGTTCACAGAGTTTTCCCCACTCCGCACAACTCTGCAAAGTGACACTAAGTTGGTGAGCATGAGCGAGATATCTGAATGCATGCAGTATGTTGCGGCCGCTTGCAATGAGAAAGCTGCCAATCGCATTGAGAAAATCTACTTGAGCAGCGACAAATAAGTTAGTGCCCTCTGGAGTGCCTGGTGATACCCAGGCCTAGTGCAATCACCCCTGAGGGTATCCTGGCACTGTGTAAGGTGAGCCCTGGAGAGGGGAGATAAGGACTTACTCAAAAAGTCAAGTCGAGAAGAGAGATGGAAGCTTTGAAATGTAGTGGGAGGTCATTCAGGGCTTTAGGAGTGATGTAAGAGAATGTTTGATATCTGGATCTGCTTCTGTGAATGTATGGGATGTGTGCTAGTAAGAGTCCGGCTGAGTGGAGTTGTTTGGATGGTTGATGGAAGTGTATGTAGTTGTTCATGTAGGCTAGGCCTATATTGTATAGTGCTTTGTATGAATGGGTGAGTACCTTGAATTGTAGGCCAATGTGTATCTGGTGTGAGTGGAGCTTCTTCAGGTGTGGTGTGATGTGAATGCTGCGTGGACGGCTGAAGACAAGCCAGGCTGCTGCATTTTGAATTATTTGCAGTCTTTTCGTGAGACACTTGGTGAGTTCTGCCTAGAGAAAGTTTCCATAGTCCAGTCTACTGATAATGGTGCCTATCCTCTAGCACCATAGGTATATTCTCTGGCCCTTGCAGCTATTTTTTTTTGTGGCATACTGCATAGTTGTTATATTAAAGTACTTTTTAGGTCTGGCATTAGCTAAGACCTTTTGACTTTCCTGAGGCATCAGTGACAAAAATAACTCACCCACTACCATTAAGGCATAGTAACCCCTGTGTATCCCAGGACCTCCAAACAAATTCTTATATGCTCTGTGACACAAATATTCCAAAAAGCATTTCCAGGCATGGATATCACGTCATTCTAAGCTGCTCCATCACAGGCAAAAGCACAGATAGCCACTCTAACACCTGTGTATACCCCTCTGCATTCCTTTTCTGATTCCCATTTGTAGCATAGAAAGTGACAGCACCTTGTTATACCTATCATTAGCCAGCACTCTCTCCTGATGCTTGGTTACATGATAACTCAGTGGAATCACTGTTCCATTTTGGAGTGTTAACTTTGAACTTCTTGTCAGTTAGTATGCTGTGCCTGGCCTATGGACTACCACACTACCAGGTTCCACAATAAAGCTCCTCAAAGATTTAAGGAAAGTCTCCAGGTTTGTCTGTCACCACAACAATTTGGTGAAGAGTTGGCCAGCACTACAACGAGAAAAAGGGCACTTTGTTGGCAGAACAATCCCATGTTTGCATCATGGGCAGTTAGTAGCAGAAAAGCTATTCCGCCACACACTCCTAACATCAAGATCATCACACTCACATTTTAATTTATTTTTCACCTCAAATTACATCTGCCATGTTAAATTTTTAAATGTAATTGTTTGTAACTTCCTCGTAAGAAGTGACAGCCCTCCGACCACAGAGTGAACACTGCCGCTCGCACCATGTTAATCATCAGCTTGCACACCACAACCACCCTCTACAGTCATAGCATGATTGAATCCCACATAACCTTGAACCGTTCTGCTCCTCTTTATGGTATAAAGTAAATAAATAAAGCTCACTTACATTATCATCGTGACACAAGTGAACTACTGGCACCTTTGAATTACTTCCATCTCTCATGGTCACATGGTATTGTATCGTCACCTCGGCTCACTCCATCCAGCACAACCACACAGCAAACCGAACAAGTTCAATAAAAAGGAGAATATACTTAAGCTCAATAAAATGATTGAATCAATACTTTTGGTTTATCTAATCATTCAAACTTTGTTAAATTTTAAATCTCTACCATGATGCAACACAAGCAATAATTACACCCAAGTTTCTTATCAACACCCTGCCCTCTTCTCATTTAATGGAAGATTGGGAAGCTATAATTATTTACCAGTTATTTAGAAGCACTTGATGCTTCACGTACTTCTTCTGCCATGAAAAGAGTGATACTTTTATCACAACACAAGGACCACACATAAGGACAACACATTTTCAAATATCTTCCTTCAGCAGTTGAAGAGCATGGAAACACAATACAGGAAGATTAAAAAGAGGCCTTTTATGCTTAGAAGACAGATTTGCAAAGTCTGGAAAGGTAGCAATTAGAAAATAGTAATTTCTTCTCCAGCTGCAGAACCCAACAGAGGCAACTGATTAATGTGTTGATAGGTTAAGAGAAATAGCAGAAACGTGTCAGTTTGGCAATATGACAGACTAATAAAAGACCAACTTAATGTGGAATATACAAAAAAGAACATTAAAGAGGCCATTGCCAAAACAGTGGAGGAATATATAACATCTCAACTTGTCAGTAGACTGAATGCAGTAGGAAGACAATTTGTTGTAATGAATTTCTATAGGACCGAAAACAATAAGTCCAATATTGCAAACTATTCCAGAAACAGAACTGGGGTAAGAGTGTGCAATAGAGGTGAAGCATTTTGAAAGGAGTGTTGGAATTGTGGAAAGAAAAGGCATTTTTGATAGTGTTCAGTCAGTGGAAATACAAATAAAGTTTGTAGTCAGGAGAGACACTCATGATAAATATCCCAAAGAGTTGAGAACAGTCGAGACTGAAGATAATTTGATTGGGAGAAGCAATAGACTATCAGCTTAATTCAAGATCAGAAATCAGACTGTGAAATTAATGGTGAACTCAGGATCATTACATGCAATCATCTCAATGAGACTTTTTTGTTCCATGTGGCCAAATGTCAAATTGAATCCGAGAGATATAAATCCCAAGGGCTATAGGGGATCGCCAATTGAGTTTTTGGGATAACTGTAAGCACAGATACAACTCACTGACTGTCAAACTTCAGGAACAGTTTATGTAACCAAAGATGGTCCACCATTCTTTAGGGTGGATATACCAGTATGTGTTGTAAATAATTACAAATCCTGGAGCACCTGAATCTGTGTTGGTAGTGGAACATGAGAAACTCACTGACATGTTGGTGAAGTTTCTAAAGTGTTTGAACTGAAGACTAGGAGTAGATGGACAATACTTTTAGAAGGCTGATTTATGGAAAGAAGCTGTACAAGCTAGGCACACAGTCAGGAAGGTACCCATGGTTAAATTGAAAAAATGTCAAGAAAATGTTTCAAAAAATGAATCAGAATACATCATTGAGACAGTGGAGGTGGCTGAATGGATATCACCATTGGTCATCACAAAAACAGCAGAGGCAAGCTTGAGGTTTTGTGTAGATGTCCACAGCCTCAACCAGCATGTGGCCAACAAGTTTTTTCCTTTACCTAAAATACAAATGGGATGGTCCTCTTCTAGATAGGTGCTAAGTACTTCCCCAAGCTATATTTGAGAGGTGGTTACAAAAAACATTTGCAATCATAAGCACTGATTGCTTTAGTACCACTAAAGGGGTTTATTGAATTTACCCAGTTACCTGCGGCCAGCATTTTTCAGAGGGTGATTACAAATGTGTTGACTGGCCTTAGAAATTAAATTTTTTGTCACAACAGCATTTTGGTCTTTAGGAAAAACCTTCCAAGCAGCACAATGAAGTGCTGCAACATGTTTTACTTTAATTGGCTACTTTGGGACTGACTGTGTGAAAGAAAAAGAACAAATTCTTAAAGAGAAAAGCTTTGGGTATTTAATATATGAGGATGGAGTCACACACAAATCATACCTAGTTAGTGCAGTAACCAACGTAGCAATTCTGGATGACAAAGATGAGCTGAAATAATTATATTAGTTGGGTGGGTACTACGCCAAATTTGTATGTGGTTTTAATGACAAGACTGAGGTGTTGAGGTTAGTTTTAAGAACACGGAGTGTGTTCGAGTGGGGAGAAAAAGAACAGAAAGCATTTAATGAGGTAAAGAATGACATTGCTAAAGCAGGTGGGTTGACTCAGTTCAAAATAGCACTTAAGACTATACTAACAGTGGATACCAGTGAAGGTGGTACTGGAGGTGTCCTTTTGCAGGTGCATGAAGGAGTGTGGAAAAACGATGTCTGTTCTGAAAAGAAACTATTCTGTTCAACCACAAGACATTGTCTGCTGCATGGCCACAAATTACTTTAGAATGTATGTTTAGGGACATGCATTAGTCTTCAGGTCAGACCACAAGCTGTTACTCAAGGTATAGAAGGCTGGATGTGCTAATAATTGCTTAGGGAGACTGGCTAGGTTGGCTGCAAGAATGCAATAGCATCACTTTTAGGCCATGGCGAAATTTAAATTAATCTGGAGTAATTTCATGATTTTCAGGTTATGTTTGTTATACAAAATTGTGCACCAAATACTGTAAATTTTACAGTAAACTGTGCAATTCAGAGATAATTTGCAGTGCTCTTGTTTAACTGTGTCATAACATCAAAAAATGTTGTAAAGAGGCATTTCACACTAAAATATAGCACAAAATGACGAATTTGCATTCCATGTAATTACACATTCAAGTAGTTACACAACAGCAAATTACACATATTTCACACACCCCTGTTAACTATATTATGGAGAATGTTCCTGGGTGGAAAATAAGGTTGAGGGTTGCTTTTCTAGGCTTTCAGAGGCAACTTGTGATGATGGTGAGTTTGAGACAGAAGAGGCTGTAATCAGTGTCGATGATGCAGTACAAGATTACAGTGACACAATATTGGAGGAAGATTGGGCAAACGGGATGATAAAAGATGAAAAGTTGTTAGCAGTAAATGAATTCATGAAAAAAGTATTTAGGAGAGAATGTACTCTTGCTGAAGGCTCTAGACCATATCATAAAGTGTTGAATGAAGTAATTTCATGTAAAGAGGTAGTTATAATGGGAGGGGTTAGGGTTGTCATTTCTGTCAGCATAGCGTATACAAGGGAATTCCAATACGGTGCTTGCTTTGAACGCTGAATGAAATACGATGCAGTCACTTGCATTACTCCATTCTAGAGGAAATATTATCATTACTACATTTTATAAGTAACCTTTATGGTTGAATTCTTGATGGGTCTTGGAAATCGCTTGTGTTTATGGATAATTCAGTTTTGATTGTAAAACATTTTTCATGCAAGAACTGATGCTGACCAGGCATCTCACAACATAACATTTAGTGATAATGTGACTATTCTTTAGTGACAACGTAGTATATTTCCATCGCGTGTAATATGGCAGTGACCATTCCTATAGTTTTAGAAAGGCTTTACAACCTTTTTCTATGTTACCACTTCGGCTGACTTAGGACAGGACTTCGGGCCTATATAAGGGAATTCTAATATAGCATTTCCTTTAAACTTCAATATAGCATTTCCTTTGAAACGTGAGAGCGCTCTATACGATGCGGTCACTCTCATTGCTCCATATCAGACGTAATGTAGGCTTACTACATTATAAGAGTAACATTTATTGCTGAATCCTTGAAGGGCCTGATATCATTGATAATTCAGTAATAAATGCAAAAAAAAACTCATGCAAGAATTGCGTCTCACAATGTAACTTTTAGTGATCATGTGACTGCACTTTAGTGACAAAGTTACGTAGCTTATTTTGTAATAGAGAACTATGAGGCACCATATCCTGTATAGAAGTAACTCAGTTACTTGCATGTGCGCTGAGGTGAACTATGTCAGTTATGAGGTGGGGTTGGCTACTCAGTGACGTATTTCTTTTCACTAATGGTAAATGGGAATAATGGAAATTAACTGCTCCTTTTTTATGTGGTGTACGGTGGAACACTGACAATGAAGAACGACTGAGTTTGTACATAGTGGGCGGTATGCGATGCCCATGTTGAGGAGTTTTTTATCTTTTTTCTGCTCTCCCACTCAAAAATTACACCAGTTTTGGATGCTGCCCATAGGTAATGATTGAGCAATGTCATAGGGATGAGATGTGTGCCTTAATCACAGGCTTATTGTAGGTTGATCAAATGAACAAGCTCCTCATTTTGCCCTTTGATATTGTACTAACAGAACTCAGTACTGATATGCTATATTTGAGATTAATCATATTGAGTTTGAAGCTGAAGGTTATTAATCATGATTTCGTTAATAAAACCTTTAATTAATGTAAAACACAGTATTAGCGAGTTCACAATCAGATAAAAGAAAAAAAAGACAGATGCTAAAACTATTGTCACTTCAATGAATGTCCTAGTTAATTCAAGTGTGCACAAGATACAATGCAGAAAATAACACGGAAGTCAGGAACGCATTTTGTCAGAATAAGGTCACTTAGTAAATATCCTAATAATTCGTAAACTCTTAGATATTTAACCTTAGAATTACTTAAAAAGTGAATGCACATCGGGTACAACTGTCAAAAGAGTCACGTTTTGACAGACTAAATTCACCTCAGAAAAAGTTCTATATAAACACATGAGGTAACATAGGGTCACTTTAGAAGACGTCCTGATTCATTCAGTTATACACAAGATAAAGTGCTAGTGCATACGTTTTTCGATAATTAATGTTAATGCTACTTCAAAAGCTAATGCACAGCAAGTGAAGCTGGAGACAGGGATGCAACATAGCAGAAAAAGGTCACTTCAGTAGATGCCCTAAGAGAGTATATACAATGTACAGTGCTAGTGCGTGCTCTTTTGGATAAGAATAAATATATGCACAGCAAATGGGTCTGTGGAAAGGGTTGCAATTTAGTGCAATAGAGTGAACTGAAAGTTCAGTTTGTATGCTGTTGCATGAAGGACTCTTCATTAGGTCCTCTAGGTTGAGATGTACAAACACACAATTAAGTGCCGGTGCATGAGAGATGCAGATGAAGAAGGGAGAGCCTTTAGGATATAGGGACAGATGTAGCAAGTAGTTTTGCCCATTCTATGTCTATGGGAGAATGTGTTTGTACATATGGCCCATAGTTCCTCCATTTGATTGTGCGACCACTTTAAACTACAGTTCCATAAAAGTGATAAGTTTTACAAAGCATGCTATTACTTGGGGGTAAGGCCTTACAATGAGAGCAACAAGGCTGGGGGGCTCATTCTTACTCCATTAGCATTAAAAAGATTGTGTAGAAGCTTTCTGCGCGGCAGTTGCAAAATTGGCCATATGCATATTATGTGCAAGAAAGATTTGTCCGAACCCCTGACAGTCGCATGACAATAAAGTTGATTCTGGGGCTGATGATGTCGTTGTGTCCTTTGTGGGTAACAGGCCAAGTCTTAGCGCATATCGCTAAAAATGGATTTATAAAAAACCTTTGATGGATTTAAAGAGATAGCTCTGCGGTGTTGGTGATTTGTAGGTACTGATGCATAGCCAAGAGTGCCTGCGTTTGTGGAAACATTCCTTGTCTTGCATCCAGGATAATTGCCATGCTTGTTAATTTATTGTGAGTTTGAAAGTGTGATGCAGTAAGTGTGCTTCCCACAGATTTTGTGAGGGGAGCGCTTTTAAAGCCTCACTTCTCGCCTTGGTCCAGCAATTTATTTAGCTGTTGTCCTGAATGTTCTTCCAGATTAGTTATTGTAGAGTAATCGGCGGACCTATTCTTGCCGATGACAAGTACTTGAGAAGGGCACTCTTTTTGAGCTACTCTTTGCTTGTGGAGCCCAAATTCTAATCAGAGTTTTGCGGGTGATATGTAATGTGGAAGGTGGAATAGCAGGTGGCAGACTTTACCCTGGGTGCTGTTCATAAATGTGGTCAGTTTACCCAGGAAGTCCACTGACCCCTAAGACAGTTTTGAGATAAGTTTTGCTTTGATTGCTGTCAAAGTTTGTTTCCAGGTTGGTGTAGGGAATTTACTGTGTGTTTTTTCAAAGGCAACAATCATTGAAGCAAGGTGAGGTTTAGGAGAATTTAGATGGAGCCAGGCGAGTGTTGCTCATGTAACCAAACACCAGGGTATTTGTAGCTGGGACATCTTTCTACTTAACTGCATCCCAGATACCATCGGCCCACCTTTTTTGTGGCCATTTTCAAAAATTATTATTTTAGTTTTGTCTAAGTTGACTGTCATTGGAATTGTTGCACAGCAAAGAGCCAAAGTGTTAAGCATGTTTTGCAAACCAATGGGAGTTAGGGTCATAAGAACTATATAAACTTCATCTTCTGAGTTTGAGGATGTTCTTTGTCATTTTCTCATGCCTAATTGAAGGACATGTAAGGTTGTTTGACCCTTGATAAGATAGCAGTCCCTCGGATAGCAGTCATCAGACATAAATCAACAATTGTTGAAATGACAAATAGATGGGAATTATTAGTCATGTATGGTGATCACAAAGTACATCGTTAATTTCCCTTTCAATTACCTGATTCATTAGGAATGTATGGAATCACATGATGATTGTTGCATTAATGTGATGGACTTTTTTAGGCAGATTATATATATATTTCACCACAATATGGGTTGTTTGGAGTAGTTCACCAAAAATGACTTTGGTTACATTCCCGAATGCTGAAACATGAAATGTTCTGAGTTGTAAAGCCATGTTTTGAATTTTGTTTTTAGAAGGATTATGATAGACCACGTTTTCACGACCTAACATTTTACATCTTTATGGATCTAATGAGAGCACATGATTTTTGAAGGTACAAGTAATAACTAGTGTTGGACATGGCCTTTTCTGAAGGGTCACCCCCAGACTTTTTCCCTTCCTCTGCCTGCTTTTCTGACTCATTATTGCTGACTTTTAGGATTCTGGGCACTTTACCACTGCTGACCAGTGCTAAAGTGCAAGTGCTCTGTATTCTAAACATGGTGGCATTGGCTTCTCCACAATGGTCATATTTAATTTACATGTAAGTCCCCAGTAAGGTGCACTATCTGTGCCTAGGACCTGTAAATTAAATGCTACTAGTGAGCCTACAACACTGATTGTGCCACCCACCTCAGTAGCCCTTAAAAATGTCTCAGGCCTGCCACTGCAGAGCCCATGTGGCAGTTTTTAGCTGCCATTTCAACCTGGCAAGTGTACCCAATTGCCAGGCCAAAACCTTCCTTTTTATTACATGGAAGTGTATTTAAAAAGTTGGACATGTACCTTTAAGTTTAACATGTGCAAATAGTGGAAACAAAGTGTCATTTCCAAATGGGAAAATATAGAAATATTGAGTTGGGTGTCCCTGGACTCACAATTGAAAATCACAACTTAAGGTGAAATCAGATTTTAAATTGTAAGTCTAAAAATGCCACTTTTAGAAAGTTGTCATTTTCTTACTTTAACCATTCAGTGCCTCTGCCTGTCTATGAATACATAACTGGGATAGATGATAGCTGAGCCTTGTGCATTTCCTCTAGACAGTCACCCAATAGGAGCTTAGATAGGACTTAATGGTCCTTAATGGCCGATTAACTGGATTAATGGGGGGATGGAGCTTAGCACTGCCTCACTTACACCTGAATAGGCCAATACTTCTCCCCACACAAAGGGCCCCCTGTAGAGTGTCCGGAGCCCGGGAAGGCGGGACAGGGACCTTGTGGACTTCTAAGGAATACCTGGAAGTTTCTCCCACCTTCCAGAACCAGGGCACCAAAGTATTCATACTAACATACTAAACCTGAAACCCAACCCAATCAGATCTCTACTGGAACCAAGGACATTCTACCAGGAAGGACTGCTGAGCTGCCATAAAGGACTGCCACTCTACAATTGCATAGCTATGTTGGCCTACTGCTGTTGTGCTGTAGGAGGGACTGCCCCTTTGCTGTTTGCTCTGCTGTGTTGGCCTGCTGACAGCTGCTTCTGCCCTGCTGTGAGAAGGACTGGACTTGTTCTCTACACCCTTGCATCCAAGAGCCTCCAAGGACTTGCCCCCTGTTCTTCTCCAGTCTCGGGGACATCAAAGACTGCTTGCAACTCTCCTAGTGCTGCTGTACTCTGGCATCTGTGAATCCTATCCTTGCCTGTGGTGCCCTCTCCAGTCCTGGGCATCAGAAGTGGGTTTTGCAGCTTCAAACTTCAAAAGCGAAGCTTTGCACAGAGTGCAGCAGTAATATCATTGCATGGTGTCATCGCCATTAACGCATTGCTCAATCAAAGGTACTGTTAGGTGTACCCTGCCTGGGTTCTGTAGTTGGCCTACCCTCCATCATGGTCGGCTTAGATTTTGGATCTGCACCAGTCCCTCACGACCTTAAGTAACCTTTTTACCACTATAGACTTTTAAGCACTGTTTTCACATTTAATCTTTACAAATTCATTTCTCAACTTCCACTAATCGGATTTTAGTTGTTGTGGTCTTGTTCTACTCAGAAAAATATTATCATTTTTTCTAACCTGGTTTGGAGTCTTTTTGTGTACCTTTCACTGTCTTACTGTAATTAAGTGTTGCACAAATACTTTACGTATTGCCTTCTAAGTTAAGGCAAAGGGTGAGCACAGGTTAATTTAGTTGTGTGTCTGACTTACCCTGACTAGGACTGTGGTCCCTGCTTGGACAGGGCACATATCTCTGTCAACTAGAGACCTAATTTCTGACAATTAGTAATAATATGACTTAGGCTAAATATATAAGCAGGTAGAGTGCCTTCTATCATTGGTGTTATGTATGCCGCAGGGGATGATTAGTGCAAACCATAACAGTTGGATGAAATACCATGTAATATATGTAATACTGACAATCATGGGAATTTAAATTGTAGGTGATGTTTAATTAATATTGATGATTATGCTTATCTTATGAACATACATTTTTACTGAGATGATGGTAATGATTTGAATGCCTTGACAAATATATTGTTTTCAACCTGTCTAGTGTGTAATTTGGACTCTTGTCCCCCAGCCTTTGACAAGGAAAACAAGATAGTCTAATGTAGGTAGATTTGTTTGTATACAATGAAATACGATTGTAGGTTATTGTATCATTGGTCTAAGTTCAATGAGGCATTTCTCATGTTATCCAGTTAACCACTTACTGCTGTTTGTATTTGTCATTGCTGATGTATTTTAATGACTTTTTCTATGATTGCCTTTGTAAAGTATATTTTTTTTCTATCAACTTGTAGCCCTGAAGAAGTTCCAAAAGAACGAAACGTGTTGACTGCAGGAAAAGATTAATAGCAGGCTACAATCAATTGTAAAGACCTCTATCAGTGACAGGGAAGGGATTCCCTGTCACTGATAGTGCCTACCGCCATGGTTTTTTGTGGCGGTAAGGGAGCCACGGAATCCATGGCGGTAGGGGGGGTGATTATCCTGCAGGTGATACAGTGACAGCCACCGAGCTGGAGATTAATATCTCCAGCCTGGCGGCTGTTACCGCTGTGGCGTTTGGTGTGGTACATTGACGGTTTGGCTTCAGCCAAACCGCCTCGAACCGCCAATGTCATATTATGGTGGAAAGTACCACTAGCCTATTGGCAGTACTTTCCACCATATTACCACCGACCGCCAGGGTCATAATAAGGGCCTACATTGGTTCTTTTTGTAATCTGCTTGAAGTGAAAGGTCTGGTGATTTGGACGCAAATGACAGTTGTTCCTTGCCACACTTGACTGATTTCATCACAATCTTTTGGATGGAGAGCTTTTTTGTTTTAATGAGGTAATTATAATGAGAGGGCAAATGTTTGATGACAAAACAACTTAGAATTTTAGCCCGTGCCAGGATATCCTTGTGGGTGATAGTGCACTTTACAAATACACATAACATAACACAAAGACCATCTTGGACAGACATGGACCATCAAGAGACTAAAGGAAAATTACTGGTGGCCCAGTAAAAACAAAAATGTAAGAAAACGGGACTCTGAGGGCAAAGTATGTGTAGGGATAGAGAAACAATTCAAAGTAAGACTAGGTGCAAAGTATGAGGAGGAACACATCACAGAAAGTGAATTGATATGTGGTCAAATGTCCTTAGATTTCATTGAACCATTACATTTTTTGTTTGAACCAAACTCATATACAGCTTTAAGTGTTGATGCTTGTTCAAAGTGGGTAGAGATGGTACTCATGGGATGTATGACTACTCAGTCAACAATAAAAGTGTTGAACGAGAGTTTTGGTAGTGAAAGTACGCCGTCTTATATAGTTACTGAAAATGGGACACAGCTTACATCACAGAAAATGAAAAGTTTGTTTGAAAAGTGTGGAATAAAAAAGATTGCCACCATACTTTATAATGCATAAGAAATGGACAGGTGTAAAGGGTAAAAAGGTTGATAAAATGTACCAAGTAGATGTTACTGAAGTCAGGACTCAATTTAGAAGGAGCTTTCAAGAATATGTTGCGAGCTTACCACACCATTGTTATCAGTTCTTTGGGCAAGAGACCTTTTGAGTTAATGAGAGGCAGGTTGCCAGATCCTAAACTTTATCTACAGTGGCTGCAGTGGGGCAAACTTATGTTCAAGGGAGGTGTTTCAAAGTCTGTGGACAGTGAGTGGAGAATTCAAAGGGGTGACTTGAAAAGGGTAAATTGGGTGTAATGTGTGCAGGTTTGTCAAAGTTTAGAGGTCCTTTTAAAGTCCAGGTGGTGAGCAGCAATTGGGTGCAAATTGAGAATAGGCAACGTTGGAAAATAAGAAGGGAGGTCCTTTATCAGAAAGGAATAGTTCCAGGTATAAAGATGAATGATTGAAATGAATGCCTGAGTGATGAAGATAGATGCAGAGGTTGGTCTTTAGAGTCTTATTCAGTGTTGCTTATCCGATCAGAACAAACACAAAACAATATTGAACAACCATTGGGTCCAGGATCCAGTGGCAACTTGAATGCCTCTAGTGAAAATTGTGAGTTGCATACCATTAGAGCTTCACATGGTAGGCATTGATGGCTGCCCTATTGGTTGGGAGAGTTTGTTAATAGTTAGCACTTCTTCTTGAGAGAACTGAATTTCAGAGTATCCATTTGTTTTCCCCAACCCTCACACAGATTTTTGACATGTCACAACCAGTACTTAATTTGTAAAAAAATAAGTGCCAGGCCCTTGTTAGGAGGCCACTACAGTTAGCACCACCCATTGCCTCTTTCAGCACTAGTAATAACAATTTAGAATGTGTATACATTAAAATGACTAATACCAGCCAATCAAGCTATTCCTATACCTTTGTGAGGCAAGTATTAGTCATTTTTAATCTATATAGCATTATTAAACAATGGCTGTTATGTTCATTACAAAATTAGACAAGCAGTGTCATGTGGCTGGCTGTCATAAGTCTGGGTGTTGATGATTAGGTGCTAGTGCTGAGCACCATAAACCACCGGCTCATGCTTTGGTCACAACTTGACGTTACGTTGTTCATTTCGTTGTTTGAGTGCATTCGACCCATTGTCTCTCGAGAGTTTTGTACCTGTCTCTTAATATGTTGTATTATCGTTATGTTTTGTTGCAAGGAAGAAGCTGTGCTATGCCTACCAATAGTCAGGACTTTGTCCTTGGGGCTTCTTTACACACATGTTCACACTGCGAATTTTGCGGAATCTCTGTTCTCACTTAGAGTGTTCAGTTTGAACTCCTTGTCAGTTCCTATGTGATGCCTGGCCCAAGGAATGCCATGCCTCCTTGTTCGAGAATGAAGCTCTTCACAAGCTTACTGAAAGTTTCCAGCTTCGTCGGGGACCTCTTAAGAATTTTGTAGGCCATGGGCTAAAAATGAATTCTCAAGGCCGATGTTTGAAACAGCTTTGAATTTATGATCCAATTTTTGCGCTTTCATACCCTCTTTGGCCAGGTCACTGACAGTGCACAGGTACATTGGCCCACATTCTAGATGTATTTATTTACATTCAATATTCGGGGATAGTGACATGGTTTTCAATGTTTCAATACCACAGCTCGCTAACATTATAACAAATAATCTTTGTGATCCTCTCCCATTTTTCATATCTGACATCCAGTTTTGATCTAAAAGAAACCTTTTTCATGGATGTTGGATAGCTTCTGTGCAAAATATCCGTAATAGACTTCCACACATCACCCACATTAAAAATAAATTAAAGAAAAAGATATTTAAAAAAAACAATCTGTTTAAGAATTATTTAAGGTTATCAGGGCAAGAGACTGCACAACAGAGCTGTCTCTATTAGTGGCCTCCTGGAAGCTGGGGCCCTGGGCCAGGGCCCACTTTTCCCATGCCTTAAAACGTCTCTGAGCTTCGTCTGTCACCACAACACCTCGGCACTCTGAAATCTGACTCGGATCCATCTCTGTGCCAGGAGGAACGAACAACAATAGTCATAGCAAACGTGTGCTATCATTGCTGCTACAATGTAGTAAGGTCAGGTAAAAAGCATAATCAGGGTACAGGTATGTGAATTTAAGAAAACAGGACACGCGGCGCTAACAAGGCAGCCTGGGAGAGCCATTGAATGGTGCTATAAGCACAGAATTGCGCAATTTACAGGATAGAGACGTTTGCTAAACTGGTTCTGCGGCCAGCTTATACTGGCATCTCACAAACATTTAGTCTAATGGCTAATTTGGACTTCGTCAAAAGGCACTCCCAAACGGTTGGCGACATCCAAGGGTAGGAAAAGATTATCTTTGTTCTGCATCTTAATTTACAAAAAAAGACGCAAGAGATTGCAGATATTCCAATGAAAATATTAATGCACATTTAACAATGCTGAAAGTAAACAATGTTGCATACTTCGAATTGAGATGAAAATATTCCACAGCGTCAGGGACGGTCTTTAAACTATTAGAAGTGTTGGGCTTGTAGTAGAAGGGAGGCACACATTGTAGAGAACCAGAGGATGGCAGAGGGGCCTTAGGAAAAGCATAAGGGTGTAGGAGCCACTCTGATAACAATGAATGGCGAGGGCTAGACTGAGAACCACAAGCTCATCAAAAATGATTAAGGCAGTCCCACTTTCTTCTTCCCCTTCCTCTGTCTTTCTCGTTTTATACACCCAGGAGCGCGCGCACACACACACACACACTCTCTCTCTTTCTGTCGTTCACTCTCACCCTCTTTATGCCACCGGTGCAGTGGTCCTGGGCTTCCAAAACTGTCCTCCAACAGCTTCAGCTTCTGATCCCTTGGGAAATGTTGAATAAACTAAAAAGCCAGTCCTGCTACGCAAACGAAACGGGATAAGAAAAATCTCAAGCAAATGATTAATGGACGAGTCTGAAACCTGTTGCAATGTCTTTATATCCGGGGGTTCACTTCAATCCTAATAATGCGAGGGTTAAGTGAGCAGAGAGATAAGGGCCAGATGTAGGTAGATTAGGAGTAGGCGATAAATTCTGCTCCGCTGGCAGAGTTGGCATAATTTTGGCCACTCAGTTATCCTTGTGACATGGAGTTCTGGCCAAATTTTGCCAACCGCTGCTTTGCAGAGTTTCTTCATGCGTGCGGCTCTCCAACTCTAAGTTGGCAAGTGCAGGTGAGAATGGGTGTGATTTTTGGGAGCTAGGGGGCACCAGTGAGATTTTCTCAACGGGGACAGTAATGGAAGGTCACAATGAGAAAGCTACTGCTCAAGTGGAAAATCAACTCGAGCTGCAGCTCCCTTTAGTGTGCCACATAGTGACATTTGCAATGAGTTTTCACCGTGGAAGATCTGCTGGCAGTAAAAATCAGTGCAAACAGTGCAACATGGTTATTTCCGCCTGTTCACAGAACTCTGTGGAATAACAGAATTTGCATGTAACAGCAGAATTCCACAGAGTGAAACCCCCAGATGTTCGAGCTCCCCAATGTAGACATCATTGCAAAATACTGACTGCAACTTCCAACCAGTATTTTTGCAACCACTAAATTGAGACCAGTATTTTTGTGACCACTAAAGTATTTCACAAACTAATACATTTTTCAATAGGTTGCTTCCCAAAATAAAGATTCACTCTTCACCAAAGGTACTGTACTTGGGGGTCTACACGACTCCGTGTCCGGCGCCGCTGGTGTCGGCTTGTTGGAAACAACTCCGTCACGACGCCGTGTTAACATCTCATTGAAGCATTTTTGTTTCTAAGCGCTATTTTTGAGTTTAATCTTTAAAAATTCATAACTTGACTTGTGTATGTTGGATTTTTGTCGTTTTGGTCTTGTTTTGTTTAGATAAATATTTCCTATTTTTCTAAACCGGTGTTGTGTCATTTTGTAGTGTTTTCATTAAGTTACTGTGTGTGTCGGTACAAATACTTTACACCTAGCACTCTGAGGTTAAGCCTACTGCTCTGCCAAGCTACCAAGGGGGTAAGCAGGGGTTAGCTGAGGGTGATTCTCTTTTACCCTGACTAGAGTGAGGGTCCTTGCTTGAACAGGGGGTAACCTGACTGTCAACCAAAGACCCCATTTCTAACACATGTCAATTGAGAATTACCTATGCATAGCTCCCTCTGTATATGTGTGAGGGTAATTAAAATGTGATTTCAAAACATAATAAGGATCCCATCCTCAAGTCACCAACAGATGTTAGAGGTGGTCTTGTAAGCCTGATGTCTGTGTCCGCCTGTCCCTAAATACTACTGTGTCTCTTGTCACCTACTTATTCTTCCCAAGTACTCACTGTAGATAATCATAGATGGATATGTCCTTTTCGTAGTACCCTACATTTTTCATATAACCTAATTGTCTGCCTAATATTAACATTCTGCCAGTTGTTCTCACCAAGGAAATTAATCTGCAAATGTTTATTCACTGGGTAGCATTAACATGTTCCCAACTCTTACACTATTTGTGATGTGATAATTCAATGCTATGTATGTATCTCTCTCAATAACTGCTGTGATACAACAGCCATTTTTGTTATCACCAAACCACAACCATCACACCACAGCAGGGTACATCCGACACACATCAATTATGCCATCTGCATTCCATAAGTCAGGTGTGTTTGTGGTAGTACATGTACTACAGTATCCATTTGAAATGAATTTCCCTCTTCCTCATTCCTAACAAATGTCAGCCCATTCATAAGTTTCACCATGCGAAAGGAACATATCATATTCCACTTTGTTGTCACAGTTGTCCTCTGTCACATTGTAAGAATTCTAACATTTGTCATAACTTTTTTCTGCAGCTGCTGCATCAAATGTCCTCAGCCACTTTTGAGAACTGGTGCTAAGAAGCTGCCATCAAGGGGTCTGTCCAGCAGCAAGCATCCGTAGCACTCTGAGGAAAGATGCTATTCTATTTAATGTGAATTAGCACATAACAAACAACACATATCATTATATACCAATGTAATCCCCCATTTGGATTTGTAAAGTGTGATCTGTGTCTTAAAGGTAATGTACAATAAATCTTGGTGTTGCTGCTACACAGTCTCAAATGTTAAAATATCAGCTTTCATCTGCATTCCCTTGTAGCATTCAGGGACCAAGAGCCTGGCAATGATCCAGTTCCACCCACAAGCAGAAGACGGTGTGCAATCACAGGATAAAACCCAATCCTCTTGCAAGCTGCTAGCTCAGCGGCCTCCAGGGTTGTAGTGGAAAGGGAGAGTGTGGCCCTCATTCAGGATTCCACCATAAAGACCCCCTTACAGCTGGTCAAAAGTCTCTATCATTGGAAACCATTATGGATTAGAAATCCCTAGGCATCAGCTAAAAGGCCACAAATGCTAATTCTAGCTATGCAGTGCACCTCTCTAACCACTCCTGAAGTTGAAAGTACCTCAGTTGCCACCTCTGTTCCATTCTCCAAATTCCTTCCCCATCTTTTCATAAACACGAAATCCCAGAAGGGGCTGAAGTACCCCTCTCCCCCCCCAGTAAGCATGCTTCCCCCAGAACCTTCTAGATGTCAAACCTCTACATTCAGGATAAACAGCTTACTGCCTCAGATGGCCACACGTGCGGGGTGGAGAGTTGGCACGGTCAAATGCTAGCCTCTGAGAAGATCAGTTCTTTCAACAACAGTATTTTTTGTGGGAGAGATAGTGACATGGGGGTGACCATGTGCAACATCACCATCAGTTCTCACAGAAGGACCTGTCTCAAGCTGCAGGGCCAAGTCCTGCGCCTCATACAACTCATAGTCTACAGCTACTTGCACAGCCACTCCCTCAATAATTCTCCACCACCAGTACTCGTGCTCCTCCAACTAAACCACCAGCTTTCAGTACACAACCTGATCTCCAATATGATGGGGGCTCAGTATTGCCTAGCCAGGAACATTAACAATCCCCCCACGTCCCATGAATATGGACTACAACCACCACCCCACGAAGACCTAACCCAAAAGTTACTGCCTCGTTGTCACACAACACACCCCTAAGTTTGTACTCATCCATCCACCACAGAATATATATATTAAAAAAACGATATTGTTAACATTTTAAAATAAACATCAATTGCACCTACATTTCACCTGTGTGTCATGTTCTGTGTCCCTGGTCCTTAAGGTGGATGCATGCGAGTAATGTTGTGGAATACTTAATACAGCCTGAATCATTTGCCATTGTCCCATAGGTCAACACATACACATTAGTCTACAGACATGCCCACACACTCTGAACAAAGTCGAAACACATCCAAGACTTGCACTGAATTTTGATTGAAATAAAAAATATAAAATGTGGCATTTGTTCTAGCGGTGGTGTATACATGTTGTTTGGCCTGACATCCTTTGCGTGGTTTTCCCTAACTTTTTGCCTTCCATTCCACTGTTTTGCTGGCTTCACTTTTGCTGACTTTAGGGCTCTGTGTACCTTTCCTGTGCTAACCAGTACTAAAGCATTTGTGCCGCTCCTTTAAGCACTGCAACAATGGCTTACACTCAATTGACATATTTAATTTACTTGCAAGTCCCTAGTATAGTGGTATTTCATGTACCCAGGGCCCATGTGCCACGCACTTAAGTAGCCCTTTAAATATGTCCTGGGCCTGCCATGGCAGCCTTTGTGTGCATTTTTAAACTGCCAATTTCAAACAGACAAAAGAAACCTTTTGCCAGGCCTAAACCTTCCTTTGAATATATATAAGTCATCCCTATGATAGGCCCTACACAGCCCAGATGGCAAGGTGCAATGTATTTAGAAGTTTGAGCGTATACTTTTAAGTTTTACATGTCCTGGTAGTTTAAAAAAACGTGTCAATGTGTTTTTCACTACTGCAAGACCTACCTCCCCAATTGGATAATATTGAGGTTACCTTTTTACATGTAATAGCTGCTAAGTTTCAATTGGGAGATTGTAGGAATAACAGGTTTGTGCCGAGATTTATACTCTGTTTGCGCTGAATTACCATCATTTTGTTTACACTAATTCAACGCAAACCTAACTCCATATTTATATTTTAACGCTAGACTAGTCTAACGTCAAAATATTGGGGTTAAAGTCATTTTTGGGATGTGTGAACTCACCTTGCATCAATAAGAAGCATGGTGGGTGTTCCCATCCAAAAAATGAGTCTAAGGCCCTAGCGCTTTATTTATCCTCCCGTGCAAAAATGGTGCACGGTAGGGAGGCGGGCTAAGCTTGCTTAGTGACATTATCTAATGCCTGGGTCAAGGCAGACGTTAGGGGACCTATGGGCCCATTTCCATGGTGGAACACCATGAAATAAGTCCACAGGTGCCCTCCCCAAGCATACCCCCACCCACATCAGAGGGACACCATCCCAGGTGAGTAGGGTAAGAGGAGGTAAGTATTTTTTTAAAATATTTTAAGTGCAATTGGGGGTGCTGAAATGGGTGCAATGGCCATGCTCAGGGGACACTTGTCCCCTGTTTTGGCCATTGGGGTGGTGGGCATGACTCCTGTCTTTTATAAGACAGGAGTCATATGGTATGGTAGGTTTTGCGGCAAGAAATTACACTAGGCTGGTTAGAGTATTTTTTTTTATTCTAATCAGCTTAACGTCATTCTTTGGTGCAAAACCCCCTTCTCCCATATTGCCACCCCAACCCGGCTGACGTAATTTTCCTGGATGTTAGCCCCCCCTTTGCGCCGGATTGCGCCATTCCATAAATTTAGCACCTGGCTGGTGTCCTGGAATGGCGCAAGCCGGTGCTATACTTTTTGACGCAAAACTGCATTTGCGCAGTTTTGTGTCAAAAAGTATAAATCTGGTCCTTGGTGTCTAAATAATTGTCATTTAAAATCATCTTTAATGGTAAAGTCGGAATTAAGTCACAATACTGAAAATGCCGGTTTAAGAAAGTTGCCATTTTATTCTTCTAAACAAACCAGGCCTGCTGCCTGTATTCTGGGTAACATGACTGGGTGTAGCTGGCAGATGGTCTTTGAGTATTGCTTCCAGACAGTGAAATAAAGGAGAGTAGGTGTTGGCAGGATGGGGCATTACGGACTTGATGAGGAGGAGGAGCTGTCACCTACCACACTTGCACATCACAAAGGGTCTGACTGAGCACACTCACAAAGGGTAGGATGTCAGTCTTTTGTGATCCAGACAAATTGGGGCAGGGGAGGGAGGAAGGACATTTCGTGCACCTCTGGGGTTAGAAATATCCAGAGCCTTCTCCTACTTCAAAGTAGGCACAAGGTATAGATAATGGACTCTCAGACCCAACTCTTTAGTACAGTTATGGACCTGTGGAAAACTCGTAAAGACTGCTGTGCTGCTCTGCAAGAAGGACTGGTACCTGAGAGAAAGGAATGGACCTGCATCTTGAACCAAGGACCATCAGAGTGACTCCAAGGGCTAGTTGGCTGGCATCCTGATCAGAGCCTCGGGGACAGAAAAGGCTTCAACCAACTCAAACCCAGCACCTGGACTCTGTCTATTGTGAATCTTAACCCACAAGTGGTGCGACTTCAGTGCTGTACTCTTAAATGTGGTCCTAAAGATGCTCTGCCAGCCCAGCTGTGGTTATGTGGGCAGAACCGTTGCAGAGTAATGCATCCCCGATGCCAGACCTCACATTGCAGCCTGTAGCTTTCCCACAAACCACCTCTGCATCACGCTTCCTCAACAAAGGCCTTTGCATCTCAATCCTTTCATCGACAATGACACAGGACTCCACATCACACCCCTACAGCTTTTTCAAAACCATTTGCAAGTGATGCATCTTTGATGCAGGATTTTGCACTGCAAGCAGTTTGTCGACTGCATCCTCGACAACGATGTAGGACTTTGCATCACAACTCTGCAACTCTCTAGAACCGAGCAGATCTTGCAAACCCTGCACAAACCAGGATTTAAATTTCTTTGTTCGGTGGCGTAACCCGGTCCTTGTGTCTGGCCTGTGCTCAATCGCTGTCGGCCTGAACTTGTGACTTTGCTCCAGTCCAATGCGACCAGATGACCACAATTGGTGCTTTGTGCTTCTAGACAATACTTTCACTTAAAACCTTTCAACTGTATATCTCCAGATTGGATTTTGATATTTTGGTCTCAAATAATTTATTCAATTTTTCTGAATTGGTGTGGCATTTTTCCTATGTCATTTTTTTCATTACTTTTTGAAACACTTTACACATTGTGTCCAAGTTCAGCCTGACTGCTTTTGTGCCAATCTACCAGAGGGTTAAGCACAGGTTAATTTGGTATTTGCTTGTGTTTTACCCTGATAGAGATTGTGATTGGTGCTTGAGTAGGCATTCGCCCTTTTAACCACTAACCCAATTTCCTACACACGCCAGCTATCATTAAGAGTGGAAGAAAGATGCAAAAAATGAAAAGTCAACTAGCAAGGTGGCGGGTAACAGAAAACAACACATTGAAAACATCAGGGGAAAAGTCTGTACACATTGTCAATGTGGAAAATCAATGAGAATCATGAAAACATCCAAAACAATATTCCAAACAGATGTTTCAAGGTCCCAAAGTAATGATCAAAATTAAATTTAAAGCTAAAAAGTAAGGCATAAAATGAAAGTTAGTCTCCTAACCTAGATACTGTTTCAAACCTGCAGTCCTAGTTTGAGAGGTAAAAGTTCTTGGCCATCCTCGTGATCTGAGATTTTGAACACTTTAAGGTCTGAATCTGACAGAGGTATTGCCAGAAGCAGAGTAGGCTCTAACACATCCTTAGCAGAACCACATACAGGGGTAGTCTGTGATGCAGAAAGAGAAGATGCACTGGAGCTGCCAAAGACAATAGGTGGGGAGGGATGGGTTTAGGATGAGAGAGTGATGGCTGTTGTCCAGGAGGGCCAGAGGCAGCCAATCTCATGATGCTGGATACACTGTGATTCTTTTAGGGATGTCACTTCTCCCACCACCTCTACAAGGCCCGTATAGATTGCCTGCTGTTCAGCCTGTAGCTTACTTCTGGATTACTGGAAAGCAGCCATCATGATGAACTGACTGATTGGGTCAGAAAAGGGCTCTCACTGGTGTCCAGGCCAAATCACATCTCACCCTTGGCCACTGATGTTCTGGACGGATACTCTTTGAAAGAGGAAGGGTGAAAGGGGTGCATTTAAAATTGCAAGTTTGTTTGTGGCATTTTGGTGGTGCGGCAATGGTAGCGGTGATTCACTATGGTATTGTCATAGTGTCCCTTTCATCATTGATTCCACACTGTTTAACCACTGGGAGGCAGCGATGAAGCTAGCAGCTCAGGTGAAATGTGAGTGGACTAGTCAGTCAAGCCCATGTAGGCCCTGCCTTCTGGCCGGTTGCCCACTCTGGGAACCTGGATGCTGATGCAGATTTCTTGAGCAATCCTGATACTAAAAGACCTAAAGTATTACTTGCAGATGCCAAAAGCATGCTCAATGATGACTTGCATACATATATGTGCTGTGCTGTAATTTGTTGAGGCAGGGTTGTTGGACATGGAAAGCTGGTGAGGAGATAAGACGACAGAGAATACACAGCATCACCTGCAACAAAGATGTGATGTTTTAATATGGTTACGCAAACTAATATGGCAGATATCATACAGGTCTGATCAATCAGTATTACTATATGAGTATATTGGGATGGGATGAAGTTATGTGTGGATTTCGTTTAAAAAGCAGGTCTTCCCTGGTACAAATGATTTCAATGTCTATTAGGTGAGCTTAACTAGTAACGACAAGTCATCAACATCCACAGAAGCCAACTGACAGTAAAAAGCTGACTTTCACAAAATGTAGGCCGATTGTGTGCATGCTGCAGGACAGTATACAGTGTATTTGTGTATTGTATGTCAGGGCATTACCTGTATAACAATTAATACATTTCTTCAATACACCTTGTAGTAATTCATAATAATGGCTGAAAGTATGGCACTCATTACGAGTTTGGCGGAGGGCATTACTCCGTCCCAAATGTGACAGATATCCCATCTGCCATTTTATAAGTTCCATAGGATAAAATGGAACTTGAAATACAGCAGGTGGGATATCCGTTGCATTTGGGAAGAAGCAATCCCCTCCGCTAAACTCGTTATGAGGCCCTATGTGTTGATGATCCAAATGTAGTTATTGATCTTTCTCTGCACTTAGGTCAAAGTTTACTCATCATCAAACTACCACCATTGAATTTTCAACTTTCAAGATCACTCCATTACAAGCAGGTCACTTTTTAGGGGATCAATTTAGTAAGCAGTTGAGGACATAGTAGGCTATAATTGGCAGTCTGAGTGAAAAACTGGGCAGAGCATCACTCCATCAGATCCATTAACTGTGCCACCATCCTGAGGGCTCTCCTTTAGCTGCTCGCTTCACATCTTTTCAGCACTCCTCCTTCAATTCATGTGAATCTATGAAAGCTGTAGAGTCAACTTAATGCTCTCCTGTATTATGTACAGCAAAACTCTGCACCCTCATCTTCAGCACCCTCATCTTAGGAACAAAATATGTTAGCCTATCAATATTTTTATCAAACTAAATCATGACAGAGAACTAGCTACAGAACTCATCTTGGAAGTCGCCCAAGCCATGTCACTTTCTGTCAGGGATGATAAACTGTGTGAAATCAGCTAACTATCTAAAAATAGTGTGCTTTATAAACAAAATGAATATAGTGAAACCTATCATATATGTTACAGATTATTTGACTTTTGAAGTACAGCATGCAATTACCTGCTCCTAGTTAGAATCCTCCCTGCTCCGCATGGTGGAGGTTGTCACCAAAAGGCAATGCTGACCGGAGATCTTCCCAGAGCTCTTAGGGCAGAAATGAAGGTCGCCAATCCATCTGGTCTTCCATTAGACCACTGTGAAAAAAGTATGATGCCAGGCCAGAGGGGAGATCACCTGGTCCCAAGGGACCACTGCCTAGTTGTAAAAATGAAACTTAAACATTTCATTTTATTTTTCGAAACATATCCTGTTTTCCTTCAAGGAAAATGGGCTGCATTTAAAAAAAAAAACAAAGACCGCTTTATTAAAAAGCAATCACAGACATGGTGGTCTGCTGACCCCGGCAGACCACCATCCCTGTGATGGTAGCCAATCCGAATTGGTTGCAAATTGTGATCTACCTCATTAATATTCATGACGTTGGTCTATTGCGACCATATTAGAAATCGCTATTATTAACTTGCACATTTGTATACATTAGGAATTGCAATTTCCTATTTCACATTCACACAGAATTGCAATTAGGAACTCGGAAACTTTAAATTCTGTACATATGGCCCTTGGAACCATTTATTTCTCACCTAGTAAAGGCAGAACAGACGAGTTCTGTAAAAGGCAGATTATCAAAAACCAACACAAGGTCCTTACATATGTTATAGCCTCAGATGAAAATGATTTGTGTGAAGTCATACTAGATGCCCATAAAGCTTTCTATCACAATGAAAGGCCCTACCTTTTTCAAGCTCTCAAGAAGCACTGTCTATGTAACGGCTTTATAGACAAAAATCCGGTAACTCCACCATCTACACAAATCAAACATAACATAATATAAGGATCTCACAATGCAATTTAACACACAAAAAGTCCCACTAGTGCCTCAAATCTCTATTATCTGATCAGTCTCCCAGGACAGTGTTTTAGAGTAAACACACAGAGCAGGAAATTGCCATGAGATCTAAGATGCCTGGGTATCCCTACATAACTGTGCTCCATGCAATAGAAACCGGTAAGAAAGTTGCATGAGAAAATCAGCATTTCTTTTAAATCAGCAAGCCCGTACTTCTCTTTTCATTGAGAGATGGGCAATGCTAGTCATCGTGTCCAAGTAGTACTCACTAGCAGGTGCCCCCTAGGTTCTAAATCCCTGCCAAAGCTGGCTACTAATAAATAGCTGATGTGAATTAATGTGACATGGTGAGTTCCGTTGTGGTCTGGTCGTACATAAAAGATACCTCCCCGTCGCCTCACGGAAACATGGTTATAATCAGGGCGTGGCTCGTGTACTCTCCTGTAAGTGATTGATTAATGTGGTAGCGATTGTATCAGTACCCACTTCCATAAAGTCTTTCGTTCTTTTTCAAGGCTAAAGCATGCGTTCTCGAAATTTTATCCCGCGGTATCTCGTGGCGAAAGCTGTCCTTTTGAGTTCTTGCAGCGTAAACAAGTTGTGATTGGAAGCTTGTGTTTGGAAAGAAAGTTTAGGTTGCCAGCTCTACAAAATCATATAGGCAACGGAATTTGGAATGATCTGTATCATATGACCACTCAAAACTGTATCTCTCAGCACTCATGAACATTTAAAGTTTTACTGTAGTTTAAACCTCCATTGTGGCGCCCATCAAGATCAATCCCCATTTTACACTATGCACTGTGAGGCAAATTTGGCAAGACAGAACTCGCGCAATGCAGCGCAGCACAGCAACAAACGTTGCTGTGTTGTGTTGTGTGAAAGAAAGAGAGGAGTACAGAGTGATAAGTAATAATATACAGTGCTGTTGCACTCTCCTCCTTCGCTGGCGCAATCACTGCCTGGCATAAGTTGGGTACTGGATGAGTACTCTCACAGTACAAAATGCTATGGTTAGAGATAGTTTAAAACTTTTCCAAGTTTGTGTGCTGTACAGTACAGCACACATGCAAATGTAAAAAACTTTCAGAGAAAGGCAATTGTTTCTCCAACTTTATGCCTACCTGGTGGAGGCATACATGTTTGGTGCAAAGCCATGTCTACCACTTTTAGTAGATGGGGGTTTGAGTAAAAAACTATGGGTGTTTGAATGGGAATTCCAATGTACCACCCACGGTAAACCCACTTGAGACAAAGTAGTGCAAAATAGCGTAAATAATGGATAGTTTATCAAGCCTTTGTGTCGGTTTGCATCGCTGGTGCAAAGCCTTGAGAAATCATTTCCAAATGGATTATAAACAACACTAGATGCCCTTTGACAATGTTGGGCCAAGGATTCAGAAACCATATTTGAGCATATCAGTTTTTCTTAGGGGCACTTCATTTAGACACCATACAAAAGTGATAGGTGGAAATCCTTGAATCAATTTGAACCACTCGTAATCACTTTGGGTTATTGCGTCCCACAGTTTTTTTTAACATATATGTATCATAATAGGCAAATACTAAGAAAAACGAATCCGTTTAAGAAATTCCTCAAAAGCAAAGGATCCCCTAAATCTGTGAACAAGTAGCCCTCTTTGTAGGGTACTGAAATATCATTGTCAGAATACAGTCTGATAAAAATACTGTCTCCTAAATATAGTTTACAAAAATATCGCCCACTGGAGGACACAACAGAAATTCTACACCCAAAGGGATGAAATATCTAGGAACAATAGTTAAGACGTAGGCCCTATTTAAGACTATGGCGGTAAATGCTGCCTACCGCCGTGGCGACGGCCGTCAAAAGACCGTCACCGCAGCTAACAGCCATCCGCCAAATTATGACCACAGCCGTATTCCTGCCACAAGAAGGGCAGAAATCCGGCAGTGGCCATACTGGCAGATGGTGTTAAGGTGGCGCTACTACCACCAGCAGCGCCACACAAGTAGACGGCCGCCAGATGTATTATGAAAAATAATACGGCCTGGCGGTGTTCTGATGATGGGCGCTGCTGGTGGTAGCAGCGCCCTGTCCCCTGCCTGAAAACCCCCTGGATGCAGGTAAGTTGTGTTTCCGACAGGGGACGTGGGTGGGGGGGTGTTGTGTGTGTTTGGGGGGGGTGTATGAATGTGTGAGTGTATGTGTGAGTGCAAATGTGCGTGTAGTGTTGTTTGAAAGTGTGTATGCATGTGTGAGAATGCATGTATGAATGGAAATGTGAATGCGTGTCTTTGTGTCAGTGTGAATGTGTGTACTGAAGTGTGCGAGAATGAATGGATGCATGCGTGAATGAATGCGTGTATGCCTGTGTGAGTGAGTGTGTGTATAGGTGGTGCATGTCTGCAAGTGTGCGTGTAGTATGGGGGGGTGGGGGAACGGAAGGGGGGCGTGGATGGAGGGGGGCATCTGGGGAGTGTTTGGGGGGTGGGTGGACTTCCTACCAGTGACAGGGAAAGAATTCCCTGTCACTGGTGGGGCCTACCGCCATGGTTTTCGTGGCGTTGTGAACTCCACGAAAGCCATGGCAGTAGGCAGGGTCATGATGCCCCCCACGGTACAATAGCAGCCGCCGGGCTGGAGATTCTTATCTCCGGCCTGGCTGCTGCTACCACCATGGCGGTCGGTATGGTAAATTGGCGGGTTGGCTGCAGCCAACATACCAATGTCATAATGTGGTGGCATGTCCTGCCAGCCTGTTGGCGGTGCTACAGCTACATTATCACTGATTGCTGGGGTCATAATGACCCCCATAATGTTTATATAAGACAACATTTTGACATTTTATGTTGTTAGGCCTTAGTAGCAAGTGAGAGCTCGAGTAGGTATGGCAGGGATAACAATGACCCAAATCTAGGTTCACCGAGGCCACTTAGGGCGATTGACTTGGACAGTACAAAAGTAACTGATGGAAATGTAGGATCAGAATAAGCCCCTTGTATTTTCCCCGGATGCACCCAAATCATTTTTTCTCATCATTCCTGTGTCCAGACGGGACCAAGCATAATAAGGTTAGGGGTGTGAATTTTTTTAATTGCATGAGCGTAGTCTTATGTGTCCTGATTCTTGACCTGCTAGTATATCTCAGAGATTTCAACTGTTTCTACACCCACATGCATGCATAGTTTTTTTGTGCAAGTTTCACAGCTGGCACCTTAAGGGATGGTGATTTCTTTTTTTTAAAGACATTTGTTATTGAGTCAAATACAAGAACATTAACTTAACATTGACAGAACAGAGATATGCAGTTGTGAATATATGTGAATAAAGAATATTGTTTTTATGAATGCATATTAAACGTGAAAATTAATGAGGCATATACAACAATATAGTATCAAAGACTTCAAGTTTGAATAAAGAAAGAAGAAAGAGAAAGGGAGAGGGAGAAGAACTATAGGTATAGAAAAGGGAATCAAGTGATAGCCATGTGGAGAGAGTGGTAACAGACAGTAGCTACAGCGAATGTAAGATAAGATGAAATAAGTATATATAAGAAGAAAAACAGGAAATATATTGACATTTTTAAAAAGGGGGAGAAAAATCCATTTCCTTCGCAATGCATGAGAGATAGTTACTTAATGGCAACCATAGCTGATGAAGTTAAATCAAGCTTGTAGCTGTCAAGTGTATGATGATAACATTCAGAATTCCACCACTGTCTGAGGGTAATGTTCTCAGGAGATTTCTATTTAGAATTAATAATAGAGATTGCAATAGAAAGCATGAGGCCCACCAATTTTCCAAGAGGCTTGAATGAACTCCAGATTTCGTGTATGCCACCAAAAACAGTAATTCATATGACATTAGAAAGGAGATCTGAGCTATTGCTGAAATGCAAGACCAAAAAAGTAGATAGGGATGGGCAAGAAAAAAACATGTGAAAGTCAGTACCCTGCTGAGTGTGGCAGCGCCAACAATTGTCATTTTGTGTAAGTTTCAGTTTGTAAAGGCGTACAGGAGTGTAGAAAAGTCTATTATAAAAAAATAAAGGGTCTGCGTGAGGCTTGCAATGCGTGCAGTAGAATGTATCTTATACCATATTCTATCCCATAAAAAGGTTGGCCAAACAACACCAAGATCTGATTCCCACAATGTCTCAATAGGTGATTTGACTCTAGGTGGAACAGTTGTTCTTATTAAAAGTTTTTAAATTCCAGCTGCCCTAGGATAATTAGAAGTTACGATTGGGTGTGGATATGATGCAAGAGAAGAATTATTGTGATGTATATGTTTATTGAGGGCCTCTTTGACCAGAGTAGACAGAATGATATATTGGGATATCATGTGAATAGGGAGATTATAAGTTGCTGAGAGAGTAGTAAAAGGGATGAGAGAGTCTTTATGATATAATTGGGAAATGAGAAGAATACCTTTAGTCATCCAAGCCTTCCAACACAAGGTGTTACCTTGTTTCCTAAGAGAACTATTGTGCCAAATAGGACTGTTAAAGAATTGATAAATGGGGGTAAGATGCAAAATAAAAAAAAGTTTTCAGTAAGTTGACTGAAGAGGAGATAGTGCTGGGCAACCAGAAGTTTCGGGGAGTTAGACATAAATATAATGTGTTTATGGGAAAAGGGAGAAATAAATGTTTCTTCCAAAGAGAACCATAGGTTTTGAGGTACATCATTGAGTGTGGATAAATAGGGTTGCACTTACTTAATGACAAAAGATTTGTGATAAGTTAAAAAGTCAGGAAAATTAACTCCACCTTGTACTTTAGGAAGTTTTAATTTCGAGAGAGAGGTTGTTTACCATTCCCCAGGAACTTGGATAGAATTTTATCAATTGAAATAAAAAAGTTTAGGTATCTTAATAGGAAGCATCATAAGGAAGAAGTTAATGATAGGGAAAAGCATCATCTTAATGGTGTACAGGCGGCCCCACCACGTGAGATATAATGGAGACCATTTCTGTGTGAGATCTACAAGCTTTGCAGATAAGATTTCTGAATTAGTCTTTAGTGTATCCTTGAGCGTAGTGCAGTATCAACCCCCCAGGCATTTAATCGTAGAAGAATTCCAAGATAATCCTGCATCAAGGAATACAGAGCCAGTGCAATGAGCGTCAAGTGGTAAGACCACTGTTTTGTGTATATTACGTTAATAGCCAGATACATCAGAATATAAGTTGAGCTCATGCAGGAATGCAGCAAGAGAAGTGTCAGGGTGAGACATGAACAAAAGAATATCATCAGCATATACCATACATTTGATGTGTGTATTATTAATTTGAAACCCTGTAAATTGTTCAAAAGTTTTTTATTGGTATAGAAAGGATTCCAGAGCCAAAATAAATAGTAAAGATGATAATGGACATCCCTGATGAGTGCCCCTTTTAAGAGAGAAAAAAGGAGATCGGATACCATTTGTTGTAACTGAGGAACATGGTGAGGACTAAAGAATGGATATAAAATGTCAGAATTTAGTACCTAGTCCAATCCATTCCAATGCCTTCAACAAGAAACCTCAGTAGACCCAATCGAAGGCCTTTTCAGCATCTAGTGATAAAGCTGCCAGAGGAATCTTAGGTTTAGAAGCCTTGTTAATAATATTTTAAACAATATGAGAATTATCTGCTACATTTCTATTAGGGATAAAACCAGATTGATGAGAATCAATAAGGTCAGGTATATATGGGAGTAAACAGAGAGCTAAAACTTTGGCATAGATTTACAATCGATATTAACTAAAGATATGGGTCTATAATTTTTACATTCAGTCGCATCCCAATCTTTTTTGGGAATAAGGCAAATCTTGGCCTCTGTAACTGAGCCATTTGCAGAACTTGACTTTATAAAGTGATTAAGTAATTGAAAGAGTTTGGGGAAGAGAGACTTAGCAAACTGAATAAATAATTCTACTGTGAAGCCATCTGGGCCTGGAGCCTTACCCTTGGGGAGAGATTTTAAAGCGGTATATAGTTTGGTAAGTTGTAGGGGTTGGTCTAAAGATGAGAGGTCAATCTGCAATGGATCTCTTGGTTTGAGATTAGAGAAATATTGGTTGATAGATTCAACTGATGGTGTGTGTTCTGGAGTGTATAGGTCCTTATAGTAAGAAGCACAACACAATGCTATATCTTTACCTCTAAAGCGTTTAACGCCATTGTTATCTGTGATGGATTTAATAGCTGTTTTTTTCTTTTCTTTGTTTCAAATATCGAGCTAGAAGAGAACCAGCTTTATTGTTACCACCATAATATTTGCCATTTATTTTCAGGAGGGTGCCGCATGCTTGTTCAGTGGAATATTGGCTAAACTCCGTTTTAGCTGAGACTAGTGCTTCAAGATTGTGATTTACCAGATTTGTGAGTATAGTATTCATGTTCAAGGGACTTCATATTTTTAAGGATGGAAGTCGATTTTTGTTGAGCAGACTTTTGTTTTGAGTGAGCGTAACTTATGATGAAACCTCTCGAGGCTGCTTTGAATGCATCCCACACAAAATGAAATGACAGTTGATCACTATTGTTGATGTGGAAGTATTCTTCTATAAACCTACTGTAGGAAGTGATAAAAGTAGCCTCTGAAAATAGAGAGTTATTGAACCTCCATGAAGATGTTTTAGAACCATTAAGAAAAAACTCAAGGTCAGTAACCACAGGTGGTGATCTGAGATCAAAATAGCACCAATTTCAGAGTTGACCATATGTTGCAATAAGCCTTTACTCATAAAGATATAATCAAGCCTAGAATGTGAATGGAGGGTATGAGAATAAAAAGAGTATTCCAAGAGGTCGGGATTGTATATTCTCTAGGAATCAGAGAGATAATGCTGTAGAATAAAGTTTTTAAAAGCTTTGTGGGAGGTATGTGGAACGAAACGTGATGTGGAACGTCTGTCCAAAAATTGATCGAGAATTTGGTTACAGTCACCTAATAGTAAATTGTTTGAGGAATGATAAGAGACATTATGTGAAAGATTCTTCCAAAAGTTTGGATCTGGATGTGTGGGGCCGTATATATTTAGGATAGTAAGAGAAATATTGTCAATTGTAAACGTAAGAAGTACCCAGCGGCCTTCTGTATCTTTATGTTGTGAAATTAAGGTAGGTTTGAGAGATTTATGACACAGTATAATTACCCCATTTTTGTTTGTGGTGGAAGGGGAGTAGAAAATGTCCCCCACCCATTATTTTTAAGCTTAATTGCCTCAGAGTTGTTGAGGTGAGTCTCTTGCAACAAAGCAATGTGGCATTTCAAACGAATTGGGTGAGATAAGACACACTGACGTTTAATGGGGCATTTAAGCCCTTAACATTCCAAGTAACAGTTCTAAGTTGCATAACAAGAAGTACTAATAAACAATTGCTGTAACATGGAAAGAACTAGGCATTTCAATTTTGCAAAAACAAAGAAATGGGAAAGAAACAAAATAGTAAAGAAAAAGAGAAGGGGAAAGATGACCTCCTGAAGTTATACATATATGGATGTGGCAATACAGGGACCAAAGTCCAGAAAAGCTAAAGAAGACAAGATAGAAAGTGAATACCACAAAAGGTAGAAGGACAGCGGAGAACTTGAAAAGACAGGCAAGAGAAAAGTGATATTAGATATTAAAGCATATAAAGGCGAGTTTCATGGAAGAAAAAAACATTATGCAAACGAAAAATTTACCATTTAGGAGACCAAATAACATAATAACTACAGTAAAGAAGTGTGAAATGAAGAACAATAAAAATCAAACTTTACCAGTGGAACGTGTAGGAGAACAATTTGGATGGTGAGAAAGGGATAGGGTTGGGAAAGGAACATGAGGATTGCATGTAGAACACTATCTAAAAACTAATTTAAAAAAAAAAGAAAATAAGAAGATGCAGAGAAGGAAAACCATGGATATAAATACTAAACCATAAATAACCATTACTATTAAACTGTTCAGAAAAAAAAAGAAAGGACATTAAAGAAAAATTATATTATATCTTCAAGTAATTGCAGATGCTCCTAGTTCCATTGCTTCTGTTTTGGGTTGGTTAATAAAAGTTTGCAGTGCCGAAGGTTCTTCGAACAAATAAGATTTGTCCTTGAAAGTAATTTTGAAAAGGCATGGGTGAAGAAGACCATATTGAATATTCAAGGATTTGAGTTGTGGCCGTAAGTCCAAAAACTGTTTGCGACTTGCAGCTGTAGCAGGAGAGAAGTCTTGTGTGAAAAACACTTTATGACCTGACCACTGCAAAGATCCCATCTTCTTGGCTTCCAAGAGTACTTGCATCAAGTCATTAAATTGGAGAAAGAGAATAATAATGTCTCTAGGATGTGCACGAGGGAAAGTTGAAGTCTGTGGACCTAAACGATGTGCCCTTTGGATAGAGAGGAGAGAGGTAGAAGGCAAGTGAAGAATTGAGGGAATTGCTGTTTGAAGGAATGCAATCATGTTAGAGCCTTCCGAACCTTCTGGAATCCCAAAAATGCGAAGATTATTTCTCCTATTTCTATTATCTAAGTTTTCGGTAAGCCTTTTAAGTTGAGCTATGTCCTTGGAGATCTGAGGATTGACAGTGTGCAATCTTCAAAGTTACTGACTCTCTGTTCCAGAGTACAAATTTGTTGTTCACGTTGGGACCATTACTCCTCAATACGTTGCAAAGAAGCATTAGTGTCCATCATAAAGGGCTTTAATGCATGCAATTCCTCCATGACATTATCTAGAGTAAGATGTGTAGGTGATTTTGAGGGAGAATCAAGGTCTTTTTTTGGGCACCTAACGGAGGAGGTATTAGATGTTTTTTTCACAATTGCGCCTGCAGCATGAGATGAAGAAGTGCTATCCTTTAAAAAGTCTGTAGCCCTATCCATTGCTAAAGCTGATGGTAGAGAAGGTTTAATTATATGTGTGCGCACCACTCGAAGAGGATTATTAGACTTGGAGGAAGAGGATGACTGGCTGCTCTGAGAACTGTGTAGTCTCCCCATAAAAGCCAGCAGCAATTTGGTAATAGGAAGCCAGCAATGTGAGGTGATGATGAAATTATATTACAATGGGAAGCTGCTGCGAGAAGTTTCCGACAACAGAGCAAAATATAATAAAAAAATAAATAAATAGAAAATCCTAAATTATTCTCTCAGAACAGGCATGGTAGAATAAGAGCAAAGCACTTTACTGTACATAGTCAAACAATTGCTGACTAGTTTTACAGGAACCTTCTGAAAAGAAAAAAAAAACATCTGTCAAAGGAAAGCATTATCATGGTATGAAGAGCAATTTGAAAGAGCTCCTTGATAACAAGAGCCGCCAGTGAATATTGAAAGTGAAAAACCTCAGCTAAATGTGTTTGGAGAGAGGTCAAAAGTTCAGCTGACTGTCAGAAGGTAATACATATTCCATTGCAGAGGAAATTAAACTTGTAGAATGACATACAGGCAAGAAGTTAAAAGTAAAATAGAAACATCAATGTGAAAGTTTAGGTTTGTGCAGAGACTTATGAAGTCGGACGCAAATGACACAGATAAATAATTACCTCAGGGCCCTCAGATGAAGCCTCTGAAATGACTTCAAAACTCAATGTCTCTGTAAGATACAGGCATATTTATACAGTGGCAGAGCTCGGTGCTAAAAAATGCTGGAGAAATTAATCATTTTGATGTGAAAACATCTCCTTCCTTCCAGGAAGTGCTGAAGCCTCACGGAGCTCTAAAGAGCAGAAGCATCTTGCATGACCTCCAGCCACGCCCCTCGGAGGGCGATTTCTTGACATCTTCACCACAAAAATGATGAAATGGAATACAGCTAGTTAATTATCGGTTGTTTATATTGGTTTATCATTTCCAACCATCACTTTTTTTTATAAGTGGACTTCCCCATAGCTGTCAACTTGTGTGACATTTAACCAGGTTAACAAACCACACTAAGCCCAGGAGGCCTTGCAGGCCCATACTCATAACAGAAAAACTGACATCACAAGTTTTAGACTTGGCATCCTTGGCATGGTCAATCAAGTAGAAAGCAGGGCCCCCATATCAAATAGCGAGAGAGATGAGGGGTAACTTACCAAAAGTATAAGGACATCCCTCTCTATTGTGTGAACATACAAATAGAAAGATTAACTAAAGAATAATTTTATGAAAGACGAAAGTCTAATTTATTTATGCTCCACAAAATAATGTAACACTTTTAATACAAAAGGAAATTCACAATAAATACAAAATAAACAGACCAAAACCCTAATCAATAAAAAAAAACACAATCATGATGAACATAAAGGAGAACACAAAATGGTAGAAGTCAGAATGAATTACACACAAAAACTCAGACACATTGAAACAAAGTTGGAAGGGAGGACAAAAAAGACCGAGAAACAAATAAACAGCTACACAATAAATTGAATATTTACAAATACTGTCAAAGTAAATACAAAAAATAACATGCAAAATATAATTATGTAGCCACAATTGTTTTGGTAGCTACAAAGTGAGAAACCAAGCTGCTATATAAGCTAAAATGTCCATATATTTTACAGTATTGTTCCTCTTTTTTTTATCCAGTCTGTATTATAGGAACAAATTCACCAAATTAATTGCATCCAGTCTGGTATGTAGGGAAACATGTGCCATCCTTGGCATGGTCTCCCTTAACTTTTTGCCTCTGTTTCCCAGGTTGTTAATGAGTGCTGGACTCTGTTTTTGCTGTTTTTGTTACTCTGGGTACTTTACCACTGCTATCCAGTGCTAAAGCGCAAGTGCTCCAATGTACAATGTATGTGTAATTGGATTTCCATGATTGGCATATTTGATTTACTGATAAGTCCCTAGTACAGTGCACTAGAGGTGCCCAGGGCCTGAAAATCAAACGCTAATAGTGGGCCTGCAGTACTGGTTGGGCCACCCACATTAGAAGCCCTGTAAACATGGTTCAGACCTGACAATGTGTGTGGATTGTAACTGCCAATTCGACTTGGCAAGTGCACCCACTTGCCAGGCATAAACCTTCCCTTTTCTTACATGTAAGACACCCCTAAGGTAGGCCCTAGGTAGCCCCATGGGCAGGGTGCAGAGCATGTTTAAGGTAGGACATATACTAATGTGTTTGATATGTCCTGGCAGTGAATTACTGCCAAATTCAGTTTTCACTGTTGCAAAGCCTATCTCTCTCATAGGTTAACATGGGGGCTGCTTTTAAATATGATTAAAGCATAGATTCCCTTTGGGAGCGGATAGACATGTGGAGTTTGGGGTCTCTGAGCCCACAATTTAAAAATACAGCTTTTAGTAAAGTTGGTTTTGAGATTGTGTGTTTGAAAATGCCACTTTTAGAAAGAGGGCATTTTCTTGCTTAAACCATTTGGTGACTCTGCCTGTTTGTGGATTCCCTTTCTGGGTTAGTTTGACAGTTTGGCTGTTTGCACCTCTCTCTAGACAGTGACACAAAGGGAGCTGGGGTGTAGCCTTCATATCCTGATGAGCCATCTGTGCTAGGAGGGAGGGGAGGAGTGGTCACTTACACCTGAAAGGGCTGTGCCTGCCCTCACAAAATGCAGTCTCCAACCCCCTGGTGTGAGTCTGGGGCCTGGCCTGGGCAAGGTAGGATTTCACAAACAAGAGAGACTTTCCTTTGAAGTAAGCCTACTTCAAAGGCCAAAACAGGTGTAAGAAGGGCACCAAAAACCACAGACTTTAGATCACTTCTGGATATCAAGAAGAACCTCTGCTTGGAGAAGAGCTGAGGAGCTGAGTAGAGGTGCTGGCCTGCCTGTGACTGTGCTTTGTGGAGCTATCCTGCAGTTGCTGCTTCTGCCTGTGCAAGAGGACAAAGACTGGACTTTGTTGTGCATTCCTGCTTGTGAAGAAATCTCCAAGGGCTTGTCCTGAGCTTGCCTCCTGTTGTTGAAGTCTCAGGACCATCAAAGACTTCTCCTGCCAGCACTTGAACTCCCTGCTGAGACTCCTGCCCTGCCGAGTGGTGCCCTGTCCAGTTCCTGGGGCCTTGGAAGGTGAATCTGGCAGACCAAGACTGAAAATCCACACACAGACCACCGTGCGGGGAAAATATTGACACACCTTCCAAGACGCGGTTGAAAAACAACGCACCGCCGGCTTCGCAGAAGAAATCGACACTCCACCAGCATCGCGGTTGGAAGATCAATGCATGCAGCTGGAGAAACGGCGCTTAACACCCGCTGATGGAGGCTGGTAACGTCGTAACCTACATAGCGCGGTTTTGCTGATACTGTGCGGCAGGATTTTCGACACAAAACTTGCTGGGCGTGGAGAAACAACCCAAAGCCTGGCAGGACCCGAATGCTTGCCCGGATCGACGCATTGTTCTCCTGCAGACAGGAAAAACGACGCACGGCTATCCGAAAGGAGGAGGAGAAACAACACAAGGTCTTGTTTGCGGGTGAGAAATCGATGCATTGCTAACTCTTTTCGATGCACACTTGTCCGTAAGTGTTATTTTGACGCTACCCAGGTACTTTTCAATGCTAACAGTGTTTTTACTGTTTTCTCAAGGATTTAAGACTCTTTTGCTTTTAAAATTAATAACTTGATTTGTGTATGTTGGATTTTTGTTGTTTTGGTCTTGTTTTATTTAGATAAATATTTCCTATTTTTCTAAACCTGTGTTGTGTCATTTTGTAGCGTTTTCACTGACTTACTGTGTGTGTTGGTACAAATACTTTACACCTAGACTCTGAAGTTAAGCCTGCCTGCTCGTGCCAAGCTACCAAGGGAGTAAGCGGGGATTTGCTGAGGGTTATTCTCCTTTATCTTGACTCGAGTGAGGGTTCTTGCTTGGACAGGGGGTAACCTGACTGCCAACCAAATACCCCATTTCTAACAACATGTCTCTGCATACTCAGTGTTGCTGACTGTAAAACAAAAGCCACTAAAAGCTGCTTTCATGGAACAGGGGCAAGCTGACAGCTATTTCTTCTCATGTGTGGTCTTGCGCTTGCTGTGCCTTTAGGACTCAAGCTTCATGTTACCAAAGGGATCGACAAGGGCAAACATATCAGGGTCGTTTGTATTCCATTTAGAGGAAATGTGAACTAGAATTTTGGACCAGCACTTTTGGAATGCAGCGTCTTATTGCTTATGGTCGTTCCCTTTCCATTCATCACAATTTTGTTGTCTAAGTACATACCAATGTGGCAAGAGGGCCTTGAAAATCCTAAGCTCAAAATGCAAGGTCTTCTGCATGGCAGCTCCTAGGATAGGCACAAATGGGAGGAAGGGAACTCACCCTAACCAAGCAAATTAAATCTTAAGCTACAACAAGCTACAGGACATAGTCATAACTAATTTACAGAAAAGCTCTTTCTCAAGCAAAGAGTGAAATTTGACGCACATACCGGTCAAATAGAGAGAGAAAGAGAGAGAGAGAGAGAGAGAGACAGAGAGAGAGAGAGAGAGAGAGAGAGAGAGAGAGAGAGAGAGAGAGAACATTTGTTTTAGACTTTGATGAATGATGCACTTAGAATGAGATATTTCAGGACGAATTGAAAAGAAAAATGTATTTGTCAAGTAAATAGAGTGCTTCTGTATGAACCTTAAATATTTGAAGTTGAAAATGAAATCAAAGCAGGAACATGACCACTAGCACAACTGGATTGGAACCTGCAACCTTTAGTATGAGGATCAGCAACCTTAACTACTAGGATACAGTTGACTCAATATAGCTGTGGGCGGTGAGCTCTGCTCCGCTGGAGGTGATGGCAGCTCCTAGGATAGGCACAAATGGGAGGAAGGGAACTCACCCTAACCAAGCAAATTAAATCTTAAGCTACAACAAGCTACAGGACATAGTCATAACTAATTTACAGAAAAGCTCTTTCTCAAGCAAAGAGTGAAATTTGACGCACATACCGGTCAAATAGAGAGAGAAAGAGAGCGAGAGAGAGAGAGAGACAGAGAGAGAGAGAGAGAGAGAGAGAGAGTCCCTTCAAAAAACCTCACTCAGTGGTACCTGACATTAGTCAGACTCCATGCCATGTTAGGGAGCTCAGTCCTGTGTTAGAGATCCTGCTACCAGCAAGGTACTATGGCCCACATTTGGTAGTCCTGTCCGATCAGAAAGCCTCCCTGGTCACCACTGCCAACCAGATAAGAGTGGTCATTTGAGTAACACTTCTACTAGACTGCCACACTAGTCATCTTAGGGCATCCCGGAGAAGGGAATATATATCATTAATGCAGCCCTAACTCATCTAACACCTCCTAACAGCAGCCCACTAGATACTGGCTGAACACTGGAAGCCCCCAATAGACAATGGTGAACCAAGGTCTGGCACACCTACACCATAGAAAAGTTTACATCTCTAGTTACAGATAGGATGCTGAAAATTGAGTGTACATGGAAACCATTCTAAACCCTCATTAAGAACCAGATAGGAGCCTGCGGATGTCATGTCATGTACCCAAATTGATAAGAAAAGAGAGTATGCAAAGCATGTCTGGCTCATCTGAGGAAGAAAGGGAGAATTCATTAGTGAGCAGAGAAGTTGATCTTACTAAACCACATACTTGAGCCCTTTTTTGAATAACTTAACAGAGAAGGGGCCAACCACCCTATGGCAAAGCAATGAACAACAAACCCTCATCAAATATCTAGAAGGGAAGACCTACTACCTGAGCATATCCAGGACCCAGCTTCATTTGAGACTGACCTTTGTCATGGGTACAACAATAGACAAACCCGTTACTAAGGTCTGCATACCTTTCCCGCTCCACCCCCATACCAGGTTCCAAACCACTTCCCAGAGCACACTGTTGTGTGGCGTTGGAAAAGTCTTTTAGGTGAATAGAACAAAATAATTACCTTTTGAGGTTTTTTTAATAAAACGCATTACTATGTTATTGACAGATGGAAATGTTAGAAAAGAGGGTCACTGAATTAAATTCTGAGTTGTACGTGAACAAGAACTTTAAGGGAAGGGACCGTTTATAAAGTAATTTCCGTTATAGATCAAATAGTTGCTGCTAGAGAAGAGTGTTTGAATATGAAGCAGAACTCATAGGGCATCTCATGTTGGGAAGAGGTGTTTCCCTACAAGCAATGGATTAGTCCAGCCATGGGAGTGTGTGCAGAGTTCAGTGCCCATAAGGACATGCAAAGCAGAACTTGATCTGATCACAGGAAATTGTTCAATGATAGGGGGTAGGCAGCGGATTTTGAAGGCATGGCCCATGTCTGCTTGAAGGTTTCACACAGGGGCATAGCTTTGTCAATGAGATTCAGGGGAGGTGAATCTGTAATTTCCCAACTAAAAAGCAGAAGGCTGCAGTTTGGAGGCGTGAGAGGTGAGATAACCAAGGTTCAGGAAAGACTGTTCAAATGAGGAGCGGGATAAGCACTGATTTGCCTTTTGTGGGCCTATTTCTACATTAGCACATTGGCATTTGCCGCTAATTAGGCTATTTGCAAGCATTCATCCCATCACCTTTTGGGTATCTGATTGCCAGTAGTTTGCCTAGAAGCCTGAGACTGGCGCAGCTTTCAAAGCCTACTACTGCTAACATTTGTGAATTCTAGAAAGTAGTGAATTTACACCCATTCTAGGAGTACTTCTATGGGTGCAAATGTACTGTATGTTTGGTAAACAGTCACAATATGTATTTAAGTTTCGCTCCAGCAAATTAATAGGACGAGGTGAGTCGGAGTCAACCAAGGATCTCTTTGGCTCTGAGAGTCTGTGCACGAGTCAAGCCGTGAAAATATTTAACATGTATATATCGTGCAACAAACATAATGTAAAAAATATGATAGTCTCTTTAAAAATCTAAAACATGCATTCCTCAATGCAAAAGCACTTCACCTTAACAAATCAGATTATATCACTGCATAGACAAGAAATTCATTAAAAATAGTTTTTAAACATGAACTTAGAAACATTAATGGCTCACCCCCCAACGACAATGCCATGAGTGAACTAAGAAGCAAGTCAGTAGTCATGTATATCCTAAATGAGGCCTAGATTCGTTTTATAGACGGAACAACATTACAGTATATTAATTCAAACATGAAAGGTGCTTGTACAGCTCACATCCCGAACTCAAGTATTTAAAAGCGCTCTTTGATAAGGAGGCTCTGTGAAATAAAATGTTTGCAGAGGATCATGTAATTTGGACAAGCAGGGAAGCAGGTATTAATTCCAGGTCAGATGGTTTCACATTTTGAATTCAGCCACCAGATGTATCTCTCTCTCCTGTTTTACATCAAAGGTCACTGTTTTGCCTTTTATTCTTGGCATACCATGAGACAAACATGTGATATCTGACTCAAGGCCCCTGAGACCCAACTACCAAGCCATGAGTGCATTTATTTTGAGGTGTCACATACGAACGCCCCTCCTCCCCATCCCCCTTCAAGCTATCTCACTTGGTTCAGGTAGTAAGGTCAAGAAAGAACGTCACGTTTGGACCTTGAGGGTTTCCATGCAAGGTGACTGCTTGACCTAGAAGAATATATATGATGCAATGCAGGAGGTTCCCACAGAGGATCTCACAGGGGAACGTATATTAATGCTTTGCCAAGGAATGAGTCACTAAATGTTTTAGTCAAATCAGAACAAAAGCAAGCTAAGTGAATCAAACAGGCGCAGCTAACTGCACCTTTGCCACCAGGTATGCAACCTGCAACCTTCCAAATGTAGTACTCCACCCACTGTTTACGGTTTGCTCTCTTTCTACATCACCACCTTTTCAGCATCTCTTTACAGTTCATCGCAATCTGCCTTTCGTCTGACAATTTACTCCTTTCGATGTAAAGCTCATCCACCTCTATCTTCCCTTTTTTATAAATTTTGCCTTTCTCCATAATGTGCACTCCCGCAGGAAATAGTATGCTGCTATAAGATTGCGCCTTTTCATCGTTTTCTCGCTGCAACAGGTCCTTCTTTCAGATTTTCCTCTCTTCTTCTCTTTCTAAAACGTTTTTAGGTGTAAAATCCCTTACTAACAACCTGCTCCTCATTTTAATCGCCGTGGCAGACTCAGGATGTTATCTGATAAAAGCAACCTGAGTTTCAAGTTTTCTGAACAAAGCTGTTGTAGATTATGGCAGGTTGCTTAGTGATAGAGTAGTGGGCTAGGAGTTTTGGGCATAAACCAGACTGGTACGCCATTTAGCACGGGAGATTCTTGACTCCATTTAGAGTGTTTGCTACCATTGTAGTTGATTTAAATAGTCAGACAGAGGAGTGTTTTTGGACCAAACTCAGCCGTGGGCATTGTCTGCTGCCTTTCCCTGGCAAATATTTGCTGGTAGTCATAAATGCAAGCATCATTCAGGGATGGCTCATCAAAAGGGACATTCGGGCGGTATGCTGCCAGTCATAGATTACAAGATTAACATTCTGGTCTGCTGCACACAAATTGCAAAACCTGGCTGTACGAAGTCTACTAGAACATTTTTCAAACATGCACTTAACAGTGAGGATAGGCGGTTTTAATGTCACCCAAACTTGTGCAATGTGTGTCTATGTGATGAGATTAAGGGCTGGCAGTTGCTGCCAAACACTGCAGTTTTTCCCAGGGTAGGTGCATGCAATAGGCCGAGGGCCCTCTTGCAGATGCCCCATGAGTTTTCCCAGGCTTTTTAAAAATGTTATTAGCCAGAAGAACAAAGGTAGAAGCCACAGGAATGATGTCTCTCTTAGAAGATGTTTTAGTCTCTAAAAGGGCTTTTTAAGAGTACTTAAAACGCTCATGTAGTTGTGTCTGATGGTCTTTTTTGGATCGTCTCTTTCATAGAGTTAATTCTTGAGACACTGTGCCTCTTCGAAAAAATCTGTTGTATAAGAACAGTTCATCCTGGTAATGCCTAATTTTGGTTGCACCATTAGGTGTCACAGAAGTGACATAATGGTGTAATCAACAATTCATATATTGTGTGCTTTAACGTTAATAACTTAAAGTGAAGCATCTAAATTCTATTACTGAAGGTGCATTCTAGAAGTTCATATATATGTGTGCTCGAATGTTTGATTTTAACATGCCCGGAATGTAGTACTCATATACATTGATACTCAAATTCCCTGATTATGTTATTATGGTGAAACTGCATATAATACCATTTCATTTATAAATCTGGTTTCCATTTATAATTGAAAGATGCACATATAATTATGTATTTCAAATGTGCATTTTATGCCTTATCAAGTTAGCATAACTAAAGGCCTGAAACATTTTATTTCTTGTGTTTAACCTTCAACATGGAATTTTGCTCGTGTTGCAATATTCTTTATTTGCAGGTGTGTTCATGTGAATCTACATGTGAGTCGCTGTGGGGTACAGGAGGATACTTTGGCAAAGTCAATGAGGCGCTAACAAACTGTGAAGAAAAGACTTCTGTTTGTGTACCAGACATCAAGAGACTTTCAAGGCAGTCCTGATGTCCAATTCGTGAAGTGTGATGGGAGTTACCAATTTCAACTGTGCACAAAGATGGAAAACTACTGATGGTGATGACGTGGACTTCTCAAATGTTCTGTAGCTTTAATTGGTATTCATTTAGTTAGACAAGAGCAGATTCCCTAGAGACTTGGAGGGGTACAGCCCTCTTTACTCTATATTCCTTTGTGTGGTATTATGCAAGGCATCTCCTCTCTACCAGAACTTCTACTGAGGTTTCTGCTATGCTGACACTTTCCTATATGTCCTTAGTATTTCCCTTAAGCTTAGTTTGGGGTACTTAGATTAACTTAGATTCTCCAATGATTAGGCAAGAGGACTGCAATTTATATACAGATAATCAGATTCTGTTTCCCATTTTTGTATTGCTTCAACTGAAATTCTTGTATGCTTTGTGCTTATGTTTATACGATTTAACCTCATTCAGCACTTTACTTCACCTTTGGTGATACTGTAATTAAATAGTAGGTTTTGAGATTCATTTTCCCCCAGTTTGGCTCTTAATTTGTAATATTTTTTTGGACTTTATCTTCCACCTCCTGGCTTTAATGTGTGACCGAATAGGTTACCCTGTTAATAAATTTGAAAGGTTGATTTTAACTCTCTTTTACTTCTCTAGCATTCTAAAAAGGTCCATCAGAAGAAGAAAACCAGGAATATGGGCCTAAGCATCATCAATTTAAAGACAAAAAGCTGATAAGCAAATTCTGTCAATAATATCAATATTGTCTGCCAGCGAAAGGTGATAAAATTATGTTGTAAGCACCATGAAAATGTGAGCAAAAATTTGAGCCACTTTGGAAAAGCAATGTGAGAAAAACTCAGGCATCAACCATGAATAACTTATATAAAATGATATGATATATGGGACCATAATACAGAGCCAAACATACATGCCTATAAAAAGTCACAGGTAGATTATCCCAGGTGGTGTAGGTAGTATGCTAATGTGCTACTAATGTGCTACTATGGCCAAAGCCAGAGCAGAACACACTGTAAAGTTCCACATCTAAGGCCTACACCAGTGGTTCCCAACCTGTGGTCCATGGCCCCCCAGGGGTCCGTGACACATTCCCAGGGGGTCCACAGGCTTGGACTAGCAGGAAGTCACTTCTCCAGCTGGGGCCTCTGACAGAAACATGTGTTTTTATATTTATTACTTCCTTTCTGCAGTAGTTTTAAAAGCACTGCAAAGTTCCTTGTAGAGCCAGAACCTTTGGGGGTGAAAATAAAAGTGTCAAGATAACTTTTGTGATTAATGTACCTGTTGGAAAGAGATGGGAGTTTTGTCTAGTGGCAGTTTTGACTCATCTAAGGTAGTGCAGATGGTTAATATGCCTGCTGCACAGAACATGTATTATGCAGAGAATAGTATTTTATGTGTGTACCACAGTGAGTTACTGTTTTTGTCACAGATATCCTTTTGTTACTGGGCACTTCATAAGTTACAATTGTAATCTAGCACAGTGAGCTATGAACTGGCATCGAAGAGCTGCATGCAAACTGCATGGCACGAATTGGAAAATTATGTTTTTTTCCAGTCTTTCATTTTCCTTATGCTGCTAAAAATGGTTTGTTTAAGTAGAAATACATTTGCAATATTAAAGTCAACAGTAACCACTACGTTATGTTTTAAATCCTGAGTTTGTGCTCCTCCAGACCAAGCACTCGGAGAAAATGCCTACCAGTGTGAATAACATGTGAATCCTACACCTTGTAGTCCCCTATAAAGTGCACCCCTATACTGGTATGATAGATTCTATAAAACAAATGAATTACATGTGACAGAGAGGCTATGGAGAGGTGAGAGTCCCTTATGGCTTTATTTCCTTTCCTGACCACATATTTATGTGAATAAGCATTCTCGGATCTTAAGTACCTAAAAAATAAAAACAGAAATCACTTGGGAAATATAGAATCTGACCTGAGGATTCAGCTTTCCTAAATAAAACGAAACATTGAAAAGTTAGTAATGGATATGCAGCACCAACCTTCCCATTAAATCTTTTTGATTTTGCTTATTTTTCAATATAAAATAATTATATTTTTAGGAATCTGTGTATTTGTTTGGTATGTACTTTTGTGTATTTTTTCTAAATTACTGTTTTAATGTTTGAAATTTAAATCAAACAAATTGCTTGGGGGTCCCTGGCTTTCAATAGTGGTCCCCAGGAGTCAAAAGTTTGGGAACCACTGGCCTACACTGTATCCCTTGAGGGATACAGCTCCTGGCAACTACAAGTTTTCAGTGTTCTGGACCTGGATATTCCCAGTCCAGCAACACTAAAGGGCAAATTTCCTAAAACGCAGCATAGCAAGTTACTGCACTACATTGCTTGAGAGTTGTACAGTGCCATATTTAGAAAGATGTGGTGCTGTTCAGCTCTTTACCTGCACTGGTGCACTTGTGGCTACCTACCACAGATGGAGGCACCCTTGCATCATATTGCACGGGCTCCTGCATTGTGGTACGGATTGTTTTTGTGCAGGAAGACATATCTGCAGAATACAGCACACATGGAAAGAGGAAGTAAGGAGAAGAAAGGTATATATTTCTCCTTGTTACTGCCTTTAGTGAATCTGGGTTTGTGTTAAATTACATGGGTGAATGCATGGGGATACCCATGCTCACCTACCTGACACAGTGTAAAACAACACAAGGTGCTGAGTTGTGCTACTTTTTTGTTTTTTAATGCAACGCAAGGTGACACAAATTCGCCTTTACGTGGCTTTGTAAATCATAAGTAGCATTTTGTGTCATAGCTGTGTTAAAATGTGGCCCTGCCAGGACACAAAATCCTAGATGCGGGATGTGTGAGAAGCTGTGAAGACTGCGAGCTGCTGTTGTGTCCACATCTGCCCGCTCACATAGCTCAGCATGGAGGGAGAAGGAAAAAGCTCTCCGCAGCTCAAGTAAAAGACTTCACCTGAATCACTATGGTGTTTGATTGCAGTTGAGTACAAACAGACCGTTTGGTAAGTTTTTGACTCAATTATGAAGCGTCATCTATTTCTATATTTTTATATGCACTCATAGTGAAGTACTGGGTTTTTCAGAACCCAGTGGTGCCAGGGAACACACCCTAAGACTTCGAGTCCTTCCTGTTTCAGACTACAGAAACACAGAGTCTTCTTGGTGAAGTCAAAGATCTTGTTTATTGGCTGCAGCCAGTAACAGGTATCCTAGAAGTACAACACTGTGTATATTCTCAGGAGACTGCTTCCCTTGCAAAGCTAACCTTCTCTTTTATACAAAATATTATGCTTTAGGCAAACATTCCTTATTTTACAGTTGACCATTCACATATTTTCACTACAAAGAAATAGCAGGGTTATGATGACAAGCCATATTTCAGTTTGTCCAGCCCTCAATCAATTACCCGGCAAGGCTCAGTACTTTCATCAGATATCGACGGACCCCCAATATAAACAGGCACCTCCTCCTTTTAAAGCAAGTCATAAAGAAAGAAACAGGGACAGGTGTGTGTAAGATTAGGCATGGTTTGTGTGTGATGAAAAGGTTTTATGATGTGTTGTGCCTTGATACTAATCTCATTCGGCCACTGGGAAAGAAACTGGCCGAACAGGTTTGGCTTCAGGCAGTGGAGTCAGCTTGCTCAGGTCACAGAGGAGTCAGCAAAGATGTACGTGTCCTTTAGACTCGTTTTCAGCATTAGTCATTGGCCTATGTGAGGGCAATCACAAAATGGCTGTCGTTTAAACGGAACCTCAGAGTTTCAGGACGGAAACTCTGATATTCGGGTGATTTCGTCACCTGAATATGAATACAATGCTTGTGCATACTATTCTAACCATTCTCGGTCTGCTGATACCAAAATCGTTGTGATACGACGATGTTTATAACACGGGTCCAGAATTTTCAGTACCACAGACCCTCCTTTTGCCCTTACATAGGCAATAACCCATACTCACGCTAATCTGAGTCCAGGTCTATATTCATAAAGTCGTTGAGATGTTGCTGTAGCATCATCCTATTACTTAGCTCGTCTTTTGATACAGGTTTCCTTACACACGATGTAGTACAGAGGCCACATATTGCAGGAGCACACTGTACACACAAACAGGACAGGAAAAGAATGGCTAAGATCATCCCAATGACTACCAGAGTCTTCCATCCCCAGGCGGATATCAGCTCCCAGAACCACCCCATCAATGACCAATCTCCTTTATCCACGTGAATAGATTCGGAGATCTTATGCAGTTTGGAAATGGCCTGGTAGACTGTCGGAGCGTTATCTGGGATGAAAACACAACAACTTGATTGGATCACTTTACATACCCCACCTCGGTCTGCAAGTATGATGTCTAATGCGACCCTGTTCTGAAGAGTCATAAGGCGATCCGACTGGAGCTCAGCAGTCAAATTACTAAGGGCACCGGCGGTTTCAACTACCGTGGATTCAACCACCCTTGTCAATTGCCTTATGTTCCTGCTGTTAACCATAGGACCCCAAAACGGCAGAAAACCCTTTACGAAATCTCCAAATTCTTGTCCTGTAGTGTCTTCTTTACTTATGACACCTCTAACTATCCTTGTCTTATGGTAATCTGCCGCGGCCGTGTAGGTGGGAGGTAACAGGAACGAAACAAAACATGTGCCTGAGAAGTCAGGGGGCAACCATGTATAGGCTCTATTATGGCAGATGAAATAGGTACCCTTAGCTGCTAATAACGAAGGAGAAGTCTGAGACGCAAAAACATATGTTTCAGTGCAGATACTTTTCCCTAACTGAGCTCTGGGATTCTTGCCATTACCTTGCAGACATAGGTGACCCTGATGGGGTACAATCCAAATCGGGGAGGATCTCTTTGCTCGCTGGTTCCCACTCAGAGTAACTCCATATCCTGTTATGTTCCATCCAATATATGTTAGTGTCTCATCATTCGGGATAGTCTCATAGGAAATATCTTCCCTAATCATATCTACTATACCCTTAGCTAGAGCACTATTCTTAGGATTATCTTTCACAGAACTTAGGGGGTTGGCTTCATACGCGTATATGAACACCGTTCTATATGCCCACACAGAACCATTATGGCTGAAAGGCAGGACCAGATAAGGGATACCTTTATCAGTAGTATGAGGCATAAGACCACACACCCAACAGTTAGTTGTGTTCACTACTAATTGGTGTTGGTGTAGAAGCTGAATGAATGAATTGTTGACAAATTCTAATCTTCTGGCAGACTCGTGTTCAGGCAGGGGGTGAAAAGAATGCGAGGAAACAGTAGAAGGAGGTATGGGCTGTGTAATGGGTGCAAATGTCACTTGAAAAGAGAATAAAACATATCCTATTAAAAACGTCATTACACTGAGCAACATGAAAATACATAATATCAAAAATCGTTTCTTAGTCATTATTATAGACATTCTGGCTTTAAAATCCATCTGTTTGGTAGGTCTCTCATTCTTGAAAAACTCCATCCTCTCTAATTGCTGCTCGCGGTGGTAGTGTGTTCTATGCTAGGGAATGCTTCTGTCAGTCCAGGGCAACTCCCTTAGACTGACCAGAACTGTCGACCTAACGTCTTTAGCTGCACTCCAAAGACTTGGGCAACCACGACCCTACAGCTGAACCCGGATGGCGGTTCGAAAAGAAAAAAACAAAAATAAGAAAGTTTCTCAGATGAGAGAGCCGCACTTTAAAAAAAAAAAAAAAAAAGCAAAGGAACCGGAAAAAAATTATTTGTCCTTAGTTCTTGGTCTCAAATTATAACGGCTTTTTCCAGGTACTGTCTGGTTCTGGAACAAGAGTTCAGGCTCTGTAGTGTTCAATCGAATTGACGGTGGCACAGCTTCTTGCAAATTATTGTCACTTTCTCATTCAGAAATTGTTCCTTTTACACATGCATCGCTAAATGGCAAAAACGAGGCACAGTCTCAGTCTCAGAGTCAGCGATCCCCTCCTGGACCCACCGGTTGTACGGTAGAGGAAAAGGGACCCTCTTGCAGTGTACGCCGTGGATCCAGTTCTTTTTCCCTTCCACTCGAACATCTGATCTTGTTGAGAGAAGGACGAGGTGGGGGCCGGTCCAACGGGGCTGGTCATTCTTTTTCCGCTGGAAGTTCTTGACCAGCACCCATGATCCAGGATCGATAAGATGTCCTGGAGCTTCAGAGACCTGAGGCAGAGTATCGTGAACCTGTTGGTGTAGAACACGCAATTTAGCCATCAATTCATACAAATAATCAAGCAGTACAGGGTGTTCGATCTCACTGAATTTTGTTGGTCTTGGCACTCCCCATATGTTGGCCGGGCGGCCGAACACAATTTCATAGGGACTAAGTCCCACTCGCGAATGCACAGTCATTCTTGTTGATAGGAGTGCTAAAGGCAGAGCTCGCTTGTATCTTTGCCAACTTCAGTTTTAGCGTGCCATTATAGCACTCTACTAGTCCTGCTGATTGGGGGTGATTTGCAGCGTGGAATTTTAGCTGGATACCTAGCCCCTCACATACTTTTTTCATCACTCGACCCACAAATTCACTCCCATTATCACTCCAGACCATTCTCGGCATTCCAAACCTAGGGAAGAATTCTTTGGCAAGGGCTTTAGCTGTGGATAAGGCAGTGTTGTCTTGTAAGGGATATGCTTCTACCCATCTTGAAAAGGCACAAACAACAACAAGTACGTATTTCAGATTGTTGCACCTTTCCATGTGGATGAAATCTAGCTGCAAAACCTCGAACGGATACGTTGGAGGCGCAAAATGACCAGCTGGAGTTGGGGTTCCCCTACCAGGATTGTATTTCAGACACACCATGCAATTCTTGACCACATTCTCTGCACATTTAGGAATTCCAGCATTTTGCCATACTGGAGCCAACAACTTACAAATCCCTTTCACACTGATATGGGCCATTCCATGAGCCATTTTCACCACTGCAAGCACATACGCATCGGGTAACAACCATCGCTGATGTTCTGACAAGTCAACCCAACAACCATTTTCATCCAATTTACCCGTACTTTCTTTCCACACATTCAACTCTTTCTCTGAAGCTTCAGCTTGAAGAGACTTCACACCCTCTATCGTATCTTCACACATTCCATCGTCACCAACCCATCTTGCGGGGCCTGCAACATACATTCGATTCATCACATCTTTTGCTGTTTCTTTTGCGATTTCGTCAGCAAATGCATTGCCACGACCGACATCATCAGTAACCTTCTTGTGTGCACTGCATTTCACAATCGCAACTTGTAATGGCAAGGTCAGTGACTCAAGAAGCTCATTCACCAACTGACCATGCTGAATTTTAGTTCCATGCGAAGTCAGGAACCCACGTTCTTTCCACAATCGCCCAAAACTATGGGCCACACCAAACGCATACTGGCTGTCGGTATATATGGTCACTTTCATTCCTTTCGATAACACACACGCTCTCGTAAGTGCAATCAGCTCTGCTGCTTGAGCTGAATTATGTGGTATACGTGCAGCTTCAACAATCGTATGCAAAGTTGTGACAGCATACGCTGCAGTCGTATCACCATTCGGAAGCTTGAAGCATGAACCATCCACCCATAAAGTACCATCACACTTTACAAGAGGAGTGTCTTTAAGATCTACTCTCCCTTTCGTTTCTTCTTCTGTCCTAAGAAAACAATCATGTTGTTCAACATCATCTGTTTCTACTGAAATCGGCAATAATGTGGCTGGATTCAACGTAGTGCACCTCTTTATGTGCACATGACTGGCTAACAGTGTCAACTCGTAACCTGACAATCGAGCACTAGTTAAATGCTGTGTCTTGGTCCTGTTTAACAACGTGTCCACTGCATGTGGAACCATCACAATCAACATATTATTCATCACTAACCCAGCAGACTGTTGAATAGAAACAGCTGCTGACGCTGTGGCTCTCAAGCAACTCGGCAATGCTTTAGCTACCGGATCCAAATTCGACGAAAAATATGCGCATGGGCGCTGCTTGTCTCCAAAGACTGTGTCAGCACTGACAATGCACAACCCTCTCTCTCATGGACATACAGTGTAAAGGGCTTACTGTAGTCGGGGGTACCCAACACAGGAGGCGAACACAATGCATTACGCAATTCGGAAAAACTTTTCTGACAATCTTCAGACCACGGAACGGGATTCAGTGTTTCTTTATAGTCAATGCTACCAAAGGTTTGGCCAGCAAAGAAAAAATCGGTATCCATTGTCTGCAGTATGATGTAATGCCCAAGAAAGCACGTACTTCTCTCTGTGTCCTTGGCACACTCAATTTTGCAATTGCCTGAATTCTTTCTGAGGTCAGTTTCCTTCCCTCCTTCGATAAGAGATGACCTAAGTAGGTCACTTCTTGTCGACAATATTGCAGTTTTGAAAGGGACACTTTGTGATGTAAATCAGACAAATGACGCAACAACAACAAGGTGGCTTCTTTACAAATCTCTTCAGTATCTGTAGCGACTAGCAAATCATCAATGTATTGAATAAGGGTAGCGCCGTCAGGTAAAACAATTGCATCAAGCTGTGTTTTTAAAGCCTGACTATATATTGATGGACTTTCACAGTAGCCTTGAGGAGCGCGTTTGAAGCGGAAACTTCGGCCTCCTAAACTGAAGCCAAAAATATCCCTGCTCTCCTCCGCAATCGGGATGCTGAAGAAAGTATTCTTTAAGTCAATCAACGAGAACCAGGTGGCGGAAGCTGGAATCATAGTTAATATGGCAGTGATATCAGGAACAACTGGAAACTGTGGCACAACTATTTTATTTACCTCTCTAAGATCAATCACGAACCTGTAAACAGGTGGCTTAGAGGGGTCAGTACGTTTCAAAACAGGCAGAACAGGACTATTACAAACGTTGCCTCTTGTCTCTTCAATTACATCTTTTTCAATTAAATCATAAATGATCGCTAGCAACGCCTTTTCACCTTCACTAGAGATCTTGTATTGTTGAATGCGTGGTAATTTAACATTGGCTTTCAATGTCACAACATAAGGCAGTATTTCCAAAAGACCCACATCATTAGGACCAGTAGCCCAAATGAATCAGGAAGAAACGACAATTCGGTCGGAAGTTTATCCTTCGACAAATACATTGGAGAGACCATTTTCCTACCCAGTGTAAGTTGTACTCCTGAAGGAGAACAATATAATGTCGCATACAATCTTTTCAACAAATCCAATCCTAACAAGTTTTCACCACAACCTGTCGTCAGAATAAGGGGTGCTTCCAATTCACAAGGTCCAACAGAAAGGGACATAGGACTAGAAATCGGGTTCCTAACCGGGGCGCCAGAAAAACCTACTGAAACATTCATCTCGCCAGACAAAGGTGCGCCAGGGAGTTTTGAGTGCATAATAGAACTCTTTGTAGCACCAGTATCCAACAAAAAAGGCTCCGACACACCTGATGTAATCACCTTAACATAAGGTCCATTCTGATCTACTGGAACTAAAAAAACTCCCTCTCTCCATCTATGGCTGTCCTAGCAATTATTACCTTCCAGGTTCTCATCTTCTGTATAGTATGCGTCAGCATAGTACTGAGCCGTCCTACCAGACGCGTTATGTTGCTGGTCAAAACTATTCATTGAGTTTTGAGACGGAAAGGAACGCGTGTTCTTGGGGAAACTTCCACGTCCTCTACCTCTAGGAGCTTGTTGAACACCTCGACCTCTTGCGCCAGAAGCATCATTCGTACGCTGTAACAAAATAGGACAACTATACTTGAAATGACCCTCTTCTTTACAATATGAACACTGATTGGGACCTACAGGAACACGTGGTTGAGAAAACTCGAACCTTTGCGAGTTTCTCTGGAACTGTTGAGGTTGCTGATAGTTACTCTGACCACCACGTGGCGGATACGCCTGTTGTAAAAGAACCTTCGTCTTTAATTCTTTAGTTTTCTTGTCTGCTCTATCCTTCTCATCTTTATCCCTATTTTCGTAGTACTGTGCAGTAGCCAATATTTGTGCTGAAGAGGAAACGGCCCAAGAACTCTCTGAATCCTTCAATTTCTTACACAGCTCGGCAAGCAAATTGTGCACAAACTTGTCGACGAACAACTGTTGACCACCTTCTGTACTCATATCTTGACCACTGTGGTCGATAAACGTTTCCTCAAACCTGGTGAAGAAATCAGACACTGTTTCATCTTTCTTCTGCTTACACGCAGACAGTTTATCCCAATTCACACGCATTGCAGGCATTAAAGTCTTCATGTAAGTAATGATCCTAGCAGGCAGTTCTGCTACCAAAGGCTCAGGCTTGGCACCACCAACTTGTCTATCATTTGCAGCACTAATATTAGCCCATGAGTCACCTAACTCTTGCGCATGATCTGTATGGCGAATCAATCCCCACAAAGGCTGTGGAACAACATTCCCAAATAACATGTCTGTGTCGGCTAAATTCATAATGCATGAGTCTGCAGTCTGTGATAATTCCTTATAATACCCTGCAGGGTTTTTATGGGGATCAGGCAAAGTCTGCTTAAGGGCTAAAACTTCAGCTCGCTTCCACGGAACATGTACCCAAACACGCTGAAAATGAGCTGGGACAGCATCAATTTGATTAGCAACATCAGCCTCAACAGCGTCCTTCCATACCGGAGGGACTTCTCTCATTGGGTACTGTTGCACCTTTTTTTTAACAGAGGAGTCATGTTCGAACAATGGCTGAGAAGGATCCTTATTCCTAAAGGACAACAACGTCGCAACTGCTTTCTCAACATCGGAACCCACAATCGTGCCCTTTGCAAACTCAAACTGTACACGGCACAAATCAGGCGAATATGTTTCCAAATCATTATCCTCCAATTCCTCACAAAGGAAAGCACACATTTTCTCAAAAACGTATCTTTGTTTCGGTGCTTCCCATTGACAGAAGACATCCATAACAGACTCTACATCGTATCTTAAAGGGTAAACAACCCATTTACGCGCCATACGGTCAAACATTTCTCTCTCTCGAGAATTAGGCAGTTGACTACGCGACTGCTTATGCTCCGAATCTGGGGTCACACCAGACGACCCAAAGAGAGGAAATATAAGGCTGGCAACAGTATCTGTCATTCTCTGTCGGACAGAAGGAGAAGTTGATGAAAGAACAGGAGGAAAAACAGAGGGAGGCAAGGCAGACGCAGAGGCAGACTCAGAGGCAGTATCAGGAAGAACACCAGAAGAGGCAGTCGATGTAGTACATAAAGTTGTAGGAGGTACAGATGGAGCAGGTAGCGAAGTCGGCGGCCCTTGAAGGGGCTGCGCCATAGTAGTAGGAGCCAACTGAAGAGGAGCTGGCGGCTGTGGAAGAACCTGAGGCACAATAACCGGAGGTTGCACAGCTAAAGGTTGCGGAGGTGCTGTAGCATTCTGCGCATAAGGGGGTGGCGACCTCAACAAGTGTGACATTAAAGGATCTTTCTCAAGTTCTTTTGCTGCATCTTGCTGAAGAAGCGGAAAAACTGGATAACATTTATCGGTCACCATTTTACGTTGCCTGTGCAACTGCTCATTTATCTGTTCTTCTTCATCATCTTTAAACTGTATGGCAGCTTGCATTATCGAGACACCCTCTTCCCTCTTATTTCTCTTTGCTAATTTAATTTCCTTCTGTTTGGCTTCCTTACGCCATAGGCGGAAAGAGTCAAACATCACCGGCTGGGCTTTCTTCTTAAAAAGTTTAACCTCCAGATTATCCAGAATCTCTGTGTCAAAACTACCATATTGGGGCCATTTTAAAACACCATCTTTCCTGGTGTATCGGATCCATACTTCATTATATATGATGGGGCCTATGCCACGTTTCACATATAGTTCATAGGTTGGAGTTCCAATCGGAGGAACCGGACACGAGTCCTCCAATCGGGAATCCCTATTATAACCAAGACAAAACAAATTTCCATGTCTGCTAAGACCAGGCATCTTCGCTCTCCAGTCTAGCTTCAAACTTCAAAGGATTATCGAATACGATAGTCTCGTGAATACACGAATCCCTCGGCTTTGGTACTTGCAAGTTCCAAATCAAAGATCCCAAGGGGATACCAAACTAGGAACCAAACTAAGGACTGGGAGACGCTCCACTTATACTTAACTGAGGTATCGATGACGTCACCAGAAGACTCGTTTATCGTTTCGCTCTACCAAATCATCAAGGGTCCAAAACAGGGCGATAGTCAGGGCAGCAGTCCTTCGTAGCCGTCGGGAAGCGGGGAACCTCGCAGCAAAGACTTTCGGACCACGTCGACATACAGGGGTCGATGAAGTGGCGGCCTCCCTCCAGAATTTTCACACGAAGCTCCTCACGAACCTCTGGCTTGGACCGGTACCGCTGAAATCGCCCCACGTTGGGCGCCAACTGAAGTACTGGGTTTTTCAGAACCCAGTGGTGCCAGGGAACACACCCTAAGACTTCGAGTCCTTCCTGTTTCAGACTACAGAAACACAGAGTCTTCTTGGTGAAGTCAAAGATCTTATTTATTGGCTGCAGCCAGTAACAGGTATCCTAGAAGTACAACACGGTGTATATTCTCAGGAGACTGCTTCCCTTGCAAAGCTAACCTTCTCTTTTATACAAAATATTATGCTTTAGGCAAACATTCCTTATTTTACAGTTGACCATTCACATATTTTCACTACAAAGAAATAGCAGGGTTATGATGACAAGCCATATTTCAGTTTGTCCAGCCCTCAATCAATTACCCGGCAAGGCTCAGTACTTTCATCAGATATCGACGGACCCCCAATATAAACAGGCACCTCCTCCTTGTAAAGCAAGTCATAAAGAAAGAAACAGGGACAGGTGTGTGTAAGATTAGGCATGGTTAGTGTGTGATGAAAAGGTTTTATGATGTGTTGTGCCTTGATACTAATCTCATTCGACCACTGGAAAGAAACTGGCCGAACAGGTTTGGCTTCAGGCAGTGGAGTCAGCTTGCTCAGGTCACAGAGGAGTCAGCAAAGATGTACGTGTCCTTCAGACTCGTTTTCAGCATTAGTCATTGGCCTATGTGAGGGCAATCACAAAATGGCTGTCGTTTAAATGGAACCTCAGAGTTTCAGGACGGAAACTCTGATATTCGGGTGATTTCGTCACCTGAAAATGAATACAATGCTTGTGCATACTATTCTAACCATTCTCGGTCTGCTGATACCAAAATCGTTGTGATACGACGATGTTAATAACACGGGTCCAGAATTTTCAGTACCACGATAGTATACACTACGTTTTAGTTATTTGTTTTATTGTCCTCCTCTTGAGATGCCAAACTTACCAGGAGGCAGTGAGTAATTTGATATCTTACCTTGTTTGAGTCTGTATTGTTTTTAGCCATGATTAATATGTGCCAACCTCAGTCACAACAGTGAAACATGCTGACTTTCATTGAAAAAGCCTACACAAGTGCTTTATAGTTTTAATGTGTGCTTGCAAATAAAGATTAAAACAATTTGCTGTTCTTACACACAATTCCACTTTACCTTTTCACTGTTTTATGTTCAATTACCTAGACTCACTTATAACACCTATACATTTGATAGGTTTACAGTTCTTAGGGCACATGCAATTACTACCATTTACCAGTTTATGTTTGAGTTGTGGGATATAAAAGGAAGAACAGCATGCCTAACCTGTCTTCACCACAGTCTAGGCCACCAGTGATGAGAAGCCCGTGTGATGTTCCTACTTTAGATTGACGCCCCCCATTGGTGTTCCTGAGAAATTGCTTCTATGTATTTTTCACACACCTTGTTGTGTGTTTTGGTTCCGGCCCTTTGATTGGAATATTTCCTAAGATTTGTTGACACTTCTCGGAGAACATGCAAAAGTGGAATATTAGTTGGAGGAATGGTAGTCCCTCATAAGTAATAATAGCACTTTCCTTGCTAGGTCCACTAAAAGGTTAATACTTTAAACCTGAGCTCAATCCCTGGTTGGTACTGCACAAAGCAGACAGGCTTAACTTGAGAAAATGTGAATTTAGAACTACCAAAACAGTTAAAAGTTGAAACCACGATGCAATATAAATTCCACCTCATTTTATGAAAATAGAGATGTTTTAATGATCAAACTAACACCAAAATGATAAAAATCCAATAAGTGGAACAGAAGAAATGAATGTTTAAAGTTTTAAAATAAAAATAGTGCCATAGAGCACAAAGCGCCACCCAAAGGAGATTGGTCGCACTAAACTGTGACAAATTGTGATGGAATGTCAGTCGAATACAGAAACCAGTTTCATTCTGGTGTGAAGTTTTACCTTCTCACTTTGTCTCTGAAATGGAAGTCAAAAATCCTCAGCGGTACATGGGTGCACACAGTGGCCGAGATGGGTTCCACGAGGCCAGATAGCTGTCAGAGGAAGTCCCAGTGAAGCTGCTCACTTTTGGCGGGAAACCTCTGAGTGGGAGAAATTCAAAATTTGAACACACGGAAGGCCTCTCACTGGCCGGATACTTTTGGTGCCTTTGCCTAATGAAAATTTCTGCCTTTAGACTTAATCACTTTTTTGGAGTTTGGATTCCTCCAGTGGGGCAAGGTTAAAAGACGTAGCGAACAGAGCTCCATGAGACCAGATACCTTCTTCTGCAATGACCAGGTGAAATAGGTTGGCTGCTGTGGAAAAGCTCAGAGCGGAAACAACCTGAATCTTCAGCCCAGCCTCAATGAGTGCCTTAGCATGTATGTCCTGTTCTCCTGTCGGTTCCCCAGACACAAAGGGGGTCATTCCGACCCTGGCGGTTGACTACCGCCAGGGCCGGGGACCGCGGATGCAACAGGCTGGAGGTGCATCCATGGGCATTCTGACCGCGGCGGTACAGCTGCGGTCAGAAACGGAAAACCGGCGGTGTCCCGCCGGTTTCCCGCTGCCCTGGGGAATCCTCCATGGCGGCGCTGCAGGCAGCGCCGCCATGGGGATCCCGACCCCCTTACCGCCATCCTGTTCCTGGCGGTTTTCACTGCCAGGATGGCGGTAACGGGTGTCGTGGGGCCCCTGGGGGCCCCTGCAGTGCCCATGCCAATGGCATGGGCACTACAGGGGCCCCCTAACAGGGCCCCACTGAGATTTTCAGTGTCTGCATAGCAGACACTGAAAATCGCGACGGGTGCAACTGCACCCATCGCACCCTTTCCACTCCGCCGGCTCCATTCGGAGCCGGCATCCTCGTGGAAGGGGGTTTCCCGCTGGGCGGGCGGGCGGCCTTCTGGCGGTCGCCCGCCCGCCCAGCGGGAAACTCAGAATTACTGCGGCGGTCTTTTGACCGTGCAGCGGTATTCTGGCGGTTCCCGCTTGGCGGCCGGCTCCCGCCGCCTGTCAAGCTCAGAATCACCCATAAAGTCTTAAACATGTTTCAAAGTCACAGGTTTCAGAGTTAGGCAGGAGGAGAACACTATGGGAGTGATTCCGAGTTTGGCTGGCGGCGGGCGCCGCCAGCCAAACGGGAACCGCCAGAAGACCGTACTGCGGTCAGAAGACCGCGGCGGTCATTCTGAGTTTCCCGCTGGGCTTGCGGGCGACCGCCAGAAGGCCGCCCGCCAGCCCAGCGGGAAACCCCCTTCCATGAGGATGCCGGCTCCGAATGGAGCCGGCGGAGTGGAAGGGGTGCGACGGGTGCAGTTGCACCCGTAGCAGACACTGAAAATCTTGGTGGGGCCCTGTTAGGGGGCCCCTGCAGTGCCCATGCCATTGGCCCCACAACACCCGTTACCGCCAGCCAGGTTCTGGCGGTCAAAACCGCCAGAACCAGGCTGGCGGTAAGGGGGTCGGCACCGCCAGCCTGTTGGCGGTGCATCCACGGTCCCCGGCCCTGGTGGTAGTCAACCGCCAGGGTCAGAATGACCGCCTATGACACCAGCCAATGATTTCAGGACCTCAGGAACAGGACTTGGGGGTTAGGGGGCAGTCCAGCAGAGGCCAACAGCCGGGGCCAAGGCAGGTCCATTTGAAACTGGACATTTGAGCTCCTTTAGGAAAGTAGGCTTTTGTAGCCTTTGCATCCCTGTAGCTTAACAGGAGGTCACTCAACTGACCTAAGAAGCCCACTTCTTAGTCCTTGTACAAGTTGAAGCAGGTGCAAAAAGAACAGATGATGGACGGAATGCAGAGCAAATCAAACATTCTCCCCCAGTCCCAAAGATCTGGGCTTAATCCATCATTTTTTTGCTCACCACGCCACCCCAGGTTGGACCCAGCCATATGCAAATCAGTCTTGACCCTGTTCCTCATGGGAACAGTCCAGCCCGCACTGCTAAGCCAGGTCCTCCCTGGCCCGCAAACAAGCATTCTAGGACTGGTTTCAGGGTATCACCCTTCATCAGCTAGGCTAGCTGGAATCCAGGGGCGCAGTGAGCACAGAACCCACGTCTGGCCATACCCTTCCCACTTGGGGTGACAAATGCAAAAAGAACAGATGATGGACGGAATGCAGAGCAAATCAAACATTCACCCCTAGTCACAAAGATCTAGGTTTAATCCATTGTTTTTTTGCTCACCACGGCACCCCAGGTTTGACCCAGCCATATGCAAATCAGTCTTGACCCGGTTCCTCATGGCAACAGTCCAGCCCGAACTGCCAAGCCAGGTCCTCCCTGGACCGGAAACAAGCATCCCAGGTTTGGTTTCAGGGTATCACCCTTCCTCAGCCAGGCTAGCTTGAATCCAGTGGCGCAGTGAGCACAAGTTGAAGCAGGTTCAGCCCTTAGAATTCACCTCCCAAGTCACAACAGCAGGTGAAGTCCATCTTCTGGCTTCCACAGGGCTAGTAGTGTTCTGCAGGGGGTGCCCAACTGTGGCACATTTATACCTGGAAGTAGCATGTGGGGGGGGGGTGTCTCTTTGACCCTCCCTAACCAATAGGAAAAAAGTTCCAAAGGGTCACCCCACCCATGTTTGCAGAAGTTCCTGTGTGCTCTATGGAAAACAATCCTACTGTGCCCCTCCCTACCTAAATCCAAACATGGCACTACCTTTCCTCCCTTGTGCAGAACTTAGGTGCCCACCCTAGAGGGGTGGCCAGAGAAATAAGCAAACTTTCTCCTGTGGTCACTCAACACCAATTCTGGGGACAACTCCTTGTTGACTGGGATTCACGTTTTGCCGGCTAGTTAGACACAAGGGAGGCAGGCTCAGTTGTGAACTACAGCTGACAGTGGCAAAGTAGGCATTCTTTGAAAATATGCAAGGTGCTGGAAACAGCCCCCAGGTTATCATGCCAGAGGAAGGCCAACTTATCCTCACACTAAAGAATTTTGTCTCTGCTCTGTTGAGCTAATTTACACCTAACCCAGGAGCTATACAGCTACTGAGGGACAGTTGGAAACTCAGGCAAATGGCCTTAAAGAGCATTTAGATAGACTAATAGTAACGTTTAAAAGAACCTTTTGTAAAATATTTGGAACAAATCTGACTTTACCAATTAATTGGATTTGTAATAACTAGTTTAAAAAGTCCATGCTCAAACTTTTTATCTGGTTCCTAGACAGAGATAACGTTATGCTATTTTAATATTAGCTCCCAATGCTTTTGACTGGAACATCTAACCCTCCTATAGTGAAAATAGCTTTTCAGACCATTTCACTATAAAGACATGTTTACATTTACCCATTAAAAATCCTGCATTTAACTATCATCTACCCTGCCTCATGGGCACTTAAGGCTTACTTAGGGGTGACTCTTGAATATTTAAAAAGAGGGATAAGGCATGCCAAATGGTGTTATTTTGACGCCTTGAATTGTCAGTTTAAACCTGCAAGTCCTGGCTACTGGTGGCAGGGATGCATTCATGTTTTGCATTGTTACTTTAGTGGCGGCACCATATGTGCTGCAGTCCACTAGTGACGTTTAACTAACAGGCCCTAGGTACACTTCATACCATATACTACAGACTTTTAAGTAAGTTAAATGTGTCAGCCAGGAATTTAGCGCCAATTTTACACCATTTAGGGGCTAAAGTACATGAACTGGACACTGAAGAGCAGTGCCCAAGTGTACAGAGTCCAAAAGCCAGCAATAAATTCTACCAACAAAATAGGGGTAACCACACAAAAAGGGGCATTTTCCTACAGAGTAATACAATGAGAAGGTTCCAATGTTCTACATTAACTCTAAAGATACATTATTGCAACTATGTATTTATTGGTGGTGTCAAGTCTTCCAGTATAATTTTGACCTTGTTAATTGCAATCCACTGTTCCAAAAAGTACTCTTTGTTTTATAGCTTAAACTACAAATCAGTTCCAATACATCAAGGTATGACCAGAGGGAGAGCTATACCAAAAGAAAGACTTTAGTCTAGTGGCTTGCCTACAGGGTGCACACTAAGGGCCTGATTATAAGTTGAGGTGTTATTTATCACCCCTGATAAATAATGACATTGCGGGGTGCATTATTTATTGGGTGCGATAAATAACATCTACTACCAGCTCATGGGGAATAACGTAGATGTTGGTGTTGAAAGCACCAAAATGTGCATGAGAAGGTAAATACCTATGGGATCCCCTGTTAAATTTCGACAGCTTTGACCTGCCAAAATTTAATAAATTCGGAATTATTTAATGCATCCAATACAGATTGGATGCATTAAATATCTTCAAACTCGTAATTCTGACCCATGCGTAAACAGGGTTTAACGCATGGGTCAGAATATTATGAGGAACTCTTAATCAGATCTCAATAGAAAATACTTGGCTAATGTCCCACTCCTGCATCCTGTGCCTGTGGTGGTATCAGAATCTGTCAACCTGGGATCTACATGTGGCAAGGGTGCAGTTTCACCCCCAAAAGGTTGCGTTAGAGATATGGCTCTGCACATCCACACAGAGAAAGGACTGGGCCAGGGGCTGATTCCATGGCTGGCATTGTGTTCCTAGATCCTTTCTAAGAGTCTGAAATTCAGTATGTTAATGTTGTCATGATGGTCATAATGCTAGTAAGTCTGACGAAAACCAGACATGACATTCAACAGTCCTTTGTGGCTGAACTGAAATTTTATTTTTCATCAGATAGTTTGATGAAGTACCTTAGGCGTGAGCCTGACATCTGACTATGCAGGAGGCAGCATTTGATCTGGTGAGAGACACCACATGAGGTGGTCCACTACCGTTGTGAGGTCAAACACCTCACAGGTGAAAGGCCAGCATGTGACCCTATGAGAAGCACCTTATGAGATTCCCTGTTATTATTCAGAGTTTTGGCATTCCAGCAGAACAAGATGTTGTGTGTGACCCTGCAAAGGGCACCCAGTGTGGTGGCTAACCTCCCACATGAATTCCCTACAAAACCATCTTCTCCCCTACATGACCACGAACACCTTCAGGACCTGAATTAATCCCACCTCTTTAGGTGCTATATTCAAATGCAAGACATAGACATTGCACGTTCAGTCCAAACACGAACACACACACCAAAGCAGGATGACTAACACCTCTGATCTGCTTTCCTTAGGTGGACCGTGTGCCTCTGAGTGGGGTGCCCTGGCTCTACAGATCCTGATGGTCAGCTACACATACACCGGTACAATTAGGACAAGCAGTATGTGTAATTGGTTAAATCTTAGGTTGCATGTGTTTAATTATAACCCTGATTGCTTGCATAGCTCTCCCCTTTTAGCATGAAAGGTGGTATTTCTTGTGAGACACGGAGGATCACAAAGAACTTATTAAATGTCTGCTCTTGGCTTCATATAATAAAATTATTACTTCTTTTTCATAAAAAAGACTAACACTGCTTGAACAATCTATTTATTGTGAGTGGTACTTGTGGAGCCCGAGATAAATGTGCTGCCTCAGCACCAGTCTCCAAGAGCGAGCTTTGACTGTTCAACCCAGCCCTCGCCTGAAAGGCTAATAATAAAAATGGAGGCCCTCTCCATTTCAGTGTGTGCAATAGCATCTGCCACCTTCATTGCAATGACTAGCAGTATTACGTATTAGAAGAACTGCCTAACTGCTCTTGAGTTGTGCAGGCCCAGGAGAATTGGCTTGGCAAACGTCAACAACATGTTATTCCCCCTCTCACAGTCATACCATTGATTTGAAATCTCCATTTGATATGCCATCCCCACCTGGCTATTCGTCCACGCTCGGTATGCCTCTATTTCACACCGATTACTTATTTTGTTTCTAGAGTTTGTTCTTTAGTGACCTTAAAAAAGCTTCATGCTTGGTGATTTTGTGTGTAGATAGTTATATTGCTTAGGCAAGAACCCAGACAGAATCTTGTTGATCAACTGGACATGCTAACTGAAAGCAGCCAGAGTTACAACAAATGAAAGCTGAGTAGCACTGAATATGGGTTCAGAAAAATATATTTTAATGCGATACAGTATGATTTCGGAGGGCATTGTTATTTCATGGTGAAAGGTAGGAAGATAAGCATCACTAGAGAGCACTACACAGGCATGGTCAATAAAAGCATTTTGGACAATCAGATGGCCTGCTCACTCCAAGTCATTACGGACACTTTCTTCAGTCTTGAACTTTTCACCCTCAAACCACTGCTTTTGGGTGTGTAAGTGTAGTTAGTTTAATGGAACCAAGCACGACTAATGTTCCCCAAATGTGTTAGACTACCACACAAAATACCTGGACTGAAAATAGTATGTGTAATGAACTGCAGGGAACGGTCACCCTATGCATAGCTGGCTAGTTTTCCTGGTTTATGCGTGATGTCCTGCCCCATTCCAGGTTTTGTCCTTTGAATTCTGGAACTTGTAGTCCTGTTTTTATAAAGGAATAAACCAGACTACAAGTCCCAGAATTCAAAGAAAAAAAGTGAATATGACCAGCACATCACACATGAACCTGAGAAACTTGGCAGGCTGTCTACGATGGATAGAAAGGCAGGCTAGGAGGTGTAATTAATGTGTTTGACGCTTAAAGGAGAGCTCACCGGAGGGTCGACTCTTTCATAGCACACCTACATACAATACAACTGTCCAGATATGCTACCAGTATCATCACTGGGGGGTGGGGCACTGTTGGGGAGGTTGAGGGTTGGGCGGTTAGGGTTAATGTTGCAACATTTGATTGCTGTTAGAGCAGGGATGTGTAGATTGAAAAAGCTCTTGCCCTCAGAGTCTATGTAGATTACTGTATGTTATCTTATACTATGTTTACCTGCTCAGTGGTTGACCGAAATTGCAATAAACTATGTTTACAAAAAAATAAATAAAGGAGAGCTCACAGCGTACTATAGAGATCTTGAATACTGGACATCACTCAAGCGACGAAAAGAGGGGTGGGAAGCTCTACTAAAACGTAGCATTAAACATTTCATAAAAGTATCTGTTTTTGCCATTATGCAGGAACTGCTCAGGGTCAAACTGGCTGGTCAGTGCCTGGGGTGTTCTTTTTGGCTGTTTGTGAGCCTGCATTATTGTCTGCTGAGCTAATTTTTAGGTTTTGCCTACAGTGCACTTGCACTGTCAAAGAAAGTTATTGTTCTTTATAAAAAGCTTAAAAGGGACTAAGAGCCTGCCCATCACTTACCATTGCCCACGTCACTCTTGTTTCTTTGCTTTCTACAGGTCGGCGCCTCTTCCTTGCATCTGGCTTCCACCTGAGCTTCACTCTTCACCTCTGCTGTAAAGCATGGATAAAGGACTCCTTCCTGTGGCCAGTGTCCCTACACTGGCCCAAGGTTCCTTGAAGTACTCTATTTTACTTTTCAGTACCACCCCTATCCCCGTTGTTCTTTTTAACCCACTCACCCTACTGCCTTTATTCCCACCCTCCTCCATTCATGTTGCTTTTTTTGGCAGGTGTATTTATTTATTTTTGCAGGTTTATACAGCACAAACCTGACCCAAAAGTATTGGAGAGCTTTCCATTAATACCACTTACATGACACAAGGACACATTCATCGTTGTTTTATTACACAAGGACAGATTCATTTTTGGTTTTTAGGCATGGGGAGATTGAGTGATTTGCCCAGATCACAGGAATTTGAGCTGACGCCAAGATTCAAACCAGGGATTCCCAGTACCACAGTCAGCAGTTCTGGCCATAGCACTACATTCACTCCCCAGAGGAGAGGGTTGAACGCCACCCTTCCAAAACCCCTGCACTGTTTTACAGTAATTAACAAAGTGCTTTGATGCAGTCGATGCTGGGTGGGCCATACCGCTTTGTTTTTATTTACTTTGAGCTAAGTTGCACAGCAGCTTATCCTGCTGTGAAACATCTTTAAAAACATTAAAAATCCAACTAGGTGCTGTTAAACGTGGCTTAAAGTGAAGAAAAAATCGTTATGATACAGGCAGTGCTGGCGGTACACAGCGCTTTGTTTTCATTTACTGTGAGTCATGTTGCACAGCAACATCTTTAAAAAACGTTGCCAATACCAATAGATCTCGCATAGGTGAAACTTATTTGCTTTGCGGTTGTTTGTTTCTGTTGGTTTTCCCTATATTAAAACAAACATTGACTGCAGCAATCGCAAATCCATGCTGACTTTCATACTTTGCCAAACACTTATAAGGCACGTCTTTACAAGTTCAAAACTACCCCAAATTGCAAACATGAGCCACTTTTTTAGCTATCTAATTTACTAATGTGGCCACTTTAAATTTGGTACCAAGCCTATTTTCTGTTACACTCCGACCTGGAACCATGGATGTCATTTAGAGGGCTTTGCCATTTGCTACCCCTGGCCTCAGAGGTATCAAATTCAGTGCCAGAAACAAGGTGGCAGCTTTCCTAATGGAGGTCAGTTGGGGCTCCACTCACGTTGTTTTCTGTAAAATGTTCATTTCACGAAAAGTGAATAATAATATTTTATTCACTATTAGTGTAATAAAAATGGAGCACATATTAGCTGATATGCCTTCTGTGGCAGCTGAGGTCAGTAAAAAATGCTTTCAAATATATATTGTGTGCATGCTTGCAGTGACAGTGTGTTTATGTGAGAGAGAGTGTATGTAAGTGTGAATTTGTGTGTATGAATAAGTATGTGTGTGTCAGTGTGAGTGAAAGTGGAGGTCAAAGGGCGTGTGATGTCATTTCTGCTAACCCAGGAATTTTGGGGAATTGACGTCCATGACTGAAACCGCCATATGTATCATGAGAATAGAAAGGAAAGGAGAGGAAATAATGCTAGCTCGAAAACCCATTGACGCTTTGATTTCATCTTATTAGTGCAGCGTCTTCGTGTAGAAACAGCTAGACTGAGAGGCAACAACGAGTCTCTCAGTTTCTCAGGGAACATTCCCTTCTCTTGCTTCAGACTCCCTCAGCTTGTTTTCGTATCTTCCTGTTTGATCTCACGATGTGAAGACAAGGGAGGTTGATTATTACGATATAAAGTTAAGTGGTGCAGTTCATGTAAGCGTCCTGGTTTGTTCTTTGAGGAAGTCCTGACGTAAACACGTGGACTGATGTGGATCAACAGAATTAATATTTCCACCACTCTCCCATGAACGGAAACCTGTACAGTGACTGATAACTTCTAAAGTTACGTTTCTGAAATAACCTGCTCAGATAAGATTCTAGTTTTATGAAACAATACTTCCTGAAATGCATGGACGCCCCAAGATAAGGACCACAATCTCACATTCCTTTTTTAATGCAAATAACTTGGCCTATGCTGTGCTCAAGTGACAGTGCCTGGGACACACAGTCGATCTGTGCATTTTCACGCTGGGTAACCCATCTCAAACTCATTTATTACCAACTCATCTAGTGAAGGACTTAATATAAAAAATAGATTGCAGGCCAGTATAAAACATACCAATCGATGATTCGTTTTGTGAATTATTTTAAACAAAGAATGTCTCTGCATTTTAATCAATAGATGTGTCCTAATTCAATAAAAAATAAAACATATTATGGCCTTTTTTTAAAGTGTTGTATGCGGATGCTCCGTTGACAAAAAATATTGGTCACCTGACTTAATTTTAAAGATAAATTGGGAAGAACTGGGGCGTCATAGGACGGGGCCGCAAGATGGCCGCTCCTTAGTGTTAGACTATTGTCTTCTTAGTTATCCCTGAAAATACACGAGGAGACTATCAGAGGAAAGTACTCACAGAGCACCTGGAAGAGCATCCCAGTCCATAGGCCGGGGTTGTTCTGCTGTAATAAGTGGCAGCGCTGGCTGTGGAGCATCATGGAAGGAAAGACAAGTGCAGACAGGGAACTGCTGTGATTGAAGAATAAGCAGAGGACCAGTGAGGTACCGAAGGGTGGCCCTAAACCAGAACCCTGCTGCACGCTGGTAGGTTGTGCTGGCTATGCCACCCCAGAAGAAAGACAGCAGTGATCAGGAACCAGAGGTCCCTGAAGAGGCTCAAGCTAGATGCAACAGAGTGGGAGAGTATAGAGTGGCCTGAGAAGCAGTCTAGCAGTGATTGCTGCGAGCAAAGGGTAGGAGACTGACTGGGGCCCTGAAAGTCACTGGGGGACCACCTGATATTTTCAGTCACAGTACAGAGCCTGGTTGTGCTGACTCTGCCATGGCCTAAATAAGACGTTGGCAATTGGGGACTTGGGGGCCCTGGGGAGATACACACCTGGGGCCTGGGAGTGGGACTATAGACTGCACACCATCTGGGATTCAAATTACTCTGCAGCAAGGCTGGGGTAGCGTGGGATCACAGCGAGTGAACAACTTTGTAAAGCACACTTGAGGTTGGTCTGCTCAGGCCACCACCACTGTCCCTATATGACTACTGGTGGGGAGAAGTGAGATGGGACCTCGGATGGCATTGTGCACACCGATTGTCCTACCCTGCACATGATTCACCCACAAACTGGCATTATGGTGGCTCTCTTGAAATTTGAGATCTATGCAGTGGGCTGTTTGAAGGTCCTCATAGGATGAAGGAGGACAGAGACTGGTGTGCCTGGTGGTGGTGTTCAGTCATGTAGTAGGTCTGGGCTGGTGCAATCTCCCCTAGTACCAGCAATTGATGCATCATGGGTAAAGAGGACGCCTTGCAGCCTAAACCAGCATTTGAATCTAGGTGCTCTATCAGGCACTCAATGCAAGATTCTCCGATGGACAAGAGCTACTCCCAACCTGTCCAAGATCTGACTGAAGACCATGATCTTAGGACAATACTCATGGGTATAAAGTTCAGATTAATACTCTCACAAACATACTAGGCCAGATCAAAGAGTGTATAGACAACCACAAGAGCCTCAATGGCCAGGTTAAACAGAGGGTCTGAGACACTGAGTATGAAGCATGCAGCCATGAAGAAAAACTGCAGCAGTTAGAGAAACTGCTGGGCATTATCAAGGCAGAAAAGGAGGACCTCAAGGCTCAGTCCTACCAAAATAACATCTGAATAATGAGTGTGCCAGAGTCCACTACAATGATTAAAACAGGATTATGTGGAGGAATGTTTGGAAAGTCTGTTTGAGGGCTTTACTCGCACTCCCATATTCTTTGTGGAACACGTGCACAGGTCACTAGGGCTGCAGCCTCAGAACACCCGGTCACCCTATAATTGCAAGTCTTATGAACTTTAAAGACTAAGACATGACACTACGTATGGCAGGAGAGACTTGGTATATTCTGGCAATAGTATATCCATACAAACTGACTTCACAGCTGCAGGTCAAGCTGCAAGATGGGAATTCCTTGTGATCAAGAGAAGCATAAAAGAAGCAGACATACAGCATTTTTTGTTGTATCTGGAAAAACTTCATATTATGGTTAAGGCAGGCAGCATGTGTTCAACGACACAAAGGAAACAACTTAATTTGGCAGTAAAAACTTTAAGGATGTAACGACATGGGAAAACTTGGGTGCCGCGGTGGGCTGGACTCGCTCAACGACAATGACTGGGGGCGTGCTTTATACCAGAATACAGTTCTGTGGATGAAAAGCTCCTCAACCCTCTGTAGCTGAATCAGGGCTCTTGAGATGCCGGTAACACTGCTGCTTCTTGACATTTAGCATACAGATGGAGCCATTGATTCTTGACTGCTGTGGACTGTATACATTTTCTTATAATTGACAAATTGCAGAAGGGGGGATCCTATATCCTTCCTATCCCACTCCCCACCCACCCCCTCCCCCATCTTCAAAGAGAACTACCATCTTGCAACTGGATTGGTGTTTGGTGTGCTCATTTGTTTTTGTTCTGTTACCATTTCCATATATTTGCTTCTAGCTCACACTTTGTTGGTTAACTATAATTACATGGAAATTACTTTTTCTGGCTCCCAAAATGGACACTCTTAGGAGATGGTTATTGGAAGTGGGATTGGAATTAGGTGTGCTTCTCTGGCAGCTTTGTTCCGTCAGAGTGGAAGAAGGAGGGTAATCAGAGAGTATTTGTAGTCATTATGTCACTAGTCTTCAATGTTTCATTCTGCATATATTGATAGTTTCTTACCTTGAGTCCCTTCCTGGGTATGCCTCAAGGTTCTCCGTAAAATCCACTTCAAATAACTCAACATAGGTTATCTGAAAATGCTAATGTGGAATGTAAGAAGCATGAATAAGCCATGTAATGCACGGCCTGGTAACTACTAGCATACCTTAGCAGAGTTGGTGTAGATATTGGCATGCTGCAGGAAACACATTTCAGGAGACAACATATAGCTAGACTCAAGGCAGGATGGATTCACAGAGTTATTGTGGCATTATACTCTTCATACTCACAAGAGGTCGCAATTGAGATCCATAAGGATGTTACCAAACAATTCATAGCACCATTCGAGAAGACGAGAGTAGCTATATCATCCTTCAAGGTGACCTCATGGAGGAATATATCATTATGGTATGCACTTATGAACCTAATACCGATAGCCCAGACGTCTTTTATCAGCTGTGGGTGAAACTCATGCAGCACAGCCCACAAGCAATTATCTGGTGGGGAGACTTTATTGGTAAAATTAGACCTGAGAAACATGGGTTGGCCTGTCGCATTGGCCCACCCTAGGGCCACATTACAATTACACAACATCTTGGCAGATTACGGCATGGTAGACATTTGGTAATTGAGGCATTCTGAGTGCATGGATGGTATGTGTGTTACACCTGCACAGAACACCTGGTCACAGATTGACTACTCGTTAGTTTCGAAAGGTGTGGGTGCCTGGACCACGAACATTCAACACCAACCTAGAACATTGTCTGATCACACCCATGTGTTGCTGGAAGTCAATATCCTAGGGTTCATCACACAATCTTTGTGTGGAAACTTCTACCCAATGCTTTGCCTGATTCAGTAGTCAAAGCAGAAACATATGCATCTGTAGTAGACCACATTACTAATAATGAACATTCAGTTACAAGCACTGTAATAGTGCAGGCAGCTTTTAAAGTTGTTATTAAGGGGCCGTGCATCTCAAAGCAATCAAAAATCATCCAAGTTGTTAGAGAGGGGCTTAAAAAACGACAGGGTGCTCCAAATTCTGGAACAATGCAATAGGACTCATGGGATGGTGGCACCCTTGCTGTTCTACAGCTTAAACTTCAAGAGGAGAAGAGGAATGGCAGCTCTCAGTCTCCTGGACCTCTCTGCACCTTCAACACTGTCTCACATCCTGTTCTTATCCAACGTCTACAAAGGTCAAGTATCCAAGCACATACTCTTTAAATGGCTTGTCACATTCCTCACTGGAAGGACCCAGTTGGTTAACATGCCACACTACACATCAGAGACTCTGGAGCTCATTTGTGGGGTCCTCCGAGGATCCTCTCTCAGCCCAACACTCTTCAACATATACATGGCCCCTTTAGGGAGCATCATCAGAGCCCACAACATAGACATCCTGCCCTGTGCAGATAATACTCAACTATTCATACCCCTATGGGACAAAACAACAAGCACAAGAGATAGATTCACAGCGTGCATTACTGAGATCACCAGATGGATGAAAGACAACTGTCTAAAACTCTACTCTGACAAAACAAAAATGGTCACATTTGGAGAGGAGACCTCAATCATTGGGCTCCACCGAGTGGCTGCCAAACCTCAGGGATAGAACACACACCCAGCACGAAGGCAAGAAAGCAAGGGATTATCATTAGTGACAAACTGGACATGTCAGCTCAGATCAACATATTGACCTTGTTGTTCTTCCACCTGCTGAAAATACTGAGAAGGATTTTCAGGTGCATCCCACCCAAAACCAAGCAGATGGTTTCTCTAGCCCTCATCAGCAGCAGACTCAACTACCGCAAGATCCTGAATGCCAGAGTCCCCAAATACCTAACCAGCAGACTTCAAACCATCTAGAATACAGCAGTCCACCTCATGTTAAACGTCCTTTGTCAAGGAACACGTCATGTCTCATCCTAAGCCACCGCATTGGCTACTGAGCCACAAGAGAATCGGGCTCAAGCTGTTCACCTTCACATTCAAGCCACTCCACAAGACTGGACCATGACACCTGAACAGTAGAATCCATTTCCACCACCCTCAAAGACACCTCATGTCAGCATGACCCGCCCTTGAATAGGTCCCACAAATAAACAAGACCAGAAGAGGGGGCAGGCCTTCTCCTACGTTGCACAGAAAACATGGAACAACTGCCCTCTCCACATGAGAAGCTTTTCCTCCCACTTGGATTTCACAAGAAACTGAGGTGCATATTATTTCGAAAGTGGTGCAGTGAAATGCAGAAAGTCACCTGGCTGCGCTGCACTGCATCACTGGGAAAGGGCAGAATGCTCCGTATTTCAGGCATACAGTGCATTTCTGACTTTTGCCCCTATGCTGGCACACAATGGGATTGCTTAGCACCAATCAGGTACCCTTGCACCATGATGTAAGGGAGCCTGCTTTGCATGTAGGATTGTTTTTGTGCAGGAAGAGAAACCGTCCTGCACAAAAACAATCCCAGAGGCATATTCCTCTATCTATGTGTGCTGTAGAATGCAGTGCACATTGAAAGAGGAAGTAACAAGGAGAAATAAAGATATTTGTCCTCATTATGCCTCTCCTGGGAGGTGTATCTTTTGGCTCATTCCAAAGTTTACAAGGCCTTGTAAATCTGGGAATTCATCAAAAACCATGGGAGTTGGTGGGAACACCCATGCAATGCCCATGGAACTCCTTCCCAGGGCAGAGTAATGTAATGCAGCCATTTGTGCTGCACTGTGTTACTCAAAAATTTTGGAACTGCCAGGTCAGATTCTTCTCCTGGAATAACTTACCTCCAGTATGCCGAGGCAAGAATATTGCAACGGGTGCCCCCATCTGCTAAGAATTACTTCCAGTATGCCAGGGCATGTACTTTAACGTGTAACCTCCTCCATATATCAAGAACTATCTCCAGTATGTCAGGGTAGTAGAATATTTTCAATCGTAACACCCACTCACACAGAAACATGCGATCTCACATACACTCACTCTTTCACACTCTCAAATATACTCAGTCGCACTGCCAGTTTTCAAATCCTCTCGCATTGTCAAATTGGGCAAGCAAATCACCCAAATCCACTCTCCAGGTGAACCGGGAAATCACAGATTTCAAGTGGTTTAAGCAGGTCGTGGGCATGTGCTTCTCCCTTGTCAGCAAAACATAACCTTCTGAGAACCACATGGACTGCTTGTACTGCACAAACCGCCGAACCGCCTTTAAGCGGGGCAGCTCATCTGCAGTTATTTTATTACTTTCCTCTTTACTTTTCACCTGGAGCAGGCAGAAGTGGCTTTGCACTCCTATCTGCCTAACTGGGAATAAAAAAAAAATCGCTCAGCTCCTAGCAACCTGTCCCTTTTTGTGTAGTGTTAGAAAAGCGTTCACTAGTGTTATCAATGCTATTCGGGTATTGTGTGTTAGTGAAACATTTCCAAAATATATTGCACAAAAGTCAGGCCAGAAGTCATTGCCAGTGCTTGTGTTCGTGCACTGTGTAATGGAATGCAGAACTTCCATAAAATAGGTGAACAGGGGTTTTTATTTGTTTTTTTTTTACCGCGGAACAAGTAGTAACCATATCAGAAGGGTTTGATGAAACATAATTTCCAACTGCTCTAATTCATACATGACTTCTTCAATCAGTCTTGAGTTTTTAGCTAACAGCCCTTTTCATGTTGTGATTTCAACCCCTACTTTATTGTTAAAAAAGAAATACAAGTCCCTCAATGCCGCATATTTGTGCCTGAAAGCCATGAGTGAATGAAACTATCAAACATGTCAATAACCCACTTTGCAAACTAATATATATAGTTTTTTAAACGCAAGTCCCAGTTTGTGATGTTTGCCCTTTTTTTAGTCAAATATTAAGTAGTGAAATTGTGGAAACTGCATTCAATGTGTAGATGCTAGAATCAAAACAACGTGGCTAGCTGAAAAAATGTATGCCGATCACAATAACTTTCATTGGCGTTGGTCTATATTTTAGCACCTCCTCTAATCCTGTCCCTTTTGATTACACACTGCTTAGCAGACTATTGGAGTCCAAATATATAAACTGAAAATAAAGACTTGTCGTCTCTGTTCTTGAACAGAGCTGAGGCTTTGGTGTACTTTTATGAGCCCCTGCGTTGAAATATTGCCCCAGTGCCCCACAGGATTTAGCGCACGGTGTGTTTTGTGATTTCAGTTTCCGATAGAAAATGTTTCTGGTGGTATCAGGAGGTAGTCCTGCATCCCAAATTTATCTGTGACTGTAATATTCATAACATTGGCAGGAGGAGGTTTCAATTAGGGATGGGTGAAACATTTTTGCCTTGGAGACCGGAGTTCCGGCAAAATTAAGTCAGCCGCCAGAGTGGCAGAGTTTTTTCTCACACGTGGTTCGTCAACCTTCTGTTGGTGAGCGAAAATTTGTATCCCCTTGCTCAATTTTCAGGTGCGGGTGGTGGCGGAAGGGTTTGCGACTGTTTACTCTGAGAAAGCTGCCACTCCAGTAGAAAATCTACTCGAGTGGCAGAAAGAAGCAGCAGCTTCTGGTGCGACACATGGTGCCATTCATACTGATTTGACAGCACGGAAGCTCCAGGCACTAAAAATCAGTGCAATGTGCCTGATTCCACCCGCTTGCAGAACTCAGTGGAACTCAGCGGAATCTCACAGAGTTTTTATGTAACTCCGCTGAATTCTAGGGGGGGAAACTCCACAAGTTCCGTCCACCCCTGGTTTCAATTTAGAAATACATAATTCAGCACACATAGAATTAGCAAATCGTCAATATTTAAAGATTCTTTATGTGCAGGAAGGGGCACCCTTCTGCACATAGACAATAATTAATGGCCTTTTGTTCTGTGTATGTGTGCTGCAGAATGCAACACACATACGAAAAGCAAAAATGAGGAGAAATAAAAGTATTTTTCCTCGTTGCGCCATGTTAACGTCACCTCTGGGGAGGCGATAGTTTTTGGCGCAGCCTCAGATTTACATTAGATTTACGTTTCCTTGTAAATCTGGGGCTGTGTCCGAAAGCAATGGGTGTTGCACAGGTACGCCCACAGCAACAGCCATTGCATGCTCCTTTGCCGCAGACATCTGCATCGGGGGGCATACTTTCAAGGTGGTGTTAAGCACCAAAAAGTGGCTTAAGGCAGCCTTGTAAATATGGGACAGGGCACAGCACCAGCAGAGCGTAACTCAAAGTGATGCTCTGGTGGCTCTTGGGGCTTGTAAATATGCACCATAGATTCCTATTTATCCCTGATCAATGACCCCCTGGGAAAGATCCTTATTAACCAAATTCCACCTGGGCATTATTAGAAGCCATCACTGTTTTCTTTTGGGCAAATTTGACTCACTAGCAAAACTCTTTTATTCAATTATATTTATTACCTGTTTTAAACCACAGAGACTTTATAAATGTGAACCAGCTTTTTTATTTTTTGCGGTTGCTGTGCAATCCAGCAGTTTTGTTTTGGTTGGGTATTTCCTTAAGTCTTTAATATGCGCTTGTAAAGCTATGATCTTTTAACTTCATCTTATTGAGATCAATGTGGCTGATGTTTTTAAATCACGGAACACTTAATATTCTGTTCTTTTGTGCTATTATGATTTTTTGTGAATAATATAATAAAGTTAAACCGAATGGACAAATAAATTACAAAAGGGCAATTGATTTTAGGCCTGCCTTTACAGTGCGACAGTTGCCAGACTTTGGGCCTGATTACAACTTTGGAGGAGGTGTTAATCCGTCCCAAAAGTGACGGTAAAGTGACAGATATACCACCAGCCGTATTACGAGTCCATTACATCCTATGGAACTCGTAATACGGCTGGTGGTATATCCATCACTTTACCGTCACTTTTGGGACGGATTAACACCTCCTCCAAAGTTGTAATCAGGCCCTATATGTGCTCAACCTGAAAAAGTGCTTTTAGGAGTACTACAGAAAGGGGATTTGGCTCTGTCAACTTGGTGGTAGAGAGGAATACATTTGTGGATTGGACAGAAGTTGTGTGCTTGCATTGAAAAAGTGGTTACCCTCCACATGGCTGTAATTATTTTCTTTGGTTATCCAGCTGCATGAGTCAGAAGCAGTATGACTGCCTAGAGACAGGTTCACTAACATGCATAAAGTATCTGGCTTACAGTGGGATGGAGCTTTACCTTTCAGGGGTAGGCCTATAGTACTCTTAGATAAGTAGATAACAAAGGGTGTTTGTTTTTCACTGTCATTAGGACAGAACCTCTTCCTTTGCCACCATGAACCTCTGAACGCCAGAGTGCAATTATATGTTCCAGAGCAGTATGGAATGCCCAGGGCTACATTAATGCACTTGCAGATTTTGAAATACTACTGAGGGAAAGGCTCCACTCACATGTTGGTTTGAGTAGAGGACTTGTTTACAGAAAAGAGTGCTTGTATTCCATTTTATAAATTGGAGGCAAAGTTGAGTTGGACACCGTGGCAAGCCGGTGATCATAGCAATAGGCATGAATCTCTTTATTATGAAATGTTCTGAAAAAGCAGTTGGCTTGATGTATTTCTAATGAAAGCTGTACGTTAAAGTCAATAAGTGTTTATGGGTGCATTTTTCTTATTCTGTATTACAGCCTACAGGTATTTTGTTACTACATGGACTCTCATAGAGTACTCTATTAAACAAGGGTTTTGGTGTTGGCTACCCCTCTGACAAACCATGGGTATAGACATTTGTACCACGAGAATCCTTATTAGGCTTTATTAGTAGAGATGTTATACTGTTTTGCCAACGGTAAATTTGTACTTATTGTAATTACGGTATACCTGATGGATGTTTTGTGGGGAAGCTTATGACCAACAAGTAAGACTTAGTTGCTTATGGTGACAATGTTAGGAGTTAGAGGCTTGATTGTTTGCAATGAAAAGTTATGATAAAAGCATTAGGGCTGATATATTATTTGTGAACAGATGAAGTCAAAGTCAGTAGGCATTTTAGGGTAGGCTGTTGTTTCTCAGTATTAAAGGCTACAGATATGAATTTTGCTTCATGAAATCTCAAATGTTACCTTTGTGGCAAAGGTTTTTTTTAAATTGGTTACCCCCTCTCACCAGCCCTAGGGTTCGAAGATTTCTACTGGAATATTTCTTGGTCAAAACTTACAGAAGGCCTTGAAAACATAGCTGCCTACCAGGATCCTGTAATAAAAAAGTTAAATATTACATATATTCATATATCAATATCTAACCTTATTGATACATAGAATACCTTTGGATAAGACACTGTACTGCATGTGGTAATGATTCCATCCACATTAGTCACTGGCTCTCTTGCATGTGAATGAAAGGAGTATCTGATTACATATGCACATTCTCCTGAAAACACTGGGTGGCTGGTCCTCTGGTTTTCTCAAGTTACGGTTACCCTTTTGTTTCTTTGCTTCTTTTCTTTCCATTTTATTTTTATTAAGAGGCTATTATCACTACCTAGGTAGTGCTAATGGGTTGCTTGCTTGCCGTTCATTTCCCCTGCAGTGCCCTGCATCCCACGGCTCCACTTCCTCTAAACAATGAAATTTGTTGTCTGCAGTTTATTATGGTTTTATTCCAAAAAGGCCGAAATGTTGATTCTAAAAATGGAGGCCATGCTGAAACTTTAATGTGATAGACTATAGAAATACCTCTGCAAAATGAACACCCACTGCCATATTTAGTATTGTTATTGCAAACATATGTCTGCCATTTTTAGATGCAGCATTTCTATCTACTTGTAGTCTTTTAATTTAGATTGCATTTGTTGTTGAGTGTGTGTGTTTTACAGTGGTTGTGTCAGAAGGGGAATACAAGAATCCAGTCGGTGCTGGATGCACGAGTATAAAGATGAGTCACAGATTTCATGTATGCTGACTTAGTGATTGCCTAAACCCATCCATGACACAAAAGACACTTTCATTCATAAGCCATCCCTATTGACAGCTTTTGCTTATTTTTGCTTTTAGTCACAGTTATAGGTTGTATTTTGTTTAAATTTAATAATTTTTTGTTTATTTCCTTACCAGATATAAAAACGTCCGTATTAGTGTTTTTACTACCATGAGAGAGACACACTTCAGAGCCGAAATTTGTGTTTTTTGGGGTTTATGGATTAATATGTTTGAATAAAAATGTTCACAACTTTAAACAGTAGTGCTGATGGCTTCTTAAGCGGAGAAGTATAGTGGAAAGGATTAAAGGCAGTGTCTAACAGTAATTTAGCCCTCGTATGGATTGATGGCATCCTGGAAATGTTTCTGGCATTGCTGCTGTGGATATATTTAACTATATACAATCATATATAACACAGTGGTAGTCACCACCGAGGACTTATGGTAAGGTCAGGTTTTCCATGGGAAAAGTGTTTTTGTTTCTCTTATAAATTTGGTGCCATTTGACGAATCTGCATGAAACTTTCCGAAACAAAGTTCTTGCACCTTTTCCCCTTCATATAGTTTTGCGCCGATTAGCCAAGAGAGGGCTAAGAAAAAGGGGGGGACACAAAAATGTTGATTTCCCATGTTAAACCTTATAAGAATCTTTCCTCTCCCATACAGAAGAAATGACTGAACAGATTTACAGCAAATGTAGCTGAAAGTGAGAACTCCATTCAGAAAGCTTGCTTTCTGTGATTTAGTGTAAAGCCGCTCAGCTTTTTTTGAGAAATTAGCATTTAAGGAGTTGGTTGTGTAGGGCCTGACAGGGTTAAAAGGTTGAGTATATATGGATGGTTGGTCCAGTGGAAGTCTCATGATAATAAAAATTAAAAAATAGGGCCTTCTGACTCGAAGAAAGTTTTTTCTCCCTTTGGCCATTTCAGAACAGTGAATTTGGGACCTGCCCCCTGCGGTAAAAAAGAAAATCTATATTTTTTTAAAATTCGAATTGGCGAACAGAGCGGGCAGATTACTACTCTGTGCTCCTACCTGGCAAGAGTGTTGTGTAGCCATTTTAGTTATAGCTCTATGCATGTTAGTTTAACACACTAAGGGCCAGATGTAGCAACCCGTTTGCGAGTCGCAAACGACGAAAATCGCCGTTTGCGAGTTGCAAACATGGGTTTGGCATGCAGAAATGTATATTGCGAGTCGTTACCGACTCGCAATATGCATTTCCGACTCGCAAATAGGAAGGGGTGTTCCCTTCCTATTTGCGAGTCGCTGTGGGATGCAATTCCATTTGCGACCGCGTACGCGGTCGCAAATGGACTCGCAGTTACCATCCACTTCAAGTGGATGGTAACCCACTCGCAAATTGGAAGGGGTCCCCATGGGACCCCTTCCAGTTTGTGACTGGACCCCAAAATATTTTTTCAGGGCAGGGAGTGGTCCAAGGGACCACTCCCTGCCCTGAAAAAATACCGAAACAAAAGGTTTCGTTTTTTTTGCAGTGCAGCTCGTTTTCCTGTCAGGAAAACGGGCTACACTTAAAAAAAAAAAAACTGCTTTATTTAAAAGCAGGTCGCGAACATGGAGGTCTGCTGACGTCAGCAGGCCTCCATGTTAGCGAGTGCCCATACTCGCTATGGGGCCGCAATTTGCGACCCACCTCATGAATATTCATGAGGTGGGTCATTGCGACCCCATAGCAAGTTGCAGTCGGTGTCTGAGACACCGTACTGCATTGGGAATTGCGACTTGCAATTTGCGAGTCGCTCCGACTCGCAAATTGCAAGTCGCAATTCCCAACTTTCCTACATCTGGCCCTAGGCCTCTTGCCTGTGCACTTTGACCTAGATATATTTTATTTGGTTTTGCATTGTTATTTTTACAATAACCAGTTTTAGGGTGTTGTTTTATTTTCATCTATCTAACTGTTTTTGCTTAGCCCAGCACTGTGTTCTCAAACAAGACATTCTTGATCACTTTGTGCTTCAGTCAAGGCTATAGTTTAGTACATTGCAGGTGAACGTGGTAGAAGTTTAGTCTCCAACATTCATAGAAAATACACATCCTTACATAGGGACATTTTCTCAGAACATCAGTTGTTTTATTATAAAAACACTTCCTAGTCCCATTACACTTTAAGAGGGAGATTCCAGCCAGGGAACCACGACTGTATGCTGACTGTTGAATGCTTCGCTGCAGATGCTAATGCAGACTACAGGCCTTTGCTCAGGTATGAGGGTTGATGTCCTCCCGGGGGAACCTGAAAGGCAGAATTAGAGCTTAACATGCTGTGCTCAGATTAGGATTTAGATAGGAAATAGTCAATAAATCCTAGTCACAACATGATAGCATTATTTTTATGCTTTACTCTCCTCATCACCATTTTAATATTGTCATGTTGTATCGTCCTGGTTATTGCAGCTCACGCTTTGCTATCTAAGATGCAGTCGTTTTATTAAACCAGTTATTTATACTGCCTCTTTTTGTCATTTATATATGGGACTGAATTGTGAATGAGAGAACTGGATGCGACCTGAGTGACCACGACTTCCCTGAGAAGCAGAATTTGTCATGCGCTAAGCTGCCCAATCATCCCTATCTCTTGGTAGAGATGAGGCACTGCTAGTTAGCTGGAGCAAAACCCAGGTTTAGAGCGACAGGTATCACCCACAGTGGGTCAGACTCAGTCTCCCACACCGTGGACGTTCTTGCTGCTCAAAATCCAGTAGTCTGATTAGATTAACGAGAGCCTACGCGACATGGCGCCGCCGTTTGGTCAGGCTCTAATTTTTGGGTCCTCCGGAGTATCTCTGTCTCATTATATATAATGACACCTCAATGCTGTATGCGGAGACGTCCGTGGTGCTGAGGATTTCCACCACAACTGAGTAGGTAATCCTACCACAAGTGGCGGTTGTTCAAGCTTGAACTTTAAAAGGAAACCCCATTTTGGTGTGCTTTCTCTGAACTCATAGTGTTATTATCATGGCAAATCCCCAACAGGTACAAATAGCTGTTAATATGAGACAACCTCTAACAGCACATTTACTAGCGAATGGCCTAACGGCCCAGGGAGGTCCAGTCACATTCGTGGTGGACGCCCATGCAGCTTATAGAACAGAACGTTTTTATTCTTGAGTCACATTTCCAGCAGTTGATGGGTACACAAATAAATTTCACCAATATACACCCACGAATGCGCCTGGACAATACAGAGCATACGCATATTTAGAGATACCTCTATCTTATCAAGAACATAATAATTGGCTTGATGGGGCCCTACCCCACACAATATTACCAAAAAGGTTAGGTCCATTAAGCAATGACGGTCCTACCTGGCCTTTATTGGCCACATATACACCACATTCTGCGGTTGCCAATTTAGCAGTAGCTGAGGTTCGTCGCTTATAAATTGAATTAATAGCAATATATAGACGATTAGTACAATTTATGATGCATACACTAAATACAAACCCAGCACGTGCTGCTCCAGCACATCCACATGCAGTAACACCAGGTATAAATCTTGCAACTGTACATTACATTATGGGTAAAGTACCCACCAAACTAGAGGAAACTCCGTTTTGGTTAGCACAGAAAATTAATACCCTGGAGGCAGTGTTTCCCCATACGGTACCTCAGGATAAACATAGAATATTAACGATGTGCTTGCCCTTTGGGATGGTTCCTACAGTAGAAAACTGTAATACTTGGGGCACGGTATTTGCCACGCTCTACACAACCGCACACAGTACTTCGACACTTGCAAATTTACCGGAAGTATTGAAACAAATTCAAGATGAATATGGGGCTGCCCCGTCCCTAGATTTGGGGATGCAATTGGTGGGCAATTTTGCCACAGTATTCTCAATCATTTTAAGGAACCTTAAAGGGGAAGCAGTCGCAATTGCAGTGCGCATGAGGCTTCGTGACGTTTCACAGCAGGATCAGGAACGAGAGCTGCCTAAAATAATAGAAGAGACCTACTCACGTATTGGTCGAGATAGCTTAGGGGCTAGACCACAAAAACCAAAATTTCAGGGTAAATCAAACAAAGATACCCCCAAGCAAGCACCTGAGGGTAATAAGAAACGCTGGTATAAAAAATAACAAACTCCTAAGAAAGAGAGGGGAGAATCTCCGCGTGTGGAAACCCCACAAAATAGGTATAATCTCAGAAATAGATACAACATAAAAACGCCTGATAGATATCAATATACTGATACACACCAATCTCGTTCCTTTCAGTACTCATCGGAAAAAAGAAATGAGAGAGGTGGGCAATCAGAGCGAAGAACAGAGTACGTGAAACCGAGACAGGAATCATAACGCTCTTCGGAGGTTTCTGTTAAAAAGGAAGAGAAACCCACGAAACAAAAACAACAATTTAAAAAGAAAAAGGTGGCAGCAGTCGCTGTCCGACATGCCACACAGGAAGAGGGTCCTGTTGAAGAACAAGAATTGGGCTCTAGCATCGCTAGACAGCGCGGCAGAGGTCACAATAGTTCGCCGGAATCTTCTAGAGCATCTGGAGGTGAAAGCAACTGATGACTTTATACAAGTAGAAACTGCGGACAAGCGTGTCTCCATGCCTGATAGGGTGTACAAAGTAACGCTACACTTAGAAGGAGACATTGAATGCACAATAAAAGCAATCTTTTGGGCTCGTATAGTAAAAGTATATGATGTCTTGTTGACCGAACAAGATTGGCCACCTGACTTTGTCCTTGCCTGCCCATATGGAGAAGATGTCATTAAGCCTTCTTTCTCGCCCCTTGTTCCAGAGGAACTCGCTGAATCCTATTCCATTGAATGGGCTTTGGCACAAGCACCTGCATTATACAGAAATCATGTGGGATGGGATAAAGAATCCCCCTATCCTATAAAACATGAAGCAATAGCACCAGTGAGAGAAATACTAACACACTTAGAGTAACAGGGTATGATTGAACCCTGTGTCTCGCCAATGAATAACCCATTATTCCCCGTAGCTAAACCAGACCATTCATACAGAATAGTCTTAGACTACAGACATATATACAGTCATACACGTACTTATGCTATCCAAAACTCGCATAGCACAGCACTAATGAACAACAAAGTACGTAAAAAATACAAAACAACATTAGTTAATGGGTTTTTGTGCCAGAATATAGCGCCTGAGAGTATAGACAAAACAAGTTTCAGTGCACTAGGCTCCCAGAAAAAATTCTGTTGTTTACCACAGGGGTATAAGAACAGCCCAGGACTGTTCGCAGCTCGTGTCACTGCTATTTTGCATGAGATTGACCCTGAAGCATTGTCCTATGTAGATGATATATATCTCATGGATGATGAACTACTACAACATTTCAGACGGGTAGCCTGCATTGTTGTAGGGTTTGCCAAATTTGGCTACAAATTTAACTTCAAAAAAACAAAAATACCCTTCTTCAACGTCCTGTTCTTAGGATATGAGCTGTCAAGTGAAGGGAAGAGCCTAGCGCCATAATTCTTAGAAAAATGCGCACAGTTACAACCACCGAATACAATTAAAAACTCCAATCACTATTGGGTTTCCTAAATTTTGGCAGAACATACATTCCAGATTATGCTACACGCATAAAACCTTTACATGACTTAATACGTCCCGATTTTTCAAGTAAATTCTGGACAATTGAACATACACGCATTCTTCGAGAGTTGCAGACAGATATGCTTGCAGCACAACATTTACACACAAGGGCCAACAAAACACATTTGGTCATCAGAGTAATAGCTGGGGCCATCAGTTTCACCTATGTGACATTTAATGAAGGTGAGACAGTCCCGGTTGCATACAAATCGCACTTGTACTCAGCAGCAGAACAACGCTTTGCTCCCACTGAGAAAATTCTCACTGCTGTACAGATGGCTGTCATTAAAGAAAGACCTCTTGCCCAAGGAAAACGTATTATTGTTGTGTCTCCAATCCCAGCCCTAGAGGCTGTTACAAAAGCTAGCCTTCCAAACGCAAAAGTCTTACAATCCACGTTGGATACAACGGGCTACGTCTCTGACAGCCACTGATGTAGACTACATTTTTGACCCAAAGGAACAAATTCATGAATTTTTACAATTTGAAATAGAGTATCCAGTTCCAGCAAAAACTTTGCACAACCTGCAATTGGAACTAAACATCAGTATTCTGCTGCTTGCGCAGTCGTAAGTGGCTACATGGAGGGGGATAAATTTAGTCCTCTACATACCTTTACACAGGCCCTAGGGGATTTTACAGCACAATTGGCTGAGCTAAAAGCTCTGCTGATGGCACTGGAACACACGGATCCCGCACAGCCTACGCTGACTGTTTGTGATTTATATTACTGTGTCCAGTCCTTTAACGAAAACCTGCATTATTGGAGCCAGAATGGGTTAAATGATTCCAAAGGCAACACCATTAAATACAGACTACTGTGGGGGAAAGTAGCAGATCTGAAAAAGATGCTAATGAGTGTCCATGATGTACACACACTTGGACTCCAGCGCGTTGGAATACACGTTGCTGGAAATACATTGGCTGATGAAGCCGCAAAGTTAGCAGTGGCTGTGGCCGCTGTAGCTGCAGTGACTCGTTTGAGTTCAAAACCAGAAGCACACATTTGGGCTGCAGTGACAGCTACGGCTGATGGTACGCCCTATCCCAAAGGATTTCCTAACAAATATCACTATCGTATGGGAGGTATGCTGAACGGTGAAGTTAAGATACTAGGCGTAGGTTTAATGAGACACCCCCAACAAAGACATAAGATCACAATTGATTGAAGCAGCGCATGAAGGGGTGGCATCTGCCCATGCTGGTGTGGCGGCTTCAATTTCGGTCTTACAGGCCTGTAATTGGTGGCCAGGTCTCTATAAGGAGACTAAGCAGTATGTCCTTTGTTGTGACATCTGTCAACAAATCAAAGTTTCCACTGACAAACGCCCGCCGCAGACACCGCTCTTAATTTCAAACAAACCATCACAATATGTGTACTTGGACCACTGTGGTCCCTTAACACCTGATAGTGCATATAAATATATTTTCGTTGCTGTTGATTCATGCTCCAGATTTGTATGGGTGTGGCCACAACGCTCGTCTGATGCTCGGACTGTTCTTAAAGATTTGCGAGTCTTTATCAGTACATATGCAGTTGTGGCCTTCCATTCGGACCAGGGCCCTGCTTTCGCCTCAAGGGCATTCAGGGACACCATGGTTTAATTGCGGGTCCAACTCCAGTACTCGTCTCCATTTCATCCTGAGGGAAATAGTGTAGTGGAGTGATTAAACGATGATTTAAAGCAATCCTTAACAGCCAGAGTCTTAGGTACGGGTCGTAGTTGGCTTAATCTCCTGTATGGAGTCCAGAGAGCACTAAATAACCAGCCTCGTACTGCATATGAGTGCCTGTTCGGAACTCAAATGTATGTTCCAGATCCTGATGGTCCTGGCGTGGAGGCAGCAGAAACACCTTTTGACATAAATGAACGTGTCACTGTCTTACAGGACTTGCAACAGTTCCATGATGATAATTCTTCCAAATGTGCCACCTCCACAAGAATTAAGGATGTGCCCGTAACAACTACCGGCTGGATTCCCAGAATTGGGGATCTTGTACGTGAAAAAGACGCAGTGAAAAAGGAATTTGGCCCTTCTTAATGAGCACCAGTTCCTGTATTAGGGATACACGGTACCAGAACTGTTATTCTACCACCATTGGCAGGTGCCAAAGAAAATCGTTTTGTCTCCATTGACAATGTCAAACTACACCATGTGGCCGATCCTGCACAGCCGACCAAGAGGAACATCCAGTAGTTCCCGAATCCCTCTCACTACTGGCGAAGACGTTCCTCTACAAGTTGTTTATACCAACACTGACACCTCTCCGAGCATGGGGAGAGTGCAAGATGATCTTGCATTAGTTCCACTAACGTCAACCAATTTAGAAACTTTTGACCAAGTCAACTTGACTCAAACACAAAGGGATGGTGCCATCTATAGAGTGGAAGCACCAACTCCACCACTGACTACAGCTCCGCCATTTGCAAGAACTGCCTCTGGCTATTTTGCCGACTTCAACCATGATTTTCTTCGACAGCTGATCTGTCAAGTACACATAAGCTACTAAACTGGCTTAAAGAAACTTATTTTATTTTTCCATGGAATTATCTATGGCTCTCTTTGACTATCCTAGCCTTTCTACTTTGGATTGGGTTTGTCATTACCTTTTTCCTGTTAATACATGGTCATTTTTTACCTGAAAGATCGACAGTTGAACTGGTGGAGGAGGTTTTGAAACCACATTTTTCTTCACATAAAGTCCGAAGAGACTTATCTTTTGTGAACATTTCCGCAGTGCCAATTCCTGATGGGATTGTTTGGGACAAAGTAATGTTTGATATATATGGTCCCACGGAAGTTATTCAAATACCGTATGTGTTCAAATTATCAATGAATGGTATAATGATACCAGGCATTGTTTCTGATGATTGGGATGTGAAAACAGTCGATTCTATGATGACTGAATTGCAATATTATACTATCTTTGAAAACTAATATGTTTACCAATTCAAAGAAAATGATGGTGATATGTTTTGCTATAATTACTATGGGCACCATTTCATACATAGAGCGAGCAGTCCAAAAACTGTATTTAATTACACGCAGTGGGAACATTGTCCCACTCCACCGCAAGGGAGTTGCAAAACATATTCTGAAAAGTTTGCATATTTTTCTGGGCACAATCAAAAGAATGCTGAGTCATGTTATTTTAAGGTACCACCTACTAAGGGTATACATATATTATTGACCAATACGAAATTTATATATTCGGAATCCTTTGTTTCCCAGTTATCGATAGAAGGCTTTGAATATTGGTCCAAATCAATTGATCTGAAAAGTGTCTTGGGAACAAAAAATTGGCAAATTAAGGGAAAAGAAACATTGTTTAGAGCATGCCTCATTCCTGTACAAATGATCTTTTTAAATGAAACAGTACAACAAATGAGTTGTTTAGGCTTAGCTACAATTAGGGAACTAAGCATGCCCAGTATACCAGCCCCGCAACGTTTTACAAATGGCAAAAATACACAAATGCACCTGACGAAGAGCATGATGAGTGGGTCCAGAATGGTACGTTTAATGCTTCACTGACATGTCCAGGCGGGTGGTTATTGTGGCCAGTAGATACCAATGGGTGTCATCAACGTTTTATTAACTCCTCGGGGGGTTTTAGGACGAGTAGGCCAGACCCTCGCTATATATCACCAGAGCATGCAGATGTAATTACAACATATAGTGTGGGAAAATTGTGCCAGCAGTGGCTAAAATCATCCTCTCTAAACGCGATTAGAGAACACCTCAATCTCCTGTCTAGCTCCACTGACTTACAGGATTTCTTGTCAGGCCCTAAAACACCAGGTAAGAAGCGTTTCTTATATGCAGTATACAAAGAGATTTGGAAACTTTCCCAACAAGATGCTGCTGCCCGGTTAAGGCAAATAGACTAGGAAAATTTAAAAAAGGCATTAGCTGTTGTGGATAATGGGATTAACACCCTAGCTGACCAGATATATACCATTAATAATATTGTCTCTTCTGCTATAGACATTATACAATCCAATATGTCTTCTTTACACCATGGACAGAGTCAGATCAGGTCCATTATGCAGTTGGGTTGGACGCTTTAAACATTGAAGGCGGGTCGCGTTCCATGGCAGCACGTCAGTGCAAGGGAGATATTTTCTTCTTTTAATCTAACGAGACAACAACAACTAATGGCTAAGAAGGAAGCGACTTATGTCATGCTTAACATCGAGAAATTAGAAAAGTTGTCTTTTACCATGGCCGAAATACCATCGGCTGAGTGGTTAATACATGGGGTTATTAATCTGCCTATTTCCACACTACAATTCACCGCCTGTTTAAAACACATTCTGGTAGGCAGATATGAAATACTGGGAGATAGTTACATTCATGAGGTGTGGGAGCTTCCCTTTTCGTACAAATGCTTCAATGGCATAAAAGAGGTCTTTCTTAGCGGAAGTGAATGCGAGGCTTCAGTCAGCAATTCGCTGATTTGTAAACAGCTGTCCTTGCATGGGGCATGTAACGCCTCAGCTGCAAACTTGGCTTGTTATCTTAAGGGAGTCCCAGTCACTTTGATTAGACCCACGTTCCAGGTGCTTTCAAATGGCAGCTATGTCCTTCTCAATAGTGAAGGCTGTTGTGGCATGCAGGCCGGAATAGTTTACGTTGTTTCTGTCTCTAAGGTCGTTACATGCTGCAGGAACGTACTGTTTCCCCCCACTAAATTTAAGGAGGTAGCTGATATTTGGCCTTTCATTGCTACTACAAACACAAATTTTGACAAGTTAAGTAGACTCAAGGCTTTATTGTTTCAAAAGCATGTGGCCCTTACATCTGCGCGCGTCACCTACACACTTCAAGTGGCAAGGTCATCAGCAGAAATACAGTCCCTGTTAAATACGAACTTTCTGAGACACTTTGGTGAACTCGTGGGACGAATATTTAATGTGTCCAGTACGACTGGAATTGCACATTTTTTCAAACCTGTTGGTTCTGGTTTCGTTCACACCTTCTCCTCCATATTTGGTTTGATACTTTCAGCCATCCATTCAATTTTCAGTAGTACTTTTGAGAGATTTCCCATAATTTTGGCTTTATTAGCTGGCATCCCACTGTTGCTGTTGTTTATTAGCAATGGCTGTCCCGCCGCAACGAGGACAAATTACGGTGCTCCTATCAGTGCAGCTGTGTCGTGAGCGTATGATGCAGCATTTTGGAGCAACACTCCTGGAGCAATTGGAGTGTGAGTGGTCTTTGTCATTCAGACCAGCTCTGTATTGTGTACAGCCCGTGTTTTGGTGCCTCTGGTGCTCTTTCGAACATGCACTGGAAGTTTTGTCTTTCACAGCAGCGCCTGCTGGAGGGAGCACAAAAGTTTCTCCATGCCGGCTCTCCCGGGAGCAGGGAAAAACACAGAATAGCTCCTATCCGGTGGGAGCAACATTGCAGGGTGGGAGCAGGCTGGGGAGCCATCTGGGCTGCGATGGGCCTGGGGCTCACCCTACAGCCCCCAACATTATAAATGCTGTGGTGTGTCCTAGGGCACCCCTTTAAAAAAAAAAAACAGTTTTTCCAGCTCCTACTTTAGCAGGGATCCGACAGGGCCACCCCATGCACTGCTTATTACCCCACATATTACATGACTCAAGACATGTTCTGTGACATCATTCATAACATCAGTGCAACATATGAAATTATATTATTGATGGCAACATGACACATCACAAGTTATATTTATTTTATGGCATGAGTTATAGTCACTTGGGCTAACTAGAAGAGGTGAATGCCACTGGTTTAGTTTATTAAAAAAGGTATGTTTTAACTGACATTTCCACCTAACTTTGACGTTCTTTGTTTTTCTCAGTGAATTTCAAAGGGTTGGTTTTAATACAAAGTAATACAAAGTAAGATATTAGTACCATCTCCATAATGTCACTTTAAGCTTAATTTTTTCAGCTTGCTCAGTTAGATTGGGGGGGTGTGCTTCAGATTTTCCGACAGTCAGGCTGGCATATAATGTTTACCTACATTATACGAGAAGCACGGGGCAGTAGAAGGGGAGAGGAATGCAGATTGCTAGGAATAATAATAGAGAAACACACAATATTTTGTAAAATAGCCAATATTTTTTAGGACTTTCAAACCAGTGGGATAGAGTGTATGCATTTTTGTCTGTGTATGCAAAATTCCTGGTGAAATCTGACAGCTATTTCACCATATCCGACGGAAAGCACCTGACTCCAACTATTAATCAGACAATAACTTTATTAGGGTGGGTGTAAAACCCCAAACAAACCCCCTGAATCTACGCCTCAGACAGCTGCTTTAGCAGCTCCCTCTCTGTGACAGCAATGCTGACTCCCACAGGAAGTGGCGAGCTGCCTGGGACAAAAGGGGGCTTTCAGGATCCCCCTGCTGTCCCGAACATTGTGACATTGTGACATTGTGACTGAGCACCATACTTAGGCCCTTCCCTGGGGGATGGAGTCCTAGGGGCAGAGATCAGTCTCAGTCTAAAAAATCAATATTTAGACTGGGCCTCAGGGGATGGGCTCCCCATGGCAGAAACTGACACCCCCTCCACAAATTCAATATTTAGCCTGGGGCATTGGGTACCTGGGGCCAAGATTAGCCTGGGGCGGGCGGCTGCACAGCCCACCTCCCCCCCAAAAAAATAAATGTTTAGGCTGTGCCCTTGGGGATAGGGTTCACTGGGCCGAGGTCGGCCCGGGGAGGGGGACCTTTCAGGTTTCCTTGCCAAGACATACAGAGGATCAGAATGACAACTGTTTCCAAAGCCCTTCCTAGGCTCCTCCTTCCTGCAGATTAATGGAATGGCTGAAGAGCCCCTTTGGGGGAAAGCAGATAGGGATAAAAAAGAGACGGTCTAATCTACTTTGGTTCCTTCTATTCCTCTTGAAGTCTTGCCCTATCTTCTGGCATGAGAAACCTCGTATCTTGCACTAGCATGGCGAGCCCTAGGAAGAAACAATAATAGAAACACAATACATCACCACGTTCAATTACCTTTCTTTTCCTCAATTCTTTTGAAAAATATTTCCATAACTATTAATGTATGTGTATATGTGCATCCTCAAACTACATACCCAAAGTGAATTAGGACTTTGCCTCTCTTCTTTGATGTATAATACAGTTGATTATATAAGTCAACCTTTGTTTTGAAAATCCTTTCTTTTTTATTTTTCAGAGATGGGAAGTCTGAATTTGAGCTTTTCTGTCCAAGAACTTATCATAAAGTATGTTAAATACAATTCTTCTCATTCTACGCATGCAATTTATTGAATTAATTATCGCCCTGCACTGCTAAATACCCCCTAACTTACTGGCTGGCACGCATGACATCTTTGATAACATCATTGATAATATCTATGTAATATATGCAACAAACATTTTGACAAAAAAACGGTGCATGGCAGGGGTGCAAAGTATTTTTTAATTCTATTTTATATATATATATATATATATATATATATATATATATATATATATATATATATATATATATTTAGGATTTATGCATTGGCATTAAACGTAGGTAGGTTTCTTCTTACTTATTTTATTCTTTATGCTGATGATTGGTTTACAAGTATCAGTCGATTAGTTAAACTTGATGAGTTTGTAGCTGGGTAATTGTGTGGCTTGGCCTGGATGAGAACCAAGATGTGGCGCCATGAAAGAGCTCCGGTTGTGGCATGTGATTCTGCAATTAATGTTGCGAGTCCCAGGATTAGCATGCCACCTCCCATGGATCATTACCCTTAATTGAGGAATATAAGCATTGCAGGATGGCACAATGTTCCGAACTCATATTATTTTTCTCTTGGTTAGTCATCAAGCAGGGATTAGAAAGGAAAAAGACAAATCATCCTTTCCAGTAGTGGCAGATTTCAAAGCGGCTGATGAATTTCCACAGTAGCACATGGCATTAAGCATGCTGCTGACTCATACCCTGGAAGGAGATATGCCTGAATCAAAGCAGTCCTGCTGGCTACCATCATTATAGGTGGGAAACATCACCAAGACAGACCTTCTTGCAGCCACCATGTCAGATGCCACAATAGTACCAATGCAAGCCTGCTGACTACCTCCATGCCAGGTTTGCTCACCCTTCTTCCTCTCTGGTTAACCCTGCTCTCCTGTCTACTTCACCCTATACTCCCTCTCACCTCACCCTCTTCTCTCTCTCCACCTCGCCCTTCAAATTCAAATATATCAATTGCATGCATGCATAATTACCAAATTACCAAAAAATGGCATGAGCGAATATTAAAACGTTAAAAATGACATCTTGCAAGTGTATAAACTGGTGAAAAAACAATTACGAATATGGATATACAAAATGTAAGAAAGGAAAATCTTAGGGCCAGATTTATGAAAAGTGGTGCTACATAACATGTAGCCCCACTTTTCTTGTGGCCCCAGCGCACCATGGCGCAGGGTAGGGGCAACAGTGTCAGAATTTCTGACACAATTGATGTACTGTTCAGGGTTAGTGCCAAATTTTTGGTGCTAACCCTGAACAGTACATAGAGACCCATTGTAAACAATAGTGGCCCCCCCTTTAATGCCTGCTCTGAGTGGCTAACGGGGGAAGGCCCCTTTCCACAGGCATAATGTAACGGAAAGGGTTACAAAGTGGCACAATGCATGCATTGCACCACTTTGTAAATATGCACGGTGAAAAGGCCACCTTAACATAAAGAAATCATGCTAAGGCTGCTCTAAAGTGGTGCTAGGCCCTCTTAAATCATGGTCTTAGTGTCATAAATTTGTAGCTTTCTTAGTTTAACTTCCTTGTTCCTGGACCTTTGCTAGCAGCAGCTTTAGATTTAGCCATCACCCTCCTTCTCTAGAGACAGAAATGTAACAAAGCGTATGTTCAAGCTGATGTCACTTGCTTTTAAAGATTCAGTTAATTACTGCTTGTCTGCATGTGTAAATTCCCATTTGCTTAAAAGGAAGTCAGAGCAGTGCTTTTCTCTCTTTTAAAAACGCAGGACACATACAAACTAAATGGATGATTGTTTCCGCAGCCTTTTTTTACAAAGTCTGCATTCACTGCTGTTTCTTGGCTTGCATCATGTAGGAGCAAAGTCTGGTGTTGGCTTGCCACCAATCTGGTACACCATAAACTTGTTTTTTAGAAATTTTGAATAAATTGTACCAATGTATGGTTGTCTTACAAATTCAAAATAGTTATTTAGAATCATCCAAGCGTGCAACTGCTAAATTAGCACGTTTTTGTCTTGGAGACTAGATAACAGCCAATATTTTGTTAAGGTGCTTTTTAAATTAATTTAAAGTGACTAGTGTTGTAAAGGACTGTCTTACTTGGGGACTGTTTAGGGAATCTGCCCGGTGTCTAGAGGGAGCTTTCTAGTTGAGGCTACTGATTTCGAAATAGATTAGTTAGTCATTTGAGTTGTCTTTTGATGACCTGACTTTAAAACACATGCCTGCAAAAGTCCCTTATCAACCGCTTGTTTTATAACTCCAAATTCTAAATGAACTTCTGCAGGAGAACCATATCTACAGGGGTTACCGAAATCATATTAAGAAGTTTAGCTTCTTAGCCATGGAGTTCACACTCACAAGAAATATTTGGTAGCAGTTTGCGCACAAATATTTTCAACACAGGCTCCGTGCTTGTATCCCCTAAATACTTGAAAGGGGTGAAAATTGCTGACACCAAAGAGAAGGCTTTAGATTTCATTACCAGTTGCTAAGGCTGAAAATCACCTCTGGAGTCAATGATTGTGCACAAATATTTATATTCTGTTTCTTTAACTACTTTATGGCTGATTATGTGCCTAGTTCCTGCTTTTTTGATCATCTTGCTGATTAGGAGTGTTTTGTTTTCGATTAGATTTATCTCCTGCTTATTTATTTCAGAGAGGTCATTCAATTTACTGAGTAGCTTCTGCAGGCCAATTTTCATTTTATTGATCAACAGATCTCATCTGCATACAGTAGTCCTGATATTAACCTCCCACCGATCTTAGGGGGGTGCACATTGACTTCATCTAGCTTTAGTAGCAAGTTGGCTGTGTACCTGTTGAACAATAGTGATACAAAGACACAACCTGGCTTTAAACCAGAAGTGATGAAAACTTTCAGAGACATTGTGTGGCCATCACTGATGTTGACAGGCATTCAACTATTGGTGTACAGTAGTTGTATGTCTGTAACAGGTTCTGTGGTATTCCCCAACAAGCAAGCTTTTGTCAAAGGTCATTTCTTGATAAGCCATTGTGGATGCATTTTTCATCCTTCTGAAGAATCAAATGAGCAACAAGGTCGATGGACCTTTGGACCCAGAAAGATGTGTGGTAAACTATCAACAATTACTCCCACACCACCTCAATAAATTAGACACCATGACCAATGTGGCCACGGAAGGAAAACTCCAATCAGGAAAATAGTTAAAAGATTTATTACATACTGAAGCTCAAAGTCAAGTAGACAATGTGCAAAAACAAATTATAGAGATAAATAATCACCAAGGGTTGCCCAAGGAAACAAAATAAATTTAGGCGTACTGACATCAGTAATCTAAGCATTCAAGGAGAATGATACAGAAAGTCAATAGAAATTTCTGTGACAAAGAAATCACACTGTGCTCAGAATGCAAAATCATTAGAAACAGGCCAACCCTACAGCTGACCAAGTCGGGGAAATACATATGTGGAGAGGAACACATGCGGGCAAATACAAAAAGTACAAAAAGGATAAAAATAATTTGGGAAAAAGAATAACTTGGGCTACAGGTCACTAACTAAATAAAAGAAAAACAAAAAGTGTCAGCGTAGTGGAGTTTCTAACCTAAAGGGCATTTCAAGGGGCAATGGTAAATGGAAGAGAGGATGATACCTCTCCAAGTGATATAGCATTCAGGGAATCTTCATCAGCAAGGCATCTGCAAGCTTCATGAAAGTGTCTGTCTCTGACCAAGACAAGACTAGGGCTGTTTTTCAGAAAGGTTTGAATATCCACTGCATTATTAATTCACATAATTTGTCAAAAGTGTCCGGTGATATTACGTTGAAGGGGCATCACCCAATTAAAATTGATCACCAGACTCCAGGTTGCAGCAGTTCAACAATTTCCCTAGTCTGTCATGGGAACAAATCCTTTGTGTGTGACTCCAAACAGGTTGAAACAATTGTATACAATCTCAGTCCATGTTTCTGTACTTTAACATTCTCAAGGACAAATGGGTACAGTTCTTCTGCAGTTATACACTGCACCTTTTACAAGTGGGACTTTGCTTCTCATGAAAACGAAATCTGAAAGATTTCATGTTATGAAAAATAATTTAGCACTTTTACATGACTGCAAAATGCAAGCTCTGAAGGCCACAGATATGCTAACATAAGGGAAATATAAAATGCAGTTGATGTAATACTTGTTAATAAAATACACATATTATGAAAATCTATAAATTCATCATTAATAATATTTCATCAGTATGAGTAAAACATTTAATTTTAAATGGAACAGATTTGTTATTGCATTACATTAAATATAACAGAGAACTGCATTTTTCTCCCTTGCACATATTTTCAAGGTCATTAATCTTTCATTAAACACAAGAAATTTAAATTGTTTCTACAAGTGCTACTAATTTAGAGTCTAAATTATACTCTATCATAAACTTTAACCTTCTACCATGTGATTTAGTCAAAAAGGCACCTATGTCGAACTCTGAAATATAAGGAAATTTCACATTTAAAATGGGTATCAGTGCAGCTTTCTACATTAGTTTTTCTCTCATTTACGTTCATAAACTTAAACTTGTCACAGCCTAATGACTTTTGTGACATGAGGGGCAGCACTAAAATGTATGCTTTAATAAATAAAAGAGCCATTAAGGTTGTTCTCATGCCTGGGTAAAAACCTGTTTGGTTCATGGGGATTATTCTGCGCTTTGTGGTACAGATGTTCAGATCTAATAGGAGAAGGACAGCATATTATGAGGGGGATTAATCAATAATTCGCAGGGTTTGGATGGTCACTTTCTTTAAATATAGGATGAAGAATCGCCTTCACCCAGGCGTCAGGAACTTGCTCCTTTTGCAAGATGAAGTTATGCAGCGTTTGTTTTTTCTTTTTACCAGAATTTGCTTTGAATAGAGTTTGTAGAAGACCATTTGGGCCGGCTGCAACAGCTGCAGTGTCACTGCAACATTTAGAAATCATTTTCTGCAGTTTGCATTGTTGTAGGTTATTGGAGTGGTGTTGCAGGGCTCTCTTGGTTATTTGGGTATTTCACTGGTGTTAACTCCTGAGAAAAAAAAACAAGAGAATATTTGAAGTGGAATTCAAATTTTACCTACTCCTAGTGGTGTCCTCAGCCATTTGATTGTTAACTGAGTATTGTGATCTTATAAATTGGCCCTTGTTGCTTTGGAAATGTTAGCATAATTAGCCATGAGGCTGTTGCTTTAAACTTGATTGACTATTTTCCAGAATTGTTTGAACCTCACTTGTCCCGACTTGCCTGTCACAGCTTGGCCCACTATTGATCATGATGTTGTTTCCTTGCATCCAAGACAAATATCTCACAGAGTTTTCTACAGAGTTCTCTGTTCACTGCTCTTTTACTTGTACTAAGGGCATCAGTTGACTAAAATTGTGTGCTTTTTTAGAACCAGAATTGGGATATAGTTAGAGGAAGTTTCTCTGTAAATTATTCTCACTCTTCTAATAAATTATTTTCATTTGTATTCCTATGTACGAGTAAGAGTGAACAGCGAGCCTCAATATCTTGGAAGAGAAAATCATTCCATTTCAATTTCTGTTGCTTTTTCGCATATGACGAGGCTATTAAAGAATTTGCTTTTGAGTGGGGAATGGGCCTGGCGTTGAACTCCTTCATACAGGGAAAGTGATCACCTTCTGAGCGATGAACGATTCTAAAATGAGAAATGTGTCTAAACAGGGGGATACTTGCTACTGTGTAATCAATGATAGTTGTGATCTTTGTGGAGATGTAGGTCAAACAGGGGGGTTGGTCCACTGTGAACCTTCCATTTAGAATACTTAAGGTAGCCGAGTAACATGATATTAGGATGTCCAACTAGTTTATCCCACTGCTTACATGAGGGTGTAACCTAATTGGGATTTTTCCCTGAAAGATCTTCAAGTGGGCTTTTTTCATCTTCACGAGGGTGAAAGAAAATGGCTGATTTAAAATCCCTCAACAGAGGTATGAGAGCGTTGTAATATTCTTGCTTCATCTCCATGATCAGCATATGCAATTTGCCCACAATTTAACACTTCTCTTGGTGCAACGGATTAATATAAATGTTGGCTATAATCAGCATTAATATTGGCTATAATCACCCTCCTCTTTGTCTGCCTAACACTCCTTTCCATTCACCTTATACTCCTCTCTTCCTGTCACCTCCTCCTCTCTTTCTGCCTTATCCTCATCTTTCACTCAGCACACCCTCCTCTTTCCACATCCCCATCTTCACACTATGCATCAACCTTTTCTGTCTCCAATTCACTTCTCTGTCTCTACCTCATCCTTCTCTGCTTCGCTCTTCCATGAGCCTTTCCTTTACTGTTTCTGACTACGGGGAAACATTTTTGTGTATGTTAAGGAAGTCTGGACTGCTACTGTACAAGTGGGTCTTGTGGTTGTGCATTTAATCGGACCATGCACCCCTGCTGGCCTGTACTTGTTGTTTGTTTAACAGGAACTTGCACTGCTCCTGCCCATGCTGCATCTTTGTTGTGTCAGTGGTGGAGCATTTTCATCCTTTGCAGGAATCAATACTCATCGAGGTCAACAGATCTTTGGACCCTGCATAGTATGTGGTAGACCCATACAACAAATTCCAATATGAGTCAATTAAATTACACAGTATGACCAATGTGGCCGTACAAGGTAAACTCCAGTCAGAAATAAAGTAAAGGGATTTATTACAAAATTAAGCTCAAAGTCATGTAGACAATTCACAAGATAAACTTATAAAGATACAGAATCACCCAAGGGGTTGACTAAGGAGATGAAATAGGTTCTGGTGAACTAATATCAGGAGAACTAGGCATTCAACCAATGCCATTGCAAAACATCAACAAAATAACTTGATGTACAGAAAATAAACGTTGCTCAGTCTTAACAAGCATTGAGGCAGTTCAAATCATCAATTTCAATTTGGCAGGACACAGGGAAACCCTACAGTTGAGCCAACTTGGTAATACCGTGTGGGGTGGAACACATGCTGACAAAAGACAAAAGGAACAAAAAGGACAAAAAAATTGAAAAAGGTAATCTTGGGCAACGGGTTACTAACTAAAGTGGGCAAACATTAAGCTAAAAGGGAAAGCGGCAGCATGTCAGACACTCAGTCAAGAATCTTCTGTAAGGTTTAAGAAGAAAATCTCTAAATCTCAGTAAGGCATTTCAAAGGGACAAAAAGCAGAGAGAAGGATACCTCTCCAAGGAGCTCAGCAGGTGGGGCTTTTCATCTGCAAGGTATCTGTCAGGATTCTTCTTTGACAGGATTCTTTTACCAAAGTCTAGCTGGGTATAGACATATCAAAGTTCATACAGCAATCTGATTTTTCAGGGCAACAGTTCCTTTGATATTAAAGGGGCATCATTCAATAGCAGTTGATCATAGACTGCAACTTGAAACAACTTCGTGTTTTTCCAAGTCTTTCATGAGAACAGCGTTCAACAGTGTAGCTCCATTTGAGATTGAAACAAATGTTTAAATTGCTAGTCCAGAGACCAGGATGTTCCACATCCAATGTCAAATTCTTACAACTCTCTATGTGTAAAACAATAGGCATCTATTACCAAAGTAGTCTTCTCAAGGGAACGAAGTCTGAAGGGAAGGTACACATTAGTTTGATGACTTGACATTTTCTGCAAAGTCACGAAATACAGGGACTAGCAAGCCTCACTTAGGCAAATGCAAGTGATTTAAAACAACACATTAATACATCAAATACAACACATTTAATAAGCAAACTATAAATTAAATTCAGCCCCAATAATTCTTCATTAGCATTCAGGTTACAGTAACTTTAAACAAAATGACTCTGTTAATGCATTCCAGTCAGTATAACTTACAACTAAATTTCTCTATTTTTGCACATATATTTAAAACATTAATCATTAAAGATTCAATATCATTTCAATACAGACTATTAGGTTGGAGTCTACATTATAACATATTGGGGGTTATTCTAACTTTGGAGGAGGTGTTAATCCGTCCCAAAAGTGACGGAAAAGTGACGGATTTACCACCAGCCGTATTACGAGTCCATTATATCCTATGGAACTCGTAATACGGCTGGTGGTATATCCGTCACTTTACCGTCACTTTTGGGACGGATTAACACTCCTCCAAAGTTAGAATAACCCCCATTGTCAGTTTAATCCTTCAAACATTAAAATAAACTTCAGTACCACCTACATTGATGTCTATAGTCTAAACAAATGCACACCAAAATGGCTTCTCGTTGCATCACTCTGCAATCAAACTATTATTACTTTGGTTAACATAATGCATAATGTGTCATGTATAGATGATCTCTGTGACATGGGGGACAGCACTAAAGTTTCTTCTACATCAGTCCCCTCTCTGATCTAACTATATTCTAACTCTTATTGTCAATAGGATAGCTCAAAAGTGCAGGGGCTTATTCAGGTAAAGTCTTCTGAAGTCTACTAACAGCTTGCTGTTACTATAGTATATGCTCCTTCTAGTTTCCATTTCAATCTCTTCTTTTCTCTGCTTATTCTTGGCTCTTTTATACTTCAGCTTCTTGAACAATTTGCAAAGACCAACTGCAACTAGGGCGCACAAAGTCATATTCAATAGGTGTCAAAATGTTTGGCATTTTTAGTTTTTTTTTTAGATAATGCCACAATATTGGCACAGCAGGAAGGAAAGAAGAAAGAAGAAGGGGAAAAACATAAATCACTACTGCAATATATATCTTGGTTGTATGCAAGTTTTCTACTACTTTCCTAGAGTGGGCAAAATCCTATCAGTTTGTATCTGCCAAATGGCTGTTTTTGTCTTCTAAATACTGTGTGATGGGAGCATGCAGTCTCCTTTAGTATAGTAGGAGTGTCTAAGGTACCCCAGCTGTTCATATGTGCGGGGTAACACCCATCAACCGCACTTACATAACAGGTATCCACGGGCACTTCAAGTGTCCCAAGGCACTGAAACAAGCAATTAGGTTGAGAAAGCGAGGCTGAAGGCCCATGTGAACCATTAAGAAAAACAGCAAAAGATGTTTTTTCCGCACAATCAATAGGGTCCTCTTGGCACATTATATTATATTGAATGGGCCTTTAGTGGACCCATGGCCTTCTCTGTGGAAGGGACTGGTGGTGTGACTGTGCATCTTAAGGTGGCCATTTTGAGTGTGGGGCATTGGGTACTGTTCCCTAATTGGCAGTGTAGGCCTTAAGGGGCCTTTGGGAGACTTGCTAGCTGTAGATTGGTTCTGTGACACTGAATAAAACATTTTGAGGACGTGAGGCAATAGGAACAGAAGCCTTGCCAGGACATGGTGGGTCTCCACTGTAGGGTATGTGGCACTGGTGAGGATTAATGCTTTGTCTAGGCACCCAGTGGTAGGTGGAAGCCTAGTAGCCTCTGGCACAGCCATGCCTCCTACTGCTATGAGGTCCTGTTGAGCTGGGTTCCTCTGGTGGGGTACTGGTGGATAGGTGGGTGTTGCTTCATCATTTGTGTACCTAGGATCATTGGTATTATGGTTGAAACAGCAATCTCCACCTGAATTTTGGTGTGTGTTGAAATTGTGGGTGCCTCAGCCAACTGCATGAGGCACAGAAAGGGGTTTGTGCACTGGCTGTTTGATTGACGTGGGGTACCGTGTACTAGACACTCTCCTTCCCTTCATCATACTGCTTTAGAATTTGAGAATAAGGTCAGACTGGAAAGCAAATGCAGCCCTGGCAAAATGCTCAAGCCAGATTTGATCCCTTTGTCTCCTTGTGCTATCTCTTTATTTCCATCTAGCTTCTCATTCTTTCTTTCACTCTTTCCTTCTCTCCACTATCTCTTCTCCCTCTATCATAACTTTCTATCTACCTTTCCCCTTTCTCTGTCTCTTGAAGCCACCCGGTGCCTGCTTCAGTTAACCCCGAGGGGCTGGGGAAAGTGGCTTTTGCACTATGTGCCGCCCTTGGCTTTCAAAACTGGCTTCCAAGAACCCCAGCCCACCAGGGGAATACCTAGTGGAATTAAAGGCCTGTCTGACCCTGTTTGAGAACAGTGGATTAGTTCCAGGGAGGCATTGTGCTACATTTCCCTTCCCATTACTGTACAATGGACATGGGACACGACAAAGCCACCTGCTCCCTGTAACATTAATTAGTACAATAGGTTTTTCCACAAAATGGGAGACTCAGGCAGCTGACAGTGATGTCCACTTCTGGACAGCCCTGTAGGGATTGAAGGTGGAATCTACAATGAGAAGTATGCTTATGGCCGCAACACGTAAGAGATACGTTATGAAACACAAAACTGACACAGTGGTCACAGACCTGTACCTTCTGCGATCCTTCTTTAACAAAATTGCTGAGAGTGAACAGGGTGGAGAAAAAGAAGGACAAGACAAAAGTCAATTATTGGGCCTGAACGGCACAGTGTTGAAAAAGCAGGTGAGTTCCCCACATTTGACGGCAGGATGGCAGACACTGCAACAATATGTGCTTTGTGAGGGTCCATGACATGGGTGAACAGACAATGGGGGTCATTACGACCTTGGCGGGCGGCGGACCCCATTATGACATTCCCGCTGGGCCGGCGGCCGCAAACCAAGTTTGTGCCCCCTGGCCCAGCGGGAATGAGGCCGCAACATAGGAGCCGGCTCCTAATGGAGCCGGCGGTGTTGCAGCCGTGCGACGGGTGCAGTTGCACCCGTCGCGCTTTTCACTGTCTGCTATCCAGGGGCCCCAGGACACCCCTTACCGCCAGCCTCTTCCTGGCGGTGCAAACCGCCAGAAACAGGCTGGTTGTAGGGGGGTCGTAATCCCCAGGGCAGCGCTGCCCTGGCGGATTACATCCGCCGGGGCCATTGTGGCGGTAAACCGCCGGCCACGGCGGTGCGACCGCGGCGCTATCGCCGCGGTCAAAATACGCCGGGAGGCACCGCCAGCCTGTTGGCGGTGCTCCCGTCATTTTGGCCCTGCAGTTAAAATACCGCCAGGGTCATAATGACCACCAATGTGTGCCACTCTTCATGGAAGATTTGATTTCAAGACTGCTCTGACCCAAAGTGTTGTCCTCTGTCTTTTAGGCTGAAAGGACACATAGATGACTGTTGCCTGTGCTCCCTCTGGGGCCCCTGCAAACAGCCATCCTCCCCAGGCTATTCAACTACTGAGAGTTGGACATGCTTCTGCAGGTGGCTAAGTCATTTGGTCCTCCACTTGTGTATAATGCAAAATGTAACCTGTTCCTTCAATTCACCAGAAGGTTCAGCAACACACATTTGAGGCTGTTGATCAAGAATGCAGGAAATCTGAAATCAAATATATCCTTCTATTTCGAGCCAACCACCATGTGATTGCTGAGGGGAAATCCTGGCCCTCTCCTCACATTGGTGAGGTGTGGAAATAACTATAGGGATAGGTCCCTGCAAAAGGTCCTGAAACCTAGGCCATCATCAGAATTAAGAAGGTGCAGAGACACGGATGGCAGGTGGTCTGAATGTCACAACACTCATGTTGACATCTTTTGAAAAAGATAAAAGATCCGGTATAGACTCTGGAGATGCTCAGGGCCAGCTGCAATACTGGGCCAAGTCGGCAACTTTGGGACAGATTGTACGTCGGACACTGAGGAGGATGATCAGATAGGAAATGTCCCTTGAGGATCAAAAGGCTTGATGAATGAGTTCCTAGTGGCCAAATCATAATGTATATCCCAGTCCAACGCTGGCTCGGAAGCACTGCTTTGATTTGAATTAACCATGGACCTTCACAGGGTTGCCTTTTAGTTGGTAGTCATGGCAGGGTCAATGATTTACTAGCAAATATTTTGTATTACATTGTAGCATTTGAAGAGCACTTATTACCCCTATGTGGGATGCTGAAGTGCTTACCCACACAGATAGTAAGCTACACTGTGTAAGTACTGTGGTTGGAAGGGTATTGGTTTTTGCTTTGGTTTTTAACCTATATGGGAAGTATTGTTGTGTTGTGTGCGATGCCTACTGAGGTGTGGTTATTGTGTTACGGGCACATTGTGCCTGGTTGAGTGATGGGTGGGAGATAGACAAGCAAATTATGATTATAATAAGGACTAACCATCTTAGCCACATGGATTCAACGTGCAGCTGAACTACCAGCCAAAGAATTTAACCTGAATAAATCAGGGCTGCAGATCCTTAACTTTAACATAGGACCACAACAATAAGTTTTAAAAAGTACTTTAAACACTTGGCTCATTTTTATGGAACGATCTAAGACCTTCCTGAAGCCATTAGGTGCTTCCTATTTCAATATTCTGTCCTGATAATGACCCGCCTGAATTAATTTCTTTGATTGGGGTCGAAACGTCGACATTGTATTAGAAATAGTGGATTGACTTTGAAAAATGCAGCAGGCTCATAGTACCTATGGTTATAGGTGCCTATTTGAAACCTGATACTTTTAACAACAGTTTATTTTTAGTTTTCATGTAAATAGCACTGCAACACTTATACTAACACATAATTAACTCACACTGTGCCGTTATACTGGAGCACCTTGATTACTTTACTTTAAATGATTGAATTTAAGTTTCCAATAAATGTGATATATTACTGTCAATGAGGCCAAATCTTCGGGATGTATGTGTCGTTGCCAATAGGCCCACTTCCTGGCAGCTCCAACTCTACCAGCTATAACAGCGCAGAGTTTTAGAGTGGCCAAGTGGGGGGAAGGGAATTAGGGAACGGAACAGCTGGGAAAGAGACCTGTGAAGACAAGAAACACAGATACCAAACAGAAAATATCAATCATAGATTCTTTTTAAAAGAAATCTGTAGACCATAAATGATTAGCCTTCGTAATCCTCTTGAATGGAGGGTTGGTTTAGAGTTCCCTAAAAAAATGTTAATTCACACTTCCAGTAATTCAACAACACAATTTCAAATTGTAGCATTAAATCGTGTTGTTCACCAAACAATTTGCCATTGCATTCAACAGGCTTTTAACTTTAACATTTATTTACATATTAGAATTCTTCTGTGAATTCGAATGTTATGTAATTTGCCTCCTTTTTCTTCTTGCTGCTAAATCAGAGAGTTCAAATTGAAACCTGTTTTGTTGTGGTTGAGAGAAAAGACAGCAATTATGTATCTGCTAATGGCAAAAATAACCTTAAATTGACCTTTTAAAAGTAGCTATTAAGTATCCACTGTTTATCTGGTAGCAGCAAAAATAACCTTAACTTGACCTTTTAAAAGTAGCTATTAAGTATCCACTGTGTATCTGCTAATGCCAAAAATAACCTTAACTTGACCTTTTTAAAGTAGCTATTAAGTATGGACTGGACTGTTCACTAGAGGACACGTAATGTCACCAAAGAAAAACAACTTTGACTGAATACAAAGTAACAAGAAAACAGATGATGGAACTTTGGAGAAAAGACCACCATCCCTCTTACCATCCCGAGTTTAGGCAAAACTCTCTTTTAAAACTCCAGGCAAGGAAATTCCAGGTGATTTTCAGGAACCAGATGTTGTCAGAAAAAAAGAGCTTCAATCCAAATTGAAGCACTCCAAAACAGGAGCTCTGATCCTCGTAAGCACTCCAGAATAGTGAGCAGTGAGGACTGGGTGTGGCTGTTTAAATAGAGGTGCCCCGCCCATGGAGCCACACCCAAGGTGCCCCGCCCAAGATGGCCGCCGCAAGAACAAATGGGGCTCAATGTCCCCTCCAGCACTCTCAGGATGCAACAAAGGCACGCACAAAGCGTTTGAAACATTCACCTGCTTCCTCCGAACACTACACTGCCACATAGCACACAGACACCTGAATCCAAAGACAATTCTCGATCACTGAGCAAACCAAAAACTAGTCATTACAAACATAGGCATGCAGGTAACCTCCGTCCTGATGATGGATACCAAATAGGAGCAGGTCCTAGAGCTCGCACCGTGGTGATGTTGAGAATTACTCACAAACCTCTTGCGACAGAAAGTTCTTTATGGTACAACCACTGTCGTGGAGGTTAATTCATATCCTTCCCCCAGAGGGACCAACATTGTTTTTGATATATCATATTAGCCACTTGGGCAGTGGTATGCGGTGTGCCTGAATACCAAAAAGGAGGGTAATCAGTGATCGTCCAGTGAGCCATACAGCAACATGTACAAGGCAGAGATGCTGTTAAATAAGTAAAAGGATGCCAAAAGGTCAAGATGGGAATTGGTGACAAAAGCTGTAGCCATGCATCATGTTATTTTACTGTCTACTGCTAAACAAATTCAACTAATGAAGGAAGAAAGATGTGGAAGATGAATCAACACTGGCAACTTGAGCAGATACTACACCAACTGTAAAAGGCCCAGATTCCACCTGTTCTTACTAGGCTTAAGGAAGCCAAAATCTGCAGCAAAAATTCACACCAAAAGTCTCTCTCAGACTCTCAAAGCCGGGTGAGCATTAGTCAGGTCATAGTTTAAACCCCAACTAGAGAGGGGCCCTACACATGTGAGGGTGAGAGACGATATGCCTGTGAGGGTGCTGCCTCAACAGCGCAAGAGCGATTGACTTGTCTTATGTTACCTTGCAGGCCTCACCCCTCCTTGCATGCCTAGTACTTAATACATGGCTCCTAGGAACCCGTATTTCTTCTAGTTTACATATTGAGGCATCCTCCTGATCTTGTAGTATTTCCTCCGAGCACAACCTCCCATTCCTTATCAATAGTGAATGACATTTCAGGCTAACAAGAAACAATGTGAAAGAAAACTTACCCTGTTTACATTACTTTGGCCAGGACAACACTATAGCACTGATTAGTAGTTCTTAATGTGTCAATCATAGCCCAGTTCTTCTCTGACCAGTCAGCGTTGCAAAAACACTTTTTATGTACTCCACAAGCTAATACCCTTTCAAGCTCCGTTGTGTGTTCTGTTCCCAATCTACCTCACTTCCACCATCTAATGTTGCTTTCACCTTAGCCAAAGTCATTTGAACTATAGCAACTAAAGCAATAGTAGCCAGAAGGTGTCATTTCCTGTCCTGGACAGCTCCTTTTTCGACCCCCTCTGATTGCTGGCTACAGCAACCAGAATGTGTAGACTAGGTCTAATGGACACTGTAGCTTTGGTCTGCTCTGGCAGAGCAGAGCCTTTCCCTGCCTTATTTCCTAAAGAAATTTGGTGTTGGGCCATTCAAGAATATTGCAGGGAAAACTAGACTACCCCTTTCTACTTTACATTTGGTCAATATGTCTAAGGCTAGCTTTGTTGATTCCTGGGCACTTGGTTCCATCCTTATGACCCCTAGCATTGTGGAGATATGAACTTCTAGTGCTTTTCTCAGCATTAGAAGATGCAAGTATGCTGAGCCCTGCCAGCACACTCTACCACAATAAGGCTAGTCACAATATCTTGGTCTTGCTAAATCATAGGTTGTTGGTCACCTCTCACTGACCCTTCCTCCACAGGAAGGCATTATCAAATTCTATTAACTTGTTACTTATATCAGTGGCAATCTGTATCCTGCTCTGTACTTTGTGGCTGGCACTGTTATCAGTCAAAAAGTGTATTTTGTACTTTTCAAAAGGTACTGGCAGGGTACTAGCTAATAAGGTGCTCAGTAAGTTATTGCATCCTTTACTGCATCCTTTGCAGAGGTTATGTGAAGTTGTGGGAAACCACCATTTTGGCTTGAGTGGTAGCTGAAGATATGATACCCGGCATATTCAGGCTTCACTACATACTTAAGGGTGGTTGCAGTCTTGGCAAACTGATCAGTGACCCTCAGGGTGGGTCAAACCTGGACAGGCTCATAATGTTGCTATGTGGTAGTGTCAGGTATCTGGATCAGTGAAAAGACAGTGCTGGTGTTACTATATGCTCCATTAAAACTCCATTAAGTGCCAACTCTACATAGTCTAAGAAGCCTGCTTCTCCAATTACCAGATAAACTGCTATTAGTTGAGTATGGAAAGTAGTTCCCTTGTAGAGCGAGTGTAAATACAAATGGTATTCACTAAGTTCCAGGCCAGTAGCTCTGCCTACATCTCTCCTATCTTTTACAGGTGGAGGTTTCCATTATGACTGCGGAGAACTCTTCATGCTCAAGTGTACATATTTAGTGCATGTGGGAAGGGTATGCATGTGGGAGGGGTATGGGGAGTGGGGGGAAATAGGAAATATGTAGTACAAAAAGGGAGGACTAAGGGACAATTAAAGATGGGCATAGGAAAGAAAATACAAAAGCACCCCTACGAAAGAGATAGCTAGGTGCTACTTGCCAAAATTACACACCACACATGATCGCTCACTGATACTGCAAGGCAATCTCACAGAAATCAATGAAGGCAGGCAATAACACTAGCAATATACAGGAAAAAAATATTTGTATTGAAAAAATATATTTGGAATAAATATCTTTAAAAGTACTTCTATATTGTTTTATTTAAAAACAAATACAGAAGCACACAACAGTAAACATAATCAGAAATAGTAGCTACAAGGCAACATTCCCATTCAACATACCTGTTAATTCAAGGTGGTAAGGGAATCTACAGCCTTGATTCCACCACATTCATCAGCAGGTGGAACTTCTTACATCATCAACAAATCACCCACAGTGGAATTAGAGTTATTTTTGTAATTTCCTGTTACTCTTGTGCCAAAATTACTGAAAATTACACTGATTTTCAGTTTATGTAATATGGAGTAATTTGGGGCAAAAATGCTTACCCAAGAACAAAGGAAGAGAGCACGAGTAACTACTTGCTGCTGCTGTTCTGTTGCATTTAGAGCTATTTTCTTAGTGTAAAATGCATCCTCTGGATCATTTTGGGCATGAGGGCACATTTTGCGCTAAGAAAGTAGCAATAAATGGAAGGTTATGTTCATGCATAATTCAGAGTAATCACACCTAATTTTTATGTAATTAACCTACAAGAGACACGGGTTATGCCCACCCCTAATTCGTAGCTCCTTAGCTACCCTATGGAGACCCTTCTTATCATAATAGTATGTTTTATAGTCAGAGACTTACAGGACCAACCAATTGTTGCTTGCTGGATATCCCCTTACATGATCTTATGAGTGGGGCATATTATAGTAGCCAGGGCCTATTCTACGGCTGCTGCAGAGGCAGAGAGACACATACAGAGTATTAGAACATTGGAATGCTGGGGGCTCCATTGAAAACAATGGAGTGCTGCGGGCTTTTACTGGCCGGTAAAAGCCCGCAACACCAACATTCCAATGTTCGCTTTGTTCACAGAAACAGCTGTGAACAAAGCCTCAGGGAGCCCGAGGGGATTTTAATCCCCTCGGGCTCTGTGAAATTCTTTTTTTTCAAAAGAACATTCTGCTCTGAGTGGCAGAATGTTCTAATAGCCTTAGAACCCGCGGTAGCGGGATCTACCGGCTATTAAAGTCCCTCTCCCTTGTTAAATGGGGAGCGGGCCTTTAATAGCCGGTAGAGCCCGCTACGGTGGGTTCTAAGGCTATATTCAGATATCACAACAGAAATAGTATGGTGGTATGGGTATGTGGAAAAGTTGCTTATCTGTAATGTTAGTTCTCCTTCTGTACAATCTCCATTGAAATCATAAGCACTGATTGATCCTGTCCATGCAAGGGATCCTGGAGCAATTTGTTTTCAAAATATTAATATAGTTAACTTTTCTTTAGAAAAACCAACTTGTAAAAATGTAAGATTTTCACAGCATATTCCACCCTAATATGCCTACTTTCCTTTACATTCTTTGAAAAGTATCTTTATTAGCAATATTAAGAAAAAATCTTTCACAAACTTAAATTGAAGGAAAAGTGAGAAAAGCAAGGACATATAGCTAGGTAGGCCATAGCATAGAAGAGTTGGATAAGGGAAGCTGCTCTTTTAACAAAAAACGTTCCACCAGTATGCATCCACGAGGCCAAGCCATATGAGGGTAAAACCCCAGGGTGTGCACTTCTAAGGCTAACATCTGTCAGGCGTGTGTGATATTCCTTAGATGAATTCCATTTCCCAATTCTCTACCTTTTGTAGTTTTACATAGCATAGGTATAGCTCTCTATGTTGCACAAACTCATGCCCAGAGGCATACGCCTACAATTTACCCATAAAGTTACTATTAGTAACCTTACTGGAGTATAGCTTCGGGGGTAGGTGGCTGGGGTGTTACACCTCCTGATAAATGTATTTTCTGAAGAATGGCATCTATGCACGCACAAACGAACAAAAACACACATATGCACACTCTCTCCTCTTTGTTTTGAAAGCCTTAAAAAAAGTTCATTATTTGACAAAATTTTATGTTTTTCTCACTTTGTGCTCCTACCAATTCACATACCTCTGCCTTTCCATTGCCTCTTAAGCCCCTCTCATGCGCCCTGCTTGTCATATAATGTATTTTATCATCACATGCTCACAACCATGAATTCAGTCAAACATGTTTTCATCCCTTTATTCGATAGGGTGGAGACATGCGCTTCTATTATCCGGAAGAAAAATTTGCCCGAACTTGCTCAGGTGTAGATTTCCACCCAGGGATCGGCACAAATCTGTGGATGAGGAAACATTGTCTGTAATGTACAGAAATGTCTCTAACAATTTATTCATTTTATTTATTTATTTATAGCATTTATAAAGTGCACTATCACCATACTGGTATACTGGTCCTAATACTAGACTGAAGACAGTTCAACAACAGGCAACACGCATGCAATACTCAAAAGCACTGCTACTAAGAAAAAGCCAGGTTTTAAGTGCTTTCCTAACTATCAGGAGGGCAGCAGTCGTTCTGAGGAAGATCGGAAGCTTTTTCTGGAGCCTGGCTGCCTTGACCATAAAAGTCCGCCTGCCTTGTCTCACTCTCTTAAACTTAGCCACCTGAATCAGGCTGGCCCAAGAATGAGCAAAGATGTCTGTTCAGAGTATATCTCCTCAAGCCGCTTCACAGGGAGGCCAAGCCCAATCCCTGCAATGCTTGAAACACAATACAAAGGCATTTAAAGTCAATTCTTTGTTTGATTGGCAGCCAATGTAACTCCTTCAAGGCTGCAGTGGCTGAAGCCCTTCTTGGTCTTTTCAAAACAAGTTTTTGCAGCCAAGACCTGAATTCTGGACTGACAGAATAACAAATAAGCTGGGGCCCCTAGCAACAGAGAATTACAATAGTCCAATTACCATAGTCCAATTACAATCGGCAACCTTTGACCCTGCTCCTGCAGGCAGGTCGCTCCCCGCTCCGCCTTCTGCGCCACCTCCTTCCCCATTTTATTTTGCCGTTTTTCCCCTGCTGCTGCGTCCCCTGCGGCCCCTCCCCCCTCCCCCTCCTTCTCACCTCTCTTTTAGTCTATTTCCCCTGCCGCTGTGTCCCCTGCGGCCCCTCACGCCTCCCCCTCCTTCTCACCTCTCCTTTAGTCGATTTCCCCTGCTGCTGCGTCCCCTGCGGCCCCTCCTGCCTCCCCCTCCTTCTCACCTCTCCTTTAGTCGATTTCCCCTGCCGCTGCGTCCCCTGCGCCCCTACCGCCTCCCCCTCCTTCTCACCTCTCCTTTAGTTGATTTCCCCTGCGTCTCCTGCAGCACCACCCCCCAGCCCTCTCATTGGACAGGCCCTCCCGCCTCGCAGCTGACACTCCCACCCTCCCCTCCTCTTATGGCAGCCACGGCGCGCTAGCAGGGAGCAACCTTTGACCCTGCTCCTGCAGGCAGGTCGCCCCCCCCGCTCCGCCTTCCGCGCCACCTCCTTCCCCGTTTTATTTAGCTGTTTTTCCCCTGCTGCTGCATCCCCTGTGGCCCATCCCACCTCCCCCCTCCTTCTCACCTCTCCATTAGTCAATTTCCCCTGCCGCTGCGTTCCCTGCAGCTCCTCCCACCTCCCCCCTCCTTCTCACTTCTCCTTTAGTCGATTGCCCCTGCCGCTGCGTCCCCTGTGGCCCCTCCCACCTACCCCCTCCTTCTCACCTCTTCTTTAGTCGATTTCCCCTGCCGCTGCGTCCCCTGCGGCCCCACCCCCAGCCCTCTCATTGGACAGGCCCTCCCGCCTCCCAGCTGCCACTCCCACCCTCCCCTCCTCTTATTGCAGCCACTGCGCGCTAGCAGGGAGCAACCTTTGACGCTGCTCCTGCAGGCAGGTTGCTCCCTGCTCCGCCTTCTGCACCACCTCCTTCCCCGTTTTATTTTGCCATTTTCCCCTGCCGCTGCGTCCCCTGTGGCCCCTCCTGCCTCCCCCCTCCTTCTCACCTCTCCTTTAGTCTATTTCCCCTGCCGCTGCATCCCCTGCGGCCCCTCCCACCTCCCCCCTCCTTCTCACCTCTCCTTTAGTCGATTTCCCCTGCCGCTGCATCCCCTGTGGCACCTCCCGCCTCCCCCCCCTTCTCACCTCTCCTTTAGTCGATTTCCCCTGCCGCTGCGTCCCCTGCGGCCCCACCCCCCAACCCTCTCATTGGACAGGCCCTCCCGCCTCCCAGCTGCCACTCCCACTCCCACCCTCCCCTCCTCTTATGGCAGCCATGGCGCGGCCGCACAGCGGACCAAAGGCAAGCCCGTCTGCGCCCGTCCACGACAGGACCGCGCCCAGCGCCAGAACCCCTGGCCCTCTCAGACACACCTACTCCCCCCTCACCCTCCACTCTCTCAACACAGGCCCCAGCCCCACATGCACCACATCTAGCCCCACACACACTCATGGCCCCTTCACCTACTACACCTGCCACTTCTCCTGCTCGTCATCCCTCACACCACACACCAACCATAGCGACCCCACCTTCAACAAACACAACACCCCCAACACAAGACTCACCTACCCTGCCCCCACCTACCAACCCCGCAGCACACCAGCCCACAACCAGAATACACCCCACAACAACACCCTCACTCACCACACCAACACCATCCACCACAACCACCTTAACTGCCTGCTCCTCAACATCCGCTCCCTTCACAAACATGCCATAGAACTCTGGGACCTCATCACATCACACTCACCTGACATCGCCTTCCTCACAGAAACCTGGACCAACCCCTCCTCAGAACCCGACATAGCCATAGCCACCCCCAAGGGATACAAACTCCAACACAAAGACCGCCTCAACAGGCCAGGCGGTGGCATCACCATCCTACACAGAGACACCATCAATGTCACCACCAGCTCCCAAGACACTATCGACAATACTGAACACATCCACTTCCTCATCCACATTAACAACAACTCCACCCTCAGAGGTACACTAATCTACAGACCACCCGGACAATGCCCCGCCTTCTGCGACACCATCGCCGACAGCATCAGCTCGCACGCCCCCACCTCCACAGACTACATCATCCTCGATGATTTCAACTTTCACTTAGAAAACCCTCAAGACCACAACACTACCTCCCTCATAGACAACCTCATCAACCTCGGACTCAAACAACTGGTCACCGCACCCACCCACTCAGCAGGACACACGCTCAATGCAATTTTCACCTCAAGCCAACACATAGCCTACACCCACACCACCGAACTCCTCTGGACTGACCACCGCTGCGTCCACTTCTCCTTCACCAAACCCCCCACACACTACCATCAACACACCACACCCTACCGCATGTGGGACAAGATCCCCACAGAACGACTAAACTCCCAACTGGCCCATAACCCCCTCCACACCAATGACCCCAACACAGGAGCACACAACCTCTCCAAATGGATCACTACCTGCGCAGACACACTAGCCCCCCTCAGAAAACACATCGCCACCCACAACATCAAGAACGCCCCATGGTTCACCCCTGAACTCCAAGACTCCAAGTGCAAATGCTGCCAAGCTGAGAAAATCTGGAGATTAGAACCTTCCACAACCAACTTCTCCACCCTCAAAACCACCATTCGCCCCCATCACCAACTCATACGCACCGCCAAAAGAGATCACTACAAGACACGCCTTGACAACAACTCTCAAAACAGCAAAGAACTCTTCACCATCATCAATGAACTTGCCAAACCCAAAGCCTGCAACATAGACCCCACACACACACAGCCCCTATGTGACGCCCTTTCCAACCACTTCCTCCACAAAATCCTGGACATCCACAACAGCTTCATACCACACACACCCACCACCCATACCCCTCACTCACCCAACCCAACCCCCACTCAGGAACCCCCCACCACACTCTCCACATGGACCCCCACCACACACGAAGAAACCGAAAAAAACATGAACTCCATCCACTCCGGTTCCCCCTCTGACCCCTGTTCACACTGCACCTACAACAAAGCTAGGCCTACCATCACCCCCATACTCTCCAACATAATTAACTCCTCCTTCGACTCCGCCACCTACCCTGACCCCTGGAAGCATATGGAAATCACCGATCTCCTAAAAAAAAACAAGCCGACCCGGAGATCCTCTCCAACTACCGCCCCATCTCCCTCCTCCCTTTCCCCGCCAAGGTTGCAGAGAAATTAGTCAACGCCCGCCTATCCCACTTCCTCGAAGCAAACAACACTCTTGACCCCTCACAATCTGGATTCCGCAAGAACCACAGCACAGAAACCGCCCTCATCGCATGCACTGACGATATCAGGACCAAAGGCAAGACCGTCACACTCATCCTCCTAGACCTCTCTGCAGCCTTTGACACCGTCTGCACCACACACTCCGCACACGCCTCCACAACATAGGAATTCGCCACAAAACCTTAGACTGGCTCACCTCCTTCCTCACCAACCGGACCCAGAGAGTCCGCCTTCCGCCCTTCCACTCCAACACTACCAAGATCACCTGCAGAGTCCCCCAAGGGTCCTCCCTCAGCCCCACACCCTTCAACATCTACATGATCCCCCTAGCCAACATCCTCCGAGCACACGGAATCACTATCCTCTCCTATGAAGATGACACCCAACTCATCCTCTCCCTCACTCGCAACCCCATCACAGCCAAAACCAACCTACATGCCGCTCTCCTCGACACTGCCAACTGGATGACCACTAACCACCTCAAGCTTAACTCAAACAAAACCGAGATCATCATCTTTGGCCCCAACAAAACAACATGGGATAACTCCTGGTGGCCCACAGCCCTAGGCCCTGCACCCACCCCTGCAACCCACGCACGTAACCTTGGCATCATCCTCGACTCCTCCTTCTCCATGACACAGCAAATCAATGCACTAACCTCCTCCTGCTTCCACACACTCTGCACTCTAAAAAAATCCTTCAAATGGATTCCCCCAGAAACCAGAAAGACAGTCACCCACGCACTCATCAGCAGCAGACTGGACTACGGTAACGCCCTCTACGCCGGCACCACACTCAAACTCAAACTCCAGAGAATCCAGAACACAGCCGCACGCCTCGTCCTTGGCCTCCCCCGTCACGAACGAATCTCACCACACCTCAAATCCCTTCACTGGCTCACCATAGACAAGAAAATCACATTCAAGATCCTCATCCATGCTCACAAATCCCTCCACAACACCGGCCCAACCTACCTCAACGAAAGAGTGAACTTCCACACTCCCACACGCAACCTCCGATCAGCCGACCTTACCCTAGCCACTGTCCCCCGCATCCAACGCACCACCACAGGAGGCAGGTCTTTCTCCTACCTTGCCCCCAAAACCTGGAACTCCCTCCCCACGACCTTCGCAAAACCAAAGACCTGCTGGTCTTCAGAAAGAACCTCAAGACATGGTTGTTCGATCAGTGACCCTCCCTGCCCCCGCTGTTTCCCCTCCCCCAGCGCCTTGAGACCCACACGGGTTAGTAGCGCGCTCTACAAATTTTTTGATTGATTGACTAAGAATGACACCCCGTACCACGAGGGCTTTTGTATCCAAGGGGAGCTTAGGAAGATTTTTCTGCAAAGCTCTCAGGAGCGCAAAGCAAGTGCCTGCAGTTTTGTTTATGTGGCTCTCCAGGCTAAACTTGCTGTCAAGCACGACCCCCAGATTCTGCATCACGTCCACTGGTGCAATCTTGCCATCTTATGAAAATGGCCAAAAACTAGGGAGGAGCCCAGCTGGCCCTTTATTGCCTACTCAGCACAACAGCTCTGTCTTGCATCCATTAAATTTAAGAGAATTAGAATTAAGTCACTGCCTGATTTCTTGCATACAGTCATAAAACAATAATGGACCTTCGTTTTATGATAATTATAATGCGACTTGGTAGTTACAATGATGTTCTTTATTTTCTTTAAATTGTTTTGTGCTGCTCTATGTGGCTGTGTAATGTTATATTAAAAAAACAAGGAATACAAATAATATAAATAAAAAAGGAATTTACATGTGTAGAAATCTCTACAGGTGGACTTATCTTTTGTGAGTAGGCCCTCTAGCTAGGCTATTGGTTTGACAAGAGGTGCTCAGAATTCAAGGAATTTGTGTAGGATGTGGCATATCCACAGTTTAGGCAATACTCATTTTACTCGATTGCTCAAGATTCTTATTCAAAGCTTGATTACATAGGGGGTTATTACAACTTTGGAGGAGGTGTTAATCCGTCCCAAATGTGACGGATATACCACCAGCCGTATTATGAGTTCCATAGGATATAATGGACTCGTAATAGGGCTGGTGGTATATCCGTCACTTTACCGTCACTTTTGGGACGGATTAACACCTCCTCCAAAGTTGTAATAACCCCCATAATGTCCCTGACTTTCTTGCATTATACATTTAGAGATAACGCCAAATTTAGATGAAGAAGTCTAGCATCTTTCTCCACTTGTGCCCTTCCTAACATGTAGACATACACATAGACATGATAGGAGGAGGTAGGTCTGTGGCTACTTGAAAAAGTAATAACACAAAGGGCCTGATTCCGACCCTGGCGGTCATGGACCGCCAGGGCCGGGGTCGGAGGATGCACCGCCAACAGGCTGGCGGTGCATCCAGGCCAATTCTGACAAAAGGGAAACCGGCAGTTTCCCGCCGGTTTTCCCCTGGCCTCAAGAATCCTCCATGGCGGCGCTGCAGGCAGCGCCGCCATGGGGATTCCAACCCCCTTCCCGCCAGCCTGGTTCTGTTGGTTTTTACCGCCAGAACCAGGCTGGCGGGAACGGGTGTCGTGGGGCCCCTGGGGGCCCCTGCAGTGCCCATGCCAATGGCATGGGCACTGCAAGGGCCCCCTTACAGGGCCCCACATTGATTTTCAGTGTCTGCCAAGCAGACACTGAAAATCGCGACGGGTGCCACTGCACCCGTCGCACGCCTTCAACTCTGCCGGCTCCATTCGGAGCCGGTTTCCTCGTTGAAGGCGCTTTCCCCGCTGGGCCAGCGGGCGGCCTTCTGGCGGTCGCCCGCCGGCCCAGCGGGAAAGCCAGAATGGCCGCCGCGGTCATTTGACCGCGGTGCGGTCATTCGGCGGCTCCCGCCGGGCGTGCGGTTACCGCCGCCGGCGGGAGTCAGAATGACCCCCAAAGTGCCTAGTGGTAATAATCATCCATTACTTCACTGAAAATACTTGGTTAATTTAGTCAATGGTGACACATTATTCTGGACAGATTTTGTCCAAAATAGTGGGTAATAGGATAGCCATGGCTATGGGGGCCACAAGAGAAAAGGTGGAACTCACACAGTTGGAAGATCAACATGTCGAGAATCCCTTCTTTAGACATCGCATCTTATTACAATTAGGAGAGAAACATGGAGACAATTAGGAGAAAGAGACATCAGGGCACACTTTCTCAATAGACAACATTATTTCTGCGAGATAGAGGTCTCTACATTTTAGGGAAAGTTGGCTGAGTAAGTGAGATGAAGCACTCAGGTTTGAACATGAAATACATGAGAACAAGGCATTCCTGCTATACTACTTCTCCTGGACAGTTCTGCCATCTTCAACAAGGTTGATCTCTCCACCTCCATCAACGGTATCACTTCACAAGAAATCACTGGTTTACCACTGAAACGGTTCAAGGCGTTTCACACAAAATACACACAAGCAATAGCCCTTACCAACCTTCAGGTCCATGTAGATGCTGATCAGATGTGAGTGCCTCAGAGTTCTGCCTTTTCACCATTTTCAGTTTCAAAATGCTCTCATACACTGATGACACTGCTAGTTCTGAGGTTTAACTATCTTGACTCTGACATTATAGGATACCTTGAAGGCTGACTCGGGCAGTGCAGGAGTAAATGACTTTGAATTTCTTAAAACTCACCTGGGACAAAACTGAGATTTTTTTAACTGGAAGTGGCCAATCTTGTTGGATGTGGTGGGTATGCCCATCCTCCTAATGTAATTTCCCCACATCATATGGCTGAGTCAAAAACCTGGAAGTATGGTTTTACCAGGAACCATCTTTTGATCAACAGATGAAGAGGGTCTGGGCAACCTGAATTTCTGTTCAGAGGAGGGTCAGAAAAGTGCACCTTTTAAACCTGTGTTAACCAGTAAACCTGTAGAAACATAGATGTCCACATAATTTAATCCTGGGGTAAAACATTCATCCCTCCTCGTATTTCAATTGGCCCAGAAGCCATTTGTCTGTAGCTGGGGTAAAATTATTATCAGAACAGGGAAGAATGGGCTTGGAGCAATGGGCTTACTGGTAAGTAATTGAACCATGACCTCATGTTTCTCTTACCCTTTCTTTGTTCTGCTCAATAATCATATGTGGAATGCCTGGGAGGCATGGCCAACCACCAAACATGGCAAACATTTAATCCAGAGGCTCTAGTACCAGCCCAAATTTATCTGCCACCATCCGCAGAGGGAAACTGGCACACTCCTCACAAACAGCCCAGGAGTGTTCCCCTGAATGAGCAGAACCAGACTGAGGGCTGAATCGTCCAGAGGAATGGTTGTGTAGCAGATTGAAGGATAGGCGGTCTGCCCATAGTGACTGCGAGACAGAGGTGTGGTTGGACCTCACCGTCAGGAAAATGCGCCGGCCCATATTGTTGGCATCAAGCATGTCTGAGGCACCGTTAGAGGTTGAGAGGGATCACAGTTGGGTTGCTGCAGAGGTGGTGCTGGGAAAAATCAGCCAGGAATGTGGACTATGACTTGGCTGGCTTGGCGACATGCCATGTGGAAGAGTGACGGGCGTGAAGAACCAAGCAGCAGTAGGAGATTTGCTAGAGATTGGCAGTTGCTGGCTTCTCATGATTAGTTGTCCCATCCTTCTCTCAGTCCCCCAATGTGGTGAGTGGAGGCTGCAAATCTATCATAACTTGGAGGAGCTCAACCATGTAGACACATATAGGAGGAATATAAACTGATGGCTCCAGAAAAGCTGGCACTCTGCTCCTTACTACCCCCCTCCCTCATCCCCCTGCTTTGGCCTTTTGTGTTTGTGGGACTTCTCAGACTTCCCCGATGATTTCGAGTGCATGGGACCTCCTACATGAACAGGTTAGCGAGGAGCTTGAGTGATCGCTCCCTCAGTGCCTTCAGATGCATGGTGTGGCAGCCCTCACATGCCTTGGAGTCAAATCCTGGTGCCAGGCACCACAGACATGACAAGTGGGGGGTCTGTCACTGACATTTGCCTGTGACAGGCCCCACATGGTTTGAAACTGGCTAGTTTCTTCAGTGAAATCCTTACACCAAGACAAGAATCTCAGAAAAAAAGGTTCAACAAAAAGTCAAAAAAGGTCAGTCAGAAAATGACTGAGGGGTAGCTCAGTCTAGATCAGTGCTATCTGGCATGCAAAGGAAAGAACTGATGTCAGCGCCCTGAGAGGCACCAATATAGGTACCATGCACATCACTTCGGCAACAGATGCCACCACCAAACAGCACCACATACCGGCACGCTTGAAACTTTTCCGGATTCGGTCTGACACCCGGGGATATTTAAAGGTAAGGTAACCACAGCTAGAAGTCTCTATCAGATTTCTGAGGTCAATTAGAGTGGTTGACCAATCTATATTAGGTTTTGATTTGACCCACAGGTCCAGCTAATCCAGCTAAGGGATGTCAACGGCTAGGTTAAGAAGCAACCGTCTGTGCTGTTGGGGGACCACCATTCTCCTCCTTGCCCCTGGTTTGGGGTCCCTTGCCTCACTGTACAGGTGCTCTTCCTCCCAGTAAACATTATGGGTATCACTAACACCACCTTGTTCTTGTCTGATAGCTATCTGCCTCAGGTCTTCAAAAGTGGAACAGGTCTTCTGTCCCTGGCTCAATTTGTATCTCTGTATGGAACTCCTGCTTCCTGATGCTCTGTCAGCTCTAACAAGTTTCTGAAGGAAGCAGTCTCCTCTTCAGGTACCAGACGGTCCCCCTAATTGTTAGGCTTCTTCTAGGCCTGAGGACTTTTGGTAGTTGGCTGACCAGCCTTCTTGCCCTTTTTCTTGTTATTACGGACCTGGGCCATTATTCCAAGCTCACTCCAAGGTTTCTCGATTTTCCCTAGAGGCATTTTGTGCTCTAGTGGAGACACACACCCACTTTGGGAAACCCAGCATTTCTGCATGAATCCTTCTCTCCACCTCTACCCAGACAGACGTTTCAAGGACATTTTCCAGCATGTACTCAACGGGATGGCAAGGGACACAGCTACCTTCTTTAGACCAGTAACCACTACCCACTGAAAGTTCACTGTGGCCATGATATCTGACTTTCTAGCACTGTTGGAGTTCACATTATGGTGCATCTCATCAAGGAGTATTTAGTCTGGTGAAAGCCAGCTTAGCCATGACCATGGTTATGCTGGCACCTGTATCCCCAAAGCCTGTACTTCGGCCCCTTTGATTCTTGGTACCTGACTGCATGTTTCCCTACTTGGAGGCCAGTGGGCCAAGAGTTCCACCAGATGCTGGTGTAATGTCTCTGAAAAAGAGTCAGGGCCTGATTCACAAAGGGCCTCCTGACCTTTGGTGGAGGCCCCACAGTCAAGGGGAAGACTCTGCACTCCAAACAGAATTTCTGCAATGAGTATTCTTATTAAGGAGATTCCGTTCCGACTCCCCCATGACTGCAAGGCCTCTGCCACAAGTGCAGATGCCTTCTGTGAATCAGGTACTTAGAGAGTATGTCAAGTCAATGAGTGTGTCCTTTGTATGTAGATAGGACTCAGCTACCTCGCCTTCAAATGTTAAGAGCCTATCCCTTCTCATCACTGGAACCAGTTCTGACAACAAAGACCCCCAGTTTTGGGCACCCACCTTTCTCATCCTCAGAGCCCTCTGTTAGGATGCTAGCCATTTGTCAATGTCATCACCCTCACCTCAATGCACTTAGCAACAATATGATTTGGCAACCTGGGATCTAAAGCACCCCATGCAGTTACCTCCATAACTTTTTTTGCTGTCACCATATCCTTGGGTCTTCAAGCCTATTTTAACCATTTCCTCCCCAAAGGATAGTCTTCTCTCCTCCAAGTCTAGGAGGTTTACTTGGTCCCTAAAGTTCCTTACCTCCCTCTCTGAAGAAATGCTTCTCCCACTCTCAGATGTTGAGAGATGCATTGAGCAGATGGTGGGGGTCCAGCTGTCATTATTCCCACCGTCTACTTCTTCAATGACCTCCCTGTCCTCCCCTTCTTCCCCACTGTCAGGGGTTATCTCACTTTACAGTACTGTTTAGACTCTGCTGGATTCCTCTCAAGCCCTGAGGGCCTTCTCCAGATCATCCTTCTTTTCTGAGATGCCCAGGCTGATGTTCCTCACCTCACAGAGCACCCACAGTTTGTTGATCCTCAAGGTGGCAAAGTGGCCAAGCCGATCTCCATTTTTCCAAACTTTTTTGTGACTTTGCAAAACTATTACCAAACTTTTTCAAACTTTCAAAACTTTTGCAAAGGTTTCAAAAAGTTGGTAAGATCTGGAAAAAAACTTTTTTTCAGGAATAGACTTGGTGGATTTTCGGTGGGTGCTAACTTATTGATTGCCTAGTATAACTAAACACAAGGTCTGGATGAATTTTTAAGCACCAAATCAAGCAAAATCCACTGGAGGGATCCAAATATAGACATCTGTAAGTACAACCTAAATCATTGCTTTTCACTCAAATACTCAATAAGCATTGGCACTCTTTGAAAACTTCATAAAACATTTAGAAAGTTGTGTTTGGGTACTCCAGTCCACTTTGATTGGCCAACTCCAGCGTGGAGGAGGTCAAGGGAGGGGCAACATAAATTTGTAGAACAGTTACCTTGTGTTGGAGGTGGCACATTCTGGTTGGCTGAGGTAAGACCCTAGCCACGCAGAACATGCCACTCCGATCAAGGGTAGGTGATTACACTCATGTAAAACCTATGCTCACCCTTGGGTAGCTTGGCACAGAGCAGTCAGGCATATCACAGTGGCAATGTGTAAAGTAAAGACACAGCACTACCCCGCCACAGCCACACTGCATGGCACAAAGGAGACTTAACACACAGTGTATCTATAAAAAGACTGTATTTAACACACACATTGTCAACATAGTATTGTAATAATGTAACTCTGGGCCTATACCCCAATTAGCAATGGAAGTCACCATATGAGGCCCAACTGTGTTAAACACTAACTACTGTATGTACACATGAGAAAAACATTACATTCTCTCCTTGCACCCACATAAGGTGCCAAACGTTGTCAGCACAAGACCCACCTTAGAATTCCCCACAATTAGTGTAACACATAAAGTCAGGGTGCACCCCGGTTCCCAATGTTAGCAGCAAAATGTACATACAAGGCATACAACACTTTCGCATAGTTCTGCGGCTGAAGTCACACTAGTAAGATGCAATGCCAACTGTAAGAACTCCCTGACAGGATAAATGTAACCAGCAGCACCAAGGCACTGCCTTTGCATATACCCACACTCACTCTCGCACATCCATTCTGCACCGTTGTGTGGTGCTATGGGTAACAGTCGGTGAGTGCATACACTCAACTGTGTGCACTCACACCCCGACAACCTGTGTGCCCCGCTATCTGGATAGTAGATGTCACTGTGTTTGCAATTTCAGCACCTCCAGAATAGAGAGATGCTGTTTAGGCTTGTTGACGTGAGTAGCCCTTGACTCTTCCAGTTGCACATAAAAAGTTAGTAGGGCCACAACTCCTGTACCAGGAGATGCTGCGTCTGGGGCACAAAGTCTCAAGTGAACCCAGGTGGTTACGAACACACTTGAAAAGTGCTCAGTGCGGTACCTCCACAAAAAGGAGGCACAACGCCATTGGGCCCCTGACAGTATGTTCATTCACCAGCCAATTTCCAAGGTGGTACCTCCTTGAACAGAGGCACCAGTCTGGTGCATGATGACTTTAACCACATCAGACAAAACCAGACTACCCCACGAAGGATGTAATTCCCACACCCCTTTGGGAAGCACAATGTCTAGCACACGATGACTCGAGTTACACTAGACCATCTAGTCACACACTGAACTGGGTTTCCATACCTCTCTGGAATGAGGCACAATGTCTAGAACACAATGACTTGTAGTCTATGAAGAGTCCCTGGTCCCACACTTCAATGCAAGTTCAGCTGTGTCATACGAGGCCAAGAAAAGCACAACTCAGGTTGCACCCCCACCTTCGAGGGCTGCAGCCAATGAACAAAGCACCCTACACAATGGGCATGCAGCTGAGGCTCACATGAGAGAAAGGTAACACACTCAACAATAGCGGGCCCCGTGGGGTCCCACAAGCGGTGATCCTGTTCTCATCAACATGACGTTTTGGTGTGAAGTGGTCCCCATGATGAAGGGCCACTCACCGGAAGTGTAGACAGCCGTGGCAAGCTCCGTACCAGGCAATTCCGGTCTCCAAACACAATACTTGGGCCACGCTAATGCCGCTGCTGCCAGTTAAAGTCCAACATACTATGTAAGCACAGCTTAGGGTACTGCTCTCCAGATATTATCGGTCGTTGATGTAAGTCCCTCTCAGAGAGAATCAGGAATGCAGATCTTTATCTTTAGTGGTGCCATGCTCTAGTTTCAAGAGTCCACACATTGAAAATCTCTCCCTCCAACCTATTTTATCCAGGCCCCAAATGGCTGAGATTTGTCCTTCTAGAGGCCAAAGTTTTATAGCAATCACCTGGGGAATATACAGATGTACTCTATCCCCGTGACCCAGGGAATGAAGCCTAATTAATAAGATACCAGAACCATTTCAGAACCTATAAATGCCCATTTCCAAGAAGTGGCATTTTTAGGGCACAGATGACAAAACCACCTTTACCATCAGAAGGGGTTTGTCATTCTGGATTCGACAATACTAAACATCATGAGGCTACTCCTCTGGAATCCACCATTGCAGACACACTTAATAAGACTCATCCTCCCATGTTACCTTATGGGCAGAGCAGTTCTCATAGGTAGTGCCGACACGCATGGGTATTCAGCACTCCCTGGGTCACATACGCCCTGGCGCACTCCCATGACTGCCGGGGCATGTGGGATACTTTTGTTAAAGCCACTGCAAAGAATACCTGGGTGCAGCTCCTATACCTGCAAAGAAAAACTATCAGAGTACAAGTTGCACACCCAGGTGAGTGATACTTCCAGGTGGATGGAAGGATGATGCCAGCACTTTCACACTCTACTTTCAGTCGGAATGTGCCCAGGGCCAGTAGGCCCTTTGGCAGAACTAGCAAAAACGCCCTAGAGAAAAGCCAAAAGCTTTGGGGAAACCACTACCTCCATGGGTAAGGTCTAACTCCTTGTCACCAAAGCTGTCTCAATTCCAGTTCAAAGCTCAATGGGCAAATCGCCATAAACCTATCATGAATTGTAAAAATGCTATAAGATGCTGCAGGTGCTGTGCGGTTGACAGGGATCTTATCCATGGTCCTGGTGGGGCGACTTTGGCCACAGGGAACAATGTGCCTCAAAGCCCTGGTGGGTCCAGCAAAAGTCCAGTTATCACTGGACTATTGGTCTCTGGTCACAGCAAAACCAGCAGTAACAGTCTTGGCTGATCAAACTGCACTTTGATGACCCCCCAGTGCAACTTTTGAGCACTGGGACTCGGTCTCCCGGACTACACTTTGGCAGTCAGTGGTGATAAAGTGATTGTGACGACTGACTTGCCAAAATGGGCTTCGTCTTCTTTTGTGGCCCTGGAGCTGTAACAGGAAGTCAGACAATTTACTGTTGCCTCCTATGTCTGGGACTCTGGAGCAACTTTTCCATGAGCCAGGCACCACAGTCACAGTCCTCTCTTTGCTAACTCAAAGAGCAGCAAGTGTAGTCCAGTCTTTGGTGTGATTCTCTTGCCAGGTCCAGAGAACAGCAGTCCAGATGTGATCTGATTTTTGGGTGCCAGCGGAGTCATATGTATGCCGGGAAGTGCCCTCAGGGATGCAATGGTTACTAGCCAATGGGCTACCAGGTCCCTTCTTGATGATGACGTCCTGCAATGTGTGGCAACTTGTTATTCCAGAGTGCACTATTCTGCCCACTACCAAGCTGGCAGAACCCCTGTTTTGGTGTGTGGAGCTTGATATCCCATCCTGGAGGTCTGGCTACCTGAGGGGTACACATCCATGGCAAAAACGGTTTGGCAACTGTTTCCCACTCTCTGACCCTGGCACCAGCCCATCTTCCTTTAGAAAAGTAGCCCCTCCTGAGTGCGCTCATGATGGGGCCCTGAACATGGCAAAATACGCCTTGTTGAATGGAGTTGCAGAATGAATTTGCACATGGAATCTGTAAGTATAAAAGAATAATGACATCATCAAAGAACTACATAAGGAATTATAGTACATGAATTTGGCTTGCTGAATCCAATAGACCCAATCATCCTGAAATTCAGTAACAAAACACATTAGATTTTGTTTAATGTTTTGATTCACTCTCTCCATCTGTCCATCAGTTTGTGGATGGTAACTACTAGAGATGCTGGTTTCGATACCCAAAAGTGACATCAAAGCTGACCAAACCTTTCATGTGAACTGAAAGCCTCGATCTCAGACAGTGAGATTAAGCAGATCATGTAAACAGACTATCTCCTTCATGAAATGTTTTGCCAGTATTTGGGTCATTGAGAGTGTGGTAACTTGAATTAAATGCCCTAATGAAAAAAATCTACTACTACCTATAAAATTCAGAATGACTCTAAAGTTGGTAAATCAACAATTAATTTAATTGAAATGATGTTCCATTGCTGTTTAAGTGTAGGCAAGGGTTGTAACAATCCTATAGGTTTATTTGACTACTTTTGGACAGATGTTGCAAGTGGATACATATTGATCAACAGCTTTATAAAGATCATAGCTGTCCCTGTTGCAGTTACCCCCCACTTTTGCCTGATATTGATGCTGACTTGACTGAGAAGTGTGCTGTGACCCTGCTAACCAGGCCCCAGCACCAGTATTCTTTCACTAACAATTTACCATTGCTTCCACAATTGGCACAGCCCTGGAACCCAGATAAGTCCCTTGTAAATGGTACACCTGGTACCAAGGGCCCGGATGCCAGGGAAGGTCTCCCTGGGGAGCCCTCACTCAGCACATGCACCCTGCCTCACAACTTGTGTGTGCTGGTGGGGAGAAAATGACTAAGTCGACATAGCACTCTCCTCAGAGTGCCATGCCAACTTCACACTGCCTGTGGCATAGGTAAGTCACCCCTCTAGCAGGCCTTACAGCCCTAAGGCAGGGTGCACTATACCACAGGAAAGGGCATATGTTCAAGAGCACTATGCCCCTACAGTGTCTAAGCAAAACCTTAGACACTGTAAGTGTAGGGTAGCCATAAAGAGTATATGGTCTGGAAGTTTGTCAAACATGAACTTCACAGTTCAATAATGGCTGCACTGAAATCTTGGTATCAAACTTCTCAGCTCAATAAATGCACACTGATGCCAGTGTGGAATTTATTGTAAGATGCACCCAAAGGGCCTCTGTGAGATGCCCCCTGAATTCCCAGTCCAACTCCTAGTGCTAGGCTGACCAGTTTCTGCCAGCCTGCCACAACCAGACGAGTTTCTGGCTACATGGGGAGAGTGCCTTTGTCACTCTGTGGCCAGGAACAAAGCCTGTACTGGGTGGAAGTGCTTCTCACCTCCCCCTGCAGGAACTGTAACACCTGTTGGTGAGCCTCAAAGGCTCATCCCTTTTGTTACAGCGCCACAGGGCATCCCAGCTAGTGGAGATGCCTGCCCCTCCGGCCACTGCCTTCACTTTTGGTGGCAAGGCTGGAGGAGATAATTAGAAAAACAAGGAGGAGTCACCCACCAGTCAGGACAGCCCCTAAGGTGCAATGAGCTGAGGTGATCCTGCCTTTAGAAGTCCTCCATCTTAAGTTTGGAGGATTCCCCCAATAGGATTAGGGATGTGCCCCCTCCCCTCACGGAGGAGGCACAAAGAGGGTTTAGCCACCCTCCAAGACAGTAGCCATTGGCTACTGCCTCCCAGACCTAAACACTGCCCTAAATTTAGTATTTAGGGGCACCCCAGAACCCAGGAAATCTGATTCCTGCAACCTGAAACAAAAAGAAGGACTGCTGACCTGAGAGCCCTGCAGAGACAACGGAGACGACAACTGCTTTGGTCCCAGCCCTACCAACCTGGCTCCTGACTCTAAGAAAACTGCACAGCGACGCATCCGACAGGGACCAGTGACCTCTGAAGCCTCAGAGGACTGCCCTGAAACCCGAAGGACCAAGAAACTCCTGAGAACAGCGGCACTGTTCACCCACAGCAACTTCTTTGCAACAAAGAAGCAACTTTTAAAGAAGTCACTCTTCCTGCCGGAAGCGTGAGACTTCACTCTCTGCACCCGACGCCCCGGCTCGAGCTCCAGAGAACCAACCCTACAGGAAGGACTCCAAGGCAACTGCGACCTCGTGAGTAACCCTAGATGACTTCCCTGGACCCCCACAGTGACGCATGCAGAGAGAATCCAGAGGCTCCCCCTGACCGCGATTGCCTGTAACTGAGAACCCGATGCCTGGACCAAGCACTGCACCCGCAACCCCCATGACCAGAAGGAACCAAACTTCAGTGTGGGAGTGACCACCAGGCAACCCTCTGCCTAGCCAAGTTGGTGGCTGGCCCGAGAAGCCCCTCTGTGCCCTGCCTGCACCGCTAGAGTGATCCCCGAGTCCCTCCATTGATTTCTATTACAAACCCGACGCCTGCTTTGCACACTGTACTCGGACGTCCCTGTGCCGCTGAGAGTGTGTTTTGTGTGCCTACTTGTGTCCCCCCAAGTGCCCTACAAAACCCTCCCGGTCTGCCCTCCGAAGACGTAGGTACTTACTTACCTGTAAGCAGACTGGAACCGGAGCACCCCTGTTCTTAATAGCGCCTTTGTGTTTTGGGCCCTCCTTTGACCTCTGCACCTGACCGGCCCTGTGTTGCTGGTGCAGTAACTTTGGGGTTGCCTTGAACCTCCAACGGTGGGCTGCCTATGCCCAGGAACTTAAACTTGTAAGTGCCTTACTTACCTGAAAAACTAACCATTACCTACCTCCCCCGGAACTGTTGGTTTGTGCACTGTGCCCACTTTTAAAATATCGTATTGCCATTTTAACTAAAACTGTGTATGTTACTGCTCTAATTCAAAGTTCTTAACTTACCTATGTGGAGTACCTTGCATTTTCTGTATTTACTTCAAATATTGAACTTGTGGTTGTAAAATAAATTAAGAAAATATATTTTTCTATATAAAAACTATTGGCCTGGAATTAAGTCTTTGAGCGTGTGTTCCTCATTTATTGCCTGTGTGTGTACAACAAGTGCTTAACACTACCCTCTGATAAGCTTACTGCTCGACCACACTACCACAAAATAGAGCATTAGAATGATCTAATTTTGCCACTATCTTACCTCTAAGAGGAACGCTTGAACCCTGTGCACTCTATCTCTCACTTTGAGATAGTATATACAGAGCCAACTTCCTACAATAGCACTAAAAAGTACGGTTTAACCACTGTTCCATGCTTGAGAATCGGGGATGAGTTGCCATTGGTTTATAATCATGCCACTGAAATATCAAATCTGTTAGCTGTATTGTAGGTACATTTAATCTCTCTTCAGAATATAACAGTCCATTCTGTATATTTATCTTTGTGGATTGTTTGTTTCTTCAAATCTGTTGCCATCTTTAAGTCACGCAGAAAGGTTTCAGGTGATAAGAGCCCTTGCTGAATTACTGGAAGAATAAGAGGCGGTTCAGACTCTTCAATGGTGGTACCGGTTCTCAAAAATGCAACTGCTTGGTGATGCCAGATCCCAAGACAGTAAAAAGTAAAGGAGATAAAGAATAACATCCAGAATGCATGAACAATGATCTTCACACATCATAGACTTTACAATCTAAGATTTTTGTGATCTATGCATAAATAATATAATTTGCTTTAGTTTCCAATGAGGTTGTAGAGTATTGTGCAACTAGATGTAATGCTTCAGTAGTTTCATCTCTCCTGGAAAACATGGCTCCTATAGCTATGGCTGCTGTATCTGTTTCAGCTGTGAAAGGCAGGTCAGCATTGAGATGTCCCAAAATAGGTGCAGTAGTGAAGGCAGATTTGAGGAATAAATATGCTTGTTTTTAATCAGTGTGCTAAATTGAAAGGCACCCCTTCTGTGTGAGCTGAGTAATGGCGAGACTAATGAACAGACAAAGAGAATGAACTTGTGAAAGAGGTTGTCAAACCCTACAAATATTTGTATCTCCTTAACATTCGTTTGTATCAGCTACTGTAGAAATGCTTGCACCGCTGCTTGATCCATACTTCTTTTCTTGACCGGAAATAGTGTATCCTAGAAAGATGACAGATGGAACTGCTTCCCACCTGGCTTGTTATTTCATAAACATTGTTACAGTAAGGAGTATGCACATGTCATTTGTGGCAAGAAAGCTTATCCTTGCTCATCCCAAGATTGGATTGGGGTCTGTTATGCTGGATATGTTTTGCTGCATCAGAAACCCTAGCACCCCCTTCAACAACTTCGGAGAAGCTGTGAGGTGTCCAAAAACAACAAATTCCTCTCTATTTCGTTTCCCAACCATGGTGTCGGGCAGGCTACCAGAGAAACTAGACATAATGCCAAAATACTAAAAGAGATCTCGAATCCATGTCTTTAATTCGTATAAATGATCAGTTAGATCCCCAGAAAACCACACTTTTGCAGAACACAACGGCCCTGGACTTCATCCTTGCGTCCAAAGGAGGGGTTACTGCCATAGCAGAATCAAACTGTTTTACACACATGCATAACACTTCTCTAAGCATTACCTGAACAGACAGATCTCATCAAGAGTAGCGTTAAGAGATAAAAAAAAGAAAATGAATTCCCTTGAAAATAAACAGAAGTGCTATCTGGTCTTGGATAACTGGATAGCCTGAGAAATTGTCCATGTCGATTTTTGAAGTAGTAGTAGCAAGTATTATTGTTGAGTTGACCCTCTTCATTTTGATTAAATTGAGGCTGTTCATCGTCCAACGAGTTTGCAGGAAGAAAGACTTTGCCCATGCTTATCCTCTTGATAGTGTTGATGATGCTGTCAATTATGAAGAAAAAGAAACATCAACTTCATGCTGAAATAATTAGAATAAATGTCACTTCATTGCTGTGAGTTTTCACTTCACTGTGATAAAAGATGGGTTGAGACCGCATTTTACTGCTTTTAGTATCATATGTGAAATTGTTTTTATACTTGCTTAACATTAACCAAATACTAGAAAAGCCTTTGCATTATTACAGATTAACACACATTTTAAACATACCTCTTATATTTCTGCATTTTATATCGCACATTTAGCTTGACTCTTCAGGTAAGTGTAGTCTTATTGGCGTCGCGAAGCGAGAGCTGCAGATGTGGTGAAGTCACCTTTTTGCCATATTCCACGGTGTCTTCCTCCCAAGGCCTTCTCACATTCTTCCCAGAAGACGTGGTGGGCACTTAGGGCCACATGTACGAAGAACAGGTTTTGCGACTCTCAAATTGCGAGTTGCAAAACCTGATGTACTACAGTGTCATTGACACTGTTTGCAATTCGCAATGGGGTCGCAAATGACCCACCTCACGAATATTCATGAGGTAGGTCACAATTTGCGACCCCATTGAAAATGGCGGCACTCACCTGGATGGTGGCCTGCTGGGGTCAGATGACCACCATGTCTGTGACTGCTTTTAAATAAAGCAGTATTTTTTGTTTTAAATGCAGCCTGTTTTCCATAAATGAAAACAGAATGCATTTCGAAAACAAAAATGAAAAAATGTTTTTGAATGGGTTAGCAGCAATTTGAGATTGGTGCTAACTACAATTGTTTTGTGACCGCATTCTCCTTCACAAAACAATCATACATCGGACTGCGACTCGCAATTAGGAAGGGGACGCCCCTTCCTAAGTGCGACTCGCAACCCTTTTTGAGATTCAGTAAATAGATTACCGAATCGCAAAAAGGGGTCTGTACATACCAAAATGCTTTTTTCTCGTCCCAAACCGATGGGAAAAAGGTACGTATATATGGCCCTTATAGTCGTTAGTGTCTTGAGTTTAGTTTTAATCGTGTGCTCTTTCTTCACTTGCTACATTGAAGAAAGTGTACATATTAGAGTAATAATATACTAAATGTATCATTATTTGCTCCAACATTTCAGAAGGCAAAGCGTTGGCCGCTTGACATTACGAATCTCACAGTTAGAATATTTTAGCTAATTGCATTTTTTTTGCATCAGCCATATGTTTGATTTCTAAAACCTCTCCTGTGTGTCTGTTTTCTTTCACAGCAACATCGCTGCCTTAATGCTGCAGCCACAGCTGAAACCTTACAGCTGGGCGATTGGAAGAAAAGGGGAATGTGCATTTACAACTGAAACAAATCATTTGCAGGTAAGAAACTTAACCATTCTGTTATAAAGTATGCTCTTTTCCGCGAGATCCTGGGAGACTCGACAATGTGCAGGGCGCCTCCATTTAATAAAACTAAAATTACATAACGAGCACTAGGGCTCCGTTATCAATATCATGAAGCTAACTGATGTTTTTTCTGTATTAAAAGGAAGAGGCTAAGAATTTTTTATTCAAACACTCTAAAGTTGTGCCCCTGATTTAGGAGTCTGACGTGCTACCAAATCTATAAATCTATAGAATATACTTTACAAATACAGCTGGAAAAGCGCTGCCCCATTAGTGTTCTTTTTATGATACTAAAATATAAAAACAATTATAAAGCCCTTGTTATTATTTTAATAATCGTTGCTGCTGCAATATATTCTAAAAAAATGCAACAATAATCACACCGTTGCATCGAAGTCGTCAGCCTCCCACTTAGCTGAAGAGGAAGGAAGACGCACACTAGTCATGTGACTATCACACTGTGATACACGGCATCAGAAAGCATGGGCCTGTCATGACCTCAACTTCCCAAGTGACTGTATACAACAAACGAATGTATCCAGCCTTTCCGCCATTACCTCTCTCCCACGAGCAGCACAGTCGCCGCACGTGCACTCCCTCTCTAACACCTGTAGGTTAATTACGGAGGCGAGCTGTTCGACGTCATCGCTGGGTGTGTACCAAAACTTTCAAGCCACCGATCCTGGCGCTTTCTCTTCTGCCTGATGTGTGGGTAACTCGACTAACCATTACATGACGGATCAAATTGGGACAACATCAACGCAATGGAATGGCTACTCAGGCATATGTTGTTTTTATTTATGCTAAGTCATTCATAAATGGACTACAAGCAGGAGCCAGCACATCCGGATTTACGAGCACGCTCAGAAAGCCTTTTACTCGCGAACTATTAAGTCACAAAAGTGTAATATTCTGCGTGACTAAAGGAGATGGCGTTCCTTGGTAGGGATTCCCGGTAAATCTGGAACTACTCTCAATCTGTTCAGTTTGTGGGTATTATCAAACTCCTCTCCAACACCTCCCCCCACAAAAAGGGTCAGAAATGCACCTTTTGTACGTGCGAATATAAATCAATTTCCAAGGCTAGAATCGGGAGGTGGCACCCCAAAAATGGAGTTGGTGCAGGCAAGGAGTTTTCACCTTCAGGAAACATAATTTTTCTATGGACAAAAAGATATCATCATCACCATCATCAATAATCTTTATAAATAACATATATACAAATACATAAATAACACCCAGAAACCATACATCAATATTTAAATACCATAAAATGTTTGTTAACAGGTGATAAAAACGTCAGATTTAGAAATTATAAAAAACATTAATAAAAATGCTCTAGCCTATTCCGCCAGGAGATAGCACCTTTCAAAAAGGACCACAGCCCGCTCCACATCAATGCATCCGAGGCCATACTTAGCCACATGAAAGCTGGTCGATATTGCACAAATCCCTTGGACCTCAGCCAGGGGAGTAAAAACCGACGCCTAAAAGGTGCATAAAAGTCACTAAACAAAGTAAAATGAACTAAAGTCTGGGCAGACACACCATCACAGGGACAAACGCAAATACATTTTTCATCATACTGACCCAGTGGAAAACATAAATTACTCCTCACAATCCCCAAACAGAATCGCGTAATCAAACACCTTTCCCTCACATTCCTTATCTCTAACAAGTAAGGCTCAGGGCCCACCTCCATCTTTATCATGACAAACTCCCTTACCGATTTTTTCCTTAGGGCTTCCTCCACTCTTTTAGCCCCCAGAATTTTCAGAAAGTTCGCCTTGACCCAATGTTTATAACGGCTGGTCAGACCCTCAGGAGCCTCAAACAAATCCGGACGCCCCAGGAGATAAGCTACCTTTCTAATGTACATCAGCCACGGGATATCCTTCACCCTATCACAGGCCAGGCAATCCTGCACAATCTCTCTATTAAATGCAGCACATTAATTAGACCAAATAGATATCCATAGCAGAAGAAGGGCAATCTGAATGAAGTCTTGGACAAACTCCAAAGCTAGTTCAGTCTGTAAACAAAACCCAGAAATATTTTGGCCGACTCCCAGTAACCTTCTACAAAAACGATTTTCCTCGATTGCGGGGGCCCTGATATCCACATACCGCCAGAGAGCAGCACCATACAGGAGAACTGGGAGGCACTTACGCCTATAAACTTCAAAGAGGGATTTGATGGGGTTGTATCCCACCCTTGCAGCAAAGTTAAAATTGGCACCGGCTGCGGCATTAAAAAGAGCCCCCCTTCTCGAGATGCCTGGTTTCCAAGAGCCTCTGTCATCAAAAACAACCCCTAAATAGGGGAAATCTGGCACCCTACTGATTACTTGTCCTTTCACCGTTAGCATCCCCACCCTGCTGAGAGGCTTCCCAAGGACCATAAAATGTGATTTTTTACAATTAATCTCTAAATCAAGTGTAGACATAAAAGAATCATAGGCTCTGACTGCATCACGTAGGCCATTTAAGGTGTGGGCCATAAGCACTGAATCATCTGCATAAATTAAGGCCGGGACACTTTTGCCATTAACTTTAGGGGCATCCCTACAATGATCCACCAACAAGTCGAACAATCCATTAGTATACAATAGGAAAAGAGTGGGGGCCAGGACACAGCCCTGGCGACCCCCCCCCCCCATTCAGCTCAAAAGTATCTGAACATTCCCCATTGCTCCCTACCCTGACATTAGCATTAGTACCTGAGTGAAGGTACCGTAACAGCTCAACAATGTGGGGATCCATGCCTAACTGATTTAGCCTCTCCCAAAGCCTGGCCCGATTTACCTTATCAAAGGCACAACTAAGGTCCATGAAGGCAAGATTCGGGGGGTTATTACAATTTTGGAGGAGGTGTTAATCCGTCCCAAAAGTGACGGTAAAGTGACGGATATACCACCAGCCGTATTACGAGTCCATTATATCCTATGGAACTCGTAATACGGCTGGTGGTATATCCGTCACTTTACCGTCACTTTTGGGATGGATTAACACTTCCTCCAAAGTTGTAATAACCCCCATAGTGTCCCTTTCCTGGCTAAGGTATATTTTCCGATCAACATAAGCAGGTTTAGGCACTGTTCCTGTGTGCCAAGCCCTGCCCTAAAACCATACTGTTCTCGGCACAAAATTTCATTTTCTGTCACCCAGGCCTCAATGCGCTTAAGGATAATCCGACCCAAAATTTTTGCAGAAGAGTCCAGGACAGAGATTGGATGATAGGATTTAGGATCATTTTGGTACCCCTTTTTAAAAACAGGAATAATACAAGCTGATCTCCAAGTGGCAGGAATTCCCACAGTGACAGCTGCATTAAGAACATTTAACAAGATAAGCACCCATAACTGGGGACAGGATTTAAAAATGTCCATGGGGATTGAGTCCGGACCAGAGCTTTATTACTGGCACTCCCACAAAGCGCCTCCTCAACCTCATGCAGTGTAAACATAATGGCTAGATTGGGAGGAACATCAGAATGGCCATCCCTATTATGTCTTAAGGGATTCCCCTGAAAAATTTTACAGAAATGAATCACCCACTCATCAGAGGCTATATTACACCTAGGGCCTCTGAAGTTTCTGTTTCCCAGAGACCCCTATTTACCACCTTCCAAAACATACCGGGGCTCTTAAGTTCAGCTGCACGCTCCAATTTACTCCAGGCAATTTCCTTGAGCTTGAGCTTTCTTGCCCGCAGGACATTTTTATACTTAGCCCTCGCGTCTCTAATAACAACCATGTCTCTGGGGTGGATTTTAAGAGCCCTCCTCAGGTTTTTCTTTGCGTCAAAGCAGTCTTTGGTAAACCAGCCACCAACATGCCTGCCGAGGGGCTCCGCAGTGGAGGATAGGCAAACCTTGATAGCTACATTTATTCTCATCATTGCATCCATTATTTTCTTTGGGCCAGCAGTCTCTGCTAAGAGTGTATCCATAAACAGGTTCAGATTTTCACCCACCACCCTATCAACAAGTTGTTGGATATTTAATCGTTTCCACCCCACTTTCCTGCACTGGCCTTTTATCTTCACCCGCGCGGGACCACACCTTCTTATATTAGATAGGGAGTCTGTAAAACTAATGTAAACTACAAGGGGTTTATGATCACTGAAATGTCTCTCCAGCACTTCTCCTCCTATCACCACATCTATCAGAGAAGGAGACACAAAAATATAATCAATAGTGGAACCAACTCCTCTACCCACAAAGGTAGGAGGCTGCTCGGTACCCACCATATCAAGAGCACAAACATTCATAAGGCCCATATTTCTTAGACCCTTGATCAAGACCATGCCCCTGGCATCCAAAAGCCCCTCAGCTAGATAGTCCTCGCACTCAGGCTCAAAGGGATTTAGTACTGTGCTGAAGCTTCCTATTTTAGCATTAAAAACTCCTGCCACCACAGCACAAAATTTCATCCCCACCTCCTCCAATCTACCCTTCAATATCTGGAGAACAGAAAAAAGGACCTTAATTTGGCAACCCACATCCCAAACCGCATTGTAAAAGTTAACCAAAAGAACATTTGACTTGTCAGGGAATAAAACCCAGACAATCAAAATGCCCTGATTGTTACAATGTATTTTAAAAGCTCTCACTATTTTGTAAAATCTAATCAGGGTAGCCAATCCGCCTTTGGGGTGGCCTCCACAGGACCGGACGGCCGGGACCGCAAACCCCTGGTAGCCGTCCCAGACTGCCTGCCCATCCAACCAAGTTTCTTGAAGCATAACAAAATCATAACAAACCAGACACCTGACCCAAACCCGATCTAAAAGCTTTGAGTCATAGCCTGCAATATTCCCTGAGATGAGATGGCACATGGTGTCTACTCTGCCCTGTATCTCCCTAGTCATGCCACCATTGAAGGAAACCACAGTGCTCACCATAGAACACCTTCCGTGGCGTCAATCCACCCTTTCCAAATCAGGGGTTCTGAAAGAATACAAGCTTCTGCTATCTGACTTTTGGACACTCTGAACTGCCTGGAGATCCCTGCCCAGCCCGTATAGAGACTCCACATCCTTCTGCATAGGCTTATAGAAGTAGCATAGGGGTACCATTCCGATCTTCCCCTCTCTCCAGGGAACCATACTTTGTGAGGAAAGAAGGCGGTGTGCCAAGCCAGGATATCAGCAGTTAACAATAATGCAGTCCCCAGCACCCTCTTTCTCTTGAAGACCCACCGAATCAGCTCTTCTGACAAACAGAATGTCACTGAGCCCCTTACAAGCAAAGTCACAGTTCCTAATTAACCAATGTCCAGTCTTGTTTTTCAATTGGTCCGTGGTTTCACTAAGACCGGGGGCAAGAACAGGGACATTAGTCAATACCACCGCATAATGGGCACAAGCCGGAGGAAGCTCCACACGAACCAGAGGGGAACTTTTCTTCATCGCATATTGATTTTGATCTCTGCTCAGTTTTTGTAAATCCCCCCGTTCTCCATGTGATCACGCACCAATTGCCTTTCACCCCTAGGACTATTTGCCGCCCAAACCTCTGTTGATGGAACAGGTAGAGGGGCCAACTCGGGCTCTACACAAGAGCCCAGGCCCCCTACATCTACACTTTTAGCTAATTGGTGGGTTGTTTTCTCCAGCACCTCCATGAGCATTTAACTGGTGGTTAGCATTTAACTGCTGCTCAGATAGCCAAAGAACTGCTTTCTCGAGGGCCTGTAACTACCCCAGACCCGGCCCCAAACTAATCGCAATCACCTCCTTGAATTTTAATAGAAGATTGTTTACTCCATACATAACAGGGGCATTGTTTGAGTCCATTGGACTTTCAGGTAAGGGCAAAATCACTTTTGACCCTGCTTTTTTCAGGGTTTTTCTTTTCCTAGGGGGTGGGGTGCAACTCTATGAGGTGCAAACTGAAGGGGAGACCAACAGGCGCCTCTCACTTTTCCTCCGAAGTCTGGGCCCTCCATCAGCTCCCAGTTCACCAGGAAGGGGGATTTTCAATGACGGCACTTGTCCCCCCTATCTGAACCACCTCAGTTTCCAATGCCCCCAGAACGTCATTTACTACAAGTGCTTGGCGCCAATCATCCATCTCCAAGGAAAGTCTCCTTTCTGCCAGATCAATCTCCTTTGTCACAACCGCCACAGCTCTGGCCAGAAAGGAATCTAGTGTGGTATTGGAACTTCCCTGGCATCTTCCACCACTTAAGGCTCTTGATTGCTGACCTCTTTTCCTACCCATCCTCACAAGGCACAGACAAGAACAGACTATTGCAACAAAGTACACTCAAAAGGATTTAAAGATTAAAAATGAAAACCAGAAGGAACCCAATAGGGCTTTAAGCCAGCCCTGAGCAGTAATTCCCCGACTCACCCTCTATGCAAAGACCAAGGAGGGGTGGCCTAGCCCAGCCTTTTACAGTCGATGACGGGTGAAGGACGGGCCCGCCCTTGGACCGGGCGTGTCCCGCATGGCAGTAGAGTGTTCAGCGCTTTGAGCGCTCACCAGGGGCTTAGCTCCTCCCCATTGCCTCTGCTCCTCCTGGGACACAGAATCCCTCCAGAAAGCGAGTATTTTGCACGTTTCCTTAATCTGTTGCTCCACTGCCCCTTGCATTCACTCCTTTACTTTACTTTGCTTTCCTTTGCTTTGCTTTGTACCTGTCTCCTGCTCCTGCTATCTGCCTTCTCAGCGTGGTCCTCGTGATCCTTAATGGGCCTCAATAGCCCTAGTGGAATGGCATCTGCCTTGTGTGGTGCCTTGTGTGGCAGGACCAAGCCACAAAGCAGTCAGGCGCGGCCTCACACCCCACCTTCATGCTGGGACTCCAATCTTCGCCAAGCCGCTGGGCCGTCAACAGCTCCCCTCCACATCAAGTCCTGGCTGGCTGGCCAGCTGGCTACACACAAGGCTGCAATTGCAGTAGGAACAGAGGAGGGGCCCGGGGAAACCTCTGTAGCGCGTAGCACCAAGCGTCAGGCGGGCAAATGGGCAAACGGGATAACGGACTCCGGGCGGGGCAGAAGAAGATGACCAGCGACCTCTCCGCCCAGCTAACCGCCAGTGCCCGTGGCCACGGCTCCCGCAGCACCAGAGGTTATCCTTACTTCGCGAGTCTCACTGATCAGCCTCACGGCCCCCTTACGATGCTGTGACCGCGTCAACAACACCCACTGCACGGCAGCAGTTCTCTGGCTCTTCTCTCGCGCCTTTTCTCGTGCCTCGTCTATTTGCCGGAAGCCACCCGGCGCTGACATCAAAAAGATAAAAAAATTGTCACCTTGCAGAACTGATGGCATTTCAGCAGGCAATACTGCACACCATAAGCAATTCATCTGAGAGAAACGGCAACACACATACACAAAAAGGAATTAATTAACGTTTTCCTTAAGTACGCCTGGAAACCTATGATTTGCCCCGCTTTCCTAGCTCACATGAGGATTGTTTTGTAACTACGGGTGAAGGTGTATTACTTAGATTTTGAGAAATAGCCCATTAGTTTCCTCAGGTTGCATTTGTTCAGATTTGTCAGGGGAACCAAATGTCTGAAAAGAGCTTCAAAGCTTTGCGTCTCAGATACTGTATATCACATACATGGTCTTGATCTAGAGTATGGTGGTTTTATCTCTGTCCATCAGGGTGAGGACAATATGTTCACCTCAGCTTTCAGGCAACAATAAAAATGTCAAGTATAACTTTTGATTAATGCTTCTGCTAGGGAGGGATGGAGTTTTTCTAGTGGCAGTTTTGACTCGCCATAAAATAGAGCAGTGGGTTAATATGCCTGCTGCAAAGAACAGACCCATATTTTCTGTGGATAGTTGAGTGGGTTAGTTAAGTCAGCCTTTACCAGTTCTTTAGGGCAAAGGAAATGCACGTGAGAGAGGGGCTATGGAGAGATGAGGGGCACTCTTTTGCTGGGTGACAGTGAGGGAATCTGAGGAGGAGGTAATGGGGAAGGGCACCCAAAAAGATTGCTGCACCAGGCGCCACCAGCTCTAAAGCCGTCCCTGGGTTACTCTGCCATGGCATCTCCAGTGAAGGCACTGAAAGGTTTGGTGCCCGACTACCATCTTTTAAGTAGGCATGCACCAAACCTTTTTGTTTTTCAAAATCTAACTCCCATAACAGAAGCATAAATAAATATTGATCCTGACACCCTGGAAGCTTTCTCCCAGGGTGACAGGGGTAGTCATTTCTTTCTGTTTGAGGCAGCCAGGTTTTCCTTGCCAGTGATAAATAGAAACAAACAAAAAAGGACATCACACGTCTGCTGTGGGGAGGGAGTCTTGTCTGATGTGCGTACTCTGACAGCCCCTACTTTGTTGGGCCACCTGAGTGAGTTTTCTGATGGTAGAGCTAACAAGGGCACTGCTGTCGGAAAACTGACGCCTGCCAAACTCAGAATAGGTGGATCAAGGGTTTGGAGGACAAGGTACTCCGAAAGGTTTGTAACATCGTGTGCTGATCACCAAACCCTAAATCGGTCATTAAATCTTGAGCATTGATCTATATCAGAAAAGTAATTAAACAGAAGATGTGGTTGTACCTGTGTCCTGCGAGTGAGGATGTGAATGCTGAAACATGTCCTGAATGCTTTTTTCAAAGTAGATGTTTTTAATGGTTCTATGATGGATTCACCCACGCCTGAACCACGCGTACCTTAAGAATGCAGTCACAGCATCAACTGCCTATGTACCATGCATGCCTTTACCACGCACGCCTTTACAATAAATTTATCTGAAAAAACATTGGGTGGTAAAGACACATGTGTTGTAAATTGTCCTCCACCCTGCTTCTTTACACCTGATACCATACTCAGAAATTTACCCCACCCCGGCCTTTAAAACTGTCCCTTCCACCCCCTTCCCTGAGCCTTAGACCCCCCTTGACCTGAGCCCTATAAGTAACCTCTTCCTCCCCTCAAAACTACCCTGACCCCCTGCCCTGAACCCTAAAACTTACCCTGCCCTTTCCTAAAAACTAACCCGACCCTGACCCCCAACCTAAACCCTAAAACCTACCCCACCCTGTCCTAAAAAGTACCTGACCTCCCACCCTAAACCCTAAAACCTACCTCGCCCTGTGCTAAAAAGTACCTGACTCCCACCCTGAACACTAAAACCTACCTCGCCCTGTGCTAAAAAGTACCTGACTCCCACCCTGAACACTAAAACCTATCCCACCCTGTCTTAAGAACTACCCTGAACCCTAAAACCTACCTCGCCCTGTCCTAAAAACTACCTCGACTCCCTGCCCTGAACCTTAACCTATCCGCCCTGACGTGTATTTCAAATATAGGAGTAAAACATGCATAAATAGATTTCCGACTTTTGACCATGCTACTTTGCAAACTGGACTAATGGTTATTTTTAAGGAAGTAACGTCATCAACAGTATTAACACAAAATTTACATTAATTGCTCTTGATAAATCTTTGTGAGTAAAACGTATTTTAAAACTACTTTTAATGTAACTAGCTTCGACTTAGACGTGCATTATTTTTTAAAACAGAAGTAAAACCTAAGAGCTGGAGGCCACAATATTGATGTGACTGAGTGATAAAGCCTAAGCTTTAGGTGAGCGCCCACTGGTAACTAGAAAAGGTACCACAATACCTACCACTAGCAGGGGGAACAGTATCGATTGATGCCAAGTTGGAGCAGATACCTCATAAATCTGAAATAGGCCTAACGATGCTGCAAAGAATGACACTTTGCCTTCAAACAGGTTGAACTTAGTGCTGTATCTAAACTCGCCTATAATTATCATAAGGCACCTTCACAAGTTCATGGGGCTGGTACATTATGTAGATAATAATATGTTTTTTATATGGAGCTTCTGCCATATAAAAGTGTGGTAAACATTTGGTGTGACTATTAGGCTATTTTATTCTACAGAATTTACCAAACACAGAAGACTGAAAGACTAGTTTGGTCTTGTTTGATTTATACTCGTGATCTGCCGGTCACCGGATGTTTTATTAGCGATCATTCAGCTCTCTCTATGTCATCCTGCAGATTAAGATTCAGTGTCTCAGAGGAGCAAATGGTTATTCTCGAGGAGCATGAGGAAATTACTTCGCTCGTGTGCCATCGTCATATTCAATATGTCCTTTAAGTCGCTAATGTTTTATTACTCACATATTATCCACGCCATATCATTCCAACAAGAGCACGCGTATTTACATTATTTTTATGTACACAGATTTTTTTTGGTTCGAATATTTGGGCACATGTAAGGTCAGCATTAGCAAAAAAGTGGATTTCACACTTAATGACCATGTTTGACCCCAAACGATGTCAGTCAATAGGACCGCGGGCACAAGTACAAAATAATGATCTTATGCTCCTCATGAGTACACGTTGTCCCTTGTGGACAGTATACTTCACTATATCTATACCCAACTGTATTTCCTCGTAATCAGTCATGATTGTTTACGTGATCCAGTGGATGGAAGTTCTGATAGAACCCACATGTTGTAACTGGAAGTGATGTAATTCTCTGGAAGTAGAAAAAACTTCTGATCCTACAACATTGACTTTTTTTTATTTCTTTGTTTTTATAGCTTTCTAAAGGGTGAAGCAGCCCCCAGAGGGCATCAAGGCACTGTACAATATCTTAAAAGCATTACATAAAAGCATCATATAATGGCTTCCATAACGGGTCTTCTCCAACACGGACTCCTTATGTAATGAGCTAAGACTGACTGTTCTAATCTACATTTGCCTTCATCGTCTAAATGCTTGCCATGTTCAGACAGGAAAACGTAAGGTAATATTTAGCAGAAATCTATTTTAGAGTTGAGGTGACATTTTCTTGGAGCACTGCCACATACGTCACATTATACTATACAGGAAACCCGTTTTATGCTAAATAGTTTTATATGTGTATTTAAATGTCTTTAGGTCAATCACGGCTGCCACTCGATGGGGGTGGCGGGGCAGGGGAGGGTGGTGGTTTGAATTTTTTTTTTAAAAAAGCTTACCTCTGGGGGAGACGCCTTTGTCTCCCCTCCGTCCTCGTCATTGTCCTCTTCCTCTTCCTGGCTCACACAGTTTCCCAGCCGATCACGACGCTGCTTTCACCTGTATGACAGCAGCATCGTAATTGGTATGAGTGGCCTGCTTCGCCATTCAAATTGGGAGTGGGAGTTTGGACATGTTCTTTACTCGGCTGTGTAATACAGCCATGTAGAGAACATGCAAAGTGCGCATGTGTGTTTGATCGGCCCAGCACGGTCGGCCAAGCAGACATGCGCACTCTGTGCAGCAAAAGCCCTCCTCTGGCCCCCTCCCTCCAGCCCAGTTCTGCCCCTTACTCCCAGTAAAAATAATATTGTTAGAAATGGGGTCTTTGGTTGACAGACAGGTTACCCCCTGTTCAAGTAAGGACCCTCATTCTAGTCAGGGTGAAAGAGAATCACCCTCAGCTAACCGATGCTTCCCCCCTTGGTAGTTTGGCAGAGCAGTAGGCTTTACTTCAGAGTGCTAGGTGTAAATTATTTGTACACACACACACAGTAACTTAATGAAAACACTACAAAATAAAACAACACAGGTTTAGAAAAATAGGACATTTTTATCTAAACCAAACAAGACCAAAACAACAAAAATCCACAATGCACAAGTCAAGTTATCAATTAAAAAGCAAAAAGAGTATTTAAGTAGTTTTAAACACACACTGACACTGTTAGCGTGAAACTGTACCTTGGGTGCGTTAAAAATAACCTAGCACGGGTGAGTGTGTGTCAAAAAGGGCTTGCGATGTGTCGATTCCACTCATGAGCGGGACCTTGCGCTGTTTCTCCTCTCTTCGGGTCAGGGCGCGCCATTTCTTGTCTCCGTAGGAGAGCGATGCGTCGATCCGGTCAGCACTCTTGGGTCCGAGCAGGCCTTGCATGTTTTACACACCCAACAGTGCTTGCATCAGAAATCCAGCCGCACGATGATCCGAAAACCACGTAGCGCGGGTTGCGATCTCCCAACCACTGTCAGCGATGCTGTGTGTCATTTCTCCAGCTCCGTGCGTCGATTCTTCGGTCGTGTATCCGGCGAGCGTTGATTTTCAGCCACGGAGCTGGCGTCGCATCGTTTCTTCAGCCGCAGATTGGAGTTGTGTCGATCTTTTCCCCGCCCGGCGCTCTGTGCGTGGATTTCCTCCTCTTAGGCTGCCAGCTTCTCCTTTCAGGGTCCCAGGAACTGGATGGGCACCACAGGGCAGAGTAGGAATCTCTCCAGAGACTCCAGTTGCTGGCAGAGAGAAGTCTTTGCTATCCCTGAGACTTCAAATAACAGGAGGCAAGCACTAAATCAAGCCCTTGGAAAGTTCTTCTCAAGATGGAAGACACACAAAGTCCAGTCTTTGCCCTCTTACTCTGGCAGAAGCAGCAACTGCAGGATAGCTCCACAAAGCACAGTCATAGGCAGGGCAGCTCTTCTTCCTCAGCTCATCAGCTCTTCTCCAGGCAGAGGTTCCTCATGTTTCCAGAAGTGTTCTAAAGTCTGTGGTTTCGGGTGCCTCTCTTATACCCAATTTCTCCTTTGAAGTAGGCCTACTTCAAAGTAAAGTCTCTTTTGAATCTGAAATCCTGCCTTTACCAGGCCCCAGACACTCACCAGGGGGTTGGAGACTGCATTGTGTGAGGGCAGGCACAGCACCTTCAGGTGTGAGTGACCACTCCTCCCCTCCCTCCTAGCACAGTTGGCTCATCTGGATATGCAGGCTACACCCTAGATCCCTTTGTGTCGCTGTCTAGTGTGAGGTGCAACCAGCCCAACTGTCAACCTGACCCAGACAGGGAATCCACAAACAGGCAGAGTCACAGAAATGGTATAAGCAAGAAAATGCTCACTTTCTAAAAGTGGCATTTTCCATCACACAATCTTAAATCAAGTTTATTAAAAGGTGTATTTTTAAATTTTAAGCTCAGAAACCCCAAACTCCACATGTTCATCTGCTCCCAAAGGGAATCTACACTTTAATCAGATTTAAAGTTAGCCTCCGTGTTAACCTATGAGAGGCCTTGCAACAGTGAAAAACAAATTTAGCAATATTTCACTGTCAGGAAATATAAAACACATTACTATATGTCCTACCTTAACCATACACCTCACCCTGCCCTTGGGGCTACCTAGGGCCTCCCTTAGGGGTGTCTGACATGTAAGAAAAGGGAAGGTTTAGGCCTGGCAAGTGCATAAACTTGCCAAGTCGAATTCACAGTTAAAACTGTACACACAGACAGTGCAGTGGTAGGTCTGAGACATGATTACAGAGCTACTTATGTGGGTGGCACAACCAGTGCTGCAGGCCCACTAGTAGCATTTGATTTACCGGCCCTGGGCACCTCTAGTGCACTTTACTAGGGACTTACTAGTAAATCTAATATGCCAATCATGGATAAGCCAATTATAAACACATTTTGTAAAGGAGCACTTGCACTTTAGCACTGGTTAGCAGTGGTTAAAGTGCCCAGAGTAACAAAAACAGCAAAAGCAGAGTCCAGCACACATCAACAACCTGGGAAACAGAGGCAAAAAGTTAAGGGAGACCACGCCAAGGATGAAAAGTCTAACAAAAACGATAATAACATCACATTATTATCAGTGTATTTTTCCTTTTCCCCACAATCCAGTGGGGCAATGCTCCTTTGCCTTAGCGGAGGAGCCGCCCCTGCTTTAGGTTTTGTTGTTTTGACCTCAGCACACAAAAAAAAAAAAGGACTTAAACATAAACATTTAAAATATTGAATGGGAGAAGAAGGGAAGAGTTTGGGAATACAAACATCTTAGAAGAGGAGAAGTTTGACTGGGGAAAGAGGGGTTTCTGGAGTGGATATAGAAAAATATAAACATAGGCTCACAATAACACTTTTTCAGAGTTTTGAATCAAATAACTATCACTGTAGAATACACGTTATAAAGATACCCATAACTCACCTGTATGTCTGCTGCATAACCTACAAACTTGCTGCACGAAAGCGCTGTAACGCTGCAACATGAAAATGTGCTGGTGAATTTCCAAGTAAAGTGTATGCACTTTAATCAGTACAGTTGCTTAAAACAGCAGTACAGACACTCTCCACGTTATCATGATACGGTTTTTGCTTAACAGAAATCACTAGGGCTGGTGCAAAAGTAACTCTAAGGCTGTATCATTTAATTGTTTTCCCAAATACATATACGCAGCAAATTAATTTATTTCCATCTGTAATTGTGTGATTATCAGGAAAAATGGAAAACATGTAAATGAAGCATTCAACTAAAACAACACAAGAAATAGATGGGATCGTTAGTGCCAGAATTCAACTACCCAACCTTCTAAAAATAGCTGCTAAAATACACAGCAAAAAGAAGATGTCACACCGTGGAAGTTGTCATTGTGTAGCCATAATTAGGACCTGGCTGCCATAGGAAGAGCGTTTTTTACTTTGCTAACAACTTTGGTGCCATTTGACAAATCTTCACAAAACCTTCCCCAAAAAAAGTTTATTTACCAAATCACCTTCCTGAGAAGTTTTGGGGTGATCTGTTAAGAAGGGATGGAAAATGGGCAATGTCAAACACAATTTCCCCATGCAATTTTCCATTGCAGAATTGAACAGCGATAATGCAAAAACAGCTAAACAGAATTACACCAGATTTGGCAGTAAGCTCGATATTGGTCCAGAAAGTGTGCGAATTTTGTGTTTTGGTGTAAATCAGTTAAGTATTTTTTAGAAGTTAAACTTAAAAATATTTGTATATTTGGACAGTTGGGTTCAAAGGAAGCACGCATGAGTCCCATAATCATGTAAGTTCAAACAACAGAGAGGCGTGATTAGCTGGGGTCCTTTTTCCCCAACGGCTGTTTCGCTTCCATGGGAGTGGGAGGCTCTGGTGAGCTTGTGCTGTAGCTCGTGTTGTGACTGGCTAGCCACAACATGAGGAAGAGTGTTGTGTCAGTCATTTCAGAACACAGGGACTCGGTCAGGGCTCTGTGGATAACCCCACACCGTCCATGGCCAATGATGACAAGTGTTACCATACTCACGTATGGTAATAAAATATTACTTTACATTAATAAAGCCCTAAAAATTCAAAATTCACTGAAAAAAAAAGGTTCAAGTGAAGTTATAGTTAGCTTGGGTAATAATCTCTTACTTTGATTTTAAAAAAACTCAGAAATTCACTGAAAAAAACAAAGGTAAAAGTTAGTTTGAACAAACATTTCAAACATAAAAAACCTGAAATTCACAAGTTATAATTATTTAAAGTATCTCTACCTCCATTGCCATGCACTGCGTATGACACACCTATCATAGCACTCATGACAAGTTCTAGGACATCACTGATGACAACTAAAATTACATCACTGATGATACGCTGTGCACGGCCGGGGCGATAGTTATAGTTACTTTAAATAACTATAACTGGTGCATTTCAGTCTTTTTTATTTTGAAATGTTATGTTTAAATTAACATTTTCACCTAACTATAACGTCACTTTAACCTTGGTTGTTCTCTGTGAATCACTCTCTCTTTCACTTGCACACACACTCTCTCTCTCTATATATATATATGTATATATATATATATATATATATATATATATATATATATATATATATATATATATGTTTAGATATATATTTATTTATTTTCAATTGGTATATTGTAATTAATAAACATACTACACTGAAGAACTGTTTGTTCATTATAAAGGTGCAAATAGTCACACGTTTACATTTTTCCCATCCAATACAATACCTGCAAACATAGCCCAAGTGGGCTTAGTATGCCTCTTGCCTAATGTTAAAATCATTCATTGAAGAGCCTTAGCATTATACTCCCAAGCAATATTTACTGGTAAAATCGTTCCATTTCCCATTCACAAAATGCAATTTAAAATATGTAGGTAGCACGAAGTTACCTGTGCACAAAAGAATATTACAACATTTGAGGGCAATTATAAATAAAAGACAGATTATACCCAGTGGCTCACCAATATATATACATTTTCCTCAACCCATTCAGTTAATTGCATTAAGATGCTTTTTGCAAAAATCTTTCCCGTTGCAACTTATAAAGCAATTTGTCGATAATTTAAGGTGCTGTTCTATCTCCCTTTTTATATAAGGGGAGTATTATACTACCCATCCACGATTCCGGGATATTGCCTTCAAAATAGCAGGCGCAAAATACTGGATGAAGAAGTCTTGCCCAAAGCGAAGGCTCCCTTTTGATTAGAGACATCGGAACCTTATCGGGGCCCATGGTGCCCAATGAGCGCATTAAATTTATAATCCCTTCTAATTCAGCCACTCTAGGTGCACCCATTTTATCCATTTCTCACCCTCCATTTAATACTGTCTCCCAGGGTCCACAACCCGGTTTTCAGCATAAAGGACCTGGATATACAGACTCCAGTCTTCCTCTGCTATCGGGGGCAAAAAAGGTTTTACTGTTTCCACACCCCTCAGAGATAATAGCCCAAAATTTACTAGGGTTTCTCTTTGAAGCTGCTTCCCTCAGTGGGATCCAACTGTGATCTGCTTCTTTCCTTCGGATGGCCAGTTTCAGCCGCAATCTTCTTCTCTTAAGTAGTGATATTTTCCTACTCATTTCCATAGTCTTACACTCCAACGTTCGCCTTACTAACTTGTTAATTTCTCTATTCAGATTCACAATGGGCAGCTGAGCTTTTTTGATTCCAGTTATACTACGCTCAGGCTGATTACACGTAATAATGTTTCTCATTAATTTGGGAACATATATTAAGGCATTCTTCAACCCAAAACTCCATGTTTCCCACAATATTTTCCAACAATGGCTTCATCGATGTTATTTTAGCTGTCGACCAAAACATTCTCATATTTTTCTCATTAATTCTAAGGTTTACGCCTTTTATAGACCAAGGATCTACTGCCCGAGCTGCATTTTTAAGGTACGTTTTAGAATCATATGGTCACTATACGAGGTACGTATTATTTCCATATCCTCAACTCTTTGAGCGATATTGTGCGAGGTACAAATATAATCTATAATGGAATTACTCATAAGGGACTTATGAGTGTAGACTGCAGGCGAGTCCGAACAGAAACGCCCATTCAGTATAATATTGCTACAGGACCTCAGGCCTTTCAATAAGATTAGTCCTATTTTGTCTGTCCTAATTCCGGGACGAAATAGGATAGGTGGGATATTCAGCGCTTTGTCCCTATCTGGGTCACAAAAGATGTGGAGCGAAGAATTTGATATTTTGCAATTTAAATCCCCCATTATAATTAAATCAATAGAATTTCCTAAAGCAAAAACTTGGTTGAGCAACTGTTGAAGAATAGTGTTGAATTCCTTTTCATGGGGGATAAATGCATTTACAATAATCAAGGGGAATTTTCCACCCTTCTCCCCACTAACATGTACTCATACTATTTGGAAAACAATTGTAGTCAAGGGGAGGCTATAAAATTCTGAGTTATGTCTATTGCTTAAAAGCATAGCTATACCCCCCTTAGCGAGCCCTTTTTTTTAAGGTAGTGCTTTTTTAATTAAAACCGTATAACCCAGGCATGAGAAGTCATTAAAACACCAGCAGGAGGGTCATTCTGACCCTGGCGGCCGGTGGCCGCCAGGGCCACCGACCACGGGAGCACCGCCGACAGGCTGGCGGTGCTCCAATGAGCATTCTGACCGTGGCGGTTCAGCCGCGGTCAGAAGCGGAAAGTCAGCGGTCTCCCGCTGACTTTCCGCTGCTCATTGGAATCCTCCATGGCTGCGGAGCGCGCTCCGCAGCCATGAGGATTCTGACCCCCCCTACCGCCATCCAGTTCATGGCGGGAAAGCCGCCATGAACAGGATGGCGGTAGGGGGGGTCGCGGGGCCCCTGCCGTGCCCATGCCGATGGCATGGGCACGGCAGGGGCCCCCGTAAGAGGGCCCCAAAATGTATTTCACTGTCTGCCTTGCAGACAGTGAAATACGCGACGGGTGCAGTAGCACCCGTCGCACCTTCCCACTCCGCCGGCTCGATTACGAGCCGGCATCCTCGTGGGAAGGTCGTTTTCCCCTGGGCTGGCGGGCGGTTTAACTGGAACCGCCCGCCAGCCCAGGGGAAAACTCGTAATACCCGCCGCGGTCTTTTGACCGCGGCGCGGTAATTTGGAGGGCGGGATCCTGGCGGGCGGCCTCCGCCGCCCGCCAGGGTCATAATGAGGCCCCAGGTCTCTTGAATGCATATCAGGTAGATCTTCAATGAACAAATTACATTTAATTTTCCTAGCTGTTTCCTTAATCCTGCAGCATTCCAAGAGACCAATGACAGGTCATTGTTATGAACTTGACTGTATCAGCTTGCCCTTCGACTGAGACCTGTTCAGGGTCCCGCTAACCAATTCCAATTTTCATGTTTAGGACTGGTGCCCTGATATATGGGACCTTCCAAAACCTTCACCACACTTGCACCCTGGAATAAATAAACTTGCACAATTTCGACCAGAGGATGAAGAACGTTTTCCCCCCGATTCACATTACTATTTGTGCAGTCTAGGCCGTGAGGAGAGTACTGCCCGCCAAGGTGCGTTAACTTATCCCAGACTGGGATAAAGTCTATACCTCTGCGTTGAAGTTGGGCACAGTTGACCAAAATTAATTTCTAAATGGTTTTAGAGGTAAACCATGCCTTTGCCTTACAGCCCCCCATTCTGTGGTCAAGAAAGACCCTCACAATATTGTTACTCACAATTGATTTGAGTTCCTCTATTTCCAAAAAGCACAACAGTAGAAAGGAACGATTTAGACTTATATTAGAGTCAAATAGAGTAAAAAAATTCCAAGCTATCCGGTAACTCCATATGGCCAATAAGTTCATTATCCCTTCTGGATTTTTCTTCCACATTCTGAGTGACTAATCTAGAGCAGGTGTCCATAGCTCTTAATGGGGCAGTGTCAGGCGAGATTACATCAATTGAATCAAATGTGGCACGAGTGATCACTGGAAAGTCTGTCTGTTGGTGATCTTGCGATGAACCCCTATCTGGCATTTGGTGTTAAACAGGAAACGCCTCCTCAGTTCCATTCTGAAATTTCTCCATTAAGGGGACCTGTTCCAACACGTCCGTAAATTCCACCTGCTCCATCCTTAGGTGTTTGCACCTTTAACTCTCAGAATACACCTTGATCTCTGCAGCATGAACTTACCCCAGGAATTACTATCCCCATGCTAGGAGTGTACCTGAGGCTTCACCTCCTTATTGTCAGATACATTTTACTACTTTAAATCTCCAGGGAAATGGGCGCCCACTCCTTTCAGTTGACACTTTTGTCAGCAGGTGCTTCAAGCCGGACCCCAAACACACCAGAGCCTAGCAAAGTACAAAGGACAAGAGGGAGTCATTTCAATAAGAGGAGGAGGAGGCAAGACACTTAAACTAAATTTAAAAAGTAAAGCGGATAAATGTTTATTATTGGACCATAAAACAACAGGGCTACAAGTTTTGCACACAAAGTTTACATTATGTTAAGTTGCATCTCTCTTTTTAAACAGAACTGTTATGCTTCAACGTCAGATGGCTAAAAGGGCCAGGTTTGATCTTATGAACTGCAGGCAGTGCTGAAGCAAAGCTTTAGGGCCTGCTGTAAAGTAAAGTGAGCTCCTCAAACACAATCAAGTTGCCTCCTGACTCATTCACTTTCCTCAGCAGACTACCCCAGCAGCAGGAGTTTAAATGGTACAATTAGCTTAAAAAATAGAAACATGCCTTGTTGTCCTGGGACAGCAGGGAATATCAAGACATGATTAATAAAATAGGAGTTGAAGGGTTGTGTCCTGTGCTTAGCCTCAAAAAAACTTAAAAGAGTGCAGCTTTTAAGAAAAGGGTATTCGTAGGAACATATTGTTAGGTCTCTGCTGCTGGGATTGAAATTTAGTGATAAAGAAATGAGGACAAAAATGTCAGCATAATTTTTTAACCATTCAATTAAAAACTCTTTTACTTTTTGAAATTTTATTATTATGTTTTTGAAATCCCACCTAGTGTAGGTCAGTCATAGGCCACTTGTAATAATATACTGGGCCAGATATAAATTGTTTTCATGCAGTGCGGTGCAACAACCACATTTGTGGTGCTGTGTTGCCCAAAGAGGAAAAACAGCAAAGATTTATATCTAGTAATATTGACCTACTGCTGCTGTCATCCCTGCACTGACACTTTTTTTTGGGTGCCTTCCACGTCACATAGCCTTGAGCCTTGAAGTAGAGGCAAGTATCCCTTGTCTAGCATGATTTTTGTTTACTGGAAACATACCCTTCCAGTACACATTTCTATGCCTACAGCAATTCAAAATGATCTCACACACTGATGTTTGCTGTGCACTCCAGCACACATTCAAGGCATTGTTTTGTAATAAATTAACACAATTTCTGTAGTTAAAGTCTGCTTCAATTCCCCATGTTAGCCAACAGCACAAAACAACAACAGGATCAACACACGCTTTCCAAAATGAACCAGGAAGGTTTCTCTAAAGCTGTAAGCAAAGCAGAATCTCTTGATTCAATGTCAACACAGACCCCTCTATCTATGAAAACTCTGCCAACTAAACCATATCTTTTGTCATGGTATCAGTTTTTGCCCAAATAATCCCACAACAACTGTGAATCAAACAACTGTGTAAAGGAAATGGTATAATGTGGGAACACGTTGTCAAACAAAGCTGTAACACAGTAGGAACTTAAATTTGTCCCATGTATATTGGTCTATTTATCACCAATTGCAATTTAATAAATTCTTATAAACAAGCTCAAAACCCTGTAGTCTCGGCACTCATACATAGAAAAAACATGTAAATGAACACCAAAATAAACCTAGAAAATGACATAAAAAATCAACATACTGCAATATATCTACACATAATGCCACAGTACTGACAATAATAAAGAATAAAGAGTACTAAATCACATTATTACAACATAAACACATCAAAAAGAGCAGCAAATGACAACTTTGAGACTTTTCTTCAATCTTCCAAAACTTTTACACATATGTGGCTTTCTCGACACTTGAGCACAAAGTCCACAATAGGAGGTAGTCCAAAGGAGGATACACACACTGAAGGCTTATCGTCTGTTCCTTTGGTCTGTGTACCAAGTGATGTTCGAAAATATTTTTTAAATTTAAAGGGCTTCTCCAATCAGAATGTCGATGCGGTTTGGCACCATATGGCTATAGGCCTCTTCAAGACAATGCAAGAATAGAAGTACCAAATGAAAAAATATTTACACACTATAATGAAACTGGGTCAGCTATTGCTAAGATGCATCCAACAAATTAACACTTAAAAACCTAAAAACAAAACCATGAGAGCAAGGAACTAGCTATCACTACTGACTGAAACTAAACTTTTCCAATTTCATATTCAGTGCCACCTTCAAAACAGTCCAAATATTACTCCCTTACCTGAATAAAGGTGCTTAACAATCTCCCAGACACTACACTTACTCGCCTGGAAAGCCTCCAGCATGTCTCATAAAAATCTGAAGAAGTTCACCCCATCTCTCTAACTGTAAACTACACTGATTCTCCCTTCAGATCCACTTGCATGTCTCTTTGACAAATTAACCACTTCAAGTGACCCATATCTTACCAGAAACCAGGACATTGCCACTGGGAAACTAAGAAATAAAAGAAAGAGAAAACCATAAGCCAACTATTCTCCATCTATGCACCTAGGATCTTTAACAAAGTCCCTTTTTTAACATAAGAACAGCTCCTCCCCTCATAGAATTGCAGGCTGGAGCATAAGACAGATCACCTAAGAGAATACTAGCTTCCTAAATGATTGGAACCAAATATTCTGCCGCATTGTAAAAGGACACGGACTGTACTGGTGATCTGTGCTCCATGTTCGGTACACCAGCAGCTTTTGCTCCGTACAAAATACTTTTGTCATGTATACACACATAGATTCAAATGCCAGGGAACAACAGTGCTTCCCTTTGCCATTTAAAGGTTCTTTCCATCTCTTTCATTCCTCACGTGCATCTTTCTCAGTCTACCTGCCATCTGCCTTCAAGAACATGATGCGCTGGATCCCGAGTAAATGAGTGCTCCTTGATAGAGGTGGGGGCCCGAGGCCTAATAGCGGGCTACTCTAGTGAAGGCCCTCCACTTCTATCGCCTCATGCCAGCCTTGCTCATGGCTAAGTGCCCTGCTGCTGATAGGCTCCAGCGCTCCATTATTAGCATTAACAAGAACTGGGCAGAGCCCGTCATACTTACATTGCCTGGTGCAAATCATTGAACATTTTAAAACAACAATGTGTGTCGAGAGTTTACCATCACTCTCATGCCTGCAGAACTTTATTACATGAGAGGCTCTTCTGACACAACACCAAACTGGTTCCGGCTTGCGGCTGGGGATCCAGATCCTAGGAGCAAAAGCTAAAGGTCAATGATAGTGCACCGACCTCTTCAGGTACTTCGGCGCTTCACTAATCCTTTCTACTGAGGGCTCCCTCATCAGACTAACTGCACTGATCCGGCTCCACACATCTACTCCAGGATTCAGGAGTGTGCCACTAAGGTGACGACACAGTGCGGAGAAGGACCCCCCCACTGTAGGCACATCTTCTCTTCTACTGACCAAGGTGAAATGTGACGCAGCCACTCCTGCAATGAGGTGACCCACTGCGGTCCTGCTCGGCATACGGGCTCCTGGCCCTTTGATAGCCTCACCAGCCTATCATACAGAGACTCACCTTGCAATCCATTAGATATACTTGTGAGCCCCAGTGGAAATCTTTACCATGGTGAAGCCGAAATCCACAAAGTCAATACTGCCAGTACTGCTTCACCAGCATCTCATGCCCCTACCTCCAAAGACAGCGTGACCAAGGTCGTACAACACCTGGACACTACCCTCAGAGTACACTCCACACAATTTGAAAAAATCCTACAAGCCATACTTGAAACCAAGACCTTGCTGGAAAGCAGAACAACTGATGACACTTCTGCAAGGGAATGGCTGACTTTTCGTAAAAAACGCCAAAAGCACAAGACCACCAAAGTCTGGCCCACATGTGACCAAGAGGCTGATGGACATGCTAGAGCAGTGCTGAAGGCCTCGCAGCTCAGCTCCAACTCTTTTGCACCCCTTCAAAACAACCTACCACCAGACTTAGAGGCAGGAGAATCTGACTTATCAATGGCAGCATCTTTCCATGGCCCAGCTGTGACTCTGCAGTCTGCAGGCGATATGTAACAGCGATGAACCCACACTACATCACTAAACATTGACGGCCAGCATGTAGGATGCAATTGCTGACTGCTAAGGTAAACCAGTTCCTCTTCAACTGGCTGGATGGGAAGGCACCTGCAGCAGGCCGGGGGTACAAACTTGTTGGCTCAACACTTCCTATGGCCCACGGAGTCTTCAAAGTGAACGTGTCTTATAATTGAATGTGGTTGCAACTCTACTGGTATACCATTGGGAAATTTTGGCCTGGGACCGTTTTGTCACCTGACCTGGGAGGGAGTATTTGTTTTCTTTATTGTTTGAAATTTTATTGTTATGTTTTTGAAATGCCACTGCACATAGTCATGCACGATAGGGGCGCAAACACAATAGAAGCTACCTGAGGCTATGAGTATGAGAGACAAACATTATTCTGACCACTAACAGGGCTTGATCTCAGGGATACACTCTGCTTCTCCCCAAAACCACCATAGACTACGGCTACCGCAGTACATAACTGGATACCGAAATATATTATCACTTGGAATGTACATTGCATAGCTACACCTGTCAAACGATATTGTGCACATGCATACCTCAAACGCTGAAATCCACACATCGCCCTAACACAAGAGTCTCATCTTATGGAAATGGAATTACACAAACTACGCACAAAATGGAGAGGTTGAAGATACTGCACTACATCATCTGCATATGCTTAGGGGGTACTAATAAGGATTGCTCCAGTGGTGCCCCATGTACTGACTAGACACGCCATTGATGCAGGAGGACGATATGTGATCATAGAAGGACACCTAGATGGATCCCCGCTCACACTAATGTGTTCATATGCCCCGAACTCTAACTAATCCAAATTCTTTGGTACCTTTACTCCAGCACTACTCACAGATCCCCAAAAGACTAGCCTATGGGGAGAGACTTTAATTGTGTGGTAGGTATAAACATCGACTGCTCAGTGCCCCCAATATGTACTTCGGCTTGAATCAAGATGTCACAGGGGGTCATTCCGACCCTGGTGGTCCATGACCGCCATGGCGGAGGGCGGCGGAAGCACCGCCAACAGGCTGGCGGTGCTTCCTGGGCTATTCTGACCGCGGCGGTAAAGCCGCGGTCAGAAAAGGGAACCGGCGGTTTCCCGCCGGTTTTCCCCTGGCCCAGGGAATCCTCCATGGCGGCGCTGCTTGCAGTACCGCCATGGGGATTCCGACCCCCTTCCCGCCAGCCTGTTTCTGGCGGTGTCCACCGCCAGAACCAGGATGGCGGGAACGGGTGTCGTGGGGCCCTTGGGGGCCCCTCCACTGCCCATGCCACTGGCATGGGCAGTGCAGGGGCCCCCTAACAGGGCCGACAGTGAAAATCGCGATGGGTGCCACTGCACCCGTCGCACCCCTGCAACTCCGCCGGCTCCATTTGGAGCCGGCTTCCTCGTTGCAGGGGCTTTCCCGCTGGGCCGGCGGACGGCCTTTTGGCGGTCGCCCGCCGGCCCAGCAGGAAAGTTGGAATGACTGCCGCGGTCTTTTGACCGCGGTGCGGTCATTCGGCGGTAACCGCATGGTGGGCGGCGACCGCCGCCCGCCGCCCGCCGCCCGCCGCGGTCAGAATGACCGCCACAGTACCTTAAGTCATGACTTGAGCAAAGACATTTCTACGATCCATGGCGCCTGAGACTCCCAACTGAATGTGAAAACTAATTTTATTCCCCCGGCCCATAATATCCACACACTATTGGACTTGCTACTCAGCACAGGGACGTTGGTTATACACATCACACGAAAAGATTATTTGGCCCGCACTATGTTGGACCACTGCCCTCTCCAGGCAGAGCTCCAATGGAGCAAACCGATCCCGAGCATTCCCATATGGCGATTACACCCCGAAGCCTTACTTGACCTCCGATTCAGGGAAGGCCTGTCACAATGCATTACTCTTTGAGCACAATAAAAGTTCTAACCCACTACAGCGATGGAATGGGACGTCCACAAGGTGGTCTTAAGAGGTCATTGCATGTCCGCCACATGGGATGTCGGCGCACCCTTTCCACAGAATTATCAAGTTTGAAACATGATCTAGGCATATTAGAAAAAGCAATTAGCAATACGGAAGGAACTGTGCAACTTAGAAACATGCATAAACAATATAAAGAAGCAGATACAGGCCTAAACTACCATGACTGTAAATTACGAATTTCTACACTCCATGCAGAGGGTGATCGGGTGGGTAGGTTTCTGGCCTGGCTAGTCAGGGAGGAAAAGCAACATACACTGATAGGAGCCATATGTGCCAAGGATGGCCATGTGATTAACATACAATCAGGAGTTAATGCACAATTCCGTGACAATTACCATGTTCTACGCAGCAGAACCAGCTCCTGCCCCTGGTACCATAGCCATGTTTCTGCAAGATCTACTGCTAACTCGCCTAATCCCCTCTCCAGCGTGCTGAGCTTGATGCCCCCGTACAGCTGGAGGAAATTAAATTAGCATTGTTGCAAATTGCCAAAAATAAAGCCCCAGGCTTTGATGGCTTGTCTGTCAAATACCATGCTACATTCTCGGCATCATTATCCCAACATCACTTGGAGGCATTCCAGGAAGCCCACTCATCCACCCAGTTACCGACCTCGGTGCAAGTGGCCATAATTGTGGACCTTCATAAAGATGGTCGTGATCCGCTGGATGTACACTCCTACTGCCCTTTATTCTTATTAAGCCTTGACTGTAAGGTACTTGGAAAAATCTTTTCCAATAGGTTGCTTCGTTTTATCAGCGCACTCCTACACCCGGACCAATCAGGTTTTTTACCTGGACGAAACACCTTCCTTAACATCAGGCACTTATTGCGTTTAATTCAAGACACACCCCCTGCGGCACATGGCAGAGTGGCAGTGTCCCGCAAAATAGAAAAACCCTTTGACTCCTTAAGTTGAACCTATTTGATATGCACATTGTAACATATGGTCTTTGGTAAGCTGGGTACCTACATTATATGCAAATCCAACCGCTCGGGTCAAAACAGGTCAACTGATTTCAGACAACAATCCCATCCAATGGGGCACACGCCAGGGATGCCCACTATTGCCCCTCTTATTCGCCATTGCCATGGAATGCCTAGTCTCTCACTTACGACTTCATGCAGAAGAATGGGGGATCCTAGAATTAACAACCTACCATATTGTATTGTTGTATGCAGATGATGCTCTAGTGTTCCTAAGCTATGTAGGGTCGTCCCTCCCAGGGCTGATGGAACTACTGGAAGACTTTGGCTCAATTTCGGGTCTTTGGGTTAACTGGAGTAAATCCTGTTTATTTTGGCTTACCCATTTACCTGATCAGAACCGAGAGGTAGAGCCCAGGCTCCGTCTCAAATGGTGTCACAACACATTTAAATATCTTGGTATACACATTTACCGCACTGAAGATGTCCTTCATGAGGGCAACTTGGGGCGGGCAGTTCGATCCATTCATGGACGCCTCCCCTTCTGGTGCTCGATACCCTTGTGCCCAATGGGTCGCGCAGCGATTGCCAAAATGTTCATCCTACCGAGGTAACTGTATTTCTTTGCTACACTTTACATAGAGCTCCCTAAGTCCTTTTTTCATAACCTTAATGGGCTACTGCTAGATTTGAATTGGGGGTCAGGCTGTCGACGAGTAGCCTTAATGGCAAGACAGCACTCGTTAGTAGAGGGGGGTCGGGACCACCCCACTTTGAGTTATACTATGCCGCAGCCCAACTCCAATGGTTGATGCGCTGACTCAATGAGACCACCAGTCCAGAACAAATGGCAGCCCATAGTGTATTAGGAGAATCCAGCATAAATACCTGACTTGCAGACCATGACTGCCGTCCCCTACGCGAATTGGGGTTCATTCGCACAGCACGACAATGCTACTGGCGATATCTACCTAGAAAGGGCCTTCCTGTTCCATACTCCCCTTCCATCCCACTAGAACAAGTACTGGGCATAAGCCACCTAGCACTCCAACATGATATTTTATTCTGGAGCAAGGCAGGGCTTTTTCATGTAGCAGACTTATATCGCAATGGTTAACAATTGTCTTTCCAGGACATTAGAGATTACTATAATTTCAGAGCAGGACACTTCCTCTCCTATTATGCTATTAGATGATAACTGCACACAACATGGGAGTAGGAGAAACCGGGCCTGTGCTGACACCCGCTCTACACACACTCCTCATGTGCAGAAACACATGCCACGTTATGACCATGTTATACTCCTCCTTGCTGATGGAATCACTAAGTACAAAAGACTAAGCAGTACAGGTGGGATAACGTGCTTCCCTGAACACTCACAACTAAAACATTGGGCAAAAGCGCTCCAACAAGTCAAAGAGGTATCCAATAACCCCAGCTTTAGATACATGCAGTTGAATTTCATACAGCACACGTATCTCTTCCCACATCACATCGAATGCATGTTCTCTGATGCACACACCGAGTGGTCCTGCTGTAGATGGTCCATTGCTGAGTTCTATCATATGGTGTGGGACTGCCACCCACTGCAGGTGGCTAGGGCCAAAGTCACAATGATCACAGCAGAGCTAGCTGAACATGAATGGTCACCAACCCCCGACTCTTGTTTGCTGGGGCTACGACCCAGAGAAAAAAGATTCAAAACAATTACATTGGTCTTGCTTTGGTTCTCTTCAAACATCAAATACCTATGACCTTGAAGGCCCCATCAGTATCAGTCTCAAAACAATTGTTGCAGACTCTACTGCTTCGGGCTTGATCCAAAGCTAACACTCCCCATACAATGAAAGCTAAGGGCCTACTGAAAACTGGGGTAGGGTATTGGGATAACTACATCCTCAATATAGACGTCAAAAATGATGTCTATCCACCCTGAAAGATGAGACCTGGCAACTCTCACCATTACTTGTAACCCTAACCAGAGATCACCCTACCAGACAAGGGACACTCAACATGAGATGACCGACACATTTTTACATTGTGGAGCCCCACGTATCTCCCTACAACTCAACGTGTCCACAGGACTCAAGTCTTCTGTAACACACCCTGTATCAGACTAGTAGTTACTCATTTCCCTTATAAGGATAATATCCCACAATTTTTACTCTCTTTGATCTTTTTTCTCTTTTTTCTTTTATTGTTCCAAAATTATATATGCAAATTCCACTGGGTATGTGGCTAGACTGAGATTGCTATCATCCACTCGTGCAAGGTAACCGTTTTGAACCCTAAGTTCTTCTCTGTAGCAACTCAGATTTATCACGATGTGCAGATGAGCTCTCTGTTTGTGCTTCTAAGATTATTTTCTGTTTTATGTATCGATCTTCAATATAAATATACAAAAAACGAACAGGATGAAAGAATTCCTGTTTATCAGTCCCCTTGACTTGGTAAAGGAAAATTCTCTCGTACTAGCATTTTGTAACTAGTTCAAGCAGAACAATACTGTGAAAGCTAAGAATAGTACACAGTCCTCTTGATAATCATGTTGTTAAGAAAGACCTCGAAGAAGCCAAGTAACTTTAACTTCAAGTATATGTTCAATCCATGTGCATAATGACCTTTGTTATTGATTTGCAACCCAGGAAAGCACCCCATTGTCAACACTTATGTGGCCTATGCAATATTAAACTTCAAATACATTTTAAAACACTATCTTTCAATACCAACATTTTCTCCCTCTATCAAATCTCATTACATCTCATTCAATCATCATCTCTGCTTTTCTCAACATCAGAGTTTAAGGTACCTCCCACCTTCACCTGACACAGCAAGAAGCAGTACAAGCCTCCCTTGCAAAACACAGATAGCATGGGCAATAGCTAAGCACAAGGACATACTAACCATTTACTCAGTAGGGTGAATGCAAGGAGGGTCAGCTAAGACTTTGGGACCATTCCACAGCTGGTTTGGAGCTGCTTTTCTACCTGGCTTAGAACCACTACAGACTAAGGGCCTCATTTAAATCTTGGTGGAGAGAGAGGGAACTCTGTTCTGAATACAAATAATTTGGAAAAGAGTATATTTTCCATCTTCGGCGAGAAAGACAAGTTTTTGCCCCCTTTGTTCCCTGCAGCTGCTACAGTACACTTCGGTAAATGAAAACTTACAGATTGAAAGAATCAGTAGGGGCGCAACCTTACATTGTGCAAGAAAACCTGTAAAAGGCCACTAAGGCTCTGTGTGAGTTGCCCTTCCTGGGGCATGGGCAAGCCACCGACCTTCTTTCTGACTTTCTACCTTTTATCTGCTGTCCAGGAGCCTGCACACGCTACTTTGATAGACAATTTTTACCATGGACCATGGAAAGTGAAACTATCAGACAGTGTCCATGGCACTCACTCAGTGCTGGTGGTCTGTTAGAAGCCACCCACCTCACACATACCCTAACCCTGTCTTCATTAGCAGCTGAGAAAGGGGCCCTGCTATTAGATAAACCTTCCTGGCCACAGGGTTTTACAAGCTGCTTTCTGTGCGATAACATCCCACTTAGAGAGCGGGTTTAAGAGGGCCCACAAAAACACTGAAACTTAGGCCCTCTTCCTGGCCCCACAGGGGCTGTGAGGGTCCTGTGTTACACCCCTGAGCATAGAGGCTCCTAAACAAGTACTGCCGATGTTGACGTGTCCCCTAACCTTTTGGGCTTAATACTAATAATATAGCTATGCTGGAAAGTGCATATATTTATATAATCATGAGAGGTTACAAGTAGGGTTGACAGGAGTCAAATAGTAGCATGAGTGCTGCAGAAGAGATTGGTGCTTCCACTCTAGTCACACTCTTGACACCGTGAGACCCTCAGGGGTGAGTAGTGTGCTTTACAAATTTCTGATTGATTGATTTATTGACTCTTGATTTATCATTAAAGAGCTCAGAGAGCTACTGTGCCTGGTAGAAAATAACATATCGTGCACCTTAAATGTTAGCAGGCAGTTTTGCAATTTTTCTGTAGTTCTTTGAAACGTCGCTGAACCAACTGGCCAACCCCATTTACTGAAATTTGGCATAGTTCATTCATTCTCTCCTCTTTTCCATACTATGATCTGAATTCACTACTGGCACTATTGGCGTGGGGGGAGGCATGATTTATTTCCAAGTCCATTTTTAAAAACTAGCACTTTTAATAATTGGCCTTCACACTGCAGGTTTATGATCTTATGTACTAAGTAAAGGTAGGTGAGTCACTAAAACCTTGAGCCAGATGCCTGAATCAGCCTATGGTCCTTTTGGAACCTCAAGCCCAAAAAGAACTGAGCTTTCATAGAGGTGACGTGGCCTAGTGGCTACGCCTGCTGACCTTTGAGAGAGCATAACTTGGCTGTGCCAATATGTCTCATAAAACGTGAAATAAAGGGGTGGTTATTTTCCTAGGTAAATGTGAGAAAGTGGCTTTTCATATAGGGTGGTGCATCAAAATGCATACAAGTAAAGTGCACGTATGAATATATCTATGTAAACCACATTTATTCATCGGTTTGCATAGTATTTTATAACGGTAAGATCATCATCATTTTATATTCACTATGAGAAATGTGTGGAAAATCATTTAACCCAAAAGTGTATTCATATTTATTTTAGCTTGGCCAGAGTGAAGGCCTGAGGTACTTTTGTATTTCTAACCTTTAAAGTTAAAGCTTGTTTTATTGCGTATCTTTCTAAGCTGAAAATGGGATGGTACTAGTTTTTGGCTAATAAGGATACCAGTGAGTAAAGAATATAAGAAGGCCTGAAAAGATGTGTTACCAAGGCCAAGAGGAGTAACTTGGAGATGGCACATGAACTCCCATTTGAAATTCTTGAGCACAGGAGGAAACCAAGGCTGAATGATTTAATGACAAAGGCTTAGCTGTAATTTAGATGGATGATTAACAGAACTGTTGTTTAGTGGAAGGTTTTAACTGTGATGTCAGCTTCTGGAAGAATAAAGATTTAAGTGTGGTTTAGTTAGTTGTAGATTCGGATCCCCCTTGTCTCTTGATCAGAGCGGACCTCTCTGAGATACAGACCTTACACTCTATTTCCAAAGTGGCTTCATCCTACTCACACCTCTCTTGATAGAAACATCTAAAGAAGTTCTGTAGTGCAGACACTTTTTTCCTGAAACCGCTATTTAAATTAGTTGGGAATCTAGGCAATGGGTAGGCAGGAAAACTTGGATTTGGAATTAATGCATCATACGCTTTTTCTCATTTTCTACATTATTGCTATTGAAATATTGGTTCTGCACATGCTGTTTAAATTCAATGTTGTGCAGCGCTTATATTCTCCTTTGGTGATTTCTACATATTAATACCATGGTTTTGAGACTCATTTATGTAAGCTTGCCGAGTCTGTAATAAAGAAAGCCCTTTGAACTTTATTTTGGTTTCTGAAATTCAGTGTGATGCCAATAGGTTACACTGTAATTTGTATAGAGAAATTTTAATGCGTATCTCCTCACTTTCAGGAATAAGGCCATGCGTGGTCCAGGTCCCACCCGAAACTCCGCTGCGTGGCTTTGCAGCGCTTTCATCGCACCACTTGTCATCCCCTCTTGCTCCGAAGGTGGCCGTCAGTGTCGTCTGCCCTGTGGCAAAGCTCATAGAGCTGCAGGTTTAGGACATTGGTGGACAAGATGCACTTATCAGTGCGATTCCATGAAGGGACTACAATTCCCATGTTTTTAGAGGCAGCAGCCATCTTGGGGTGTGGCAGGCCTATAAAGCCCAGCCACACCCAAGCACGTTGCTCACTATTTTGAAGACTTTGATGCAGTCAGACCTCATGGGGGATTCTCTGAAGAAGAGCAGAGTTCCTGCATGGTAAGAGAGGCATCCAATCGAAGTATCCTTGTTTCCATGGTGAATTCAAAAACGAGTAGGTTGTACTCGTAGCGGTAAGGCCTTGATGACTTCAATTTTGGAGGAAGTCATTACTTCCAGAAGTAAAGCGCCCTCTAGCACAACGAGCAAAGTGTTTTCAGTTTCCAGAGTACAGCGGCATTGGTGCGACACTCAAAGGTGTTTCAGAGCACAGGTGTAAAGCGCTCTTTGCACGACAATTCAAGTGCCTCAGTTCACAGATGTAAAGCGCTCTAGGCCCAGCATTTCAAGCACTTCAGTCCACAGGTGTAAAGCGCTCTTGGCACGGCAATTGAAGCGCTTCAGTCCACAGGTGTAAAGCGCTCTTGGCATGACAATTCAAGCGCTTCAGTCCACAGGTGTAAAGCGTTCTTGGCACGACAAATCAAGCGCTTCAGTCCCCAAGTGTAAAGCGTTCTTGGCACCACAATTCAGGCGCTTCAGTTCACAGGTGTAAAGCGCTATTGGTACGGCAATTCAAGCGCTTCAGTCCACTGATGTAAAGCGCTCTTGACACGGCAAAGCAAGCGCTTCAGTCCACAGGTGTAAAGCACTCTTGGCCCGGCAATTCAAGTGCTTCAGTCCACAGATGTAAAGCGCTCTTGACACAGCAATTCAAGTGCTTCAGTCCACAGGTGTAAAGTGTTCTTGGCACGGCAATTCAAGCGCTTCAGTCCACAGATGTAAAGCGCTCTTGGCAAGGCAATCAAAGCGCCTCAATCCACAGGAGTAAAAGGCTCTTGGCACAACAATCAAAGTAATTCAGGCCACATGAGTGAAGCGCCCCCTTTGCATAACGAGCGTAGCGCTTCAGGCAAGACAAGTAAAAGCGCTTCCTGGTATTATAAGTAAAGCGCTTCAAATTCAATGAGTAAAAACTTTTCGACCTTTATAGTTGTGAATGTGAAAGTATTTTTGGAGATAAGCAAAATCATAGTTTTCATTGTTCTTTGGAAAGCATAATATGTGAAAAGCATATTTCATTCCTTGAGATTTTCTAGGTCATGATCAAAGGATTATGTTATGAATGCATAGATGTTACAGGATTGATATTCTGAGTATAATCATAGTCCAAAGCTCTTGCCATCTCTTGGTTCTGAGGTCGTAGTTTCTTCTTGTTCCATGATGATCATAGAACAAAGCTCTTGCCATCTCTTGGTTCTGAGGTCGTAGTTTATTCTTGTTCCATGATTCAAAGAAGGGGCTTTGCCCTCATTTCAAAAGGGGTCTCCATCTGATATCGGAGACGCATTTAGTCAAGAGTCTATTGATGAGTTATATTTCTATGAATGAGTAAATGCATATTTGTTCTAACCTTTTCTTTTCAGATCTCTCTCCCTGCTGTTCCCTACCCTAATTCCCTTCCCCCCAACTGGCTTCATCATAACTCTGTGCTATAATAGCTTTCTGAGTTGGTGACACCGGAAGTTGGGCCTTTTGATCAGCAAATTGCAGATCCCGAGGAAAGGACACTGTGACAGAATAGTGAGCCCACGTGTTTTATACTTTCCGCTTGGTCTGTACGTGAGCTGCGCAAAATGGCCACCTTAGATACCCTTATGCAAGTAGTCACTCAGATGCAAAGGGATTTGACAGCCTCAAAAAATGTTGCAGCTGATTTAGTTAATAAAGTAACTCAGTTACAGAGTAAGGTGGATGGTTGTGAATCTCGTCCTACGCCTTCCGCACCTACTAACATAGCTGTGAATGTGCCGCCACAGATCCCTTTAACTGCACCAGAGAGATTTTCTGGGGACCCCAATAAGGTTCACATTTTTCTCACACAAGTGGAACTACATTTTACGTGGCAACCTAGTGCCTTTCCGTACACACAGTCTAGAATTGCATTCCTTATATCATATCTGAATGGTGATGCAGCTACTTGGGCAGTGCCATTAGTCCGATTAGACAGTCCTCTTTTATATAACTGCCGTCGGTTTGTATAAGAATTTGTAAAGGTTTTGGACAGACGCCCAATAACTATGGCCCTCATTACAACCAACAACCCAAAATTGAATCATGACCATGGCGGAAACCACCAACATAGACTGCCACTTTAACATTCCGACCGCCACAGCGGTACAAACAAACAGCGCGGTGGTCACCGCCAACAGACAGGCGGAAGACAATGTACCGCCCACCCTATCACAACACGGCAATCCGCCACCTTTTCCGGGGCAGAACCAACGCAATCAAAAACACAGCGGAAACCGGACTTGGAAGGGAAAACACTCACCTCACCACACCCCACGAGGAACCAGGACGCCATGGAGCCAGAACTCCAGATACTCCCTGCGATAGTCTTCCTGCTCCTCTATCAGGAGCGCCAATGATGGCGGCGACGACCACGGTGAGTACTGCACCTACAACACAGGGGAGGGGGGAGGGAAAAGAGAGTGACACACACACGCAACACCCCCACCCTCACCCACAACACCATACACACAAATAGATGCTGCAACATTACATATACATCCCCCCACCCGCCCTGGAAGAAAGCAAGGACAAAAGGAAATGATTTGAACAATTGTAATCAATAAAAATCCAGTACTCAAAAATCTAAATATAGTATATACTATTATGTACAACAAATACACAAGTCCGGGTAGTGCACCAATTATTGTCTGTGGACCACTGGGCCCAAAATGCATGGGCGAGGCCCACACATGACACCAGACTTCAAGCGGAGAGAACACTGCAGGGGCATCAGATCGAAATGAAACTGGCACCTCAGGGGGAGGGGAGGGAGGGCACCTCAGCCTGATGAATGCACGACGCAACTGCTCCACGAGGGGGCTCTCTATGCCCATTGATGTATCCTGGGGAGTGCAAAGCCACAGTTGCTCAAGTCTTTCCAGTGGGTGGGTTGCCTACTGCTTAATCCTGGGGAGTGCAAAGCCACTGTCTCTCAAGTCTCTCCAGTGGGTAGTTTGCCCACTGCTTTATCCTGGGGAGTGCAAAGCCACAGCCTCTCAAGTCTTTCCAGTGGGTGGGTTGCCCACTGCTTTCTCCTGGGGAGTGCAAAGCCACAGTCTCTCAAGTGGATGCCTTTTTCCACTGGTTCTGGAGGGGGCATGGTGCCCAGAGTTCTTCATCCTGCCAAGAACAGAGGTAGTGGATGCCATACTCCACTGGTTCTGGAGGGGGCTTTGTGCCCAGAGTGCTTCATCCTGCCAAGGACAGAGGTAGTGGATGCCTTTCTCCACAGAAAGTCGTGCATCATGGAAGCTGCCCAGGCTCCTGGAACTGACCACCAGCCTCGGACAACTTACCACTGGGGATGGCAGCCATTTCTGCGGTGGTGCCACTGGCTCAGGATGTCGTGGGGCCACTGGCGGTGCTTACTGAGGGGTCATTCGCGGCAGTGCTTGCGGCGGCCTCTGTGGCATCGGTGCTGGCGGCGGCCTCTGTGCAAAGCCACTGTCTCTCAAGTCTCTCCAGTGGGTGGTTTGCCCACTGCTTTATCCTGGGGAGTGCAAAGCCACAGTCTCTCAAGTGAATGTCTTTCTCCACTGGTTCTGGAGGGGGCATGGTGCCCAGAGTGCTTCATCCTGCCAAGGACAGAGGTAGTGCCATACTCCACTGGTGCTGGCGGCAGCCTCTGTGACGGCGGTGCTGGCAGCGGCCTCTGTGGCATCGGTGCTGGCGGCCGGCCCTGTGGCATCGGTGCTGGTGGCGGCCTCTGTGGCGGCAGTGCTGGCGGCGGACTCTGTGGCATCAGTGCTGGTGGCGGCCTCTGTGGTGGCAGTGCTGGTGGCGGTCTCTGTGGCATCGGTGCTGGTGGCGGCCTCTGTGGCCGCAGTGCTTGCGGAGGCCTCTCTGGCCGCGGTGCTGGTGGCGGGCTCAGTGACTGCGGTGCTGGCGGCGGGCTCAGTGACTGCAGTGCTGGCGGCGGGCTCAGTGACTGTGGTGCTGGTGGCGGCCTCATTGACAGCGGTGCTCGTGGCGGTGCAGGTGGCGGTCTTCTACGCCGTACAGGTTGGCGTCGGCGTGGACTGAAGGTGTGACACTGGTCCAATTGTCGGTGCCACCATGCCCTCTCCTGACCTGCCCTTTATTTCTGGCCCTTCCCCACCTTGGATGGTGGCGCAGCTGTCTTGCCACCATCCACTTTCGTTTTCCCTGAGCCCTTGGTGGCAGCTGTTTTATGCTTCTCCCTCCGGGATGTGGGCAACGTTTTGACTTTTGCAGGTGGCGGAATGTCCTTGCCCTCGCTCTGTGGCACACTGGCAGCCCTGTTGGTTGGCGCACTCCAATAGCCTGCAGTTGCTGGCACCACTGTGCCTGCTGATGTGGTGGCTGAGGTGCTTGGTTGGGACCTGGAAAGCCTGGCTCTAGGGGAAGGACGGGGGGGAGGTGTAGAGAAGAGGTCAAGATTAGCCAGGAAAAAGTTTTTAGACACACTGGGACGGGTAGATGGAGGGGGTTTGGGAGTGGAGGAAGAGGCAGTGGTTGTAGGAAGTGTACGTTTGCTGAATTTGGGTGAAGGTGCATGAGCTGGAGGCTGTTGTGAGGTGGATGGCTGTTGGGTGGGTGTGTGCCTGCGTTTGTGTACTTTGGTAGGAGGGCTCACAGACACACAGGGAGAGGACACAGGGAATGTGTGAATGGTAGTGGGGGTGGTGAGTGCACGTGAGCAGTGTGTGGTGATGGGTGTGCTGGTGATGGAGGTAGTGGCTGAAGATGTAGTGCATGCAGGTGTGAGTGGAGACGAGACAGGGAGGCAGGAGGAGGATGTGGAGGAGGAGAACACAGTGGGGGGGAGTGGATGTTGGTATGTCTGCATGGGTATGATGCTTGTGTGAGTGCCTGTGGGATGTGTGGTGCTAATGTTTGCCTGAGCCACCCTTGTGTTTTGAGGTGTGTGCATGCTGATCTGATGGTGTGCTTGGGATAGGCTGAGGTACAGGGGATTGGGTCTGGGTGAAGGAGGTTGGGGGGGAGGCTGGACACAGGGACAATGGCTGCCATCAGTGCTGAGACCAGAGCCTGAAATGCTCTCTGTTGGGCTGCCACGCCAGAATGAATGCCCTCCAGGTATGCATTTGTTTGTTGAAAATGACTCTCGACACCCTGGATGGCATTCAGAATGGTTGATTGCCCAACAGTGAGGGATCTCAGGAGGTCAATAGCCTCCTCACTGAGGGCAGCAGGGCTGACTGGGGCAGGGTCTGAGGTGCCTGGGGCAAAGGAGATGCCCACCGTCCTGGGTGAGCGGGCACGGGACACACGCTGAGGGGCTGCTGGGAGGGCGGTGCTGGTAGGGGGGAGGCGGCTGTACCTGTTGATGCGGGGGCACAGAGGGGCGCGCCAACGCAATGGAGCTCCCATCAGAGGAGGAGTCGCTGTCGGTGCTGTCACCTCCTGTCCCCGCCGTGGAGCTCCCCTCACCCTCAGTCCCACTGGTGGCTTCTGGCTCCATTGTCTCACCCTCCAGGGCCAAGTGGGATGCAGATCCCTCCTGCTCCGGTGCCACTGCTCCTCCGCCTGATGATGCTATTGCACACAAGAACAGGGAGACCAAAAAAAGGGGGGGGGAGACAGAAGAAAGACATGTTCAGTGCATGCAATACCACTACCGTTGGCGGACACTACAGACACAGCAGCCCTCTGCACTACGCCATGCACTTAGAATTCCTAGATTATTCACAGGGCCATGGAGTACAAGGCCTATGCCCGATTGCTGCACACATGGAAGTCACAGGAGCCTGACTAGGTGTAGAGGCTCTTACCACTGGTGGGGTTGGGGTGCCACATAGCCTGCCTCACAAAGGGTCCTTGCCTACAAAGCTCGCCCTGGCCTAAGGTTACCCACTGCCCACCTCCCCCACCCAGACACATGGATGTGACTGTACTCACCCCCTTGTTGCTGCTGTGATGCCCTCAAGTGCCCATCCAACTCCAGATACGCCACCGCCATGATCCGGTACATCAGAGGGGTCATGGTGCGACGGGCACCCCTCCCACGTTGGGAGGCCATCCCCAGCTGGGCCTCCGCCGTCTTCTTGCTCCAGCGGCGAATGTCCTCCCATCTTTTCTGGCAGTGGGTGCTCCGTCTGTGGTGGACCCCCGGGGTCCGGACGTCCTTGGCGACGGCACGCCAAATATCCTTCTTCTGATGGGCGCTGACCTACAGGAATAGTAAAGGGGAAAAGAAAAATCTTTAACCGTCCGGACCATCACATTCATTGGCCCACGTTCCCAGCCTTGCCCTGACGCACATACATTCACCGTCCACTCATGCAGGGCTCAGTCCCCTCCCTATCTTCCATCCACACCACTCCAAACAGGCATTGCCCATACAGCATGCTCACAGGGTACTCACCTGTTTGTCTGGAGGACCGTAGAGTACATTTACTGGGGGAGGACCCCATCCACTAACTTCTCCAACTCCTCCAATGTGAAGGCAGGGGCCCTTTTCCCAAACACATGAGCCATCATCGCTTCCAGACTGTGGTCACAGCAGCACTTGCAGTGTAGGTCCTTTCCTGTCGAAGGTCAGGTATCAAGTGAGTGAACAGACAGAAAATGGCGGTCACGTCCGCGGCGGTGCGTACCGTCACCGCCGCCGTACATCGGCATTGGCTCCTGGGACCCATAGGGTCTAATGCTAACCAATGCAGGATTGCGCCGTGGTCTTCGACCACCTACCGCAACACTGTACAACACCAGCGCAGTTACCTTATATCCCCTTGTCCCACCTTACAGGTCAGGCAGCCGCCATTTCATGAGGCCACATGGCATTAATAAAAACTGCGTCACACCTATCTAGGCCTTGCATACACACAGTGACAGGCACTTTGCGGATTAACAAATGTGTGCAAATTAAATTTTTGGAATACCTCAGTGTTGGCTGACTCTCTGCTCGCTGTTCTCGTCCATAGGGCACATCCGCTGGGGCACGTGATGAGATGGCAGCATCCTCCGGTGTACAGACCGCTGGTGGACCTGTCGACAATGGAAGAGAGACACATAATAGTCACCTACAGACTTGATAGTGCAACAATCCATGAACTGTGTGCCCAGTTGGAGCCAGGCCTGATTTCAGGTATCCGCCATCCCACAGGCATCCCCCCTCTAGTGCAGGTCCTGTCAGTACTCCATTTCCTGGCAAGTGGGTCTTTTCAAACTACAGTGGCCATTGCATCAGGGATGTCCCAGCCTATGTTCTCAAACATGTTGTCCAGAGTGTTGTCTGCCCCGCTGAAACACATGCGCAACTACATCGTGTTCCCTCAGGTGGAGGATTTGCCTACAGTGAAAGGTGACTTCTATGCCCTGGGACATATCCCCAACATCATTGCATATTTGTTCTAACCTTTTCTTTTCAGATCTCTCTCCCTGCTGTTCCCTACCCTAATTCCCTTCCCCCGACTGACTTCAGCATAACTCTGTGCTATAATAGCTTTCTGAGTTGGTGATGCCGAAAGGTTGGCCTTTTGTTCAGCAACGTGCAGATCCTGAGGAAAGGACACTCTGACACTCACCCCTTGAAACTTGGAAAAAAATTCATCTGACCCCAGATTTACAAACAGGGCTAAATGTACGTAGATGCAATTTTGCATTTCCTAAATAGCAACTCCATAGAAATTGCTATTTAGGGAGTGCAAAATGATATGTATCAAAATACCGATATCCTAATAGCGATTCCTACACAGTACGAATTTCTATTAGGAAATCTCATTTAAAAAATCATGCCATTTGTGACAATGGACAGGTAATTCAATTCCAAAATAGCAATTTGCTATTAGGAATTCACTATTTTGCAAATGCAAACCCTAAGATGGCTATGGGCAAAAGGCCCCCCCTTAATGCACCCAAAAAATAGTGGTGTGCATGTAGAGCACACGTATGCCGTAGGGGCATGTGTGTGCACTTTGGCACTTTCAAAAAATGCATCTTTGGGTGCTTTTTTAAAATTGCACATGGTTACCATCGTCTTGGTGTAGATGGGAATTTCATATATTAAATGCCCAATTTGCATTTAGGAAATGCTTTGTATGCCTGAATAGCAAATGCAAATAGGTAAGCCCTTTTTGCATTTCCTATTTAGAGGCTTGCAAATTGCGATGAGTACTGGGTAGAAATCACAATTTGCGATTCCCTACAGGGCTTTGTACATCTGAAAAGCCCATTTAGCATTTCTTAATGGCCCGAAATAGTGATTCAGAACACTAAGAAATACTAAATGGCTTTGTACATCTGGCCCATAGCTCCCAGAGCCGCATAAGATGGTAGGAGAGGATGGTTCTCTTTCTGAAGTGAGGAGAACTGCAATTATATTCTAGAGTAGTTAGTCCCCAGTGCCCAACCTTAGATGCCCATACCCAGAACTGGAGAATCTGTAAAATTGCAGAGACTTGGAAGAGAGTCATAATGGTGGTTGAAGAGTGAGTATTATTAGGGTTGTGGATTGCAGTAGTTGGTATTTAGTTTGCAGAGTTTGTGTGAATTTGTGTGGTGTCTTGCAGAGATGTTTTGCATGTTGTATGCATGTGGTGATTTATGAAGAAGTTGAAGAGCTTATCGGGTCCAATGCAGCCTAAGATCCCGGAATAGTATTAAAAGGTGTAGATGACACTATATTTAATTGTCTGCTAAGAGGTTGTGTGTGTTGTGAGACATTGTCAAGGGCACAATTAGGATAGGGTCTTACTTTGTGTGAATGTGAGGAAATTGGTATAGTAGATCTTAATGCGCAAAGTGAAGCTGTACTAATCTGGATGTCACCACGTTTCATTCAAAGTGCTTGGAAACTTTCTTGTGTGTTTGAAACTATTTATTCTTTAGCGGAGAAGACAAAGGTTCTTATCTTGTATCTTGTATATGAGTGTGGCACTGCGGAGCAAGTGTGCATGCAGATTGTAAAGGAATGGGGAACTGCTGTGAGGAGAGAGGTCTACGTCATAATGTGCCGGGCTAGTATACGTTGGTTGTTGTGTAGCGGCTTTGTTATTGGTTGACAGCGTCATAAGGAGTCGTGTTGCGATTGGCTGGTGCTTCGGAAGCAAGGGATTGTGAATATGGCATTGTTTTGATTTGAATTGAAGCCTTGTCAAAATTGTTGAAATGAAATGCTTTAAAGTTATGCAAGATTTGCTTAGAGAAGGGGTTCATATTCCCAGTAGAGAGGGCAAAGTGGTACCTCCCAAAGATACCCCAGGTCATTGTATGGCGAATAACTTAGGTCTTCAAACATGTGTTTGTCTTGGTCAATGGCACAAGATGACAGAAAAAAAAGGTCCATTGGGATTCCCACAATATGGCACATTTGATTTGAGGATTATTGAGAATTTGAGGAGGGTGCTCCACGAAACTAAGCCACCTCCTAGAACCACACAATATGAAGCACTTAATGCTTGGGAATGTGCTGAAAAATAGCGAGTCATAAATATCAAGTGACACTAATATCACGTTTTTATTTAATATCATGTCACAGAAATATCATGATGCAGGAATATTGTTGACATAAATATCAAATATTTTAAGATAAGTAGTATCGTTTTAAAGAATACTGTTGTTGTTAATATTGTTTACAATGATATAGTTGTAAAAAACATTGTTTTTAAAATTATCCGTATGTTTTTAAATAATATTTTAATTGTATATGATATATTGTTTGCATAATTGTTGTTAATGTTTTTAAATATAGTTTGTAATTTTAACTTATTTATAATTTTAAGTTAATTGTTAAAAGTGATTTATAGTGCCGTAGCAGGTTGTGAGATTTGTAGGGTTAAGGGGTAGGAAGTTAATTAAGTATAATTAACAGTTTTTTAAATTAATATAAATTATTTATTAATAATTAATTATGCAAATTGTGTAAATATTTATTTCTTCAGTTATATTTTAGGTGCAGGTTGTTGGGTTTGTAGGGGCATAGGGTGGGAAGTTAAATAATTATTTAATATTAACATAATAATTCATTTATTACTTAATAATTATTAATTAATTAATAATTATGTAAATTGTGTAAGTAATACTTTTCAAGTTATATTTTAGGGACAAGTTACTTGGCTTGTAGGGGATTAGGGTGTGAAGTTAATTACATAATAATTATGGAATTATTATTTATTCATTAGTTAATTGCTAATTATGTAAATTGTGTAATTTTTATTTTTTTCATTTCTATTTTAGATGTGGGTTGCTGGGTTTGTAGGGGTACAGGTTGGAAAGTTAATTAAGTAATACTTGAGTAATAATTATTTATTCTTTAATAATTATTTAACTGAGAACTAGTTATGTACATTGTGTAATTATTATATTTTTAAGTTATATTTTAGGTGTGGGTTCGGTTTATAACGGTATAGGGTGGGAAGTTAATTAAGTAAACATTACATTTTAATTATTTATTAATTTTAAATAAAATATGTAAAGTATTTTTAAGTATGTAAAACATTTAATAAATATATATTTTATTGAATATATTAGCATGTGCTGTGTTTTTAGGGGGATATGGTGGGAAGCTATTTAAGTAATAATTAATTTCAAGTAGTTATTAATGTATTAATTATTTTACTTATTACTTAATATGTTAATTATTTTATAATTCTTATTTTAATTATAATTTACATTTGGACGGCTAGGTATCTGGGAGTATATTGAGATAATGTAGTTAAATTTTTAATTAACAGCATTTTTACTTGATACTATTTAAAAAAAAATTTTTTTTTATTGTTCTTAAAATGTATATACATATATATCATTTTTATATTAAAAGTCTATATATTTTTATGCAATTAATACATGTTTTAAGATATGGCATGTGTTTGAAATAAAGTACTCTCCCTACTGCTGCATACACTAAAGTGGAAATAGTAACTTTTACCCCTCTTAGTTCCAACACCTTTCATACTGTTGCACTGACTGACTGGAGTGGGAATAGTACATGTTACCCCTCCTGAGTCCACCCCTTTCCCTATTGTTGCACCACCTGGAGTTGGAATAGTACATTTTACCCCTCCTGAGTTCAACATATTTCCTACTGTTGCACCGACTAGAGTGGGAATAGTAAACTTTACCCCTCCTGAGTCCAACTCTTTCCCTACTGTTACACTGACTGGAGTGGGAATAGTACATTTTCCCCCTCCTGAGTCCAGTTCTTACCATACTCTTGCACCAACTGGAGTAGGAATAGTACATTTTACCCCTACTGAGTTTAATGATTTCCCTACTGTTTCAACGACTGTAGTGGAAATTGTAAATATACCACTGGGCAGTCTAATGATCTCCCTACCGTTGCACTGACTGGAGTGGATTTGTATATTTATTATTTCTAAAATGTAATAGTTTTGTTAACATTATTTGAATATGTATAATGTTTATTATGTGTTTGTGTATTTAATTTTATATTTTTTATATATAGAAATGTATGCTATTTTTGAGATATTTTTCAAAAACGTATTTTTTCTATTGTTTACTTTTTATTAATTTGAAATTAGCAATGTTATTCCAAGTTTGATTATTATAATTTCTATGTTTATTATATATATATATATATATATATATATATATATATTACGAAGAGAATGAAGGAAAGCTGAGAAGATAAAAAAACTGGCCACATGCCCCAGTTGTAAATAATGTTGGTACGATGCGAAGTGTATATCAGCAACCACAAAATCTAATGCAAGGTGGAGGTCAAGTAGTCTGGTACAGGAATTGATGTAAATAGTCTACAAAGATCAACTCTCTCTCACATCTGCAGTAAGCTGGGGCATTGGAAGCAGGAATGCTGTTTAAATCTAGCTAATCAGATTCAAAATGCAGGATTTGTGCCTTCTCAGAATATTAATCCTAATCAGATGCAGGGTGTACAAAGACCCAGGAGTCAAAATTTTAATGTGCCCCAAGCTCCCATGATGCAAGTCCTCCAACCTCCGATGCCACAACAGAATGCTGTTGGGTCGCATCAGAACATAAATCAGGGTTTGAGGATGAATACTAAAACAACACAGGGTAGTAATCCTTTCCAGCAGTTTCCTTTGTTTGACTCAAATAAGAGAAATGGCTCTGATCAGTCAACCTGTCGGTGCCTGAGACGGGAGAATAACTGCACAGCCTCGGAGGTAGACCAGAGTGGACAAATCATAGAGAGTGAGATGGATGGTCATCCCATGTCTTTCTTGGTCGACACTGGTGCTACCTGTTCTACTCTGAGGACAGAAGAAGTTCCAAATGTACCCCTCTTGGGAAAAACAGTCCAAGTTGTTGGTGTAGAGAATAGACGAATAACAGCTCAAGAAACTGCCTCAGTTATTGTGAAATTGGATCTAATGAAGATAAACACAATTTTATAATATGTGATCACTGTCCAGTAAATCTTTTGGGAAGAGATTTGCGCTCCAAATTTAATTGTGTTATCTTTTGAACTCCATTAGGAATTGGGATCCAAACCCAAGATGAATATGCCTTCTTTAAGGTATCAAGAAATGACTCATGTTGTGCTTTATTGACTTTGTTAACAATTGATGATTTGCCTCCAGATTAGAGAGAGATTGCTAAACATGAAGTGTAGATTTTTTTGGGAAAAGACTTTGGGCTGAGAAAAGGTGTTCAACCTGTCTGTATTACTGTTAATCCTAATGCTGAATTCCCATGAACTCCACAATACATTTTGACCCCTAAAATGATTGCTGGAATAACTCCTGTAATCGTGTTGATTATAAAGCAGGGAATTCTAAAGAAGATAATGGGGATCCCTTGTAACTCTCCCATCATGGGTCTTCAGAAACTGAGTGGTAAATACAGAATTGTACAGGACCTTCGGAAAATAAAATAACGTTGTTGCTCCTTGTTGTCCCATGCTATGAATCCAGCTGTGACATTGTTTCAGATTCCATGTGAGGCCGAGTGGTTCACTGTCATTGATTTGTGTTATGCCTTCTTTTTGATGCCATTGCAAGTGGATAGTCAGTACCTTTTTTGAATTTTGGCTTGGATATAGGGTTTTAGCATGGTGGCGAGTCCCACAAGGGTATACTGAGGCGCTAATTCTGAGTTTGGCAGTCATTCCCAAAGACTGCTGTGCAAAAGGCAGCCGATACACCACCAGCGATGGTGGAGTGAAGCCCACAGCATTACGAGTAACCAACACAACACTGAAAAATTTTGACCGAAAAAACAACACCGTCGGCCCAAGCGACGAAATGAAGGAGGTGGTTGCACCACCACCAACGCTGCGCCGAGAAAATTCCGCCTGCCAAATTCCGATACACAAATCAGCAACGCGGAAACCAACATGGCGGTAATCCATTGGAGGTCCAAACCACCACAGGAAAATAAGTAGCCACCACAGCAGCAACAGTGCACCAGATAGGATAACACCAATAGCAACACCTGTAACACACACCTGTCCACAGCACTACAAAACACCCCCCAACACATGTGATAGAGGATAGTCAACAGGGTGAATGCAGTGGGGAACCATCCAGGCACAAGGGAGGACATTAGGAAGAGGGGGATGGTACGGGCCATGGCTTCCAGGCACCAAGTGGCTGTCACGAGGTCTGGTGGCGGACCCCCACCATCTCCCCCAGAAATGGCACGGGAACTGCTACTGGACTGGACACTGGTAAGTCCACTTTACTCACTGGCCACCATGTCCCTGTGCACAGCATGTACCCCCACCACCTTCTCACCCCCACAAACCACCTGAAAGTGCACAATCCCTTCATTGGCCCTATACCCATACTTGCATGCCACATCTCCCCACTGATGCCATTCCGTCACAGCCCAACCTATTACATGTATGCCTCACACAGCAGAATGTAGCACAACTACCGCAATGCAGCACTCCCTACCCTTTCCTGACTGCTACATCCATGGCAAATCTCTGCAATTGCACGTTAAACCATGTCACTCCCCATCACCAATATGTGGTAGGAATGCACATCAGTACTTGGCAATGACAGTAGCAAGACTAATGTAAACTGTACTGCAAATTAGGGCCATTGCAACCTTCCACTTATGGGAACACAAGCAAGGGACTGGAAACTGTCAATGCCATTACTGCCCTGCAAATACAGTGAATGAGGGAACACAACCATGTGTGTCACCGCAAAAATAACATAATCTGACACAATACCTCTCATCTCACAGGTCTCCTAAGTACTAACACACAGCAGAGGAGCCCAGTGACAGGAAGCCCAGGCCTGGATGCAGCAACAATAGGGGAGGATTCACATGCAAGTATGGATTCTGACAATGAACATGGCCCATCAGGCATGAGTGGTCAGTCTACCACCACCAGCCTCACCCTGCCCACAACTCAAACCACCTCCCTGTGGCAGCCAGTGCACATCAGAGAACACATTCCCACTCCTGCGTCCCAAGGTCACATCAATCATCAGTGTGCCCCACAGGACAGGGACAAGAGTCAATGGTGCAAACCCAAGACAATGACGGTCCTGGTGTCAGTCGGAGGGGGCACACTGCACCAAGGGCACAGACACAGGGGGCAGGGGCCAGTGGGAGGCCAATCGTGGGACAAGGTATGAGGCAGGTACAGGACACGACTGCCCATGATGCTGCCTCCAGGGTCCTGGGAGCCTACCAGCAAATCCAAGACCAGTTGGGCCAGATGCTCACCACCTTGCAAGACACACAAAGGCAGCAGGAGGAATACCACCAGGAGGCCAGGCAGCAGTGGCAGGCACACAATGCCACCGTGGCCTCCATATTCGGGGAGTTCAAGGAACTCAACTACATCCTGCAGACATTCTCCATCCAACAGTAGGCCCCATCCACTAGTCAGTCAACACCACTGCCCTCAACATCAGCACCTGCTACTGGAATAGAAGCACAGCAGGAGGATGCACAGGACAACAGCACCCCTACCCCTGCAGCTGAGGAACCCCCTGTAATAGAGGTTGTCCGTCCAGACATCCTGCAGGACCCTAGGCCAAGACCAATCACCCCACAGGAAGTGATCCCTCTTCTGAAATGTCACCCTTGTGTGCCACTATAACACCCTGTTGGCTGTCCAACACCAAGGTCACATCATTCCGAAGCAAATAGACACAGGACCAATGAACCTAACGGCTGGACCACCCACTCTGTCCAACACCTAGAGCACTACCCCACTCCTCTGGACTGTGAATTCTACACTAAATAAACACCTATTATCACAAGTCATGGTGCATGTCTCTTTATTGTTAGTATTGCCAAATATGTTGAAGAATGTTGGAAAATGGGTTATTGGTAAGGGCAGGTAGATACCTACACTTGGCAATAGGCCAATAACCTCCACTAAGGTCCAGTTAGGTCTCAGTAAATTAAACCCAGCTCAACTCTTGGTAGCTTGGCAACGAGCGTTAAGGCTTAACTTAGGAGACAAAGTGTAAAGCATTCAAATATCACAAAAACAGTAATTAAATAAAACACAGAAAACAGTTTAAAAATCCAAAACCAATTTATAAACATAGGTTATATTTTCATCTTTAAAATGACACCAAAACGAATAAAATCAGATAAGGGGAACCGGAGATATGAATTTTTAAAGAATTATTATTTTTTTAGCGCCCAGAAACAAAAAGCGCCAATCAGGTCATCTGGTTGCACCTCGACCGGGGCAAAGTCAAAGTTTCAGGCCGACCGCGATGGAACCCTGCTCGGCTACAGGCCGCGGGAGGCCTCGGTTAAAAGTTTACCTTCACACTTTGTCTCTTTTTTGAAGATTTTCTTCAGCGGGACGAACCTGCCAGTCCAATCTGACCTCCTGGAGCCCTTTTCCGGATACGCGATGCGGGAATCCTCCTTGGAGATTTTTACCTTCGGACGTAGTAATTTTTTCGAGGTGAAAATCCTTCTACCGGGGTAAACCTGGATCTTGATCCGACGTCCCTGGAGCCCTCCTCGGATACGCTGGCTAGGAGGTCCCGGTCAACTTTTTACCTTCGGACTTAGGGCCAGATGTAGCAAACGATTGCGACTCGCAAACGGGCCGAATCGCAATTTGCGACAGTGCAAAATCGGAAATGAGATGCAAAAAGCCCATTTCCGACTCGCAAAAAGCGATGGGACCCGTTTGCGAGTCGCATCCGGTGCGACCCCATTTTGCGACCCGCAAATTGCAAGTTGCAATTTGCGAGTCGCAACCCATATGCAATTGCAACTCGCAAATTGCGACTAGTCGCAAAAAGCCCAGTTTGCATGTCCCATTTACCACTAACTCAGAGCAGGTGGTAACCATTACCAAAGTATAAAAGGGGACCCAGAAGGCATCTGGGTTACTCAAGATGGCGGAGATATACCTGATAGCAGTGAGGAGGAGAGTCTACGCAGCCCAGCAGAGGAGGAGGAGGGGCCACAGACAGGAGAAGATATATAGAACCAGGCAGACTCTTTTTCAGCAAACTGAAGAGGAGATCTATGACAAATACCGCCTTAGCAGCGCAGCCATTCTAGAATTAATAGATTTACTGAAACCACAGCTAGAACACAAGACTCTGCGTGGCTGCGCCATCCCTACGCATGTGCAAGTACTATGCGCACTGCACCTCTTGGCCTCAGGGAGCTATCAGGGGGTCATTGCCGTGGCAGGTGGGGTATCCCAAAGTGCAGTGTCAAGGTTCCTCAGGGCATTCCTAGATGCCTTAGTCACGCACATGTCTCACTTCATATACTTACCAAAGAATGAGGCAGAAATTAACAGCACCAAGCTGGACTTTTACCGCATTGCCCACTTTCCTCATGTCATAGGGGGTGTAGATGGGACACACATTCAAATATGCCCCCCTGCTAATCTGGAACACATTTTCCGCAACAGGAAGTGTACCCACTCACTCAACATATAGGTTGTTTGTGATGCCCATTATGTCATCACGGACATCGTAGCTAAGTTTCCTGGCAGTACCCATGACTCATACATTTTTAGGCATAGTGGGATACATCAACGCCTGGAACGTGGGGAATTTGGAGACGGTTACCTCCTAGGTAGAGCCACAGACACTTGCAGACATACACACAGGTCACTGTGCACGACTATCTGGACTTCCTAACAGTGTACTTTTGTGCCCAACAGGTGACAGTGCATATGCTCTCAGGCCTTGGATCATGACTCAGTTTTTAACACCCAGAACTGAATCAGAGAGGCAATACAACAGTGCGCATAAGAGGACCAGGAACCTAATCGAGCGCACCTTCAGACTGCTGAAGGCAAGATTCAGATGCCTCCACTGCAGTGGAGGCGCCCTCCAATACACCCCCATTACCGCTTTCAAAATTGTGGTCGCATGCGCCATCCTCCACAACATAGCCACCCGACGTGGGCTACCTCTCATCCCTGCAGACCCAGATCCTGATGATGAAGAGCAAGAACAACCACATCGCCATCATGGGGATAGGAGTCTAGCTAATCAAGGCAGACTGAGACGGGACCACATTGCAACGCAATATTTTGGACGGTACGTGTCAACTCCTACCATACTCACCTATTAACCATTTGTTAAGTGGAACAAAAATAACTGTTTTATTAATGTCATGAAGAAACTATATACAAGTTGAAATTGTCCATGGGCAGGAAAATGCCAACCAGTCATGTGGCACATTAACGCCATGTGCCAAATTAATCTGTCCTGGCTGTTATCTATGATCTCCTGCCCCTCCTGCCAGCCTGGCTGGTCCCTGCTGCGTCCATGGTGCTGTGCCTACCACTCCTCAGCACCCTACTGTCAGTGGCAGAGACACTGCTCACTGTTGAGCCCTCCTCCCAGGTGTATTTGTTAACTTCCTGGCTGTGATGTCATCATCATGTGCCAGGAAGTGTTTCCAGAGTGTTCTGGTATGCTTTCTGGAGTGTTCTGCTGCACCTGCAAGCAATTTTGAAGGTAATCGCAATTTGCGACACCCACTCGCTAATTGCGAGTTCGTTTTTTGCACACTCGCAAACAGCGACCTCGCAAACTGCGGACTCGCACACAGCGTTGCGAGTCCGGCTGCGAGTCGCAAAATCGGATCGCTTTTTTTTCTGACATTCCAATTTGCGACTCGCATTTTGCGAGTCGCATCAACTCGCAAAATGCGATTCGCAATTTTTATTTTTGCTACATCTGGCCCTTAGTCTCTTTTTCAGAGATTTTCTTTACCGGGACGAACCAGCAAATCAGGCCGGGTCACGGTTGAGGCAAGCCGGCTAAAGTTGCAGCGGCAGGTCGGTCCCTCTATGGAGCTTTTTTTCAAAAGTTGTCCAAACTTCTGGGGCTTCTCCCAGATGTCCTTTTAAGGTTCTTTTGGGGTCCACAGCTCACCCCAAGGGTCCAGAAGTTCTGAGATGGTCCTTGGGGGGTGCAGACTACAACTCCCAGAATGCACCTGGCACAAACTCCTTTTTGGCCACTGGACAGTGGTCAGCTGGTCGCTTTCTTCAGGAGTTGGTGCAGGGGACTCCGGATAGCAATTTTTCACCTGTAGCAAACAGGGAGTTTTTCCTTGAACCAGTTGAAGCCAGGCAAAGTCCTTCTTGTGGTGAAGCCCAAGTGTGCAGCTGGTGCAGTCCTTCTGAGTATAGGTTCTAGGTGCAGGCCAGGGGTCCAGCAGGGCAGTCCTTCTTCTCCTTTGGTTCTTCCTTGTTGGAATCTAATGGGATCTGAGGTGTGGGTACAGGTCTGCCAGTTTTATCCTTGCTCCTGGGTGAAAAGCAGGGGGTCCTGGATCTCCAATCAGGTGCAGGGTCCTTCCCCCTGTGATGACCACTTCCTGGGAAGTGTGGCAAAAATCAATCCCAGGAGGCAACATTCTCTAAAAATCCATCATGGCTGAATCTGATTTTTGGAGGTTACATCTGGCTGTGCCCACCCACTGGTGTGGCTAAAAATCATAAACACACCCCTCTCCTGCCCTCTCCTAATCTAATCAAGGGGGCACCTAGTTGTCTGGGGTTGAAGGATGTGGGAGTGTTGCTGGTTGCTCCAAATGTCCTTCTCTGCCTTTGAAGACCAGTTTGGCAGCCCTCCCCCTTCCTGCCTCACCATCTGCTGAGGGGAGATTCCTTCCCACAGGCACATTCCTTTGTGTGAAGCCAGGCCACTTCACACCTCATCAAAGCAGCTTGGCCAAGCTGCTAGAGGCTGGCCAATCAGAGCACAACAGCAAAAACAATGCAGGGCTGAAATTGGCAACTTTTCAGTTAAAGTTTAAAACTCTTTACCTGAACAAGTTATATTAAATCCAACAACTGGAAGTTGTGGGATTTATTGCAACAATTAATTTGATACCAAATTCTTGGTATGCATCATTTAAGGAGACTTTAAAAATGAAAATAAAGTCTCCCCATTCTAGCCTATGAAGGCCATTTACTACAATGAGGGAAAAACGAATGTGGCTGTTTTTACCTCACCAGGGCTTATAAAACCATTTTTATAAGGCCCCTGCTAATAGTTACATGGCACCCAGCCCTAGGGGCACATAGGGCACACCTTAGGGGTGACTTATATGTAAAAATAAGGTAGTTTAAGACTTTGGAACTACTTTTAATTCCAAAGTCGAATTTGCATATAACTTTAATTTAAAAGCACCCAGCAAGGCAGGCCTGTCTTTAAAATGACACTGTGCACCTATGGGTGCACAACCTATGCTGTGGTCCCTAAACCTACATGCCCTACCATATAATAGGGACTTATAGGTAGGTTAACTTAGCCAATTATAATTAGCCTAATTTGCAAATCCATTTTACACAGAGCACAGGCCCTGGGACTGGTTAGCTGTACCCAGGACACCATCAGAGTCAGGAAAACACCAGCAAAAAGTGGAAAATGGGGGCAAAAAGTTAGGGGGACTCTGCAATCAGCCCTGTTTTCTCACAAAGAACAACAAAAGAATACACAGCTCTACACAATCTAAATGCCCAAGTTACAGATGTAGTGGGATACTACAGCAGGTGTGTAAGTACATCCATTTTGTTTTAACATCCACTGCCAACTACACCAACAGGCAAATCAGCAAGCAGACTGCAAACAGATCTCATTCGAAGAGGGATAAATAAATGGAATGAGGTACAAGATGGTAAGGAATGTAATCCACAGTCATACATCAATAGCAGTTGAACACAAACACAGGATGAGTGTCCCAGCAGCTATGTTACACCATAAGTAAGGGACGGCATTGGCATTCACACACGTGTGGGAAAGGAAAGATGATACATAGGTAACATCCTCAATTGCAAAACTCCCTGAGTAGTCATGAAGAGGTACCTGACACCCAGCAGATGTCAAAGCATGATATGCCTACGCAGCAGGACAAGAATGATAAGTCCCCCTAACATATTCCCAAATAGGCAGCCTGAGGACCCTAAATCTTTACAACAACTTGAAGGCTGTACCACAATTGTGCCAGCATTAAACAAATGAACTTAGCAGCTCTACATTTCCACTACCTCTCATGGTGAGTCACCTAACCTTCAAAGTCGTTACCCAATGTCTAAGGCTCCAGTCCCCACTCATACATTGATGCACACAAACACTGGCTACAGATTGCCTTCATCAATACATCTCCCATGCGCAGATGATATGAAACACAGACATACCTGTACATTAAGGAAAGTAGTGAAGAATCATGGCAGTCCTGTTGTCATGTGCCTCATCCTCGTCAGCCTCCCCCTCAGCATCAGAGTCACCGGCCACAAACACAGCTCCAGCATTAACGTCCCCCTCCTCCAACAGTGGGATGTGGCTTCTAAGGGCCCGATTATGGAGCATGCAACAATGATCTTGTGGACTTTCCCTGGATTGTACTGTAGTGCACCACCAGACACATGGAGACAACGAAATCTGGATTTCAAGAGACCGAAAGTATGTTCAATCACACGCCATGTGCCTCATTATACCTGTTCTTCCCTAATGTAGTTGGATGTCTCACAGGTGTCAGGAGCCTGGACAGGTTGGGGTATCTGGAGTCACCTGTGTGGAAAAAGAAACATGGCCATGGGTAACATTGCTAGGCGGAGTGCTGACTGTGTCATGAGGGGTATAGACGTCTGACATGGAGAGCAGTACACATACCCATGACCCAGGCCCTTTCTCCCTGTCACTGTGACATCATTGCAGGAATACTGCTGTTCCTCAGGATGTAAGAATCATGTACTGATTCTGGAAATTTAGCGTTCACATGTGGAATGTATTGATCTGCAAGACACACCACTTGTACATTGAGTGAATATGTACTCTTCCTGTTTCTATTGACATGTTCATTGATGCTCGGAGGTACCAGGGCACTCTGAGTACTATCAATGGCCCCAATTACATGTGGGACATTTGAGATGCTGTAGAAGGCTGCTTTTACAGTGGGAAAATCTTGAGGTAGTGGGAACCTAATGTACCTGTGCAAATGCTTCAGTAGGGCATCCAGCACATCCTACAACACCTTACGGAACTTGGGCTGCGAAAAGCCTGCTGCCAGTCCCACCGTGCTCTGAAATGAGCCACTCGCCAGGAAATACAGGACTGACAACACCTGGAGTTTTGGAGGGATGGCATGGGGATTCCTAAAACCTGGCAGGGGGTCTGGCTTCAACTGGGCAACCAGTTCCCTGATGCACAAACGGTTCAGTTGATAGGTCACGATGATGTGGCGCTCTTCCATGGTTTCAAGATCTACAAGTGGCTGGTAAATTGGTGCATTCCTCATCACTCCATTGTGGCCAAATCTGTGTGGGGATACAAACACCAATCAAGATATCTGTGACAATGTAGGCTATACAGTATGACACACAACAGTCATTATGTGATAGTCATGCAAGTTGCCTGTAATGTGTGACTACACATTACTCTACCCTTCGTACCTAACCAGACGATGGCACATCATTCCTGTGTAAATGGACGTATACAGGACATGTACACCTACACCTTCCCTGTGTTTTACCATACTGATCAAATATTTTGACAATTGTTGTGACAAGTCTGTACATTTTACTGGACACGGAGTACATGTGTCTATATTCACCATGTCAGACCTGAAGTATGTATTTGTGAGGACAGGCAGGTAGTTACGCTGTGTAAACTCAGAACAGTAATGTCATAAACTAAAATGGCATTTGCATGTCCGTCATGCATTGGACTGCTGGAAGTGACCTCGTTCCGCTGGCGGAAGTCGGCGTGGTCAGAACCATCATGCAACTCCTCATTGGTTAACATTGATGTCAATGGAAGACTGGAACCAATGACGATCACCGCCGGCGGTGACGGTCTTGACTGCTGTGGTCATAACCGCCATTTTGTGTGAGACAGCTCACTTGACTCCTGGCATTCGGGCAAGACAGACCTCCACTTTGTGTGCTGCTGTGTCCTGTCTCTTGGAGCAACAATGGCACACACTGCAGGGGAAAGGGCCCCAGCCTTCTCAACAGAGGAGCTGGAAAAATTGGTGGAAGGGATCCTACCCCTATATGGGCGGTTGTACGGAGCTCCAGGACAACAGTTCAGTACAATGTCCTTGGTCCCACAAGTTGGGTGTTGTTTGACGATGTATGTGTGTGCACATTGACATGTCATGACTGATCAGGTGTGTAGCATGCACATGATATGTGTGGGATATTGCCAGTGTGCATGAGCAGTGTTCGTTGTGTGTCGCCTAAGCTCACTGCTGGATTGGTATCATTAACATCTTGTCCCCCCTTTTCTCATTGTTTCCCAATCGAGTCAGCGCCCACCAGAAGAAAGTGTTGTGGCGAGCCATCGCCAAGGAAGTGCAGACCCTGGGGGGTCCATTGCCGACAGAGCTCCCACTGCAGGAAACGGTGGGAGGTCCTGCTTTGCTGGGCGCGGAAGACCACAGAGGCCCAGCTGGGGACCGCCTCCCAACATGGGAGGCATACTGGTGGTGGCGTACCCTGAGTTGGATAGGCGCTTGATGGCAGCACAGCAGCCACAAGTGGGTAAGTGTTGACTGTCAGGTCAATACTCCATGGTTGTGAACTGTCACCCTCTTTGGACTTGAAATGAATGTAGTCAGATGTGATTTAGGGAAGGTACAGTCTTGGTTGCCACACCCATCAAGTAGGAGTGTGTGATGTACGCTATGTTGAGCCATGTAGGATGAGTAGTGGTGGTACAGAGACACATGTTCAGCTGTAGGTATGGGTCCCTCAAGTCTGCTATCATGTCAATGGCTGCAGCCTCCATCTCTGTGTGTACTGTAGTAGTTTGAAGTGGTCATGATGGCACTGTATATGAGTATTGTCAGGCATGTAACATGAAGGTTGCAGTTGCATCACTTCCTCCATCAATGGATCCTCTGTGCCGCATGTACTCCTCCCATTCCTATCAGTTAGTTAGTGCCCTGAGTCCCTCTCTGCTTAGATTAGTATGATCCTTAATGGATGACATGTGATTGGGTATAGTCCTGGGCTTTATTCTAGGAGTAATCATTTTGGCATTGATGGGCATGTAGGTGTCTTCATGCAGGAGTTTGGTCTGCAGGGTTGTTATGGGTTTAGACATAGCTTGTGTGACTTGTTTTGGGAAAGACTGCTAAATGGTCTATTGTTTCGCAGGCAGGGACTGTTATCTGCATTGTTTGTATGTGAAGTGGATGTGTGGGTTCCAATATTTTCCTCCCTTTCTGTTTCTGCCACCCTCCTTTTCTTTCTCCTCCTCTGTCTATGTGTGCATTAGCATCATCTGGTGAGGGAGGAAGGGCACCGGCGAGTGGGGATGCTACAGCCCATTGGACCCAGGAGGTGGCCAGCAGTGAAGCAGAGGGGACCAATGGGACAAAAGACAAGAGGAGCACCACGGAGGAGACTGGAGCTACCACATCTGACTCAGATTCCTCCTCCGATGGTGGCTCCCTGGCAGTGGCGGACCCTGCTGGTACCACACCAGCACCATCGTTGTCCGCCACCTCCCTTTCCAGCACTGCCCTCCCTGTAGCACCCCACCCAGTTGCCCGCTCACCCAGGAGGGTGGGTGTCTCCTTTGCTGCAAGCACCTCTGCCCCTGCCTCAGTGAGCCCTGCTGCCCTCAATGAGGAGGCTAGTGACCTCCTGAGGCCCATCTCTGTGAGACAGACAACGATCATGAATGCCATACAGGGACTGGCATCCCAGATGCAGCAGACCAATGTGTTCCTGAAAGGCATTCACAGTACCTTGTCTGGCCTCCAGCGATTGCTTCAGGCTCTGGCCTCCTCATTAATGGCAGCCAGTGTCCCTTCATCTTCCACCCCCCCTCCAGCTACCTGTTCCCAATCCACAAGCCCTCTCCTTACACCCGTCCCTGGCATACCAACACACATGCATACACCCAGTACAACAGACAAGGTGCGCAAAGACAGACATGGGCATCACAAAAGTTCACACAGGCATGCACACAGACAACACACATCTGCAGAAACAACAACAGACACTTCTCCCACCACCTCCCCCCATACACTCACATCTCCACTCATACCTGCCAGCACAGCATCATCACACACTGGTCCTGCTGTCATTCCTCTCTTCCCCTCAATCACCACAACAGCAGACTCACAGTCACACACCCCACACACCACATCTGCACTCACCACGACTACGGTCTCTGCCACCTGCAGCACATTCCCCTCACTTGCACACACCACCTCAACATTCACTCACATATCACCCATTCCCTCTCCCTGTATCTCTGCCCCCTCCCAAGAAATGCATACATACCCACTCACCCGCCCAACATTCAGCCACCACACACATCCAGGCACTGCACACACCAGCATTCATGTACAGCTCACAGACACGACAGACACGCACTCCCTCTACCTCCACTCCTCACCCTCAATCATGTAACCGCCCGTATACCTAAGAGAGTTTCCCTCGCTGCCCTTGACCTCTTTCCCTACTCATCTCCCACCCCATTTTCCCCGTAAACAGCGTGTCCCCCTGGCCCTCTCATGCCCTTCCACCTCCCATTCCTTGGGTCCCCCCTCTGGTGCTTCCCCTGCTCCTCCACCCAGAAAAAAATCCACCCCTCCCAGTGCCAAGGTCACCCCTCCAAAGCCCAAGTCAAAAAGTGCCCCTTTCACATCCAAGCCTCCCCCACCACCCCCACACACCTGAGGTGCCTGCCTATCCCATTGCTGCCCCTATGAAGTGGAGGCCTAGCTTCAGTCAGGAGTCAGGTTGGGCTATTATTGATGGACAATGTGTCCTGCTAAAATTGGACATTTGAACTTGCCATTGGCCCTTTTTGTATATAGTTTATTGTTTGAATACAACTGCCCACATTGCTGTGGTTGCCAAGATAAGATGCTTGTCCTGGTTTCCTTCTACATGGTGGTGTGACATCTGTGTGCAACGATGTGTGGGGTCTGTGTGTGGATTGTGTCTGTGTTGTTGCATGCACTTGGTAGATGGTTTGGACCATGGGGATGTTGTGATGTTTGTGTCAGCTTGCTTGTGTGTTTGTATGGGGTGTTGTGTGCATCTGTGTGTCTAGTGCTGGATGTGTGTATTTCCTTGATTGCTGGTTGTACGTGTTGTGTCACCTGTATGATTGTTTCAATGTGTGTTCACAGCTATTGATTGTGTTCATGGTGTCTGTGTATGTGTAGTGTCACACAGCGTGCCCGTCTATGCCATCATTGAGGTGTTTGTGGGGTAGTTGTCGTTGTGTAGTTATGGGATGTGTTGGTTGAGTTGTGCGTTGTGCTGAATGTTTGGCACATATCTGCATGGCTTTGTGTGTGTATTGGGTATTTGGCATTGACGTATGTTGTGTGTGCGTTTGTGGGGCCTTCACTGTGTGTGGGGTATGTGTGGTCTGTGTGGGAGTGTATCACTGCTATTTCCATCCCCTCTGTGCTAGGTTTACTTATGGTGGTCGTCTTCTTCACCTTCATCGTGTTCCTGAAGGTGTATGGCGAGATACAACGCTGGGAAGACTAGCAGTTCATTTGCCATGGCGGCCGCGGCGTCGTCTCTGTGCCTGGAGGTGAGTGTTTCCATTTATACTTTCTGTTTACGCCAGGTTTTTCATGGCGGTATGGCCCCACCGGATATCCTGGCGGAGTGGTTACACGGAATATGGAGGGCGGGACGTTGGCTGCCTCCTGCCTGAGGTTGTCTTCCACCGGCAGATGCTGCTCATCAGCAGTGGCGGGGCTGGCGTTGAGTTGTCTGTATTGCATTGGATTCACCACCTTACTCGTTATTTGGCGGTCTGCACCGCCACCCTGTCCGCGGTCACAAGACCTCCATAGGCATGGTAGTTCGGTTACCGCCAAACTTGGAATGAGCACCTGAGTCTCCATCTATTTTTATTCAGATTCATAAGAAAAATAGGGAATCTCTGGTCATGCCTTGCAATAGATTCCTGATCCAGTACATCGACGACCTAACGGTGGCATTGAATACTCAAGAAGCCTGTCGACAGCACACCATTGCGTTACTAAACCACCTGGCCGAGAATGGACATAAAGTATCCCCAGGAAAGTTATAATATTGTCAAAAAGAGGTCTAATATTTTGGATAGCACATTAAAAAAGGAATGAGAGCAGTGTTACAAGAGCAGATTTTTAGCCATACTGAAAATGAGTCTGCCAACTACACAGAGATAAGTCAGGATGTTTTGGGGAATGGTGGGCTACTGTAGACAGTGGATACCCAACTTTCCCTGGTGGCCAAGCCTTTACAGAGACTGACACACAAAGATGAGTCAGATCCGGTACCATGGGATAATGACTGCCTTGTTGTTTTTCTAGAGCTGAGTGAATGTCTCTGTTGTTCCCAGGCTCTAGGGATGCCCGATTATAACAACTCTTTTGCACTTTTCTGCAGTGAGAGGGATGGCTGTGCTCTCTCAGTGCTGACTCAAACACTTGGAAATAAGAAACCTGTGGTTTATTTTTCCTCTACATTAAATCCTTTTGCTTCTGCATTGCCTTATTGCCTTAAAGTGGTAGCTGCAGACAGCACTAGCATAGAGAGGTGTGAGAATATTGTTATGGGTCACCCATTGACTGTATATGTTCCTCATTCTGCTGAGCTATTGTTGACCAGAACACAACATCTTACAAGTAGTCAGCTTACTAAAAGCGAGCAGGTTATCTTGGCAGCAGGGAATGTGACTATTAAACCCTGTGGGATTCTGAATCCTGCTACTCTGTTGACAGTAATGGGTCAGGGAAGCAATTATGATTGTGAAGGAGACCATGATTGTTTTGATGTTACTGAACTACGCACCAAGCCGAGACCAGACAAAGGAGATGAGCCATTACCTAAATCTGATTTTGTCCTTTATGTTGATGGTTCATGTTTGAGAGAAAATGCAGGAAGTCTTAGAGCAGGTATGCGGTTTGTACTCTTTTCAGGAGTTTTTTAAGCTTCCTGGCTTCAAGGAATATTCTCTGCCCAAGTGGCCGAATTGATTGCTCTTACTAGAGCATGCTGTGTTTCTGATCAATTAAAAGTGACAATCTTTGCCAATAATCAATGCAGCTTTGGTGTTGTTCATGACTTTGGATAACTGTGGTCCCGGAGGGGGTTTATGACGTCCTCTGGATTCCCAATCTGGAATGGCAAACAAGTGAGAAACCTCCTTCTGCATTACAATTGCCCAACAAGTTGCAGTGGCCCTGAACATAATTCTGGAGATGATCATGTGACTTTAGGCAATAGATACGCAGATGAGGTTGCAAAATACTGTGCAGACAATGTTTGTACATTTAATGGTGAATTCACAAACAAGGGAATGGATCAGACTAACTTCACCGTCTTGTTGACAACATGTAGTACTTGGGATGAAATGAAGAGGCTTCAGGACAGAAAATGTCACCAGGGCCCCTGATGTGTGGTGAGAACACCGGTTCCCAATCCTCCTCTTGATGAATGGGGCTGGATGTGCGCCCCGCCACCCAGGGCACACCCCAGGTCAGGCACAGCTGGGGGGACACCAGCAGAGAGTCCCTTCCACTTAAAAAAAAAAAAAGAAAACAATATCAACCACACGGAGGGAGGGCCACGCAGACCCACAATGCCGGTCTTAAGATGTCAGAATCCAGGGGGGGGAAGTGCATGTCCCTTTACATGCCAGTGCAAACACATGGAGGCCCCCCACCATATGCAGCTCTCACCTTCGGGGAGCAGCATAATACGTCACCCCGTCAAGGAGGACTATCGCCGGCTTAAAGCAAGTCCCTGACGGCTGCAGGGAAGCATGCAGATCAGCCTCTGAATCTTGAGGGCTACTCACTGCGACTACCCTGCATGTTTTTTTGCTGGTGCAGTTTAGGCCATGTGGTCCTCCTGTGTGGGTCTTGGGCTGTAGAAATGGCTCCTGTATGGGTCAGACACAAGCAGCTGTGCTGTGCGACAGTCAGTGCTGGGCCAAATTACAAGAAAGGCCACCGCTCTGTTGTTTAGGCACAACTCTTTGACATCTCTTCTACCCTCCGGGTGCCGTCCTCAAACCCCAACACTGGCCTAGACACAGCGAGCTTGCTTAGATGGCCCGCCACCACCCTGCAGTGCCTCTAACTCAAGTCAGGTGCTTCAGGTCCACTTCTTCACTGCTCGAGCAAGCCCCTGCCGTGGTCGAGGCTGAATGCCTTTCCAGTCACCAGGGCCTTTGCCACTTACCTCAGGCTTCGGTCTCCACCTCATGGCACCAGGCCGCACTCAGATTCTGAGCAGTCAGATCGTGGCTCTGCCACCTCAATTGTGGCTCAAGAAATGCTGCTATGACTCCTTGCCTCTTACAGCCTCACTCATGGGTCACTGTGTTTTGTTATTGATAGTGTGACCAGGCCATTTTATTTATGTCATTGAACTTGTGACCTACAGGCTCCTCTTTTGTATAGTTTGTCTGATAATTGCTTGCCCAGAACTTTGCACTTGAATCCTGTCTGTATATTGATTGTTTGCATGTGTGTGTGTGTGTGCATGTGTGTGCAGTGTGTGTTTAGCACATGTGCATATTAGGACTATGAGTGTAAGTGAGTCTGAGTATTAAACAGGTGGAATTCATTTTGGATGTCCCATTTTGGCACGGCAAAATTTTGAGAATAAGGATAACTTCTACAGACAGTTGAAGTGTATTGCCTGCAATCCTCTGGCTGCAGGGTCGAGATCGATATGCTGAAGACAGATGGAGACAGGACTTCCGTTAGAAAAGCCAGAAAGACTTTTTTAGCAAGGAATTGCTGATTGGTTTTTCCTGAGCACTGTCATTTGGTTGATGGTAAGAATAAGGGATGGAACGGCAGTTTCTGTTGGGAATGGTGAGGAAGTTTCTAGGCCAAGTCTGGACTTTTATCTATCCCACTTAATTGCTTCAGAGAGGCTAGCTGAAGAAAGCTAGTAGCAGAAACTTCACACATTATTGTGCCTGTTGTAAGTGGTCCACTTTGAAGACTCCCCCATTATTACCTACTGTGAAAAGCATAATTCTACACAAAAAAATGTGTCTAGAGAGCAGTTTGCGAAGGGCACCTAGGATGAAACAATAAATCTACATATCCATATAGAAAAAGTGTATAAAAGAGTGATCTGAGCTATTCTGCTTTTTTCCAGTTCCAAGTCCTTTATGACGAAGAAAGGGAGTGCTCAAAGGACTGCGAGGGCTGGGATCAGGGCAAGTGTCAGCTTGATGCCATCCTACAGAAGGTGAGGGCTATCCCCTGAAGTCTGCACTTTCTACAGGAGGAGCTGAGGGTCTGCCTAGATCCTAAATCCTTGCCTGCCCACTGAGACAGAGAAGTCTGTCTGGCTCTGAAAGAGGAAAGACTCTTGAGGAGGAGAAGCCCAGCATGTCCTTCAACAGAGAAAAACATATAGAAGGCTGAATGCATGATAGTGAAGCCAGAAGCAACCTGTGCTGTAGAAGGTCTCCTAGCCTGCCTGAAGGTTCCTGCGGGCAACTGTGAAAAGCCCACAAGCAACTGCTGGGTGAGGACCGTAACGGCCTTGGCCAATGTGCTGGCTCAGTTGGGCTGCAACCTGCCATGGTGAATGTATATTCTCGGTCTGGACTGCAACTGGTTTGGTGATCAGGTCTGCCTGGTCATGGCTGCAACTGCTGTGGTGATTATGTCAGCCAAGTTGGGACAGTGATTGCCTCATTGAATATATTGTCCTGTCAGGTTTGCAACTTTCCTGGTTATCATAACAGCCCAGTCAGAACCTGCTTTTGCATCAGCCAACAGCCCAAGCAACAGTGCATCCATCTCACTTGCCAGACTGGGCCCAGCAGCTGGGTCTGAAAAGAGGAGAAGGCTGTGCAGCTCCCCTCCCTGAGCTTTTAAAAGGACCTGGGGACCCCAACCCTCAGTGCCTCTACTATTTAAAAAATGGGGGGCCCTATCCTCCATCCTCAAGGGATGGCTCACATGCTGTGTCCTGGGGAGCCCAACCTGGGACACAGCAGTTTCCCTGCCTGTACTGGCCTGGCAGAAGCAAACTCTCAACAAACGAGAGCAAATATGTTTCTGTGCGTGCAGGGAAACAGATCAACAGTTTGCTCCCATCCAGAAGGAGCAGCACAAATAACTACTCCCTCCAGGTGGGAGCAATGCGTGGAATCAGCTGGGGCTGTGCAGACCCTGGGGCTCCCAACAAGGTGCATGGTGGGTGCCACGGGTGGGCACCATGGCATCCACCTATATTAAACTAAGGCCCTGGGGATGGGGTTGCCAGGGATAGGATAGGGTCATGGAGGGGGGCCACTCGGCCCTCTCCCACTTTCAAATAAATATGGCCGTGGAGGATGGTGTCCTCAGGCCCTTTTTACTACTCGGGGAAGGGGAGCCGCACAGCCCCTCCCTTAAAAAACAAAAAAACATATAAGCTCCATCCGTTTACCCCCCCCCCAACTTTATTCGTATGCAATGGTATTCCTGCCATTTTCCATGCTGATGGACAGGGTATTTTCGCTACAATTCCACATTGAAAAACACTGTCTGACATCCTTGATGGAGGGGAATGTATTGTTGATTTATTGGAATGCAATACATTCTGTAGTGACTCTCCTAGGCAAATGAGTTATTTCTTGTCATCTCCTCGTCTTAGAGCAGAGTCCACGGTTCTCCCTTTTATTTGCTAGAGAGAATGCAGAGGTGCCAAATCACCTACAAGTTCTGCCTGTTTGGCCCTGCCTTTTCACATTAGCGGGAGCGTTGTTCCCCGCCAGCAGCAGCAGAAAACCTTTAAAAATGAAACAATAATAAATAATGTTTGTTATCGTTTTATTTTTAAAGGGGCGGGGCCTTGGGTGGTGACAGGCAGGGAGGGGCAGTGCTCAGCACTCCCCCTCATTGCGCATGTATGTTTGGCCATCCGTCTCGGCCATACATATATGCGCACAGGGCTCTCTTCAATCCGGCACTGTGTTGCCTGGTTGGAGAGAGCAGGCAGAGGCTCATACTCTGCCTTGGAGCGCCAATCCAGGGCTCTCCAGCCAATCATAATGCTGCTTTGAGAAGCATCAGAATTGGCTGCAGGGCAGGCTGGGAGCCTGTGCCTTCAGTGCAGCAGGGAGCAGCGGTGCGGTGATGCACTCAAGGTAAGTTTTTTTTTTTAAGATGTGCTTTTTTTTTTTTTTGTGCCCCCGCCCCACCATTTTGCCTAGTCGCCAGCCATGATTGTACGTTAGTAGTATGCAACGGTGTTCCCACCATTTTCTAGGTTGATGTACAGTGTGTTTTCTCTACAGTTGCAAATTCAAAAATTATCTGTATTCCTTGATGGAGGTGAATGCATCACTGATGTATTGGTGCACAATCTCTTCTTTAGTGACTGTCCAAGATGAGTGGGTTCTTTCTTGTCTTCTAGTCTGAGGGCAGAGTCCACAGTTCTCCCTTTTAATTGCTGTTGAGTATGCAAAGTGCCAAATTACCCACAAGCTCTGACCGTTTGACTCCGCACCATCCATGTTAGTAGTAAGCAATGGTGGTGGCTGTAGATGGGTTGGCCACAGGACCTGGCACCAGGCCAGGCCCGGTTTCCAATTACCTGCAGGCCAGGCCTTATTGCCAATTCCCTGCTGTGTATGACCAAGGCCATGTGCAGTGTTGGGTTGGCTTCCCCTCATTATGCATGGGCTCCAGGTTTCCTTTACGCATGGTAACAAAATATTACTTTACATTAAATATACCCTAGAAATTCACTAAAAAAACAAAGGTGAAAGTAATGTTACAGTTAGGTGTGATAAAAGACGTTTTTGTTTAAAAAAAACTTAGAAATTCACTGAAAAAACAAAGGTTAAAGTAATATTATAATTAGGTGAATATGTTTGTGACAACATTAATGTTTTGAACTAAGAAAACCACAGAAATTCACCAGTTAAAGTTAGCTGAGCTAACTATAACTTGCCCCTGCCATGCACTGCTTATGACCCCATATATTACATCACTCATGACATGTTCTATGATATAATTTATAATATTACTAATGACATCTCATTGATTACATCAAGCTCTGCTAACTATAACTGGTGAATTTCTGTGCTTTTTAGTTCAAAACTTTAACATTGTCACTGATCTATTCACTTAACTATAATGTTACTTTAACCTTTTTTATACATAGATGCACACATTATTTAGGGACATATTTAAAAGGCTATTTAAAAATCGGGACAGGCCAGACATGGAAGTAAGGTTAGAGGCATTAGTCCTACTTTATTGTCTGATCTGGCCCAGTTTTTTCTTCTAAAAATCTTGTCACTCTAGAAACAGTAAAACAAAAAGCACGATGATCCATGGTCGGTCCAAACAGGCCCAACCCCGTCTCATGCTCTCTTCTCCGGCATAGCAGTTACTCAACTGCTGGTTTTAAGAATGTAAGTGAAATGTCAAGTGTAATATTATAAATTAGGTGTGTGCATGGTGCATCCCATGCCCTTTTGACAATGAAAGACCATGCTATATATGCTTGCCTGTCTCAACTGCCTTCTCTAGTCTAAGTATTCTCAAAGCAGGCGTGGGACCTTTGATTGGCTCTTCTCAATTTCTTCTTGGCCTTAAACAGGTATTTCAAATAAAAAAAACTAATATTTATTTCTTTAAACATGACACGCAGACTTGCTTCACCTTAATACATACGTTGAAGTGATTCCACTCCTCATGTTTAAGGAATGATATAGTAATATCCTTTCTTTACTTTTGATGCCCGCATGGATGCAGACTGGTATGGGTGATAGAAGAAGACATTAAGGGCCTAATTTTGGGTTTGGTGGACGGATTACTCCATCACAAACGTGATAGATATCCTGTCCATCGTATTACGATTCCATAATATCAATGGAAATCATAATACGGCGGATGGGATATCCGTCCCATTTGTGATGGAGTAACCTGTCCGCCAAACTCTAAATCAGGCCATATGTCTCCTTCTGTCAAATCTCTTTGTCTTTCACCCGTGCCTGTCCGAATCTGAAGCATCCAAGGGCATCAAAACAAAAAAAGTCGACGTGCAGAATCTCTCCAATTTAGGACTAAAAGGGAACGGGCCAACAGATCAACAGGAAAAAGTAAACCAGAGCTGAGCAAAAGTTAGGCTCTGGCTAAAGGGCCAGTGCACGAGCCAAGCATCGAAAATGTTTGGCATGTAAATCATTCAACGATTCTTATTAGAATATATAAAGGTGTCTTCAAAATGAAAAGAAAATGTGTTAGGGAAGAGTTTCATCTTAATATATCAGAATATAATTCTGCATTGAGCAGTATTTATTTCAAGGGAACGTTTTAAACATGAACTCAGAAACATTCCTCCCTCTATCCTGATGACAACACTATTAATGAATTAGGAAGTAATACAATTGTCATATGTGGCCTAGATTCTTTTTATGGATGAAGCAACACTATATAAATCAAATAAACAGGTTTTTGTACCATGCACCTCCTAAACTCATATCTTTGAAAGTACTCTCATATGTGGTAATGAAGAAAAAGGAGGTTCAGTGAAATAAAATATTGCCTAAGGTAATGCAGTTTGGCTATGTGAGGTAGCTAAGATTGATCCACACTTTATTTTGTATTGTTTAATATAGCACAAACATTGCCCAAGAACTTAATTTAGCAGTGCTTCTCAAGAGACACAGTCTACACATTTCTTTTTAGCACACAAAGATTTGCTGGGTTCTACAGGATGCGGAGACCAGGCCGTGATTTGAACCTCATTCCCTATGCTGATTGATGATCCGGCTCTGGGCACTATTTTTAGATCTGGGGGTCCAATAAATCTTTTTCCAAGTTCCGAGGATTGAGGAGACACACATCAACATTTCTCAATACAAATTACAGTGTAACCTATTGGCCACACATTGAACGTCAGAGACCAAATTAAAGTTCAAAGGGCTTTATTACAGACTCAAAGTCAAGCTTACATAAATGAGTCTCAAAACCATGGTATAAATATATAAAATCACCAAAGGAGAATGTAAGCGTCGCACAACATTGAATTTGTTCAGCATGTGCAGAACCAATATTTCAATAGCTACAATGCAGAAAATGAGAAAAAGCGTTTGATGCATTAAATCCAAATCCAAGTTTTCCTACCTCACCATTACCTACATTTCTAACTAATCTAAATACTAAAGAGATTTCAGGGAAACAAATGGTGGTAGCACTAGGGTGCACAGGTGCCTGCATTGCTTGCAGTATTGTTTTTGTGCGGGAAGGGGCACCTTCACTTCACTGGGTTGCGTGGTGGAAAATTCGCACTCCATTGCACATTGGATCTGGGCATCCAGTTGACAGATCTTCCCATTGCTCACTTGATGCCCTAGTTAGATTACAAAGGACTATCCCATTTGGCATTTGGTTGCCTTGATGGTCAATTTCACTCTATCTCCTGACCAACAACTTTTATAGGTGCCTCAGGCGGTCCCCCTAAGAATTGCTAAAGCTGGCAATATTGCACAGGGAGGCAATGCAGAACTGAGAAAACATAGTTCACCAGGCACTGAAAAGTAGCACAAGCGTTCTTGAGGTCAAAAGCCATCACTGTAAACTTTTAAACCCCTTCTGGTGAGGCGAATGCAAATCGTCTCTTTGGCACTAGATGGTGATCTGCCAATATTCTCAGCTCCAATACAAGGCATTCAAGAAGTGAACAGCAACCACCAGTCCACTGCGGCAATCATGTAAATAGCGGAGGATGCAGCAAGTAGATCGTACTTTTTAAGCTTCAATATCAATGTGTGTTCTAAGGTCTTCACACTCCTTGACTTTCGCATCAGCACTCAGGAGAAAATCTGCAAGTGATTGCCACATGCAGAGCATTTCATTTGCCACCTCAAGAACAGAAAACCACCTGCTTGAAAGGCAATGTTGGGGTCACTTTCTCTCTAATGCCATCGATGTTGCAAAAGGAGAAATGTTTTCTTTTGAGCTCAGATGCACTTCTAAGGAGTGCACCACAGTGTAAAACAAAATCAAATGACTCATTTATTAGTTGTGAAGATTTTGAAGCAGCTTTTAAAACCCTGCTTAGTAAATGGCATTTATCTTTGAGTGGTAGGGACTTGAACGTAGCCCTGCCCTGTGATAGATCATAAACCAATTTTCTCATGTGTCTGGTAGAATCGCTTCAGATGCAAACAACATTGCTCCAGTTCTTACCAAACATGTCAAGCATGCTCAGGTGCAGTGCTGTAATTGACTCAACATTGCAGGTTTCTGAAACATCCGGGGCATTATAGTACAGAGGCCCACCCATTTTCTGCATTGCGAAACCTGATAACTGCTGCAACTGCTGGAACTCCGTACATTTTGGGGGTTTCATCCACAGTGACAGAAATCTTTACATCGCCTTTGAGTTATGCTGCATGTCAGTCTGAAATACATCAGGTAGATATTTTTCACACCTTTCTGTTGAGTGTCTTGGGTGCTGGGGCACTTTTGTGAGACAGACCCCCAATGGGGCCGTCTGCCTGCCTCTAGCTGGTGCCAGACTGCACTAAGGCATTAGCAAACTCATGAGCAAATTTTGTTTCCTCCTCGTGTTTTCTTTTAAAGCGAGTTATTCTTTTTGAAGGGGCATCTGTCACAGTGCTCCATCAAATCTAGCATTATTTTAATGATCGTATGGGTCCTGGACCCAAGATGCTCAGTAATTAGTCTAGCTGTCATTCCTATTACTTTGCGGATGGTCAACTAGCAAAACGTGCAGATTAACAATATTTTTCTATTCACTTCGGCCACTGCAAAACATTTAAGTCTCTTAAATTGTCTTCTACACTATTGGCTGGTATTGTGAAGCTTTACCAACAGGAACAAAAAACTTTGAAATTGAGCTCTACACAACTGAGCAATGGATAGGCAGGAAAGTATGAAAGTACAATTTAATATTAACAGTGATTTGGACGTGTGCTCTACGAGTAATGTCCTCTAGCACATATTACATTCTTTACAAAACTTACCTCTGGTGAATTGGTGAGACCTTTGTTTGTTCTACGGCTTTGGCACTTCTCTGCTGTAAGTTCTGTTTGGCACGTCTCCCTCTGCTGCATGTGGGAAAGAAATAGTGAGTGCCACAGCCACCAATAATAAGCACTGCAGTATTACAAGAACCTATCTGAACCTTGGAAGTAATTTCTTCACAATAGAAGCACACCTCTAGCTAAGCTTCAAAGTGTTTTTTTTCGTATAGACAACAACTCACACCCAGTTCTAGAAACACCTTTGCCAATGTTCTTGTAATTCATTTTTCTCCGTCCATCTTTTTAAAGTGTTCCATTTGCATATAGTGTTGGTGTCTTCATCTTCAGTGTGTGATTGGGGCCTGAAAAAAAATATATATGTATACACACACACACATATATATATAATATATATAAATATATATACATATAAATATATATATATATGTATATATATATATATATATATATATATATATATATATTCACTTAAAAAAACAAAGGTTACAGGGACGTTATAATTAGGTTCCAAATTTACACACACAAAACCATAGAAATTCAGCAGTTATAGTTATCTCAAATAACTATAACTCGTGCCCTAAAGTAACTATAACTTGCACCCTTTGGCCATCCGCACTAGGCCCTGTGGCCATCTCCCCATCTCCCTCTAAGCACCCAACACCCAAAGCAGTCAACAACAGCCTTGGGAAAAAAAAAGAAAAGGGGACAGGATAGAAATACCCTACCCTTCTAGCCTTGGTGTTGGGGTCCTCTTCAGAACCAGCTAGGGGAAAAAACGATTTTATTTTAATTAGTGCCCCAAAATCGCAGCAAACTCATGAATCTGCAGCAAAACGTTAAAATAAAAAACAGGCGCTGTCTCCTGTGCTTGTTTTCAAGAAAGCCCTCCATAACCAGGAATGTTTAATACTGAAATCACTGGTAAACAAACAGACATACTATCAGGAGAAACCAGGATTTTAATCTACAATCTACTAAGTGACAGTACAAGGACTTTACCAGTAGGCCACAAGGGACTCCATTCTGCTGTGCATAAAAACTCAACTACAACATCCGAACCAAACATCTTGCTAATGAGAAGCTTTGAAGTCATTGTATGGAGAGACCATTGCAATACCAATCTCTCTCTATTCTATCCCATTGTGGGGTGGAGGAGGGAGGGAGAGAGGGAGGGAGGGAGGGAGGGAGGGAGAGGGAGAGAGGGAGAGAGAGAGAGAGAGAGAGAGAGAGAGAGAGAGAGAGAGAGAGAGAGAGAGAGAGAGAGAGAGAGAGAGAGAGAGAGAGAGAGAGAGAGAGAGAGAGAGAGAGAGAGAGAGAGAGAGAGAGAGAGAGAGAGAGAGAGAGAGAGAATTTGTTTTAGACTTTGATGAATGATGCACTTTTGATTAATGATGCACTTAGAATGAGATATTTCAGGACAAATTGAAAAGAAAAATTTATTTGTCAAGTAAATAGAGTGCTTTCTGTATGAACCTTAAATATTTGAAGTTGAAATGAAATCAAAGCAGGAACATGACCATTAGCACAACTGGATTGGAACCTGCAACCTTTAGTATGAGGATCAGCAACCTTAACCACTAGGATACAGTTGACTCAATATAGCTGTGGGCAGTGAGCTCTGCTCCACTGGAGGTGATGGTCCCCGTGGCCTGGGGGGGGGGGCCCACCCGGCATCTTACATATATTTTTAATTAGCCCCGGGGAAGTGGTGGTCCCCAGGGAATAATTAAGCCACAGGAGGGCGAACACACGTGCCCCCTCCTATTCTTTATTGAAGCCCTGGGGAGATTGTGGTCCCAGGGCCTCCAGGAGCCCTATGCAGGGGATCCTCGTGGCCCCCCTCCTTATTATCAACAAAGCCCCGGGAGATGGTGGTCCCTGGGCTCAGAACAGCCTCGGGAGAGGGGCCCATGCACCATCCTCCTTTATTTTTATATGTGGGTATGCCCCATGGGACCTGCCCCGCACTTTTTTTTTGGCATGTATTTGCTGCGTATTTGTGAGCAAAATTGTTAAAAAATGCTTTTTTGCCCTGGCGGGGTCCCAGGGAAACCCCAGCTCCAAAGCTAGGGGGTCAGACTATTTATACCTTGCCCCCTTTTCTTTATTTTGTATCTTTGTGCTTGGAACTTGGCTGAGTTTGAGTCCCAAAATGCCTGCCAACACTTCCAGGTTAAAGGGTGGTGGCCAATCAGATCTCTGCTCAAGATCAGGAGAATTTGTCAATTATTCACGCACCTAGATATCCAAATTTGTTTTTCTTTTAATATCTCAAAAACTACTGAACGGATCTACACCAAATAACTAAAAGGGTGCTCTCTGGACCAAGAGCTACCTTTTTGCCAAATTTGGTGTAATGCCATCCATCTATTCAGGCGTTATTCGTGTCTAAAAATCCCTAAGGGAATTAACTTGGGAAAATACAGCTTTTTTGACCGCCCCCCTTTTACCTGCTCCGTGCTGGATGGATTTCCCTGATACCTTCCATGCACAACTAGAATCAGAGGTGCACATTTTTGTAAACTTTTGTGCAAATTCGTCCATCGGTGCCAAAGATATACGCAAGTAAAAAAATCCTTTCCCCATGGACTCTAGGTCTTAACTATGACTACCTATTGGTGAATGCCAATAGATTTTCTATCTATCTATCTATCTATCTATCTATCTATCTATCTATCTATCTATCTATCTATCTATCTATCTATCTATCTATCTATCTATCTATCTATCTACATACACATATATATATTAATATATATCCATATATCTATATTTATCTCTGATTGGCTCAGGGAGCTTTTTTCCTTTGGGCCAATTTGCTCCCACTGGAGTCAAATTAACACGTGAGCGAGCGCTCTGACTGGCTGCCAGCAATATGAGGAAAATGTTGCTGCCTGCTATACTGGATTTGGGAACTGAATTCCCTGTTTAGAAGTGATAACAAAATAATATTATAAGAGACTAGGGTAGGGATACCATGAACCCCCTATTTCCTGTAGGGGGGACCCTAAGGGACACACTCTGAACCCAAAATATGAAAAATCTGCAATTATTTGCTGTTGTCCTGCAGGTTCACACAATAGTGCAGAAAAAAAAGAAAACAAAACGGCGTCCCAGCATTAACTCAATAATTTGGGGATGAGGCCCATTTTGGGCCATACGAACCCCGTTCCCCTGGGCCAAAAGGTCATAAAATGGGGAGGGAGGATGCACCCTCGCAAAATATTACTTTGTGTTAAAAACAAAACTACAAATAAACTGAATAAAGCAAAGGTTAAAGTAACATTATAGTTAGGTAAAATGTTCAATGAAGAAAAAGCAATATCAATGAAATAAAATAGTTCCTAACAATCACACAATTTGGTTGCATGGGGAAGCTGGGATTGAGCACAGGTTTTCAGGTTTCACTTTGTGCAATTCAACCACTTAATAGGTATGACTTTCTCTCTCCTTTTCACATCAAATGTTACTGCTTTCTTTTTAATCCTTAGTGAATGACATGAGAGTTGGGTTGTAGTCAGGCAGTGATGCTACCCTTAACCCCACCATTAACAGCACCGCAACACTGGGAGAAATAGCCTCAGCAGGAATAATGATCCCAACATGCTGGGGGAGCTTGATGAAGTGTTTCCCCATCCTCTTAGATTCTGGCTTGCCGGGATCCTAACCCCATCAGGCTCTCATCCAGCCCTGTCAGTCATTGCCTACCTGGACAACAAGCCCTGCTGCCATAATGGCCCCCACAGAAATGTTCACAATGTTGGCAGGGCTAGAATGCCTTTTTTTTGTTGCCTGTTATTGCCTACTGGGATACCAAGCCTGGCACCCATAATGACCCCCACAGGGGTAGGGGCACTTATTGCAGGCAGTGTTCGCCCACACCCTTTTATACTGGCTTGCCAGGATCTCATCCATCACAATCAGTGATGCTCCCCCAAACCCTGTAAGTAATTGCCTGCTGGTGCAACACGGCAGGTAGGCATAATGCCCTGCACAGGGATAGGGCGGCTTGATGGAGTGCTCCTCCACTCCCTTTGATCCTGGCCTGTCGGGACCACAGCACTGCAGGCAGTGGTGATCCCCACAGTGATGCCAGGAACTACCTGCTGCAACAATAATCCCAGCATGCATAGTGACCCCCATGTGGGTGGGGAAACTTAATGCAGTGATTCCCCACTTCCTTTGATACTGGCCTGCCAGGACATCGACCCCGAAACACACAAAAACGTGATGAATACAATGCTTGAATTAATCTCAGCCACTGGTAATTATTCAGTGACATCCTAGTCTATCATTATTTCGCACACCACGCCACCTCAGTTTGGTCCCAGCCATATACAAATCAGCCTTGCCCATGGCTCCAGTGGGAACAGTCCAGCATGAACTGCTATGCCAGCTCATCCCTGAACTGGAACACAAACAAGCCAAGACTATTTCTTTCCTAATTACAGCTCATCAGCCAGGTACAGCTTGGTTCCAGTGGCACAGTGTGCAAGGGACCCATATCTGGGCATATCCATCCCACTAAGGGTGCCACTGTACCGTAGGACTCAAGCTATACCTCACTGATAAGACCTACGTAGATTGACGTAGTCAGGGGTTGCTTGTGTTCCCGCTTGGAGGGGACCTGGTCTGACAGTTTGGGCTGAACTGTTCTCATTGAAGCAGGACCAAGACTGATTTGAATAAGGTGGGTCTCTGCTAGAATGGCAATGGGCAAAAACCAATGGTCTAGAATGCGGCTCAGAGTGATTGCCAGTGGATGTGATTACTTCAAGCATTTCTTAATCACCTTTTTGTTTTTGCAGAACCTCAACCCCAGCAGGCAGTGATGGCCCCCCAACAGCCACAACAGTAATCCCATATCGTGTTGGTTATCGGTTTCAACCTTCAAGGGTTGATTTTCATCCTGGCAAAAATTGTTTGAAACTGAAAAGCCAAAGAACCTATATGTGTTGCAAGCTTTTATGGTATGGTAATCTAAAATATAGAAACATAGCTAGTGGGGGCACAGCCCAAGTCTTTGGACTGATACAAGGTCAGGAAATTATCCACTAGATACATATATTTCATCTGACTCAGCTCCAGGTGCTCCATTTGAATTCGAGGCTTGGGCTCCATGGACAGCGGCAGTAATGGATTATTTAACAATGACTATAAGAAGGAATATAGGCAAGCCCATCCCATGTGCCATGCCATATTTTTTTGTTCTTGCCTGCACATTCTGTCACAGTTTAAGCCCTTCCTTAGGGCTCATGAAGTAGTATGGCTTGTCCTCTGTCAATATTTTTAACTTGGCAGGGCACAGCGTGACATACTTTAGCCCTCTTTAGAAGGCTTGCCATGGGTGTGTAGTCTGGGTAGGTGGTGAGTGATGCACCATGGGAATACAAACCCCCTTTCTCTTCAGCAACGCACAGCTTACAATATATCTCAAAGAAGTTTCGGTATCGCGCATGTATCAGCCATGATGGTGCTCCTTGTGGTGGGCTGAATGCAAGATAGTGGTGAACACATCAGAGTAATCGCCCCTGCTGAAGAGATCTACCAGTTAATTTGCAACATAAGCCTCAGGGTTTCCTCACCTCCATATCATTGTTCTTTACTGTCATGGCCTCTAACAACGTTTCCTTTGTAACCATTTCACGGCTTGCGAGCTATCCTGTCATAGAGCTCCCTGCCACCCACTATGCCCGATACGTTGGTATGTTGTTGGAAGAGGGGGTGCAATCAACCAATCTGACTTGGTGGTATGAGGGTGGGTACAATCTAAAGGTCGCCAGTGGCATCTGTTGCTGACAGGTCCAGGAGGTGGTACTTTGCTAATACACACCTCTTTTCTCAAATCAGTGCTCTTTTCTGATGTCCTCTTCTCGTTTCCCTTGGGTCACAAATCAGTAAAGCAGCAGGAATCAGCTTGTTCCGACTTTTGTAGTGATATTAATGACATTTGTAATCTATCTGACCACAGAGTACCGAGCCTTCGCTTCAAGCGGTCATCTTGGATAGCAGATAGCCATGCCCCTATCCCAGACAGAGGCACCATTGTAAATTATATCTAGGCATGAGCGAAATTTGAACTATGCCAGTGCAATTTGCATAATTTTTGAAATTCCGTGGTAGTCTTAAATCGAATTCCAGAAATTATGCCATTATACCACAAAATCAAATTGTGCAATATGTACATCCCTATTTACATCGACCCCTCAGGCCGAAAGGTACTCTAACCCACCTGTTCATAAGAACTACAGATTTCTTGAGTTAATTTTCATACATTGTTCACACTACCAACCTTAATGGAAATCTTAACATCCAGGTATTCCTCTGATGTAACTAACATCAGGTCAATCACAGTGGCTTGATTATTCAAGTTTGTAAAATATGGTAAGAAAAATGTGCATCCACCTTTGAGTTAGCCTACTTTAAGCAGGTGAAAAAAAAAAAAAAAACCTGAAGGTTGGTTGGATTTAAAAAGATGATGGAACTGAGCCTGGCAAAAGTGGCTGTGGTCCTATGATCCTTGAGGCCATGCAATATTGTCACCTGTTATGGAAAGATGACTGAAGAGGTTTGAGGTTTCTCTTACAAAAACGTCTGTGCACACTTATCTCCTAGCCTGTCTAAGCCCAGGAAGTCCAAAAGGCTCCCACCTTGCACAACAAAGGAAGCATATCAGCACCCCACGTTGATGTCCCTGGCCATAATCTCCCACGGCTGGCTCTATCGTCTGGAACGAATCTCCGAGATGTTATGCTCCAGCAACAAGGCCGCTTATAGTAGGTCAGACAAAAAGATTCAGCAGAACTGGTTCTCCTCCCTTATTTTCTCCTACTAGCCTAAACCTAATCTAACAGGTACACACACCAACAAACCGCTGCCTTTGTGGGTCTATGAGCATTGCAGCACATATATCTGCACTACTTTGCTCTCGGGTAGCTTCTGCTGATAGTATGGCGGTAGTTAAAAGTTGGGAAGGGATACAACCCTTGTCTACATTAAAGGACAAAATGCCATTCACATCAGGTCTCTGAGAACAGAGGCTGTGGCCCACCATGTAACTGAAGCAAAGATGAAGCGAGTTAGTAGTTCCCTCTAAATAGCACCCCTTCTTCTTCCTCCAGACCAATCAGAAGCCACTCCAGATGCTTGGCCACACTTCCTTTTTTAGTAGGACCAATCATAGAATGGTATTCAGGGAAAGGAGAGGGCCTTTATCCCAGGCTTTAGATACAAGGTAGGAGAGCAGCTGAGAACAGAGAAGCATGCAAACCAACTCCTTGACGAAGATACCTTTTTCCCTTTACTGAGAATTATGTCAAGAAACTTTCCACATACCTCAGTAAAAGCTTGAGTATTGGGTTACTAACACTGTAAGGACAGTTCTACTGTAAAGACCAGAATTGTATCACTATTCACATTATATATTGTAATACTGCATTGAACCCATACCTGCGTTTCATTTGGATAGAAAAAGGGATATGGACTAAGTAATCCGAAAAGCTTCATAAACTTTGTGTGGAAATCAAGAAAAGTTTTGGATATCCACAATGGGTGTGATCATCTGATCTTTATAGCCCCTGTGCCTTTTCTAGCACCACAGAGTGGTCCTAAGGCCAAGGAATACACATGTGTAAACAAGACCCCTAACACCCTCTTAGCCCCACGATTCTGGTTTAAGGATCTAGGAGCAAGCCCATGCTCTTCGGTGGAAGAACATCTCATTGACACTGAGAGGTAAGATGGCTGTCAGTTGTGTGTTTTCCCCTCCTTCAGCAGCAATAGCAATGGTGAAGAAGGACAGAGCGAGAAACTGTGAGCATTTTCTGTGCTCCCCTATGGCAGCAATTACTCTACATGCTTTGTTCAGCCGGAAGGACAGGCATTTATCGCTGGGGTGGTGGGTTCAGGTGTCCATTACTTCCTGTAGCCACTGATGTTAAATACTGCCAGCAGCCACTGAAGTTCAAATTTCCCACAGGCCAGCGATGTTCATTGCTGACTGGTGCTTTAGATGTTCAATACTGCCACAGGACATTGATGCACAATACTGCTAGGGGCCAATGATGTTCATTCCTGCCAGGGACCATTGATGTTTACTATTGTCATGAGCTATAGATGCACATTGCTGTCTGGGGCAGGATATGTTCAGCACTCTTTGGACCCAGTGAGGTCTGTAATACCTCCGGCCATTCATATTCAGATATGCATGCGCTAGTCTGCTCCTGTTTGTGGGGAAAATGCTCATCTGAACTTGGCCTTCTCGTAGAGCTCTACATAAGTAAAAGTGAAATGCAAACCAAAAAGAAAAGAAAAAAGACCTGAGGCCCACTGTGCTCAATACTGGTAGCAAATATTGATATTCAGTCCTGTCCAGGGTAATGCATATTTAGTCTTTGTAGGAGTCATTGAGGTTCATTGCTGGAAGGGATCACTGACTTTCACTACTTCCTAACACCACTGATGTTCAATTCTGTCTGGGTCTACTGACGTTCATTAGAATGTGTCACTCGTGTACATTTCTGCTTCATTATTGTATTACTATATTGGGCCACTGATATTCACTTCCATTTGAGACCACTGATGCTCATTACTCTTTGGGCCTGTTACCAATCATTACTGTCATCACTGTCTTCATCCATTGATGTTCATTACTGCCTTGAGTCATTGGTCCTCATTACCGGATGGGGCTATATTTGAGCATAACGGTCTCAGACTATTGATATTTGTTACTTCCATGGCCAATGGGGCCGTAATGCTTGGTACCATTGATGGTCCTGGCGGTATACGCTTAATCTGTTCCCCTATAAAGCAAACATGGTTTGAAACCCTGGACTCTTCACAGAGTAATAAAAATGGTAAAACATGAAACAAAAAGAAGAAACACATTTTGAAAAGGAAAGTTATATGGCTGGGGGTGGGGTGAAGAAAGGCTTTATGTGATCAAACTTCTTCGGAGAGCAATAAAAATAATAAAATGAAAAAGCACAGATAAAAAAAAAGTAATGTACCACCAACATTAGTAGCTGGGTCTGTGGAACTGCAAAGAGACCTCTAGTGACAGCCAGAAGTACTGCATGCTTGTTGCTGAATGAACAACGATTGAATAAGGACCCCCAGGAAAGTTACTGTAATGTTTTGCAGGTTACTGCAGTAACACATGTTAATACCAGAGGCCCTGTTGGAGTTGGCTGTCACAAGAGTACCTGTGAAGCATCATGCGTACAGCTGGTAATATAATCTGCAACTGTATACCTTTTTGTTACGTGGATTGTCTATGATATTTTTACTGTTTGCTCTTCAGTGTCCATGTCAAGTCATATCCTTTTGTTGACTTGGCATCAACATCAAATAACCAAGCAGAATTACTGCACCAAGTATTATTTTGTAAACAGATCTCTATAGTGAAAGTGCAACATAATACATTTCTGCATTGACTGACACAGTGGCGTTTCAATAGAGACTTCTAGTGAAATCCTAACGGCATTTCAGCATTGATGGTGACTCAACAGCAACCTTGAGTAATACATGGTATTAGTATATGTTCTGAGGTTGAGAAGAAATCTACAGTACTACTGGCATTTAAATGATGCCCCTGTGATGCCAAAAGCCTTCTGCTGAATTCACATCAAAATCTCTGACTTAATGACTACACTTACAATTTGTGCTAAAAATAAAACAGGTGTCTCGGGTGAAATTGCTGGCAAAATTGTGAACACAGCATCAGGGCAGCAGCCGTGCTCACTGTGCCAAGCTAGCCTGACTGATGAAGGGTGATACCATGAAAACAGTCCCAGGATGCTTGTTTTGTGTCCATGGCGGACCTGGCCTGGCAACTCGGGCTGGACTGTTCCCTTTGGGAGCAGGGTCAATACTGATTTGCATATGGCTGGGTCCAAACTGGTGTTGCGTGGTGAGCAAAAAAAGATTAAACCCAGAGCTGTGACTGGGGTGAATGTTTGCATTGTTCAACATTCAGTCCATGATCTATTCTTCTTGCTTTTGTTGCCCTAAGTGGGAAGGCTATGCCCAGACGTGGGTCCCGTTCTCACTGTGCCACTTGATTCAAGCCAGTCTGGCTGATGAGGGGTGATACCCCGAAACTGGTCCCAGGATGCTTGTTTCTGGTCCAGAGAGGACCTGGCCTGGCTGTTTGGGCTGGACTGTTCCCATGGGGAACAGGGTCAAGACTGATTTGCAAATGGCTGGGTCCAAACTGGGGTGGCGTTGTGGGCAAATAAACAATAGATTAAACCCAGCTCTGTTACAGGTGTGAATGTTTGCATTGTTCATCATTCAGTCCATCATCTATTCTTTTTGCTTTAGCAGCCAGCATCCCCAGTAAGGGTTGCTCTTTAAAAAAAATATATATTACACAAAAATACTCTCTCTTTCACCAACAGTTTGGCTAATGGTTGGGAAGGGTGTAGGTTCTTCCATCCCATCTCACCCAGATGAGAGACAGGGGTAGTTGTGTCATTAGATAACAGCACGTTCCCCTGGGTAGCTAACTGGTGCTCCTGTGCAGTGTTTATAACTGTGAGCAAGGCACATGGGTAGCTGCTAGCTGCACTGGTCATGCTCATCCTTAAAACATTTTTGCATTTTTGCAGGGCCAGGGGATCCATGGCATCTGATACCTGTCTCAGGGACTGGTTCACAATTATGAAAAGGGAACTGGGTCAGCTGTCCCAGTCCACCTTTGACCTACAAAATAAGGGTCAGGGGTATGGCTATGACAAAGACCCATGTTAAAATATCCTCACTGTTAGAAATGGGGTCTTTGGATGGTAGTCAGGTTACCCCCTGTCCAAGCAAGGACCCTCACTCTAGTCATGGTAAAAGAGAATAGCACTCAGTCAACCTCGCTGACCCCCTTGGTAGCTTGGCATGAACAGGTAGGCTTAACATCAGAGACAAGGTGTAAGGTATTTGTATCAACACACACAGTACTACAGCAAAAACACCACAAAATGACTCAACAGAGGTTTAGAAATATAGCCAATATTTATCAAAACAAAACAAAACCACAATGACAAAAATCTGACATACAGAAGTCAAGTTATGATTTTGTAAAGATTAAACTCCAAAATAGCGCTTAGAGACACAAAATGCATCAATGAGATGATAACACAGCATCGTGACTGAGTCATTCCCAGAGATCCAATGACAATGGTGCCGGTTACGGAGTCACACAGACCCCCAGGGTCAGTGCCTTAGTAAAATGTGAAAACAACACGGTGCGCGAAGTCGGGTTTCGCGGCGTCGCTGTATCCAAGGTGGCATCAGCTCTGGTGCTGCGGGGTAAAGGAGCCGAGGCATTACGAAGAGGCATTAGGTCATTGCTGTGGAGCAGTGGAGGTGAGGTGGCATCAGTGCGAAGTGTTAAATCCGCGCACTTTGGCAGCATAAGTCACAACGTGGTGCGGCAACTTCCATGGAGTCGCTGACTTCGGCGGGGCTGCAGCGGTGTTGGGCTTGCGAGGGTCATCGCACTCCAGCAAGGACCACAGAGTCGGTTGCAGGCGGCGTCACTGGATTCGGCAGCAGCGTCGGCACGGAGTCATCCAAAGTCGGTCTTCTTGGATTTTCCCTAGCTGCTCCTTTTAAGGGCCCAGGGACTGGATAGGGCACCACTTTTCAGGGCAGGAGTCTCAGCAGAGAGTCCAGGTGCTTGTAGGGGAAATCTTTGATAGCCCTGAGACTTCAGAACAGGGGGCAAGCTCAGTCCAAGCCCTTGGAGATTCTTCTCAAGCAGGAATATACCACAAAGTCCAGTTTTTGTCCCCTTTCCTAGGCAGAAGCAGCAACTGCAGGATAGCTCCACAAAACACAGTCAGAGGCAGGGCAGCACTTAACCTCAGCTCTTCTCCTTGGCAGAGTTTCCTCTTGATTCCAGAAGTGATCTAATTTTCAGGGGTTTGGGTGCTCTTCTTATATCCCTTTTTTCCTTTGAAGTGGGTCTACTTCAAGGGAAAGTCCCTCTTGTTTGTGAGATCCTGCCTTGTCAAGGCTAGGCCTCAGACACACACCAGGTGGTTGGAGACTGCATTGTGTGAGGGCAGACCCAGCCCTTTCAGGTGTGAGTGACAACTCCTCCCCTCCCTCCCAGCACAGATGGCTCATCAGGAAATTCAGGCTACACCCCAGCTCCCTTTGTGTCACTGTCTAGAGAGAGGTGTGAACAGCCCAACTGTCAAACTGACCCAGACAGGGAATCCACAAACAGGCAGAGTCACAGAATGGTTTAAGCAGGAAAATGCATACTTTCTAAAAGTGGCATTTTCAAGCACACAATCTAAAAACCAACTTCACTAAAAGATGTATTTTTAAATTGTGAGGTCGGAGACCCTAAACTCCATGTTTCTATCGGCTCCCAAAGGGAATCTGCACTTTAATAATATTTAAAGGTAGCCCCCATGTTAACCTGTGAGATAGACAGGCCTTGCAACAATGAAAACCAAATTTGGCAGTATTTCACTGTTAGGACATGTAAAACACAGAAGTACATGTCCCACCTTTAACATACACTGCACCCTGCCCATGGGGCGTCGTAGGGCCTACCTTAGGGGTGTCTTACATGTATAAAAAAGGAAGATGTAAGCCTGGCAAGTGGGTACACTTGCCAAGTCGAATTTGGTAGTTTAAACCGCATTCACCTGCACTGCAGTGGCAGGTCTGAGCCATGTTTACAGGGCTACTAATGTGGGTACACAACCAGTGCCGCAGCAGGCCCACTAGTAGCATTTGATTTACAGGCCCTGAGAACCTCTAGTGCACTGTACTAGGGACTTACTAGTAAATCAAATTTGCCAGTCATGGAAAGTCTTTAACACATATATTTCACATTGGAGCACTTACTCTTTAGCACTGGATAGCAGTGGGAAAGTGCCCAAAGTAACAAAAGCAGCAAAAATAGGGTCCTGCATACATCAACAACCTGGGAAACAGAGGCAAAAAGTTAGGGGAGACCACACCAAGGATTCCAAGTCTAGCACTCACTAAGCTTCATGCTCTGGGAGTATGCCCCCCCAAGTAGATCAACAGTGGCTGCTGAATGCAGCTAAACTGTAAGTGGAAGTGGAAAAGACCAGTCAGCTGAGAGATCCTTGGCCATCTTTGGAAGTGTTATTATGTTTTATTTTTTGTGGTTTTATGAAGTGCAAACTCAACCTGAAGGCACTAGAGCACTTAACATAAGCACCAGTTATGTTACACAAGGAAAACTGAATTTTTGGTAGGCACTGGGACATTTAGGGGGTCATTATGAACATGGCGGTAAACACTGCTGTGTTCATGCTGGCGGTCTTTCTATAGACCACCAGCCCCCTTGAGGCCCCGCCAGCCGTATAAAGAACATTCCGCTGGGCGGAAACAGTATTTCCGCCCGTCGCCCCAGCAGAATGCAGGGCCAGGACATTGCAGACGACTCCACATGGGGCAGCACCCATCGCGCAGATCACTGCCCCTGAGCACACCTTCTGCCAGCTTTTCTCTGGCAGGAGAACCCACCAGAAAAAGTCTGGGGGAAACAGGGCACATTATCCAGAGCAGCACTGCCCTGTCGGATAATGTAATCCGCAATCGGCGGCCCTCCCTGTGTTAATTATATGGCGGTTCAGACCGCCATGCCGGTGGTGGTCTTTTCTGCGGCCGCCGCCATGGCGGTCTGTACCGCCATGTTCGTAATGAGGGCCTAATTGATTTGCAGAGAATCACAGGATGTTGAGCCAAAGGTGAGACGTGAACCTGGTTCCCCAGCTCCAAGGTCTGCAGCATTTCTTCCACTAACCTCAAACACATCTGCATTAATTATCTCACTAATGAGATAATTAATGATCATAAAGCTCATATTAATGAGATACGAGAAAGATTACAGTGATACACTCACTCTTCAATGGCCTAAACCAGTGGTTCCCAACCTGTGGTCTGGGGACCCTTTGGGGGTCGGCGAAGCAACCTCACGGGGTCCGCAACTTCTTAGAAAAATTAAATAATATTACCAGATTAGGTCCCCAGCCTTCAGTAAAGACTCATTGGGGGTGTCCCCGGATTCCAATAATGATTCAGTGGAGGTCCCTGGGTTCCAGTAATGATAAATTGGGGGTCCACAGAAGTCAAAAGGTAGGGAACCACTGGCCTAAATACCTCAAGATGGCTGCTGCTCTGTGTGGTGAGTGAGGAGGCTCCCAGAGATAAATGAATAGCATTCCACATTAGATGATGAGAGAGTGGGGTCAGTGAGGTCCCTGACATGAAATGGCAGAGATGAGCGGCCCCAGAAGGGAAGTTATCCAGAGATGGCAGGGACGATGCTGGTCACTAGACCTGAAAGACAAATGTGGTAAGACGCATCTGGCCTCTCTGTGACGAATGAGCACCCCATGCAACAAGTTCAACAACACCACTTAAAAAGAGACAGCAGAGGGTGTGAAGGAGCTCCTCTGCTTGCAAGTTCTTCTGTGACAGCTAATGCCCATCGGCATTCCTCTGACACAGTGAGAAGTCTTACTGATGGATGCGCGAGGCCCACGCCCGAGATATGAACATTGCATGCACTGTTCAGATGCAAGGCTCAGAGAGCACTCCTTGGTGAGGGGATGTTACTGCTGGTCTGCCTCGATGAGTCTCTACTCCTACAGTGAGTGTATGTACTGCAAGGCAGTGCAGGCAGCATTGAATTTAGAGTGGTGGGGAGGCCCTGAGACTAATAGGGACCTGCCACCATCCTGATTGGCAATGGCTGCTAAGAGACCTATCATGCTGAAGTTTCCAGTCATTAGCAACATCTTTAAACAATAAAACAATTATCTTTATCATAAAATGGTTATTTACAAAACAAGGATTCCATATCGAGATGTACTAAATAATTGTTTTTCTGTGTAGTCTTCATACATATCTTTCCATGTGTATTAATATCATACATTTAAAATTTCATTCATATGTACATTACTTAATAATCCAATTACATGACTATCATACACTTGTTGTAGTATAACTTCCATAGTCATATCTAAATTACTCCCCTTTCATCTTTCACCCAAGAAATACTCAAGTTCGTAATCTGTGTTCAATCCACTTTCCACTGCTCTCGGATGCATAATCCACATAGATTCTTTTCTTCTCAGTGCTAATTCTCTATTACCTTCTCGGGGGTTCATCCCTACGTGTTCAAAGCCGAAAAATTTAAATTCCTTATGTACATTTTGTGCAGTACACGTCTTCATATGCATTGCAATAGGATACCAATCGTCATCTTGTCTAATAGCTCTCCAGTGTTCTGCTATTCTGACTCTAAGAGAGCGAATAGTACTACCTACGTATATTCGTTCACATTTGCAAACCAACATATATATATTACATATGTTGTGTTACAATTGATGTATGTCTGAATCGTGTATTTGTTCTCTGCCAAGCCATAAAATTATTTCTTAGCTTGCCATGTCTTCTGCACATTCTGCAACTTCCAAATTTATAGAAACCTTTATTATGAGTATCTAACCAATTTGTTTCCATTCTTCTAATAGAATAACTGGGACATAGGATATTACTCAGCGTTTTCCCTCTGCGATAAAATGCCTGTGGTTTTAACCTGATATAATTCCTTATTGTCTGAACTTGTAATAAAATATCCCAGTGTCGTCTCATACTTTTCATTAGTACGGCAGAGTTTGCTGTATAGTCCAACGTTATTCTAATTTTCTCTTCTCTATCTTTAGTCATAGTTCTTGTCTCTAAGATTTGTTGTCGGGGTATCTGAATTGCCTTACTCAATGACTTCTTCACTTGCTCTATCTTATATCCTCCCACTATAAAGCGTTTTTCCATGTCTTGTATGCATTCAACAAAGTCCTTATCTTTACTGCAGTTCCGTCTTGCTCTTATCATTTCTCCAAATGGTATAACTTTTATCTGGCTTATTGGATGTACACTAGTGGCGTGCAATATTGAATTGCAGTATGTCGGTTTCCAATATAATTTACTCTCTATCTTATTATTCTCTATATAGAGTTCTACATCTAAGAACTCTATACGTGTCAAACTGTATTGATATGTAAATCTTATGTTCACCTCATTACTGTTCGGATATTCACAAAATCTCTTCAGTTTTTCCAGACTACCTCTCCAAATCATAAAACAGTCATCTATGTATCTTCCCCAGTAAAGGATATAAGTGTGTCACTCTGCCGCACCTCGTCCCCAGATCCAACTCTCTTCAAACCAACCCATGAATAAATTAGCGTACGGGGGAGAGAATCTCGATCCCATCGCCACTCCCTGTTTTTGTCTATACCATTCATTATTAAAGAGAAAATAATTATGATTGACAGTAAGATCCATCATCTCTATTGGCATTTCGGTGTGCTCCAACAAACTTGCTGATCTTCTGTATAACATACATTTTATTGCTTGAATTCCCGATTCATGTCAGATGCAAGTGTACAAAGCTGCCACATCTAGTGTCACCATTACCATAGTTGATTCCCAGTTCATATCTCCCAGCATACTTAGTAGATGTTTTGTATCTTAAATGTATGACAGGAGGTTCCCCACTAAAGGTTGCAAAAATATGTCAACAAATTCTGATATCCTCTCTGTAGGACCCCCAGTCCCCAATACTATCAGTCTTCCTGGAGGAAAGGGAAAATTTGTATGTATTTTAGGGAGGGTATGAAAACAAGGAAACCTCGGGCGATCTACCCATAAATACATGTACTCATTCTCATATATTATACTTCTATTGAACCACATTTTCAACATCCTATTGATCTTATTGGTTAGATTCGACAAAGGATTATTTGGCAATTTCTCATAACACTCTGCGTCATTCAGTTGTGTATAAATTTCTTTATCATAGTCACAACGATTCATAATCACTATATTCCCTCCTTTGTCTGCTCGTCTAATGATTAAATCTTCTTCACACATTTGAGTTTTCAAGGCTACATGTTCTTTGTGACTCAAGTTATATTTCTTGATGGTCTTCATTTCTGGCTGCTTTTTATTATCTAGATCCTCACATACCAATTTTTAGAAAACATCTATATTGTTATCTGTAGCTTGTTTCGGTATCCATGGTGATTTTAATTTAAGACCACTGGTTATATGTACATCTGATACAATATTCAATTCTTGTAATATTCTTGACGTGGTAATTGGAAATTCCTCATAATCTGTTCTTGACACCAAGGCTACTGTGTCTCTTATGTCTTGTATTGATAGTTCACTCTGTGGTATCTTATAAAATGATAGATCCCTACTCTCATCCCTACTCTCATCTCATTTCTTACATATTTCTTAAGTTTCAATCTTCTCGCAAATTTGAATAGGTCAATTTTAGATTGACATACATCTCCCTTATTAGAGGGACAAAATCTCAATCCTTTATTGAGAAGTGTGATTACATCTGGTGTTAAGGCTTTATTTGACAGGTTTATTACAACATTCTCTTGTTCTGTGTCTAGTCCTAAACTTTCCTGTACCAAGATCTCGTTTTCATACCCACATGTTGTTCTTGTATTCTTTCCGCTCTTTCCTCTTCTGGTTTTCTTTTTCGATCCTTTCTCGTGTTTTGTTCTCGATTGCCTTGCTTTATCCTCCATATTTCCTATAAAAAAGTGTTCTTACTTGTAATCAAAGTTAGTGTGTGTGCCTGAGGATTCTCTGCCTCACTATCACTGGTAGATGGAATACTTCTCGATGTTGCCGTTGAACTAATTGACGTTGTGGATTGTACTCTCAATAACGTTCCTTGGATCAAGTGATCATATTTACTAGAGAACGTAAATACCCTACCATTTAGATAGTCTTGTTTGTCTCGCTTGAGTTTCTTTGCCTTCCTTTGTTTTATCTCCTCTTGAAACCTAATTATAATGTTATTAAGAATATCATAGTTCTTATCTGTCACCGTTTTTAAATTAACCTCTTCTATTTCCTTCTCCAGTGAAATAATCTCTGATTGTAATTTCTGAATTTTCCTGTCTGCACTTTCTATTAGAATGTCCATTAGTTTCATAGAGTTAGATTTCAGTTCCTCGTCCCATCATATCAATGAGTCTGTATCTAGATCATCATAAGTGGGGAAGAATGTGATCTAAGACCCTTAGGTATTCTATTTGATGTTTTACATTGTTTTAATGTCGCACTGTCCCACCATTTAGACATTTCATTCTTTTTCAACCTTTCTAATCTAATACATTTTTCTCATAGTCCTTCTTGCATTGACTGATCTCCACCCTTAGTAGCTTGTCTTACTGTATGTCCACTACTTAAGTTACTGAATAATTCTTCTGCTAGCTTATCTCTATCTGTCTTCACACTCATTGTGTATATCAAAGTTTATATAATCTCCTATATAGTTGAATGGACAAGGGGGCAGCCTCTCCTAATATGTATTTAAACAGAGATGGGGTGGTAAAATAGAGAAATGGTGCTCACCTTTGCAAGTATATATAATCTCATTCAAGTCAAATCTTATTTACACCCGACGGTGCTCAGCAAGGTCCCTCCCCTTACAAACCTTGTACAATTGACAATCAAATGATTGTTAACTTTATATAAATAACATCTAAGCACACGTCTTCTGAGATATATTTTGATATAATAAACTCAGTTCCAACATATTCAAAGTTTCTTCTTTTTTCCTTCTTATTGGTGTCACTCCAGCCAAGCCAACACGTGTTTCATCTGGGGTGTGTCGCCCCATGACTTCCTCAGGGCTTTTTCTATGTGGCACCTACCTATACTGTGCAGTTGAATAAGTCGCTAGTTGTACACTTTTCTGGAGCTTTCGTTCTTGATGTCAAGGGAGCAGGTACTCTAATCTGGAGTTCGCATCGACAAAGGCAGCCTGCTGTAGAACAATGCATCGGTTGTTCTGGTGGTCTTTGTCCTCTGCATCAAGGAGCTCTGGAGCTTTCAGCAGGACAAACCAGTGCGGTAAGGCCGAGATGAAGTTCGACGTCACCAGCTTGACTCTCAACATCAATGCCGGCCTTCTTCTTGAGCTTTTCACCAAAACTTATCGAAAATTTCCCAAACTTTCAGATCCTCTTCTGAAAGGTTTCCTGTGGGTCAGAAAGTATCCAGCAGCACAAGTGAAGGGTTCAGAAGCTCTGGTTTCCCACTAGGGGTCTCAGACTCAATCTCCCACAACACACCTGGTTAGGCCACAAAAATTCAAGTGAAGCTGGTCAGCTGGAGTAGTCCTTTCAGTAGATGTTGCAGGTGGTTTCTTCCAGCACTCTTCTACCTGTTTCTGCTCAGAGAATCTACTCCTTATCCTTTAAGACAGACATAGTCCTTTCTTGTGTGGAGCCTTGTTAGTGGAGCAGGTGCAGTCCTTCTGAGTGCAACCCTTCTATGATGCAGTCTAAGGGTCCAGTAGGGCAGTCCTTCTTCTCCAGATGTTTCAGGTAGGGAAATGAGGTGCTCCTGCAGATCTCCCAGATTATTCCCCATTCTAGGTGGGCAAGAGGGGACACACCCCAACCAATGGGGTTCAAGTTGCCATTCTCTGTTATGCCACTTTTTGGGAAGTGTGGCATATGTTTGTTTCAGAATACACAGGTCTTCAAAAATCAAAATAGAGATATCCTCTCCTTGGAGTGCGGGTCTGGCTAACCCAAACCACAGGTATGGATAACTATTCTCCACACTCTCCTTCCGGCCGCTCTCCTAATTTAATTAGTGTGGGACCCATCTAGCTGGGGATCAAACAAGTGGGGGCTGGTCTGGGCCCTGTGACTTCTGCTCTTCTGCCGTTGAGGTCCAACGTATCTCCCCAGCCCTCTTCCTCTACTGGCTTCTCCAGCAAACAGATCACACCCCACCAGTTGACTGTATTGTTTCAGCCCCAGGCCTCTTCAAACCTATTCAGGAAGCAGCTTGGCTCAGGTTATAAAAAGTTGACCAATCAGAAGAGGCTGCTCAAGGACTGCTTTAGGTAACTTCAGGATAGTAAGTTCTAAAACTACTTTCCTGTAATAGGTATAATAAATCTGACCTTGGCAAGTTGGTATATTTATTGTAACTATTATTTTGATACTTTGAATTAAGTTGCTAGCTAACTCCAGTCAAACGTTATAATTAATTAAAGTGTCCCATGTTAACCTATGGGGCTAGCAGCACTATAATGGGTAAAGACAATGTTGGCTGTTTTTCCCTACCAGGGCATACAAAACATATTTTACATTATCCCTGATTTTCATAACAAGGCACCCGAACCTTGGGGCTCCTAGGGCAGACCTTAGGAGTGACTTATATGTTCTAAAAATATAGTTTTGGACTTTGGATGTGCCTTTAATTCCAATGTTTAATTTGGCACAGTTTTATTTTAAAAACATCCTGCAAGGCAGACTTGGCTTTAAAATGACTCCAGACACCACAGCAGTGCACACTTAAGTGCAATAAGTTCACTAGGGTCCCTAAAACTACATGTCCCACCATATACTAGGGACCTACAGGTAGGTTGTCTTGCCCAATTAGAATAATGCCACTTATCATGTACCTTTAGAGGACAGAGCACTGGCCCTCGGCCTGCTTAGCAGAGCCTAGAGCACTTTAAGACACAATAACCACCAGTGTCAGTCAAAAAATAGGGGTGATCAGGGCAAAAAAGATGCCTTTCCTACATTTAGGAACAGGGATGGGGCCCTAACTGTATAAGATAAATAAACTATGCCCATCCATTGAATAAGAAGGCAGTCGAAGACCGTAAGCTGGAAATAAAAAGGAAAGCCTTGGAGGTTCTTAATGGTGATGGAGGTTACCTGGAATATGGTTGGTGGTGGAGATATATCATTTGACCCCGAACTAGGGAAACTACAGGGACTTGATTGTGTCCTGATGGATGTTTTCAAAGAACATCCCTTTATGGTCTCCAATACTTAACTAATATGCTGAGAACAGCTATTTTTAGCCCAATTATTGGTTCCTGGAGAGAAGCTGTAATTATTCCCGTCTTTTAAAAGGGGGATATGAACCATCCTTCCGCCTACCGGCCCATTTCCCTACTGAATTTGACCAGGATTGGACGAGGATTATTATCTAGACTGGGGTCATGGGCTGAGGAACACCACACCCTGTCAGATATTCAATTTGGTTTTCATCCTGACATTGGCACAGTAGAGGAATCCTTTAACCATGATCTCATCTTGGAGAAATACATTATAGCTAGGAGCAGGGCTGTTCAAATGGAATTAATGGACCTCTCCAGTGCTTTTGGCATAGTGAATCACTCAAAATTGATTGTGGTTAATTATGGAAAAAATGGGAGTCAAGAAAAATTGCATTATGGAAAAGTGTGTTATGGCCCTAATTGGGAGTGCACCCCATTAATAATGTCTGATCGTTTGGTACATCAGGGTTGCATATTAGCCACTTTACAGTACCTAATTTATAATAATGGGCTTGAGAATTTCTTTTGACTAAAGGGAAACATATACCACAAGTCAGAAAATGTCTCAATCCAATCCTTTTATACGTGGATGACACAGTACTCACAGCGAGAATAGCAAGTGGTCCCCAATTGCTGCTCAACTCTGTTATCTCTTATATGAATGATTTTCATCATAAAGTTATTTTTTTTCAAATCCTACATTATGATTAGTGGACCAAAAACTGTTAAATCCAGGTATTATTTGATTAAGAGGTCCCCTGTTTGAAAAATTAAAAACTTTAATTATTTAGGGATTCCATTTGATTCCACCTCAAGTTATGGGCACCTTCTGACCTTAGGAGCTTCTCAGCTCCAAAGAGCAGTTGAAGCAGTTTTTAGGTTTTAATTAATTAATTTAGATATATGAGTCAATGTGTACCGGTGGGCTCTGTTGGGCAGGTATCTGGTAATATGTCAATGTTGAAACCCTTCAAAGAATGAAACACTATTTTATGCACATGATTTTATCCCTTCCCCAGGGTGCAGCTACATATATTTGCCACATGGATTTGGGAATTACTTTTTTTGGGGAAATGTGATATAACTGGCCCCTTATATTTCTCTGCTTATGACCTGGCATACTACCGAGGCTGGTTTTATGAGAACAGTTCTTATGGATTGTCTATTACTACATAATATGGCTCAGATCCCATGATTCTTATATGTGAGACAGACAATTATAAAGTGAGGTGTTCCTGGGCTCTTTACTAATCCAGCCATCATAGATGTTTCTTCTTAAGAATAGGTACATGTCTTTTTTTGGGTACTGTTTCTCGACCCATTATAATAATGTTTGAACTATGAGGTCTGTAGTTAATATCAAGAAGTAAACCCTTCTCAGATGTTGGAATCATGTTTGGCTTCAGTAAGTGACTCACAATATAGATTTTATCTTCCTTGATATTGCCTTAGCACATTGCACTTTTTGGTAGCCTTTCCTCTACAGGGTGCTGGTTTTCGAACCTTCCTAATTGCCCGCACAATATCATATCAGCTCAGAACACTATGAACTTTATGCTCTGCTGCACTTTTTACAGCCACCCACGAAAACCCCGATATTGTGGATGGCTAGAAGTGGACAATGTAAGATTGCATTGCTATGTTTACGGCAATTATGGACTCCCCAAGTTTGTTTTTGTGTTGATAATTACCTCAGGAGTGCTTTAGCAATTAGGAAAATATATGAGTTATCCGATTTATAACCACAAATGCTTTTAAAATCTGTTTTTAATCATGTATAATTATAGTTTGTAGTGTTTATTTAGCTGTTTTAAGGCCTCTGTAAGATTCTTTTTTAAACTGTGGCCCATATATATATACTTTTTTGGCTCCACATTTGCGCAGCTTTTTGACGCAAATGCGGCGCAAACTTACAAAATACAATTCTATTTTGTGTTTGCGCCTCTTTTGCTTCACTAAATGACGCAAATACGGGGCTAAAAAAGTATAAATATGGGCCTGTGTTTCAAATGTTTTTCACAACACTGAATGTGATTATCATCATCAAAAAACGGTATTTGGTCATAATCATAACCATAAAAGTAGGCAAAGCAGAAACCAAAACATCTCACAGTCCATAATATACTAAAAAGTGAAATTGGTTTTACTCTAAAATGGCATGTTCAACAAATAAAGCCGTGCAAAACAAAACAACAGAAGAAGCTTTAAAAAAATGTTCACTAATCAGAAGAAACGGAGTTAATCAGTCCTGGGATACCTGAATCTCATTACAGCTCTTAAAAAGCAAATTACTTAAAAAAAAAATGTGCTTATCGGATAAAGGATTCAAAAAGCATGAGAGCAGGTCGCACTTGCAAAAAGTTCACGGATTTCAGCAATGGAATAATAAACAATCTCCCGGGTAACCTAAAATAGTTATGTAAAGTATCTTGCGGAGACACATTGTTGCAGCCTGGCGGACCCAGGGAGGCAGGTGGGCTCCAGCCATTAGGAGCGGCCACTAAGTAGGGCAGCATATTGAATCTAAATCTGGTCAACAAGAAACTATCCCTGTCACTTTCTACAATTAATAAATAGGGTTCAGTAGTCTGAATCAATTTAAGCAGCATGGAACCCCATGTAGAGGGTTTCATAATTTCTGTCTAGTTTCTAAGTACCCTCCTTCATTCCATGAAATGATCCCTCACCCAATTTAACTATGTCTTAACCATGGTCTTGGGACTGAGAAATAATTTCTTCATCCCCAGACTTTTAAAAGATTCCTTAACATATGCAATCAATGGGATCTTAACTGTATGGTCAAGTAATAAGCAACCCTTAAGAATCAGCCTGTTCAACTTAGATTCAGACCATGTCCCAATCTTGATCCAGCATACAAGAGTCCTCAGGGCACTTATATCACCAATATAGTTTACTCCTAGGGCCATATTTATACTTTTTGACGCAAAACTGCGCTAACGCAGTTTTGCGTCAAACAAATTAGCGCCGGCTAACGCCATTCTGAAGCGCCATCCGGGCGCCGTATTTAATCAATGACGTTAGCCGGCGTTAGCTGCCGGCGCTGCCTGGTGTGCGTGGAAAAAAACGATGTACACCAGGCAGCGCCGGCGTAGGGGGATATGGAGCTTCGGCGCCAAAAAATGGGGCAAGTCAGGCTGAGGCAAATTTTTCGCCTCAACCTGATTTGCGCCATTTTTTTCGACTCCCAACCCCCATAGAAATGACTCCTGTCTTAGCAAAGACAGGAGTCATGCCCCCTTGCCCAATGGCCATGCCCAGGGGACTTCTGTCCCCTGGGCATGGTCATTGGGCATAGTGGCATGTAGGGGGGCACAAATCAGGCCCCCCTATGCCACAAAAAAAAAAAATACTTACCGGAACTTACCTTAATGTCCCTGGGATGGGTCCCTCCAGCCTTGGGTGTCCTCCTGGGGTGGGCAAGGGTGACAGGGGGTGTCCCTGGGGGCATGGGAGGGCACCTCTGGGCTCCTTCCGAGCCCACAGGTCCCTTAACGCCTGCCTTGTCCAAAAGCGGCCGTACGTCATTTTTTTGGACCCGCCCACTCCCGGGCGTGAATTTTGCCCGGGAGTGTAAATACGGCGCACATGCCTCGGAGTCAATTTTTTAGACGGGAACGCCTACCTTGCATATCATTAACGCAAAGTAGGTGTCCACGCAAAAAAATGACGCAAACTCCATGGACTTTGGCGCTAGACGCGTCTAACGCCAAAGTATAAATATGGAGTTAGTTTTGCGTCAGAAATGCGTCAAAAAAAACGCCGCAATTCCGGCGCAAACAGAATATAAATATGCCCCCTAGTTTTTTGTGAACACAAACTGCCGGGGTACTTTAGAGTATGCTCAACAAGTGTCTTGAAAACATGTTTTCAGCAGTATGTAAATTATATGCCTTCGTGTTTTCCCAAATATCACAGCCATATGTGACCTTAGAAGCACACTTTGCCTGATAGATCTTTGTTAAGGCTCAGAGCAGCCAACTCCCCAATCTACAGCCAAAACTAGTTTCAGCTATGTTCGCCTGAATAAACTCCTCTTTCTTGCTGGCAAACAGGGACTTCCAGATCATAGTGGAATCAAACAAGATCCCAAGATAATGAAAAGCTGTAATTTTACACAGAGTGTGATAACCCACCCTAAATGTTTTTGTTCTAGTTGAACGAGGTCCCACCACCATAACAAAAGACTTAGCCTTACAAAAATTAACAGAATGATCCAGGTTATCCATAAAAGCTACAAATTTTTTCAACAACAGCTGCACACCATCCACAGTCCTGGCCATCAGGAACCCATTGTCTGCGTGTAGCATCACCGTGAGCTATCTCGTCCCTATCTTTGGACAGTCAGCCTCAGTAGAAAGAAGGGCTTGCTCCAACCCATTAATATATAGAGTAAACAAAAATGGGGAAGAATGCACCCTTGTTGAACCTCCTTACTCGTTTTAAAAGATTGAGAACAAGCAGAGTCCTGAGTGTACTGAACAGATGCTGTAGTTTTTCTATGTAAATCTCTTAAGGAATACATAATGTCATGGTCCATTTCTATAGAAAGAAGCATGCTCCAGAGCTAATCATGATTGACCCTATCAAAGATGGACGTAAGGTCCATAAAAGCGAGGTGACTGGAGGGAAGGAGGGCAGATGTGGAGAAGGAGGGCAATAAGGAAGTAGGGTGAGAGAAGGAAAAAAGTAAGAGGAAGGGAATTATAAAGGGAGTCACGATAAAGAAGAACAAGAAATAAGAAGGGGGTAAGTAATGGGAGACATTAAGGAGATGAGGTGGAGTGAGGTTTATAAGCAGACAAAGAGAGGAACATATACGTAGAGATGGTAGACGAGTGGGAAAAGGTAGAAAGTGGGAGAAATGAAATCTTATGGGAACTGAGGGATGGTGATGAGAGAGAGAGCGAGGGAAATAGAGAGACGACAGGAGAAAAAATGAGCAAGAGAGAAGACAAGCAGCGATGGGGAGAGAGGAATTGTGTACAGAGGGAAAGCGTGTGAGAGATGTAAGAGAAAGAGAAGCTGAGGGGATACCTAGATGGGCAGAAGGATTGGGATTTGAGAGAAGATGATGAGATGGAGAATAGAAAAAAAATAAAATGGAGGAATGGTGTGTTTTGCACAGGACAGCGTGAGAAACACGGTATAGTCAGTATTATAAATAAATAATGAAAATTCCTTTCTTCTGCTCTGCTGTAAGAACATAGGCTGGAGCAGGGAGAAGAAGCTGACAGAGGAACTGGGAAACCTGAATCCTAATCCACTTTTTAGCACTTTGACCAAAAAATAGGTGATCATGGGCTCATTACTTATCTGATCTCTCCCCGGGTTATTGTATTACGTTTAGGACATTAAAACCTGTGCTAGACATGAGCATTACAAATTATTAGAAATGAGCATGGGTGTCTAGTTTCAGCTACTTTGCATGTTTTATTTGTGGAAATACACAATGCTTTCACCTTTGGCCTGTTAATGGGTTTAGCCTTAATCAGTAAAGTTAAAATGCATCCCTGAAGTCCGAATCAGACTGGCACACAAAGCTACAATACACAGTAGGAAGCTAATAGGCTGTCAGCATACACGGTAACAGGTGTCATGTTACCCACTTTAGTTAGATTATTGCTTTAGAACCACTTTTTATCACAGGTCCCATGAAAGTGCATAATATAAATAATACCTTTCACAACGTAAAGCGGGGAAAACTTTCCAATTCCCGCTATGACGGAACTTACCTTGCAGCATGTCCTCGAATTTTTTACAGTCTACACCTTGGTCCACTCACAGTTGGGTGAGCTGTGCGGGCTGCTCAGGTCGTCCTCAGAGACAGACAGCGGGTGACCTGGTTAAAACCAACAACTGTCTCAGTCTAGAATCACACAAAAATGGGAGAGAGACTAGAGACAGCCTACTCCCACCCCCTGCATTGTCTCATGTGCACACACTTCACAGAAGTCCCTAGTAACCACTGCGCCTTACTCTCTAAGGCAATCCTGGCGCTGCTCCTGCTGTTACAGCAGTGCAAGGATTGGTTTGGGCAGGCAGTCTCACAGCTCATTACTGAGACTGGGGGATGTGGCTGTGAGTCACCCTGGCTCACTAATGCGTAGGTGGAGGTGCCTCTAGTGCGCATGTCAGGCTGGCCAGAGTAAAGCAGCAGTCCAACCCGGCATGTGCATGTGGGCCCAGGTGCACGCTAGCTAACTTCACCAGTAAATACTATGGGTGTCCTGCGGTCAATATAAACCCCGCTCCCTCAAGCTGCTTCTACATGTTGCCACAGCTGAAGGAGTTTACAAAATGTAATAGTTTTTTTCCATTTTTTACTGTTAGTGAAATACTAAATACTTGCATAAGTGGGGTGATGCCAGAGGGCCACAATATAAGTGGGGCAACGTCCCAGCATCCTAAGGGAGGCACTCCATCCTGACTTCAGCTAGTGTAAAATTAGCTTTGATCTCCCTACCACGGGCAAACCCAATCCATTACTTGCTAAAATAGGTGTACGATTGTCAAGATAAGAAATCTATTCCTTTGCTAAACTGATTTGGTGCTTTTCTGATTATTCCTTGTCTGTTTTTTTAATTTGTTGTGTGCACTTTTATGGCTTTCTCTCCTTTAAACATGGTAAAATTGGCTTACATCTAAATGGTTCATTCAATTTACTTATAACTCCATAGTAAAGTGGTAGTACATGTCCCCAGTGCCTGTAAAGTAAATGCTACTAGTGGGTCTGCAGCACATATTGGTCCTCCCATTTAAGTAGCACTTTCAACCTGCCACTGTAGCCTCTAGTGCAGTTTTAAACTGTCATTTTGGCCTGAAAAAATAAACCTTTTGCTAGGCCTGCGTTTTTCTTTTTAATTCATATGTCACCTCTATGGTGCCCTGAACCACCCATAAGCCAGTGTGCAGTGTATTTAAAACGTTGCTCATGTGCTTCGAAGTTTTGCTTGTCCTGGTAGTGAAAAAGTCTTAAATTCATTTTTCACTACAGCAAGCTCTGCCTCTCCCATCGAATAACATTGGGTTACCTTATTACATTTATTAAGTGATAGGTATGAAGATCGAGTTTGAATTTAAAGCCCTATCCTATGGTTAAGCTGGATTTTTAAGTCACTATTCTATAAATTGCACTTTTAGAAAGTTGGCATTTACTTGTCCTAATCATTGGGTGCCTCCAGCCTGTGTCCTGGGTCACATGACTAGGTGTAGTTGCCAGTTGCCCTTTGTGTATCCCTCACAGACAGTGAGACAAATGGGGATTAGGTGTTTGCAGGATGTGAGAAGCAGAGCTGTCCCATGGCCCAATTACAGTAGCTGCCTCAGCACACTCACACAGAACTTGATACCAGTCTATTGTCACCCCAATGCCCTAGGAGCCTGGGAAGAAGAAGGAAATTCCAGAACCAGATGGACTGCACTGTTTCTTCACGGAGAGAGGACTGTCTCCTTGAATCCAGGACTATCAGAATGACTCTAAGGATAGGGTTGATCTCTTGTTCTGAGCTACAGGGACACAACAAGCTCCAGGAGCCTCCCTGCAACTGTTCAGTTGGCCTACTGCAACTGGCCCTGCCTGGACCTGCAATTGGACCCGCGTAGACCTGCAACTGGACTTCCTGAACTGGCTTTCACTGGAGTGAATTTCTGATTCCCAAAGGTTGTTGTTAGTTTAGCTCCTCTTGTGAAATCCTTATATTTTGAACTCTGCATGCGCAATTTTGAGAAGGAAACACTTTTCAGCTGGACTAACTTGGTCCCCGTATCTGGCCTGCACTCCATTGTGGTCAGCTTGAACTTATGACTTTGTCCCGGTCTAGGGACTAGATACCCACAATTAGAGCTTTCTGCTTCTTGCTGCTGTATTTATTTAAAGCTTCACTGGTTAATTGGTTGGATTTTTTACTCATTTCAAACATTACTTTCTTTTCTAAATTGATGGGGGGGTTCTCTTGTGTTGTGTTTTTATTTAAAGCTTCGCTGGTAAACTTGTTGGATTTTGACTCATTTGAAATGTTACTTCATTTTCTAAATTGGTGTGGGTGTTCTCTTGTGTTGTGTTTTTACTTTATCACTGTTTGTGTGCTGCATAAATAGTTAACATAGTGCCTGTTAGAAATGGGGTCTTTGGTTGGCAGTCAGGTTACCCCCTGTCCAAGCAAGGACCCTCACTCTAGTCAGACACACACAATCCAAATTATCCTGTGCCCACCCTCTGGTAGCTTGGCACTGAGCAGTCAGGCTTAACTTAGAAGGCAATGTGTAAAGTATTTGTGCAATAAATCATACAATAACACAATATAGCACCACAAAAATATACCACACAGTGTTTAGAAAAATATATAATATTTATCTGGATATTTGCAGATCAAAGCAATCAAAGATACAATAAGAAAGTGTAAAAAGATATCACTGGAAAGTGATATAAAGGGGGTTATTACAACTTTGGAGGAGGTGTTAATCCGTCCCAAAAGTGACGGAAAAGTGACGGATATACCACCAGCCGTATTACGAGTTCCATAGGATATAATGGACTCGTAATACGGCTGGTGGTATATCCGTCACTTTACCGTCACTTTTGGGACGGATTACCACCTCCTCCAAAGTTGTAATAACCCCCAAAGTGTCTTAAGTTCAACATCAGCTTTATTCGATCAATTGACCATAAAAACAACATAGAAAAACAAACTAGTAAATAGTACATAAATAAATAGTCATTTTTGTTTAAAGACAGCATCTGCCCATCTATAAATTAGTTTAAGATCATTAAAACAATAAAAACTCAGATTACACATAAAACTCTAGGAAGAATAAAACCTTAGGTTGCTTTTTGGAGATGACAGCGTGTACGCCATGCTGTCACTAGATACTTGCTTACTGGAAGAATTACATCAACTGAGTTATGACTTTTTAACACCCGTAGAGCCAAGGAACAGTTAAATCCCATAGCCCTATAAGTATTGCAAATCCATTTTGATCGCGGGATCCCATAAGCTGGACAGAAGAACATAAAATGTTCAATGGTTTCGGAGGTGCTACCACAAGCAGGGCATATATCAGGAAGACTGATCGGCCCCCACCTATGAATCAATGACATCAGGGGCAAAGAGCCAAAACGAAACCTTGCATATAGACTCTTGCCCTGCAGGTTCGATATGATGTCCAGATAAGATTCAAACTTTGGAGACCATTTAAAATTAATAAAAGAATTAGTTAAACGACCGTGAGTTTTACAGGTTATATTGTTATCCCTAACATAAGACCAATAAGTTAACTTTAAAACATTTTTATGCCGTCTCTCTAGTTTGTGGGGATTTTCCCAATAGTCACCCAAACCCAGCAAACGAAGCCAATGGGACACGTGACAAATCCAAGGGAGAGTGTTAGCATTTGGACATTTTAATAGGTCAAGTAATGAGGTCTTGTATATATCTAATTCAGGGGTAGTCCATAGCCTGATCCAGTAAAGAAGGGGTCTTAAACTAACTAGATCGCTACTCGACTTAACCCCAAATCCAAAAATAGTGGAAGCAGGGGTGTAGAGCGTGGACATGCTATCAGAGCCCTTGCAAAATTGTTTTCCCCCACCTAGATCTTGTTACAGTTGGAGAAACCCCATACTTCCGCTCCATACATGGCTGCACCTTGTGCTTAGCTATATAGATTTTTATTGCTGGGGAAACAGCTTTTGTAAGGGAACTTTGACAAAAGCGCAGTATGGATGAAGCTCTGTGTTGTAACAACCCTGCGCTTTTTATGAACTGCTCTTCCCATGATAGTTTGCTGGTTAGCCTGACTCCCAGGTAATCTATAGAGCTAACTTCCTTCAAGGGGACTCCATCAAGGTGGATGGGACATCTTTTGCTGGGCTCTTTGGATAACACCATCAGTTTTGTTTTATTAATGTTAACCTCCAGCCCATGATCGCTACAGAATAGATTGAACCGATCAACAAGAATATGCAGCCCCATCGGTGTCTTGGAAATAAGGAGCGAATCTTCCGCGAAAAGTAGGATAGGGATTTTTTGTGTATTCAAGGAGGGAGCATCATTCTGGCATGTGGACACAATCTTCACTACTTCGTTAATAAATAAAGTGAATAGTAAAGGGGCTAGCACACAACCTTGGCGAACTCCCCTTCTAATTGGAATCTGTTCTGTCAGTTCGTCTTGTTCACCCCACCTCACTTGGGCATAAGTATTTTCATGTAATCATTTTAGGAGGAGTAGTAAGTCCTCTGGAACTCCCAATCTACCCAACACTTTCCACAATTTGGCTCTTGGGACCAGGTCAAAAGCAGATCTCAAGTCTATGAATATTACATATAGGCATTGCTTGGCGTTAAGGATATATTTCCAGTACAATATGGCCAATCGAAAGACCTGGTCTACCGTGCTGGTTTTAGCACGGAACCCTGCCTGTAGTTGGGAAAGAATTTGGTGCTCCTTGACCCAGCTGGTTAGCCTCTGTAGAATTTGCTTAGCGAAAATCTTTTGTAAGTTGTCTATGAGGCTAATTGGCCTATAATTGGCTGGAAGGTTAGCATTTCCTTTTTTATAAATGGGTATAATTTCTGCCCCCTTCCATGTACCTGGGATTTGTCCCCCTGCAGCTATACTATTTGAGATGGCATTAATATACCAGGACCAGATATTTGGTTCCGATCTATAAAGATCTCCAGGAAGTTTATCCGGTCCGGGTGCTTTGCCAAGTTTCAGACTGTTTATAGCTTCAAGGGTTTCTTCTATTTTAAAAATGAGATAACCCTTGGCGGTATGCTGGGCTCCCACTTGGGAGGGCGTACTTGGGTTCAAATCCAATAGCATTGGCGAGGAGTGGACTACATTAGTGTCCATTGAGCCCTCTGGTAGGGCATAAAGAGTGGAAAAATGCTCTACCCAGCTTTCTGGTTGTATGTGGTTGCTGGGGCAACTTGCACCTCCATTTTCTCTTTTAGACAGAAGTTCCCAGAAGCGCTTGTTATTCTTCTCTCTGGAGGCATTTAATAATTCCTGCCACAATGAATCCTCCCACCGATTTTTTGCATTGGACAGGGTTCCTTTATATAGGGACCTAGCTTGTTTAATCTCCCCCTGGGAACCGGACATTACTATGGCTTTTAGCCCAGACTTAGCCTTTGAGCACCTCTCATCAAACCATCCCTTACGTGCCCCCTTTCCTTCGCATGACTTTAACCACCTTGCTTTGTAAAAGAACCCCTGTAGTTGAATGGCCATGCTATTGTGTATTTTAAGGATCGGAATATCCCCCACAGCCTTGTCTTCGTACTCAGCTAAGCTATTAAAAAAAAATGGTATATTGCTCTAACATGGTGTGGGTTGGACATCACTTTTGGCCAGGTAATTTTAGTGAATTTATTGTTCCAACATGGTGACGGGATTATTGTAGCATGATTATTAAGTGTTCTTCTAAACATTTCTCCGGAGAGGGTAAGAAGCAAGGGAAAGTGATCGCTATCGCTTCTCACTACTACTTCCATGTCTTCCAAGTGGGGCCACAACCTGACATCAACTAAAAAATAATCAATGGTGCTTGTGGACTTGCCCCTTTTAAACGTTGGTGCAATGTTCGTATCAGATGGTGTTCTGCCATTGCAAGCCCTAAGGCCATGTTCTAAATATAATGCAGCTAATTGTGTGGCCACCTGAGATTTTTTACAGGGCCGAGTAATAGATAATTGTTGGATCCCCTACAACTCATCCTCTTCAAGTGTCTTAAGTCTTTTAAGAGCAAACACAGTCTCTTTCAAGCACAAAGTACCTGGTTGGAGTGAAAAATCTCCGCAAAGGGCCGCAGAGGAGGAGATGCGTGGAAAATGGTGTGTGCGTCGGTTTCGCCCCTTCACACACGGACTTGCGTCGTTATTTTCCACGCGGGGAAGACGTTGTGTCGATTTACGGCGTGCGGACAGGTCTCCTCTTCGGGTTGCAGGGTTTTCAGACGCCCCGGGGTCTGTGCGTGGAATCCTGGGCTTGTTGACCAGCTCTGCGTCGTTCCGGTGGGCGATGCGGGGAAATTTCTCCCTCACAGCAGGCGCTGCATCAATTTCCCCTCTGGAAGTAGGGCGGCGTTGTCCAGACGGTCCGTGCGGCGAAGTTCCGGTCGAACCGCAGGCGCCGCGTCGATCTTTTCCTTGTGAAGTCGAGCGGCGGCGTCCCGGTTCGGCGTGTGGTGAATTTTTCACCGCGGAACAAGCTGTGCGTCAAATTTTTCGCCGCACAAGGAGTCCAGTTGCAAGAGAGAAGTCTTTTTGGTCCTGAGACTTCAGGGAACAGGAGGCAAGCTCTATCCAAGCCCTTGGAGAGCACTTCTGCAGCAAAGCAAGACAGCAGCAAGACAGCAGGGCAACAGCAAGGCAGCAGTCCTCTGTAGAAAGCAGTCAGGTGAGTCCTTTAGGCAGCCAGGCAGTTCTTCTTGTCAGGGTGCAGGTTCTGGTTCAGGTTTCTTCTCCAGGAAGTGTCTGAGGTGGTAGGGCAGAGGCCCTGTTTTATACCCAAATGTGCCTTTGAAGTGGGGGAGACTTCAAAGAGTGGCTTAGAAGTGCACCAGGTCCCCTTTCAGTTCAATCCTGTCTGCCAGGGACCCAGTAGGGGGTGTGGCAGTCCTTTGTGTGAGAGCAGGCCCTCCACCCTCCCAGCCCAGGAAGACCCATTCAAAATGCAGATGTATGCAAGTAAGGCTGAGTACCCTGTGTTTGGGGTGTGTCTGAGTGAATGCACAAGGAGCTGTCAACTAAACCCAGCCAGACGTGGATTGTAAGGCACAGAAAGATTTAAGTGCAGAGAAGTGCTCACTTTCTAAAAGTGGCATTTCTAAAATAGTAATATTAAATCCAACTTCACCAGTCAGCCGGATTTTGTATTACCATTCTGGCTATACTAACTATGACCTTCCTACTCCTTTCAGATCAGCAGCTACCACTTCAGCAATGTATGAGGGCAGCCCCAATGCTAGCCTATGAAGGGAGAAGGCCTCACAGTAGTGTTAAAACAAATTTAGGAGCTTTACACTACCAGGACATGTAAACTACACAGGTACATGTCCTGCCTTTTAACCACACAGCACCCTGCTCTAGGGGTTACCTAGGGCACACATTTGGGGTGACTTATGTGTAGAAAAAGGGGAGTTTTAGGCTTGGCAAGTACTTTTAAATGCCAAGTCGAAGTGACAGTGAAACTGCACACACAGGCCTTGCAATGGCAGGCCTGAGACAAGGTAAAGGGGCTACTAAAGTGGGTGGCACAATCAGTGCTGCAGGCCCACTAGTAGCATTTAATTTACAGGCCCTGGGCACATATAGTGCATTCTACAAGGGACTTATAAGTAAATCAAATAGTCCAATTTGGTGTGATCCAAGGTTACCATGTTTAAAGGGAGAGAGCAGATGCACTTTAGCACTGGTTAGCAGTGGTAAAGTGCGCAGAGTCTAAAAACCAGCAAAAACAGTGTCCAAAAAGTGGAGGGAGGCAGGCAAAAAGTTAGGGGTGACCACCCTAAGGCTTTCATGTCTAACAGTGCATCTACGTTAAGCCTGCCTGATGTTGTGGCAAGTGACTAGAGGGTTAAGCACAGGTTATTGTACAGACTAGGATTGTGGTTGTTGCTTGAGAAGGGTTTTCACCCCCACTCAATCAAAACCCCAATTTCTTAAAGCATCTATCATTCAGAATCCACCTACTACTCCAGGCCTCCAGAAGAACCTTAACAATATGCTTGCCAAAGAATGAAAGCACTTAGAAACACTGCTGCTAAATAACCTTTGACCAGAGTTCAGTTTGTAATTCACTGGCGTTAGCAGACAGCACCACACCACTAAATGTCATCCTTTGTGAAGGTTTTAGTCAAAGAACTATAAGATTTCATAAAAGTATGATGTAATACGCAGTGTACTGAAACCTGCACAGGGCTTCCAACAGTGGCATGTGTCTACAATGGCAATCTCTTGGGCACATCAGAACCTACCCCTCCATAATTGCAGTGCTGCGGGCAATTCTCAACTTCCCCATTGAAAAACGGTGTGCTCATGATCAGTCATATTATCAACGTATAACTCTGCTGTCTTTTGCATTAGCATTGCACAGGAGTGGGAGGAGGAGTGAATATAGTACCACAAATAGGTTAAGTGTATTGCTTGCTCTGCTGTGACTGGAAGGTGAAAATTGAGGCACTGTATGAACTCAACGGAGCACAAATTGAAAACACCATGAAAAAAAAACAACTTTAAACTTTTGCTGTCTAATCTGCAGGAAGAATTAGTGCAGATGGATGCAATGAGTGGTGAGTGCTTACAAACTGAGAATCTGAAGACGCAGACAAACTGGCCATGAAATATGTCTTCTGTATGAAATGCCCACAAAAATGAGATGTGGGGTGTGTATGTGTATTGGAGATAGATGCTTTACAAATATGAAAAACCTGATGTGAAAGAAGCAGATACATAAAGTGTAGTATGTAAGAAGCCTTCAAAAAAGTTGCAATGTATGTAACATGCTCGCATAAACGAGATGCAGTGTGTGTGGTAGGCCATGAAAACGCATAAAGCTTGCTTGTGAGTCACAGAGTACCCTACATGGTAAAATGCTTCAGACAAATGTGCCACCTGCTTGTGAGATGCTCACAGAAATTCAGTATAGTGACATACGCAGAACGAGTTGAGCAAGCAAATCTAAGGTCTTCTTGGGGCCAGTAGAGGCTTTAATTCATAGAAACATTTGAAGCTTCCTGGTGTCAGAGAGTTATTCTTTTTTGAAAGACACCCTAAAGCTGTTACCAGTCCTGGAAAGGTTTGAACTAGGTACAGTCTAAATGTGTTGTGCTGTAAAAATATTATTGGAAGCACTGTCAGCATTTAAACATTGAAGGGGAAATTTGTAACTTTTGATACAAAGTAGTACACTAGCCAAAGTTGCTTTCCTGCATCACCTGGAGAGAGTAGATACAGCACCATATCTGGCAAAGTATTACACTAGTTTTGTCTCAACTGCGCTGGTGCACATTTGTCTGCCTTGTGCTAATGGATGTGTGTGTGTGTGTGTGTGTGTGTGCATGTACGGGTGTGTATGTGTCTTGTCAAGCATAGGGTTTTGTAGTTGAAGGACACCCTTCTGTACAAAAAATGATACTTTACCATAGTTTATTATTTTCACCACTGCATGTGTGCTTTAAAGTGCTGTAAATGTGTAAAGTTCACAAGTTTAGAGAATACCTTCAAATCGAGTTTGCACTACATTTTATAAACTGTACAAAAATCCGCTAAGAGGTAAAAATAGGTCCTTAAATGAGGAAAGACAAACAGATACCCATTTACTGCCTGATTTGTACAAAGTGAAACCACAAAACATTAATAAATTGCAGTGTCCCTGCTTAAACTGTTTGATCTTAGACAAATAATTCATTTCACCAAAACACTTTTTCCTTCTTTATCACCTATGAAAGCAAATGTAAATATATGAGTTCATACTACCATTAGCAGAAAACTATCACTTTTAACAAGTACTTCTTGGTGGAGTGCTATCTCTGCCCTGTTAATGGCAAAGCTTCCACTTCTTAAAGAAATGCACATTTGTGAATTTGATGAGACGTTATCATATTTTATGTGATGTTTGCTGTATGTTCAACATAGCGCATATTTTTAGCGCTGGGCTTGTGCATGGGCTCTAAGACCCGAGCTATACCCTTAAATTGGCTCTGGCTCAGCTCTCCCTGTTAATTTGTTGGCTTGCCCACCTCTAATGCAACATCAATGTAAAACCCATGGAAATACTCTTGCCGTAAGGTAGATTGTGCTCTACTTTGCTCTGTGTTAGATAACTTTCCAAAGTGAATCAGAATATGTGTTGGAAAGTAAATTTCAGCACAACATTTTGTCCTGGGTTGGCATCACTTTTCTGTGACACAAACCTGGTAAAATAAAGTTAGTCATTTTCTCTTAGTGTCTTTCTGCACATTTTCTGGCAGTCTACCATATATGTGTGCAGCCTTTAATAGTCACTTGTCACTGTCACTAGTCCACAGTGCACCAACCGATTATACATACAGAATTAATCATATTAACCTAGTAATGGGTGAGCCACTGAAAGCTCACCAGACTCGAGTCTGAAGTCTGGCCCTGGTTCAGATCAAGGTCTCATTGGACTCTCTAGCCCATAACAAGCCGAGCTTTCAGGTGACTTCTGCCTGCCACCCTCACTCTACCTGCATGCAAAAAAGGTAAAAACACAACATTAATGTTTGAAGTAAAAAGGAGGGACAAATAAATATCAATTTAGTGGCTGATTTGTACAAAGTGAAATCATAAAACCTGGATCAATCATGGTTTCCCCGTTTAACCAAATTGTGTTACCTTAGCCAAATACTTTTTTTTTACCTATCTTCCTTTTTCGTCACTGTTATACATGAAAACACCTTCAAATACATGAAGTCAGACTATCTGCCATACCAAATCTATGGTGTTTTATTTAATATACTATGGTGTTGCTGTATTTATAAGAATTTGAGCTGCATAAAGGATTCACATGACAACCGTCAGGACAGTACTAGATCTACGTTCATGTTTAAAAACTATTGCCTTAATAAATACTTCTCAGTGTAGTGCTATAATGCGACATATTAATGTCAAAACTGCCAAATGTTAAAGAAATACAGGTTTTTGAAGTTTGAAGAAACTTTATCATATTTGAAGTGATGTTTGGTGTATTATTTTTATGGCATTCATTTTCAGGGCTCAGCTCATGCATGCGCTCTAAGAGCCAAGCTAAGACCTATGACTCTGCTCGGACTGTTCATTTTTGGCTCACCCACCTCTGTCTTAACTAACTGAGCTTTACACTTAGAAGAATGGATTTCCCACAGATCAAGGAGGACCAAATTATGTGACAGCATTGACTGAATTATGCAGCAATAAAAAGCATATTGTGCTGCATAATGTTACACTTTTTGTGATGGTATTATTACTTCATTATATTGTAATTTTTACAAATTCTAACACTGTATGGGCAACGGTTTCACCTCATTAGCACCAGTTTAATGCCAAAGGTTGTGTGTATGTTATATGTGGTGATTAGAGTTGTGCTCCTACCAAGTGGTTTTGCTGCTCTTATGCATACATTTGAGGTGACAGGGAGAGAAAAATAGGTTGCTCTCGACTAATCCTATTGTATGGATGGATAGAAGTGTGTGAGTGCTTTGTGGCCTATGTTTGGAGTATTTTGTTATGAGGCAAAGGGTACCAACCTTCAGAAGTGCAAACCCAGTGTTTCACACAGTTTAAAAGCTCTTAAATTCACCCAATCACCCTCAAAGCAGTTTCCGTAGCAGGAAAAGGCAACATGCACTTAACAGTGGAACAGGGCCTCCACCACCCACGATACACTTTGCTAAACTCAACAATTAACTGGAATAAGAAGAGTGAATGGACATGAAGGGCTGGGCCATTAAATGAAATCATTTACAGAACCTGATGACAGAATATAATTTCTTTTGTTGAAGATTCTGTTTAAATACCATCTTATGTTGTGAATGGTTTCAAGGTGGTAAGAACATTTTAAAAACATCATTAACATTTATATGCTGTCATATATATTTGGGTTGCAGCTCCTTGAGACTCAAAAGGGTTAGGACAGCACCATAGAAATGCCAATATAACAATACAATTGAATTGTCCTGCTCATTTATATTTTGAAGGAAACTTGTGCAACCTCTCCTTTGTAGTGGTTAAGAGTGTGAAAATGTTCTACTGCAGTATTTTTGTTGATGTGGAGAGATATGCTAAGGGAGCCATTTACCTCTGTTTATCTGTCCCCACCAAGGCCCATATTTATACTCTGTTTGCGCCGTATTTGCGTCATTGTTTTTACGCAAATTCAGCGCAAACTTAACTCCATATTTATACTTTGGCGCTAGACCCGTCCAGCACCACCGTTATGGAGTTTGAGTCATTTTTTGGATGTGAAAACCTACCTTGCGCTAATGACGTGCAAGGTAGGCATTTCAGTGCAAAAAATGACCCTAAGGCATGTGCGCCTTACTTATCCTCCGGCATCAAAATGACGCACAGGAGGAGGCGGGCCTTAAAACATGGCGCCCAGCTGCATTCGTGCCATTTTTTAACACCTGGGTCGGAGCAGGCGTTAAGGGACTGGTGAGCTCATCTCCATGGTGGGAGACCATGGAAACAGTCCACAGGTGCCCTTCCCTGCACCCAGGGACACCCCCTGCCACCCTAGCCCACCCCTGGAGGACACCCATGGATGGGGGGACCCATCCATGGTGAGTGCAGGTAAGTGTAGGTAAGTATATATATATATATTTTTAAAGAGGCATAGGGGGGCCGAACTTGGGCCCCCCTACATGCCACTGTGCCCAATGCCATGCCCAGGGAACAGAAGTCCCCTGAGCATGGCCATTGGGCAGGGGGGCATGACTCCTGTCTTTGCTAAGACAGGAGTCATTTCCATGGGGGTTGTGCGTCAAAAAATGGCGCAAGTCAGGATAGAGCCAATATTTTTTACTCTAACCTGACTTGCACCATTCTTTGGCGCACAACCCCCAGTCCTCCCTTCGCCTCTGCTGCCCGGTAAGAGTCATTTATTTTGAAGCTAACCAGGCCGCAGCGCCGGCTAACGTCAATCCATAAATAAGGCGCCCAGCTGGTGCGTTGGAATGGCGTTAGCCGGCGGTAAACTTTTTGACGCAAATCTGCCCTGGCGCTGATTTGCGTCAAACAGTATAAATATGGACCCAAGTCTTTAATAGACACCGTACAAGTGGGCTGAAGAGAGTGTCAGATGGGGGAGGGGGTACAAGAATGGATGCGCTTGGATTCAGGAAAAGAGACAGGCTGAGTTTAAGTCAGCAGTCCATTTAAACTTAATTTGTTTTTTAGTACCCAGGCTTTTAATGCACTGAAAAACAAATAAAGGTTAAACAGGGACAGCATCACTACCTCTTTTTATACTGCTGGGTTGTTTGTCGCTCTTGACCCCCCCCCCCCCCACCTTCTCCCCAGCACCCCCCACACCCCCAAAATCTGGGGTGGGTGATAAACCCCTTGAATCCCCCACACTTTCTATGCCCAAGGGTCAGTCTAAGCTAAGCCGAATGCAGTACCCCTGCATGCACATTCAGAGCCCCAAATTCTATATTTACTGAATCCAAGTTATTCCTAGTTTGCAAAGACGGCAGTTTAACTAGGCAAAGCTGCTGGAAAACATGTTTGTGCACTAGCAGCATTATCCACGGAAATATAAATTTGTCGCACCTGGCAATTAATCACTCATCAGCTGCATATGTGGTTCAAAAGTTATTAAAGTGATTACATTTTTTAAACATGTGGTGCAATTCCGTACCATAGCGAAAGTTAATTGGTCATGTCTAGTTGTTGATTACTCCATTCAGGGGTGTAACATAAGTCCCCACAGCCCGTGCAGTGAGGGGTGGCCGAGCTCCAGGAACTCCCTCAGCGTACAGTACACTAACTGACAGGGACGGTCCGCCTGGGACCTAGTTTTAAAGTTACACTTGTTGCTCACCCATTAAAGTACATGGTGCAGGCTGAATGCTGTGCAGCTGCGTGGTCTTCAGCCTCAGGGTGGTGCATAAGATGGGGCAGGGCTGGGTTGGTGACTGTATTGTCATGTGCAGTCAGTGTAAACTGCATGTGCGGGGTCTGATGGGTTTGGGGCACTGGGACTATAATTTAATTGCCAGACCAGTGGTGTTCTGCTGCCCACCTGCTCCTGCCAGCAAAGCTGCAGGTCCATCTCCGGTGAGTTGGTGTGAGAGAGTGAGATGACCGAGACGGTGACTGGTAGTTCTAGTAGTCCAGCCTCTCAGCCTCACTATTGAGTTGTATTCTAACTACTCTCTTCACGTCTCTGCAGTGCGGTGGGGGCTCCTTTTATTCAGGGACACGGCCAAGCACCGGGGTTGCTTGCTTTGTGAGACTTACTTGAGTCACCACGAGCCTCAGCCATAATAAGGCAAGCCTTTAGCCTGCCTTTACACCAGTGATTTTGTGAATTTGACTCTGTGAGCCCGTGGTCTGCAAGGAGGGCATTGGATTGGTTGATGTGATGGCAAACTTTCAGACCTGCCACCTACACAGTGCCACCGTGTGACACACAAAATCGTTTCCCATCACATGGACACCCGGTGTGGAGCCGATGTCATATGGTGGCAGGGAAAATGAGCTGAAAGCTACTGTAAGCAGTGGTTTTCAGCCTTTTTTAGAGGCTTTCAACTTCTGACGTTTATCAGTGGGTGTGAAAACACCCAAGGACATCAGCAAAAGCCTCAACAAGCTTGTGTTTCTTTTTTAGAGGAGGGGGCTTGGGGCCAGGTTGGGGGCAAAAGTACCTCTTAGGTTCTTCTCTGAACTCATGCCCGCCCCCTCCTCACACAGTGTGATTTTTGTCAAAGTTGGCAGTTCTGATCTTTATTGGAGGGTCCGGTGACTCTGGTTGCTGCAAAGGAGAAGGGGGGTGGGCTTTCCATTGAGACAACGCTGCTTTTTTGGGGTTCCTTCTAACTACATTGGAGGGGCCCCACCTCAGTATACATCTTTTGTGCATTTAGGGGGGCCTGAGCTTGGTCGTAGGGCCTGCAAGACATCATTTAAAATGATTTGTGTATGTGAGTTTTGGTGCCCCTTTTCCTGCAAGACTGACTCTCGCCACTATCCTTGAATATTACATGTAAACAAATTTAGAATTTGGATGACTCTGGGGGTCATTCCGACCCCGGCGGGCGGCGGGCCCTGCCCGCCGGGCGGAAACCGCCCAAACACCGCCCTGCGGTCAGATGACCGCGGGGGACATTCCGACTTTCCCGCTGGGCCGGCGGGCGATCTGCAAAAGATCGCCCGCCGGCCCAGCGGGAAAGCCCCAGCAAAGATGAAGCCGGCTCCGAATGGCGCCGGCGGATTTGCTGCGGTGCGACGGGTGCAGTGGCACCCGTCGTGATTTTCAGTGTCTGCTAAGCAGACACTGAAAATCTTAATGGGGCCCTGTTAGGGGGCCCCTGCACTGCCCTTGCCAGTGGCATGGGCAGTGCAGGGGCCCCCAGGGGCCCCACGACACCCGTTCCCGCCAGCCTCTTCCTGGCGGTGTAAACCGCCAGGAACAGGCTGGCGGGAAGGGGGTCAGAATCCCCATGGTGGCGCTGCTTGCAGCGCCGCCATGGAGGATTCCTTTGGCCAGGGGAAAACCGGCGGGAAACCGCCGGTTCCCCTTTTCTGACCGCGGCTTTACCGCCGCGGTCAGAATTGGCCAGGAAGCACCGCCAGCCTGTTGGCGGTGCTTCCACGGTCCCCGGCCCTGGCGGTCCATGCGGAATGACCCCCTTTGTCTGTGCACGTTCAGTGACCTGGCCAAAGAGGGCATGAAAGAGTTGAAATCGGATCATAATATCATAACTGTTCCTAACAGGGACCCCCAAATTATGCTTGGCCAAAGGCTCCCAAAATCCTTAAGAAGTCTCTGGTGCCTTCTGCATATATGATGGTCCTAAGTACTACATGTCCTGGCACAACTAGGTCCATGAAAAAGACATTTTGTGTACAAAGCTCGGCAAAACAGAATTGTAGGATAAAGGGTCAGATTTACGAAAAGTGGCGCTGCACCCAGTGCAGCGCCACTTTTCTTGGGCCCCCTTAGTGCCCCCTAACACCACCATGTGTGCACTGTATCTAAAATACAGCGCACCATGGTGGTAGTTAGGGAACTAGCGTCAAAATGACGCATCGGAGATTTGCAGGATTAGGGTAAAAAATGTTGACACTAATTCTGCAAAGCCCATGAGGCCCATTGAAAACAATGGTGTGCCTCCTTTAATGCCTGCTCTGATCAGGCGTTAAAAGTGCTAAAAAAATGATGCAAAGAAATCTCTTAAATTTCTTTGAGCTGTTTTTTCAGCCACCTAAAGTCGGTACACTCCCTTTGCATACATTATGCCTGGTGCAGGCATATTTAGCGCAAAGGGTTACAGAGTGGTGCAATGCATGAATTGCGCCACTTTGTGAATCATACAGTTGCATTTCCTCTCCTCCGTCTTCACCCAGCACATGCAATGAGAAGGCTGCTTTTCAGTGGAATAGAATGCAGGCCTCTCTCATAACTCTGATTGGCTATTGCCAAACAATCAGTGTGAAGGTGTGTTTCACAAAACTGAAAATGTGTTGGTATGACTGAGGGATGAGGAATGAGGACTAGGGATGATGGATAAGGAGTAGGGATGATGGATGGGATGAGGTGTTATAAGTAGGACTGATGGAAGATGGATGAGAAGTGAGAAGCAGGGATGATGGAAAAGAAGTATGGATGAGAAGCAGGGATGAGGGAAGAGAATTAGGGATGATGGATGAGAAGTAAGAAGGATGTATGATGGATGAGAAGCAGGGATGAGGGATGAGAAGTAGGAAATATGGAAGAGAAGTAGGGATGATGGAAGAGGAGTAGGGATGAGAAGCAGGGATGATGGAAGAGACCTAGGGATGATGGATGAAAAGCAGGGATGGGATATGATAGATGAGAAATAGGGATGATGGATGAAAGTAGGAATGATGGAAGAGAAATAGGGATGATTGATGAGCAGTAGGGATGATGGATGAGAAGTGTGGATGATGTATGAGAAGTAGGGATGATGGATGAGAAGTAGGGATGATGATTGAGATGCAGGGATGATGGAAGAGAAGCAGGGATGATGGATGAGAAGTAGAGATGATGTATGAGAAGCGGGATGATGGAAGAGGAACAGGGATGATGAATGAGAAGTAGGGATCATGTATAATAGATGGGAAGTAGGGATGATGGATGAGAAGTAGGGATGAGGAGTGAGGAATTAGGATGTCCTAAAATGGATGCTTTAAGCACTTTCCCCCCATTTCTTTATTGATTTTACAACAGAGAATTGTAACATTCCTGGGACTCGGCACAGTGTCAATAACATAAACAATGGAGTTACTGAATAATAGTCAACACATAGCACCAGGAGGCACTTAATGGTAAATGCTATGGAAGAATCATGGCCGGATTGGCAATTCTGCCACTCTGGCATTTTTCCGGTGCACATCAGGCAAGGGAGGTGCTCTCAGATCTGGATGGGTTGCCATGACCCAAGTATGAATGCAACTGTGCAATACCATAGCACCCACAGTCCGATTCTGGTCAAAGCGTCCTTCCGGGTTGGATATTTCTGCCATGGCTGATTTTGGTTTTCAGCCATTTCAATAATTTGCAAGTATGTACCATACTTTAATTTTGCTTCTGACCCTAAGAGATTCATGACCGATCTCAGGTAGGGATTCTACACCTTTGGCCATATTGAAAACTCATTTTGGGGGTCATTCTGACCCTGGCGGTAAAAGGCACTTACCGCCGGTCAGAAGAGCGCCATAATCCCGCCGCGGCCGCGGTAAACCGCCACGGTCATTCTGACCCACAACTGCCAAACCGCCAAAAACCCGACATCCACTGAAGCCTGCCTCATCAGCGGTCAGCGATAAACTGTAGATGACCAAACCTCCACCGTCACGCCAACACAAACACGCCCATGCCATTACGACCCACGAATCCACGCGGCGGTCTTTCAACCGCGGTATTCCATTGGCGGCACATACCGCCGCGCTCAAAATACCCACACCTTTACAAAACACAGCCACATTGGACAATTCCAAATACACACACCTGATACACATACAAACACCACTCCCACACACCCATCACCATATAAAACACACACCCACATCACCCACAAACCCCCACAAAGCGAAATTCAGAGACAAGGCGCAATACACAGAGAGAGAGCACAGGGAACGCAAACCACAACACACACAGGAACCCAACATCATCACCCACACCACATCTATGCACAAAACACCACACACCACTACACTCATCACCACAAACACCACCCCACACCTCATCCACACCACCCCATGGCACCCCAAAGACACCCCAGGTTCACGGACCAAGAACTCAGGGTCATGGTGGAGGAAATAATCAGGGTAGAGCCCCAGCTCTTCGGCACACAGGTGCAGCACACCACAATAGCCAGGAAGGCGGAGCTATGGCAAAGGATCGTCGACAGGGTCAACGCTGTGGGACAGCATCCCAGAAATCGGGAAGACATCCGAAAGCGCTGCAACGATCTACGGGGGAAGGTGCGGGCAATGGTGTCAAGATACAACATCGCTGTGCAGAAGACTGGCGGCGGACCCCCACCCACTCCACCCGAATTCACAGCATGGGAGCAAGAGGTCTTGAACATCCTGCATCCTGAGGGCCTCGCTGGAGTAGGCGGAGGAATGGACTCTGGTAAGTCTAATCTCAACTACTTCACCCCCCCCAACCACCAGCATGCCAACCCACACCCCCACCCTCACCCCTAACCCCCCAGCACACATACTCCCTGTTAATGTCTCACCAGCACAACCCACCCAACCCAACCCAATCCCCTGAATGCCAGCACAAACCATGGACACCCATCACCTAAGCATGACCACTGCACATACCCATCCCCCCCCCACAAACCACCCTCACAACTCCTCGCACATGGGACTGCCAGCACTGGGGGACAAGGGCACCCACAAATCGCACGCCACGGCACACACAAAATCAACAATCATATTCTTTTACCCCTGCAGGGCCCGAACGCCAACACACCGGCCAGGAGGGTCCAGATTTGTCCATCCCACCCCCAGAACAGGCCCCCAGTGATGACAGCAGCTCTGTCGACCTAGAACCTGATGACCAGCCCGGACCATCTGGGACCTCTGGACAGTCGGTTACCCTCAGTCAGCCCCAGGCCACAGCAGACCTACCCCCCTCAGGAAACACCAGCACAGCACCCACCCAGCGGGCCCATGCTTCTGTCTCCAGGACAGGTCAAGCAGCGGTGTGTCTACCAGTACAGGGCACCCAGGGTAACCCAGAACCCCAACAACAACAGGGACCTGGGGGCACTGGTAGTGGGCACACCGTCCAGGGGACAGAGGCCCAGGAACAAAGAGGAACTGGGAGGGCTGCTGTGCGACAGAGGGAGGACAGGCCTAGGGAACCCACTGTCCAAGAGGCCCTCACCACCATCATGGGAGCGTACCACCACTCCCAAGAGACGATGGCGACGGTCCTGGCCAGGTTCCAGGAGATCCAGGCCATGCAAGAGGGCCAGTACATGGGGTTCCGGGAAGAACTGCGCACCATCAGTTCCGCAATGGGTACAATCGTGGTGGCACTCAACCAGATTGTCACCACATTGCCGGACCATGTGGCCCCCCAAAGGGCCCCTGCCTCTAGCATGGAGGAAGAACAGCCCACCACCTCCGCCGGCGCTAGTGGTCAGGAGGCCCCGACACAACAGCAACGGCCCTCCCGGACCCCACCCCCTGCAGAACAAGAACCACCCCGCAAGAAAGGCCTGAGATCGAGGAAGAAGACAGAGTAGGATGTCAAGACCCCCGCCATGCACGGAAACCCCCGGATGTCATCCCACTGTCCCACTTGTTTACCCTGTCCAACCTTGACCTGCCCCTGCTCCACCTTCCACAGGCATATGGACAATGGACCTGTAGGAACGACAGTCTGGACACTGCCATGGACATGCCTCCACCATCACCCTGTGTGAACTATGCACCTATCTTAAAACTTCAATAAACACAATTATTGCACATTAACCAACTGGATTCTGCTATCTATTTATTTAAACCAAATGTATTCGAAATAACCAACAAAAATTTCTAGTTACATTGTGATGACAACATACCAGTGTCACACAGTGGTAGTCCATGGGGAAAAAAACCAGAGGGCACTCCGTGGGGATCAGATCACTGAAATAGGAAGTGATATACACAACTAAGTTACCATACATTGGGGTGGAAGGTCAGACAGTAGAGAGCCACTACAGTTACAGATATAATACACTGCTGGAGTAGATTATTACCTGTGTGTCACTGGAAATACTGCATTATCACTCTGTCCCTGTTGTCTGTGTCGTCCTCTTCGTCTTCCTCCTCTTCACTCTCCGCAGGCTCCACAGCGGCCACAACACCACCATCTGGACCATCCTCCTGCAGGAAAGGCACCTGGCGTCGCAAAGCCAGGTTGTGAAGCATGCAGCAGGCCACGATGATATGACACACCTTCCTTGGTGAGTACATTAGGGATCCACCAGTCATATGCAGGCACCTAAACCTGGCCTTCAGGAGGCCGAAGGTCCGCTCAATCACCCTCCTAGTCCGCCCATGGGCCTCATTGTACCGTTCCTCTGCCCTGGTCCTGGGATTCCTCACTGGGGTCAATAGCCAAGGCAGGTTTGGGTAACCAGAGTCACCAATTAGCCACGCACGGTGTCTCTGTAGCAGTTCCATCACATAAGGGATGCTGCTATTTCGCATGATGTACGCGTCATGCACTGACCCTGGGAACTTCGCATTTAAATGGGAGATGTACTGGTCAGCCAAACAGACCACCTGGACATACATCGAATGATAATTTTTACGGTTCCTGTACACCTGCTCATCGTCTTTTGGGGGAACCAAAGCCACATGGGTACCATCAATGGCACCAATGATATTGGGAATGTGTCCAAGGGCATATAAATCACCCTTCACTGTAGGCAAGTCACCCACCTCAGGGAAAATGATGTAGCTCCGCATGTATTTCATCAGGGCAGACAACACTCTGGACAACACCTTTGAAAACATAGGCTGAGACATCCCAGATTAAATGGCCACGGTAGTTTGAAATGATCCACTTGCCAAAAAATGCAGTACTGACAGCACCTGCACTAGAGGCGGAATCCCTGTGGGTTGGCGGATGGGTGACATCAGGTCTGGCTCCAGCTGGGCACACAGTTCCTGTATAGTGGCACGGTTGAGTCTGTAAGTGAGTATGACGTGTCTTTCTTCCATTGTCGACAGGTCCACCAGCGGTCTGTACAGGGGAAGATTCCTCCGTCTCCTCGCAAGTCCCAGCGGACGATGCCTAGGAAGGACAACATGGAGCACAGAGTCAAGCAACCCACAGGTAAGTGCCCACAGCATGCCCAGTACACGTATCTCTCGGGATTGAATGGCTAGTATGATTGTCGGTGCAAGGCCTAGCCATGTGTGACGCAGTAGGAATGAAGCCATGTGGGCCCTTGAAATGGCGGCTGCCTGACCTGTGAAGTGTGACAATGTGAAGTGAGGTAATTGCGCAAGCGTGGCACACCGTGGCGGTAGGCGGTCGCAGTCCGCGGCGCAAAGCCGCACTGGACAACATTGAACCCTATGGGTTTCAGGAGCCAATGGCGGTGAGTGCCGGCGGTCGCGGTACGCGCCGCCGCGGCACGCACCGCCGCGGCTGTAACCGCCATTTTCTCTCTGCTTGATCACACGAGACCTGAGCATCCACAGGAGAGGACCTATACTGCAAGTGCTGCTGTGACATCGGTCTGGAAGTGACAATGGCTGCTGCGACTGGGGAAAGGGCCCCCGCCTTCAGTTCCGAGGAGTTGGAGAAGCTCGTGGACGGGGTCCTCCCCCAGTATGCGCTACTCTACGGGCCTCCAGACCAACAGGTGAGTACACGGGGGGCAATGCATAGTGCCCAATGCCTGGGCTGAGTGGGGAGGATGTACGATGGAGGGGAGGGCAGCGAATGACGAATGCATGGCACGACAGATGAGAGCATGTGCCACATGGCAAGGTTGGGGAGGGGGGGCCACTCACATCGAGCATGCAGAAAAGTGATGATGTTTCTCTTCCCCCCCTGTACATGTCACATAGGTCAGCGCCCATCAGAAGATTGATATTTGGCGTGCCATCGCCAAGGACGTCCGGGCCCTGGGGGTCCACACCAGAAGGGGCACCCACTGCTGCAAGAGGTGGGAGGACATCCGCCGCGGGAGCAGGAAGACCGCGGAGGCTCGGCTGGGGATGGCCTCCCAACCTAGGAGGGGTGCCAGTCGTACCTTGACCCCCCTGATGTCCCGGATCCTGGCGGTGGCCTACCCCGATTTAGATGGGCGCTTGAGGACATCACAGCAGACACAAGGGGGTGAGTACCAGCACATTCAGATATTTTGCGCGCAGTGGAGGTGCCTGGGTGGGGGAGGAGGTCTGTGGGTATCCCTAGGCCAAGGCGATTTCTGTAGGATAGGCCCGTCCGTGAAGTATGGTCCTGTGCCCCCGCCCCCCACCTCTGTAGGGTGCCTAGTAACGCGATTCATGGACCAGTGTATACTGTGTGGGCAGTTGTCGCCCATAGGCTTGTAGGGCATGTCCCATTGAATGAGTAGTGTACCCCAAGTGCGCAGCGTAGTGCAGGGGGCTTCTGTGTCTGTCCTCTCCGCTAACGGTGTCCCCAATGCATGCACTCAACTTGTCTTTATGTTTTCCACCCCCCCCCCATTTTCTTTGTTTTTCTGTGAATGTGTGCATTAGCATCATCAGGCGGAGGAGAAGTGGCATCGGCGCAAGAGGGAGCTGCATCTCACATGGCCCCGGAGGGCCATGCAACGGACTCCGACATGACCAGTGAGACGGAGGGCGGCTCCACCACAGGGACCCGTGGAGACGGCAGCGACACCGACACGTCCTCGGAAGGGAGCTCCCTTGCGGTGGCGGCAACATCCGTGCCCACCGCAGAAACAGGTACAGCCGCCACCCAGCGCACCAGCTCCGACCTCCCAGCAGCCCCTCGGCCTTCGGCCCGTGCCCGCAAGGCCAGGAAGCCGGCCATCTCCTTCGCCCCAGGCACCTCAGGCCCTGCCCCAGTCACCCCTGCTGCCCTCAGTGAGGAGGTCTTTGACCTCCTGAGGACCATCATTGTTGGGCAGTCTACCCTTTTGAATGCCATCCAGGGTGTGGAGAGGGAGGTGCATCAAAGCAATGCATACCTGGAGGGCCTTCATTCGGGTCAGGCTGCCCATCAACGATCGTTCAACGCTCTGGCCTCAGCACTGACGGCAGCGATTGCCCCTGTCTCCAGCCTCCCTCTTCTGACTCCCTCCACCCAGTCCCACTCCCCTGTTCCTCTGCCTATCCCATCCACACCTACAGACCAGCCTGCACACACCTCAACACCCAAGGGCAGCTCATCCAGACATAAGCACCACAGGACACACAAGCATTCACCCAAGCAACATCCAGATGCAGACATGCCAACAGCCACTACCTCCTCTGTCTCCCCCACCTCCTCGTCTCCCTCCTCCCTCCCTGTGACGTCTCCACACACACCTGCAAGCACACCACCATCAGCCATTGCACCCATCACCAGCACACCCTCCACACCGGTCCGCACACGTGCAGTCACCACCCCCACTGCCATGTACACGTCCCCTGTGTCCTCTCCCAGTGTGTCTGTCACCCCCGCTTCCCAACCACACAAACGCAGGCAGGCACCCAAACAACAGCTATCCACCTCACGTCAGCCTCCTGCCCAAGCACCTGCACCCAAAGACAGCACACTTGACTCTCCTACAACCACATCCTCTTCCTCCACTCCCATACCCACTCCAGCCACCCTTCCCATGGCTCCAAAGAAAATGTTCCTCTCTAAAGTGGACCTCTTTTCCTCACCTGACCCACCCCCTCCATCCCGTAAGAGTTCCACAAACACCTCAGCCACCACCAGCCCAGCAACTCCAAAGAACGTCGTGCCTGGTTTTTGGAGTCCGCCCTTTCCTTGGGCTGGGACATCGTCCAGCAGCAAAGGCACAGCCAGCCCCCCCCCCCTGGGAAGAGGACCAAAAAACTGAAGGGCAGGCGCGACAGGCCTGATACGCCTGCCCCCAAGGAGGTTAGCCTTGCACCGTCACCTGCCACATCGGGTAAGGGAGCCAAGGGCCACGGACAGTCTGCCAAGGAGGGCAAGGGCAGCAAGGAGCAAAAGGCAGGGAGCAGCCGACCTGGCCATGAGGGCCCCACCAGCCCCATTCCGGGGGTATCGAAGGAGAGCCAGGGCCCCAGGACTGCATCACAGGAGGGCCCCGCAACGGAAAGGTCCGATGCAGAGTGAGCGGCAAGTATTGGCCAGGTGTGGTTCACTGGAAACACAAGACAGGCACCGCTGAACAGGGCCCCGCCGTGAGGAGCACCGCTGAACAGGGCCCCGCCATGACCAGAACCGCTGAACAGGGCCCCGCCGTGAGGAGCACCGCTGAACAGGGCCCCGCCGTGAGAAGCACCGCTGAACAGGGCCCCGCCGTGACCAGAACCGCTGAACAGGGCCCCGCCGTGAGGAGCACCGCTGAACAGGGCCCCGCCGTGAGGAGCACCGCTGAACAGGGCCCCGCCGCGAGGAGCACCGCTGAACAGGGTCCCGCCGTGACCAGAACCGCTGAACAGGGCCCCGCCGTGAGGAGCACCGCTGGACAGGGCCCCGCCGTGAGGAGCACCGCTGAACAGGGCCCCGCCGGGAGAAGCACCGCTGAACAGGGCCCCGCCGTGACCAGAACCGCTGAACAGGGCCCCGCCGTGAGGAGCACCGCTGAACAGGGCCCGCCGTGAGGAGCACCGCTGAACAGGGCCCCGCCGTGACCAGAACCGCTGAACAGGGCCCCGCCGTGAGGAGCACCGCTGAACAGGGCCCGCCGTGAGAAGCACCGCTGAACAGGGCCCCGCCGTGACCAGAACCGCTGAACAGGGCCCCGCCGTGAGGAGCACCGCTGAACAGGGCCCTTCTTGTCAAGCACCGCTCCGTTGGGCCCTTCATCTCAAGCACCGCTCCGCTGGGCCCTTCCTGTCAAGCACCGCTCCGCTGGGCCCTTCATCTCAAGCACCGCTCCGCTGGGCCCTTCCTGTCAAGCACCGCTCCGCTGGGCCCTTCATCTCAAGCATCGCTCCGCTGGGCCCTTCATCTGAAGCACCGCTCCGCTGGGCCCTTCATCTCAAGCACCGCTCCGCTGGGCCCTTCATCTCAAGCACCGCTCTGCTGGGCCCTTCATCTCAGGCACCGCTCCGCTGGGCCCTTCCTGTCAAGCACCGCTCCGCTGGGCCCTTCATCTCAAGCACCGCTCCGCTGGGCCTTTCCTGTCAAGCACCGCTCCGCTGGGCCCTTCATCTAAAGCACCGCTCCGCTGGGCCCTTCATCTCAAGCACCGCTGGCCCATTGGCAGTCCCGGTTCTGTGTCGGGCAGGCCTTCACGACGCACTCTGCCCACCATGCCTCCTCCATGACCAGTGGTCTCTGTAATCCACCTGATGGACTGTGGCTTTGCACTCCCCAGGATGGCACAGTGGGCAATCCACCCACTGTAGAGACTTGTGAGACTGTGGCTTTGCACTCCCCAGGATGGCACAGTGAGCAATCCACCCACTGTAGAGACTTGTGAGACTGTGGCTTTGCACTCCCCAGGATGGCACAGTGGGCAATCCACCCACTGTAGAGACTTGTGAGACTGTGGCTTTGCACTCCCAGGATGGCACAGTGGGCAATCCACCCACTGTAGAGACTTGTGAGACTGTGGCTTTGCACTCCCCAGGATGGCACAGTGGGCAATCCTCCCACTGTAGAGACTTGTGAGACTGTGGCTTTGCACTCCCCAGGATGGCACAGTGGGCATGGAGGCCCTTCGTGGATCTGGCGGCAAGGACTCATGTGGCTGAGGTGCCCCCCCTTCCCTTCCCCCTGAGGTGCCTGTCTTTTTATTTTAGTGATGCCCCAGCAGTGTTCTCTCCAATGGACTGGATCTCGTGTGTGGGCTTTGCCCATGTGTTGCTGCACATTGGCCCACGGACCTTTGGACTTTGATTGACTGGGCCGGACTTTTGCTGCTTGTATGGATAGAGTTCTAGATGTGTATTCATTCTTCATATATTGCTAAGGTCGCTATACTTTATTGTTGCAATATTATGGTTCTACTTTTACATTCATTGGCTTTTGTCTTTGTTTTTGGGGGGGTGGGGGGGATTGGGGGTGTCACTCTGACTTTTTTATCTGCATAGGTGTGTAGGTATTTCGGTGGGGGTGAGGGTGGGGGTGGGTGTGTGGCGTATGTGTGTGCCCGTAACCTTTCCTCCTCCCCCCTTCCCCCTCCCCCCTCCCCTGTGTCGTAGGTGCAGTACTCACCGTTGTCGTCTGCGGCGAGGTTCGTGATCCTGGAAGAAGAGCAGGAAGGCAATGGCTGGGAGGATGTGGAGTTCGGGTTCCATGCTGTTCCAATTCCGCGTGGAGTGTGTCGAGGTAAGCGTTTTCCATTGGAGATGTCTGTTTCCGCCGTGTTTTTATCGGCGGGGCTCCTGCCCCGGAAAAGGTGGCGGATTGGTGGGTCGTGATAGGGTGGGCGGTACATTGTCTGCCGCCTGCCTGTTGGCGGTGACCGCCGCGCTGTTTGTTTGTACCGCCGTGGCGGTCGGAGTGTTAAAGCGGCGGCCTGTGTTGGCGGTTCCCGCCAGGGTCAGAATTCATATTTTTCAGCCGCCAGCCTGTTGGCGGGTTGGCTGCCGCTTTAACACTGACCGCCAGGGTCAGAATGAGGGCCTTTATCTTTAATCATTTCAAAGTTTGCCAAAATTGCCCATGTGTTCGGTGCAGTTCATACTGCAACTTTGGAATCTTTGTTTTTAGTGATTGTTGTTTTAGACTTGTGATGGTTTTAATTGACTGTGCATGATCAATACATGTTCAAACTGAAAAGAGTGCAACTAAAGAATTGGACATAAAAAATATTTGTTCCTTTTGTACTATGCATTCAGTCCAGAATAAGCTTGTTTGTGAGGTGTACTGTGGCGCTACCACTGATGGTGAAATATATCATTGCATTGAATTTGATTGTCATTTAAAGTGCAAAATCTACACAGCGAACATTGAGTTTTACAATGTTTTAACATCCCTTTTCGACGTCTATCTATCAAAATAGTGTAGCATGTAGCCACTGTTATTTTGAGATAAAAGCAAATATCAAACCCTATTGCAGGTACAACGAAATACAAGTATTAAGAGACAAAGGCCCTCATTCTGACCCTGGCGGTTTGTAACCGCCAGGGCAGAGGGCAGAGGAAGCACCGCCAACAGGCTGGCGGTGCTTCCGGGGCAATTCTGACTGCAGCGGTAAAGCCGCGGTCAGAAAAGGGGAATCAGCGGTTTCCCGCCGGTTTTCCCCTGCCCCAGGGAATCCTCCATGGCGGCGCTGCATGCAGCGCCGCCATGGGGATTCCGACCCCCTTCCTGCCAGCCTGTTCCTGGCGGTTTACACCGCCAGGAAGAGGCTGGCGGGAACGGGTGTCGTGGGGCCCCTGGGGGCCCCTGCAGTGCCCATGCCACTGGCATGGGCGCTGCAGGGGCCCCCTAACAGGGCCCCATTAAGATTTTCAGTGTCTGCTTAGCAGACACTGAAAATCGCGACGGGTGCAACTGCACCCGTCGCACCCCAGCAAATCCGCCGGCTCCATTCGGAGCCGGCTTCATCTTTTCTGGGGCTTTCCCGCTGGGCCAGCGGGCGATCTTTTTAAGATCGCCCGCCGGCCCAGGGGGAAAGTTGGAATGCTCCCCGCGGTCATTTGACCGCGGGGCGGTGTTTGGGCGGTTTCCGCCCGGCGGGCGGCGCCCGCCGCCCGCCGGGGTCGGAATGACCACCAAAGTGCCTGATTTAGAGTTTGGCGGATGGGGTTACTCCATCAAAAACCTGACGGACATCCCATCCGCCTTATTACCATTGCATTATAGCCTATGGAAGTCGTAATACAACGGACGGCAGTGCTTTAAGTGCGATGAAAAAACTGGAGGTCCTCTCAAAGGGGGGTGGGTGATGTAATTAAGGGAATGGCTTAAAAACATGTAAGCTAAAAATCTGTGCTTTGCATAGTGTGCTGCCTGACTAGTATTTTGCTGCTTTTTTCTGTCACTGCATCCAGATATTTAATACATTTTACATTACACCTACAACAAATTAGGACTATTGGCTTTGTCAGTGGTTGTTAGTTGCATAAGATACATTAACAACAATGGCTTCGTTATATACAAAATTGAAAATCCTTCAGTTCTGAAATAATGAAACTGTGAAAGGACTATAACAAATCTCTTTGAAGTTAGGTCAAAGGCAGTACAGCGTGGTACTGCTGCCAAGTTAAGGTTTTTTTCACCATGAGGGTGAGGGCAAAAGTAGTGACCCCGATAGGTACCCGTCTCAGCACCTGCTTTTTAGACACTGGCAGAACCCGGCCCACTTAACGGCCCACTGAAAGCCCTGACTGACGAAATCCCCGTCTGCCAAACTCTAAATCAGGCCTATAGATTTTGAGGGGCAGTGAATGAATCCTTACTGACTTTGTGATTTTTATAACCATAATTACAGTCTTTAACTAGTAATGAGGTAAACAACATACAATTAGATGACACAAAATAATAAGTCTGGCACACATTGTCCAGTTTATGTAACGAGCTAGTCACATGTTGCCAATGTTTAATTTTGTACAAGCTTAACCTGTTTGCAAAGGGTCGGGAAGTACTTCCATTATTATTAGAGATAGCCAGATGTAAGCGCTCACAGACGTGGCCTGTTTTCACAAAGCCACAACCAAGTAAATCAGTATTGCAGCTATGTACGATCCACCATGCACGCAAGCTTCTAAAATCCAATTTCCATGCTGATGAGTGTATACATTTCATTAATCACGTAGCACACTGCTGATTTAAAAAATTAACATGCTGCAACGCCCAAATTGTATAATATGCCCGTGGTTATCACTGACCTTAATTTGGAGATAATGACCCTAGGTATTTTTCTGCCATTGTACTGTCAATGTATTTCGTAGTAACTATCCAATGTTTACACCCAGTCTAATATAATTCAATTTAAATTTAAATTAGAGGAGATTTTGCATTTTTGGGACCATCAATAGAAATATGACAGAATTAATTAGACCAATGCATTTCAACTGCAAATTCAAACTGGACCATTATGTCAAAATATCATGAAAGCAAATATGGAAATGTTCACATGGATCAAAAGTAATCCAATCCTCTTTCTACACCCTGAGGGTTCTGAGATGCATTTCCACTTTCCAGCAGTTACCACAATACATTCAAGTTTCCATCAATCTAGTATTCTGCCAGCAAGTCAACACCAACACTCTGTAGCATGGGCCAGAATAATTCCACCTACACAAACAACAACCGTGCTAGATTACTGCTGACAGACATTTACTGCATCTCCGTACCGGATATTGGCGATCATTCTGACCGCGGCGGTCGCCACCCGCCAAGCAGTTCCCACCGAAAGACCGTTCCACGGTCAAAAGACCGCGGCGGCCATTCAGGCTTTCCCGCTGGGCCGGCGGGCGACCGCCAGAAGACCGCCGGCCGGCCCAGCGGGAAAGCCCCTTCAACAATGAAGCCGGCTCGGAATGGAGCCGGCGGAGTTGCAGGGGTGCGACGGGTGCAGTGGCACCCGTCGCGATTTTCACTGTCTGCACAGCAGACAGTGAAAATCTTTGTGGGGCCCTGTTAAGGGGCCCCTGCACTGCCCATGCCAGTGGCATGGGCAGTGCAGGGGCCCCCAGGGGCCCCACGTCACCCGTTCCCGTCATCCTGGTTCTGGCGGTGGACACCGCCAGAAACAGGCTGGCGGGAAGGCGGTCGGAATCCCCATGGCGGTGCTGCAAGTAGCGCCGCCATGGCGAATTCCCTGGGCTAGCGGGAAACCGGCGGGAAACCGCCGGCTCCCCTTTTCTGACCGCGGCTTTACCGCCGCTGTCAGAATCACCCAGGAAGCACCGCCAGCCTGTTGGCGGTGCTTCCGCCGCCCTCTGCCATGGCGGTCATGGACCGCCAGGGTCAGAATGACCCCCATTATCTTATACAAGCCCTTCTATTACTTCACATGCTTTTGTTGCCAGAATATCTTCTTACGGCCTCTCGTATTGCACAGCAAACAATTCACAGTATTGATCCAGTGCTGCAGAGTGAAAGATTTGCATATGACTTTCCAGAAGGAACCTCACACCAAGAGCAGAACCTATTCTGAGAGACAGAAAGGCTACCATTGGTTTATTATGTTAAATCCATGTTTTGGAGTGTTGCGAGATCCACCTTGAGAGTGCAGTGCACAGCAGCAGGTCGGATGGACTGCGGGCTGTGATGCGAGGTCCTGTGTCGAGGATTAGTTGATGATGCTTCGTGTAGTGCTGATTCCGGGGAGTTGTGGGGCTATGATGTGAGGTCATGCATTGAGGAGATGTCGCACAGAAACATTTCAGAGAAATTGCAGGGATCTGATGTTACGTCCTGTATCAAGGAGGCATTGAACAGGGACGGTTCTGAAGAGTTGTGGGATACTGCATCACAGATGCATCATGCAGTAGCAGTTCCAATGTTGGGTGGTGAGGTGATGTGTTCCTCTCCTTCTGGTCTGCTTGGATCACAGCTGGGCTGGCAGAGCACCTTCAAGCTCACTTTCAAGGGTCCAGATCTGGGGTGGCACCACTTGGGGGGTAAGACTCACGACAGACTGACTTCAGGTGCTGGAATCAAGGTAGTTGGAGCCTTTGATGTCCCCGATGCTCAGATCAGGAGACCAGCCAAGTAGCCCTTGGAGTCATTCTGGTAGTCCTGGGTTCGAGACACAGGTCAAGTCCCTCTCACTTAGGCAGCAGGGCAGCAAAGTAAAAGGGCAGTAGAGTCGCAGCCATTCTTACAGCAGAGCAGCACAGCAGTCTTTCTGAGTCTCCCACAGGTCCAGAGATGTACCGAATAGTTAGGCCTAAGGGTCCAACATTTATATCTGGTGCCAAATTTGAAGTAGGAGAAGGTTCTTATGGTTTCCGCCTGGAAGAGTTTGTCTGGGGGCATGAAAAACAGTGTCAAACCCTTTGTGAGTAGGCTCAGGCATAGGCTTTGTGATGTGCAAGTGTGGTAGGTGAAAGCTCACCCCGTATCAAGCAGAGATGGTGCATCTGCCAACACCTGTTCCGTCTTTGTCTCACTGACTCAGAGCAATACACAAAGACCAACTGCCAGGTACACCTAGTCATGTGACCCATCATTCAGGCTGCAGGCACTAAATGGTTAGGACAAGAAAACACCAACTTTCTAAAACTGACATTTTCAGAACTGAGACTTAAAATCTAATCTTACAATTAAAAAGGGCCACAAATTACATTTAGTTAGACACAAAACTCAACATTCCTATCTGCTCCCAATTGAAAATTAACACTTATTGAATATAACAATGTAACATAATGTTATCATATGGGAGAGGCAGGCATGCGGTGATAAAAAATGAATTTAAGAGTGTTTCACTACCAGGACATGCAAAAGTTAAAAGTACATGTCCAACTTTTAAAATACATGGCACCCTACCCTATGAGCTGTAAATGGCATACTCTAGGGTTAGGGGTGATATATATATAGGAAAGGATGGTTTAGGCCTGGCAAAATGTTTCTTTTGACAGTTTGAAATGGCAGTTTAAACTGCACACACAAACTGTTGTGGCAGGCCTGAGACATGTTTAAAGGGTTACTTAAGTGGGTGGCACAATAAGTGCTGCAGGCCCACTAGTAGTATTTAATTGGCAGGCCTTGGGTACAGATAGCACCATTTTACTAGGGACGTACTAGTAAATTAAATGTGCCAGTGGGTGTAAGCTAATTTCACCATGTTTTAAAGAGAGAGCCCAAGCACTTTAGGACTGGTTAGCAGTAGTAAAGTGCACAGAATTCTAAGGCTAAAAAAACAAGATCAGCAAAAGTGGAGGAGTAAGCCAAAACATTTGGGGGAAGGCCACCCAAAGGCAGACATGTCTACCAACTTGGAAATTTGAAGTGGAATTAGGACTTAGCTGTTCCCATCACTTGCCTGAACTTCACCTATTACCTTCAAACCATGACAGAAGACTCCATGAAAGTATCAAGTTAATAAATCACTGCAGTAATGCAGGCCAGCCCCAGAAAAACTTAAAAGAAAGGACAACCCAGAGGAGGAACATATTAATAAAGCCCTACTTGATCGGTCTGACAGTTCTCTGCATTGGAGACATGCATGTGCCAGCACCACATCTGCAGTGAGAAGATTATGACACCCTTCTGTCCCTCATGCACAACACCATACACTTCCCACAAAGATCACACTATAAATTGTGGCCTGAGTTGCTGAGCATGGCCCCTGTAATTTAAAGCTGGTAAAGAATCTCAGCCTCCCTCATCTCCTTTGTGTGAGACCTCTCATTTGTAAAATAATAAGACCTATTATTTTTGTAAATCAAGCTTCTCCAAAAAACGTACCCTTCATTCTGAGAAAATGGAGAACAAAAGGAGTGGTGTCTACCTCAGACTATCAGAGAGTGGGATTCAGAGTCTTCAACAGATCCACAATATAGCAGACAGACAAGATAGTGTGATCCAGAAATACAACCATGTATCAAAGATGAGACACCCTCTAAATTGACACTCCATGAATCCAAAGGTCAAATTTAAGGTGTTTTGCTTCATTCAGTAGGTCTATTATAAAACTGGGCCTTCTTTATGTCTGACTTCCACGTGGCTATTGCTTCAGCTCTCATGCCTTCCTCCAAATTCTGTGATTTTAAAGTGCCCATTGAAGGTGTACAGCATTATACGGCATAGATACTAAGGTCTCATGCAAAGAGCAAGACACCTTGCTGCACTGAGTTAAACGGATAGAGAAGAAATGTGCCATTTCTACTAAGATCAGTGCTTTATTTGAGCCTGTGTTTTCTGGTGCCTGGCACCGGCACTTAATTGTCAACCCCAGCACTTATGACAGTCTGCCACATGGTGGAGCTGTTTGTCTAGTTTAGGGAGGAGCACAATAACAGTTGTTTATTAATTAAATATACATTAAAATGGCTAACCTGCACCACAAGCCATTCTTATAGCTTTGAGGGCCTGGAATAGCCTGAACTGTCACACCTGTAGAGGTATGGTATTAGTAGTTGTGTTGGTACTATCATTAGCAGGGCTGGAAGGTGCAATGGATGGTGCAAGATGCAGTGGCCCCCTGATAATGGTTCTACCACTTATTTTTTTAACAAATTAAGCACTGGCTAGGATATGACACACTTCTGCTGCCTCCTTGCGCTGGTGCACTGTGTGTTGCCAAGTGCCAACGCAGGCACCTTTGTGCCATGCTGCAGGGGAGACTGTCATGCACTGCCTTGGGTTACTTTGTTTTCCTTAACCCCAGCAAGGCTACGCAAAGCAGCTTTGATTGACTTAGTAAATTCAGATAAGGGCTTGCGTTGTCTTGGAGTGACTTGAGTTACACAAGGACAATGCAAGTCCTTAGCAAGTCTTCTCCTTGGTGTTCTGGGGTCCAAGATCAGGATGCTCTTGCTTCCACATCCACACAAAGAGGCCCAGATTTATCAAGCCTTTACAGTGTCCTTGCATGCTCTGCATTACATTACATTTCAATCTGAGAGGCATTCCATGGGTGGAGCATGGGCATTCCTATGCAATTGCCACTGGATTTTAGTGCATTCCCAGATTTACTAAAGCTAGTAAACCTAGGAATGCATCAAAATGCTATGCATTCCCCAGTGAGGCGCAGAGAGGAACACAATATTTCTATTCATTATTTCCTCTTTGCATGTGTGCTCCGTTCTGAAGCACACATACAAAGAGGAATATGCCTGTTTCGATTGTTTTTGTGCGGGATGATGTCCATGGTGCACAAAAACAATCCTGCCCATAAGACAGGCATCCTTGCATTATGGTGCAAAGGTGTATCTGTTGGCACTAGGCAGCACATAGTACGGCAGTGCAAGGACAGAGCAGAAGTGCTTCATATCTTTGTAAATGTGAAGCAATTCTGCTTTCTCTCTTTCAATTAACACAGCACAGCAACTTTGCTTGCTACCTTGCTTGCATGAAAGATTAGTAACCGTCCCCCTGTCTGTTTGGGAAAGGCGCAAAGATGCTACTCTTTTATTGAATTGTCTCCTTTACGCTGTGGCAAGTGTTTTCTGTAGTGTTTACCCATCTCATGTCGTTGACTGTTTGTCAATTGAACCAATTTCGTGATTGGACTCTCAATACATAAATAAATATGTACATTAAATAATTAATTATCATACACTGTACCAAACTGTCATGCAATCCTGACTTGCAGCAAACCAGCCACGAATAGTGCTTCGAGGTCAAAACAGCTCACTATGCAAAGGCTAAATACGATACATTTCAATGATAAGGTTAAACTTGACCAGCTTTTCAATGTTAGAAAACCATCTATGTAGCTTTGAAAATATTTAACTAGTTTCATGCTTTTCAGTGGTTGATTCAAATAGGTCAGCTTCTCAATGCTATAGAAAGATCAATATGGGCAAGTGAACAATTATCTATCTCATTGCATTTTATTCAATCTACCTTTGCACAACACTGGACCACCAATAGAGTGATGACAAGTCATGTAGTCTAGTGCATTTCAGGGCATGTTTAAATTGGACCAGGTGAACAAGTTATTTACCTTTGGTAGCGCCTTATCTGGTAGAGATTCTATTTTTACATTAGAATTATCCCAAGGTGTCAGCCTGGATTGAAAAACCTTTGGTGAGCAGTACCCCTACACGCCAGCAGGTGGTGTCATTTGGCTCCACGTGGTGTCATCGCCCGCATCTGCTCTGGAAGTGACATGCGCAGTACCTGATAAGGTGCCACCTCAGTGTGCTGATGTCAGATTCTTCTTGCAACTTTCCGTGCCAAAGCCATGTAGAACCCCGATCACTGGTGTGGAAAACTAGGGTCCTGAAAGGGGAACAGCCTTGACCCTAGAAATCTGTTCTTAGGGTGGGGAGGATGAGTGGGTTGATAAGGAATCTGCTACTGGATAGAGTCTCTACCTGATAAGACGTTACCAAAGGTAAGTAATTTGTCTATCTGATAGCGACTTCTAGCCACAGATTTCTTACCTTAGTATAGATACCCAAGCAATACCTTCCTGGAGTTGGGTCTGCGAACATGATTTAAACCAGAAAGTCCTACAGGATCCAGCGGGCAAAGTGCCCATTGTAACAGGCCTCAAGAAAACGACAGAAGGCCTACTCTGGTCAACATACGACAAAGAAAACAAATGTGCAGAACTGTATGTGATACGTAAAAAGTATAGGCCTCGGTTTGAACAAAACGGTCACACAGGGATGCAGGGACAGAAAGGAGAATGAGGAGAGAGGCCAGGTGCAGTGTAAAAGCAGTCACAGACTGACTTCGCATGCCATGGATAATTTTGGATGCATACACAAAGGACAGTCTTAGCCAACTTTCTGATACCAGGGTTTGGAGAGGGGGTAAATCATGACGGGCTGAAAGGGAGACACAGCACCGAATGTTTGTGTTTCAAGGCAGGCAGTAAGTGGGGGCAGACCGTAAAACCTCAAAGGCTGGTAGACATGTACGTAGGACATATTGAGTTCAAAGGGTAGGATTGAAGGTTACTGTGTACGTAGAAAGATATATGTATTATATCTGTCATAACTGTATTTTTGTAACAAGTAGTCAGATAGCGTTTAAGGAATTATGGTCTTGTGTTAATTGTAAAATTATAAAGGAGATGGAACCTGGGTGCCCACCAAGTATAAAAAATTGCTGTTTGTAAGAGCTGAGTTGAGTGTGGTTTCAGTTACAGAACTGTGCTGTACTCCCGGCCATATTTTTTACTTATAAATATACTCAATTATTATTAGAATTGTGTCACTTCTTTATTTCTGACAAAATCTCAGCTACACCATCCCAATGGACCTGACTGACTGTCAGGTAGCAGTAAGAGGAAAATGGGTAGGTGTCCCAGAAATTGCCCATCATTGATCAATGGGTACAATTAAAATGCTCAGATGTCCTACAAAATGGGAAACCCCTAACCCATTAAAACATAGTCCATAGGTAAATGATGGAAAGAGCTGAGTAGCTAAATAAGTTGTTGTTTTGTAACTGCAATATAACCAGAAACCAAAAGTCCTAAGTTAGTATAGAATAATTCTTTATTTTTCTTGTATTTCAGTAAGATTCCAAAAGTAAAACTGCTGTGTGAAACGAACAGCAAACATGTCTTTCTCCCCTTTCAGGCACACAGGCCTGGGGCTTTCTGAAAGGTCAAAGTAAAAAGCTGGGAGAATTTAAATAAATTGGCAAAACGTTTGGCGATTTCTTAAGTCTGATATTGTAGCCACTAAGCGGTTTAAATTAAAAGGCATCCCGACCTGGGAACACATTCGCTGTGGTCAGCAAAAAGTCCAAAAAATCTCCATGCGGCACTAGTCACCCGCTCCTCTGGAGCCCCGCCTTGCCACACCATGAGGGGTAAAGAGTCTGGAGCCATAAAAGCACATGTCCATAAGTGAAGCTTGAACATCCCTTGAAAAGCCAGTCATCCTTAGCCATGCATGGAGCCGTAAGGCTATTGACGGAAAAAACACTCTACCTAGCGATCAAGTCAGGTCCTGCCCACATCTGATTGTGGACTTTGCTGTGTCTCTCCCATCAGCCATAGCTTGGTAGAGTATGGCAAGGGCCTCCCCTGGGACTATTGGCAGCACCTGTGTAACTAAATCCCAAAGGGAATTGGAGTAACAACCCAAAAGCTATGCTGTGTTCACCTTCCACAAGGCCAGACTGGTGGAAGAAAACATTTTCTTTCCTAAGGTGTCTAGACTTTTTGATTCCCTATCCGGTGGGGCATTAGGGAGTGCACCAGGATTTACTCAGGAAGTGGAGGCTTGGATCATTAAGCTCTCTGTGGTAGAGTGTTGAATCAGGAAAGAGAAGTCCCCTGAGGTGGGGCGATGGCAGCGGGCAATTGTCCTGTCCACAGTGCTTCAACCAGGCCCTGAGTAGGATGTCTATAAGGGCTTCATTAAATGGAGAACCGGTTCTGAAGGGGTGACTCCTGGTTGAAGCACCTCCATCAAGGCTTTATTTTTGATAGCCACAGAGGGAAGGTTGAGGACCTCGTCTGAACTCTTCACCATCAAAGCAAATGTGGTACCCTCCTCTGTAGGCACAGTAGGAGGAGAGACCAAGCCCGTATTTGGGGAGGTGTCCAGTCCACTGGCATCTGCCAATTCCTCACACCAGTCCAGATTAGGAACTAGGGGCTGGTATTCTTAGTGGCCCTTCCACTTTTCCTGAAGTCCTACCGCATAAGAATAGGGCTCAGTCTCCAACCTAGAGAGAATGGCTTCAGTCGGTGCCTGATCAGAGTTGTGGATAAGAATAGGGACGGTGCTGCCGGAAGGTGCTAGTGGCTCCCGTAGAATCAACAGTAGGACCAGTGTCAGGGAAGTTTGAAGTGGTGCAACCGGCACCGGTCCGGATCCATATGTGGATCCAAGGGGCCCAAATGATGCTGAGGGTGGACCCACCAGCGGTGAACCAGTAGGGGCCCATCCCAAAGCCGCAAGGCCCGAACGCGCTCCAACAGGGATGGGCCACCAAAATATGAGGTGCATGGTTTCATAAAATTCTGGGAGTTGAGTGAGTGTCATTGCTGGCTCTCCAGGAAACTCAGGGTGGTACAGAGATAGATGGAGGGCAGGGTCAACCTTGGAGCCAGGCCTAGAGTGACGACGCGCCCTCATTTGGTGGGATGACTTCGACGGACGGCATGAAGTTGAAGACCTCTTCAACCTCTTGCTCTTTTTCTTTATGTGGGACTTACTGGAGTGGGACAATGTTGACTGCAACAAAGATCTATAGCTCCCCAACTGATCCAGGACCTTCCTCTTGATTGGGATTGAGACTGTTGTGGTGTCACTCGTTGAGTGCCAAGGAGCTCAAGGGATCCTTTCCTTGAGGCCTTGGGGTGTATGGCGAGGCAATCAATGCAGGTCTTGGCGTCGTGCTCAAGGCACCAGGGACAGACGCAGTGCAGATCTGTCACCGACATTTGTCGGTGACAGGCACTGCAGGGTCTGAAGCCAGCCTTCCTTGTGGACATCCCTGCCATACCAGGAGATGCAGCTAAAATTAAAACTGCCAAAAGTCAAAAAAGGTCAGTCAAAAATGGCTGGGGGGTACCTCTCTCTGGATCTGCACTGACTGGCATGGAAAGAAAAGGCTGATGTCAGTGCGCTGGGGTGGCACCTATATAGGCACCACACGTCTCTTCTGGTGCAGATGATGTTACGTGGAGCTCAACAATGCCACCTACTGATGCACTGGGGTACTGCTCACAAAATGTTTCTGGGTCTAGTCTGGCACCTGGGATAATTCTAATGTAAGGAATCTGGGACTAGAAGTATCTATCAGATTTTTTATGTTAGAGTAATATATTGAACAACCGTAAATGGTTAAGAGATATAGGTGGTCATTACAACCTCGGCGGTCTTTTTGCAAGACCGCCGAGGGACCACCGTGCTGAAGACCGCCAGTGCAGGCAGTTTTCCCGCTCAGCAAATTATGACTGCTGGCAGCCCTCCGTCCTTTTCCGGACGGAGAGCCGCCAGCAGCCATACTGGCTGTCGGTGGGGAAGTGGAGGTTACTCTACCTCCACCGCCCCGTCAACAGAACACCGCCCACCGAATCATGTTCTGTGATTTGGCGTGGTGGTGTTCTGTTGACGGGGTGCTGCGGGGGGAGCAGTCCCCATGGATCCCATCCCCTCCCGGAGGATCAACGGACCAGGTAAGATGATCGTCCGTTAGGGGAAGGGGGTGTTGTGTGTTGTGTGCGTGAATGGAGGTGTGCGTGTGAGGATGTAGAGGGGGTGTGTGAGTGCGTGTATGCATGCAGGGTGTATTGTGTTTGGAAATGTGTGCATGTCTGTCTGTATGTCTGAATGGATGTGTGCGTGTATGTTTGTATGTGGGTGTGCGTGTATGACTGTGTGTGTGGCTGTTGGCATGTTTGGTGATATGTGTGCAGGTATGTGTTTTGGTGGTGTTCGCATGCGTGTACGGTGTGTGTCTGGGTATGGGTGGGGAGGGGGGTCCTGCCACCTTTGAGGGGTGGCAGGGGGAATGGAGGATGTGGGGGGAGGAAGCGGGGTGGGCAGTGGGGGAGACCCCTGTCAGTGCCAGGGAAGGAATTCCCTGGCACTGATAGTGCTCACCGCCATGGATTTCATGGCGGTTCCCAACCCCATGAAATCCATGGCGGTCAGCCGGGTCGAGATACTGCTGGCGGTCTTGTGACGGCCACCAGGCTGGAGACCCAAGTCTCCTGCCTAGCGGTCGGACTGGAGAAGTGGCGGAAGACCATGGCGGTAATAATAATAATAATCATACTCCCTTAAAAGAATTCTACCCAAGTTGTTATACTAAATCCTAATAAGCTCATGATTTGTTAGTCCATGGGGTGGTTTCATTTCAGCCAATTGACAACTAAATTGATGACCTAAAACACAACTATTCTACGCTAACTAAAACATTTTCCTCCATTGTATTGTCACTTCTTCCGTCTCGTCTCTAACCCCATTGTTTCATCGCCTCTCGAATATCTTGTCTCAGGAAGAAACTTTTACTGTATCCACTCACTTAAAGACCAGATATTTGTAACATTCTCAAACAATAGAACATTTCAACATATGCAATATTTGGTTAAAACATAACCTTGTAAGACATAACGCTGCAACTCACTAGGGGTGGATGCGGGCACATCTGCACAAACATGGAAGACACTTTTATGAAAGCTTTGAATCATGGAAAATAACCACAGCGTCTGCATAATATTTTGCTGAGCCAAGAACAGAAAAAAAAACATTTTCAAAAGTCACTAATTTTGCACATTAGTTCCTTATACATTTTTAGTATGAAAATCATTATTAAACATATTAGAAAATTCACACTCTCACAATCCCTCTTCTGATAACAATTCATGTCTTCACATCATTTATTTTAGTAAATTCATTTATTATCATTAATTTCAAAAAATTGTCTCAGTTATTTTCGAATTGTTTCTTTTTCGTCTTTTATTTCCTTTGTAAAATGTATTCATTTGTATTTCAAAATTTCTTCTATTCTTCTCCAATTTTCGTCTCTTAACAAATTTTATTACTTTATATGTTTCCCAAATTCCAATTAAACAAAACACAATTATTGACATCCATTTTACTATTGTCAAAATAACATTTCTTCTCATATTGCTAAACCAATTTCCCACAGCTTCAATCCCTTTTCCAGCCTTTTCCCAAACCGTAGTTTCTGTTAGTTTTTTCAAATCCTTACTATTAATATTAGTCACATTAGTAATTAACTCTTTGACTTTACCTGAGTTATCAGGGATGTAAGAACAACAATAAGAAACTATTAATTTACAAACTCTGCCGTCTTTCGCCAAAAGAATGTCTAACGCAAGGCGATTCTAAAGTGCCATAGCTCTTGTAGCAGCTAATTCTGTATCCAGAAGAATAATAGCTCCGGTATATCTTGTCAACATGTTATCCACTATTGCAGACAACTTCTGAATCTTAATCGAATTCTGGACTTCTCCCACTGAAGAAATTGTAGCCCCAAAATGTCTCCCACAGTGCTAGAAATTGATTCTCACTTGTGTCTTGTTTGAATTTTCATTGAATCAGGAATCTTACTCAAGTGTTCCAACTGATAGATTTTCTGAAAGACTATTCCCAAATAATACTTTCCATACCACCCTCTAGGAAGATGACAATATGCATTTCTTCTGCAAATATACTAACTCCCAGGTATTGGAGGATCCTGTCCATTCATCATAAAATCCCACTTACTCTTAAACATAAACTCATGTCTACAATCACTCTTTCCAACAAACACTCTATCATTTTTACTCCAAAGTCTATGTATACAAAGTTTTCCTACATGCTCTGCATCTATTGTTAGTTCACCTTGTTTAATGATGTCAGTATAAGCATAATCTATTCTAGGCTTTCTACTTATGATTCCCTTATCCATCTTCGCCTTTATTTCTCTCCTTCTGTCCTCTGTATTATCTAAGAACTTATTTTCTACTGGTGTTAGTAAACAAGTTAAATTATTGCGGTGAGCAAAGGCTGTACCAAAGGTCAAAGTAGGTTCAAAGAAGTCTCTCATAATCACTATGTTATTCTCCTTAGCTATTTTATTCAAATATCCTATAACAGGTACAAAAGACAATACCATGTCATAGTTGGAATAACAATATTGGACATATTCTTGATTATAAAACTGCGTTAGCAAAAGACTGCAACTTATAGCATATGTCACGGGCAAGCTGTGATACGTAGTTCCTCCTTCCACGAAAGCTGGAATCTGTGTACATACATAACAATCACTCGCATCCATCACCTCAACAGACTCGTGCAATAAGCGATAGAAAATGTTAGAAGAAAGCACTTTCTCCTCATGTACGTATTTGACATCTATTATAAATGTATCTTTTGTTAGTGACTTATCAGCCAAGTCTAGAGAACTTATTTTTGCAGTCTGATTTGCTTCATCCACCTCATAAACAGACACTCCTACGAACAACAATAAACATATCAATACACTCACTACCGCTAAACCAGTACCAAACACTTTACAACAACTAATCCCACAGTTTTGGTTATGTGAGTTACTCATTTTTTATGTTAGGAAAAAAAATAATCAAAAAATACCTCCTAAAATTTTAATTTTTTTTTATTTTATTTTTTTTATTAATTAATTCACTCTCGGACAGTTCATTTGACAAGTTTGGTATAGCAGCTCATCTAATCCAGTTATCTATTTGTCTTTTCCAGTACATTTCAATATTTGTCTCTTCAGTAGGAGTTTCAACTCCCAATTGTCATTTTCTTTACCCAAAGTCTCTTTCTTGTGAATCTTCACGTTCCAAAATCAGAATTTTCTAAGTCTCTTTCAAAACAATAACTCAAAAATTCTTCTTGCCAGTCACTTGTAATTAAGTATACCCGTTCAGGTCCAGCATTTCTCCTACTTGCAACTCTTTTTTTTTCGTCGTCTTCCACTTTCACTGTCTTCTCCGCTAGTGTCTTCTTCTCCAGGCAATTCTTTTTCTTCTGGTATTGATGGAATTACATCAACTTTTCCCCCTTCTGTAGTTTTCTCTGCCAATTGTCTCCTTTCAACGTTCCTTTTGTCAGTAGTCTTCTCAATATTGAGTCTTCACTTGCCTTTGGACCTTTCTCTTCGGACGTTCCCGCAATTGGTTTTGAAAGAGTATAATCCACTTGGGCGGGACTATTTTCAATTCCTTTCCCAACAGGGTCTGTCTGTCCTTCAGTTTGGTTTGACCAATCACCTGCTACTGAGGTCACCCTCCTCTGAGCAGATCTTTCTTCTGTTTTTTCTTGCTTCTCACTGTCATTTGAAGACACCCCCCTCCGATCAAAATCAGTCTCATTTCCTTCTACTTGGACTGCTTCTTTTACTCCTTTTTCAGTTTGCTCAACTTCTTCACTGTTCTGCTCTCTTTCATCTGTTATAGGAGTAGGTACATCTCTGTTGTTTTTGACATTTTGCTCATTTTCTTTCCCTTTAGTTTCATTGTTCTCAACTGTTGGTAATCTCAACAGTTCCTCTTCTCTTCCTGTTGGATCATGCACTTTCCTCATATGGCTTGCAGGCACCCAACTCGGCAAACAGGCACGCTTCACAGCAGTCGTCGTAGTGAGCATAATCTGATAAGGTCCCTTCCACCGTGGTTCAAGGCAAGACTTTCGGACGTGCTTCCGTATAAGCACCCAGTCTCCGGCCCTCAGTCTATGACCTTGACCTTGTATTTGTTGAGCTGTTACAACTTCCACCTGATGAGAAAAAGACTGAACCACATCAGCCAGGCTTTTGCAGTAATCTAGCACCATATCATCTGTAATTTTCACAAGTGCGTTTGCAGGTATTGCTGGCAATCTCATCGCTCTCTCCATCAAGATTTAGTGCGGGGACAACCCAGTCTTTTTGTCGGGAGTACTTCTCATTGACATTAGTACTAAAGGTAAAGCATTTGGCCATTTTAAATTTGTTGATGCACACAGTTTGGGCAATCGTGATTTTAGTGTTCCATTAATTTGCTCTACAAGACCTGAAGCTTCTGGGCGATAGCTGCAATGTATTCTTTGTTGGATATTTAATGCCGAAAAAAGCAGTTTTATCACCTCATAATTGAAATGTGTACCCCTGTCTGATTCAATCGAAACCGGAAAACCAAAACGTGGAATTAGTTCTTGCAAAAGCAGTTTAGCCACAGTAAGACTGTCATTCCTCCTCGTTGGGTAAGCCTCAATCCAATGACTGAAAATGCACACAATCACCAACACGTATTTCAAACCAGCATGCAGGCATCTCAATTAAATCTATCTGCATTCTACTGAATGGACCTCCTGCCATACCTATGTGACGCATGTTGACAATTGTTCCTTTGCCGACATTCATTTGCTGCAAATTATGCACCTATGGCACACCAGCTCTGCCACTTGTCTGAATTTTGGATTGTACCAGAATTGTTTAAAACTCCTGATCATCGCATCTCTTCCAATATGTGTTTGATTGTGGTATAATCTCACCACTTGTGTCAGTAAACTGTTTGGCAAGATTACCTTTTCCTCTATGGTTACCCAAATTTCATCTTCCCTTTGTATGCATTGATGCCTAATCCAATCTCTTCTCTCCCCTTCTGGAACATTATGCTGTATTGCTTTCAACTCATCTAGTGTCTCCACTATATGCATAGTAAAATTTGCATAAATCTCTTCATTTTCAGACATCAGTTGCCAATTTCCTTTGAATGAAATTCCATTCAGAGCACAAAATCTTGCAAGTTGGTCCGCATAAGCATTTCCCAATCTTACATAACCTTGTCCTCTCTGGTGTGCACTGCATTTGACCACAGCACTTTTCTCAGGTTTCTGTACTGCTTGCAACAAATCATGTATTCTTTCCCCATTCCTCACAGGTGAACCTGAAGAGGTTAGGAACACTCTCTGTGACCAAATTTGTCCAAAATCACGTACAATACCAAATCCGTATTGGCTATCTGTATAGATTTTCACTTTCATTTGATCTGGTAATTGACATGCTCCGGTAAGAGCTACCAGCTCCGAGACTTTTGTGGATATTACTCCTTTAAGCCACGAAGCTTCTAGTATGCCTGTGACTGTACACACTGCATACCCTGCTCTTAATGCACCTCTGTTGTCTCGCAAGCAAGAACCATCAACAAAAAGAATTTGATCATTGTCTTCTAGACAAGTATCTTTGATGTCATCTCTTGGTTTGGTACATAGTTCTGTCACCTCTAAGCAATCATGTTCAACATCATCTACGTTAGACAGCTATTCCCCCTCATTTGGTAATAGAGTTGCCAAGTTAAGCACTGTGCACCTTTTTATTGTCACATTTGGTGCCCCAAGAATCACTGTTTCATATCGTGTCACTCTTGCATTTGTCAAATATTGTGTCTTTGACCTGGTCAACAGAATTTCTATTGAATAGGGTCCCATCACTGTCAGAGGATAACCCATCACACTATTTTCACTTTGAGTTATACTCTGCTCAACTGCTGCAACTGCTTGTAAGCATCCTGGTAAAGCTGCTGCAACATTATCCAACGTAGCTGAAAAATACGCTACTGGGCGATTGACACCACCAAGTTTTTGTGTCAAGACAGACAAAGAACATCCATCTCTTTCATGACAAAACAATAGCAAAGGTTTTGTGTAATCAGGCATACCTAATGCTGGTGCTTGACACAAACTCTCTCTCTCAGCTCAGGAAAAGCTTTCACGCACTCCTCATCCATCATTATAGGATCTGAAACATCCTAATAATGTGTCAATCTTTACAATGGCTTTGAAACAGCTGAAAAATTTGGGATCCATTGTCGGCAATATCCTACAATTCCCAAAAACATTCTCAACTCTTTCTGTGAATTTGGCATTTTTATTTTCATTATTGCCGCCACTCTCTCTCTGGAAATTCTCCTCAACCCTTTCTCAATCAAATGTCCCAAATATTTCACCTCTTGTTGACAATACTGCAACTTAGCAGGACAAACTTTAGGACCATTGTCTCTCAGAAAGTTCAAAAATGCAATTGTAACCTCTTTGAAGCCTTCCTTTGTTGTTGAGGCTATTAACAAATCGTCAATGTACTGCACTAAAGTCAACTGATAAGGCATTACCAATGACTCCAGGTTCTTTTTCAAATTCTGATTGAAAATCGATGGTGGCTCTGAAAACCCCTGAGGAATCCTGCACCAACAGTAGACTCTAGTCAAGAATTTGAAACAAAAGAGATATCTGTTGTCCTCATGGAGAGGTACTGAAAAGAAAGCTTGACACAAGTCAATAACTGTGAACCATTCTGCATCACATGGAATCTGGAACATTATCACAGCTGGATTTGGTACAACTGGACAACACTTCACCACAATGTAATTTATTTTTCACAAATCCTGGACCAAGCGTATTTTCCATTTGGCTTTTTCAAACCCATGATTGGTGAATTACATGGGCTGCTCATCACTTCTTTCGAAACTCCTTGCTCCAAAAATTGTTCTATCAGTGGTCTTATCCTTTCTATTATTTCATTTGTCATCAGGTATTGAGCAGTTTGTGGAAACACCACATTCTTTTTCACTACTACTTTGACTCCTTCAACTCCTTTAATCAAACCAATGTCTTTTCTTGAAAAATCCCAATCTTTCGGTCAAACCCTTTCTTGCAAATCATTGGGTAAATCTTTCTTTTCAAACACTGGAAAGAAATTAAGTCTTCCAAATTTTGCTCTCCATTTGCCTCCTCTTTGTCCATTACCTGATCATCTTCCATATTCAATAATGCCAGTTCGCAACTTTTAATTCTCTTCCCTTCATCATCTGGCAGATCTTCCTCATTAACACTAATGGTCTCCATTGTAATTCCCTTCCTTGAACACATAATTGAACAATTGATCTTACACAGCAAGTCTCTCCCCAGTAGCGATACTGGACTGGAGTCACAAACAACAAAACTATGATAGTCTCTAAAATGTCCCATATTCACAAAAACTGGTTCTGTAAGGGAATTAACCAATTGTTTATTTACAACACCTTCTATCTGTATCGTTCTCTCATAAATAGGTATGTTTGGTACCTCTACTGTCCTTATCGTTGAGCGTTTCGCTCCTGTGTCGAACAAGAAACTAACCTCATGACCATGCACTTCACCCTGCACATAAGGATCTCTCTGATCCACATCTAATGATGCAGCCATCATAAACTCCTCCTCATCTGAAATATCAAACAGCCATTCAGTGTTTATTTCACTCTCACTTTGTAAGGGAAATTGTTCAAATGTTTTTGCACTTTAGTTTTTGCTCTGATTCGTGACCACTTGCGAAAGCATAACCTGTTCCTGTTCCAATGGGCTCTGTATCAATTGAGCCTGTCTCAGTATATGCATTTGCTTTACAGGCATCATCTTCACCTGTGGCTGCATTTGTTGTAATTGTGACATTTCTACTTGTTGTACCTGAGGTTGTACAGCTTGCATTTGTTGCACCAGCTGGAAAGGCTGGAAACCCTGCATATTATTCACATTATTCTGAAAATCTTGATTGTGACCTCCCATTCTAGGTCCTCTCATGCCCTGAAATGAATTGACACCATTTGTTTGCTGAACCATTCCTCCTTGATTCAACATTGGACGCTGCCTTTTCCAATGTCCCAGCAATCCGCAATTATGACAAGGTAACACTTTTCGCCGCTGCTCATCCTGCATCACCACTGAACTCAAATCCACATTTCTATTAACCAATGAAAGCATCAATCCACCTCGACCTCTACCACAACCTTGACTCTGAAACAAACCATTTCCTTGTGGCAGCTGTCGAAAATTTCCTTTCAATCCCATCTGCGCAGCCTTAATCTGCATCACCATTGCTTTTCTTTCAGCTTCTTCTGCTTCAACTCAATTTCTTCGCTAGAGTATTTTGCATACTGCAAAACTTCATCAATCGGCTTTGCCTGCCAACATATCAAATGATTCTTAATCATTTGACTCACTTCTGGTTTCAACCCCTCAACGAATCTGAACCCCAAGTGATTCATGTTTTCTTGTTCAATAGTTTCTGCTCCACTAAATTGTTTGAATGCCTTCAACAACCTTTCGTAATAGGCATGAACTGACTCCTTCCCTTCCTGTGTTGTTCTGTCTACGCGCTGCCAATCAACACTTTTCGGTGAAACTCTAGTTTTCAGAAACTCAGTGACTTTATAGTAATGTTTCATTACTTCGGGAGATGGTGCACCTGTTTTCAAGTCTCTTTGCGGTTCACTCATCGGCCAATCAATGCTCCTTTTACATTCAACCCACAAATCTCCTGGAACAACAAAGTCAAAAAGTGTATTCAAGTCTTCCCACAGACACTTTCAAAGTTTCACAAACCTATCTGTCTGCTGATACCACTCCATTCGCTTCTCCCTCAGTCTTGGGTAATCATTCGTAAAACTTACAATATCACTTCTATTCCAGGGTACATGTGAAAAATTCCCTCCTGCCGTTTCTCTCATGGGTAACATTTTTACTGCATCTCCTGCCTGTGCCCCATCATCTTTCTTTGGTCTTTCTCTTTTCCTGTCCCATTTATTCTCCCATTTATTCAATGCCCTCCAAACCTGCACTTTTTCAAGTAATTCTTTGAGATGTGTTGTCATCCCTGCAGATTTCATGTGAACAAAGTCTTGTTGCTCCAAATTTAATCTATAACTCCTTTTCAATTTTTTAATTTTGTCACATCAATGTCGTAATCATATGCTACATCTTGTAACTGTTGATAAACCCTGTTTGCTCCCTTTGTAATGACTTTACATAGATATCTCAATTGCCCTTCGGTCTATGAGTCAAGTCTGTTCACCCCCATAGTTCCCTCTAAAAGTTCGCTCCCTTCCATATTTAATCTCACTCTGTTTATTGTTTCTTCCTCTTTATCTTTTCTCTCCTGTTGTTTTGAGTGGTTTAAATCTTCCAACCATTCTGCAGACAAGCCTTTCAGTGATACTCCACTGGCATGTGCACCTGCTCCTCGACCTTGTCCTAAACTCGTACCTGGCCATGGAGCCATTGTTCCTGAATCCTCAACAGGTGACAAATCTATTAAAGATTTTGTCTCATTTAAACTTGGTCCCTGTCTATTTTGCATATTTATCAATTAATTCCCTCCACTAGTGTCCACTCGAACATATAATGGAGTTACTGGACCCATCGTATTAGGTACAGTAATTGCATCTGGATTTATCAGTGTTCCAGCTCTCAGTGTCTGTCCTGCACCCATGCTCTGCATTTGTGAAATCTGTATATGTACAGGTTCTCTTATATTCATCCCTTGGCGACCCTGCAACAGTACGATATTCGCAGTTGTTCTTACTGTCTGGACCTCTGGCTGTATGTCAGGAATGTTCATTTCGAACTGTTGTCTGTTGCTCAATGAGTAATTAAAACTACTCTGCATCTGAACTCTCTCATGACTCATGTTACTCCTCGCTGATTCTGAAGTTAATGGTGCAGTAGGAATTATGTTACTCATACCGCTCCCATTTAATCCATTTCCATTCTGCTGTCTCACATCTGATGGAAGATATGTTTCTACAACATAGTTAACTACCTCATCTTCCTCCATTTCGTTGTCATTAAACATGACTCATTTCTGCTCTTTCGTGTTCTGTTCTAATGGACCCTTCTTCTTTTTCTTTCATCTTTCGTTTTAACCTCCTGCTCATTCATTCTTGCCGGAAATAATCCATGCCATGTAACATATCTGTTCGCCACTTTTTCTGTTCCTCATCCCACACAGCTTCAGACAATGTTTTTTCTACCCTTCTCATTTTCTTGTCAAATTTTAAATCCTGCTGCTGTTTTGCTACCAGCTCCAATATGGCTAATGCTTCGTACTGTGCTGGCCTCAGTGGAGGTTTTAGACTGTACATCTTTGACCTCCAGTTATCCAGAACTCTTAGATTGCACGTACCATGTTCCGGAAAGGCTAGATAACCTTTCTTCTTTGTAATTTTGACCCAATGTTTCAACCAAATACATGCCGCTGCACCTCTCTCCTTAAACACAATATATGCTGGAGTATTCTCTGGCGGACAAACCTCTCCTTCTAGTACCGGAATGAACTAATCATCTCTCAACGCACATTTCAGAGCTTTGAAAAACTTAATTTTTAACTCCACTTATTCAAACATAATATCCACAGCAAAAATTGCTTTCAAACTCAAATAACCAAAGCAAATACAAGCAATAAACAGGAGTTAAAGAAAGAATAACCAATCATGAAAAGTGAGTACGATCCCACAATTCTCTTATACCCCCTCGCCTTCCAATTGCGTTGCTCTGTTGTCAGACCGATTGACCAATCCGTGCGCGACTCCTTCTGCTAATCAACCAATCCCAGCGCAGCAACTCTACGTCATACCCACAAATTCACCCCCTTTCACTGGGACGCTGACAAAGTCTGTTGTACTAATCTTACACAACCCACACGCAAAATCAACGCAATAATAATATGCGAGCTGCCTTAAAATAAAACAAATTCACTCATCTACTACAGGCAGGGTAACACAAACACTTCAGAACCTCCCAAAGAGACCTACAGCTTTCATCTACTCCTTTCTCACAGTTCCCACAATCGAGTAAAAATTCGACCTGCAAACTTTTCTTCTCCACTGTTCCTTGACTTACCAATCACGACGAATCGGCCTACCAAATGAACGAATTACATCATATACCAAGTGTCTCTCTACACTTGTCAATATACTCCGGAGTCCCAGACCTCTACCCTTATGTCTGTCATCAACAACCACGTGGATAATTTTCCTGCCTTAAGCGCCACACTCAAATGAAGATCGCTGCTTCCCTACTCTCATACCTATGGGAGTACGCCCACTCCATCTAATCTAATCATCTAATTCGAGCATCTCTACTCTTCTAAACTCATATCCAACACAATCATCTGTAAATTAGCTAAGGCTGTGCAAGCACAAAACACTTCATTCACCTAATACAAATACAACCAAACATCACCAAGAACATACCCTTCAACCTAGGGGATGTCAAAGAATCAGGGAAAGACACTTAAGGCAACTAGCCACTCATCATGGTAAGTCTGTTTAACAATTTTGGAAAAGAGGAAAGAAGAAAAAAAGAACCAACCAACAATTTTTTAACATCCAGACCTCACTTATCCATTATGACATCATCAAAACAATGACGTAACCGTAATCTGCTACCAAAAAACTGCGAACGCGCTGTGGAATCCTAGCTATCTACTCAGAATAGCGGATTCTGCGCTAGAGGACGATGGATTGAAGCGACATAGGTTTGAGGGGCTGTCATCAATGATAGGTGTGAGGATCAACAATATCAATACCAATCAATATTATAAATCTACAGTCAATAACTACACCAGGTTATTAAGAAGAAGTCATAGATTTATTTCCCTATAGTAACAATGCTAATGTCACGAAGATAACTCTCAAACACAAATGAAAAGCATATAACATCAATAGCGGTTGATTGAAGCGTCGTATATATCTCAATTTGATTAAGACAATCAAACAAATTATCTCTAAAAGAATCACAGTGATTAATAATGCAAAAACTGGTAATAATGGCAAAGTATATATTAGTTCAGCATCAAATGATTTCAAAATAATTCATGAGCAATTCAAAGTTAGTTTCTTCACTAACCACAAATTAGCATCAACATGTGGGGCTTCATGTGAAAAGAATTTAGTGACACAAATTTAGAAGACTCCTAACTCAATTAGTAATTAGAAACGTTATGAATGTGCAGCAATAAAATCATAAGTTGCAGCTGGTACCTGGAAAGCAAAAGAGACACAATTCACATTTCGATTACATACTTTACCAATGGTAATGGTAGAAACAGCAAGTAGTATGCTTCAGCCCGGGGACACCATGAGTTAACGCCTAACAACAGCTAACCCACTCAGCTAGACTTCATCTGCTTCAGTCTGCTCTCCAAAAAAGTAATAATCATACTCCCTTAAAAGAATTCTACCCAAGTTGTTATACTAAATCCTAATAAGCTCATGATTGGTTAGTCCATGCGGTGGTTTCATTTCAGTCAATCGTCAACTAAATTGATGACCTAAAACACAACTAATCTACCTAACTATAACATTTTCCTCCAATGTATTGTTGTTTCTTCTGTCTCATCTGTAACCCCATTGTTTCGTCGCCTCTCGAATATCTTGTCTCAGGAACAAACTTTTACTGTATCCACTCACTTCCATCCTCGAGGAAAGACTAAGGCCCTCATTCCAACATTGACGGGCGGCGGAGGCCGCCCGTCAATGTTGCGCGTCAGGAATACCGCTCCGCGGTCCAGAGACCGCGGAGGGTATTCCAAGTTTTCCCCTGGGCTGGCGGGCGGCCGCCGAAAGGCCGCCCGCCAGCCCAGGGGAAAACGACCTTCCCACCATGAAGCCGGCTCGTAATCGAGCCGGCGGAGTGGGAAGGTGCGACGGGTGCTGTTGCACCCGTCGCGTATTTCACTGTCTGCAAGGCAGACAGTGAAATACATTTTGGGGCCCTCTTACGGGGGCCCCTGCAGTGCCCATGCCGTTGGCATGGGCACTGCAGGGGCCCCCAGGGGCCCCGCGACTCCCCCTCCCGCCATCCGGTTCCCGGCGGGAGAACCGCCAGGAACTGGATGGCGGGAGGGGGAGTAGGAATCCCCAAGCCGGCGCAGCAAGCTGCGCCGGCTTGGAGGATTCCTTGGGGGCAGCGGGAAACCGGCGGGAGACCGCCGGTTTCCCTTCTCTGACCGCGGCTAAGCCGCCGCGGTCAGAATGCCCCGCGGGGCACCGCCGGCCTGTCGGCGGTGCCACCGCGTCCCGCGGCCCTGGCGGAAGTAATCCGCCAGGGTCGTAATGACCACCTAGATGTTAGTAACATTCCCAAACAATAGAGCATTTCAACTTATGCAATACTTGGTTAAAACATAACCTTGTAATACATAACGCTGCAATCCACTAGGGGTAGCTGCTGGCACAGCTACACAAACTTCGAAGACACTTTTATGAAAGCTTTGAATCATGGAACATAACCACAGCATATGCATATTATTTTGCTCAGCCAAGAACATAAAAACGAACATTTTCAAAAGTCATCTGTTTTGCATGTTAGTTCCTCATACATTTTTTGTATGAAAATCATTATTAAACATATTAGAAATTTCACTCTCTCACAAGGGCCATTGGTAAGAGGGGTCGAGTTAACCAAAGCAGCAAGATGGCGACTCAGGAGAGCAGCCTGAGGTGCCTGAGACTGCTGTTTGGCAACTCTTTTGCAGTGGACCGAGCCTGGGGTAAGCCTAGGTGCCCGCAGATCTGACAGCCTGGATGAAGATCTGAAGAGTGCATTAGCAGAGGCCAGTCTGGGCAGTCGTTGTAGGGGGGCAGAGGAGTCGGATTTAAGGTGCCCATCCTGTGGCCAGCCCTTTGAATAAAGTGAAGCCCAGTTGCTGGCTTATACATCATTCAGAACTGTAAGGAGAGTGGTGACAGGAGGTTTGGGGTGTAAGCCATGTGAGGGTGAAAAGCAACAGGCCATGGGTTACTTGGAGGCCTCCTGGAGGGAGCCCCCTCCCTATTCCTGGTAGGTGGCAGTGATATCCCCCCTCCGGCCTCTCTTTCCCTAGTTGTTCTGCAAGTGATGAGGACCCTGTCTGAAGCGGGTGTTGACAGGATCCCCCCACCTCCAACAACAAACATAGATAAGCAAATATGCAATCCTTTTCGGCGGTCGACTAGTGGGGGACTTAGCAGGCAATACCCCAGGTGGAGAGGGGGCTAAAAGCAGAGGAGATGCAGCAGAATCCTCACTTAGGGATATTATGGCTGCTATTCATGACATCCAGGCCACATTGATGCCTCTGGAGTCAAAAATCGACACTGTGACTATGGAGGTCACACTATTGCAGGCCGACTTGAGAAAGGTAAAAAAAAGAACCACACAGACTGAAAAAACTTAAGCTCAACTTAAAGAGGAGACAAAATCTCTGAGAGTCAAGGTTGAATAATTAAAGAGAGAGAGCGCAGCAGTTCAGGTGAAACTACAGGACAGTAAGGGTGACTCCAGATGCAACAACATCCGAGTGGTGGGTGTCTTGGAGCTGACATGGGGCCCAGTGTCGAACTGTTTTTGAAGGTGTTTATACTTCAGACGCTTAAACTCAAGAGACTGCCGAAATTCTTCTCTGTGGATCGCGCCCATAGAGCACCTGTTCCTCAAACCGGGGCCCCTCCGAGAATGATTATTATGCCCATCTTTAACCACAGACACAGAGATGTGAATACAGGCTGTGCGAATCAAGGAGAAACTCCAATTTAAAAGCAAAACAGTGCCAATCTGTCCCGACTTTACTCTCAAGATCAAGCAGCAGAGAAGTCGTTTTTGGGAAGTGAAGTGTTGGTTGCAGGAGCGAGAGGTGAAATACATATTACTGGTTCCAGCACGTCCTAGGGTGCTTCATGAAGACAAATCTTGGACCTTCCACACACTAGAGGAGACGCGGGTTTGGCTCAAGGGCTGAAGAATGGAGAAGAAGCGGCCAGTCAGAACCCATTGGAGAATGGCACCTGCCTGGTCTGGGATCTGTGGCCCGAGGTCTTGCTGGGGCTGAGAGCAAGTGGCCAGGGAAGTACCTTAAGAGTGGCAGATTTAAGGTACTCGAAGATTCTGTCATGGGAGGGGGAATGCTAAGCTAGTCCAGAGAGAGGAAACTGATGAAACGGGTGATGGGGCTGCTGTGGGGCGAGGATCTTTCCCCCCTCTTTTCAGATGGAGGTTCATAACACCTTTGGGTGCATTTGAATGGGTCTTCTGGCAACTTGAAATAATGCCCAGGTCAGTCATGGATGTGGACCGTCTCCCCTCCACCTCCATGGTTGGCAGTATGTACGCCTTCAGACTGTTGTTTGGTGCTGTTTCAGTTTGAGTTCTTGTCAAAATGAGGGGAATGTTCTTATTAGGGCGACAGGTACTCGGTGAATTGGGGATGACAGGTAGTTTAGACCCTGTGTTACAAGGAAGCAGGGTATGGGATGGTTGGGCGGTTACCATATTGCTGGCACACTGCTGTATCATAACCCTTGGCCAGACGCAGGCACGTAGTGAGGCTCAGTGCCCTAGGACTTCAGAGACTAGACTTTCAGTGCCTCACAGAATCATACCCCCTGGGTAGGCAAGGGGGTCAGTTAACCTTTATGTCTTGGAATGTTCATGGCCTAAGGAGTACAATTAGAGGATACTTAACAGAAATTAATAATAATTGGGGCGCCATAGTCCGGATATTGTGATGATGCAAGAAACCCACCTGAAAAGGACGGGGATAATGATGTTAAATGGACAGGGATATAACATGAGTGCTCATGAGGGCTTCACTTCGGATTCCAGTGGGGTGGGGATCCTACACACCACACAGGGGCCGATGGTCAGGGAAGGTACTTTGCTCAATCTGGCACTTGGAATGGGTTAACTCTAAATTTGTGTGAAGTGTATGTCTTGCTCACACTAAAAGCGCAAGCGCTGAGAGAATTGGGGAGGTGCTTCTACAGTTCCTAGGGAGAATTCTTTTATTGCGGGGTGATCTCAACCATATATTAGATGCAGAGGTGGATAGGGATCACAGGGAGAATGAGGGTAAAATATGCGTGGGTTATCGACATTTTTGGAGACAGTGGAACTGGAAGCCATTTCGCAGGTAGTTTACATACTACACGGGGTCACACCATACCTCCACACATATAGATTACATCTTCACCACACATGCCTCATTGGCACCCTTCCAAGACACCAGAATATGTCACGAGAAATATCAGACCATGCACCTCTGTGGGTGGTGTTGGAAAGTACCCTCTTTTTGGCATGGTTACCCCACTTTGTGCCTGCTATCAGTGTGCTTAAACTGTTTTCACTGTGATCCTCATAACCAGGACCCCAGTGATTGTGCTCTCTCCCTCTAAATTTGGTTGCCTAGGACCTTTGTGCACTCCACAATTGGCATACTGGTGTCCCTTTATAAGTCCCTACTATATGATACTTAGGTACCTAGGGCATTGGGACAGCAGGGGTCCCCCATCAGCTGCAGCATGGATTGTGCCACTAATGGGAGCCCACGTAAAATGTGTCTGCAGGCCTCCCATTGTAGCCTGCATTAAAAGGTGCTTGCACCCTTTCACCACAGGTCACTGCACCAGGTCACTGTAAGTCACCACTATGGTATGCCCTCCTAGGCCAGGGGGCAGGGTGCAGGTCCCTGTGTGGGAGGGCACCCCTGCATGAGCAGAGGTGTCCCTTTGAACTACAGCTCTGTAGGAGGCTGACCTGGCTTATAGTGGGTATCTTGTGGTACTTACACCTTGTGGCAGGTCCAGTTATCCCTTATTATTAGATTAGAGGTGTTCTAGCAGTTTAGGCTGATAGAGGTAGCTATAGCAGAGCAGCTTAGGCTTAACTAGGAGACATGCAAAGCTCCTACTATACCACTCATATCACGTAGCACTATATCATAAGAAAACACAATACTCAGAGTTACTAAAAATAAAGGTACTTTATTTTAGTGACAATATGCCAAAAGTATCTCAGAGGATATACTCCCTTAGGAGGTAAATAATATACACAAAATATACACACACAAACCAAAATCAGGTAAGTAACAGTTAGAAAAGTAGTGCAAACACTGTAGAACACAATAGAATGCAATAGGGAGAAATAGGCCTAGGGCAACACAAACCATATACTCCAAAAGTGGAATGCGAACCACAAATGGACCCCAGGCCTAGTGTAGTGTGTAGAGGGTCGCTGGGAGTGTAAGAAAACACTAAGGGTGTCAGAGATACCTGACCCCAAGACCCTGAAAAGTCGGAGTAAAGTAACCCTACTACCCCAGAAAGACAGTAAAGTTGAGATAGGGGATTTTTCTTCTCTTCCAGGAAGTTATTGGGCTTTACGTTGGTGGCTAGGAACATGGTGGCCGTCTGAGGAGCCGGTCGCGGAGGACACAGCTCCTGGAAAGATAACGCAAAATTAATGTAATCCTTACCTGGGGCTCGCAGGGTTTGGCAAGCGTGACTGAAGGGGTTAGTTTTTTCCCCGTTTTTCGATCCGGCGGGGCTGCAACGGAAGAAGGAGCTGGCGGGGAGACAGCATGTCTGGGAGCACGGAGCTGCTCCGTTGCTGAGTGCATCTCTGAAACTCAACCGAATCAGAGAGGCAGTGGCTCGTGTTTCTCTCTGGGGGAATCAAGGCAGAGCCAGCACAAGCATGGATATCGGTTGAAGCAAGAAGAACAGGTGCTTCAGGATTGTTCAGCAGGCTGAGGACTTGGGTACTTTTGAGTCTGGTAGAAAAGCACCAAGACTGGAAGGCTTTTTTCAGGCTTATGTTATAAATGCTGTAGAAACTTTGTTAGAACTTATGGTGGACAGGGTAAAGGGGCAGGTGGGGTTCTGGAAAGAAGGGTAGAAGGTGCCATTTAAAAATTGTGTTGGTCAAGTAGCGTATTCCCTCCGTAGCGCTAATAAAAGTAAAAAAAAAAAATGAAATTGAAAGTCTGGTCCTCCCTCCTCAGAAATTGTCTTTTGTGAGAAGTAAAGCAGAGCAAGATAACAGTTCTGTTAGGAGGCAACTGGATGCGAAGAGCGTTGGTGGGCCGAGTTACAGGAGAGCTCGTGTCACCCCTTCAGTTAGGTCTTATTTTCGATTCCTGCCAGGCGCTCCCAGGGTGTTAGCCGGAGGGAAGAATACGCAAGAGTTGGACAAAATGGACAGATTAGAGTTTGCCGCTAGTCCGGAGGGCTGGGGCTCAGACCTCCGGGTGGATGGGGGAAGTGGGTTACATCACCCTCTACCTGTAAATTCCATAGAGAGGCAAGCAGAAGCGAATGTAGGGCAGGTTTCCCAACCTGTCGGAGAGGATAATGGGCAATCAATTGCGAGTATGCTAAAAGCATTATATATGGAACTGGAGAGTGGCTTTGAGACATCTAATGCCAATCAGGTAGAGATAAGGGGTCTATGTGAAGATTTGGGGAAGAAAATTGATGATCTGGCAGGTTGTACTGCCGCTTTGGAGGAGGAAGTGGAGTTAAGAGTGGCGGTGGAAGAAAATAAGGAGCAGATAAGATATTTAAAAGAAGGAGAAACAGGGGTGATGGCTAAAATGGAATCCCTGGAAAATAATCTGAGGAGGAATAATTTGAGGTTTCTCAGGGTCCCGGAAGGGCTGGAAGAAGGTGACTTAAATGGGTTTATGGCGCGTCTGATAAAGCAAGAAGTGAATGTGGAAATATCAGAGGAATACATTGTTAAAGATATTCAAAGGGTGCACCAGGTTCTGGCTAAAATGCCTCCCAACAGGGTCAGACCAAGGAAAATTTTAGTTTATTTTCAGACATACTCCTTGAAGGAACATATTCTCGCCCAGGCGCTAAAAAAGAAATTGTTGATGGTAAACGGATCCCCTTTTGAAATCAGGTCAGACCTTGCGACTGTGATTTTGAATAAACAGTGGGAGCTAGGAAAAATAATAGATATTCTGAAAAAACTGTGGGCTACAGCTCATTTGAGATTTCCTGCGTCTCTAAAAGTTATGGTAAATAATAAGATGTATAATTTTACGGACTGGAAGGAGGTGGACAAGTTGATTATGAAAATTGAGAAAGAGGGCAGGAATGAGGCAGGTCTAACCTAAGATTGGAGTGTTCCCCCGGTAGGGATGTATTGTGGCAAAGTCGTAACTTAGGAGCGGTGATCCTCCTCTGACCTAGGTCAGGTCAATGTTTGGGTTGGTTCCCAGGGGTGGAGGGGGATTGGGTGAGGTGCAGGAGGAGGGGGGAGGGGGCACTGGGTGGGGTGTATAATAGTGGTAAAAAATATTATTTTTGGTGTAAGTAGTTTGGGGGGGAAGGAAGAGAGGGGCGGTGATGGTGGGCACTGGGTGGAGAGTATATTACAGGAAAAAAAGATCCTCAGTGTGGTAGATGGACCTGGGGGGTGGGGGAGGGATGAGGGAGTGGGGTGGAAGAAGGTAGGTGGTTTGGATGTCGGAAAATGACAATGAAGAACTTGAGATCCCTGTCCTGGAATATAAATGGTCTCAGGGTAAAGAATAGGCAGAAAAGGTTGGAGCAATATTTGAGAGATGTCCCGTTTGACATCTTGATTTTACAAGAGACTCATCTTTCCAGGGAGGAATGTTTTGAAGTTTTTAAGACATGCGGGTGGGTCCAGTAGATAGCCAGCACAAATTGTTTGAGTGGTAGTAAAGGAGTGGCTGTTCTAATTAAGAAACATGCCAGCATTACTTTTCTAGAAGGCCCCATAGATAACCCGGGGAGGGGGGTGGTGGGGAAGCTGTCTGCTTTTGAATATCTCTTTACCTTGGTAGGATATTACGGTCCTAACAGGGATGGTGTAGGCCCTTTAAAGGAACTCTCAGATTCTCTTTTACAATATTTAGATCCAGTTATATGGGCAGGTGATTTCAATGTTGTTTTGAATTACGAACTAGATAGATCAGCGGGTAGTAGGTCCAAAGTAAATGAGAAAATGCAGGGTCAGATTCGGGTACTGATGTCCCAATGGGGGTTATATGATGTTTGGAGGGATAAAAGGGGGTCAGAGAGAGGTTACTCGTATTATAATAAGAAGTATCGACATCATTCCAGAATTGTCTATTTCCTGTTGGAGATGGGTTTGAGGGACTTTGTTGAATCAGTTGTACATATTGGGGCCCATTTATCAGATTACTCGGCGGTTAGTTTAGTTCTTAGGTTGCCAACAAAAAGGAGGGAAAATAGGTGAACTCTAGATAGAACCTTGCTTCTGGAGGATGAGGTGGTTACGGAATTTCAGGCGGATTCAGAGGAATTTTTTAGGATAAACCTGGGCTCAGCTCCCTTAGCGATAGTTTGGGATACATTTAAGGCCTTTTTGAGGGGATGTCTGATTAGGATTGCTGCATATAGGAGGAAATTATATAAGGAAGAAATAAGTAGGTTGGAGACTCAAATACGACAATGTGAGCAGGGATTGTTAAGTAAGGAGCAGAGTGAAGAGTTGGACAACTTTGTTAAGCAGCGTCAGACAGCTAGTCTGGAGTTGGCAGCCCTTTTGGATCGCAGGGTTAGATTGAGATGTGAAGCTAATAGGGTGATGCATTCCGAGTATAGTGAGAATAGCAGTAAATTGTGGGCTTTGAAGTTAAAATCAGATAGGGTCAGGTATCGGGTGACAGAAATCTGAGATGAGGCCTCGGGTGAGATTAGTAAAGGTGCTGAGCAGGTGGAAGAGGGTTTTAAAAATTTCTTTAAGGACTTATATATGGAAGATTAGAAGCCGGCGGAGGAGAAATTGAAGGAGTGGCTTTTGGAATTAGAGTTACCGACTCTGGATGATGAGGAGAGAAGGATGGTTAATGAACCGGTACAGCTAAGTGAGGTAGAAAGGGTCATTTCAGCAGGTAAATTGGGGAAGGCAGCAGGACCAGATGGGTTACCAATGGAGGTTTATCAAGCTTTGGGTAGCAGCATTTTAAAATTCCTGAAGCAATTATGTGACAAGATAATGGGGGGTGATGAGAATCTTCCTCCTTCTTGGAAAGAGGCGATTATTATGCTAATTCTAAATCCCGGTAAGGACCCTAGGAATTGTGATTCATACCGCCCAATATTACTGTTAAACTATGACTATAAAATCTTTGCTAAACTCCTGGCTGATAGATTAGCGATGGTGATGGGGAAACTCATATATACAGACCAGAGAGGGTTTCTGAAAGGTAGGCATATGCATGAATTGACAGAGGGATTGGTAGGGTCAATTGATTAAGCTACGTCATTGCATATGCCTTTGGCGGTGGTAATGGTGGATGCAACAAAAGCATTCGACAGGGTTAATTGGAGTTACTTGATGACGGTTTGTGAATCATATAAAATCGGAGGCCAATTTATCAGAATATTGAAAAAAATCTATCAGGACCCAAGCGCAATAACTTTGGTTAACGGTACGCTCACTCCTTTATTAAAGATAGAAAGAGGGACGAGACAGGGGTGCCCATTATCCCCTCTATTATTTGATCTTTATATTGAACCATTAACCTGTAGAATTAGGAGAGATAATAGAATACTGCCTTTCCGGTGTGGAGACCTGGTTAAGAAGGTCTCTTTATATGCAGATGATCTAATGATTTATACAGTGAACCTAAGCCAGGCTAATCCAGTTCTACAAGTGTTAACAGAGGATTTTGGAGGGAATCTCTGGTTATGCAGTTAACAATCAAAAGACCAAAATATGGCATGGAACATGGAACTAAATGATGAGGTAGCAAATGTAAAAAAAGAAGTCAAATATTTGGAGATTACGGTGACACAGGATATATGTAAAATGGCGTAAATAAACCTTGCTAGGGTCATGAGGGAGGTGGACCTTTTACTGAGGAAATGGCTAAATCTTCCACTAACTATAATAGGTCAGTTTAATGTGGTAAAAATGGTGATAGTCCCTAAATTAACTTTTATTTTCAATGCATTGCCATTAATGTTTAACAAGGTTGCTTTAAAGAAATTGCAGGGGGAATTTAGTAGTTTTATTTGGGCATCAAAAGGTGTTCATATATCATGGAAAAAGCTCAGGAGAAAGAATGAAAAAGGTGGTCTGGCAGCACTTGATATACAGTACTGTGCATGGGCATATCTGTTAAAAAATGTTTGACAGAGTTTTTATGCATTTCATCGTTCGGAGCTGGGGCAAGTGTTAACTGCTATGATGGAAGGCCAGGAGGTTCAGAGAAGTTTTTTGTATAAGTTTGGGGATCCGGAGTTCTTATAAAAAAATCGATTTAAGATATTATATGATTGGGCAGTGTTGTGGTATGATGTGAGGAAGATTACGAAGTTGTCATATTATAATGAACATGTGCCGATTTGGGACTCTCCTGGATCCCTGGAGTGGACTAAAGACGCCCTGGCTATTCACCTGAAAGAGGCAGGTTTTTTGCAATGGAAAGATCTTTGTTATAATGGTGAACTTAGAGACTTTGATAACCTTAATATTGAGGTAGGAGGAGGGCTGTCTAAGTTTAAAAACCTTCAGATGAAGTCCTGGGCTGGGAATGTATCAGAGGAAGTGGGAAGTACTAATGGACCAGATGCAGCTGGACATCTTGATGAAGAAGGAAGTGGCGAAATGGTATTGGCTGATCATGGATATTGTGGATGGGGAATTTAACCTCCCGGAAGAAATCTGGAGGGTTGACTTGCCGGAGCTGCAGCTTAAAGACCTTTGGCAAGTATCTACTACACTTTTGTATAACACTGTTAAACCTGCAGTATTAAGGAGAAATCATCTATTCTCTATCGACAGAGCCGCGTGGACTCCCAAAAAATTGTCCAGGCTGACACAAGATAACGTGGTGAGGTGTAGCAAGTGTAGTTTTGCATCAGCTGATGATCTACATATGTTTATTGACTACCTTTTACTTCGTACGTTTTGGCAAGAGGTGGGGGATGCAATTCTTCTCTCAAGCCCAAAGGTAAGACCTTCGATTGTGATGTTTGGCTGCTCATATGAGACACTGAAGATGGGTAGAGATGGAGCTAAACTGTTGTTTTATATGATGCTTGTGGCGAGAAGGGAGATTTGTAGAAATGGATCAGCCCTGTCCCCCCTACTTTTATATTGGCAGGGGGAAGATTCTGTCGAGCCACAGGAGATTTCTTCTTGGCTTCCATTGCAGGGTGAAGGCAGACAGCCCTCAGAGCATGCACCACCAGGAAACAGTCGAGAAAGCCGGCAGGATGAGGCGCTACAATGTTGCTGGTAGTCTTCTTGCTACTTTGTTGCGGTTTTGCAGGTGTCCTGGAGCAGTCAGCGGTCGATCCTTGGCAGAAGTTGAAGAGGGAAGTGCAGAGGAACTCTGGTGAGCTCTTGCATTCGTTATCTGGTGAGATACCCACAGGAGAGACCCTATATATGCCCTCAGAGGAGGATTGGCTACAGAGAAAGGTAAGCACCTATCAGGAGGGGTCTCCGACATCACCTGCTGGCACTGGCCATTCAGAGCTGTCCATTGTGCCCTCAAACCTCTGCATCCAAGATGGCAGAGGTCTGGGACACAGTGGAGGAGCTCTGGGCACCTCCCCTGGGAGGTGCTGGTCAGGGGAGTGGTGACCACCCTTTCCTTTGTCCAGTTTCACACCAGAGCTGGGCTGGGGGGATCCCTGAACCAGTGTAGACTGGCTTATGCAAGGAGGGCACCATCAAAACATTTCCAGAGGCCAGGAGAGGCTACTCCTCCCAGGCCCTTCACACCTATTTCCAAAGGGAGAGGGTGGGAGAGGGTGTAACACCCTCTCTCAGAGGAAATCCTTTGTACTGCATTCCTGGGACCAGGCTCCCCAGGCCCCAGGGGGGCAGAAACCTGTCTGACTGGTTGGCAGCAGCGGTAGCTGCAGAGGAGACCCCAGAAAAGTTAGTTTGCCAGTACCCATGGCTCTATGCTGGAGACTCGGGATGCATGGAATTGTCCCCCCAATACCAGAATGGTATTGGGGTGACAATTCCATGATCTTAAACATGTTACATGGCCATGTTCGGAGTTACCTTTGTGACGCTACATATAGGTATTGACCTATATGTAGGGCACGTGTGTAATGGTGTCCCCACACTCACAAAGTCCGGGGAAATTGCCCTGAACAATGTGGGGGCACCTTGGCAAGTGCCGGGGTGCCCTCACACTAAGTAACTGTGCACCTAACCTTCACTAAGTGAGGGTTAGACATATAGGTGACTCATAAGTTACTTAAGTGCAGTGTAAAATGGCTGTGAAATAACGTGGACGTTATTTCACTCAGGCTGCAATGGCAGTCCTTTGTAAGAATTGTCTGAGCTCCCTATGGCAAAAGAAATGCTGCAGCCCATAGGGATCTCCTGGAACCCCAATACCCTGGGTACCTAGGTACCATAACCTAGGGAATTATAAGGGTGTTCCAGTGTGCCAATCAGAATTGGTTAAATTAGTCACTAGCCTGCAGTGACAATTTTAAAAGCAGAGAGAGCATAAACACTGAGGTTCTGGTTAGCAGAGCCTCAGTGATATAGTTAGGCACCTCACAGGGAACACATACAGGGCATACTTTATGAGCACTGGGGTCCTGGCTAGCAGGATCCCAGTGACACATAGGCAAAAACAAACATACATACAGTAAAAATGGGGGTAACATGCCAGGCAAGATAGTACTTTCCTACAAACTCCATTAGACTGGACTTCGTAAGTGTGGGGAAGCCATTTTACCCATGCACTGGACACAGGTCTCTACCTGTGTCCAGCTACATAATGGTAACTCCGAACCTGGGCATGTTTGGTATCAAACATGTTGAAATCATGCCCCAATACTGTTGCAAGTATTGGTTGTATGATTCCATGCACTCTGGGAGCTCCTTAGAGGACCCCCAGTATTGCTCCTACCAGTCTTCTAGAGTTTTCCGGGCAGCCTGCGCTGCTGCCACACCTCAGACAGGTTTCTGCCCTTCTGCTGCTTGACAAGCACAAGCAGGTGAAGGCAGAACAAAGGGTTTCCTGTGGGAGAGGGATGCAACATCCTCTCCCTTGGAAATAGGTGCTACAAGGCTTGGGAGGGATAGCCTCCCCAAGCCACCGGTTTGCTTTAAAGGGCACATTTGGTGCCCTCCTTGCATAAACCAGTTTACACCAGCCCAGGGTCCCCCGGTCCCTGCTCTGGTGTGAAACTGGACAAAAGAAAGGGTAGTGACCACTCACCTGTCCATCAACCCCCCAGGAGTGGTGCCCAGCGCTCCTCCAGGTCGCCACTCGGTTCTGCCATCTTGAAACCAAGATGTGCAGAGGCTCTTGGGAGCATCTGAGTGGGAAGGTCAGGCAGGTGATGTCAGAGACCTCACCTTGCAAGATGACCAAACCCTCTTTTAGAGCTATTTAGGGCCTCCCTTGAAGGTGGGTCCCAAGATTCGATTCCACCACGACTCCTCTGCATCATTTACTTCCATTTCTGACCACAGGAACCTCAACGGGACTCTTCAAGACCCGACAAGACTGCAACTCCTGCGATGACCTCGCTTTACAACATTGTTTCTCCAGCTCCTTCCAGCATCAGAAACTTTTCCCCAGCTGTGCATCCTCTGAGGTTGACGAGACTTCAGCCTGCACCAAGTAGGAAGAAGGAATCTCCCTTGGAGTGAAAGAGTCACTCCCCTGTATCTGCAGGCACCTACAGCAACAGCGTCCGCGGAACTGGAAAATATACCGTTCTGGATTGCCCAGAAAACTAATCAGCTGGAAGCTGTGTTTCTCCAAACGAGACCACAGGAAAAACATAGACTGCTCACTATGTGCTTGCCCTTTGGGATGGTTCCCTCGGTGGATGACTGTGTCACATGGGGTACAGTCTTCGCTGCCATATATACTACCACACATGGTAACTCAACACTTGCCAATGTACTGGAAGTGTTAAAACAAATACAAAATGAGCATGGGGCTGCACCAGCCCTGGATTTGGGGATGAAATTAATGTGTAACATTGATGCTGTATCCTCAATAATACTCAGTAATATTAAAGGGGAAGCGGTAGCACTGGCAATTCGCCATCGTCTCTGGGAAACTCCACACCAGGAACAAGAGAGACAGCTACCGAAAATGATTTCCAATACCTATACTAATATAGGACGGGATAGTTTGGGAGCCAAACCAAAGAAATTGGAGTTACAAGGTACCCCCCATAAGGAGGGTACAAAGCAGGCACAACAGGGCTCTAAGAAGCGCTGGGCCAAACAAAAAGATTTCAAAGAAAGAAGAAATACGAGAGCTGATTCTCCACACCAGGAGAACTCCGAAAGGAGATATAATCTCAGAAATAGGGAGAACATTAAAACTCCAGACAGATTTACTGATTCACGTCCCTCTCGTTCCTTTCAGCATGCACCGGTTAGACTTTGCGAGAGAGGGGGCTGTCAAGATCGACGTCCTGAATACGTGAAAGAAAAGAAAGACTTGCTGCAGTCTACCATTAAAAAGGAAGAAAAGACTCCTCAGCAAAAGCCACAGTTCAAAGAGAAGAAGGTGGCAGCACTGACAGCTAAAAATGCCAGTATACTTGAGAACACTGTTGAGGAACAAGATGTAGGCATTGACTCTGTTAGACAGCGCAGCAGAGGTCATGATATGTCGCCAGAGTCTGAAAGATCATCTGGATGCAACAGCATCTAGCAATTTCATCGCAGTTGAAACAGAGGATGGTCGCGTTCTCCCACCCGATAGGGTTCACGATTTAAAAATTCAGATAGAGGGAGACGTGGAGCGCACGATTAGTGTGATATTTTGGGATGAACTTTCTAGTGATATCCTATTAACCGAAAAAGACTGGCCACCTGAATACGTCCGAAAGCTCCCACATGGGGAAGATGTCATTTTGCCTTTCTCCGATCTTGTCCCGGAAGCAGACCAAGAAGCCCATGCTTCTGAATGGGCTTTAGCACAGGCACCTGCGCTATATCACAATCATGTAGGTTGGGACAAGGAGTCTCCTTGTCATGTTATTCCCGTTAGGTCTACACCCCAACCGCAGCCACAATATCCTGTTAAACATGAAGCAAAAGCTCAGGTGAGAGAGATTATCGCCCAACTTAAGTACCAGGGAGTGATTGAGCAATGTACATCTGCAATGAATAATCCGTTATTCCTCGTTGCAAAGCCAGAGAATTCATATAGAATCGTCATTGATTAAAGACACTTAAGTAGTCATACACGCACATATGCCATACAAAATTCACACAGCACGGCACTAATAAACAATATAGTGCGTAAAAAATATAAAACAACACTAGACATTTCTAATGGATTCTTCTGCCAGAATTTAGCATATGAAAGTCGGGACCTGAGTGCATTCTCATTTGGCTCTTAGAAACACTTTTGTCGTTTACCTCAAGGCTATAAAAATAGCCAGGGCTACTTTCAGCCCGTGTAACATCAATATTACACAATATTGATTCCGAGGCGTTATCCTATGTGGATGACATATATCTCACAGACGACGTCCTCGACATTCATCTTGCGAGGGTCGATCGGATCATTTTGAGATTTGCAGACCTCGGTTACAAATTCAATTTCAAGAAAAGCAAGATAGCCTTTCTTAGCGTATTATTCCTGGGATATGAGCTATCAAACGAGGGGAAGAGCCTGGCCCCGCACTTTCTAGAAAAATTTGCTCAACTGCACCCTCCAAACACACTTATGAAACTCCAGTCATTACTAGGTTTCTTTAATTTTGGCAGAACATACATTCCAGAATATGCACAACAGATCAAGCCGCTTTATGACTTGGTTCAGCCCAATTTTTCTAGCAGACACTGGATAATTGAACACACACTCATCCTTAGGGAAATGCAACAGGACATGCTAGAAGCTAAACACTTGCACACACGTGACAATAAAACAAATTTGGTCATCAGAATAATTGCTGGTGCCAATGGATTTACTTATGTCACTTTCAATGAGGGTGACACGGTACCAAAAGCGTATAAATCACATTTATACTCCAATGCTGAACAGCATTTTGCACCTACAGAAAAGATTCTGACAGCAGTTCAGATGGCCGTTAGAAAAGAGAGGCCACGTGCCCAGGGTAAACATATTATTGTTGTCTCCCTGGTGCCGGCCTTAGAGGCTGTCACGAAAGCAAGCGTTCCTAACGCTAAAGCATTACATCCATGTTGGATTCAATGAGCAACATCTCTGACCGCCACTGATGTCGATTATATATTCGATCCAAAACTTCAGACACAAGAGTTCCTCCAGTACGAACAAGAGTACCCCGCTCCTCTAAATATCTTGCCACTAGACAACTACCATACTGTCATATACACTGATGGTTCAGCACAACCGGCTGTAGGTACTAAACATCAATACTCGGCAGCTTGCACAGCCGTGAGCAGAGTGATGGAAGATGGAGTTATCCACCCCCACAATACCTACACGCAGACCTTACAGGACAGCACAACCCAGTTGGCTGAGCTTAAAGCTCTTATTCTAGCGTTTGAACATACTGAGCCAGGATGCCAGACTTCAATAGTCTGTGAATTTTATTACTGCGTCCAGTCATACAATGACTAGCTCAATCACTGGAAACTGAACGGGTTTAGAGATTCTAAAGGGTACACCATTAAACACAAAATATTGTGGGGGAGGGTGACTGATCTTAAGGATAAGCTTCCGTGTGTCCATGTAGTCCGTACATTGGGACACCAACGTGTAGGAGTACATGTTACCGGAAATACATTGGCTGATGAAGCGGCCAAAGCAGCAGTAGCTACAGCTTCTGTGGCTGCAGTGACTCATTCTCAGACAAGATTGGATAATGAAATATTGACTGCCATTAAAGCTTCAGCTGCAGGCGGCCTGGTTTATGCAGACAAACAAAGCAGTATATCCTTTGCTGTGACATTTGCCAGCAGATTAAGGGCTCTAATATCAAACGCCCACCACAGACATCCCTCTTAGTGTCCAACAGGCCACTACAGTGTGTGTACCTGGACCATTGTGGTCCCTTACAGCCTGATGGTACATACAAATTAATTTTAGTCGCTGTGGATTCTTGTTCTAGATTCCTGTGGGTATGGCCACAGCAGTCGGCTGACGCCCGGACTGTTATAAAAGATTTGCTGATCTTTATCGGTACATATGCGGTTGAAGCATTCCATTCAGACCAGGGCCCTTCATTTGCCTCTAAGGCATTCAGGGACACCATGGGGACGATGGGTGTTGAACTCCATTACTCCTCACCATACCATCCCAAGGGAAATTCGGTCATGGAGAGGCGAAATCGTGATCTAAAGCAGTCCTTAACAGCTCAAGTATTAGGTTCAGGCCGCAGTTGGTTACATCACCTATATGGGGTCCAGAGAGCACTGAATAATCTGCCAAGACGGTCCTTGGGGGGACGCACTCCATATGAGGTTCTCTTTGGGATACCTATGTATGTCCCAGATCTTGATGCCCCTGGTATGGTGGCAGCAGAAACACCATTTGACATAAATGAACATCTCACTGTTTTACAGGAGCTTCAGCAATTTGGTGATGATAAATCATCAGCAAGTGCTGCCACCTTGGAAATAAGGGATTTAGCGAAAACTTCGACTGGCTGGATTCCTAAAGTTGGGGATCTGGTTTGTGAGCAGATCGCAGTGAAGAAGGAGTTCGGTCCATCATACAGAGCACCTGTACCAGTCTTGGGAATTCAAGGCACCAGGACTGTCATCTTACCACCACTGTCTGGTTCTAAGACGAACAGATTCATCTCCATTGATGACATCAAATTACACCATGTGGCCAATCCTTCACAGTAGACCAAGAGGTCCCTTGGGTGGTTCCCGATCCCCTCTCACTACCCAACAGGACATACATCTACATTATAGGATGAACATCACTACTACTACAGACTATGCAACAATGTCAACTGCTGTTCCAGACACCTCCTTGACCATGGGGAGGGCGAAAAATGAATTCTCGCTGGTTCTAGTCACTTCTTCAGTGACCACCCCGGTTCAAGATTTAGCTGTTTTTTACACAAACACATCACAGACTAATGACACTGTCTACCAAGAGCCCCCACATGAAGTGGACCAAAGTACACCGTCTCCCGTGTTTGCAGAGACTGCCTCTTCCTATTTCATTGACATTAATGATTTTTCTTCAGACTCATCCACTACTGTGATTGACAATGTTTCAAAAAGTAGTAAGCTGTATCAGTGGCTTAAAAATAACTATTTGAAATACCCATGGAACTACTTACGGTTCTGTTTGACATTTTTAGCATTATTTTTATGGATTGGTTTTGGGACTGTTTTCTTTTCGCTTATAAATGGTCACTATATTCCTGATCGCTCCTCTGTGGAGCCTGTTAATGAAGTTTTAACACCACATCATTCTTCATATAAGGTCCGAAGAGGTTTGTCCCCTGTGAATATTACAGCAATACCGATTTCTGATGGGATTGTGTGGGACAAAGTTCCATTCGATATATACTGGCCTCCTGAAATTATTCAAATACCATACGTGTTCAAAATCTCAATGACTGATGTAATTACACCTGATGTTGTCCCTGATGATTGGGATGTCCACACAGTTCATTTCATGCTAACTGAAATGAAGGACTATTCTGCTTTTGAAAGTGATGATGTATATGAACATGGGGAAATGTTCTGCTATAACAATTGGGGACATTACTACCTACACCGTGCCACTAGATACAGACCAGTATTAAACTACACACAGTGGGAACACTGTTCTACACCACCGGTGGGGAGCCCAAAGTACTATATTGATAAATTTACATACTTTTCTGGGCATGACACAAGAAAAGCAGAGTCGTATTATTTTAAAATACCTCCGGGACAAATTAGGAACATTGTGCTAACTGATACAAAACTGATTCCTTTGTTTCCCAGCTCGCAGTTGAAGGTTACGAATACTGGAAGAGCACTATTGATTTAAAAAGTGTGTGGGGAACATGAGATTGCCAGATACAGGGTAGGGAGGCTTTATTACGAGCATGCCGGATTCCTGTGCAAATGATTTTCTTAAATGACACTATTCAGTAGACATCCTGTCTGGGGTTAGCAAAAATTAAAGACTTGAACACGCCCAGTATCCCCACCCCAGCAAGGTTTAAAGATTGGCAATACTTCCTCAATATCACCGAGGACAAGCTTGATGCAATGGTTAAGGCTGGTACTTATAATTCTTTACTTTCTAGTTCCGGCGGGTGGTTAATCTGGCCTACTGACACTAATGAGTGTCAGGCACGTTTTTTGAACTCTTCTGGAGGTTTCTCAATTAACAGACCAGACCCTCGCTTTGTATCAGGTCAACATACAGGTATAGTTACGACATACAGTGTGGGTAAGCTGTGCCAGCAATGGGTACAGACCAACACGTTAGCCGCGGTTAAGGAACACCTGAATACTCTTTCTGAAGATATAGACTTGCAGGATTTTCTGCTGGGTCATAGGAAACAGCGTTCGAAAAGGTTTTTATATGCTATGTACAATTCCAATTCAATTTGGAAACTTTCCCAGATTGAGGCTGCTGCACAATTAAGGCAATTGGATAAAGAAAATTTAGAAAAGGCATTAGCTGTTGTTGATAACGGCATGAATACACTGTCCAACAGGATTTATTCACTATCAAATATAGTGTTGTCTGCTATTGATATCACTCAGACAGACTTGTCCTGGTTATATATTGGGCAAACACAGCTACGTTTCATCATGCAGCTGGGTTGGACTTTACAGACACTGAAAAATGGCCGCATTCCATGGAAGTATATTAATGCGAGTGAATTCTTCACTGCTTTTAATTTTTCCAAGGAACAACAGACAATGGCTAAAAGGGAGGCTAGTTTCACAATGCTTCGCGTAGAAAAATTAGATAAGTTGTCCTTCATGGTAGCAGAGAGTCCTTCAACTATCTGGCTCTTACATGGCATAATTAATTTACCGATTTCGACCTTTCGTTTCTCGAGCTGCCTGAAACATCTTGCAGTAGGAAGGTACGAACAACTAGGAGATAGCTATATTAAGGAAGAGTGGGAGTTGCCCTTTGACTACAAATGTCTGAACGGCGAAACAGAGGTCTTTCTTAGTGGAAGGGAATTTGAGACTGCTGTTCGTCATTCCATGATATGCAAGCAGGTGTCTCTTCATGGTCTTTGCAATGCGGGGTTGCGAATTTGGCCTGTTTGTTGAAGGGTACTCCCGTCCCTTTGATTCGCCCGGTATTTCATGTACTTTCCAGTGGAAGTTATGTGGTACTGAACGATCAAAGTTGTTGCGGCATGCGACCAGGAATGTCCTACGCAATCTTGGTCTCAAAGGTTGTTACGTGTTGTGGACATGTTTTGTTTCCCCCCACACGAGAGATGAAAGTATCTGACATGTGGTCCCACATAGATACTATTAATGTGAACTATGACAAGCTGAGCAGGCTAAAGGCGCTACTGTTTCAAAAACAGGTCACATTGACATCCACAAAAGAGACATATGCTCTCCAGATTGCGAGATCATCAGCCGAGATACAATCTCTATTAAATACCAACTTCCCCAAGCAATTTGGAGAACTGGTATCCAGAATATTCAATGCTTCGAGCACCACTGGGATTGTTCACTTCTTTAAGGCCGTCAGGTCTGGTTTCATATCATTCTTCCAGACTGTCTTCTGAGTCACCCCATCAGCCATCCATTCGCTCTTTTCAAGTGTGTTTGGTGGCTTTCCAATTATTTTGGCTTTGATTGGCGGACTACTACTGTTATTTCTTCTGATTTGCAGCGGTTGTTTCTTTCCAGCTATGCAGAGCAATGGAGCCGCTCCCACAAACTCCACGGTGCCGTGAGCGCATGGTTCGGATCTTCGGTGCACCCTTGCTGGTGGAATTGGAGCATGACTGGTCGTTGTCATTTCAGCCCCTTCTCTGGTGCGTACAACTAGTCTTCCGCTGCATATGGTGTGTCTTTGAACATCTGCCTATGGTCTGTCTTGCTGTTGCACGGACATCTCCTGTGGACCACGAACTACTGATGTCCCCGATGAGGGTTCATACAAGGTCATGCCCCTTGAGACTGAGGTTGCTCCGTGAGGCCACCTATGAGCCTTCCGTTTTGAGATCCACCACGGATGAGGACACTGCAACGGATAATGTTACACCAGAAAATACTGATCACTACTGCTCCTTGGATCCGTTTGTCCACCCAGCACTCAATTTGACATCAGATGATGTTGACTCATTTTTGAGGTCCTTGGTTGGTGACTTCGATGACACTCTTCAAGATCATGCGTACAGCAAATAATTGATGAATTGACTTGCCATTCCCAATTCAAAATTATGCATCTACATTAACTTGCTTTGTCACGCTGTGCTTGTCATGTTTGACATTAACATCTGTGAATGTGTTTTAGCAGATTTGTTTTTAATATCTTTTTAACACATTTTAAAGACTTTTTAGCTTGTTTTTATGCTTTTAGCTTTTAGTTCAGAGCAATTTTAGAGTTTGGGTTCCTGTACCTTCGTCATACCTGTTACGGCAATGGGGAGGGTGTAGTGAATCCCAGTTTCTTTTAATGGGATAACAGGAGTTAGCTTAGCATCCGGCTTGCAGACTCGTTCCCCCGTCACCTAGCGACTTTTAACCTACTTAGCTTACTCTGTCTTAGCCCATTTAATTATTTAATTCTTCTAAAATGTCCGCCTTTGTTCATAGTTAGGCCACTTTTTATGAGTTACATTATCAGTGTCACCGTGCTAAGGCATCAAGTAGGTGCTCACACTTAGGGATTTTCCCTCTTCATACTTTCGAGGGATTGTTTATATTAATTGCCGTCCCAAGCATGACTGTTATCTATTGTTTGGGAACACACCTACATCAGGGGTCCTTGTAGATCTGTATAAATATATCACACTTGAGACAGATAATCAGAGGGATTGCGACCAGAGGGCATTGCCACCATCGCTGATATCGATGCTGCAGTCGTCTTGACGCTGACCCAGTTTTCCTGTCCCTGCGGAGTCTGAGATAGAGACCTCATTCTAAGGTAACAAGGGTTGGGGGTTCCCCTCATGGACATGGCATTGGCAGATTAGGTTTAACAAACCCAGCTCTCCATTAAGTAGGAGGTTAGGCCTTTCACATTAGGGTGTTAGGGCATGTTACATCTCGTATGTCTCTTCTATTCATTGCAAGATGGTGGGGGTAATAATGACTCTCGTCTTCACAATTCTGTTTCTTGCATTTTTTATTATCCTAATCATTGCAGCCCATGCAACTTATTGCAAATTGCAGTTATGTTAAATAAAAACTATTGAAACTTTACTACATCTTTGTCATTGCCTGTGTTTGAATGAGACATGATATATCTGTGAGAAAGGGGTTATCTCTGTTTAACCACGACACTCCCTGAAATGTCTTATTCTCGAGTCCATGCGTAAAGGCTGCCACAAATCACCTTTTACTATTGTTTTTCTGGTGAGGTACTGCTAGTGAGCCGGTAAGGTTGGGACAACAGTTATGACTTGTTTTAGGAAAGGCGTAGTCGCCTACAAGCAAAAGTACTGTCATCCTTTAACCAGCAGTCTTGCCCAGAGCAAGAGTCCAAACTACGACAATGCAGCCAAGGCCTTTGATACGCTTGAATGGGAGTACCAGTGGGGAGTTCTAGAGAGTATGGGCTTTGGTCCTAATTATATACGGTGGGTAAAATTACTGTATAATAAGCCACTGGCACAGGTGAGATTTAATAGGATGCCGTCCCGCCTATTCCAGCTACACCGGGGCACCCAGCAGGGGTGCCCTGTTGTCACTGATACTCTTCGCCCTGGCGCTGCTGCCCCTGGAGTTCTGGATGCTCAATGACCAGTTGGTGAACGGCTTAGCTTGGGAAGGGGAATGGGAAGACAGAATCTCCCTGCTGTACGTGTCTGATCCTGAGGCCTCCATTCCACGCCACTCCATATCTTCTACATCTATGGAACCTACTCGGGAAACACAATAAACTGGGGGAAGTCCCGTCTTTATTCCCTGAATCATGGGCCTCACAACAGACCCTCCCAGAGGGTTTGGCAGTGGAAACTGTGGGATTCAAGTATCTGGTCCTTTACAATACTATACGATACAAAAGAGGGACAGGGAGATTGCTGGTCCAGTGTACAGTCTCCCGAACTGCACTATAAACCAAATAAGTACACTGTTCCAAAATTACTAAGAAAGAGAAAGATGCAGGGACAAAATCAGCTAGGGATACCCGTAGTATCAGGAGAGCCCTCAAGCACCCATAAGGATGACCAGTTTCATCACTGGGCTGTCTCCTCGTCAGACCGGCCATGCAATGTCCGGCGGACCATCCCGAGAGCCGGGATGGTGCTAAACCGAAGGCAATTTGCCAGGTTAGGGTCTCAAACGAATGCTGACTGAAAAAAGGAAAAATATTATGTGGAGAGAATGAGAAAGGTAAAATTAGCTCTGAACCTTAAACATCACTTTAATGAGTCAGAGAAAAGGTGCAGGCTAAGGTTAAAAACAAAACAGAGTGTCTACGGGGATAATGTTCCACTACACTCTAAGAAGGGAAAAAGGTAGTGTATCTAATCCTGTCAAAATTGGTCTACATGTTTCGCGTCTTAATTGTCAACGAATGATCCCACAACGCTTCGTGAGGCCCCAGAATAATACTTCTCCTATCCAAAATTATTACAAAAAAGTGCTGAGATGTAACTTACGGAATGTAGACAAGTCGTCAATGTCAGTTGGTCACACAGTCGCCCATCCCATAGTCGAGTGAGCTTCCTAGGAACGCGCTAACCAAAACCAAGGAGAATTATTCATAACATCCTCGGTCCATCAAGAGACCTACCCTCGGCGCGCGCCTGCAATTACTTACAATACTAGCTAGCCCGAGCTCTTCTACTCAGCCAGTCTCTACTCTGTGCTGGACCGATTTAAAGCAGATGTGAAACATTAGAGCTTGCTCCCCCTTTCGCTCCTGAGGATAACTGCAATGTATAAAATGATTGTCCTGCCAAAACTCCTTTATGATCTACAAAATACTCCGTATTGAGTGCCACCTGAGTTTTTGAGGAAGGTTAACCAAACAGTTCAACAGCTCCTATGGGATGGGGGATCACCAGAATAGCGATGGCCAAACTCATGAGAGAGTGGTATGATGGGGGCCTTGGCCTTCTGGAATTGGAAAGGTACTGTTGGGCATCCCAGCTGATAATTGTCAATGAGTGGGCCTTTGCAGCCCACCCCGACATGGCCCTTGATCAGGAAATACCACAGGACTCTGGGCCTTATTGGCTTCCTGTATGCAATATACTCCAGGAGAGGTTGCAGATCTCTCTCGCCTTTGACAAAAGTCATGGACTCCACCTCGTGGACATCTGGTGGGCAGCTAACAGGTAAAATGATTGTCCTCTCGAAACTCCTTTATGATCTAGAAATACTCTGTATTGAATGCCACCTGAGTTTTTTAGGAAGGTTAACCAAACAGCTCAACAGCTCCTATTGGATGGGGTATCGCCAGAATATCAATGGCCAAACTCGTGAGAGGGTGGAATGATGGGGGCATTGTCCTTCCGCGGACTTGGAAAGGTACTGTTGGGCATTGTTATTGATACTTGTAAATGAGTGGGCCTTTGCCCCCCGCTTGACATGGCCCTCAATCAAGGAAAACCACAGGGCTCTGGGTGCTACGGGCTTCCCTTAGGCATTATACTCCAGGAGAGGTTGCAGATTTCTCCCGCCTTTTGACAAAAGCTGGTGGTCAGTTAACAGGTTTTTGGGCTGGCAGGAAAGACTGAGAGTAAGGACCCTGTTGTGGGACAGCAAAATGTTTGCTGAGATGGGGGAGACTTGAAGGGTTTTCAGAGTGGGGCTTACTAGGCATCATGACATTGGGAGATGTGTGGAAGGGAGATGATCTGATCACCTGAGAGGCGATGCAGGTGGAATATGAGATGGCACCCAAGAAAGGTTTACGATATCACACCAGCTGAGGCACGCATTATGGGTACAATGTGAATTGGGCCAGCTGCTAGAAGATGCCTCGCCACTAGAGGAAAGGCTATTGACAGAACCACTCCTCAAAAAAAATCGATCTCTCTGACTTGCAGGAAGTTCATGAATAACTTGCCGACCCCTTATTGAAGTTGAAGGAGACCTGGGAGGCAGACACTAGGGTAGCTAGGTGACTTTTGAACAGGGGTCCGTGATGGACTCCGGTAGGGAGCCAAAATCTCACAAAAAATGATCCTCTTTTAAATCTGGGGGAAGGACAATACTTGAAAGTACCCTAGGCTGTTATCCAACCCAGGATTTCAGTGGCTAAGCAAAATATTGTTTGCAGGTGGGGAGCATCCGATCCACCGAGTGTTGAGGAGTGGAAATCTGACACGGATTGGTGCGGGGTGCAATGCCACAGGTCTATAGACACAGAGAATGCCCCTGCAAGTGGGATAAGTATGAACTATGTGGGGGACCTACAGGGACTCCTGGATGACCAGTTGGTAAAGGAGTAGTATACCGTCCGGGATACGATCATGAATGGCAAGTGCCTTGTTTGTAGGGTGGGGGTGGATGGGGATAGAAGGGTCAATACAGGGAATGCCATTGTAAATTTGATGTGGTTTTCTGCGAGATACTTCGTGCAGACATTGATGTTTTGATTTTGTTTTTCTACAAAAAAAACAATTTCATAAAAAAAGATAATAGTTTCCCTAACTGAGAGTGATTATAAACTGGGCAGAAATTAGAGAAGATGTTGATTCAGGATTTATTATTTTTTTTTTTTTAGCACGAGTTTGATTTAACCGGTCTTTTAAGAGTTATGGAAAATGTCTTTGGAGAAGAAAATATAGTGAATTTAAAAATGTGAAAACTGTCTTTAACAATATTGGTCAGTAGATGGTCCAAGTAAAAGTTTGTCAGTTTGTGTTTCATAAAGGTCTCCCCTGTGAAGAATGGTCTGGGACTTACGCTGTCACCCTTCTCAGTGCTGCAAGGCCAGGAGATTTTTGGGAGTCGCTATGGACTTAATTATCTGCCTTTGCCCTTGGCTAATGTCTGTATTGCTGCCTTTCTACCTTTATGATGCTAGCATGACTCCTGGCCCCAGTCTATCAGTCATTCTCTTGTAAAAGTGAATTTCTCCTGTTAGTTGTTATACGATATAGGGCACCCGCAGTCATTTATTAGATAAGCCTGTGATTACTATGTGATCCTTATGTATACTCATGAGCTTATTCTACTGATTGTCAATGTCAGTGTCTTTGCATATTCAGCTTTTTATTGGTTTGCTATGTACTTGATTGCATAAATGCTAATTAAATGTTAAAAAAATGAATGCGAAGAGGTCTTCTTTATGGATGGCTAGGAAGGCATCCTTTTGACTGCTGATTTTGGTGAAGAAGTGTGTTTTTGCAGAGGGGGCTATATTTTCTATATTTAACAGCAATCTAAATGTGTCCCTACGATTAGCCTTACAATGAAGGTAGGCCTCACACTTCTTGGATGATCTCACTTTGATGAGGTCCGCAGACAACAGATATGGCCCTGTTGACTGTGAGGTGCTTTGGCTGCCATGACTTTCAGAAATAGTTTTGGAAAGGATAGTAGGGAAAAGCATAACTGAGAATTGGAAATGTAGAGTTTTCAGAAAATTATTTGTGATCTTCAAAAGGGGAATAGGAAAATATGCACAATTGCCATCTAGAGATATCAAATAGTACTGAATGTGAAGGCTTTGCAGAATCAGTAGAAACACAAACGTCTTGAAATTTTGAGGCAGATTTACTAAAAAGTGGCGCAGTGCAGTGCTGTGCCAAAATTTGCAGCGCCACGCTGCGTCATTTTAGGAATGCAGGGATGCGCAGTATTTACTAAAGTACGGCGCACCCCTGTGTTTCACCGGGTGCCAAATTTAGCTTCCAACACAAGCATCCGTGCACCATAGTGCAAGGGTGTCTGTGTTGAGGGGATTGATTGTTTATGTGCAGGAAGGTGTCCCTTCCTGCACATAAACAATCTACAATGGTGATTTGACATTTCTATGTGTGCTGTATAATGCAGCACAAATAGAAGTACCAAATTGTCATTTTTGAATGATTGTTTATGTGCATGAACGGACACCTTCCTGCACATAAACAATCATTCATGGCCTGTTGCTCTTTTTATGTGTGCTGCAGAATGCAGCACACATGGAAAAAGCAAAGACAAGGAGGGGAGGAATAAAAGTATTCCTTCTCCTTGCACCATGCTAATGCCACGCTTAGGATGGTGATAGTTTTTGGCATTGCCACAGATTTATGTCTTCTTGTAAATCTGAGGCAGCATTAAAAGCAATGGGTGTTGCGGTGGAATGCCCACAGCAACACCCATTGCATGCCCCTCTGACGCAGAAAACTGCATCAGAGGGGCCCACATTTACAAGGTGAAGTTGAGCCACAAAAAGTGGCTAAGCTTTGCCTTGTAAATGTGGAGCACTGTACAGCGCCACTGCAGTGTCACAAAAAGTGACTCTCTGGTGGTGCTAGGGCCTTGTAAATCTGGCTCTTTGTTTTTTCCAAATAAACAGTATCTAGAACGTGCAGTAATGCATTTCTTCTAGCACAACAAAAAAGCATCATCTTTATTTAAAAATTTTAAGGATACTTGCTCAAAAAGGCATGAAGTTCTTTTATTAAGGTGTTTACTATTTAGGGAGTTCGCAGATGGGCATGAGAGGACAAGCGGTTGCTCCCTGAAAAATAATGAAGAGTAACTTGACTAGATATTCTGACAAGCCCACCAGGTTTAGAAAGGGAGAGAAAATAGACCCTGGCACCAGTGGTGGCTGGTGACATTTGAAAGTGGTAAAAAGAGCAAGCTTAATGGACAAACGTGGGGTTCAAGGTGAGTCCTCCTCCCAAGAAAAAATTGAAAAAAGGCTGACAAATGGTGCATTGGAAAGTAAATGAATTTAGTGAGAAAGCAAGGTTTATAAAGCAGTGGGAACGTATAGTCTTGAAACACTAAACACATTAAAAACTGCCCCATTTCTTACTGCATTATTACGCTCAATAGTTACCATAACGGGCAAATTGTACAGCGCAACAACTTCAGGCCCTTTATAGTGTGTGCTTGCCCAGTGTCTTGCCCTTCATGCAGCATCAACTTTGGAAGAAAATGCTCTAACCAGGCATCAGGAAGCACCTAAAGATGCCTGCTGCAATCAATCATATCGACTATGTGTAGACAGAAGTGGGATAAAAAAAGTGGGGGGTTTGTAAAAGGGAACATTTAAAATAGATTTCTCAGTTTAATTCAAATATGCTTTATTTTTGTAACTAGTATCATAGAAGCACAAAACATAGACATAAAAACACCACGTTTCATATACATAAAAATAGATTAAAACAAAAATAAAACCCATAAAATAATAAATACCACTGGGAGCAAGTCCCAGGATATGAGGTTTCCACACAGAAGGCTCTAGCAACATACACATAAAAATAGAATATTAAAGGTTATAAAACAGTGCAAAGTGTAATAGTTTTTTCAGAGGTCAACGCCAAATACAGTACCAGAGAAAAAGCAGCAAGCACTTTCCCAGATAATTTACAAAATCGATTACAAAATTTCACAGTTTAGGCCACAGATTTAACACAACCAGTGCACAGCTCCTTTGGCCCAAGTGCAATGAAAACAGTAATTTATTTCCACAAGGGATACGGTTATCATGTAACCAGCATTTGCATCATCACTCTTTTTAAGATTAAACAGAAGGTCATGATTTTGTGACAAAAGCCACAAGAACTAAAATGATATCCCACTCCCAGACCCCCCTCTGTAAAAATACACACCACACAGTGGTATTATGAATACATGCACTAGTTAACAATTCATTTCATGGAAATGGGCTAAACCTCGTTCATCATCGTAAGAGCAGCCTGCAATTACATGAAGCCATACATAGAAGGCAGTTTCACATGAGTGAAGATAACCAAGACATGGTGGGTGTCTGACCTAAGAATTCGAAGAGCGATAGCGGTCCTTCAGAGGCCCACCAGCCTACAGGCAGGAGCAAGCCACTTCCTGCAAGGAATTGTATAGGCAGGACAGACAAATAGTACATGGGGGAGGTTTTCAATAGGGGTGTTACAAGTTGGACTGACAGTGATCCCATTAGATGACCAACTGCTAGTGAATGATCTTAATGTTAGGGTTCCTACATGAAACTGAAAGTACAGCTTCATGTCCTTAGGGCTCAAAATGATATCCCAAAACACCTCATATCTGCGCGCATCTTTGAAATCAGCAAAAGAATGAGACAGCTTGGAATGAATTGCTACACACAACTCTTCAGAATCTACCATCCTCCAATGCTTATTTTTAAAGTCAAGCTTCGAGGGAAATGCATCAGTAGCTGGGCGACCCCAAAGCTCGCACCAGCCAAGCAAATACAATGATGCCTTAACATATCTAAGCCAAAGGACACTAAGAGAGCAATCAGCTTCAACTAACGCCTGAAGGGCTTTGGCACATGAGGCAATCTCTTAAGTAGTACCAATCTGTCTCCAGTACAAGAGAGGACGCAAACGGGCTTTGGGGCCTTTTCCCTTAATGCCCAGATCCTTAAAAAAGGGAACAACAGGGTGCTCAATGGAAGAGAAACAAGTTTCCTCAGAAAGGTATTTTGAACTATAGATATTTCTTGATCTTTAACATGACCCCATAGCTCAGCAATATACAGGGAGTGCAGAATTATTAGGCAAATGAGTATTTTGACCACATCATCCTCTTTATGCATGTTGTCTTACTCCAAGCTGTATAGGCTCGAAAGCCTACTACCAATTAAGCATATTAGGTGATGTGCATCTCTGTAATGAGAAGGGGTGTGGTCTAATGACATCAACACCCTATATCAGGTGTGCATAATTATTAGGCAACTTCCTTTCCTTTGGCAAAATGGGTCAAAAGAAGGACTTGACAGGCTCAGAAAAGTCAAAATAGTGAGATATCTTGCAGAGGGATGCAGCACTCTTAAAATGGCAAAGCTTCTGAAGCGTGATCATCGAACAATCAAGCGTTTCAATTAAAATAGTCAACAGGGTCGCAAGAAGCGTGTGGAAAAACCAAGGCGCAAAATAACTGCCCATGAACTGAGAAAAGTCAAGCGTGCAGCTGCCACGATGCCACTTGCCACCAGTTTGGCCATATTTCAGAGCTGCAACATCACTGGAGTGCCCAAAAGCACAAGGTGTGCAATACTCAGAGACATGGCCAAGGTAAGAAAGGCTGAAAGACGACCACCACTGAACAAGACACACAAGCTGAAACGTCAAGACTGGGCCAAGAAATATCTCAAGACTGATTTTTCTAAGGATTTATGGACTGATGAAATGAGAGTGAGTCTTGATGGGCCAGATGGATGGGCCTGTGTCTGGATTGGTAAAGGGCAGAGAGCTCCAGTCCGACTCAGACGCCAGCAAGGTGGAGGTGGAGTACTGGTTTGGGCTGGTATCATCAAAGATGAGCTTGTGGGGCCTTTTCGGGTTGAGGATGGAGTCAAGCTCAACTCCCAGTCCTACTGCCAGTTCCTGGAAGACACCTTCTTCAAGCAGTGGTACAGGAAGAAGTCTGCATCCTTCAAGAAAAACATGATTTTCATGCAGGACAATGTTCCATCACACGCGTCCAAGTACTCCACAGCGTGGCTGGCAAGAAAGGGTATAAAAGAAGGAAATCTAATGACATGGCCTCCTTGTTCACCTGATCTGAACCCCATTGAGAACCTGTGGTCCATCATCAAATGTGTGATTTACAAGGAGGGAAAACAGTACACCTTTCTGAACAGTGTCTGGGAGGCTGTGGTTGCTGCTGCACGCAATGTTGATGGTGAACAGATCAAAACACTGACAGAATCCATGGATGGCAGGCTTTTGAGTGTCCTTGCAAAGAAAGGTGGCTATATTGGTCACTGATTTGTTTTTGTTTTGTTTTTGAATGTCAGAAATGTATATTTGTGAATGTTGAGATGTTATATTGGTTTCACTGGTAATGATAAATAATTGAAATGGGTATATATTTTTTTTTGTTAAGTTGCCTAATAATTATGCACAGTGATAGTCACCTGCACACACAGATATCCCCCTAACATAGCTAAAACTAAAAACAAACTAAAAACTACTTCCAAAAATATTCAGTTTTGATATTAATGAGTTTTTTGGGTTCATTGAGAACATGGTTGTTGTTCAATAATAAGATTAATCCTCAAAAATACAACTTGCCTAATAATTCTGCACTCCCTGTAAAAGGCAGAAGTAACAGCCTCAGTCTCGTAGATCTGAAGTACCAGGAAGATTGGTTTAGTATATGAGGTTCCAAATTCCTTAACTAGGACCCCAGTGTACTGTTTTCGCTTCAACGCCACCTTTGTAATATGTGATTTCCAAGACAGGTTCTCTGAGATGGTTAAGCCAAGGTAACCAAAAGATTACTCCTTTTGGAGTGGTGTGCCTCCAAGTACTATCTTCGCTTTGAATGATCTGTGGGGGTTAAACTCCATCAGTTTAGTTTTGGAGGTATTAATCTCCAGTCCCGAGAGAAACAGAACTCCTCAAATTGCTTCAGGAGTTTCTGTAAGCCACTCTGGGTCTTGGAGATTAGAAGAGTGTCACCTGCAAACAACAATACAGGGACTTTACAGGCACCTACAAATGGTGCACCTGCCTCCACCTTGGCTAAAAAAGGGACAATATCATTGATATCCAATGAAAATAAAGTTGGTACTCCCCTTTACACTGGTATTTTGTCAGTAAGCTGCCTCTGATCGCCCCACCTAACACGTGCACCAGTGTCCTCATGAAGACGCACTAGTAAGTAAATAATGTAGGGAGGCATTGCCAAGTCAGGGAGAACTTCCCACAACTTTTTGCAAGGTACTAAGTCAAACGCAGATTTTAGATCTACAAAAGCAACATAATGATTTCCTTTACCATTTAAGACCATTTTCCAATATAGAAGCAATAATTAAAAAATGTGATCAATAGTGGAAATGTATATGCGAAAACTGGATTGCAGTGAACTAAGAATATCATGCTCAGATATCCAATCCTGGATCTTCCCCAAGAGACAGTGGCAGAACATTTTCTGCACACAGTCTAATAAACTGATAGGCCTATAGTTACAGGGAAAGGATCTATCGCCCTTTCTATGAATGGGTACAACAATGGCACCCTTCCACAAATTGAGAATTGGTGTTCCTGCCCCTATTGCATTAAATATGATAAGAATTTATCTGGACCAGGTGTCTATGCCAGTCAAAAACAAGTCCGCCGGACCGCCGTCCTGGCCAGGCGCCCTACCACGCTTAAGTGTGCCTAATTAGGGCACAACATCAGAAAGAGTGAACAATTGTAAGGTTGAAAGATTGGGCGCTTGGTCAGTGACAGCAGGAAGAGCCCAGTTCTGCTCATATGTCACACTAGAATAATCGGCAGAGTATAATTGACTAAAACGGTCAATCTACTCTGATGGAGCAATATTAGTTTTTACTCGCAATACACCATTATCAGGGCCTTGCATGGCCAAGGACCAAATTTTTGCACAATCATAGTCAGATGCAGCTTCATTCAATGCTCCCCACCATTGCTCATCCTGCATGTGCTTGGCTTTGCAGATAGGCGCCTTATAGGACTTCCTAGCTATGCGGATAGAGGCTATATCCTTGGTTTTAATAGCTTTAACCAGCAATTTATTTGAAGCCCGAGAGTCCTTGGTATACCAGGGATGTTTCCTGTTGAGTCTTGTGCCACCAAAATCACTGCCCACCATGAGATGGACTGCAATGCTTTCAAAACAAAGAACATGAGATGTAATCAGTTGTGCGTTATTAGTTGTGGAGCCCACCTCTAATTGCGCCAATCAAGACCTCAAAACAACGTTGACAGAACTTAAAATATCAGGCCGGGCTGCTAGCTGATGCCACTTCAACTGTCTTTTGTTGTTGGTCATACTGATGTAATGATGGTATAACGTACTGCAAGCATTTGGACAGAAAGTGGATTATGATCACTCTCTCAATTCTGCTTGTATGATTGATTTTCTTATACGTATGACAGCCCTTAGCATCTGATTTAGTTCTGCCATTAAGTGCTCTAAGCCCAAATTCCATAGCCAAGATTTTTAACTGCACAGCTACTTGCGTCCACTTACTGATGGGAGGGATTTCCAAAGATGGAAGAGACCGCATCCGATCCTCCTCATACGTGGAGCCGAGATCATCCCAGTCTAAAGGCTCAACAGTGACATTGAAGTCGCCTGCTACAATGATTTTGAAATACCGAGGGAACTGCCTAAGAAATGCTTCCAACACGAAGAGCGTACCAGAGATACAGAAATAAATTTCTATGATTCCCATAGTGTGCCACCTGGCCTGTAGTTTGGTTTCTCTCTGAGATGTTACTGCATCCAGAAATATAACAAAACAACTGACATACGCCTAAAACCTGTCAGTACAATTTACTTTGTCGTGATGTTAGCTGTTTGTAAGATAAATGAATAACAGCAATGATTAGTTATAAATAATTAACATTGGAAATGTTTCAATTCTGTAATTATGATACTGTGAATTAAATATTATTGAGGTCCATGGAAGGAGTATGGCCTTCAGTTATGTGTCCTTTATGTTAGATATGTAAGCCCTTTTTCTCTTCACATCTCATCCATCTGCACATTTTCAACCTCTTCTTGTTCCCCTTTAGCACCCTTTTTCCCTCTCCACCAAAAATGCACTCCCTCGCATTTCCCTCATTTTACCACCCCAAACATACACTGCACGCAATCACATTTAAGCATTTTATTTCATTTTGCTTTTACCTTCTAAATATTTTGAACTCTAGACACCCCTTCTCACACACACACACACACACACACACACACACATTGAATTCAATTTGCAACTAGAATACATGACCCTTGTTCTGTGTGCTCTGCAGATAGACTAATCTACTGTCAGGCACTTTGCTTTGCGTTCAGACTCAGCAGCAGTGCTCTCAATCGAAGCCCCTCATAAACACTTGGCAGGAGTCAACATATGCACTATGCAAGAGTAATAAAATGCACAGAAACACAGCAAGATGAAACAGCAAACTCTCTGGGTGAAGGCAACATTAAGTAAAACATGCCAAATAAGAGCAACTAAATGGCTGACACATTGTACACATTTTAACATTCGATGTTTGCATATCAATCCATGTTTGTGGCATTAAAATTAAGGGCATGAAGATAGGCCCTGTTTTAACACCATACAGTAGATAACTGCCTTTGCTGTAAGCATGTATTTCGCCCTTTGAGCTTGACTCAGATATTTGGATCCATTTCAGAAGGGAGCAAGAACCCTGCTCGTCTTTTGGAACAGTTTCATGGGTAACAATACAGCAGCTCCACTTCTAAAGGAGCAAGCAATCTGCAGCCACAGCCTGGGGTGTCACAGTGGGGAAGGCTAGTGTGACAAGGGGTCTCAGTACAATAAAAATAACACAAGATTAGCATTATAACACTTACAGTTACCTAAGACAAGGCACTAAATCACAAGTGCTTGTATCCACTCCAACTGCGTGATGAATAGGGAAAGGATGGGATCTATGTCTATGAATGACAGATGGCTGCCCTAACTTAGGGATGAAGATTTTGACGCCCAAAATCATGATGCTAAAAGCGTCACTGGCCTATAGTGGACACTGCCATAGGCCACAATGAAAATGAAGGTCTTTAGAGAAGTCAGCACTGCGTCGTGCGTCACAGTGTAGAAAGTTGATTTACAGACTTGCTTCCATCTTGTGCTTCAGAGCGAGGCAGGACAGGCAGCCTGTGACAGACAACCCAGACTTAAATGCATTGATTTGTTTAGAGATATGTTCGTACCTCTAAATAAAGCAAACTGCTTAACATTTTTTACATGAATGTGTAGGAATTTCAGAGGGGCGCAGTCCCTCAGTCCTAAAAGAAAAAAACGCCCCTGCTGGGCACTAAAATAAAAGTGCACCCCATTAATAAATCAGATAGCTTAAAAAGTGGCCAATTTTTTCAAATTGGGGCCGTTTTGAACTTGTAAAGACATGCTGTGTAAGTGTTTTGCAAGATAGTGGAAACGGCGTGCAGTTGTGCTTGATGCAGTCAATATTTGTGACACTCAGGGAATTCAAGTATAAAACAGGTACACCAGAGCAGTAAACAGGCCCAAAAACAACTAACTGGCTCACACAGAGACTTGTCAGGCAAGCTCATTAGGCACTGCCTGATTGCTGTATAGGCCAGTCAGACATTGCTCTGAGGTCATCTCCCATCATCTTCTTACATGCACCAAGGCATTCTATAGGATTGCTATAATTGTTTTCAAGTAATATCACTGTTTTTGGATTGGAAGAGAATGGTGAGGACTGCTGCTTTGGTCAGCCTGTGGATGAACTCCTGTCTCTCCAGGCTTAAAGTAAGTGAAGAGGAAGAGTGCCTAAAATGGTTCACAGTTATGTTTTTAAGAAGGCCTTTCAAATCTCCAGCACCGCAAAACCCAATAATCTATCTTGTCATGTTGGCTTTATTTAAATGTTTCTAATTAATTATCATCTTTCTTAAAAACCTTGCACTACTGAAGAGTATGTTGAAGAGCACGCTTGAATGCTGCCAGAGAATCCTGGTCAATGGATCCAGTTGTGCCACCTTAGGGCCAAACTATTACTCACTGACTGGCAAGTACATCACAAGGGCCCAGGGATGTTTGTGCATGCTGTGTTTGAGTGTATTCAGAGGCTTCTTTGACTTTTGAGCTCTTGTAAGGTCACATCACAAGACAGCATGAAAATATATGGGCTGGAGCCAAATTGCAATGGATGCCTTACTAGCATCGCATCCTGATGCAAACATTTAAACTGTTCTGTCTTCTTTATTTTCCCACAGATTCTGCGAACTGTGTGGGAAAAGTGGTGGATTAAGTCTTACCCAACAACATTTGATATACCAAGCAAAGTGGTGCCGAGTGAAATTCTAGGAACTTTCTGTCCGCAGGTGTAGGCCCCTGTTTTGCATTCTACTATTGACCACTAATGCATCGTGAGTTTTTTTTTCAGCACTGCTGTGATAAAGTCCATTACAGTCTCATTCGACGCAAAAGTAAACCATCAAGGAATGGCTTGTTCTGTTGATGACAGTGTTGCATCCGTGGCTTCTCGGCTGCCAAGGCACCTAAAAACTGCAGTCCCACGGTTCCTGGGGCTCAAAATATGCAGTATAAAGGACACAGCTGTGGGATGGGAGAGTCTTTCACCTCGCCTGTTTCTTCTCATGCTCCGAGGCTACTGACTGCTGCTCCCTTTCTCTTTAACTCCAAAATGGCAATCACCTGCCCAAGGATTTACCTCTGCCTGCGTCAAGTGAAAGGGCAGGAATGTGCTGTATCTATCTCATATGGCACATTCCTGTCCTTTCCCCCTGCACTGGTACCGATTTGGCAGCCTAGAGCCAACGCAGGCACCCTTGCACCAAGGTGCAAGGGTTCTGCATTGTATGCAGGATTGTTTTTGTGCAGGAAGGGGTTCCTGGGAGGCTTCTTCCTCTTTCTATGTGTGCTACAGAATTGTTGTTGCGCCTCCCCTGAGGTGGCATATGGGTTCGGTGCACATCCAGATGTACAGGGTGTTGCAAATCTGGGGATGCGTCAAAATTCATGGGTGTTGCATGGGAACACCCACTTTAACACCCATGAAATGCATCCTTGGTGCAGAGTAGGGCAACACAGCGATTGATGCTGCCTTGCCTTACTCCATATCTATGAGGCCATTCAGAGCCAAACAAAGTGGCTTTGTGTGGCCTCATAGATATGGTTGAGAGGTTTGCACCATTGCTAAATCACTAAAAGTGACACAACAGCAGCGCAAGCCTCTTATAAAGATGCCCCCAGAGTCTCCAAACCCAGCAGTCCATCCAATTATATAGTTCGGGAGTAAAACACCTTACCTACACATCCGTTTCCCATTTCAGCATGGCATCCATACATACATTGCCATATAAGGTTACATTTGTTTCTGTCGAAGTGAACACCTCTCATTAAAGAATAATGGAAATAATAAACTCTGAAGCCACTAAAGATAATCTGCATCACAAATGTCATGCCTGCACCCATGGAAGTAGAACATGCGGAACAAGCAGACCATACAGGTAAACACTGTTGTTTAACACTGACTGCACATTGGTAACCTACAAGGTCCCTTATTATGCAAAAGGCACACTGCCCCTGTATGAGCCAGGTGAACCTCTTTGTTTAACTGTGAGAGATAATTTAATTCTCCAGTGCAGAAGGAAACTTGCAGCTACCCTGCAGGCATAGCATTAGTGAGAGGCAGTGCAGGTCTTTGAAATAGCCACCCTGTCTTTCACTTTGCGGATGGCAGAGTTAAGTGCATGTTTTTATTTGCCCACAATGTGTAGTTAATGTATTTTAAAGGATTTTTGTTGGAGTCAGTGCCTCATTTTCAGACAGTACATCTTGGAAGTAGTGAGCAAGGGTTACCTCTTTCTGATCAGTGCCATCTAAAATAATGCACTAATTCAAAGAAAAGTTGGGCTAATTGAATTTACTTTATACACTATAGGTGCATACAACCAGGCACTCATCTCTAAGACAGTGGAGCACTTCATGAAAAGGGTTGCCCTGCAATTTACAGAGGGGAACGAGATCCCTCTGCAAGCAGGTGCTGTGAGTGACTGTATCCCCCTACATGGGGGGTGTCTGGGGACAATGGGGCCCCTTTGCCCACTTGCAGAGCTCACCCTGGGGGAGGAGGGGGGTGCACTAGACCTTGTGCTACCTCTTTGTGGTGCATATTCAGTGCAACTCCTCACGGCCTTTTCAACTGTGAATGCATCAATAAAACATCACAGGTGCAGAGGGAAAGTGTTTGCTTCATTTGTACAAGGCCACACCTCTGTGGAAAAGAGTGAATGCCCCTTACAATAGCACCAGCGCTTTACATGAGTTGGTGCTATCTGCATTACAGAAGGGGCTCCACGAGTGTCTGCAAACCATTCTGCAATACCAAAGTGTCCCAGAGGTTCACATGCACACACTGGGCCCACAGGGCACTTTTAATAATATGTTTAAGCTGATCATCCTCCACTATTGTACCCCACACTCTGCTTACCAAAATAGCTTGACATTCTCCCAGTGTTCTCTGTTTATTATCTTAAACTATGTTGCACTCAGTAGTCATGGCTTGTTTTTATCACACAATGTGAAAAAATGTATTCTCAACAGGACCAGCAATCAATAAAAACAACTGCAGTGTTAACGTTATCAGTACCAGCACTAGTTGGAACTAGGCTTGAAACTCAGATTGAGAGGGGTGGCCCCACAAGTAATTTTACTATTTTAATGTCTGCATCATTTATTAGAAAACTGAGAAAACAAAGAAACTCAAGTCACATGAACTCACCTGTGAGTTTGTGGAACGATGCATGAGACACTAACAAGCAAGACACTGATATGTGCACATCTTCCTGTAAACCTCATTGGAGCTGGCTGCCATGATCTCCACATGTACCCTTCAGAACCATAATCTACTGGCCATTTTTACAGAACTGTTGCAGTACAAATACTGAAGAGGCTCTTTGGAAAGCCTACACATATCAAAACAGCAAGCTTGTCTAATAGTGAAGTGCTCCTTTCAAGTAGTAAGCAGATGCGTACACTACATCAGGTATGTTCAACAACTCAAAATCTACTTGCAAATATATAGATTTCCTATGCAATTGCAGCGATGTTAGTTCCATCTAAGAGCACACTTCACTTCCATCCCAAAAATATCTCCAGACTTCTTTGTAAGGCTGTTGAAAAGGCAGGAAGAGAGCCAGTGAAAGATATAGCCAGGCAATTCCCTTCAACAATTTCCAAGGTGGCTGAGAGGTTCATCAAGCACAGGACATAGGAGTCATCTTCATCTGTCATCAGGTGGGTGCCATTTATGATGTGTGTGGTGGTAATATCTGTGCTGCAGCATGACTGAAGCAAGATTGGTAGTTGAGCAGGAGATGGTTGGCATTGATGAGCCTGGATGTGATCATAGTCTACCTTTTCAGTGCTCTTCCTGATGAAGAGTAGGTGAGTGATGCGCTGGTAGCTGGCAAGGTTATAAATCTACTGTAGGTTTCTTTAGGAGTGGGAGGATATGGCCTGTCTTGAGAGGTTCTTGAAAGATGCCTTAAGAGAGAGATTAATTAAGGATGGTGATTCTGGGGGGTGACAGAGCTACTCTGGAGAGATTGTTGATGAAGCGCAAGACATCATCTTCACACGAAGTATCTTTGAGGGAGCTGAGTATATCAGTGAGATCTGCAAGCGATAAGGCTTTGAAGAGTGACCATTGTGAAATGCTACAAGAAACGGTTGGTCCAAGAGGAGAAATAGGCTTGGTGGTGTTGATATGCTGTCAAATCATCTGCATTTTTTTACTGAAGAGGTGATGGCATTTCAGTTATCTTTGGAGGGTTGGGATAGCCGGGTCAGACAGGGGGGTTGATACAGTGCTCAGCTGTCCTGAAGTGTCTTCTGCTTTTATTGGCATCTTCATTGATGACATTGACCTTTTAGTAGGATTACAAGTCTCTCCCCCTTTCACAAGGGGTTAGGGACCATTTCAAGTGAATTTATGTCTATAAAACTACTACTAAAAACTTCATGACATATTTCAGACATGCCCCTACAAGCAGAATTCTCCACAGTGGAGTTAGATATCTCCACCAAATGTAAGGAATACTCTGAATGGAAAACAGTGAAATCGCATTCATCTGACCCAAATCACACACCTAACAAACATGAACCCTGCAAGTTCATAAATACAGCCAACACACTTAGGTATCAACTCTTCTCCTTGGATAGCATGCCTTTGTGAATGACAGCAACCTGCTGCAGCCTCCAGGATGCAGTCCCCCCACTCCAAAGGAAAAATAACTTTAACAGAGGAAACAGACTTTGTAGTGTTTTCATTGTAGATCACTAAAGGGACATGGTCTGCCTTCACACGCCCTCAGTGGAGTGTACAAGGGGGATGCGTCTGGAACAGACAGATTGTCAATCCTTTGGGTATGGAGATACAGACTGGGGGGGCTAACAAATGTTACAAGATTATAGGAATTGGGTGAATAAGACGTTTTCCAGGCTACAGATGGGATGGAGGTGGATCAAGATCCCATCTCTGTCTCACCACCCTTGATTAACATAACCTTTCCACTATGATTCCTGGCCTGCTATGGAAAGTCCCAGTGTTAAAATGAGTAAGATCCAAAACCCCTTTATCTTTGCACAACATTAAACTCATATTGCACTATACTCACAATTCAGAGATAGGCACACTTCTCACATATGGCTCTTAGCTTTAGCCCCCATGTTAGAGTGTAAGTTCATTATACTAATTTTTAGGCAATTTTATTAAACAGCCCATATATCGTGTACATTAGCAGTGATAGCTGAAGCTGGAGTAGCCCATGATGTTGTAGGGCCACAACAAGACCCTACATCTACCCACAACCTTACTACTCACACAAGTATGCCACACTGCTTACAATATCACAGCCACACTCCTGAAAATTGTAAATCTTTATTTCTGTACTAAAACAGCACATGCAATGACCCTCCTTTTTTCTGGCTGATGCTCCTGTTTTTTTTGACTCAGCGCACTGGAACACTGCTAACTGGACCCCAGTGCATGTGCTCGGACCCCTTAAACATGTCAAAATCTGCTACACTCCTGAGTGGCATATTTAACTTACCTAAAAGTTCCTAGTATAGGGTGTAAAAATGCACCTAGAGACAGTAAGTTAAATGTCACCAGTGGACTGCAGCACATATTGTGCCACCACTAAAGTCACAAGGCAAAACATGTCTCTAGGCCTGCTCTTGCAGCCTTGCAGTCTTGGTATATAATTTTAAAACAAAAAAACGATCTGACAAAATAAACCTTCCTTCTAAGGTATGGTAAGTGCATGGTATTTAAAAAGTAATGCACATCTAGTCCATGTTTTACATGTCCTAGCAATGAAAAACCTCCTAGGTCGTTTGTCACTGTGGAAAGGCTTGCTCTTTCATATGGAAGTACTCAGTTACATTATAACACCTTATAACACTTAACACCTTATAGCACTTAACTTTACTGGGAGTAGCTAGACACATGATTCAGGGACCTATTTTAATAATAAGTTAAAATTCAACTTAATGGTCAAGACTGATTTGATATTGTTGTTGCTGGTGCCATAATATACTCTTCCTGTCTGACCCTAAAGCCTGGGACTTAGAAACATTTGCACGGATTTTTGCTTGGAGAACCAACAAAAGACCAAGACAAACCTGACAAGTCATTCGGAAGGAGGTGCATTGCCACTGTACCAAAAATTCAGGCTGCACCCGCTCAGAGCTTTTCCGCAACAACACATCTGTGTCAGCTGGATGTGGCAGAACTCTTCACTGGACGAAGGAACAAAAAGTATTCGGCTGTCATGGGACATTCCTTGGCCATTAATTTTTCATTTGTGTCATTAGGAGCTTTCCGGCAAAAAGCCAACGGGTCCACCAGGATTTTGCCTGATGGTTATCTGGCCCTGTAGAACCCATCTCCACCACAGCCTGCTGCCTTGTCCCACTGGGGATTTTTGACTTCCATTTCAGAAAGTAAGTTAGAATGAAAAATGTCTGAATGGGATGAACCTAGTCTCTGTATCCAACCCGCGCTCCAATGCAGTCGGTCTTACAACCTAAACCCTTGTCCTGGGCTAGCATGGCCAGTTACCTGCAATTTTGCACTTTGTGCTTTTTGGTGCCATTTTTATCTAAAACTTTGAAAATGCATATCTTTGGTTACACTCATTGCATTTTTGTCTTTTTGGTGTTATTTTGTTAAATATAACATTCTCTATTTTTATAAATTGGAGTGGGATTTTAATTGTGTTGTGCTGTCATGTTTTTAACTGTTTTGGTACTTCTAAATGCTTTGCAGATTTTCTTACGTTAAGCCTGTCTGCTCTGTGCCATAGCTACTGAGGTTGAGTTTGTTCTTAAATTGCTGAAATCTTTACTGGACCTAAAAAGGATAGTGACAATAATACTTGTGCTGAACTCCCATCCACCCCAACTAATGTTCCACTTTCTCACATTGGTGTGCAGCGGTGGGCTCCAGAACTTGTATTTATCAGTACCATTTAGGTAATAAGTTGGAAATTAAAAATACCTGAATTAAACTGTAAGCAAAATTTGATATTTGGGGTTCAAAAGTTATCAGATCTTTGAATGGGTAATTCTAAATTATTTTGATTCCAATATTTGCGCCTTTAAAAGTCTAAGGGAACATGGAGATAGACCTGACTACCTTGACAACTCTCACAGTGCAAAGAAAAAAAGTTGAAGCTGATCTTGTCACCCACCAGTTTGAGCTCAGTGACAGCTAGGTGCCAATACCAAGAAGTCAGATTTTGAGAAGGCCTCAGGGCCTGAGAGGAATGACACGAAGCACAGATCCCCTCTGAGGAAAAGGCAACTCCAGAGGATGAAGAAGAATGAGACCACCTGCCCCAACACAGGCTCTTTGGGCACCATCCAAGGCTGGAAGTGAGGCGGGCTCTGCCAGCACAAGCCCTTCTGATCTTGTCACCCACCAGTTTGAGCTCAGTGACAGGCAATCAGAAAGGGAGCTACAGGACAAATTTACAGCAATAGCCCTGGGTAGAAAGAAATTAGCAGTGGAGGAGAAGAAATTGGCCTTGGCAGCAAAGGTAGACAGGCTGGGTTTGATGCCAACTGAAGATAGTAGCAGCAATGGTGAGGTGTCTGTGGGTGAGCTACACTCCCCTTATTTGCCCAAGGGTACTCTCCCAATCTTTAAGGTGGGGGACAACATTGACAAATGGTGTGCCTCCTGTGAAAGAGCACTAAGAATGTGTAGGGTGAATCAACTTACAGTGGGAGGTCGTGCCAACACAGTAGAGGGACACAATCCTGTCTCTAAAAGAGAATATGCTGGTGCATATGTTTTGTCTCACAATTGAGGAGTGCTGGAAGGAGTTCCGGGACACACACAAAGATGCACAATATTCCTGGGTTTACTTTGTAAATTTCTATCCAAACGCACTACAGAGCTTGGTGAAATGCAATGCATTCACTACATGTGATGGGCTATATAATCTGATCACGAATGAGCACATCTTGAGTAATTGCCCTTCAGAGTTGCACCATCATCGAGTAGATTCTAAGTGAGGATGAGCACTAAGGGTGACTAAGAAGTTAAGAAGTCCCATGAGGTGGTCACAGGAAAATGGGTTCAGTGCTTCTTCGGGGAAAGAAGGGAGCAACAAGGATTAAAAGAAGGAGCTCTCAAAGGACCCCAAAAGTCTATTCAAGGGGGTAGTCCTGTGCATTTAGCAAACCTAAGTGGAAAGAGTACAATGGGAAGAAGCCTTTTGACTCCATTAATGCTAGAGTATGCCTAGATTGTCACAAGCCAGGACATAAAAGGAAACCTCAGGTGCTCATTATGACTTCGGTGGTCTTTTTGACCAAAATACAACCTTGGCAGATTAGTAGCCAGGTCAGAAACTGGGCTGTGGAGGGAGTGCAGGACAAATGGACTGGGCCATAAACTGTACTGGAGAAGATGGAACAGGTCACCTACCTGGTTACCTTATTACCCCAAGACATCCCAACAGGGTGATTCATGTCAACCCTCTGAAACCCCATTATGATAGGGCAGACATGACCATGCTCATGTTAATAGAGGAGAGGAAAAGGAGAGTGATATTCTCCCAGACCTCTTGCCCCACAACGCCAAGAATGGATCAGTGAAGGAAGTAGTGCTCTCACTTACACTGACAGAGCAGCAGGAGAGAGACTGTCACCAATTGTTGGGGCAGTTTGCTGGACTGTTCTCCCTGACATGTGGACTGACTTAATGGTTTGTTCATGTCATTGACACTGATGAAAGCATATATGTCAAGAGAAGAATCTACAGGTAGTGAGATAAAGTGAAGATCAGCATTAAGGAACAAGTCTCCAAAATGTTGTCCCTGGAGGTGAATGTGCCCTCCAGTAGTCCCTGTGGTGCTGCTGCCCAAGACCAAACCAACTGGGGGACTCCCAGAACTCAGTTCCTGAGTGGACTATGTTGCAAATGAGTTCTGAATACTTAGTAATCCCAGATGTTTTGCTTTCTGATTACCCAGATTTGGACATTTTATTGTCAGTGAGCCTCACTACTTTGTCTCACCTACAGTAATCAGATTTTTAACACATGTTTACCACCAGTGTCCACCTTTTAAGCTAGGGCCACTGTGGCCCAGTTGGGTAAGGGAAATGAGCTTGTTATAAATAAAAATGTGTTTGCACATGTGTGCGAGCTGCACATGTGAGACTACCATCATGCATAGCCTCGTAACTGCACTTCGGAAGCCTGGTGTACAGGGGATTCTGCAAGGTTAGATGCTGACTAGGAATAAGCTTTATAATATTAGTGAGCACTCATAGGTAAGGTCAGTAGGGTGTACCAATTTATCTGCCTTATACACACAGAATACATCTACCCTAAAGTGCAGTTTTGCTTCCCTTAGGCCTACAAAGTCCAGTATGGTATAAAACTTGGGTGAAACATGTGTGCCAAATTTGAATGTGCTGATCCCAAGAACCTACATGTATGCCTTATGGGATGTCCAGAATTGCCATATTTCTCTGGCTCAGCTCAAGGCCAGATTTCAGGTCTTTTGTCACCTTGCTGGGTCATGTAAATTGTTCTACTCCCAAGCAGAGGGAACAAAGGCCTTTCCACACAAAAGGATTAATCAAACGTGCTTCACTCACCTCTTGAAGAGGAAGGGGTTGGGAAGAAAATCTGCATGTGTTAATTAGTTATCACACTGTACCAGGGTTGGGACAGCCCAGGCCCACTGAATAAAGGAGGTAGCCCAAACATCTGAAGCCAAAACAGGAGGACAACAGACTTTGAGGTTTGGTGGGAAAGTCCCTGGCAGTGATGTCAGCTAGGAGTGGAGCTGAGGCCCTCAGAGGAGATGTGCACCTCTTGATGATGCCATCTCAGTTTGTGTGCAGTACAGGAGGGGTGAGGCAAGGGTGGAGGGGTGATATGACACCCTATGATTATTCAGGGGTACCTGGCATCTAGAACTTTCCATCTCCATTTAAAAACCCTTGCATAAGGGAGAAAAGGAGAATTGGACGCTGTAATTGGTTGGTGGCAACGCCATGGAAAGCTGGAAGAGCAAGCCCCTGATGCCCTAATGGAATAAGGACTTTGCTTTACCTCTGTTGGAAGTCGGATGAGAGCACCCCAAAATGCCCTGCCTGCAGGCTTATTTGTGTAAATGTTTCCTGCTTGTGGCGGCTCCAGTAAGGCAGGGGCACAACCAATCTGAATTTTAAGTAGTTGGAAGTTTTCTGAGAGTGCAGCATCCTCCCCCAAAAAGGACTGGTAAGCTGACCTTACGTTTCTGAGGTCTTGGCCTCCATGAACCCCCAGGACTTTCGTCACTGTATTTAAAGCACTCCTAAGACAATACCTTTTTGTGTACCTTTTTGTGTACAGCCTGGGAGTGGAGTGATTTTCAGTGGCTTGTTCTATGGCTGCATGTTATGTAGCCTGAAAGTGTTTAAAAAAGACTCAGGCACACATTATGTTGATTTTAAATCAACAATGTACAGCTGATGGTGGGTTTTGATAAACATTGCATGCTTTCTAGGTAATAATACTTACATTTAAACATGGTTATTGATTATGGCAATATGATAATGGTGAGTCTTAGCACGCAGCTTTTACTTGGCTTCTTTGTGTGATCTCCCTTGCCTTATATTTTAAAGTGGTGACCCTTTGACAAAGCGAGTAGGCCTGGTTCATTTAATTAGATTTTTCATATATTACATTGTATTTTGATGTTCTAGCTGATATAGGTGAGGGAGGAGGTTTGTTGTGATTGTGAGGGCCAAATGTGACTGCAGAATGTCCCCTAAGGTATTTTCAATCTGCTTGGTTTTATATTTGTAAATTAATATGAAGTATTTAGTAGTGTGTGCACTAAATACCTTACATTTCTAAAGAAAAAGCACTGCCAGGAAAATCATTCATTGAATGTTATTGTTCTGTGCTAGCAAATGGTGATTACTAGCCCTCACCTCCTCCACTGAGCAGGCCTTGGACAGTTCTGCTTAGCTACCTTGACAGAGCGAAGTGCTACAATGGGGCTCTTGATTCCCAGTAAAGGGAAATGAGGACTTATTACTTGCACAAGGATTCACATCCTGCTCAACTAATAACCCAATTTCTTACAACCACAGAGGACTGAATGCTGTCACTAAGACTGACTAACTCCCCATGCCCAGAGCTGATGAGCTCATTGACTGGTTGGAGGCTGCCAAGTATCTCAGCACATTTGATTTGACCTCTGGGTACTGGCAGATTGCCCCGACTGAGGCAGCAAAGGAAAGGTCATCATTCTCAACTCTTGAGGGAAACAGGGTACTCTATGAGCTCAATACCTCTAATGGAGCATTTATAGACAATAGTACATTATTGTTATCTTTAGCTCTACGTGGCAGGAGCACTTGACCCACCTTAGAGAAGTGCTTCAGGCCCTGCAGTGCCCAGGTCTGATTATCAAGGCTAGCAAGATAGGGCAGGCGTATGTAGTGTATCTGGGCCACCAAAGAGGCAGAGGGCATGTGCAGACTCTCTAGCCCAAGACTCAGACAATCATGTGGGAGCCTCCAAAAACCCAGAGCCAGGTCAAAGCTTCCCTGGGTCGGACAGGTTACTACAGAAGGTTTGTCAAGGAGCATAACACCTGTCCGGTCACAGTCCCCTCACAGACCACTCCACCATCCCAAGACTGAGGAGGCAGGCATGGGTAGAGAGACTGGAGGTTACAAAATTAGCAGAGTGCCCCCCAAGGCCATTCTGAGGTTTCACCACAGTGCACCACCCCTCCTGTGTGTTGTCTCCATTTACAGCAGGCCAGTGCTTTAAGTGTGATGAAAAACGTGTGTGGGGATCTCTCAAAGGGGCATGGCCTAGGAAGTGTAACTAGGAATTCTTCCCAAGTGGTGTGGCTGATGTAATTAAAAGCACAGCATCTAATATGTAAATGTAAATCCTGTGCAACACATGGCATGCCCATGGGCTCTTCTCTGTGAGGATTCCGTTATTGCATTCAGACACAGACCACACCTAAAGTAAGCCACACCTCTTGCCTTTGCCAATGACTGTTGACAATCTCAAATACATGAGTAACAACAATGAATTTGTTTTAACTATTTCTATTTGAAAATAGTTCAATTTTTGCACTGTAAGACTGTGAAACATTACTAAAGTCTATGCTTTCATCCATTCTGTTCCCCCCTTCATGCCACTTTCCTCTGCAGTATTCTCTGTTTGACACTCACCCCTGTACTCCTTACATCTTTCTCAAATCCTCCATTTGCATTTCCTGTTAATTACTGTCTTTTCCTTTCCCTCTTCCTGTTAATCACTGTCTTTTCACTGTCTCCTCATGCATGTACTTCCTTCTGCCTCCTCCACGTTACCATACTCACACCTTACCCTCTCACCTGTGAGCAGTGCCTTGTCTTTCACTTGGTGCTGTTTGTAGCACAACAGCCCCTCCCCACACTTACAACTGGCTCATATGTGATGATCGCTATGTGTGCTCTGCAGAGAGGCCAAGAATTGGATGTGCATCTAGCTTGAGCACCTTTATGACCCACTGAGAGGCACCATGAGAAGTCATAGTGCCTGCAGGCACCAACCTGGGTACTTGGAGGTTACTCAGGACACTGCAGGCACTACACAAGTGTAAACTGTGGCATGAAAAAAACATCTGAAACACAAAATCTAGAAAAAAGCCAAGTAACAGCATCTTTGACATGGATCACTTTGAGGGTCTCATTGTTGAGAGATTACTCAGTGTTTTGCCTGTAAATTTTAAGAAGTGAATATATAGTCCGCAAGGGACAGGTTTCAAATTTAGCTTTTAGTTACTGCCGGGTCTGAAACCAAGTGGGACCTGCCCCCATTTAAATCCCTGTAGTAGGTCACTGATTTGTCCTCCTTTTAGGAAATGATTGCTACAGGCTGTGTGTGGATAAAACATATCTCTGCTATGCCCATACCGAGATCAGACCACATGATCCCCTACAACCACCCACATGAGAATAAAGAACTCTGACCTTAAAACGTCCAGTGGGTCGATAAACCACTCTGACCCTGCAACCTCTTGTGGGTGCAGAAAGCACACTGTCCCTGCAACATCCAGAGGGTAGATAAACCACTGCCCTGGCAAACCACTGTCCCTGCAACATCCAGTGGGTGTTTAAACCATACTGTCTTCCCAACATCCAGTGCATGGAGAAACCACTGTCCATGCAACCCCCAGGGGTGGATAAACCACACAGTCCCAGCAATATCCAGTGGGTGGATTAACCACACTGTCCCTGTAACTTCCCATGGATGGATAAACCATACCATCCCTTTAACCTCCGTGTGTGGATAAAACACACACACTGTCCCCGCAACCTACAGTGGGTGGAAAAACCACACTGACCCTGCAACCTCCTGCAGGTGGATAAACCACACTGTTCCCGCATCATCTAGTGAGTAGATAAACCACACTGTCCCCACAAACTCCAATGTGTGGATAAACCACACACTCCCTGCAACATCCAGAGGGTGGATAAACCACACTGACCCTGCAAATCAGGTGGGGGGCTAACCATGCTGTCCCTGCAAATCCAGTTGGTGGTTAAACCACACTGTCCCATCAAAATCTAGTGGGTGGATAAACCACACTGTCCTTGCAACATCCAGAGGGTGGATAAATTACACTGTTCCGCAACATCCACTGCGTAGATAAACCACACAATCAATCAGTGCTTTGTCCCTGCTCCACGGACTGGAACGGAATTTATGATGTTCCAGCCATGACCAACTGTGAGGCTGTTAAGAAGAGTGACACACAATCCAACAAATGATAAGCAACGGGTGGGCTCCAAGCCCTTTTCTAAATCCAACAACGCCTCGCAAGCGAAACGCTTGTGCATGTGATAGCAGGCTCAACCCTAAAAAGGAAGGTTTGGGCCTGCCAAGTGTGTACACTTGCAAAGGTCAAAATGGCAGGTTAAAACTGCACAAACAGGTTCTGCAGTGGCAGGCCTGAGACATGTTTGAAAGGCTACTATAGTGGGTGGGACAATCAGTGCTGCAAAGTAGCATTTAATTTACAGGACCTGGGAACATATAGTGCACTTTACTGGGGACTTTCAAGTCATTTAAATGTTGAAATTTTGGAGAACCCAATGTTACCATATTTAGATGTTTAGAGTACATATCACCTGCACTTTAGCTCTTGTCAGAAGTGCTAAAGTGCCCAGAACCCTAACACCAGAAAAAACAATGTAAGGAAACAAGGAGGAGGAAGGCAAAAAGTCTTGGAATGACCCTGCAGAATTGCCGTTTCCAGCACGAATTATGGAGGAAAACTGATTCTAAACACAAAACTTTGGGCCAGATTTACAAGAAAGTGGTGCATCAGCTGTGATGCATCACTTTTCTTGCGCCTCCCTGCACCCCCACAACAACACCATGTGTGCGCCATATTGGTGCACGTTAGGAGAAAGGTGTCGAAATTTATGACGCTATTGAGGTACTTTGCAGGATCAGCGTCATAATTGTGGCGCTATTAGTGCATTGTAAAGGGAGGCCCATTGAAAGCAATGGGTGCATCATTTTAACTCCTGCTCTGAGAAAGCATTAAAATGATGCTAAAAATGGCGCAGTGAAATGTTGTAAATTTATTTGTGCCATTTTTACGGGCCTCCCTACGGTGGTACGCCCTCCTTGCATACATTGTGCCCAGCACAGGAAAAGGTGGCGCAAGGGGTTACAAAGTGGTTCAATTCAAGCATTGTGTCACTTTGTAAATATGGCCACCTTAATGCAACATTAGCGTAAAGGCGTTAAAGCAAATTATGCTAGTGTGGTGCTTAGAGGTGCTAGGGCCTTGCAAATCTGTCCCTTTGTTTCTAGATGTTAATGCCATATCTGCAATAAGTAAATGGCAGCCATTTACACAGAGGTGAATAGGGTTCTGGCAGAAGCTATATCAATGAATTTCAGTGAATGTTCACACCCAGTTCAAATCTACTTGTCCAGCGAATGCACAGGATTTCATAAAGATGCTGAAAGGTCATCTGTCCTTTCAGAATTCCGCAAGATCTGCTAGACTAAAAGAAGCACCTCCAATAAGAAAGGAGTCTACTGTTAATTGTTAAGTACATCAGAAACTGGTATGACCTCTTTGCAATGGTATAAAAAACAGAATCTGCCAGGTTCCATGCTGAGACCCTACTGTAGTTTTACAGGACATGATGGATAAAATGTTGTCTAGTCAGCAGTGCAATTGCCCTTACTTTCTTATTTGATCAAACAAAATTGAGCTTTTAGGTATATTCTTCATGTACCTATGCCTTAAATTATGCATATGTTAGTAAAACAACTGCCAGGCATGTGAATTGCATGCCCGACAGACTTCATCCAATTCTGGATTCTACCTAGTGCAGCCTCACTTTTCTTGCATCCCTTAACGCCCCCTAATGCCACCATGTGTACGCCATATTTATTATACTGCACACCATGGCGGTAGTCAGGGGGACTAGCATCATAATTTTTTATGCTAGTTCAGCGTTTTGCAGGACTAGCGTCTAAAATTTGGACGTTAATCCTGCAAAGCACCCAGAGGCCCATTGAACACAATGGGAGCCTCCTTTTACTGCCGTCACTTAGCAGGCTTTTAAAAAGGACTGATAAAAATGGTGCAAAGGAATCTCATAGACTCCTTTGTGTAATTTTAATGCCCCCCAAGTGCCGGAATGGCCCCCCTTGCATATGTTATGTCCGGCACATGCATAATGTGGTACAAGGGGTTACAAAGTGGCGCAATGCAGTCATTGAGCCGGCTTGTAAATATGGTGCAACGTTTTCGCCCTTCCAACGCCACATTAGTGTAAAAATAATTATGCTAATGTTGCGTTGGAATGGCACTAGGTCACCATAAATCTGGGCTTTGTCCTAAACTTAGACCAAAGGTCTAAGTTTACAACTTTGGGAATTCACAAAGGGCATTTTCAAGTGGTATCTTTAGGTGCATGCTCATGTGGAGAACCAACAAAGGTTAATATACAATCCATGTTATACCTGTTCTTAAGATGCTCATGTGGGCAGTAACTGCTGGAATAAGATATCATGACCTGCAGTCTAGTTGTTCAAGAATTAACTGCCCTATGATACAGCTCAAGCGGTGTGGGCGCATTGGTGTGGTAGATTCCCTGATGCTAGCTAGGGGTAAACTGGAGGCTCTTTTATGAAAGGAAAGGGACTGTGCTGCAGATGGATGTAAGATAAGCTTATGCTCCAGCATTACCCAATGAAGAGCCATATAAAGGTTTGGTCAGAGCTCGGGGTAACAACCTTGCAGGAAAATTGTAACACTTTCAAATTCTCGTGGAACAGGAATGTTTCCTGCATGATAAATAGTCATGTTTCCCTGCTCTGAGTGCCTGACTGTAAGTGAAACTGTTATCCTGTCTTTCATTTCAGGCTTGGTGTCACATCAAACTACCAAGTGTGCAAAGGCCTAGGCCTGTCCCTGGTAATGTGAGGTCTAAAACCTGTTCTTGATCTGAAGTTGCTCATTAATTGTGCCTTCATAGTAGGAAGTGAGCTATTGTCCATGTTCTGGGTACATCATGTAAAGTGATGGTACCAGCCTATCATATTTTGTGAACAAGATCTATTTCTTTGTGTTGAGGATTGTGAAGTCTACTGACCCTGCTCAATAAATTTCTGATGTTATGAGAAAACAAGAACTTGTCTTGAGATCCCTTCTGCTTGTCAAGTGTATGTGCATGCAGTGCGTGTACACCACATCTACAGTAGTAGGACAATGAGTGTATGTGAGCTGAATACTGAGCCAGGTGAATCAGTTTTGGGTGCCCCTGGTTTAGAATGGCACAAGCTAGAGAATGAGGTTAGCTCCAGCAGACAGCAGAGGTGTATTACCTGCTTTCCTGTTGCTGGAGGTAGGAGACCTACATATTGATGCCAGAAGGATGAAGAAAGGGCTACCTTTAGAAATTCCATGAGACCGTTTTAGCACTGTCAATTGGAAGAAGATAGGGGGAGTGGTGTGTCTGCATGTTCTGTTGTTCAAAGTGTGAATGCTGGTAGGCAAAGCCTGCCCTTTTGTCTGTCTTTAATTAATGCTTTATGACGGCTGATGACTGCCAGGTGCTGAGATCTTATACTAGTGCCTCTATTTTGAATACTTATTCTTGGAGCCAGAACATTTATAACTGCTGTGAGAACCATCAGTCCACACAAATCTGTGTCTGGAGAGCAACTTGAAAATGCCATTTGAAAGAGAACCAACCTGAAGCCTTGGACATAACTTGTATTTGTAAAGGGCACATTCTCCCCTTATGGCTTCTTGGCATGGGATTACTGGTGTTCATTGATACTCCACCAAATGGTGCTGAGTTAATTAACCTCAGATGGTTGAAAAGCTGAGTTGTAAATTCTACGCCACTTATGTGCCACCATTGGTAAATAACTGACTTCTGCCAGTAATTATTTTTACCACCATCAATAACAACTGTAAAAATTAATGTAGTCCAAAACTGGTTCAAATGAATGCCAACAATAGGGTCACATCTGAACCAATCATTAAATGGGTAAATGTGTTATGTGTGGCCACTAAAAACTCAAGCAATGAAACAGTAGTGTTTTAATCTTCAAGTGTGTTATCCCAGCTTTGAAACAGAAATCTATTTTATGAATGATGGTATGGTATTTTCACCACATTGTGGCAAATTTGCTTTTGCCAGCATTTGTCCACTGTAAATCGTAGAAAAACATGTACTCCTGTTTTTTGTTTTTTTAATTCTGGTGTTAACGCATAATTTTAATCCTATTGGAGCATTAACCTCAACAGAAACTATAATTTGCACCTTGTAGTAATTTGTATGTAATAAGGGTATTGACATCAATTGATGCTTAAGCTTTCTTAGGTGCAAACTCCTTTCTCTAGACCCAACAAGGAATTGATGACCCCTCTCATTTTGCAGCCTAAAACACATACTTTAGTCTAGCTTGGTTTGAGGAGTCGCCTAGGTTGGGCTGCCAAGAGGTTTGCAAGGTTTTCTTTTGAGTTTGAGCCTACCAGACAGTGCAAGCTGACTGGCTGCAAGACGGCTATTGTGGGCTTACTAAATAGTTATAGGGTCTTACAGCCTGCCAATTGTTTACTATGATTGGCTTTATTGTCACTGTCCTCCACTGCTCACATTTAGGGAACTACTTTTTCATTTTTGCTAAAGTATTTTTCCAGCTTTCTCCCACGTGTGCTTTTTCTCCTCACCAAATACCCACTGCAGTCCTTATTGCTAGCTCTCTCAAATGTGCTATTCCCCATGCCTCTCCAGTCCTCCGTGTTGCTTTTTCCCCTGTGATCCAGCCATCTGCTTCACATGCTGCTTTTCCACTCTGTCTTTGTGTCCTCACTAACCCCTCTCTTCCTCTATTCCCCCCATGCCCACAGTCTTTTTTCTTAAAAACAAATTAATGTGGTGGGATGTTCTAGGGGGGCATGCAGCAAATGCCTACCAGCCCCTCTATCTTAAATAAATGACACATGTGTAGTACTTCTTTTACAAATTTTTAAAAATGTACTGGTTCATCTCAGATTGACACATGAAATTATGGTGCCCATGTCATTTTGCTGCCATGGATGCGTAATTAAGCATGCATGCACATACGTCATCACACATGTGCATCCCTACAAAAGGAAAGGGCAGCTGCAGCCACATCATGACATTGTTTGTGTTTTTTTTTGTTGACTGAGCCATGCCGCACAATATTGTTCCAATGAGTACAGAATTGCCATTCATTGGCACGATATTGTGTGGCATGGCTCAGACAAAAAGCAGTACACATATGCCTGAGAAGGTTAAGAGTTGTGAGAGGTCACATGGAGCTCCCATCACGCTCCGTGACTGATCCTTCCGGGAAGCAGCAAAATGGTCAGGCTGTATGCGTCCGTGGACGCGGCTACTCCAGGAGCCCATCCAGTGATCGATCCGGCCCGAATACTTCAAGGATTTTATACGTAGAAGGATCCAGGCTCTTCTATGTTTCGACCCACAAAGCTGTGCAGTGACACATGGCCGAGCGAGCGACGCATACGTTCAGGATAGAACATCGCGATCCATGGCCTGCTGCTTTCTCATATTTTGGACCGGACCAGGCATCCAACAAGACTCTGCATTTTATTACTCCTGCATCACTACATACAAAGGACCCGAGATAAGTGAAAGGATGCTGGGTCTGTGGATTCTTGCATGAACTTGTGTGCTGTGTGGATCAAGAATCCCTCTATTTTCTAGTACCACAATTTTCATTCATTGGTCCAGACATTATGCGCTCCAAGTCACTTTTGGTAAGAGGGCCAAGGATTCAGGAAGCTCCAATAATTTGGACTTCATCAGCCACATGGAGAGAAAGGGGGAGAAAAGGGAGAAACAAAAAGTGGGACCAAGATAAAGGCGAGCGAGAGGAGAAAAATTTAAAATAATTAGGGGGAGGGACTGAAGAAAGAAGGAATCCAAAAAAGGCAATTCATTATCAGACTGTGACCATTGGAAATGCATAACAGCTCATTATAAAGAGCCTAAGTAGTTTGTCTTTATGCCAGCTTGGTCCACGGGAGCCCAAGATATAACATTGAACGTCAAAATGTATGGCACATACCTGGATATAAAAATCTGTTGGGAGATTGCACCATGGCTCTGATGGACACTCATTCATTTCATCGGTCCACTATAGTCTCTTGCTCTATTCTCCCGGACTTCTAGGTACGCTCTTTTTCTGTGCAGAGTAACAGTTTCTCCCTCAGTATCTTTGCTATACAGGAATCAGCTGTGAGCAATAGGGCAACTCTTTAATCACTTTTCTCAGGGTCTTTTTTTAGTTTTTACTCTCCCTCTGCGTCAGGAGGTTGCAGGGGTTGAAGCAACCTGTTGAAGTAGCATTAGGCAGCTCCGCAGGTTGAGTGAGGAAATGAGGCTGTAGCAGAAGTGTTCTGTGGTAGCGCAGATGCAACTTGCTACTCCCTAGTCCCCCTCCAGCATCCCCCTTGGTACTTCTTATTCTGTATGAGTTTTTTTGATCCCACAATGAAGCGCATGTCACGTGATGTAGTGTCTAAATCACGCACAGCTGTTAAAACTCCTAAAACTCATACACTTAAGATCCTGACTACAGCCACGGGAAGACAAAGGCATGGTTCCAACAAGCAAGACCACTTAGTTCCTCAAGAGACTCTGATGGGCTCCAGGGTATATCAAGTACCCCTACGACATTGGTTCTTTCCAGCTCTAGCCCATTAAATGGACAGGAAACAGCGATATTGTAGCCATCCAGATCATCGAACCTTCATCGCTGCCTGCCACTTTTGAATTGAATAAACCGATCAGTAACAGGCAAGTCTCTCAGGTGCAAATGCAGTTAGTGCTTCACTTTTTGCTTTACCTTCCAATATGGAACAGCTTAAGGATAAGCCCTTCTATCCCTTGTTTTCTGCGAGCAACGTCAAAGGGGTTCTAAAACAGAAAGAGAAGGAGAGAGAGACAATCGGGATTCAGTCTAAGGAGATCTCATAAGATAGTCAAACATTTTCCACCATGGTAATAGACTCAGCATCGGGAGGCCTGTGTCGCTTTGTATCTGACTCGATGCCTGTTAGTGAAGCTACCCCCACTCCGGCTCTTCATCCCCCTCCACCCATTGTCGATTCTGTAGAAGCATCAGGGAACTTAACTGATTTGTCATCGATGGAGGGTATGCTTAGTCATACCTTGGAGGAGCTACGTGCAATGAAAGTCTCTCAAAAGGAGGCCCACAGGAAAACCAATGAACAGCTGAGTCAACTAAATGCTAACCTAATCCATCTCTCCATATGGGTCTCTCAAGCAGAACAGAGGATTTCAGATTTGGAAGATGTGCAAAATCGACAGGAGTCAGTAACATCTCAGATCCAGACAGAGCTCCAGGAGCTACAGTTTAAACTTGATGAAGTGGAAAATAGACCTCAACATTATAACTTGCGATTTATAGGGGTTCCTGAAGAAATAGAAGGATCATCGACAGTGACTAAAGTGATCTCTGACCTCATCTACAAATGTGGCCAATGTTGATATCTCCATTATGCAGGTGCACAGGGTCTCCACAATGCGTGCCGCAAATTTAAAGTATCCTCGTATCATACTTGTAAACTTTGGGGACTATAGGATTAAGCAACAGATTCTGTCCAAGGCTATACAGCCCAGTATAAGGGGGTCTGGAAGTAATTTAAAGGTTATTTCATGTAATATTAATGGGGCCATTAATCAGGTAAAGCTGTGTGTGATACTTAATTGGCTAAGGGCATCGCAATCCCAATTTTTTTTCTGCAGGATACTCACTTAAAGCACCAAGGTAAATTGCCTAAGCTTCCCAAATTTATTGTACAATAAATGCCACAGTTTGGGGATGGCCATTCTAGTGACGCACAAATTTCCTGGGGTGGTATATTGGGTGTATAAAGACCCTGAGGCACAATGGTTAATAATAAGCACAGTGATCTCCAATCACCATATACATTTAGTGATCTTTTATGGCCCGATCGAGGATGACCCTAGCCCCCTTCAGGGTCTATATAATGTCTGATTACACTTTCTGGCCTTTTTATTATTGGTGGGGATTTCAACATTATCCTGGACACTCAGATGGACAGCTCACACAAGAATAAAACCCAGAATAAACCCAGAGTATCTTATTGGTTGGGCAAAGTCACTTCCGATTTGGCGTTAGTCGATACATGGAGGGCTGACCACCCCCAGGATGCCTAATTTACCGTTTTTTTCTAAAAAAAATATAATACAGCGGCTAGAAATTATTTTATACTACCCTCTTTTTTTGGGTGAGGCATGCCTCCTCTATTCTTGCAAATCCTTTTTCTGATCATTCAGCTCCTCAGGTTAGTGTGAGCTTGTCGCGTGAGAGGATAGATCGCCCGTGCTGGAACTTCGACAAGTCCCTTCTGGCAGAAGAAGGGTGGGTTGTGATTCTCAAAACATTGGCTACCAATTTTTTAAATATTAACAAAGGCTCAGCTTCCTTATTTTTCATTTGGGAAGCCCTTTAGGCTCACATAAGGGGGGAAACAATATCTTATAAATCCCACATGGCCAAATTAGCCAAGGAGAAAGCCACAGAGCTTCAACAGGAACTTGACCAAGGGCAAAGAATCTATCAGACTACCTATAAACTAGATGCAGCTCTTAGAGTGAAAGAGGTGCAGTGTAAACTGAGGGATTCTTATATATCGCATGAGATAGTTAATCAGCATTCAAGTTCTCAACGACTGTACGAAGAGAATGAGCATGTGGGCAAAGTTTTGGCCTGGTCCGTGAAAAAAAAAAGTCTAATAAGAACACTATTACGACAAATTTTGATGAGGAACAGGGTCTACTCGTCAATCACCCTGAAAATGTTGAAAGTTTTTTTTATCCCATTATTCGAAAATATATGCCTCTTCACTTCCAACCAATGTGCAATTGATAAATCAATATCTAGGTGCTTACCAGTGTTAGATGAGACATCTCGGGTAGATTTATTAGCAACGTATTTCCCTTTTTGAAGTAAAAGCAGCGATTATGGCCTAACCGAGTGGGAAAGCCTGTGGATAAGATGGCCTTCCGGACTAAATTTACAAAGCTCTTCTAGGCTAATTAGCCGAGTTTCTGGTTAGTCTCTTTAACAATATACTTCAGGGGGCTGAGATCCCAGCCTGCTTTTCAAGGGCCACTATTGTCAGTTTTTAAATAAAGGATAGGCCTTCTGAGAAACTGGACTCTTACCATCCGATTAGTTTACTTAATTATGGCGATAAACTTCTAGCAGAGATTTTGGCACAAAGAATGACCTCTGTGGCACAAGGATTAATTCACGAGGACCAATGTGGTTTTCTTCTGGGTAGGCTTCTAGCGACTAATACTAACTTTTTAATTCAGGCCATCGATTATTTTTCCCACAACAAAAAGCCGGCCATTATTATAATGCTGGATGCTGAGAAAGCGTTTGATTTTGGTCCAATGGGAGGTGTTGTTTATAGTTCTAGATAGGTTCAAGTTTTCCTGCCAGTTTATTCATGTACTTTGTAATCTTTATTCCAACGCCCAAGCAAATAAAAAAAATTGTTATTGCACGTGTCAAGGCTGCCCTCTCTCTGCAGTGTTCTTGGCAATCTTTATAGAACCTTTAGCCACAGCTCTGCAGCAAGATAGTTCTATTTATCCTCCCATTCCCCATGCACCCAAATTTATACTGTTTGTAGACGATATGATTCTATACCTTTTAGCGGAGCCTTTGAATATTGATAGGGCCTTTGCGAAAATCAAGGTTTTTTCAGATCTAGGTTGGTATCACTCCAAGTCTGAAGCTATGTTGTTTAATGTCACTGATGCTATTCTTCCTCTCAACATGCAAGCTCAGTTTCACTTCGTCACCTTATTAGGTATGTAAGTATATATATATACCACAACTTTTCAGATTTTTTTTTTTGAATTGCCTTTAAGAAAGCTCAAGGCCTCCTGCAGAAACGGCAAGCATGTTCATTGTCAATTATTGGGTGGGTGGCATTGGTCAAAATGATGATTCTTCCTATTTTTCTGTTTGATTTTTCCAATGTGATCATCAAAATCCCCCCAAAATTCTTTAAAGATTTTGATACGATTCTTTGTTAGTTTATATGGGCTAGTAAAAAACCTGGAGTTCAGCTCACACTCTATCCTTAGAGGTCAAAGATAGAGGGCTAGCCTCACCGCATTATAGGAAGTACTACGAGGCTGCACTTATGGATTGGGTTACCAACGCAGCTCTATCTCCTAACCTTAATTATTATTTTAAGATTATGTCAGCAGAGAATAGCATACAGCTTTCTCCCTTCCTAAAATTCCACAACAGCCCAAACTCACCAGATATAAAGTTCCCACTATAATCCGTGCAAGGGTCTTGCAATTTCTAGATAAATATCAGGTCGCCAGCTTTCACCTGGCATAACTGCTCTCTGATGCAGGGATGGTGGGTCTAAGGCTGAACTCGGCTCTCGTCAGACAATGGGAACAGTTGGGCTTCATTAGGTTCTCTGATTTTGTACTAGGCAACCAAAATTAAGACCTAGGCGCAATGCCAAGGGGACAGATTATATATTCCAGATACTCTTAGATTCTTTCATCTCCAAATTCAACATTTTCTGCTTGCAGTCGTTAAAATTGTTGATCCATCTTCTCCCATTATCTTTCAGGCTTTCTATGGGAATCAGAAGGGAATAAGTCATCAGTATCAGTTACTGAGTTCTCAGGCAGCATTTTGAGTAGTCCCCTGCTTTTTGACGAAGATTGAAAATACAACAGGTTGTAAGGTAGATCCTCAATTGTGGAGGAACTATAATATTCAATCTCACAAGGCAATAAGGAGGGCTAACTTTAAGAGAATGGCATTCTACTCAAGGATGCTTTATTACACCCCTGCTTGAATTAAGGAAGCATTTCCAAGCGCTTCAGGCCTCTGTCCGCACTGTGGCAACATTCAGGGCGATTGGTTCCACTTATATTTTACTTGTCCCAAGCATGCAGATTACTGGGATGGAAAATTCCAGTAGATTAGTTTGGAGGTTCGGGCTGCTCTCATCCCAGACTCTGGGAGCCTTGTTTGGCATCTTCAGCCACCTTGAGCTAACAATTTGGGCAAAGCAAATATTATTTATAGCCTCGCTGATTGTAAAATTTTTAATTCTTGAGGCTTGGGAGTCGCCTCTATCACCATCATATGCGTCCTGGTAGGCGAAAATGAAATCTCTACGTTTTAAGGACCAACTTTATGTTTAACGTATGGTTGCACTACGCAAGTTTAAGGGTATATGGGGAATAAGCTCTGATCCATCCACATAATAATATAATATTACACGACTTTAGAGTGGGTGCTCTTTTGTACTTTTTGAGGATTGTAGCATCAAATATGCTATTCATTTTTATTCTTCTTTATGACATTTCTTTATATTATTTCTGTAGCTTTTTCAGCCAGCTAAAAATTGAGCAATAAGAGAATTGGAAAGGGGAGTGGGAGTGAGGGGAGAGGGAAGGAAAAATTAAAAAAGATGGATGGCACACTGCACCTCCAAAGTAATACATAATAAGTTTCCAACTATCCTGAACCTGTGGTTCAGATCCACACAAAATGAAAATGGTGTATAGGATTAATTTTCTTCTGAGCTACATACTGCTGCTCTTTTTTTATGCATTCTATGCACTTTAATTTGACTTGCAAGTTAGCTCTCCAGCACTTTATGTTTTTTGTATGTATGCCTTGGTGCAAAACTTGCTTTGACTATCATTGTTGCATTACGCATTTTGTATGTATTTAATGCTTTTAGGTGTTGCTCAATGCATTGCTGTGATATGTGGCGGTTAGGGCACTGCTAGTAGCTTTTGAGAATCATATGTTCATGGAGCCATGAGATGGACACATTGAAGATAAGATTTCTGTTTTGTTAATGTACTTTAATTCGTTCAGCACTTTTTTGCACTTAGGCATTTTACTATCCTCTATTCTGCTATGCCCCTTTTCTACATATGATATTGCATAGAATTGGTTTTGCATTGTGCCACTCCAGCACTTTATTTCTCTTGGACTGTTGTTATGCTTTTTGCATGCCTGGAATGGTCCAGGATTAATGATTTATGCATTTTTCATGTACTCCAGGTTGCTAAGTATTCTTCAATGCTCTGCCTTACTTAATTATTATGGTTGTAGTTGCTCATTAAACAAAAGAGTACAGAATTGACAAAGACAATAGGTCCCAAAGTTGAGATCTATTCGTTTTCCCAATGTTTGTTCTGTTATGACTCAATAAGCGTTTGGAACTTGTACTTTTCAAATGATCTATGTGTAAAAGAGCAGAGGTCCTCACGTTGTCAGACAACAACGGATTTCAAAAGTTTGCTCAGTTCCCATTAGCTTTCACTGTCTCATCAAACCACAAGCTCATGAACTGCAAATAACCCTAAATTGGGCAAATCAGCAAAAATCCAGTTCACTTACTGCATGTGCATACAGTTCAGGATCTTTTCTCACGTAGTAAAACACGGTTAAGGGCAGTGCATGTCTCAACATGCGCTGCCATCACATCCAAACGTACTACTTTCTGTCTGAGTGATAGCCATCACTGAAGCCTCAAGGTAGTGGCAGTTCAAATCTGCAAAAAAATATGTGAACAATCAGGGATGTATATTCAAATTCCTCGAGGAATGAAAAGAAGTCAGATCTGCGGATCATATTAAAGAAACCTGTGTAAACAATGCTGAAAATTCATAAAACGTTTCTTTAAAAAAGAAAAACGTAGAGAGCAAGTTACATCAAAATACACAAATATGTTATTTTGAGGAATTTTAAAAGTTTAGAAAACAATGGGCCAGATTTAAGAGGCACTAGTGCCACCATAGCGGCGCCATGGCATAATTTTTAGGGTTGAGCCTGCGTTGCATGCCCTCGCGCATGCGTATCGCAGCGAGACGCTTTAGTTATTAGAAAAGGGCTCGGAGCCCTGTTGACGTCACGTCAGTGTGTTTCATTGGTTCGTGGGCTTGCCTAGTAAAATCTGCTTGCTTTCATTAGTGGAAGGCATGCACACGTCATGCCTTTTCCGGTGGTTAACCCTCCTCGAACGCAGCGACCAAGTACAGAAAACATGCGAGGCTCGCTGTTTTCTGTCGGAACGTGGACTACTTTTTCTGTATTTTCCTAGCGCGATTTCACTTGGCAGAAGTCGAGCGCTTTACACAGTTAATTTCACTTTTTCAGGTTTCGTACATAAAAGCACTTTTGCCGAGAGATGAAAAGTCGGGTAGGGAGTTTACAACGCGATCAGCTCTAACATGAGCAAACGCGAGACACGTTGCATTGCAAATGCTTGTTTTGTATGCTAAGGCAGCTCAAAAGTGGCTTTTTACACGCACCACTTTGTAAACCCTTGTGCCACAATATGACTGCGCCAGGCATAATGTATGCAAGGGGGGCATCCCCCTGTTGGGGGGCCGAAAAAATGGCAGAAGGATATCTAAGAGATATCCTTGTGCCATCTTTTTTAGCACTTTTAACATCTTCTCCGAGCAGGAGTTAAAAGGGCACATGCCATTGAATACAATGGGCCCCTGTGTACTCTGCAGGAGTAGCGTCAACATTTTGGTGCTACTCCTGCAGAGTACATCAATAGGGTTAGGAATTCTGATGCTACTGCCCCCTACCCTGTGCCATGGTGCGCCATATTTTAAATACAGTGCACACATGGTGGCAATAGGGGGGTGCTAGGGGGCGCAAGAAAAGTGCAGCCCCACTTTTCTTAAATCAGCCCCTATGTGTTTGAAACAGGCAGGGTCACGTGACCCATCATGCACAGTATCCTCCTCAATAATTTTATTGCAAATGTTGCAGTGATATTATTAATGATGTCATAGCTGTCATGAGTGATGTAATATGTGGGGTATTTAGTAGTGCACGGCGAGGGCGCAGCCAACTCCCTGCGGCAGTGCACTGCAGGGGCTTGGCCACAAGGCCTTGCATGCAGCCAATCCTCGTGGCCAACCCCCCAAAGGCACCCAACCCACAGGCCACCTCCCTGGACCACTTTTTAGCCCCAAGGACAAAATCCCCATTGGCCAGGTGCATTTTCTAGGGTGACGGGGCTTGCTTTTGTCAAGAGGGCCCCTTCCCCTGGAGCTCACCATTATATTTATGAGTGAGGGGGGCATGCTCACACCCGCTGAGAGTGGACTTTGTGTTTGCTTTTGCTTGGCAGAAACATTCAAATCATTCTCATCAAGCGAGAGCAAGCACAGGTTTCCCTGCCCACACTGAGATATATCCTATGTCCAGGAGGTAGGCACCCCTGGACATAGTAGGAGCCTGCCCTGAGGGATGGGACCCAAGGACATTAATGACACCGGGAGGTGAGCTGCATGGACCCACTCCCCTTTCTAATTGCAGCCAGGCCCCGGGGGAAAAGGGTCTCGGGAAAAAATCAGCATGGGATGGGGGACCACATGCCCCCTACCTCTTATCTGTAAGGCCGGGGCCTGGGAGAATGGGGTCTGCAGGGCTAACATTGGCCAAGGGAGGGGGGCAACGCTTGCCTCCATCCATCCAAACATAAGCATCCCCACTCCCCGGAACCTGGTCCACCCAGGGGGAATTGAAAAAAAGCATAGGAAGCCTAGCTCCTTCTTTTTCTCTTTTTTTTTGTATTTCGCCAAGATCAACGTATCCTCTGCGGATCCACAGCAAAATTAAAAGTAGGGTCACTGTGGGACACCACACACCAGGCCTAGTGGATCAGGGTATTCCTACCCTGCCTCCTTATGTTTTCTTTTTTATGTTTTTTGTTGGGACTCTGCCGAGTCCGTGTCCCAAGATGGCTGCCACCACTTCCTAGTTGAATGGTGGCAGCCAATCAGATCTCATCATGAGATCTGTCAGATCAGCTGACCCTCCCCGTCTCTAGCTAAATATATATATTTTTAATAACTATAAATCTACTGAACAGATTTACGGCAAATTACAAACAGCACTCTTTCTGGACCAAGATCTAGCTTTTTGCCAAATTTGGTGTAATTCCATTCAGCGGTTCCCCAAAGCATTGGCAAAACGTGATTTGAGCCCCTTGTTTTTCTCAGCCCTGCTTAAGGAATCACCCCAAATCTTTTCAGACAGCAGCTGAAGTGTGTGTGCAAACTAGTTTTGAAAATTTCATGAAGATTTGTCAAATGGAGCTAAAGTTATTAGCAAAACAAAAAACGCTTTATATATATAATATAAATATATATATATATCCTTATATAAATATGGATACATATATATATATATATATGTATGTGATGTGTGTTTATATATGTATGTGTGTGTGTGTATATATATATATATATATATATATATATATATATATATATATATACCTATCAAAAAATATTTTTTTTAACATCCCTGTAACCTTGGGTTTTCCTACATATAAAACCAAAGCTTACAGGGAAGATATAGTTAGGTTCGGAATTTACTTGTGCAAAACCATAGAAATTCAGCAGTTAGAGTTCTTTTAAGTAACTGTAACTCATGCCCCTGCATGCACAGTTTTCTTAGCAATAATTTCATTGCAAATGTTGCAGTAATAATATCAAAGATGCCATACAAGATCTCATCAATGATATGATATGTGGAGTAATTAACTGTGCATGGCGCAGGCACGAGTTATAGTTACCGTTCGGGCGCGAGTTATAGTTACTTAAAAGAATTCTAAGTATAACTGCTGAATTTCTATGGTTTTGTACGAGTAAATTCAGAACCTAACCAAAAAAATCCCTGTAATCTTTGTTTTTCAGTGATTTTTTATGTTTTTTTTAACACAAAGCAATTTTAATTACTATATGTTATTCCAATCCCCGCCGCCCATGGCCTTTGGCTTCCTGAGAAAGCCCTGGGACTTTCTGTTTCCTGTAATCTGCCATGCCTGAGATGGACAGAATGAGATAACACCAGATGATGCCGATTCCCTTGGGGATCCCTGAGGAGGTCCGGAAACAGGCGTATATGGATTGGAAAATCCCAAGAAAGTTCCTTCTGAACTGGAGGCCAGACTTGAGATCTCCAAATTGGAGTAATCACCACTAAGTTCACCTGTTGGTGACGTACTTTAGTTAACAGCTGCATGATCATTGTGAACAGTGGAAAGGCATAGCCCATCTCGCTGCCCCAATCTTCGATTGAGGCATCAGTCGCTACTGCGTTGGGCTCCAGACGCCAGCTGTAGTGCCTCTCCAACCGGCTATCCAAGTGAGAGGGAAAGAGGTCAATCAAGAAGGGGCCCCATCGAACCTGGAGTTTCTGGAACCCCCTCTGATGAAGTTTCCTAAGTCTGGCATCCTGCCAATGTCAGGAATGCCAATCCGCCATCTGGTTGGATTTGCCCAGAAGGTGTTCCTCTATTATAGAAATCTGACTGTCAAGATAATAATTCCAAAGGGCCTAGGCCAGTACTGGTCTTTGCCCTCATCCCACCGAGGTGATTGACATAATAGAACACCAAAACATTGTCAGGACACAGCACAGAAGATTTTGTTCTCTGGAAGACCATTTTCTACCTGTGAAGAATTCACCGCAGTGTGTCCTCCCAACCTTCTCCATTGGCATCCGATTCTATCACCAGTTCAGGTTGGGACAAAAAAATGTCACTGCTGTTCCATGCGTTCATATAGAAGATCCACCATTGTAGTTCTTCCCTTGCCTCCGTGAGGGGAATGGACTAGGAGTATGAAAGAGCTCTCTACAAATAGAAAATCTTTAGGTGCTGCAGTTACCAGTAGTGTAAGTGACCTGGAAATATTGCCTGAATTGGAGGTGAGAGTAGGTCTACCACCCTTGCTAGATGATGTAGACATGTTGTGGACTTGGCCAAAGTTCTCTTGAATTTGTGCTTTACCTTGGAGAGTTTCTGAGGAGGAAGCTTCTTCGTAGTCTTGACTGAGTCGACCATAAACCTCAGAAATGGTGTACTCTAGGCTTAGCTTAAAGGCGATTTCTTCTTGTTGATCACAAACCCCAAAGATCCCAATAGGTCTATGGAAATCTGTAGATGGGCAGACAGATGATGAGGGTATTGATTAAGAATCTGTGTGTAGTTGAGTTAGACTATCAGTTTGATGCCCCGCGTTCTGAAGTGCTTCACTATTCTGTTCATCACCTTGGTAAAACACCATGGAGCGGAGGATAGACCGAAAGCAATTGAGGTAAACTCAAATATTGAATACCTTGATTTGAATTGTAGGAGCCGTCAGTGCAGAGGAAAGATTAGCACCATAAGATAGGCATCTTTGAGGTCCAAGTGGACCGTCCAGTCATTCACCAACAGCATGCCCCTGAGAAGGTGAATGCCTTCTATCTCAAAGTGCTGATAAATCTGCCACACACATTCACTGAGGTTGATAACTCAGCATTAGTCCCTATCACTCTTTTCCACTAGGAATAGATTGAAGAGGAAACCTTGAGGGTGAAGAGAGGACGGAACGATTGCACCCTTCTTTAAAAGTTGTCCAATCTCGGCCTCTATTAAGGCCACCTGAGTAGATGAAAAATACATGGGTTTTGGCTGAATAGATTGAATTGGAGAAACTTAAAACTCTACTTGGAAGCCTCTCATCATCTGAAGGATCCAGGCATCCACAGTGAGCAGTTGCCAATTGTGAAAAGACTCTCCAAACCTGCCCCCAACTCAGAGATTCTCCGAGACCAGAACACTCACCTTGGTGGTTACTGAAGGAATTGTTGCCTCTTCCTCGTGTGCCCCTTCATCTGGGGTATGACCCGGTGGGGTAGAAACTGCTGAACCTGGATGGGTCCTGCAACTGTCCTCAGAAAAAGTCTGAGCCCTTGGCAGAGGCTTGGTGAGAAGCGTGGCCGGCCGAGCACCCCCTCCCACAACTGGCCCCGGCAAAAATACTGGGGTTGAAAATATATTTGATGGAGGAATTGGCTTTGTCTAGGGAGGTAAATGTGCTCACGAACTTACCCAGTTCTTTGATAAAAGGATCTCTGAAGAGACCGCCCTCTGCCACGGGACCAGCTTCTGATGTTGAAAGCTCCCCGAGTTTGGTATCGATTTAAATTAACAGTGACTTACGTCACTCCATGGAAACCGCACAATTTGTGATTCCTAAAAATATTACTGCTCCTTGAGCCTAGTCGGATAAGGCATCATGGGAAATGATAGAACCAGAAGTTCTGGTATGCTCAGTCTTGTCCAAGATTTTGGACATGGGGGCTGCTATGTCAAAAAGTTTGTCATGGCATGAGAGGCAAGAGCAAACTATTCCTTTTTTGGGGTTGCGTACAAACCTTGCCAAAAATGTGGCCATCCTAGGGCCAATTTCAGGAGTGAGGGCCACTTTGTCCTCAAGAGCAGGCCTAGGGCACTCTGCTCTTAGGTGTCATATGACCTCCTTGTCTAAGGGCAGCCACCTTAGGTGTTGGGACCATTCCAAGGAGCGTGGATGTAATAGTTCCTCTGGGTCCAACATGTTAGAGGCCTGATCTGTAAAAGGTGGTTGGGCATCAGATTTACCGTTGGTGGGACGGACGCCAGGGTCTGCTTGACTCCCTGTCCCCATCTGAGGTATTGGGGGAATAATCCCCAGCTCCCAGGTCTGGGGTAGGAGAAGTGACTGGGGAGCTTCCTGAAGTCCCAGGGATCTGGGGATCAGGCATGGAAGGATGGGCCTCCATAAACACCTTTTTAAGAAGTGCAAAAGTATCTAGGTCAACTCCCTGGTCCTCTGTGTATTTCTGCTTACTTTCCTGACCAGACATCAAGGGTTGCCCTGGAATTAAGTGGGTCAGTGACCCAGAAGTGTATTCTCTCACTTCGAGGTGTTTCTGGCATTGAGCCTGAAGCTGGAGCATTTCCTTCTCCAGAGGAGCCACAACCTAGGATACAGCTTTGAAAATGGAGACATCCATAATGTGGCAAAAATGTTAGTATATGGGGAGGTTAGTAACATTCTCCTCCTCCATGTTTTCTCTCAAATCTTCCATAGTAAGTGACAGGAGGTTAAGGTTATGGTAATAATGCAAACCCAGTGAAATACCAGGAAAAAGGTGGGAAAACGGAGGAAGGGTAGGGAAAATATCTGTACTTGGGGGAACCCTGTGAGTTTGCACAATCCCCACAGGGATCAATCAAGGTCCACAGAGGGCTAGGGGGCGGTACTCCCTTTGTGTTTTGGGAACTGTTTACCTTGCTTGAGACGTGCCTCAAAGTAAGCCTCACATGAGGCTGGTCATACCCGCCAAGTGGGTGTCAAGCTCCAGACGGCGGCTCTTGAAATTGACAAAAATTACAGCCCCCGAGTGCAGAGATGCAGCCGAAAGCGCTTTGCATGCCAAGCGTAACAAGTCAAATGACGTACCAGCCACTCTGTACTAGGACATGCAGCAAGCATTTAATCGAATGCCTGGGTCCCCTAGCGGTCGGGTGACCGCACCCCGTGAAGAGGCCGCAGTAAAAGGAGTCAGTTGTGTCCATGCTGAAACATAAAAGCATAAATACCACAACAAATGGAATGAACAAACACACTATCAAAGCGGGTTAATAAGCATAGCGCACACAGTCAAGACATTCAATATTATGGCAAAACAACTCTTTTAACGCATATGAGAGGAGGAAGAAATGAAAATAATCATCTCAGGCTGCATGAGCACTGAAGAAAGAGGGGGATAGAACGTCTCCAGGGAATATGAAAGAACATTGGAGGCCCTGATTGGACAAACTGCTTCTTGTGTTCTTTTCCATTGATCCATGGGAAATGAAGTTATAATGCTGAATGTTATTAAAACATTTAATATCTACTGGGCTAAGTAAATGAAGAAAGCAAAGCCTAATCCTCGCCTCCTGGTCCTGACATAGAATTCAAGCAAATCACAAACGCACATGTAGCTCAGCATCAGTGGTATGTCCATGGAGGCGTTCAGTTTCTAGCAATATTATCCAATGAGATTCCATTTTTCTCAAAGTTTGTTCTCGGTCAGCCCAGCCGTTCTTCTTGATGTGTTTGATTCCTAAGTATCAGAGCTTCTTGTTGTTTCCATCATTCTTGGCCCCAAAACGTTTAGCTATCTGGCAGGAGAAATCATGGTTCTTTATAGCTCGTAAATGCTGTAAAATTCTCAAATTCAGGTTGTTCGCCATATATTGCTTCCTACAGGGGCACTCAAGCACATAAACCTTAAACTTTGTCTCACAGGTGATATTTTTTTATATATTTTTTTTTATCTTTCATCATGGAGCTTGTAAGTGGTATGCCATGCTCACATGCTCTACATTTTGCACATCGCCAAAAACCTGGTTGTTTGAACCAAGTTGCACTGGTCGGTTTCTCCATGAGGAAATGGATTTGTGTTAAGTGATCCTCTATCAATGCCACTTTCCTATAATTCATGCTAAGGTGATTTGTGAGTAATCTGTGAGTACCTCTGTTCGTGTCTCACCCAATCAAAGTGTTTTCCAATTTTTGTGAAGGATTTCTTTAAGCTGCTTGTGCCCACAATTGAAATCCATTATCATATGGATTTTATCTTCCTTTACTGGAGTTTTTCCACGGGTGACAAGTAGCTCCTCTCTCAATCAGATCCTCACACCAGCGGACGCTCTAGATTTGCTCACCTCAAATGTCTGTTTTTCTAGCAAAGTTTTTAAGCATAGGATTGCACAGTGCCATCTATGCCAAGCTAGAAAGGGACAAAGGCCCTCATTATGAGCCTGGCAGCCTTCTGACCGCCAGGGCCACAGTGGTGGTTTCACCGCCAACAGGCTGGCAGTGAAGCCCGCCACATTATGAGAGTGGCAGGTTGGCCTCTGCCAACCCACCACATCCCCACTCATATCACCAAGGCGGTATGACCCGCCGGAGATGAGCATCTCTGACCCAGTGGTCCACAAAAGACCGCTGGCAGTATTTGGAGCCGCCTTTCCACCAGGGTTTCCGCAGCGGTCGCACCGTCACGAAAACCCTGGCGGAAAGGCTACCGGTGACAGGGAATTTCTTCCCTGTCACCGGTAGATGACCCCCCATCAAGCACAATAACCCCCACTCCCACTCCTGGTACAGCGCCCCTCCACCCACCCCCCCACCAGGAACAGCGCCCCCCACCCACCATCCCTGGATACATGCACACACACACATACTCCCACACGCACCATGCATACACTCATTCACCAACACTGATATACACGCATTCACTCACATGCATCCATACTTGCATTCACCACAACCCTCATACTCGCATTCACCACAACACTCATATGCTCATTCACCACAACATTCATACACGCATACCCCACAACACTTATACTCACATTCACCACAACATTCATGCATGCATACACCACAACATTCATACTCGCATACCCACAACATTCATACACGCACTCACACTTACATTCATACACACTTAGATTCATACACGCACTCACACTTACATTCATGCACATATTCACAAATGCATACACTCTTACATGCACACACACACACAGACACCCACACGCACCACGAATACACTCATTCACCAACAATGACATACACGCATTCACTAACATGCATCCATACTTGCATTCACCACAACACCCATACTCGCATTCACCACAACATTCATACACGCATACACCACAACATTCATACACGCATACCCCACAACACTTATACTCACATTCACCACAACATTTATACATGCATACACCACAACATTCATACACGCATACACCACAACATTCATACACGCACTCACACTTACATTCATACACGCACACACACTTAGATTCATACACGCACTCACACTTACATTCATACACTTATTCACAAATGCATACATATTTGCATGCACACATGCACAAACACACAGACACCCACACAAGTGCCACGCATACACTCATTCACCAACACTGACATACACACATTCACTCATATGCATCCGTACTCGCATTCACCACAACACCCATACTTGCATTCACCACAACACTCATACTCGCATTCAACACAACACTCATATGCACATTCACGACAACATTCATACATGCATACACCACAACATTCATACACACATACCCCACAACACTAACACTCACAATGACCACATTCATACATGCATACACCACAACATTCATACATGTATACACCACAACATTCATGCACACACTCACACTTGCATTCATACACACTTACATTCATACACGCACTCACACTTACATTCATACACATATTCACAAATGCATACACACTTACATGCACAGAAGCATACTCACACGCATACACACTTACATGCACACAGACAGAAAACACCCACTCACACACGCACACACAGCACCCCCCAGCTTACCACCCCCTCCCCTGTAGGACGATCGACTTATCTGGTCCATTGAGGAGGACGTCCGACAGGGATGGGAAGGGGCGTTTCCGCTGCCGGCAGCGCCCCACCATCAGGACACCACAGGCCATATTACAGGTTGTAATACGGTTGACAGAGTCCTTTTGGGGGAGGTGCCGGTGGTGTCACCAGCCCAGCGCCTCTGCCCGGCAGCACAACTACTGCTGGATGTCTGCCAAAATGGCGGAAATCCAGCAGTACTCATAATATAATGGGCGGAAGTCTTCTGGCTCCCGTAGCTTTGGTGGTCTTGCAAAAAGACCGTAAAAGTCATAATGAGGGACAAAGGGGGTCATTCTGACCTCGGCGGTAAAAGGCGCTTACCGCCGGTCAGAAGACCGCCATAACACCGTCGCGGCCGCGGTAAACCGCCACAGTCATTCTGACCCGCAACTGGTAAACCGCCAAAAACCCGACATCCACAAAAGTCCGCCACACCAAAGGTCAGCAAAAAAATGGCGATGACCAAACTTCCACCGTCACGCCAACAGAAATACGCCCATACCATTCCGACCCACAAATCCACGTGGCGGTCTTTCAAACGCGGTATTCCATTGGCGGTACACACCGCCGCAGTCAAAATACACACACACATAGAAAACTCAGCCACATTGGTCAGTTTGAAACACGCACACCTGATACACATACTAACACCACTCCCACACACCCAACACAATATAAAACACACACCCACATCACCCACAAACCCCTACGACCCGAAATTATTGACGAAGGCTAGAGAGAGAGCACAGAATAGACAATCCCACAACACAGAGGCGCACAACACCATCACCCACACAGAATCCACGCACCAAACACCACACACCACCACACGCACCACACTCATCACCACAAACGCCACCCCACACCTCATCCACACCACCCCATGGCACCCCAAAGACACCCCAGGTTCAGTGACGCCGAACTCAGGGTCATGGTGGAGGAAATAGTCCGTGTAGAGCCCCAGCTCTTTGGGGCACAGGTGCAGCACACCACAATTGCCAGGAAGATGGAGCTATGGCAAAGGATAGTGGACAGGGTCAACGCGGTGGGACAGCATCCACACAATCGGGATGACATAAGGAAGCGCTGGAACGACCTACGGGGGAAGGTGCGTTCCATGGTATCAAGGCACAACACTGCGGTGCAGTAGACTGGCGGTGGACCCCCACCTACTCCCCCAGAATTTACAGCATGGGAGGAGGAAGTCTTGCACATCCTGCATCCTGAGGGCCTCGCAGGAGTAGGCAGAGGAATGGACTCTGGTAAGTCAAATCTTCACTACTGCTTCCCACCCCACCTGCATGCCAAATCATACCCCTACCCTCACCCCCACCCCCATCACACCAACTGCTAGCAAAAGGCTCACCATCACAACCCACCCATCCCAACACCAAGCTCTGCATGCGACCACAAAGCATGGACACCCATCACCAAAGCATGCCCACTGCACACACACATCACCCCCACAAGCCACCCTCACAAAAGCCCCCACAAGGGAATGCCTGCACTTGGGTACACGGACACCCACCCATCACACGAAATGCCACACACAGAAGCAATAACCATACCTTTATACCCCTGCAGGACCCGAACGCCACCACACCGCCACGGAGGGTCCAGAGATGTCCATCCCACCCCCAGAAGAGACCCCCAGCGATGACAGCAGCTCTGTCTCCCTGGACCCAGATGACCAGCCCGGCCCATCGGGGACCTCTGGACAGTCGATTCCCCACAGACAGGCTACACCAGACCCAACCCCCTCTGGGAACACCAGCACATCTCCCACCCAGCGGGCCCATGCCTCTGTCTCCAGGACACGTCAATCAGCGGTGTGTCCACCACTACAGGGCACCCAGGTTGACCCACCACCCCAACAACAACAGGGACCTGGGGGCAGTGGTAGTGGGCACACCGTCCAGGGGACAGAGGCCCAGGAACACAGGGGAACTGGGAGGGATGCTGTGCGACAGGGGGGGGACAGGCCCAGGGAACCGATTCTCCAAGAGGCCCTCTCCTCCATCATGGGAGCATACCACCGCTCCCAGGAGACGATGGCGACGGTACTGGCCCGGTTCCAGGAGATCCAGGCACTGCAGGAGGAACGGTATATGGGGTTCAGAGAGGAACTGAGGAACATCGGTTCCGCAATGGGGACCATCGTCGTGGCCCTTACCCAGATAGTCACCACATTGCGGGACCATGTGGCACCCCAAATGGCCCCTGTCACTAGCCCAGGACAGGAACAGCCTACCACCTCCGCCGGCGCTAGTGGACAGGAGGCCCCCACACAACAACAGGCCACCAGAACCCCACCTCCTGCAGAAGAAGAACCACCCCGCAAGCGGAACCTGAGATCTCACAAGAAGACAGAGTAGGATTGCAAGACCCCCGCCAGCAAACGATACCCCCTGATGTCATCCCACTGTCCCACATTGTCACCCTGTCCAACCTTGAACTGCCCCTGCTCCATCCTTCCCCAGGCATATGGACAATGCACCTGTGCGACTGAGAACTGGACTCTGCCATGGACATTACTCCACCCCCACCCATCACCGTTTTACAATCATGTACCTATATGTAGCACTTAAAATAAATCACTTATTGCACTTAAAATAACAGGAGTCTGCTTGTATTCTTAACAAATGTATTACACATAACGGTGCAATAATGTCCAGTTACTTTGTGATGACAACATACCAATTTCAATAAGCTTTAGTCCATGGGCAAACAAAGCTGAAGTCAGGCAGTGGGTCATACAGCTCTGAAAAGGGAAGGGAAAGTCACAAATCAGTTAACAGGAACTGGGGGAAAACATAGACAGTGGAGACGCATGAGGCCTTAAGTAAATGTAAAATGGCGTGGGTGATTCTTACCTGTGTGCTACTGAAAATATTGTTGTATGACTGTATCCCTGTTGTCCGTGTCGTCCCCGTTGTCTTCCTCCTCTTCACTCTCCACAGGCTCCACAGCTGCTACAACACCACCATCTGGACCATCCTCCTGCAGAAAAGGCACCTGGCGTCGCAAAGCAAGATTGTGAAGCATACAGCAGGCCACGATGATATGGCACACCTTCTTTGGTGAGTACATTAGGGATCCCCCTGTCATATGCAGGCACCTAAACCTGGCCTTCAGGACCCCGAAGGTCCTTTCTATGATCCTCCTAGTTCGCCCATGGGCCTCATTGTACCGTTCCTCTGCCCTGGTCCGGGGATTCCTCACTGGGGTCAGTAGCCACGACAGGTTGGGGTAACCAGAGTCACCAATTAGCCACACACGGTGTCTCTGTAGCTGTTCCATCACATAAGGGATGCTGCTATTTCGCATGACATACGCGTCATACACTGACCCAGGGAACTTGGCATTTACATGGGAGATGTACTGGTCAGCCAAACAGACCACCTGGACATTCATCGAATGATAACTTTTTCTGTTTCTGTACACCTGCTCACTTTCTTTGGGGGGAACCAAAGCCACATGGGTCCCATCAATGGCACCAATGATGTTGGGGATATGTCCAAGGGCATAGAAATCACCCTTCACTGTAGCCAATTCGCCCACCTCAGGGAAAATATTGTAGCTCTGCATGTATTTCATCAGGGCAGACAACACTCTGGACAAAACCTTAGAAAACATAGGCTGAGACATCCCAGATGATATGGCCACTGTTGTCTGAAAAGACCCACTTGCCAAAAAATGGAGTACTGACAGAACCTGCACCAGAGGGGGAATCCCTGTGGGTTGGCGGATGGGGGACATCAGGTCTGGCTCCAGCTGGGCACATAGTTCATGTATAGTTGCTCTGTCAAGCCTGTATGTAAGTATGATATGTCGTTCTTCCATGGTCGACAGGTCCACCAGCGGTCGGTACACAGGAGGATTCATCCTTCTCCTCGCAAGTCCCAGCGGACGGTGCCTAGGAAGGACAACATGGAGCACAGAGTCAAGCAACCCACAGGTTCGTTCACACAGCTTGCACAGTACACGAATCACTATGCATTGAAAGGCTTGTATGAGTGGCAATGCAAGGCCTAGGCCTGTGTGACGCAGTAGAAATTATGCCATGTGGGCCCTTGAAATGGCGGCTGCCTGACCTGTGAAGTGTGACAGTGGGATGTGAGGTTACTGCGCTGGCGTGGCACACCGTGGCGGTAGGCGGTCGAAGACCGCGGCGCAAAGCAGCATTGGTTAACATTGAACCCTATGGGTCTCAGGAGCCAATGACGATGTGCGCCGGCGGTCGTGGTACGCACCGCCGCGGGCGTGACCGCCATTTTCTAACTGCTTCACCACTCGAGACCTGATCATCCACAGGAGAGGACCTATACTGCAAGTGCTGCTGTGACCTCGGTCTGGGAGATACAATGGCTGCTGCGACTGGGGAAAGGGCCCCTGCCTTCACTTCCGAAGAATTGGAGAAACTTGTTGATGGGGTCCTCCCCCAGTATGCGCTACTCTACGGTCCTCCAGACCAACAGGTAAGTACACAGGGTGCACGTTGAATGGGCTATGCCTGTGTTGAGTGGGGTGTATGTAAGATGGTGGGGAGGGGAGCGAATGAGGAGTGCAATGCACGAAAGATGAGAGCATGTGCCACATGGCAAGGTTGGGGAGGGGGGGGCCACTCACATTGACCAGGCAGAAAACTGATGCGATTTCCTTTACCACCCTGTACATTTCACATAGGTCAGCGCCCATCAGAAGATCGACATTTGGCGTGCCATCGCCAAGGATGTCCGGGCCCTGGGGGTCCACAACAGACGGGGCACCCACTGCCGAAAGAGGTGGGAGGACATCCGCCGCGGGACCAGAAAGACCGCCGAGTCTCTGCTGGGGATGGCCTCCCAACGTAGGAGGGGTGCCAGCCGCCAATTGACCCCCTGATGTCCCAGATCCTGGCGGTGGCCTACCCCAATTTGGATGGGCGCGTGAGGACATCACAGCAGACACAAGGGGGTGAGTATCAGCACATTCTGCTATCTTTGCGCGCAGTGAAGGTGTCTGGGTGGGGGAGGAGGGCTGTGGCTATCTCTAGGCCAGGGCGCATTCTGTAGGCTAGGCCTCTCCGTTAGACACGGCCTTGTGCCCCCGCCCCCCACCTCTGTAGGGTGCCAAGTACAGCTATCCATGGTCCGGCCTCACCCATGTGTGCATTTGTCATCCATAGACCTGTAGGCCTAGTCACTATAACTGAGTAGTGCACCCCGATTGCGCGGCCTAGTGCAGGGGGCTTCTGTGTCTGTCCTCTCCGACAACGGTGTTGCCAATGCATGCACTCAACCTGTCTTCATTTCTCCCCCCCCCCCATTTTCTTTGTCTTCCTGTTCATGTGTGCATTAGCATCATCAGGCGGAGGAGAAGTGGCATTGGCGCACGAGGGAGCTGCATCTCACATGGCCCCGGAGGGCCATACAACAGACTCCGAGTACACCAGTGAGACGGAGGGCGAGTGGAGCTCCACAATGGGGACCCGTGGAGACGTCAGCGACACCGACACGTCCTCGGAAGGGAGCTCCCTAGTGGTGGTGGCAACATCCGTGCCCACCGCCACAACAGGTACAGCCGCCACCCAGCGCACCAGCCCCGCCCTCCCAGCAGCCCCTCAGCCTTCGCTCCGTCCCCGCTCGCTCAGGAAGGCAGGCATCTCCTTCGCCCCAGGCACCTTAGGCCCTGCCCCAGTTACCCCTGCTGCCCTCAGTGAGGAGGTCATTGACCTCCTCAGGACACTCATTGTTGGGCAGTCTACCCTTTTGAATGCCATCCAGGGTGTAGAAAGGGAGGTGCATCGGAGCAATGCATACCTGGAGGGCATTCATTCGGGTCAGGCTGCCCATCAGCGATCGTTCAATGCTCTGGCCTCAGCACTGACGGCAGCCATTGTCCCTGTCTCCAGCCTCCCTCTTCTGACTCCCTCCACCCAGTCCCAGTCTCCTGTTCCTCTGCCTATCCCATCCACACCATCAGACCAGCCTGCACACACCTCTACACCCAAGGGCAGCTCATCCAGACATAAGCACCACAGATCCCACAAGCATTCACCCAAGCAACATCCAGATGCAGACATGCCAACAGTCACTACCACCTCTGTGTCCCCCACCTCCTCATCTCCCTCCTCCCTCCCTGTGACGTCTCCACTCACACCTGCATGCACACCACCATCAGCCAGTACTTCCATCACCAGCACACCCTCCATTACAGTCCGCACACGTGCAGTCACCACCCCCACTGCCATTTACACGTCCCCTGTGTCCTCTCCCAGTGTGTCTGTCACCCCCTCTTCCAAACCACACAAACGCAGGCAGCCACCCACCCAACAGCCATCTACCTCACGACAGCCTCCGTCACAAGCACCTGCACCCAAAGACAGCACACTTGACTCTCCTACAACCACATCCTCTTCCTCCACTCCCATACCCACTACACCTACCCGTCCCTGTCCTTCCCAAGTCCTTTTCCTTTCCAACCTTGAGCTCGTTCCAATCACTGACCCACCCCCTCCATCTGGTAAGAGTAAAAAAAGCACCTCAGCCACCACCAGCCCTGCATCTACTGTGACCATAGTGCAGGGCTATTGGAGTCCACCAGCTCCTAGGGCAGGAACATCGGCCAGCAGCAAGGGGACAGCCAGCCCACCCCCTGGGAAGAGGACAAAAAAAAAAAAGGCCAGGCGCGATAAGCCTGAGACGGCTGCCACCAAGGACAGTAGCCTTGCCCCGTCACCTGCCACATCATCAAAGGGAGGCAAGGGCCACAGAGCTTCAGCGAAGGAGGGCAAGGGCAGCAGGGTGGAGAAGTCAGGCAGCAGGCGAGCTGCCCATGAGGGCCCCACCAGCCCCATTCCGGTTGTGACGGACGACACCCACGGGCCCAGGACTCCATCACAGGAGGGCCCCGCGACCGCAAGGTCGGATGGCGACTGAGCGGGAAGTCTTGGCCAGGTCTGGTTCCCTAGAAACACAGGACAAGCACCGCTGAACAGGGCCCCGCCGGGAGGAGCACCGCTGAACAGGGCCCCGCCGGGAGGAGCACCGCTGAACAGGGCCCCGCCGGGAGAAGCACCGTTGAACAGGGGCCCGCCGTGACAAGAACCGCTGAACAGAGGCCCGCCGTGACAAGAACCGCTGAACAGGGGCACTCCGGGAGAAGGACCGCTGAACAGGGGCCCGCCGTGACAAGAACCGCTGAACAGGGATCCGCCGTGACAAGAACCGCTGAACAGGGGCCCGCCGGGAGAAACACCGCTGAACAGGGGCCTGCCGTGACAAGAACTGCTGAACAGGGGCCCGCCGTGACAAGAACCGCTGAACAGGGGCCTGCTGTGACAAGAACCGCTGAACAGGGGCCCGCCGGGAGAAGCACCGCTGAACAGGGGCCCGCCGTGACAAGAACCGCTGAACAGGGGCCCGCCGTGACAAGAACCGCTGAACAGGGGCCCGCCGGGAGAAGCACCGCTGAACAGGGGCCCGCCGTGACAAGAACCACTGAACAGGGGCCCGCCGTGACAAGAACCGCTGAACAGGGGCCGGCCATGACAAGAACCGCTGAACAGGGGCCCGCCGGGAGAAGCATCGCTGAACAGGGGCCCGCCGTGACAAGAACCGCTGAACAGGGGCCCGCCGTGACATGAACCGCTGAACAGGGGCCCGCCGTGACAAGAACCGCTGAACAGGGGCCTGCCGTGACAAGAACCGCTGAACAGGGGCCCGCCGGGAGAAGCACCGCTGAACAGGGGCCCGCCGTGACAAGAACCGCTGAACAGGGGCCCGCTGTGACAAGAACCGCTGAACAGGGGCCCGCCGGGAGAAGCACCGCTGAACAGGGGCCCGCCGTGACAAGAACCGCTGAACAGGGGCCCGCCGTGACAAGAACCGCTGAACAGGGGCCCGCCGTGACAAGAACCGCTGAACAGGGCCCTGCCGGGAGAAGCACCGCTGAACAGGGGCCCGCCGGGACAAGAACCGCTCCGCTGGGCCCTTCATCTCAAGCACCGCTCCGCTGGGCCCTTCATCTGAAGCACCGCTCCGCTGGGCCCTTCACCTGAAGCACCGCTCCGCTGGGCCCTTCATCTCAAACACCGCTCCGCTGGGCCATTCATCTGAAGCACCGCTCCGCTGGGCCCTTCCTGTCAAGCACCGCTCCGCTGGGCCCCGCCGTCTCTGCACCGCTCTGCTGGGCCCTTCCTGTCAAGCACCGCTCCGCTGGGCCCCGCCGTCTCTGCACCACTCCGCTGGGCCCTTCCTGTCATGCATTGCTCCGCTGGGCCCTTCATCTCAAGCACCGCTCCGCTAGGCCCTTCATCTGAAGCACCGCTCCGCTGGGCCCTTCATCTCAAGCACCGCTCCGCTGGGCCATTCATCTGAAGCACCGCTCCGCTGGGCGCCGCCGTCACTGCACCGCTCCGCTGGGCCCTTCCTGTCAAGCACCGCTCCGCTGGGCCCCGCCGTCTCTGCACCGCTCCGCTGGGCCCTTCCTGTCAAGCACCGCTCCGCTGGGCCCCGCTGTCTCTGCACCGCTCCGCTGGGCCCTTCCTGTCATGCACCGCTCCGCTGGGCCCTTCATCTCAAGCACCGCTCCGCTGGGCCATTCATCTGAAGCACCGCTCCGCTGGGCGCCGCCGTCACTGCACCGCTCCGCTGGGCCCTTCCTGTCAAGCACCGCTCCGCTGGGCCCCGCCGTCTCTGCACCGCTCCGCTGGGCCCTTCCTGTCAAGCACCGCTCCGCTGGGCCCCGCTGTCTCTGCACCGCTCCGCTGGGCCCTTCCTGTCATGCACCGCTCCGCTGGGCCCTTCATCTCAAGCACCGCTCCGCTGGGCCCTTCATCTCAAGCACCGCTCCGCTGGGCCCTTCATCTCAAGCACCGCTGGCCCATTGACAGTGCCGGTTCTGTGTTGAGTAGGGCTTCACGAAGCACTCTGGACACCATGCCTCCTCCATTAACAGTGGAGTCGGTAATCCATCTGATGGACTGTGGCTTGGCACTTCCCAGGATGGAACAGTGGGCAAGCCACCCACTGTAGAGACTTGAGAGACTGTGGTTTTGCACTCCCCAGGATGGCACAGTGGGCAAGCCACCCACTGTAGAGACTTGAGAGACTGTGGCTTTGCACTCCCCAGGATGGGACAGTGGGCATGGAGGCCCCTCGTGGATCTGGCGTCGTGGACTCATGTGGCTGAGGTGCCCCCCCTTCCCTTTCCCCTGAGGTGCCTGTAGTTTTATCATCTGATGCCCCAGTAGTGTTCTCTCCAATGGTATCTGGTCTCCTGTGTGGGCTTTGCCCATGTGTTTGTGCACATTGGCCCACGGACTATGGAACTTTGACGGAATGTGCAGGACTTATTGCCTATGTATATATTTTTGACTATGTTCATTCCTTATTTTGTATCTTTCATATAGCATATTTCCCATACCTTCAATGGAGCTATTTATACATATATTTTATAGATCATTTTAATTGTGTCTTTGCATTATTCCGGTGGGTTTGGGGGGTGTCACTCTGACTTGTTGCTCTGCATTGGGGTGTAGGTATTTGTGGTGGGGGGGTGGGTGTATGGCGCATGTGTGTGCCCGTAAGCTTTCCTCCTCCCCCCTCCCCTGTGTCGTAGGTGCAGTACTCACCGTTGTCGTCTGCGCCGCCGCTTTATCACCGACCGCCAGGGTTGGAATGACCCCCAAAGTCTTTAGCCATTTATACAGCAAAATCTTTAAGCATAGGATTGGCACAGCGCCATGCTCACAAAGCTGGAAAATTATATATATATATATATATATATTTGTATATATATATATATATATATATATATATGTATATATATATATATATATATATATATATATATATATATATATATATATGTATATATATATATATATATATATATATATATATATATATATATATATATATATATATATATATATATATATATATATATATGTTAGACTTTTCATCCTTGGCGTGGTCTCCCTTAACTTTTTGCCTCTGTTCCCAAGGTTATTGATGTGTGCTGGACTCTGATTTTGCTGTTTTTATTACTATGGGCACTTTACCACTGCTAACCAGTGCTAAAGTGCAAGTGCTCCTGTTTGAAATGTGTATGTAATTAGTTTTCCATGATTGCCATATTTGTTTTACTGTTAAGTCCCTAGTAAAGTGCACTAGAGGTGCCCAGGGCCTGTAAATCAAATGTTACTAGTGGGCCTGCAGCACTGGTTGTGCCACCCACACAAGTAACCCTGTAATCATGTCTCAGACCTGTCACTGCAGTGTCTGTGTGTGTATTTTTTCACTGTAAATTCGACTTGGCAAGTGTACCCACTTGCCAGGCCTAAACCTTCCCTTTTCTTACATGTAAGGCACCCCTAAGGTAGGCCCTAGGTAGCCCTAAGGGCAGGGTGCAGTGTATGGATAAGGTAGGACATATAGTAATGTGGTTTATATGTCCTGACAGTGAAAAACTGCCAACTTCGTTTTTCACTGTTGCAAGGTCTGTCTCTCTCCTAGGATAATATGGGGGCTACCTTTAAAAATGATTAAAGTGTAGATTCCCCTAGAGAGTAGATGGACATGTGGAGTTTGGGGTCCCTGAAGTCACAATTTAAAAATACATCTTTTAGTAAAGTTGATTTTAAGATTGTGTGGTTAAAAATGCCACTTTTAGAAAAGTGAGCATTTTCTTGCTTAAACCATTCTGTGCCTCAGCCTTGTTTGTGGATTCCCTGTCTGGGTCAGTTTGACAGTTGGGTTGTTTTTTACCTCACACTAGACTGTGACACAAAGGGAGCTGGGGTGTAACCTGCATTTCCTGATTAGCCATTTCTGCTAGGAGGGAGGGGTGGAGTGGTCACTCTCATCTGAAAGGACTGTTCCTGTCTCTGACAATGCAGACTCCAACCCCCTGGTCTGTGTCTGAGGCCTTGCCTGGGCAAGGCAGGATTTCACAGGTAGGTGTGAGTCCCCTTTGAAGAAAGGTGAATTCAAAGACTAAAATGGGTATAAGAATGGCACCCAAATCTACAGACTGGAGAAACACTTCTGGAACCAAGAGGAACCTCTGCCTGGAGAAGAGCTGATAGCTGAGGAAGAAGTGCTGCCCTGCCTGTGACTGTGCTTTGTGGAGCTTTCCTGCAATGCTGCTTCTGACAGAGTAAGAGTGGAAAGACTGGACTTTGTGTGCCTTCCATCTTGTGAAGAAATCTCCAAGGGCTTGAGTTAGAGCTTGCCTCCTGTTGTTTGAAGTCTCAGGGACAGCAAAGACTTCTCTCTGCCAGCACCTGGATTCTCTGGAGAGACTCCTGCTCTGACAAGTGGTGCCCGCACCACGTCGTGACTGATGCCGCTCAAAGTGCGTGGATTAAACGTTTCGCACAGATGCCGCGATCCCCGACTTCGCGCATCGGCTTGTTTTCACTCTTCACCAAAGGTACTGTACTTGGGGGTCTACGTGACTCCGTGTCCGGTGCCGCTGGTGTCGGCTTGTTCAGAATGACTCTATCACAACACCGTGTTAACATCTCATCGAAGCATTTTTGTTTCTAAGCGCTATTTTTTAGTTTAATCTTTAAAAATGAATAACTTGACTTGACTTGTGTATGTCAGATTTTTGTCGTTTTGGTCTTGTTTTGTTTAGATAAATATTTCCTATTATTCTAAACTGGTGTTGTGTCATTTTGTAGTGTTTTCATTAAGTTACTGTGTGTGTTGGTACAAATACTTTACACCTAGCACTCTGAAGTTAAGCCTACTGCTCTGCCAAGCTACCAAGGGGGTAGGCAGGGGTTAGCTGAGGGTGATTCTCTTTTACCCTGACTGGAGTGAGGGTCCTTGCTTGAACAGGGGGTAACCTGACTGTCAACCAAAGACCCCATTTCTAACAAAATATATGTATCAATACTCTGCCAGAGACATTATTAAGGATGAGCTTATTGCTGATTGTAGGAGAGGATTTGTCCCTGATATGAATATCCTTTTTTGGAATATTGCAGGCATTAGAGGCAAGGAGAATGATAGGAATTGTCTATCAGTAACTGAGCAATATAGATAGTCTACCTGCAAGAACTAGCCAGAGTTCTCTCTTTTTTTTGCACAATGTATGTGTCAATCTAACCCTGAAAGAGTTTTTTTTTACTTATACTGGGTGCTCCCCTGTGTCTGGACAAAGCTAAACCTCTCTGATGAGCCATAATGATAGCAAAACACATGTCAAGGGCTACTTTCACTCATTCCAAGTTTGCTTGGATGGCATTTTACCAATCCAAAGCTGTAATACTGTGACTGGAGTGGTGAAAAGTTTTTGTTATTTTACAGCTTGGTGAGGATGGCATTGTGCCAATCCCATGCTTAAAGATTTTTCTGCACAAATGGCAAATTACTTTGTCATTTTACATCTCGGTGTGGATGACACTGTGCTAATCCTATGCTTCAAAACTTTACTAGAAAAATATAAATTTGAGGTGAGAGCAAGTCTAGAGTGCTGCTAGTGTTGCAGGGTGCTCCTTAATGCTGGATTAGCGATTCACCTAAACATGGGAACTACCCAGAGTTCCCTCTCTCTCTCTCTCTCTCTATATATATATATATATATATATATATATATATACATATACATATATATACATACACATATATATACACACACACCCACACACACACACACACACATATATATATATATATATATATATATATATATGTTTCATCAAAAGTCACTTCCATAGAACACAGGAACCAAAATTCCAGTTTCTCGCAGCATAAATTACATCAGCACAGTCAATCCAATTCGGAAAATATCATTTTTTATTTCATAGTGTAATGTACAAAGTGCTAGGTGCTAATTCCAAACAAACATGGCAACGCGTTTCGGTCTGAGCCTTCAACTGCCCATAGATTTGCGTGCAAAGTCAGTTTGTTTAAATCATGTGACCACCCACCATGCACCAATTAAAAGCCATTCATGATATTCCCTCACTAATGATGTCATCATCTATCACATCCACATCATTCAGCCGTTATATAATTTCAAACTTGTTACTAAGTATAATGAGGTACTGTTATTTATATAATCCAAGATTCATAATTATAAATATTCTTAAGTATTATTAAATATTTTACAATATTTGTAAGTCTCTCCTTATTTATTGTTTATTTATCCATACCGCTATATTTATAAAAGGTCTTAGAAAATTTTATTTTAAAGATTTTGTATCCAAAGTTAAAGTACCTATTCTCACATAATACCATAGCCTGAGATATATTAAAATAAATATAAATCTCTATATCTAATCTCCCCATCACAGATTACATTATTTTCTCAGCAGTATATGATGTTAATATTTTCTATCCAACGTACTTGTTGTTAAATGCAGATATCGGTAAAGTACCTTATCTCGGGAGCAGATTGGTTTCATTGAGATTGACTATAGTTAAACTGTAATCTCTTCAATTTTATGTTCCTCATTCTATAAAATTTCTCTAACAGCTGCAATAATTGGAAAGGGTTCAATAAGCATTTCCTATTTGAAAAAGATCTAAGTGTCCCTAAAAAATTTCAAGTTAGTAAATCATCTCTATTACATGAAATGGTGTTTTCATCTTCATATTCTCCTCACGTATCCACCATAGTTTAAAAGCCATAAGTAAAGGTACTTCTTTAGTATAACATGTATCTGAGCATTTTCTAATTCTCAATGATATATATGTCTAATTCATATTTTACTCCTATATTCCTTAAGACACATCTTGTTCTCCAATACTATTACTCCATTGTGTATATTATTTTCCTCATCTCATCTATTCTCAGTTTTTTATATTTATCTTTACAGATGTCTATACAACTCTGCATATATATATGTATATATATATATATATATATATATATATATATATAGTGAATTATTGGTAAGGGCAGGTAAGTACCCGCACTTAGCAATTGGCCACTAACCCCCACTAGGTCCAGTTTGTCTCAATAAATTATTCCCAGCTCAACCCTTGGTAGCATTTAGGCTTAATTTAGGAGATAGGTGTGTAAAGAATATAAAAATTACAAAACAGTAAATAAGTAAAACACAAAACACATTAAAAATCCACCACCAATTTATAAAAATAGATTACAATTGTATCTTTAAAATGACACTACAATGACAAAAATCCAATTAAGGGGACTGGAGAAACAATTTTTTTAAGATTTAGGGCCTGATTTATCAAAAAATGACTGTGCATGGCACTGCAGCAAATTTGGCAGCGTCACAAACAGTCATTTTCAAAATGCAGAGGTGAGCCGTATTTAAAAGAATATGGTGCACTCCTATGTTTCCCAATGCACCTGCGCTGTATTTGCTGCCGTGCGCCATCGCAGCAACCCTTGCACCATTGTGCAAGGATGGCTGCGCTGAGCGGGAGATTGTTTTTGTGCAGAAAGGAACTCCTTTCTGCACAAAAAACAATCTTAAATGATAATTTGTTCTTTCTATGTGTGCTGCAGAATATAGCATGCATAGAAAGAGCAAAAAATGAGGAGAAATGAAAGCATTTCTCCTTGTTGTGCCGCTCCTCAGGTTTACGAAAACTTGTAAACCTGGGGCAACGTCAAAATGCAATGGGTGTTGCTGTGGCACACCCACAGCAACACCCATTGCACGTCCCTTCCCCGCAAAGTGTTGCGTGTGAAGGGGCCGTATTTACAATGTGGCGTCAAGCCCAAAAAAGTGGCTTAACGCCACCTTGTACATATGGTACAGTGCATAGCACCATCGGAGCGTCACTAGATGTGACCCTCCGTTGGCGCTAGGGAGCTATTAAATAGGCCCCTAGATGTTTTTTAGCGCATAGAAACTAAAAGCACCAATCTGGACACCTGGTTGCACTTGACCAGGGCAAAGTGAAAATATGAGGCTGACCGTGATGGAGCCCTGCTTGGCTACAGTGAGCTGGAGGCCTTGGTCAACGTTTTACCTTCTCACTTTGTCTTTGTCTTGAAGATTTTCATCACTGGAACGAAGTCGCAAATCGGATCCGCCCCCCCTGGAGCCCTCTTCGGATACGCTTTGCAGGAGACATCAGTGAAGAATTCTACCTTCGGACTTAGATGATTTTTCGTGATGAAAATGTTCGTCTGGGCCAAACGTGAAATTGGATCCAACCTCCCTGGAGCCCTCTTCTGATATGCTGAGCGGGAAGCCTCGGTTAACCTTTTACGTTCAGACTTTGCCACTTTTTTTGAGCTTTTTCTCTATGACTTCGGACGACCATCCACAGCAAGCCAATTTCAAGCTGACATTGTTAGATTGCCTTTCCACGAGCCCCAATGACATCCTGGAAGACTGGTTTTCCGGAGCTTTTCAGCGGGACAAAATCTGAAGGTCAGGCCGGGTTGCGGTTGACTAAGCCGGCTTGACTCATGACGGCAGGTCGGTCCACTTCTGGAGCTTTTGTTCCAAAAGTGCTCCAATCTTCTCCAAACTTCTGGTTCTTCTTCAAGGTCTTTGAAGGTCCTTTAGGAGTCCACAAGTCACCCCTAGGATCCAGAAGCTCTGAGATGCTCTTTGAGGTTTGGGACTCCAACTACCAGAATGCACCTGGCTCAAATCTAAAAATGACCACAGGTCCGCTGGTCAGTTTCTTCAGGGCTTGATGCAAGGGACTCTGGTTAGCTTTTTTCGGCAAACAGGGAATCCCTTCTTGAAGCAGTTGAATACAGGCAAAGTCCATTAAGTGGTGAAGCCCAAGTGTGCAACTGGTGCTGCCCTTCAGAGTGTGTTCCAGTGCAGATCAGGGGTCCAGCAAGGCAGTCCTTCTTCTTCTTTGTCTTGTTCTTTGAAGGGATCTCAGGTGGAGGTGCGGCTCTGCAAATGTTATCCTTGCTCCTGGGGTAGAAAGCAGAGGGGGGCTCTTGACCAATCACAGGCAGGCCACCACCCTCTTGAGTGACCACTTCCTGGAATATGTGACAAAAATCAATCCCAGGAAGCAACATTCTCCCAAAATCCAAGCTGGCAAAAATTCCATCTCAGAGGTTAGGTCTGGCTGAGCCCACCCACTGATGTGGCTAAGATCCCTTAACACACCTCTTTTCAGCTCTCTCCTAATCTAATCAGGGGGTACCTGGCTGTCTGGTTTTACAGGAAATGGGGGAGGTCCACTTGCTGCCCCAAATGTCCTTCCCTCCTTTGAAGTACAGTTTGGCTGCTCTCCTCCATCCTGTTTTACCATCTGCAGAAGCAGTTCTTCTCTCCCAGGCACTTCCTTTGTGTTCAGCCCCTGCCACTTCACACCTCAGCAAGGCAGTCTGACCAGGTTGCCAAAGGCTGGCCAATCAGAGAAGGGCACTACAGTGCTGAAGTTGCCAACTTTCAGGTAGAGTTCTAAAACTCTTTCCCTGAGTTAGTTATAATAAATTCAACAATGGCAAGTTGTTGGATTTATTTTAACAATACATTTGATACCAAACGTAAAATATTTAGCTCCTTTTGAGACTTTATTAATAAAAAATAAAGTCTCCCATGTCTCCCATGTTAGCCTATGGAGCCTATTCACTACAATGAGGGGAACCAAATTTAGCTATTTTTTCCCTCACCAGGAATCATAAAACATCTTTTATAAAGTCCCTACTTATAGTTACACTGCACCCCAACCCTTTTTAATAAAAACACTGAAATTCAACAGTTATAGTTAACAAAGGTAGGGGCACGAGCTATAGTTCCTTCAGTTAACTATAACTGGTGAATTTGGTGAATTTCAGTGTTTAACTGACATTTTCACCTAACAATAACTTAACTTTAACCTTTCTTTTTTCAGTGATTTATACACACACAAGATATATTTGTACATCCAAATATATACTTACATATAATTAAAATAAAACTTGAATGATGTGGAGTAAAGACACTCCCAATGCAAAAACTCCTAATGAAAAGGTACTTCCAGTGGATGATGTATGTACTCAGACTTAATGATTCCTCATGTTAAAGCATGGCTGCTTGGTCCATCTCAGCTCACTGCCACTTGAAGGGTGTTGCCCTTCTTGGACTGATTTACTCTCCAATAATTAATTAGTTCCTACCAAATTCTCATGGGATCATTCTCATTGCGTAAATCCGTTCCTGCTTCCTAAAAATTGGCAATTCCTTTCACTTCAATGAGCTATTGGCTCAAAAACATCTGACCTTAGCATCCTTGTCCCCCAGTGGTCTCTCACGATGTTGGTCAGTGTAGGAAGCTGGGTTCTGGTTGCAGAACCCCCCCAAACACACTTTTTGGCTGTGTGTTTATGCAACTTTGCCTGAAGTGCACTGGGTTCCTGCTAACCAGGTACCCAGGGATCCCTGGTTACTTGATTCCCCAAGTGGACAGGCACTTTAGCACCTCTGCAAGTCCCTAGTAAATTGTACCCCTGGTAACTAGGCATGGGTACTGATAAGGGACCCTAAGAGCTGCAGCACAACTTGTGCCACTGTAAGGGACCCAGCACCAAACTCATGCAGACTGCCATTTCAGGCTGACTAGGTGCTCCCTAAAAGTGAAAACACAACATGGCACACAGTCTATGTACCATGTCCCTTAAACACTATGGCCCTCATTATGACCCTGGCGGTAAATCCCGCTTCCCGCCATGCAGCGGCTGCCAACTTACCACCGCAGCGGCGGATATCATCCACCATATTATGACACACACACACCAATCCAACAAAATTCAGCCACAGACACAAATCCGCCAGACCAAAAGTCAGTGATAAACTGGCGGTATCAAAACCCACACCGTTACACCAACAGAACAACGCCCACCAAATTGTGACCCACAAACCAGCACGGTGGACATTCAACTGCGATAAACCATTGGTGGTGCATACCGCAGCGCTCACGATGGACACCCACAGACAAAACAACACCACATTGGACAATTCAAACAACACACACCTGACACCCATACACACACCACACCACTATAAAACACACACCCACAGTACCCACAACCTTATACGATTACAAATCATTGGCACAAGACTGATACCAAGACCACTGACACAACTACATACACACACCACAAACACCCATACATCCCTCGGGCACCCCACTTCACACACCCAAACACATTACCCAACACACTCTCACCAACGCACATCACATAACACCGATGGCACCACAAAGGCACCCCTGTTTCACTGAGGAGGAGTTAAGGGTCATGGTGGAGAAAATCGTCAGGGTAAAGCCACAGCTATTTGGAGCACAGGTGCAGCAGATAGCAATTGCCAGGAAAATGGAGCTATGGTAGAGAATTGTGGACAGCACCCGAGAACAAGGGACAACATCAGGAAGAGGTAAGGTAAGGTAAGTTCCATAGCAGCAAGACACCAGCTCGCTATACAGAGGATTGTCGGTGGACCCCCACCTCCTCCCCCACAACTCAAAGCATGGGAGGAGCAAGTCTTGGCTAATACTGCATCCTGGGGGCCTGGCCAGAGTCGGAAGAGGACCTGACTCTGGTAAGTCAACTTTCTACTATTATCACCCCACTACCTGCATGCCATCACATACCCTCACCCTCACTCCCATCACTCCACTCCATCCCACACACGCCACCATCACATCTCTCTAATCCCAATGCCAAGCCCTGCATGCTGTACCAATGCACGTACACCCCTCATAGCCCAGCATGGACACTCATCACCAAAGCATGCACAGCATAGAGAACTGACAATCCCAGGATACACCAACATACACAAGTAAAAGCTGGCAGAGCAATACCAACCATAGAGGGGAAGCCAGGAATGTACAAAATGTCATACACATTAATCATAACACATCATTTACATCCCCACAGGTGTCGCGCCGCGCGGTGCGGCGCGAGCCGAGAGCTCGACTTCGGCCGGGCGTTCGGCTCGGGCCGCGCACCGCGTTATTAAGACGCGGCGCGCCCCCAGCCTCTCCTGCGCGTTTCGAGGCCCCAGATTTGCTTGGGGCCTCGTTCTTCCTTCTGCCTTTCACTGTCCCAGGGGTCTCTGAACCCTCTTACCTGTTTTTCTTCGTTTCCTTGTCCTTTCTTCTGTTTGCAGTCTGTTGTGTGCCTTTCTTTATGTCTTTTCCTCCTTCCCAGATTCCTGTGCTTTCCCAGCATTCCTTGTTCCCTATTCTCTATGGTTCCTCTACTATTCTGTTCTATATATTGTTTCCCTATCTAAGATGGTGTCCTTTTACTTCCTGTGGGTCACTTCCTGTTTGTTGGTATATAAGGGCTGTGTTTTTCCTCTTTCCTTGCGCTGCAACACTTTCTGCTCAGTTGGTGTCTTCGCTCCTGATTTCCTTGCCTTTTGGTTTTGGACTCAGCATTCTGTGTTTTCTGAATTTTGCTCCTTTTGGATTCCTGTTTGTTTGTTCTTGTTTTTCTCCAGGACTTTTCCTGTTTGGAGGTTTTTCCCCTTTGGAAGGGGTTTTTCCCTCTGGCGCTACTTTCTGAAGGGCACGGTCTGTTCTTGGTGTCTCCATTGCCTACAGCACCGTGGCTACCAGAAAGAGTCGCCCCTTTTTGGGCCAAAGCCGAACATTGAAGATTCACGCCACCAGATCTGCAAATTCCAGGCGCAAGCAGCACGTGAGTCGTGACAGATTGCAGCGCCTAACCATTCCGACGTCCTCAAACACCATGGATAATACAGTGGCGGCTGCTGCAGATCCGGAGCAATCTCTGTTAACCACGATTCAGCAACAAGCCCAGGAGTTGCAACAACTACGTAATGAAAATGCTGCGTTACGACAGGCTTTGGCCCTCCGCACCAGTGATGTTCCGACAATCTCCGCTTCTACCCCTTGTTTCTCTGGTGAACCAACCAAGCTTCGCGAGTTCTTGGATGCTTTAACGGTGTATTTCGCCTTCCGACCTACTCAATTCTCCCACGACAGGACCAAGGTGGGTTACCTTATCAGTGCCTTATCCGGCCCAGCCTTGGCCTGGGCAACCCCGATGGTGTCCTCCGACGACCCTGTATTGTCAGACTATTCCGCCTTTGTGAGTCGCTTCAAACAAATGTTTAGCCGTCCTGGATTGGAAGCCTCCGCTGAAGAAGCCTTGTGCGACATCCAACAAGGCTCCCAAGACGTCCTGCAATATATAACCCGTTTTCGTCAGCTGGCGGCAGAGACCACTTGGGTGGAACGTACTCTGGTAACATTATTTCGTAGAGGACTCAAAGAAGAAATAAAGGATGAACTAGTGCATTCTACCAGAGCGGAAGATCTTCGTGGCCTGATGGATCAAGCACTGTCCATCGAATATCGTCTTCAGGAACGGAGATCGGAAAAGAAAAGGAGTAGAGGGTTTACCCAGCCAAGTAGCTCACGTGCATACCTGCAGCGTTCCGAGGAACCTCGCACTCCTGCTAGAGACATCGAAGGGGAACCCATGCAGGTGGATACTACCCGAGGTCCGCTCTCTGCTAGTGAACGAGAAGACAGACGCAAGAGAGGGTTGTGCCTGTATTGTGGTTCTGCTGGTCACATACTCCGTACCTGTCCAGTACGTCCGTCCAGACCTTCGGGAAACGCCACCTCCCGTCCTCTGTAAGAAGGGAGGGGACGGGATCTACAGCTATACCTTCCATCAGCTCCTTTAATGACAATACAACTGCCTTGTTCATCTTTCCTGTCCTGTTACAACTTCCTGACGGTCGTCAAGAAAAGACTATGGCATTACTAGACTGTGGTGCTAGTGGTATATACATGGACAAGACATGGGCTGCTGCTAACCTAGTTCCTACTCAAGCAAAAGAAGTACCCGAACAGGTACACACTGTGGATGGATCTTTGATATCCTCTGGTCCTGTAGACACCACTACCCTGATGTTAAGTCTACAGGTGGGCAACCATCAAGAACACATCTCCTTCGATCTTATTACGTCCCCTAACCATACCATCATTCTTGGAATTCCGTGGCTCATTAGACATAACCCATATATAAATTGGGTTACCCGGACAGTCTCTTTGTCTTCGCAATTTTGTCACGAGAACTGTTTTACTTCCGACAAGTATTGGTCTCCGAAAAGATCCTTAGCTACTGAAGGTGCCACTGGTATGTCCATTAATACGGTCCAAGGGGTCCCAGACCACTATTTGGAGTTTCAGGATATTTTCCAAAAACCGTCAAAACCTGTGCTACCTCCACATCGAGAATATGATTGTGCAATTCCATTAGAACCCGGCACAATTGTTCCTTTTGGGAGGATGTACTCCCTCACGGAACCCGAAAGGGAAGTTCTAAAGGAGTATCTGGACGAAAATATACAGAGTGGTCTTATTGTTCCATCGTCGTCTCCGGCTGGGGCCCCTCTCTTTTTTGTGCCCAAGAAGACTAAGGATCTTCGTCCGTGCCTGGATTTTCGAGGTCTGAATAAAATCACCATTAAGGATCGTTATCCTTTGCCTCTCATCAGGGACATACTGGAAGCAATCAGAGGGGCCCAACGTTTTACTAAATTGGATTTACGAGGAGCCTACCACCTTTTACGCATAAGAGAAGGCGACGAATGGAAGACAGCATTCAGGACCCCATTTGGCCATTTTGAATATAGGGTTATGCCGTTTGGTCTTACTAACGCCCCGGCAATCTTCCAGAGATTTATGGACTCAGTGTTTTCAGACCTACTTAATCAGACAGTCGTGATCTACCTAGATGACATTCTTATTTATTCTAGAAATCCTGAACTCCATACTTCCCATGTGAAACAAGTTCTTCAAAGACTTCGTGATCATCAACTATTTTGCAAACCAGAGAAATGTGAGTTCGACATAACGGAAGTCAAATTTCTGGGCTATCATTTAAGTCCCACCGGCATAGCTATGGATCAAGAAAAGGTACAAGCTATCCTAGAGTGGCCTTCTCCTTCTACCATAAAAGAAACACAATGTTTCCTAGGTTTAGCAAACTTCTATCGACAATTCATTCTAGACTTTGCCAGTCAGACTAGCCACATAACTCACACCTTAAAGAAGGACAATTTAAAGAAGGGGTTTGTCTGGACTGAGGCTGCTGAAGCAGCCTTTCAAAGCTTAAAGAGAGCCTTCACCCAAGCCCCCATCTTAAGACATCCAGATACCACCAAGCAATTTATAGTAGTAACTGATGCTTCTGAGAGAGCCATCGGAGCTGTCTTACTCCAACGACAAGAGGATGATGGCCTTGAACATCCTGTTTTCTATTTGTCTCATATCCTTTCCACAGCTGAACAACATTATTCCGTACTTGAAAGGGAATTATTGGCTCTGAAAACAGCCTGCCTTGAGTGGAGGCAGTTTCTGATGGGTTCCAAGGAACCATTTGAGGTGAGGACAGACCACCGTAATTTACAATGTTTAAGAAATTTTGTATGCCAGAATAGTCGTCAGGCCCGCTGGGCCTTTTTCTTCAGTCAGTACGATTTTTATATTACATATATTCCAGGATCTCAAAACATTCTGGCTGATGCTCTGTCTCGCCGATATCCAGAGTGTTCTCCTTCCTCATCCCAGTATCTTCTAGAACCCAGTAAGATCATTGGAGTGGCTCAGTCTTTCCTGGAAGAAGTACAACAAGAATACGCCAACCTATCGGACCATGACATAGAAGAACTAAGACCATTATTGTACAAAAGACAAGGATATTTTTATTACCAAGACCTGATATTCCTCCCTACAAACAAGGTGCAAAAGAAAGCATTACAAATGTGCCATGATTCCCCTGTAGCTGGTCACAGAGGCATCAAGGCCACACAAGAATTACTTTCACGATTTTTTTGGTGGCCTACCTGGAAACTGGATGTGGAAAGATACGTTCAGGCCTGTCCCATATGTGCCCAAGTCAAAATACCTCACACCAGACCGGCAGGATTACTACAACCTTTGCCTGTTCCATCGGCCCCATGGCATACTATCTCTACTGATTTTATGTGTTCGCTCCCACCATCAGCAGGAAACCGGGTTATCATGGTCACAGTGGATTCTTTCACAAAGATGGCTCATTTCACTGGCCTAAAAAAGCTGCCTACTTCCCAAGAACTAGGTCAAATATTCATAGATCATGTCTTCCGTCTCCATGGACTTCCACATACCATAATCTCTGATAGAGGACCTCAGTACATCTCCCGATTTTGGAAGCATTTTTGTAAAACACTGAATATGAATAGAGCCCTGTCTTCAGGGTTCCATCCTCAGACCAACGGACAGACTGAGCGTCTGAACCAAGGACTAGAGCAATATCTTCGATGCTTTTGCAATTCTACCCAAAGTAACTGGAGCACTTACCTCTCTTTAGCTGAATTTTCCTACAATAACTCAGTCCATAGTGCCTCCAAGGTCACTCCCTTTTTCTGTTCCTATGGTTTTCATCCTACCTCTTTCCCTACTTCTCCACAATCCAACTCTCCTCTACCTGCTATTAACTATTTCTCCAAACGCCTTCTCCAACTCCATAAACTAATTCGATCTAATTTGTTACATACCAAGAGGTATATGAAGAAGGCTGCAGACAAGAGACGTACAACCAATCCAAATTATCATCTGCAAGATAAAGTCTGGCTCTCCTCCAAATTCTTGCCCTCACGTCTCTCTCAAAACAAGTTCACACCTCGTTACTATGGGCCTTTCCGTATTCTCCAGTTGGTCAATCCTGTCACTGTCCGTCTTCACTTACCCCATACATGGAAGATCCATCCGGTTTTTCATGTTTCTCAGCTTAAACCTTATGTGCCTGATCCTTACTCACGTCAGTTTCCTTGTCCACCTCCTGTCCTTGTGAATGATGCTCCTGAATATGAAGTGCAGGAAATCTGTGACTCTCGTCTTTTTCATAAACGACTTCAGTATCTGATTCATTGGAAGGGTTATCCTCTCAGTGAATGTTCATGGGAAGATGCCTCTTCCGTTCACGCTCCTCTCCTGACTCAACGCTTTCACTGTTTATTCCCTCTTAAACCTGGGCCTTCGGGAGGGGGACCTACTGTCGCGCCGCGCGGTGCGGCGCGAGCCGAGAGCTCGACTTCGGCCGGGCGTTCGGCTCGGGCCGCGCACCGCGTTATTAAGACGCGGCGCGCCCCCAGCCTCTCCTGCGCGTTTCGAGGCCCCAGATTTGCTTGGGGCCTCGTTCTTCCTTCTGTCTTTCACTGTCCCAGGGGTCTCTGAACCCTCTTACCTGTTTTTCTTCGTTTCCTTGTCCTTTCTTCTGTTTGCAGTCTGTTGTGTGCCTTTCTTTATGTCTTTTCCTCCTTCCCAGATTCCTGTGCTTTCCCAGCATTCCTTGTTCCCTATTCTCTATGGTTCCTCTACTATTCTGTTCTATATATTGTTTCCCTATCTAAGATGGTGTCCTTTTACTTCCTGTGGGTCACTTCCTGTTTGTTGGTATATAAGGGCTGTGTTTTTCCTCTTTCCTTGCGCTGCAACACTTTCTGCTCAGTTGGTGTCTTCGCTCCTGATTTCCTTGCCTTTTGGTTTTGGACTCAGCATTCTGTGTTTTCTGAATTTTGCTCCTTTTGGATTCCTGTTTGTTTGTTCTTGTTTTTCTCCAGGACTTTTCCTGTTTGGAGGTTTTTCCCCTTTGGAAGGGGTTTTTCCCTCTGGCGCTACTTTCTGAAGGGCACGGTCTGTTCTTGGTGTCTCCATTGCCTACAGCACCGTGGCTACCAGAAAGAGTCGCCCCTTTTTGGGCCAAAGCCGAACATTGAAGATTCACGCCACCAGATCTGCAAATTCCAGGCGCAAGCAGCACGTGAGTCGTGACAACAGGTACCACAGCCAATGTCACCAGAAAGGAGGTGCCATCACTATCCAGTCCCCCAACTGAAGAGGCCCACAGTGATGACAGTAACTCTGGTCTTCAGGATCTGGATGATCTATCTGGCCCATCAGGGACCACTGGACAGCCGGTTTCCCAAGCCCAGTCACAGACCACCACAGAGCCTCCCCCATCAGGAAACACCACCAACCAGCATCCCCAAGCCTCTTTCCCTAGGACACGTCAATCAGCAGTGTGCCCATCTGTACAGGGGCCTCAGGCCACACCTCGCACATAAGACAATCAGGGACCTGGGGTCAGTGGCAGTGGGCACACAGTTCAGGGGACAGAGGCACAGGCCACCTGGGACATTGGGAGGACTGCTGTGCACTAGGGGGAGGACAGGACCAAAGCACCGACTCTCCAGGAGGTGCTCTCTAAGATCCTGGGAGCCTATCAACATTCCCAGAACACGATGGCCCAGATCCTAGACAACGTGCAGGAGAACAGGTAGCTGACGGAGGGACAGTATCAGGGGATCAGGGAGGACTTGCAGGTCATCAACAACACCCTGATCTCCATAGCAGGGGTGCTTGCAGACATTGCCAACATTATGAGGGAGGCAGTGTCACACCAGCGGGCCCCTGCCACTAGCCAGTCATCTGAACAGCCTTCCACTTCTGCTGCTGCTGGTAGCAGGGAGGCCCCACCACAGACTCACAAGCCCCCAGCACCCCTCTCCCTGCAGAAGGTGAACCACCCTGCAAACGTTCACTGCGATTCAGACACAAGCCAGAGACACTTGCCAAGACCCCCGCCAGGAAATTAGACTCTCCTGATTGTCCCTCTTGTGTCCCACTCAGTCACCCTGTCCACCTCGAACTGCCATTGCTCCCCTTCCTATGTCCCCTTGGACAATACACCTGTGCTACGAACAGACTGGAACAATACCCTGGACTTTTCTCCATCATCACCCCATCCCATTGCACTTCCTCCTCTATATTTTAGCACTCCAATAAACACCCTTTGGTATAAATCGATTTTGAGTATGTTGTGTATTTCAAATATGTATTGATTGAAACAGGTACAACCATTGGAAATCAACTGTACGTAGAATGAGCATAGAATCAATGGCCTGTAGCTGGCTGTTGTGATCACACCAGGAGAATTTGTCAAATCACCAGCATCTGCAAAATGAATAGCCAGAGGTAACAGTAAGTGGGCATAGAAGTGGGAAATACCAGCATACCAATGCCACACAGAATACAACCAAAGTCATTGAAATGTAAAGTTGCACTGTCTCACCTGTGTGTCATTGGAAGTACTGACGCATTACAGATGTTCTGTTGTCCACATCCTCATCCTCTGCCTCCTCATCCTCACTGTCCACAGGGTCCACTGCTGCCACAGGGGCATCTCCAGTCTCCTCCTCCTGCAGAATAGGGACATGGCGTCTGAGGGCCAGGTTGTGCAACATACAGCATGCCACCTCTATCTGGCAGACCTTTTTGGGTGAGTAGCACACGGATCCACCTGTCAGATGGAGGCACCGGAACCTGGCCTTCAGGATGCCAAAGGTCCTTTCAATTATCCTTCTGGTTCACCCATGTGCCTCATTATAACATTCTTCTGCCCTTGTCCTGGCATTCCTCACAGGGGTCAGCATCCATGATAGGTTTGGGTTACCAGAGTCACCTGCAAATATTGATGGACAACATTTAGCCGCACACTATACCATATAGCCAACACCATAGGCATACACCAACATATACTGGGTGGGAACCAGGGCTCACCTATTAGTCACACCCTGTGCCTCTGTAGCTGGGACATCACATTTAGGATGCTGCTATTCCTCAGGACAAAGGCATCATGCACCCACCCTGGATCCTTAGCATTGACGTGGAAGCTCTACTGGTCTGCCACGCACAGCATCTGCACATTCATAGAGTGGAAACTCTTACGATTTCTAAACACCTGTTCATTCTGGCAGAGGGGAACAAATGCCATATGTGTTCCATCAATCACCCCTATTATAATGAGGATATGTCCCATTGCATATAACCCGACCTTCACAGTGGCCAAATAATCAACCTGGGGGAATGCAATGGAGCTGCACATGTGTTTTATCAGGGCAGGTAACACTCTTGTCAGCACTATTGGGAACATTGACAGTGACATTCCTACTACCAAGCCCACTGTCATTCGGTAAGAACCAGTTGCCAGAAAATGGAGAACTGATAGCACTTGCACAAGAGGGGGGATCCCAGTGGGCTGACAGATGGCAGATATCAGGTCAGGCTCCAATTGGGCACACAGCTCTGTGATTGTGGCCCTGTCCAGTCTATAGGTGAGGATAATGTGCTTGTCCTCCAGCGTAGCCAAGTCCACCAGGGATCTGTACACGGGGGTATGTCTCCATCTCCTGTTAATTCTCAGCTGTAGGTATCTAAGGGACAAAAGAGTGAGGAGGCTATTGACCTCCTGAGATCTAGCTCCGTAGGGAAATCAATCATTGTGAATGCCATCCAGGGGCTGGCAGCCCAGATGCAGCTATCTAATGCATTCCTGGAGGGCATTCACAGTGGATTGGCGCCCTAGAGAGATCGATCCAGGCTCTGGCCTCCTCTCTGATGGCAGCCATTTTCCCTGTTTCAACCATACCCCCTCCAACTTCCCCTTCCAAGTCCCATTCTCCTCAACCCCAACCCGTCCCAAGCACACAGCCAAACGAGTATGCACACAAGACAACACCCAAGAGTGTCACAGGCAAACACAAGCACCACACTTCATCCCACAGGCACTCACACAAACACCATTCAGTTGCAGACATGAGAACATCCACTTTTTCAACTGTCTCCCCCACCTCCTCCACCTCCCACCCAGTTACGTCCACACTCACACCTGCATGCACTACATCACCATCCACTACCAGCATCATCACTACACCAAGTAGAACACACACCTCACTAGCAGACACCTCCACAACTTCCATGTACATGTCCCCTGTGTCCTCTACGACCGTGTCTGTCCCCCCTCCTAAGGTACACAAACGCAAGCACTCAGACACCCAAAAGCCATCCACCTCACAACAGCATACAACCCATGCACCTGCACCCAAATCCAGCAGACAAACACCTCCAACAACCACTCCCTCATCCTCCACTCCCATTACTTCTCCCTCTTCCCACACCAATGTCCCTAAAAAGCTTTTCCTTTACCAGATTGACCTCTTCCCTACCCCTACTCTGCCCCCCCCCCATCCTGCATGTATGGCCAGGGTATCAAGGCCCCAGCCAAGCACCTCAGCCAAACAGTCCACAGGCCCAGTTGTATCAGCACCTACTCGTGGTGGAAAGGAGTCCAGGCCACAAGTACTGAAGGGGAAGGAGCCTGCTCCAGCCAGCAAGAAGGGGAAGGAGCCTGCACCAGCCATTAAGAAGGGGAAGGAGCCGGCACCAGCAGCTATCACAGAGCCCCCACCGCCAGCCGTGGTTGTGCAGCCATCAGTTAGTGCAGGGGCTGAGCAGGAGCCTCCCACAACCACCACAGTGCAGCCATCGGAGGGTGCAGGGGCTGAGCAGGAGCCTCCCACAACCACCACCACAGTGCAGCCTTCACCGCCGGCGGACGCCAAATGATCCAGCCTCCATGACTGCTGTGCAGCCTGCCACCCCCAGAACCAGTGGGCAAGACACCCACTCGAGTGGCTGTGGCCTTGCACTCCCCAGGACAAAGCAATGGGCATGTTGCCCCCTCCAGAACCAGTGGGCAAGTCACCCACTCGAGAGACTGTGGCCCATCACTCCCCAGGACAAAGCACTGGGCATATTGCCCCCTCCAGAACCAGTGGGAAACACACTCACTTGAGAGACTGTGGCCTTGCATTCCCCAGGACCAAGCACAGGGCACGTTGCCCCCTCCAGAACCAGTGGTCTTGTTTCCGCATCTTGCTGAGGTGCCCCCCTCCCCCTGAGGTGCCTGCCTATTTGCCAACTGATGCCCCTGCAGTGTTTTCTCCGTATTGGTGCAGGGATCGAGTGGGGCCTGGACTTTGCCCTGTGGCCATGTGGCCCCTGCGAACTGTGGACTGGGCAGTGTCCCTTTTTTGTACATTTGTACACATCTGATGCATTGCCACATTGACTTATTATTTTTGATGTTGATCTTAATACAATCAATTTTATCAATTCCTGTTGTCCTTGCATTATTCAGCCAATTTTTGCAGATAAATTGTTTTCATGTGAAGCTGGTTGTGTGTATGGCGTGTGTGTGGGGGGTGTGTGTTGTGCCTATGTGTGTCACTGTCATTTTTCTCCCCCGTCCCTTGTGTGCTAGGTGGCTGTACTCACCATCGTTGTCTTTGCCGGCGATGGAGTTCGTGGTGGAGCATGATGTAGATGATCATCGGAAAGACTTGCAGTTCTGGTTCCATGGCGTCGTGGTTCCTCACTGTGTCTCCAATGGTGAGTCCTTTGACTTCTAAGCACTGTTTCTGCCAGGATTTTGATGGCGTTGGTACCACCCCGGAAAAGGTGGCGGTTTGCAATGTCATAATATAGCGGGTGATACTTTGTCTTCCGCCTGGCTGTGTGGTACATTGGCTGTCTTTCGAAGATATCACCGCCATGGTCATAATTTGGTGGTACTTACCTCCAGCCTGTTGGCGGTATTACCGCCACTTTATCACCAACCTCCAGGGTCGTAATGAAGGCCTATATTTTTAAGTCACCCCTACAGCAGGCCTCACAGCCCTAAGGCAGGGTGCATTATATTAAACGTGTGGGCACGTCTGCAAGAGCAGATGTGCCCCTGCTATGTCTTTGTCGATTCTTAGACATAGTAAGTGAACAGGGAAGCCATTTTAAATACATGTGCTGGACACTGGTCAACACGAGTTCCCCAGCTACATGATGGCTTCACTCAAACTAGAGATGTTTGGTATCAAACATCTCATATTAATAAACCCTCACTGATTCCGGTGATGGATTTATCAATACATGAGCCCAGAGGGCACCTTAGAGGTGCCCCTGAAAACCTTCCAACTGTTGGTGAGCTGACCAATCAGTTCTGGTCAGTCTCACCCCAACAAATGAGAATCTGACCCTCTAGGGTGAGAGCCTTCACTCTCTGGAGGTCAGAAACAAAAGCCTGTCTGGGATGGGTGTGGAACACCCGTCCCCACAGGGTGATCTGCAGTCCAAGGTAGAGAGCTTCAAAGAAACCCACTGCCTTTAGTATGCAACTCTGGCCTTCCTCTGAGGAAGATATCACCCCCCTGCCCCAGGGTCCATTCGGCACCTGAACAGGTGGGAAAATTAGCTATGCAGGTGTAATATTTCTAGGCTGGGCACACCTCTAGGGTGGCCAGCCTGAAGTGGACACCACCTAGAAAATCCTGCCATCTTGTGAGTGGTGGAATTTAGGAGCTCTGGACAGGGTGATGCCCACTCCACAAAAGAAGTGGTCATCTAGGGGGTGTAGTGACCCCAAGGGGAAGTAGCCTATTGGCTACTACCCCTTACTTCCCTTAATGCCCCTTAACTTGAGTATTTAGGAGGCTCCCTGATACCAGGAAGACAGATCTTAGCTGGACATAAAAAAAGCTGCAGAGCCCGAGACCGAGGAGCATGACTGACTTGGCACCAACCCTGTCAGCCTGTCTGCTGCACCTGACCCTTGAAGGAACAACTGGCCTGTCCTGCCGCACAGCCTCTAGGAAACTGAGAGAGCTGCCAGTGCATCACAAATAAGAGCTCCCTTGGAGAGGAGGAGCTGCTCCCCTGCATCTGCAGGCTCCAAAGAAAGAACTGAGAGGACCGGAACTGCCGTAAATGTGATGCTAGATATTACCACTGCATCCGAACGACCTAGCCCGAGCTGAAGTGGGCCAATGGTCTCAGGGTAGTCCTCATGCCCTCCAGAGACAAAAAGCCCACCCTGAAGTTGTCCACTAAAGAATTTGAGACGTCGTCAGCAGCCTATTTCTGCACATCCCCCTGCAAGCCTGAGTGACCAGGAAACAGAAACCTGTCACATCAGGAGACCTCTGCACCCGTCTGCCTTGGACCGGGAAGAAGAGAGCCAAGGGTGTCCCCATGTCCCCATCATCATGAGATCTGAGCCCACTTGCTGGCTTGGGGTCCACACCTGCAGGTGCCCCTGCAACAATTAGGAACTCAAGCACCAGACCAGATGCCAAAAGACACCACTGCACCCTAGCCCCACAGCCCCAGGGGGAGTGGACTGATGGTGTCCCCATGTACTAGAGAACCTCCAGGGTTGAGCCCCTCTGTGGGCTCCCCCAGACTAGCCTTCCAGTCCCAACTTGCAGCATCATTCCAACCGGAACGTTTCCCATCAAAATGAATGGGATACCGGACTTTGTAATATACCTCTGCACCCAGATGCACAAGAGCCTCCTGAGGTGACCTGTTGGCCTGGAACCCTGTCCCATACTCACCTTAAGTCCTGGAGAACAGTCCCATAAGTCGCTGTGCAGGACCCAAATGCAGTACATATTTTTCCCCTCATAGGGTAACATTACAGCACCCAAATATAGCACTGTGTCAACTTTTAAAAACTGTAAAAAATGTCACCTGATTCTGGTGAACTTGACATCTAATCTTATATAAAAGTATGTTTTATTTTTATAAGTTGGTGTTGTATTTCTGTATTTAGTGTGTGTCTCACTTACTGTATGAGTGTGTGCCTTACAATGCATGCTTAGCACTAACCTCTGATATGCCTAACTGTTCGACCACACCACCACAAATTAGAGCATTTGGGATGTCAGTTGTGCCTCCACATACCTCTACGGATTGCTTGGCCTCTCTGCACAGTGTGTCTCATTTTGGTCCACTACATAAAGAGTCAGCTTCCTGCAGCTGGTATGTACACGCCCTCAAAAGCTTAAAATTAATTTCACTTGCAAATACATCTGTGTGGTGTGTTACCCTGACAAAACAGACGAACAAATGATAATAATGAATCAAGGAAAAGTGAACTATGACAAACTGCAAGTCCAGGATGGAATGTTGCAGTCCAGATATCGCAAGCTTTATTACAGTTATGTCCCTCCATTTACATGCAAATTAGTACATTTTTCTGTTACGGGTGATAAATGTTGATGTTAAAGATTTCTGCTCGTGTGAGTTTGAGATACAACAGGGCAGCGGAGGTAAGGGTGCTTCGCAGGAAGGAGGAATAGTGAAGGGGGGCAATGTCTGGCAGAGAAGAACGAAAAGCTGCATTGCAGCTCATATCTTCAGATCTAAAACTGCCCAGTTGATATGCAGGCCTCAGGTGTCTGAACATGAAAGACCGCCTGTTGACCTTGCGCCACCCTGCATTCTTCCGAGCACACCAATATATAGGCACATATTAACGGAACACATTGCAAGGATAGAAGAGGGTAGAACTACAGGCAGGAAAGAGCCAGCAAAGACCTCCACCCCTCTGGCATGCCAGCGCCAGCCATGTGGGAGCTTAGATCACTGGCCTTTTCCCGGGCAGTGGTTGCCGAGTTTATTGCAACGCTCGTCTTCGTTTTATTTGGCCTGGGTGCGGCACTGAGCTGCTCAGCTGCTCCTCACAATGTCTTACAGGTCGCCCTCATATTTGGCCTGAGCGTTAGCACCATGGTCCAGTCGGTCGGGCACATCAGTGGTGCTCACCTTAACCCGGCTGTGACCCTGGCCTTCCTGGTTGGGTCGCACATCTCCTTCCTGCGGGCTGTGTTCTATGTGACTGCGCAACTGCTGGGCGCTGTGGCGGGGGCCTTCGTGCTGCACGAGCTTGTACCTTTGAGTGCCAGAGGAAATCTAGCGAGGAATACTGTAAGTATTCTGCACACAATCTGTACTCAAGCGTGATGACGCAATCAGGGCCAATGCATAGTTGGCGTGTTACTGCTAATAATTCTCCCTCCTCCATGTAATATTGCACTTTATCTTATTTTGGTGCCAGTGTGTGGACACTTTCTGGAACAATGCATCTGGTAATTCTTTTCATTTACCAAATGCCATATTCTACTTCTGTTTGGGCACGTCCCGCCAACTAATAGGTCTCTACGCCACCAGAATGCCAAAAGCTCTACAGCATAACAGTGTCAGAATGCAGCTCCTTCTGGCTAAGCTTTTTGGGGTCAACATTACAATACTTCATTTGCACTATACCAATTTGCTTTTTCTCCTTCGGTTCAGTATTCTAGCGTGCTTCATTCGGCGCTTTGTCTTGTCCTTGGGTGTAGTATTGCGTCTCCCCTCAACTCGGTATCTCTTGTCCCCAGCAGCAAAGCTGTCAGTAGTGGACGGGTTAAAATATGCATTGAGTAGTTACTGGGTGCTTATGTCTGGGTACAGTAGGAGTGTCTGCTTACCCCTGGAACAGTCTCACTTTGTGTTCATCTCTTTCCTGTGAGCTGTCTCTAATACAGTGTCATTGTGGATTCTTATATGGCTACTAGAGGAATACGTGCATTGTATCAGACAGCAGCACAAAGTGACACTCTCCAGAAAGAATCACCTCAGGTCGCTGTACCCAGAGAGAAGTGCACAGTTTTATTGTACCAAGAAACGAGCACACAAAGGGTCAAACTCTTTGCTTACTTTAATAGCGGTGGCCCTGGGCTTATAAGAAAAATCTTTGTCACTGGCACTTTTTGTTTTACAAATTAAGCACTGCCATGGTTCACGTTTTGACCTAATGCTGCAGGTTAGGACTTATCCATTGGTAGAACAGTGTGTAACAGCAGGGGCTTTCCAATTCGGGGCTGAGTTGATGTGTGGTAGGTGTACCCGGCTCCCAGTAACAGCAGTAAGGTGCACTGATACAGCTGTGCACACTCACTGATGCAATGGTAGGGGGTCTGCAAATCAGGTATGAGGTGTGTTAGTAGAGGTGTGTGCACCCCGTGCTGAACTAGCAGGCATACTGCTTTCAGCCGACAATGAAGATGCCTGTGAAAACCCGCACGAGGGCATATGGACTGATACAATGGGAGTTCTATGAGGATTTTGAAGGATAGTGGAACAAACCCTGTTTCTGAATCTCTTATTGGATTGACATGGAGCTAAACAGGTTAGTATTAAGGTGGTTTAGGAGAAGGTCCAAGTAACCTAATAGGAGTGTTGCTCGGAAATTTCAGGACTGGGAAAGCAAGGGGTGCTGCTTTGTTTGCACCACCAACACACAACCCTGCAGGAATTAGTTTTAAAATATTTTTTGAAAAAATATGTATTCTCTGACATAATCATTGCGTCCTAAATGTGATTTACAAAAACGTTGCTCCCTTGAAGTACAGATTTACTATTGTTAACTTCAACGGTACTAGGTGTCCTCTAGTGGCTAGACCTGCCGACTTTGGAAGCTGGGGAGCCTGGGTGGTATGTTGGCCTTGTGTAATCCTCACTTGATGTACACAATCTTGCAGATCATCTCCCAAGCAATACACAGAGCTCTGTTGCTTGCAATCAATACATAAAATTGACTGATAGTTTTGTAAACAATATTTAGGACACAACATTCTGCTGCCTTACCCCCTGCAGGTTTTGCAAATCCAAAGTGTTAAAGTGAAGGGCTCCATTTCTCCTTGACAGAAGGAGTGGGCTGGATGGGGGCATCCTTGGGAAGCTCCACACTCGTGGTTGTGAGTCTCAGTGGTTTGTAATATTAATGGCGTTGTGTGCATAATTAGTGAATGCTCATACCGGCATAAGTTATAGAGTATTCACAACAAATTAACTTTTTGTCGTCTCTGTAAATTAGAACTGAGAGATCCAAGAATAAAGACCACTGAAAGTGTGGGAATGTGTCCCAACCCAATTACAGTTTTTCCGAGGTGGGAGGTGAGAAGGGGGTGTAAAGGGGATTGGTGTTTTTGAAAAAAGCTATTTGAACTGATACGAAAGTAAGATTTCAAAAGTTAAAGGAAAACTGTTACTAATGTTCCAGCCCTGGCCTAACTATGTTTAATAGATCGAGTTTAAAACACAAATGAAAGGTTGGGAAGACTAACACAAGAGTGTGTTTCATAGGTGTAATCCATACTGTCACATCTGTGTCTTCTGACTGGCATAGGCTACTCCAGTCTGAGTAGGAAGAGTTCCAGCAGTGCTTTAAATGGGCCGGTACTGTCATATACGGAGTATCGGCACTTTTGAGAGGGAAAGTACCTGCATTTCTTAAGAAAAACGTAATACTTTCAATTGGAGAGTATCAGCACTTCTCAGAAATAAGCTCCACCTCTATTTTTCCATTTCAGGCATTAGGTTCCAAGTAACCTAATTTTACACCTGCCAGTCTGTAACTTAGACCTGGTGTAAAACGGACGTAAATCGAGCCCGCAGGGTTCATCTTAAAGTGGCATGGTGTTGTGAATAGTACTACCACGGTTCTCTCCTCTCTTTTGCATTAATCTAACCCTGAAAGGGTTTTGTTTTGACTTATAGGGGGGCACTCCCTTGTGTCTGAACAAAGCTAAACCTCTCTGAAGAGCTATAATGACAGTTAAACTTGTGTCAGGGGTTGTTTTTGCTCCTTCCAGGTTGACATGGATTGTATTTTACTAAAGACTGTGGTATTTTTTAGCTTAGCATGAGTGGCACTGTGCTAATCCTATGCTTAAAAACTTTGTAAGAAAAACAGGCATTTGAGGTGAGCAAATCTATAGTGTCGCCGGTGTTGTAGGGTGTTGTATTCTGGAGCTGCTCTCCAGCTAAACCTGGGGACTACCCAGAGTGTGTGTATATATCTATATATATATATATATATATAGATATATATATATATATACATATATACATATATGTATATATTACATATATGTATATATATAAAATATAATATATATTATTTATATATATATTATAATTATATATATATCACTTAAAAACAGGTTACAGGGACATTATAGTTTTACTCACATATTTAAATGTACAAAACCATGGAAATTCATCTGTTTTAATTAGTTAAGTCAAATTACTATAGCTCATGCACTAAGGTAACTTTAACTCATGCCCGCCATGCACAGGTTTTTCGTCAAAACTTGTACTGCAAGTATTACATTGATATAATCAGTGATGTAATCAAAGATGTCATAAGTGCTGTAATTTGTGGGGTAACTAGCAGTCCATGACGAGGGCATGAGTTATAGGTACCTTAGGGAATGACTGTGGGCTGAATTGTTTTCCATGCATTCGTGATGCCACGAAATCATGGAAAACAACCCCAGCACCAGAGCTAAAGGGTCAGGCTGACTCTACCCTGGCCCCTTGTCTTTTTTTTTTTTACTTTGCTGAAATTGAGTCCCAAGATAGCTGCCAACACTTACTGGCTGAAGCAATGGTAGCCAATTAGGGCTGTGCATTTCCCTGCATGAGTTCGTTATGATTCACAAAGTCTTCGTGACCTCAGATATACAAATTTCGATTTCCTTTCATTTCTCCTAAACTACTGAACCGATTTACACCAAACACCCCAAAGCACAATCTGCGTACAGACAGCTAGCTTTCTGTCAAATTTGGTGTAATTCTGTCCAGTGGTTTGGGCTGGAGTCATGTTCAAAGGTCCTATGGGAATTATCATGGGAAACACAACTTTTCTGACCACCCCTCCCCTTTTTTCTCAACTCCTGTTTGATGGATCAACCCAAAACTTTTTGTGTGCAACAAGAATAACAGGCACACTTTTTTGGAAAATTTCATGAAGATTAGTCAAATGGTGCTAAGGATATAGTCAAGTCAAAAAATGCTTTTCCTATGGAAACACGGTCCTAACTATAGTTTACTACTGGTGAGATATGTTAATCTGGCAGAGATTTTAAGCATGTGATTAGCTAGGGCCATCCACGCCAAGATAAATAATTACAGAAGCTTTTTACCACTCCAAGCACAACATTACTGCTCTCCACTTAAAACGTGGGGGCTACCAAGGCAAGTAGGTCTGGCCTTGGCAATCCTGCATTTGATAATTTATTTTTTGCACATATATGCGATAAATATTATAAATGTAAAAGTAATAAAATGAAAGCTTGTCTAAAAAAGGTGGGTTGCATACATTTGGAAAATGTAAATGAAAACTCCCACTGTAAAAAGAAAATGAAAACACAAAAAGAAAGCAGAAATTAAAGTGCAGATTGGCCAACCAGCCCTAGTCCTGGAGTGGATTACTTTCTAGGAGAAATGCATGTGCAAGAGAACAATGCCAACACAGAGATGAAAGCCACTGACCCATTTCCTATGCTATAGGCATCAATTGGTGGAAGATAAATATGAACAACACTTAACAGATAGATGACTGACCAACAGCCCCTCTATATCTGGAACCATTTTTAGTAATGTTTTAGAAAGCATGAGCCTGGAGAGACAAAGTTGTTTCTAAGCCAGATGTAAAAAGTGATGCAACTTTGAGTGCAAATTTTCAAGGGATGAATGACTTCGTTGGTGAATTTCTCAATGTGCCTTATGTTTCAGTGGCATCCACTGCTGCTACCATTGCTGTATGCTTTATATACTGTGTGTGAGAGGGGAAAAACACTATTAATGTCCATACATTACTCTTGTATGTGTGTGTGTGTGTTTGGGGGGTGAAGCCTGCATTTCTGCTGCTGTTATACCTTCAATACTGATTTAGAGAAGGTTTCAGTTGTTTTGTGTGTGTTCCTGCTAACTGTGCCACGTCTGTTCTGTGCATGGGAAGCTTGGGTCACTCATGCAGGTGCTATGCCTGTTATGTGTGTAAAGAAAGGGCATCCTGCAATTATCTGTGACATAGCATTTCTGCCCTTGAGTCAAATGTTTACTGCTTTTGGGCCCTATGTTGCACCTGTTCCATGTGTGGAGTAAGCTTGCGTTGTTGATGCATAAATTGTTCAAGCCCTGTTGGTGAAGGAATTAGGAAGGCCCCTACTTTTCCATCAATGCTGCACTCGCCTGTACCCGTTCTCTTACCATGCTGTTTACTATCAGATCCTGTTGCAAAGGGGGGGTCCTATGGAGAGCAGACGTAGTCTAGTCTCTCAACGGGGACTTTCGGGAGGGAAGTGACGAAGGGAGGGCAGGATTGGGCAGGGGATACATGGGGGTGGGACATGGGTGAGATATTTAAGGTATAGGGGCGTGGGGATCGGCCTCTTCGGCCCCAACCGTCAGCGCAGTGTGAAAGTTTGTGTGCTGGTCCCCTGGGGGTAGGTCGAGTGTATGGCCTAGTGTGTTTTTTCATTTTGTAGCTGCAGCGCCATGGCTCAGAGCCACAACGCTTCTGTCGTGAGGGCCACTCTTCGCTTTCTCGGCCTCCTCAGGCCTGGTGTTCTGGAACAGGCCTGGATCGGGATGACGCGCACGGCCTCCAGTGGCGTTGCCACCGTGGTGGCCGCATACAGTTCACATGAGCCGGCGAAACGGAGAAAATCAGCCACGGGGAAGGGACGCAGCGCGTCCTCTCCCCCGGTTCAAGTACAGGCCATGCGAGGGCCGGAGACATTAGTGGATGTGTTGGAGGGTGGGGTGAGGGAGGAGGTGGGAAGGGGTCGGACCCCTCTACTTCTACACAGGAAACTTGGGAGGGGTGGGGGGACCCCAACATGATTCGAGTCTGGCTGTGGAGGAGGGGAGGGGCCCTACCCCAAACCCAACTTGGGCTGGAGACCTTCGGGTAGCCAGGCATTGGGCAAGTGACACAGGCCCTGAGGGCCCCAGTAATTTAGTGTCCAGCGTGGACCATACAGGAGGTTAAGGGCTGACCAGGGGTAAGCAGGCCGGCCCCCTTTCAGTGGCACATGAGGCAATGGAGGAGACCAGTACAGCCAGGGACAAAAAGGGCCCCCATTAAGCACAAGGCACAGAGTACAGGTGGGCAGGGTGAAGGGGCACTGGGTGATCGTCTGGCGGAGCCTGGGGTAAGAGGGATGGGTGAAGAGCGGCAAGGGACCTGGCAGGCCCCTAGGGGCATACGCGGGGATGCATCAGTGGGCAGGTCCTCAGTGGATATTGAGGCTAGGATAAAGGAACAGAGGCGGGTGGTACAGGAGATGGAGGACAGGTGGGCCCAGTTATGTAAGGACAGGGAAGAGGCCCTAGATAAGGCACGCCGTCTCAAATGGAAGGCAGGCAAGGGAGAGGTAGGGAGTCTTAGGAGCCATGAATAATGGTCAGGTACCTGGGTGTGGGTCCCCAAGGAGTTTAGGCAAGAGGCTAGTGCGGCCGAAGGGTCCAGCCGCGTGATGGACACGAGTGGCGCATACGGTCACGAGTGGCACGAGGAGCCAATGCCAGTGAAAGAGACAGGCAGAAAGAAGGAGGTGCCCACAGAGCGCACTACGGCTCTGGGCTGTTGGTCTGAAGCACTAGAGAGGTCTTTGGTGACCTTCTCTACACCACGGGAACACACTGGGCCCACATATGGTGAAAGCCATGAGGGATACACGAGAGAGGTTTTGACTGAGAAGTTGGCTGGGAAAGGTGTGGAGGACGAACGTGAGGGGTACGATGAGGTTGATGTGGAGTTGGATTATGGGGATGAGTCTGATGATTTGGAAGAAGGAGAGATACGTGAGAGTGAGGGGAGAAGCGAAAGCGGGAGGGGGGAAGGGCGCAAGAGCAGCTCAACCCCCTCTTCGAATTCTGTATTACAGAAGCAAACAGGCAAAGGGAAGGCAAGGACAGCCATTGGCAGGAGAGAACGGTTTCGCCTGGCCCAGAAGGCGGCTCATGGGATGACTGCACGGTTACAAGGTAAGGGAGAATGGTGGTCAGTGTGGGGTGATGGCCCAAAAACGTTTGTGTCGACTACGCACAAATCGGTGGGCGATCATTCAAATCATGACATACCTGCTGTTGGTGCGGCCCAGGTGGGGGACGTTACACTGACTGTTTCGGTTGAGGCCCCAGCGGGGGGCAAGAGGGAGAATGTGAAAGAGGCTGGGAAGGATAGTGATGACAAGAGAGGAGAGGGGCTTAGGAAGCGGCTCCCGTATATGGGATTGGCGATGCCTTTGGGTTCTCACGTGGCGGAAAAGACGAAGTCCACGATCTGGGCCACGAACAGTGTTTAAGCTATTACACAGGGACATGCAGGCCAAGGAGCGCTCTAAAGAGGAGGAATGGGAGTTAGCACGTAGGCCCAGGGTGCTGATTACAATGGATAACTGGGCGTCTGCATTTTTGATATATGCCAGTATCTATTGTGAGAAATTTCCAGACAGGGCCATTGCACTTTTTAAATACATGGACATTATACGTAAAGCGCAAATGCCTTTCGGGGATTTTGCATGGTTAAATTACGACAAGGAATTCAGAGCAAGGGTTAGCGTGAATCCAGACAAGCCCTGGGGGGATGATGTTTCAGAACAGTGGATGCTGTGGATGGCTTCTTTGCACTCTGCGGCATCCACACATACGGCTAGTGGGCTGCCTGTAATATAGAAGCCCTTTCAAGCGCATCCCGCCCCGGGGTGGGGGCAGGCGCTCCACAATGATCACAACTGTCCACGTCATGTGCATGCTGGAACTTTAACAAAGGTTTCTGCTCGCGCCATCCCTGCAAATTCAAACACGAATGTTCCAGATGTTGGGGTACACACCCGGTCATGCAGTGCTTCTCTCTCACAAGTCCAGCAGAGCAGTGGAGGTCAGCTAGAGGTAGAGGGATGCAGGACACTCCTGCGCCAAAGGGCACTTATGCCAATTAAGCAATTAAGCTGGAATTTATGCTCCCCTGGTTGCATATATACCCGGACAGGGACTTAGCATGCAAGTTAGAATGGGGTTTCAAAGAAGGTTTTCAGATAGGGTACCAAGGGCTGAGGCAGAAGAGATGGGCAGACAATTTACGGTCTGCAAAAACACTGCCACGAGTGGTTGCTGACAAAATAGAGAAAGAAGTTGTGGAAGGTAGGATTGCGGGTCCCTTCTTTGACTGGCCCCAGGAAACATTGATGATTTCCCCGCTCGGCGTTGTGCCCAAAAAGAGCAAAGGTGAATTACGCCTTATTCACCATCTGTCATGGCCGTAAGGGGTATCGGTGAACGATTTCATCGCACAGGAGGATACTAGGGTGGTGTACGCATTGGTTGATGATGCTATCCGGCTCATTCAGAGGTGTGGTAGAGGCGCGGAGCTGGCTAAATGTGACATCAAGGCAGCGTTCTGGCTTTTGCCCATTCACCCAGATTTTTCCTTATTAGAGATGCAATTGGATGGGGCAATCTATGTGGACAGGGTTCTTCCTATGGGCTGTGCAATTTCATGTGCGCTTTTTGAGGCCTTTAGTACCTTTTTACAATGGGTGTTTGTGGCGGTGTGTGGACATATAGAGGTGACGTACTATCTAGATGACTTTCTTTTCACAGGCATGTAGTAAGGCCTTGGGCGGTTTTGAGTTCTTAGCCAACGAGATAGGGGTTCCATTGGCTCCCGAGAAGACCGAGGGTCCTTGTTGTACTCTGACATTTTTGGGGATTGAATTGGACACAGAGGCGTTGGTAGCACGTTTGCCTGCAGGTAAAGTGGCGGAGATTTTCGTCTTTTTGAGACAGGTGAGAATTTTGCACAAGAATGATTTGCGTGTGGTTCAGCAGCTGTTAGGTTACCTCAATTTTGCATGCAGGGTGGTACGAGGGTGTCGGACTTTCTGTAGAAGACTGGGGCTTGCTATATAAGGGGCATCACTTCCCCATCATAGCATTTGAGTGTCAGTGGGGCTTCGAGAAGACATCAGAGTATGGGAGAACTTCTTGGCTAGCTTCAATGGAGTTTCCATGACCTTCCTGGAGGAAGACACGATCTGGTAAGTGCAAATCTCCTCGGATGAAGCAGGGGATTCGGGTTTCGATTTGTTCTGGGATGGCAGGTGCGGAGCAGTGGCGCACACCTTTTTGGAATTCTTTTCGCTATTAGTAGCTTTGACGGTCTGGGGTAGTGAACTCGCAAACAGAACAGTAATTTTTCATGTTGACAATATGACAGTAGTGGAACTGGTGAACAGACAGAGGGCTAAGGATCTGAGAGTGTTGCATTTATTGAGATGTTTCATGCTCAGATGTTTATCTTTAAATGTTATATTCAAAGCGGAGCATATTCCTGGGGTGAACAATACCATTGCAGATTCCCTGTCTCGTTTACAGTAGCATCGTTATCGCAGTTTGGACCCAGGAGCGGAGCGATTCAAGACAGCAGTCTCGACATACATTTGGGAGTGGAGGGCGTGATGGTCATTGGGCTGCTGGAGAAGTCTTTAGCAGATTCAACGCAGAGGTATTACCAACTGGCCTGGTTGGAATTTCAGAGTTTTGATCATTGGGAGGGGGATTTTTGGGGACAGAGTGCGGATATGCTGCTGTCTCGCATGTTGCGGTTTGTTTTGTTCTTGATTCAGAAAGGTTTATTGCCTGCAACAATTGGGGGGAAATTGGCAGGAGTTTCCTTTTATGGAATTTTTTTTTTTAGGTTGTGATCCAGCACAGGATGATATCTTAGGTCGCATGTTGAAAGGGTGGGGTAGGGTGTGGGCGGAGAAGGGTCAGGCAGCGAGGGAACCTATTACATTTGACTTGTTAGAATTGCTGCATGTGTTGCCGGTTTGTTGTGCCGACCCTTGTGAGCTGGCTTTGTTTCACTTGTGTGTGGTGTGGATGGTTTTTGGAGCGTTTCGGGTGTCGGATTTGTTGGAGGTGGGAAAAGGAGTTGGTGTGAAAAAGGGTGATATTTGTGTGCAGGAGGAACGTTTGGAGATATGGCTCAGGAAGTCCAAGACGGACCAGGTTGGGAAAGGAAAGTGGGTATGGTAGAGTAGAGGGGGAAACGCAGCAGCATGTCCGATTGTTGAGTGGAGCAGTTTCAGGGCAGCATGGCTGATTGGGGAAGCAGGCGTTTTTGTGAGTTGTGCAAGTGGTAAAAAGCTAACAGTTTTTCAGTTGCTGGCTGTGAGGGTATAGCACTGCGAAGGGTGGGGCGACAAGTGCAGTGTCATGGGAGTCATTCTTTTAGGATTGGGACAGCCACTGCCATGGCGCATCTGGGTTGGGACTGGTTGGCTATCAGGTGTATAGGCAGGTGGAGGTCGTGGTGCTGTGAACGTTATGTCAGGGCTTGAGTGGTTGTGGTATAATGCGGGAGTAAATGGGGGAATGGTATTCTGTTTCTAATATTTGTTTTCTTTGCAGGTTGTGTGGCTGGTCCCAGCAAAGGGAAGATGGTCACTTGGTTTGTTGGTCATTCCTTCATCCATTGGGCGGCGAAATAAGCAGAAAGACAGATGTATGATAATCTTTGGGATTGTCAACTGGACGACATGCCGTTTTGTGGTGGGGAAACAGTGGCATGAGGTGGAGTAATTTTCTTCCTCTTCTAACATCAATGATACCCAATTGGGGTTATCCAGACATGCTGTGTTTGCACTTGGGGGAAAATTACTTAGTGAAACTTTCTGGGCTATCCTTACTGCAGCATATGCAACAAGATCTCAAGTTGCTCTGCCAAAGGATGCATGGCACCTGCATAATATGGACCGTGTTTGTACCTCGGAGACAATGGAGAGGAGCTTTGAACCATGGGGCCATGGAGAGAGCTCGGAGGAAGCTAAAAACAGCCATGAGGGTTTTCTGCGGGCGCATGGGATCAAGGTGTTAAAAAATGAGGAGATCAAAGAGGAAATGGTTGAGCTTTATATATATATATATATATATATATATATATATATATATATTTGCCACCAGTTGTCTTGCAGTTGCAGCTTGCGTCTTCAAAGCAATGCACATACTTCAACTGACGCATTTCAACTGTAGCTTTTAGGCAGCAATAAAAAAGTCAATTAAGTACTGTGATTATGTTTCTGCTACAAAAGGGTCAGACTTGTCTAATGGCAGTTTTAGTGCCATAAAGAAGCACAGAAGGTTTATATGCCTACTGCAAAGAGCAAATCTATATTTTATGTAAATAGCTGAGTACATTAGTAAAGTCAGCCATTACCTGCGCTATAATACAAATGAAATGTATGTGCGGGGTGGAGGGCGGCTATGAAGAGATGAAGGGCACTTTTGCTGGGTGGTAATGAGGGAATCCGAGGAGGAGGGAGTGGGAGCACCAATAATGATTGTTGGACTGGGCGCAGGAGGTGCTAAAGACTGTGACGAATGGTATGTGACAAGGTGTTTTTTGAGTGTCTTGAAAAAATGTGCTGATTGAGGGAAGAAGCGCAGGTAAGGTGGCCTCTACTGTTGCAAGTATCTCACACACACCATCGATATTGTGACTGTCTACGTAGGCTAGTGTTTTAGAGCAACAGTTTAGCCAATAGCTGAGATGGCATCTTGATGGATGACTGCTGCCGTCACTCGGGTTATAGAGGACAGCTCTGACATAGGATCAGAGACTGAGACATCAGATACTGAGACAGCATCTGAGGGATAGGACAATGGCACAGATTCTGGGAGTGAATTTTCAGTCGGAGGAGTCCCATTCGATAACTCCTCTTCCAGTAAGTTATGAGGGAGATGATGAGGACAGTCCCTTCGCAAGCACAGTCTGTGCAACGGGGTAATAGTGGGTTAGCCCAACTCAGAGAGCAGGTGAATGTGGTGACAAGCAGAGAGAGAGAGTGCTCTCTTGGGAGCTCCCCAATTTAGTTCAGCCCCAAATTCCACCGCCCAAATCGTATTGTGGAGACATCAAAATGATCTATTGCAAAACAAACTGCTTTTTTAAGGCAGGCACCTGTGTTTTTGGTCCTGGTTCGGCGGCCATATAGAGAAACACACTAAACCCAAACATTTCTGGAAACTAGACATTCGGGGGAGTCCACAGAGGTGTGACTTGTGTGGACTCCCCAAAGTTTTCTTACCCAGAATACCCTGCAAAGCTGAAATGTTAAATAAAAACTCTATTTTTCTCGCGTTTCTGTCACACAAACTACAGGAATATGCTGGGATCCACAACATTCCTACCACCCAGTGATTCCTCACCTGTCCTGATAAAAACACTACCCCACTTGAGTGCCTACATCTAGTGTCTGCGTCAGGAATGGATCACCCCAAGGTCAACAGCTGCCTCATGTAAGGACCAACATTGACCGTTGTGTGATCTATTCCTGTCGCGGGCACCAGGCCTACCCACACAAGTGAGGTATCATTTTTATCGGGAGACTTGGGGGAACACTGGGTGGAAGGAAATTTGTGGCTCCTCTCAGATTCCAGAACTTTCTGTCACCGAAATGTGAGGAAAAGGTTTTTTTTTAGCCACATTTTGAGGTTTACAAAGGATTATGCGTAACAGAACCTGGTCAGAGCCCCACAAGTCACCCCATCTTGGATTCCCCTAGGTCTCTAGTTTTCAGAAATGCACAGGTTTGGTAGGTTTCCCTAGGTGCCGGCTGAGCTAGAGGCCAAAATCTACAGGTAGGCACTCTGCAAAAAACACCTCTGTTTTCTGTCAAAAAATGGGATGTGTCCACGTTGTGTTTTGGGGCATTTCCTGTCGCGGGCGCTAGGCCTACCCACAAAAGTGAGGTGTCATTTTTATCAGGAGACTTGGGGGAATGCTGGGTGGAAGGAAATTTGTGGCTCCTCTCAGATTCCAGAACTTTCTGTCACCGAAATGTGAGTAAAATGTGTTTTTTTAGCCAAATTTTGAGGTTTGCAAAGGATTCTGGGTAACAGAACCTGGTTAGAGCCCCACAAGTCACCCCATCTTGGATTCCCCTTGGTGTCTAGTTTTAAAAAATGCCAAGGTTTGCTAGGTTTCCCTAGGTGCCGGCTGAGCTAGAGGCCAAAATCTACAGCTAAGCGCTTTGCAAAAAACACGTCAGATTTCAATGTAAAAATGTGATGTGTCCATGTTGCGTTTCCTGTCGCGAGCATTAGGCCTACCCACGCAAGTGAGGTACCATTTTTATCGGGAGACTTTGTGGAACACAGAATAGCAAAACAAGTGTTATTGCCCCTTGTCTTTCTCTAAATTTTTTCCTTCCAAATGTAAGACAGTGTGTAAAAAAGACGTCTATTTGAGAAATGGCCTGTAATTCACATGCTAGTATGGGCACCCCGGAATTCAGAGATGTGCACATAACCACTGCTTCTCAACACCTTATCTTATGCCCATTTTGGAAATACAAAGGTTTTCTTGATACCTATTTTTCACTCTTTATATTTCAGCAAATGAATTGCTGTATACCTGGTATAGAATGAAAATCCATTGCAAGGTGCACCTCATTTATTGGCTCTGGGTACCTAGGGATCTTGATGAACCTACAAGCCCTATATATCCTCGCAACTGGAAGAGTAAAGCACACGTAACGGTATATTGGTTTAAAAAATATGACATTGCAGGAAAAAGTTACAGAATAAAACGTGGCGAAAAATGGCTTTTTTTTCAGCTCGCTTTCAATATTTTTTTATTTCAGCTGTTATTTTCCGTAGGGAAACCTTGTAGGATCTACACAAATGACCCCTTGCTGAATTCAGAATTTTGTCTACTTTTCAGAAATGTTTAGCTTTCCGGGATCCAGCATAGGTTTCACACCCATTCCTGTCACTAACTAGAAGGAGGCTGAAAGCACCAAAAATAGTAAAAATGGGGTATGTCCCAGTAAAATGCCAAAATTGTGTTGAAAAAAGTGGTTTTCTGATTCAAGTCTGCCTGTTCCTGAAAGGTGGGAAGATGATGATTTTAGCACCAGAAACCCTTTGTTGATGCCATTTTCAGGGGAAAGAACACAAGCCTTCTTCTGCAGCCCTTTTTTCCCATTTAAAAAAAAAAAATGGTCACTGTATTTTGGCTAATTTCTTGGTCTCCTCCAGGGGTAATCACAAACTCTGGGTACCATTAGAATCCATAGGAAGTTGTAAAACAAGGACGTAAATTTGGCGTGGATAGCTTATGTGGACAAAAAGTTATGAAGGCCTAAGCGCAAACTATCCCAAATAGCCAAAAAAGGGCTCAGCACTGGGGGGGGGGGGGGGGGTCAAGGCCCAGCAGTTAAGAGGTTAATGATAATGTTATTGTATACAAGCTAATCCTGTCCTAAATAAATGGCTTTTTACAAATTAAGAACTCTGTGTCACTGACTATATCCCGATGAGGGACCCCGTGGAGAGCAGACGTAGTCTAGTCTCTCCACGGGGACTTTCGAGAGGGAAGTGAAGAAGGGAGGGCACGATTGGGTAGGAGATACGTGGGGGTGGGACATGGGTGGGATATTTAAGGTATAGGGGCATGGGGACTGGCCTCTTTCCCGCCAACCGTCAGCGCGGTGTGGAAGTCTGTGGCCACCCACCCGCACTGCATTTAGAGATGACTGTGGGGAGTGCTTGAAGTGTTTTCTTGGTTTGAGTTGGGGGATGCCAGTTAGGGCAAGTTCGCTGATAAGCGGTGTGACAGTAGATGGGTAAGGGTGGAGAGTCAGATGCGGCTTGGCCACCCTTCCAGGGGTAAAAAGAAAACAGGTGAAGCATTAGAGTGGGGGATGCCTGAAGCAGGCAGGGGATGGATGAAAAAGGAGGATGGGTCAAATTGAAGTGAGAGATGGATGAACGGAAGCTATTGGAGGGATAAGTGAAAAGAAGACTGGAGAGGTTTTATAAGGTGGGGGAGGGGGTTGAATTTGGTTAAAAGTTTAATGATAATGTTATTGTATACAAGGCAATCCTGTCCTAATTAAATGGCCTTTTACACTTTAAGAACTCTGTGAAACTGATCATGTCCCGATATTCTGAGTTGGAATCAGCCTGCTCTTCATTGCCAAATAGGCCCTGGTGAAAGGAATGCAGCCCTGTGTAGGAAAGTACCATCTTTCTTTGCATGTTACACCCATTTTTACCTGTATGTCAGTATGTTTTTGCACCCAGTGCTCATAGTTTATGGCCTAATGTGTGTGTCTGTATAGTGCTTGACTGTATCACTGAGGCTCTGCTGATCAGAACCTCAGTGCTTATGCTCTCTCTGCTTTTAAATTTGTCACTGTAGGCTAGTGACTTAATTTACCAATTTCAACTGGCACACTGAACCTCCCTTATAAGTTCCTAGTATATGGTACCTAGGTACCCAGGGCATTGGGTTTCCAGGAGGTCCTTATGGTCTACAACATTTCTTTTGCCACCCATAAGGAGCTCAGACAAACCCTTTCACAGGACTGCCACTGCAGCCTGTGTGAAATAGTGCACACATTATTTCACAGCCATTTTCACTGCACTTAAGTAACTTACAAGTCACCTATATGTCTAACCTTCACTTGCTGAAGGTTAGGTGCAAAGTTACTAAGTGTGAGGGCAACCTTGCACTAGCAAAGGTGCCCCCACATAGTTCAGGGCCATTTCCCGGGACTTTGTGAGTGCAGGGACGCCATTACACACATGCACTACATACAGATTGATACCTATATGTAGCTTCACAGTGGTAACTCCGAATATGGCCAAGTAAGGTGTCTAAGATCATGGAATTGTCCCCGCATTCCAAATCTGGTATTGGGGAGCCAATTCCATGCATCCTGGGGGCTCCACTATGGACCCTCAGTACTGCTAAACCAGCTCTCTGAGGATTGCACTTCAGCTACAGCTGCTGCCACCTCACAGACAGGGTCCTGCCCCCCTGGGGTCTGAGCTGTGCAGTTCCAGGAAGGCAGAACAAAGCATTTTCTCTGAGAGCAGGGTGTTACACCTTCTCCCTTTGGAAATAGATGTTACAGGCTGGGAAGGGGTACCCTCCCCCAGCCTCTGGAAATGCTTTGAAGGGCACAGGTGGTGCCCTCGTTGCATAAGCCAGTCTACACTGGTTCAGGGACCCCTTGTCCCATGCTCTGGCGTGAAACTGGACAAAGGAAAAGGGAGTGACCACTCCCCTGTGCATCACCACCATAGGGGTGGTGCCCAGAGCTCCTCCAGTGTGTCCCAGACTTCAGCCATCTTGCAAGGTGTGGGGGCACTCTGGAGGGCTCTGAGTGGCCAGTGCCAGCAGGTGAGGTCAGAGACCCCTCCTGATAGGTCCTTACCTGATAAGGTAGCCAATCCCCCTCTCAGGGCTATTTAGGGTCTCTCCTGTGGGTTCTCTTCAGATTTTACTTGCAAGTTTCCAGCAGGAATCCTCTGCAACTACTACTTCATACTCTAACCTCGGATCAACCGCAGCCTGCTCCAGGAACCGCTGTAACAGCAACAAAGTATCCACAAGGGATATTTTTCTTCTGCAACTTCAGCTCCAGCCAGCAACTGCAACAGTTTCCATGGTGTTCACGCTCTGGGGACTCCCTGTCTTCACCATGCACCCGAAGGACCAAAGATATCTCCCGTGGGGGGACGGAGTCACTCCCCTGCTCACGCAGGCACCTTCCAAGTCGATGACGGGTACTCCTGGACTCCTCTCACAGTGACGAGCGTGCTCCTAGAAACACAGAGGGTGGACCCCATCTAGGTGGACTGTCCTGAGGTCCTGCTGACGTAATTTGGAGGACGTAAGACCTTGCCTTCCCTGAGAGAGACAGTACCCCTGTGCATCACGTCTTCTTCACCTCCTGAGGCCTCTGTGCACTATTTGCTAAATTCCTTCATGCACAGCCTGGCCAACGTCCCAGCACTCTATCCTGCGATGCTCAACTCGCTGAGTTGACCTCCCGTGGCATGGGACCCTTCTTTGTAGTGCTGCACCAACCACGTTTTACTCCTCCTTTGTCCCCATGTCCTGGGACTCCCATGGGTGCTGTCTGGCATCCTGAGGGCTCTCTAAAGTGAGAGCCCCCTCTTCCTCCTTAAATAGAGTTGAGGCCCCAAGGTCCCTGCTGGGTCCAGCCAGCCCCATCTTGGCGCAAAACGCCCATTTGTCATAACCAAGGCTTGTTGGCGACTTCCAACACAAAATCACATCTGCATCCATCTTCACGTCGTGGGACATCTTTTGCATCATGCAGGAACCCGCTGGCGTCGTCCTATTTCCTGCAGTCTTTGTCCAACTAGGGACTCTTCTTTTGCACTCTCTTCTGGGTTGGCAGGGGCTCCTGTCCTTCCTGGAACTTCTTTCGACTTCTGAACTTGGTCCCCTTCTTTTGCAGGTCTTCAGGTCCAGGAATCCAGCAGTTGTTGTTTGCAGACTTGGTTGGTTACTGCAATAATCCATATCATGAGGTGAAGTGTGTCCTAAGGAAACTTGCAGTACTTTGCTCCTGCTTTTCTGGGCTTGGGTGGGGTAATTTACTTATGTTTACTGTATTCTTACTCTCCCAGCAATTCTGCACACACTACACTTGTCTAGGGGGGAATTTGTGATTTGCATTCCACTTTCTTAGGATATGGTTTGTGCTGCCCCTAGACCTATTTTCTCCTATTGCATTCTGTAGCATTTCCTATTGTTTGCACTATCCTATGAATAATTACTTGTCTAATTGTGGGGTCTAGTGTATATATTGTGTATAATTCTTACCTCCAGAAGGAGTATTGTCTCTAAGATATTTTTGGTACTGTGTCACCCAGATAAATATCTTTATTTTTAGTAACACTCAATGTTGTCTTTACTTGTGTATAAGTACTGTGTAACGATAAGTTGTATTACATGAGCTTTGCATGTATCCTAGTTCAGCCTAAGCTGCTCTGCAATAGCTACCTCTATCAGCCCAAGCTGCTAGAACACTACTACTTCACTAATAAGGGATAACTGGACCTGGTATAAGGTGTAAGTACCCAAGGTACCCACTACAAACCAGACCAGCCTGATAAGAAAGATGCAGCAGGTGGAGAAAACATCACTGCCATGAACATGAGCCCTTGTTACTCAGGGTTTGTTGTGTCAAAAATTCCGGAATCGTCCTCAGTATAAATGCCCAGATGCAGACTTTACTTCGCAATGCTTGTAAAATGTTGTACTGATTTAGCACTTTTGTCATTAAAGTTCATGTGCCTCCTATCATACAGCACAACTAGCATGACTTAAAAACATCATTTGTGCATATGATTAAATAGAAAATGAGTTCTGCTATGATTATTTTCCAAACGTTAACATACGATTCACTAATGTAATGCATCATACGGGCTTGAAGTAGCTCACAATGGGTAATCAATTCAAAGTTGTGCCGAATACGACGCACCAAATTATGTTTTCTCCTGGACGTCAAAAATCTTTTAGATTGTGATGTCATCGTTAACATTTTAATTATTTTAGGGTCGTGATGAGCACTGCACATCTGTTATGAACAGCTAGACTGCCCTGGTGGCCAAACAGTCTCAGGACCCCAGCTGTAGGTGACATTTTTTTCTGTTTGCTTTTCTTTTCTCAGTTGTCTAACGGCACCACGGTGGGTAAAGCCACGACTATGGAGACGCTGCTCACCCTGCAGCTTGTTCTCTGCATTTTAGCCTCGACAGATGAAAGGAGATCTGACAACAGTGGATTCCCGGCTCTATCCATCGGCCTTTCCGTGACTCTAGGGCACCTGTTGGGAGTAAGTATTTGCGGGAGACTGTCAACAACTACCACCTATTGAACCACCTATTGAATCATCCCGATTCAAACTGGAGAGCCAAGATCAGGGTACCAATAGGTACTCACATCCCAGGGTCACCGTAGAGTTGGGCTATGGCACCCAGGGGTTGTGGTCAAGTAGAGGCCAGTGTAAATAACAGGATCGAAGCCCCGGTGGGTCCATGACAGAAGAACATGGGGGCAGTGGGCCCACAGTATTTGTTCCCCATAACGTAGTATTATTAGGGGCAGTGGATCTTCTGACACCATTCTGGACCACCATATTGAGAGGCCCCGGTCTTCCACACAAAGGGGGTCATTCACGGAAGCACCGCCAACAGGCTGGCGGTGCTTCAAACCCCATTCCGACCGCGGCGGTAAAGCTGCGGTCGCACCACCGGGGACGGCAGTGTCCCGCCGATTTTCCCCCGGCGGTGATAATCCACCAGGGCAGCGCTGCAAGCAGCGCTGCCCTGGGGATTATGACCCCCTTACCGCCATCCTGTTTCTGGCGGTGTACACCGCCAGGAAGAGGCTGGCGGTAACGGGTGTCCAGGGGCTCCCTAACAGGGCCCCGGCCTGCTTTTCACTGTCTGCATGGCAGACAGTGAAAAGCGCGACGGGTGCAACTGCACCCGTCGCACAGCCGCAACACTGCCGGCTCCATTAGGAGCCAGCTCCTGTGTTGCGGCCTCATTCCCGCCGGCCCAGCGGGAATGTCGGAATGTGGGCCGCGGTAAAGTGGCCGCATGGTGGCCACTTGGCGGTTCCCGCCTGGCGGGCGGCGGTAGTCGCCCGCCAAAGTCGGAATAAGGGCCAAAGTATCTTAATCCAATTCTCAACTCGAATTACACACTGTGCGCTTCGGTGGAATTGGTTCATGGATGGATGCAGCAACCAAAAAATGCCAATTGGTGCAATAATTAGTGGTTTTCTCGCAGATGTTTCCCAAATACACGCTTTATGATAGTAGCTGGCTGGCTTACCTGAGCTCGCAAGAGAACTGAGTGGGTGTTACTATGACTGCAATATTTATGTTTTTATTAATTCTGCTGGAGGTGGCACTGCACTTTCACTCCTGGATGCTTTGAGTGCACATAAAACTTGCAAACACTGCCGGCTTCCATAGCTGGACATGATCATTAGCTGAACAGATAGCACTGTAGCATTAATACTGTAGCGCATCCTAAGTATGCCGAGCAGAATGAAGCCTACATCTCCCCAAAACGTTTTGCTGCTAATTTCATACACTGTAGCGTGTCAATTTCAAGTAACGACATTATCATACTTGTGTTTCTTAGATTCACTACACTGGCTGCTCGATGAATCCCGCACGATCCTTCGCACCAGCTGTGATAACAGGGAACTTCGATGACCAATGGGTAAGATTAAAGGTCAACACAGATTCGCAGATGTGCTATGCACACATGTCGCGCCGAATTTCAAGCGAGTGAGAAACGGGAGGAAACGGTGCTTACTCAAGTCAAGTAAAGTGGCTAAGCAGACACACTCTTGTACCACCTAGCAGGAGACAGGAGTGCAGGAGAGGCTGTGAAGCGTAGAACGACTGCTGGGAGATGCTGTAGTGCTGATGTCTCAGCAGAGGGTGGCAACAGCCAGTGGTGAATTGTAGCCAAAGGGCTGAGGAGTGAAGCAGACAGACTGCGGTGAGATGTCACTGTGAAAGGAATGGAGGGACGCGAAGCAGCAGTAGTGACATGTAGTAGTGTGAGGACTTTGATGCAGTGTAGCCCTGAAAAGACTGTGGTGAAGTGAAACAGCAGATACACTGTAGTTATGTGATACAGCGGAGGACTGGAAGTGAAGCGTGGGAGCTGCTGATTTACAAGGGGTTTATGAAGCAGTTGGGTATCTCTTTTTCAAGGCCACAAACATTTGACACCGATTAGTAAATAAACAAATACTTCGACGACACTGAGCTCGGCAGTCGGTAACCACGCAACGGTTTGCGGCTGCAGAAGTGGTTGCCAGGACGGGATGTCCCTCTAACACTCCCTTTGCACCCCATCTCACACTGTTGCTATTGCCCGTCGCAAAGGCATTTATGGTGTGCAGGGTCACTTTAATAGGTTCTGTAGTGGGCTTACGTGCTCACAAATATTGCCAGTTTGTGCAGCGCAGGCTTTGCAATACCATAAAGATGTGTGTACCTGCCCTGTGGTGAAGTAACACAGCAGACGAACTCTGGTAAAGCAACTGTAAGGCTGCCTTGAGGCGCAACAACAGAGAGACTAGGCCATATTTATACTTGTTTAGCGCCGCATTTGCGACGCTTTTTGACGAAAAAGCGGCGCAAACTTACAAAATTAAATTGTATTTTGTAAGTGTACGCCGCTTTTGCGTCATAACGGAAATGCGGCGCTAAAAAGTATAAATATGGGCCTCGGTTGACTGTGGTGGATTGTCACAAGAGAGTGAGGGTGATGAAGTGAAGTGAAGCAGCAGTACGTCTCTATGGGATGCAGAAGCACTGTGGTGATGTGCAGCGCAAGAAATGAGGCCGTGAGCTGGAGCTGGGCTGTGGTGAAGCTCGGACGTGGAAGGACTGTGAAGTAAAGCACTGACTGAGCCGTGAGGAAGAGCAGCAGGTGAAAGACTGTGGTGAAGGGTAACAAGCAACAAGGGGACGGTGGAAAGCTATCACTGTCAAATGGCTGTGACCAGGCCTAGCAGAAGGGTTGTGGTACTACAAAGCAGCAGGTAGATTGATTTACCAGCAGAAGTACAGCAGTGAAGAGCAGCAGGCGAAGGAGTGCAGTAAAGCGTAGCAGTTATAGCACTGCTGTGAACTGTTGTGACTAAATGATTCTGGTGATGTGTCAGTAGTAAAGCGACACAGCAGGCAGACTGTGGAATGTTAACAACAGAAGGACTGTGGTGAAATATTGTAGTTGGACTGCAGCTAAGTGATTTATATATACCATAGTGCAGAGTACCAAAAGGTCTATAATAAACACTAAAAGGAGGATTGCGATGAAATTGAGCAGTCAATGGGTTGTGTGACAAGGAAAAGCAACAGAAGGAATAGGGCCAAATGTAGAAGGATTGTAGTGATGTTTGGCAGCAGAACCACTGCGGTGAAGAGTACTAGCGGAAGGAACGTAGTGAAGAAGCAGCTATAGTTTGGTGAACTGAAGCAGCAGAAAATTGCAATGAAATGTTGCAGATAAAGAACCGTGACGTGCAATAGTGGTGACTTCAGCTCATTTGGTGCTGTGTAAGGATTGTGGTGAAGTGAAGCAGTAGGAATCTTGTTGAGATGTTTCTCTGTAGATGTGCCATGGTGAAACTTATCCTAAATATGGTAGTGAAATGAAGCAGCAGATATATTGTGGTCAATTGTAGTATTAGAAGGACTATGTCAAAGTCTAGCAGTAGAACAACTATGGTAAAGTGTAGCCGCCGCAGAACTGGCGAGAAGAGTAGCAGTAGAATAACTGTGGTTAAATGCATTTGAAGACTTATTGTGAAGTAAGGCAGGAGACCAACTGCAGTGATGTAGCAGCTGAAATAGTGCAGTAAAGAACAGTAGAAGGATTAAAGTGTAGTGAAGCAGCATAGTGATTGTAATGAAGGGAAGCAGAAGATGGAATGTGGTGAAGTGTAACAGCATGCGTACCTCAGTGAAGCATAACTTTAGGAGGACAGTGGAGAAGGGTTATATGGGGGTTCTGGAGACGGGAAGCAGCAGAATGATGGTAGTGAAATAGGGCATCCCATGCGATGCCCCATTTCACTACCATGAATCTGGTCCTTTGTGGTCTCTGCCTTTCCAAATAAGTCTACATGGGGTTGATTTCAAAGGTCAAAGAGCTGCATGACAATGTTGTCACAGAGAACTCACTCATGGCTTTCTGAGATGTTTCTGCTTAGAGTACGTCTCTGTTACTTCTGTACGCAAATGAAGTGCATTGCTATTATACTGATATTTCAGTGCCTGATAGAGAGAATCTCTTCTGAGTGGGTTCTCAAACAAAGATCCTCTGTCTTCTAAGGTAGCACATCACTTGCTTGTAATTTTGGGCCAATACCTCTTTGTTACTGCAGGTCCACAGAAAGATGCACTGCTCTGAGTTCTAACATTTTAAAATGGTATAAGGACTCCTTCGGAAATCATGGTTTTTGGGACTGTAGTTTACCAAAATCGATGCCTCATCCTAAAACGAAAGTGTCTGCCACTATCAAATGCAACACTGATGTCTTCCTAGTTCTGTGAGCGCTTACTCAACTCACCCTGCCAAACACTCCTGTTGAGGTTTCCCTTGCATTCTACCATTGTGAACTAAGATGATGCAGGGTGCCATCGACTTGAGTACATAGGAGATGAGTTGAGTACTTTGGTGAGGCTCCGTCCACAAATGTTTGCATTTCTCCTGTATACATCTGACACACTATGGGGGTCATTCCTACATTGGCGGGCGGCGGTTGCCGCCTGCCAAGCGGGAACCACCGAATGACCACACCGAGGTCAAAAGACCGCGGCGGCCATTCTGGCTTTCCCGCTGGGCCGGCGAACGACCGCCAGAAGGCCGCCCGGCGGCCCAGCAGGAAACCCCCTTCTACGAGGATGCCGGCTCCGAATGGAGCCGGCGGAGTCGAAGGGGTGCGACGGGTGCAGTGGCACCCGTCGCGATTTTCAGTGTCTGCTTTGCAGACACTGAAAATCTTAGTGGGGCCCTGTTAGGGGGCCCCTGCAGTGCCCATGCCAGTGGCCCCACGACACCCGTTACCGCCATCCTGTTCCTGGCGGTGAAAACCGCCAGGAACAGGATGGCGGTAAGGGGGTCGGAATCCCCATGGCGGCGCTGCAAGCAGCGCCGCCATGGAGGATTCCCTGGGCCAGGGGTAAACCGGCGGGAAACCGCCGGTTGCCCTTTTCTGACCGCGGCTTTACCGCCACGGTCAGAATGGCCAAGGAAGAACCGCCAGCCTGTTGGCGGTGCTTCCGTCATTTTAGCCCTGGCGGTCGCCGACCGCCAGGGTTAGAATGACCCCCTATGTTCTGAAGCAAAATTCTTTATCTTGACTAGATCTGATAGAACCTGTCACCCAAATCAGAGTAGATGAAAAGCTCTTATCTCCAAAGGTATGCTGCCCTCACTGCCATGTATGTGGAGAATACTCTCAGTGACGGTATGAGACTGCTTGGAAAGTCCTTGATTTGGAAATACACACTTTATCACGAACAAAATAATTTTCTGAGCTTTTGAGCAACTTTAGTTTGAAAGTACGTATTTTACACATTTACAGAACGCATGTAGTCTCGCTGTGGGTGTAAAGAATAACTGAGTACATTGCCAGTATCATGATTATTTTCTTCTTTACCCACTTGTTTGTTGTTTTTTAATTTAAATTTGTATGATTTTTCAGACCTTCCTTCTCTCTCAAAAGAATCATTAATGATGCATTTGCTTTTCATGATCTTTACACTTTTTCTGGTGCCTGCATTGAATGGAAGAATCGAACTTTCTACCTCGGTTTCTTAATTTGGTATTGCTTGTGCTGTTTGGAAATAACATTTGGAAGTGATGAATAGAGCATTATGACAGAGCTATTCATTAATAGATAGCAATTACGTGTTTGGAATATTTGCTGCTCTTCCAGATATTAGGAAATCCTTCCCCATCCGGGGAATGTAATGGCGAGACCAAAATGTGGAATTCGTTAGTTGGTTCAGGAGTGGAGCTTCCCAATGGCGACTGATGGATTCCTCTCCCCCTGAGGATCTCTGCTGAGGATGATCAGGTTTCTGCTGACGGTGTTATTTCTGCAATACGTGCTGTTAGTAAGCTTATGGGTGTACAACAGTACCAATGTATCACAGACGTCTAGTGTGGACATACAAATGGATGTGACATTTCACCCACTGCATCTCATCAGCATGATTCAAACAGTTTTGCCAGCAAAAGGCAGTTTCATAATATTCTGTTGGGCATCAGGCTTTAACACAGGCAGGGAGTTTGCCTCATTGCCACACCATGACAATATCCACTTGCATCGAGGACTGCTGTAACTGTTGAAAAGTAATCATTAGTATTTTTCTCTGTCGGCAGGTCATCTTCAAAACTCTGGATTGATTCCAATTTAGAGTGGTTATACTTGCTTAGCTAATAAGTTCAGCTGGCAACTTTCATGGAAGTTGCTATTACTCTAAAAATCTTCCTGCATAATGAATCAATGATGAAGACATTATGTAACGTTGTCAGAATTTCAGCGTCACTGATACAGTAAGGAAAACAGACAAATTATCTATTCTTAGGAACGCTGGCATCAGTATTCTTTGAGGAAGTACGGTATTCGATGTAGTTGGGTTTAGGAAAAACCCATGATTTATTCTAGAAAGGTTTGTAGAACTGCATTAAGAATGTCTAATTAACTTTATGGTGGAGTGTTTCAAAGATCACTAATGATCTTGACTACTATCTCTTAAAAATGTAGGATATTGTTGGCTAATGAAATGTATAGTGGAGACGTGGCCATGTAGAATCGAAGATTCTCCTAAATTTTCGATTTATATTTCATGTTTTTCAGAGAGAGTGATGGCTATACTTCAAAGTCAGGGAAAAGTTTGCCAAAATGAGATACAGCGCCACGCAGCAACCACAGTTGCTGTACTGCGTTGAGTCAAAGGAAGAGTGAAAAAACACCCTTTCTACTAAGATGTGGTTCTGTTTCCCTCTCCCCAGTCCTGACACACTTTAGATTGCCATGTGCCAATGCACACATCCTTGCCCCCAACTGCAAGGCTTTCTGCATTCTGTCAAGCATACGTTTTGTTATGGTAGAGGAACTTTCTAGTACAACCACTATGCTTTAAAACTTTCCTCATTTTGTATGCGTGCTATACAAAGCAGCAAATATAAAAGGTTCGTAAAGTATGGAGAAATAAAAACATTTTTCTCTCTGACACCTTCCTCGAGAAGGCCAAATGTTTTGGCCGTAATCCCTGTGTGAAATTGTTAGGAGTTAGGGATTTGTGTTAAAACCCATAGCTCTGCTTTGTGTTACTTTGGTCAACTTTCCAATGCACATCGTGATGTGCATTGGAAAGTAAGGGGCATATTTATGCCCCATTTGGGCTGAATTTGCATCATTTTTTAAGAAGATTTGGCACAAAACTATCTCCATATCTATATTTTGACATTAGACCAGTCTAACGTCAAAATATTGGAGTTTGCACCATTTGTTACGTGTGTGAACCTACCTTGCGTCAATGAGATGCAAGGTAGCAGTTCCCATCTAAAAAACAGTGCTAACCCCATATCCCCATATTTATCCTCCATGCTAAAATGATGCACAGGTGGGATGAGAAGCTAATAAGCCCCAGGGACACCCCCCACCACACCAGAGGGACACCAGAGGATGGGGGACCCCATCCCAGGTAAGTAGGGTATATATAGGTAAGTAATTTTGTTTTTTCTTAAAGTGCCATCGGGAGCCCAACTTGGGGCCCCCTGCATGGCACAGGGTGGAATGGCCATGCCCAGGGGACAATGGTCCCCTGTGCCGGCCTTTGGGGTGGTGGGCGTGACTCCTTTCTTTTCTAAGACAGGAGTCATGTGTTATGGATGCCTTTGCGTCAGAAAATGACATTAGGCTGGTTAGAGTCATCTTTTTTTACTTTAACCAGCCTAACGTCATTTTTTGGGGCAAAACCCCCTTCTCTCATACCGCCAGCCCCACTCGGCGAAGGTTTTTTTTTTTTACGCTAGCCCATCCTTTGCACCAGCTTGCACCATTCCATAAATATGGTGCCCTGCTGGGGCTCAGGAATGGTGCAAGTCAGTGCTAATCTTCATGGTGCAAAGCTGCATTAGTGCAGTTTTGCACCAAAAAGTATAAATATGCCCTTAAATATCAGCCCAATGCTTTTTGCCAGGTTTGTTATTACAAAAGTAACACAAACCCAGTGTAAAGTGTTAGGAAACTGCAGGTAGATTCAGAGTTCGTGAATAATAATGAAGATCCCATGAATAGGAATTTGACCAACAGTATCATTGCCTATGTCATTTGGAATCAAAGACCACCTCATTATTAATACATAAATGTATTTGTATATCTGTTTCTGTATTTCAAAGATCTCAAAGCAAATCATTTGCTACCCACTGTTTACTGAACATACGCAGAGAGAATGCTGTGTCTTAATTGAAAGATAATTTATTTCAAACTCTCAACAGAAGGAAGCAAAATGCTGCTCTGAGTTCCTGTTTTGAGTTGCAGACAGAAAGTTGCATGTTTAGACCCTGCAGTGAGCCTCATTTTTATGGTGTAAGTTAATCCCATGAAAGCAATGCAAAGTGTGTGTTTCTTGGTGGGTGGGTGTGTGACTGTGTGTGCATGGTAATTCATTGATATTGGAAATTTTGATTTATAGGGTATCTAAATTGACCTTTTTTTGGTGATCTGAATGCTGGAGAGATTTACTGCTCCGGAGGTCTGTCCCATGAGGGTAGTGATGTATTGTAAGCCGGTGTACTATTTGAAATTAGCTTTTTGTATATTTTATTGGTACCATACACATTTATTCATACGTTTCTTATGGCTATGAATGAAGAGAAAGTTTAAGCACAAACATGCATTCAAAAAGGTTAATGAGAAAAGAAAGACAGGATGTAAATCAATGGATATTGCCATGTTTTTACAAACTTGCGCAAAAGCAGTAGATTAGAAATGCCTCACAAGGCAGAGAAAACTGGTGCCAAACAGAGGATGGTGTGACTTATTTTAAGATCTTTCCTACAGGCAGCTTTTAGCTGATTTTATTAAAGACCTCCTGGGGAGAACAGCAGTACTTATACTGAGCTATGGGAGTCACACCATTGCTTACCATTGGTTGGCTATAGGGCTGTCATGAACCAACCTACTTTAACAGCCTAACGGGTTGTGTATAACTGGCAGTTCCAGTCTATAAAACATTCAGGGGGTCATTCCGACCCCGGCGGGCGGCGGGCGGCGCCTGCCGGGCAGAGACCGCCAGAAGACCGCACTGCGGTCAAATGACCGCGGCGGTGATTCTGACTTTCCCGCTGGGCCGGCGGGCGACCGCCAAAAGGCCACCCGCCGGCCCAGCGGGAAAGACCCAGCAACGATGAAGCCGGCTCCGAATGGAGCCGGCGGAGTTGCTGAGGTCCGACGGGTGCAGTGGCACCCATCGCGATTTTCAGTGTCTGCCAAGCAGACACTGAAAATCTTGCTGGGGCCCTGTTAGGGGGCCCCTGCACTGCCCATGCCATTGGCATGGGCAGTGCAGGGGGCCCCACGACACCCGTTCCCGCCAGCCTCTTCCTGGCGGTGTAAACCGCCAGGAACAGGCTGGCGAGAAGGGGGTCGGAATCCCCATGGCGGCGCTGCTTGCAGCGCCGCCATGGAGGATTCCTTTGGCCAGGGGAAAACCAGGGGGAAACCGCCGGTTTCCCTTTTCTGACCGCGGCTTTACCGCCGCGGTCAGAATTGGCCAGGAAGCACCGCCAGCCTGTTGGCGGTGCTTCCGTGGTCGTTGGCCCTGGCGGTCAATGACCGCCAGGGTCAGAATGACCCCCTAAATGTTTTGCTTATAGCTCCTTTTCCTTGTTTGGAGCGTGCAAGCCTCCAGACAAGCGCTCATAAATACCATTGTAAAGGGATAGTATGATGTAGCACTGGTCAGTGAAGTATCAATTGAAACAAGCTAACAATAGAGGAAATGAGGAAGGGATGAGGAAAAGATGGATGAATGGATTGAGAGTTGGAAGGGTGGGCAGATGGATAAGGAAGTGGACGAATGGATGCAAAGATGGATGTGGGATGGATGAAAGAAAGAAGGATGGATGAAGAGAATAGATGAGAGAAGAGCGAGTGAATGAAGGGAAGAGTAGATGTATGCAAAGAAGGATGATTCAATGAAGAGAATGACAGGAGGGTGGATGTAAAGAAAAAAAAAAAAAGGATGGATGGGCGTAGAGAAGGAAGACCACAAGAATATATTCATGGATGGATGGGAAGAGGAGAAAGTAATAAGACAGATAGAGGGATTGAGAGAAGAAAGGCTGGAGCAATGACGGATTGTGAGAATGAAGTATGTCTGGAGGGGTGGAAAAATAACAGAAAGAAAGATGGGAGAAAGACTGAAGGATGGAAAGAAGGAGAAAAGGAAAAAAGACTGAAAGAAGGATGGAAGGAAGAAAATATATTTCAGATTTCCATCAGGGGGAGCAATCCCCTGAATGCCTGCTGGGCTCGCTCATAACACTTGCTTACTTATTGCCATTTTTGTTATGGTTCAAAGTGGGAAGTATTTAATTTTTCTGTCGACTTCCTTGGTTGGCTTTCTTTTTTTTAAGATGTTTTTTATTGAGTCAAATACAAGAACATTAATTTAACATTGCCAGACAGAGATATGCAGTTGTGGATATATATGAGTAAAGAATATTGTACTTATAAATGCATATTAAACATGTAAATGAATCAGGCATATACAGCAATATAATATCAAAGACTCCCAGTTTGAATAAAGAAAAGAAGAAAGAGAAAGGGCGAGGAAGAAGAGCTATAGGGATAGAAAAGAGAATCAAGTGATAACCACGTGGAGAGGAAGGTAATAAACAATAGTTACAGCGAATCTAAGATGAACTAAATATGTATAGGAAGAAAAACAGGAAATATATTGACATTTTTAAAAAGGAGGAGAAAGGTCCATTTTCCTTGCAGTGCATGAGACATAGGGGGTTATTACAACTTTGGAGGAAGTGTTAATCCGTCCCAAAAGTGACAGTAAAGTGACGGATATACCACCAGCCGTATTATGAGTCCATTATATCCTATGAACTCGTAATAGGGCTGGTGGTATATCCGTCACTTTACCGTCACTTTTGGGACGGATTAACACCTCCTCCAAAGTTGTAATAACCCCCATAGTTTCTTAATAGCAACCATAGCTGATGACGTTTGAAGAAAGTTCCTGTTGAATCAAGCTTATAGCTGTCAAGTCTGTGATGATAACATACAGAATTCCACCACTGTCTGAGAATAATTATCTCCGAAGACTTCCAGTTAGAAGTAATGATAGAGATTGCAATGAAAAGCAAGAGGTCCACCAGTTTTCCAAGAGGCTTGAATGAACTCCACATCCGTGCATGCCACCCAAAAACAGTAATTCATATGACACTACTAAGGAAATCTGAGCTATTGCTGAAATGCAAGACCATATTGAGGACCGAAAAGTAGATAGGGATGGGTAAGAAAAAACATGTGAAAGTCAGTACCCTCCTGAGTGTGGCAGCGCCAGCAATTGTCATTTTGTGTAAGTTTGAGTTTGTAAAGGCGTACAGGAGTGTAAAAAAGTCTATTACAAAAAAAATATAGGGTCTGCGTGAGGCTTGCAGTGTGTGCAGTGGAATGTATCTTATACCATATTCTATCATATAAAAATGTTGGCCAAACAACACCAAGATCTGGTTCCCACAATGTCTCAATAGGTGATTTGAGTCTACGTGGAACAGATGTTCTTAAAAGTTCATAAATTCCAGCTCCCCTAGGACAATTAGAAGTTACGATTGGGTGTGGAGATGATGCAAGAGAATAACAATTGTGATGTATAGGTTTATTGAGGGCCTCTTGGACCAGAGTAGAAAGAATGAAATATTGGGATTTCATGCGAATAGGGAGATTATAAGTTGCTGAGAGAGTAGTAAAAGGGATGAGAGAGCCTTTATGAAATAATTGGGAAATTAGAAGAATACCTTTAGACATCCAAGCCTTCCAAAACAAGGTTTTACCTTGTGTCCTAAGAGAACTATTGTGCCAAATAGGACTGTTAAAGAATTGGTTATTCGGGGTAAGATGCAAAATAAAAAAAGGTTTCAATAAGTTGATTAAACCAGGATTTTGGGGGGTAGACATAAATATAATGTGTTTATGGGAAAAGGGAGAAATAAATGTTTCTTCCAAAGAGAACCATAGCTTTTGAGGTGCATCATTTAGTGTAGATAAATAGGGTTGTATTTGCTTACTGCCAAAAGCTTTGTGATAAGTTAAAAAGTCAGGAAAATTAACTCCACCTTGTACTTCAGGAAGTTTTAATTTCGAGACAGAGATTCAGGGTTGTGTACCGTGCCACAGGAACTTGGATAGAATTTTATCAAATGAACTAAAAAATAGTTTAGGTATTTTAATAGGAAGCATCATAAGGAAGAAGTTTATGATAGGGAGAAGCATCATCTTAATGGTGTCCAAGCGGCCCCACCAAGTGAGATATAACGGGGACCGTTTCTGTGTGAGATCTACAAGCTTTGCAGATAAGATTTCTGAATTAGTCTTTAGGGTATCCCTGAGCGTATTGCAGTACCCTACCCCCAGGCATTCAATCATAGAAGAATTCCAAGATATTCCTGCATCAAGGAATACAGAGCCAGTGCATTGAGCATTCAGTGGTAAGACCACTGTTTTGTCTTTATTAAGTTTATAGCCAGATACATCAGAGTATAACTTGAGCTCATGCAGCAATGCAGGAAGAGAAGTGTCAGGGTGAGACATGAACAAAACAATATAATCAGCATATGACATAAATTTGATGTGTTTATTATTAATTTGAAACCCTGTAAATTATTCGGAAGTTTTTAATTGGTATAGAAAGGTTTGAGAGCCAAAATAAATAGTAAAGGAGGTAGTAGGCTTCCCTGACAAGAAACCCTTTTAAGAAGGAAAAAAAGAGATTTGATACCATTTGTTATAACCGAGGAACTTGGTGAGGAATAAAGAATGGGTATAAAATGTTGAAATTTAGTACCTAATCCATGCCATTCCAATGCCTTCGACAAGAAATCCCAGTAGGCCTTTTCCGCAGCTGCCAGAGGAATCTTAACTTTAGAAGCATAGTTAATAATATTTTAAAAAGTACGAGAATTATCTGCTACATTTCTATTAGAGATACAACCAGATTGATGAGAATCAATAAGGTCAGATATATATGAGAGTAAACGGAGAGCTAAAACTTTGGCATAGAGTTTACAATTGCTATTAATTAAAGATATGGGTCTATAGTTTTTACATTCAGAAGCATCCCGATCTTATCTGGAAATAAGACAAATCACGGCCTCCGTAAATGAGCCAGATGCAGAACCTGACTTTATAAAGTGATTAAGTAATTGAAAGAGTTTGGGGAAGAGAAACTTAGCAAATTGAATAAAGAATTCTACTGTGGAGCCATCTGGGCCTGGAGCCTTACCCTTGGGGAGAGATTGTAAAGCTGTATGTAGTTCTGTAAGTTGAAGGGTATCGTCTACAGATGAGAGGTCAATCTGCAATGGGTCTCTTGGTTTGAGATTAGAGAAATATTGGTTGAGAGATTCAAATGATGATGTGTGTTCTGGAGTGTATAGGTCCTTATAGTAAGAAGAAAAACACAATGCTATATCTTTATCTCTAAAGTGTTTAACACCATTGTTATCTGTGATAGAGTTAATAGTTGTTTTTTATTTTCTTTGTTTCAAATATTGAGCTAGAAGAGAACCAGCTTTATTATTACCACCATAATATCTGGCATTTATTTTCAGGAGGGTGCTGCATGCTTGTTCATTGGTATACTGGTTAAACTCCATTGTAGCTGAGACTAGGTCTTCAAGATGTGATTTACTAGTTTTGTGACTGTAGTATTCATGTTCAAGGGACTTTATATTTTTAAGGATGGAAGTCGGTTTTTCTATTTTTGTTGAGCAGACTTTTTTTTGACTGAGCGTAACTTATGATGAAACCCCTCAAGACTGCTTTGAATGCATCCCACACAAAATGAAATGATAGTTGATCACTATCGTTATGTGGATGTATTCTTCTATACATTTACTGTAGTAAGCGATAAAAGCACCATCTGAAAGTAGAGAGTTATGAAACCTCCATGAAGATGTTTTAGAACCATTAAGAAAAAAATCAAGGTCAGTAATGACAGGTGCGTGATCTGAGATCAAAATAGCACCGATTTCAGAGTTGGCCATATGTTGCAATGAGCCTTTACTTAGAAAGATATAATCAAGCCTAGAATGGGAATGGTGGGGAGGAGAATAAAAAGAGTAATCCAAGAGGTTGGGATTGTATATTTTCCAGTAATCAGATGGAGAATGCTGTAAAATAAAGTTTTAAAAATCTTTTTGGGAGGCATGCGGAACGAAACATGACGTGGAACGTCTGTCCAAAAATGGATCGAGAATTTGGTTGTAGTCACCACCTACTAGTAAATTGTTTGAGGAAAGTTCAGAGACAATATATGAAAGATTCTTCCAAAAATGTGTATCTGGATGTGTGGGGCCATATATATTTAGGATAGTAAGAGAAATATTGTCAGTTGTAAATGTAACAAGTACTCAGCGACCTTCTGTATCTTGATGTTGTGAAATGATCGCAGGTTTGAGAGATTTATGACAGAGTATAATTACCCCATTTTTGTTTGTGGTGGAAGGGGAGTAGAAAATGTCCCCCACCCATTGTTTTTCAGCTTCATTGCCTCAGAGTTGTTGAGGTGAGTCTCTTGCAACAAAGCAATGTGGCATTTCAAACGAGCTAGGTGAGATAACACACACTGATGTTTAATGGGGTCTTTAAGCCCCTTAACATTCCAAGTAACAGTTCTAAGTTGCATAACAAGAAGTATTAATAAACAACTGTTGTAACACGAAAAAACTAGGCATATCAATTTTGTAAAAGCAAAGAAATGGGAAAGAAACAAGGTAGTAAAGAGAAAGAGAAGGAGGAGGATAACTTTCAGAAGTTGTATAAACATGGATGTGGCAATACAGGGACCAAAGTTAACGAAAGCTAAAGAAGACAAGATAGAAAGTGAATACCCCGAAAGGTAGAGGGACAGTGGAGCCAATTAAATGACAGGCAAGAGTGGCTTTATCACAAGAAAAGTAATATTAGATATTAAAGTATATGAAGGCGAGTTTCATGGAAGAGAAAAACATTATACAAATGAAAAATGTACTATTTAGGAGACCAAATAACATAATAACTACAGTAAAGGAGTGTGACATGAAGAACAATAAAAATCAAAACTTTTAGGAAATTAATTTGGGTGGTGCGAAAGGGATGCGGTTGGGAATGAACATGACGATTGCATGAAGAAGACTATCTAAAAAAATAAAAGAATAAGGAGATAAGAAGATGCAGAGAAGGGAAAACATGGATATAAAAACTAAATATAACCATTACTATTAAACTGACAAATTAAATTATATCTTCAAGTAATTGCAGATGCTCCTAGTTCCATTGCTTCTGTTTTGTGTTGGTTAGTAAAAGTTTGTAGTGCCGAAAGTTCCTTGAATGAGTAATATTTGTCCTTTAATGTAATTTTGAAAAGGCATGGGTGAAGAAGACCGTATCGAATATTCAAGCATTTGAGTTGTGGACATAAGTCCAAAAACTGTTTACGACATGCAGCTGTAGCAGGAGAGAAGTCTTGTTTGAAAAACACTTTATGACCTGACCATTGCAAAGAGCACACTTTTTTGGCTTCCAAGAGTATTTGCATCAAGTCAGTAAACTGTAGAAAGAGAATAATAATACCTCTAGGATGTGCACAAGGGCCAGTTGAAGTCTGTGGACCTAAATGATGTGCCCGTTGGATAGAGAGGGGAGAGGTAGAAGGCAAACGAAGAATTGAAGGTATTGCTGTTTGAAGAAATACAATCATGTTTGAGCCTTCTGGACCTTCTGGAATCCCAAAAAGGTGAAGATTGTTTCTCCTATTTCTATTTTCTAAGTTTTCTGTAATCCTTTTAAGTTGAGCTATGTCCTTGGAGATCTGAAGATTGACAGTGTTACAATCTTCAAGGTTACTGACTTTCTGTTCCTGAGTACAAATTAGTTGTTCGTGTTGGGACCATTTTTCCTCAATACTTTGCAAGAAGGAATTAGTGTCCATCATAAAGGGTTTAAGTGCATGCAATTCCTCCATGACATCACCTAGAGTAAGATGTGTAGGTGATTTTGAGGTCTTGGTTGGCCTTCTTGCCAGTTATATTTGCCTTGTTCTTATTCAAAGACTTTCCTATCTCTTTTTGTGTTTGCTCTTCCCTTGGAGCATGACTTCTTTATTACTCTTTTGATTGAATGATTTGTACTCATACACTGTTTACATTTAGGAAGCTACATTTTCCTTTTATCACTTCCTGGAAGTGCATCTATTTTCTTGCTTTCTTCCTCATGTGCTTGTTCTCCACTCAAACAGTCAGTCCTGTGCTCTGTGTTGCTACCTCTCCTTCCCCCATCTTGTGGCTTGCTTCCCTCACCCCTCTCTGTCCTTCTGTTTAAAAAAAAACATTTATGGATACACACCACCCTCCAACACCCGGCTCCTCCATTTATACCCTTCCCCTACTGATCTCTCATGCTGTCAACTTGCTGTTGTACACCTGCATAACATTACATTCTTCAATATGGAAGCACCAGTACTCATCTCAGAAATATTTGATCTTGGAATGATTCTTGACACAGTATAACAAAAATCATTGCAATATGCCTGTCAATGCTTGTGCACGCATGTTTATGCACAGTGGCTATGTTGCAAGTATACTTTAAAAAACTGTTCTTTGGTGGCCAGTCGTGCGTCTGTTCACATGCAATGATATCCATTTTGGAATGGTCCGGCCAAACAGTATGCCAATGCAAATGTTGGCAGGGCCTATAGGTCTGTGCCCATATATTAAAGGATGCCATATTGACTTTGCCAATGCTTGTTGCTCCTTTAGAGAGTGAGGTACTTTAAGTGGGTATTAGGAAGCACACAGAAACAATCTTAATGGTGCATGTGCTTATTTTACTGCAACATCTGAATCTGTCCATTTATATACACCTATTGCATGCAATTAAACTTTCTTCGGTTTCAGTACTTAACTATAAAAGTATGCAAATACATATATACAGGAAATCATCAATATTAAAATATGACATTAAAACACAGACTAAACAAAGATGATTAGTATGAGCTAAAGAAAGTTTTGATATATTTGTTTCAACCTTCTTAAATTTCATAGATAAGGAGATGGACACCAAATGCAAGGAAATCCTTTGTATTAGTCTCAAGGGTTCAAAATATTTTACCAATAATAATCTTTAATTTTTATAACAATAATTTTGACCACACTAACTCCGCTAATATTGTCCACCTCTTCAAAACCATTGATCCACTGACTATGAATTGATGTGGTGAAAAAATGCTGGAACATGTCTTTTTAGCCATATGACTTTGATATAAAAATCAACAACATGCTCTATAAGGTCTTCAACTACCTGTCCTAAGCCTACCAGCCTACCTCTTGCGGACAACTATTCTAATATGCACCAATTAACACTTGTAAAGAGATATTTTTATGATGCCCTCTGCTTTTTTAACCACAAAAATGTTACTGCCCCAGCCTTTAAAGGTAGGGAGTCTGTCACTGATTATAGCTTTATATCTTTATCTCAGGGCCCCTATTGTCTCTAGTGGCACTCACAGGTGCTGACATCTCGACCTTTAGTGACCTCGTCATCTCTGCCTCATGTCTATGATGAAATTAAGCAGTAATTGGATGCAGGTGCCCAGGAATCTAACTTCTAGCGAGGAAGGGAACAGATTGGAATGGACTAAAGTTGATGTTGATACCCTGCTTATTCCTCTGATTCGAGAAATCCCATGGGTTTTCCATGAGGGTCTCACAGATGACACCTGAGAGTGAGACCATGTTGAAGCATTTTGACTGTTTAAATCACAAGATAGTGTGCTCTTAAAAACAAATTCTTGTACTAGAAATAATAATACCAGGTTCTCAAAAACATGTTCAAAGGCAAATTGGGAATTTAGGCAGGCCCTGGCTAGGTCTCCTAGGGATCCTCATGGGATAATTAGGTGTAGGGCTATTTTTAATTTGGCCCTAAAAAATAGGAAGAGAGAGCTGTGGGAAGCAGCTTGGGATGACAGTTTGAGAGCTGGAGAATTGAAGAACCTAAGTCAGTTTTGGTCCATAGTGAACTCAGACTTCTTTAATTTGACTGAAGATCATAGTCTGGATCTCACTATTATGCCTACTGATTAGGTTAACCATTTCAAGGGTATCTATGACTCATCCCTTGCTACCTCGGTCTTCAATCTGACTGAGGTGACAGATGTCATAAACAACAGTCCCCCTTTAAAAGCACCAGGTCCAGATGGGGTCTCTATGAACCTTTTTAAGCACAATGTGGCTCTTTTGCCCCCCCCCAGTTACGAGGGTCCTAAATGCTGCAAGTTTTAGCTTTACACCTAGTTCATGGCACACTTCTATTTTCATCCCTGTTTTCAAAAAAGGCGATTGGTAGAAGGGTCCCCTATGCTACTGCTAAATCCCTCTTATCAATTCTGTATCTCAAGTTGCAGGATGGGTCATCTTGGAACACCTCATGTTTTGGACAAAGGAGAAGAGGATCCTATGTGATAGCCAATATGATTTTAGAACGGGATTAAGAACTATATAGCAGTGCCTCAGATGTCATCTCTTGGTGTAGAGATACACAGATATAGCAAGGGGTTTCCTCCACTTCACCTTTATGGACCTCAGTTCTGCCTTCCATTGCATTCATCTGGTGCAGCGGTGGTCTATATTTGACAAAATGGGTGTAGATTATGGGATCCTCTTATTCTCACAGTATTTGCATATTGACCTGAATGCTATGGTCCCTTGCAATAAGAAGAGGGAGTGTACCAATTTGTTTAATTTGGCCACTGGCATTATGCAGGGATGTGTGCTAGCATCAATTTCATTTTTTTATATATATAAATAATGTAGAATCTAGCCTTGTTAATCTTAATCTACGAATTCCAAGACCAATCCCTATACGTCTTTGTGCAGGTGACCCTGTGTAGATAGGCAGTAAAAGCAAATTCACTTATAAGCTTCTTGAAAGGTTTGTCTCTTTTATGGATCAGTGTGAACTGTGCACCAATTTTAGCAAGACTGTCATCATGGTAGTAAGACCTAACAAAGCTATGTCCAGGGATGTCTTAATCAAGGGCCAAAAAATAGTACAGGTAAAAGTTTTTTTTTTCGTGTTTAGGCCTCCTGTTTGACCACAAATTAAACGGTAATCCTCTATTATTGGCCAGAGAAAGTCCCCCCACCCCCAACACTTTGCTGTGTTCTTTAATTTTGCCAAGAGGCTCACTTAAACCTATGCTTTCTCTATATAAAGCAAAATGTATCAATGTAGCATTCTATGGGACATGAGTGTGGGGATATATTGATAGCAAATCTCTGCATACCGTTAAAAATAAATTCTGCTGCAGACTTTTCACGCTACCTCAATCAGTCCCACATTTTAGCTGTCAACATGAATTTGGGCTTAAATACATTTCAGATTACTTACTCCTGGCACCTTTAATTCTTCGATTTTTGTCTGATCTAATACTAGTGCTTCCCTGAACAGATTGATTATTTCTAACTTGATTAAGAAATATGTGTTTGGCAGATCTAGCTGGTTAGCCCCTATCAAGTGCATATGGGCTCTCATCGGAAGGCCAGAGATGTTCAACAGGCCTGAATTATTTACTTCTAGGGATTACATCTGGGCTAAGACCACTATTTTGAATTTAGAACTTGTGAACAGAAGGAGGGTTAGCTTTGTAAGCCCTTAGTTAAAGCACATTGGTTAATTAAAACTACTTTAGGGATCGAACTGTATCTTACATATGTTTTTAGCCCTTGGGATAGCTTTTTATTGGTAAGATTTAGAATGGGCACAGTTTACTATGTTTTAACATATCCAGTAGGTAGATATTCAGCTGCACTTGGCACTGTATGCAGAGCAATAATTGTGTCTCAGACTTTAATGAACTTTATGTTTTTTATACATTGCATACACAGCACCGGCGTCATTTTCTTATCCCTCTATTAAAGGTAGGCACATTTAAGCAGTGTAAGTCTACATTAACTTATGTTATGATGTTGCCTTCACCATTGGTTTCATATTCACTGGCCAGATTTTGAACTGCTGTGGTTAAAATTCGTAAATGTTATAATTTTTAAGATGTTTTTTCTTTCTGTTTTTTTTACAACACTCCTTGCAATTTTGGGAAATTTTAACAGGAAAAACTTTTCAATTAGTAGAACTTACATGGTGGACCCATGAGATTTTTGTTTGTTCACTGCTTATGTAGATGAGAAACACTGATTTAATTATATTTTAATATTTCATTCTGTACTGGGTTCTGTTCATATCATCCTAAAATCGATACGTTTGCTGCGCTCAATGTGTCTCAATTGCTAATCATCTTTGTTTAGTCCGTGTTTTAATCTCATATTTTTATAATGGTGATTTCCTGTATGTATGTATTAGTATACTTTTATGGTACTGTAACCGAATAAAGTGTATTGATTGACTCTTGCATGCAAATGGAAAGGAAGAGGGTATGGGTAAGTCATCTAAAGCCTTTTTTCCTAGTGCCACTTATGAGCGCTAAAATTCATAGAGAAAAGGTCAAATAAATATTAAATATTTGTTTTTAAATATATACATAATCACATTTCTCCGGTCCTCATTCCCAGATGCCCATTAATTAGATGGGAGAATACAAGGTATTTAGTATCTACTTCCATTACTCCCATTACTAGGCATCACAAGATTTTGGCTCTGCGATAATGCAAAAACAGTAACTGACTGATCCTTAATTGGTTCTGGTTCTCGAGCATTATCAGTGGACATTTGCACCTGCTTGAAACTGTCAGTGGAAACATTTTTGGTTTTACTTGGGACGGTCTCTGCGGTATCCCCCCAGGATACCACTTTGCCTGACTTATAATGGGGCATATGTAACTTGTGTTAGGTAAATTGTTATGCTTGGTGTGAATAACATGTAACCAAAGCCTCTCTGTTTCTACAGGTCTTCTGGGTGGGACCATGTGTTGGTGCGGTGCTGGCATCACTCATTTATAACTACATTCTATATCCCAACACAAAAAGTATGTCAGAACGACTGGCTATTCTAAGAGGAACTTTGGAGCCAGAGGAGGACTGGGAGGAGAGAGCCGAACACAGAAGATACTCAGTAGAGCTTCATTCTCCACGGACAACGCCCAATACGGCAGACAAAGTTTGACCTTTGGCCCTTAAAACAAGAGAAGCAACTCTTGAGGAATATTTGAGGAACAGGAAGTCTCATCGGGTGCTCCTTAGAAAGATCACAAAACATTTCAAGATCACAACTGCGTACGGACTTGAAATATGCAACGTGCCTCATTGCTTTAAGCCATGAAGGATGGCGTGACAGTAGACCCATTTCATAGGCCAAGTTTGAGGGCCAGAGATGAACTGTCAGTAAAATATATCATTTTCATTAAATTATAGGCAACGTAAAGATACATTATTATACACATTAAACTAATCTTAGTTGCAACCTAAATGTGAAACCGATAGCAAACGGTGTTTGTGCCGGATTTAGGAATATGCCGAGGGCACACATTGCTCATGATCCCGGAGTTTTGGAGGTGCAATTTCCTCCAGGTACCATTTGGATTCTGTGTGGCCAAAACATCGTGTAAAGTGGAATCAAGTTTAATTTTACAAGTCAGAATTACCGCTACCAGATCAGAATATAGGGTTCTGTGCTTCAAGAAAAGTATCACGTGCATTATGCTCACTTCTTGAAAATCTCTAGTTTTAATGCCTAGGTAGGGAATATGAGGATTGTTTTGTTCCATTATATAAAAAGTCTGAAGAAATATAAACGGATTTTGAGTTGAGCAAATGCAAATCCGTTCTAAAGGATGAAAGCAAAGTTTAGGCAAGACAAAATAGCCCACATAGGACTAAAGAGACCCTGCGAAGGGATTTTCAGGATATCATACATGTTCCTCCTGAAAGCCTATGGTGCTATTTCAAAGCATTTGTATGTTCACGTCTCATTTTATGACATTAACTCACAGCATCAACATTTAAATAGCCAAAAGTGATGCTTTTATCTACATAACAGTAATAGAGCAAACATGCTGACTGGGACAGTGTATTTTCAGACAAACTCTACAACAAAACATGCTGTGAAGCCAGCAACAGGCTGTACCAAATTGAGGTTGCCAGTCTCATAAAAAATTAGAAAGGAAAACATTGGCAGAGGCCTGTATCATTTAGTACTTGTCAGTAAGAATCCTTACAAATTGTTTTACTACTCCAGCCAATTAAAAGGGCACATTAAGCAAACTCTCAATAGCTCAAGCTCTAAAATTACATTCTTTTTTGTAGGCTTTACAATGATCAGATCATTTATTTTCTCATATTCTACGAATTCAGAGACCTTCTCCCACCCTTTGTTACTCTTACAGTCAAAATACTCTAGTGAATGTGCTTTAATTTTGCTTTCTGCCCTGTCTCCAGAGGTTCAAATTCTTTACTCTGGTGATCTGAATGTGAATATTAGTTAATTCCCTAGTTCTCTGTGCATTCCTGGTATCTTTAACAACAACGCCCAAGCCCTCCAAAGGTCTTCCCTTCATCTTAGCCATTGAATGTCAGCTTGACTCCTTGGGAAACCCCTTCTGCCATATTTAATTGTTTCAACATTGATGACACTTATGCCTCTGGAATTCATCAGTGTCAATCACTGCATACCCCATTGTCAGTTAAGGGAACATTATTTTCTATCAATGTGACACATCAGTGACTAGCACACCGGTGCTACCCCCTGCCCAACAGTTAGTTTCAACTTGGCTTTTAAGGATTGGGTGGACTATCTCTTCAATTCCTCATACATGTAGCTCTTTTCATTCACACCCATGATGAGAAACAGATTATCCCCAAGCAATACACGACAGAGAGTATGATACCTACCCACCAAAGTCTGTGAAATGGCAAAAGATCCATTGTACACACATGGAAAACACAGGTGAGGCAGGGATTCTAAACTCAGAACTAGCATTGAGGCCACTATGCATATGTCACCCACTACACACCCACACTTCATACAGGCTAGACAAGGGTTAAAGGCCCACCCCTTACAGAACACCTCTATCAGCGTGTCTACACCAATGTGATTTCAAAATGAAATTTCACAATGGGGAGTCCTTGGTGGATGAATCACAATAGTCTGCTGATGTCTGCATTTAGCTCCAAGGCATCAATTAATTGGTGAGCTCTGCACTATTCAATTACCAATTAGCACAATGTTCTGGGGTTAAATGAAGCTCAGCAAGCAAATAATGTCATTTTCTCGCCATTTGTCATTTGGAATTCTCTTATATTAGAGTCGGAAACCTTCATGATGCCACTCGTTTACAGGGTTCCCATTTCAATATCACATGCTAGTTATAAAAGACAGGCAGGTGGAAATAAAATTCAAGAATCTGGATACATCATGAGGTAACACTGTACCTTCAAGCTCAAGCCAGCTGTCACCAGGATCCAAATCTCTACTTTCCTGACCAGTGCTTAATTTGCACACAATAAAAATGCCAGGGACCCCGTTTGGAGGCCACTGCAGCTTGCACCAGCCACTGCCCCTGGCAGCACCACCATTGTGAGCACCAATACAACTACTAATCATCACACTCAAGTGTGACTATTCTAGGCGTCCAACACAAAAGGAATGCCTTGGGAGGCATGGATTACTCCTTTTTCATCTATATCGAATTAATAAAGACCTGTTGTTGTGCTTGTTTTCAGTGCCACCATGTAGCAGACTGTCATAAGTGCTGGGTGTTGTCAATTAAATGCCTATGCCAAGACGCTGGAACTCACAGGCTCAAATAAGCACTGGCTAACACTGTCATTAATGGAAATAGGATATAATTTTTGTACTGACTGGCGCTTAAAGTCATAACATAAAAGAAACGCTATTTACATATTTTTTCAGCATCGTAAACTAATTGAGACACATTTGTCAACATGTCTTCTGTTGGATGATCAATAATGTTTTTTTCACTGTTATAGAACCCAAACCCATGAACGGCTAAGTGACATCGCATCATTCATAAGTCCACCGTCCTATTTAAATATTACCATATTGTCAATGATCTACAACTGCTGTTCTGGGTATGGTGCATTAACGGAAACAAAATAGCTGATTTAAACAAAATATCTATAACAACCCTGTTGTAAGTACATCTGAATCTTAAGAACACCTTCTTCATTGTAAAATAAATAATGCAGTGGCTCATGGATAGATAAAGCTTGAATATCAAACAGACATAAGACATGATTCCAATGACTACAGTGGCTAAAATCCCACCTGTTTTTATATTGTTTTAAATGTTTTTTTTAAATTTCAATAAACATATTGAAATATAAAAACCTCTAACCTCTCACATGTTTATAGGCTTGAAAATGGGATCTATGAGATTTGCCAACAATATATGCAGTTTACAGGATGGAACTGTATTTGTACTGCACGAGAAAGTGAGGGTAGGATGGGCATGCGCTTGCCTTGTAAGTCCGTCCGTCCAGGAATTCATGGCTAACAAATTTCAGGTAGAATAGTTTTTATACTTTTTTTCACCGGACTCATTTTCAATTAATTCACTTGTCATGAGAAGCACATATGTATGTGGAGAGGAGATCATAATATCTGAAGAACAAATCCTTTAGCTCTTCTCCTAGCTATTAGGAATGGGTCACAAGGATGATCGATCTTTCTGCTGACTTTGACATCTTTTTTAACACTTGCCCCCCCACTCAGATACCTCATTATAACTTTGGCGGTAACTGCCGCCTACCGCCACGGCGACGGCCGCCAACATGCCACGGCCGTGACTACCAGTCGTCTACGCGTATTGTGACTGTAAACGGTATTCTGCCAGAAGGCTGGCAGAATACTGCCGACGGTCATGGCGGCGGACGGCGGTAAGGCGGCGCTGCTGACAGCAGCACCGCCACACCAGCAAAACACTGCCGACCATATCATGACCAATGATACGGCCTGGCGGTGTTTTGCTCGCTGACGCTGCTGCTGACAGCAGCGCTGCGGGCCGTCTCCAGCCGGAGGACCCCCTGCAAGCAGGTAAGTCAGGTTCTCCAACAGGAGAGGGGTTGGGGTGTTGTGTGTATGTGGGGGGGTCTTGTGTGTATATGGCGGGTGTTGTGTGTATGTGGGGGTGTGTGTGTATGTTTTGGTATGCATGCATGCGGATGTGAGTCGCGTTGAATGAGTGCGTGAATGACTGAATGTGAGCGTATGCTGTGAATGCGTGTGTGCGACAAAGTATGTTGGTGTGTGTTGCGGTGTGTGGATATGTATGTAGGTATGCGTGTGTGCATGTGTGTATATGGGTGCGAGTGTGTACATGTGTGGGGGTGCAAGAGGGAGGGGAAGGGTGGGGGAGGACGCTGGGCAGGGAGGCGGGGGAGACCCCTATCAGTGCCAGTGAAGGGATTCCCTGGCACTGCTAGTGCCTACCGACACGGTTTTCGTGGCGGTAAGATTGGCACGAAAACCATGGCGGTAGGCCCGGTCGTAATTCAGAGGGTGGGATTGTGATGGCCACTGGGCTGGCGACCGAAGTCTCCAGCCCAGCGGCCATTACCACCCTGGTGGTCGGTGTGTTAAAGTGGCTGTCTGTGATGGCGGTTACCGCCAGGGTCAAAATCTCTTTTTTTTTTTACCGCCGGCCTGTTGGTGGTATTAACGCCACTTTAATACTGACCGCCCGGGTCATAATGAGGGCCTATGTCTTACCATGATCAACTCAAGTGTTAGCAGCCCATGATTTACCCATTCAATGACTTTGAGATTCTTCGTGTACAGATGTGGCGAAGAGATTGCCAAGGCTGTGTCTATCCATCTCTTGGACTATTGAATGGATTTTGTGATCTTTTCATTGGTTAGTCCTATCTCTTGCCTCAGGGACTCTGAGGTTACGTACAGCAGAATGCAGTACTATACAAAAACAAAAGATCAAATCCAATAAAACAAATCAATACAATAAAGTAAGTGAAGATTATATTCAACTCTTACAATAATCATGCACGGGTCTGTGCTACAGCACCACAACACATTCACAACTCAATATGCAAATAGCACCCAAATCTGCATACAAGTGTCTTCTCTGAACAAAAACTGCAGGGTGAAACACTTCTTTAAATATCTGGTTAATCCTACGGCTTTTTCCCTGATAGTAAACCTGGCAAAAACACAGTTATTCCTCCTTTACAATGCATTTTCTGTGCTGCTAGTAAAAATGACTCGCAGCAATTCTCATGTGCATATTCCCCACACTGATACTTACATGATAATTAGATGACGTTAAACGTCCACCTAGCAATAGGTGCTCGAAATGCCTTCTAACCACATAATTTCCTTTGTAGAATTTTACCTTTCTTGCGCACAAGAGATATCTGTTTGTTGGTCTTGGCGTTAGTACGTTTGCACAACAACACACATTGTTTTTAATCAAACGTGCCTTTTTTAGGTCAAGCGTAAGCGTTTGACCTTGTGTATACTCTTAGTATACTTCCTATAGCTTAAAGTGATTTCATTTGTTGGTTGCAATGTCCTTTAAAAATTCTTGCTCGCAAGAGGTCAGTTCTGCCTTTTTCTCCCTCCTTTTTCTGTTTCAGAGCAGTGACTAAACTACTGTATTATTCCACTTTGGTTTCTTTATCTGTTGCTGTGACAGACTATTTTTGTTATTTCCTTGACGCTCCCTGTTCACTGTGGGTGTTTTAGGCTGGTAGCTGCCTGCATTTTATTGCAGCATTCTGTTCCTCCCTTCTCCTCCCATGTCTCTGACATTTGTTTGGGCTTTATTCCAGTGTTGTCCTCGTTTACCTCTGGCTCCTAAAATAAGCTTATTTTACTAAAGAAACATCTTGTCCTTTAGCTCACTGCTCACCAGCCACAATATGCCCTTTTTGGTAGAATGTAGCTAAATCTAGAAGCAATGATGTGAAACTTGCTTAGCCTCGCATTGCATCTCGAGTCTCTGTCTCTAGGGCCCCTCCCTCCCAGCATTCACTCCATGGCACACAGGGCATTGCTTTATCTCCTTTATTTGGGGCACAAATATTCTCAGGCTGCTCTTCTATTGTTAACTTCATTAAAACTTTGTTGAAATGGGAGACAAGAACACTTGCAATACTTCAGTCTGTTAAAATAAAAATAAAATACTTTTCCAGCCTTATTTTCCAGTTTTTGTTCAGATGTTTACTCAACTCGAGGTTGTCATCGGTTATCAGTGATTTCTGATGTCAGTAGCCGCCAGTGACCACCAAAACGTGGCAGGAAAAGACAAAATTATGATACAGGGTTGACCAGTTTATGTGGCAAGAAAAGTCAGTTTCTGAATTTACAAAGCCAATAGCTGTAACTCAAGAAAATGTGAGATCTAGTGCATTGCAAATGCTTGTCTCACCACTAATGGCTACTATGTACCTAGCCAAATACTGTCTCTATTTCTGCAAAGTATTGTGACTCACCAAATCATGACTTTCATATTATTAAAATAAATGGAAGATAACCATTCCCTAGGTTCACCTTTACACTGTATTTATGTGTTTTCTCAATGATAGCTTTGATTCCTTACACAGCACTTACTCGCTGTGATTCCACTGGTGCTGGTCTAGCAATGTAGGACTCTGCAAGATCCTCTTGGAGGTAGAGGATTAGGGATCTGCATTTTCAAATCAAATTAAAAACATTATTAAAGCTTGCTACTCACCCGTGAGGGTCTCAAGGCGCTAGGGGAAGGGGGTTACTGCTACTCGAAGAGCCAGGTTTTGAGCTGCCTCCGGAATGCAAGGTGGTCCTGGGTGGTCCTGAGGTTGCCGGGGAGGGAGTTCCATGTCTTGGCCGCCAGGTGGGAGAAGGATTTCCCTACTGCCGTGGTGCGGTGGATGCGAGGGACGGTGGCGAGTGCGAGGTTGGCGGAGCGAAGTTGACGGGTGGGCGTGCAGAAGCTGAGGCGACGGTTGAGGTATTCGGGTCCCTTGTAGCGGAGGGCTTTGTGTGCATGGGTGAGGAGCCGGAAGGTGATCCTTTTGTTGACGGGAAGCCAGTGCAGGTGTCTCAGGTGGGTGGAGATGTGGCTGTTGTGGGGTATGTCGAGGACGAGGCGGGCGGAGGCATTTTGTATTCGCTGCAGACGTTTCTGGAGTTTAGCGGTGGTTCCTGCATAGAGGGTGTTTCCGTAGTCCAGGCGGCTTGTGACGAGGGCGTGGGTCACAGTTTTTCTGGTGTCGGCGGGGATCCAGCGGAAGATCTTTCGGAGCGTGCGGAGAGTGAGGAAGCAAGAAGATGATACGGCGTTGACTTGTTTGGTCATGGTGAGAAGCGGGTCCAGGATGAATCCGAGGATGCGTGCGTGGTCTGAGGGGATAGGTGTGGTGCCTAGGGCCGTGGGCCACCAAGAGTCGTCCCAGGCGGACGGGGTGTTTCCGAGGATGAGGACTTCCATTTTTTCTGAGTTCAGTTTCAGACGGCTGAGTTTCATCCATTCTGCGACGTCTTTCATTCCATCTTGCAGGTTGGTCTTGGCGCTGGTGGGGTCCTTGGTGAGGGAAAGTATCAGCTGAGTGTCGTCGGCGTAGGAGGTGATGTTGATGTTGTGTTTGCGTACGATGTCGGCGAGGGGGCTCATGTTGACATTGAAGAGAGTCGGGCTGAGCGAGGAGCCTTGTGGGACGCCGCAGATGATCTCGGTGGGGTCTGAGTGGAACGGAGGGAGGTAGACTCTTTGGGAGCGGTTAGAGAGGAAAGAGGTGATCCAGTCCAGGGCCAGTCCTTGGATACCGATGGAGCGCAGGCGGGATGTTAGGGTTCGGTGGCAGACGGTGTTGAAGGCAGCCGAGAGGTCGAGGAGGATGAGGGCAACTGTTTCTCCGTTGTCCATCAGAGTTCTGATGTCGTCTGTGACTGAGATGAGGGTGGTTTCTGTGCTGTGGTTGGCTCGGAATCCGGACTGGGAGGGGTCGAGTAGGTTGTTGTCTTCAAGGAAGTTGGTCAGTTGCTTGTTGACGGTCTTCTCGATGACTTTGGCAGGGAAGGGGAGGAGCGAGATGGGGTGGAAGTTCTTCAGGTCGCTGGGGTCCGCCGTAGGTTTCTTCAGGAGGGCGTTGACTTCCGCGTGTTTCCAGCTCTCGGGGAAGGTGGCAGAAGCAAACGAGCTGTTGATGATGGTCTGGATAAGAGGGGCGATGATGTCGTCGGCTTTGTTGAATATGAAGTGTGAGCAGGGGTCCGAGGGGGCACCGGAGTGGATGGAGTTCATGGTAGCTTTGGTCTCCTCCGCGCTGATGTGAGTCCAGGCGTTGAGGGTGATGGCTGGGGTTGTAGGTTCTGTGGTGGTTGGCTGGGTCTGGTGTCCGAAGCTGTCATGTAGGTCGGTGATCTTATGATGGAAGAAGGTAGTAAGGGAGTTGCAGAGGTCTTGTGAGGGCGTGATGGAGTTGGAGTTGGCGTTAGGATTGGAGAGCTCTTTGACGATGTTGAAGAGTTCTTTGCTGTTGTGAGTGTTCTTGTCCAGTCTGTCTGTGAAGGAAGTTCTTTTGGTGGTGCGGATCAGCTGATGGTGTTCGCAGGTGGCGTTTTTGAGGACAGACATGTTTTCTGCGGTGTGGTCTTTGCGCCAGGCTTTCTCGAGGGTACAGCAGTTTTTTTTAGATTCCTTGAGGGTGTCTGTGAACCATTGAGGTTTCCTGGTGCTGGTCTGTCTTGGGAGGCATCTGAGGGGTGCGAGGTTGTCCGCGCAGATGGTGATCCAATGAGTGAGGCTGAGGGCTGCGTTGTTGGGGTCGGTGGAGAAGGTGGGTTGGTTGTCGCTGAGAGTGGAGAGAAGCTGTTCCGTGGGGATTTTGATCCAATGTCTGCGTGGGATGGGTTGTGTGCGGAGGTGGAGAGTCTTGCGTCTGAAGGTGAAGTGGACAAATCTGTGGTCGGTCCAGTGTATTACAGAGGAGTGGCTGAAGGATACGTGGTTAGTGGCGGAGAAGATGGGGTCGAGCGTGTGTCCGGCGATGTGGGTGGGGGTGTCCACCAGTTGCTTGAGACCGAGGTTGGCGAGCAGGGTGGTGGTGTTGGGGTCGTTGTTCTGCTCCAGGTGGAAGTTGAGGTCTCCGAGGAGGATGTAGTCCGGCGAGGCTAGGGCGTGCGGGGAGATGAAGTCAGTGATGGATTCGCTGAAGAGGGCGCGTGGTCCAGGGGGTCTGTAGATGAGAGTTCCTCTGAGGGTGGTCCTGGGGTCGGTGTGGATCTGGAAGTGCATGTGTTCGGCGGCGAGGGGGGTGTCTTCGGTGGAGGTGGTGACGTTGATGGAGTCCTTGAAAACGATGGCAATTCCTCCACTGACTTGGTTGGTGCGGTCTCTCCTGGTGATCTTGTAGCCGTCGGGGATGACTATGGCGATGTCGGGGGCCGAGGAGGTGTTCATCCAGGTCTCAGTGATGAAGGCGACGTCCGGTGCGGTGGAGTCCAGGAAGTCCCATAGTTCAATGGCGGGTTTGTGGAGGGAGCGTGCGTTGATGAGGATACATTTGAGATGATTATTGGCGCGTGGGCTGGCGGGCGTGGTGCAGTCGCGGTCGAAGGTGTGCTTGCAGGTTAGGCATGTGAAAGGTCCATGAGTGCGTTTTGTGTTGGCTTGGAAGCAGGTTCTAGAGCGTCCCGGGTTGAGAGCGTGGATGGTGGTGGGGTCGTAGCGGCGCTGCGGGGTTTGGGAGTGCTGGGGGCCAGGGGTCGTGGCGCTGGGCGCGGTCCAGGCGTGGACGGGCGCAGACGGGCTTGCCTTTGGTGCGCCCGCTGCGCGCGGCCACGCAGCGGCCGCAATAAGAGGGAGGAGGGGGGAGGAGGGGGAGGGGTTAGCTGGGGTTGGGAGGGGGGGCGACGAATGGGAGCAGGGGGGGCGGGGCCGAGCGGGAGAGCAGAGGGCGGGGGGGTCAGGTAGAGGGGAAGGGAAAGAAGATAGGGAAGGGGGGATTACAGAGGAGGAGAGGAGTCAGGAAGAAGAGAGGAATAGAAGAGGAAGGAGAGAAGACCACAGAAGAAGAGGAGAGACGAGTCCAGAAGAAGAGGAGAAGACCACAGAAGCGGAGGAGAGAAGAGTCCGGAAGAAGAGGGGAGACGAGTCCAGAAGAAGAGGAGAGAAGAGTCCAGAGGAAGAGGAGAGAAGAGTCCAGGAGAAGAGGAGAAGACCACAGAAGAAGAGGGGAGAGGAGCACAGAAGAAGAAAAGAAGAAAAGAACATGCAAGGACAGGGTGCAGAGGAGGAGAAGAGCACAGAAGAACACAGATGAAGAAAAGAAGAAAAGAACACGCAAGGACGGGGTGCAGAGGAGGAGAAGAGCACAGAAGAACACAGATGAAGAAAAGAACACGCAGGATGGGGTGCAGAAGAAGAGAAGAACACAGATGAAGAAAAGAAAACGCAGGATGGGGTGCAGAAGAAGAGAAGAACACAGATGAAGAAAAGAACACGCAGGATGGGGTGCAGAAGAAGAGAAGAACAAAGATGAAGAAAAGAACACGCAGGGTGGGGTGCAGAGGAAGAGAAGAACACAGAAGAGGAGCAGAGCACGAGGAAAAACACAGTGATGAAGAAGAGAAAGAAGAGAAGAACACAGAGGAAGAGCAGAGCAGGAAGAAAACGTGGTGAGGAGGGAGAGATAGAAGAGAAGAACACGGAGGAACAGCGGAGCAGGAAGAAAATGCGGTGAAGAAGAGGAGCGGGACACAGAGGAAGAGCAGAACACGAGGAAAGTGCGGTGAGGAGGAAGAAAGGGACACAGGAGAAGAGCAGAGCCGGAGGAAGATGGCTACCAGAGGGAGGAGCAGAAAAGCAAAGGGAGATGGACAGAGAGAGGACAGCAGAGGTACGAAGAAAAAGATGGAGGACAGAGCAGAAGACAGAAGTTCAGAAAAACACAGGTGAGTAACGAGGGGTTGGGCGGGGGGAGTACTTACGGTTTAGCTGGTCTTGCTGGGAGGTGGCAGGAGCCTGGGCAGGTGGAGCTGCAGCGGCGGGGGAAGGGACCTACCCTAGGGTCAAGGGTCGCTAACTCTGCCGCGCAGCAGCCGCCATAAGAGAGAGGGAGGGGGGAGGGGTTAGCGGGAGGCGGGGCGACAAATGGGAGCAGGGGGGCGGGCCCAAGTGGGAGAACAGAGGGCGGGGGGTCAGGTAGAGGGGAAGGGAAAGAAGATAGGGAAGGGGGATTACAGAGGAGGAGAGGAGTCAGGAAGAAAAGAAGAGAGGAATAGAAGAGGAAGGAGAGAAGACCACAGAAGAAGAGGAGAGACAAGTCCAGAAGAAGAGGAGAAGACCACAGAAGCAGAGGAGAGAAGAGTCCGGAAGAAGAGGGGAGACGAGTCCAGAAGAAGAGGAGAGAAGAGTCCAGAGGAAGAGGAGAGAAGAGTCCAGGAGAAGAGGAGAAGACCACAGAAGAAGAGGGGAGAGGAGCACAGAAGAAGAAAAGAAGAAAAGAACACGCAAGGACGGGGTGCAGAGGAGGAGAAGAGCACAGAAGAACACAGATGAAGAAAAGAAGAAAACAACACGCAAGGAAAGGGGTGCAGAACAGGAGAAGAGCACAGAAGAACACAGATGAAGAAAAGAAAACGCAGGATGGGGTGCAGAAGAAGAGAAGAGCACAGATGAAGAAAAGAACACGCAGGATGGGGTGCAGAAGAAGAGAAGAACACAGATGAAGAAAAGAACACGCAGGATGGGGTGCAGAAGAAGAGAAGAACACAGATGAAGAAAAGAACACGCAGGATGGGGTGCAGAGGAAGAGAAGAACACAGAAGAGGAGCAGAGCACGAGGAAAAACGCGGTGAGGAAGAAGAGAAAGAAGAGAAGAACACAGAGGAAGAGCAGAGCAGGAAGAAAACGCGGTGAGGAGGGAGAGGTAGAAGAGAAGAACACAGAGGAAGAGCGGAGCAGGAAGAAAATGCGGTGAAGAAGAGGAGCGGGACACAGAGGAAGAGCAGAACACGAGGAAAGTGCGGTGAGGAGGAAGAAAGAGACACAGGAGAAGAGCAGAGCCGGAGGAAGATGGCTACCAGAGGGAGGAGCAGAAAAGCGAAGGGAGATGGACAGAGAGAGGACAGCAGAGGTACGAAGAAAAAGATGGAGGACAGAGCAGAAGACAGAAGTTCAGAGAAACAGAGGTGAGTAACGAGGGGCTGGGCGGGGGAAGTACTTACGGTTTAGCTGGTCTTGCTGGGAGGTGGCAGGAGCCTGGGCAGGTGGAGCTGCAGCGGCGGGGGAAGCGACCTACCCTAGGGTCAAGGGTCGCTCATTTTGGGCTCGATGCACTATCTATCCAGACCTGGAAGTTGCCACTGACAGTAGCTCACAGTCTCATCACCAGGTCCTGCTCACCAGAAGCTGGCCCCTATATTGAGCTCCCAGCACAGCTCCACTTGCCACAGAGAAGAGTGACTACATACAGTGCTAGAACACCACTGGTTGTGATCCCTCTCCACTGGAGCAACTTGACCAACATTTAGATAGAGGCAAGCAGGTTCACAGGCGGCTGTTATTACAGCAAGTTATCTGTGAATTAGTACATGAAGAGTCCAAGGTCCTGAATGGGATACAGCTAGTGTGGCTTTCAGAATACGAAAACAGCTACTTACCTAAAGCTACAGTTATGTAGAGTTAGTATCTTCCATAGATACACATGCTTCAATCATGCGCTATAATGGAGCTAGATGGGCCCACAGTGGTATTTAGCAGTAACAAGGAATCCAGGTAGAAAACATCACAAAACAGTCTTAGTTAAGTATCCTATTTACTTCATAAAAGAATACCCAAACTTCAGCCAATGAGGTGAGACCACCTTAACCACCAATTCCCCTTCAGGCTAGAATAGCTCAGATTTCTATTGCAATGTGAAGACGCTTATGACTGGGAAGGAATGAGGACCACATGCAACCTACGAAAAATACCAACTAGGGAGAATTGTAGTTATATGTATGTAACTTGTTTCTTTACCAGGATTGAATATTTCATAGATTCACACACTGGAATCAGAGAAGCAAGCAGTATTCATTTCATAATATACTTCAGCAAGAATTAATACATCAATACAGCCATTTAGGGGCTATATATAGATATGGAAAGAGGCTTACCTTAACGAAACAGGTGGTGTAAGATTGCTTGGCCACTGCTGATTCTATGTGAGGACCGGAGGCTCCGATTATGCTTTCTCTTTCTTTACTGACTTAAACAGCAGCCAATCAAATACAAGCAACAGAAAAAACAACACCACCCAGGATGCCTAACATCCTGTCACATGGTCCAATCACCATCCATGTCCTCTGCTATGAGTCACTTCCTATTTCTTTGCTGCTTCGCAGCAGATAAGTACACGTTTATTTTCTCTCTCGTATTCTGTAAGATTTATGAGTGTTTAAACTGTAAAAATTGCCCGGTTAAGCGTTGCGACTCAGCGCGCTTTCGATATATTTGTTTAAGCGCCCTCACTCTTCGTATTATTGCTGTTTTGCCAAAAAGATTCAGCCCAACTTGTTTGTGGAGCGGAAGCGGGAGTGGAGCTGCTCTCAGGCAGTCTCCTTTCTATTTTTGGCACGCACACGCACGTGCACGCCTTATCGAGCCGATCTCCTTCCAGTTTTGGAATCGATCGGCTCGTGTGTGCTTAGGCTCGTCTGTGCCTTCCCCTACAACTAAAATCTTGCTCCCTGATGCCCAGCAGATTTCTGACTGGATTGTAAAATATCTATCAGGCTGCTGCCTAGAGTGCCTTTCAGGCTGCTCCCTCCACACTTTAATTTAAGGGCTTCTTTTTTCCTTGCTTGAACTTGGGGTTTTTGCACTCCCCCTGTTGGATTCCTGTTTTAAAAAAATTCTCCTCAATACTGTTGTTACTCTATATTAACCATGGCTCAATGGGATGAACAAGAAGCTGAGTACTATACAGAGGAGTTGGGCAATCAACTTGAAGTTGATCTGGTGGAAGCCCTTGATACCAGGGTCCAACAATCAGTAAATTATGCTCTAGTGAGAGCTCTGGACCTATTTTCAGGGCAAATATTTGACTTCGCTCGATCACAGGGTTGGACTCAGGGACAACAACCTCAACACGAACCTAAAAAAGTAAAAGACAAAACAAAAAATCTGGGATCTGGAGCAGAGGTCAGTGGTGTCCATGCTGACGTTTTCGAGAAACTGCGTAAAAAACGCAGTGGCGAACATAATTACAGTTCAAAAAAAGGAACCACCCTTTCTACCTCTTCCTCTGATAAGAATTCCTCCTCTGACGATTCAGATGATTCTGATGTTCCTGTACCGAGTAAGAAAAGTAAGAAAGTGCCCCCTCCGTTCCAGGTTTTGGACTTTGATCCTACGGAAATCATTCACCCCAGGTCCTCCAATTGGGTTCCCCCTCCCGAAGTAGCACAATATGTTCAAGCCAATTTGCGAAAAGGTTTCGATAAAGAAGTTAGGTCACGCTTGAAAGCGGAGTGTCCCAACCTGACCTGGAGGGCAAGGTTTCTGATACTCCAGAGATAGACCCCACCATGGTCACCTTCATGAAACAATTCTCTAAGGATCCCAAAAAAGGTTTAGACCGCTCCTGGCGTAGTTGCCAAGACAAACTGTTGGATCTTTCAGGACCTTTGACTAAGATCCTTGAGTTGGCATATGTAGCCAAGGAATCTGGTTCTCCGGTGGACACCGATGTCCTTATCGGATGGGCACACAGAGCTGTGTGCCTATTAGGAAACTCTAACTGTGCCATTTCAGCAGAACGAAGGAAATCTGTGCTTATGCGCATTGATCCCAAATTATCGGATCTTGCGTCCTCAGAAGCAGGACCTTCGGCTGAGGGACTTCTCTTTGGATCCTCATTTATCAAAGACTTAGCCAAGTTCTGCTCCACTTTTTCTTCCCTTGACAAAGCACAAATATCACTCAAGAAGGTTTTCAAACGAGGCCTTTTTGGCAGGGGCTGTCGTTACGGGGGATGTATGTCCGGCCGCTGCTCCTTTAACATTCCCCAAAACTACTACCCAAGAGGCAGAGGTGGCTGGTACGGAGATCAAGACTCCACCTTCTACCCCACGCGACACAGAGGGGGTCGACCCCGTTTCCGCAGGGGTCATTGCAGAGGGCAACAAGGAGCCATTCAAGACTCAAGTTTCACAGGTGAGCATTATTCATTTTTCTCAGGTCAAACTTGGGGGCAGAGTAGCATCTTGCTTGGCAAACTGGAAACGGATATCCAGAGATCCATGGGTTCTCCAAACAGTAGAGGGATTTCGACTGGAGTTAGTCAGTACTCCCAAACAACTCTCCCCTCCGTTACTAATGTGTTTTTTTTCCCCAAGCAAATCAAGATTTTATAGACAAAGAAGTGCAAGCTCTCTTAGACAAAGGGGCCGTACAATTTGCTTCCCCTCATCCTTTCGGTTTCCTCAGTCCTATTTTTGTAGTAGACAAGAAAGGAGGCGGTCACCGCTTAGTCTTGAACCTAAAGGATTTCAATCAGTGGATCCTATACAGACACTTCAAGATGGAGGGTATCCACATGCTAAGGGACATCCTGTTAGAAGGGGATTGGATGGTTCGTCTGCCTATTTGTCGATTCCAATTTTTCCTCCCACAGGAGATTCCTACAATTCCAGTGGACGGGTCAGTGCCTGGAGTTCCTGGCACTCCCATTCGGTCTATCGTCAGCCCCTTGGTGCTTCACGAAGCTACTGAGACCAGTGATGGAATGCCTCAGAACCAAGGGAGTCAGATTGATTATATATCTGGACGATATTCTGCTCATGGCTCAGTCCCCTCAAGTCCTAATCTCGCACTTGAATTGGACCATCAGTCTCCTGCAAGATTTAGGTTTCCTGATCAATGTACAGAAGTCATTGTTGAAACCTTTGCAGGTAAGAGAGTTCCTGGGATTCCAGATAAATTCCACTTTATCTCAACTTCTTCTTCCCTCTCAGAAGATACGCAACATCAAGAGGGAATTGAGATTGGTTTTAGCCTGCCAGACCGTCTCATGGAGGACTATAGCCAGAGTAGTGGGCTAACTATCTTCATCTATTCAGGCGATATTCCCTGCATCCCTACATTATCGAGCACTTCAAAGACTCAAGATCAGGCATTTGCAACAGGGTTTGAGTTACTCAGAACAAATCCCTTTGACTACCGAAGTAAGATCGGAAGTTCAGTGGTGGCTTCATCACATGGAAGCTTGGAATGGCAGGGCGATTTTCGGCTCTCGCCCGGAGGTAGTGATAGAATCTGATGCTAGCAGATGGGGTTGGGGAGCTCGTTGCAACTCCCTAGTGACGGGGGGCAGATGGTCAGAATGGGAACAATACCTTCACATCAATTGCCTGGAACTTCTAGCGGGTTCCTTTGCCATAAAGAGCCTCTCCCTGCAGAAAACAGATTGTTGCATACTATTACGGATGGACAATGTATCAGCAGTAAGGTATGTCAACAAATTGTGAGGCACGGAGTCCAGAATCCTGGCGGAGATTGCCAAGGATTTCTGGCATTATTGCCTAACTCAGCGATTAGTAGTCATAGCGGAATACCTGCCTGGGGACCAGAATATCATAGCAGACTGGAATTCCAGATACCTATCAGACTCCAGCGACTGGAAGTTGGATCCCCTGATTTTTGCTCAGATAGTCAGGGAATGGGGCAATTGCGAAGTGGACCTGTTTGCCTCCCGGCTCAATTGCCAAATTATTATTTTTTACAGTTGGCATCCAGACCCTTATGCATTAAAGACAGAGATGCCTTTCTTCAGGACTGGTCCCAATTTCGAGGTTATGCATTTCCTCCTTTTCTGATGATTGCCAGAGTTTTGTCTCAAGTGCGGAGACAGAAAACAGAGATTGTTCTGGTGACTCCGTTTTGGAGAGCACAGCCTTGGTTCCCCAGTGCTCTTCATTTAGCCTGTGCCTCTCCTCTTCTGATTCCTCCTCGTCCGAATCTTCTCTTGAGTCCAGAGGGCCTTAAACATCCACTGATCTTGTCAGAGAAGTTAACTCTTCTAGTCTGGTTAATTTCAGGTCGAGATGGAGTACCCCAGATGTTTCGCAACAAGCTGCGGAGTACATTAAACAGGCCTGGGCCAGTAGTACCCATAAGAGATATGATTCAGCCTGGCGCAGATGGTCTAGTTGGTGTAATGGAAGGGGTGCCAATCCAGTGGAAGCACATATTGGTTTGATTGTTAACTTTCTAGCAGAACTAGCTAGTTCGGGTTTAGCTTATCGGACGATCAACAATTTTAGATCTGCTATTTCAGCAGGACATTCCCAGTTAGAAGGTAAGCCCATTGGAGAACATCCACTAATTTGCAAGCTTTTGAGGGGTATACGTCTTTCAAAACCCCCTCAAGCTAAATATACTGTGTTATGGGATGTTAGCATTATTTTAAAATTCCTAGATTCTTGGCCCACCAACAGGTATTTGTCTCGCAAGCAACTTTCAGCTAAACTGACCATGCTTTTATGCCTTATCTCTTGCAAAAGAGTTTCTGACGTCAGAGCCTTAGATTTAGCAGGTAGAACCTTTTCACCAGAAGGAGTCTCCTTTTCGGTGACAAGAAGAACTAAAACAAATTGCAGGTCAGTATCCTATCCAGTTTATACTGAAAATTCGAAATTATGGGGGTGATTCTAACTTCGGCGGGCGGCGGAGGCCGCCCGCCGAAGTTCCCCCACCAAAATACCGCTCCGCGGTCGAAAGACCGCTGAGGGTATTTTGGGATTTGCCCTGGGCTGGCGGGCGGCCGCCAAAAGGCCGCCCGCCAGCCCAGGGCAAATCAACCTTCCCACGAGGACGCCGGCTCAGAATTGAGCCGGCGTAGTGGGAAGGTGCGACGGGTGCAGTGGCACCCGTCGCGTATTTCAGTGTCTGCACAGCAGACACTGAAATACTTTGTGGGGCCCCCTTACGGGGGCCCCGCGGCACCCCCTACCGCCATCCTGTTCCTGGCGGGAGTCCCGCCACGAACAGGATGGCGGTAGGGGGTGTCAGAATCCCCATGGCGGCGGAGCGCGCTCCGCCGCCATGAAGGATTCTGCAGGGCAGCGGGAAACCGGCGGGGGACTGCCGGTTTCCCGCATCTGACCGCGGCCGAACCGCCGCGGTCAGAATGCCCTGCGGGGCACCGCCGGTCTGTCGGCGGTGCTCCCGCCGACCCTGGCCAATGACCCCCTATGTGTTGTTCAGTGTTTAAAGGATTATGAAGTTGACACAGAAGAATTTGGACAGGATGTTAAAGGTCAATTGTTAATTGCTTTGCAAAAACCTTTTAAACCAGTTTCCTCAGCTACTTTAGCTAGATGGATGAGATGGCTGATGAGTGAAGCAGGTATTGACACCTCTGTAGTTGGGGCCCATTCTGCTAGAGGGGCTATGGCTTCAAAATCATTTGCCTTAGGTTCTCGTTTAGAGGACATAATGAAAGCGGCAGATTGGTCTTCAGAAAATACTTTTCGTAAGTTTTATCATAAACCGGTATTGGATGTAGCTAGTGTTGTGATGGAACAGCTTTAAACTAGCATAATCTGAGCCTCCGGTCCTGACATAGAATAAAAAAAATTCTAGCTATCGCGTCAAGAATTTTCAATTCTATTAAGGATACGGAGGCGAGGATTATCCCCCCCTTATATATACAATGAATATTGAATATCAATTATTGTGCATATTTTATGATATATTGTCATTTAACCCTCCCATTTATTGTCAATTATAAGGTTTGCAACATGTCTATTTTATTGGGATATTACCTACCTGTTTGTTGTTACAGCTTCTGATCAGAAGAACGCCTGAAATTCATAACCTCAAGGAAGTTTGGGTTTTAATGTTCTAACCGGTTGTTTCTCCGGCATGGAGCTATCCAAGATTCGGTTCTTCAGTAAGGAGAAGAAGTTCAGGACTCCGGATTTCGGGATGGCGTAAGAAGTTTTGTTTTCAAGTTGATCTTATCTGTTATGAACAAAGAAAGAGGAAGTGACTTCATAGGTCAAAGGACTCATAGCAGAGGACATGGATGGTGATTGGACCATGTGACAGGATGTTAGGCATCCTGGGTGGTGTAGTTTTTTTCTGTTACTTGTATTTGATTGGCTGCTGTTTAAGTCAGTAAAGAAAGAGAAAGCATAATCCTCGCCTCTGTGTCCTTAATAGAATCGAAAATTCTTGACGCGATAGCTAGAATTTTTTTTATTCCCTCATAAAGTCTGTTGAAGTAGCTATCTTTTATGAAAACGTGGCAGCTCTTCCAGATTGCTACCATGCATACATCTGATAGAAGAACACCAGTATAGAATGTGACCTCTATTGCCCTTGTGGAGTGGCCTGGCACTGTATATCATGAGGGACGACTAGCCTTTATGTGACAAAATAAAATTGCCATTGTAAAGCACCTCATCATCTTGTTTTGACAGTGGACAACCTTTCTGTGTGTTGTCAAAGGCAGTGAAAAGTTAATCCATCCAACAAAAGGGCATGGATCAGGCAAAGTCTAACTTTCAGCATTGCCATACATCTAAAGAGTGCAATTACGTCCACACTTGTTGACGGATTTTGGAATAAGGACTCAAGAAAACAAGCATTTGCTATGCAGTCGGTCTTACATTTGCTTTAGTTAGAGCTATTGGCTTTGTAAATGACAATGGTTTTTACCCATGTGTTTTAGTTTGTAATGGAGTGGATGGAATTGCTATGTTGTGTTATGTTATGCATTGTTGTCTAATGCTATGATAGGCTATGTTGTGTTGTGTTATGTTTCTCTGTGTGGAGCAGGGATCAAACACTAATTGATGCAACTTAATTAGTGCCCGCCTGCTGGTCCTGACGAGATTGAGGTACTATTGTTGTTATTGTTGTTTTAACTTCAGGTCCCCTCAAACAGAAAGCTTGTGACAGGTAAAAACATGCCCAACAGGCACAAAATTGTAAAGTTTTATTTTTTTAAAGCTAACTTTCTGATATTTTGCCAAGTCGTCTTTTCTCAGTTTTTTGTTTTTGCTTGTGGGCGCTGTTGTCAAAAGATGACAAATAACTTGTTTGAAAAATGCAAGACCCATTGCATTGCAAATGCTTGTGTTCAAGTGCACTTTTTCCAAGTTGGGTGATTTATTTGTAAGAGAATGATGGGAAACCCCAAACAAGTAGAGCATGCATCAGGCAGGATATAGACATCATCAGTGCAAGCCCCCCTTCCTGCTAAATCAACAGGTACACTATGGCGGTCATTCTGACCGCGGCAGGCGGCGGTCGCCGCCCGCCATGCGGTCACCGCCAAATGGCCGCTCCGCGGTCAGGAGACCGCGGATGCCATTCTGGCTTTCCCGCTGGGCCGGCGGGCGACCGCCAAAAGGCCGCCCGCCGGCCCAGCGGGAAAGCCCCTACAACATAGAAGCCGGCTCCGAATGGAGCCGGCGGTGTTGCAGGGGTGCGACGGATGCAGTAGCACCCGTCGCGATTTTCACTGTCTGCAAAGCAGACAGTGAAAATCTTCATGGGGCCCTGTTAGGGGGCCCCACGACACCCATTCCCGCCATCCTGGTTCTGGCGGTGTAAACCGCCAGAAACAGGATGGCGGGAAGGGGGTCGGAATCCCCATGACGGCGCTGCAAGCAGCGCCGCCATGGAGGATTCCCTGGGCCAGGGGAAAACCGGCGGTAAACCGCTGGTTCCTCTTTTCTGACCGCGGCTTTACCGCCGCGGTCAGAATGGCCCTGGAAGCACCGCCAGCCTGTTGGCGGTGCTTCCGTGGTCCCCGGACCGCCAGGGTTGGAATGACCCCCTATGTGCATCAGCAGTGCAATATCCACTCACTCAAAGAACAGGTACCATGTGGGCATCAGAAGTGCAAGCTTCAGTCCAACACACATCTGGTACTATGTGGGCTTCACCAGTGCAAACTGATCATGGCAGCACTGCAAGTGCCCACCCTCAAAGAACAAGCGTAGCATAGACATCGGCAGGGCAAGATTCCGTTAAACAAAGATCAGCCATCAGCTGTGCAGGCTCCACCCTCTGACAGAACAAGTATCATATGCATCAAAGCACTGCAGGCTAGTCACAGCACGTCGTCATCAGAACAGTCTTCGCCTGCTTAAAAAACAACTGTACAGACTTTCATTGCACAAACAGAACATTAAGCATGTGTGCAGCACTGGTTCAGGTTGCTCTCCTTCAGTAAACGGTTAGAGTATAGCATCGCACAGTAGTGTGGCCACTTGGTCGTGGGCCCTACTGCAAGGAAGGAAGTATGCCACCTCGCTTTTTTTTAAAGTATAAAATATAGTCAAAATCAGAGTTCAATGGCCCGTCAGTCCTCTTGGCCTGGGTGCCACTACACCTACTGCACCAGTGGAAGCCACGCCTCTGCAATGGACGTGTCTGTGGCACATTCATAACCAGTTACACATCAGCAACAACGCAAGTTGTTGTCTCTCACAAATCGGGTATGACATAGCATCCGTGTGAAAATTCCCCTTACTAACAGAAGGTGACAGTAAGGGAATCAAAACTTTTGTACACTCGCACACCAGGTGCATCGCAGGAAGCAACCGTCCACCCTTCCTTGCCATCACACACCCCTCTGGATGCCTGCTGCAGCCCGTTTTCCTGTTCTCTGCCACTGTAGAGGTCTTGTGCAGTGGCGGCAGGCTGTGGGAAGCACAGAGAGGTAGCCAGAGTGCAGGACGATGCAGCAATTTACCTATTCCTCTTCTCACCCCTTGGAAAGCGAAGTGTACTTTTGCCGTTCACATATGAAGGAGAAAATGGTTTCCATTTGACAGGTCCACTAGGAATCATTGCCTCTTGGGAACGAAGCGACACAGTTTGTTGACAGTAATTCACTGCGCTAAGAGCTCTGGCAGTGGTGAGCGCCTGTATCCCTGACATGGCGGCGCATCACTTAATCAGATGCCACGGTTCTCAGCCGGAGGGCTAGCAATCGTCAAGTCGATTCTCTGCAGCAGACACAGTGCGAATAGGCTGCCAGTGTCAGAAGCAGAAGATGCTTCATGAGCGAGAGAAGTGAAACTAGTTTGGTCACACCACCCAATGCGAGCGGAGGGACCTTCGAAATATTACATGTGTGTTTTTTCAAGAGCACCCAAACCTTAATGCACCTAGCTGTACTAATGTCGACACAGGCACCAGGGAGGTCCATTCACCAAAATGCCAGTGGTAGAGGAAATTACCTCATGCTCCATTTCTCCCCCGAATCACATCACAGGAAGTGGCATCACACGACCATTCTCCCGATTATGTCTTTAGAGGTGACATCCGTATGTTCTTTTATTATGCTGAAATCAAAGCAAGAGAGACTGCAGAGATAGATCAAACATTACTAATGGAACAGCTTAATCTATCAGGGAAAAATAAAAAAACCCTAACACCAATACTTAGCCAGATCCTACAACAAGCCACAAACGGGGAAGGGGAATGCAGGGGGGAGTTAGCTGGAGGGAGTGACAGGCAAGCCACAAAGTGGAATGAAACACAGGAACAAAAATAGTTTGCAGTGTATTAAACTTCAAAGCGCGGAGAGACAAAATAAACACTATCACTACCTGGTCGTCATGCATAGTGCTCCAATATCACTGTTCAAGTTTGTGCTGCATTAAACTTGTATGCGCCATTTCCGCCATGAGCACAAAAGAGAGAGACAAAATAAAACAAGCATTTGGAATGCAATAGTCTCGTGTTTGCTCGAGTTAGAGTTCATAGCGTTGTAAATTACTGACTGGACTTTTATTGCCAAACAGACTGAAAATAACTAAAGGAAGAGAGCGAGGGTGAGCTGGCCCTGGAAAAGCCCCTGTCTGCTGTTGGTTTATGTTTACAGAGGGAGCTGGTGGGGAGGAGGGACTGAACAAGCACCCACACTGTTGAGGTGAAACAGGCAAATGCCAAAACAAAAGTCCCTTACAGAAGAGATAAACAGGACATAGCGCAATTACACAGACTTTGTGCTGCTCCCAAAGTGAAAAAAGGCAGGACAAAGAGGCAGAACTGACCACTAGCAAGCAAGGATTTTTGAAGGACACTGCAACTAACAAATCAAAACGCTGGAACTTACTCTATTGTATACTTTAGTATACAGCAGGCCGAATGCTAACGCTCAACCTAAAAAGTGATTGATTCAGGTGAAAGTCTGTAGGTTACCTTTAGAACAAGCTTTGGATTGGTGCACAAGAGAAAGCTGTCTTTGCGGAAGATGCCTTAATCGTGAAATACTGACTCTCACTTATTGTGAGTACTATTGTAATGCTATCTTCCAAGACATTAATTTAATTTCTGCTATGTGTATTTGCTCAAATAGTCCCTTCATTAGTTGTCCAAGGACCGTATTTTATTCCCATTGGTAAGCTGGAGCTTCTATTGCATGAAATTATCCGAACAGTCTTTTTAGGAATCCCTTAATTATCTGAGTAGACAAAAGTAAAGCAGACATTTTGGAACATCTAAACCTACATATAGCTGCAAAGTGTACTGTGATGAAAGCATATTTCAGGCCAGACTGGTACAGTTGCATGAGATAAGGTAAAATCTGACAAGACTGGACATTGATAGAATATAGACCTTTTTCAAAACACCAAATGCAGAAGCGCTTCCACTTGGCTTTGTCAGTTTTAGAAGTCAATGCAGCCCTGACTTAGACTAGGACAATCCTGCAATCTGGAGGAAAGTTAGTAGAGTGAACTCCATGCCATTAGAAGCCATGCACTTAAGCTAAAGGAAGTGGGTTCAGGCTAAATAATCTGCCTGTTCTCTCTGGAAAGTACGTCCTGGTGTCTGCCTAGAGACAAGGGAGTGATCTCCGATAGGTGCAGGAGATCAGCAAACTAGTTTGGGATGAGAATGGGGCTGTGAAGATTAGCTGGCAGGGTACCCTCTCTGATTTGCTGACTACTCTTGAGATGATGGAAAACAAAGGAAAATGCAAGCAAAGGCCTTGAACCACACTATCAAAAGTGCATCTCCCCTCAGTCACGGATGCCACTGCCTGCTCGTGAAGTACTGTCATTTTTTCGTTGATAGGGTTGCAGTCAGGTCCTGTGTCAGATAACCCCACTGTTGAAAGATTATGTTCACTACATCTTGATCTAACTCCTATTTGTAGCAGATCGTCAAATTGATGGTGTCCGTTCATGTGTTGATGATTCATGGATATCCTCCACTGCTAGTGAGATGCTGTGCTGTATCACCAAATCCTGAATGAGGTGCTCTTTCTTCAAGAGTGCTAGAGACATTGTGCCATCCTGTTTATGTAAAATATGCAGGTGGTGTAGTCCCTCTGACTAGTACTGAGTTCTTCAGCTTTAAATTGAACACTTGCAGTCCTCTGCCCTTGGTTTTGCAAAGTGAAGATGCTTCTCTTGGGCTGACCAGAGACCACCTCCTTCAAGTTCTTGGAGCTGGACACCTTAACCTTTCAAAGATGCATCCACAGTCACGGCAAAGTGCATTGTTTGAGGTTGAAAATTCAGTGATTTTGAAAGGTTGAGTCTGTTTAGTCACCATGCTAAATCTTCTTTGATGTTCCCTGTGACCAGAATGTTAAAGTCAAAAATCCTAAAATTTGGTACCAAAGAGTGCACAACTCTTAATTTAGGGGGTGCATTTGCAACTTGCAGTGGGAGATCAGCAGTATGCAGCATCACACGCAATGATGATCCAAAAGGGTGGACAGATGGTGAACACCATCCCTATATCTGCAAGAGCGACTGTAGTTGTTGAACTTTCTTTTGATGGGAAAGCTTTGCCTGTCTTGGTGTCCAGGATGGGACCTAGGGTTTGGAGGTTGTGGATTTTTGTTGTGGGCTGAAGATATCATATAGGCATATTGAGTTAAAGGCCCAACTGATTGAATCGGCCTATGCACTCATATGTGGATGAATTTTCTATGCAAACGGATTATCTCTCCACTATCCAGTTCTCTACAAGCGGGAGGACTTAGGGCCTCATTTGAGACAAACTTTTTAGGACAGAAAACCGCCACTCCGGTTTTTCGTCCTCCGGCTCTATTGTGAGTTTTCTGCTGGGCTAGGGGGTGGAAACAGAATTCCCACCCACTGGTCCAGCTGAAAACTCACCACAACATTGACACCAGCTCGTAATCGAGCCAGCGGCAATTTTGCGGTGCGTCGGGTGCAACAGCACCTGTTGCGCTTTTCACTGCCTGCAATTTTGGCAGTGAAAAGCGTGACAGGGCTGTCCATGGGGGCCCCTGCACTGCCCATGCCAAGTACAAGGATAGTGCAGGAGTCTCCATGGACTGCCTTTCTATGGCAGTGGAACCGCCATGCAAAAGCCAGCAGAGAGTGGACTCGTAATCCCAGGGCAGCGCTGCTTGCAGCGCTGCCCTGGTGGATTAAGACCACCACACCACCAGGCTGTCCACTGGCAGCAACCTGGCAGTGCCAGCAGTCCGACCATGGTGGCTCCACCATGGTCGTAATGTGGAGGCCAGACCACTGCTTTGGCAGCGGTCTGACCTCCACCACGAGTTTGGAGATGCCTGACTCATAATGAGGGCCTTGTTGTCCTTGCAAACAGGGGAGACGACCACCAGAGCCATTCACTTTGTGAAAGATCCTGGAGCCCAGGTGAGACTTCATGTGAACAATTTTAATTCATAGTGGCACCTGGCTACTTCAAATCTCAGGTACATAAAACAACTGAGAAGCAGAAGAATAGGCATCACGAGTCACCATTCTCTAGATATTTTATGAACAAAAATCTGCAATAAATATGCCTATCTGGGATTTGGGAACACTTTGCAGGTACACTTTTATGACCACAGACAGAATATCTACCTGTAAACTTGCAGATGTTGGTAGGATATTAAGTCCAGGACCCACTGATGGCTTTCAGTTATACATAAGAGGCAGAAGCAGAAAGTCTCCCTGCAACTGGTCCTGGAATTACAAAAGAAGCACTCAAAGAAACCAGGCCAGCAGCAAGTCACTGATGATGATCTTAGTACTGCAGTTTGCTATGAGCGGAGGTTTCCATCCATGGCTGCTGTTTCAAATACGACAGGTGGTATTGGGTAGTATCACTGCCCGTAGTAGAACTGGAGAGAAATAGAAAGCTGTAAGGTTGGAAACCACTTCTGTACTAGGACACTTCCCTGCCCCTTGCTGCATTAAGGGCACATGTGTTCGTTACTGCAGCACCCTCAATCAATGCACCTTATCTGTATCTGAATTTATGGATTAGGGCTTTGTCCACATGTCTTCTGAAGAGGTCCTCACTATTGAAAAGCATATCTTAAAATGTTGTGTTGTACAGCAGGTCTACACAAGGTACAGCATGACCACCCTTGCTAATTTACAACTACCAAAATAACCATTTGGCAAACTCGCCATACCCTCACTTCCATCAATCATAGCCACTTAAGCTCCTTCACCTTGGCCAGAGCTGCTTCTCTTCTGCTAGCTGCTGGAATTTCAAAGTAGGAAGTCATGTCAGTACATATTTGATGACACAGCTGGCAATGGCCAGAGGTTGGCAGTCTTGATTGATGCTGCCACTCAAATAGAGATTTTTGCCGAAATTATCAGTTTTCATGCCCTTCCTATCTGGATCTGCTGTGCTTAAGGACAATGGAATCTGTGAGCATTGCTGCATGGCTTGCTTAAACCACAGAGATGGTCTTACTGTTTGCAAAAAATAGGCTGGAGCATCATTTGGAACTCTATGGGCCTCATTTACTACAAAATTAGGCAGCGTGGCAGCACAATTTGCAGCGCCACGCTGTGTCATTTCAGAAACACAGGGATGCACTGTATTTACTCCCGTACAGCACATCCCACTGTTTTCCCTGGCACTGGTGCTAAAATTAGCTGCCTAGCACCAATGCAGGCACCCTTGCCCCAAAGGAATGATTTTTCATGTGCAGGAAGGTGCCCTTTCCGGCACATAAACAATCAATAATGGTGATTTGTTACTTCTATGTATCCTGCAGAATGCAGGACACATAGAAGTAGCAAATCGTCATTGTGTAATGATGGTTTATGTGCAAGAAGGTATACCTTCCTGCACATAAACAATCTTTCATGGTGTTTTGCTCTTTCTATGTGTGCTGCAGTATGCAGCACACATAGTAAAACCAAAAACGAGGAGAAATAAAAGTATCCACTCCTGGGGTGGCATTAGTTTTTGCACTGCTTCAGATTTATGATTTCTTGGGCAGCATCAAAATGCAATGAGTGTTGGAGTTGAACACCCACAGCAACACCCATTGCACGTCCCTTTTACGCAAACTGATGTGTGTAAAGGGACAGTATTAACAAAGCGGTGTCAAGCCACAAAAAGTGGTTTAACACTGTCTTGTGAATATGGAAAAGGGCACAGACCCACCAGAGAGTTGCTGAAAGTGACGCTTCAATGGCGCTATGGGCTTGTAAATGAGCCCCTATATTTCTTGTCATATCTGACAAATAGGGCTTGATATCACAACTGATTCTTGTTTCATATTGTGCCCTCCTTTCCATGCAAGGTAAACAATAGGAAGTAACTTTACTGACTTTCTGAGTTCTTCCTTAAAATTGTCAAGGAAATAATCTGTCTCATTTACAGACACAAGTGCTTGGTTGCTCTCTCCAGTAGTGAATGGAATGTGCTTTGTCGTCTGGAGGAGACTCTCGAAGAGGTGGAGCAAGTGCCCTGGTGGTTGGCACAATGTAGTCATCTTACTTATCTGTTCCAGATTGAGCATGATGTGAAAGTTCTCCTTACTCCCGTATACATCATCAGGAGCTCCAGTAGGCTGTGGTTTTGGAGCCAGTCAAGGCTAAGCCGGGGGTATGGTATGCTCCGGAGTAGACAGAAAATGATGATCAGAAACTTCCATCATCCAAAGGAGGGCACTTAGAAGATTGATAGGGGTGTCATTAATTGATTGCCTGATAGCTGAATCCTTAACAATATTCATCACAATGCCTATCATAGTGAGGTTGTCTTTAACCCCAAAGTTACTCTTCTTTCTCATTGTAGAATTACTTTTGTCTCCTTTGCTATTGGCCATGAGTATTTGGGTTATCATTGTCATCATTCAAATGGTCCTTTTCCCTGGGACCCACCTTCTGTGTCAAGGATGCTGGAAGGCAAAAGTTGAGGAACCTTGCAAGGAGACATATCCTCAAGAAAAAATGGCACATTGCTGCCCTAGATGGTAGTATTGGTGGCTTGTCCTCAGTGTCATAGACAGTGTCAACGTTAGTGCTGGCATTTTTTACAGTGACGCTGTTGGTGGTATTGTCATAAATGGACTGTTCACTAATGGTTGGTACATCATCAACGGTGATTGTGTCATAGACAATTGCATTTACTTTGATGAGGCTACTGACAGTAGACCCTCAGACACAGCAATAGCAGTGATGGATGCTCAGCAAGTTGTGGGTGACATACCTCAAGTGGGGCCAGGCCCAGCTATTTCCCTGGAAAATAGATTTCAAGCTTTGCTTTATCTCAACATCCCCAGCTCTGCCCCAGATACTGCTTTGCTTTTTTAATACAGAACTGGAGGGAGGAAAGACCGAGGAGCCCCGAACTAAGGGCCTGATTTAGGTCTTAGAGGTAATGGGTCCGTCATCACTTTTTCAACAGAAACCCAGTCCTTCACTTTGGCGGTCCGCCCACCCTATTTAGATGTTGCCGTTCCCATAGACTTTAACCCGCCCGAGTCCAGTCACACTTACCGCCAAGCAGATTTGGATGTCCCTTACCGCCAAACAAAAAGTGGCTGTTTGACCTCCACTTCTTTTGTGGCAGATTGGGACAGGACGAAAGGGGTGAAAACTCACCTTTTCTCTTGATTCCACTCATGTTTTTGACTGGACTTGATAGGATAACACCCTCTGTTGCTGCTGCCACTGGACCCCTGAGAAAACACAACCCCCTGTCACTGGACATGAAAGTAGGGAACCCGCATTCGCAGTGCACCAACTGGGGCCACTGCACATGAACTCGGACCATTGCAGCCATATACATGTCACAGTAGTTGTTTAAAATTCTGTGACTTGAATATGCCGGGGACACAAATGGGTCAGACACAAATGGGAGACACAATGGTACACAACATATCTGCACATACACATCACTCACTATGGTGCCAGTATTCATTGCCAAATGGATGCTGGCACCACAATGACGGTACAATCATACTTCTCAATAGGGGTCATGTGTGCACACAGCAAGGGGATTTGTACCTGCGTGTTGGGCATCAATTTGTGTGTGTGACTCAGTACATGTATGTGTTCGATGCAATTTGCTGGTTGGGATGGAGGGAGATGTAATGGGTGAGATGGTTGTGTTAGTATGTGTGCCACATGCATATAGAGTGGATGTTGTTGTGTATGTTGTGTTGTGTTGCTGCATGCAACATTCAGGTGAGTGTTGTTGTGTGGCAGTCGTTGTTGTGATGTGTGTAGTTGTGCTTGTGTGTATGTGTGTTTTTGTAGATGAGTGTGTAGTTGTGTTGGTTGGGTCGTCTATGGGTGCAGTGTCAATAGTGTGTGTTTATTGTGTCATGGATGCACATCAATTTGTGTTTGCAGCATGCACATGTTGTGTTGTGGTGGGAGGGCAATGGATAATGGTGTGAATGTGGTGTGTTGTGTCGTGTGTGATGCAGGGGGATACTGATGGCAACGGTAGAGTGTGTGTGTGTGTGTGAGTGTGAGACTTATCTCTATTCCATGGGCACTGCCTTTGTCTGATGCCCATTGGGTCCAACGATGTCCTTCCACCATCAGTAAACCGCAGGCAGCACACCACCTGTTCAACCGCAGAAACTAGATTGGCCAAAGGGAACCCGCCTGTCTGATGGCTAGGAAGAGCACTCCATCTTGGCAGTCGGCGTCTCAACCGCAATACATCTAAACACCGTGGGCAGCATGCATCTGCTTGACGGTAATTTTGGGCCCACCGCCACGGCGGTTTGGCGGTAACACCACCAAGATCTAATTCAGGCCCTAAGTCATCCTCTTGACTCTGCATGAAGGGACCACTCCACCCTAGACCCTCACCTTGAGCTAATGGGGCTGTTCAGAATCACCAAGGTGAACCTTAGTCAATAGAGAAACTACTTCCTATTCTCAAAGCACATATAATGCAGAGATTCGAAATTTCAGGGCAAAACCAGAAAGAGAGCCAAGGAGTTTATCAGGCTCTGAGAGATAAGGATAATGGATGATTTATCACAATTACATTACCTTTTGGAAGAAGGAATGGCCTAAGTAGAGGAGAATCTTAGAAGAAACACAAAGTAAACCGAAACCCTATGTGAGCAAAATAGACAACTCACAGAAGTTATTGGGAGACTCAAAATTCATTCCCAGGGAAATAACATGAGATTGTTGAATACCCCTGAAGAGGTAGAGGGAGCAGACATAAAAGTGCATGTTCTCATGTTATAAAACTCCTGAGGGAGGGTTTTCTTAAAGACAAGCCTAACATCAATTTAGAGACAGATATTCAGAGAATACACTAAGGCCTTCATTACAGCCCTGGAGATTGGTGTTAAAGCGGAGGTAATACCGCCAACAGGCCGGCGGTCAAAAAAATGTAATTATGACCACAGTGGAAACCGCCAACACATACAGCCACTTTAACACTCTGACCGCCACAGCGGTAGCAACAAACACTGCGGCGGTAACCGCCAACAGCCAGGCGGAGGGCAATATACCACCCACCCCATTACAACACGCCCATCCACCAGCTTTACCGGGGCGGTACCAATGCCATCAAAAGCAAGCGGGAACAGTACTTGGAAAGGAAACCACTCACCTCTCGACACTCAAGGAAGAACCAGGATGCCATGGAGCCTGAGCTGCACGTCCTGCCAACGCTGGTGTATCTTCTCATATATCAGGATTACCAACGGCGGTGACGACGACCATGGTGAGTACAGCACCTACCTAGTAGACAGGGGAGGGTGGAAGGAAAAAGAGAGTGACACACACACACAACACCCCCACCCTCACCCCCAACACATACACACAAACACATACAACAACATGACATATACAACCCGTTACCCTCTGGAATAACGCAAGGACAAAAGTAATTGAGTCAAATTAGTGTTATATTAGAAAGACTCAAAAATACGTTAATATCTCAAAAACTGTATTTACAAAATATACAATATGTACAAAAGGCGGGACAATGTTCACCCCAAATGTCCGTGGCCCACAGGGCCAAAGCACATAGGCCAAGTCCACACTTGACTCCTGCCTCAATACAGAGAGAACACTGCAGGGGCATCAGGTCGAAAACACACAGGCACCTCAGGGGGAAGGTGAAGGGGCGGCACCTCAGCCAGAAGATGGTACAACACTACTGCTCCTGCATCCACAGCGATGTCCTAGGGAGTGCAAGGCCACAGTCTCTCAAGTCTCTCCAGTGGGTGGTTTTCCCACTGCTTGCTCCTGGGTAGTGCAAAGCCACAGTCTCTCAAGTGGGTGTTTTGCCCACTGCTTGCTCCTGGGGAGTGCAAAGCCACAGTCTCTCAAGTGCGTAGTATGCCCACTGCTTGCTCCTGGGGAGTTCAAAGCCACAGTCTCTCAAATGGGTGGTTTGCCCACTGCTTTGTCCTGGGGAGTGCAAAGCCACAGTCTCTCAAGTGGGTGGTCTGCCCACTGCTTGGTCCTGGGGTGTGCAAGGCCACAGTCTCTCAAGTGGATGACTTCTCCACTGGTTGTGGAGGGGGCTTTGTGCCGAGTGTGCTTAATCCTGCCAAGGATAGGGTGAGTGGATGCCTTTCTCCACTGGTTCTGAAGGGGGCTTTGTGCCCAGTGTACCTCATCCTGCCAAGGATAGGGTGAGTGGATGCCTTTCTCTGCTGGTTCTGGAGGGGGCTTTGTGCCCAGTGTGCTTCATCCTGCCAAGGACAGGGTGAGTGGATGCCTTTCTCCACTGGTTCTAGAGGGGCCTTTGTGGCCAGTGATGCAGCACTTGGGGGCTGCCAGGTTACGGTCCCTCACCTGGGTGTCACAGCCATGAGATTTGCAGTGGTCAGGATGCATAATAGTCCATGGAGGCAAGGCTACAGTCCATCCACCGGCGGGTACGGCTGCACACTGGTGTAGTGCCGGATGGTGGTGGGGGGAGGCTCCAGCCCTTCTCCTGCAGCCTCAGACGGCTGCCCACTGGGGCTGCTGCTGCTGGCAGTGGTGCTACTGTCAGCAGTGCAGGTGGCAGGGCTTGCGGCAGTGCTTACAGCTGTGCTTGCGGCGGTGCAGGTGGCGGTGCTGGCCGCGGTGCAGGTGCCGGTGCTGCCAGTGGTGGTGGAAGGCCCCAGCCCTTCTCCTGCAGCCTCAGGTGGCTGCCCACTGCAGCTGCTGCTGCTAACAGTAGTGGTGCTTGTGGCGGTGCAGGTGCAGGTCGCAGTGCTTGCAGCGGTGCAGGTGGCGGTGCTGGTGGTTGTGCTGGTAGCCACCAGGTCTTCACCTGTAGGAAAGGACAGCTGAAGTGCCTTGGCTGGTGTTTTGTGCCCTTCCTGCCCTTGGCAGATGGTGGTGTCACCTTGGGTCTGGCAGCTGGAGTCTTTGAGGTGGCCTTGCTGGGTGGTTGAGGCTCTTTCCCCTTGCTGGATTCTGTCCCCTTCTTCACCTTTCCAGGTGGCGGAATGTTCTTTGCCTTGGCAGGGGTTGGTGGCACACTGGCTGGGCTGACGGGTGCCCCCTTAGAGCCTCTGACAGCTGCAGGAACCACAGCGGACGTGGACTTGGTGACTGAAGTGCTGGGCTGGGTTTTGGCCACCCTGGCCCAAGGGGAAGGACCTGAGGGGGGAAGGGGTAGGGAACAGGTCAATGTTGGCTAGGAAAAGCTTCTTAGAGACATTGGGGCAGGAAGAGGGTGAAGGTTTGGGAGTGGAGGAAGAGGGAGTGCTTGTAGGAGGTGTCAGTCTGCTGTGTTTGGGTGTAGGTGCATGAGCTGGATACTGTTGTGAGGTGGATGGCTCTTGGGTCGGTGTGTGCTTGAATTTGTGTACTTTGGGAGGAAGGGCCACAGACACAGTGGGTGAGGGCACAGGGGACGTGTGAATGGATGTGGGGGTGGTGACTGCCAGTGAGGGGTGTGTAGTGATGGGCGTGCTGGTGATGGAGGTAGTGGATGAGGATGTAGTGCATGCAGCTGTGAGTGGAGATGCTGCTGAGAGGGAGGTGGAAGACGAGGAGGAGGGGGACACAGTGGAGGCAGTGGATGTTGGTGTGTCTGCATGGGGATGGTGCTTGTGTGAGTGCCTGTGAGATGAAGGGTGGTGCTTGTGTTTGCCTGAGCCACTTCTGTGTGTTGATTTGGGTGAATGCTGGTCTGAAGGTGTGCTTGGGATAGGCTGGGGTTGAGGGGATTGGTACTAGGTAGAGGAAGTTGGAGGGGGGAGGCTAGAGATAGGGACAATGGCTGCCATCAGTGCAGAAGCCAGAGCCTGAAATGCTCTCTGTTGGGCCGCCATGTCAGAGTGAATGCCCTCCAGGTATGCATTTGTTTGTTGCAAATGACTCTCGACACCCTGGATGGCATTCAGAATGGTTGACTGCCCAACAGTGAGGGGTCTCAGGAGGTCAATAGCCACCTCACTGAGGGCAGCAGGGCTGACTGGTGCAGGGCCTGAGGTGCCTGTGGTGAAGGAGATGCCCACTCTCCTGGGTGAGTGAGCATGGGAAACACGCTGAGCGGCTGCGGGGAGGGCTATGCTGCTAGGGGGGTGGCGGCTGTACCTGTTGTTGGGGTGGACAAAGAGGTGTCCGCCACCGCCAGGGAGCTGCCATCGGAGGAGGAGTCACTGTTTGTAGTGTCCTCTCCTGTCTCCGTCGTGGTGCTCCCCTCGCCCTCCGTCCCACTGGTGCCCTCACCCTCGGTAGATTCGGCCTCCTGGCCCATGTGGGATGCAGCTCCCTCTGTCGCCTGTGCCTCTGCTCCTCTGCCAGTTGATGCTAATGCACACAAGGACAGGGTGACAAAACAAAAAGTCGGCGGGAGACAGAGAGTACACTTGGTCAATCCCAGCAACAACACTACCATTGGCATACACAACACACAGAGAGCTGGCTCCTGGCCATTGGTTCCTGGAACCCATAGGGCCCAATATTAACCAATGCGAAGTTGTGCGGCGGTCGTCGATCGCCTACCGCAACGGTGCACAACACCAGCAGAATTACCTCATTTCCACTTGTCCCTCCTCACAGGTCAAGCAGCCGCCATTTCAGGGGTGCACAGGCGATGGCATCTAACTGCATCACAGCAGACAGTGGCACATCAACTGACTCTTGGATTCACATTCTGGTTCTGTAAATGAAGAGATGCATCATTATTGCAATAGATGTCTGAATTTGACCCTCTGCTCACCGTTTTCCTCCTTAGGCTTCAACCGCTGAGGATAATTATGAGATGAAGACATCCTCCAGGGTACAGACCCCTGGTGGACCTTGTGACAATGGACTACAGACACATTATCCTAACATACAGACTTGACTGGGCCAAAATCCAAGAACTGTGTGCCCAATTGGAGCCAGACCTGATGTCAGCTATCTGCCAGCCCACAGGTATCCCCCCTCTAGTGCAGGTCCTGTCAGTGCTCCATTTCCTGGCAAGTGGTTCCTTCCAAACAACAGTGGCCATGGCATTAGGGATGTCTCAGCCAATGTTCTCCAACGTGTTGACCAGAGTGTTGTCTGCCCTGCTGAAACACATGCACAGCTACATCGTATTCCCCCAGGTGGAGGATTTGGCCACAGGGAAAGATGACATTTATACCCTGGGACATATCCCCAACATCACTGGTGCCATTGATAGTACACATGTAGCATTTGTCCCCCCCCGGAAAAGTGAACAGGTGTTCAGGAATAGAAAAAGCTAGCACTCTATGAATGTGCAGATGGTGTGTTTGGCTGACCAGTACATCTCCCATAAGAATGCCAAGTATCCTGCCTCTGTGCATGACGCCTTTATCTTGAGGAATAGCAGCATCCTATATGTGATGGCACAACTCTAGAGGCACTGGGTGTGGCTAATAGGTGAGCCCAAGGCCCCCACCCAGTATAGGTTGGTGTCTGGGTATGGGGTTGTCCCTAAGGGTTAGTGTATGTCTAACAGTTGTCCCTCGATATTTGCAGGTGACTCTGGTTACCCCAACCTCTCATGGCTACTGACCCCAGTGAGGAATGCCAGGACAAGGGCAGAGGAACGTTACAATGAGGCACATGGGTGGACAAGAAGGATCATTGAGAGAACCTTCGGCCTCCTGAAGGCCAGGTTCTGGTGCCTCCATCTGACAGGTGGATCCCTGTACTACTCACACAAGAAGGTGTTCCAGATCATCGTTGCATGTTGCACAACCTGGCCTTGAGACGCCAGGTGTCTTTTCTGCAGGAGGATGAGCCTGGAGATGATCTTGTGGCAGTGGTGGAGCTTGTGGACGGTGAGGAAGAGGAGGCAGAGGAAGAAGATGTGGACAAAAGAAGTAATATCTTACAGCAGTACTTCCAGTGACACACAGGTAAGACACTGTAACTTCACTTTACTTTTCAGTTTTCTGTTGGACAATGTGTATGGCCACTTATTGTACCCTTTGGCATCTCCATTTTCAGATTTCTGTGCCCCACTCTGGCTCCTGGTGTGTTTACTGCTGCCCACTACAGGTCATACCAATGTATAAATTGCTGATCATGTGAATTGCAATGTTTTCAAAATGTTGTACTAATACATATTACAATCAATTGGCAGACTCCAGAATTGTATTTGTTTCAAGGGTGTTTATTCAAGTGCTAATAAGTAGAGGGGTATGTGCAATGGGCTGGGGTGATGGTGGAGGAATGTCCAGTTAGAGTCCAGTCTCTTGGTATCACAGGTGCATTGTCCAATGGGGCATAGGAAGGGGAGCAATGGCAGTTCAAGGTGGACAGGGTGACAGAGTGGGACAGAAGGGTGACAATCAGGAGAGTCTTATTTCCTGGTGGGGATCTTGGAACTGTTCTCTGGCTTCTGCCTGGATTGCGGGGACCGTTTGCAGGGTGTTTTTCTTCTGCAGGGGGTGGGGTGCTGGTGGCCTGTTGTTCCAGTGGCGGGCCTCCTGTCCACTAGCGCTGGCAGAGGTGGAGGGCTGTTCATCGGTGTGGCTAGTGTCAGGGGCCCGTTGTTGTGCCACTGCCTCCCTCCTGGTGTTGGCTATGTCAGCCAGCACCCCTGCAATGGTGCCCAGTATGGTGTGGATGTGTTTGAGGTCCTCCCTGATCCCTAGGTACTGTCCCTCTTGCAGCTGCTGGGTCTCCTGCAACTTGGCCAGTATCTGGCCCAAGGTCTCCTGAAAATGTTAATATGCTTCCAGGATCCCTGCAAGTGCCGCGTAGAGAGTATGTTCCCTGGGCCTGTCCTCCACCTGTCGCACAGCAGTCCTCCCAGCTTCACTTCTGTCCTGTGCCTCTGTCCCCTGAACCGTTTGCCCACTGACCCCATGTCCCTGATTTACTTGGGTTTGTGGGGTTACCTGGGGTCCCTGTAGTGGTGGACACACTGCTAATTGACGTGTCCTGGGGACAGTGGTATGGGACCGCTGGGTTGGTGCTGTGCTGGTGTTTCCTGAGGGGGAGGCTCTGTGGTGGTATGGGACTGTGGCAGGGTAACCGACTGTCCAGAGGTCCCTGATGGGCCAGGTTGGTCATCGTGATCCAGGCGTGCAGAGCTGCTGTCATCAATGTGGGTCTCTTCTGTGGGGGGACTGGATGCGTCTGGCACCTCATCTCCGGTGACGTTGATTGGGGGTCCTGTGGGGATGAAAATGCAGTGTTATTGTATCTGCATGTGCCATCTTGTGCATGGGTGTGTTTCCCTGTATGGTTGTGATTGCCCTGTTAGCTTTGCCTTGTGTGCGTGGTAATTTTGTGGGCTAGGTGGTTCTCTCTAATGGGCATGCTGTGGTGATGGGTGTCCATGCACGTCTGTGATGGGCGTCCATGCAGGGCTTGGTATTGGGATGTGTGGGTTGAGATAGCGGAGTATGTGTGAGGTGGTGGAGTGATGGGGTGAGGGTAGGGGTAGGAGTTTGTGATAGCATGCAGGTAGGGTGGGGGATATAGTAGTAAAGATTTGACTTACCAGAGTCCAGTCCTCCTGCTACTCCTGCGAGGCCCTCAGGATGCATGATCACCAAGGTTTGCTCCTCCCATGTTGTTAGTTGTAGGGGAGGAGGGGTCCACCGCCAGTCCTCTTTACAGCTACCTGGTGTCTTGCAACCACGGAACACACCTTCCCCCGTAGGTCTTTCCACCTCTTCCTGATGTCATCCCTTGTTCTTGGGTGCTGTCCAACGATGTTGACCCTGTCCACGACTCTCCGCCATAGCTCCATCTTCCTAGCAATGGACGTATTCTGCACCTGTGATCCGAATAGCTGTGGCTCTACCCGGATGATTTCCTCCACCATGACCCTTAGGTCTTCCTCTGAAAACCTGGGGTGTCTCTGGGGTGCCATGGATGTGGTATGAGTGGTATGTGTGAGTATGTGTGGAGTGATGTGTGCGGTGATGTGTTGTGGTGTGTGCTGTGAGGTGCGTGGATTGTGTATGGGTGATGGTGTTCTGTGGCTCACATTGAGTGGATGCTCCTGGCTTCTCTCTCTCTCTCTCTCTCTCTCTCTCTGTTCGCAATCTTTTTTTTCATTGAAAGGGTTGTAGGTAATGTGGGTGTGTGTTTTATAGGGGTGTGGGTGTGGTGTGTTCATGCATGTCAGGTGTGTGTAGTTTGAATTGTCCAATGTGGTGTAGTTTTGTTAGTGTGTGTGTATTTTGAGCACTGCGGTGTGTACCGCCAATGGTTTACCGTGGTTGAAAGACTGCTGCAGTGATTTGTGGGTCCTAATACTGTGGGCATTGTTCTGTTGGCGTAGCGGTGTGGGTTTTGGTACCATCAGTTTATCACTGACCTTTGGTCTGGCGGGCTTGTGTGGGTGTCTGTATAGTGGCAGATTTCTCCTTGTGGGTCATAATATATCACCGCAGTCACGGTATGTTGACAGCCGTCAGCACAGCGGTAGGTGGCATTTACCGCCAAGGTTGTAATGAGGGCCTAAGATCCCTGTTGGCAGCTCCCAACCCATAAAACCCTGAGGAGGATACTGGTGAATTTCCAACATATGCCCTGAAATAACTGATCCTCTCAGCCTCTCTGAAAAATAAAACACTGTCATATGTTGGTTTTAAGTACCAGATTAGGTCGGATGTGGGTAAACTGACAGGTCAGCAACAGTGGGAACTCAGGAAAAAATTAAGAAATTAAGGCCCATATTTATACTTTTTGACGCTAAACTGCGCTAACGCAGTTTAGCGTCAAAAAGTTTTGCGCCGGCTAACGCCATTCTGAAGCGCCATGCGGGCGCCGTATTTATTGAATGCCGTTAGCCGGCGCAAGCAGACCGGCGCAAGCAGACCGGCGCTGCCTGGTGTGCGCGAGAAAAACCACGTACACCAGGCAGCGCCGGAGTAGGGGGAAAATGGCGCATGGGCGTCTTAAAATGGGGCAAGTCAGGTTACGTCGAAAAAATCGTCGTAACCCGACTTGCGCCATTTATTTTCGACGCCCATCCCCCATCAACATGACTCCTATCATTGTAAAGATAGGAGTCATGCCCCCTTGCCCAATGGCCATGCCCAGGGGACTTCTGTCCCCTGGGCATGGTCATTGGGCATAGTGGCATGTAGGGGGGCACAAATCAGGCCCCCCTATGCCAAAAAAAATTATTTAAAAAAAATAAAAAAATACTTACCTGAATGTCCCTGGGGTGGGTCCCTCCAGCCTTGGGTGTCCTCCTGGGGTGGGCAAGGGTGGCAGGGGGGGGTCCCTGGGGGCAGGGGAGGGCACTCTGGGCTCATTTTGAGCCCACTTGTCCCTTAACGCCATGCCTGACCCAGGCGTTAAAAAGCGGCGCAAATGCGCCGTTTTTAGCCACGCCCACTCCCGGGCGTCTCTTTTGCCCGGGAGTATAAATACCACGTAAAGGCCTGGGAGTCATTTTTTAGACGGGAACGCCTCCCTTGCATCTCATTAACGCAAGGAAGGGGTTCACGCTAAAAAATGACGCACATTCCGGGAACTTTGGCGCTATTCGCCTCTAACGCCATAGTATAAATATGGCGTTAGTTGGCGTTAGTTTAGCGTCGAATTTGCGTCGAAAAAAACGACGCAAATTCGGCGCAAACGGAGTATAAATACGGGCCTAAGGGATCTGGGGGCTACAGTCCAGTTCAAGTTTCCAGCAGCACTCAAAGTAATGTGGGAGAACGAAATGCACAATATTGGGGGGGAGGGTCAAGGAAGCAGAGGAATTAATGAGGAAAATCAGATCATTCACAAGTCCTTGCAGCTAGCATGTGAACAATGGCAGATGTTGCTGACCAGAGTAGGTGCTAGAGTGTGTTAGGGCAGAAAGGAGTAGTGGAAAAAGAAATAAAATATAAATCCGCCACCAGATACTCCTCTCCTTTTTATTGTTTTACAGGAGGGGAATAATGTACAGCACACAGTTAAGTTGGCTATCAGGTTTATGGAACTATATGAAGTCAAATAGTTTATGAACGTAAGCACAGTATGTGGGGATTCAAAGTTTACTGGGTCATGTGGCATTGACCCAGAGAACTGCAAAAACAACAAGTGATGGACGGAATGCTGCACATTGTCAAACATTCACCCCCAGTACAGTGATCTGGGCCTAAATCCATCATTTTTTTGCTGCCTATGCCATTCCAGTTTGGACCCAGCCATATGCAAATCAGTCTTGATCCTGTTCCCCTTGGGAACAGTTCAGCCCGAACTGCTAGGCCAGGTCTTCCCTGGACTGAAAACAAGCATCCTGGGACCGGTTTCGGGGTTTCACCCCTCATCAGCCAGGCTAGCTTGAATTCAGTGACATGGGAAGCACGGGACCCACGTCTGGGCATACCCTTCGCATTTAGGGCGACAAATGCAAAAGCAACAAGTGATGGACGGAATGCTGAACATTGTCAAACATTCACCCCCAGTGCAGTGATCTGGTCCTAAATCCATCGTTTTTTTGCTGCCCATGCCATTCCAGTTTGGACCCAGCCATATGAAAATCAGTCCTGACCCTGTTCCCAATGGGAACAGTCCAGCCCAAACTGCTAGACCAGGTCTTCTCTGGACTGGAAACAAGCATCCTGGGACCGGTTTCGGGGTTTCACCCCTCATCAGCCAGACTAGCTTGAATCCAGTGGCATGGGAAGCACAGGACCCACATCTGGGCATACCCTTCCCACTTAGGGCAACAAATGCAAAAACAACAAGTGATGGACGGAATGCTGAACATTGTCAAACATTCACCCCCAGTACAGTGATCTAAGCCTAAATCCATTGTGTTTTTGCTGCCCATGCCATTCCAGTCTTGACCCTGTTCCCCATGGGAACAGTCCAGCCTGAACTACTAGGCCAGGTCTTCCCTGAACTGGAAACAAGCATCCTGGGACCGGTTTCAGGGTTTCACCCCTCATCAGCCAGGCTAACTTGAATCCAGTGGCATGGGAAGCACGGGACCCACGTCTGGGCATACCCTTCCCACTTAGGGCGACAAATGCAAAAACAACAAGTGATGGACGGAACGCTGAACATTGTCATACATTCATCCCCAGTACAATGATCTGGGCCTAAATCCATTGTTATTTTTGCTGCCCATGTCATTCCAGTGTGGACCCAGCCATATGCAAATCAGTCTTGACCCTGTTCCCCATGGGAACAGTCCAGCCCGAAATACTAGGGGCCGTATTTATACTCCGTTTGCGCCGAATTTGCGTCGTTTTTTTCGACGCAAATTCGACGCTAAACTAACGCCAACTAACGCCATATTTATACTATGGCGTTAGAGGCGTATAGCGCCAAAGTTCCCGGAATGTGCGTCATTTTTTAGCGTGAACCCCTTCCTTGCGTTAATGATATGCAAGGGAGGCGTTCCCGTCTAAAAAATGACTCCCAGGCCTTTACGTGGTATTTATACTCCCGGGCAAAAGAGACGCCCGGGAGTGGGCGTGGCTAAAAACGGCGCATTTGCGCCGCTTTTTAACGCCTGGGTCAGGCATGGCGTTAAGGGACAAGTGGGCTCAAAATGATCCCAGAGTGCCCTCCCCTGCCCCCAGGGACCCCCCCTGCCACCCTTGCCCACCCCAGGAGGACACCCAAGGCTGGAGGGACCCACCCCAGGGACATTCAGGTAAGTTCAGGTAAGTATTTTTTTATTTTTTTTTTATAATTTTTTGTGGCATAGGGGGGCCTGATTTGTGCCCCCCTACATGCCACTATGCCCAATGACCATGCCCAGGGGACAGAAGTCCCCTGGGCATGGCCATTGGGCAAGGGGGCATGACTCCTATCTTTACAATGATAGGAGTCATGTTGATGGGGGATGGGCGTCGAAAAAAAATGGCGCAAGTCGGGTTACGACGATTTTTTCGACGTAACCTGACTTGCCCCATTTTAAGACGCCCATGCGCCATTTTCCCCCTACGCCGGCGCTGCCTGGTGTACGTGGTTTTTCTCGCGCACACCAGGTAGCGCCGGTCTGCTTGCGCCGGCTAACGCCATTCAATAAATACGGCGCCCGCATGGCGCTTCAGAATGGCGTTAGCCGGCGCAAAACTTTTTGACGCTAAACTGCGTTAGCGCAGTTTAGCGTCAAAAAGTATAAATATGGGCCTAGGCCAGATCTTCCCTGGACTGGAAACAAGGATCATGGGACCGGTTTTGGGGTTTCACCCCTCATCCACCAGGCTAGCTTGAATCCAGTGGCATGGGAAGCACGGGACCCACGTCTGGGCATACCCTTCCCACTTAGGGCAACAAATGCAAAAACAACAAGTGATGGACGGAATGCTGCACATTGTCAAACATTCACCCCCAGTACAGTGATCTGGGCCTAAATCCATTGTGTTTTTGCTGCCCATGCCATTCCAGTCTTGACCCTGTCCCCCATGGGACAAGCATCCTGGGACCGGTTTCGGGGTTTCACCCCTCATCAGCCAGGCTAACTTGAATCCAGTGGCATGGGAAGCACGGGACCAACGTCTGGGCATACCCTTCCCACTTAGGGCGACAAATGCAAAAACAACAAGTGATGGACGGAATGCTGAACATTGTCATACATTCACCCCCAGTACAATGATCTGGGCCTAAATCCATTGTTATTTTTGCTGCCCATGTCATTCCAGTGTGGACCCAGCCATATGCAAATCAGTCTTGACCCTGTACCCCATGAGAACAATCCAGCCTGAACTACTAGACCAGGTCTTCACTGGACTGGAAACAAGCATCCTGGGACCAGCTTTAAGGTCTCACCCCTCATCAGCCAGGCTAGCTTGAATCTAGTGGCATGGGAAGCACGGGACCCACGTCTGGGCATACCCTTCCCACTTAGGGCGACAAATGCAAAAACAACAAGTGATGGACAGAATGCTGAAGATTGTCAAACATTCACCCCCCAGTACAGTGAGCTGGGCCTAAATCCATAGTTTTTTTGCTGCCCATGCCATTCCAGTTTGGACCCAGCCATATGCAAATCAGTCTTGGCAGTTCAGGCTGGACTGTTCCCATGAGGAACAGGGTCAAGACTGATTTGCATATGGCTGGGTCCGAACTGGGGTGGCATGGTGAGCAAAAGAACGATGGACTAAACCCAGATCTGTGACTGGGGGTGAGTGTTTGCATTGTCAGCACTCCGTCCATCATCCTTTTGTGTTACTAATGTTGCCCTAAGTGTGAAGGGTATGCCCAGACGTGGGTCCTTGCTCACTGTGCCACTGGAATCGAGCTAGCCTGGTTGAAGAAGGGTGATACTCTGAAACCAGTCCCAGTATGCTTGTTTCTGTTCCAGGGAGGACCTGTCCTGGCAGTTTGTGCTGGACTGTTCCCATGAGGCACAGGGTCTAGACTGATTTGTATATGGCTGGATCCAAACTGGGGTGGCATGATGAGCAAAAGAACAATGGATTAAACCCAGATCTGTGACTGGGGGTGAGTGTTTGCATTGTCAGCACTCCGTCCATCATCCTTTTGTGTTACTAATGTTGCCCTAAGTGGGAAGGGTATGCCCAGATGTGGGTCCCTTGCTCACTGTGCCACTGGAATCAAGCTATCCTGCCTGAAGAAGGGTGATACCCTGAAACTGGTCCTAGGATGCTTGTTTCCGGTCCAGAGAGGACCTGGTGTGGCAGTTCGGGCTGGACTGTTCCCATGAGGAACAGGGTCAAGACTGATTTGTATATGGCTGGGTCCAAACTGGGGTGGCATGGTGAGCAAAAGAACAATGGATTAAACCTAGATCTGTGAATGGGGGTGAGTGTTTGCATTGTCAGCACTCTGTCCATCATCCTTTTGTGTTACTAATATTGCCCTAAGTGGGAAGGGTATGCCCAGACGTGGTTCCCTCGCTCACTGTGCCACTGGAAGCAAGCTAGCCTGGCTGAAGAAGGGTGATACCTTGAAACCGGTCCCAGGATGCTTGTTTCCAGTCCAGCGAGGACCTGGCCTGGCAGTTCGGGCTGGACTGTTCCCATGAGGAACAGGGTCAAGACTGATTTGCATATGGCTGGGTCTGAACTGGGGTGGCATGGTGAGCAAAAGAACAATGGATTAAACCCAGATCTGTGACTGGGGGTGAGTGTTTGCATTAACAGCACTCCGTCCATCATCCTTTTGTGTTACTGATGTTGCCCTAAGTGGGAAGGGTATGCCCAGACAGGGGTCCCTTGCTCACTGTGCCACTGGAAGCAAGCTAGCCTGGCTGAAGAAGGGTGATATCCTGAAACCAGTCCTAGGATGCTTGTTTCCAGCCAGGGAAGACCTGGCCTGGCAGTTTGGGCTGGACTGTTCCCTTGAGGAACAGGGTCAAGACTGATTTGCATATGGCTGGGTCCGGACTGGGGTGGCATGGTGAGCAAAAGAATTATGGATTAATCCCAGATCTGTGACTGGCGGTGAGTGTTTGCATTGTCAGCACTCTGTCCATCATCTTTTGTGTTACTAATATTGACCCAGAGGACACCTTGAAGGTGTGACACTTCTTGGCAACAATAGTTGGGGGGGTCCTCAGGGATGGTGCACTAGGTTGGGGAGCATGTAAGACAAAATAAATAAAACACATATTCTCAGTATACACAGAGAACATCCCAGAGACAGTCTGCATGTGGATATAATGAATCCCTGGTTGGTGAGATGTAGCATAGATGTGGGGGTTGAAGTTAGGATAACACTTGGAATGTCAATGGTCTAAGAGCTAGGGGAAGACCTCAATTGGTTGATGAGGGACTTAAAGGAGGTAAAGCACGAGTAATCATACTCCAGGAGACACATTTGGAGAAACTGGAGTATCTTTATTCCTTTCAGAGATGCCACCGGGTGCAAGAGGTGGCGTACTCTGACCAGAGTGGTAGTACAAAAGGGGTGGCTATATTGGTCAAGAGGAATAGGGGAATCAGAAGATTATGTCATTATATGGCAGGGAGGTTTTAATTGTCATGGTTAAGGGAGAATTTGATTGGACGTGTGCTGGGTATTATGGACCTAACTGCTACAACCTGCTCTATGTGAATATCTAGAACAGCATTTGGCTGAGTTCAACTCCCCATGTGTAGTGGGAGGGGAATTTAACATGGCTCTTGAAAAGGAGCTGGATAGAACAGCTAAAGCTATCTATCCTAACATGGTAAAAGGGAAAGTTAGAATAAAAGATATGATGCAAGACCTAGGACTAATTTACATATGGCGAGAGCAGGCAGGATCCCAGAAGGGGTATACTGTCTTTAGTACTAAATAGTGGCATCACTCCTGTATAGACTATTTTCTTTTAAGCAAAACACTGGGCCAGCTGGTTAAATCAGTAACCCATTTTCTGGTGACTATCTCAGACCACGCAGCAGTACAGCTCTTTTTAGAGCTACCTGTGATTAAGACTAGGAAGAGTTGGACATTGGACAGACCCCCATTGCAAGATGAGAGTACAGTGGAGAGCGGAAACCAGGATACAGTAGTCCTCTGCCAAGACAATACAGGTAGTGGTAGCCAGCAGATGGTCTGGAACACTTATAAAGTGTACTTGAAGGCGACACACATAAAGGCCCATATTTATACTTTTTGACGCTAAACTGCGCTAACGCAGTTTAGCGTCAAAAAGTTTTGCGCCGTCTAACGCCATTCTGAAGCGCCATGCGGGCGCCGTATTTATGGAATGGCGTTAGACGGCGCAATCAGACCGGCGCTGCCTGGTTTGCGTGGGAAGAAACCACGTAGACCAGACAGCGCCGGCGTAGGGGGAAAATGGCGCATGGGCGTCTTAAAATGGGGCAAGTCAGGTTACGTCGAAAAAATCGTCTTAACCCGACTTGCGCCATTTTTTAACGACGCCCATCCCCCATCAACATGACTCCTATCATTGGAAAGATAGGAGTCATGCCCCCTTGCCCAATGGCCATGCCCAGGGGACTTCTGTCCCCTGGGCATGGTCATTGGGCATAGTGGCATGTAGGGGGGCACAAATAAGGCCCCCCTATGCCACCAAAATAAAATATAAAAAATAAAAAATAAAACTTACCTGAACTTACCTGAATGTCCCTGGGGTGGGTCCCTCCATCCTTGGGGGTCCTCCTGGGGTGGGCAAGGGTGGCAGGGGGGGTCCCTGGGGGCATGGGAGGGCACCTGTGGGCTCATTTTGAGCCCACAGGCCCCTTAACGCCTGCCCTGAGCAGGCGTTAAAAAGTGGCGCAAATGCGCCGTTTTTAGCCACGCCAACTCCCGGGCGTCTCTTTTGCCCGGGAGTATAAATACCACGTAAAGTCCTGGGAGTCATTTTTTAGACGGGAACGCCTCCCTTGCATATCATTAACGCAAGGAAGGGGTTCACGCAAAAAAATGACGCACATTCCGGGAACTTTGGCGCTATTCGCCTCTAACGCCATAGTATAAATATGGCGTTAGTTGGCGTTAGTTTTGCGTCGAAATTGCGTCAAAAAAAACGACGCAATTTCGGCGCAAACGGAGTATAAATATGGCCCAAAATGATCAGAGGTTAAGAAAAGAGTGGAAGGCATGATTGCCAGAATTGCCCAGAAACAAAGTTGACTACAGGTAACTATGCACCCCACAGGAGGATGGAACATTACCTTGAGGAAGGGGCTAGAAGAGTTGCAGGAGGAATAAAAAGCCAAATTAGAGAAAAGGTTGCAAGATAAGTGGAGTACTAGAAAGCTGCATTATTTTAAATATGGAAAAAAGAGTGGTGTATTCCTGGTGTGGAATAGTAAGACAGATGTGGTCTTATATTGGCCTATTGGTAGAACTATAAATGGGAAGGATATTGAAAACAGAGGAGGATATCAAAGAAGAACTGCTAGGCACCTTGAGTGCAGTATATCACAAAAGTAAAAGCTGGCTGTTGAGTCTAGGCCTACCCACCATTTCTGAGGAACATAGGCCTATCTTAAGGCAGAGATAACGGAGTGAGAAATATGAAACCAGGTATCTAGTATTGTCACGTAGGCTCTCATTATCCTAATGAGACTTCTGGATTCAGGCGACAGAATCACTTCCACTGTGGGGGACTAAGTATGAACCCACTACAGGTGACACCTGTCAGCCTAATCCGGGTTTTGTTCCAGCTAACTAGCAGTGCCTCATCTCTACCCAAGAGCAGGGATGATTGGGCAACCGAGCGCATGACACAAATGACTCCTCAGGGAAATTGTGGTCACGCAGATCTCATCCGTTTCTCTCAGTTACATTAGTCTCACATATGCAAGGACAATCAGAGGCAGAGTATAGTTCAATAAAGTTTTATTGAAGTAACTGCATCTTGGTTAATAAAGCATGAATTGCAATAACTAGGACGATGAAGCATGACACGATTAAAATTGTAGCAAGGAGAGTGAAACACAAAAATAACGCTATCATATTGTCTCTAAGGTCGTTAACAATAGCTCCTACCTAGGCTATGTTAGAGCACAGCATGTTAAGCTTTAATTCTGCCTTTCAGGTTCCCCTGGGAAGACATCATCCCTCATACCTGAGTAAGAGTCCTGTAGTCTACATAAGTAGCTGCAGCAAAGCCCTCGGCAATCAGCATACAGTTGTGGTCATCTGGCTATAATCTCCCTCTAACGTACATGGGTCAAAGTAGTGTTTTTATAATAGAACAGCTGATGTTCCAAGAAAGGATCCCCACATAAGAGTGTGTATGTTTATGTGAACATTAGAGACAAAGCATACCACATTTGCCGGCAACCTATCTTACTGCAGCCTTGAGAAAAGCACAAAGTGAAAGAAATGTCTTGTTTAAGAACGCAGTGCTGGCCTAGGCAAAGAACAGCTAGATAGAGAAAATAAAACAAGACAGCAAATGTGGCTGTTGTTAAAATAATAAAAGCGAAGCTGAATAAAATATATCCTTGTTAAAGTGCACAGCGGCAGACCTAGTTTGCTAAAATAACACATATAAAACTATAGCTAAAATGGCTACACAACACCCTCCCCTTGCCGGTCCAAAGGTAGTTCAAAGCCTAATTATTATATATAAAAGTTACTAAAATTCAACCTAAGGCATATATTTGAGAATGTCAATAATGACAAGTTAAAAAAGACACTTGAGCATGAATTAGAAGGATTAGAAGGACAATTTAAAATGTTAAGTGTGGCACCAAAAAGCCGAATTTCAAAAGTCACAGTCATTTTGGAAGTTGTCAATTAAATCCGGGATAATTGAAGACAGGAAATCTTCCACTTCAGCAGGTGGTAAAGTAGGAAGTTCATCGCCAAGGAAAACCAAGAAGAATTTGTGTTCCAAAGCCTGAGCTCCAGCCAAGGCAGCAGCATTCTGTGGTGTGCCCAACAATGAGTTTAGAGCTGCATAATTCACAAAGGGCAACTCATAAGCAGCTTCCCGTAGCAAACGCACCCTCAACGCGCATGTCTGGTAATGAGCCCTCAGCGAGAACATCAACAGATCAGCGTCCAATGAAAGCAAGCGCTGAGTATAAAGACAGGCTTTTAGTGCGTGTTCAAACCAGCACCAGAGGCACCGAAACACGGGCTGCACACAATGCAAAACCCATCAAAATGAAAATGCGCAGTCACACTCCAGTTGCTCCAGGAGTGATGCTCCAAAGTATTGCATCATGCGTTCACGACACAGCTGTGCTGGTGGAAGTGCTTTCAGTCCTCCTTGTTGTGACGCGACAGCCATTGCGCAGAAAAAGTAGCAATAGCAAAATGCCACCCATTATAGCCAAAGTTATCGGAAATCCCCTGAAAATACTGTAGAATATTGAGTGGATGGCTGATGGTAATAAGCCAAAGATAGAGGAGAAGGTGTGAATGAAACCAGAACCAACAGGCTTAAAGAAAGTTGTGATTCCAGTAGTACTGGATGCATTAAATATTCGTCCCACAAGCTCACTAAAGTGTCTCAGAAAGTTAGTACTTAAAAGGGACTGTATCTCTGCTGATGACCTCGCAACCTGAAGCGCATAGGTTTCGTGCACAGATTTGAGCACCGCATGTTTTTGAAACAATAAAGCCTTGAGTCTGCTCAACTTGTCAAAATTCACATTTGAAGTAGTGATATGGGGCCAAATCTCAGCTACTTCCCTCTGTCGTGTAGGAGGAAAAAGTACGTTCCTGCAGCATGTAACAATCTTAGAGACCGAAACAACATTAAGTATTCTGGCTCTCATCCCACAACAGTTTTCACTATTGAGGAGGACATAGCTGCCATTCAAGAGCACCTGGAATGCAGGTCTAATCAAGGGGGCTGGAACTCCGTTAAGATAACAAACCAAGGCCCATATTGATACTTTTTAGCGCCGCATTTGCGTCGTTTTTTGACGCAAAAGCGGCGCAAACTTACAAAATACAATTGTATTTTGTAAGTTTGCTCCACTTTTGCATCAAAAAATGACGCAAATGCGGCGCTAAAAAAGTATAAATATGGGCTCAAGTTCGCTGCTGAAGCATTACATGCCCCGTGCAAGGACAGCTGTTTACAAACCATTGAATGTCTTTCAGAAGTCTTGCACTCGCTACCGCTAAGAAAGACCTCTGTGGTGCCACTGAGACATTTGTACGAGAAGGGTAGCTCCCACACCACATGGATGTAACTATCTCCTAGCCTTTCATATCTGCCCACTGGAATGTGTTTTAAGCAGGATGTGAATTGAAGTGTTGAAATAGGCAGATTAATGACCCAGTGTATTAAACACTCAGCAGATGGTATTTCAGCCACAGTAAAAGGCAAGGTTTCTCATTTCTCAATATTTAACATGACATAAGTTGCTTCTTTGTTAGCCATTAGTTGTTGTCACGTTAAATTAAATGTGGAAAATGTGTCCCTTGCTCTAACGTGTTGCCAGGAAACGCAGCCCACCTTCAGTGTTTGTGGTGTCCAACCTAACTGCATAATGGATCATAGTTGACTCTGTCGATGGTGTAAAGAGGACATATCACTTTGTATTATGTCTATTGCAGAAGAAACAATGTTGTTTAAGGTGTATATCTGGTCAGACACGGTATTAATTCCATTATTTACAACAGCTAATGCCTTCTGTAAGTTTTCCTGGTCTATTTGCCTTAACCAGGCAGCACCCCCTTGTTGAGAAAGCTTCCAAATTTCATTAAAGACTGCATATAAGAAGCGCTTTCTGTGTTGCTTTCTGGGGCCTAACAGGAAATCCTGTAAGTCAGTGCTATTAGACAGGAGACTGGGGTGTTCTCTAACAGCATCTAGTGAGGAACTCTTCAACTATTGATGGCACAGTTTCCCTACACTGCATGTTGTTACTATACCCGCATGTTCAGATGACACATAATGAGGGTCTGGCCTACTTGTTCTAAAACCCCGTGGAGTTTATAATACGTTTACGACAACCATTGGTATCTATTGGCCATAACAACCACCCACCAGGGCGTAAAAGTGAAGCATTAAATGTGCCTTTCTGGCCCCATATATCGAGCTGATCTTCAGTTGCATTTATATATTTTGCCATTTGTAAAATTATGCAGGGGCAGGAATACTGGGTGTATTCAATTCCTTAATGTTTGCTAAGCATAAACAGCTTGTCTGTTGTACAGTTTAATTTAAAAATATCATTTGAACAGGTATCAGGCATGCTCTTAATAAAGCTTCCTTTCCTTTTTCCTTCCCCTTGTTTGCCAGTTTTATGTTTGTTCCCCACACACTTTTTAAGTCAATCAACTGCAGCCAATATTCATAGCCTTCTATAGCCAACCAGGAAACAAAGGAATCCACATAAATGAATTTCGTATCTGTTAATAACATGTATATTTTCCATCAATGGCAATTTGAAATAATATGACTCAGCATTTTTAACATTGTGCCCAGAAAAATATGTACATTTTTCAGAATATGTTTTAGAACTCCCTTGTGGTGGAGTTGGACAATGTTCCCATTGTGTGTAATTAGAAATCGTTTTTGGGGTACTTGCTTTGTGAATGAAATGGTGTCCATAATAATTATAGCAAAACATGTCACCATAATTCTCTTTGGATTGATAAACATTCTCACTTTCAAATACAGTAAAATACTGAACTCAGTCATCATACAGTCAAATCTTTTCACATTCCAGTCATCAGAAACAACTCCGGGTATTATTACAATCATAGAAAGTTTAAACACATATGGTATTTGAATGACCTCCGTGGGGCCATCTATATAAAATGTGACTTTATCCCAAACAATCCCATAAGGAATTGGTGTAGCGGAAATGTTCACGAAAGACAAGTCTCTGCGGACCTTGTGAGAAGAAAAATGGGGTTTTAGGACCTCATCCACCAGTTCAACTGTTGATCCTTCATGAAGGTAATGACCATGTATTAATGGAAAGAATGTAACGACAAAGCCAATCCAAAGGAGGAAAGCTAATATAGTCAAGGAAAGCCACAGATAGTTTCATGGGAAAATAAAGTAATTGGTTTTAAGCCAATTTATCAGTTTACCTGTTTTTGGCAGTTCAGATGTAGAAGAGGCAAATCAGTCCGAAAAGGTGTCATTGATGTCAGCAAAGCATCCAGAAGCAGTTCGTGCAAAAACTGGAGCTGTATTTGAAGGAGGAGAACTGGTAGGGGTCTCCCACAATGGTTCACTGTAAATGACGCCATTGGTCTGTGTAGAAGTTGAATCAAATCGAGCAGTAATTTCTGTGTTACTTGTTACAATTGATGTTTGTGGAACTAATGCAAGATCATTTTCCACCCTCCCCAAGCTCGGAAAGATATCAGCGTTGCTGCTCAAAACCTGTAGAGGGACATCTTGACCAGTAGTGAGAGGGATTCGGGAACTACTGGTTGCTCCCCTTGGTCTGCTGTGCAGGATCAGCCACATGGAGTAACTTGACATTGTCAAATGAGACAAAGCGATTTTCTTTGGCACCAGGCAATGGTGGTAGAAAGACAGTTCTGGTACCGTGTATTCCCAGGACTGGGACCGGTGCACGATAAGAAGGACCAAACTCCTTTTAAACAGCAACTTTTTCACCTACTAGATCCCCAACCTTTGGAACCCAGCCGGTAGGTGTTATTGGTACATCCTTAATTCCTACGGAGGCAGCACTGGCAGAAGCGTTGTTGTCATGAAACTGTTGTAATTCTTGCAAGACAGTGACACGTTCATTTATGTCAAAAGGTGTTTCTACCGCCTCCACGCCAGGACCATCAAGATCTGGAACATACATTTGAGTTCCAAACAGGCACTTGTATGAAGTACGACCTCCCAGGGCCTTTCTAGGCAGATTATTAAGTGCTCTCTGGACTCCATACAGGTGATTAAGCCAACTACGACCCGTACCTAATACTCTGGCTGTTAAGAATTACTTTAAATCTCGGTTTCGTCGGTCCACAACACTATTTCCCTGGGATGAAATGGAGACAAGTAATGGAGTTGGCCCCCTAACAAAGCCATGGCCTCCCTGAATGCCATGGAGGCGAAAGCAGGGCCCTGGTCTGAGTGGAAAGTCGCAACTGCATATGTGCCGATAAAGGCTTGCAAATCTTTAATATCAGTCAGAGCATCAGCCGAGCATTGTGGCCACACCCACAGAAATCTGGAGCAAGAGTCAACAGCGACTAGGATGTATTTGTATGCACTGTCCGGTGTTAGGGGACCACAATGGTCCAAGTACACACATTGTAATGGTATGTTTTAAATTAGGAAGGGTGTCTGCGGTGGACGGTTGGACGGTGGACCCCTTAATTTGTTGGCAGATGTCACAACACAGGACATACTTGGTCTGTTTGTACACACCTGGCCACCAATAATGTGCTTGCAATAATGATATTGTAGCTGCCACACCAGCATGGGCGGAGGCAACCCCCTCATGCGCTGCTTTAATCAAATCTGGTCTTAGGTCTTTATTGGGAATTATTCAAACTCCCATGCCTGGTATTTTTACCTCTGCTGCAAGAAAGCCTCCCATGCTGTAGGAATATTTAGCAGGAAATGCATTTTGGAAAGGGCGTGCCTTCAGCGGTGGCTTTCACGGCAGCCCATATGTCATCATCCCGTTTCGTTCTAGAACGAGTTTCTGTAGCAACAGAAGCCGTAGCTACTGCTGATTTGGCTGCTACATCAGCCAGTGTATTTCCAGCAACGTGTATTCCAACGCGCTGGTGTCCAAGTGTATGTACAATATGGATATTTGGTAGTGTTTCCTTCAGATCTGCTACTTTCCCTCACAGATGTCTGTGTTTGATGGTGTTAACTTTAGAATCTCTGAACCCATTCTGGTGCCAGTAATGCAGATATTCATTGAAGGACTGGGCACAATACTACGAATCACAGACAATCAGTGTTAGCTGTGCAGGATCGATATGTTCCAGTGCCATCACCAGAGCCTTTAGCTCTGCCAGTTGTGCAGTGCAATCCTCTAGGGTTTGCCTGAAAGTATGTTGTGGGTAGAATTTATTCCCCTCCATATAGCCGCTTACGACTGCCCAAGAAGCGGAGTATTGATGCTTTGAGCCTATTGCAGGTTGTGCTGACCCATTGGTATAGATGACTCTTTGTTAATATTCAATAGGCAAAGTATTTGCCGGAACTGGGTATTCTAGTTCATACTGCACAAATTCTTGAGTTTGTAATTTTGGGTCAAAAATATAGTCAACATCAGTGGCTGTCAGAGACGTTGCCCATTGGATCCAACGTGGATGTAATGCTTTAGTGTTTGGAACGCTGGCTTTGGTAACAGCCTCAAGGGCTGAGATTGGAGATACGACAATAATGCATTTCCCCTGGGCTAGTGGTCTCTTTTTAATGACAGCCATCTGAACTGTAGTGTGAATTTTCTCAGTGGGAGCAAAACGTTTTTCTGCTGTAGAGTACAAATGTGATTTGTGTGCAATCGGGACTGTATCACCCTCATTGAATGTTACATAGATGAAACCAATGGCACCATCAATTACTCTGATGACCAGAGGTTTTTTACTGTCCCTTGTATGTAAGTGCTGTGCTGCAAGCATGTCTGTTTGCAAAGCTCTGAGAATGCGTGTGTGTTCGACCCTCCAAAATTTACTGGAAAAGTCAGGACGCATTAAGTGATATAAAGGTTTCATGTGTGATGAGTAATCTGGAATGTAACTTCTGCCAAAATTTAGGAAACCCAATAGTGATTGGAGATTTTTAACAGTTTTGGAGGTTGTAACTACGCACATTTTTCGAAGAATTGTGGAACTAGGCTCTTTCTTTCACTTGATAATTCGTATCCCAGAAATAGGACACTAAGGAAGGCTATTTTTGTTTTGTTTTTCAGTTGAATTTACAGCCAAATTCGGCAAATCCCACAACATTATGGGTTACCCATCTTAGATTTTGCAGTAATTCATCATCCATGTGATAGATATCATCTACATAGGACAATGCTATAGGGTCAATGTCGTGTAATATTGAAGTCACACGAGCCACAAACAGTCCTGGACTGTTCTTGTATCCCTGGGGTTAATGACAGAATTTTTGCTTGGAACCTAGTGAGCTGAAACTTGTTATGTCTCTACACTCATGCGCTATATTTTGGCAGAAGAAACCATTGGATATATCCAGTGTTGTTTAGTATTTTTTGCGCACTATGTTGTTCATAAGTGCTGTGCTGTGTGATTTTTGTATAGCGTATGTGCGTGTATGACTGTTTAAGTGTCTGTAATCTAAGACTATTCTGTACAAATGGTCTGGTTTAGCTACAGGGAATAAAGGATTATTCATTGGTGAGACACAGGGTTCAATTACGCCCTGGTACTCCAGTTGTGTGAGGAGTTCCCTCACGGATGCTTTAGCAGCATGTTTTCTCAGATACTGTGGTTGAGGTTGGGGTTGGTTCTTAATAGGAATTACCTGATAGGGGGAATCTTTATCCCACCCTACGCTATTGTGATATAACGTGAGTGCCTGCGCCAATGCCCAACCGATGGCGTAAGATTCTGCGAGCTCATCAGGAACAAGGGGCGAGAAAGAAGGTTTTATAACATCTTCCCCATATGGGCAAGTACGGACAAATTCAAGTGGCCAATCCTTTTCGGCCAATAGAATATCATATATGTTTACGACACGGTCTCAAAAGATTGCGTCGACTGTGTGTTCAATGTCTCCTTCTAACTGTAACATTATTTTGTACAGCCTATCTGGTGTGGAGACACGCATGTCCGCAGTTTCAACTTGTAAGAAGTCATCAGTTGCTTTCACCTCTAGATGCTCTTGAAGATTCTGTCAAACTATTGTGACCTCTGCCGCGCTGTCTAGCAGAACTAGTGCCCACTTCTTGTTCTTCAATAAAGCCCTCTTCTTGAGTGCATTGACGAATCACAACTGCTGCCACTTTTTTCGTGTTGAATTGGGGTTTTTGTTAGGGACGTTTCTCTTCTTTTTTAACAGAAACCTCTGTAGAGCGTTAAGATTCCTGTCTCGGTTTCACGTACTCTGTTCTTCGTTCTGACCGCCGATCTCTCTCACTGCTTTTTTCCGGTGAGTCCTGAAAGGAACGAGATTGACGTGTATCAGTATATTGATATCTGCCAGGTGTATTTATATTATCTTTATTCCTGAGATTATATCTATCCTGTGGGGTCTCCATATGTGGAGATTATCCCCTGTCTTTTTTAGGTGTTTGTTGTTTTTTTATCCCAGCATTTTTTAGAACCCTCAGGTGCTTGCTTGGTAGAATCTTTATCAGATTTACCCTGAAACTGGTTTTGTGGGTCTGGCACCCAGATTATCTCCACCAATACTAGAGTAGGTCTCTGCGATAATATTTGGCAGCTCACGTTCTTGATCCTATGGAAGAACATACCGGAGCTGCATGCGCACTGCTAGTGCAACTGCTTCCCCTTTAAGGTTACTTAATATAATGGGAGATACAGTGGCAACATTTCCCATAAGTTGCATCCCCAAGTCCAGGGCCGAGGCAGGTCCGTGTTCATCTTGAATTTGTTTTAACACCTCCGGTAAATTGGCGAGTGTCGGTGTACAATGTGCGGTAGTATAGAGCATGGCAAATAGCGTGCCCCACCCAAGTATTGCAGTTATCTACTGTGGGAACCATCCCAAGTGGCAAGCACATAGTGTAGGGAAATGCCTCCCTTGGCATGGTTACACCCTAACGTTTTGCCTTTTGTTGATGCCAGTTATGTTTGAAAGTGTGCTGGGATCCTGCTAACCAGACCCCAGCACCAGTGTTCTTTCCCTAAACTGTACCTTTGTTCCCACAATTGGCACACAGATAAGTCCCTTGTAAATAGTACCCCTGGTACCAAGGGCCCTGCGGCCAGGGAAGCTCTCTAAGGGCTGCAGCATGTATTATGCCACCCTAGGGACCCCTCACTCAGCACATGCACACTGCCTCACAGCTTGTGTGTGCTGGTGGAGAGAAAATGACTATGTCAACATGGCACTCCCCTCAGAGTGCCATGCCCTCAACCCACTGCCTGTGGCATAGGTAGGTCACCCCTCTAGCAGGCCTTACAGCTCTAAGGCAGGGTGCACTATACCACAGGTGAGGGCATAATTGCATGAGCAATATGCCCCTACAGTGTCTAACCCAAACCTTAGACATTGTAAGTACAGGGTAGCCATAAAGAGTATATTGTCTGGGAGTCTGTCAATTACGAACTCCACGGTTCCATAATGTGTACACTGAAATCTGGGAAGTTTGGTATCAAACTTCTCCGCACAATAAATCCACATTGATGCCAGTGTGGGATTTATTGAAAAATACACACCGAGGGCATCTTAGAGATGCCCCCTGAATACCAGTCCGACTCCTAGTGCTAGGCTGACCAGTTTTTGACAGCCTGCTACAACCAGACGCGTTTCTGACCACATGGGGTGAGTGCCATTGTCACTCTGTGGCCAGGAACAAAGCCTTCACTGGGTGGAGGTGATTCTTACCTCCCCCTGCAGAAACTGTAACACCTGATGGTGAGCCTCAAAGGCTCATGCCTGTTGTTACAGCGCCCTAGGGTATCCCAGCTAGTGGAGATGCCTGCCCCTCCGGACACAGCCCACACATTTGGCGGCAAATCCAGAGGAGATCATGAGAAAAACAAGCAGGAGTCACCTACTAGTCAGGACAGCCCCTAAGGTGCCCTGAGCAGAGGTGACCCCTACCTTTAGAAATCCTCCATCTTGGTTTTGGAGGGTTCCCCAAATAGGAATAGTGATGTGCCACCTCCCTTCAGGGAGGAGACACAAGGAGGGTGTAGCCACCCTCAAGGACAGTAGCAATTGGCTACTAACCCCCCTGGCCTAAACACCCCCCTAAATTTAGTATTTAGTGGCAACCCTGAACCCAGGAAATCAGATTCCTGCAACCTGAACAAAGAAGAAGGACAGATGACATGAAAGCCCCGCAGAGACAACAGAGACAACAACTGACTTGGCCCCAGCCCTACCGGCCTGTCTCCAGACTCAAAGAACCTGCACAGCGACGCATCCAGTGGGACCAGCGACCTCGGAGGACTCAGAGGACTGCCCTGCACCTAAAGGACCAAGAACCTCAGAAACAGCAACAAACTTGCACCTTTGAAACAACTTTAAAGAGACTCTCACTTCTCGCCAGAAGCGTGAGTCTTCACACTCTGAACCTGGCACCCCCGGCTTGAGTCCAGGACAACAAACACTGCAGAGAGGACTCCCAGGTGACGCCAATGATGTGGACACCCTGAGTTGACCTCAATGCACCCCCACAACGACAGCTGCATAGAGGATCCAGAGGCTCCCCCTGACTGCAACTGCCTGGTAACAAAGGAACCTGACGTCTGGACCAAGCACTGCACCCACAGCCCCCAGGACCGAAAGGAACCACCTACCAGTGCAGGAGTGACCAGTAGGTGGCCCTCATCCTAGCCCTATCGGTGGCTGGCCAGAGAAGCCCCCCTGTGCCCTGCCTGCATCGCCTGAGTGACCCCCGGGTCCCTCCATTGCTTTCTATGGCAAACCTGATGCCTACTTTGCACACTGCGCCCGGTCGCCCCTGTGCCGCCGAGTGTGTGTTTTGTGTGCCTGTGTATCCCCCCCCCCCCAGTGCTCTACAAAACACCCCTTGTCGGCTCCACGAGAACGCAGTTACTTACCTGCTAGCAGACTGGAACCGGAGCACCCCTGTTCTTCATAGGCGACTATGGGCCTGATTCTAACTTTGGAGGACGGTGTTAAACCGTCCCAAAAGTGGCGGATATACCACCTACCGTATTACGAGTTCCATAGGATATAATGGACTCGTAATACGGTCGGTGGTATATCCGCCACTTTTGGGACGGTTTAACACCGTCCTCCAAAGTTAGAATCAGGCCCTATGTGTTTTGGGCCCTCCTTTGACCTCTGCACCTGACCGGGCCTGTTTTGCAGGTGCGGTGGCTTTGGGGTTGCCTTGAACCCCCAACGGTGGGCTGCCTATGCCCATGAGAATGACTGTGTAAGTGCTTTACTTAACTGAGAAAACTAACCAAACTTACCTCCGCCAGGGAACTCTTGCAGTGTCCACTTTTAAAATAGTTTAGTGCCATTTTAACCAAAACTGTGGGTACTACTCTTCCAAATCAAAGTTCTATACTTACCTGTGTGAAATACATTGCATTTAATGTACTTACCTCAAATCTTGAATCTTGTGGTTATAAAATAAATTAAGAAAATATATTTTTCTATATAAAAATCTATTGTCCTGGAGTTAAGTCTTTGAGTGTGTGTTCCTCATTTATTGCCTGTGTGTGTACAACAAATGCTGAACGCTACCCTCTGATAAGCCTACTGCTCGACCACACACCCACAAAATAGAGCATTAGTATTATCTAATTTTGCCACTATCAACCTCTAAGGGGAACCCTTGGACTCTGTGCACACTATCTCTCACTTTGCGATAGTATATACAGAGCCAACTTCTTACACATAGTTAATATTCTATGCCTATCCTGAGGTCCCATATGGGGAAATACTGCTTCCAGTGCATTTATGTTTTGAGCTAACCAAAATGGAATCTCTTCTCGTTTGGCGGGTACTTTACCCATGATCGAATGTACAGTCGCAGGATTAATACCTTGTGTTACTACATGTAGTTGTGCCTGGGCAGCACGTGCTGGGTTTCTATTTAATGTTTGCATTACAAACTGTACTAATCGTCTGTATAGTGCTGTAAGCTCAGCATATAAGCGGCAGACTTCAGATACCGTCAAGGTTGCTGCAGCAGGGTGCGGTGTATACATGGCCAATAAAGCCCAGGTATGACCATCATTACTTAGAGGACCTAACCTAACGTGATGTTGTATGTAGTAGGGCGCCATCAAGCCAATTATTATGTTCTTGATAAGATAGAGGTATTTCTAGATATGCATATGCTCTATATTGTGCAAGTAAATTTGCAGGTGTATAGTGATTAAATGTGTTTGTGTTCCCATCAGCTGCTGGAAATGTGACCCAAGAACAGAACATTTCTGTTCTATAGGCTGGATGAACCTCAACAACAGAAACCCCGTGGGCCGTTAGGCCATGTGCCAATAAATGTGCAGTAAGGGGTCGTCTCATATTGACTGCAATTTCTACCTGTTGGGGGTTCACCATAATGAATGGTTAATTTTGTTCAGAGATAATAACGCCATGTCTATGTATGTAGCGAGACAGCGATACTCAGGAGGACCTGAAAATGAGTGCCTGACCAAACCTTGGTGGCGCCATGTTGCATAGGCTCTCATTATCCTAATGAGACTTTTGGATTCAGGTGGCAGAATCACTTGCACTGTGGGGGACGGTGTCTGAACCCACTACAGGTGACACCTGTCAACCTAATCCGGGTTTTGTTCTGGCTAACTAGCAGTGCCTCATTTCCACCCAAGAGCAGGGATGATTAGGCAACCGAGCGCTTGACACAAATGACTCCTCAGGGAAATCGTGGTCACTCAAATCTCATCCGTTTCTCTCTGTTACATTAGTCTCACGTATGCAAGGACAATCAGAGGCAGAGTATAGTTCAAGAAGGTTTTATTGAAGAAACTGGACCTTAGTTAATAAAGCATGAATTGCAATAACTAGGATGATGAAGCATGAAAGGTGTAAAATTGTGACAAGGAGAGTGAAACATGAAAATAACGCTATCATATTGTCTCTATATTGTATCTAATAGCTCCTACCTAGGCTATGTTAGAGCACAGCATGTTAAGCTCTAATTTTGCCCTTCAGGTTCCCCTCGGAAGACATCATCCCTCAGACCTGAGTAAGAGGCCTGTAGTCTACATAAGCAGCTGCAGCAAAGCACTCAGCAATCAGTATACAGTTGTGGTCAACTGGCTGGAATCTTCCTCTAACGTACATGGGTCAAAGTAGTGTTTTTATAATAAAACAGCTGATGTTCCAAGAAAGGATCCCCACATAAGGGTGTGTATGTTTCTGTGAACATTAAAGACAAAGCATACCACTTTTGCCGGCAACCTATCTTACTGCAGCCTTGAGAAAAGCACAGAGTGAAAGAAATGACTTGTTTAAGAACGCAGTGCTGGTCTAGGCAAAGAACAGCTAGAGAGAGGAAGTAAAACAAGACCGCAAATGTGGCTATTGTTAAAATAATAAAAGCGAAGCTGAATAAAATATCTAGGTTAAAGTGCACAGCGGCAGGCCTAGTTTGCTAAAATAAAGTGTGTAAAACTATAGCTAAAATGGCTTAACAACAGTATGAAAAACATTAAGGTGGCGGGTCCTGAGGGGATTACCGCCAAACTGTACAAGCAGACTATCGAGAAGCTGCTTCCAATATGGCAAATACGAAGCCACAGTGGTCCTGATGTTGAAGCCAAGTGTCTCTTCCCTTTCTAGCTCATGTTAGCACAGTGATCACTCATATCAGCACATAGAACTCGTTTGGAATGTGCCATGCCTTCTTCCAGCTATAAAGGAACTAGGAACAATAACATCTATCAACCTAAACCGTCCTCATTACCAAGACTGTGTAAAAACATAAAAACTTCGCTTCAATTGGCAATATGCCAGGATCTATCAGCAGTGGAAGCATGGGCCAGCTTTCTACGGTCAGTACTCTCTCTTGGCTCTGCCAGGTGTCAAACGCCACATTATAATCAGACCAGGTCTTTAAGCCTACCAGAAACAATTTTAGAACTAAGAAAGGAATTGAGGCGCAACCTTAGACTAATAAAAGATAGATCTCCTTCAGAAACCCAACGCACCCACAAAAAAAACTACTAAAAAACTACAAGAATCAGGTATGGCAAATGCGAACCAAAAAGGAGGACAACTTCTGGCTCAAATTACTTCATAATTCAAGGATGGCCAATTCATGGGCCTTGTGGGCAACAGTGAATGGAATCGGCCGGCAGGTAAGAACAATAAACTTCACATCAGTCCCAGAAGGTAAATGGGTGGATTACCTTGCCGACATTTTCTTTAAACCACTCTCATCTGAAGCAAATCAGCATCTGAAGGAGTCAATAAAACTCAGAGACGTTAGTCAGAGCGGGACTGGGTTCAGTGCCAAGAATGTCGCCTTAGCCATCAGAAGGGGTCGCAGGGACGGGGTCCCTGGTCCTAATGGTCTTCCGCAAGCTATCTTTAAGGCTGATCTTGAGTATTGGTCAACTACACTGTCAATCCTAAACACTGAAGTTGAGTGTAACACAATCATTCCAGAAAGTTGGAGAGGATCCATCATTAATCCAATATATAAAGGGGGTTGTAGAGCAATCCCAGCCAGTTACAGATTGATAGCGCTAATTGACAGCGAGGCCAAATATTTCACCCCCTTAGTCCTGGCCGACCTGCTCAATTGGTCAAACTCAAATAACCTGGCTCCTCTGAATCAAACTGGTTTTTGGAAGGAATATGGTACAGTGATTAACATTCTTACACTAGGAGACATTGCCAACCAAGAAAAATGCTCAAAGAAAAAGCTATATTTATGTTTCGGGGACTTCAAAAGTGCTTTTGATCGAGTGGATAGAGCACTTCTCTGGAGCAAACTGCGAAGATGGGGCCTGCAAGAACGAACTCTTAGGTGCATAGAAATGCTATACGACAAAACTTGGGTGCTGGTCAAGGTAGCAGATGGCTCGAAAATTTCTAGGAGGATACCGACAAATATAGGACTAAAACAGGGCTGTGTTTTGGCCCCTCACCTTTTCAACCTTTTCACGGCGGATCTCTCCTCAAAGCTGGAGGCAACCAACTCACACTCTCCAAGGATGGGAAGTCTGTCCCTATCATACCTTTCGTACGCTGACAATATTGTTCTGCCAAGCCACACGAAAATAGGGCTGCAGCGGTTGGTCAGTACCTTAGGTAATTTTGCAAAGACAAATAAATTAGAAGTTAACACCTCAAAGACCAAAACCATGTCCATGGGATGTCCTCTGAATCTAGCAAACAATATAAAGCTGAGCGGCATTACTCTTAAAACAACTCTGCTACAAATACCTTGGCTTCACTATAGACAATAAGGCCAATCTCGCGCCACAGAAGCACTACATTGCACAGAAGAGTAAAGCTTTAACGTTTGCTTTCTGTACCCTAGCAAAAAGATTAAAAGGCCCATCTTATAAACCGTTACTGTCTGTTATGTCGACCAAATTCCTTCCAGCCACTACATATGGAAGCGTAGCTCTACATGGGAAAGACGCCCAGGTACTGGACCAGCAACAAATAAAAACCTACAAGCAAGTCTTTAAACTTCCTCGCTCCGCTTCTCCCGCACAGGTCAGGTTAGAATTTAGCTTAATACAACAGCAGTTGGGCAGGAAAGCGCACACAATAAAGACCTGGTACAAAATAAGTAAAAACACAACTAGCCCCCTAGTCGTGGCTTTATGGAATTCAGTGAGCAACAATTCAAAATCAGTATACAATAGGTATCTGTATAATTCCCTGCAAGAGACAGAAATGATGCACCTATGGGACTCCAACATCTCATATCCACTGTTGTGTCGAGTGCTAAAAAAGGAAATGGGATTGCAGTCCTCTCTAGCTGACAAATCTAAATTTGCACAACTCTCACACGCCTGGCTTCTTATGCACACTTATACTACCTTGGCGCCATCATAATATCTGATCTCAACTTTCGCACTACATATCAAGAATTGTTAGCTGGCTCTTCGTCTAGGAGCTCTACCATCTAGAGCAGACCAACCATCTTGGAAGAATGGAGGAGAATCTTCCTGTAGGTTATGTAAAGGCCCGAAGGAAGACATGGTCCACCTGATTTGTATTGGCCGGCCTTAAAAGAAGCATGTCGACAACTGTTAAACCAGTTTTTGAGAGGAATGGGACTCTTTCTTGTCGGCCAGCAGTGATGTCAATGTTTGACCCTCACGATCCGCAGTCAATCTGCAGATTTATCAAATTTTTGACTGTCCACACCACAAACATAAATTTGCTATTTAGGACACACCTTTAATTGACAGTTTGCTCACTTTTAAGCGTTCAGTTATTTTATTAATCGCGTATCAATGTTTTGACAATGTTATAGCGCGTGGAAGGACAAATTTTAAGGTGATTCAGCTAATAAGGTAAAAGGGGCGCACTTCTAATCTGGTAGAGAAGCCCATAGGCATAACAGCAGGTCCCTGGGCTGTACACATTGAGTTAGTATGTAACTTTAGCCGCACCACGGACATTAAGGTGGTCATTACGACCCTGGCGGCCGGCGGTAAGGTGGCGGTAACACCGCCAACAGGCTGGCGGTGTTCCGCCAGCAATTATGACCGTGGCGCAATTGCCACGGCCATACCGTCGGCCCCTCCAATATACCGCCAGGATTCCGCCTGGCGGTCATAATCCCCAGGGCAGCGGTACAAGCACCGCTGCCCTGGGGATTATGAGTCCCCGACCACCAGCCTGTCCGTGGCGGTAAACACCGCCATTGAAAGGCTGGCGGTAAGGGGACTTGGGGTGCCCCTGGGGGCCCCTGCACTGCCCATGCACTTGGCATGGGCAGTGCAGGGGCCCCCAGGCATAGCCCCCTCGCGCATTTCACCGCCCGAATTTCGGGCAGTGAAATGCACGACGGGTGCTACTTCACCCGCTGCACATCAGCATTGCCGCCGGCTCTACTACGAGCCAGCTGCAATGTTGATGTGACATTTCCGCTGGGCCAGCGGACGGTAACACTGTTACTGTCCGCTGGCCCAGCTGAAATGTCATAATAGGGAGACAGGAATACCGCCGGCAATGGCGGTATTCTGTCTCCCGTGGCCTCAGCGGTCTTTTTCCAACACCGCCGAGGTCGTAATGACCCCCTAAGTGTTTGCAAAGTTAGTTTAATGGTCAGTCCAGTCCCTCGACTGCTTTAGAATTGTAAGCTATCGAAAAACCGGCACATCGCACTTTAGTTGTATATATATGATTCCAGATTTATGTTTGATAGGATTTTATTTCAAAGATCTTATAGAATCCTCTCATTTTGTTTGGACTTCTTTTTTTTAATAGAATTTTATATATTGTATACAATGAGTTGATTGTTATGGTTTTTATTAACTAAACAATAAAGATTACTACGTACGTGAAGCCAAGTAAGGACCCCAAGAAGGCTCAGTCATATAAACCCATTTCACTATTGAAACTATTGAACTCTGATTATAAAATATTTATAGGAATAATAACTAAGGCATTATCACAGGTCATTCACACAGTTGCCCATGCTGATCAAAAAGGTTGTATTTTTCGGACAGACAGTTTTATGAGTTAACCCACCTCCTTATAGGAGCAATCTATCTAGCAGGCAGTTACAACTCTCCCTTGATAGTGGTAACGGTGGATGCAGCTAAGGCATTAGACAGAGTCAACTGGGTATATCTGTGGGAAATGCTAGAGGGGTTTGGTGTGAGCTCTAATCTTATAAAATACAATACAAATGCTGCATAAGGCTCCTACACTGAAGACCCTGGTGAATGAAGATCTCACACAAGCTTTCCCTCTTCAGAGGAGTACAAGACAAGGATGCCTGCTGTCACCAATACTCTTTAATCCCTATACAGCCCATGCTCCCCTTTGAACATTCAGGTCACTCAATTAAACTCACACTGTATGCAGATGACCTAATTCTGTATAAACGGAATCCAGAGTACTCCATACCTAAACTTCAACAATACCCAGAAAGATTTGGGGAGCTGTCAGGCTATTTAATGAATAAGGTAAAACTGAGATTATGGCCTGGTCATGCAGAAGTCACAGTTTTCACCTTAAACATCAGATCAGGTATTTCGGCATGCTAGAGACACACAGGTGGTCATTACAACCCTGGTGGACGGTGTTAAAGCTACGTAAATACCGCAAACAGGCCGGCGGACAAAAAAAGGGAATTATGACCCTGGCGGTAACCGCCAAAAAAAGACAGCCACTTTAACACACCGCCCGCCACAGCGGTACAGACAAGCAGCGCGGCGGTTACCGCCAACAGACAGACGGGAGACAATGTACCACCCACACAATTACAACCCGCCAATCCGCCACCTTTTCCGGGGCGGATTCACCGTGGATAAAAACACAGCGGAAACAGCTTTTGCTATTGGAAAACGCTCACCTGAACACATCCCACGAGGAAGGAGGACACCATGGAGCCCGAATTACAAATCCTACCTGCCCTTGTCTTTCTGCTCCTCTACGACCAACACCTACGTAGGCGCCGAAGACACCGGTGAGTACTGCACCTACGACACGGGGAGGGGGGAGGCAAAAGTTAGAGGGACACCCAACAAACACCCCCTCCTCCACCCTGGCATATTACAACATACACTCCAATGCAGTCACAAAAATCACAGTAACAACCCACAATCCCCCCGGAAGAATGAAAACACAAAGCGAATTTCGGACAAACATTGTAATGTGGCAATATACATGTCATCAAAAATATACAGATATATATATCTCAAAATCACTCTTATTTACACATACAATCCGAGAAGTAGTGCAGATATGTACACAACAATGTCCGTGCACCAACAGTCCAATAATGCATGGGCGAGGCCCACAAACTATACCTGACCAAAATCGGAGAGAACACTGCTGGGGCATCAGATAGAAACAATACAGGCACCTCAGGGGGAAGGGAAGGGGGGGCACCTCAGCCACATTAATGCGAAGCCAGATCCACGACGTGGCTCCATGCCCATTGATGTATCCTGGGGAGTGCAAAGCCACAGTCTCTCAAGTCTCTACAGTGGGTGGGTTGCCCACTGTGCCATCCTGGGGAGTGCAAAGCCACAGTCTCTCAAGTCTCTACAGTGGGTGGGTTGCCCACTGTGCCATCCTGGGGAGTGCAAAGCCACAGTCTCTCAAGTAGATGCAGTTCTCTACTGGTACTGGGTGGGACTGGTGCCCAGACTGGATGAGTCTCCCCGTGAAAGTTCATGTCCTGCCACTGTCCCAGCTGCACATGGGAGAAGGATGCCTGATGTGGCGGCCTCTTCATTCCTACACGGTGCATGCCCTGTTCAGCGGTGCTTTGCCATGGCGGTCTTTGCCCTCTTCAGCGGTGCTTTACCATGGTGGTCTTTGCCCTGTTCAGCGGTGCTTTGCCATGGCGGTCTTTGCCCTGTTCAGCGGTGCTTTGCCATGGCGGTTCTGGACTGTCCAGCGGTGCTTTGCCATGGCGGTCTTTGCCCTGTTCAGCGGTGCTTTGCCATGGCGGTCTTTGCCCTGTTCAGCGGTTCTTTGCCATGGCGGTCTTTGCCCTGTTCAGCGGTGCTTTGCCATGGCGGTTCTGGACTGTTCAGCGGTGCTTTGCCATGGCGGTCTTTGCCCTGTTCAGCGGTGCTTTGCCATGGCGATCTTTGCCCTGTTCAGCGGTGCTTTGCCATGGTGGTTCTGGACTGTTCAGCGGTGCTTTGCCATGGCGGTCTTTGCCCTGTTCAGCGGTGCTTTGACATGGCGGTTCTGATACGGACATTGGTGTGTGCCATGACGATCTCTACACTGGGCATTCGTGTGTGGCATGACGTTCTCTACAATGGGCATTGATGGGTGGCATGACGTTCCATCATTGCCCAGTGGGGCTGTGGCATCCGGGTCCCTCCTAGGCACTGACTCCGGCGGTGGTCTCCTGACCAATGACGATACTTGGGACCTCCTGGGCTGTGACTCCGGCAGTGGTCTCCTGACCAGTAACGATACTTGGGCCCTCCTGGGCTGTGACTCCGGCGGTGGTTTCTGGACCAGTGACGATACTTGGGCCCTCCTGGGCTGTGACTCCGGCGGTGGTCTCCTGACCACTGACGATACTTGGGCCCTCCAGGGCTGTGACTCCGGCGGTGGTTTCTGGATCAGTGACGATACTTGGGCCCTCCTGGGTTGTGACTCCGGCTGTGGTTTCTGGACCAGTGACGATACTTGGGCCCTCCTGGGCTGTGACTCCGGCGGTGGTCTCCTGACCACTGACGATACTTGGGCCCTCCTGGGCTGTGACTCCGACGGTGGTTTCTGGACCAGTGACGATACTTGGGCCCTCCTGGGCTGTGACTCCGGCAGTGGTCTCCTGACCACTGATGATACTTGGGCCCTACTGGGCTGTGACTCTGGCGGTGGTTTCTGGTCCAGTGACGATACTTGGGCCCTCCTGGGCTGTGACTCCGGCGGTGGTTTCTGGACCAATGATGATACTTGGGCCCTCCTGGGCTGTGACTACGGCGGTGGCGGTGGTCTCTGGACCATTACGACGGTGCTGGCGGTTGTGTCTGGAGCGCCGGAAATGATGGCGCACTTCTCCGCCGTGACACTCACAACTGGCTGGGCAGACTTCTTCTGGACCTTCCCCACCTTTGTTGGAGTTACAGCTGACTCACCAATCCCCTTCGAACCCATGTCACTTGTTGTCCCACCAGGAGTCTTAACACGGTCCCGTCGGCCACTCTCCAATTTTAGAGTCTTTACAGGGGGTGGGCTGTCAGTGCCTTGGCTCCGGGTCCTACTGCCTGCCCCGGTGGCCGGTGCACTCCACAAACCTTGAACAGGCACCACTGGTATTGGAGGCTTTTTGGCTGAGGCGCTACGACGGGACTGATGAATTGGAGGGGGGGGCAAAAAGGTCAATTTGACATAGGGACAGTTTCTGACAGACACTGGGATGGGTAGCTGGAGGGGGTCTGGGAGTGGAGGAAGAGGAGGTGGTTTTAGGAGGTGTCACTTTAGGTGTTTGTGTAGACGAGACTGGGAGGGAGGAGGGAGAAGAGGAGGAGGGGGACAGTGGAGACAGTGGATGTTGCTGTGTCTGTATGTGGGTGAGGCTTGCATGAGTGCCTGTGGTGTTTGTGGTGCCTATGTTTGCTTGAGCTACTTGTGTGTGTTGACTTGTGTGCATGCTGGTCTGTAGGTGTGCTTGGGATGGGCTGGGGTACAGGGGATTGGGTCTGGGTGGAGGACGTTGGAGGGGGGAGGATGGACACAGGGACAATGGCTGTCATCAGTGCTGAGGCCAGAGATTGCAGGGTTCGCTGAAGGACAGCCTGACCAGAATGAATGCCCTCCAAGAATGCATTACCATGTTGCAACTCTCGTTCTACACCCTGGATGGCATTCACAATGGTAGACTGCCCAAATGTGAGTGGCCTGAGGAGGTCAATGGCCTCCTCACTGAGGGCAGCTGGGGTGACTTTGGCAGGGCCTGAGGTGCCTGGGGCGAAGGTGATGCCCACCCTCCTGGGTGAGCGGGCACAGGGCGAACGCTGAGGGGCTGCTGGGAGGGCGGTGCTGGTACGGGAGGTGGCGGCTGTACCTGTAGAAGTGAGGCGCACAGATGGTGCCGCCACCACAGGGGAGCTCCCATCGGCAGACAAGCCTGTGTCGCTGGTTGGTGATCCGGTGGCCGACGTGAAGCTCCCCTCGCCCTCCGTCCCACTGGTGCATTCAGAGTCTGTGGTGTGGCCCTCCATGGCCATGTGGGATGCAGCTCCCTCGTGCTCCGGTGCCACTGTACCTCCGCCTGATGATGCTGATGTACAAGAGGACAGGGAGAGCAGGAAAAGGGGGGAGGCAGAAGAAAGACAGTTTTAGTGCATGGCATTCCGCTGGCGGACAAGACAGACGCAGCAGCCCCCTGCATAACGCCGTGCTCCTGCCCTCTGCACATGCAATTTCTGGGATATGGCCTACATGGCAATGGTGGACATCTGCGCACATGGATGCCACAGGGGCAACTATACCTCAACTTGGCACTCTGCTGAGGTGGGGTTGAGTTCCACATGGCCTACATTACGGAGGGGCCTTGCCTACCGAATTCGCCCTGGCCTAGGGACACCCACAGCCCACCTCCCCACCCAGACCCCTCCACTGCACGCAAAGTCCGCAGAATGAGGTTGTACTCATCCCCTTGTGTCTGCTGTGATGTCCTCAAGCGCCCATCCAACTCCGGGTAGGCCACCGCCAGGATCCGGAACATCAGGGGGGTCATGGTGCGACGGGCACCCTTCCCATGTTGGGAGGCCATCCCCAGCTGAGCCTCCACCGTCTTCTTGCTGCAGCGGCGAATGTCCTCCCATCTCTTCCGGCAGTGGGTGCCCCGTCTCTGGTGGGCCCCCAGGGTCCGGACCTCCTTGGCGATGGCACGCCAAATGTCCCTCTTCTGGTGGGCGCTGACCTACATGACATGCACAAGGGAAGAGGAACAGTCATTACCAACTGCACCGTCAATGTGAGTGGCCCCCTCCCTACTCTGGCCATGTGGCCCATTCATTCACATGCATTAATGTTCTATGTACTCTGCCCCCTTCACTCTTCCACCCAGCCCTCTCCACCCAGGCCTAGCCCATACAACGTGCTCCCTGTGTACTAACCTGTTGGTCTGGAGGACCGTAGAGTAGCATGTACTGGGGGAGGACCCCATCCACAAGTTTCTCCAACTCCTGTGCAGTGAAGGCAGGGGCCCTTTCCCCAGACGCAGCAGCCATCGTCGCTTCCAGACCGAGGTCACAGCAGCACTAGCAGTGTAGGTCCTCTCCTGTCGAAGGTCAGGTATCTAGTGATTGAACAGATAGAAAATGGCGGTGACGTCCGCGGCGGTGCGCATCCTCACCGCCGGCGCACCTGTTCATTGGCTCCTGGGACCCATAGGGTCCAATGTTAACCAATGCAGCATTGCGCCGCAGTCTACGACCGCCTACCGCGACGGTGTGCAACGCCAGCGCAGTTACCCCACAATCCCATTGCCCCAGTTTAGAGGTCAGGCAGCCGCCATTTCAGGGGCCCACATGGCTTCATTTACTACTGCGTCACACATAGATAGGCCTACACTCAACACACATACAGGAAGGGTTTTGTGTCTGGTGTAGTCTTGTGTGTAACTGTGGGTACATACCTGGAGGAATAGTGACTGGTTCTTCGCTGTTGTCCTTCGTAGGCACCGTCAGCTGGGACATATGAGAAGATGGCGGAATCCTCCTGTGTACCGACTGCTGGAGGACCTGTTGACAATGGAAGAAAGACATGTCATCGTCACCTACAGGTTTGACCGTGCCACTACCCAGGAACTATGTGCCCAGTTGGAGCCAGACCTGATGTCAACGATCCGTCATCCGACTGGAATCCCCCCTGACGTGCAGGTGCTGTCAGTGCTCCATTTCCTTGCAAGTGGGTCATTTCAGACAACAGTGGCCATGGCATCAGGGATGTCCCAGCCTATGTTTTCCAATGTCTTGTCCAGAGTGTTGTCTGCCCTGCTGAAACACGTAAGGAGATACATCATATTCCCTCAGGTGGAGGATTTACCTACAGTGAAAGGTGACTTCTATGCCCTTGGACATATCCCCAACGTCATAGGTGCCATTGATGGGACCCATGTAGCTCTGGTCCCCCCCCGCAGGAGTGAACAGGTGTACAGGAACAGGAAGAGTTATCATTCCATGAATGTCCAGATGGTCTGTTTGGCAGACCAGTACATCTCGCAGGTAAATGCTATGTTCCCTGGCTCTGTGCACGACGCCTACATCCTGCGCAATAGCAGCATCCCTGATATGATGGGTCAACTCCAGAGGCACCGTGTATGGCTATTGGGGGACTCTGGTTACCCCAACCTTTCCATGGCTACAATGATGCCCATGGGTGGACTAGGAGGATTATCGAACGCACCTTCAGCCTCCTTAAGGCCAGGTTCAGGTGCCTTCATATGACAGGTGGATCCCTATTCTACTCACCGAAGAAGGTGTGCGACATCATCGTCGCCTGCTCCATGCTCCATAATTTGGCATTGCGACGCCAGGTGCCTTTTCTGCAGGAGGATGATCCAGATGACGGTGTTGTAGCAGCTGAGGAGCCTGTGGAGCCTGTGGACAGTGATGAGGATGAAGCTGAGGAAGAAGAAAACGACAACAGGGAGTCAGTCATACAGCAATATTTCCAGTGACACACAGGTGAGAACATTTTCTGGTTTGACATTACATTAACTTTCACACGTCTACCTCTATCCTGTACCTACATTTCACTCACTATTTGTTAATTGAGTTGTACCCTTCCATTTCAGTTTCACAAGTGTGGTAACCTACGTGTCAACTGCTTGCATCCTTCAAGGGCTTGTGATGTGTGACATAGGTATGTTAGCCTTACAATGGGTAACCCATTATGACACTGTGATTGATAATACAAAGTACCAAATCATAGACTGACTCCAGATTTTTTGGTGTTTCAAGGGTGTTTATTTAAGTGCTCATAAAATGATGGGGGGTTGTAAAATGGTGATGGGTGATGGTGGAGGAATGTCCATGGCAGAGTCCAGTCTAATAGTCTCACAGTTGCACTGGCCATCTGGGCTTTGGAAGTGGAGCTGGGGCAGTTCGAATATGGACAGGGTAACAAAGTGGGACAGTGGGGGGACAATCAGGGTGGTCTTATTTCCTGGCGGGGGTCTTGCCATCTTGCTCTGTCCTGTTCCTGGATCTCAGGGACCGCTTGCGTGGTGGTTGTCCGTCTGCAGGGGGTGGGGTGCTGGTGTGGTGGTCCTGTAGTGGTGCCTCCTGTCCACTAGCGCCGGCGGAGGTGGTGGGCAGTTCATCGTCCTGGCTAGTGTCAGGGGCCCCTTGGAGTGCCACGGTGTCCCTCAAGGTCTTTTGAATGTCCGTCAGCACCCCTACGATGGTGCCCAGGGCGGAGCCGATGGTCCTGAGCTCCTCCCTGAACCCCAAATACTGCTCCTCCTGCAGACGCAGGGTCTCCTGCAACTTGTCCAGGACCGTCGCCATCGTCTCCTGGGAGTGGTGGTAGGCTCCCATGATGGAGGAGAGGGCCTCGTGGAGAGTTGGTTCCCTTGGCCTGTCCTCCCTCTGTTGCACAGCAGCCCTCCCAGTTCCCCGGTGTTCCTGTGCCTCCGTCCCCTGGACTGTGTGCCCACTACCACTGCCCCCAGGTCCCTGTTGTTGTTGGGGTGGTGGGTTAGCCTGGGTGCCCTGTAGTGGTGGACACAACGCTGATTGACCTGTCCTGGGTAGGGAGGTTTGGGCCCGCAGGGTGGGTGCTGTGCTGGTGTTACCAGAGGGTGGAAGCTCGGTGTTGGGCTGTGGCTGGGCAAGGGGAACCGACTGTCCTGAGGCCCACAATGGTCCGGGCTGGTCATCAAGATCCAGTGGGGCAGAGCTGCTGTCATCACTATGGGCCTCTTCTGGGGTGGAGTGGTGTTGTCTGGACCCTCTGGTGTGGTGATGGACCTTCGGGTTCCTGCAGGGGTATAAGTACATGATTATTGCATGTGTGTGTTTCATGGTGTGCAATGGGTGGGTATGCGTGAACCCCAGTGCAGGCATTCATGTGTGAAGGCTTGGGTGATGATGGTTGGGGGGGTGTTCTGGGTATGTGCAGTGAGCATGCTTTAGTGAGGGGTGACCATGCTTAGTTGTGTCATGCAGGGCTTGGTGTTGGGATGGGTGGTTTGTGTTATGGGTAGATTAGTGAGGATTTGGGGTGATAGGGGAGGGTGTGAGGGTGGGGGTGTGTGATAGCATGCAGGTAGGGTGGGGGATGTGATAGTTAAGATTTGACTTACCAGTGTCCCATCCTCCACCGACTCCTCCGAGGCCCTCAGGATGCAAGATGGTCAAGACTTGCTCCTCCCATGTTGTTAGTTGTGGGCGAGGAGGTGGGGGTCCGCCGCCAGTCCGCTGCACCGCGATGTTGTGTCTGGAGACCGTGGAACGCACCTTCCCCCGTAGGTGATCCACCTCTTCCTGATGTCCTCCCTATTTCTTGGGTGCTGTCCCACAGCGTTCACCCTGTCCACTATTCTGCGCCATAACTCCATCTTCCTGGCTATTGATGTGTGCTGTACCTGCGAGCCAAATAGCTGTGGCTCTACCCGGACGATTTCCTCCACCATGACCCTGAGCTCCTCCTCGGAGAAGCGGGGGTGTCTTTGGCGTGACATGGGGTGGTGTGTGTGAGTGTGGGGTGGTGTATATGGTGATGAGTGTGGTGAGTGTAGTGGTATGTGGTGTTTTGTGCGTGGATGTTGTGTGGGTGATGGTGTTGTGTGCCTCTGTGTGATGGGGTTGTCAATAGCTGTGCTCTCTCTCTCGCCTTCTCTCAGAATTTCTGGTTGTAGGGGTTTGTGGGCGATGTGGGTGTGTATTTTATATTGTGTTGGGTGTGTGGGAGTGGTGTGTGTATGTGTATCAGGTGTGTGTATTTGGAATTGTCCAATGTGGCAGTGTTTTGGAGCTGTGTGTGTATTTTGAGCGTGGCGTGTGTACCGCCAATGGAATACCGCAGTTGAATGACCGCCGCGTGGATTCGTGGGTCGTAATAGCATGGGCGTGTTTCTGTTGGCGTGGAGGTGGAGGATTTGTTTCCGCATGTTTATCGCTGACCTTTGGTGTGGCGGTGTTGTGTGGGTGTCTGAATTTCGGCGGATTCCGTGATGTGTGTCATAATTGCTGTGGCGGTCTAATGCGGCCGTGGCGGTGTATTGGTGGTCTTCTGCACGGCGGTAAGTGCCTTATACCGCCAATGTTGTAATGATCCCCACAGTTTGGATGAACTCGCTGACAAGAATTGGCCTAAGCCAGCCAGGAAAATATAAGCTTTGATAATAAGATAGGGAAACGTACAATTCGGCATCTATGGAAGGGTAAATATTATAAAGATGATGGTCCTCCTGAAAGTGTCCTTTTGTATAATACTATACCATTGCTGTTCCAAGAGAAGCAGATTAAGAAACTGCAAGGTAGGATAGCCTGTTTTATCTGGGCATCCAAAAGGGCAAGGATATTATGGAAAAACCTAAGGAGAGAAACAAAACAGGGGAGTTTGTACCTACCTGATTTCCAAAAATACTGCTATGCCTTTCAATTTAAAAATGTTCGCCTTTTAGCTAGGACCCCAGACAATTCTCATTTGGGTGTGTCATGTATAAGACCATGGTAACAGACTTGGGCACAGACAAGTTTTTGTATAAGTTAGGGACCCAAAATCTTTCTAACGAGTCAGGTTAAAAGTTCTTTAAACAGCTCTTAGAGTATGTATATATTTGACAAACGTATTGGAGATCCATTACTATACAGACTTGGTGCCTATTTGGGACTCCCCTGGAATTCCTGAGTGGCTAAAAGATAAACTTAGCTGACCACTACAAAGGGCAAAAATTAGCACATAGGGAGACCTTAGAGACTTTAGGGATGGGGAAGCTCCGATTACCTTGCATAAATTATCCCTACTAACAAATGGGTAAGTCTCAAAATTCAAATTCTTTCAGTTGTGTTCTTGGTGGGCTGCACAGGGATTGGCTAGGGTGGGCCACTGGTAACATGATGCCCTTTTGCAGAAAAAGAAGTCTATCAAAAAAGGAAGTTTTCCTTTGGTTTTGGGATATGGTGGCAGCAGAAGACAAGAATAGTGTGGAGCCCTACCAGACATGGGAGAAGGAATTGCCAGAGCTCAAGAATCAAGATTTATTGCAAGTATCACTTTACCTACTCTACAGCGCAGTAAAGTATGCACCTTTAAAACATACTCACCTCTTCACACTCCACAGGGTCTACTGGACACCTTCAAGATTGGCCAAATTTGCTTGAGAGGCTCCAAGATGCAGAGGATACAATACGGTAGGAGCAGACAACAAGCAAATGTTTGTGGAGTGTCCAGGGCTGACCACGCTTTTGGAACGAGTTGAGCGGTGTACTGAAAGAAGTCTTGCATGTCGAAGTTATGGGAAGCCACTCACTAATACTTTTTGGGACCAAGGTAACATTGAGCGAATGGCCAAAGCAAAAAAATAATAATCTACTGTTCTTGATTTTGATGACAAGAAGAGAAATATGTAATAAATCGATCTAACCTGTGGCCCCAATGAGACAGGATTGGATCGCTTCTAAAAGATATTTTAGTAAACTGAGACGCAGAAGGAATTTGGCTTCTCTTTATATTCTGACACAAGACAAGAGTCCAATGATTATACCACAATTGTGCTTGTTGCTGTTATGGTTTGGGTCCCATTAAAGAACTTCATAATCAGCAAGATATGCAATCAGGGCTCTGGGAAAGATCGGCTAACTCCTACATCAAAGTGGTGTATTAAAACTGATGGTGGAATGAGGATAAAAACATCAGTGATGGTACTGTAGACGATGAGTAGTGTATTTGGAATTAGACAGTCACCAAAGAGTTAGTAACAGCAGTGGGCATCAATTGAGCTTTAAAATCAGACAGGCTGTCCACTGGGACACCCATCATTGGAGGGTCCACATGGAGCAAGTTTTTGATGAAGTGTTGCCTTTAGAGTGCTCTTCAAGAGGTGAATAAGAAGCATACCTGGGTTTCTGCGGGACTGAAGAAGATTCACTGGAGGTGGAGGGTGGAATGTCCTCAGACTTCACTTTATTAGGGGAGCTATCTCCCTCAGTTGGTATTATGCAGAGTCTTATCTTCACATATAATGCTATGTGAGGGCCCTTCCTCTGAGGAGCCCTGGTCTCTTGCCTTCCTGTTCTGCAGTTATTCTAGCAGGGTTTATGCCAAGAATGTCTTGTATATTTTGCAACCTGTAGCCAGGATAGAATATATATATTTAATTATTGGTTCATAAGCAATAGTCTCTACTTCACACACAAGCCATAAGTTCTAATCAAGGCTATGCTTGGTGAGTCAGTCAGCTTTTTAAGGAAATAAATTATTTCCTAAATCTCAAAAGCCACTTTTATGAGACAAGGGTATTGGATATGTAGTAAATGCAGAAATTCTGGAACTTTTAAAAAAGGAACAATGTGTACAGAAATCTATGAGCAGTGCTCAGAAAAAGAATCTCTTCCACCTGATGTGGTAGAAATCTAAACTATTGTGTCTGGCAGGGGAATCAGAGTTGAGGGTGCTCTTACTTCATTGGCAGAAGCTCGGATGTTCTTTAATAAGGAGATTAGGTTAATAAACTGAGAGTGTTGTGGTCTCTTTTTATTGGAATTGCTTGACAATGCTATTGAAATACCAAAGTGGGAACTCCCAGCTCAATGACGTGGAATGATTAAACCATGTGAGTCTATGAAAGAACTATGGCTGTAGTACATGTCTCACCTGCAAGTCAAGATCCACTATCCTAAGACTGTCTCTGAGGTAATGACCTAGAGGCCTTAGGCCTCAGGTTGGGCTGAGGTAGAGTTTAGGACCATGCATCCATACTGGGTATTCCTGAGGAATCGCTTCCTCTCATTTCAAATGAAATGAAAAAGCAAAGAAGAGAGGGAGCCCTGAAGTCTAGGGTTCCTCCTCATTCCACAGGTGAAAAGGGTATCAAAGTAACCCTTTCCGACCCTAACACTAAGGATACCATTCCTGTGGTGGGAGACACCTCTCCTAGGGTGGAACGTGTACCCAGGGAGTTCACAGCTACTACAACTAATCTCCCAGATGTAAAAGTCCCTCTCTGTTACAACACTGAAACAGATGAGCTAAACTGCACTGTTTTAATACATTTGGAGCAACCCTCCAACCCTATCAGAGAAACTTTAGTGCAGCAGCCCTGCACTACCTCTAAACACATAGGACAGCAGCCCTGTCATTGTGTGGAGCCTATAGGACAGCAGCCCTGTCTTGCTACAATCCAAGAGAAACAACAACCCTGCTCTCTCTTTCAGCCATATGAACAAACGTTTTGCCCAGCTATGGCCTTGCTGAGACAGCATCCCTGTCTAGCATTCCCATCCTTAGGACAGCATCCCTGTCTAGCATTCCCATCCTTAGGACAGCAGCCCTGTCTTGACATGGGATCAGTGGAACAGTCACACTGCCCCACTTTAAACCTTACAAATAGAGACCTGAGAATATGCACTTACACTGTTTTCTAGGTACAAATCTACAAACAGGGTGGTTTACATCCCTACTGGGAAGTAACCATGCAGTGGATGATAAAAGGAGTAACCACTTTATTGCTGATGTTCTCTCCACTTATTACCAATTAGACAATAACATCTGAACTGGCTAAGGTTAGCCTTATTATCCTTTGTTTGGGGGGATAGTTATGCTTGGTTTTTGCATACTTCTTTATCACGAATTCTAATGTGTTCTGAGGAAACTTGCTGTACTTTACTCCTTCTTTCCTGGCCGCTGGTGTGGGGTACTTTACTTACCTTTGGTGTTTTCGTACACTCCCAGTGCCCCTCTACACACTACTCTTGCCTAGGTGGGAAAACAACATGTGCATTCCACTATTTTAGTATATGGTTCGTGTCCCTCCCTAGGCCCATTGTAACCTATTGTGATTTTCACTATTTGCACTATTTCATGACTGTTTACTTACCTGATTTTGGTTACTAATGAATATTTTGTGTATAATGCTTACCTCCTAAGGCAGCATAGCCTCTAAGAGATATCTGGCATTGTGTCCCTAAAATAAACTACCTTTATTTTTGGTAACACTGATTATTGTCTTTCATGTGTGTGAGTACTGTGTGCCTACAGTGGTATTGCAAGAGCTTTGCATGTCTCCTGGTTCAGCCTTGGCTACTCTGCCTACAGCTACCTCTAGACAGCCTGGCTTCTAGACACTGCCTACATTTTACTAATAAGGGATATCTAGACCTGGTATAAGGTGTAAGTACCTTAGGTACCCACTACAAACCAGGCCAGCCTCCTACACACTTTAGGAAGAAACATTCAGAATTCAGTTGCCAGAGCCGACCCAAAGGATCATGAACACACCTACGAACCAGCCACACCAGGAATTCTACTGGAAAGGACTCCACTCCACATAGTAAGATATAGGAGAAGAGCAGATAACTGCTAGAATGGTGTCCACAGGGAAATGGGGTGACAATTAGAGAAAAATGGCTGTGACAACGGAGTCTAAAGGCAGAAAGAACAATCACTACATTAGAAGGTGAGAAAATGCTCTCAGTGACGATTCATTGGAAAATATACTTCATCCGTTTGGAAACAACAGAAGAAGACTCACTCTACCCCAGAATTTGAATTGTCCTGATATATACAACGGGCCTATCAAGCAATCCTTAATACTCCTGTTAATTTGATAACATAACCCAACCTCCACCATTCCATGGTCTGTTATCTACCATAAGATTGCAGCGCAGGCACATGCACTTTTAACATGTGAGAGGTGGTGGGGCAAGGAGTCCTTGAAGATTATTTCATCTTGTGCACCCCGAAATAATGTATGGAGCTCAACAGACATTCAGGTATTCAAATCGGAGAGAAAATGGCAGTGGTAATTTGCCGAAGTAAGATCGCTCGGGTTCTGATGCATGACCTGCTACTGTGGAACCATACAACTGTGACCACCTGTCACCCAAAGGTCCAATCACTGAACGAGGAGGTGATGCAAGCAGATATCCTGGTTTTCGCAGCTGGAAAAGCAGAGATGATTGGATAACACCAGGTACTGTGGAATTAACCACGTCCTGGTATGAGTGTGATTAAGTTCATTTTTTAAGTGTTCAGTTAATTAGAAAGTGGCTGGTCAATTCTAAGTATTCACAAGCGAAATTTTAAGTGTCGACTTTCCTGTCGGCACAGAATCTTTATTTTGACTGTTTGGTTTACTTACAGTTGTCACTTATCGGAAATGAAGCATATTTCTCCATCTAAATATTTTCATTATTAGCTGTGCAATTGTGTTGTCTTAATTTGCTCTTTAGTGGAACAAACTTAATGTGCCTTAGTCTATCAAATAAATTGAGGTAACGACTGTAGAGCATTTTGTAAGATCTGTTCCTATCTTTAAAATCCGTCGATGCGTTAAAACTTTTTAAGAGGCTGTTTTTGAAATACACATAATAATATATAAATATATAAGTAACCATAGACTCTTTAAACTTCTGAAGAGAGGTAATATAACCTGAAAAGAACGGTCTCCACTCCCTGCCCAAAGTCCACGTGTGTCTACTAATATACAGAAGGGTTTGGAAAAATCCAAACCTACTCTTCTTAAGGATCCCTTCTCTCTTTCAAGTCACTCCATGTGTCCGCTGTAAAAGTAAACTCAGGCAATAAACACCTCTGTTTCATTCTTAAAATGGAACACATCTGCATTTCAAACTACCTCTCCAAGCTGTTTGCCCCTTACTCTCCAACTAGGGATCTACTGATGGCCATTCACAATTTACTGTCTACATGAAGATATGCTACAAAAATTGATTGAAGTTCTCTTCATGTAGAAATTGCCTCTCTTTGGAAACCTGTATATATACAGCTCAGACTAGAAACTGAGGCCCATATTTATACTTTTTTAGCGCCTCATTTGCGTAATTTCTTGACGCAAAAGCGGCGCAAATTCACAAAACACAATTTTATTTTGACAGTTTGTGCCGCTTTTGCTTCAGAAAATGAAGCAAATGCGGCGCTAAACAAGTATAAATGTGGGCCTGAGTTTGTTGAATTCAGAAATCACCTAAAAACTTCTGCAACCTGGTGTCCAATTTTCTTCTTTCGCTAGGTCTAAATAAGATGACCCCTTGCCACTTAGCCCTACACGGGCTGGTCGGATGTCCAAGAACAGCTGTTGCTTTCAGCATTCCAGGCTTCTCAGTTTCGGAAGCTTGGCTTTATGCTCTCCACAACTGTAATCATCTTTCTTGGTTGATTGACTGCTCCCTTAACGTCTTATTGGAACTTTATTCATCCTCCACACGTACTCATACCTATAGCCCTCTCAGGCTATTGCTTGATTTACCACTCCTTAACTGAAGAAAAACGAATCCTTCGCTATATTGACCTGGGGTATATCTATAAGGATAAGGCATGGTGTTGTCAGTGCTGGAACTGGTGCTCTCACCAGTTGGATGCATGTATGCTTGTCTTCTTTTTTTTATACCTATGTGCCTAAATGTTTTGGCACATCGAAGATATGCCCGTTTGTGAACCTGTTCTTTAGATATCTATCTTGTTGTGTGGTCTGTGTTCGCTGTGGTGACCTTGCTCGTTCATCTCTGACATCACCGTATTTACCTTTAGTCAAGGTTCTTAAGAAAGTTAAGCATTTTCCAAGTTTAGTTTTAATTGCGCTTTGCCTCCAGGATACATCCCACTGGGCTTGGTGCCTGGCTGTTAATGAGTTGGTGTTGATTTTCATGTAGCTGACGTGACAAGTCATTTATCTTCTCAGTCTGTTCCAGCGATTCTTATTTTGGTTGTTTATTCGACCTTCACTATCTCAATGGTTGTCTACCACATGTGGAGAGGCTGGCTTTGGTTATGCGGTCTCTAGGACCATTACGCTGGAAATATGATCCTGCCTGGACTGATTTTCAGCTGTTTCTCCCTCATTACATAAGGAGCATTGAATGTGGTATTCCGATTGGGGGTTGATTTTTGCAGTTATTCTGCATTATGTTTACGATATGCTGTCCCAGATGTCTTGACTCGTGTGGGACTCATCTTCCTCGTGCAATATGTCTCACTCAGTCAGTATAGTATGCATGCCATTGGCTGACTCACTGACCACAGTACTTCTGGGCAGAGGTGTGTTTCGGTGGGACATCTCCCGTGCTGAGCCGTGGGCATAGTTTGAAGTGTATCTCTCATGGAAATAGGGTGAATACCTGATTGTATACTCTTGTGTTCCTGCAATTTTTGGTTTGAGTCTTGTGGTGCTCCAGTGCCATTTCGCCTATTAGTAACACTGCCTTCCTGCCAATACACAATTTCATAATCCTTAAATAAAGGTTTACTGTGATAATCTACTTTTGATAATCTACTTCAGACATTAACATGGTTGTTCATCAGACAGCTGCTGTAGAACCAATATACACAAAAAGGTCATGAGGTGTGCAAGACTGGTGAGTGAGTAGTGAGAGATGCCTGTGTGTTGAAGTCTTGGCACTTCTTGGTATATTCTCGAAATATATGTTCTATGAAAGCGAAGAAGGACCAACCCGTAATCCTTTGATTACTTACCTGCACCTTTATTACACTAGATCTTACTCTTCCCGTTCCAAGCAAGTAGAAGACAGAGAAGGACTTGGAATATGATGGAATTGGGTGATTGCAGAAGAGGAAAAAGAGAAAATGGTGATTACCGAAGGATGGACGTCTTCCAACGAATTGTGCTTGAAGAGATTTGAATCTTTTACTTCCCTCAAAGGAAGAAATGTGTTATGTTCGCAATAAATAGTTAACCTGATTAACCTGACACAGATGCCTGGCAGGGCATTTAATGTATTGCAAGAAAGAAATTGTGATGCAAAGAAGTCCGCCATGTTGATCGTGGACAGCCAGGAAAACTAGCATCTTGCTTATTAATAGTATCAAGTCAGACTTCTTAACAATCTTCTTCACATCCTAAATCATCTCCTTACAATTCTCATCTTACCCCACTGTGAAGCTCACCACGTGATATCCTCTGGTTTGTATGCACTCTGTCCATGTTGAGTATAAATATCTTCACGTCTCTATAGTCTCACGTGTTAGCTACATATGCTGTTACTAGTTACTCCACTGTCCTTTAGGGCTAGGTGTGTTCATTATAAATGTCCCAATGAAAAAAAACAATATAAAATAAAAATAAATTGTTACTTTTTTTCAGTAATAACTACAGAGCCTAAGATGTGAGTACACCAATACATGTATGCAGAGTGTGGCACTATTGCTATGTGTTGGCTAGTCTGATACGCTTAAAAGTGTCTGTGACCAGAGAGGTCCCTGTGATGGACTAGGGGTCTAAAAATCTCACACCCTGGTGGTCTCTTTTACTTGCTTTCCATTAGTAAAATGCATACCTTTAAACAGACATTTCCAGTGGGTGAATTGTGGGCTCAGTGAGGCTCAAAAAGAAACCTGACTGAAGACCCACAAGTAGTATCAGGGCAAAGTAAATTTAAATAAGCATGTGCTTTCCTAAATGCTGTGTGTGAAGAGATAGCCCATGGATGTTCAGGTAGAGCATTCCCGGTTTTCCCAGTGACATAGGAGGAGGAACTTGTCCAGGCCTAGCTACCCAAATGCTGAGCAGATTCAGAATGCTCTGTGCATTAGATCTCAGACAGTGAGGAGGGAGGCATTTGATGAAGTAATTACAAAGATATTTGTGAGCAAAGTTAGCCAGAGTTTTGTGACAACTGCACAGCAATTCAAAAATAATATGCTGCTGCACTGGAAGCAAATGAAGCGTTGCAAGATGCTCAAAATATAGTCTTTCCTATGGAGTCCTAGCACCAAACTTTCAGCCATATTTTCAATGTTCTGAATGTACTACATCAAATATTTAAGGCCAGTGAGATATAGAGTATTGCCTTAGTCATGTTAAGATGACTCACAAGATTGACCAAATGGTTTGCTTCAGGAAAAAAAGAGAATGAGAACGATAAGAACATTTGTCTGAAGGTTTGAAGCATCAAAAACAGAATGAGGTAGTAGCTGTAGGCGGGCATCAGGGGCGTAGCTTGAGGGGGCTATTTAGGGTGTGACACCCCATAAATAAATACATTTTTGGAATGGTAGTTAGGTCTGGGGCCCTGATCTTGGTTTGCTATGTCTGTTTTTCTTGTCATCCTGATTTCACTAAGAGGTTATAACTTGTTTATTTTTTGGACCAGGAACATAAATATATTTAGGTTTAGATTAAACAAAATTGTGTTGGGGTTGCGTCACTTTTTTGACAGAGCCTCAATGTAAAATCATGTTTGGTACTTATTAAGAAAAAGAAAAGTAATGCAAAGCTGCATATTTTGCTGCATTGCATTACTTTGCATCAGGTTCCATGGATGGTGCATGGGCGTTCTTCTGCATTCAACCATGGATTTTGGCTCTGACCTGTACTTACATAGACCCAGATTTACAAAAATTCTGTATCTGCGTTGTGTGACTTTTTTGATGCAGCCCAGAAGCAAAATCCTTTTTGGTATTTACAAAGTCCCACAAGTGTCAAAATGTGTGGCTTTCTAAGAAAAAATTACACAATGCAGCACATTGTACTGCCTTGCATTACTTAGCGTCAGTTAGGTGTTTGATGGGTACTGCATGTGCATTCCTGTGCATCCACCCATGGATTTTGCCACCAATCCACATCTACAGTGAGTTGCAGACAATGGTTTGGCCCAAAATGGTGTGCCTGCCTGAGGCTGGTGAAACAAAGATACATTTCTCAATTCGTACTTGTTATTTCCTGTTTGCATGAGAGAAAAAGCCTCCAATGATAGTTGTGTACGGGAAGGTACCCTTTCCTGCCTGCACAAAGCTATCCTGATACTAATGCAGATACTCTTGCACTATCATACAAGGGTGCCTGCATAGGGGCTAGACAGCCCAAAATGAACCAGCACTTGGGGAGACAGAACTGCGCTATTTTGTTGAAACAATCGTGGAGTTCTGTTTTTTTCAGGTGATGCAATGCAGCTATTTTGCATGCTGCATTGCACCACTTCTTTGTAAGTGTGCCCCATAGTGAATGGTTTACCAAAAATGTAGCACATCTGCAGCAAAAGAAGTACTCATTCAATGCATGCAAATTTGACACTTTTTAGAATTCACGTATGTTAGAAGTAGTGGACTTGGTAAGGTACATTAGTCTCAGGATTCCAAGGCTACTGCTGACAATCAAACACCTAAAAGATAATTGGGTGAATGTTTGCATATGGTCTGACTGGTAATCCCTTAGGATAGCATTCCAAACCATTGTTTTTCCCCTGCTGAGCCACTCTAGACAGAGGGTCTAATTTAGCAAATGAAGTAAAGGCAGACAGGATGACAGATGACTTTACTGCTTTACTCCGACTTCTAAGTTTAGAGATGTCTCCCAGCCAGGTGGACATGTCTATACATTGGCAGGAACAACCATTACAGCAGTTCCAGTAAATGTATGAAAAGTTTAATGGGTGGCTCCGTCAAACATGATGGTTGGCCATCAAACTTTTCCAAACTGTTTTTATTTTTCAAAAACAAACGCACAAAGCGGTAATTTGTTTTTGAAAAATAAAAACAACCAATAAATCCCACACAAGTTTTCTCCAGTGGTGTGGAGGCCATTTTTTTCCTATTTACTGTTCCTCACTGCCTGGGGGTGATGGTTAGCAAAAAAAGCCATCTGACATTTCATTCTAAACAGGGCAGACAGACTGATGGCTCACTTCCAATGGCACCTACTTTGCCGGCCTTTCAAAGGAAGATTTACACTGACCAGTGCTCAATTTGTAAATAATAAAGTGCCTGTGCCCATAGATCTCGTCTGAAACAAGCGGTTGCTCCAATTAAAGTGTGAGCACAGAATACTGAGGCAGCGTAATCCTGAAGCCATCTCGGTCCTCTTTAATCCATTTACAGCCACTCCCTGCCCTTCAGCTCACCTTTGCATCTTTCTGCTTTCTGCCTTTGTGAAGCTTTTTCATTTTTTTCTCTTCCTCTATCTTTCCCATATGAAGCTTTTGCTCGCAGTAAATGTTTGAGGAAGAAAAATAAGTGCCAACCCTCAAAAATAAGTGCTGGTGCCCCGCACCGGAAACCACTGGCTCAAATTAAGCACTGACACTGACTGAGTAAATTTTACTCAGTCGTCATAAAATGTGCATTCTGCGTGATGCAAAATTGAACGGGCATGAGTTTGGGGGACAGGGTACTCATTGCCTTTGCAACAGAGTATCTGCCTGCCAAACTTTAAATCAGCCCCAGTCGACCACTTAGTCAAATCAGTGCTGACCCTGCTCCTCATAGAAACAGTCCACTTTCATTCTGTGGCCCACCGCTTTTTCAGTTGGGAAATTTGAGATTCACATCCCCCTCCCGAATATTACTGACTAAGCTGAGGCCCTGGTGGGAATAGCATTGCTCTGACCAACCTTATGACTGAACATTTTCTGAGAAGCAGATTTGCCAGGTCACTGCTTTACACAGTTTTTAGACATTAATTGATGAAATTGAGCTAGTGTCTGAATTATTTCATGTGCTCTTTTTTAGCGATTCCTCTATTGATGCTATTTACTTAACGTCAGTTTTCAGATGCTGATGACTGACTATTTTGATAGAATAAGGCAATTGCTTTTGGTGATAAGCTGCATGCTTGATCTGAAATACAATGGACTTTTGTTTACTGTTATAATGTGTAGCTTAGGTACATTAGAATGCTCGTATGTTGTTATAGGAACGTGGTTCCCTAGGAACGGTGACATTCCACTGGAGGCTGTTATTTTCATCCTGGCTGTGGTGGAGGTCACACTTGTTTCGTGTTAACTAAATAAACACTTAATGAAGACATCCTTGGTGTGGAGTCCCCTTTACAACATAATTTTGGCGACGAGTTGGAGCGGCTAAGGATTAGTGTGACCTCTATGGACTATCGTGTAGAGATTCGGCGACTTCAAAGAGAGAAAGGACCTTGCCCGTCTTACTTTTCCCTGTGATGTTTTGTAAGTACTGGTATGAGCCTAGCCGTGGATGGTGTTCACTGTCATCGTTTGGTGGAAGAAGTCATCGGTGACAAAAGACCGGGTGCGCGCTGCGTGGAGTGCACTGATATTTGAAATTTATGTGTGCAGCGCGTGAGACGGGTGAAATCTACAATAAATATACACAGTGGATGGTGTCTAATGTTATCGGTTGGTGGAGGAAATCAACGGTGACAAAATAACAGGTGCGCGCTGCGTGGAGTGCACTGTATTTGGTATTTATTTGGTGAGACGGGAGAAACAAACGGTTATCGAACACCGCGCGCGTGCTGTGTGGAGCGCGGCGGTATCCAACGTCTGTTTGTGCAGCGCATGAGACTGGCTGTGTGGAACCCACTTGTACAGCCCGTCGGACTCACCTCGTTTCGAAGATTTTTCGTTTCGTCCAGCACAATGGCATGTCTGCTCCAGATTGACGGATAGGAGGAGGATCAGAGAGCTTTTCCGGCTCTACGACGGTGAAGGAGAGAGTGTTTCCGGCTACACGACGTTGAAGGAAAGGATCTTGGGTTCCGGTTTGAGGATTTTAGAAGAAGGGCCCTTAAGACATAAAAATCAGATAAACTGATTATAAGCTATCACTTGCAGCACAGTGGGAAGTTACCACTGTTAGGTGACATTGACTCAAGCCTGAGGTTTTTGAGTTTGATGTGTTGAATGCATACCAAATGCACACTGTTATTTACATATATTTAAGCATTTTTTTTTTTCTTTTTCTGTTCTTTCCTTGTTTTTACATTGTTTAACATTTAATTGTCTGTGTAACTGCAGTACGTGGTTGACCACTTCTTGTATAGACATTAATTTTCTTGAGCAGCTGTATCAGTATGGATTTGCATGCTATCACGCCACCATCGCCATTTTTATCCCAACCAGGTGAGCCATCGATGGAGTGGGAAGAATGGATTGATGCTTTTGATAATTATTTGGAAGCAATTGATGGGCGCAGTTTTTCTATTGGGAGGAAAAAGGCGATTTTATTGAATGCTTTGGGCAAGGAAGGGCAATGCATCTTTAAATATCTACCGGCGTTGCCTATTCAAGAAGATCAACCTGATGTTGATGTTTATGTTGATGCGCGTAAACGTTTAGAGATTAGATTTGCTAAGGGTAGGAATATTGTGATTAGACGACACAAATTTTATACTCAGCCACAATGTCCTGGTGAGTCGATCGATGATTTTGTCACCAGGTTAAGAGAGTTATCGATAAAATGTCAATTTGGTCCAATGACAGACGAGATGATACGCGATCAACTTATAGTACAGTGCAACAGTCGTAAGATACAGGAAAGGTTGTGGGCTGCTAAGAATCCGACTTTAAAAGATGCTATAGAGATAGCTAAGGTGATAGAAGAGTCGGAATATTGCATGAGGGTAATGGATAAGAGGGAGGAGAAAATTGGTGTGTCAGTCATTGGACAACACGCGGACTGTGAGGCCTTTAGTAACAAAAGTGGTGCGAGTACATACAGAATCAGTAAAGGTGGTCAAAATGGGAAAGCTCCTGGGAAAACATGCAGTAACTGTGGTAGTTACAATCATAGTACTGGAGCTAGGAATTGTTTTGCAAAGGGAAAGGATTGTAGGAAGTGTAATCAAAAAGGACATTTCGCCAGGATGTGCAGAAGTACCGCAAAGATGAGGGTAGCAGTGTTATCCGAAGGATCAGATAATAGTTTGAATGGATGCTTGGACAGGGTATTAATAGTGGAGGATGTATGCAATAGGAAACAAAGACCCACAGCTGAATTTCTTATAAAAGGACAGGCTATTCAGTTAATGGTTGACTCAGGGTCTCTGTATACCATTATACCAAAGGGTTTATTTAAATCCAAGTGGCCAGACGCTAAGCTTTTGCCGAAGGATATCAACCCTGGTGGGTATCAAGGGGAAAAAATTGATATCATAGGCTATATGTTAGCTGATATCACCTTTGGTGACAGGTTTACTCAAGGGAAGGTGTATGTTGCGGAAGCTGGTCCGCCGATCCTCGGGTGGGCTCATCAATTTGATTTGCATATCACTATAAATCCACGTGCCGAGAATCCTGTTATGGTTGTTCAAGAGGTGGCATTGGAAGACATTATCAGGGGTGCAGACTATGGTGGTCATTACGACCCTGTCGGATTACTTCCGCCAGGGCCGCGGGACGCGGTGGCACCGCCGACAGGCCGGCGGTGCCCCGCGGGGCATTCTGACGCGGCGGCTTAGCCGCGGTCAGAGAAGGGAAACCGGCGGTCTCCCGCCGGTTTCCCGCTGCCCCCAAGGAATCCTCCAAGCCGGCGCAGCTTGCTGCGCCGGCTTGGGGATTCCGACTCCCCCTCCCGCCATCCAGTTCCTGGCGGTTCTCCCGCCGGGAACCGGATGGCGGGAGGGGGAGTCGCGGGGCCCCCGTAAGAGGGCCCCAAAATGTATTTCACTGTCTGCCTTGCAGACAGTGAAATACGCGACGGGTGCAACAGCACCCGTCGCACCTTCCCACTCCGCCGGCTCTATTACGAGCCGGCATCCTCGTGGGAAGGGAGTTTTTCCCTGGGCTGGCGGGCGGTCTTTTGGAGACTGCCCGCCAGCCCAGGGAAAAACTCATAATACCCTCCGCGGTCTTCTGACCGCGGAGCGGTATTATGGAGGGCGGAATTCTGGCGGGCGGCCTCCGCCGCCCGCCGGAATCGTAATCAGGCCCTATGTGTTTCGTGAGGAAATGGGTGAACTTAAGGGGTACGTGCATAAGATTAAATTGAAACATGGGGCGATTCCAGTCCAACATAGAGTAAGAAGAGTACCTGTTTTGGTAAGAGAGGAAGTAAACAAATTACTAAATGACATGTTAGAAAGGGGAATAATTGAGCCTGTGGAGACATCTGAGTGGATTTCTCCAGTAGTAATTACACGCAAAGCTGATGGAAAATTGAGATTTTGTGTTGATTTGAGGAGCCTGAATCAATGCGTTGTTGCAGACAATTTTCCACTCCCCAATATCAACGAACTCTTGACTCTATTGAAGGGCGGAAAATTCTTCACGAAACTAGATCTGAAGCATGCATATCATCAGATCAAGTTGCACAATGACTCCAAATCTCTAACTTCATTTATAACCATGGAAGGAACGTTCCGATTTACACGCATGCCGTTTGGACTATGTTCGGCAGCCAGTGTGTTTCAAAGAGTGATGACTGAAGTATTCCATGATATAGATAATGTACTATATTTCCAGGATGATATTTTAATTTTTGGAGATACAGTGGAGAGTCATAACTTCACTTTGAAACAGGTTCTGGATAGAATCTCCAATGCTGGACTGACTTTGAGGAAGGACAAATGTGTGTTTTTGGTCAGAGAGATAGAATATCTTGGGCATACACTTTCGGGGGAAGGTATCAAGCCTAAAAATAACCTACTAGATTCCATTAAATTTGTCCCACCACCGCAGGACAAAGATCAATTGAGGTCTTTTTTAGGTATGATAGAGTATTACTCGAAATTCGTGAAGAACTTTGCCTCTAAGACGGAGATTCTGAGAATGCTGTTGAGGAAAGGGACAAGATTTGAGTGGTCCAGGGTGCAGCAAGAGTGTTTTGAGGCCATCAAGGAAGAGGTGTGCTGTGCTGGCATTTTGACTCCTTTTGACACTGGTAAAAGATCTGTAATCACGGTGGATGCGAGTGCATGGGGGATAGGGGCTGTGTTAGCGCAAATACACCCAACAGGTGAAAAGACCGTTGCGTTTGCTTCGCGTTCTCTTACGGATTCAGAGCGAAATTACTCGGTTATCGAGAGAGAGGCTTTGGCTGCAGCTTGGGGCATGGAATACTTTAGAGTTTACGTATGGGGAACGTGTGTGAGGCTACGTTCTGACCACAAACCTTTGTTAAAGATTCTGTCTTCTGGTGGTGCTGGGAAGTGTTCAGCAAGATTGGCTCGACTAGCAGCAAGGTTACAGGAATATATGTATGTTCTTGAGTACATACCAGGGTGGAAGAATGTGCAGGCAGACTGTCTATCAAGGTTACCTTTAGATTGGGAGGTAGTTGATGGAGAGGGTGTGTTGAAGCATGAGAGAGAAGGTGCAGTTGCGAGTGTCTGTGATGTAGTTCATTGGACTCTTGGTGCGGTGAGTGAAGAAGAGTGGGAGCGAGCTTTGACACAGGATGAAGTGTTGAAGGGGGTGGTCAAAATGATAGTGGAAGGAGGAAGGAGAGAAAGCACATTACCCCCAGCTCTTAGGCCATACGGTAAGGTCTTGGACGAGTTGTCCATTTTGGGCAATGGAGTTTTGGTACGGGGAGTAAGGTTGATACCTCCGCTAGGGGTCAGGAAAAGGTTATTTGATATAGCCCATGAAGGTCACTTAGGACAGACAATGTCAAAGAAACGCCTCAGGGCTGAGTTTTGGTGGCCAGGCATGGATGATGACGTGGTAAACTGGGTGGAAAGGTGTTCTGAGTGCATAGAGAGTGAAAAAAGGCTGAAGGTGAGCAAACAAACTGTGTGTGGGACCATGCGGGATCCAGGCATAGCTTGGCATACGGTCTGTGGTGATTTTATTGGTCCTATGGCAGGTGTGGGTTACAGTCAGAGATTTGCGTTTGTTCTGGTTGATTTGAATACCAAATGGTTAGTTGTTAAGTTTATGACGGAGGTGACAACAGTTTCTACGATAAAGATTTTATCAGAAATTTTCAGTGAGGAGGGTTTTCCAGACTGTCTCGTCACTGATAATGGTACTCAACTTACCTCAGATCGCATGAAGCAGTTCTTAAACGAGTGTGGTGTAAAACATGCACGCACGTCTCTTTATAATCCCCAGGGAAATAGCACTGTAGAAAGGGCTAATAGGATGGTTAAGGGTGCCATTCAGCTTGCTTTGGCAAATAGACTGAGTGTAGGAAAAGTGGTGAGTGATTTGGTGTGGGCCTATCGCACTACAGCAAACAACACATCAGTATATTCGCCTTTCGAGTTGATGCGAGGCAGGAAGCCTAGTACCAAGCTGACTCTGTTCTGGATTAAAGATCTTTTAGAAGGTAATGGAGTAGAGTGTGATAGTCAGGAGAGGGAAAGGAATATTGGGAAAAGAATAATTCCCGGTGATTGGGTGAAGATAAAATCGGGAAGGTGTGTTGGAGGATTAAACAAATTTCGAGGGCCATTTCAAGTTAAGCATATCGGCAGGTGGCATGTTGTGTTGGAGAATGGTGAAAAGTGGAATTTTAGGAGAGTGGCTAGATTTGGTGCGCAGGACTCAAAGTTTGGCACACAGAGGGGTGAATGTGAGGGATCAGTTTTGGGTGAGAGTGAAGGAGAAATCTCGGAATACTTGAGTTCCACTAAAGAAGGTGGTTCTAATAAAGAGGTTGAGTGCCCGAGTTCTTCTAATGAGGTTGGGTCTAATCCTATAGTGTTTAATGTGGAAGTAGGTGGATCCAGGGGTGAGACGTCACAGGACATGAAGAAGGGCACTACATGTTGGTCAAGGGTTCTTGTAGAGGACAGTGTATCTTCTTCTCAATCATCAGGGGGTAAATCTCCTGACATAAATCCAGGTGGTGATGAGCGTTTGTCTACAAGAGAGCAGAGGCTGAGACACCCTCCTTCATACTTGCAAGATTATGTGAGATAACCGCATTTAATGTGGTAGAAGTTGTAAGTGACATTTAATATCGCTATCTGATGTTTATCCAATCTATGTTTTTTTTTGTGTTGTATTTACTGTTGTTATAAATCAAAAAGGGGGAATATATTTTTATGTAAAGGAGGAGGATATGTTATAATGTGTAGCTTTGGTACATTAGAATGCTCGTATGTTGTTATAGGAACGTGGTTCCCTAGGAACGGTGACATTCCACTGGAGGCTGTTATTTTCATCCTGGCTGTGGTGGAGGTCACACTTGTTTCGTGTTAACTAAATAAACACTTAATGAAGACATCCTTGGTGTGGAGTCCCCTTTACAACATTTACCCACTTCATTATCATATTTTTAGAGGTTACTTTGAAGCAAATCTCGATCTAAAATGGACACAGACTCTCAGCGTATCAGTGACACTCGTAATGGAAGCACTAACAGTGTATCCCCACTTTGGGGGTTCATTTCCAGTATCTACACAGGAACCACATCCCCAAAGGTGGCACAGGCTTATGCCATAGTAGACTCAATCACCTCAGGGGTAAAACCTTTCTGCTTCCATCACGGTCACCTTGAAATAGAGCAGACCTTTCTCTGGCAGAATAGCAGTGGTGGTACCTCTGCAAAGACGGCAGCCGGAGCATCTGCTCAAAACAATAACATAACGTTATTTGTTCTCTGTGGTATTTATAACTTTGCAAAAGTAAAACAAGAAAAGTTGATTTGTGGAATAAAAGCACAAGTCTCAGCCAATGGCAATTGCTTGTAAACACATTCTGGTGCAGCCTCTTTTTGTCCACTGCGCAAGGCAGGAACAATATGCAAATCAGCTTTAGTCACTTCTCAAAACCAATCACATCGCCACAAAGGTATCGTCGTGTTTTTCTTAATTTTAGCATACAGTCAGTAGAAAGTGCTGCAACCTCTCCACTAGCATTTCTTTTCATGGAATGAGTAGACAATGCACTACTTCCTGTGAAACATTGAATCTCATGCTTTTCAGCAGTGTTTCTGAAATTGTAGATCTGAACCTTTGATTGCAGACATGATGTAAAATACTCAGTGATCAAAGCGATTGAGGCATGTTATTTTAATTAAGTGAACTTGTACATCATTGCTTGCAAAAGTGTTTGTGCCTAAAGGCTCTACGAGCGCTTGTTCCAATTTTCATTGCAGAGTTGGGTATTTCAACTAGGAAGTTGTTTCATGCTGACAAATAGCTATTTGCACTCACCTGTCGGTTGTCTTATTGCTCAATACTGATTTGCATTTCAGTATGAACACCCATCTCTACCCTTCTTGTGCGTTTTATCATTTAATTTGAAGGCCTTGCAAGACAGTTTTTATTTCTATGAAATAGAGTTTTAACTTTTCAACATTTGAAAGAGAGCTCTGCGACATGTTTTTCCTACGCCTCGTTAATGCAGGTTTTATTTTATGAAATTAATTCTAAGTAATATATATGCATGTTGTAAATTTCAAAGAAAATAATTAGATTTCAACAATGTAAACAGAAAGAGAAACAATCTAAGGCCCATATTTATAAAAAAATGGCGCACAACTGTGCAGCGCAGTTGTGCGTCATTTTTTTTAATGCATACTAATGTCATTCCCTAGTGCCATCCATTCGCCATATTTAAAAAAAGATACAAAAAGACGCTAAGGAATGGTTAGCATAAAAAAATGACGTCAACCATTGCGACATGCCATAAGGAAAAATGATGCAAATGATGCAAAAGTGGCGCTAGGCACTTATATATGTTGCAAAACGGGTTAGTGCTGTAATTTACTGCATTAGCGTCAACACAAAGTGCACAAGCAGGAAAAATAGAAATTTAAAGACAAGATGGAGAATGCAGGCCAAGAGAGACCCCAGGGAGCCCCCAATCACCCAAGTACCAGCCAGGAGGGTCCAGAAACGTCCCAGGAGAATGAGAAGAGGAAGCACAAGTGTCACTTTACTGAGAAGGAGCATGACATCCTGGTCAGAGAGGTGATGGAGCACCAACACCAGCTCTTCGTCACCTCCAAATTGCCAGTGGGTAGGAGAGACGCAATATGGCAGGCAATAGCAGACAAAGTCAACAGCGTGTCAGAGGTGAAGAGGACTGTTACCGAGTGCAGGAAGGGCTGGCACAATTGTAAGTACAGGACTAAGGGGAAACTGGCCAGTTACCGAAAGGCAGCACAGCAGGCTGGAGGTGGAAGTTCTGCACCACAGAAGGACCTGGATGAGCTGGAGGAAATGGTCGCAGTAGTCATCCCGGAGGAGCTGGTCACTGGATTCGCAGGACAGCACAGACTACCAAGAACCACCACAAATGCATGATGACTAGCAGGGAGGAATATCTGGAATTCCACAAATGGCAGAAGGGGGAGGCACATAGAGCACACCCAGCATATGCTAAAGGGCTGCTTCAGGACACATAGGCCCTGAATCAAGACGCACCATCCATACCCAAGCCACACATGTACTGACGCTTTGGTTGTTCAATGCACTCCAACATATACAAAACATGGACATAAGCCACTCACTATGGCTATACTCCACCATGTAAATATGCAGCTGATTGCCTGGAAGGGATGTGCAAATAGTGTGGCTGTGCCACAACAACACCCATTGCATATTGTCAAAGCCTCTGTACCTCGACAACCTAGACATCAGAGACTAGGACTGAAGTCAATACCACCCCAGGGGTGGTGTCAGGGTGGTATAACTGGCCAAAATGCTTCCCTTCCTCCTTGTCCATTGCTCTTCTCATGTGTGCTGCATCTTGTAGCAGACATTGAAATGCCACCTTAGCAAACATAGCTTGTACAGGTGCAGGAAGGGTCACCTCCCTGCACATAAACAAATCCCCTCAAGGCAGGCACCCCTTCATCATGCTGCAACAATGCCTGTGTTGGTGCAGGGAAAAAAAAATCTGTACAGGTGCAGGGGGAATTGCAGGGCTGTACCATATTGAAGTAAACATGGCACATCCCTGCCTTACTAAACTGGTGCAGTGTCGTGCTACGCATATTGCTGCTGCACTGAGCCGTGCCACTTGAGAAAAATCATCCAGAAAGCTTTCAATCTGTGGAACACAACCCACACAGGGTGAACCCACAACTCAGACACAACTATATGTGCCATGTGGTAATGGCTCAAAATAAAAAACATACAACACATTGAGCATGTCTGTGAACATCATGTGTACAACTGTACAAGTATCTGCAATCTTTCCATCTGACAAGAGAGAGGGCCAGATTGAACAGAAAATGACGGTGTGTGGCACTGCCCCAAATTTGGCAGCATCACACACCGTCATTTTCAAAACGCAGGGATGTGCCATATTTGAAAGAACACAGGGCACCTCTGCGTTTCAGCCTGCACCAGCACTAAATCAGGTGCCGTTCTCCAATGCAGCCACCCTTGCACCATAGTGCAAGGATGGCTGTGTTGAGAAGGATATTGTTTTTCCTGCACAACACCAATCTGAAATGGTTATTTGTTCCTTCTATGTGTGCTGCAAAATGCAACACACATAGAAAAAGCAAAAAATGAGGAGGGATAAATGCATTCCTCCTCATTTTGCATGCTTACGGCACCCTTGGGGTGGGGTTAGTGTTTTGGCACTGCCTCAGGTTTACGACAACTCATATATGTGAGGCTGCATCAAAATCAATGGGTGTTGCGGTGGAACACCCACCGGAACACCCATTGCACTCCCCTCTGATGCAGAAGTCTGCATCAGAGTGGCCCATACTTATGAGGAGGCGTAACCCCACAAAAATGTGCAGTTACACCTCCTTGTAAATATAGAGCAGTGCTTAGCGCCACTGGAGCGTCATGAAAAGTGACACTCAGGTGGCGCTAGGGGAACCTAAATATGCCTCAAAGTACCTTGTGAGCTCGACCCTTGTGTGACACACAATGCTACACATAATGTAAAACTACAACCGTAGGTCAGTAACATGTCACTGAGCCACCAGTAGCAAATAAATGATGTGCCATGTCAACAGCCACAACAGTCTAAGATTGACTTAACACCGTCTCATTGCAGAGGATGATGGCTTACCTCCTGCCGACCTGCCTGTCCTGGATTTTACAGATGACATGGATAACCATCTGGCAACCGTCAATGAAGAGACTCTCCAGGATGTCCTAGGATCCTTCCAGACACCACCTCCAGTTGCACGGAGGACAAACAGCATTGCAGGTTCTGCACATGAGCCACCCAGCTACCAACACACACCACCAGCCAGTACTGACACAGCCCTGGACTCCGAGGACCCAGAGATCACCTTTCAGAGGACAATGTTAGGAGTCCAGTGGGAGCTGGCCAAGCAGGTGCGGGTGGGGATGGAGAACATGGCAGTCAGCATAGAGGGAGTGCAGAGGTGCCTCAGTCCAATTAAGGACAACTCGGCTGCCATCAGGGGCACCCACTCCCCGCTAAGTGGAGTCCAGCAGTCCCTGGCTGACATACCTGCTGTCAAGAGGCAGAGGCTACAACAATTGCCATCCCAAACTGGCAGCAGCATAACTGACAACAGGCTGGGGGCTATGCAAAATATCCTGGAGTCAATACAGTGGGAAGTGGCCTCCCTCAGGGAAAACATGGCTGCCTACCACTGTGATGTTGCTGCTGTGTTAAAAAATCAGCAGATTGTCCTGGCTGCTCTGATGCCTTATGTGTTCCAACAAATGGCAGCTGCCTGGACCTTTGACTCCACATCTGTACCCCCTGATGTGTGTGTGGCCCCCTCTACCTCTACAAAAGCACCAACCATGGCACAGGAGGCACCACACACATCAGAGGAAGAAGATGTGGAAGAAATAACATTCACAAGGAACACCACCCGGCAGCACCAGTCTATATCACATGGACAGTACCTCCTTAGTTCTGGGCTTAAGATCATGCCAGTGTTGTGACAGTGGGGAATGTGCTAAACCACTGTTGACTTGTCTGCTATGTACTGTCATTGTCTCAATTCTTACCAATTGGTCATTTTAAACCTCCTCACTAATGCACACTTCTCATCACCATGTTTCATGACATGTCCCTCACCCCTGGATTCTAATTGTGCTAAATATGGCTAAGGATCAGTCATGGGGTCTGTGAACTGGACATTTTATAGCATTTGAAAATACACTTACACCTGTAAATAAAGCACATTGTATACATGTAGCATTTCAATGTTTACTGCGATACATCTACTCAGCTAAATGATTACATTGTGTGAATCCATGTCAATAAGTACAGAGCATCATTACATGAGTGCATTACTGTCAGACAAAAAGCCACACACTAGGATCCTGACATGAGAAAGGTGAATGGTGGTATTGTGGGCTACAACCAACTAACTGAGTATTCTATCCAAATATTGAACAGATATCCTTTGAAATTGACATACGGCATGTATGGCTCAGAACCAAGTCAATGGTAATTTACCAAGATGGGAGTACCAGCACAACTAATTTGTGTGCAACAGAAGAGGCTAACCTTACCAGTTATGGGCACCTGTCAGTGTTGCAGGATACAGTATACATACACAATGTGAATGGCTGGAACAGTGGATGGCAAATGTATGGACTAGTTAATGTTATTTAGGAGCCATTATGACAGCTCCTTGGTCATAGGGGATGCACATGGTAGTCCATGGAAATCAAGACAGTAAGCATACCATAGGCCATACCTCAAACTTGGCCAGTGCACACATGAGAAACCACAGACACTCTATCAACATGGAAAAAATAGTCTTATACAAACAGGATTTATTGAAAATAATTATTAACTACTGCATCTATCTAACCTATTCTAAACTAATCTTTCACATGTAACGCCACACTCTAAACATTGTTCCCCCAGCCCTCTTAAGAGACAAGATACAAGACCACATAAACTGTGACTACACATGTACTAACTTAACCAATGGCCTAAACAAATATATATATATATTTGTATTTTTGTTGTTTTGTTTTTTGTATTTTATTTATTTTGTACACAAATACCCCAACATGACACCCCACCCCTCCAATAAAAAAGTACTAAAACCCAGCACTACCCATATAAAACACAATATAAATTTTTTACAACAATAGAAGGGGGAAGGAAGGAACTGGAAGGGTGCGGCACTAGCATTTGACATTTTCTTCAATTTTTGTATGTACATTAACATTTTCTTACTGTCCGCACTCTCCTTCTCCAGCCTGTCCAATCTCGTCATCATTGTGGCCATGTCCCTTCTAATGCCCCTTTTGAACTCACTGCCCTTGACCATAGCAGGTGGCTGGACAGGTGCCTGGCTTCTTACAGGTGCAGCAGACATGGAGGTGCTCGGATCTGTAGAAGCCCCCTGCACCACTGATGTTTTCCCCAAATTGTCCTTTTTCTTCTGCAGCTGCTGTGGAGGTCCCCCATGTGTGAACACATGGCATTCCCCTGTGGCCTTTTCCTTGTGGAACCTCTTTGCCATCTTGTGATATCCGGCATCCACTTCCAATATATGCCTGTACCTTTCAGCCCTTTTGTGGTATGCAAGACGGTGCTCAGGTGTCACACTGGCAGCTGAAAAATGAGGAGAATCATGCATTACATACAGCACTGGGTGAAGTCAGAGCAGACATGTAATGTACACTGCATCTGCAGATGACACATGCAGTCCACCACACATTTCTCAACAATGACTTACTCCTCATCTATGACTATTTCCTACCAGCCATCAACGGTATCATGTACATGTCAATGGGATGACGGCTATTCATTGTTGACCATCAGGGCCCAGAGGTGAGTGGACTAATTGTCCTTGATTAACATTTGTGTTCTCAAACTTGTGAGGATCACGTGCCCCAAGTCTGGATTTCCTGTGTCCTTGTCCATAAGGGGGGGCTTTGTATGCAATCCACCACTTTGACACCCCTAGTGAACGATCAAGGCTTGTCCGGCCATCATGGATGCAAGGTGGGGGCATGTGATAGGGGGCTGGAAATTTCCCACCAGCTATTATATGGTTTGGTAAATCTTCATTTATGTGTCCTGGTTTAAAACCTGGTCTGAGCATATGTTACAAGGGGGCACACCATTGCTCATGATTTTCCCACATGTACAAATAATGCAATGTCCCCAGAAAGTTTGAGCAAAGCCTGACCAGCGCATCAAAGTTGTCTACACATTACAGAACTAATGCCCCCTAACCTGTGCTATGTTGTGCTAAATGTGTAAAACGGCACACACATGGTGGCTGTTAGGTGCCCTTAGGGCCACAGCGAGTTTGGCACTGCACTGAGTGCTGCTACAGTATTCTTATTTATTGAGCATTATGTGCACATGCTATCAGATATCATCAAAGTACCAGGTATGCACTCAGCATTCTCATCATATGCACATGTGATGTGACCTATATCACTCACAAATATCATGGTGGCAGGACCAGGTTGGGAATTCTGCTGAGATCTAGCTTGGGACAATTCATAGACTTTTCCCACAACCATCTGGAGCTGAGTTGTCTCCTAATTGTGTACACTACTGACTGTTGTCCAGCACAATATGGGTCCTTGCAGTACTACAGCCTCAATTTATATCTGAAGGGTACTGAGGCACCTGTGGTGCAAGTGTCTCCTATATAAGCCCCCTAGAGACCTCTATATACAGCATACATCTGTACTGTCTTGTGAGTAAGTGTAAGCTATGTGTGGCACACAGTACTGTCAATAGTACTGTGAGAAAGTTGCTGTCAACATGCATGCTATTTACATAAACCACTGCTCTGACACCTATCATGATAGACATCAATGAATATGTGGCCAGGCATTCCATTTCCTAATACCCATAATTCCATACGAGCACACGTTGCCCCTTGTGCTACGACCACGCCCTTCTCAACGCTCAACATTCCAGAGACATGATGTCATCATCATAACTCCAATGATATTATATCATTGGTCAAGCAAAACTATTATTCATAGCATTCCACACATTAGACTGACTCAAACCAAACCCTGGATTGGCACACATGACGCACATTGTGACACTTACTGGCTGCATCGGGTCTTCAAATCTGGCAACCTCTTCAATGGTGTAGGGTGGAGATCCACCTGCAATACATGAATGGAAAACATTGCTTAGTGATATTTTTACATTTCATTTGAAGGACAACATTTTTTACTATCAACTTGTTAGGCTGAGTGAGCAAGTCAACCTAGTTGTAGATCAGACCAGCTGAGAGACATCTATGATCAGTCAATCACACAAAGTCTCAGGTAATGGAGACCCAGGCACCTAAAAAACATCACTTTCCCAGATACTCCTGTTGTGCTTTTCACTGCACCATTTATACATGGCATTGTCATGTAGGTGTTTGTTAGTTTTACACCTCTGTGACAATATGGGACTATATGACACTATGGCCCTCATTACAACTTTGGCGCCCGCCAAGTTGTAACCCCTGCGCGGCCGCCAATGTGGCCGCACTTCCACGGTGGCCATCACAACATCCCCGCTGGGCCAAAGGGAGCTGGCGGTGTTGCGGCGGTGCGACGGGTGCAGTTGCACCCGTCGCACTTTTCACTGTCTGCTATGCCGGCATTGAAAAGCTCCATGGGGCCGTGGTAGGGGGCCCGCGACCTCCCCTTTCCGCCAGCCTTTTCATGGCAGTTCCTTCTGCCATGAAAAGGCTGACAGGAGGGGGACTCTTAATCCCCTGGGCACCAGCGCGGTCCTAATACACAGGATTGCACTGCCAGCCTGTTGGCGGTGAAATCCGACAAAACAGCCCTGGCGGTCTTTGACCGCCAGGGTTGTAATGAGGGCCTATATACTGTATCTGAGGGTCATGCAATGGTTGTTTCAGTGGCCATCCCATTGTGACACCCATAGCTTTTGAGCCTGTCCCAGATGTTGAAGACATCTACCTCATTGTCACTGCAAACTAATGAACAACTGCCCAGGGGTTGTGTGAGTATTGAAAAGTGTTAAGGAATGCTTTGACACATCCTTGCTTGTAGTTACTAATATGTGTGTGCCATCACAAGGCACACACACAAGCAATAATGCCATGGGAGTTTACTTATGTTCATTTAGTTGTACCTACCTGCACATTGACTGATTAACATTACGTACGTTTTGCCAATACTGTGTGGTCAGCCATTGTTGGCATGGTATTCAATTTTGTGTCCAGGAAGGGATAAGAACATGCACATAGACATATGCCTCAACACAGACACACTTGCTCTGTGGTCCAAGGATGCATGTGTTGGTGCAGGTTTCTGAGCAATGTACTAGTGATGGTGTAGATGCAGGCAGCCCAATACTGTCAGTAAGATGTGGTAGGCCTATGGTACTAAATCAGCACATGTGTGTGGGGTAATATACATAGTTTGTGGTGTCTGTGATACACAGTGTACAGGAAGAGGAAAGTGCTAATAGTCTGGACCCAGTGCATAGTCAAGCTCCCTTACACGGCCTTGGCCAATGACACAAAGGGGCAGATTGAACAAAAGTGGTGCAGCACCAAGTGCATCACTACAGCCCTTTTGGCCCGCAGTGCATCCCTTACCTCCGCCATGTGTGCACCTAATGAGAATTAAGGCACAGTTTGATGCAGGTAGGGTCCAACTGCATCTATTTACATGTAGGAAAATGATGAACTGAACAGGAGTAGCAACAAAACACATCATCAGGACTTCTGCTGAGTACATAGGGGCTCATCATATACATTTATTTGCCCCCGTATAACACCTGCTCTCAGCAGCCGTTCAAAGTGCATGAAAAAAGGCATTTAGGTATTTCTCATTTTTCCCAAAGGCTTGTACATTTGCCCGCCAAGCAAGTGTTGGCCCCCCCCATACATGATGCTTGGTGCAGGCCTCATGTTGTGCTGCTCAAAACTTAGTTGCCCTATGCATGCATCACAACACTTTGTAATGATTGGGCAAGGAAGATGGCACATCTGTCCTGCCTCGGCTTAATTATTGTATATTACAATGGCAGCCCGAAGGTAGCGCTGGGGCTCTTAATACAGTCAGCATACGATATGTCCAGATCCTTAAACATGACATGCTGCGCTCAACCGTATCTGCACCTGTCATGCACATGCAAATAATGGACTTGGTATGGGAATAAGATACTTACCAACTGCTCCACCAATCTCTATGCCCAGGTGATCCAGCAGATCTTGCTTCCTTGCAGGTCTGCCCAACGGTGTTTCAGATGGTGGTCAGTTCGTCCGGTGGCAAAAACTCGGTTTAGGTTTTGGAGCACCTTACCCCACTGCAGCTTCCTGGCTTGTGTGGGGTACCCCTGAATTACACAGACACCAAGTATGAGCATCACGGGCAGGTAATGTTGTATTAGCCAAATTAGGCCCCCAGCTCATCTGCCAACATCTTGGCCATCCTACCTTTCCCTGACATAATGCATTGCAAATGCATTTGGCAGGAAAATAAATATCCTAACACTACCCCAACTACCCAACAAACTATTCTACCCCTAGATAAACACCCCATAATACAGTGACAGATACAGAACAAATACATTACAAAAAACGGATTAAAAGACAAAAAATACACAACAGCTAGAGGACACAGCACAAAAACACTCCAATTACTCCAAATCACCAACAGCACCAGCACACAGCCTTACAGCATCACAGACAATAAGACTGTGAAGTGAAAGTCGACTCACTGTACCATGTATGCAGGAAGGATGTCCTGTTTCATCACTTCCTGTCCCTGTGCATCACGTTTCCAGTCATGCGTAATTTTTTTTGATGCATGACGGTTATGCATCGATTTTTCCCCATTGTGCGTTCAAAGGCATGTGAACGTGCAATAGACTTTCGGGGGTCAGGTGACTTTTTGCTTAAGAGAAAAGTATGGTATAGGCGTTTGCATCTACATTTTTTACACATGACGTCATGTGTAGAATTTTTCCCCATTGTGCGTGAAAATACCTGTGGATGTGCAATAGGCGCTCAAGGGCCTCAAGACTTTTTGATGAGGAGATAATATGAGGTTTAGGCGTTTGCATCAAACTTTTACGCATGATGGTCATGTGTCAAATTTTTCCCATTGTGCGTGAAAAGGCCTGTGGACATGTGACAGATGCTCAGGGGCCAGGTGTCATTTTTCTGGCGATGCAGAGTATAGATTTGAGCCATTTGTGTCATACCTTTTAGACGTATGATGGAAAAGAGTGGGAATTAGCAATGTGGGCCTTGAGTGCACCCTGAGTCACATACCATGTCACATGGGTTATGCAATAATGTTGTCATTATGGTATGGCTACATGTGTGTAACTATCCAGTCATATCTTTATGGTGACTTTGGTATGATAAACCTATATGTTTGTTCATGTGTCTGCTGAATGCAATGACGTATACCTTGTGCATATGTGCATGTGTAGCTACACTGTGTCCACATACATGTTAGTACATGTGTACTAGGAGTATACATATGTGTTTGAGCACCTATTTGTGGGTGAACCACATTGTTATGCCTGATATACAAATGTACACATACCAAAAACACAAAATATATGATGGCCTATATCCAAAACATGGGTAGGCATGTGCCTTGGCAATTTGTACTCTGTGGATGGAATGGACTAGGACTGGATTGACATCATGTTACCCTTGGCAATTTGCATGTGTATGTGTGTCCACTCTGTGGTGTGTTGTTGGTTTAGCCTTCATGATGTTCTGCTATATGTGTGACAAATAGTTCCCCATGCATCTTAGTTGCAGGAGATGGTATGAGTACATGTGTCACGAAAGGTTGCTATATGCTGTGTGTGTGTTAAGATATGTGTAGTGGCATTTCAGTAACATATGACCACAGCGGTGTGTTCATGGTATGTGAAACCTCACATTTCTCTCTTCCTGCGTTGACACATGTTCGACTTTGACAAATACCTTGGTAGTCATATCAGTGCGACCTATGTTTCCGTATTTCTGAACACATGTGAATGTCATTTATTTCAGTCAGTGATCTTGTGATACAAATGCCCTTACATTTGTGGTAGGTTGCCTTTTGTTCAGAATTCTGTATACATTACCATGCCTGAGCCATGTAAGTGGTATATGTGTGCTGAGATATGTGGTATATGTGTGCATGCCACCAACTAGGCACTCGCATTCATCCACCTCATGTTTATTTTGACTGTCACATACATTGGCAAACCACAGTGTAGCAGTGTTGAAGTCTGGCATAGATGGCAACCTACTCTTCATCACTACTGTGGGAGTTTGTATGGCAACACAAACCCATTGTTGCATGTGAAGGGGCAGGTTTAAGGAGCTCCAGATTACTCTGGCCACTCTGCAAATGCATCAGGGCCCTGACAATGTCAAATGTTTATGTAGCCAGGGCATTAGTGGTAGGGTGTTTGAGAGGTAATCTAATCTCTTCATGATTGCTAATCAGCAGAGCAATGCACACTCCCCTGCAGACAGACACATGCACAATTGTGGTCAAATGGACCGGGATATCACACTTTCCTCTGTGGTACTTGATGTTAGCCTTCAACTCTATGTACAGAGGACTGGGTACTTGCACATGTTGGACATGTCTAATCATTTCATGTCCTTAGTAGTTTCCTTGGGCAGCTTGATTAGGGGTTATAATTCTGTTGTGACTTCTGCTTTGGGAATGTGCCAGGGGACGGATCATGTTATCTGTCACTGCCTCCTGTCATGTTGGCAAAAGCTGGGGAACTACCAGGTTATGGTTGTGGCAAACATTATTGGGTTATGTACTGACCTGGCCACCCTCTCTGTACATGTGTTGAATGTTCACATGTATACATTGATGTGTTGCACATCCAGTATTGGTCTATGTCTGGTCCTTCTCCATGTTTTACATCATTACTTGTAAGGTATATTCTGTGTCCTGCATTGCTCCCATTCTTTAGGCTGCTTACACTTTGTACACATCTCCTACAGCAACATTGTCTAATGATACATGGACAGGATACAATGTGTGACTTTTGTAAATTGTAGATGAACACATCTTCTACTACTGGCAACATGATAGTAACCGTACCATTGTCGGTATTTGTGAGATGTAACACACACACATGACATTACACCTGCCACAGCACTTGTGTTATCTCGAAGTGACCTCCCTGTTGAATTTCCAAGTATCTATGGGTATCCCTCAGCTCTCCATCCACATCCTCCATTGAACATGGGTATGCATTTATTCCTGCATGCCACAACCTAGGTAACTCTTACCATGACTGAAGGATGTTGATGTGTGAAATCATCTCAGTGCTGCTTTTTTTCATTAGCCAAATGCACCATATATGGCTAATTCTACTCCCATTCATTTTTTGGATATGTCTCTGAAATTTTGGACATTTCTGGACATAGTTGCACATCCCACACCTGATTGCCATGTTGGAGCCCAAAACATATATGGGATAATTTGTAACTGTTGGTACCTTGCTCTTGTTCTTACATGTTAGTGACAATGAGTGGTGTGTTTTGCTATGTGCTGTGTGATATTGTTATACAGAGCATACTAGGTAACCATGCGGACACATGTCAACCCTTGTCAGTACTAGCAAACCCTTTGATATCTAGGACATATACCCCGTACATCAGTCTTCACATGTTTATCTGGAATTGCTGTAGGCATGTAGGCTGTAAGCTGTGTCAAGACAGCAGATTTGTGTGAAAGGTGTCCATCTTATGTACATAGGGAGTGTAACACACTCTGCCTACATTCCACCGAGACAATCATTTGGTGGTGGGTTGTCCCATTTAACTATTAAATCCTGACAATGGGTCATATGTTTGGATAGTGATTCAGCACCCATAGCTGCTTCATTTGTCTGGCAGCCCATAGCGCACTCCGCAGCCAACGTGTGTGTGCCATTAGTGGGGTACAGCCCACCATGTGTCAGGGTTGTACCCAATGGCAATGCCAGGACATAATCCCATGGATACACAGTGCAGATTCTGCCTCTAACATTGGTTACAAATGCTGTACAGTTGCAGAAGGTCAATGGTTGCCAATGATGTCTTCCCTTGTCACACATGCACTGTGCAGGCAAAGCAGCAATCACCCTGAGATGTGATAGTGTTCAGATGCTACATTCCTTAAACACCATTTGATCACAGCCCCTATCTTATGTATGCCCCACTTGCATACATCCTAGTAGGTGTGGTGATGATGTGGGGAAAGGGCTAGGAATTAGCACTTTGCCCACATGATGACATGTTATATGTTGTGGTGCATGGATCTAGGCCTTCAAGGGTCATATGCCCGTAAATTGCCTGTCACTGATATGTGACATGGAGGCACTAGACACTCTTACATCAAAAACGATGTTGCTACCATACTTGTAACTATTGTGTTTCTTACCTGCTCTCTGAGGTTTGATTTACATTCCAATGGTATTTGTAGTGAAGAACCAAGACCAGGGAGATTCCGGTACAACGTATTTTATTGATGCTATTTACAATGTGCTGATGATAGCTCAGTCACTATGTATAAAAGTTCTGTACTATGTGGAGTCTTCTGTAAACTCCTGCAGCAGTGTTCTGTTGTTACCCTTCTAAATTTGCTGCACCATTATCATCCTCCTCCTCGTTGGGGACTACAACTTGTTCATTCCAGGGAACATTTGTTCTTATACATATATTATGGAGGAGTGCACATGCCAGTATGATTTTATATACCAGTGGTGGAGCATACAAGAGGCTTCCTCCTATCATTGCCCGGCACCTGAACCTTGACTTCAGAAGCCCATTTGTCCTCTCCACCACATTGGGTGCTCTTCTGTGCCCTTCGTTATATGCACACTCTTCCACCATTTGATTGATTGGCAATTGGAATCGTGACTCATGACTATGTGCCGTAACCTTGATCGGCCGCAAAAGAATGAGAGAAAATGTGTTGGTAAAGCTTGATAGTGGTTTGAAATATACCATGGCAGTTGTTAGTTGTAGGTGGAGTGGTGACTTGCTTCTGGTATAGTGTATGTCCCTGTTTTTATAAAATGGTTTAATAAGTCTGTGTTGATGGACATGACAATCTTGGGTTGAGGATCAGGGACCTGGGAATTGTCATATTAAATCCAAACTGATGGTTAAACTATTGCAAAGATGTGTTGTGTAGTACATATTTGAGGCAGTGTCCTATCGTTGGATGGAACCTACCACCCCCTTGCACCACAGCGATGCCATATGTAGAGACACCATGGTAGCCCTACAAAGCCAAACTGTGCCCTCAATGTTACCATGTGGCACTACACATGCAGTGAGACACTTAGGCGGTCATTCTGACCCTGGCGGTCATTAACCGCCAGGGCCGGGGACCGCGGGAGCACCGCCAACAGGCTGGCGGTGCTCCCAAGGGCATTCTGACCGCGGCGGTACAGCCGCGGTCAGAAACGGAAAACCGGCGGTCTCCCGGCGGTTTTCCGCTGCCCTGAGGAATCCTCCATGGCGGCGCAGCTTGCTGCGCCGCCATGGGGATTCCGACCCCCTCACCGCCATCCTGTTCCTGGCGGTCGTGGCCGCCAGGAACAGGATGGCGGGGAGGGTTGTCCTGGGGCCCCTGGGGGCCCCTGCAGTGCCCATGCCAATGGCATGGGCACTGCAGGGGCCCCCGTAAGAGGGCCCCTAAATGATTTTCAGTGTCTGCATTGCAGACACTGAAAATCGCGACGGGTGCTACTGCACCCATCGCACCCTTCCCACTCCGCCAGCTCCATTCGGAGCCGGCTTCCTCGTGGGAAGGGGTTTCCCGCTGGGCTGGCGGGCGGCCTTCTGGCGGTCGCCCGCCAGCCCAGCGGGAAACACAGAATAACCGCGGCGGTCTTCTGACCGCGTAGCGGTATTCTGTTGGGGAAGTTAGAATCACCCCCTTAGTGACCCTTTGTGGCAGATGATGGTTGTGCCAATCATCAAGTGTACGAGGGTGTGAATAGGATGATCACATTTGGAGCAGTAGAATCTCCTAGATTCCAATACATGATCTATCACAGACACTTTCAACACGTGCACAGTGCAGACTCCTACAGAGCCCTATTATGGCATCCATGATCATTACAGTTTTGCACAAACTCTGCACAATGGTGAACAGTTTCTTGTATATGGAACACACGGGGTGCTAAGGGGTGCATGTGATCTGTCACTGGACTAGGTGCTGCACCATTTCTCATGATTCTGCCCCATGGTCTTTTATGGCAAGTACATTTATTTTCCTATGTGTGCGACACAGTGCAGCAGACAGGTGTATGTGCACACTACAGGTATGTCAGGCATGTATAGATGATATGTAGTTGTTAATGGCACCACTTGGGTGTCATTTGACATAGGTGCTGCCAGAGGCTTGCGCACCATACTTAATGTGGGGCTGTGCCTATGTGTGACTTTCTTTACACGGCCATGGCCTATGCCATCGACATAGCTGAGCTTTTCTTTGTTTGATGTAATGTGTGTGGGATCTGTATTTAGTTGTCAACAAGTGGACACATATAGGGCCTGATTATGACCCTGGCGGACGGCGGAGGCCGTCCGCCAAGGTACCGCCGTTGAATGACCGCACCGCAGTCAAAAGACCGCGGCGGCCATTTAAACATTTCCTCTGGGCCGGCGGGCGCTATCCAAAAGAGCGCCCGCCGGCCCAGAGGAAATGCCCCTGCAACGAGGACGCCGGCTCAGAATTGAGCCGGCGGAGTTGCAGGGGTGCGACGGGTGCAGTTGCACCCGTCGCGTATTTCAGTGTCTGCTTAGCAGACACTGAAATACTTTGCGGGGCCCTCTTACGGGGGCCCCTGCCATGCCCATGCCATTGGCATGGGCAGGGCAGGGGCCCCCAGGGGCCCCGCGGCACCCCCTACTGCCATCCTGTTCCTGGCGGGCGAACCGCCAGGAACAGGATGGCGGTAGGGGGTGTCAGAATCCCCCATGGCGGCGCAGCAAGCTGCGCCGCCATGGGGGATTCTAAGGGCAGCGGTAAACCGGCGGGAGACAGCCGGTTTGCCTCTTCTGACCGCGACCGAACCGCCGCGGTCAGAATGCCCTGCGGGGCACCCCCGGCCTGTCGGCGGGGTCAGAATGACCCGCATAGTGGTTTGTGGGCAGCTGCTGTATGAAAAGAAGACATAGCTCAAACTGTCCTCACATAGGCCCTCATTACAACCCTGGCGGTAAATCCTGCTTACCGCCGTGCTGAAGGCCGCCAACTTACCGTGACCGCGGTGGAAATCCGCTACAGGTATTACGACCCACATCTCGTAATCCGCCACAATACAGACACCCACACAAGTCCGCCACACCAAAGGTCAGTGATAAACTGGCGATAGCAAAACCCACACCGTCACGCCAACAGGAATACGCCCACACTATCATGACCCACGAATCAAAGCGGCGGTCTTTCAACTGCGGTAATCCATTGGCAGTACACACTGCGGCACTCAAAATACACACACATTTACAAAACACAACCACATTGGACAATTCTGAATACACACACCTGATACACATACATTCACCACACCCACACACCCACACCACTATAAAACACACACCCACATTACCCACAACCCCTTACAATGACATTTCTGTGAAGAAGCACAGAGAGAGAATAGCCAACACTACACCAGCATCCACAAGCACACCACACCATCACTTATACAACATCCACACACCTCAAAGAACACACACCAACACAACATTTCACACAGCACAACAAACATCACCTCACACATCACCCACACCACATCATGGCACCTCAAAGACACCCCAGGTTTTCTGAGGAGGAGATCAGGGTCACGGTGGAGGAAATCACAGCTTTTTGGATGACTGGTGCAGCACACCTCCATTGCTAGGAAGATGGAGCTATGACGGAGAATCGTCGACGAGGTGGGACAGCATCCAAGAACACAGGATGATATCAGGAAGAGGTGGAAGGACCTACGGGGGAAGGTGCGTTCCGTGGTATCCAGGCACCAGATTGCTCCTCCTCCACAACTAACAACATGGGAGGAGCAAGTCTTGGCAATAATGCATCCAGAGGGCCTCGCAGGAGTAGCAGGAGGACTGGACTCTGGTCATTCAAATCTTAATTACCATATCCCCCACCCCACCTGCATGCCATCACATACCCGCACCCTCCCCCTCACCACCATCACTTCAACACCTCACATATGCCCCACTATCACAACCTAGCCATCCCACTACCAAGCCCTGCATATAACACCAAAGCATGTCCAGTACAGACACCCACACAGACCCCAAAACACTAATCACACAATGGCAAACACAACAAGCCAAGCACAGGAGTAGAGGGTAGCTCACCAAATGCACAAGATGGCACACACAGATACTAAAACTATGCATTTACACCCCAACAGGACCCATACCCAACGTCACCGGACAGGAGGTGCCAGACATATCCAGTCCCCCCACAGAAGAGGCCCACAGTGATGACAGCAGCTCTGCATGCCTGGATCTGGATGACCAGCCCAGCCCATCAGGGACCTCTGGCAGTCGGTTCCCCTGCCACAGTCACAAGCCACCACAGAGCCTCCCCCCTCAGGAGACACCACCACAGTACCCACCCAGCGGGCCCATCCCTCTGTCCCCAGGACACGTCAATCAGCAGTGTGTCCACCACTACATGGACCCCAGGCAAACCCACCAACCCAAGACAATCAGGGACCTGGGGTCAGTGGCAGTGGGCACATGGTTCAGGGGACAGAGGCACAGGATAACAGGGAAGCTGGGAGAACTGCTGTGCGACAGGGGGAGGACAGGCCCAGGGAACCCACTCTCCATGAGGCACTCTCCAACATCATGGGAGCATACCACCACTCCCAGGAGACGATGGCAACGGTACTGGCAAAGTTTCAGGAGACCCAGCGGCTGCAGGAGGAACACTACCTTGGGATCAGGGAGGACATGAAGTCCATCAATACCACCCTGGACACCATTGCAGGGGTGCTGGGAGACCAGGCCAACACCATGAGGGACACAGTGGCACACAAACGGGCCCCTGACACTAGCCCGAACGATGAACAGCCCTCCACCTCCACCGGCGCTAGTGGACAGGAGGCCCCGCCACAGGAACAACAGGCCACTAGCACCCCACCCCCTGCAGAAGGAGAACCAGCCCACAAACGGTCCCTGAGATCCAGGAACAAGACAGAGAACATTGCTAAGTCCCCCGCCAGGAAATACCACTCTCCTGATTGTCACCCTTCTGTCCCACTTTGTCACCCTGTCCACCTTAAACTGCCATTGCTCCCCTTCCTATGCCCCCTTGAACAATGCACCTGTGAGACCAAGAGACTGAACTCTATCATGAACATTCCTCCACCATTACCCCAGCCCATTGCACACACCCCTCCACTGATTAGCACAGAAATAAACACCCTTGAATCACAAATTAATCTGGAGTCAGTCTGTACTTTTACAAATGTGTAATTGCAACCTTTAGGAAATATAGCAATGTCAATGTTCATGTTCACATACCAATGTTACACAGTTGTTGGGCAGCAGTAAACATAGCAGAGGGCACAAAGTGGGACCCAGATCTGTGAAATGGAAAGCCAAAGTGACATGTCAGGGTCCATACACAGAGGTAAAAATGCAGATTTATGCTACGTCCTACAGTAGTATGAGATGTGAGAAGCAGTGCCATCCTCTTACTTGTGTCTCACTGGAAGTATTGCATGATGATGTTGTTTCGGTTGTCTATATCTTCTTCTTCTGCCTCCTCTTCTTCACTGTCCACAGACCCCACAGCTGCCACAAGACCAGCATCAGGCCCATCCTCCTGCAGAAAAGGCACCTGGCATTGCAAAGCCAGGTTGTGCTACATACAGCATGCCACGATGATCTGGCACACCTTCTTCGGTGAGTAGTATAGGGAGCCACCTGTCAGATGGAGGCACTGGAATCTGGCCTTCAGGAGGCCGAAGATGCACTCTATTATCCTCCTAGTTCACCCATGTGCCTCATTGTAGAGTTCCTCTACCCTTGTCCTCGGATTCCTCACTGGGGTCAGTAGCCATGACAGGTTGGGGTAACAAGGGTCACTTGAAAATATCGAGGGACAACTGTTAGACATCCTCCAACCATTAGGGACTCTCCTATACCCAGACACCTATTTAAACTGTGTGGGGACCTTGGGCTCACCTATTAGCCACACACGGTGCCTCTGGAGTTGCCCCATCACATAAGGGATGCTGCTATTCCTCAAAATGTAAGCGTCATGCACAGAGCCAGGATACTTGGCATTCACATGGGAGATGTACTGGTCTGCCAAACACACCATCTGCACATTCATAGAATGGTAGCTTTTGCGGTTTCTGTACACCTGTTCATTCCTGCGGGGGGACAAATGCCACATGTGTACCATCAATGGCACAAATAATGTTGGGGATATGTCCCAGGGCATAGAAGTCACCTTTCACTGTGGGCAAATCCTTCACCTGAGGGAACACGATGTAGCTGCCCATATGTTTCAGCAGGGCAGATAACACTCTGGACAACACGTTAGAGAACATTGGCTGTGACATCCCTGATGCCATGGCCACCGTTGTTTGAAAGGAGCCACTTGCCAGGAAATGGAGCACGGACAGGACCTGCACTAGAGGGGGTATTCCTGTGGGATGGCGGATTGCTGACATCAGGTCTGGCTCCAACTGGACACACAGTTCCTGGATTGTGGCACGTTCAAGTCTGTAAGTGATAATGATGTGTCTGTCTTCCATTGTCGACAGGTCCACCAGGGGTCTGTACACCGGAAGATTCTGCCATCTGATCACCTGACCCAGCGGACGTGCCCTATGGAGGAGAAGGGTGAGCAGAGGGTCATACACCACATAGGTTTCACAAGGCTGTTTAGCACAATCGTGAAATAATCTTTGTGTGTCTTTGTTTGTCCGTATTCCTGGTCAAAAGTGCTGTGACGCAGTTAGTTGGCCTGCCATGTGGCCACCTGAAATGGCGGCTACCTGACCTGTAAGGAGGGACAAGGTGAAATGAGGTAACTGCGCTGGCATTGTGCAGCGTCGCGGTAGGCGGTCGGAGACCGCTGTGCAATTCAGCATTGGTTATCATTGGGCCCTATGGGTTCCAGGAGCCAATGATGATGTACGCCGGCAGTGACGGTACGCACCGCCGCGGACGTGACTGCCATTTTCTATCAGTTCCCTCACTTGATACCTGACATTCAACAGGAGAGGACCTACACTGCAAGTGTTGCTGTGACCTGCGTCTGGAAGCGACAATGGCTACAGTGTCTGGGTAAAGGGCCCCTGCCTTCACTGCGGAGGAGTTGGACAAACTGGTGGATGGGGCCCTCCCCCAGTACACCCTACTCTACGGTCCTCCAGACAAACAGGTGAGTAAACTGTATGCATGGTGGATGGCACATGATTGTATGAAGTGTCGTGGATGGAAGAGACGGGGAGGGGCACATGCCAGGATGTGAGGATGCTGAGTGTATGTTTTTCTGGGCCAGGATGGGAGGTTTGTGGCCAATGAGTGAGAAGAACTGTACGGGGATGTAACATCCATTTTTACTTCACTATTCCTCTAGGTCAGGGCCCACCAGAAGAAGGGTATTTGGCGTGCTATTGTCAAGGAAGTGCGGACCCTGGGGGTCTACCATAGACGGAGCACCCACTGCCAGAAAAGATGGGAGGACCTGCGCCGCTGGAGCAAGAAGACGGCGGAGGCACAGCTGGGGATGGCCTCCCAATGTGGAAGGGGTGCTCATCTCACCATGACCCCCCTGATGTACCAGATCCTGGCAGTGGCATATGCTGAGTTGGATGGGCGCTTGAGGGCACCGCAGCAGCCACAAGGGGTGAGTACAGTCTCATTCAGCTGACTCTGCGCGCTTGATGAGGTGTCTGGGTGCGGGAGGTGGGCTGTGGGTTCCCCTCGGCCAGGGCAGATGCGCCAAGGTACATCCATTGTTTTGCAGGCTCAGTGCCACTCCAACCCCAAAGGTGGTAGTTGCCCTCTACACCTAGTCAGGCTCCTATGGGTTGCAGCTGTGCATGAAATGGGTCTAGACAGAGTCCCCCATGGGCATGTGCTTTTCCCCTGCACTGTTAGTGCATGCGCTAGTGCATAGGGCTGCTCCCTGTGTGTTGTGTCCGCCAACGGTAGTGGTGTTGCTGGCATTGACCATGTGTCTCTTGTGTCTTCCCCCCCTATTTGTTTTGTCACCCTGTCCTTGTGTGCATTAGAATCATCTGGTGGAGGAGCATTGGCACTGAAGCAGGGGGGTGCTGAAACCCACATGGCCCTGGATGGTGAATTTACGGAGTCTGAAGGCACCAGTAGGAAGGAGGGCGAGGGTAGCTCCACGACAGGGACAGGAGCAGACACCAGGGACTCCTCCTCTTATGGGAGCTCCCTCACGGTGGTGTGCACCTCTGTGCCCACTGCAACAACAGGTACAGCCGCCACCCCCCCTACCAGCACCGCCCTCCCAGCAGCCCCTCATTGAGTTTCCCGTGCCCGCTCACCCAGGAGGGTGGGCATCTCCTTCGCCCCAGGCACCTCAGGCCCTGCCCCAGTCAGCCCTGCTGACCTCAGTGAGGAGGCTATTGACCTCCTGAGATCACTCACTGTTGGGCAATCAACCATTTTGAATGCCATACAGGGCGTCGAGAGGCATTTGCAGCAAACAAATGCATACCTGGAGGTAATGCATTCATTCTGGCGTGGCAGCCCAACAGAGAGCATTTCGGGTTCTGGCCTCAGCACTGATGGCAGCCACTGTCCCTGTGTCCAGCCTCCCCCTCCAACTTCCACTACCCAGACCCAATCCCCTCTACCTCAGCCTATCCCAAGCACACCATCAGACCAGCATAAACACTCATCAACACACAAGAGTGGACATGGCAAACATAAACACCACACATCCCACAGGCACTCACACAAGCACCATTCCCATGCAGACACACCAAAATCCACTGCCTCCACTGTTTCCCCCTCCTCCACGTCCTCCTCCTCCCTTCCAGTCTTGTCTCCACTCACACCTGCATGCACTACATCCTCAGCCACTACCTCCATCACCAGCAACCCTATCACCACTCACTGCTCACGTGCACTCCCACCCCCACTACCATGCGCACGTCCCCTGTGTCTTCTCCCAGTGTGTCTGTGAGCCCTCCTCCCAAAGTACACAAATGCAGGCACACACCCACCCAACACCCAACACCCATCCACCTCACAACAGCCTCTGGACCATGCACCTTCACCCAAATTCAGCAGACACCCACCTCCTACAACCACTACCTCTTCCTCCACTCCCAAACCCCCTCCATCTTCCCATCCCAGTGTGTCTAAAAAACTTTTCCTGGCTAACATTGACCTCTTCCCTACACCTCCCCCCGTCCTTCCTCTAGGGCCAGGATGTCCACGTCCCAGCCCAGCACCTCAGCCACCAAATCCTCCAGCACTGTGGTCTCAGCTAGTCCAGTCACATCGCTGGCAGCACCCATCAGGGCTGCCAGTGTGCCACTTAGCAAGGCCAAGGATCAGCCCACTACGCCACCTGCCATGGTGAAGAAGGTGCCCACATGCTGTAGGGTAAAGCCGCACCAATCACCCAGCAAGGCCTCTTCCAAACCAAAAGGGGACAGTGCCAAGGGACCAGCAGCGGCATCCAAGGTGGGGAAGGGACACAAGGCTAAGGGGAAGTCAGGACAGGGCACGGAGCCTCCGGCTGAGGGACTAGAGTCACCCCTTCTGGCAACCAGAACAGCAACCTGTACGGCAGTGGACACCGCCATCTGCACCGCCACCTGCACGTCTGCTGCCTCAGCAACAGTCCCCAGCATCATCCCTAGTGGGCAGCCATCCGAGGCTGCAGGAGACGTCCTGCTGTCTCCCTCCACAGGCGCTGACACATTCACCACCGGCAGCATCTCCGCCACAGACACCACCACAACCACAACCACCGCCACCAGCCCCACGACGTGCTCAGACAGTGCCACCACAGCCGACATGGCTAACATCAACAGTGGACAGCCGTCCGAGGCTGCAGGAGACGTCTTGGACCCTGCACAACGTACATGAGGCACTACACCCAGCACTGTTTGTACCAGCAGGTGGCAGGCAAAGTCCCAGCAGGGTGGTGTGTGTCTCTGCCTCCATGGAGTATCATACTACTTGTTCCCAGGCAATCTTGTGGCACAAACACCCAGGTGAGGGAATGGGACCTGCCACACTGCTTGTGAAGCACTCTGGGCACCAAGCCCCCTCCAGAACCAGTGGAGAAAGACATCCACAACCCCAATCCTTGGCAGGATGAAGCACTCTTGGCACCAAGTTCCCTCCAGAACCAGTGGAGAAAAACATCCACTCACACAGTCCTTGGCAGGATGAAGCACTCTGGGCACCAAGCCCCCTCCAGAACCAGTGGAACATGTCAACAACTTGAGAGACTGTGGCTTTGCAATCCCCAGGACCAAACAGTGGGCAACCCACCCACTTGAGAGACTTGAGAGACTGTGGCTTTGCACTCCCCAGGACCAATCAGTGGGCAACCCACCCACTTGAGAGACTTGAGAGACTGTGGCTTTGCATTCCCCAGGACCAAACTGTGGGCATGGAGCCCCCTCGTGGAGCAGTGGCGTCGTCGGTTCATCCGGCTGAGGTGCCCACCTCCCCCTGAGGTGCCTGTTTATTTTCGATCTGATGCCCCAGCAGTGTTCTCTCTGTTTCGAGTCAGGTACCATGTGTGGGCTTCGCCCATGCATTTTGGGACCACTGGTCCACGGACAATGATTGAAACACTATCCGGACTTGTGTAATTGCTGTACATAATTGTATATACTGATGATTTAAAGTTGCCTATCTGTTTTTTCGATGATTACACTCGTTACAATCATTTCATTTTGTCCTTGCGTTCTTCCAAGGGGTGACGGGGTGTAAGTGTCATGTTGCTGCATGTATTTGTGTGTATGTTGTTGTGGTTGAGGGTGGGGGAGTGGGTGTTGCGTGTTGCGTGTGTGTGCGTGTCACTCTCTCTTTCCTCCGGCATCTTTGCTGTTCCTGGCACAAGAGGAGGTAAACCAACATGGGCAGGACCTGTAACTCGGGCTCCATGGCGTCCTGGTTCCTTGTTGGGTGTCGAGAGGTGAGTGGTTTTTATTCCAAGTTCTGTTTCTGCCATGCTTTTGATGGCGTTGGTACCGCCCCGGAAAAGGTGGCGGATAGGCCTGTTGTAATACAGTAGGCGGTACATTGTGTGCATGTCTGTTGGCGGTTACCGCCGCGGTATTTGTTTCTACCGCCGTGGCCATCAGAGTTTTAAAGTGACTGTCTATGTTGGCGGTTTCCGCCATGGTCGTGATTCCATTTTTTTAACCGCCGGCCTGTTGGCGGTATGACCGCCGCTTTAACACCAACCACCAGGGTTGTAATTAGGGCCATAGTGTGCCAGTCAGGTTGTGGCTGTGTTATGTACATGTGGGTGTATGTGTGTGTGATGTGCAATGATTGTGGTGTAGTGTGGCATGCTGCAAGTGTGTTGTTGACTGTACATATGTGTTCCCCTGCCCATGTGTATTTAGTGTGGTGTATGTCTTGTTTGTCCTACATGGTTAGTGTGGTGTGGGTGTACTGATTGGTATGGTGTGTTACCTACGAATAGCCCATTTCCATATTGCCCATCCTGGAACCGCTCGTTGATAGTGGAATGGCGGAATATGTAGGCATCATGGACGCTGCTGGAAGATTTTGCTAGGATGTTAGTGCATATCTCCCGGTGGTCCACAATGGCTTGCACATTTATCGAATGGGTGTGCTTGCAGTTCCAATATAGATGTTCGGTTGCTGCAGATGGCACCAGTTGGAAATGGGTGCTTTCCATTGCACCCAGTACTTGCTTAGTCCACTGCTGCAGTTGCTGGGTGTTTGGGAAGCAGAGGTGGTGGGGTGGGAGGCATATGATTGCATCCAGGACCTTAGGAAGGAAGACCAAGAAGGATGGCTGGGACATACGAGTCACTTGTGTGCCCGTTATCTGAAAAGATCCAGACACCAGCATATAAAGGACAGCAAGGATTTTGGTCATGGGTGGAATAGTTGTAGGAGTTTGCAACCTTGATGTGATGTGTGGCGCAATGTGGTGCAGCAGGCGTACAATGGACTCCTAGTTCACTCTGTACATCCTGATTACATCTTGTTCCCGAGCCCAAGGATGGTTGTCTGCTGTCTGAAGATCCTCTTCTGCCTACTATGCTGCCTTGGTGGCTGCTGTGGTGGTGTTTGGGGTTGCTGCGGTGGTGGTCGAGAGACCTGCTGTCTTCACTGACGTTTGCGGTGAGTGCCAATGTAGGAAAGTAGCCTCTTTCTTGTTTTGTTACCCCCACTTTTGGCCTGTTTGTCAGTGTGTTTGACTGTGTCTTCTGGCATCTTGAAAATCAGGACCCCAGTAGTTATGCTCTCTCCCTTAAATTTTGGTTATTGCATACTGGTAACCCAGTATTTCACCCACAATTGGCATAGTGGTGCCCCCTTATAAGTCCCAAGTATATGGTACCTAGGTACCCAGGGCATTGGGGTGCCAGGGGATTCCTGAGGGCTGCAGCATATCTTTTGCCACCCATTGGGAGTCCATGCAAAGGCTTCTGCGGGACTGCCATTTTAGCCTGCGTAAAAAGGTGCATGCACCCTTTCACTGCCACTTGCACTGCACCGGGTCACTTATAAGTCACCTCTACAGCAGGCCCTACAGCCCTGACAGCAGGGCGCAAAGTACCTGTGTGTGAGGGCACCTCTGCACTCAAAAAGGTGCTCCACGACCTCCAGGACTATTTTCCCACAATTCGTGAGTGCAGGGACGCCATTTTACGCGTGTACTGGACATAGGTCACTACAAATGTCCAGCTGCATAATGGTAACTCCGAACAAAGGCATGTTTGGCATCAAACATGTTGGAATCACATCCCAAGGCTTTTGCAAGCATTGGTTGTATGATTCCATGCACTCTGGGGGCTCCTTAGAGGACCCCCAGTATTGCCATTGCAGCCTTCTGAGGTTTTCCAGAAAGCCCCAGCTGTTGCCACCTCACAGACAGGTGTCTGCCCTTCTTTTGCTTGAAAATCTCAAGCCCAGGAATGCAGAACAAAGGATTTCCTTTGGGAGATGGGCGTTACACCCTCTCCCTTTGGAAATAGGTGTTACAGGCTTGGGAGGGGTAGCCTCCCCAAGTCACTGGAAATGCTTTGAAGGGCACATTTGGTGCCCTCCTTGCATAATCCAGTCTACACCAGTTCAAGGAACCCCAGTCCCTGCTCTGGAGCAAAACTGGACAAAGGAAAGGGGAGTGACCACTCCCCCGTCCATCACCAGCCCAGGGCTGGTGCTCAGAGCTCCTCCAGAGGGTCCCTGGGTTTTGCCATCTTGGACTCCAAATTGGCAGAGAGCTCTGGGAGCATCAGAGTGGCCAGTGCCAGCAGGTGACGTCAGAGTTAAGTTAGAGTCACGTGAGCTTAAAAAAAGATTACGCTAAGGTGGTGCAAACTTTTCATAAATATGGGCCTAAATGCTATATAGAATGTAGGCCAAAATTAGTTAAAATTGCATCACTTTGGAAAAAATGAACAACACTTGTCTGACTAACACACCCTATCAGTTCTTGATGTAATCACTCCCTTTCTAGAGTACTAGACATTAACTCCTGGTACAAAGAAAACCAAGGGAATCCCCAGGTGTAACTCTTCAGAAAACTTGTGATGATCATGTAACCGTGCATCTAGGAGTAAAACAGAATGAAGAAACTGTTAATAGAACCTTCACTAAAAATTCACATATCCAAAAACTCTGAAACAAATGATTATCAAAATGAAACTGTAGAATTGAACAAGAGAGTATGGGGCACACTCCTGATAACATGAATTATATGCTTGCACATCATCGCAACAAACACATTTATAGTACATGAAATAAACCAGGGCCTGAGGATCCAGGGTTTCTTCACATGCACATCTACTAGAGTAGGACATCTAAGTGTAAGTACAACACAGAGCAGACACACAAGTCAGTGGATATTCTGTCAATCTAAAAATATAAAGAGATTTGGGGACCTATCCATAAAGGTAAATAAATATACAAGTGTGTATTCACTCACCTGTATATTTACTACAATGCATAGGTATAACAACACTTGTTTTGCTATTCAGTTCTAGGGTAGAACTTCACTTAGGCATAGACTTACATAAGCCTCCATTCAAATCAGGGGTGAAGCGTCCTACAGCAGAATTTACAAGTGTAAAGTTACTCACAGCTACTTTACACACATAGTTGGAGATCTTCTCCACTGTGGCAGAGATCTCCCTTAGGGTAAATTATTAAAAGTTTTTAATCTTTAACAAAAGATTAAAATTATTTTAAGGTATAATATAAATACAAATTAATTTAAAACATTTTTTATATCAACCTGCAACTAAAGAAACAAAATGTTACAGCACATTACCCCATCCACTTTAATTAATGGTGGTTTGCAAGGACCAAATTGGGCCTAAAATTAAATCTCCATTACATTAGAGGAAAATTAGCACGAGGCACAGAGTTCGCCGAGCACGCGCTACTACCAGAGTTTTCAAATGAAGAGAAGGTCTGCATTGGCTCTTGCAAACAACCATTAATTATTGAGACGGTTGTGATTTCATTAAAATTTCCACCTTTGAGGAGTGGCTACTCTCTGCTGCCTGGACTTGAATCTGTCTGGAGTTCACAACTTCCTGCTGATACTTTTACCTATTGAATAGGCGTGCTTACCTACTTCCTAAGTCTTGATTCCTTCTTTACCCATTACTGGTTGAAAAATACCCATGGTCCTACTCAGCAGGAGTACCTAGTCATATCTTGTGCTCTACCTACCACCCCATGTCCTGATGATGACCTTTAAATGACCTTAGGTCAAAACACCTTCGACCATGAAATGCTATATAGACTTCTACCGTGACCCCATTTATGCAAACCAGTTGAGGAGTCAAATGTCATATGCCATTCTTTGTTTTAATGCACCTTCTCAAGTCTTAATCATACAAGCTCTTGTGGTGCACATTTTTTAACACATTATTCCATTATTCTTAGGTTTTACTGATTTTGCTAATAAACTGAATTAAGTATAACTAGCTTATGGTTGGTTTCTGAAAATGAATTCATGAATCGTGAAGGTCAGAGAAAAAATGATATATATTTGTGAACAATGTACCATTGCAGAGATCGTATGAATCCATTGATCTATAGAAGAGTTATTTAGAAATAAATCTACAGTGAATTATGTAAACAACTATGTAAAAAGCGGTTTCTTCAAACTTGGGTTGGGTTCCTACTGGTCGGATCCCACGTATCTTCCAAAAAATGCTTTGCAGAACTTGAAGGGCGCATACTGGGTGGGTGTGTAAAACATCAACATTAGCAGCTGTCTCGTCAGGTAGTATGACAGGCAGTTTTTTATCATTTATGTGTCATTATGAGTTTGAGCACTTTTTTGATATTATTTTACATCCTGTGGCATGTGCACTTTACACTAGATTTAGAACAGGATCTTAACCAATATGTCATCCTACTTCTAGGTGGAAGCAATCTGCTAGTCCAATAGACCTTTGCCCGATGGGGTGTAACTTAGGGAATCAATCAGCCATGTCCTAGTCCATTGCCCCACATAGAAAAAGCAAAGGGACCGTTGGATAAAACCTCTCTGCAAAACCTTAGGCATCAGGGATCGTCATCTGGCCCTTAGGATTTGCAGAACTAGTACCCACGGACCTGTGGTGTGCGCGGTGGCAATGTTCTAAGCAGCAAGATGGCACACCAGAGTAAGATTTTTAAACATCAATATACTCGTCCTACCAAAATGACACAGACTGTGTTTTTTTTATCAAATTTTATATTGTTTATCATTAGTTTTTGTTTACACACGTGTATTATATTAGGTGTCATACTTTTATCTAGGGTAGGAGAATGTCATTCTTAGAAATTTTAACCTACCTGGCAAAAATTTACTGTTCTATCTGTATGACTTAGAGTACAATCCTTAATCAACTTTTATGGTAAAGGTTCACAAACTTTCAAGAATAATCAAGACATATGTATATGCTGACAAAGCACCTAGTGTGCGGTTTTTATGTCCTGGGCTCTGGTTATGTGGAATCTATTATCACAAGGATTTTACGGTGTTTTATTTGTTGTACTATGAATTATGGTTTTATTTGTGTATATGCAGTGCTTTTATGGCATTTGTTGCCGAAATAAAGCTTGAAATTAAAATGAAAGACACAGTAGCTCAAAGCCACCCAGTAGGGTTTCTAACATTCAAACACAGTCTGTACTTCCACATCAAATTTCAAATGGTTTTCACAAATATCCAGGAGCTGTTTCTTGCCATTAACCAAATCTGTCAGGGACCATGGGAAATGTATTGTTGTTCTTCCTCCTGGACCTCAGAATGTTTTCAGGGGTAGAAAGGCTTCTTGTGAGTTGTCTTGGAGATCTTCTTTATAAAATCAATTTAAGATGTGATGTGTAGTTCCTCATAGGCATTCAGTATTAAGGATCTAGCTAGCCTGATTGCAGTGGGTCTGAGACTGTCTCTGGTAACATTCAAACTGCAAGCCTAATATATTAGGGGTCCAGTTGGGAGTGATGAACACGATGTCGTAATCTGAAGCATGGGGTTGTTGCATCAACCTCTTCCTATGTGCGCTGTGCTCTAACACTTTGCTGCTTCCTCTTGTGCATAACCTCCTTGTGCCTCTGGAGCTAGCTGGGTAGCCAACATTGCCCTATTTCTAGGTGAAGTGAATTGAGCTCTCTCATTGTCTGCCACTGGCATGGGGAAAGTTGAAACATCCCAATATAGCCTCCTTCTTTCTTTCTTCAGGTTCATATTTCTCGGCTGTAATGTGGGAAAATAAGTACAGAAGAGGTGGATATAAACCCTAAATGGTACAAGCCCTAAGCTTGACCCTAAAATGCCCAAGTTGGTTTTAGATTCTCTTGTGGGTTTGCTTCATTGCACACATTTGCAACTCATGCTTTCTCTTATTTGCTTCCTCATGTAAAAAGACCTGCCATTGTTTATTATATATTTTATTTCTAAGATAATACAACCATCTCTTTGGGTTATTCAAGCACTCTAGATCAACAGTACATTCCACCAGAAAGGATTTCTTTCTGTCTTCACTAGTGAGGCCCACTGAGTATTTCAAAAACGTACATACACTTTTTCCATACTAGTGGTATATAACTAATCTATCCTGTTTTACGTTTAAACTTATGATAACTGATAAAACTCAATCAAAAGGGAAACAGCCCTCATCAGTATAAACATACAAACACTGATAAACACCTGCACAACTACAACCTAAAATGCTATTCAAAGAAAGGAACGTGTGAGCCATGGAGTCCATTTTATTGCTTAGTGAACGGGCCAACACAGTGTAACTTTGTTATACAAGGTAGCAGGAATAGACGGTCTAAAAGGATTCTGCTTGAGTTTTTTTGTTTAGGGAATGACTCTATTATATTGTTAATTTCCCCTTTTGTTACTTCCATTGTTTGTGCTTGGATTAAAAGTGTATGATTTAGAACCATGTTTAAGGTCTGATCTAATTATGTTATATCCTGTTGAGGATCTGGGAAAATTTATCTCACATTTGATCTTTTGGTAGTGTTTAATTCTTTCACTAATTTGTGAAATGGCAACTTGTAAGAATTTCGGCCATTATGTACCATCACATTTACCCAAGGACACAGAATGGGCCAAACTGTGATACATCAGCCCCCTTTACTAACAAGTCAACATTAATAGCAGCTTGCAAGCTAAACACCACAGGGTTTAAACATTCAGTGCAATGTGTAGTGCCTGGTACTTGTGAAAGAGTGCTGCCACCATATACATGGGGTAGTAGTGAAAACATGGCACAAGACTTTCCACATTGCAACAAAATTCATAGTTGCAAGGTGCCCTGTTGTTAAGTGTGACACCTGGCTTTTTATCCAACTGCACTTTACTGCTGTGAGTTTTGAGCCAATACATACAATGTAAACAGTAGAATTTGAAGTCCCAGAACACATTGCAATGTCTGTTGATAGGTCATGACTGGTTTAAAATGAGACATTTTCCATGGGGACCCTTGGCAGCTATGAATGTCCTCACAAAAGGAGCAGACCATGATGTGGGCAGGCAAATACTCTAGAAAAGCAGTGGCAAGCAAGCTTAAAGCATCACTTTTCAGGTGCCTTGGAATGCAGGACTACAAAGTAATCTGTTGTACTTTAAAAAATGTAAATGCATGGCAAGGTACTATGCTGTTGCCAGGGTTGACCACCCCTACAATATCGCAATATTCAGTAAAGAGTAGTTAAATGATGCACAACTGTGTCCAGAAATGTGTTTATAAAAATAACTGACTATAACACTCTTTATTTTTTAATTCATAATATTCCTGTAAACCAGAAAGAGTCCTAACAGAGTGAGTGGGAGACATACTGAGATATGAGAGAAGGTAATGAGATGTGAGTATGAGTGCAGTACAAAGTCATTCTACGCTTAGCACTGTCTGACATAAGTCAATTTGACACATTGTCAATGAGAAGACACTGTATAACCTGCATATTTCACCTTTAAGTTAAATATGTGATTAATAACAATTACCACAAAAACACATGTTTTGTAAACACTGAAAAAACAGTGTTTGTGTATTTTGGGCTTAGACACCTGAATAAACACCAATAAGCAGGGATTTCAAAAGAGAAAACATCCAGGGGTATGGAATTCATATGCCTGATGTCGAGGACATATTGTTTTGGGTCAAGGGCAACAGGTTTTCAGATTTATTTTGGTTTTGGGACAAGTAGGCCCAAGCCCATGCGGCACAAACCCTTTGGTTGCAAATTTACAGGGAAGAGAACTTTCTGCAATTAAACTACTATTTGAGACTTTTTTGTTACTACTGTTTGAGCTAGTTTTTATGGTTCATTAAGGCAAAACCTTTATTATTAGAGTGAGTGTTCTAATTACATTTTGTAAGCTCAGACTGCACCTCTGACAGTGGTTCCAGTAAAAAAATGTGTACAAACACATTTGAAAGTTTCAACACTATGATGCTACATATAAGGTTCTCAGGTTGCTCTTGATTAGATGCAAATGTTTTCAGGCGCTTGTAAGCAGGACTGATGATTCTTTGCTTTCAAAATAAAATATTCAGTAAGAAATGCAACTAGGACAAAAAAGGGTTTGGTAATTTACTGTGGAATTTTAGGTACCATTTCTTTGAAGCATTATTTATGTATGCTAGTACTTCCAAAAAATATTCATAATGGAAAATTAGTGTAGCCAGTTTCAACTACATTATGGGAAACATTAAAATAAACAAGCATTGGCAAAGCCACCCAATCTTAAATTGGAGGTCAGTCTTTTGGTTTTGTAAATGTGTGTCTTGTGTTGACATGACTTTTGTAAAACATTATTGTTGTGAGAGCTGCCAGGCCCTCTCCATTGTAACAAATATTGGGAAAAAGCAAAAAATATTTTTGGTTTCAAAAAGCACACATGGCCACTGTAGTTCCTGGCACTAAACAAAACTACTTTGTGTGCAAATATGCTCCTTGTGAAAGAGCAAAATGTTATCACTCACTGAAAAGCCAGACATTAAATGGATAGAGAGAAAAACTGAATTTTTATGAAATCAAAGTTCTTGGTTAACACCAGACCTAATTAGGTTCCCCTCATACACTGGGAGATAACTCCTAGGGTATTAGGGTCATAAGTAACTTGATTTTCAAATCCAATCTGGCAACTTAGGAAAAAAATATTTGGGGCCAGATTTATACTTTTTCACGCAAACTGCATTAGTGAAGTTTTGCGTTAAAAAGTATTGCACCGACAACGCCATTCCAAGACGCCGGCCGGGGGCCATATTTATGGAATGGTGCTAGCCGGCACTAATGTCCTGTTAGCGTCCTTGGAAGGGACACTAACAGGGCGGAGGAGGTGGAGGGAAAACCGGAGCTTGTGTGCCGAATTATGGCACTACACTGTTTAGAGGCAGAAAAATGCCTCTAAGCAGTGTAGCACCATTTTCTGGCGCACAACCTCCATGGACATGGCTCCTGTCTTAGTAAATAGCGCAGTCTTATGTCAATCAGAGTGGCGGGTGTAATGTCCTCTGCCATACTGATTAACAAAGTAAATCAGGCTCTAATTCTCTTTCAATATTAGGGGAAATTTTCATGCACTGCGCTCTTCCACAAAAGCAATAAGGCAGCAAAAGCTGAAAAAACATTTTTAGTTCCTAATAAAATAAGAAATGCACTTTTTTATTTTAAGTGCACATAATGACAAAGTGTTTCATATTGTGATACTTTTTATGGGTATGCATACATTGTGTAGGCGGCTGTGGGTCAGCAGATGTTCTGCCAAGGCTTTGCCTCTGCGGTTTTGTCAATAAAAGAGTATATTTTAGCTGAGTTGCCTAAAACCGATTTTAATTGTGTAAGTTAAGATTTTCTGAATTATAAATGGAGTATTTATTAATACAAAATCTGTTTCCCCTTTTATACTGCTTAATGAAAGGAGTTGGAAGTCAACAAAAGTAGAAGCCTGTAGTATTGAAGCCTTGTGCCAATGACTCATTCAATAAAATCATCATCATCATAACTTTATTTCTGTCATTGGCCATAAAAGTAAAACTTCCATACCATGACATAAAATGTCATACAACAGATGATGGCCAGAATGCAGAGCAAATCAAACATTCACCCCCAGTCACAAATCTGGGTTTAATCCATCTGCTTTTTTGCTTGTCATGCCATTCTTGTTTGGACACAGCCACAAGCAAATCAATTTTGATCATGGTCCCCTGGGAACAGTCCAGCACAAGCTGCCAGGCCAGGTCCTCTCTGGATCAGGACAAAAAGCATACTGGGACCGGTTTCAGGATATCATGATTTATCAGCCAGGCTAGCTTGAATCTGGTGGCATAACATGCACAGGACCCACGTCTGGGCATACCCTTCCCACTTGGGGCAACAAAAGGAAAAACAACAGATGATGGATAGAATGCAGAGCAAATCTTTGATTCACCCCCCAGTCACAGATCTGGGTTTCATCCATCAGTTTTTTTGCTTGCCATGCCATTCCAGTTTGGACCCAGCCATGTGCAAATCAGCCTAGACCATGTTCCCTATGGGAACAATCCAGCCCAAACTGTCAGGCCAGGTCTTCCCTTGACCAGAATAAAAGCATCCTGGGACCGGTTTTAGGGTATCACCCTTCATCAACCAGGCTAGCTTGAATCTGGTGGCATAGCAAGCAACGGACCCACATCTGGGCATACCCTTCCCACTTGGGGTGACAAAAGCAAAAACAACAGATGATGGACTTTTGTCAACAAAAGTAGGAAGGGTATGCCCAGACATGGGTCCCGTGCTCACTGCGCCACTGGATTCAAGCTAGCCTAGCTGATGAATGGTGATGCCCTGAGACCTGTCCTAGGATGCTTGTTTCCGGTCCAAGGTAAACCTGGCTTGGCAGTTCGAGCAGGACTGTTCCCATGAGAATCAGGGTCAAGACTCATTTTCATATGATTGGGTCCAAACGGGTGGCGTGGTGAGCAAAGAAATAATGGATTACACCCAGATCTTTGTCACTGGGGGATGTTTGTTTGCGTTGTTCAGCATTCCGTCCATCATCTGTTCTTTTTTGCATTGCAAACACGGGTGGGGTGGCGTGGTGAGCAAAAAAACAATGGATTAAACCTGCATCTTTGTGAATGGGGGTGAATGTTTGCATTGTTCAGCTTTCTGTCCATCATCTGTTTTTTTTTGCATTTGTCACCCCAAGTGGGAAGGGTAAGCCTACACGTGGGTCCCATGCTCACTGCGCCACTGAATTCAAGCTAGTTTAGCTGATGAAGGGTGATACCCTGAAACCGGTCCTAGGATGCTTTTTTTTTTTTACCAGTCCAGGGTGGACCTGGTTTGGCTGTTTGGGTTTGACTGTTCCCATGAGGAACAGGGTCAAGACTGATTTGCATATGGCTGGGTCCAAACTGGGTGGTGTGGTGAGCAAAAAAACGATGGATTAAACCCAGATCTTTGTGACTGGGAGTGATTGTTTGCATTGTTTAGCATTCCATCAGTCATCTGTTTGTTCTGCCTAAAATTTCATAAAAGCACACACCAATCAAATCAAATCGATCAAGTATTCTTTATTCAGCCAGATGTCATAAAAGATACAAAAATACAAACATTTAAAAATGTTGCATAATACAAATCTGTAAAAAAATCAAACAATTGAAAAAATAAACTTCGTCTACTTCATATAAAACTCCATACATAAGGGTAGATAAAATGTGGTACTGCAACATTTCATAATAATAGAGTCTTTATTCTGACAGAATGTTGAACACACTTAGAAACTGAGAAACACATAAAAACGGTAAAACGTTGCTGTAATAAATGGGATAATTGCTTGTAGTAGTATGTATTTATAGAACGAAATAAGCGTAACGAAAATGGTTTTCTAGGTGCTTAATCAACGTGACAAAAGATAATAAAGCATTGTTGATTGTGATTATCGATTGTCACAAGGGCTACAGGGCAAGCTCTTCTATATCATTCCTCCAGGAAAGATACTAATACATTTGAACCGTTAAATCTAAAACATGTTAAAAGAAACCTATGATGTACGTCAGCAATAGATACGGATAAGGTTCAATACTATAAGTTGCAGAAATTGCCATATACAGGTTAACCATAAGTTTCTTTTTTTTAACTGCTTTTTCAACAGCACCTTCAAACAAAGCTTAACAGCGGATGGCGTAGTGAACATTTCAGGCTTTCATATACAATCAAACCCTTTATTCATATACTTGATCCAGGTTAAGTGATGCCAATATACTGAAAAGATACAATAAGAAATAATTAACTGATTAAAAAAAAGGTCTCTTCTTTGGCCCGTATCGATAGCCGCGTAGAGTAACTCAATTATCTAAATTTATAATGACCGATTCGAAATGGCAAACGAAAAAGACTAGACTTTGCGGGACTTCAAGTAATCTTCGAAAGAAATTATTTTCAGCTGTCTGGATCGACTTTAGTGAAGTGTAAGCCCAAATTTCAGCCCCAGAGGTTACTACAGGAATGCATTTAGAATCATAGATTGTCAACATGTAGTTGAGAGGTTTGCGCCCCAATTTTTTTATTTGTTTGAAAATCTAAACACAGCTTCCAAAGATCAATCAAACTGCTGAAGGCTAGCCCTCTTTAGCTATGGTCATGTGAGTGCTGAATTAAAAGGAACTCCTGGATAGTGGAAAGGTGTTACGCTGTGAAGGTGGATGGCATCAATAAGAAGAGATTTGATCTTGGTAGATCTAGAGCCACGCACCATAAGATAGCTAAATTTGGTTTTAAATCCAGTTTGTTGATAAAGATGGCAAAGGTATCAAGCAATTTCTGTAGCCCGTTGGCCAGATGAACCCCTAAGACCAAGTCATTGGCAAAAAGGAGAATTCGAACCAGGCAGGAGCCTATCTGGGACATGTATCGACCTTCCAACCTTAAATTAGCCTTTATTTAGTTTATATAAGGAGTAAGGCTGCATGCCTGCCAGACCTCCCTGCAGATTCGTAAGGAATTAGCATATTCTCCTGACACTATAGTGGACGCAGACTGAACTATCAGCATGGATTTGTGCCAGGAAATAAAAAATTACAGAGTCTACCTCAAATGCTACATATTATGACATAGGCCCTCATTCTAACCGCGGCGGGCGGCAGTAGCCGCCCCCCATGCGGTAACCGCCATATGGCCGCTCCGCGGTCAAAAGACCGCTGGGGCCATTTCAATTTTCCCGCTGGGCCGGCGGGCGCTAGCCAAGTTAGCGCCCGCCAGCCCAGTGGGAAAGGGGCCTGCAACACTGAAGCCGGCTCCGAATGGAGCCGGCGGTGTTGCAGGTGTGCGACGGGTGCAGTAGCACCCGTCGCGCTTTTCACTGTCTGCTAGGCAGACAGTGAAAAGCAGGCTGGGCCCCCAGGGGTCCCAGGACACCCGTTCCCGCCATCCTGTTCCTGGCGGTAAAAACCGCCAGAAACAGGGTGGCGGGAAGGGGGTCAGAATCCCCATGGCGGCGCTGCTTGCAGCGCCGCCATGGTGGATTTGGGCAACCGGGGGAAATCCGTCGGGAAACCGCCGGACCCGATTTTCTGACCGCTGCTTTACCGCCGCGGTCAGAATGGCCCAGGAAGCACCGCCAGCCTGTTGGCGGTGCTTCCGTCATCCGCGACCCTGGCGGTTTTTACCGCCAGGGTCGGAATGACCCCCATAGTCTTGATCTAGTCACTAGGTCGAAGGCAGAGAAGAGGTCCATGAATACCAGATGATTTCTTCCCCTTTGGCCATTGTTTATTTTTAATTGTTTCAAAATATTTTATTGGCATTTTCAGCTAAAACGTATACAGTTTCATAGTATTGATAGCACAGGTGATGGAAGTCAAACAAGATGGTTGTCAGCGATTGCTAGGGGTAGTCACAGTACTCACAATGATTCTTCGTAAAATGGCGTGCCCAGTAATTCTCAGTACGAGATGTCTAAATGTTCACCCATCCCTACCTTCCCCTTCTCCCCCGCTCCACCTTCTGCTGGTCTCAACTGCAGAAGGACGATGAGTCCACCTAAATCCACCTCGAAAGTTATAATGAACAGGAATTAATTTTCATTTTCTCACAACATTGTATAGTTACTCTACAGAGATTGCAATGTCAAATAGGGTGCCAAGGTACCCCGCATCCCCATCAATGGAAGAGGTCTTGTTCCCTTCATCACGGGGATCCTTTTCTAGCAAAATCAAGATACGTTCATTTGCCCTTACCCAATTTATTGGTTGGTAAGTCGACTTTCTTAACTTTACACAATACCTCCATGTAATGGAAGACTTAATGATACAAATAAATCCCATTTTTTCTATTTTTACTCATAGATTGAGCTCACTTTAAACAATAGATTGAGACCAACTAGCATAAGCTTTAGGTGAGCATACCTCAATAACTGGTATTCTTTCACGTTACTTATAATGACAGCTCAATTTGTTTAAAGTCTTTTTCACATGATCACTCATTGCATCGTTTTCACAATGTGTTTGCAGTGCTTTGCGTTTGTTTCACACTTAATCAAATGAACACATATAGGGGGTTATTCTAACTTTGGAGGAGGTGTTAATCCGTCCCAAAAGTGACGGAAAAGTGACGGATTTACCACCAGCCGTATTACGAGTCCATTATATCCTATGGAACTCGTAATACGGCTGGTGGTATATCCGTCACTTTACCGTCACTTTTGGGACGGATTAACACTCCTCCAAAGTTAGAATAACCCCCATAAATTATATAGAGGTGTATGATTACTAATATTTTTTAATCATAATTATTTTATTACCTATGTATTGTGGGTCATCATAATAACCAGTTAACATTCATGGCCCTGAGGATGGTCTCACAAACGCATGACATTAGAAACCAGAATGTCAACGTAATGCCACTTCTCTAATGCTATTCATTGGAGCCCTCGATTTTTCTATTCATACTAAGGACCTTTTGCAATCATCTAGAGGGTGGGCTTTACATGCATTAATCTATGATGATGTAATGGACTTCTGTTTAGAGGCACATGATTACTGTTTGCTAGGTTTTCAACTCTTGCTGAACCCTACAATATAAGTATAGTGGTTGTATTTGTCTGTGTACTCCTGTTTTCTTTGTTTTCCCTTATTTGAGTTGATTACATTTCGTTGATTTTGCATGGATTTTGAATTAATCCCCTTTGACATTCAGTTTCCTGATTTTTGAATAATGCTGTAAATAGTCCCCTTGTTAGCACTTTAACATTTAGATTACTGATACCCAGACTCTGAGGGGTTATTGAGCTGTCCATTCTTTTTGTGGGCTCCATCTCCGAGAGAGCACCAAGCTGGGTGTCCTCTCACTTAAGTGTCTGACCAATGGTTTCCATTGGAGTTCAAATGCCATATGTGATCCCTGAATATTGTTCATCAGGCACTCCATAGCTAGCATCACCCATAGTAGCTTGTGCCACTATATGGGTGGCCGGGTTTCACTTTATTTCCAGCGCTATTGTGAGTTTTGCCACCCCTAGACATTGTACGCACATATGCCACACATCCTGCCACTCATCCTTTGTCAAACGGGTCAAATGAGAGGGCCTTAGATCCAGGAGCACCATCTCCAAGGTTGCTGGGATAGGGAAAGTTAAATCCTTCTGAAGCAGAGTAGCGAGCTCCCCCTAGAGGAGTTGAATCTTTGGACAGCCCCACCATATGTGCTTGCATCATCCAGTGGACAACATACACTCCAGCTCCCAGACGAGGCATTATGGTACATGTGCTGTAGTCTCTGAGGGGTGTAGTGCTAAGCCCACTACACTTTAAAGTGTATCTCTCAGCCGTAAGTGGATATGGAGGTGAGATGATTTGAATCATTGCATCTCATCCTTCTATTTCAGCCAATAAGGGTCCGCCCTTCAGGCTAACCCGGCCAAGCATGGTCTTTTGGCTGTGTTGCTGGCAGGCCTCCAGAGTCCTGTCTACTCAGCTTAGTGCCCCAGCAGGACTCGCAGCGCTTAGCCAATTAGGGATTCTGTGCCCGCTATCCAGCTGCCAGAGTCTCTGCCTCCATGCCCATAAGGCCGCAGGTTCATGCTGCAGCAGGCTTTCTCGGCTCCGACCTCTGCCGGCACCTCTCTGCTGCAGGCTTTGGGGTCAGAAGAGTAAGTCCTCTGCATGCCCCGCGATGTATGAGCAGATGCGGGGCTACATGCAGAGACTGGGTTACTGGGGTCCCTAAAGTCAGGTGGCCACACTCCACCATCTTGGACATGTCCCCCCACTATATATTTTGAGGTTAATAGAGAAATATTGAGACATTGTTCTATTGTCCCCATGCCGTAGCAGTAGCAATACTGAACCTTAAAGCAAACAGAATTATCTTGTGCCCAACACTCCAGTTTGGCGAAAACAACCCTCCCTGCCACTTTTACAGCTTCGTGCCCATTATATTCATGCTGGCTTCGACTAAATAATCTGAGCCGTAGATATTACAAAAATATTTTTTCCATTCAAGAGTAGAACTAACAAATATTGTGGATGGTGGAATATTATCCCTAAAATAAGGTGCGTTGATTACCTTCCAAAATTCGCTATTATTACGCAGCATGCTAGTGCGGTGTAGAGAGTCCCATGCATCCGCCTTAATTATTTAATTTCTGGCTTCTATGGCTTTCTTATATTTTGATCTGCAAATACAAGTACCACCTAGGACGCGCAGTTTAGTTTTTAGGGCAGGCATCAAGTTCTTGTGGGCAATAGTAAGTCTTAACAAACCAACAATAAGGTTTCACAGAACAAAGGCATGAACCTGACATCTGATTCGCCAAGTGCCTCATCAAATGACTTTTTGGCGCAAAAGAAGTTAAAACCGTAAAGCCCCTGCAGCATAGTTATACTTGATTTGCTCCGAATTTACGTCATTTTTAAAAAAGCAAATTTGCAGCAAAACTAACTCCATATTTATACTTTGGCGCTAGACCTGTCTAGCGCCAAAGTTATGGAGTTAAAGTCATTTTTTGGATGTGGAAACCTACCTTGCGTCGATGAGATGCAAGGTAGGCATTCCCATCCAAATAATTACTCTATGGCCTTAGTGCCATATTTATCCACTGTGCTAAAATCCTGCACAGTGGGGAGGAGGGGTCAAATAATGGTGCAAAGCTTGCTTTGCACCATTATTTAACGCCTGGGTCAGGGCAGGCATTAGGGGACCTGAGGGCCTATTTCCATGGTGGAACACCATGGAATTAGCCCACAGGTGCCCTCCCCAGGACCCCGGGACACCCACACCCCAGGGACAGCAGAGGATGGGGGACCCCATCCCTGGTAAGTATAGGTAAGTACAGGTAAGTATTTAATTTTATTTTTTAAAGTGCAATGGAACTGGGTGAAATGGCCATGCCCAGGGGACACTGATCCCCTGTGCTGGCCATTGGGGTGGTGGGCATGACTCCTGTCTTTTATAAGACAGGAGTCATGTGGTATGGATGGTTTTGCGTCAGAAAATGATGCTAAGCTGGTTAGAGTAATTTTCTTTACTCTAACCTGCCTAACGTCATTTTTTGGTGCAAAACCACCTTCTCCCATACGGCCACCTCATTTGACTAACGTCATTTTTTTTTACACTAGCCTACCCTTTGCACCGGCTTGCACCATTCCATAAATATGGTGCCCGGCTGGCGCTCAGGAATGGTGCAAGCCAGTGCAAAACTTTTTGATGCAAAACTGCATTAGTGCAATATACCCCATATTGTCCACAATCTGTAGGTCATTGGCATTAGCATACTCCACACGTTACTAACATACACAGCTACGGAAACACTTTGGCCCTGATTTATACTATATTTGCGCCACATTACCGTCATTTATTGATGCAAAAGCGGGGCAAACTTACAAAATACAATTGTATTTTGTACGTTTGTGCCGCTTTTGCGTAAAAAAATGACGGTAATGCTCAGCAAAAAAGTATAAATCAGGGCCTTTGCCTTATATATTTCCCTCTTAGCTGCCACGCCTTAACCCAGTAGTCTTGTAGCAAAATCGAAGACTGAGATGATACCAGTGGCGTAGCGTGGGGGGTGCAGGGGGGGCGGGCCGCACCGGGCGCAACATCTGGGGGGGGGGCGCGCTCGCACTCGCGAGTGCTAAAATCCAAGGGTTAGGGGGCGCAAATTACTTGCCTTGCCCCGGGTGCTGACAACCCACGCTACGCCACTGGATGATACTTCTAGAAAAAACATTTCTCCATCTCTAACTAATGGCAATCAGTTAAGAAATGAGTCAAATGAAATACCTAGATACAGGAAATTGTTCACCTTATTGATAACACTGCTCTTAAGCCAATGGTTACGACTTTTAGTTGATCTGGGACCTGGCACAACAGTGTGCGATTTAAAATTCTCAACAAGGTTAATCCTATGTATCAATAGTCCCATTCAATATTAGCTCCAGTCCAAATGAATTCTGTTAGGCCTGACAGCCTTAGAGTGGTCACCCCTAACTTTTTGCCTGCCTCCCTCCACTTTTTAGATACTGTTTTTGCTGGTTTTAAGACTCTGCACACTTTACCACTGCTAACCAGTGCTAAAGTGCATATGCTCTCTCCCTTTAAACATGGTAACATTGGTTCATACCCAATTGGATTATTTAATTTACTTATAAGTCCCTAGTAAAGTGCACTATATGTGCCCAGGGCCTGTAGATTAAATGCTACTAGTGGGCCTGCAGCACTAATTTTGCCACCCACTTAAGTAGCTCCTTAACCTTGTCTCAAGCCTGCCATTGAAAGGTCTGTGTGTGTGCTGTTTCACTGCCAATTCGACTTGGCATTTAAAAGTACTTGCCAAGCCTAAAACTCCCCTTTTTCTACATATGTCACTTAGGGCAGGTTGCTGTGTAGGCAAAAGGCAGGACATGTACCTGTGTAGTTTACATGTTCTGGTAGTGTAAAACTCCTAAACTCGTTTTTACACTGCTGTGAGGCCTGCTCCCTTCATAGGCTAACATTGGAGCTGCCCGAATATATTGTTTGAGTGGTAGCTGCTGATCTGAAAGGAGTAGGAAGGTTATATTTAGTATGGCCAGAATGGGGATACAAAATCCTGCTGACTGGTGAAGTTGGATTTAATATTACTATTTTAGAAATGCCACTTTTAGAACGTGAGCGTTACTATGCACTTAAATCCTTCTGTGCCTTACAATCCACGTCTGGCTGGGTTCAGTTGACAGCTCCCTTGTGCATTCACTCAGACATACCCCAAACACAGGATACTCAGCCTCACTTGCACACTTCTGCATTTTGACTGGGTCTTCCTGGGCTGGGAGGGTGGAGGGCCTGACACTTGCATGTCAAAGGACAGTAGCCTGCCCTCATACAAGGACTGCCACAGCCCCTACTGGGACCCTGGCAGACAGGATTGAACTAAAAAGGGACCTGGTACACTTTTAGGTCATTCTTTGAAGTCGTCCCCACATCAAAGGCACATTTGGGTGTTTAAACAGGGCCTCTACCCCTATCAACTCAGACACTTCTTGGAGAAGAAACCTGAACCAGAACCTGCATCCTGCCAAGAAGATCTGCCTGGCTGCCCAAAGGACTCACCTGTCTGCTTTCTGTGAAGGACTGCTGCCTTGCTGTTGCCCTGCTGCCTTGCTGCTCTCTCGCTGTGGTGAAGAAGTGCTCTCCAAGGGCTTGGATAGAGCTTGCCTCCAGTTCCCTGAAGTCTGAGGCCCAAAAAGACTTCATCTCTATAAGAAGGATTCTTTGTGCTGCGAAAAGCGATGCACAGCCTGCCAGAAACAACGCACAGCCTGCACTGCGGTGAAAAATTCACTGCACGCCGAACCGGAATGACACAGCCCGACTTCGCAACGAGAAGATCGAGGCAGCACCAGCTTAGCGAACGGAAATTTGACGCTCGGCCCACTAGATCAACGCACAGTGGAGCCGGAACGACGCAGCCTGACTTCCAGAGAGGAATCGATGCAGCGCCTGCCATGAGGTAGAAATTTCAATGCAACACCCACCAAATCGACGCAGCTCCTGTGACTTCATCCTGCCAGTGCAGGAAATCCACACATCGTCCCCGGGGCGTCCGAAAACCCCGCAACCCGAAGAGGATCCACGACCGAGCGCCGGAAATCGACGCACAGCCGTCCCTGCATGAAAACTAAATGACGCATCGCTGTGTGCGGCCTGAGAAATCAACGCACACCCCTTTGTTTCCCTGCATCTCGTCCTCTGTGGTTCTTTGCGGAGATTTTGCACACAAACCAGGTACTTTGTGCTTGACAGAGACATTTTTTGCTTTTAAAAGACTAAAGACACTTTATATCACTTTCACAGTGATAGCTCAACATATACTTATTGCATTTTAATCGTTTTGACCTTCATTTATACAGAAAAAATATTATCTATTTTTCTAAATACCGTGTGGTGTATTTTTGTGGTGCTATACTTTGTTATTGCATGATTTATTGCACAAATACTTTACACATTGCCTTCTAAGTTAAGCCCGACTGCTCAGTGCCAAGCTACCAGAGGGTGGGCACAGGATAATTTTGATTGTGTGTGACTTACCCTGACTAGAGTGAGGGTCCTTGCTACCAACCAAAGACCCCATTTCTAACAATTTCTTTATTCAAAGGATGTCAAATTCTTCAAATTGATTACTTCATAGTAATTCTCAAAAATTAATTGTACACACAGCCATCACATGTTTCAGGGATTCACCCCTTCTCAAGGCGTGTAGGTAAATCAAAACATCTATAAGTCTTGTATTTACACAACAAATCTATATCCAATAAATACATCTCAACTAATCAGCGTATTCTTAAATCCTATAATGATCATGATCATTCGATCACCCTTTAAACCCAGTCCTTAGCCTTATCAAAAAATTATCTCATTCAAGGAAAACAGGTAGGGGCATCATTCCTCTGATTATGTTTAAAGAGGGATCTCTCATTTACAAACATCTTCATTTAAAACATAGTAATCCATAAACAGTGCAATAAATGCCTTCCGAAAAGTATTATTAAAATCACCACATGACCCCTATATTTACTGCTCAACTAGTTTTTGTAATCACTGACATACACAATATAATTTGAACCCGATGTCAGATGTTTCTCCATATTTGATAAGCAAGAGATAAAATCGCCTTTGTCTACTGTTTGCAAATTTGATGTTGACAGCATATCATGAAAACTAGATTGCTTAATGGTTGTGCAAAAATAAGCAGGATTAGTTCCAAGCAGTGACATAGGACCCACAAACTTACCATCCTAGGGGGCTCTTGTGTTGCCACACCCTAATCCCAGTTCCTCTCTCATTAAAGATATCTCACTGGTTATAGCACCCATTACAGATGTCAAAATTACATTATGCTAGAATCCTTAAATATGAGTTTTGATTACTTTGAGTAGGTAAACATTTGTGCTTATCCATCTTATTGTTTTTCAAAACACAACCAAAAAGGATGGCTTGGTCCCATCTAGTCCTGTGCTGCTCTTTAATGCTCCTCCTCCTGGGCTCAGACAAGGTGTGTTGTGGTCAAAAGAGTCCGCAGAGCCCCACACACCAGAGTCAGCACCCCATACTGCGGGAGATCCCAGGCGCTTTAATGTTCATTGCGCTGGAGGAGCCCCTCCTCTTCCTGGGCGCAGGCAAGGTGTGTTGTGGGACAGAGTCCACAAAGCCCCACATGCCAGAGTCAGCTTTTCCAGTGTATCTTACAAGTAAACTCCACATTATCTAAGATGGTACTGCATAATAAATGTTTGAGTCTCATGACTTCCTTGTTTATAACATGGTTTAAAAAACCCTAAACTATGTTTTGCCCTTATATATTGTGAGAACTTGTCCCTCAGCTTTTGCAACACTCCTCTGAAACTTTTATTAAATGTAGTCTTGCTTCACCCATAAATCTGCATATTGTCCTGAAAGATGCAGATTCATTTAAATATTTCAGCCATAATTCAAGGAAAAACAGGCACAGCTGACACTAGGTCAAATGACATCTTCTTGAATTGAAACACACCTTCCACATTGATGAACGCAGTTAGGATAAAGAGTGTAACTAGATTTGATTATTGGCTAGGAGGAGTTTCAGCATGAAACATTTGCCACTCTCTCCTATTATGTAAAATTAAAGTGTTGCATAACTGCCTTTTTACTCAAACCCTAACATCAAGATAAATGTATAAAGGGGAAATGTATGGATGAGTTCTCAAAATAGCACTAGGGCCTACACCGCACCATTGCCTTACCAGGTTATAATATTCCTGGTGTGATCTGCTGGCCTGAAGTTAAAACCTTGGCAAGGCCAATTGAGACTTTCATTTGTCCAGGGTGAATAACTGAATTCAGATTATTGGGTAATAATAGCACCAGTTTGATACAGTATTGAGGACCGGCAAAATTCTATGTGTTCTATGTCATTGCTGTAATTATCAGTATGGGATCTTCGCAAATGGCCTCTATGTGCCTAATGGATACATCACTTGCCTTGCCAAGTCTAGTTCTGTGCTTTCCTTGAACGTTATTTGAAAAACCTCTGTAAAACCACACAAATCAAATCATTGTGTTGGACTGGCCTATTAGGCACTCTGACACGGCCAGAAGAGCCAAACATGAAAGGGCCAGTGTGGGCTAGGTTTTCTGGTCCCATTGGCAGTGACAAGACCCAAATAAATGGCCCATACCCTTTCATGCTGCCCCACTTAGCAGTGCAGAGCCTAACAGTGAAAATGCCTGACTTTAACTTCAGCTTTATCCCCATATTTTCTACTATTGAAATTACCATCCATAAAATGGGTTGCTGTACAATCGCAACAATAAATTCTCTTCACTAGCAGCATAAACTTTGCTATTTGCTATAGTAGTCTTAAAAACATTTCTGCTTGGGTGTACCCGACTACATATAGGTGACAATATATAAAGCTGCCAAGGCCTATAGTCATACCACGTATTAGAGCACTGGAATGTTGGGAGCCCCATTGAAAACAGTGGAGTGCTCTGGGCTTCTAATGGCCGGTAGAAGCCCCAGCGCCAACATTACAATGTTTTTGTTACCAGCTCTTGCTGTGAACAAAGGCCTCACGGAGCCGGAGAGGATTCCAGTCCCCTCGGGCTCCATGAAGCCTATGATGTATTTATTTGAAAATTCTGCCCTTTAGTGGCGGAATGTTCTAATAACCTTGTAACCCTTCTTAGCTAGGCTTTACCAGCATTAAAGTCCAGCTCCCTTGTTGAAGGCCCTCACCTTCGGAAATGTAGTGCTGGCATTTCTGACACTGGCAGGAGGCCTAGACTATTAAGTGTGGGAAGAAGAGGATTCAAGGCTCCATTATGAATTCAATTAGGCCTTTGGTTAGAGCATCTGCTGATTTTCTTCTGCTAGTACTGCCATTTGGTAGATGGAGGGGTTGAATGGTGGGACTGTGGTTTGTGTTGTTGAAGGTGAAAGGGACCACTGTAGGTGATGCCAGAGTTTTGTCTCCTCTCATGCCTCTTTGTGCCTCTGTCGTGTTTGCTGCTCACTGGAGACAATATTGCTTCACTCCACAAAGGCTATGTCTGAAGAGAAGCCTGGAGAGGACAATTGACATTTGAAAAAAAGAACAACTTCAAACAGGTTCTGAAAGTGCAGAGAGAACACACAACTTCTGTCTGCTTTTACCATTTAAACACTGGAGCTAGTGGCTCACTTGCTGTTCTTGTTCCAAGTTCACATTGACCAAGGAAGGGAGTGTCCTGCATAGCACTCAAAAGGCTGCTGTGCAAACAGAGATGTTGTTTGCCTGACAGCCGAATTCCCAGCAGTGAGGGGATATCACCCAAAGTTTTATCCTTCTGCAAGAAGTTTTTTCTCTGACCTGAGTGTCTTGAAGACAGACTAATTGCTGAGAGAGGAAAGAAAGATGCCAACCCTTCAGGAGGTGCAACTGTCTAGGATATGCTAGAAACAGCCTGATCCTGGTGATGTGATGGTTTTCCAGGAAGAGGAAAACTGTTTGGAATGATCTGCAAGCCCTAATAGTCTGGACTGTCTAAGATTGCAGTTCCAAGTGGGAATCTCATAAAGTGGTCACTGCAACTGTGATCAAGGCAGGCATCGCTGCTGTGAGCAGAGTAGTGGTGAAGCACCTCACCATGAGAGCATGAAATGGGGTTTGACTCTTGCTGTGTATGTATGCTGGGTGTGTGTGTGTGTGTACATGGATATACCACAGAGAAAGCAGATTATTGGTCTTTAAGAAATCCCCAGACAACATTGTGTAGGGCCACAGAAAGTGTTGAAACATCGAGGCACAAATGGATGTAAGACATATTGTCGTAGTTTGGACTCTTGCTCTGAGCAAGACTGCTGGTCTCAGGATGACAGTACTTTCGTTTGTAGGTGACTAAGGGGGTGATTCTCACCCTGGCGGGCGGCGGAGGCCGCCCGCCAGAGTTCCCCCCTCCAAAATACTGCTCTGCGGTCGCAAGACCGCTGAGGGTATTTTGGGTTTTGCACTGGGCTGGCGGGCGACCGCCAAAAGGCCGCCTGCCAGCCCAGTGCAAAACAGCCTTCCCACTAGGACGCCGGCTCAGAATTGAGCCGGCGGAGTGGGAAGGTGCGACGGGTGCAGTGGCACCCGTCGCGTATTTCAGTGTCTGCATAGCAGACACTGAAATACAAAGTGGGGCCCTCTTACGGGGGCCCCTCGGCACCCCCTACTGCCATCCTGTTCCTGGCGGGAGACCCGCCAGGAACAGGATGGCGGTAGGGGGTGTCAGAATCCCCATCACAAGGGCAGCGGAAAACCGGCGGGAGACCGGTCCCTGAGATCCAGGACAAAGACAGAGAACGATGCCAAGACCCCCGCCAAGAAATGAGACCACCCTGATTGTCATCCTTTTGTCCCACCGTGTCACCCTGTCCATCCTCAAACTGCCCCAGCTCCACTTCCTATGTCCCTTTGGACAATGCACCTGTGAGACTAATAGCTTGGACTCTCCCATGGACATTCCTCCACCATCACCCCTCACCATTTTACAACCCCCTCCAATATTGAGCACTTAAATAAACACCTGTAAAGCACAAAACAATCTGGAGTCTGTCTGTGATTTCGAATTAGTGTATTAGAAATTACAGTGACAAAATGCTCTTTCAAATATAATGTCAACATACCTATGTCACACAGCTCTGTCCATGAGGAAACAAAGCAGATGTCACACAGTGGGACCCACATCTGTGAAATCGTAAGGGAAAGTGAAAACTCAGTGACCATACACTGAGTGAAAAGGTCAGACAGTAGAGAGGTAGTAGTGTTAAAGTACATGTAGCAGGCAGGTTTGTCTTCTTACCTGTGTCTCACTGGAAATATTGCAGGATCACAGAGTTCCTGTTGTCGATGTCCTCTTCTTCTGCGTCCTCGTATTCACTGTCCAGAGGCTCCACAGCTGCCACAACTCCTCCATCTGCACCATCCTCCTGCAGAAAAGGCACCTGTCGTCGCAAAGTCAAGTTGTGAAGCATACAGCAGGCCACAATGATCTGGCACACCTTCTTTGGTGAGTAGAATAGGGAACCACCTGTCATATGTAGGCACCAGAACCTGGCCTTCAGGAGGCCGAAGGTCCGCTCTATAATCCTCCTAGTTTGCCCATGTAGCATTCCTCTGCCCTTGTCCTGGGATTCCTCACTGGGGTCAGTAGCCATGACAGGTTGGGGTAACCAGAGTCACCAGAAAATGGCAAGGGACAACTGTTAGACACACACTAACTCTTAGGGATATACCCAGACAACTATTCCCACTGATTTGATTCCAATTTGTTTGTGCTTTCAGCCTCCTTCCAGTCAGTGACAGAAATGGGTGTGAAACCAATGCTGGATCCCAGAAACCTAAACATTTCTGAAAATTAGACAAAATTCTAAATTCAGCAATGGGTATTTTGTGTAGGTCCTACAAGGGTTTCCTACAGAAAATAACAACTGAAATAATAACATATTGAAATTGAGGTGAAAAAACAGCAATTTTTCTCTACGTTTTACTCTGTAACTTTTCCCTGCAATGTCAGATTTTTGAAAGCAATATACCATTACGTCTGCTGGACTCTTCTGATTTCGGGGATATATAGGGCTTGTAGGTTTATCAAGAACCCTAGGTACACAGAGCCAATAAATGAGCTGCACCTTGCAGTGGATTTTCATTCTATACCTGGTATACAGCAATTCATTTGCTGAAATATAAAGAGTCAAAAATAGGTATCAAGAAAACCTTTGTATTTTCAAAATGGGCACAAGATAAGGTGTTGAGGAGCAGTGGTTATTTGCACATCTCTGAATTCTGGGGTGCCCATACTAGCATGTGAATTACAGGGCATTTCTCAAATAGACGTCTTTTTTACACACTGTCTTATATTTGGAGTGAAAATTTTTGAGAAAGACAAGGGGCAATAACACTTGTTTTGCTATTCTATGTTCCCCCAAGTCTCCCTATAAAAATGGTACCTCACTTGTGTGGGTAGGCTTAGTGCCCGCGACAGGAAATGCCCCAAAAACACAAAGTGGACACATCACATTTGCAAAGTGCCTACCTGTGGATTTTGGCCTCGAGCTCAGCCGCCACCTAGGGAAACCTACTAAACCTGTGCATTTTTTAAAACTAGAGACCTAGGGGAATCCAATACGGGGTGACTTGTCAGGCTCTCACCAGGTTCTGTTACCCAGAATCCTTTGCAAACCTCAAAATGTAGTTAAAAAAACACTTTTTCCTCACATTTCGGTGACAGAATGTTCTGGAATCTGAGAGGAGCCACAAATTTCCTTCCACCCAGCGTTCCCCCAAGTCTCCCGATAAAATTGGTTCCTCACTTGTGTGGGTAGGCCTAGTGCCCGTGACAGGAAATGCCCCAAAACACAAAGTGGACACATCACATTTTCTCAAAGAAAACAGAGGTGTTTTTTCCAAAGTGCCTACCTGTGGATTTTGGCCTCTAGCTCTGCCGCCACCTAGGGAAACCTACCAAACCTGTGCATAGAGACCTAGGGGAATCCAAGATGGGGTGACTTGTGGGGCTCTCACCAGGTTCTGTTACCTAGAATCCTTTGCAATCCTCAAAATTTGGCGAAACAAACACTTTTTCCTCACATTTCGGTGACAGAAAGTTCTGGAATCTGAGAGGAGCCACAAATTTCCTTCCACCCAGTGTTCCCCCAAGTCTCCCGATAAAAATGGTACCTCACTTGTGTGGGTGGGCCAAGTGTTTGTGACAGGGAAGATCCAAAAGACGTTGAAATTGAGGTGGAACCAAAGTGGGTCCAAAGGGGCAGTTTAAAAAAAATACATTTTTAGGCTGACAAGTGCAGCAGAAATGGTATTGATATAGATGAGACAATGCTGAATGGTAGGAATTTTGTGGATTCCTGCAGATTCCAGAAGGTTCCATCACAAAAATGTGGGAAAAATGTGTGCTTTCCAGCAAAGTTGCAGGTTTGCAGGTCATTGTGGGTAAGGAAATGGTGCGGGGTGCATGTGAAGCACACCACCCTTGAATCAACTAGATGTTTAGTTTTCAGATGTGTCTACGTCTTGTGGATTTTTCTACATGGCAGCTTCCCAAAGTAAAAAAAAGTGCAGCCCTCTCCATTCCAAGTGGGACGATTTTGAGAGTTACCAAGCTCTCATGGCCCAAATGTAAAACAAAAATCAAAAATAATCAAATATCCTCTTGCTTGCCATGGGATAAGATGTTTTAGTGTTTGGGGAAGAGCTGAATGACTGTTTGCCCCTTCAATTCGGGTGGGGGCATAACCAGGCCCATACTGGTTGGTTGCCACAACCCCACTATTTTCTTTTATTGTTTTTATTCCCTGGCAGCTAGTAGACTTTCTGTCCCCCCGGGGTGTGGATCAGGGGTAATTGCCCAATCTGCCCACTGGTGGGCAGAACAACTTTGGCCCCATTTATTTGGGGTGGGGGATGGCCATAACCCCAACCTCTTATTTTGAAAAATAAATCTTCCCTGGTCTCTGGTGGGCTTTCTGCCCCCCTTGGGGGCAAATGGGCTTTCCAAAAATAGGCCAATCTGCCCCCAAGGGGGCCAGTTATGGCCAACAGTAATGTGCCTCCATGTGGAGCGACCCTTGCCCAAGGGGCTGCCCCCCCAAAACAAAACACACACATACACACACACCAATCCATGGTGTCTAGAGGTTTCTGTCCTCTTTGGGGGCAGATTGGCCTAACAAAAATAGGCCAATCTGCCCCCAGGGGGGGCAGAAATAGCCTAATAATAATTTGTCCCCCCGGGAGCGACCCTTGCCCAAGGGGTTGCTCGCCAAACATAAAAAAACAAAACAATAACAATGATCCCTGGTGTCTAGTGGATTTCTGCCCCCCCCCCGGGGGCAGATCGGCCTAATAATTTTAGGGGGGCAGAAATGGCCTGGAAATAATTTACCCCCCGAGGAGCAGCCCTTGCCCAAGAGGCCGCTCCCCTTATTTCATATAACAAACACAAAAAAAATTCCCTGGTGTCTAGTGGCATTTCTGTTGCCCGATCGCATCGCGATCGGGCAGCAGAAATGCTTAGAGAGACATGAAAGGAGAGGAAAAGCCTTTCCTCTCCCTTCATGCCTCTCTGCCCCCTCCACGTGATCGGAGGACAAATGCTTTTGCATTTCTCCTTTGATCGGGTGCTGGAAGCTGAGCTTCCAGCACCGTGGGGAAGGCCTCTGATGAGGTCAGCGCGCGAAAGCGCGCTAACGTCATCAGATGCCACAGGGGAGTCACGGGGCGTGGAAGGGGAAGCAATTCCCCTTCCATCTCTGCCCACGGAAGGGGGGTGCTCGGCCATCGGGGGAGCAGGGGCCCATAGCCAGACGAGGTGGTCTCGGTGCAGAGGACGAGACCACCTCGTCCGGGGCACCCAAGGGGTTAAAACATGTTGACATTGGCTCATACCCAACTGGCTTATTTAATCTACTTGTAAATCCAGGGCCGGTAGATTAAATGCTACTATTGGGCCTGCAGCACTGATTGTGCCCCCCACATAAGTAGCCCCTTAACCATGCCTCAGGCCTGCCATTGCAAGGCCTGTGTGTGCAGTTTCATTGCCACTTCGACTTGGCATTCAAAAGTACTTGTCAAGTCTTAAACTCCCATTTCTCTACATATAAGCCAGCCCTAAGGCAGACCCAGGTAACCCATAAGGCAGGGTGCTAAGTAGGTAAAAGGCAGGACATATACCTGTGTAGTTTGTATGTCTTGGTAGTGTAGAACACCTAAATTCATTTTACACTGCTGTGAGGCCTACTGCTTTCATAGTCTAACACTACAGCTAAACTGATATACTGTTTGAGTGGTAGATTCTGATCTGAAAGGAGTAACAAGGTCATATTTAGTATGGCCAGAATGATAATACAAAATCCTGCTGACTGGTGAAGTTGGATTTAATATTACTATTTTAGAAATGCCACTTTTAGAAAGTGAGCATTTCCCTGCACTTAAATCATTCTGTGCCTTACAATTCACGTCTGGCTGGTTAGTTGACAGCTTCCTCGTGCGTTTCCCTCGGACAACCCCAAACACAGGATGCTCAGTCACACCTGCACATATCTGCATACTGAATTGGTCTTCCTGGGCTGGGAGGGTGGAGGGCCTGACACTTACATTTGAAAGAACAGTGGCCTGCCCTCACACAATGGACTGCCAAACCCCCTACTGGGACCATGGAAGACAGGATGGAACTGAAAGGCGACCGTGTGCACTTCTAAGCCACTCTTTGAAATCACCCCCACTTCAAAGGCACATTTGGGCATTTAAACAGGGCCTCTGACCCTACCAACTCAGACACTTCTAACAAGATACCACTGGTGAAGAAACTATGAAGCAGACTCTGCAACCAGCCAAGAGGAACTGCCTGGCTGCCAAAATGACTCACCTGACTGTTTTTCTGCAAAGGACTACTGCCTTGCTGTTGCCCTGCTGCCTTGCTACCCTCTAGCTCTGCTGAGAAGTGCTCTCCAAGGGCTTGGATAGAGCTTGTCTCCTGTTCCTTGAAGAGTCAGGGCCAAAAAGACTTCCTCCTGCAAAGAACTCCTTGTGCAGTGAAAATTAGATGTACAGCCCGCTAGAACCAACGCACGGTGGAGACATACACTGTTAACCAGCTTTAGGGGTTCTGCAAAGGGATGGGAGTACCTACCCAGGGTGCCTCCAGAAAGGAGGAATACCAAAAGGCACTGAGGGCCTGGGAAGAAGCCCATTCAGATGAGAATGTTGAGGAGGAGGGTCCAGAGAAGGGCCCCTCAGAGGATTTTTTGCCAGTAGTGGGGGATCTTAACCCTGGAATTGTGCCCTCTAGTAAACCAGGGAGCAGTGCCTCTAGGCATTGCCTGACCGCAGAGAAAAGGAGAGAGGAGAGACAATTTCAACTACAAATGGCAAAGTTAAACATGGAGGCAGAGGAGAGGAAAGCAGGGAGAGAGGCTTAATGAGCAGCCAAACAAGCTGAAACTGAGAGAACCTTCGCTGAAAAGAAACCTTTGTTGGCTCATGAACTAAGTCTCAAAGAGCTGGAGATCAAGGCGAGGCATTCTGAGTCCAGCATTGATGGTGGCAGCATACATGCAGGACCTGCTGAGGAAAGGAAGGTTCCTATACCCAAAAATGTAGTGCCAAGTTATTTGGTGGGAGAAGACATCGATAAGTGGTTAGCTGCTTATGAAGTTGCACTCAGGGCTTATGCTGAGGAGCGATGGGGGGCGGCCTTGTGATCCTAAGGATCAAAACAGATATGCACCCATGAAAACTGCTTTGCTTGCCAAGTTTGGGCTGACACCTGAGAAGTACTGTCAGAGGTTCAGGGACAGCACCAAACTCTCCACACAGAACTGGGTAGACTTTTTTTGATTTCTCCAGTAAGGTACTGAATGGATGGGCGAGGGGCAGTGAAATAGATGACTATTTGGGGCTATATAGTTTGATCCTGAAAGAGCATATGTTCAGTGTTTGCTTTACAGAGTTGCACCAGCACCTAGTTGCCAGTAAGATGGCTGCCCCTAGGAAGCTTGCTGAAGAGGTGGACCTCTGGGTTAGCACCAAAGTGTCCAAGGAGGTACCTGGGGGATACCCACAAAGGTGGTCAGGATACCCACCAGAAGAAGGAGGGCGGAGAAAAACTTAAAAATAAGGAGTTCTCCAAAGGCCCCCAAAACAATTCCCAGGGGAGGTGGGGGTACCCAGTCCCAGCCTGAGTCTAAGAAGAGACCAGGATTCCTTGACAAGAAGAAAGGGAAGTTTTTCCCCAAATACTTAGAGTGTTTTAAGTTTGGACACTCTAAGGGCGACTCCCAGTGTCCCAAGAAGGCATAGCCCACCACTGGAGGACAGACACCTGGGTTGGCTAGTGTAGCGCTTGGGGAAATATTGTCCCAGTTAGCTTGGGGGAACAGATAGAGGTATCACTAGTGTCCCTGGGATATAAGGAAATAGTGCCAAAAGCCCACATGCCTGCCAATACTTCCAAGAATAGGCAATTGGTCACCATTGATGGGCAAAGGGTGGAGGCTCTGCGTGACACAGGAGCCAGTATGACTACTGTCAGGGGTCAGCTGGTGTCAGCAGAGCAAGTCATCCCTAATACATTCCACCAGGTCATAGTTGCTGACAATCGTGAGAGCCACCTACTGGTCGCTCTGGTTCCCTTGGAGTGAGGGGGGTCTCTGGTTCTCTAAAAGTAGCTGTGAGTCCTGCCATGTCTGTAGAGTGTCTGTTAGGCAGTGATCTTAAGCACACTGCCTGGAAGGAGGTAGAGCTCAAATCCCACCTCGAGATGTTAGGTTTGTCTGAATGGGTCTGTATGACCACACGGTCCATGGCTGCCTGGGAAGGGAGTCAAGGGTGTCTGGAGACTGGAACAATGGCCCAGACAGCTGCACAGAGGAAGGGCAAGGGGCACAGGAAACCAGCCCCACATATTCCTGCGGTGGTTGACAGGGTCCTAGAAGAGAGGCCCCTGAGCCAACTGGGGAGGATATTGCCGACCTGGGTAACCTGCCTGAGCTTGCTGACTGGCAAGTTGAGGGCTGGCCAACCAGGGAGGACTTCTGCAAAGCACAGAAGAAGTGACCCAATCTTGAGGGTCTGAGGCAACAGGCCTCAGCACAAGCAGCAGGTAAAACATCTGGCGATCACCACATATATTGGGAGAATGATCTTCTCTACAGTGAGCCTATGGTACCGGCCGCTGGGTCAGCACGTGTGCTGGTGGTCCCCCAGTGTTACCGGGCCGTCCTACTGGGCCTGGCTCATGACATCCCCCTGGCAGGACATTTGAGGCAAGACAAGACCTTTGCCAGGTCTGTCACCCACTTTTATTGGCCTCTAATGCGGGTAGCCTCAGATGCGTTCTGTAGGACCTGCGCAACCTGCCAGGCTAGTGGGAAGACAGGGAAAACTCTTAAGGCCCCCCTGATCCCACTCCCCATCATTGGCACCCCCTTTGAATGGGTGGGCATCAACGTCATTGGTCCCTTGGACCCCAGAACCACTCTAGGCAACAGGTTTATCCTGGTTTTGGTGGATCATGCCACCGGCTATCCAGAGGCAATCCCGCTGAGGACAGTGACTGCACCGGAGGTGACCAGAGCTCTGATGGGGCTATTTACACGTGTTAGGTTCCCAAAGGAGGTTGTGTCTGACAGAGGCACAAACTTCATGTCAGTGTACATGAAGTCCATGTGGGATGAGTGTGGGGTAACCTACCGGTTTACCATCCATTATCATTCCCAAACCAATGGGCTTGTTGAAAGGTTCAACAAGACCCTGAAAGGCATGATCACTGGCCTACCTGAGGCCACGAGGCATAGGTGGGATGTCCTCTTGCCATGCCTTCTCTTTGCTTATAGGGAGGTAACCTAGAAAGGGGTGGGGTTCAGCCCCTTTGAACTTCTCTATGGTTACCCTGTCAGGGGACCACCAAGCATAGTAAAGGAGGGATGGGAGAAAGCTCCCAAGAAACCTCCCCAGGATGTGGTCAGCTACATGCTGGCCCTCTGCAACCAGACACAGCGGTTCTGGAAACAGGCCAAGAGCAACCTCGAGGCCAGTCAAGAGGTGATGAAGGAGTGGCATGGCCAGAAGGCCACTCTGGTAAAATTCTCACCTGGAGACAAGGTATGGGTGATGGAGCCAGTAGAGCCTAGAGCTTTCCAGGACCGCTGGACTGGCCCATTCGAAGTCAAGGAGCAAACGGGGGAGGCCAATTACCTAGTGGACCTCAAGACCCCTAAAACCCACTAATGGTTTCCACCACAACATACTGAAGCCTCATTTTGAGAGGTCTGACGTCAGTATGCTTCTTGTGACAGATGAGGGCATGGACGAGGAGACTGAACCTCTCCCCGACCTCCTCTTTGCCAAGGAAGGTGATGGGTCAGTGGAGGGTGTTAATCTCTCTGACTCCCTGACTCGGGGGGAAACTGCTACGAGTTGTTGGAGCAGTTCTCTTCCTTGTTCTCCCCCACTCCTGGGCTTACATACTTGTGTTTCCACGATATTGACACAGGAGACAGTCCACCTATGAAGACCCAAATGTACAGGGTGTCAGACTAAGAGAGGTCCAGCATCAAGGATGCAGTTTCCAAGATGCTGGCTCTTGGGGTGATAGAGAAGTCCAGTAGTCCCTGGTCCAGCCTAGTGGTGTTGGTTCCAGAGGATGCTGGCCCTGGTGTCACAAAGACAGTTGCTCACCCATCTCCGAGCTGATGAGCTCGTAGACAGGCTCGGCGCTGTCAAGTTCTTTAGTGTCTTTGACCTCACGTCAGGTACTGGCAGATCGCCTTGACTAAAGGGGCTCAAGAGAGAACCGCTTTTTCTACTTTTAGAAAGTGAGCATTTCCCTGCACTTAATTCCTTCTGTGCCTTACAATCCACGTCTGGCTAGGTTAGTTGACAGCTCCCTTGTGCATTTCACTCTGACAACCCCAAGCACAGGATGCTCAGTCACACCTGCACACATATGAATACTGAATGGGCATTCCTGGGCTGGGAGGGTGGAGGGCCTGACACTTACATTTGGAAGGACAGTGGCCTTCCCTACCACAATGGCCTGCAAACCCCCTACTGGGACCCTGGAAGACAGGATGGAACTGAAAGGACCTTGTGCACTTCTAAGCCACTCTTTGAAGTCTCCCCCACTTCAAAGGCACATTTGGGTATTTAAACAGGGCCTCCGACCCTACCAACTCAGACACTTCTAGACAAGATACAACTGGTGAAGAAACTCTGAACCATACCCTGCAACCTGCCAAGAGGAACTGCCTGGCTGCCCAAAGGACTCACCTGACTGTTTTTCTGCAAAGGACTGCTGCCCTGCTGTTACCCTGCTACCTTGCTGCCCTCTGGCTCTGCTGAGAAGTGCTTTCCAAGGGCTTGGATAGAGCTTGCTTCCTGTTCCATGAAGTCTCAGGGCCAAAAAGACTTCCTCCTGCAAAGAACTCCTTGTGCAGTAAAAATTAGATGCACAGCCTGCCAGAAATGACGCACAGCCTGAATCGCAGAGAAAAAAATGACTCCAAAAGTGGAGATCTACGCAGCACCAGCGTTGCGACCGGAACATCAACGCACAGCCCACTTAATCGACGCATAGCCAAGCCATTACAATGCAGCCCGACTTCATGCGAGAAGAATCGACACAGCACCCACCGTGCGACAGAAATTTCCCACATCACCCACCGGATTGACGCAGCTTCTGTGACTTCGTCCTGCACGCCCAGGATTCCTCTGCATCATTCCCGGATCGTCCCAATACCCCACAACCCCTAAGAGGATCCAAGACAGCGCGTTGAAAATCGGCATAGCCTTCCCTGCGTGGAAAATTTGTCTGTGTGCGCCCGGAGAAACCGACGCACACCTTCCCGTTTCCCACGCATCTCTTCCTCTGCAGTGCCTTGCTGAGAATTTGAATGCAAAATAGGTACTTTGTGCTTGCAAAAGACACTTGTTGCTTTTTAAAGACTAAAGACACTTTTTATCATTCTCTGAAGTGATATTTCAACGTGTACTTATCAAATCCTGATCGTCTTGAAATGCATTTATCCAGATAAATATTCTATATTTTTCTAAACACTGTGTGGTGTATTTTTGTGGTGTTATACTGTGTTATTGCATGATTTATTGCACAAATACTTTACACATTGCCTTCAAAGTTATGCCTGACTGCTTCGTGCCACGCTACCAGAGGGTGGGCACAGGATAATTTGGATTGTGTGTGACCCACCCTGACTAGAGTGAGGGTCCTTGCTTGGACATAGGGTAACCTGACTGCCAACCAAAGACCCCTTTTCTAACACCCACATTGCCCTTGTGCCACCTAGGAGGAATGAACAGGTTACAGAAATGGTAAAAACTTTAATTTCGTCAATGTGCAGGTGGTGTGTCTTCGCGGACCAGTACATCTCCCAGGTGACGGCCAAGTACCCAGGTTCTGTGCATGATTCCTACATCCTGCAAAACAGCAGCATCCCACACATGATTTCACCACTCCAGGGGGACCAGGCTAGGCTCATCGGTATGAACCCCTGCATATGTGTGCCACTCAGCTCACTGCACTCTTGTGTCACTGCCCTATTGCCCTCCCGGTCTTGACATGCCTCTTCCCTCTATGCACACAGGTGACTCTGGTTATCCCAACCATCCCTCACCCATGGGCGTCAAATTTCAGCTGCAGAGGACTTTACAATGAGGCCCATGGTCGTACCAGATGGGTCACTGAGAGATGCTTCGGCCTGCTTAAGGCCAGGTTCCACTGTTTGCATGTCTCCAGGGGTGCTCTCCTCTGCAACCCACAGACGGTGTGCCAGATCATTGTGGCCTGCTACATGCTGCACAATCTGGCCCTGAGGGGTCACATCCCATTGTTGGATGCGGAGGAGGGTGTAGCTCTGCCATTGGCTGAAGAAGGGGACATGGGGAGTGATGAAGAGGATGTTAAAGACGATGCAGTGGACTCCAGGGCGGAGCTGTAACATTACTTCAGCTGAAATGCGGGTATGTGAACACTGTGGCATGTGTCCACTACAACTGTATGCCTTGTCCCTGATGCCACCTGTTGTCTGTGGTATTGGTTGCAGCTCTGACTCTGGGTCGGTTGGGGGTGTCACATGTGCCCATGACTGAGGTGGTCCCAGAGTACAGGTCAGGCCTAAGTTCAGGCAGGTGTTGTGCTGTTCTACTAGTGGCATCTATGTGTATGTAGAATGTTCCCTGAATTGCCAGAACAAGTGCTATGTGTGTGCCACCCAGGGTTGTTGCATCAGTTCAGCATCCATCCTGGGAGTCAACATTGGGTGTCAGTGCTACATTGTTGTAGGTGTCAGTTGGTATTGTGCCAGGTCTGGCGATGGGTGCTGTGAGGGTGGGACCATTGGGTTTGTATGTGTTGTGTATGTGTTTTGGTACTGGCCATATGGTTGTGGACCTGACTAGAAAATCTGCCCAGGATACCTGTTCCTACAGTGTATTTGTGTGGAGTTGGCATCTGTGACTCCTATAGTGATTGTTGTCCCTGTCTTGCTCTCCTTTTAGGACAATGTTGTGCTGTTCTGTGCTCCCTGCCTGGGCTTCTGCCTATATTGACACATATCTCCAGCCACTGCCTGCTCCACGCTTGACATCTCAGCATTTTGCTGCCCCCCTTTGTCACTCTTCCATGAATGTGCTGGGTGATGGGTTGCCACTTGTACACATATTGGCCCTTCCATTCATTCTCATGGCAAGTAAATACGTAGACATTGACTGTGCTTAATTGACGTTTATTTGGGATGTACAAGTGTGAGGGGTGATGAGTGGGCTCATGCTGGCGGGGATCATCAGAATACTAAGGGCAGATGTAGATAGTCCAGGTCCAGTCTGCTGGCCATGGTTAGATGGAGATATGGGAGTGGCAGTCAACAAGGTGTCACTGTCACACACAAACAAAAATGTTCAGGAGGTTGTCACTTCCTGGCGGTGGTCATGGTCTGAGCATCTACTTGGACGTCCTTGCTTGCACGGAGGTTCCTCAGCTACAGGGGTCAGGGTGCTGGTGTCCTGCAAGTCCTGTGGACCCAGGTGGCCCAGGCAAGTCTTCCTCCTCCAGACATCCAGTGGGTCCTTCATCCTGGGGAGGGCTGTCTGTGCCTGGCATCCTCTGCAGTGTGTCAGTTGCAGGGATACCTGTGGATGGATACGGTAAATGTTAGTTGTGTGACTGTTGTAGGTGTGTCCCTGTTGTGATGCATGCAAGGCTCGACTTGCTTCCTAGTGATAGCAATGATAGCTGCTGCACTGCAGATATTGATTAGAATTGGATAGTGGGAACTTTGGTTTGTTACATTGTGGTTGATATCTGTGCATTCGGGGTGTGTGAGTAGGGATGTTGGGAGTAGGGTGGTGTGGCATGCAGAGGAGGGGTGTGGGGCATTTGGGATGGGGTCAGTGGGGTCGGTTGTAGTGGGTTGGAGAGTGGTGGAGAGGCATGCTGGGCATGGGCGGTTGGTGCTTGAGGGGTATTGCTGACTTACCAGTGTCGAGTCCTCTGCTGATGCCAGTCATGCCCTCAGGACACACGATGTCCAGGACCTTCTACTCCCAGGTTGGCAACTGAAGGGGAGCAGCTGGTACCCGCCGCCGGTCTTGTTACTGGCTATCCTCTGCTTGGACGCCATGGAATGGACCTTCCCCCTGAGGTTGTTCTACCTCTTCCTGATGTCCTCCCTTGTGCATGGATATGTGCCAACTGCGTTGACCCTGTCAACAATGCTTTGCCATAACTCTGTCTTTTTGGCTATGGATGTTTGTTGTACCTGGACTCCCATGAGCTGGGCTCTACTATGATGATCTCGTCCACCATGACCCACAACTCATTGTTGGTGAACCGTGGGTGCATCTGGTGTGACGTGTTGTGGGGTGAGTATGTGTTTTGCATGTCGGTGCAGTACGGGATGTGTGGTGGTGTGGGGGAGTTTGGCTGTGTGTGCTGGTGGGCTGTGGTGTTGAATTGTGTAATGTGTGTTGTGTGAAATTTGTTTGCTGTGTTTAGGGTGTGCTTAGTCTTGAGTGAAGCTGTGGCTGCTTGTATTTGTCACGACGGCTTGTTGAGGAGGCTTGGGTTTATATGGTGGTGTGGTCAGGTGTGCGTGGTGTGTGTATGGTTATCAGGTGTGGGATTTTTGAACTGGCTGTGCTGGTGGTTGATTATTAATATGACGGTCGGAATAGTGAAGGTGTAGCCGGCTATTGATCAGTTACTGTTTCGATGCGGGTCGGCCTGGCTGTGTTGGTTTTGTGTCTGCATTTGGGCGGTTTCGTGTTTTGTGGCTCGTAATCCAGTGATCGCTATACTGCCGGTATGGTGGCGCCATTTCGCACGGCGGTCTTGACTGTAAACTCCCAAACTCGTAATGAGGGCCTATATTTTTCACTTTTTAAAATAATACATTGGTTGAAAATATTTGTTAATCTATTATTGCCAAATTTGGATTATGAGTTTATTTGTTTTTTATGGTATAAAGTTTAGGAACGGCAATAATTGTTTTTCTTATTTATATCAATTGATATATTTAAGAAATATTGGTTTATATTTTGATTATTAACTATTTATATATAGTTCTTTAGTTTTGGATAGTGTGTTTTTAGATAATAAAAATATTGTATTTTATAGTTAGGAAAGTGTGCATGAGTACCGACTATTGATTGTGTATACAATGTTTCATTTTTATTAGCCTTCTGTAAAATGTTCTAGATACAAGTGTATATAGTAATTTTAGCTCTTTAATGTCTAACAGCCTCATTACGAATCTGACAGTCCAAGGACCGGCAGATTCGGGGTGGCGGTCAGACTGCCACTCTCCAGTTTACAACTTTGGCGGTTGGACCGACAGGGGTCCCCCATCATCACCGGAAACAATATTCCCGGTGGGCTGATGGTGGTTGGATTCGTGGTCAGCTGGGGCGGCGCAGAACTCAGTGCCGCCGTGCTGATCACAACTCCTGTTACTGGCAACCTTTGCATGATGGGGACCATGCCATGGAGAGCCTGGTAGAAACACGGTGCTGGGGCCGCAGGAGGGTTCCTGCACTGCCCATGCCCATGGCATGGGCATTAGAGGGGCATCTCTGCCAAGCACTCTCCAAATGCACACTGTCTGCTGTGCAGACAGTGCACATTCCGAGGCTCCTGTTGTGCTACTCTATTGGCCTCGGCTCCCTTAAGGAAGCCAAGACCAATATCATAGCACTGTTCCCGCAGGTCAGCCCGGTGGGAATGTCCTAATACATTGTTACCGCCAGTCAGCTCGGATGGAACATTGTGATACGATGGGGGGTGGTCACCTCAGGCATAACAGCAGCATCCTCCCCGCTACTTAAGTGGTCCCATGGTGGGACCACCAAAGTTGTAATGACCCCCTAACATCTTCATCAAATAGCCTTAGATTTGAGTGGGAATAGTAAATGTCACCTCCTTAGTGCCCAACACCTTCCCCCACTACAGTTAGATTGGAGCGGGAATAGCAAATGTCACCCCTTTAGTGTCCAACACCTTCCCCAAATAGGCTTATATTGGAGTGTGAATAGTAAATGCCACCATTTTAGTGTCTAACACTTTCTTAAAAACAGATCATGTTGGTGTGTCATAATTTAATTTCATAATTTTAGTCTGAAATGCTTTATTTTAATTGTATTTCTATGTTATAAAAACAGTTTGTGTCATTTTATTAGTATTGTTGGTGTCTTGAAATACTATAAAAATAGTATAGATATATATATATATGTAGGCACTAATGTCATGAATTACATTTTTTATAGAATAAAGACATAATATATTTTTTCATTTTATTGCTTTTCATATTTGTGTACTGCATAGTTTTCCATGTTTAAACATATATGTATATACATTTAAAATAAGACATTTATGTAAAATAAAGTATTTTTTCATTATTTAGAAAACCAAAATATATTTAATTACTATTGCATGTTGCATTTGGTTCACTTTTATTTTCCATTTTTTACAGTTAGTTTTTATAGATGTTTTTAATATTGGAGCCAGATTGCAGTTAGGTGCTGCTGTTCGTCGGAGCAGGTAAGTTGGAAGTCCTCTTTTAAGGATTTTCTTAGGGTTTCAAGTATAGAGGGGTTTGGAGGGAGATCTATAAGTTATTTACAGTGCTGTATAAAGCTTTTTGGTATATTTAGATGTATTATTAGCAGGTTTTTCATACTAGTTTTCATACACTATTTTAGAAAGCATTATGTCATGTAAAATTGAGTTTTTTAAAATATTTTGATGGTTAAGGGGCTGATTATGAGTTTGGCAGGCGGAAACGTCCATCCGTCAAACTCCCGACCTTCCCGCTTGCCCATTACGACTTTCTCACTGGGCTGATCGGCAGAAACAAAGGTTTCCGCCAGTCAGTTCAGTGGGAAAGGTGTGGCAGCATTGCCGCTGGCTCATAATAGAGCTGCCTGCAATGCTGCTGCATGCAGGGAGCACCAGCACCTTTGAAATGCTCACTGTCTGCACAGCCGACAGTGCACATTTCAAGGGTGCAGTGCAGGGCCCCCACCCTTGGCACCCTACGCTTGTTCCCTGCCAGCCTTTACATGTTGGTGGAACCACCATGAAAAGGCTGGTGGAGAACAAGGTTGTAATCATCAGAGCAGCGCTGAGTTCAGCACTGCACTGGATGATTACAACCAGTCCTGACATCAGCCTCCCAGGATCTAGGATCCTGGCAGGGGCCGTGGGAGGTTGGTGGGTCTGCCCACCAACATCGTAATGTGGCAGTCGGACCGCCACACCCGCAGTAGTCTGACTGCCACCGCTAGTCTCACAGTTCTAGGATCGCCAGACTCGTAATCAGGGCCTAAGTGTGATCTATATGTGTTTTGGGGAATGCAGTTTGTTTTGTGGGTAGTTTTTTATACTTTATAATTTTTTCTTTCTATAAACATGTCCTATAGGTATTAGGAGTTTCCAGGTTTTAAAGGAAATCAATTTTGGTTTGTAATAAACCAATGCTTTTCAGTTTGATTTCCTTACTTTGGATTTCGTGGAACATTTCTTTTAACACCTTTTCAGTTTTTTACAGCTCCTAGATACTCCGGATTACTTCAAGGGATTTCTACTGGATTCATTTAATTTTTGCTTTTTTGGGGGCTTTTTCGACAAAATGTTTCCAGTTTTATGGATTACTATTTGTGACTTCATGGATACATTGGAAGATTTGCAGCAGACCCTTAAGTTTTATTTATTTAATTTATTTTGGGTAGAAAATGTGATATTATATTGTTTGGCTAAATATCATGTGATTGTTATTTGGAATTGTGTGCTCTATGTGTTGTAATTATTTTATGTGATGGGTTGAGTTTCTTTTTTAGTTTCTTGCTTAGTGATGGCTAAATTTTTTATTTAAATAATTTATATATTATTTTATTATATCAGTTTTCATTAATATTGGAATTAAATTTATTTTTTGACTGATATAATAAAATATATTTATTTTATGTATCAAAATGATCGATTATATTGGTTTAGATTTTGGGATGATTTTTAGGACTTCAGTAGTTTCATATTTATTTATTTTAGTATGCTTTTGGCTATTATTTCTAGATAATCTAGTCGTTTGTTATTTGGAAAGATTTTGACATTACATTATAGCATGTTGTAAATTCTTTTGGGTTGTTTGCTAAGTTTAGGGGGAATTTGGCTAACATTGAACATTGTTCCATTCGTAGTTGTTGGTAGCTTTGCTCTTTTTGTAATGCTTCTAGAAATGTATAGAGTGTAAGTTGGGTAGTGTGGATTGGAAGGCATTGTGCCATCCTTCCACTGCATTGTTTGTGTTGGCTCCCTGTGTTAAGATGATGTCTTAGACATTCCACTATGGAATTTGGAATTTGGGTTGGCGTCTGTGTCTGGAGCGACCCAAGTGCTTTCAAAATAATCCTTTAGGGGGCTTAGTTTGTCTTCAATTTGTTGGTAGAAAGGGCTTTCTATTAGTAAATTGTAGTGGTTGGCCACCTCTCTGACAGGGACATAGGCTAGTGTTATCATTTTTTCCTTCAAATGCACTTTGGCTACTTGTAGAATAGTCTACACTTAGGGCCTCTTCACAGGATTGGAAACTACGAGGATGAGACCACCGTCAACCTGGCGGCCTCATTCCCAGTCGTATTATGATGTTCCCACCAGGCTGACTGGAGCAAACATCAGATTAGGACGTTTCGCCAGCCAGCCCAGCGGTAGCACTGCTACAGTATTGGCCTTGTCTCCCTTAAGGGAACCGAGGCCAAAATCATAGCACAATAGCACCATTGGAATGCGCACTGATTGAACACTGTCGCTGGCAGTGTGGGGGCCCCCTTGTGGCACCCAGCACTTCCTTTCTGCCAGCCTTTTCATTGTGGCTAAACTGCCATACTAAGGCTGGTGGAAAGGGGACTCATGATCAGCATGGCAGTGCTGAACTCAACACCGCTGTGGCTAACCATGAGTCCGACCGCCGTCAGCCCATCAGGAACCATGTTCCTGGAGAGACGGCGGTTCCCTGGTGGTCTGTCCGCCAGGGTCGAATGTGGTGGTTGGACCGCCTGGAGTGCGGTGGTCCGACTGCCACCGCAAGGCCAGCCTCGTAATGAGGCCCTAGTGCAGATTGTTCTAGGTGTTTCCATATGCTTTGAGTGAAATTAAAGTAAGCGCCATGTATGGCTGTGTGGGAGTAGAGTTTTAAAATGGTTTGAATCATGGCTTGCTCAAAGTCTATGATTTTGTTTGAGGATATGTGGTTTGAGTGGTCACAATAAGTGCTGCTTTGTTTATTTGCTATAAGGGCAAATATGAAAGAGATATTTGTATTTTGATATTCACCAGTTATGGTGAATATCTGAGTGAATGGTTTGGGACAGATTTTGAAGGTCCCGTCCATCATTCATATTTGACATTGGGTAAGGTTTTGTGATTTAGTTGCTGTAGAAATATTTGTTTTACATTATTTAGGTTGTCATGTAAAAGGAAATGTTCTTCATCATGTGTCATGGTTAAATGTTCAGTTACTTGCATGCCTTGATATCATCTAGAGACAGGAGGAGTATTGCTGGTGGATTTTTTAGTTTGTGCAATTACCTGTTTTAAGGTGGTATATGTGGTAGTTGTCTATGATGTGTTTGGGACTTCAGGCATTCAAGCAATTTATCTTTAAGGATTTTGGTTCTGGGTTCGTGAGAACTTGTGCTTGCTTCTCTTACATCCTGCAATATCTCCATTACTTCTATTTCTGTCTCATATGAGGGTGGTTGTACTCTCTTACATGAATTACAACATCATCTTTTGTACGTGCCCTCCCATGGCATGCATTAGAATACTATTTGTTACATTTCTTATTTGTATTTTCTGTTAACGCATTTTCTTGGCTGGAGATGTTGCCCGTATGATTTAATAACGGTTTTCCAAAGGGATACTCTGAATCCCATGAGCATAAAGCTAAAGGACACAATTATAAAACATAAATGTATATGTTTTCCTATGCAAAGCTCCAATGATATTGTGTGGAAAAAACAAAACAAAAGATCTATGCAGATACAGAAACTGAAATCATGGCACAGTACATTTTCAACCTTTAAACTGATATAAAAACCTAAACTTTCAGAGCCGAGCAAGCTATTAAAATATTTCATGTCCACCATACTTTTGATGAACAAATTACTTCAGTGATAACCCTGAAGTTATCAACTGATGTATATTCATGGAACTCCCCCATCCCCACCCCCCACCCCGGGAACGTGAATCTATCAAATCATCTTTGTCACAGTATATTTGTTGTGGTGCTGCTTATTTCTGATTGCTTTCTTACTGTACATGTATGACTTGTCTGTCATTTGTACAGCACTCTGATACCTTTACGGATCATGTTCTCGCTATATAAAACTCCTCAAATAAATAAATAAATAAACGATTGGCACAGCTTGGTGACACTTATTAGCCCTGAACAACAAAATGTTTGCTATTATCATAGTTGCACTAGGTAATATATCTACATTCAATAGATGGCAATCATGTTTACAAGATTCTTTCTAAAACAACTAATAAAACATGCTTGTTCACATCAGTATAACCCTTTTAATTGGCATGCTGTTGGAGAGTTGCACAACACCTTATCTTAATTTTACAAAGGCATTTTCATTGAGAGCATACCATATGATTTCACAATTAGGGGCTAATTCATGAAGGTTTTAACCAACAGTTTGTGGACAACCTTACCTTAAAATAGCTTATTTTGTTTGACCTGTGTGGCTCTGCCTTTGCTAGAATGGCTTACACTAATTAAATCTAAATTGAAGAGCATGTCTTCCCAGTAAATAGGCTGTCATTGCAGTTTGGATCTTCCATGTTCAAGCATCATAACTAAATTATTATTTCAAACTGCACATATTTAGCTTAAAGTTAGCAAAGACAAGCAACAATGCTAAATATGCCATCTCCCCTCAATCACAATAAGAGAAAAACCTCAGATTGGAAAAGTTGCTTACTTGTTGTCCTAGTTCTCTTTTAGGTCACTCTGCATTGAAATGACAAGTTGTCCGGCCTATAACGATTCTCAAGCACTTTTACAGCGAAAAAAGACCGCTGGAATGTTTTCATCCTATTACAAGGCTATTGTGCCTTAATTTCACTTATTTTCTATAAAAAGAAGTCCAGATATCATTTAAAATAGACACTAGATTGAGAAAGGTGACAAGGAAAACCCTGTCACAGACCAGTTTTCAATAGAACTAAATAGAAAAAGGGCAGTTTAGCAACATAGGCTGCAGCTTAAAAAGATACAGATTGAAACGGCTACTTTATGGGGGCACATACGACCGGTATCTCATCATGCCCTTTCAGAGCTATTTGCTTCTTTTCTTTTTTTTGTCTCCTATTGCCAGGATCCTGGAGCATTGAGCTTAGCCTTTTTTGTCTTTTTCTTTAAAAAAGTATTTTAAACACTTGATAATTCTTATTTTGTTCAACATCTATCAAGTACAAGGGTGTTTTTTAGTCTGCAATCCTAGTTCTCTTTCAAGGGAATCTTCATTATATTAAACAAACAATGCTGAAGAGTTACAAAACCCACACTCCTAAAAATGTTTTACTTTCGAGTCTTTCACTGTAATTGAACAGAAATTCTCTACTTTTGGATAAGCAAGAGTGGTAGAGATCTACTTTTAACACTATATTACTAAATTAGCTTATTTTCATGTTTAGTGAAGTCCCACCATGCTCCCTCTTTAAGGTTCTGCAAGCGTCCAAAAATGTTTACTTTAATTTGACATAAATCATACAATGCAGAAAAGTATTCAACTCATATTAAGTTGAACCAACAATAATTTTAATGTATTAATCAATGTAGGAGATTATAGAAGATAATAACTTAGCTTCGTTGACATGGTATCCAAATAAACGATAAATCGCAACATGTCCCCAGTGAATTTTGGGAAAAAATACCCTTCATCAGGGGAAATCACTGAAAATACAAAAGATATACATTTTAATAAAAATCAACCATTGAATCAATCACAGAGAACTGCAGAAACAGGCATGCGTCATAACCACTTAAGGGCTAACCCTTTTAACCATGCATGAATCATGCAACTTTGAAATTGGCATACAAGCAGACTTAGAGCCTCATTGCACACTTGGCAGTTGGACCGCCAGACCGACATAGTGGTGGCTGCCAAAAGACTGCCATGTTGGCAGTCATACAGACCACCGTATTACGAGTTACACAGGCAAGATCGGCAAAAGCCAGCCAAAAAACCCACACTGCCAATCCCATTGAAGACGGGAAATAGGTGGTCCGACCACAAGCACCGATAGCCAGTCAACCAATCACCGAACGTATTACAAGTCAAAAGTTGCAGTTGCAGACATCCATGGTGGTCAGCCAAAGACAGTACGAACCACGGCGGTGCACGGTCAACAAAGTAATACACAACACCACAGTGGATGTATTTGAAAACAACACAGCTGACACACATTGCCACACTTGACACACCTGCAAAGGACACTGTAAAACACATACCTTTACTAACCACAATCCTTTGCATCTACAATGCCAAACACAGAAGCCAGAGCATATTCAAAAATGAGCAGACCATAGATTAGACACCCCCACAACCTTCCCCAAAGCAAATATCCTGCTCCCTCAGCACACTCCTATTTCCAACCACATTTATTTGCACATCCCAGTCCCATTATCTCACCATCACTTGTTCATTTCTCATCACTTATGTTTTAAACCCCACCATGTCACCCCAGAAAAATCCCTGTATCACTGAAGATGAATTATGACTCATTGTGGATGAAATCATAAGAGTTGAGCCACATTTATTTGGAGCACAAATCCAGCACACTACTATCGCCAGGAAAATGGACATGTGAAAAGGGTAGTCAACAGAGTAAATTCTGCAGGCCTCACCCGCGCACAAGGGACGACATCAGGAATAGGTGGAGCAACCTAAAGGGAAGGTCTGTTCTATGGCATCCAGGCACCAACTGCATGCCCTGAAGACTGGCGGTGGTCCCAACTCCTCCCTTAAAACTCACATCCTGGGAGAAGATAGTCTTGGCCATCCTGCATCCAGAGGGCTTGACAGGAAAACCTGGGGGAGTCTAGTCTGGTAAGTCACAACACTAAAATATCTCAACAAAATGTATTGTCATGCATGCTTACTGATCATCTTTTGCCAACTTCACTGTCACCCCGCTCACCAGCCCAATGTCTACCTGTCCATAGACTCCGGACTAGCATCTCACATAAGAAGTAGACCCACCTGGGGAAACAACATCTCTGTATAGTGTGTGTAGCACACAAACTGGCTGGACTACAATTCCACATTAAAGTGAACCCACTTGAGAGGATGACTTATGTAAGGTCTGTGTGTGTAGTACAGGCACTGACAGCACTACAATTATCAGCAGGCACTGTTCTACTATTCTTTACTACATTAGCTTGTTTGTCAACTCCACATTCACGTGTACCCACCTGAGGGGATGCCATCAGTAAAGTGTGTGTGTATTACAGGCACTGACAGGACTGAGAAGGCCAGGAGACACTGCTACTGTCACCCCACTCAGCCAACACAGTGTCCTCTGTTCCAGTTCCTCTGGTCCCTGAACTCCCCATTGAAGGGTACTCACCTGGAAGGGTGACAACTGTACAGTGTGTGTGTAGTACAGCCACTGACAGGACTGAGAAGGCCAGGAGGCACTGGTGTTGTCACTCTACTCAGCCAACACAGTGTCCTCTGCTCCAATAACCATTGTCCCTGAACTCCCCATTAAAGTGTACCCACCTGAGAGGATGACATCAGTAAAGTGTGTGTGTAGCAGAGGCACTGACAGGACTACCACTCCCAGCAGACACTGTTATTGTTACTCCACTCAGCCAGCCCAGTGTCTCCTGCACCAAAGTCCTTTGTAAGTCAACTCCCAATAGAAGTGTAGTCCCCTGGGAGGCTAACAGTTGACTCCTCTGGGAGGATAACAATTGAATAGTCAGTGTAATACAGGGACTGACAGGAATGCTACGGCCAGGATGCACTGCTACTGTTACTCCACGCAGCCAGCCCTGTGTCCTCTGCTCTAAATCCACCCAGCCAGCCCTGTGTCCTCTGCTCCAAAGACCCTTGCTTGTCAACTCACAATTGAAGTGGACTCACCTAGGAGGATAACATTTATATAGTGTCTGAGTAGTTCAGGCACTGACAGGACTGCTAAGGCCAAGAGGCATTGCTACTGTCACTACAAACACCAGAACAGCTGTGTACCAAATCAGCACTGAAGTGTACACACCTGGGAGAAACCATTAGTATAGTGTGTGTAATACAGGGAGTTACATGGATGCAACTCACAGGAGGATCCCTTAGTGTCACTCCACACACCACTCCAGTGTACACTTGAAAAAATACTCTTATTTGGAAATCACACATGAAGTGTACACACCTGTGGGGATGACATACAAGTGCATGAAGGGCAGGGAGTGACATGACTGCTAAGGCCAGGAGGCTTGTCTTCCCAGAGCCAAACACAAGCCCAATGTGCTTCAATTTAAATATCCATGTTTGTTAACTCACTTTGGAAGTGTACTCACCTGATGAGATGACCTATGTGTATGATGTGTAGTACCTGGAGTAACATAACTGTAGATCTCAGGAGGGCCAGTACCTGTACCTCCAATCACCAGGCCAATATCCCTGGGCGATTGTGCATCTGTCTGTGAACTCACAAATTAAGTTTACCCACCTGGGAGAGACAAAGAAACAGATAATGGGATGCTCTGTGATATGGCTAACATCCTAGATCCATCTTGAGCAGCTACGCCAAGATGAAAATATTGTGGCCAAGAAGGACAGCTCAACGTGTGTGTGACAAACACAAGAAAAAATCAAAGGCCTCAAGATGCCTGATAAGTATTGGTAGCCAACACAACAATCATGTATACATCTGTTCTGGGTCTGCCTGCTTAACGGTCAACTAGGCCATAAAATGAGCTAACCCACATTCTGCCAAGCCACTGTTTGGCCTGCACTGCTGGCAAGATGTAAGTCTATGACCAGCCTCTCTAGTGCCAGTGAGCTCATTCACTCTGCAACTGGTTGGCTGAAATGGAATTATTATGTTGCTCAAATTTCAGGTCAATACAATTGATTGCATATGTACCTGTCACATAAGGAAAACATGCAAATTCAATGTGTACATGGCCATTGCTAGATGCCACTGTCAACTACTGGAGGTAGATGTCACAATACAACCTGTAACATTGCATTTATCACATCAACAGGTCTAGCTGGCACTGGGAACACAGAGCCCACTCAGTGATGGCCATTAGCCCCATGGATGAGGCCCTCAGTGAAGACAACAATCTTGGATGTCTGGACGTGAATGGTGGTTCTGGTCCATCGGGGCAACCAGGTCAGATGACTCCCGTGAGCCTCAACATGACCACATTGACTCCTACCAGCCCAGTCGCATCGCCATCACAGGCAGGCATTCGACCCCCCCCCCCCACAACCTGTGTCCCAACGACAGTGACAACGATCTTGAGCCCCCCAGTCCAGGATTCTGAGTCACAGCAAAACAACTCTAACAATGATGGTCCTTGAACCAGTGGTAGGGGGAAAGCTGTGTCAATACGAACAGGCACGTGGGGATAGGGTGCGTGAGAAGGATGTAGTGGCCCAGCGTAATGAGGCTACTGGGGATTTCCCTGGCTAGGACACCATCAGCCAAGTCTTGGGAGCCCATCAAGAATACCAAGGTGTGATGGGCCAGGTACTTGCCGAACTCAGGGAGATCAAGCAGTTGCAGAGGGACATCCATCATGAGTCTCTGGAAAAGTGGGAGGCCACCAATACTATCCTGGCCACCCTATCAGGAGGTACAGATGGCAAGACACCAACTACTGCCAGAAAGTGACCTCTTCCTGAAGGAACTCCTTTATGTGCCACATATTTACTCTGTTGGCTCTTCTTTTACCACCTTTCTTTTTCATGGTAGTAGGACAATGAACTTTGGACTTCAAATGTTGTGGCATCCAGTAATATGATTGAATCCACCACAACAGATTCATCCACTCTACATTTTCTGTTGCATCTCTCAACTATCTCTAACACCTATGTCCATAAACTCACCTATCACTAAAACATTGCCTGCTACCTTCTTTTCTACATTTGAAATGTGGAAATATGAGCCCATGTGATGCACATGAGGAAGACACAGGATGGCAATGGAAGGAGGAAAATGTCTCAGGTAGTGTCATGCTGAGGACTACTAGAAACACAATGATACAAGGGTCTTGTCACACCAAACATATTATTGCACTGTACAGCACATAGGCTGATAAGTTGTTTGGAATGTCATAGTCAAGAATGGCTGAACCATTTCTAGTCAGGCTAGATATCCCAAGCTACTGTTCCCCAGACCACAGAAGAAGGGGTTTGTCAGACCTCGTCCTATAGAAAATTGGTGGATGTTGTCGTCAGCTTCAGCCATATCATATACCAAAACCATGTCTGCCAACATACCATGTGACATAGCACAGACAATGACCAAGCACCTGGTGGTATGACACAAACCTTTGTCACTGTTGTGGCACAGGCACTGTGGCCTGCTATGATGAAACACTTCTACGGCTACAAAAATGTCATGCAAGATCATTGTCAACACAATGTGAAGGGAGAATGCATGGACTGCACTTGATGAGGACATATTTCAAGGGCTTATGATCTCACACATGAGACAATTGAACCAACACACTACATCAAACCAGTGTATTGTACACATCAGTATCCCACCAACCCACTGTCCAACCTGCATTGGCACCGGACTCATACACCCTAAATCTGTGTCCAACATTACCCGGATCAATCCATGTCCACTTCATATGTCCGAAAAGCAACAGGCACCTGCCAATGTCACAACTCTGAAATGCCCACATGAGGATGGCACAGTGAAGGCACCTGGTCAAAATACAATACAAGGAGTTTTGGCTGAAAATTTCATACCTATGAACCAAACCACAAGTCAAACATCAGTGGATCCATTTACATTGCAATGCGACTGACACAAAAAAGCAGATCAATAAGCTAATGAAAAGTTCAAGTCTGACTTAGCAATCAGACCTTGGCTGTATATTGAAAAGCATAAGAACCCAAGTCTTTTGGAAAAACATACCCTAATCAACACATCGTGACAACTAGAGTTCCTCATACAGGGGGTCATTGCAACCCTGGCGGACGGTGTTAAAGCGGCGGTAAGACCGCAAACAGGCCGGCGGTAAAAAAATGGGAATTATGACCGTGGCGGAAACTGCCAACAAAGACAGCCACTTTAACACTCAGACCGCCATGGCGGTACAGACAAACAGCTTGGCGGTCACCGCCAACAGACAGGCGGAAGACAATGTACCGCCCACAGTAGTATCACAACCTCCCAATCCGCCACCTTTTCCGGGGCGGATTCACAGTGGATAAAAACACGGCGGAAACAGCCATTTCAAAGGGAAAACGCTCACCTCAACACACTCCACAAGGTCGGAGGACACCATGGAACCGGAACTCCAAATTCTCCCTGCGATAGTCTTCCTGCTCCTATACGACCATCATCAACGCCGGCGCCGAAGACAACGGTGAGTACTGCACCTACGACATAGGGGAGGGGGAGGCAAAAGTCAGGGACACACACACGCAACACCCCCACCCCCAACCCGACCCTCACCCACTACAACAAACACACCAATGCATATCCAAACAGTACAGTAACAACCCCCAACCCCCCGGAAGAATGCAAAGACAAAAGGAAATATGTTCAACCATTGTAATATATCAAAATACAGTAACCAAATATATACATATATATATACACATTCAACAAAATATACATCACGATTAGTAGTGCAGGTAATGCACCATTCATTGTCCGTGGACCACTGGGCCCAAAATGCATGGGCGAGGCCCACATCAGATACCTGATCAAAACGGAGAGAACACTGCTGGGGCATCAGATAGAAATACAACAGGCACCTCAGGGGGAAGGGAAGGGGGGGCACCTCAGCCAGATGAGTGCACCACGCCAGATCCACGAGGGGGCTCCAAGCCCATTGATGTATCCTGGGGAGTGCATAGCCACAGTCTCTCAAGTCTCACAAGTGGGTGGTCTGCCCACTGTTCCATCCTGGGGAGTGCAAAGCCACAGTCTCTCAAGTCTCTACAGTGGGTGGTTTGCCCACTGTACCATCCTGGGGAGGGCAAAGCCACAGTCTCTCAAGTCTCTACAGTGGGTGGTTTGCCCACTGTACCAACCTGGGAAGTGCAAAGCCACAGTCTCTCAAGTGGATATCAGTCTCCACTGGTTCTGGAGGGGGACTGGTGCCCAGAGTGCTTAATCCTGTGAAGGACAGACGGAGTGGATGCATGTCTCCACTGGTTCTGGAGGGGGACTGGTGCCCAGAGTGCTTCATCCTGTTAAGGACAGACGGAGTGGATGCATGTCTCCACTGGTTCTGGAGGGGGACTGGTGCCCAGAGTGCTTCATCCTGTTAAGGACAGACGGAGTGGATGCAGGTCTCCACTGGCTCTGGAGGAGGACTGGTGCCCAGAGTGCTTCATCCTGTTAAGGACAGACGGAGTGGATGCAGGTCTCCACTGGTTCTGGAGGGGGACTGGTGCCCAGAGTGCATCACTCTCCCCGTGACTGTCCCAGTTCCGTCACTGCCCCTGCCGCACATGGAATAGCGGTGCTTGAGTTGGCGGTCCTTGCCCTGTTCAGCGGGGTTTGCCCTTTTCAGCGATGCTTGCCATGGCGGTCTTTGCCCTGTTCAGCGGTGCTTGACTTTGCAGTTTTTGACCTGTTCAGCGGTGCTTGCCCTGTTCAGCGGTCTTTGCCCTGTTCAGCGGTGCCTGCCATGGTCTTTGCCCTGTTCAGTGGTGCTTGCCCTGTTCAGCGGTCTTTGCCCTGTTCAGCGGTGCTTGCCATGGCGGTCTTTGCCCTGTTCAGCGGTGCTTGCCCTGTTCAGCGGTGCTTGACTTTGCAGTTTTTGACCTGTTTAGCGGTGCTTGCCCTGTTCAGCGGTCTTTGCCCTGTTCAGCGGTGCCTGCCATGGCGGTCCTTGCCCTGTTCAGTGGTGCTTGCCCTGTTCAGCGGTCTTTGCCCTGTTCAGCGGTGCTTGCCATGGCGGTCTTTGCCCTGTTCAGCGGTGCTTGCCCTGTTCAGCGGTGCTTGCTATGGCGGTCCTTCATTGCCCAGCTGGGCTGGGGCTGGCGGTCCTTCATTGGGCAGCTGGGCTGTGGCTGCCGGGGCCCTCCTGGGCAGCTGGGCTGTGGCTGGCGGTGGCCTCCTGGGCACTGACTCTGGCGGTGGCCTCCTGGCCAGTGACGATGGGGCTGCCCTCCTGGGTACTGATTCTGGCGGTGGCCTCCTGGCCAGTGACGATGGGGCTGCCCTCCAGGGCACTGACTCTGGCGGTGGTCTCCTGGCCAGTGACAATGGGGCTGGCGGTGGCCTCCTGGGCAGCGGGGATGATGGCGGTCTTCTCCGCCGTGCTGCTCTTCCCAGACTTTGGCGATTTCTTCTGCCCCTTCCCCACCTTGGGAGGAGTCACAGCTGAGTGGACACTCCCCCCGGGACCCTTGTGAGCGGCTTTGCTGGCTGGAGCCTTCCCCCACTCCCGCCGGGCACTGTCCAACTTCTGGTGCTTCACAAGGGGGGGACTGGCTGTGCTGTGGCTCCATGTCACACTTGCTTCCCTCGTGCCCGGTGCACTCCACTTACCTCTAACAGGCACCACTGGTACCGGCAAATTTTTGTCTGAGGTGCTAGTACGGGACCTATGAATTGGAGGGGGGGAAGAGGTCAAGCTTGGTCAGGAAAAGTTTCTTAGGAACACTGGGACGGGTAGCTGGAGGGGGTCTGGGAGTGGAGGAAGAGGAGGTTGCTGTAGGAGGTGTAACTTTTGTGGCTTTGGGTGCAGGTGCAAGCGCTGGAGGCTGTCATGAGGTGGATGTATGTTGGGTGGGTGTGTGCCTGCGTTTGTGTACTTTGGGAGGGGGCGTCACAGACACACTGGGAGAGGACACAGGGGACGTGTAAATGGTAGTGGGGGTGGTGAGTGCAGGTGAGCGGGGTGTGGTGGTGGGCATGCTGGTGCGGGACCTAGTGGCTGTAGCGGTAGTGCATGCAGGTGAGAGTGTAGATGACACTGGGAGGGAGGAGGGAGACGTTGAGGAGGGGGACACAGTGGAGGCAGTGGATGTTGGTGTGTCTGTATGTGTGTGATGCTTGCATGAGTGCCTGTGGGATGTGTGGTGCTTACGTTTGCCTGAGCTTCCCTTGTGTGTTGAGGTGTGTGCAGGCTGGTCTGATGGTGTGCTTGGGATAGGCTGGGGTACAGGGGATTGGGTCTGGGTGGAGGAAGTTGGAAGGGGGAGGCCAGAGACAGGGACAATGGCTGCCATCAGTGCTGAGGCCAGAGTTTGCAGGGTTCGATGAAGGGCAGCCTGACCAGAATGAATGCCCTCCAGGAATGCATTTGTGTGTTGCAATTCCCTTTCTACACCCTGGATGGCATTCAAAATGGTAGACTGCCCAACAGTGAGTGACCTGAGGAGGTCAATGGCCTCCTCACTGAGGGCAGCAGAGGTGACAGGGGCTGAGGTGCCTGGGGCGAAGGTGATGCCCACCCTCCTGGGTGAGCGGGCACGGGGCGAAGGCTGAAGGGCTGCTGGGAGGGCGGTGCTGGTAGGGGGGGTGGCGGCTGTACCTGTAGAAGTGGGGGGCACAGATTTTACCGCCACCACAAGGGAGCTCCCATCGGAGGACGAGTCCGTGTCGCTGGTTGCTGATCCTGTGACCGCCGTGAAGCTCCCCTAGCCCTCCGTCCCACTGGTGTATTCCGAGTCTGTGGTGTGGCCCTCCATGGCCATGTGGGATGCAGCTCCCTCGTGCTCCGGTGCCACTGTACCTCTGCCTGATGATGCTGATGCACACAAGAACAGGGAGAGTACAAAAAGGGTGGGGGGACGACAGAAGAAAGACAGGTTGAGTGCATGGCTTACCGCTGCCGTTGGCGGACAATACAGACACAGCAGCCCCCTGCACTACTCTGCGCTGTTGGGCTCTACAGATGCAGTTCCTGGGATATGGCCTACATGGCTATGGTGGACATCAGCACACATAGATGACCCAGGGGCATGTATACCTGTACTTGCCACTCTACAGAGGTGGGGTGGAGTGCCACATGGCCTGCATTACGGAGGGGCCTAGCCTACGGAACTCGCCCTGGCCCAGGGGAACCCAGAGCCCTCCTTCCCCACCCAGACACCTTCACTGCGCGCAAAGTCAGCAGAATGATGTTGTACTCACCCCCTTGTGTCTGCTGTGATGCCCTCAAGCGCCTATCCAACTGAGGGTAGGCCACTGACAGGATCCGGAACACCATGGGGGTCATGGTGCAACGGGCACCCCTCCCACGTTGGGAGGCCATCCCCAGCTGAGCAGCCGCCGTCTTCTTGCTCCAGCGGCGAATATCCTCCCATCTTTTACAGCAGTGGGTGCTCCGTCTGTGGTGGACCCCCAGGGTCCAGACGTCCTTGGCGATGGCACGCTAAATGTCCTTCTTCTGGTGGGCGCTGACCTACATGAAATGTACAGGGGAAGAAGAGAAGTCATTACCAACTGCACCGTCAAAGTGAGTGGCCAACATCCCTACCCTTGCCATGTGGCACATGCATTCACAGTCCTTCTTGCACGCAGAACTGTGGACCCTTCCTCCTTACAACCAGCCCTCTCCACACAGGCATAGCCCATACAACTTGCTCCCTGTGTACTTACCTGTTGGTCTAGAGGACCGCAGAGTAGCGTGTACTGGGGGAGGACCCCGTCGACGAGCTTCTCCAACTCCTCTGCAGTGAAGGCAGGGGCCCTTTCCCCAGACGCACAAGCCATTGTCTCTTCCAGACCGAGGTCACAGCAGCACATGCAGTGTAGGTCCTCTCCTGTCAAAGATCAGGTATCGAGTGATTGAACAGATAGAAAATGTCGGTCACCTCCGCGGCGGTGCATACCGTCACTGCCGGCGTACATCGTCATTGGCTCCTGGGACCCATAGGGTCCAATGTTAACCAATGCAGCTTTGCGCTGCGGTCTTCGTCCGCCTACCGCGACGGTGTACAACGCCAAACGCCAGCGCAGTTACCTCACATCCCATTGTCCCAGTTTAGAGGTCAGGCAGCCGCCATTTCAGGGGCCCACATGGCTTCATTTTCAACTGCGTCACACATACCTAGGCCTAGACTCAACACACATACTGACAGCTTTTTGGGTCATGTTTCGTGTTCTGTGTAGACTGTGGGTACATACCTCTGAGTTGTTTGACTCTGTGGTCGCTGTTGTCCTTCATAGGCACCGTCCGCTGGGACATGTGAGGAGATGGCGGAATCCTCCGGTGTACCAACCGCTGGTGAACCTGTTGACAATGGAGGAGCGACATTTAATCATCACCTACAGGTTTGACCGTGCCACAATCCAGGAACTGTGTACCCAGTTGGAGCCTGACCTGATGTCAGCAATCCGCCATCCCACAGGGATCCCCCCTCAAGTGCAGGTGCTATCAGTGCTCCATTTCCTTGCAAGTGGGTCATTACAAACAACAGTGGCCATGGCATCAGGGATGTCCCAGCCTAAGTTTTCCAACGTGTTGTCCAGAGTGTTGTCTGCCCTGCTGAAACACATGCGGAGCTACATTGTTTTCCCTCAGGTGGAGGATTTGGCTACAGTTAAAGGTGACTTCTATGCCCTTGGACATATCCCTAACATCATAGGTGCCATTGATGGGACCCATGTAGCTCTGGCCCCCCCACTGGAGTGAACAGGTGTACAGGAACCGGAAGAGTTATCATTCCATGAATGTACAGATGGTATGTTTGGCAGACCAGTACATCTCCCAGGTAAATGCTATGTTCCCTGGCTCTGTGCATGACGCCTACATCCTGCAGAATAGCAGCATCCCTTATGTGATGGGTCAACTCCAGAGGCACTGTGTGTGGCTATTAGGGGACTCTGGTTACCCCAACATGTCATGGCTACTGACCCCAGTGAGGAATCCCAGGACCAGGGCAGAGGAACGCTACAATGAGGCCCATGGGCGGACTAGGAAGGTGATCGAACGCACCTTCGGCCTCCTGAAGACCATGTTCAGGTGCCTCCATATGACAGGTGGTTCCCTATTCTACTCACCAAGGAAGGTGTGCCAGATCATCATCGCCTGCTGTATGCTTCACAATCTGGCTTTGCGACGCCAGGTGCCTTTTCTGCAGGAGGATGGTCCAGATGACGGTGTTTTGGCAGCTGTGGAGCCTGTGGACAGTGATGAGGAGGAAGCAGAGGAAGAAGACATTGACAACAGGGACTCAGTTATCCAGCAATATTTCCAGTGACACACAGGTGAGTACACATTTGTGCCTACTACAAGTACTTTCCCACTTCTACCTCTATCCTGTCTGTCGATTTCAACCAGTATATGGTAACTGAGTTGTACATTTCTATTATGGTTTCACAGGTGTGGTTACCAACGTGTGTCATCTGCTTACATTCTTCATGGACTTGAGATGTGTGACATAGGTATGTTGACATTACATTTGAGAACGGATTTTGTCACTGTCATTGCTAATACACATTTTCAAAATCACAGACTGACTCCAGATTGTTTTGTTCTTCAAGGGTGTTTATTGAAGTGCTAAATATTGGAGGGGGGTGGTAAAATGGTGAGGGGTGATGGTGGAAGAATGTCCATGGCAGAGTCCAGTCTATTAGTCTCACAGGTGCACTGCCCATATGGGCATAGGAAGTGGAGCTGGGGCAGTTCCAATATGGACAGGGTTACAAAGTGGGTCAGTGGGATGACAATCAGGGTGGTCTCATTTCTTGGCGGGGGTCTTGGCATCGTTTCTGGATGTTCCTGGATCTCATGGTCCGCTTGCGGGGTGGTTCTCCGTCTGCAGGGGGTGGGGTGCTGGTGTGGTGGTCCTGTGGCGGTGCCTCATGTCCACTAGCGCCGGCGGAGGTGGTGGGCAGTTCTTCGTCCATGCTAGTGTCAGGGGCCCCTTGGAGTGCCACGGTGTCCCTCCTGGTGTTCAGTATCTCCTTCAGCACCCCTACGATGGTGCCCAGGGCGGTGCTGATGGTTCTGAGTTCCTCCCTGAAGCCCAAATACTGTTCCTCCCGCAGGCGCTGGGTCTACTGAAACTTGGCCAGTACCGTTGCCATCGTCTCCTGGGAGTGGTGGTAGGCTCCCATGATGGAGGAGAGGGCCTTGTGGAGAGTCGGTTCCCTTGGCCTGTCCGCCCCCTGTCGCACAGCAGCCCTCCCAGTTCCCCTGTGTTCCTGGGCCTCCGTCCCCTGGACCGTGTGCCCACTACCACTGCCCCCAGGTCCCTGTTGTTGTTGGGGTGGTGGGTTATCCTGGGTTCCCTGTAGTGGTGGACACACAGCTGATTGATGGCGACTGAGGTATGGGCCCGCTGGGTGGGTGCTGTGCTGGTGTTACCAGAGGGTGGAAGGTCTGTAGTGGCCTGTGACTGGGTGTGGGAAACCGACTGTCCCTAGGCCTATGATGGTCCGGGCTGGTCATCTGGATCCAGTTGGACAGAGCTGCTGTAATCACTGTGGGCCTCTTCTGTGGGTGAGGTAGAGATGTCTGGACCCTCCTGTCTGGTGACGTTGGGTAGTGGTCCTGCATGGGTGGAAAAGCATGATTATTGCATCTGTGTGTGTCATGGTGTGCAATGAGTGGGTGAGCGTGTACCCCAGTGCTAGCATTCCTGTGTGGGTGCTTGTGTGATGATGGTTGGGGGGGTGTTATGGGTATGTGCAGTGGGCATGCTTTAGTGAGGGGTGTCCATGCTTTGTTGTGTCATGCAGGGCTTAGTGTTGGGATGGGTGGTTTTTGTTAGTAGTACATATGTGAGGAGTTGGAGTGATAGGGGAGGGGGTGAGGGTGGGGGTCTGTGATAGCATGCAGGTAGGGTGGGGGATATGATAGTTAAGATTTGACTTACCAGAGTCCATTCCTCCACCGACTCCTCGAAGGGCCCTCAAGATGCATAATGGTCAAGACCTGCTCCTCCCATGTTGCTACTTGTGGGGGAGGAGGTGGGGGTCCGCCGCCAGTCCGCTGTACCACGATGTTGTGCCTGGAGACCACGGAACGCACCTTCCCCCGTAGGTCGTTCCACCTCTTCCTGATGTCGTCCCGATTTCTTGGGTGCTGTCCCACTGCGTTTACCCTGTCGACTATTCGTCGCCATAGCTCCATCTTCCTAGCTATGGAGGTGTGCTGCACCTGTGATCCAAATAGCTGTGGCTCTACCCGTACGATTTCCTCCACCATGACCCTGATCTCCTCCTCCGAGAACCTGGGGTGGTGTCGGTGATGTGTGGGGTGATGTATGTGGTGATGAGTGTGGTGATATGTAGTGGTGTGTGGTGTTTTGTGCGTGGATGTAGTGTGGGTGATGGTGCTGTGTGCCTCTGTGTGGTGGGGTTTTCTATGCTGTGCTGTCTCTCTGGCCTTTGTCCAAATTTTTGGTCGTAGGGGTTTGTGGGTGATGTGGGTGTGTATTTTATATAGTATTGGTTGTGTGGGAGTGGTGTGTGTATGTGTATCAGGTGTGTGTATTTCGAATTGTCCAATGTGGCGGTGTTTTGGAGATGTGTGTGTATTTTGAGCGCGGCGGTGTTTACCGCCAATGGAATACCGCAGTTGAAAGACCGTCGCATGGATTTGTGGGTCGTGATAGCATGGGCGTGTTTCTGTTGGCGTGATGGTGGAGGTTTTGTTTTCTCCAGTTTATCACTGACCATTGGTGTGGCGGACTTGTGTGGGTGTCTGAATTTTGGCGGATTCCGAGATGTGGGTCATAATAGCTGTGGTGGAATTCCGCAGCCGCGGTGGTGTATTGGCGGTCTTCTGCACGGCGGTAAGCGTCTTTTACCGCCAATGTTGTAATGACCACCACAGTCACAGTGATCACATAACATTACATACTTACACTCAAGTAAAGAAGTGATTGATGAGATCTGCCCGCAAGTCTCCACTTTCCTCTTCATCACTGTCATCCTCACTTGGTATTTCAGGAATCTCACCCTGTGAACCTGCTAGCTCCCTCTTATCAGGAAGGTATGGGATATCCCTCCACAGGGCAATGTTGTGGAGCGTGCAGCAGGCCATAATGATCTTATACTTTTTCAGGTGAATAGAAGAGGGCTCCACCTGCCTTGTCCAGGCACATAAATCTGGCTTTCTGGAACCCAAAAATCCACTCCATGACCTGCTGTGTTCTTCCATGGGCATCGTTGAAGCGGACTTCCCCAGGCGTAGTTGTGATTCTCACCTGCTTCAACAACCAAGGATGGTGTGGGTATGCAGGGTCTCCTGTAATGGAATGGGACATATGTACAACTATGAGTCATTCTCATCACAATTTCTGCAGCAGACATTGCACACACACAAACATAACATATGTGACTTACACACCAGCCAGGCCCTTTCTGAGTACAGTAGTGACATCAGATGGGGGATCGCACTGTTCCGCATAATGAAGGCATCATGGACTGAAACTAGATAACGGGCACAGACCTGTGAAATGTAGAGGTCCGCCAAACAAACAACTTGGACATTGATGGAATGGAAGTTCTTTCTTTTGTGGTGCACTTGTTCATTGCCATGCAGTGGAACCAAGGCAACATGTGTATCATAAGTGACTCCCACCACATAGGATGTGTACCAAACCATAAAACTCAGCCTTCACATGTGCAAAATCCTCATGTTGAGGAAACCTGATGTAGCTGTCCACGTGTATCAACAGTGCTGAGAGTACATCCTTCAAAGCATACTGAACATAGGCTGGGTCGTTACAGCAGATAGGGCCACTGTATTTTGGAAGCAACCTGTGGCCAGGAAGTGCAACACAGCCAAGACTTGTGCAATGGGTGGTATGCTATTTGGATGACGAATGGCAGGCATCAGTTTTGGCTCCAACTGACGACATACATCTATGATGGTTTGCCTATTCAAACAGTAGATCTGGATGATGTGGCATTCTTCCATGATCTGAAGGTCAGAAGTGGACAATAGACAGGAGGTTGCCTGATCCTCCCCCTCCCTGGGTACCTATGCATGACAAGAAATGATTCTGGCCATCATTCAATGTGTCCCTTGCAACTTACATGATGCATGTCAATGACAAACTGTGAAAAGGCATGTCATAACTTAAGGACATGATACACAGTGCACATCCCAACGCTTAATCACACAGAAATAACGTTTCCCCCTTGCTTTGCAACAGATGTTTTCACATCATCTATCTGGTCAACAATTTGTGCATGAAACTTGCCACTCGGACTGTTACTTCATGTCCCAAGCTTTAAAATGAGCTTTGTCGGGGCACTGTACCACAAATCAAATTACCATATGTGGCCAACAATGTACAAAAATGGTGCTTGAGTAGTAGGACCTACATATCAGGAGAAGTCAAGAACTTATCACTGCAAAATACAACACTTTTGGAGATGTGACACATTTTTCGGGGCATATAACCCATTTCAGGCCTCTAAAATAGCGACTGCCTGACCTGCTCCACTGGATACTAGGGACCGCCTGGGACTGCCGTCGGAATTCGTCACGGCAATAGGTGTTTGCAACCGTGGAGGACACAGCCATAGGCTAACATTGTTTCCAGTCACAGGACATTGGCTCTGTCCACCAGCAGTGACAACCACGTACATGGCAGACATGACTGTCATGTTGTGCAAAATCCCTCACTTGACTCCTGACACTGCTGCCAGCAAGATCACCACTACCTGAGCTGCTGTGTGCTGCCTCTGGGAGCCATCATGCCACATCCAGCAGGTGATAGGGCCCCTGTCTTCTCAAAGAGGAGCTAGAGAGGCTAGTCACCAAGGCCCTATCCGTGCATGGACAGCTTTATGGTGCACCAGAGGAGCACGTACGTTCCTCATGATCACATATATTTATCTATACTTCACCGTATATTTCCTTCACACAGGCTAGATTGTGTCCATGTGTGACACAATGTAGAGTCAAGCCCATGAAGATGCAGTTGGTGTGGCATTAATGGGAGAGTCAATGTGCATGTATCTGTGTTTAGTGCTAGAAGTTGAGTCTTAATACATTGTTCTGTGTGTGTTTTTAGTGTACCCTTATGTACCTAATGTTGGATGCCCAAAACTAGGTGAGATGACATCACAGCCATCCCCATACATCTCTTACGACATGAATGCTGTCAATGTGTCAGCGTCTGTTGCCCTCCCCTGTGCAGCTCCACATGTTGCTGCTGCCTCTGCCTCGAACGAAATGTGAGCCTGCCTGACTCTCAGTTTGAGACCCACCTCCATCCGCAGGTGGCCTAGTGGCCATCTGCATGTAGGTATCTTCCTTACTCCTGCTTTTACTTCTGCCTTTACTTCTGTTTTTTACTTCTGTTTTATTTTCTGTCTTTTATTCAATTTTTTCCCTTCTTGTTTCTTTCTGCACTCTCCTTTCACTTTCCCTGTGTTTTTCCCCATGCTGCTGCTGACCTTGCAGCTCCGCCCCCTCCCTCCTTGCGAAGTGCTATTCCTGCCCTCCCACCTCCCAGCTGACCGGATCCCCCCCCTTCTTAATGGCAGCCTCTGCGCACTGAGACGGCGAGTCCTCTCACCTCCTGGTCTGCATCTGTTGCCATGTCCTGTGAAACTCCACCTATTGCTGCTGCTGCTGCTGCTGCCTCTGCCTCGAACGAACTGAGAGCCTGCCTTACTCTCAGGTTGAGACCCACCTCCACCTGCAGGCTCCGTCTGCACCTCATCCCTGGTGGCCTAATAGCCATCTGCATGTAAGTATCTTTTGTCTCTCCTTACTCCTGCTTTTACTTCTGCCTTTACTTCTGTTTTTTCCTTCTGTTTTATTTTCTGTCTTTTTTCCATATTTTCCTTCTTGTCTCTTTCTCTCTCCTTTCACCGTCCCCGCGTTTTCCCTGTGCTGCTGCACCTGCAGTCCATCCACTCCCTCCCTGCAAAGCGCTTTTCCTGCCCACCCACCTGACCAGACCCCCTGCCTCCGTCCTCATCTTAATGGCGGCCACTGCACGGACGCACCGCACATGCTACAAAGGAACACCAAAGGCAAGCCCGTCTGCGCCCGTCCGTGCCTGGCCCATGCTCAGCACCACGGACCCTGGTCCCTGCTCCATCTGCCAATTCGATGCCAACACTCTACAGGCCCTCAACCCAGGAAGATCCTCAGCCCGCCACCAAGCCATTCCAAGGAACGCTCATGGACCTTTTTCATGATTCGCATGCTTCCGCACCTTCCAAAGACCACCTCACAATTCCGTAACAAACATGGACGACCACCTCAAGTGCACATTCCTCAACACATGCTCCCTCGTCAAGCATGCAGTAGAAGTCTGGGACTTCCTCAACTCAATCGCCCCGGGCGTCGCCTTCTTCACTGAGACATGGATAACCCCCACCTTGGCCCCAGACATCGGAACGGCATTCCCTGACAACTACAAAATCATCCACAAGGACAGAGCGAACCGGCCTGGAGGAGGTATTACCATAGTCTACAAGAACATCCTCCGCCTGACAACCACCAGCGAGTCACAGTCTCAGCCAACCAATGAACACCTACACTTCAGATTCAGACCAACCCCAACTCCTCCCTCCGTGGCACACTCATCTACAGGCTGCCCAGACCCGACCCCAGTTCTGCAAAGACATTGCCGACCTCGTCACCCCCCTACAGCTCACCTCATTCAACTACATCCTACTCTGTGACCTGGACTTCCACCATGATATCCACGATGAGCCCAACATCACAAACCTCCTAGACAACCTCATAACACTTGGCCTCAAACAACTTGTTAACGTCCCCCTCCAGAGAGCCGGACACATCTTCAACCCTTTCTCTGCAGTGAACAACATCACCATTTCTCACACCTCCAAACACCATTGTACAGTCCACAAGTGTGTCCACTTTACCTTCACAAAGAACAATACGTGCCAATATGCCCCCTGCCCCCTCGACAGACACAGGGGAAAAGTTACAGAAGCGCACCTCACTAATGCTCTCAACCACTTCCCCCACTGGACGTAGCAGATGCTAATGAAGCCTCACTCAATCTACACTGTTGGTCATCAGAAAGTGCCAACAACCTAGCCCCCCCTAAGGAAACCAGCAGTAAACCGACAAAGCAAGACACCAAAATGGTTTATGGCTGACCTACAAGAATCCAAACGCTCCTACAGATGACTGGAATGGAAATGGAGGAGCAGCAAATCAACCGAAGACTGTGCAGCCTACAAGAACGCAGTAACCATGCACCTCCAGAACATCACAACCACCAAAAAAGCTGCCATTTAAGAATGCCTCAGCACCAGTGCAGAGCTCTTTACCATCGTCAAAGAGTTCATGAACCCCGGGACAGACACCTCACCCATCCCTCCCTCCGAAGACCTCTGAAGCAACCTCGCCACCTTTTTCCACTGGCAAATCAAGCACATTTACGAAAGCATCAGGAACCAAAACCAACCGCACTGCTCACAAACACCACCACAGACCCAGCACCACACCAGATTCTGAACTCCTGGACCCCCATCACTGAACAGAACACCCAAAGACTCATGATCTCCATCCCCTGGGAGCACTCTCAGATCCATGCCCTCATCATACCTTCAACCTAGCCAGCACCACCATAGGATCTGAGCTCTGCCGAACTATCAACCGATCCTTCGAGACCGCCACCTTCCCATTAGATTGGAAGATCACCAAAATCAACCAGCTGGTCAAGAAATCCACCGATAACTTGAGGGAGCTGAAAAACTACAGACCCATCCCCCTACCCCCATTCCCAGCCAAAGTAATGGAAAAGGCTGTCAACAACCAACTCACTGAATTCTTCGAGACACACCAAATCCTAGACCCATCCCAATCCGGATTCAGAAGCAACCACAGCACTGAAACAGCACTTCTAGCAGCCACTGATGACATACGTACCATATTAGACCATGGAGACATGGCCACACTCATCCTCCTCAACCTCTCCACTGAGTTTGACACCGGCTCCCACTTGACCATCTGTTCCAGACTACACAACGTCGGCATCCGAGATAAAGCACTGGATTGGATCAGGTCCTTCCTCACCAGAAAATCACAGTTCATGTCAGAACCCGCAGACACATGCTGCGGAGTCCCCCAAGGATCATCACTCAGCCTGACGCTTTTCAATCTACATGGCCCCGCTAGCCAAGATCATCAAACAACACGGGCTACACATAGGTGGTCATTCCGACCTCGGCGGGCGGCGCCCGTCGGGCGGAAACCGCCCAAACACCGCACCGCGGTCAAATGACCGCGGCAGTGATCACAACTTTCCCGCTGGGCGATCTCAAGCAGATCGCCCGCCGGCCCAGCGGGAAAGCCCCAGCAAAGATGAAGCCGGCTCCGAATGGAGCCAACGGATTTGCTGGGGTGCGTCGGGTGCAGTGGCACCCGTCGCGATTTTCAGTGTCTGCTTTGCAGACACTGAAAATCTTAATGGGGCCCTGTTAGGGGGCCCCTGCAGTGCCCATGCCAATGGCATGGGCACTGCAGGGGCCCCACGACACCCGTTCCCGCCAGCCTCTTCCTGGCGGTGTAAACCGCCAGGAACAGGCTGGCGGGAAGGGGGTCGGAATCCCCACGGCGGCGCTGCATGCAGCGCCGCCATGGAGGATTCCCTGGGGCAGGGGAAAATCGGCGGGAAACCGCCGGTTCCCCTTTTCTGACCGCGGCTTTACCGCCGCGGTCAGAATTGCCCCGGAAGCACCGCCAGCCTGTTGGCGGTGCTTCCTCTGCCCTCTGCCCTGGCGGTTACAAACCCCCAGGGTCAGAATGAGGGCCATAGTCTCCTATGCGAACGATACCCAACTGATCATGTCCCTGCAAAGGCCAAGAGAAATATCCACAATGGGATGAGAGCACTCGCCACCTTGATGGAAGCCAGCTGCCTCAAACTCAACTTGGACAAGACAGAGATCCTTGTAATTGGCTCCACCCCTTCCACCTGAAATGACTCCTGGTGGCCCACCGCACTGGGAAACGCCACCACTCTCACAGAACACGAACGCAATCTGGACATCATGCTGGAATCCTCTCTATCCATGACCCGCCAAGTTAATGCCGTCACATCGTCATGCTTCCGCTCCCTCCAACTCCCACTAAAGATTTTTAAGTGAATCCTCTCCGACACGAGGAAATCAGTCACCTATGCACTTGTAATTAGCAAACTGGAGTACGGCAACTCACTCTATGCCGACATCACAAAGAAACTACAATCAAGACTACAAGGAATCCAGAATGCAGAAGCCAGACTCATCCTGGACATCTCCCGACACAGCCACATCTCCTCCCACCTCAGAGACCCACATTGGCTCCCAGTCAACAAGCGACTCACATACAAATTCCTGATCCACACACACAAGCCACTACACAATATAGGACTAGCATACCTCAACCACTACCTCGCCTTCTATGTACCCAACAGACATCTCCGCTCTTCTCAGCTCACCCTCGCAGCTGTTCCCAAAATCCAAAAAAGCACAGCAAGAGGAAGATTCTTCTCCTACCTCACAGCCCAGACGTGGAGCACGCTACCTCTCAGGCAGACCGGATCACTGAAGCCGTTCAGGAAGGACCTCAAGACCTGGCTCTTCCATTGAGAGGCTTGCCTACAAACAGCGCCTTGAGACCCTATGGGTGATTAGCCATGCTTTAGAAATCACTGATTGATTGATAGAATGTGAGACAAAATGTTTGTACATGACAGCATGCGCTGAGTATGGCTGGTGTATGTTTGAGGTGTGTGTAAAGTGGGCTATGTGTATGTAGCCACTGAGATTTAAAACCACATTTGGTCTTGCTAAACTGTTGTTTTGAAGACATATCCTGACTCTGCCCTTCAGGTTGTCACACACACCACATGCCAAATAGCTGTTGGCTACATGATGTACTGTCATGCATGGAAGTGATTGGAATGTAGTGTAATTTAGGTTCTGTTTGCTCAGCTTGCAGAGACCAGGGACTGTCAAATGTATCTCCCAGTATGGGTCCAGGTCTAGGCTGGTGCAATTGTGGCACTGTGCCTACTCCCTGTATCCCAGTTGATCCTTTCATTTGGGAAAATCTAAGCCCTGTGTCAATTTGCAGCTTGTTGAGGCTCTTTCCCTGATGAGTATGAAAATGGTTTTAGGGGAGATTGAATGATATGTGACCAATCTGCACTTAGAATCATTGCCAATGTGTGTATATGTACCCTGACAGGTCCCTTACTCACACAGCCTTGTTGCCACCTTCATACAGTTCAAATTAGTCCTGTGCGGGCTCATTTTATAATTGATAGTCTCACAGTGCAGACAGTAAATTGATTCCTGGAAGGCCATGATGTGATTCAGTAGCTTGAACATATGTCAGTAAATGGACAACACATACTTTAGTTTTTTGGATGCCATATCCGCATGATGGACGCATATGACAAAAAGCACATTCTGTGGCAAAAGTAAATGACACAGAACCCCACCCCCTGAGGTGGCATGAGTCTGTATGTGTTAGTCCACATGTCCACATATGGACAGGGTAGTTACTTTCTGTACCCACCATGCCAGTTCCCTCATTGTTACCCATGTGTAATATTTGAGCTTGTACTCTGGCACTCTGGCAGTAACCTGTCTGAAATGTATGCAGAGAATCATTCTCACAGGGTGTGAGTGTTTTTAATCCATTCATGCCTAAGAAGTTTACCTTTCAGAAGCCACAGAGGTGTGATGTGTCCCATAGTCCCTCAGATCTCAGTCAGGTTGCTACAGCATGTCCTACAAGATGTCAGTTGGCCTTCCTAGTCAGTGAAGCGCCTGAACAGGGTGGTTGGTTGCTCTGCAGCTTGGAAAGTGTTTGAAGTTATGTCCCTGTACTTAGTAACTTGTATGTACCACACTTGGGGAGTTTGGGCAAAAGAAGAATATACTTAGCTTGTACTAACATGTATGTGACTCAGCCATTTCGGATGGGACTTGTGGGCATAATTTCTTGTCCTTTCTTTTGCATGCATCCATGCAGGTCAATGCCCATCAGAAGAAAAGGATATTGGGCCAGATGTAGGAAACGTTTGGCGACTCGCAAACGGCAAAAATTGCCGTTTGCGAGTCACTAAACGCGTTTCCCAATGCAGAAATGCATATTGCGAGTCGGTACCGACTAGCAATATGCATTTCAGAATCGCAAATAGGAGGGGGTGTTCCCTTCCTATTTGCGAGTCTGAGTGGTATGCAATACCATTTGCGACCGCGTACGCGGTCGCAAATGGTGTCGCAGTTACCATCCACTTCAAGTGGATGGTAACCCACTCGCAAATTGGAAGGGGTCCCCATGGGACCCCTTCCACTTTGTGAATGGACCCAAAAATATTTTTTCAGGGTAGGTAGTGGTCCAAGGGACCACTACCTGCCCTGAAAAAAAAACGAAACGAAAGGTTTCGTTTCTTTTTTTAAAGTGCAGCTCGTTTTCCTTTAAGGAAAACGGGCTACACTTAAAAAAAAAAAAAATGCTTTATTGAAAGCAGTCACGAACATGTAGGTCTGCTGACGACAGCAGGCCTCCATGTTTGCGAGTGCCTATACTCGCTATGGGGCCGCAATTTGCGACCCACCTCATGAATATTGATGAGGTGGGTCATTGTGACCCCATAGCGAGTTGCAGTCGGTGTCTGAGACACCGTACTGCATACCAATTTGCGAGTTGCAAATTGCGAGTCGCATGGACTTTCACTTTGCAACTCGCAATTTTTTTATTTGCTACATCTGGCCCATAGAGAGCTATTGCCAAGAAGGTGTGGACCCTGGGATCAACAGCCGGTGGAGCACCCACTGTTGCAAGAAGGGGGAGGACCTGAGACACTGGGCCCAGAGGATCATGGAGGCTTAGCTGGGGCTTTCCTCCCAATGTGGGTGGAGTGCCCATTGGATTATGACTCCTGTAATGGCCTGCATTCTGGCAGTGGCCCACCCAGAGCCTGATGGGTGTTTGAGGGCAGCTCAGCAGCCATAATGGGGTGAGTACACAGCAAATTCCTGCCTGTCCCATTGTCAAGTGCTTGAGTTAGGTACTGACTGCTCCCCCGGGCAATTAGGGATAAGCCATGTGTCACTCAGCAGCTGGGAGATTGTTTTTTTTTTTTGACATGCCATGTCTATCAACCAGGGGTGCTTTGCCTCTTGAACCTGGGACCTAGTACAAAACTGGGGGGAATCCTCAAACCGCTTGATTGGCAGGGACCACAAATGGCTGTGTACAGTGTTGATTCATATACTGTTTGTTGTTGTAGTGGTTGTAATTTCTAACATACAGATCACTACCCCTAGATGTTACAGGCCAAAGGTAAATAGTTATGCATCACTATCCTCTGCCAGGTATCTGGGTATATAGGTATGTAGTCATCTGCCAACTAGGAGCTAGTTATCCTCAGTATACGATGGGTGATGATGCCTCATTTCAGTCTGTGATGTGTAATCAATCAATTAATCAACATTTATGAAGAGCGGCTTATCACCAGGGGTCTCAAGGTGCCAGCTGGGGGATGCAGGGCATTCAATGAGCCAGGTCTTGAGGTCCTTCCTGAACTGAGCCAGCAATGGGGACTGCCTGAGGTGGAGCGACATCATGCTCCAGTCTGCGTGGCGAGATAGAAGGATCTTCCTCCAGCTGTGCTCTTCTAGATCCTGGGGATGGTAATGAGAGACAGTTGGCTGAGCGGAGTTGCCTGGTGAGGGTGTAGAAGGAGAGGTGGTGGTTGAGGTAGGCAGGTCCGATGTTGTGGAGGGCCTTGTATGCTCGGGTCAAGAGTTTAAAGGTCATGTGTTTGTTGACGGGTAGCCAGTGTAGGTCTCTCAGGTGGGTGGAGATGTTGCTAGGGATGTCCAGGATCAGTCTGGCCACAGTATTTTGTATTTTCTGGAGTTTTGATTGGAGTTTTTTGTTGATTCCGGGAGAGTGCATTGCCATAGTCGAGTTAACTGCTGACAAGTGCCTGGGGAACTGTTCTTCTGGCGTCGATAGGGACCCACTTGAAGATTTTCTGGAAGCATGATGAGGTGACGGCATTAACTTGGCGGGCAATGGACAATGATGAGTCGTAAATGAGGCTGAGGTTGCAGGCTAGGTCAGTGGGAGGAGGGGCAGTTCTGATGCTAATGGGCCACAAGGAGCCACCCCAGGTGGAAATGGAAGGAGCCAGGATGAAGATCTCTGTCTTGTCCTAGTTGAGCTTGAGGCAGCTGTCCCTCATCCAGTTGACGACTGCCTTCGTTCCATTGTGAAAGTTATTTTTGGCTGCTGATGGTTCTTCAGTGAGGGAGAGAATGAGATTTGTGTCATCAGTGTATGAGACGATGTTGAGCCCATGGTGTCTGACGATCTTGGCGAGCAGACTCATATAGATGTTGAAGAGGGTGAGACTCAGGGAGGACCCACAGGTAACTCCGCATCTGGTTTCCATCTGGAATGTATGTGTAGGTGTCCATCATAGGTGTGACATGGCTAATTATTTGCAGATGTAGCAATCTACTTTCCCTTTGTGAGAGGGGAATGTCCATTGACATGAGTTCTGTCCCATGACTGTTGCCAATATTCCTTGTGCCTACATGTCAGCATGTGACCTTTTTTGGGAAACATTCTTAATCTGAAATTTCATGCATGTCCTACCTAAGCTGATGGGATGATATCTGTATTCCCTCACATATTTGTGCATTGAAAACTGTAGAATTTTACAATAACAATAATGGTGCATTTCATGTCGTGCCACAGACAGGTTGTAGAACTGCAGTAGCAATGAGGGACATGATGGTTAGGCCCAGATTGTGAGACCACTCTGTGTTTATCTATGTCCTGGATGTGGATTCATGTGTAAAACTTCACAGCGCATGCGTAATGGTTGAGGATTGAGCACTGACTTTTGTCATGCATCAAGGAATGACTTGCTGTGATGCTGACATCACATGTGTTTGGGTAGTCATTCATCCATTGACAGACACCTGGGTTGGCATGTTCAAGATGTGGATAGTGATGTTGTTTCTCATTGGACAACAAGTTTAGTCATTGGAAGTTCTGTGTCTCCCTAACATGCAAAGGACTGATGGTTACTACAGAAACACTCAGAGAATGTCTTTGTAATCAGTGTCAGACATTAGTGGTGATTATCCTGGGGCCTAATGATTCATTGTTTTCTATTTTCTGGAGACATCACTCCCTGACGTGTTGAACGTGATGTCAAAGGTGTTCCTTTCAATGGCACATGTGTGGCCTATCTGAGTAACATGGATACTACCTCTTTGACTCTACTGGGACAGGTGGCACTTGTTGAAGTATACATTATTGAAAGGTTTCCAGTGTGACCCGGATATTGCACTTTTGTAATCAACATTGCAGTATTTAATGGCATTATTCCTAGTTGGTGGTACACTATGAATGTGCCGAATAGATGTTGGCAAGACCCTGTGTATGATATGTGAGAATGGACTTTACAATGGGATACCATTATTTGCCAAAAGTGTACTTAGATCTGCTGTATGTAGCATAGCTTTGAGGATGGAGAGGTCTCCTACTAGTTCAATGGTTACTGTGATTGCACAACTTCAGCCATGCATATCTAGTTGTTTGAGATCCTGATTTTCCAGTGGGCAACTTGGGTAAATCCAGATGGCATCCATCCATATGTTTTGACACATGTATGTGGCACTTATGTTTAAGTTTTTGCTGGGGTCTACTTGACATTTTGGTGTTTTATGTCAATCAGATTTGTGATTGAAATGTTATAATGGACATGTTATGACTCTATTTCTCTTTGTATTTGCAGCATCAGCATAGGTAAGCGAAGGAGAAGGACCGAGCCAAGTGGGGAAGCATCTGGCCAAGGGACCTCAGGTCAAGACACCACGAACACCTAGGGTCCCAGTGGCCCAGAGGGTGAGGGGAGTGCCACGGGGGAGACCGGGGTATCATTGTTATCTTTGGATTCCTCCTCCAGTGGCATCCCCCAGTAACATCCTTTTTTGCCGACCCATTTCTATCACCTCCCTCCCTGTTTCTTGCCACCCAGTTGGCCATACCTGCTCACTCAAGAGGGTGGGCGTCTTCTTTGCCGCAGGCACCTCTGCCCCAGCACCTGTTACCTCTGCTGCCGTCAGAGAGCAGGCTATTGACCTCCTGAGAATTATGTCTGTGGGCCAGACACCCATCGTGAATGCCATCCAGGGATTAGCAAATCAGCTGCAACAGATTAATGCATTCCTGAAAGGCATTCGTGGTGCAATGTCTGGCCTACAGAGAGGCCTACAGAGATCATTTCAGGCTCTGGACTCCACCCTGATGGTAGCCAGTCACCCCCTACTTCCTTCCCCCCTCTACCTCCCTCTTCACTGTCCAAATCCCCCCCTTCCACTACCTACACAAAGCACATAAACAAATCTACAGACATCCATCTCAATAGACAAATGGAGGGCACACAAAGACAAGCACCACAAGACACACTGGCACACACACAAACAACATCCACCCACAGACACAGCAACACTCACAACTTCCCCTGGCACCCACCACTCACAGCATCACCCACACACAACATCAAGCATACCTGCAGACACCACCACAATAGTCACTAACACAGCCACCACACCCATCCTACCTGCAGACACCACGCCAGCAGCACCGCAGACATCCACCACAAGCACCACACCCACAGACACCACAACTACAGACACACCTGCATCTACCACATCCACCATACCTGCAGTCACAATCCTAACAGACAACCATCCACCTACCACGGCATCCCCATCACCTCCAAGCCCAAGACACATAAATGCCCCATCCAACAGACACTGACCACACACAAGCATACCTCCGATAAGCAAGCTCCCACATCTACACCTACACATCAGACAACCACTCCCTCAACCTCCAAATCCCAACCCCCCGTTCTGAAGACTGATCCTGTGTATCCCAAAAACATTTTTTGTTTGACCTTGACCTTTGCCCTGTTCTCCCTCCCCACCTCAGACTCAGAAGCAACCCACTCAGTTCCCAGGCTGCCCCTTCAATCTCCAAGGCATCCTCTGCCCCCATACAAGTTGCCACACCTCTCTCCCAAAGAAGACACCCACCTCTCCCAAGAAGAAACCCACCCCTCCCAGGATCACTGCACCTCCCAAACCCAAACCCCCCTCCCAAATTTCACCCCCACTCCCCAGATAATCCCTGAGGTGCCTGCCTTCCCCCTTGATGCCCTTTCCTGTGGAGGTTCCATGGCAGTTGGGAGTCAAGTTTAGGCACAACACAGTGTCCATTATTGGACCTTATATAGACTAGTAAATGGCCTTTGGACTTCACAAGTTTAACTGTTAATAAACCCAAACATTTTTTTTGTTTTTTTTTGGTAGACATTTGTCCTGCAATTCCTTTTCTAGCTTCATGTTGTAACTGAGTGACTTTGGTTGTGTGCCTTCAGTTGTGTGTGTTTGAGCCTGCTTGCTGCTCCATGTGCTGTTATTTGCAGTATGTCAGTTTGTGTGCAGTACTGTTGTCCCCAAGAGAATGATATATGTTGTGTGTATAGGTATGTGTGTATCAATGCAATGGTGGTGTCATAGCATTGTGTTTTTTTTTTGTACTGTACGTATTTATTTTTGTGCTGTCCAATGTGGGCGTGTATGGTGTTAGACTTGTCCCCTGATATGGCTTATGGATTCATCTGATGTGCGTCAGCTTGAGTTTTGTTTGTGCAAACATAGAGTGTGTTCAGTTGTGCTGTCTTCCTTTGCATTTGCCTGTGCATGTGTCCATTTTGGTTGCAGGTAGTTCATGTAGTGTGTCCCATGCAGTAGGAGTTGTATGTGCTTTGTTGACTTGCCCTTCCCCATTGTGCAGATGTGCATGGCATTTGGTTTTAGTATTGTTTGTCCCTGAGACCCATTTAGGGCCATTTTCTGAGCACATGCCGTTTGTGGGCCTGTTCAAAGTGTTACATGTCCCAGTGCAGTCCCCTTTCCTGGGCGTCCCAGATGGCCCATCCCAATTGTGCAGGTATAGTTGTTATGTTGTTCTTGGTCCATTTGTGTCTCTGTGTTTTATACATGCTATTGTGCTTCCATTGTGATGTGATGTGATGTGTGTGTCAATTGCAGGGTTGTTTACTGGTGGTGTTGTTTGAGTTGCATGCCACATCGATACATATATGTTTCATATGTAAGGACAGTCCCTGGCCAGTGTGGAATGCAAGTGTGTGGGTTGTATTTTAATATGTGCTGTAGGTGTGTTGTTGATGTGTGTGACAATGTTGTCTAGCCTTCAGTCTCCCTGTGCCTGAGCTGTCTGGCCATGTGTATTTGTGTAGTGTTGCAGTGCAGTGTGAGTGTACTGACCAAAGTGTGCGTATCATGACTGTGTCTGTGTTGATGTATGTTTGTGAATGTGTGTTGTTTGCAACGTGTACCTTCTGCCTCTGGCAGGCACCCCCTTAGATTTGTTTGCTGGTGCTTGAAGCTGTTTTTTAGGTTGGTGATGCGGGTAGGTGTGCGTACTTACGGTGGTTGGTGTCCACAGCCATGTCGACTTCATTGTCTTTTGATGACCATTGGCAGCAGCATGACATGTGAGAATGGCTCCATGGTGGTACCGGGTGTGTAAGGCTTCCTACAGGTAATTGTCTCCCTTTATGCTGTCCGTTTTCCACCTTCTGATATGTGGTGGTTAGGCCACCACGGTCACATAGGCTGTGTGCAACCTCATAATGAATCTGGCAGAAACACAGGCTCCACTGGCCTGTTTGTGCTTCCTTGTGACTGTGGCCATCTCTGCTGCTTGGCGGTACTGGCAGACCGCTGATGGTCTTCTGTTGATACAACAGGCAAACTTTTAATAAATCAGTCACATCTGTCAGGCCGACGGTGGTCGGACTGCTACCACCACCCTCGGGGTCTCCAGACTGCCAAACTCGTAATAAGGGCCCTTAAACTAGTGACTCAAAACAAACCAACATTCAAAAGATTTACTGTGGAGAATGACAACCTTCATAGCAATACAACTGAGAGAAAAGTGCACAAAAACAGATGACTAGTTGCTGAAGAAACTGGTGCAAAGTGAAGATAATCGTGCCTATGCACAATGAGGATAATCTTCAGAAAACATGACTCAACAGTACCGACACACTAACATGCAATGTGTAAATCCGTGATTAATTGTGGTGCACAGACAAATGCTTTTCGGGAATGGTGCCAAACAGTACACAAAAAATAGGTTACCAACCGGATTTTAACCTCTGCACTTGACCTGTGTCTACCCTACCGATGTTCCGGTTTAAGTATTGGCCAAAACAGCCATCATCCTGCTATGTAGCTGGTAAAGTTCACTTGACTGGGGCGATTCTACCAAACCTATAAACGCAACTGTAGCAATTACACTAAAAAATCTATAGTTATATAATAATACCTGCTCAACACAAATAAGTGCATTTGCCATAAAAATGAAAACAAAGAATAAAATGAATAACCAACAATTTAAACACAAACGTCACATTAAAACAAACCTTTTAGTACAAAACACAGGGGGTCATTCTGACCCTGGCGGCCGGCGGTTTGCTGGTGGGAAAACCGCCAACAGGCTGGCGGTGTCCCGCCAGCAAGTATGACCGTGGCGCAAAAGCCACGGCCATACCGCGGGCCCCTCCATTTTCCCGCCAGGTTTCCGCCTGGCGGTCATAATCCCCAGGGCAGCGGTGCAAGCACCTCTGCCCTGGGGATTATGAGTCCCCGACCGCCAGCCTGTCCGTGGCGGTAGACACCGCCATGGAAAGGCTGGCGGTAAGGGGACGCACGGGGCCCCTGGGGGCCCCTGCACTGCCCATGCACTTGGCATGGGCAGTGCAGGGGCCCCCAGTCGTAGCCCCGTCACGCATTTCACTGCCCGAATTTCGGGCAGTGAAATGCGCGACGGGTGCTAGTGCACCCGCTGCACATCAACATTGCCGCCGGTTCTATTACGAGCCGGCGGCAATGTTGATGTGCCATTTCCGCTGGGCCAGCGGAAATGTCGGAATAGGGAGGCATGAATATCGCCGGCAATGGCGGTATTCTGTCTCCCCCGGCCTCGGCGGTCTGGAAAAAAGACCGCCGAGGTCGGAATGACCACCACAATGTTGAAAAATAAAACCAACATAAAATACTCAATGCAGATTTCCAATTCTAATTTTCTAAAAACAAACTAGAACATACACTGAAAAAGAAGAAACTCAACCACATCTGTGTAGAAATGAAATCTATATTCACAAGAAACATGCCATTTCCAATCTGTTGTTTATCCCAAATGGGTGAAGTGAGTTTAATAATGTCCTCCAATACATTTCAGTTTGCAACAATTTCTTAGACTCGTCGATTTTTGGTTTCAAAGTTATAACTTCAAGAAGCTGATGTAACTCGAAAATATTATGATGTGCTTACCACCAATGGGAAGCCATGCTTGTAGACTACTTTTTGCTGCATATGTTACTTTTATGTTCTGGAAGTCATACTCTGACTCTATGTTCTATTTGACATACTTATAACAAACCACATGAACACTTAATTACATAGATTCAACTGTTTAAATCACATGCTGAGTGTTTTAGAGTACTTTTTTTTACCACTGTTGAGATGCTTGACAATGTTTTCTGGAATTATGTTGTTGCAGTGTACACCATTTTTTACAGTTAAGCTTCATAACAAATTATGAGAACGTTTGTAAGCAAATAACTGTCTTTGTACAAGTCTCCAAAATATTTTTCTGTCTGCAAAATTTCTCCTTTATTGATAATTTGCTTAATCCTGATGCTCTTAGTAGAGACTCTAGATACAAACATAAACCTAGCTTATTCTTTTTTTTCATTGCATTTTAAGTAACGGTTTCTTATACAAACTTGCATGTATAACCTATATATATCATTATACAAACCAAGACATCTGGAAAAGGTATTTTCTGTTCAATTAAATGTGTGACATGTACACTGTTATTTATTTGGTTCAAATTGAGTATGTTTTTTTCCTAAGGATTCATGTGAACCATTCCAGAAAATGAACATGTCATAAATGTGCCTTGTGTATAAAATCAAACCACTCTTCCACTGAACCTTGTTGTAAACAAATTCAGTTTCAACTTCTCCATTAATGTGTTAGCATAACTTGGTGCTCCTGTAAAACCCATATAAGCTCAGCAATATTGAAAAAAGAAAATTCACCTTTCCATTGAAAACAACTGTGGTAAACAGAACTGCAGTAGCTCCAGCAAACGACTTTTACATGCTCCTGTTTTCTCTGTTTCAAAAGAGCACCTTCGACTGCCTCTCTAGCTTCCTTCTTTGGTATTGAGGCGTCCAAAGAGTTCACACCAATGGTACACAACCAAATTACTTGTTACTGATTTATTTCAATATTTGTTAGTTTGCTCAAAAAGGCTGTAGTATCTTTTGTGTGATAATTCATAGTTTGGACAATGGGTTGCAAGAAATGAACCAGATACTTGCCTAGAGGTTCTAGTAAAGATCTGCAAGCAGACACAGTAGGTCAGAATGGCGGACCATTCAAGCACTTGTAAATTTTTGGTCATTTATATTTTAGGTCTCCTAGGAAATGGTGTCTGATGATATTTCTTAGTTATTTTGTGTAAAACAGCCCATTTCCTGGCTTTTTCTAAAATTTAATTTAGTATTTTTTAAAGACTCCCGTGGGTCCATCGTTTAACTTCATGTAAGCTGTGTCATCTCTTACATGTGCTGTGACTTTTCTTTCATAGTACTCTGTGTCCATCAATATCAAGCCTCCTTCTTTATAAGCTTTCCTAAACGTTAGTTCTGGTCTGTCAGCAAATGATTTTAACAACCCCCCAATCTTCCTTGGTCTTACTTTCTAAGTATTTTTGGTGATAATTTAATCCTATCATATCATTACTGACCAGAATCTCAGAACTGTCTAGTTGTATGCGATATCAGAGACATAAATGTGCTCTTAGATTTCAACTCTGTATATAAAGACTCCTCATTTGTTATTGATTACTCCTGCATAGTTGAAAACATATTTCAAACATGGACTTAGCATAAACTTAAATAAAGTAATGTCTATCTCCAGCTGAATTAATTTATCGGTGGGTGCAAATGATATTTCTTTATTGAGAACATTTATTTGTTGTTGGGAAAGCATGTATTTAGAGATGTTTATGTCTGATTTTGCCTGCTGCTGCACCAATTCTGTTTCCTATTTCTCTCTCTTTTCCTTTTTCCTTTTCCCCTCCTAGTTTTTTTATTGGAAGATGGCCCCGGTATTTCATTTGCAGCTGAGCTGATCGATAAAAACGTGACTTATCAATGCCGGTGTTCACTATTTTGTCTTCAAATGACAGACAAGCCGACCACCAAACTCTCAGGGATGAGACTGCCGCCAACCCAGCACCCTCACCCCCAGTTGTATTACGATGTTCTCACCGGGCAGACCGGTAGGAACATTGTATTACTACTTTGCAGACAGTGTGTATTCTGAGGGATCTGGGCAAGGGGGTCCCTGCACTGCCCATGACATGATCGTGGGCAGTGCAGAGGTCCTCCTGTGGCCCCCAGCACTTCCTTTCTGCCAACCTTTTCATGGTACTCAAACCACCATGAAAAGGCTGGCGGAAAGAGGACTCATGATCAGCACAGCACACCGGAACTCAGTGCCACCGTGGCTGAGAACAAACTCCGACCACCACCACCCCGTCAGGAACCATGTTCTTGGTGGGGACGGCAGTCCCCTGGCAGTCCAATCGCCAGGGTGGTAATGTGGACGTCAGACCACCTGGAGTGCGGCAGTCCAACTACCACCTCGAGCCTTGCGGTCTCAAGGCCTCCAGCCTCAAAATAAGGCCCTAAGTGTTATGAGATGATGCTGATGTTTGTTTTTTTCTGACATTTAGCAATGTCTCACTTTCTGATGTTGCATGTTCATCTGAAGTTAATGAAGTTGCTTTTTTGTGTGTGTCTTTCTATCAATACATCCACACATTTGTGTACTTGTCTGAGTTTGTGATCAATAGTGTCCCTCCAAAATTTCTTTCTTTCTATCATTTATTTCTTTTATGTAACTGGCAATTTCATTAGTTTCGGAATTATTAAAGGAAAAAAATATATATATCTAAGGACGCGGATACTTTGAGCATCTGCTGGTACCTGTGGCTGATTAGGGTACCCATGGAGGATCGGGGGTACCCATGGGGTCTGCGGTTACCTGCAGGTATCCACGAATCTGAAGCCCTATTGGGAAAAAACTAACACCGCCGTGCATGGCCAATGGGTGAGATGTTAGGTGTATGTGGGACCAGTTGCTGCAGCAAACTCTTGCCGCACGTGGCCAAAGGCCATGCATGGTTGTATTAATGTATGGTATTTATATAATACTTTACATTTTTTTTTAAACATAGACATTCTCTGAATGAACTATAACTCATTCTGGAAAGTAACTTTAGACTAGTTATAGTTTTTTAACATAAATATAACTATATGGTAGGTAGGTAGGTAGGTAGGTAAAGGTTTATTGTTTAGTTAGTTAAAATCATAACAGTGTGTAAAATGTTTTAAAATACATGCATATCGTTAATAATAAGTCATCATTAGCAGTCTTATTGGTTTTCACATACTCCTATTGCTTGTTTATATGCACTTTCCTAATACATATAAAATGCATTGTGATAATGTAATGATTTGTTTGCTTCTTATAAACATTGCTCATTCCATTTATGATTAAAACATCTCTTGATACCATTGGATACCAATATCAAGCGTTAGGCTGAGAAATGTCATCTTGTGGTTTCACCCAATCTTACCAGTGTCCACCCATTCTCTAATAAATTGTTATTATTATTTGTTTATTTGCGTTGTTACCAGGAACCATTGCATAAAACAGTTTGAGCAGCCTTGCATATTTCCCTTCTAGTTGATTAGTTTAACCGCCAATACCGACTCAGTTTATAGCGATGGCGGAGGTCTTATACCTGAGTACCGTGTGAGGAGCTTGAGGGAGGGTGATGCTACTTTATTGAATGATGCTTTTCTGTTACCAGGGATAGGAATTTTACTAGGGGCAGTTCAATTTCAGATCCCCAAGTGCAAAACATGCCAGCACAGCTTGCCTTCATGTTCGTAGACCTCTTCCATTGAATTTGTTCTTTAGTAATATATGTATAACTATAACTACTGAATTTCTATGATTTTGTGTGAGTAAAATGTGAACGTAACTATAACATCCCTGTAACCTTTGTTTTTTTTAAGTGAATATATATATAAGGTTAAACTGAAGTTAGAGTTAGAAAAATTCTAGAAATTCACTGAAAAAACATTGTTCAAAGTGACCATATAGTTTGTTGTTGAAAAAAGACAAAAAAATGTTTAAAAAATAGTGGTTAAATTCACTATTCACATTTTGCTAAGCTAACTATAGAGTGTGCCTAACTATGCACAGCTTATGACCGCACATCTTATATCAATCATAACAGGCTAAATGACATCATAATTATATAATTGATGACAACTGAGATTACATTATTGATGGCATCACTGATGACATCAGTGATAACACCATAGTATATACAGCAAAGAGTTACTGAGTGTATGCGTCTAGCTCCATAGCATGGAAATTGAGTAAGCCCTGGAGGCAAGTGTTATTGTGCATTGTTGAAATGTTTATGGCCCACTGTTTATAAATTGCTTAAGTTTGGGTTGTGAGTATTACTCCATGTTAAACAAGGTAAAGGCTGACCACACCTGATGTGCGTTGTAGAGGACAAGGTATGTTTCAAAGAGATTGTGGCTTAAAGCCAAAATCTCCGCTAAACAATCTGTGAGAAAGGCTAAAGTTGCTATTGACAATCTGTTATCCACCAGTGGATATCTGGGCATGTGTCCCTGCCAAATAACTGTATTACGGCGGTGCAGGCAAATTCTATGCAGCAATGACATTTCTAAGGTGTGGATGTTTCTTCCACAACTTAACTGAAGATGTTGGGGCATTGCAGATTGTTGAATAATGTAGAATGTAGTGGTGTCCTATTTGAAGATGGATTATTTGACACTTGTGCTGTAAGCAGAGCTCTAAATGTACATCTCAATGTGCCAATCTCAGGAATGTGTGTAATGTATTTTACTGAATTACAGAATGCTGTCCATTGGGCATGGCAGAAAGAGTCTTTCCTGTGGGAAATGCAAACCTACCAACCTCTTTACTTAAAATTGCAGGTCTTGTTGTGTCTTTGAAAGGGGAATCCCTTAAGTTAAATAGAAAATTGGCACAGGTCTAGCATCTTAAATAACTTAATGTCCATTAGTTTATAGTACTCTGCCACAATGACTAGATGGTGTCATAAATGATGTCATCAGTGTCATATGAGATGTCATTTAACATGCCATTGGCGATGTACTATGTGAGGTTGCGTGTAGTGCATGGTGATGTGCAAGCTATGGTTAGCTCAGTAAACTATAACTTGTGATCTTCAGTTTTGTTTGGTATTTATACATTAGTTTGTATCTTATTTCAACATCTAGATATAAAGTTACTTTACCCTTTGATATTTTTCAGTACATTTCTGAGGTTTGTGCACAGCAGAGAGTTGGCAGCAGGCCTGCTCTCGGGCCAAGCCCTGAGCCTAAGCCCCAGTGGGCAAACAATCCCCTTGAGCATGGATAAGCCATGCATAGCGCATAGCGCAGGGCTGGCCACAGGTGCTGGCCTCAGGGCAGGCCCTGCAAGCAGATGCCCATACTCTGTGGGTGCCCATCCCCTGTGGGCACCCATCCCACATTTATTTTTTTCTTTTTCTTGAACTTTTTAGGGTATTGCATTACTTCCACAGTGCCTACCATTCTAGCTTCACCCCCAAATGCCGTTATGTGCATGCTTCCCCAAGAAAGCTTGCATGGTAGAGTGGTAGCATGGGATGATGCTTGAGCAGAGGCTCTCACTAGATTACTGTGGTATCTCACTGGAGGAAATGCTTGGTCCCACCACAGTACCACGGTATCAGTGGCACAAATTTCTTTGTTTTGCATTTTGGCCCCTCTGAGGTCCAACTGGGTCGCCCTACAAGTGCCTGAAGTTCAGAGCGACCCAATCCTGTGCCCTATGTCCTATCTTCTGAACATTTTCAGGACTCCGGGACCGAATCTCTGAGTCTAGTAATGGCAGCAGCAACATTTGTCCCAGATTGCTTATCACCACAAGTCCGGTCCTGCTCGCAAATTAACAAAATCACCTATGAGAGAAAAAGCTTCCTCAGCCAATAACATAGCACTAATTTTTAATTTGTAGTTAAAATGTATTTGTAAAACTGGTGCATTAAAATACATGAAATTATATTTTACTGTTCTGCTTAATTTAGTTGTAATTTCAAATGATCTTACCTATTATTTTTTAAAGATTTTATTTAAATGCACAGTAATTAAATTAATTTTCCATGTAAAATATATATATGCAGTGAATGTGATTTTCATGAGTATTTGAATAGTAACCAATTTAACATCACACTCACCTTAGAGTATATAGCAAAACTAAAATCTATTTTCTAGATGTGTAACATTTCTGAAGACAAACTTGAATTGGGATTGTATAGGAAACATACAGCAGTGAATTCACCTTTACGTGCAAGGTCAGGTCATCGGAGGAGACAAATAGATAATATCCCTTATGGAGAATTTTTAAGAGCCAAATGGAATTGTAGTGGCTCTCTGGAATTTGAGAAAGTGGTTTGTGATATCACAGAGAGTGTTAAAAGAAAAGGCTATGATGAACAAGTAATTCGTAAACCTAGAAAAAGAGTGCAGAAAATAACTCGAGAAAAATTGTTGAGATTGTATAAAACATCAAACCACAGAAGGAAAAGACATGAGATATATAACAACGTTCAATGAGAGTAATAAAAAGTCCTTACTAGCCTTAAAAAATATTGGTAAAGTAAGTTTAGATGCTGATTTGGAAGAAAGTTTGCCATTCAGGCCTCAAATAGTATACAGAAAGGCCCCCACACTTAGAACAATTTTGAGTCCGAGTGGTACTGTTTCATTTGAGAATAGCAAAAAAGAAGGTAGAGTGTGTCAAAGAAAGATATTCACTCTTCTAAAAGCCTCATATAGATGCATCAATTGCATTTGTTACAAATATGTAACAGGTCACACAACTACATTTAGAGATAGCAAAAATTATGTGTATTATTATATTGTCTCATTCATAAATTGTAATACACCTAGTTGTATCTTTTCTATGATTTCCATGTGTGGTAAACAGTACATTGGATCCACCATGAGGAAATTGAAGACTAGGTGGAAAGAACATATCAGAGAAATAAGAAATTGTGGTACCTAAGTATACCTTGCCCGTTCATTTTAAAGAAAAACAAAGTTGTCAGAAATCAACAATATTCGGTTCATGGGAATTGAACATTTTAGACTCGATAGAAAAGGTGAAGATTTGGAGAAAAAAAAAGTTAAGGAAAGGGAAACGTTTTGGATGAACAGACTACATACTGTGCAATACAAATTGACATAGATAGAGAATTTTACACATTATTATAAAATAATATCCAACAAATTATACAGTCAACTAAAAAAAAAGTTTTATGTATATTTTTGGTCTTTAATTGATTTGATTTTTTCAATAGACTCATTAGTTGACTTCTAGTGGCCCTAAATGCTGTTTTGGAACTTATAAGGGCTAGAGTTGTCTCTAGCTGGTCTATCATTAGACTTAGGGTCTCATTATGAGTTTGGTGGTTTTACGACCACCAAACTTGTGGTGGCGATCGGACCGCCGCAACCCTGGTGGTCCGATGGCCAGATTACAACCCTGGTGGTCGGACCACAAGGGGACTGCCACCACCGCTGGGATAATGGATCCTGACGGGGTGGCACCGATCGGAGTCGTGGTCAGCCACGATGGTGCCCATGGCAGCACCAAAGTGTTGATCAATAAGTCCACTTTTCACCAGCCTTTCCGCGGTGGTTTAACCGCCAAGGAAAGGCTGATGGAAAGCCAGTGCTGGGGTCCACAGGGAGATCCCTGCACTGCCCATGCCCCCTTTGCCAGCACCCTCGGAATGCACACTGCCTGCTCTGAAGATAGTGTGCATTCCAAGGATGCTGTTGTGCGATGGCACTGCCTCGGATCCCTTAAGATACACAAGGCCAATGCCCTGGCATTGTTTCTGCCGTCAGCCCATTGGAAACATCATAATACAGCTAGGGGTGAGGTCCCCGGTATGAAGGCAGCCTCACCCCGCAAGTCTGGTGGTCTGACAGTCACACCACCAAACTCATATTGAGGTATGTTACGAGTTTGGCAGTTGGACCGCCAGACTGCCAGACCATTCAATTATGAGCTATACAGACAAGACTGCCACCCGACAACCAAAAAATACAGACCGCCAGCTGTGCAGCAGCATGGAAATAGGCGGTCTGTCCTCCAGTGCTGTTAGCACGTGTGTGAAGTAGAGGGAGTGACATGACTGCTAAGGCCAGGAGGCCCTGATTATCTAACTACAACCACAAGCCCAGTGTTCACTTGCCTAAATTCCCCGGTTTGTTAACTCTCAATTGAAATTTACTCACCTGACAGGATAACATTTATATAGTGGTGGAAAGCAGAGGGAGTGACCCAATAGGCCCTAACTCTCTAACTCCAACTACAAGCCCAGTGTTCATTTGCCCAAATCCATCTATTAGTGAACTGTCAAATGAAGTTTCTCACCTGGGAAAATAAAATTTGTCAACTGTGTGTAGGAGAGAGAGTGACATGACTGCAACTCCCAGGACGCACTGTTTCCTCTAACTCCAAACACCAGACCAGTGGGCACTTGTCCAAATACCCTTACTTGCTAACTCTCAATTGAAGTTTACTCACCTGGTAGTGACCAAGATACAGATCAAGCTCAACTCAGAGTTGTATCTGGCTACCTAGCTCAATTCTTGAGCTGCTAAACCAAGATGAAACAGTTGAGGGCAGGAAGGACAGGTTACCCAGTGTGCACAACAATGATTCTTAAGGACTCAAGATGCATAACCAGAATGGTATTGGCAGCAGACACATTCACACTGCACTGACCACATGATTACTCCAGTCACATATACAACAAACTCCTGGGTCTGCCTGCATCACAATCAACGAGGCCTCAAAATAAGCAAAGCCATATAATGCATAGCCACTGTTTTCCCTGCACTGGTGGCAAAATATAATTCTAAAGGCATCCTCCCAAGTGATAATGATCTGCATATTGTAGCAGCTGCTTCAGCCAGAAAGATCTGGCATTCTCCACAAATGTCATGTCAATACAAACAATACCATGGGTACTTGCCACAATTGTATTAACTGTAACTTAACTGTGTACAAGGTCTATGCTCACTGTAACACTAAACTGTTGGAGCTAGATGTCACAATAGAACCAGTAAAATTTTATTTTTCGCATCAACAGGTCGAACTGTCACTGGGCACACAGAGGCCACAGAATACTGCCACTACCCCCCTGGATGAAGCCCTCAGTGAAGAAGACACTTGTGGATGTCTGGACATGAAGGACGGTTCTGGTCCATCTGTGCAACCTGGTCAGACACCAACAGTAAGTCTCAGTGTGCCCACATCAAAACCTTCCAGCCCGGTTGCCTCAACATCAGAGGCAGTAATTTGTCCCCCAACCTGTGTACCTAGCACAGTGTCTACCATCTCACACCCCCCTGTCTTGGATCCTGAGTTGCAACGTAACACTTGCGACAATGAGGATCCTGGAACAAGTTGGAGAGGGCAAACTGTGGCAAGGCCATAGGCCATTGTGGGTAGGGTGTGTGGGAGGGATGCTGTGGGCAGCGGGGTGAGGCCACTGGGGTTAATCTTGACCAGGACACCATCAGCCACACCTTGTGGCTATCAGGAGTCCTATGGTGTGATGGGCCAGGTCTTGACCAAACTCTGGGAAATCAAGCAGCTACAGATGAATATCCAAAGAGAGAGATGAGAACAGATGGAGGCCCACAATACCAACATGCCCTCCCTAAAAGGGGTGCTGAGGGACTTTCACACAGCCCTGAGCAGGGCTTCTCAAAACCAATCTACCCCTTCCTTTGGCTCATAAACAGCAGGCCCATCAACATAGGTGCCAGCCACTGGAAAGGAGGCCCTGCCAGAGGAACAACCAGACCCAGACACCCCTGCCTCTGTAGCAGCAAATCCCCACCATCCCACGCAAGCGGAGGCGTCCAGCAAAGAATCCAGGAGGTGCAGATGGCAAGATACCCACCACAGCCAGCTAGTGACCTCTTCCTAATGGACCTCCTTTGTGTGCCACACATTCACTCTGTTGACTGATCCTCAACCACCTACCAGTTCCAATGGGAGGAGTACTCTGGACTTTGGATTCCCAATGGTGTGGCATTTACTCCAATGATTTAATTCATCATAACTGACCCCTTTACTTTACATTTTAGTTCCCTTGGGTCTCAAATCTATTTTCTGCATTTGCATTGTAATACATTCACCCATCACAACCTAATTGTCTGCTTGCTTAATTTCCCCATTTTGCTTTGTAGAGATGTATGACCATGTGAACCATATGATGAAGACACTAGCTACTTGTGTAAGGAGGGATATGTTACATGTACACAATGTCCTACACAGGATTACACCCATTACACAACAACATATTAGTACAAGTGTCTGGTCACACAGAACATTTTATTCCAGTGTACAGCACATAGGTTGTCTCTATGTCTGAACTTTTAGAAACCAGAATGTGTGACTCATACAGAGCCATAATACATATTATAGGTAGAGCCCCCCAGACCCCAGAAGGAAGAGCTTTATCAGACATTGGCTTCTAGAATAGGTAAACATTAAAGTGGGTGATGTCACCAGTTTGAGCCTTATCACATACCACACCAAAATAATCAAACATTACATAATCCAAGATACTGGCTGATGGCAGTACAACAGTACCTGATCACAGGGCCATCATAATCGAATGACCTTGCATCTGGTGGTATGATGCAAACATATGTCAGTGTTGTGGCATAGGCACTGTAGGCTGCAATGATGAAACACATCTACAGCTACATACTGGTCATCAAAAGGTGTTTGGCCAATGTGAAGGTTAAGTGACTTGGTCGCAATTTATGACTACATATTTCATGCCCACATGATGACATGTTATGCAGATGGCCCACTACAGCACACAACACAAGTCCAATGGGCACTTCGGACCTTCCACCCAAACACTGTGCAAGCAGTCTTGGTAAAGGTCTCATACACCCAAACTCTGTGACCTACATTACTTGAAACAATCCATGCCCACCTTGTATGTCAGCACAGCATCAGATACCTTCCTATGTCACAACTCTGAAATGCCCACATGAGGATGTCATGGTGAAGATACCCATAGAAATACAAAACATAGAGTATTGGCTTCAAAATATACCTATTGCACAAATCACATAGCAAGCATCTGGAAAAGAAATTACATTGCAAGGAAACTGACACAAACAAAATAACATCTTCAAGGTGAGGGTGTGTCAAAAGCTATCTCATCAAGTAGCCTTTGGCTGAATATTGCAGCATATCATCTCCCTAGCTGTTTCCAAAACAATAAACTACACACATTCTCCCAACTACAGGTCATTGTACAGTCACAGTCATTACATCACATGACATACTTATACTCAGGAAAAGTAGCTGTTAATGAGCTCTTCCTACAACTCAGCTCCTTCCTCTACACCACTGTCATCCCCACTTGGCATTCCAGGATTCTCACACAGTGGCACTGCGGGCTCCCCCTCCTCTGGGATGTACAGGATATTCCTCCACAGGACTATGTTGTGGAGCATGCCACAGTGATCTGACACACTTTCCCAAGTGAGAAGAGGAGAGCTTCATGAGTCCTGTTCTGACGTCTATATCTGGCCTTCAGAAGCCCAAAAGCCGGCTCCATCACCTTTTGTGTTCTTATATGGGCCTCATTGAAGTAGACTTCCCTTTGCGTAGTAGGATTCTTTAATGGCATCAGCAACCAAGGACGGTTTGGATATGTGGCGTCTCCTGTTAAGGAACGGGCCTTATGTGAAGCAATGAGTCACTCACTTCATGATTGTACCTCCTGACATTGCACACACACAATCAGGACAGATGTGACTTACCAACCAGCCAGGCCCTCTCAGGGTACAGTGGTGATGTCAGCTGGGGTATGGTTCTGTTCTGCCTTATGAAGGAGTCATGTACTGAACCCAGATAACAGGCTCAGACATGTGAAATGTAGAGATCCTCCAAACAGACAACTTGCACGCTGATGGAATGGAAGTTCTTTGTGTTATGATGAACTTGTTCATTGGCCTGCAGAGGCAGTAAGCCAAAATGTATGCCATCAATTGCCCCCACCACAAGTGGGAAGTGACAAAACCATTAAAGTCAGCTTTCACATTGGCTAAATCCTCATGTGGGGAAAACTGGATATAGCTGTCAAGGTGTTTCAACATTGCTGAGAGGACATCCTTCAAGACCAGACTGAACAAAGGTTGGGACATAGCAGCAGATAGCCTCTGTATGTTGGAAGGACCCTGTGGCTAGGAAGTGCAATACTGACATGGCTTGTACAATGGGTGCTATGCTGGTTGCATAACTAATAGCTGGCATCAGCTTTGGCTACAACTGACAACATAAATTCACTATTGTTTGCCTTTCCAGGCGGTGGTACATGATAATGAGACATTGCTCCATGGTCTGAAGTTCTGACAGTGGATGGTAGACAGGAGGTGGGTGCATCCTCCCTCTCCCTGGGTACCTATGACTGATGAGACATAGGGGGTCATTCTGACCCCGGCGGGCGGCGGGAGCCGCCCGCCTGGAGGGAACCGCCAGAATACCGCTGCGCGGTCAAAAGACCGCCGCGGGTATTCTGGGTTTCCCACTGGGCTGGCGGGCGACCGCCAAAAGGCCGCCCGCCAGCCCAGTGGGAAACACCCCTCCATGAGGATGCCGGCTCCGAATGGAGCCGGCGGAGTGGAGGATGTGCGACGGGTGCAGTGGCACCCGTCGCGTATTTCAGTGTCTGCAAAGCAGACACTGAAATACAAAGTGGGGCCCTCTTACAGGGGCCTCACGACACCCCTCACCGCCATCCTGTTCCTGGCGGTCGGAACCGCCAGGAACAGGATGGCGGTGAGGGGGTCGGAATCCCCCATGGCGGCGCAGCAAGCTGCGCCGCCATGGGGGATTCCCAGGGCAGCGGAAAACCGGAGGGACACCGCCGGTTTTCCTCTTCTGACCGCAGCCAAACCGCCGCGGTCAGAATGCCCTGCGGGGCACCGCCAGCCTGTTGGCGGTGCTCCCGCCGACCCCGGGCCCGGCGGTCCTTGACCGCCTGGGTCGGAATGACCCCCATAATATTTTACATTAGTCAGTATGTCCACAGCAACATACATGATGCATGCCAATGATATCATGTGACTGCACAACTTTAGCCATACATTTGTAAATCCTATGAAATCCTGATATTTCTGTGGGCATCTGTTGACAGTTCATATGGCATGGTGTTAGACTTAACTTTTTGCCTCTGCTTCCTAGGTTGCTTCTGTGTGCGGGACTCTGTTTTTGCTGTTTTTGTTACTCTGGGCACTTTACCACTGCTTACCAGTGCTAAAATGCAAGTGTTACCTATGTGAAATTGTGGGCCATATTTATACTTTTTGACGCACAACTGCGCCAACGCAGTTGTGCGTCAAAAATTGTAACGCCGGCTAACGCCATTTCAAAGTGCCATGCGGGCGCCTTATTTATTGAATGACATTAGCCGGCGGAGCTGGCTGGTGTGCGTAAAAAAAAAAATGACTCACACCAGGCAGCGCCGGCGTAGGGGGAAATGGAGCTTGGGCGTCAAAAAATGGGGCAAGTCAGGTCTGAGGCAAAATTTTCGCCTCAACCCGATTTGCGCCATTTTTTTTTACTCCCAACCCCCATTGAAATGACTCCTGTCTTAGCACAGACAGGAGTCATGCCCCCTTGCCCAATGGCCATGCCCAGGGGACTTATGTCCCCTGGGCATGGTCATTGGGCATAGTGGCATGTAGGGGGGCATAAATCAGGCCCCCCTATGCCACAAAAAAAAAAAAAAAATACTTACCTGAACTTACCTTAAGTTCCCTGGGATGGGTCCCTCCATCCTTGGGCGTCCTCCTGGGGTGGGCAAGGGTGGCAGGGGGTGTCCCTGGGGGCATGGGAGGGCACCTCTGGGCTCCTTCCGAGCCCACAGTTCCCTTAACGCCTGCCCTGAACAGGGTTAAAAAATGACGCAAAAGCGACTGGACGTCATTTTTTTTTACCCGTCCACTCCCGTGCGTCATTTTTGCACGGGAGTTTAAATAAGGCGCACATGCCTTAGAGTCATTTTTTAGAAGGGAACGCCTACCTTGCATATCATTAACGCAAGGTAGGTGTCCACGCAAAAAAATGAAGCAAACTCCCAGATCTTTGGCGCTAGACGGGTCTAACGCCAAAGTATAAATATGGAGTTAGCTTTGCGTCGGATTTGCGTAAAAAAAATAGACGCAAATCCGGCGCAAACTGATTATAAATATGGCCCTGTATGTTTAATTGGCTTTTCCACGATTGGCGTATTTGATTTACTAGTACGTCCCTAGTAGAGTCCATGAGAGGTGCCCAGGGCCTGTAAATCAAATGCTACTAGTGGGCCTGCAGCACTGATTGTGCCACCCACATGAGTAGCCCTGTAACCATGGTTCAGACCTGCCAATGTAGTGTCTGTGTATGCAGTTTTAAACTGCAGATTCGACTTGGCAAGTGTACCCACTTGCCAGGCCGAAACCTTCCCTTTTTATACATGTAAGGCTCACCTAACATAGGCCTTAGGTAGCCCCATGGGCAGGATGCCGTGTATGTTAAAGGTGGGACATGTGCTGATGTGTTTTACATGTCCTAACAGTGAAATGCTGCCAAATTTGTTTTTTACTGTTGCAAGGCCTATCTCTCTCATAGGTTAACCTGAGGGCTGCCTTTAAATATCTTTAAAGTGTAGTTTCCCTTTGAGAGCAGATAGAAGTTTTGGGGTTTGGGGTCTCTGGACTCACAATTTAAAAATACATCTGTTAGTGAAGCTGGTTCTTAGATTGTTAGTTTGAAAATGCCACTTTAAGAAAGTAGGCGTTTTCTTGCTTAAACCATGTCAGACTGACATTTTGGCTGTTTGTGAATCTCCTCAAGACACAAAGGGAGCTGGGGTGTAGCCTGCATATCCTGATGAGCCATCTGGGCTAGGGTAGAGGGAGGACTGGTCACTTACACCTGAATGGGCTGTACCTGCCCTCACACAATGCAATCTCCAACCCCTCCTGTGTGTATGGGGCCTGGCCTGGGCAAGGCAGGATTGTGTAAACAACACAGACTTTTCTTTGAAGTTGGGCAATTTCAAAGGCAAAAAGGGGCATAAGTATTGGACCCCAAAACCCAGACTTTAGATCACCTCAAGACTGCTTGAAGGATTCAAGAGAAACCTCTGCCAGAATAAGAGCTGAAGAGCTGAGATGTACTGCCCATGCCTGTGACTATGCTTTGTTGAGCTATCCTGCAGTTGCTGCTTCTGCCTGTGAAAGGTGACAAAGACTGGACTTTGTTGTGCATTCCTGCTTGAGAGGTATCTCCAAGGGCTTGGACTGAGCTTGCCTTCTGTTTTCGAAGCCTCAGGGACAGCAAAGGTTTCACCAACCAGTCTCTGAGTCTGCATGCTGTGGACTCTAGCTTGTCAGAGGGTGCCAGTGCAGTTCCTGGGTCCCTGAGAGTAAATTTCAGGTAAAATCTTGTGAAACATCGGCGGACGACGCCGTGCGACTTTGCAAGGATGCCGGTGCACAGAATCCGTGACACCGCCTGCAGCTGTTGACCTCACAGAAGTGCGATGACATCACTGACATCGCAGCCCTTGCATCACTGATGCCGCTGACATCCCAAGAACTCACAAGATCGGAGTGTCGTAGCACTGACGTTCGTGACACGCGACTCCGTGACATGACTGCGACCCTATGAGGTCACCACGCAACATTGTGACTTCGCAGAACTTCGACTTTGCCAGAGGTGCCCAGGGACCGATTCTTCGCAACCGACGCCATCTCACCTCCACCGCTCTGCAGTAAGTACCCAACGCCACTTTGTGACACCTCTGCTCCTTATCTGCCTAGCACCGGAACCGATGCTGCATCGGATCCTGTGATGCCTCACTCCCCGACTCCATGCACCAGCCTGTTTTCCTCCCTTTTGCTAAGGTATGTTACCATGGGTCCGTGTGACTCTGTAAACGGTGCCATTGTCGTTGCCTTGTGGGAATCAACTCCGTCTCAACGCCTCTTAACATAAAATTGCAGCATTTGTACTTCTAGGCATTATTTTTGTGTTTTTAATTGCTAAAGTCATATTTTTAATTGAGTATTGTAGTGTTTTCACTGTATTACTGTGTGTGTTGGTACAAATACTTTACATGTTGCTTCTCGGTTAAGCCTTTCTGTTCGTGCCAAGCTACCAATGGGGTGAGCGGGGGTTAACCAGGTGTGTTTCTCCTTTGCCCTGACTATAGTGAGGGTCTTTGTTTGGGCAGGGGCAACCTGACTGCCAACCAAAGACCCCATTTCTAATATATGGTATATGTAGGGGACACTTAGGTTGAGTTTGTTACGGGTGCCTAATTGACATCATGGTAATGTTTGCTAATCAGAGCATGTGTTCAAGTGTGTTTATGCCCAAAAACAAAAAGAGGGAGGAGGATACAATGTTGGGCCTGCCCTCCTCAGAAACTAAGTAACATCACATTAAAACCCAGCAGGAGAGGAGTCTCCACAGGAAAAACAAGGAAAAAGATCTTTCTTTTTTTTAAAAACCTCAGGTTACCCCTTTGTGGCATGTTTCATCATAGGGTGCCTTCCGTTCTGCCACGGGTGGGGAGGGTCTTAAAGTGGTTAAAAATCCTTGCCTCCTAACGGTTACAATACTTTATTAGATGTCCTAGTGGCAGTATGGTTAAAACCGTGGGGTACTTGGAAGTAGGATATATAATATATCTGCTTTCCTGGTCTACATGTTTCAAAGCCTAAACTCACACATGCACCAGACACCACTTAAACATAAGCATACCTCACATATGCACACACCCAAAACATCAGCACCAACACAGCATACAAACACTCCATCGACAAAATCCCCACCCTCTTCTTCAGACCATTTCCGTGTTCTATAGGAATTTTTTTTGTTTGATCCTTCCCTTTATCCTGTTCTCTCCACCCTGTCCCAAATTCAAGAGGTCCCGACCCACATCCCAACCCTTCCCTTCCACCTCCAAGTGCTCCACTGTCACACTTGCCCCCGCAAGCACCCATACCCCTCCCCCCAAGAAGAAGCCAACCCTCGCAAAGAAGCAGTCCATCCCTCCCAAACAAAAACCCACTGTTAGACCTGACAGCCTTAGGTGGTCACCCCTAACTTTTTGCCTGCCTGCCTCCCTCCACGTTTTGGACACTTTTTTTTGCTGGTTTTAGGACTCTGCGCACTTTACCACTGCTAACCAGTGCTAAAGTCGATATGCTTTCGCCCTTTAAACATGATGACATTGGATCGTACCCGATTGGATTATTTAATTTACTTGTAAGTCCCTAGTAAAGTGCACTATATGTGCCCAGGGCCTGTAGATTAAATGCTACTAGTGAGCCTGCAGCACTGATTGTGTCACCCACTTAAGTAGCCCCTTAACCATATCTCAGGCCTGCCATTACAAGCCTGTGTCTGCAGTTTCACTGCCAATTCGACTTGGCATTTAAAAGTACTTGCCAAGCCTAAAAGTCCCCTTTTTCTACATATAAGTCACCCCCAAGGAATCCCTAAGTAACCCATAGGGCAGGGTGCTGTGAGCAGGTGTTAAAAATGATGCCAAAAATGGCAGGCCTCCTAATGCCAGAACACCCCCCTTGCATACATTATGCCTGTCATAATGTGGAGCAAGGGGTCACAAAGTGATGCAATGTATGCATTGCGCCACTTTGTAAATATGGTGTGGTGGTAATTGCTGCCAAGTTGAGCTCTTCATCAAGGCCAGCATCTGTCTATCTAATTACATCTTGTATGGAGATTCTTTCGAACCCATAGAAAATAGCAGGCAACACTTTACATCCCAAGCATGCAAAAAAAAACGAATCACTATAGCAATCTGTCTCTGCAGCTACACCCACCCAAAGATGGCGAATTGTTCACCTTACTATTCCTTGCATTTGCTGCCTGTTTTCTCTCTTGTCATGAGATAGATGTAATTTATTGCATGTATTGTTGTAACGTGATGTGGCACAATTCTCACTAGATTGAAATTTAAAAAGACATTCTGAAGCTCTTAAAAGGAGAAGAATCCTCTAACATCTGGGGAGATAAGATACACTCCTTAATTCCCATCCAAGATAGACCCTCATCCAGAATCTCATAGAAGGATTTAGCTTCCAATAATATGGACTCAATCAGGTCAACCCCATCAGAATCTGTGCTCTGTTCAACTGATGGAGGTAATGGTTGTGCCAAAGAGTCACCAGGCAAGGGCGTGGTGCAAAAGCAGCCACAGACAGCAGATATGTGGATGCTGATACTAGAGCAAGTAGTGGAGACGATGTTGGTATAGCTAAGCTCATGCTGCTAGCACATGAGCTCTAATTACCTAAACTTGGCCTAGAGTTTTGCTATTTGATCCTAAGCCAGGTTTTGTCTTAGTTATGTAGAGTAGTCGTGTCCAAGGAGCATAGGGTCCTGGTGGGGTGTCAATCAGGGAAAATAGCTGATGCTGGCTTTAACATTCACAGACACCAAAGTAGGTTTAGAGATGAAGTTGATTTAATCACCAGAAAAAAGAATGAAATCTCAGAAGAAGGGCAATTCTAAGAAGCTTAAAGAGGTCTACCAATAGGAGCCCCTCCCCATGAAAGAGAGTCATCTCTAAAGATGCTGTGTGGGGTCATCCAGATTCATTGTCATAATCAAAGGTCACCCAAAAGCACTTCAGGTGCTGTGCGGTCGCCAGACACTGGGCAACTCTGCAGCAGCTGAGACTGAGTAATATTGCTTTTGCTTTGATGAAGAGGAACCCCCCTAACATATTTTGCAGGCACTGCATAGGCACATTGCGTGGTATAGTACTGGAATTCTTGGAATAGTGGTAAATGTTTGGACCTGAATAAGTGCTTTGTCGATTTGTCACTTGGGAAGGCTGTTATTCTGTAACCTTTATATTAGATGGTTGCAGAGTGTGCAGTTGAGTCCGGTGTTACCAGTCCCCAGGTATAACAAGCAATGATTGGGTGGTTCAACTTCAAAATTCTAACAGGAGACCTACAATGAACAAATGAGCTCATCAAAGATGGCTTAGAAAAGGAAATGCTTAGCTCTGAAAAAGACATTGGGGCAGAATTATTAAATAGTCACACAACGCACCATTGCGCAAGGGTGCCTGCATTGTAGGCTGGATTGTTTTTGTGCAGGCGGGGCAATTTTGTGTTGTCAGAAACCTGTTTTAACCCCCTTACCCTTTTTTATCTGTACCTTCTTTTAGATTTGTGGGAACCCATCCTACAGTGAGTGAGCAGAGTCTGCTAGAGCTCCAACACCCACATAAGCTGGCAGCAGTTCTGACTCGCGTGCTGCAGGAGCAATTTTGTGTTGTCAGAGACCTCTTTTGACCACATCTTAGCCTTTTTTTTGTAATCATTACCTGCTTTTAGATCTGTTAATTTGCTGCTTGTGCGGGCACTCTATGGTTTATTTTTTCATGCTAGTTGGATGCGCTATGCTGGGCTGCTATTGGCTGGGGGGAACCAGTCCTATGGTGAGTGGGTGGAGTCGGTTAGAGCTCCAATACCCACATAAGCTGGCGGCAGCGCAGACGTGCCGCTGGAGCACCAAAGGTGCATCTAAGCAATCCCATCAGTGCCCGTCCGTGTCCGTTCAGGGCCAGGGGACAGGGGCCAGTCATTATGGCCAAACTTTAACTTATAGTGCAGATGATGTAAAATATTGGGGCTTTGCTACCTACTAACTTGATACCCCCCTTCTGCAAAAACTGGACGCATTGGAGATACTGAAACCTGAGTTACCGGGTAATATTCAGAGGGAGTGTTGTCAAATTCTGTTTACGGCCTATTAAGAGCAGGAAAGGGAGGGAGCAAGATTTGTTGATGACTGAGCTGTCAATTAAGTACCTTAATACCCTCTCCCTAATTAAACAGCATCTGGAACTAATTTATACACTAAACACCGATTCCCCCAACATATTATTCTTAAAAAAAACATGGTTAACAGATAACTCCATGCCAGATGTTTTAGAGGTACTTCCAGAGGACTACCATATCCTCTCCTATAACAGATCCCTGGAGAAGAAAGGTGGCGGGGTGGTTGCTATCCACAAAAAACTTTTCTCCTTCACTAAACTCTCATCTTTACCTATCTCGATAGCTGAAAATATAGGCCCTCATTATAACATTGGCGGTAAAAACCGCCTATCGCCGCAGCGACGGCCTCCAAAATACCGTCGCCGCGGCTACCAGCCGTCTGCTATATTATGACCGTAGCCGGAATTCTGGCTGCGGCCATGGTGGCGGATGGCAGTGGATGGCGGTAAGGTGGCGCTGCTGCCAGCAGCAGCGGTAAGTTGGCGCTGCTGCCAGCAGCAGCGCCACGCCAATAGACCGCCGCAGACTGTATCATGACACATGATACAGCCTGACGGTGTTCTGCTGGCAGACGCTACTGCTGGCAGCAATGCCCCGCCCTGTCTCCTGCCAGAAGACCCCCTAAAATCAGGTAAGTTGGGTGCTCCAACAGGGGAGGGGCGTGGGGGGTGTTGTGTGTGTGTGGATGTGGGTGTGTGTGTGTATGTTTGTGCGTGCGTGAATGTGGGTGTGTATTGCGTGTTGTATGTGTGTGCATGTGTGGATGTGTGAGTGTGTGTATGTTGTGTAAATGTGTGCGCCAGTATGTATGTCAGTGTATTTGGATATGTGGGTGAATAGATGTATGCATGCGTGGGTGCTTGTGGGTATGAGTGTGTGTATGAGTGTGTACAATGATGTGTGAAGGTGCATGTATGTTGGGGGTTGGTCTGGAGTGGGAGGTGGTGGGGGGAAACCTGGGGGCTGGAGGGGGGTAGACCCCTATCAGTGACAGGGAAGGGATTCCCTGTCACTGATAGTGCCTACCACAATTGTTTTCATGGCAGTAAGGAAGCCACAAAAACATGGCGCGAGGCGGGGTCATAATTCTGCTGGCGGGCTAGTGACGGCCACCTGGCTGGAGACTGAAGTCTCTAGCCCGACGGCTGTTACCGCTGTGGCGGACGGAGTGGTACATTGGTGGTTTGGCTTGAGCGAAACCACCAATGTCATATTATGGTGAAAAGTACCGCCAGCCTGTTGGCAGTACTTTTCTCCATTATAACGCCGTCCGCCAGGGTTGTAATGAGGGCCATAGTGATAAAACTGGATTCATCTCATTCTCTACTTATTTGTATTCTTATCTACAGGCCCCCGGGGCCTATGTCTCTTTTCTCATTATCCTCAGCAGATTCTCCATCCGCTTTAGTAGTAGATTACACTAACATATTGCTGTTGGGGGACTTTAATATATGGATTGAGGAAGAAAAGGCTGGTTATGCTTCATCTGACCTTGCTTATGCTCTCATAGGTCTGAACTTTGTACAAAACATGGCCAAGCCGACACACATCAAGGGTCATACTCTTGACCATGTCTGGTCATTAAACCTAACGACTACCAATTTCAGAGTTCTCCCCTGCAGTTCGTCAGACCATCATCTAATTGAATTTGATTTACCCATTATTAACCCAAGAAACCTCTCCGCTGCCCCTTGACTTACATGAGTAATTGGAAAGGTGTTGCCTTTGAGAATTTTGTTGAATCATTGGTGTCATTAATACCAACTATTAAGGAGACTGTAAATGAGTCAGTGGAGAGCTTAACCAGCTGGCTTAGAATAGCCAGCGATGCTTCCCTCCTGCAACGTAAAAAGGGATGATTTAGGTGCCACAGTGCATCTAAATGGTTTACGGAGGATTTCACCCCTTCGTCGCCATGGACGTAATGGTTACGTCCATGGCAGCGCCCACGTGGCGCCATGGACATAACCATTACGTCCTGCGACCGGCCCTCGGGGGAAGCAGCTAGCGCTGCCCCGAGGGCCGCCCCCCCACCTCCCCAGGCCAGGGCTGAAAGGGGAATCCCTTCCCCTTCCAACCCCAACCCCCCCCTCGCGCGCTGACAATCACAGAGCCGGAGCTTCCAGCGCGATCGGAAGAGAAATGCTTTGCATTTCTCTTCCGATCACGTGGGGGAGGCCGAGAGAGGCTTCAAAGGGAAGGAAAGTTATTTCCATCCCTTTGAAGTCTCTCTCTGCGTTTTGGAAGCCGGATTGAAAGCAATCGCCCACTAGACACCAGGGATTTTTTTATTTTTATGAAACTGACATAAGGGAGCGATCCCTTGGGCAAGGGTCGCTCCCAGGGGGGGCATTTTTTTTAAGGCCTTTTCTGCCCCCCCAGAAACCTCTAGGCACCAGGGATAATTTTTTTTTGTTTGTTTTGTTTTTGTTTCATTTTTTTTGTTTTAGAGGTGGGGAGCGACCCCTTAGGCTAGGGTCGCTCCCACAGGGGGCAATTTATATTTAGGCCATTTCTGCCCCCCTTGGGGGCAGATTGGCCTATTTTTATGAGGCCAATCTGTAACCCAAGGGGGACAGAAACCACTAGACACCAGGGAGTTTTTTTTTTGTTTGTGAATTTCACGTAAGGGGAGCAACCCCTTAGGCAAGGGTCGCTCCCCTGGGGGGCAAATTTATTTTAGGCCTTTTGGCAAATCAGCCTATTTAATTAGGCCGATCTGCCCCCAAGGGGGGCAGAAACCACTAGGCACCAGGGATCTTTTTTTTTGCGCCGTCACGCAAGTGGAGCGACCCCTTAGGCAAGCGTCGCCCCCCAGGGGGGTGGGGGGGCACATTTATTTTAGGCCATTTCTGCCCGATTTGGGGGCAGATCAGAAGATTTTAGGTCAATCTGCCCCCAAGGGTTGCAGAAACCACTAGGCACCAGGGATCTTTTTTTTTTGCGCCGTCACGCAAGGGGAGCGACCTTGTAGGGTCGCTCCCCGAGGGGGTGGGGGGGGCAAATTTATTTTAGGCCTATTGTTATTAGGCCGATCTGCCCCCAGGGGGGGCAGAAACCTCTAGGCACCAGGACAATTTTTTTTGTTTTTTTGTTTGTTTGTTTGTTTTTGTAGAGATGGGGAGCGACCCCTTAGGCAAGAGTCGCTCCCCTGGAGGGGCAAATTGTATTTAGGACATTTCTGCCTGCTTCAGGGGGAGATCGGCCGATTTTAGGTCAATCTGCCCCCAAGGGGGGTAGAAACCACTAGGCACCAGGGATCTTTTTTTTTTTGCACTGTCATGCAAGGGGAGCGACCTTGTAGGCAAGGGTCGCTCCCCGGGGGGGGGTGGGAGGCACATTTATTTTAGGCCATTTCTGCCCCCCCTGGAGGCAGAGCGGCCTATTGTTATTAGGCGATCTTGCCCCCCCGGGGCACATTTATTTTAGGCCTATTGTTATTAGGCCGATCTGCCCCCAGGGGGGGCAGAAACCTCTAGGCGCCAGGACAATTGTTTTTGTTTTTTTGTTTGTTTGTTTGTTTTTGTAGAGATGGGGAGCGACCCCTTAGGCAAGAGTCGCTCCCCTGGAGGGGCAAATTGTATTTAGGACATTTCTGCCTGCTTCAGGGGGAGATCGGACGATTTTAGGTCAATCTGCCCCCAAGGGGGGTAGAAACCACTAGGCACCAGATTTTTTTTTTTTTTTGCACTGTCATGCATGGGGAGCGACCTTGTAGGCAAGGGTCGCTCCCCGGGGGGGGTGGGAGGCACATTTATTTTAGGCCATTTCTGCCCCCCCTGGAGGCAGAGCGGCCTATTGTTATTAGGCGATCTGCCCCCGGGGGGCAGAAACCTCTAGGCGTCAGGGCTAATTTTTTTTGTTTTTTTGTTTGTTTGTTTGTTTTTTTAGAGATGGGGAGCGACCCCTTAGGTAAGAGTCGCTCCTCTGGAGGGGCAAATTGTATTTAGGCCATTTCTGCCTGCTTCAGGGGCAGATCAGCCGATTTTAGGTCAATCTGCCCCCAAGGGGGGTAGAAACCACTAGGCACCAGGGATCTTTTTTTTTTGCACCGTCACACAAGGGGAGCGAACTTGCAGGCAAGGGTCGTACCCCGGTAACAGAACCTGGTTAGAGCCCCACAAGTCACCCCATCTTGGATTCCCCTATGTCTCTAGTTTTAAAAAATGCACAGGTTTGGTAAGTTTCCCTAGGTGCTGGCTGAGCTAGAGGCCAAAATCTACAGGTAGGCACTTTGCAAAAAACACCTCTATTTTCTGTCAAAAAATGGGATGTGTCCACGTTGTGCTTTGGGGCATTTCCTGTCGCGGGCGCTAGGCCTACCCACACATGTGAGGTATCATTTTTATCGGGAGACTTGAGGAACATAGAATAGCAAACCAAGTGTTATTGCCCCTTGTCTTTCTCTACATTTTGTCCTTCCAAATATAAGAGAGTGTGTGAAAAAGATGTCTATTTGAGAAATGCCCTGTAATTCACATACTAGTATGGGCACCCCGGAATTCAGAGATGTGCAAATAACCACTGCTCCTCAACACCTTATCTTGTGCCCATTTTGGAAATACAAAGGTTTTCTTGATAGCTATTTTTTACTCTTTATATTTCAGCAAATGAATTGCTGTATACCGGTATAGAATGAAAACCCACTGCAGGGTGCAGGTCATTTATTGGCTCTGGGTACCTAGAGTTCTTGATGAACCTACAAGCCCTATATATCCCCACAACCAGAAGAGTCCTGCAGACGTAACGGTATACTGCTTTCAAAAATCTGACATTGCAGGAAAAAGTTACAGAGTAAAACGTAGAGAACAATTGCAGATTTTTTCACCTCAATTTCAATATTTCTTTTTTTCTGTTGTTATTTTCTGTAGGAAACCCTTGTAGGATCTACACAAATTACCCCTTGCTGAATTCAGAATTGTGTCTACTTTTCAGAAATGTTTCGGTTTCTGGGATACAGCATTGGTTTCATGCCCATTTCTGTCACTGACTGGAAGGAGTCTGAAAGCACAAAAAATCGTAAAAATGGGGTATGCCTTAGTAAAATGTCAAAATTGTGTTGTAAAATTGGGTTTTATGATTCAAGTCTGCCTGTTCCTGAAAGCTGGGAAGCTGGTGAGTTTAGCACAGCAAACCCTTTGTTGATGCCATTTTCAGGGAAAAATACACTAGCCTTCTTCTGCAGCACCTTTTTCCCATTTTTAAAAAAAAACGAACTTTTCACTCTATTTTGGCTAATTTCTTGACCTCTTTCTGGGGAACCCACAAAGTCTGGGTACCTCTAGAATCCCTAGGATGTAGGAAAAAAAGGACGCACATTTGGAGTGGGTAGCTTATGTGGACAAAAAGTAAGGATGCCCTAAGCACAAACTGCCCCAAATAGCCAAAAAAAGGCTTGGCACCTGAGGGGGAAAAGGCCTGGCAGCGAAGGGGTCAAAGAAAGACAAGCTTGAGCTGCGCCAAGCAGAAAAGAAATGGCATAGGTCACATCTTCCAGAAAGGAAAGAGAGCTTTATTTTGCAACTAAAAGCTTATAAAAGAACAATCGGGGCAGCTAAATCCCAGTACTTTACCGATAAAATGTTACACTTTGAAAATAAGTCCAAATAAATATTTGATATAGTCTCTGAGTTTGCGAATCCAGTCCGTGTTAATTCACCTGTGGTTCCTACGCAGAAACTGTGCGATGATCTGAATCAGTTCTTCATTAACAAAATGCAGCTAAATAAGGATAGCATACCTTTTTTTTTTTTTTTTTTTTTTTTTAATCTGTTTATTAAACACATCACACGAATAACCGTACATGTCACTCGAATTAGTAAGAGAATAAACATTTTTCCCTTGTCATGTGCCTCTGCACGTACTTGTAATTCCCATACAGTACGGTTACATTTTTAATGTACTGACATACAACTTAACTTGAAACAATTTAGAACAATAGCAGTAGGCATATCTATAGTTTTACTTAAGTATATTTAATAGTATTCTAAGTGACTACGGTAACATTCAGCTATATAGGCATGAGGTATGTTAGTGCTTGTTTGCATGTTATATGGTTTGTATTGGGGCGAGGGCAGGGGTAACAGGGCATCGGCCTCTTCTGTCAATTTGTGTGTTCATGTCTGGGTGAAGTTGCGCTTATTATCCAACTGTACATTTTCGGGCTGATATGGCGAGGTTAGTTAAGGTACTACGTCAGGTGTGATATGTTTTTTTTTTTCTTTTTTTTTTTTTTTTTTTCGTGATTGCTTAGTATTTACTTACAGGCTGTTTTGTTCATGTCACGTATTTCAAGGGGGGTATTTATCATCTCTAGACTCTATTTGTACTACAAAGTGGTCCCAGTGTTCGGCACCCTCTTGTATCTGGCCTCTGAGTTGCAGCTGTTTTAGAGTGTGGGCCTCCGCTAGTGTGGAGCAGTGTAAGGCTGCAAGCCAAGCGTGATAGGGTGGGGCATTAGGGGCCTTCCAGTGTGTAGCGATCAATCGTTTGTATATTACAAACGCAAGATCTATAAACTTGTGAGTATGTTTTTCATTCTTGCCCCGGCGACGTATGCCCAGCAAGCAGGATTCTGGTGTGGGAGGAAGCGTGTTTTCTATTATATCTGCAACCGTCTCGGTGATGCGGCACCAGCCAGTATGTATTGCGCGGCATTCCCAAACCATATGGTAGAAATTTGCTGCAGGGGTTGCACATCTAGGGCATTCTGGTTTAGAGTTTGGGTATATTTTGTTGATACGGGACGGAGATAGATATGCTTGATGAATATAATTGAATTGGGTATATCTTAGTCTAACGTTACGGGATACAGTTTTAATCGTGGTAAGGGCAGCTTTCCAGGACTTCTGGTCGACTGGTGTGGGGAGGACCCGATCCCAGCGGCTTTTAACTTGGGTCAGAGCAGTACAGGTATCTGTAAGGAGTATTTTATATAATTTAGTAATGCTGCCCTTTATATTTCCTTTAGTGAGTAATGAGGTGAGTAGAGGGGATTCGTCGGGTTCATTTAGGTTGCGCCCCCAAAAGTTTTGTAGAAGTTTGTTAATAGCATTAAATGTTAAGAAGGCCCCAGGTTGCATGATACCGGCAGAAACGAGTTCTGCAAAAGTGCTTGCTTTAGAGCACGAGTACAGGTCCCCCGTGTTCAATGTCTTGGTTACCCGTATATCATGGTGCTGGGAGAGAGCTTGGACGCCTGGTACCTGAGCCAAAGGTATTGCAGGCGAGTAAGGGGGAGTTGGGGTTTTGCCCTGAACATATATCCGCCAGCAGTATCTGGCTGTTTCTACCAGGGGATTTCTGTTAGATGGGTAAGGAGGTTTGGACATAAGTGATGTCAATATCGTTTGTGGTGCCACACAAGACATTATCGCTGTACATTCTGGGGTGGGTGGTTCGTTAAGCCATGTGGTTATCCATTGGAGTTGGGCTGCTGCATAGTATAACTCAAAGTTCGGCATGCCGAGTCCACCTTCCTCCTGTGGATATTGTGTAATGGCTAGGGCTACTCTCCGTTTGTCCCTGCCCCACAGAAAATCTGTTAGCAGGGAATGTAGTTTATGAAAGAATGAACGTGTTAGGGACAATGGGAGCGCCATGAAATAATATAAAAATCTAGGTAATATTAACATTTTAGCTATGGCCGTTCGGCCCATGGGTGATAGTGGGAGGGAGCTCCAAAATGCCATAGATCCCCGAGTTGAGCGTAGCAGCCTATCGAAATTGCCCTCGCGTAGGTCTGTCATGGAGTGGTAGACCTGAATCCCCAGATATTTAAAGGTCTGGTATGCCCATGTCAGTTGGTGTAGTGGTAATAACGTTTGCTTCTCAGTGGGTATACGGGTAAGCGGGAAAATATATGATTTCGCCCAATTAACGCATAGGCCAGAGGATAAAGCAAAGTTATCCAGGATTTGTATAACTTCTGTGAGGGAGGAGGTATAGTTCCGCAAATATATTAAAGCATCATCCGCGTATAAGGAAATAATATGGTATATGTTGGATTCTCGGATGCCCCATCTGCTTGCCCAGCTGCGGAGTTTAATTGCCAATGGCTCCATAGCTATTGCAAATAATAAAGGGGATAGAGAGCATCCTTGTCTAGTGCCTCTTCCGATGGGGAACGCCTCTGATATCATTTGGCCCGTTTTAACGCGGGCTGTTGGTTTTGCGTATAGCGTGGCAATCCAGTTGATGAAACCGGTTTGAAAGCCGAACGCCTTCAGTGTGCGGAAGAGATATTCCCATCCGAGCGTGTCGAACGCCTTCTCTATGTCCAATGCCACAGCCACTGCCTCAGTTTCTGTGGCATTGTGTAATATACGTATTAGGCGTCTTATGTTTAGAAAAGTGTTCCTCCCTGGTACAAATCCAGATTGATCATGATGGATTAAGTCTGATAAATAAGGGAGTAGCCTATTTGCTAGGATTTTCCCCAGGAGTTTACAGTCAGTATTTAACAGGGAGAGTGGTCTATAGGATTTGACATCAAGTGGGTCGCGTCCTGGTTTTGGTAGCACCACTATCAATGCTTCGCGCATGGAATCTGGCAACTGCTTTCTATTTCGTGCCTCATTAAATACCTCGATCAAAGGCTGTAGGAGATGAGCGGATAATGAGCTATAATATTCCATTGGTAGTCCGTCTGAGCCAGGGGTTTTACCACGTGCCATTTGAGAGAGAGCTGTGCGTAGTTCTTCGCTAGTGATGGGACCATCCAATGTGGCAGCGCTATCAATGATATTCCTATTTTGGGGAATCAATGAGAGGAGTTCAGAAAGTTGTTGTTCATTTGGAGGGTTAGTGGGCTGATATAGGGAGCAATAATATGTATGAAAGGACTTATTGATTCCGGCTTGAGTGTTAATCACTTCCCCTGTGTGTGTTCTTATCGCGCCTATAGGTGAGGACTGTAATGGTTGTCGGACCAACCATGCTAGTAGTTTGCCCGATCTGTCACCTTCAGCATGCTGCCGGGCTTTAAAATGTCTATAGTCATGTCTGCTGAGTCTAGCATCAGCTTCTTTGTAGTCAGATTTTAGCGAGTTTAGTGTTTCAAGCGAGGTCACGCTAGTGGTGGCTTCGGTCTCTACCTTGCGCATTTTAGATTCTATCTCTAGTAGTTCCCTGTTAAGCATTCTTTTGACCCCTAATGAGGCTGCAAGGCAGTGGCCGCGTATAACCACTTTATGAGCGTCCCATTCCGTGGCGCGCGCTGTTGCTGTGTTTTTATTTAATGCAAAATAATCCGATAGGCATTTAGCTAGTTCAGCATGATAAGGAGGATCTATGAGGGCATCTGGTTGTAAACGCCATGTGGGAATGCACGTATGTGTGCGACCCATTCTCAGGGTAGCTTGAAGCGGATTATGATCAGATATTGTGCGAGCCAGGTAGCCTGATGTGATTATCTTTGGAATGATGTCTTTTGATGCGAATATCATATCTATTCTAGTGCATAATTTATGCACTGGGGAGTAGAAAGAGTATTCGCGGTGTGTGGGGTGGCCAGTTCTCCAAATTTCACTTAGCCTATTATTGGAGGCCCACTCAGCAAGTTCGAGTGAAGCACGTTTAGCTAGGGTATTATCCAACGGAGGGGTAGAGCGGTCTCTGTGAATGTCTAATACGCAATTAAAGTCACCGCCCCAAATGGTATCCATCTCCGGATCATTGAGTTTACTACTGTTAAGTGTCCGTAGAAATTCCCATTGATTTGAATTGGGAGTATATATTGATGCTAATGCCATGGGATCCCCATCTAGGGCACCCTCCAAAAGGACATATCGGCCACCTGGGTCACATTGTACGCGGGACGTAACATAGGGGACCCCAGGGGCTATCCAAATCGCCACTCCCCTAGCATATGTTGAAAAGGTGGTGCCATATAATTGTCCTTTCCATTTAACTTTTGTATACTCCAAAGAGGGCTTAGCCAGATGTGTCTCTTGTAACATGGCGAAATTTATTTGATGTCTCCTAAGGTATGCGTGTATCTGTTGCCGCTTACGCGGAGATGCCATGCCCCTTATATTCCATGTGAGTATTTTATACTGCGGGTTATACTGTTGTCTTTGGGTTGCCATGGATCATTTGTACTTGTGTGTATAGACTTTGTGAGTTTGGTGGGCCGGCATTTTTTGCATCTATAGTGTATGTCACGCCCATTGCGCCTAGCCAATTTATACTGCGGATACCTAGTGTGTGCTTGTTATTAGCAAACAAATAACATATACTTCGAATACTATAAGCTAAAATATGCCTCTCTGTTGTGACTCTGCTGATTAAAACAATAACATTAACTATAACTAACAATAACGGTGGTTGCGGCAAGGGTTTTAACGATACAATACTTGCCAACCAGGTGGAACGGTCCATATGGTGCGGGGGTGTTTCAAATAAGTAAGTTCAAGTCAATGCTGGTCCGACCCGTTATGTTCTTGTTGAAGTGGCTGCTTTCTGGGGCCAACCGTGAGTCTGTTGCTGCAGTCAAGGGTAGCGACGAAGCAGAGGCGGGGTCAGTGTGCAGCAGTAAATTTTAGCGGGCGATTAGTGGCTTCTTCTGTAGGATATCATGTACCGTTGTGTCCGAGACTGGTATACATTAGCAGATGTGGTCCGCTGTTCGTGGAGTAAGATTGGGGAAACAAGTAGAATCTGTAGAGTCAGAAAATACCCCAAGCTCGGATTCTAATCCCGATTGCGTCGATACGGACCCCGGGGATGCATTGGCGAAGAGGGAAGTGGTTTGCAGTAGTAGAGAGCGTTCCACGCGAGACTGTTCAGGAGTAGGTTTAGTGTCTGGTTGCCTGCGGGGTTTGCGTTTGACACTAGAAGGGTGATTTTTGTCTTTGGGGTTTCTTGTATTTAACGGGTCAGCGAGTCCCTTTGCGTGAAGCCAAGTCCATGCATCTTCTGGTGAGGTAAAAAAAAGAGTGCGGGTATCATCCTGTATACGAAGTTTGGCCGGGAACAGCAGAGCGTATTTGATGTTGTGGTCTCTTAGTCGCTCTTTGACCCGAAAAAATGAGTTATGCTTTTTCTGTACCTCTGCTGTAAAGTCCGGATAGGCCGATATGTCTGCTCCTTCGAAGCGCATTGGGCCTGTTTTACGAAACAGTTGCAATATGAGGTCCCTATCACGGTAATTGAGGAGTCTTGTTATTAATGGACGGGGCTGAGAGCCAGGTGGCGGGGGTTTTCCGGGAACCCTGTGGGCGCGTTCTATTGAGAAGAACTTCGGGACATCGTCCTTCAGTACTGTTTCTATTAGCCATTGTTCAATGAACAGTTCTGCGCATGGATCCTCAACACGCTCAGGAAACCCCACGAAGCGGATATTGTTACGTCTTGACCTTCCTTCTGCGTCCTCGGCTTTGCGCCTCAGTTCCCCCAGTTCAGCTGTTGCAGCCCCCATTTGCGATTGGAGTTTGGTTATCGCTGGTGAGAGGAGTGATGTGTCTTTTTCCAATCCTGCGACCTTTTCAGCTAACGCATGTTGGTCTACACGCAATATGTTAACATCTTCGATTACCGAGCCTATTTTTGCTTCCAGGGTAATTTTGGTGTCTAGTATAGCTTGTAAAATCTTTTCAAATTGCGTTGTGTGTGTTTGGAGTGTTATTTCCATCTTTTGTAGCGCTTGTTGTGTGGCCGAGGTCTCCGCAGTTGGTGGAGGGGCACCAGCATCCATATTCCCAGAAGGTGCACGCGGGGCCTTTGGTTTGCCCATTGATTATTTACGTGGCGGTATTGCTGTTAGCAATTGTCTTTTAAGTGACTTCGATAGGTTAGGAATGCAAAGGTTTGTTCCTTTAAAGTGGAAATCTTGCTACGTGTCAGGTAGATAAGTTACTCCTCATTCGGATGTTGGAGCACCGTGTCCGTTACGATTGCGCGTTGTTGCAGAGAAGTAGGGCCCTTAACTTGGGATCAAACAGCGCTGTTTGGAGTAGTGAGGGCTAGACAGTAGTACTTTGCCTGCGTGATGTACACACTTTATAATAAAGAGCCTCAGGCCTGTCTGGTTAGAGCGCTGCGGGGAACGCTGCGGCTGGATATAATGTTGTGCCCTGTTGCGTGTTTTATTGCTGGAGGGGTCCCTTTTTATTATTGTGCTGCTACATGAAGGCTGGGACTAGTAGGGCACAGTTTTCTTTGGTGGTCCTGACTTTTCTTTCTCTTTTTTTTTTTTTTTGTATTATTTTATGTTTCCCCAGTTGTCTTTGCTCCTTATTTCTTAGCTATTTGTTGGTCCAGGTTTGGTCCAGGGAACGCCTACACAGTGTCACAGGGTGTTTTCAGCCTGCCGCCCTGGGTGTAGTGTCACGAGTCAAGGGCACACCCTTTTCCCTGGGGATCACAGTTTAGGCTCGCGTGGCAGCCTCGAGAGTCCAAGGTGGCCGATTGTCCCAACGGCAATAATTATTCGGGGCGAGTGGAGCGAGCTGGCTCCCCCCGGGAGCGCAGCTCGTATCAGGTTATTCACGGCCCACGGAGAGGGCCGCCGCTCCAGACACGCGGCCCTGGACCAGGGGTGCGGGCGCCGACTCACCGCTGCCGGAGCCCGCCCCCCTCCTCGGGAAGCCGGGCCAGAGCTCAGCGCGCCGGGAACCCGTCCGCGGCACCCGGCGCGGTCGCTATGATGCAGGAGGCGTCACGGCTCAACGGCCCAGCGAGCGAGGTCCAAGCCCCGCTGAACTCATCGGCCGCTCCCGGGACCGCAGCCGACTTCTTGGCTCCCGGAGTGGAGCGAGCCGGCCCCTCCCGGGAGCGCAGCTCGCATCAGATTATTCACGGCCCACGGAGAGGGCCGCCGCTCCCGACACGCGGCCCCGGATCAGGGGTGCAGGCACCGACTCACCGCTGCCGGAGCCCACCCCCCTCCTCGGGAAGCCGGGTCAAATCTCAGCGCGCCGGGAACCCGTCCGCGGCTCCCGGCGCGGTCGCTATGATGCAGGAGGCGTCACGGCTCGACGGCTCCAGCGAGCGAGGCCCAAGCTCCGCTGAACTCGTCGGCCGCTCCCAGGACCGCAGCCAACTTCTTGGCTCCCGGAGCACCCCGGTCGGGTTTAAGTGAGGCAGTGACGACGCCCCAGAAAGAGCATGCGGCGTCTCGCACGGTCGATGGTGCGGGCGCCTGTTGTAGGATGATAGACACGGGCCGGGATCGGAGCTACAGATTATGCGACCATCCCGGTCGCCATTTTGGCCACGCCCCCATAAGGATAGCATACCTAAAAGCACTTTAACGTGTGGCTGTCCAGCAGACAACAGAAACTCTTTTACTTTCGATATGTTTCCTCTGGTCCCCACAGGTAATCTTAGAAAGCTGATGGCTAAAGTTAAATCTGGCTCACTTGAAAATATTTGCTCTACCCGTATTCTAAAATGTGTCTTCTGTCGGCTGCCAAATGTGGTGACCTCCATGCTTAACTTAGCACTGAGCCAAGGCATGGTACCCCACTCGTTTTAGGAGGCAATAGTAATTCCCTTGCTAAAGAAATCTGGTGAGGATCCCTCTGTTCTGAAAAAATACAGATAAATATGGATAGCATAACTAAAAGCATTTTAACGTGTGCCTTTTAGTCTTTATATGTTTCCCCTTGTCACCACAGATAATCTTATAAAACTGATGCCTAAAGTTAAATCTGGCTCACTTGATGATACTTGCCCTCCACGAATTAAAAACATTTGTCTTCTCTGGACTGCCGGATGTGGTGACCTCCATGCTTAACTTAGCACTGAGCCAAGGCGTGGCACCCCACTCGTTTTAGGAGGCAATACATTCCCTTGCTAAAGAAATCTGGTAAGGATCCCTCTGTTCTGAGAAACTATCACCCCCATCTCATTACTTCCATATTTAGCCAAGTTACTTGAAACTCACATTGGCCAATCTCTATGTTCTTTCCTTGAGAATTCTGCATTTTAGATTCCCATCAGGCAGACTTCCGGCCTGCTCATTCAACTGGGACTATTATTCAATCAGCAGTAGATGATTTGAGGGAATATGCAAATAAAGACATTGCCCAGGAATTAGTATTATTAGATCGGCGGTGTTTTACTCAGTGGATCATGATATCCTTCTTGAGTGTATCAGTGCCACTGGTCTGCATGGCCCAGTATATAGCTGGATGAGATCTTTCCTAAGTGATAGGTCCCAATCTGTTATTCTTGCTCCTTTCCGTTCCTCCGAGATGAGGTTAAATTGTGGGGTACCGCAGGGTTCCTCATTATCCCCTCACCTATTTAATATATATATATATATATATATATATATATATATATATATATATATATATATATATGTCCATCAACATTTAGTCAAGCCGGATTTAAAAGGACATCATGTGATGGTAATTGTTTTACCAGCATTGAGAAAGGCATATGAAATGCTGAAACGTGTCTGCTGTTTAATTTGAAATAAATGATTGGTAAAGCCCAAGAGTGCTCCGAGCTGCTTGTTCCTTTTGGGAATGTTGATGGACATTAGATATGTGATAGCCACAATCACACAGGAAGCACCCGTGCTAAAGTGTTCGGCAGGAGCTCGTGGCATTTTGGATTGTGTATTTGGAAAACAGCCAGAACCACCGCAGCAAAGTATCTACGCTTCAACTGCCAATTAATTTGGAACATTACTGAATGTTTCAGCATTCCAGTCACTGTACCGGAGCTGTCAGATTAAATGAGACTAACAAGGCAAGTGCGGTTACGTGGGGCATAAAATCTTTATTTTATTTGATGAAAACAATATCACATCTTAATAATTACATCTTAAAAAACGGCATGCCTTTAAATAAACGACGACTTTGAAATGGTGATTACGTCAACACTAGAGAACTTCCAATGAGAGGCAGTCAAGCCGGATTTAAAAGGACATTATGTGATGCGAATTGTTTTTCCAGCATTGAGAAAGGCATATGAAATGCTGAAACGCGTCTGCTGTTTAATTTGAAATAAATGATTGGTAAAGCCCAAGAGTGCTCTGAGCTGCTTGTTCCTTTTGGGAATGTTGATGGACATTAGATATGTGATAGCCACAATCACACAGGAAGCACCTGTGCTAAAGTGTCCGGCAGGAGCTCGTGGCATTTTGGATTGTATATATATAAGGCGTTTTGCCGAAACGCGTTGACACACACTGCATTTCAGGACTCTGTGTTACCTGTGGAAGCAAATAAATCTTTGAACTGAATACGAGCGTATTGAATTTTTGGGATATATCCGATGGGATCGGTGCAGCCGTCTGATGGCCATCAGTCAACCTGTTGAAGAATTATATATATATATATATATATATATATATATATATATATACGCCCCTTGATCCACTTCCTTCAAAAACAAGACATAAACATTTATAATTACGCTGATGAGATGCAATTGAGCTTTAGTGTCAAGGAAACTCTGAACTCTAGGGAGTTTTTCCGAAAAACCATGTTCTACATCTGCAACTGTATGAGCCTATTTCAGTTGAAGCTCAACTTGGATAAAACCAAGATTGTACAAATCAACAATAAACTACAGAAGTGGATTTCCTCCTCCTGGCAGGAAGAAATGGGCTCTCCTCTGATGCCCAAAAAATCAACCAAAAAGTCTTGTGATAGTGGCGGACGAGGATCTTTCCATGAAGCCCCTGATCGGTGCTGTTACCTCGGCCTGTTTCTTTCAGCTTCAGAAAATAACAAAGGTCCAGAATAATTTCACATATGATGATATCATCCAAATTATTATTGCTTTGATGATGTCCCGGGTCGACTGTGCTAATTCTCTGTACATGGGTTTTCCACTAAAACTAAGTCAACCTCTGCAATTGGTCCAAAATCAAGCAGCTAGGCTGGTGTGGCTTCAGCCTCAATCATGTCACATCACTCCTCTTCTGGAAAAATATATAAGCTCTCTATAGCATGGAGAATCATTTTTAAAGTTGGATGTTTAATCTTCAAAGCCCAGCATGAGAGGAGCCCTAAATTTGTATTGGCTAAAATATGGAAATATCTGCCTAAGGGTATCCTTAGATCTTCCCACCAAAACCTCCTTGAGGTTTCTAAATTCTTCAGAATGAGACTTGGTGGTTCTAGATTCGCAGTGATGGCCCCAAAATTATGGAACTCCTTTCCCCTATAGATAAGGGCTTTTTCTAATTACATGAAATGTAGGCCCTTGCTGAAAACCTTGCTTTTTAGACCGATCTACAGATAAATCAAAGCTGTTCGCCCTCCGCTCTAGCGCCATGGAACCTTTTGGGGTGTACGAGCATTTAAAAAAAATCTCCTATAACATAACATAACAGGAAGGGACAACTTCCTCCTTAAAAGCAATTGTCCAAGGCTTTTTACTCTTTCTATTGTGTGCTGCAGAATGCAGCACATGCAGAAAGAGGAAATAAATAAAGAGAAATAAGTATATTTCTGCTTGTTATGCCTCCCTTGGGGAAGGTATAACATTTTGACGCATTCCCAGGTCTACCAATAATGGTAAATCTGAGAATGCACCAAAATCCATAGGTGGATGCGTGGAAACACCCATGATCCCGCATGTAACGCTTCCCTGGGGCAGAGTAACGCATGGCAGCCACTTGCACTGCCTTGCGTTATTCCACGTTTACCAAGCTGTGCAGGGCCAGGCAAGGTGGGCTTGCGTGGCTTGGTAAGTGTCATTCTAGGGTTTGCGTCACACTTGTGTGATGCAAGGGCAACACAAAACCATGATAACTATGTCTCATTGTTTCGCTGCTAGAAAAAGCGGTGAAGTGTGAGTTGGAGACAGATCAAGAGTCTTCAGGGGCGCCCACACCCATAATCACACTAACACTTCAACGCCCATATTTATACTTTTTTAGTACCACATTTGTGTCATTTTTTGATGCAATAGCGGCGCAAACTTACAAAATACAATTGTATTTTGTAAGTCTGCACTGCTTTTGCGTCAAAAAGCGGCACAAATGCGGCACAAAAAAGTAAAAATATGGGCCACAATGTCTTCAACTAGTGGAAGTAAAAACTGTCCTTACTAAAAAAAATCATATAAAAGCTCATCGGCCACTAACCAGCGGCATTTATGCGATTGCTTATCACGTGCTCACCATTGTTTCCAGAGAATCTGTACCTCATCGTCACCCAATGGTCCGAGAAACCATGTATGATATTTTGGATGATTCTTTCAAAATATACACTCAATTATCCCCTCGTTTGAAGACATAAGAGGAGAGGAGAAATGGAATTAGAAATCTTGTAACCATGGACCGGACTTTCAGCCGAAAGTGGACTCACAACTGAATAAAGCAGAAGAAAAAAGTACTAAAAACAAAACTGCTGTTCCGCCCTACTAGTATAATTTTAGATTTTCATGCTTTCAAATATTTCTAATTTTCAGGCTACGATTCATGAGCAGACTTTCACATAACTGCATTAAGTAATTTTAGCATGGCATAGCCTAACCGCTACATGTTAACCTTCTTAGTGCCTGGCAATGAAGGGCTATGTATTTAGCCGAGAACCAGAGGCCACATTAGGCCTCTTAGAACAGCTTTCGTTGCAAATAGCTAACTTTTTTGCTTCTGAAACATTGAACTTTTCATATATTCACATGCTTTTAGTAGATTATGAATCAGTGCCAAAAAGGGTTGGTGCAAAGTGGAACGTACTCTACTGAAACAGGTTCTACAGCAGTGCCTTTGGCACTGTTGTCTGAGCCCAGAAACAACATGCAGGGATTAAGGCTTTATAAATGTATTCAGTGTTTGCCAAATCACCATTTTATAGACGCCTTGGAAGAGTGGATCAGCAAATGCAGCTGCAGTGGCCGCATTTCTACTGTTTGAACGATCTCTAAGCCTTATTTGTAAATGCCTGGGATCAATGACATACTATCAATGAAATAAACATTAAATCAACAAACTATTGGAAAATTAATATTCTTTACAAACATATTGTCACCCTATACTTAAGTAATAAAAACACAAATATCAATAACCAAATATTGAGCCACATTATGAGTGTGGCGTTCCGAGGACGGCCACACTTGCATTGACGGCTGGACTGCAACACTCCAGGCAGTCAGGCTGCCCAATTACAACCGCCGTCCCCACCAGGATCATTGATCCCGTCAGGGTGACGGCGGTCGGGCTTGTAACCAGCCTTGGCGGTGCTGAACTCAGCGCTGCCTGGCTGATTGCAACCCCACTTTCCGCCAGCCTTTTCATGGCGGGGAACCTGCCATGAAAAGGCTGGTGGAAAGCCAGTGCTGGGGGACAAAGGGGGGCTCCTGCACTGCCCATGCCCTTGGGCAGTACCCCGGAATGAGCACTGTCCGCAGACAGTGCACATTCTGAGGGTGCTGGAGTGGTAGGATATTGGCCTCATAGCCAAGGCCAATGTCCTAGCACTGTTCCCGTCAGTCAGCCCAGCGGGAACATGTATTCCAATGTTCCTGTCGGTCAGCCCGGTGGGAACATTGGAATACGCTTTGTGGGACGACATTGCCATGGCAGTGCGTCTTCCCAATGATTTTGGTGAGTCCCGTGGTGGAACACAAACTCATAAGCCCATTGTTTTTAAATGGGGCTCATTATTGCTGTAAATGGGGCATTACTTTTATAGATAACACAAATGTCAGAATCAAAGATATTGTCACCTTTAAAAAATGTGTAAAATGTGAAAAATATCAAAACATTATCAACTGCATTGCTATTGTAGAATATAAAGCTACAAAATTACAAAATACTTTATTAACTGTATTTTACACTAAACAAAAAATAATCTTTAAAACACTAAAAGGACATTATGGAAATTTTATAACACTAAAATAAACTTTAAACACCAGAACAAATTAAATATACACTTCAGCACGTTGAATTATTATGAAACTAAAAATACTCACTACACTGAATGGAATATAAACATTAAAGGCAAACAAATTCAAATTTATATGTAAATCATACACCAAAAACAACACTATAAAACAGAAATATATATTTAACATTAGCACAGAAACACAAATTAGTATTCACCACAAATGGTAATAGCTTATAAAAATATATTTAAACTAAATGATTGCTAACTTATAAAAACAACTGTGAAGCAAATTAACCGATGACAGTTAGAAATACAGTATAAAAGGAGCACACAATTGGATCACTGACCACACCAAAAACACCAAGGGCATGATTTAGAGTTTGGCAGAGGGGTTACTCCACCGCAAACACTTTAGTTATCCCGTCGGCTGCAATACAATTTCCAAACTCTAAATCAGACTCATTAGCTGGGAAACAACAATACTCTGCTGAATTTCCTGCAAAAAACTAAAGCAAAAAAGTAGAAGAAAACATTCAGTTACCTTCATAAGTAAGTAATTTTTTAAACACACTTAAAAGTAACTTTTTCAAAACATAAAAATACAAATAACTAAGAAAACACTAAATTTTTTAATCTGCCAAACTTCAGAAACTAAAGAAAAATTACAAAACCATTGGCAAACTACAAAGCCATTAATACAATCCAGCAATCAAATACCTAGAAAAAGACACATAAAAAGTAATTAGATTTAAAACAGTTCTAAATATCAACCCAACCTTAAATGTAGAAAACCTAAACTAAAAGACCTCAGTCCCTAACTACCAACAAACAAATATTTAAAATTAAACTACAAAAAACTTTTTTCCCCCAACCAAAAGCAAACCACCTGTTCTACTTCAAAACACCACCAGTAGTAAACAGTAATAAAATGACTGCAGTTAACACCAAGATAAAATATGTAAGTATACATGCAAAATTATTCTCATAATTTTGTATGTATATTTCAAATGAAATGTAAAATTATTACAATGTATTTAATTATATTATTAAACTATTTACAGACAATGACAGAAACAGTAAGATACATCACAGGTACATCACATCACAGAAAAGCAAACAATTGGCAACACTTACAGCTAAGAAAGTACAAGCACCGAAAATGTGAATCAGAGATGTACAAAATATTACTCTGATGCATGTTATGGGAGGGCTAATACAAAAATTGATGTTGCTATTAATGTGAGAGAGCACAACCACCCCCAAATGTCACTGAATTCAAAGTAAGGCATGTACTACAAGATATAAAAGAGGTAAGCACTAGTTCCCAAGAGGCCACTACTAAAATTGTAAAAGGTATACTCCCTACAGTATGTGAATATCTGAACACATTACAGGTCAGCTATCATTTATATTCACTTTGAAACGCTTAATAGCACAAACTAAAAACGCTACCAGTGGTACTCCTCCTGCAACTTAACTACCATACACAGTGGCGCTCATTACAAGTGTGGCAGTCTCAAGACCGCCACACTCCCGATGGTGGTCGGACCGCCACAGTCAGGGCGGTCCGACTGCCTTATTATGACCGTGGAAGATGTGCCATGGTCCGACCACCGGCACCACCAGGTTGCCGCCTGTCGACAGCCTGACGGTCTCAGTGGTAGCAATCTGCCAGGGCAGCACTGCAAGCAACACTCCCCTGGGGATTATGAGTCCCCTTTTCACCTTCCTTTGCATGGCAGTCTCACCGCCATGCAAAGGCTGGCTACTGCCTATGCACTTGGCATGGGAAATGCAGGGTCCCTCATGGACAGCCCTGTCACACATTTCACTGGTGGAATTCCTTGCAGTGAAATGCGCGATGGGTGCTGTCACACCCAACGCACCACAACATTGCCGCCAGCTCGATTACGAGCCGGTGTCAATGTTGTGGTGAGTTTTCCGATGGGTCACCAGGCGTAAACGCTGTTTTCACTCGCTAACCCAGCAGAAAACTCCTAATAGGGCGGGCAAAAACCTCCATTACTGGCGGTGTTTTGCCTGCAGCGGCTTCGGTGGTACTGTAAAAGGACCGCTGAAGTCATAATGAGGCCCAGTATGAGGAATCACATTATTATACTTGCTGCAGAAGATAACAATAAAACTAAGCCAATATCAAACATGGATGATGGATGGAACATTAAAAATGTGCCTCAAACCATATTCTCAGATGTACACCATACATAGTGAATATCACAACACTAATATACCCCTTATATATGCTTTGGTGTCTAAATAAACAAAGTAGCACTTACTACAAACTACTAAACCACACTAAGATTAAAACCCAAAACTACTCCCCACATACAATTATAATCCCTTTGAATAAGCCTTGATACAAACAATACTTAAACAATACCCCTACACAGATGTACAAAGCTGTTACTACAATTTTAACCAAAGCATTTGGAGGCATCTCCAACAGTCTGCACTAAGGGCCCGATTAGGAGTTGGCTGGTGAACTGCCAAAACTCCAATATGTGGTGGTGAGGCGGCTGTCAAGCTGGCGACCTTGCCATCACTGCATTACAAAGTTTCCACCGGGCTGACTGGCGGAAACATCATATTACAACATTTCCGAAGGTCAGCCAGCTGGAAACAGTGCGGTTGCACACAGCACCCTCAGAATGCGCATGGCAGACTGTGCACATTTCAAGGGTGTTGGCATGTGCTCCCCTGTGGGCCCCAGCACTGCCTTTCTGGCAGGCTTTTAATGGCGAGGACCCCACCATGAAAAGGCTGGCAGAAAGCAAAGTTGTGATCAGAACGGCGGTGCCAAACTCAGCATCACAATGGCTGACTACAACTTTGAACACCACCAACCCATCGGGATCCCTGATCCTGGTGGAGGTGGGAGTCTCCTGGCGGTCCAAATACCAGGATTGCAATCTGGCGGTCAGACCGCCAAGATTGCAGTGATCCGACCACCACCACGAGATTGAGGGTCCGTCGATTGTCAAACTTGTAATTAGGCCCTAAGTGAAGGATATGCAACAAACAGCTAATTTGCCTTTGAAATAGAAGCAACCCACTGCACTTGCCTATGTCCCTGTAACAGATTTAGCTAATCACTACAACTTACTTATAGAAAGCCCATTCTACCAACAAAACAAATGCAAACTAAGTCCCCTAATGGACTTCTTTGAAGATATTATAGTTGGCAGGCTCCATTGCTCTGGAGACAGATGCCAACCCAAATACTAAATGCCCTTGTGGAGTATCTTCATCAGCATCATGGCCCCAAAAGCCAAAAGCAACAATATAATAGAAGGATGGCACAATGTCTTCCAAGCTGCACAGGGAGAACCCAACCTAAACTAAACACATTCACAGAAGCCCTATAAAAAGAACAAAGCTACAACAACTAAGAATGGAGCAATCAATAAACCAAATGAATCCTAAATTAAGCAAACAAACCCATAGACTGTATGACACACTACAATATAAAGTTTGAATATTAATTAACAACAAAGGAGTGCACAGCTTAGAATCAATAACAGAATCCATAATAAATATACAGACACCTTCACAAAGGTACACACCACCATTACTAAAGTATTTTCAAACAAAGTTTATACACATTGTTTCTATACAATTGGCACATTATCAACCACAAAGCAAAACATTAGAAATAAAAAATATATTGAACTGATAAATGCAACACATGGAAGTGTAAAAAAGCACATTGCAATTACAGCAAATACACATACATCATAAATGCAACACTCCCCACCTGCTAATAATTGACTAAATAAAACTTACAGTTCTGTAGTTGTAGATCTTCATCGATATTCATGTTGTCAAAATACAACTTACCAAAAACAAGAAAATGAATTCCAAAAAAGACCCGAAACAAATGCAAAAGTGATATAGGTCTAAATAAAATCCAATGGAGTAATAAGGAACCATGATAAACCTGAAACAAATGCTACAGGAAACTAAAGAATATCAAAGGAAATCAAAAATAAAGATATTGGTTTGTAAGAAACAAAAATATTTTGAAAAAAAGCAAAATTCACACTCTCATAGAATAACTTCAGATCTGTAAAACTGTAACAAACACACAATACCCACCCTCAAAAACATTACATTACAAATATACAAAACGCAAAACATAACAAATTTAAAATAATTAGACACTATTACCAAACTCTTAGCCTTAACAAAACACTACTAAACAAATTCAGACTATAGGGCTCATTACGAGCTCCCCTGCCCTTTCACAAGGTTTCTGCCGGCCTGACCTGGCGGACCCATGGAAACCTTGAAATAGAGCATTTACGCAGTCAAACCAGCTGAAACATTGCTACAAGATAGCACTCAGCTCCCTTAGAGGAGCCAATTGCTATCTTGTAGCAGAGAGGGGGCCAACCAGCACCCCCGGACTGCGCACTGTCTGCAAAGCAGACAGTACACATTCTGATGGTGCTGGGCAGGGGGGCTCCTCCACTTCCCAAGCCATGAGCATAGGCAGTGCAGGGGCCCCCTGCACTTGTTCTCCACTATCCTTTTCATAGTGGGGAAACGAAAAAAAGGCTGGCGGAGAACAAGGTTGTAATCAGTAGGGGGGCTGAGTTCAGTGCCTCCCTGGCTGATTGCAACCAAGACCGCCATCACCCCAGCGGGATCATGGATCCTGGCAGAGACGGTCGGTCGGCTGGTGGCCCGACCACCAAACTTGTAATGTGGCGGTCGGACTGCCACAACCGTGGGGGTTCGACTGCCTCCACGAGGCGGGCGGTCTTGTAACCGTCCACCTCATAATGAGGCCCGTGACTAAAAACCCTCAAACTAAAAAACAGCACTATAACTACCATCCACTGGCTCTCCCTACATCCCTCCCCCCAAAATTCTATAGAAAAACTTTAAAAAGTCTTGCCTTATTCGACGATCCACAGAAAGTAACTATAACTCACTCCCAATCACAGAAATAGAATACAAAAGTATAGTTAGAGGTACAAAAAACAATGGCTGCTAAGCTATAAGAAAAAAGACTATCCCCTTATAGGAAACAATGGTACAAAAATTGTTAAAACATGTTTTTAAAGTGTGTGAAAATGTTTTAAAGATGTTCAACATGTCAATACATGTTTAATAAAATATAAACAGTTAGGTAAAGTACATCATAAATACGACTATAAAAATAAAATGATATGGTGTTATTTATAATATACTTGAAAAGTATATAAACAGCTAGAAAAAATGTAAATTGAACAAATGTATATGGCTGACAAAAGAGCCATATTTATCAAAATAATTAAAAAATGAAAAATGTAAAACAATGTAAAAACAAAATTAATGTGTTTTGTATTTCTAAGAATGTATTTAAAATGTAGTTCAGAACATAACAATAGGTTTTCTATGTGTGTTTTATTGTATTGAATAACATTTAGAAAATAACAGTAAAAAATCATAAACTGTGCCATGTATCTTTATTAATAAGAAAACTTCACTATTAATGATGTATGTGAACAATGCAGTATATAAAGTATTACAAGTAATACTTACCATTTAATCAAAAATGTTACAATAAACATGTTATACATTTAAAAAAAGAAAATAACCACTCCCATTATGATTTAACCCATTTGGGTGGTTATTTTGTATACTAAAGCGATCAAAATTACTATTTCCACTCCATTTAACCAAATGTACATTAAAGAGGTGTGATTTACTATTCCCACTCCAATCTAGGCCATATAGTGTAAGGTGTTTGGCACTAAAGGGGTGAAATTCACCATTCCCACTCCACTGTAATACATTTAGGGCCTGGGTCTAGACAGTGAAGGGGTAACATATATTATTCCCCCTTCAATGTACGTCAATTACGAGAAGGTGTTGAACACTAAGGGGTTGACATTAACTATTCCCCACTCCAATCTAAGCCACTTAGGAGAAGAGGTTAGACACTAAAGTGGTGACATTTGCTAACCCCACTCGAATCTAAACCATTTAGGGGAAGGCACAACATGTACTATTCTTATTACAATCTAAGTCATTTAGGGGAAGGTATTGGACCCTAAAGTGGTGACATTTACTATTCCCACTCCAATCTAAGCCATGTAGAGGAAGGCGTTGAACAATAAAGAGTTGATATTTGCTATTCCCACTGCAATCTTAGCCCCTTAGAGAAGGTGTTTGACACTAAAAAGGTGACATTTACTAGTCCTAGTCCAATCTAAGCAATTTAGGGGAAGGTGTTGGACACTAAAGGGATGATATTTACTATTCCCACTCCAATCTGAACCATTTAGGGGAAGGCGTTGGACAGTACAGAGGTACAATTTACTATTCCCACTCCAATCTAAGCCTCTAAGGGGAAGGCTTTAGAGAGGGAAGAGGTGACATTTACTATTCCAACTCCATTCTAAACCATTTAGGGGAAGGTGTTGTACACTAAGGGCTTCATTATGAGTTTGGCGGTCGGACTAGCCGACCGCCACACTCAAGGGAAGGACGCAGCTGTCATACCAGTGGCGTCCCCCATAAGCTTATTACAATGTTCCTGCCGGGACAACCAGTCGGAACATTGTGCAAAGCATTTCCTCCGGGCTGACTGAAGGGAACAGTGCTACGATATTAGTCTTGGCTCCCTCAAGGTAGCCGTGGCAAATACCGCAGCACCCCAGCGCCCTCGGGTTGCGCACTGTCTGAAGAGCAGACAGTGCTCATTCTGATGGTGCTGGGCAGGGGGGCCCCTGTGACCCACAGCACTGGCTTTCCGACAGCCTGACCACCATACGAAAGTCTGGCGGAAAGCTGAGTTGTAATCAGCATGGCAGCACTGAGTTCAGCTCTGCTGTGGCTGAGTACAACTCAGGCCACCGTCAGCCCATCGGGAATGATTTTCTTGGCAGGGACGATGGTCTCCTGGTGGTTTTGCCGGCCAGGGATGTAATGTGGTAGTTAGATGACCTGGAATGCAATGGTCTTACCACCACACTGAAGCCCTGAAGATGTAACATGCCTGATTACTTACCGGTAATCTTCATTACACCTGGTTCTACTGTTCTTGTCCCATTCATGACATATAGGGATATCTACTTTTTCCCAGACAGAAAAAAGAACACAAGGAATGCTGGGACTCTACCCCACCCACTCCCCCTGGGACTACTTAACATGTACTTACCCAGCATTCGTTTTGAATTACCAAGTCTCCACAAGAAGCCCTGCCCTTTGGGAAGGTGGGGCATCATGATTGGGATGAAGACAAGTAGACCAGGAGTAATAAAGATTACAAGTAAGTAATAGGGCATGACCCCGGTCCCCCAGTCCCTGTCCAATTCATGACATATGGAGAATACCAAAGCCAAGAACCTGGCCTTCATACATATCATGAGAGGATACAACACCAAACTGCATCACCCAAAAGTGCTTTATTAAACAGAGGCAGAAACAAAGCAGGGGCACACTGCCTGCAAGATCCCCGACCCAAAATTCTGATCAACTCCCAACTCAATCTAGAGACAATAATGCTTGACAAAGGTGTGGGAGGGCGCCCAGGTAGCAGTCCAAAACTTTTTAGAATTTGACATCCCCGCAACTCAGATGCGGAGACCCAGCCACAGAGTAAGCCAACTCAAACACTTGCTTGATCCACCTGCTAAAGGACACAGAGTAGGCCTTGTCACCCCAGGAGGAAGCCCCAAAGAGACAAACAGAGTCCATCTTACAAAAAGACTTTGCCCTTCATTATGACATTCGCAGTCTTTTTGGAAGGCTTCTGTGCTGGCGGCTGACAAAAGACCGCCGGTATTTGCAATCTCACGACCGCCGTATTATAAGTCAGAGACCGAAGACTGCCAGATTACAGCCACAAACCCAAAACTGCCAGGCCAGCCGAGGGCGGGTAAGAGGCTGTTCCAAAGCCAGTACCGCGATGCCCCAAGGACTTCACCCGTCATATTGTGAGCAGTAATATGGCTTGGCGGTCCTTGCAGTTGGTGTGGCATTGGCAGTGGAAACGCCGACATCCACCCCCTCCCAGATGACCACCATGACCTGGGCTGCTGTGCAGCCCAGACAGGAAGGTGGAGTGACCGAAAGGTGGGGGGAATGGCAGGTGCATGTGTGTGGTGTGTGCATGTATGTTTGCAAGCATCTGTGTTTTTGTTGGAATGGGTATGTGTGAGTGTGTGCATGTATGTATGCGTGAAGGGGGAGTGTGTGCATGTATGCGTGTGTAGAGGGGGAGTGTGTGAATGAATGCAGAGGGGGTGGGGTGTGCATGAATGCGGAGGGGGGGTACGTATATGTGCGAGTGGGAGTGTTTGTATGCCAGTGTGCGAGTGAGTGGGGGTGTTTGTATGCCAGTTTGAGAGTGAGTGGGGATGCATGTATGTCAGTGTGAGAGCGAGTGGGGGTGTTTATACGTCAATGTGAAAGTGAGTGGGGTATTTGTATGTCAGTGTACGAGCGAGTGGGGGTGTTTGTATGTCAGTGTGAGAGCGAGTAGGGATGTCTGTATTTATGAGTGTGGTCAGTGGGAGTGTGTGTCTGCAAGTGTGTAGATGGTTGGGGGGGTGTCTGCAAGTGTGTGAATGTGCGGGGGAGTGCCGGCGAAAGGAATGGGAATTCCTGTTGCCGGGTGCTTTACTGCCAGGGTTTTCATGGCAGATGACCACAGCGAAAAGGCTGGTGGTTTTCTGCCTCCTAATATGGCCGGCGGCCCGGAGGAGCTCAACGCCCGCCGTGGTGGTCCAACCGGACCTGCAGGACTGGCGGCGTTGTGGCAGTTTGGTTCCAGCCATACCGCAAGACTCATAATACAGCAGTCTTTACCACCAGGTCCGTGGTGATTAGACTGCCACCGTGAGTGTGGCGGTCTTAGGAATGCCACACTCGTAATGAGGGCCTTTGTCTGCTCCAGATAGACCTGTAAAGCCTGGTTCACATCCAACAAGGACCAAGCCACCTCCTCAGCAGAGTCAGACCCAATCATCAATGCAGGTAAAACAACTTCCTGGGTCCAATGAAACTGGGATACCACCTTTGGCACAAAGGAGGAAACCAACCGCATCACCACCCCATCGTCAGAAAAAGACAAAAAGTGTTCCCGGGCCATCAGAGTCACCAGCTCCCCAAGCCATCTGAATGAAGTGATGGCCACCAGAAACAGAACCTTAAAGGTGACAAACTTAATGCCTGCAAGATGAAAAGGCTCTACAGGAGCTGACAACAGAGCCTTCAAACCAGATTCAAGTCTCAAAAAGGCAAAAAGGGGTTGACCAAGGGGCAGGAGAGGGAAAAGCACTGCAACAGTTTCACCACCAGATCATCAGCATCAGTCAGGTTCCCCAAGGGGAGCAAAAAGCCTTGATAGCTGCCCACTGGGCCCTCAAAGTAGAAACTGCCAACCGTTTCTCAGAATCCTCCCACAAGAATTGCAACACATAAGCCAAGGAACACTCCAGGGGAGACAACTGAAGAGATCCACACCAGCGCTGGAAATGACCCCAATGTCTTTCTTAGGATTTCAAAGTGGAAGGCCTACAGGATGGCTGGGTAACCACAGATAATTGTCTGGGAATCCCCCTCTGCTGCAACCCCTGCCTCTGAAATTCCACACCGAGAGACAAAGCCTCTGAAGAGCTAGTGACAGAAGGGAGGACAAAGGAGATGGGGAGCAAGAATCATCCAGGAACCCTAAACTGGCATTAGGTTGAAACTGGGAAGTGAAGAGCGACTGGGCCAGAATGGCACCACCATTACCACCCTAGACTCTCTCATTAGACGAGCCATAAACCAGGGAATCAGAGCAACTGGCTGAAATGCGTACAGCAGATGGGGAGGCCAAGGAAAAAATATATATTTTTTTTCTTTTTTTTAAATGATGTATAATGAAGAAACGATAATACTGTACATCATTTAAATAAAGTTAAAAATACATGTATTTTACTTTAACCTAGTTATATACTAAATAAATCAAGTAAACATATACAATATTAAAATTTAGAATAAGTTATGACCACTTTAAAATGTAAAACTAAGAAATATGTAAACAATATAAAATCAATGTTTAATCTGTAAAAAATTATTTTATATCTATACACTTAAAAACTTATTTTTTGTAAAGTTTTTTATTTGATAAATAAAAGTTTAAATACAATGATAATCAAAAATAAAAAAGTGAACATTTTAAAAATGTAGAATTTACAAAATGAATAAATTAAAAGACGAATAACTGTAAAATATAAAAATGGCCATAAACTTTTTATAACTTAACATAAAAAGATATGATTCTGTACAAAATGTTAAATAACATATATCATTTATAATGTTGCCAACAAAAATATACAAAAATATAATTTTTAATATATAAAAATAAATTTATTTTAAAAAGCCTCACAACATTTAAGTAAATATTTCAATTTACGTACAAATTAATTTTCTCATTCAATTAAAACCATAATTTTTAATTTAAAAACATTTAGATGTAATATTTATATTACAAATTCACAAAACATAATAATATTAATAACAATTTCCCCGTCCTTTTTCCTCTATAAGCCAAACATCATGCCCCTATAACATAATAAAATACCTACAATATAATAAATCATAACTATGTTGACTGCTTTTTGAGCTATGCATTGAGGAAGGCCTGACTACAGGATACATGGAACCATCACACTATGACCTACCATTCCTGGGTGGTCATAATTAAAGTTTGGTACCATCGTGACCCTAAACTAACATCACAGCACCAGAATATCATGGTTATAACAGAGTTAAGAGCTCTAGATGACAGCCAGGACCCTTGTTTGCTCAGTGTGATGTGCCAAATCCATCTCTGCATTTCGTTTGGCACTGAACTGAAATGGTTGACTTACAATTGCTCTCTGTTCCTCACTGATGCCCAATACTGTTCCAACATCAAGGAAGCTCTGGTGACTCAGAGTTCACACTTTTGCAAAAAGGAACCAAAGACTACCAGCAAATTGCCCGCTGAATTCGCTTTTTGACTTTGGTACACCGTTTAGGTGAGTTTTAGAATGAGTGCCACAGCTTTTGTTAACCATCTTGAATTGTTTTTTACAAGCCAGAGCTCTGCTGTTTACGAATCTGGCCAAAATGGCCATACAGCACATACACATTGTGAAATTCACTGACAGAAAAGGTGGAGCCAAACTGATGCAAACCTTGAAAGTGTGTCTATCATATCAAGCCACGCCGAGCCAACTCAGCCGAGTTGAAGGGAGCCAAGCCCAACTCGTGATTTACCCAGACAACAACATTTAGCACTTTTAAAAGGAGTAGTTAATTTATATGTTGATTTCACCAAATTTCTGGAATACTTATGGTCTCATTTTCAAATATTTTAAATGTTCACAATCTTTGGGAATTATTTTGTTCATCTAGCAATTAACAACTGTGTCTCATAGATACAAAATAAAGTCATACTTTTCGCTTACTGAACATTCACCTGTAATATGCCTCATTCCTGTGTGCTATTTTACTTGAAATACACCTAAACTCCTTGAGGCTAAGGGGGAGGGGGCTGACGACATGCCGGCAGTGTTCCACCCCTTGTTGTATTACAATGTTCCCTCTGGGCTGACCCGCAGGAACATTGTATTACGACGTTCCTACCTGGCTGACCGGCGGGAACAGTGCTATAGTATTGGCCTTGGCTCCATTAAGGGAGACAATACCACTACCGTAGCACAACAGCACCCTCAGAATGTGCACTGTCTGCAAAGCAGATAGTGCTCTTTGCAAGAATGCTGGGCGGGGGGGGGCTTGCACGGCCCAAGCCACGGACATGAGCTGTGCAGCGGCCCCCCTGTGGCCTTCAGCACTGTGTTTCCGCCAGCCCCACAGTGGCTGACAGCGAGTCTGACTGCCGTCAGCCTGTCAGGAACTACCTAGGTCATAATGTGACGGTCAGATCGCCTAGAGTGCTGCGGTCCAACCGCCACTGTGAGGCTGGCGGCCCCTAGACCGCAGACTCATAATGAGGCTCTAAACTTTCACTGCTCATTAAAGCTGCAATTATTTAGAAGGAGTCTTTATTGACGTTTGATATAATACCAAAAAAAAACAAGAAAGGAACCCTATGCAAGTAGGGAGCCTCACTCTAGTCAAGGTAAGGGAGAGACACAGCTCAGAAAACCCCTGGGCACTCACTTGGTAGCTGGGTACAAGCAGTCAGGCTTATCTCAGAGGAAATGTGTAAAGTATTTGCACCAACCAACACACACAGTAACACAGTGAAAACACCACAAAATGACTCCACACCAGTTTAGAAAAATAACCAATATTTATCTAAATCAAACAAGTCCAAAACAACAAAAATCCAACATACACCATCAAAGATATGAACTTTTATAGTAAAAAGAGTTTTAATCCCTAGAAATCAATGGATGCGTAGTTTTAGCACAAAGTACCTCGTTTGCGTGAAAAATAAAACCACACGGGTGAGTGTGCATCAGAAATGCAAGCAATGCATTGATTTCTTAATTTCAAGTGAGGCTGTGCGTCGATTTTTTCGCTGCCGGCTGAGTGATGCATCGGTTTCTGGACCAGCAGCCTTGGGTCCGTGTGGTGATACTGAAGATTTTGATGCTCAGTAACGATGTATGGACAATGTGGATGCATGGCAGCAATTAATCCATGCCGAGCTGGCACTGCATCTATTTCACGGCTCTGCGTCGATTTTTCAGTCACAGTGCAGTTGCTGCATTGATTTTCCTGTTGCTCGGTTCCAGTGTGTGGATTTTCTCTCTGATTCTGCCAGCTTCTCCTTCCAGGGGCATAGGGACTGGATGTGGCACCACTTGGCAAATCAGGGGGTCTCATCAAGAGAGCCCAAATGCTGGCAGATGAAGTCTTTGATGTTTCTGTGACTTCTTAACAAGAGGCAAGCTCAGTCCAAGCCCTTGGTGAATCTTCACAAGCAGGATACACAGCAAAGTCCAGTATTTGTACTCTTTATGGCAGAAGCTGCAACTGCAGGCCAACCCAGCAAAGGACACACAGCAAAGGGGCAGTACTCCTCTTGTCCTTGGCAGAGGTTCCTATTAATAGGTAAGTGTTCTAAAAGACTGAGGTTTTGGGTCCACTACTTATATTATTCATGTCTGCCTTTGAAGTAAACAACCCTTTCAGGTGCAGGTGCAAGCTCCTCCCTTCCTACTCTAGCCCAGGAAGACTCATCAGTATATTAGGGAGACACCTCACCTCCCTTTGTGTCACTGTCTAGAGGGAATTCACAAATAGCCCTACTGTCAGTCTGACCCAAACGTGGATTTCGCAGGCAGGCAGAGCCACAGAATGGTTGAGCAAGAAAATGTCCAATTACCAAAGGTGGCATTTTTAAACAGACAATCTAAATACCAACCCTACCAAAAGATGTATTTTTAAATTGTGAGTTCAGAGACCCCAAACTCCACATCTCTATCTGCTTCCAATGGGAAACTACACTTAAAGGATATTTAAAGGCTATTTCCATGTTAACCTATGGGAGGGATAGGCCTTGCAATAGTGGAAACTGATTTGGCAGTATTTCACTATCAGGACAGGTCGTAAAAGGGAAGGTTTAGGCCTTGCAAGTGGGCACACTCACCAGGTTGGATTGGCAGTGCAAAACCGCACACACAGGCACTGCAGGGGCAGGTCTAATACATGTTTACAGGGCTAATTATGTGGGTGCCACAATCAGTGCTGCAGGCAGAGTGGCATTTGATTTACAGGCCTTGGGCAACTCTAGTGCACTTTACTAGGGACTTACTAGTAAATCAATTATGCCAATCAGAGATAACCAATCATAATCAAGTTTTATACAGGGAGTACTTACCTTACACTTTAGCACTGGTTAGCAGTGGTAAAGTCCCCAGCCCAGAGCAACAAAAACCAGCAAAAATGAAGTCCAGCACACAGTCAAAAATACAGGAAGCAGGGGCAAAAAGACAGGGGACTCTACGCCAAGGATGCCAGGTCTAACAGCTAGTAATAGAAGGCAGTACCTTAAGGGATGCTGTCTGGTAGTTAGTTTCAGTGTTATTGTGCATTCAGCACATTGTACTTAGAAAGCACAAAAAGGATTAGGAACAGTGCAGGAATAGATTGAGAAATTACATTGAAAAAGTACAGATGTTGGAAATGGAATATTCCCCACATGATGTTCAGTTGTGGCCCCTGCCCTGTCTGCCCGAATTGCATACCTGTGATCATGTCTTTTATTTTAATTTTCTTCATGCCATATGGTAATCCCATGTACACCTATTGAACTGGGCCTGGTCTGATGAAAATGGTAGTTTCTGCACCTAGGCCAGAACTGGGAAAGGTGCACTAAGCACGACTCTTGTAGTGACAGAGGACGGCCATCTTTGTAACAGGTTTCATGGATGGTGTGTATTGGTGGCAGCATACCATGTTAGTGTATTGCAAAGACAAACGTCTTACTTGTCTGCTATGAATGAGTGCCTACTGGCCAATTCATCTCAAATTCTGCTGCTTGTGATGAACCCCGAATTCTAAATGTGACATCTTGTGCATTGTGCATGTCATGTATGCTTGAAGCAATAGTGAGTAATGCAATATGTTGTTTGTGTATATATATCCTAAAAGCTGACTTGTGCCATCCAGGAGTGTTGCAGGTTGTGGGTACCAGTTTTGAAGCTCATATCATGGCACAGAGTACAAGATGGTGGAAAGGTTGCTTTTCTCCAGACAGCCTATGTGTATTGCTTGCATCTCGTAGATGTGAGGGAGAGCACCTGACATTATGGTGAGGAAAGAGAAAACAGGATTTACTTAGAAGTGCCTTAATACATGAGGCTGGAAGTAGCTCTGTTTGCAGCTGCCATTTGGTGGATGGCAGGGGGCACAGTGTGAGCCTGCAGTATCTGTTGATAGGGAAAAGCATCTTTTGAAAGGCACAGATTCTTGTCTCTGCTCCTGATCTCTAGGAGGAGGGGCCATAAATAACTGAGTGCAGCCTGCTCTCCCCTCTTTGTAATTTTATGATGGGTACTACACCTGGAGACTATCATGCTGGGCAGAGCACCATGCGGATAGAAGTCAGGCCTGGAGAGTGGTTTGGCCAGTACACGTGAAAGGGGAATGTTAGAAATGGAGCCTCTGGTTGGTAGTCAGTTTGCACTCTGTCCAAGCAGGGACCCTCACTCTAGTCAGGGTAAGCGAGTTACACTCCTAGGACAACCCCTGCTTGGTAGCTTGGCACAAGCAGTCAGGCTTATCCCAAAACTCAATGTGTAAAGTATTTGTACCAAAACACACAGTAATACATTGAAAACATAACAGAATGAACACCATAGCAGTTTAGGAGAATAGCCACTATTTATCTAAACCAAACAAGAACACAATGACAAAAGTTATGAATTTTTAAATGAAAAAGAGTCTTACTCGATAGAAAACAATGGATGCGTTGATGTTACCAAAGGTCCTGGCTTGCACCAAAAATAAAGCCGCATGGGTTGGCATGTGTCGGAAAAGTCAGCGATGCGTCGATTCCTTACTCGCAAGTGAGGTGGTGCGTTATTTCTTCTCTGGTCAGGTATGCGATACGTCGTTTTTCTTTCCCGCAAGAGAGCGATGCATTGATTTCCAGACAGGCACCACGGGTTCAGGCAGGTTCACATTGATTTTGACACCCAACAATGAGGCATGCAAAATCTGGCTGCACAGTGATGAGGAACTGCGCTGCGTGGGGCTTGCGTTGATTTCAGCAGCCGCAAGCGGGTGTTGCATCATTTCTCCAGCCGCAATGCAGGTGATGCATCGATTTTCAAGCCACTATGCAGGTGGTGCATCAATTTCTCAGCCACAATGCTGGTGGTGTCTCGTTTTTACAGCCGCGTTGCAGGTGGTGCATTGAATTTGTTTCCCACACTGCTTCTGTGCATGGATTTTCACCTTGATTCCATCAGCTTCACCTGTCAAGGGCACAGGAACTGGGGTGAGCACCACCTGGCAGGGTAGGAGTCTCAGCAGAAAGTCCAGGTGCTGACAGAGGAAGTCTTTGATGCGCCTGAGACTTCAAAACAGGAGGCAAGCTCAGTCCAAGCCCTTGGAGACACTTCACAAGCAGAAATATACCACAAAGTCCAGTCTTTCAGGAAGAAGCAGAAACTGGAGGCCAAGCCAGCAAAGCATGGCCACAGGCAAAGGGGCCGTGCTCCTCCTCCAGCTCTTCAGCTCTTCTCCTTGGCAGGTGATCCTCTTGAATCCAGAAGTAATCTAAAAATCTGGGATTTTGGGTCCACTACTTATACCCCTTTCTGCCTTTGAAGTATGCAAACTTCAAAGGAAAGCCTCTGTTGTTCACAAAACCATGCCTTGCCCAGGCCTGGCCCCAGATACACACCAGGGGGTTGGAGACTGTATTGTGTGTAGGCAGGCGCAGCCCATTCAGGTATAAGTGTCAACTCTTCCCTACACTCTAGCCCAGATGATCCATCAGGATGTGCAGGCTACATCCCAGCTCCCTTCGTGTCACTGTCTAGTGGAGATTCACAAATAGCCCAACTGTCAGTCTGACCCAGACAGGGAATACACAAGCAGGCAGAGTCACAGAAAGGTTTAAGCAAGAAATTGCCCACTTTCCAAAAGTGGCATTTTCAAACTGACAATCTGAAAACCAATTTTACCAAAATATGTATTTTTCAATTGTGATTTCAGAGACTCCATACTCACATCTTTATCTGCTCCCAAAGGGAAAATCCACTTAAAAGTTATTTAAAGGCAGCCCCTTCATGGTAACCTATGAGAGAGATAGGCCTTGCAACAGTGAAAAACAAATTTGGCGGTATTTCACTGTCAGGACTGGTAAAACACATCAGTACAGGTCCTACCGTTAACATACACTGCACCATTCCCATGGGGCTACATAGGGCCTACCTTAGGGGTACTTTACATGTATAAAAAGGGAAAGCAGCCACAGACACAGAAGTGGCAGGTCTAAGCGATATTTACAGGGCTACTCATGTGTGTGGCACAATCAGTGCTGAAGGCCCACTAGTAGCATTTGATTTACGGGCCCTGGGCAGCTCTAGTGTACTTTATTAGGGACTTGCTAGTAAATCAAATATGTCAATCATGGAAAAACCAATTATACATACAATTTACACAGGGAGCACAGTGGTAATGTGCCCAGAGTACCAAAACTAGGCCTGGGGAAGTGAATGGAGTCCAGCTTCACGGAATCTCGCAGAGTTGAAAAAAAAGCCCTGGGGAGTCCTTCTGAATGTGCCCATCTCGAAAGTGCTTAGCAGAGTCGGGCCTGGTCAGCCAGGCCCAACCCTGCTTAGCGCTTCTGAGATGGGTGCATCTAGGAGGTCCATAGGCAGTGAAAGCTGCTGTTTCAGGCCTCATGTCTGGACAGGCTAGTGCACAAGGGGCCTGAAACTGTAGCTTTCACTGCCTAAGGCCCTGGCCTGAATTCAGGCCCGGGCCATAGGCAGCGAAAGCTGCAGTTTCAGTCCTTGACTGTGCACCAGTGTGCACAAACAACAACCAAAAAAGAGACGAGGACTTACCCAGGTCTTCCCGGGGGTCCTCCTCTCCAGCGACAGCCTCCCTCCTCTGCTCCAGTGCACGCTGCAGCCCATACTGGGCTGCAGCATGCAACGGGTGAGCTCCGCTCCAATGGTGGTGTTAGCAGAGTTTTTTTAAACACTAGCCCGGAATTCGAAAACAACTCAGCTCTTCCAGTGGAGCAGAGCTTCCTGCACACCCCTAACCAAAACCAGCAAAAACAAAGTCCAGTACATAGTCAAAACATAGGAAGCAGAGGCAAGAAAAGACAGGTGAGACCACACCAAGGATGCCAGGACCAACAGGGAATCACTACAAACTTGTTCCAAGGATCAGACCTGGAATGCACGTCATTCGTCTGTGGTGTAAAGATGGGAGCTCAACACCCATTGCTGTTCGTTGTTGCGGTCTCTTCTACTGAGGAGGTGGTACTCCACAGACTATGAAGCAGACAAAAGTTGAAGTTGCACTGACAACCAACTCTCCAGAGGTAGGGAACATCAGCTGGAGTCCGGTTTGAAAGTGTTACCAACTGTCCTGGGTGCCAAGATAGCCTCTCTGTGAGTGAGGGAAGGAAGTGCCAACTCTACATGGGGAGCAGATTGTGGCAACTACTGCTGTAACTGACCCTAGCATAGGGTCTGTCTGACTGAGACTTGTGTAACAAGAGTGCCGAAGGAATCAGGGTACTGCTAGGTTGGGTCGCATGACTGCTGTGACATACCCCTATCAGATTCTCCAGACCTCTGGAGTGGTGTGCCCTTGTGGTGGACCTGATTGAAGCTGGGATATGCTCCTGCTGGTGGGCCGTGTGCCCAGTTTGTGGACTATGGCCACTGCCAAGTGTGTTGTTAAGTCAGGAACAGCCCTTAAGTAAGCATAATGTGTGACCACAACACTGCCAAGTGTGTTGTTTGACTGAGATTAGTCCTGAAGAGTAGGGGTCTGATTATGAGTGTGGCGATCGGACGAGCTGACCACAAACTTGCGAGAATGAGACCCCCGTCAGCCTGGTTGACACATCCCCAGTCGTATTATGATTTTCCCACCAGGCTCACCAGCAGGTGCATTGTATTATGACGTTCCTGCTAGTCAGCCTGGCGGGAAAAGTGCTACTGTATCGGTCTCGGTTCCCTTAAGGGAGCAGAAGCCAATACCGTAACACAACAGCACTCTCGGAATGCATACTGTCTGCAAAGCAGACAAAGCGCATTCCGAGGGTGCTGGACAGGTGGGGTCCCTGCAATGCCCAGGATATGGTTCCACCAGCCTTTTCATGGCGGTTAAACCGTCATGAAAAGGCTGACTGAAATGGAACTCATGATCAGCATGGCAGTGCTGAACTAAGCCCCCCTTTGGATGACCACGGCTCTAACCGGCTGCTGGTCGGGAAAGATGTTCCTGGTGGGGATGGCGGTCCCGCCTGGAGTGCGGCAAACCAACTGTCACCACGAGGCTGGCAGTGTCAAGACGGCCAGCCTCATAATGAGGCCCTAAGTGACCCTGGGGTGTGCCTCCTGATGATTCAAGATAATCACATTGAGGGACTGTGTGTCGAAGATAGTGCCTGGCGCCCACTGCCGCAAGCAAAAAGTACCATGTATTCACCAGAGAACCGGAGCAAGCCTAGATCTGCAGATGCTGATGGAATAGAGCCCTGTCTGAAGCCTCCACTCCTGCAGTGACCCCACAAGCAACACACCGTGTGGATGGCTGTTGCTCTGCCTGAAGAAGACTGCTGCATGCTGCCAGGAGTCTCTGGCCTGCCGCAAGTGAGATCTTGATGCCATGAGGATTGCTCTGTATCGCCAATTGCTACCATTGCTCCTGTTGAAGATCTCACTGCCAGGGAAGGCCGAAAATGGTCCCATGCTGCAACCACACACTGGAAAGAGACTGAGAAGGCAAAGGCAGCCCAGAGCTGCTAACATGGTGAGAGACTGATCGGGCCAATGCCCAAAGGACTGTGTGCTAACCTAGATACAAAGGAGGGGGGAGAACAACCTGCACCCATCAGTTTTACTAATTGGCTCCCAGCACTAGAGTCAAGAGACGTTCTAATCATGTATCAAAGTACTATTTCTACAAAGAGAAGCACTGGGCTGAGCCTTCATGTTATTGCGCTGCTGGTGAGGAGGGAGGGCATGGCATTGATTCTTGAGTCTGAGTAACCCCCACAATAACCTACCTGAGAATCCTATTGTTGCTTGCCTATAGTACCACTGAGAGTCAAGTGTTGAAAAGGTTGTACTTGACCTAGTTTGCAGAACCAAATTAGGGCCCGGAAGTGACAAGTAAAAGGCCTCAAGGCCCATGGTTGTGGTCTAGGAACCCCACCTGCTCAGTGGGCTCCTAAAAAAGGTTCTGACAACAAATATTAGGAAAGACAAGGAAAAAGAATGAGATAGGAACAATGGAAGTAAACCGGCTTTTTGCAAGTTTCCCCCACTTTTTGCCCCCACTGGGACAACTAGCTGTTGTTTTTTCACCTCTAAGAGTGCACTGAGGGCTGCTAACCAGACCTCAGTGCAAGTGTTCTAAGCCCTTCAAAAATGTATGGCGAATTGGCTAGACCCAATTGGTAAGTGATGATTTCCTCATAAGTCCCTGGTAGGTGGTACCCAGGGCATGTAAGACAGAGGGCCTGATTTAGGGTTTGCCGAAGGGGGTTACTCCATCACAAATGAGACAGATGTCCCGTCCACCTTATTACTATTCCATATTAGCCCATGGAGATTCTAATACGGTGGACGGGATACCTATCATATTTGTGACAGAGTAACCCATCCGCCAAACTCCAAATCTGGCCCAGGCTGTCTACAGAGGGCTTTAGCACTGTTTGTGCCACTCTGAGTGTGGCAAAGGACAAAATGGTTCCCAGCCAGCCACTGAATATTGAAAGGGCAGAGTTAACACTGCTAGTTTGACTTTGCCATCTAAACCAATTTAAAAGTCACCACTTCCCCTAACCCTATTAAGTCTCCCCTACAAAAAGCCAACAGAACCGTATGGCAGTGAACTATATATTGTTAAGTGAGACATATATTTTTCATATGTCTTAATAGCAACACTTCTAATCTGTTGGTTTGCTGGGGAAGAGTTATAAGCCCCATTGGCTAACATAGGGCTACCGGCTGGCACCACTGCCTGGCTAACGCCTGAATAGGACTACCTAACTGGGTACTGTATGGTCTTAAATTAATTGTGGAATTAAAACTGATCTGATGCCCAGGATTAATTTGATGTCACAATTAAACTTCTGCAACTTTTAAAATGTTGCAACTCAGTTTCCCAGGTTGTCCAGTAGCCTCACACGGGCTCTGGCTCACAGACAGCTTCATGCCCACCTGGGGAGACATGTGAATGACTCTCAGGCTTCAGAACAAAAGCAGTTGCAGCAGAGTAAGGTGTGGCCTCCTCTCCCAGATGGGTGTTAGCCTAAAAGGAGAGTTTCAAAAGGGAATCTGCCTTTGTTGGGAAAATGGTGATAACACTCGCAGTCGGGCTGCCTTTTATTAATGCAGACAAGTTGGAGACAGGGACAGAAAGTTAAAACCAATGCCCAAACCAGTTTACCCATGGGCATGAAGCCCTCAGGTAGCCACACTTCTAGGGTGAGCTACCTTTCACCTGACCACATCTTGAGAGTGGCTAGGATAGTGCACTCTGGGATAGCCTGAGGCCACAAATTGCAGAAAACACGTCACCAAAAAGGAGGGGACCTAGTAGCCCATTGGCTAGTGGGTGTCTGGTTCCCTCAGGGCACTTTTCATGGGATAAATATGGCACCCCTGGCACTCTGCCCCTCCACCTGCTTCCCGTTTCTTACCCACTACTTGGCCCAGGGACTCTAGATTTTGTTCTGCAGTGCAGGCCAGTTGGTAGGGCCTTTTACTGAAGAATCTGATCTGCCATCTCCGTTATAGCAAAGAGATGTGTTGACATATGTTTCTTCTGGAGAAAAAGACTAGGAGTTTTGGGGTGATCATCAAATGATCAACCTCTTGGCTATCAATACCTTTACAGCAGTGCCCCTTCCTTAAGGGGGAGGGGCAACATCACCACCTTTGTTGCAACATAAAGAGTGCAGGTCAGGCAGGGTAATGGTCAGCCTGACAGACATTCCTTATGTTCAGGTCAGGCAGCTAGATGCTACACATGCACTATATGTGCAGGTGCCTGGCTGCCTAAGCTGAACTTTGCTGGGCTGAAGATGTCACAGTTCCTGTAGGCAAACAAATTGACGGGGTGGTGTTTGGGGTGTTATTTTGCAATAAATAGTTAGGTACGGGTGCTTTCAGTCGAGTATGGTGATGTGTCTGTGAGAGCTGCCCAGGAATTTTTACACACACAGACAATAACACACACACAGACTCTCTCCCTTCCTCTGTTTGGAAAGACTTCAAAATATTGGCTATTTCACAAATAATTGTGCTTTCTCTCATTTAGTATCCCTACCAATTTGCATTCCTCTCCATTTCCACTGCCCTGTCAGCTCTTCTTATGTGCCGTGCTTGACATATAATGTATTTTAACATTATGTGCCCGCATGATTTTTGGGAAATCTGAAGCTCATGCTCCCCCAGTCTTACTGACCAAGCTACGCCCCTGCCCTGAATTGCCCAGGGCCAAGTGTTTATCGGTGACACTTCATCACAGAGTGGAGTGGGGACAGCAACGCTCACGCAGCAGCGGCTCCTCCACTATGACAGAGCAGCATCACCTCACCCCTCTTGCCAGCAGCTGCACATCTTGAAAAATCAAACAATAATAAACCATGTTTATTATTGTTTTATTTTTCTAGGGGGCAGGGCCATGGGGATGACAGGCCCAAAGGGGAGCTGTGTGCACTGTTGTCAGTGCGCATGTGGGTTTGACTGGCCGTCTAGGGACAGCCAAACCAAAATGCGACCTGAGCTGTCTCCAACACAAGCTGCATTGCTGGGTTGGAGGCAGCAGGCACAGGCTCCCAGTCTATCTGCGAGCGCAAATCAAGGGCGCTCAGACCAATGCGGACACTGCTTTCATGCTGCCAGCTGCATGGGAGCAGCATTAGGATTGGTCACAGGGCAGTCTGGGAGCCTGCAGTGGCGCCAGAAGAGCAGGGATGCAGGAGGCATTGAGGTAAGTGTTTTTTGGGGGGTTTGTTTTGTGTTTGTGTTTTTGTTTTGTAAGCTCCCTGCCAATTTGCCCTGACACCAGCCCCTACTGCGCTTTCAAACACCATCCCACTCTATAAAAAGGTAGGGACCGCTGCCTTAGGTCAATCAATGAAAGGAGGCAACAGTCTCAACCTTCCTGGATCCTCAGAGGCTTCCCTCCAGAGACACTACAGAAGGTAAGTGTTATATTTTTAGTTAATGTTTTGTGCATGATTGTATGTATGAATGTATGTGTATATGTGACTGTGTGATATGAATGGGTTTGTGTGTGCACCTGTGAATGCCTAGGTGTGAATGAGCCTGAATGTGTGACTCCTTTCCCCATGCTCTAATTACCGACCACCACTGTGTTTTGTTCTCACAGTACAAAGGCAACGGGAGCACAGTAACAATTCCACTTAGAAAAATATATTCTCAGTCATATATGTGTTGCTTTAGTCCTTTTACATTTTGATGATTTGGTAAACCCCTTAATAATGGGAAAGGTAAAATCACAGCCACCAGCCAAAAGGTGTTTCGTCCTCGGAACTTCTACAAAAGCTGAAATTGCATTTATTATAGAATGTACTTTGGCACAATAGAATGAGAGGCACCGAAAAAGCACCAGAGAGAATTAATGGGAGTTATAACTAGAATGGGCATAGATGAACGTTTTGAGCAAAGACCCAAGTCACCGAAAAGTGCGCCGTGAAAGTGTGAAGATCCAATAATCATCATTTGATTGTTCCACCAAGATAGAGAAACGAGCGAAAATGTGCGAAGAAAATGAAAATCAGAAGTCAATACATAAATAAAGTCAGATCATGTAGCGTTTGATAAATATCCGATCAAAATATGTAAATGATGATAATGACTGATTGTGAGGTCGTAATTCTGTTGGAACAATAGGAAGGAGGGGCTTGAACACTATCTGACATGAAGGCAAATTCTGGACAGGACTGTAATAAATTCAGGACAAAAGTGTTGAAATTCAGGACAAAAGGTCGCTTTTACAGATGCATCCAATGAGAGGCCATACCCCACTACTTTATCAGTGCATTTATTTACAATTTTATACATAGAACTATTTATTCAAAATTGTCTTTTTGTGATTGCCTCTAGGCATGCTACATTCAGGTGACACGTTATGTCCTTGTTCAATAGTAAAATAATGCGCTTGAGCACGGTGTCAAGGGCATCAGCCCTAACCAGATTTACCCAAACTCTCCTGGACAGAAAGCAACAGCAACATTTTGATTATGTGAACTGCAAGAGCACTGAGTGCCTGGTGTGTGGGGACCATCCACAACGATACCGCATTTCGTATTCTTCTGCCACTTGCATGGCCTCCAGAGGAGGAAATGGCTACTATCCTGGGTATAAGGAGGCACCTGAATGCCCTTGGGATCTTAATGACCGATTCTTCCAGGTGTTGCAAAATACCTCCAGGCAGCCTGTTGTTGGCGTTCAAAGAGCATCTGTGTTAATGCTCGTAAGGACCTCCGCGACAAGCAATAAGAAGGAGCAAGGCTTCTTTTTTTCACCTCTTGATGTGATAACTTTATGTTGGAGGTGTTGTAGACTCAACTGTGTGTTACTTCCATGTAATCTTAACGTCGTCTTATGGTAATATTAATGTATTTTGTTAACACCTTTTATGAATGTTGCACTGCTTTTTTTACATTTAAATGTACTGATATTGTACATTAATCTTCCAGTGTTTCCCCTCTATTCAAATGTTCTGATATTTCACAAGATTTGGGGCTAATATGGCTTCACCCAATGGGGGGTGCGTAAAGACTTGTGCTGCGTCATACAATGGATGTGGATTGTGCCCATCTGCCCAAGGATATATATGATACTTTGATTGCAACCAAGCTGTTATACATAGGACTAAACTGGTTTTATGCATTTTAGATAACCTTGTGCAATAATAAGGCATTGTTGTGTTGAGTGGGGTGGCTATTGTAATATGTATGGTTGTATTGGATTTAAATGTGCAATATTTGTCTTTTATGGTTGTACTTTTAGGATGTTTCTAAACATCTCAAAACCTATGGCAAACAGTTTGGGAAACATTATGGTAAGTGAAATCTGCTAGCTTAGACAAGCAGAACAAAAACATCTAGCTCAACTAAACCTCCAGTCAGAGTTAAACCCCAAAAATCCAATGAGGCAGAGCAGATGGTGTGGGTGACAGTCTCACACCTAATGTCAGGATGTGAAGTACTCACTACTTGTCTGTAGTCTCACAGCCCTAGAGTGTGCTTCTGGAACTCTGCACTCATCTTAGAAATGGGAGCCCAGAATACCAGATGAATAGAATTAAAGAGCAGGATGAAATCAAGATCAGATGGAAGATCCACAACAACTGATTCAAAGGATTACTGTTAAGAAATGGACACATAAGGATGAGAAGGACAAGATGGGAAAGTTCCTGAAATCATACAAAATGGGCCCATCAAGAGTATCAGAAAATAATGTGTGTCTGGGGATATGTCTCAGCAGAGAGGAGAGAAACAGAAGAGGCATTGTCAAGTGGTTGAAAAAGCAGCACATACCCACCCTACCAAGCTTTGCTGTTGCAATGGTCGTGCTTGTGAAGGGTAAGCAGGTACCATACCCTGTGGTCCATGTATTCGAAATAGATCTACAGATGAGCCAAAGCTGAACCAGTGGTCTGGCTCATAATTAAGTGCCAAAGTACATGCAGAATGTTCAATATACGTGGATGTAAATTACAGAAGCAGAATGTAAGAACATGCTAACTGTTTTATAATATAAGATGTGTTTCTTTAACATATAGAAGTCTTTCCTCCTTTATATACAATTAGACCCCAGATTGAACAGGGAATCAGTTACCTTTCAATACCAAAAGATTAATATCTACCATTCCCCCGCTGATTTACAGGATGAACATCTAGGCAGAGCAACATGGTCCCTCAGAGCCCTGTTTGCTTTTTGGTCTTCTCTTCCACTTTCAGTAATGGGCCACCTGGCACTAGTGCAGATGGTGGTGCTATCCCAGTTATTGCATTACTTTGCAAACCTCCGCCCCTTCATCCCTTGTTCCTTCTTCATATACCTTAACATGCCCCTTGTCTGATTTGGGGGCTGGGGAGCCCCCAGGTAGCTCTTCCCCCCCCCCATAGCTACCTGTGACTGTTGATGGATTTGCTCATGTGAACTTTGGAATGCCACTATTTAGCTGCACAGCTCTAATGGGTATTTCGCTATCTGTATGGCCCCTTCCTCCATAAGACGGGGTTCATCTGTGTCGCGTAGGCTCTCATTATCCTAATGAGACTACTGGATTTGGGTGGCAGAATCACTTGCGCTGTGGGGGACTGAGTCTAAACCCACTACAGGTGACACCTGTTGGCCTAATCTGGGTTTTGCCCCGGCTAACTAGCAGTGCCTCATCTCCACCCAAGAGCAGAGATGATTCGGCAGCCGAGCGCATTTACACAGTTGACTCCTCAGGGAAATCATGGTCACTCAGATCACATACATTTCTCTCGGTTACATTAGTCTCACATATATACAAGGACAATCAGAGGCAGAATATATTTCAATAAGGTTTTATTGGAGCAACTGTACCTTAGAAAATAAATCATGTACTGCAATACCTAGAAAGACAAAGCATGACAGGATTAAAATTGTGACAAGGAGAGTGAAGCATAAAAATAACGCTGCCATATTGTTGCTAGAATTGTTAAAATAATTCCTACCTAGGCTATGTTAGAGCACAGCATGTTAAGCTCTAATTCTGCCCTTCGGGTTCCCCTGGGAAGAAATCATCCCTCATACCTGAGCAAGAGGCCTGTAGTCTACATAAGCAGCTGCAGCGAAGCACTCAGCAATCAGCATACAGTTGTGGTCATCTGGCTGGAATCTCCCTCTAACGTGCATGGGTCAAAGTAGTGTTTTTATAATAAAACAGCTGATGTTCCAAGAAGGTATCCCTAAGCAAGAGTGTGTATGTTTCTATGAACACTAGAGACAAAGGGCCTGATTCTAACTTTGGAGGACGGTGTTAAACCGTCCCAAAAGTGGCGGATATACCACCTACCGTATTACGAGTTCCATAGGATATAATGGACTCGTAATACGGTAGGTGGTATATCCGCCACTTTTGGGACGGTTTAACACCGTCCTCCAAAGTTAGAATCAGGCCCAAAGTGTTACCACATTTGCCGGCAACCTATCTTACTGCAGCCTTGAGAAAAGCACAGAGTGAAAGAAATGTCTTGTTTAGGAACACAGTGCTGGCTTAGGCAAAGAACAGCTAGATAAAGAAAATAAAACAAGACCGCAAATGTGGCTATTGTTAAAATAATAAACAAAGCTGAATAAAATATATCTAGGTTAAAGTGCACAGCAGCAGGCCTAGTTTGCTGAAATAATGTGTCTGAATCTGTAACTAAAATGGCTACACAACATCCTTCCCTTGCCGGTTCAAAGGTGGTTCAAAAGCCTAATTATGTATAATTATGTATAAAAGCTACTAAAATTCAACCTAAGATATATATATATATATAAGAATGTCAATGATAACAAGTTAAAAAGACACTTGAGCATGCGTAAAAATTTAAATTTAAAAATGTTAACTGGGCATAAAAAAGGCCAAATTTCAAGAGTCAGAGTCATTTTGGAAGTTGCCAATCGAATCTGTGATAATTGAAGACAGGAAATCTTCCCCTTCGGCAGGCGGTAAAGTAGGAAGTTCATCGCCAAGGAAAGCCAAGGAGCATTCGTGTTTCAAAGCCTGAGTTCTAGACAAGGCAGCAGCATTCCGTGGTGGCTGAACAATGAGTTTAGAGCTGCATCCTCCACGAAGGGCAACTCGTAAGCAGCTTCCCATAGCAAACGCACCCTCAACGTGCATGTCAGGTAAAGAGCCCTCAGCGAGAACATCAACAGATCAGCGTCCAATGAAAGCAAGCACTGCGTAGATTATCAAAGTTTCAGTGCATGTTCGAATGAGCACCAGAGGCACCAAAACATGGACTGCACACAATGCAAAGCCGGTCTGAATGACAGAGACCAGTCATACTCCAATTGCCCCAGGCGTGATGCTCCAAAGTACTGCATCATGCGTTCATGAGACAGCTGCGCGGGTGGGAGCGCTTTCAGTCCTCTTTGTTGCGGCAGAACAGCCATTGTGCAGAAAAAGTAGCAATAGCGAATGCCACCTATTAAAGCCAAAGTTATCGGAAATCCCCCGAAAATACTGGAGAATTCTGAGTGGATAGCTGGTGGTATTAAACTGAATATACAGGAGAAGGTATGAATGAAACCAAAACCAACAGCCTTAAATAAATTTGCAATTCCAGTAGTACTGGACGCATTAAATATTCGTCCCACAAGCTCACCAGAGTGTCTCAGAAAGCTAGTACTTAAAAGGGACTGTATCTCAGCTGATGACGTTGCCACGTGAAGCATATAGGTCTCATATGCAGATGTGAGCGTCACATGTTTTTGAAACAATAAAGCCTTGAGTCTGCTCAACTAGTTTGCAATTGAAGTAGCGATATGGGGCCAAATCTCAGCTACTTCCCTCTGTCTTGTGGGAGGAAAAAGTATGTTCCCGCAGTATGTAACAATCTTAGAGACAGAAACAACATAAACTATTCTGGCTCACATCGCACAACAGTTTTCACTACTGAGGAGGACATAGCTGCGATTGGAGAGCACCTGGAATGCAGGTCTAATCAGGGGGACTGGAACTCCCTTCAGATAACAAGCCAAGTTTGCTGCTGAAGCGTTACACGCCCCGTGCAATGACAGCTGTTTACAAACCGTTGAATGGCTGACAGAAGTCTCGCACTCACTACCGCTAAGAAAGACCTCTGCCACTGAGACATTTGTACGAGAAGGGCAGCTCCCGCACCTCATGGATGTAACTATCTCCTAGCCTTTCATATCTGCCTACTGGAATATGTTTTAAGCAGGACGTGAATTGAAGTGTTGAAAAGACAGATTAATGACCCCGTGTATTAGCCACTCAGCAGATGGTATTTCAGCCACAGTTAAAGGCAACTTTTCTAACTTCTCAATATTTAACATGACAGAAGTCGCTTTTTTCTTAGCCATGAGTTGTTGTTGTCGCGTTAAATAAAATCTGGAAAATATATCCCTTGCACTTACGTGTTGCCAGGGAATGCAACATGCCTTCAATGTTTTTTAGTGTCCAACCCAACTGCATAATGGACCTTAGTTGACTCTGTCCATGGAGTAAAGAAGACATGTCACTTTGTATTATGTCTATTGCAGAAGAAATGATGTAGTTTAAGGTGTATATCCGGTCAGACAGGGTAATAATCCCGTTATATACAACAGCTAATGCCTTCTGTAAGTTTGATAAGAAACAAACAATTTGGCAACACATAAAAATATACTAAATGCACACTCCCATAGTCTACTATAAGTATAAATAACTTATGGTGCTCATACACTAAATCACATTGTTGCCATAATGTGTTACCGGAATTCTATACAGCAAGCCGTTGATAATAACCACAAGACAACAGCCGACACGAGTTTTGTCCAAACTGGACTTCTTCAAGGCTTAGTCATTCCTATATTCCTCAGTCTCACCATCCCCATTGGGACTGGGTACCATATAACTTATAAACAAAATCCATTCGTAAATAAGTTCTTCACATTGAGCCCACATCAAATTCTTTAATTCTACTAGATGGGGATGGTGAGACAGAGGAATATAGGAATGATTAAGCCTTGAAGAAGTCCAGTTTGGACGAAACTCGTGTCGGCTGTTGACTTGTGTTCATCACAACTAATGTGATTGTATCAGTATTTGTGATGTTTTGTTTTTTATGTTGTATGTGATTTACAATAAAAATTTGATGTATTTACATTTAATTATGTCTTTGTAGACCATGCTAAGAGAACCAAATATCATGTTTACCAACTTGTAACATGTTTTTGTCAAAATAATTAAGAATTCTGTAATTTTGTTGCTAAGACACAATTGGTCTTTTGAATTTTTTCATATAATCGATGTGTTTCTGTGCTCCACTAAAATTCTTTCTTGCCTTCTGTAAGTTTTCCTGATCTATTTGCCTTAAGTGGTTAGCAGCCTCTTGTTGAGAAAGCTTCCAAATTTCATTATAAACTGCTTATAAGAAGCACTTTCTGCATTGTTTTCTGGGGCCTAACAGGAAATTCTGTAAGTCAGTGTTATTAGACAGGTGACCGAGGTGCTCTCTAACAGCATCTAATGGGGAACTCTTCAACCATTGTTAGCATAGTTTCCCTACATTGAATGTTGTTACTATACCCGCATGTTCGGATGACACATAGCGAGAGTCTGGTCTACTTGTTCTAAAAACCCCCATGGAGTTTATAAAACGTTTATGACACCCATTGGTATCTATTGGCCACAATAACCACCCACCAAGAAGTGACAGTGAAGCATTAAACGTGCCATTCTCGACCCATTCATCGAGTTGATCTTCAGTTGCATTTATATATTTTTGCCATTTATAAAATTTTGCAGGGGCAGGGATACTGGGCGCATTCAGTTCCTTAATTTTTGCTAAGCCTAAACAACTTGTCTGTTGTACAGTTTCATTTAAAAATATAATTTCAACAGGTATCAGGCATGCTTTGAATAAAGCTTCTTTCTCCCTTATTTGCCAATTTTGTGTTACCCACACACTTTTTAAGTCAATCGACTTCAGCCAATATTCATAGCCTTCTATAGCCAACTGGGAACAAGGGACTCCAAATAAATGATTTATGTATCTGTCAATAGTATGTGTGCATCTTCCATTAATGGCAATTTGAAATAATATGACTCAGCATTTTTAACATTGCGCCCAGAAAAATATGCAAATTTCTCAGAATACATTTTAGAACTCCCTTGAGGTGGAGTTGGACAATGTTCCCATTGTGTGTAATTAAAAACAGTCTTTGGAATACTTGCTCTGTGAATGAAATGGTGTCCATATTAATTATAGCAATACATATCACCATTATTCTCTTTAGATTGATAAACATCCTCACTTTCAAGTACAGTAAAATACTGCAATGCAGTCATCATAGAATCAACTGTTTTCACATCCCAGTCATCAGAAACAACTCCGGGTATTATTACATTATTCATAGAAAGTTTAAACACATATGGTATTTTAATGACCTCTGTGGGGGCATATATATCAAATGTGACTTTATCCCAAACAATCCCATCAGGAATTGGTATAGCGGAAATATTCATGAAAGACAAGTCTCTGTGGATCTAGTGAGAAGAAAAATTGGGTTTTCGGACCTGATCCACAAGTTCAACTGTTGATCTTTCAGGAAGAATTTGAGCATGTATTAATAGAAAGACTGTTATGACAAAGCCAGTCCACAGAAGGAAAGCTAATACAGTCAATGAAAGCCACAGATAGTTCCATGGGAAAATAAAGTAATTTGTTTTAAGCCAGTTTATCAGCGTACGTGTTTTTGGCAGTTCAGATGTAGAAGAGGCAAATGAGTCCGAAAAGGTGTCGTTGATGTCTGCTAAGTATCCAGATGCAGTTTGTGCAAAAACTGGAGCCGTATTTGTAGGAGGAGAACTGGTAAAGGTCTCCCACAGTGGTTCACAGTAAATGATGCCCTCTGTCTGTGTAGAAGTTGTGTCAAATCGATCAGTAATTTCTGTATTATTTGTTGTAACAGATGTTAGTGGAACTAATGCAGGATCATTTTCCTCCCTCCCCAAGCTCGGAGAGGTGTCAGCGTTGCTGCTCAAAACTTGTAGAGGGACATCTCAGGCAGTAGTGAGAGGGATTTGGGAACTACTGGCTGCTCCTCTTGGTCTGCTGTGCAGGTTCGGCCACATGGCGTAACTTGACATTGTCGATAGATGCAAAGTGATTTTCTTTAACGCCAGAAAAAGGTGGTAGAATGACAGTTCTGGTACCGTGTGTTCCCAGGACTGGGACTGGTGCATGATAAAAAGGACAGAACTCCTTTTTCACAGCAATTTTTTCACGTACTGGATCCCCAACCTTTGGAATCCAGCTGGTAGGTGTTATTGGTACATTCTTAATTCCTGCCGAGGCAGCACTGGCAGAAGCGTTGTCATCACGGAACTGTTGTAATTCCTGCAAGACAGTGACATGTTCATTTATGTCAAAAGGTGTTTCTGCCACCTTCACATCAGGACCATCAAGATCTGGAACATACATTCGAGTTCCAAACAGGCACACGTATGAAATACGAACCCCCCCCCCGGACCTTCTAGGCAGATTGTTAAGTGCTCCCTGGACTCCATACAGATGATTAAGCCAACTATGACCCGTACCTAACACTCTGGCTGTTAAGGACTGCTTTAAATCACAGTATCGTCACTCCACAACTCTGTTTTCCTTGGGATGAAATGGAGACGAGTAATGGAGTTGGACCTCTTACAAAGCCATGGCGTCCTTGAATGTCCTTGAGGCAAAAGCAGGGCCCTGGTCCGATTGGAAAGCCACAACTGTATATGTGCCCATAAAGACTTGCAAATCTTTAATAACAGTCCGACTGTCAGCCGAGCATTGTGGACCCACCCATAGAAATCTGGAGCAAGAGTCGACAGCGACTAAGAGGTATTTGTATGCACTCGCTGGTGTTAGGGGACGACAGTGGTCCATGTACACACACTGTAAAGGTTTGTTAGAAGTTGGGAGGGGTGTCTGCGGTGGGCATTTGATGGTGGAGCCCTTAATTTGTTGGCAGATGTCACAACGAAGTACATACTGTTTGGTCTGTTTGTATAGACCTGGCCACCAATAACGTGGATGCAATAATTATTTTGTAGCTGCCACACTAGCATGGGCAGATGCAACCCTCTCATGTGCTGCTTTAATCAACTCTGGTCTTATGTCTTTGTTGGGAATTACTCGAACTCCCACGCCTGGTATTTTTACTTCTGCGTCAAGGAAGCCTCCCATTTGATAGGTATATTTAGCAGGAAATGCTTTTGGATAGGGCGTGCCTTAAGCCGTAGCTTTCATGGCAGCCCAAATGTCATTGTCCGGTTTTGTTCAAGAATGAGTTGCAGCAGCAACAGAAGCCGTAGCTACTGCTGATTTGGATGCTTTATCAGCCAGTGCAATTCCAGCAACATGTATACCACAACACGCTTGTGTACAAGTGTATGTACAACACGGACATTTGGTAGCTTTTACTTCAGATCTGCTACTTTCCCCTAGAGAAGTCTGTGTTTAATGATGTTGCCCTTAGAATCTCTGAAACCATTCTGGCGCCAGTAATGCAGGTATTTATTGAAGGGTTGGACACAGTAATACGAATCACAGATGATCAGTGTTAGCTGTGCAGGATCCGTGTGTTCCAGTGCCATCACCAGAGCCTCCATGTAGCCACTTACTACTGCGCGAGCAGTGGAGTATTGATGCTTTGTGCCTACTGGAGGTTGTGCTGAGCCATCAGTGTACATGACTCTTTGATAGTGATCAATAGGCAATGTATTTGCTGGAACTGGGTATTCTAGTTCATATTGCAAAAATTCTTGAGCTTGTAATTTTGGGTCAAAGATATAGTCAATATCAGTGGCTGCCAGAGACGTTGCCCATTGGATCCAACGTTGATGTAATGCTTTAGCATTTGGAATGTCGGATTTTGGTAACAGTCTCAAGGGTTGTAATTGGAGATACGACAATAAAACGTTTCCCCTGGGCTAGTGGTCTTTCTTTAATGACAGCCATTTGAACAGCAGTGAGAATTTTCTCAGTGGGAGCAAAGCGTTGTTCTGCTGCTGAATACAAATGTGATTTGTATGCAATCTGGACTGTCTCACCCACATTGAAAGTTACATAGGTGAAGCCAATGGCACCAGCAATTACTCTGATGACCAGATGTTTTTTATTGTCCCTTGTGTGTAAGTGTTGTGCTGTAAGCATGTCTGTTTGCAAAGCTCTGAGAATGCGTATGTGTTCAACTGTCCAAAATGTACTGGAAAAGTCAGGACATATTAAGTCATATAAAGGTTTTATGCAGGTTGTGTAATCTGGAATGTAAGTATTGCCAACATTTTGAAAACCCAATAGGGATTCCAGTTTTTTACTCGTATTTGGAGGTTGTAACTGTGCACATTTTTCCAAGAATTGTGGCGGTAGGCTCTTTCCTTAACTTGATAGTTCATATCCCCAAAACAGGACGCTAATGAAGGCTATTTTTGTTTTCTTGAAATTTAATTTATAGCCAAATTTGACAAATCCTATAACAATGCAGGCTACCCATCTTAGATGTTGCAGTGATTCATCATCCGTGAGATAGATATCATCTACATAGGACAATGCTTCAGGATCAATGTCGTGCAATATTGAAGTCACACGAGGCGCAAACAGTACTGGACTGTTCTTGTACCCCTGAGATAAACTACAGATTTTGTTTCTGGGAGCCTAGTGTGCTGAAACTTGTTAGGTCTCTATTCTCAGGAGCTATATTTTGGCAGAAGAAACCATTGGAAATGTCCGGTGTTGTTTTGTATTTTTTGCGCACTATGTTGTTCATGAGTGCTGTGTGAGTTTTGTATAGCGTATGTGCGTGTATGACTGTTTAAGTGTCTGTAGTCTAAGTCTATTCTGTACGAATGGTCCTGTTTAGCTACTGGAAATAAGGGATTATTCATTGGTGAGTCACAGGGTTCGATTACGTCCTGGTACTCTAGTTGTGTGAGGAGTTCCCTCACGGGTACTTTCGCATCATGTTTTATTAGATACTGTGGTTGAGGTTGAGGTTGATTTTTAATTGGAATTACATGATGGGGGAATCTTTATCCCACCCTATTTGGTTGTGATATTACGCCGGTGCTTGTGCTAATGCTCAATAGATGGCGTAGGATTCTGCCAGCTCATCAGGAACAAGGGGTGAGAAAGAAGGTTTGAAAACATCTTCCCCATTTGGGCAAGGACGGACAAATTCAGGTGGCCAATCCCGTCCGGCCAGTAGAATATCATATATATTTACGATGCGGTGCCAAAAGATTGCATCAAATGTGCATTCAATGTCTCCTTCTAACTGTAACTTTACTTTGTACACCCTATCAGGCGTGGAGACACGCATGTCTGCAGTTTCAACTTGTAGGAAGTCATCAGTTGCTTTCACCTCCAGTTGCTCTTTAAGATTCCGGCAAACTATTGTGACCTCTGCCGTGCTGACTACTAGCGCTAATGCCCACGTCTTGCTCTTCAATAGAGCCCTCTTCTTGAGTGGCATGACAAACTGCAACTGCTGCTACTTTTATTCTTTTTAAATTGGAGCTTTTGTTGGGGAAGTTTCTCTTCTTTTTTAACGGAAACTTCTGTAGAGCGTTGTGATTCCTGTCTTGGTTTTACATGCTCAGTTCTTCGCTCTGACCGCCCACCTCTCTCACTGCGTTCTTTCAGTGAGTCCTGAAAGGAACAAGATTGGCGTGAATCAGTATATTGATATCTGTCAGGCGTTTTTATATTATCTCCATTTCTGAGATTATATCCATTCTGTGGGATCTCTGTATGCGGAGATTCTCCCCTTTCTTTTTTAAGTGTTTGTTGTTTTTTATCCAAGCATTTCTTACTACCCTCAGGAGCTTGCTATGTAGAATCTTTATTAGATTTACCCTGTAACTGTGGTTTTGTGGGTCTGGCCCCCAGACTATCTCTACCAATGCTAGAGTACAATACAAAGACCAAGGCACACGTAAATTAAAAGACAGTTCTAAAATCAGTTATTTGTAATTATAGAATGAATCACTCAATGATCCAATTAAAATGATTCAATCAGATAAACAAAATTCTGAAAAAGTCCATTAGGTGAAGAGTTCATTTTTAATATGTCAAAGACCAGCCAACACGTGTTTTGTCTTGGGAGTGCATACTCCCCGTGACTTTTTCAAGGCTGCAAAGAATACCAGAAAAACAAAATATGTACAAATATACTACAAACATAGATCAATATATATATAAAACAAAACTCACACACAGTCTAGTGTCCAAAAAACACAACGAGAAAGAAACCCCATAATTGTACAAACCCCACATTGTAATATAAAATGAAATCTGATTGTCCAAATAGAATTGATGACACAGTATTAGAATGAACCCAAAGTCTAGCACCATCTGGTTTGGAAATAAAGGGAGGAAAAAAGGCAAAAACCGCAAGGAGAGGGGAGAATAGACTCCATAATATGTGTAGAGAAACCCATCAAACGAACTGTGTTGCCACGCAGGAACAATAAGTGTGCAATTTCCACAAAGAGAGACGAAATGACCCAAAATAAAGCATAAAAATCTAAACATACCTCAATGGTTATAACACGGGAAAACTTAATGTCCCGGAAATCATGACCAAATAAAAGAAATACTCTGTTGATATAATAAATAAATTAGAATCACTCTTGTTTGTATGTGTAACACAAACAAAACAGAGGAACAAACGTAAAAAAATTGTGTATGAAAAATACAAACCAAAGTTAACATACACCCCGCGGTATCACCCCTAAGTCCAACAATAACACCTACCAAAGGTTGACCTCATGCATGTTTGGTCCGTGTAAGGCGAAGGTGTGATATTAACACCTAAAACAATGAGAATAACAGCGGTTTCAGCGTGGAATATAAATGTTGATATATACTCTTACATAACTCTTCAGCTAATGGACTTTTTCGGAATTTTGTTTATTGATTGTCTCATTTTAATTGGATCATTGAGTGACTAATTCTATAATTACAAATAACTGATTTTAGAACTGACTATTATTTTACGTGTGCCTTGGTCTTTGTATTATATTGTGCTGTATCTTTTGGCGGAAGGGGAGGATCCTCCCAGGCCGGGAGCACCGTACCCTGAATTGGTTATTTCTACTGAGAGGGCAATGTTGGGAGCGCTTTCTTTCCCTTAATATTCCTTCCCACTTATTGTACTATTAATGCTAGAGTGGGCCTCTGTGATAATCTTTGGCAGCTCATGTTCTTGATGCTGTGGAGGAACGTCCCAGAGCCTCATGCGCACCACTAGTGCAACTGCTTCCCCTTTAAGGTTACTTAATATAATTAAAGATATTGTGGCAAAATTTCCTATTAGTTGCATCCCCAAGTCCAGGGCCGGGGAAGCCCTGTGGGTTCATCTTGAATTTGTTTCAACACTTCCGGTAAATTGGCAAGTGTCTGTGTACCATGTGCGGTAGTATAGAGCGTAGCAAATACTGTGCCCCAAGTATTGCAGTTGTCTATTGTGGGAACCATCCCAAATGGCAAGCACATAATTAATATTCTATGCCTATCCTGAGGTCACGTATGGGGAAATACTGCTTCCGGTGCATTTTTTTTTTCAGCAAACCAGAACGGAATCTCTTCTCGTTTGGTAGGTACTTTACCCATGATCGAATGTACAGTCGCAGGATTAATGCCTGGCGTTACTGCATGCGGTTGTGCCAGAGCAGCATGTGCTGGGTTTGTGTTTAATGTTTGCATTACAAACTGTAATCGTCTGTATATTGCCATAAGCTCAGCATATAAGCGATGGACTTCAGCTACGTCAGGTTCGCTGCAGCAGGGTGCTGTGTATATGTGGCCAATAAAGACCAGGTAGGACCATCATTACTTAGAGGACCTATCCTAACATGTAAAATTGTATGGGGTAGGGTGCCGTCAAGCCAATTATTATGTTCTTGATAAGATAGATGTATTTCTAGATATGCATTTGCTCTGTATGGTGCATGTGCGTTTGCAGGTGTATAGTGATGTAATGTATTTGTGTTCCCATCAGCTGCTGGAAATGTGACCCAAGAATAAAACATTTCTATTCTATAGGTTGAATGAGCCTTAACAACAAATGTAACTGGACCCCCCTGGGCCGTTAGGCCATATGCCAATAAATGTGCAGTAAGGGGTGGTCGCATATTGACTGCAATTGCTACCTGTTGCTGATTCGCCATGATGAATGGTTAATTTTGATCAGCGATAAGCACACCAAATGAGGATTATCCTTTTAGGGTTCAAGCTTGAACAACCTACAGGATTATTTAGGTACTCCCTACTTAGCTGAGGAGGAAAATCCTTAATACCACGGAAGTCTCTGTATATATTACTGAGGTGTCTTTGGATGTAGGTAAATGTGCAACCTGTGTATGGTAAATGGAGAAACAAAGACTTTCTGTGTTACCAACCCTTCATTATAGAACTTCCGCATGTTGCTCCTGATCATAAGCCACTCCTCTGCCTCATCTGATTGCATAGTTACTTGTTGTGGGATAACACATACACTAGTTGAACATCAGTGCTGATAATGTAGGGCCACCGGCCCTGCGTACTTTGCAGTTTTGTAAACTCTACTTCAAAAGTCACCATTTAATAGTGTGTAGGAGTTCGAATACTTTTAAATACAACCCCCCAGGGATTCTGAACTATGGAAAATGGAAGATGAAACTCAGAACAAGACCTAACAGGAAAAGGTGGTTGCACCCCCTAGACATTCTGCATCACATATGTTGACTGCTGTTAGCCCTGAAGATAGCCCCGCAAGGTAACGCAATGTTTCTAAGCACAAACTCTGAGGTCTTAAAGTGTGAGGTAGGATCACCATTTTGTCCTTGTCAGAGCATCAAAAAGAGTACCTTGAGTTTGGTGATGGTAACATTGCTTGTTAGAACCAAACATATTCCATTTTCAGTACACACTGCATAGTCTCTACTATTATCAACATGGTAGCTGTACCAGAAGCCCTATAAAATGTTTGTAATCCATTCCCTTCAGCATCCTTGTTGCACATGAAATACATTGTGTTTTTGTTAGATTTGGGTGGTTGTTATTGTCTTATCGTGTAGTGAATGAAGCCTACAAAAAACACTTAGGGCCAGATGTAGGAAACTCCCAAATTGCGACTTGCAATTTGCGAGTCCCTGCGACTCGCAAATTGCAAGTCGCAATTTGGGATGCAGAAAGGTGTCTCAGACACCTTCTGCGAGTCGCTATGGGGTCGCAAAGACCCACCTCATTAATATTAATGAGGTGGGTCGTAATTTGCGACCCCATAGGGACTCAGGGCACTCACGGGGATGGAGGCCTGCTGGGAACAGCAGACCTCCATGTCCGTGACTGCTTTTAAATAAAGCTGTATTTTTTTTTTCAAAGTGTAGCCCGTTTTCCTTAAAGGAAAACGAGCTGCACTTAGAAAAAAAAACGAAACCTTCTGTTTCGGATTTTTTCAGGGCAGGTAGTGGTCCCTTGGACCACTGGCTGCACTGAAAAAATATTTTTGGGTCCAGTCACAAAGGGGAAGGGGTCCCATGGGGACCCCTTCCCGTTTGCGAGTGGGTTACCATCCACTTCAAGTGGATGGTAACTGCGAGTCCATTTGCGACCGCGTACGCGGTCGCAAATGGAATTGCATACCACTGCGACTCGCAAATAGGAAGGGAACACCCCTTCCTATTTGCGACTCGGAAATGCATTTTGCGAGTCGGTTCAGACTCGCAAAATGCATTTCTACATACCAGATGGGGTTTAGCGACTCGCAAACGGCGTTTTTCACCGTTTACGAGTCGCTAAACCTTTCCTACATCTGCCCCTTAGTGAGCTACACTTAACTGGGATGAGGAGCTTGAGTTCTTTGGACATACTATCCTGACTTGTGCAAGAGGAGAGGCTGCACTACAACTTTTGTATGTGGAAAAACAACCTTTGATAGTTTTACAAATTAAATTATTTTAAGAATTGCACCAGCCGCACATTTGTTTTAACATGGCATGTATTCCTACTTGTCTGCCAGTAAACGCTTAAGAATTCCTACTAGCATCTGCTTGTTTTTAAATTATTAACAATATAGTAGAGGAGTGGCTTTACAAAGCAATTAGCCCATGAAAACCATAACTGTTAAGTCTTCTCAGTCAAAGTGAAAGCAGCCTGCATATCAGTAAAGCAGGCACCTGGAGCAATTTGCATCCTACTCTCCAAACAGAAATATGGTGTATTTCTATGTTTGAAAGAAGGGAACAGTCTAACTCTGTATTAAAAATCAGAACATAAGTTGTGATTGTAAAATTTAATTTTGGAAACTCTAACCCCAGGTTATAGTGAGTCTCTTTTTCTTTGGCACAATTTAAGGTACACACACACCTCAGTTTTAAAGCCTACCGGAGATGGGGAGAAATAGTTGATTGATTAGCAAAAAAAAGCAAGTTTCAGATTGAAAGTCACTGACTTTTCCACAACGTTGTGGCAGTTACTTCCTGGTGGGAACAGCAAAGCCCGGCCTGCAGGTTGGGACCATGGGGTGAACAAGAAAGGAAGTTAGTGGTTATGAGGCATGGCAAACTGCAGCAATCATGACCTGGGTGTTGGAGCGCTCCATCAAAACCTACCATATACTGTAGGTGATACTAAATGTATCAGAGATGTGGTTGTTGTCCCAGGAGCAGGAATGGTCACCCATTTCCTTCACACCGTGTCACCTCTTGTCCCTTTGTTACATGTATGTTCTAGCTGTGATACACACTGTAAAGACTGCTTTCATTATGTGCTCATGTGAAAGGCACACTGTGACCTGATGCCCATCTATAATACACATTTCATGTTCGTGCTGTGGGAGCACAGTGAGAAAAAAGCACACAGTACACAGCGGTGAGACAGAAGTACTGTAGGCCTTTGTCTCCCTCTCTTTGGTATCAATGTGTTCAGCGTGAAGCGCTTCATCACATACCCAGGAGGCAAAAGCACAGTCTGACCTTGTGTCCGCTTGTAAAACTTTCCACCATAGAAGACTCAAATATTGCATGAAAAAAATGAAATTGTGACAAATAAAAAAGATAATACTATTGAACAAGAGGAAAGTAAAACAGACTGAAAACTCACTCCCCACCCCCTGTCGCTTCCTACTCCTCATCTTTGTTCTGGACAGGGTATTGTTTACTGACTATTGAACGTTGAATGAAGGACACAACAATTCATTAGGTTCTGTAAGCGATTACATTGTTAAATGTCATGGTTGTATCTTTAGTACGAGGCCTGATTCAATTTCGACGCAACATTACTGTTTAGCTTCCCATTAAAAGAGGTGTCCGACAGGGTTGTGTGCTAGCACCACTCCTGTTCTCTCTATTTATTAACGAGGTGGTGCAAGAATTAAGGGCATGTCAGAATTATGCTCCTACCTTAGTTAATCAGAAAATTCCTATTCTTCTTTTTGCGGATGACTCCCTACTCATTTCAAAAACCCCTATGGGTTTACAAATCCTTGTGGACAAATTTAATTTATTTTTTTGGAATTCTGGTCTAGAGTTGAACCTGAAGAAAACGAAACTGATGGTGCTTCGCTCTGGCCCTCGGAAGAAATGCACTATAAGGTTAGATGGGGTTATTTTGGATCAGGTTAGTTCCATCGATTATCTGGGTGTGAGGCTCACTGATTCACTCCATTGGGAGGAACAGGTTAGCAAAAGTGCTGGGCTTTTGCAACATCGGGTAGCATCCATACTGCGCCTTTATAGGAGCACGATGGCCAAAGCTGTATCCCCAGCAATAAAGATTTATGTGGCCAAGGCGCAGGGTGCTGCTGCCTACAGTGCAGAGATTTGGGGCACCTCTGACTGTAGTAGAATAACCAAAATTGAGAATAGCTTTGCACAGGCTTTATGTGCATGCCCCATTAGCACCCCATTAATCCCCTTGTTTCTAGATTTAGGGCTAAAACGAATGGCTGACTTAATTATTCTACGACCTTTGCTGTATTGGGTGAGGCTATGGATAGTCCCAGAATTGGTCGTATATAAGTCCTCACTTCTAGAATTGATGAAATGTTCTAACTCCACCTCCATCCCATGGATTAAACACATATCCAGCTGGTGTTGTACATTGGGACTGAGAAACTTATGGGAGAATCCCCATCAACTTGAGAAGTCCCATGTAAAAGTACTGAAGGGAGCCTATTGGTCCTATATACGGAACAACTATATTTCTCACAAATTTAATGGTCGTTTAACTAATCTTTTTATTGATTTTAAATGGTACCCAGAGTTCGATTTATACCTAGATATAATACCTGACTTATTAGGCAAAGGACTGTATGCCAGATTCCGTTTTGGAACACTACCATTGATGGCCTTGATGAGCAGATGGGGATCCAACACTACTTCTGAAACTTCTGATACTTGTCCTGTGTGTGGCAATTCCCCTGAAATTTTATGTTTTTTTGTCCTGCTTACTTAGTCCCAAGGTCTAAATGGATCCGCAAAATTTGTCGGGAATTGAAGTTAAGAAAATGTGCTTTAGCTCTGAGGATCCTAAAAAGTCAGAATTCAAACGTGTTAATTTATGCTGTAAGCAAGTTTTTAGTAGCGGTATGGCGTATACGTAATTTTTATCTACAATGATCTTAACTGTTTTTAAGCTGGGCAATCAGGGATTTTACTTTTTTTTTTTTTTTTCTTCTCCTTAGTTTTGGCTTATGGTAGATTTGTACTGTTTTATTCATGATGATTATTTATCTTTGTATTGTATTGCTTTGATGGTCTGCTGGCTGAATAAAGCTTGTGTGATCTATGGACACATCTATGGACTGTTTAGCTTTCCTGTCTGTACTTATGGCTGCATTTCAATTAATAAATAAATAAAGGTTACAGAAAAAGGGACTGAATCACTGACATGGATTACTTTCAGGGTTTAAAGGCTTCCAAAGCTATTAACTGCACCTACATACCAATGCACTTCACAACAGCAGGGGGCAGGAGACGTAAACAGCCGCCTGCTCTCCGAGTCACACTTTACCTTTCCAGCACCCCCATCAAAGCCTTTATGGCACAGGAGTGCTGCTCCTATAACAGCAGGAACCTTTGTCGCTACACAAAGAGAACGCTTTCTTTCGCGCTGTAACATTACAAAGTTGAGGACGTGTTTTTTCTAGCTCTGCATTACAACCAGGGGAGGCCCCTCCATAAGAGCGGAGGAGCATCGCCCGCTAACAAAAATGTCCCCAGAAGGGAAAAAAGAAAATGCTAATAAACTTTGTTTATTACCATTTTATTTGTCAGCACCCCGTCCTGAACAGAGGGTTGGGACGGGGCAGGGCAATTGCTCCCAGTGGCAGCAGGGAGCTCTGTACTTCTTTAAAGTGCACATATCCATTTGACTGGCTGTCTTGCAAAGGCCACCCACCAATCCTGACGCTGCTTTCATGCTGGTTACCAGCATGAAAGCAGTGTCAGGATTAGCTTGTGCAGTTTCCTAGTCCTGTCACGTGTCACAGACAGGAGAGATGACAAGAGGAGAAAAGATCGCCCGAGGTAAATGCCTTTTTAAAAATTTTATTAATATTGTACCCTCCTCCAACCCTCCATTGTAAATATGAGCCAGCCGCCACTGACTTGAACAGTGGTCCTGTGCAGAGGAAAAAGAATAGAGTGCATGTGCACCATACCAGGAGCACAGACTGTGTGAATTAACTTTTTCCCTTTAGCTGAGAACCTAAAATTGCAAGCAAATGCTGTCTGTTAAGACTTAAGTCACGGACAGCGGAGGTTAGGTCTACATTACGGACAGTTCGTGAAAATAATAGATGGGTGGACACCCTATAATGTGAATGATGTGTGTGTATATTATGTTAATTATGCTGTTATGGTTGTTGTAATTGAAAGAACACAATCACTCTGTCATGATGGAGCTCAAGTGAGTGGTAAGCGTGGATGGGGCACTGAACTGTAATGGGGACTGCTTGTATGATGGTGAAAAAGTGCGTAAAGTTCTGACAAAAGGGAACTGGGTCAACCAACAAAAATTAAGATGACATATAATATGGTGTTTGTATGGAGATTCGGAGAGTTGTGCGCTCTGAAGAGAGACTGAGGTCTGAGAAGGAAGCCCATAGCGGATCTTTGGAAGGAGATCATTGAAACTTTTCTGACCACTGAACATTGAGTTAAGCCATGACAAAGTCAGGAGGTTGCCATTATAGGTCTGTCCCCACATGAAAACTACCCTGCAGTCCAATCTGGACCTCCTGAGATGAGCAGTCACGGCTCGCGGTTAAAATAATAAAAAAAAAACACTTACCTCCGCTGCCGCCACTGCTCCTCCCACTCCTCTGCAAGCACAGGCTCCCAGCCTGCCCTGCGCCAATTCTGACACTGCTCAGAGCAGCAACAGGATTGGCTGGGTGAATAGGAGCCTGGGTAGGCTCCTTCCAGACAGGCAACTGTATTGCCAGACTGGATAGAGGCCACTGCGCATGTGTGTTTGGCTGGACCAAGATGTCGGCCAAACACACATGTGCTCTGAGGGGTAGAGCTGAGCACTCCCCTTCATTGCTCGTCACCCCTGTGGCCCCACCCATTTCCCCCAAAATGATAATAAACACAGTTTATTACCGTTTTCGGTGAAAAGGTTGGAAGCTGCCGCTTCTGGCAGGGGGGTGACTATGCCCTTTTTGAAGAGCCACCCCTGGAGATGAGACAAGCGGGCAATGTAGTGTAGCTCTCTGGTTTTGTGAGAGAGGCGGGGTCGGAATGGAACAAAAAATAGGCCTCGGGACCAAAATAAAAGTGCCTCCCATTAATGATCCAGACAGCTAAAAGGAAATGGCCCAGCTTTGTAAATTAAATGACTTTTGAACCTATAAAAACATGCTGTATAGATATTTTGCTATATATGAGAGACTGCATGCATTTGTTTGCTGTAAATGATGCGTGTGGTTATATAAGGGAAATCAGCTATAAAAAGCGGCCCACCTGACCATAAAACAAGCTCACAAGCAGCCAAAAAAGTGGCCCACCCACTGACCAGTCAGACCAGCCCATCAGGCACTGTTCGACCAGGGAGGGTTATGAGGTGGTTATTATGTAAATCCACGCTGCAAATAAAGATGTGATGCATGGCGAAAACACACAGAACACACATAAAAACAAAACCTTTTGTTGCACTGGTTCATGTTATGCTTATTGGTGTACAGTTATGAAAACCGATAAATATATCCGTAAAACATTTTTGCTGACAACATGTACACAAAAACATTGAATAGTGTAAATAGAACAAATCTGTTGTTCATACAGTTAATGAAAATATTTAAAAAGAGAGAGTCAAACATTTGTCCCTATGTCCAAATGGGAAACAGTATTTATGTATCAGATCCAGCCTATGATCAACCGGATACCTAGATAGTGCCTTTCATGAACAATATATACGTGGAAGAATTTAGAAACAAAATAAAATATGATGAAAATCATAGTGTAGTAAATGCCATGGTTAGGAATAAAGATTTCTGCCCCCCCAACCATTAAAGAGTGCATAACTATTTTTTCGCATTTTTCTTAGAAATATCAATCCAGTAGTACGACTTGCATGTAAGAAAAGCGTGTTCAATGCTGTGTATGCAGAGTTCATCCATGGTATACATGATATCCTAACAGCAGTCAAGTAAAATTACTTTAAGGAAAAATGTTATTGGTGCGTAAAGTGCACGGTCAGATAGTACATGCAGGACCAAAATGGTTCAGAATTAAGACAAAAGAAAGCAGATAATGTGATTTACCAAAAGGCGGTTTAACCAGAAATAGAACTGAAAAATTAAGTTGATGTAGATAGAGTGGAATAATTCAATAAATACATGAGAAGCCTTTTCGGGATTAAGGGGCTGCTCTAAATCTAAATCAGACATTTAGGGCCTCATTACAAGTTTGTTGGTCCCAGGACTGCCATGTTGGTGGTGGCGGTCACACTGCCAACAGGCTAGCGGAGAAGACTGCCTTATTATGGCCATGGTGGTTTTCCCAACAGAAGGCGGTCTAGCCGTCACGGACAACGGTAGACAACTGCAGGCCAGCAGGGACCATGTTTTTGCCGGATAGAATACGAAGTTGCACACCGCCAAGGTTTCCGCTGCGGTTGCGCCACCACGGAAACCCAGGCAGAAACCAACCATATAAAAGGAAACACTCACCTTCAGGAAGCCAGACTCATCCGGAACCAGAACTGCACGTCATCCTGCTGCTCGCCCAGAGACACTGGAATCAACGCTGAAGGTGACAACAGCAACCGTGAGTACACACACTTACCTGTCACTGTTGTAAATTGTCAAAGTATATACGCACACACAACATACCAATTGGGAACGGGTGGCAAGGGTGACATACACACATACACGTAACTTGACACTGACACGCACACTCACAGATAGCCACATACACACCCGCACATACACAGTACACACACTACGGCCATCACACACACATGTCAAAAACACACACCTACTCCCAGAAACACAGCACTGGCACAGTCACACACAACATCACACAACACCACCAGGCGACACTACAACACCACAACCGCAAAACCATCAAAGCACTTGCAAGGACCCACAATAGACACAACCCATTTACAAATCATACATACAACACAAAGTACCACCAACAGGGAACGAACACACACTATCACACAACCATACAACACAGCATTCAACATACCCAGCAAACACACATCACAAATTATCTGATATACTATTCACCACACACGCACACAGTCAAACCACACAAAGGCACACAACACTGCAACATACACCTCAACATAAACACAACTCAATACCATGACAACAACATGTCCCAAACATACACATGGCCATCAAACAACACATACCCATCACTGGGGGCCAAATGCACTACACATAACCTCACATGCTGCCCAGCCAAAACAGGTAGCACAAGCACCACTTGCAAACAAATAGTCACACACAATGTTAGCCATTTTCTAAAATGCCCCAAGAAAAGAAACCCAGGGCAAATATGTAACGTCGAAACCCACAACTGGTTTGTCCAATAATGTATTAGAAATAAAAAAATAATTATTAAATTGTAAAATTTATTAAATTGTACAAGGCCATAGGCCTGTCCAAATATAAATCATGGAACATGCACTTGATGCACATCTTGGTGCCCCCAACCTGACTCCTGACTGCCATGTAACCTCCACAAGTAGGGGCATCAAGGAGCAGGCAGGCATTTTAGGGATTGGGGGGAGGATGGGGGATTGGGATTAAGATTGGGAGGGGGTCCTTTGAAATTGGGCTTGGAAAGGGGGGAGTTAGGTTTAGGCTTAGGGTAGGGTTCTAGGCTGGGAGGGGCATGGGTACTTGCAGGGGGTAGGGGAGGCCTGGGAGGTGGAAGGGATGGGCCTGTAGAGGGAAACAGAGCGTTTAGGGTTTTCACAGGGGGGAGAGGAGTAGGGAAAAGGTGAAAACATGAAAGAAACACTTTTTTAGACACATGGGGAGGGTCATCAGAAGAGGGTTTGGGAGTGGAGTGTGAGGAAGTGGTTGTCTGACATGTTGGTGTGGCTGTCGAGGGTGCGTGGGTGGGGAGGAATGCTTGTGGGTGGTGGCTATCTGTTGGGTGGGTGAGTGAGGGCGTTTATGTGTACAGGACTGGGGGGGTGGGGGTGCTGGGTGCTAGGGGATGCCGTGATGGATGGGTAACTGTCTGTTGGGGTGGTGACTGCAGGTATGGTGGATATGCTGCTTGTAGGCATGTCAGTGGTTGTAATGTCTGCACATCTGGTGATCGGGGTGGATGTCTAAGGGTCTGCTGTGGTGCTATCTGTGGGTAAGATAGATGTAGTGGATCTGTGAATGTTGGTGTGGTGTCTGCAGGTTTGTTAGGTGTTGTGTCTGTGGTGCCTGGGATTGTGGGGGTGTCAGGGCAGGTAATGGCTGTTGATGTGTGTGCAGGTGTATGTTGCTTGTGTGCATGCCAGTGGTGTGTATTGTGGTGCTTGTGTTTGACTGAGCTACCATTGGTTGTTGACATAGATGCATGCTTGTCTGTCTGTGTGCTTTGGCTGAGTCATGGAAGAGGGGTTTGGGATTGGGAAGAGGAAGGTGGAGAGGGATGGAAGACAAAGGGTGACTGGCTGCCATCAATGTGGAGGCCAGAGCATGTAATGATCTCTGTAGGCCAGCCAGTGCACTGTGAATGCCCTCCAGGAATGCATTACTCTGTTAGACTTGAGTTGCCAGTGCCTTGATACCTCTCACGATGGTCGACTCACCCACAGAGATTGACCTCAGGAGGTCAATAGCCTCCTCACTGAGGGCAGCAGGGCTGACAGTGGCAGGGTCAGAGGTGCCTGCTGCAAAGGAGATGCCCACCATCTTGGGTGAGCGGGCATGGCCAACTGGGTCGGGAGCTACAGGGAAGGCGGTGGTAATAAGTGGGTAGTGGACAGAGATGGTTCTGAGGTGGTCTCTGATGGGTCCGCCACCACCAAGAAGTGTCCACTGAAGAAGGATTTTGATGGAGAAGATGTGGAACCTGTCTCCCTTGTGGCCACTCCTCTCACTCTTCGGGCCACTGGGTCCCTCGATGTCAGTGGTCTCAGTACTCCAGGTCCTGTGGCCAGCAGCTTCCCCACTCAGCTGTGCCCCATCTTCTTCGCCTGCCGATGCTGATGCACAAAAAGAGAGAGAAAGAGGGTTATCACATTCTTCACACATGTATACATTACAACATGCACAACTGTTAAAACATCTCATGCAAATAAAGTCCCAGTCAGAAACCATTAAGAGTCCACATCATGTCACAACAAAATACTTCCACCTTTCCCAAAAGACAACAGTCTCAACCACAACATAAGCCAACCATCTGACCACTACATCACCATCCCATCAAATCAGCTGTAACTCAAAAACATCATGCACTAGATGGACTGGCTACATCAAAATTCCATCCCCATGAAGATCATCCCTGCTCATCATCAAATCAGTCTAATGAAATGCAGTTGACTGATAACACACTATCATGCCTACTTCTACTCCACACCTTCCCAGTCAATCAAAAACACACATGTTCCATGAAAGTAAACTCATCTCACTTCACATATAACACAGCATGTTGCTTTCCAATCACATGCCTATCTGATCATTCTGTACCTAACTTACACAATGGGAAAAACATCAGATGACTACACTACATGTTGCATTTCCATACATTGTGCATCACAAAATGACATAGCATCTCATTGAAACATCAATCTAAATACTAGCAAAATATTAATTGGAAGTTTCTGCAGCCATTAATCGGAAATATTGTCATATAGACAATAATCATATGTACTGCAATTGGGGCCTACCTAGCACACAGAATACACCCACAGACAACCACAGGGAGCATAGTTAAACCAACAAAACAATGGACACCAAGCAATGTCCATTAAGGGCTCATACCATTCCACCATACATGCTGAATGGAAACCTCTTCATGGGATTACTTGGCCCTGTTACTCATCTGTCAGACCCAATGTTGCACATACAGCATATCCATTGGAATAGGAGTGGACAGAGACCAAACAGCTGTACAACTCACCATTTGGATAAATGATCTTAGGAACACTAGGTGGACAGGATGACAGAGCAAGGTACAAATATGTATGGCTGAGAAGAGTCACGCATATGACTCAGTCACATGTGCATCTCCACGTGCAGTCATTCTCTTGGATAGACAAAGCTGATTACCATGTTCCCTTGCACAATACAATGGCCACATCTGTGTTTGTATGTTGGCAACTGTAGTACCATGTCTTCCTAGTAGTCACCATACCTGCAGGACATACCACATTGTCACAGATGCATTACTCAGACATCATACACTAAGCTATCAGAGGCAAGTACATGGTTTCTTTCAGTACTTACCCCCTTGTGGCTGATGTGCTGCTCTCAAACGCCCATCCACCTCAGGGTAGGCCACTGCCAAAATGCAGGCCATTAGGGGGGTCAAGGTCTGACGAGCACCCCTTTCTCGTTGGGAGGACACCTCCAGCTGGGCCTCTGCGGTCTTCCATGCCCAGCGACTCAGGTCCTCCCGCTGCGTCCTACAGTGGGTGCTCTGCTAGCTGTGGACCCCCAGGGTCCACACTTGCTTGGCGATGGCACACTAAATTTCCTTCTTCTGATGGGCCTTGACCTGCATGGATGACACAAACATAAGGAAAAAGTCATATCCGCATGCACCATCCCAATAGTAGTGGACAAAACACCTCAGTGACAGCAAGTATGCAAACATTCCCATCCTCTCAACTCACACTCATTTACAGATTAACATCTGCATGCATCAACACCTTCACTACTTAAAAATTCAGCTACACCATCATTCACCACACCTATCACACATTGGTATTGCATTGGACTCACCTGCTCTGCTGGTGCACCATATAGTTGTACATACAGGGGTAGGACCTCCTCCACAAGATTCTTCAGCTCCTCAGGGGTGAAGGCTGGGGCCCTGTCAGCTGCAGGACATGGCATGATAGCTCCCAGAGGCAGTACACAGCAGCTCAGGTAGTGGAGGTCTTGCTGGCAGCAGTGTTAGCAGTTAAGTGAGCAATACTGCGGAAGATGGCGGTCACATCCGCCATGTACAGGACTGACATTGCCATTGTCCCAAAGGCAGAAATGTCTTCAAGTGCAACGTCCACCGCAGTTGTAACCGCCATGACGAGTTCCGCCAGCGGACTTAGGTCACTTCCATGTGTCTAATACAGTAGGTCATTTGAAGCACATTACATGTATGGAAGAGTTTTATCATCTGCGTCATTCACTATACCCCGTATTGTGCAGTACAACTGTAAGTATTGCCTTTATGTTTAGTTGTCAATATGTGCATTTGGTGTTAGTAATGTACACCTACTTGGGTGTTCACATGGTTTCTAGAAAATGTAGATGATGTGCAACGATATGTGGAAGGCATGTCATATAGGTTGGAGTGCCAACCATGTACAGTAACTGATTCATCTGTATGTGTAGTTCAATAGTTAAGTGGGGGAATGTGCCCCAATGAGGGTGTCATTGGGGTTAATACCTATGAGCTGTAATGCTGATATCTGAGTTTGTAACCGACCTCAACAGCAAATATGTGTTGGTTGAGATTCTGACTTTACAAGATGTCTGTATGATGCATGTCACATACTATATTTAAATTTCTTTACATAGTTTTCCTGGCATGAGGAGAGGACGACAACCACCAGTGTACCGTCCACTAGTAGACCTTCACACCATGGAGGAGAGACATTGTAGTCAGACCTATCAGCTGAATCGTCTATCATCTTGGATCTTTGTGATCAATTGGAGCCTGATCTGATGCCTGCCATTCGCAATCCCTATAGCATATCTCCCATCGTTCAAGCCTCATCAGTGCTACACTTCCTGGCCTCTAGGTCCTTTCCAAAAACAGTGGCCCTAACTGCAGGAATGTCTCAGCCCATGTTCAGTCTGGTTTTGAGAGCTGTACTGTGCGCATTGTTGAAACACTTGGACAGACACATCAGGTTTCTCCAACATGCGGATTTGGCCTATGTGAAGGAAGTGTTTTATGCTATGGGACATGTTCTACATGTGGTTGGAGCCTATGATAGTGCGTTGAGTTCTGTGCCGAAGAGGATGTACTCCGGGGGCACTTAGCAGCGCAATGAAACTGGGAAGAAAGAGGCGGGACCACAGTGGAGCGGAAGCTGTCAGGAAAACGCGGAAATGATGGGGGTTATAAGTCCCGTAAGAGATGGCAAAAACACGCCGGCAGGAGAGGAAGAGGACAGAGGGATGGAGCAGATGGGGAACAAGGAGAGCGAACCAAAAGAAGACGGAGGGACAGCGGTTTTATGGAGGAGGACGATCGAAGGACAAAGACGAATCTTTGGAGACTCGAGGAGATGGAAAAACAGAGGAGGACGGAGGCACAGAGGATCCAGTCGATTGAGGAGGGAGAAGACGCGCAGAGGCTGGCCACGTTCTGGGAAGAACGTGGCCAGTTCAGGTACGGAGGTTTCCACTGGGAACGTGGAGGAGGGGTAGAGATAAAAGGGGGCGTTGGGGGGAAACAGCACAAATGGTTATAAATCAATGTTGGAAACACCGGCAGAACAATAATACGGAAGTCACACTCCTAGGCCACAAAGTAAGAAAGACACTGGGAAGGGGAGTGAAAGAATGGGGAGCACTGTTTACTAATAAACAAGAGCAACGAACAAGAAAGCAGAAACGATACCAGACCGCAGAAAAGGGAAAGAAACATAGAAAAAGCATATAACCCAGAACAGGAAACAAAGAGGGGAGACTTCAGAATAGAAAGGAGAGTAAGAAAGGAATCCTAAACCTACCAGGAAAAAGTGAGCAGGGAGACAGGAGAAACAGGAGAAAGAAGAGAGAGAGAGCGAGAGAGAGAGAGAGAAAAGAGAAAAGAGGACAGGTAAAAAGAAATAATAAATAGAAAATGAACGTACCTTCTAAAATGGCTTCTTCTTTTCTTCCTCTCCCGTAAAACCTCATCTGCTGAACTCAGAGATGCCCATCTGAAAAGAGAGAAAGAAGAAGAAAGGCAAGAACCCAGAAAAGAACCAAGGAAGATCTCCAGTCAACTGTTCAAAGATTAACAAGAAGACAAGAGAGAAAACAAAGTGTGAAAAGAAATAAATAAAGAAACCTTATCAAACCCATATATTATGCATTCAAGCCTCCATTATTACTTAACCTGTCACAGAGCCATTGATGGTACCCATGTAACCTTGGTTCCCCCCAGTGCCAAGGAACAGGTGTACAGGAACAGGAAAAACTACCAATCAATCAACGTTCAGGTGGTGTGTCTGGCAGACGAGTACATTTCACAAGCCAGTGCCAGGTATCCTGCATCAGTCCATGATTCCTTCATCATACGGAACAGCAATGTCCCATTGCTGGTGACCCGACTCCACACAGAGAGGGCCTGGTTGGTTGGTAAGTTACAACTGAAATGTGTGTTTGCAATGTATGTCTCCTGCCATCACAATGTAGCATGTCCCACATATATGTGTGTGTTGTTCTATCAATTTGTTCACCAGTGACTCTGGGTAGCAAAACCATCCTTGGTTGTTGACAACAGTGAGGCACCCAACCATGCCAGGGGACGTTCGCAACAATGAGGCCCACAGAAGGACAAAGTGTGTAGTTGAGCAGACTTTTGGGCTCCTGAAGGCAAGATTTAGGTCCTTGGACAGATCAGGAGGAGCCCTCCCCTACTCACCCAACAATGTATGTCAGATAATGGTTGCCTGCTGCATGCTCCACAATCTTGACACAGACAACAGGTACCATTTATACCAGATGAGGGTGAGCAAGCTGTACTGTGGGTGGTAATGCAGAATTGCCAAGTGATGAAGAGCCAGAGGAAGGTGAAGCAGGAGACTCTAGGGCAGATCTCATCAATCAGTACTTCAACTGACTGAAAGGTAGGTGACTGAGACGTAACGTTGTGGGTCACATTTGCAACCTGAAGTAGATGGGTAGCATGTCACCTCCTTCATTGCATCATTTGTCAGGCTGTAGGTAGCTCCAATGCCTATGGGTGAGTTGTGCTTGCAAACTGAAAATTGTATTGTGTACACAACAGAGTGGTCTTCATCATCATGTATTGCTATGGCAGATGCAAAGTTACACTTCTGGACATGATTTCCCAGAACTGTGGTGTGAATACTGCCATGTCCCATCCCTCTTCTCTTACAAACACAGATTTCCCTAGATCCTGTTTGGCTGATCAACCTTGGCAAACAACAGACAGTGTCAGAAGCAGATGGGAATTGCAGAGAGACATGAGAAGTGGGCATGGCTGATACCAGGTACTATGAGTCTTGATTATGTGTAGTGTGTTGTTAGACTGTCAGGACACTGGGGTGGAAAAGTGCTTTCCCATCAAGGGCACCTGCATTGGACATGAGGTTGTCTAATGCTGTTATTTGTGTCTGATTATGTGTCTGGCTTATGTGTAAACGTGGGAGCATAGCCTCTCCCTACACAATGGTAACAGTTTTATGTATTCTACCTTGAATCTAGCTGTCAGTGTGGTCATACTTTGCAGACCAATGAGCATGTCACTGTGGACTGACATAGGTGAGTGACAAGCCTACAGGTATGTGGCCAATGTAAGTGAAAGTTTCCAGATATGGGTAGATCAGTACTAATCTCTGTCTGTACCATGGAACATGTTTATTTGGGAGCTATGGTATGGGTATGTGAAAAGGCTTAGCCAGGTGATACAAAGTACCAATCTGTATGCCTTCTTCCTTGTTGGTAGAGTGACAAGTCCCTAACTTCTGTATTGTGTAGTTTAGCATTGTATTACACCTTAGAAGACACCCTGATGCTACTCTCAGTCATGCTTTTTATGTTGTTAGCATATCTTTCACTGATTGTGTGTAGTTGTAGTTTACAACCTATTTGGTATTTGTCCAGTTACAATCATATTGTAATGAGTCTCCTGCTGATGGAGTCCATGTATGGGGTCCATAACAATGGGTATACAATACAGAGGGACACGATCAGACTAGAGTTGCCATGCATAACGATTGCACATGGTTGATAAATGAGACACACAGGACCTGTGTTTAAGTGTGGTAGCTGCTGCACCATTTGGGAACACAGGTCCAGTGTCTTTGCACCCTAGAAAAATGGAAACTGGTTAAAGAACAGTCAACAGGGTGTATCTGTGGCACACAAGGGGAACAGTTCAGGAGAGGTTTACTTCCTGGCAGTGGGTTTGATCTTGCAAACTACTTCTGCAGGATGTCTTCCCATGTTTGGGGGTAGGGGAGCTCTTCAGCTACAGAGGGTGGGGGGGTGGGGTGCCTGAGGCATGTCCATCCCCTGGCAGGGCCTCCATTGCACTAGCAGCCGCAGATATAGAAGGGCATGATGTACCACTGCTAGTGGAAGGAACCAGATGGTGGGTACAAGACCTACTCTGTGTGTTATTCAAGTCTCTCAGCACCCCTGCAATGGAAGCCAAGTGGGCATTTTGTGCCTGCCACTGCTGCATGACTTCCTGGTGGTTTTCCCTCTGCAGCTTTTGGATTTCCCCCAACATGGTGATAATTTGGTAGGCTTCCAAGCCTTGGGAGATGGTATCTTAGTCAGTAGTGTCCCTTTGAGAACCCAATCTCCTGCCCACAGCACCCCTCCCACACACCCTGACCTCAAATGCCTCTGCCCCTGGCATAGTGTGTGCACGCCCAGTGGTGGCAAGGTGAGACGCAGGTACCTGTACTTTGGGGCACACAATGGATGACACAGTCCTTGGGACACATGTTAAGGGCGAATGGTTGCCTATGATGTAGATAAAACAGGGCTGGGAGGAGTTGCTGTGGGCAGGGTGAGGCTGATATTTGTTGACTGACCAAGTGTCCCAGACAGGCCAGGTTCTTCATCAGTGTCCAGACATTCAGGGGTGTTGTCCTCACTGGGGCTTTCATCCAGAGGGGTAGTGGCAGTCTCTGGTAACCTTTCCATGGTGGCAATGGCAAGGATACCTGTGGAGGGAGTAGAACACAGAGTTCAGTTTACAATGGAGATATTGTAGCAGTTGTGTGAGTTCCAGACAGTGCCTTGACAAGATCCCCAGCAATGAGCTTGACAGCTGATGCACTATTTAACTTAGATGAAACATGAAACTCTGTAACTTCAATTCCATACACCATGTTTTATGCTGTTAAACTATTCTGGTAGTGATTATACAGATGATGGCATCTTATATTGTCAGATATTTGGCATGGCGGTTCACCTCTGTTACCTAGTTGAACTGTCTGGCATGATAGCTGCACAAATAAGAGCTGTAGAATGCACATTGGTGTGCTTGTAGGAACACAGTATATGAGTTTACAATTGACATTGACCTGCATCTGGATGTACTGCATGTGCATCCACTCAGCCATCTGACTTTCCAAACTAGATTAGTATGTTTCTAGCTGTGTTTTGCTTGGAATATTAGTGTGAGTGAGCCATTTCATTGCTGTCATTGCCATGTACTTTTCCACACTAGTACAATCAAGATGGGTTACATCGGATATTGCCTTGAAATGCATGACAAGTAATAGTTGGTGCAGTGTACTAGTGATGACTATGTTGGGATTTGGCATTCTGGGAGTTGTAGTGCTTGATTAGCCAGTGCTTAACATGCCATTTCCAAAGGCTATGGGGCTAGATGTGTTTAGTGGATATGGGGCATGCCAGGGAGGGGTATTAGGTTATTAGGAGAGAGATGTAGTGGATAGAATGTAATTTGGGGTGGGTATAGGTGGTGAGGAAAAATGCAGAGCAAGGCAAATGTGTGACATGAATGCTGTTGGTACTTACCAGACTCCACTCCCCCAGGTATTCATGTTAGGTGTGTGGATGTGTGGATGTGTATCAGGTGTGGGGTATTCAAAGTATCCAATGTGGTGTGGTGCTCTGACAGAAGTGAGTTGAGACCATCACAGTTCACACCGCCAATGGTTTTCCGCCATGGAAGAACTGATGTCCTGATTTGTGGATCGTAATATGATGGGAGGATTTTTGTTGGACTGGTCGGTGCTGGTGGTGGGAACGCCTCTTTTCCGTCGTCCACTCTCCTGTCGGTTTTGGGAATTTGGCTGTTTTTTGGCAGACTTCACAGTGTGACTGTTAATATGTTGGTCGAATTACTGCACACATGGCGGTTTTTTTGTGGCCCTAATGAGGCCCTAAGTGTGGGACTCTTAAATGAGAGCCCCAGTGGTGTAAACAGTGCAGTGAAAAAATGTATCTACTGTAGCAGGCATGTTCAGAGTGTATGATGAGGCTAGTTGAAAACTGTAGTGTGTTACTTGCAGAATAATGTGCAAAAATACATACTTGGTGAATATCATAAAAAATAATTTGTAGATTTATTATAAATGCACTGCAGGTAGGTGCATTTGCTAATATATATTAATTGCATACGCATTTTACAGTATATTTTCATGCATATGGGTCGTATAATTTCACTTTTTGTTTATTGCAAGTTAACACACATGGTACATGTTTGTTTGGTTCCTAATATTATTGCAAATTACGTATAAGACATCTGATGGAATAACTGATTGTTCTATGTCTCATTAAATAGATACTATACATAATTTATTATCTAAAAGTTATGTATAAAGGTTGGATCAATTTAGTATATCACGGATGTCTAATTTGTTTCAGGCTAACATCCATTACAGTGGAAATATATGACACGGATCTACAGCTAAGTCGTTCTTTAATGATGCATCAATCTACTAAGAAGTGATGTAACTCTATGGTCTACCGAACTCAGTTTAACCATTCATGTTGCTTCAGTTTTCGTAGCATAAAACTGTTGTTACCACCCTTGGGCCAAATTGACTACTGCAAGCCCATGAAATGAAATCGTTCTTGAGATCCATGTGCATTCATATAGTGGTTACGTATCGGATACTTTTCATCACAGTTTCATTAGGCTCTGACATGATCTTGAATATGTTATTTGAGCGGACGAATGCTGCTGTCATCATAGAATGTGGAACAAAATCAGATAATCGTATATACGTGGAATCACAGTTTATAAAGTAATGTATTTTGCATTAAGTTGAATATTGTAATGGAATGATGAAAATAAAATACTTTGCTCAGGGCAAACTGACAGACATTACAGCAGCCACTGTTGTTCCCTCATATGGCATCTTTTGGTAGCTTGGTGCTTCAATGGTTTAAACACAACTCATACTCCGATATTTTTATCTACTATATGTACTGAGGTTTCTATTGAATTTTTACTATTTCATTAGACCCGTCACTATTTTGGATGTGCAACTATTATCCCATTGCTGCCACGGTAAAGTAGGCCTATTTATTTTCACAATCCACTTCAAAATGGTAATCCTTCAGAGTAATATTTCCCTGGTATTGCAGAGCACATTCACAGCAATCTTTAGATCTGGAGGATGTTTACCTTCATGTGAGCATCCATCCCAATCCCTATTAATTTCTCAGAATTGCCATGGGCGACCTTAACTTTTAGTTTCAGTTCCTACACCTAATCCTCAATTGAACTCCCCTCTTACTTTAAGAAAGTGCTGGCACCACTGGTGGGGTGGGTGGCTCCACAACTAGGGCATAACTGTACCCTGTTGTCTAGATGGTATGTGCGGTTATGTAGTTCTGGCACTGGCTGGACTATCCACGGAGTGCAAGGTTTTGAAGTAGCATGACATTCTCCTCGATCTTTCCAAGTCATCTGTGACCCTGCTGTAGTGTCTCCAATTAATAGGCAACACTTTTTTTTAACTGACTTGAGTTTTGTGTTCCTCCCTAAGACATGAGCTGCTATGCTGTGTTTCACCTCCAGCTCCTGCTAATACAGCAGTTTTCTTTTGCCTGATCCTGGTTCCAGGACGAGGGAGGCATGACCGGGTCTCCTAGTGGTCTCATAATGTTTCCCCTTTGGATTTCTTCCTGTTTTGTTACTGTCAGCCGCTTACCAATAGTGTTTTCTTTCTTGTAGACTGATACAATTTTTATGACTTCCTGAACTAACCTACATCTGGACTTGATGTCTGGTCACATACTTCGGCATTGGGATCCAGCATGTCTACACCTCGAGGGCCCCACTCTTCTTTCCTGGACCATTTCCAGGGAGCTGTGGTCAGCCAGAGAACCTGCCCAAGGACGTTCCTTTAGCCCTGACTTATTCTGTTATTCTCAATACGGAAGCTTAAGGCCTGTGATGGGGACAATCTTGAGTGCTCTCTCAATTATAGGTCAATGGACAAAGCAAGGCTTCTCCAGGTCTTTGAACTGGAAAGAACTTACTGCCATCTTGAAGCACAGCAGACCTTTATTCTGGTAATCAGGAGTCAGTTGTGGTGGTCTGCAATCAAAATACAGTCTAATAGCATACAAGCAGAATATCAAGTTACAAATATCATGTTGGACTTGTCTTTTTTACAGGGTCATCCCCAAACTTTTTACCTTCACCCCTCCTATTTTTGCTGAAATTGTGTTTGAAGGCTCTAGGTCTCTGCACACTTTACCATTGCTAACCAGTGCTAAAGTGCTTGTGCTCTCTCTAAAGCATAGTGGAATTGGATTTTACTCAATTGGCACACTTTATTCGCTTGTAAGCCCACAGTAAGGTGGTACTGCCTGTACCCAGAGCCTGTAAATTAAAAATTAAATGCTACCAGTGAGCCTGCAATGCTTATTGCGCCACCCACCTAAGTAGCCCTTTAAACATGTTTTGGCCCTGCAGTTGCAGCCTGTGTGTTCATTTTTAAACTACCATTTCCATCTGGCAAGAGAAACCTTTTACAAGGCCCAAACCTTATTTTTGAACATATATAAAAGTCACCCCTAGGGTAGGCCTTGAACAGCCCAGAGGGCAGGGTGCAGCGTAATTAAAAGGTTGGACATGTACTTTCAAGTTTTACATGTCCTGCTAGTGAAAAAGTCTTAAATATAAGATTTTCACTATTGCAAGGCCTACCTCCACCATAGAATAGCATTGGAGTTACCTTATTACAGTTAATAACCTGCAACTTTCAAATGGGAACATGTCAACAGTTCATGTTTGGTGTCTTTGGAATTGTAATGAAAAATCCTCTTCTATTGTGAAGTCGCATTTTTGGTTGCAATTTTGAAAATGCCACTTTGAGAAAGCTGCCATTTTCATGCCTTAGCAATTTATTGCCTGCAGCCTCTCTCTGGGTCACATGACTGGGTGTATGTGACAGTTAGACGATGTGTATTCCTCTTAGACAGCCACACAGGGTAGAGGGCTTAGGTGTGTCTGGATGGGCTTCACTGGCAGGATGGGAGGGTGGAGCTAGGATCTTCGTGTAACTGTGATGACCATCTGTGATGCCAGTCCTGCATTTTGCAGTACATTGACAACTGTACTCTACACGTACCTGCTCCTTGTGGCCCCCTTCACCAGTCACGGGACTCTTTGCGCTGGAATTGGAAGGTAACTTTTCAGCTGGACTAACCAGGGCCCCTGTATCCGAACAACACTCCATTGCAGTCAGCCTGAACTTATAACTTTCTCCTGGTCTCACACGATCAGATAGCAGCGAATGGCTATTTGGACGTTTGGAGCTATTTTCACTTAATTCTTTGAAATTGCATTTATCTGGATCTGCTGGTTTGTTTTTTGTCAGTTTAGTCTTGATTTACTTATTACATTTTGCTCTATTTTTCTAAATTGGTGTTGTGTTTTTATTTTATTACTGTTTGAAGTACTGCATAAATACTTTACACATTGCCTTTAAGTTAAGCCTGACTGCTCTGTGGTAAGCTACCAGAGGGTTAAGCACAGGTTAATTTGGGGTTTGCTTGTGCCTCACCCTGACAAGGATTGGTTGCTGCTTGAGTAGGGTTTCACCCCCCTCAACCAGTAACCCAATTTCTACCAAATATATTTGCCATAATGCCAATCCTCAAAATAGTGTAAAAGAAAGTATATAGAGGTAAGTATGGATTTATTCCTCTTAACTCACATATGTTTTTTTAAATCTTTGTTTATTCTAAAAAAAGAAACACCGGAAAATGAAAGAGAAATAAAAGGGGAGAGAGACATTACAATGCCAAGTCAGGTGGGCATCACAGGCAGTGCGTGCCAAACATGGTATTATCATAGTCACAAGATAGGTATCAACCTGTTAATAATTGACTCAGAAATATAACTGCAGGTTACATTTTCGTAATTGCTGTACAGGCATCAGAGGAAAACATAATTCCCATGTTTACATTCCACCAGTTGCTCAGTTACGTCATCAACCTCCATTGCAGTGCCATCCGAGGCACACTGTACGCAGGATCGCACTGGGATCCATATATCTCTGGATTTGATATACTAGGCATAAGCATTCTAACGTCATCTGATGCAGTATCACAATATTTTAGACCCTACACCCAATCAACAATGAGAAGGGAGCCCCCATCGCAATGCATTACAACTTGACTTTTAGCCAGCACTACTGCCTTCACCTACTCAAGCTGAGCCACGATGTAGTCAGACTCACTATTGGTATAGATCTTGCTACCATGTTCCGTGAACACATTACTCCAAAATCTTTCTCTACCAGGACAGACCCATGATGCGTGCATAAAACTAGCCGTCTCTGTGCAGCACTTGTGACATCTGGTGTACACCCTCACATCAAACCTGTGTATTTTGACAGAGGTGTAATCTTTGTACAGGTTTAAACTGTATCAGTCTATGCTGACTGTTAAAGAAGGTTTTGGTGACTGAGAAACAAAACAACCATTGGTAATCAGAAATTTTGCGGTTAATGACATTTTTCCACCTCAGGAGAGAATCTGTCATGACTTGTGGCCGACAATTCCGGGCCAGGGCAGAGAGATTACAGCCCTGATTTAATGGGGCCTAGCACCTCCTTGCGCCAAATAAGTTGTAATATTTTTTGGGCTGATGTGGCCCAACGAGGCCAAAGTTGCTGTGCAATGTTTACAAAGTGGCACAATGCATGCATTTCACCACTTTGTAACCCCTTGCGCCATGTATGCAAGTGAGGCATTCCCTCGTTAGTGGGGCTGGAAAATGGCGCAACAAAATCTAAAAGATTTCTTTGAGCCACTTTTAGTGGCATTTTTAATGCAGCACAGAGCAGGGGATAAAAGAAGGCATACCTTTATTTTCAATGGGCCTCAATGTGCTTTGCAGGACTAGCGTCAAAAAAATGTATACGAATCCTGCAAAGCACCAAAAAAAACTCAAAAATGTTGCCGTTAGTTCCCTAACTACCGCCATAGTGTGTTGTATGTTAAATGCGGCGCACACATGGCGGCGTTAGTTGGGCACTAAGGGACGCAAGAAAAGTGGTGCTGCATTAAATGCAGCGTCACTTTTCTTAATCAGGCCCTATGTGTTTAAGACTAGCATTGAGTCAGTAATGGAAAAGATGAAGGCTCGGTGGAGTAATTTCCAAGCAATGAACGCAGGGACTTAGCTTGGTCAGTAAGATTGGGGGATGAGCTTCCAATTTTACGACAATATAATGTTAAGATACATTAGATCACAAGCAGGGCGCATGAAAGTGGCTTAAGGGGCAGTGAAAAGGGAGAGGATTGCGAATTGGCAGGGGACCAGAGGAATAATCACAAGATTTTGTTAAATATCCAACATTTTTGAAGACTTTCAAAACGGAGAGATGGAGAGAGAGGTTGTATGCGTTTTTGTCTGTGTGTAAGTAGAAAGTCCTGGTGAAATGCGACAGACACAAACTAAACCCGACTGAAATCACCTGTACCTAGCGACTTACCATAAAACCCATTTATAAGGTGGGTGTAACACCCCCCTGAAGCTACGCCCCTTAGTGAAGGAAGAGTGCTGCAAACCTTGAAATAAAGAAACGTCTCCATTGCCGTGAGAGTCAGGCGTTGACTACGGAGCTGGTCTAAATTCTCAAATTTGGTTTCATGAAACACGTTTTCCATTGCTAAGATCTGTAATATCTCCCACTGAACATGTGCACATATCTCCAGACATCTCTGGATCCAGGGACACCACTTCCAGCTCATTTATGGAGCGTGTAAAAGAGAAACCTGTCCGCGCTTTAGTAGTCAGTGCCAGGCACAAAGAGTTTCACTTCACTGGATGTATGGAAAGCAGCATCTTTCTCCATCCACAAGCGTAAGAGGTGGGACAGGCCATGGATCTAAAAATGTGGATACAGATGCTGGGAAATATAATAATAAAGCCCTAGATAAGGAGCGACCAGGCCCCCATGTCCATACAGTAGTACCAAAATAGACTATTTAAATCTGGGGTTTTGCCTGCCCATGCAACAAGAATTATCAGTCGTTATAAGATTCAAAACAATACATAGGTCAAGGCAATTTGTACGTTTAAGTATATAAAATGTAGCTGAGACAAAACTATCATTTTCATGATAGCAATTCTACCAGCACGGGACAGCAGAAGTCTTATCCATCTATTGATATTGTCTGATAAATTATCCAAAGCCACTCCATAATTATTATTATTAATAACAACCATATAATCTATGTGCACCCTGCTGACAAGGGAATGGACCAGTTCAAGTATCAATTCAAAGAAAATTCCAAAGAACATTGCAGAGTGGATGCATATAATGGAAAAAGAAGAGATTTGCCCCAGTTAATTTTTAGGTCTGACAGGCCTCTAAATTAAAAAGCACATGGAGGGCAGGGGGGAAATGATAGCAGGTTAACTAATATAAAACAGAAGCTCGTCAGTGTAGATTAAAAGTATCAACCTGTAACCAGGAAATCCAAGTCCTCTATGGGCATGATGCTTATGAGATCAGTGATACAGTTGTTTACTCGAATATAAGCGTGGGTTCAGTGTACAGTATTCCGACCACTTCAAGGAACATGTCCACAACTCCCATCTTTCCCAACACAACGAAGATGAATTGCCATTGAAAAGAATCGAAAGGCCTCTCAAAATCTTTAAAAAACACACTTGTGTGAGTGTAGTGATTCATTTGTGAAATGGGTCCAAAAAAGGCAATGAGGTGGGAGTAGTCAATCTTCCCAGAATAAAGCCTGCCTGTTTCAGTAATCACAAGCCCGACATAAAGGGACAAATACGATTAGCTAGGATCTTTGCAAATATTTTGGTATCCATGTTCCATGGGAAGAGTGACTGATATGAGGAACAGAGATTAACCAAGCTTATCTGGAACCCGCCAGGCATGGTGGATGGGAGATGACCATTTGCCAGTATGGTCTCAAGCAGTGTCCTGATGTGGCAGTTGCGGTAACACCTCAATGTATTCTTTACAAAAGTTAGTGGTAAGCCACTTGTACCAGGGTTATGACCATTAGGCATACAACTAATTACATTTTGACTTCCTCTGGGATTAGGGGAGAGGAGCAAGTAAGCTCTCTCTATGTTTATTCTCGAGCTAGGCCGTGCTTAATTCCTCAAGACAGTCATCAACATCTATTAATAAAGACTTAACCTGAGAACCATATGTCTTTGCAATATGGACTGAAGTGTTTCGCAATTAAAGCAGAATCAAACAAGCATGTGCAATGCAATGGGTAACGCGTTTGCTCGATTTAGAGATATTAGCATTGCCATATGCATGCCTTTCACTAATGAAAGCAAGCAGATTTTAAAAGGCAAGCCCACGAACCAATGAAAGTGACTGACGTGACATGAGTATGGTTAGAAGCTCAAATAGATATTACAATAGGGGACAGAGCGCTTTGCGCTCGCCCCTAAAAAGGGCTTGTCCCAAAAATACTGAATGCACATCACTACCCACTCCCACGATCTGGGATGCATGAGGTGAGTGAAAGTTCTACCAGCGCACTCACCCTAAAAATACATTCTATTTGGCGCATTTTTACAGATGTGTGCAACCTCTCTATCAGCGATAACATTAACTTTGCCAATGAATTTCATATAGAGCAAATTTGTCTCTAGTATGTACATGAGACAGCTTGAGGAAGACTATCTCCTGTTCAAGCTGTAATAAATTACAACATATGGACCATAAAACTCCAGCATGCCTAGCTATACTCATCCTGCGAGCATAAGCCTTAAAAGCCTCCCACACAGTCTCAAAGTGTTCAATGATATTGAAATTATAATCAAAATGTTCTCTAACAGTGGTGGCAATTTCATATGTGTATAGACGGTGGCCCTAATTATAACTTTAGCGGTAATAACCACCTACTGCCGCGGTGATGGCCTCCAACATACCTCTGCGGCAAGGACCATCTGTCCGCCAGATAATGAGCACTGCCTGACTTCTGCCATAATAAGGGCGGAAATCCGGCAGTGTTCATACTGGCAGACGGTGGTGACCTGGCACTGCTAACAACAGCACTGCCCGCCAGTAGAACCCTGCCAGCTGTATTTTGAGTAGAAATATGGCCTGGTGGTGTTCTGTTGGTGGGGTATGGGTTGGGGGTGTTGTGTGTGTGTGTCTGAGTGTGTGTGTGTGAATGTGTCTGTGTGTGGTTATTTGCGTGTGAGTGAATGCGTGTAAGTGTCATGACTTGAACGCTGCTTAACGCAGTAATCCGCCAGTCTCTGCGCACCACCTGGTTTCTTGCTTGTTCTAGATTGACCAAGGTAGGGCCGACCCTTTCCCGTAGCTCGGTGCTGCTGATAATAAAACACCAAGCAGGCCGTAACCTCCAGAAGGAGTCCCAGAGGAAAAAAAAACCAGCAGGAAAAAACCTCTAATCAAGGAACTCCTGAAAAATAAGAAAAGAAAAAATATTGAGGTGCAAAAAGGACTGGATCAAAAACTGAAGTCAGGAAAAAAGGTAGAATCCAAATCAAGGGATACAGGAGCGAGGAGCACAATGAAACAGAAGTGTTTGCAACGCAAGGAACAGACAAACTGTGGTTATATACAGACAAGATAGGAAGTGACATGCAGGAAGTAATGAAGACACCATCTTGGATTTGGAAGAGCCACATAAAGGCAATTGGAAAAATAACCATAGTATAAGATAGAAGCAAAGCATGAATGGAAAGAATACAGACTTCTGGGAAAGAGAAAATATGTCCAAAGAAGAAACAAAAGGAAACAAGCATTTGCAATGCAACGCGTCTCACATCTCTCTGAGTTAGAGCTATTAGCAGTTGTAAACTCCCAACCAGACTTTTCTTGCCTCATTAGATGGGAATAAAAACCAAGTGCGACCACGCTGCTAAACAAGCGAGATTGCGCTGCGAAAAAAGAGAAAAAGTAGTCCACAAACCGAACGGAAAACAGCGCGCCTTATAAGTTTTCAGTACTTGGTTGTTGCGCTCGAGGAGTGCTTACCACCGGAAAAGGCATGGTGTATACATGCCTTCCACTAATGAAAGCAAGAAAATTTTAAAAGACAAGCCAACAAGCCAATGAAAGACACTGACGTGACATGGACGAGGCTCCGAGCCCTTTTCTATCTACTCAAGAGATACGCATGCGCAAGTGCATTCTGCACAGGCTTGCCCTGAAAAGGGAAAAAAGAAGAGATGAAGAACAGCAACAAACAGGTAATAAAAATTAAGGGGGCAAAAAGTGGATGCAGTGAGAATGCAAGCTAAAAGAAAAGGAAAAGGTCGCGCTGCAGCCCGAAAAACAGGTCACAAACTGAAAAGTGGCCCGCGGCAGAAGTGGCTGTATGAGACGCGGACCGCCAATCTGACTGTGGCCCGTGGCCCGTGAATGGGGCACCGCCGGTCTGCGTGGCGTCACAGAAAGAATAGTGAAGTAAGTGCGTGTATGCATGTCAGTGTGTCTATGTGTAAGAATGTGTGTGAGTATGTCTGGACGAATCCGTATGTGAATACGGGTATGCCAGTGAATGAGTAAATGTGTATATGCCAGTGTATGTGAATGGGTGTATGTGCAGTGCGTGTGGGTGTATGTGTGCGTGTATGCGGGGAGGGGGGTTGTGGGGTAAGGGGCGCTGTGACTGTAGCGGGGATGGGGTGGGAGGTGATGTGTGTGTGCGTTTATGGGGTGAGGGAGTGAATGCGTGTAACGGAGGGGGTTTGAATCGGGATGGGGTTTGTGTTTGGATGGAGAGGGGTAGGGGATGACAGGTGAGTGTTGGAGATTTGGGGGAGCTGCCTACTGGTGACAGGGAAGGAATTTCCTGTCACCGGTAGGGCCTACCATAATGGTTTACATGGCATTGCTAATTCAACAGAAACCAGGGCGGTAGGCCAGCTCATAATGCCACTGACGGTACTCGGTGAGCCGCCGGGTCAGAGATTGACATCTCCGGCCCGGTGGCTCATACCACCATGGTGGTATGAGTTGAGAAGTGGACACTCATAATGTATGTACCTCCAGCTTGTTGGCTGTAATGCGGCCACATTAACCCTGGCGGTCAGAGGACCGTCAGGTACATAATGAGAGCCAGTATCTAGTAAAGACTCAGATGGAAATATCCACAAGAAGCAGGGAAGGCACTCATGAGGCATACTCAGTTTCATTACCACAGGAGAGTGGTCAGACTATAGGGCAGATTTATAAAAAAGTGGTGCTGCACCTAGTGCAGTGACACTTTTCTTGTGTCCCTTAGTGCCCTCCTTTTGATGCTAGTCTGCTGCTTTGCAGGATTAGGGTAAAAAATGATGACGCTAATCCTGCAAAGCATCCAGTGGCCCATTGTAAACAATGGTAGCCTCTTTTAAACGCATGGACTTAGGAGGTATTAAAATTGCTGATAAAAATGGCGCAAAGGAATCTCATAGCTTCCTTTGTACCATTTTTGCACCCCCCCCGGCGCCAGAACGCCCACCTTGCATACATTATGCCTGGTGCAAATATAATGTAGTGCAAGGGGTTACAAAGTGGCTTTGTTAATATGACGCACTGTTTTTGCACTTCCAACACCACATTAGCGTTAAAAAAAATGACACTAATGTGGCATTGGAATGATGCAAGGATACCATGAATTTGGACCTAAGCATGTGCAAGGTGTTTGCAAGATTGCACCACATCTGTAGACATCAACATATAATTGATAGGTGAGTACACATTGTGCACTACAGCTTAGAATGTGAATTAATTTGCAGATGGATTCCTTTGCCTTTGTATATTGAGTAGTTACTCTTGTTTTATTATACAACATATTTTTGTGTGCTGCTGCTGATTACCTTCTAACTGACTTTGTAATAATGTTTCAGAATCAGCAGATCAAACCTGTGAAACCTGGCATGGCTTTTCCCACCTCATGTTAAGGCCTATGGCCTTCACCATTTGCTTACATCTTAATCAATACAGTCATATTCATGTGCATATAATCTGGCATATAGCATGCATAGTTGTAAATTGCAAATATGTAGAAAAATACAGTTCATAAAACAATATACAACCCTCCCAATAGGGACTAACAAGAATCATTGCAGTGAAGACCATGAGGATTTGTCAGAGTGGGTGGTCAATGCCAAATCCTCACCTACTAAACTAATCTCCAAAATTACATGTACTAAAAAGCCTGTCTATAGACTTTATCACAATGTGATAACAACCCAATGTTAAAGGTCCAATTGTTTTAACAAATGTTTTTTTCACAATAAATAAGCTAGGCTTCCTGCCTTTGTCATACATTTTTATAATAAACAGATCAGATCTAGGGTGTGCGATATAATGTTTCTCAGTGTGCCATTCAGCCCTACTGCTTCTTACCATAACCAACTCAGACCTAATGTTTTTTTAGAATAAGCCTGTCCACAAAGCAACCATCAGACATACAATCATAAAATTAAGAATGATACAAAATTAAAGTTGGCTTAGCAAAATACTCTCTCTCCTAAAGAAAGTCTAACAAGGTGTCCTCCAGAGCAAAGCTTCTAGACACGTGGTTTATCAGAAGGGGTAACCAACACCAAAACCCTTTTACTACGTTCATCTGTGAGATTCCTTGTAGCAAACTTCATGACCGTAGGCTTTAATATACAGTAATAGCAACCCATGCATAAATGCCTGTTAAGTTTCAGAGATGTTTTTCACAATAAATATAAAAAGTCTGCTGCCTTAATTATAACATTTCATACTCAAAATATCAGGCCCATAGTTATGATCATTGGCTTGACACCCTAACCAACTCAGTCCTGCTGTATTGAGTATATACTTTGCCATAAAGCAAAAAGTGCACTAGATGCACTCTTTCTAGTGGAACCACACAACTTTGGGCCAATCGAATACGGTACATAAGGTCAGGGACAGCTGCACTGTCAAGCCTCACCTAAAAAAGGACATTCACCAGGACAAAAGATTGTAATCAGATGTGTATGAGCTTTCTTTTACAAGAGCAAATAAAAAGCAGTTTGTTTCTATAAATAAATACTTTGTCCGGCCGTTTCCTAATGGATTTATGCAGATCTGCATGTTGATTTGAAAAACAAATGACTGTGAGCAATATAGCTCAACAGTTCCCGACTTTCGTGGAAAAAGTCTAAGTAAGGATTTCCACATAGGTTGCAGACAAGGAATTTATCTTCACCTTACTCGTGTCATTCTAATTGTCAAGTGACTCATATTAATGTTGCTAATAAGGTATTACCAGTCTCTCTATAATTAGGCTAGCATGAGAATCTAAAGTTTACTTCTCTCCCATGCCGACATCATCCTTACATTATTCATCCACAATAATTCAACATCACATACACACACAAGAAGGTTTGGTGTCGTCATTCCAGGCAAACTGAACAGGATGCAAATGCACTGCTGTTTCATCTTTACATTTCCTTAATACACTGCCCATTCACTGGCAATAAGCCTAAGGATTTTGATGCTGCCCTATGTGATGTCCAAGGTCTCGAAAATCGCCAAAATAGCATTTTTCTTCATACCAGGACACACCCCCAGATCAATTCTTTGCTACGTTCATCTTGGGCATTGAAGGCACTGTCCTCTGCTGGTTTTCCTCCTTCCTACAAAACCGTACACAACTAGTAAAACTTCTAAACTCGACTTCGCCCACCTCCCCCATCACCAGAGGGGTCCCCCAGGGTTCTGTCCTCTCTCTAACCCTCTTCAACATCTACATGGACCCTCTTACCACTATCCTCACTCGAGCTAATATCCCCTTCCACCTCTATGCTGATGACACGCAACTCTATATTGAACTATCTTCCTTAGATGACATCCACCGTCTGAACAATACCCTTAAAGAAGCCCTTTGCTGGCTCTCACATAACCACCTCAAACTCAATCATGACAAGACGGAAATACTCCTCCTCTCGAAATCTAACCAGCTTCCTCTACTGCAAGAATGGCTAAAATCTATTGACGCCCTCAAATGTACTCTCTCCCCATCTACCACGGTCAAATCCCTGGGAATCTCTCTGGACTCCAACCTGACCTTGCAGGACCATATTAAGTCAAACGCTAATAATGCCTTCCGCAGCCTTAAACTTCTTCACAAAATCAAATCCTTCATACCCCAAGATGACCTCAAACAGGCCACTCAAGCACTGGCACTCTCAAGACTAGACTATGGGATCTCTATCCTCACTGGCACGGCCAAATCTCGACTCGCCCCTATGAGGTCCACTCTTCATGCAGCAGCTAGACTAGTGACAGGAACTAAAAAATTTGACCACATCTCCCCTGCCCTGAAGAACCTGAACTGGCTCCGGATTGAGGCCCGCTGCCTGTTCCGCACTGCCTGCCTGACACACAAAGCCCTTCACACTGGGAAACCTGAATACCTCGCTAACAAGCTAGTGAAAGCTGGTCAAACCAGATCTTTGAGAAGCACAAACTCTCTCCTCCTTCTCCTTCCGAAACCCAACAAGCAAAAAACTCGATCATGCTCCTTCTCCAACAACGCTCCGAGAATATGGAACTCCTTACCCATCCACATCAGATCTAACACCTCCCACATGACCTTCAAGAAACTACTCAAAGAATTCCTCCTAAACCACCCCTCTCATTAATAAGGGTCTCTCCCTCTCCACCCCCCCTTCCTCGAATTGCCACCCTTCTATTCTTGAGAACCCATATGTACCCTCATTGTACAAAATGACTCTTGACTTGTGTGTCTCTTATGTTTATTCTTATGTTTATTTCCTGTTCGGCTGTAAAGCGCTCTGTTACCCTCTCGGTCTTGCTAGCGCTATAGAAAACTCTTATAAATAAAAAAATAAATAAATAAATAAAAAATAAATTCTATTTACCTGTGGAGTACTGCATCATACTAGGTCACATGCCTTTCCACATTTCACACTTATCGATTTTCAAGCTAATAATCTGCATTTTTGTGATGCTTTAAAGATCTGTGTCAAAATATTTATGTGTATGTTATGTCAGGCACAAAGTTGAGATGAATAATTTAATTTGTAAATAGTCAAATAGTCGCAAAATGCTAACTCTTCCCTCACTCAATGGCACTCCGATATCCAGTGGAGTCTGATCCACAGGATTTAACACAAAATATAAAATAAAATAACCCTACAAGAGAGTAAAAAAGAAAAAAATACTGAAATTAGCCAGGTACGATTATCAGCACCACCTGAACCACTATAAACAACAAATCTGTGCTTCTTTTTTGCTCGAGCTCACCTGTTGGTGTGTGATAGCACCAGTGTTTTGCACAGTCATATCTGGTTAATTTTGATATGTTTAGCTTTTATATAGCAATAGTAAAATCCTCAGATCCCCTACAGAAAAATGTTCATTGTTTATTTTCTGTTTCATAATTATAAGTGTCTATGTTACTCTTTCTGTTTTGTTGTGTTTGTTCTATGAGTAATTTTAGGTCTTGCTTACTAGACAGTACACATGCTGCCTGTTGCAAACATATTGTTAGTTAACAGTGGGCTTAGAGTTCGCCCATTGGTTGGCTTTGTCACTCACATTTGCTTGCTTCTTACTCGCTAGCATGTCTGACTATTCCTCTTATGTTTGTCCCTCACTTGGATCATGGACAAATGACCATATACTTACAGTGCTCACTTTATCAGATGCTACTTTTTTCGTTTGGTTTATGTGCTCCATGTGAGTGTACATGCTTTCCAGCAAATTTTCTTAGTGTGGTTCACTTACTCTCTTGGTGCTACTTTCTCTCGCCGATGTGGCTTTACCCTTTCCCATGATGTGCTTGCCCTCATGTTTTCCCCTGTCTGTGTTGCTTTCTCGCAAGTGTGCTTTTCTCCTCTTCTAGCTCCACACTGCTCCCTCTCTCACCCATTTTGCTTTTTTCCCCCACCATCCACACTCCACATTGCACTCCCTCTCGCCCATTTGCTCCCCGTGCACTCAGTGTTGCTTCTGCCAATCACTCTTTATATGTTGCTTCTGGGCACCTGTATGGCTCCAAGTCCCACCAGCCTTTGTGTTGCTTCCAGGCCAACCTACTGTGCTTGTTTCCCACCAAGCTCTTTGCTGCTGTGTTACTTCCAAGCCCTTCCATTCGTGTTACTTCCCCCCACCTGCTTTCCCAAAAAAAGTTTTCTCACTTTTTTTCTTTTTCAATCAGAGTTGGATTGGCAAATAAAAAGAAAAACATTGCTGTATTGCTGTATCAGTTTGAAGGTGCGTGAGCTTACAATATGATGCAATAGTCTTTTTTATAGATTATCCATGTGGCAAACCATGGTAATGCGGTACAGCATGACTAAAATGTATTGGCAAATCCAATAGGTCCAAAGGTGACATCTATTGACTTTGCCAGTGCTTTCTACCCATGTGTGCTTGTTAGCTTTAAGCGAACTCCTGGGCCAAAGGGCAAACATGTCAGCTAACAATTTGACTCATGACTGAATAATAAAACTGTGAAAAGTCTACATTAAGTGAACCTATGGCCCGCCCATTGTATTGATGGAGAAAGTGACAAGATGGTAACTCTAACAGTAGTAAGCTTTTCTGTTTTCTCTCTTATGTGGGCCAGATCCAGTAGCGATAAAACGCACAGGTGCCTCTAGCAGAGAAGATATGAGCAGAAGCACTGTAGACAGTCCCTTCCCACCTAACAACTAACACTTCAGCAACCATGCAAGTTATACCATCATGACAGAGACCACCACGGACATCAACTCTACAATTATAGCAGTTATTAACCTATCATAAAATATGAACAAATCCTAACAATAGTCATAATGTACATTGTCAAGACTTCGATCACATTTACTAAACAATCCTTACCAAGTACCGCACACCTCAACAAAAACGTCAGCACCATCTTACAAAACACAAACAAATCCAACACCACAATCAATACCTGTGTAACAACTAATATTAACGGTCACAACACCATGACAAAATTTAAAACCATCACCACCAGAAGCAGTTAAAATACCATCGAAACAGAACTATTTTTACTCGCCTCTATAGCATTGCCAATGAAATAAACAATTCTAATATGCTGAAACACAAATAAGGACAAACACCTATATATCAAACATGAAATCAACTTGCCCACTACCACAAACGCTGTTCATGTTACTCATATTGTAAGCAGAAATCGAAGTGTAAAACACTTTTGTCAGATCGACGGGCGCAGGTGGGAATGGGCACTAGGACCACCATCAGCTGATATGGAGGGATCAGACACAGGACACCACTTCTGGTCAGAGGTGAGGAAGGGCACTGCTAGCAGGAATGCGAGGAGAAAGGAAGCACCTGTATGAGCGGCGCCACTACCCACGAATGAAGCAGCATGTGCTTACCTTCACCAGTTTCCCTGTGTCATTCTTGAGGATCTGGGATGTGGGACACGACATCTGGCTACGACAGTGGGGCTGGACAGAGACATACACAGCCACACACCGTGGCATGTCCCATACTTCCTTCCTCACCAGCACGACGTTCATAACTCTTTCCTCACCTGTGTGACGTCGTCTGCCTACAATACAGGAACGAGACAGGCCCACAACAAGCAAGCAGCAAGCAGTAAGCACTGCAAGACCCTGCACAGTCGTCTGAACCTCCCATGTCTAATCTCTGCCTCAAGCGAGAATAGGACTCCTTTGGTGGCCATCTTTAAGTCAGGTGTGGGGAGTCAATGAGCTGTGTGGAAGCCACAGAAGCAATCTTAGAGTCAGACATACACTTTGACTGGGCACTATGTCACAAACGACAGCCATTGTGCAGTCAGGCAACCCCATAATAGGGTGGATACATAGAATACACAAAATTCTAAAAGAGATACTAAAAGAACTGCAACAGGAAAAGCAAATTTAGCGATATAAACTGCAAGTGAGACAATAATAAGACACTTACCCATAAATAACGACGATCGCAACTGCAGCAGCCTACACCGGATTTGCAACCAACAGACATAACCATGACTGGAGAGCGCAATGAGGGCGCAATTCCAAGAGCAATTTTTAGACACCCTCTGCCATTTGACCTCTCTGACTTGCAAATGAAGAGTGCCCGCTTGGAGAAACGGATCAGGCGGTTTGAACACTACTTGCACGCTACCTGCAAAAATTATACGGATGAACAGGCAAGAGACCTACTCCTAGATTTGGTTGGTGATGATGTTGAAGACCTTCTGGAGATGTTCCCGCCTGACTCAATACCCACGTACAAAGGCCTGATAAAGTGCCTCAAAGACAGTTTCGACCCCCCAGCGAAACGTTGATTTCGAATACTACATGTTCAACAATGCATGCCAACGAGCAGATGAATCCCTTGACCATTTTGCGACATGGCTGAGCAAATTAGTCACTTACTGCAAATTTGATCATTTTAAAAATGAGGCAGAAATACGGCTCTGGATTACTGAAGGATATCACTCAATTGGTTTCAACACAAAATACCAAAAGAAACACACACTGAACAAAATACTGACCATGGCGGGGTCAAAAGCCAGGGCCACATCACATTCCACCCACATGGAGAACGGGAGAGTGCGGATGACTGAACAGGCTCACCACATTGCTGGGAACAGCAGCAGACAGGACAAGCCGTCACTGCCACTGAAGGAGAAACATGAATGGACATGCTATCGCTGCAGCTTGGAATACCCACACGTCGGTGCCTGCTTGGCCATGGGGCACAAATGTCGGAAATGCAACAGCGACAATCACTTTGCAAGCATCTGCATGGGAGGACACATCAAGGCCGAGAGAGGGCGCCCTGCCCGACCACGAATAACCTTGAGTTGACACGCATGACACATTGAAGTACGCAATTGCAGCTCATCCACGGACTCGGATGACGCTAATGCTTGTGAAACCAACAAATGCCTATCCCTCATGACAGATGCCCCAGCACAAGAACGCATGTCGGAACATGCCCAGCTAGTTGACAAACACCACATAAAGAGGACAGCGACAGTGGACCTCCAGGTCAGAAATCACACAATGTGATTTGTACTCGACAGCTGAGCCATGTGCAACATCATGTGCGTGTCAGAGTATGAAAAAATGAAACATAAGCCTCATTTGTCACCCTCCACTGTTGACGTTTTTACATGGGGTGTAAAACAGCTTGTGGTGAGCATCGGTAAAATTCATGGAGATACTTGCTTACAATGACACTTCTGTGGAAGACGAGGTACACATCCTGCGGAGAGACATTCCAGCCCCTTGTCTGCTCAGCATTGTCACTGTGCAAGTGATAGGTCTCCTGGCCATGACCTACCACATGGGTGTAAAGCACACAATGTTCATGGAGGAATTATTTGCATACAAATATTTCTGCGTTATTAAATACTAGCAATGTTGTAATAAACGATAAATCAAATTCCATAAATGAATAAATCTTAAAACAGTGTGCAATTTGTTTCTGGAAAAATAAAGAATTTCTATATTTTCACTAATAATATATTAATCAATACAGCAAAGCAACAAAGAGAATATTTAGTGTTTTTATATAAACGCACTGGTGACCCCTCTGGTCCCCAATCCTTTCATATCCAAGGGACAGAAGGAGAGCACCAAGCCTTCTGACTCTCAAACCACAAATCACGTGGGTGAGCATCACAACATCCTGAGAGAACACCCTGCAATCCTCAAGGGGCTTGGAAAGCTGAAAGACACACAAGTCACCCTTCACATCAACGATACAGTCAAAACAGTGGCTCAAAATCACTTCAGAGTTCCTGTGCACCACCAAACACTGGTAGAGGAAGAACTCAAGAATTTGCTAGCATGGGATATCATTGATTCCATGGAGTGACCAACCCCATGGGTGTCCCCCATCATAGTCGTGCTGAAGAAAGTCACAAACCAATATGCATCTGTGTCGACATGCATCTACCAAACATGGCCATCAAAAGGGAACAGCTCCCAGGCCCTCATTTGAACGACATGATCAGCTGGCTCACTGGCACCTGAGTGTTTTCAAAACTAGACTTATTGAAAGGCTATCGCCAACTGGAACTGAACACACAGTCCCGCTACATCACCACATTCTACACCCACCTGTGGCTATTTTGTTATAAGCGATTAAACTTCAGGGTGTCATCGGCAGCGGATGAGACAAGTGATTAGGCCCAGAAAAACTACAGTGCTGACATTCTAGAATGCGGCTAAACAAATGAAGAGCACGACACAGCACTGGGGGAGGTATACAAGCAGCTGGAAATGGCTGGCCTGATGCTGAATGAGGGCTAATGCGTGCTGGGAAAAGAAGAACTTTTTTTCTTTAGACACGTCTTCTCTTGGAATGCGGCCAGACTCCAGCAAGGAAGGAACACTCTGAAATACACTACCACCAGTGGACATGGCAGAAGGGAGGTCATACTGTGCTTGCTACACGAAAGACTTTGCCACTGTGAGTACCCCACTTCATGAACTCATCAAATAAGGGCAGCCACTCTTCTGTACACTGGAATGTGACAAAGCATTCAAGGACATTTGGCATGCTCTGATGCTGTGGATCACCTCACCTACTTTGATGCATCCCTGTGCATGGAGCTCACTGTAGACGACAGCCTGCTGGGGCTAGGAGCCATTCACACACAACACAAGCCCAGAGGAGACTTACCAAGGCACATTGTTGCATATGCAAGCAGGAGCCTGTCGGGTGTAGAAAGGGCACACTTTCAACCAGAGAAAGAAAGCTTAGCAGTAGTATGGGCATGTGAGCACTACCACATGTTCATCTACGGGATGTCATGACAATTGTGACAGAGCACCAGGCACTGGTCACGATATACGGCAATCCTAATGCAAAAATTCCACCATGCATCGAAAGGTGGGGGATACGCCTGATGGACTGTGATTTCAGAATAGTGCACAAACCAGGGAAGGAGCACAACCCAGCTGAATACATGTTGTGACAGTCTTTGCCCTGGGCAATAGAGACGTCCTCCATGGCCGAGGAATACCTCAATTTTGTGCTGTGAAAGAATACACCTGCTCAAATCACGACGGAGAAACTGGTGCAAGAGACAATGACTGAAGTCACAATACAAGCAGTCAGAACACTCATGCAGAAGCAGAGGTGAAGAAATGTGAACAACAGCAGCCCAGTCGGTGAATTGGTCATGAGAGAAGAAATACATGCATTCAAACGGGTGCAGGAGGAGCTGTCTGAGACAGAACAAGGGATACTGATCCAAGGCACTAGGGTAGTCATACCGAAGGCACTTCGCTGCCATTCATCCTGGCACATGAGTTGCACAGAGGCATGGAGGCAACAAATAAATGCTGAGGGCAAAGAGTGGATCCCGGGACTTGACCGTCTGGTAGAAGACATGAACTGCCACCTCTGTCAGATAACTGGCAGACCACCCAAGCCAGAGCAACTCCACATGTACCCTCCCTGAGGGTCTATGGACAACAGGCTTCTACAGGCTTCTAGACACCGGTGGTTATTTGCTAGTTGTCATCGATAGATACGCTCACTTCCCCTTAGTGTGCAAAGTATTGTCAACAACAGCCAATGCCACCTTACCGATGCTGGTTGACATCTTTGCAGCAGATGGTGCCCCTCTGACACTCAAGACAGACAATGGACCCCCGTTCTCAGGAGAGGAATTTCACAAGTTCATGGCATATCTGGGAGTGCCCCATAGGAAAATAACACCCCTGTGGCCTCAAGCAAATGGCATGGTGGAAAGGTTCATGGGCAACATAAAGAAGACTGTCCAACGAGCAAGGCTGGTTCAGATTTCTGTGGGATAAGGACTGTGCCAAATATTTTAGGACTACTGCAATGCTCCACACAGTTCCACGGGGAGGTGCCCCTCAGAACTGATTCTGGGGAGAAGAAGCAGGGCCCGTCTGCCTCAACTGGAAGCCAAGGACCCGTCAGAACATAGTGACTTAGTTGCATGTGATCAAGAGGCCAAGAGGAAAATGAAACAACAAGCGGATGCACAGCATCAAGACTAAAGCTTGACTATATAGTCCTTGTGCACTAACAGCAAACACAAAATCAGACAGCCCTTTCTCGAGCCAGCCTCTGAAAATAACAAACATCAAAGGGTCAATGATCACGGCAGGGTCCTACTCCATCACAATGAACAGCTCTCACTTCAGAAAGTTGAAAATGTCAGGTGATGATGAGGGAGAAGCCTGGAAAAGTGCTGACCAGAAGTTTCAGAGTTAAGACACTGATGATCAACGGAAACAGCTCATTCCATGGGGAGGGACCTCTCTGGGCTGTAGACCAAAGAGAAGAAAAGAGACATGGAAAGAAGCACTCCTGCCCACTAAGAGCTTGCAGGAAGCTCAAAAGACTGATTGAAGAACTGTGATGATAATCTGCCATGATGCCTCTATCTCACAACAACATAGCTCTCTCTCACTCTCATTCTCTCTCTCTCCCTCTCCATATATCTCTCTGTCTATACACTCCAATTTGTTCATCCCACTTAAAAACCTGTCTGTACATATTTCTGTATAACTGATTGCAGCCAGCAGCTGTGGGTGCTTTCAGATGCCTGGTGAGAGCATTTTCTTCCAAAGTTGATGCATCATGCAGTGCAAGATACTGGTTAAGCACACACTTTAAAGGACCTGAGGTTGCTGCACTGTACAATTCACATATTAAAGTCAAGTGTGGACATATTATTGCAATAAGATATGGAGCAGTTTTTAATGTGTTTAATATTTCGAGACTATACATTCCCACTGCTTTATAAGCCTTGCTTTCTCACTAAATATATTTCCTTTCAAATACAGCATTTGTCAATCTTTTTTCATTTTTTTCTTGGGAGGAGGACTCACCTTGTCCACGTTTTTCCACTAAGCTTGCTCGCTTCACTGGTACATAAAAGGCGTACCCAGACTTATACGCCCCACCACTTTCAAATGTCACCAGCTGCCACTGAGGAGGAAGAAAGCGCCTGCATGTGCGGCAATGCTACTCAGGAATAAAGCAGCATCTTATTACCTCCACCGGTTCCCTGTGTCTTTCTCGGGGAGCTGGGACGCGAGGACAGAACAACTTTGAATACAGCTAAAAATTTACCCCCTCAAAAAATTATTTAAGATCGGTCTTTCATTTCACTTGGCTGGCAGAGCCCACGCCCGTCTTTTCAAAATGTAATCTTAACGCACACGATTCTGTCTTTCCTATGACCCCAGTCATACTCTCTGGGAGGTTTCTAATGAAAGAATTAGAATGTATCAGAAACCAGAAATAAAAAAAGGCCACCCCTTGCACCCACGAAGGGAAAGGTAAGGGAGTGAAACCGAGCACAGTGTGGGCCAGCAGATAGCATCGCTTTCCTGCCTCTTCTTGAATCAATCCTTTTAACAAGCGCCCAATAAAAATGTACGACGATTAGTAACGAGGGAGAGAGGCACGCGTCCTATCATGCCGGAAAGTTTTGTTAGACATGGGGAAGAGAAGGAGGTAGCTGCCTCTTGGCGCCACCCCTTCTCCTAATCGCTCCCTATGTACATTGTATAAATGAACTTGTCATCTGTCAGCGCTGAGTATTTTCCAGTTGTTTCTGACTGAGTCAAGAACCCAGTGCATCCCAAGGCTCACGGCTATTCTTTGTCCAGCACTCACAATGAGGGAGATCTGCTCTGGGGCCTTCACCCGAGCATTCATGGCAGAGCTCTTGGGCACATCCATATTCGTTTTCATTGGTGTGGGCTCAGCCCTCAAGTGGCAGCTGGACCCTCCGACTGTCCTGCACATCGCGCTGACATTTGGCCTGGGTATTGGCACTATGGTCCAGGCGGTGGGGCACATCAGCGGAGCGCATCTGAACCCCGCCGTGACCGTGGCCTTCCTCGTGGGCTCTCAGATCTCCCTGCTGCGCGCTGTCTGCTACATCTGCGCCCAGATGCTGGGAGCCGTGGCTGGAGCAGGGGTGCTCTACGGCCTCACTCCCGAGAGAGTGCGAGGAGACTTTGGAGTTAATGACGTAAGTTATGTTCTACTGTTTCCAGAAAGTAGTTTTGAGCATCATTTACCTGTTGGCAAAATGTACAATTTGGAGCACCTAACATTGAACCCCTTGTCGAGTTCAGAGCGCACACGCCTTGCTGGTAACAGCATGCAACACTGATGTACGCTCCATCACCACAGGGAATGGTGCTGCCAGCACAAGGATTGGTTTTCTTGGCAAGAGAGCAACTTTCGATGCTCAACCCTACAAACAGAAAAGGCTGGTGGGGCCAGTGCCCCGCCTGCAAATGTACTGGCCCCCTTATTGTCTCCCACCACAGGTGACAGCCGCATCCAGCACAGACAGACACTGTCCTCACATTTCACTAATTATTTACTCAATTCCCTAAAAGTATTCGCTTTTCCCAGAATAGTTTGTTTCTGTAGTTTTTTTCATGCAACACATTCTTCAGGTGCAGAGCATAGTCTGAAAAGAGTCACTCCTGTGTAACTGTGTGTTGCGGGTGGTCAGTGAATGAGAGCTGCAATATTCTGGCTGAAGACAGTGCGAATTTCTCACACTGCCTGTCAGTGGGTTACAAATCAGTTCAGAATATAGCCTCATCCAATCCTTCGCCTCTCTGTAGAGCCACAGAGCAATGACCAGGAGTGACGATTGTAAATGTGATTACACGAGAACATATGTGAAGGAGGTACACAGCCGTCAAGCTAGTGGCAGGGCGGAATTTAAAGAAAATGCAGCGAATAGTTGAGTGGGTGCATTGTGTGTGGGGGGATAGCTGAAGTCAAGGAGATGCAAGGGAGATGGGCAAATCTAGTGCTTTCCGAAAGCCACGAGGAGAAAAGTAGCATACACGCCTAGCAAATACACTTCAGAAAAGAGCTGCGTGAAGAGGAGAACAAGAGCGATTGAGGCACACTGAACACAGTGCAACGGGGTATACAAACAGACAGACCAATGATTATGGGATAGTTGGGATGAGAAGAGACTTTGGTGCATATTCCAATTCTAACCCGGACTCCACGCTGCCTCTAAGGAATCAAAAAGGGACTTAGGTTTTCAAGCAGTTTGTGCTTTGTCATCTTTCACATCTAAGAGCCCCATCTTTTGTATTATTAAGGTGCTTGGACTCTCGCCAGATGAGAAACAAGGGTCATCACATACCCAACAGTAAGGCACTGAACACAACTATAGCGTACTCTGAAGAGTTAACAGTATGCGTCCTCTGAGTGCTGGCACAAGAATGTAACTGTTTTCGAGACTGAGTGACTGCAGAAGATCAATAACGGGTTTGCTTCCCGATACATAATTTTAGAAATGTTGAAGCACTGAACAGCTCACATGTACAGATTACACATTAAATAACTTTCAGCAGCAGGATGTGACTCATAATGCCGTGTAGCCTCAGTCGCTTCCATTGACACTTCCCGTTAATGTATATACCCCTTCAATCCAATACCTCATCAGGAGTCGAACGAGTCAGGGCAGAAGGGAGAATTATGTCTCTACTACTTAAGATTTTTCCTGCTGCCTCATAGGATTGTCCTTCCGGGTGACAGGAGATCAGGTAGAAGAGTCATTCTATAACTGCTCTCTCTGAGGGATCACATCATAGAGTGAGCGGAAGTACCTGCGGAAGGTTCTCTGTGCTTTCTTTGTATCTAAACCCATCAGTTTGACCTAGTAGTGAGAGCTATCGCAAATAACACCAGCACTGCAGTAATGTCGACTCACACTTTGGACAGCACCTCTTCAACTAAAGAGGCAAATAGTCTCATAGTGTGCCTGATGCCCCACCACCAGTTACAATCTTTCCAATAGTAAAGCCTCATCAGTGCTACCAAACATTGTCAATAAGTCAAAATTCACCACAGCAGGCGAGGCTGTACTTCTATCTATCTGAAAAGTGAAAGGGTCTTTCATGTATATCAGAGCATTTTCCATGTCCTTATGCGATGTAAAAGTGATTGAAAATCTCTCTCATGCATTCCTTTTTCCAGATAACCACCCACCCCCCTCCCCAAGGACACTCACTACCTTTTTAATCACCTTTGCCAGGGACAGATTTAAACTATTGATTAATAGGGACTCTTGGGTACAAAGATGGCTTCTCCGATAAAGGAAGTATCAACCCTTGTTAGTGCAGCTTGACTTGTCAAAATGTGTCAATGAGCATTTCTGTATCTCTAAGAATAAGAATTTCACCATTTTCAATAATATAATAATTTTAGGTGGTATATGATCATCCTTGCAACTTAATCTTTTATGAAGACCCTTTCATTTGCAGAAATGGGGGGAGGTAAAGCCCTGCAGGGGTTATTGATTTGCAAGTGCTTTACTAGAACATAAATTAATTCATGCTGTCTGACCATGCGCAGAAGAAGTCAGTGTATTTCCTCAGTTTTATCTTTGATGAATGCTTGGATTTATGCACAGAATTCGCCTAAGTCTAGATTTCACTGACTTTTTGAGCTTTAATAAGATTTTCTGGTTTCCTAAGAATGTGAAATAGTTCTTTAGTACGTTTCCTCTCAAATTCTGTCTGTATGATACTGTTCCTCAGACCTCATGAGCGTTTGTCTTCAGGCTTTAGTTTTGAAGTAATTGATTTCCCCCTCTCATTTAACTACAAGGTATAAATTAACCTTGGGATACACAATTTTAGCTGTCTGATTCGTCTGTTTTTCTGCATTATGGGCAGTAGTTGGTCTGTAAAGTCCCCCCTCCAAAAATCAGCGAATATTTTCTTTGTTCTTCGAGAATAAACTCGATCTTCTATGTTCGACACGCCGAGAACTGTGTTTGGTGATTCTTGTACTTTGATACATGCAGTAAAAGTGTCACATATAATCATCAGAAAACCTAGTGGACTCAGAGGTAATGTAAAACGTGCTTTGTTTACAGAGAACACGATGAACGCTAACAGGTCAATTGTTCTGAGTAGGAGGCTATTGGCTTGCATTTACCAGTGTGCTTAGGTAAGCATAGGTATGGCTGCATGTGGACACACCTCTCTCAAGTGATGTTCTAAGGGGGCAGGCACTTTCCCTAAATCTTGGTATCCATCTAAAACCTGACGACAGCACTGAACATCATGCTCTTACAGGTTGAACCCTGGGTATTAAGTGCTGTTATTTTTAAGTGTTTGATTTTGATAGCAGAATGGCCAGCGAAGTCCCTGACGTCTTTCACGTGAGAAATGCAGTCAGAATATTGACTTTAATATTTGCTTTTAACAGGTGATGTCCTTTACCATTTCATCCTGCAGGAGGTGCTATATTGGCTATGTGTCCAGTATGGCCTTCCAGGATGGAAATGCAGAATTTCCTTTGATTTGAGCGTGTGGCTCAGCGATCAAACGCCGCACATTCATTTGCCATTTGTTTTCCTTTACCATTCTGACTGAAATTACAAGATCGTTCCTTTGTTAGAGGAGTAAATTGAGGATGAGGGGAGGGGCTGGTCCATGTTCGTGTGGTTTGCTGGATCCTGAAGGTTGCCTTATTTACTGGAATACATGGATGAGGATGCTATGTTGTGTTTGTAGTTTTGGTAGGAAGAGAAGTGCTATTGAACTTTCGAGGACTGTGCCACAAGGGATTGATGGCCATGTGGCAACTGACATGTCATTGGCTGTTGTAATTGTCTCAAGAATCCCATAAGTATACTCTATCAAAGGTCGTATGGATCATTAGTGCAGATCAGGTCGCTTTTAACTATCCCTGTCTTGAGTGAAACACTATGTTGGCCACCTACCAGAATCCCAAGTCACCCTTGAGAAAGGCCATATGTTAGAGTACCACGAGACGACTCCTAATTGTCTTGGAGTGTAAAGTGATGAGGTTGTTGACTGTGCACTACATCTCTGTATATCATCTATAAAGTGATCCACGAATATACGTGTCACAAACACTACAATAACAGCAATTAGCAAGTGCCCGATGACTGGTTTGACTCCGTGGATATATTCAGAGTCAAAATCACCTCCAAGTTCTTGTAAGAGTTAATATTCTGAAAAAAGTCCTTCGATAACTGTGGTTCAGAGATTGACTTGACTCAAGTCAGCCAGTGTCCACGAATGTCGAGGCTCTGCAGGTGCCATAAACGGACAGACTAAAACAGCCCCAAAAGAAGGTGTGACTGCATCTGCAAGTGCTAGAGAAAGAAACCATTTCCTGCCAGCCTAAAAGCCAAAATCCTTTTGGAATACTTACAATGGAGTGTATTCACCATGAGGAATCTTTTAAATCTTCACCACCTCTGTTTAATATATAACACAGACACCTAAGGAATAGAAGTGCGAAACAAGGAATGTCTCTTTCACACTTTACTTCATTATTGTTGTCTTGAGAAGTAAAAGGAAACACCAAAAAGGTTTCTTATTCATCTTAAGACTCTTAGAGGTACAATAAGACATTACACTTGAATGAGCTCTTAATGTCCTCCAAGATGGAGCGACAGGTATCAATGACCTGGCTGGTCATCAGAAACTTTTTGCACATCAGAGCGTAAAGGAGTCCTAAAGTAGCTATGAGACATCACGTTTGAAGCTCTTAAGAGGACTTTGCTAAATAAATAATTAATTCTCACGATAACTTCAGAAGTAATAAAGGTTTTTCAGTCATTCTCCGACATGATACTAAACCATACGGAACGAAGAGATCGCACCACAAGAGTGTCTCTTAAAGTCAGAAATGTTCCATTTATTAAAGGCAATCCATGGTACTATTGTCTACATAGTTACAACGTGTACCCAGAAATAGCCATAATGGTAACAGAAAAACCTTAGGCCAGATTGCAATACACTACTTTGTAACCCCTTGTGCCACATTATGCCTGTGCCAGGCAGGGAGGCCCATTTTTTGCGTCATTTTTAACTCCTGACTAAAGCAGGTGTTAAAATAATGCACCCATTACTATCAATAGGCCTCCCTTTATTTTGCAGGATTAGTGCCACAATTTGTGGTGCTAATCTTGCAAAGTACCACAATAGTGTCAAAAATCTTTGACACTATTGTCCTAATGTGCATGGTGCGCCGCTTTGTAAATAAGGTGACCACATGGTGTCATCGGGGGGGCAAAAGTGGAGCATCAAAGCTAATGCGCCACGTTTTTGTAAATATGGCCTCTTGTTGGGTAGAGAAAAACACGAATGCTATAGTTTAGAAATGTGGAAATCCATGTTATCATGGATTCAAAATTAAAAGTTATTTCCAAACAATTTTTGCAGCTGAAAAACAATGCGACTGCTGGCCAGGCCGTCACCGTGGAGCTCTTCCTCACACTCCAGCTCATTCTCTGCATTTATGCCTCAACGGACAGCCGCCGAACGGACAATGTGGGGTCACCATCAATATCCATTGGTCTTTCTGTTGCTCTTGGACACTTGCTGGGGGTATGTATCAGTATCCACATAAGCAGAACTCGCTTTATTTTTCCATGCATGTACATAGCACAGTGGCCATTTCATAGTAGGAGATTCAACCTGAAATGTTTAGAATGAAAGTACTCCATCCTAAGTGAAGTACACACACATTGTTCCTCATTCGCCACACCTCAATTTTCCAGAAGTGGGATGTACAGAAGGTAACAGCATTCCTGTCCATTATTATTACAGTAGAGTGGGGTGATGGCTGACGCAGGCGCCCAAGGTCTCCTGACATTTCCTGTCACAGGCAGCTGACCCGTGTCCCACTGCCTATCCCATTCCAACAGAATGTGCTGTGAAAGAAGGCATAAGAATATGTTCAACACAGAAGATGGTAGACTGTCCAGCTCTTGGCATATGCCATCTAGCACCTTTCTCACCATTAGCTCCTAGAAGCATATGGTAATCTAGAGAATTATGTCAACTGCTCTTTCCGGAATACTTCTGTTCTTCAACCCAAGTTCGCAGAATGTACTTAGGCATACACTTAGGATGTAGTTTATAATATTTCTCTCATAGTCCCTTTGTTATACTTTATTGATTTGTATAGTGAACTAACCACCAAAGAGGGTATCCTTGCTCTTGAGCATGTTTCTAGATGTGTGGTTTCTAAGGTGCTTATACGAAAAGCCAGGTCTTCAGCTTCTCGCAGTACTCAAGAGGTGAGGAGGAGGCTGTGTTGTAGCAAATAGTGCAACAGTGTGTGATGTGTGCACGTTTCTTAGCCGTAGAGCGTCAGTCTAAATGCAGGTTAGATGATGTACTGTAGATGAACACAAAGTGGTGAGGCGCTGAAATCTAACCTTTCATAACCTCGAACCTGGAGTTTGTAATGTACCACTTCTCATTTAGTGTAGCCTGTCTCAGCATGTGTCAGTGTAACACAGGCACTCATCCTTGCATTGAGTGTGGTAACAAGGTGCCAACAAGCACTGGCAGAGTCATCCACCAGCATTTTGGCAATGCTTGATTTGTTTCTTTCATGGCTTTAGCAAAACTTTATTTGGTAAGCTGCTAGGTGTTTGCCAATCTAAAAAAATTGCCTGAAGCCAAAAATGTTTTTGGTCTCAAAAAAGCACACAATACCATAGAACTTGCTGGCATTGAAGGGAGCTACTTTGCGTGGGGATGCTCTCCTCGCGAAAGAGCAGAATGCTGTAACTCATAGTGACGTCAGCCAATGGTTGAAGTGGAAGACATGTGGCCCCTTAATGCATGCTTGAGTGGGTTGGAGAAAAATGTGAATGACACAATAACAGACACAAGGATGAAGTGTGACTGAAACTCCCTATAAGTAGCTAAATAATACACATAGGGGGTTATTCTAACTTTGGAGGAGTGTTAATCCGTCCCAAAAGTGACGGTAAAGTGACGGATATACCACCAGCCGTCGAGTTCCATAGGATATAATGGACTCGTAAAACGGCTGGTGGTAAATCCGTCACTTTTCCGTCACTTTTGGGACGGATTAACACCTCCTCCAAAGTTAGAATAACCCCCATAATTTTAGCAAAATAAAAAGGCCTTGACTAACACAAACCTAAAAAACGCTAATGGTTGTGTCATTGACTCTTGCCTTTGAGAAAGAAACAAGAAAAGACAGAAGGTAAGAAAGAAAGCAGGAAAGACGTAAAGAAAGAAAAATAAAATAGGCAAACAAGGAAGGGAACAATGAAAGAAGGAAGGCAAGAGAGAGGAAGAAAAGAAAGAAGCAAACCAGGAACGAAAAGTCAAGACAAAGGATAGAAAGACAGACAGAAAGGAAAGAAAGTATAGAAAGAGAAAGCAAAAAAGAAATGAAACAAAGAAAGAAGGAATGAAAGCTAGAACGAAAAAAAGAGAGAAAAGAAAAAGAAAGAAATAGAAAGGGAGAAAAAGACAGAAGAAGAGCAAGAAAGAAGGAAAGAATGTAAGAGAGAAGGAAATGGAATAAAACAAAGACAGAAGGAATGAAAGCAAGAAATAAATAAATAAGGAATGAAAACAAGAAAGTGGGGAAAAGGAATGACAGCAAGAAAGACGTAAAGATGGAAAAAAGGAGTCGAGAGAGAAAGAAATCAAGAAAGAAAGGAAAACATGAAAGAAAAGGGAAAGGAAGGTTGAAGAAAGACAGAAGAAATTAGAAAGAAAGAAAAAGAAAGGAAGAAAGAAAGAAAGAAAGAAAGAAAGAAAGAAAGAAAGAAAGAAAGAAAGAAAGAAAGAAAGAAAGAAAGAAAGAAAGAAAGAAAGAAAGAAGGAAAGAAACAGAACAAGGAAATGTAAAAAGTGTTACAAGTGCTGCAAATTAAACATGATAAACACTGGGCAAAGTTTATTAAAGAACTATTGATGAAGGTGAGCCCACAATAAACATGGTCTGACGGATTGTTTGCTTATGAATTTACATGTTCAGTATTCAAGCTTTTGACAATTTAATACAGAACAGTTTCATATGGACCCAATATGTTATGCTGTGAAATTCCAGCAGTCAGATTAAGGACACTCCAAAAGGAATTTACAACAGCATTGGCCTGAGACAGGAACTCATAAAGTGTGCAATGCAGCCTTTGCCATGACCTCGCTCACTGGTATCAAGCGTTCTGCTGTCAGATCAGACTCTAAACACAAATGGAACATCAAAGTAATACATTAGAAATAAAAACATTGTCACAGAAGGGAACTAGCTTGTGTGCAGATGTCCTCCTTGTGAAAGAGCAAAATGCAGTTCTCAAAGTGAAGTTATCTAGTGGCTGAAGTGGGCTGCCCGCCGCCCCTTGCTATATGCTGTGGTGAGCTGAACATAAACGTGAATGAAACAGAAACAGATCAATAGCTGGCTGAAAGCCCCTTTAAAAATGTTATTGCACACCTGAATTGGTACATATATATCTTTTAAAAACCAAAAGATCTTGGCTAACGCAAGACCTAAACACTTATACAATATGTTTGTTATATGCATTAATGTTTGATTTATGCATTATTGTTTTTCTCTTCTTTTTTGTAGATATATTTCACTGGCTGCTCAATGAATCCTGCCAGATCCTTCGGCCCAGCAATAATAGTTGGTGAATTTTATATGCACTGGGTAAGCCTTCAGTTTTCTTCTCTTTATAGAATGATAATAGGAGATGGTGTAGAAGATGCATATTATTGGATTATTGATCATATGTCCATAGAAAGTACTGAAACAGCTACACAATTGCATACTATTGCAACAAAGAGTCTAATGGGTCTAATATGATGGCTACATACATAAAATTGACAAAATAGTCATCAGTTACGGTGAAGGATTCCAATGAAGCAATATAGTAAAAACTGACATTCTTCAATGACTATATAATCACTTCACTTGCACACCAGCACCTATGGATTACGCTCCAGAATTCAAGACACAAACATAAACTGGGATAGACAAATTGTATTTACCCAAAGGCAAATAAACTTTTGGTCAAATTTACATCCGGCATCAAATACAAATTACCCATAGTGGTTTGTCACAAACCTGTAAAAACATTTAGAACATGTACCCATAAAAATTATTAATTTCCAAACTATACACTATGAATCTTGAAATATTTTTAGGAAATTGGGATACTGGGAGCTCTATTGAGGACAATAGAGTGCTCCAGGCTTCTAATGGCCGGGGGAAGCCCGGAGCTCCAACAATCCAATGTTGTTGTTCACAGCTGTTGCTGTGAACAAAGGCCTCACTGTGTCCGAGGGGATTTCATTCCCTTCGGGCTCCGTGAGACCTTTGTTTTATTCATTAATTCATTAGAACATTCTGATCTCTAGTGGCTGAATAGTTTATTAGCCTTATAGCACGCTGTAGCTGGGTTATACCAGCATTAAACTCCCCCTCTCTTGTTAAAGGCCCTCGTCGAATGCTGGAGTGGGCCTTTATTGCCCAGTATAATCAATTATGGCAGGCTATAAGGCTATAATCAACCCATGACAAACCTAAATTTGTCCATTAATAAACTATTCTGCTTCTTATAGAAAACAATATATTCATTACTGAAAAAAAAAAATATTTGAAAAAACAAATGTACATTCCAGTTTGTAAATCTGTATCTGCCAGAATCAGTTCCCTCAGTTCATAATTCATCAAACCAGCAGATTTTGAGCACTCCTCAGTCAGATTCATCATTAACCTCAGAGAGAAGAAAATTCACAAAGCCTAAGGTATAAAGCTAGAATTATTTTGTCTTGTAAGCGCACAGGTGAGACTGGGTGCAGTGAATCTAAGGTTGGAAATAGTAGGTCAATACTGGAAGGAGGGAAGGGATGTAAAAGATCAGTATGGAATAGAGGCAATATGTACATGCTTGTGGAGGCTTGGTGGGGGGGAACATCAACTATAAACAATAGATGTAAATTACTCATGAAAATCTGCAACTCCCCCTCTCTCACCCCCTCTGATTTATATAGGGCTTTCATCCCTGAATCAAGGTGGAGGAAGAAGATGCAGTATACAATTTATTGCTTGGGAACACTAAGGAACATTTTTACAAGCCCCTACTACTGCCTTGCACTGCTCTAGCATCTGCTAAGACGGCATTAAGGAGGCCATTGCCCTGTGCCATATTTACAAAGTTTTTCCCATCATTTTTAACGCCTACCCAAGATGCTCCTGTACTGACCTATGGGCCTCCCTGTGCTTTGCTGCACTTGTGCCAACATTTTTTGCACTAGTGCAGCAAATTGCAAAAATAATGTTGATGCTTTTGTGGTAATAACCGACATGGTGCATCGTATTGTCAATATGGCACAACAATGGTGTTTGCTAGGGGGGTGCAGGGAGACGCAAGAAAAGTGGGGTATCAGGACTGATGTACCACTTTCTTCTAAATATGTCCCTAAACATGTAGCATGCAAGATTACAAGTAACGTGATCCTATAGCAGCACAACTGCTTTAACTTTCAATTCATCACAATACTCTGAGCTTTTCTTTAATAACCAGTAAAGGTTGTATTCTTTGTTTTATGCACCTGAATCAACTTGCCTAACTAGACAAAAGAAGACGTGATTTAATGAACCAGTGTGAAATACCAGGATCGAGTGTAGCATGTGGAAGCTTTGCATTCGATCAAGAATGTAATGGGCAACATTAGACTGGTTCAGTTCTGGTTTTGGCAGTGGGAAGCTGGTCATTACCCTGGAAGGTATTCGAGAATACTGGGTAAATAATAATGGTCCTGATTTCCCATTCTTTACACAGTTTACAGACGGTCTTAAACAAGAATGATGGCCCCCATTTACAAGGGATTTTATCCTTGTTTAAACAGCTTATGACTACGTTAAACCAGGGAAAGACAGGTTAATCAGGTCATTTTTCATAGCTTAAGACAGTTTTCATTAATGGAAAAAAATAGTTAAACAGGCCCTGTTTCTTCTGCAAGCAAGTACAACTCATGATCACTTGAAGGAGTACATGAAAACAGCATTTTTTAAACAAGGAAAATCATTTTCCATTTGCCTTTCCTTAGACTTCCTTAGACCTTGAAGTTTCAAGTAAGACGCTTATTAGACAAGGGCTCTTCTTGCCAGGCTCCATTTCTAACATTGTTTTATGCATATTAACAAATTGTGGTGCAGCTTTAACAAATATATTGTTCATTGATAGTTGCTGAATTGATTTGCATTTGCATATTAGTGTCCAAATTGCCCATCGTTTGTGTGACTGTGCAAGTATGCGTCCTGCAAGTGCAATCCTATCATCCAGTCTCCAGGACAGACAGTACTTGTGCCAATGTGAGCATTATGAACTTTCTCCTTTTTCAGGAAGAAGTTAAGAAGGTGCAGGTCTAGAATAGAATGAAGGCTCTGTCCTTTGTGGGCACCAGAAATTAGCAGGAATAGAAACCACATCCTACTTCAGATGCCAGTGCTCTTTCGGTGGCTCCCTTGACCAAGAGAGTCAACACTGCCTTTCCACCAAAAATGAAATCTCTTTGCTCAGGGAGTCAGTCGTATCTTTCTGATGGTGAAGTTTGCTGCATCTCTGACATCAGCAATTGCCTGCAACAGTATGGCTAGGCCTCCTCTGAGACCATGGGTGGCACTTGCTCAATCAAATCTAAGATCATATGTGTGTATCAGCCCAAGAAGCAGGCAGTGTTCACCGACCACTGTGCTAGGCTGGCGGAAGCGAGCATCCGCTTGCCAAAGGTATTCAGCCTCTTAGATTCCCTATTCGGTAGAGTGGTAGGGAACATTCCAGGCTTGACTCAGGAAGAGTAAGCTTGGACCATCAAACTCTCTGGGGTAGGGTGCTGAATGAGGAAACTAGGATGACCAGGAGTTGGACAATATTAGTGGGCAATTGTCCTGTGCATAGGAGCCCCTGTGAAGGGCTTTCACCAGGCCCCAAGTAGGACATTGGTAAGGGCTTAATTAAATGGGACCAAGTGTTCAGAAGGAGCAACCCCCTCCTCAGCTGCTCTTCGCACCACTGTTACAAATGAGGCACCCTCCTACATACCCATGGTAATGGGAGAGACTAAGCCAGTGTCTGGTGAGATGTCTAACCCACTGGCATCTGCCACTTCCTCATAACAGTTGTCCTCTATGTCATCTAGGGGATGCTGGTATCCATGAAGGTATTCAGAGCCCCCTCATACAATTCCTTCTCCAGGCCTGTTGAATTAAAAAAGGTACTGGCTCCAACTCAGACGGCATACACCCAATTGGCGCCGGCCTCAGATGACTCCTGCCCCGGTCCATGTTGGATTCAGAAATGATGATGGGAATGGCAATACCTCAGGGCTTCAGTGACGTGGGAAACATCGGTACTGGACTGTGCACCAAGGAATGTCATGCACGGTCTCCCGAGCCACACCCCAACTGATGCCAAAGGCGAACCACCAACAGAACTCCACTGGGGCCCCTCACAAACCCATTGGTCCCAAACGCACTCCAGAGGGGGCGGGCCACTCAAATATGAGGTGCACGGCCTCACAGAACTCTTTTAGTTGGTCTGGGGTAGTTCTTTCTCTAGAAAGTAAGGGGGATGCGGAGCGGACCCTGGCACAGGCTCCACAGAGGAAAGGGACCTGGAGTGCTGATGCTCCTGACCCTCACCTGATGTTTTGGACAGGAGCGGGTAAGTCGAAGATCTCTTCAACTTCTTTGACTTCTTCTTGTAGTGCGACTTAACCCATGATTTACATCGAGAAGATGACCTTCAAGTGCGGCTCGGCAAGTAATCCTAGAACCTTCGCTACGACTGGGATCTGAAGAACTGGGGGGTTCATCCAATGTCAGGCAGAGAGGAACTTGAAGGAACGCTCCCTCAGCACCTTCAGGTGCATGGTATGACAGTCCTTGCATGTCTTGGAGGCATGGTCCTTCTCCAAACACCACAGACAAACCAAGTGTGGGTTTTTCACAGACATCTGTCTGTGACAGGCACCACATGGCTTGAAACTCACAGGTTTCTAGGGGGACATACTTGTCACACAAAGGAGAAGATTTTTTTAAAGTGTGGATATAAAGTTGAATATAAAAAGAGTCAAAGATTGACTGAGGGGTTGTTATTCACATATCAGAGCTGACTGGCATGGAAAGAAAATAACTGATGTCAGCACACTGGGATGCGCCTATACAGTCACCACCTATATCACTTCTGGCGAGGATGATGATGCAGATGGAAAGCCAAACAACGCCACCTATTGGCATGCAGGGGTACTGCTTGAAAATGTCCAGCTCCAGTCTGACACCTGGGGAATATTCTAAGTTAAGGAGTTTACAGCTCGATGTCTCTACCAGATGCAATTGCCACAACAAAATGTAGGGAACATTGACTTCCTATGAAATGATGTGCCCCACATCATCAGGAGGTCTCAATCTAAAATCAGATGGAAATGTTTTGTAAATGTATCACTTTTGCTCCAAAATATTAGCATGCAATTTTAATTTAAAAAGAGATGCATATTTAATTCCTTGGCAAAACACCATCCTGTTCTTTTCTGGAAATAAACTTAAATGTTAGCTTGTAATAAATAAACTCACCCTGACCACAAATATCTGCTTAGCATTTTTTTAACAGACCCATTTTGTCCTCAAATATCAATTTGTAACTTTTAAGTAAATGTACTAATTTGCCTTAGAAGAGGAACGCGTCGCACATGACACAGGGGGACAAATATTGTGTTTTAGTAGTACATAAAATAAAAAAATATGATATCAAGAGGTACCCCCAACAAATACAGCCATTGCCACTATGCTGCTGGTTACAATCCCATTTGCCAGTCAATGTAATTGTGTGCTTAGGTATGCCTTGTTAACCGCCAGTCAGTGCTATGGGTCTAGATATTCACCATTAGGTTTGAGTTAATGCCATGTGGACGAGCATTCCCATAAACCAGTCATTGCCATTATGAGCTTTGTTATGTCTCGGGACATAGCAGTCTGCCATAAGTTGAGGCGTGCTCCATTATATGCCAGTCAATGCCATGTGTCTAGGAGGAATCATAAGCCAGCCAGACCCATGTGCTCAGTTATGCCCCAAAGTTGTATCAATAAAATCACTTTACAACAAATCATTGCAAACAAATCAAATATTGATTGATATTTTAAAAAAGATGTGTGACTAACAGCTGTGAAATGTCGTCTTAAAAACACAATAACAGCTGGATTTGTATTGCCAAACAATTCTGAAATGAAAAATATAAATAGACACTAAATTATGGCTTCTACACTTTACAATTGTAACGGTAACTGAAGTAAAAGTTTCCTAGCAGACAAAGTGAGGGCAGCAAAGGAAGGGAGAAGTAAAATGCTGGACAAAAGAAGAGATTTGCATGGTGAAAGTGGCAGGGCGTGTTAAGAAGAATGTGTAGGGCTGAAAGAGGGAGATGGTGATGGTGACAGTGAGGCAGAGGTTTTAGGGAGAGAAAAGAAGGGGTGAGGGTCCCTGAAGAATACACCAACGAAAAGAGAGCCAGTGAAAGGAGCTGGGAAAATATTAGATTTTTAAGATAAAATTAAAGAAAATGTCATTCATTAAAAAGAATCATGATTTATGTACCTCAACATGTTCAACTCAGGATTTTGGAGAAAAGATTTTGGAAGATCGTTTTAATATTTACAATTGAATAACTATAGAACCACTTACTCACTTTTGTTGTCTACAACTGTACTTTTTCACCTTCAAAATCAGATCATTTATGTCAGAATGACAGCCACCACTTTTGATTCGTCCGTTGAAGAGATAACTTCATAAGCACATCTTACCACTCATCAAAGCAAGATGAATTGTTTCACAAATTCATTAATTTCAGCCTTGTATGTTCACGGTGTCTGGGAGTATTCCAACATTCGGTTTATTAGCGCGTGCTGTTTAAACAGATCCCTTTATCGGTCACATTCTACTAATAATCAGTCTTTTTCTCACCTGCTCTACGGACTGTGGCTTCCTCAATGATTTTTCTACCAATCTTTGTCCACTAAAGTTTTTGCGCACACCCTCTTCGTAATCAATATTTGTCCATGTGCCTCGCTTGGGACATTTCCTCAATTACTTCTCAAACCCTGCAAGGTAATACAGTTCTCACTTGTCTTCAAAGCTGCTGACTCAATGATCAGTTCAGCTGAGATCTTGCTAGACTCTTGAACACTGCAACTTACATTCCTGTTTGTGCAAATCATATTCCGTATTTAACTCACTTCCTTTATTGTAAAATAATTCCCAGTAGATGAATGACACTTCACTTACTCTACAACACCACAGCAACACCCTTACATCAGACCAACAAAGCAACCTCTAAAACACCAAGTCTGACTGTCACTTTTGACCGCAAACAATCTTCTTCCAAAATCACCTCTCCACTTCCAGTTGCTGTGCCAGACACCTAGATGAAAAAACTTGTGTTAATTTATATTGAACGGGCTATTTTTCGAACTCATGATTCTGTGGTTTAGCTCCCATGCGTTCAGCGAGTGCAGCTATCGCGCCTGTCCCTGTCAGTTATATAGGCCGACCCATGTAAGCTAATCCAAAAGTCGTGCCAGTATTTCATTTTGTGATTTGTACATTTCAAATCAAATCAAATCAAATCAAATCATTAGCATTTATAAAGCGCGCTACTCACCCGTGCGGGTCTCAAGGCGCTAGGGACAAAGGGGGTGGTTATCGCTGCTCGAACAGCCAGGTCTTTAGGAGTCTCCGGAAAGCGGAGTGGTCCTGGGTGGTCCTGAGGCTGGTGGGGAGGGAGTTCCAGGTCTTGGCCGCCAGGAAGGAGAAAGATCTCCCACCCGCCGTGGAGCGTCGGATGCGAGGGACGGCGGCGAGTGCGAGGCCAGAGGAGCGGAGGGGGCGGGTGGGGACGTAGAAGTTGAGGCGTCTGTTGAGGTATTCCGGTCCCTTGTCGTGGAGGGCTTTGTGTGCGTGGGTGAGAAGTCGGAAGGTGATCCTTTTGCTGACTGGGAGCCAATGCAGGTGTCTCAGGTGTGTGGAGATGTGGCTGTTGCGGGGTACGTCGAGGATGAGGCGGGCTGAGGCGTTTTGAATGCGTTGCAGGCGATTTTGGAGTTTGGCGGTGGTCCCAGCGTAGAGGGTGTTGCCGTAGTCCAGGCGGCTCGTGACGAGGGCGTGGGTCACGTTTTTTCTGGTGTCGGCGGGGATCCAGCGGAAGATCTTGCGGAGCATGCGGAGGGTGAGGAAGCAGGCGGAGGACACGGCGTTGACTTGCTTGGTCATGGTGAGAAGGGGGTCCAAGATGAAGCCGAGGTTGCGGGCGTGGTCTGCGGGGGTCGGTGCGGTGCCGAGGGCCGTGGGCCACCAGGAGTCGTCCCAGGCGGACGGGGTGTTGCCGAGGATGAGGACTTCAGTTTTTTCAGAGTTCAGCTTTAGGCGGCTGAGCCTCATCCAATCTGCGACGTCCTTCATACCCTCTTGTAGGTTGGTCTTGGCGCTGGCGGGGTCCTTGGTGAGGGAGAGTATAAGTTGGGTGTCGTCGGCGTAGGAGGTGATGATGATGTCGTGCTTGCGTACGATGTTAGCGAGGGGGCTCATGTAGACATTGAAGAGTGTCGGGCTGAGTGATGAGCCTTGAGGTACGCCGCAGATGATCTCAGTGGGTTCTGAGCGTAACGGAGGGAGGTAGACTCTTTGGGAGCGGTTTACGAGGAAGGAGGCGATCCAGTCCAGGGCCTGGTCTTGGATCCCGGTGGAGCGGAGGCGGGTGATTAGGGTGCGGTGACAGACGGTGTCAAAGGCAGCCGAGAGGTCGAGAAGAATGAGGGCGACTGTTTCACCGTTGTCCATCAGGGTTCTGATGTCGTCTGTGACTGAGATGAGGGCGGTTTCAGTGCTCATTTCAGATCGCAGACACTGAATTACAAACATGAAGGCTGATTAACATCGTACAACAATACCATCGGATGCCCAAATCTCAAAACGTCATGGAAAATCAATGCATGCAAAAATGCCATGTTGGCTACCTGTCTGATGTAGCAATTCCACATATCAGCACAGAGAACAATGTGTATATACATTTTTAATGTAATTTTTGGGGAAGATAACGTTAGAGGTTTTCAGCTTGCACTAGCTTGGGAAGCATTTTGCCAGCAGAACACCAGGCAGTGTGAGGCCTAGGAGCCAGCGTAAGAAAAATGAACCCACTGCCACCCTGAAAAAAGACCCTGGAGCCGAGTGGGAACCTGGGGGGAAATACGACTATACGAGCGTTTAAAAGCACCGTGCACTGGGCCCGGCAGTGGAGGGCAAGAAACCTGTGCACTTCACAAACGAATTAGAAAACGCGCATGGCCTGAAGAAAAATAATATTAAAAAAAGGAAGCTGCACTGATTAATAAGCGTAAAAATATAGCTAAAAAATGGAAAATGTGTTATGCGAATGCTTGGGTTAAGTTTTTCATGCAAGAAGCAAGCTGTGCATTTTAAAGACGTACTTGAAAACGCGTATGACGTCTAAATGTAATCAGAAACATAAGAATGATGCATAGGTTGATTAATGAGCGTACAATACAGCTACAATAAAAGGGACAGCCCACCGCGTTGTTTTCTTGCCCATGCTATGTGGCAAGTAACACTCATTGCTCTTGAAGAGATTCTGCTTATTAAGGTGTTCGCCTTTCGGTTGTGCCGCAGAAATAAGATGGTTTTCTTCTTTTTTTCTGCAGATCTTCTGGATAGGACCTTTGATAGGTGCTGTTCTGGCGTCTTTAATTTATAACTACATCCTCTGCCCACAGTCACTGTGCTGGTCCGAAAAGCTTTCCATTTGCAAAGGCACTCTGGAATCCGAGCACGTGGAGGAGTGGGAGGAGCAGAAGGAGCAGCCCCGGAGAAAGTCCATGGAACTCGACCCACTGTAGACAGGACCAGGCTTTCCCTTATTACACAAGATTCCTGTCTCGCCTACTTTTCTACTGAGAATCACTTGATGTGCTGTGGGGTTGTGACGAAGCGGCGCACGTGCACACATTTTATGACAACGTTTGACCTCACAGAAACAAAGCATCGGGAGCTGAAAAGACGAGCTAATAGTGCTGACCATTGGAAACGGCTGAATAAGACCATACAGTTTGGTCACACCCACCACTCTTGCAGCTTCTGCAGGGGGAAAACTCGCACTTTCCAATCGCCTTATCTAGCTAAAGTAACTAGAACCTTTCCAAAAATAGGATTGTGCCAGTAAGTCAATGAGATGTTGGTTTAGTCACCAGTCTACTATTTGGAAGCAAACTGAAGCCGCAGATTGAAACACACCTCTCATTTCTAGTGGTAGGAAAGAGAGATCATCACCATTTTAAAGCTAAGCATTTACTATATCAATGTGCAGCAGACAAATAAGTTTCTCGGTCCACGTTATTTTGCTGGTTCTGGTTTTCTTAAAATTAGGACCCCAAATTCTGAGAGGTTTTATTTATTTTGTAAGCGCTGAAGCAGAGGCTTTTACTAACAATGGTAAAGTAATATAAAGGAAGAAGGGCTAGAGTCCGTACGCAAGGTTTTACTGTTTCACTCTCCACCCTTGAGTATAGTGAGTGGAATTACCCTGTCACTCGTGTTTCTCTTTCTTTAAGCTAGAGAAATTATAAATTGCTGGCTTCCTTTTTTAATTCCCTCTACACTAAAAGAATGAGACATTCACAGCAAACCTTCTTCTCTTTTTATAAAATAGAAGATGTTAGAGACTGTAGACTCTCTGCTTTTCTCTCTCTGAGGTAGGGCAATCTCGATTATATGATGTCTGTGATTTTCTGTCTCTGAGACAGAAGAATGTCCAACCTATGACTTCGCTGCTTCTTTCCCAAAGCCAATGATGAGAGGCTTTGATAGCTTTTCTCCTCCTTTCATTGGAGCAGCAAGTGGGCTAACGGATGTCCTCAACACTCACTCCCTGATCTGGGAGTTAGGCCAGTGCAGATTTATGGACCCTCTGCTTCTCTTCCAAAAACAGAAGAAAGAGAAATTCAAGAGTATGCACCTTCGAGTGTGAAAGAGAAGACTGAGGTTCCAAATGGAACTCATGCTGTTTTTCACTGAGGCAGGAGGGTAGAGATAACTTGACTTCCCAAGGAAAAGGAACCCACAGCTCTTGAAACCACTCCCTGAACCACTATAATTGGGATCCCTCAGGCCTACTCTTCTTTCATTTGCTTAGGAAGCACAACACTAATATCATCTTTGTATTTCCTTCTCTTTCTGAGTTATAGGTATGAAGATTTAAATGACTGCTCTGCTTCTCTCCCCAAGTCGACAGAGCTGAGCAGTCACAACGCTCATGCCTCTTTTACTGAGGCATGAACGTGGAATAGCCTTAGCTTCACCTGAACAGCAAAATGTCCAGTTAGCTGTACTCCTGGCCTTAATTCTTCTAGTGATAAATCTTATCTCTGTGGCTCGTGTGAATCATGATAGCATAAACACATTCATTTGCAACAGCATTGTTTGGTGAGCTTCAAAAAAAGCATGAGTCTTAGTTAATTTTCCTTGTTACCTATGTATATCATTGCCACATAATCAGTAGTTAACAGACTTCGATCTGTTGCCAATAATCTATATACAATTTTTCCCTAATATATACTAAAGCTCAACGAGTTTCAACACTGCTGCTGTTTTATGTTTTAGGTCGTATTCAGGAGACTCAATGTTGCAATTTATATCACTACAAGTAGTTTAATTCAGAGCACAGTAGTAAAATCTGGAACACAAGGAATATGACATGTAGCCAAACCACTGTAATGCATAATAGTGAAGTACATAAAAGACTGTATGTTCATAACCAATTTTAGGCAGTTTCAATTTTTCAGTTTACTTTGCGTCATTATGTGGTATCCCATGTATAACACAACTGCAACTTGTATGTCAAGGGAATGTTCATTTACTAGCCTTTCAACATAGAACAAGTAGCTTCTCTTTATTTAACACTGTCCGGTGTATTTAAATAATATGATGCAGTTTTGTGTCATTTAATCATTCAGCCCTGTATTCAAATAGATTGTTCAAACTTAAATCACATTGCATATTGGGTATGTTCTGGATTTTTGATGTGATCTTTCATGAGCAAATCTGTCTTCTTTAAATGAAATAGAAAGACATAGCTTATCCCCGCAAAACATATTTTAGCCAGGCAAGATTTTTTTTTTATTGCCACAACTGTGTCAGCAGAAGACTTCCTGATAGTACTTGTCAGACTCATTATGTAACACATATGTATTTAATATGTTACAAAACATGATACAGTAATATTATAATCCTCTTTTGATCAATATTATATACTGCTTGAATGTCAAGAATGTATGCTTTGGATTCATAAAATCAGTGGTGCAAGTTCTCTTAATTTCTAACCTTAGCAACATACCTCCCGGATGTGGACCCCTTTCCAGCATAATGCCTCCATGCTTTCCCATCTCTCTATCCCTTTATTTTCTTGGGGTGTCGACAATGACTTCTCTCTCTGTCTCTGTATCTGCTTCTAATTTGCTCTCTCGCAATCCTTGTCCCTCTTTCTCACAATCTTCTTAACTCTCAAATCTCCTATCTACCTAACATCTCATCTTTGTCTTCCTCAGGGTCTTTTTCAGTACTTCTGTTCTTACATTCCTCTCTGGCTCTACCTCAGGCTTACATCACTCCATTACATTATAATGATATATTATAGGATATGGAATAAACTGGGTGGAGAGCCAGTGATATCTTTCTGGGAATTAAGCTAACAAATATATAAATGTTGCATTCCCATTTTTCCAGCTAAAAACAATGAAGCATTCTATTAAATTGATGTCTAAGTAATCGATATGTTGCCTAACCATGTTGCTTTTCTTACTTATGCTGTACTGTGAGGTTAACGTGGCCCTGTCTTGGGGATCAGTAAAACAGTTATTCTTTTGCATTGCATAGTATGAAATGTCTGCCAGGGCCATGTGTGGCAGATCGGTCGACATAGACGACCTTTGATTATTATTTGTTTATTTTTTCCACTTTTAAGTACTGCTTGAGAAAGTTGACAAACATTATGGTAGCCGATTCTTTGTGGATTTTCTGCCTTTATCCGGAAACCAAAATTTTGATGATTGTGTCTTTACACTTCAATAAACCTGATACCTGAATCTAAATCAAGCTTGTGTGATTTATTCAAATCAATTCTTTGCGAATGGTGAAGCATAGACTTCTACTTCAACGATAAAGTAAATATCAAGGAGGGAGGGCTTGAGTTGGTTCAAAAGGATTCGGGGGGTCATTCCGACTCCCGCCGGCGGCGGTAACCGCACGCCCGGCGGGAGCCGCCAAATGACCGCACCGCGGTCAAATGACCGCGGCGGCCATTCTCCCGCTGGGCTGGCGGGCGACCGCCAGAAGGCCGCCCGCCGGCCCAGCGGGAAAGCGCCTTCAACGAGGAAGCCGGCTCCGAATGGAGCCGGCGGAGTTGAAGGCGTGCGACGGGTGCAGTGGCACCCGTCGGGATTTTCAGTGTCTGCTTAGTAGACACTGAAAATCAATGTGGGGCCCTGGTAGGGGGCACCTGCAGTGCCCATACCATTGGCATGGGCACTGCAGGGGCCCCCAGGGGCCCCACGACACCCGTTACCGCCATCCTGTTCCTGGCGGTGAAAACCACCAGGAACAGGATGGCGGTAAGGGGGTCGGAATCCCCATGGCGGCGCTGCAAGCAGCGCCGCCGTGGAGGATTCCCTGGGGCAGCGGTAAACCGGCGGGACACCGCCGGTTTCCCGTTTCTGACCGCGGCTGTACCGCCGCGGTCAGAATGCCCATGGAAGCACCGCCAGCCTGTTGGCGGTGCTTCCGTGGTCGTTGGCCCTGGCGGTCGGTGACCGCCAGGGTCAGAATGACCCCCTCGGTGTTTCACTCTCCGCCTTTGAGTAAAGAGAGTGCAAATCCAGTGTCACTTCTGTCTCTCTGTTTCTGAGCCACACAAATGGTAAATTGGTGGCTTTCTTGCTTAATTCTCTCTAGCAGAAAAAAATTCACAGCATTCTTTCCTGTCTTTCTTCAGCTCATTTCACACCAATTCTGATTTTATTACATCTATTTTTTATTGTGTTTATTTTATTTATTTTTACAATTTTCTAAAGCTCAAACATGAGCCAAATGTATCAGAGCACATCACAAGGAATTGTTTGGAAATTACAGAGCATACAAAAGGAGAGATTTACAGACATGTTCTCATAGTTACAATGATTTTGCAGAGTAGTTGCGCTTTGCACAAGAAAATCGTTAAAATATTACAAAAATGTAAAATAAACGAGAAAATTACAAAGAGCCTACAAATGGCCATATTTGCAGGCCATTGTTCGAAATGTAATGTTTCAAAGAGGCTGCAAGGGAAATCTTCACTTAGAGGTTGCAAAATTGGCAATTCGATAGTAGTATAAATAAGTATAGTTAGAAACAGGCATACATGGGTGGGCTCTCTTGGGATGCTGTGAACACCGCAAGATTCCACCTCAAGTCAACATCAGAAAAAGGACAAACCAACCGACTCGCCAGGAAAGCATGCGTTCTTTCTTGGGTGCAATCCTGGGGTAACATTGTGCACGCTGCACGGGGGCCTCCAACTGAAAGGACTTTTTATCCCATTACATTGAGACTACTACTTCAGCACGACAGTCTTGGTGTGCTCAGGGAGTGCGGATGATTCAGTGAGGAAGACTTTGGTAACCAGAATGGGAATCACCTTCTGCTTGAAAAGTACCAATCGACGGACTAGTGCGATTTTCCAGGCTCTAGGGTCTGCGCAGGAGAAGGTTCTAGCACCGGTCCTACGTTTCTTGAATTTCAAAGGCTTCAGTAGCAGTAAGCTTGCGCTGTGAGGAGGCACGCTAGATATATCGGGCTGCCAAAGTGTAGAGCTTTATGTGTCAGACATGTTTAAAAACCCAGCATCAATGCTCTATATTGGATGCCATCACGTACCCTTGGATTATCTTTTCAGTTGTACCAGGTTTGCTCTAGACTTTGCTCACTATATCATCAATCTAAATTGTTAGGTCCATTAAAGGGCAGATAGGATATCCCTCTAACACGATTGCCACTGTCCTCAGAAACACAGGAACCAGGGATCGGAGCGAGGTAACTGAAATGTCAAGCACCATCTCCTCAAATTTTTGCTTTCAGACAATAGCGGAGTCAAAAATACAATGCTTGTTCGTTTATGTTGTGTAGAACATCTAGGCCGGGCTGCTTTTTTTTAATAACAGATGTACGACTTGTATTACTATTAAGGTAATGTCCCAGGTAACTTTAAGAAGGTTTATCGAATTAACATATGCTGACATATCGGTTGTGCACGACTAACTATTCACAGTTGATGGCAGGAGCAGGATGCCCAAAGGCAAACTCTACATGAGCACCAGTTGCAGAAGAAGGGTGTCAGATGACAGGAGCTGACACTTGGGCTGCATGATCCTCAGTCACAGAGGAATGGTGACAATGCAGGGGGACAAGAGACAGGCAGTGTAATATAACCTTCGGCACACTGAATGAAACGCGTTGTAATCAGCATCTAGGCCTCGCAAGGTCGTTAGTCACTAGGCGTTTGGGTCAATGCAGGATGCAATACACAGGCACACAAATGCTTGGTTCCAGGGGGTTCTCACTCCCTAGTCACAGTGTGAATCTACTGACTTCAGGGGCTGCAACTGGGAGAAAAAAGCACATTGGACTAAGCTGCAGTTCTCAGGCTTCTGTTCTCAGCACGTTTGGCCTCTTCATCTTGCTCATGGCAAGATACATCCACTGAACTTAGCCTCTGGATGAACAAAGCAAGTTTGTGCGACATCACATAGGGGGTCATTATGACCTCGGCAGTAAGCGATAATGTGGCAGTAGTACAGCCAACAGGCTGGCGGTACATACCGCCACATTATGACATTGGCAGGTTGGCTGCAGCCAACCCACCAATTTACCGTTCCTACCGCCATGGCGGTAGCAGCCACCGGGCAAGAGATAACAATCCCCAGCGGCCGGTATTGTACTGCCGGTGGCATTATGAGCCAGCCTATTGCTCGCAACGCCATGAAAACCATGGCGGTAGTCCCTAACAGTGACAGAGAATTCCTTCCCTGTCATTGGTAGGAGGCTCAAACCCCCAAACACTCCTCAGACACCCCTACCCCCTCCATCCATGCTCCTCCTTCCAATCCCCCATACACGCACACTCGCAGATAAACACTGCGCATACACACACTCACTCACACTGGCATACACGCATTAATTCACGCATGCATTCATTCATTCTCGCACACATCCGTACACGCATTCACACTGAAAAGCAGACACGCATTCACATTCGCATTTCCATTTGCACACACATTCTCACACACGCATCCACTCACACAAACAACACTACACACACAGTCGCAGTCACACACACACCCACACAAACACGCACACTCCCCCCCCCACTCACACATACAACATCCTCCACCCACTCCCCTGTCGGAAGCCCAACTTACCTGCATCCAGGGGGTCTTCTTGCAGGGAACGGGATGGGGCGCTGCTACCGCCAGCAGTGCTCTCCAGCAGAACACCACCAGGCAATATCATGTGTCATGATATGGCTGGTGGCGGTCTACTTGGATGGCGCTGCAGGTGGTAGCAGCGCCACCTTACCACCATCCGCCAGTATGGCCACAGCCGGATTTCCGCCCTTCTTGTGGTAGAAATCTGTCTGTGGTCATAATTTGGCGAACGGATGGTAGCCGCGGCAACAGTCGTTTGGTGGCCGTCGCCGCGGCAGTAAGCGGCTTTTATCGCCACTGTTGAAATGAGGGCCACAGTCTACTCCCAAAGGCCTTCAGCAAAAGCAGTAGAGGTTCTCCTCAGTCCTCACAGTTTAGTTCTTACCCAAAAATGAAGACAAACAAGGATTCTGTTTCTAGTCCTCACTTTCTTCTAGAGTGTGTGCACATGTCCTGAAAGTAGAGGGTGAGCACTTTGGAGGGTGGCACATATATTCAATCCTGTGGGCAGTTGCTTAATGTCATCTTATCAGTCAAACTCAAAATTAGTAATAAACATTTGTGGGAAGACGTTACAGCAAGGTGAACTTTTCTTTTAGTTGGCCACAGCTCCATGTGAACCATTAACAGGTAAAACTACGGTTGTATGACATTACAACATGGCCCAAAACCACACATGCCTTTACCATGCATTTGTACCACACAATTTCTTTACCCCACTCATGCCTTTACCATGTGCCAAAAGTCTATTTAAGGTGAGTATTATTATACATATTTTTTATTACAAGGTCAGTTATAGAAAACCAAAGGTTACAGGGACATTATAGTTACGTTGACATTTTACTCACACAAAAGCATAGCAATTCAGCAGTTATAGTTATACTTATGTTGAGAAACCATAACTCATGAAGTTTCTTAATGACACGAGTAATAGTTTCTTCAGATAAGTATACCTATAGATATAACAATAACTGCTGATTTCTAAGCTTTTCTGTGGTTAAAACGTCAACCTAACTTTAACGTCCCTGTATCCTTTATTTTTTTCAGTGAATTTCTATGTTTTTTTTCAATGTAAAGTAATACATAATCAGCGCACATTAATACAACCACCACCCAGCACGGCCTTCCGCCATGCATGACCGGGGTATGGTGTGTGAGGTATTTTTTTCTTTGGACTTTCGATCCGCGGATCCATCACAGATTTAGAATGGGGGTTGTGCTGTGAATCATGGTGGATCCTAGGATCAGGCAAAACTTTTAAAAATGGGCAATTTTTTGCCTTTGAGGGGGACCCCCTCCATAGTTTCTATGGCATCAGGATATTATGTTTTCTCCCTGTGGGCGTAGTTAATAAAACTAATGGCAACCCCAACTTTCCTTTCAGGTTGTGGCCAGCCAAGCAGGGCTTTGCTTTTTACTCAGATTCGCTGTAGTTTTGTATGTTTAAAATGTAAGTCTAACTATAACGTACTGGTATCCTTTGATATATACATATATAAAATATATATATATATATATACAAAACCTACACCAGTAGGTAGTTATAGTTAGGACCTAGTTTCCATAGGAAGAATTTTTTTTGTTGTTTTGCCAATAACTTTGGCATCGCTTGATAAATCTTTATGAAATTTTCAAAACTGATATGACAGTTCAGAAGATGTCTTGAAGGTTTTGGAGTGATCAGTCAAGTGGGGGCCAAGAAAAAGAGAAGTCCCAAAAGTCATTTTTTTCCCATACATTTTCCGATGTGGTCTTTAGTCATGCCTACATCCTGAACCACTGAATGGAATTACACCAAATTTGGCAGGAAGCTAAATCTGGGTGTGGAAATTGTGCATTTTGTGATGCAGTGTAAATCAGTTAAGTAGTTTCTGAGATACTGAAGGTTAAAACATATAGATATCTAGGCACGCAGAGGATCCATGAATACAACTGCCCTCGTGCTGATATTTATTGCTTGCCAACACTTCGGCCAGGAAGTATTGGCACTTGGCTTTAGCTGAGTCCCAAAAGAAAAAAGTGAAAGAAAGAAAATGGGCCATGGTTGGAAAAGCAAAAGCAAACATAACTGCACTCCCAGCATGCAGGAGCGCTAAAGTTGCTCCCGCCTCCTGGGATTGCAGTTTTCCTCTCTTTCCCTGCCCTCTGTCAAGCGGGTATGGAAAGAAATTAAAAGATTACTCCCGCACACAGGGAGCTGCATTTCCAGCAGGAGGCGGGGAGACTGCTGGGACCGCAGGTGCCTCAAGGCTCCCCCATGGTCCTGTTACTTCATTTCTCTCTCTCCCTCTTCCATCTCATAATGGGCTGGAAGAGAGAGATAGGGAAATTGTTAATGCAGTGGTCTCTCCATACAATGACTTCAAAGTGTCATACCAGCAAGATGTTTGGTACGAATGTTATAGTTACATTCTGATGCACATCAGTAAAGAGTCTGTTCTGGCCTACTGGTAAAGTTCTTGGACTTTCATTCAGAAGGTAGAAGGTTCAAATCCTAGTATCTTATGGCAGTGTGCTTGTTTATGTAACCATGCTTTGAACATTAAACATTGCTTATGATGGAAAATGTATGGTATTTTCCCAACAAGAATCTTTGCTTGGAATGTCACAGATATGTCTGGAGAATGCACAGTAAAGAGTCACCAGTGGCCTAGTAGTTAAAGTCTCAGACCATCACACAGGAAGTTGAGGGTTCCAGTCAAGGTGTGGCACTTGTCATTACGCAGCTTTAAATTCTCTTCAACTTCAAATATTTAAGGTGCATGCAGAAAGGTGATATCACTCTTTTTACTTGTCAAATATTTGTTTTCCATTTGTCAGACTATTTCTAATTCTAAGTGGTGTGGGGTTGGGTGTGTACAGGGGGTTGGCTGCAGGGCCTAAAGCCAACCTCTGCCATGCATGGCCGAAGGCTGTGCGTGGCGGTGTTTGGATTAACATATAGTAATTCAAATTAATTTACATAAAAAAACATAGAAATTCACTAAAAAAAGGTTACAGCGACATTATAATCAGGAAATAGATTAAAAAAATACAGAAATTCACGTAAAAATCCAAAGGTTACAGGGACAATATAGTTGGGCTCACATTGTAAACATGCAAAACCACAGAAATTCAGATGTTATTGTTAGAGTTATTTTAAATACCTATAACTTGTGTCCTAAGGAAACTATAACTCCCGCCCCCACCACGCACTGCTAATTACCCCAGATAATACATCATGCATTACATTTTCTATTACATCATTGATAATATACTGTAACATCTGCAGTAAAAATGTTGGTGAGAAACTGTGCATGGTAGGGGTGCAAATTATAGTTACCGCAGGGCTTGAGTCGCTTGTTTCCTTGTGAATAAATCATGTAATTAATTCATATGGTGGTGAAAATCAAGAAATATTCCCAACCCTGGAACTTACATTCAAGTCGAGCACCAAGGTTTATCGTTCCAACTTACAAAAAAAAACTGTTGGTGGCACAAGTTTTTCCATACAGGCAACCAAATTATGAAACTCACTCTCAGCAGAAACAAGAGCCACCAGCAACCTTAAAAGAACGGTTAAGAAATGGCTATTCCTATTTTAATTATCATGGGCACCATGATGCACCAGCTTTGAATCAACAGTAAATACACAAAGAATGAGTAAATAAACACAATTCTCTGCATGCCTTGCTTCCACCCTATTGGGTTCCTCTTAGACTGCATGTTCTTACTCAACCCATACACAAAGCTGCATGTTTTGTGTAAGTTACAACTTTGGCGTAACTCTACAAGGGGTCCCCTCCCATCCACGGGTGATACTAGTGAACTCAGTTCAATACACAGGCACTGAGTGTGAAGGACAAATCATTTGTGCCCCACAAGACACTATTTAATGTGTAACTGATAAAAAAATATTGCTTTTGGGTTACTAGCAATCCCATAAAGGGATCATGGGCACCTTGGAAACAGCAACAACTTCATTTCGTTATTCATATTACCACAAACATTGTACTAAAAAGAATTAAATACTTTTATGTTAAAAAGTATTTATTACTGCAGAAAGAATCTGTTTCTCAGTACATCTAAAACAACCACACTGATTATCGTAAAAACAGCCAGGAGGCATGTTATAAGGAAGGAAAATAAAATGAACATTTCCAGCATTTCTGAAACATCATTAAAATATTATCTAGTGCCTATTTCAAAGCACAATAACCTCAGACCATGAAAGGCACAAAATTTGCAGTCTAGATTTTCTTAAGGAGAAGAGATGCACTGTATACCTTATTGACAGGAGAGAGTCTGCCATTATCAGTGGAGGCGTGAAGAAAGTGTTCCCACAAAGAGCAAAAACCCTCTAAAGTAGCCGACAAAAGTTCTTCCTCCGGTGCTGGACTATATCAGCTGCAGGCTTCAGACGAGATGTGACATCTGCAAAGTTTGAAGTGCGCTGGTGGTAGATGAGATTGTCTCTGTCAGAATCTTGGATGATAATCTGGGAGAAGCACCTCTCTGACTAATGCTCAAATGATAGTCCTTATATTCTAAACCTTTATCAGAGATTACAATGTGCATGTACACTAACCACAATGTAATGGACATAAAGAGGAAAAGGATGTCAATTCTGACTGCACTCCTTTGATCAAATAGATATATCATTTGCAATTGTATCCTTGACCTAAGGAGGAATCAAAACTTGACCAAGACAAATGCCACCTTAGAGTTTGTATCTGCACTGATCAAAGAACGGTATGACATCATGCTTTTTAGGAAAGGTAAGCTCTGGCTACAATGGTGTTATTATGCAGACACCACAATGATTCTGCAAAAATAGGGAACATAGGTGGTCATTACAACCCTGGCGGACGGTGTAAAAGGTGCGGTAATACCGCAAACAGGCCGACGGACAAAAAAAGGGAATTATGACCCTGGCGGAAACCGCCAACAAAGACAGCCACTTTACACACCGCCCGCCACGGGGGTACAGACAATCTGCACGGCGGTTACCGGCAACAGACAGGCGGAAGACAATGTACCGCACACACCATTACAACCCGCCAATCTGCCACCTTTTCCGGGGCGGATTCACCGTGGATAAAAACATGGCGGAAACAGCTTTTGCTATGGGAAAACGCTCACCTGAACACATCCCACGAGGAACAAGGACTCCATGGAGCCGGAACTCCAAATACTTCCTGCCCTTGTCTTTCTGCTCATTTACGACCAACAGCGACATAGGCGCAGAAGATACTGGTGAGTACTGCATCTACGACACGGGGGAGGCAAAAGTTAGAGGGACACCCACCAAACACCCCCACCCTCGCATATTACAACATAAACACCAATGCAGTCAAAAATATCACATTAACAACCCACAATCCTCCCGGAAGAATGCAAAGACAAAGCGAATTTCGGTCAAACATTGTAATGTGCCAATATACATGTCATACAAAAATATACAGATATATATATCTCAAAATCACTCATAATTATATATACAATACAAGAAGTAGTGCAGATATGTACACAACAATATCCGTGCACCAACAGTCCAAAAATGCATGGGCGAGGCCCACAATAGATACCTGACCAAAATCCGAGAGAACACTGCCGGGGCATCAGATAGAAACACTACAGGCAGCTCAGGGGGAAGGGAAGGGCGGGGTACCTCAGCCACATGAATGCAGAGCCAGATCCACGACGGGGCTCCATGCCCATTGATGTATCCTGGGGAGTGCAAAGCCACAGTCTCACAAGTCTTTACAGTGGGTGGTTTGCCCACTGTGCCATCCTGGGGAGTGCAAAGCCACAGTCTCTCAAGTCTTTACAGTGGGTGGTTTGCCCACTGTGCCATCCTGGGGAGTGCAAAGCCACAGTCTCTCAAATCTCTACAGTGGGTGGTTTGCCCACTGTGCCATCCTGGGGAGTGCAAAGCCACAGTCTCTCAAGTGCTTACAGTGGGTGGTTTGCCCACTGTGCCATCCTGGGGAGTGCAAAGCCACAGTCTCTCAAGTCTTTACAGTGGGTGGTTTGCCCACTGTGCCATCCTGGGGAGTGCAAAGCCACAGTTTCTCAAGTTGATGCACGTCTCCACTGGTTCTGGAGGGGGACTGGTGCCCAGACTGGATGAGTCTCCCAGTGAAATTTCCTGTCCTGTCACTGTCCCAGCTGCACATGGGATAAGGATGCCTGATGTGGCGGTCCATTCATTCCTACACGGTGCATGCCCTGTTCAGCGGTGCTTTGCCATGGCGGTCTTTACCCTGTTCAGCGGTGCTTTGCCATGGCGGTCTTTGCCCTGTTCAGCTGTGCTTTGCCATGGCGGTCTTTGCCCTGTTCAGCGTGCTTTGCCATGGCGGTCTTTGCCCTGTTCAGCGGTGCTTTGCCATGGCGGTCTTTGCCCTGTTTAGCGGTGCTTTGACATGGCGGTTTTTGCCCTGTTCAGTGGTGCTTTGCCATGGCGGTTCTGATACTGACATTGGTGTGTGGCATGACGATCTCCACACTGGACATTGGTGTGTGGCATGATGTTCCATCATTGGCCAGCGGGGCTGTGGCATCCTGTCCCCTCCTGGGCTGTGACTTCGGCGGTGGTCTCCTGACCAGTAACGAGACTAGGGCCCTCCTGGGCTGTGACTCCGGCGGTGGTCTCCTGACCAGTAACGAGACTTGGGCCCTCCTGGGCTGTGACTCCGGCGGTGGTCTCCTGACCAGTAATGAGACTTGGGCCCTCCTGGGCTGTGACTCTGGCGGTGGTCTCTGGACCAGTGACGACGGTGCTGGCGGTTGTTTCTCCACCACCGGAAATGATGGCGCACTTCTCCGCCGTGACACTCACAACAGGCTGGGGAGACTTCCTCTGGACCTTCCCCACCTTTTTTGGAGTTACAGCTGACTCACCAATCGCCCTCGATCCCATTTCACTTGTTCTCCCACCAGGAGTCTTGACACGGTCCCGTCGTCCACTCTCCAATTTCAGAGCCTTTACAGGGGGTGGGCTACCAGTGCCTTGGCTCCGGGTCCTACTGCCTGCCCTGGTGGACGGTGCACTCCAAAAACCTGGAACACGCACCACTGGTACTGGAGGCTTTTGGCTGAGGCGCTATGACGGGACTGATGAATTGGAGGGGGGGGGGGGTGGGGGCAAAAAGGTCAGTTTGACATAGGGACAGTTTCTGACGGACACTGGGATGGGTAGCGGGAGGGGGTCTGGGAGTGGAGGAAGAGGAGGTGGTTGTAGGAGGTGTCACTTTAGCTGTTTTGGGTGCAGGTGCAGGTACTGGAGGCTGTCGTGAGGTGGATGGATGTTGGGTGAGTGATTGCCGGCGTTTGGGTACTTTGGGAGGGTGCGTCACAGACACACTGGTAGAGGACACAGGGGACGTGTAAATGGCAGTGGAGGTGGTGAGAGCAGGTGAGCGGCTTGTGGTGCTGGGTGTCCTGGTGCGAGTCCTAGTGCCTGTAGATGTGGTGCATGCAGGTGTGTGTGTAGACGAGACTGGGAGGGAGGAGGGAGAAGAGGAGGAGGGGGACACAGTGGAGACAGTGGATGTTGCTGTGTCTGTATGGGAGTGATGCTTGTGTGAGTGCCTGTGGTGTGTGTGGTGCCTATGTTTGTTTGAGCTACATTTGGGTGTTGACTTGTGTGCATGCTGGTCTGTAGGTGTGCTTGGGATGGGCTGGGGTACAGGGGATTGGGTCTGGGTGGAGGAAGTTGGAGGGGGGAGGCTAGACACAGGGACAATGGCTGCCATCAGTGCTGAGGCCAGAGATTGCAGGGTTCGCTGAAGGGCAGCCTGACCAGAATGAATGCCCTCCAGGAATGCATTACCGTGTTGCAACTCTCGTTCTACACCCTGGATGGCATTCACAATGGTAGACTGCCCAACAGTGAGTGACCTGAGGAGGTCAATGGCCTCCTCACTGAGGGCATCTGGGGTGACTGGGGCAGGGGCTGAGGTGCCTGGGGCGAAGGTGATGCCCACCCTCCTGGGTGAGCGGGCACAGGGCGTATGCTGAGGGGCTGCTGGGAGGGAGGTGCTGGTATGGTAGGTGGCGGCTGTACCTGTAGAAGTGGGGCGCACAGATGGTGCCGCCACCAGAGGGGAGCTCCCATCGGTGGACGAGTCCGTGTCGCTGGTGGGTGATCCGGTAGCCGACGTGAAGCTCCCCTCGCCCTCTGTCCCACTGGTGCATTCAGAGTCTGTGGTGTGGCCCTCCATGGCCATGTGGGATGCAGCTCCCTTGTGCTCCGGTGCCACTGTACCTCTGCCTGATGATGCTGATGTACAAAAGGACAGGGAGAGCAGGAAAAGGGGGGGGGAGACAGAAGAAAGAGAGTGTTAGTGCATGGCATACCACTACCGTTGGCGGACAAGACAGACGCAGCAGCCCCATGCATAACGCAGTGCTCCCGGCCTCTGCACATGCAATTTCTGGGATATGGCCTACATGGCAATGGTGGAAATCTGCGCACATGGATGCCACAGGGGCAACTATACCTCAACTTGCCACTCTTCTGAGGTGGGGTAGAGTGCCACATGGCCTACATTACGGAGGGGCCTTGCCTACCGAACTCGCCCTGGCCTAGGGACACCCACAGCCCACCTCCCCCACCCAGACACCTCCACTGCACGCAAAGTCCGCAGAATGAGGTTGTACTCACCCCCTTGTGTCTGCTGTGATGTCCTTAAGCGCCCATCCAACTCCGGGTAGGCCACCGCCAGGATCCGGAACATCAGGGGGGTCATGGTGCGACGGGCACCCCTCCCATGGTGGGAGGCCAAACCCAGCTGAGCCTCCGCCATCTTCTTGCTGCAGCAGCGAATGTCCTCCCATCTCTTCCGGCAGTGGGTGTCCCGTCTTTGGTGGGCCCCAAGGGTCCGGACATCCTTGGCGATGGCACGCCAAATGTCCCACTTCTGGTGGGTGCTGACCTACATGACATGCACAAGGGAAGATGAACAGTCATTACCAACTGCACCATCAATGTGAGTGGCCCCCTCCCTACTCTGACCATGTGGCCCATTTATTCCCATGCTTTACTGTAGTGTGAACTCTGGCCCCTTCCCGCTTCCACCCAGACCTCTCCACCCAGGCCCAGCCCATACAACGTGCTCCCTGTGTACTAACCTGTTGGTCTGGAGGACCGTAGAGTAGCATGTACTGGGGGAGGACCCCATCCACAAGTTTCTCCAACTCCTGTGCAGTGAAGGCAGGGGCCCTTTCCCCAGACGCAGCAGCCATCGTCGCTTCCAGACCGAGGTCACAGCAGCACTAGCAGTGTAGGTCCTCTCCTGTCGAAGGTCAGGTATCTAGTGATTGAAGAGATAGAAAATGGCGGTGAAGTCCGCGGCGGGGCACATCATCACCGCCGGCGCACCTGTTTATTGGCTCCTGGGACCCATAGGGTCCAATGTTAACCAATGCAGCATTGCGCCACGGTCTACGACTGCCTACCGCGACGGTGTGCAACGCCAGCGCAGTTACCCCACAATCCCATTGTCCCAGTTTAGATGTCAGGCAGCCGCCATTTCAGGGGCCCACATGGCTTCAGTTACTACTGCGTCACACATAGCTAGGCCTATACTCAACACACATACAGGAAGGATTTTGTGTTTGGTGCCGTGTTCTGTGTGACTGTGGGTACATACCTGGAGGAATAGTGACTGTTTCTTCGCTGTTGTCCTTCTTAGGCACCGTCAGCTGGGACATATGAGAAGATGGCGGATTCCTCCGGTGTACCGACCGCTGGTGGACCTGTTGACAATGGAAGAGAGACATTTAATCGTCACCTACAGGTTTGACCGTGCCACAATCCAGGAACTATGTACCCAGTTGGAGCCAGACCTGATGTCACCAATCCGCCGTCCGACTGGAATCCGCCCTGACGTGCAGGTGCAGTCAGTGCTCCATTTCCTTGCAAGTGGGTCTTTTCAGACAACAGTGGCCATGGCATCAGGGATGTCCCAGTCTATGTTTTCCAACGTGTTGTCCAGAGTGTTGTCTGCCCTGCTGAAACACGTAAGGAGATACATCATTTTCCCTGAGGTGGAGGATTTGTCTACAGTGAAAGGTGACTTCTATGCCCTTGGACATATCCCCAACGTCATAGGTACCATTGATGGGACCCATGTAGCTCTGGTTCCCCCCGCAGGAGTGAACAGGTGTACAGAAACCGGAAGAGTTATCATTCGATGAATGTCCAGATGGTCTGTTTGGCAGACCAGTACATCTCGCAGGTAAATGCTATGTTCCCTGGATCTGTGCTTGATGCCTACATCCTGCGGAATAGCAGCATCCCTGATATGATGGGTCAACTCCAGAGGCACCGTGTATGGCTATTATGGGACTCTGGTTACCCCAACCTTTCCTGGCTATTGACTCCAGTGAGGAATCCCAGGACCAGAGCAGAGGAACTCTACAATGATGCCCATGGGCAGACTAGGAGGGTTATCGAACGCACCTTCGGCCTCCTTAAGGCCAGGTTCAGGTGCCTCCATATGACAGGTGGATCCCTATTCTACTCACCGAAGAAGGTGTGCGACATCATCATCGCCTGCTCCATGCTCCATAATTTGGCATTGCGACGCCAGGTGCCTTTTCTGCAGGAGGATGATCCAGATGACGGTGTTGTAGCAGCTGTGGAGCCTGTGGAGCCTGTGGACAGTGATGAGTATGAAGCTGAGGAAGAAGAAAACAACAACAGGGAGTCAGTCACACAGCAATATTTCCAGTGAAACACAGGTGAGTACATTTTCAGGTTTCACATTACATTAACTTTCACACGTCTACCTCTATCCTGTACCGACATTTCACTCACTATTTGTTAACTGAGTTGTCCCCTTCCATTTCAGTTTCACAAATGTGGTAACCTACGTGTCAACTGCTTGCATCCTTAAAGGGCTTGTGATGTGTGACATTGGTATGTTAGCCTTCCAGTGGGTAACCCATTATGACACTGTAATTGATAATACAAAATTACAAATCATAGACTGACTCCAGTTTTTTTAGTGTTTCAAGGGTGTTTATTTAAGTGCTAAAAAATGAAGGGGGTTGTAAAATGGTGATGGGTGATGGTGGAGGAATGTCCATGGCAGAGTCCAGTCTATTAGTCTCACAGGTACATTGCACATCTGCCCATTGGAAGTGGAGCTGGGGCAGTTCCGATTTGGACAGGGTAACAAAGTGGGACAGTGGGGGGACAATCAGGGTGGTCTTATTTCCTGGCGGGGGTCTTGCCATCTTGCGCTGTCCTGTTCCTGGATCTCAGGGACCGCTTGCGTGGTGGTTGTCCATCTGCAGGGGATGGGGTGCTGGTGTGGTGGTCCTGTGGCGGGGCGTCCTGTCCACTAGCTCCGGCGGAGGTGGTGGGCAGTTCATCGTCGTGGCTAGTGTCAGGGGCCCCTTGGAGTGCCACGGTGTCCCTCAAGGTATTTTGAATGTCCGTCAGCACCCCTACAATGGTGCCCAGGGTGGAGCCAATGGTCCTGAGCTCCTCCCTGAACCCCAAATACTGCTCCTCCTGCAGATGCAGGGTCTCCTGCAACTTGTCCAGGACCGTGGCCATCGTCTCCTGGGAGTGGTGGTATGCTCCCATGGTGGAGGAGAGGGCCTCGTGGAGAGTTGGTTCCCTTGGCCTGTCCTCCCTCTGTCGCACAGCAGCCCTCCCAGTTCCCCTATGTTCCTGTGCCTCCGTCCCCTGGACCGTGTGCCCACTACCACTGCCCACAGGTCCCTGTTGTTGTTGGGGTGGTGGGTTACCCTGGGTGCCCTGTAGTGGTGGACACACCGCTGATTGACCTGTCCTGGGTAGGGAGGTTTGGGCCCGCTGGGAGGGTGCTGTGCTGGTGTTACCAGAGGGTGGAATTTCGGTGTTGGGCTGTGGCTGGGCAAGGGGAACCGACTGTCCTGAGGCCCACGATGGTCTGGGCTGGTCATCAAGATCCAGTAGGGTAGAGCTGCTATCGTCACTGTGGGCCTCTTCTGGGGGTGGAGTGGTGTTGTCTGGACCCTCTGGTGTGGTGACGTTCCTGCGGGTTCCTGCAGGGGTATAAGAACATGATTATTGCATGTGTGTGTTTCATGGTGTGCAATGGGTGGGTGTGCGTGAACCCCAGTGCAGGCATTCCTGTGTGGGGGCTTGTGTAATGATGGTTGGGGGGTGTTCTGGGTATGTGCAGTGGGTATGCTTTAGTGATGGGTGTCCATGCTTAGTTGTGTCATGCAGGTCTTGGGATGTGTAGTTTGTGTTATTTGTTCATTAGTGAGGAGTTTGGGTGATAGGGGAGGGTGTGAGGGTTGGGGTGTGTGATAGAATGCATGTAGGGTGGGGGATGTGATATTTAAGATTTGACTTACCAGTGTCCGTTCCTCCAACGACTCCTCCGAGGCCCTCAGGATGCAAGACGGTCAAGACTTGCTCCTCCCATGTTGTTAGTTGTGGGGGAGGAGGTGGGGGTCCGCCGCCAGTCCACTGTACCGCGATGTGGTGTCTGGAGACCGTGGAACGCACCTTCCCTCGTAGGTCGTTCCATCTCTTCCTGATGTCCTCCCTATTTCTTGGGTGCTGTCCCACTGCGTTGACCCTGTCCACTATTCTTTGCCATAGCTCCATCTTCCTGGCTATTGATGTGTGCTGTACCTGTGAGCCAAATAGCTGTGGCTCTACCTGGATTATTTCCTCCATCATGACCCTGAGCTCCTCCTTGGAGAAGCGGGGGTGTCTTTGGCGTGCCATGGGGTGGTGTGGGTGATGTGTGGGATGGTGTATGTGGTGATGAGTGTGGTGAGTGTAGTGGTATGTGGTGTTTTGTGCTTGGATGTTGTGTGGGTGATGGTGTTGTGTGCCTCTGTGTGATGGGGTTGTCTATTCTGTGCTCTCTCTCTCGCCTTCTCTCAGAATTTCAGGTTGTAGGGGTTTGTGGGTGATGTGGGTGTGTGTTTTATATTGTATTGGATGTGTGGGTGTGGTGTGTGTATGTGTATCAGGTGTGTGTATTTTGAATTGTCCAATGTGGCGGTGTATTGTAAATGTGTGTGTATTTTGAGCGCAGCGGTGTGTACCGTCAATGGAATACTGCGGTTGAAAGACCGCCGCGCGGATTCGTGGGTCGTAATAGCATGGGCATGTTTCTGTTGGCGTGGAGGTGGAGGATTTGTTTCCGCATGTTTATCGCTGACCTTTGGTGCGGCGGTATTGTGTGGGTGTCTGAATTTCGGCGGATTCCGTGATGTGTGTCATAATAGCTGTGGCGGTCTACCGCCGCCGCCGTAGTGTATTGGCGGTCTTCTGCACGGCGGTATGCTCCTTATACCGCCAATGTTGTAATGACCCCCATAGTGTTGTCCATGGGCTACTATGGAGTCGGGCCTAGCTAAAATAGAGACTGACCTTAGGGAGTTTACGTCACCTAATATCTAGTATACTTCTTGTATCACTTGTTCGGTTTTCCAGCACCTCGATCCATTGTCCACAACACCTTTTCTTTCTATACTGGTAATTACTTGCCTGCTCTCTATCTATAACCTACTTGTCTTCTGTCCTCTCTATTCAACACACCAATGTTTAATCTGAACTTGCAATGTGCCCCCACAGCAATCACTTGTAAACCCCTAAAATCCCACCACAAACATACTAAGACAACGCATAGAAGTACTTATATGATAACACAACAATAAACCCACTAATCAAAAAACACTACATTAACCAATAATCATGAGTCTCAGAGAAGTATATTACTTACCATGACAGTGCTTACAGCAAAATGTACCGTTTTTAGATGTGCGTATATATATATATATATATATATATATATATATATATATATATATATATATATATATATATTTACTTGCACTGCTTTCATTTAAATTAAATGCATACTAAATTTACTCACTGATTCTTTCAAGCAGCTTGTGAGAGAATGCTGTATGTTTGTCTGGACTGCATCCAAGGGGAATGAGCAGTTCGTTTTTCTTGGATTCAATTCTGTTCTATAAGTATTTGAGGTCTAGTGTCTACAACACCTATTGACAGAGAGTGAGATTACCTTGCTGATACACTATCTGCACCATCAAGCAATTTTTCATGATTGCATTTAGATGATTCTGCTGGTCTTATTAGCAGCCAGTGATATTCTAGATCACAGAATTTTACCAGACCACCAGTGGTGGCTGCTGCCGATCAAGGGTGGTGGGGTGGGGGAAGGATGTGTGCTTACTGTCACGGGAGGGGGGAGGTTATAAATTATAAATAAAAAAAGTACCTGTCTGCTGCTGCCGCTGCCAGCAGTCTCCGTCGCTCCTCTCGTCCTGACAATCACTGGGGCACAGGCTCCCAATCCAGACGTTGCTCTCATGCTGAAGCTAGCATGAGAGACGTGCCGGGGTTGGCCTGAGCGGGCTGGATTGATGCTTGCTTAGGAACAGGGAGCCTGTGCCATTTCTCCAACCCGTTGGAGAAATGTAAGTGTGCATGCCGGTTTGGCCGTCCTATGATGGCTGGCCAAACCAACATGAACACTTTACAGTGCCCTACTCCCTGTGGGCTGGCCCCACCCTAGACATGTTGCCAGACAGTGATAAATAAAATTATAATAACATTGTTTTATTATAATTCTATTTGTCACTGCCTGACTGACCAGGGGGGAAATGCTCCTCCACCTTAAGCACATTTCCAAAATCTCTGGCCGTTCTTGGGATAGATTCATTTGTTTCTTTGTGATAGAACCTTTCAATTTACCATTGATGTTTTATCTGCCCTTCTTACTCCTATAATAGTGATGCCTCTCAAGGATGAGTCTTTTAACTGACTCTGTTCTGGATTTCTCTGCAGCCGCTCGAAAATGTGGTTGAGGATAAACAATATTAAATTTAGACCATTTCTTCAATAATTGGAGTAGTTTCCATACTCCACAATGTACAAACACTGGTATATTTACAGCACCCTATCATGACAAAAAGGTGCCACAAAACTCTTTAAAATTATCTAATAAATATAAAATTCAGTGAATGACTGCAGTGAAGATACCAATTGTGGAGAACAAGAGTTGTGTTACATTTTTTTATCCATCAAGGGCTTTAATTTCATGTTGTAGTAATCTGCTTCCCGTTTGCAACCATTTTTTGTGTGCCAAAGGGGTCCTGCTCTTATATTAAACACTACACTCAGTTCTGACTTCCTATTGGCTCACCAGAAGCTTTCTCTCACCTGAACCCTTCTGCAGCACTGCAATATGCATGTAATGCTGATAGTAGCTTTGGGTCACCACTATGGCCACTTTCTGGCATGTGCAGGAGCACCGTGGACTGTGTTTAAATCCACACACAGGGTGGTTAGTGGCTGTTACAGAATGTTAAGGGAAAAGATCTCTGGGATCCGGTCATGGCTGGCCACTTGAAAAAAAGGCGTGGAGGTGGAATAAACCAAAAATAAAAAAGAATGAATAAAAAAAACTTACCTGAACGTCGCCGCTTCACTGCGGCTATTCATGATGCTGTTCAAAGCAGCGCCATGATTGGCTGGAGCACAGTGGCTGGGCACTCCATTGCAGACCGGGAGCATGGGAAGGCTCTCTCCAAATCGGCAACACAGTGCCGGGTTGGAGAGAGACTTATGCGCATGTGTGTTTGGCTGGCTCGAGACGGCCGGCTAAATATACATATTTATGCACTGAAGGGAGTGCTCTGTGCACTCCCCTCACTGCTCATCAGTCCTATGGCCCCACTCCTCAACGCTACTTTCATTATCATTTTATTTTTAAAGGTTCTCAGCTCCTGCTTCTGGTGGGGGGAGGGGGGGTGACACCCCTCCACCATAGAGGAAGAACTGCCCCTGCCTGGGTTCCTTGGGTATGAATCTCCCCAGCACTATTACTTCAGAGTCAGAGCATGCATAGAGAAATAGAAGCATAGCGGGCCCACCTAGACAAAAGTCACAGGAAGAAGAAGAAGATGGCAGAGGCAGTTTTTAGAGGCAATTGGATCTAGCTACTCCTAGTTACCAGAAGGGCTAACGTCAAAAAGTATTTTCTCCAGCAGGTTCACCTAAATGTGAGAAGAACCAAATAGGGGAAGAAAGGAAGTCCCTAACTAGCCTTTTACACTGCGTATTTCTATGTTCAGCAAAATAGAGGGGATTCAAGGGAAATGGTTGGGAACTCCACAAAAGTATGGTAACAGCTGCATTATCCCTCCCCAGGCACATTTTGGATCACCAACCAGTTATTATGGGTAGATGTGGAAGTCAAAACGGAGATAGAAGGGAGGAAATGACAACAAGAAGGTTTGGAAATTCAACAGTTACAGTTACATTCTGCTTCCGAAGGGTAGAGAGCCATACCAGGATTCAAAGCCAACCAACCATCTGACTAACTCCCCTATACAGCAAAGACTATTGTGAACTTCCTCACTGTCACTAAATGGAGTGACTCTATTAAAAAGAGAAAAGGCATACCATTACAAGGAGTCTGATTAAATACCTCTGTGAATTCATCCGCAAGTCAAATGTCAACACAACTCTAAATATTAGGGCCCAGATATACCATTATTTTGCATTCGGTTGCGTAATTTTTGTGCTGCAGCCCCGACACAAATTCATTTTAGGCAGTTATTAAGCCACGCAAAACTACTTTGCGTGGCTTTGCATGGTTAAGTAAATACAAAGTAATGCAAGGCAGTGACTAGTGCTACCTTGCATTACTTTGCATAGGATAGGCCGTACATGGGTGGAGTATGGGTGTTCCCATGGATCCACCCATTTATTTTAACGCAACAAAGATTAACGAAGACTTGAGAACCTCGGTTTTTGCCATAATGGTGCACCTACCCAACAGAGGGATAACATGCAGAAATATAATTATTTCTCCTCCTTACATTCTCCTTCCATGTGTGTTGCCTTCTACAGCATATATAGAATCTGAAATATATATCTATGGATTGTTTTTGTGCAGAAACATATCCCTTCCTGCACAGAAACATTCCTGAATGTAACACAGGCACCTGTGTAGTTTAGTGCATGGGTGCCTGTGTTGGATGTAGGCAGCACACAGTCTGCCAGGAAAGAGAGAAGAAATGGTATATGTCTCTGTAATTACCGCCAAATTATGACCATGACGGTGATAACTCCGAAAGACAGTCAATGTACCACACCAACCGTCAGGGTGTAAACACCACTGACCACGGTGGTAGCCATCAACAGCCAGGCGGAAGACAAGGTACCACCCACCATATTATGACATAGCAAACCGCCAGGATTTCCGGTGCGGTACCAACACCATCAAAAGCCTAGCGGAAACAGAACACAGAAGACGAAAGACTCACAATGAGAGACACAGAGAAGATCAACGCCGCTATGGAACCGGAACTTCAAGTCTTCCCAATGCTCATCTATGCCATGTTCCACCTGGAACACCAACGCCGACAAAGACGACAAAGATGAGTACGCCCGCCTATCACACAAGGGAGGGAGGGAGGAAAAGGAGAGTGACATACACATGCACAACACACACCATACACACAACCAGCTGCAAAGGCAAACCAGTCTCACAGGACACACGTCATAATAATGCAATGACAACATTTAGTTAGAACTGATAGTGTAATTTGATGCCAACAGCCACCATATTGTGCAAGTGACAAGAGATACTTGAGTCACTGTTCAAAAAGGGCCAATGGCCAGTCCAAAGTACAAAAGGCCCACATGGCCACAGGGCACAGTCCAAGGCCCAACTTGTTCCCTGACGAAATCCGCACTACACTGTGCAGAGGTATCATGTTAGGAATGGCCAGGCACCTCAGGTGGAAGGTGGTTTGGGGGCACCTCAGCTAAAGTGGGGAACTTGCCCACTGGTTCTGGAGGGGGCTCCATGCCCATTTCTCTGTGCTGGGGAGTGCAAGGTCACAGTCTCTGAGGTGGGGAACCTGCCCACTGGTTCTGGAAGGGGCTCCATGCTCATTTCTCTGTGCTGGGGAGTGCAATCTCACAGTCTCTGATGTGGGCAACTTGCCTACTGGTTCTGGAGGGGGCTCCTTAAGCAGCAGTTCCTGCAGGGTGTCCTACATGCCATCTGCTGGAGTAAGGGCTGCTGTGTCTCAACTGGAGGTGAGGGCTGCTGTGTCCCAGCTGGGGGTGAGGGTTCCTTGCCCACTGCTGTTGGAGGGGAAACCCTACCACCCTCTGCTGGAGGTGAGGGCTCCTTGCTCACTGCTGTTGGAGTGGGCCTCTTGCCTCTCTTAGTTGGTGGAGTGGGAACCTTCCCTTTCTTGGGTGATGGGGTGGGATCCTTCCCTCTCTTGGGTGGTGGAGTGGGATCCTTCCCTTTCTTGCCTCCACGACTAGGAGGTGCCTCCACTGTCCCTGTGGACTGTTTGGCTGAAGTGCTGGGCTGGGTGGTTGTGACCCTGCTCTTACAGGTAGGACGGAGGTGGAGAGGGAGGGAAGATGGGCAAGGAACTGCTACTTATGGACAGGGAGGAATGAGGGAGGAGGGATGGGAGTGGAGGTTGAGTGAGTGATTGTTGGAGATGTATGTCTGCCGGACTTGGGTGCAGGTGCATGGGCAGTGTGCTGATGTGAGGTGGATGACTGTTGGGTGTCTGAGTGCATGAGTTTGTGTCTCTTAGGGTGGACAGACAGGATGGGAGAGGACACAGGGGACACGTGGATGGATGTTGTGGAGGTGTCTGCAAGTAAGGTGTGTGTGCGAATATGTAACAGAACAACTAGGTCCTAAACAACTATAGATTAAACCACTACTGCTAAACAACTAAAAAGTCCCTAAAACTAAGTACTGAACAACTACTGTCTAAGCAACAATTGTGCCTGAAATTTATATATTCTAAACAACTAATAAAACATAAAAAACAAAAAGAAAACCTTACCTCAAAATTAGTTGTTCAGGCACTTGTTATTCAGGCACAATTGTTGTTTAGATAGTAGATGTTCAGTACTTAGTTGTAGAGACTTTTTAGTTGTTTAGAAGTAGTGGTATAGGCAAGTAGTGGTTTAGACCTAGTTGTTCAGGATGTTTCCCATGTGTGCTGCTTGGTGTGGTTATGGTGGTGGTGGCAGCTGTTGATGCAGTGCATGCAGGTGTGAGTGCGGATGTGACAGTGAGGGAGGAGAAGGAGAGGGAGACAGTGGAGGCAGTGGATGTTGTTGTGTGTGCAACTGTCTGCTGTTTATGTGAGTGTTTGTGTCCTGAAGTGTGCTGCATGTGCTTGTCTGTGCCACTCTTGTGTGATATTTTGTGTGCATGCTTGTCTGTATGTGTGCATGGGAAGGGTTGGGGTTGAGGAGATTGGGACTGGGAAGTGGTAGTTGGAAGGGGGATGGCAGGAACAGGGACAGTGGCTGCCATCAGAGAGGAGGCCAGAGCCTGGAACGATCTGTTGGGCCACCAATCCACCATGAATTCCATCCAGGAATGCATTGCATTGTTGCATCTGGGATGCCAGTCCCACAATGGATGACTGCCCTACAAGATGGATCGCAGGAGGCCAATAGCCTCATCACTGAGGGCAGCAGGGCTGACTGGGGCAGGGCCTGAGGAGCCTGGGGTGAAGGAGATGCCCATCCTCCTGGGTGAGCGGGCACAGCAACTCGGTGAGGGGCTACTGGGAGGACAGTGCTGGTACGGGGGTGGCGGCTGTACCTGTAGCTGATGTGGTCCCAGAGGTGTCTGCCACCACCAGGTAGCTTCCATCGGAGGAGGAATCAGGGTAGTGTTGTAACCGCCTGTCTCCGCCATGGTGCTCCCCTTGCCCTTCGTCACACTGGTCCCCTCGGCGTCAGTGGACTCTGCCTCCTGGGTCCGGTGGGATGAAGCTCCCTCTGTCACCTGTGCCCCTGTGACTTCACCAGGTGATGCTAATGCACACAGGGACAGGATGACAGAAGAAAAAATGGGGGAGAGAGAAAGGGAACATTGGGTCAATTACCGCACCAACACTACAGATGGCATACACATTACCATCACACGCAGGGATCATGATTTAACACCATGCATCGCACTGGCATTCCATTGGCTAGGTACCACAGCAAGATGTGAGCCAAACCCCGCCAACTGCATCCCCTCTTGGGAGTCATTAAGCCCTGTCTGACATGGAATGCAACCTAGCTAGGTTACCTGATTTTGGATTGCAACCATTACCCTTGAGCTGGATCACGCTGCAATGTCTGACCCAGCATTAAGGGGCACCCACTAACTGACACCCACCACCAGGATCCCATGCCACCTACCAATTATAGTTGTAACGCCCACTGTACTCACCCCCTTGTGGCTGCTGTGATGCCCTCAAGCACCCATCCAGCTCTGGGTAGGCCACCACCAGTATGTGGGCCATCAGGGGGGATCAGGTTCCGATGGGCAACTGGCCCTCATTGGGAGGCCATCCCCAGCTGGGCCTCTGCAGTCTTCCGGGCCCAGTGTCTCAGGCCCTCCCACCTTTTCCTACAGTGGGTGCTCCACCTGTAGTAGACCCCCAGGGTCCACACGTCCTTGATGATGGCACACCACATTCCCTTCTTCTGATGGGTGCTGATCTGCAGAGGAAACACAGACAGGAGGACACTATTACACATACAATCCAGCCTGTCACACATAGGCCCACAAATACCATTTCCATCTCTATTGGCACACACATCACCCAGTGCCCACCATGTACACTACCACCAGAAATACCACCTCCACAAATGACACGATGCTCGCACACACATTTCCATGCAACCTTGTCACATGCATCATGCCCAAGGTGTACTCACCTGTTGGTCTGGCGGCCCATACAGCTGTCCATACTGGGGTAGGACCCCACCTACCAAGTGCTCCAACTACTCCGAAGTGAAGGCAGGGGCCCTTTCCCCAGTCACATGGGCCATAGCAGGATCCAGACACAGGTCACAGCAGCATACGCAGTGTAGGTGTTGTCCTGTGGAAAGTCAGGAATTAAATGAGGATTTAGATAGAAAATGGCGGTCATGTCCACGGTGATGTACACCGTCACTGTCGACGCTGATCTCCATTGGCCACTGTACTCCATAGAGTCCCATATTAACCAATGAGGATTTTCATGGCGGTGCAAGACCGCCTTCCACCATGACGGCCAACGTTGGCGGAGTTACCTCACTTCCACCTGTCCCTAGATACAAGACAGGCGGTCGCCATTTCAAGGTGGTGGATTACATTCAGATAATCTATAACTGTCATCGCTACAATTTGCACACACATTGACATTCCCATTGTCCCATTACATCAATGCTCAATGTGCACTGAGGAGGTGGTTCCATTGTTCAAATTGTGACACCCTACTCACTCTTGTGTCCCTTAGATACCAACCACTGCGGATGAATAGGAGGAGGAGACAAGAACCCATGTACAGACCCCTTGTGGACTTGGCTACAATGGAGGACAGACAGATGATACTGACCTATAGACTGGACAGGGCCACAATCACAGAGCTGTGTGCTCAATTGGAGCCTGATCTGATATCAGCTCTCTGTCATCTCACTGGGGTCCTCCCTCTTGTGCAGGTTCTATCAGTGCTCCATTTCCTGGCAACTGGTTCTTTCCAAGTGACATTAGGCTTGGAAGCAGGAATGTCACAGCAAATGTTCTCAGTCGTGCTGGCAAGGGTTTTGTCTGCCTTGGTCAAACACATGTGGAGCTATTTTGCTTTCCACCACGTGAAAGATTTGGCTACTGTGAAACCAGGATTCTATGCAATGGGACATATACCCAATATTATTGGGGCGATAGAAGGTACACGTGTTGCATTTGTCCCCCCCCTCCAGAATGAACCGGTGTTCAGGAATCGGAAGAGTTTCCACTCACTCAATGTACAAATGGTGTGCTTGGCGGACCAGTACATCTCCCACGTCACTGCCAAGTATCCTGGGTTGGTGCTTGATGCCTTCAACTTGGGGAATAGCAGCATCCCAAATGTGATGGCACAACTACAGAGGCATAGGGTGTGGCTAATTGGTGAGCCTGACTCCCTACCCAATGTATGTCAGTGTATGCCTTCTGGTGTTAACCCCATACCATTGTGTAAGGCAAATGGTTGTCCCTCAATACTTGCAGGTGCCTCTAGCTACCCAAACCTATTGTGGCTCCTGACCCCTGTGAGGAATGCCAGGACAGGGGCTGAGAATCTTCATAATGATGCACATGGGCAAACCAGGAGAATTATTGAAAGGCCTCCTGAAGGGCAGGTTTAGATGCCTCCATTTAACAGGTGGATACCTGTGCTACTCACCTGAGAAGGTCTGCCAGATGGTAGTAGCATGCTGCATGTTGCACGACCTGGCCCTCAGACAACATGTTATCTGCAGGATAACATGTTATCTTATGTCTTATCTGCAGGAGGAGGAGACTGGTAATGCCCCTGTGGCAGCAGTGGACTTTGAGGATAGTGAGGATGAGGAGGCAGAGGATGAGGATGTGGACAACAGGACATCAGTTATACGTCAATACTTCCAATGACACACAGGTGAGGCAGTGGAACCTACTATTCCTCTGATTATTGATCTTTTTTGTGTGGCTGTAGCAGGATGTCATTAACTTCCTTTGCATCTCTACTTACTGTCACCTATGGCTTCTCATTTTGCAGATGTTGGTGATATAACAACTGTGTACTGATGTGATGACTACAGACAGCTACATGTTATTAAATGTATGCTATCACAGTGTTCAGATCATTTGCACATGATTTGCCTGTTTCCATAAATGCAAAGTTTCATCATAGAAACACTTTCACTCAAGTTGTGTTCAAGGGTGTTTATTGTAGTGCAAATAATTGATGGAAAAGTTCAATGGAATGGGGTGATGGTTGAGGAAAGTCCAGGGTATTGTTCCAGTTTGTTTGTAGCACAGCTCCAGTGTCCAAGGAGCCATAGGAAGGGGAGCAAAAGCAGTTCAAAGTGGACAAGGTGGCAGGGTGGGACACAATGGGGACATTCAAGAGGGTCTCATTTCCTGGCAGTGGACTTGGTTTTGGCAAGTGTCTCTGGCTTCTGTCTGGGTCGCAGGGAAGGTTTGCGGGGTGGTTCACCTTCTGCCAGGGGAGGGGTGCTGGTGGCCTGTGGGTCCTGTGGCAGGGCCTCCTGCCCAGTAGCTGCAGCGGAAGTGGTGGGCTGGTCCGTAGAATGGTAGGTGGTAGGGGCCTGCTGGTGTGCTGTCCATTCCCTCATGATGTTGGCCACATCTGACAGCACCCCTGCTATGAAGACCATGGTGGTGCGTTGGCCTGCAAAACCTCCCTGATCGCCTGATGGTGTTCCTCCTGCAGCCGCTTGTTCTACTGCAAGTTGGTAAGGATCTGGCCCATCTTATCCTGGGATTGTTGGTAAGCCCCCCGGACATTAGTGAGTGCCTCCTGGAGAGTCGGTTCCCTGGGCGTGTCCTCCCCTTGGCGCACAGCAGTCCTCCCAGTGTCCCTGTTCCCCACTGACCCCAGGTCCCTGATTGTCTTGGGGATGAGGTGTGGACTGGGGTCCCTGTACATGTGGGCACACTGCTCACTGACGTGCCCTGGGGACAGAGGTGTGGGGACGTTGGGTGGGTGCTGTGGTATTGGATACTGATGGGGGAGGCTCTGTGGTGGAACTTGAGTGGGCTGGGGTGGCCGTCTGTCGAGTGGTCCCTGATGGGCCAGGTAGTTCATCCAGATCCAGAAGTCCAGAGTTACTATCATCACTGGGGGCATCTTCTGTTGGGGGACTGGATAGTTGTGGCACCTCCTTGTTGCTGAGATTGGCTGGGGCACCTGTGGGGATGTAACTGATGTATCATGCTTCATGTCTGTGACATATTGTACATCCCTAGCTTCCCCTCTATTATTGCAGTTGCTCTACCATCTTTGTTTGTGTATGATGACGTATTGTGGGATTGTTAGTTCTCTATGCTGTGTATGCTTTGGTGATGGGTGTACATGCAGGGATCTGAGGGATGTGCATGCAGTGGGTATGGCATGCAGGGCTTGGCATTTTGGATTGTTGTTTGTGTTGGTGCACTGTGTTGGATGGAGTGGAGTGATGGGTGTCAGGGTGAGGGGTGGTGGTGGTGGTGGCATGCAGGTATGGGGGTATGAGGTAGTAAATATTGACTCACCAGTGTCCAGTCCTCCGGCAACTCCAGTGAGTCCCTCACGATGCAGGATTGCCAAGACTTGTTCCTCCCATGCTGTCAGCTGTGGGGAAGTGGGGGTCCACTGCCAGTCCTCTGGATGGCGAGCTGGTGCCTTGCTGCTATGGAATTTACCTCTTCCTGATGTCATCCCTTGCTCTTGGATGCTGTCCCACGGCATGCACCCTGTCCACGATTCTCCGCCATAGCTCCATCTTCCTGGCAATAGATATCTGCTGTACCTGTGCTCCAAACAGCTGTGGCTGTACCCTGACTATTTCCTCCACCATGACCCGCAACTCCTCATCAGTGAAATGGGGGTGCCTTAGTGGGGACATGGGTGTTGTGTGGTGTGTGTTGTGCATAGGATGTTAAGTGATGTGGTGGGGTGTTGGATGTAGGGGTGCATGACGGATGGATGGGTGTTTGTGGTGTGTGTGTAGTTGTCTCAGTGGCCTTCGTATTAGTCTTGTGGCGATTATTGGTGTCCTAAAGGGTTGTCTGTAATGTGGGTGTGTGTTTTATAGTGCTATGGGTGTGTGTGTGTGGTGTGTGTATCAGTGTCAGGTGTGTGATTTTCGTTTGGGACAATGTTGTTGTTTTGTATTGGGGTGGCCATTCCGAGCGTGCCGGTGTTTACCACCATTTCATTACAGCCATTGAATGTCCTCTGTGGTGGTTTGTGGGTCATAATGTGGTGGGCGTTGTTTTGTTGACATAACGGTATGTGTGTTCGTACCAACACTTTACCACTGACCTTTGGACTAGTGGATTTGTGTATGTGGCAGTATTCTGTCAGTTTTGTGTGTGTGTGACATAATATGGCAAACAGATATTCACCACCGCAGCTGTATGTTGGCAGCCGTCACTGCGGAGGTAAGCAGCATTTACCGCCAATGTCATAATGAGGGCCTAAATAAGTAAAAATGTATTCATAATGTATAAATTGTGATATAGTATATTTTCCTTTCAACATTCGTACATAGCAGTTGTTATGTGGAGCACACTTGATAATGACTGAGCAAATCAGCCCAGATAGCAAGTAGGAAAAAATCAATGATGAAGTGGAAGAAACCTGGTCAGGGAGTGTTCAACCAGGTCTTTAAGGCTCTCCTGAACTCAGTCAGGGTCAGCATCCTATCTAGTGAGAGGGGAATGAAATTCCAAAATTTAGCAGCAGTGTAAAGACCCTGCTACCTGAGTGAGCTCTTAATTTTGGGAATTGGGAGGAGAAAAGAGTCCTGAGAACGAAGATGGCAAGGGTGAAGATATAACTTAAATTTGTTATTCAAGTAGATTGGGCCAGCTTGGTAAAGGGCCTTGCGTACAATACAAAGAGATTTGAAAGAAACTCTTTTAGCCACTGGCAACCAATGTAGAGAGTCGAAGGCAGCAGAAGCAAAATAAGAACTAGGGGCCGTATTTATACTTTTTGGCGCACAACTGCGCCAATGCAGTTGTGCGTCAAAAAATTTAACTCCGGCTAACGCCATTCCGAAGCGCCATGCTGGCGCCTTATTTATGGAATGACGTTAGCCGGAGGAGCTGACTGGTGTGCGTCAAAAAAAATGACCCACACCAGGCAGCGCTGGCGTGGGGGAAAATGGAGCTTGGGCGTCAAAGAATGGGGCAAGTCGGTCTGAGGCAAAAAATCTGCCTCAACCCGATTTGCGCCATTTTTTTTTTACTCCCACCCTCCATTGACATGACTCCTGTCTTAGCAAAGACAGGAGTCATGCCCCCTTGCCCAATGGCCATGCCCAGGGGACTTCTGTCCCCTGGGCATGGTCATTGGGCATACTGGCATGTAGGGGGGCACAAATCAGGCCCCCCTATGCCACAAAAAACAAAAAAAAAAAATTACCTGAACTTACCTTAAGTTCCCTGGGATGGGTCCCTCCATCCTTGGGCGTCCTCCTGGGGCGGGGAAAGGGTGGCAGGGAGTGTCCCTGGGGGCATGGGAGGGCACCTCTGGGCTCCTTCCGAGCCCACAGGTCCCTTAACGCCTGCCCTGACCAGGCGCTAAAAAATGACGCTAAAGCGGCTGGACGTCATTTTTTTTTACCCGCCCACTCCCGGGCGTCATTTTTGCCCGGGAGTATAACTACGGCGCACATGCCTCGGAGTCATTTCTTAGATGGGAACGCCTAACTTGCATATCATTAACGCAAGGAAGGTGTCCACGCTAAAAAAGTACGCAAACTCCAAGATCTTTGGCGCTAGACGGGTCTAACGCCAAAGTATAAATATGGAGTTAGTTTTTCGTCGGATTTGCGTAAAAAAAAACGATGCAATTCCAGCGCAAACAGAGTATAAATATGCCCCTCGGTAGGACCAAAGCAATTTTTGCCTCCAAGTTTTAAATAAGCTGAAGCTTTTACCAAACTTTATAGGAAGCTCCTGAAAATAAAGAGTTACTACAGTCAAGGTGGCTGAGAACAGTTGCCTGAGAAACAAAGTGGTGAGCCAGAGAGGGGAGCCAAGAAACTATTTTTCTGAGCACCTTTAGCAAGATAAAGCAGGAAGAGGTAAGATGGTTAGCCAGTCTCTCCAAAGACAGTCAATCAACCACTAAAAAGCCAAAATTCTGCATATCTTTAGCAGGCAGAGGAGGTTCAAGTCAAGAGGAGTGCCACAAAGAAGTAGGAAAGACCTAAACGGGGAGGAATGGGAGAACCAAAGTACCTCTGCCTTGTTAGAATTAAATGTTAAGGAGTTATGACTCAACCAAGAAGACATACAACAATGGAAACTGTCCAGGGGGCAGGACTTGATGTATTCAAGGCTATAATAAGCTGTGTCTTCAGCATAATTCATGCAGGTGAAACCAAAGAACTAATCAGCCGGTATAGAGGACAAATGTAGATGCTAAACAGGATCAGACTAAGAGGGGACCCCTATGTGACCAACTGGCTTAGAGGCTGACACATAAGGAAGAAGGAGCACGTCTTGATGTCCCACCCAGCAATATTGTACCAAGACAATTGCTGCCACTGTCCTTGCTGAACTGATTTCCTTGTGCAAGTCACTGTCTTCTTCAATCCATAATGACTCAGGTGATTGTTTAAGAGACCACTAGGATGAGAAAGGAATCCTCAGCAATGGTATAAGTCATAGTGGTGCCCTGTGAACTGTGGCTCGAGCTTTGCAGAGGAGAGGAGAGCAGTTGCATGGCCTTACTGTGCAAATGCACACATGCCATACCTCTTTGTGACTGTTTATTAATGCAATTTCCCTGCAGGTTTATGTGAGTATTTTGAGTCTGAGCAGAATCTTAACAATAGAAAACCATTTGTAAGTAACAAAGATGATGACAAGTATTTTGGGTGTGCTCACTAAAGGAAGTAAAAGGCAAGAAAGGATCCCAACACCAATCCCTAGTTTTGGGCAAGATAGGCATGGTCTAGGACACTGATGTGCCCTCATATCAAGTGTTCACAATGATCCGTATCTTAGGAAGCATGAGTTTGAAGGAAAATATCGGGAAAGTACCTTTAATATGGAACACCAATAGCACTTTTAGGGTGATTGTAAGGTACATTTTGAGAAGGATCTGATGCAATGCAAAGTTATAGAAGCTTTGGAGGTGCATAAGGCCTGTTGCTCAATATATGTGTCGAGCTCATGTTATAGCGTAACACTGCATACAATTTTTTGTAATGCACATGGGTTTGCAATGTTTCTGAAAAGAGACTTATCTGAGCCGCGGTTAATGCCTATGGAGCCATTAGCACAAGCTGAGTGACAATAAGGAGGAGGCCAGTACTCTCCTTGCACCCATGGACAGGCGGTATATCCACTGAGAGGCAAATACCCTCTTTCTGGAGCAGATAACAGACAGTTGAGAACCAACTTCGTAAGACCACTTTGCAACCATCAAGATGACAGAGCATCCTGGCCTGCCACTGACTATTTGAGGACCCTCTTGATCTGGAAAGTTATAGTAAAGGCTTCAGTAAACCCCTTCCCATCCAAAACATGGCCTAGTTATGCTTAATGTTCAGGTGAGTAGCAAAGGTATCTATGAGTGAACTACCCAGGCCACAAAGAGGGTATTGAGGTCTTCCTGGATAATTTTCCAAATGTATACTGAATGTAGAAGCTTGCTGACTCCCTGCTGTGACAATGCTGGTCCATGGGGATGAGCAGGTACATGGCCCTTTGCAAATATTACTTGACTAGAGCACTGCTAGCCACATTAGCTATAGTGAGTGGATGCCTGTTAGAAATGGGGTCTTTGATTGGCAGTCAGGTTACCCCCTGTCCTAGCAAGGACCCTCACTCTAGTCAGGGTAAAGGAGAATCACCCTCACCTAACCCCACTCACCCCCTTGGTAGCTTGGCACGAGAAGGCAGGCTTAACTTCAGAGCGCTAGGTGTAAAGTATTTGAACCAACACACACAGTAACTTAATGAAAACACTACAAGATGACACAACACAGGTTTAGAAAAATTGAAAATATTTATCTAAACAAAACAAGACCAAAACGACAAAAAAAACACATACACAAGTCAAGTTATTAATTAAAAAGCAAAAAGAGTCTTAAATCCTTGAGAAAACAGGTAAAACACTGTTAGCGTTGAAAAGTACCTGGGTTGTGTCAAAATAACGCATGGTCGAGTGTGTGTCGAACAAGGTAAGTGGTGCGTCCATTTCTCACCCGCAAACGAGCTCGTGCATTGTTTCTCCTTCTCCATAATTTTTCCTCCCTACAGGGGAGTGATGCATCACTCGGGTTCGGGCAGGCGTTACGTCGTTTTCCACACTCAGCAAGGTTTGCATCAAAAATCCTGCCGCACGGTCTCAGCAAAACCACGCAATGTGGGTTGTGATGTTAAAAGCCTCCGTCAGCGGGTGTGAGTGTCGTTCTTCCAGCTCTGTGCATCAATTTTCAAGTTGCGATGCCGGTGGAGCGTTGATTTCTGTCGCAAAGCTGGCTGGTGTCGTTTTTCAGCCACATCTCAGAAGATGCATACATTTATTCCCCGCACTGCGGTCTATGCATACATTTTCAGTCTTGGTCTGCCAGCTTCACCTTCCAAGGCCCCAGGAACTTGATAGGGCACCACTTGGCAGAGAAGGAGTCTCTCCAGAGACTGCAGGTGCTGGCAGAGATAAGTCTTTGCTGTCCCTGAGACTTCAAACAACAGGAGGCAAGCTCTAAATCAAGCCCTTGGAAATCTTCACAAGATGGAAGGCACACAAAGTCCAGTCTTTGCCCTCTAGCACAGGAAGAAGCAGCAACTGCAGGATAGCTCCACACAGCACAGTTACAGGCAGGGCAGCTCTTCTTCCTCAGCTCTTCTCCAGGCAGAGGTTCCTCTTGGTTTCCAGAAGTGTTCTAAAGTGTGTGGTTTTGGGTACCCCTCTTATATCTATTTTATCTTATGAAGTAGGCCTACTTCAAAGCAAAGTCTCTCTTGATTGTGAAATCCTGCCTTGCCAAGGCCAGGCCCCAGACATTCACCAGGGGATTGGAGACTACATTGTGTGAGGGCAGGCACAGCCCTTTCAGGGGTGAGTGACCACTCCTCCCCACCCCCCTAGCACAGATGACTCATCAGGAAATGCAGACTACACCCCAGCTCCCTTTGTGTCACTGTCGAATGTGAGATGCAACCAGCCCAACTGTCAAACTGACCCAGACAGGGAATCCACAGGCAGGCAGAGTCACAGAAATGGTATAAGCAAGAAAATGCTCACTTTCTAAAAGTGGCATTTTCAGACACACAATCTTAAAATCAACTTTACTAAAAGATGTATTTTTAAATTGTGAGCTCAGAGACCCCAAACTCTCTATGTCCATCTGCTCCCAAAGGGAATCTACACTTTAATCATATTTAAAGGTAGACCCCATGTTAACCTATGAGAGGGACAGGCTTTGCAACAGTGAAAAATGAATTTAGCAATATTTCACTGTCAGGACATAAAAAACACATTACTATATGTCCTACTTTAACCATACACTGCACCCTGCCCTTGGGGCTACCTAGGGCCCACCTTGGGGTGCCTTATATGCAACAAAAGGGAAGGTTTAGGCCTGGCAAGTGGGTAAACCTGCCAAGTCGAATTTACAGTTAAAAACTGCACACACAGAACCTACAGTAGCAGGTCTGAGACATGATTACAGAGCTACTTATATAGGTGGCACAACCAGTGCTGCAGGCCCACTAGTAGCATTTGATTTACAGGCCCTGGCACCTCTGGTGCTCTCTACTGGGGATTTACTAGTAAATCAAATATGCCAATCAAGGATAAGCCAATTAAATACACATTTTGTAAAGGAGCTCTTGCACTTTAGCACTGGTTAGCAATGGTAAGGTGCAGAGAGTAACACAAACAGCAAAATCAGAGTCCAGCACACATCAACTACCTAGGAAACAGAGGCAAAAAGTTAAGGGAGACCACGCCAAGGATGAAAAGTCTAACAGTCACAATACATAAAGACATGTTAGTTGTGAAGGAGTTGTTTATTTACAAGTGTTGTAGTACAATATTTACAATGTCCAGGTCTGTGACCCCATTAGTGAAATCCATAGAATTGTGGCATGATATCAAGCACAGGACAAAGGAAAACACTGCCCATGCGCCATGGGCTGGTGCTACCGGGAACTCTTACGGGTAAAGATTATCTGTTCCACATCTTCATCCTCCTTTGTGTGTGGTGTCTCCTCTGCCCTTGATGGTGGTGGTGGGGAGTTAGAGGGGGCAACACACTTCCAATTTCCAGAAGCTCCCATCTGTGGAACAATACATGGCATCACTGCAGCAAGAAGGAACTGCTGATTTTTTAGGATAACAGCAACATCCCCGAGTTTTATGCAGTCATGTCTGCCCTGAGGGTGGCCACTTTCAGGTGCATGGAGTCCAGCTTGTTCTCAATCACGCTGCTGGCAGTTTGGGAGGGCAGTTGTTGTGGCCTCTCCCTTAGGGCAGCAGCTATGTCTCTCAGACTCTGCTGGACTCCATGCATTGGGGAGTGTGTGCCTCGTTTGGCTGCTGTCTGTTCATTGGCCGAACCAAGGCACCTGCAAATACCATCGAGGCTGGCTGCCATAGTTTGCATCCCCACCCGCACCTCCTTGGCCAGGTCCTGCTGGACTCCTACCACTGTCCTCTCAAAGCTGGTCCCTGGGTCCTCGTAGTCTTCAGCTGTGTCGGTGCTGGCAGGTCGTACTGTTGGGGTGTTGGGTGGGGCATCTGGGGTGGCTGCTACATTATTACTCCTCCTTGCGGCTGGAGGTGGTGTCTGGAGGGATATGAGGTCTTCTTAGAGGGTCTCTTGGCTGATGGTGGTGAACTGGTCATCCAGGTCATAGAGGTACTCCAGGACAGGTAGATCAGCAGGTGAGCCATCATCCTCTCCAATGAGATTGTGTAAAATCAATCTTTCTGTGTTGTGGCAGTTGATATGTCACGCCACTGACTTGCTATTGGAGGCTCATTGTTATCTTGGTTTCCAAACATTGTTCCTGTACATCCTGGTTGCAGTCTGTCATCCCTTTGCCCCACCTCAGTGTCACATGAAGGGAAACTCAGGTGGGACAATTTGCTGCGTCATATCTAGTAGGTGTGATGTATATCCTTTTTGTGGCTTGGCACCATCTTATCATTGTCAACCCTCCCTATGCATCCATTTGCATGGTGTGGCCTTGCAATGTGTGTTGCTATGATCACACCACAGCACCACACATGTCAATATGCCGCTGTCACAGTCTTACATGTTTCACATACACCCATGCTGTGTTGAGACCTTGCACCACCCCAGGGCTGGCATTGCCAGAACACTATGCTCTTGCTACCATTGATAGCTCCTCATGTGGTTTATGTGTATGTGTGTTACATTGCACACATGAACCTGGCAGAGTTCAATTTCATCTTCTGTAGGTGAAGGTAGGTGCGCCTTCCTACACACCTATTATCTCCCTCTCAATACAGCCATCCTTGCACCATGATACATGAGATGCAGCATGGTGGCAGAGCAGCTAATTTGACACAGGCAGAGGGATAGGCCCAGGGATGGCCAGCATGGGTATAATATTTTTGCTGTGTACTTCATTTTGTATATGACAGTGCCTGATGGTAAATGATTTCATGGACATGGCCAGTTAACTGGATTTGAACTTAGGTAAGGGCCTCAAGCTAGTTTGATGCTGATTTTGCCGGTAGTCCTACTCGTCCCTCATTTCAAGTGTGGCAGTCCTATGACCACCCGACTGCCATTGTCTAAATGACTACCTGCAACAGCGCAGGTGGCAGTGGCAACTGTTGTCAATGGGGAATGCCCAATGGCCTGGCACTGGCAGGTTTCCAGCATCTTACAGCTGGCAATGACACATGTCTTGTGACACCAGACCAGTATTACATTCAGTGTTACACTCCAGGTCTGTTTGTGCAATTCCACCAGCCTTTGCATGCCGGTGAAACCCCCATGCAAAGGTTGGTGGTGATGTGGTGTGTCGCTGGGTGCCACAGCACAGCCCATGCCCCTGGCATGTGCACGGCAGGGGGTCCCGTGCCCTGACCCTTTGCCCTTTCCACTTCCTGATTTGCAGAGCTAGGTGAAGTGTGTCCTGTCACACCCAATGCACCCCAACACTGGCACTGACTCTTTTTGATCCATCAACAATGTTGTGCTAAGTTCACCACAGAGCTACCATGAGCAGACAGATTTCCACCCGCCATCCCAACGTGTGACTAATCATGCCAACCGCAAAGGGTACACTGCACTGGTAGTCTTACCAACAATCAGACTTACCCATGCACCATCCCTCGCCCGTCAATGTGGAATTATACACCATTATGTTCACAGTCATACCCCATGTGTTGTATGTGTGTGTTTATATCACCATTCCTATGTGTCTCACAAGGTTGTGTCAGAGCAGTTGTGGGCTCAACCTGTAACTGTTGTGACCTACAGTTTGCTATCTGAGGTATATATTTTCTGCAGTGGCACATTTCTGCTCAGCATCAAGATGTGTGGTTCCATACTACACCAGTTTAGTTGGTCTGGGTGGTGGCATGTTTCCAGTGATACAGGACCACCCTGCTATTCCTCCAGCGCCTGCTCAGATTATTGTTCTCTGCACCCAAGGGGCATCCTCACTGCATGATGGAGTTGTGGCTAATTTATGTGGATATGTTGTGAATGTGCGGGGTGGTGGTGCTACCGGCACAGGTCTGGGACAGTTGCAATGAATTGTGTGCCTTAAGATGCAGCATACATGTGTTTGGGCAAGAAGGCAAGGCAGTTGCAAGGTGTTACTGCAAGGGACACCACCATGACTTGACCCCAGGTATGGCATTGACTGACTACCTAGTCTCTGAAGTCTTGGTCATGTTGGTAGGGTTAATATGTCTATAGGTAAGGGGTGTTGTGATGACACAACCAGAGGCACAGTCATTATATATGCCATCCATCCCATGTGCTACATACATACATGTAGGTACTTAGGCCTGGTGATTGACATATGTCAAGGTTGTGTATATGTTATGGTGCATGTCACTACCAGTACATGTGTAGCTTACGTCAGCATGGTGCAACTTGCTTAATGTGCAATGTGTCCCTCTGCGCTCCTTTGACATGCATTGTGTGAGTCCTATGTGCCCCCCCTTCAAGCAATTGACAATAATTTCCCCCAGGAAAATCACCCTGCATTTGTGGTGTTTCCTGGTAGTCTGCACTGTCCTGTCCTACGATTCCAGTGACCAGTTCCTCCGGGATGACTGCTGCAACAATCTCCTCCATCTCAGCCATGTCCTCTTGTGGTGCTGAACTACCACCTCCAGTTTGTAGTGCTGCCTTCCTGTTCCTTGTCATTTTTTCCTTTGTCCTTCGCTTTCAATCATGCCAGTGTTTCTTGCTCTCTGTTATGGTTCTCCCCAACTCTGCCACACTGTTAATCTTGTCTACTATCTGCTGCCAAATTGCCTCTCTCCTGCCAATTGGCAATTTTGAGATGATGAAGAGTTGATGTTGATGCTCTGTCACTTCTCTCACCAGTATTTCATGCTCCTCTGCATTGAAACAACACTTTCTCTTTTTCTTCTCCCTCTCCTGGGTCTTGCCTGTGTCCTCTTGGCTGGTTCCTGGTTGATTGAGGTCCCCCTGGGATCTCTCCTGGCTTTCTGGGTCCATTTTGTCTCTCCTTTGAACTGTTTTCTCCTTCAGCATCTGTGTTTGATGCAAATGTAGGTAAATATGGTGCATTTCCGTGTTGTGACATGTTTATGTGTCATAAAACGGTTAGAGTCATTTTTCCAGTTTTAACGTCATTTTGCCTTATGACAAGGCGCAATGGTTAACATCAAAAATTGTGACTCTAACTTATTTTTAGCGCCACCCAGTGACATAGTATAAATATGACGCCCGGGTGGCTTTAAAAAATGGCGCTAGTCAGAGCTAAACTTTTTGATGCAAAACTACGTTAGCGCAGTTTGCATCAAAAAGTACAAATATGGGCCTTAGTGGATTATGTGGTGAATGTAAGATGCGGACATGGAGGGTGGTAATAGCATTGCATTAAGGATTTGGGAGCATTTTCCCACTATTTACCTCTGAACCTGAGATGCCCGGCCTATGATGCTCTTGTCCCAATGTTCTGCCAGATGACAATGCAGGGAATGCAAAAGTAAATTGTCTTATGAAGGGACTTGTGGAAGCCCCTTGGAGTGCATGTGCCATGGTGTCATTGGTCAAAAAGTCAGTTCATGCTTGGATCATAGCTCCTATACTCTCTGGAAGAGGGAGCACTATTGCAGCATTGGAGTCCCGAATGGCTCCTGTAATCAGAACCCTATCAGGGCTGATCCTGCTCTGACGGTATATCCAGCACCAGCAGCTGAAGACGAGTGGCCCAGTAAGGTAAAAGTACGTAAAACAAACTCTCAAATATTGTGTGTGTGTAGCTGTGTGTGAGATAAAGCGAGTATGTATGTTGGAGCGTGTGTGTGTGGGGGGGGTGTCTGTGTCCGTATGTGTGTGTGAGTGTGTGTAAGCCAATGAGAGTGAATGAGAGGAGGGACAGAGAAAGAGTGAAAGTGACAGACAAACTGTGAGTGAAAATAAGTTAGAAACAAACAGTGAATGTGAGAGTGTGTGAGAACGAATCAGTATGAGGAATGCTGACAGAGTGTAAAACAGAGTGAGTGAGTAAATGTAGGTGAGCATAAGTAAGTGAGAATATGTGTGTGAGAGAAAGAGAGCATAACTGTGTGTGTGTGATTGCGAGTGAGTGAGTGAGAATGAGTTGCAGGGGAGTGAGTGAGAGTAAATGAGTGAGTGTGACTGTGAGTGAAAACATATGAGTGAGAATAAGTAAGATTAAGAATGAGTGAGAATGTGAGAGCGAGACTGTGAATGAGAGTAAGAGTCGGTGAGAGTGACAGAACGAGTGAGAAAGAGTACAAGGCAGTGTGTGAGAGTGTGAAGGAGAGAGGTAGAGTGAATAAGAACGAGTGTGAGTGGTATGAGGGAGGACAAGAGTGAGTGAATGTAAGTAATTATGAGTGACTGAAAATGTGTGTGTAAGTGTGTTACACTTGTGAATCTGTCCCTGGCGATTGGAGGTAATTATTGGCTTACGGGGGTATCCATGGCAAAATGCTGGTATATTGGCGCTAGTTCTTGGCAGATGTGGATGCCATGGCCTAATGCTGCCACTGGCACACTTGGCACAATGCTTGGCATATGGGACGTTCATGGCAGAATACAGTGACTGCTTGGGCAAAATGCTAATGTATTTGGGGTAATTATTGGCATAAAATGTACCTTCGGCAAATTGGTGGTGCTGGCATGCTTCATCGTATTTCTTGGCCAAAGTTCCACCTATGTCTTGAAATTAAAAGACTAGTGACTTGGTTCTATAGTCTATTCCTAAACATGACCAAAACCAAAGAAATTAATAGGAAACAGGTCTTGGTATGGAAAATAAAGAAATGGAATGGAAAAGGGTCCTCGAATACCCAAAGTCTACAGAAATGCTAGTTTGAAATGCGCACAATTCAACTATATACATAGGAAATACCTGACCTCAATCGAATCAACAAAATCTTAAACCTATCAAACATAGCCTGTCATAAATGTAACACTACCAATGCTGAATTTATCCGCATGCTCTGGGAATGTCCAATTATAGGAGAGTTTTGGGTCGAGATCACTATATATATTGCAGTTACACTTTACAGAACAGGACTGTCTTCCCTAACGTGCTGTCTACCAGGTTTACTCCCCCACCCAAGAAATTAATAAGCAGGAAATAGTTTCATAGAGCTGTCGCAGCTACTAGCCTAAGAGCACTATCAATGGTGTTGAAGGCGCAAGGCCTCACACTTAAACAAGCAAACGCATGCCACTTCACAGGGAGTAGAAAACGTGTATTACGTAAGAATGCCACCAACTATTGGTGGCATTCACTAGGGAAAAAAACACTTGTGGAATTAAGTAATCGGGCATGAGCTAACACAAAGGACACCATATAGCACCAAGCATTGACAAAAACGGCAAGGGCACAATGTAACTGCAGAGTGAAAGGAACCGCCCAGCACCTCATTAGCGGTAATAAGTAACGGACATTTAGTTGACAGTCCCCCAAACCAAGATCCTCCTGCCAAAGAAATATATCATCCCACCATTTTCAAAGACCACTAACTGCCACTGATGAAAAATATTATTTAGGTGATCACCTCACTCCAGGTCATTACAGACTGCCTCCAGGCTTTCATTTTTCATCATTCAATCAATGATTACAACTTAGTTAAATGGAAGCAAAACAGTGATATGGCATCCAGAGTGTAATAAACTATGGCACAAAAGTCCAGAACTGGAACAGTGTCCTAGTGTTCTGGTGGGAGGCGGTCACCTTGAACATGCTATACATTTGGCATAAATGTCTCATAGCAGTCACTGAGCGAAGAAAGCAAACAGTTTGAAACCTGAGAATATTTGTGTTCTCTAAGTGAGATGCTACTCAGTCACAGCTTAAAAATGACCGTCCGGAAAGATGCACAGAGTTCTGCCCAAGAACTAGTAATGCGAAAGGAAACTGTTTGCAAATTCTACAGAAACGGCAAGGAAGGCAAGGAGTGCCTGCAAGGGAGAACAGTCTGCCATCCCAGCATTCACAATTCCAAAAGATCTTTTATGTATTTTGATTGTGGCTCAGGCTGCAAAAGAACAGACATAAAGCAAAGGGTTTTGGGGGGACGCATGCAACAGTCCCCAGGAGCACCGTATGCATCCCTAAAGTCTGAGCCCACATTTACAAAGTGGAAACTGGTATGTGAGCAATGGTGTGTGACTGCAAACACATTACAGTTCATAAGTAATAGTGAGCCCCTTTCACATCTCATCCTCCTTTTCGAATTGCAAAAAGACTCATACCCATATTTATACTTTTTTAGCGCCGCATTTGCGCCGCTTTTTGACGCACAAAGCGGCGAAAACTTACAAAATACAATTGTATTTTGTAAGTTTGCGCCGCTTTTGCGTCAAAAAGTGACGCAAATGCGATGCTAAAATAGTGTGTATAGCATAGCAACTCACAAAAGTATTTGCGAATTGCAATGCACTTCTGGTACATTGCAATTTAGGTATTTGCTGTCTCAAAGTCTGTGGTTCTGTGAATCGCACTTTTGCAACAGCAAAACTTTAAAAGTGTGAAGCAAAACATAAGGAAAGAAGAACACAAAGTACTTGAAAGGGAAATGTGCCACGGCGGAGAAATATCTCTCCAGATGAACCGCAGGAATAGATGGAACCTGATGGGCGTATAGTCGTGTATAGCGGTAGAATTTCCAAAGATGCAGTACGACACAGTCTGGTTCAATGACACATTTTGAGATAATTATAAAGGGGAATCTGATGAACAATAAGATGTTTGTTACAGTAAATAAACTGGCAATATGCTGAGGATTTTTTTAAACGGGGAAATAGTGCAGCGCTCCGAGTGACGTCAGGGGGGAATTTTGCTTAAGCAACTGCAACACGGAAATGAACAACCAAGACGTCTTTATTAGTAATTTCGGAACAGCAGTGAAAGCCACGTGAGCTTCATGCACTTCACTGTAGGTTGTTTTCCAAGTTTTCCAAATATAGAAGCACCCACTCACATCCTTAGTACAGGAATGCGCTACATGCTCAATTGTGTGTAATTGCCTCATTATGAATCACTGCGCAGTATGCAAATCCTAGAGCTGTCGCCCAAACGGAAGAGCGAATCTACGGTGTCGTAGATACTTTTTTCTTGTTTTCTTTGACGGTGCAAATCGGTATTATTCATGGGATAAGTATTATGCCTATTCCCCCCACTGGATCACCACACTCCATGTCTCACAAGGAAAGGCCAACGAATATCAAGTTCTGCTGGGTGTTAATTCTGGAGTACACTAGCTGCGTTCGCACTATTTTTCCTGCTTTATCCTCATCCCACAGCGGACATAATCCCTGCCTCCCCTTCAAGGATGAATTTGATATCAGATTCTAATCCGTTGCATCACATTGGATGTTGGTTTACATTTCTTCCAACAGACTGCTGAGCAATCCTCGCAGAGTTAGCGGAGAGCTTGCTAGTCGGAATGGTATGCGAAGTTGTTTATGTTTGTTTGTTGCTAGCTTGGATGTTGTTTAATTGTGCTACAAGAATGCATGTGCTCGGAGACATAAAAGACATGGGTGTGTATACTACGTGTCTTTTTGACGAGGCATGAACATGGTAAATGACCATTCATTTTTATGCACACACAATATTTGTCAATGTTTGGTGTTGTGCTTCAGCAATTAGATGGGTCATCGTGGATTGCCTCTAGGCAATAGAAAACGTAATTTACTTCACATTTTAGTACTCCGTCGCGGGTATTTTCTGTGATTTAATAAACTATACAACATTTCTGCCTATGAGATCGTAGAACACATTTTCAAATCGATAAAATATTAACTTAAAAAAAATTCTTAAAGAAAACAGGCTTTTTGGGGGCAATATGATCTGATTTTTAAGGTATGGCCTCTGAGACAGCTTCAGGTGTCTTCCCACACTATTCTTGCTTTTCCAAAACATTAATACATATTAAACATACCAGGAGGGCTTTTAGTCAGAGGGCTTCATCCATTGGTCTGTTAATATGTTATTCACATTCTGCTTCTGCCCATAACACTTATAGGAAGGGGCAATAGATCAGCCCACTTTACTAGGGCTAGGTGGAATTTTTAATTCGCTCACGGAATTGGAGGAATTTGGTGACTCCCTGTTACTCTTTTAACGCAGAGTTCCAGCCTAGTACTCCAAACGCAGCGTGGCAGATTTTTTTTAAGGAACAATGTGAGTCTTCAGTAAGCGAGCTGACCAGTGCAGGAGATTTGGCGTGCCTGACCACGATTTCCGGTCGCTAGGAAACCTTCTGGTGCTATTTTCTAATGCGCAGGGTCAGCAGGGCTGCTTTTCAAGTAGATTTTCTACCCTAGAAGCAGCAAAATCAACTTAAAAATAGTTTTTTGAATAGGTATGGTATTGTACCCAAACAGATGGTTCAGGTAGTTTTTTTTTATTCCCTGCATCTTTGTTTTACCTTTTTTTTCAACAGGAAGGAAGTGCAATAGAGACTCTAACGTCCTCTTCCTCCTCCAGGATGCTCCTCCCAGTGCTATGTCAATCCAATGGTCACTTTCCATTTGGATATTTAAGGGCAAGGATCTCTCTCTTTGTAATACCTGCTGCAGATATACAATTGAAATCAAAAGGATTTTTTTGTGAGAGAGCAACTTGAAGAACTTTGAATAAGTTTGTTGTTTGATGTAGGGCATGCACAAGTATTTTTTTTTAACTTTTTCTTTTCTTCTTAAGTTTCAGAAAATGTTTGTAGGTGGTCTGGAGTTGTTGAAGGGTCCTATTTTCATTCACTCTTTCCTAGGGGGATACATTTGCACATTTTTAGGGCTGTCTGGGGGACTGGTTTTAAAGTATTTCTTCTCCATTAGTGTGTGCTGTTTGTGAATTTTGCACTTTTGTGCTGTCTGGGGCCTAGTCTGCTTACAGGCTACGGCCAGCCAGCAATAGTAACTGAGTATATTAAAATCTGTTACAGTGCTATTTGTTTTTTTAAAACATCTATTGATTTTTGAATTAAATGTAAACTGTGTTTTTTTTGTATGTTAGTTTTTTACTGCAAAGAGTTATATTGTACTTTGGTGGGGTAATTGTTTGATGGCTTGGGATGTTTCCGGTTGCGGAATTTATAAAGTTGGCCTAATGTTATGTTTTTGCACTGCTGAATTAATGGTAGTGTTTTCTTCTTTGTTTATCATGCCTCCTTTCTTTGCTGGCCCTGTGGCTTTTGTATGGCCAGTGTCTGTGTGTGTGTGTGCATGTGTGCATGTGTTTGCCATAGACCACCATTTAGTCTTTGTCTTTGGCCTACTTTTTTCTCTATGACATGTGTCAGGATGGCTATTTTGTGTAATCAGTGTTTCTTTGCAATAGGCCTGCATGTGTTCTTCTCGACGACTTTGAGGGCGGAGGTTGATGTATCCTCTGCTGGACCATCATTAGAACAGAAGGGCCAAAAACTCACCCAGATACAGATGGATGCAGGAGAGAGATTGTTTCCTCAATTACTCAGTTCCCTGATTGGGAGGTCATTCTCAAGCTGTTTGAGTCGGTAATAGAAGCTCAATTGGGTCCCATATAATCTCGGCTGGAATTCATTGAACATCGCTTGGAGTCCCTGCATAAGACGCATTGCCCTTCTTACAGAGGAGAGGTACCACACCATGGCCCTCATTATGACATTGGCGATAAATCCCGCTTCCTGCCACGGTGACGGCTGCCAACATACCACCGCAGTGGGGAATATCCATTCGCCATATTATCACACACACACCAATCCGACAGAATACAGCTACATACACAAATCTGCCAGCCCCAAGGTCAGTCCTAAAGTGGCGGTACCAACACACATACCATTACACCAACAGAACAACACCCACCACATTATGACCCACAAATCACTACGGCGGACATTCAATGGCGGTAAACCATTGGCGGTACATACCGCCGTGCTCAGAATGGACACCCACATACAAAACAACACCACATTGGCCAATACTAAAAACACACACCTGACACTCATACACACACCACACCCACCCACCCACAGCACTATAAAACACACACCCACATTACCCACAACACTTTACAAACAACAATTACTGCCAGGAGATTGACACGAACAGCACAGAGACAACTAGACACACACACCACATACCCATATATCCCCCATGCACCCCACATCACACACCCCACCACAGTACACAACACACTTTCACCAACACATACCACACAACACCCATGTCTCCACAAAGGCACCCCTGTTTCACTGAAGAGAAGTTAAGGGTCACAGTGGAGGAAATTGTCAGGGTAGAGCCACAGCTCTTTGGAGCACAGGTACAGCAGATATCCATTGCCAGGAAGATGGAGCTATGGTGGAGAATCTTGGACAGGGTGAATGCTGGGGGACAGCATCCAAGAACAAGGGACAACATCAGGAAGAGGTGGAACGACCTACGGGGGAAGGTACGTTCCGTGGCAGCAAGGCACCAGCTCCCCATCCAGAGGACTGGCGGTGGACCCCCATCTCCTCCCCCACAGCTCACAGCATGGGAGGAGCAAGTCTTGGCAATACTGCATCCTGAGGGACTCGCTGGAGTAGCCAGAGGACTGGACACTGGTAAGTAAACATTTACCCTTTATCACCCCCATACCTGCAAGCAATCACACCCCCTCACCCTCACTCCAATCACCCTAGTCCACCCCACACACTGCACCAATGCAGATGACTAACCCCAATGTCAAGCCCTGCATGCAATACCAATTCATGGGCAGCCCTCTCAGCCTTCCATGGACACCCATCACCAAAGCATGCACAGAATAGGGAAACTAATAATCACACCATACATCACCATACACAAACAAAGGTGGCAGGGCAACAGCAATGACAGAGGGGAAACCAGGGATGTTCAATATGTCACAGACATGAAGCACAATACATCACCTATATCCCCACAGGTTCCCCAGCCAATGTCAGCGGAGAGGAGGTGTCACGACTATCCAGTCCCCCAACAGAAGAGGCCCCTAGTGATGACAGTAACTCTGGACTTCTGGATCTGGACCAACAACCTGGCCCATCAGGGACCACTGAACAGTTGGTCATCCATGGACTCACAGTCCACCACAGAGCCTCCTCCATCTCTATCCAACACAACAGCACACACCCAGAGCACCCACACCTCTGTCCCCAGGACACGTCAATCAACAGTGGGCCCACACCTCATACCCAAGACAACCAGGGACCGGGGGTCAGTGGCAGTGGGCACACCGTTCAGGGGGCAAAGGTACAGGCCAACAGGGACACTGGGAGGACCGCTGGCTCCAGGGGGAGGACAGGCCCAGGGAACTGACTCTACAGGAGGCACTCACTGAGATCCTGGGAGCCTACCAACATTCCTATGACACAATGGGCCAGATCCTTGAAAATGTGCAGGAGAACAGTCGGCTGCAGGAGGAACAGTATCAGGGGATCATGGAGGACTTGCAGGCAATTAACACCACCTTGATCTCCATTGCAGGGGTGCTGGCAGACATGGCGAACATCTTGAGGGAAGCAACAGCACACCAGCGGGCCCCTACCACTAGCCAGTCCATTGACCAGCCTTCCACTTCCGCTGGAGCTAGTGGGCAGGAGGCCCCGCCACAGGACCCACAGGCCACCAGTACCCCTCCCCCTGCAGAAGGTGAACCACCCCTCAAATGTTCCCTGCAACCCAGACAGAAGCCAGAGACACTTGCCAAGACCACAACCAGGAAATTAGACTCTCCTGATTGTCCCCCTTCTGTCTCACCCTGTCACCTTGTCCACTTTGAACTGCCTTTGCTTCCCTTCCTATGGCCCCTTGGACACTGGACCTGTGCTACAAACAGACTGGAACAATACCCTGGACTTTCCTCCATCATCACCCCATTCCATTGCACTTTCCTCTTAATTTCATAGCACTACAATAAACACCCTTGATCACAACTTGACTACTAGTATTTTATGTGTTGAAAATGTGCATTTATGGAAACAGTCACATCTAGTGCAAATGAGCTGAACGCTGTGGGAGCATACATATAATGACCTGTAGCTCTCTGTAGTCATCACATCAGTTCTCATCTCACCAACATCTGTAAAATGACAAGCCATAGGTGACAGTAAGTTGAGATGCAATTAAAGTTAATGCATCATGCTACAGCCACACAAAAAACAGCTATAGTCAGAGGAATGGTCAGTTGCACTGTCTCACATGTGTGTCATTGGAAGTTATTGACGGATAACTGATGTTCTGTTGTCCTCCTCCTCTGCCTCCTCATCCTCACTGTCCCCAGCGTCCACTGCTGCCACAGGAGCATCTTTAGTCTCCTCCTCCTGCAGAAAGGGTACATGCTGTCTGGGGGCCAGGTTGTGCAACATGCAGCATGCCACTACTATCTGGCAGACCTTCCCAGGTGAGTAGCACAGGGATCTACCTGTCAGATGGAGGCACCTGATTCTGGCCTTCAGGAGCCCGAAGGTCCTCTTGATGATCCTTCTGGTTCACCCATGTGCCCCATTATAATGTTCCTCAGCCCCTGTCCTGGCATTCCTCATAGGGGTCAGCAGCCACAATAGGTTTGGGTAGCCAGAGTCACCTGCAAGTACTGAGGGACAACATTTAACCTCACACAATGATTTGGGGATGACACCTGAAGGCATACACCCGCATACAGTGGGTGGGGACCATGGCTCACCTATTAGCCACACCCTGTGCCTCTGCAGTTGGGCCATTACATTTGGGATGCTGTTATTCCTCAGAACAAAGGCTTCATGCACCAACCCAGGATACTTAGCATTGACGTGGCAGGTGTACTGGTCTGCCAGGCACACCATTTGCACATTCACTGAGTGGAAACTCTTCTGATTCCTGAACACCTGTTCATTCTGGCAGGGTAGAGGGGGACTAATGCAATATGTGTCCCGTCAATAGCCCCAACAATAATGGGTATATGTCCCATTGCATAGAATCCAGCCTTCACAGTGGCCAGATTTTCCACTTGGGGGAAAGCTATGAAGCTTCACATGTGTTTCACCAGGGTGGACAAAACTCTTGCCAGCACGATTGAGAACATTGGCTGTGACATTTCTGCTGCCAAGTCCACTGTCACTTGGAAAGTAACAGTTTCCAGGAAATACGGCACTGATAGCACTTGCACAAGAGGGGCAATCCCAGTCGGATGACAGAGAGCAGATATCAGGTCAGGCTCCAATTGGGCACACAGCTCTGTGATTGTGGCCACGTCCAGTCTATAAGTGAGTATGATGTGCCTGTCATCCAGTGTAGCCAAGTCCACAAGGAGTCTTTACACAGGGGTATGTCTCCTCCTCCTATTTATCCGCAGCAGTAGGTATCTAAGGGACACAAGAGTGAGTAGTCTGTCACAATTTGAACAATGGAGCCCAAACCTCAGTGTACATAGTGCATTTATGTGATGGGAAAGTGGGAATGGCGAGGTATGTGCTAAGCTAGGCTGTGACACAGTTAAGGTTGATATGACCATTGTCTGCCACCATGAAATGGTGACCGCCTGTCCTGTATGTAGGGACAGGTGGAATTGAGGTAACTCCGTCGGCGTTGAGTGTTGTGGCAGAAGGTGGTCTTGCACCACCGTGCAATTCCTCATTGGATAATATGGGGCTCTATTGAGTACAGTGGCCATTTGGGATCTGCGTGGCAGTGACGGTGTACACCGCGGCGCACGAGACTGCCATTTTCTATCTGATTCCTCACTTGTTTCCTGACCTTCAGCAGGAGAACACCTACACTGCATGTGCTGCTGTGATCTGTGTCTGGAACCTACCATGGCCCATGTGACCGGGGAAATGGCCCCTGCCTTCACATCGGAAGAGTTGGAGCATTTGGTGGATGGGGGTCCTACCCCAGTACGGACTGCTGTATGGGCCTTCAGACCAACAGGTGAGTACACCTTGGGCACAATGCATGTGTGAAGGATGAATGGAGATGTGTGTGCAAGCATTGTGTAATGGGAGGGGAAAGTCTTGTGGTGGTGGAAATGGTGTGCGCCAGCCGATGTGTGTGCCAATGGTGACAGAAACATGATTGGTGGGCCATATGTGTCACAGGCTAGATTGTATGTGTAATGGTGTCCTCCTGTCTGTATTACCTCTGGAAGTCAGCACCCATCAAAAGAAGGGATTATGGCATGCCATCTCCAAGGACGTGCGGACCCTGGGGGTCTATGGCAGGTGGTGCACCCACTGTGGGAAACAGTGGGAGGACCTGTGACGCTGGGCACGGAAGACTGTGGAGGCCCAGCTGGGGATGGCCTCCCAATGAGGAAGGGGTGCCTGTCGAAACGTGACCCCCCTGATGGCCTGCATACTGGCGGTGGCCTACCCAGAGCTGGATTGGCACTTGAGGGAATCACAGCAGCCACAAGGTGGTGAGTACAGTGGGCATTACTACAATAATTGGCAGGTGGCATGGGATCCGGGTGGCGGATGTGACTTAGTGGGTGCCCCTAAGGCCAGGCCAGACATTGCAGTGTGATTCAGCTTGAGGGTAATGGGTGTATGACAAATGCAGGTAACCTAGCTTGTTAGCATTCCATGTCAGTCAAAGCTTTGTGGGTACCAGGACAGGTGCAGTTGGTGGTGTGTGGCCCTCATCTTGCCGTGGCATCTAGCCAAATCACTGGCAGTGCAATGCTTAGTGCTCAAGCCTGATCTCCGGGTGTGACGGTGCTGTGTTTGCCAACTGTGGTGTTGGTGCATTAATTGGCCCAGTGTTTCCTTTTTCTCTCGCCCCCCTTTTTTCTTCTGCCATCCTGTCCATGTGTGCGTTAGAATCATCTGGCGGAGGAGCAGGAGCACCGGTGACAGAAGGAGCTGCATCCCACAGGACCCAGGAGGCAGAGTCCACCGACGCCGAGGGAACCAGTGGGATGGAGTTTGAGGGGAGCACCACGGTGGAGACAGGAAATGACAACATAGACTCAGATACCTCCTCTGATGGAAGCTCCCTGGTGGTGGTGGACACCTGTGATCACCCCAGCTGCAGGTACAGCTGGACACCCCCATACAAGCACCACCCTCCCAGTAGCCCCTCAGCGTGTTGCCTGTGCCTTCTCACCCAGGAGAGTGAGCATCCCCTTCGCCCCAGGCACCACAGGCCCTCCCCCAGTGAGCCCTGCTGCCCTGAATGAGGAGGCTAATGACCTCCTGGGATCCATCTCTGTAGGGCAGTCAACCATTTTGAATGCCACCCAGGGGCTGGCATCCCAGATGCAGCAATGCAATGCATTCTTGGAGGGCATTCACGGTGGATTGGCTGCCCAACAGAGATCGATTCAGGCTCTGGCCTCCTCTCTGATGGCAGTCATTGTCCCTGTCCCTACCATCCCCCCTCCAACTACCACTGCACAGTCCCTGTCTCTTGAACCCCAACCCATCCCATGCACACATACAGACGAGCATGCACACAAGACAACACACAAGAGTGGCACAGTCAAACACAGGCACCACACTCCACCCCACAAGCACTCACAACACCAGACGGTTGCAGACACAACCACATCCACTGCCTCCACTATCTCCCCCTCCTCCTCCTCCTCCACCTCCCTCACAATCTCATCCACACTCACACCTGCATGCACTGCATCAACATCCACCACAAGCATCACCACACCAAGCAGCACACACACCTCACTAGCAGACACCTCCACAACACCCATGCACATGTCCCCTATGCCCTCTCCCACCCTGTCTGTCCCCCCTACTAAAGCACAAAAATGCAAGCATTCACACACTCAACAGTCATCCACCTCACATCAGCACACTGCTCATGCACCTGCACCCAAGTCCAGCAGATATACACCGCCTACAACCACTCCCTCAACCTACACTCCCATCCTTCCTTCCTCGTTCTGTCCCCATCCCTAAGAAGCTTTTCCTTGCCCAACTTGACCTCTTCCCTCCCCCTCCCCCCAACCTGCCCGTAAGAGCAGGGTCCCAATGACTAAGCCCAACACCTCAGCCAAACAGTCCACACAGACAGTGGTGGCACCACCTAGTCATGTTGGCAAGTCAGTGAAGGATCACACTCTACCAGCCAGGAAGGTTAAGGATCCCACACTTCCTGCCATGAAGGAGAAGAAGCCCTCGACTCCTGCCCAGAAGGCTAAGGAACACGCACATCCTGCATGAAGGGGAAGAAGCTCTCAACCCCTGCCAGGAAGGGTAAGGATCCAGCGCCTCCTGCCATGAAGGGTAGGAAGCCCTCGACTCCAGCGGAGGCTGTCAGGGTGACACCACCACCAGTGGTCACAGGGCCCCCACCTCCAGCTGAGGATGTGCATCCCTCACCTCCATCAGAGGCTGCCCAGGAGGCACCTCCACCTGCCACCACAATTCAGCCCTCATCTCCAGCAGAGGCTGCCCAGGAGGCACCTCTACCTGCCACCACAGTTCAGCCGTCACCTCCAGCGGAGGCTGTCAGGGGACACCACCACAGCCACCACCAGTGGTCATGGTGCCCTCACCTCCAGCTGAGGAAATGCATCCCTCACCTCCAGCAGAGGCTGCCCAGGAGGCACCTCCACCTGCTGAGACAGTGCAGCCCTCACCTCCAGCAGAGGCTGCCCAGGAGGCACCTTCACCTTCTGACATTGTGCACCCCTCACCTCCAGATGACACAGTGCAGCCATCACCACCAGCGGAAGCCATGTAGGCCACCCTTCTGGGACTGCTGCACAAGGGGCCCCCTCCAGGAGCAGTGGGCATGTTCCACACCTGAGGAATTGTGACCTTGCACTCCCCATGACAGATAAATGGGCATGGAGCCCCCTCCTGAACCAGTGGGAAAGTCACCCACCTGAGAGACTGTGGCCTTGCACTCCCCAGCACAGAGTAATGGGCATGGAGCCCCCTCCAGAACCAGTGGGAAAGTCACCGACTCCAGAGACTGTGGCCTTGCACTCCCAAGCACAGAGTAATGTGCATGGAGCCCCCTCCAGAACCAGTGGGCTTGTTTCCACATTCATCTGAGGTGCCCCCCATCCCCCTGAGGTGCCTGCCCACTTACAAACTGACGCCCCTGCAAAGTTCTATCCGGATGAAGTCAGGATTTAAGTTGGGCCTTGGACTGTGTCCTGTGGCCATTTGGGCCCTTAGTATATTGGACTGGGCATTGGCCCTTTGTGAACATTTCTATATATCTGTTTCTCGTACAATTGGTTTATTTGGTAGCTGTTTATATCAATAAATTCTCATTACTGTATTCTTCTTTAATTATTCTGCTGTGTATCGTGTGCCATTGTTTTTCGTCTGCAGCTGGTTGTGTGTATGGTGTGTGTCTGGTATGTGTTGTGTGTGTATGTGTGTCACTCTCATTTTCCTCCCTCCCTCCCTCCCTTGTGTACTAGGCAGCTGCACTCACCGTCGTCGTTGGCGTTGGTGTTCCAGGTGGTGCATGACGTAGATGGGCATCGGGAAGACTTGCAGTTCCGGTTCCATGGTGGCATTGTTCTTCCCTGTGTCTCCGATGGGGAGTCTTTGCTCTTCTGTGCAGTGTTTCTGCTAGGCTTTTGATGGCATTGGTACCGCCCCGGAAATTGTGATGGATTGAAGGATCAAAATATGGTGGAGTATACTTTGTCTTCCGCTTGGCTGTTGTTGGCTACCGCCATTATGAGTGTTGTTAACGCCCTGGCGGTTGGTGAGGTACATTGGCTGTCTAAGGGATTTTTCTCCGCCATGGTCATAATTTGACAGTAATTACTTCCAGCCTGTAGGCGGTATTACCGCCACTTTATCACTCACCGCCAGGGTCATATTGAGGGCCCATGTAATTTCAAATCAGCCTGTAGGTGCTGCTGGACAAAAGCAGGTATACGGCCAGGGGGCTGAACAGAGCTTTGGATTTACTGCTGGGCAGCCGATAGCATGTATAACGCAACCTAACCAGGAAACAGAGCATTCCACCAGAACCACATGTGGGATAGTTGTAGAGGGTGAGAGTGAGGGATATATTCGTCCCACCTTGTCCCCGCACCTGACATCCATGCTATTTACATCAGGTGCAGAGAACACCAGTCATAGGAATAGAGTACTCTCTAACTATTCCTGTGGGCAACTTCAGTCCCTAGCTCCTAGGCTTCATCTCCCCTTAGTCTCTACCTCCTTGGTAGCATTTTGGTGAATGTTCTTACCTTGTCTTCAGGGGCAGTGGAACCCCAATTTGAACTTATTCGGGCAGCCAAACATTGGTGTTTCTCTAAGGCGGGTATGTCTACTTTGGATTGTGAAAACATTGTGGCCCTACGGGTGGATTGGCTGGGCCTTGGGCAAATGCAATGTGAAGGTGACTGTATTGTGTTGGATTTTAGGCAGCAAGATATATAGTCAGGTGACTGATCTTTCAGAATATAGCAGAGAGGGGTGATAAGGCTGGCCTTCATATCTTTCCACTGGGTTTCTTTTATCTGCCTGTTGTGGAGCAAAAGTCAAGGGGTTGTAGGCATGTGCTTCCCCATAATAGTGTAAGATAAACTTATTATAATAAGGACTACTTTGTGCCATTGGAGTTGAGAAACAGATTTGAGTCCTTGTGGGATTTGGAAAGCAATGACTATCATGATGTAGGTTTGATATTCTCTCCACAAAGACTTGTGAAACCATTTTTTGAGGGCCAAGCTAAGCAATCATCGTTGTTGGCTGTCAAATTAGGGGTTGACGTTTTTCAAAGTATTGTGCTGCTTAATTTTTATAACACATCATCGAAATCCCCCATGGAACATTTATTCATGTTACACTCTGTGTTAAAGTCCCTTGCAGGGAAGTATAACTCTCCCTATTCTATTGTTTTAATGGGTGATTTTAATCTACATTTGTGTGGCTTGAATTGTTTTGGTGCGGGATGCACTCCTGATGGAGGTTTTGATCAAGGTGTCAATTTTGAGCATATAGCAGAGGGTTACTTTATAGAGGATGTTCTTGCTGATTTTAATCTGGTTCATGCCAGAGAGGATATGGAGGGACCTAGGGGGTCCGACCGCCAGGGGTAATGTAGCGTCAGTACCGCCAACAGGCTGGCGGTACGGAGGCCCTTATTACGACGGCGGCGGTAGCGCCGCGGTCGCACCGCCGGGGCCGGCAGTTTCCTGCCGTTTTAGCCCCGGCGGTGATAATCCGCCAGGGCAGCGCTGCAAGCAGCCCTGCCCTGGGGATTAAGACACCCCTACCGCCAGCCTGTTTCTGGCGGTTTGCACCGCCAGGAAGAGGCTGGCGGTAAGGGGTGTCCTGTGGCCCCTGGGGGCCCCTGCACTGCCCATGCCACTGGCATGGGCAGTGCAGGGGCCCCCTAACAGGGCCCCGGACAGATTTTCACTGTCTGCATAGCAGACAGTGAAAAGCGCGACGGGTGCAACTGCACCTGTCGCACGGCCGCAACTGCACCCGTCGCACGGCCGCAACACCGCCGGGTCCATTAGGAGCCGGCTCCTATGTTGCGGCCTCATTCCCGCCGGCCCAGCGGGAATGTCGTAATGGGGGCCGCGGGAGTTACCGTGGCCCGCCAATGTCGTAATGACCCCCCAAGTGTTCCAACCTTTAAGGGAAGAGGGGCTAACACGACTATAGACAACGTGTTTGTTTCGGCATACCCAGTTCAGTTTGTACATATCTTTGAAGTGCAGTGGTCCTCTTTTAGTGACCATAATCTGTTAGTGTTTTCTATAGAATGGGGTAGCTAGATCATCACAACATTAGATATTGGTCCCACTAATGAAGAAATCACCCCACTTGACCAGGGGTGCAGGTTAAATTGGGGCAAGGTCCCACACAATTCCTTTTTAAACTCTCTCTACAATGTGTGTGATTATGATTTTCAAACTTGTCTGAGTGATAACTGGAATGATGAACGACTCTTAGTTGCTTTTGGAAGTATCTGTCAGCATATCACTTGCAACCTTAGGGCCACAGGTAGACATGGCCAACATAAAAGTGAGAGGTGGTTTGACTCTAACTGCTCCAAGGCCCTACAAACTTTGAAAGTGGCTTTAAAGGAAACCCTTAGAGATGGAACAGTGATTGCTACGAGGCGCAGGAATTATAAGCTTGCCAGGTTAGCCTGCAAGAGAGAGATCCGGGAAAAAGCATGAGGGGATTTGGTAAACACCCTCACCCAAAATATTAGTGCTATTGTTAGAAATAGGTTTTTTGGTTGGCAGTCAGGTTACCCTCTGTCCAAGCAAGAACCCTCACTCTAGTCATGGTAAGTCACACACAATCCAAATTATCCTGTGCCCACCCTCTGGTAGCTTGGCACAAGCAGTCAGGCTTAACTTAGAAGGCAATGTGTAAAGTATTTGGGCAATAAATCATACAATAACACAATATAGCACCACAAAAATACACCACACAGTGTTTAGAAAAATATAGAATATTTATCTGGATATTTGTTGATCAACACAATAAAAGATGCAATAAGAATTTGTAGAAATCTCACTGAAAGGTGATATAAAGGGTGTTATTACAACTTTGGAGGAGGTGTTAATCCGTCCCAAAAGTGACGGTAAAGTGATGGATATACCACCAGCCGTATCACGAGTCCATTATATCCTATGGAACTCGTAATACGGCTGGTGGTATATCCGTCACTTTACTGTCACTTTTGGGACGGATTAACACCTCCTCCAAAGTTGTAATAACCCCCAAAGTATCTTAAGTCTTTAAAAAGCAAACAAAGTCTCTTTCAACCACAAAGTACCTGGTTCGGAGTGGAAAATCTCCACAGAGGGCCACAGAGGAGGAGATGCGTGGACAAATGGTGTGTGCGTCGGTTTCGCCCCTTCACACACGGACTTGCGTCGTTATTTTTCACATGGGGAGACATGCGTCGTTCTCCAGGAAGAAAAATGGTATGTGCGTCGGTTTCGCCCCTTCACACACGGACTTGCGTCATTATTTTTCACTCGGGGAAGACGTGCGTCGTTTTCGGGGACATGGGCCGACTCCTTCTGTGGGTCACGGGATTACCAGATGTCCCAGGGTCTGTGCGTGGAATCCTAGACTTGTTAACCAGCTGCGTGTCGTTCCGGGGGGCTGTGCATAGAATTTTCTTCCTCACGGAAGGCGTCGCGTCGATTTCCTCTCTGGAAGTCGGGCGGCGTTGTCCAGGCGAGGCCGTGCGTCGAAGTTCCGGTCGCACCGCAGGCGGCGTGTCGAGCGGCGTCTTTCTGGATTGGCGTGCAGTGAATTTCTCACCGCGGAACAAGCTGTGCATCGAATTTTTGAGCGCACACAGCGTCCAGTTGAAAGAAATAAGTCTTTTTGGTCCTGAGACTTCAGGAAACAGGAGGCAAGCTCTATCCAAGCCCTTGGAAAGCACTTTTACAGCCAGACAGGAGTTTAGCAAGGCAGTAGGCCAACAGCAAGGCAGTAGTCCTTTGTAGAAAGCACACAGGTCAGTCCTTTGAGCAGCCAGGCAGTTCTTCTTGGCAGGATGTAGGTTCTGGTTCAGGTTTCTTCTCCAGCAAGTGTGTGAGGTGGTAGGGCAGAGGCCGTGTTTTATACCCAAATGTGCCTTTGAAATGGGTGAGACTTCAAAGAGTGGCTTAGAAGTGCACAAGGTCCCCTTTCAGTTCAATCCTGTCTGCCAGGGTCCCAGTAGGAGGTGTGGCAGTCCTTTGTGTCAGAGCAGGCCCTCCACCCTCCCAGCCCAGGAAGACCCATTCAAAATGCAGATGTATGCAAGTGAGGCTGAGTACCCTGTGTTTGGGGTGTGTCTGAGTGAATGCGCAAGGAGCTGTCAACTAAACCTAGCCAGATGTGGATTGTAAGGCACAGAAAGATTTAAGTGCAGAGAAAGGCTCACTTTCTGAAAGTGGCATTTCAAAAATAGTAATATTAAATCCAACTTCACCAGTCAGCAGGATTTTGTATTACCATTCTGACCATACTAAATATGATCTTCCTACTCCCTTCAGATCAGCAGCTACCACTTCAACAATGTATGAGGGCATCCCCAATGTTAACCTATGAAGAGAGCAGGCCTCACAGTAGTGTAAAAACGAATTTAGGAGTTTTACACTACCAGAACATGTAAACTACACAGGTACATGTCCTGCCTTTTACCCACACAGCACCCTGCTCTAGGGGTTACCTAGGGCACACATTAGAGGTGACTTATGTGTAGAAAAAGGGGAGCTTTAGGTTTGGCAAGTACTTTTAAATGCCAAGTCGAAGTGGCAGTGAAACTGCACACACAGGCCTTGCAATGGCAGGCCTGGGACAAGGTAAAGGGGCTACTTGAGTGGGTGGCACAACCAGTGCTGCAGGCCCACTAGTAGCATTTAATCTACAGGCCCTAGGCACATACAGTACACATTACTAGGGACTTATAAGTATATTAAATAGTCCAATTGGGTATGATCCGAAGTTACCATTTTTAAAGGGAGAGAGCATATGCACTTTAGCACTGGTAAAGTGCACAGAGTCTAAAAGCCAGCAAAAACAGAGTCCAAAAAGTGGAGGGAGGCAGGCAAAAAGTTAGGGGTGACCACCCTAAGGCATGTCAGGTCTAACATGTGTCCCCCCCAGATGAAAGTGGGGAGAGCTACCCGACCTCCTGGGAGCTCTTATCGCTAAGGCGGAAGTATCTGGAGAGACCATCAGCATTGGCGTGGTCAACCCCTGGGCGGAAATGGACCACCTCAAGAGTTTTGGATTCTCACCCCTCATCTGCATGAGCCATCTGAGGGGCCTGTGGTTTGTCTGAACCCGAAAGTGAGTCCCAAACAGGTAGGGTCTTAGCTTCTTCAGTGCCGAAACAGCAAATGTTTCTCTCTCAATAGCACTCCACCTTTGTTCCTGTGGTAATAGTCTTCTGCTAATAAAGACTACTGGTTGGTCTGAGCCCTCCTCATTTAGCTGTGCTAGAACAGCCCCTATGCCATGCTCTGAAGCGTCTGTCTGCACAATAAACTCCTGGGAGTAGTCAGGGGCCTTGAGCACGGGGGCCGTGCACATGGCTTCCTTCAGAGAATCAAGGGCTTTCTGACAAGCCTCTGTCCAATTCACCAACCTAGGTTGTTTCTTGGAAGTGAGTTCTGTCAAGGGGGACACAATGGTACCATAGCCCTTGACGAATCTACGGTAGTATCCAGTGAGGCCCAAAAAGGCTCTCACCTCAGTCTGCGTTCTAGGTGGTTGCCAGGCCTTGATAGTTTCAATCTTCGCCTGGAGTGGCTGCACCTTGCCACCACCTACTAGGTGTCCCAAGTACACCACGGAAACCTGCCCAATCTGGCACTTACTAGCCTTGATAGTCAGGCCTGCCTGTTGCAGAGCCTGAAGCACCTCCTGCAGGTGGAGCAGGTGTTCCTCCCAGCTGGAACTGTAGACAGCTATGTCGTCCAGGTAAGCTGCACAGTAGGCATCTTTATCAGCTAGGATCCCGTTAATCAACCGTTGGAAGGTAGCGGGGCATTTTTCAGCCCAAATGGCATCACCCAGAATTGGTAATGGCCATCAGGGGTGGAAAATGCTGACCTTTCTTTAGCCCCCTCAGTCAGGCCGGTCTGCCAGTACCATGAAGTAAGATCGAACGTACTCAGGAACTTGGCAGCGCCTAGTCTGTCAACAAGCTCATCAGCTCGGGGGATGGGGTGAGCATCAGTCCGGGTGACTGAGTTGAGACCCTAGTAGTCCACACAGAACCGGAGTTCTGGCTTCGCACCTGGGGCAGTAGCCTTAGGAACCAATACCACAGGGCTGGGCCAGGTACTACTGGATTTCTCAATAACCCCTATAGTCAACATCTTGGAGACCTCCTCCTTGATGCTGACCTTCACCTTATCCGACAACCTGTAAAGTTTGTTCTTCACAGGGGGACTGTCACCTGTGTCAATGTCATGAACACAGAGGTGGGTCAGTCCAGGAGTAAGGGAGAACAGGGGGGAGAACTGCTCTAACAGCACATAGCAGTCTCCTTTCTGGGTTAGAGTCAGGGAGTCAGAGAGAATGACACCCCCCACTGTCCCATCCCCTTCTTTGACAGAAAGGAGGTCAGGGAGAGGTTCACTCTCCTCTTTCGTGCCCTCATCTGTGACCAGGAGCATACTGACCTCAGACCTCTCAAAGTGAGGTTTGAGCCGGTTGTGATGGAGGACCCTTAGGGGGTGCCTAGGGGTCTTGAGGTCCACTAGGTAAGTGGCCTCTCCTTTATGCTCCTTGATCTCAAAGGGGCCTGTCCAGCAGTCCTGGAGAGCCCTGGGATCTACTGGCTCCATCACCCAAACTATGTCTCCAGGTGAGAACTCAACCAGAGTGGCCTTCCGGTCATACCACTCCTTCATCAGCTGTTGACTGGCCTCGAGGTTACTCTGGGCCTGCTTCCAGAAGCGTTGGGTTTGGTTGCGGAGGGCCAGCATGTAGCTGACCACATCCTGGGGAGGTGACTTGAGAGCTTACTCCCAGCCCTCCTTAACAATACTTAGGGGTGCCCTGACAGGGTGACCATAGAGAAGCTCAAAGGGGCTGAACCCCACCCCTTTCTGGGGCACTTCTCTGTAAGCAAACAACAGGCAGGGTAAGAGGACGTCCCACTTATGCCTCATGGCATCAGTCAGGCCACCAATCATGCCTTTCAGGGTTTGGTTGAATCTCTCAACAAGCCCATTGGATTGAGGGTGATAAGGGGTGGTAAACCGGTAGGTCACCCCACACTCATCCCACATGGACTTCATGTATGCAGACATGAAGTTTGTGCCCCTGTCAGACATGACCTCCTTAGGGAATCCCACACGGGTAAATATTCCCAACAGGGCTCTGTTCACGACCGATGTAGTCACGGTTCTCAGAGGGATTGCCTCTGGATAGCGGGTGGCATGGTCCACCAAAACCAGGATAAACCTGTTGCCCAAGGCAGTTTTGGGGTCCAAGGGACCAACAATGTCGATGCCCACCCTTTCAAAGGGGGTGCCAACGACTGGGAATGGGAGCAGGGGAGCTTTAAGCCATTTCCCTGTCTTCCCACTAGCCTGTCAGGTGGGGCAAGCTCTGCAGAAGTTATCTGAGGCTGTCCTCATTCTGGGCCAATAGAAGTGGGTGTCAAGCCTGTTAAAGGTCATGTCTTGGCCCAGGTGTCCTGCCAGGGGGATGTCATGAGCCAGACCCAGTAGGAAGTTCCGGTAACACTGGGGGACCACCAGCACACGGGCTGCCCCGGGACCTGGAACCTTATGCTCACTGTAAATGAGATCATTCTCCCAGTAAATATGCTGAGTACCAGAGGCGTCACCTGCTGCTTGGGCAGTGGCCTGTTGCCTCAGACCCTCAAGGGAGGGGCATTCCTTCTGCGCCTTGCAGAATGCTGCCCTGGTTGGCCCCCCCTCTACTTGCCAGCCAGCAAGTTCAGGTAGGTTACCCCGGTCAGTTATGACCTCCCCAGTTGGCTCAGAGGCCTCCTCCTCCTCCCCAGTAGCCTCATCCACCACTGTGGGAACATTTGAGGTGGGTTTCCCGCACCTCTTGCCCTTCCTCTTTGCAGATGTCTGGGCCATTTTTCCAGGCTCCAGACACCCTTGACTCCCTTCCCGGGCAGCCATGGACCGTGTGGTCATGCAGACCCACTCAGGTAACCCTGACATCTCCAGGTGGGATCTGAGCTCTACTTCTTTCCAAGCAGTATGCTCAAGATCATTGCCTAACAGTCAATCTACAGGCATGGCAGGACTCACAGCTACTTTCAGAGTACCAGAGACCCCCCCACACTCAAAGGGAACCAGAACCACTGGTAGGTGACTCTCACGATTGTCAGCAACCATGACCTGGTGGAATGTATTAGGGACTATCTGCTCTGTTGACACCAGCTGACTCTTGACAGTAGTCATACTGGCGCCTGTGTCACGCAGAGCCTCCACCTTTTGCCCATCAATGGTGACCCACTGCCTGTACTTGGAAGTATTTTGGGGCATGTGGGCTTTGGGCACCATTTCTCTTTCTCCCAGGGACACTAGGGAAACCTCTGCCTGCTTCCCAAAGCTATCTGGGTCCATCTCCCCCCGAGCGCTACACTAGTCAACCCAGGTGTCTGTCCGGTAGTGGACGGTGCCCTCTTGGAGCACTGGGGGTCGCCTTTATAGTGACCATATTGGTAGTACTCTAAGCATTTGGGGTTGAATTTCCCTGATTTATCATAAGTCCCTGGCTTTTTGCCAAATCTCAAAGAGATATGGTTGCCACCTTCTCCCTGGGAATTCTTTTGGGGGCCTTTTGAGAGTTCCTTATCTGTAAGTTTATCTCCCCCCTCTTTCTTCTGTTGGGAACCCTGACCACCTTTGTGGGTGTCCCTCCCAGATAACTTTTTGGTGCTAACCCAGAGGTCTGCCTCCTCAGCAAGCTTCCTGGGATCAGTCAGCTTACTATCTACCAAGTGCTGTTGCAACTCTGTAAAAGTAGTATTGAGCATATGCTCGATCAGAATCAAGTCATATAACCCTTTATAATCATCTACTTTGTTGCCCCGCAACCATCCATTCAGTGCCTTACTGGAAAAGTCAAAGAAATCTACCCATGTTTGTGTGGATTGTTTGTTGCTGTCCCTGAACCTCTGACGGTATCCCTCAGGGGTCAGCCCAAACTTGGCAAGTAAAGTGGCTTTCTGAAGTGGGTATGTGTTTTGATCAGGTTGATCCAATGTGAGAAGTGTGTCCCTCCCTAATGGCGGCACATAACCCCACATAGCTACCCCCCATTGCCCTTCAGGAACCTCATGAGCCCTTAGTGCAACTTCATAAGCAGCTAACCATTTATCTATGTCATCTCCCACCACAAAACTGGGTACCACTGTTTTGGCTATACAAACTTTCTTTTCTCCAGCAGGTCCTGTCTGTATGCTGCCACCATTACTGCTGGATTCAGACTGTCTCGCCTTGATCTCCAGCTCCTTGAGACTCAGTTCATGAGCCAACAATAGTTTCTTTTCAGCCAAAGCTCTCTCAGCTGCCACCTGTTTGGCTGCTCTTTCAGCCTCAGCTTGTTTGGCTTCTCTCTCTGTCCTCCTTTCCTCCTGTTGGGCCTCAATTTTCAGTTTTGCCATTTGCAATTGGAACTCCCTTTCTTCCCATCTTTTCCTCTGCGGTCAGGCTTTGCTCAGAGACACTGCTCCCTGGTCTGGAAGGGGGCACAATTGCAGTGGTAACATTACCCACTGATGGCAATAAATCCTCTGAGAGGCCATTATCTGGCTCCCCTTCCTCATCTTCCTCCTCTAAATGAGCTTCTGCCCAGGCCCTCAGCAGCACTTGAAAGTCCTCCTTTTTGCAGGCCCCTTGAGTGGGTACTCTCATCACCCTGCAGAACCCTTTTAGCTGTTTGACAGTAATTGTCTCCAACAGGGCTAGGTCCAAATCTCCTACTTGAGACCCAGCCAGAGACATGTTGAGTGAGGATTTAGTTTTTGAAAATTGTCAGGAAAAACAAATTTGCAAAAAGAGATAAAAAATCAAGTTGACCTTCAACTGTGGGTAGGTAGTGAAATACTTAGCTACTGTATGTCACTACACAAATACAAGCCCTATCCTCACCGCTGATCACCAATGTTAGAAATGGGTTTTTTGGTTGGCAGTCAGGTTACCCTCTGTCCAAGCAAGAACCCTCACTCTAGTCAGGGTAAGTCACACACAATCTTAATTATCCTGTGCCCTCTGGCATCTTGGCACGAGCAGTCAGGCTTAACTTAGAAGGCAATGTTTAAAGTATTTGTGTAATAAATCATACAATAACACAATATAGCACCACAAAAATACACCGCACAGTGTTTAGAAAAATATTGAATATTTATCTGGATATTTGTAGATCAACACAATAAAAGATGCAATAAGAATTTGTAGAAATATCACTGAAAGGTGATATAAAGTGTCTTAAGTCTTTAAAAAGCAAACAAAGGTGGTGATTACAACCCTGGCGAACGGTGTTACAGCGGCAGTAAGACCGCCAACAGGCCGGCGGTAAATATTTTGCAATTACGACCGTGGCGGAAACCGCCAACAAAGACAGCGACTTTAACACACAGACTGCCACGGCGGTACAGACAAACAGCGCAGCGGTCACCGCCAACAGACAGGCGGGAGACAATGTACCGCCCACACTATTATGACAGGCCAATCCGCCACCTTTTCCGGGGCGGATTCACCACGGATAAAAACAAGGCGGAAACAGGCATTTTGAAGGAAAAACGCTCACCTCTACATACTCCACGAGGAAGAAGGACAGCTTGGAGCCGGAACTTCATATTCTCCCAGTGCTAGTCTTCCTGCTCTTCTACGAGGAGCACCAACGCCGGCGGTGAAGACCACGGTGGGTACTGCACCTATGACATAGGGGAGGGGGTAGGCAAAAAACAGGGACACACACACACTCAACACCCCAACCCCCACCCCCACCCTCACCCACTACAACACACACACCAATGCATATCTATACATTACAGTAATACCCCCCAGCCCCCCCAGAAGAGTGCAAAGACAAAAGGAAATGAGTGTAACTATTGTAATGTATCAAAATTCAGTAAGCAAAAATATACATATATACATACACTATAAACAAAATATACACCACAATTAGTACTCCAGGTTTTGCACCATTCATAGTCCGTGGACCACTGGGCCCAAAATGCATGGGCAAGGCCCACACAAGATACCCGAACATGACGGAGAGAACACTGCAGGGGCATCAGATAGAAATACAACAGGCACCTCAGGGGAAAGGGAAGGGGGGGCACCTAAGCTGGATGAGTGCACAAAGCCAGATCCACGAGGGGGCACCATGCCCATTGATGTATCCTGGGGAGTGCAAAGCCACAGTCTCTCAAGTCTCTACAGTGGGTGGGTTGCCCACTGATCAATCCTGGGGATTGCAAAGCCACAGTCTCTCAAGTCTCTACAGTGGGTTGGTTGCCCACTGATCAATCCTGGGGAGTGCAAAGCCACAGTCTCTCAAGTCTCTACAGTGGGTTGGTTGCCCACTGATAAATCCTCGGGAGTGCAAAGCCACAGTCTCTCAAGTCTCTACAGTGGGTGGGCTGCCCACTGTACCATCCTAGGGAGTGCAAAGCCACAGTCTCTCAAGTCCCTACAGTGGGTGGGTTGCCCACTGTACCATCCAGGAGAGTGCAAAGCCACAGTCTCTCAAGTCTCTACAGTGGGTGGATTGCCCACTGATCAATCCTGGGGAGTGCAAAGCCACAGTCTCTCAAGTCTGTACAGTGGGTGGGTTGCCCACTGTACCATCCTGGGGAGTGCAAAGCCACAGTCTCTCAAGTCTCTACAGTGGGTGGGTTGCCCACTGATCAATCCTGGGGAGTGCAAAGCCACAGTCTCTCAAGTGGATGCATGTCTCCAGTCTAATAAAGACTATAAGGTGATATATTGAATACTAGAAATGACAGTATCATAGTAGAGGCCCGCCCCTCCCCCATTTTTTTTTGTTTTTTTTGTTGCCGCAGCGTATGGACAGACTATTCTAATTTTCTCTCTCTAGTCTCTGGCCTAGGGTGCTATGACAAGGCACCTTGTTAGGGAAGAAGTGAGACAAAGGGTGGGGGAGGGATGTGGCCCCGGGTCGTCCAGGCGGGAGGGCTCCAGGTGCGGGCCACTGAAGGTAGTAGGGTGGGGGAGGGGGGTAGGCATGGATATCAGGATCTGTTTTTGTCAATGCAAAGGATTGATACGATTGATTAGGGTATTTTTCTCCAGACTTAGGGAGGCTATAGGCACACTAGCTCAAAATTTAATTAAATGACACAATCGCTTTTGCCATTAAGATTTCTATCCTGGAATATTAATGGATTAAATAATCATAGGAAAAAGTCCGCTATCGAAAAGAAGGTAATTGATCTTAATCCCTCAGTTATATTTCTTCAAGAAACCCATATTCCATTTCATAAAGTTTCGGGTTTTCAAATGTTTAAAAAAATGGCTGATTTTAAAGTACTAGCTGCAGCCTCAGCGGCTCATAGAGGGGTGGCAGTTTTTTTAGCTAAAACCCTGAGTGCACAACCACTGGACTTTCTCTCCGACCCTGAGGGGCGTTGGTGCTGGGTTCAGTGTACAGTCGCAATGGAGAGATTCATTTTTGTTAGTTTCTATGCCTCTCTGACGGATGATCCGGCCCCGTATATAGACTTGTTTCACTCCCTCTTGCAGCTGACAGGGAAAATTATTATTGGGGGGGATTTCAACTTTCTTCAGGACCCAGCTCTAGATACTACTGTAAAAGGCAAGAGACAGTATAAACCTAAAGTAACAAAGACGTTTTGAGATTATGTTAAGGTTCTGGCACTATGTGATCCTTGGAGGACAAACACCCCTGACATGAGGGAATATACCTGTATCTCCTCACGGTATAAAAGTTCCTTGCATATAGATTTTTTTTTGATCTCTGAAACATTGTGCTATTGATCTCAATCGGTCTAGCATTCTGGTCTTTCAGACCATGCCCTTTTGCTGCTGGAAATTTCACTCCACTCTACAGTTCAACTACCTCAGATTAGAAGGTAGATTTTTAATCTCCGCCTTTTATCGGAAGAAGGGTGGATACAGACTTCACAGGTTGAAATAAGGGATTTTTTTCAATGCAATCAGGGGTCTTCAACCCCAGCAATAGTCTGGGATGCATTTAAGGCCTACTTCAGGGGCTGGGTAATCGTTAAAGAGGTAGCTGATAAACGGGCTCTGAAAAAACAACCTGCGGTATTGGAAGACGTAGTTCATAAGTGTTTAGTCACCTATTTGAATGCCCCTTCGGATATTAATAGGAAGGCTTTCGAAGCTGCCAAGAAAGTGCTGGCGGGATTTTTTTTTAAAAAAGTTGATATAGAATATGGGTCTTATAAACAGAAAAGTTATGAAGAAAACTATTTTACGGGAAAATTCTTGGCATGGCAAGCTAGAGATCGTATCTCTGGCAATGTTATACACGCTTTAAGATGCCCGATTGCTGGGGTTAGGCGCACTGACCCCAGAGACCTTGCCCAAATTATGCTGGAGCATTATAAAGTAATCTATAGTGATGCTTCAGTTATAGATTCCAGGACCATTGAGATGTTCCTGACGGGCCTTAATATTCCTTCTCTTTCAGATGAGGACCGTATGGAATTGTCTCAACCATTTACAAAGCCGGAACTTCTAGACGTAGTTAAGAATCTCCCCACAGGGAAAACCTGCGGTCCGGATGGCTTTCCGGCTGAGTTCTATAAGACTTTCATAAATGCATTTGCTGAGGAGTTCTTAGCCCTTTTAAATGGTTTATTACAGGGCGAGGAAATCCCCAGAACTTGGCATGCAGGGAATGTGGTTAGCTTTTCTAAGAAAAATAAAGATAGGGAGGATCCAAATGCTTACCGTCCAATTTCATTGTTATACACAGACTATAAAATAATGACAAAACTATTGGCTAATAGGTTCAATGGGGTAATTAATAAATTGGTGCATCCCGATCAAAACGGTTTCGTGGCTGGTCGACAACTGGCTACAAACACGCACTATTTAGCAGAGGCTCTTGATTATTTTACGACTAATAAAGTCCCTGCTATTATTCTTCTGCTGGACGCAGAGAAAGCCTTTGATTTGGTTGTTTGGGACACGCTTTATTCAATTTTATCTAGTTATAAGGCACCCAGTCAAGTTATTTCTTTAATTCAAAGGCTGTACTCAAACGCTGAGGCTAATATTATTATAAACTCAAAGTCTGTTGGACAGCTTCAAATACAACGAGGGACTAGACAAGGGTGCCCGTTATCCCCTATTTTATTTGCCCTCTTTATTGAACCACTCGCCATTAAAATTAGACAGAATAGTCAGATTCAGGCACAATTAAAATCAATGGGAAAGATTAAACTTTATGCAGATGATATTATTTTGTTTTTGGACATAAAACACTCTTCTCAGGAAGCGGCCTTTAATTTATTTAAAGAATTTCAGCAAATCGGTGGCTATAAGATTAATAGGACCAAGACTGACATCATTCTTTATGGCACTACTCCTAATTGTCTTCTTCCTGAATTAAGAGAATCCGTAAATCACAACCCAAAAAGATACTTGGGGGTTTATTTTTCAGCCAATATAAGTGATCTCTATGAGCTGAATTTTGCTCCTTTACTTCAGAAAACTTAGGCTTTACTGACTCGTTGGAGACCTCTCCCTCTCTCTATATTAGGCCGCATTGCATTAATTAAAATGTCAACTTTACCACTTTTCAATTTCTTGTTTGCGGCTATTCCGTGTGTTTTAACGCAAACTTTTTTTTAAAAACTAGAATCCCTATTTCGCTCCTTTATCTGGCAGAACCGAAAGGCTCGAGCCGCTTTGAATATACTGTACGCCGATAAGGAGAAGGGGGGACTGGCCTTACCCAATTTCAAAGATTATTATTATGCATTTTTTGCACACTATTATGCTAGCTTTAAATTAGAATACTCCGTGGGCTCCAAGTTTTTTACTGATTTTCGGGTACTAATATGCAGATAGCATAATATTCGGAACCCAGCCCTTTTGACCAAATCGCCTAAAAAAGTTTGTTATAAAATTCTTAAATGGTTTCTCAAGAGAAGAGTGGATTTCTTTAGAAAATATTCAATCCCTTCTGTACATTTTGACACTCCACTCTCACAGATTTCTCTAGGTTCATGGACTCAGCTTAACGAAGTCATGGTGAAAAGGTGGGAGCGCGCTGGATTTAGTAAAATTTGAGATTTTCGTGTTGAGGGTAACTGGGAAGCCCCATGGAAAATCATGATCACAGTCAACAATGATCTTTTGCTGGTCAGATCCTATAATATTTTGCTTCAGGTTTTTAAAGACTTAGATATTAATTCTATCATTAATACCCAATCATTGGTATCAGAATTAGTTACACCTTCGCGGATAGGGAATGCAGGGGCATGGAGAAGGCTCTTGGCAGAAAGGGTTATAGTAGATCTGGGGATAAGACCTCAGAAGAAATGGGTCAGTCAGGAGGGCATGGTGGTCTCAAGTGATTACTGGGAGACTATTAACCGCCTAAATTTCTCTGTGCTACGAGGGGCTAATTGGCATCGAATTATATTTTTTAGTAAATGGTTGCTGTATCGAACCCTGCAAGCCCTATCTCGTATGGGGATCGGCCACCCAAATATGTGTTTTCGGTGCAAGGAAATAGGGGCAGCAGGCTGGATACATACGATTGCGACATGCCGATGTATACAGAGATACTGGGAAGGGTTTTTTGCAATTTTAACATCCATTGTGTTGGTACCCATATCTCCGAGTATTCGCCTGTTGAGCTTGGGCTATGATCCTGAGGCAAGACTCTCCTCTCGATTGGAGAAGCTCGTATTTATAGCCACTGCGGTGGCTAGGTCACTGTTGCTGAGAAACTGGCGGTCTGAATGATCTCCTACTAGTCAAGGATGGTATAATAGGATGCTTCAAGTTAGACTTCAGGAGATGAGATTTGCTAGGAGAATAGGTAACGTTAAAAAGTTCTCTCTAATCTGGGGAAATTATTTCTTAGACAAGCTTGGTTGATATTTTTTTTCTTTTGTTTTATTTTCTGAAAGTGACAATGTATCTTGTTGTGTACTGATGTTAAAAATAATAAAGAAAAATTAAAAAAAAAAACCAAAAAAATATATATATATTTTTTTTACCTTAAATCTCTAAAAAAATAATACCTCAGGTTACCCATATTGGATTTTTGTTGTTTTTCTGTCATTTTGTTACAACATTTTACTCTATTTTGACAAATTTGAAAAAAAAAAAAAAACTCTCTCCAGCTGTCATCTTCTTACCGCCAACAACTGTACTGATGTATTACACATACTGTGAGGATGACCATATGTATCTTAAACATTCATCGGGCAGTTCAGGACTTCTGTATTCACCCTTTAGGCCATATATGTGTTAGAGCTCCCTCCACATTAAAGAAAAAGAAGCAGTCATTCAAGACCTGTGCCCAGTACTTAATGCACAGGTCTTCCATTACTAAATTACTTGGTAGGTCACGATTCGCTGCCTAATAGCAGTTCAATGACTTCCAGAGGCAATATAACATAATACAAATCATAGATCCTCTGTAAGTAGCAGGGAAATATAGAGGGCATGTTTAAAGATTATGAAAAAATGAAATATGTGTGTATTCAAATCAATACAACTGTAAAAGTAAGTTACTGTAACAGCAAAAATAGGATTATCTGTTAAAAAGTGCCATGTATCCTATTTTTTATAGCAGAGTCATTTTCTGGGATCATAAAGAAACAAAGAAAGTGACCAAATTGAAACTAAGGATATAGGTGACATTGTGGAGTTAGAGCTTATTGGAGAAGTAGAGGACATAAAATGCTTAGATGATGATAAGCAACTTAGTGAAATACCTCAAAGATGGCAGCCTCGAAAGAAGTGAGTTTCTAGAGGTGTAGGAGTCTGGGGTGTGCCCAGATAGGAGAGGAGAGGTCCCCAGGAATGGTAAAAAGGGAAGTAGGCAAGACGATGAGAAAGAACCACAGCATGCCAGGAAGACCAGTGCCAGTGAAAAGCCAGTTGTGGTCACAGTGGAAAGAAGAGGACCACAAAGCATCTCCTCTGACACAGAATATCATGTATCATACTACAATAGCAACATTAGCTGAATGAAACTGGGGAAGGTGGCAGATTAGACCCAAGTAAGAAGCCTGGGACCTCCAAGCTTATGCAGATGTGAAAGGATGACCACAGTGAGACGTAGAGAAAAACAGACAGCTATAGCCAGAGTGGGATTTCAGGCAGATGTTGTGGTGAATAGCAACAAATTGAGGGGTTGGAAGGACAGAGAGTTTCTATTTCTGTCAGAGACAATTTTTAAATAACACAATTTTTGATAACTGTCTATTGCAGAGATTTAAAGATATGCATTTAAAGTAGTTTTGTAAATTTGGGGGAAATGCATCACAAGAAAGTTATAATCGAAACATATCCTAACGATCATCATCTTAAGATGAGAAACAATTGAAGTACTAAACTCTTTGAAATATAGCAGTTAATAGATTAGTTATATTATGTTCTGCATCCAAAAATAAAATATTTTTGTCATGCAGATATTGAAAATGTGCAAGTGTCCCGCTAATGTCTCAACATCTATGCCTTCAGAGTTTCTCCTGCTAGGATTATCCTGGATCGAAGATAAGGCATTATGGTTGGCCATTCCCTTGACCATCTTGTACTCTTTCTCATGTGTACCCAACTGCACTTTGATCACAATCATTGTCGCAGAAAGGAACCTCCATAAGCCCATCTTCATCTACATCGCTGTGCTGGGTGTGGTGGATCTCATGTTATCTGGCTCAGTGATTCCAAAAGTCCTTGCCATCCTGCGGTTTGAATCCTACACAATCAGCGCTGATGCATGCCTCATGCAAATGTTTCTGTTTTTTGGCATTGAAAGCCTGGAGGTATCTCTCTTCATGTTGATGTCTTATGATGGCTACGCTGCCATATGCCATCCTCTCAGATACTCTTCGATCATCACCAATTCATTCATACTTAAATCGGCATTGATCCTATTCACCCGGAACAAGATCTTCCTAAGCACTATGCCTTATCTCACAATACGGCTGCCATACTGCATGTCAAACACAGTCCCCAATTCTTTCTGCGAACACTTAGCTGTCATAAAACTTTCCTGTGGAGACAGGACACCTAATAATATATTTATACTTGCACTGGTTTGCATACACACAGTGGCAGACTGTGGTCTAATTGGATTATCATACCTTCTCATTCTCTGTGTGGTGCTAAGCCTTGCCTCCTCTGAAGCTCGAAAGAAGGCCTTTAATACCTGCAGCACCCACATCATCATCACGGCTTCTTTGTGTCAGCATGCATTTTCTCATTTCTGGTATACATGTTCGATACCAATGCCCCATTGTATAGCCAAACCACATCTACTCTCCTAATTGGACTGGTTCCACCACTGTTAAATCCAATAGTATTTGGGGTTAGGATGAAGGAAATTCACCAGGGTCTCAAGAAGCTTACTTTACAGATACATCACCAGAGACTGTAGGAAATGTGACTACACTGTCAACTTTGAAAATATTAATATATTTACAGCACGTAGGTTAACTTAACATGGTAACTCATTCCTAAAACATTAAGTACCGAACAATTAAAATATGCCTAAGCTGGAAACTTTGAAGAATCTGTTGTTGGTTTATCAGCCACAACTGAAGACACCAACATTATGGTAACATGGCCATTCATACATTCATAGCAGGTACAACCTGTTCTTTCTGGGTACCACAGATTTGATTGGAGATTTTGTGACTGGTGATCAGCATCAACACAATGCTCGAGGTTTAGATAGTCCCAAAACAAATTTCCCAAAATGTCCACAGGTATTAAAGGATCACAAGACATAGGCACTCACAAATGTAAAGGGTATAAGAAGAGACACTTCCATTTGAAGCATTGAAATCCAGGGTTTAGTCCATTACCCACAAAGCATCCATTTATTCTTTTCTACATCATAAGATGTAATACTTCATTTCCTGACTATTTGTATTATACTGCACGTCTACTGTAATATGTGTGCAGAGGTGGTACTCCAGTACATCATTCCACGGTGGGACTTGAAGGTGAAGGTCATTTTGTTTTAACCTGTTTGTTAAGGTATGGAAAGGCACAGCCTGGTGTTTCATTTGTATTGCAAAGCTTTTCCAACTAAATAAGACTCAAAGGGTCAGATTCAGATATATAAGCAGACACAGGTATATTTACTTATGTGTGTATTTACTACTATCATCATCATCATAGCTTTATTTCCGTAAAACACAAATACCATAAAAGCACATCACAAAAAATCACAATTTTACAAAAATAGACTGTAGATAAAAGTCCTTATATATAAAACATTTTCCCTTTAAGATCATACCATATAAAGATCATACCATATAAAATCGTGATAGAAAAAATATTAAATTTTCCATTGTAAATATCGTGACACAAATGTATTCCTAATTAAAAACGACAGATGGGTTCAAATGAAAGTACAAAGCATTCTGTAGGCGGGCGTCGCTCGCCTCGCCTACGGATAAACAATATTGGCGTTCGCCCGACGCCTTCCCCGGCTTCCGCCCACGTCGTCATGGAGACGCATGGGGGCGGAGACGGCAATCGGCCCCGGACTTCCGGGTTGCCGGAGATTTAAAAATTGAAGACGCCGCGATCGAGCGCGGCGAGCGGAAAACGGAGCCAGGGAAACGCCACAGATCCCCAGCGCGAGGAGACCAGGAGACAAGGACAGACCCCGACCAGAAGAAGGCGGCCGGAGCGGAAAGAGAGAGAGGACACAAGATAGCCAGCCACGGCCCAGGAGGGTCGTGGCTGTACAAGGTACGTGCCTTTTTTAAGGGCAGCCACAATAAGGAGAGAGAAGGGGAGGGAGAGAGGGGGAAAGAGGGTGGTAAAATACAGGAGGTTTAGGACGGGGGAAGCTCCCAGGGCACCCTACCACTCGACCTTAAAGAGAGCTCAGAACCACCTCCCCTCACAAAACCCTAACCACCCCACTAAAAATAAAAACACCACAACTCGTATTAGTTGCTTGCTTAACTGTTCCCTTCCTTTTCCCCTCACACCTCCACCCCTCCCCACACTAAACCCAAAATCAGGAGACCAAGAAATACCGTCCCACTTACCTGCTGTATCCTCTTTTGTTCTTCCGAGGGAAATCGTGGTACCAAGGGGAGGACACCCGGAGCTCGCCACCTGAAAGAGAAAAAGAAAAGGAAACCATTAACCACCTTGGAGGTTCCACAGACTTGCGGAAGATAAACAAAAGAAGGAAAAGAAAAGCTATCATTCTATTATTTTGTTCCACCTCTCCTAGAACTTAAAATAAATCAAGAAAATCCCTGTTAAGGGTTAAAAACAATCTGCGTCCGTGTTCTCTATAGCCCTGATCACACACCAATCCCCCACAGTGGTGTCAGAAGTGGGATTTAGCGTCCCGACGGGCATATAGAGACAGTTCTACAATGGAGGTCAAACCCAGTCTCGAGGACATGATTAAACAACTTGCGGAAGGTCAGCGCCACCTCCAGTTAGTGTGGGCAGCGCAACAAAGAGAGGCCAAGGAGGACAGAGAGGCCCTGCAATCCGCACTAAAAAGTCAGGCGACTATCATGGCCAGTAATCAACTGGTCCATGAGACTGCTTTAAAAAAACTGACCGACACCATCGCTGCCAGCAAGGTGCATCCAAATGTGCCAAGTTCAGTATTACAAAAGTATCAGGAGGGGGAAGATCCTGATTCTTTTTTCACGAACTTTGAACGAGTAGCCTCCTCCGATCAATGGCCTGAAGACAGGTGGGGCCAATACATTGCCCCCCTCCTAACGGGCACTCTTCAATCTGCTTATCAGGCTGCCAATCCAGGTGGCATCACCCCATACTCTGAGATAAAGAAAAGTGTTTTGGAGCGTGTGGGACATGACACTGAGTATTACAGGGCAAAATTCCGAAAGGTAAAATGGGGGCCCAATGAAGACCCACGGACCTATTATTATCGGGTGAAGGACCTGGGACTAAAATGGCTGGGACCCATAGGGACTGACCGTGAGGATGTTATCAAGGTTATAATCCTAGAACAGTACCTGGATTCCCTGCCGACCAGCACCCGAAACTGGATAAGGCAGCACCCAAAAATAGACACTGAGACGGCTGTCGACTTGGCATGCGCCTACCATAGGTCGGTGGATGTGAAACCTCATCCAGCCCGACCTTTGGGGAAAAGGCCTATAACTCCTCCTCATTTTCCTCCCAGACGAACAACAGAAGAATCAGGACCCTCACAGAGTACGGAGAGAAGTCCCATGCAACAACCTCAGTGCTTCAGTTGTGGGGAGTGGGGTCATATCGCCCGCGGATGTCCAAAAAAACATGAGGGGGTAGAGCCGATGGAAATAGGTGTTACTCGAGGAAGAGTCCTATGCCTTGGAAAAAGTGATGTGTCCTTTAAACACCCCCTTCGGATAAATGGATCTCCGGTCATGGCCTTGATTGACTCCGGATGCAGTCAGTCGGTAATCCGTCGTAGTATAATACACCCTGTAACAACGACTGACGATCAGTGGGTAACAATATGTTGTATTCATGGAGACCGTGCACAGTATCCCCTTGCAAGGGTATACATTGAATGGAACACTCACCTTGACCCCCTCTCCGTGGGGCTCATGGATAACTTAATAGAGGAGTGCGTTATTGGGACTGACTACCAGAGATTTTATGAGATTCTGGATCAAACACGGAAGCATAATCTGGTAGATGAGTGGTGGGGTACGGCCCCTTTCTGGGATGACTCCATATGTAGCCCCCCCACAAGGAAAAAGTTAACCCGGAAGGAAAGGAGAGCAGAGAAACTTAAATTTGCAACCAAACAAGACCGAAAAGAAGAGGAGAGATTGGTGGCCAATATAGACACTGCCCCCATGTCTTTTAGAATGAGTCAATACCAAGATCCTACCCTAGTGAATGCCTGGAAGACTGCCAAAAATGCCTCTACTGGAGAGGTAGGTCCCTACTTCTTGGTACACAAGGACTTGCTGTATAGAGTAACCACCAGCGCAAATGGGGAAAAAAGGCAGCTCGTAGTCCCCGAACCACACAGAAAACAGGTACTCTTCCTAGCCCATAACCAACCGGGGGGAGGTCATTGTGGCCGGGAGAAAACCGAAGAATATTTACTGAGAAGGTTTTACTGGCCCGGAGTATATGCACATATCCGGCGATATTGTGCACACTGCCCAAAATGTCAACTGGTAGAGCCGGGAGCCATTAGGAGAGCCCCGTTACGACCATTACCGATTATTGATACCCTATTCAAACGTGTCGGTATGGACCTAGTTGGGCCCCTTATGCTATCCAGTAAAGGACACACCCATATTCTCGTCCTAGTAGATTATGCGAGCAGGTATCCTGAGGCAATTCCACTCACCAGTATCACCACTAAAGCAGTTGCACAAGCCATGATAACGTTCTTTGCCCGAGTGGGTTTCCCTGAAGAACTTCTTACCGACCAAGGAACACCGTTCGTATCTGGACTTATGAAACAGATATGTAAGTCCCTAGGGGTTCTCCAAATCAAGACATCAGTATATCACCCACAAACGGATGGTTTAGTGGAACGATATAATCGCACGATCAAAACCCTTTTGAGGAAAATAGTGAGCGAAACGGGGAAAGACTGGGATCAAAAGCTTCCCCTAGTGTTGTATGCAATAAGAACACACGAGCAGTCCTCTACCGGACATAGCCCGTTTGAACTTGTATTTAGGAGACAACCTAGAAATTTGCTAGACATGGCGGCGGAATTATGGGAAGAGGAGAATAAAGAGGAGCGACCCATCCTAGACTATATTCACAAATTAAAAGCCCATCTCCAGACAGTGTGGGAGGATGTAAGACAACATTTAGAGAAAGCCCAAGACAATCAAAAAACGTACTATGATCAGGGTACCAAACTACGGGTACTACAACCCAACGATAAGGTGTTAATCCTCCGACCCACCTCGGAACATAAGCTAATAGCCAAATGGCAAGGGCCGTATCGGATAATAAAAGCGGTCACACCAGTTACCTATTTGATGGACTTAAATACCCACCCCAGACGAACCCAAATTTATCACATCAATCTATTAAAGAAATGGGAAGACCCGGAAAATGGCAACAATGCACCTGCAAGGGGGTACCTGATCACCCCGAGTCAACCACTAGCGCTGGAACTATGTCCCATCTCCCAATTAGACCCACAAAAACTTCCCAGGATCAATGAGTCCCTTTCTGAGATGGAGACACGGCAAATAATGGAGCTAATCCAAAGTCATGCCCATTTCTTCTCTGAACTGCCAGGGAAAACTTCTTGGGTCCAACATCATATACGAACACCTGAGGGCAAAATTGTACGCCAACGTCCCTATCGCATCCCCGAAGCGAGAAAAATCCTTATCGAGGAAGAAATAACAAAAATGTTATCTCTTGGGGTTATCGAGACGTCCACCAGCCCATGGTGCTCTCCTATAGTACTAGTGCCGAAACCGGATGGTTTGGTCCGCTTCTGCATCGATTTTCGGAAACTCAATGAGGTATCACTTTTCGATACCTATCCCATTCCCCGGGTGGATGAGGTGTTAGAAAAAATCGGACAACCCCGTTTTATGTCCACTATTGATCTGACGAAGGGATATTGGCAGATTCCCTTAGCTCCCTCAGACAAAAAGAAGACAGCGTTCGTTTCCCCTTCGGGGTTATATCAATTTACCGTCCTCCCATCCGGCCTTCATGGCACCCCGGCTACGTTCCAACGATTAATGGATCGTCTTTTGAGACCCTTCCATGCCTTTACGGCTGCCTATCTCGACGACATTGTCATTTTTAGCTCTACCTGGCCAGACCATCTCCTACACCTAGAAAAAGTGTTCTCAGCGTTGGCAGCCGCAGGCCTGACCGCCAACCCAAAAAAATGTGTCCTAGGACAGACCCAGATTTCCTATCTTGGTTATGTCATCGGTAAGGGAGTATTGAGTCCACAAAAAGATAAAGTAGCCACCATTAGACAAATACCAATTCCCAAGACTAAGAAGGAACTCCGTTCCTTTCTGGGGCTGGTAGGGTACTACCGACGGTTCATACCACAGTACTCGACCATTACGGCCCCCCCTTACTGACCTATTAAAGAAGCAATACTCAAACGCCCTCCCTCCTTTTTCCCCCGCACAACTCCGGGGATTTCACTGGCTCAAGGAAGCCCTATCTACTGAACCCGTATTACGATGTCCCGATTTTTCCAGACCTTTTCATCTTTTTGCCGACGCTTCAAATGTCGGATTGGGGGCCGTATTATCACAGCCAGACGAACAGAGACACGATCACCCAATTGTGTATATCAGTAGGAAGTTGTTACCTAGGGAACTAAACTATCCTACCATCGAGAAGGAATGCCTTGCCATAAAGTGGGCGATAGAGTGTTTACAATACTATCTCCTGGGGCGTCCTTTCATCCTTTACACTGATCATGCCCCCTTAACATGGTTGTGTTCCCATAAGGACACCAATTCCCGAGTATTACGCTGGTTCCTTGAATTACAACCCTTTACCTTTCAGGTCCGTCATATCCCTGGGGCACGTCAGTGTCCCGCTGACTTTCTCTCCCGCTGTCCAGACTCCACGGTCCTCTACCAGTCCCGTTCATGGGAAGGGGTGTGTAGGCGGGCGTCGCTCGCCTCGCCTACGGATAAACAATATTGGCGTTCGCCCGACGCCTTCCCCGGCTTCCGCCCACGTCATCATGAGACGCGTGGGGGCGGAGACGGCAATCGGCCCCGGACTTCCGGGTTGCCGGAGATTAAAAAATTGAAGACGCCGCGATCGAGCGCGGCGAGTGGAAAATGGAGCCAGGGAAACGCCACAGATCCCCAGCACGAGGAGACCAGGAGACGAGGACAGACCCCGACCAGAAGAAGGCGGCCGGAGCGGAAAGACAGAGAGGACACGAGATAGCCTGCCAGGGCCCAGGAGGGTCGTGGCTGTACAAGGTACGTGCCCTTTTTAAGGGCAGCCACAATAAGGAGAGAGAAGGGGAGGGAGAGAGGGGGAAAGAGGGTGGTAAAATACAGGAGGTTAAGGACGGGGGAAGCTCCCAGGGCACCCTACCACTCGACCTTAAAGAGAGCTCAGAACCACCTCCCCTCACAAAACCCTAACCACCCCACTAAAAATAAAAACACCACAACTCATATTAGTTGCTTGCTTAACTGTTCCCTTCCTTTTCCCATCACACCTCCACCCCTCCCCACACTAAACCCAAAATCAGGAGACCAAGAAATACCGTCCCACTTACCTACTGTATCCTCTTTTGTTTTTCCGAGGGAAATCGTGGTACCAAGGGGAGGACACCCAGAGCTCGCCACCTGAAAGAGAAAAAGAAAAGGAAACCATTAACCACCTTGGAGGTTCCACAGACTTGCGGAAGATAAACAAAAGAAGGAAAAGAAAAGCTACCATTCTATTATTTTGTTCCACCTCTCCTAGAACTTAAAATAAATCAAGAAAATCCCTGTTAAGGGATAACAACAATCTGCATCCATGTTCTCTATAGCCCTGATCACACACCAATCCCCCACACATTCCCATTATGAACTCCTATTAATGGGGTGATTTTAACATTTTTGTTCTAACACACCAAATTTCATCTAAATAGCTTGCTAAGGCAAATGCCACTGTGCCCTCGGTATTAGACCTAAAAATTCTGAGGGCAGTAAAACGATTCTGGAAGCCCATGATTCTACAAAGAGGTACAATCCATTTGATTTGTTGTTTATCATAAGCAGGACAATGGAATAATACATGTGCACTACATTCAGGAAGGCAGCCCATCGGACAAAGATTGGCATAAGGATCATCTTTAGACCAAGTACAGGTGAAAGAACGTAGCGGTAGCGAGCCTAGCCTGAATCTGATGTAAAGGGCGCGGGCTCAAGGGAAAGTAATCAAATCCATATATGATTCAAACTCGTAGTGACATTTGACTGATGTAAACTTGTCTGACAAACTACCTAGAGGGACCTCTGCTAAATTTCCCACTTTTAGCCACCGCCAATATCCATCCTTTACAACTTGTGCCGCATTTTTCGGTAAATCATTAGGGGCCATCCAGAAATGGGCAAGCCCCAGTTTAGTCAGACTAGCCCTAACATACTTGCACCCGGGGATTTTTTCCAAGTAGTTTCCACTAATCAGAGCTTTCAACCATGTCCTATACGGGCTAAGGGGGTCATTCTGACCCTGGCGGTCCATGACCGCCATGGCGGAGGGCGGCGGAAGCACCGCCAACAGGCTGGCGCTGCTTCCTGGGCTATTCTGACCGCGGCTTACAGAAAAGGCGAACCAGCGGTTTCCCGCCGGTTTTCCCCTGGCCCAGGGAATCCGCCATGGCGGCGCTGCTTGCAGCACCGCCATGGGGATTCCGACCCCCTTCCCGCCAGCCTGTTTCAGGCGGTGTCCACCGCCAGAACCAGGATGGCGGGAACGGGTGCCGTGGGGCCCCTGGGGGCCCCACAAAGATTTTCACTGTCTGCTTTGCAGACAGTGAAAATCGCGACGGGTGCCACTGCACCCGTCGCACCTCTGCAACTCCTCCGGCTCCATTCGGAGCCGGCTTCCTCGTTGCAGGGGCTTTCCCGCTGGGCCGGCGGACGGCCTTTTGGCAGTCGCCCGCCGGCCCAGCGGGAAAGTTGGAATGACCGCTGCGGTCTTTTGACCGCGGTGCGGTCATTCGGCGGTAACCGCATGGCGGGCGGCGACCGCCGCCCGCCGCGGTCAGAATGACCGCCTAAGTGTATCCAATGACCATATTCTGATCCAATATAATATTGGTTTCAGCGCTGCTATATGAGCAATAGAATCAAGGTTCACGTCCATGCGTACAGGCAACGTAGGAGAACTAGTGGGTATTCTGAGAATAGACTTTATAAAAGAGTTTTCAGCAATCTCCAGATCCTTTAGGTTACCAGGTCCCCATAGCTCCGCTCCATGAAGAGCATTCCCTCTTGCTTGTAGCTTGTATATTTCCATTGCTGGAGTGATTGCGAACCTAGGGGACCTGTTTGCAAATCTCAGTATGCCACCCAGGTTCTGCTTCAGTGACATATGTGCCCTTGCTATCTGAGCCTGCCATCTATGCGTATCCTCCAGTCTGACCCCCAAATACACAAATTCAGCAACTCTCTCCAGCTCTACCCCTTCCATAGAGATGCTCTTTCTTACTTTATGTTTGTTATCACCAAAGATCATGTACTTTGTTTTCATAGAATTCACTTCAAGACCGTGATCTCTACAGAAGGATGTGAATTTTTGGAGTAAGTTTGCTAAACCAGACGCAGTTTGTGATAGCAAAAATTATCGTCTGCAAAGAGCAGGCATGGTCTTCACCCCCCCTAATTTGGGTGCATCGTTATCACAAGCAAATAGATAAGGAATACAAGCGTTTATAAATATTAGGAAGAGGGTTGGGGCCAAAACACACCCTTGTCTCAGTCCCCTTTTAATTGGGATCTCTCTTGTTACTTCCCAATTTGCTCCCCATCTAACTTTGGCAAAGGTCTTATTGTACAAGCTTTTGATTGTATTTAATAGCGTACATGGGAGTCCTGCTCTATCCAGTATCTCCCATAGCTTTTGGCGTGGGACCAAGTCAAATGCAGATCTAAGATCCACGAAGGCTACGAATAACTTCCCTCCTTCCAGGTCGACAGACTTCCATTTAATCGTGAGGAATCTAAATATCTGGTCGATTGTGCTAATTTTTACCCTAAAGCCAGCTTGGAAGTCACTCGGGATTTGTGATTCTTGCATCCATACCTTGGTTCTCATCAGGATCTGATGGCAAAATATTTTTGGGAGGTTATTCAAAAGACTAATTGGCCTGTAATTCATTGGGTCAGATCTATTTCCCTTTTTATAGATAGGTATAATGATAGCACCCCTCCAGGTGCGAGGATAATTTCCAGTGGCCAAGACTCCATTTGATACTTTATTTATATATGGGTCCCATAGCTCTGGGTCAGATTTATATAAATCAGCCGGAATACCATCGAGACCAGGAGCCTTTCCTGATTTTTTGGGCCATAATGGCCTCTCTTGTTTCAGATAGTGTAAATGGCATAGGGTTATTCTCCGAGAGAGAACCCAATTTGTACGCCTCAGGATCATGAACTTCCTCTTCATAGAGTTTCGTGAAGTGATCAGCCCAAGTATCGGCGGGGATATGGCAGTCAAGTTTATTGCCCTGGTTTCGCCCATTGGAAGCTACCAGGGACCAAAAGCGTTTTGTATACTTTTCCCTGGCTGCTGTCAATAGATTCTGCCAGGCCTCCATTTCCCAATTGTTTTTGACATGCTTTATTGTTAACGCATAATCTCGTCTGGCATTAGTTATCAGGGTTTTATCTCTTGATTTGATCGCTTTGATCAAGCCATTTCTAGCAACCCTGCATCTTTTGTCAAACCAACTGTGACAGAAACGCACCGGGTGTTTGACTTCTCTACTAGTTTTTAGGAAAAGATCCCGAAGATTAACAAATAATGCCGTATGGAGACTCAGGATCTCATTTGGAGAATGGAAAGAAGGGATTTCAACAAGCTGATGTGTTGATACTATATCATACATAGTCTTCTGCAATTTTGTTGACTTTTGGAAGCACTCCCATTTCAAGGTAAGCTTGTTAGAGGAGAGTGTTAGGGGCACAGAAACTCTCTTGTTACAATGGGTATCCTCATTTTCTAGAATTAGGCCCTCGTAGGTGACTAAAATTGGGGCGTGGTCACTTGTATACTGTCTTCCTACATGCATATCATGTACACAAAACCAAATTCTTGTATTAATTACTGCATAGCCAATGTACTACTATACTGGCCTCTAAAAAAAGTGTGCTTAGCAGGTGCGTCCGAGGGAAAACGGCCATTCGCGGGGCGAAGGCCATGGGTGATCATAAAATGAATAAATTGGAGCACTCTACTGTTTGACCTGTTTCTTTAGAGAGGAAAAAGGCGGGATATTCCATGCTGCGTCTTCTAATTGAGTTACTTCTGAGAAAGCACAATTTGGTTCAAGTGTTACATTTAGGTCCCCTACAATAAAAATAAAATGCGAATTTATATGTTCTGAAACTAAGGAATTTAGTACATAGAAGGTTTTAGACAATTTGTTTGGGGGACCTGGTCTATTGTAAATGTTAATACATAGTAGAAAAGAACCACACTTCTGCTGTATGGAAAAGGCCAATATGTCCCCTGAGCCCACTTCATTTTCTTTAATTTTCCCCTTGACTGTAATCTTCAGCCATATAATAAGCCCTCCAGCTGGTCTCCCCATCGGGGAAGGACTTGCTGATTTGCAGTAGGATTTGAAACCTTGCCTAAGTACATTATCTATCATCCATGTTTCTTGAAAAAAACAAATATCAAAGTTGTCGATGTAGACCCCCCAGTCTGGATCAGCTAATTTAGTACGAATTCCTGCCAGATTCCATGACAAAAGGTTTGGAGTTAAATGCCCATCGCTTGCCGTCTTCTTCAGTGAAGGCGCAGGACTACACATGTTGCCATTTGGGTTTTTAGAGGTAGAGTTAAAAAAAACATCTTTTGTACTTGGCAATGGAGATTTCTCCCTCCTTTCAGCAGGAGGCTATGATGGGGCCCCTTTTTCCCCAAGAAATGTAAAGTTGGGGGACTCCCTTTGGTCCTGTTCGGGAATAAGTCAATCAGATTCATCTGCCAGGGGTAATTGGACAGGACACTTTAGTGTAGTTGAAACATTCACGGTGGGACTATCCTGGTTGTTGGATTGCACCAAAGGTCTCTTAGAAGCTCGTGAGTTCATAATTGGCACGTGGTCTTCTTCGGGCCAACAACTTTTGAAGTAGATCTTCGAGCCATTTTTCAAAGGGTTTCTCATTTCTAGAGATAGAAGACCCCTTACCAGATCAGGGGTAGATAATGTCAGCTTTATCGTATCAAATTGGCCTACCAAAGTGGAATATCGCTGGGCAGAGATTATGTCTGAGTGTATTACAGAGCTACATTGGCGAGTGTGTCGAATCCAATGTATGACTTTATTTTTTAGAGACATCGGCTGTCATTCTGACCCTGGCGGTTGAAAACCGCCAGGGCAGAGTGCCGCGGAAGCACCGCCAACAGGCTGGCGGTGCTTCATGGGCAATTCTGACCGCGGCGGTAAAGCCACAGTCAGAAAAGGGCAACCGGCGGGAAACCCTGCCCCAAAGAATCCTCCATGGAGGCGCTGCTCGCAGCACCGCCATGGGGATTCCGACCCCCTTCCCGCCATCCTGGTCCTGGCGGTAAAAACCGCCAGGAACAGGATGGCGGGAACGGGTGTCGTGGGGCCCCTGGGGGCCCCATAATGATTTTCAGTGTCTGCCTAGCAGACACTGAAAATCGCGACCGGTGCCACTGCACCCGTCGCACACCAGCAACTCCGCTGGCTCCATTCGGAGCCGGCTTCATCGTTGCTGGGGCTTTCCCGCTGGGCGGGCGGGCGGCCTTTTGGCGGTCGCCCGCCCGCCCAGCGGGAAAGTCAGAATGACCGCCGCGGTCATTTGACCGCGGTGCGGTCTTTTGGCGGTCTCTGCCCAGCGGGCGGCGCCTGCCGCCCGGCAGGGTCGGAATGACCCCCATCATGTCTTCTTTCATATCTGTTGCTACGGATGGAACCCTGCACATATAAATTGAATAGTCACAGTCTCTAGGCTGGAGTGCATTTTGTGCGGAATTTACAACCCTTGTATGCTTTGGGTGGGCCAATATTGGTACACAAGGAATTTCTTTTGTTCTAAAGGCACTACTCTGGCCAGATGATGAAGCAGAGTTTGCCTGAGCCAGGGCACTATGTGGCTGTAGCAAGGATTTTTCCTTAATTTTCCCAGGAGCAGGTAGTGTATTTACTACTAAATCTAGCTTTAAATCTCCACTTGTTTTGTTATTACCCATTTCTGAGGGGAGATTTACACCCAGGCATAAATTAACATGTCTCCATCCCCTCAATTGAGGAAGTGAAGTGTCCTACATAAGAAATTACAAGTAGTATCTTTTCCTTTGTTGGTGTAGATCTATATTACCAGGTGCGGAAATGTCCCTATGGGAAAGTATAGGGAAAACTATTATTTTGTTTTTATTATTTAAGAAATATAAAAAATATTTCAATGCATAATATAAATGCTAACAATTTACAATATGTATTATTAAACTGGAACTAATAAAATAAAATGTTACAACCCATTAACTAAAATGTAACAGCCTAAATGTGCATTGAACTAATGTAATTTAAATATACTCATTTAATTTATAATTATTAATTGTTAACAAATAACTTTAAAATAATACCCACCCACTAACACTTTTCTATGTATTTAAAATTTATTAATTCTTTTTCAAATTATGTATATGCTTATTTACACTTTAAAAAAAAAATTAGTAAACACCATTTTGAAGTTCAAAAAAAATAATAATAAATAAATAAAAAATAAAAAATCATACAATAACACAATATAGCACCACACAAATACACCACACAGTGTTTAGAAAAATATTGAATATTAATCTGGATATTTGTAGATCAACACAATAAAAGATGCAATAAGAATTTGTAGAAATATCACTGAAAGGTGATATAAAGTGTCTTAAGTCTTTAAAAAGCAAACAAAGGTGGTGATTACATCCCTGGCGGACGGTGTTAAAGCGGCGGTAAGACCGCCAACAGGCCGGCGGTAAAAATTTAGCAATTACGACCGTGGCGGAAACCGACAACAAAGACAGCCACTTTAACACACAGACTGCCACGGCGGTACAGACAAACAGTGCGGTGGTCACCGCCAACAGACAGGCGGGAGACAATGTACCACCCACACTATTATGACAGGCCAATCCGCCACCTTTTCCGGGGCGGATTCACCACGGATAAAAACACGGCGGAAACAGGCATTTTGAAGGAAAAACGCTCACCTCTACACACTCCACGAGGAAGGAGGACAGCTTGGAGCCGGAACTTCATATTCTCCCAGCGCTAGTCTTCCTGCTCTTCTACGAGGAGCACCAACGCCGGCGGCGAAGACCACGGTGAGTACTGCACCTACGACATAGGGGAGGGGGGAGGCAAAAAACAGGGACACACACACTCAACACCCCAACCCCCACCCTCACCCACTACAACACACACACCAATGCATATCTATACATTACAGTAACACCCCCCAACCCCCCCGGAAGAATGCAAAGACAAAAGGAAATGAGTGTAACTATTGTAATGTATCAAAATTCAGTAAGCAAAAATATACATATATACATACACTATAAACAAAATATACACCACGATTAGTACTCCAGGTTTTGCACCATTCATAGTCCGTGGACCACTGGGCCCAAAATGCATGGGCGAGGCCCATACAAGATACCCGAACATGACGGAGAGAACACTGCAGTGGCATCAGATAGAAATACAACAGGCACCTCAGGGGGAAGAGAAGGGGGGGCACCTCAGCCGGATGAGTGTACGACGCCAGATCCACGAGGGGGCACCATGCCCATTGATGTATCCTGGGGAGTGCAAAGCCACAGTCTCTCAAGTCTCTACAGTGGGTGGGTTGTCCACTGATCAATCCTGGGGAGTGCAAAGCCATAGTCTCTCAAGTCTCTACAGTGGGTTGGTTGCCCACTGATCAATCCTGGGGAGTGCAAAGCCACAGTCTCTCAAGTCTCTACAGTGGGTGGGTTGCCCACTGATCAATCCTGGGGAGTGCAAAGCCACAGTCTCTCAAGTCTCTACAGTGGGTGGGTTGTCCACTGTCCCATCCTAGGGAGTGCAAAGCCACAGTCTCTCAAGTCCCTACAGTGGGTGGGTTGCCCACTGTACCATCCTGGGGAGTGCAAAGCCACAGTCTCTCAAGTCTCTACAGTGGGTGGGTTGCCCACTGATCAATCCTGGAGAGTGCAAAGCCACAGTCTCTCAAGTCTCTACAGTGGGTGGGTTGCCCACTGTACCATCCTGGGGAGTGCAAAGCCACAGTCTCTCTAGTCTCTACAGTGGGTGGGTTGCCCACTGATCAATCCTGGGGAGTGCAAAGCCACAGTCTCTCAAGTGGATGCATGTCTCCACTGGTTCTGGAGGGAGACTGGTGTCCAGAGTGCTTCATCCTGTGCAGGACAGACGGAGTGGATGCATGTCTCCACTGGTTCTGGAGGGGGACTGGTGCCCAGAGTGCTTCATCCTGTGCAGGACAGATGGAGTGGATGCATGTCTCCACTGGTTCTGGAGGGAGACTGGTGCCCAGAGTGCAGCACTCACCCCGTGACGGTCCCAGTTGCGTCACTGCCCCTGCCGCTAATGGGCTAGAGGTGCTCGCCTTGGCGGTCTTTGCCCTGTTTGGCGGTCCTTGCCCTGTACAGCGGTGCTTGCCATGGCGGTCTTTGCCCTGTTCAGCGGTGCTTGCCATGGCGGTCTTTGCCCTGTTCAGCGGTGCTTGAGTTGGCAGTTTCTGACCTGTTCAGCGGTGCTTGAGTTGGCGGTCTTTGCCCTGTTCAGTGGTGCTTGCCATGGCGGTCTTTGCCCTGTTCAGCGGTGCTTGCCCTGTTCAGCGGTCGTTGCCATGGCGGTCCGTCATTGCCCAGCTGGGCTGTGGCTGGCGGTCCTTCATGGGTCAGCTGGGCTGTGGCTTGCTAGGCCCTCCTGGGCAGCTGGGCTGTGGCTTGCGGGGCCCTCCTGGGCAGCTGGGCTGTGGCTTGCGGGGTCCTCCTGGGCAGCTGGGCTGTGGCTTGCGGGGCCCTCCTGGGCAGCGACAATGGGGCTGGCGGTGGCCTCCTGGGCAGCGACGATGGGGCTGGCGGTGGCCTCCTGGGCAGCAACTATGGGGCTGGCGGTGGCCTCCTGGGCAGCGACTATGGGGCTGGTGGTGGCCTCCTGGACAGCGACCATGGAGCTGGCGGTGGCCTCCTGGGCAGCGAGGATGGGGCTTGCGGTGGCCTCCTGGCCAGCGACTATGGGGCTGGAAGTGGCCTCCAGCCAGCGGGGATGATGGCGGTCTTCTCCGCTGGCTGCTCCTCCCAGACTTTGCAGGTTTCTTCTGCCCCTTCCCCACCTTGGGAGGAGTCACATTTGAGTCCACACTCCCCCCGGGACCCCTGTAAGCGCTTGGCTGGCTAGAGTCTTCCCCCTCTCCCGCCGGGCACTGTCCAACTTCTGGTGCTTCACAGGAGGGGGGGGGACCGCTGTGCTGTGGCTCCGTGACAGACTGGCTGGCCTGGTGGCCGGTGCACTCCACATACCTGTCACAACAGGCACCACTGGTCCCGAAGATTTCTTGGCTGAGGTGCTAGTACAGGACCTATGAGTTGGAGGAGGGGGTGGTGGGAAATAGGTTAAGGGGGGACAGGAAAAGTTGTTTGGACACACTGGAACGGGTAGCTGGAGGGGGTTTGGGAGTGGAGGAAGAGGTGGTGGTTGTAGGAGGTGTAACTTTTGTGGATTTGGGTGCAGGTGCATGCGCTACAGGCTGTCGTGAGGTGGATGGCTGTTGGGTGGGTGTGTGCATGCGTCTGTGTATCTTCGGAGGGGGCGTCACAGACACACTGGGAGAGGACACAGGGGACGTGTAAATGGTAGTGGGGGTGGTGAGTGCACGTGAGCGGGGTGTGGTGGTGGGTGTGCTGGTGCGGGGCGTAGTAGCTGTAGTGGTAGTGCATGCAGGTATGAGTGTAGATGAGACTGGGAGGGAGGAGGGAGACAAGGAGGAGGGGGACACAGTGGAGGCAGTGGATGTTGGTGTGTCTGTATATGTGTGATGCTTGCGTGAGTTCCTGTGGGATGTGTGGTGCTTATGTTTGCCTGAGCTTCCCTTGTGTGGTGAGGTGTGTGCAGGCTGGTCTGATGGTGTGCTTGGGATAGGCAGAGGTACAGGGGATTTGGTCTGGGTGGAGGAAGTTGGAGGGGGGAGGCTAGACACAGGGACAATGGCTGCCATCAGTGCTGAGGCCAGAGTTTGAAGGGTTCGATGAAGGGCAGCCTGACCAGAATGAATGCCCTCCAGGAATGCATTTGTGTGTTGCAACTCCCTTTCTACACCCTGGATGGCATTCAAAATGGTAGACTGCCCAACAGTGAGTGACCTGAGGAGGTCAATGGCCTCCTCACTGAGGGCAGCAGAGGTGACAGGGGCAGGGGCTGAGGTGCCTGGAGCGAAGGTGATGCCCACCCTCCTGGGTGAGTGGGCACAGGGCGAAGGCTGAGGGGCTGCTGGGAGAGCGGTGCTGGTAGGGGGGGGTGGCGGCTGTACCTGTTGAAGTGGGGGGCACAGATGTTGCTGCCACCACAAGGGAGCTCCCATCGGAGGACGAGTCTGTGTCGCTGGTTGCAGATCCTGTGACCGCCGTGGTGCTCCCCTCGCCCTCCGTCCCACTGGTGTATTCAGAGTTCGTAGTGTGGGCCTCCGTGCCCATGTGGGATGCAGCTCCCTCGTGCTCCAGTGCCACTGTACCTCCGCCTGATGATGCTAATGCACACAAGAACAGGTAGACCGCAAAAAAAGGTGCCCTGCTCAGCGGTGCTTGAGTTGGCGGGGCCCTGTTCAGCGGTGCCTGAGTTGGCGGTCCTTCATTACCCAGCCGGGCTGGGGCTGGCGGTCCTTCATTGGGCAGCTGGGCTGTGGCTGGCAGGGCCCTCCTGGGAAGCGAGGAAGGGGCTGGTGGTGGCCTCCTGTGCAGCAAGGATGGGGCTGGCGGTGGCCTCCTGGGCAGCGAGGATGGGGCTAGCGGTGGCCTCCTGGGCAGCTAGGATGGGGCTGGAGGGGCCCTCCTGGGCAGCGGGGATGATGGCGGTCTTCTCCGCCGTGCTGCTCCTCCCAGCCTTGCCGGGTTTCTTGTGGCCCTTCCCCACCTTGGGAGGAGTCACAGCTGAGTCCACACTCCCATCGGGACCCCTGGGAGCAGCTTGGGTGGCTGTAGTCTTCCCCCTCTCCCGCCGGGCACTGGCCAACTTCTGGTGCTTCACAGGGAGGGGACTGGCTGTGCTGTGGCTCCATGCCACACTGGCTGTCCTGGTGGCCGGTGCACTCCACATACCTGTGACAACAGGCACCACTGGTCCCGGAGATGTTGTGGCTGAGGTGCTAGTTCGGGACCTATGAGTTGTACGGGGGGGAATAGGTCAAGGCTGGATAGGAAATGTTTTTTGGACACACTGGGACGGGTAGCTGGAGGGGGTTTGGGAGTGGAGGAAGTGGTGGTGGTTGTAGGAGGTGTACGTTTGGTGGCTTTGGGTGCAGGTGCATGCGCTGGAGGCTGTCCTGAGGTGGATGGCTGTTGGGTGGGTGTGTGCCTGCGTTTGTGTATCTTCGGAGGGGGGGTCACAGACACACTGGGAGAGGACACAGGGGACGTGTGTATGGTAGTGGGGGTGGTGACTGCACGTGAGCGGGGTGTGCTGGTGGGTGTGCTGGTGAGGGACGTAGTGGCTGTAGAGGTAGTGCATGCAGGTGTGAGTGTAGGAGAGACTGGGAGGGAGGAGGGAGACGACGGGGAGGGGGACACAGTGGAGGCAGTGGATGTTGGTGTGTCTGTATGTGTGTGATGCTTGCGTGAGTGCCTGTGGGATGTGTGGTGCTTATGTTTGCCTGAGCTTCCCTTGTGTGGAGAGGTGTGTGCAGGCTGGTCTGATGGTGTGCTTGGGATAGGCAGAGGTACAGGGGATTGGGTCTGGGCGGAGGAAGTTGGAGGGGGGAGGCTAGACACAGGGACAATGGCTGCCATCAGTGCTGAGGCCACAGTTTGAAAGGTTCGATGAAGGCAGCCTGACCAGAATGAATGCCCTCCAGGAATGCATTTGTGTGTTGCAACTCCCTTTCTACACCCTGGATGGCATTCAAAATGGTAGACTGCCCAACAGTGAGTGACCTGAGGAGGTCAATGACCTCCTCACTGAGGGCAGCAGAGGTGACAGGGGCAGGGGCTGAGGTGCCTGGAGTGAAGGTGATGCCCACCCTCCTGGGTGAGCGGGCACAGGGCGAAGGCTGAGGGGCTGCTGGGAGAGCGGTGCTGGTAGGGGGGGTGGCGGCTGTACCTGTTGAAGTGGGGGGCACAGATGTTGCTGCCACCACAAGGGAGCTCCCATCGGAGGACGAGTCTGTGTCGCTGGTTGCAGATCCTGTGACCGCCGTGGTGCTCCCCTCACCCTCCGTCCCACTGGTGTATTCAGAGTCCGTAGTGTGGGCCTCCGTGCCCATGTGGGATGCAGCTCCCTCGTGCTCCAGTGCCACTGTACCTCCGCCTGATGATGCTAATGCACACAAGAACAGGTAGACTGCAAAAAAAGGTGGGGGGGGGACAGAAGAAAGACAGGTTGACTGCATGGCTTACCGCTACCGTTGGCGGACAATACAGACACAGCAGCCCCCTGCACTACGTCGCGCTGTTGGGCTCTACAGTGCAATTCCTGGGAAATGGCCTTCAAGGCTATGGACGACATCTGCACACATAGATGACACAGGGGCATGAATAGCTGTACTTGGCACTCTACAGAGGTGGGGTGGGGGGCCACAGGGCCATGCCTTACGAATGGGCCAAGCCTACGGAACTCCCTCCCAGGGTCCGGACGTCCTTGGCGATGGCACGCCAAATATCCTTCTTCTGGTGGGCGCTGACCTACATGAAATGTACAGGGGAAGAAGAAAAGTCATTACCAACTGCGCCGTCAAAGTGAGTGGCCCCCATCCCTACCCTTGCCATGTGGCACATGCACCCACCGTCTTTCATGCACGCAGAACTCTGCCCCCTTCCTTCTTACAGCCAGCCCTCTCCACACAGGCATAGCCCATACAACATGCTCCCTGTGTACTTACCTGTTGATCTGGAGGACCGTAGAGTAGCGTGTACTGGGGGAGGACTCCATCGACGAGCTTCTCCAACTCCTCCGATGTGAAGGAAGGGGCCCTTTCCCCAGACGCAAGAGCCATTGTCTCTTCCAGACGAGGTCACAGCAGCACTTGCAGTGTAGGTCCTCTCCTGTTGAAGATCAGGTATCAAGTGACTATACAGATAGAAAATGGCGGTCACGTCCGCAGCGGTGCGCACCATCACCGCCGGCGTACATCGTCATTGGCTCCTGGGACCCATAGGGTACAATGTTAACCAATGCAGCATTGCGCCGCGGTCTTCGACCGCCTACCGCAACGGTGTACAAAGCCAGCGCAGTTACCTCACATCCCATTGTCCCACTTTAGAGGTCAGCAGCCACCATTTCAGGGGCCCACATGGCCTAATTTCCAAATGCCTGACACATACTTAGGCCTAGTCTCAACACACATACAGGCCACATTGTGTTTATGATTGGTGTTCTGTTTGGACTGTGGGTACATACCTCTGAGTTGTTTGACTCTGTGCTCGCTGTTGTCCTTCACAGGCACCGTCCGCTGGGACATGTGAGGAGATGGAGGAATCCTCCGGTGTACCGACCGCTGGTGGACCTGTTGACAATGGAGAAAAGAAATTTGATTATCGCCTACAGGTTTGACCGTGCCACAATCCAGGAACTGTGTACACAGTTGGAGCCTGAACTGATGTCAGCAATCCGCCATCCCACAGGAATCCCCCCTCAAGTGCAGGTGCTATCAGTGCTCCATTTCCTTGCAAGTGGGTCTCTTCAAACAACTGTGGCCATGGCATCAGGGATGTCCCAGCCCATGTTTTCCAACGTATTGTCCAGAGTGTTGTCTGCCCTGCTGAAACACATGCGGAGCTACATCGTTTTCCCTCAGGTGGAGGATTTGCCTACAGTGAAAGGTGACTTCTATGCCCTTGGACATATCCCCAACATCATAGGTGCCATTGATGGGACCCATGTGGCTTTGGTCCCCCCCCCCCCACAGGAGTGAACAGGTGTACAGAAACCGGAAGAGTTATCATTCGATGAATGTACAGATGGTATGTTTGGCAGACCAGTACATCTCCGTTGTGAATGCCATGTTCCCAGGCTCAGTGCATGACGCCTACATCCTGCGGAATAGCAGCATCCCTTATGTGATGGGTCAACTCCAGAGGCACCGTGTGTGGCTATTAGGTGACTCTGGTTACCCCAACCTGTCATGGCTACTGACCCCAGTGAGGAATCCCAGGACAAGGGCAGAGGAATGCTACAATGAGGCCCATGGGTGAACTAGGAGAGTGATCGAGCGGACCTTCGGCCTCCTGAAGGCCAGGTTCAGGTGTCTGCATATGACAGGTGGATCCCTATTCTACTCACCAAAGAAGGTGTGCCAGATCATCGTGGCCTGCTGTATGCTTCACAACTTTGCCTTGCGACGACAGGTGCCTTTTCTGCAGGAGGATGGTCCAGATAGCGGTGTTGTGGCAGCTTCGAGCCTGTGGACAGTGATGAGGTTTAAGCAGAGGAAAAAGACATGCAGAACAGGGACTCAGTGATTCAGCAATATTTCCAGTGAAACACAGGTGAGAATACATTCCTGCCTACTACATGTACTTTTACACTTCTACCTCTATCCTGTCTGTCGTTTTCACACAGTGTATGGTCACTGAGTTGTCACTTTCCCTTACGGTTTCACAGGTGTGGGTCCCAATGTGTCTCATCTGCTTAGATTCCTCATGGACTAGAGCTGTGTGACATAGGTATGTTGACATTACTATTTCAAGAACATTTTGTCACTGTAATTGCAAATACACTATTTCAAAATCACAGACAGACTCCAGATCTTTTGGTGCTTTAGGTGCGTTTATTTAAATACAAAATATTGGAGGGGGAAGTTAAATGGTGAGGGGTGATGGTGGAGGAGTGTCCATGGCAGAGTCCAGTCTATTAGTCTCACAGGTGCATTGCCCATATGGGCATAGGAAGTGGAGCTGGGGCAGTTTAAATATGGACAGGGTGACAAAGTGGGACAGTGGGATGACAATCAGGGTGGTCTCATTTCTTGGCGGGGGTCTTGGCATCGTGCTCTGTCTTGTTCCTGGATCTCAGGGACTGTTTGCGGGGTGGTTCTCGATCTGCAGGGGGTGGGTGCTGGTGTGGTGGTCCTGTGGCGGTGCCTCCTGTCCACTAGCGCCGGCGGAGGTGGTGGGCAGTTCATCGTCCATGCTCGTGTCAGGGTCCCCTTGTAGTGCCACAGTGTCCCTCCTGGTGTTGAGTACTTCCTTCAGCACCCCTACGATGGTGCCCAGGGTGGAGCTGATGGTTCTGAGTTCCTCCCTGAACCCCAAATACTGTTCCTCCTGCATCCGCTGGGTCTCCTGAAACTTGGCCAGTACCGTTGCCATCGTCTCCTGGGAGTGGTGGTAGGCTCCCATGATGGAGGAGAGGGCCTCGTGGAGAGTGGGTTCCCTTGGCCTGTCCACCCCCTGTCGTACATCAGCCCTTCCAGTTCCCCTGTGTTCCTGGGCCTCCGTCCCCTGAACTGTGTGCCCACTGCCACTGCCCCCAGGTCCCTGTTGTTGATGGGGTGGTGGGTTATCCTGGGTTCCCTGTAATGGTGGACACACAGGCGATTGACGTGTCCTGGGGACGGAGGTATGGGCCCGCTGGGTGGGTGCTGTGCTGGTGTTTCCTGAGGGGGGAAGGTCTGTGGTGCCCTGTACCTGTGTGAGGGGAACTGACTGTCCTGAGGCCCCCGATGGTCCGGGCTGGTCATCTAGATCCAGGTGGACAGAGGTGCTGTCATCACTGTGGGCCTCTTCTGTGGGTGGAGTGGACATGTCTGGACCCTCCTGTCTGGTGACGTTGGGTAGTGGTCCTGCAGTGGTGGAAAGGCATGTGTACCCCAGTGCTGGCATTCCTGTGTGTGAGCTTGTGTGATGATGGTTTAGGGGGGTGTATGGGTATGTGCAGTGGGCATGCTTTAGTGATGGGTGTCCATGCATTGTTGTTGCACGCAGGGCTTGGTGTTGGGATGTGTGGTTTGTGATATTGGTACATTTGTGAGGAGTTGGAGTGATGAAGGTGGGGGTATGTGATGGCATGCAGGTAGGGTGGGGGATGTAATAGTTAAGATTTGACTTACCAGAGTCCATTCCTCCACTGAGTCCTGCGAGGCCCTCAGGAAGCGGAATCGCCAGGACCTGCTCCTCCCATGTTGTTAGTTGTGGGTGGGTAGGTGGGTGTCCGCCGCCAGTCCGCTGAACCGCCTGGTGGTGTCTTGAGACCACGGAACGCACCTTCCCCCGTAGGTCGTTCCACCTCTTCCTGATGTCCTCCCGATTTCTTGGGTGTTGTCCCACTGCGTTGACCCTGTCGACTATTCTTCGCCATAGCTCCATCTTCCTTGCAATTGAGGTGTGCTGCACCTGGGATCCAAATAGCTGTGGCTCTACCAGGACGATTTCCTCCACCATGACCCTGAGCTCCTCCTCCGAGAACCTGGGCTGTCTTTACCGTGCCATGGGGTGTTGTAGGTGATGTGTAGGGTGGTGTGTGTGGTGATAAGGTTGGTGATATGTAGTGGTGTGTTGTGTGAGGTGCGAGGAAGTTGTGTGGGTGATGGTGTTGTGTGCCTGTGGATGCTAGTTTGTTGATGGTGGTGTCTCTCTCTGGCCTTCGGTCGTGAATTGTGGTCGTAGGGGTTTGTGGGTGATGTGTGTGTGTGCTTTATATTGTATTGGGTGTGTGGGAGTGGTGTGTGTATGTGTATCAGGTGTGTGTATTTCGAATTGTCCAATGTGGTGGTGTTTTGGAGATGTGTGTGTATTTTGAGCGTGGCGGTGTGTACCGCCAATGGAATACCGCGGTTGAAAGACCGCCGCGTGGATTCGTGTGTCGTGATAGTGTGGGTGTTTTTCTGTTGGCGTGACAGTGGAGGTTTTGTTTTCGCCAGTTTATCACTGACCTTTGGTGTGGCGGACTTGTATGGGTGTCTGAATTTTGGCCGATTCCGAGATGTGGGTCATAATAGCTGTGGCGGAATTCCGCAGCCATGGCGGTGTGTTGGCGGTCTTCTGCACGGCGGTAAGCGGCTTTTACCGCCAATGTTGTAATGACCCCCATTGGTTCTTTCTCCCATAGTTAAATGGTTTAAGGTCTGTACGAGCCCTGAATTTTGAGATGCACCAGGAAATCATAAGATATTGTCTTGCTCTGTATAAAGGCCTCATAATTCCAAGGTTGCGCAATATTAAGGAATCGTTAGAGAAACTGGGTTGTGCCTGGGTTGTGGCGCAATATTTGGGGATCCTGAGCAAATCAAGAAAACATACATTCCCTGGATCAAAAAACAGTTTATGGCTAGAGCCAAAATGGAGAGAGAAAGAAGGAACTACAAAAATCCACAGTTAGAGCTCATGACCTTTTGAACATAGATCCAGGTATGGAGCCCTATCTGAGTACAGTAACCTCAGCGCAACATTGATTTTTGTTAACACGTTTTAGATTAGGACTTTTACATTGGCTCCTAGCGGAGCCACAAAGTTACCATAACATTTAGACATTATGGCCATGTAACTGTGATAATGCTTTTGTCCAGGATACTATGCATTTTATTTTCTTCTATGACCACCTTGAGACAGTGCTATATTGTGCCACTCCTTAGAGAAAAGGTTTTTGGCAGGCTAGGCCAGCCCTGCTCTATTTACAAACGTTGCAATCGCTTGTAGTCTGTCGTAGTTTGGCTAGCTTTTTGTCAGGTGTTCTAATGCTAAAGAAAAGACAATCATGCTGCTGAAGGGCTCAAGGTGATTATTTTTTATAAGTTTATATGTTATGCAGCTTTTAGGTTTTTCAATGAATTTTAATGATCAGTTTTTATCATGCTAACTTTGTAAATTTAGCTTGTAAATTTTAATATTTGAATGTTTTTGCATAATTTGTTTATGAAGGAATAATGTGTATTTATACAGGATAATCCTTTGTTTGGCTATTAATTCAAAGCTGCAAAGAGAGATGGTATCCTTCAAAGAGCATACATGTGCCACAATACTTGATCAATGCTACAAAACATACTGCCCACTTTCATCCCTTTTTCAGAAGGAGATGTTTCACTTTACAAGACTTGGATTGTCGAACAAGCGAGAGACCCTGAAGAAGAATGGCTGGAAGTTAGAGGCCTGGGCAGAAGTTCTGGCATGCAGCTTTCAACCTCCAGAGAGGGCAGTGCTATTGACTCACAATCAAAATCATCATTATCATCACCAGCAACACTAGCAACAGAAGAATCTGACCCAACCTCTGCAGGGACGTGCTAAACAGGAAATTGATGGAATCTTGTTTGCTCTGCGTGGGGGGATACAACACCCATCATCCATCATCCCAGCGCCAGGAGGAGGGCCAATGCTGCAAATGTGCCAGGGGGAGCACTTGTCAGTGTGTGAGGATCCCACAGGCTTTAGATGCACTAAATAGGAGACTGGTGGAGCCTGGTGTTCTCTAAGGGGAATACAGCCACCATCATCTATCAACCTACTACCAGGAGAAGGGCCAACATTGCACAGGCGCCAACTGGAGCACTTTTCAGCACATGAGGATCCCCGGGGCCTGGGTCATGCTGAACAGAAGACTGGTGGAGTTTGGTGTGCTGTGGGGGGCCTACAGCCCCCATCATCAATCACCCTTGCATCAGGAGAAGGGCCAATGATGTACAGGTGCCAGAGGTGGAACTTGTCAGCAAGTGAGGATCCTGCGGGACACACCCGGGCGATAACCAGGTCAAGACTGTCACATCTTCTCCCATCATCGACCGAAAGAGGCTGGGCGGGGCCACCCTGCTTGGCTTTTCTTCTTCAACCCCGCACATGCTTTAGGTCCTCTGTGTTTGTGGATTCACCTTAGCCAATCTTAGTCATTTGAACTGTCTTGTGCAAGAGTATTTTCCTTGTTTTGGTCCATGCAGTGTGGTTGGGCAGGTGTTCCTTCATAAGAAAAAGTTTTTTTAAAAACTCATTTGTATACCGCACCTCAATTCTTTTTTTTGTTTTTATCCTTCTACGATAGGAAAATGGAATACTAGCTCTGTTGTGACACAGGCCACTTTACTATTGATAACCTTTTAGAGTCCTGCTTTGCAATGGAGAGTGGTATGTACATTTGGTAATGGCAAGTAGCTGGCAAACCATGGAAGACATGGCTTAGTGAGTCCCAGTAAGTGTGCAGATGGTAGTGTTTGAGTTCATTTCTGCTGTTGCTTCCAGGCAATTTATAGGTATTGTGGTTCACACTTCACAGTGTTAGTCCGAGTGAGTCATTGTGATGTGTCTGCCATATGTACTGTTGTTGCTGAAATTGACCCTATGCTCCCTTTATCCCTCCCCCACCCTCTCTCCTTTTCTCATCCTGTCCTTGTGTGCATCAGCATCATCTGGCGAAGGAGCAGGGGCACCGGCAAGTGGGGTAGCTGCAGCCCACAGAACCCAAGATACAAAGTTCACTGACGCCGAGAGGACCAGTGGGTTGGAGGGTCAGTGGAGCACCAAGGGGGCGACAGGAGCTGATACTACTGACTCTAATTCCTCCTCCGATGGAAGCTCCCTGGTGGTGGCAGACCTCCCTGGGACCACTCCAGCTACATCATCTTCCGCCACCCCCTGTACCAGCACCGCCCTCCCACTAGCCCCCCATTCAGTTGCCCGTGCCCGCTCACCCAGGAGGGTGGGCATCTCCTTTACCCAAGGCACCTCAGACCCTGCCCCAGTCAGCCCTGCTGCCCTCACTGAGGAGGCTATTGACCTCCTGAGGTCCATCTCCGTAGGGCAGTCGACCATAGTGAATGCCATCCAGGGGCTGGCATCCCAGATGCAGCAATGCAATGCCTACCTGGAGGGCATTCACGATGGCTTGGCTGCCCTACAGAGATCGTTTGAGGCTCTGGCCTCCTCTTTGACGGCAGCCAGTGTCCCTGGTTCTTCCGTTTCCCTTCCCACTACATGTTCCAAGTCCCAAAGCCCTCTCCCCCCACTCATCCCAAGCACACAGACCAGCATGCACCCAAGACAACAAACAGGACTCGCATAGACAAACACAGGCACCGCATTTCACACCAGACGCATACACACAGCCAACACACAGAAGCACACACAACAACAGCCACTGCCTCCACTGTCTCCCCTCCTCCTCCTACCTCACAGTCACATCAGCACTCACAGTTGCAAGCACTGCATTCTCAGTCCCAGATCCTGCCACCTGTACAGCATTGCTCACAGTCACCACAACGGCAGACACGCAGACTAGCACCCCATTCACAACACGTGCAGTCACCACCTTCAGAACCACATGCAGCACACCCACCTCACTTGCAGACACCACCACAACATACATTCACACAACCTGTTTGTCCTCTCCCACCGTCTGCCCACCCCCTCCAAAAACACATATACGCTCCCACTCAGACACTCAACCGCCATCCACCTCACACACGCACACTGTGCATGCACCTGCAACCCAGTCCAGCACACCTACTCCTCCTACACCACGCCCTTTACCTCCACTCCCAAGCCTGCTCCCACAGCCCGCCCCATTGTATCCAAAAACTTTTCCTTGCCCTCCTTGACCTCTTCCCTCCTCCTCTCCCACCCTATCTTGTCTGTAAAAGGAAGGTCCCGCTCCTCCAGCCCAGTACCTCCAGTTCCCAGACCTCTCATGGCCCCCCTGGTGTTGCCCATGTCCCTCCCCTGCAGCAACAGCTGACACTAAGGGGCACAAGACTGCCACTCCGACACCCCGCTCCAAGCCCACTCCTCCACCCCCTAAACAGAAGAGCAATGGCCCGCCCCTTCCAAACCCAAATCCAAGGACCTCCTCCCAAGAAAACCCCCCACAACCCCTTCCGCCTTGCAATATAATGTCCCTGCCCAGTAAAGTGACTTGGGCTGTCAGGAGTCAAGTTGGGCCTCCTTCGTTGCCCTGTGGGTTGTATGTGACATTGGACTGTCCAATGGCCCTTTGTATATGGTTGCCTCATTTGTTGTGGGCACCATTCCCACCCGAATACAGTGGTTGGACAAAAGGTATTTGTCCTGGCTTTCTTTACGTCTGGTTTATGTTGCTGTTGGACTCATCAGCGGATTGTTCTCGGTGTGTGTTGTTCGTTGGGTTGTATCACTCTCCCTTCCCTCAATTGTGTGCTTGGAGGCTGTACTAACTGTCGCCATTGCTGCTTTTGGACTGCTATTGTGTGGTACAGTTTCAGCAGGGCTTCCAGTTCGGGTTTCATGGCGGCCACGGACTCCTCTGTGTCCCTGGAGGTGAGTGTCTTCTTTCATATGAATTGTTTCCGCCAGGCTTTTCCTGGCAGTCTTCTATGTCATGATAAGGTGGGTGGGGAATAGTGTTCCGCCAGCCTGAAGATGGCAACCGCCGTGATCGGTGGCTGGACCGCACTGGTGGTTCACATAGTACATCGGCTGTATACGAGAGGGATCACCGCCGTGGTCATAATTTCGCAGTCTTCACCGCCAGCCTGGCGAAGGTACTACCGCCATCACTGGCGTGCCGGTCAACTGACTGCCAGTGTCATAGTGAGGGCCATTGTCTTGCCGGGTGAGACCTCGATACTGTTGTTGTGTAGCCATTTTAGTTATAGCTCCATGCACGTTATTTTAGCACACTAGGCCTGCCGTTGTTCACTTTAACCTAGATATATTTTATTCAGCTTAATTTATTGTTTTAACAATAGCCACATTTGCGGTCTTGTTTTATTTCTCTCTATCTAGCTGTTCTTTGCTTAGGCCAGCACTATGTTCTTAAACAAGACATTCTTGTTCACTCTGTGCTTCTCTAATGGCTGCAGTGAGATAGGTTGCTCATAAAATGTGGTAACGCTTTGTCTCTGATATTCATAGAAATATGCATATCCTTTTGTGGGGACATTTTCTCAGAACATCAGCTGTTTTATTATAAAAACACTTCCCTGTCCCATATACGTTAGAGGGAGATTCCAGCCAGATGGCCACGACTGGAAGCTGATTGCTGAACGTTTCGCTACAGCTGCTTATGCAGACTTCAGGCCTTTGCTCAGGTATGGGGGATGATGTCTTCCCAGGAGAACCTGAAGGGCAGAATTAGAGCTTAACATGCTGTGCTCTGTTATAGCCTAGGTAGGAATTAGTCTATTGACTTTAGTGACAATATGGTAGCGTTATTTTTATGCTTTACTCTCCTTGTCACAATTTGAATCCTGTCATGCTTTATGGTCCTGGTTATTGCAGTACACGCTGTGTTATCTAAGATGCAGTCGCTTCATTAAAACCTTATTGAAATATATACTGCCTCTGCTTGTCATTGTATATGTGAGACCAATGTAACTGAGAGAAACGGATGAGATCTGAGTGACCATGATTTCCCTAAGGAATCAATTATGTCATGCTCTTGTCTGCCCAATCATCCCTGCTCTTGTGTAGAGATGAGGCACTGCTAGTTAGCCGGAGCAAAACCCAGATTAGTGGGTTAGACTCAGTCTCCCACACTGCAGGTGATTCTGCCTCTCAAATCCAGTAGTCTCATTAGAATAATGAGAGCCTAGACGACACTGTAGGCACCACTATTGAGGGAGGGGGTGAGGTGGCACCTACCTGTGAAGAGCCTAGCCTCAGATCCACTGGGAACAGCCTTGTGGCTAAACACAGAAAGAAAATTCAAAAAACTAAAGATGGAGTCCAATTAGTGTGCCAACCTCAGATCAATTTATCATGACCTATACACTCTCCACTCTTGATCCCGTGGATACATCTTTTTGAGACACTTTAGGGGAAAGATTTTCCACCCTTTTTGTTGCTAAGCTGCAGCCTATCTACACCCAGCTTGCTGCTATAGAGGAATCTTTGAACATTAGCAATAGGGAACTTGATGAGTGTCCTATGAAGCATTCTATCTGCCCTGGTGGTATTATCGCTCAGACAGTCCCTCACCTCCGAAACAGGGACTTGCTTACATCTAGGGCCACTTTCAAGCATGCTTTGGGAGCTTCTGGGGCCCTTCCTAGTTTAGATACACAGGGGGATAGACTGGGGTTCCTGGAACGCAGCCCTGCCTCAGGACCACTGAGGACATTTGGATCCGCCTGATGACCAACAGAGTCATCCTAACACCCTCCCCATGATCCATCTCTCCGCATGTGGTAGTACTTTCAAACGTCCCTAGTATGCTGCATGGAGCCATGGAGTCCACTTCAGAGTTCAAAAACAAAGTGACACACTGGTTCTATTCTAATGTACAGTGTGGGTCCAATTTGATGATTTTTGTATGCAGGGTAGGAGTAGTCGGGCCTCTGCCTAAGAAGTATCCAGGGGATTGCATTATTGTCAACTTTAGTGAGCCCACAGCTGCAGGAGAAATCTTGGCTCAAGCAAGGGCAGGTAAAGTATGGTCCAGGGCAAAAAGGATCATACCTTTGCGATTTTATTAACAGCATCTGGACCCGGCCAAAACCTGTTGAACCAAAAATCTTTTGAGCCCATGTCCTACATGGACCTTTATTTGTGTAAGAACAAATGTATTGTTCTATCAGGCCTGGAGGACAATGATTGAAGGTACATATAGAGACATAGTGGCACCATTGTTTTGGGGTCTTGTGACCCCTCAGAGATTGTTAGTTTGTCGCCACAAAGCAGAAGCTCCATTCCCTTGAACCAGTCTGGAAATACAGATCCGATGAATTGGAAGTGTGGTCCCCATTCAGTAAACATTCCACCTGCTGCCTCTTCCTCTTTGGTAGGTGGGAAGGCTGTGAATAGAAGGTCAACATCTCTCGCCTTAACACTACAGAATTCGGACAATGTAGCCAAACTCTTTTTTCATCCTGTTTCATCCATAAAATTGTTATGTTGGAATGTTTCTGATTTGGTCTCAAAGAAGTTAATAGATGATTGGTGTGTGTTTATCAACAATTATGACATTAGTCTTTTGTAGGAAAATTAGCCTGAGGGTGATGTATTTTTTGACGGATACACTTGTCATGACTTTCATGCCAGCCCGTCGCCTTCTGGCCGGGCAAAGGGGCAAAGAGGGTTTTGGCAACCTGGTTCAAGGTTGATATCGGTTGTAAAATGAGGGTCTTACCCTGGTGGGGAAAATGGGGAAAATATGCAGGCCTTTGATTTGAACTGGGTCTCCATTTTCAGTCTGGTTTTAGTTAACTTTTACAATAATGATTGTTCTGTGAGTAACAAGCAGATTTTATGTCAGCTTTTTGAGTTTGTGGAGACAGTTGCTAACAGGAACTTATGTGGGGGTCTACTGTTTAACCTGATACTGGGTGGTGACTTTATTGCTAAGCTGGGGACCGCTCCATTATTGTCATCATCCACTTTCTCACCATATTTATCTGATGATGGATTGGAGGTAGATATGGATCCCAGGGAGGCTCTCTTATTTATCTTTCTGTCTGCCCATTACCTGAAGAGTGTCATCATCCATCATGCACCAAGCCAACTCCCAACTTACATTCGTAGGGGGCCAGGTTCGCTATTGATTATTTGTTATCGCTAGAAATGTGCACTCATTTGTTTCCAACAGGTAAGTTCTGACACAGTCCAATAGTGCTTGCACTGAACTTCCCGGTAATGGTGCCTCGGAGAGCAGTCGGATATAAGCAGACTACCAAGAGAAAAGGCGGTCTGTGTAGATTGGCATGGCATTCAGGAAACCTGACAATGATCATGCGTAAAGTTGTTGAGTGGTGTGGAGGCTGGTTGATCTCTGCGTAGCTGAAGGAATATGCCCCAATGAAAGGTTTGCAAACTTCTCGGAATTAAATATCTGTATCCAAGAGTTGCTTATGAAGCCTACAAGAAATAAAAAGATTTGCAGTAAATCGTGGGATGACAAGGCATGTAGCGAAGCCAACAATAGGCTGAGAAAGAAAGGGAATTGTACCCCCAGGAGGTGCCATGGGCAGAGTGCAGTGTATTTAAAAGGTAGGACTTGTACTAGTGTGTTTTACGTGTCCTGATAGTAAAATACTGCCAAATTTGTTTTTCACTTTTGAAAGGCCTAACTCCCCTATAGGTTAACTTGGGGATTGCTATCAAATATCTTTTAAGAGTAATTTCTCTTTGGGAGCAGATAGAGATTTGGTGTTTGGGGTCTCTGAACTCATTTTTTTAAAAATACATCTTGTTGTAAAGTTGATTTTTAGATTGTCAGTTTGAAAATGCCAATTTTAGAAAGTGGGAATTTTCTTGCTTAACCATTCAGTGCCTCTGCCTGGCTGCTGAATACACATCTGGGTCAGGCTCACAGTTGGGCTGTTTGTGAATTCACTCTAGACAGTCACACAAAGGGAGCTGATGTGTGTACTGCATATCCCAATGGGTCTTTCAACAGGAGTTGAGGGAGGAACTGACACTTGCACCTGAATAGGGCTGTGCCTGTCCTTACACAATATAGTCTTCAACTCCCTGGGGTGTGTCTGGGGCCAAGGTAGGGAGAGCTAGGGTCTTGTGCACTACAAAGACTTTCCTTTGAAGTTTGCCTACTTTAAAGGCAGAAATGAGTATAAGTCTTGTACTGCTGACCTCACAACTTCAGAACACTTCTGGAATGAGGACATTCTGCCAGGGCGAAGAGCTGGATGCTTGAGGGGAACCTGCTACTCTGTCTGTTGCTTTGCTGTACTAGCCTGCTGCTGCTACTTCTGCCCTGGGAGTGAAAGGACTGGACTTTGCTTTCTACATCCTGTTTTCCAAGGGCTTGAACTGAGCTTGCCTCCTGTTGTGAATTCTGAGGGACATCAAGGACTTTATCTGCCAGCACTTGGGCTGTCTTGCTGAGACCCCTGACTTGCCAAGTGGTGCCAAATCCAGTCTCTATGCGCTTGGAAGGAGAGGCTGGTAAAACCTGAGAAAAAATCCAAGAACCAGAGCCACAGAAAAATTGACACAGCGTCTGCACCATGGCTAAACAATTGACGCAGAGTGGTGAAATCAATGTATTGCCTGCGTCAGCGCTGATCCATTGTTGCTGTGCGTCTGGACTTTTCATGCATTGTCCCTGGGCATCAAATCTTCGGCATCAGGGCAAGGAACTGAGGCAGCTTGTCTGCAAACCGATGCAACCCCATCGCTGCGAGGAAAAAATGCATCACTTACCCAATGGAGAAAGAATTGACACACAGCCTCACTTGCGATTAAGGAATCAATGCATTACTTGATTTTCCGACACTCACTCTCCCCTGCTGCTTTATTTTTGAGCATACCAGGTACTTTGTGCTAAAACAATGCATTAATTGATTCTTATAGATTAAGACTCTTTTTTACCTTTACAACTTGATATCTTTTCTTGTGTATGTTGGATTTTTGTCGTTTTGGTCTTGTTAGATTTAGATAAATATTGGCTATTTTTACAAACTGGTGTGGAGTTCTTTTCTGGTGTTTTCACTGTCTTACTGTGTGTGTTTGTACAAATACTTTACACATTGTCTCTTCGATAAGCCTGACTGATTGTGCCACGCTACCAAGGGGGTGAGCAGGGCTTATCTTAGGTGTGTGACTTCCTTACCCTGACTAGAGTGAGTGTCCCCACTCAGACAGGGTGTAAACTTACTGCCAACTAGATACCCCATTTCTAACATTTGATAATGTGGATGGGACCTCATTAGTGCCATACTGCACTGTCATAGAAACTGCTAGTTTAAGACAACATTGGGGTCCATGATCACTCTATCTATGTAATTTTTTACGGTTTGATCAAGGCACCCTTCTCAACCAAAATGTTAGGTAAATACCTGGGCCTGCGATCATCTTTGCTTAAGCAAACATCTGTTTTCTTAACAGTTTACTACACAAAACATGTAAAAGAGAGGTGATGAAAAGCTTACCAAAAGAGGGAGCAGAAGAAAGCAAGAGACAGAAGGCAGTCAGCGGCAGAAACAGAACTACAGTATAGAAAATACAGGGAAATGCTGGGACAAAAAAATTAGGTAGAGGAGTTGAAAAAAAGTATACGCAAAGGCCATGATTACTAGTTGGAATAGTTAAATGTAAAAAATTAACATGCCTTACTGGGTCTAGAAGAACCATCTGCCATGACGCTGTTGGTGGCCATCCCACACTCTGCAGCTCTGGTTGTGGTGGTAGCTGCTTGGGCAGAATCAGATGACCTCTTCCCCTTAGATGTTTATGAACAGAATAAAGAGAAAAAGAAGAATCATTAGTGGTACTCTACAACAAAAACAAACATTTTGACAGGCACAGCATTGTAGTTTCCAAATCAGGTAGCCTATTTCTAGTTTGCATTTTGAACTATTCATTCATTTCAACAAATGATCTTTGCTTCTTCGTCCCTTTTAGAAATTGATTGGTTAAGTCAGTCTCCCTTTGCATACTGCACATCAGGGAGATTGACACTGTATGAGCCACATAAAGCCACAGAGAATGCTAACATCCCTGATATACTACTATCATAATCTCTTAAATTAGCCAAAGGGAGCACCTGGCTCACGCTGGAATAGAATCCTGGCAGTATCTTTTACTTGATGTTCACTCCACTCCTATATCCTCCCTGCCAGGCTAGAGCCACTACTCTGGATACCAGGGCCTAAATTAAGCAGATTTCTCAAGGGTTTTTGTGTTGCCCTTGCACCACGCAAGATGGCCCAAGGTCAATGCAAACACTTAAGTGATATTTTCTACCCATAAAAATCTACCTAGTGTGGTCTTTGCATGGCTTGGTAAATCTGGAGTAACGTAACAACACAGCACAAGTTGCTTCCTTATTGTGTTACTCTACACCCAGAAGAAATAACACCACATTTGGCAAAACGGTAGCTTTTGGTCCACAGATCACCTGCAGATTTGGTGTAAATCCATTAAGAGAAATTAAAAGAAATCCAAATTTGTATATTTACGGGTGCAGCGACTTTGTGAATACTGTCGATCTTGTGCAGAGATCTAATTGGCTGCCAACACTTCACCCAGGAAGTGTGGGGCAACCATTTTGAGACTTGACTTCAGCTGAGTCTCAAAAGCAAATGAAAAAAAGGGGGGCATGTTATGTTAACCCTGACCCCTTTGCCTTGGTGCCGGGGTACCCCTGGTACCCTTCTAGGGCAATAAAGCATTTTTTTTAAATTCACAGTGAAATTCGCAAATATACGCAAACATCTCCTTGAATTAAAAAATAATTTGTCCCCCACATTTAAAAATGCTGTGACTCCCAGGTAGGTCGGGTCCCTAGGGCATTGTGGGGGGCAAAAAAAAGAGTGGGCCCACAGGGCCCCATCCTAGGGCTTTTTCAAGCCCCAGGTACCACCACCTCTACAGGGCTAAATCTAAACTAGTATAATATGGGGGTCCTGTGGCCCCCCCACACCCTGGGGACCACCACCTCCCCAGGGCAACATATACATTTAATGGGGGGGTTCCTGTGGATCCACCCTGACCCCAGACAACATCACCACCCTGGGGCAACATCTGACAAAAGGGCCACGGGTACCGACACCTCCCCAGGTCTACAAATACATTTAAGAAGAGGGTCCGATGTGGACCCAGGCGGCCACCACCTGCCCAGTGCTCAATTGAAAGAAGAAGGGGGGCTTGCGGCCCCCCTCATTAAGCTCTATTTGTCCCTAGGGATCGCCCCCTCCAAGGCCAGCCTCGAAAGGTGACCACCCTCTAGAGGTAGGAGTTTCTTTTGCTTGGCAGGAGCTGACAGCTCCCACCAAGAAAAAGCAAATATAACTCTGCTTTCACCAAGCAGGAGCCTTAAAAATGATCCCACCTGTTGAAAGCAATGCTTTATCTCTTTCCCTCCCCTCTAACATGCAGAGATGAAAACATCGCTCCCGCACTCAGGGAGCTGATATTTAAAGCAGCTCCCTATGTGTGGGAGCAATGCCGGCTCCTGCAGGAGATGGGAGCTGGTGGGACCACAGGAGCCCTGAGGCTCCCCCCACGGTTTCCATAACTGTTAACTGGTTGCCCTGGGTGGGGCCAGGGCACTCATAAACCTGTGGTCGGGACCAGGGATGGGGCCTAGGGAGGGGGTACGTGGCCCCCTCCTTTCTTAGAGTATGTATGTGGTCCCAGGGAGGTGGTGACCCCTGGGGCCCAAGGAGGTTCCGCACAGCCCCCCATTAATTTTTTTGCTGTACCCCCATGGAGGTGGTGGTCCACGGTCACAAGGAAGGTCTGCGTGGCCCTACTGCGAATGGCCAGAGGATATGTGAGCAGCGGGATTGGGTGGGTATAGGGGTTGGCCATAGGGGTAGCCTACCCCCACCATGCATGGTCAAAGGCCATGTGAGGCGCACGGTTTGATGGTTTTAGGGATTGGCAGGGTAGCGTGGTTATTGGATTGGTCACAGGCCCTGAGTTGGGTGGTTATAAAGTTGGTTGCAGAGCCTGGCCAGAGGCCAGGCTATTGCAGCCAACCCCTGGATTTGCGGTTGGGTTGTTATAGGGGTTTGGCTGAGGGCGGCCGTGAGCAGCGGTGGTTGGTTTAACGTATAGTAATTAAAATTACTTTATGGTTAAAAAAAACATAGAACTTCACTGAAAAAAACAAAGGTTGCAGGGACATTATAGTTAGGAAATACATTTAAAAAATTTAAATTCACTTCAAAAACCAAAGATTATAGGGATGTTATAGTTAGATTCTGTATTTACTGACACAAAACCATAGAAATTCAGCAGTTATAGTTATTGTTAGTGCAAGTAACTATACCTTGTGCCCTAAGGTAATTTTAACTCTTGCCCTCACTACGCACTGCTGATTACCCAAGATATTACATCACTCATGACATCTTTGATAACATCATTCATAGTATCACTGTAACATTTGCAGTAAAATTGTTGATGAGATTACTGTGCATGGCGTGGGCGTGAGTTATAATTATATAAATAATAATGGGATTTATATTTCGGCGGGCGGGATATCACTCTCAGTTGTGCTGGAGTAACACATCTGCCAAAATCTAAATCAGGCCCTTAGATATTTTCAAAAATGACTTTTTTTTTTCAAATAGCAAGGACAGATCAGACCCCTTCTGCAGTTTATTTTCGAGAGCGTGAAATAGATCGATTTGTATATTCACCACAATTTATTGATTCTTTTCTATAACATGAATATATGTATTGGAAGACAAATATCAATGAAAAAAGTGTTTGAGGAATTAAGGCCCATATATACAATAAAATGACACAGCATGGCTTGCTGCGCTGCACTGAGCCATTAGGAAAGTCAGGGATGTGTTGTACTTACAGCAATATAACGCATCCCTCTGCTTTCCGCTGTGCTGGCGCACAGTTGGCTGCCTAAAACCAACGGAGGCACCGTTGCACCATGATGCAAGGGTGCCTGTGTTGCAGGGATGATTGTTTATGTGCAGAAAGGAACATCTTCCTGCACATAAATAATCATTAATGGTGTTTTCCTCCTTCTACATGTGCTGCAGAAAACAGCACACATAGAAAGTACAAAATACGAGGATAAATGTAGGTATTTCTCCTTGTCGCGCCAATTTTACACCACTCCTAGGATGCAATAGGTATTTGATGCGTTCCCAGGTTTGCAAAACCTTGTAAATCTGGGAATATGTCAGATTCCATGGGTGTTGCGTTGGAACACCTACAGCAATACCCATGGAACGCCCCTTTCACACAGAGTTAGGCATCAAAGGGGGCCATATTCACAAGGCCATGAAAAGCCATGCAAGGTGGCTTTATGGTGCCTTGTAAATATGTGGGGGCACACTGCACCGCTGGAGCATCACTTTTGTTTTGCTCCGGTGGCGTTATTGTGCCACAGGGGCCTTGTAAATATGCCCCTAAATTTGGGTAAATTCATGGTACTGATAACTTGTTCACATACAATTCAGAAATAAATTATCTTTTTTAATAAAACTGTGATGTAAATTGCTTGTATGATTTTTGTCTCTATTTCATATTTTAAAGAAACCATCTATGGCAAAAGTTATTTTGACACATTTCTCAGATTGGAAATGGAAAGTGTTAGTAAATTGAATGAGATGGGTCAGAATAGAATTTACAGCATTACATTGTTTGGTTCAAATATGGTAGCCTTATGGCAAACACATACTGATATGTATATATACAGGTTTCTGTCCGAGCTGCAGGTCCAGTATCTATGATTAGATCCTAGGCATATAACACATTCTTCTATGACAGTGACTAACAATACTGTAGGGAAATTGTATCTGACGGGGTAGTTACGATATGAAAACAAACACTTCAAAAATAAGTGGAGGAATGGTTTTGAGTGAGTTTCTTTTAGAGTTGCAACCTGTGAAAAATAAAGTGTGCATAGCTACAATAATTCACGTAGCTATAAAATAAAAAATATATATTCAGAGAAAAAAGTTGCTGAAGAAATTAGGGAAGCTGACATGTAAAAGATGCAAACTATGTTCAGAGTTATTGACAATGTCTTTCAAACACTATTTAAACAAACTATGGGGGTCATTATGACCCCTGCAGTCGGTGATAATGTGGTGTTAGTACCGCCAATATACCACACCGACCTCCATGGCGGTAGCAGCCGCTGGGTCGGAGATAAGAATCTCCAGGCCGGCGGCCCCTAATGTACCACCGGCGGCATTTTGACCCTCCCTACTGCCATGATTTTCGTGGTGTTCGTAACGCCACGAAAACCATGGCGGTAGTGTCAACATCAGGACAGTGCGCACTCCACGGGCGACGAAAATGCAAAAACTCAGCCTTTATGCAAGAGCATAATTCATGCATTGTGTTCATATGCAGTTTGTTAACCTTTTGCATTGCAGACTTTGGGGGTTATTCTAACTTTGGAGGAGGTGTTAATCCGTCCCAAAAGTGACGGAAAAGTGACGGATTTACCACTAGCCGTATTACGAGTCCATTATATCCTATGGAACTCGTAATACGGCTGGTGGTATATCCGTCACTTTACCGTCACTTTTGGGACGGATTAACACTCCTCCAAAGTTAGAATAACCCCCTTTAACCTTGAAAAACACTATTAATGATGTTTGCAATAATTGTTCAGTTGCAAGTTATTGCTGCAGACCTATTGAGTGTGTTAAGGTGTGGTCCCTTTCTAGGGCATTCTAGAATTTTTCCTGCAGTATGACTGGGTGTGGTCTGTGGGCTGGGCTAGACTCTATTTAAGGGAGCCAGCCCAGCTCTACGTGCTCACTATTCAGAGGTCCCGGTACAGAGCAGCAGCAATCTCCTGAGCTCCTGTTCGGAGGCCTACCTTGAAGTTCCAGGCCTGCACGGCATTATCTTGGTGACCCTAGAGCAGGGTGGTAAGACAGTGGTCGGGCTGGGCCCCCGACCCTTCCCTAAAAAGACTCTTGAATTTTGGGGCCTGTTCTTGAAAACTTTCAGAGTACGAAAAGCATTGCTTTGATGTTCGGATCGGCAAAGGTTTGCGCGATCGTTTCATGGCATTTGCATACTTTGTTAGAATCTGCTGTGCGCGCGATTAATTTCTTGCATGACAACCCTGGTGTTCGGATCGGCCAAGGTTTGCGCGATCGTTTCATGGCATTTGCATACTTTGTTAGAATCAGCTGTGCGCGCGATTCATTTCTTGCATGACAACCCTGGTGTTCGGATCGGCAAAGGTTTGCACGATTGTTTCATGGCATTTGCATACTTTGTTAGAATCGGCTGGGCGCACAATTAATTTCTTGCATGACAACCCTGTTGTTCGGATCGGCAAAGGTTTGCACGATCCTTTCATGGCATTTGCATACTTTGTCAGAATCGCTGCGCGCACAATTAATTTCTTGCATGACAACCTTGGTGTTCGGATCGGCAAAGGCTTGCACGATCATTTCATGACATTTATATATTCTGGTTAGAATCAGCTGTGTGAGCGATTCATTTCTTGCATGACAAACTTGGTGTTCGGATCAGCAAAGGCTTGCACGATCATTTCATGGCATTTACATATTCCTGTTGGAATCGGAGGTGTGCGCGATTCATTTCCGGCATGACAAACTTGGTGTTCAGATCGGCAAAGGTTTGCGTGATAATTTCATGGCATTTACATATTCCTATTGGAATTGTTATGTGCGTGATTCATTTCCCACATGTTAGACTTGGTGTTCAGATCGGCAAAGGCTTGCGCGATCATTTCAAGACATTTACATATTCCTGTTGGAATCGGCAGAGTGCACGATTCATTTCCCTCATGTAAAACTTGATTCCCAGATCGGAAACAGTGTGTGCAATCATTTCATGGCCATACAAAAAACTCTGAAGTGTAATTTTATTTAATGTGCACGCATTTCTTTTGTGAAGATGACAAATCCTAAATGTGACGTTCTCATGCATATAAAGTTCCTAGCATAATTCTAAATGTTTTCCAGAGATGGTTTTCAGACAGCCTTTTAGTCCTCTTGTTAAATAAGGCAGTGTTTGTTCTGAAGCTATATTCTAGAATGTTCTTGTATTTCTAGACATTACGTGGCATGTTATGAAAAGCTTTTATGAAACATTGCATTAATCATCCTTGATTTTATTCCAGGTATCTAAAGTTCTTGAGGCCTAGTTAAAATCACTCCTTAGAGTATCCATGGTAACAGTAAGACAATACTAAGAATCATAATCTAGTGACAGTCAATGTGATTTTATTCTGATGTTGTGTTGTTTAACCTTTTGCTTCCTACAGGTCTCCTTCCCAGCTGTTCCCTACCTAATCCCCTTTTCACCACTTGGACTCTCTTAGACTCTGTGACATTCTAATCAGAGTATTGGAGCTGTCTTGTGGTGGACATGTTGGGATCGTGCACAGACCCCGAGGATCTGGTGACTATGACAGGTAGGCCCTACCAGTGACAGGGAATTCCCCAGACGCCCCCCACCCACCTCCATCCACGCTACCCCTCTTCCAATCACTCACCCCCCATACATGCACACTCGCAGACATGCACCACCATATACAAACTCACTCACACAGGCATACACGCATTCATACACCATGCGTCCATTCATTCACGCACACATCCGTACCACATTCACACTGACACACAAACATGCATTCACATTTCCATTCATACACGCATTCTCACACATGCACACACACTTGCAAACAACACTACACACACATACGCATTCACGCACACACTCATACATTTATGCACACACACCCCCACACACACACAACACTCCCACCCCTCTCCCATGTCGGTAACCCAACTTACCTGCATCAAGAGGGTCTTCCGGCAAGGGATGGGATGGGGTGCTGCTACCGCCAGCAGCGCCCGCCAGCAGAACACTGCCAGACCATATTATTTTTCATAATACGGCTGGCGGTGGTCTACTGGCATGACGCTGCTGGTGGTAACAGCGCCACCATAACACCATCTGCCAATATGGCCACAGCCGGATTTCTGCCCTTCTTGTGGCGGAAATCTGGCTGTGGTCATGATTTGGTGGATGGAGGTTAGCTGCGGCAATGGTCTTTTGGCAGCTGTCGCTGTCGCGGTAGGCGGCACTTACCACCAATGTCTTAATGTGCCCCTATATCTCTTGCATCACCTCCTCTGCTTTAAATGTTTTTTACGAAGATTTGAATTTTTTATTCAACATTGGCATGCCTAAATGTGTACACCAACTGAATTAAGTTGTGCATTAGAAACAGGTATCTTTCTTCTTTACTGTTTCACTTCACGACAGATAAGGATCTCTAAAAAGAAGGCCCTAATTTAAGAAGGCCTAGCGCCACTTTAACACCACCCTAGCATAAATTTTTTTACGCTTTGCATGCAAAGGTGGCGTTCCCCCTTTAGGGGGCCGAAAAAATGGCGCAAAGGAATCTAAGAGTTTCTTTGCGTCATTTTTTTCAGCACTTTTAACACCTGCTCAGATCAGGCGTTAAAAGGGGGCACACCATTGTTTACAATGGGCCCCTATGTACTGTTCAGGATTAGCACCAACATTTTAGTGCTAACCCTGAACAGTACGTCAGGTGTCAAAAATGTTGAGGCTATTGACCCCTAACCTGTGCCATTGTACGCCATATCTTAGATACTGCGCACACATGGTGGCGGTAGGGGGCGCTAAGGGGTGCAAGGAAAGTGGCGCTGCAGTGGGTGCAGCGCCATTTTCCTTTCTGCCCAAAGCACCTTATAGGCTATTCTCACTTGAATAGATAGAAAGCATGCCTCTTACTGTTGCTGAAATTCCTCAAATCATGTGGCTGTAATTTCTTTGCCTATCACGTCTTTTCTTTGCTGTCAGAAATATACATCTCATGGATGGTATGAAAGCATACACAATATATTTCTACAACACACATGGGCCCAGATTCTGGTAGGTGTCATGCAGCACAGTGCAGCATTCGAAAATGCTGGGCTGCGCTGTGTGACAAGGAGAGAGCAGGAGAGTACCATATCCACCTAGAAATTGCACTCTCCTCCACTCTCCCTATTGCCGGTGCGGATTTCAGCTGCAGCGCACCACGCCCACACCTTAGTGCCATAAGGCTAGGGTCTGTGTGTGAGTCTAGCATAGGTTTTGTACAGGAGGGATATCCTTCCTGTACAAAATACTATGCCTAGACAAGTGCAAATGCTTTTCCCACTTTGTATGTGTGCTGTACAGAGCAGCACACATGCAAAGTCGGAAAAGCAGGGACCAATGAAAACATTTCTGCATTTTGCACCTAGTTTTAAAAGCCATTAAGTTTTGGCGCTAAACCTTTTCTTCTGATCTTTCAGAATAGGGTTTAGCATCAAAAAACATGGGTTGTAGCACATGTATGCCCATGTAACACCCCCTTGATGCAAAGTAACACAAAGCAGTGTTTAGTGCTACTTTGAGTTACCTTGCCAAAAAAACTAACACAAACACCTATTTACGTTGCTTTGTGAATGGCAAAAAAGTTTAGCGTCGGTTTAGCGTTAAAAAAGCAACGCTGAACCGACCCTAAACGTTTGGAAATCCGGGCCCCGGACTTTCCATTTTGAATTATTTAGTTTGGCTAGCAGCAGTCCTGCTTTCATTAGCACATCTTCATGTATACTTCTTTGCAAGCCCAAACGTATTCACTGCACTGGTACCCTTTGATGTCTGACCTTGCTAGTGAACTCGTTGTGACAATGCTTCTCTCATTCCCACCTATCAAACTCTATTAAATAAAGGTAGTTATGTAATTCTAATAAACAATAATTCTTGTCAGTTAGCTCAATGTTTTCTCTAGCTATTATCTGTACAGAAAGTAGTGAAATGTAGGATTACAATTCATTCTCTTCCAGAAGTTTATGAAAGTAGTTCATGGCTGAAAATTGACATGATAAATACAGGCTTTGATGAATAAAATAAGTTCATAGCAGTCCAATTCAGAAAGAGATACCATTGCCCTCTGCGATAGAAGCATTTGCTCTTCCAATAGATCATTGTACATCTCAGATTTAATGACTTCAACAAACTCAGGTTCCAACTCATTTTGGTGACATATTGCACGTCTCAAACACAACTGGCAAAACATATGTTTTAGAACTGGTGGATCTGGTTTACTGACTGGCTTCAAGTCTAATTTAGAACCATTCCTGTGTTGTTTGGTTCTTTGTTTGCAAGTCTGCTCAATGGAATATCAACAACCATTATCTTTGTATTGTTCACTTTTTAAAAAAATGTCCCACAGGATGGTTTGATAGTCAATGCAGTCTAGCTGAAACCCCCTACGAATGTGTTAAAATTGGTCTTAAAAATCTGAGCATTGTTTGAGATGCCAGACTAAATTATAAACTTGCCAAAATCATGCACACACCCAGAACCAATTCTACCATTCTCACCCAAAATGCTGCTCCTACCCTGAACACAGAAATTACAGAATCCGAATGAATTACGCAGTTCTCTTCTATTTTCCTCGAGGTCGATTCTACTGATCTTGCAAGTAGCTTTTTAACTGAGCTGGGCCACGTGAGGTAGACTTCACTGAAATCAAATTTGCTCTGAGCAGGAGTCGCTCATGCAAAGCGGATAATCCTGAAGGTACAGAAAACCTGGTTTAAAATTACAATAGACCTCAGCTTTAAGAAGAGTAACAGTGAAGCCCTATTGTATTGCCCAACCTCTTCCATCAAAATACTGGGAAGGGCGCTGTTACATTTTGGAAAGATGGACACAACAGAACACAATTCTATCAGATCTCGAGTTGGGTTTCAAATACGATCTGGGCACCGTTGAGCAATTTGGTTTTAAAAAAACGTCTGGGCATAGTTGAGCAGTGTCTTCATTTAGAGCTACTTATAGGTGATGAAGCAGAAAATGAAGGTTTTACATTTATTAACGCATAAACGTAGTGTGAAATAATCATGTGTGACTCTAACCGAACTAATAAAGATTGTACGGGGACAAAATGTGCATTTAGAGTAGTTTGCCAACATTTATAAGCGTGCTTTATATAACGTGATGTATTAGAATTGCACTAATCCGACATAATCATAAACGTGTGCTACGATTTGCTTGTTTGAAATGCTTTAGCTTAGCATAACTTTAGTGGAGGCTTTGGCCTAGTTGCCTGGTCTCACGGTTTAGACGCTCGTATTTTTTCCACTGTGCTATTAAACGTGTATTTTTGCTTGAAGCTGTACTTTTCCACTGAGATCGTTCACATGCTTATCTTAAGGTTTCGTGCCAGCCTGGCATATTTTCTCTTTACTCCAAGGTCGATCTGCAGGTGCGGACAATGGAGGCTCTGAAAGTGAGCTAATTGGTATAAAATGTTGCAACTTGCGTACCCATCTCCAAGGATAATGTATGCTTAAGTAAAAGCTTGAGAACTGTCGTTTTTGATTGGACAATTTGAAGCTAACCTATGAACCCTCCAATGGAAGACCCTACTGGATTTGAACTGTTGTCTATTAAAAGCCAGGTGCACGAGAAGAAATTAGGCCATTGCAGCCATTATTGGACATCCCGCCATTTTGTAGACTTCGTAGCTATTATGGCCCACTTTGCTGCGACGCCATTTTGAAAGAGACTTTGATGCTTTCTCTAATTGAACTTAAATGATTCTGGCCCTAGAGACTTTAACTTTGATTTGTCCCTTTGCATGAAGTAGTAGTTTATCTTGCCGCCGTGAGGCAATTGCCCCGTCCACCCCTGCCCCTTTGCCCCGTCCCATGCCGATCGAAACGGTACCCATGCTGATCGAGAAACGGTACCTGTGAGACGAAGACTTCCTTGTATGCTGATCGTAATTGGTAAATATGAAAGGAAATTGTACAATTGCATTGTGTTTCTTTTAGGTAACCAACTGCTGATTTTGATAAGATCCCTAGCAAGGAGTTTTCTAAATTAATGTTGCTAAATTGTTTTTGCATGAAGTCCCACATGCCGATGCTAATTTGAGGTTAGACGAGGATTCCTTTTGTTGCACGATGCAATTTGAGACCTTGTTATGCTGACTAAATGTATGCAATTAGTTCATTACAGATTATAGTATTAGTGATTTGCATTGCTATTATCGAATGCCTTGTGATTCAAATGCTGAATAGATTGCACTTGTTTCGCCGCTATGGACAGCTATTAATGTTCATTTACGTTTATCATTTGGTGTTGAGACACATTTATATTGTGCTAGCTTTGTTAATATAGGGAAATAAATTCACTAACTTTGCAATAAACTGGTGTGGTTATTCCTGACTGAAAGGTCAGGGTTCGCCGAAATGTATTCTGGATTAATTGTTAAGTGTTATGTTGATCAAGGTATTGCTTATGTTCGATATTGATTATTGATTTGATTAAGGTGACCGATTAAGAGTACGGAGAGTCCCACTTAGTCAAAAGATTCATCGGCCTAAAGAGCGTCCAAATACAGGGAAATTACTAATACGGACCGCTCTATCAGTAGATGGTAGCAGAGGACGGTTTCGTCTTTTGGGACCCTGTACTCTCAAAGTACATGGTGTTGAATTAACGGTTTAGATTTTTGAGACCCCATTTGAGAAGTTGAATTAGATTTTTCTTGGATAAAACTGATTGACAGAATGATGATGGGCTAGGTCCACTGCGACTTTCCCGGGATCTCGGAGCTTGCGAATGGAGAGAACGGAGGTGTGAGATCAGCGTTGGCGGTACTAGTGATGGTATGAGTGAAGTTAGGGTTTTGCGCTTGCACAGCTTATTGCCGCAGGGTGTGTGAAAAGGTTGCGAGGATTTTTTTCTTTTTTAGAGGATAGCGGAGGTGCGACTCCGAGTGTAGAAGTAGAGAAGTCGTCGAACTTCATAGAAATAGCGGAGGTGCGGCTCCGAGTGTGAGAGTAGGGAAGTCGTCGAACTTCATGTGCGTGTGGCGCTTTGTGCATAAAAAGGTCCACGTGGTTGTTGTTGTTGAGACGGGCCCTGCGAGGTCAAGAGACTCCGGAGTATGTTGATCTATGTTGTGGTCTGGGCGGTTTAGTAGGTTGATCGGGCGTGGTCAACGAGTCGGTACGTGTGTAAGGGAGTGAAAGAAACTTCGACTTCGGGCTTTCTAAGTGCACTAGAATAGATCACTGACAAGTTGAGAGCAGTCTGCGGGTCAGATTTGCTTGCGAACGTGGGGACCGAGAAAGACGGAATAACTGCTGAGGCTAGTGAAAAGTCCCTAAGGTCCTGAAGCGATTGTGTTACCCTTCCTGTAGTAAACCGACAGATCTGTTTTATTTTTGGTAGCTCGCGATACATGCAAGAAGTTGTTTCGAGAGGAGCTAAGTGAAGGAGGACTAGCCGCGAGGCTTTGTCAGCCGCAGTGTGTGTGAGTGTGACGTCACTAGGAGCCGCGTTGGGATAGGTTGGTTGCAGAGAAGGGTCGCGCACAGATTGGACGCAGTCCGTGGGGCTCGATTGGAAGGTGAAAGGCAGGCGAAGAGTATTCCGGGAATTAAAGTCACCTATTGATTACAAACTTTGTGAAATAAAAGACGAGAAAATGAAATTCTTTAAAGCATTCAGGAGTGCGATGAAGGGGGAATCTTACATTAAAGCGAGTGTAGGAGAGGAGACGCCGCCCGAAGGCACACCGGCTTACATTGTAATGGAGGAAAAGGGGGTAGCTCCGTGCCTTTGGCTAAAGCAATGGCACAAGTTGACAGAGAAACATGGGAGCGTAGCATTCCCGATCCACAGGACATTCAATATAAGGATTCTGGAGAATTTGAGGTTCACGATGTACGACATGAAGGTACCTCCAAGGCCAGCACAGTTTGAGGCTCTAGCGATTTGGGAATTAATGGCCAGACAGCAACAGCAAAATAAGTTCGAGAACAGGATAAGAAAAGTAGAAAAGACACTAGCGGACGCTAGGTGAGATAATGCACAGAAGGTGTGGAGGTCAGATGTATTGCAGGGGATAAAATTGTTCCCCGCAATTACTAAGGAAGAAGAGGAGACAGGTAAGAAAGCTACCTGTAAGACAAACAGGAAATGTTCCAAGGATAGAGAGGACGAGGAAAAGTTGAGAAGAGAAGAGGAGTTAGAGGATGAGGAGTTGATAATGCAATTGCTGAACGACCGTCCACCACCCTATGCAGAGAGTGGACAAGGTCCAAGTACCAGTTCTGCCCCTCCGGCACCGGTACAGAACAATGAAACTCAGAGTTCAGGAGCATCATCGGGATCTAAGGACCCGAGTTTACTGTTCACCCCGCAGATACCACAGGTTAGGAGAATATATCCAGATGTGCCTATGTTGAAACCAGCAGAAAATTATCAGCCGCAGGTCCCAAGATATTACAGCAGTGACAACAGTACGGGAATGGTTCTAGACCCGGCTGCAATGGGAATACAGAATGGTCACAACCCAACATTGGCACAAGCTGAATCAACTCAGTTTTTGATGCCTCAGAAGCAGATGCAGGGGGGAATAGCACATGCTCAGATGACGGGGAGTCAGATGGGCATGCCGGCAATGATGACCCATGGTGTGGGAATGAACATGCCTCAGAACATGGGGAATGGACAAAACCCAGATGCGATATCGCTACCCATTACTGTAGGTCCACCGGTACCTTTGTACAGTCAGCCTAATCTAGGTATGAGCGGTCAGGGATCAATGCTGCAGAATGGGACAGAGAGGAGGTGCATAGAAAACACTCCAGGGATAACTCCGATAGCGGCTCAGCCAACAGGATCTGGGACCTTGATGGAGTTTAGTCCCGTATGTGCTCAGTCGACACTGGTGAGGTCGAGTCCCCCACTGATAATACCTCTGTCATCGAACACTGAAAAGTTGCCACAACCATCAATGGCAGTCGATGTGAACGCTACACTGATGGGGTTGAATGCGCAACAGCTGACACAGTGGTTCAACAGTTTGAATTCCACACAAAGCTCAGACAGTGGGAAGGGAGAAGATTATATGAATAGGATGAGGTTGAACATGGAAGCATAAGAATTGGTGGAAGGGACTATGGGTGTGAATAGGTTAGAGTCCTACTCGGAAGAAGAGCTGAGGTATCTATGTCCCAGGATTACGAAAGAAGTGAACAAGGTACATAAAAGCTTGCAAGAAATAGCTGACAAAAATGGGGTTGACATAGACAAGACAAAACACTTGAGCAGGAGCTATAGATTGGATTTTGGGACCACAGATTTTGAACACATGAGGTCAGCAGGCATGAAGGCGCACCTTAGAGAACTGCTGCAGAGTGCACAAGTGTGGAGGTGCTTAGACAAGTGGGAAAGCAGATGGGTAAAGAGGAAGGAAAAGAGGAGGGACAGTGCTACAGAGCTCAACGAGAAAAGACCACAGAGTAGCGAGGCAGTAACCATGTTACCAATGAGGGAGACAGCAGGGGGAAAATTAATACATGTACCATGGCACAGAAGTGACATTCAGTCTTTTACGGATGATTTTCCCAAACTGAGAGAGAAACCGATTGAATGGTATCAACAGACTGACAGGTTTGTGAAGCTTGCAAAATGTCTCTGGGAAGATCTGAACACTCTCTTTGAGATTGTGGTTCCGGCAGATTTGTGGGAGGATTGCAAAAGAGCTGTAGGTTGGCCGACGAGTGAACCAGAAAGAGACAGGGAAACGGGTGCACCATCACCTATGGTGATGAGCCTGTACTACAAGGTGATTGAGCATTTGAAGACGAAGGTGGCCGCGAAAAATGTGGATTGGCAGAAGATCGATCGAACTGCCCAAGAGGCTAAAGAGTTGATTCATAGTTACTATGAGAGGTTGTTGAAGGCGTTTAAGAACTACAGCGGCACAGAGACAATAGAGGCGAAGGACATGCTTCATTTTGTGTTCAGATTTGTGGAAGGGCTGAGACCAGAGATAAGCCAGATGATAAAGTCGCATTTGATTTGTTGGCAGTCGAAACCGATTGATGAGGTGTTGAATTATGCGAAATACTGTAGCGACGAACTTGAAGTGAAACAGAAAAGGTTGAAAGAGAAGGTGATGATGATGCAGCTTAAGGCAGCTCAGACAGTTCTGCAAGGTTTGCAAGGGATGCAAGGGTTCCAACAGCAGGTACCGCAACCGCAGCCGCAGTTGCAGGGAAACATGGCGTTTCAGCCACAGGCCAGAGGCAGAGGCAGAGGAGGTTTTGTGAATAATGGCCCGGATTTGAACACTGTTGTGACTGGTGTGCAGGCAATGAAGAAGGTGATGCCGTGTCACGTGTGCGGAATTGTCGGTCATTGGAAACGCGAGTGCCCGATGGTGGTGCAGGAAGGTGCAGGTGCAGGTGCAGGTGTTGGTCAGCAAAACAATGATGTCAATGCATTTCAGACAATGAGGGGACCGAAAATGAGAAGTCCAAACCCAAATTTTCAGACCGTAAATCAGTTGCAGGGGTTACAACCTATGCAGCCGCAGCAGATGCAGATGCCCCGTATGCAGATGACGCAAATGCAGCCGATGCAACAGCAGTTACCCATGGTACCTAATCAGCAAATGCAAATACCTTTGGCACCAATGAGTCAGCAGCAAGTGATGGTTCCTCCACAGGTCTCGGGTCAGGTAATGAGTACAAATGGCACAGTACAACAGTTCCCATTACACAGTGAGAGTGGAATAAACAATGTATGGGAGAGTGAAAGCTCAGAAGAAGAAGGAGATTGTGTGCTTGCAGCATCCTTGGAAGTTGATCAAAAGGGTCCGTATGTAGAGGGAAGAGTAATGGGTCATCGTGTTTCATTCTTGGTTGACACAGGAGCCACACGTTCAACTGTTAAGAGCAGTGAAGTACCAAATTTGCCACTCTCAGGGAGGACAGTTCAAGTGGTGGGAGTAGCAAACAGGCACCTGACGAACCCAATAACAGATCCGGTACCAGTCAGCATCGGTAACTATCAAGGGGTGCATCAGTTTGTGGTATGTGACTCAAGCCCGATAGCACTATTAGGGAGAGACCTATTGTGCAAATTGGGTTGTTCGATCATGTGTTCGAACGAGGGAATAACAATCCAGACGAGCAGTGATGGGGAAGAAGAGGACAGTGTAGAGGGGGATGAGATGGAAACTGTCGATGAAGAGTATCCTCTGATTTGTCTCTTCCCGATGATAACTGAAGAAGATATTCCAGCCGAATTACGGGAAACAGTCGGAAAGGAAGTGTGGGATATGACAGGGAAAGAGGTGGGATTGATGAAAGGAGTGGAACCAGTGAAGGTGACTGTAAAGCCCAATGCAATCTTTCCCCAGACCCCACAATACCACATGGCACAAGACACCCTCATGAAAGTTGCTCAACTTATTGACGAATTTGTAAAACAGGGGGTACTGAAAGAAGTGTTAAGCAGTCCATGTAATTCACCAATAATGGGACTAATAAAGCCAAGTGGAAAGGTCCGACTTGTGCAGGACTTGAGGAAAATAAATGACATTGTAATTAAATGTTGCCCTGTCGTACCAAATCCAGCTGTGATAATGTTTCAAGTCCCTTGCGATGCCGAATGGTTCTCAGTCATCGACTTGTCACAAGCATTCTTTTCTGTGCCTCTTCATGAGGACAGCCAATTCCTCTTTTGTTTCAAATTCTTAGACAGAGTGTACAGTTGGTGTCGAATTCCTCAAGGGTTTTCTGAGTCACCGTCAATCTTCAATCAGATTCTAAAGAAAGATTTGGAAGCATTAGAATTGCCATTCGAGTCAACTCTAGTACAGTACATTGATGACTTACTGATTGCATCAAAGACAGAAAGTGGCTGCACAGCCGATACCATTGCTCTGTTGAACCATTTGGGAAGGAATGGACATAAGGTGTCTCCTTCCAAATTGCAGTTCTGTCAAAAGAAAGTGAAATACTTGGGTCACCAGATAGAGAAAGGGTCACGGAGAATAATGAAGGAAAGAATAACAAGCGTACTTCAAATGAGTCCACCCAAGACAAGGAGGGAGGTGAGGAAGTTTTTGGGAATGGTGGGCTACTGTCGCCAGTGGATTCCCAACTTCTCGACCCTAGCAAAGCCTTTACTGAAGTTGACCCAGAAGGATGCCTTGGATCAAATTGAACTGAAAGGAGATGAGATGGATGCTTTTGTTGAACTGAAGGAATGCATGTGTAGGGCTCCAGCTTTAGGTATGCCTGATTACACAAAGCCTTTCACATTGTTTTGTCATGAGCGTGATGCATGTTCTTTGTCTGTCTTGACTCAAGCCCATGGTGGCGTAAACAGACCAGTAGCGTATTTTTCAGCTACTTTGGATCCGGTCGCAGCAGCACTCCCAGGGTGTTTGCGCGCCGTAGCAGCAGTTGGTATCAGCCTCACTCAGAGTGAAGGAATAGTGATGGGACACCCAGTAACAGTCATGGTCCCTCACTCAGTTGAGATACTTTTGACCCGCTCCCGAACGCAACACATGACCGGAGCAAGACTCACAAGGTATGAAACGATAATTCTGGGCTCACCGAACGTGCAGCTGAAAAGGTGCACCACGTTGAATCCAGCAACCTTGCTCCCTGGAGAAAATGCTGAAATTGAGAACGCTGAAGACGTCGAGCATGACTGCCTTCAGGTGACTGAATTTTGCACAAAACCTCGACCTGACATTAAGGATACTAAGCTTGATGAAAATGACCAAATTGTTTTCGTTGATGGTTCATGTCTAAGAGATGGGATGGGAATTTTGAAAGCAGGATATGCTGTATGTACTGTAACAGGAGTCTTGGAAGCGGGATGGCTTCGAGGAGTCTATTCTGCACAAGTAGCAGAACTTGTAGCCCTTACAAGAGCATGTCAACTGTCTGCATTGATGAAAGTCACCATTTACACTGATAGTCAGTACGGGTTTGGGATTGTGCATGATTTTGGACAACTATGGTCACAGAGAGGTTTCCTGACTTCTTCAGGATCCCCAGTGAAAAACGGGGAGAGAATAAGGGAATTGTTACACGCCATTCAAATGCCAGCCGAAGTTGCAGTGGTAAAGTGCAGTGCTCATACAAAGGGACAGGACTATGTTTCTCTGGGAAATGCATATGCGGATCAAGTCGCAAGATTTTGTGCCTTGAACTGTATATTACTCAGGGATGAATGGAATTCGATAAGTGAGCCAGAGCTTGAACCAGCTGAAGCATTTGCCTTAAAGGTCGTAGATACAATAGATGAACTAAAAGCATTGCAGAATAACGTCAGGGAGGATGAGAGAGATTCCTGGATTAAATCACAATGTATAAAGAGACCAGATGAGTTATGGGTTTCAAATGAGGGAAAATTTGTTTTGCCAAATAGTCTCTTATCACAGCTTGCGCGGTTCTATCATGGGCAAGCTCACCTAGGGAGAGATGCCATGATACGATTGTTCAAAACTGATTGGTTTAACCCCAGATTTCGTCAAGCTGCAGAAGCAGTTTGCCATCGATGTGTCACCTGCCAGCAGATGAACCCAGGAAAGGGAACGGTTGTGAACGCGAGCCACATTGGTAGAGCAAGTGGCCCGTTTAGTCGTATGCAGATAGATTTCATTGAGATGCCTGTGCATGGAGGTTTGAAGTATGTGTTGGTGATTGTGTGCATTTTTAGTCACTGGATTGAGGCATACCCCACACGTAGAAATGACAGCCTTACAGTTGCAAAGCTATTGTTGAGGGAGTTAATACCACGTTTCGGATTCCCGATCTCTTTAGAATCAGATAGGGGAAGTCACTTCAATAACGAGGTGATAAAGTTACTCTGCGAAGCGCTGAACATTGAGCAAAAGCTGCATTGTAGCTATCGCCCTGAAGCATCAGGATTGGTGGAGCAGATGAATGGTACACTGAAATCAAGAATGGCGAAAATATGTGCATCGACAAATTTGAAATGGCCTGACGCATTGCCCTTGGTGCTAATGTCAATGAGAAACACCCCTGATAGAAAGACTGGATTGTCTCCGCACGAAATTCTCATGGGCAGGGCTATGAGACTTCCTGCAGTTCCCGCAAACGCGCTTTTGAATATTACAGATGATATGGTGTTAGACTACTGCAAGGGTCTGGCTGACGTGGTTCGCTCTTTCTCTCACCAGGTGGAAGCAACCACCTTGCCACCGATCCAAGGTCCAGGACACGCACTGAAAGCAGGTGACTGGGTCGTGGTAAAGAAGCACGTGAGGAAGTCGTGTCTGGAACCCCGTTGGAAAGGCCCTTTCCAAGTGATCCTGACGACAACTACCGCTGTGAAGTGTGCGGGGGTTCCCAACTGGATCCACGCCAGTCACACAAAGAAGGTGTTGTGTCCCACAGATGAGGAAGTTGAAGCGCTAAAACTGCCAGTGCCTGATAAAACAGTGCTGAGTGCTGAAACAGAACAAAAACGAACTGAAAGCGAACAGGCAGAAGCAGTAGAGAGAGAGATATTATTGGAGGACGAAGAGACTAACTCACTTGGGGAAGACCAAGGAGAAAGTTCAGACAGCGACGAAGCAGCTGAAGGTGACAAAGAACCTGAAGCAGCTGAGGGTAGCAAAGAGCCTGAAGCAGCTGAAGGTGACAAAGAACCTGAAGCAGCTGAAAGTGATAAAGAGCCTGAAGAAAGTAACGGTGACGAAGGGCTCGAAAAAGGTGAAAAAGCAGGAGAGCCTGATCAGAGGAGGGCTTTCCCAGAAGCAGACGATACAGAAAAAGAAAAAGAGAACGTGATTGATTCCCCAGAAGGAGGGGACAAGGCAGAACAGAACGAAAAGGTTCAAGCTTCCACAGAAAAGATCGCAGGTCCATCAAATGGACACGGTGCAAAGAGGAGACTAAGTATATCACCAATAAAACAAAGGATTGAAGAAGGTTTGAACGACGGAGGAAGGCCAAAAGTGAAAGAGAAAAGAAAGGAAGTGTCTGTCGTGGTACCAACCTCAAGTGACGAAAAAGACTTGACAAAAGAGGAAAGTACCAGCGAGGCAGAATCGAAAAGAGAAGCAAAATTGAAAAGGAAAAGGATACCAAACAGGAGATATTCCGGTCCAGAATGGGCGTATGCAGTCAATGACGATTGGACTGACGAGTTTGTATCTCTAAGCATTGAGAATGAAGAAGAAGAGATACCAATAGAAAAGAAAAGTTTTATGGACAGTGTTGATTGAAAGGGTGATAAATGACATTGCCTGCTACAATCTAAAGTGCTAAAACCAGCTGAGACATTGCTAAACCGGATGAGACATTTGCTAAACCGATAAAGACTGAGTTATTGCCGAATTGAGACAAATGCTGCTAACCGATAAGTGACTTGGCCTCTTGAAGAAGACGGTGTGAATATTGCGCTCGTTCAGCTTTGTAACTGAATTGCTAAATAGTTTCTTTATAGGTGCTTCTAGCTCTCTGATTCTATACAGATCATGACGCAAAACAGTAGAAAGAAATATTGTAAATATGTGTGTATAGGCTTAATAATTGCATGTGTATTAATAATAATGGCAATTGTATTAGGAATGCATGGTAAGGGTGAGAATGAGAGGATTGATGCTTCTACTTTTGCTCCTGTTACTGTCACTGAACTAACCGCATTGAAAAGACTAGAATTAGATGAGAGGCTCTTGCATGATAAGAAAGAGCTTTCGTATAATGTTTTCTATCGCTTGCTAACAGAATATGTTGAGACAATGGATGCGAAAGATTGTTATGTGTGTACACAGATACCGACATCAGTAAAGGAAGGGGTGACATATCACCACATGCCTCTTACATACGGGATTACATGTAGTATAGTAATGTCTAGGTTTTATGGTCAAACTAACATACAGTATTTTTATTCGAATTATGATGTTACCTTTGCATATGTTCCTATAATAGCGCAGCTAAGCCAGATTGCTAAAGATTGGGATGCTAAAATAATGAGGGAATTTTTCGAGCCAATGCAACCTTTTGAAACGGCTCACGCTCATAGGGAAAATCTTACCTGCTCGCTCTCTGTAGTAGAAATAAGCTTTTTAGATCGCACAGATGATAGAAGGGCACAAATGAATACGAAATTAGAAAAAGAGCTACATAAGAGGACTTCAGTAGATAATTATGATTTTGCCGCAATAAAGACACAAGGGAGAATAGCTTTAGATGCTTGGCATGTAGGGAAATTTTGTATATATAGAGGTGAATCTTATTATGACAACATTTTTGTAGGAGCAAGTGAGTGTAAACATACGTTTATCTTTAAGGCCAAATGGACATTCATGATGAACGGACTTGACCCTGTCATTCCAGGTGTATATTACATTTGTGGGTATAATGCCTATTATCGTCTTCCAAAAGGATGGTGGGGGAGATGTTATTTGGGTATAGTGTTCCCAAAGGTTTATCAACTGGATGACCTATCGATGATTCAGAAGACATCTGGATCCCATCGTATCCAGAAAAGAGAGACCGCAGCTGCTGTGGTAGGAGATATATTTGGAGCCATGATTCCTTCATTCCTTCATTGGGAGTTGTGCTGAATTCCATCAAAATAAGAAAGTTGTCTACTATAGTGGATAACATGTTGACAAAGTTTTCAGGTGCTATAATCCTGATAGATGCAGCGGAAAGAGCTATGACTTCAAAATAGGCTTGCTTTAGACATTCTTTTAGCAAAGGATGGCGGCGTTTGCAAAATGCTTGGTGCACGACACTGTTGTACTTATATTCCCGACAATAGTGTGAAGATTAAAACAATGCTTGCTAATCTAACAAAAGAGAGTGCAGATTTGAAGGAATTGAAAGAACCAGGAGTGTGGGAGAAGGTTGGAAAAGGACTTGCTTCAGTGGGAAATTGGATTGGGGGAATTTGGAATGGAATATTACTAAAAATAATAGAGGGAATTATGATAGTTATAATTTGTGTATTTGGAATTTGGGGAATAAAAAGGGGAATAATAATGATTATGGAAAGAATTAAAAGAAGGAAGAAAGAGAAAATAATGAAAAGAATGGCAGAAGAATACAAAGCGAAAACTAGGGGAATTAAAAGGAAAAGAGAACTGACAGAATTTTAATGGAATAAAATTTGTGGGCATAATTTGGTGTGATGACAAGTAGTCATCAGAGGAGGGATTGATGAAGCAGAAAATGAAGGTTTTACATTTATTAACGCATAAACGTAGTGTGAAATATTCATGTGTGACTCTAACCGAACTAATAAAGATTGTACGGGGACAAATTGTGCCCTTAGAGTAGTTTGCCAACATTTATAAGCGTGCTTTATAACGTGATGTATTAGAATTGCACTAATCCGACATAATCATAAACGTGTGCTACGATTTGCTTGTTTGAAATGCTTTAGCTTAGCATAACTTTAGTGGAGGCTTTGGCCTAGTTGCCTGGTCTCACGGTTTAGACGCTCGTATTTTTTCCACTGTGCTATTAAACGTGTATTTTTGCTTGAAGCTGTACTTTTCCACTGAGATCGTTCACATGCTTATCTTAAGGTTTCGTGCCAGCCTGGCATATTTTCTCTTTACTCCAAGGTCGATCTGCAGGTGCGGACAATGGAGGCTCTGAAAGTGAGCTTATTGGTATAAAATATTGCAACTTGCGTACCCATCTCCAAGGATAATGTGTGCTTAAGTAAAAGCTTGAGAACTGTCGTTTTTGATTGGACAATTTGAAGCTAACCTATGAACCCTCCAATGGAAGACCCTACTGGATTTGAACTGTTGTCTATAAAAAAACAGGTGCACGAGAAGAAATTAGGCCATTGCAGCCATTATTGGACATCCCGCCATTTTGTAGACTTCGTAGCTATTATGGCCCACTTTGCTGCGACGCCATTTTGAAAGAGACTTTGATGCTTTCTCTAATCGAGAGAAAGAGAACTTAAATGATTCTGGCCCTAGAGACTTTAACTTTGATTTGTCCCTTTGCATGAAGTAGTAGTTTATCTTGCCGCCGTGAGGCAATTGCCCCGTCCACCCCTGCCCCTTTGCCCCGTCCCATGCCGATCGAAACGGTACCCATGCTGATCGAGAAACGGTACCTGTGAGACGAAGACTTCCTTGTATGCTGATCGTAATTGGTAAATATGAAAGGAAATTGTACAATTGCATTGTGTTTCTTTTAGGTAACCAACTGCTGATTTTGATAAGATCCCTAGCTAGGAGTTTTCTAAATTAATGTTGCTAAATTGTTTTTGCATGAAGTCCCACATGCCGATGCTAATTTGAGGTTAGACGAGGATTCCTTTTGTTGCACGATGCAATTTGAGACCTTGTTATGCTGACTAAATGTATGCAATTAGTTCATTACAGATTATAGTATTAGTGATTTGCATTGCTATTATCGAATGCCTTGTGATTCAAATGCTGAATAGATTGCACTTGTTTCGCCGCTATGGACAGCTATTAATGTTCATTTACGTTTATCATTTGGTGTTGAGACACATTTATATTGTGCTAGCTTTGTTAATATAGGGAAATAAATTCACTAACTTTGCAATAAACTGGTGTGGTTATTCCTGACTGAAAGGTCAGGGTTCGCCGAAATGTATTCTGGATTGTTAAGTGTTATGTTGATCAAGGTATTGCTTATGTTCGATATTGATTATTGATTTGATTAAGGTGACCGATTAAGAGTACGGAGAGTCCCACTTAGTCAAAAGATTCATCGGCCTAAAGAGCGTCCAAATACAGGGAAATTACTAATACGGACCGCTCTATCATAGGTAAATACACAAGAGCCAAAAGGGGATTCCTATATACAAGTTTCATGGACCTGTCAATCAATCATAATATTTATTAAGCGCGCTATGTACCCGTCAGGGTTTCGAGGCGCTGAGGGGGGGGGGGGGGGGAGCGCTGCTGGTTTAGCGGTCGAAGAGCCAGGTCTTGAGGAGCCTTCTGAATGCGAGGAGGTCCTGGGTCTGGCGAAGAGATGTGGGGAGAGAGTTCCAGGTCTTGGCGGCGAGGAAGGAGAAGGATCTGCCGCCGGATGTCTTGCGCTGGATTCGGGGTACGATGGCGAGGGCGAGGTTGGCGGATCGGAGTTGACGTGTTGGAGTGTAGAAGTTGAGTCTGGTGTTGAGGTAGGAGGGTCCGGTTTTGTGAAGTGCCTTGTGAGCGTGGGTCAGGAGTTTGAAGGTGATCCTCTTGTCTACCGGGAGCCAGTGGAGTTCCTTTAGGTGAGGGGAGATGTGACTTCGGCGGGGTATGTTGAGGATCAGTCGGGCGGAGGCATTTTGGATACGTTGGAGGCGTTTGATGTCTTTGGTTGGGATGCCTGTGTAGAGTGCGTTGCCGTAGTCAAGTCTGCTGCTGACGAGGGCCTGGGTCACCGTCTTTCTGGTTTCTGTTGGAATCCACTTGAAGATTCTGCGGAGCATTCGAAGGGTGTTGAAACAGGAGGAGGAGACGGCGCTGACCTGTTTGGACATGGTGAGGGCGGAGTCCAGGATGAAGCCGAGGTTTCTTGCGTGGCCGGCAGGGGTGGGTGGGGGTCCGAGGACGGAGGGCCACCATGAGTCGTTCCAGGCTGAGGGAGTGCGTCCGAGGATGAGGACTTCCGTCTTGTCGGAGTTGAGTTTCAGGCGACTGTTGTTCATCCAATCGGCGATGGATTTGAGTCCCTCGTGGAGGTTTGTTTTGGCGGTGAGCGGGTCTTTGGTCAGGGAGAGGACGAGCTGGGTATCGTCGGCGTAGGAGATGATGCTGAGATGATGTTGGCGGGCCAGTTGAGCGAGGGGGGCCATGTAGACGTTGAACAACGTGGGGCTGAGGGAGGATCCTTGGGGGACGCCGCAGATGAGGTTGGTGGCTTTGGAGCGGAAAGGGGAGAGACGGACTCTCTGCGTTCTGTCGGAGAGGAAGGATGAGATCCAGTGGAGGGCTTTATCTTGGATGCCGGCTTCCTGGAGGCGGGTCAGTAGGGTGCGGTGGCAGACGGTGTCAAAAGCGGCTGATAGGTCGAGGAGGATGAGGGCTGAGGTTTCGCCGTTGTCCATTTGATGTCTGATGTCATCTGTGGCGGCGAGGAGGGCGGTCTCAGTGCTGTGGTTTCGTCTGAATCCGGATTGTGAGGGGTCCAGGATGGAATTGTCTTCGAGGAAGTGGGTGAGCTGAGTGTTGACGATCTTCTCGATGACTTTCGCTGGAAAAGGGAGGAGAGAGATCGGACGGAAGTTTTTGAGGTCGTTGGGGTCAGCCTTGGGTTTTTTGAGGAGGGGTTGGATTTCTGCGTGTTTCCAGCTGTCCGGGAAGGTGGCAGAAGTGAAGGAGAGGTTGATGATCTTGCGGAGTTCGGGGGCGATGGTGGCGTTGGCTGAGTTGAAAACATGATGGGGGCAGGGGTCCGTGGGGGAGCCTGAGTGGATGGTGTTCATGGTTGCTATGGTTTCTGCCTCGTCCACGTGGGTCCAGGCGGTGAGGCGGCAGTCGCGGGAGGAGACGTCGGGGGTGGGGTCTGGCGGTGGACCGGTGATGAAGCTGTCGTGGATGGTGGTGATTTTCTGGTGGAAGAAGGTGGAGAGGTCGTCGCAGAGTTTCTGGGAGGGCGGGATGTCGTTGGAGTTGGCTTTCGGATTGGAGAGTTCCTTCACAATGCCGAAGAGTTCTTTGCAGTCGTGGGCGTTGTTGTTGATGCGTTCGGTGAAGTGGGCGGGCTTGGCGGTGCGGATCCGTTGGTGGTGTTCGCGGTTGGCGTTTTTGAGGGCGGCGAGGTTGGCGGGTGTGCGTTCTTGGATCCATTTCTTTTTGAGTTTCTGGCAGTTGCTTTTGGAGGTGGTGAGATCGTCTGTGAACCAGGCTGGTTTTTTCTTTCCTTGGATGGTGGTGGGTTTCTTGAGAGGGGCAAGGGTGTTGGCGCAGTCGAGGATCCATTGATGGAGGTTGATGGCGGCTGTGCTCGGGTCGATTGCGTCGGGTGGAATGTTGTTGATGAGGGTGCTGGTCAGTTGTTCTTGGGTGACTTTGCCCCAGCGGCGGTGGGGAGGTAGCTGGATGCGGTGTTGCTCTGTGGTTTTCTTATAGGTGAAATGGACACAGTGATGGTCAGTCCAGTGGAGTTCGGAGGTGTGGCTGAAGGAAATGTGGTTGCTAGAGGTGAAGAGGGGGTCAAGGGTGTGACCGGCGATGTGGGTAGGTGTGTTGACTAGCTGGCGGAGACCGAGGTTGAGGAGGTTGGAGGTCAGTGACGCGGTGTTGACGTCGTTCGCATTTTCCAGATGGTAGTTCAGATCTCCCAGGAGGATGTAATCCGGGGAAGCGAGGGCGTGGGTGCTTGCAAGGTCAGCGATGGTGTCGTTGAAGGGGGCTCTTGGTCCTGGAGGGCGGTAAATGAGGGTTCCTCTGAGGGTCGTGTTGGGGTCCGTGTGGATCTGGAAGTGGAGGTGTTCGGCTGTCCTGAGGGTGTCGTCCGAGTGGGTGTGGATTTTGAGGGTAGCTTTGTGAGCGATGGCTATTCCGCCGCCGATTCCGTTGGTTCGATCTCTTCTGGTGATTTTGTAGCCGTCCGGTATGGCGATGGCGATGTCCGGAGACGAGGAGTCGTTCCACCAGGTTTCGGTCAGGAAAGCCACGTCAGGAGCAGTGGTGTCGAGCAAATCCCAGAGCTCGATGGCGTGTTTTCGTGCGGAGCGGGTGTTGATGAGGATGCAGTTCAGGTGGTTGGGGTTGGATGTTTTCGTAGTTGGATTGGTCGTTCTGATGCAGGAGAAGTTGCAGGTACGGCAGGAAAAAGGTCCTTTAGTGTGCTTCGGGGATGCCCGGTAGCATTCAGTGGAGGGGCCGGGGTTGAAGGCGCGGAGTTCGTTGATCGAGTAGCGGATGCGGGGGGCGCGAGGGCCAGGGGGTGTGGCGCTGGGCGCGGTCCGGGCACGGACGGGCGCAGACGGGCTTGCCTCTGGCGCGCCTCTGGCGCGCCAGCGGCGCGCCCGCTGCGCGCAGACGCGCAGCGCCAGCCATTAAGAAGGGAGGGGGGAGGGAGGAGCAGCTGGGAGGCGGGAGGCGGGAGGGAGCGGCAAATGGGGGCGCGAGGGGGGCGGGGCCGCAGGGAGGCAGCGGCAGGGAACGGGGAGCGTACAAGGGGCAAAACACTGAAAACGAGCAAAATACAAGCAGTTACAATAAGAAAAGCACACAATCAGAAAAACAAAATGGCACAATATACGATCGGGGAGACAGCAATCAGGGGGGCACAAAGGGGGCAGAAGCGCCGGCGGCGAGGCGCTGAAAAAAGCGAAAAAAACGAAAAACACTTACGGGACGGCGGAAAGCGGCACACGGGTCAAGTGAAGCTAGTCAGAGCCCACTAGACCCCAGGGATGAGGCGCAGGAGGATGCCTGCGGGTGGAGGAGGGCCTCGAACACGCAAACAGCAGTGTGGTCAGGGGACAGAGGCAGGAGGCAGCAGGTTGGTGCTGCGGTCGTGGGGGGCGAGCTCAGGACCTGAAACAGGTCAGAGGTCGCTCACTTGCGACGCGCAGCGCCAGCCATTAAGAAGGGAGGGGGGAGGTAGGAGCAGCTGGGAGGCGGGAGGCGGGAGGGAGCGGCAAATGGGGGCGCGAGGGGGGCGGGGCCGCAGGGAGGCAGCGGCAGGGAACGGGGAGCGCACAAGGGGCAAAACACTGAAAACGAGCAAAATACAAGCAGTTACAATAAGAAAAGCACACAATCAGAAAAACAAAATGGCACAATATACGATCGGGGAGACAGCAATCAGGGGGGCACAAAGGGGGCAGAAGCGCCGGCGGCGAGGCGCTGAAAAAAGCGGAAAAAAATGAAAAACACTTACGGGACGGCGGAAAGCGGCACACGGGTCAAGTGAAGCTAGTCAGAGCCCACTAGACCCCAGGGATGAGGCGCAGGAGGATGCCTGCGGGTGGAGGAGGGCCTCGAACACGCAAACAGCAGCGTGGTCAGGGGACAGAGGCAGGAGGCAGCAGGTTGGTGCTGTGGTCGTGGGGGGCGAGCTCAGGACCTGAAACAGGTCAGAGGTCGCTCACTCGCGACGCGCAGCGCCAGCCATTAAGAAGGGAGGGGGGAGGGAGGAGCAGCTGGGAGGCGGGAGGCGGGAGGGAGCGGCAAATGGGGGCGCGAGGGGGGCGGGGCCGCAGGGAGGCAGCGGCAGGGAACGGGGAGCGCACAAGGGGCAAAACACTGAAAACGAGCAAAATACAAGCAGTTACAATAAGAAAAGCACACAATCAGAAAAACAAAATGGCACAATATACGATCGGGGAGACAGCAATCAGGGGGGCACAAAGGGGGCAGAAGCGCCGGCGGCGAGGCGCTGAAAAAAGCAAAAAAAACGAAAAACACTTACGGGACGGCGGAAAGCGGCACACGTGTCAAGTGAAGCTAGTCAGAGCCCACTAGACCCCAGGGATGAGGCGCAGGAGGATGCCTGCGGGTGGAGGAGGGCCTCGAACACGCAAACAGCAGCGTGGTCAGGGGACAGAGGCAGGAGGCAGCAGGTTGGTGCTGCGGTCGTGAGGGGCGAGCTCAGGACCTGAAACAGGTCAGAGGTCGCTCACTCGCGACGCGCAGCGCCAGCCATTAAGAAGGGAGGGGGGAGGGAGGAGCAGCTGGGAGGCGGGAGGCGGGAGGGAGCGGCAAATGGGGGCGCGAGGGGGGCGGGGCCGCAGGGAGGCAGCGGCAGGGAACGGGGAGCGCACAAGGGGCAAAACACTGAAAACGAGCAAAATACAAGCAGTTACAATAAGAAAAGCACACAATCAGAAAAACAAAATGGCACAATATACGATCGGGGAGACAGCAATCAGGGGGGCACAAAGGGGGCAGAAGCGCCGGCGGCGAGGCGCTGAAAAAAGCGAAAAAAAAGAAAAACACTTACGGGACGGCGGAAAGCGGCACACGGGTCAAGTGAAGCTAGTCAGAGCCCACTAGACCCCAGGGATGAGGCGCAGTAGGATGCCTGCGGGTGGAGGAGGGCCTCGAACACGCAAACAGCAGCGTGGTCAGGGGACAGAGGCAGGAGGCAGCAGGTTGGTGCTGCGGTCGTGGGGGGCGAGCTCAGGACCTGAAACAGGTCAGAGGTCGCTCACTCGCGACGCGCACCGCCAGCCATTAAGAAGGGAGGGGGGAGGGAGGAGCAGCTGGGAGGCGGGAGGCAGGAGGGAGCGGCAAATGGGGGCGCGAGGGGGGCGGGGCCGCAGGGAGGCAGCGGCAGGGAACGGGGAGCGCACAAGGGGCAAAACACTGAAAACGAGCAAAATACAAGCAGTTACAATAAGAAAAGCACACAATCAGAAAAACAAAATGGCACAATATACGATCGGGGAGACAGCAATCAGGGGGTCACAAAGGGGGCAGAAGCGCCGGCGGCGAGGCGCTGAAAAAAGCGAAAAAAACAAAAAACACTTACGGGACAGCGGAAAGCGGCACACGGGTCAAGTGAAGCTAGTCAGAGCCCACTAGACCCCAGGGATGAGGTGCAGGAGGATGCCTGCGGGTGGAGGAGGGCCTCGAACACGCAAACAGCAGCGTGGTCAGGGGACAGAGGCAGGAGGCAGCAGGTTGGTGCTGCGGTCGTGGGGGGCGAGCTCAGGACCTGAAACAGGTCAGAGGTCGCTCACTTGCGACGCGCAGCGCCAGCCGTTAAGAAGGGAGGGGGGAGGGAGGAGCAGCTGGGAGGCGGGAGGGAGCGGCAAATGGGGGCGCGAGGGGGGCGGGGCCGCAGGGAGGCAGCGGCAGGGAACGGGGAGCGCACAAGGGGCAAAACACTGAAAACGAGCAAAATACAAGCAGTTACAATAAGAAAAGCACACAATCAGAAAAACAAAATGGCACAATATACGATCGGGGAGACAGCAATCAGGGGGGCACAAAGGGGGCAGAAGCGCCGGCGGCGAGGCGCTGAAAAAAGCGAAAAAAACGAAAAACACTTACGGGACAGCGGAAAGCGGCACACGGGTCAAGTGAAGCTAGTCAGAGCCCACTAGACCCCAGGGATGAGGCGCAGGAGGATGCCTGCGGGTGGAGGAGGGCCTCGAACACGCAAACAGCAGCGTGGTCAGGGGACAGAGGCAGGAGGCAGCAGGTTGGTGCTGCGGTCGTGGGGGGCGAGCTCAGGACCTGAAACAGGTCAGAGGTCGCTCACTCGCGAAGCGCAGCGCCAGCCATTAAGAAGGGAGGGGGGAGGGAGGAGCAGCTGGGAGGCGGGAGGGAGCGGCAAATGGGGGCGCGAGGGGGGCGGGGCCGCAGGGAGGCAGCGGCAGGGAACGGGGAGTGCACAAGGGCAAAACACTGAAAACGAGCAAAATACAAGCAGTTACAATAAGAAAAGCACACAATCAGAAAAACAAAATGGCACAATATACGATCGGGGAGACAGCTATCAGGGGGGCACAAAGGGGGCAGAAGCTCCGGCGGCGAGGCGCTGAAAAAAGCGAAAAAAACTAAAAACACTTAAGGGACGGCGGAAAGCGGCACACGGGTCAAGTGAAGCTAGTCAGAGCCCACTAGACCCCAGGGATGAGGTGCAGGAGGATGCCTGCGGGTGGAGGAGGGCCTCGAACACGCAAACAGCAGCGTGGTCAGGGGACAGAGGCAGGAGGCAGTAGGTTGGTGCTGCGGTCGTGGGGGGCGAGCTCAGGACCTGAAACAGGTCAGAGGTCGCTCACTCGCGACGCGCAGCGCCAGCCATTAAGAAGGGAGGGGGGAGGGAGGAGCAGCTGGGAGGCGGGAGGCGGGAGGGAGCGGCAAATGGGGGCGCGAGGGGGGCGGGCCGCAGGGAGGCAGCGGCAGGGAACGGGGAGCGCACAAGGGGCAAAACACTGAAAACGAGCAAAATACAAGCAGTTACAATAAGAAAAGCACACAATCAGAAAAACAAAATGGCACAATATACGATCGGGGAGACAGCAATCAGGGGGGCACAAAGGGGGCAGAAGCGCCGGCGGCGAGGCGCTGAAAAAAGCGAAAAAAACGAAAAACACTTACGGGACGGCGGAAAGCGGCACACGGGTCAAGTGAAGCTAGTCAGAGCCCACTAGACCCCAGGGATGAGGTGCAGGAGGATGCCTGCGGGTGGAGGAGGGCCTCGAACACGCAAACAGCAGCGTGGTCAGGGGACAGAGGCAGGAGGCAGCAGGTTGGTGCTGCGGTCGTGGGGGACGAGCTCAGGACATGAAACAGGTCAGAGGTCGCTCACTTGCGACGCGCAGCACCAGCCATTAAGAAGGGAGGGGGGAGGGAGGAGCAGCTGGGAGGCGGGAGGCGGGAGGGAGCGGCAAATGGGGGCGCGAGGGGGGCGGGGCCGCAGGGAGGCAGCGGCATGGAACGGGGAGCGCACAAGGGGCAAAACACTGAAAATGAGCAAAATACAAGCAGTTACAATAAGAAAAGCACACAATCAGAAAAACAAAATGGCACAATATACGATCGGGGAGACAGCAATCAGGGGGGCACAAAGGGGGCAGAAGCGCTGGTGGCGAGGCGCTGAAAAAAGCGAAAAAAACGAAAAACACTTACCGGACGGCGGAAAGCGGCACACGGGTCAAGTGAAGCTAGTCAGAGCCCACTAGACCCCAGGGATGAGGCGCAGGAGGATGCCTGCGGGTGGAGGAGGGCCTCGAACACGCAAACAGCAGCGTGGTCAGGGGACAGAGGCAGGAGGCAGCAGGTTGGTGCTGCGGTCGTGGGGGGCGAGCTCAGGACCTGAAACAGGTCAGAGGTCGCTCACTCGCGACGCGCAGCGCCAGCCATTAAGAAGGGAGGGGGGAGGGAGGAGCAGCTGGGAGGCGGGAGGGAGCGGCAAATGGGGGCGCGAGGGGGGCGGGGCCGCAGGGAGGCAGCGGCAGGGAACGGGGAGCGCACAAGGGGCAAAACACTGAAAACGAGCAAAATACAAGCAGTTACAATAAGAAAAGCACACAATCAGAAAAACAAAATGGCACAATATACGATCGGGGAGACAGCAATCAGGGGGGCACAAAGGGGGCAGAAGCGCTGGCGGCGAGGCGCTGAAAAAAGCGAAAAAAACGAAAAACACTTACGGGACGGCGGAAAGCGGCACACGGGTCAAGTGAAGCTAGTCAGAGCCCACTAGACCCCAGGGATGAGGCGCAGGAGGATGCCTGCGGGTGGAGGAGGGCCTCGAACACGCAAACAGCAGCGTGGTCAGGGGACAGAGGCAGGAGGCAGCAGGTTGGTGCTGCGGTCGTGGGGGGCGAGCTCAGGACCTGAAACAGGTCAGAGGTCGCTCACTCGCGACGCGCAGCGCCAGCCATTAAGAAGGGAGGGGGGAGGGAGGAGCAGCTGGGAGGCGGGAGGCGGGAGGGAGCGGCAAATGGGGGCGCGAGGGGGGCGGGGCCGCAGGGAGGCAGCGGCAGGGAACGGGGAGCGCACAAGGGGCAAAACACTGAAAACAAGCAAAATACAAGCAGTTACAATAAGAAAAGCACACAATCAGAAAAACAAAATGGCACAATATACGATCGGGGAGACAGCAATCAGGGGGGCACAAAGGGGGCAGAAGCGCCGGCGGCGAGGCGCTGAAAAAAGCGAAAAAAACGAAAAACACTTACGGGACGGCGGAAAGCGGCACACGGGTCAAGTGAAGCTAGTCAGAGCCCACTAGACCCCAGGGATGAGGCGCAGGAGGATGCCTGCGGGTGGAGGAGGGCCTCGAACACGCAAACAGCAGCGTGGTCAGGGGACAGAGGCAGGAGGCAGCAGGTTGGTGCTGCGGTCGTGGGGGGCGAGCTCAGGACCTGAAACAGGTCAGAGGTCGCTCACTCGCGACGCGCAGCGCCAGCCATTAAGAAGGGAGGGGGGAGGGAGGAGCAGCTGGGAGGCGGGAGGCGGGAGGGAGCGGCAAATGGGGGCGCAAGGGGGGCGGGGCCGCAGGGAGGCAGCGGCATGGAACGGGGAGCGCACAAGGGGCAAAACACTGAAAACGAGCAAAATACAAGCAGTTACAATAAGAAAAGCACACAATCAGAAAAACAAAATGGCACAATATACGATCGGGGAGACAGCAATCAGGGGGGCACAAAGGGGGCAGAAGCGCCGGCGGCGAGGCGCTGAAAAAAGCGAAAAAAAACAAAAACTCTTACGGGACGGCGGAAAGCGGCACACGGGTCAAGTGTAGCTAGTCAGAGCCCACTAGACCCCAGGGATGAGGCGCAGGAGGATGCCTGCGGGTGGAGGAGGGCCTCGAACACGCAAACAGCAGCGTGGTCAGGGGACAGAGGCAGGAGGCAGCAGGTTGGTGCTGCGGTCGTGGGGGGCGAGCTCAGGATCTGAAACAGGTCAGAGGTCGCTCACTCGCGACGCGCAGCGCCAGCCATTAAGAAGGGAGGGGGGAGGGAGGAGCAGCTGGGAGGCGGGAGGCGGGAGGGAGCGGCAAATGGGGGCGCGGCCGCAGGGAGGCAGCGGCAGGGAACGGGGAGCGCACAAGGGGCAAAACACTGAAAATGAGCAAAATACAAGCAGTTACAATAAGAAAAGCACACAATCAGAAAAACAAAATGGCACAATATACGATCGGGGAGACAGCAATCAGGGGGGCACAAAGGGGGCAGAAGCGCTGGCGGCGAGGCGCTGAAAAAAGCGAAAAAAACGAAAAACACTTACGGGACGGCGGAAAGCGGCACACGGGTCAAGTGAAGCTAGTCAGAGCCCACTAGACCCCAGGGATGAGGCGCAGGAGGATGCCTGCGGGTGGAGGAGGGCCTCGAACACGCAAACAGCAGCGTGGTCAGGGGACAGAGGCAGGAGGCAGCAGGTTGGTGCTGCGGTCGTGGGGGGCGAGCTCAGGACCTGAAACATGTCAGAGGTCGCTCACTCGCGACGCGCAGCGCCAGCCATTAAGAAGGGAGGGGGGAGGGAGGAGCAGCTGGGAGGCGGGAGGCGGGAGGGAGCGGCAAATGGGGGCGCGAGGGGGGCGGGCCGCAGGGAGGCAGCGGCAGGGAACGGGGAGCGCACAAGGGGCAAAACACTGAAAACGAGCAAAATACCAGCAGTTACAATAAGAAAAGCACACAATCAGAAAAACAAAATGGCACAATATACGATCGGGGAGACAGCAATCAGGGGGCACAAAGGGGGCAGAAGCGCCGGCGGCAAGGCGCTGAAAAAAGCGAAAAAAACGGAAAACACTTACGGGACGGCGGAAAGCGGCACACGGGTCAAGTGAAGCTAGTCAGAGCCCACTAGACCCCAGGGATGAGGCGCAGGAGGATGCCTGCGGGTGGAGGAGGGCCTCGAACACGCAAACAGCAGCGTGGTCAGGGGACAGAAGCAGGAGGCAGCAGGTTGGTGCTGCGGTCGTGGGGGGCGAGCTCAGGACCTGAAACAGGTCAGAGGTCCAATGTGTTTGATACTGTCAGCCACATCAAACTCTGGAACAGAAGCTGGCGGATGCTTTTGTAGATTTTATGGAGGATTAAAATTTGAAGGTTACGCTAAAGAAAACTTTACAATGATACGTGGAGAAATAGCTTACGTATCAAGCAGTTTTTGGCTAAAGGGAATTAAGGCCCATATTTATACTTTTTTAGCACCGCATTTGCGTCATTTTTTTATGCAAAAGCGCCTCAAACTTACAAAATACAAGCGTATTTTGTAAGTTTGCGGCGTTTTTGCATCAAAAATGACTCTAATGCGGTGCTAAAAAAGTATAAGTATGGGCCTAAGTTACCCAAGTTGATAACTTTCCCTATCTCGGGATTCATCTGAATGCTTGCATACCCGAAAGTCATTGAAGGTTATTAAGAAACATCAACTAGGGAAAAATACTGTGGGCATTTTCAGATTTGCCTCTAATTTAGGGCACAAGCCCATTAAAGACATGTGCATGGTGTATTGAAGTAAATGTATTGCTGCATGAACATATGGCTTGACTATCTGGGGTTATGTGGACTGCCAACATCTACAGAAAGCTAAGAATTCCCTTGGTAGAAGGCGAGCAGTTTCCTATAGCGCTGCTGCTTATGTAATGCATAAAAAACTTTCAAACATTTTTGGATGACACATTTAAAATACGTTGTTTACTGCTATGGCATTCCGTATGGATTAAGGAAGAAACTGGCTTTAATAGACCACTCATGTCAGAGTGTTAAAAATTAGATAATGCCATTAACATCCACTGGCCACGCCATATAAGGACAATGTACAAGCTCGTTTGGCATTACATTAGAGGTTCCAGATCCAGGGTCTACTGTCAATATGTTCAACACTGAAATGTAAGTTTGTCATTGAAGAGGAAAGGCAGCTCGATGAATATTGTAAGAATACAGTAGATATGCATGTTCTCCTACTAACAGCTAAAGCCACTCAGCTTGTTAGACATGGCATCCCTGGCAGGTATTTCCTCAGACTTTTTGCCTTCATCCCTAATTTTTGCTGAAATCATTCAGTTGGCATGTAGACGTTGAACAATTTCCCCCTGCTAACCAGTGGCAAAGCGTGCGTGCTCTCTCCCTTAAACATGGTCGTATTGGCAAACACCCAATTGGTATATTTAGTTTACTTATATGTCCTTTTTAAATGGTACTACATGTACCCAGGGCCTGTAAATTAATTGCTGCAAGTGGGCATCAGCACACATTGTGTGACCAACTAAAATAGCACTTCAAAAGATACAGCAGGCCTGCCACTACAGCCTGTAGTGTATTTTAAACAGCCATTTTGACCTGGCAAAAAAATACTTTTTCCATACCCAAACCTCCTTTTTTAATACTTAAAAAATAGGACATGTAGGTTTAGGTTTTATATGTCCTGGCAGTTAAAACCCCCTAAAGTTGTTTTTCACTGATGTAGGGCTATCTTTCCCTTGGACTAATACTGGGATACTTTATTACACTTAATAAGTAATAACTTTAGTTTGGGACCAGCTAGAGAAATGCTGTTTCCACTCTCATAAATTGTACTTTAAACTCTTCTTTTAAGGTGAAGTTGGATTTTAAGTTACAAGTCTGAAAATTCAATTTTTATAAAGTTGGCAGTTTTCTGTCCAACCCAACTGTGCCTTTCTGCCAATGTTCTGGCTCACATGACTATGAATAGCTCTCCTGTTGTGGGTTGTGTATCCTTTCTAGGCACTGGGACAAACAATGTGTAGGGGAATAGGGCTTCCTGCCAGGATGGCAGTGGAAGAGTTGTACCCTGCCCTGATTGCAGCACACGCAGGAACATGACACCAGGCCCACCCTTGCCTTTGTCACCCAAGACAGTTTAGAGCCAGGACCAGAGGAAGAGGAAGGAATGAACAGAAACAGATTTGGGGTATGACTTGGAGTCCCCTCACACAAAGGCTGGCACCAGGTATAAAAGTGAGACCTTCAGGACGTCTTATCAGAAAGCTCTTGGACCTGTGAAACAATCAGAAGAAGGATTGTCTGGGTATCTGAAGAAGGAAGATTGACCCTACTTGCCTTGAACCCAGGCACACCAGAAATAACTCAAAGGATCAGCTGGCCGACCTCCTGTTTGAACTCCAGGGACACAACATGCTTCCAGAGGCCACCATGTAACTATCCAGCTGACCAGCACCAACTGGACCTGCCTGGACCTGCCTGCCCCTGCCATCTTCTGCTGGAGTGAGTCCTAAGCCTCAAGAGGTGCCCCACCAGGTTGTGGACCCAAGGCAGGTAATAGAGTGTATTCCTCCTCAACTGAAGGTGAAGATACAGAGGTTTTGGGCTCCTCACAACCACAAAGTGACCTCTTCTTGCCAAAAAATGACCAACCACAACAACTTCTAACATGAAGCTCCAACAGGGCCTGTACTTCACACCCAAACTGAACGTCCACGATGACCACAAAAGCTAGGCTCCAGCCAGACCTTCCATTTAATGCCAACAGTGACCGTCCACAATATCAGCAATGTGAGGTTCCAGCAAGCCCTGCACTTAGTGGCAACAGACCACAAGTTTCAAGTTTCAAGTTTAAGTTAATTGACACGGTTAATTAAAACCATCACAATTCTGACATACATACTAATATAAATACTTTGCCTACTCATTATATTAATAGAGACCCATAAAAAACATATAAAGCTTGTTTGAAACTAAAAAGTATCATGGTAAAGAGTTGTGCGTAGCTAAAATGTTCTCCACTGATTTCAACCTTGGTCTTGAACTTAACTTTAGGACTCTCTTGCTCCCTTACGAAAACTATAATTGTGGGTGAGTGAAGCACAGGGAGAATCCTAAGTTGTACCTAAGGCTCATTTCTGTCCGGAACTAACCTTTCCGAGCTTTACTAATCATGAAATGATAGCCCATGCACACTCGGCTTTGACTTTATTCACTAATTCTTTCTGGACATGAACCATAAATTTGGTCCCTCGACAAGAAAACGGAATTGAAAGTCGCTAAGCCAGCTAGTAATGGCCGTCCTGCATGAGCGTATATACAGTGTCTTAAAATTGTTTTTCAGATATAGGGGGTCATTCTGACCCTGGCGGTCAGTGTTAAAGCGGCGGCCAACCCGCCAACAGGCAGGCGGTCCAAAAAATGGAATTCTGACCCTGGCGGGAACCGCCAACACAGCCCGCCACCTTAACACTCCGACCGCCACGGCGGGACACACAAACAGCGCGGCGGTCACCGCCAACAGGCAGTCGGCAGACAATGTACCGCCCACACTATCACAACTCACCAATCCGCCACCTTTTCCGGGGCGGGAGCCCCGCCGATAAAAACACGGCGGAAACCGACTACGAACGGGAACACTCTCACCTCTACACACTACACGAGGACGGAGAACAGCATGGAACCCGAATTAAACAACCTACCAGCTATTGTCTACCTGCTCATCTACCACGAGTACGAACGCCGGCGCAGACGACAATGGTGAGTACTGCACCTACGACACAGGGGAGGGGGAAGGAGGAAAGCTTACGGGCACACACATATGCGACACACCCCCCCCCCCCAACTATCTACACACCAATGCAGAGCACCAAGTCACAGTGACACCACCCAAACCCCCCGGAATTATGCAAATACATAATTAAAGTGAGAAACAAAATTTATGTATAAAAGAGGTTAATTGAAGTCATGGTAAAATAGCAATATGAATTGTAAAAAATCAAGAAAGAACATTGCGAAACCGATAAACATAGGCAATAAGTCCTGCACAGTCACTTAAATTTCCACTGTCCGTGGGCCAAAGTGTATCAACACATGGGCAAAGCCCACACAGGAGACCTGAGTCCGTTGGAGAGAACACTGCTGGGGCATCAGATGACAAAACTACAGCCACCTCAGGGGGAGGGGAAGGGGGGGCACCTCAGCCACATGAGTCCACGACGCCAGATCCACGAAGGGTCCACCATGCCCACTGTGCCATCCTGGGGAGTGCAAAGCCACAGTCTCACAAGTCTCTACAGTGGGTGGTCTGCCCACTGTGCCATCCTGGGGAGTGCAAAGTCACAGTCTCACAAGTCTCTACAGTGGGTGGTCTGCCCACTGTGCCATCCTGGGGAGTGCAGAGACACAGGCCATCAGGTGGATTACAGACTCCACAGGTAATGGAGGAGGCAGGGTGCCCTGAGTGCAGCGTGAACACTAGCTCGACACAGAACCGGCACTGTCAATGGGCCAGCGGTGCTTGACATGAAGGGCCCAGCGGAGCGGTGCTTGAGACGGTGGGGCCCAGCGGAGCGGTGCTTGACAGGAAGGGCCCAGCGGAGCGGTGCTTGAGAAGTCGGGGCCCAGCGGAGCGGTGCTTGACAGGAAGGGCCCAGCGGAGCGGTGCTTGAGAAGGCGGGGCCCAGTGGAGCGGTGCTTGAGACAGCGGGGCCCAGCGGAGCGGTGCTTGACAGGAAGGGCCCAGCGGAGCGGTGCTTGAGACGGCGGGGCCCAGCGGAGCGGTGCTTGACAGGAAGGGCCCAGCGGAGCGGTGCTTGAGAAGTCGGGGCCCAGCGGAGCGGTGCTTGACAGGAAGGGCCCAGCGGAGCGGTGCTTGACAGGAAGGGCCCAGCGGAGCGGTGCTTGAGACGGCGGGGCCCAGCGGAGCGGTGCTTGACAGGAAGGGCCCAGCGGAGCGGTGCTTGAGAAGTCGGGTCCCAGCGGAGCGGTGCTTGACAGGAAGGGCCCAGCGGAGCGGTGCTTGAGACGGCGGGGCCCAGCGGAGCGGTGCTTGAGACGGCGGGGCCCAGCGGAGCGGTGCTTGAGAAGGCGGGGCCCAGCGGAGCGGTGCTTGAGACGGCGGGGCCCAGCAGAGAGGTGCTTGAGACGGCGGGGCCCAGCGGAGCGGTGCTTGACAGGAAGGGCCCAGCGGAGCGGTGTTTGAGAAGGCGGGGCCCAGCGGAGCGGTGCTTGAGACGGCGGGGCCCAGCGGAGCGGTGCTTGACAGGAAGGGCCCAGCGGAGCGGTGCTTGAGACGGCGGGCCCAGCGGAGCGGTGCTTGAGACGGCGGGGCCCAGCGGAGCAGTGCTTGACAGGAAGGGCCCAGCGGAGCGGTGCTTGAGACGGCGGGGCCCAGCGGAGCGGTGCTTGACAGGAAGGGCCCAGCGGAGCGGTGCTTGAGACGGCGGGGCCCAGCGGAGCGGTGCTTGACAGGAAGGGCCCAGCGGAGCGGAGCTTGAGACTGTGGGGCCCAGCGGAGCGGTGCTTGACAGGAAGGGCCCAGCGGAGCGGTGCTTGAGAAGGCGGGGCCCAGCGGAGCGGTGCTTGAGACGGCGGGGCCCAGCGGAGCGGTGCTTGACAGGAAGGGCCCAGCGGAGCGGTGCTTGAGACGGCGGGGCCCAGCAGAGCGGTGCTTGAGACGGCGGGGCCCAGCGGAGCAGTGCTTGACAGGAAGGGCCCAGCAGAGCGGTGCTTGAGACGGCGGGGCCCAGCGGAGCGGTGCTTGACAGGAAGGGCCCAGCGGAGCGGTGCTTGAGACGGCGGGGCCCTCTTCAGCGGTGCCTTTCTGCACAGCGGGGCCCTCTTCAGCGGTGTCTTTCTGCACGGCGCGGCCCTCTTCAGCGGTGTCTTTCTGCACGGCGGGGCCCTCTTCAGTGGTGCCTTTCTGCACAGCGGGCCCTCTTCAGCGGTGCATTTCTGCACGGCGGGGCCCTCTTCAGCGGTGCCTTTCTGCACGGCGGGGCCCTCTTCAGCGGTGCCTGTCCAGTCATTCAAGGGAGCCAGACCTGGCCAGGACTCCCTGCTTAGTCGCCCTCCGACCGTGCAGTTGCACCAAGTCACAGTGACACCACCCAAACCCCCCGGAATTATGCAAATACATAATTAAAGTGAGAAACAAAATTTATGTATAAAAGAGGTGGGGCCCAGCGGAGCGGTGCTTGAGACGGCGGGGCCCAGCGGAGCAGTGCTTGACAGGAAGGGCCCAGCAGAGCGGGGCTTGAGACGGCGGGGCCCAGCGGAGCGGTGCTTGACAGGAAGGGCCCAGCGGAGCGGTGCTTGAGACGGCGGGGCCCTCTTCAGCTGTGCCTTTCTGCACAGCGGGGCCCTCTTCAGCGGTGCCTTTCTGCACGGCGGGGCCCTCTTCAGCGGTGTCTTTCTGCACGGCGGGGCCCTCTTCAGCGGTGTCTTTCTGCACGGCGGGGCCCTCTTCAGCGGTGCCTTTCTGCACGGCGGGGCCCTCTTCAACAGTGTCTTTCTGCACGGCGGGGCCCTCTTCAGCGGTGTCTTTCTGCACGGCGGGGCCCTCTTCAGCGGTGCCTTTCTGCACGGCGGGGCCCTCTTCAGCGGTGCCTTTCTGCACGGCGGGGCCCTCTTCAGCGGTGTCTTTCTGCACGGCGCGGCCCTCTTCAGCGTTGCCTTTCTGCACGGCGGGGCCCTCTTCAGCGGTGTCTTTCTGCACGGCGGGGCCCTCTACAGCGGTGTCTTTCTGCACGGCGGGGCCCTCTTCAGCGGTGCCTTTCTGCACGGCGGGGCCCTCTTCAGCGGTGCCTTTCTGCACGGCGGGGCCCTCTTCAGCGCTGCCTGTCCAGTCATTCAAGGGAGCCAGACCTGGCCAGGACTCCCTGCTTAGTCGCCCTCCGACCGTGCAGTTGCTGGACCCTTCTGTGACGGACCCTTCTGTGACGGAGTCCTGGCCCCATCCCTCACACCCGGGATGGGGCTTGTGGGGCCCTCCTGGTCCGCGCCCCTGCTGGCTGACTTCTCCGCCCTGCTGCCCTTGCCCTCCTTCGATGAGGCTCTCTGGGCCTTGCCTCCCCTGGATGTTGTGGCAGGTGACAGCCCAGGACTTTGCTCCTTGGGGGCAGCCGTGTTAGTCCTCTCGCGGCGGCCCTTGTTTTTACGGGTCCTCTTTCCAGGGGGGGGCTGGCTGTCCCCTTGCTGCTGGCCGATGTATCAGTGCTGGGAAAGGGTGGACTCCAAAACCCGTGCACAATGGTGACACTTGAAGCAGGGCTGGTGGTGGCTGAGGTGCTCTTGGGACTCTTAGCAGATGGAGGGGGTGGGTCAGGTGGGGCAAAGAGGTTATGTGTGGAGAGGTAACGTTTTTTAGGACCAATGTAAAGGGTAGGTGTAGTGGGTATGGGAGTGGAGGAAGAGGATGTGGTTGTAGGAGAGTCAGGTGTGCTGTCTTTGGGTGCAGGTGCTTGTGACGTAGGCTGTGGTGAGGTGGATGGCTGTTGGGTGGGTGGCTGCCTGCGTTTGTGTGTCTTGGAAGAGGGGGTGACAGACACAGTGGGAGAGGACACAGGGGACGTGTAAATGGCAGTGGGGGTGGTGACTGCACGTGTGCGGACTGTACTGGAGGGTGTGCTGGTGATGGAAGTACTGGCTGATGGTGGTGTGCATGCAGGTGTGAGTGGAGACGTCACAGGGAGGGAGGAGGGAGACGAGGAGGAGGGGGACACAGAGGTGGTAGTGACTGTTGGCATGTCTGCATCTGGGTGTTGTTTGGGTGAATGCTTGTGTGATCTGTGGTGCTTAAGTCTGGATGACCTGCCCTTGGGTGTTGAGGTGTGTGCAGTATGCTGGTCTGCTGGTGTGGATGGGATAGGCTGAGGAACAGGAGACAGAGACAGGGTGGAGGCAGTTAGAAGAGGGAGGCTGGAAACAGGGACAATGGCTGCCGTCAGTGCTGAGGCCAGAGCATTGAACGATCGTTGATGGGCAGCCTGACCCGAATGAATGCCCTCCAGGTATGCATTGCTCCGATGCACCTCCCTCTCTACCCCCTGGATGGCATTCAAAAGGGTAGACTGCCCAACAATGATGGTCTGTAGGAGGTCAATGACCTCCTCACTGAGGGCAGCAGGGGTAACAGGGGCAGGGCCTGAGGTGCCTGGGGCGAAGGAGATGCCCACCTTCTTGGGCGAGCGGGCACGGAGCGAAGGCTGAGGGTCTGCTGGGAGGGCGGAGCTGGTGCGCTGGGTGGCGGCTGTACCTGTAGAGGCAGGGGGCCCGGATGTTGCCGCCACCGCTAGGGAGCTCCCTTCCGAGGACGTGTCGGTGTCGCTGGTGTCACCACGGGTCCCCGTTGTAGTGCTCCCCTCGCCCTCCGTATCACTGGTGACCTCGGTGTCTGTACCATGGCCCACCGGGGCCTTGTGAGTAGCAGCTCCCTCGTGCTCCGATGCCAATTCTCCTCCACCTGATGATGCTAATGCACACATGCACAAGAAGATAAAGAAAAAGGGTGGGGGGAGAAATAAAAACAGGTTGAGTGCATGCATTGTCAACACCGTTGGCGGAGAGGACAGACACAGGAGCCTCATGCACTACGCCGCGCAATCGGGGTACACTACTCAGTACTTGTGACTAGGCCAACAGGTCTATGGACAACAAATGCGCACATGGGTGATGCTGGACCTTCGACTGCTGTACTTGGCACCCTACAGAGGTGGGGGGCGGGGGCACCGGGCCATGCCTAAAGGAGGGGACTACACTACAGAAAGCGCCCTGGCCTAATGTCACCCACAGCCCTTCTCCCCCACCCAGACGCCTCCACTGCGTGTAAAAATAGCAGAATGTGCTGGTACTCACCCCCTTGTGTCTGCTGTGATGTCTTCACGCGCCCATCCAAATCGGGGTAGGCCACCGCCAGGATCCGGGACATCAGGGGGGTCAAGGTACGACTGGCACCCCTCCTACGTTGGGAGGCCATCCCCAGCAGTGACTCGGCGGTCTTCCTGGTCCCGCGGCGGATGTCCTCCCACCTCTTTCGGTAGTGGGTGCCCCGTCTGTTGTGGACCCCCAGGGCCCGGACTTCCTTGGCGATGGCACGCCAAATGTCGACTTTCTGATGGGCGCTGACCTATTTGACATGTACAGGTTGGGAAAGGAATTTTCATCATTTTTCTGCATGTTAGATGTGATTGCCCCCCCCTCCCCAACCCTGCCATGTGGCACATGATCTCATCTGTCGTGCCTTGCACTCCTCCTTCGCTCCCCACCCCACCATCTTACATCCACCATACACAACCCAGGCATAGCCCATCCAACGTGCACCCAGTGTACTTACCTGTTGGTCTGGAGGACCGTAGAGTAGCGCATACTGGGGCAGGACCCCATCCACAAGTTTCTCCAACTCTTCTGAAGTGAAGGCAGGGGCCCTTTCCCCAGTCGCAGCAGCCATTGTCTCTTCCAGACCGAGGTCACAGCAGCACGTGCAGTATAGGTCCTCTCCTGTGGATGGTCAGGTCTCGAGTGGTTAAGCAGATAGAAAATGGCGGTCACGCCCGCGGCGGTGTGTACCGCGACCGCCGGCGCACATCGTCATTGGCTCCTGAGACCCATAGGGTTCAATGTTAACCAATGCGCCTTCGCACTGCGGTCTTCGACCGCCTACCGCCACGGTGTGCCACGCCAGCGCGTTGACCTCATATCCCACTGTCACACTTCTCAGGTGAGGCAGCCGCCATTACAAGTGCCCACATGGCTTAATTGCTACTGCGTAACACAGGCCTAGGCCTTGCATTGCCACTCATACAAGCCTTTCAATGCATAGCGATTCGTGTACTGTGCAAGCTGGGTGAACGTACCTGTGGGTTGCTTGACTCTGTGCTCCATGTTGTCTTTCCTAGGCACCGTCCGCTGGGACTTGCGAGGAGAAGGATGAATCCTCCTGTGTACCGACCGCTGGTGGACCTGTCGACAATGGAAGAACGACATATTATACTACGATACCGACTTGACCGAGCCACTATACATGAACTGTGTGCCCAGCTGGAGCCTGACCTGATGTCCCCCATCCGCCAACCCACAGGGATTCCCCCTCTGGTGCAGGTTCTGTCAGTACTCCATTTTTTGGCAAGTGGGTCTTTTCAGACAACAGTGGCCATGTCATCAGGGATGTCTCAGCCTATGTTTTCTAAGGTTTTGTCCAGAGTGTTGTCTGCCCTGATGAAATACATGCGGAGATACATTATTTTCCCTGAGGAGGGTGATTTGGCCACTGTGAAGGGTGATTTCTATGCCCTTGGACATATCCCCAACATCATTGGTGCCATTGATGGGACCCATGTGGCTTTAGTACCCCCAAAAGACGATGAGCAGGTGTACAGAAATCGAAAAAGTTACCATTCGATGAATGTCCAGGTGGTCTGTTTGGCTGACCAGTACATCTCCCATGTAAATGCCAAGTTCCCTGGATCAGTGCATGACGCATATGTCATGCGAAATAGCAGCATCCCTTATGTGATGGAACAGCTACAGAGACACCGTGTGTGGCTAATAGGTGACTCTGGTTACCCCAACCTGCCTTGGCTATTGACCCCTGTGAGGAATCCCCGGACCAGGGCAGAGGAACGCTACAATGAGGCACATGGGCGAACTAGGAGGATTATAGAACGGACCTTCGGGGTCCTGAAGGCCAGGTTTAGGTGCCTGCATATGACAGGTGGATCCCTAATGTACTCACCAAAGAAGGTGTGCCATATCATCATGGCCTGCTGTATGCTTCACAATCTTGCATTGCGACGCCAGGTGCCTTTCCTGCAGGAGGATGGTCCAGATGGTGGTGTTGTAGCAGCTGTGGAGCCTGTGGAGAATGAAGAGGAGGAAGACGATGATGACGACACGGACAACAGGGACACAGTTATACAACAGTATTTTCAGTAGCACACAGGTAAGAATCACCCACGCCTTTTTACATTTACTTCTGCCCTCCTGCATCTCTACTTTCTGTGTTTCCCCCCAGTTCATTTTAACTGATTTTTGACTTTCCCTTCCCTTTTCAGAGCTGTATGACCCACAGCGTGACTGCTGCTTTGTTTGACCATGAACTAATGCTTATAGACATTGGTATGTTGTAATCACATTGTGACTGAACATTATTGCACCGTTATGTGTAATACATTTGTAAAGAATACAAGCAGACTCCTGATTTTTGAAGTGCAATTGGTGATTTATTTTAAGTGCTGCATATGGGTCCATGATAGTAAAACGGTGATGGGTGGGGGTGGAGTAATGTCCATGGCAGAGTCCAGTTCTCAGTCGCACAGGTGCATTGTCCATATGCCTGTGGAAGGATGGAGCAGGGGCAGTTCAAGGTTGGACAGGGTGACAATGTGGGACAGTGGGATGACATCAGGGGGAATTGTTTGCTGGCGGGGGTCTTGGCATCCTACTCTGTCTTCTTGTGAGATCTCAGGTTCCGCTTGCGGGTGGTTGATCTTCAGCAGGAGGTGGGGTTCTGGTGGCCAGTCGTTGTGTGGGGGCCTCCTGTCCACTAGCGCCGGCGGAGGTGGTAGGCTGTTCGTGATCCGGGCTAGTGACAGGGGCCCTTTGGGGTGCCACATGGTCCCGCAATGAGGTGACTATCTGGTTGAGGGCCAGGACGATGGTCCCCATTGCGGTACCTATGATCCTGAGTTCGTCTCTGAACCCCATGTACCGTTCCTCCTGCTGTGCCTGGATCTCCTGGAACCTGGCCAGTACCATCGCCATCGTCTCCTGGGAGTGGTGGTATGCTCCCATGATGGTGGTGAGGGTCTCTTGGAGAGTGGGTTCCCTGGGCCGGTCCACCCCCTCTCGCACTGCAGCCCTCCCAGTTCCCCTGTTTCCCCGGGCCTCTGTCCCCTGGACGGTGTGCCCACTACCACTGCCCCCAGGTCCCTGTTGTTGTTGGGGTGGTGGGTCAGCCTGGGTGCCCTGTAGTGGCGGACACACCGCTGATTGACGCGTCCTGGAGACAGAGGCATGGGCCCGCTGGGTGGGAGCTGTGCTGGTATTCCCAGAGGGGGTTGGGTCTGCTGTGGCCTGTGTCTGTGTGTGGGGAACCGACTGTCCAGAGGTCCCCGATGGTCCGGGCTGGTCATCAGGTTCTAGGTCGACAGAGCTGCTGTCATCACTGGGGGCCTGTTCTGGGGGCGGGATGGACAAATCTGGACCCTTCTGGCCGGTGTGTTGGCGTTCGGGCCCTGCAGGGGTAAAAGAGTATGGTTATTGCTTCTGTGTGTGCCATGGCGTGCGATTTGGGGGTGCCCTTGTCCCCCAGTGCTGGCATTCCCTTGTGGGAGGAGTTGTGAGGGTGGTTTGTGGGGGGGATGGGTATGTGCAGTGGTCATGCTTAGGTGATGGGTGTCCATGGTTTGTGTTGGCATTCAGTGATTGGTGTTGTGTTGGGTGGGTTGTGCTGGTGAGACATTGGCAGGGAGGATGTGTGCTGGGGGGTTGGGGGTGAGGGTGAGGGTGGGGGTTGGCATGCTGGTGGTTGGGGGGGTAGGGTAGTTGAGATTAGACTTACCAGAGTCCATTCCTCCGGCTACTCCAGCGAGGCCCGCAGGATGCAGGATGTTCAAGACCTCTTGCTCCCATGCTGTGAATTCGGGTGGAGTGGGTGGGGGTCCGCCGCCAGTCTTCTGCACAGCGATGTTGTGTCTTGACACCATCGACCGCACCTTCCCCCGTAGGTCGTTCCAGCGCTTTCGGATGTCTTCCCGGTTTCTGGGATGCTGTCCCACAGCGTTGACCCTGTCGACGATCCTTTGCCATAGCTCCGCCTTCCTGGCTATTGTGGTGTGCTGCACCTGTGTGCCGAATAGCTGGGGCTCTACCCTAATTATTTCCTCCACCATGACCCTGAGTTCTTGGTCCAAGAACCTGGGGTGTCTTGGGGGTGCCATGGGGTGGTGTGGGTTGGTGTTTGTGGTGATGAGTGTGGTGTGTGTGGTGGTGTGTGGTGTTTTGTGCGTGGATGTAGTGTGGGTGATGATGTTGTGTTCCTGTGTGTGTTGGGGTTTTCGATAGCTGTGCTCTCTCTCTCTCTCTCTCGCCTTCTCTCCGAATTTCTAGTTGTGGGGGTTTGTGGGTGATGTGGGTGTGTGTTTTATAGTTGATTGGATGTGTGGGAGTGTTGTTTGTATGTGTATCAGGTGTGTGTATTTCAAATTGTCCAATGTGGCTGTGTTTTGGAGCTGTGTGTGTATTTTGACCGTGGCGGTGTGTACCGCCAATGGAATCCCGCGTTTGACAGACCGCCGCGTGAATTCGTGGGTCGTAATGGCATGGGCGTGTTTGTGTTGGCGTGACGGTGGAGGTTTGGTCATCTCCAGTTTATCGCTGACCGCTGATGAGGCGGCCTTCCGAGGATGTCGGGTTTTTGGCGGCTTGGCAGTTGTGGGTCAGAATGACCGTGGCGGTTTACCGCGGCAGCGGCAGTAGAATGGCGGTCTTCTGACCGGCGGTAAGAGCCTTTTACCGCCGAGGTCAGAATGACCCCCATAATGTCCTGTGGCTTAGCAAAGCCGTGCACACACAAAAAATGTGTTCTAATGACTCTTATCTGTACCCACACAGGCGATAGGAATGTGTCAGATCCTGCTGTCTCCATGAAGGGACCATATCTTTCGTTTCCATCCACCCAAAGCGGAAAAGCATGAACTGATGTTTCAGCGACTGGTTGAAGATTGCTGCTAGATGTTCCTGTGCCCGTAAAGTTTTGTATGATGGTATTACAGTCCAGGCATGCTGTATACTTGACAGTTTTTATTTGTCAGAATTTAAAGATTTCATCTTAGTGACAGCGTTTGCCTTCAGAAAAAGCTCCTTTTTGTCCGGGTTCCGCTCCCCGGCTTTTAGCAAACCTAGCACTTTAATGCAGTTATTTAAATGATGACCCCAGGTGCCCTTTTCATTGTGACGGTGTTGCTCCTCGATTTCCATCCAACATAGGTTGTTTAGAGTGCCAATCTCAGCTGCACGCATCCTCCAGCATAATTTAATGAAACCACATTTACTCTGAAATTCTAAGCGGACCTGGGCTGGAGATGCTGGTCATGGTATTTGAAAAACAGTTTTGTAGGCCTTCGTCTGGACTTGATTGAAAAAAACTGCCTCCTTCCCCAGCATGATTTTGGCGCCATAAGTGACGGTGGGCATTAGCCGCACTGCCATGACAGAAAGCAGGTGAGTGTGTGATGGGCAGCTCAGTTTTTGTTTTAGAACTTTGAAGCTGTAGGTCAATGAGAGGGCTTTTGCTTGAGCGACAGCAAGCTGTGGCTTGAAAGTCAAGAGGCGGTCCATAGTGAATCCCAAATACTTATATGTCGGTGCAACCTCCACCCGGGTTCCGTTTATGAACCATCAAGCAGATTTAAACTTCTTATCAACTAGGTGGACAACCTTAGTTTTACTCAAATTCAGTTCCAGACTTTGCATTGTTATGTATGTATAAAGTGCATCAATGCTATGCTGTAGCCCAACAGGTGTTTGGCTGAGTAAAACTATGTCATCTGCATACTGCAGCCATGCAATTCCTTTCTTGGCCAATACTGGTGGGTGGATATTTACGAGAACAAGAGCCTCGGCTAGGTCAGCAAGATATAAATTGAACAGCGTGGGAGCTAATACACACCCTTGTTTTAGTCCTTTTGCTGTTAATATTCTGTTGGTGAGGTGGCTACCCTCTCCGAGTTTTACTTGCGCCCAAGTACCTGTGTACAAGTCCATCATTGCGCTAAGAAGGCTACATAGTAAGCCCCAACCTTTCAGTTTCTCCCATAGGCGGGTTCTTGGTCCTCAATTAAAAGCTGCCTTTAGGTCAATAAAGCACACAAATTGCCTTTTCTTCTTAAGCCTGGCTTTGTTTCCCAGCAAGGCCAGGGTAGCCAGGTTTGTGGAAGCACCCATACCAGCTCTAAAACCTGTCTGGCACTGTGGAATTAGATGTTTGTCATGAATCCATTCTGCTAGTTGTTGCAGTAGACAGGCTGCGTAGAGTTTTGCTTCCATGTCTATCAATGCTATTAGCCTGTAGTTTGAAGGGTTTGCAGGGTTGCCTGCTTTATATAGGGTGAATAATGCTGCCTTTCCATGCATCTGGTAGACCCGTAGTGCCTTGGAGATAGTTAAAAAGCAGCACCAGATAATGCGCCCAGAATGAAGGGTCTCCTCTCAACAAGGTGTTCGGAATTCCGTTCTGACCAGCTACTCCTTCCAGTTTTAGTTTCTTGATAAGGCTTATCAGCACTTCTATGTCGATGGTCAATAGTGTGTGCATTCCTTCATTTTTATTTAGAGGTAAGTCTGTTTGCTTTGTCACTCTGAAGCCAAAATTAATCTTACTTAAGTCATTGGCTATCTGTGTAGCCGCCTCCTTCACATGGTGCTCTGGGAGTGAGAACATTGTTTGTACGTGGGCTTCCCATGTGGCTGTGTCAATACCTGCATTCGTGTGTCGATTTCTTCCCTGAGTTAGTCCATTTATCAGTTCCCAGAACTTTTTGTTATTTTTCTGTTTGTTGGACATGAGCAGCTTGGTCCACAGATCTTCTTGATACCTCTGTTTTGCCATCCAGCAGTTTTTCTTGTATTTGGCTCTTAGTTCAGAAAGCCTTGTGTCATCAGAGTTCCTTCCCCAGTGTATGTCCTTTAGGACTTTTTTAACTTCTCTAGAGACTTGATTTTTCTGTTTACGCAATGTTCTGTAGAACCATGGCTTTTCTCCTTTGCAACTCTTAACTTTGATTTTTAACTCTATGACCAAAATTGGGAGACGTTTTTTGATGAAAGATTTATTTATTAAGGAATTGCACAAGTGCATCCAAGCAATCACTCGTTCTCCTGGGGTATGGTCTTCTTGTTCCTGTGTTCTTAGTGTTTCTTTGAGCTCTTTGGTTGCACCTGCACTGCGGTACACTTCTTCCATTACTTTGCCGAGGCCCGGTCCCTTCCATTTCAATTTTTCTGTGTCATAAGTCACTGGATCTGAAATTATGATATTGGCGGTGGGGAGCCAATTCCATTAATTCCGGATCTTGATGAGTTGTGGGAAGTGGTCGCTCTCTGTGCGTTGTTGGATCCCATATGCTGAGACCAGTGGCACTGCGGTTTCATTTATTAATGTAAAGTCGATGTTGGATTTTTTTGTGCCACTTGAAGAGGTTACCTGTGCGGATGAGGCGTCCTCGGGGAGAGGCGTCAGGCAGTGCAAACCCAGGATTTCAAACTTTATATTCACGCATGTTCCATTAGGGCATTTTGTGCTGCCCTTTCTCAAATCAAGGTTGAAGTCACCAGACAAAATGAGCATTGCGTCCTTGTTTTGCTTCTGCAGCATTTTTAGAATACTGATCAATGTTTCCATGTTTTCACTGTTTTTCGTTTTATTAGGGTGTATGTATACATTGATCAATAGTAAGGTTCTGTTGTTGCCTGATGGCGACCGATGTTCCAATTTTATTGGAAGCAGCCAGTCAATTCCCAGGTCGATCTGTTTGATCACCCAGTTGATTTTTGTGGAGCAGTACGTTGTGAGGCCCCCCTTGGGGTGTCCATGTCTTTGAGATTGTTTTGCAGGGACGTCTATCCCAAAATATCCAGAAATTTGTATCGGCTCCTTGCACCATGTTTCCTGCAACATGATGATTTGAAACTGCTGTAGGAAACTCAGAGCCGCCTTGTCGGTAACCAGATTTTTTAGACCGTGAGTGTTCCAGGAGCAAAAATTGATATATTCTGGGTTTTCGTCAGGACTATTTGTGATTGTTGTCATTAAAATTTTGCCTTCCAACCTGTTTGACTGTTGAGGGTGTACCAATGAAGATCTGTTGGTGCATGCCAAGATGGAGCGTGCTTCGGTGCTTTACAATTGTTAAGTGGTCCCAACTACTTGGGGAGGTTTCTACTCCCATGGCCCCTTTTAAGATTGAGCCGCCCTTCTTTTGTTGCGGTACACGAAGGTTAGGGTATCTGGGCGGTCCTAATTTTTGCAGGACGATGCCCCATGCTCTAAACGTGTTTTGATGTACTAAAATTTGGTCAATTATGGTGGACGTGGCCCAGGATGTCAGCGTTGCCTCTTTATCTTTATTGTTTGGATGTGGAGTGAACTCCACGGTCATCAGTTCTGTTGTTGATATATGAGCCAGGGGCAAAATCGAATTTATTAACTTCAGTATGGTGCCTCTGTTTAGAATGTCAAAAGCCCCCATTGAATCATAGCAAGGGATGAAAAGTAATTTATTATCCTTTGAAGCCACCTTCTCCTGCGATATCTGGTGTCCTGGGATTCTTTTTTGTGCTGTGCTGTTTGTGCAATCATCTGACCAAGGATGGTAACCATGATCTAAAATCTGTTTGTTGTTGCCTGCAGGTTGATTGGTTATGATCATATTATGTGCGGAGCTTACGCGGTTAGGGTTATTTTCCCAGAGTTTGCCAATTTCCAGCCTGTCTGTAACCTGCTGAGTTCCCAGTCTGGGCACTGCCTGATGATTGTTCTGTTTCCCTGTAATTCTCTTAAGGCCGTCTCTCTGTGCAAAAGGCTGCTACCCTGCTTGTTGCTGGAACAGGGGTTTTTCTGAGACTGTTGCTGTGATGTCAATTGAGCACTTGGTTCGCCCGTGGGATTGTCCTCACTAGATGGCTGTTCTTCCCTGATCTGTCTAGATTTGGCCCAGCTTGCTGTCTTGTTGCTGTTTTCCGTACTTCCTGATTCCTTTGACTGCATGCCATTTGATTTAGCAAATGATTTCCATATACTGGTTTGCTGGATCCCCTTAGATTTTTTCCGTGCTTTCCTTTTTCATTTCTTTTCCCGTTTTGTGAGGAAGGATTCCTCCACTATTAAATTGTTGGGAATTAATTCCTTCATTCCCCCCTTGGGGGGGCCTGTTTCTTGTGTATTGAGGCATGATGTGCCCTCTGTGTTGCTCTGAGACATTCCCTGTCCAGATAAGTGATTACCCTTGAAATTATTTCTTTCCTGATGAAATTCCTTCACATTTTGTGGGTTTTCCTTATTCGTTAGATTTTTGGGAGTCTTCTCGCCACTACTACTAAAATGTTCTTGAGTTCTAAGGGTTTGGATTTTTACCTCTTTCAAGATGTCATTTAGGATTTCCAGGGTTCTTTGTGAGTTGTCACCTGTGATGGAGCACTGAAATGTCACCTGCTGGGTGTATGAGTGGGTTTGAGCCCTCTTTATCAGATTGTTCAAGGATTGTAGCTTGTTGTCAATGCTCACAATGTGGATGGTCAGGATGTTAGGTAAATCTACCTCAGTGTCTTGCTTATCTGCTTGAAATAGGATAGCTGTTGACATTGCGTCCATTGTTGCTAGCAAGGCCTTCCATGAGTCTCCAGAAGTTGATGGTTCTACATTTGATTTACCCCCCGTTGTGTGGTCTATTGGTTCTTCAAGTTCCTCTAGTTGCTCTGGTTGCTGTGTTGCCGTGACAGCTGAGATTACGTGTATGTCGGATGTTGTTGTAGTTATTATTTTGCAAAATGGGTGATCTTTTCGTGGTGAGCTTGTGCTACAGGTGGATCTCACTTTTGTTTTGTTGTTTGCAATCTGATTGCTTTGAGGTGTATCTGAGCAAGTATCTGAAAGGTCTATTGGTGGAAATTCCTCAATGATAATGCAGTCTGTGTCAATCTCTACTTGCAAGAGTTGTTTGGAAAAAGGGGTGCAGCACAGACTCTCACCCCAGTTGTTCCAGTTACTGAGGTTTAACGTGGAAAAAGTATTGTTTTTGTAACATCTGTGAATTTCTGCGTTGATCGTTAAGCCGGTTTTATTTGGCTGGGGGATAGGTGTATTGGTTTTCGCTGGTCAGCACAAGTCCTTTCAATGTCCTGCGCAGTCTTCACGTCAACTGTGCTTGTTGTCTCGGAGGCGTTGGCAAGAGCTATACCTATTAAAGCGCTGGTGGAATTCAACTCCTTCTTAGTGAGCAAGAAGTCTGTGATTTTGTATCCTGCTTTTTTGCCCTTGCTTGGAGATTTGCAAGGCGATTTCTTTGTTTGTGTCAGGCTTGGGGGTATTTTCCTTTCTGTATATTCATTTTTTGGCAACAGCCCACGTAAACCTTCAATGAGAAGGTCCAGCAACGATCGGCTCTTCATACCAAAACAGCCACAGTCCGCAGCATGCTCCTCCAACAAACAACAACCTCTTCCTGCGAGTTATAGTCACCTTAGGCTGCGAGTTATAGTTACTTGAAATAACTCTAACTATAACTGCAGAATTTCCTGTCTTTGTGCAAATAAATTCTGAAACTAACTGTATTTTTCCTGTAACCTTTGTTTTTTTAAGTGAATTTCTATAGTTTTTTTTATCGTAAGGTCATTTTCATTACTATACGTTAATCCAACCACCGCTGCACATGGCCTTTGGCTGTGCGCAGCAGGACACAGGTCTTGGCCTGTGGCCAGACCCTGTGGCCCAAACCCCTAACAATCCAACCCCACGTAGCGTACAGCCAAAGGCCATGTGCAGCAGGAGTTGGCCACAGGGCCTCTCTGGGTGTGAGAATAGGTGTGAGAGTGTCTGTCTGGGTGTGGGAGTGGGTGTGAGAGGTTCTATGTGGGTGTGAGAGTGGGTGTGAGAGTGTCTGATTGTGCTTCAGTAGGTCAAAGATGCATTCACCTCCACAAAAGATTTCAGATAATGTTTTAGCATGAAATGATAGAGAAAACACACTTGCTTTGCCTTTGCCAAGCCCAGGAGTTAGGATCATTTGTCCTTTCCAGAAAAGAAGCTTCAACTGGGGCACCTGCTTTGTTTATATGTGTAAGTGCTTCCTGCTGAGGTTTAGTTTCTGTGAAACGAGCATGTTGGCCAGAACGGAAGCTCACCTGCTTCTTTATCCAGCAAAAGTCCACAGTTTGACATAATGTTTACTCAACTTGAGCACTTTCTACTGGTTAGTAAGTAAGTGCTACTTTGTTGGCTAAATGTGCAGTATGAGGGTGAGGGAGCTGCACAGCTCCATTCCTGGGGCACATCTCAGTCCCCGGGATCCCATCCCCTGGGTCTGGGCCTTCAATAAATGGAGGGGAGGCCATGCAGCCTTCCTCCCCTGGCCAATTTCAGCCCTTGGGACCCGATCCCCGGCCTTCAACATTTGTTTATGTTTTAGGGGAGTGAAGCTGTGCGTCCCCGTCCCCCAGTTGATTTTGGCCCCAGGGACCTGTCCACCCTCACCCAGCAGATCTTGGCCCGGGGACCCCATCCCCTGGGGCCCAGCCATCTCTCCTGGGTGCCCTGCAGGGTACCCAGTGTGCAATGGGACCTCAGGGGGAGACTGAAGGCCTCCGCAGTCCCAGATGGCTCCCCGCCTCCTTCGGGAGCCAGCATTTCTGTCACAGACAAGGAGCTGCTAAATATGCAGCTCCCTCTCTGTGAGAGCAATTGTTTCCTCTGTTTCCCTGCCCCCATTTCTGCAGGTAGGGAGACAGAGGAAACCTCCACTTCCAGCAAGCAAGAGTTATTTGACAGCTCTCACTTGCTGGACCCTGAGTGTTTGCTTGGGAGGAGCTGTCAAAGTTCCTACAAATCAGAGCAAACAGCTCTGTCCTGTGGGTGTCACCCAGGACATAGCAGGAGTCAGCCCTGGGGTGTGGCAGTTCCCAGGGCCACCTATGGCTCCATGAGGGGGGCCACATGGCCCCCTACAATGTTGTACTTTCCTCAGAGAGATAGTGGTCCTTAGGTCCGGAGGTCCACAATAGATTCCTCTTCATTCTTTTATTTTAGCCCCAGGGAGGTGGCATTTCCCGGGGCTGCAGGGAGCCATGCGACGCACCCTTTATTTAGCTGTGCCCCCCTGCATTCTATATAAATTAAGCCCCAGGGAAGTGGCAGTCCCGGGGCATAAATACACCCAGGAGGTGGGCCTTGTGTATCTCCCTCCTTTATTTTCAACAAGCGCCCAGGATCTGGCCCACCTGAGAGCTTTCTTAAAACAAGTGCAAGAGACCATGCTTGTTTTTTTTTTTTTTTTTTTTTTTAAATATTACTGCAAATTTGTGATCCCGTCACAAATTTGCTGTAACTCTTTTTTTTTTTAAAGTACTTTTTTGCCCTGGGGAGGGTCCCTCTGGCCCCTTTGCTCATTTAAAAAAAAAAATTCTGGGACTCGGCTGAAGCCGAGTTTCAAGATGGCTTCCAACACTTCCGTGTTAAAGTGTTGCCAACCAATCATTTCTCAGCCCAAAACTGGGATGGCTTGAGGAGCCTTTGCGCCCCTATATATACAAATTTGTTTTTCTTTAATATTTCACAAACTACTGAACGGATTTACACCAAATAATAATACAGGCTTTTTTGGGACCAAGAGCTAGCTGTCTGCCAAATTTGGTGTAATTCCATCTAGCGGTTCGGCCTCTATTTTTATAACTATAACTCACGTCGTCACCATGCACTTCTAATTACCCCAGATATTACAGCACTCATGACATCTTTTATAACATCATTGATACTATCACTGTAACATTTGTGTAAAATTATTAATAAAAAACTGTGCATGGCGACGGAGCGAGTTATAGTTACCTTAGGGCATGAGTTATAGTTACTTAAAATAACTCTAACTATAACTGGTGAATTTCTAAGGTTTTGTACGAGTAAATTCTGAACCTATCTATGACGTCCTTATAACCTTTGATTTTGTAAGCGAATATATATTTATATATAAATACACATATATTTATATATATATATATATATATATATATATACATATATATATATATATATATATATATATATATATATATATATATATATATATATATATTTTATATTTCTTTTCTATAATATCTCCCAAACCAATAAACAGATTTTGTCCGCAGGGCTAATAGAAGCCCTAGGAGGGGGCTCCATGCGTCCCCCCTCCTTTTTAAATCCCCCAACAACCCCGGGACCTGGCCCATCTGGGAGAAAATGGGAAAAAGGGGAGGAGACCACAGAAAATCCCGGATTTTCCCGATATTTAAAAAAACAATGCTTTTTAGTCTGGCTGGGTCAACCCTTATTATAACCAGTTGGGAGCGCGCTTTCATTGAGGACATCTCGTTTTTACTGTTTATAACCGGCTTGTCCAGCCGGGAAAGCGCCCACTGCACATCGGAGCAGGTCGTTGTGACTAGATTCATGGTCACATTTGAACAACGTGGTTGGGATATTTTTAGCAAAACCGACAATTTTACTGTGAACTTGCCTACATAGGTTATGCACTTTGTTTTTCATTTTTTCGTGCTCGGCTCTAGCAACCCACTTGGGGAATACGACTTTGCAGGACTACTATAACCAGTGTGCACTTGCCATTACAGAGGCCCACAGGGGCAGGACTGGTATTTTAATGGATTCATCAGGTGCCTGCAATTAATCAAACTAGCTGAAGAGCCTCGCACTCGGTGCTTTTAAAGAGAGTCTGAATTACATCCAGCACTGGCTGCACCCACGAGGGTGGAATACTTTTTACATTTTCTCTGCTGATGATGGGATCTACCCTGAAACACGTGTCCAGAGATGACTTTATTACTAAAGGCCAGAAAAAATGAAAATGCTTCAAGGACTCACCGTGAGTTGCTGGCTTTGTTTTCAAAACCCTTATTACAACCAGTTGGGAGCGCGCTTTCATTGAGGACATCTTGTTTTTGCTGTTTATAACCGGCTTGTCCAGCCGGGAAAGCGCCCACTGCACATCGGAGCAGGTCGTTGTGACTAGATTCATGGTCACATTTGAACAACGTGGTTGGGATATTTTTAGCAAAACCGATAATTTTACTGTGAACTTGCCTACATAGGTTATGCACTTTGTTTTTAATTTTTTCGTGCTTGGCTCTAGCAACCCACTTGGGGAATACGACTTTGCAGGAATACTATAACCAGTGTGCACTTGCCATAACAGAGGCCCACAGGGGCAGGACTGATATTTTAATGGATTCATCAGGTGCCTGCAATTAATCAAACTAGTTGAAGAGCCTCGCACTCGGTGCTTTTAAAGAGAGTCTGAATTACATCCAGCACTGGCTGCACCCATGAGGGTGTAATACTTTTTACATTTTCTCTGCTGATGATGGGATCTACCCTGAAACACGTGTCCAGAGATGACTTTATTACTAAAGGCCAGAAAGAATGAAAATGCTTCAAGGACTCACTGTGAGTTGCTGGCTTTGTTTTCAAAACCCTTATTATAACCAGTTGGGAGCGCGCTTTCATTGAGGACATCTTGTTTTTGCTGTTTATAATCGGCTTGTCCAGCCGGGAAAGCGCCCACTGCACATCGGAGCAGGTCGTTGTGACTAGATTCATGGTCACATTTGAACAACATGGTTGGGATATTTTTAGCAAAACCGACAATTTTACTGTGAACTTGCCTACATAGGTTCTGCACTTTGTTTTTCATTTTTTCGTGCTTGGCTCTAGCAACCCACTTGGGGAATACGACTTTGCAGGACTACTATAACCAGTGTGCACTTGCCATTACAGAGGCCCACAGGGGCAGGACTGGTATTTTAATGGATTCATCAGGTGCCTGCAATTAATCAAACTAGCTGAAGAGCCTCGCACTCGGTGCTTTTAAAGAGAGTCTGAATTACATCCAGCACTGGCTGCACCCACGAGGGTGGAATACTTTTTACATTTTCTCTGCTGATGATGGGATCTACCCTGAAACACGTGTCCAGAGATGACTTTATTACTAAAGGCCAGAAAAAATTAAAATGCTTCAAGGACTCACCGTGAGTTGCTGGCTTTGTTTTCAAAACCCTTATTATAACCAGTTGGGAGCGCGCTTTCATTGAGGACATCTCGTTTTTGCTATATATATATATATATATATATATATATATATATATATATATTTTATATTTCTTTTCTATAGTATCTCCCAAACCAATAAACAGATTTTGTCCGCAGGGCTAATAGAATCCCTAGGAGGGGGCTCCATGCGTCCCCCCTCCTTTTTAAATCCCCCAACACCCCCGGGACCTGGCCCATCTGGGAGAAAATGAGAAAAAGGGCAGGAGACCACAGAAAATCCCGGATTTTCCCGATATTTAAAAAAACAATGCTTTTTAGCCTGGCTGGGTCAAAGCTATGGGCTCAGGTGCACCCTTTTTGCCAATTTTTTGTGACACTCAGCTGAAGCCAAGTCCTAGGATGGCTGCCAATACTTCCTGGTTGAAGTGCTGGCTGCTAATCAGATATCAGCACAGGACAGTTAGGTCCACGTCCATAGATATCCATATTTTTTAAACTCTAATTTCTCCAAAACTACTGAAGGGATTTATACCAAATCACAAAATGCACGCTTTCTGGAAGGGCTACCATTCTGCCAAAATTGGTGTAATTTAGTTCAGTGGTTCAGGCTGCAGTTGTGTTAAAAAATTGGAAAAATCCTATTGACATAAAATGTAGAATGGAGAAAAAGGGTTTTGGGACCTCCCTATTTTTCTCGCCGGCGCTCGACGGATCACCCCAAAGCTTTCAAGATAGCAGCTGAGCTGACCAAAGTATGCATTTTGAAAATGTATATATATATATATATATATATATATATAGAGAGAGAGAGAGAGAGAGACGCAGATGCACAGCGGTGGCTGACCACAACCTGTGAGAAACGATGCATCCACCATTTTGTGTATTGAGACTCAGACCTAGGGGTGGGGTGGAAACAAAACTTAAAAGTGATAGAAGGGGGTCAGGATAGAGGTACCCTGACATCATGGGACTGATGAAGGGGTCTGTGAGGGACCCCTCATGGGCACAAAATTACCCAAAAATAGTTTTTTGGGGTGCGTGAAGATCCACGGATCCTCAGCACCACTCAGCGTGACCCCCGTGAAAATCCGCAACAGATCTTCAGATACAAACCCAAATTCAAAAAACATACACCTACTCACACACTCACTCACACACCCATTCACACACTCATACACCCACTCAAAGCCCCACAAAACTACTACTACACCCAGTCACAGGCCCACACGTTCACTCACATATCCACACGCACCCAAACGACCATTCACACACTCACTCACAGACCCGCACAGCCACTCATACATCCACTCACATACCCACTCACACACCCAATCATAGACCCACAAAACCACTGCCACACTTACATACTCACACAACTCACACACCCATACTACCATTCACACACCCAATCACAGTCCACAAAACCACTCGCACACTGACTCACAGCCCCACACAACCACTCACACACCCAATCACACACCTATACAGCCACTCACACACCACTCACTCACAGACCCACCCAGTCACAGGCCCACAAACTCACTCACACATTCATACTCAACCATACAACTATTCACACACCCACTCAAAGACCCACACAGCCATTTATACAGCCATTCACATACCCATTCACCCACCCACTCACACAAAACCACTATCGCACTCAGTCACAGACCCACACAGCCAATCACACACCCACTCACACACCTACTTACACACTCACACAACTCACACACCTATACAGCCATTCACACACCCACTCACAGTCCACAAAACCACTCACACACCCACTCACAGACTCACACAGCCACTCACACACCCATTTACACCCCCACACAAACACACAGTCACACACTCATACAGCCACTCACACACCCACTCACACACCCACAGCACGAGGTTGTTTGCAGACAGGCTGTGTGACCAACCCCCCCACCACACACAGCTAAAGGACTAACATATGGAACTAAGTATTACTTTATGTTTTAAAAAAACTAGAAATTCACTGAAGAAACCAAAAGTTATAGGGACGTTATAGCTAGAAAATAGGATTTTAAAAAATCTTGGAAATTTGCTAAATAAAAAACAAGAAAAAAATGTGTGCTCTTGCCATGCACTGCTAATTATCCCACACATTACATCAGCCATGACATCTTCTATGATATAATTGATAAAATCACTGCAACATTTGCAATAAAATTATTGATGAGAATACTGTGTCGGCAGTGCGAGTTATAGTTCCGTTAGGGTACAAGTTATAGTTTCTTGAAATTAATATAAATGTACTGCAGAATTTCTATGGTTTTGTGTGCTTAAAATCTGACAAACAACAACACAACAGAGTGAGAAATCAGCTTGCTCACTCTCCCCATGAACTATAACCCTAAACAAAAAAGAGCAAGTATCCTACCACAAAATCTTTGTAGCTCAGTCACCTATCTATTCTCTTCCAAATGGTCTGAGTACCTTGTACTTATTAGAAGACCCTTCATCCACCAACCTAGTTGGTGGCATGCTTCATCATAGGGGTCCCACCCCTGATGCCTAGCGCCTCAGGGAGGTTCTTTGAAGCCTGATTACAATGGTGCAAGTTTTGAAGAATCAGTGCAACAGAAAAATATTTTAATTAAATTGTCTTAAGGGTGCCCCAATATGGTGTACTTTAATACTGTTACCCTTTTGACAAGATTTAAAACAGTGATAGATGTGCTCTAAGTACCAATTTCCTCTCATTTCCCTGGTTCTGGTCGACATGTTTCAGTCAAATCCTCTCTGCTGCCCATAAGGATCAGAATTGCGTTCTTCAGGACCTAACAGCATGCACCCTAAGGCATACAGAAAAATTCACAATCCCTCACAGGTTTTTGCACCTTCACTCCATTAGAGAATTTCTGTGGAAGAGAATAGAAAACTCAAGCCCTATTCCATTGTATGGTAGTCTTTTTCACCATCATCAGTGTACGCTGAAAATTACCAGTGTTGTGAAATAGTTATTTGTGGTATATCCTTTTCTTACTCAGAAAACCATAAAGTGTGCTACTGAGTTGTGGTGTTAAATATCACTCACTATTAATAACCACCAAAAACCCTTCTGTGTCTCAGGATATTTGCATACATGACATAATTACATTTTATGAATGGCTACCAGTGTATTTTATAGCCAAGTGTTACACTGTGATTGGATTCACATATATGTTCAATTTCTAGAATCATGCAAGATGTTATACTATTTCACGAGTGGCTATTGTTTCTAACTAGCCAAGCGTTGCTCCGTGGTTGGAATGACAGACAAAACCACATCATCAGAATCATGTTCCATGTCACAAAAACTTTACATACTTTTTTAATGGAAACTCAGCGCTTCATGGAGACTCTTGGGGGGATAGTTGGCGAGCCTTGTAGTCACACACTAACAAGAAGCCAAAATGTATGGTTAGTACTTCAACAAAAGGCATGCCTATTTTAAACACTGCACAGAGCCCAAATTCAACCCCCTGTTGCGCTTACTTCGACAAGGGTAGTCGCCCACCACCAGTACACCTACTCATGTCCTAGGATCTCTGTATGTGCTCAGAGTGCAACACCATTATTGATTAAATAGACCACAGACCGGCAAGCACGTGCTTCCAAGGCTGGCTGCGTGGTCTAGTGGTGTTACTAAACGCGATGAGACTGCCCCTACAGCAACGTCGCTCCGTTGCTTCAACTGTTCCCATAGAGCCGTCAGGGGAGGCACCAGTTTTCACGTTATACACTGTTTTGTTTTTAAAAAAATTGTAATTAACATCTCTCCTTGCCTTATCGTCCTGCTCATTGTTAAGGGAGATGTCAAGGGAGATGGCAGGGATTTGCCTCCTAGTTGTTCCCGCAATGAGCACATTATGGGGCATATTGACAAGCCACTTGCCCCCTTGGCACCTACGTGGCATCATTTTTTTAATGCTATGGTGGCGCTATACAGGCTCTCATCCTGTGCTGCATTTACAAAGTGGTGTAACGGTACTATTGGGCCACTTTGTAAACCCTTGCGCCACATTATACCTGTGCCAAGTATAATGTATGCAAGGGAGGCATTCCCCTGCAAAGAAGGCCCAAAAAGTGGCTCAATGAAATATACAAGATTGTACTGCGCCATTCTAGCATCATTTTTTAATGCCCGCCCAGGGCAGGAGTTAGACTGACGCTAGTGCTTTTTCCTATGGCCCCCCCTGAGCTTTGCTGGACTAGCGTAGTTATGCTAACGAGCACCATAGTACGCTCTATCATAAATACAGTGCTACCATGGAGTTGTTAGGGGGACACAGGGCAGCGGAAGGAAACTAGCACATTGGAGCCGATGCACCAGTTTCTTGTAAAAATGCCGCCATGTTTCACAAATAACTCACTTGATTATTGCCCAGCTCACTGTTAGTAGGGGGTCCAAGGGCTTTTCTCGCCCCCTATCTATATGCATTCTGTCAAAAAATACAAAATATATATTTTATTTAGAGGTATAATTTGGAGGCTAATCCTAAATTGTGTCTACTCCTATTGAGTGGTATGTAAGTGGGGTACTGTACAAAATATATCAGAAGAAAATCAGAGATGCACATTAAGTAATATCTATCCCATGTACTGGGGATCACCCTTTCTTCTTATTTCTTGGAGCCAAAAAAAATGAAAATCTAGGTGCATAGCATGGTTCCATTATTTAGTGCTCACATACAGGGGATAACCCAGGCCCTAATTTTGGGGGAAATAAAGTATGGTTTCTAGCTTGAGTGGATCCTTTATAAATTTGGAAGGGCCTCCTGATCCAAACAAAAAGGACCCAATGATAACCCTGTTGGAGTTGATGATTGCTAATTCTTGCTCCAAAAAAACAGGAAGCCATCAAATGTTATGGAACTCCCACCATGTTTTTATAACTGTAAACTGTTCCAAGGGATGTTTTCATTAAAACCTGTTTGAAAGGCAATATACCCAGCGCTGTTCTTTCTCAAAAAGTCGCCTTTCCATGGTGCTGCTCATACCTTCAAGTTGTTCAATGATCACATATTTCAAGTTATTAGTAGTGTGGCCTTCCTTCAGGAAATCGTCTATCAATTTAGTTGTGTTCCTCTTGCACCTAATATTACTGTGATTCGTGTCTTGATCTTTCTAGTAGTCATCCCCACATACCAAAGATAACAGGGGCAAGTACTCAAGTACACTGCATTAGTCAAATTACAATTAGTATGTGTCCTTATTGCCCACACTTTTACTGTTTCACACTCCAAGGTTTTTGTACTGAAAATCTGATGGTAACGCTGCAATTACCACATGCAAAGTGGCCTGTCACTTTTGGAAGTCCCCAGTTGTCCATTATGGTGACCTTTGTTTCCATGCTTCTTCTTGGTCTGGTAGAGACCAGACTACTCCTGAAGCTTCTTGCCCTCTTGAACGAAAAAGGGGACTTTTCTCATTTCAGTTTCCCTGTCTTCAACATGCCACAGTGCTTTTTGATGGCCTTCTTGTCTTGGTTCGAGATGACATTTTAAGTGGTTACAGTCATCAATGGAATCAAAGTGTTTTCCTGCCAAATAATCCCTAAAAGGGCCTCTCTGTTCTGGTTTCTAGACTGTTATTCTGCAGATCTTATAAACCATTCCAGGTACATCTGCTCTTGTGGATTCAATGTCAGCTGTTTAGCCTGATGTTTAAAATCTGATAGCTTGCTGTAAATTCTCCACAACCTGAGGAACTGCCTATAAGGTAGTGGATGAAAACTGTCAAACCTCAAGAATGTGCTTGTCAGCTTTTGATAGGTTTTTGTGTGCAGTCTGATATCTTCTCCAAAAATGGTTACATCACGAAATGTAATGGATTCTTTGCTTAATGTGTGAGTAAACTTCAGGTTATGATCACTAGTGTTGATCCAAGTCAAAAAGGAGGGGATGGAGTTATCTTCTCCTTCAAAAATGATAAGAATATAATCTATATCATTTCCAGAGATTGATATTCTGTCTGAAGGGGTTGTCGTTGCCTAAAATGTGCTTGACCTCAAGATTGTATACATAAAGCCCAGCTACAGTAGGAGCAAATGTGCTACCCATTGAGGCACCAAATACGTATATACATTGCATTCCTTCATATTCTAAACAGTTTCTTATGAGTGCGAACCTTGTGCACTCAAGAATTAAACTCTGCAGAGTAATTCCATACCTTCTGATTCAAAGCCTCTTGGATGACGTGCAAGGTGTTCTCTTGAGGAAGACTTGTGTAGAGGCTCTCTAATTCTAAACTTAGAAGTGTGTACTTTTCTGGATCATATGTAATGTCTTTTAATAGGCAGAGTAGATATTTTGTGTCTTTTAAGTATGTGGAGGTTATTTGTACCTTAGGTCTCAGGTAATAGTCACAAAATTTGGATAGAAGTTCCAACAAATAACCCATCCCCAATACTACAGGACATCCATATGTGGGTTTCCTGCTTCTGTGAATTTTGAGGATCATGTAAAAATATGGTATCTGAGGGTTAGATACAAGAAGACATTCCGCCTCTTTTTTTAGAGATGAAATTGTGTGTCTCTACCCTTTCTAGCAGGTTTCTAATCTCCAATCCTAACTGTTGTGTGGGATCTGATAACAATATTTCACAGTTCTCTCTGTCACTCAAAAGACGTGCACACTCAATGTTGTAGTCCTGCTTGTTCTGGATCACTACTCATCCCCCCTTGTTTGCAGGTTTAATGATGATCTTCTTGTCCAACCTATGTTCTTTTAGTGCCTCAGCTTCTTCTTTGCTTATATTCTGAAATATGTTGTTAGGTTTCTCATCTAAGGCTTTGATTTCATTGAACACCGCCTGTTCAAATGTCAGTTTTTCAATGGGAACTGTGCTTGTGGGCTGACAAAATGTAGGTTTTACTTGTAATCCTGGCTTTACTATTACCATGGTCTCAGGAGTTTCATTCCTTCCAAAGAAGGCTTTTAACCTTAGCTTCCTAAAGAACTGCTCCAACTCATACTGTAATCAAAACCTATCCAAAAGGGCTTTAGGGATGAATCCTAACCCTTTGTTTATGATTATTTTCTGTGATTCTGTCAATTTTGTATTTCAAAGGTTGGTTATAATTTCTGACCCATGCTTGTACTCGGATTAGTTCCTTTGATATGCTCCTTGTGTGTACCCCTATTGTCTCGTCCTTCCAGTGGACTTGATTTTCTTTTCTTCTTCTTCCACTGCCTCTGCCACCCCTTAATAAAAAAGGAAATCCCTGATTCAAGCTCATCCATGGTGTGGACCTTGTGGGAAAGGGGTACCCTACCCAAAGAACTGATGTGGATGTGGTGGAGAATAATATTGTTATGGAAGTCATACTGGGCTCTTAAGGGAAGTATGGCCCTCCCGGGGTTATACCCAGTTTCTATTTCTACTCTACCCCTTGACCTGCCTCTATCCTCTTTTGCGCTCAACCAACTGTCTGTGTGATGGCCTCCTCTCTGTTGAATTTGTGTCTGAGATCTCACTTACATTATCAGTGTTTTTGTAATCCGGTGCTGAATAGGGATACACCTTTTCAAATGAGATTTTTTTTCAGATCATTTTGGAATTTCTGAATTTTTGACTGAGTTAAATGGTGTTTATATTCAGTCATTTCTTTGTTATCTCATCCACCTACTTTTTGTATGAGCTCAAAGTCTTCATAAAATGGTTTTATGTCATTTATATTTCCATGAGCATTGCCTCTGATAACCGTTTCGCTGTTTTTATAACCAGGACTAGCCAGTCTCTTGTGCAGTGCCAAGCTATCTGTGCCTAGTCTTTTCTGAAAGATGCATCTTCCAGGAAGATCCTAGGAGCATTGGTCACTATTAAACCCCATGGGGCAGTATTAGATCTTAAATACTATGTCATTATTACCCCATGTTAAGATGGTCCTTATCCAGTACCTTTTCTGTTATGTAAGTGAATCCCAATCCTTGGTCTGTGCTATTGTCTGAGCCACATTAAGGTCAGTAATTAATGGCGAACCTGAGAGGATTTAATTATTATCCTCTTCTGTGAAGGTTATGCTTTGAGTTTCTGCCATACTGCCTTCTTATAGTGAATGGTGCATTTTTATCCCTTCCTATGTATGTTACTTCCCACAACAAATGGATTTATGTCCTGCTTGAAGGCAGACTCTTACAGCTACACACTGCTAGTACATAGCAACACAACAGAGAGTGAGAATTCAGCTCGCTCACTTGCCCCATGAACTATAACCATAAACAAACAAGAGCGAGTACCCTACCACAAAACTCAGGTAGTCCAATCACCTGTCTATTCAAGCATGGAGACACACCACTGAGGCACTAGGCATTAGGGGTAGAACCCCTATGATGAAGCATGCCACCAACTAGGTTGATGGGTGAGAGGTCTTCTAATAAGTACAAAATGCTCACACCATTGGGAAGAGAATAGATAGGTGACTTATCAACCTAGGTTTTGTGGTAGGGTAATCACTCATTTTTGTTTATGGTTATAATTTATGGGGAAAGTGAGCGAGTCCTGCTTTGATTGGTAAATATTGATAAATGCAAGGCAGCACAATTCGCTGTTTGGATTACTTTGCACACCATAATCTACATTGCTGTTAAATTTCATATGCATTGTATACCACACCACTGTACCCAATCCACTAGACCTTATTCCACTCTATGCTTCTCCACTCTACGTCTCTCCATTGTACCAGTCTCTACTCTATGCCACTCCACTCTACACCACTACAATTGTATGCAATGTCATTGTAGACCACTACAATCTACACTATACGCTCTTATACTGTATACACCTCCACTCTACGCCATTCCAGTCAACATCACCTCACTGTATGCCATTCCACTGGATGCTATCCATAAAAATGCTGATACTCCACACAATTCTACTACAGGCCACTTCACTCTACCCAATGCACTGTATGCCACTCCACTAGACACTACTCAAATGTATGGTACTCCACTCTGCATCACTCATTCTTTGCTGTTTGATTGGACGCCACTCCAATGTACTCCTGCCTACTGTATGCTATTACACTGTACCCATCTATGCTTCTCCAGTCTACATCACTCCATTATACAACACTCCAGTCTACACCACTTCACTGTACACTCCTGCACTATACACTGTTAGACTTTACTCTACTCCACTGTATACTACTACATTATGGGCATCATTATGACCCCGGTGTTCCGCCAGCTATTAGGACCATGGCGCAATAGCCATGGCCATACCACCGGCCCCTCCTCTATACCGCCAGGCTTCTGCCTGGCGGTCATAATCCCCAGGGCAGCGGTGCAAGCACCGCTGCCCTGGGGATTATGAGTCCCCGACCGCCAGCCTGGTTACAGCGGTAAACACTGCCATGGAAAGGCTGGCGGTAATGGGGACTCGGGGTGCCCCTGGGGGCCCCTGCACTGCCCATGCACTTGCCATGGGCCGTGCAGGGCCCCCAGGCATAGCCCCGTCGCGCATTTCACTGCCCAAATTTTGGACAGTGAAATGCACAACGGGTGCTACTGCACCCGGTGCACATCAGCATTGCCCCCAGCTCTATTACGAGCTGGCAGCAATATTGATGTGACTTTTCCACTGGGCCAGCGGACGGTAACATTGTTACAGTCCTCTGGCCCAGTGGAAAAGTCGTAAAGGGAGCCAGAAAATGCTGGTGGTATTCTAGCTCCCACAGCCTCGACGGTCTTTTGAAAAGACCGCTGAAGTTGTAGTGAGGGCCTATATGCTATTACACTCTATGCCCCTCCGTGGTATGTCACTCTAGTCTATGCTACTCTACTCTACTCTGTTCCCCTTTATGGCACTCCACTGTAGGCTGCTCCACTCTATGCCATTCCAGTGTACTCGCGTCCACTCGTCCTGCTCTACTTTATAACACTTTATGCCACTCAACTAGACTCTACTCCAGTCTTTCCTGTGCACTCCACTGTCCAAATTTGACTCAACTCAATGCCTGTACACTCTATTGTACAACACTCTACTCCACTCTACAACAGTTTCCAACACAGTATGACACAGCACTCCACTCCACTGTATGAATCACCACTCTAATTTATAACAGCTTCCTCTACTCTATGCTACGTCACTTCAAAGTATACCACCCCATTCCACTTTAATTTACTGTGCCATACTCCACTCCACACTACTCCACTGTACATTCCATTCTATGCCACTTCACTCTCTTACACTCCACTGTACAGTATCTCTCTGTACTCTATTCCACTGTATGCTACTCCATTTTATCGTAACCCACTCTACGCCAATACAGGATACGCCAATCCACTCTACACCGCTCCATTGTATGACAGTCTCCTCCACTCCATCTAAGCCCACTTAAACAGTTTACTACCTTTGCAATGCCAGTACACTCCACTCCATGCCACTGTACTCTATCACATACCAATACACTCAATTGTACCTTACTTCACACTATGTTACACCACTCAACTAAACCTCACTCCACTGTACAAGACTTAACCTCACTCTGTACTACTGCACAACAATCCACTCTGTGCAACTCCACTTTTTCACTCACTACTATACTTCATGCAGCTTCACCCTACAATACTCTACGGTACTGTATGCCACTCTCTGACACTGTACTCCTGTCTATACCCCTTCACTCCACTGTATAAGACTGTAATATACTCTATGCCACTGTACAACTCTCTAATCCACTCTAATCTATGATACTCTAGTCCACTATACAACACTGTATGCATCTCTTTGTATGCCACTGCACTCCACTTTACTCTGCTCTGACACTACTCCACTCTACTACTCCACTCTACACTACTCTATGCCAGTGTATGCCAATCCACTCTACTACACTCTACAACAGTGCATTGTACAACACTCCACTCTACAAAATCAACTAGCCTGTACGCCACTCTACTCAACTGTAGTCTACATCACTATTATCAATACTGTGCGACACCCCACTACACTCTACTGTACAGCATGGTAATCCAGTTTATGAAACTTAACTCAACTGTATGCTATACTACTCCACTCTACTGTACTTTTTGCCAGTACAGTCTGCAACATGCCACTCCACTCTGTGGCACTTTACTTCACTCTACACTACCCCACTCTAGTGTACTCCACTCCACTATGCTCCATCCTACTACACGTTATCCCGCTATACACCACTGCCCTTGGGACCTGTCCCACCCGGGGGCAATGGTTAATGCAAGCACCGTGATTAAAAAAAAAATACTTTCACGCCTGGGGTTCCCTGGGGGACCCCAGCACCAAGACTAGGGTGGTAGGAGAACAGTACCCTGGCCTTTTTTCTTGTTTCCTTTTTTTGAGACCCACCTGAAGCAGAGTGTCAAAATGGCTGCCAACACTTCCTAGTTGAAGTGCTGGCAGTCACACAGATCTCTGCACGAGATCGGGAGTATTCGCGAAGCCTTCACTTCCCCAGATATACAAATTTGGTTTTCATTTATTATTTTAAAAACTACTGAACAGATTTCCAAAAGGCTTCTTTCTAGACCAAAAGCTACCTTTCTGCCAAATTTGGCATAATTCCATCCAGCAGTTTGGGCTGTAGTCGCGTTCAAAATCCATATGGGAATTAAAATGCAAAATGCACTTTTTTGACCCCCATTTTTTTCTCCGTCCCCGCTTGACGGATCAACCTGAAACTTCACATGCCCAGCAAGATTCTCAGACACACTTTTTTTGGAAAATGTCATGAAGATTTTATGAATATTCGTCAATCCGCACCAAAGATATAGGCAAGTAAAAAAACTTTTTTTCAATGCGACTAAGGCCCTCATTATGAACTTGGCGGCAATCATCGAGGACCGCCGTGCTGATGGTGAACAAAAGACAGTGGCAGTGGCCTGCGTACCGCTATATAATGATGCCAAAAAGACAAACCTCCAAAAATCTTACAACCACCACCCACAGCCAGGGCCAGCGACAGCGGAAAGTCAGTACACCTCAGCCTGCCACCGCCATGCAGACAAATTCCCCACCCACCAAATAATGATGCACAAATCAGCTACGGAACAGTGAATGTCGAACAACCATTGGCGGTATGGACCACCACGGACAGCAATGGGACCTGCCAACAACAAATGCACATATTGGCAAGTTCGAAAAGAACACACCTGACACTCAGCCACAACACTTTAAAACACACAAATACACATCTCACAATCCTTTGCAATGCCAATAGCATGACAGATATTGACAACACAACATGCATACACTGAACTCACCATCACACAAGTTACACACACAGATATACCACCAAAAATCATACATTGCTCAACCACCATCACAAGCCACACACCCAACCACACAACAGCACCCTCACCAATACACCTACAACACATCACCCACAACACACACCGAGGCACCCCCTAAGCACCCCCGCTTCACAGACAGGGAGCACAGGACCATGGTGGTCGAAATACTCAGGTTCAAGCTACACCTATTCGGGGCACAGGTGCAGCAGAAACTCTTGGCCAGGAAGATGGAGCTATAGCAGAATATAGTCAACAAGCTCAATGCTGTGGGAAACCATCCACACATAAGGGATGACATCAGGAAGAGATGGAACAACCTGCGTGGGAAAGTTTGTTCCATGTCATCCAGGCACAACATCTCAGTACAGAAGACTGGTAGTGGTCCCCTACCTCCTCCCCCCAAATACACCGACTGGGAGGAGAAGGTCCTGGCTATCCTGCACCCGGAGGGCCTCACTGGACTCACTGGAGGACTGGACTCGGGTAAGTCAACTACAATACCTTAACAGTCACCACATCTATAATGCATGTATCACCCCATCTTTCTCACTATCATCAGGACCCCATCCCGTACCCAGTCCACAACACCCTCACACTCATATCCATGTCACCTACATGCCCACAATCCCCCATACAAATCACCATCCCGCCCCCTGTATACAGTCACCAACCCATGCATTTAATCCAAGTAGCACTACAACACCCACAATGCACCACCACCCCCTCAATAGCTGCATCAAAATGTACACGAAGGGGCCTTGCATGCCTGTACAATTCAACCACCAATTACTGCTGACCAGTGCTGCAACTGACAAGAAAGTGCAGGACACCCACATCACTATTTTCTCACACACAGGCACCGCCACCCATGCCACCAGGACGGAGACGTCAAGGAGTGCCAGACAAAGGCCCCACTCAGGAGAGGGCAGAGGGATGTCTGGACACAGAGGAAATCCCTGGGCCATCCCACAGTCCTGGACAGTCACCCTCCATAAGCCCCACCCAGGACACCACTGACACACCTACCATTCAGCCACCACCATCAGCTCTGGCCAAACGACCTCACACCAGTGTCACCAGGCCACAGACTGGCTGTCAAAATGTACAGAGTCCAGAGTGTCCACCCACCACCAGGCAGGATGATGAAGGGCCAACTGCAAGTGGGACTGCCAGTCCTGTTCAGGGGACACAGGCACAGGGGGGCTAGGGCAAGTGTGAGGGCATCAGTGGCTCAAGGGGTGGCCCAAGGAGGGATATTACTGTCCAGGAAGTGATTTCTGAGGTCCTGGGAACATACCACCATTCCCAGGACAGGATGGGCCAGATCCTGGCCACCTTGGAGCAGAATAAGAGGCTGCAGTTAGCACACTACCAGGAGGCCATGGAGCAATGGAAACAGCTCAATGCCACAATGGCCTCCATTGGCAGCGCCAGACCAACATCCAGCCTGAGTCTTCCACCCACCTGCAGGCCCCTTACACTAGCCAGGACACTACCCTGCCATCGACATCAGCAGCATCCACTGGACTGATGGCACTGCCAGAGGACTCACAGGACACCAGCACCCCTACCCCTGCAGCCCAGCTTCACCTTCACAAATGTGCCCTCAGACCCAGACATCCCACTGAAACACCAGCCAAGACCAAGCCCAGCACCAGAAAGTTATTCTGCCCTGAACTGTCTCCCTTGTGTGCCACTGAGCTACCTCGTTGACATGCCACTGCCATCTCACCATCTTCCATTGGCCCATTGGCCCCATGGATGATACCCCTGTGCAACCAACAGCTGAGCATTTGTACCTGAGTATGTTTTTCACCTGTACCCACTCCCTTCCACTGTCCCAACACTCATGAATGTTTTGACTTCGAATAAATACACATGTGCACACAAAATATCTGTCCTTAATCAATATGAGCTATCAATTGTGAATGTGAATGCATTAGCCAGTTACCAGAAAAATGATGCTTTATTGCAAGAGGGGGTCTAACAGACTGTAGTGTCTGAAGTATGTCACACTGTACATTCCATTGCGTGCACTGGCATCTGCCACTTCAGTCATGATTCTGCCCAATCACTGGTAAAGGATACCACAGTATTTACTACATGACTCAGCCTGAAACAATGCAGTGAAGCCATCAGCATCATAGGAAATGTACCTGAGAGTCACTGGAAGTATAGTGAATTAGCTGGGTCCTGGAGGTGATGTCTTTCCCTTCTTCTTCACCATCACTCTCATCCCTCCTCCTAGGTGGTGGGGCTGGTTGGACAGCATTCTCCTCTTCCAGAAGTGGGATAGCTTTCCTAACAGCCAAGTTGTGCAGCATGCAGCAGGCCACCACTATCTTACACACCTTGCCAGGGACATAGCACAGGGATTCTCCAGAGATGGAGGCAACACAATCATGCTTTCAGGACCCATTTCTGCACAGAGGTCAAGGATTGTAGCTCAATTAAGTCGGCAAGTTATGATGATGTGATGTTCCTCCATAGTGGCAAGATCTACCAGGCGTATGTAAACAGATGGGGCTCTTCCTCGCCACATGGGTCTATACCCATGGGTGATGAAGGAACACATCTTGAGTTTGGAAATTCACGTGCATCACATATAGACACAATTCAATGCGACACATGTGTAACGCACACAAACACAAAGAATGAGGTAATCCTGTCAGTCAGGCTAATGTGTGGTGAGGTGTCTCAGTCATAATGGCATCACAGTGTAGACACACTTCCACCCAAGAGTACATGTGGGGGACCAGTGCTCATGTCAGTACTCGATGAAGGGGAGAGGGAATGGGGCCATGGATGAAGCCCCTGGCCAGGCTATGGAGATGTGGCGGATGCAAAATGGCAGCCTCCTGCTATCAAGGTATTGTAGTGTGGAAGGGACTTCATTCTGCTGGCGTAACTCGCCATGATGGCAGGCGGTGTTCACATGATCATTTGATAACATGTGTGTCAATGGGGAACCTGAGCCAATCATGATCGCCGGTGTCATGACCACACAAACTTGCCAAATCAAATCAAAGAAATGCTTGAGAAAAGCAAAGAGATATCCTCAGTGGAGACAGCAAAGCCCAAACTGGAAGAAGGTTTGCAGAGTAATCTTGCGCTTATTTCAAAGGAAGAATCAAGAAGAGAAGATTCAAGATGGCTGTCGTGAGTCCTAAAGGTTAGTTACAGTTCTAGTCTTGCAATCGGTTGGTTGCTAGGTTACGAGCTGGAAGCTTGGCACTTCAACTGAGGTCTGACAGGAATCAGCTGTGTGGAGAGAGAGCACGCTTCAGAGCAGAAACTCCTGTGGGGTAAAATTACACTTGAAGACTATTTTACAGAAAACGTGATAAATATTGTCAAGGTTTATTTGAGGAGTTTGATAGTAGACCGTTCCAGTGGAGGTTTGGCAAGGCTACAGAGTTTAAAGTATGAATAAACCTTATGTTTACAAGGTTCCTGTTTAAGATACCAAAGTCAAAAGAAAAACAAACTTTAACAAGCAAGTATTTACAAATACCAAGGTTATAAACGAAGGCCGAGTTTAACAGAGAAATGAATGTTAACAAGTAAGCATTTACAAATGCAACGGTAATAAACCAAAGTAGAGTTTAAAAGAGAAACAAACTTTAATAAACAAGCATTTACAGATACAAGTTATCAACACATGTCGAAGTAAGAAAGAAGAAACAAACTTTAATAAACAAGCATTTACAAATACAAGTATTGACAGAAGTCAAAATAAGACAGGAGAAACAAACTTTCACAAGCAAGAATTACCAATGCAATAAACGTGATTGAACTCTCTAATGTAAAGTAGAAACCAACTAACATCAGCTGATTTGGAGAACGCATTATCACCAACTATATATATATATATATATATATATATATATATATATATATATATATAGCAACATAAAACCTAATCTCTAACAAAGGTTGAGAAGTTCTTCCAGAATCAGTAATAAGCATTTTTAAGAAGAGCTTATCATTCATAGAGAGAAGCAAGGCTACAGAGAACTCAGGGTGAGTGAAGAAATAATAGAATTAAAGAGAATTAAGTGTTAAGAGTAGAAAGTGTAAAACTGATGTTGTATGTCCCTAGTAATTGCGACTGTGACTTTTGCAGGTGCTGCATCCAATCTTAGACGTGAAGAGGCAGACTGAGTACTGACGTTCATCATCTCTGTGGCAGTCTCTCTACAATCCCATTCCCCTTTCCCCCTCTGGGGTACTCAGCACGAAAGATTAAAATTTGTTGTGAGTAGCTCGGATCGGGACTGAGGAGTTATCTTCTGCTTCTGAGGAAATCGAATTGAAGTATCCTGACAGCCGGTGGCAGTGACGGTGCACACCGCCGCGGTATCCACCGCCATTTTGGCAGGCCCTTGACACTTGACTCCTGCACTACGAGAAGGGAAGAACTCCACTGTGTGTGTTGCTATGTCCTGACTCTGGTCCCTTGGACGGCGTGTGTTACAGCAGAATGGGCCCCAACCTTCACCGCGGAGGAGCTGGAGAAGCTGGAGAAGCTGGTGGACCTGGTCCTACCCCTGTATGCCAAGCTGTATGGGCAACCAGAGGAGCAGATGAGTTGCTATTTGTCCTCCTTAGATGTGTGTGAATGTGTTGGATGCCCATATGTGTTTTTGTTTGTTGTGTGCATGCTCACCCGTAGTGTGTCTGGGAGTTTTTGGCTTGAAAATTCTCAATATGTATGTCTCCATGGACCATGTCAGTTTGAATGGACATGGCATTTGTGTATGGGGCACCCACACTGACATCTGTTTTTATGCTCTGTCTGTCCCATGCAGGTCAGCGCCCATCAGAAGAGGAGACTGTGGCAAGCAATCGCCAAGGAAGTGAGGACACTGGGGATCTACAACCGGCAAAGCACCCACTGCAGGAAGTGGTAGAAGGACCTGAGGCGCTGCGCCAGGAAGACCGGAGGGGCCCAGCTGGGGAAGGCCTCCCAACGAGGGCGGGGTGCCCGTCAGACCCAGACCCCTCTAATGGCCCTCATTCTGGCAGTGGCCTATCTGGTTTTGGAAGGGTGCTTGAAGGCAGCACAGCAGCCACAAGGGGGTGAGTGCCAACACTGTTGTGATGCCACTATGATGAGTGCAGTTAGATGCTAAGGGGTGCATGCATAGTAGTGCCAGGCACATACACAGGTATGTCCCTGGAGTTCTGCCCCCTCCACGTCTGTGGGATAGTGTCATAGCTAGTTTTGGCAGGGTCTGTAGGCTTGTGAGGGGTCCCCTGTTTGGACTACTGTATTCAATGTAGCCTCATGAACTTGTAGATGTGTTGGCTTGGGCATCGTCTCTCATTGGTTCACTTCACAAAGTGCATCAGAGTAGTGGGTCAGGATGGGAATGTAGTGTATTGTGGGGTCATGCCTACCAGTCAGGGGCATATTCATAACATGTATTGTGTCTGCTGAGGGTTTGTGCCTGAGCTGGGTGGGAGTGTATGCATCCCAACATGTACATATTTCCTGGAATTGACATACTTCTTTCTTCTTTTTTTTCCCCACCCCTTCGCTCTTGTCTTCCTGTGTACATTAGCATCATCTGGTGAGGGAGTAGGACACCAGCGAGTGGGGATGCTGCAGCTCACGGTTCCCAGGAGGCAGAGTCGACCGACGCCAAGGGGACCAGTGGGTTAGAGGGCGAGGGGAGTACCACGGGGGAGGCAACTACCACTGGAGGTAGTGACTCCGATACCTCCTCCCATGGCAGCTCCCTGGTGGTGGCGGACCCTACTGGGCCCACCCATTCTTTGTCATCTTCCACCACCCCATTCCATCAATGCCCTCCCAGTTGCTCCCCACTGAGTTGCCCGTGCCCGCTCACCCAGGAAGGTGGGCGTCTCCTTTGTCTCAGCCACCTCATCCCCTGCCCCAGTCAGCCCTGCTGCACTCACGGAGGAGGCTATTGACCTCCCGAGAACCATCTCTGTAGGGAAGACAACCATCGTTAATGCAACCCAGGGGCTAGCATCCCAGATGCAGCAATGCAATGCACACCTGGAAGCATTCAGAGTGCCAAGTTTGGCCTACAGAGATCTTTTCAGGCTCTGGCCTCCTCTTTGACGGCAGCCAGATTCCCTGGCCTTTCCTTCCCCCCTCCCACCACCTCTACCCCTTCCAGAACCTCACTTCCTTCACCCATCCCAAGCACACATGCAGACACACAGATCAACACACAAGAAGCACACTGAGAAACACAAGTACCACACTTCCCACCAAAGGCAGGTACATACAGAACATACCAAAGCACACACAACATCCACCTCCCCCACTGTGTCAGCCTCCCCTGCCTCCCTGCCTGTCACTTCACTATGTACACCCACATGCACTGCTCCCACAGTAACACTTCGGCTGCATCCATTCATGCAGTCACCACAACAGCTGACATCCAGTCGTGCACCCCAGACACCACGCCTGCGCTCACCACTACTACATTCACATACACTTGCAGCACACTCACCGGACCTGCAGACACCCACACAACATCCATATACACTGGCAGCCTGTCTTCTCCCACTGTGTTCACCCCCACTCCCAAAACACTCAAACACTCACACTCATCCTCATCACACACATCCACCATAAATAAGCAGACTAAACAGGAACCTGCATCCATGTTCAGCACTCCTACACCTCGTACCACCACTCCCTCAACCTCCCCTCCCAGACCTGGTTCCAAATCCCTTCCAACTGTACCTAAGAAGCTTTTCCTCTCCCGTGTTGACCTGTTTGAACCCACTGGCCCAGCCTGTCTTGTCCCTAAACTTTCCCATGCCCTAGCCCAGTCCACTTCTTCCTCGTCAAAGTCCTCTCCAGTCCACCCTTCCCATTCCCGTGCCCCTTCCCCAGGGAGGAAGAAGCCCTGTGTTGCCCCAGGTCCCTCTGCCACCCCGGTCCAGGCCCACTCCCCCTCCTTCCAAGGGCAAGGCCAACCCTCTCCACCTCATAAACCTAAGCCCAATACCCCCACTTCAAGACCTGACTCACCACCCCCGCCGCCCCCTGCCCATGTTCCCTGAGGTGCCTGACTGCCCCACTGATGCCCCTTGTCAGTGGAGTTTCCTTTGCCATCGTAGGAGTCAAGAGTAGCCTATATTTGCCCTTATAGGACTTGTTTATGGACTGGCCTATGGCCTTGTTTAGACATTTTATACTATTTATTCTTATTAAATTTGAGTGCCCAGCAGTCCTATTGGCACTTTTAATTTAAATTCAAGTTTTAAAATAACAAATAATTAACAAAACTCTCTACTATTTCTATCTCTTTACATGGACTTACTACAAGAAATTACTATATTTTGAAGAAAGTGTTAAGCAACCGAAAACAAGCCTGGTCACAAACCAGATAAAAGAAATAAATAAAGTAAGTACATGTAAATTATTGAAAAACAGAAAAAATAAAACCTAATGATCTCGACCTCTGCAAACTAATAAAAACAAACATTTAAAATTAAACTGATGCTCTTTTTTCTACCAACAGAACAGAAAGAACTTACTCCACATTAAAACTCCATAAATAGGAAAGCTGCAACGAAAGAGTGAAACATTAAAGAAGAACATACATGTAAGTATAAATAAGAAAACTAGTTGCATAATTTTATATTTAAATAACAAATGTATAAACATTTTAAAAATGTAATTCTTTATACAATTACACTATTTTCAGATATACTGACAGAAAGAGCAAGATATATCACATAACAGAAATGAAAGCAATTATTAAGTCACATGGGAGACATCTACAACTAAGAAAGTACATCAATGGAAACGGTGAACTGGAAATGAACTAAATATTAGTCTAATTCATGCTATGGGAGGGCAACAACAAAATATGATATTGTAATTAATGTAAAGGAACACAGCCACCCTTCAAAATGTAACAGTAATAGAAGTAAGGGATGTATTGCAGGATATAAGAGATGAAAGCACTAGCTCCCAGGAGCCTACAATGAAAATCCTATTTGTTATACTCCTTAAAGTCCCAGAGCGTATCACAGGCTAATTACAACCTATACCCACCTTAAAACTCTGAATTGCATGAACTAAAAAAGCAGCCTCCTGCCCCTAAAAGATACCAAGATATTGAAATACCTGTATACTTATAAATCACACATAATGAGGAACCCTTCCTGTTACATGAAAACCTACACAATGATAAATGCATCCTAATACTTTCTACAGCAAGTAACTTACTAAAACTATGCCATTGTCAAACCTGGATGATGGATGGGGCTTTCAAAATGTGTCCAAAACCATTCACTAAGATATACAACATACATGGTGAATATCATAACTCAAATATCCCTTTCATATATGCCCTACTACCAAATAAACAAAGTACCACTTACTACCAACTCTTTAACCATATTAAACATAACTGCTACCCACAAAAATAATCACAGACTTTGAACAAGCCATGACTCAAATAATTTCAAATGTTTACCCACACACAGCCAAGGTTGTTATTACCATTTCAATTAAAGTAACAATCTGAGCTAAGGGGCATATTTAGGAGAAGCTTACAACACAGTTGCACCAAAAGTTTGGACTTATCAGCCACACAAGCATTACTCCAATTCAATGAGACAACACATTGCTCCAAGTAAGGTTTGCATCGGGCAAAAGCTACAACTAAGCCAGTGCACCACGCAGAAATTAAAATATGCAAGGTAGGCATTCCCCCGTAAACGTAACACAGTGATATTGATGGTTTTGGCAATGTGTCATGCATCATATGGATGTGGTATGCAAAGCTTGAAATGAGCCAAAATGACTGCAGATCAGTAACCCAAGCATAGGAAATTACACAGTGGCTGTGGAACACTTTAGCACACTCAACTAAGCCATTCAGGTTGTGATCCTGCTGCTTGGTGTCACAAGAAGACTACCACATAAGCAGCAAGGGAGGCGAGAGCATGTGTTCTGGCAGCACATCTGCCTCATCAATCTCAGGGAGGATGAGGTGCTAAAATTCTGTAGGATCAGAAGGGAGTCCATAATAGAACTGTTCCAGAAGATTGGACTGAGTCTTCAACTGCCAGGCCCAACAACATTCCTCCCCAGGTGAAACTTATGGCTATGCTTCACATGCTGGCCTCAACACTAAGAGTAGTAGGAATATCCCAGACATCGTTTGGTGCCTTCTTGCTCACTGTCCTGGATGCCATAATTTGCCTGACACCCCAGTACCTCTTCTTCCCTAAGACCCACCAGCAACAGCTAGAGACCAAGCAAGGCTTCTATGCAATGGCAGGGTGTCTTGTGTGCTTTGGATTGCGACCATGTGCAATTGGTTTTCCCCTGCAGAAACAGTACACCTGTTCCAGAATAGAAAACATATGTACTCTGTCAACATCCAGGCCATCGTGAACCAGTTGTGGATGTTCACTAGTGTGCTGGCCAACTGCCTAGGTAATGCTCATGATGTCTACATCTACTGGCACAGTATTATCAATGAGCGTTTCCAGAGTGGCTGACATGGGAATGGCCTACTTGTTGGTAAGTAAACTTGAAGTATGCAACATATCAACAAACATGTGGAAACATATGACATAATAGCCATCTCTGTGTCCATTGATGGAGCTTGGGGCATATGTAAGAGCGGTGTGCCTCATACTTGCACCATGCATTGTGGTCCATGTGTGATGCAAATTCATAAGTCAGATATTTTAAGACATGTCAATCCACTTTGTGTGGTTTGGAATTTCAGAGTGAATCAGGAGTTATGCAACATAGCGACAAATTCTGTGTTGCATTACTGTGCTTAAGGGACGTGTTCTCTAGGCATTTGTGGGTGTATCTATCCAACTCCCAGGGTTCATGGAGCATGTTATGTATACTAAACATGCTAAAACTGGGAATGAGTCACATAAATATGCCTTCCCATCTGATGGGTAACAAGAATAAATGACGTAAGTTGTCCACGTCACTTCTGCCTCATATGTGTGCAGCATCCTGTGGTATACATAGATAGAGGAACATGCCTCTAAAGATTGTGGCTCATATTTATGGTCTTTTGGCACAGCCCTGCCTTAAAAGTAAAGGGCAGGAACGCACTGTATCTTTAGCATATGCCACATTCCTGTCCTTTCCCCCTGCACTGGCATACAATGGGCTGACTAGCTCCAATGCAGGCACCCTTTCACCATGGTGCAAGGGTGTCTGTGTTTGTGCTAGGGAGACCATTGTATGTCACTGCATGGTGATAGTACAGGAATGTACAGTATGGTTTAAATACTGTGCATTAGTTCCCTTTTCCAGTGACCCAGTGCAGCACAGCAAGGTCACTTGCTGTGCTGCACTGTGCCATTATGTCAAATCTCTGCATCTCTGGTCATGTGCACATAGTGGGAACAACTCACAGCAATGTGTAGACAATGATTTTCCATTGTGGCATACCCTCACCAACCCTGCAATGGCAGTAGCTACAGAACATCTGTCTGTAGTATTGTTTAATCTCATACTGTCTGAATGGACTAAATCACATCATCTGCACTAGTTAACCAATTAAGGTATTAATTCATGTGGTACACAAGACAACTTAAGATAAGTGCAAACTGCACATGAAGTCAAAGTGTGGCAAAAGAGTTACTTCATTAGTGTACCTTTTCTCACTATCTTTTAAACTTCAAAAAACGAAATGATGTTTCAGCTAATCCTTTGTCCATAAATGTGTCACACAAGGCTGAAGTCTTACATCCTGACCATAGTTCCTGAAGCTCCTCTGAAGGAACTAGCTGTAAATTCCATATGTGTTATGGAATGAAGATGTAGGCCACAGTCATGTATAAAAGTCAACTTAGTGTACCAATGTGAGACTCAACAGGACAAAGCACACACATGTCTCTGCCACACTGAAAGTATGGACTCACACTCATACATATGTATCAATCAACATCGACATATGTAACCAATATGAGAAATTGTCAGTGTATTTTTTAACTAGGCCAGCTTCCCAGCATATGAAACCTTCTATGTTCTACTTAAAAACTTTAACATAATGCTGTAAAACACCAGTAACTAACAAAGGAAGGAATGCAACCAGGGCAAAGTATTCCGATATACCCAGCATCCCAATCTGTACATAATCAAACCACGTCAATGATGACAGAATCAAGGCGTAGAAGTACAGATTCCCCTACATATACATACATGTTAAAAAAATTATAATGTCTTGCTGTTTGACAGAAATATAATTGAATCTACATAGTGTGTCCTACATAATAATGCCCCACATTGCCACACCTATGTGTCCCTCTAAGTTCAGCATTACTTGACTGACAACAAGAATTAGCTGAAGGCTGACAACAAAAATGATAACTAAACATGTCATGTGTTGCAAAATAAAAACATGTCTGCAACAATTTGCAGTATTCAAGTAATTGAACAAATCACAAGGCTTGGTCAAGGTGATGTAGCCAAGCAACAGCGTTCAGAAATTACAAGAGGACGTATGTATGTGTGAGTATCAAATAGGTTGCCACTGTCCAACCCCATCCAGTGCTGAACATATTATACAAAATTTGACCACCACTTTGTCCCTCTGCACATGTAGTGAGTGCACAGAACACAGAGTTGTCCACAACTTTCAGAAACACCAATCATAGTAATCTACTGCCTCCACATCAAAGTCAGCTTGTGGAAGCGTCCAAAGTAACAGGACATAGGTAACATGAGCATTGACATGGATAAATGGTAGAGACATGTGACAAACCATAGGCAATTGTATTTATCACCAATAATGTTCTATATTGTAAGAAATATCTATGAGTTAGACAGTAAATATGACTCACATGTATGGGTATCTCTTTATAGCAATGTGCAACATAACTAACATTTTATTTCTTGTTACAGCTGCCCGAGGTTATGGTCAGCAGCCATGGGTCATGACCCCATTTCCCCACTTCCAGACAGAGGTTGTAAGACGCTACAACCAGGCGGACCTGGACTCTCAACATTGTGGAATGTACATGCGATGTGTGGAAGTCCAGGTTTAGGTGCCTGGATATGCTGTACCCCCTATGGTGTGCAAGATAATATTGGTTTTTGCCATATTACACAATATTTGTGTCTGGACAAATGTGCCCTGGGACATTGATCCAGATGACAGTTAGCCAATGGCGGAGGAGGAGGATAATGCTAGAGATCTCCAACACACTAAGGCAGGACGTCAGCAATGGAATACCATTGTGTTGAATAAATATTTGAACTCATTCATTGTGTTGGCTGTATGTCACAGTCAACGTAAACATCAAGTCAGGCACATCTTCTTAACTAGGAGTAGGCCTAATTATGTATCACTCATGTTGTCAGATCCGTTAAGCCACATGGGGCCATGGCTCTAAATATTCAATCAACCAACGCAGCAATACAATGTGATAGCAGTGTACTGCATTTAAGGAACTGGCCAGGCTTGCCACATATCCATATCTAAATAGTATATTTCTGTCCTCATGCTCTTCTGTGGAGTAGTGCTGCACAGCTAGAAGTCTTGCTGTGTTATGCAGCATCAAAGTGTGTTTCTTATGATACTCAATGAGTGTTCCAACACTAATCATCCAATATGTCCATAACTCCAATAAACCATTTGTATAGCGTGTCTCCCCAATGCCGTAGCATGCACAATGGCAGCACTTTGCAGGAGCAGATGTTTAGCACATACCTTCACAGATCATGATTGCCAGTTATCATGGACAAAGGCCAAGTAAGATGTATACCAGTGAAAGTTTGTTTGTACAGTATGCATAAATGCATGTCGAAGGATCCTCAAAACACTATGGCCCTCATTACAACCTGGCGGTCAGTGATAAAGTGGCGGTAATACCGCCAACAGGCTAGTGGTAACTACCGCCAAATTATAACCACGGATGTGACAACTCAGATAGACAGCCACTTTACCACACCAACCGCCAGGACAGAAACAACAGCCACTACGGCGGTAGCCGCCTACAGCCAGGCGGAAGTCAATGTTCTGCCCACCATATTAAGACCCTGGAAACTGCTACCTTTTCCAGGGCGGTACCAATGACATCAAAAGCCTGGCAGAAACATTGCACAGAAGGGAAAGGACTAACCTTTGGAGACACAGGGAAGAACCACGCCGCCATGGAGCCCAAACTTCAAATAGTCCCTATGATTTTCTACGTCCTGCTCCACCACAAACACCAACGACGGCGAAGACGACCATGGTGAGTACAGCTACCTAACACTAAGAGGAGGGAGAGAGGAAAAAGAGAGTGACACACACACGCACCACACACACCCCCACCCCCAACACCATACACACAACCAGCTGCAGTAATAAAACATATTTACCCCGTACCCCAGAGGAATAATGCAAGGACTACAGGAATGTGCAAAAATGAGTGTAATAATAACAACACAGTAGAAATATGGAAATACAATGTAATGGTATATACATATGTACAGTTCAAGGGACACTGCCCAGTCCTCATTGTGTGTGGGCCACATGCCAAAGTCCAAGGTCCCACTTGTCACCTGCACCAACACGGAGAGAACACTGCAGGGGCATCAGTTGGAAAATAGGCAGGCATCCCAGGGGGACAGGGAACAGGGGGGGCACCTCAGTCGGCAGATGGAACAAGACACTGGTTCTGGAGGGGGCTCCATGCCCTGTGCTTGGTCCTGGGCAGTGCAAGGCCACAGTCTTTCAAGTGGGTGACTTGCCCACGTGCTCTGGTGAGGGCAACATGCCCTGTGCTTGGTCCCGGTGACTGCAAGGCCACAGTCTCTCAAGTGGGTGACTTGCCCACATGCTCTGAAGGGGGCAACATGCCCTGAGCTTGGTCCCGGGGAGTGCAAAGCCACAGTCTCTCAAGTGGGCGACTTGCCCACATGCTCTGGATGACTTGCCCACATGCTCTGGAGGGGGCAACATCCCCTGTGTTTGGTCCTGGGGAGTGCAAGGCCACAGCCTCTAAAGTGGGTGAGTTGCCCACATGCTCTGGAGGGGGCATCATACCCTGTGCTCGGTCCTGGGGAGGACAAGGCCACAATCTCTCAGGTGGGTGTCTTACCTACTGGTTCTGGATGGGGCATAGTGCCCTGTGCTTCTGATCCTGGGGAGGTTGGGGTTGGTGGGTTTCTTACCCACTGGTTCTGGAGGGTGCATCATGCCCTATGCTTCTGCTCCTGGGGAGGCTGGGGTTGGTGGGTGTCTTACACACTGGTTCTGGAGGGGGCATCGTGCCCTGTGCTTCTGATCCTGGGGAGACTGGGGTTGGTGGGTGTCTTATGCCCTGTGCTTCTGATCCTGGGGAGGATGGGGTTGGTGGGTGTCTTACCCACTGGTTCTGGAGGGGGCATCGTGCCCTGTGCTTCTGTTCCTGGGGAGGCTGGGGTCAGTGGGTGTCTTACCCACTTGTTCTGGAGGGGGCATCGTGCCCTGTGCTTCTTATCCTGGGGAGGCTGCAGTTGGTGGGTGACTTACCCACTGGTTCTGGAGGGGGCATCGTGCTCTGTGCTTCTGTTCCTGGGGAGTTCAAGGTCACAGTCTCTCAGCTGGGTGTCTTACCCACAGGATTTGCAGGGGGCAGGCCGCACAGCAGCAAATGGAGGCATGAGTACATACTGTCCGCCGGTGGTGACGGCAGCTCAGTGGTGGTGGTGATGCTGTTGCAGCCACTGGTGGGTGGAAGCTCCAGTGCATCCCCTGCAGCCTCAGACGGCTTCCCACTGGTGGTGGTGGTGCTGCTGCTGCTGGTGGTGGTGGGGGGAAGCTCCAGCCCATCCCCTGCATCCTCGGATGGCTGCTCACTGCTGGTGGTGGGGGGGAGGCCCTAGCCCATCCCCTGCAGCTATGGATGGCTGCACAACCATGGTTGGTGGTGGGGGCTCTGTCTGAGTCCCTGCACCAGGGCCCTTGTCCTTCCTGTCTGCTGATACAGGCCCCTTGCCCTTCCTGGCAGCAGCTGGGGATGGCTCCTTGCCCTCCCTGGCAGCAGCTGGGGATAGCTCCTTGCCCTTCCTGGTAGCAGCTGGGGATGGCTCCTTGCCCTTCCTGGCAGCAGCTGGGAATGGCTCCCTGCTCTTCCTGGCAGCACCTGGGGATGGCTCTTTGCCCTTCCGGGCAGCAGCTTGGGCAGGCACCCTTTTCTTGAGGCTGCCTGGTGCCTGGGATCCTTTCCCACCACAAGTGGGTGTGGAGGCTACTGGGTCCATGAACTGGGTGGCTGAGGTGCTTGTCTGAGTTTTTTCCACCCTGGCCAGACATGAAGGACGGGGTGGGGTTAGAGGTAGGAAAGAGGTCAATGGTGGAGATAAATAACTTTTTAAGGACATTGGCGCTGGAAGAAGGAAAAGGTTTTGGAGTGGAGGAAGAGGGAGTGGTTGTAGGAGGTGTCTGTCTTTTGTGTTTGGGTGCAGGTGCATGGGCTGGATGCTGTTGTGAGGTGGATGGCTGTCTGAGTGCTTGCGTTTGTGTACCTTGGGAGGGGGGGTGACAGACACAGTGGGAGAGGACACAGGGGACGTGTGCATGGCTGTTGTGGAGGTGTCTGCCAGTGAGGTGTGTGTTCTGCTAGGTGTGGTGCTGATGCTGGTAGTGGATGAGGATGTAGTGCATGCAGGTGTGAGTGTAGATGGAACTGGGAGGGAGGTGGAGGAGGAAGAGGAGGGGGACACAGTGGAAATTGTGGATGTTGGTATGTCTGCATCTGGATGGTGTTTGTGTGAGTGTCTGTGGGATGATGTGTGGTGCTTGTATTTGCCTGTGCCACTCTTGTGTGTTGTCTTGTGGGCATGCTCATCTGCCTGTGTGCTTGGGATAGGTTGGGGTTGAGGGGAATGGGATTGGGATTGGGAAGAGGAAGTTGGAGAGGGGAGGTTGGAAACAGGGACAATGGCTGCCATCAGAGAGGACGCCAGAGCCTGGATTGATCTCTGTTGGGCCGCCAAGCCAGTGTGAATGCCCTCCAGAAATGCATTAGTCTGTTGCATTTGGGCTGCCAGCCCCTGGATGGCATTCACAATGATTGACTGCCCTACAGAGATGGATCTCAGGAGGTCAATAGCCTCCTCACTCAGGGCAGCAGGGCTCACTGGGGCAGGGCCTGAGGTGCCTGGGGCGAAGGAGATGCCCACCTTCCTGGGTGAGCAGGCACGGGCAACTCGATGAGGGGCTGCTGGGAGGGTGCTGCTGGTATGTGGGTGGCGAATGTACCTGTAGCTGGGGTGGTCACAGAGGTGTCCACCACCACCAAGGAGCTTCCATTGGAGCTCCACCTCCCGTAGACCCCCAGGGTCCACACGTCCTTGGCGATGCCATGCCATATACCCTTCTTTTGATGGGCGCTGACCTGTAGAGAAATACACACAGGAAATGGTATCAGTCAGACCGTTCTGCCTGTTACACTTATGGCCCACCATACCCCTTCACATCGCCATTTGCACACACAGGGCCCAGCACACAAGCTGCATGCCGCCCAGTGGACATCCACCCACCCCCCCTACATGAGGCTTTCACACAGACCATTCCATGCATTCATGCCACATGCATCGTGCTCACAGTGTACTCACCTGTTGGTCTGGAGGCCAGTCTGTACTGGGGTAGGACCCCATCCACCAGTCGCTCCAACTCCACCGAGGTGAAAGAAGGGGTCCTTTCCCCAGTCACACTAGCCATGGTAGGTTCCAGACACAGGTCACAGCAGCACATGCATCCTATGGAAGGTCCGGTAGAAAGTGAGTGATCAGATAGAAAATGGCAGTCACGTCCACGGTGGTGCATACCATCACCGCCGGCGTACATCACCATTGGCCACTGTACCCCACAGGGCCCTATAATAACCAATGAGGAGTTGCACAGCGGTTCCCAACAGCCTACTGCAATGGCGCAAAACGTCAGCCGCTTTACCTCACTTCCACCTGTCCCTCCACACAGGACAGGTGGATGTCATTTCAGAGGGGGGAGCAGGCCCTGGATAATAACTGCATCACAGTTCAAAATAGGACATACAGGACAAATACCACTTAAACATTACAAATAAACATCATGCATTGTACTGTTGTGGCTCCAATGTTCAGTTTGTGACCGGCTCCTCACTCTTTTGTCCCTTAGACTGAAACCGCTGCAGATGAATAGGAGATGGAGACATACCCTTGTTACAGACCCCTGGTGGACTTGGCAACAATGGAGGACAGGCACATTATCCTCACCTATAGACTTGACAGGGCCACAATCATGGAGCTGTGTGTCCAACTGGCACCTGACCTGATATCTTCTATCCATCACCCCACTGGGATCCCCCCTCTTGTGCAAGTCCTATCTGTGCTCCATTTCTTGGCAACTGGTTCTTTCCAAGTGACAGTGGGCTTGACAGCAGGAATGTCACAGCAAATGTTCTCAATAATGCTGAACAGAGTGTTGTCTGCACTGATTAAACACATGTGCAGCTACATTGCTTACCCCCAGGTGGATGATTTGGCCAAAGAGAAGGATGACTTCTATGCAATGGGACATATCCCCAACATAATTGGGGCAATTGATGGAACACATATTGCATTTGTCCTCCTCCCGGCAAAATGAACAGGTGTTCAGAAATCGTAAGAGTTTCCACTCCATGAATGTACAGATGGTGTGCTTGGCAGACAAGTACATCTCCCATCTCAATGCTAATTATCCTGGGTCAGTGCATGATGCCTTTATCCTGAGGAATAGCAGCATCCTAAATGTGATGGCCCAACTACAAAGGCACTGGGTATGGCTTATAGGTGAGCCCTGGTTCCCACCCAGTAGATGTATGTATGGGTATGGTGTGGGCCATACAGGACAGTGTGTGCCTAAATGTTGTCCCTCGATATTTGCAGATGACTATGGTTACCCTAATGGCTGCTGACCCCTGTGAGGAATGCCAGGACAAGGGCAGAAGAACATTACAATGAGGCACACGAGTGAACAAGAAGGATAATCAAAGTACTTTTGGCCTCCTGAAGGCCAGGTTCAGGTGCCTCCATCTAACTGGGGGATCCCGGTGCTATTCACCCAAGAAGGTCTGCCAGATAATCGTGGCATGCTGCATGTTGCACAACCTTGCCTTGAGGCGCCATGTGCCTTTTCTGCAGGAGGAGGAGGCTGGAGATGGCCGTGTGGCAGCAGTCGACCCTGTGGACATTGAGGATGAGGAGGCAGAGCATGAGGATGAAGACAACAGAACTGCAGTGATTCAACAATACTTCCAATACACACATATAAGACAGTGTTACTTCACATTTCATTGTCATTATTTGGATTCTCTTTATCACTGGCATACTGTTATTTCCCACTTCCATGCCCACTCACTGTACCCTTTGCCAACTAATTTTGTAGATGTTGGTGACCCACTATCACTCCTGGTGTGATCACTGCAGCCAACTACAGGTCTTTCCTATGTGAATATTACTGTACAGTTGAATTGCAATGTTTGAACCTGGTTAAATGAATACATACTTAAAAACTTGACAAATTCCATACTTGCATTTTTTCCAAGGGTATTTATTGAAGTGCTAAGAAGAAGAGGGGCAAGTGCATTGGGATGGGGTGATGATGGAGGAAAGTTACAGTCTATTTGGTGCTCAGGTGCATTGCCCAAGGGGACATAGGAAGGGGAGCAAAGGCAGTTCAAGGTGGGCAGGGTGACAGAGTGGGACACAAGGGTGACAATCAGGAGAGTCTCATTTCCTGGTGGGGTTTTGGCAATAGTCTGTGGCTTCTGCCTGGATCGCAGGGAATGTTTGTGGGGTGGTTCACCTTCTGAAAGGGGAGGGGTGCTGGTGGCCTGTTTGTCCTATGGCAGGGCCTCCTGTCCACTAGGGGCAGTGGAGGTGGAAGGCAGTTCAGATGTCTGGCTAGTGGCAGGGGCCTGCTGTTTTGTGACTGCCTCCCTCATAATGTTGGCCATGTCTGCCAGCACCCCTGATATGGATACCAGGGTGGTGTTGAATGCCTTCAAGTCCTCCCTGATCCCCTGGTACTGTCCCTCCTGCAGATGTCTGTTCTCATGCATGTTGTCCAGGATCTCGGAATGTTGGTAGGCTCCCAGGATCTCTGCAAGTGCCTCCTGGAGAATCGGCTCCCTGGCGTGTCCTCCCCTGGTGCACAGCACTCCTCCCAGTTTCCCTGTTGTCCTGTGCCTCTTTCCCCTGAAATGTGTGCCCACTGACCCCAGGTCCCTTATTGTCTTGGGTATGAGGTGTGCCCTGGGGTCCCTGTAGTGGTGGACACACTGCTGATTGATGTGTCCTTGGGACAGAGGTATGGGTATGCTTGGTGGGTGTTGTGGTGGTGTTTCCAGATGGGGGAGACTCTGTGGTGGTGTGTGACTGTGCCTGGGTAACCGGCTGTCCAGAGGTCCCTGATGGGCCAGGTTGGTCATCCAGATCCAGGCGACCAGAATTGCTGTCATCACTGTGGGCCTCCTCAGTTGGGGTACTGGATAGTGCTGGCACCTCTTCGCTGCTGACATTGGCTGGGATACCTGTGGGGATGTAAATGCAGTGTTATTGTTTCAGAGTGTGACATATTGTGCATCAGTGGGTTGGCCTCTTTGTTTGTATTTGCCCAGGCAGCTTTCACTTGTGTATGTTGGTGTATGGTGGGACAATTAGTTCTCTCTAGTGTGTATGCTTTAGTGATAGGTGTCCATGCAGGTCTGTGAGTAGTGTCCATGCATTGGTATGGCATGCAGGGCTTGGCATTGGGATGAGTGAGATGTGATGGTAGGGGGGGTGGGAGGTGGTGGAGTTGACTTACGAGAGTCCAGTCCTCCTGCTACTCTGGCCAGGACCTCAGGATGCATGATTGCCAAGACTTTCTCCTCCCATGTTGTTAGTTGTGGGGGAGGAGGTGGGGGTCCACCGCCAGTCCTCTGTACAGGGAGTTGGTGTCTTGCTGCAATGGAAAGTACCTTCCCCGTAGGTCATTTCTCCTCTTCCTGATGTCATCCCTTGTTCTGGGGTGCTGTCCCACGGCATTGACCCTGTCCACGATCCTCTGCCATAGCTCCATCTTCCTAGCAATGGATGTCTGCTGCACCTGTGCTCTAAATAGCTGAGGCTCTACCCTGATGATTTCCTCCACCATGACCCTTAGCTCCTCTTCTGAGAATCTGGGGTGTCTTTGTGGTGCCATGGGTGTTGTGTGAGTTGTGTAGGTGAGGGTGTGTAGGGTGATGTGTTGGGGTGTATGATGTGGGGTGCGTGGGTGGTGTATAGGTGTAGGTGGTGTGTGGCTCTGGTTTTGTCTGTAGTCGTGGTGTCTGTCTTGTGCCAATGCTTTGTATTCGTAAGGGGTTGTGGATAGTGTGTGTGTGTGTTTTATAGTGGTGTGGGTGTTGTGTGTGTATGGGTGTCAGCTGTGTGTTATTTAAATTGACCAATGTAATGTTGTTTTGTATGTGTGTGTGTATTTTGAGCGCAACGGTATGTGCCGCCTATAGTTTACCGCCATTGAATGTCCACCGTGGTGATTTGTGGGTCATAATGTGGTAGGCGTAGTTCTGTTGGCGTAATGGTGTGGGTTTTGATACCATCAGTTTATCACTGACCTTTGGTGTAGTGGACTTGTGGCTGTCGCTGTATAGTCACGGATTGGTTTGTGTGTGTCATAATATGGTGAACACATACCTGCTGCCGCTGCGGTATGTCGGCGGCTGTCAGCATGGCAGTAAGTGAGATTTACCCCAATGTCATAATGATGGCCTATATGCGTGAGTCAATTTCTGGCCACATTATCATGTATACAGATGACACAAGCATTGCAAAGCAAGTAATGTGAAGAGAATTAAACTTCTGTAACACAACAACATGAACAGATGACATTGCAATGTGAGTAATTCGCATGAGAATGATGACAATAGAGATGGTTTTTGGAAACGTCGCAACACCTGAAGAATACAGAGATGTCAAGACTTTGAAGTGTGCATGTCAAAAGGTTCACAAAACTGTATGTGTGCACAAACTAACTCTTTGATAATGGTGTGATGTAGGTATTTGAATATGAACTTACCTCTTCATCGCAAGAGTAATTTACCTTTGACCTGAGTGTACAAGTGCATAGTTGAGGGGATCACAAATCTTGCATAATCACAAACGGGAAATGTGAGTTGAGTGTCTGCCATAAAATATGCTTGTATCAAAGAATGCAGTCTCCATGGACCAGGAGGCCCACACAAAGACATGCCCTCAGCAGCTAACTAACTCTGACAGGAGTAAGACAGAAATCATGTGGGTTGGGCAGCATTATGTTAATTGAACATCAGTAATTAAATTGACTATTTGACCCTGGTTCACTGCAATGAGGCCTAACGTCTCATGCACCTGTTTCAAAGGTCTGTTGCTGTGTGTCACACTCCCTCCTGACCAACATCATGTTTTCAGACATATGTGTGCATGATAACACCATGGGCAGAATACATGTGCCTGCGCAAAACATGCACAACAGAAAGGTTGCAATGTGGAACAATGTGCAAATGCTGAGAGTGTGGGTGCTGGAAAAGTGTGTTCACCTTCAGACCCTCTAGAGCAGTCCAAAGGGAGACTAGTTCCAAACAGTGTGCAATGACTGAATGTGCGTGCTGCATGTCATGATGTTTGTTTCCATCTTACGTACGTGGATCACAGTATAATTTCCATAATGTCCTGTGACTGTAAACAGAGGGGCATATAATGAGTATGCCCACACAGTGCTGCACAGATAGTTTCCCTATGCCAGAGCTGTGTGTGAAAGCAAATTGCAACTAATATTCTTTATCTAACAACATTTTTTAAAATCTTACCTTTTCCCATGTGCTGGTTCTGTTTTGGCTGCCTAGGCACACTTACACCATGGGGAAAAGAGGGAACTATTGCATGCAGGAATGTATGTGAGAATGACAGTGCGTGTTAGTGTTAACCAATATATCCTGTATGCCATATTCCTCCTTCTATGTGTGCTGCTGTATACAGGAAACAGAGAAAAATGAAGAAACAGGGAGATTTTCAGGTCTAACTCCATGAAATGTCACTCCTGGTAAAGTAGTACTTACTTCTGCATTCTAAGGTTTGCCTGGTGTCGAATGTCTGTAAATGCATATATTACCACCAGATGTGAGTGGCTCCCCACATACAATGGTCAAGAAACCTCTCTCTGGTGCAGTGTAAGGCAGTGCAGTGATTTGTAATATATTGTGTCACTCGTGAGTAATGACACTCATCTTAGCTACTCAAGCTTGCATTGTAAGGCTCAAACAATAGACATACAGATTTGTGAAGCACAATTTCCATGGTGCATTTTACAAGCATCACATATATTGGTTCAGACAAATGGCCCTGAGTGCAGATATGTCTATACCACCACATTACATGTTGGAAGTTGCCTAGATTTTGTGCAAATACATGGTTGCCTGACAATCACATGCACCTTATTGGTATTTTACCATTTCTACCAGATTAATCCAGTAAATCTGCATGCTGGCTGGCACATACATTGTAAAATGGCAGGTCAAGCCTGTTTCTGTGCTTCCCTAAGTGTGTGTTGCATCCATAGCACAAATTATGGCAGGAATCCTGAAATACTGACTGAATAAAGATTTGGGCAGAACAGAGAATACAATAGCGTTGCACATAGGCATAGTAACACACTATATTTGATATTTTTCTGGCTACACTGCAGCTACCTCTGTTCACTCAAGTGTACTACAAACCTCAAAAGGAAGATAAACTTGTAAATGTCTCTATACATTAAAATATGTACATGTTTCCTTCCAAATAAATTATCACTCAATATGTCACCACTAAGAAGGTAAAATGTCACAAATACGCACACTATGACCACTGAAAATTCATACCACAGCAAATATTAAACCTGTTTGATAAAAAAGCAGGACCAATGAAAGTGTGCTCAAGGTGTGTGTTCCTGCATTGCACAATCCCCTATGGTGGATCTCAGAAAAAAGGGGCAGTTGGGTTGGTCAGAACCTGTGTACTGGCCCATTTGAATGGTGCATTGCTCCTGTTGCGCCGGTCGTAAGCTGTGCTTCAACGCCAATGCATGGAAAACAATGCATGTTTGCTGAATCCCTGTGCATTCTACATACATGGCAATTTCAGTACCGATGCATAATAAAAAATAACACATTTGTCGAAAAAGGGCGGGATACACCCAGGAAGTGACGTAATGTGTGTGACAGGCTGCAAACTAGGAAGTGTGAAGTTACTTTTAATTTTCTTACTCTCTATTACTTTGTGCTGGGCGCTGGGGGTGTTTCGAGACCGTCTGTAGAATTGTTGAGTTTTTAGGTCATGTTGGTATGTGCTCTGTCCCTGTATTGTGTTTTTGTCATACCTATTTTGTCCTTTTTCATTGTTTTGTATAAATATTTTGTCACTGTTTTGTTGGGAGCTAGTCTTTTGGTGGTTTAGTCTGTTGGGGTACTAATAATTGTTAGGGGGTTTGAATTTGGGTTTAGTGTGTTTGGGAGGCATTGGGACATGTCTGGGAGGAGGGAAGAATTTTCTGAGGCAGTGTTGGGTGGGATATGGTTCATAGTTTATTATCTGCCCAGGATGCTGGCAGCTGGGGGGAGGGTGAGCCAGGGCTACTCTGCCAAGGACAAGAAGGATCGCTGGGAGCATGTGCACTGACACCACCAGCAGATGTTTAAGGTTTCTCAGACCACTGTCCAGATCAAGCATAGATGGGCTGATGTGGTTGCATGGGAGGCGGATATCATCTACTTCATTGGATTTGAGATTGGCGGACCTGTGCATCTATGTTCCTTCTGCATTTTGTGATGTAGCTTTATCAGTAATGCCAAACACAAACATGGACTGAACATAATTTGTGTGTTTTTACCATATTGCAATGTTCAAGATGTATATCAGGATATATATATATATATATATAATGAAAATATGCAAACTAAGGGAACTTTATGTTCCTCAGAGTGCCTACATTATTCAAACATCAAGCAAGCACAATGTTGATTGCTCAATTCCCATACCCTGGCCCAAGGGTCTGTTCAATAGTTAGTTGGTGGAAGTTATAAATACAAATGCATAGAACTTTGAGCATTTCCTTGGGTAACCTACAGGAATGACCATGGAATACCACGCACTATTGAAGTCTAAGCCGGAGATCTGTTTCTTCTGGGAAATCCGTCATGAGTGCTGCATTGTGCTGCACATGTAAACAGATTGATATGCCTTATGAATATCCACATGTGCAGTATTGTGTGTTTTTCTGGGCAAAGCAAAAACATCACACCTGCTAACAAGGCATGCAGCCTTGCACAAAGTTGGAAGGTACAACAATTTAACACTAGTCAGCACTCTGTGCACCAGTGCCAGTAAAACCTTATATGGCTTTGAAGATGTTAAATACGGTGTATGCCTGTCCTTTTGCATCATAACAACACTACGTTAATCCTAGGGTCACTGTTGTCACCCATGTGTCATGGTACAATGGAGTCTGACATGATGCTGACCAGCATTACTAAATATATCCCATGCCTGAGGCATGCTTCAGGCATGTGATGATGGGTACATCTGAACTTCATCATCCAGCCAGCTCAGGCCTGCAAGCGGACTAACTGCATTCAATAATCTGGTCATAATTGCATATGTGTGTTTAAGGGGTTGTGTAAATGTGACATACTTGGATAGCATAGTTTGTAAGCTATAAATGTAAGCATATGTGACAGCACTATTTACAATGCAATATCCTAATTCATATCTTATAGGTGGACATCTACAATTTACACAGGGAGAGGTAGACTCCTTCTAGGAACCCAATGCATCAAACAAATTGGTAGACAACATAACTGGCCCTGTAGCAGTATAACAAAACTAAAGCAGAATAGTGAAAACATGTTTGACAGTGCCAGCAGGGTTGCCATCACAATCTAACCACATTTGAATATGGTAGCTACAGCACATGTTTTTGTGATGGACAAAATTCTTTCTAAAGGATGTATTTGGCCCATGACAGACAACAAATGACATGGCTACATGGGTGTCTGTTCATGTGTTTGTTCATTATTATATGTACATATAGATCTTCAAAGTCTAAGCCTATCACAAGGTAAGTCTTTTGTAATTCAGCCTCAGTGGTACTTGAGCCTCCCTCAGAGTCATGGTGCAAGGGTCCCTGCATCACATGCACCAGTGTTCTTGGTCACATGAATACTCCGACAAGGATAAACACACTTCTGAGATGCATTATCAAATTTATCATGTATGCAGCCGAATTTAGCCTGGGATGATGTGTGTACATAAGCATATTTAAGTATGGCTCACCATGTTTTTCACTACAAGTGTGAACCATAAGATAAATGTTACATTTTTGTACATTTACGTGATGGTAAATGTTAATAATGTACCCCAATCATGTTCAGCAGGAGATACATGACAACCCCCATCCATGTACTTGTTAGTTGACACAGAGTAAGTGAAGCCAGCAATGTGAGCTGCCTTGTGTTACTCCAGATGGGGTATGCAACGCAGATCCACACTGCCTGGACTGTGTCCCCTTAACTACTTACACTTATGTTGATGAGCAAGGATCAGCCCATCTGCTTGCTGCAATTCCAAATTTAAAAAATCTGGAATGTTTCCATTTTAAACTATGGATATCATCATCAGTGCCAACTATTGCTCTGTATGATATGGTTGTAATCGCATTGTGACTACAGTTACATTTTGTACACCTACACAGTTGGCACCTGACTCAGTTTTCCTTACTCGAGTAGGGAATATCTATGTAGTGACATTATATTGTCCATATATCCATCTCTAATGCTAGTGTTGATCTGGTCAGGCACATATGATTGTGCTACAATGTCACCCTGATTTCACACATATCATGTACATGTACAGCTTGTGCTAATGATTTATTACCTTTATCACCCTAGATAATAGGATAGCTGAAGAGGCTAGGCCCTATGAAATGTGCTGGGACAGGTACAGGCATGTAAAACAAGTTTCCAAGAACTATCGCAAAATAGCAAAGCTGTATGACCGTGCCAATCCAGTGAGGTCCTGGATTGTCCCTTGGCCATCAACACCTTCAAGTGGAACATCTGCCACAAGCCCAAACAAGTCAGCAACAGACACCACAACCCCAATACCACCGGCTATCCCTGCAGCCACCTAGCCAACAACCACATGGGCCAGGAGACCCAGAGGACAACAAGAGTCTTTATTCAAGTACTGTATAATAAAAGAACTGAGGAAGATCAACATGAAATTGGATGGCATTAAGAGTGAGCAGGCCATTCTACGGCAGTGAGTGAACAATATGGAGAAGGTCCTGGTGCAGGTCTCCCAATTCATGAACTCTTTAATGGACATTGACTCTTAGAAGGCACCAACACAACCTACATTAGTTGCAATATGCAATTGCCCAACATCCCTACCTTTATGTAAGAACTATGGCTCATGCTGAACCTCACAATAGAGTAGTGATGATAATCTGTAACATTTCCCTACCCTGCTTGTAGGAAAGTACCATCTTGCTTGGCATGTTACCCCCATATTTCACTGTATATATGTTGTTTTAGTCTATGTGTCACTGGGACCCTGCCAGGCAGGGCCCCAGTGCTCATAAGTATGTGCCCTGTATGTGTTCCCTGTGTGATGCCTGACTGTCTCACTGAAGCTCTGCTAACCAGAACCTCAGTGGTTATGCTCTCTCTGCTTTCCAAATTTGTCACTAACAGGCTAGTGACTACATTTACCAATTCACATTGGCATACTGGTACACCCATATAATTCCCTAGTATATGGTACTGAGGTACCCAGGGTATTGGGGTTCCAGGAGATCCCTATGGGCTGCAGCATTTCTTTTGCCACCCTTAGGGAGCTCTGACAATTCTTACACAGGCCTGCCAGTGCAGCCTGAGTGAAATAACGTCCACATTATTTCACAGCCATTTACCACTGCACTTAAGTAACTTATAAGTCACCTATATGTCTAACCTTCATCTAGTGAAGGTTGGGTGCAAAATTACTAAGGGTGTGGGCACCTTGGCACTAGCCAAGGTGCCCCCACATCGTTCAGGGCAAATTCCCCGGACTTTGTGAGTGCGGGACACCATTACACGCGTGCACTGTATATAGGTCATTACCTATGTACAGCGTCACAATGGTAACTCCGAACATGGACATGTAACATGTCTAAGATCATGGAATTGTCACCCCAATGCCATTCTGGCATTGGGGGGACAATTCCATGATCCCCCAGGTCTCTAGCATAGAACCTAGGTACTGCCAAACTGCCTTTCCGGGGTCTCCACTGCAGCTACTGCCAACTCCTCAGACAGGTTTCTACCCTTCTTGGGTCCAGGCAGCCCTGGCCCCGGAAGGCAGAACAAAGGATTTTTCCTCTGAGAGAGGGTGTAACACAGTCTCCCTTTGGAAATAGGTGTGAAGGCTGGGGAGGAGTAGCCTCCCCCAGCCTCTGGAAATGCTTTGATGGGCACAGATGGTGCCCATCTCTGCATAAGCCAGTCTACACCGGTACAGGGATCCCCCAGCTCTGCTCTGGTGCGAAACTGGACAAAGTAAAGGGGAGTGACCACTTCACTGACCTGCACCTCCCAGAGCTCCTCCAGTGTGTCCCAGACCTCTGCCATCTTGGAAACAGAGGTGTTTGTGGCATACTGGACTGCTCTGAGTGGCCAGTGCCAGCAGGTGACGTCAGAGGCTCCTTCTCATAGGCTCTTACCTCTCTTGGTAGCCAATCCTCCTTCCCAGGAAGCCAAACCTCCTTTTCTGGCTATTTAGGGTCTCTGCTTTGGGGATCTCACCAGATAACGAATGCAAGAGCTCATCAGAGTTTCTCTGCATCTCCCTCTTCACCTTCTTCCAAAGGATCGACCGCTGACTGCTCAGGGCGCCTGCAAAACTGCAACAAAGTAGCAAGACGACTACTAGCAACCTTGTATCGCTTCATCCTGCCGGCTTTCCCGACTGTTTCCAGGTGGTGCATGCTCTGGGGGTAGGCTGCCTCCTCTCTGCACCAGGAGCTCTGAAGAAATCTCCTGTGGGTCGACGGAATCTTCTCCCTGCAACCGCAGGCAACAAAAGACTGCATCATCAGTCCTCTGGGTCCCCTCTCAGCAAGACGAGCGTGGTCCCTGGAACTCAGCAACTCTGTCCAAGTGACTCCCACAGTCCAGTGACTCTTCAGTCCAAGTTTAGTCCTTGCCTCCCCACGCTAGACTGCATTGCTCGGTACTGCGTGATTTGCAGCTGCTCCGGCTCCTGTGCACTCTTCCAGGATTTCCTTCATGCACAGCCAAGCCTGGGTCCCGACACTCTAACCTGCAGTGCACAACCTTCTGAGTTGTCCTCCGGCGTCGTGGGACTCCCTTTTGTGACTTTGGGTGGACTCCGGTTCACTTTTCTTCTAAGTGCCTGTTCAGGTACTTCTGCGGGTGCTGCCTGCATCTGTAAGGGCCCCCTATGTTGCTGGGTGCCCCCTCTGTCTCCTCATCCAAGTGGCGACATCTTGGTCCCTCCTGGGCCACAGCAGCACCCAAAAACCCTATCAGCAACCCTTGCAGTTAGCAAGGCTTGTTTGCAGTCTTTCTGCGTGGGAACACCTCTGCAAGGTTCTTCACGACGTGGGACATCCATCCTCCAAAGGGGAAGTTCCTAGTCCTCTTCTTTCTTGCAGAACTCCAAGCTTCTTCCAACAGGTGGCAGCTTCCTTGCACCCTCAGCTGGCATTTCCTGGGCTCCTGCCCACTCTCGACACTGTCGCGATTATTGGACTTGGTCCCCTTGTCTTACAGGTACTTAGGTCCGTAAATCCACTGTTGTTGCATTGCTGGTGTTTGTTCTTCCTGCAGAATCCCCCTATCACGACTTCTGTGCTCTCTGGGGGTAGTAGGTGCACTTTACACCTAACTTTAAGGGTCTAGGGGTGGGCTATTTTTCTAACCCTCACTGTTTTCTTACAGTCCCAGCGACCCTCTACAAACTCACATAGGTTGGGGGTCCATTCGTGGTTCGCATTCGACTTTTGGAGTATATGGTTTGTGTTGCCCCAATACCTATGTGCTCCTATTGCAATCTGCTGTAATTTTACATTGCTTGCATTACTTCCTTTTGCTATTATCTGCATAATTTTGGTTTGTGTACATATATCTTGTGTATATATCTTATTCTCATACTGAGGGTACTCACTGAGATACTTTTGACATATTGTCATAAAAATAAAGTACCTTTATTTTTAGTACTTCTGTGTATTGTGTTTTCTTATGATATTGTGCATATGACACCAGTGGTTTAGTAGGAGATTTTCATGTCTCCTAGTTCAGCCTAAGCTGCTTTGCCATAGCTACCTTCTATCAGCCTAAGCTGCTAGAAACACCTCTTCTACACTAATAAGGGATAACTGGACCTAGCACAAGGTGTAAGTACCTCTGGTACCCTCTACAAGCCAGGCCAGCTTCCTACATTGGTTGTGCAGCGGTGGGATAAGTACTTGTAACTACTTACCACTTTGTCATTGTGTACTTTTCATAAGAGAATAATATACAAAACGAGTTCAGTGTATGTACACCTAACCAAAAAGTTTTGCTTTTCTCCTCTTAAACTTTTTTACTAAGTTCTGAAAAATTCTCTAAAACTTCTAAAAGTTTCCAAAAAGTTAGAAAAAGTTTTTTTTCTGTTCTTTAAAAAGTTCTGAAACTTTTTCTTTCTTCTCACTGTCTCTAAACCTTCTTCTATCATGTCTGATGTAGAGTCTGCTCTTAAAATGGTCAATACTACCTATGACAATTTGAATTACAAGAGCCTAAGGAGTCTCTGCTTAGATAGAGGTTTAGTGATAGGAAATAACCCCACAAAGGAGTTTCTATATAACATGCTTATTGTGAATGATGAGTCTCTAGGAGGCACTTGAAATGAGAAGTTAATAGATGGCTCCCATTCTGACTCAGGGGATCACCTTGAGGGAGGTGGGGAGGGTTCTGTTCCAAATCTGCCCCTTAGCAGACCACCTAGTAATGCTGGTAGTAATAGAGACTCCCATCTTAGTAGGGGTGTTTTTATTCCTGGAGGCCAGGTTGTTAGGGTCCAGTCAGTTAGGGTCAGATCTCCCTCTGTTGTTTCCAATGTATCTTCTGTGTTCAAGCATTCCCAACCAACCCACCCACCCTGAAGACAACATCTTAGAAAGGGAACTCAAAAAGTTGAGAGTGGAAGAGACCAGACTGAAGCTTAAACAGCAACAGCTGGCTCTAGATAGGGAATCCCTAGACCTGGAGAAGGAGAGACAGAGACTGGGGTTAGGACCCCATGGTGGCAGCAATAACAGTATTCCTGATAGTAATCCTGTTAGAGAGCATGATTCCAGGAATCTGCACAAGATAGTCCCCCCTTACAAGGAGGGGGATGACATCAACAAGTGGTTTGCTGCACTTGAGAGGGCCTGTATGATACAGGGGGTCCCTCAAAGGCAGTGGGCTGCTATATTGTGGCTATCTTTCAATGGAAAGGTAGGGATAGGCTCCTTACTGTTAGAGAAAGTGATACTAACAATTTTGCAGTTTTGAAGGATGCACTCTTGGATGGATTTGGCTTAACCACTAAACAATACAGGATTAAGTTCAGAGACACCAGAAAATAGTCCTCACAAGACTGGATAGACTTTGTTGACTGTTCAGTGAAGGCCTTGGAGGGGTGGTTACATGGCAGTAAAGTTTCTGACTATGAAAGCCTTTATAATCTTATTCTGAGAGAGCATATTCTGAATAACTGTGTGTCTGACTTGTTACACCAATATCTACTAGACTCAGATCTGACCTCTCCCCAAGAATTGGATAAGACGGCAGACAAATGGGTCAGAACAAGAGTGAACAGAAAAGTTCATACAGGGGTGACAAGGATGGCAAGAAGAAGGATGGTAAGTCTTCTGACAAGGGTGGGGACAAAAGTAAAACTGAGTCTTCATCAGGCCCACAAAAATCCTCTGGTGGGAGTGGTGGGTCCAAATCCTCTTCAAATCAAGTTAAAAAGCCTTGGTGTTATTTGTGTAAAGTCAAAGGCCATTGGGCAACTGACGCCAGTTGTCCAAAGAAAAACACCAAGCCTCCCACTACCACAACCCCTACTGCAAATTCTAGTGCCCCTAGCAATAGCAGTGGTGGTGGGAGCAAACCTACTAATAGCCAATCCAAGGGAGTAGCTGGGCTCACTTTTGGTAATTTAGTTGGGGTTGGTCTTGTTAGGGAGACCACAGAGGCTGTATTAGTCTCTGAAGGTGCCATTGATTTGGCCACCTTGGTTGCTTGTCCCCTTAATATGGAAAAGTACAAGCAACTTCCCCTAATAAATGGTGTTGAGGTTCAGGCCTACAGGGACACAGGTGCCAGTGTTACCATGGTGATAGAGAAACTGGTGCACCCTGAACAACACCTACTTGGTCAGCAGTACCAAGTGACAGATGTTCATAACAACACTCTTAGCCACCCCATGGCTGTTGTGAATATCTACTGGGGGGGGGGGGGGTTACTGGTCCTAAGAAAGTTGTGGTTGCCTCAGATTTACCTGTAGACTGTCTACTAGGAAATGATTTAGAGACATCAGCTTGGGCAGAAGTGGAGTTGGAGGCTCATGCAGCAATGCTGGGCATTCCTGGGCATATTTTTGCTTTGACAAGGGCTCAGGCCAAAAAGCAAAAAGGACAGGGTAACTAGGATCCTGGAACAATGGACCAAGTGCTCCCTAAAGCTAGGGGTAGCAAGGGTAAATCCCTACCCACTATCCCTCCCTCTACAGATGATTCTCCTTCTGAGGAAGAAGAATTTCCTCCCTGTGCAGAACCTTCACCAGATGAACTGGCAGCAGACACTGCTGAGCTTTTGGGTGGAGGGGGGCCTGCCAGGGAAGAGCTGAGTGTGGCACAGCAATCCTGTCCCACATTAGAGGGTCTCAGACAGCAAGCTGTCAAACAACTAAATGGGGATGTCAGTGACTCACATAGAGTTTACTGGGAGGAGAACCTCTTGTACACAGAGGCAAGGGACCCAAAACCTGGAGCAGCCAGGAGATTGGTCATTCCCCTGCAGTACAGAGAGTTCCTCCTAACTCTGGCATATGACATTCCTTTGGCTGGGCATTTGGGCCAGATCAAAACATGGGAAAGGCTTGTCCCCCTGTTTCACTGGCCTAGGATGTCGAGGACACTAAAGATTTTTGTAAGTCTTTTGTGACCTGCCAAGCCAGTGGCAAGACTGGTGGCACACCAAAGGCTCCCCTTATTCCACTACCTGTGGTTGGGGTCCCCTTTGAAAGGGTTGTGGTTGACATAGTTGGCCCCCTTGACCCTCCTACTGCTTCAGACAATAGGTCTATCTTGGTGGTTGTGGACCATGCCACAAGATATCCTGAAGCAATTCCTCTAAGGACCACTACAGCACCTGCAGTGGCAAAAGCCCTCCTGGGAATCTTTTCCAGGGTGGGTTTCCCAAAAGAGGTTGTATCAGACAGGGGTAGCAACTTTATGTCTGCATACTTGAAAGCTATGTGGAAGGAATGTGTTTTAACTTCAAATTCACCACACCTTATCATCCACAGACTAATGGACTGGTAGAGAGGTTTAATAAAACTCTCAAAGGAATGATAATGATAATGATAATGAAAAACTCAGGAGGAGATGGGATGTCCTGTTACTTTGCCTCCTTTTTGCTTACAGGGAGGTATCCCAGAAAGGAGTGGGTTTCAGTCCCTTTGAACTCCTCTTTGGACACCCTGTAAGAGGTCCACTAACACTTGTGAAGGAGGGTTGGGAACAACCTTTAAAAGCTCCCAAACAGGACATAGTGGACTATGTACTTGGCATAAGATCGTGAATGTCCAAGTACATGAAAAAGGCCAGTAAAAACCTTCAGACCAGCCAAGAGCTCCAGAAGCAATGGCATGACCAGAAGGCTGTTCTGATTCAGTACCAACCAGGACAGAAGGTGTGGGTATTGGAGCCTGTGGCCCCAAGAGCACTCCAAGACAAATGGAGTGGACCCCATCTAATTGTTGAGAAAAAGGGTGAGGTTACCTATCTGGTAGACCTGGGCACTGCCATGAGTCCCCTTAGGGTGATTCATGTCAACCGCCTAAAACCCTACTAAGACAGGGCTGATCTCACCCTGCTCATGGCAACAGATGAAGGACAGGAAGAAGAGAGTGACCCTCTCCCTGATCTCTTCTCCTCCACTGAAGAGGATGCTTAAATGAAGGGAGTAGTTTTAGCTGATTGTCTGACTGCAGAACAGAAAGACAACTGCATAAATCTCCTTGGACAATTTTCTTAACTCTTTTCAACTGTGCCAGGCACCACATATTGGTGTGAACACAATTGATACTGGAGACAGCTTGCCTGTCAAGAGTAAAATCTATAGGCAGCCTGACCATGTCAGGGACTGCATAAAACAAGAGGTTCAGAAAATGCTTGATCTAGGAGTGGTTGAACCTTCTGAAAGCCCATGGGCGAGTCCTGTGGTGCTTGTACCAAAGCCTCACTCAAAAGATGGAAAAGGGGAGTTGAGTTCTTGTGTAGACTACAGAGGTCTCAATCAGGTAACAAAAACTGATGTTCACCCTATACACAGGGCAGATGAGCTCATAGATACACTGGCATCTGCCAAGTATCTAAGCACCTTTGATTTGACTGCAGGGTATTGGCAGATCAAATTGGCTGAGGATGCTAAACCTAAAACTGCATTTTCAACTATAGGAGGGCACTACCAATTTACAGTGATGCCCTTTGGTTTGAAGAATGCACCTGCCACTTTTCTGAGGTTGGTGAACACAGTCCTGCAAGGGTTGGAGTCTTTTAGTGCAGCATATCTAGATGATATAGCTGTCTTTAGCTCCACCTGGGATGAGCACCTGGTCCACCTTTGGAAAGTTTTGGAGGCCCTGCAAAAGGCAGGCCTCACTATCAAGGCCTCAAAGTGCCAGATAGGGCAGGGAAAGGTGGTTTATCTGGGACACCTGGTAGGTGGAGAACAGATTGCACCACTTCAGGGGAAAATCCAGACAATCATGGATTGGGTTCCCCTTACAACTCAGACCCAGGTGAGAGCCTTCTTAGGCCTCACTGGGTATTACAGGAGATTCATTAAAAACTATGGCTCCATAGCAGCCCCACTTAATGATCTCACAAGTAAAAAGATGCCTAAAAAGGTATTGTGGACAGCTAGCTGTCAGAAAGCTTTTGAGGAGCTCAAACAGGCCATGTGCACTGCACCTGTCCCAAAAAGCCCATGTTACTCCAAGAAATTCATTGTTCAAACTGATGCATCTGAACTAGTGGTAGGGGCAGTCTTATCACAACTGAATTCTGAGGGCCAGGATCAACCAGTTGCTTTTATCAGCAGAAGGTTGACACCTAGAGAAATGCGTTGGTCTGCCATAGAGAGGGAGGCCTTTGCTGTGGTCTGGGCACTGAAACATTTGAGGCCATACCTGTTTGGCACTCACTTTATTGTTCAGACAGACCACAAACCTCTACTTTGGCTAAAACAAATGAAAGGTGAAAACCCTAAATTGTTGAGGTGGTCCATATCTCTACAGGGAATGGACTATACAGTGGAACATTGACCTGGGAGTACCCCCTTCAATGCAGATGGACTCTCCAGATATTTCCACTTAGACAATGAAGACTCATCAGAACATGGCTAGTCTTATTGTCCTTCGTTTGGGGGTTGGGGGTTGTGTAGGAAAGTACCATCTTGCCTGGCATGTTACCCCCATATTTCACTGTATATATGTTGCTTTAGTCTATGTGTCACTAGGACCCTGCCAGGCAGGGCCCCAGTGCTCATACGTATGTGCCCTGTATGTGTTACCTGTGTGATGCCTGACTGTCTCAATGAGGCTCTGCTAACCAGAACCTCATTGGTTATGCTCTCTCTGCTTTCCAAATTTGTCACTAACAGGCTAGTGACTAAATTTACCAATTCACATTGGCATACTGGTACACCCTATAATTCCCTAGTATATGGTACTGAGGTACCCAGGGTATCGGGGTTCCAGGAGATCCCTATGGGCTTCAGCATTTCTTTTGCCACCCATAGAGAGCTCTGACAATTCTTACACAGGCCTGCCAGTGCAGCCTGAGTGAAATAACGTCCATGTTATTTCACAGCCATTTACCACTGCATTTAAGTAACTTATAAGTTACCTATATGTCTAACCTTCACCTAGTGAAGGTTGGGTGCAAAGTTACTTAGTGTGTGGGCACCCTGGCACTAGCCAAGGTGCCCCCACATCGTTCAGGGCAAATTCCCCGGACTTTGTGAGTGCGGGGACACCATTATACGCGTGCACTGTAGGTCACTACCTATGTACAGCGTCACAATGGTAACTCCGAACATGGCCATGTAACATGTCTAAGATCATAGGATTGTCACCCCAATGCCATTCTGATTCCATGATCCCCCGGGTCTCTAGCACAGAACCCGGGTACTGCCAAACTGCCTTTCCGGGGTCTCCACTGCAGCTGCTGATGCTGCCAACCCCTCAGACAGGCAGCCCTGGCCCAGGAAGGCAGAACAAATGATTTCCTCTGAGAGAGGGTGTAACACCCTCTCCCTTTGGAAATAGGTGTGAAGGTTGGGGAGGAGTAGCCTCCCCCAGCCTCTGGAAATGCTTTGATGGGCACAGATGGTGCCCATCCCTGCATAAGCCAGTCTACACCAGTTCAGGGATCCTCCAGCCCTGCTCTGGTGCGAAACTGGACAAAGGAAAGGGGAGTGACCACTCCCCTGACCTGCACCTCCCAGGGGAGGTGCCCAGGGCTCCTCCAGTGTGTCCCAGAACCTCTGCCATCTTGGAAACAGAGGTGTTTGTGGCACCCTGGACTGCTCTAAGTGGCCAGTGCCAGCAGGTGACGTCAGAGGCTCCTTCTGATAGGCTCTTACCTCTCCTGGTAGCCAATCCTCCTTCCTCGGTAGCCTCCTCTTCTGGCTATTTAGGGTCTTTGCTTTGGGGATCTCACAAGATAACGAATGCAAGAGCTCATCAGAGTTCCTCTGCATCTCCCTCTACACCTTCTGCCAAAGGATCGATCGCTGACTGCTCAGGACGCCTGCAAAACCGCAACAAAGTAGCAAGACAACTACTAGCAACCTTGTATTGCTTCATCCTGCTGGCTTTCTCGACTGTTTCCAGGTGGTGCATGCTCTGGGGGTAGCCTGCCTCCTCTCTGCACCAGGAGCTCTGAAGAAATCTCCCGTGGGTCGACGGAATCTTCCCCCTGCAACCGCAGGCAACAAAAGACTGCATCACCAGTCCTCTGGGTCCCCTCTCAGCACGAAGAGCGTGGTCCCTGGAACTCAGCAACATTGTCCAAGTGACTCCCACAGTCCAGTGACTATTCAGTCCAAGTTTGTTGGAGGTAAGTCCTTGCCTCCCCACGCTAGACTGCATTGCTGGGTACAGCGTGATTTGCAGCTGCTCAGGCTCCTGTGCCCTCTTCCAGGATTTGCTTCATGCACAGCCAAGCCTGGGTCCCCGACCCTCTAATCTGCAGTGCACAACCTTCTGAGTTGTCCTCCGGCGTCGTGGGACTCCCTTTTGTGACTTCGGGTGGACTCCAGTTCACTTTTCTTCTAAGTGCCTGTTCAGGTACTTCTGCGGGTGCTGCCTGCTTCTGTGAGGGCTCCCTACGTTGCTGGGCGCCCCCTCTGTCTCCTCATCCAAGTGGCGACATCCTGGTCCCTCCTGGGCCACAGCAGCATCCAAAAACCCTAACCACGACCCTTGCAGTTAGCAAGACTTGTTTGTGGTCTTTCTGCGTGGGAACACCTCTGCAAGCTTCTTCACGACGTGGGACATCCATCCTCCAAAGGGGAAGTTCCTAGTCCTCTTCTTTCTTGCAGAACTCCAAGCTTCTTCCAACAGCTGGCAGCTTCCTTGCACCCTCAGCTGGCATTTCCTGGGCTCCTGCCAACTCTCAACACTGTTGCGACTATTGGACTTGGTCCCCTTGTCTTACAGGTACTCAGGTCTGGAAATCCACTGTTCTTGCATTGCTTGTGTTGTTCTTCCTGCAGAATCCCCCTATTGCGACTTCTGTGCTCTCTGGGGGTAGTAGGTGCACTTTACACCTACCTTTCAGGGTCTTGGGGTGGGCTATTTTTCTAACCCTCACTGTTTTCTTACAGTCCCAGCGACCCTCTACAAGCTCACATAGGTTTGGGTTCCATTTGTGGTTCGCATTCCACTTTTGGAGTATATGGTTTGTGTTGCCCCTATACCTATGTGCTCCTATTGCAATCTGCTGTAATTTTACATTGCTTGCATTACTTCCTTTTGCTATTATCTGCATAATTTTGGTTTGTGTACATATATCTTGTGTGTATATCTTATCCTCATACTGAGGGTACTCACTGAGATACTTTTGGCATATTGTCATAAAAATAAAGTACCTTTATTTTTAGTATTTCTGTGTATTGTGTTTTCTTATGATATTGTGCATGTGACACCAGTGGTATAGTAGGAGCTTTACATGTCTCCTAGTTCAGCCTATGCTGCTTTGCCATAGCTACCTTCTATCAGTCTAAGCTGCTAGAAACACCTCTTCTACACTAATAAGGGATAACTGGACCTGGCACAAGGTGTAAGTGCCTCTGGTACCCACTACAAGCCAGGCCAGCCTCCTACACTGCTTGCCCACATGGCTAAGTCCACAAACCTCATCTTCCAACCATCCCCAAAACCTCCAGTCACCCTGGACACCTGACCCATCCTGTCACTTCACAATTCCCTGTTTACCAGACTCCTGTTTTGACATATTTAGCATTGTTAGACTGTGTAAAGTGTAGTGCACCTATGTCGTGTTCTACACAACCTTTCACAGCTGCTACAAGAGTGCAACGCTATCAAAAGGAAGCAGTGCATGACTGCCACTCAGTCTACCTTGCAGCACAAACATCACCCCTCTCCTCCTTGTGATAAAATGGCTTCTCATTCAGACACACTGCCAGTTAAATGTGTTTAGCCACACCTACATGCACTACACTGCCAGGGACACACCAAGTTCTCACACCATTTATCCTTCCAACAAACACTCATTGTTGTGCATCACATGCATTCACCCACACCCCCAATATTCATTGATACAAGACAGGAGGTAGTGTTGTCTCTACATGGCAGCCTACACCTGTGAGATCTGACCCAGCACATCAGGACAGCTGTGTGCTTTGTGGTTTCATGCTAGTGACTGTACACATGGCTCTTAACATGATACTGCTTGGAGATACTCCACGTACTGAAGCCCTGGAATCCCTCTCAGGTGAAAAGTTGATCATATGTCAACCCCATGCCATCCTATTAGTTCACACTTCACTTTTGGGTAGGTAGCCCCAAGACAAACCTATTTGCCTCATGGTGCAAGAGAGCCTGTGTTGTCACAGTAAGGTTGGGCAGGTTTCTAATGTCTATGCATGATGTGTTGATCCAGTCCAGGTTTTTTACTATGTATTGTGGGACTTGTATTCCTGGTCATTCGTGTTAAATATTAGACCACAGGTTGCAGTATTCAAAGGACAACCTGGTCTGGGGCAGCACATAATGCATGGACATGAGAAACTTGGCTGAACTGGATTGGACTGGACAAATTGTCACTTGGCAAAATAAGTTAAATTTAGGTGATGTATGGGTTGACATGTTAAACATTCCTGCCCTTTCCCATGCACATAGCACAGCATAGCACAACACAGAAATGTGTGTTGCTGGCCTGTACACCATGACATGTTTAACTGTATAGTTCACTGATGACACTTATCCTGTAGCTCATCCTGGTCCTCAACCACAGCACCAGCAACTCCTCCTAGCAACTGTTACGATAAGTGACACCACCTGCTCCTCCAATTGGCTCAACTCCTCCTGGTCCTCTGGTCTGTATGACTTCCCTCAGGGTCTTGACCAGTGTCTCCTTGGTCTTGAATTTATAATCATGACACCTTTTTTTCAGCTCAGACATTGTCCTTTTAGCTTGGCCAATATTGTTGATCTTATAAACTATGGACTGCCATATGGCTTCCTTCTTACCATGCGACAATTTTGAAGTGAGAAAGAGAAGGTGTTCATTTTGTGTCACCTCATATTTGGTTCTTCTCCTCACTGAAATTGCTCTTCATCCTCCCTTAGCCTGCTGTCTGGTTGTCTTGGCTGGTGTTGGGATTGTTGCCCTCCTGACTTGTAGCTGCTGTTGCCTCCCTTTTCTGCATTTGTTCTGGGTTGCTGCTCATATTTTTTAAAAGCATTGATTTTATGATGCACCCCCTGGTTAATGCACCCCCTTGTACAACACACTCCTACCACACTCCTACATGTCGCAATGCTGATTTGCAGCAATTCCAAGTGCTTTACAACACAAAAATCAACTTTGCGTCACATAAGGGCCAGTTACCTTATGCCACGTTGCAGCATTGTTTAAAATAAATCAAAATGTTTGATGCCACTTATGGCCTTACAACATGGTGCACCATTCCATAGAAATGGTGCAGCCATGTTGCATGGAAATGGTGCCAAAAGTGGACTTTTTTTGATGCAGCACAGCATTGCATCACTCATATAAATTTGGCCCCAAGTGTAGAATATGCTACAGTCAGTTTTCTTTTTAAGTAAAATGATAGCACTAACCTATGCCCTGTCACAAAAGTAGCAAACTAGTACAATTTATTAATAGAAAGTCCTTTCTACGAACAAAACAAACACAAACTAAGCCCCCTAATGGATTATTTTGTAGACACTTAAGTTGGCCGACTACATCGCTCTCTCAAACAAATGCCAAACCAAATTCCAAATACCATGGTGGAATATCTATGACAGTGTCTCAGCACAGGAATCCAAAACAAATAACGCAAAAGGATGACTCAATGCCTTCCAATCCACAGTAGGCAGAAGCCAACCTACACTCTATACATTTATTGAAGCCCTAAACAATTTGCAAACCTGCCAACAACTAAGAATTGAGCAATCTGCAACCCAAACTGCACCTAATGTTAGCAAACAAACTACAGGAATGTACAATTTGCTAACATTTACAGTAAAACTCTCCGTATGCAACAAAGGAGTGGAATATTAAGAAATAGTTGTCAAAAAGCTAATTATAAAATAAATACTAACCTACATAGCTTCCAAAAAGTATGCCATAATCCTAACTAACAATACAAATCCTTTTTAATAGAAATAATAAACATAATATTTGTGGGGGGGTGGAACTACAGAAAAACTCAGTGAGATTCTGAGGAATTCCGCCATTGGGCAGGAAATATGCAGCTTCATTTTGCTGACACTTGGGTACAAAATGACCAGGACTGTTCATGAATGCCAGCGACTGCCCACATTAGAAAATCGTGCTAAAGGATGCCAAATCCCGCTTTCCACCACGCATATTCTGGAGCCTTATGGGAGAAAATGTCTTCCACATGGCTTTTGTCAGAGTTTGGCTAGAACTCTGCATTAAAGAGTAACATGGAGAGGCCCAGTTTCTACTGATTCCGCAAACTGAACAGAATATTTCATCCACTCCAGAATATTTTATTACATCAGTCATACCTTTAAATAAAACTCAAATTTTATATAGGAATGCTAAATAGAATATTATGTATATTATTTATATAATGAAACTAAACCTCAACAACCAGAAATCTCAAATAACAAATGCAATCAGTTGTGAAAAATAATTACAAGACACAAAATATATAATACGAAATAATAATCACATAAAACTCACATAGATGTAAAATATAAGATTTACCATCCAAAACAAATAAATTAAATGTATTGTACTGTTCTGTATCCACAGATCACCCTCCATATCCATGTAGTCAAAAAGTATAACCCACAAAAAACTGGAAAAATAATTTCCCAAAAGCCCAAAAAATAGAACCAATCCAATAGAGATCCACCAAAGCAATCCAAAATATCCAGGAACCATACAAACTCTGAAAAAGCGTTTAAAAAACAAACACTCCTGGAAAGCCAAAAACACAGTACAAAATACTGATTTATGTCCATAAGACATGTTTGTAAGGAAAAACCTGAAGAGTAAAACAAGTATTACATATATGTTACACTTAATCATCAAAAAGCAAGTAACATAACACAATATAACATAGCATAGTAATAGTTACTAAAACATTGTATGAAAACATTGTATGAAAACATAAGCTAATACACCAGAGAAAAACACTACACTTACTACAACTAAATGTACTAAAAATCATAAGCAACACTTTAAACTAACCTCTAGAATTCCCCACTAAAGACCTCTTACCCTCAAAACCTTAACAAAAACACTTTTAAAAAGGACTTACTTGTTTCAATGAACAGCAGTACATTTCCATGAACTGAATCCTAGAAAATAGACTAAAAATATGAAACACATAGAATACAAAGTAGAAGGTTGTGTCACAAATGGCTGTTAAATAAAATTAAAAAAGACTATCTCCCCATATAAATATATAAAAATGTTTACAAAAATGTTTTAAGAATTGTAAAAAATTATTAAACATATTAAACACGTTACAAATGTTACAATATATAAAACAAGTTGTACAGCATAAATTTAACAATAGCTTAGAAACTTTGCAATTATTTAACATTTACTGAAACAATTATGTAAAAATTACATTAAAAATAGTATGTGAAACAGCTGAATTAATGTTAATAAATGTTAAACATAGAAAATACCTGAAAAATTTGTAAAATACAATACTATTTGAATATTATATACATTGTTTATTTAATATCAATATAACTCGACCAACATATGTTATAAATGTAAAAATATTCATTCAATAAAGTGTAAAAAATTAAAGAAACATTAAAAAAATGTGTCACAGATCTTTATTCTATGAAAATATGTAAACAATAATGTTATTTATTATAAATATTCAACATTTGCTATTTTAATTATCTTTCTAAATATCAAGGATACTAAGTAAATGACACCACCTACTCCTACTGCATAGAAATACACTAAAAGTGTAAAATGAATAATCCCACTTCAGCGTAAACCATTCTGCAGAAAGTGTTAGAAACCAAATGGGTAACATTTACTATTCCCACTCCAATCTAAACCAGTTTGGGTAAGGTGCTGGCCAGTAAAGGAGTGGCATTTACTATTTTGACTCCAATCCAGGCCATTTTGGGAAAGGTGTTGAACACTAAAGGGGTAACATTTACTATTCGCACTCCAAACTAAACCACTTTGGGGATGGTGCTGTACACCTAGTGGGTGACATTTACTATTACCATTCCAATCTAAACCAATTTGGGGAAGGTATTGGACACTAAAGGGGTTACATTTATTGTTTCCACTCCAATCTAAACCATTTTTGGGAAGGTATTGGACAATAAAGGGGTAACATTTACTGTTCTCATTCCATTCTAAACCATTTTGGGGAACGTAATGGACACTTAAGGGGCAACATTTACTATTCATGCTCCAATCTAAGTCATTTTGTTAAAGATATTTGGACACTAAAGGGGTCACATTTGCTACACCCACACAGGTGTAAGTCAGTCAGTCAGTCAGTCAAAGAATCTTTATTCGGCAAATGCCATACAAGCACAATAGATTTCAAGCTAAAAATTTAAATAATTAAAGTACAATACAAAAAAATTAAAAGCAGTGATAACAAAACATCATCAATCAGCGATATCACAAAATTCTATACATTGCCATTATCAATCAGTCTGACAACCCTATAAAATATGATCATATACAGTGCAAAGATAAAAGCCCAGCATCGGAATAAAGTCATATATTGCCAATTTATGCTAATGTATATCTACTTCAATCAACTCATAGCGTTTCCTAATGGCCATAGCCGATTTAATAAAGCTTAAAACAGAATGACACAATTGTATTGAAGAGAGTATCTGAATGTTAATCAATGCTTCCTTATGAGATGTAGTTTGCAATTCATGCAAAATTGGATGCATAAAGATTTGTCTAGGAGCAGAATAAAGCGGACAAAATAAGAAAAAGTGACACGTATTTTGCTTTGAAAGGTTGTCACAGGGGCAATTTGGAAGCATTTTGTGCCATGTACATTTCTTTGGGAAAGCCATTCTAAAATGTATCAAATTTAATCTAAATAAAACAAGGAGAGAATATGACTAAGGGCTCAAAAAACAAGTTAAATATGGTTCTAACACCGTGGAAGTAGAAATTTGAACATAGGATCCGAATGTTTTTAATTTTACTGCCCCTTGGTATCTGCAATTCGCAGCATACTCTATATATTGGGGGTCATTCTGACCCTGGCGGCCGGTGGCCGCCAGGGCCACCGACCACGGGAGCACCGCTAACAGGCTGGCGGTGCTCCCACGAGCATTCTGACCGCGGCGGTTCAGCCGCGGTCAGAAGCGGAAAGTCGGCGGTCTCCCGCCGACTTTCCGCTGCTCGGGGGAATCCTCCATGGCGGCGGAGCGCGCTCCGCCGCCATGGGGATTCTGACACCCCCTACCGCCATCCTGTTCCTGGCGGGTCTCCTGCCAGGAACAGGATGGCGGTAGGGGGTGCCGCGGGGCCCCTGGGGGCCCCTGCAGTGCCCATGCCAATGGGCATGGGCACTGCAGGGGCCCCCGTAAGAGGGCCCCACTGTGTATTTCAGTGTCTGCATTGCAAACTGCACCCGTCACACATACCCACTCCGCCGGCTCCATTCGGAGCCGGCTTCCTCGTGGGTTGGGGTTTCCCGCTGGGCTGGCGGGCGGCCTCCTAGCGGTCGCCCGCCAGCCCAGTGGGAAAGCCTGAATGGCCTCCGCGGTCTTTCAATGAGAATCACCCCCATTGTGTTTTGAGCAATTCCTTAGCATTAATGGGTAAAGACCCTGGATTAGTAAACATGTTCTCTAACCCTAAATTCCTAAAGGAATTTTGAACATGGATAAGCCACGGAATTTTAGCTGATTGAGTACAATCTGTAATGCAATCTTGTACCAAGCTAGCCGTAGTATTTGACCAACCTTTTAGCCATAACAAAAGTGGGGCAATACTAACCGAATCCTCAATATGCCATAATCCCAGCTCCTCATGACAAATAATATTTGCTACATTCTTAGGTACCAAAAGCAGCCTATGCAAAAATGTATTCTCAATTAGTTGTAAATGGGCTGGTTTGATGTAACCCCAAAGTCCCGCCCCATACATAGCTGCAGTGATACATTTAGATTTATAGAGCGTAATAATCTGATGAACTGGCCTATGACCCAGTTTACGGGCGAAAAGAAAAATCGCCTCTTTATTTCTCTCCATATGTTGGATCTTAAAATTAAGATGTGGATTCCATGACAAGGAGGAGTTTAATTATAATCCTAAATAACAAAAATCTTTCACTTTAGTTAAAATATTTCCATCCATAGTAAAACATTTAGTGTGTGTGTTTTGAGGGCCACATGTCATAATGTGTGACTTTACGAAATTGACTTTCAAGTCAAGATCCTGCATAAAAGTGAAGAAAAGATCTAGTAAATCCTGAAGACCATTTGCTGTGTGGGCAATCAAAACAGCATCATCAGCATACAGTAAGACCGGGAGTTGTCTAGATCCCATCCTAGGGAAATCCTTACCATTTTTTACTAAAAAGCTATAAAGGCCATTAATATATAATACAAATAAAAATGGTGCTAGGGGACCCCTTGGGAAATAGCATGCCCCAAACAGTCACTATTGAGTACTAGCGGTAATAACGGTCCGTTGCATCTACCCTCGGCGTGCTTTCCTGGAAATCCCAAGGGGCCCCCCGAATGAAGAGGGATGTGCGACCTTTTTGTTTCACTTTTTTGACAGACATTTTACTAAAATGTAAGTGACTGCAATACATTTTCATACACACAGTAAGTAGTTTTCCCTTCACTTTTTATACAGTCAGGAGAAGTTTATTTGATTGTAGGTCCTGAAGAAGCATTATTGGATCTGTATAGACCACAATACGCGAAACATGTTGACCAGACCTTAGGGGTCAGGTGATAATTTCCCAGATCTCCAGGCTTCGTTCTAAAGTGGTTGAGCATGAATTCTCATTGTCCACTTTCCCTATGTTTTTAATCTTGGTCTTAACCTTCTCTTTTTGATACATTATATAAAGTAGACTTCTGTGGGGTTAAGAACCAATTTTAATTTGTTCACTCTCCTGCCGCAATCAGTGTCTGACCATTACGATCATTATGGCAGCCACTTTCAAAAAGATCTCCGGCAAAGAGCCCCCTAACGGGGAGCCCGTCAGATATTGCACTGCCAGTCTGACGAGGAGCAACCCGTTGATAAAGCATGACATCCATTTGGATGTGTGAGGGCTCTTGCTCCTGAACATTAATGTTCCCCTAGATATATGGAACATTGTAATTATTTATTGTGCAACCCCCATTATATCCATAAGTTGCCACAATTTCTCTCTATTCACCAAATCAAACGCATTAGATAAATTAATAAAAGCTAAATGGATAGATCCTCTCCTGATAGTGACATATTTACTAAGAATAAGATGTAAGTTTAAAGCCTGCTCCACTGTGCCTAAACCAGGCCTAAAACCATATTGGATTGGAGAGAGGATTTTAGTCTTTCCTACCCAATCCTCAAGCCGGGTCAAGATAACACTTCCCAGAATCTTGGCGGTAGAATCTATTAGGGAAATAAGTCTATAACAATTTGGGTCTTGTCTATTTCCCTTTTTAAAAATAGGAACAATTATTGCCGATTTCCATGAGGAAGGAATGTTACTTTTAACTACACTAATCAGTACATTTGTGATTAGTGGTCCCCAGAGGTCTGGAATAGATTTAAAAAGATCAACCGGGACCCCATCCGGGCCAGGGGCTTTCCCTGATTTCGATCGTTTGATAGCTGCTCTTACCTCATGTAACTCAAAGGATAAATTATTTGTATTAAAATTTGCTGCCATCATATTCGAATTACTACAGTCCCCTTGTTCATGATAGGAGACATTCACAGGCTGAAATATCTTTATAAAGTGTTTCACCCAGACCCCTTTAGGTATCAGACATTCACCCTGTTTGTTATCATGTTCCAGGAAGTAAGGATGGTTGACTACTTTCCAAAATTGTGCAGAGTCCTTCAGTTCCGTAGCCGCCAAGAGTTCTTCCCATGCTCTAATTCTAATTTCATTTATCCTTTCTTCCAGGGCTGTTTTATATCGACCCCTCGCCCGTCTAACTAATTCCTGACTAAACGAGATTGTTTTCAAAGCTATTTTTAACTCTTTATTGGCAACTGTGCAAGTAGAATTGAACCATCACCGGGGCTTGGGGCAATAAGAAGACATATTACTCACTAAAGCTTCAGATATGGCATTACTTAAAACTTCAAATTCTAATACAAGATGAGGATATGATGGCAGTGGCAAAAAACACTTATTAATAGAACCGAGATTTTGCTCAATAATATTCTTATGAAAGATTTTTGGATCTATACTTTCCCATTTCATGCGAAGACCAGAATTTTTATTAAAAGCAGGGCTACCCCTGCGTCTTACACTAGATAAAGTCGAACTATTATAACAAACTACGTTAATACACAGGGGATTGTGATCACTGGCACAATGTGGTATTATCTTAAAATCCAAAATTAAATGGAAGTCCGGGGAGCTAATTAAGATAAAATCGATAATATTACCTTTAGAATTCCCCATATAAGTGGGTATCTTTTGAATATGTGCAGCAGCCTTCTCCCTAGCAAAAACAAGATCAAATGTATAAATGAGAGTATTTAAGGCTTCACCTTGATTGGAATGGGTGAAATGTGTGGACGTCTCTCTCCCCTCCATAAAAGTGCCACAAGCGTGCGGGGATTCCTGATTACAGAACGGCACATTAAAATCTCCAACCCAAATCATGACTAAGTCACTGTCCTGAAACTTCCCATAAAAATCGAGGAAGTCCATTAACTCCTCAAGACTTACATTCAGGGAATCATGTGGAATGTTATTATAAAAATTAATAAGCAAAAAACCCTTGTTCCCCTCCATCGATAATTGGACCACCATGAAAAATGCAGAAGACCAAACCAGAGACGCCTCCATTTTGGGAAGCTGCAAGGAAACAAGAACCGAGAGCCCCCCACTTTCCCTGCCCACTAAGGAAGGTCAAAATGCAGACAAGTGCTCATCCAAATAAAAAGGGTCAGTAGACCAAGTTTCCTGAAAACCGATAACATCATGATTAGATATAAATTCTAGCCACTCTGGGCTTTTAACCTTGGACCAAAGCCCTGCATTATTCCAGCTAATCAATGTTAAAGGTTTATTCTCATTAAAAATCCCAGCCACTGGCTCCTTGAATGTAGAAACATCTGCTATATCTTGAGGGGAAGTATCTAACTCATCAGGCATCAGATGTAAGTCATTTTAGGGAAGGTATAGGACACTAAAGAGTTTATATAAACAATCAATAATCAATAATCCATAGTTACACATAACATTTTATATTAATAACATATTATTATTTATTAATATTCATACATTTTAAAACATAACATTAAAAAAATACATAACCCAAAGTCAAAAACTATTGAATATATAAAAAACATATTTTATAATTATATGAGAAATATAAATGATATTACATTTAAATTAATATATCTATTACAGTATATACTCCCAACAACAGATCTTATTCCAAGTATATAAATGATATAATTAATATTGTTTTATTACAATTTAAATTAGTAAACCTATAACATATAATTATAAAAATCCATCTTAATTAATCCCATACGTATTGGTGTTGGCCAATAATTGACACCCACACACCCTTACCAGTGCATCTGCTGGATTTGGCCAACACTGGGGAGTGCAGAAAAGGATCCTTCCTTCTCTGGCCTTTCAGAGTCAAGCTGGGAGATGTATTGCTTTCCAGGTGGGGGCACAATGGGGATCCAAACTACATCTCTTAAAATTACTGGGCACTGTACTGATATTCTTCAGTGCCGTTCAGCACATAAAGCTTGCACAGGAATCCTTTTGTACACCATAATGACCTCCACAGAACTTATATGACCCCTAAGAACCTACTCCGTATCTCCCCCACACAACTGGACAGATGTCCACGATGCAACGGTGGTGGGGCAGACTTCCTGCACATGGCATGGAAGTGCAAGACAGTGTGGGATTACTGGGGACCACGCGCACACATATTGACTGTACACCGTTACATTGCTTGTTGGGCTATATAAAGAGACAGATTGGTCATAAGTTGCCCTACAAATCCTACAATAGGCACTAGTATTAACCAGATGTAGAGTAGCCATCACTTGAATGGGTAAACGCTCTCCCACAGGGAAATAATGGCAAAGAGATGTACAGGAGTGGACGTTGGCAGAGGAGGTTCACATAAAGCTGAACCGACATGATGATAAATCGGGGGACAGCCTCCAGGGATGGAGGGATGTATGTGATACGTTTATAGACCCACATGCAGACAGAGTCTGCTGACAGTGATGACACAGGTGCGAATGTGGATGGGGAAACAAGTTCAGATGGGGGGGTGGATTAGACCTAGCTTATCTTGGATGCCTGTATTGCAGGATAGGTGTGACTAGGTAAAATGAGGTATTGAAGATGGGTTGCCTGAGAAATGGGTGATTCACAATTTATACCTCTCGAAGTACACTGCCATATAATGTATATAGTATTACTTGCACTGCTGTTATTTGTTGTTTAAAAAACAAAAACTGAAAAATACAGTAAAAAAAAAAAAAAAACATTTAGGGCCAGAGATATGAAAGTGCAGTTTTGCATTTCCTAAATAGCAACTCCATAGGAATCGCTATTTAAAAAATACAAAATTATGCCCTCATTATAACCCTGGCGCTCAGTGATAAAGCGGCGGTAATACCCCCAACAGGCACGCAGTAAAACAAATTTAATTATGACCACGGCCGAAATCGCTCAGACAGATAGCCACTTTAACACACCGACCGCCACGGCGGTATCAACAAGCAGCACTGCGGTAACTGTCATCAGCCAGGCTGAAGACAATGTACTGCCAACTGTATTACGACAGGCCTATCCGCCACCCTTTCCGGGGCGGTATCAATGACATCAAAAGCACGGTGGAAACAGAACACAGAAGTCAAAGGACTCACCTCTGGAGACTCAGGGACCAACCACGACACCATGGAGCCCGAGTTGCACATATTTCTGATGCTCGTCTATCTTTACCTGCATTTTGAGCAGTGACGCTGGCGAAGACAACCACGGTGAGTACTGTCGCCTAACACACAAGGGAGGGGGACGAAAAAGAGAGGGACACACACACGCAACACCCCCACCCCCAACACCATACACAATCAGGTGCACAAACATGACACATCTACCCCGTACCCCTCAGGAATAATGCAAGGACAAAATGATTAGAAGAAAGTGAGTGTAATACGATAAAATAATATGAATAAGTGCATCAAAATACAAACGGATATACATATTTACAAATGGAGGGACACTGCCCAGTCCTCAATATCCGTGGGCCACAGGGCCACATCACATAGGCCAAGGCCCCACCTCACTCCTGCAACAACATGGAGAGAACACTGCAGGACATCAGGTCAAAAATACACAGGCACCTCAGGGGGACGGGGGATGGGGGGACCTCAGCCGGAAGATGGTACAACGCCACTGGTCCTGGAAAGGGCTACATGCCCACTGCTTGGTCCTGGGTAGTGCAAGGCCACAGTCTATCAAGTGGGTGGTTTGCCCACTGCTTGGTCCTGGGGAGGGCAAGGCCACAGTCTCTCATGTGTGTGGTTTGCCCACTGCTTGGTCCTGGGGAGTGCAAGGCCACAGTCTCTCTAGTAGATGGCTTCTCCACTGGTTCTGGTGGGGGCATTGTGCCCAGTGTGCTTCATCCTGAGAAGGATGGGGTGAGTGGATTGCTTCTCCACTGTCTCTGGAGGGGGCATTGTGCCCTGTGATGCAGATCTTTGGGAGTGCAAGGTCACAAACTCTCACCTGGGTGTCAGACCCACAGGATTTGCAGGGACCAGGCCGCACAACAGCCCGTGGATGCAGGACTACACACTGTCTGCCGGCGGTGATGGCTGCTCAGTGGTGGAAGTGGCGGGGCTGGTGTTGGGGCTGGCAGTGGTGGGGGGAGGCTCCAGCCCATCTCCTGCAGCCTCGGACGTCTGCCCACTGGTGGTGCTGCTGCTGGTAGTGATGCTGGTGGCAGTCCTGGCAGTGGTGCTGGTGGCGATGCTGGGAGTGGTGGGGGGAGGCTCCAGCCCTTCCTCTGCAGCCTCGGATGCCTGCCCACTGGGGCTGCTGCTACTGGTAGTGTGCTGGTGGCAGTGCTATTGGCGGTGCTGGCAGTGGTGGGGAGAGGCTCCAGCTCATCCCCTGCAGCCTCAGACCGCTGCCCACTGGGGCTGCTGCTGCTGGCAGTGGTGCTGGTGATGGTGCTGGTGGTGGTGCTGGCAGTGGTGGGGGGAGGCTCCAGCCCTTCCCCTGCAGCCTCGGACGGCTGAACCACCATGGTTGATGGTGGGGGCTCTGAATGTGTCCCAGCACCAGGCCTCCTGCACTTCCTGCCTTCTGGTGGAGGCCCCTTGCCCTTTCTGTCAGCAGCTGGAGCTTGCCCCTTCCCTCCTGCAGCTGGTGGTGCCTCCTTGCCCTTCCTAGATGCTGCTGATGGTGCCTCCTTGCTCTTCCCTGTCGCAGCTGGTGGTGCCTCCTTGCCCTTCCTTGATGCACCTGGTGCAGGCACCCTGTCAGTGTTGCTGCCTGGCGCCCGGGATCCTCTCCCACCTGCAGTAGCTGTTGACACTACTGTGGCCGTGGACTGGGTGGCTGAGGTACTCGCCTGGGTTCTGACCACCCTGGCCCGATGTGAAGGACGGGGGGGGAGGGAGTGTTAGGGAAGAGGTCAAGGGTGGAGAGGAAAAGCTTCTTAGGGACATTTGGGTGGTAAGAGGGTGAATGTTTGAGAGTGGAGGAAGAAGAAGTGGTTGTAGGAGGTGACTTTCTGCTATGTTTGGGTGCAGGTGCATGGGCCTGAAGCTGTTGTGAGGTGGATGGCTGTTGCGGTTCTGAGTGCTTGCGTTTGTGTACTTTGGGAGGAGAGGGGACAGACACAGTGGGAGAGGACACAGGGGACGTGTGCATTGATGTGGGGGTGGTGACTGCCAGTGAGGGGCGTGTAGTGATAGGCGTGATGGTGGTAGTGGATGAGGATGTAGTGCATGAAGGTGTGAGTGTAGACGCTACTGGGAGGGAGGAGGACGAGGAGGAGGAGGGGGACACAGTGGAGGCAGTGGATGTTGGTATGTCTGCATCTGGATGATGTTTGTGTGTGTGCCTGTGGGATGATGTGTGGTGCTTGTGTTTGCCTGTGCCACTCTTGTGTGTTGTCCTGGGTGCATGCTGGTCTACCTGTGTGCTTGGGATAGGTTGGAGTTCAGGGGAATGGGATTGGGCAGAGGAAGTTGGAGGAGGGAGGCTAGAAACAGGGACAATGGCTGCCATCGGGGAGGAGGCCAGAGCCTGGATTGATCTCTGTTGGGCCGCCATGCCAGAGTGAATGCCCTTCAGGAATGCATTTGTTTGTTGCAAATGGGCTGCCAGCCCCTGGATGGCATTCACAATGGTTGGCTGCCCAACAGAGATGGATCGCAGGAGGTCAAAAGCCTTCTCACTCAGGGCAGCAGGGCTAACTGGGGCAGGGCCTGAGGTGCCTGGGGCAAAGGAGATGCCCACCCTCCTTGGTGAGTGGGCACGAGAAACACGCTGAGGGGCTGCTGGGAGGGAAGTGCTGGTACGGGGTGGCGGCTGTACCTGTAGTTAAGGTAGGCACAGAGGTGTCTGCCACCACCAGGAAGATTCCATCGGAGGAGGTATCACTGTCAGAACTGTCCCCTCCAGTCTCCGCTGTGCTGCTCCCCTCGCTCTCCGTCTCACTGGTGTGCTCACCGCCGGTGGATTCGGCCTCCTGGGCCCTGTGGAATGCATCTCCATCCGTCGCCGGTGCCTCTGCTCCTCTGCCAGATGATGCTAATGCACATAAGGCCAGGGTGACAAAACAAAAAGGGGGGGAGAGTCAAAGGATACCCTTGGTCAATGGCGGCAACAACACCACCGTTGGCATACACGACACACACACAGGGAACAGCCCTACGCACTAGGCAATGCACTAACAGTCACAATGCTTGTCACCAGCCCATGGACAGGCTTACCTAACGCCAATTGTGGCATACCCGAGACCCACAGACACCTGCCCAGTAGTGGGTGCCTACTAGCTTGGTTGGAGGAGGTGTATATCAGACCCTGCTCAACATGGGCCCTACCCTGCAATGTCCAGCCTAGCCTACAGGCACCCACAGGCCCACATCCCCCACCCGGATGCCACCCCACCATGCGCAAGTAGTATATCGGGGCACTGTACTCACCCCTTTGTGGCTGCTGTGATGCCCTCAAGAACCCATCCAGCGCCGGATAGGTCACCGCCAGTATGCGGGCCATCAGGGGGGTCAGGGTTTGACGGGCACCCCTTCCTCTTTGGGAGGCCATCCCCAGCTGGACCTTCCCCGTCTTCCATGCCCAGCGTCTCAGGTCCTCCCACCGTTTGCGACAGTGGGTGCTCCGCCTGCCGTAGACCCCCAGGGTCCGCACGTCCTTGGTGAAGGCATGCCATATGCCCTTTTTTTGAAGGGCGTTGACCTGCAGAGAAATACACATAGGAAAAGGTATCAGTCAGACCGTCCTGCCTGTTACACTCATGGCCCATCATAGCCCTCACATGCCCTTATGCACAGACATTGCCCACCATACACGCAGCACGCTACCCCGGGCCCTTCCACCAGCCCGCCCACACAAGGCCCTCACACACAGCACTCCATGCATTCATGCCCCATGCATCGTGCTCACAGTATTCTCACCTGTGGGTCTGGAGGCCCATACAACATTCGGTACTGGGGTAGGACCCCATCCACCAGTCTCTCCAACTCTGCAGCAGTGAAGGCAGGGGCCCTTTCCCCAGTGACACGTGCCACGGTTGGTTCCAGACACAGGTCACAACAGCACTTGCAGTGTGGGTCCTCTCCTGTTGAAGGTCAGGTAGCAAGTGAGTGAACAGATAGAAAATGGCGGTCACGTCCGTGGCGGTGCGTACCGTCACCGCCGGTGTACATCACCATTGGCCACTGTAACCCATAGGGCACAGTGGTATCTAATGAGGAGCTGCACGGCGGTTCTCGGCCTCCTCCTGCAACAGCGCACAACGTCAGCGGAATTACCTCATTTCCACCTGTCCCTCCATACAGGACAGGCGGACACTATTTCAGGGGGGGCAGGCCATGGCACCTAACTGTGTCACAGTACACATCGGCACCATTTGGACCTATCCAGCAATATACTGTTACAGTCACAACATGCAATGCAGTGTAGTGTTTGGAAATATGGAATACTGACCAGCTGCTCACCGTTTGCCCCCTAGATTGCAACCGCTGCGGATGAATAGGAGATGGAGACATCCCCCCATGTACAGTCCCTAAGTGGACTTGGCAACAATGGAGGACAGGCACATTACCCTCACCTATAGACTGGACAGGGCCACAATCACAGAGCTGTGTGCCCAATTGGAACCTGACCTGATATCTGCTGTCCGTTAGCCCACCTGGATCCCCACTCTTGTGGAGGTCCTATCCGTGCTCCATTTCCTGGCAACTGGCTCCTTCCAAGTGACAGTGGGCTTGGCAGCAGGAATGTCTCAGCCAATGTTCTCAATAGTGCTGACCAGAGTGTTCTCTGCCCTGATTAAACACATGCGCAGCTACATCGTTTTCCCCCAGGTGGAGGATTTGGCCAAAGTGAAAGCAGTTTTCTATGCAATGGGACATATCCCCATCCCCCCAACTACTCACCCAAGAAGGTGTGCCAGATCATCGTGGCATGCTGTATGTTGCACTACCTTGCCTTACATCGCCAGGTGCCTTTTCTGCAGGAGGATGAGGCTGGAGATGGGTTTGTGGCAGCAGTGGACCCTGTGGACAGTGAAGATGAGGAGGATGAGGATGAGGACAACAGAAGTGCTATAATACTACAATACGTCCAATGACACACAGGTAAGACACTGTAATTTCACTTTACATTGACAGTTTTGTGTTTGACATTGTCAGTAGCAGGCTGATTTTCCCACTTCTATGGCCACTTACTGTACCCTTTGGCATCTCTATTTTTAGATATTTGTGCCCCACTATCGCTCCTGGTGTGCTGACTGCAGCCAACTACAGGTCAATCCTATGTATATATTATTGTACAGTTGCATTGCAGTCTTTAAATCTTGTTAAATGAATACATATTTCAATCATTTGACAGACTCCATACTTGTATTTATTTAAATGGTGTTTATTTAAGTGCTAATAAGTAGAGGGGGATGTGCAATGGGCTGGGGTGATGGTGGAGAAATGTCCAGAATAGAGTCCATTCTATTTGTATCACAGGTGCATTGTCCAAGAGGGCATAGAAAGTGGAGCAATGGCAGTTCAAGGTGGACAGGGTGACAGAGTGGGACGCAAGGGTGACAATCAGGAGAGTCTTTTTTCCTGGCAGGACTCTTGGCAATAGCATCTGGCTTCCGCCTGGATCTCAGGGACTGTGTGTGGGGTGGTTCTCTTTCTACAGGGGATGGGGTGCTGGTGGCCTGTTGTTCCTGAGGCGGGCCTCCTGTCCACTAGCGGCTGCGGAGGTGGAAGGCTGTTCATCAGTTTGGCTAGTGTCAGGGACCTAGGGGTGTGCCACTGCCTCCCTCATGGTGTTGGGCATGTCTGCCAGCACCCCTACAATGGTGTCCAAGGTGGTGTTGATGTCCTTCAAGTCCTCCCTGATCCCCAGGTACTGTCCCTTTAGCAGCCGCTGGGTCTCCTGCAACTTGTCCAGTATCTGGCCCATCATCTCCTGGGAATGGTGGTATGCTCCCAGATTGTTGATGAGTGCCTCCTGGAGAGTCGGTTCCCTCGGCCTGTCCTCCCCCTATCGCACAGCAGTCCTCTCAGCTTCCCTGTTGTCCTGTGCCTCTGTCGTCTGAACCGTGTGCCCCTGCCACTGACCCCAGGTCCCTGATCGTCCTGTGTTTGTGGGTGACCTGGGGTCCGTGTAGTGGTGGACACACTGCTGATTGATGTGTCCTGGGGACAGAGGTATGGGCCCGCTGGGTGGGTACTGTCCTGGTGTTTCCAAACGGGGGAGGCTCTGTGGTGGTATGGGACTGTGCCTGGGTTACCGACTGTCCGGAGATCACTGATGGGCCAGGTTGGTCATACAGATCCAGACTTCCAGAGCTGCTGTCATCACTATGGGCCTCTTCTGGAGGGGGACTGGATGTTGCTGGCACCTCCTCTCCGGTGACGTTGGGTGGGGGACCTGTGGGGATGTAAATGCAGTGTTATTGTTTCAGTGTGTGTCATCTTGTGCATGGGTGTGTTGCCCTCTATGGTTGTTATTGCCCTGTCAGCTTTGCCTTGTGTGAGTAGTTATTTTGTGGGCTAGGTGATTCTATCTAGTGTGCATGCTTTAGTGATGGGTGTTCATGCAGGACTGTGATGGGGGTCCGTGCATTGGTGTTACATGCAGGGCTTGGTATTGGGAGGGGTGGGTTGTGATGGTGGGGTGTGAGTGAGGTGGTGGAGTGATGTGAGTGAGGATAAGGGTGGGGTTTTTGATTGCATGCAGGTAGTGGGGGTTATAGTAATGGAGAGTTGACTTACCAGAGTCCAGTCCTCCCCTACTCCTACCAGGCCCTCAGGATGCTTGATTGCCAAGATTTGCTTGTCCCATGTTGTTAGTTGTGGCGGAGGAGGTGGGGGTCCACTGCCAGTCCTCTGTACAGCTAGTTGGTGTCTTGCTGCTGTGGAACGCACCTTCCCCCGTAGGTCGTTCCACCTCTTCCTGATGTCATCCCTTGTTCTGGTGTGTTGTCCCACGGCGCTGACCCTGTCCACGATTCTCTGCCATAGCTGCATCTTCCTAGCAATGGATGTTTGCTGCACCTGTGATCCGAATAGCTGTGGCTCTACCCAGATGATTTTCTCCACCATGACCCTCAGCTCCTCCTCTGAGAACTTGGGTTGTCATTGTGGTAACATGGGTGTAGTGTGAGTGGTGTGGGTGAGGGTGTGTGGGGTGATGTGTTGGGGTGTGTGATGTAAGGTGCGTGGATGGTGTATAGGTGATGGTGGTGTGTGGCTGTAGTCTTGTCTGTGGTCTTGCAATCTCTCTTGTGGCAATTGTTTGTATTCATAAAGGGTTGTGGGTGATGTGAGTGTTTGTTTTATAGTTGTGTGGGTGTGGTGTGTGTATGTGTGTCAGGTGTGTGTTATTCAAATTCTCCAATGTGGTGTTGTTTTGTTAGGTTGTGTGTATTTTGAGCTCAGCAGTATGTAGCGCCAATGGTTTAGCACCATTGGATGTCCGCCGTGGTGATTCGTAGGTCATAATGATGTGGGCGTAATTCTGTTGGCGTAACGGTGTGGGTTTTGCTACCATCAGTTTATCACTGACCTTTGGGCTGGCGGACTTGTGTGTGTGGCTGTATAGTGACAGATTGCTATGTGTGGGTCATAATATGGGTGGCGATAATCTGCTGCGGTATGTTGGCAGCAGTCAGCATGGCGGTAAACAGTACTTACCACCCATGTCATAATGAGGGCCATAGTCTCATTAATTGCGCTCCCAGCTACCATGACCTTTCTAAGCCTCTTCCCATTTCTTCAACAATTACATTATCTTTGCACAAGGATGAGGCGATTAGGGAATTCCATGATCCCCACAGGGCGCCAGCTTTTTGAGGGACACCACATAGGGATTTGAGAAGTCTAGAAATAGCTCCATAAAGCCGGACACCTGGGGGGATCAAAAAAGAGTAAGCTTACTCTAAACCAAAGGGCATGTGTGATAGACACATTTTATTAAGGATTTACAAGCTATCCAATTTCTCCTGCTTTGGACGATTATAGAGTGCAGGTAGTTAGTGTGGCAATTTTTGGTGCCGAATTGTGGGCTCATAGTAATACCAAAGATGTTGATATCCCAGAGAACTCTTTTGTAAAATCGCTGCTGAGCTACCCCAAAGTACTCCTTTGTTACCTCTGTTGCTTGACTTGGACTTACAACCTATGAGCGAACATGCAGTCCTGAAACCTATTTTATACTGGGTTAGAGTTTGGTGCATTGAAGAACTAGGACATTTTTGAGTTGACCTTTGTGATATCATTTCTAGGCTTCTGGCGCTAAAAATCCTATGCTTGAGGTAGCTCAGAGAATCTCTAGCCAATGTAGGTTTACAGACTTCTGGGTCAATCCTTTCTGCATTTCTCCCAATGCGCTCATCTAAGCCCAGAGCAAAGGAGTGACCTCACTCTCTACGGGGAGCTTAACAGCAACATTCTTAAATTTGAAGTTTTTACAAAAATGTGAGGAATACCTAGATTATCTGCAAACTCTGCTCTCTAGGAAACTATGGGTCATATATACAAGCTTTTAGTGCAGGGCAGCACCACAAGCTTTCTTGCTGTGCTGCCCTGCATCAAAAGAAAAGGGCAGGAATGCACCATATCTGTAAAATAAGGTGCATTCCTGTCCTTTTCCCCTGCACTGGCACACAATGGGTTGCCATGTGCCAATGCAGACACCCTTGCACCATGGCGCAAGGGTGTCTGCACTGCAGGGATGATTGTTTTTGTACAGGAATGCACACCTTCCGGCTCAAAAACAACCACAGGAGGAGTTTTCCTCTTCTTATGTGTGTTGCAGAATAAAAAGAAAGAAAAAAGGGGATAAATAAAGGTATTTCTCCTCATTGTGTCTCCCTTATGCCTACCCTGGGGAGGCATTAGGCTTTTGACATATTCGCAGCTACACAAAATTCGGTAATTCTGGGAATGTGTGAAATGCCATGAGTGTTACATGGGAACACTTAACGTAAGGCCCGTGGAACACCTCCCTGTCACAGGGTGCGGTAATGCAGCGACTTGCGCTGCATTGCCTCAGTCCATATCTACAAGGCCATGAAAAGCCATGAGGTTGGCTTTATGTGACCTTGTAATTATGGCCCAACAGTGTGCGCTGCCGGACCACCAATATATATACAATGGAAGTTAGGCACTCTGCCCCTAACATCTTTCACAAGATACTGGTCAGATTCCAAACTAGGGCATGACAAATGCAACATATGTAATGACAGCGGTGAAAGCATTGAGCATGTTCATTTTTTTTGTCTTGCACACTGCCAAGCGTGATCTAAATGGATCAAGTCACTTTGGGCCCAATTATGAGTTTGGTGGACGGTAACACCCATCAGCCAAACTCCCGACTGGGTGTTTACTCACCATGCTGGCATACCTGGCCTGATTAAGATCTTCCCCACAGGGGTGACCTGCAGAAACCAAGGCTTCTATTTGTGAGCCCAGCAGGAAAGTGGTGGCAGCACTGTCGCCAGCTCATAATCAAGCCAGTGGCAATGCTCCCGCCTGCAGGCTGGGAGAGAACAGGTTATAATCAGCAGGGTGGCACTGACTTCAGCGCTGCCCTGGCTGATTCCAACCTATACTGCGGTCAGCCCGTCTGGATCCCTGATCCTGACGGTAGTAGGTTGGCAGGGCTGCCTGGCAACCTCGTAATGTCGTGGTCAGACTGCCACAACAACGACGGTCCGACATACACCACTAGGACCTTTGTCTGGCTTCAGGGTTTAGACATTTCTGGGATGCTGCTAGGATATGTAAAGCTACTCTCAGTCCTAAATTGGTGCACTGTAGCTAAATTCCTCCAAGCAGTTTGGTTCAAAAGATCAAAGCAGCTTAAGCACTGATTAGCAATTTAACCCTTGCACTTTAGTATCTGCACAGTCATTGCACTGGTCACTTTCTTGATTATTTCATGTTCTACAGTTGTCTATTTGCCCTTTTTGCCAGTGGACTTATCAATAATGAATTTTTTTTAAATTTTATTGTAAGTTTTATTTTATTGTTTTAATGTTTTTACTCGATTTTTAAAAAATATTGTTGTATGTTGTTGATGAATGTAACAATTCTATCTGGCAAATAAATGAAGCCCCTCCAATGCTTGCACAGGAGGATTTCTTTTTTCTTTTTTAAAAGGCTGAGAAGACGCAGCATTGCTTTCACAACAGTCCCTGCCCCTCCTTGCCCCTCTGTGATGTAAGCGCGCCATTTCTGAGTAATTTGTTTGGCGCACCAGAACTGTCCGGATACCCAAGCAGCCTAGTATAGATTGTAGACTGAGGGGCTCATTTAGATCTTGGCGGTGTTACCACCAAACCACTGTGGCGGCAGACCTGAGAAGATCCGCCGTATCTATACGTTACAGTCCTGTAAGCGGTGTACTGGCACCGGTTCACTGACGGAGGGAGGACATCGTGGGACCCAATGGATAACAGGCAATGGCAGTGGCTATGGAATAGAGGTAAGTCACACACTGTCAGGAATCCCCAAGGTGCCTCCTGCGTTATCTGTCAGCATCCCCAGGGATTAGGGTTAAATCATATCTCTGTTCTTGGTTAAACCTTCATGTTTCTAAGTAAACATAATGTGCTATGTTACACAATTGGTTTAATCAATTCTTGTTTTACCAATGCTTGTTTGCTAATGTGAGCAGGTGTAGACATGTGCTTCTAATTGGGTGTGGTGACTCATCCACATGTTGAAACTCAACTGTTTTCCTGATTGGCTATAAATAGCATAGTGAAGCATGCCTCACTGCTTGACTTTGTTTTGCTTCCTGATCCCAGCATCTGATTTGGCAGTCCAGCCCCTGCTGTCATCCTTGTATTCAGGACTTTTGAGGCAATTCTTTTCTTCGTTCCTGTACCAGCTGACACCTGGCACTCCTCCAGCACTCCAGAAAAGACTGCAGCTAAGTGACTAGTATTTTCCAGGGAGTTTGTTCTTTCAGCGCCGCGCTTTCCTAAAACAGCTGGTGTATTTCAGACCTCGTATTTTGGCAGAGTGCTTATCTTGAAGAGACAAATGCATTTCTGAATATTCTACATTATTATTGTAGTTACTTGCCCAAATGTGCTTCAGGAAATCTGCTTGAGCTCAAGTACTACAAAAAGTGACAGTGCAATTTTAAAAGAGCATTTACGTTACTTTTCTTTTTCTAATAGCATAACTCTTGGATTTAAATTGTGTAATTCATGCCTGTGTTTCAAGTTTGAGGAATTTGCTTTTGAAGGGTTTTTCACACACACAGTGAAAAGCAAACTATGTCAACCTAACTGTTTAAACCCAGAGTGGACACTTGTATTTCTTGGATTGTTTTTGTTCCTCTTAGTTTAACCCCAATGCATGCAGGAAAGTTATACGTGATATAATTAATGCCCTTGTTTGTATTTCTTGTGCATGATAAGAGCAACCACAGTTCTAATTGTAGTGTGCAACAGTGAATCTCTGTGAAGCCAGCCCTAGTGTCTCAGTACTTATTGTTATGTTACTCAGGTTGGGTTTTTGGTAATGCAGTGTTAGTAATTGTGCCAACAGTTATTATAATCCAAGAAAAGTGCTGGAGCATCCCGGTGTTCTTCTACCACTCCCGTGCCCATATCAGAAAGAGAGATTCAGTTTCAAGGAAGTTGAGTGCACTAACTCTACTATCACTCTGTGAACAATGAGCTGCCCCCGAAGATACAGGGTACCTGGCTGGACCAGCAAGACGTGGCAGTGTTTTGTCTCTTTCTCTTCCACTCCCCCTTTCCTTTTGGGACACCTACCGGGGTTTCCTTGTCCACCATGAAGTGCAGAGAGGTGTTCCAGGAGGTCGGGGGCATACCATCGCCCCTGCAGACATCCTGCTTTTCAGGTGAGTGGCCCCGTTTTGACATACACACACACTGTAGATTTGCAATGTGTCTCCCTGCATCACACACAACACAACAGACCACATACACACCAGCATCTATTGCAATTCCACTACAACACAACACGTACATGCCACAAAAACACATTACCATACATCCATACCACAACATGAACACACCAGTGATGCTGCACCAACACACAATACGCCCACAGCAGCCAACACAACTACAAACTCATCTACACAAATAGACTTACACAACATTACAACTACATACATCACAACAATGACCACCACACAACAACAACACTCACTTGTGGGTTGCACGCAGCAGCACAAAACACTATGCAACATACACAACCACATCAATGCCATGTGCAAGTGGCACACATACTGACACAACCACACCACCCACGTCACCTTCCTCCACCTCAATCAACAGTCACATCGCACATATTCAGACACATACTAACTCACACACACAACTCGAAACACATCATGACAGGAACAGGCTCCCTTGCAATGTGCACACAAGGACAAGTGTGATAGTATCATCATTGTGGTGGGAGCATTCATTTGCCAATGAATACTGATGGCATAGTGACAATTGTGTATGTGTTGTGTTCCAGTGTGGCCCGACCCATGTCTGACCCACTCATGTCCCCGACATATGTATGCCACAATAATCTTTAAAAAGTACTATGACATGTATATTTCTGCAGTGGTCCTGGGCTCTTGTGCAGTGGCCCACAATGTACACAGCCAATGCCAATGCTGTATTCAGTAATGGGGAGGGCTCATTATTTTCTCTGTGGTCCTGTGGTAGCAGCGACGGATGGTGTTTTCCAGTTGTGTCCAGCCAGAAACAGAAGTGGGATCAGAAATAGAGGTGAGTTTTCACCCCTATCCCTTCAAATCTGCCAAGACAGACTTGGAGGTCGGACGCCACTTTTGGCTTGGCGGTAAAGGCACATCCAAATCTGCATGGCAGTAAGTGTGGCAGTAAGTCTGGCTGCAGTCCCTCCACCAGTCACATTTTCCTCTGGCGCCGTGGCAGCAGATGGGATTCTTGGCGGAGTCGGCGGAACTTGGGCAGTTTATCGTCTATGGGATTGCCAACATCTAAATCTTTTGGGTGGACTGCCAAGGTGATGGGCTGGCAGGACCATTACCACCAAGATCTAAAACAGGCCCTCTCTCTTGAAGTATTATTGCACCTATTGCTTGCAGGATGCCTTATGGAAGGTTCCAAGATTCCATGGTTTCTAAGGAAATTAAGGGCCATATTTATACTTTTTGACGCAAAACTGCGCTAACGCAGTTTTGCGTCAAAAAAATTAGCGCCGGCTAACGCCATTCTGAAGCACCATGCGGGCGCCGTATTTAATCAATGACGTTAGCCGGCGTTAGCCGCCGGCGCTGCCTGGTGTGCGTGGAAAAAAACGACGTACACCAGGCAGCGCCGACGTAGTGGGATATGGGGCTTGGACGTCAAAAAATGGGGCAAGTCAGGTTGAGGCAAATTTTTCGCCTCAACCCGATTTGCGCCATTTTTTTCAACTCCCAACCCCCATAGAAATGACTCCTGTCTTAGCAAAGACAGGAGTCATGCCCCCTTGCCCAATGGCCATGCCCAGGGGACTTCTGTCCCCTGGGCATGGTCATTGGGCATAGTGGCATGTAGGGGGGCACAAATCAGGCCCCCCTATGCCAAAAAAAAAAACCACTTACTTGAACTTACCTTAATGTCCCTGGGATGGGTCCCTCCAGCCTTGGGTGTCCTCCTGGGGTGGGCAAGGGTGACAGGGGGTGTCCCTGGGGGCATGGGAGGGTACCTCTGGGCTCCTTCCGAGCCCACAGGTCCCTTAACACCTGCCTTTTCCAGGCGCTAAAAAACTGCGCAAAAGCGGCCGTACGTCATTTGTTTTGACCCGCCCACTCCCGGGCGTGAATTTTGCCCGGGAGTGTAAATACGGCGCACATGCCTCAGAGTCAATTTTTTAGACGTGAACGCCTACCTTGCATATCATTAAAGCAAAGTAGGTGTCCACGCTAAAAAATGACGCAAACTCCATGGACTTTGGCGCTAGACGCGTCTAACGCCAAAGTATAAATATGGAGTTAGTTTTGCGTCGGAATTGCGTAAAAAAAAACTACGCAATTCCGGCGCAAACGGAGTATAAATATGCCCCTAAGTCTTTAGTTTAGTTCCAAATGTTGACATTCCCTTCCTTTTGCTTTGAATACATGTTATGATCAGCCAGGAGATGCCATATATGAGCAGATAGGCTCTCCAATTATGTCTGTTTGATATCAAATCTTTTGCAACCTTGAGATCTGTTCAGTGTCTTGTTCTATGTTGTTGTATAGGTAATTGTTCAGCTCACTTTCTGCATAGACTGCACTGATTGGGATATTAGTCAAAGGTGCGCTAAAGGCAAGACTGCCTACACCCATCCACTCCCAACCAGAACCAGGAACCCTGGTGCTTTCCAGCCAAAAAGACTAATGTATACCTCTGACCAATTTATGGCTTGTGGACCTGCACTTGGAACTGCTCACCATGTAAGCTCACAGACCCTAGATCTATGGGTGAGTCCAATGACATGCAGTTGCTGTGATTTTTCCTTCCAGCCATCTGATAGTTGTCTCAATACGGTGACAGGTAATGCTGATCGCCGTGATATAAAATCGCCTTTAGGTACAGGTTGTACAAATGATTGCCACTTTTTTAGTATTGGGGGGTCATTACGCCCCTGGCGGTCGGCGGAGAAGCGGCGGTCTTACCGCCAACAGGCTGGCGGTAAAAAGTTCGAAATTATGACCATGGCAGTTACCGCCATGGTCATCCGCCACTTCTCCGTTCCGCCCCCCCCCCCTTGCACGCACACAACACACAACACCCCCCCTCCCCCCTCCCCTAACGGACGATCAACTTACCTGGTCCGTTGATCCTCCGGGAGGGGACGGGATCCATGGGGGCTGCTCCGCCGCCACCACACGTCAATAGAACACCGCCACGTCGAATCACAGGACGTGATTCGGTGGGCGGTGTTCTGTTGACGTGGCGGTGGAGGTGGAGCAACCTCCACTTCCCCGCCGCCCGCCAGTATGGCTGCTGGCGGCTCTCTGTCCGAAAAAGGACGGAGGGCTGCCAGCAGTCATAATGCGCCGAGCGGAAAACCGCCACCTCTGGCGGTCTTCAGCACGGCGGTCCCTCGGCGGTCTTGTAAAAAGACCGTTGAGGTCAAAATGACCCCCTTAATTGCCATTCTTTTCCCAGGCATCAGTGACACCTATTCAAATTTGCGTGGGAAAGCAACATGGATGCCCTTTTCCTAAACAGAGAAATGGCACAAGGATGGATCACAACCAGAGGTGCTTGTGACGCTTCCACCCAACTACTCTATTGTGGGAAAAAATAAACAGGATACAACAGGCAGGGGGATTGCTATTGTTTTGAAGAATGACTATAAATGCAATATTTAAGGGTTCTCCTTCCTCCCTGTGAGTCCTTTCTCTTTTATATTTCCCTTACACGCAAAGTTAAGCTATCTGGGGCTTTTATTTATCGTCCTCCAGAGCATAGTGAGAGTTAGTGTGCCACCGTCCCTGATTTAGTAGCCCCTTATATTTCAAAATTCACTAATTTAATGCTGCTCGGTGATATCAACATCCATTTGGAAGCCCCCCAAGTATAGTCAGGGGATTACTCTTACAGACGATTTGGGTGTCCTGAATTTGGCTCCGTGTAATTTGGGGCCAGATGTAGCAAAGTGTTTGCGCCTCGCAAACAGCGAAAAACGCCGTTTGCGAGGCGTAAAAGCCCCTTTGCTATGCAGAAATGCATTTCCGACTCGCAAATAGGAAGGGGTGTTCAATGCTATTCAATTTCATTCGCGGTCGCAAATGAAATCGCAGTTACCATCCACTTGAAGTGGATGGTAACCCATTCGCAAACGGGAAGGGGTCCCCATAGGACCCCTTCCCTTTTGTGAATGGAAATAAAAATAATTTTTCAGAGCAGTTAGTGGTCCTATGGACCACTGCCTGCTCTGAAAAATACCGAAACAAAAGGTTTAGTTTTTTTTTCTAAGTGCAGCTCGTTTTCCTTTAAGGAAAACGGGCTGCAGATAGAAAAAAAAAAACTGCTTTATTAAAAAGCAGTCACGGACATGGTGGTCTGCTGACTCCAGCAGGCCACCATCCCCGCGAGTGCCCATACTCGCAATGGGGTCACAAACTGCGACACACCTCTTTAATATTAATAAGGTGGGTCTTTGCGACCCCATTGCGAGTTTGCAGAAGGTGTCTGAAACACCTTTCTGCATACCAAATTGCGACTTGCAATTTGCGAGTCGCACGGACTCGCAAATTGCAAGTCGCAATTTGGTTTCTTCCTACATCTGGCCCTCGGCTCTTACTCATGAGGCTGGTCACCTTTCAGATCCAATTTTTTCCAAATGACTACAGATCCACCCATACAGTTAGAGGGACATTTACAATAAAGTGGCGCAGCGCTGCGCCAAAATGGGCAGCGCCAAGCTGTGTCACTTTAGAAACAAAGGGATGCAACGTAGTAACAAGAATACGGTGCACCCCTCTGTTTCCCCCTGCGCTGTGCTAAATTTGCTGCTGCGCACCAATGCAGCCACCCTTGTGCCATGGTGCAAGGATGGCTGCATTGCGGGTAAGATTGTTTTTGTGCAGGAAGGGACACCTTTTCACACGAAAACAACCTTCAGAGGCTATTTGCTCTTAATAGAAAGAGCTAAAAATGAGGAAAAATTAAAGCATTTCTCCTCGTTACCCCAGGGGTGGGGTTAGGTTTTGGCCCTGCTGCAGATTTACAAAATCTCATAGCTCTGGGGCAGCGTCAAAATGAAATGGGTGTTGCTGTGGCACGTCCACAGCAACACCCATTGCACGCCTCATCACCGGAAGGTGCTGCCTATGAAGGGGCCGTATTTACAAGATGGCTTTAAGCAACAAAAAGTGGCGTAATGGCACCTTTTAAAAACGTGCAGTGCACAGCGCCAAGGGAGCATCAAGGAAAAAGTGACGCTTCGGTGGTGCTGGGGTCTTGTAAATATGCCCTTTATTCTGGTCAGGCTGTTTAACTGTACCAATTAATATCAGGATCGCTGCTTCTCCCTCGACAGAGCTGACCAAACCTGCAATCAAGTCTAGGAACTGGTTAAAATTGGATGATCCGGCCTTGAATTTACAACTTCAGAGCACCAAGCCTGCTCTAAAGCAAGTAGTTGATTCTGATTAGGGGCTGATTGACAGCTGGATTACAAATGCTGTGGAGGTAATTCTGGGGGGCACCTGCCTGCTCTTTGGTTCAATCAAATGCTTCGGCTTGAGAAAAAAATGATGCAAGAGCCTGGAAAGACTCTGAAGCAAGTCTTATGATGAGGAGTGTACAAATAATACTGATTAGCAATAAAAAACTATCATGGGCTCTATACAACTGCGCAAGCACTATTTAATTCTGACAAAATAACCAATGCTCAAAACTGTCCTAAGACACTCTTCAATGTGCTTAAAGAATTCTCTAACCCTAGCCAAACGTCTCTAACACCCTCACTTCCACAGACTAAGGGGGGTCATTAGCCGCCCGCCAAGCGGTAACTGCTGTGCGGCCGCACTCCCGCGCCCCCATTACGACATTCCCACTGGGCCGGCGGGCACAAACCAAGTTTGCGCCTGCCGGCCCAGCGGGGATGAGGCCGCAACATAGGAGCCGGCTCCTAATGGAGCCGGCGGTGTTGCGGCCGTGCGACGGGTGCAAAAGCATCCAGTGGCATGGGCAGTGCAGGGGCCCCCAGGGGCCCCAGGACACCCCTTACCGCCAGCCTTTTCCTGGCGGTGCAAACCGCCAGAAACAGGCTGGCGGTAGGGGTGTCATAATCCCCAGGGCAGCGCTGCTTGCAGCGCTGCCCTGGTGGATTATCACCGCCGGGGCTAAAACGGCGGGAAACCGTAATAATAATCGTAATAAGGGCCTCCGTACCGCCAGCCTGCTGGCGGTACGGATGCTACATTACCCCCTAAGTGCGAGGAGCTAACCCTTTTTTATTAAAAAGGTGGAAGTATCCAGCTTCATTTGTCCAAGGACCATAAGTGTAGAGTGCTACCTGCTGACTCTATATTCAACCGCACTTTGAATTCTACTTAAGAAGGGCATGACAGCATGAATACTTCTGGTTCAATCTTTAAAATGAAGATGTGGCCCCCTTTGGATATCTACCTTTTCAGCCACTGTACAATCAAGCAAATCAGGATCTCTGCTGGATCCACTATCTCTAACCAAGCTCAGACTTTTGGACTCAAAATGTTTACAGGTGCTGGTGGATCTCCGTAACTCCTATCTATGGGAGGGGCATGTCCCTCAGAACTGGAAGCATGCTATGGTTCTTCCGCTCTTAAAAAAGACAACCTGAATCCAATTTGGTTGAATGTTTTACCAATTTCTCTATTGCCTATTTTCTATCAAATCTAGGAGAAACATGTGAACCCATGGCTCACATCTTTCGGGTAGGACCAAAACTTTTTACATCCTTTACAGTCAGGCTTCAGGGCTGGCCACAGTGCTGAATCCACCCTCCTAGGAGTCACTCGACTTGTTAGACAGTGCCTGGATGAAGGCAGAAGGGCCACACTTATCTTATTAGACCTTAGTGCAGGCTTTTGATACTGTGTCCCATTTCATGTTGATCGAATAATTGATTACATTGGGCCCCAAAAGAACAGCTCTGGCTAAAGGATTGGACGTTTCAAGTCTTTTCGCCTGATTTTAGGTTCATGTTACTGGATTTACCTTCTGGAGTTCCCCAGCTTTGGCTGACATAGTGGAAAGCTGTGGTTTGACCCTATTTTCCGATGCAGAGGGCACACAATTATTTTCTTTCTCATTTGCACAGGGTCATGGACCATCCGCTGTTAACCTTGGCTTGAGCCAAATCTCCTCATAGATGAATAATAACTCGCTTTAGCACAATGGTGATAAGAAGTCACAATCCTGGGTAAGAAATCTCGTCTCTGGGGTCCACAACATTGGCCAGAATCCCAAGGTGCTCTTCCCAACCTGTTCCCCAATATAAAAAATCTGGGCATTCTTTTGGATGATAATCTGCCCACCAAGCCTCAGGTAGTTAGGGTTACCTCCACCTCCTTTACGTGCTCAAGTGGGTGAAAAAGATCATCTGGATGATTGCCCAGTCAGCCCAAAGGATAGTGATCCAAGCTCTAATCTTATCTAGATCAGATTTTGGCAAAATTCTGAACATAGGAGTTGATAAGGCTTTGACCTCAGTACTGCAGATGATTCAGAATTTAGCTGCTAGACCTCTGTATCAACTCCTGAACCATGCTTCAGTTTCATATCTTTTGCATGAGCTTCACTGGCTTACGATTACAAAGTGCATTCAAGTCAAAGCCCTGTGCTATATGTACAAAGCCAGAGCCGGAGTGGGTCCACATTATATTCAGGATCTGGTGGTGCCTTATCAGCAGACATACATGCTGAGATCACTGAATCAGGCCCTATATACGGTGCCCAGGTTTCGCGTGGCCCGTATGGAAGGATGTTTCTTTACATTCCTGCATCCGAAACTGTGGAATTCCCTTCAAGAGCCTCTGAGAAATTGTACATCACTACTTGCATTGCGTAAAGGACTGAAGACATGGCTATTTTAAGCTTTCAGAATATGGACACCCTCCCCCTTGCTCGCCGCCGGGAAATCTTTTTTGGTAGCTGCACACTTTGTAAGATAGTATAGTAATAGAAATAATAATAACAATAATAATAATAATAAGAAGAAGAATAATAATAATCATCATAATATTGTCCTCATATTAAAGATGTGAAAACAATTAGCATACAAGATATTGTGCCCTGTACTCTTTTTCAATAACATTGGTTATGATACAAGTTACTAATTGAGTTTTATGCTTTCAAAGCAAACATAGAAGTGTTGGTGAATGAGTCCCACAGGACATTTGTTTGGCTTATTACTTTATGGAACTTAGACAGTATTCCCCAGCATGTTTGCTTTAGTTTCAGTGGTAGGTATGCTCACTCAGTTTGAGGAATAAGGCCTCAGGGGCATACTCAGACACCTCCAACGTGCATGTGCAAAGAGGAAGGAGCACTTGACTCTTCAACTAGGTTACTTCATCAATCAGCACTGACTGCTCTTACATTGGCAAGAGGATACCCTCTTGGAAGATAGTGTGTTTTACAAAAAATCTAAACATTACAGAGAACTCCACACCCAACACTACACATATGGGTAAAATGTTTGCCCCGCATACCATGTTCATCTTCCTTCAGAACTTCATATATTTTCAGTTTACTGTATGATATGTGCATTACAGTCACTGAACTGCACATAACAGTGAGCTTGACATATGCTACTTTCTCACTGACTGCCCTGTGTGTCAAAAACTACTGTTCTTCGTAGTTTATGATGTTCTCTTTAGGGAGCTTAGGCAGTATTACCCAGCATGTTTGTCTTAGTTTCAAAGGTAGATATGCTCACTCAGTTCAACAAATGAGGCCTTGGAGACATACGCGGACATCCCCAACTTGCATCTAGAAACTAAAAGTAGTTGGGTTCTCACAGTAAGTGCACTAAAAACAGATGTAAGATGTCTTCCTGAGTCTCATGTGGCTGACATGGAAGCCATTAGTGAAGGTTCACTAGGCATGCATTCGGTAATGATCAGAATAGAGGTGGTTACTTGATAGATGGTAAAAATGTAGTCAAACTGTTTTTTTATTTGTGAAGGTTGTGGATGCATCAGCTGTCATCATGTCTGGACATAAATGCGGATTCTGTCCTGCGGTGTATGAATTTGATGGGCCCTTGAATGGTAGCGGTATGTTGATGTGAGTGCACTGATCTGTTGCATTGGGTGTGTGGCTGGTGGTATAAAAGTCTTGTGTGTGGTCCAGGTGAAAGGACCATTAAGCCGTAGTGCCTTGACACAGCTTTATTGCTCACCTTCAGTACCTTCAATAGTCCTGGTTTCAATATTCAGATACTTTGATAAGCATTTGTGCTTTGAAGCTAGTATTTCTGGAGGTGCTAAAACCAATCAGTGTAAGCGGTTGATTAGCTTTTAAAAATTAGTAGCAGATTTATATCTTTGGCAATAAGGATACTCCGTCCCATTGGTAACAGAGTGTCCTTACCAGAAAGATAAAGGTCTGGCTGCCCAATATATATGCAGAGGGAGCACTGGAGTAACCGGGGGAAGACTACTCCATCTGTGGCATGTTTGCGCCCCTCCTATGTGCCAACTGAGTAAGGGCCATCTGCGGCTGACCTCTGTGTCTGCCACCTAATTTGGATGTGCAGACTTACAGGTCAGTTTTCACTGCCAGTTATCACCTGGAAAACCATGCCTGTAAGGGGCAGTGATAACTGCCTAATGCCCCGCTTGCCATGGGAGATAACTCCCATTGTGAGAAGGGCATTTTTTTCAAAAAGAAAATCTGGCTTTAAGAGTTTGTTTTAAAACAAATGTTAACAAAATTGATGGAGGGCTTTGTCATATGATGGAGTAGTGTATCAGATGTTAAAAGGCATTGACAGGAGCCATGTTTTGGTTTTTGAATTAATCACCAGTTTGCTGGTCATTTCTAAATTTGGCAGGTGGAGTAGTCCCAGCATTGAAAATGTTATGTCCTCTGTCAGGTCAACAAAGTCTTCTTTGTCAGCCAAAATGTAAATATTGCCCTTAATAAGAATTCTTTTTTTTTTGAAAAGTAGGTAACTGTAGATTTTAGGCCCCTGCTCAGCCGATACTTAGGCAGACCTGCAAATGTTTGAAAACTAGACAATCAGGGGAGACTCCATGACTGGAGTGACTTCACTATGTAATTTTACCTAGAAGCCCTTGCAAATGACAAACTTTGGTAAGAAACACACATTTTCCTCACATTTCTGTGATGGAAAGACCTGAAACCAGTGGGGAGTCACAGGTTTTGTTTAATCCTTGAGTTTCAACACGTCTACTGAGAAGAACGGTACCCCACTTCTGTGGGTGGGCCAAGTGAAAATGACACAAAAGGCCCTAAATTGCTATGTTGAGGGACAAGCAATAGGGCTAGGAGCTGTATTTGTGGCCATGCTATGGCACCATCCATGCAAACCTATGAACCAAAGACACCTTTGAAAACTAAACAGCCAGAAGAGTCCAGGGTGGTGTGTCTTGCATGGATCCCATTAGGTTTTCTTACCCACAGTACTCTGCAAACCTCAAACTCTGCCTGAAGTCACACATTTGTATTCCATTTCTGTGATGAAAGCTTCCAGAATTCACAGGAATGCACACAATTCCTACACGTCTGCATTGCACCACATGTGCCAATAAAAATGAAGCCCCACTTTAGTGGCTGGGCCTAATGCCTGCTACAGGAACGGCTCAAACCAAGGTCAATGAGAGCCCACACCAGGGCACTCCCATTTACCTTGGTTTGATTTGTTTCGGTTACGGACACTAGGCCTAGCTGCACAAGTGAGGTACCATTTTCATCAGGAGACTTGGAGAAATGCTGAGTGAATGGAAGTTTGTGGCTCTCCACAGATTTCAGAACTTTCCACCACAGTAATGTGAGGAAAATATATTTTATTAGTCAAAGTTTGAGTTTTGCAAGGGATTCTGGGTAAAACAAACCTGGTGAGAGCCACACAAGTCACCCCACACTGGATACTCCTAGGTTTCTAGTTTTCAAAAATGTACAGGTTTGCAAGGCCAAGGTGCCAACTCAGCTTGGGTCCAAAATCTAGAACTACCCACATTGGAAAAAAATGATTCCCATTTCAGTGGAAAAATGTGATGCACCCATGTTGTGTTTTGGCCCATTTCTTATTGCAGGCACCATGCCTACCCACAAAAGTGAGATCCATTTTCAGCGGAAGACTTGTGGGAGCATAGAATAGTAGAACATTTTTTATTGTCAATTTGATTTTGCTGCATTTGTGCCTTTCACATATTAGCCAGTGTATAAGAAAGAAGAGATTTTGAAAGATACCCTCTAAATCATACACTAGTACGGGTGCTCTCAAATTCAAAGATGTACAAATAACCATTGCTTCTAAACTCAATACCTTGTGCCCATTTCAGAAATACATAGCGTTCCTGCTTACCCAAGTTTCCCTCTACATATGTTACTATATGAATTGGTTCATACTCAATTAAAAACCATTGTATGGTGCAGCTCAGTTGTTGGCTCTGCGTACTTGGAGTTCTTGGAGAAGCTATAAATCCTATACATCCCCACAACTGAGAGGGTCTACCGGACTTAATGGTATATTGCTTTTGTAAATTGGCCATCATGACAAAAAGCTACAGATAACACAAATGGCAGTTTTATCTTACTCATTTTCAATATTTCTTTATTTCAACAGTTATTTTCCTTGGGAAAACCTTGAAGGATCTACATACATGGCCCCTTGCTGAATTTGGATTTTGTCGTCTTTTCAGAAATCTACTGCTTTCCTGATTCATCAATGGGTTTCACCCTTGTTCCTACCACAAACAGGAAGTAGGTTAAGAGCACAAAAGATAGGAAAAATGGGCTACCTCTTTGAAGCAATGCCAAAACAGTGGTATAAAATTTGGGCCCGTATTTATACTTTTTTAGCACTGCATTTGCGTAATTTTTTTATGCAAATGTGGCGCAAACTTACAAAATACAATTGTATTTTGTAAGTTTGCGCCACTTTTGCGTCAAAAAGTGACGCAAAATCGTCCCAAAAATAGCATAAATATGGGCCTAGTTTTTTAAATCAGCTCTGCATGTTCCTGAAAGCTGGGAAGATGGTGACTTTAGTACAGCAAACCATTCGTTGATGTAATGTTTTGACAAAAATATGTTTTCCTATTTTTCTCAAAAAAAACAAAATGTTTGCTTTATTGTGCCTATATTCTTTGTCCCCTCCAGGGGAATCCGCAAACCCTGGATACCTTTACAATACCCAGGATGTTGGGAAAAAGGGCACACATTTTGTGTGGGTAACGTAGGTGGAATAAGGTTATGGAACCTTATGTGCAAACTACCCCAAAGAACGAAAATGGGGGCAGGGGAGCTTAGCATTTAAGGGGTTAATACATCATAAATAATACATATTCATTATATTTTCATAATTTATTTATACATAATTCAGCATATCTTTTACATAAGCTTAAAAATGTTTAAAAGAAAAGAAACATGTGATAAAAATCTACTTATTGAATTAAAACTATGTGACAAAATACATTTAGAAAAGGTTTAAATTATTCAATTTAAATTTAAGAAAAAAAGTTCCCCAAAATTTCTATATTTCAAATAATTATTTCCAATTTTACAATAAAATACCAATATTTTTGAAAATGTATCACATTGTCATTACACTTATTAATGAATATTTTTAATAAAAATATATGATCTAAACACCGCTTAATTTTAATGTTAATTTGCCTATCATTAAACACCCTTTACCCTAAAAACCCTACATCTCGCTATTTAAAAAAATGACATGTACATCTAATTTTACACATTAATACTACTGAAAATGAAAGTTTAAAAAATAATAAATTATCTTAGTAAGCGCAAAAAAAAAAAAATACTAAACACATAAAATCAAACACACTAAAATAGCATACACATAAAATAGCACATACAATATTGCATATAACAATATTTTCTAAAACAATATTTTTTACATCCAAATTAAAAACAACTCGCAACACAATATTCTTACCTTCGATATTCCTGTTCACGATATTTGTGACATCCCAATATTGTTTACACAATATTTTGGTATCACAATACTTTTTATTCAATATTTTGTCCAAATACCACAGAAACGACATACTGTCTTGCTAGTGGCCTTGAAAATAACTTGAAAAGCACCTTCATTATTTATCTGGTGGCTGGCTTAAAAGTAGACAGTGTACACATCTTGGCCAGTAGCCATGCAAATAGTAGAGGAACATCATTATTTACCCGGATGCTGTCTAAAATGCTTGAATTTAGTTTTATTACGCCTTAGGCAGATTTCAATAGGTTCTTACACCAGATAACACAGCACACAAGGAGTGAAGGCAATTAGCATGCATCTCCTTATGAAAGTTATGGTCCTGAAGTATTATTATTTCATTTGCAAAACGTGGTCACAAATTCTGAACACATGTTTTATGGATTGAATAGTATTTAGCACACTAACATATGTACCGTTGGGTCAGGTCGCATAATACTATTCATTAGGAAGGTGTGAATTTGAAACCATCTATGGATAGCTGTAGTCACAGAAATGCCTGTAAGGGACAGCTCAACAGTGAGAAATTGGGTTGTTGGTTGACTGGGGTGTAAGCAGGATGAACCACAAAAAGTCACTTGGGTAGTTTGGCACAAAAAGCAGTCAGGTTTTACTTAGAGGCAATGTGTAAAGTATTTATGCAGGACGCAAACAGTTATAAAGTGAAAACACAACACAATAAACTCCCAACCAAATTTAGAAAAATAGGGAAAATTGTAATAAATTAATTGACATCAAAATTGGCAAAAATCCAATCAGTAGAACTGAAGTCATGAATTTCTAAAGTTTAAGGGTTAAAATAACTCTTAAAAGCAAAAAGCATTAACCGCGAACATCTGAGAGCGGTTGAGATACACAAAGTGGATTGGGCAGGTCAATGTTTAACTTCGGGATTAGAAAAAGTCTCTGAGAAGGTAGAAGTTCAGCGGGGCAAGGTTGCAGGAGTGTCTGAGGAGGGAGCTTCGTTGTCGGATAGCTATGTAGAGAAGCAGCGGTAAAGAATTTTACCTTTGGACTTAGTCACCGAGATGGAATTTGAAAATCTCCAGCGGGATGAAGCAGAAGGCTGTACCCGCAGAGAGTTCAATGAGGTTGGGTACCCCTTGGTGAAGGACTGCTAAAACAGATTTGCAGGAGAAACCGCGCACTCAATCTGACCGGCAATGCATCTCGGGCAGATAGCAGGCTTGTCCCGGTCTCCTCCTGGTTCTCAAAGAACTTTTTGGCCAACTTTTGTTTAAGTCCTCTGTTTTGGAAATTGGCCATCTGGGCACCTTTTGCACCACATCCAAGAGTTCATAAGTGGACGGAGAACTCTTGGAGGTTCAGGGCTCACTCAGGCTGGGACCAGGTGCGGGTTCAAGATGGTGGGAGATTGTTGTGTCCCAGTAGCTCTGAACAGGAGGCCAGCAAACTAGCCATTGGGGTAACTTCTGGAAATCCTGGGTGCAGGTGAAGATGCAGAGCTCAACAGCAGGGCTGGCCTCTGAGGGTTCAAGGCAGGTTCCAGGCAGCAAAGTAGTCCTTCCAGGTATAGCAGCTGACTAGTCAGGTTCACAGCAGGTCACAGCAGCAGGCAGTCCCCTGAGAGTCCTTCCATAGGTCCAGTAGTGAAGAGTGGGTCTGAGAACCCTATTTTTATACCCAAGAGCACTGCCCCTAGAAGGTTTGAGAACTTTACAGAAAGGTTCTTTGAAGTTCTAGGAGTTTCCTGCCTCCTGTACCCTGGCTCCTAGCTGGGTGCACTGAAAATACAGGGTCAATAGGTCTATTTTGATGTGGCAGGGCACAACCTATTCAGGTGCAAGTGGAATTGTGCCCAGCTCTGCCACCCCCCTATTCTGTCAGTAGAAAGGCCATTCAACCTCTACTAATCCCACTATTGTGTGACTGTTTGGAGGGGCGTCCTAACTGTCAATTACACCCCGTCAGGTGACTTAAGGCAGGCTGCAAATACAGAGGTCAGGAAAATGCCAACTTCCTAAAACAGGCATTGTCAAGCTTGAAATGATATATTCAACTATACCACTAAAGATGGTTTATCATTGCAAGTTTATAGGTATCAAACATGCCATATCTACCTCCTCCCATTTAGGAATTACAGCTTGCTAAATGTAATAAGTATTCCCCAATGGGAGTGGTTGGCCTCACAGTAGTGAAAAACAAATTCAGGTGTTTTTCACCACTAGGACATGTAAAACTTAAAAGTACATGTCCTGCCTTCTAATTACACAAAACCCTGCCCTGTGAGCTACCTAGGGCCTACCTTAGGGGTGACATATGTGTAATACAAGGGGAGTTTAAGACTTGACATGGGGGTTTAAATGCATAGTCAACATGGCAGTGAGACACTGCCTTCAAGCTGCAATGTCAGGCCTGCCTGGGACATACTTTAGGGTGCTACTTTAGTGGGTGGCACAATAAGTGCTGCGGGCCCAATGGTAGCATTTAATTTACAGGCCCTGGGTATATGGTATACCACTCTACAAGGCACTTGCAAGTAATTTAAATAGACAATCAGGGAAATGCCAATCAAACCATGTTTAGGAGAGTGAGCACAAACACTTTAGCAGTGGTTGGCAGTGGTAATGTGCACAGAGTCCAGAGGCCAACAAACAAAATTCCAGCAAAAATTAGGAGAAGGAAGGCAAAAAAGTTTGAGTGTGACCCTGTAGAGAGGGTCATTTCCAATAACACCATCATCTCTATGACTGCATTCCAAAATGGAAAAGAAAATTCAAAGCACCCTTTGATCCTTATTGAAACCAGGGCTGGTTTTAAAAAAATATTTTGGCTCCCTCCTGAGGCAGCCAACATGATTTCCAATGGAAAAAGGGATCCAAGAGGAATCCTTTACCCTTTGCAAATTAGTTATCATCCCAACGTGGGGGTCTTGAGTTCATTAATGGTTTGCTAGAGAAATTACAGTCACAAACAGATTTTTTTCTGAATTGGATAGGGGAGGGTGGAAACCCTTTTCATGAACCATCCTATTTACAATTTAGAAACACAAAAGTCCTTTTACTAGTTGAAAACATTTCCCAACTCATAAAATGATTTGTACACAATGATAAACCCTGTGATTTTGTGACATGTGGTCCTAATCCTAAAACTGGCTTAGACCACGCACTAATTTATAGGTCAAAAAGTCCCAAATGTTTGAGAGTTTTCAAATTATTTTGATAGACATGACATAGAATGCAACTCCATTTCACTGTGGGCTAAGACAAAGCCACGTGGAAGGCCCTTTATGGAGCTGCCTAGTGCTGCACAAATGCTCCTACATCTTTATGTTTACCTTCAGAGGTGACGAATGATAAAGATGACTAGAACCTTTACAAAACTAGCTAAAGTTGTTTACTCATCTAAAGCAATGTACTTGCTATTAATCTCAAAACCATGGCAATGTACCAGATCCAGCTATAGTATTACCAAAAGGCTCTATGTTATCACCTCAGCATATCAGTGCCTTCAGGAATTATAAATTCTGGCTCAGTTCAATTAAACAATTCAGATTAAAACACCTGAACACTATAATTTGTAAACGCAAAAGCCAAAAGTGGGAATGTTGCATCCCAGTGACATAGAGCCCACTGATATTTAGGGTGACTTTTTCAAACCAGAAACAATTGCATAGGGCCCCTCATAAAGTGACTGACACAGTATAATTGAGACTTCATTGCAATCTCATGGTAGAAGGAAGAAAAATGTTGGGAATCATTAGTAGTTTTGAGGACAGACTGAACCCTGTAGAGATGGTTGAGGACAATACCTTTACCAACCTGAGAGACCTTGTCACGTAGGCTCTCATTATTCTAATGAGAGTAATGGATTTTGAGCAGCAAGATCGTCCACGGTTTCGGAGACTGAGTCTGACCCACAGTGGGTGACACCTGTAGCTCCAAATCCGGGTTTTGCTCCGGCTAACTAGCAGCACCTCGTCTCTCTCAAAAGGTAGAGATGATTGAGCAGCCGAGCGCATGACATATCAGACTTCTCAGGGAAGTCGTGGTCACTCTGTAGTGTAGCCATTTTTAATATAGGCTTTGCGCATTTGCTTAAAGCATTAGGCCTCTGTGCACTTTGTTCTAGATGCATTTTATTCAGCCTCGTACTGTTATTTTTCAATAACTAGTTTCACAGTCTTGTTTTATTTTCTTCTATCACACTGTTTAGCTTACTTCAGCACCGGAGTTCTCAAACTGTACATTCTTGCTCGCTCAGGGCTTCAGTCAAGGATACAGTCTGGTACATTGCCAATAGACGTGGTAGGAGTTTAGTCTTTAGGGTTCGTATAAAGTACACATCCTTACGTAGGGACGTTTCTTAGAACACCGGCGTGTTAGTTATAAAAACACTTCCTAGTCCTAGTAGGGGTAAGAGGGAGATTCCGACCAGGGAACCACACAACTAGACGCTGACTGCCCTGTTGCAGATGCTGATCCAGATCACAGGCCTTTGCTCAGGTATGAGGGTTGATGTCCTCCCGGGGAATCTGAAAGGCAAGTTTAGAGCTTAACTTGCTGTGCTCAAAATAGAACTTAGAAGAGGGAACGTAATCTGGTAACACTATGATAGAGTTATTTCTATGTTTCACTCTCCTTGTTACTATTTCAATCCTACTGTGTTGTATGGTTCTGGTTATTGCGGCTCACGCCTTGTTATCTAAAATGCAGTTGTTTTATTAAATCAATCTGTAAAACTTAAACTGCCTCTGTCATTTGTACATGAGACCACACTTGGTATGAGAGAACTGGTTGGGATCTGAGTGACCACGACTTCCCTGAGAAGCTCTAAGATGTCATGTGCTCGGCTGCCCAATCATCCCTTCCCATTGGGAAAATCCAGTAGTCTCATTACGATAATGAGAGCCTACGTGACAACTCAGGTTGCATCCGGTTCTCTCATTCACAATTCAGTCTCATATATAAATGACAATAAAAGCAGTATGAGTTTTAAAGACTGGTTTAATAAAACAACTGCATTTTAGATAGAAAAGCGTGAGCTGGAATAACCAGAATGACACAACATGACAATATTAAAATAGTGACGATGAGAGTGAAGCATAAGAATTACAACATCATATTTCCACTAGAATCGATGGACTATTTTCTATCTGAGTCATAATTTGAGCACAGCATGTTAAGCTCTAATTCTGCCTTTCAGGGTCCCCCAGGAGGACATCGACCCTCATTCCTGAGCAAAAGCCTGTAGTCTGCGTTAGCATCTGCAGCGAAGCATTCAGCAATCGGCATACAGTTGTGGTTCCCTGGCTGGAATCTCCCTCTTAATGTGTAATGGGACTAGGAAGTGTTTTTATAATAACACAGCTAATGTTCTAAGAAAATGTCCCTACATAAGGATGTGTATTTTCTATGAATGATGGAGACTAAACTTATACCACGTGCACCGACAATGTACCAAACTGTAGCCTTGACTGAAGCACAAAGTGATCAAGAATGTCTTGTTTGAGAACACAGTGCTGGGCTAAGAAAAACAGTTAGATAGATGAAACAAGACCGTAAAACTGGTTATTGTAAAAATAACAATGCAAAGCTGAATAAAATATATCTAGGTCAAGGTGCACAGTGGCCTAGTGTATTAAACTAACGTGCATGGAGCTATAGCTAAAATGGCTACACAACACCCTCTCCTTGTCGATTAAAGTGGTTGAAAGCCAAAACTAAAATTTAATTGCTTAAAAAAATCTCAACCTAAGATATATACAAAAACCAGAACAATTTTGACAAGTTAAAAGGATGCACAAGCATACTACTTGGCAATTTAAAACATGAGCATGTGGCTTACAACCAAATTCATGTCAATTAGAAAAGTTCCAAATTAAGTACGAGCCATGGAGAACAGGAGATCTTCCACTTCCGCAGGTGACAGAAACAGAAAGTCCGTGCCAAAAATGATCAAGGAGCAAGTGTGTTCCATAGCCCCAGTGTCAACCAAGGCGGCATCCCGTGGAGTGCCCATCGATGAGTTGTTGGCAACTTCCTCCAGGAAGGGTAACTCATAATTAGCTTCACGTAGCAAACGCAGCCTCAGTGCGCATGTCTGGTAATGAACCCTCAGCGAGAACATCAACAGATCAACATCTATTGTTGGGGGGCGCTGCTGTGAAAGACAAACTTCCAGTGCATGATCGAGAGAGCACCAGAGACACCGGACCACGGCTGCACACAATACAAATCCGGTTTGAATGACAAAGACCAGTCACACTCCAAATGCTCCAGGAGTGTTGCTCCAAAATGCTGCATCATACGTTCACGATACAGCTGCGCTGATGGGAGCGCCGTCATTTGTCCTTATTGCGGCGGGACATAAACAACAGCAACAGCAGGATGCCAGCTAATAGAGCCAAAGTTATTGGAAATCCCCCAAAAATACTACCGAAAATTGAGTAGATTGCTGAAGGTATCAAACCGAATATGGAGGAAAAGGTGTGAACAAAACCAGAACCAACAGCTTTGAAAAAAAAATGTGCTATTCCAGTGATGTTGGACATGTTAAATATTGATCCCACACGTTCACCAAAGTGTCTTGGAAAGTTCGTATTTAACAGGGACTGTATTTCTGCTGATGACCTTGCCACCTGAAGTGCGTAGGTCTCGCGTGCAGATGTACGGGCCACATGCTTTTGAAACAATAAAGCCGTGAGTCTACTGAACTTGTCAAAATTCACGTTTGAAGTAGCAATGTAAGGCCAGATGTCAGCTACCTCCTTAAATTTAGTAGGGGTAAATAGTACATTCCTCCAGCATGTAACGACCTAAGAGACCGAAACAACGTAAACTATTCCGGCCCGCATGCCACAACAGTCTTCACTATTGTGAAGGACGTAGCTGCCATTTGAAAGCACCTGGAACGTAGGTTTAATCAAGGGGACTGGAACTCCCTTAAGATAAGCCAAGTTTGCAGCTGAGGCGTTACACGCCCCATGCAAGGACAGCTGCTTACAAATAATCGAATGGCTGACTGAAGTCTCAGATTCACTGCCACTAAGAAAGACCTCTTTCATGCCATTGAAGCATTTGTACGAGAAGGGAAGCTCCCAAACCTCATGGATGTAACTATCTCCCAGCTTTTCATATCTGCCTACCGGAATGTGTTTTGAACAGGCGGTGAATTATAGTGTGGAAATAGGCAGATTAATAACCCCAAGTATTAACCACTCAGCCAATGTTATTTCGGCCACGGTAAAAGGTAACTTTTCTAATTTCTCAATGTTAAGCATGGCATAAGTTGCTTCTTTCTTAGCCATTAGTTGTTGTTGTCGCGTTAGATTAAAAGAAGAAAATATCTCCCTTGCACTGACTTGCTGCCATGGAACGCGACCCGCCTTCAATGTTTGAAGCATCCAACCCAACTGCATAATGGACCTGATCTGACTCTGTCCATGATGTAAGGAAGACATATCAAATTGTATAATGTCTATAGCAGAAGAGACAATGTTGTTAATTGTATATATCCGGTCGGACAAGGTGTTAATCCCATTATCCACAACAGCTATTGCATTTTTAAGATTTTCCTGTCTATTTGCCTTAACCAGGCAGCAGCTTCTTGTTGGGAAAGTTTCCATATTTCATTGTATACTGCATATAAGAAACGCTTCCTACGTGGTGTTCTGGGGCCTGACAAGAAATCTTGTAAGTCGGTGGAGTTAGACAGGAGATTGAGGTGTTCTCTAACCGCGTTCAAAAGGATGATTTCAGCCACTGTTCGCATAATTTTCCTACAGTATATGTTGTAATGATATCTGCATGCTCTGGAGATATATAGCGAGGGTCTGGCCTACTCATCCTAAAACCCCCGAGGAGTTAAAAAAACGTTGATGACACCTATTGGTATCTATTGGCCACAATAACCACGCGCCTGGACGTGTCAGTGAAGCATTAAATGTACCATTCTGGACCCACTCATCGAGCTCATCTTTAGTTGCATTCGTGTATTTTTGCCATATGTAAAATTTTGCAGGGGCAGGTATACTCGGCATGTTTAATTCCCTTATTTTCACTAAACCTAAACAACTCGTTTGTTGCACTGTTTCATTTAAGAAGATCGTTTGCACAGGAATAAGACATGCTCTAAACAATGTTTCTTTTCCCTTAATTTGCCAATTTTTTGTTCCCCAGACACTTTTCAGATCAATTGAATTGGACCATTATTCATAGCCTTCTATCGATAGCCGGGGAACAAACGATTCTGAATATATAAATTTCGTAATGGTCAATAACATGTGTATATCCTTAGTAGGTGGTACCTTAAAGTAATATGACTCAGCATTCTTTTGGTTGTGCCAGAAAAATATGCAAAATGTTCAGAATATGTTTTAGAACTCCCTTGCGGTGGAGTTGGACAATGTTCCCATTGCGTGTAATTAAATACCATTTTGGGACTGCTCACTCTATGTATGAAGTGGTGCCCATAATAATTATAGCAAAACATATCACCATAATTTTCTTTGAATTGGTAAACATCTTAGTTTTCAAAGACAGTATAATATTGCAATTCTGTCAAGATAGAATCATCTGTTTTCACATCCCAATCATCACGTACAATGCCTGGTATCACTATATCATTTATTGATAATTTGAACACATACGGTATTTGAATAATTTCCGTGGGACCATATATATCAAACATTACTTTGTCCCAAACAATCCCATCAGGAATTGGCACTGCAGAAATGTTCACAAAGGATAAATCTCTTCGGACTCTGTGTGATGAAAAATGTGGTTTCAAAACCTCCTCCACCTGTTCAACTGTTGATCTTTCAGGAAGAAAATGACCATGTATTAGTAAGAAAAAGATAATAACAAAATCAATCCGCAGTAGAAAGGCTAGGACAATCAGAAAAAGCCATAGACAGTTCCATGGAAAAATGAAATACGTTTCTTTAACCCCTTCGCTGCCAGGCCTTTTCCCCCTCCTGTGCCAGGCCTTTTTTTGCCTATTTGGGGCAGTTCGCGCTTAGGCCCTCATAACTTTTTGTCCACATAAGCTAACCAAGCCAAATTTGCGTCCTTTTTTTCCAACATCCTAGGGATTCTAGAGGTACCCAGACTTTGTGGGTTCCCTTGAAGGAGGCCAAGAAATTGGCCAAAATACAGTGAAAATTTCGTTTTTTTTTAAAAAAATTGAAAAAGTAGCTGCAGAAGAAGGCTTGTGGATTTCCCCCTGAAAATGGCATCAACAAAGGGTTTGTAGTGCTAAACTCAGCAGCTTCCTAGCTTTCAGGAACAGGCAGACTTGAATCAGAAAACCCAATTTTTCAACACAATTTTGGCATTTTACTGGGGCATACCCCATTTTTGCAATTTTTTGTGCTTTCAGCCTCCTTCCAGTCAGTGACAGGAATGGGCATGAAACCAATGCTGGATCCCAGAAACCTAACCATTTCTGGAAAGTAGAGAAAATTCTGAATTCAGCAAGGGGTCATTTGTGTAGATCCTACAAGGGTTTCCTACAGAAAATAACCGCTGAAAAAGAAAAATATTGAAATTGAGGTGAAAAAAACATCAATTTTTCTCTACATTTTACTCTGTAACTTTTCCCTGCAATGTCAGATTATGGAAAGCAATATACCGTTACGTCTGGTGGACTCCTCTGGTTGCGGGGATATATAGGGCTTGTAGGTTCATCAAGAACCCGAGGAACCCAGAGCCAATAAATGAGCTGCACCCTGCAGTGCGTTTTCATTCTATACCGGGTATACAGCAAATCATTTGCTGAAATATAAAGAGTAAAAAATTGCTATCAAGAAAACCTTTGCATTTCCAAAAAGGGCACAAGATAAGGTGTTGAGGAGCAGTGGTTATTTGCACATCTCTGAATTCCGGGGTGACCATACAAGCATGTGAATTATAGGGAATTTCTCAAATAGATGTCTTTTTTACACACTCTCTTATATTTGGAAGGAAAAAATGTAGAGAAAGACAAGGGGCAATAGCACTTGTTTTGCTAATCTATGTTCCCCCAAGTCTCCCGATAAAAATGATACCTCACTTGTGTGGGTAGGCCTAGCGCCGGCGACAGGAAACACCCCAAAGCGCAACGTGGACACATCCTAAATTTTGGAAAAAAACAGAGGTGTTTTTTGCGAAGTGCCTACCTGTAGATTTTGGCCTCTAGCTCAGCCGGCACCTAGGGAAACCTACCAAACCTGTGCATTTCTGAAAACTAGAGACCTAGGGGAATCCAAGGAGGGGTGACTTGCGGGGCTCGGACCAGGTTCTGTTACCCAGAATCCTTTGCAAACCTCAAAATTTGGCTAAAAAAACACATGTTCCTCACATTTCTGTGGCAGAAAGTTCTGGAGTCTGAGAGGAGCTACAAATTTCCTTCCACCCAGCGTTCCCCCAAGTCTCCCGATAAAAATGATACCTCACTTGCGTGGGTAGGTCTAGCGCCGGCGACAGGAAACACCCCAAAGCGCAACGTGGACACATCCTAAATTTTGGAAAAAAACAGTGGTGTTTTTTGCGAAGTGCCTACTTGTAGATTTTGGCCTCTAGCTCAGCCGGCACCTAGGGAAACCTACCAAACCTGTGCATTTCTGAAAACTAGAGACCTAGGGGAATCCAAGGAGGGGTGACTTGCGGGGCTCGGACCAGGTTCTGTTACCCAGAATCCTTTGCAAACCTCAAAATTTGGCTAAAAAAACACATGTTCCTCACATTTCTGTGGCAGAAAGTTCTGGAATCTGAGAGGAGCTACAAATTTCCTTCCACCCAGCGTTCCCCCAAGTCTCCCGATAAAAATGATACCTCACTTGCGTCGGTAGGCCTAGCGCCGGCGACAGGAAACACCCCAAAGCGCAACGTGGACACATCCTAAATTTGGGAAAAAAACAGAGGTGTTTTTTGCGAAGTGCCTACCTATAGATTTTGGCCTCTAGCTCAGCCGGCACCTAGGGAAACCTACCAAACCTGTGCATTTCTGAAAACTAGAGACCTAGGGGAATCCAAGGAGGGGTGACTTGCGGGGCTCGGACCAGGTTCTGTTACCCAGAATCCTTTGCAAACCTCAAAATTTGGCTAAAAAAACACATGTTCCTCACATTTCTGTGGCAGAAAGTTCTGGAATCTGAGAGGAGCTACAAATTTCCTTCCACCCAGCGTTCCCCCAAGTCTCCCGATAAAAATGATACCTCACTTGCGTGGGTAGACCTAGCGCCGGCGACAGGAAACACCCCAAAGCGCAACGTGGACACATCCTAAATTTTGGAAAAAAACAGAGGTGTTTTTTGCGAAGTGCCTACCTGTAGATTTTGGCCTGTAGCTCAGCCGGCACCTAGGGAAACCTACCAAACCTGTGCATTTCTGAAAACTAGAGACCTAGGGGAATCCAAGGAGGGGTGCCTTGCGGGGCTCGGACCAGGTTCTGTTACCCAGAATCCTTTGCAAACCTCAAAATTTGGCTAAAAAAACACATGTTCCTCACATTTCTGTGGCAGAAAGTTCTGGAATCTGAGAGGAGCTACAAATTTCCTTCCACCCAGCGTTCCCCCAAGTCTCCCGATAAAAATGATACATCACTTGCGTGGGTAGGCCTAGTGCCGGCGACAGGAAACACCCCAAAGCGCAACGTGGACACATCCTAAATTTTGGAAAAAAACAGAGATGTTTTTTGCGAAGTGCCTACCTGTAGATTTTGGCCTGTAGCTCAGCCGGCACCTAGGGAAACCTACCAAACCTGTGCATTTCTGAAAACTAGAGACCTAGGGGAATCCAAGGAGGGGTGACTTGCGGGGCTCGGACCAGGTTCTGTTCCCCAGAATCCTTTGCAAACCTCAAAATTTGGCTAAAAAAACACATGTTCCTCACATTTCTGTGGCAGAAAGTTCTGGAATCTGAGAGGAGCTACAAATTTCCTTCCACCTAGCGTTCCCCCAAGTCTCCCGATAAAAATGATACCTCACTTGCGTGGGTAGGCCTAGCGCCGGCGACAGGAAACACCCCAAAGCGCAACGTGGACACATCCTAAATTTTGGAAAAAAACAGAGATGTTTTTTGCGAAGTGCCTACCTGTAGATTTTGGCCTGTAGCTCAGCCGGCACCTAGGGGAACCTACCAAACCTGTGCATTTCTGAAAACTAGAGACCTAGGGGAATCCAAGGAGGGGTGACTTGCGGGGCTCGGACCAGGTTCTGTTACCCAGAATCCTTTGCAAACCTCAAAATTTGGCTAAAAAAAACACATGTTCCTCACATTTCTGTGACAGAAAGTTCTGGAGTCTGAGAGGAGCTACAAATTTCCTTCCACCCAGCGTTCCCCCAAGTCTCCCGATAAAAATGATACCTCACTTGCGTGGGTAGGTCTAGCGCCGGCGACAGGAAACACCCCAAAGCGCAACGTGGACACATCCTAAATTTTGGAAAAAAACAGAGGTGTTTTTTGCGAAGTGCCTACCTGTAGATTTTGGCCTGTAGCTCAGCCGGCACCTAGGGAAACCTACCAAACCTGTGCATTTCTGAAAACTAGAGACCTAGGGGAATCCAAGGAGGGGTGACTTGCGGGGCTCGGACCAGGTTCTGTTACCCAGAATCCTTTGCAAACCTCAAAATTTGGCTAAAAAAACACATGTTCCTCACATTTCTGTGGCAGAAAGTTCTGGAATCTGAGAGGAGCTACAAATTTCCTTCCACCCAGCGTTCCCCCAAGTCTCCCGATAAAAATGATACCTCACTTCCGTCGGTAGGCCTAGCGCCGGCGACAGGAAACACCCCAAAGCGCAACGTGGACACATCCTAAATTTTGGAAAAAAACAGAGGTGTTTTTTGCGAAGTGCCTACCTATAGATTTTGGCCTCTAGCTCAGCCGGCACCTAGGGAAACCTACCAAACCTGTGCATTTCTGAAAACTAGAGACCTAGGGGAATCCAAGGAGGGGTGACTTGCGGGGCTCGGACCAGGTTCTGTTACCCAGAATCCTTTGCAAACCTCAAAATTTGGCTAAAAAAACACAAGTTCCTCACATTTCTGTGGCAGAAAGTTCTGGAATCTGAGAGGAGCTACAAATTTCCTTCCACCCAGCGTTCCCCCAAGTCTCCCGATAAAAATGATACCTCACTTGCGTGGGTAGACCTAGCGCCGGCGACAGGAAACACCCCAAAGCGCAACGTGGACACATCCTAAATTTTGGAAAAAAACAGAGGTGTTTTTTGCGAAGTGCCTACCTGTAGATTTTGGCCTGTAGCTCAGCCGGCACCTAGGGAAACCTACCAAACCTGTGCATTTCTGAAAACTAGAGACCTAGGGGAATCCAAGGAGGGGTGCCTTGCGGGGCTCGGACCAGGTTCTGTTACCCAGAATCCTTTGCAAACCTCAAAATTTGGCTAAAAAAACACATGTTCCTCACATTTCTGTGGCAGAAAGTTCTGGAATCTGAGAGGAGCTACAAATTTCCTTCCACCCAGCGTTCCCCCAAGTCTCCCGATAAAAATGATACATCACTTGCGTGGGTAGGCCTAGTGCCGGCGACAGGAAACACCCCAAAGCGCAACGTGGACACATCCTAAATTTTGGAAAAAAACAGAGATGTTTTTTGCGAAGTGCCTACCTGTAGATTTTGGCCTGTAGCTCAGCCGGCACCTAGGGAAACCTACCAAACCTGTGCATTTCTGAAACTAGAGACCTAGGGGAATCCAAGTAGGGGTGACTTGCGGGGCTCGGACCAGGTTCTGTTCCCCAGAATCCTTTGCAAACCTCAAAATTTGGCTAAAAAAACACATGTTCCTCACATTTCTGTGGCAGAAAGTTCTGGAATCTGAGAGGAGCTACAAATTTCCTTCCACCTAGCGTTCCCCCAAGTCTCCCGATAAAAATGATACCTCACTTGCGTGGGTAGGCCTAGCGCCGGCGACAGGAAACACCCCAAAGCGCAACGTGGACACATCCTAAATTTTGGAAAAAAACAGAGATGTTTTTTGCGAAGTGCCTACCTGTAGATTTTGGCCTGTAGCTCAGCCGGCACCTAGGGGAACCTACCAAACCTGTGCATTTCTGAAAACTAGAGACCTAGGGGAATCCAAGGAGGGGTGACTTGCGGGGCTCGGACCAGGTTCTGTTACCCAGAATCCTTTGCAAACCTCAAAATTTGGCTAAAAAAACACATGTTCCTCACATTTCTGTGGCAGAAAGTTCTGGAGTCTGAGAGGAGCTACAAATTTCCTTCCACCCAGCGTTCCCCCAAGTCTCCCGATAAAAATGATACCTCACTTGCGTGGGTAGGTCTAGCGCCGGCGACAGGAAACACCCCAAAGCGCAACGTGGACACATCCTAAATTTTGGAAAAAAACAGAGGTGTTTTTTGCGAAGTGCCTACTTGTAGATTTTGGCCTCTAGCTCAGCCGGCACCTAGGGAAACCTACCAAACCTGTGCATTTCTGAAAACTAGAGACCTAGGGGAATCCAAGGAGGGGTGACTTGCGGGGCTCGGACCAGGTTCTGTTACCCAGAATCCTTTGCAAACCTCAAAATTTGGCTAAAAAAACACATGTTCCTCACATTTCTGTGGCAGAAAGTTCTGGAATCTGAGAGGAGCTACAAATTTCCTTCCACCCAGCGTTCCCCCAAGTCTCCCGATAAAAATGATACCTCACTTGCGTCGGTAGGCCTAGCGCCGGCGACAGGAAACACCCCAAAGCGCAACGTGGACACATCCTAAATTTTGGAAAAAAAAAGAGGTGTTTTTTGCGAAGTGCCTACCTATAGATTTTGGCCTCTAGCTCAGCCGGCACCTAGGGAAACCTACCAAACCTGTGCATTTCTGAAAACTAGAGACCTAGGGGAATCCAAGGAGGGGTGACTTGCGGGGCTCGGACCAGGTTCTGTTACCCAGAATCCTTTGCAAACCTCAAAATTTGGCTAAAAAAACACATGTTCCTCACATTTCTGTGGCAGAAAGTTCTGGAATCTGAGAGGAGCTACAAATTTCCTTCCACCCAGCGTTCCCCCAAGTCTCCCGATAAAAATGATACCTCACTTGCGTGGGTAGACCTAGCGCCGGCGACAGGAAACACCCCAAAGCGCAACGTGGACACATCCTAAATTTTGGAAAAAAACAGAGGTGTTTTTTGCGAAGTGCCTACCTGTAGATTTTGGCCTGTAGCTCAGCCGGCACCTAGGGAAACCTACCAAACCTGTGCATTTCTGAAAACTAGAGACCTAGGGGAATCCAAGGCGGGGTGCCTTGCGGGGCTCGGACCAGGTTCTGTTACCCAGAATCCTTTGCAAACCTCAAAATTTGGCTAAAAAAACACATGTTCCTCACATTTCTGTGGCAGAAAGTTCTGGAATCTGAGAGGAGCTACAAATTTCCTTCCACCTAGCGTTCCCCCAAGTCTCCCGATAAAAATGATACCTCACTTGCGTGGGTAGGCCTAGCGCCGGCGACAGGAAACACCCCAAAGCGCAACGTGGACACATCCTAAATTTTGGAAAAAAACAGAGATGTTTTTTGCGAAGTGCCTACCTGTAGATTTTGGCCTGTAGCTCAGCCGGCACCTAGGGGAACCTACCAAACCTGTGCATTTCTGAAAACTAGAGACCTAGGGGAATCCAAGGAGGGGTGACTTGCGGGGCTCGGACCAGGTTCTGTTACCCAGAATCCTTTGCAAACCTCAAAATTTGGCTAAAAAAACACATGCTCCTCACATTTCTGTGGCAGAAAGTTCTGGAATCTGAGAGGAGCTACAAATTTCCTTCCACCCAGCGTTCCCCCAAGTCTCCCGATAAAAATGATACCTCACTTGCGTGGGTAGGCCTAGCGCCGGCGACAGGAAACACCCCAAAGCGCAACGTGGACACATCCTAAATTTTGGAAAAAAACAGAGGTGTTTTTTGCGAAGTGCCTACCTGTAGATTTTGGCCTCTAGCTCAGCCGGCACCTAGGGAAACCTACCAAACCTGTGCATTTCTGAAAACTAGAGACCTAGGGGAATCCAAGGAGGGGTGCCTTGCGGGGCTCGGACCAGGTTCTGTTACCCAGAATCCTTTGCAAACCTCAAAATTTGGCTAAAAAAACACATGTTCCTCACATTTCTGTGGCAGAAAGTTCTGGAATCTGAGAGGAGCTACAAATTTCCTTCCACCCAGCGTTCCCCCAAGTCTCCCGATAAAAATGATACATCACTTGCGTGGGTAGGCCTAGTGCCGGCGACAGGAAACACCCCAAAGCGCAACGTGGACACATCCTAAATTTTGGAAAAAAACAGAGATGTTTTTTGCGAAGTGCCTACCTGTAGATTTTGGCCTGTAGCTCAGCCGGCACCTAGGGAAACCTACCAAACCTGTGCATTTCTGAAAACTAGAGACCTAGGGGAATCCAAGGAGGGGTGACTTGCGGGGCTCGGACCAGGTTCTGTTCCCCAGAATCCTTTGCAAACCTCAAAATTTGGCTAAAAAAACACATGTTCCTCACATTTCTGTGGCAGAAAGTTCTGGAATCTGAGAGGAGCTACAAATTTCCTTCCACCTAGCGTTCCCCCAAGTCTCCCGATAAAAATGATACCTCACTTGCGTGGGTAGGCCTAGCGCCGGCGACAGGAAACACCCCAAAGCGCAACGTGGACACATCCTAAATTTTGGAAAAAAACAGAGATGTTTTTTGCGAAGTGCCTACCTGTAGATTTTGGCCTGTAGCTCAGCCGGCACCTAGGGGAACCTACCAAACCTGTGCATTTCTGAAAACTAGAGACCTAGGGGAATCCAAGGAGGGGTGACTTGCGGGGCTCGGACCAGGTTCTGTTACCCAGAATCCTTTGCAAACCTCAAAATTTGGCTAAAAAAACACATGTTCCTCACATTTCTGTGACAGAAAGTTCTGGAGTCTGAGAGGAGCTACAAATTTCCTTCCACCCAGCGTTCCCCCAAGTCTCCCGATAAAAATGATACCTCACTTGCGTGGGTAGGTCTAGCGCCGGCGACAGGAAACACCCCAAAGCGCAACGTGGACACATCCTAAATTTTGGAAAAAAACAGAGGTGTTTTTTGCGAAGTGCCTACCTGTAGATTTTGGCCTGTAGCTCAGCCGGCACCTAGGGAAACCTACCAAACCTGTGCATTTCTGAAAACTAGAGACCTAGGGGAATCCAAGGAGGGGTGACTTGCGGGGCTCGGACCAGGTTCTGTTACCCAGAATCCTTTGCAAACCTCAAAATTTGGCTAAAAAAACACATGTTCCTCACATTTCTGTGGCAGAAAGTTCTGGAATCTGAGAGGAGCTACAAATTTCCTTCCACCCAGCGTTCCCCCAAGTCTCCCGATAAAAATGATACCTCACTTCCGTCGGTAGGCCTAGCGCCGGCGACAGGAAACACCCCAAAGCGCAACGTGGACACATCCTAAATTTTGGAAAAAAACAGAGGTGTTTTTTGCGAAGTGCCTACCTATAGATTTTGGCCTCTAGCTCAGCCGGCACCTAGGGAAACCTACCAAACCTGTGCATTTCTGAAAACTAGAGACCTAGGGGAATCCAAGGAGGGGTGACTTGCGGGGCTCGGACCAGGTTCTGTTACCCAGAATCCTTTGCAAACCTCAAAATTTGGCTAAAAAAACACAAGTTCCTCACATTTCTGTGGCAGAAAGTTCTGGAATCTGAGAGGAGCTACAAATTTCCTTCCACCCAGCGTTCCCCCAAGTCTCCCGATAAAAATGATACCTCACTTGCGTGGGTAGACCTAGCGCCGGCGACAGGAAACACCCCAAAGCGCAACGTGGACACATCCTAAATTTTGGAAAAAAACAGAGGTGTTTTTTGCGAAGTGCCTACCTGTAGATTTTGGCCTGTAGCTCAGCCGGCACCTAGGGAAACCTACCAAACCTGTGCATTTCTGAAAACTAGAGACCTAGGGGAATCCAAGGAGGGGTGCCTTGCGGGGCTCGGACCAGGTTCTGTTACCCAGAATCCTTTGCAAACCTCAAAATTTGGCTAAAAAAACACATGTTCCTCACATTTCTGTGGCAGAAAGTTCTGGAATCTGAGAGGAGCTACAAATTTCCTTCCACCCAGCGTTCCCCCAAGTCTCCCGATAAAAATGATACATCACTTGCGTGGGTAGGCCTAGTGCCGGCGACAGGAAACACCCCAAAGCGCAACGTGGACACATCCTAAATTTTGGAAAAAAACAGAGATGTTTTTTGCGAAGTGCCTACCTGTAGATTTTGGCCTGTAGCTCAGCCGGCACCTAGGGAAACCTACCAAACCTGTGCATTTCTGAAACTAGAGACCTAGGGGAATCCAAGTAGGGGTGACTTGCGGGGCTCGGACCAGGTTCTGTTCCCCAGAATCCTTTGCAAACCTCAAAATTTGGCTAAAAAAACACATGTTCCTCACATTTCTGTGGCAGAAAGTTCTGGAATCTGAGAGGAGCTACAAATTTCCTTCCACCTAGCGTTCCCCCAAGTCTCCCGATAAAAATGATACCTCACTTGCGTGGGTAGGCCTAGCGCCGGCGACAGGAAACACCCCAAAGCGCAACGTGGACACATCCTAAATTTTGGAAAAAAACAGAGATGTTTTTTGCGAAGTGCCTACCTGTAGATTTTGGCCTGTAGCTCAGCCGGCACCTAGGGGAACCTACCAAACCTGTGCATTTCTGAAAACTAGAGACCTAGGGGAATCCAAGGAGGGGTGACTTGCGGGGCTCGGACCAGGTTCTGTTACCCAGAATCCTTTGCAAACCTCAAAATTTGGCTAAAAAAACACATGTTCCTCACATTTCTGTGGCAGAAAGTTCTGGAGTCTGAGAGGAGCTACAAATTTCCTTCCACCCAGCGTTCCCCCAAGTCTCCCGATAAAAATGATACCTCACTTGCGTGGGTAGGTCTAGCGCCGGCGACAGGAAACACCCCAAAGCGCAACGTGGACACATCCTAAATTTTGGAAAAAAACAGAGGTGTTTTTTGCGAAGTGCCTACTTGTAGATTTTGGCCTCTAGCTCAGCCGGCACCTAGGGAAACCTACCAAACCTGTGCATTTCTGAAAACTAGAGACCTAGGGGAATCCAAGGAGGGGTGACTTGCGGGGCTCGGACCAGGTTCTGTTACCCAGAATCCTTTGCAAACCTCAAAATTTGGCTAAAAAAACACATGTTCCTCACATTTCTGTGGCAGAAAGTTCTGGAATCTGAGAGGAGCTACAAATTTCCTTCCACCCAGCGTTCCCCCAAGTCTCCCGATAAAAATGATACCTCACTTGCGTCGGTAGGCCTAGCGCCGGCGACAGGAAACACCCCAAAGCGCAACGTGGACACATCCTAAATTTTGGAAAAAAAAAGAGGTGTTTTTTGCGAAGTGCCTACCTATAGATTTTGGCCTCTAGCTCAGCCGGCACCTAGGGAAACCTACCAAACCTGTGCATTTCTGAAAACTAGAGACCTAGGGGAATCCAAGGAGGGGTGACTTGCGGGGCTCGGACCAGGTTCTGTTACCCAGAATCCTTTGCAAACCTCAAAATTTGGCTAAAAAAACACATGTTCCTCACATTTCTGTGGCAGAAAGTTCTGGAATCTGAGAGGAGCTACAAATTTCCTTCCACCCAGCGTTCCCCCAAGTCTCCCGATAAAAATGATACCTCACTTGCGTGGGTAGACCTAGCGCCGGCGACAGGAAACACCCCAAAGCGCAACGTGGACACATCCTAAATTTTGGAAAAAAACAGAGGTGTTTTTTGCGAAGTGCCTACCTGTAGATTTTGGCCTGTAGCTCAGCCGGCACCTAGGGAAACCTACCAAACCTGTGCATTTCTGAAAACTAGAGACCTAGGGGAATCCAAGGCGGGGTGCCTTGCGGGGCTCGGACCAGGTTCTGTTACCCAGAATCCTTTGCAAACCTCAAAATTTGGCTAAAAAAACACATGTTCCTCACATTTCTGTGGCAGAAAGTTCTGGAATCTGAGAGGAGCTACAAATTTCCTTCCACCTAGCGTTCCCCCAAGTCTCCCGATAAAAATGATACCTCACTTGCGTGGGTAGGCCTAGCGCCGGCGACAGGAAACACCCCAAAGCGCAACGTGGACACATCCTAAATTTTGGAAAAAAACAGAGATGTTTTTTGCGAAGTGCCTACCTGTAGATTTTGGCCTGTAGCTCAGCCGGCACCTAGGGGAACCTACCAAACCTGTGCATTTCTGAAAACTAGAGACCTAGGGGAATCCAAGGAGGGGTGACTTGCGGGGCTCGGACCAGGTTCTGTTACCCAGAATCCTTTGCAAACCTCAAAATTTGGCTAAAAAAACACATGCTCCTCACATTTCTGTGGCAGAAAGTTCTGGAATCTGAGAGGAGCTACAAATTTCCTTCCACCCAGCGTTCCCCCAAGTCTCCCGATAAAAATGATACCTCACTTGCGTGGGTAGGCCTAGCGCCGGCGACAGGAAACACCCCAAAGCGCAACGTGGACACATCCTAAATTTTGGAAAAAAACAGAGGTGTTTTTTGCGAAGTGCCTACCTGTAGATTTTGGCCTCTAGCTCAGCCGGCACCTACGGAAACCTGCCAAACCTGTGCATTTCTGAAAACTAGAGACCTAGGGGAATCCAAGGAGGGGTGACTTGCGGGGCTCGGACCAGGTTCTGTTACCCAGAATCCTTTGCAAACCTCAAAATTTGGCTAAAAAAACACATGTTCCTCACATTTCTGTGGCAGAAAGTTCTGGAATCTGAGAGGAGCTACAAATTTCCTTCCACCCAGCGTTCCCCCAAGTCTCCTGATAAAAATGATACCTCACTTGCGTGGGTAGGCCTAGCGCCGGCGACAGGAAACACCCCAAAGCGCAACGTGGACACATCCTAAATTTTGGGAAAAAACAGAGGTGTTTTTTGCGAAGTGCCTACCTGTAGATTTTGGCCTCTAGCTCAGCCGGCACCTAGGGAAACCTACCAAACCTGTGCAATTCTGAAAACTAGAGACCTAGGGGAATCCAAAGAGGGGTGACTTGCGGGGCTCGGACCAGGTTCTGTTACCCAGAATCCTTTGCAAACCTCAAAATTTGGCTAAAAAAACACATGTTCCTCACATTTCTGTGGCAGAAAGTTCTGGAATCTGAGAGGAGCTACAAATTTCCTTCCACCCAGCGTTTCCCCAAGTCTCCCGATAACAATGATACCTCACTTGCGTGGGTAGGCCTAGCGCCGGTGACAGGAAACACCCCAAAGCGCAACGTGGACACATCCTAAATTTTGGAAAAAAACAGAGGTGTTTTTTGCGATGTGCCTACCTGTAGATTTTGGCCTCTAGCTCAGCCGGCACCTAGGGAAACCTACCAAACCTGTGCAATTCTGAAAACTAGAGACCTAGGGGAATCCAAGGAGGGGTGACTTGCAGGGCTCGGACCAGGTTCTGTTACCCAGAATCCTTTGCAAACCTCAGAATTTGGCTAAAAAAACACATGTTCCTCACATTTCTGTGGCAGAAAGTTCTGGAATCTGAGAGGAGCTACAAATCTCCTTCCACCCAGCGTTCCCCCAAGTCTCCCGATAAAAATGATACCTCACTTGCGTGGGTAGGCCTAGCGCCTGCGACAGGAAACACCCCAAAGCGCAACGTGGACACATCCAAAATTTTGGGAGAAAACTGTGCCTACCTGTGGATTTTGGCCTGTAGCTCACCCGGCACCATGGGAAACCTACCAAACCTGTGTATTTCTGAAAACTAGAGACCTAGGGGAATCCAAGGTGGGGTGACTTGCGGGGCTCGGACCAGGTTCTGTTACCCAGAATCCTTAGCAAACCTCAAAATTTGGCTAAAAAAACACATGTTCCTCACATTTCTGTGGCAGAAAGTTCTGGAATCTGATAGGAGCCACAAATTTCCTTCCACCCAGCGTTCCCCCAAGTCTCCCGATAAAAATGATACCTCACTTGTGTGGGTGGGCCAGGTGCCTGCAACAGAATAAGGCCCAAAACCTGAAGGGATAGAAGGGATAGCACAGCAAGTTTATATGGGCATATTCTTTTATACATCTTTAGACGGACTCTGCTTTGGGGACCCACATAAGTGAGGTGTCATTTTACTTGGGAGACTGAGGGGAAAACTGGGAGTAGGAATTTTGTGCTGGAGCGGTGATCCTACTAAGAAAAATCAGGAAAATATGCTTTTTTATGCAAATTTTGAGGTTTACAGAGGAGTCTGGGTACGAAAATGTTGGGGGAGCCACACAAGCCACACCTCCCTAGACTCCTTGGGGTGCCTAGTTTTAAAAAGTTTCTGGGTTTTGTAGGTTTCCCTACATGACGGCCGCACCCAGGACCAAAAACATAGGTGGGCCCCCCCCCCCAAACACAGGTATTTTTGGAATATATCACATTGATGTGTGCACATACGTCCGTGATGTGCCAAACACTAAAATTGTGAAAAGAAACACACTTAGGTTATGTGAAGAAGACCCCTCACCCACCAACCAAGTTGGTGGCATGCTTCATCATCGGGGTCCCACCCGAGGCACCTAGCGTGTCTCAAGTGTGCTGCGACGCCTGATTACAGCGGAGCAGGTTTTGTCATTTGTACCACACATACTGGTTGGATTTGGCACGAGGGTGAGTGATGGTTCAGTAGATCAAATTTTATTAACAAGAGATTTCACAAAAGTGAAATGCACTGGTAATAACTGAAAGGCCAAAAAACTGAACCAATGACTCACAGCTCGTGAGCTGTAAAGCCACGACAAGGCACCAACCGCTTTACAGTCCATTCACACACCTTTCATACATGACATGCACTAGACCATTCACGCCGCCAGCCACGGGCCCAGCACATTACAAGACTCGCATCCACAGACAGCGCCAGTCAAGGGCCCATCACTTTCATACGCCCACATGCCTGATACAGCAATCACACCAGCTGATGAGTGTGTGGACTGGCGTTTGGCCGGCACTGCCAGCCAAGCGCCACCCCACCCACACCACCAGCCAAGCGCCACCCCACCCACACCGCCAGCCCAGCGCCACCCCACACACACCGCCAGCCAAGCGCCACCCCACACACACCGCCAGCCAAGCGCCACCCCACACACACCGCCAGCCAAGCGCCACCCCACCCACGCCGCCAGCCAAGCGCCACTCTACACATGCCATCCCCCTTTTTTTGTTTTTAAACAACAAAGAAACCACTAATCATAAATTAGTACAAAACTACAAACACAAAAGCTCTAACTGAATACATGACTAATGCCAACCGTGAAACCGAACATATAAAAATATAAAACACCAGTTTACGCTCACGGAATTTCCCAATAATTCTTCTGTGTGTGGTAGCTCCTGAAACAGCCACCCACACACAGCCCAGGCTTTGAAGGACAATCAGGGCAGTACATCCTAGTCTCCTTCCTGATACCTCTTCGAGCACAGACTCTACATCTCTTAGCAGGAAATTTTTTTTTGGCCGTGGGAGGAATGTGCTCAGCAAAGTGACGATCTTTCAATCTAGCCACATCCTCCACCACTGCTTCTCTAGGAACTCTTGCCTGTTCCAGCACAACAAGGCTAGCTATGATAGACTCCTGAAATTTCACAAATGTCATCCTTGACTCTGGAGAACTATCCTTAAACACAACAAAAGCATTAAAAGTTGCCAAGTGGAACAAGTGAAGCGCTAATTTCTTATACCACACATAAGACTTACGAGCAGCAGTGTAAGGTTCTAACCTCTGATCTACTCTATCAACACCACCCATGTGCTTATTATAGTCTAAGATGCACACAGGTTTGCGCACTTCGGCAACCTGAACCCAAACAGCCACAGGTGAAGTACTCTCATCATGGATGGTGCTTAGCATGTATACATCCCTCTTGTCTACAAATTTCAGAGCTAGCAGCTCATCATTCCGCAAGGCACTGCACTGTCCCTTCTCAAGTTTTTTACAGACAAGCTCTTTTGGATAGCCTTTCCGATTAGAGCGGATTGTGCCACAAGCAACAGTGTCCACTCTGAACAACTCCTTGAACAACCGAACTCCAGTGTAGAAGTTATCTACATATAAATGGTGACCTTTGTTAAACAGTCGTCTACCAAGTTCCCACACAATTTTCTCACTAACTCCAAAAGTGGGAGGACAACCAGGGGGGTCAATATTGGAATCCCTACCAGTGTAGACCCGGAAATTATAAACATATCCTGTACTACTTTCTGACAGTATATACAATTTAATTCCATACCGTGCCCTCTTGCTAGGAATGTACTGCCTAAAAACCAAACGACCCTTGAACAGGACCAAAGACTCATCTACAGATATTTCTTTCCCTGGAACATAGATCTCTGAAAACCGATCTACCAAATGATCAAGGACAGGTCTAATCTTAAAAAGACGGTCAGAATCAGGATGATCTCGTGGCAAGGCTAAAGCATTATCTACAAAATGCAACATCCGAAGAAGAAGCTCATACCGGTTACGACTCATGATGGCAGGAAATATAGCAGTTGCCATCAAGGGACTAGTAGACCAATATGAAGACAGCGACGGCTTCCTTATCAGCCCCATCAAAAAAGTTAAACCCAAGAACTTTTTCAACTCTTCCAGATTTGTGGGAATCCACCGGCTAGCTCTAGAGTGTGGCCTAAGTCTGGCAGCGTTGTCCCTCAAAAACTGCTCTACATACAAATTAGTCTGCTCAACAATCTCTTCCAAAAATATATCGTCCATAAACAACTCAAAAAAGTTGACGGGCAAAAAGTTTTCCGTATTAACTCGACACCCTGGAAAACCAGTAAACGCAGGCAACTGTGGCTGCTCCATGTTTGGTGCAACCCATGCGTCAGGTCTTCCAATGGGAAGCCTTTCAGCCGCTGGCTCCTGCACCATTGGCACATCACTGTCCTCCTCTAAAACAGGCCCTTCATCAGCACTGAGAGTGGCTTCATCATCAGATGATTCATCTCTGACAGAAAATTCACTTCCAGAATCCTGCACTTCCTCCTCTGCCTCAGATGCAGAGTCAGTCTCATATTCATGGTCAGAAGATGACTCAAAAAGCACACTAACAACCTGCTGAGCAGTCATCCTACGGCTGGCCATGATCCTTCCTACAAAAATTAACTGGACAAATACTCCACCAACAACCAGCACTGTGTAAGATAAGTAACAAAGTATAGGTTTATCACTAAGAATTATAAACTCAAAAACTATACTGCTCACTTGCCTGAAAAAGCTTGACTCACCAGCAACTACTCTGCACAGCCACAGCAATCACCAACGATATCCCACTAAAAAGAGAAAAAAAAAAGCAAATTAGACATAAGACAACACAATAATCATTGTGCATAACTCTAAGGACAATTTCACACACAATCCTGCATTCAGTACACCACCTACAAACGTGTCATTCATGCATTGCAACAATACTCACTTGGAGTAAATGTATTTACTTACCTAAAACATGCAACTACGCAAACCGCAGGACAACTACTGCCAAAACTGCAACAAGCCACAGCAAAGTCAGCAAAAGCTTTGAACTAGAACAAAAAGGAGAAAAACTGTTATTATCATAAAGGCAAATACTTCGCCAGTTGACAAACACTCCGCCACTAACCATTTTTTCATTTCCCCTTGTGTCTAGTCTTCTCTGCTTGGGGGAAGATGGGCCTAAAAAAAAATAAGCCAATCTACCCCCAAGGGGAGGGGGCAGAAATCGCCCAGATTACATTGCACCCTTTGGGGGGGGGGCGACCCTTGCCCAAGGGGCCACACCCCCACACAAAGCACACACACACATATAGTATCCCTGGCGCTATGGGGATTCTGCCCCCCTTGAGGACAGAAAGGCCTAAAAAATAGGCATATCTGCCCCCAAGGGGGGCAGAACTGCCCAAAAATACATGTGAGCCGCTGGGGGCGACCCTTGCCCAAGGGGCCGCCCCCCAACACAAAAAATAAAAACCAACAATAAAATCCCTGGTGTCTAGTGGCTTTCTGCCCCCCTTGGGGGCAGATCGGCCTAAAAATAGGGCCAATCTGCCCCAAGGGGAGCAGAAACGACGATAAATACATTGCGCCCCCGGGGGGAGCGACCCTTGCCCAAGGGGCCACCCCCCAACACAAAGCACACATACAAACATATCTTTCTGGCGCTATTGGGATTCTGCCCCCCTTGGGGGCAGAAAGGCCTAAAAAAAATAGGCCTCTCTGCCCCCAAGGGGGGCAGAACTGCCCAAAAATACATGTGGGCCCCTGGGGGCGACCCTTGCCCAAGGGGCCGCCCCCCAACACAAAAAATAAAAACCAACAATAAAATCCCTGGTGTCTAGTGGCTTTCTGCCCCCCTTGGGGGCAGATCGGCCTAAAAATAGGGCCCAATAAATACATTGCGCCCCTGGGGGGAGCGACCCTTGCCCAAGGGGCCACCCCCCAACACAAAGCACACATACATACATACTATTTCTGGCGCTATTGGGATTCTGCCCTCCTTGGGGGCAGAAAGGCCTAAAATAAATAGGCCTCTCTGCCCCCAAGGGGGGCAGAACTGCCCAAAAATACATGTGGGCCCCTGGGGGCGACCCTTGCCCAAGGGGCCGCCCCCCAACACAAAAAATAAAAACCAACAATAAAATCCCTGGTGTCTAGTGGCTTTCTGCCCCCCTTGGGGGCAGATCGGCCTAAAAATAGGGCCCAATAAATACATTGCGCCCCTGGGGGGAGCGACCCTTGCCCAAGGGGCCACCCCCCAACACAAAGCACACATACATACATACTATTTCTGGCGCTATTGGGATTCTGCCCTCCTTGGGGGCAGAAAGGCCTAAAAAAAATAGGCCTCTCTGCCCCCAAGAGGGGCAGAACTGCCCAAAAATACATGAGGGCCCCTGGGGGCGACCCTTGCCCAAGGGGCCGCCCCCCAACACAAAAAATAAAAATCAACAATAAAATCCCTGGTGTCTAGTGGCTTTCTGCCCCCCTTGGGGGCAGATCGGCCTAAAAATAGGGCCAATCTGCCCCCAGGGGGGGCAGAAACGACATAAAATACATTTGCCCCCAAAGGGGAGCGACCCTTGCCCAAGGGGTCGCTCCCCCACACCAATAAACACACACACATAACAAAATCCCTGGTGTCTAGTGGCTTACTGCCCCCCTTGGGGGCAGATCGGCCTAAAAATAGGGCCAATCTGCCCCCAGGGGGGGCAGAAACGACGTAAAATACATTTGCCCCCAAAGGGGAGCGACCCTTGCCCAAGGGGTCGCTCCCCCACACCAATAAACACACACACTCACACACATAACGAAATCCCTGGTGTCTAGTGGCTTTCTGCCCCCCTTGGGGGCAGATCGGCCTAAAAATAGGGCCAATCTGCCCCCAGGGGGGGCAGAAACGACGTAAAAAACATTTGCCCCCAAAGGGGAGCGACCCTTGCCCAAGGGGTCGCTCCCCCACACCAATAAACACACACACACACATAACAAGATCCCTGGTGTCTAGTGGGCATTCCTGCTGCCCGATCGCATCGCGATCGGGCAGCAGGAATGCTCAGAGACATCGAGGGAAAGGAAAACCCTTTCCTTTCCCTCGATGCCTCTCTCAGAGCACCCCCACCCCGCAGGAAGGTGAAATACTCACCTTCTCCCTTGACGCGCTGGAAGCAAATGGCTTCCAGCGCGTCATTCCCCCTTTCCATGAAATCAGCGCGCGATCGCGCGCTGACGTCATGGGGGGGGTGGGAGAGGGTGGGCGTGAAAGGGGAAGGGATTCCCCTTTCAGCCCTGGCCTCGGGGTGTTGGGGGGCGGCCCCGACTGCCAGTACCAGGACTTAATGGTTACGTCCATGGCGCCACACGGGCGCTGCCATGGACGTAACCATTACGTCCCTGGCGGGGAAGGGGTTAAGCCAGTTTGCTAGCTTACATGCACCTGACAAATCAGCTTTCGAAGAGGCGAATGAGTCTGAGAAATCATCGCTGAAGTCGGGAAAATAGCCAGAGGCAGTTCGTGCAAATGGCGGAGCCGTTGTCAGCGGTGGAGTTGGTGTTTCCTGCGGTGGGACACTATAGACAGCACCATCCGTTTGGCTTGAAGTCGAATTGACTTGGTCAAATGTTTCTAAGTTAGTTGACGTTAGTGGAACTAATGCAAGATCATCTTCCACCCTCCCCAAGCTCGGAGAGGTGTCGGTGTTGGTGTAAACAACTTGTAGTGTAACGTCTTTGCCAGTAGTGAAAGGGATTGGGGAACTATTGGATGTTCCTCTTGGTTGGCTGTGCAAGATCGGCCACATGGTGTAATTGACATTGTCAATACAGACAAAACGATTTTCTTTGGCACCTGCCAACAGTGGTAGAATAACAGTTCTGGTACCGTGTATCCCTAGTACAGGGACTGGTGCTTCATAAGAAGGGCCAATTCCTTTTTCACTGCGACTTTTTCACATACAAGATCCCCAACTCTGGGAATCCAGCCGGTAGATGTTACTGGCACATCCTTAATTCCTGTTGAGGTGGCACTTTTGGAAGAATCATCATCACAGAACTGTTGCTATTCCTGTAAGACAGTGACACGTTCATTTATGTCAAAAGGTGTTTCTGCTGCCTCCACGCCAGGACCATCAAGATCCGGAACATAAATTCAAGTTCCGAACAGGCACTCATATAAAGTACGACCTCCCAGGGACCTTCTAGGCAGGGTATTTAGTGCTCTCTGGACTCCATACAGTTGATTAAGCCAACTACGACCAGTACCTAAGACTCTGGCTGTTATGGATTGCTTTAAATCGCAGTTTAATCGCTCCATGACACTATTTCCCTTGGGATGAAATGGAGACAAGTACTGGAGTTTGACCCCCAATGAAGCCTTGGTGTCCCTGAATGCCCTTGAGGCAAAAGCAGGGCACTGGTTCGAATGGAAGGCCGCAACTGCATATGTACCGATAAAGACTTGCAAATCTTTAATAACAGTCCAAGTGTCAGCCGAGTGTTGTGGCCACACCCATACAAATCTGGAGCATGAATCAACAGTGACTAATATATATTTGTATGTACTATCAGGTGATGGGGACCACAATGGTCCAAGTACACACATTGTAACGGTTTGTTCAAAATTAAGAGGGGTGTCTGAGGCGGGCGTTTAGCAGTGGAAACTTTGATTTGTTGACAGATGTCACAACAAAGGACATACTGCTTAGTCTCTTTGTAGAGATCTGGCCACCAGTAACGGGCCTGCAAGATCAAAATTGCAGCCGCCACACCAGCATGTACAGATGCTACCCCCTCATGCGCTGCTTTAATCAATTGTGGTCTTATATCTTTGTTAGGGATGTCTCGTACATCTACGCCTGGTATCTTCAATTCAGCGTTCAGCATACTTCCCATATGATAATGATATTTGTTAGGAAATTCTTTAGGATGGACCATACCATCAGCCGTAGCTTTCATGGCAGCCCAAATGTCTGCATCCGGTTTGGAACTCGAACGAGTCACTGCAGCTACAGTGGCTACTGCCACTGCTGACTTTGCGGCTTCATCAGCCAATGTGTTTCCAGCAACATGTATTCCGACGCGCTTGTGTCCAAGTGTATGTACAACATGGACATTCGGTACCGTCTCTTTCAGGTCAGCTACTTTCCCCCACAGTAGTCTGTGTTTAATGGTGTTGCCTTTGGAGTCTCTGAACCCATTCTGGCGCCAATAATGCAGGTATTCATTAAAGGACTGGACGCAGTAATATGAATCACAAACAATCAGCGTAGGCTGTGCCGGATCCGTGTGTTCCAGTGCCAGCCAACTGTGCTGTACAATCCCCTAGGGTCTGTGTAAAGGTATGTAGAGGACAAAATGCATCCCCTTCAATATAGCCACTTACGACTGCGCAAGCAGCAGAATATTGATGTTTAGTTCCAATTGCAGGTTGTGCAGAGCCATCGGTGTACATGACTCTATGTTACTGATCAATAGGCAAAGTATTTGCTGGAACTAGATATTCTATTTCATATTGTAGGAATTCCTGGGTTTGTAGCTTTGGGTCGAAAATATAGTCTACATTAGTGGCTGTGAGAGACTTAGGGGCATATTTATACTCTGGTTGCGCAGGAATTGGGCCTTTTTTTTTTACGCAAATCCGACGCAAAACTAACTCCATATTTATACTTTGGTGTTAGACCCGTCTAGCGCCAAAGATCTTGGAGTTTGCATCATTTTTTAGCGTGGACACCTTCCTTGCGTCAATGATATGCAAGGTAGGCGTTCCCGTCTAAAAAATGACTCTGAGGCATGTGCGCCGTATTTATACTCCCGGGCAAAAATGACGCCCGGGAGTGGGCGGGTCAAAAAAAATGACGTCCAGCCGCTTTAGCGTCATTTTTTAGCGCCTGGTCAGGGCAGGCGTTAAGGGACCTGTGGGCTCGGAAGGAGCCCAGAGGTGCCCTCCCATGCCCCCAGGGACACCCCCTGCCACCCTTGCCCACCCCAGGAGGACACCCAAGGATGGAGGGACCCATCCCAAGGAACTTAAGGTAAGTTCAGGTAAGTATTTTTATTTTTTTTTGTGGCATAGGGGGGCCTGATTTGTGCCCCCCTACATGCCACTATGCCCAATGACCATGCCCAGGGGACATAAGTCCCCTGGGCATGGCCATTGGGCAAGGTGGCATGACTCCTGTCTTTGCTAAGACAGGAGTCATGTCGATGGAGGGTGGGAGTCAAAATAAAATGGCGCAACTCGGGTTGAGGCAGATTTTTTGCCTCAGACCGACTTGCCCCATTTTTAGACGCCCAAGCTCCATTTTCCCCTACGCCGGCGCTGCCTGGTGTAAGTCATTTTTTTTGACGCACACCAGGCAGCTCCGCCGGCTAACGTCATTCCATAAATAAGGCGCCCCCTTGGCGCTTTGGAATGGCGTTAAATTTTTTGGACGCACAACTGCGTTGGCGCAGTTGTGCTCCCTAAAGTATAAATACGGCCCTTAGCCCATTGTATCCAACGTGGACCTAGTGCTTTTGCGTTTGTAACGCTAGCTTTTGTAACAGCCTCTAGGGCTGGGATTGGAGAAACTACAATAATGCGTTTTCCTTGGGCAAGAGGTCTTTCTTTAATGACAGCCATCTCTACGGCAGTGAGAATTTTCTCTGTGGGAGCAAAGCGTTGTTCAGCTGTTGAATACAAAGGTGATTTGTATGCAATCGGGACTGTCTCACCTTCATTAAATGTCACATAGGTAAAACCGATGGCCCCAGCTATTACTCTGATGACCAAATGTGTTTTGTTGTCCCTTGTGTATAAATGTTGTGCTGCAAGCATGTCTGTCTGCAATTCTCTATGAATACGAGTATGTTCCATTGTCCAGAATTTACTTGAAAAATCGGGATGTATTAGGTCATATAAAGGTTTCATCTGCGTAGCATAATCTGGAATGTAGGTTCTGCCAAAATTTAAGAAACCCAATAATGATTGGAGTTTTTTAATCGTATTCAGTGGTTGTAACTGTGCACACTTTTCTAAGAATTGTGGCGCTAGGCTCTTCCCTTCACTTGATAGCTCATATCCTAAAAACAGGACAGTGAGGAAGGCTATTTTTTTAAGTTAAATTTGTAATCAAATTCAGCAAACCCTACAACAATGTGGGCTACACGTCTTAAATGTTGTAGTAGTTCATCATCCGTGAGATGTATATCATCTACATAGGACAATGCTTCAGGGTCGATCTCGTGCAAAATAGAAGTGACATGAGCCATGAACAGTCCTAGGCTGCTCTTATACCCCTGAGGTAAATGGCAGAATTTTTTCTGAGAGCCTAGTGCACTAAAGCTTGTTAAGTCTTTACTCTCAGGTGCTATATTCTGCAAGAAAAACCCATTGGAAATGTCTAGTGTTGTTTTGTATTTTTTACGCACTATGTTGCTCATTAGTGCTGTGCTATGTGAGTTTTGTATAGCATAGGTACGTGTATGACTATTTAGATATCTGTAGTCTAAGACTATTCGGTATAAATGGTCTGGTTTAGCTAGGGGAATAAAGGGTTATTAATTGGTGAGACACAGGATTCAATCACACCCTGGTACTCTAACTGCATGAGTATTTCTCTCACTGGTGCTTTTGCTTTATGTTTTATAGGATACTGCGGTTGTGGCTGAGGTTCACTTTTAATTGGAATTACATGGTAGAGGGATTCCTTATCCAATCCTATTTGATTTCTGTATAATGCAGGTGCTTGTGCTAGAGCCCATTCACTGGAATAGGATTCAGCTAGTTCCTCTGGAACAAGGGGTGAGAAGGAAGCCTTAATGACATCTTTTCCATGTGGGCAGATACGGACAAAGTCAGGCGGCCAATCTTGTTTGGCCAACAAGACATCATACACTTTTACTATGGGATCCCAAAAGATTGCGTCTATTGTGCGTTCAATGTCTCCTTCTAACTGTAGCGTTACTTTGTACACCCTTTCATGCTTGGAGACACACATGTCCACTGTTTCTACTTGTATAAAGTCATCAGTTGCTTTCATTCCCAGATGCTCTAGAAGATTCCGGTGAACTCTTGTGAACTCTGCCGCGCTGTCTAGCAAGGCTGGAGCCCAATTCTTGTTCTTCAAGAGGACCCTCTTCCTGTGTGGCATGTGGGACTGCAACTGCTGCCACTTTTTTCTTTTTAAATGTTGTTTTTGTTGGGCGCCTTTCTCTTCCTTTTTAACAGAAACCTCCGAAGAGCGTTGTGATTCCTGTCTCGGTTTCACGTACTCTGTTCTTCGCTCTGATCGCCCACATCTCTCATTTCTCTTTTCCGATGAGTCCTGAAAGGAACGAGATTGGCGTGTATCAGTATATTGATATCTATCAGGCGTTTTGATATCATCTCTATTTCTGAGATTGTACCTATTCCGTGGGGTCTCCAGACATGGAGATTCTCCCCTTTCTGTTTTAGGCGTTTGTTGCTTTTTATTCTAGCGTTTCCTATTACCCTCAGGTGTTTGTTTGGGGGTATCTTTATTTGATTTACCCTGAAATTGAGGTTTTTGTGGTCTGGCCCCTAGGCTATCTCGACCGATACTTGAATAGGTCTCTGCTATTATTTTAGGAAGCTCTCGTTCTTGGTCTTGTTGTGGAAAGTCACAAAGCCGCATGCGCACTGCAAGTGCGACTGCTTCCCCTTTAAGATTACTTAAAATGATTGAGGACACTGTGGCAAAATTGCCCATCAATTGCATTTCCAAATCTAGGGCCGGGGCAGCCCCATATTCATCTTGAATTTGTTTCAGCACTTCCGGTAAATTGGTAAGTGTCGGTGTACCATGTGCGGTTGTGTAGAGAGCGGCAAATACCGTGCCCCAGGTATTACAGTTTTCGACTGTTGGGACCATCCCGAAGGGCAAGCACATCGTTAATATTCTATGTTTATCCTGAGGTCCTGTATGGGGAAATACTACCTCCAGCCTATTCATTTTCTGTGCTAACCAAAACAGAGTTTCCTCTCGTTTGGCGGGTACTTTACCCATAATGGAATGTACAGTCGCAGGATTCATACCTGGCGTTACTGCATGTGGATGAGCTGGAGCAGCATGAGCTGGGTTTGTATTTAATGTTTGCATCACGAATTGTACTAATCGTCTACATATTGCTATTAATTCAATATATAAGCGACGAACCTCAGCTACTGCTAAATTTCCAACCGCAGGATGTGGTGTATAGGTGGCCAATAAAGGCCAGGTAGGACCGTCATTACTTAGTGGACCTAACCTTACTGGTAATATTGTATGGGGTAGGGCGCCATCAAGCCAATTATTATGTTCTTGATAAAATAGAGGTATCTCTAAATATGCGTACGCTCTCTATTGTCCAGGCGCGTTCGCAGGTGTATATTGATGAAATGTATTTGTGATCCCATCAACTGCTGGAAATGTGACCCAAAAGTGAAAAAGTTCTGTTCTATAAGCTGCAGGGGCATCCACCACAAATGCGACTGGACCTCCCTGGGCTGTTAGGCCATTTGCTAGTAAGTGTGCTGTGAGAGGTTGTCTCATGTTAACAGCTATTTGTACATGTTGGGGATTCGCCATGATAGTAACACTATTAGTTCAGAGAAGGTACACCAGAATGGGGTTTCCTTTTAAAGTTCAAGCTTGAACAACCACCAGTTGTAGTAGGATTACCTACACAGCTGTGGTGGAAATCCTCAGTATCACGGACGTCTCCGCATACGGCATTGAGGTGTCATTATATATAATGAGACAGAGATACTCCAGAGGACCCGAAAATTAGAGCCTGACCAAACGTTGGCGGTGCCATGTCGCGTAGGCTCTCATTATTCTAATGAGACTACTGGATTTTGAGCAGCAAGATCGTCCACGGTGTGGGAGACTGAGTCTGACCCACAGTGGGTGACACCTGTCGCTCCAAATCCGGGTTTTGCTCTGGCTAACTAGCAGTGCCTCGTCTCTCCCAAAAGTTAGAGATGATTGAGCAGCCGAGCACATGATATATCATACTTCTCAGGGAAGTCATGGTCACTCAAGTCACATCCGGTTCTCTCAATTCAGTCTCATATATAAATTACAATAAAAGCAGTATGAGTTTTAAAGACTGGTTTAATAAAACAACTGCATTTTAGATAGAAAATCGTGAGCTGCAATAACCAGAACGACACAACACGACAATATTAAAATAGTGACGATGAGAGTGAAGCATAAGAATAACGCTATCATATTGCCACTAGAATCGATGGACTATTTTCTATCTGAGTCATAATTTGAGCACAGCATGTTAAGCTCTAAATTTGCCTTTCAGGTTCCCCCGGGAGGACATCGACCCTCATACCTGAGCAAAGACCTGTAGTCTGCGTTAGCATCTGCAGCAAAGTATTCAGCAATCAGGATACAGTCGTGGTTCCCTGGCTGGAATCTCCCTCTTAACATGTAATGGGACTAGGAAGTGTTTTAATAATAACACAGCTAATGTTCTAAGAAAATGTCCCTACGTAAGGATGTGTATTTTCTACGAATGTTGGAGACTAAACTTCTACCACCTTCACCAACAATGTACCAAACTGTAGCCTTGACTGAAGCACAAAGTGATCAAGAATGTCTTGTTTGAGAACACAGTGCTGGACTAAGCAAAACAGTTAGATAGATGAAATTAAAACAAGACCGTAAAACTGGTTATTGCAAAAATAACAATGCGAAGCCGAATAAAATATATCTAGGTCAAGGTGCACAGCGGCCTAGTGCATTAAACTAACGTGCATGGAGCTATAGCTAAAATGGCTACACAACAACCTCTACCTGCCAAATTTAGAGGTGTTCACTGGCCCAGTGGGCAACTTTCTACAGTGACAGGAACTGCTGTCATGGAGGTTCCTGTCTTTGCATGAAATGCTTGAAGAACAATAGTGTTAGACATGATGGCCAGCCAGAAAACCTTTCAAAAATGTTCTAGTTTTCAAAAACAATCTCCCAAAGCAGTAGTTTGTTTCTCAAAGTTAAAAAAGCTAATTATTCCACATGCTGGGAGTTTTCTCCTAGGGTGAAGCGTGTCAACATTTCACCCAGGTTTTATTCTCAGTAGGGTGAGAGTATAAAGTCTTTTCTTCGATGGCCCCTACTTTGTTGGACCGTCAGAGAAAGTAGTCCGTCAAGGAGCCACAAGCAAAGTAATGGGACTGTAATTTATTGAATTCCCCCAACAAACCAGAGAAAGACACATAGGTACTAGAGACACAGAAGAAAAGAAACTCACAGACATTTTTATTCATTAACTTTATTTTGTTACTTCCACTCTTGTGACATACTGCTCAATCATTTCACAGTTTCATTTTATTACTCATATCCTGGACAGATTATGTGAATCCACTATTGAGGTTTCCAAACTGATTTGGGGTAAGTCTCTTTCAATTATCATTCTCTATCTGTAGCTCAGACACAGCCTTCACACCAGGTGATGGCTGTGACGGATGTAGCAATAGTGCTGACTCCAAACAGAAGGACACAATAAAGCGTGACATCTCAGCACTTGGCTGTCTTTGGCCTTCATGAGCAGGCACAGACAAAAAGGCAAAACTGCTTAGAAACTTTGACACCTTTAACAAGTGAAACCTATGATTTACACATTATTCCCACCATCTACCCTACGCTGTCACTGATAAAGGGCTAATCAGTAGCCCTTTGCTAAAAAGGACCTCACAGAGTTTCTTTGCATACTCCATTCTCCCTCACATCAGTTCTGAGTCTTCACCCTCCATCCACAGGGACGCAGTCAATACACATCCACTGTATAGGGAGGTTGCACCTACTCCCCATCACGTCATGCAAAATGAATCCCACTGGTCCATGTACTTAGACTTTCATTACACAAGGGCTTTAACTACTATTACCCTTGTCTTCCTGGTTTTTATCATCCTGATCATATTATTATACCTGGCACTGGCCTCCACATTTCCCTTGCTTATTCTGGTGCTCTGGTCTTAATTCTCATGCTCCTGATCTTCCTAGTCTTCTAGCATTTGGCTCTGATCCTCATGCTCGTTGTCCTTGTAAAGAAGCCTAATGATGGTGCCTGAGGTGGGAGGAGGAATGCATGCTTGGCCCAGGCCTAGAAGTCAAACAAAAGAGTCCATATGTAGAGGGAGAGGTTAACAGACATTTCTTTGCATACTCCATTCTCCCTCACATCAGTTCTGAGTCTTCACCCTCCATCCACAGGGACGCAGTCAATACACATCCACTGTATAGGGAGGTTGCACCTACTCCCCATCACGTCATGCAAAATGAATCCCACTGGTCCATGTACTTAGACTTTCATTACACAAGGGCTTTAACTACTATTACCCTTGTCTTCCTGGTTTTTATCATCCTGATCTTCCTGATCATATTATTATACCTGGCACTGGCCTCCACATTTCCCTTGCTTATTCTGGTGCTCTGGTCTTAATTCTCATGCTCCTGATCTTCCTAGTCTTCTAGCATTTGGCTCTGATCCTCATGCTCGTTGTCCTTGTAAAGAAGCCTAATGATGGTGCCTGAGGTGGGAGGAGGAATGCATGCTTGGCCCAGGCCTAGAAGTCAAACAAAAGAGTCCATATGTAGAGGGAGAGGTTAACAGACATTTCTTATCGGTTCTAGTACGTACAGGAGCCACTCATTCGACTGTTAGAACAGTTGAGTTCCTGAATCTACCACTCTCAGGAAAGGAAGTCCAAGTTGTCAGCATCACAAATCAGCAGTGTAACAATCAAATTACTACCCCAGTTCCAGTTAGAATAAGAAACATTAAAGAGAATTAGCAGTTTGGTGTATGTGATTTAAGTCCTGTAAACTTATTGGGACTGGACCTCCTGTGTAAACTCAATTGTCTCATACTTTGTACACCAGAAGGAGTGGGTTTAGAAACTCAAGCAGCTGATGTTGAGTTTAAATTGCAGGCATTGGATTCTGTAGTCAAATTGTACCCGGTCATTATCAAAGAAGACTTGCACATTGACTTGAGGGAAACAGTTGGAGAAGATGTTTGGGACTTCACTGGGAAAGGGATTGGATTGACTAAAGTTGCAAAAACCCTTACAATTACCCTTCAATCAGAATCAGTATTCCCTTATAAAATGACCCCTGAAGCCATTGCAGGAATAACACCGGTTGTTGGGGGTATACTAAAACAGGGCATTCTGAAGGAGGTGATAAGGAGTCCATGTAACTCCCTGATTACTGCCTTGTAAAAAGCAAACAGGAAGTAGAGGAATGTGCAGGACTTAAGGAAAATTAATCAAAAAGTTTTTCCATGCTCTCTTGTGGTACCGAACCCTGCTCCAATCCTATTCCAAATTCCCTCAGAAGCAGAACGGTTCACGGATATTGACCTTTGACAGACATTCTTCTCTGTTCTTTTTCATGAAGAGGGTCAGTTTCTCTTCATGCATTTGTTCCAAGAGAAGGCTCTCATTTGGTGCTGTGGTTTTCAAGGGTACAGGGAGACATTACAAGTACCCTGCAGCTCGACCCTAAATCAGAACATTGATGATTTACTGATTGCATTTATGACAAAACAAGCTTGCAGGCAAAACACAATTGCCCTGCTCAACCAGTCATTAGGGCCTTTTGGACCCATATAAGATCGCCATGTTTTCACCTCCATTTTATATTTCATATTTTATCTGTTTAGCTGCATTGCTTTTAGCAATGCCATTTTACAAACATTTTAGCATGATATTTTTCTAGGAATATGTGGCAGGCGTTGCTTGTCTAGATGGCCTTTGCACAACATGTAATCAGAACTTTCTGTTCAATATGGAACACTGTGCATAATATGCTAGTTCTTGTGTTGCCCATTCAGAAGAGAGCTTCTAATGCCTAGACACAGTATTGCATCAGGACTGTGCTTCCAACACAGTATGGCTTTATTATATAAACAGTGCACTGACCTAGAAGGGTCAGCGGTCACTCCAGCCACAACCATCCAGGGGCGAATGCTGTGTTTGACATGCAGCTCTGCTGGCACTTATCCTTCAGCTCCTGAGAGGAATGCCATCAATACTGCAGACTGACTCCTGACACTGTCTTCAGATATGGGTCTGGGCTAGTCCCTTAGATTGGGCCAGGCAGAAGGCTACACCCGCTATGCTCTTAGCGTAGTCTTTGGGTTAGGTAGGAAACTAAAGAACTTCTAGCATTTCTAGAACACATTTACCATGGTTGCATTATTCATTGTCTTCATCATGTTTATCATGCTGGCTACTTTACTGTGTTTCATTTGCCTAATTATCACAGCTCATTCTCTTTATGAAAGATTGCATTTGTTTCAATAAATATACTGAAAACTCAGTTTGTATATCTTTTGGGTCTTCTTTTGTGTATGCATGAGTAATATACCGAAAGGGTATGATCTGTTTCCACGACTTCCCTGGGGAGTCAGAGTATCAAGTTCAGGTGGCCATAACCACCTTCCACCCCGTTATGTTAAGCGGTTCAGCTGAGACACTGTGAGCTAGCCAGGAACTAAGCCTACAGTTTCTGATGGTGTGGGCAGACTTATGGGAAGATTTAGATTTCAGTGGATGGATTACTCCGTCACAACAGTGACGGATATCCCGTTCTCTGAAATATCAATCCCATAGGAAATAATGGGATTTATATTTTGGCGGATGGGATATCCGTCACCCTTGTGACAAAGTAACCTGTTCACCAAAATCTAAATCAGGCTTACATGATGAAGTTCAGCCATCCTAAATACGCAGTCCTATTCTCTTAATAGGAACCATATAACATACCATTCAGATGGGAATGGGCACAAAGTTTCCCCTGAGAAGTTGCAATACTGTCAAAAAGAATCCAAAGATGTGGGACATCAAATTGGGAAAGGAGTCAGAAGAGTGTCCCATGAACATATTGAAACAGTCCTTAGGATGAAATTTACAACCATTCAGAGAAAGGTATGAATGTTTTTGGGCATGGTTGGCTATTTCCAACAATGGATCCCAAACGTTTCCTATGTGGCAAAGCTTTTGCTGACACTGATGAACACTGATGTCAATGACACAGTATCAAGGGATGACAAACGCATAGAAGCCTTCCAGGAGCTCAAAAATGTACTTTGAAGTGCACCCGCTCTTGGAATGCCAGACTACACCAAAGAGTTTATTTCTTCTGCCATGAGAGTGACAGGTGTGCTTTATCTGTAGCTGCGGCAATGCCTGGTTGTCTCAAAGTGGTAGCAGCAGTTAGCCTAAGTATTCAAGAAACCAAGAGGATAGTGATGGGTTATCCATTTAGTGTAAGGGAACCATATTTGACTGAAATGTTCATGTCTCATACTCGAACTCTGCATATGACCAATAGCTGCTTAATCCGCTATGACAGAACCATTGTGGCATCAGAAAATGAGTCTATAAGAATGGTCAACACCTTAAACCAAGCTCTTCTTTTGCCCACCACTGACAGAGATGAAGAGGGAAAATTTGAGCATGATTGTGTGAGTGTTACTGAGCTATGCACAAAGCCAAGACAAGACATGCTGGATGTTCCCCTTTCTGAATCTGACCATACCATGTTCATTGACGACTCTAGTTTGAGACACCGACATGGCATATTGAGAGCTGCATACGCTGTATGCACCCAAAGCAGAGTTGTGGAAACATCCTACCTGTGTCATGTAACCTCTGCACATTTGGCAGAATTGATTGCTCTTATCCAAGACTGTTGTACACAAGAATGCTTGTGAGTTACCATTTATACTGACAGCCAGTATGATTTGGGCTTGTGCATGACTTTGATCAGTTGTGGTCACAGAGAGGGTTTAGGACGTCTGCTGGCCCACGCATTAAAAATTGCCAGTATGTGTCCAATCTGTTGGAAGCCCTTAAATTGCCAAAGAAGGTTGCTGTAGTAAAGTGTGCTGCACACAACAGCGGAAACAATTTCGTACCAGAATCCAGATGTTTCTCTTGAGTCCAGCAGCTTCAACATGGATGAGATGTGTCATACTGAAGGCAAAATTGTGCCAAATATGCTGTAGTGCACTGTATGGCCTTTGAATGAGCTGAGTGAATTGCAACAAGCCACCCCAAAAATCTAAAAGACAAAGAGGGAAAAAATAAGACTTATGAAGGATGCTAGTGACATTTGGGTGCCCAGTGATGGGAAACCTGTGCTCCCAGATCCCATGTTTACTGCTGTTGTCAGGCACATGCATGGACCAACACATGTGGGAAGAGAAAAGATAATGTTGACATTTTGATAGTTCAGGTATAATCCACACTTTTGGCGGATCGCAGAAAACCTGCACCATCGCTGTGCGAAATGCCAAATGCAAAATGCGGGTGACTAGTTTGTAGTGACAATGAGGAAAGTCTGACTGTTCCATCTCCAGATCAATTTTGTGGAGATGCCCCAATGTAACCAGTTAAGGAATATCCTTATAATTGTGTGCTTGTTTTCCAGTTGAGTAGATGCATATCCCACCAGGAAGTGTGACAGTCTGACAGCTGCTAAATTACTGTTGTCCAAGATATTTCCGAGCTTTGCAATGCCAGTTTATCTTAAATTAGATAAAGAACGATACTTCAAGAATGAGGTGATGCAGTTGTTATGCATGACCTTAGGGATAGACCAAATATTCCGTTGTAGTTACAGACCAGATACTTCAGGCACTGTCAGAACACTAAACTGGATTATCAAAGGAAAATTGGCCAAAGCTTGTGCATTCACATCTCTCAAATGGCCTTATCACTTCATCTGGCATTGATGAGCATTCGATGCATGCCAACCTAACTAACAGCACTATCTCTTCATGAAGTGTCCTGCACCTGCTCTTGGAATATCACAGATGACCCGGTTCTCAAATGCTGCAAGAAATTGACTGATGTGCTACATTCTGTCTCTCATCAGGTTGATGCTGCTACTCCAGCTGAACGACAGTCTCCATGTCATGGCCTGAACCCTGTTGAATGGGGTCACATAAACAAGAATGTCTGCAAGTTGTGTCTGAAAGAATGCAGGAGAGACCCATACCATGTAATCCTGGTTACCAACACTGCTGTGAAATGCCCTGTACTACCAAACTAGATACATGCCTCCCACACCAAGAGGTGAGACAAGAAGAGGAAAAAGTGAAGCTAATATCTACTAACTACTTGTGTTCAACTAGGTTCGAGATTTCTGAGGTATCAGAAGAGGGATAGGAAAACCAGTCAAAACCTTGCAGCACTTGAAGCAAAATCCCAACAGTGGCTAGATTGGAATGATAGTGCAGCCGATACACCAGTCTCTGGACAAAAACTACATCTTCACAGAGGCATTAAGAACTTATGGTCCACTGAGTCAAATCCATCTGGATCCACTGAGCATGCATTTTTCACTGTGGAGAGACCCTTTGTTCCTCACCTTAGAAGTCAAATATATGCTTGATTTTTAGTGAACTTACTGAGTTCTTGTACTTATGATTTATATGCTTATATTCTTACCTGACTGATGGCCCAGCTTATCTATTTCTACTTTATATCCTTTAAATAAACTTTCAACTTTAGCCTGGGCCTGTCAGTCTTATTGAGAATGTCACAACTTCAGTCTAGTGTTTAAGATTAGCAGTGAGAGACGGGTCCAGTAGGGGAGCACCAAGGTCTATAAAGGGAATACACCACTCCTAGTTCAAGCAGTTGGTGTGCTTTGAGTAAGCAAATGAGAGATGGATTTGTGCGCAAACACCGACTAAACAGCTGAAATTATCTACTATTTTGCAGGCCACTAAGTAAATAGCAAAGATTATGTTCTATTTGACTAGCTGCGGTTAAATAACCATTGGAAAATGGGATATATTGCATTACCATATAGGAGGAAAGAATTAACTACAGCCAGTCTGATCAACAAAAACTCCAAATAGTGATACAATGTATGCATTGAAAAAGAGCAGGAGATGGAAGTACACCCAAGGAAGCTCGTGTGAGGGTGAAACTACTTCCGAAAAGGTGCAAACCTAACTAACTAGTGTGCTTGACCCTCAATACAACACAACCAAAACATGTTGGGTGTGGACGCATGTGTTACAGTGGACAGTCTTTCAAGAACACCACAAAGCCTACCATCATTAACAAAGTACCAGCCAGTTTTAACTAAAATGTGACAAGATGTGTTACAGTCACACCTTGGGGAAAGTTCAATTGAATGCCTTACCAGGGTACCAGATGTACAACAACAAAAGGGTAAACAAAAGGGGTGTAGAGAAACCCCACACAGTTAAGCGAATCCTCTTGGAAAAAGGAGCCAAGCTTGTCTCACTAAGTTGTTCGGAATAAAAATGAACGAAACCATTGATAGTATGTTTGGAGGCATCTGTTATGATATATAAACTTTTAAGATTGTCATAGAAAGGTTAACATAATTAATCACACATCAACCCCAAAACCAGTTGGATGTTATCCCAAAAACAACCAGGAAATTTCCGTCTCATGTTTGGATCCAAACCCTGATTGCATAGGCAGTGCGCTACTATCTAACTTGGTATGTTGCACCACAGTGTACACAAATAGGAGCAGCTATCCAAAGTTGCGGACATACTTCACTTTACGCCTGCCTTTGCAAGGTAGCATTAGAAATGACTGCACCAGTTTGGTTGGAGAACACATTATCAGGTATAGCTGAGGATCAGCCATTACTTTCTGTTTCGGTAAACTCTGACCACACACCTTAAAAGGGGAATAGTGCATAACCTGTACATTTTAGTATTGTGCTTTTTTTTAATGCATTGCCAAAATGCTAACTGTATACTATGTTTCAGCAGTCAATCGTGGACTGGACTCTTGGAAGTAGGTGGTGACTCTGGAATACTCACAATTTGCAAATCGAAACACAAATAGAAATGTCCTCTCCTACATATCACCTCCCAAAGAATAAGCAAGATGGTATATGGTCTTTCATCTTCCTGTATCATAGCTGATCACCACTGATCCTCACCTGGTTGGGTGCCTTTGGAACTTCTATACCTTGAAGGTGATGCTTCTATCAGTCCTCGCTGATCTGTTTCCTACCCCCCTAACCTGTTGGAAGTGTCAGCACCTGATGCTTCATTGTTATGTCACTGATTCTGCTTTACCCTGATGTTGCTTGGGCTTTTGTCCTGTGGACGTTACTGACTGCCCCAGCACCTTCCTGCATGCCTGCAGCTAATACATCCACCCTTTCTGCCGGTTGAACACACAGGCTGCCATCTATGTACAGCAGTAACTGCCCATGCCACCGTCCTCCAGGGCTCACACATGGTCCTTCCCCTAGCCTATACCTACGTTTGATTGTTCTTTCGTTCTCTGCCTGCCTCAGTAGCCTCCTCCCACTTCCAGCAGTTCAAGCCGCCGAATAGCTGCCGCTTGGTGTTGCTTCTGGCCAAAACCATTACAGTTCTGTGTTGTTTTTCTGCCCTTCAAGATCTGTTCAGTGGGAGCCGTCACTGCATCGTGGCAGTGCTTAATTTGAGCCAGTAGTTGCAGGTGGGACCCACCAGCCACTATTTCTCCTCATCAGACCTTGACCCAGAGGAAAACCGAGAGCAATACAAAAAGGGGAAAGAAACAAAATGAGAAAAACATTGACAAGGAGAGAAAGCAGGGGGTGAAAAAGGACATGCAAGAATGAGATAAAGTGTTAAGGAGTGCCTGGTAGTGGATAAAGAGACATGAGGTGGAATCAAGCCTAAGCATCCTTAGTATTCAACATCGCGACATTCAATAGCACCAACCACAGGCTTCTGAGCAAAACGTTGGGCCCCGGCACTTACACGTTTAGAAGGTAAGCCCTGCAGTAGCAGATGGCTACATTATTATACGTATTGGTCTTAAAGGAGAAAGGTTGCCAACTTATCCTTTACATTTTTAATTAAATGTTTAGGGTGTCTTACTTGACTACTGGGTGTGGGCCCAAGAAGGTGACCAATGACCCGTGATTACTAAGGTATTGCTGCAGTGCTACATGAGGACCTAAATGCGGTGTTCCTAACACATCCAAGACGTTTTTAACCTTGTCCCGGACCCTGTGTGTGATAATAAAGAGAAGGTTTTAGGATGGTCCGGAGACAATTTTAATTCTCACTCACTGCACAGATCCCACCATGTCTCTTAAAAAGGAGACTTTACCTCCTGGGGGAGGTAACACTCTATGATGACACAATTGACTACTGGTAGTTTATACCTCGAAAGGAAAGTAGTCAGCGAGGGTCTTGTTATTACTACGCTTGCATAAGATACAGGTGCTGTGAGTACAGATTGGGTGCACTCCTATTGATTATTTATGGATTTAAGCTTGGGAAGTTTAGTGCACCTTGAGTGTTACCTTTTCTCTCTCCCTCTGTTCTGATTTTTTGAAGGCCTAAATAAGTACAAATGGCCTATGTTGTAGTCTTACCTGGTATAAGTCCATGGGTTGCAAATTATGCTGGAATCATGTGCTGTTGCTTAGCAACACACAGGTGTTTCACCGTAGGTCCAGAGGTATCTCCAAAGAGAGCACCACAAGGACGACTTTAACCACAAGAGGCACAGATTCTAGACAACAAAGTAGGTAGTATGAACTGTTGTTCGATCACAATTCGGTGTAGGAGCATGGATGGTTGTGTTCTAATGGATGATGTGTCACATACTTCAGGATCAAGCGATAGGCTGACAGAGCGGCCTACCAGCAAGACACTTACTGGCACTTCACCGGAAAGCAGGACTGAGTGAAGTTCAGTGTGTCTTCGTCCCTTTGCTTCTTTTTGTACCTCATATGCTTCATTTTCTAAGCATTGTGGATGGTAGGACTTTTACCTCTTTTTTAATGATGAGGCCTCACATTCGCCAGTATTCCTACCTTTTTCTTTACATTAACTTCTTCCTTTCAGCTGTGCTCCCCAGGCAGCAGCTTTAGAAGTACTGATTCCTTGTAAAACTGGATCCATAACTCATGCACATGGAGATGAGCACCAAGTGCAAGAAGTCAGTAGCATTGTGCATGCACCAGAGATAAAGGTATAATCCTATGACGCAATTTCAGTTCTGGACGTTCACACTCAGATGGAAGTGGAACTGAACATAACAGTGCAACTGTGTCGGATCCAAAAGAACATTCAGTGATGGTCACTTCGAGCCACTTTCTGTGAACTTGAAAATGAGACCTTGTTGAAATATGTTGTCAGGTGCCAGAGACAAAATGGTTTTGTGGCTCAGTACTTTACAGGTACCGCAGCATGTAGTGAATGTGTCACAAAAAGTATAATGCCGGCTAGAGCCATTCCAGGATGCCAGCCGGGTGCCATATTTAAGGAATGGCGCAAGCCGGCGCTAAGGCCCGGTTAGCGTCAAAATACATGATGCTAACCGGGTAGGGGAGGCGTAGGGAAAACTGGAGGTTGTGCGGAAAAGAATGGCGCTAGTCAGGTTAGAGTGAAAAAAATGACTCCAACCTGACTAGCTTCATTTTTTGGCACACAGCCCCCATGGACATGACTCCCATCTTAGTAAATACAGGAATCATGCCCCCCAGCCCAATATCCATTGGCCATTGGGCACAGTGCCATATAAGGGGGCCCCAAGTTAGGCCCCCCATGGCACTTTGAAGAACAATTTTAAAAACGTACCTGGACTAGCTTGGGATGGGTCCCCCCATCCTTAGCAGTCATCCAGGTGTGGGTGCAGTGAGTGGGGGTGTTCCTGGGGGCAGGGAAGGGCTCCTGTGGGCTGTTTCCATGGACCCGGGCCATGGAAAAAGGCCCACAGACCCCTTAACGTTTGCCCTGACCCAGGCATTAAATAATGGTGCTAAGGAGCACCTCCTCCTCCCGTGTGTGTTTTTTTCACGGGTGGATAAATAATGCGCTAGGGCCTTTGAGTCATTTTTTGCCCCGGAGTGCCTTCCTTGCATCTCATTGACGCAAGGTAGTTTTTGTGCAGGCAAAAAATGACTTTAACTCCAATATTTTGGTGCTAGACATGTCTAGCGCCAAAATATAAATAGGGAGTTAAATTTGCACCAGATTTGTGTAAAAAAAGAGACGCAAATATGTTGCAGAGTATAAATATGCCTCTAGGTTCCTTAAACCTGCCAACATGTTTCAGCCAATTCAGTAGTCCATATCAGGTCACGGACTTTCATCACAACAATGGGGATCCCTCCTTGAAGTGCTTTGCATGCTTTTGTACAAAGGTAGGAGTACCTCTTATGTTCCATAGGAAAGTGCATATTAACAACATAACTTAGGTTTCATAAAACCACCTGATCTCAGCAGAAGAGGACACTTTCTTGCTGCATTAAAGTCACTGATCCCGATTTATTGAATTCGTTTTGTGGTTTATTATTAGTTGTTAGGAGGGCGTGCGATAAAAGAAAAACTCGATCTCTCTTGCTGTGGTATATAAGATTGAAAATGAGCTGTATATTACTGGATAGGGAAAGATATTCACTTCACCATTCTTGTATGCAGTTCTAAACACAATGATGAAATTCAATGTGTAGAAAAACAACATCTAACTTTCTTCCCACATTTGACAGTTTTCAAATTCACCAAGTTATATATTTTATTTCTTTGATTTTGCATGAGAAACATTTACAACTAAACTTCATGGGGTAAAGCCAGTATATAGTTAAAATATGCTTGCCAACACCTAATACAGTTACATACATGCATCTTTAAATACAACATGTTACATGTGGGATGGATTGCATGTACAGTAGAAACAGTTAAGCTTGTTTCCGCAACCCCTCCTATGCTCGGCGAACACAAGAGATCGTGTCAATCTCAGCTCTGGGTGTCTTATAAGGACTGAACAATGCCGTCCTGAGAGGGCATGGAACTGTTCTCTCCACCTCAATAGCAGTATGTGGTTGACATGGGATAGTATGCACCCAAAAGCGCAGATACTGTGCTTGTGCGCAGTATGCATGAAGAGCCATGTCTGGCGCACCCAGACCTCCCTTGACCTGTGGTAAAGTAAGAAATTCCCAGGATACCCGTGGTTGTTTGTCTGCCCAAATTAGGGTACTTTGCTTGCCAGAGAGTGGTGAAATATCGGCTAAGCCAAATGGTAAGATAACTGACTGGCTGTACAGCCCATTGAAGGGGAAACTCGGAAGAGAAAGGCAGAGTCTCATCTGTAAGGGAACACAGCACCGATTTTCCCCAGTTTTTAGCTGAATACCTGAGTAACATCCAAATTGGATCAACTTCTGTTTCATAGTATTCTGATTTTCTAGTGGGGTGCGGGTATAAAACATAATTTCATCGGCATACATTGAGACCACCAGAGCTCTGGAGGTAAGGCTGATGCCCCTGTGGGTGTTGTGCTGCCTAAGACATGCCACCAGTGGTTCCATCACGATGGTGAATAAGAGGGGTGACAGCGTGCAGCCCTGTCTCATCCTCCGAGTAATTGGGAAGGGTTCCAAAACAGACCCATTTTTATGCACTCTTGCCAATGAGAGGGTGTACAGTAGATGGATCTGTTTTATGAATAGTGGACTAAGGCCTATTCTGGCTAGAAGGGGTAAGAGGTAGGACCATTCTAGTGTATCAAACACTTTGTTGGCATCTAGTAGAGATGCTCTTGCCTGAATATATAAAGCAAGATGATGCATGACAGCAAAAATAGTGCAGGGATTATGGGAGGTGGACCGACCCAGTATAAAACCAGCCTGATCTGGCCTAATAATTTTCAGTAAGAGTGGTAGTGACCAGTTGGCGAGTACCTTAGCGTGTATTTTATTGTCGACATTGATGAGGGAGAGTGGTCGGTAGGAGTTGCAGTGTGATGCTGGTTTGCCCTGTTTGAGTAAAGTGACTATCATGGCTTCACGTAGTGAGGCAGGGAGGCAGCACATATTTAGTGAATCCTGGTACATGGCCAGAAGGTGTGGGGCTAGCAGGGGGGCAAACTCTTTATAGAATGAAGTTGTGAGGCCATCCCCACCCAGCACTTTATCACCTGGGAGATCTGCAATTACCTGTGTTACCTCCTCAATCGTGAAAGGGGACTCAAGGTAATTGCGATGGGCACGGTCCAACCACACCAGTTGTATAGTATCGAAGTATTTGATGAGTTCCGGGCCAACCAGCACCAAGGTCTCTTGGCATAATTTAGCATAGAATGAGGAGAAGACGTGTTATTGCCGGTGTGATGGCTATTAAGTTTTTGTCAGAGTCTAAAGCTTCAGCGATATGGGAGAAGGCTGGATTAGGGTGTAATAATCACGCTAGAGTTCTGCCTGGGCGGCCACCCTCACCATATCTGCACGCTTGAGTGTCCTTATGCAGGTAGTGAGTCTCCCGGATAACCTCTTCCTGGAATCCTGTTAATTTGGAATTAATATCAGCCAACAGATCAGCACTTTTTGAGTGAAAATAGTGAGTCTCAAGGGTATGGATCTCACGATAGAAGTTGGTCAGTGACCTACAGATGGGTTTTAGATTCCATGACTGCTTAGCTATACATGCGCCTCTTATAACCACCATAAAGGCCTTCCACAGCTTGAAGGGTGAATCAACGGAGTTCACATTGTGGGCAAAAAACTCAACAATCTCCTTTCGAATCTCTTTGCGGAACACTACGTCTTGTAGCGCACCCGAAGGTAGAAGCCTAGAAAAGGGCCGAGGTGCGGAGTGAGGGAGCTGCAGCTCCAGCAAGACAGGCGCATGCTCTGACATGGTATGAGGATGATGACTAACCCCAATTGACCATGTCCTTACCTCTGGGGATACTATCCAAAAATCTATACGAATCATGATCCATGGTATGTGGAAATGCAGGGTTTTTTGAGTACGTGTGGGTGAGTAAATCTCCAGACTTCTTGTAGCTGATTAGCAGTCGTGATCGCGTGGAGCATTTTCAAGGCGTGTGGATGAAGGTCCAGGGAACCACCTGAGTAAAATTCAGGATCATCCACATTTGGTTCGTATTCGCCCGCCAGTATGATGGGATGAAATCCCATTTGAACCTGTAAGGAGTATGTATCTGCCCTCAGAGTCGAGTTTTATACAAGCCACCTACCAGGCAAGACCTCTGAGTAAAAGTGTCATGAACCCCCCTGGCATAATTTTAATATGTTGACGAGTAAGCTGTTTCCCAGCCTGTAGTTTGCATGCAGGTGGATTTGGGGTCACTAGGTGTGTTGCTTGTTGAAAACAAATGTCAATTTTGTGTCTATTTAAATAAGGGTGCACAGGTTCCCAGCATCAAGTCAGTGTGCATTCCAGGTTAAGCAACTCAGGGTGGCTATAGCGATGAAGCACATACTATCTTGAGGGCCTTGGGTCCCTTAGACATGTATTATGGTGAGGTGACTCAAGTCATGTGTGGGAGAAACGTAATCGTGTACCTCAACGGAAAAGACATAAACAGTCAAAATGCAGAACTGTGCAACAAACACCCTGACCCACCCCCATCCACTCCAACCCCAAAAACTCGGTTGAGATAAAATGCCCTCCTCCCACTCTGTCCACCCTGTAACCTCAAAAAAGAAATAAGCTTGGGAAGCCTCCCGTCAGGTGAAGCGACTCCGGCATTAACCCAACCAAATGACTGGCTGGCCAGACCTCGGACACATGGCCATCTAGGAATATTGCTCAGAAGTAGTATTGACACAGTACACATGCGGACTAATTGAAAGTGGAGGGCCCTACAAGCGGCTCAATAGTTCTCACTTTGGGAGGCACACTCAACCACGTTGGGAGGTAGGTACGGTCAACTCTTTACAAAACAACATTTCCACAAAAATACACTTTTACATCAGGAAACGTTTGAAACAAGCCCCTGAGTGTCCCTTTAAAGTGCTCATACTTTCCAGTATTTCAATATTATGATCTATAACATTATAGTAGAGAGCAAACTTTTTGGATTATACAACCACGCTAATTCTCCACAAGACTTAGGGCCTGATATAGTATTGAGCAGCAGCGCAAAAGCAGATAGGGTGGTGGAGGACCTTATATCTATCTCCCTGCAGTCATCTCTATACAGTAGCTTCCATCATGGCAATTCCTTTCAATGTAGGAAAAGGTTGATGGACCACTCCGGCAAACATGACTTCAGGCGTCAAACTTTTTCAAAATGTTTTATTTTTCAGAAACAATCTCCTAAAGTGGGAGTTCACTTTTGAAAATTGAAACAAACTAATAGTCCTCACACCATAAAAGTTTCCTCCCATTGTGTTTGGGTCATTTGTTTTTACTATCCATCACTGCTAAGGTTAGATGGCTTACCTCTGACAGCCCCTACTCACTTGTGCCACTGGACTAAGGTTTATGCCAATGGAGTAAATGTTACACCATTGCCATAAAGCTGGGAATACGTCCACCCCTAAATTAAGCAGATGGATCAAAAGTTTGTGGAAAGGGTAATCCATTACCCTGTGCTTAATTTGTAAAAGAATGAGTGCTGGTGCCCAAAGCTCTGCTCAGATGCCTTCAGCTGGCACTATTACATGTTGGAGCGCCAGATACCATGGCTATGTAGTCTGTAAGCCACCTCATGCCTCTTTTACTGACTACAATACACTCCCTACCCCTTTATATAACTGTAATAGGTTCCTGTTTTCTCCATTAGTGATGTTTTTGTCTTTCTCTTTATCCTTCTTCCCAGTTTGTGTATTTTCCCTCTTTTGCTCTCGGGAAATGTCCAATGAGGAAAATAAGTGCCAGGGGCAAAATGTGAGGGCCAGTGGCCCCCACCGGCTCACAATAAGCACTGCCATCACCACTGCAACAAAGTACGCTCTCTGATAAACTCTAAACCAGCCCCTGAACATCGATGCTCAGAATCCAGGTTCCTGTTATATAAAATATCTGATTTACTGGATTTATCCGTGGTTATTCATTTGTTATTTAATTATGTACAATTTTTAAATAGAAACAGAAATAGAAAAAAGGCTGAAGAGGGTCAGACCCCTTCACATTAAACAGCTAATTTACCAAAGCAAGTTAGAGCAATATCTGGCGTTCAAAGCAACCTCTTAGGCAGGGAGCAGCAGTCATCTGTTAAAATGGGCCCATAGTCAAGTTATTTATTGGAACTTGGTCCGAGCTAGACGGATCCTACTCATGATAATTATATTTAACCCCTGAGGCTTACCCACCCATCTCTAGTGCATCTGAAAGTGTGGAGCACTTTTTTCGTTGTGTATGGTACTTCACTTTTAGCCTTCATAACTTTTGTGTCCTTTGTTCCCCACATCAGGTATTCTAAAGGTAGCCATTATTTGAGGATTTCCCTGGAGGGAAGTGAGAAAATAGCCAAATTATAACAAAATGTTGCGATTTTATTACAAAAATAGGAATAAAGTGCTGGGCAAAAACGCATTTCTTCTAAACAATAGTATCGACCAGAAAGGTTTGCTGTGCTAAGGTTATTAGGTTTCAGAAAAGGCAAAGTTTAAAGCATCATGTTTTTGCTAAGGCTTTTGCATATTTCTAAGTGGTGGTGCATTTTTCTTCTTTTTGTAGTTTCTAACTACTTGCACTTTATGGTGGTAATAGATAAGAAACCTGTGCTTAAGCTTGGAAAGATAAATATTTCTGAAAATAAGATAAAGTTCAGAATTCAGAAAGGGATCATTTGTGCAGCTTTCTCAAAAAAAAAAATCAATGAAATGAGAAAAAATTTGAAAGTAAGTAGGAAAAAATAGAAGCATGTGACTATGTTTTCATTTGCAATTTTTTATACACTGTTATAACCATCAACTTTCTGGCCACAGGGATATCTAGGTTCTGATCAAAGCACAGGTTCTTATTTTTACACCTGATAAATAACAATATCATGGGGCATGTTATTCATGGGGTGTGATAAATACCACATATTTTTTGAGGTAAATATGCAGATTGTGTGCTTAACGTAGCAAAAGCTACATGGTATATATTCCACACAGTTTTCCCCAGTTAAATTCTAGTAGGTTTGACATGCTGAAATTTAACGAAGGGTGAGGTATTTAGCACTAAAAACGACCTAAGAATTCTGGCCCCTGCGCAAAGAGAGGTTTGTTAAGGTGGTCAGAAAACAAAGACCCATCTATAATCAGAGCAATAGTGTTTTTTAGTTGTCCAAACATTCACAATACCCAATGCCAACAACTGAGCTGTAGCTTAGAATGTTTTTTTATTGAGTACCAACAATGTGTGGATGAGCCTAATCCTGAGAAAGGAAAGGCCCGAAAAACACAGAGCAGAGACATCAGAGTTTGCTGTGCAAATTGATCCAGTCTGGCGATGTGGGTAGATGTGGTGCTCGGACCTTGTCTCGGCCGGTACTAAGGGAAACCTACCAAAGCAAAGCATTTCTGAAATAAGACATTCAGAATGGTGTGTCAGAAATATGTTGGAGACATGGCATTCCTACCACTCACCTTCATAGATCTCACGGAGTTTTCCCTGTAAACATCAAAGTTTGACAAAAGGCATGCATTTTCCACAAATATCTTTGAGGGAAAGTTCTAGAATTCATGGGGCTCTACAAAATTCCAACCATCAGTGTTCACACATTTTCCCTGGTTAAAACAGTACCACACTTGTGTGGTTGGGCCTATTGCGAGCCTGAGGAACTAATCAATTCTTGCACAGTGTGAAGTCAATATGGTGTCAATGATGTCTTCACATGGTTACAGTTTTGGTCTGTTCCAATGATGAGATTTAGGGCCAATCATGCTTTGGAGTCAGCATTTAGGAATGCAGGGTATTATGATTTTTGCCACTGGCTGGAAGTGCCTAAGTTTTCTGTAAGAAAATATGGGAAATGTAGACGTTTTCCCCATTCTGTAATTTGTGCTTGACATTCTTGGTAAGGAAACTGGGAAGATTTGCACATGATGATCAATTGTGGCATTCCCTGCTGTGCACGGCCTTTGGCCATGCACATCATACTGTTGTTCATGGGGCCTGGCCTCTGGACAGATTATGTGCCCAACCCCCGGCCATTCAAGGGACTTGGTATGGGATTGGCTGTAGGGACAAGCCTAAGGCCAGGCTTTGTGCCCAACTGCCCGAATGCAGAAAAGTCCCCGTTGCAGGTCAACCCCCATGATCTTGCAGCACCCCAAGGTCTGTCTTTGTTTCACTGTGCCACGGTACCACAGAGTGATTTGTACCGGCAGATCGCTATATACATTTCTTACAAACTTTAACAACTATGAGTTCTCTCTATATTGAATTTCATTCAGCTTTTGACCATTCCTATCTTCTTATGTGAGATACTATAATGATTGTTTATATAAACATTATATAATTATTACCATTATTCATGTCCCCCTATTCCTGTTCTCTACATTCATTGTCATTACCATACATTGATGGTATTTGATAAATGTTTCCTGTAGTACTGAATCCTTCAAGGACATTCTAGACACCAATTGTTAAAGCCTCTGTCCTCTTCGGAATACTGGTAGCACCTATGGTATTTATATTATATCCTACCCTGAAAGTAGCTTTCCAACCTGCAGCTCACTGGGGAAATGCCAAAGTGGTAGACTCTGACTTCCAAAAAAGAGCCTAAGCCCTAAGGTAAAACCTTGGACTGGAGAGAGGCAGCAAATCTATCCTACACACAAAGTGACCTCGACAACTGCTTATTCCAGGTTTGTTCTGCTCAGAGCTTTTGGCACCAAAACCAACAACTTCAGCAAGAACTCAACAAATAACATATCCTACTTTGAGGGACCCTTGCAGTCCACAGCCTAGAAACTTGCCCCAGTAGAACATGTTGACTTTAATTTCAGACAGGAAGTAAATATTTTGACCACGACGACTCGCTTTGTGATCCCAACGTTCATTCCATTGTGGTCGGCCTAAGACACTGTCAACCACTAACAGTGACTTGATTTACTGTTTGTTCTTTCTTGTGCCTTTTTTCTAAAATGTCTAAAAATCAAATCCCTGGTTCCCTTTAAAATATTTTAATGATTTTGGTATCGTCTTGCTCATTAGATTTTTCTCTATTTTTCTAAATTGATTTTGGAACCTTAATATGTTTTTTTCTTTACCTTAAAACTGTAGGAACTGTTTGAACTTAGCAAGCGCTGGAAATTGCCTGCTGCTTCTGCCCTTTTTAGGTCTCAGCCAAACACACAGCCACAACATCAAAGGTGCAACAGCAAAGTGTACGACAAAAAAAAACAGTCCAAGTTCTTTGTGAATCATAAATGAAAGGGAATATTGAGAAAGACATCAGAGTCACCTTAAAAACGTGTTCTCAGTAACAGATAAGGTAGAGAATTTGGTATCATCATAGATATCACTGTCGTACGCAGCAATGGGTATATAGGTGTCCTTATATATAAATCCAGCATTGCCCCAATGGATTTATGACCTAGCTTTTCTGAAAAGTTGCTCAGGTTTAAACTATCTATGAAGCATACAAAGGAATTTAATAGACTCTGAAGCCTCAACGCAGTCCTAGAAATAAAGTCAGTTGTAGGCATTAGGCCTGGGCATAGAACTCTGCTCTACAGGCAGAGTTTTTTTATTTTTTTATTTATTCAGTTTTTTCAAACACAAAAAACATACATTAATACAAACAAGTCCCTCGACGAGAAAATCAGAGAGAGAAAAGAAAAATTGCAAACCATACAGCTTCAACGATATCCCATATCACAAGGAGCTCTCTGCTAAAGTCTCTCCCTATATGCTACAATATCAAGGGATCCATCTCCAGACATCCTTCACAACGGCGAAGCGAAGAGATCCGCAGCTCCGATGCAGGAGAACACCTTGCTCACCAAAGGTCATAACATAGCATAGTCGAGGGGGAAGAGCTACAGGAAAAACAAACTACTAAAAAGGCAGGTGGAGCACACAACCATATCGTGCAGGCTTATCTTACAACATAGTAGCACACATAATCCGTAGGGGGATGAACCTTGCGAATGGGCACCACCAATCACGCCGTACACTCCTTCCGGGCCGCCAAGTATTCATTCAGAGGGGCCCAAATATCCATGGGACGGGACCCCTCTGGCATAAGTCCCCAAAAGACCGAAAGCTGATCATGACAGAAAGCCGCATCCCGCAGCCATTCAGGTCTACGTGGCGCTCTCCCCCGACCCCAGCACATTGCAACCCTGCGCTTAGCCAACAGCATGAATAGGCCTACTCTACAGGCAGAGTTTGCAGAATTTGGGCACTTCGCATTATGTGGAGTAGCGCAGAGTTCCTGAATTCCACAATCTGGCATTGTGCGGAGTTTACATGCAAGGTTAGGTTTTGGCGCTCTCTTGAGAGCGCCTCGATACTGACAGTATTGTATGACACTTTGCATTAGCTCGTGCTGCTTCCAGCCGCATGCTCTAGACTTTCCATTTACTTGCGCTGCTTCCGGCTGCAATGGTGGCCAAAACAGTCCTGCTCACAAGTTCAAATGCTATTGGAGTAGATTTTCTAATTGAGAGGCTTCCAAATCTGGTCAAAAAGTGTTTTTGACTGGATTTTTTTCTCCAATGGACCTTTCAAGTTATTTTTTTATATTGAGAAGCCTTTTTTTTAAACAGAAAGGAAGTGCCCTAGAAACTCCAATTTTTTGTTCCTGCCCAGCAGGCTCCTCCCAGTGCTTTGTCCATGTCCTGGTCACTTTTCACTTGGATTTTGAGGTGGAAGGATCACTCTGTCTCCTGGATTTACCTTTGGATTTAAGGACTTTTGTGAAATCACACAAATCATTTCCAAGACTATTGAACAAGGGTGTTGTTTGTTTGCTTAGGCATTCACCAGTATTCCTTTGTACTTTAATTTGATTTTTAAAAAATATAGTGGTGGATGGCCTGGAGTTTAAGTATGTGCCTAGTTTTTTATTTTGCATTTCATTGATTTTTCATCTGTTTTAAAGGACAATTGCTATATGTACATTTCTATATGTTTTTAATATTTGAAATATTATATTACTTTGTGGCCTAGATTTTCAAAGGGACATCTAGTCAGTAGATCCAGCACTATCAGTCATCAGTGCATGAAATAAATTTTTCAGTGGTATATGTTTTTAAAACTTAATTTAGGGCAGGGATGGCATTGGATTACATTTAAAATGTTGGCTATTTGTATTTTATTTTATTTGCATAGGAAGATGTGTGTACTGTTTTTTTTTATATCTTTTGTTATTTTTCGCAACATTATAATGATTAACGCAAAATTATCATATTAACACTTCTTAACATTAATCCCCAGCCCTCCCCCCCACATGCACTTCCATCCAACCATATGTTATTTTCCATTAATCATGACAGTTCAAATATGGTGAACCTGTCCTTTACATTTGCTAGTATTTGTTTGTTTATACAGTAGAGGTGTCTTCAATATCGGATTCTGATGTTATTCTTGAATCCTCTAGCATTAGATTCTCTGGGTGCTTCAAAAAGTCTAATATTGTATCCCATTGACTTGCTACGTCCTTTGATCTTCTTCCTTGCGCTGATTCTTGGTGTAGTATAGTTCCCTCAGCTTCTGCCCATTTTATCATTGTGTCTTGCCATCTTTGAATCTGAGGGCCCCCCACGTCTTTCCAATGGGATGTAATTTCCCTTTTAGCCAGAATTAGTGCAAGATCAATACATTTGTTGGTTGTTTTTTTAGCTGAAGGGCAAGGGAAATCCCCTAATAGCGCTATTAAGGGGGACAGTGTCAGTTTTCTCTCTGTGGCTACAGATAGATATTTAAATATCTCTTCCCAATAAGGCTTTACACATGGGCAATTCCATAACGTATGCTCTAACCCTGCCACTAGTTCTGGGCATCTGAGGCAGCCTTCCCTTCCTGTGTTAAACATTTTTGCTATCTTTTGAGGGGTAAGGTATGCTCTATGATATATATAGAGGTTAATTAGTTTAAAACAAGCATTTCTGGATGCGGGGTATATGTGGGTGGTGATCCTACTCCACTTCTGCTCATCTATGGGGATTCCCAATTCTGTCTGCCATTTCAGTCTAAGCTTATTCAGAGGTAAGTATGTGCCTTTATGTAGTGCTTTATAAATTGCTGAAATCGCCCCTCTATTCTCCCCTAGCGAGCAAATAAGTTTACATCCTTCATGTACAGGTGGTTCTTGTAAACCCATTTTCCACATCCATTGTATAATCCTTGTAACTGTGTTATATGTGATAAACATTCCTAAGGGAACGGCAAACTGTTCCTGCAGTTCGGCAAAGGTGCGTAATTTCCCGTTACAAAATAGGTCTCCCATTACTGTTATGTTATTTATTGCAAGTTTCTTTATCCCTGCCAGTACTAAGCTCCCTGCTACATGCTTCAGACATATTATTGGTACTTCCGGGGCATAAGGGACTATTGTGTTTGTGCACCGCAGACTCTGTTCCCAGCATATTCTTATCGAATTCCACTCCAGCAGTAGCTGCTGTTGTCTTCTCCCAGGGTTCAATAAAATGTTTAGTATATCATATAGTGATCCACTTAGAGTATATTGTGGATATTGGACTATTGGTGTTTCATTGAGTAACCTTGCTAGCCATTGTAATTGACCTGCCCAATAGTATATTTCCATGTTCAGTGCTTCTAGACCTCCCTCTGCGGTGGGTCTCTGAAGAGTGTGCAACGCTATCCTGTGTCTGCCCGTTCCCCAAACAAAGCTCGTAATCATGGAGTTAATGTCTTTAAATACTGACCTCGGGACAATCAGGGGGAGTGTTGAGAAATAATACAACAGTCTAGGTAACACTATCATTTTTAACAATGCTACTCTTCCTGTGACCGTCAGTAGGAGTGTTCCCCAAAATCGCATGTCTGATCTTAGCTTCCTTAATGCTCTATGTATATTTCCCTCTATTAAGTCCTTTGATTTGTGATATATGTTCACTCCCAGGTATCGAAATGTGATAGGTGTCCAGGGCAAACCTCGTGTGTCAGTGATCCTCGGTGTACCCTCGAGCAATGGGAAGATAGAAGACCTCTGCCAATTTATCTGTAACCCCGAGGCCTCCCCAGAGCTCTCCATCATAACCATTGCTCTTGGTAGGCCAGTTTCTATGTTCCAGAGTAAGAGCAGCATATCACCTGCGTAGAGTGCAATGTGATGTGTCTGCAGTCCCACCTGAAGACCGTCAAAGTACATGCCTGTTTTGACCATGTGGGCTAGAGGCTCCACTGCCATTGCAAACAGCAGTGGTAACAAGGGGCAACCCTGCCTAGTGCCTCTGACAATTTGGTATGGATCTGATATAGTACTGCCTGTTCGTACCCTCGCTGTGGGATTTGTATATAACAATTGTATCCACCGAACAAAGTTTTGCCCCAGGCCCAATTTCAACATTACCTTCTCCAAATAATCCCATCTAAGGCTATCGAAAGCTTTCTGAATATCCACTGATATAATCGCCGCTTGTGTCAGTGTTGAAGGTACTGAGTGAAGTATTGTGATCAGTCGTCTAATGTTCTGTGCAGTACTACGTTGCGGGATAAAACCTGATTGGTCTCTATGGATCAGTGTAGACATAAAGGGTAAAAGACGGGTAGCTAAAATCCGACTAAGTAACTTGTAGTCCATATTAAGCATGGATAATGGTCAGTAGAATCGAACGTCTCCAACAGGTATATCCAGTTTCAGTAATGATATAATGACAGCTTCATTTGTTGATTGTGGTAGAAATCCCTTTTCCCATGCGTCGGTGGATAGGGTGCATAAGTGTGGGGCTAATTGTTCATGGTAGGTGCCATAAAACTCCGCAGGCAGTCCATCTGCTCCCGGGACCTTTCCTGTGGCCATATTTTGGATTGCGGCTTTAATATCCGCTATCGAGATAGGTTCAGCGAGGGCTCATCTGTCCTCGTCTTTCAGTCAAGGAAGATCAAGCTCCTCCAAGTCCTCTACCTGGGAGGAACCAAGAGCCTCAAACGGTATAGAATTGAGCTTACAGTAATAGTTAGCAAATCTTGCATTTATTTATTTAGGTCCATGGAAACGACTGCCGGTTGCATCCTCAATTTCTACTATCACAGTTGGCTGTTTCTGCGGAGCAGCGAGCCAAGCTAGGAGTGAGCCTGCCTTATCTCCCTCTGCATGTTGCCTGGCTAGGTATTTCTTATAGTCAAACCGGTTCAGTTTTGTAGTTGCCTCTGCTATTTTTCCTTTAGTTTCTGCTAAAAGGTGAGCCCAGTTTGGATTATCTGGTCTTCTGTGTTCAATATCTCTAAGGGAGTTCTCAAGTCCCTGGATTTCCAATTCCAATGACTGTCGGACCCCTATGTTCTCATTAGTACAAATTCCCCTAATTACTGTTTTAAATGTTTCCCGTTCAATTGCTCTAGAAGATGCTGTTCCTGAGTTGAAGGCAAAGAAGTCACTAATTGTTGTTGACAGTAGGTGCCTAAAAGCCTTGTCTTCTAGCATTTCTGCTCTGAGATGCCATGTTGGAATGTTCAGTCTATCCTTGCCCCAGGTCAAAAATAGAAGCAGGGGGTTATGATCTGAGATAGTTCGGCATAGGTATTCGGCCGCTATTACTTCGCTTTGTATTTCAGGGGACGCTAGGAAAGTGTCTAGTCGAATGTGTAGCTCGTGTAATGTGGAGTAAAAAGAATAATCTCGGACTGTTGGTGGACCTGTCTCCAGCTATCCCCAAATCTCCATTGTTTTTGCCATTCCACGAACAGTTTGGCTGTTTTTATGGTCTGGGAGTGTGGCAGGGGAGGGTGAGATCTATCTAAAACAGGATCTGCAATACAGTTAAAGTCTCCACCTATTAGAGTGGAGCTTGTGAGATAAGGTCCCAGATTCAGCGATAGTTTATTGAGGAAAGCTCCCTGTTCTTGATTTGATGCGTATATTCCACCTATTGTAATGTCCTTACCTTCCAGTTTCCCAACTACTAAAACATACCTCCCTTCTTTATCTATGATCTTGTGTGATTTTTGGAAGGGTGCTCTGGGACGGATCCATAGCAGTACCCCTCTTGCAAATGCCGAATAAGTTGTCGCGGTTACCTGGCCCCGCCATCTCTTTGCAAGGGCTTTAACCTCATGTTCTAAGAGGTGGGTCTCCTGTATTATAGCAATGTGAACTCCTCTTCGCTTAAGGTGGTTGTATACCTTATACCTCTTATACATGCTATTCAAACCCCTGACATTGCAGGTAGTTATTTTATAATTCAGGGGGTACCCATAAGGTTCTAATGTAATGCGCCAGTTGTGTATTCTTTCAACAGGGTGTTTTGGTTTAAACCTCAGCATCATTACTTTAATGTGAAGGACAACTAGTGCTATGGTGGTGGGTGCATAACTTTTATAATACACGTAACTAAAGTCCCAAGCCCCCAACTCCCTTTCCCCAGGACCGGAAACTACAACTATCCCGTCCAAACTATTAAAACTACAACTAGCATCCTATAGGTAGGGTGACGCGCCAGACGCCGAGAGCCTATACCGCAGCTCGCCCATAGGGCCCTGTCAGAGTATATCAACAATCAACAGATTTGTTACTCAATTGCTTCTAGAGTTTGCTCTAGTTGAAGGTATTGTATATTCATGTTACAGAGTCCCCAATGTGGCTAATTTTAACAAATTTCATATTCCTACTCCCCCCATCAAGGCACTGTAATTTTTATTTAAGCCCCAAGTCTCTTAGCGTGTTGTAAACAGATATAACTGGCAATTTATTTGTTCATTATTACTCACGGTCCCTTGAGTTATTTATGTTCAAATAAGATCTTCCGATGATCTCGGAGTTTTTTTGGGCATGCTAATAGAAGTATCCCGCGAGGAAACAGAGGAGCCGCCACAGCTTGAGTCCTGGTCAGAGATAGCACCGGATGATTGAGTCAGAGTCAGGTTCCCTCCACTTAAGGCTACCGTTGCATCCACCGCCTCTCGCATTTCTTGAAGTGTTTGATGTCTTGTGGGGGCTACTTCCATTCCCCGCTTCCTGGATCTACTGCATTTCCTGTTCGATATTCAGATGCCACTTCTCTGTGGCTTAGAAGATGTTAGGTTCAGTGATTCCAGCCATTCCCATACCAGCTGTGGTGAAGTGAAGAAATGGGCTTTCCCCTCATATTCTAGTCTCAGTTTGGCCGGGAAGAGCATTACATATTGGATTCCACGTTCATGGAGCAGATGCTTGGAGTCCTTGAAGGAGGCTCTTTGCAATTGTGTTTCTTTAGTGAAGTCCGGGAAAATCATAATTCATTGGTTTTCCAGAATTATTTCCCCCTTTAGTCTTGCTTGAGTTAAGATGAAGTCTCTGTCTTTGTCATGGAGCTGCTTCAGCAACCGGTCTCAAGTTTTTATTTAAATAAAAAGCATCTCAGGTAAGTCTAATTCTCAGCCTCATGGATTTTTAGTAATGCCCGAGTATGAGGGTGGGCGGTTTCGGTGAACTCAGCATTCCAAAATTCTACTTTTGATGTAATTTGTATTGTTATTAACTTTACAACTTCCCCATAATTGGACTTATACGTCCCACGGCCGTATAATGGACTGCGTCTTGGGCGTACCAAGGCCCTTGTAGCCACTATTACTTCCGGACTGTGTTGACTCTACTTATCAGAACACGTATAATTATCAGCCATTTAAACAGACGGGATTCCAATATTATAACTTGGAGATATATATTCTGGTTACAACCATACCCTTTTTTTAGCCTTGAAAAAGTCACTTGCGTGACGAAACACGTGTTGGCTGTGTTGGATGGACGTTCCCTTACAATGAAGCAAACATTTCCAAATAAAGAAACTTTCCATTGAAAACGTGGGATATCTATGTGCCTTTTTCTCCAATTAACTTTGCATACCTTGGATGCTATTACATACATAGTACTGCTGCTTACATTGTGTGCTGTGGTCTTTATTGTTCATTGTATTGTTATTAGTATACTGAGGACTCAGGGGGCTATTTTAGGGAGCTATGTGGCATGCTTCTTCGGCCCTATTGTGCTGTGTCTGGTTGCCCTCCACCTCGCAGCAACCCAGTCATATGGAGGCCTCTGGTATTATTATCAGACTTTTTCTGCTTCCGGGACTCTCCTGCCCTCAGCGCGGGTCTTCTACCTCAGTTGTCTTCCGTGGCAGTGCGCAGTGCATCAAGATTGCGCTCTCTACTCGGATTTACTCAGACTCAATGGCTGGAAGGAAGGGGGTAACCCAGCGAGTTCAGGCTGCATCTCCGATCCGCCGCTATCGGGTCCAATCCTTCGAGCGACTCTTCCAGTCTGGCCAGGTCGGGTCAGATTGCCTGTACGCTCGTTATGCTTAACTCTCCCCTCACCTTCACCTCAATCTCCGATGCATACTGCGGGGGGGAGATCGCCGCCACTTACTTCTCCTCCGCTGAAAGTGCCCTCTTTAGGGGCCCATGCCCTCTGGCTGTCTTCTGTCCCCACCTATGAAGGCAACGCAGGTCCGATTCAAGGCTTGTTCATGGTCGCCATTTTGGTGTTCACCGGGTAGCGAAATCACATCTTCGGGTTCTGTTTCACTGCCATCCGCTCTTCATGTGGCAATTTCTTTCAGTGCCCTAAGAACCCGGGGGTAACAGGCTCTACTCGTGATTATATTTGGGGCTTTATTTGGTGCAGGATTTTGCAACCCCCATGTTTGGCGCCGAGAGCACTACACTAGGTGTGCGGCTTCAATGACTGCAGGCCACGCCCCCTCAGGATGTTTGCACTGTTGATGTGCCATTTTTATAGCTCAGTTAATTTTCACATTCTGTATTGTTTAATTAATGTTAGTGTTTTCTTAAGTCTTACCACCATGCCTCCTTATGGCCAGTATGTGTGTGTGTGTGTGTGTGTGTGTGTGGGTGTGTGTGTGTTTGTCATCGTCCACCATTTTTCTTTCCTCTCCATGCCGTGTGCCCAGGAGCCATTTTGTGTAGTCTATGTCCATAGGCTTGCATGTGTTCTGTGTTCTCCATGCCTCCTTGTTGGCAGTTGTTGGTTGACCATGTGGCTACCAGCCATTTTGTGCATGCAGACAGTGTTCCTTTGCCATAGGCTTGCATGTGTTCATTCTTTGTTCCCCAAGCCTCCTTGCTCCTTGTTGTTGTTTGGCCATGTGGCTGGTGGCCATTTTGTGCATGCAACCAGTGTTCATTAGCCACAGGCTAGCACGTGTTCTTTCTTAGTTCCCCAAGCCTCCTTGCTCTTTGCTGTTGTTGTTGTTTGACCACGTGGCTGGAGGCCATTTTGTCCATCCAACCAGTGTCCCTTGGCCATAGGCTTGCATGTGTTCTTTGTTTGCCATTCCTCCTTGCTCCTTGTTGTTGTTTTATCTTGTGGCTGGCAGCCATTTTGTGCATCCAGCAAGCGTGTCTTTGCCATAGGCTTATATACAAACATTATTAATTGTTTATTTTAAGTCTATTTTTTTCTATTTTATTTTTCATTTAAACATTTTATTCTATTGTTTTTTATAATTTGTATTTGTTTTTTTTATTTTTATTTCTTTTATTAAAATTTTTCTTTAACATTTTTATTTTTTTCATTTTTTATTTTACTTTTAATTTTAATTTTTAATTTTATTTTTCCAATTTTGTTTTTTCTTTAAATTTTTCTTAAAGATTTTTAATTTTTTAGATTTTTTCATTTTTAATTTCATTCCCGTTAATTCTGCATTTTGCCTTCATCCATCCATCCACATCAATTCCTCCATCCATCCATCCATCCTTCCATCTACCAAACGCACACAGCTGCACTACAGCATTCAGTTTCTTTAGGTGTATAATAATTCCATTTCCTCCTAGCCACTTTAGCTGCAGTGCACTGCAGAAAAATCATCATCTTAACTCATTTTTTTATTATTATTCCATTTACCCTGGACCACCTTGCCCCCATAGGTTTTTTAAGGTTTATTCCATTTACCCATGTACCTCTCTTTGATTACCACAGGTGTCTCCTTTAAAAAAGATGGAGCAGCACTTCTGCATCAACAGCACCACCTCAACCTATGCCCAGGAGCATGTCTGTCAGTGACGCAGCCACTGCAATCATGGCAATGCCAATGCAAAGTGACGTTGAATTGGATTTTCCCCTTTCGCAAAGTAGTACCCATTAATTTCAGGAAACTGAGTAAAGTGGACAGCAGCCAGTAATAGTATATCTTCCCGAAGTTAGGGCAGAACAGGAAGTTGAGCTTTCTGTGGGGCTAGAGTCTCCTCCTTTAGAATCAATGGCTCCCAGATCTCCAGCTTTATCTCCAAGTACCACTTCTGATGACGATGATAGGGGAATGGAGTGGGCCCCCGCAGAGTTAGGAACACACCAATAAAGCCAAGGGAAAAGAAAAGTTCCAGAAAGTTTTAGAACCATAGAACGGAATGATGAGGAGGATGATGATGATGACAATGAGCCAGTCATTGTGGAAGCTGGCACAGAGGATTCCGATATTACTATCCAACTGAGGGACGTAGCACAGGCAGCACTGCCAGCTCCCATATTTGTAAGCCCCAGCAGAAACCTGCACCAAACTGTATCTCAGTAGAAGTATGCACTGCAAAGAGACACTCAACACATCTACCTACCTCCAGTTCATTTTCTGGCAGGGGAGTGGCACAGTAAGAAAACACTTCTCCCCAGTTTGGGGCTTTTTTACGATTAGCAAACAGAAAGAGAACATTGCGATATGCTCCATTTGCCACATGAGCATTCGTCAAGGTATGCCTGGTTCACATTATGGTACTGGAGGCCAGACAACCCATATGAAAAAACATCACCCAATCCGGTGGGAAGGGCATCTTAAAAAAATTGCTGAACGTTGTTGCAGTGCTGAAGGTGAGAAGAGCTGGGAAACATCAGCAACAACTGGTCAAATCACAGGGGAAGGTGAGGAAGAAGAGGGTTACATCCTCACGCAAAACAGTTCTGTCTCCAGCAGTACACCAGAATGACCTATCTCAGTGACCTCACAATGGCACAGGAAGACTCAGAGTCAGATGGAGACACAATGGCATACAGTGACTGCACAAGGATGCACATTGAGTCTACCACCACCTACATCTCAAAAGTAGTCTGCATCATTGACTCCACTTAAAAAGAAAATCCAGGCTACTATTATGAGCATGTTTTGGCAGGCAGGGGGCCTACGACTGCAACCATCCAATGGCACGTTTGTACAATGGGAAGCTGGCAAAAATGTTAGCACTGCACCGCCTCCCTTTTTCTTTTGTGAAAGGAATGGGATTCTTAGAGTCCGCGGCAGCCATCTACCCAAAATGGAAGGTTCCAAATCAGACCTATTTTGCCAGAGTTGCTGTTTCAGTGCTGAAATTGGTTGGACAAGGTTTGCAGCAAATTGTTGTCTACACTTTCCACCTGATGACAGACATGTGTTCCAGTTGTCAGACTACTGAATTCATGTGCATCATTGCACACTAGAGCTCTTTTGCGGGAGTAAAGCAAAAGCTATCTACAGGCCTTGCCCCTGAGAAATGTTTAGAGCTTTGTGTGGCATGCAACAGTCGCCATGTTCGCCATGGAGAAATCACACACAGCTGCAAACATCTTGGCCAAATTCAATAGCAAGGTGTCTGAAGATGTGAACCAATGGTCTCAGAATTTTATTTGTTGCCACGGACAATGGCAGTAACATAGTCAAGGCCATGGCGGACGGTAGCTATTTTAGGATCCTGTGTTTGGCGCATTGCATCAACCTGGTTGTGCAAGACTTTCCAAAAAAGAAGACATTTTGGGATGGATTAACACTTCCTCCAAAGTTGTAATAACCCCCATAGTCAGCAACATCACCTGTAGATAAATCCACACTCATTTCAGCCATTCTTTTAAAGCCCAGAAACAGTTCTGGCTTATTCGGCATTGGTAAGAGTACCAGTTAAAGCTGTTACAGCATACATCCACATTTTGGAAGTCAACCTATTATATGTTGCATCGTCTGTTTGAGCAGTACAGACAGATCAATGGCTATGTTATTCTAAGAGGAGGGGATGCAATAGGGAAAGCTATGGCCATTGATGCAGACAAATAGGGCCAAGTCAAATGTCTGACACAGATGCTGCTCCCTTTTGAGGTTTTCACACAGGAAGTTAGCAAGGAGGACAGTATGATAGGCCAAGCTAACCTGTTGGTGCATCTGCTACAAGACCAGCTAAAGAAGGTGTCTAAAATGTTCGCATGCAGAGGTGTTAAAGAAAACCCAGAAGTTCATGCCTTCATTGAGAGCCTAAGTTATTGCTTGGCATGTAATGCAAGGCTGTAATGCAAGGCTGCAATGTTACATTATCTCATCCAAAGGATACATCTGTGCCACCCTACTTGATCCATGCTACAAGAAAATTCCTTCCTCCTTCATTCCTTTTTCTAAAGGGGACGTTTCAAAATACAAGAGATGGATTGTTGAGCAAACTGGAGAACTGGATGAGGAGCGGCTGGAACTTAGAGTCCCATTCCACGTTTCTGGGGTGCGACCTTAAGCTTTGAGAGACGGCAGTCTGGTCTCACAGCAGCCAACACCAGCAACAAGAACACCAGCAACAATAGCATCAGAAGAATCTGACCCAACCTCTGCAGTGGTTTGGTTTTAAGTGGCAGGTCTTAAGTTCAGTCCAGAGGCAAAGGCAAAAGAGGTCAAGCAAGTAGCAGTACCAATGACAGTTCAGAGGATGTTCCAGGAGTATCTGGATGACCCAAAAGAGGTGTATGTGGTTTAAAACTCATTGGTGTATTCGCATGAGAAGATGCGCCAATGGCCAGAGCTCAGCAGGCTGGCAATAAAGTATCTGGCTTGTCCTGTGGCAGCGTGTCTGCTAAATGTGTGTTCAGTGCAGCTGGTAAAGTTGTTGCAGTGAGAAGGACCAGCCTCTCACCTCAAAATGTGGCGAGATTAACCATGATCAAAATGAATTTACATTTTATACCACCTGATTATACTGCTCCCAAAACACCACAGGAGAGGGAAGAGGATGAGGATGATTGGTCAGACTCAAGTGTGTTTGCTGACCAACTTCTGGGTGAACCACCTGAGTTTGAGGAGGAACATTACTTCCTGGAATGAATATGCCAGTGCCACCATAGCACTTTTTGACTATTTCTCATTGAACTTCTTTCTTTCTCTCTAAAAAAAATAGTTGGACTGTGTGCAGTGAAGAAGTCACCACATTCCCTTCAGGACATTGGGGACAGTGCTTGCCTTCTTCACATGCCATTGTCTATCCTTTTTTTACATCATCTTGCGGGACTGCCCCTGAAGATCATAGAGTAAAAGACTACAAGTGCCAATGCCAAATTCCAATGTGTTGCTATCATCAAAGAGGAAATAATATTTCGGATCAGTCAAGCACTGTGCTTGGATTGGAAGAGGTAACTACTATTCCACCAATGAGTGGTTGGTGATTGTGAGTGCTGATTAATGATGTATGTGGTAGCTGACAGTGAGAGAGGGAGTTCAACAAGTTTGTAAACTTAATTTTGATGATTTGCAATCTTTTAGGGCTGATGGGTGATCATTGTTTCCTAAAAGTGATTGGGCTTTCAAACGTATCAAATATAATTGCAGGGTCCACTCCTTTTTCTGGTTCCTCGGATACCAGACCAGTCACTTTAGTGACCAAACACAAATCGCACCAAAATATCCAATTCTCTTTCTCTATTTGTTCTTCAACAGCAGTGCACTACACAGTTCTACCTTGCTCAGTTTGGTAATGGGACAGAGTTATTCAGAATCAGGAGAAAGAGGAGGAGGATGGAAGGACTTAGGGCAGGACTACCTCAACATCTAAAAGGAAAATGTCATCGACTTCAAAGAGAAAATATGCTGATGGCGAAGACTCTGAGGCCTAGTACTCACTCATCTCTGTGGCCTGGAGAGAAGTGCATTGATTTGGGAAATGCTGCTGAGTGTGTGTTTGCTGCATTGCTGTCTCATACGTCAAACTCCTCTTTATGTTCTTGCTTTGCCTTTAAGTCTTCTTGGTACACTCCTGACTCCTCATGAAGCTTACCATATTTCCTTTTGTCCTTTTTCTTTACTCTCCAACACAGTTGTTTTTTTCAATGCGCAGGCCTTCTCCTAGTCCTCTACTGCAAGAACAAAACTTGGTTGAAGCTCAACACTCCAGCTTACCTACACGATGGGTTCAGTCAGGCACCCAAGAGTGATGGATATTCCAAGAAGAATGGAGATGCATTGTCCAATTTGGCAACCCATATCATTTTCCTTTTAACAATCATAATGTTTTGAACTGGGTGGGTTAACGCCAACCCTCCATACTTTGTGTTTTTCAAACCTAGAAGACATAACATTTAGAGATATACTATTTTGGGTCTCTCTGGGGCAGAGGATGGATTGTTTGCAATGCATTTAACTGAACTGTGTCATACGTATTCCTTCATTGTTCCCTTTCACAAAAGATTGATGATGGTGTACTGCTCAGCGCCCTGATGAATATTGTTGTTTGTCTTTGTCACACCTTTTCCCAACTCTCCTTTCCCATCCATCCATCAAGCCAATCCTTCCCCCGGGCTGTGTTATATATTGAAGTGTAACTTAGTTTTACACCATAAATGGATCACACACTTGTTGGGGCAGATGTGGTGAAAGTAACACCAATTCACCGCACAACCTTCTATTACCTGAACAATATTCGACACTGGCCCTGTCAACATCATCATTAAGGCCTTGCGTTGTGTGTTGCTTAAATGCTTAACCTTGACCAACCACTCCTGACTTTGAGCCCACTTCTCCTGACTCAAGGATTTACTTTCCTAAGTTTAGTTTTTAAATACCAGCTCCCCATTGCTCGGAAGAAGTTGATATTGCTAGTTTTAGTATCATATCAGGTCTTCTTTGTTGAGTGTCAAATACTGTCATTGTGGTAGTCTGGTCTCAGTCTTCCTACAGTTATGAAATTATATATGACCTACTAACTCTGTTTTCTTTCAATCTAGTTGACAGTGCTGGATAACCCTTTGATTAATCCTGCAGTTTTATTTCGCATAAGCCGGAGTGGCACCTTGTGTCTTACCTGTTAGCTTGCTAGCCTGCTACTACTACTAAAACCCCTTAAGTTAAGATGCCACCTTGGAAAAACCCTGCTGTAAGAATACTGAGGTCTCCGGCCTCGCTTTATTTATTCAGGTAACAGAAGAACAATGGATTTAAGTGAACTTGTTTACTTAGTAATTAACTAATACCTAAGTTTATGTTGCTTGTCTGTATCTAGGTTTTTGTAGACAGAATAGACAATGCATTCATCCCCTAGTGGTCAGCATAGTTACAGAGGGCAGTAGAGCAAGTGTATAAGTAGATGATCTACACTTTTTTAGCAAATTTAAAAATACAGGCTACAATAAAAGACAGGAGTGCAAACTAAAACACCAAAATAAACATTTGAGGAATAAATTAAGTAAATACGTTTTCCCCTTTTATTTTTAACATTAAGAAAACACGCCCTTTCCGCCCACAACAGCCCCACCTCTCTCCCCAAACAGCCCAGCTCCCAAAAAGTCCAAAGTGAAAGCCAGTCCCAACTCCCTCCCCACCCTCTCTGCCCACAACAAGTCCCTCGCACCAAATTTTTTTTTTTTAAAAGGGCTCAGAAGAGGGCACTATTTATTTGGGTCCAGAGCTGGCCCAGGCTCTGCTTAATCCTGGAGAGACAGCTCTCTATTCCGTCCATCCGCTGCAGGATATGGTGGAGCAATGTCCTGTCAGAGCAGGAGGGGTGGCAGCAGGTGCAGTAACGAACCCTTATAGCTGGCAGTGGCGCCGGCAATGTGATAGCTGAGGGACTGGAGCCTAGGTCTGACGTGCTGCTGTTGAAATGGGTCCTGGGCCATGGGTCAGAGGCAGCACTTTCACCTCTTTATCCTCCAGGACCACCTGCTGCCAGTATGCGGCCTGGATGTTCTCCAGCCCCAGCTGCCACAGATGGGCTGCTTTCTCTTGCCTGGTAGGTGGTACTGGTCGATCAGCCGGTGTAGCTATATGGAGAGAAACAAAAATAAAAAAGACAAATTGTAAACAATGCTCTGAACAAACACTTCTTTAAAAGTAAGTAGTGGGTGGCACAGTAGCAGTACACTGCTGGTCTCCTAGAGACATTGGAATTTGAAATGACTAGGAGATTCACAGGGCCAAACTTTATTTCTTTGCCCACACATGCCTCACATAAAAGCACTGACTGTCTGGTAGAAAAGAATTAAGACAGATTAATATCAGATTTTTAAAAAACAGTATTTTGATTTTTTAAAGGCTTTCTAGTAACTAAACAGACATTTTTAGTGGAAAAATTAAAATAAATTATCTCTCATTTCTGAGTAAGGCATTATGTACTATGGAGTACAAGTTGTTGTGCCAAATTAATGGAGGCATGCTAGCCAGCGCTTTGGGTACTTTCTACTATCTACAGCTCGGGCAGATGTAGTTGATAATTATCTATCTTAATGCCAAGGACCCTGCTCTTCTCCAAATGCCTTTTACTTTGTTTCTACCTGACTCCAAAGAGGCAGATGAATAGTAAATAAGATACCTGTGCGACACACATCACATATAAAATACAAATGTCTTATCCTGTCTGCTGTAAATAGATGGTGGGAAAAATGATGCACTGCGCTACAGGGAAAGGAACAGGCAATAAAGATTGTATATGGATCGTTCGTCACAGAGTATCCTTTACGCCAAACTTGAAATCAAATCAGGCATTGACTAGTCCCACTTCACTCTCTGGCCTCACCCACCACCACAAATTATTTCCAGCAAATTAATTTACTGGGCAGTGAGGAAAGGAAACTTGACATACCCTACTGCAGGGTAAGGCAAAGTGATTAGGTGGGTAGGAAGAGCTTTCAGTATAGAATAGAGGGGTGTCAATGATCATCGGTTCATCATTTGCCTAAGCTCTGGCTTATTCAGTCACTGTCATAGACAAAAGTCTAAAAGGAAAACTCTGAACAAGCGTAGGATAAATCTGTTTGGGAAACGATAAAATATATTTTAGAAACACTTCACATGGCCATAAAAATGTGGCACGTGAAAAAAAGTGATTTTTCAATTATTTTGGTAGGCTGGGATGGAAGGACTTAGGAAAGAATAAAGGAGTGAAGTAGTAAGAGTGGTGACTGAGCAGGCAAAGGGAAAACACCTTGTGTGTTCGGTTTGTAACGCATTAAAAACGTTGTAAATGCCGCAATAACTGAAGCAAATGCACACTGCACAGCCAACACTGGAGTCACGATTTGAACCATACTGCACTTCTTCTGTCATGGGTTGTGAAATGCGATGGGCAGAGAGGGGCTTGATGAATGATGATGAGTGGGATACATATCTGCCCGCTTAACAAAAAAATACAGTTAGTCAAGGAATAAGAAACACACATATAAAAATACCCCCCACTTTGACCCATAGCTTTGATAACCATAAAACAAAAAGTAAGTGAAGTAGGTAAGCAGCATGCTCCTCTCCAGAAGAGCTCCCTTGTTTAATCATCCAAGCAGTTATTCAATCATACTTTCATTCTTTCTAAGTATATTCACCCATAGCCACCATGAGTTAAGCTTTACTTTCTCTCATCCAGTCTTTCACCAAAATTTTCAATCCATTCTCCATCCATACAGTATCCACCCTTTCTTTCAATTATCCTTTCACCCATCCATCCATTTACCCAATTCTCACCCACACATCCTTTCACTCACCCACATATCCTTTCCTTTCACTCATTTCCCCCTTTCTTGTAACCTTCTGTTCTTTCCCGTTTCCATCATGCCATCATTTTTAGCGTGCATCATGTGACCTTTTGCTGAGTTGCACGATAGAAGACACCATAACTCAACCACCGCTGTAGCTGGTAAAGAGGGGGGGTTCACGATCACAAGTCACGACAATGCCCTTGTAGCTAGTGAGCATGATAGTAATTGTCAATAAGCAAGCAATGTGACTTACCACTGGCCGTCCCTGCCGCCGCTTCTCCCCCTGCTCCTTCTTCTCCTGCAGCAGAACTTGAGCCGGCGGCACTCTGTGCGGCTAGAAAGAAACATTATAATTTTTTTAGATGCCAGATATGCCTCTCCTTAATTATTTTAATAAAAAAAATACAACCACAATACATCCCTACAGTTCGGTTACCTCTGCAGTGTATTCTATCCAAAATATCACTCTGGGCATTTAGTTGGTTCACAATGTTAGAAAAGCCAGGTAGTGAAGCAACCAAAACCTTTTCGTACTGGAGGGGCAGAGCTATATGGCCTATGATGATAATAAGTTTGAATCATTGAAGCGCATTGATGGAGTGGAATAATAATGGTCAATGAAAGACATATGGTATTAGTTTGCAAATGCAATGGGACCTCATACTTTCCAGGCATGCTGCACTGTCATGGGAACTGCTGGTATACTGTATAAATGAATTGCACAGCACGCCATTGGGGGTTGGGGGGTGGTGCATGACCAAGGCCACTCTCACGTTAAGTGTTAGAGCAATGGGCAAGAAAAAGAAAGCCTTCTCAATAAACATTCATGGTGAATATTATAAATACTAACTTACTTGGGCCTGCAATCTTCATAGTAGACAATAGAGAACCAGAAATCTGTTCTTAGTCTCACAGTATCACAAGGTATATAGGGGAGAAGGTACGATTACAAACAAAGTAAAAAACATTTACAGACTAGTACAGAACAAACAAATGAGCTACCAAAAAAACATGAAATAAGGAAAAAAACAATAATGCAAAGATAACATGAATTAAACAGAAATTGGATAGGGGAGCTGGGGAAAAAATGGGGACAGTATAAAAAAATAAACAAGGCAAAATTAAAAGTAGATTATATCAGTGGGCAGTGGAAACAGTTGGGAAAATATTAATAATAAATAATAGGACTTACTGGGATAAGCAGAGCCCTTAGCAGAGGCGCTAACGATTGGCACCTCATCCCCAGCTCTTTTTGGACCCGCCTCGTCACTGCCCCTCTTCTTGCCCTTGGGCGCTGATGTAAGAAAGAAAGAAGATAAAAAAGTAGATTAGTGGTACAGCTAATCGCCACAAAATTATTATAACAGGCAAATTCAGTAACATTGTACTTATCTAAATTAGATTGCTTATTGCACTAGTACCGACTATATTGAGTTGGCTATACTAATCCTAAAATCCCTATTCCAATTTTCATTAACAAAAACTTTATTTGGAACAAATGCATTGCAATGAATGATCTTTGATTCTAGTCTCATTTCTCAACACCCTTGATGGACCAACTCAGTCTCCCTTTTTTGCAATGCATAGATGCCTTCTAGAACTACACATCACTATGAAATTTCCAGGGACAGTACGAGCTAAATAAATAAAGTCACAAATAACCCTAACTCACTGATATCACTTATTCACATGGTGACAGGAGGACAAAGGAGTCTGCATTGTGTCATAAGAACTCTTGCAAAATAACAAGACTTCTGGATTTGGGGATACAGCACCTCTGTGTTGTAGGCAACTGAGTTACTCCTACACCAGATGGCAGGTGTCGACCCAACCCTCCCCCTCACCAAAACCCAAACGGTGAAGGAGATTTGTGGCAGCCTTGCATGAACTCTGAAAACCCCTCAGAGAAATATTGGTGGAAACAAATCTTACCCTTTTCTCTCCACATACACGTCTCTTACACACACATTGGCAAAAACAGATGCAGGACAGTTTTTTATTAATTTATTGAAAGGGCTGCAATCTATGATAAAGTGCATGAGCTGCAATGATTAGGATAATGAGGAGTAACAAAATTAGGATTGTGAAAATCAGAGATGTGAATACATACAACCCCAATATATTTGTAATAAAATGAATACACAATTCCTACCTAAAAGCCTAATCTCTAGCCCTTTAGCGAGATAATAGCAACGTAAGCCAAATCTGTGAGTACAATGTCCATGAGAAGCACACCCAACTCCTGTTACCTTGATACACGGTCAGGCTGCCAGTCTCCAGATCAGGATCAATGGAGACACAAAGGCTGAGGTCTACTGAAAACCGGCATGCAGCATCTATGGAAATTCTGTCTTCGAGCCCCCTTTAATTCCCTTTGTCCTACAAGATGTTTTTATAGGGGACGTTTATGTTCATGTACAAAAGTCTGATGCAGGTATGTACCTAAGCGCTGGACCTTTCCCGCAGTCTTGGGGCTGGCAATACAAAATATTATTCTGTGAGCCTTGCATTCTGTTCTTGCAATAGCAAGGAAAGAACATGATGCAAAGTATGTCATTCATATCACTGGTAACAACGCTTTCGCTGACTAGCAGTTGATAATGGATTTAAATCAATTACACCTAAGAAGCAATAATAAAAATGAATAAAATTGAATACAGAAATGCAGACCATGAATACTAGGTAAAGGGGCACAGGCCACAAGCCTAAGCTAAGCTATCAATGTGTCCAAGAGACTAACTAAAATGGACCCACGACAATTGCAATGACTTGCAATGACTTCTTAAATAATCATCCAAAGCGAGTGCTGACGAATTCAAAGAGGTAGTGTCTAGCTCAAACTGGGCCACATAATAATATTCTTAACATAAACTAAACGTAACTTAACTCTGAGTGTGAGTAGCATGCTACTCTGAAAAAAAAGTTAGCATTGTAGAACACAAACACAATAGTAAAGTTAATACTCACCAAGCCCAGGAATCTCTATGCTTAGCAGGTCAAGCGGGTGCTGCTTGTGGTCTATGATATCCACCTAGTGGTGCATCAGCTGCTGGGTGGTGCACTAGACTTTGGTGGTGTGATGCTCCCTTAGGGGGTAACTGCTGCCAGGCCTACCACCTGCTTCCAGCATACAGGGGATGTGGCTCTGCACATAGAAAACCAGTGCTGCCACCTCTGCCTCACAGATGGTAGCCAGATCTGCAACCCCTGGCTGCACCGCTGCCCACAAGTTAGACGGCTTCTGTTGGGTGTCTGGGGGAGCCTGGAGCTGCCGCTCCCCTATTGGCCAGCGCCACCCTGCTCTGTCATGGCACTGGGTGGCGGGGTGAAGAAAAAACAAACAGCAGAAGGAAGGAAGAAATAACTAGGGAAGTAAAGGGGAAAATAACTCAAAATACAAAAAGCCACAAAAAGCACAATTTTTTTTAAAAAAATTTAAAAATACACAGACAAAAAGACACACTAATACAATAAATGAAAATGAGGGATAGATTAATTAGAAGCATGGAGGATTTAAAATATTATTAAGGGATGAAAAAACAGACCCAGGACCATAAACAGAGTGAAAAACAAGATAGTCACGCCCATGTGAATCGCGTGGTGCCGTTTGTGTGCAATTTTGAACATAAGAATCTACTCCGCATTGCGTTTGACGTTAAATGCAATGCAATCGTGTGTGACGGGGAAACTCCGCCCACCTGTGGAGCTCCACGTATCGCAGCAGAGTTTTTTTAACACTTTGCAGAGTTCCACGTCGTGCAGCTCCATGAACTCTGCCCATCCCTAGTTGGCATAGAGCATGGCCAGTACTGGATGACAGCCTATCTGGCGCATATCCCCACCTCATCAACAAGTGCCTTTTCCAGATGATTGATATATAAAGTGTATAAAAAAGGCACCAAAATGCGACCTTTTCACATATCCTGGATCCTTGAAGGCACAATATTTATCTGCGCTAACTTGGATTATAGGGTTGGCAGTTGAAATCTGAGTTCCCCAACTGAGAGACTGGTGATTTTCTTTGCTGTGCTTATTGTGCCAATAAATGTCAAGAACTCAAGTGTGCTCTTGCAGACGTCTTCATTAACACAGCTACATCACTGGCAACTAGTGAGCCTGTCGGGGACTGGTGCATGTCACCTGTCAAAGACTCACCAGATATTTCCCACAGGGGTGAACTGGATATGTGCTGCTGATCTCCAACTACCCCTCTAGGCTGAAGTCTCCCATCAGTACCTGGGCTGCTCCTTTGCAATAGCAAATGGGGGAAAGGGGAGTAGGAGAGACAAAAGTCACGGCTTTGGATCTAGGGACCTTCTGGAACTGCTGCAGTCGTGGAGAAGCTGGGCTCTGCTCCCTTAAAGAGCAAGAGTTTTGAGATTAGTGTAATGAATGCACTAACGTCCCACTCTAACCCCATTTATAAGAGATTTACCATGTTCCTCCAATTTCCCACTTATCTGTAGATCCTTAAATCCTTAAAGACATCAAATGGCTAGGACAGGATGAACCGTAAACCCCAAAGCTGGGCAACCATATACACAAACACTCACACATATATATATATATGTCATACAAGGTTAACCCATGTATTAAGATTTTTGCATTTTCTAAAAATAACATGATTAGCATGAAATCATGTACATACCACAAGATATTTGAGAAGGCTCCTTGAACCTGTATATCTGTGTCTTTGAAAATAAAAGATAGAGTACAGCAAACATAAACTTAAATATAAAATCTTATGTAGTAGGAAGCACAGACAAGCTGAAACATCCAAGGTGATCCGGGCTGAGACTGCAGAGAAATGGTAAGTTGAGTTCACTCACTAAACATACACATTTATGCCCATTTACATACAAACGTTTTGGCTAGGGTTTGTACAGCAATGAATAATCTTGCCAACCAGCTGTGAGAACCTTTTGTATTAAGTACGCACAAACATATAAACATATAACATGTACAATATAACAATTTTCTGGCCATTAATTATTATATCTGGTTTGAATCTGACTTGGTTGCAGTTCAGAATGTAAAGGTACCAAGTAATATATTAGCCAAGCCTGTGGGAGCTGGAGAAGCAGTAATGCTCCAAGAACAGGCAAGTCTTGCTATTGCGCATAAGCACATTCGCTGCCTTAAAGTTTGAATCTTGTTTCTTTTGTTTTGGTTTGTGGGAATGCAAAAAAAACACAAACATGGTAAGTTCACAAAATGGAAACTGCTGAAGAACCCCAGTCAAGAACTCTGTGGCTTCAAGAAGACAAAAAAGTTCCTATGGCAAAATGCAGAAAGACTGGAGTGAGAACCATTATTTCCGATCTCTCACACATCTAAATAGATTCTCTATCCAAAATGGCAGAAGTCTTGGAATCCATAATGGGACTTCAGCTTGTGCACTGTGATTCCAGATTGCCTAACCAGCAGGCCTGACACCACCAGCTTCCCTCACCAGCAAACAACCCACTTTTAGCCTGACAACCATTGAATGATGAATCAAGTGATTGAATACCGTCAGCGATTCAGACTTGACGATCCAGGATCGGAACAAATTTTTGCTGACGTTTTCACTCTTACATGCAGGTTCTGCATCTTCTGTTAATTTATAGATGCCCATTGGCAGCCTTCTGCACATGGGAGGACTTGACGTGAAATTTGTCTTGCAACCACATTCAGACTATGTGTGACAATGCTACATGGGTACCATTTTGGAACAGGGCAGTGTATAGCAATGCAAAAGGATGTGGCCTAATCTGAACAACTGTGGTCATTGTGTCATATGGAAGAGCCGGGGAAGGGTAGTTTACCATTGTGGATACCCTGTCATGGAAGACGTATAAGGTATTTTGTTACAACATGTGACATCAAGGCAACAGTAGCTTTTTACTTGCTTTGATGTTGTATCTCATGTGACTTCATTTGTGTACTGAAGCTGACAAGGATATTATTGGAAGCCATTCTGGAATTTACTCTTAGTGATCCACCAGTCTGGGATAAAGGAGGTTACAGTTCATAAATAAAAAAGGCTTATAATTGACAGCCACTGTGCAAAGTACTTTTGGAGTTTCTTTGTTCCTAATGAAGGTTACTTTTTGCTGTGTATTAGAAACTCTTACTAACAGTACTCCTAAGGATCCCCTTCTTGCTGAAAGACTTTGAGCATAACATTATCTTCAAGAAGAATGTTGTTCTGTGTTCTCTTGACACTGGGTCCACTCAAGGATGAGCTACAGAAGGTACTGAGGATCGGGGTGATAGAGGTTGAATCCTCATAGAGCAGAGGTCTTCAATCCGTGGAGTCCTGGAAAGGGGGTCCCGCATTCCCCCTGCCGATCCTTAAAATGCCTCAGCTGAACTTTAATTTGAGTCTCCTGTGCTGCCAAAGCCTCACAGACAGCTAAGAAGACCTTCATCACAGGGTGTCTGCTTCCTGAATGAAATGCAAATGTGCTCTAAGAGCTAATCTGCAAATGTAGAGGGTGCTTGGGAGCAGCTTTAAATGATCGAATCACTCAAAGCTTCGTGAGGACAAACATTTACTGTATTCTTTTAGAGGGTTAATGCAGAGTTAACAACTGTGCTGTTAAGTGCACACTTTTAATTGTAATTGTATTTCTGCAGCATTTCCACAGTGCTTACTTCACCTGGAGGTGTTGAAGGGACAGCTATTTAAAAAAAAAAAAAAAAAAAAGGTATTGCAAATGCTCTGATATTACTTAAATCTACATTTTGGAAGCACAGTTTTATCTCAAACCTTGTTGTAGTGGCCTATCTTATACTGTGTGTAATGCAAGTATAAAATAACGCCTTACATATTCACAGTGCTTTCTGTCACAGGCTGTGACCTCATGGCACTAAAAATACACAAGTCACTATTCTCAACTGCACTAAGATTAAGGGCCAGATGTAGGAAAGGATTTGCAACTCGCAAACGGCAAAAACTGCCGTTTGCGAGTTGCAAATCGCATTTTCCTATGCAGAAATGCATTCTGCGAGTCGGACCGACTCGCAAAATGCATTTCAGAATCGCAAATAGGAAGGGGTGTTCCCTTCCTATTTGCGATTCCTAGTGGTATGCGGTCGCAAAAGGTGTTGCAGTTACCATCCACTTCAAGTGGATGGTAACCCACTCGCAAATTGGAAGGGGTCCCCATGGGACCCCTTCCAGTTTGTGACTGGACCCAAAACCATTTTTTCAGGGCAGGGAGTGGTCCAAGGGACCACTCCCTGCCCTGAAAAAATACCGAAACTAAAGGTTTCGTTTTTTTTTTTAAGTGCAGCTCGTTTTCCTTTAAGGAAAACGGGCTACACTTAAAAAAAAAATAACTGCTTTATTTAAAGCAGTCACGAACACGGAGGTCTGCTGACTACAGCAGGCCTCCATGTTTGCGAGTGCCCATAGTCGGTATGGGGCCGCAATTTGCGACCCACCTCATTAATATTAATGAGGTGGGTCATTGCGACCCCATACCGACTCGCAGACGGTGTCTGAGACACCGTTCTGCATAACATTTTGCGAGTTGCAAATAGCGAGTCGCTAAGACTCGCTATTTGCAACTCGCAAAATGCTTCTTTACTACATCTGGCCCTTAGTTCTGTCGCTCTCTGGTTACACACAGACCTCTGCAGTGCATTCATTGAGGTTTCATAATGCACTACAGTGCATTTTCCAATGAGAAACAACTTTCTTTTATTTATTTTTCATTTAAGCTGGCTGTTACTTTCTATGTAGCTACCTGACGGTGAAAGACTTTACAAAACGTAGAAAATATTTTAGGCTTATTTATGAGAGGCTCGCGCTGCTGGAGCATCATTTTTTTTTTAAGCTCCAGTGGCACAAGCCTCTCAGTCATACCTATGAGATGACGCAAAGCCACCCTGAGTGGCTTTGAATTGCCTTTTAAGTCAAAGCAGTGCAAGCCGCTGCATTGCCTTACTTTGCGTGAAGGAGGCGTTCCATGGGTGTTGTGGTGGGTGTTCCCATGCAACACAGATGGATTTTGACGCTTCCCCATATTTACAAAAATCACCTAAACTGGAGCAGTGCCAAAACCTTACACCTCCCCAGAGCAGGCGTAATGAGGAGAGATATTTTAATTTATCCTTGTTTTTTTTCTCTTTCCATGTGTGTTGCATTCTGTTGCACATATAGAAAGAGGTACAATGCCTCTCTGGATTCCTTTCCTGCACAAATACAATCCTGCCTATGTTGACACTAGGTAACAATTGTGCGCCAGCGCAGGGGGAAAGGACAGAAATGCACTGTATTTCATAAATACAGTCAATTCCTGCCCTTTTGTATTGGCGTGTGGCAGTGTAGCAAGAAGACTTGCGGCGCTGCCCCAAGTCAATTCCTCATAAATGAGGACCCATGTTGTTAGCCACAACATTGACCACGCCCCCACACTTACTGACTTTTGGTTTGCTAAACACTGTTTAATATTATTTCCTCACAGTAAAAATTATTTGCTGTGGGAAATGGGGACGTCTATTATTGTTGATGATGAGGAGTACTAGGTTCTAGAAATATTTTACCAGGAGGGGGTCCTTACACCTAAATAACTTTGAAGAGGGGGTCCCGCCATCAAAAAGTTTGAAGACCTCTGTCATAGAGGGTCAGCTCAGTTGTGTTGATACCCAAAGAGGGGAGAAAACATTCAGATCTGTATGTGTATATGTGATCTCAATGCATATATCTGCATGGACCACCAGCTGCTCCCCAACATCCCAGAAGTTCGAGCAAAGATCAGGGGAAACATTGTTTAGTGTCTTGGACTGTTTGACTGCATACCACAGGTCATATTGCATGTTGAGTCCTTTGTCATTCTTTGGGAGGATAGAGGTTACATTGATTGTCCGTTGGGTTAGCATCTGCTGGATGCTTCCAGAGGATGTTGAATATGGTGCTTGAAGGGATACATTAGGTTTTGTTTTTCCAAGGTGAAATCGCTGTGTCGCTGACAAGAGGGAGGATCACAATAGAGTTTTGAGAGGGACAAGAGCAGATTCAGAGTGCCCACTGTTACTTACTTTGACCACACCATATCCGAAGACACACGTTCCAAACTGCAATTAAAATGTATTGTTGTGTGACCAACCGTTTAGGGCATTGCACTTTCAGAAAAAGCGTGAGTGTTTGTGACTTGGGGGCCCCCACCTATAAGGTTGTAAGGTGCTCCCTACAGAGGGCCTTAAGTCAGAGTAATATAAAGGTGTCAAGGACAGTGGGGTGTTCTGAACCTGTCAAATATTAGGCCTGGGCGGAGTTCGCGCAGCAGTGTTACACAGAGTCCGAAAACGTCACGCTATGCAGAGTTCTGATAACTGGTGGAGCTTTTTGCCACGCCCATTCACGTAATGTTTAACATCACTTGCAATTCAAAGTTGTATCTTGCATTGGAATTCTTGCGAGAACTGCACCACGCTGTTAGCATGGTCACGGCCCTCTTGTTCTTTTTGCTTGTTATGGTGCTGGGGCCTAATTTTATCCTCTGTATATCTCTCCCATCCCCCACTTTTAAAACCTTTTGCACCTAGCTTCTTTTTATTATATTACCTTTTTTCTTTCTCTTTTTATATTGTAACTTTTCTCCTAATTGTTTTGTTTCTTATGACTTTTTAACTTTTTCTTTACTTTTTATTCTTTCCTTTTTCCTAATCCTTCCTTCCTTATCTATCCCCCTCCCCCCCAAGTCCCCAGACTTGGCATGGCACAGCAGGGGAGTTCCAAGCCCATATCTTCTAGCCGCCTTTCTTGCGGAAGGCGGCAACATCAAGTGGTGCAGCCCTGCGCCATATTTTCTAAGGTGGAGGTGGCTGCCTTGGTGTTTCATGTGCAGCGCCACTTCCCCTTCACTTTGGCAGCAGGCCCAGTTCTGGGTACGGCCTCCGGGAGCGCCAACAGCTCTGGGAGAGGGTGCGCTAGGCTGTGCACCGCAGCTCTTGGGTCCAGCGCACCTAGCAATAGCTGATGTACAGGTGGGCTGACATTCTGAATCGGGAGATGGACTTGCTCGAGCTGCTAGGCGTCGTGGTTGTGGGGTTCAGTGAAAAAAAATCTATTATTATTAGTTGTGCTCAATTTTAATAGTGTCTTCCCAAATAGCAAGCATGCTGCTCAGTAACACACAGGTAAGTTAACTTTATGTTACAAATATAATATTGTGTGATTGTCATCGAAACAGATGCTCAGAGCTACCTAATTGTACTTCTTTTTAGCGCTTGCTTGGACTGATTAAGAAGTAATGCAGAGACTCCATCTGAGTCCTGTGTCCTGTCAAAGATAGTCGTTGTTACTATATTGGTGTTATTGATTTTGCATATTCTCTCACTTCTCTGTGCCTTTCTTTTATTGTAGCTCGTACAGTGCCAATTGGCAAGCACTTTCCCAGTGATGTGTAGTAGTTTTGCATGCATCCAATCTAATGCATTGGGGGAATGATAGTGAGATGAGAACTGCAGAAATCATTATTTGCAAATTATTAGTAATTCCAAAATGTAGTTCAGGAAATAAGGAGTAAGGTTAGGAAATTTGAAATAGGAGGATGGTGCTTGATACTAATGTTATTATTATACAGGCCCCCTGAACCTGTGATGTAGAAATGTTACTGCATTTGACTTTTCCTTTAAAAAAAATAATATTCTTGGAGAGATTATTTATTAACAGTACCACTGATCTTTTCTATTTTTTTTTCTAACATCATCCAGCATCCAGGGGCAGGAGGAGGGCTGTTGAGATGGGCGAGGCAGCTGAAGGTGGCCCCTTTACAAGTGCCATGGCAGGTGGGTCTGCTGGCCCCAGTAAGTTCTCCTGTTGTTGTTAATATTAATATTTATTTCTCTAACTTTTACCGCTCCACACTCAGAAATATTTTCTACCTTTTTACTGTGTTTTTTTTCCACTTTGAATCATCTGTTTCTTAAAATCTTCTTATTCCTGTTTTATTCTACTTACTTATTTTCTGTACTTAGAGGTTCTTTACTTCGAACTGTCTAGCTAGGATAGTCTGTCTGTAGTTTCCTTTCTTCTGCTGTGTCAGTGAGCTTTCCCTCTCCCCTTATGTATCTTACCTTGTGGAGTGGTGGTAAGGCTCAGGGAACACATGTACTGAAGATTGCATGCCCATGTAAGGTATTCTACACATATTTTGTGAGAAGTAGGCCTGGTTGGAGTGAACATATTCCAGCCTCGCGAATTCCGCAGAGTTGAAAAAACAATTCCGTAAAGCCAGAGTTCTATGCCCCGTGGAGTCCTCCTGAATAAGCCCATCTCGGAAGCGCTAAGCAGGGATGGGTCTGGTCACCCAGGCCTGACCCTGTTTAGCACTTCTGAGATAGGTGCATTGAGGATGGCCGTACGCAGTGAAAGCTGCCATTTCAGGACCGCAGGCCGGTGCACAAGAGGCCTGAAATGGCAGCTTTCACTACCTATGGCCCTAGCCTGAATTCAGGCCAGGGCCGTAGGTCTCTAAAGCTGTAGTTTCAGTCATTGTTTGCGCACTAGTGTATACAAACAGCAACAAAAAAGAGAAGAGGACTTACCTGGGTCTTGCCCGGGGTTCCTCCTCTCTGACGAGTCCACCTCTCAGCGCAGCTGCCTCCCTCCTCTACTTAGGTGCGCAATGCATCCCAGTTATGGGCTGCACAGTGTAAGTGCAAACTGTCTGTGCTTGCGCTGTACAGCCTTTATTCGGGTGCATCGCACCCCGGGTGAGCTCCGCTTTGTTGGTGAAGCTAGCAGAATCTTCTGGAAGAACTCCTTTAGCTCTGCCAGCAGAGTGCAGCTCCCCGCACATCCCTACTTTTAACAAATTTCCAAACAACAAAATGCCCAACTGATATTTTGATAGAAGAGAATCTGTACCTGAAAAATAGTACTGCATTTTCGGTTGTATTTTGCTATTAGAAGAAAACCCAACTAAATTGTGTAATTTATTTTTCTAGCCGCACCGACCATCAGTGCTGGGACGAGCAGCAGCAGCAGCAGCACCAGCGCCGACGCAGCTGCTAGAGAGGATCAGCAGGGAGTCTCTGCAGTGGCAGTGGCAGGAGGTGGTAAGTCCTATTGCTTCCTTATTGACAATGAGTAATATAGTCACTACAAGGGTGTAGTAGTGTTGTTGACTCAATCGTCAACACCCTGCTTTTGCAGATGCAGTGCAAGTTAAGTAAGTATGGGGCTCTTCTTTCTGCAACTCAGCAGACTAAGGTTCATAAAATCTACTTGAACTCTGTGTTTTGGAAAATTGAAAAAAGGATGGGAGCAGAATGGTTGGGTAAAATATAATATGAGTGAAAGGATGTGTGTGTGGATGTAAGGGTGCGTAATAATAATCACATAGGTGGGTGATGAGCAGGACAATAGGATGCATGTGTGGGTGAAGGTTGGATGAAAGGGTATACAGCAGAGGTCTTCAAACTGGGGGGCGGGCCCCCCTAGGGGGGCATCAAGTGATCCCAGGGGGGGCGCCAAACTCTGGCGAAAAGAAATATTATGCAGATAACATGCCTCTGTTTTAAGCAGAAGCATGTTATTGCAGTTTTAAAAAGGTAACAGTTCCTAACTGCAATGTTTAAATAGGTTTAGACATATTTAAACATTGCCATCTTTCTAAATTAATTGTGAAAAATTCTGAGAGGGGGCTCAAAGATTTTTATTTTTCAACTGGGGGGGCGCGGCATTAAAAAGTTTGAAGACCACTGGTATACAGGTAAATGATTCCATGCCAGGTGGGTGAAAGGGTTCCATGCATAGATGGGTGAACGGACTCCTCGTGTGGGTTAAATCTCTTGGATGGGTGAATGGGTGAAAGGTTGAATGGGTGGTTATTGGGTAAATGTATATTGGCGAAAGGTTAGTACAGAGCCATGTTTGGAATTTAGAAAATGGCGAAGGACTGGATGAGACAATGTAAAGCTTAGCTGAAATGTTGTGTATCAAAGTCAAGGGTGAAGAAGAATAAGAGTACTAGAAGAAGGCATTTGCAATGATTATGCATAGATAAATGCTTGGAATGAAGAAACAAGGGAGCTCTTCTACATAGGGGCATTCTGCTCACCCACTTTACTTGCGTGGAATGGTTTTTATTAAAGGTTTGATGCAAAGGTTTGGATGGTATTTCAGAATATTCCCTTTACTCACAGTATTTTTCAAGCAAGGCAGGTAATATGTGTCCCAGCATCCATTAACCACCGCCTTCCTCCCTCGCTAGGGCTTTTCACCAGTACCTCCCATGATGACTTAACAGATGCATGGTTCAATTCGTCAGAATCGGCACTGTAATGTTGTCTGTGCAATGTGCGCCTGTCAGCTTAATTTAAGTTAATGTGTCAAACACTTTTCAACACATGGCAATGCTAAAAAAAAAGGTGTGTTTCCCTTTCCTCCCAGTTCACACAGTGTCAGTCACTTCCTAGTACTTCACTCCGTTAATCTTTCTTAAGTTCTGTCCCAGACCAGAATAATTTGGGAAAATCGGTCTTTGGTTGTGCCACATTTTCAAGCCAAGTGATAAATACTATTCATTTTGGCTTTACTTCTATTATAATTTTACCCTTTCAACATTTGACAACTACAGTAAATCAAACTACTAGCGAAACCTTAGGCACATGATGAAGATGATGAGGAATTAACTGATTTGTAAAGTGTGTACTCTACCTACCCATCCTAATCCACTCTACCTTACCCTGCAGTTGAATAGGTTAAGAAGATTCCTTTCCTTACTGCAACGCAAATGTATTTTCTTGCAAAAAAGTAGGTATTACAATGTATGGTGGATGAGGGGCCTGAGGACAGTGAGTAAAGTGGTCCATAAGTAAGGGCCACATGTACAAATATCAGGTTTTGCGACTCCCAATTTGCGAGTCGCCAAACCTTATGTACAACAGTGGCAATGACAATGTCTGCAATTCCCAGTGGGGTTGCAAGTGACCTATCCCATAAATATTCATGAGTTAGGTTGCAATTTGTGACCCCATTGGGAATGGCCGCATTCACATGGATGCTTGCCTGCTGGGGACAGCAAACCAGCATTCTGTGACTGCTTTTAAATAAAGCAGGATTTTTTTTTTAAAAGCAGACCCTTTTTCGTAAAGGAAAATGGGATGCATTTTAAAAAAATGAAAATTATTCTTTTCATTTTTTCAGAGCAGGCAGTGGTCTGTAGAACCACTGCCTGCTCTGAAAAAATATATTTCCATCCATTCACAAATGGGAAGGGGTCGCATGAGGACCTCTTCCTGTTTGTGATTAGGTTAGCACCTTTTTAAAATTGGTGCTAACTGCGATTGTTTTGTGATTGCATTTACAGTCACAAAACAATCACACATCACACTACGACTCGCAATTAGGCAGGGAACACACCTTCCTAATCACGACTTTTTGGGATTTGGTAAAGAGATTACTGAATCACAAAACTGGGTTTGTGTGTCACAAAATGCCTTTTTCTTGTTGCAAACGGACTGATTCTGCAAATTGGGCAGTTTGTGACAAGGAAAAAGCTTTGTACGTGTTCTCCTTCGTGCCGCGATTTTCAACTATGGGATTGTCTGTGACGATACGAATGCGCCACATACAATCTAAATCACATTCTGTAATCCTTTCCCTCTACTACAGTGCATTGCTTCTCCCACAGCCTACTTATAGCAGACAGGATGTCTGCATGATTGATTAAATTATGTGGCGTGTTTCATACTTTGTATTCATCTGCCTTGTAGTTCAGGTACAAAGAATAACAGGGCCATTGGATTAAAATAATTTTCTAGTACAGCTGCCCCAGCTGCAGACAGTAACCAGTACGACTGTGGCACCACCTGAGCTACCAATCCCACAAATTGATTTAGTACAAAAGTAGAGAGAAGAATACTTGTACTCCATGGTGCATATTACAGCTGTGACAGTTATCACCTTACAATTGACAGCCCTGATGTGACCACCAAATGTACTGCTACTGTGCCACTACACTACATGATTTTAAACAAGTGCTTTGCACAGAGCATTGTTTACAATTTCTCTTTTTGCTTTCTTGATATAGCTATTCCTGCTGTTCCACCATCAGGACAGGAATTAGCAGCCCGGCTGCAGCGGACAAACCTGGTGGCCATATGGGCTGAGTAACAGCGGCTGGTGGTCCTCAAGGAAGAGGAGGAGGCTGCTGCCGGAACTCAGGCCCCAGCCAGGCCCCAGAGCCTCCAGCCAAGCAACACCTACGCTGCAATGTTAGGGCAGCCGCCTGCTGTGTTATCCCTGGTGACCCCCCTCAGAGAACATCTTCCAACGCCGCATCCTACGAGGCTGGTGCAGCTAGTGGCCCATCAGGCAAGTGTGGAGGGGCTCATCAGGAGAATCCTGGCCTGCATGTAGTGGCCCTCCTTTTCCCCTTTTTTAACCTTTCATTTTGGTGGATCGGACTTGGTGAGGGTGGAGAGGCTGTGAATGGGTTTCTGCAGGACTATTTTTTTTATTATTTTGAACAACGGACAATTGGACATATTTCTGTTTTGAACATTGTTTGGGTAAAGGAACAATTGCTTGGGGTTAGGGGTGGGTAAGCTGTGGGCAGAAGGGGTGGGTATTTATTATTTTGGTAGGGATTGGCTTAAATAAATAGTTATATACAGTTCTTTATGGCTAAAATCTTTTTTGGGGTGTTTTACTTTGCACTGTTGCCTTTACTCAGCGCGTTTCTAAAATATACTAATAGTGTAGTCCTTTTAGTGCAGAATGTTTAACAAATCTGCTGATAGTGTATAACAATTATTTAAGCAGTTAGGTAACCTTGTCCCAATACTCTTCTACTCTCTGCAGTGCATTCTTCAAAATGTGACCCATAGCAGTAGGGTGGACAGATTTTCCATTGCTAATTATATTGCCTAAACTAAAGGTACAACAATGCTCCATAATGATCTTATCGACTGGATGAAGCAAGGGCTGCATGGTTTCTCAAGGTACCATGGTGGCTTGGTAGTAGCATGCTAACACACTAACAATAAAGGCATCGGAAGCGAGGTCCCACTCCACCTAGGTGAACTGAAATAAAGATCCTGCACACTGAGATGAGGTTGCTTCTACCACATCCGCCCCACCAAGCATGAGATTAATCAATGGTGTAAATTATGAAATAACACCTCAATCAATCACACTGCCGGGAGAAAAGAGTTACGTAATTGATGAATGGTTGGGAAAGGGATTTTGCGAAAGGGGTGACAAAAAGACAAACACAGTATTCACCTGGGAAATGACAATCAGCCTGTTGTGGGAAGAATAGAAAAACATGAATATGTATGACACGGATAACTTAATATTCTGCCAGCCCCAGTGAGACCCTAGTTGTTCATATCTATAAAAATGATCCATCAGCTACGTTTGCAAAATAGTACATATAATAATTAATCTTAGGGTGAAGGTAACACACACAGTTCTAGAAGAAGAATATTGAAAGAAAAATGATACTCGTCTGTATTGCCAAATTGTTGGTGCATCTGCAATCTTCTGGGATTGCCAGTCAATCTTCTTGGGGACCTGGCTGAAGCGGTCTGATAAGGTAAGCATGACTGTTATGGTGCAGGAGAAGAGGAGGTTAGTTGATTATAAAACAATAATGATCATCATCATGATATTGTAAAATAAAGAAGTATGGAATGGAAGGTAAGCTTCATGAGGAGTACTGTACCAAGAAGACTCTGAGGTGGCAGAGCAAGAGCAAAGACCTTTGCGATCATTCAGCAATAATCACAGACAGGTATCAGCATGTATCGGGATGATCTAACTCGCAACTGTGATGCTCATCATAACATTTAGCCTAGAGCACTGCATAATGTGAAATTATTATCATTTATAACATGTCTGTCTCCTCCAGTTTCCTACAAAGGCCCCCACCCAACTACATAGTTTTAAGTTTGAGCCAACCAGCAGACACACACAGCAGCATTGCATTTCCCAAATAAAGTAACTGATGCACCTTTCACCACCAGTCTACAGATTGGAGTAGGCCTCTTAGAATCCTCCTCACATCACCCCTGTTCATTTCCATGAAGTTGATAACTTCCTTCTTCAGGCAGTTATTTAAGTTGTTAAATCATGCTCTGATTCCTTCCATCATACTCATTCCAGACTGTGATTAAAGATTTTTATGTCCAACTCAATGCCAACTGCTCCAGAGAGTTACAGTTGCAGTCAAGACTCAATTGAGATAGAGTGACCTGTAACTGTTCAACAACAAGAGAAACATTGACTCTTTCTTATTTGCTGGACTAGAATTTTGTTTGTTAGCTAAATGGACTGATTGGGTCTTCTTTGACAAAAGTGAACCAGAAAGCAGAGCACTAGAAAACAAAGCAGTGTGAAAAAGCCGGCAAACAAATTTCGGTAAGTGTGAAAGGAGAAGGGGAAAAAATCACCTTCAGGAAAAAAATATCACCAATTATTATTGTTATGCCACTAACATTGTAAATGATCACAACACATACACAAGCCAAAGTAATATGTTTAAACAATATAAACACCCATTCTCACTATCTGCCACCACTAGACATGATGAGTCACACCAACCATATCAATTCACAACATTGAAACAAGTATCCCTTTTATCAGTCGTTGAGGCATATGTATCATTACTTACCTGTTCCAATCAAGCATAGTGACACATTGCTGATCATCTTCAATTCAAGAAACAAAGCAAACATTGGCCAGTAAGATGTAAATCAAATATCTGGGGCAGTCCTGCTAGGGGACAAAAGAAAGGATAGGCACAGAATGGAGGCAGTCATTGTCTCTCAAATTCCCTTGAACTGAGTTTGGTCGGTTTGTGAGCTTCTTCAATGCACAATAGTCCAACTACAATTTGGCCATACATATGCTTAAAACAGTTGCAGTTCATTAGTCATTTAGACAGAAACAAAGCAATATATACTAATAAGGTTCCGACAGCTAGCTATTTTTTTCTCAAAGCTATTATAGCAGAAAGTAGAAAGCTCTGTGGTGCCCCAGGTCTAGTCAGGGAAGCAGAGTTCATCCTCAAACTCAGGTGGTTCACCCAGACGTTGGTCAGCTAACACACTACCATGACCTGAGTCCGACCAATCATCACCCTCATGCACTGCCTATTGTACTTCAGGTATGCTGAAATTTGGTGGTATAAAGTGCTGATCTAATTCATTTAGATCATGGTCAATCTCTTGTCATTTTGGGGCAAGAGACCAGTCCTGCTCACTGTCACAACTGCACCAGCTGCACTGATCACACACTCAGCAGACACACTAGCTTCAGGACAAGCCAGATACTTTTTTGTCAGCCTGCTGGGCACTGTCCATTGGTGCCTCTTCTCATACCAATACACCAATGGGTTTTGATCCAGATAGACCTCCGTTGGGTCATCCAGGTAGGCCTGGACCATCTGCTCAATAGTCATTTGTGCTCCACCTTGCTCGAGCTCTGTTGCCATCATCTCTGCGGTGGACTCAAGCCCTGCCTTTAGAAACCAGTCAAATGCAGATTTTGGGGATGTTGCTCCTGTTGTTGTTGCTGGTGTCGGTTTTGGCTACTGTGAGACAACAGAACTCTCCGCAGGCTATATGAAAGTTGTGGGCTCCACCCCAGAACTTCTGCCTGTGAGTGAGCCTCTAATTCCTAGCTGTTCTTTTTCTAGGTCTCTGGCTTGCTCAGCAATTCCATGTTTTGTAGGTTGAAACTTCCCCATCAGGAAAAGGAATTAAAGTGGCCAGCAATTGTTTGTACCGTGGGTCAAGAATTGTGGCACAGATGTAATGTTTGTCCACCAACTCCTGCGCATCTGGTTTTTCATCCACACCTGCGTACATTTCAGATACCTCCTTTAGCTGTTTCTGCAGCATATGCACCAATGGGATAGCTTGACCCACAGTACAGTCCTCCTTGCTGTCTTCCTGTGTAAAAAAAATCAAAGGGAAGCAGCATCTCTGTCAGGCATTTGTCCAGGCCCCATTGGTCCATCTCAGTGATCATGCATTTCACAGTTGCATCCCCTCTTTGCATGACATATTCATTGATTGGTCTGTACTGCTCAAACAGACGTTGTAACGTTATAACATGTAATAGGTAGAATTCCAGCATGCTGGTACATCCTGTATGAGGGCTTTAACTGATATTCTATTATCTTGCTGGATATTCTTCAACAGCTTGCGGGCTTTCAAAGAATGGCTAAAATGAGTGCAGATTCTTCTGTATGTGGACAGTAAGTTACTGACTCGAGGTTCTTTTTTTGAGGAAGCCCTGTACAATGATGTTTAACAGTGCGTCAAACACAGGAACCTGAAATAGCCACCATCTGATATCGCCTTAACTACATTACAGTCATTGTCTGTGGCTACAAATCCAACATTCAGTCCTCTGGGGCACAGCCATTCAAAGACCTTGTTGTTAAAGGCATACAAGGTGTTTACAGCTGTATCGGGTTTCTCCAAGGCGAACATAGCTGCTGTTGCTTCCGAGAACCATTAAAAATTTCAGCTGTGTCAACACCTGCAGATATATGTCTCTAATCCCCACAAAAGAGATCCAGTGTGCAGTGATGCACATGTAATCAGTGGCTTGGCAATTGGTCCACGTGTCTGTCGTCAGGTGGATTGTCTGGACAGCACTCTGCTGAAAAGGTTGTCTAACCAGTTCCAGCACACCATGATGTAGCACTGGTACAGCAACTCTTGCAAAATAGGTTCGGCTGGGAACCTTCGGGCAGATAGCCGCCACAAATTCTAGAAAACTCACTCCTCCCACAAAAGAAAAAGGGAGGAGGTCCAATGCCAACATTTTATCCCGCTTCCATTTGTACAAACGTGCCATTGGGTGGCTGTGTTCGTACTGCCCCTCCTGCCTAAATATGGCAGTAATAGTAGCCTGGATCTTTTTTTTGCTGGTATAACAGATGCAGGCGACTTAGAAGGTGGTGGTAAGCTCAATGTGCATCTCAGGGGGGCAGCCATTGCAGGTTCTTGCCTTAGTGTTTTGACCTGACTGAGTCTTCCTGCGCCATTGCGATGTTGCTGATGTGGGTGACAATACTATTGCACTGCTGGGGACAGGGCTGATTTGTGCAACAAAAATGTCACCCTTTTCTTCACCTTCCACCATGATCAGATCAGATTCCCTGCTTTCAACACCTTCACTAACACCACTTGCAGGCTTTTCCTTTTGGCGCTAAGGTGCGCCTTTCAGTGGATTGTGTGGTGTTTTCTCAAATGGGTTGTTGGCCTCTGCTTCCATAGTTTGTACCAAGCTTGCTTCGACTTACACTTTCTTGGCAAATGGAGCATTATGGCAATGTTTGGCTCTTTTTTCACTAATCATAAAGAAGTCCCAAACTGGGGTAGTTAACTTTCTAACACTAGTCCCACTGCCAATGTCTGAAGAAGTGGTGGTAGGTGGAAGCTGTTTTGATAATGTTTGCCTCTCTGTGGAGCCTTCTTCTACTGAGGTGGGAGTGGATGTAGGTTGCACCCAGGACCCTATAAATATGGAAGCTGGTGGAGGTGGTGGTGACTGGCTCATCGTCAGACTCATCCTCCTTTTCTTCATTCATAACTTTAAGGCTTTCAGGAACCTTTCTTTTCACTTCTTGCCTCTCCTTGCATGTCTCAGACTGAGCAGGCATCCAAGTGGAGTCTTGATCACCAGAAGGGGGCATGAGGAAGAAGATGGTGGAGATCTGGAAGACAGTGGGTCATGTGAAAGAGGGGCTTCTTTGGCTTTCTCTGCATGAAGCTCAAATCCTGATGTGATCCTGCTTCGGGAGGAACTGCTATTGCTGACTGCGTCCGTTGTCCTTTACTGGCCTGAGTTTCCGGCAAGGACTGGGTACTACTTTGAGAAAGAGATAAGTCCAATTCAACGTCACTGCTCGTCTGCATACCTGTGATTAGAGAGGCTGCCTCTGTGCCAGATATGGACTTGGGCCTACTTTGGAATGAGGCTGCTGATGCAGGAGTGGTGCTCCCAGCTTGCTCCCCAGAGGCTGGTGCGGCAGGCCTACGTCTTTACCCAAAAAAAAGTCTGGGGTGACATACCAGTGGTGGGAAGCTCCTTCTTATCACTTGCATTAAGTTGGCATGGGGCACTCAGTAAAGTGCTGATGACAAATGGTATAATAATAATCCTTGAAGAATGTAATGTTATGAAATGTAGTGCAGCTGTACGCATATGGCAGACATATGGCTAATGGGGAAAAAATGGAGAGAAAAAATAATAATTTATGTTAAAAAAATCTAACAGCAAGAAAAAAGCATACAAAAAAATATTAATATGATTAAACTTATATTATAAAATTAAATAAAGGTTGTGAAAAAAATGTGAAGATAAGAATGAACATTTTTAAAAACAGATTGCAATTGTTGATGTACTAGCGGCAGGGGACTACCATTAAAAACCACAGGGATTTGGGAGGCAAGGAGTGGTGGAGGTGAAAATGCAAAAAAAAGTATATAAATATAAAAAACTGCTCATACACTGCATTAAGTTATAAGCATCAATGACCTACTATGCCTGAATAAACAACACACAAAATGGCCGCTAGCCACATGGTCAAAAACAACCAGCAAGGAGGCATGGGCACCAAGACATGCAAACGGAAAGCACACTGGCTACCTATACAAAATGGCATCCAGCCACATGGTCAAACAACAACCAGCATGGAGGCATGGCCACCACAACAAAGAAGAACACATGCAGGCCGAAAGCACACTGGCTGCCTACACAAAATGGCGGCCAGCCACATGGTCAAAGAACATCCAGCAAGGTGGCATGGCCACCACAACAAAGAAGAACACATGCAGGCATAAAGCACACTGGCTTCCTACACAAAATGACCACCAACCAGATGGTCAAACAACATCCAGCAAGGAGGCATGGCCACCACAACAAAGAAGAACACATGCAGGCCTAAAGAACACTGGCTGCCTACACAAAATGGCCACCAGCCACATGGTCATACAACAGGCAGCAAGGAGGCATGGCCGCCACAACAAAGACGAACACATGCAGGCCTAAAGCACACCTGCTGCCTACACAAAATGGCCGTCAGACACATGGTCAAACAACAACCATCAAGGACTCATGGTTATCACAACAAAGAAGAACACATGCAGGACTACTGGCTGCCTAAACAAAATGGCCACCAGCCATCAAACAACAAGCAGGATGAATAGAAAACATGGTGGCCTATGACAAACACTCTCACGCACTGGCCAGACAAAGAAGGCATTGGTAAGGGAGAAAAAACAGCAGTAAGTCAGTATTAGTAATTCCAAATATTTAAATTAAAGGAAATACAAATTTTACAACAACACACATCATATAAAGGCATCAAGTACTATATAACCCCCATACACTGTTTGCTGAAATAAAAGGTGAAATACAGCCAAACAACATCTGTTTATCTTTAATCCAATGCCATCCATGGTGTTTCAGTTCCACAGACACCCCAAACAGTTGTTTTTCATCATGCACCCATGACTAGTATTTGGCCTGCAGCTGGAAGGCCTATTACATTAGCAGGCTAAACCACTTTAGATTAACATTCAGTTTCATGAACATTGCAAATTTACAAAACAGAACATGGAGCAAATGTAGTGCAGTGTTAAACATTTTTCCGTTGTAGAACAAAAATAAAAAATAAAAATATAACTAAGCCACAAAAGCAGGCCACCCTCCAACATAAATTAAAAAAAACTAATAAAAGTACAGATAAATCCTGAGGCATGCCCTCTATCAAACAAACAAGTTCCACAACACCCTTATAGAAGTGTGTTAAATTACTTGTGAAAACTTAAATACAACTGTCCTTAAATCCAATGATATATCCAGGAGACAAAATAAAGTGATCCTTCCAGCTCGAAATCCAAGTGAAAAGTGGCTAGGAGATGGACAAAGTAGTGGGAGGAGCCTGCTGGACAGGAACAGGAAATTGGAGTCTCTGGGACATTTCCTGTAGTTAGGAAAAAAAAATTAGACTCCTCGCACAACAATATCAGCGCGAACAGTCAATTAGAGAAGATTTTTCACTCGAAGTTGTAGATTATAGCTGCTTCAGCTTCACCAGGTTGCAGAAATGGTCAATCGCTCTCACTCGCTTACATCAAAAAAGGTGCGCCAGAAGTCGCTAACTCTCACGAACAGGTAAAAAACTCTTGTTTGTAATCACGAGAGAGAGGAAGTCTTTCATCTCACATCTTGTGCATGCAAAATGACAGAAAGCAAACGCAATTGGGGAAAATCAGAAAAAAACTCTGCTATACTCTGGAGTGCAGAGTATATCAGGAACTCTGTGTTCTCCGAATTCCGCAAACTCTGCCAGCTGAGCGGAGTTTTTCCCCCAGCCCTACCAATAATGTGCAGACCGGGAATACATCAACTGAAAGATCCTCATTTGCGTGGATTCCCCATGCCTCAGGTGGTGTAGGGTGACATGCTTCACGGAACGTAGTGATATGGGGAAGTGTGTGAATACTTGGTGGAGGGAGTAGAAGATCCGGGTGGGCATGTGAGTGCGAATTTTGACACAGGTCAGCTTGGTATAAATACAAACATTTAAGGCCCATGTGAAATACTAATATTGTGGGTCTTGTATAGAAAATTCCTGGTAAAAATGACCATGTGCATGTAGTACTTGGTGCATATTGCTTCAAAGATATCCGAAATATACTGGCTGTTGTTCGCCTGATAACTTCCGGCAGGGTTGACCTGCCTAAATTAATCAGAGTAAAATTGTGGAACGCAGTAATTACTGTCTTACTCAGACAGACAATCCCCGCACAAACAAGAATTTCGACAGGGATCAAAATGTAATCGTCCGTCCGTAATTATAGCAAACGCCTCCCTGTGCTTGTGAGAGAGAGGACAACGCTTTGTCCCCTAAAAGACGGGTCTTGGGGGATATCCACCATTACCACAACCCTACAGCTGTCTGGTTTAACATCAGACAAGTATTTCTTTTTTCTTTTTTAAACCTGCCAATTCAGACCTGTGACAGCATCTCCTTCGGAGAGTCAATGTACAGCGAGGAAGTCAGAGGCATTAACACCTCATCTTTGTTCTCTATTAATGCGTGCGTAGATAATCCGGGAGTGGCCTCCGTATTGTTTTCACGGTTCTCAAACACAATCACTTGGGAGAAAAACCAGCTGAATGTGTTCATGCCGGCAGTGTTTAGATCCAAGAACACATTAAGTTGTCGCGCATCACCCTACTTCTAAAGTTGGAGGCATATATTCTTTATCCATAAGAAAAAACATTAAGAGCCATTGGAGAATGTTCCTTTTTTTCCCTATTAATAGGTGAAAAATCTAATTCACTGTCACGTTCCAGAACCATAGGAAACTTTACAAGCCATACTCACCAGGATTCGGCTTCTCGTGTTTGGCATCCAAAATCCCAGTGCTGGCAGGTCCATTACAGGTGACACAAGAGTCACCACTGTCAGTCATGCCATAGAAGCAATGAGTCACCCGTGACGGTCGTGCTTCACATCTGACAAAAGTCAGCCCTTCCAGGCATGGCGCGCGAGGCACACTTCGGAGCGATGCCGGATGAAGGAAGACACGAGCGGGCCTCTGGTATCTCTATCGGCCCCAGCAGGAGACGCACCTACTGAGACCTAACTATAGAACGAGCTAGAGCATGGGTACTCACAAACTTTTTCTCGGGGGCCAAAATTGCAGTATGGTTTGCGGCCGAGGGCCGCACTGAAGTGACAGCGGGGGGCGAGGCTTAGAGGGTGCGGGGCTTAGAGGGGGAACAACCACCCCACCCCCTTTTTCAAAACATCGCCATCTGCTCTCACCCCTACCCCAGTAACACACACAGCGCCATCTGCTCTCACCCCTACCTCAGTAACACACACAGCGCCATCTGCACACAGCGCCATCTGCTCCCACCCCTACCCCAGTAACACACACAGCGCCATCTGCTCTCACCCCTACCCCAGTAACACACACAGCGCCATCTGCACACAGCGCCATCTGCTCTCACCCCTACCCCAGTAACACACACAGCGCCATCTGCACACAGCGCCATCTGCTCCCACCCCTACCCCAGTAACACACACAGCGCCATCTGCTCTCACCCCTAACCCAGTAACACACACACCGCCATCTGCACACAGCGCCATCTGCTCTCACCCCTACCCCAGTAACACACACAGCGCCATCTGCACACAGCGCCATCTGCTCCCACCCCTAGCCCAGTAACACACACTGCGCCATCTGCACACAGCGCCATCTGCTCTCACCCCTACCCCAGTAACACACACACAGCGCACACACACAGCGCCATCTGCTCTCACCCCTACCCCAGTAACACACACAGCGCGCACACACACAGTGCCATCTGCTCTCACCCCTACCCCAGTAACACACACAGCGCGCACACATACAGCGCCATCTGCTCCCACCCCTACCCCAGTAACACACACAGCGCCATCTGCTCTCACCCCTACCCCAGTAACACACACTGCGCCATCTGCACACAGCGCCATCTGCTCTCACCCCACCCCAGTAACACACACACACAGCGCACACACACAGCGCCATCTGCTCTCACCCCTACCCCAGTAACACACACAGCGCGCACACATACAGCGCCATCTGCTCTCACCCCTACCCCAGTAACACACACAGCGCGCACACACACAGCGCCATCTGGTCTCACCCCTACCCCAGTAACACACACACACAGCGCACACACACAGCGCAATCTGCTCTCACGCCTACCCCAGTAACACACACTACATTAAAAACAAATAAATAAATAACCAAAGAGCCTTACCTGACTCAAAGCACTGTAAAGATGCCACAAATGTGGAACAGCAGGCAGGCAGGCGGGCAGCAGACGTGGAGCCGGTGACAGGAAGCAGACGACCAAAGCCCCATAAAAGTTAGCTGCAAGCGCTGACTTTTATGGGGCTTTGGCTTCCAGGATCGTCAGGGCAACGCCATAAACAATGGCCGCCGTATGTAAACATAGAGGAGGGCCGCGGGAGCATGCTCCCGCGGCCCTCTTCTATGTTTACATACTGCTGCCATTATGATATGGCGTTTGGTGTGCGTCTCGCGGGCCGCCAAGCTAGGTCCGTGGGGCCGCTGGCGGCCCGCGGGCCGTACTTTGAGTACCGTTGAGCTAGAGTATCAATGGTAGTAGTGCTAAAACAGTAGTTCGCAGCCCTACTGGATTAGGACAGTTTGCATATGACACAAAAGAAAAATTCAGCAGCAAGAAAAGTCAATGGTTATTCCACGAAACCAAACACACTTGACAAATGCTCTGTTTTAGCAACCACTCCCACACATACAAAGCACAAGGGTTATTTACTAAAGGATGCGCGGGCGTTCACGTGGCTCTGCGTACTTTTATTCTGCGCCCTAAGGTCTTTATAATAGTAATCAATCAATACACTGCTTGCTTTGCCTTACTTTATGCACCATTGAAAATGGCCCTCTCTGCAGCGTCACCCACAAATGTTTTGCCTTTTTCCCTTCACTTTTTGCTTATCTGGTTATGTTGGCCTTAGGACTTTGTGCACTTTACCACTGCTGACAAGTGTTAAAGTGCTTGTGCTCACTCCCCTAAAACATGGTAACATTGGTGTATCCACAACCGGCATGTTTAATTTACTTATAAGTCCCTAGTAAAGTGCACTATAAGTGCCCAGGGCCTTTAAATTAAATGCTATTAGTGGGACTGCAGCACTGATTGTGCCACCCACTTAAGAAGCCCTTTAAACATGTTTCAGGCCTTCCACTCAGGAGCATGTATGTGCAGTTTCACTGCCATGTCGACTTGGCATTTAAAATGCCCACTTGCCAATCCTTAAATCCCTCTTTCATTACACATGAGACACCCTGAACATAGGCCCTAGGTAGCCCATAGGGCAGGGTGCTGTGTAAATGAAAGTCAGCATGTGTACTTTTAAGTTTTATATATCCCAGTAGTGAAAAACTGCCAAAATTGTGTTTTATTGACCTCAAGTAAGCCTTTGACTGCATTCCAGAGCTCGCCTGTGGGAAAAATTGAAAGGTTGGGGTCTCCCCAGTAGCCTCTTGGGCACAATTTTGGAATTATATTCAGACACCTGGGTGCAACTTAAAATTAGAGAAGGTGGTCAGGTCACTAACAAAATTCAAACTGCCAATGATCTTAAGCAAGGGTGTTTTAGCCCCAATACTGTTTAACTTATACCTTGCAGACTTGGCTGATGCTCTTTCACTTGAATACTGTCACTCTCCCGTTTTGGCCCTGGAAAGAATAGCATGGTTACAGTATGCAGATTACATTGTATTACTTAGTCAAACACAAGTCAGTTTGCAACGTAACATTGATGCTCTTATTGGTTATATAGATAAGCAAGGCCTGGAATTGAATTTGAACAAAACCAAGGTAGTACGGCTGGTTGACTCAAAATTCAAATCATTTGCATGGGTTATTAAAGGAACTCAGGGAGAGGTTGTCCCTTCATAAAAATATTTGGGTTTCATAGTGGATCATCTTCTGGCTTTGAAACCACAGCTTGCTGCCGGTCAAGCAAAGGCACACTTTTTGACTTATGGGTTTAAGTTATTAAAACAAAAACTGAGTTGGCCTTCATTTACTTACTTGCTTTCAGTAATGTCGACACAGTTAATGCCAACAGTCACTTATGGGGCTGAAATTATGCGGGGCAAGGAAATAGTTCCTTTCAACCGAATTCAAACGAAGGTTTATAAACAGTGTTCCAAATTCCAAACTCAGTTTCACTAGTCTAGGTACGTTTAGAATTTGGGCTGAAAGACCTTTAATTTCTGAGCAAGTGTGCTTATATTAAATTCTGTTGGAGACTTCGAACAGCAGAGATCGGTTCTATTAGTAACTTATGCTGGATTGAAATTGAGAAACAACAGCAATGCAACGTGAAATGCTCATGGGGACATTATTTAAATAATGCTATTAAGGAATTAGGTTTGCAAGATGTTTGGGGCATTAACTTGAGGAAAGCAGAGTTTATCTGCATTGCAAATGCTGCTACTCAGTTATTGTCCTTATTAACAGACAAAGACACATTGGTTACAAGACAGTATGCCTGGTCCGTATTATCATCATACAAAACTCTACGGGCTCAGGAATATCTTTTAATGTCCTTTTCGCAAATTCTGAAACACCAATTCATGCTATTTCATTTTGGTATGATGGAAACTATAGACATTGCCTCTTCTTGGAAACATCAGCCACAGTCACAATCCTGACGTCTTTGTGGGTACAAAACAAGAGTCACTTGTGTGTGTCCGGTGCTGGAAGTACAAAGAAAAATGTACTTGAAACATACTTTTAGGAATTTGAATATTCGTTAATTTAGGCACGCTGTTATTAGTTGGTTAAGTGGTACCTCAATTCCTTTAGCCTGTAGGGGGACTACATTTATATTGCTGATTTTTAAAGAACTGCCTAAAATAATTGAGTAGGTCAGATTAAAGTCAAGAATTGTCCTGCATGTTTTTTTCTGTTAATGGGTATTCAATCAGAAACCCCCAAAACAAAACAGGTGGGTGGAGGAAAGCCTAAGCTAATTTTGAGCTTGAAGGGTTGCAGTTCACTGTAGAGTATGTAAGACAATGTGGTTCATACATTTCCATTGAAACGCTCACTGTCACCTTGATATAGACTGCACTTTTATGTATATTGTATAGTGTTGCTCTGTCACTTTAATTAGGCTTTGCTTTTATAATTTATATTTTAAGTGAATGTCTCTTTTTTAATTTTAATAGGTGGGGATAGTCTTTTAATATTTTGTGTATTTATATGCTAAAATCAGGTGTATGCTTTGTGTTTTATTCTGACACGATTATGTGATTTGATCTTAAAGTTGGTGTTGGTTTTTAATTAACTATGCAAAAAATGTAACTGCCAAATTCGTTTTTTTCACCACTGTGAAGTCTACCTCTTTCATAGGATAACATTGGGGATTCCTTAATAGATTTATTAAGCAGAATTCCTGATTGGAAGGAGGTAGAGCTGTCATGTTTAGTATCTATTGAATTGTAATGATAAATCATCTTTAATGGTAAAGTCGAACTTATCATTACAATTTAAAAATGCCACTTTTAGAAAGCTCATGCAACAAAAAAGGTGTCAATGCTGACCAAACTCTTTTGCCAAAAAGTGTTTTAATCTAAGATCACGTGACTCAGCTTTCAGTCAACATGATTGAGCGCAAATCAACTGACACAGTCCATTCAGCCGATGCAGCAAGTCTTTCACCAGCCAGCCTGCCGGCAATATTTCCTAATTTTACCCTTGTTAAGCCCTGGCCCCTTCTGACACATTGTTGAATCACCCGTTTCTATGTGTTATCTTCTGAGATTACTTGAGGCATTCCCACCTGTCCAATTCATTCTGAATACATGCTTTCTTTCCTGTCCTCCCCCCACCAATTCATTTTTTGCATCTTAAGCGGCTGCTGACACGCGATGTCTCAGAGTCCCCCAGATGCTAATGTTTGTTAGTAATGGATTTATTCCTGTGAAGCTTTGTATCCAATTTATGAGCTAGGCAGGCTTTGCATACTTTCTGAAACTGTTGAACACTGTAGGCGTGCCTTTAGATTACAATGTTGCTATAGGCCTCGCCATACTCTTTTATCACTGTGAAAGTTTTTTGTTTACATATGAGCCACTGGGATTCAGTTGAAAGCAGTGTACTTTCCCATGGTGCTCCTGCCTATAAGAAGCCTTTCCTCTTCCTTGTATTCATTTAATATCCAACGCAGGCTTTGTTTATTTTTGAAGGCTGACTTTGACCCATAGCTTGTAATTGTCTTGTGCCCATCTTTAGATAAAAGTGTTGTCAGTGCCCCGTTATTGCCATTTTTAATACAATCATGACAAATGACTTTGTTAAGGCATGAGCCCCTGTGAATCATTTGTACTTGAGTACACAATTAATTTGTAGTAATAGAGCTGGCATATACACTCCTTATGGCAGCCATGATGTTAATACCAACTAGATTGCCTACCTTGGCACACAGTCTTTACTCCTGAGCTCTTTTTTCTATGTTCTTTCCAGGAATAAATTAATTGTGTAGGCTTTACCACACAACAAGTTCAGAGTCTCTTGTTCAGAACAATGCCCTGGGTGACCTCCATCCACCTTAGTTGAACTCACAGTTTCTTCTGTCTTCCTGTTTGCTTTTATAAGCTGATTGAATATATGACTTGTTTTGTTGTCATTGGTTTCCACAGATTGCATTTACACATGTAGCTTTGAATACTTCATCAGAATGCTTGTAAATCACTATGTGAAGGGCGTGCTTTCCTATAATTATTGTAATTTTTGTAGCCCACTTTCACAGTTTCTACTGGTTCTGTGTCCTGATGAGAACCTTTGAATTGTTGTAGGGTTTGAAACGCCACTCACCAGACAGTGTTGACAAAAGACTGGATGAACCCATCGAGAATATTTGATTTACACTGGTTGCTTTATGTATACCCTTGGTTGATGTTGCTTCCTCTGGTGTTGCCCCATTGAGGAGGGGCTGCAAAATGAACTGAATGATAGGCCCCATTGAGAATTGAATTTAAGAACCCTGACACATCTGTGTAATCTTTACTAATGTTGCAATGTCTACAATATTTTTATCATTACAAATCTATTGCTGTTTGTTCACATTGTCGTGGGCTGATAACACTGATGCATGTTTACCTGGTGTCTATTGTCAGATCATTGTGGTTTTTTCTGTTTATAACAATTAACTATATTGAATGTTCATTAAGTGTGTTGCACAATGGCTGTTGATCACTTTGATTGAGTCAAGTGATCTTGGATTAAAACATTTTTTTGTAAAAGAGTTTGGTCAACATTGGCACCCTTTTTGATGCATGAATTTTTGTGGTTCAGCCTTGCTGATCCTGAAATGAGCCCAACCCCCTTTGTTTGACTTTTAGAAAGTTTTTCTGCTCTTACCCGTGTGTGCCTGCTGCCTGTCTCCAATACAGGTCTGGGGTGGGTGACCGCTGGTCCTTGTGAATTCTCTCTACACAGCTACATACAATGGAAGATGAGGCACAACTTGATGGGCCCTAATGGGCATTAACAGGCATGATGGGGCAGAGGTTAGCACAACCTCACTTACACCTGAATAGGCTTGTCTTGTCTATCCACAATAGAGCTTAACAACCTTGTATTGTCACTCCAGCCAGCTTGGAGCCAGGACAAGGGAGGCAGATCATGTGTGCACTTCAAAGGCATGCCTCTTTAAACTTCCTCCATCTTCCAGAACCACGGCACCAAAGTATAAATACTGGATCTTAGAAATCACCACTTCAGTACGCTTCTGGACCTGTGGACACTCTGCAAGGAAGAAGGACTGCGGCACTGCTGAAAGGAGTGCTACTCTGCTGGACTGCTAGTTTGCTGAACTCCTGCTTTGCTGTGCTAACCTATGCCTGCTGCCCTTTTGCCTGGGAGTGAGAAAGACCTGCATCTCTACAACCCAGAGCCCAGAGTGAATCCAAGGGCCAGACTACTGGCCTCCTGTTTTCTAAAGTCCCAGGGGTGCAAAAGACTTCCAACCAACCTGCTCCTGCACCTGGGCTCTGCCATCTGTGAGTCTGCCCTTCAAATGGTGCCTTGTCCTGGATCCTTGGAAGTGGACCTAAGGTGCTCTGCCATCTGTGGTCCTCACCGGAACCGCAGCAAAGCCACGCAAAGCAATGCCACACAGAAGGCTCACCAAGATTTCACGTACTGTGTTCAGCGGGCCTAAGTGGGTCCTCGTATTCAACCTGCACTCTGTGGGAATTGGTATGAACTCTTGACTTTGTCCTGGTCCACTGTGACCAGATACCCACAGTTGGCACTTTGGGCTTTTACGCCCTATTTTCACTTAAATCTTTAAAATTGCATATCTCAGGATCGACTTATTGGATTTATGTTTTTTGTGGTCCTGTTTTACTCAGATAAATATTCTCTAGTTTTTTAAACTGGTGTGGAGTCCTTTTTGTGACATTTTTTCTGTGTTACTGTAATCTAAATGTTGCACAAATATTTTGCACATTGCCTCTTAAGTTCAGACTGGCTGCCTGTGCCAAGCCACCAAAGGTTGCACACAGGTTAATTAAGGGACTGTAACTGACTTACTCTGATTAGGATTGTGGTCAAACTTGGACAGTGTGCATACCTCTGCCAAATAGAAAGCCAATTTCTAACATTGGTGATCAGCGGTGAGGATAGGGCTTGTATTTGTGAAGTTCCTTACAGTAATTTGGTGTACATTGCTACCCACATCTAAGACTAATTTTAATCAATTGTTGCTGATCCTCATGGGCATCTGGTTTTCCACATTGTATCCGGTTGGCATTTTTAGTTTTTCAATTCTTCCTGATTGGAATTTTTATTTTTCTATAAATAATGACTCTGGTTGTAGGTCCCATAACTGCACTTGCACCTGCAAACCTGGATTTTGAGTTGGCTAATCTGGATAAGTATACAGTGATCCAGCTCAAGGATTTTTGCAAGGTGTTTGGGGTTTCTACCAAAAGCTTCACCAGGAAGATGGAGCTGCAAAAGGTTCAGAGGGCCTTGAAAAAGCTGGGTTGTAGCCCAAGAGACTTCTGAGGAGGATGATGTGGATACTGAGGATGATGAGGAGCAGGACCAGGATTCAGTGGAATTCTGGTGCTGACAGTGATCTAGGGGGGTAATGCCTAGCAAGGAGTAATGATTTCTCCCAAGTTAGGCAGCAACAACTCATCAACAGATCTGTCCCCAGAGGAACTGGAGGACCGGAGGGAGGAGAGAAAATTAAAATTGGAACTGGCTAAGGTCCAACTGGACAAAGATAGGGCTCTAGAGGAGGAAAGACTGGCTATGGAGGAAGAAGGGATAAAAAGAGGTTGGCCATGGAGGAAAGGAAACTCATGTTGGCTCATGAGCTGAGCCTAAAGAAACTGGACATTAAGGCCAGGCAGGCTGAGTCCGGCAGTGATGGTTGCAGCATACCTACAGTGTCTAATGTTGAGGAGAGGGTCCGTATCTCAAAGGATGTAGGCCCTCATTACAACCCTGGCGGTCGGTGATAAAGCGGCGATAATACTGCCAACAGGCCGGCTGTAAACAATAATGGAACTATGACCATGGCAGAAACCGCCAACACAGACAGCCACTTTAACACTCTGACCACCACGGTGGTAGCAACAAACACTGCAGCGGTAACAGCCTACAGCCAGGCGGAAGACAATGTATCGCCCACAGTGATATGAGAGGCCAATCCACCAGCTTTTCCAGGGCGGTACCAACGCCATCAAAAGCACGGTGGAAACAGCACACAAAAGGGAAACAACTCACCTCCCAACACTCAGGGAAGAACCACGACACCATGGAGCCCGAGCTGCACATTTTTCCAATGCTGGTCTACCTCCTCGTACACCAGGAACACGAACCGTGGTGAAGACGACCACGGTGAGTACGGCACCTAGCACACAAGGGAGGGGGGTAGGAAAAAGAGAGTGACATGCACACGCAACACGCAACACCCCCACCAATACCCCAACATCATACACACAAACAGATGCAACAACATTACACATACACCCCGTAACCCTCAGGAATAACGCAAAGACAAAAGGAATTGATTAAATTGAGTGTAATAGTACAATTTTGGATAAATACGTTGTTAGAAATGGGGTCTTTGGTTGACAGTCAGGTTACCCCCTGTTCAAGTGAGGACCCTCACTCTATTCAGGGTAAAGGATAATCACCCTCAGCCAACCCCTGCTTACCCCCTTGGTAGCTGGGCAGAGCAGTAAGCTTAACTTCAGAGTGCTAGGTGTAAAGTATTTGTACCAACACACACAGTAACTCAATGAAAACACTACAAAATGACACAACACCAGTTTAGAAAAATAGGAAATATTTACCTAAACAAAACAAGACCAAAACAACCAAAATCCGACATACACAAGTCAAGTTATGAATTTTTAAAGATTAAACTAAAAAATAGTGCTTAGAAACACAAAATGCTTCGATGAGGTGTCAACACGGCATCATGACGGAGTCTTTCCCAACAAGCCGACACCAGCGGCGCCGGACATGGAGTCCCGTACACCCCCAAGTACAGTACCTTTGGTGAAGAGTGAAAACAAGTCGATGGGCGAAGTCGGGGATCGCAGCGTCAGTGCAAAACATTGAATCCGTGCACTTCGAGCGGCGTCAGTCACAACGTGGTGCAACGACTTCCACGGAGTCGCGGACTTCGGCGGGGCTGCAGTGGCGTTGGGCCTGCGAAGGTCGTCGCGTTCCAGCGAAGATCACGGAGTTGGGTGCAGGCGGCGTCTCCGGATTCAGCAGCGGCGTCGGTCCGAAGTCATCCGAAGTTGATTTCCTTGAATTTCCACCAGCTTTCCTTTCAAGGGCCCAGGGCCTGGATAGGGCACCACTTGTCAGAGCAGGAGTCTCTCCAGGGACTCCAGGTGCTGGGAGAGAAGTCTTTGCTGTCCCTGAGACTTCAAACAACAGGAGGCAAGCTCTAAATCAAGCCCTTGGAGATTTCTTCACAAGATGGAAGGCACACGAAGTCCAGTCATTGCCCTCTCATTCTGGCAGAAGCAGCAACTACAGGGTAGCTCCACAAAGCACAGTCACAGGCAGGGCAGCACTTCTCCTCAGCTCTTCAGCTCTTCTCCAGGCAGAGGTTCCTCTTGTTTCCAGAAGTGTTCTAAAGTCTGTGGTTTTGGGTGCCCTTCTTATACCCAATTTCTCCTTTGAAGTAGGCCTACTTCAAAGTAAAGTCTTTTTTGAATGTGAAATCCTGCCCTTCCCAGGCCAGGCCCCAGACACTCACCAGGGGGTCGGAGACGGCATTGTGTGAGGACAGGCACAGCCCTTTCAGGTGTAAGTGACCACTCCACCCACCCTCCTAGCACAGATGGCTCATCAGGAAATGCAGACTACACTCCAGCTCCTTTTGTGTCACTGTCTAATGTGAGGTGCAACCAGCCCAATTGTCAAAATGACCCAGACAGGGAATCCACAAACAGGCAGAGTCACAGAAATGGTATAAGCAAGAAAATGCTCACTTTCTAAAAGTGGCATTTTCAAACGCACAATCTCAAAATCAACTTTACTAAAAGATGTATTTTTAAATTGTGAGCTCAGAGACCCCAAACTCCAAATGTGTATCCGCTCCCAAAGGGAATCTACACTTTAATCAGATTTAAAGGTATCCCCCATGTTAACCTATGAGAGGGACAGGCCTTGCAACAGTGAAAAACGAATTTAGCAGTATTTCACTGTCAGGACATATAAAACACATTACTATGGCCCTCATTACAACATTGGCGGTAAATCCCGCTTACCGCCTTGCAGAAGTCTGCCAACACACCGCTGCAGTGGCGGAATTCTGCTACAGCTATTACGACCCACACGCTGGAATCTGCCAAAATCCCGACACCCACACAAGTCCGCCACACCAAAGGTCAGTGATAAACTGGCGATAACAAAACCTTCACCGTCACGCCAACAGGAATCCGCCCACACTATCACGACCCACGAATCCATGCAGTGGTCTTTCAACCGCGGTATTCCATTGACGGTACACACCGCCGCGCTCAAAATACACACACATTTACAAAACACAACCACATTGGGCAATTCAAAATACTCACACCTGATACACATACACACACAACTCCCACGCACCCAATCCAATATAAAACACACACCCACATTACCCACAAACCCTTATTACCAAAAATTCCGAAAGAAGCACAGAGACAAACACCACCATCAACAATACTAGCATCCACAGGCACACAACACCATCACTCATACAACATCCACACACCTCAGACAACACACACAAACATATCCCCTCACACATCACAACACACACCACCCCACACATCACCCACACCACACCATGGCCCCGCAAAGACACCCCAGTTTCTCTTAGGAGGAGCTCAGGGTCATGGTGGAGGAAATCATCCGGGTAGAGCCACAGCTATTTGGATCACAGGTGCAGCACACCTCCATAGCTAGGAAGATGGGGCTATGGCGCAGAATCGTAGACAGGGTCAATGCAGTGGGACAGCATCCAAGAACAGAGGATGACATCAGGAAGAGGTGGAACGACCTACGGGGGAAGGTGCGTTCTGTGGCCTCAAGACACCAGATTGCAGTTCAGAGGACTGGCGGAAGACCCCCACCTCCTCCCCCACAACTAACAACATGGGAGGAGCAGGTCTTGGCAATACTGCATCCTGAGGGCCTCGCAGGAGTAGCAGGAGGAATGGACTCTGGTAAGTCAAATCTTAACTATTACATCCCCCACCCTACCTGCATGCTATCACATACCCCACCCTCACCCTCACCTTCATCACTCCAACTCCTCATATGCCCCACTATCACAACCACACATCCCAATACCAAGCCCTGCATGCAACAACAATGCATGGACACCCATCACCAAAGCATATCCACTACAGATACCCACACAGAACCCAAACCAATTATTACACAAGGTCCTACACAAGAATGCAAGCACTGGAGTACAGGGTCACCCACCCATGGTACACAATGGCACACACAGATGCAATAATCATGCCTTTACACCCCTGCAAGACCCCTACCCAACGTCAACAGACAGGAGGTTCCAGACATGTCCACTCCCCCCACAGAAGAGGTGCACAGTGATGACAGCAGCTCTGTCCAACTGAATCAAGATGACCAGCTCGGCCCATCTGGGACCTCGGGACAGTCGGATCCCCTGACACTGGCACATGCCACCACAGAGCCTTCCCCCTCAGGAAAAACCAGCACAGCACCCACCCAGTGGGCCCATCCCTCTGTCCCCAGGGCGTGTCCACCACTACAGGGAACCCAGGCAAACCCACCACCCCAAGAAAATCAGGGATCTGGGGGCAGTGGGCACACGGTTCAGGGGACAGAGGAACAGGAAAACAGGGGAACTGGGAGGACTGCTGTGCGACAGGGGGAGGACAGGCCCAGGGAACCCACTCTCCACGAGGCACTCTCCAACATCATAGGAGCGTACCATCATTACCAGGAGACGATGGCAACGGTACTGGCCACATTTCAGGAGACCCAGCGGCTGCAGGAGGAACAGTATTTGGGGATCAGGGAGAACTCAAGTCCATCAACACCACCCTGGTCCCAATTGTAGGGGTGCTGAATGACTTTGTGAACACTAGGAGGGACACTGTGGCACTACAAGGGGCTCCTGACACTAGCCTGCATGATGAACAGCCCACCATCTCCGCTGGTGCTAGTGGACAGGAGGCACCACCACAGGACCACGACACCAGCACCCCATCCCCTGCAGATGGAGAACCACCCTGCAAACGGTCCCTGAGATCCAGGACAAAGACAGAGAACAATGCTAAGACCCCGCTAGGAAATGATACCACCCTGAATGTCATCCTTCTGTCCCACTTTGTCACCCTGTCCATCCATCAACTGCCCTAGCTCCACTTCCCATGCCCCTTTGGACAATGCACCTGTGAAACAAATAGACTGGACTCTGCCATGGACAATCCTCCACCATCACCCCTGCCACTTGTACAACCCCCTACACTATTTTGCACTGAAATAAACACCCTTGAATCACAAAACAAGCTGTTGTCAGTCTGTGCTTTCACAAATGTGTATTTGCAATAACTAAGGAAAATAGCAAGGTCGATTGTATTGTCAACATACCTATATCACACAGCTCTAGTCCATGAGGTAATATAGCACAGGTCATACAGTGGGACCCACATCTGTGAAATGGAAAGGCAAAGTGACAAGTCAGGGTCCATACACTGGGTGAAAGTGACAGACATATGATAGGTCTAACAATTGTATGAGATGTGTGAGCCAGTGACATCTTCTTACCTGTGTCTCAATGGAAGTATTGCTGGATAACGTTGTTTCTGTTGTCGATATCCTCTTCTTCTGCCTCCTCTTCTTCACTGCCCACAGGCTCCACAGCTGCCACAAGACCTCCTTCTGGACCATCCTCCTGCAGAAAACGCACCTGTCGTCGCAAAGCCAGGTTGTGCACCATACAGCAGGCCACGATGATCTGGCACACCGTCTTTGGTGAGTAGTTGAGAGAACCACCTGTCATATGGAGGCACCGGAACCTGGCCTTCAGGAGGCCGAAGGTCCTGTCGATCACTCTCCTAGTTCGCCCATGTGCCTCATTGTAGCGTTTCTCTGCCCTTGTCCTGGGATTTCTCACTGGGGTCTATAGCCATGACAGGTTGGGGTACCCAGAGTCACCTGCAAATGTCGAGGGACAACTGTTAGACACACACTAACCCTTAGGGACAACCCCAGACCCAGACAACTATTCACACGGTATAGGGTCCTTGTCCTCATCTATTAGCCATACACGGTACCTCTGGAGTTGCCCCATCAGATAAGGAATGTTGCTATTCCTCAGAATGTAAGCGTCATGCACTGAGCCTGGAAACTTGGCATTCATGGGAGATGTACTGCTCGGCCAAACACACCATCTGCACATTCATTGAATGGTAGCTCTTCCGGTTTCTGTACACCTGTTCACTCCTGCGGGGGGTGGGGGTACCAATGCCACATGTTTCCCATCAATGGCACCTATGATGTTGGGGATATGTCCCAGGGCATAGAAGTCACCTTTCACTGTGGGCAAATCCTCCACCTGAGGGAAAACTATGTAGCTGCGCATGTGTTTCAGCAGGGCAGACAACACTCTGGACAACACTTTTGAGAACATAGGCTGGGACAACCCTGATGCAATGGCCACTGTTGTTTGAAAAGACCCACTTGCCAGGAAATGGAGTACTGACAGGACATGCACTAGAGGGGTGGATTCCTGTGGGATGGCAGATAGCTGACAACAGGTCTGGCTCCAACTCGGCCCACAGTTCATGGATTGTTGCACGATCAAGTCTGTAGGTGACTATTACATGTCTCTCTTCCATTGTCAACAGGTCCACTAGCAGTCTGTACACTGGAGGAAGCCACTATCTCCTCACCTGCCCCAGCGGACATGCCCTATGGACGAGAACAGCGAGAAGAGAGTCAGCTAACACTGAGGTATTAAAAAAAATATTTATTGCACACATTTGTCAATCTGCAATGTGCCTGTCACTGTGTGTATGTAAGGCCCAGATAGATGTGACGCATTGAAAATGTATGTCATGTGGCCCCCTGAAATGGCGGTTGCCTGACCTGTAAGGTGGGACAAGGGGATATGAGGTAACTGCCCTGGTGTTGAACACCGTTGTGGTAGGCGGTCGAAGACCGTGGCGCAATCCTGCATTGGTTAACATTGGACCCTATGGGTCCCAGGAGCCAATGCCGATGTACGCCAGCGGTGACTGTACGGACCGCTGCGGACATGACTGCCATTTTCTGTCCGTTCACTCACTTGATACCTGACCTTCGACAGGAGAGGACCTACACTGCAAGTGCTGCTGTGACCTCAGTCTGGAAGCGACGATGGCTCATGTGTCTGGGGAAAGGGCCCCTGCCTTTACTTCGGAGTAGTTGGACAAACTAGTGGATGGGGTCCTCCCCCAGTACACGCCACTTTACGGTCCTCCAGACACACAAGTAGTGCACTGTGAGCATACTGTATGGGCAATGCCTGTTTGGAGTGGTGTGGATGGAAGATACAGGGGGAGGGACTGAGGCCTGCATGAGCGGACGTTGAGTGTATGTGCGTCAGGGCAAGGGTGGGAACGTGGGTCAATGACTGTGACGGTCCGGACAGTTAAAGATTATCCTTTTCCCCTGTACTATTCCTCTAGGTCAGCACCCACCAGAAGAAGGATATTTGGCGTGCCATCGCCAAGGACGTCTGGACCCTGGGGGTCCACCACAGACGGAGCACCCACTGCCGTAAAAGATGGGAGGACATTTGCCGCTAGAGCAAGAAGACGGCGGAGGCCCAGCTGGGGATGGCATCCCAATGTGGGAGGGGAGCCCGTCGCACCATGACCCCCTGATGTTCCGGATCCTGGCGGTGGTCTATCTGGAGTTGGATGGGCGCTTGAGGGCATCACAGCAGCCACAAGTGGGTGAGTACAGTCACATCCATCTGACTCTGCGCGCATTGCAAGGTGTCTGGTTGGGGGAGGTGGGCTGTGGGTTCCCCTAGGCCAGGGCGAGTTTTGTAGGCAAGGTCAGTTTGTGAGGAAGGCTATGTGGCACCCCAACCCCACCAGTGAAAAGAGCCAACTACACCTAGTCAGGCTCCTGTGACTTCCATGTGTGCAGCTATCGGGCATAGGCCTTGTACCCCATGTCCCTGTGATTAATTAGGGAACTCTAAGTGCATGGCGTAGTGCAGAGAGCTGCTGTGTCTGTAGTGTCCGCCAACGGTAGCGGTATTGCATGCACTGAACATGTCTTTGTTCTGTCTCTCCCCCCCCCTTTTTGTGATCTCCCTGTTCTTGTGTGCATTAGCATAATCAGGCGGAGGAGCAGTTGCACCGGAGGAGGAGGGAGCTGCATCCCACATGGCACTGGAGGGGGAGACAACAGAGTCTGAAGCCACAAGTGGGACGGAGGGCGAGGGGAGCTCCACGGCGGGGACAGGTGGTGACATCAGCGACAGTGACTCTTCCTCTGATGGGAGGTCTCTTGCGGTGGCGGACCCCTCTTTGCCCCCAGCATCAACAGGTACAGCTGCCACCCCCTCTACCAGCACCGCCCTCCCAGCAGCCCCTCAGCGTGTATCACGTGGCCGCTCACCCAGGAGGGTGGGCATCTCCTTCGCCCCAGGCACCTCAGGCCTTGCCCCAGTCAGCCCTGCTGCCCTCAGTGAGGAGGCTATTGACCTCCTGAGATCCCTCACTGTTGGGCAGTCTACCATTCTGAATGCCATCCAGGGTGTCGAGAAGCATTTGCAACAAACAAATGCATACCTGGAGGGCATTCATTCTGGCCAGGCAGCCCAACAGAGAGCATTTCAGGCTCTGGCCTCAGCACTGATGGCAGCCATTGTCCCTGTGTCCAGCCTCCCCCCTCCAACTTCCTCCACCCAGACCCAATCCCCTGTACCTCAGCCTATCCCAAGCACACCATCAGACCAGCATGCACACACCTCAAAACACAACACAAGAGTGGCTCTGGCAAACATAAGCACCACACATCCCACAGGCACTCACACAAGCATCATACCCATGCAGACATACCAACATCCACTGCCTCCACTGTGTCCCCCTCCTCCCTCCATGTCTCGTCTCAACTCACACCTGCATGCACTACATCTTCAGCCACTACTTCCATCACCAGCACGCCCATCACCACACACCGCTCACGTGCACTCACCACCCCCGCTACCATTCACACATCTCCTGTGTCCTCTACCAGTGTGTCTGTGAGCCCTCCTCCCAAAGTACACAAACGCAGCGACACACCCACCCAACAGCCATCCACCTCACAACATCCTCCCGCCCATGCACCTTCACCCAAATTCAACAGACCTACAAAAAAGCTTTTCCTATCTAATGTTGACCTCTTCCCTACACCTCCCCCCGTCCGTCCCCTAGGGCCCGCCTTTCCAGGTCCCAACCCAGCACCTCAGCCCCCACATCAGTGGGCACAGTGGTACCAGCAACTGCGCGCGTTTGGAGTGCGCCAAGCAACAGGGCTGCCAGTGTTCCACGGAGCGAGGGCAAGGACATTCTGCCACCTCTGAAAGTAAAAATGTTGCCCACATCCCGGAGGGAGAAGGCGAAAACACCTGCCACCAAGGGCTCAGGCAAAACAAAAGTGGATAGTGGCAAGACGGCTGTGCCACCATCCAAGGTAGGGAAGGGCCAGAAAATCAAGGGCAGGTCCACGTCGACGCTAACCTGCACGGCGGGCAAGACCGCCACTAGCACCGCCACCTGCACCGCCACTCACACCGCCACCAGCACCGCAGTCACTGTGCCCTCCACCAGCACCGCAGTCACTGAGCCCGCCACCAGCACCGATTCCACAGAGCCCGCCGCCAGCACCGCCGCCTCAAAGACCGCTGCCAGCACCGCCGCCACCAAGACTGCCACCAGCACCGATGCCACAGAGGCCACCACCAGCACCGGTGCCACAAAGACCGCCACCAACACAGATGCCACAGAGCCCGCCACCAACACCGATGCCACAGAGTCTGCCACAAGCACCGATGCCACAGAGTCTGCTGCAAGCACCGCCGCTACTGACACCTCCGCCAGCACTGATGCCACTGAGGCAGCCGCTACTGACACCACCGCCAGCACCGCCAGCGGCCCGTGACATCCTGAGCCAGTGGCACTACCACAGATATGGCTGCCATCCCCAGTGGTCAGTCGTCTGAGGCTGGTGGTCAGCTTGCATGTTGCACCACCGTCAGTGGAGTATTTCATCCACTAGCTCAGTCCTTGGCAGGATGAAGCACTCTGGACACCAAGCCCCCTCCAGAACCAGTGGAGAAAGTCATCCACTACCTCATTCCTTGGCAGGATGAAGCACTCTGGGCACCAAGCCCCCTCCAGAACCAGCGGAGTATCACATCCACTACCTCAGTCCTTGGCAGGATGAAGCACTCTGGGCACCAAGCCCCCTACAGAACCAGTGGAGTATCACATCCCCTAGCTCAGTCCTTGGCAGGATGAAGCACTCTGGGCACCAAGCCCCCTCCAGAACCAGTGGAAAAAGGCATCCACTGCCTCAGTCATTGGCAGGATGAAGCAGTCTGGGCACCAAGCCCCCTCCAGAACCAGTGGAGTATCACATCCACTACCTCAGTCTTTGGCAGGAGGAAGCACTCTGGGCACCAAGCCTCCTCCAGAACCAGTGGAGTATCACATCCACTAGCTCAGTCCTTGGCAGGATGAAGCACTCTGGGCACCAAGCCCCCTCCAGAACCAGTGGAGAAAGGCATCCACTACCTCAGTCCTTGGCAGGATGAAGCACTCTGGGCACCAAGCCCCCTCCAGAACCAGTGGAGAGATACATTCACTACCTCAGTCCTTGGCAGGATGAAGCACTCTGGGCACCAAGCCCCCTCCAGAACCAGTGGAGTATCACATCCACTACCTCAGTCCTTGGCAGGATGAAGCACTCTGGGCACCAAGCCCCCTCCAGAACCAGTGGAGTATCACATCCCCTAGCTCAGTCCTTGGCAGGATGAAGCACTCTGGGCACCAAGCCCCCTCCAGAACCAGTGGAAAAAGGCATCCACTGCCTCAGTCATTGGCAGGATGAAGCAGTCTGGGCACCATGCCCCCTCCAGAACCAGTGGAGTATCACATCCACTACCTCAGTCTTTGGCAGGATGAAGCACTCTGGGCACCAAGCCTCCTCCAGAACCAGTGGAGTATCACATCCACTAGCTCAGTCCTTGGCAGGATGAAGCACTCTGGGCACCAAGCCCCCTCCAGAACCAGTGGAGAAAGGCATCCACTACCTCAGTCCTTGGCAGGATGAAGCACTCTGGGCACCAAGCCCCCTCCAGAACCAGTGGAGAGATACATCCACTACCTCAGTCCTTGGCAGGATGAAGCACTCTGGGCACCACACCCCCTCCAGAACCAGTGGAGTATCACATCCACTAGCTCAGTCCTTGGCAGGATGAAGCACTCTGAGCACCAAGCCCCCTCCAGAACCAGTGGAGAAAGGCATCCACTACCTCAGTCCTTGGCAGGATGAAGCACTCTGGGCACCAAGCCCCCTCCAGAACGAGTGGAAATTCATACCCACTACCTCATTCCTTGGCAGGATGAAGCACTCTGGGCACAAAGCCCCCTCCAGAACCAGTGGAGACTGTTATCCACTTGAGAGACTGTGGCTTTGCACTCCCCAGGATAGAGCAGTGGGCAAACCACCCACTGGAGATACTTGAGAGACTGTGGCTTTGCACCCCCCAGGATAGAGCAGTGGGCAAACCACCCACTGGAGAGACTTGAGAGACTGTGGCTTTGCACTCCCCAGGAATGGCAGGTCTGAGACATGATTACAGTGCTACTTATGTGGGTGGCACAACCAGTGCTGCAGGCCCACTAGTAGCATATGATTTACAGGCCCTGGAACTTCTAGTGCCCTTTACTAGGGACTTACTAGTAAATCAAATATGCCAATCATGGATGAAGCAATTACATACAATTTACACAGAGGGCATATGCACTTTAGCGCTGGTTAGCAGTGGTAAAGTGCTCAAAGTTCAAAAGCCAACAGCAACAGGTCAGAAAAAATAGGAGGCAAAAAGATTGGGGATGACCCTGCATAAGCAAAAAAGTCCAACATACATCCTTAAAGCAATAAACAGTATGTACAATATATAAAAATGGAGGGACAATGTCCACTCCAAAGTGTCCGTGGCCCACGGGCCATAACACATAGGCCAAGGCCACACTTGACTCCTGCCTCAATACAGAGAGAACACTGCAGGGGCATCAGGTCGAAAACACACAGGCACCTCAGGGGGACAAGGAATGGGGGGCAACTCAGCCTGAAGATGGTACAACTTCACGCTCCTGGAGGGGGCTACATGCCCACTGCTTGGTCCTGGGGAGTGCAAGGCCACAGTCTCTCAAGTGGGTGCTTTGCCCATTGCTTGGTCCTGGGGAGTGCAAAACCACAGTCTCTCAAGTGGGTGGTTTGCCCACTGCTTGGTCCTGGTTAGTGCAAAGCCAAAGTATCTCAAGTGGGTGGTTTGCCCACTGCTTGGTCCTGGTGAGTGCAAAGACACAGTCTCTCTAGTGGATGCCTTTTTCCACTGGTTCTGGAGGGGGCTTTGTGCCCAGTGTCCTTCATCCTGCCAAGGACATGGTGAGTGGATGCCTTCTTCCACTGGTTCTGGAGGGGGCTTTGTGCCCAGTGTGCTTTATCCTGCCAAGGAGGGGGTGAGTGGATGCCTTCTTCCAATGGTTCTGGAGGGCGCTTTGTGCCCAGTGTACTTCATCTTGGATAGTGCAAGGTCACGGTCTCTCACCTGGGTGTCACACCTACAGGTGTTGCAGGGGCTAGGACACACTGCAGCCTATGTACTCACAACTACACACTGCTTGCCGGTGGTGATGGCTGCTCAGTGGATGGCAGTTGAGGTGCAGGTGGTGGGGGGAGGCTCCAGCCCTTCCCCTGCAGCCTCGGACGGCTGCTCACTAAGGCTGCTGCCAGTGGTGCTGGTGGTGGTGCAGGTGGCAGTGCTGGCCGTGGTGCAGGTGGCGGTGCTGTCAGTGGTGGGGGGAGGCTCCAGCCCTTCCCCTGCAGCCTCAGATGGCTGTCCACTGGGGCTGCTGCCAGTGGTGCTGGTGGCAGTGCAGGTGGCGGTGCTGGCCACGGTGCAGGTGGCGGTGCTGTCAGCGGTGGGGTGAGGCTCCAGCCCTTCCCCTGCAGCCTTGGACGGCTGAAGTGCCATGGCTGGTGTTGTTTGCCCCTTCCTGCGCTTGGCAGATAGTGGTGCCTCCTTGCTTCTGCCAGCTGGTGTTCTTTTCCTGCCCTTGCTGGCTGGTGGTGCCTCCTTCCCCTTGCTGCCTAGTGGTGCCTCCTTCTCCTTGCTGGCTGGTGTCCCTTTCTTGCCCTAGCTAGGTGGCAGCTCCTTCTTGCCTTTGGCAGGTGGTGCAGGCACACTGGCTGTGCTGACGGGTGCCTCCTTGAAGTCTCTCACACCTTAAGTAGCTGCAGAAACTACAGTGGCCATGGACTGGGTGGCTAAGGTGCTGGGCTGTGTTCTGCCCACCCTGGCCCGAAGTGAAGGACTAGGGGGGCAGAGGTGGGTTAGGGAATAGGTCAAGGTTGGTGAGGAAAAGCTTCTTAGGGACACTTGGGTGGGAAGAGGGTGAAGTTTTGGGAGTGGAGAAAGAGGGAATTAGTTGTAGGAGGTGTCTGTCTGCTGTGTTTGGGTGCAGGTGCATGGGCTGAATGCTGTTGTGAGGTGGATGGCTGTTGGGTGTCTGAGTGCTTGAGTTTGTGTACTTTGGGAGGAGGGGTCACAGACACAGTGGGAGAGGACACAGGGGACGTGTGCATGGATGTGGGGGTGGTGACTGCCAGTGAGGGTCGTGTTGTGATAGGTGTGCTGGTGATGGAGGATGTGGATGAGGATGTAGTGCATGCAGGTGTGAATGGAGACGCTACTGGGAGGGAGGTGGATGAGGAGGAGGAGGGGGACACAGTGGAGGCAGTGGATGTTGGTGTGTCTGCATCTGGATGGTGCTTGTGTGAGTGTCTGTGGGATGAAGTGTGGTGCTTGTGTTTGCCTGAGCCACTTCTGTGTGTTGATTTGGGTGCATGCAGGTCTGAAGGTGTGCTTGGAATAGGCTGGGTTAAGGGGATTGGGACTGGGTAGAGGAAGTTGGAGGGGGGAGGCTAGAGACAGGGACAATGGCTGCCATCAGTGAGTTGGCCAGAGCCTGGAATGCTCTCTGTTGGGCCACCACGCCACACTGAATGCCCTCCAGGTATATATTTGTTTGCTGCAAATGCCCTACTAGACCCTGGATGGCATTCAGTATGGTTGACTGCCCAACAGAGAGGGATTTCAGGAGGTCAATAGCCTTCTCACTGAGGGCAGCAGAGCTGACTGGGGCAGGGCTTGAGGTGCCTGGGGCAAAGGAAATGCCCACCGTCCTGAGTGAGAGGGCACGGGAAACACACTGAGGGGCTGCTGGGAGGGCAGTGCTGGTATGGGGGTGGCGTCTGTACCTGTAGTTGGGGTGGGCACAGAGGTGTCTGCCACCACCAGGGAGCTTCCATTGGAGGAGGAGTCCCTGTCGGTACTGTCCTCTCCTCTCTCCGTCGTGGTGCTCCCCCCGCCCTCCGTCCCACTGGTGCCCTCACCGCCGGTGGATTCGGCCTCCAGGCCCATGTGGGATGCAGCTCCCTCTGTCGCCGGTGCCTCTGCTCCTCCGCCAGATGATGCTGATGCACACAAGGACAGGGTGACAAAACAAAAAGGTGGGGAAGAGACAGGGGATACACTTGGTCAATTCCAGCAACAATACTACTGTTGGCGTACACAACTCACAGGGAACAGCCCTATGCACTAGGCCATGCACTACCAGTTACAATGCAAGTCACCAGGCCATGGGGTACCATGCCTAACACCATTAGCTGCACACCTGAAACCCACAGGACCCTGCCCTGTAGTAGATGCCCACTAACATAATTGGGGTTGAAGTGCATCTGAGCTTGCCCATCATGGAACCTACCCTGCCATGTTCGCCCTGGCCGAGGGGCACCCACAGCCCACATCCCCCATTCAGGTAACAGCTTAACGCGCGCAAAGTCATGATTCTGAATCTGTACTCAGCCCTTTGTGGCTGCTGTGATGCCTACAAGCACCCATCCAACTCCGGATAGGCCACGCCAGGATGCGGAACATCAGGGGGGGTCATGGTACGCGGGCACCCCTTCCTCGTTGGGATGCCAGCCCCAGCTGGGCCTCCTCCGTCTTCCTTGCCCAGCGGTGCAGGTCCTCCCACCGTTTGCGGCAGCGGGTGTTCCGCCTGTCAAAGACCCCAGGGTCCACACCTCCTTGGCGATGGCACGCCAAATACCCTTTTTATGATGGACGCTGACCTGCAGAAAAAGATACAGCAGAAAAGGTATTTTTCCTACCGTCCAGATTGTTATACTCATGGCCCAACATATCCCTCCCATCCCCTTATGCACATACATTCACCACCACACATGCAGCACTCTGGCCAGGACCCCTCAGCCCCCTCCTACACGAGGCTTACACACACAGCACTCCATACATTCATGCCCCATGCATCATGCTCACAGTGTACTCACTTGTTGGTCTGGAGGACCATAAAGTAAACGATACTGGGGTAGGAACCCATCACCAGTCTCTCCAACTCCTCTGAAGTGAAGGCAGGAGCCCTTTCCTCAGACACTCGAGCCATGGTTGCTTCCAGACACAGGTCACAGCAGCACTTGAAGTATAGGTCCTCTCCTGTTGAAGGTCAGGTAGAAAGTGAGTGAACAGATAGAAAATGGCAGTCATGTCTGTGGGGTTGCGTACCGTCACCGCCGGCGTACATCACCATTGGCTCCTGGAATCCATAGGCCCCAATGATAACCAATGCAGTGTTGCACGGCGGTCGTCATCCGCTGCCCGCAACGGCTCACAACGCCAGCGGAACTCCCTCATTTCCACTTGTCCCTCCTCACAGGTCAAGCGGCCGCCATTTCAGGGGGCACAGGCCATGGCACCTAACTGCATCACAACAGACATAGGCACATCAATGGACCTACAAGTTCACATACTGTTTCTGTAAAAAAACAAATAGCATATTAATCTGAGTATATGTTTGAATATGACCTTCTGCTCACCGTTTTTCACCCTAGAAATCAACCGCTGAGGATGAATAGGAGATGGAGACATACCCCCATGTACCGACCTCTTGTAGACCTGGCGACAATGGAGGACAGGCACATTATGCTGGCCTACAAACTTGATAGGGCCACAATCCAAGAGCTGTGTGCCCAATTGGAGGTAGAACTGATTTCAGCTATCCGCCACCCCACAGGGATCTCCCCTCTAGTGCAGGTCCTGTCAGTGCTCCATTTCTTGCCAAGTGGTTCCTTCCAAGTGACAGAGGTCATAGCATCAGGGATGTCACAGCCTATGTTCTCAAACGTGCTGACCAGAGTGTTGTCTGCACTGATGAAACAAATGCGCAGCTACATCGTACTCCCCCAGGGGGAGGATTTGGCCACAGTGAAGGCTGACTTCTATGCAATGGGCCATATCCCCAAAATCATTGGTGCTATTGATGGTACACATATTGCCTTTGTACCCCCCCCCTTGAGAAATGAACAGATGTTAAAAAATCGAAAGAGCTTTCACTCTCTGAATGTGCAGATGGTGTGTTTGGCGGACCAGTACATCTCCCATGTCAATGCAAAGTATCCTGGCTCTGTGCATGTGTAGTGCTTTCCTCTTATTTAGTTTCTAAGCACTAACATAACACAACAGAAATGCACTTGTGAGGTCAAAGAAGACTTTTTATTGTTGTTAATTCTTCCCCAACCACAATATTTATGAATGAATGACGAATTAGTAGCTTTCCAGTCCGCGTTAATCAAACAAAATATATCAGTTTGCAATATACACAGCAGGTTACATTTATAAGATATTGAATGCAAAGCAAAACAAATACTTCACCGTGTAGGAACTATTTACAGCTACATCTTTCTAAGGTCTGCAAGCTGATGACCCCTGTCAGCCGCGAGAAAGAGTTTCATCTACCCACACGGGATGCTGGCAGCTGGCGCCAAGCTCCAGCACGAGGTCCGGCAGATTCGAATCTGACTCTCTGCAGCCTGTTACATTCGTTACAAAGGTGTGCCCCCTCCTCTCAGACCTGGGAAACTGAGCAAGCCTTTTGGAGACTGGCCAGGTCTCCAAGACTACTCCTGTTCCCAAGCTCAAGCAGAGAGAACAACACCATGTACCCTCTCTTATCAGGTCTAGTCTACTGTGAGAAAAACATCTTGGTTCAAAAACACAGCTTGGAAAAATACAGCTTTGATTCTCAACTGCAATGTCTAACTCCACGTTAAAGGCAATGGGCAGCTAACCTAAATATCAAATGCAATGTCATGTTAAAGGCAATAGGCAGCTAACCTAAATATCAAATGCAATGTCTAGTGTCATGTCAAAGCCAATAGGCATCTAAGCTGAATACAAAATGCAATGTCTTATATCATGTCAAAGCCAATAGGCAGCTGAGCTGAATACAAAATGCAATATATAATATCATGTCAAAGCCAATAGGCAGCTGATCTGAATATAAAATGCAATGTCTAATATCATGTCAAAGCCAATAGGCAGCGGAGCTGAATATCATGTCAAAGCCAATAGGCAGTTAAGCTGAATACAAAATGCAATATATAATATCATGTCAAAGCCCATAGGCAGAATATCTAATAGCATGTCAAAGTCAATAGGCAGCTAAATTGAATACATCATGTCAAAGTCAATAGGCATGCAATGTCAAAGCCAATAGGCGGCTAGACTGGATACAGCATGTCAAAGCCAATAGGCAGAATACAGAATGTAATGGCTAATGCAATGTCAAAGCCCATAGGCGGCTCAACTGAATACAGAAAGTAATGGCTAATGCCATGTTAAAGCCAATAGGCAGAATACAGACTAATGCACTGTCAAAGCCCATAGGCGGCTAAACTGAACAAAACATACCATGTGCTACTGGTGAACATTGAGCAACTAATATGCGCAGTGGTGAAACACAAAGTCATTGGTCAAAACAAACTCCATCAAATAGCAGGACATTCCGCCCTTTGACCAATGAATTTTTGTTTCACATATCTCATATTTCAAACAAACAAAAAAAAAAACATCAGCACAAACAAAAAAAACATTATGATCAAAGCAATCCCTGTAAAGCAATAGAAGTGGATTAACACATTGATCTCATAACCTTTCACATCAGATACATCTACATAGAAAAGACTGGGCAATTTTTTTTTTTTTTCTCTGAATGAGTCTCTAATTCAACAGTGTTAGCAATTTGATGTGGCATGAGTTCTGCTCATGTAAAGGTGCACGGTCCACCTGAAAGGTTTGCTGGAAGGTAAGCAAAAGTCAGAGTTCCATACGAGAGGGAAAAAAAAATCACAGAATTGAAGGCGCAGTTTGCGCAAAATGGATCCATGGTGCTGGCACTTTACTCAGCCAGGTTCAGGTTGGGGGTTCGGTCCCTTCCCCGACCCCACACGCACACACCGGAAGGGGGACCACACAGCACACTGAGGGACAGTGGCGAAACGTGGTAGGATCTGCAAAAGAAACAAGTATGACTTTTCTTGCAAATAACATTTTTCATTTAAACTGCACCCTTCCTCTTTCTTTCCCTGTTTTATAATCAGCAGGACGTTTTTGGGGCCCTTTGTTATATTTTCTGCAGGTTCTGGAGGGTCACTTGGGGCTTCAGCCCACACATCAGCACTGAGGTTTGTATCTGCTGTGCCACAGCTCCCCTTTTCTTGCACTGTCAGAAGGGCTGGGGCAGACTCCTTCTTTACCAAACCTCCATTCACTGCACTTTTGTCAATTTGGGCCATTCTGTCTCCAATTTGTATGAATGAATCAGATTCTTTTCTAGGTATCAGCATAATTTCGATTTTTCCTTGGTAATCTGCAGCAATCACTTTCCCTAAAACCTGATCAATTTGCCATTTCTGTCCTGGTAACTTTCCTCTCCCCAACTGCTCTGTGACTGCTTGCATGACAGATTGCTTTTGTGCGTGCTGCACAGTTTTTATCAAATCTAGGGGAATGTGCATCTCTCTCATCTCTGCCCACCTGTAAGTGGCTTTTTCTCTCAGCTGTTCACATTTCTGGGGCACCCACTTAGCCATCCCCACTAAGGCAGAATTCTGGGTGTACACTTCTCTCTCTGCATTTTTCTCATTAACATCTGCAAGGTAATTGAACCAGTTAGGTACAAGCCATATGGCTAAAACATTATCAAAGAACCAAAAATCAGCATAAAAATGACACATCTCACGTAGCTCTTGCTTTAAAATCTGACACACATTATACAACGCTGTTCCTTCTACTGTGCCAGAAAGCAACATTTCAGTCAATGAATCATTAGTAAAACAAACATGCTTTTCATCTTCAGTGGACACGAATTCAAATGGTGCACACAACTTCATTGATAATTCTTTTACCTGTGGTACTCTAGCCCTGTCTTGCAAGTACCAGATCCATTGTATGATTCTAGCTAGGGGCACTATTTTCTTTCCTTGTTCATCATTTAAATGTACATAAGTATTTCCTTCTTGCACTGCGCAGAAACCTAAAGTCTGCATTATTTCATTTGCCAAATCACAAGCGTGCAACTGCATATAATTTTTCACAGTGACCATATACAAAAGTGTTAGGATTTCTCTCAAATGAGGGCTATTCTTTTTCCAAAAATCAAACAAGCTAATGAAACTCGGGGTGTCTTGCTCTAAAATCCTTAGTTTTACTTGTGCCTTTTGCAACAGTAACTCGTAAATCACATTCTGAGCTCTCTCGTCCGTGTTATCAGTTAAGGAATGCATATTGTCTGCCAAAAACCCTGGCTCACATGGAAACTCAGTGCAGCTCGGAGCTGTCTTAACCCCCTCATTACTGGAATGGGACAAGAAAGATTCTTCAAAAACAGCCTTTTTATAACTTTCAGTCGAGCTAATTTGCTCACGTAAATTCCTATTTTCATGTTCCAACTTCCTACATTTCTCCTGCATTTCTCTGTAAGCAGATAAAGGTATCCAGACCTTTCTGTCATCATTACTTCCAAAACACACTTTTTCGACATATATACAACGGGAATTATTTCTCAAAACATTATCAGGCCTTTTAGCTACACATGCATTTTCTTCTGTAATTCCCCAAACAGAAAACAATTCACAGTTTTTCTTAGCACCATCAGGCAGTTCATCAACACATGTATTCTCAGACATGGTCTGCCGTGCTACTGTGATTCTCCAAACAGAAAACAATTTCTGTAATTCTCCAAACAACAAAAAACAATTACACTTTTAAAGTGTGCACTTAGAAATCTACTAACTCGTCAAACCCCTTCTTAATCACCTCTTAATGACCGACCCCACGACTCCAGGTACCAATTGTAGTGCTTTCCTCTTATTTAGTTTCTAAGCACTAACATAACACAACAGAAATGCACTTGTGAGGTCAAAGAAGACTTTTTATTGTTGTTAATTCTTCCCCAACCACAATATTTATGAATGAATGACGAATTAGTAGCTTTCCAGTCCGCGTTAATCAAACAAAATATATCAGTTTGCAATATACACAGCAGGTTATATTTATAAGATATTGAATGCAAAGCAAAACAAATACTTCACCGTGTAGGAACTATTTACAGCTACATCTTTCTAAGGTCTGCAAGCTGATGACCCCTGTCAGCCGCGAGAAAGAGTTTCATCTACCCACACGGGATGCTGGCAGCTGGCGCCAAGCTCCAGCACGAGGTCCGGCAGATTCGAATCTGACTCTCTGCAGCCTGTTACATTCGTTACAAAGGTGTGCCCCCTCCTCTCAGACCTGGGAAACTGAGCAAGCCTTTTGGAGACTGGCCAGGTCTCCAAGACTACTCCTGTTCCCAAGCTCAAGCAGAGAGAACAACACCATGTACCCTCTCTTATCAGGTCTAGTCTACTGTGAGAAAAACATCTTGGTTCAAAAACACAGCTTGGAAAAATACAGCTTGGATTCTCAACTCCAATGTCTAACTCCACGTTAAAGGCAATGGGCAGCTAACCTAAATATCAAATGCAATGTCATGTTAAAGGCAATAGGCAGCTAACCTAAATATCAAATGCAATGTCTAGTGTCATGTCAAAGCCAATAGGCATCTAAGCTGAATACAAAATGCAATGTCTTATATCATGTCAAAGCCAATAGGCAGCTGAGCTGAATACAAAATGCAATATATAATATCATGTCAAAGCCAATAGGCAGCTGATCTGAATATAAAATGCAATGTCTAATATCATGTCAAAGCCAATAGGCAGCGGAGCTGAATATCATGTCAAAGCCAATAGGCAGTTAAGCTGAATACAAAATGCAATATATAATATCATGTCAAAGCCCATAGGCAGAATATCTAATAGCATGTCAAAGTCAATAGGCAGCTAAATTGAATACATCATGTCAAAGTCAATAGGCATGCAATGTCAAAGCCAATAGGCGGCTAGACTGGATACAGCATGTCAAAGCCAATAGGCAGAATACAGAATGTAATGGCTAATGCAATGTCAAAGCCCATAGGCGGCTCAACTGAATACAGAAAGTAATGGCTAATGCCATGTCAAAGCCAATAGGCAGAATACAGACTAATGCACTGTCAAAGCCCATAGGCGGCTAAACTGAACAAAACATACCATGTGCTACTGGTGAACATTGAGCAACTAATATGCGCAGTGGTGAAACACAAAGTCATTGGTCAAAACAAACTCCATCAAATAGCAGGACAGCATGATGCCTTTATCTTGAGGAATAGCAGCATCCCATATGTGATGTCTCAACTCCAGAGGCACAGGGTATGGCTAATAGGTGAGCCCATGGTCCCTACCCAGTTGATGTAGGTATATGGGTGTGGGGTTGGCCCTAAGGGTGAGTGTCTGGCTAACAGCTATCCCTCGATATTTTCAGGTGACTCTGGTTACCCCAACATTTCATGGCTACTGACCCCATTGAGGAATGTCAGGACAAAGGCAGAGGAACGTTACAATGAGGCACATGGGCAAACAAGGAGGATCATTGAGCGCACCATTTGCCTCCTGAAGGCAGGATTCCGGTGCCTCCATCTGACAGGTGGATCCTTCTACTACTCACCCAAGAAGGTGTGCCAGATCATCGTTGCATGTTGCACAACCTGGTCTTGAGATGCCAGGTGCCTTTTCTGCAGGAGGATGAGGCTGGAGATGGTCGTGTGGCAGCGGTGGAGCCTGTGGACAGTGACGAAGAGGAGGCAGAGGAAGAGGATGTGGACAACAGAACTACTTCCAGTGACACACTTGTAAGACACTTTAACTTCACCTTCCATTGCAGTTTTGTGTTGGACATTGTACATGGCAACATGATTTTCTGATTTCTATGGCCACTTACTGCACCCTTTGGCATCTCTATTTTCAGATATCTGTGCCCCACTCTGGCTCCTGGTGTGTTTACTGCTGCCCACTACAGGTCATACCTATGTATATGTAACTTTACAGCTTGTTAAACTAATATATACTTCAATCAATTGACAAACTCCATACTTGTATTAGTTCCAAGGGTGTTTATTTCTGTGATAATAAGTATATGGGGGTATTACAGTGGGTTTGGTTGATGGTGGAGTAATGTCCAGGGTAAAGTTCCAGTCTATTAGTATCACAGGTACATTGTCCGAGGGTGCATAGGACATGGAGCAATGACAGTTCAAGGTGGACGGGGTGACAGAGTGGGACACCAGGGTGACATTCAGGAGAGTCTTATTTCCTGGCGGGGGTCTTGGCAATGTTCTCTGGCTTCTGCCTGGATCGCAGGGACCTTTTGCGGGGTGGTTGTCCTTCTGCAGGGGGTGGGGTGCTGGTGGCCTGTTGTTCCAGTGGCGGGCCCTCCTATCCACTAGCGTCAGTGGAGGTGGAGGGCTGTTCATTGGTTTTGCTAGTGTCAGGGGCCCGTTGGTGTGCAGCTGCCTCCCTCATGGTGTTGGCCATGTCTGCCAGCACCCCTTCAATGGTGACCAGGGTGGTGTGGGTGTCTCTCAGGTCCTCCCTGATCTCCAGGTACTGTCCCTCCTGCAGCCACTGGGACTCCTGCAGCTTGGCCAGTATCTGGCCCATGGTCTCCTGGGAATGGTGGTATGCTCCCAGGATGTTGGTGAGTGCCTTGTGGAGAGTCGGTTCCCTGGGCCTGTCCTCCCCCTGTCGCACAGCAGTCCTCCCAGCTTCCCTCTTGTCCTGTGCTTCTGTCCCCTGAACTGTGTGCCCACTGCCACTGACCCCAGGTCCCTGATCATCCTGTGTTTGTGGGATGGCCTGGCGTCCCTGTAGTGGTGGACACACTGCTGATTGACGTGTCCTGGGGACAGAGGGATGGGCCCGCTGGGTTGGTGCTGTGGTGGTGTTTCCTGAGGGGGAGGCTCTGTGGTGGTTTGGGAATGTGGCTCGGTCACCGACTGTCCAGAAGTCCCTGATGGGCCAGGTTGGTCGTCCTGATGCAGGCGTACAGATCTGCTGTCATCACTGTTGGCCTCTTCTAGGGGGGGAGTGGATGTTGCTGTCACCTCCTCTACGGTGACGTTGTGTGGGGGTTTTGTGAGGATGTAAATGCAGCGTTATTGTTTCTGCATGTGACATCTTGTGCATGGGTATGTTCCCCTCTATGGTTGTTATTACCAAGGCAGCTTTGGCTTGTGTGAGTTGTGATTTGGTTGGCTAAGTGATTGTCACTAGTGTGCATGCTGTGATGATGGGTGTCCATGCAGGTCTGGGATGGGGGTCCATGCATTGGTGTAGCATGCAGGCCTTGGTATTGGGATAGGTGGGTTGTGATGGTGGGGTATATGTGAGCTGGTGGAGTGATGAGGGTGAGGGTAGGGGTAGGAGTTTGTGATGGCATGCAGGTAGGGTGGGGATATAGTAGTAAAGATTTGACTTATCAGAGTCAAGTCCTCCTGCTACTCCTGCCAGGCCCTCAGGATGCATGATCGCCAAGACTTGCTCCTCCCATGTTGTTAGTTGTGGGGGAGGCAGTGGGGGTCCACCACCAGTCCTCTGTACAGCTATCTGGTGTCTTGCTACCACGGAATGCACCTTCCCCCGTAGGTCGTTCCACCTCTTCCTGATGTCATCCCTTGTTCTGGGGTGCTGTCCCTTGGCGTTGACCCTGTCCACAACTCTCTGCCATAGCTCCATCTTCCTAGCAATGGACGTCTGCTGCACCTGTGATCTGAATAGCTGTGGCTCTACCCGGATGATTTCCTCCACCATGACCCTTAGCTCCTCCTCTGAGAACCTGGGGTGTCTTTGTGGTGCCATAGGTGTAGTGTGAGTGGTGTGTGAGGGTGTGTGGGGTGATGTGTTGGGGTGTGTGTTGTGAGGTGCCTCGATGGTGTATGGGTGATAGTGTTTTGTGGCTCTGATTCAGTGGGTGCTCCTGGCTTGTGTCTCTCTCAGTTGTCAATTTTGTTTTCATAAAGGGTTGTGGGTAGTATATGTGTGTGTTTTATATTGGTGTGGGGGTGTGGATGTGGTGTGTGTAGGTGTGTCAGGTGTGTGTAGTTTGAATTGTCCAATGTGGTGTTGTTTTGTTAGTGTGTGTGTATTATGAGCGCAGCGGTCTGTACCGCCAATGGTTTACCGCCGCTTAATGTCCGCCGCAGCGATTCGTGGGTCATGATGCTGTGGGCGTACTTATGTTGGCGTAACAGTGTGGGTTTTGCTTCCGCCATTTTATCACTGACCTTTGGGCTGTGGACTTGAGTGTAAAGCTTCTATCACCTGAAGAACTGCAAAAGTACAGTGCTTTTGTGCTTTGGACCTGGACAAAAAAAACAACAGAAAGCAAACCAGCATTAGCAGCAAATTTGAACTGTTTAAAAAAATACAATGTGACGTCAATTTATGTGACACAATTGTGACTTACGTATGCTTATTACACTCCCCCACACACACTATTTACTTACATTCCCAGCTTTTTGCTTCTGTATTCCACTTGCTCTCCAGCCCAGATTACAGGTGGCAGATTTTCACCTAGAGGGATAGTTCTAATTTTGCCACCCACACTTGCAAGGGTCTCCTTGCTTGGAATGGTCAGATCCGCAAACTTCAACCTGACTTAACTATTGCAGGTGCTGTGGCACAACTCGACCCCTGACACCAGCAGCAGCTTGTTGAAAGCACATTCCTTCACTCAAAACAGATCAAAACCTGTCCTTTTTAAGTCAAAGCCTACCAGACAGCGATGTTCAGGGATCAGGACATTCAGTAGCTGACCTATGAATGCATTCCACCCATCACATACCATTGGCTTTGTGGTTTGTTACTCACATTTTCCAGCTTTTGTGTTTGATGGACTTATTTGTTTTAGGCTGTCCAGTTTGAGTTTGTCTCTCCTGTTGCTCAAACCTTGTTGACTGTACTCTTTCATGAACTTGCTTCCTGGAAATAGGCTTTTAAATCTTGTTCTTATCTTGGCACATTTGCTGTGCATTAATAGACAGAGGTCAAATGTCAAGTTCTATCTTCCGAAAGAGCTTCGTGGTTACTTTTCGTTCACTGACTTCAAAGTGAGAGAATTTGTGTCAATCGTGCTAAATATCCATGTAAGAGGAGAGGGTGTAGGGTTTTATTTTCTAGCACACAACAACAAAAAATGAACTGTGAAGATGGTTCAGAATATTTCAGAATTAGTAGAAAATGAAGCACATTTTTTGTAATTTTGAAGTGTGCTGGAAACAAATATTTGATTATGATCAAAACACATCAATACAGTAGATGATGACATTTGCACACATTATTGTTTGTAAGCAGTAAAATCATATTTCGGTGCAAATGTAATTGTCATTTTAATTGAAATTGTGTAGTTTGTAAAGGCAGTGTACTACCACACCATGCACATGCCACTCTCCATTCCACTTTATGCCCTTCCACTCTAATTCACATTCAGTGATGCCACTCTACTCTACGAAATGGCGCTCCACTTTACACCCCTCCATTAAAACACCCTAATACACTCAATTCAGCTCTATGCCGCTCCAATCTATGCCACTCACTCCACCATACAGCACGCCACTCCACTTTCCACTCCTACACTCCACACAAGTTACCCAGCTCCAGTCCACCCCTCTCCATTCCACTCAACTCTACCCCAACCTATCCCACTCCAACTTCAGTTTACTGCACTCCTCTCCAATCTACTCCACTCTAATTTACACCACTTCACTCAGTTTAACTCAATTAACCTCACTGACTCCAATCTAACCCACTCCACCCCACTCCTCCGTAATCTACTGCACTCAACTCAAATCTACCCCACTCTGTTTCAATCCACCCAGTCTACCCCACTCCACTGCAATCCACTCCAATATACCCCAATTCACACCACGCCAATGTACCCCAATCCAACCCACTCCACTTCCCAACTCCACTCGAATCTAGCCCACTCCACTCCAAATTACCTTGCTCTACTACAATTTACCCCACTCCATTCAAATTTTCCCCACTCCACTCCAAACTCCACTGCAATCAATCCACCACAATTAATCCAAATCCTCGCCACTCTAATAAGCCCCACTCCAATGTACGACAATATACCCCATTCAATGTCAATCTACCATGCTCCAATCCACCCACTCCACTCCAAACTACCACACTCCACTCCACTCTACCTAAATCTACCCCACTCCACTTCACTTCCATCTAGTCCACTCAAATCCACCCCACTCTACTAAAATCTACCCCACTCCACTCAATCTAACCCACTCCACCCTACTCCAATCTACCCCACCCTATTCTGCCATATTCCAGTCTACCCATGCCCAAACTACCCCACTCCAATCTCCCCATCTACTCCTCTCCAATCTACTGCACTCCAATCTACCCGACTCCGATCTACTCCACTCTGTCCCAATCTACCCCAATTCACCCCATTCCCCCAGCACCACTGCAATATACCCCACTTTACCCCATCCTACTCTATCCCACTCCACTCTACCCAACTACACTTCAATGTATCTCACCCCACTCTACACCACTTCAAACTATCCCACTCCACTCTAGCACACTCCAATCTACCCTATTCCAATTCAGACTACTCTAATCTAACCATTCTACTCCACTCCACCCTACTCTACCCAACTACACTTCACTCCAATCTACCTCCACTCCACTCAACTATTCCACAATCTATCTCACTCTACTCCCATCTAAACTCAACTCTAATCCATCCAACTCCACTTCACCGCAATCTATCCCACTTCCCGCTGCCACAATCTACCTCTTTCAATCTACCTACTCCAATCCACCCAATCTACCCACTCCACTCTACACCAATTTACACACTCCATTCCAATCTACTCTACTCCATTTCACTCCAGTCCACAACATGTCACCTAAATTTACCCCACTCCGGTCTAATCTAACCCACTTTACCCCAATCCACCCCCACCAATCTAGTCTACCCCACTCCACCCCAAACTACCATACTCCAATCCACCCTACTCCAATCTGCCATACTCCAATCTACCCCACTTCAATCTACTCCACTCCAATATACACCACCCATATACAATCTACCCGCTCCAATCTACCCCTCCCCATCTGCTCCACACAACCCTGTCCAACTCCGCTCACAATCTACTCCACTTTAATCTACCCTACTTCACCCCATTCCAATCTATCCCACTCCTATCTCACCCAAATCTACCCCTCTTCACTCCAATCTACCCTACCATAATCAGCCCAATCTATCACACTCCAATCTACCCCACTCCAACCTACCCCACTTCACTTCAATCTAATCATCTCCATTCCTACCTACTCCTCTCCATTCCCATCTCTCCCTCTCCACTTCCACATACCCCACTCCACTACAATATACCCCATTCTACCCCAGTCTATCTCAATTAACTGCAATCCACTCTTCCCCAATCTACCCTACTCCACCACAATCGTCCCCAATATATCTCACTACACTCTACCCCGATCTACCCCACTCCAATTTAATCTACCCCACTTTAACCCAATCTACACCATAGCAATCTAACCCACTCCCCAACTCCAGTTCACCCCACTCCAATGTACCCCAATTTACTCCACTCCACTTCACTCCAATCTACCCTACTCTACCTCAATCTACCCCACTCTACCACAATCTACCCCTCTCTGCCCATTTTACTCCACTATTCCCCAATCTACCCCACACCACTCTAATCTACCCCACTCCAACAATCTAACCTACTCCACTCTACCCCACTCCAAACTACTCCAATCTACCCCCACTCAATACATCATACTATGATTTACACAATCTACCCCACTCCACCCTTCCCCAATCTACTTCATTCACATCTACCCCAATATGCCCCTCCACTCTACCCTAATTTACTCCAATCTGCCCTACTCCTATCTACCCATTACAATCTACCCAATCTACTCCACTCCAATCTACCCCACTCCACCACAACATACCCCAATCTACCCCAATTCAATGTACCCCACTCCAATCTACTACACTAATCTACCCAACTCCCAGCAATCTGCACCACTCCATTCTACCCCGATCTGCCCACTCGACCCAAATTCAATCTAACCCAATCCACCCCACTCCATTCAATCCCAGTCTACCTCACTCAACTCTATACCAACCTACCCCACTCCACTCTACTCCAATCTACCCGACCCCACTTCACTCCATGCTGAACAGCAGCCACACTGGTGTACATAATGGCTAAAACACATTGCCAAAGCCAACAGCACTTCCATAAATAATACCTACTGGCTTTACCAATGCTTGTTCATCTTCTGATTATTCCCTCAAAAATGTATTCTGAAACTGGATTTTCATTGGGTGATTTGTACCATCTCCAGAATTTTTAGTGAGATATTGAAAATATGATCTTCAAAGGTTTTGGCTGAAAAGGCACATGGGAAAAGTGGGTGCATCGTCAACGTGTTTTTTACGATCATTTGAATATGTGCTACCTTTAAACTTGTGGTAACTAATCAGGCTTCAATGTTGACTCGCCCTTTACAGAGAATAAATGACAATAATTGCAGCTTCTTTGCAAATGCCAGAACAGGGAGTGGAAAGATCAAATTAAAATATGGTACAAATTAAGAACAAGCAAGATAAAATGAGCACAGGTGTGGACAAGTCAGTCAGCAGGCATGTGGGACAAAGAACCAAATACTAGTCTTTAGGTATAAAACAGCATAATGATTCTGCATTTTGTTCTTGTTCCCAAGGTTATTGTTAGCCCATGTAAACTGAAGACTAGGAATTTGATTTAGGATTGAGTGGTAGCACAAAAACCTCAAATTGTTGGAAAAAGTTTTAAACCCACACTAAGAATGTTCTCTGCCACTGGAGAACATTCCGGTCGAGTCACCACCACCCTATAGATAATTTGGTTAAGGTAGTACCCCCAACCAATTACCCACTATGGAGAAACCTCCAATGGATGATTTAACGTTTTCCTCAAAGTTAAAAGGGTTTTTCATTACCACCCAACTCTAAATCAGTCTCTGTAAATTCACTGTTTTTTACCACAAAATTGCCTCTCAGAGGTTTTCAAGAGTGAAATGCAGGTACAGAGCACGGGAAAGGTCTGCTTTTCACATGAAATCAGTCCACAACCAAAAGCTCGGTCTTCAGAAAGTTACAGGAAAAGGTGTCTTGATCAAGAAGTTGGGGTCCCCAACCTTTTCTACCGTGAGAGCTACTTCTAATCTCTGAAGAGAGTCCTGAGTCCGAGTCCCAAAATGGCTTTGATCACTGTTGCAATAGTGACCACACCAAATAACAATCATAAGAGTGTCCCTACCTTGCAGGATTACTAGTAGTTACCATCCAAAATGTGTATCTCCATATCAAGTGACAAATATTGTTATGCCAAAATATTAGTTCCAGAATATTGACTATTGACTAACATGTCATGATTATATATGTAATGACCCCGCCATTGGTTTGGCTGGCAGCCACACCAACGATACAGAGATGTGTAGTGCTGCCATCTTCACAATGGCTAGACCCTCTGAATTATATAGAGAGCTGAAGTGCACTTCAGAGAGCTAATTCCAGGGTGCTGGTGAGCTACCTGTAGCTCCCGAGCTACTTGTTGGAGAGCCCCATTGTAGATAATATATTTCTGTATCCAGAGCAGTGTAATTGATAGTGCTGATGTTCCATACCCCTGTGAAAATACTGCAAATGAGACAGAGTGTGCGAGAATGTATAACAGAGTTCCCAAAGAGGGATGGAAAGGAGGAGGGGCAGCGATTGAGAAACAGTTACTAAGATTCAAGAAAGTTGAACTTCTGGCTGTGGGACTGGCCAATGAGGAGAAACAACTCTTACAATATTAAACAAGATTACACAGGGACCATTTAAATAAAATGTCTCACCCAGGGACCATTTAAATAAAATGTCTCAAATCCAAACTTTATTCACAAGCTTTCTTCTGAGGTTAATTAATATCTTGCCCAAACTTTAGGCACAATTTGACATATATGGGATGCTAGCATGCCCATGCCCAGTGGCCTCCAAGTTTGCCATTGACCTGAAGCGAAGGCAGGGGAGTGCCAATGTATCCAACATCTCGGTAGTAGAAGTAGCTGCTACACCGCAACAACAGAATTATTTAGACGTTCTATTGACAGACAGCACTTAAGACAAGAGAAAGGACAGAAAGATGTGCCTTTGACATTGTCAGTGTGACTGTCATTTGATGTGTTATATAAAACCAGGTACAATGCATCACGTGACTGTTCTAAATTACTTCTGAGGGAGAGGAGAGTTCTTCTCGGCTGAATTGCTTTCTGGCTGCTATGTTAAAGGGTGGAGTTTCTTAGCTCCACCCCTGGTAGAACTTGTAACTTACTCACACGTATATATAGATATGTATTCCTACATTTTTGGCCCAGATCGAAGGAGACGAAATCATAGATACAGAACGTGCTTTTTGGCTCGTATTTGCCCACCTCATCCATGAGGCGGGAACTTTGCTCGTGGGCTTTTGTCCGGGCTGTATTAGCCGAATTCATTGCCACTTTGCTATTTGTTTTTTTTGGGCTCGGTTCTGCCCTAAAATGGCCTTCGGCTCTTCCAACTGTCTTGCAAATTTCCGTGGCTTTTGGCTTGGCAATCGGCACCATGGTCCAGGCTGTCGGCCACGTTAGCGGTGCCCACCTAAACCCAGCTGTGACAATTGCTTTCCTGGTGGGCTCTCACATCTCCTTCTTGCGGGCGTTCTTCTACTTTGTCGCACAAATTCTCGGAGGGCTGGTCGGAGCAGGAATCCTCTATGGAATAGCTCCTGAAAACATCCGAGGAAATCTAGCAATCAACGCAGTAAGTAATCCCAATGTCTTCTGTGAATTATGGTAAACTGTGCACTGTAATTTTTGTGGGAGACGTCGGGTGGCCTCGTGGAGACAGTGGAATTCTTAGAAATGGATAAATAGGATAGAACTACCATATATTAACATAAACTATATCGCTTGCCTTCGATTCACATGAAGTAGCAGGGCTTGTAGAAGCACTGCTGAGCAATTACGTTTCCTTTTCTCTAAGAAGTGAAGTGTTTTCCATGTTGTGAGCAAGCTGTACAGAGCAATTAACTCAGTGTTCTTAAAGGGGGTTCGGCCTAAGCCCGAGGCTTCTGAAAAACTTGAAATTCTGGATTGGAACCAAGATTCACCATGCCTGACAAAGGTGGAACATATTTTGTTCATAAGAACAAACTAAGGGGGTCATTCCAACTTTGGCGGGCGGCGGAGGCCGCCCGCCAAAGTTCCCCCGCTGAAAGACCGCTCCGCGGTCAAAAGACCGCGGGGGTCATTTCGACTTTCCCGCTGGGCCGGCGGGCGACCGCCAAAAGGGCGCCCGCTGGCCCAGCGGGAAAGGCCCTGCAACAAGGAAGCCGGCTCCGAATGGAGCCGGCGGAGTTGCAGGGGTGCGATGGGTGCAGTTGCAACCGTCGCGATTTTCACTGTCTGCTAAGCAGACAGTGAAAATCTTTATGGGGCCCTGTTAGGCGGCCCCTGCACTGCCCATGCCAGTGGCATGGGCCGTGCAGGGGCCCCCAGGGGCCCCACGACACCCGTTCCCGCCATCCTGTTCCTGGCGGTAAAAACCGCCAGAAACAGGATGGCGGGAAGGGGGTCGGAATGCAGCGCCGCCATGGAGATTCAGCCCATGCAGGGGAAATCTGGCGGGAAACCGCCGGATCCCCTTTTCTGACCGCGGCTTTACCGCCGCGGTCAGAATGGGCTGGGAAGCACCGCCAGCCTGTTGGCGGTGCTTCCGTGGTCCCCGGCCCTGGCGGTCTTGGACCGCCAGGGTCAGAATGACCCCCTAAATGTGTGGATGGGAGGTTGGGAAGAAGTATCAATGCAGAAAGTGGCGTCTGAAAAACAATTCGCTTCCCATCTGTGTTCCCTAGGCTGTAGTCCTCTGGCAGTCAAAACCAATCAGAGCGGACTGGAGAATCAAAAGCAGCTCTGGCAAAAGTGCTTAAACCAGCCCCACTCCCTCCAACTCACTGCACTCTCACTCTTTCCAACCATCCATTCTCTCACTTCTGTCTCTCATCTCCATTTCTGATCGTTTTCTCTCTACCTTGTCCTCCCTTCCTGTCCTTCTCTCTCTCTTGAAGCCTCCTCTCTCTGCTGCAATTAGGCACAGGAGCTCGGGAAAGTGACTGAGGCACTAGGGGCAAGATGTACGACCCAGAGTTTTGCGACTCGCAATTTGGGACTCATTTGCGAGTTGCCAATTGCGAGCTGCAAAACCATATTGAAACTGTGTACTTTACACTGTTTGGGATTCTCAATGGGGTCGCAAATAACCTACCTCATTAAAATTCATGAGGTAGGTCACAATTTGTGACCCCATTGGGAATGGCTGCCCTCACAGGGATGGTGGCCTGCTGGAGACAGAAGACCACCATGTCTGTGACTGCTTTTAAATAAAGCAGGTTTTTTAAAAATGCAGCCCGTTTTCCTTAAAGGAAACGGGCTGCATTTCAAAAAACAAAATTGAAATGTTTTCTTTTCATTTTTTCAGAGCAGGCAGTGGTCCGTGGGACCACTGCCTCTCCTGAAAAAGTATTTTTGCTGCTATTCACAAAGGGGTCACACGAGGACCCCTTCCTGTTTGTGAATGGGTTAGCACCAATTTGAAATTGATGCTAACTGCTGTTTACGCGTCTGACCTTAATAAGTAAACTTACAAGGGGACGGGAATAGGTCAATTAACCTTTTGACTCGCAATTAAGAGATGTTCTTACCATAGCTCCAGTACATAATCAATAATCAATACACAATAGTCAATAATCGGCAACAATCAATAACATCGTTAATCAATGGAGTCAGTAATTGTCACGCACCATGATGTTTTAGTCACAAATAACCACACTTTTTAGTAAAAATTAGAATATTTATTTCCCTATAGTAACAATGCTAAAGCCATGTAGATTAATCTCAAAATCAAAAAACAATACTGTCTGTCCAAAGCGGTGGAAGAACCATAATCTAATCAAAGCTTGAACTTCAACACATTCTAGAGTTACAGTACAAATGAATAACAAAGTCATCTGCGTCAAAGTTACTACATACATTAAGTTTAGCAGAGAAATTCATCAAGCATTATTCCTCTATTAGCATAATTTCATTAGTGAGGATCCTTAACTAGCATCACATTAGCATCAGCATGCTGGGCTTCATGCAAAACAATTTAGTAACACATTTTTGGAAAAACATCTAACTATGGCTCTATCAAAACAATGTAGTTGCCACCTAGAAAGAAAAAGCTAAAATGCATAATAACCAACAGTCTCATTTATAATACCTACCCTCAGTGTGGATCAGGAAGCAAAGTACGTTTTCATCCTCAGGACATCAGCCTATATCAGCAAGACATCAGTATTCAGCATCAAAGTTCAGAAAACGCTAAGTCTTTAAGCATTAAAGTTAAGCACGTCTCTTGTCAAGACGCAGAAGAAATATTGACCTTTCGGCCAATAAGAAAATGGCTAACAAATCTGTCTTCTCTCAGTGCAGCGTCATTATATTAAAACTAGTAAAACTACTTCTCAAATCCCTATTGGTCAGTTAATAGCAAGTTCACACTTTGTCCAATAAAACTAAAATTCCAGATCTATGAATTCTACTATTACTCCGTTCACATGTTGTTGATTGGTTGTCCTGCAATGTCCTCATCATCCAGCTTGTCAGGCAGCTTCCACTTCAGTCAGTATCTCCATTGTTCTTCTCTTGAGAAAGTCAGTCTCACACGCATTACAAACAAAATGTTACATTAATATAAGAAATACAGCTTTGACGTGAGGCCTGGCAAACTAGGCCAAGACATTCACTAATTTAAGGCCTACAATTAATAAAGCTAGAGCAAAATACATAACCCTTAATATGACATATTACTACATTAGCAAACAGATATTCAAGATTTCACAATATTAATTCATTAGTAAGTACACTTTGTGAACATTGGTGGCCACTCTCCGTAATGACATTTTCAAATGCATGTAATATTTTTCTATTTTATTATATTTTCTACACAAATCACTTATTCAATACATGAACACCCGTTAATAATGTTTATTAAACCACCTGCGCTAACACTGCGATTGTTTTGTGACCGTATTCACAGTCACAAAACGATCCTACATTGCACTGCAGCTCGCAGTTAGGAAGGGAACGCCCCTTCCTAACTGCGACTCGCAAACCAATTTTACGATACAGTGAATAGAATACCGAATCGCAAAAAAGGGTCTGTACATGGCAAAATGCTTTTTTTTCATCGCAACCAGCCCGATTCTGTGAATCAGGGCATTTGCGACGAGAAAAAAGCTTTGTACATGTGGCCCTAGTAGTGGCCATGGGCTCTCAAAAAATAAAACGCTGTCCAAGGGCTCCAGCCCACCAGAGAAATTCCCAGGGGAAAACAGGCCTGTCCAGTTCTGAAACATTCTTTAATTCCCCCAGTTGACATGACATGTCTACTTTACTTGACAAAATCTCAGCAAGCATTGTCAAGATAATTCTTTATCCAATTAACACTGCTTGTTGAAACATTTCAGCTGGCATGACAGCTGTGAATTTCCATTATGTGATGCCATGCACACGTGTTCCGAAGCGTAATAAATGCAAAGGGTTTTGTTAGGATTGGTGATGTAGGATAAAGGTTATTCTGCCTGAAAAAAATGACATTTTGCTAACTGCATCATCAATGCAGGAACCAGATAGTGGTACATCACTGTGAAAGCTGTAAATATGGGATGACGAAACAAAGTATCTCTACTGTGGCAATGTCTTCAATAGTATCAGGGCAGCCTGGACTCAGATTTTGACAACCAGAGCCTTTCACCACCGGTGTACCGGGGCCTAGTCATACTAACAAGCCTAAAACTGAGCACCAGTTACGCCCCTGTTAGCACTTGACATTCATGGCAGTGAAGTTGAGTAGGTCAGGATTTACACAGGGAAGTGGTGTACAGTCGTTGGGGAAGGGGAGTGCGGGGTTGGGGAACAACAAAAAAAAATTAAAAACGTACCTTCCTCGGCACACTGCGCCACACCACGACGCTCCTCTGGCTACAGTACTTGTAGGCACAGGCTCCCATCTTGCCCTGCGGCCGCTCCTATCTCTACTTTCATGCTGCTGGCAGCTTGAAAGCAGCATTAGGGTTGGACGGAGTACCCTGGCTGGGTGTTCTGAGGCAGAGTGGGAGCCTTTGCCTGCTCTCGCCAACCCAGCAAACACAGGGTTGGAGAAAGCCCTGTGTACTTGTGTGTTTGGCCAGCCTAATCCTGTGCACTCCCTCCGTCCCTGTTACAATAATGTTTCAAACTATTTCTAACAATACCAGTCCATGTTTCACACTGTTCTTTTATCAAGGACAGTGTGCTACATTCTCTCTAGCCTTAAATAATAGAATCTATTACCAACTAGCTAGGCTTCTCATGAGAGCATCTCTTAGAAGAAAGTTCCCGTTAGGAAATGAATCGGCATTTCTTAGCACAGTCACAAATCACAAGCTTTAACAGGTATCACTCATGCTAATGCAAGAGAATTACAATAATGTATTTAAAATATACATTTTACTAAAACACACATTATATGCAGCTTATACATTCAATATTAATAATATTTCATGAATATGAATAATACATTTCATATAAATTGAAAAGCGTTGTTACTGCATTTCATTAGGTGCATCAGAGAACTGCATTTCATTCACTTTGACCATATTTTAAACTCATGTATCATTTACTAATCATTAGAAATTCAATATTGTTCCTATATGCACCTAAATCGAACTCTGAAATATAAACAAGTGCAGATTTAAAATGCATCAATGCAGCTTTCTACGTTTAACCATTAAAAACTACGATTAACATAAAACATAAACTATCACATTCTAATGAACTTTTGTGACACAATGGGCTCTAATAACGGTTAGACTACATCAGTCCCCCCTTTGATGGCAATAATGCCATCACACATTACACCCACTCTCATTTTCAATGAGACAACCAAAAACTTTAGAGGTTCATTTCAGGTAAGATCTTCTGAAATCCTCTAACTGCTTGACATTAATGTAATACAGGCTTCTTCTAGTCTCCACTTCTATCTCTTCTCTTCTTTGTCCATTATTAACTGTTTTCTCTTTCAGGATCTCATATAACTTGTAAAATCCAACTGCAACTAGGACTGATATGATCACTATCAATAGGGGTCTCAGAATAGTTCCCACAATATCTCTTCACAGATTACCATTTTTGAAAACTATGGCCCGTATTTATACTTTTTTTAGCGCCGCATTTGCGCCGCTTTTTGACGCAAAACGGCGCAAACCTACAAAATACAATGGCATTTTGCAAGTTTGCGCCGTTTTTGCGTCAAAAAACGACGCAAATGCGGCGCAAAAAAAGTATAAATACGGGCCTATATTTTTAAAACTCTGATGTTCTTTGTGAGTTAAATGTCTAAAGCAAGAAGATTTTCCAAAACCATTGATCTCCTGGCTACCATTCCTTTTGTGTTGCTACCATTCCTGTTTCCATTAACAGTATGGCACCTGCAGCATCTGTAGATAACTTATCTACTATTGCTGACAACTTTTTTATCTTGATGTAATTCAAGTTTGCACCTACTGATAGAATTATGGCACCAAAAATATCTCCTGTAATTTCTGAAGCACTTGCTCCTCTTCTGACTCTGAAGTTTGACTTCTCACTTCAAACTAGATCATTAAAATGTTCCACATGAAACATTTTTGGAAAAACTATTCCCAGGTAACATGTGCCATACCAGCCTTTTGCCAGTTTGTAATATGCATTTCTCCCACATATGAAATAAACCTGGTATGGCGGGGTCTTGACCATTGAACATAAATGTTCAAACACTTTTAAACAATAATACATGTCTACACTCACTGGTCCCTACAAAGTGTGTATCAGTCTTCCCTATGTGTTGAGAATCAGTAACCAGGAATCCTTGATTTCCAGTCACTGAATGTGTCACATCTTTCTCCTAATTGTGCAAAACTACTACTTTTTCTTTTTTGGCTTTCATTGCTCTCCTTTCTTCCTGAACTTGTCCAATGAGTTCCTTTTTTACAGGTCTAAGAATGCAAGTTAAATTGTTCATGTGTGCATAATCTGTTCCAAATGTCAGTGTCGGTTCAACAAAACCTCCTACATATTCAATCTTCTTCACCTTTGTAATGCTGATTAAATGTTTCATGACAGGGACAATTGAAAAAACAAAATAATTAGTGAATAGAGATATTGGTAATACTTCTGCTAATAAAAAAGTGTTAATAACAGACTACAGGAAATTCCATAAGTTAGAGGTAAACTGTGATATGTAATTCCTTCACTAACTGATGAAGGCAGCTGTGTACACATGTAACAGTCTCTAACTTCCACTGTCTCAACATATTCATACAACAACTAATAATACACATTTGCCGATAAAACACCTTTATAACTATCAGTGTGTAAATACTTCTCATCTGCGTGAAATACATTTTGATCTGTATGGGGATTTACTGTATTTGAAACAAGTGTTGGTGCAATGTGATCTCAAGCCTTTTCTATTGCCAAACTCAAACCTATCAGCAATAATAGAATCATAACAACTGTCACTACTATTAAACCTATAAATATATATTTATACCTACTATTTCTATTGCTATATTACTCCATGAGTTCTCTAATTCCAGGCCAAAAAGTTCAAATTCAAAATCAAAAATCAAAGCAGCTTTTGTTTATCACTGTCGCTTTTCAGTCCTTTTTATTTCTGAGCAAAGCAATAAAAACAGTCTCTTTCAAAAAAGCAATTATTTACAAAGTTCCTTGATGTTCTAGAAAGTTCATCAAGAGTTTCTCTATTTACAAAAGCTCAGAAGCTTCTATTAAATGTTCAAATGTCTCTAATAAAGGCACAGTTCGCAATCACTGTTGATCACTTCCAAACTGTAATGTCTCTCTTCATCGACTGGCAATGAGATTTCAAAGTTCAGTTCCAAACCATTTTCAATCTCAATAATGTTGAGCTGGATTCAAATTGTTAGCACAAAAGGCAACAAACTCCTGTTTGAAGTCATCATCAGAATAATATGTATATACAGGTGCTGAGTTCTTTCTGCTTGGCATTCTTTTTCTTTTTGACCTTCTGTTTACTTGAATCTCAGCATCACTTCCACTTTGAAAAGATTCTTCAGTTTCTTCAACAATAGTTGATGGCACTTGTACAGCAGGCATAGTTTTATCTTTAGGCCAGTTGTCTCTGGTACAACTTTTTTATCTAACACAACTGATCCTTCATCAGAATTCTAGCTTGCATGAGTCAACTGATTCTGCCTCATCCCTTCTGTACCATTCACTGTTGTCTCTGTTGACTCAATCAGAACACCATCAGACACAGGCTGTTCTGCAGCCACTTGTCCGACCCCAACTGTGAGAAAAGGCCTTTTTTGACATGGTTAGTCCTCACTTTTTGCCTGGTGTGTGATGTAGCCTAGAAGTTGTTAGAGCCTAGGGCCCCTGCTAACCAGGTTCCCTGGGCCAGAGTTATTTTCCTAAACTGTTATGATAGTTGTGATGCATTGGCACAATTGGAGACTCACCTTTAGCTCTCCCCATAAGTCCCTAGTAAATGGTACTTAAGTCCCCAGGGCAAGAGGTACTAAGGGTAGGCCCCTGAGGATGTCACCATCTGGAGCCATGAATTCAGCTGCACCCAGCACTGCCAGCACAGGCTGAGTGTCCTGATGCAAACCTAAAATGCAAACTCGACGTGGCACACTCCCTGTGTGCCCTGTCCACTATATACTTGATGCACTATAGTTAAGATACTCCTCTGGCACAACTTCCAGCTCTAAGGGAGGGTGCACTATACTGTGTGTGAGGTCATAGCTGTATGAGCAATGTGTCCCCCACTGCGTCCTTGCCAAACCTGGGACATAGTGAGTGAACAGAGCAGCCATTTTAATACACGTGCTGGACACTGGTCATTACGAGTTTCATGGCCACTCTGAACCCTGGGTTGTTTGGCATCAAACAACTCTGAATGATATATTCAAACTGGTACCAGTATTGGGGAACGGTGGACCTGCTGCATCAAAGTAAAGGCACCAAACCCTGCCTGCTGCACCCAGGACCGGACAATCACTGCAGAGGAGCTGCTGGACAACTTGTAAAACTCTAAAGATCCCCAGAGGATCACCAGGCATCACACATTGCCAGAAATCTCCCTCCAGAGTGGAGGTACCAGTCTAAGTTCACAAGGAACCAACAAGCCAGTGAGTTCCACTTCACTGACTGGATGCTAACTCCAGAACTGGATGATGCTGCCAGACCAGACTCCACACCACCAACTGTAAGGAAAAACCCTGCCAGTGTGCCAAGTTTGGATGCACTGCACCTTCTAGCAGTTGAATTGTACCAATATTCTGGCTATTGGTCTCCTGACTTCAGACACCAAGAAAAACAATCCACTGGGACTGCAAAAGGACCAGGAGGAAGTCCCAGTCAAGTAACTTCAGAAACAACCTAGAAAACCCACCAGAGTGCCTTCGTTGTCCTGCAAATGACCCTTGAACTGACCTACCTCCTGCTTCTGAGGGCATCCTTGCGCACAGCTCCTGGTTCATCAATTCACTCTGTACCCTGCCGCCTGTGCCCTGCAGTGACAAACCTGCTTTGCCCTAATGATGTCCCACCCCTTGCAACCTCAACACTCCAAGGGGACCACCAGGATTCACCTTTAAACTCACCTGTACAGAGCTTTCCCAAGTGGTCCCCTGCAGTGGCCCTGCACCAGATCCAGAAACCTTCTCCCACTGCTCCCGCTGGAACCGAGAGCCGCTTGAACTTCTCCAGCTGCCACAGTCTGTCCACGACCACCTCGATGAACCTGCAAAAGAAGAACTTGCTAAACCCACTGTGTGATTTTATATGTATTTTTAAAGGTTATCCTCCATTGATTCGTATTGTGCGTAGTTACGCACAAAAAGACTATTTTTTATTAAACTTCAAAAATCCATATCTCGAAAAGTACTTAACCAATTCGTATGATTTTGGTCTTAAAATTTATATAAAAATCAGAAGTATTTTTATAATATTCAGTTATTCCTTTGAGTGTGTATATTGTAAGATTGATGCTGTGAGTACAACAAATGTCTTTGGACTTCTCCAAGATTGGCCTAACTGCTCGACCAAGCTACCCTAAACATTAGAGCATTAGGTCATCTAGTTTTTACCCCTGTAACCCAACGTGTGGTTGCTTGGACCCCCTGTTCAGTGTGCCTAGTTTTGCACACCAAATAGAGGGCCAGCCTTCTACAACAACAGATTGGCTAACCTGATTCCTTACACTCACTGTAACTGACCCTTCAGGAACAGGTGCTGTTTCATCAAGGGTACCTGGAACTTTGCAAGTGTGTTTAGCATGTGCCCAGTTCGGGAGACCAGCACACATCACAGTTGTCATCACATGAACCACATGGTAAGGTTCTTTCCAATGTGACTCTAAGCATGTCTTCCTTACATGCTTTTTATGCATGACCCAATCACAAAGACATAAGTCACAACACAGTTCCTGCTGCAGCTGTACAGTAGCCTCTCCAACCTAATGAGACAAAGAACACACTACATCAGCTAGTCCTTACAAGGATCCAGCACCAAAATCATCTTTAATGTTCACAAGCGCATTTGCAGACACTGCTGGCAATCTCCTAGAGCCTCCCCACGATAATTTCATAAGGTGACAATCCTGTTTTCCTGTAAGATGTTTTGCACCTACTCATCAAAACTAAAGGCAATGCATCTGGCCATTTCAGTGATGTGGATACACATATGTTTGCCAGTCTGGACTTCAGCATTCCATTTATTTGTTCTACCAGACCAGAAATTTCTGGACGATAACTGCAATGCAATCTTTGCTCTGCTTGTAATGCTGCACACAACATCTTAAGGAACTCACTGCTGAAATTAGTTCCTCAGTCTGATTCTAGAGAAATTGGGAATCTAAACCTAGGTATCAGTTCCATTAGTAACAGCTTTGCAACTGTGAGACTATTAGTTTTCCTAGTAGGATAAGCCTTGACTCAGTGGGAGAAAATAGACAATAACTAAAATATATCTCAGTCCATTTCACACTGGCAGCTCAATAAAATTCAACTACATTCTGTTAAACGGTCCTCCTGACGTACCTATGTGACTCAGTGTGACAACTATACACTTTCCTACATTCATTTGTTGACAGGTGACACAACAGTGACCTGTGACTTCAGCAATCACTCTAAATCTAGGATTAAACCATGTTTGCCTGAATGTTCTAATCATTTTGTCTCTATCTATGTGTGTCTAACCATGGTAATGTCTTGCCATCTGGAACAGTAAGCTATATGGTAACATTCCATCACTTGAAACCCAAACATCATACTCATTCCTTTTGACACATCCTGCCTTATCAATTGTTAGCTGTTCTTCCCCTGTTGCTTTTTTTTGCAATCTTTTCACTTTCTCTCGTGTGTCAACAGCAGTCATCAAGAAATGTTGGCTTGTCTCATCCTGTGTTTCGCTGTTCCATTCTCCATTAAAGGAGGTACAAGTAAGGGCACAATACCTAGCTACTTCCTCTACATAGGTATTACCCACTTTAACATAATTAGTTGATTTAATATGGTCTATCCATTTCATGATGGCAATTTTTGCTGATAACTGTAATGCATTCAAGAATGGTAAGCTTTGTCACCGTTTCGGATTAGGGAGTCAAAAGAAGTCATAAAGCCTCTCTGGGACCAATACTGTTCAAAATCATGAACTACATAAAACTAGGCCTGGGTAAAGTTCACGGAGATCCACTCTGTGGAGTTGTTAAAAACTCTGTGGAATTCAGTGGAGGCAGAGTTCCGTGAGCCTTGTAGTCCTGAAGGCGCCCAGTCTCGGAAGCGCTAAACAGGGTCGGGCTTGGTTAGCAGGCACGACCATGTTTGTGCTTCCGAGATCGGGCGCATTTAGGAGAGGGCATTCTGTCACACCTTAGACTGTGCAAACTGCATAACCTGCTCTCAGGGTACCATATTTATCTCTCAAACAGGAGCCATCAAACAAACTTGACATAGTCATTTTCATCTAAAGGAACATCTTTGAATATCAGAAGCATAGTTGTACAACTTATGGGTCATCCAGGAATGGCATACTTCTTTGAAACAGGGGCTGAGTTCAGAGCACATGTGGCCCTATCTCCTGGACGACCCCATTTTGACCTATCCCAGAAGACTATGCAGGAAGTAGGGGACGGGGCAAGGAAGTGATGTGGCACATCTGGATAGGCCAGAGGTGCAGCCCTGCGGGACACTTCTGCCCCCACTTAAAAGGTCCTGCACAAGGGAGAGCTCTCTCTCTTTTGGCTGTGCTTCTCTGCTGGATACTGGGACTGCAGAAGGGCATCATGGGCAACTGGAAGGAAGAAACCCCTGACTGCCTCCGGGGGCAGAGACTGTGCCCCTGAAGGACTTCAGGCCCAGTGAGGTGCATGCCAGAGTCAGGTAAGTTGGTCCCCTTACCCCCCTGAGTACTAGTTAGAGGAAAGGCTGGCCTGGTGCAAGGAGAGCGTACAGCCCTGAAGAAAAGTAAGACACCCAGAGGAAAGGCTGGCACAGCAAGTCAGTGGGACTGGCTCACAACAACCTGATCTATCTCTAAGCAAGCGGCAAAGTATGTGGGACTCCGCTGCTGCTCCCGTCGATGCCCCCGGGTAGGCCAGAGCCCAGGGGCTGCCCACAAGAGGAGGAGGAGCTGGAGGAGTGCCTTTCCACCACCCCTGTGGCAGAAGAGGGGCCCCAAAACCCCATCCTGGGGCCCTGAAGCCCGGCCCGCTCATGGAGACAAGGGGGGAGGGTGCCCTCAGGCACCCTCCTCGCTGCGATGGTGAAAAGACCCCGGACCCCATCCCGGGGCACCCTGAAGCCGAAGAATAAGTCAGGGCCCTATGAAGCAAAGGAAGTCAGAGAGGAGAGGCTCCATACCCCACCCGGGGCCCAGAAGATGCAGAGGAGATGGGGGAGTGCCACCTCACTCCCCCAGGTAGCCGTTCTGGCCTCAGAAACTGCACCTGTCTGCCCGCAGGAGCGGGTAGACACCACAGGAAGGGCCGGCTCCCACTACATTACCACCTGGAGGTGCTGGCCATGTGAGGAGCTGGTCGGAGCAGCCAGGGGAGGGCTCCGTGCACCGCCCCCCAATGAAGGAGCACTTACCTGGTGTGGTGGGGTCTGGGTGGGACCGGGCAACCCCAGTGCTGCACACCAGCTCTGGCTGCATTTTAGCTGTCCGGGGTACAGCAGGAGAGTCGCTCATATTGTATGCACCACACCCCTTAATGCTTTGCGGGGCTCCACTATAGCTTTTGGCTCCTCACCAGCTTGTAATGGCCCTAGGAAGATGGGGTCACCACCAACCAAGTGCCCATGGACACGGGGAGCTACAGGAGCAGTGCGGCCTCCCCCCAGTGCAGTTTGTGTCCCCACCCTTGGTTGGGTGGGACAAAAGAATTGTAACCCCCCTCCCCCCAAAGGGTTCCAATGTAAGGTGAAAGACAAGCTTGTTGGGACTTTTGTTCTTTGCTTGTGGGACTTCATTCTCTAGTGGTGTAGGATGATATTACACAATGTTACTCAAGAAGAATCCAAAAGTAATCCAAAAGTAATCCTAACCTAACTTTATGGCCATTTCTTCCTAAATGATTCAAAAGGACAATGTTATCTTTTCTGCATGCTTCTCTGGTGTTTGATGCAACCAACAGGTCATATTTTGCACTAACACTGAATACTGGGGCATTTCAAGGGGCTTCAAATTATTTTTCAGCATCTGGTTGAAAATGGTTGATGAATCTGTATAACCCCAAGGAGTTAGGCACCTGCCAAATTACAACTGCCAAATTTGAATAAGTACTGACTTTCCTCATGCAAAGGTACAGAAAAGAATGATCAATGACTCTAAACCATTCAGCTTCACAGGGATTCAAAATAAAATCACTGGCAGATTCAGTACCACTGGACAACATAGAATGACAATCTCATTTACCTTTCTCAAATCTTGAACTTTGCTGTATTTTCCATTGGGCTTCCACAATCCTAAAATGGGGAAGTTACAGGAACTTCCCATGATTTCTTTTAAAATACCCTGCTCAATCAAACAATCAATCAAAGAGGTGATTCCAGCAATTGTCTCTGGAGACATATTATACAGGGGTGTTTTGGGATACACTGCATTTGGTTTTGCTGTTATTTTAATGGGCTCAACACCTTTAATGAGTCTTATTTACTCTCCTGAAAAGTCCCAAACTTCTGGTGTCACTGTTTCTTTTAAATCTTTGGGCAACTCATTATGGCCCTCATTACAACCCTGGCGGACGGCGGAAAAAGGGCGGTAAAACTACAAACAGGCCGGCGGTCATTACCGCCCCATTATGACATTGGCGGTTTGGCATATGCCAAACCGCCAATGTCCCGCACCGCCCGCCACGGCGGTAACGACCTCCAGGCTTGAGACAACGGTCTCCAGTCCGACGGCCATCACTAGACCACCGGCGGGATCAGGACCCTGCATACCGCCATGGATTTTATGGGGTTTTCTACCGCAGTGAAATCCATGGCGGTATGTACCATCAGTGTCAGGGAATTTGTTCCCTGGCAATGATTGGGGTCTCCCCCTCCCCCCTCCCTCTCCCCTGAGTCCTCCCCCAACACCCACAACCCCCCTACCACCCCCCAAAGGTGGTAGGATCCCCTCCCCACTCCGCCCCTCACCCCCCTCATGGAAACCAACACACATACCCCCCACACCCCCCTACATGCACTCTCACACCGCTCACATACATACACGAGCACATACATGCACACATACATACAGGGTACATCTCCCAGACACACATTACACCCCCGTATGCATACACGCACTTACACAACCCCTCTACACACTCACATGCACACCCCCATGCACACAACACACAACCCCCCTCAACCCCCCTCCCCTAACGGACGATCACCTTACCTGTTCCGGTGATCCTCCGGGAGAGAACGGGATCCATGGGGGCTGCTCTGCTGCCAGCACTCCGTCACCAGAACACCGCCACGCCGAATACTGGGTCGTATTACGGTGGGCGGTGTTCTGATGACGTGACGGTGGAGCAGCCTCCACTTCACCGCCGACCGTCAGTATGGCTGCTGGCAGCTCTCCGTCCAAAAAAGGGCAGAGGGTTGCCAGCAGTCATAGTTTGGTTGGCGGAAGACCGCCTACACTGGCGATCTTCGGTCCGGCAGAACCTCAGCAGTCTTGTGAAAAGACCACTGAGCTTGAAATGAGGGTCTATATGTCATCATTGGGTACAATGTGACACTTGGGAACTGCGTTACAATTTCACAGGGCACAGCCTCATTTGCCTGTGTTCCTTTGGGTGTCTAGCTGATGGAACAGTTCAGATTATTCAACAGGTCACGTCCTAGCAAACTTACTGGACTTGAATCACAGACCATAAATTGGTGCTCATCTTCAAATAAACCTATTTTAACAGTGTAATACTCAATTGCAGGATTTGTCAAGTATTTATTGGCAACTCCTACCACCTGGACTGTCTTTCCTGAAAGGGGCAAATTTGATACATCAGCTGTTCTGACAGTGGAACGTGTAGCTCCAGTGTCGACTAAGAATGCCACATCATGGCACATAACATTTGCATTTACATAGACACATTGATCTACTTTTAAGGATGCACCTAGCATGCAATCCTCATCATCAGAACTATCACTGTGAAATGTTTCCATGAATTCCTCATTACTCAAATTAATTAAGGGAAATTGTGATGCTATCTGATTTGCATTTGTATTCACCATCTGATTCAGGTTTTGCTGAGGAACAATCACCTGCTGCTGTGTCATCGGGGCTTATGGTACCTGCATTTGTTGTCTTGGTGACACGTGTACATTCTGAATTCGGGGTCTTTGAACTCTTTGAATTTGAACTTGATTTTTACCTTGAATGTGAGCAACTCCAGCTTTTTGCACTTGAACATTCATACTATTATATGGACTTCTCCCGTTGCCAATGACCCAAATTTCCACACGCGTGACACAGATTAGTCTTCTTGAAAGACTGAACATCAAAAACACCTCTACTCTGATCAATCTGAACACCACGTCCCCTACCTGTAGGCTGGACAACATTTGTTATCTGCTGCAGTACTCCTTGCATCGTACTATTGTTTACCTTCATCTGCAGATTCTTATTTGCTTTCTGTGCAGCTTTCAGTTGCATAACCATGACTTTTTCTCTCAGCTTTTCCTGTTTCATTCTATCTCATCACTACAATACTTTGCATAACGCAGGATCTCATAAATCGGTTTATTCTGCCAACAAATCAGGTGCTGCTAAATCATTTTGCTTATATCTGGCCTCAATCATTGTACAAATCGTAACACAAAATGACTCTTATCTTTGGTTTCTATAGTCTTAGTTCCACTGTGAAGCTTGCAAGATTGCAATAATCTCTCAGAATAAGCACAAATCAATTATTTTTTTCCTGGGCTGTTCTGTCAATGTTATGCCAATCAGTATCTTTCGGGGACACTTTATTTTTCAGGAACTCAATCATCTTGTAATACTTTTTCATTACCTCTTTAGACGGTGCACCGGTTATCGGATATCTTGGAGAATCACGTTCAGGCCAATCAACATGCACTTTACACGCTGTCCACAAATCAGTTGGAGCCACAGTGTCAAACAACGTATTCAAATGTTCCCACATGCATTTTAAAAGTTTCACAAATCTCTCTGTCTGCTTGTACCACTCCACTGGCGTGTCTCTCAATCTCAGGTAATCATTAGTAAATGACAGTATATCACTCCTACTCCAAGGTATATGATCTTAACCTCCACCTGGTATTTCTCTCATGGGCATCATTTTCCCATTGTCCTCAGCTTGATTTGCTCCTGTGGAGGCACATCTGATTTTGCTTTCTTATAATCTCTTTTCTTTGCCCATCTGCCTTCCCACTTATCCAATGCTCCCCGTTTCTGAACATAGGTAATCAATTTTGAATGTGCAGTTTCATTCCAGGCAATCTCATGTCAACCATGTCCTTTAAACTGAACTCTAATCTGTAACTTCTCTTTAAGAGTTTTGATTTTTCTAAATCTACATCATATTTCTTGGCTTATTCAGCTAATCTCTCATAAGCCTGTCCTGCACGTAGCAACATCTTTAAACATGAACCGCAGTTCATCTTCTTTGTAAGTTTCCAATTGAACTGTTTCCAACATTACCCGGATCAATTAATTCAATTCTAAACTGGGCACATTCACTGATCTGTGTCTCTGTGGTGGCTCTTTTGTTCTAGCATTGCCATTTGTACATCTTGTTGCATCTTGTGGGCTCAAATTATTTAACCAGTCTGTTAATTGCTGTGCAGTGAAACCTTTTTGAAACCTTTTTGTTTAAATTCAAATAATTCCACAACTTGCAAACTAATATTATTTCTCTGGGGTACATCTTGGGGGTACTGCCATGTACATTCAGAATCTTATCTGGCCTAAGCATGGGATACAGTGGGGTTCCTTGAGGAAACCTTGCATGAAGAACTGGACCTGCAATTCATGTAGGGGTCAAAGGTGGAACAAGAGAAGTTGCTCTCTCATCTCTAAATTGGTTGAATATACTGATCTCTGCGTACCAATTGGCAATATCCCAGCAAATGTAACTGGTGTTTCAGGCACAGTCAGGATATTTATTGAATAGGTATTACTTCCTGAATTGCCTGAAGCATACAACGTAACACCTGGACCTATGGTCACAGGAACTGTCAATGCATCAGGACCCATATGATTTGTCTGATTTTGAGGGATTTGTATTCCTGCTCTCTGTACTGCTAAGACAGTACTGTAAGTCTGTCCTGTTTGACTTGGAGTAAAATTTGACATTGTCTGCACTGTCGTAAACATAGGCATAGGTTGATTCTGACTAAAATTCAAATTCTGGACAGGCGTAGTCACATTAGGTGTCAGCACTGGAGGATAAACCATGGGCAATTGCGTCTCTGCATTTACAGGTGTAACTGAAACAATTTGATTTGAGATCAGTGCAACTGGAGCAGATGGCACATTCAGGACGTAGGGCCAGATGTAGCAAAGTATTTGCACGTCGCAAACGGCGAAAATCGCCGTTTTGTGAGGTGCAAATGCCTCTTTGCTATGCAGAAATGCATATTGCGAGTCGGTACTGACTCGCAATATGCATTTCCGACTCGCAAATAGGAAGGGGTGTTCCCTTCCTATTTGCGAGTCGGAGTGGTATGCAATACCATTTGCGACCACGTACGCGGTCGCAAATGGCATCGCAGTTACCATCCACTTGAAGTGGATGGTAACCCACTCGCAAATTGGAAGGGGTCCCCATGGGACCCCTTCCACTTTGTGACTGGACCCACAAATATTTTTTCAGGGCAGGGAGTGGTCCAAGGGACCACTCCCTGCCCTGAAAAAATACCGAAACTAAAGGTTTCGGTTTTTTTTTAAAGTGCAGCTCGTTTTCCTGTAAGGAAAACGGGCTACACTTAAAAAAAAAAAAACTACTTTATTTAAAAGCAGTCACGAACATGGAGGTCTGCTGACGACAGCAGGCCTCCATGTTTGCGAGTGGAATATACGACGAAACAACGACTGCAAAAGCAACTACTGCCTTAACAACGAGGTCGGAACACCGACCTCGTTGCTACTACTAATGATTTTACCACGAATGCCTTAACAACGATATTTCGTTGTAAAGGCATTCCTGATAAAATCATTAGCAATAGGCACCATTCACCCTACATCCCTCACCCCACCCCCCCAACCCCAGCCCAAAAGCTAAAACCCCCTGACCCCCCACCCACTCCCCAAAAACAAAAACGCCCCACCCCCCCAAACCCACCCCAAAACCGAAAACCTCGTGACCCCCACACACTCCCCACTCCCCAAAACCAAAAACGCCCCACCCCCCAACCCCACCCTAAAACCTAAAACCCCCTGACCCCCCACCCACTCCCCAAAACCAAAAACGCCCCACCCCCCCAACCCTACCCCAAAACCTAAAACCCCCTGACCCCCCACCCACTCCCCAAAACCAAAAACGCCCCACCCCCCAACCCCACCCTAAAACCTAAAACCCCGTGACCCCCCACCCACTCCCCAAAACCAAAAACGCCCCACCCCCCCAACCCCACCCCAAAACCTAAAACCCCCTGACCCCCACCCCCTCCCCGAAACCTAAACCCACCACTTACCTTCGCCAAGTCCCTTCTTTGTACCTTAACCACGCATGTTCGTTGTTCAGAACATACGTAGTTAAGGCACAAAAAACCGAAGTCGTGGTTAAAAAAAGCGTTGTTGCGCTTTTGTTAACCACGTCCTTCGTAAAAAAAAAGTCGTAAAAAAGGATGTTTCCCTTGAGAGTGCCTATACTCGCTATGGGGCCGCAATTTGCGACCCACCTCATGAGTATTCATGAGGTGGGTCATTGCGACCCCATAGCGAGTTGCAGTCGGTGTCTGAGACACTGTACTGCATACCAATTTGCGAGGTGCAAAGTGCGAGTCGCATGGACTCGCACTTTGCACCTCGCAAATTTTAAATTTGCTACATCTGGCCCTATATTCTGTACTGCTTCATTGCTCGTTCCTGTCTCAACTTAATGATTTGGTGGTGGATGATATATCAATAACTGATTTATGAGTTCATCATCTGAATCACTGTCATACGTTACCGTCTTTTTACTTTCAGCTTCTGCTGTCTGTCCTGCTTTTTCTGTCTGTTTCCTCCAAGCCTAAGGTTTTGTACTCCCATCACCTTCCTCTAAAATAGATGGAAACATTCTAACTCCATCTACTATATCTGCTCTCCACATTTTCTGTTCTGCATCCCATCTGGCTTCTGAAAGTGTCTTAATTGCTTTATGCATTTTATTCAAATTGTGTGGGGCTTGGAGGCAGTCTCATTTCATACATTATTTGCCTCAAATTGCCTAGAACTCTCAAATTAAATATTCCGCATTGGGTGAAAGCTAAAGCACCCTCTTTCTAATTAATTTTGCACCACAGTTTAAGCCAAATACATGCATGCAACCCTTTCACAGACGACATAATATAACCTGGAATTCCTTCCATTGGTGTTTCAGTACCCTCTCTAACTAGAATAAACACATCTCCCCTTAACACACTCTTTAATGTTTTGAAAAATTAAATGTTTGTTTAAATTCAATTAATTCCACAACTTGCAATCGGATCAGGAAGTCATTTCAATCCCACAATCCTTTTCTCTCACGTCTCAACCAATAGCAATGTGGCACTATCCACAAATACTAGGCAGCTTCACACTAACTAACCTATACCGATGCAGCACAATATGACATCACACTCACTATGTTCAACATCTGCAATCACTTCGCAAATTGTCTCTCACACAATTGCTCACTCACACCTAATGCAAATTATTGCAAGAAAATCCAACAACCTGCCTGCACACTACGGCTAGGAATTCAAGCACTTCAAAGTTTTACAGGCTTGCACTTCTCCTGCTGTAGCTTTTACAGTTACATAGATTGATACAGATCCTCCATGTTCACTCAGGATTCGCTAAATACCAAGCAACAACTCATGCACATTCACAGAAAACTACTGGCACTTTCAACTACATCTCTTAACAAGTTCCTCACTGCAGACAATAAATTAACCAAGTGTCTTCTACACTTGTGTGTTATCCCAGGATCTTAGGCCACGATAGACCAGTCAACAACAGCAACCGCAGACATTTTTGCAAAGAGCACCACAATCACTCTGAGTATGACGACTCCGCAAAACACTTCACAACATCACACTTCACTGCAATCTTCAAGCCAAAGCGTCACATGTGCAAAACCCTTTTAATACTCACGCAACCCGTCACTATCTTTGGACCCAACCATGGGACAATATTTGGAGTGAAATAATCATTAGACTGGGCAATTGCATGGAGTCAATCGTATCTCCCTAACACTAAACAAAAATGGTTCTACCCCCTTATGAGACTAAAATCCCACTCCGATTCTCTATTGTCACAGTGTGGGGCAGGCTCATAAATGGTGCAGCCAGAGAATTCCTGAACTTTGGGCTCGGAGTGTACCAAGAATGAAAAAGGGGATTGCAATAGGATAGACCGTTAGTGCCAGCCTGGACTGTGAGGTGATAGTGCTGCCACACCATTACTAGAATCAGAACAAAGTAGGGTAAATCAGTAACATACAAACCAGGAAGGGTGAGGAAGGTGTGAGGCAGGGAGGCATGTTTTCCAAGGCTAATCAAAGGATCTTGGGACTTGTTTACAAAAGGCTAGTATAGATATTCTGGACCCAATTCATAAAGGTATTTTCTGCCGAAAATGTAGGTCTAAGGTACAAAATACCTCTAATTATGCCTGGCAGGATTTCACAAAAGGGTTCCTGGCAGTTGTAAATAGATTTATTACTGCAGATTCCTTTGCCATGCAGTAATAAATCCAACACCAGGGATAGGAAGTGGTGCTACAAGGTGTGGTTTGCCCTGTACGTTTGTGAACAGTCACAAAGCTATGTTTGTCAGCAGGTTCACAAACTTCCACCCTGAGAGTGGATCTCCCCCATAAATGACAAGAAGTGTAGGTGAAAAGATTTTTAAATGGGGCAAAATATTTTCCCGGCAGAGGGAAAAATAATGAAGAACATCTGTCTTTGCAGGGAAGGCTCGATTACTCATCTGCTTAAATCTACACTATATATATATTTTCGCAAAGGGGAAAACAGAGCCTGAGGGAGAAGTCATATGTAACGTTGCCAGTAAAAGGCATTGTAACTTGTTCCTGGGACAGCTTTTTAGGTATACTGCAGGGAATGTTTAAGAACTGAACAAAAACTGAAATTGCGTGCAGCTGGAGATATTAACCTTGCATTTACTTTTAGTGTTTTCCTAAATCAGGCCCTATGTATCTGAACTTCGAACAGAACCACTCCTCTTTGCAGACAACACTCTCTGGACTTAAATTAAGAGGTAATCGACTGCTCCCTAGAAGTCATTTACTTAACGCGTTTTGTCACAATAAGAAACTGCAGATAAATATGCTCAAGTTAAAGACACTGGTGGAAGACGCTCAGAGACCGGGCACTGGAAAAAGCAGGATGAGAAGAGCAAGATCAGGAAGGAGCAGGGAAATGGTGCTGGTGGAGGCAGGATGGAGCTACGAGTATTAAGGGTGGAATTGAAATGTAGAGGTGTTAATCTTGGGTTCTTATGCCCTTTCCGATCCCCACCCCTTCAGAAACATTGATTTATAGATTTATTTGCGAGCATGCCTGCTGTGTTCATTAGCAATGAGGCAGCTTTTGTGTCCAACCAACTAGATGTACCAGACGCTATTTTCTTTTTTCCCTGAAGTAAATTTTAATACTTAGAAACTGGTGCTGCTTAGAGCACCTGGCCAAAATGGGAGAAGCATTCAGAGGGTTCCTCGTTAAGTTTTGTTCCAGGTCTCCCACAAACTTGTGACAAAAGTGGGAAATGGTTCACATGGATTTTTCTAAGTTAATTTCTTCTTGCACATGCACTTGAGTACATGAAAAGGTACACAGACCACCATGCAATGGAGAGAAATTGCCATTTTCTATAATTAGTGAGCAAGTGGCTATAAATCCTCTACTCTTCTGCCAGTTAATCTGGGCTAATCCAGTTGTATGGTTCAACAAGGATGTCCTAAAATAGCTGCAGGTGAGAGGGCGTGTTAAGTTTGTGAGCTAGAAGCTGCAGGAGTGAAAGCTTGGGTAAGAGGGGAGATTGCACCTTGCTTAAAGAAAGAGTAAGGGTGTTGTGGCATTGGTAGTTTGCTGTCTCAAGAAACTGATATTAGCACCATATTTTCGAAGTGTTTTCATGGTCCTTGTGCCACATAAGGGGACACAGGGTGAAGCAAAACTTAGAATGAGATTTACTGAGCCCGGCCTTGTGTGGCCTTGTGTGCCTTGGTAAATCTGGAGGAACGCAAGGCACCACAAGTTGCTGTTTTGTCCTCTTCCCCAAGAAGGCGTTCCATTAGTGGAGGCTGGGTATTCCCATGCATCAACCCTTGGATTTTGGCGCAGTCCCAGATTTACCATGAGTGGTGGACCTGGGAATGGATCAAAATGCTATATATACCTCCCTAAGGGAAGCATAGTGAGGAGAAATATGTTTAAATCTCCTAATCTCTTAGCGTAAAAGGATTTTTTGTGTAGGATAGTGTCCGTTAATGCACAAAAAACGCAAGCACAAAAACAATCCTGCCTGCACCATGGTGCAAGGGTGCCTGCATTGGCACTAGGCAGCACATAGTGTGCCAGCACAAGGAGAGGCCAGGAATATACCATATTATATTAAGAATGGGAATTTCTGCCTTCTCCCTGTCATTCAGTGCAGTGCAGTGCAGAAAGGTGTCTTGCTCCGTTGTGTGGCATTTTGATAAATCTGCCCCTTAGACTTCATTCAATCACCTGGTGTAAGAAGGCTACGCAGAATGTTACAGTTTGGCAACAGTTATTTATCATTTCTGTTGGGTAGATGAAGCATGGCCCACGTAGGATGCAGGTGTGCAGAGTTGGCTTTAAGGCAGTGCGAGCAGTGCAGCCGCACCGGGTGCTGACCTCAGGGGGCTCTGTGTTTACCAATAACATACAAAATCATACGCAGCTTTGACTTGCAATAAGGTAGCGTAGAGGGTTAATATGCCTGCTGCAAAGAACAGAACAATATTTTATGTGGATAGCTGAGTGGAATAGTAGAGCCAGCCTTTACAGTTGCTTTAAAAAAATTGGATGTATGTGAAAGCGGGCTATGGCAGTGGCCTAATGAAACTGAAGGATCCCCCCACCCCTACACAGTACCTGTAGGGGTCCCCCCTTCTCACTGGACCCGACCAGGGGCCTGCTGCCCCTGCACTGTGTATTGTGCTGAAGGGGGGGGGGGCCTGGAGCTGAGGGCTCCCCGCATAGTAGGGGCTGCAAGAGCCTTTATTATGACACTGGGCTATGGCGAGATGAGGGGCACATTTGCCCCAGGTGGTAGTGAGTGAATCCGAGGAGATGGTCATGGGCTGGTGGGGGGTGCAAAAAAGATTGTCACACAGAGCACCACCAGCGCTAAAGCCAGCCCTGCAGGTGTGTGTCTGGGACAGAGCTTCTCTTGAGGTTTTACGCAACTTCCTGCTTTTCAGTCCACTATGTTATGGAACAAGGAAGTCCCGCTGAAAGCTCCTCTTAATCGCTGACTGAATTAGGTTCAAGAAGGAGTCAGAGGGCATTATATGACCATTATTTTGACAGTATGCCATTTACTAAATGTTTTATGGAATCAGCGGAACATGTCCTCCACTAAGCAAAGGCGGTGGGCCACAAAGAGGAAATATGCTGGGGGACGATAACTCCTTTCCTGTTTGAGAAACGACTAGCTGATGGTGGAAGTAGAGGGATTTCGATGAAATGCGGGATGAAATTCAGTGCCTTTGGGAGAAATGTATTGCTGAGCTTTACTGTGAATGTTTGTTTTGTTGACTTCAAAAGTAATCAATAAACGTTACATTTGCTAACAATAATTCTCGACCAACTTTAGATATCGTGGAACGCATAAGGTATTCCCTTGTAACCAGTTGGTTGGTACTTTTAAACCTGACAATGAAACTATGCTGGATAGGATCACTTGTTCGTAAAAAGCATGTTGAATGCCAATACCAATGTTAGGAAGGTTAAAACTGAAAAAGGGGAAACTATATGTTAATACTTGTTGGTTTGCGAGGCAATTGGCACACATTTCTGAAAATATGTAACGCACACTATACTGCAAGGAGTAATAGGGAAGTGTTACCACTTTCCCTACTTGGGTGGGGAGGGTCCGGATTGGGAGTTAGCAGCGATTGATGACCTATACTTGTTCATTATTTTCTGGAATTATATTAAACCAGTGAAGTGTGTCTTACACTCAGGCCCCGCTGCTGAATAATTCAGAAAATGGTGATGTACTCACTGCACTTGGTAAATGCTACTTCTGTGGCACTAGGTATGTACCAAGTGTGGTTAAAACATCCTATTGCAAGCTTTTCACTTGGAAATAAGGTATACATTACAGAATCGGTATTTAACACACCATGGGCCAGATGTAGTAAAGAAGCATTTTGCGAGTTGCAAATAGCGAGTCTTAGCGACTCGCTATTTGCAACTCGCAAAATGTTATGCAGAACGGTGTCTCAGACACCGTCTGCGAGTCGGTATGGGGTCGCAATGACCCACCTCATTAATATTAATGAGGTGGGTCGCAAATTGCGGCCCCATACCGACTATGGGCACTCGCAAACATGGAGGCCTGCTGTAGTCAGCAGACCTCCGTGTTCGTGACTGCTTTAAATAAAGCAGTTTTATTTATTTTTTAAGTGTAGCCCGTTTTCCTTAAAGGAAAACGAGCTGCACTTAAAAAAAAAAAACGAAACCTTTAGTTTCGGTATTTTTTCAGGGCAGGGAGTGGTCCCTTGGACCACTCCCTGCCCTGAAAAAATGTTTTTGGGTCCAGTCACAAACTGGAAGGGGTCCCATGGGGACCCCTTCCAATTTGCGAGTGGGTTACCATCCACTTGAAGTGGATGGTAACTGCAACACCATTTGCGACCGCATATGCGGTCGCAAATGGTATTGCATACCACTAGGAATCGCAAATAGGAAGGGAACATCCCTTCCTATTTGCGATTCTGAAATGCATTTTGCGAGTCGGTCCGACTCGCAGAATGCATTTCTGCATAGGAAAATGTGATTTGCAACTCGCAAACGGCAGTTTTTGCCGTTTGCGAGTTGCAAATCCTTTCCTACATCTGGCCCCATATGCTGTAAATTGTGTCGTCATGTCATTCAGTGCCTTTTGCCCATAGAAATGGAAGAAAGTGAACTGCCAAAATCAGCCAGGGGAAAACAGCAGAATGTGATAATTATCATACAACTTGGAACTCAAATGCCTGTGCAGGCCTCCACACTAAAAAAAAAAAAACAGAAGCCCTGGAAAAAGGCTCAAAAGCTGCTTAAAAATGATTTGAATTGAACAATGAAACCAAAGATTTTAATACTTACAATCAAAACATTACAGCCATGGAACTTAGTACTAGTATTGCGCTACGATTTTGATAAAGGATGAAATGCCAAGTGCTTGCTGTGATATGTGATCAAGGGCCCTAGCCAGTTTCTTCAACTGAGGTTAACAATCACCCTATGGTAGCTGGTCAGGTTTTATGGATTCTCCAGAAGGGAAGGCAGTTAGTGGTAAAAACAAAAGTGTTCCATAGCTTGGCAGAGCAGTAGGAAAATGACTGGCTGCCTAAGCAAATTCCTAATCGGACCACAGAAAAGAAGTGGGAAGAAACTACGTTGGGGCTAGAGTTAGAAACTGCTTTGTGACAAACACTTCTGATGATTATAATAACAATGTAGAGTAACATGGGTGTGACAAATCTTGAAAGACTAGGATAGGAGAGTGACAAGGAGCAGAAGATATACATTTAAATATGGCATTGGAATGCAATGCCAATTCTTACCCATCTGTGTCAATTTTCTTAGTTTACCAATATGTTTTGCAGTTGAGCGCCAACACAACCCCAGGACAAGCAGTTGGAATCGAGATCATGCTCACCTTCCAACTTGTTCTCTGCATTTTCGCCTCAACGGATGGCCGCCGAGCAGACCACATCGGGTCTCCTTCATTGTCTATTGGCCTCTCAGTAACTCTGGGACACCTGATTGGGGTACGTATTTATCTGTTGCAAATTCTACTATTATAACTCTTGTCCACATTTGTCTGTTTCTGAAGTTCATTCAGTTGGCTCAAAAACAAAAATCTCAGTTTGATTTCCTGAAGTCCACAAATTACATATGAACAGGCTTTTGAGTCCATCCTTCAGCAAGGAGGCCCTGCGTCTTCCCAGATGTGCTTCATGGATTTAGACACTTTGCATTCATTCAAACATTTCATGCCTATACCTTTTTACTGCGGTAAAATCACAGACTAGTTGGAGAATTACTTTCTCATTTTCAATGTATTTACCAGCTACTGCCATTTTAATTTTATCAAAATGTGCATCCAGCGAAATATATAAAGGACAGTGGTGCTGCGATACTTACGCTATGATTTTTACACTTTTACTTTAAGGGTTCCAGATTCTGCACCATTCCAGCATATAAAGCAGGGTCAATTAGATCAGTTGTGTCCACACACATACAAATACTACATACATAGAGAAGACAGGCTGCACCAAGGATACTCACAATTGGGCTAGCAAAGCCTTATACTTTCTTTGTATTGAGCGAGGTGCCTTGCTTGCACAGAGCATACTCGCCCATCTGTGATACTGACTTTATGTTTTAACCATTCTCCCAATTGTATATGCCACATTTAATTTACATAATTCTACGAGAAGGTGTGGTGCCTAGGGGGCTAAGCACTCACATCCGGAGTTGCTGGGCTCCATTATTGTTCATTTATTCACCTGTTCTGCAAGCATTGCTTGCTTAGCTACTTCGGCCCATGCCCACCCAAGCCCGATGCAAGGCGGTGGCCATTTAAAACCGTTGGATGTACGGACTCTCTAGAGATTAGAGAAAAAAGGCCCTGACAAGGACTGACTCTTTCTTTCTAAAGCAGCTTACTATCTGCCCCCAGCCGTCATCTTCCCAGAATGGGAGGCATGATCTTTTTAATGTCTGTGGCCTCCATCTAAAACACCCATTCTCTTCCTCACTCCTGAAAACCTGGTTGCACTCCATGTAATCTCACCACATTCAATACAGCACTTCCTTTACACTAATCTCAGTGTCAGGACTGCATTCATGTACGAAAACACCAAAAGAAAAAATAAATCCCACATCCTCCACCAATGCATAGAGCATTTTTCCAGAAGTGATCCCATCGACATGGCAACGCCATTTTGCTAAACAATCATTGCTTGGTGGGCTACCACCCCACTTGGCAGTGTCATCCTCAAAGAAGAAATGTTCCTAGTGTGCAGGAAGTTTTCTCGTTCCGCATTGAGACTATTAATGGGTTTTCCTGCCCGAGGCTGCCATACTTTGCATGGCACTCTGACCAGGAAAAATGGGTGTCAAAAGATAAGCACTCATAGTGTAGCCATTCTAAGGTTCATTATCAGGCAGCCCTATTGAAAAATAAATGATGTCCCTGTTGACCGTGTGCAGGGAGAACACAGGTTCTTTTTCTTTCTAAATGTTGCTATTAATCATACAGTAGTCTGGGCACAAAACATGAGTGCCAGAAGACCGCTATAAATAAAGTGAACTATCTAGCACTTATTATCAGGCAACCCCATTGTGAGACAATGACAAATAAAGGTTTCCGATGGCAGTGTCAGTAGAGTTCCATTTTCAGCAACCAGATGGTCCTTTCACCTCTAAATGAGGTAGGGATCCCTGCCTATTTGTATCAAAGATGTCACTCTGGCAAATCCTAAACAAGACCAATAGTCTTTGCTTTTTTAATATCTTCATCTGTGTAGGGAAAAAAGGGAGAAGACCCTTTAATGCATAACTCCTGCATAAAAGGGGGTGCTCGTGGAGTTCAGCAAGCCATATGAAACCAGAATGAGTACCTCCGCTGCATCCCATACCACACTGATCACCGGGTCCCAGGTGAGCATGTCTTCTCTTAAAACACCCTTGAAAACATCTTGTCCTTCTGCTGTCACTGGGTCTATCAACTGGTACAGGGAATCACTAAGGATAAAATCAGAGGCCCCCTTTCAAACTTACTGCATGCATGGAGGTGGCCAGTTTGCTAAACGTTTGTTGTTACTGAGTCCCTGCAAATGCTGTCTCCAGAGACATGGAAGCTGTTAGGTGAGATGGTGCCATATATTTTTCTGGCCACCAAAACGGCAGGAATATCGGTGGCAGGATTGTGGTTGAGAAACAGATGGGCTCAGTCACCGAAACTATATATCCTATCTCATCTGGTGTCCTTTGTCTTGACTCGGCTGGTCTTTTTCTGATTAGAATTTCCAGAGTTAAAAGTATTTGAAAACTAAATAATGCTATTTATTTATTTTAGTTTTGAGATACCATAAGATATACGTTTCCCCTTTCTCTAGTATTTTGATTTTTTTAAAAAATACTTTACATACAAACATTGGAAAAGTCAACAACTCTGCACTTGCATTATACAAAAGAGACCTAATGAATTTGCAATCCAAACACCGTATTCCTGATTCGAACTCCTTTTACTTCCTTCAGTTGCATACAGTGCATTTCTTGAATTCTACCACTCTGTGTTGAAAGGTAGACCAAAAGAAAAAAACATGCTTCTTGTATAGAAACTTCTTTTCACCACATTTTGGGGTATGGGGCTATCAATTGGAGTTTACACAGTGACAAGAGTTGGATGTGAAGAACGTCTTTTGTGAAAAACAAAAAGTGTTTCTACCTTAAAAAAAGGATGAAAGCTCATCTACACCCCTTACCTTAGTGAAAAAAAGATAATTCCTAGTAGAATTGTGTTTTCCAATAAAAAAAAAATCATCTGCATTAAAAAGGCAGATTGGCGCTGGAATCATTTAGCAAAAAACTATTTGTAAGAAGATATGGTTAGTGTCAGGTTTTAAATGGGGCCGGATGACGCATCGAAGAACACAAGGAAACAGTGCTAGTGTGAAAAAGGCCACTTTAATGAAACAAGAGCACAAGTCTTAATCCATAAAACGTGGCACTAAGCCATATGTACTTAAATGTCAAAATCCGGCCTCAATTATCCGTCCTCCTTTCCCTTCCTCTAAGTAACCCTTCCCAAAACAAAAGCCCAATCACAACTCCCCTCACTCAAACTTTCTGTTACTTTTCAACAGCGACTAATCCTTTTAATTTAACTAAGTCATCCTCGTCCATATGTAAAGGTAACACACTGGGTAGGGGCAACCCTTAGTCAATAAGACTTGGGCAACAACTCATGCAAACTCATTCCACTCTTTCCAAACCACTTCAGCTGCACTGCTGTTTCCTGAAAACCAAGCTGCTTGCAACTCTACTTGGAAACTGCATGGCAAGCCACCCATTTCACGAAGGAGTGCCCACGTATCCACACTTCGATATGTCTTCTCCCAAGGCCTTCAGGACAACCCAGAATGGAAACAACAAAATGAATCCATATCCTGCAAAGCCCATCCCAACCTCAAGTATCTCTGATAGCAATCTGATATCCCCCTGCCCACACGCTGGATGTCCGCTGTCATCCACCCCATACGCACTGCCTCTGTAGCCATTCGATACAGAAGGAGTGCACGCCAAACTCATCCGCTGGGTATTCCAACTCTTTCAGAGCCCTCCTCAGGACCCCCAGCACTTACAATGCCGAAAACCTGGCCCCATCTCTGTGCCGAAAAACCTCACTGACACCTTTGCTTGCCCACGCAAACTCCTCCACCATGTCTATGGACAAACCCGTGCCCAAGCTCTAGAGTAAACTCATGTACCCTGCCCTGACCGATCTGTAGAGGACCTATGAAGCCAAACTTTTGACCTCATCACTTCTGTTACACTGAAAGTCATGACAAACAAACACCCCATTATCACAGCAAACCTCAAATTGGCATAGTTGTTCCTGCAGATTTACAGGAGAATTGCGATCACCCCTTTCAAAATGCAGACCGTCACTGCCCCCTGCACTCTGTCACCATCACCACACTCCCTCATCCATCCATCCAAAATCCCCCTATCCATTTTCCTTGCCGATGTCTCATAGCCCTATAGCAGCTTCCCATAGAAAGCTACCCCTACTAAATTACCCACTATTGTGACTGCTGACATCTTTTCCATCAGTGATATAATGAATTGTACCACCTCATCCCTTGTGCCTGCTACACCCTCATCAGGACTTCATCTCACAGTCCCCGACTCCAGGAGTTCATCCCATGTGAGTCCATAAGTCCACTGAGTACACTCCTAGAGGGAACTGAGGATATGCTCGCCCACCAACCACAATTGAACTGGCATTCTGGCTTCCTCTCCTCCGGCCAAGGAGCAAGCCCACAGAACCTCCGCCACTGGGACTGAGAAAGAGCATCAGCAGTTTCACTGTCCACCCCTGCAATGTGTTGAGCTCTGTAAGTCACATTTGAGTGCAGGCATCCCAAAACAAAAACCTGCAACAATTGCCAAACCTGTGGATCTCTTGCTGACTGCTTGATGACAATGTTCACCATGGTCAAAATATTTGCATTGAACCTGACCGTTTTTTTTCTCACAAAATGGCTCCCCACAGGCAAACTACCACCATTGGGAAGAACTCCAGAAAGGCAATGCTGTGCCCCCCTTTCTCTCAGACCTCTGGCCACTCCTCTACACACCATCGACCCTGCCAAAATTGCCAAGCCTGTGCCTTCCAGCTGCATCAGAGAAAATCTCTAACAACTACTCCCCACAAACATGCCATTGGGAACCAATAGAGCTCACTCAAATTCACTCTTCATACCTTCAAATACTTCTTCACCCCCGCGTTCAGACGCACCCTGTGGTATGAAAGTAATACCCCTGCCAGGGCCATGCCCAAAAGACTACAGAAGGTTCTACTAGCATGCACCGCACTGCAGGCAAAATCAAGATGGCCTAGAAGCATCTGGGTATCCTTTAGCAGTACTTTACATTTCACCAGCATCCTGTCCAACAAATGCAAACGTGTCTGTTTTTTATCTTTAGAATGTCTACTCTCCATGCACCTGAAGTGTAATTCAGTGCTTAGAAAAGTCATCACCTCAACTGCTCCCACGTTTTTCTCCTGTGCCAAGGGGACACAACATCCTTCAACAATTCCTGAAATACTGACAACACTTCTTTACATGCCCTTGATGGGGGAAACAAACCAGGAAGAAATCACCCAGGAAATGTGTCATGATTTCTTTCCCCACAAAAAAGATAAACAACCATTGCAGAAAAAACCTAATCTACAAACAACGAACAAGAAATAGAACAGCCCATCAGCAATGCTTTGTTCACATAGAAATATCCAGCAAACTGCATGGCCAACAACTCATAATCCTCAGGTTGAACAGGAAGCAAATGAAAAGCAGCCATAATGTCACATTTTGCCATCAATGTACCTGTGCCATACCCACTGACTAGAGCTATGGCCTCCACGTTTTCGTGGACACAAAACAGTAGTGCACACTACTGCATGCTTCTGGGATGAAATCATTCGCAAACTGGCCCTCCAGGCTAGACAAATGTTGAATTGAACAGTACTCACCTGGCTTCTTCTTGGGGACCACCCTGATCAGTGATACCCTCAAGTTCTCTAGCAGCCAGTCCTCATATTGCCATTCCATTTGCCCTTCTAGTATCTCTTTCAAATGCTTGCTCCAGTCCAAATCTTTGTGCCCCATGACTGACCTCAAATTCTCCGCCCAATGCCTTCCCTCGGCTATTCGTAACATAAATGAAAACCATGTTTAAAACCATTCAACAACTTCTTCTCCCTGTCTGTACCCAACTGCAACAACCAATAACAGAGCCACTCTAGCTTAATCTGCATATGCGCCTTTCTACAGGTTCTGTCCTTGTCTGCCCCAAACCTCTGTCACTGCTCCCCTGCCACTGTCCTCCTGCACTACTCTGTGACCAAAACTGCTCCCTTGCAGCCCACGCTGGGTGGGCATGTGCTTTTCGCCACGCTTAGAGCATTTGTGAAGTATTTGCAATATTCCTACAGATACTGGTCCCTATTATACAACAAGCTTGCTCCACTAGTGCCTGCTTGCCCTCTTTCTGTAGCACCCACCTCTGCCAGGGTGGGTCACCCCCAAAAGGGCTTGTAGATCACCAGCCACCTACTCATTGGCAAGTGGATGGAGCTGGCTGCTCTGTGTCATTGCTTGGAGGAACAGCTCATTGTCCAGCTGTCCCCAAACTCCATTTTCATCTTTTCCAACCTGGCCCTGAACAAATTGTCATACCTTACACAAGCTCAAACTCCTAAAGTTAGCTCTCTCCCTGTGGAGAAATGGGCAGCTCAAAATTCTAAATGCATTTCCCTTTCTAAATGTGTTCCTTCGTTGCCAACAGTAAATGGGGTCCCAATGGTTTAATGATTTCCATATACATAGTTTCTTAAGCTTTATCTCCTTGATTTCCTTTTTATATTCACTGGCTTTGTCCCCGTTCTTATCCCCTGACTCCTGATCTGTTTCCTGCACGTTCTCACTCACCATGAGCACAGAATCTGTACCTATGCTCTGGTCTCCCGCATACTTACTGTTAGACCGGATGGCATTAGAATGGTCGACCCCCAGCTGTTTGCCTGCCTCCATCCATTTTTTTGACCCGGTTTTTGCTAATTTTAAGACTCTGCGCACCCTACTTCTACTGACCAGTGCTAAGGTGCATGTGCTGTCTCCCCTAGACATGGTAACATTGGTTCCTACCCAACTGGCATATTTAATTTACCTATACGTCTGTAGCAAAGTGCACTATATGTGCCCAGGGTTTTTAAATTAAATGCTACTAGTGGGCCTGTAGCACTGATTGTGCCACCCAAATAAGCTGCCTCTTAGCCATGCTTCAGGCCTGCCATTGCAAGGCACTTAAAACTACTTCCAAGCTTTAAACTCCCCTATTTCTACAAGTCACCCATAAGGTAAACCCTTGGTAACCCATAGGGCAGGGTGCTATGTAAGTTAAAGGCAGGACATGTACTCATGTGTTTTACATGTCCTGGTAGTGAAAAACTCACCAATTTGTTTTCCACTACTGCAAGGCCTGCTCCGCCCATAGACTGCATCAGAACTGCCCTCATAGATCCTTAAGTGGTAGATTCTGATCTAAAAGGAGTAGCCATGTCATATGTAGTATGGCCAGAATGGTAATAGAGAATCATGATTCCTGGTGAAGTTGGATTTAATATTACTATTTTAGAAATGTCACTTTTAGAAAGTGGGCATTCTTCTGCACTTACTGCTATCTGTGCCTTACAGCCTGTCCCCAATCCACATCTGGTCTGTGCTGGCTGATGGCTCCGCTTGTGTATTCCACCCAGACAGCTATAAACACAGGACACTCAGTCACATCTGCATTTACCTGCATACTGAACGGGTCGCCCTGGGCAGGGGATCTCTCTTACACTTTGAAAGGCCAGTGGCCTGCCCTCATGCAAAGGACTGATAACCCCCACAGGGATCCTGGCAGACAGGATTGGACTGAAAGGGGAACTTGTGCACTTCAAAACCACTCTTTGAAGTTTAACCCACTTCAAAGGCACTTTTGGGTGTATCTATACTGGGTCTCTGACCCGACCAAATCAGACACTTCTGGATCTACATCTGAACTCTATCAGAGGAACTGCATGGCTGCCCAAAAGACTCATCTGGACTGCTTTGCTGAGAAGGACTGCTGTCCTGCTTGTTGCCCTGTTGTCCTCTGACTTTGCTGGAAGGTCTCTGCCTTCTCTAAAAGTGCTCTCCAAGGATTTGGATTGACCTTGCCTCCTGTTCTAAAGTCTCAGGGCCAACAAAGACTTCACCTACTAGCTTCTAGCTAAGTTCACCAACTTCAGCGACTCCAGCATCGCAGCCACTGTCCAACGCCACACCCAGGCCTGCTCCGGATCCATGGTCCTCACTACGTGCAACAACCACGACCTGCCATGCAAGTCTGACGTCACTGCGAAGCCACTGACGTCCCGCAGTGTGATCAAGATACTGTGAAGTCAACACATCATGCCTTGACCTACTGCATCCATCGACCCCGCTGGGTCACAAGAAACCGATGGCTTGCCACCAGCGCCACACCAGCTCTGCCTGCAACCGGACAGAACTGATGCCTCACCTTCCCTGCCTTGCAGTGCAGAACCAATGCCTCACCTCCCCGGATGCTGTAAGGGACTGACACCACATCGGCTCTGGCGATGCATCAACTCCACGACTCCATGCAAAGTCTTTGTTTCTTCATTTTCAAAGGTACTGTGCTAGGGGCTCCGTGTGACTTCGAGACTGCTGCCTTTGTAGTCAGATTATTGGGAACAACTCCGCCAACGATGCTATGATAGCCCCAGTTGGAGCTTTTGTGTTTCTAAGGGCTTTAGAGGGATTTAAGATGTAAAAATTCATAACTTTGCTTGTGTACATTGTATTTTCATCATTTTTACATTATTTTATTCTGATGAATGTTATATATTTTTCTAAAACTATGTGGTGTATTTTTGTTGTGTTTTCACTGTGTGACTGTATGAGTTATTGCACAAATACTTTACACATTGCCTTCTAAGTTAAGCTTGCCTGCTCTTTGCCAAGCTACGAGAGAGTGAGCACAGGACAATTTGGGTTGTTTTGTGATTTCCCCTGACTAGGATTGTGGTCCCTACTTGGACAAGGGTGTATACCTCTGCCAACTAGAGATCTAGTTTCTAGTATTACCCCTTGACAAATGAGGCCCGTACACATGGAATCCTTTGCGTCGACCTCAATTGAGTTCACTTCAACCCCTTGATCCGTGTTGTTGCTCATGTTGCAAAGCGTCTTACCTAGCCTCAAGGCTGGGGCCCGCACTAAAGCCATCTGTCCTGACACCAACCTCGCATCTATGTGACTGGATATCTCTCTCACAGACCCTGAACCACTTAATAATGTCTGAAAAACACAAAAACTTCCCTGCCGGTTTAAAGTGTTGTACCTATGATGCACATCATGAGGTGCGTTCACCAAATGGTTTACTGTAGTGCATCTTCCACAATCTCCCCTTCCTCAACTTCATCCTCATTGCAGTCCAAAATCATGTCCTTTGCACATTCAGTGACTGTCATGTTCCCACTTGTGCCAGGCACCTCACCATCACCCACAACACCATTCCTTAATTGTGCTTCATAAAGTTCCTGGTAAGAATCCAGTCCCCATCTTTGCCATTCTGTGCTCCCCCCTACCCTCCATGTTCCTGAATCTGGGCCTGTTGACAAATCCAGCGGAAGGCCTGCTGCATTATTAGTCCCACCCTCTTCCAGTGAACGGTCTGCCGCCTGAGGCAGAGAGGCGTCACTGAACTCCTCAACAGGCATCCAGCTGATGCAGGCTGAACAGGTACATTTCCCTCTGCCTGGGCACTCCCTCCAAGTGAGGGACTCCCTCTTTGCATTGCAGTTGCCCCCTCAAGCACTCTGTCTAGTGCTCATGGACGGGGCCCACTCACCGTTCTCCTCACTTCTAGCCCTGACTGCAACACTCGCGGTCCACGCTTCTCAGATCGTAGCAGTCACACCATCTTAGCCCTGCAGCCAGAATACCACGATCCACATTGTACCAACCTGCGGGGGAGGGGCCCGACTTACAGAGCCTCTTTCAACCCACCAACGCAGCATGATGTTGCATTTCAGCCCTGGAAGGCCGGTCTGAAAACCTGCATGCCTACCCTATACCTCTGTCTGTAGGATAGAAAAAACTGTCCCTGCCAAACTGGTGTATCAAACCGTTTTGTACAAAAGAGTGATCTATGTCAGTGTTGCCAGATTTTCAAATCCTTCTAAAGTCCAAAGCTGTTCAACTACCAGCCCAAAGCAAGCCCAAAATGAACTAGCCCTAGCCCAAAACAAGCTCAAAGTTGTAACACTCAAAAAATTCATTCACAGGTTGTAAGAAACATTTTGTATCATAAATCTAACATTTTAAAGCATAAGTCTAATTTCTCTTTTAAAGAAATATGTAAAATTCAGTGTTTTTCCTTTTACATTTTACGCTAGTAGTCCTGTTAATCCCAATATAATGTCAGTGCAAAAATGTAAGACTAGCATTTGTTAGTTACCTACAGCATTTACCTGTGAGATTCGAGAGCCCTACCTAATGGATCCAAAGCACAACCTGTTTTTCTTACTGCCTTTCAGATGCACACTGCACATGCTAGATACAGGTGAAACAGATACACGTCAGTGGACCCCATTCAGGCAGGAGAATGACGATTTTTAAAGCCAAAAATGACTTTATTTTTGCTATCTCCCGTCTGAAAATGTCTCTGCTTCAATAGAAGTCAAGGGAGAAAATACATTCTCACAATATTTTTTTTTTAATCTGCAACTTTTCTTGTCTAAAATGTTAGCATGTATAGAAACGCAACTGACTATCTAACATGTCCAGTGCATATCTATAGCCTGTTCTGATGTTCTTTTACTTTCAAGACTTGTCAGTTAAAAGGCAGCAGGGAAGTCTGTCAGTCACCTCGTGCTGCCACCTCTACACCTACTGAGGCACTGCCCCACTCATGTATTAGTGGGCTACCTCTGCCCTAGAGTATGAGGGTCAACAGGATTTAACAGGAAAGGACATCTTTGTTCTTTTCTCCTTTGCTGATGCAGTGCATCTGCTGATCCTAATTCCAGCACTCTCAAGGCATTTTGTTTAGTTTCTCTACACACCACAAAATCAATCCTGGAATAAGCATCGACAATACAACCAAAATAAGAAAGGTGGAAGGGTTTTTGGACTCAGAGTTATTAAACCATTAGTACTAAGAATTACCATTTTATTCAAACTAACTCTACACCCTTTTGATGCATGATACACATTCCTTTTAGTGAGAGTTCAACATGTTGCTATAATATGTAGAGAGTTGTCTACAAGCACCCCAAATAATAGTCCACACTTATTCCATTAAGCATTGCTCTTTTAGGTTTCATGTGTGTAACACACTGATACATTTACTTAAAAAAATTATATACAACTTTCTCTGTGCATTTTCTATGCCCTGCCCCTTTGTAAGACACTGACCTACCTCCTTTTACTGTGCCATCACGCTTAGTCTCTTCATCAAACATGGTGCCTCAAAACAGATCAAAGTTGGAGGTGGTATGACGTAGTGTGCCTAAAAGGGAGTCTTGTGTGGAACAACATATCTTACAAGCAACAAACATCTTATTTAACAGCCAGGATGCCCAAAGGTGTGAATGTTTGTTTTACAAATAAACTTTTTATGTTACAGTATGCATTTAAAATTACTCCATTTATCATTGCCCCGGATGCACTTTGTAAATCCATGTACTTCATCCATAATAATCTGTAATACAGTTTAAAAAGTGACATTTCCCTTTAATGCCTTGCATGCCTTACAATGCGTGCATACAAACTGTGCACAATGCAAGTGAATCTTTTTTAAACAGAGGATATACTGATCACATGCATTTCAAAAGGGCTCTCATATGTGCTAATGACCTTGCTAGCACATATGACATTGCCTTAAAATTCTTAAGCATATGCACTGTACAACAGAGGCGGGCAATCTAACAAGCTATCAGGGAGATCCAAGCCAAAGATGGCCCTCGCTCGAAGATCCCAGTCATGAGTCTAGTCCTGAAATTAAAAGCCAGGTAAGTGATGCCACAATCATGATAGAATATGATAAGGTGTTCTAAATTTTAAAAAAATGCATTTCTTTAACATGTAGATACTTTGACATTACTGAAAGTGAGAGTTTTTAAACATGAACCTAGAACCATTCCTGCTCCTGTCCCCACACTGGTGACAGTGCCATTAGTGACACAAGAGGCAAGGCAGTTGTCATGTGAATCCTGTATGGTGCCAAATTGTTATTGAGCAACATTGTAATCTAGTAAGTCGAAAAAAACAGGTTTTTGTACAGCTGGTATTCCACATTCACACATTTGAAAGTGCTTTCATTCCTCATTATGAAGGAAACTTTGTTTCGATGAAATAAAATATTTGCCTTACCTAAGGTCACACAATTTCAGCATGGAAGTCGTGATTTATCCAGAATCTCTGTCTTCACTTTGTACAAATCAGACATCAAATGTGCTTTTATTTGTCTTTCCTTATGTTAAGGTTCTGTTTTTATCTCTGTGCATTTTTCTGCAATTTATATATAGCCCGGACCTGAAGATAGTGCAGTGCTTTACATGTGCATCACTTACATTACACGGGATCACAGTCTTGTTTTTATAATCATGGGCCAGTGTAATTCTTCCTGCACACACTCACCGCGGACTGGGTGCTCTCTTACGTGCAGTGACAGAGTCCCAGATCCTCAAGGTTTCACTTCTCGATGCCACCAACCCTGCTCCAATCTCAAGAAAAGACTTTGTAGCCCCAGGACCTGGCACAGTGATTTTGAAATGCTGCTGGGCTCAGGGAGACAAGCTCAAGAGAGGGGTCAGGAGTTGATCTGGGTGTATGAGAGTAAGGCCAGGCTTGGCTGCTGGACTGGCTGTGGCTGTTGGGCACTGCCTGCCACAGCACTCACTGATCGTCATTAGTCACTTACTGGCACTGCAGGGCAATGGCACACTGTCTGACAATACCACGAGGAGGTGAAGGTGTCCCATGCCTCTGGAGTGGAGGCTTGAAGAGGATGAGCTAAATTGTGGGCCGAGGAGTGGGCAGGAGGGCTGGCCAATATATTTATTATGTTGGGGACGTCATTGGTAGCACTTTTTTATGATACTAGATTGACGGCCCTGTGACCCAAACACCAGCTAAGGTCTTAGCTGCCTGCAAGCATGCAGTGAGTTGTAAGTTTAGTGTGCTGATTCCTTCTTCTGGTTTGAACGCTGCCTGTGCCTATCTGCCCCGCATCACATGATGTGTGGGCACAGCCCCAAAGTATGGCTGACATGTTAAATGCTGCTAATGGCACTTTAAAAATAAAGAGCCAGGCAGCTGAAGTAAAATCAACTGCAGCAGTAAGGCACCGCCCCAGCTTAAAAAATGCATACAACGGGCTTAATATATACGCCCAAAAAAATAGGCACCCGCCAATTGAGTTTTTTCTCGCACAAATGGAAAAAATGGCACCCATTTGTGCGGGAAATAGCCCAATCTGGCAACACTGATCTATGCCCATGTACCCTTGACCTTATAACCACAGGTCCCTCCCTCACGCACACTGGTCAATCACTGTTCCACTTGTCCCCGGACCCTACCACCCGCCAAAAGATCCTGGGGGGGAGGGGAGGAGGTCCGAATTCACACATGTGAAAATCTAAGCTGTGGTACATAGTTCTCTTTTTTTGTTTTTCTATTGTTAAGAAGAGATTTTTGCAACGGCGTTGTCAGCCAAACGTACTTTAATAGTGGGTCGCAATAAAAATTGTCTTTGTTGGAAAAACGTAAAATGCTGCACCACACATATACTGTGTACATAGTTTAATGTATTCCAGCAACCCTTTCCTTAACTGTGTTATTCAACTGTTTATGTAGTAAAACAAACTCTTGTGATGAAAAAGCAGAAATTTCCCGAAGACCTAGCCAACCACGCTAGAAGAACTGTCGAGCTTTGAGATGTGATAATTGCTGCGGATGATCTCTAGGTTTCAGGAATCTTACTTTCCGGAAAGATAAGATTTAAGGAATATTGTGGAAATTATTGCTGGAGGCACGTCCAGTTCTGAATTTCTTGTCACTGCCAGCAAGGAACACTGTAGTAGTCATGATATCATGAATGACGAGGTTCTGTGGCCGCTGCATTTTCTGCAAGATTGTTGACACTTGCCACATAATCCATCACCATCCGCATAATTAGCAGATCTTAACAAAACAAAAATTCGTTTCTAGCTCAAACAGATCAAAAGTTACTAAAAACGCTATGGGATTTGTGGGCCTTCTGTCCCTTAGGGGCAACTCACTTTTCAGTTGATGATTGCTGTTGTTAGTCCTTAAAATGTCAATATGTGTAACAAAGATAAAATAGTGAAGCAATAGTGCTTCAAATTAGGGTGCCTCATGCTACATAGTTACCTTTTTTCTTGCCGTATAAAATTTAGTCAACCCTGCCACATAATTTGGTCCTCCCCCTGCTGCGTATTCTCAGTGGCCCTGCTAATAGTATTTGAAAAACAGTTATTACAGAGTTCATATTCCCTGCAGTCACATTCAATCAGATGAAGAGGTGCCCAGAGTTAAAACAGCAAGTTTAGAGAGGAGAAAAAAAGAGAATGGTGGAATACCTAAGTAAATCTAAGCAATTGGCAATTCCTCTGAGCCGCACTCTAGTCCATGTTTGTTCTCACTATGCTGCTACAAACAGAATCCAACCTAATACAAATCAGTCTTGATTCTATGCCACAGAGAACATTCGTGCTCAAAGTAACAGGCAATGCTGTTTGGAAAGAGCAAAAGTGAGGCCAGGCAAGTGTTGACTTTTTGTCTCTAAATTTCGGCAGGAGCAAACTCACAGCTCAGGCACTGTTGAGGTTTGCCCACAAACGGAGCTTTAGGGAACACTGGAGCAACAATAGAGATAAATTAGATCTGGTACTACGATACTTGCCAACAAGGCGTGTCTAGAATAATACTTCCCAGTTGACTATCGCAATGTCAAAGATTATGTAGCACCAGCCTCTTGTTCAGTCTGAATAACCATGCCCTCGCAGAAACGTAATACGTGTTTCAATCTAATTCCATATAAAACCTGCCAAAATCTGCACAGGAAAACAGAGGTATCAGTGCATGACTATTGCACATTTTTAGGGGGTTACTTGTAATTCTGCTGTAGTTCCAAACCTCAGAAATACCGATTCCTGTGGTATAGCTACTCCCAAGTACAGGATTATTGATCTAGTTTCAATGTACTACTAATATTAAGTGTTGCTGTAAGATCTACATTTAGGTGCTCCAGAATGTTGCAGTTTATGGACCTGAACATTTGTTTATCCTTCATTCTCTTGTGGTTTTACTATCACTCACTCCTTTACTTTGTTTTCGATTTTTGTCTCAGTAGTAGCACCCAACTAGTTTATCTGCTTTTCATCTAGGGTATTTCTTTGCTTTTTATGTTTTATTAATAAAGGATTTATCAGCTCCTTGCATTCACTAACTGATTTTCATTAGCTAACTGCCTGAAACATAAAGCAAGCAATAGGACCATGGCTAAGAATTGCCAGGTCCATTTAATTTGACTTCCTTTTCGTGACACTAAGGCCCATATTTATACTTTTTGACGCAAACCTGCGCTAACGCAGGTTTGCGTAAAAAAAGTATAGAGTTGGCTTGCGCTATTCCAGGATGCCAGCCGGGCGCCATATTTATGGAATGGCGCAATCCGGCGCAAAGGGTGGGCTAGCGTCAAAAAAATTGACATTAGCCGGGTGGGGGTGGCGGTATGAGAGATGGGTGTTTACCACCAAATAAATGACGCTAGGCTGGTTAGAGTAAAAAAAGATGACTCTAACCAGATTAGCGTCATTTTATGATGCTAAACCTACCATGCCACATGACTCCTGCCTTAAAAAAGGCAGGAGTCTTGCCCACCACCCCAATGGCCAGCACAGGGGACAAGGGTCCCCTGGCATGGCCATTGCACCCTGTGCCATGCAGGGGGGCCCATTTCAGGGCCCACAATGGCACTTTAAATAAAAATAAATACTTACCTGTACTACTTACCCATACTTACCTATGCTTACCTGGGATGGGGTCCTCCATCCTCCGCTGTCCCTCTGGTGTGGGTGGGGGTGTCCCTGGGGCGGGCACCTGTGGGCTTATTCCATGGTGTTCCACCATGGAAATAGGCCCACAGGTCCACTAACACCAGCCCTGACCCTAAGCTTTGCACCATTTTTTGACCCCTCCTCCCCCCGTGTGTGATTTTTGCACGGAAGGATAAATAAGGCGCTCGGAGCTTAGAGTAATTTTTTGCCCGGGAACACCTACCTTACATCTCATTGACGCAAGGTAGCTTTCCGCAGGCAAAAAAATGACTTTAACTCCAATATTTTGGCCCTAGTCATGTTTGGCGCCAAAATATAAATATGGAGTTAAGTTTGCACTGGATTTGCGTAAAACAAATGATGCAAATATGGTGCAATCAGAGTATAAATATGGGCCTAAGGGCCTGATTTATTAAAAGTTAGCACCACTTTTACATCATTTTTTGATGCAAAAGTGGCACAAACGTACAAAATCTAAATATATTTTGTGAGTTTGCACCGCTTTTGCGTAAAACAAATGGTAAAGGCGGTGCTAACTTTTCATAAATCAGGCACTAAGGGAGGCATTGACTAAGGTTCGAACAGGCGCTTGCGTGGAGAGGCACAATTTTGCACTGCATCTTCTGGATTTTATAATGGTAACTAAATCAATAACATTATTTGTGCTGCACCCAAAACCTTATCAACACCGAAAAACTATCTCCGGCTTTAACTGTAACTATCTAGTACTAAAACTTCCTTTTATCAAGTATTAGAGATTTGACATTTTTTGCTGATATTTTTCATCTGATCAGAACGCTAATTTTTGGAACATTCTGGAGTCTCTGCTGTCAGTCTTCGGCCTCAGACTTGGTACCGAATCAGCTTCCTTTGCTGCCTGGGATGCACTCTTTAATACTGGTCTAGTTGGGAGCATCTGATGCCATAAGCAATCACATCCTACCACAACAGTTACGGGACAGATGAGGGTACCGGAGGGATCTTCAAGAAAATTCTCTTCTTTACTTATTGACAAATTTCAATAGCAGGTGCATTGACTAAGGTATGATACTGGTCTTAGATTTCCACCATTTTTGCCAATTTACCTCAGCCCTGACCTGTAACACCAGTCGATAGTGAAGGGACCTGTATGTTTATCTGCTGAACTACTGAACCTCAAAAGAAGCACACAATGGCCAAACCAATGCTGGTGATAGAGATGTACACAACTGAGAGAGGCACACAAATACATATTTTTAGTGAAACTTTGACAGGATAAAGTCCTTGCCATACCATTCAGAGACCTTCCCTTCTCCATGTGTGAGTCGCAAGAGTGAGAGCCAAATGTAGAGCAGGACAGTTTTAAGGCAACATGTCTCTTTCTCACCTCTTTGTTGCCTTGTCCCTATCCCTAAGTCTCCTCCTTCCTGTCGCGCCGCGTGGTGCGGCGCGAGCCGAGTGTTCGGCGCCAGCCGGGCGTTCGGCTCGGGCCGCGCAGCGTGTTTCCAAAACGCGGCGCGCCCCCAGCCTTTCCTGCACTTTACGAGGCCCCAGAATTGGCATGGGGCCTCGTTCTGCTTTTCCTCACCGCATTTTTGGGGACTCCTGACCCCTCTTACCTGTTCTTGCTCCTTCTTTTTTCTTTTCTTCTTTCTTGGGTCTTTTTGTTATTCCTTCCTTTATGTCTTTTCCCCCTTCCCAGGTTACCTTTTTCTTCCCAGCATTCCTTGTTCCCTATTCTCTATGGTTCCTACTCTATTCTGTTCCATGTACTTTTCCCTGTCTAAGATGGTGTCCTTTTACTTCCTGTGGGTCACTTCCTATTTTTTGGTATTTAAGGGATGTGTTTTCTTCTTTTCTTTGCGCTGCAACACTTTCTGTTCGGATAGTGTCTTCGCTCCTGATTTCCTTGCCTTTCGGTTCTGGATTTCGTCAATTCTGTGTTACCTGAATTTTGTTCTTTTTGATTCCTGTTCTTCTGTTCTTGTTTACAGGAATCTTTCTGTTTGGAGGTTTTTTCCCCTTTTTTAAAGGTTTTTTTTCCCTCAGGCGCTATTTTCTGAAGGGCACGGTCTGTTCTTGGCGTCTCCATTGCCTACAGCACCGTGGCTACCAGAAAGAGTCCCCCTTTCTGGGCCAAAGCCGAACACTGAAGACCCACGCCACTAGATCTGCAAATTCCAGGCGCAAGCAGCACGTGAGTCGTGACAGATTGCAGCGCCCAACCATTCCGTTATCCTCAAACACCATGGATGACACAGTGGCGGCTGCTGCAGATCCTGATCAATCTCTTCTGACAACGATTCAGCAACAAGCTCAGGAATTGCAACAACTACGCAATGAGAATGCTGCGTTACGACAGGCTTTGGCTTTCCGCAGTAGTGATGTTCCGACTATCTCTGCTTCTACCCCTCGTTTCTCCGGTGAACCAACCAAACTACGTGAGTTCCTTGATGCATTAACGGGGTACTTCGCCTTCCGACCTACCCAATTCTCCCATGACAGGACAAAGGTGGGTTATCTTATCAGTGCTTTATCCGGTCCTGCCTTGGCCTGGGCAACACCGATGGTATCATCCAACGACCCGGTATTGTCGGACTATTCCACCTTCGTGAATCGCTTCAAACAAATGTTTAGTCGTCCAGGATTGGAGGCCTCTGCAGAAGAAGCCTTATGCGACATTCAACAAAGCTCACAAGATGTCCTTCAATATATAACACGTTTTCGTCAGCTAGCGGCAGAGACCACCTGGGTGGAACGTACTTTGGTGACTTTGTTTCGTAGAGGACTCAAAGAAGAAATAAAAGATGAATTAGTACATTCCACCAGAGTGGAAGATCTTCGTGGCCTGATGGATCAAGCACTTTCCATCGAGTACCGTCTTCAGGAACTGAGATCGGAGAAGAGAAGGAGTAGAGGGTCTTCCCAGCCAAGCACTTCACGGTCTTATCTGCATCGTTCTGAGGAACCTCGCCCTCCTGCTAGAGACATCGAAGGGGAACCCATGCAGGTGGATACTACTCGAGGCCCGCTCTCCGCTAGCGAGCGAGAAGACAGACGTAAGAAAGGGTTGTGCCTGTACTGTGGTTCTGCTGGTCACATGCTTCGTACCTGTCCTGTACGTCCGCCCAGGCCATCGGGAAACGCCATTTCCCATCCTCTGTAAGAAGGGAGGGGACGGGATCATCGGCTATACCTTCCATCAGCTCCTTTAATGACAATACGACATCCTTGTTCATATTACCTGTCATGTTACAACTTCCTGACGGCCGCCAAGAAAAGACTATGGCATTACTAGATTGTGGTGCTAGTGGTATTTACATGGATAAGACGTGGGCCGCTACTCAACAAGTTCCTACACAACCTAAAGAAATTCCCGAACAAGTGCACACAGTGGATGGATCCTTGATATCCTCTGGTCCAGTTGATACTACAACCCTGATGTTAAGTTTACAGATCGGGAGCCATCAAGAACACATCTCCTTTGATATCATAACATCCCCCAACCATACCATCATTCTTGGAATTCCGTGGTTCATCAGACATAATCCGTATGTGAATTGGGTAACCCGGACTGTTTCCTTGTCTTCACAGTTTTGTCATGAGAACTGTTTTGCTTCCGACAAGTATTGGTCACCGAAAAGATCTATATTTACTGAAGTTACTACCGGTTATTCCATTAATACTGTCCAAGGAGTCCCTGAACACTATTTGGAGTTTCAAGATGTGTTCCAAAAACCATCCAAACCTGTGTTACCTCCACATCGAGATTACGATTGTGCTATTCCCTTGGAACCCGGCGCTATCGTTCCTTTGGGGAGGATGTATTCCCTCACGGAACCCGAAAAGGAAGTTCTAAAAGAGTATCTGGAAGAAAATGTACAGAGTGGTCTTATTGTTCCATCGTCTTCTCCGGCCGGGGCTCCTCTCTTTTTTGTACCCAAGAAGACAAAGGATCTTCGTCCTTGCCTGGAATTTCGAGGCCTGAATAAGATAACTATTAAAGATCGTTATCCTTTGCCTCTCATCAGGGATATTCTAGAAGCAGTCAGAGGGGCTCAACGTTTTACCAAACTAGATCTACGAGAAGCCTACCACCTTTTACGCATTAAAGAAGGAGACGAGTGGAAAACAGCTTTCAGGACCCCATTTGGTCACTTTGAATACAAGGTTATGCCTTTTGGTCTCACTAATGCCCCCGCAATCTTCCAGAGATTTATGGACTCAGTGTTTTCTGACCTTCTGAACCAGACAGTTGTAATTTACTTAGATGATATTCTTATTTATTCTAGAAATCCCGACCTCCATTCTTCCCATGTGAAACAAGTCCTTCAAAGACTCCGGGCACATCAACTCTTTTGCAAACCCGAAAAGTGTGAGTTCTACAAAACGGAAGTCAAATATCTGGGTTATCATTTAAGTCTCACCGGCATAGCTATGGATCAAGAAAAAGTACAAGCTATTCTAGATTGGCCTTCTCCTACCTCTATTAAAGAAACACAATGTTTTCTAGGATTAGCAAACTTTTATCGGCAATTCATCGTAGACTTTGCAAAACAAACTAGCCACATAACACACACTTTAAAGAAGGAAAATTTAACAAAAGGGTTTGTCTGGACTAAGGCGGCTGAAACCGCCTTTCAAGATTTAAAGAGGGCTTTCACTCAAGCCCCCATCTTAAGACATCCAGATACCAACAAACAATTTATTGTTGTCACCGATGCTTCCGAAAGAGCCATCGGAGCTGTCTTACTCCAACAACAAGAGGATGATGGTCTTGAACATCCTGTTTTCTTTTTGTCTCATATACTCTCTACAGCAGAACAACATTACTCCGTACTTGAAAGGGAATTATTGGCTCTGAAAACAGCCTGCCTAGAATGGAGACAGTTTCTGATGGGTTCCAAGGAGCCTTTTGAGGTGAGAACAGACCACCGTAACCTACAATGTTTACGAAATTTTGTATGCCAGAATAGTCGCCAGGCTCGTTGGGCCTTTTTCTTCAGTCAGTATGATTTTTACATCACTTATATTCCTGGATCCCAAAACATTCTGGCTGATGCTCTGTCTCGCCGTTATCCAGATTGTACTCCTTCCCCATCTCAGTATCTACTGGAACCTAGTAAGATCATTGGAGTGGCTCAGTCTTTTCTGGAGGAGGTACAACTGGAATACCCCAGCCTATCTGACCATGAAGTAGAGGAACTAAGACCTTTATTAAGTAAGAGACAAGGATATTATTATTATCAGAACCTGTTATTCCTCCCTACTAACAGAGTTAAAGAAAAAGCATTACAAATGTGCCATGATTCACCGGTTGCTGGTCATAGAGGCATCAAGGCCACACAAAAACTTCTTTCGCGATTTTTCTGGTGGCCTACCTGGAAGCTGGATGTTGAAAGATACGTTCAGGCTTGTCCCATATGTGCTCAAGTCAAGATTCCCCGTACCAGACCTGCAGGATTGCTACAGCCTTTGCCTGTTCCGCCAGCTCCATGGCACACCATCGCTACTGATTTCATGTGTTCGCTCCCACCATCAGCAGGAAACCGGGTTATCATGGTCACTGGGGATTCCTTTACTAAGATGGCTCACTTCACTGCCCTGAAAAAGCTACCTACATCCCAAGAACTAAGCCAGATATTTATCGATCATATCTTCTGTCTCCATGGACTTCCACATACCATTGTATCTGATAGAGGACCTCAGTACATTTTCCGGTTTTGGAGATATTTTTGTAAAACACTTAGGAAGTTATTCTAACTTTGGAGGAGTGCTAATCCGTCCCAAAAGTGACGGTAAAGTGACGGATATACCACCAGCCGTATTACGAGTTCCATAGGATATAATGAACTCGTAATACGGCTGGTGGTAAATCCGTCACTTTTCCGTCACTTTTGGGACGGATTAACACCTCCTCCAAAGTTAGAATAACCCCCTTAATATCAATAGAGCCCTGTCATCAGGGTTCCATCCTCAGACCAATGGACAGACCGAGCGTCTGAGCCAAGGATTAGAGCAATCAATACCTTCGCTGTTTTTGCAATTCTACCCAAAGCAACTGGAACACTTATCTCCCTATTGCTGAATTTTCCTACAATAATACTGTCCATAGTGCCTCCAAGGTCACTCCTTTTTTCTGTTCTTATGGCTTTCACCCTACCTCTTTTCCTACTTCTCCTCGGTCTACCACTCCTCTGCCCGCTATTACTTATCTCTCCAAACGACTTCTACAAATCCATAGACTAATTCGATCCAATTTGTTACACACCAAGAGATATATGAAGAAGGCAGCAGACAAGAAACGTAGGACCACTCCAGACTATCACCTGCAAGATAAAGTCTGACTTTCATCCAAATTCTTACCCTCATTTCTTTCTCAGAACAAGTTCACACCTCGCTACTACGGGCCTTTCCGTATTCTTCAGTTGATTAATCCTGTCACTGTCCGTCTTCACTTGCCTCATACATGGAAGATTCATCCAGTCTTTCATGTTTCCCAGCTCAAACCTTATGTACCTGACCCTTACTCTCGTCAGTTCCCTTGTCCTCCTCCTGTACTAGTGGATGATGTTCCTGAATATGAGGTACAGGAAATTTGTGACTCTCGTCTTTTTCACAAACGTCTTCAGTATCTTATTCACTGGAAGGGTTATCCTCTCAGTGAATGCTCTTGGGAAGATGCATCTTCTGTTCACGCACCTCTTCTGATTCAGCGCTTTCACCGTTTATTTCCTCTCAAACCTGGGCCTTTGGGAGGGGGTCCTACTGTCGCGCCGCGTGGTGCGGTGCGAGCCGAGTGTTCGGCGCTAGCCGGGCGTTCGGCTCGGGCTGCGCAGTGCGTTTCCAAAACGCAGCACGCCCCCAGCCTTTCCTGCACTTTACGAGGCCCCAGAATTGGCATGGGGCCTCATTCTGCTTTTCCTCACCGCATTTTTGGGGACTCCTGACCCCTCTTACCTGTTCTTGCTCCTTCTTTTTTCTTTTCTTCTTTCTTGGGTCTTTTTGTTATTCCTTCCTTTATGTCTTTTCCCCCTTCCCAGGTTACCTTTTTCTTCCCAGCATTCCTTGTTCCCTATTCTCTATGGTTCCTACTCTATTCTGTTCTATGTACTTTTCCCTGTCTAAGATGGTGTCCTTTTACTTCCTGTGGGTCACTTCCTGTTTTTTGGTATTTAAGGAATGTGTTTTCTTCTTTTCTTTGCGCTGCAACACTTTCTGTTCGGATAGTGTCTTCGCTCCTGATTTCTTTGCCTTTCGGTTCTGGATTTCGTCAATTCTGTGTTACCTGAATTTTGTTCTTTTTGATTCCTGTTCTTCTGTTCTTGTTTACAGGAATCTTTCTGTTTGGAGGTTTTTTCCCTTTTTTAAAGGTTTTTTTTCCCTCAGGCGCTATTTTCTGAAGGTCACGGTCTGTTCTTGGCGTCTCCATTGCCTACAGCACCGTGGCTACCAGAAAGAGTCGCCCCTTTCTAGGCCAAAGCCGAACACTGAAGACCCACGCCACTAGATCTGCAAATTCCAGGCGCAAGCAGCACGTGAGTCGTGACACTTCCTCGCTCTCACTTTTTCTCACACTGTTCTATGCCTCTTCAGACTCATTTTTCTAATTTTCACATCTGTTACTCCTTGCTTTTTCATCTTTAACCTTTACTTTTTCACCCTCCTCTCCACATATTCTGCTTTCTTGCACCTCTCTCTCGCCGTCTTCTCTCCCACCAAACTCTTAAACCAACTCTCTTGTTCTCTCATTTTTCTCCACTTTGTCACCCTCTTATTTATCTAACACATATTTTCTTACATATCCTATCTCTTACATGTATCTTCATCTCGAAGAGCAGGTGCAAGGATTCTGTCATACTTCAAGGAGGCACCACTCCTTCTAGTAATGGTACCACACTTGCTATTCGCATTAGTAGCATAGCATCCCATGAAGAAGGACTCCCTAGGCACCCCATTCTCTTCTCCCCAAACAATCTCCTCCACTCTCCTCTGTCCCACTTATCATGCTCTCTTTCCCTCACCTTCTTCATCTTGAACCAGCATTGCCTCCCACTCCCTCTTTTTCCTCCACACAGGCTTTCACCCTCCTCATCCTCCTTCTCTCTCTTTGCTTACCCTCTGATCCCTCTTAGATCTAATATTTTCACATGCTCCACCTCTCTCCATCAGCCATGTGGGGAAGTGTGATTAGGCGCAACCTAGGCATGCCCTAAATCATGATCCTCAGGTCAGGAAAACACCTTTGAGACTCTTCAAAAAAGTTTCGAATTCACACAAATCCCAGCTGGTTCCCAGCATGTCCCCAAACTGTTAAGAGCTACCACTGAGATTGTGGTCTTTGTTCTGATAAGGCAGGGTGACCATCAAAGAGGTGAGAGGAAAATAGCACATTCCTTGCAATAAAAAGTATTTCATAGGATGGTGATCCCACTTCCTGTGACATAATCCATGTGATGTCATACACTCTCATGATAATTAGTCCTCCCGCTATCTGTAGGACTTGTGCCCTGCAGCAGGGGTTATGGCAATTAATAAGAAACACAATCTTGCACTGATAAGATACACCCTTCCTCAAAGTGGAGCTTATTTTTATCTAGTAGCCATCTTTACAATTTGTTTGCTGAGCCTGATTCGGGTACAAACTCTCATGTGAAATGGAATCAGGATTATGAGTTGTGGGCAAAAGTGGACATCCGCATCTTTTTGTCCACCATAAAAAATAGCAGAAATCATTTACACAAACAACACTGTTTTAGAGTTTATGAACTATGGGAACAGGAAGACAGTGTGCATGTTGCGTCCATTTCAAGGTTCAAACTCAGAGTTTTGTAGTATTTCTACAAACTAAGGCCCAAATTTAAGAGGGCCTAGCGCCCACTATCTGCACATTAGCGTAATTATTTTTTACGCTAATGTGGCGATAGTGTGGCAAAAACGCTGTGCAATATTTACAAAGTGGCACAATGAACACATTGCGCCACTTTGTAAACCCTAGCACCACATTATACCTGCGTCAGGCATAATGTATGCAAGGACAGAATTCCCCCGTTAGAGGGGCCCGCAAAAATGGGACAGTGGAGTCTGTGAGATTCCACTGCGTCAATTGTAGTGGCATTTTTAATGCATGCACAGAGCAGGCGTTAAAAGGAGGCACACCATCATTTATAATGGGGCTCTACGTACTTTGCAGGGTTAGCACCAATATTTTTACAATAATAGCGTCAAAAATGATGAGGCTATTGTCCCTAATCTGCGCCATGGAGCTTAATTTCCTGCTATTTCATATAATTTTATTTGCCTGCATTTTGATGCACTATTCTTTGACTAATTCTGTTTCAGTTTATGTTTATGTTTAAGTCCGAAAATTGCGGTGTGTCAAAAGTGTTTTAATTATGCATATGTTCACTTGCGTTACAGTGGTTTTAACTAATTTTGCAATGAACTTCAAATTCAAATTAAATAGACTTCTACTCCACTTTGTATTCCACCAGAGCGCCCAGGGGTGGGTTTCTTATTAAATGTTATCTTTATGACCTCATCTTTGCATGACTGGAGGGTTGCAGAGCATAACATCGAGTAAGTAATATCATGACACAAGGATAGGCTTGTTTGTAAAGTATCAAAATATTTTATGGAAAATATGGTGCAACGCATTGCGCCAAAAAAGTAAGAATATCCACATTTTTATAAAGATATATATATATATATATATATATATATATATATATATATATATATATATATATATATATATATATTTATATATATATATAAATGTGGATATTCTTAAAATATAATTATAGGAAAACTATCTATAATATTAAACTAGAAAATAATAATATAATTAATTAAATTGTTTAAATAAGTAATATAATCATATACATGTTTTCAAAATATATAAAATACATTAAAGTAACGATATTAACAATATCCTAAATAAAGGTAAATGTTAACCTAACCGTATATGTAATTTAGTATAAACATGAAAACTAGTGTAAACAAATAATCTCTCTCTCTCTCTCTACACACACACACACATATATATATATATATATATATATATATATATATATATATATATATATATATATATATCCACATATATGCACTTCTGTGTGGTTCTTGGGACATTGTCAGCATTCTTTTGCAGGGGTCCTGTGCTCCAAGCAGTACCTCATCAAACACACACTCCTCTCACTCTTTGCCATAAGAGATTCACACTTCTTGTGAAGATGTTCAGGCCCGTATTTATACTTTTTTTTGCGCCGCATTTGCGCCGCTTTTTGACGCAAAACGGCGCAAACCTACAAAATACAATGGCATTTTGCAAGTTTGCGCCGTTTTTGCGTCAAAAAACGACGCAAATGCGGCGCAAAAAAAGTATAAATACGGGCCTCAGTGCTTTATTTTATAAAGGCGTAATACAAACATCTTTCCAAGGAGTGCGGATCTCTTGGATCCCAGGAACTGATGAAAGCAGTGAGTTTTTGTTATATATAAACCCATCCAGGGTTGAATGTGCAAACCAAAAGGGCAACACGTTTTGGCTATCTCAAGCCTTTATCAAGTGGTTACGAAGAGCCCCACAAGCCACGGAAATAAACCTCCTGCTCAATTACGTGAAAAGATACTTCTAGCAATTGAGAAATATCATTTCCTAATTTGATGTAGCATTCAATGAAAGCAAAACGTAATTTGGTGCAAGGCCAGATATATCAGCTTTTTCCAGACAAATTATCCCACCTGGAAACTACCGACATGTCCAAGATTAATTTCGCAACTTTGCACTGCCAGTTGAAGGATCAAATGAGGAACTTTTAGTAAAAATAGTTAAAAGGGGTGGCTGCCAGAAGATGCTTCCTCATTGGTACTCTAAGGAGTGCCGATATGAAAACAAATCACCTCCTTGCGCTGTAAGGAAGGGGGACTGTTTTGAAATCAGTATCGCCAGGAAGAGATATAAAACTTGCCTGCAGAAAACGAAAAGAAGTTGGGAACCGGGCCAGTGGTCTGTCATGACAGATGCCCTTCAGAACAAGGACCAGAATACTTTCTGAAGGCTAGTCTTGGCTGACTCTAGTACAGTTAAAAACCATTTGAAAACAGTCGTCCAACCAGATAAATAGGCAGCCCACTTCAGGGGGACTGTTGGAAATGGCCCTTCTGCAGGGTTATCCCCAGACTTTTTGCCTTCCTCCTTCCGTTTTTCTGACCTCATTTTTGCTGGTTTCTAGACTCTGCGCACTTTACCACTGCTAACCCGTGCTAAAGTGCATATGTTCTCTCCCTTTAAACATGGTAACATTGGATCATACCCAATTGGACTATTTAATTTACCTATAAGTCCCTAGTAATGTGCACTGTATGTGCCTAGGGCCTGTAGATTAAATGCTACTAGTGGGCCTGCAGCACTGGTTGTGCCACCCACTTAAGTAGCCCCTTAACCTGGTCTCAGGCCCGCCATTGCAATGCCTGTGTGTGCAGTTTCACTGCCACGTCGACTTGGCATTTAAAAGTACTTGCCAAGCCTAAAACTCCCCTTTTTCCACATATGAGTCACCCCTAATGTGTGCCCTAGGTAACCCCTAGAGCAAGGTGCTGTGTTGGTAAAAGGCAGGACATGTACCTGTGTAGTTTATATGTCCTGGTAGTGTAAAACTCCTAAATTCGTTTTTACACTACTGTGACGCCTGCTCCCTTCATAGGCTTACATTGTTGAGGTGGCAGCTGCTGATCTGAAAGGAGCAGGAAGGTAATATTTAGTATGGCCAGAATGGTAATACAAAATCCTGCTGGCTGGTGAAGTCGGATTTAATATTACTATTCTAGAAATGCCACTTTTAGAAAGTGAGCATTTCTTTGCACTTAAATCTTTCTGTGCCTTACAATCCACGTCTGGCTAGGTTTAGTTGACAGCTCCTTGTGCATTCACTCAGACACACCCCAAACACAGGGTACTCAGCCTCACTTGCATACATCTGCATTTTGAATGGGTCTTCCTGGGCTGGGAGGGTGGCGGGCCTGCCCTCACACAAAGGACTGCCACACCCCCTACTGGGACCCTGGCAGACAGGATTGAACTGAAAGGGGACCAGGTGCACTTCTTAGCCACTCTTTGAAGTCTCCCCCACTTCAAAGGCACATTTGGGTATAAAACAGGGCCTCTGCCCTACCACATCAGACACTTGCTGGAGAAGAAACCTGAACCAGAACCTGCATCCTGCCAAGAAGAACTGCCTGGCTGCTCAAAGGACTCACCTGTCTGCTTTCTACAAAGGACTGCTGCCTTGCTGTTGGCCTACTGCCTTGCTGAACTCTTGTCTGGCTGCAAAAGGGCTCTCCAAGGGCTTGGATAGAGCTTGCCTCCTCTTCCCTGAAGTCTCAGGACCAAAGAGACTTCTCTTTTTCATTTGGACTCCTCGTGCACCGAAAAAATAGACGCACAGCTTGCTCCGCTGTGAGAAAATCGCCGCACACCGATCCAGAAAGACGCCGCTCGACGCGACGCCTACGGTGCGACCGGAACTTCGACGCACGGCCTCGCAGGGACAACGCCACCCGACTACCAGAGAGGAAATCGACGCAACGCCTGCCGTGAGAAAGAAAATTCCACGGACAGCCTCCCGGAACGACGTGCAGCCAGATAACAAGCCGGGACATCTGGTAATCCCACGAACCATAGAAGGAGTCGGCCCGCGTGCCGGAAAGCGACGCATGTCTTCCCCGAGTGAAAAATAATGACGCAAGTCCGTGTGTGAAGGGGCGAAACTGACGCACACACTATTTTTCTTCCTGCAGAACGACGCACGTCTCCCCGCGTGAAAAATAACGACGCAAGTCCGTGTGTGAATGGGCGAAACCGACGCATACACTATTTTTCCACGCATCTCCTCCTTTGCAGCCCTCTGCGGAGATTTTCCACTCCAAACCAGGTACTTTGTGCTTGAAAGAGACTTTGGCCCTCATTCCTACCCTGGCGGTCATGGACCACCAGGGTAGGGGACGGAGGAAGCACCGCCAACAGGCTGGCGGTGCTTCTGGGGCTATTCTGACCGCGGCATTACTGCCACGGTCAGAAAATGGGAACCGGCGGGAACCGCCGGTTTCCCGCTGCCCCAGGGAATCCTCCATGGCAGCGCTGCAAGCAGCGCCGCCATGGGGATTCAGACCCCCTTACCGCCAGCCTGTTCCTGGCGGTTTACACCGCCAGGAAGAGGCTGGCGGTAACGGGTGTCGTGGGGCCCCATGAAGATTTTCAGTGTCTGCTTGGCAGACACTGAAAATCGCGACGGGTGCCACTGCACCCGTCGCACCCCTGCAACTCCGCCGGCTCCATTCGGAGCCGGCATCCTCGTTGCAGGGGCATTTCCGCCGGCCCAGCGGAAATGTTTGAATGGCCGCCGCGGTCTTTTGACCGCGGGGCAGTCATTCGACGGCGGGAGTTTGGCGGGCGGCCTTGGCCGCCCACCAAATTCCGAATTAGGGCCTTTGTTTGCTTTTCAAAGACTTAAGACACTTTATATCACTTTTCCGTGATATTTCTACAAATTCTTATTGCATCTTTTATGGTGTTGATCTACAAATATCCAGATAAATATTCTATATTTTTCTAAACACTGTGTGGTGTATTTTTGTGGTGCTATATGGTGTTATTGTATGATTTATTGCACAAATACTTTACACATTGCCTTCTAAGTTAAGCCTGACTGCTCGTGCCAAGCTACCAGAGGGTGGGCACAGGATAATTTGGATTGTGTGTGACTTACCCTGACTAGAGTGAGGGTTCTTGCTTGGATGGAGGGTAACCTGACTGCCAACCAAAAACCCCATTTCTAACAGGGACCTAATGATGAGTGGGCCAAGGACAAGATATTGGTTAATGCCCAAGATAATGAGACTGCAGAGGCGGATGCAGAGCCAGTGAATACTATAGTAATAGAGATGGTCGGTGGCATGGCAGTTACAAGTTTTACGCTAGCTGAAACAGTGAATGCTCTCGAGCTGATGAAAAAAGAAAAGGCCCCTGGTTTGGATGGTAACCCCGGGGATTTGTACATATCACAACCTGAATTATGGCTCCACTAGTTTAATGTTTTGAATAAAGCTATCCTGAGGAGTGAGTCGATACCGCCATTCTGGAGTGGAGCTGTTATTATCCCTATTTACAAAAAGGGCAGCTGGGACGAGCCAGCTATCAACCTATAAGCCTCCTGGACAATAGTCAAAAAATCTTTTGTTGACATGTCCTGGTGAGGCTTCAGTCCTGGATAGGTGATAACCGCATACTTGAATATGTTTAGGTGGGTTTCAGAGAAAAGGTTAGAATGTTAACTAGGCATTCTGCTTCAGGGTCCTATGTTAGAGGTATGTGACCCTGAAGCGGGACAGCCTCTATGTTGCTTTCATAGATCTAAGAAACAATTTTTAACTAGTCCCCAGGGACAACCTGTGGACGGTACTGGAAGCCTATGGAGTTCCAAATAATTTACTATGGATTCTGAGGGTCCTACATGCTGAAACATATGCTACTGTCAGGTAGATCAGGAGAGAGGACTTAACAGACAGGATTCCCGTAAAACGGGGAGTAAGACAGGGGTGTGTTTTACTGCCTACACATTTCAGTCTCCATATAAATGGAGAAGTTGAATGGCTAATGCAATGCAAACATGATGCCCCTAGGTCTGCAGGGGTTGCAGTACCGCTCCTTATGCTTGCAGAAAATACTCTCGTAATTCTTAGAACACCCGTTGGCCTACAATCAGAACTGAATGCATTCACAACCTTTTGCTCAGATAGGCGTTTAGAACTTAATCCATCTAAATCCATGTTTATGGCCATAAAACCCATCAGTCTTGTAGAGGCAAGATGTCCATCAACGGTTCCCGAATAAAGCAGGTCAAAAGCTTTGATTAGCTAGATGTGAGACATGCAGACAACCTGAAATGTTGTGCCACAAATGGACAAGAGCAGAATCATTCTATTCCAGAGAGCCTCGCTAGTGGGGAAGAAGTACAAGGCCATTACAGCAGGCAATGTCTCACCTGTCCTTAGAGTATAAAGGGCTACGGCAGTGGCAGCAGCCACTTATGGTGCCGAGATATTGGTTCATATAGATGCATCTGCCCTTACCCAGACAGAAAATAAATGTATTAGGGTCCTTTTTAACCTACCTTCTAGCACTCCTTTCATACCTTTGAGATTTTATCTAGGCTAAAACGATATCCATTCGGTGATTTCCTTGAAACCATTTCTATATTGGGTGCGGCTCTGGTCTACTCTGGTGCTGGCCATTTACAGGGTGTCTTTAAAATAACTTATTGCTTGTGATAAACAAGTCTGCACCCCCTGGCTTAAACATGTCAATAATCTAAGAGAACTGGTTAAAATGAGAGAACTGTGGAATTCCGCAGCAGACATAGTTAAAAACAGTATTGGCAAGTTGAAACAATTGTATTGGGAAAATGTTAGGATGCGAACTCGGGTCGAGCAGACTGATGGGAATCTAGGAGACCAGCTTTTGAGCCACAAATGTGTCCCTAGCTTTGAAACATTCATGGACAGAATTTTCCCTTTTAAAGCCAAACACTTATATGTATAATTCAGGTGAGGTGTGCTTTCGCTAAGGTCATTTACCTCTAAATTGGATAAGACAGGACGCTCCCTCAACCATTGTCCACATTGCCCGCAAATCAATAAAATGGAAGAACATTCATTTTTTTTCTGCCCTAGCTATAGTCAGCCCCACAAGAAGTGGATTATTGCAGTATGTAGGCTAGAAAGTGTGAGGCACTCTTGGGAGTTTCTAAGGGTTTGAAAAAGTGACACGAAGGAACAGATTGTGTTTGCTGTTTCCTCCATTTTCCAGTGGGCATGGACAATTAGATAAAAAATTATGCCTATCAATGACCTTTAAATTTAACATGCTGAAGGGCGAACTAAATCTAAGAATGTTCTTTAACTTTGCTTCAGCCCATTGAGAGGGACTATAGAGGAAACTGTACTCTCATTTGCAACTTAGACCATCTAGACCTTAGTGACAATAATTAAAATTGTCTCTTTTTTGCCCACAAATGAATCAGATATATGCAGTGATATTTTCTTAATATAGGCTAATGTATTTCCAGAGGTTTTTTTGAAAGAAAATTATCTAATTGTGCATTGTTTATATATGGTTTTAGTTTATATATTAACTCCTTCTTGTTGAATAGACACTGATTGTAATGTGCTTATTTTACTGTATGTATACTTTTATGACTTATTAGCCAAAATAAAGCATATATATATATATATATATATTTGCATATATATATATATATATATGTATTTATATATACATGTATTTATATATACATATATATATATATATTTATATAACCTCAAGGCAGTCGCCATTATGTAGTTATAGTTAAGATCATGTTTCCATAGAAAAAACATCTTTGACTTACCTCTATCTTTGGCACCATTTGACGAATCTTCACAATATTTTCTATAAAAAAGTGCTCCAGTGATTCTTGTTGTGCACAGAAAGTTTTGGGATGAACTGTCAAGCAGGGTTGCGTTTCCCATGTTAATTCGCATAGGACTTTTGAACATGGCTACAGCCCAAACTACTGGATGGAATTACACCAGATTTGGAAGAAAGTTAGCTATCAGTACACAAATTGTGCTTTTGGGTGTTTGGTGTAAATCCGTTCAGTAGTTTATGAGATACTAAAGGGAAAATACATTTGTATATCTGAGGTCGCAAATAATTCATGAATATTCATGAATCTTCACGAATGCGCACACAAATATAATAGCTGTAATTGGCTGGCCATTACCTGAACAGAAAGTTGCCGCCACCATTTTAAGGTCTTGGGACATGGTCCCTGGTGCTGAAAAACAAAATGAAAAGTAGCATAAAGGGTCAGGGTGAATGTACCCTGACCCCAAGAGCCTGATATAGGGGTGTTTGAGGGTCAAATTATGGGTTTCAAATTTTTTTTCTTCACCATGCGCGATATTCACAATTAATTGACATTAATCGTGATTAATCACAAATAAGCAAAAAAATAATTAGAAAAAAAGTCACAGACTCATTCGTACACTAATTCAGTCACTCATATATGCACTCAGACAAATGAGCCCACTCAAACACCCAGTCACACTCATGCACCCACTCAGACCAACTCATAGAATCCCACACCCACTTTCAGACCCACTCAGACAATCATGCACCAACTCACAAACCCACTCAAACCGTCATGCACCAACTCAGAGGCCCACTCAGACATTGACGCACCCACTCACAGACCCACTCAGACCCTCATGCACCCACTCACAGACCTACTCAGACACTCATGCACTGACTCACAAACCCACTTAGACCTCATGTACCCACTCATAGACCCACTCAGACACTGATGCACCCACTCAGAGACCCACTCAGACACTGAAGCACCCACTCACAGACCCACTCAGACTCTCACACACCCAGTCACAGACCCACTCAGACACTCATGCACCAACTCACAGACTCACTCAGACCCTCATGCACCCACTCACAGACGCACTCAGACACTGACACACCCAACTCACAGACCCACTCAGACCCTCACACACCCACTCACAGACCCACTCAGACCTCATGTATCCACTCATAGACCCACCCAGATCCTCATGCACCCACAGAGAGAACAACTCAGACACTGATGCACCCACTCACAGGCCCACCCAGACCCCCATGCACCCCCTCACAAACCACTCAAACCCTCACATACTGACTTTCACACCCAGACAGACACTCTCACACCCAAAGACACCCTCTTACATTTATTTTCTCAGGAAGAGAGACAGATTGTTTGGCTGTGCATGGTGCAGTGTTGGATGGCTATAGGGGTTGGCTGAGCCCTGCGGCCAACTCCTGCTGCACACTGCCAAAGGCCATGCTCAGCATGGGGTTGGGTTGTTATAGGGATTGGGGGCCAGGCCCTGTGGCCTTCCTTGACCGCACATGGCTCCCTCGGCAGTGGTTGGATTTACGTATAGTAATGAAAATTACTTTACGTGAACATTTTTGGGGAAATTCACTGAAACAACCAAACCAGTTACATGAACATTATAATTAGGAAATATAATTTAAAACAAAACTTAGAAATTCTCTCAAAAAACAAAGGAAATTCAGCAGCTATAGTTAGATTTCTTTCAGGTAACTATAACTCTCACCCTCAACATGCACTGCTAATTATCCCAGATATTACAGCAATAATGACAACTTCTATAACATCCTTAAAACTATAAATAAAACATTAGCAGTCAAATTTTTGAAGGAAAGCTCTGCAGGGCGAGGGCACCTTGACAAAGGTGATAGTTCCAAAGAGTCTTTACCTATTTGTTGATATCCCAATGACTGTTGCATTATTTTTTTGACTTTATTAATTCTCTTTTGCTCCAGTTGATCTATGCTGGAAGGCAGTTGCGTGTTTGATGTTAGATATTAACCTTTCCGTGGGAGAAAGATGAATATTCTGATATGATTGGAAACATAAGTTTTATTGTGTCCAAGCACACTTCACAATGTAGTGATTTGTTCCTCCTCCACATCTTCCACAATAGGTGGAAAATCATTATCTAGTGGATAATGGCAACTTATGGGGGACAGCATGAGGAGATTCCCCACAGTCTTGTCTTTTTTCGTTGTTCAGCACTGGGCTGTGGGTTTTACATGTTTACTCATTGTCTCTACTTTTTCTCGAGCACAAAGGTGGAGCTACGCAGTTGCTCTGGGCAGCTAATTTAGATATGGCTGTCACTGCTGAATGTTCAAATTTCTGTTGCAAATAAACTGCCAGGGTATCCTTGAATGATAGTTATAGCCTTCTTCGTTTAAAATTCCTTCATAGAGCATTAGACACTCCATACTGCTTTTTTAATAAAATAGGCCCAATATGTAGCCCCTCTTGTGGCTAACGTGCTCACTGCACTGATTATTTATTTATCTAGCTTGGCACTGTGTAGCCATATGCCTTTTTTTGAGACAGGTCTTTTGGATGTATAGGGAGTGAACTGTGTGTATCCCCTTAGTCAGTGTTAATGGAGTATATTTCCGAAGTTCCACACAGATGGTATGACTGACTGGCTAGTAGATGGGTTTGTATGTGGTGTGACAGTGGTCCCTTGCCACAGATTTATGACTGGAGCTGAATCATATGCTATGCACCAGACCGACCCATACAGCCAAGAGACATTTTGGGTCACTTGCATGCAAATCTTGTCTCCAGCACACTGAACCAGGAATCTCCTGCCCTAGAGGTGGTTTCTCCTCCAGGGCTGAGGGGTTGCGCCCCTCTGAAAGTCCAACACATTAGTAGCAAAAATATTAAATAGATCTATTTGTTCAGAGATACAATTATAACAATCGTAACTCTGAAAAAATTACTGCATTTAAGTCTGGGCTGTCTGTCTCAGCCCCACATAAGTCTGAAGCAGGAGATGGAAGCCAGATAGTGAATCAACTTTCTGCTCCGTGACGCATGACACAAGGCTTACTGCTCTAAAGCCCTTCATTTCCACTGTGGTCTATCACAGTATCCACTATAGGCCAGTGATGTATTCAGCGCCATGGTTTCGGGCGCTGGAGTCTTCATCCCTGCGTGAGGGCAGCCATCCCTCATTCATAGGCATCGATCCCACCTTTTCCCAATTTGTCATGCGGTAGGAGTGGATTCAAGCACGTGTAACTTGGGGCATATCTCATTAGCTTCATTTATTTTACACTAATGTGGCCTTAAGGAGCCATTTTTGCTGCACCAAAATTACAAAGTGGTGCAATGCATGCATTGCACCACTTTCTAACCATTGCACCACATCATGCCTGTACCAGGAATGATGTATCCAAGGGGGTGTTCCGGCACTAGGAGACCTGCAAAAATGGCGCAGTAAAATGTATATGATTTCACTGGACCATTAGTGGCATAATTTCTAATGCTAGCTCAAAGCAGGTGTTAAAATGGCACACTCATAGTAACCTATGGGCATTCTTGCACTTTGCTGCACTACTATCAAACTTTTTCATGCTAGTGCAGCAAAGCACTACAATAGCATCAGAAATTTTGATGCTGTTGGCCTAACGACCGCCATGGTGCGCCATATCATAAATACGGCACTGCCATATTGTCATTAGGTGCCGGTAGAGGGGGCGCAAGCAAAGTGGTGCATCATTTATTATTCGCCACTTTCTTGTAAATATACCCCTTGGTGCCTTGACTTCAGTAATGGTAAGGGTCATAATGCTAATATTGTTATTTTTATTATACTGAGACCTCTTGTCACCCTAGCCTTTCCCCACTGTGACACCCCAGGCCCTGGTTGCAGATCGCTTGGTCCTTTAGAAGCGAAGCTGCGGTATTTGTCCCCCCACAAAATTGTTACAAAAAACGAGCAGGGTTCTTGGTCCCTTGCAAAATTGATCCAAATATCAGAGGCAAGAGCAAAGGGAGAAATATGTGCTTACAGTAAAAGCAGATATCTGCTGGATGGCGTTACAACTGGCCCTATCGTCATGCTTTTAGCATTAATGCCAAAAACAAGGGTTGATATGTGAACTATGAATGTTAAAAAGCAATTCAGTTCCTCTCTTATTTCACATGTTTTACTTAATGTTGCATTCACCACAGGAGTTAGCTGTTTCATCATGCTCTGTTTCTATATTTCTTTTAGTGCATTTTATTACTCTTCCATAGTGCATACTTTGGCTTGTGCAAGGTGTTTATGATGGGCTTTGATTAAGGACAGGGACGGCTTTAGGGCGGTGCAAGTGATGCAGCCGCACCAAGTGCTGACCTGGACTGGGGGGTGCTAACCTCAGGGGATCACTCTGTTTAGCAATAACTTATGAAACGTGAGATTTGCAAGCAGCTACTGCAAAGTTCCTTGTGCTTCCAGCCTTCAAGAAGCAAATAAAATGTCAAGATACCTCTTGTGATTAACGTTCCTGCTCGGGAGAGAGATAGGAGTTTTTGTCTTGTGGCAGCTTTGACTCGCCATAAAGTAGCGTAGAGGGTTAATATGCCTGCTGCAAAGAACAGAACTATATTTTATGTGGATAACTGAGTGGATTAGTAAATCCAGCTTCTACAAGCGTTTTAAAACAAATGAATGTATGTGAAAGGGAGCTATGGAGAAATGAGGGTCACATTTGCTGGGTGACAGGGAATCTGAGGAGGTGGTCATGGGTTGGGGGGTGCCAAAATAGACTAGCGCACAGGGCGCAACCAGCGCTAAAGCCAGCCCGGATTGAGCCAACTGGTGGTGAGGCTGGAGGCAAAGCAAAGTGTCTGTCAGTGGATTGGCATCTCTGCACAGCACACAGACTGGTCATATCTTCCAGTTACAACTGAAATTCACGGTAAATGTGTGTGTGTGAAGGGGGTGCCAGAGGTCAAAATATTCAGAAGGCAAAAGGAAACAAAGTGCCTAAATGTGAATGAGGGCAGCGTATGTTTGTGGTAGTACAATGAGGGAGATGCAGGGAAGTGCATTCAGGGGAGAGTGAAAAGAGGGTGCTGAACAGAAATGAGAGTAGGTGCTTACATATCTAACATAAAGCACACATAACTGAAGGCCCTTCTCCTTCCTCAGGATTCAAAAATATTTAATCCACAGTCTCACAATTTCATAATTGAAACATTTCCAGTCTTAATTATTTATAAATAATCATTGTTGTTACTCATTTATTTTAAACAGCTAACAAACAGTGACAAAGACAACAGTACTGACACGTCTTAAGTGTATGTCAGTTGTGTTATATTTGTGGGTACAGTAACATCTCAGAGAGAAACCAAAATACTGGCCAGGTGGCACAGTAGAAGAATCACAGAAATATATTTTGCAAGTTCCTTTTAGAGAGCCCCCACTTTTTTCATCTCACTTAAATACCTGTCTGCACATATTTCTGTATGACTGATAGCAGGCAATTGCTGTGGGTGCTTCCTGATGCCTGGTTAGAACATATTCTTCCAGAGCTGATGCCACATGCAGTGCAAGACACTGGTTAAGCACACACTTTAAAAAACCTGAGGTTGTTGCAGTGTATATTTTGCACATTAAAGGGTGATCATATTAATGCAGCAAGATATGGGGAAGCTTTAATATGTTTAATATATCGAAGACTTTACATTCCCACTGCTTTATAAACCTGCTTTCTCACTCAATTTATTTCCTTTCAAATGCACCATTTGTCAGTTTTTTCTTGGAAGGTGGACCCACCCTCGGTCCCACATTTGTCCATTAAGCTTGCTCGCGTGCCTCAATACATAAAAGTCATATCCAAACTTTCACGCCCCACCACTTTCAAATGTCACCAGCCACCACTTGGGCTGAAAGGCAGCAAGGCATTAGGAGGGAGTTGATGAAAGTGGCACTGCATTCTCTAAATACTATCTTATTAGTCTAATGTTGTAGTGCCCTCACATAAATGCAAAACTGTCTTATTGTTGCTTTTCAAGGAAGTGAGCCCACACATGGCACCACCTGCCTGATGTGCCTAATTGTTTAGGACGGTTTGATAGGTATTTCTGGGGGATTTGTATATATGGACACCGTGCTGTGCTTGCCTGTTTGACTAACTGGAATACAATAAAAGCTGAAAGATTAACTCTTTTCATACTCTATTCTGAAAAAAAACTTTGCACCTGAACACAATCTGAAATCATGCCACAGTGCATTCAATGGAAGTACAATGTGGTGGAGAATATTATAATATTTAATTTATGATGTGTGTGCTACCAAGTGGGTTCTGAATCACTTAATTCCTCCCGATGTTTTTATTTTGAGCATCTTTATTTTGGAACTCTGCTGTCTGTGAATCACCCTATTTGAGTATCACCCACTCTGCCTGTGAAAACAGATGTGAGTGATAACTTCTAGTGCTTGCCTTTTACAATAAGGCCATCATCTCCTGCATAGCTAGTGTAAGTGCCCTGCACCACTTCCATTTTTTTTAAAGGATCAAACGGGACAGGCAAAATTCTGTCCCTTTTTAATTCAGAGGCTCTCTTTGAAGTCTTGTAAGGAAGAGAGCAGCTTTGCAGGGCCAGCTTGAGGCAGAGCCAAAGCACAAGAAGACCTCTAGCTCAATTCCACCTGAGAGCCACTGGGTCCACTTTTATGTCTGTGATGTACGTACTTTCCAGTCTCCAAAACACTGTAAGACCTATCAAATTAAGTAAAACATTTTTTAATTCCCATTAATATTCCCCATCCTGTAAATTCGCTGACATCACAACAGCATTCCACCAAGTTCAACTCGTGGATTCACTGTCCAGCTCCCTTCCCTAGCCCTGCGAAGGTGCCACTCAGCCACTGTAGTGTGCGCTGTACTATTGAGATGAAATCAGCCTGATTGCCAGGGATGATATGAGCACATGAAATAAACACAGACTGCCAAGATTTGCTGAACCAAAGCGAGTTTCTCAACATAGAGGGAACTTTGTACTTATCCTTAAGGAAAGAAAGATCTACATTACGACACTGAACACGAAATATGTCCCTTTCTTCCAAGAAGAAACAAGCAGCCGCAACAATACATCGACTGTATAAAAAACGGGATAGGAAGTGCTTCTTCAGTCTAGTTAAACGCGGCACCATGGTTGCATACGGATAGCGCGTTCTTCATTTCTCTTTTTACTTAGTGAGGGCTGGAATAATTTCCCAGTTTCTTTTCTGAAAGATTTTTTCGTCTCCATCTTGATTCAACCCTTCCCTCAGCTTCTAACAAGACATTAGGTAGCTATCTTCTGTGCTTTGTCAGTGATATTTGCAAGAGGTAGAACTCTATCAGTGGCTGATCAGAGTAACATGTGGCAATTCTGGGTATTCCAGGGAGATTACCATTCTTTTCTATCTGCCTTACACTTTTGGGACAATTCTTCAGTCAAGCATAGGTGATTTACCATAGCTTTCTCTTCAGACCTAATCTTGGGTGGGTTTCTATTAGAGCATTGGGTGGCAATTGGGCACTGTGATTAGGGATCTACCAAGAAAGTTCTTAAAAAACACAAACATTGAAATAACATTTACAGAGAACTAGGTAAGCCCTGATAATCCTGGTAACTTTTTCTGCCATTACTTTCTATGCATCAATGTAAATTAATTGGTGTAGATTGCCAACTAGTGAAAAGGCAATCACCAGGGCAGTCGTTTCCTCTCTGCACAAAGAGCACTTCATGGAACTGTGTCAGAAGATTCTATTACATCTCAGGTGAGTTGAATGTATGGCAGATCATGACCAGTAAGGACAGGTGCAAAGGTGCTCTGTGTGTTAAAGCTTAATCCTTCTGAACACACTGACAGGAGCACAAAGTGTGCACATTCCAAGACAGCAAAGCATACTTTTTTGCAATGGATTATGTACTGCATGAGTAGTGTATGAGTGCACTGGATGTATGGTGAGGTCACAGCTATAAATACATCCAGAATAGAGTGACATCAACCAACCTCGTATTTTGATAATGCTAAGAGCTTTTGCTATCAGGAAAGCTCAGAGTGCTGTTATCTCTAGGTTTTTCACATGAAGCATGATGTGTTGTAAGGTATAGGGTGCTCAAGACACCCGTGAAAAAAGAAAATGTAGTCCAAAATTAATTCTGCCATACTTGCTGGGTTTATTTAACATACAGAGATATTTATGATGTTTACCTGTTCTCTCTCCAGATATACTACACTGGTTGCTCCATGAACCCAGTTCGGTCCTTCTCCCCTGCAGTAATAGTGAGACGATTCACAAACCACTGGGTAAGATGGCCACTAAAGGTAAACAAGCATCAAGAAGTAATTGGCAGTCCACAGACAGCTGGGAAATCACGAGAGAACCATTGAATACTCAACATTACGAATATGCAGCACAGAACATTATGAAATGGGCACAGACGCAGTGCTGAGTCGCAAGACTGCGATACATTCACACTAAGTCACATGAAGAACAGGGACAAAAAAGTGGTGCACTCCAAGTCGGATAAATGGGGTATTGAGCCAATGTGAAACTAAAGCATGCAGTTGTAGGCAAAAGGAACACCATTTTGGGGCACAGGAACCAACAAAAGGGGGTGCACTCAAGGTGGCATAGAGGGCACTCCCATGGTGAGATAATGAAAGTACTGAGCCAGAAACAATTCATCAAATCACAGCAAGCATGTAGCTCAGGGTAAAGAATTAACTCAACCTGAGGCATGGCTGAGTGATTTGTTCAGATCCATATTATGCTCCTTATGAAGATGGCCGAGGACAAACATACTGGGATCGGACTGGCCAGAAAGCATATTGCTACCCTTTGGGCAATAATGCAAAATCACAATAACCATTAGGGGGCAAAGTACCTGTTATGAATGTTTCCATATTTATTGATGATGAAGTTACTAGCATCGAAAGATCCATGCTATGTCAATATTTCCCTCAGTGTTTTAGTTGGGCAGTTTTCCCGAAGCTCACCTCATCATCACAATGCAGCTTACCCAAGGGGTACTCTGATCTCAGTCTGACAGAATCATTCTAGGCTTGACATGTGGCTGGCAAGACAAAACAATGCCCCTAGAGGACACCCACTGAAACGAGCACAGGCTAAAGTAGTCACCAACCTAGGAATGGGACCATAAATAAAGTGAGCAAACCAGATAAACACAAATATGTTCATTTATTTAAGCTTCACAGCACATGAGCAATATAAATGTTGGTGCTTCCTACTAACAAAACGGACTATTGGACTGATCAGGCTGCATGAGTTCCAAAGGACAGGAGCCTTTGGCAAATAAAGGTTCAAAGTCTAAACCATATAGGTATATTTATATTTAAAAGCCATTACAGAAGGCAAGAGGTTAGCTAGTCTATTTAAATTAGGATTAATATATCACAAGTTAAGAAAGAAGTTTAAGTGTAATATGAATATGAAGCCAATTTAAAAGTCAAGAAAAACTTTGCATAAATCCCATTTTACAGGTTAAAATGAGTGGAGAACCATGCTATTTGCATGGTCAGGCGCAGCACCATGTAGTGTGCTAATAAAGAGACATTTACAGAAAACAATCAACATTGTAGGAATTATGTTATGTAAACCCGGCTCCGTCTAGGAACCCACCTAAATGAGTAGCCAAACATGTTGTTTCACCTAGATACAAGAAAATGACACCAAAGCTTTGCAAATCTTCAACACAATGGACTCTTCAGAATTATCCACAGGAACTGGAAAACTCCATGACTTTTTGCAAAAGTAGGTACAGCTAGAACACACTTCCCTCAAAAAACATTAGTTGTTACAGCCAAAATTAACAACACTATGGAATACAGCACATTCCTCTCTTTTTACTTAAAAGGAAAAACAGAACGAGAGAAGCCATGCATTGTGTAATGTTTGACAGACCACATTTCTTCAGCTGTCAGTGAGACCCAGTAACGAAGCAATGCACTCTACGTATGCTAACCTAGACACACAAAATGAACATTAATTTTTATGAATAAATTTGTGCTCAAACAAACTGCTCTAACAGTGGACAGGTGAGGTGACAGTTGTCTAGTGCAACACTATGTTAAATGCATCTCTGGGCAGCTTGAACACGAAACTGCTTCATGTATGCGGATCTTTGTTATGTATGATCCAACAATGTATAGTCTCAAAATGCAATCTGACTCGGGCAAAAACAGATGGTGCAGATCAGATCTGAAAGGAAAAAATGGCTAGAGCCAGTAAAGCATAACCCTTGCATTGAGAAAGAATGACAGGGTAAAAGCGTCGAATGGCCGTAGGTGATGAAATGTGAGGGGTTAGACTGATGCTGGCCGAGAAGATAAATTGATGAGTTTCATAAACAATAATGTATAATAAGAAGATAAGGCGAATTGGATGACTGTGAATATGTGGAAGGATGTGGCAGACAGAGACATAGGTGGACTTCTAGAGATGTAGATAAGAGGTTGATGTCTAAAGAAAACGGCCGATGCCTGTGGTGATGTGAGAAGATTTGAAAGGCGAGAGAGAAGATTTCCTAAAGTAAAACATGTTATTTTCTGTTTCTACAGGTCTTCTGGGTGGGCCCCCTCGTCGGTGGAATCATGGCATCTCTGGTATATAATTACGTCTTGTGCCCGATCAAGCAGACCCCGGCTGAAAAGTTTGCCATTCTGAAAGGAACCTTTAGCGCTCCGGAAGACTGTCCTTAGCTATGAGAAAATTGGTTAACTGGATTTCAAAAAGAAAAAGGCTAGTAACATAACTGGTCACAGGGGAAGCATGAGTTAGGAAGCAAGACTGCCCAGTGTCCTATGCCACAGTGAACTAACATCTGTTGCCTGTGGCAGGTGCACAAAAAAAGACTTGTTTTAATCCAGATGTCTGGGATCCATTCATTTATACCATAACATTCCAGCACCTCTACCGTATACCTCAGGATTCCAAGATAAATATTTAATGTAAAGACACTCTGTTCAGAACTAACCCAGAACCAAGACAGCAGTGGTTGTGTTCACTAAAGGAGATGTGAAGGTATTCTTCGGAGGGTACAGACTTTGTTTTCCAGAATACCGTTGCACAATTGAAGAGAAGAGCGTACAGGATTGCAAAAAAGTGCACAAAAAGTCAACACAGTCACAACATCTACCAAGCACTGACGAACCAGAAAGCAAAGGCGTGAATGTGTCCTTGCTGCCTGCATACCCACATTTGTTCCTAGCAAAATGCCTCAATTTGGACTTTGTTGACTGGTCCTTGAAACAGCGTTTTGAAAGTGAAAACATAGATGTAGGGAAAAGATGGGAAAGTGTTACCATAATCATCTTACATAGCATATAGGGGCCAGATGTAGCAAGCAGTTTTGCCCATTCTGTGTCTATGGCAAAATGTGTTTGTACATATGGCCCTAAGTCTCTTACCCAACACTTGGAAAAAATGGCTGATAGGTTCACAATTCGAATAATAATATATAGTTTCATACTGGCAGGCCTGGTTTTAAAACATTTAACACTTTATAGTGAAATTAGGATAAACTTTCCAAGGAGGGAATTCCAACAAGTCTATGGGGGTCATTCTGACCCTGGCGGCCGGTGGCCGCCAGGGCCACCGACCACAGGAGCACCGCCAACAGGCTGGCGGTGCTCCCACGAGCATTCTGACCGCGGCGGTTCAGCCGCGGTCAGAAGCGGAAAGTCGGCGGTCTCCCGCCGACTTCCCGCTGCTCGGGGGAATCCTCCATGGCGGCGGAGCGCGCTCCGCCGCCATGGGGATTCTGACACCCCCGGGCACTGCAGGGGCCCCCGTAAGAGGGCCCCACTGTGTATTTCAGTGTCTGCAATGCGACGGGTGCAAACTGCACCCGTCGCACCCCTGCAACCACGCCGGCTCAATTCTGAGCCGGCGTCCTCGTTGCAGGGGCATTTCCTCTGGCCCGGCGGGCGCTCTTTTGGAGAGCGCCCGCCGGCCCAGAGGAAATGTTTGAATGGCCGCCGCGGTCTTTTGACCGCGGTGCGGTCATTTGGCGGCGGTACCTTGGCGGACGGCCTCCGCCGTCCGCCAAGGTTATAATCACCCCCTATGTGTGTTCGTCTACAGCACAGACGCTTAACCATTAGGGCACTGCTGCAGCAACATCTAAAATCAAACACCAAAAGAAGTTTGAATACTTCATGGCAAAATTATTAATGAGATTACTTTTTATCGTCTCAGTACTTTATTTAAATGTCTCCATAATCCATAAAGGCAGTGCTTAAATTGTGCTTGTTGTTTCAGGAGCTGAGCACCGGCTCTTATTTTTTAGGGCCGGGGCTTATTCTTCTGCCTCAAGCATTTGCTGCGAGCAAAAGACACATATGGGAAAGACGGAGGAAGGGAAAAAGGAAAAAGCGTCACAATGGGAGAAATTAGAAAGCTGCAAGAGTGAGCTGAAGGGGCAGGGAGTGGCTATAAATGGATTGACGAGGCCCGAGATGGCTCCAGGATTGCGCCGCCTCAGTTTTCCGTGTTCACACATTTAATTGCAGCAGCCACTTCTTTAAGAGGAGGGCTTTGGGCACCGACTCCTTTTTATTTACAAATTAAGCACTGCATAAAAGCCACCCAACTGGCAAAAAATAACATATTCACTCACCAACTATGTTTTCCTATACATGTCTGTTCTTAATAGCCATACCAAAATCAACGATGTGCCAGGTTGAGAGGGGTAATGAACTGTAAGTACTGGGATGAAGAAAAGTTGTCAGGTCAATGAGGTTGCCATTAACCAATCAAAACCACGCTTTCATCCTTCATCTTGTCACAGTCATTAATATTAGAAGATATGATAAAACCGCCATAACTAACTTCAACACTTCCCTGTACACATTCATTGAGTTCTCTCCCCCCCCCTCATTGCAACCAGTAATGTGTAACAGAAGCAAAAGACAATTGAGCAGCCGCATGCCAGATCTCTGCTAAGGCACAACAGTGTGTCCCTGCCGTGGAAGCTGGCATATCTCTGATATTTCGAATGTGGCTTCTGTCCGAGATCACACTTCCAACCACTTAATAACCCATAGATACTGTGACTCTGGTCTTCTGCCTCAATGTACATTTGGAAGCAGTGGCATATGCAAAATGATGGGGCCCTCCTGCAGAATGTGATGAGGGACCCCAGCGACATCCAGATTGCACAGATATCCATTGGTCTTGGACTCAATGGGGGCTCCCTGAACGGTTGGCACCAACACTGCCACCCACACGCTGAAGGGACCTATTAAGGAACGCAGAGTGGCTTTCCAGAGCATTTCACTATTTCTTATTCCATGCCCTTGCACACATTTCGCAAGGCATGGTGTGGCATGGCTTCGATGGTGTGGGGGCCGCCTCCAAAACAAGGATCCCTGATACCACCACCTCTGCACCACATGGGCTGCCGGGCCTCCATTACACCCCTGTTTGGAAGAAGTACAATCAAAATCAACAGATTCTATCCAACTGCCAATCAGATTCCATTCTAAATAAATAACAGGCAACCAACCTCCAAACACCTAAAGGAGTGAGGGACACCTACTCTAATGAAGATAGCTCATGAATGATGCTGTGGGGGCACAACCTCTCTTTATTGAATATGTTTTATTCTGCCACGGTATGCAGATAAAGAGACCCAGCAACCAAGGAATCAGAATACACAAACCATCTACCCAGTGTGATGGTGACAAAGAAAATTGACTTACTTAGCTGAAAAAGACCTCCCTCGAGTCTGCCACAATTTAAATGTGGTAACAGCGACTGTGAAAGTACCAAAACCGAGGCGTGTGATTTTACTCTGGGACAGTATTATGTTCCCATTATTAAGTTCACAGATTGGAATAGAAGGTTATGAAATGACTGTGTGCAAAACTGCTGTGTCAGTGTGAACTGTGCACACCAACCAGTGACACCCTCTCAGACACATAGGCCCTCATTCCAACCCTGGCGGTCATAGGGCAACGGAAGCACCGCCAACAGGCTGGCGGTGCTTCCAGGGCCATTCTGACCGTGGCGGTAAAGCTGCGGTCAGAAAAGGGGAACCGGCGGTTTCCCGCCGGTTTTCCCCTGGCCCAGGGAATCTTCCATGGCGGCGCTGCTTGCAGCACCGCCATGGGGATTCCGACCCCCTTCCCGCCAGCCTGTTTCTGGCGGTTTACACCGCCAGAACCAGGATGGCGGGAACGGGTGTCGTGGAGCCCCTGGGCGCCCCTGCACTGCCCATGCCACTGGCATGGGCAGTGCAGGGGCCCCCTAACAGTGCCCCATGAAGATTTTCACTGTCTGCTTTGCAGACAGTGAAAATCGTGACGGGTGCTACTGCACCCGTCGCACCCCTGCAACACCGCCGGCTCCATTTGGAGCCGGCTTCTATGTTGCAGGGGCTTTCCCGCTGGGCCGGCGGGCGGCCTTTTGGCGGTCGCCCGCCGGCCCAGCGGGAAAGCCAGAATGGAGACCGCGGAGCGGCCATTTGGCGGTGACCGCATGGCGGGCGGCGACTGCCGCCCGCCGCGGTCAGAATGACCGCCATAATCCTGTTTGCACCTGATCTAGCACTGCAGATGAACATAAAATGAGAAGCAATGTTTAAATCCTAGACTGGGGCAAGCAGTAGCACAATCATGCGAGCTTTGGAAAAATAAAAAAATCGGTAGACATCTCGATTCAAAGCTTTTAACCCCTTCGCTGCCAGGCCTTTTCCCCCTCAGGTACCAGACCTTTTTTGGCAGTTTGGGGCAAATCGCTTAGGCCCTTACAACATTTTGGCCACATAAGCCACCCACACCACATTTGCCTCCTTTTTTCCAACATCCTAGGGATTCTAGAGGTACCCAGACTTTGTGGGTTTCCCTGAATGAAACAAAGAAATTAGCCAAAATGCAGCAAAATTTTCGTTTTTTTTTTACAAAAAAGGGAAAAAGGGCTTCAGAAGAAGGCTTGTGTTTTTTCCCTGAAAATGTCATCAACAAAGGGTTTGCAGTGATAAAATCACCATTTTCCCAGCTTTCAGGAACAGGCACACTTGAATAAGAAAACTCCATTTTCAACACAATTTTCGCATTTTGCTGGGACATACCCCATTGTTACTATTTTTTGTGCTTTCAGCCTCCTTCCAGTTAGTGACAGAAATGGGTGTGAAACCAATGCTGGATCCCAAAAAGGTAAACATTTCTGAAAAGTAGACAAAATTCTAAATTCAGCAAGGGGTAATTTGTGTAGATCCTCCTACAGAAAATAACAGCTGAAAATAAAAAAATATTGAAATTGAGGTGAAAAAAACAGGCATTTTTCTCCACGTTTTACTCTGTAACTTTTTCCTGCGATGTCAGATTTTTTAAAGCAATATACCGTTACGTTTGCTGGACTTTTCTGGTTGCGAGCTTGTAGGATCATCAAGAACCCTAGGTACCCCTGGCCAATAAATAAGCTGCACCTTGCAATGGGTTTTTATTCTATACAGGGCATACAGCAATTCATTTGCTGAAATATAAAGAGTGAAAAATAGGTATCAAGAAAACCTTTGCATTTCCAAAATGGGCACAAGGTAAGGTGTTGAGAAGCAGTGGTTATCTGAACATCTCTGAATCCCCGGGTGCCCATACTAGTATGTGAATTACAGTGCATTTCTCAAATAGATATCTTTTTTTAAACACTGTTTTACATTTCGAAGGAAAAAATGTAGAGAAAAACAAGGGTCAATAACACTTGTTTTGCTCTTCTGTGTTCCCCCAAGTATCCCAATACAAATGGTACCTCACTTGCATGGGTAGGCCTAATGCTTGCGACAGGAAATGCAACATGGACACATCACATTTTAACATTGAAATCTGACGTGTTTTTTGCAAACTGCCTAGTTGTAGATTTCGGCCTCTAGCTCGGCTAGCACCTAGGGAAACCAACCAAACCTCCACATTTTTTTAATCTAGACACATAGGGGAATCCAAGATGGGGTGATTGGCGGAACTCTCACCAGGTTCTGTTACCCTGAATCCTTTGCAAACCTCAAAATTAGGCCCAAAAACACTTTTTCCTCACATTTCGGTGACAGAAAGTTCTAGAATCTGTGAGGAGACACAAATTTCCGACTACCCAGTGTTCCCACAAGTCACCCAAAAAAATGGTACCTCACTTGTGTGGGTAAGCATAGCGTCTGCAAAAGGAAATGCCCCAAAACACAGCATGGACACATCACATTTTCCCAAAGAAAACAGAGACATTTTTTGCAAATTGCCTAGCTGTGGATTTTGGCCTCTAGCTCAGTTGGCACCTAGGAAAACCTACCAAACCTCTGCATTTCTGAAAACTAGACACCTAGGGGAATTCAAGATGGGGTGACTTGTGGGGCTCTCACCAGGTTCTGTTACTCAGAATCCTTTGTAAACCACAAAATTTGGCCCAAAAAAGCTTTTTCCTCATATTTCCGCGACAGAAAGTTCTGGAATCTGAGAGGAGCCACAAATTTTCTTCCACCCAGCGTTCCCCCAAGTCTCTCGATAAAATTGGTACCTCACTTGTGTGGGTAGGCCTAGCGCCCGCAACATGAAATGCCCCAAAACACAAAGTGGACATAGCACATTTTCCCAAAGAAAACAGAGCTTTTTTTTGCAAAGTGCATAGCTGTGGTTTTTGGCCTCTAGCTCAGCCGGCACCTAGGGAAACCTACCAAACCTGCGCATTTTTCAAAACTAGACACCTGGGGGTATCCAAGATGGGGTGACTTGTGGGGCTCTCACCAGGTTCTGTTACCCAGAATCCTTTGCAAACCTCAAAATGTGGCCACAAAAACACTTTTTTCTCTCATTTTGGTGACAGAAAGTTCTGGAATCTGAGAGGAGCCACAAATGTTCTTCCACCCAGCATTCCCTCAAGTCTCCTGATACAAATGATACCTCGCTTGTGTGGGTAGGCCTAGTGCCCGTGACAGGAAATGCCCCAAAACACAACCTGGACACATCACATTTTCCTAAAGAAAACAGAGCTGGTTTTTGCAAAGTGCCTAGATGTGGATTTTGGCCTCTAATTCAGCCGGCACCTAGGGAAACCTACCAAACCTCCACATTTTTTAAAACTAGACACCTAGGGGAACCTATGATGGGGTGAATTGTGGCGCTCTCACTAGGTTCTTTTACCCATAATCCTTTGCAACCCTCAAAATTTGGCCAAAAAAACAGTTTTTCTTCACATTTTGGTGACAGAAAGTTCTGGAATCTGAGAGGAGCCACAAATGTTCTTCCACCCAGCATTCCCCCAAGTTTCCTGATACAAATGATACCTCGCTTGTGTGGGTAGGCCTTGTGCCTGTGACATGAAATGCCCCAAAACACAACCTGGACACATCACATTTTCCTAAAGAAAACAGAGCTGGGTTTTGCAAAGTGCCTAGATGTGGATTTTGGCCTCTAATTCAGCCGGCACCTAGGGAAACCTACCAAACCTCCACATTTTTTAAAACTAGACACCTAGGGGAACCTATGATGGGGTGAATTGTGGCGCTCTCACTAGGTTCTTTTACCCATAATCCTTTGCAACCCTCAAAATTTGGCCAAAAAAAACAGTTTTTCTTCACATTTTGGTGACAGAAAGTTCTGGAATCTGAGAGGAGCCACAAATGTTCTTCCACCCAGCATTCCCCCAAGTTTCCTGATACAAATGATACCTCGCTTGTGTGGGTAGGCCTAGTGCCCGTGACATGAAATGCCCCAAAACACAACCTGGACACATCACATTTTCCTAAAGAAAACAGAGCTGGGTTTTGCAAAGTTCCTAGATGTGGATTTTGGCCTCTAATTCAGCCGGCACCTAGGGAAACCTACCAAACCTCCACATTTTTTAAAACTAGACACCTAGGGGAACCTATGAAGGGGTGACTTGTGGCGCTCTCACTAGGTTCTTTTACCCAGAATACTTTGCGAACCTCAAAATTTGGCCAAAAAAACTGTTTTTCTTCATATTTTGGTGACAGAAAGTTCTGGAATCTGAGAGGAGCCACACATTTCCTTCCATCCAGCATTCCCCCAATTCTCCCAATAAAAATGGTATGTCACTTGTGTGGGTAGGTCTAGCGCCCGCGACAGGAAATGCCCTAAAACAGAACATGGACACATCACATTTTCCCAAGGAAAACAGAGCTGTTTTTTATAAAGTGCTTACCTGTGGATTTTGACCTCTAGGTCAGTCAGCACCTGAGGAAACCTATCAAACCTGTGCATTTCTGAAAACTAGACACCTACGGGAACCTATAAAGGGGTGACTTGTGGGGCTCTCACTAGGTTCTGTTACTCAGAATCCTTTGCAAACCTCAAAATTTGGCCAAAAAACAGTTTTTCTTCAAATTTTGGTGACAGAAAGTTTGAGAATCTGAGAGGAGCCACAAATTTCCTTCCATCCAGCATTCCCCCAAGTCTCCCAATAAAAATGGTATGCCACTTGTGTGGGTAGGTCTAGCGCCCGCGACAGGAAATGCCCTAAAACAGAACATGGACACATCACATTTTCCCAAGGAAAACAGAGCTGTTTTTTGCAAAGTGCTTACCTGTGGATTTTGACCTCTAGCTCAGTCAGCACCTGAGGAAACCTATCAAACGTGTGCATTTCTGAAAACTAGACACCTAAGGGAACCTATGATGGGGTGACTTGTGGGGCTCTCACTAGGTTCTGTTACTCAGAATCCTTTGCAAACCTCAAAATTTGGCCAAAAAACAGTTTTTCTTCACATTTTGGTGACAGAAAGTTCTGGAATCTGAGAGGAGGCACAAATTTCCTTCCACCCACCGTTCCCCCAAGTCTCCCAATAAAATTGGTACCTCACTTGTGTGGGTAGGCCTAGAGCCCGCAACAGGAAATGCCCCAAAACACAACGTGGACATATCACATTTTCCCAAAGAAAACAGAGCTTTTTTTTGCAAAGTGCATCGCTGTGGTTTTTGGCCTCTGGCTCAGCCGGCACCTAGGGAAACCTACCAAACCTGCACATTTTTCAAAACTAGACACCTGGGGGTATCCAAGATGGGGTGACTTGTGGGGCTCTCACCAGGTTCTGTTACCCAGAATCCTTTGCAAACCTCAAAATTTAGCCACAAAAACACTTTTTTCTTTCATTTTGGTGACAGAAAGTTCTGGAATCTGAGAGGAGCCACACATTTTCTTCCACCCCTCATTCCCCCAAGTCTCCTGATACAAATGATACCTCGCTTGTGTGGGTAGGCCTAGTGCCCGTGACAGGAAATACCCCAAAACACAACCTGGACACATCACATTTTCCTAAAGAAAACAGAGCTGGTTTTTGCAAAGTGCCTAGATGTAGATTTTGGCCTCTAATTCAGCCGGCACCTAGGGAAACCTACCAAACCTCCACATTTTTGAAAACTAGACACCTAGGGGAACCTATGATGGGGTGACTTGTGGCGCTCTCACTAGCTTCTGTTACCCAGAATCCTTTGCAAACCTCACAATTTGGCCAAAAAAAATGTTTTTCTTCACATTTTGGTGACGGAAAGTTCTGGAATCTGAGAGGAGCCACAAATTTCCTTCCATCCAGCATTCCCCCAAGTCTCCCAATAAAAATGGTATGTCACTTGTGTGGGTAGGTCTAGCGCCCGCGACAGGAAATGCCCTAAAACAGAACATGGACACATCACATTTTCCCAAGGAAAACAGAGCTGTTTTTTGCAAAGTGCTTACCTGTGGATGTCGACCTCTAGCTCAGTCGGCACCTGAGGAAACCTACCAAACCTGCGCATTTCTGTAAACTAGACTCCTAGGGGAACCTATGATGGGGTGACTTGTGGGGCTCTCACTAGGTTCTGTTACTCAGAATCCTTTGCAAACCTCAAAATTTGGCCAAAAAACAGTTTTTCTTCACATTTTGGTGACAGAAAGTTCTGGAATCTGAGAGGAGGCACACATTTCCTTCCACCCACCGTTCCCCCAAGTCTCCCGATAAAATTGGTACCTCACTTGTGTGGGTAGGCCTAGCGCCTGCGACAGGAAATGCCCCAAAACACAAAGTGGACATATCACAGTTTACCAAAGAAAACAGAGCTTTTTTTTGCAAAGTGCATAGTTGTGGTTTTTGGCCTCTGGCTCAGCCGGCACCTTGGTAAACCTACCAAACCTGCACATTTTTCAAAACTAGACACCTGGGGGTATCCAAGATGGGATGACTTGTGGGGCTCTCACCAGGTTCTGTTACCCAGAATCCTTTGCAAACCTCAAAATTTGGCCACAAAAACACTTTTTTCTTTCATTTTGGTGACAGAAAGTTCTGGAATCTGAGAGGAGCCACAAATGTTCTTCCACCCAGCATTCCCCCAAGTCTCCTGACACAAATGATACCTCGCTTGTGTGGGTAGGCCTAGTGCCCATGACAGGAAATGCCCCAAAACACAACCTGGACACATCACATTTTCCTAAAGAAAACAGAGCTGGTTTTTGCAAAGTGCCTAGATGTGGATTTTGGCCTCTAATTCAGCCGGCACCTAGGGAAACTTACCAAACTTCCACATTTTTGAAAACTAGACACCTAGGGGAACCTACGATGGGGTGACTTGTGGCGCTCTCACTAGGTTCTTTTACCCATAATCCTTTGCAACCCTCAAAATTTGGCCAAAAAAACAGTTTTTCTTCACATTTTGGTGACAGAAAGTTCTGGAATCTGAGAGGAGCCACAAATGTTCTTCCACCCAGCATTCCCCCAAGTTTCCTGATACAAATGATACCTCGCTTGTGTGGGTAGGCCTTGTGCCTGTGACATGAAATGCCCCAAAACACAACCTGGACACATCACATTTTCCTAAAGAAAACAGAGCTGGGTTTTGCAAAGTGCCTAGATGTGGATTTTGGCCTCTAATTCAGCCGGCACCTAGGGAAACCTACCAAACCTCCACATTTTTTAAAACTAGACACCTAGGGGAACCTATGATGGGGTGAATTGTGGCGCTCTCACTAGGTTCTTTTACCCATAATCCTTTGCAACCCTCAAAATTTGGCCAAAAAAACAGTTTTTCTTCACATTTTGGTGACAGAAAGTTCTGGAATCTGAGAGGAGCCACAAATGTTCTTCCACCCAGCATTCCCCCAAGTTTCCTGATACAAATGATACCTCGCTTGTGTGGGTAGGCCTAGTGCCCGTGACATGAAATGCCCCAAAACACAACCTGGACACATCACATTTTCCTAAAGAAAACAGAGCTGGGTTTTGCAAAGTTCCTAGATGTGGATTTTGGCCTCTAATTCAGCCGGCACCTAGGGAAACCTACCAAACCTCCACATTTTTTAAAACTAGACACCTAGGGGAACCTATGAAGGGGTGACTTGTGGCGCTCTCACTAGGTTCTTTTACCCAGAATACTTTGCGAACCTCAAAATTTGGCCAAAAAAACTGTTTTTCTTCATATTTTGGTGACAGAAAGTTCTGGAATCTGAGAGGAGCCACACATTTCCTTCCATCCAGCATTCCCCCAATTCTCCCAATAAAAATGGTATGTCACTTGTGTGGGTAGGTCTAGCGCCCGCGACAGGAAATGCCCTAAAACAGAACATGGACACATCACATTTTCCCAAGGAAAACAGAGCTGTTTTTTATAAAGTGCTTACCTGTGGATTTTGACCTCTAGGTCAGTCAGCACCTGAGGAAACCTATCAAACCTGTGCATTTCTGAAAACTAGACACCTACGGGAACCTATAAAGGGGTGACTTGTGGGGCTCTCACTAGGTTCTGTTACTCAGAATCCTTTGCAAACCTCAAAATTTGGCCAAAAAACAGTTTTTCTTCAAATTTTGGTGACAGAAAGTTTGAGAATCTGAGAGGAGCCACAAATTTCCTTCCATCCAGCATTCCCCCAAGTCTCCCAATAAAAATGGTATGCCACTTGTGTGGGTAGGTCTAGCGCCCGCGACAGGAAATGCCCTAAAACAGAACATGGACACATCACATTTTTCCCAAGGAAAACAGAGCTGTTTTTTGCAAAGTGCTTACCTGTGGATTTTGACCTCTAGCTCAGTCAGCACCTGAGGAAACCTATCAAACGTGTGCATTTCTGAAAACTAGACACCTAAGGGAACCTATGATGGGGTGACTTGTGGGGCTCTCACTAGGTTCTGTTACTCAGAATCCTTTGCAAACCTCAAAATTTGGCCAAAAAACAGTTTTTCTTCACATTTTGGTGACAGAAAGTTCTGGAATCTGAGAGGAGGCACAAATTTCCTTCCACCCACCGTTCCCCCAAGTCTCCCAATAAAATTGGTACCTCACTTGTGTGGGTAGGCCTAGAGCCCGCAACAGGAAATGCCCCAAAACACAACGTGGACATATCACATTTTCCCAAAGAAAACAGAGCTTTTTTTTGCAAAGTGCATCGCTGTGGTTTTTGGCCTCTGGCTCAGCCGGCACCTAGGGAAACCTACCAAACCTGCACATTTTTCAAAACTAGACACCTGGGGGTATCCAAGATGGGGTGACTTGTGGGGCTCTCACCAGGTTCTGTTACCCAGAATCCTTTGCAAACCTCAAAATTTAGCCACAAAAACACTTTTTTCTTTCATTTTGGTGACAGAAAGTTCTGGAATCTGAGAGGAGCCACACATTTTCTTCCACCCCTCATTCCCCCAAGTCTCCTGATACAAATGATACCTCGCTTGTGTGGGTAGGCCTAGTGCCCGTGACAGGAAATACCCCAAAACACAACCTGGACACATCACATTTTCCTAAAGAAAACAGAGCTGGTTTTTGCAAAGTGCCTAGATGTAGATTTTGGCCTCTAATTCAGCCGGCACCTAGGGAAACCTACCAAACCTCCACATTTTTGAAAACTAGACACCTAGGGGAACCTATGATGGGGTGACTTGTGGCGCTCTCACTAGCTTCTGTTACCCAGAATCCTTTGCAAACCTCACAATTTGGCCAAAAAAAATTTTTTTCTTCACATTTTGGTGACGGAAAGTTCTGGAATCTGAGAGGAGCCACAAATTTCCTTCCATCCAGCATTCCCCCAAGTCTCCCAATAAAAATGGTATGTCACTTGTGTGGGTAGGTCTAGCGCCCGCGACAGGAAATGCCCTAAAACAGAACATGGACACATCACATTTTCCCAAGGAAAACAGAGCTGTTTTTTGCAAAGTGCTTACCTGTGGATGTCGACCTCTAGCTCAGTCGGCACCTGAGGAAACCTACCAAACCTGCGCATTTCTGTAAACTAGACTCCTAGGGGAACCTATGATGGGGTGACTTGTGGGGCTCTCACTAGGTTCTGTTACTCAGAATCCTTTGCAAACCTCAAAATTTGGCCAAAAAACAGTTTTTCTTCACATTTTGGTGACAGAAAGTTCTGGAATCTGAGAGGAGGCACAAATTTCCTTCCACCCACCGTTCCCCCAAGTCTCCCGATAAAATTGGTACCTCACTTGTGTGGGTAGGCCTAGCGCCTGCGACAGGAAATGCCCCAAAACACAAAGTGGACATATCACAGTTTACCAAAGAAAACAGAGCTTTTTTTTGCAAAGTGCATAGTTGTGGTTTTTGGCCTCTGGCTCAGCCGGCACCTTGGTAAACCTACCAAACCTGCACATTTTTCAAAACTAGACACCTGGGGGTATCCAAGATGGGATGACTTGTGGGGCTCTCACCAGGTTCTGTTACCCAGAATCCTTTGCAAACCTCAAAATTTGGCCACAAAAACACTTTTTTCTTTCATTTTGGTGACAGAAAGTTCTGGAATCTGAGAGGAGCCACAAATGTTCTTCCACCCAGCATTCCCCCAAGTCTCCTGACACAAATGATACCTCGCTTGTGTGGGTAGGCCTAGTGCCCATGACAGGAAATGCCCCAAAACACAACCTGGACACATCACATTTTCCTAAAGAAAACAGAGCTGTTTTTTGCAAAGTGCTTACCTGTGGATGTTGACCTCTAGCTCAGTCGGCACCTGAGGAAACCTACCAAACGTGTGCATTTCTGAAAACTAGACTCCTAGGGGAACCTATGATGGGTTGACTTGTGGGGCTCTCACTAGGTTCTGTTACTCAGAATCCTTTGCAAACCTCAATATTTGGCCCAAAAACAGTTTTTCTTCACATTTTGGTGACAGAAAGTTCTGGAATCTGAGAGGAGGCACAAATTTCCTTCCACCCACCGTTCCCCCAAGTCTCCCAATAAAAATGGTATGTCACTTGTGTGGGTAGGCCTAGCGCCCGCGACAGGAAATGCCCTAAAACACAACGTGGACTCATCACATTTTCCCAAAGAAAACAGAGCTGTTTTTTTGCAAAGTGCATAGCTGTGGATTTTGCCCGCTAGATCAGCCGGCACCTAGGAAAACCTACCAAACCTGCACATTTTAAAAATCTAGACACCTAGGGGGACGTAAGATGGGGTGACTTGTGGGGCTTGCACCAGGTTCTGTTACTCAGAATCATTTGCAAACCTCACAACTTGGCCAAAAAACACTTTTTCCTCACATTTCGGTGACAGAAAGTTCTGGAATCTAAGAGGAGCCACAAATTTCCTTCCACCCAGAGTTCCCAGAACTCTCCTGATAGAAATGGTACCTCACTTGTGTGGGTAGGCCTAACGCCCGCGACAGGAAATGCCCCAAAACGCAAAGTGGACATATCACTTTTTCCCAAAGAAAACAGAGTTGTTTTTTACAAAGTGCATAACTGTGGATTTTGGCCTCTAGCTCAGCCGGCACCTAGGAAAACCTACCAAACCTGCGCATTTTTCAAAACTAGACACCTCGGGGAACATAAGATGCGGTCACATGTGGGGCTTGAACCAGGTTCTGTTACTCAGAATCCTTTGCAAATCTCACAATTTGGGCAAAATAACAGTTTTTCCTCTCATTTCGGTGACAGAAATTCCGGAATCTGAGAGGATCCACAAATTTCCTTCACCCAGCGTTCCCCCAAGTCTCCCAATAAAAATGGTACCTCACTTGTGTGGGTAGGCCTAGTGCCCGTGACAGGAAATGCCCCAAAACACAACGTGGACACATCACATTTTCCCAAAGAAAACAGAGCTGTTTTTTGCAAAGTGCCTAGATGTGGACTTTGGCCTCTAACTCAGCCGGCAGCTAGGGAAACCTACCAAACCTCCACATTTTTGAGAACTAGACACCTAGGGGAACCTATGATGGGGTGACTTGTGGCGCTCTCACTAGTTTCTGTTACCCAGAATCCTTTGCAAACCTCATAATTTGGCAAAAAAACTGTTTTTCTTCACATTTTGGTGACAGAAAGTTCTGGAATCTGAAAGGAGACACAAATTTCCTTCCACTAAGCATTCCCACAAGTCTCCCAAAAAAAAAAGGTATGTCACTTGTATGGGTAGGCCTAGCATGCGCGACAGGAAATGCCCTAAAACACAACGTGGACACATCACATTTTCCCAAAGAAAACAGAGCTGTTTTTTGCAAAGTGCATCGCTGTGGATTTTGGCTTCTAGCTCAGCCAGCACCTAGGGAAACCTACTAAACCTGCACATTTATCAAAACTAGACACATAGGGGAACCTAAGATGGGGTCACTTGTGGGGCTTGCACCAGGTTCTGTTACGCAAAATCCTTTGCAAACCTAAAAATGTGGCCAAAAAAAACAGTTTTTCCTCTCATTTCGGTGACAGAAAGTTCTGGAATCTGAGAGGAGCCACAAATTTCCTTCCACCCAGCTTTCCCCAGTCTCCCGATAAAAATGGTTCCTCACTTGTGTGGGTAGGCCTAGCTCCCGCAACAGGAACTGCCCTAAAACACAATGTGGACACAGAACATTTTCCCAAAGAAAACAGAGCTATTTTTTGCAAAGTGCTTTGCTGTGGATTTTGGCCTCTAGCTCAGTCGGCAACAAGGGAAACCTGCCAAACCTGTGCATTTTTGAAAACTAGACACCTGGGGGTATCCAAGATGGGGGGGGTGACTTGTGGGGCTTTCACTAGGTTCTGTTACCCAGAATCCTTTGCAAACATCAAAATGTGTCCAAAAAAACACTTTTTCTTCACATTTTGGTGACAGAAAGTTCTGGAATCTAAGAGGAGCCACAAATTTCCTTCCACCCAGCGTTCCCGTAAGTCTCCCAATACAAATTATACCTCACTTGTGTGGGTAGGCCTAGTGTCCGTGACACGAAATGCCCCAAAACACAACCTGGACTCATCACATTTTCCCAAAGGAAACAGAGCTGTTTTTTGAAAAGTGCCAAGCTGTGGATTTTGGCCTCTAGCTCAGCTGGTATCTAGGGAAACCTACCAAACCTGTGCATTTTTTAAAATTAGACACCTAGGGGTAATCAAGATGGGGTGACTTGTGGGGCTCTCACTAGGTTCTGTTACCCAGAATCATTTGCAAACCTCAAATTTTGGCCGAAAAACACTTTTTTCTCTCATTTTGGTGAAAGAAAGTTCTGGAATCTAGGAGGAGCCACAAATTTCCTTCCACCCAGCGTTCCTGTAAGTCTCCCAATACAAATGATACCTCACTTGTGTGGGTAGGCCTAGTGTCCGTGACAAGAAATGCCCCAAAACACAACCTGGACACATCACATTTTCCCAAAGGAAACAGAGCTGTTTTTTGAAAGGTGCCTAGCTGTGGATTTTGGCCTCTAGCTCAGCCGGTATCTAGGGAAACCTACCAAACATGTGCATTTTTTAAAACTAGACACCTAGGGGTAATCAAGATGGGGTGACTTGTGGGGCTCTCACCAGGTTCTGTTACCCAGAATCCTTTGCAAACCTCAAATTTGGGACAAAAAACACTTTTTTCTCTCATTTTGGTGAAAGAAAGTTCTGGAATCTAGGAGGAGCCACAAATTTTCTTCCACCCAGCATTCCGCCAAGTCTCCCAATACATATGATACCTCACTTGTGTGGGTAGGCCTAGTGCCCGTGACAGGAAATGCCCCAAAACACAACGTGGACACATCACATTTTAACAAAGAAAGCAGAACTGTTTTTTGCAAAGGGCCTAGCTGTGGATTTTGGCCTCTAGCTCAGTCAGCACCTAGGGAAACCAACCAAACATGTGCATTTTTTAAAACTAGACACCTATGGGAATCCAAGATGGGGAGACTTGTGGGGCTCTCCCCAGGTTCTGTTACTCAGAATCCTTTGCAAACCTCATAATTTGGCCAAAAAACACTTTTTCCTCACATTTCGGTGACAGAAAGTTCTGGAATCTGAGAGGAGACACAAATTTACATCCACCCAGCGTTCCCACAAGTCTCCTGATAAAAATGGTACCTCACTTGTGTGGGTAGGCCTATCGCCCGCGACAGGAAATGCCCTAAAACACAACGTGGACACAGAACATTTCCCCAAGGAAAACAGAGCTATTTTTTACAAAGTGCCTAGCTGTGGATTTTGGCCTCTAGCTCAGTCGCACCTAGGGAAACATGCCAAACCTGTGCATTTTTGAAAACTAGACACCTAGGGGTATCCAAGATGGGGTGACTTGTGGGGCTTTCACTAGGTTCAGTTACCCAGAATCCTTTGCAAACATCAAAATGTGTCCAAAAAAACACTTTTTCTTCACATTTTGGTGACAGAAAGTTCTGGAATATAAGAGGAGCCACAAATTTCCTTCCACCCAGCGTTCCCATAAGTCTCCCAATACAAATGATACCTCACTTGTTTGGGTAGGCCTAGTGCCCGTGACAAGAAATGCCCCAAAACACAACCTGGACACATCACATTTTCCCAAAGGAAACAAAGCTGTTTTTTTAAAAGTGCCTAGCTGTGGATTTTGGCCTCTAGCTCAGCCGGTATCTAGGGAAACCTACCAATCCTGTGCATTTTTGAAAACTAGAACCCTAGGGGTATCCAAGATGGGGTGACTTGTGGGGCTCTCACCAGGTTCTGTTACCCAGAATCCTTTGCAAACCTCAAATTTTGGCCAAAAAACACTTTTATCTCTCATTTTGGTGAAAGAAAGTTCTGGAATCTAGGAGGAGCCACAAATTTTCTTCCACCCAGCATTCCCCCAAGTCTCCCAATACAAATGATACCTCACTTGTGTGGGTAGGCCTAGTGCCTGTGACAGGAAATGCCCCAAAACACAACGTGGACACATCACATTTTCCCAAAGAAAACAGAGCTCTTTTTTGCAACGTGCCTAGCTGTGGATTTTGGCCTCTAGCTCAGTCAGCACCTAGGGAAACCTACCAAACCTGTGCATTTTTTTAAACTAGACACCTATGGGAATCCAAGATGGGGAGACTTGTGGGGCTCTCCCTAGGTTCTGTTACTCAGAATCCTTTGCAAACCTCAAAATTTGGCCAAAAAACACTTTTTCCTCACATTTCGGTGACAGAAAGTTCTGGAATCTGAGAGGAGCCACAAATTTCCAACCACCCACTGTTCCCACAAGTCTCCTGATAAAAATGGTACCTCAATTGTGTGGGTAGGCCTATCGCCCGTGACAGGAAATGCCCTAAAACACAATATGGACTCAGAACATTTCCCCAAAGAAAACAGACCTATGTTTTGCAAAGTGCCTAGCTGTGGATTTTGGCCTCTTGCTCAGTCGGCCCCTATGGAAACCTGCCAAACCTGTGCATTTCTGACAACTAGACACCTGGGGGAATCCAAGATGGGGTGACTTGTGGGGCTCTCACCAGGTTCTGTTACTCAGGATCATTTGCAAACCTCAAAATTTTGCCAAAAAACACGTTTTCCTCATATTTCTGTGACAGAAAGTTCTGGAATCCGAGTGGAGCCACAAATTTCCTTCCACCCAGCGTTCCCACAAGTCTCCCGATAGAAATGGTACTTACTTGTGTGGGTAGGGCTAGTGCCCGCGACATGAATTGCCCTAAAATACAACATGGATACAGAACATTTTCCCAAAGAAAACAGAGCTGTTTTTTACAATGTGCCTAGATGGGGATTTTGGCCTCTAACTCAGCCGGCACCTAGGGAAACCTACCAAACCTCCACATTTTTTAAAACTAGCACCTAGGGGAACCTATGGTGGGGTGTCCTATGGGGCCCTCACTACTTTCTGGTACTCAGAATCCTTTGCAAACCTCAAAATTTTGCAAAAAAAACAGTTTTCCTTCACATTTTGGTGACAGAAAGATATGGAATCTGAGAGGAGCAACAAATTTCTTTCCACCCACTGTTCCCCAAAGTCTCTAAAAAAAAATGGTATGTCACTTTTGTGGGTAGGCCAAGTGCCCGTGACAGGAAATGCCCTAAAACACACGTGGACACATCACATTTTCCCAAAGAAAACAGAGCTGTTTTTTGCAAACTGCATAGCTGTGGATTTTGGCCTCTAGCTCAGCCGGCACCTAGGGTAACCTACTAAGCCTGCGCATTTTTCAAAACTAGACACATAGGGGAACCTAAGATGGGGTGACTCGTGGGGCTTGCACCAGGTTCTGTTACCCAAAATCCTTTGCAAACCTCAAAATTTGGCCAAAAAAACTGTTTTTCCTCTCATTTCGGTGACAGAAAGTTCTGGAATCTGAGTGGAGCCACAAATTTCCTTCCACCCAGCGTTCCCCAAGTCTCCCGATAAAAATGGTACTTCACTTGTGTGGTAGGCCTAGCGACCGCAACTGGAAATGCCCTAAAACACAATGTGGACACATAACATTTTCCCAAGAAAAACAGAGCTGTTTTTTTAAAGTGCCTAGCTGTGGATTTTGGCCTCTAGCTCAGCCGGCACCTAGGGAAACCTACCAAACCTGTGCATTTCTGAAAACTAGACACCTAGGGGAATAAAGATGGGGTGACTTGTGGGGCTCTCACCAGGTTCTGTTACTCAGAATCCTTTGCAAACTTCAAAATGTGTCCAAAAAACACTTTTTCCTCATATTTCGGTGACAGAAAGATCTGGAATCGGACAGGAGCCACAAATTTCCTTCCACCCAGCGTTTCTCCAAGTTTCCCAAAAAAATGGTGTCACTTGTGTAGGTAGACCTAGCGCCTGCATCAGGAAATGCCCTAAAACACAACGTGGACACATCACATTTTCCCAAAGAAAATAAAGCTGTTTTTGGCAAAGTGCATAGCTGTAGATTTTAGCCTCTAGCTCAGCAGGCACCTAGGGAAACCTACTAAACCTGCACATTTATCAAAACTAGACACATAGGGGAACCTAAGATGGGGTCACTTGTGGGGCTTGCACCAGGTTCTGTTACCCAAAATCCTTTGCAGACCTCAAACTTTGGCCAAAAAAACAGTTTTTCCTCTCATTTCGATGACAGAAAGTTCTGGAATCTGAGTGGAGCCACAAATTTCCTTCCACCAAGCGTTCCCCAAGTCTCCCGATAAAAATGGTACCTCACTTGTGTGGGTAGGCCTAGCGCCCTCAACTGGAAATGCCCTAAAACACAATGTGGACACATAACATTTTCCCAAGAAAAACAGAGCTGTTTTTTTTTTAAAGTGCCTAGCTGTGGATTTTGGCCTCTAGCTCAGCCGGCACCTACGGAAACCTACCAAACCTGTGCATTTCTGAAAACTAGACATCTAGGGGAATCCAAGATGGGGTGACTTGTGGGGCTCTCACCAGGTTCTGTTACTCAGAATCCTTTGCAAACTTCAAAATTTGGCCCAAAAACTCTTTTTCCTCATATTTCAGTGACAGAAAGTTCTGGAATCTGAGAGGAGCCACAAATTTCCTTCCACCCAGCGTTTCTCCAAGTTTCCCAAAAAAATTGTGTCACTTGTGTAGGTAGGCCTAGCGCCCGCGTCAGGAAATGCCCTAAAACACAACGTGGACACATCACATTTTCCCAAAGAAAATAAAGCTGTTTTTGGCAAAGTGCATAGCTGTAGATTTTGGCCTCTAGCTCAGCCAGCACCTAGGGAAACCTACTATACCTGCACATTTATCAAAACTAGACACATAGGGGAACCTAAAATGGGGTCACTTGTGGGGCTTGCACCAGGTTCTGTTACCCAAAATCCTTTGCAAACCTTAAACTTTGGCCAAAAAAACAGTTTTTCCTCTCATTTCGGTGACAGAAAGTTCTGGAATCTGAGTGGAGCCACAAATTTCCTTCCACCCAGCGTTCCCCAAGTCTCCCGATAAAAATGGTACCTCACTTGTGTGGGTAGGGCTAGCGACCGCAACTGGAAATGCCCTAAAACACAATGTGGACACATAACATTTTACCAAGAAAAACAGAGCTGTTTTTTTAAAGTGCCTAGCTGTGGATTTTGGCCTCTAGCTCAGCCGGCACCTAGGGAAACCTACCAAACCTGTGCATTTCTGAAAACTAGACACCTAGGGGATTCCAAGATGGGGTGACTTGTGGGGCTCTCACCAGGTTCTGTTACTCAGAATCCTTTGTAAACTTCAAAATGTGGCCAAAAAACACTTTTTCCTCATATTTCAGTGACAGAAAGTTCTGGAATCTGAGAGGAGCCACAAATTTCCTTCCACCCAGCATTTCTCCAAGTTTCCCAAAAAAATGGTATGTCACTTGTGTAAGTAGGCCTAGCGCCCGCGTCAGGAAATGCCCTAAAACACAACATGGACACATCACATTTTCCCAAAGAAAATAAAGCTGTTTTTGGCAAAGTGCATAGCTGTAGATTTTGGCTTCTAGCTCAGCCGGCACCTAGGGAAACCTACTAAACCTGCACATTTATCAAAACTAGACACATAGGGGAACCTAAGATGGGGTCACTTGTGGGGCTTGCACCAGGTTCTGTTACCCAAAATCCTTTGCAAACCTCAAACTTTGGCCAAAAAAAACAGTTTTTCCTCTCATTTCGGTGACAGAAAGTTCTGGAATCTGAGTGGAGCCACAAATTTCCTTCCACCCAGCGTTCCCCAAGTCTCCCGATAAAAATTGTACCTCACTTGTGTGGGTAAGGCTAGCGACCGCAACTGGAAATGCCCTAAAACACAATGTGGACACATAACATTTTACCAAGAAAAACAGAGCTGTTTTTTTAAAGTGCCTAGCTGTGGATTTTGGCCTCTAGCTCAGCCGGCACCTAGGGAAACCTACCAAACCTGTGCATTTCTGAAAACTAGACACCTAGGGGAATCCAAAATGGGGTGACTTGTGGGGCTCTCACCAGGTTCTGTTACTCAGAATCCTTTGCAAACTTCAAAATGTGGCCAAAAAACACTTTTACCTCATATTTCAGTGACAGAAAGTTCTGGAATCGGACAGGAGCCACAAACTTCCTTCCACCCAGCGTTTCTCCAAGTTTCCCAAAAAAATGGTATGTCACTTGTGTAGGTAGGCCTAGCGCCCGCGTCAGGAAATGCCCTAAAACACAACATGGACACATCACATTTTCCCAAAGAAAATAAAGCTGTTTTTGGCAAAGTGCATAGCTGTAGATTTTGGCCTCTAGCTCAGCCTGCACCTAGGGAAACCTACTAAACCTGCACATTTATCAAAACTAGACACATAGGGGAACCTAAGATGGGGTCACTTGTGGGGCTTGCACCAGGTTCTGTTACCCAAAATCCTTTGCAAACCTCAAACTTTGGCCAAAAAAACAGTTTTTCCTCTCATTTCGGTGACAGAAAGTTCTGGAATCTGAGTGGAGCCACAAATTTCCTTCCACCCAGCGTTCCCCAAGTCTTCAGATAAAAATGGTACCTCACTTGTGTGGGTAGGCCTAGCACCCGCAACTGGAAATGCCCTAAAACACAATGTGGACACATGACATTTTACCAAGAAACACAGAGCTGTTTTTTTAAAGTGCCTAGCTGTGGTTTTTGGCCTCTAGCTCAGCCGGCACCTAGGGAAACCTACCAAACCTGTGCATTTCTGAAAACTAGACATCTAGGGGAATCCAAGATGGGGTGACTTGTGGGGCTCTCACCAGGTTCTGTTACTCAGAATCCTTTGCAAACTTCAAAATGTGGCCAAAAAACACGTTTTCCTCATATTTCAGTGACAGAAAGTTCTGGAATCTGAGAGGAGCCACAAATTTCCTTCCACCCAGCGTTTCTCCAAGTTTCCCAAAAAAATGGTGTCACTTGTGTAGGTAGACCTAGCGCCCGCGTCAGGAAATGCCCTAAAACACAACGTGGACACATCACATTTTCCCAAAGAAAATAAAGCTGTTTTTGGCAAAGTGCATAGCTGTAGATTTTAGCCTCTAGCTCAGCAGGCACCTAGGGAAACCTACTAAACCTGCACATTTATCAAAATTAGACACATAGGGGAACCTAAGATGGGGTCACTTGTGGGGCTTGCACCAGGTTCTGTTACCCAAAATCCTTTGCAGACCTCAAACTTTGGCCAAAAAAACAGTTTTTCCTCTCATTTCGATGACAGAAAGTTCTGGAATCTGAGTGAAGCCACAAATTTCCTTCCACCCAGCGTTCCCCAAGTCTCCCGATAAAAATGGTACCTCACTTGTGTGGGTAGGCCTAGCGCCCTCAACTGGAAATGCCCTAAAACACAATGTGGACACATAACATTTTCCCAAGAAAAACAGAGCTGTTTTTTTTTAAAGTGCCTAGCTGTGGATTTTGGCCTCTAGCTCAGCCGGCACCTAGGGAAACCTACCAAACCTGTGCATTTCTGAAAACTAGACACCTAGGGGAATCCAAAATGGGGTGACTTGTGGGGCTCTCACCAGGTTCTGTTACTCAGAATCCTTTGCAAACTTCAAAATGTGGCCAAAAAAACACTTTTTCCTCATATTTCAGTGACAGAAAGTTCTGGAATCGGACAGGAGCCACAAACTTCCTTCCACCCAGCGTTTCTCCAAGTTTCCCAAAAAAAATGGTATGTCACTTGTGTAGGTAGGCCTAGCGCCCGCGTCAGGAAATGCCCTAAAACACAACATGGACACATCACATTTTCCCAAAGAAAATAAAGCTGTTTTTGGCAAAGTGCATAGCTGTAGATTTTGGCCTCTAGCTCAGCCTGCACCTAGGGAAACCTACTAAACCTGCACATTTATCAAAACTAGACACATAGGGGAACCTAAGATGGGGTCACTTGTGGGGCTTGCACCAGGTTCTGTTACCCAAAATCCTTTGCAAACCTCAAACTTTGGCCAAAAAAAACAGTTTTTTTTTTCCTCTCATTTCGGTGACAGAAAGTTCTGGAATCTGAGTGGAGCCACAAATTTCCTTCCACCCAGCGTTCCCCAAGTCTTCAGATAAAAATGGTACCTCACTTGTGTGGGTAGGCCTAGCACCCGCAACTGGAAATGCCCTAAAACACAATGTGGACACATGACATTTTACCAAGAAACACAGAGCTGTTTTTTTAAAGTGCCTAGCTGTGGTTTTTGGCCTCTAGCTCAGCCGGCACCTAGGGAAACCTACCAAACCTGTGCATTTCTGAAAACTAGACATCTAGGGGAATCCAAGATGGGGTGACTTGTGGGGCTCTCACCAGGTTCTGTTACTCAGAATCCTTTGCAAACTTCAAAATGTGGCCAAAAAACTCGTTTTCCTCATATTTCAGTGACAGAAAGTTCTGGAATCTGAGAGGAGCCACAAATTTCCTTCCACCCAGCGTTTCTCCAAGTTTCCCAAAAAAATGGTGTCACTTGTGTAGGTAGACCTAGCGCCCGCGTCAGGAAATGCCCTAAAACACAACGTGGACACATCACATTTTCCCAAAGAAAATAAAGCTGTTTTTGGCAAAGTGCATAGCTGTAGATTTTAGCCTCTAGCTCAGCAGGCACCTAGGGAAACCTACTAAACCTGCACATTTATCAAAATTAGACACATAGGGGAACCTAAGATGGGGTCACTTGTGGGGCTTGCACCAGGTTCTGTTACCCAAAAATCCTTTGCAGACCTCAAACTTTGGCCAAAAAAACAGTTTTTCCTCTCATTTCGATGACAGAAAGTTCTGGAATCTGAGTGAAGCCACAAATTTCCTTCCACCCAGCGTTCCCCAAGTCTCCCGATAAAAATGGTACCTCACTTGTGTGGGTAGGCCTAGCGCCCTCAACTGGAAATGCCCTAAAACACAATGTGGACACATAACATTTTCCCAAGAAAAACAGAGCTGTTTTTTTTTAAAGTGCCTAGCTGTGGATTTTGGCCTCTAGCTCAGCCGGCACCTAGGGAAACCTACCAAACCTGTGCATTTCTGAAAACTAGACATCTAGGGGAATCCAAGATGGGGTGACTTGTGGGGCTCTCCCCAGGTTCTGTTACTCAGAATCCTTTGCAAACTTCAAAATGTGGCCAAAAAACTCTTTTTCCTCATATTTCAGTGACAGAAAGTTCTGGAATCTGTGAGGAGCCACAAATTTGCTTCCACCCAGCGTTTCTCCAAGTTTCCCAAAAAAATTGTGTCACTTGTGTAGGTAGGCCTAGCGCCTGCGTCAGGAAATGCCCTAAAACACAACGTGGACACATCACATTTTCCCAAAGAAAATAAAGCTGTTTTTGGCAAAGTGCATAGCTGTAGATTTTGGCCTCTAGCTCAGCCGGCACCTAGGGAAACCTACTAAACCTGCACATTTATCAAAACTAGACACATAGGGGAACCTAAAATGGGGTCACTTGTGGGGCTTGCACCAGGTTCTGTTACCCAAAATCCTTTGCAAACCTCAAACTTTGGCCAAAAAAACAGTTTTATCTCTCATTTCGATGACAGAAAGTTCTGGAATCTGAGTGGAGCCACAAATTTCCTTCCACCCAGCGTTCCCCAAGTCTCCCGATAAAAATGGTACCTCACTTGTGTGGGTAGGCCTAGCGCCCTCAACTGGAAATGCCCTAAAACACAATGTGGACACATAACATTTTCCCAAGAAAAACAGAGCTGTTTTTTTTAAAGTGCCTAGCTGTGGATTTTGGCCTCTAGCTCAGCCGGCACCTAGGGAAACCTACCAAACCTGTGCATTTCTGAAAACTAGACATCTAGGGGAATCCAAGATGGGGTGACTTGTGGGGCTCTCACCAGGTTCTGTTACTCAGAATCCTTTGCAAACTTCAAAATGTGGCCAAAAAACACTTTTTCCTCATATTTCGGTGACAGAAAGATCTGGAATCGGACAGGAGCCACAAATTTCCTTCCACCCAGCGTTTCTCCAAGTTTCCCAAAAAAATGGTGTCACTTGTGTAGGTAGACCTAGCGCCCGCGTCATGAAATGCCCTAAAACACAACGTGGACACATCACATTTTCCCAAAGAAAATAAAGCTGTTTTTGGCAAAGTGCATAGCTGTAGATTTTAGCCTCTAGCTCAGCCGGCACCTAGGGAAACCTACTAAACCTGCACATTTTTCAAAACTAGACACATAGGGGAACCTAAGATGGGGTCACTTGTGGGGCTTGCACCAGGTTCTGTTATCCAAAATCCTTTGCAGACCTCAAACTTTGGCCAAAAAAACAGTTTTTCCTCTCATTTCGGTGACAGAAAGTTCTGGAATCTGAGTGGAGCCACAAATGTCCTTACACCCAGCGTTCCCCAAGTCTCCCGATAAAAATGGTACCTCACTTGTGTGGGTAGCCCTAGCGCCCGCAACTCGAAATGCCCTTAAACACAATGTGGACACATAACATTTTCCCAAGAAAAACAGAGCTGTTTTTTTTAAAGTGCTAGCTGTGGATTTTGGCCTCTAGCTTAGCCGGCACCTAGGGAAACCTACCAAACCTTTGCATTTCTGAAAACCAGACACCTAGGGGAATCCAAGATGGGGTGACTTGTGGGGCTCTCACCAGGTTCTGTTACTCAGAATCCTTTGCAAACTTCAAAATGTGGCCAAAAAACACTTTTTCCTCATATTTCAGTGACAGAAAGTTCTGGATTCTGAAAAGAGCCACAAATGTCCTTCCACCCAGCGTTTCCCCAAGTTTCCCAAAAAACCGGTATGTCACTTGTGTAGGTAGGACTAGCGCCCGCGTCAGGAAATGCCCTAAAACACAACGTGGACACATCACATTTTCCCAAAGAAAAGAAAGCTGTTTTTTGCAAAGTGCATAGCTGTGGATTTTGGCCTCTAGCTCAGCCGGCACCTAGGGAAACCTACTAAACCTGCACATTTTTCAAAACTAGACACATAGGGGAACCTAAGATGGTGTCACTTGTGGGGCTTGCAGCAGGTTCTGTTACCCAAAATCCTTTGCAAACCTTAAAATTTGGCCAAAAAAACAGTTTTTCCTCTCATTTCGGTGACAGAAAGTTCTGGAATCTGAGTGGAGCCCCAAATTTCCTTCCACCCAGCGTTCCCCAAGTCTCCTGATAAAAATGGTACCTCACTTGTGTGGATAGGCCTAGCGCCCGCAGCTGGAAATGCCCTAAAACACAATGTGGACACATAACATTTTCCCAAAGAAAACAGAGCTGTTTTTTGCAAAGTGCATAGCTGTGGATTTTGGCCTCTAGCTCAGCCGGCACCTAGGGAAACCCACCATACCTGCACATTTTTCAAAACTAGACACCTAGGGGAACCTATGATGGTGTGACTTGCGGGGCTCTCACTAGTTTCTGGTACCCAGAATCCTTTGAAAACCTCAAAATGTGGCCAAAAAAACACTTTTTCCTCACATTTCGGTGACAGAAAGTTCTGGAATCTGAGAGGAGCCACAAATTTCTTTCCAGCCAGCATTTCCACAAGTCTCCCGATAAAAATGGTACCTCACTTGTGTGGGTAGGCCTATCGCCTGTGACAGGAAATGCCCTAAAACACACAGTGGACACAGAACATTTTCCCAAAGAAAACAGAGCTATTTTTTTCAAAGTGCCTAGCTGTGGATTTTGGCCTCTTGCTCAGTCGGCACCTAGGGAAACCTGCCAAACCTGTGCTGTTCTGAAACCTAGACACCTAGGGGAATCCAAGATGGGGTGACTTGTGGGTCTCTCACCAGGTTCTGTTACTCAGAATCCTTTGCAAACCTCAAAATATGGCCAAAAAACACTTTTTCCTCATATTTCCATGACAGAAGGTTCTGGAATCTGAGAGGAGCCACAAATTTCCTTCCACCCAGCGTTCCCACAAGTCTCCTGATAGAAATGGTACCTCACTTGTGTGGGTAGGCCTAGTGCCCGCGACAGGAAGTGCCCTAAAATACAACATGGATACAGAACATTTTCCCAAAGAAAACAGAGCTGTTTTTTGCAAAGTGCCTAGATGGGGATTTTGGCCTCTAACTCAGCCGGCACCTAGAGAAACCTACCAAACCTCCACATTTCTGAAAACTAGACACCTAGGGGAACCTATGATGGGGTGTCCAGTGGGGCGCTCACTAGTTTCTGGTACTCAGAATCCTTTGCAAACCTCAAAATTTGGCCAAAAAAACAGTTTTTCCTCTCATTTCGGTGACAGAAAGTTCTGGAATCTGAGTGGAGCCACAAATTTCCTTCCACCCAGCGTTCCCCAAGTCTCCCGATAAAAATTGTACCTCACTTGTGTGGGTAGGGCTAGCGACCGCAACTGGAAATGCCCTAAAACACAATGTGGACACATAACATTTTACCAAGAAAAACAGAGCTGTTTTTTTAAAGTGCCTAGCTGTGGATTTTGGCCTCTAGCTCAGCCGGCACCTAGGGAAACCTACCAAACCTGTGCATTTCTGAAAACTAGACACCTAGGGGAATCCAAAATGGGGTGACTTGTGGGGCTCTCACCAGGTTCTGTTACTCAGAATCCTTTGCAAACTTCAAAATGTGGCCAAAAAACACTTTTTCCTCATATTTCAGTGACAGAAAGTTCTGGAATCGGACAGGAGCCACAAACTTCCTTCCACCCAGCGTTTCTCCAAGTTTCCCAAAAAAATGGTATGTCACTTGTGTAGGTAGGCCTAGCGCCCGCGTCAGGAAATGCCCTAAAACACAACATGGACACATCACATTTTCCCAAAGAAAATAAAGCTGTTTTTGGCAAAGTGCATAGCTGTAGATGTTGGCCTCTAGCTCAGCCTGCACCTAGGGAAACCTACTAAACCTGCACATTTATCAAAACTAGACACATAGGGGAACCTAAGATGGGGTCACTTGTGGGGCTTGCACCAGGTTCTGTTACCCAAAATCCTTTGCAAACCTCAAACTTTGGCCAAAAAAACAGTTTTTCCTCTCATTTCGGTGACAGAAAGTTCTGGAATCTGAGTGGAGCCACAAATTTCCTTCCACCCAGCGTTCCCCAAGTCTTCCGATAAAAATGGTACCTCACTTGTGTGGGTAGGCCTAGCACCCGCAACTGGAAATGCCCTAAAACACAATGTGGACACATAACATTTTCCCAAGAAAAACAGAGCTGTTTTTTTTAAAGTGCCTAGCTGTGGTTTTTGGCCTCTAGCTCAGCCGGCACCTAGGGAAACCTACCAAACCTGTGCATTTCTGAAAACTAGACATCTAGGGGAATCCAAGATGGGGTGACTTGTGGGGCTCTCACCAGGTTCTGTTACTCAGAATCCTTTGCAAACTTCAAAATGTGGCCAAAAAACACTTTTTCCTCATATTTCAGTGACAGAAAGTTCTGGAATCTGAGAGCAGCCACAAATTTCCTTCCACCCAGCGTTTCTCCAAGTTTCCCAAAAAAATGGTGTCACTTGTGTAGGTAGACCTAGCGCCCGCGTCAGGAAATGCCCTAAAACACAACGTGGACACATCACATTTTCCCAAAGAAAATAAAGCTGTTTTTGGCAAAGTGCATAGCTGTAGATTTTAGCCTCTAGCTCAGCAGGCTCCTAGGGAAACCTACTAAACCTGCACATTTATCAAAACTAGACACATAGGGGAACCTAAGATGGGGTCACTTGTGGGGCTTGCACCAGGTTCTGTTACCCAAAATCCTTTGCAGACCTCAAACTTTGGCCAAAAAAACAGTTTTTCCTCTCATTTCGATGACAGAAAGTTCTGGAATCTGAGTGGAGCCACAAATTTCCTTCCACCCAGCGTTCCCCAAGTCTCCCGATAAAAATGGTACCTCACTTGTGTGGGTAGGCCTAGCGCCCTCAACTGGAAATGCCCTAAAACACAATGTGGACACATAACATTTTCCCAAGAAAAACAGAGCTGTTTTTTTTTAAAGTGCCTAGCTGTGGATTTTGGCCTCTAGCTCAGCCGGCACCTAGGGAAACCTACCAAACCTGTGCATTTCTGAAAACTAGACATCTAGGGGAATCCAAGATCGGGTGACTTGTGGGGCTCTCACCAGGTTCTGTTACTCAGAATCCTTTGCAAACTTCAAAATGTGGCCAAAAAACTCTTTTCCCTCATATTTCAGTGACAGAAAGTTCTGGAATCTGAGAGGAGCCACAAATTTCCTTCCACCCAGCGTTTCTCCAAGTTTCCCAAAAATTTGTGTCACTTGTGTAGGTAGGCCTAGCGCCCGCGTCAGGAAATGCCCTAAAACACAACGTGGACACATCACATTTTCCCAAAGAAAATAAAGCTGTTTTTGGCAAAGTGCATAGCTGTAGATTTTGGCCTCTAGCTCAGCCGGCACCTAGCGAAACCTACTAAACCTGCACATTTATCAAAACTAGACACATAGGGGAACCTAAAATGGGGTCACTTGTGGGGCTTGCACCAGGTTCTGTTACCCAAAATCCTTTGCAAACCTCAAACTTTGTCCAAAAAAACAGTTTTTCCTCTCATTTCGATGACAGAAAGTTCTGGAATCTGAGTGGAGCCACAAATTTCCTTCCACCCAGCGTTCCCCAAGTCTCCCGATAAAAATGGTACCTCACTTGTGTGGGTAGGCCTAGCGCCCTCAACTGGAAATGCCCTAAAACACAATGTGGACACATAACATTTTCCCAAGAAAAACAGAGCTGTTTTTTTTTAAAGTGCCTAGCTGTGGATTTTGGCCTCTAGCTCAGCCGGCACCTAGGGAAACCTACCAAACCTGTGCATTTCTGAAAACTAGACATCTAGGGGAATCCAAGATGGGGTGACTTGTGGGGCTCTCACCAGGTTCTGTTACTCAGAATCCTTTGCAAACTTCAAAATGTGGCCAAAAAACTATTTTTCCTCATATTTCAGTGACAGAAAGTTCTGGAATCTGAGAGGAGCCACAAATTTCCTTCCACCCAGTGTTTCTCCAAGTTTCCCAAAAAAATGGTATGTCACTTGTGTAGGTAGGCCTAGCGCCCGCGTCAGGAAATGCCCTAAAACACAACGTGTACACATCACATTTTCCCAAAGAAAATAAAGCTGTTTTTGGCCAAGTGCATAGCTGTAGATTTTGGCCTCTAGCTCAGCCGGCACCTAGGGAAACCTACTAAACCTGCACATTTTTCAAAACTAGACACATAGGGGAACCTAAGATGGGGTCACTTGTGGGGCTTGCACCAGGTTCTGTTATCCAAAATCCTTTGCAGACCTCAAACTTTGGCCAAAAAAACAGTTTTTCCTCTCATTTCGGTGACAGAAAGTTCTGGAATCTGAGTGGAGCCACAAATGTCCTTCCACCCAGCGTTCCCCAAGTCTCCCGATAAAAATGGTACCTCACTTGTGTGGGTAGGCCTAGCGCCCGCAACTCGAAATGCCCTAAAACACAATGTGGACACATAACATTTTCCCAAGAAAAACAGAGCTGTTTTTTTTAAAGTGCCTAGCTGTGGATTTTGGCCTCTAGCTTAGCCGGCACCTAGGGAAACCTACCAAACCTTTGCATTTCTGAAAACCAGACACCTAGGGGAATCCAAGATGGGGTGACTTGTGGGGCTCTCACCAGGTTCTGTTACTCAGAATCCTTTGCAAACTTCAAAATGTGGCCAAAAAACACTTTTTCCTCATATTTCAGTGACAGAAAGTTCTGGATTCTGAAAAGAGCCACAAATGTCCTTCCACCCAGCGTTTCCCCAAGTTTCCCAAAAAAACGGTATGTCACTTGTGTAGGTAGGACTAGCGCCCGCGTCAGGAAATGCCCTAAAACACAACGTGGACACATCACATTTTCCCAAAGAAAATAAAGCTGTTTTTGGCAAAGTGCATATCTGTAGATTTTGGCCTCTAGCTCAGCCGGCACCTAGCGAAACCTACTAAACCTGCACATTTATCAAAACTAGACACATAGGGGAACCTAAAATGGGGTCACTTGTGGGGCTTGCACCAGGTTCTGTTACCCAAAATCCTTTGCAAACCTAAAACTTTGGCCAAAAAAACAGTTTTTCCTCTCATTTCGATGACAGAAAGTTCTGGAATCTGAGTGGAGCCACAAATTTCCTTCCACCCAGCGTTCCCCAAGTCTCCCGATAAAAATGGTACCTCACTTGTGTGGGTAGGCCTAGCGCCCTCAACTGGAAATGCCCTAAAACACAATGTGGACACATAACATTTTCCCAAGAAAAACAGAGCTGTTTTTTTTTAAAGTGCCTAGCTGTGGATTTTGGCCTCTAGCTCAGCCGGCACCTAGGGAAACCTACCAAACCTGTGCATTTCTGAAAACTAGACATCTAGGGGAATCCAAGATGGGGTGACTTGTGGGGCTCTCACCAGGTTCTGTTACTCAGAATCCTTTGCAAACTTCAAAATGTGGCCAAAAAACTATTTTTCCTCATATTTCAGTGACAGAAAGTTCTGGAATCTGAGAGGAGCCACAAATTTCCTTCCACCCAGTGTTTCTCCAAGTTTCCCAAAAAAATGGTATGTCACTTGTGTAGGTAGGCCTAGCGCCCGCGTCAGGAAATGCCCTAAAACACAACGTGTACACATCACATTTTCCCAAAGAAAATAAAGCTGTTTTTGGCCAAGTGCATAGCTGTAGATTTTGGCCTCTAGCTCAGCCGGCACCTAGGGAAACCTACTAAACCTGCACGTTTTTCAAAACTAGACACATAGGGGAACCTAAGATGGGGTCACTTGTGGGGCTTGCACCAGGTTCTGTTATCCAAAATCCTTTGCAGACCTCAAACTTTGGCCAAAAAAACAGTTTTTCCTCTCATTTCGGTGACAGAAAGTTCTGGAATCTGAGTGGAGCCACAAATGTCCTTCCACCCAGCGTTCCCCAAGTCTCCCGATAAAAATGGTACCTCACTTGTGTGGGTAGGCCTAGCGCCCGCAACTCGAAATGCCCTAAAACACAATGTGGACACATAACATTTTCCCAAGAAAAACAGAGCTGTTTTTTTTAAAGTGCCTAGCTGTGGATTTTGGCCTCTAGCTTAGCCGGCACCTAGGGAAACCTACCAAACCTTTGCATTTCTGAAAACCAGACACCTAGGGGAATCCAAGATGGGGTGACTTGTGGGGCTCTCACCAGGTTCTGTTACTCAGAATCCTTTGCAAACTTCAAAATGTGGCCAAAAAACACTTTTTCCTCATATTTCAGTGACAGAAAGTTCTGGATTCTGAAAAGAGCCACAAATGTCCTTCCACCCAGCGTTTCCCCAAGTTTCCCAAAAAAACGGTATGTCACTTGTGTAGGTAGGACTAGCGCCCGCGTCAGGAAATGCCCTAAAACACAACGTGGACACATCACATTTTCCCAAAGAAAAGAAAGCTGTTTTTTGCAAAGTGCATAGCTGTGGATTTTGGCCTCTAGCTCAGCCGGCACCTAGAGAAACCTACTAAACCTGCACATTTTTCAAAATTATACACATAGGGGAACCTAAGATGGTGTCACTTGTGGGGCTTGCACCAGGTTCTGTTACCCAAAATCCTTTGCAAACCTTAAAATTTGGCCAAAAAAACAGTTTTTCCTCTCATTTCGGTGACAGAAAGTTCTGGAATCTGAGTGGAGCCACAAATTTCCTTCCACCCAGCGTTCCCCAAGTCTCCTGATAAAAATGGAACCTCACTTGTGTGGATAGGCCTAGCGCCCGCAGCTGGAAATGCCCTAAAACACAATGTGGACACATAAAATTTTCCCAAAGAAAACAGAGCTGTTTTTTGCAAAGTGCATAGCTGTGGATTTTGGCCTCTAGCTCAGCCCGCACCTAGGGAAACCCACCATACCTGCACATTTTTCAAAACTAGACACCTATGGGAACCTATGATGGTGTGACTTGCGGGGCTCTCACTAGTTTCAGGTACCCAGAATCCTTTGAAAACCTCAAAATGTGGCCAAAAAACACTTTTTCCTCACATTTCGGTGACAGAAAGTTCTGGAATCTGAGAGGAGCCACAAATTTCTTTCCAGCCAGCATTTCCACAAGTCTCCCGATAAAAATGGTACCTCACTTGTGTGGGTAGGCCTATCGCCTGTGACAGGAAATGCCCTAAAACACACAGTGGACACAGAACATTTTCCCAAAGAAAACAGAGCTATTTTTTTCAAAGTGCCTAGCTGTGGATTTTGGCCTCTTGCTCAGTCGGCACCTAGGGAAACCTGCCAAACCTGTGCAGTTCTGAAACCTAGACACCTAGGGGAATCCAAGATGGGGTGACTTGTGGGTCTCTCACCAGGTTCTGTTACTCAGAATCCTTTGCAAACCTCAAAATATGGCCAAAAAACACTTTTTCCTCATATTTCCATGACAGAAGGTTCTGGAATCTGAGAGGAGCCACAAATTTCCTTCCACCCAGCGTTCCCACAAGTCTCCTGATAGAAATGGTACCTCACTTGTGTGGGTAGGCCTAGTGCCCGCGACAGGAAGTGCCCTAAAATACAACATGGATACAGAACATTTTCCCAAAGAAAACAGAGCTGTTTTTTGCAAAGTGCCTAGATGGGGATTTTGGCCTCTAACTCAGCCGGCACCTAGAGAAACCTACCAAACCTCCACATTTCTGAAAACTAGACACCTAGGGGAACCTATGATGGGGTGTCCAGTGGGGCGCTCACTAGTTTCTGGTACTCAGAATCCTTTGCAAACCTCAAAATTTGGCCAAAAAAACAGTTTTTCCTCTCATTTTGGTGACAGAAAGTTCTGGAATCTGAGTGGAGCCACAAATTTCCTTCCACCCAGCGTTCCCCAAGTCTCCCGATAAAAATTGTACCTCACTTGTGTGGGTAGGGCTAGCGACCGCAACTGGAAATGCCCTAAAACACAATGTGGACACATAACATTTTACCAAGAAAAACAGAGCTGTTTTTTTAAAGTGCCTAGCTGTGGATTTTGGCCTCTAGCTCAGCCGGCACCTAGGGAAACCTACCAAACCTGTGCATTTCTGAAAACTAGACACCTAGGGGAATCCAAAATGGGGTGACTTGTGGGGCTCTCACCAGGTTCTGTTACTCAGAATCCTTTGCAAACTTCAAAATGTGGCCAAAAAACACTTTTTCCTCATATTTCAGTGACAGAAAGTTCTGGAATCGGACAGGAGCCACAAACTTCCTTCCACCCAGCGTTTCTCCAAGTTTCCCAAAAAAATGGTATGTCACTTGTGTAGGTAGGCCTAGCGCCCGCGTCAGGAAATGCCCTAAAACACAACATGGACACATAACATTTTCCCAAAGAAAATAAAGCTGTTTTTGGCAAAGTACATAGCTGTAGATTTTGGCCTCTAGCTCAGCCTGCACCTAGGGAAACCTACTAAACCTGCACATTTATCAAAACTAGACACATAGGGGAACCTAAGATGGGGTCACTTGTGGGGCTTGCACCAGGTTCTGTTACCCAAAATCCTTTGCAAACCTCAAACTTTGCCCAAAAAAAACAGTTTTTCCTCTCATTTCGGTGACAGAAAGTTCTGGAATCTGAGTGGAGCCACAAATTTCCTTCCACCCAGCGTTCCCCAAGTCTTCCGATAAAAATGGTACCTCACTTGTGTGGGTAGGCCTAGCACCCGCAACTGGAAATGCCCTAAAACACAATGTGGACACATAACATTTTCCCAAGAAAAACAGAGCTGTTTTTTTTAAAGTGCCTAGCTGTGGTTTTTGGCCTCTAGCTCAGCCGGCACCTAGGGAAACCTACCAAACCTGTGCATTTCTGAAAACTAGACATCTAGGGGAATCCAAGATGGGGTGACTTGTGGGGCTCTCACCAGGTTCTGTTACTCAGAATCCTTTGCAAACTTCAAAATGTGGCCAAAAAACACTTTTTCCTCACATTTCAGTGACAGAAAGTTCTGGAATCTGAGAGCAGCCACAAATTTCCTTCCACCCAGCGTTTCTCCAAGTTTCCCAAAAAAATGGTGTCACTTGTGTAGGTAGACCTAGCGCCCGCGTCAGGAAATGCCCTAAAACACAACGTGGACACATCACATTTTCCCAAAGAAAATAAAGCTGTTTTTGGCAAAGTACATAGCTGTAGATTTTGGCCTCTAGCTCAGCCTGCACCTAGGGAAACCTACTAAACCTGCACATTTATCAAAACTAGACACATAGGGGAACCTAAGATGGGGTCACTTGTGGGGCTTGCACCAGGTTCTGTTACCCAAAATCCTTTGCAAACCTCAAACTTTGCCCAAAAAAAACAGTTTTTCCTCTCATTTCGGTGACAGAAAGTTCTGGAATCTGAGTGGAGCCACAAATTTCCTTCCACCGAGCGTTCCCCAAGTCTTCCGATAAAAATGGTACCTCACTTGTGTGGGTAGGCCTAGCACCCGCAACTGGAAATGCCCTAAAACACAATGTGGACACATAACATTTTCCCAAGAAAAACAGAGCTGTTTTTTTTAAAGTGCCTAGCTGTGGTTTTTGGCCTCTAGCTCAGCCGGCACCTAGGGAAACCTACCAAACCTGTGCATTTCTGAAAACTAGACATCTAGGGGAATCCAAGATGGGGTGACTTGTGGGGCTCTCACCAGGTTCTGTTACTCAGAATCCTTTGCAAACTTCAAAATGTGGCCAAAAAACACTTTTTCCTCACATTTCAGTGACAGAAAGTTCTGGAATCTGAGAGCAGCCACAAATTTCCTTCCACCCAGCGTTTCTCCAAGTTTCCCAAAAAAATGGTGTCACTTGTGTAGGTAGACCTAGCGCCCGCGTCAGGAAATGCCCTAAAACACAACGTGGACACATCACATTTTCCCAAAGAAAATAAAGCTGTTTTTGGCCAAGTGCATAGCTGTAGATTTTAGCCTCTAGCTCAGCAGGCACCTAGGGAAACCTACTAAACCTGCACATTTATCAAAACTAGACACATAGGGGAACCTAAGATGGGGTCACTTGTGGGGCTTGCACCAGGTTCTGGTACCCAAAATCCTTTGCAGACCTCAAACTTTGGCCAAAAAAACAGTTTTTCCTCTCATTTCGATGACAGAAAGTTCTGGAATCTGAGTGGAGCCACAAATTTCCTTCCACCCAGCGTTCCCCAAGTCTCCCGATAAAAATGGTACCTCACTTGTGTGGGTAGGCCTAGCGCCCTCAACTGGAAATGCCCTAAAACACAATGTGGACACATAACATTTTCCCAAGAAAAACAGAGCTGTTTTTTTTTAAAGTGCCTAGCTGTGGATTTTGGCCTCTAGCTCAGCCGGCACCTAGGGAAACCTACCAAACCTGTGCATTTCTGAAAACTAGACATCTAGGGGAATCCAAGATGGGGTGACTTGTGGGGCTCTCACCAGGTTCTGTTACTCAGAATCCTTTGCAAACTTCAAAATGTGGCCAAAAAACTCTTTTTCCTCATATTTCAGTGACAGAAAGTTCTGGAATCTGAGAGGAGCCACAAATTTCCTTCCACCCAGTGTTTCTCCAAGTTTCCCAAAAAAATGGTATGTCACTTGTGTAGGTAGGCCTAGCGCCCGCGTCAGGAAATGCCCTAAAACACAACGTATACACATCACATTTTCCCAAAGAAAATAAAGCTGTTTTTGGCCAAGTGCATAGCTGTAGATTTTGGCCTCTAGCTCAGCCGGCACCAAGGAAACCTACTAAACCTGCACATTTTTCAAAACTAGACACATAGGGGAACCTAAGATGGGGTCACTTGTGGGGCTTGCACCAGGTTCTGTTATCCAAAATCCTTTGCAGACCTCAAACTTTGGCCAAAAAAACAGTTTTTCCTCTCATTTCGGTGACAGAAAGTTCTGGAATCTGAGTGGAGCCACAAATGTCCTTCCACCCAGCGTTCCCCAAGTCTCCCGATAAAAATGGTACCTCACTTGTGTGGGTAGGCCTAGCGCCCGCAACTCGAAATGCCCTAAAACACAATGTGGACACATAACATTTTCCCAAGAAAAACAGAGCTGTTTTTTTTAAAGTGCCTAGCTGTGGATTTTGGCCTCTAGCTTAGCCGGCACCTAGGGAAACCTACCAAACCTTTGCATTTCTGAAAACCAGACACCTAGGGGAATCCAAGATGGGGTGACTTGTGGGGCTCTCACCAGGTTCTGTTACTCAGAATCCTTTGCAAACTTCAAAATGTGGCCAAAAAACACTTTTTCCTCATATTTCAGTGACAGAAAGTTCTGGATTCTGAAAAGAGCCACAAATGTCCTTCCACCCAGCGTTTCCCCAAGTTTCCCAAAAAAACGGTATGTCACTTGTGTAGGTAGGACTAGCGCCCGCGTCAGGAAATGCCCTAAAACACAACGTGGACACATCACATTTTCCCAAAGAAAAGAAAGCAGTTTTTTGCAAAGTGCATAGCTGTGGATTTTGGCCTCTAGCTCAGCCGGCACCTAGGGAAACCTACTAAACCTTCACATTTTTCAAAACTAGACACATCGCGGAACCTAAGATGGTGTCACTTGTGGGGCTTGCACCAGGTTCTGTTACCCAAAATCCTTTGCAAACCTTAAAATTTGGCCAAAAAAACAGTTTTTCCTCTCATTTCGGTGACAGAAAGTTGTGGAATCTGAGTGGAGCCCCAAATTTCCTTCCACCCAGCGTTCCTCAAGTCTCCTGATAAAAATGGTACCTCACTTGTGTGGATAGGCCTAGCGCCCGCAGCTGGAAATGCCCTAAAACACAATGTGGACACATAACATTTTCCCAAAGAAAACAGAGCTGTTTTTTGCAAAGTGCATAGCTGTGGATTTTGGCCTCTAGCTCAGCCGGCACCTAGGGAAACCTACCAAACCTGTGCATTTCTGAAAACTAGACACCTATGGTAATCCAAGATGGGGTGACTTGTGGGGCTCTCACCAGGTTCTGTTACTCAGAATCCTTTGCAAACTTCAAAATGTGGCTAAAAAACACTTTTTCCTCATATTTCAGTGACAGAAAGTTCTGGAATCTGAGAGGAGCCACAAATTTCCTTGCACCCAGCGTTTCCCCAAGTTTCCCCAAAAAATGGTATGTCACTTGTGTAGGTAGGCCTAGCGCCCGCGTCAGGAAATGCCCTAAAACACAACGTGGACAAATCACATTTTCCCAAAGAAAAGAAAGCTGTTTTTTGCAAAGTGCATAGCTGTGGATTGTGGCCTCTAGCTCAGCCGGCACCTAGGGAAACCTACTAAACCTGCACATTTTTCAAAACTAGACACATAGGGGAACCTAAGATGGGGTCACTTGTGGGGCTTGCACCAGGTTCTGTTACCCAAAATCCTTTGCAAACCTCAAAATTTGGCCAAAAAAACAGTTTTTCTCTCATTTCAGTGACAGAAAGTTCTGGAATCTGAGTGGAGCCACAAATTTCCTTCCACCCAGCGTTCCCCAAGTCTCCTGATAAAAATGGTACCTCACCTGTGTGGGTAGGCCTAGCGACCGCAACTGGAAATGCCGTAAAACACAATGTGGACACATAACATTTTCCCAAGAAAAACAGAGCTGTTTTTTTTAAAGTGCCTAGCTGTGGATTTTGGCCTCTATCTCAGCCAGCACCTAGGGAAACCTACCAAACCTGTGCATTTCTGAAAGCTAGACACCTAGGGGAATCCAAGATCGGGTGACTTGTGGGGCTCTCTCCAGGTTCTGTTACTCAGAATCCTTTGCAAACTTCAAAATTTGGTCAAAAAACACTTTTTCTTCACATTTTGGTGACAGAAAGTTCTGGAATCTGAGAGGAGCCACAAATTTCCTTCCACCCAGCGTTTCCCCAAGTTTCCCAAAAAAATTGTGTGTCACTTGTGTAGGTAGGCCTAGCGCGCGCGACAGGAAATACCCAAAAACACAATGTGGACACATCACATTTTCCCAAAGAAAACAGAGCTGTTTTTTGTAAAGTGCATAGCTGTGGATTTTGGCCTCTAGCTCAGCCGGCACCTAGTGAAACCCACCAAACCTGCGCATTTTTCAAATCTAGACACCTAGGGGAACCTATGATGGCGTGACTTGTGGGGCTCTCACTAGTTTCTGGTACCCAGAATCCTTTGAAAACCTCAAAATGTGGCCAAAAACCACTTTTTCCTCACATTTCGGTGACAGAAAGTTCTGGAATCTGAGAGGAGCCACAAATTTCCTTCCACCCAGCATTTCCCCAAGTCTCCCGATAAAAATGGTACCTCACTTGTGTGGGTAGGCCTATCGCCCATGACAGGAAATGCCCTATAACACACAGTGGACACAGAACATTTTCCCAAAGAAAACAGAGCTATTTTTTTCAAAGTGCCTAGCTGTGGATTTTGGCCTCTTGCTCAGTCGGCACCTAGGGAAACCTGCCAAACCTGTGCAGTTCTGAAACCTAGACACCTAGGGGAATCCAAGATGGGGTGACTTGTGGGGCTCTCACCAGGTTCTGTTACTCAGAATCCTTTGCAAACCTCAAAATTTGGCCAAAAAACACTTTTTCCTCATATTTCCATGACCGAAAGTTCTGGAATCTGAGAGGAGCCACAAGTTTCCTTCCACCCAGCGTTTCCCCAAGTCTCCCGATAAAATTGGTACTTCACTTGTATGGGTAGCCCTAGCGCCCGCAACAGGAAATGCCCCAAAACACAAAGTGGACATATCACATTTTCCCAAAGAAAACTGAGCTGTTTTTTGCAAAGTGCATAGCTGTGGATTTTGGTCTCTAGCTCAACTGGCACCAAGGGAAACCTACCAAACCTGCGCATTTTTCAAAAGTAGACACCTGGTGGTATCCAAGATGGGGTGACTTGTGTGGCTCTCACAACGTTCTGTGACCCAGAATCCTTTGCACATCTCAACATTTGACCAAAAAGACATTTTTTTCTCTCATTTTGGTGACATAAAGTTCTGGAATCTGAGAGGAGCCACAAATTTCCTTCCACCCAGCGTTCCCCCAAGTCTCCCAATATAAATGGTATGTCACTTGTGTGGGTAGGCCTAGCGCCCGCGACAGGAAATGCCCTAAAACACAACGTGGACACATCACATTTTCCCAAAGAAAACAGAACTGTTTTATGAAAAGGGCCTAGCTGTGGATTTTGGCCTCTGGCTCAGTCAGCACCTAGGGAAACCTACCAAACCTGTGCATTTCTGAAAACTAGACACCTAGGGGAACCTAAGATGGGGTGACTTGTGAGGCTCCCACCAGGTTCTGTTACTCAGAATCCTTTGCAAACATCAAACTTTGGCCAAAAAACACTTTCCCCTCACATTTCGGTGACAGAAAGTTCTGGAATCTGAAAGGAGCCACAAATTTCCTTCCACCCAGCGTTCCTGCAAGTCTCCCGATAGAAATGGTACCTCACTTGTGTGGGTAGGCCTAGCGCCCGCGACAGGAAATGCCTGCCCTAAAACACAATGTGGACACAGAACATTTTCCCAAGGAAAACAGAGCTATTTTTTGCAAACTGCCTAGCTGTGGATTTTGGCCTCTAGCTCTGCCGGCACCTAGGGAAACCTGTGCATTTTTTAAAACTAGACACCTAGGGTAATCCAAGATGGGGTGACTTGTGGGGCTCTCACTAGGTTCTGTTACCCAGAATCTTTTGCAAACCTCAAAATGAAAAAAACACTTTTTCTTCACATTTTGGTGACAGAAAGTTCTCGAATCTAAGAGGAGCCACAAATTTCCTTCCACCCAGCATTCCCGTAAGTCTACCAATACAAATGATACCTCACTTGTGTGGTAGGCCTAGTGCCCGTGACAAGAAATGCCCCAAAACACAACCTGGACACATCACATTTTCCCAAAGGAAACAGAGCTGTTTTTTTAAAAGTGCCTAGATGTGGATTTTGGCCTCTAGCTCAGCCGGCCCCAAGGGAAACCTACAAAACCTGCACATTTATGAAAATGAGACACCGAGGGGAACCTAAGATGTGGTGACGTGTGGGGCTCTCACCTGATTCTGTTACCCAGCAACCTTTACAAACCTCAAAATTTGGCCAAAAGAACACTTTTTCTTCACATTTTGGTGACAGAAAGTTCTGAAATCTGAGCGGAGCCACAAATCTCCTTGTACCCAGCATTCTCCCACGTCTCCCGATAAAAATGGTACCTCACTTCTGTGGGTAGGCCTAGCACCCGCAGCTGGAAATGCCCCAAAACACAACATGTACACATCACATTTTCCCAAAGAAAACAGAGCTGTTTACCCAGAATCTTCAGCAAACCTTAGATTTAGCTAAAAAAATCAAATTTTCCGCACATTTCTGTGTAGGATCACCGCATCAGTACAAATTTCCTACCACCCAACATTCCCCTCAGTCTCCCGGTTAAAATGATACCTCACTTGTGTAGGTGGGCCAAGTGTCTGTGAAGAGCCAGGGAAGAGTCAAAAATATGTTGAAATTGAGTAGAACCAAAGGTGGTCCAAAAGGGCAGTTTGGAAAAAAAACATTTTTAGGCTGACAAGTGCAGCAGAATTTTTGTCGGTATAGATGAGACAATGATGGGTGGTAGGAATTTAGTGGATTCCTGCAGATTCAGGAAGGTTCCATCACAAAAATGTGGGCAAAATGTGTGATTCCCAGCTAAGTTGGAGATTTGCAGGGCATTGTGGGTAAGAAAATGGTGTGGTGCATGTGAAGCACACCACCCTGGAATCACCCAGATGTTTAATTTTCAGATGTGTCTAAGTCTTGTGGATTTTTCTACATGACAGCATCCCAAAGTCCAAAGAGTGCAGCCCTCACCATTCCAAGGGGGATGATTTAAAGACTTAGCCAAGCTCTCATGGCCCAAATGTAAAACCAAAACCCCAAATAATCAAATGTCCTCTAGTGTGCATTGGGAGAAGATGTTTTAGTGTACAGGGAGAGAGCTGCAAGACTGTTACCCCCTTCAGTTGGGGTGGGGGTATAACCAGGCCCATACTGGTAGGTAGCTACCACCCCACTATTTTTTTTTTTAGTTCTCTGGCATCCAGTAGACTTTCTGTTCCCCCGGAGTGTGGATCGGAGATAATTGCCCCATCTGCCCACTGGTGGGCAGAACAACTTTGGCCCCATTTATTTGGGGTGGGAGTATGGCCATACCCCTCCCTCTTATTTAAAAAACAATATTCCCTCGTCTCTGGTGGGCTTTCTGCCCCCTTGGGCGCAGATGGGCGTTCCAAAAATAGGCCGATCTGCCCCCAAGAGGGGCAGATATGGCCAACAGTAATGTGCCACCATGGGGCCATGGGGCTTGCCCAAGGGGCTGCCCCCAAAACAAAACACACACATACACACACACCAATCCCTGGTGCCTAATTGGATTCTGCCCCCCCTCCGGGGGAGATCAGCCTAATAAAAATAGGCCAATCTGCCACTCAAGGGGAGCAGAAATGGCCTAAAATAAATTTGCCCTCCCCGGGGAGCGATCCTTGCCTAAGGGGTCGCTCCCCTTGAGTGAAATTGGCACAAAAAATAAAATCCCCCGTGCCTAGTGGTTTCTGCCCCCCCCGTGGGCAGATCGGCCTAATTATATTAGGTCGATCTGCCCCGGGGGGGGGGCAGAAATGCCCTAAAAATATTTTGGCCCCCTCGCGGAGCGATCCTTTGTCTAAGGGGTCACTCCCCACATATAAAAAAATAAATAAAATAAAAAAATGTATCCCTAGTGTCTAGGGGGTTTCTGTCTCCCTTGGGGGCAAATTGGCCAAATAAAAATAGGCTGGTTTTTTTTTTGCATTTTAGGCAGAAATGGCCTAAAAATAATTTGCCCCTAGGGAAGTCACCCTTGCCTAAGTGGTCGCTCACCTCCTGCAAAAAAATTACTAATACATAATCCCTGGCATCTAGAGGTTTCTGTTCCCCTCGGGGGCATATCGGCGTAACAATAGGCCGATCTGCCCCCAAGGGGGGCAGAAAAGGCCTTAAAAATAATTGCCCCCCTAGAGAGAAACCCTTGTGCATGGGGCTGCTCCCCTTATTGAAATATATATAAAAAAAATCCCTGGTGTCTAGTCGGCATTTCTGCTGCCCGATCGCGAGAGAGACATGAAAGGAAAGGAAAGGTTTTTGCTTTCCCTTCCTTTCATGCCTCTCCCGCCCCACCTCCCGATCGGAAGAGAAATGCTTTTGCACTTCTCTTCTGGGCTTTCAGCACAATCTGAGGTGCCCTCTGAGGAGGTCAGCGCACGATTTGTGCACTGATGTCATCAGACATCACCGGCAGGGTTGGAGGGGGTCAGGGATGCAAGGGGAAGCAATCCCTGCCATAGGGGGGTGGATGGGAGGCCGATGGCAGGAGCGCTAGCACTTCCCCCGTGGGCCTGGTGCAGGACGAGCTGGTCTCGTCCTCGCCACAATGGAACTGTGCGCGAGGATGAGATCAGTTCATACGAGGCACCCTGGGGGTTAAAGCACACGTCCTGCAGTAGAAACCTACAGGCCTCAAGGACTGCCCACTGAATAAAGGTAACCAGTCTTGGTTCCAGGTTGCAGTTATCCTGCAAAACTGTAAAGTCAATTGATCCTCCCACTTCTATGGAAGCAATTCCCTTGCATTTCACTAGGACTAGAACAATGCCCAAAGATGGTTGTCTGAAATTGAATGGACCCATCATGGCATGAATATCATTTTCCGTCAATGGCTGAATCCTGTTCGTTATAGCCATCTGTCATAGCCTATGTTTTCATAATAGGATCAATAGCACCCATGGAAGAAAAGGTAATCCCTGCTTCAGAAGAGCCAGGATCAGAAGTTAATAAATCTGAGTCCCAATCTCAGCAGGTATCAAATTCAAATGTTCAAAGTGATGACAGTCAAGCTTCTACCAAGCCGATCTGTGTTGCGACATGGCGCACAGATGAACAGAAAGAAAAGAAAAAGTCAAATCTGTCTTCCCAAGATTTCAACACACCGCACTTCAGTATACATCAAGCTTGTCATATCCCTCTGGACCTGGAGCCAGAATGTCACTGGGGCGGATTGAAAAAAAGCAAATCCACAGATGAGTCCTTTGTTTCTTTGCTCAGGCAAGTGAAAGAAGGTCTAGCTACAAATTGGCCTGAAACCTAATTGTATTGCGGAGGGATTAACACAGTAACATCTAAGGCTTTGGATGTTTTATTTATAGACCCCACTTTTAATAATACCTCTACTGCCATCATCATCAGAGCCAGAGAGAACCTTTTATGTATCAACCACTTCTCCAGAAGGAAAGGATGGCAGATGCCTAACTGCGTAGATCCTCACATCAACAAGAGTCAGCATCTCTGTACAAATACTGGGAAAGTGTTCAGTCCAAATGTGAGGGTGTTCAAGTGAATGTGAACTAGAAGGATGGCAATGTTAAGAATCATCAGTGTTCCTGGTGGATAGAAATCTAGAGTGGGCAGGAATTTCTCCTGGGATAATTTTGTGCAAGGTGATCATCTTGAAGTCTGTTGCCCCATGAAGAGAATTAGTGCCTGATGTATCGAATATTTTTGCACTTGCAAGTCTAAGGTGAGCCACATTGGAGGGTAGTTGACTGGAAAAATTACATTTGAAAAGTAATAAGGATACTTCAATAGTCACAATAAGATATGGTGACTCGCAATGTTCACAGTGTGGGTTCTTGCAACTCCTAATGAGAATGTCACAAGGATGGGACGTCCCCAATTTTCTAGTCACATACAAAGATATGTGTCAAATGTTAGCAACGTTTGCGACTGTTGCTGCAGTTGCAAACCAATGTTGGTATACAGACTCCTCAAAGGTAGCCATTTGCAAAGTAAATGCTGTCTATGAGGGACAGCTTTCACTTTGTGATTCTCAGTTTGACCTCTCAGGAAAACAATGCAGCAGTCCATGGAATTCTACAGTTATAAATGTAGGGCTCCATCCTTGGATTAGAAGCTATTCTGGATGATTTCCAGTGGAAATCCTGCATCATTAATATAACTATGCACAAGAGAGGATTTATAAACACAAAGTCCTTCCAAATGGCTGTTTTGCTTTGGCAGATTGGTCATCCATGGCAGCAAACAGGGGTTGTGTCACATTACAGGGAGGAGCAAAACAGTAACGGTTTTGCTGCACCATCCCTAATACATCAGCCCTTATAATGTTGAGATTGAGGATCAATCACATAGGCCTAAAAATACTCTTTGATAAGAAACTTGAGGCATGCCCTTTTTTAAAAATGTCCTTTTGGCCTCTTACAGAGCATCTAATCTATCAGGCATACGGTTTAAAATCCTCCAGGATCACCAAGGTTTGGCATGCCAGACTGCAGTGCATCAGGTGAAGAAGAATCATTGGGATGGTTATTAACTGTGATATGGTGCTGTTATGTTAGAGACCTATGGACTGATGATTTGTCCACCTTCTTCAACCCCTGTACTAACAAGTCCTTTACTTCTTTATGTATGGTGAGCTTCAGGCTAGCATTTCTACAGAACTTTTAAAACAGCTGCTGAATGTGCTACAATTAACTCCATGTTCTCTTGCAGATAGTCCAGGTTGGCAGTAAACCACTTTCAGACATCCACTGCGGTCAGCCTTAGGTGGGCTTTCTCTTATGAATCTTATTAAAGAGAGGACTACAAGGAAGGGGAAAAGCATCTAATTTAGAAAGGGTTAGTGGCATTGGGTGAGCTTCTCATGAGCTACTTCATTTAGTGTTTTTCTCATTAGTTTCTAACAGCAAGCTTTCTTCTGGAAGATGTATTAGAGGCACCTCTTTTTGTACTGTCACATTTTGATTCCCCAAATTCTCTCCACACCATTGGAAAGGTCATTGACCCCATTCTTTGATCTATATTTAATCATATTACTATGCTTGGCTAAGTTGAAGGTGACCGCCAATCAACGATGGATGCTACCTAGCATTCTCATGCTCTGCTCTCATCAAAGCCCTATCGAACACCAACATGGTGGCTTGAGGTACACAATATCTAGCACTGTGCCCCAGGAATGGAAAACTCCACTGGCAAAAAAGCCGGCAAGACCTGTACACACTCACTTGCACACGCCCAATAGGACTGCAGTGAGTGTCTCCTGTGTTATCCGTTAGCACCCGCACATAAGATGAAACTAGCAGCCTCAACAAACATAGGTGTTTGCACCTTAAACACTGACATGAACTACTCTACCATGTTCCAGGGATGCAAATAGATATCAGCTGGGACTCTGTCTAGGGTCATTTTTTGAAAGCTGCAGAGAAAAGTAGCTTATTTTGTTTTTTACACAACAGGGTGCTTGAGTATTAGGTGGATTGACATCTGTTTGACATCTATTGATTAGTAAGTAGTGGGACAACGTAATGAAAAACACATAATGAGCATGCACTCTGCTGACTTTTCCAATATCTATCTGTACCATCTCCCATAGTTCTCACTGCTATTGAGCTCCTCCACAGGGTCATCCATGATGATCACTGTGCCTTGATATCACAGCCCACATAACTGAAAACTACTCCGCCATCCACCACACACACACACAGTTTCACTTTTAAAAGGATCAGTGGCATGTGTGTTCATAAAAAATACATAACTTCATGAGGTGGCAGCTGGATACTCACAGCTGGGTTTCTGAGCAAGGAGGTTATAAAAAGTCGACAAATATTATGCCTGGGGAACCTGAATATTTTGCATTGAACATATCAAAAACAAAAAAAATTGATGTAACCTATGAACCCTGAATCAAATGGACTATATTTCACAGTTGTATTTACAACATCGTTTTGCATATTTTATATTTATATCAAACTGATGGTATCAATAAATATGATTTCAGAAAATAATGGTGGCTTTATTTAGTCCAAATTTTAACATTGTTGTTATATTGTTAACTCTCTTGTTAATCCAACTACATCCAATCACCCTTCAGTACTTGCTGATTACTTTATTGAGGTTCGGAGGTCACAGTAGCAATGCAGAGCTCCTTAAGACATCCCCTACTTGTAGTGTGACCAGGTGTCCTGGATCTACCGGGACAGCCCCACTTTTTGCCTCAGCATAGCAGCGCGCAAGCACTGCTTTTCAACCCTTTGTAATCTATTCTGTGGGCTTTAAACACGCCCATCTCATGCCCAACACTTTTATTTGTTCCTGGGCTTGCTTTCAACAATCCCTTGATGTCATTGGTAAAAGCTTTACGTTTATCCCGCCTTGAGACTCTTTTGTTCTGCCTTTCAGATGGACTCTATTACATGGATTATTGAACAATTGTCAATTTAACTTTTGGGTGGGCGAACTACTTTTTTTTGTGTCACTCCCCTTCGTGCTCCATGGCAGCCATGGCACTTTGAGTGCGAACAGTGTGAACCCAATCGGCAGTATTGGAGCGCTCATCACATTCTTCACACTGTTTCCTAATCTGAGTCATTCAATTTTGCTTTTGTCTCTCCCCTTTGTACTCCATGGCTTTAAAAAAAACCTTTAAATTGGTAAATGCTTTACCTAAATAAAAACATAGAAATCATCAAAGCAGCTCTCCTGGCACAGCGGGAGAGCTGATACTACAATATTCACTGCACTCTGGGAAACTCGCCCCATAATGCTTTGCAAGCGTTCTTTTTCAAAACATTTTTGCTCATGACTCAGCCTTTGGTGGTCCTAGGTGAATGGGACCACAACCAAAATGTTCAGCATGACACACTCTTTATGTCTGGGTCATCTCTGGCTTCCCACACTAGGTTAGTTGGGACCCCAAATAATAATACTTCCCACCATTGTGTCTTTTTTAACTATTTCATGGCTGGAATTTTTGTTTTACATCTGTTTTACTTACTTTGTGTCTTAAGGATTTGCTAGCCTTTACAATATGTAATGAACTATATTCTGTAGGAGCTACATATATTGTTGCCCCGCATTATTTTCTGTCTTTCTGTTTTTAGGTGGTAATGTTTTCTAGGTGTAACTATATAGTTCCATGACCCGATTTATTACAAATGCAATTTTTTTGTAGTGTTCTCTAGGGGCTGTTCCGAGCATTACATTCAACATACTTGAATATTTCCAACACTTGCAAACTCACCCCATAATGCTTTGCAAGGCATTATTTTTACAAAACATTTTTGCTCATACCTCAGCCTGTGGTCGTCCTAGGACAACGGCCCCACCTTCGAAACATACACCACAGCGTGCTCTGTCTAGATCATCTCTGGGTCTCCACACTAGGTTAGTGGGGTCCCCAAAATAATAACACTTCCCTCTATTCAGTGTCTTTTTAAGCTTTCTCATGGCTGTAACTTTTATTTCATATGTGAGAGTAGTTTACATTTTAAGGGTCTTGTTTGAAAAAATATTTCAGTAGTCCCATTAGCACTTTAGTTCTATGCATGTCACTTGAGTTATGTGGTAGATAGAACTAACATGTGTGTCAGGGTTGCCCAATTTATCTAGCAACAAAACTTCAGTTATGCATTTGAAATGCCAAACACTCAAGTAAATACGAGCCTATTTCATTGCAAATGCTTGTTTCACCTGCTTTCCTGGCAGATTTTGCCAAATTTCACTCATGTCCCGGTTTTCAAGAGGGTGACTGAAAGCAGACGAGGCAAGTTTTATGTGTCCCAAAGCAGGACTCCCTAGTAGCTTATCTGAAAGCAATGTAATTACCAGAGATGTGTTTGGATTTAAAACTTGCAATTAATTTGTTCCCTTTGTGACTTGTTTGTGTCTTTGATGATGAGAGCTGTTATTCTTTGTCCCACGGACGGAGTAAAATTTCAGTCCTTCTTTTATCTTTATGAAGTGTCCCAGGTTTTACTTTTCAAAATCTGGTCCACCTACCTACTTGGGATTTGACTCCAAAAGGCAATATATGTGCAAATATCAGGAACTCGTTATGAGATACTTAGGAAGCTAAAACATTGCATGTTTGGATTCTATTGGCTAAGAGAAGGCAGATCTGCACAATTTTGCAGTTTATCTTTTTAATTTATTTATTTAGCATTCATCTATGGCGCCCAGCATCACTGTATAAACGATATCCTACTAGCCATCCTATACACTTTTGTGGTGGTCATTTTGGATGACATCCTGGTACGCTGAAAAACTTGAATCTCAGTCTTCAACACTTTGCTGAGTATTGCAGAGAAATGATATGTTGAAGTGTCCACAGTGTCTCTTTTGTGTTTCCAAATTTCTAGAAATGACACTGAGATGCAATATAACTAAGACAGTGCAGTAAGAGAATGGCCCTGTCTACAAGTGATTAAAGACATCTGAAACATTCTGGAATTCCCCAATTTCTACAGGCAGTTCACCCCGGATATTTCTTGGTTTTCAAATCTCTCAGCTAAAAAGGAAGTTTAATTTAATTGGGGGTCTGAATAAGAAAAATATTTCGACACCTTGAAATTGGCATTCTCATCAGCTCTTGTTCTTTGTCATCCAGACTGTTCTTTGGTGTTTATTGTGGAGACTGATAATTACGCACTGATGGTGGGAGCTGTACTCTTTCGTGGAACCCTTTTACCAGAAAGTTATATCCAGTATATCCAGTATATTACTGTTAGACCTGACATGCCTTAGGGTGGTCACCCCAAACTTTTTGCCTGCCTCCCTCCACTTTTTTGACCCTGTTTTGCTGGCTTTTAGACTCTGCACACTTTACCACTGCTAACCAGTGCTAAAGTGCATATGCTCTCTCCCTTTTTAAACATGGTAACTTTGGATCATACCTGATTGGACTATTTAATTTACTTATAAGTCCCTAGTAATGTGTACTATACGTGCTTAGGGCCTGTAGATTAAATGCTACTAGTGGACCTGCAGCACTGGTTGTGCCACCCACTTAAGTAGCCCCCCTTAACCTTGTCTCAGGCTTGCCATTGCAAGGCCTGTGTGTGCAGTTTCACTGCCACTTCGACTTGGCATTTAAAAGTACTTGCCAAGCCTAGAACTCCCCTTTTTCTACATATAAGTCACCCCTAATGTGTGCCCTAGGTAACCCCTAGAGCAGGGTGCTGTGTAGGTAAAAGGCAGGACATGTACCTGTGAAGTTATATGTCCTGGTAGTGTAAAACTCCTAAATTCGTTTTTACACTACTGTGAGGCCTGCTCCCTTCATAGGCTAACATTGGGGCTGCCCTCATACATTGTTGAAGTGGTAGCTGCTGATCTGAAAGGAGCAGGAAAGTCATATTTAGTATGGCCAGAATGGTAATACAAAATCCTGCTGACTGGTGAAATCGGATTTAATATTACTATTCTAGAAATGCCACTTTTAGAAAGTGAGCATTTCTTTGCACTTAAATCTTTCTGTGCCTTACAATCCATGTCTGGCTGGGCTTGGTTGACAGCTCCTTGTGCATTCACTCAGACACACCCCAAATACAGGGTACTCAGCCTCACTTGCATACATCTGCATTTTGAATGGGTCTTCCTGGGCTGGGAGGGTGGAGGGCCTGCTCTCACACAAAGGACTGCCACACCCCCTACTGGGACCCTGGCAGACAGGATTGAACTGAAAGGGGACCTGGTGCACTTCTTAGCCACTTTGAAGTCTCCCCCACTTCAAAGGACATTTGGGTATAAAATAGGGCCTCTGCCCTACCTCATCAGACACTTGCTGGAGAAGAAACCCGAACCAGAAACTACATCCTGCCAAGAAGAACTGCCTGGCTGCTCAAAGGACTCACCTGTCTGCTTTCTACAAAGGACTGCTGCCTTGCTGTTGGCCTGCTGCCTTGCTGAACTCTTGCCTGGCTGTGAAAGTGCTCTCCAAGGGCTTGGATAGAGCTTGCCTCCTGTTCCCTGAAGTCTCAGGACCAAAAAGACTTCTCTTTTTCACTTGCACGCTCCGTGTGCCGAACTTTTCGACGCACAGCTTGTTCCGCGGCGAGAAAAACGCCGCACACCGACGCTGATCGATGCGACGCCTTCGGGACGACCGGAACTTCGACGCACGGCTTCGCAAGGACAACGCCGCCCGACCTCCGGAGGAGAAATCGACGCGACGCCTGCCGTGAGATCGAAATTTCAACGCGCAGCCCCGCAGAACGACGTGCAGCCGGAAAACAAGCAGGAAAATCCACGCACAGACCCGGGACATCTGGTAATCCCCGCGATCCACAGAAAGAGACTGTTTGCGCGCCAGAAAACGACGCACGACTTCCCCGCGTGGAAAATAACGACGCAAGTCCGTGTGTGCTGGGGAGAAATCGACGCACACACCATTCTTCCACGTATTTCTTCTGTGGCCCTCTGAGGAGATTTTCCACTCCAAAACCAGGTACTTTGTGCTTGAAAGAGACTTTGTTTGCTTTTTAAAGACTTAAGACATTTCATATAACTTTTCAGTGATATCTCTACAAATTCACATTGCAACTATTCGTTTTGACCTACAATTATCCTGATAAATATTATATATTTTTCTAAACACTGTGTGGTGTGTGTTTTTGTGGTGGTATTGTATGATTTATTGCACAAATACTTTACACATTGCCTTCTAAGTTAAGCCTGACTGCTCGTGCCAGGCTACCAGAGGGTGGGCACAGGCTAATTTTAGATTGTGTGTGACTTACCCTGACTAGAGTGAGGGTTCTTGCTTGGACAGAGGGTAGCCTGACTGCCAACCAAAAACCCCATTTCTAACAATTACTATCCCTGAATATTGACACCATTGGAGAGAACTACATAATTTGTCATCAAACTTTGAGGAAACCAAAGAGGCTATCTCCATAAGACACTATTTGGAAGGAGGTCAACAAAAAGTAACATTTTAGACTGATCTCAAAACCTTAGAATGCATCACAACAATGAAATAAGTGAATCTCTGTAATGTCATCTGGGGGTTCATTATGAAATTACTTTCAGGCCAGGGTATGAACATGGAAAAGCTGATGCACTCTCTCAACAGCAGATGTAGAGAATTCTGTAACCATGAGCTCATGTTGCATTTTAGTGGTCCAAGTTGCTTTTGGGTTTAAAGCAGAGAATTGCCTAAGAGTAGTAGCGAGGAAACAATGGATTAATCAAGCTCCTCAACAATATAGCACATAAAGACCGCTGTTTTTTTACCAAGATCGACTTTACGTTCCAGGAGAAGAGTCACAGTGTCAATTGTTGGAATGCAGATTTCAATCTAGGCTGGCAGATTACCCAGGGGTCAGGAAGATGGCAGACCTTATATCAAGGCATTTGTAGTCTGATCAAGGCATTTGTAATCTGATCAAGCAAATTTGGATCAGAACAACCCTGAAGTATTACTGCAACTTGCAAATGCATACTACCAGCCTTGGGTCCAAATTGCAATTAATATTATAGTGTAACCACCAATGTCAGAAGATGATATCAACCTTGTAGTGGTGGTACATTGATTTCCAGAATTAGCATGTGTATTCCTTAAAGGCTTTGGGCATCATTACAAGTGTGGCAGTCGGACAGCCGTGGCTTGGACAGACCTACTGCCAAAGGACCACCTTCCATGTCGGGAACACGGCTCCCAACGGCATGCTTGCGGTTGGGCTTGTAATCAGCCATGGCGGCGCTGAACTCAACACCGCCATGCTGATTACAACTCCTCTTTCCACCAGCCTTTTAATGGCTGGGACCCCACCATGAAAAGTCTGGTGGAAAGGTAGTGCAGAGGGCCACAGGGGGGCCCTTGCACTGCCCACAACTATGTCGTGGGGGGTGCGGGGGCCCCTCTGCCCAGCACCGTCAGAATGCGCATTGTCTGCGTTGCTGCTGGTCAGTCCCCTCTGTGCTACAAAATAGCACTCAGCTCCTTTAAGGGAGCCAAGTGCTGTCTCGTAGCAATGTTCCCGCTGGACTGACCTGTGGGAACACTCTATTTCAAGGTTTCTGCCGGCCATCTAGGTCAGGCTGGGTGAAACCTTGTAATAGGGCGGGGGCACCACTTCTCCCCGTGTGTTTGGCGGTCCCGCATTGGGACCGTCAAACTTGGAAGGAGCTCCTTTGTATGCCATCAAGGTCTGCCCAAGATCGTCATTATGGGCAGAAGGGCCCAATTCATGTCTCATTTCTGGAACGTTACTAATGTAATCTGGAACTGTCAGCTTCAAGTCCACCAGCAACCACCCTGGACTGATGGCCAAACTAAATGAATGAACTAAACGTTTTAATAACAGCTCAGATATTTTATGATGACTCAACCACATGATTGTTATCATTAGGTCTCTATGGCAGAGTTTGCTTATAACAAAGGGGTTTCTTAATTCATTGAACTGTTTGCTTTATTTGTGTACTTAAGGGATACAGCCTACAATGTGAGATTCTTCTATGACAGAGGTGCCTTCTGTATATTTCAGAGTATGTGCACTGGAGCTACAGGAGGGTTCTTTCTGGCAGCTAGGATGCAGAGCGCATGCGTTGGAACAGGACAAGAAGCACGTGCATTGGAGGTCATTTCTAGATAAATATGTAGAGCAGGTGAGTGTGCAGAGTTGCCTAGCCATGTTAATTGTTGTAGGGCACAGAGACCATGCTAGTTCGAACCTAACCCACGTCTACCACTTTATTTGATTTTTCCCTGCGGGTTTCATGCTTGGACTTGCATCACGTTTTTGGTTTAGCCCCAATGTAAAATCTGTTTTAGGATTTACAAAGCCACACAAAGCCTGATTTGCATAGTTTTGTAAAAAAGAAATTACTCCAAAGCAGCGCATACCACGTTACATGGGTGGAACATGGGCGGCCTGTGAATCCACCCATGTATTTTGATGCAAATCCATGTTTAGAACCCATATTCCTTTTATAAAGCTAGTAAACAAAGATGGGTATGTGCCAAAGTGAAGCACCTACCTGACGCAGACTTATCTAGAAAAATATCTTTATTTCTCCTTGTTCCTCCCTCTTCACAACCATAACAAGAGTAATAAGCCCTAAAAGACAATTTTTGTGCAGGAAATATCCACTCTTCCACAATAAATATCCTGACCACAACGGAGGCAACCTTGCAACATGACACAAGGTTACCTGCATTGGCACTAGGCAACCACAAATGCTCCAGATTTGCACCATATCTTTAAAAAATATGGCAAGTTCTTCTCTCTCCCTTCCACCCAACACAGCACACAAACTTCCCCTGCTGCACTGAGCTGAGTAAATCCTGGCCCTGGCCTTCAGACCTGCAGGCACTGAAACTCACCAAATAAACAGGAGCTAGTCAACCCAGGGAAGCTACAATGAAGCTGTAAATATGTTGAGATTTGGAGCCTGATGTACTAACTTATTTTGTAGTCCGAAGTTCTGTAATTTGCAAAACAGACTCTTTTGCAATGTCAAAATAGGTTATTACTATGTGGCCCTCGAAAAATGTAATGTTACCAGACCTGCAGAACTAGTGAGTTGAATTATCTACTTGACTTGACTGTTGTGCTCTAAGCCCAAGAACTCATCTCACACAATGCAAAGTGTGCTGCACACGGTAACGGAAAGGTGACCAATGGACCACCAATCCATATTAAAATAATTTAACAAAATACGATATCTTAATGCTCATAATAGTAAAGTGTTACTTCCTGCTCAAGACACATGATAATTGGTTAGTTAGGACTGGAGGAGGGTGAAAGATTGAACCTGGTTCACCTCAGCTCAGGGTGGAGGTTTGTGCCGGCCAAATTTCAGATGGCAGACAATGATAGTGAGCATTAACTTAGTCAGCCAGGCTGCATGGCCAAGCGGGATGGCGAAGGACTGTGTGTGTAGCGACTCAGACACCACCACTCCTGCTGATGGTATAAAGAGGGAGGCCTCTCTCAGACTGATTTCTTACTGCCCAGGTGCACACTGGGCCCACACACAGTCCAGATCACAGGATGGGAGAGGACGTATGCCAGCTTATACCTTCAAACTAAAGAGCATATATGCGGGCTGACGTGGGTGAGTCACTGAAAACTTGAGCCAGATACCTAGCTCTGGCTCAGCTGAAGGTCCATTTGGAACCTCTAGTCCAAAACATGCTAGGCTTTTACATAGTGTATGCCTACCACCAGCACTCTAACTTCATACACCAAGAATTAAAGAACTAGCCCTAGTATTTGCTGTAAAACTAAGAGAATGAGATACCCATCTAGTGTCTGAATTACAAAATGTAAAACCAGAAAACCTGGCATCAATCTTGGCTTCCCTGCTTGACCAAATTTTGTGATCCTAGACTAATATTTTATATTACTACGTTTTCCTTTTCTTCATCGTCACATATGGAAGCACCTTTAAATACATAAGTTCAAAATATGCACTTTTAAGAAAACAGTGTGAGTTTTATTTAATGGATTATAAAGTTTTCCACGTATGAAAAAAGAAACTAGGTCATAATGAGTGCACATGATAACTGATTTGCTGCTTAGTTCACTAATGGCATTTTTGCCAGGGTGGGGGTAGCCAAGCACAGCCAATAATATAATGGCCAGGCGCACTTGATTTAATGTCAGCATGAAATTCAAAATGTGTCAGTATGGGGTTGAGGTGGCCAGAAGCACGAGTCTCAAAGATGGAAACAGAAAACAAAATGAGAAACAGGGAACAAAATGAAAAGAAAAATGACAAGCACAGCAGCACAAACGTGCACAGAAGTGTTTTAAAAAATCATGTGTTTATTTATGTTAATAGACATTCCTTTTACTTGGATTGAACAATGAGCATCTCACAGGGGGCCAGCAGCCATTATGCTGTATTGAGTTAGCTGCAGTATGCTGGCGATAGCTAGTGCGGCAGTTCAGGCTTGAGTTCCTTCGCAAAGTCAGGTTGGTAGACAGGAAAATTAGCTTGAGTGGCAACATTTTGACTTGCCATAGCAAGTGCGCGAGTATATTTTGCGAAGACCAATGATCCCATTTTGAATGTATGATGGAACAAGGAATGCTGGAACCACGCATGCCTGAACAACGCGGTCGGAACAACGACCGTGTTGTTACCACAAATGCCTTTACCACACATGCCTTCTCAATGATTTTTCATTGTAAAAGCATGTCTAGTAAAGGCATGTGTGGGAATGGCATGTGTGGTTCTAGCATGCGACCCACCCCACCTGTCTTAAGGCCCATAAGTACCCCACCCCTAATACTAAAACTACCTCGACCCCACACCCCTAAAACATAACTATCCAGGCTACCTCCCACCCACCCTGAGCCTTAAACACTTCCCTGACCCCACCCACCTGCCTTAAAACACTGCCCCCCCACCCAGACCCTAAAAACAAAACTACCACAAATACCAAACTACTCTGATCTCCCCACCCCCAAAAAAACAAACTACGCTGATCCCTCACCCCCAAAAACACTTACTACCCAACCATCTACCCCTACCCCCAAAAGACCAAATTACCCCGATCCTCCACCCCCACCCCCAAAAACCAAACTACCCCGACTTCCACCCCCAAATCCAAACTACCCTGACCCTCCTACCCCCAAAAAACAATCTACCCTGACCCCCACCCCCAAAAAACAAACTACCCCGACCCCCACCCCGAAATCCAAACTACCCTGACCCTCCCACCCCCAAAAACCAATCTACCCTGACCCCCACCCCCAAAAACACTAACTACACCGATCCTCCCACCCGCTCCCAAAAACACTAACTACCACAACCTCCACCCCAAAAACCAAACTACCCTGATCCCCACCCCAAAAACCAAACTACCCAGACCCCACCACAAAACCCTAACTACCCCGATCCCCCACCCCCAAAAAAACAAACTACTGATCCCACGCCCCCAAAACAAAACTATCCTGACCCTCGACCCCTGCCCCTAAAAACAGAACTCCCCCAATTCCCCACCCCTAAAAACCAGAATTACCCTGATCCCCCACTCCAAAAAAAAAAAAAAAAAAAAACTACCCCGACCTCCCCCACACCAAGCCCTTAATCCACCCCACCCCTAAAGACTACCCGAACCCTGCCCCAGCCCCACTTCCCTGACCACGTCCTCTCCCGATGCACTCTCCCTTTTTCTCGGCCTTAACCACGCATGTGCGCTGTTCAGGACATGCGTGGTTAGGGCATAGAAAAAGGGAGTCATTAATGCAAGCGTGATTCGGCTTGCATTAACAATGTAGTCATTGTTCCCGATTCTTTTTATTCCGGAGTCATTGTTCCAGACGTTCCCCTCCCATTTTAGAGTCTGAAACCTTTTACCAGCTCTTACCTTCTTTAGTGCAGTGGACGACCCATTGATGTCTTCCTGACTACCTTTATGGTGCATCCTGACAGCCACTATTCGGGTCAATTGTCAAACCACAGACCTAATAACTTTAGGCAGAGGTAGTAGACAAAGTTGCCCCTTGTCACTGTTATTATTCAATCTGGCAGTCGAGCCACTGGCCATCACAATCCACAGTACCAGGGAGACCGAGGGAATCCCTTTTGGATGGCGGATACATAAGGTCAACCACTTCCTCCTTAATTTGACACACCCTGACACCTCATTCCCTGCTATGGTGTACTGTTTACACACCTCTGCTGCGGCCTTAGGCTTTAAGGTCAATATGTTTAAGTCCAGCATACTAAATCTGACTATCCCGCCCATTGATGTAACTATATTGTAGAGACTGACACCCTTTACTTGGTCCTCAAGTGCAATTAAATACCTGAGTCTCAACCTGATGCCCATGCGCTCTACATGGACTACATCGAACTGGCAGCTACTATGCAGCGTGATAATGGAGGACCTTAGACGCTGGAAGAATCTCCTTATTTCTTTGCTGGGGAGAATAACTGTGATTAGGATGAATGCTCTCCCATGTGTCCTATACCTCTTACAAACTCCCCCTCGTACCGCAGGATGACATCCTACTGCTTCAACGTGAACTATGGACATTTATTTGGGGTGGAAAGAAACCCTGTGTCTCCACAGCACTTTTTATGCAGCCCTGTGACAGGGGAGGATTGGAATAACCTAATCTGCTAGGCAGCACACTCGTGATACATATCAGCTTGGGTAGCACGCCAAAGGCACTGGTTCCATATGAACAAGGAGGTAGCACGTAGACCTCTGTGGCCCTGGCTTGGCTTCCTAGGCACATTTGTCCCTGTAGTGTGTATGCCACTACCCCAACCAAAGCAGTGCTAGATATTTGGGACAAACTTACGATACTGAGAGATTTGACCTCCTTTCCCTCCCTGAACACCCCAATCTCCGGTAACCCCGACTTCACTCCTGCTCTATCTCCCCAAGCCTTCTGGGCCTGTACAGACTGGGACTGTAGGACTTTGGGTGACCTTTTCCAGGAACCTATAATAAAATCCTTTGAGCAATGCAGGACTGAATACCAACTTCCCGAAACAGCTAGTCTGTAATACCTTCAGTTACGTCACTGGGTACTACAGCCTTCCGTTTACCCAGTGGTCACTTGACTCTGTATCCCATTCCAAACTCTGGTGAGCATGTATTGTGGCGTGAAAGGGCTAACATCTAACACATACCAAACACTCCAACGCTTAACACGTTCTATCACGCATCCCTATCAAACACTCTGGAACAAAGAATCTGCTGAGGAAATTGTGTCCAAACAGTGGGACACCATTTGGTGTGACATTTTTAAAATATACAGCTCACTCTCCCTGAGGGAAATAGCCTATTAGCTCATGTTCCAATGGTATTACACACCCTCCTGCTTATCAGCTATCTACCCTGGCCGATTAGCCTTTTATGCAGGAGGTTCAATCTAGAAGTGGGTGACTTTGTACACACCTGGTGGTCCTGCCCACTAATACATACCTTCTGGAAAGAAGTCCTGAGACATATAAAATCTGTGATAGGTTAACCAATGCCTGTCATTTCTCTCATTGTCATTCTGGGAGTCCGACCCCAACACCTGACGGCATGACACACGTCGACTGGGTGGTCAGTAGCTACATGCTATAAGTAGTGAGACAATTAATTACATTTGCACGGAAACAAACAACCCCACCATCTTTAGCGCAGTGGATCACCCGCCTCTGACATGTAATGGCACTAGACCAGCTCACCCACACAATGTCAGGCACAGGTGCTAGGTTTTGGAAAATATGGCACCCTCTACTCACCTACTTCCCAGGGATAGAATTTGCCTGCATCACTCCGCCAAAACTGAAAGCACTAGAATTGTTCCTCTGATCCCCCCCGCCACACTGTCTAGCAAACCCCACTCTGCACCCTTAACTATTGGAATGGCCCCCGAGAATGAAGATCCAACAGCCACCAAACCCCTACCAACATTGAACGATACCCACTGTGACTTGATTAATGGTTATTCTTGTTACAATACATTGTTTGTTTACCTTCCCCTCCTGATCGCTTCCCCCGGCCTTCCAATACCCCCAAACCAGAAATGCTCATGTTTGTGATGCTGTATGGCTCACATGAATCACGGGTGTGCCACGTGTTTCTTCATAGTTATCTTCAGCCGAGCCTTCTTTGCTCTTACCTGATAATAATGTGATTCTATAACTGTTTTACTCTGGTATTTCTTGCACACATTGTGTTTTGCTGTCTCAGCTATTCCTGTTTACCTGAAAACCTAACAAAACTGATTTCAAAATTAATACCTGACTATTACTACACTTTCCCACCCAAAACACCCATTTCACTCCATCCCATCCCTCATAATTTGCGTTGAAGCTTTTTAAATGTTTTAAATATATATAACCTTACAAAAATACATAAAGACATGTTATTATCATATATTTATATATTCAATAAATGAACATAAACATACTTAAGCCAAGAAATTAGGAGAACAACAAACCATGTTTGACTGCAAGGGATTAAAATGATCCATAGGTTTTGCAGCACAGGATTAACGTGTTTTTAAGCTGGTTTATCTATTGATGTCTGCTTGATAGAGCCTCTTGCTTCCTGTTTCAGTTTTTTAGGACCATCTGTAAACTTACCAGAAATGGATGCTTTTTTACTTTCTGGTGAGGAAAAATTATTACTTCAGAACATAGGAACTAGAGGGTGAGCCTTGTGAACTAGAGCAGCTAGTGGTCTTGCTCCTCTACTCTATTCTTGATGTCCTATTCAACTATGGAGCCCTCAACATAAAAAGGTTAATGCCATCATCCTAATTTATAGAGACCGCCATGAAGCGAGTCCTGTTATGGAATAAAATATTGATGCCAAAGGAGGCTGTATGGCAAAAACTCACAAAGGACCCCATTACAGTCGAAATCCTCAATGTAAAATAGGAGCACTCATGATGATGATCATATTGCCAAACTTCAGATTAACCCAAAGGAGATCTGGCTATAAAGAGATATCCCTACCACCTGTCCCGTTTGTCAATTTGGGCCCCAGAGTAAGGAATATAGGCCAAGGAGGGGAACATAGAATGCCTCAGGAATGTCACCCACATGAATGTATGATGGAACAACGAATGCTGGAACCACGCATGTCTAAACAACGTGGTCGGAACAATGACCATATTGTAACCACGAATGCCTTAACAAAGATTTTTCCTTTGTAAAGGCATGCCTAGTAAAGTCATGTGTGGGACAACATGCGGGGTTCCAGCATACGACCCCCCCACCTGCCCTGATGCCCAGAAGTACTGCACCCCTAAAACTACCCAACCCCCCACCCCACCCATAAAACTAAAGCAACCCCGACCACTCACCCCACCCCTAAAGCTAAAACTACCCGACCATCCTCCCCGCCCCTAAAAACTAAAACAACCCCGACCCCCCACCCATAAAAACAAAACCACCCTGACCCACCACTCCTAAAACAAAAAACCCTGACCCCCAACCCTAAAACTAAAACTACCCTGACCACCCCACCCCAATACTAAAACAACCCACACCCCTAAAAACAAAACTACCCCGACCCCCCCACCCTGCCTCTCAAAACTAAAACTACCCCGACCCCCTACCCCGCTGCTAAAACTAAAACTACCCCGACCCCTCACCCCACCCCACCCCACCGCTAAAACTATAACTACCCGCCCCCCACCCTGCCCCTAAAACTACCCCAATCCCCTAATACTAAAACAACCCCGATCCCTCACCCCTAAAAAAAAAACTTCCCCCACCCTGCCCCTAAAACTAAAACTATCCTGATCCCACACCCCACTTCTAAAACTAAAACTTCCCTGACCCCCATCCCCTAATATTAAAATAACCCGACCCCCCCACCCAGCCCCAAAAAACTAAAACTTCCCTGAACCCTACCCTCACCCCCAAAAACTAAAACTACCTGGAACCCCCACTCCTGTCCCTAAAAACAAAAACTACCCAACCACCCACCCCACCCCTAAAGCTAAAACTACCCGACCTTCCACCCCTGCCCCTAAAAACTAAAACAACCTCGACCCCCACCCCTAAAAACAAAACTACCCTGACTCACCACCCCTAAAACAAAACAACCCTGACCCCCACCCCAACCCTAAAACTAAAACTACCCTGACCCCCCACCCCTGCCTCTAAAACTAAAACTACCCTGACCCACCACCCCAATACTAAAGCAACCCCCACTCCTAAAAACAAAACTACCCCAACCCCCCCACCCTGCCCCTAAAAACTAAAACTACCCCGACCCCCCACCCCGCCGCTAAAACTAAAACTGCCCCGACCCCTCACCCCACCCCTAAAACTATAACTACCCCGACCCACCACCCTGCCCCTAAAACTACCCCAATACCCTAATACTAAAACAACCCCGATCCCTCACCCATAAAAAAAACTACCCCCACCCCGCCACTAAAACTAAAACTATCCCGACCCCCCGCTCCTAAAACTAAAACTTCCCTGACCCCTATCCCCTAGCACTAAAATAACCCGACCCCCACCCAGCCCCTAAAACTAAAACTTCCCCGACCTCTACCCTCACCCCCAAAAACCAAAACTACCCAGAACCCCCCACTCCTGCCTCTAAAAACCAAAACTACCCGACCCCCCACCCCACCCCTAAAAACTAAACCAATCCTGACCCCCCGCCCCACCTCTATAAATAAAACTACCCGCCCCCACCCCTAAAACTAAAACTTCCCGACCCCCCCCACCCCTAAAACTAAAACAATCATGACCCCAAAAAACTAAAACAACCTGATCTGCCACCCTCGCCTCTAAAAACTAAAACAACCCCGACCCCCACCCGCCGCTAAAAAAACAAACTATCCCACCCGTAAAGATTACCCCCCAACCCTGCCCCAGCCCCACTTAACTGACTGCGTTTTCTCCAGATGCTGACTCCCTTTTTCTGTGCTTTAACCACGCAGGTGCGTTGTTCAGCACATGAGGGGTTAAGGCACAGAAAAACAAAGTCATTGTTCTCGCAAGAGTGGTTCCACTTCGTTGTTCCAGATTCACGCTTCCGGGTGTTTCCCAACCTACATAGTTCCCTGATGAACATGAACATCCTTCTCTTATGCTCACAGTTCTATGGAATATTTCTTCACAAACTGAGCAGTCATCCGGAGAAGACAGGAAAATAAACTATACACCGATGGCCCCTTCTCTGTGAGGCTGTTGGAGGTAGATTTCCATGGATAGAACCAGTGGGGATCTGTCAACGGAAAGCTCATAGTCCACTAAAGGAGGAAGGTGGACTGACCATTTGTGGACACGGTTCTCCTTTGCGTTTACAACAGATTACCCTGATTAAACTCTAAATTACCCCTATATTTCTTACATGTCAAAGTGTAGCAGGCACTCATTTTGCACTCATTTTGCAAGCAAGCATAGCAAGCAAGTCTGACTTGGTCTGAGAGGGCTCGTTGTAAGGGCAGGTTCTTGCCCAAAAATATTTTGGAAACCACATGTAAACAATAGTGGATTTTAGACCAGAACTTTCAAATATTTTGGCTTAAAAGACATAGGGGCTCATTTACAAGCCCCTAATGCCACCAAAGCATCACTGTATGTGAAGCTCTGGTGGCGCTGTACACTCATCCTATTTACAAAGCGGCATAAGGCCACTATTTGTGGCTTAACGCCACCTAGTAAATACGGCCCTTTCACACGCAGCACTTTGAGTGGAAGGGGCGTGCAATGGATGTCACTGTGGGCGTTCTACAGCAACACCCATTGCATTTTGATGCTGTCTCAGATTTACAGGGTTTTGGAAACCTGAGGCAGTGCCAACATTTTATGTGAAACGAGAAGAAATGCTTTGTTTTTTGCTCTTTCTACATGTGCTGCATTCTACAGCACACATAGAAAGAGAAAATCGCCATTGAAGATTGTTTTTGTGTAGGAAGGTATCCCTTCCTGCATAAAAACAATCTCCCAGCAACTCAGCCATCCTTGCACCATGGCACAAGAGTGTCTGCATTGGTGCTCAGCAGCAAGGGGAAACAGGGATGCACCGTATTCTTGTTAATACGAAGCACTCCTGCAATTTGAAAATGATGGAGCACAGTGCTGCCATATTTGGCACAGCATCGCACTCCGTCATTTGCTTGTAAATAAGGCCCATAGGGTTTATAAACTGTTCCCACCAACTCACCAAAAGTTCTCTCTGAGATTTTAGCCTGTCACTGAGTTTTTTTTACTTCAGCTAGAAATGTAATTTGCACATTACACAAATATCCTGAGGTATGTATACTAAATCATTGCTCCATATCACCAGGATTACTTTCATTGATCTGCTGATTATGCTGATTATGCATAGAGCTTGCAGTTTATACATTGTTCCACTGAGGCATCGCTCTCATTTTTAGCTGTTACACACCAAGGGGTATTTTTATGAAAAATGGTGCTGCACACACTTCAGCACTACTTTTCTTGCACCCCTTAGCACCCCCTAACGCCCTCATGTGTGCACTGTATTTCAAATACAGCGAACCATGGCAGTAGTTAAGCGACTAGCATCAGAATGTTTTATGATGGTCCGACACTCTGTAGGATTTGCGTCAAAAATTCTGTAGCTAATCCTGCAAAGCAGACTGAGGCCCATTGTAAGCAATGGAAGCCTCCTTTTAACGCCTGCTCTGGGCAGGCGTTAAAAGTGCGAAAATATTGCACAAGGGAATCTCTTAAATTTCCTTGCGCCATTTTTTTGGTTCTCCTAACGGGGGAATGCCCCCTTTGCATGTATTATGCCTGGTGCAGGCATAAAGTTGCGCAAAGTTTTACAAATTGGCGCAACTTTGTAAATATGGCATGGTGTTTTTGGCCTTGTTGGGACACATTACCGTAAAAACAAATAACACAAATGTGGCACAAGGAGGCTCTAGGGCCTTTTAAATATGCCCCCAAGCCTTTTTTCACATTTCTGCTGTTTCCTTTATTTATCCATTCCTTTTATGTGCCCCAGGTTTTTATTGTCAGCAGTCGCTTGTTTCATTATTTTGCTTTGTTTTTTCATTTTTCTTTCATTTTCTTTTTCTTTCTGTTTTCCACTTCATCTCCTCTTCTATAGTTTTCTAACTCCTTATTTTTCCTTCTGTGTCTTTTCATCTGTTTTCCTCCCTGTTTGTATCTTTTTGACCATTTTTTTCTCTTGTTTAGATATTGTCTCCCTAGATGCAGTTTTCTTCAGGATAGGCAGGGTCGGAATTGGTTGAGCTGCAACAAAAATGGGTGAAGGCCTCCAGCAGCACTTAGGGGCATATTTAAGAGCCCCTAGTGCCACCAGAGCATCACTTTTCGTGACGCTCCAGTGGCACAATGCCCTGCGCCGTATTAACAAGGTGGAGTTAAGCCACTTTTTGGGGCCTAACGCCACCTTGTAAATACGGCCCCTTCACACGCAGCCCTTTGCGTGGAAGGGGGGGGGTGCAATGGATGTTGCTGTGGTTGTCCACAGCAACACCTATTGCATTTTGATGCTTCCTCAGATTTACGAGTTGTCGTAAACCTGCGACAGCGCCAAAATCTAACACCACCCCAGGTGTGGAGTTAGCAAGGCACAACGAGGAGGAATACTTTTATTCCTCCTCGTTTTTTGCCTATTCTATGTGTGCTAGATCCTGAAGCATGCATAGAAAGAGCAAAATGCCAGAAATTATAGTTTATGTGCGGGAAGGTATCCCTTCCTGCACTTAAACAACCATTTCAAAATGACTCTTTGGCACTTCTGTGTGTGCTGCATTCTGCAGCACACACAGAAGTGCCAAATCACCATTAGTGATTGTTTATGTGCAGGAAGAGACACCTTCACTCACATAAACAAACAAACCCCTCAATGCAGACATCCTAGCATGATGGTGCAAGGATGCATGCGTTGGCTCTAGGCAGTTCAATTTAGCGCCAGCTCAGGGGGAAATGAAGGGGTGCGCCGTATTTTAGTAAATACAGCGCATCCCTGCATTTTTAAAGTGATGCAGCGTGACACTGCCAAATTTGGTGCAGTACTGCGCTGCACCACCTTTTAGTAAATCTGGCCCTTAGCATAGGAAAAACAGTATCAACATAGAACGTCCGGGAGAATGCTCGCCTTCTTAAATGGACGGTCCGGTCATGTAAGTAAGTAACTAATTCTTCTCCAGCAATGAATCTTTTTAAGATTCTGGTGCTCTTTGAGTATAATCCAGAGTAGTTGCACAATATAGATGGATGCAGAAATGCTCAGTCAACAAAATAGTTTCTTCAGCACCACCTGGCCCACTCATTCTTTGTGTCAATAACCAGACAGTAGTGGTCGCCGAAGGTCTGATATGACTGCAATGTCCTTGTCTTGCAAATTTTCACCAGTGGTGTGTCGACCACAAACAGCACTTTTTTGCCTTCCCTTCAGTGGAGTATGCCGCCACACAACCTCACAATTGTCAGTTTGGTAGATAGATTTAAAGCAGTTCATCAAACACCTGGCAAAGGTGGGTTTGGCTATCAATGGTCCCATTCTGGGCTGGCTTTAGACTGCAAACAATTGTGATGTAGCTTGGTAAGATTGTGTCCTTTCCGCATATTAACTCTGCTCCCTTCTGCAAAAAACATATGCAAGGCTGCTATCTTGTATTAAATACAGTCTGGTACAGTTGGAAATCGGATACCAACTTTGAAGGAAACCTTGGATGAATCCTAGGAGAGAGTTTATCAGGATAGGGCATGATGTAGGGCTCTTCCTGTGCAAAGGCCTGAATCTCACAAAGCCTCCTGGCCTCCTTCAAGAAGTCAAGGTAGAGATTTGATCTTACAGGAAGGAATTGGTTCAAAATGGCATAAGGGAGGTGAGTGTTATGCTAAGCTCCCAGTTTGGAGCTGGTTTCCTGACTGGAGGTAACATGTCGAGCAGTCCTTTAAGAACGCCTTTGATGACTTGCAAAGTGCATTTCCGAGTTCTTCTTACACCTGTAAATCGCCACTAAGTACATTTGTGTTGAAATCCATCTTTTGTCATTAGCTACAGGCGTGTCTCCGGCTCATGCGGCTCGCACAGAAAGGGTGTGCTCAGTTCTGTGATCATCAAGCACAAAACACCTTTCACTTCTTGTCATAGGGTTGCAAGCGGACAATGGCCAGAAATTGGACAGCACTTCCATGCACTTCTGGGGAAGGACCAAGGTCCACATTTAAGAAGGCCTAGCGCCTCCTTGCGCCACTTTAGAGTTGTTTTTTATGACACTAATGTGGCTCAAGGCCAAATTCACCACACCAGATTTACAAAGTGGTGCAATGCATGCATTGCGCCACTTTGTAATCGCTTGATGCACATTATGCCTGCGCCAAGTGTAATGTATGCACGGGCATTCCCCACAAAAATGGTGCAGTGGAATCTATGAGATTAGCGGCTCTTTTTAACACCTGCACAGAGCAGGTGTTAAATGGGAGCACATCATTATTCTTAATTGGCCCCTATGTACTTTGCAACATTAGCGATCCTGCAATGCACTACAATAGCGTAAAAAATGATTATGCTACTGTCCTTAACCTGCGCTATGGTGCGCCGGGTGTTAAATTTGGTGCTCACATGGTCGAGTTAGGTGGGCGATAAGAGGCACAATAAAAGTGGTGCTGCATATAATGCAGCGCCACTTTTCTTAAATTTGGGCCCAAATGTCTAAACTCTAAGATTGTAGTATCCATGCTATGGGATTGAGAGATACACTCAGCCATTTCTGCGGGAACTAGGAGTGAGGGATGTGCTGCGACACCCCCATAAAAGCTGAAAAGAGTAGCTAATAATAAAGGAACCCTTCAAAGGTTAAACTTCGGCAGCATTTTTCGTGTTTTTAAGAAAAACACTGTTAGATATCTAAATTTGGACAGCACTCTCACTATAAAAATTGTTGCAGCGCCACTGCCCTTAGCTGGAAATGAGGATGAACAGACATGCATAGGAATTCCGGTTATCATGTTTGCAAGAATAATTGGCACCAGAAGGATCTTGCGCAACTGCACACCAGGAGCCTCTACACTAGCTAGTGAAGCTTGAGGAAATGCGTCCAGGAACTGTGTATTTCATTCCATGAGTTGAAGTATAAGCACATGGCACTTCTCAGTCTCTTGAATAGTGTTGTTAGGGTGAAACACCTGGTGAACAGATTGTTCTGTACTTCCTGGTCGGTTTTCCATTTCCAAAACTTAGATCCCCCTGCCCTATCGTTACCCACTCTGTTGTTCCTGAAAGCTGGTGCCTCTCCTTTAACTGAACCTTTAAATGGTGGCCCAAGTCCAAATGTTTGTGCTACTCTGAACAGGATGTGTGAACAAGCCGCACCTTCTTCCAATGATAGAACATTGTCGTGTTGTTGGGTGCCAGTAGGAACAATCGCCTCTTGATTTGTTACTGAAATACTAGAAACCATACATCACTGCCCTGGGCTTAACCACATTGATGTTTATATTTATTTTGTGTTCCTACCACAGGCTACCTGTCAACATCAAATCCAAAAATCCTAACTCCCCCAAACATCTAGTTGATATGGTTATCAGCAAACAAATTTCTTTGGTTGGGAGAAAGGAAAAAGCAACAGTTTGCAATGGTTGAAGAGTTTCTCACAAATCTCTTACAGCTAGTGAAGGATCCAAGACCACAATCAAAGAATGAATACCTCGTCTGAGATAATGAGAACTAATCTCCAATGCCGAATAAAGATTATACTTTGTAATCAGAAGTACTGTGGTCTCTAATAAACTTAGTTGCTGCCCCGAGGCCTTTATAATTAATAGATTGATAATTCCAAAGTCAATACATCTGAAAGAAAACCTGGCTCTTTAAACAGCTCTTGTGTGTTAAGATTCAAAGCTCTTTCTACATACCACTTTGAGAGTGACGTCCATATCTTGCCATAGAAAGTCAACATAGCAGGTTTTCTGCATTACTGCATCAATTCTGCAATTGGAAAACAACCTGATAAAGTTGAACTCCCAGGCCCCAAGCCATCAAGAAGCGTTTTAAGTTTAAGAGCTCACCTGGGCAAGTCCAGTATTTGAAAGAGACTTGGCACCATTGGGAGATGTAGCTGCGGTCCTCCTTGCCATATTCAGGAATTTGAATTCCATAAAGAAAGGAAAATAACCAGACGCCACTGACAAGTAAAAAGGCAAATAAAGGAACTTACGCTTTGGTTAAGTCTTGGGAGCAAACGCAACCCTAATGGGAGAGCTGTGAACTGACTGTGATCATAGAAACCTTTTAAAGTCCTGATAAATCAGTATTTGCAGATGGTGCACCTTGCAAGCATATGGTGGTCATAAGATCCTCTGGGTTGATGATGCAGGATTATAGACTGAAGGGAAACCATCTTGTATTTTACTGATTGGATAAAACACTTTAGCCATTTTAAGTCCAAGCTCAGCCCAACCGTTTCTGTCAGCTCCTGAATTTCAAACTATGCTGAATATACTCCAGACCTGAAAGGGTGGACATTATTGTTTTCTTTTTCATCAACAACTGAACTCCTTAAAGGAAAGCTGACCTCTTTACCAAATCCAAATGAAGATGTGTTTCACCGAAGTGAGGCTTAGGAGGATCTGAACAAAATGCTATCTTTATCCCTTCCAACACTATCTGTGACTGGATTTGGTCCTGCCAGACCCCTACAAATTTCAGAAGCTTTCCTCCCAGTTGATCATAATACCCGTTTTGTGAGCTGCAAGGTGCTGTTGGTAGTGGTACCATACAAATTATGGGGCTATCCTGTATTCCTCCGAAACCTGGGTTGTGAAAGCATTATGAAAATCAATGGTTCCTACGGTGAATAATGTGAATTTGAAAAATGGTGAAAGTCCACAGTTTGTTCATGCAAATAAACTTTTGCATAAAATAAAGTTGACACCACTACAGACGCCTGGCAAATTCACTTATAATTTAATAGAATGGTCATATAATTATGCAGTCACAAGCGATCAAGGTACCCAAAAAATAATGTTAAGTGTAATGGTTCAAAATAGCTCAGATACATTTGATATATATGATGGCTGGCTTTACACTCTCAGCAAATTAATGTTGCTAAATTCCACCTAATTGTTATTAATCCATATCATGGCAGTCCATTGAAAAATGTTGACATTTCATCCGTTGGTCAGTAGGTTGTTCAAGTGGGGTCTTCCTCAGGCAGAATAACTGAAGAACCCCAATCTGTAAGAACACATTACACATATGAGTGTTAATCAAAGGACAAAGAGATCCAAGAAAAAACGTCTGCGTTAAAAGTCAAGATACAGACTTATCCAGCATAGAAACAGGCAAAACAATCTGCCCCAAAGGGTCCAGAAGGGAGAGGTGCACGAATCCCAAGGCAGCAAGGGGCTGGATCCCTGCATTCCACAATACCAAATCCCTGTGGAGCTGTAAAAATTAACCAGTATCGTTTGCTAATTACAATTTACCCAATCACAGTAACAGATTAAACGATTGGGTTAAATAGACATGAAGTTACAAACAAGAGCATACTCCAGGTGGGTGTGCCATCCCACTTGTGGTGTAGAGAAATAGGACATGTGAAAATAACACCGAGATAGTTTCCCATGTGGCTATTTGAAATATTGACAATCATCTCTGATAGCTGAGCACCATTTCCTGCAAGCCACAAGTATATACAAGAAAGCTAAAATTAAAAGTAGATAAACCACCTCCATGTATGTATGGATAATTTGAAGAGAAAGCAAAACAATTACTCTAAAGGATATTCATATCAATGCCCCTCTGAAAGGAAGGCAACTTATAGATAGGAAACTAATGCAAACAATAGAAGTCTAACACAAATTAATACAGAGCCCTTACTCGTAGGGAAAGCCCAACATGTATGTGTTCACCAAAGTGTAAAAAACTATCTATTTGAACTGTTTAGTAATAAACGCACTGCTATGATAATGGCATACCTTATTGCTAGGTACTAAGGAATTTGGAGAGACTTTCCCAGGTGTCTACACAGAGGAAAACAAATCATTTAAAACACACAAATGAATCTGCAACAGACAAAGCTTGGTGGAGCAAGCAATGGTCTGAAAACTTACCGCAATTCCAAGTTAAACTGGGAGCAGACAAGTGATGCACTCCGATGTGAAGTGGAAACGTATGATTGAATTCAGGTATGGAGAGATGAGAAGCAGTTGTTAGTTGGAAAAGAAGAAATACTAAGATTGTCACTCATCTGGTGTATAGTTCACCACGGGAAACCAACGTATCAAAGGAAGCAGCAACCACTAGGCTTTAAACTAGGTGCTAAAAATGAAAATAAAGCACAAGCTTAAAAGGATTCCAATAAATGGTAGTTCGAATAGACAATTCTCATATACCGAACTCAGGGCCAGATGTAGCAAAGGGTTTTACCCATTCTGTGTCTATGGGAAAATTCGTTGGTACATATGGCCCTCAGTTACAACCTGCCCAAATCAAATCAAGTCATAAGGGGCCTGTTGTGATCTAAAAGTTCACATTTGAATTACACAGCAAGAACCTTAACAAAATCAATACATGGATTGCAGAGAAATGATTGAAACAATATCCATTTTGCATTGCATACAAAGCCCTGTTGCTTTCTTCAAATTCATTTAGTCCCTGAGATATACTGTCCTTGATTTGAATCCATTTGCAATCGTGTATATTCACTTTGCTTGAGCTGTTGCCACCTCTCTCAGCTTCCCTGATGTACTCTACAACTTGTCATTTGATGTCTTCTGGTGAATGTTGTAGGGATCAAAAATGCTCCACAAGAGGAGCCTCAACTGTCAGACCTCAAATGTAACTGCACTACTGGAGTATCAATTTCTTGATTAGTTTTGCTGATTGATACAATTAATCCACAAGGTCACCAAATGGTCTCTATAACGTTTAGAGAATTGCAGTTGCTGAAACATCGCAACTTAAATGTTTTGTTGTTGTGTTGGAAATGCTTGGTCTCTTTACGTACTTTACATGCTTTTCAATCCCTTCCCTTATAGTAACCTTCAAGAAGGAGTAGGTTCCATTGTGAGCAAATAGTAGTGAGAGGTGAGGTGGGTAAAAGTTATTTCACTGTTTTATCCCTGATATTTGTTGCTCTTTCGAATGCAAATAGGGACTTATTTGAGTACCTAATGTCATCCTTGATGAGACCATAATATTTGATGGTTATTATTTTATTTGGCAGCTCTTTAAATTGAAGGTCAAAGCACAAACAAATCTGTCATCACAGTTTTGGGTGTTTTGGTAGTCTCAAGGTCCTCCTGAGGGTAAAACCAGACACTTTTACAGTGGTGGCCGATGCATTTTAAAGGTAGTTGGGGTGGGTGCAGGGGCACAGGGGAGCATGCGGGCGGGGAGTGCGCAGGTGGTGTGGGGGGTTTAATAAAAACAAAAACATACCTGGTGCTGCCGGCTGCCTCAGGCTCCTCTTTCTGGTCCCAGAAGCTTCAGAGACTCCCTGTACAATCCCCACGCTGTTCTCATGCTTTTACCAAGCATGAGAGCAGGGTGGGGATCGGACTTAGTGGTCTGATTTACCGCTCACTCAGGCACAAGGAGCCTGTGCTGTTTCTCCAACACGGCTGCCAAATACAGATTGGTTGGAGAAATCTAAGTGTGCATATCTGTTTGGCCTGCCTAAGATTGTCGCGTTGGCTCTCATTATCCTAAATGAGACTCCTGGATTTCTCGGTGTCAGAGTCGTTCCAGGTGTGGGGGACTAAGTCTGACCCACCAAGAAGGACACCTGTCACCTTCAATCCGGTTTTGCTCCGGCTAACTAGCAGTGCCTCATCTCTCCCAAGGGGAAGGGATGATTTGGCAGCCGAGCGCATGACATTTTAGAACTTCTCAGGGAAGTCGTGTTCGCTCAGGTCCCAACCAGCTCTCTCATTTACAGTATGATCTCATATACAAATGACAGAAACCGTTTAAGTTTTATAGATTGATTTAATAAAACGACTGCATTCTAGATAATAAGGCGTGAGCCGCAATAACCAGAACCACACAACACAGTAGGATTAAAATAGTAACCAATAGAGTGAAACATAGGAATAACGCTATCATAGTGTTAACAACTACGTTCCCTCTAGTTCTGTTCTATTTCGAGCACAGCATGTTAAGCTCTAAGCTTGCCTTTCAGATTCCCTGGGAAGACATCAACCCTCATACCTGAGCAAAGGCCTGTGATCTGGATCAGCATCTGCAACAGGGCAGTCAGTGTCTAGTCGTGGTTCCCAGGTCGGAATCTCCCTCTTGCTTCTATTAGGACAAGGAACTTTTTTTATAACTAACATGTCAGTGTGGTAACAAAACGTCCTATGCAAGAGTGTGTATCGTCTACAACCCAAAGACTAAACTCCTACCACGTCTATCAGCAATGTACCAGACTGTATCCTTGACTGAAGCACAGAATGAACAAGAATGTGTTATTGAAAACTCCGATGCTGAAGTAGGCTAAACAGTGTGATATAAAGAATAAAACAAGACCGTAAAACTGGTTATTAAAAAATAACAGTACGAAGCTGAATAAAATGCATCTAGAGCAAAGTGCACAGAGGCTCGATGCTGCGAGCAAAGATATAAAATGCATCTAGGGCAAAGCGCACAAAGGCCTAACGCCTGAAGCAAGCGCACAAAAAGCTACATAAAAATGGCTACACTACACCCTCCCCTTGTCGGTAGAATGTGGTTCCAATCAAAGCATAATAAAAAATGCCCTAGAAATTTTTTAAAACACATTTCGACAAGTCCAGAGGACAAAAAAGTCCAAAATTCCAATTTAAAGCATGTGACTGGAGAATTTCATAGAACAATGTCAATTTGGAAGGAATCCAATTCAAACAGAATTCACGGAAAGCAGGATATTCTCCACTTCGGCAGATGACAAGACCGGAAAATCCACGCCAAACACCATCATGGAGCAGGTGTGTTCCAAAGCCCCAGAACCATCCAAGGCGGCATCCCGTGCAGGGCCTATGAACGAGTTAATATCATCTTCCTCCAGGAAGGGAATCTTGTAAACTGCCTCACAAAGCAAACGCAGCCGCAGTGCGCACATCTGGGAATGAGCCCTGACCGGGAACATCAACAGATCAGCATCAACCACTGGGGGGCGCTGCAGTGAGAGACAGAGAGACAGTGCGTGTTCAAATGAGCACCAAAGGCACCGAAACACGGGTTGCACACAATCCAAAACTGGCCTGAATGACAGGGACCAGTCACACTCCAAATGTCCCAGGAGTGTTGCTCCAAAATGCTGCATCATGCGTTCACGACACAGCTGTACCGATGGGAGCACCCACATTCGCTCTTGTTGCAGCAGGACAGCCATTGCGGAAGAACAAAAGCAACAGCAAAACCCCAGCCAATAAAGCCAAAGTTATCGGAAAACCACCAAAAATGCTTCCAAAAATAGAATGAATAGCCGATGGTATCAAACCGAATATGGAAGAGAAGGTATGAGCAAAACCAACACCAAGGGGCTGGATCCCTGCATTCCACAATACCAAATCCCTGTGGAGCTGTAAAAATTAACCAGTATCGTTTGCTAATTACAATTTACCCTATCACAGTAAGAGATTAAACGATTGGGTTAAATAGACATGAAGTTACAAACAAGAGCATACTCCAGATGGGTGTGCCATCCCACTTGTGGAGTAGAGAAATAGGACATGTGACAACCACACCGAGATAGTTTCCCATGTGGCTATTTGAAATATTGACAATCATGTCTGATAGCTGAGCACCATTTCCTGCAAGCCACAAGTATATACAAGAAAGCTAAATTCAAAAGTAGATAAACCACCTCCATGTATGTATGGATAATTTGAAGAGAAAGCAAAACAATTACTCTAAAGAATATACATATCAATGCCCCTCTGAAAGGAAGGAAACTTATAGATGGGAAACTAATGCAAACAATAGAAGTCTAACACAAATTAATACAGAGCCCTTACTCATAGGGAAAGCCCAACATGTATGTGTTCACCAAAGTGTAAAAAACTATCTATTTGAACTGTTTAGTAATAAACGCACTGCTATGATAATGGCATACCTTATTGCTAGGTACTAAGTAATTTGGAGAGACTTTCCCAGGTGTCTACACAGAGGAAAACAAATCATTTAAAACACACAAATGAATCTGCAACAGACAAAGCTTGGTGGAGCAAGCAATGGTCTGAAAACTTACCGCAATTCCAAGTTAAACTGGGAGCAGACAGGTGATGCACTCCGATGTGAAGTGGAAACGTATGATTGAATTCAGGTATGGAGAGATGAGAAGCAGTTGTTAGTTGGAAAAGAAGAAATACTACGATTGTCACTCATCTGGTGTATAGTTCACCACGGGAAACCAACGTATCAAAGGAAGCAGCAACCACTAGGCTTTAAACTAGGTGCTAAATATGAAAATAAAGCACAAGCTTAAAAGGATGCCAATAAATGGTAGTTCGAATAGACAATTCTCATATACCGAACTCAGGGCCAGATGTAGCAAAGGGTTTTACCCATTCTGTGTCTATGGGAAAATTTGTTGGTACATATGGCCCTCAGTTACAACCTGCTTAAATCAAATCAAGTCATAAGGGGCCTGTTGTGATCTAAAAGTTCACATTTGAATTACACAGCAAGAACCTTAACAAAATCAATACATGGATTGCAGAGAAATTATTGAAACAATATCCATTTTGCATTGCATACAAAGCCCTGTTGCTTTCTTCAAATTCATTTAGTCCCTGAGATATACTGTCCTTGATTTTAATCCATTTGCAATCGTGCATATTCACTTTGCTTGAGCTGTTGCCACCTCTCTCAGCTTCCCTGATACACTCTACAACTTGTCATTTGATGTCTTCTGGTGAATGTTGTAGGGATCAAAAATGCTCCACAAGAGGAGCCTCAACTGTCAGACATCAAATGTAACTGCACTACTGGAGTATCAATTTCTTGATTAGTTTTGCTGATTGATACAATTAATCCACAAGGTCACCAAATGGTCTCTATAACGTTTAGATAATTGCAGTTGCTAAAACATCGCAACTTAAATGTTTTGTTGTTGTGTTGGAAATGCTTGGTCTCTTTACGTACTTTACATGCTTTTCAATCCCTTCACTTATAGTAGCCTTCAAGAAGGAGTAGGTTCCATTGTGAGCAAATAGTAGTGAGAGGTGAGGTGGGTAAAAGTTATTTCACTGTTTTATCCCTGATATTTGTTGCTCTTTCGAATGCAAATAGGGACTTATTTGAGTACCTAATGTCATCCTTGATGAGACCATAATATTTGATGGTTATTATTTTATTTGGCAGCTCTTTAAATTGAAGGTCAAAGCACAAACAAATCTGTCATCACAGTTTTGGGTGTTTTGGTAGTCTCAAGGTCCTCCTGAGGGTAAAACCAGACACTTTTACAGTGGTGGCCGATGCATTTTAAAGGTAGTTGGGGTGGGTGCAGGGGGCACAGGGGAGCATGCGGGTGGGGAGTGCGCAGGTGGTGTGGGGGGTTTAATAAAAACAAAAACATACCTTTTGCTGCCGGCTGCCTCAGGCTCCTCTTTCTGGTCCCAGAAGCTTCAGAGACTCCCTGTACAATCCCCACGCTGTTCTCATGCTTTTACCAAGCATGAGAGCAGGGTGGGGATTGGACTTAGTGGTCTGATTTACCGCTCACTCAGGCACAAGGAGCCTGTGCTGTTTCTCCAACACGGCTGCCAAATACAGATTGGTTGGAGAAATCTAAGTGTGCATATCTGTTTGGCCTGCCTAAGATTGTCGCGTTGGCTCTCATTATCCTAAATGAGACTCCTGGATTTCTCGGTGTCAGAGTCGTTCCTGCTGTGGGGGACTAAGTCTGACCCACTAAGAAGGACACCTGTCACCTTCAATCCGGTTTTGCTCCGGCTAACTAGCAGTGCCTCATCTCTCCCAAGGGGAAGGGATGATTTGGCAGCCGAGCGCATGACATCTTAGAACTTCTCAGGGAAGTCGTGGTCGCTCAGGTCCCAACCAGCTCTCTCATTTACAGTATGATCTCATATACAAATGACAGAAACAGTTTAAGTTTTATAGATTGATTTAATAAAACGACTGCATTCTAGATAATAAGGCGTGAGCCGCAATAACCAGAACCACACAACACAGTAGTTTTAAAATAGTAACCAATAGAGTGAAACATAGGAATAACGCTATCATAGTGTTAACAACTATGTTCCCTCTAGTTCTGTTCTATTTCGAGCACAGCATGTTAAGCTCTAAGCTTGCCTTTCAGATTCCCTGGGAAGACATCAACCCTCATACCTGAGCAAAGGCCTGTGATCTGGATCAGCATCTGCAACAGGGCAGTCAGTGTATAGTCGTGGTTCCCTGGTCGGAATCTCCCTCTTGCTTCTATTAGGACAAGGAAGTGTTTTTATAACTAACATGTCGGTGTGGTAACAAAAGGTCCTACGCAAGAGTGTGTATCGTCTACAACCCAAAGACTAAACTCCTACCACGTCTATCAGCAATGTACCAGACTGTATCCTTGACTGAAGCACAGAATGAACAAGAATGTGTTATTGAAAACTCCGATGCTGAAGTAGGCTAAACAGTGTGATATAAAGAATAAAACAAGACCGTAAAACTGGTTATTAAAAAATAACAGTAGGAAGCTGAATAAAATGCATCTAGAGCAAAGTGCACAGAGGCTCGATGCTGCGAGCAAAGAAATAAAATGCATCTAGGGCAAAGCGCACAAAGTCCTAACACCTGAAGCAAGCGCGCAAAAAGCTACATAAAAATGGCTACATTACAAGATGGCAGGCGGGCCAAATAGACATGCGCACATAAGCTCACACACTACTTCACTTATCCTCCCCCCCTTCCCATGGTCCAGCCATGCACAGACTGCCCCCGCATACGCTGGCTCAGCCAACAGCTGAAAAATTTAACAATATTAAAATATTGGTTTTTTTCAGCTGCTATCACGTCTTCTCCCCCCCTTCCCATGGCCCAGCCCTGCCCAAACTGCCCCCCTCACACGCTGGCTCAGCCAACAGCTGAAAAATTAAACAATATTAAAATATGGTTTTTTTTCAGCTGCTGACTGTCAGTGGAGCGACGCTTCTCAGCCTTTGCGGAGGAGCTGCGTCTGCCCTTTCATGAGATTGTCTTAAAACCTGTGAGAGTATTCCCTTTCCATTCGTTTGTAAACCAGTATCCCAGATAGATTCATTGAAACAGCCTTATTTACAAGCACAATTCATTTTCGTACTCAAAAACTGAGCAAAGGCTAAATTATTCCATAAGTTTCTTGGGTGGTGACTTGAATACCTTAGTTAGGTTCTTTCCAGAGGCTTACGGAAGAGAGTGTTATAATGTTTCCTTTCCTCGACCTTAAATATCAGATCAAAATCAACTGTAGTATTGCAGTAGGACATTGTGAATTGTATGCCTACTTAGCTATTGTTCAGCCATTATAAAAATAGATTCTTACGTGTCAAGGTCACCAGACTAGACCAAGATCACTCCAGCAAAAGGTCTGTAGCGGCACGTGACATTCATTTAAAAAGGATTGTTAGAATTAAATATGTGTTGCTGTTCGTAATTATTCGCATATGGTCTGGAGCAAAGCAGTACCCATATCTATACAGATGGCTTAATAATAAAACCTCCCTTGAAATTAGAAAAAAACACCCTAAGGATTTTTCAAGCATGTATATAATAAAAGACGTTAGGACTTGCTTAGGTGATTCTTCATATCTATGGTCATAGTCACCACATCTAAGGTTTCTTGTTGAGGAATGTTAGTGTATAATGCTTGTGTGTCCGTGGTGGCATGAATAATGTGCATTGTATTACTGATATCGATGATTTTTTGAGCACCTTGATTTCTCATGGCACATTCAGAATTGTGACTGCATAATTATATGACAATTCTATTGAAGCATATTCATATATTTGACAGCTGTAGTGCCGTTAACTTTATTTAATGCAATAACTTATTTGTATGAAAAAAATTGGGCGTTCACAATTTTTGCTAATGTACACAGGTGGAAAATCATACAAATTTGGACATTGTCCAATTATCTACAGTCTCACTCATCTATGTCTGTGATCTAATATCATGGCTATTGACAATGTGGTTGCTGAAAACAAATTATCGACGTAGTATCTGACAAGAACCTAACTACAATTCCATGGAACCCAACGATTCAGTGCAATATTCTCCCTTTTGTCCTCGATCAAAAAGGCTTGAAAGTCTATTAAGAGGGCTTGCACGGCCTATGCAGGATAAGTCGTTGTTATAAATGCAATTTTTCTAAGTCGCGTAACCTCTTTTTAATATTCTCTATACTTTTCTGTCTGTAGAATTTGGGGGTACACATTGCCGGAACTAACGGTTGAAGACATTGTGGCCAGTACAGAACTCGTTTTAATAGACTGTTGAAATTCTTTCTCAAAACCTTCCAAAAAAATCCAACAACTTGAGAAAACGAGATTTTTCCACCTCTGTCCCTTTCTTTCGCAGGATGGTTAGAATAACCTTTTGCAGAGGTAAGGAAACGGAAGCAGATGAACTTGATGAAAAAAATAATCTTGTTCCTCTCACTTTTTAACCTAAAATCTGAATTAATGTCTTATGTGTTGCAACGCTTCTGCATTGGAGGCCCCTGAATCAGTTTTTCTTTGTGTGGTTAACCCTCGTAAGCCTTCTGAAATCACAAAGCTCCTCCCTAGTTTTTAGGGGCGAGCCTGCATCGGATGCGCTTATGCATGCATTTCGCTTGCGAGACGCTTTAGGAGTTAGAAAAGGGCTCGGAGCCCCGCCCATGACACGTCAGTGTCTTTCATTGGTTCGTGGGCTTGCCTGTTAAAATCTGCTTGCTTTCATTAGTGGAAGGCACAGATACGTCATGCCTTTTCCGGTGGTTAGCCCTCCTCGAGCGCAGGGACCAAGTACTGAAAACATGCGAGGCTCGCTGTTTCTCTTCAGGTTTGTGGACTACTTTTTACCTTTTGTTCGCAGCGCGATCTCGCTTGGCAGAAGTCGAGTGCTTTGCATCACATCGACCCTGGTACATAGTTAATTGCACTTTTGCCAGTTATGTAGATAATTGCACTTTTGCTGATAGGATTCTGTTGGAAATGGCCCTTCTGCAGGGTTATCCCCAGACTTTTTGGCTTCCTCCTTCTCTTTTTCTGACCTCATTTTTGCTAGTTTTTAGACTCTGCGAACTTTACCACTGCTAACCAGTGCTAAAGTGCACATGCTCTCTCCCTGTAAACATGGTAACATTGGATCATACCCAACTGGACTATTTAATCTACCTATAAGTCCCTAGTAATGTGCACTGTATGTGCCTAGGGCCTGTAGATTAAATGCTACTAGTGGGCCTGCAGCACTGGTTGTGCCACCCACTTAAGTAGCCCCTTAACCTGGTCTCAGGCCTGCCATTGCAAGGCCTGTTTGTGCAGTTTCACTGCCACTACGACTTGGCATTAAAAAATACTTACCAAGCCTAAAACTCCCCTTTTTCTACATATAAGTCACCCCTAATGTGTGACCTAGGTAACCCCTAGGGCAGGGTGCTGTGTGGGTAAAAGGCAGGACATGTACCTGTGTAGTTTACATGTCCTGGTAGTGTAAAACTCCTAAATTCGTTGTTACACTACTGTGAGGCCTGCTTCCTTCATAGGCTAACATTGGGGCTACCCTCATACAGTATTGAAGTGGTAGCTGCTGATCTGAAATGAGTAGGAAGGTCATATTTAGTATGGCCAGAATGGTAATACAAAATCCTGCTGACTGGTGAAGTTGGATTTAATATTACTATTCTAGAAATGCCACTTTTAGAAAGTGAGCATTTCTTTGCACTTAAATCTTTCTGTGCCTTACAATCCACGTCTGGCTGTGTTTAGCTGACAGCTCCTAGTGCATTCACTCAGACACACCCCAAACACAGGGTACTCAGCCTCACTTGCATACATCTGCATTTTGAATGGGTCTTCCTGGGCTGGGAGGGTGGAGGGCCTGCTCTCACACAAAGTACTGCCACGCCCCCTGCTGGGTCCCTGGCAGCAAGGATTGAACTGAAAGGGGACCTGGTGCACTTCTTAGCCACTCTTTGAAGTCTCCCCCACTTCAAAGGCACATTTGGGTATAAAACAGGGCCTCTGCCCTACCTCATCAGACACTTGCTGGAGAAGAAACCTGAACCAGAACCTGCATCCTGCGAAGAAGAACTGCCTGGCTGCTCAAAGGACTCACCTGACTGCTTTCTACAAAGGACTGCTGCCTTGCTGAACTATTGTCTGGCTGCAAAAGTGCTCTCCAAGGGCTTGGATAGAGCTTGCCTCCTGTTCCCTGAAGTCTCAGGACCGAAAAGACTTCTCTTTTTCAACTGGACTCCTTGTGTGCTGAAAATTTCGATGCACAGCTTGCTCCGCAGTGAAAAATTCACCGCACGCCGATTCAGAAAGACGCCTCTCGACGCGACGCCTGCAGTGCGACCGGAACTTCGACACACAGCCTTGCATGGATAACGCCACCCGACTTCCAGAGAGGAAATCAACGCGATGCCTGCCGTGAGAAAGAAAACTCCGCACACAGCCCCCCTGAACGACGCGCAGCTGGATAATAATCAGAGGAATCCACGCACAGACCCTGGGACATCTGGTAATCCCGTGATCCATAGAAGAAGACAGTCCGCGTGCCGGAAAATGACGCACGTCTTCCCCGAGTGAAAAATAACGACGCAAGTCCGTGTGTGAAGGGGCAAAACCGACACACACACCATTTTTCCTCCCGTAGAACGACGCAGGTCTCCCCGCGTGAAAAATAATGACACAAGTCTGTGTGTGAAGGGGCGTAACCGATGCACACACCAGTTTTCCACGCATCTCATATTCTGCGGCACTCTGCAGAGACTTTCCACTCCAAACCAGGTACTTTGTGCTTGAAAGAGACTTTGTTTACTTTTTAAGGACTTAAGACACTTCATATCACTTTTTGTGATATCTTTACAAATTCATATTGCATCTTTGATCGTTTTGATCTGCAAATACCCAGATAAATATTATATATTTTTCTAAACACTGTGTGGTGTATTTTTGTGGTGCTATATTGTGTTATTGTATGATTTATTGCACAAACGCTTTACACATTGCCTTCTACGTTAAGCCTGACTGCTCGTGCCAAGCTACCAGAGGGTGGGCACAGGATAATTTGGATTGTGTGTGACTTACCCTGACCAGAGTGAGGGTTCTTGCTTGGACAGAGGGTAACCTGACTGCCAACCAAAAACCCAATTTCTAACAGATTCCCTACGACTGAACTGTAGCAGCGCGATCGCGCTGTTTTTTTCCATGCAATGTGGTAAGGAAAATCCGGTTGGGAGTTTACAACTGCTAATTGCTGTAACTCGGAGAAATGCGAGACCCTATTGCATTGCAAATGCTTGTTTTAAATGTATCTTGGAACTGCAGTGCTGCTGCTACCGCGCTATCCACAATCTCTTGAAATTGGCCACGGGAGCCCTGAGGCAAAGAGCAAGGAGAGTGTATGTGTGAGTTTGCACACGTATTGCCTACTTTTATGGCACCAAACCATCTCTAGATCTCCACAGCTGGCTACAGCCAGATCAAATACTTATACTGTAAAATACTTAGATATACTGCAGCTATCGTGAGAGTCTCACAAGCTCTGGGCAGCCTGCACGCATCACTCCCACTCGATCAAACGCATGTCTGTTCTAAAACTACTAGTGGCAGCAAAGGTGGTAGCTGGCGTCCATCTTGCTGCCTAGTAGCACCATACTATCTACAGACTTTGGGCCTGATGTAGAGTTTGGTGGAAAGGTACTCTCGACTATCCTGTCTGCTTTACAGATATCCGTTACTTATGTGGAGGAGTACCTGTATGCCATATTGTTAATCAGGCCCAGGAGGCGACCTGTAAGGCATTTCTGAAAAGATCAGTTTATGCAAGCTGAGATCTGTACACGCATGGCACCTTTAAAACAAAAGAGCAGATTTTTGCGGGTGTAGAGCCCAACCCCCTAGACACCTTCTTGTACCTTAGGATTAGACACAGCATTAAAGCTGCCACCCCTGAATTCCCAGTGGAACCACATACACTGAACACCCTGCATACACTATTACAGCCTGATAGCCCGCATCCTCTGGTCTCTACCTTTTAGAGTACCATACAAAGCAAGACCTCCAAAGGGGACATGCAGACCCATACCGAATGGCAGGCCGAACTTGAGATGGAACTAACAGATGACATATGGGTGACATGTTGTGCACATACTGGGGAAGTTGCCCCCAGTAGCAGACTTTACTATAATTACTTGCGCAGAGCGTATTACATGCTGCATCGACTCTGCAGGTAGGGGCTAAGGGATAAAGACAGATGCCACTGATGCAGTGCAGAAGAGGCAGACTTTCTGTATTTGGCATGGGAGTGTAGTTACATAGAGGGCTACTGGCATGACATAGAAATGGCATTAAGAGATATAACAAACACTCACGATCACTCCCTTACTTGCCTTACTGGGTTACACACAATGGGGAGAGCCCTGTTACAGAAAGTTCACTGCGCTGGCGCTGCTATTAGCCAAGCAAAGAACTGTAAGAAGATGGGTGTAGGAAGTTGGCTCTGTATGTGCTATTTCAAAGTAAGGAATAGCATGCACAGAGTCCAAGGGTTCCCCTTAGAGGTAAGATAGTGGCAAAAAGAGATAATACTAATGCTCTATTTTGTGGTAGTGTGGTCGAGCAGTAGGCTTATCCAAGGAGTAGTGTTAAGCATTTGTTGTACATACACATAGACAATAAATGAGGTACACACACTCAGAGACAAATCCAGCCAATAGGTTTTTATATAGAAAAATATCTTTTCTTAGTTTATTTTAAGAACCACAGGTTCAAATTCTACATGTAATATCTCATTAGAAAGGTATTGCAGGTAAGTACTTTAGGAACTTCAAATCATCAAAATTGCATGTATACTTTTCAAGTTATTCACAAATAGCTGTTTTAAAAGTGGACACAGTGCAATTTTCACAGTTCCTAGGGGAGGTAAGTATTTGTTAGGTTAACCAGGTAAGTAAGACACTTACAGGGCTTAGTTCTTGGTCCAAGGTAGCCCACCGTTGGGGGTTCAGAGCAACCCCAAAGTCACCACACCAGCAGCTCAGGGCCGGTCAGGTGCAGAGTTCAAAGTGGTGCCCAAAACACATAGGCTAGAATGGAGAGAAGGGGGTGCCCCGGTTCCGGTCTGCTTGCAGGTAAGTACCCGCGTCTTCGGAGGGCAGACCAGGGGGGTTTTGTAGGGCACCGGGGGGGACACAAGTCCACACAGAAATTTCACCCTCAGCAGCGCGGGGGCGGCCGGGTGCAGTGTAGAAACAAGCGTCGGGTTTTCAATGTTAGTCTATGAGAGAGCTCGGGATCTCTTCAGCGCTGCAGGCAGGCAAGGGGGGGATTCCTCGGGGAAACCTCCACTTGGGCAAGGGAGAGGGACTCCTGGGGGTCACTTCTCCAGTGAAAGTCCGGTCCTTCAGGTCCTGGGGGCTGCGGGTGCAGGGTCTCTCCCAGGCGTCGGGACTTTAGGTTCAAAGAGTCGCGGTCAGGGGAAGCCTCGGGATTCCCTCTGCAGGCGGCGCTGTGGGGGCTCAGGGGGGACAGGTTTTGGTACTCACAGTATCAGAGTAGTCCTGGGGTCCCTCCTGAGGTGTTGGATCGCCACCAGCCGAGTCGGGGTCGCCGGGTGCAGTGTTGCAAGTCTCACGCTTCTTGCGGGGAGCTTGCAGGGTTCTTTAAAGTTGCTGGAAACAAAGTTGCAGCTTTTCTTGGAGCAGGTCCGCTGTCCTCGGGAGTTTCTTGTCTTTTCGAAGCAGGGGCAGTCCTCAGAGGATGTCGAGGTCGCTGGTCCCTTTGAAAGGCGTCGCTGGAGCAGGATCTTTGGAAGGCAGGAGACAGGCCGGTGAGTTTCTGGAGCCAAGGCAGTTTTCGTCTTCTGGTCTTCCGCTGCAGGGGTTTTCAGCTGGGCAGTCCTTCTTCTTGTAGTTGCAGGAATCTAATTTTCTAGGGTTCAGGGCAGCCCTTAAATACTAAATTTAAGGGCGTGTTTAGGTCTGGGGGGTTAGTAGCCAATGGCTACTAGCCCTGAGGGTGGGTACACCCTCTTTGTGCCTCCTCCCAAGGGGAGGGGGTCACAATCCTAACCCTATTGGGGGAATCCTCCATCTGCAAGATGGAGGATTTCTAAAAGTTAGAGTCACTTCAGCTCAGGACACCTTAGGGGCTGTCCTGACTGGCCAGTGACTCCTCCTTGTTGCTTTCTTTGTTCCCTCCAGCCTTGCCGCCAAAAGTGGGGGCCGTGGCCGGAGGGGGCGGGCAACTCCACTAAGCTGGAGTGCCCTGCTGGGTTGTGACAAAGGGGGGAGCCTTTGAGGCTCACCGCCAGGTGTCACAGTTCCTGCCTGGGGGAGGTGTTAGCACCTCCACCCAGTGCAGGCTTTGTTACTGGCCTCAGAGTGACAAAGGCACTCTCCCCATGGGGCCAGCAACATGTCTCTAGTGTGGCAGGCTGCTGGAACCAGTCAGCCTACACAGATAGTTGGTTAAGTTTCAGGGGGCACCTCTAAGGTGCCCTCTGTGGTGTATTTTACAATAAAATGTACACTGGCATCAGTGTGCATTTATTGTGCTGAGAAGTTTGATACCAAACTTCCCAGTTTTCAGTGTAGCCATTATGGTGCTGTGGAGTTCGTGTTTGACAGACTCCCAGACCATATACTCTTATGGCTACCCTGCACTTACAATGTCTAAGGTTTTGTTTAGACACTGTAGGGGTACCATGCTCATGCACTGGTACCCTCACCTATGGTATAGTGCACCCTGCCTTAGGGCTGTAAGGCCTGCTAGAGGGGTGTCTTACCTATACTGCATAGGCAGTGAGAGGCTGGCATGGCACCCTGAGGGGAGTGCCATGTCGACTTACTCGTTTTGTCCTCACTAGCACACACAAGCTGGCAAGCAGTGTGTCTGTGCTGAGTGAGAGGTCTCCAGGGTGGCATAAGACATGCTGCAGCCCTTAGAGATCTTCCTTGGCATCAGGGCCCTTGGTACTAGAAGTACCAGTTACAAGGGACTTATCTGAATGCCAGGGTGTGCCAATAGTGGATACAATGGTACATTTTAGGTGAAGGAACACTGGTGCTGGGGCCTGGTTAGCAGGGTCCCAGCACACTTCTCAGTCAAGTCAGCATCAGTATCAGGCAAAAAGTGGGGGGTAACTGCAACAGGGAGCCATTTCTTTACACAAGCCCCCCCCAGCCCACAGGCCAGGAGACTCAGCCCAAGCTGGGAGAGTCTTCCTAGTCTGTCAGGCGAGGAAGAGTAGGAGAAATAGGCTGGTTAGTTGCAGGGCCTACTCTGCCTTACATCCTTCTGTTCAGGTCATTCCCTTTGGGGAACTGACCTACTTCCACAGTGATAGGACCTAGTCTGAATTGCCTCTTGTCTGCCTCTTCAATGTCTCCACCCATTCTTTCTATTTTGGTCTTAGAGGTATCCACCTCTGCTAACCTTATCTTGGCCAGGGTTACCCCTAGCTTACCCAGAGAGGTTACCCAGAGCTGGAGTAACCCCACCATGACCAATAGGGTCAGGGGGCCTAACTTGCTATTTGGCATGGGGTCAGACCACCATGCTAAGGATAGTGCAGCCATAAAGGCTAACACCCAGCAGAGGCCACTGACAGCTGCCAGTGCCCAGAACCACACCTTTAGCTCTTCACCTAAAAGGGAAGGGGCTAAGTTACAGGCTTCTTTGGGTTCAGGTTGCCTGTCTGCTGTATTGGAGTGGGGGGTTACCACATCTTGTAGTAAACACCCTTCTTCCACTCTTTCTTCTGTTAGCTGAGGAGCCACCCACTCAGGTTTAACAGTTGCCTGACTAGCCAGGACTTCTTGTGGGTCAGGTTGGACTTTATCAGGGCCATTTTTGGAGTTCTCCCCTACTGGAGCAGAATCTCCTTGGCTTGCTGTAACCTTGGCTAAAGGTTGTCCACCCTTCCTACTCTGTTTTCTTTTCTTCTTCTTCTGGGGCCTGCTTGCATTTACTGCAGAGGCAGGACTTCCAGAATCCTTGGGAGAGGACTGGCACTGGACCAGTTCCTCTCTTGGGCTCTGACTAACCTCTGGGTAGTCATTTCCAAGGAGACAATCAAGGGGGAGGTCTGTACTGACTACTACCCTTCTCCAGCTAAGAGTGCCACCCACTTCTATGGGCACTAAAGCCACAGGCCTCTTAGTGACCCTGTCTAGGCTAACTCTTACCCTGGCAGTCTCACCTGGGATGTACTGGTTTGAGAGCACCAGCCTGTCATGCACAATAGTGTGACTGGCACAAGTGTCTCTCAGGGCAGTGGTTGGGATTCCATTCACCAGTAGGTGGTGGAAGTGTCTACTTCCCTCTGGAATCTCCAACTCACCTGTTGGGCCCTGTTTCCAGTTGAAGGCTAGGAAGACCTCCTCATCTGAGGAGTCATCTCCCATGGCTACACTGGTTACCCCAGGAATTTTGTTCTGGGGTTTGTTTTTGGGACAAGAAGTGTCCTTGGTGTGGTGCCCAGACTGTTTACAGTTGTGGCACCATGCCTTAGTGGCATCCCAGTTCTTACCCTGGTACCCACCTTTGTTTTGGGTTGTGTCTTGGGGCCCACCCACCTGTTCTGGTTTTTGGGGGCCTACAGAGGACTCTTTTTCTTTGTTTCTAGTGTTACCCACTTTCTCCTGGGGAGTTTTTGTAACCCCTTTCTTTTGGTCACCCCCAGTGGAAGTTTTGGTTACCCTAGTCTTGACCCAGTGGTCTGCCTTCTTTCCCAATTCTTGGGGAGAAATTGGACCTAGGTCTACCAGATACTGATGCAACTTTTCATTGAAGCAGTTACTTAAAATGTGTTCTTTCATAAACAAATTATAAAGCCCAACATAGTCACACACTTCATTTCCAGTTAACCAACCATCTAGTGTTTTTACTGAGTAGTCTACAAAATCAACCCAGGTCTGGCTCGAGGATTTTTGAGCCCCCCTGAATCTAATTCTATACTCCTCAGTGGAGAATCCAAAGCCCTCAATCAGGGTACCCTTCATGAGGTCATAAGATTCTGCATCTTTTCCAGAGAGTGTGAGGAGTCTATCCCTACACTTTCCAGTGAACATTTCCCAAAGGAGAGCACCCCAGTGAGATCTGTTCACTTTTCTGGTTACACAAGCCCTCTCAAAAGCTGTGAACCATTTGGTGATGTCATCACCATCTTCATATTTTGTTACAATCCCTTTGGGGATTTTTAGGATGTCAGGAGAATCTCTGACCCTATTTAAGTTGCTGCCACCATCGATGGGACCTAGGCCCATCTCTTTTCTTTCCCTTTCTATGGCTAGGAGCTGCTTTTCCAAAGCCAATCTTTTGACCATCCTGGCTAACAGGGGGTCATCTTCACTGGAGTTATCCTCAGTGATTTCAGAGGTGTTGGTCTCTCCTGTGAGGGAGCCAGCATCTCTGACTATTATTTTTGGAGTTAGGGTTTGAGGGACCCTGTTCTCCCTAGATAGGACTGGTAGGGGGGAATTTTCCTCCAAGTCACTATCCTCTTCCTCTGAGTTGTCACCCTCAGAGGGGTTGGCCTTTTCAAACTCTGCCAAAAGCTCCTGGAGCTGTATTTTGGTAGGTTTGGGGCCCATTGTTATTTTCTTTATTTTACAGAGTGACCTTAGCTCCCTCATCTTAAGATGGAGGTAAGGTGTGGTGTCGAGTTCCACCACAGTCACATGTGTGCTAGACATTTTGCTTCTAAAAGTTGGAATACTTTTTAAGAATCTACAACTGGTTCTAGAATCTAATTCAAACTTTTACAAACTTTTAAACTCTAAAAGAAATGCTAAACAGGATCTAACACAAGGCCCTAGCAGGTCTTTTAAGAATTTAGAAAACTTTTCAAATTGCAAAAATCAATTTCTAATGACAATTTTGGAATTTGTCGTGTGATCAGGTATTGGCTGAGTAGTCCAGCAAATGCAAAGTCTTGTACCCCACCGCTGATCCACCAATGTAGGAAGTTGGCTCTGTATGTGCTATTTCAAAGTAAGGAATAGCATGCACAGAGTCCAAGGGTTCCCCTTAGAGGTAAGATAGTGGCAAAAAGAGATAATACTAATGCTCTATTTTGTGGTAGTGTGGTCGAGCAGTAGGCTTATCCAAGGAGTAGTGTTAAGCATTTGTTGTACATACACATAGACAATAAATGAGGTACACACACTCAGAGACAAATCCAGCCAATAGGTTTTTATATAGAAAAATATCTTTTCTTAGTTTATTTTAAGAACCACAGGTTCAAATTCTACATGTAATATCTCATTAGAAAGGTATTGCAGGTAAGTACTTTAGGAACTTCAAATCATCAAAATTGCATGTATACTTTTCAAGTTATTCACAAATAGCTGTTTTAAAAGTGGACACAGTGCAATTTTCACAGTTCCTAGGGGAGGTAAGTATTTGTTAGGTTAACCAGGTAAGTAAGACACTTACAGGGCTTAGTTCTTGGTCCAAGGTAGCCCACCGTTGGGGGTTCAGAGCAACCCCAAAGTCACCACACCAGCAGCTCAGGGCCGGTCAGGTGCAGAGTTCAAAGTGGTGCCCAAAACACATAGGCTAGAATGGAGAGAAGGGGGTGCCCCGGTTCCGGTCTGCTTGCAGGTAAGTACCCGCGTCTTCGGAGGGCAGACCAGGGGGGTTTTGTAGGGCACCGGGGGGGACACAAGTCCACACAGAAATTTCACCCTCAGCAGCGCGGGGGCGGCCGGGTGCAGTGTAGAAACAAGCGTCGGGTTTTCAATGTTAGTCTATGAGAGAGCTCGGGATCTCTTCAGCGCTGCAGGCAGGCAAGGGGGGGATTCCTCGGGGAAACCTCCACTTGGGCAAGGGAGAGGGACTCCTGGGGGTCACTTCTCCAGTGAAAGTCCGGTCCTTCAGGTCCTGGGGGCTGCGGGTGCAGGGTCTCTCCCAGGCGTCGGGACTTTAGGTTCAAAGAGTCGCGGTCAGGGGAAGCCTCGGGATTCCCTCTGCAGGCGGCGCTGTGGGGGCTCAGGGGGGACAGGTTTTGGTACTCACAGTATCAGAGTAGTCCTGGGGTCCCTCCTGAGGTGTTGGATCGCCACCAGCCGAGTCGGGGTCGCCGGGTGCAGTGTTGCAAGTCTCACGCTTCTTGCGGGGAGCTTGCAGGGTTCTTTAAAGTTGCTGGAAACAAAGTTGCAGCTTTTCTTGGAGCAGGTCCGCTGTCCTCGGGAGTTTCTTGTCTTTTCGAAGCAGGGGCAGTCCTCAGAGGATGTCGAGGTCGCTGGTCCCTTTGAAAGGCGTCGCTGGAGCAGGATCTTTGGAAGGCAGGAGACAGGCCGGTGAGTTTCTGGAGCCAAGGCAGTTGTCGTCTTCTGGTCTTCCGCTGCAGGGGTTTTCAGCTGGGCAGTCCTTCTTCTTGTAGTTGCAGGAATCTAATTTTCTAGGGTTCAGGGCAGCCCTTAAATACTAAATTTAAGGGCGTGTTTAGGTCTGGGGGGTTAGTAGCCAATGGCTACTAGCCCTGAGGGTGGGTACACCCTCTTTGTGCCTCCTCCCAAGGGGAGGGGGTCACAATCCTAACCCTATTGGGGGAATCCTCCATCTGCAAGATGGAGGATTTCTAAAAGTTAGAGTCACTTCAGCTCAGGACACCTTAGGGGCTGTCCTGACTGGCCAGTGACTCCTCCTTGTTGCTTTCTTTGTTCCCTCCAGCCTTGCCGCCAAAAGTGGGGGCCGTGGCCGGAGGGGGCGGGCAACTCCACTAAGCTGGAGTGCCCTGCTGGGTTGTGACAAAGGGGGGAGCCTTTGAGGCTCACCGCCAGGTGTCACAGTTCCTGCCTGGGGGAGGTGTTAGCACCTCCACCCAGTGCAGGCTTTGTTACTGGCCTCAGAGTGACAAAGGCACTCTCCCCATGGGGCCAGCAACATGTCTCTAGTGTGGCAGGCTGCTGGAACCAGTCAGCCTACACAGATAGTTGGTTAAGTTTCAGGGGGCACCTCTAAGGTGCCCTCTGTGGTGTATTTTACAATAAAATGTACACTGGCATCAGTGTGCATTTATTGTGCTGAGAAGTTTGATACCAAACTTCCCAGTTTTCAGTGTAGCCATTATGGTGCTGTGGAGTTCGTGTTTGACAGACTCCCAGACCATATACTCTTATGGCTACCCTGCACTTACAATGTCTAAGGTTTTGTTTAGACACTGTAGGGGTACCATGCTCATGCACTGGTACCCTCACCTATGGTATAGTGCACCCTGCCTTAGGGCTGTAAGGCCTGCTAGAGGGGTGTCTTACCTATACTGCATAGGCAGTGAGAGGCTGGCATGGCACCCTGAGGGGAGTGCCATGTCGACTTACTCGTTTTGTCCTCACTAGCACACACAAGCTGGCAAGCAGTGTGTCTGTGCTGAGTGAGAGGTCTCCAGGGTGGCATAAGACATGCTGCAGCCCTTAGAGATCTTCCTTGGCATCAGGGCCCTTGGTACTAGAAGTACCAGTTACAAGGGACTTATCTGAATGCCAGGGTGTGCCAATAGTGGATACAATGGTACATTTTAGGTGAAGGAACACTGGTGCTGGGGCCTGGTTAGCAGGGTCCCAGCACACTTCTCAGTCAAGTCAGCATCAGTATCAGGCAAAAAGTGGGGGGTAACTGCAACAGGGAGCCATTTCTTTACAATGGGGAACTGGTCAAGCCCCAAAATTTAAGGAATGGCTCTTTTATCTTGTCTACTGCAATGACCAATTGACACTATGGCCCTCATTACAACCCTGGTGGTCGGTGTTAAAGCGGCGGTAATACCGCCAGCAGGTCGGCGGTAAAAAAAATGGGATCACGACCACGGCGGAAACCGCCAACACAGGCAGCCACTTTAACACTCAGACCGCCATGTCGGTAGCAACAAACACTGCGGCGGTAACCGCCAACAGATAGGCAGAAGACAATGTACCGCCCACCCTATCACAACCCACCAATCCGCCAGCTTTCCTGGGGCGGTACCAACGCCATCAAAAGCACAGCGGAAACAGTACATAGAAGGGGAACCACTCACCTTTCAACACTCAACGAAGAACCAGGGAACCATGGAGCCCGAACTACAGGTCCTGCCGATGCTGGTGTATCTGCTAATACACCAGGAATATGAAAGAAGGCGGCAGCGATGACCACGGTGAGTACTGCACTTAGCACACAAGGGAGGGGGGAGGAAAAAGAGAGTGACACACACACGCAACCCGCAACACCCCCACCCTCACCCTCATCCACATCACCATACACACAAAAACATGCAGCAACATTACATTTACACCCCGTAACCCCCTGGAAGAACACAAGGACAAAATGAATTGAGTCAAATCAGTGATATTTAGAAATATGCAGATAAAGTTCACGATTGTAAACAACAGTATATACAAATATTTACAATATGTACAGAAGGCCGTACACTGTCCTTTGCAAATGTCCGTGGCTGAGTGGGCAAACAAACGTGGACGAAGCCCACACTTGACTCCTGCCTCAAAACGGAGTGAACACTGCAGGGGCATCAGGTCGAAAACACACAGGTGCCCCAGGGGGAAGGGGAGGGGGGGCACCTCAGCCAAAAGATGGTCCTACGCAACTGCTCCTGGAGGGGGCAACATGCCCACTGCTTGGTCCTGGGGAGTGCAAAGCCACAGTCTCTCAAGTGGGTGGTTTGCCCACTGCTTGATCCTGGGTAGTGCAAAGCCACAGTCTCTCAAGTGGGTGCTCTGCCCACTGCTTGGTCCTGGGGAGTGCAAAGCCCCAGTCTCTCAAGTCTCTCAAGTGGGTGCTCTGCCCACTGCTTGGTCCTGGGGATTGTAAAGCCACAGTCTCTCAAGTGGGTGGTTTGCCCACTGCTTGCTCCTGGGGGGTGCAAAGCAACAGTCTCTCAAGTGGGTGCTCTGCCAACTGCTTGGTCCTGGGGAGTGCAAAGCTACAGTCTCTCAAGTCTCTCAAGTGGGTGCTCTGCCCACTGCTTGGTCCTGGGAAGTGCAAAGCCACAGTCTCTCAAGTGGGTGGTTTGCCCACTGCTTGCTCCTGAGGAGTGCAAAGCAACAGTCTCTCAAGTGGGTGCTCTGCCAACTGCTTGGTCCTGGGGAGTGCAAAGCTACAGTCTCTCAAGTCTCTCAAGTGGGTGCTCTGCCCACTGCTTGGTCCTGGGAAGTGCAAAGCCACAGTCTCTCAAGTGGGTGGTTTGCCCACTGCTTGCTCCTGGGGAGTGCAAAGCAACAGTCTCTCAAGTGGGTGCTCTGCCAACTGCTTGGTCCTGGGGAGTGCAAAGCTACAGTCTGTTGAAATTCTTTCTCAAAACCTTCCAAAAAAATCCAGCAACTTGAGAAAACAAGATTTTTCAACCTCTGTCCCTTTCTTTCGCAGGATAGTTAGAATAACCTGTTGCGGAGGTAAGGAAACGGAAGCAGATGAACTTGATGAAAAAAATAATCTTGTTCCTCTCACTCCTTTACCTAAAATCTGAATTAGGTGGTCATTCCAACCCTGGCAGTCGGTGTTAAAGCGGCGGCAAAACCGCCAACAGGCTGGCGGTAAAAAAAAATGCAATTCCGACCCTGGCGGAAACCGCCAACAGAGACCGCCACTTCAACACACCGCCCGCCACGGCGGGACAAACAAACAGTGCGGGGGTCACCGCCAACAGACAGGCGGGAGACAATGTACCGCCCACCCTATCACAACCCACCAATCCGCCACCTTTTCCGGGGTGGTAGCCCCGCTGATAAAAACACGGCGGAAACAGCCATTTCAAATGGAAAACGCTCACCTCCATACACCCCACGAGGAATCTGGACAGCATGGAACCCGAACTCCACATCCTCCCAGCGATTGTCTTCCTGCTCCTCTACCAGGAGCACGAACGCCGGCGCAGAAGACAACGGTGAGTACTGCACCTACGACACAGGGGAGGGGGGAGGCAAAAGATTACGGGGACACACATATGCGACACACCCTCCCTCACCCTCACCCACTACAACACACACATCAATACATAGCAACACATCACAGTTACCCCCCAAACACCCCAGAAGAATGCAAAGACAAAAGGAAATGATTATAAACTATGGAATATATTGTATGACTGAGTATAAAATATATCACACATCTAAAACTTTATATACATAAATTGTCCAGTCCGATATGTGTATCAGGCATTGTTCGCGGGCCACTGGGCCGAAATCACATGGGCAAAGCCCACACAGGATACCTGACTCCAACAGAGAGAACACTGCAGGGGCATCAGATAGGAAAACTACAGGCACCTCAGGGGGAAGGGAAGGGGGGGCACCTCAGCCAGATGAGGCCACGACGCCAGACCCACGAGGGGCATCCATGGCCACTGTTCCATCCTGGGGAGTGCAAAGCCACAGTCTCTCAAGTCAATATCAGTGGGTGGGTTGCCCACTGTGCCATCCTGGGGAGTGCAAAGCCACAGTCTCTCAAGTCTCTACAGTGGGTGGGTTGCCCACTGTGCCATCCTGGGGAGTGCAAAGCCACAGTCTCTCAAGTCAATATCAGTGGGTGGCTTGCCCACTGTGCCATCCTGGGGAATGCAAAGCCACAGTCTCTCAAGTCTCTACAGTGGGTGGCTTGCCCACTGTGCCATCCTGGGGAGTGCAAAGCCACAGTCTCACAAGTCAATATCAGTGGGTGGCTTGCCCACTGTGCCATCCTGGGGAGTGCAACTGCACAGTCTCTCAAGTCAATATCAGTCTCCACTGGTACTGGAGGGGGACTAGTGCCCAGAGTGCTTCATGAAGCCCTGCCCGACACAGATGCGGGACTGCCCCTTCCGCCAATGGGCCAGCGGTGCTTGAGACGGCGGTGCCCTGCGGAGCGGTGCTTGAGACGGCGGTGCCCAGCGGATCGGTGCTTGAGATGAAGGGCCCAGCGGAGCAGTGCTTGAGATGAAGGGCCCAGCGCAGCGGTGCTTGAGATGAAGGGCCCAGCGAAGCGGTGCTTGAGATGAAGGGTGCCCAGTTCAGTGGTGCTTGAGATGGCGGTGCCCAGTTCAGCGGTGCTTGAGACGGCGGTGCCCAGTTCAGCGGTGCTTGAGACGGCGGTGCCCAGTTCAGCGGTGCTTGAGATGAAGGGCCCAGCGGAGCAGTGCTTGAGATGAAGGGCCCAGCGCAGCGGTGCTTGAGATGAAGGGCCCAGCGGAGCAGTGCTTGAGATGAAGGGCACAGCGCAGCGGTGCTTGAGATGAAGGGTGCCCAGTTCAGCGGTGCTTGAGACGGCGGTGCCCAGTTCAGCGGTGCTTGAGACGCCGGTGCCCAGTTCATCGGTGCTTGAGATGAAGGGCCCAGCGGAGCAGTGCTTGAGATGAAGGGCCCAGCGGAGCAGTGCTTGAGATGAAGGGCCCAGCGCAGTGGTGCTTGAGATGAAGGGTGCCCAGTTCAGCGGTGCTTGAGACGGCGGTGCCCAGTTCAGCGGTGCTTGAGACGAAGGGCCCAGCACAGCGGTGCTTGAGTCGGCGGTGCCCAGTTCAGCAGTGCTTGAGACGGCGGTGCCCAGTTCAGCGGTGCTTCGGATGACTGCCCAGTTCAGCGGATCCGCCCATGGCGTGGAGGTCATTCGCCACCTGACCTGTGGCTGGCTGCGCCTTCCTGCCCACCTGGGATGGGCCTGGTGGGGCCCTCCTGGGCTGCAGTACCGGGCCTGTTGGTGTCCTCCTGCCCACCTGGGATGGGGCATGCGGGGCCCTCCTGCACAGCTGGGCTGCTGGCGGTCTTGTCGGGCGTGCTGCCCTTCCCAGCCTTCCCTGTTCGCCTGTGGCCCTTCCCCACCTTTGGCGGTGTGCCAGCTGGCACCACACTCCCTTCCGGAGCCATGGTAGGGATTTTGGTTCCAGGTGTTGCAGGCCTCTCGCGCCGGACACTCACAATCTTCGCATGTTTTTGCGGGGGTGGGCTGGCCGTGCCTTGGCTCCTATCTGAACTGGCTGACCTTGAGGGTGGGGGACTCCACAGTCCATGGCAGACTGTCTTCACAGGGCCCGCTTTTGTGGTGGCTGAGGTGCTGACTGGAGTCCTATTAGATGGCGGGGTGGGGGAGTTGTTGGAAAGAGGTCAAGTTTTGATAGGAAAATAAGTTTAGAAAGAGAGGGACGGGTAGGTGTAGTAGGTATGGGAGTGGAGGAAGAGGTTGTGGTTGTAGGAGTTTGAAGTCTGCTGTCTTTGGGTGCAGGTGCTTGGGCTGGAGGCTGTCGTGAGCGGGATGGCTGTTGGGTGGGTGGCTGCCTGCGTTTGTGTAGCTTGGAAGAGGGGGTGACAGACACACTGGGAGAGGACACAGGGGACGTGTGAATGGTAGTGGGGGTGGTGACTGCACGTGTGCGGGGGGTTCTGGTGTGTGTGATGGTGATAGACGTAGTGGCTGAAGATGTTGTGCATGCAGGTGTGAGTGGAGACGTGACAGGGAGGGAGGAGGGAGACGAGGAGGAGGGGGACACAGTGGAGGCAGTGGGTGTTGGTATGTCTGCTTGTGGATGTTGCTTGTGTGAATGCTTGTGTGATGTGTGGTGCTTATGTCTGTCTGAGCTTCCCTTGGGTGTTGAGGTGTGTGCAGGCGGGTCTGATGGTGTGTCTGGGATAGGCAGAGGTACAGGGGATTGGGTATGGGTGGAGGAAGTTGGAGGGGGGAGGCTAGAGACAGGGACAATTGCTGCCATCAGTGCTGAGGCCAGAGTGTTGAACGATCGCTGATGGGCAGCCTGACCAGAATGAATGCCCTCCAGGTATGCATTACTCTGGTGCACCTCCCTTTCTACACCCTGGATGGCATTCAAAAGGGTAGACTGCCCAACAATGAGCGTCCTCAGGAGGTCAATGACCTCCTCACTGAGGGCAGCAGGGGTGACTGGGGCAGGGCCTGAGGTGCCTGGGGCGAAGGAGATGCCCACCTTCCTGGGTGAGCGGGCACGGGGCAAACGCTGAGGGGCTGCTGGGAGGGCGGTGCTGGTGCGCTGGGTGGCGGCTGTACCTGTTGGTGCGGGGGGCACGGATGTTGCCGCCACCACAAGGGAGCTCCCTTCAGAGGACGAGTCGCTGTCACTGACATCCGCACGAGTCCCCGCTGTGGAGCTCCCCTCGCCCTCCGTCTCACTGGTGAATTCCGATTCTGTTGCCTGGCCCGCTATGGCCATGTGAGATGCAGCTCCCTCGTGCTCCGATGCCTCTTCTCCTCCGCCTGATGATGCTAATGCACAAATGAACAGGAAGACAACAAAAAGGGGGGTGGGGAAAAATAAAGAAATGTTGAGTGCATGCATTGGCGACACCGTTGGCGGACAGGACAGACACAGAAGCCCCCTGCACTACGCCGTGCACTTGGGGTCGACTACGCAATCCGTGGGACATGGCCTACAAGCCTATGGGCGACCTCTGCTCACATACATGACACAGGGCAATGAATAGCTGTACTTGGCACCCTACAGAGGTGGGGGGCGGGGGCACAGGGCCATGCCTTACGGGGGGGCCTAGCCTACAGATATCGCCCTGGCCTAGGGATACCCACAGCCCTCCTCCCCCACCCAGACCTCTCCACTGCGAGCAAAGTCACCAGGATTTGAGTGTACTCACCCCCTTGTGTCTGCTGTGATGTCCTCACATGCCCATCCAAATCGGGGTAGGCCACCGCCAGGATCCGGGACATCAGGGGGGTCAAAGTACGACGGGCACCCCTCCCACGTTGGGAGGCCATCCCCAGCTGAGCCTCCGCCGTCTTCCTGCTCCAGCGTCGGATGTCCTCCCATCTCTTCCGGCAGTGGGTGCCCCGTCTCTGGTGGACCCCCAGGGTCCGGACGTCCTTGGCGATGGCACGCCAAATATCGATTTTCTGGTGGGCACTGACCTATGTGACATGTACATGGAGAGAAGAATAATCATCACCTTCTGCATGCTCGATGTGAGTGGCTTCACCATCCCCACCCTTGCCATGTGGCACATGCTCTCATCTGTCGTTTGATGCATGCCTCAATCGCTCCCCTCCCCACCATCTTTCATCCACCCCACTCAACACAGGCATTGGCCACAAAGCATGGACCCAGTGTACTTACCTGTTGGTCTGGAGGACCGTAGAGAAGCGCATACTGGGGGAGGACCCTATCCACAAGTTTTTCCAACTACTGAGCAGTGAAGGCAGGGGCCCTTTCCCCAGTCGCATGAGCCATTGTCTCTTCCAGGCCGTGGTCACAGCAGCACTTGCAGTGTAGGTCCTCTCCTGTCGAAGATCAGGTATTGAGTGATTAAGCAGATAGAAAATGGCAGTCACGCCCGCGGCGGTGCGTACCGCGGCCGCCGGCGCACATCGTCATTGGCTCCTGAGACCCATAGGGTTCAATGTTAACCAATGCTGCTTTGCGCCGCGGTCTTCGACCGCCTACCGCCACGGTGTGCCACGCCAGCGCATTGACCTCACATCCCATTGTCGCACTTCACAGGTTAGGCAGCCGCCATTTCAAGGGCCCACATGCCTTATTTTCTACTGTGTCACACATACCTAGGCCTTGCATCGACACTCATACAAGCCATTCAATGCATTGGGAATCGTGTTATGTGCAAGCTGTGGTTACGTACCTTTGGGTAGATTGACTCTGTGCTCGCTGTTGTCCTTCATAGGCACCGTCCGCTGGGACATGCGAGGAGATGGAGAAATCTTCCCGTGTACAGACCGCTGGTGGACCTGTCGACAATGGAAGAAAGACATGTCATACTGACATACAGGCTTGACCGAGACACTATACAGGAACTGTGTGCCCAGCTGGAGCCAGACCTGATGTCACCAATCCACCAACCCACAGGGATCCCCCCTCTAGTGCAAGTGCTGTCAGTACTCCATTTCCTAGCAAGTGGGTCATTTCAAACAACAGTGGCCATATGATCAGGGATGTCCCAGCCCATGTTTTCCAAGGTGTTGTCCAGAGTGTTGTCTGCCCTGCTCTAACACATGCGGAGCTACATCGTCTACCCTGAGGTGGGGGATTTGGCTAGAGTGAAGGCTGATTTCTATGCCCTTGGACACATACCCAACATCATTGGTGCCATTGATGGGACACATGTTGCTTTGGTCCCCCCCAGCAGGAGTGAACAAGTGTACAGGAACAGGAAGGGTTATCATTCCATGAATGTCCAGATGGTGTGTTTGGCTGACCAGTACATCTCCCATGTTAATGCCAAGTTCCCTGGGTCAGTACATGACGCGTACATCATGCGGAATAGCAGCATCCCTTACGTGATGGGTCAACTCCAGAGGCACCGCGTGTGGCTATTAGGAGACTCTGGTTACCCCAACCTGTCATGGCTACTGACCCCAGTGAGGAATCCCAGGACAAGGGCAGAGGAACGGTACAATGAGGCCCATGGGCGAACTAGGAGGGTGATCGAGCGGACCTTCGGCCTCCTGAAGGCCAGGTTTAGGTGCCTCCATATGACTGGTGGATCCCTAATGTACTCACCAAAGAAGGTGTGCCAGATCATCGTGGCCTGCTGTATGCTTCACAACCTGGCTTTACAATGCCAGGTGCCTTTTCTGCAGGAGGATGGTCAAGATGGTGGTGTTGTAGCAGTTGTGGAGCCTGTGGAGAGTGAAGAGGAGGAAGGCGAAGAGGACGACATAGAGAACAGGAACACAGTAATACAGCAGTATTTTCAATGACACACAGGTAAGAATCCACAACGGCATTTTACTTATACTTAACCCCTACTACCTCTCTACTGTCTGACCTTTTCCCCCAGTGTATGGTAACTGAGTTGTGTTTTTCCCTTCCGATTTCAGAAATGTGGCCCCCAGTGTGTGACATCTGCTTTGTTTACCCATGGACTACAGCTGTGTGACATTGGTATGTTGGCATCACAATGTGAATGTGCCATTTGGCACGGTAATGTCTAATACATTTGTACAAAATCACAGCCAGACTCCAGATTGTTTTATGTAATAAGTGTGTTTATTACAGTGCTCTAAATTGGTGGGTGGTTGCAAATCATTGAGGTGTGATGGTGGAGGATTTTCCATGGCAGAGTCCAGACTATCAGTATCACAGGTGCATTGTCCAGATGCCTGTGGAAAGTGGAGCAGGGGCAGTGTAAGGTTGGACAGGGAGTCAATGTGGGACAGTGGGATGACAATCAGGGAGGTATCCTTTCCTGGCTGGGGTCTTGGCATCTTACTCTGTCTTCTTCCTGGATCTCAGGGCCCGCTTGTGGGGTGGTTCTCCTTCTGCAGGGGTGGGGTTCTGGTGGCCTGTTGGTCTTGTGTCGGGGGCCTCCTGTCCACTAGCGCCGGCGGAGGTGGTAGGCAGTTCTTGGTCCATGCTAGTGTCAGGGGCCCTTTGTGGTGCAACAGTGTCCCGCAATGTGGTGACTACCTGATTCAGAGCCACTACGATGGTGCCCATGGCGGAACTGATGTTTCTTAGTTCTTCCCTGAACCCCATATACTGTTGCAACTGCAGAAGCTGGATCTCCTGAAACCTGGCCAGGACTGTGGCCATCGTCTCTTGGGAGGGGTGGTATGCTCCCATGATATTGGAGAGGGCCTCGTGGAGAGTGGGTTCCCTGGGCCTGTCCCCCCCCTGTCGCACAGCAGCCCTCCCAGTTGCCCTGTTTCCCTGGGCCTCTGTCCCCTGGACCGTGTGCCCACTACCACTGCCCCCAGGGCCCTGTTGTTGTAGGGGTGGTGGGTTAACCTGGGTGCCCTGTAGTGGTGGACACACCGCTGATTGACGTGTCCTGGGGACGGAGATATGGGCCTGCTGTGTGGGTGCTGTGGTGGTGTTCCCAGAGGGGGGAAGGTCTGCTGTGGCTTGTGGCTGTCTGAGGGGAACCGACTGTCCAGAGGTCCCCGATGGGCCGAACCAGTCATCTAGATCCAGGGAGACAGAGCTGCTGTTATCACTGTGGGCCTCTTCTGGGGATGGAGTGGACATTTGTGGACCCTCCTGCGCGGTGACGTGGCATTCGGGTCCTGCAGGGGTATAAACGTATGGTTATTGCTTCTGTGTGTGCCATAGCGTGCAATGGGTGGGTGCTCGTGTACCCCTGTGCTTGCATTCCTGTGTGGGGGCTTTTGTGACGGTGGTTTGGCCGGGGGGGGTGGGTATGTGCAGTGGGCATGCTTAGGTGATGGGTGTCCATGCTTTGTGGTCGCATGCAGGGCTTGGTGTTGGGATGGGTGGGTTGTGAGGGTGAGACATTTGCAAGGAGTAGGTGTGATGGGGGTGGGGGTGAGGGTGGGGGTATGAGTTGGCATGCTGGTGGGGTGGGGGGGATGAAGTAGTTAAGATTTGACTTACCAGAGTCCATTCCTCCTGCGAGGCCCTCAGGATGCAGGATCGCCAAGACCTGCTCCTCCCATGTTGTAAATTCTGGAGGAGGAGGTGGGGGTCCGCCGCCAGTCCGCTGCACCGTGATGTTGTGCCTGGATACCATGGACCGCACCTTCCCCCGTAGGTCGTTCCACTGCTTCCTGATGTATTCCCTATTTCTTGGGTGCTGTCCCACAGCGTTGACCCTGTCCACTATTCTGCTCCATAGCTCCATCTTCCTGGCAATGGTGGTGTGCTGCACCTGTGTCCCGAAGAGCTGTGGCTCTACCCGTACGATTTCCTCCACCATGACCCTGAGTTCAGCCTCAGAAAACCTGGGGTGTCTTTGCGGTGCCATGGGGTGGTTTGGGTGATGTGTGGGGTGGATTGTGTGGTGCTAAGTGTGGTGATGTGTATTGGTGTGTAGTTTGAAGTACGTGGTAATAATGCTGGGTGACAGTGAATTGCGCGTCAGGGTTCTCGGGTCTCTTATCTCTGTGCGTGTTCACGAATCTCTAGGAGTGGGGGTTTGTGGGTGATGTGGGTGTGTGTTTTATAATGTGTTGGGTGTGTGGGAGTGTTGTTTGTATGTGTATCAGGTGTGTATATTTCGATTTGTCCAATGTGGCTGTGTTTTGTATATGTGTGTGTATTTTGAGCGCGGCGGTGTGTACCGCTAATGGACTACTGCGTTTGAAAGACCGCCGCGTGGATTCGTGTGTCTTGATAGTGTGGGCGTATTTCTGTTGGCGTGATGGTGGAGGTCTGGTCATCGCCAGTTTCTCGCTGGCCTTTGGTGTGGCGGACTTTTGTGAATGTCTGTATTTTGGCGGGTTGCCTGTTGTGGGTCAGAATGACCGTGGCGGTTTACTGCGGCCGCGGCGGTGTTATGGCGGTCTTCTGCACGGCGGTAAGCGCCTTTTACCGCCGAGGTTGGAATGACCCCCTTAATGTCTTATGTGTTGCAACGCTTCTGCATTGGAGGCACCTGAATCAGTTTTTCTTTGTGTGGTTAACCCTCTTAAGCCTTCTGCAAATCACAAAGCTCCTCCCTAGTTTTTAGGGGCGAGCCTGTGTCGGATGCGCTTACGCATGCATTTCGCATGTGAGACGCTTTAGGAGTTAGAAAAGGGCTCGGAGCCCCGTCCATGACACGTCAGGGTCTTTCATTGGTTCGTGGGCTTGAATGTTAAAATCTGCTTGCTTTCATTAGTGGAAGGCACGGATACGTCATGCCTTTTCCGGTGGTTAGCCCTCCTCGAGCGCAGGGACCAAGTACTGAAAACATGCGAGGCTCGCTGTTTCTCTTCATTTTTGTGGACTACTTTTTATCTTTTGTTCGCAGCACGATCTCACTTGGCAGAAGTCGAGCGCTTTGCATCACATCGACCCTGTTACATAGTTAATTGCACTTTTGCCAGTTATGTAGATAATTGCACTTTTGCCAATAGGATTCCCTACGACTGAACTGTAGCGTCGCGATCGCGCGGTTTTTTTCCATGCAATGTGGCAAGAAAAATCCAGTTGGGAGTTTACAACCGCTAATAGCTGTAACTCGGAGAAATGCGAGACCCTATTGCATTGCAAATGCTTGTTTTAAATGTATCTTGGAACTGCAGTGCTGCTGCTACTGCTCTATCCACAATCTCTTGAAATTGGCCACGGGAGACAGGGATATCGCTGAAGCCCTGAGGCAAAGAGCAAGGAGAGTGTATATGTGAGTTTGCACACGTATTGCCTACTTTTATGGCACCAAACCATCTCTAGATCTCCACGGTTGGCTACAGCCAGATCAAATACTTGTACTGTAAAATACTTAGATATACTGCATCTATCATGAGAGTCTCACAAGCTCTGGGCAGCCTGCACGCATCACTCCCACTCGATCAAACGCATGTCTGTTCTAAAACTACTAGTGGCAGCAAAGGTGGTAGCTGGCGTCCATCTTGCTGCCTAGTAGCACCATACTATCTACAGACTTTGGGCCTGATGTAGAGTTTGGTAGAAAGGTACTCTCGACTATCCTGTCTGCCTTACAGATATCCGTTACTTATGTGGAGGAGTACCTGTATGCCATACTGTTAATCAGGCCCAGGAGGCTACCTGTAAGGCATTTCTGAAAAGATCAGTTTGTGCAAGCTGGGGAGATCTGTACACGCATGGCACCTTTAAAACAAAAGAGCAGATTTTTGCGGGTGTAGAGCCCAACCCCCTAGACACCTTCTTGTACCTTAGGATGTGACAGCAATAAAGCTGCCACCCCTGAATTCCCAGGGAACCACATACACTGAACACCCTGCATACACTATTACAGCCTGATACCCCGCATCCTCTGGTCTCTACCCTTTAGAGTACCATACAAAGCAAGACCTCCAAAGGGGACATGCAGACCCATACCGAATGGCAGGCCGAACTTGAGATGGAACTAACAGATGACATATGGGTGACATGTTGTGCACACACTGGGGAAGTTGCCCCCAGTAGCAGACTTTACTATAATTACTTGTGCAGAGCGCATTACATGCTGCATCAACTCTGCAGGTAGGGGCTAAGGGATAAAGACAGATGCCACTGATGCAGTGCAGAAGAGGCAGACTTTCTGCATTTGGCATGGGAGTGTAGTTACATAGAGGGCTACTGGCACGACATAGAAATGGCATTAAGAGATATAACAAACACAACACTCACGATCACTCCCTTACTTGCCTTACTGGGTTACACACAATGGGGAGAGCCCTGTTACAGAAAGTTCACTGCGCTGGCGCTGCTCTTAGCCAAGCAAAGAACTGTAAGAAGATGGGGAACTGGTCAAGCCCCAAAATTTAAGGAATGGCTCTTTTATCTTGTCTACTGCAATGACCAATTGACACTATGGCCCTCATTACGACCCTGGCGGTCAGTGTTAAAGCGATGGTAATACCGCCAACAGGTTGGCGGTAAAAAAAATGGCATCACGACCACGGTGGAAACCGCCAACACAGGCAGCCACTTTAACACTCAGACTGCCAAGGCGGTAGCAACAAACACTGCGGCGGTAACCGCCAACAGATAGGCAGAAGACAATGTACCGCCCACCCTATCACAAGCCACCAATTCGCCAGCTTTCATGGGGCGGTACCAACGCCATCAAAAGCACAGCGGAAACAGTACATAGAAGGGGAACCACTCACCTTTTGACACTCAACGAAGAACCAGGATGCCATGGAGCCCGAACTACAGGTCCTGCCGATGCTGGTGTATCTGCTAATACACCAGGAATATCAAAGAAGGCGGCAGTGATGACCACGGTGAGTACTGCACTTAGCACACAGGGGAGGGGTGGAGGAAAAAGAGAGTGACACACACACATGCAACACCCCCACCCTCACCTACAACACCATACACACAAAAACATGCAGCAACATTACATTTACACCCCGTAACCCCCTGTAAGAACACAAGGACAAAAGGAATTGAGTCAAATCAGTGATATTTAGAAATAAGCAGATAAAGTTTACGATTGCAAACAACAGTATATACAAATATTTACAATATGTACAGAAGGCCGTACACTGTCCTTTGCAAATGTCCGTGGCTGAGTGGGCAAACAAACGTGGGCGAAGCCCACACTTGACTCCTGCCTCAAAACGGAGAGAACACTGGAGGGGCATCAGGTCGAAAACACACAGGTGCCTCAGGGGGAAGGGGAGGGGGGCACCTCAGCCAGAAGATGGTCCTACGCCACTGCTCCTGGAGGGGGGAACATGCCCACTGCTTGGTCCTGGGGAGTGCAAAGCCACAGTCTCTCAAGTGGGTGGTTTGCCCACTGCTTGGTCCTGGGGAGTGCAAAGCCCCAATCTCTCAAGTCTCTCAAGTGGGTGCTCTGCCCACTGCTTGGTCCTGGGGAGTGCAAAGCCACAGTCCCTCAAGTGGGTGGTTTGCCCACTGCTTGCTCCTGGGGAGTGCAAAGCAACAGTCTCTCAAGTGGGTTCTCTGCCAAATGCTTGGTCCTGGGGAGTGCAAAGCTACAGTCTCTCAAGTCTCTCAAGTGGGTGCTCTGCCCACTGCTTGGTCCTGGGGAGTGCAAAGCCACAGTCTCTCAAGTGTGCAGTTTTCCCACTGCTTGCTCCTGGGGAGTGCAAAGCCACAGTCTCTCAAGTGGGTGCTCCGCCCACTGCTTGCTCCTGGGGAGTGCAAAGCCACAGTCTCTCGAGTGGGTGGTTTGCCCACTGCTTGCTCCTGGGGAGTGCAAAGTCACAGTCTCTCAAGTGGGTGACATGTTCCACTGGTTGTGAGGGGGCTTTGTGCCCAGTCTGCTTCATCCTGCTAAGGTAAGTGATAGTGGATGCATATCTCTACTAGTTCTGGAGGGGGACTTGTGCCCAGTCTGCTTCATCTTGCCAAGGAAAGTGATAGTGGATGCATATCTCCACTGGTTCTGGAGGGGGACTTGTGCCAGTGATGCTGCACCTGGGGTATGGCAGTTCACATTCCCCCACCTGGGTGTCTGAGGCACAAGATTTCCAGGGAACAGGTAGCATGATACTCCATGGAGGCAGAGCCAGACTCCATCCTGCGGCGACTTAAGCTGTAAACTGCTGGTAGTGCCAGTGCTGGTGCTTCAAGTGGTGGGTGGAGGGTCCAGGCCGCCTCCTGCATCCCCGGACGGCTGCCCACTGGGGATGCTGCTGATGACAGATGTAATGACACCGGCTTGGCATGTGGAGGGGCAGATGGCGGTGCAGGTGGCAGTGCTTGCGGCAGTATCTGCGGTGGAGATGCTGCCTGTGCTGGCCGTGGTGCAGGTGCTGGTAGTAGTGGAGGGAGACACCAGCCCATCTCCTACAGCCTCGGATGGCTGCCCACTGGGGATGATAATGCTGACTGTTGTTGTGGCAGCGGCGGTGCAGGTGGCGGTGCAGGGGGCGGTGCATGTGGCGGGGCAGATGGCGGTGCAGGTGGCGGTGCCTGCAGCAGTGCTTTCCGTGGTACAGGTTGCTGGGCTATCAGTACAGATGGTGGGCACCAGTCTCTCACCTGGAGGCTCCGAGGCCTGATGTGCCTTGCCTTGGTTTTTGTTGCCCTTCCCCACCTTGGCAGACGCTGCTTGGACCTTGGCACTGGCAGATGCAGTTTTGGAGGAGGCCTTGCTGGGTGGGTTGTGCTTTTTGGTCGTGCTGCATGCTGGCACCTTCTTCACCTTGGCAGGTGGCGGAATGTGTTGGTCCTTTGCAGGGGTCGGTGGCACACTGGCAGCCCTGGCCTTGCAAGTACCACAGCAGACACCGACTTGGTGGCTGAGGTGCTGGCCTGGGTTCTTGACACCCTGGCCCGAGGGGAAGGATGGCGGGAGGCGTAGGGAAGAGGTCAAAGTTTGCAAGGAAAAGTTTTTTAGACACACTGGGACGGGAAGATAGAGAGGGTTTGGGAGTGGAGGAAGTGGGAGTGGTTGTAGGAGGTGTCTTTCTGCTGAGTTTGAGTGAAGGTGCATGGGCTGGATGCTGTTGTGAGGTGGATGGCTGTTGGGTGGGTGGGTGCTTGTGTTTGTGTACTTTGGGAGGAGGGGTCACAGACACACTGGTAGAGGACACAGGGGGCGTGTGCATGGTTGTGGGGGTGGTGACTGCTTGTGAGGGGTGTGTTGTGATGAGCGTGCTGGTGATGGACATATTGGATGAGGATGTAGTGCATGCAGGTGTGAGTGGAGACGATACTGGGAGGGGGTTGGACAACGAGGAGGTGGGGGACACAGTGGAGGCAGTGGATGTTGGAGTATCTGCATGGGGATGGTTCTTGTGTGAGTGCCTGTGTGATGAAGTGTGGTGCTTGTTTTTGCCTGAGCCACTTATGTGTGTTGATTTGGGTGATTGTTGGTCTGAAGGTGTGCTTGGGATAGGCTGGGGTTGAGAGGATTGGGACTAGGTAGAGGAGGTTGGAGGAGGAGGCTAGACACAGGGACAATGGCTGCCATCAGTGCTAAGGCCAGAGCCTGAAATGCTCTCCGTTGAGCGGCCACGCCAGAATGAATGCCCTCCAGGTATGCATTTGTTTGTTGCAAATGCCTCTCAACACCCTGGATGGCATTCAGAAGGGTTGACTGCCCAACAGTGAGGGATCTCAGGAGGTCAATAACCTCCTCACTGAGGGCAGCAGGGCTGACTGGAGCAGGGCCTGAGGTGCCTGGAGTGAAGAAGATACCCACTCTCCTGGGTGAGCGGGCACGGGAAACACGCTGAGGGGCTGCTGGGAGGGTGGTGCTGGTGGGGGGTGGCGGCTCTACCTGTTGGGGTGGGCACAGAGGTGTCCGCCACTGCCAGGGAGCTTCCATCGGAGGAGGAGTCCCCGTTGTGGTGCTCCCCGCTCCCTCCCTCCCACTGGTGCCTTCACCCTCGGTGGATTTGGCCTTATGGGCCATGTGGGATGCAGATCCCTCTGTCGCCGGTGCCTGTGCTCCTGCGCCAGATGATGCTAATGCACACAAGGACAGGGTGACAAAACAAAAAGGGTGGGGGAGAGACAGAGGATACACTTGGTCAATGCCAGCAACAACACTACCGTTGGCGTACACAACACACAGGGAGCTGCCCTATGCACTAGGCCATGCCCAACCAGTCTCTAAGGTAGTCACAAACCCATGGGGTACGATGCCTAACGCCAGCATCTGTACATCTGATACCCACAGGACCCTGCCGAGTAGTATATGCCCACTTACACCATTGGGTTTGGAGTGCTTCAGAGCCTGCACACAAGGGACCTACCCTGCCATGATCGCCCTGGCCTAGAGGCACCCAGATCCCACACCCCCCACCCAGCTATCTCCTAAAGAGCGCAAAGTCAGGATTCAGAATCTCTACTCACCCCCTTGTGGCTGCTGTGATGCCCTCAAGCGCCCATCCAACTCAGGATAGGCCACCGCCAGGATGCGGAACATTAGGGGGGTCATGGTGCGACGGGCACCCCTTCCACGTTGGGAGGCCAGCCCCAGCTGGGCCTCTGCCGTTTTCTTGGTCCAGCGGCACAGGTCCTCCCATCTCTAGCGGCAGTGGGTGCTCCGCCTGTGATAGACCCCCAAGGTCCGCACCTCCTTGGCGATGGCACGCCAAATACCCTTTTTCTGGTGGGCGCTGACCTAGATGGAAAAGACAGCAGAAAAGGAAATTACTCACCTGTCTGGACCGGCATATTCATTGCCCCCCAGTTCACACCCATTCCCTGACGCGCATACACTGACCACCTCTCACGCAGCACTCAGGCCAGGACGCATCAGCACCCCCCAACAAGTGGCTTACATCCGCACCACTCCAAACATGCATTGCCCACACTTCATGCTCACAGTGTACCCACCTGTTTGTCTGGAGGACCGTAGAGTAACGTGTACTGGGGTAGGATCCCATCCACCAGTTTCTCCAACTCCTCCACTGTGAAGGCAGGGGCCCTTTCCCCAGACACTATAGCCATTGTCGCTTCCAGACTCAGGTCATAGCAGCACGTGCAGTGTAGGTCCTTTTCTGTTGACAGTCAGGTAGCAAGTGAGTGAATAGTTAGAAAATGGCGGTGATGTCCGCGGCGGTGCGTACTGTCACCGCCGGCGTACATCACCATTGGCTCCTGGAACCCAAAGGGCCCAATGATAACCAATGCGAAGTTGTGCAGTGGTCATCGACCGCCTACCGCGATGGCGCACAACGCCAGCGCACTTACCTCATTTTCACTTGTCCATCCTCACAGGTCAGGCAGCTGCCATTTCAGAGGGGGACATGGCATGGCACCTAACTGCGTCACAGCAGACATTGGCCCATCAACTGACTCTTAACTTCACATACTGCTTGTGTGACCTAAATTCAGCAACAGCTGTGCATTCTATGTGGAAATATGACCTTCTGCTCACCGTTCTCCTCCATAGGGTACAACCGCTGAGGCAGATGATGAGATGGCGGCATCCTCCGGTGTACAGACCCCTGGTGGGCCTGACGACAATGGAGGAAAGACACATTATCATCACATACAGACTTGATCGTGCCACAATTCAAGAACTGTGTGCCCAATTGGAGCAAGACCTGATGTCAGCTATCTGCCAGCCCACAGAAATACCCCCTCTAGTGCAGGTTCTGTCAGTGCTGCATTTCCAGACAAGTGGTTCATTTCAAACTACAGTGGCCAAGGCATCAGGAATGTCTCAGCCAATGTTCTCCAACGTGTTGTCCAGAGTGTTGTCTGCCCTGCTGAAACACATGCGCAGCTACATCGTGTTCCCCCAGGTGGATGATTTGGCCACATTGAAAGCTTACTTCTATGCCCTGCGACATATCCCCAACATCATCGGTGCCACTGATGGTACACATGTGGCATTTGTTCCCCCTGGAGAAATGAACAGGTTACAGGAATAGGAAACGCTATCACTCAATGAATGTGCAGATGGTGTGTTTGGCGGACCAGTACATCTCCCATGTGAATGCCAAATATCCTGGCTCTGTGCATGACACCTATATATTGAGTAATAGCAGCATCCCTTATTTGATGGGCCAACTCCAGAGGCACCGGGTGTGGCTAATAGGTGAGCCCAAGGTCCCCACCCACTATAAGTAGGTGTCTGGGTATGGGGTTGTCCCTAAGGGTTAATGTGTGTCTAACAGTTGTCCCTCGATATTTACAGGTGACTCAGGTTACCCCAACCTCTCATGGCTACTGACCCGAGTGAAGAATTCCAGGACAAGGGCAGAAGAACGTTACAATGAGGCACATGGGCGTACAAGGAGGATTATTTAGAGAGCCTTCGGCCTCCTGAAGGCCAGGTTCCAGTGCCTCCATCTGACAGTTGGATCCCTGTACTACTCACCAAAAAAGGTGTGCCAGATCATCGTGGCATGTTGCATGTTGCACAACCTGGCCTTGAGACGTCAGGTTCCTTTTCTGCAGGAAGATAAGCCTGGAGATGATCTTGTGGCAGCGGTGGAGCCTGTGGACAGTGAGGAAGAGGAGGCAGATGAAGGCGAGGTGGACAACAGAACAAACATTATACAGCAGTACTTCCAGTGATACACAGGTATGAGACTGTAACTCAACTTTACTTTTCAGTAATCTTTTGGAAATTGTACATGGCAGCCTCTTACCCTCTGTCTATGGACACTCACTGTACCCTTTGGATTCTCTATTCTCAGATGTGTGTGCCCCATTCTGGCTCCTGCTATATGTACTGCTGCCCACCAAAGGTCATCCTGTAGTATATTTCACTGAACATATACGTTGCAATGCTTTGATAATGTTGTACTAATACATTTTTTGATTCATGACACTGACTCCAGTATGGTATTTGTTTCAAGGGTGTTTATTTTTGTGCCAGTAAGTATGTGGGTATGTGCAAGTGGCTGGGGTGATGGTGGAGGAATGCCCAGTTAGAGTCCAGTCTATTGGTATCACAGGTGCATTGTCCAAGGGGACATAGGAAGTGGAGCAATGGCAGTTCAAGGTGGACAGGGTGACATAATGGGACAGAAGAGTGACAATCAGGAGGGTCTTATTTCCTGGCGGGGGTCTTGGCAATGTTCTCTGTCTTCTGCCTGGATCGCAGGGACAGTTTGCAGGGTGGTTCTCCTTCTGCAGGGGTAGGGTGCTGGTGGCCTGTTGGTCCAGTGACGGGGCCTCCTGTCCACTAGCGACGGTGGAGGTGGAAGGCTGTTCCTCGGTTTGGCTAGTGTCGGGCGCCTGTTGTTGTGCCACTGCCTCCCTCATGGTCTTGCCCATGTCAGCCAGCACCCCTGCAATGGTGACCAGGATGGTGTATATTTTTGTTAGGTCCTCCCTGATCCCCAGGTACTGTCCCTCCTGCAGCCGCTGGGTCTCCTGTAACTTGGCCAGTAACTGGCCCATGGTCTCCTGGGAATGGTGGTACACTCCCATGATGTTTGATAGTGCCTCGTGGAGGGTCGGTTCCCTGGGCCTGTCCTCCCCCTGTCACACAGCATTCCTCTCAGCTCCCCTGTTGTCCTGTGCCTCTGTCCCCTGAACCGTGTGCCCACTGTCACTGAGCCCAGGTCCCTGATCGTCCTGTGTTAGTGGGGTTGCCTGGGGTCCCTGTGGTAGTGGACACACTGCTGATTGCCTTGTCTTGGGGACGGTGGCATGGGCCTGCTGGGTGGGAGCTGTGCTGGTTTTTCCTGAGGGGGGAGGCTCAGTGGTGGGTTGGGACTGTGGCAGGGTAACCAACTGTCCGGAGGTCCATGATGGGCCAGGTTGGTCATCGTGATCCAGGCGTGCAGAGCTGCGGTCATCACTGTGGGCCTCTTCTGGGGGGGCTGGATGTGGCTGGCACCTCCTCTCTGGTGACGTTGGGTAGGGGTCCTGTTGGGAGGAAAATACATTGTCAATGTATCTGCGTGTGCCATCTTATGCATGGCTGTGTCTTCCTCTATGAATGTGATTTCCCTGTCCACTTGGCCTTGTGTGAGTCGTGATTTTGTGGGCTGGGTGAGTCACTCTATTGGGCATGCTGGGGTGATGGGTGCCCATGCAGGTCTTTGATGGGTGTCCATGCATGGGGGTGCATGCAGGGCTTGGTATTGGGATGGGTGGGTTGTGTTAGTGGGGTATATGTGAGTTGGTGGAGTGATGGGGCAGGGGTAGGAGTTTGTGATGGCATGCAGGTAGGGGGGATAGTAATAACGCTTTGACTTACCAGAGTCAAGTCCTCCTGCTACTCCTGCGAGTCTCTCAGGATGCATTATCGCCAAGACTTGCTCCTCCCATGTTGTTAGTTGTGGGGAAGGAGGTGGGGGTCCACCGCCAGTCCTCTGGACAGCAATCTGGTGTCTTGCAACCACGGAACGCACCTTCCCCCATAGGTCGTTCCACCTCTTCCTGATGTCATCCCTTGTTCTTAGATGCTGTCCCACGGCGTTGACCCTGTCCACGATTCTCCACCATCGCTCCATCTTCCTTGCAATGGATATCTGCTGCACCTGTGATCCGAATAGCTGTGGCTCTACCTGGATAATTTCCTCCACCATGACCCTTAGTTCCTCCTCTGAAAACCTGGGGTGTCTTTGGGGTGCCATGGATGTGGTGTGAGTGATATGTGTGAGGATGTGTGGGGTGCTGTGTTTTGGTGTGTGGATGGTGTATGGGTGATGGTGTTCTGTGGCTCAGATTGAGTGGGTGCTCCTGGCTTGTGTCTCTCTCTGTTCGCAATCTTTTTTTTCTTGTAAAGTGTTGTGGGTAATGTGGGTGTGTGTTTTATATTGGATCAGGTGTGTGGGAGTGGTGTGCGTATATGTGTCAGGAGTGTGTAGTTTGAATTGTCCAATGTGGTGTAGTTTTGTAAGTCTGTGTGTATTTTGAGCACAGCAGTGTGTAAAGCCAATGGTTTACCGCGGTTGAAAGACTGCTGTGTTGATTCATGCGTTGTGATACTGTGGGCGTATTCCTGTTGCCGTAACGGTGTGGGTTTTGCTGTCACCAGTTTATCACTGACCTTTGGCCTGGCGGACTTGTGTGGGTGTCTGTATAGTGCCGGATTTCTATATGTGGGTCATAATACCCGTGGTGGATTACCGCCGCGGTCACGGTATGTTGGCAGCCGTCAGCACGGCGGAAAGCGGCGTTTACCGCCAGGGTTGTAATGAGGTCCTATATGCTGATACCTTGCCTCTGAGCTCCAGACCAAAAGATATCTGGGACTCCTTGCAAACAGACCTGCTGTCTCACCTGGACGTCATTGGTCCTGGTGGATCGGCAGGTAACTGAGTCAAAACGCTGGATACGAGGGGCAACCCTGTAGTGGGAAGCTGTTGAGTGAACAAAGAGCTCTCATGAAGTGGGTGGTGGCCGGGCACGTTGTGCACTGCTGGGACCTTTGGGTGGGGGACCTGGTACATGCCTGTTAATTCCTGTTGCTGGGAAGGGTGAAAACAGATGGTGACATGGTATGCTGTGACACATTGTGGGGACGCAGGGAGTGAGTCACGGTTGCATGAGGGATGATATGGCAAAATATATGCTGCATCCCTTTGCAGTTAATGTCTAAAATACTGTCTGGTATGTGACACTACAACGTGACCAACAGATGTGCTTATTGTTGAACTTGAACCTGTTGCCCTTCTTTAATGGGCTTAAGCTGATTGTACTGTCTTTGTTCCCCTTACTAAAAGATCAATAAAAAATAAATAAATAAATCAGGCCTTTGTCTCTGCTAGAACATGGCACATGGTCACTTCCAGGCAACACCCTTGTGGACATTGATAAATAATAGCATTAATATCGTTTACCTTACCTTTGAAGGCGGGCCGGTACGCAAAGTGGACCAGTTTGGGGTCCGCACTCAACACCTCCCTGGGGACGGGACGGAGCCGGGTCGGGCCAAGGATCCCCCTTGAAAGTGGTGTACCCGGATTGGTGGGCAACCTTCGAACTGGCCAATCTGGGCGCACAGTTTAGGGTTAAAAGGGAAGGCCGGGCAAGGACTCCTACAAACACCTGGACCAGGCGTTTGGATAAATGCGCTGGACGTGTCGTTGTTAGAGATCCTCTACCAATGGAGCCGCTCATTGTCAAGCCTGGGTCTGCACCGGTGCAATGGTGCGGGTGCGAAGGAGGGAGAGGAGCTTGTGTCAGGTGGACGGAGATCACTGACCACGGAAATTGTCAGCAAAGCGTCAGCGCAGGCAGCACACTGGTGTGGCGTGAATAAGGATCTCTCATTGGGGCTGATTATCGGGAGATTCTGAAGCGGTGAGTGCACCCGGAATCGCCGGGCCATCTGTCCCGCATTTTAAATAATTGATTGGGCAAAATGGTCAGACTCTCACGTGTGGGAGGGCAGTGCTAAGAATACCGTGCTGTGGTACATGACAAGAGATTTGAAGACTGGGGAAGCAGGGCTTTTAGAAAGTAGTCTGCCGGCAGAGATTAGAATAGAGTTTGTGGGAAACAACTCATATAAACTAGGTTCTGAAAGTATTGATGGTGCCTATTTAATTACGTGTAGACTCGAGGTCTCAGTCAAAGACCCTCACACTGTCGAGGTGAGGATTCTATTCCAGGTGTGTCTGTAGAATTTCCCCTCGTTTAATTTCCCAGAAGGTCCAATCGTGACTACAAGTTAGAAACAATTGGAGGTAGAATGTGTTGAGTGTGAGTGCTAATGTCAACTCCTCCGTTCTCCCACAAAAGCCCCTTATTCCCATACACTACACTGTCTTCTCCCTGCCACTTCTGGCTACAAGTGGTTAGTGTCCTTTAAAAGTGGAGGTGCATAATACCTGCCCTAAATTCCAGCAAACTAGACATCTGCTAGCCAGAATTGGATAGGGTCTGTCAACTAAAAATATATATATATACGGGATCACAAAGTTCATTTTAAGGCACCATTTTCACATAACTGCGGTAAAATTCACAGGCTCTGAAAAGGCTTGCACAAAATATTTCAGTATCTTCATGATACGTCTGCTTCCAAGGGAGCAATATTAGCTAACATGCAGTAAATGACAAAGGGCTTTGATCACTGGGGCCAGTTGCTGCATTTGACCACATAAACTCTGAAGGTCAAGGTTTGAATCCTTCCATTCCAAAGGGCTCAGGGAAACAGCTCTAGCATGACGAGCAGGAAAAGGAAGAACCCTGCCCGATTCAGAGATCAGGACATGGCAGTCGGTTCACCTCCCAAGAAACAGGGTGCTCACCAGTAGCAATGGACCTGATTTAGACACACACTTGGAGGCGCTCTTGGACAAGGTACGAGAGCTTTTGACAGAACAAAAGAGAGCACAAGGAAACAAGCCTGTGGGGGCCTTTGATAAGGCGGAACAGGATAGAGAAATAAATTTAACAAGAGCAAGCAAGGGGGTCGTGTAGCTTGAACGGCAGCTCCCACCTGGGCAACAAGAAGTCAACGCCAGAACACAAGGGCAGATACCAAAAAAGGGTGCAAAAGGTGCCATGCAGCCCCCAAAAGCACAGAAGTGAATGGTGTTGGAGGCACAGCTGCACAAATGGAAGAAGATTGGTCTGACAGCACGAAGCAGGATAGTGCTGAAGAAATTGAGGAGGAGCCTGGAGCCAGAACGCAGCTGCCTCAGGAATCACCAATGGTTGATTAAAGACTCAGGAGGGTGATGCACAAGTGCAGCGCAATGGGTTGGGAGCACAAAGCGAATGTGGAGACAAGTATGGTGGGTTCATCCTTTCCAGCCCAACAGCAACTGGAGCTACCATGGTGCGGGGGTAGGTTCATAGGTACAGCATCCGGCATTGCCCCCATTCAGAGCATCCTCCTGGTGGCCATGGGCAGGCCCAGGGTCATTAGGCCTGCTAGGTTATCCAGCTTATGCATGCTCCCCCCCAGCTGCAGCGCAGGCCAGAATGGAACAGGAAGACAAGACAGCTAAAGGGCAAAATGGGGAGACAGCCAAGGACACCGTTGAGAGGTCACATCACTCGGACACCAATATGTGTAAAGTGGTAAAAGACACCCATCTGGAAAGTACCAACACGGCCAGGGGCCCCTCGACAGGAAGCAAGGTTACAGGAGGAAGGTGCTCAGACCTCACGAAGGATTGGACAGGCAGGGGGATGCAGAAAGAGGGAGGGTGAAAGCCAGTGAGTGAATACATTTGACCATCATCTGGTGACCCTCCTGTAATGACAAGAGTGACAGATTCAGCCAGCATGATCCCACTGACAGTTAGAGAACGAATTTGGTGCAAAAGCATCATTGACATTATTTCTCTACTGGAAGTACGACAGGCAGGCCTAAATTGGACAACCAAGGACAAAAAGGAATTAGAAAATAGGGACAAGAGCAGGCCAAGGGTGGAAAGGTCCATAGATAACTGGCTTAAGGCTTTCTGCACACTAGCCAGTATATTTGTTGAAAAGTTCCCAGGGAGTGCAGCAGCACTGTTCCTACATGAACAGCGGGTACACAGTGCCTACCAAAAATACCAAGAGAATGCCTGGCTATGGTATAATGAAGGCTTCAGGGAAAAAATACAGAACTGGTCAGTCATAGAGTGGGACCAACAGGACATATGGTGGCAGCCAGGGAAGAGGTAGGCGACCAAAAACATAATTTTCGTTACTCATGGGGAAAAAGTAGAGTGGAAGGTCCTCACCGTCACAACAGGAGTAAGGTGCAAACAGATGGCAGGCAAAGCAAGGCAAAAAACCCACATGCTGGAAGTATGACAAAGACGAATGTAAGTAGGGACAGTCCTGTAAATTCATGCACAGTTGCAGCAATTGCAGGGGGCCACCCAGCAATTGAATGCAAGAAAGCAAAAGGTAGCCCTGAAGGGAAAGACCGCAACAATAAAAAAAAGAGGCCAAAAAGGGTAGAGGGAGTCCCAAAAAGCCAACATCCTTACAAGTAAGTCAGCTGGTAAATATTTTGAGCACAAATCCTAAAGACATAGATAGGCACATACTGATTAAAGGTTTCAGGTATGGCTTCCCCATTTCCTGTGACGGCCCCCTGGACTTCCGCTGGTGCAAAAACCTTAAGTCAGTGAAAGACAACCCTACAGTTGCCAGGCAAAAGATTGCGAAAGAGCTCGCATTGGGTAGAATAGCATTCCACTATTCCCAGCCTCCGATGGACAAGTTCATAGTGTCATCACTAGGGGTGGTTCCCAAGAAAGAAGCAGACAAATTCAGGCTAACGCGTCACGTGTCGTACCCACCAGGCGAGTCAGTAAATGACAGCCTGGGGCAGGACAACCTCACATTTCATATTCCACAGTGGATGATGCAGTGGACCACATCAGGGCGGCGGGTAGGGGTGCCTTGTTAGAAAAAACTGACATATAGGGGGTCATTCCGACCCCGGCGGTCAAGGACCGCCGGGGCGGGGGTCGGCGGGAGCACCGCCAACAGGCTGGCGGTGCCCCGCAGGGCATTCTGACCGCGGCGTTTTGGCCGCGGTCAGAACAGGAAAACCGGCGGTCTTCCGCCGGTTTTCCGCTGCCCTCCGCCGCCATGGGGATTCCGACACCCCATACCGCCATCCTTTTCCTGGCGGTTCGCCCGCCAGGAACAGGATGGCGGTATGGGGTGTCGTGGGGCCCCTGGGGGACCCTGCAGTGCCCATGCCAATGGCATGGGCACTGCAGGGGCCCCCGTAAGAGGGCCCCACAAAGAATTTCAGTGTCTGCTTAGCAGACACTGAAATTCGCGACGGGTGCAACTGCACCCGTCGCACCTTCCAACTCCGCCGGCTCCATTCGGAGGGAAGGGATTTCCCGCTGGGCTGGCGGGCGGCCTTCTGGCGGTCGCCGCCATCCCAGCGGGAAAGCCAGAATGGCCTCCGCGGTCTTTCGACCGCGGAGCGGCCATATGGCGGTTCCCGCCAGGCGGGCGGCTACCGCCGCCCGCCAGCCTCAGAATGAGGCCCATAGTCTGCCTTCTGGTTATTACCAGTGCACACTGATAGCTACCACCTGGTGAGTTTCCAGATGGATGGGTCATTCTACTACGTCAAATGCATGCTGATGGGTTGCACCATCTGCTGCGCTTATTTGGAAACATTTAGTACAATCTTGGAATGGGCAGTCATCATGTGCTGTAAAAAAAAGTTGGGTCACCCATTATCACAATGACTTCCTGTTCATCGGTGGGCAGGGTGTAGTGGACTGCCATGATCTTTTGAAGTCCTTCCAAGATTTGGATGCACACCTAGGGGTGCCTTTAGCAAGGGAGAAAACAGAGTACCCAACAACATGCCTATCATTCCTGGTGATAGATTTAGACTCCTTAGATGGGGTTTGCAGATTACCAGACATGAAGGTGCAAGGGCTGAGAGAAACAATAGACATATTGTCCCAGAAGAGGAAAGTCACGCGAGGTGAAATGCAGCAAATCATTGGGTGACTTAATTTTGTGGGCAGCTTCATACCATTGGGCAGGCAATTAGCCAGAAGGCTAGCGTGGTTATGTAAATGCCTGTCAAAAAACCATCATAGAGTGAGAGTTACACAAGCGGTCAAGGAGGACCTAAAGCAGTGGCTCAACGTTCTCATTAATTTCCGTGGCACAGTCATCTGGCGTGCCCTGTGAGTAACAGCGGATCAACTAGAGCTATTCAGGGATGCAGCTTGTGGGGAAGGTTTTGGGGCAATCCTAGACTTAGCATGTGCTGCAGCTCACTGGTCCTCGTCCTGGGTGCAGAACGGCCATACAACCAACATGACCCTACTAGAGCTGTTCCCCATCATATTGGCACTTTCCCTGTGGGGAGACTGGCTGAAAAACAAACAGATTACGCCCTGGTCAGATATTCACGAGGTGGTGGAGGAAGTGAATCTGGGTACGGCCTGTTGCCCAGCAAAAGTATGCCTACTATGTCATCTGGTGGGGTGACAACCTAAAGGCAATATAGCGGTGAGGGCAAGGCTCATACCGGGGTGTGAAAACACTGCAGCTGACAATCTGTCCCGTTTTCAGTGACAGCACTTCAGGGAACTGGCACCACATGCAGATCCCGTCGGGACCCTGATACCAAAGTCATTATGGGAGCTGGCTATCCTGACTTGACCATGCTGGTTGTTGGACTTTTTTGCTTATGCAGGGTCATCCCCAATCTTTTTGCCTCCTGTCTCCTATTTCTTTTTTTTTTTACCTGTTGCTGTTGGCTTTTGAACTCTGAGCACTTTACCACTGCTTACCAGTGCTAAAGTGCATATGCTCTCTGTGTAAATTCTATTGTTGATTAGTTTATCCATGATTGGCATATTTGGTTTACTAGTAAGTCCCTAGTAAAGTGCACTAGAGGTGCCAGGGCCTGTAAATCAAATGCTACTAGTGGGCCTGCAGCACTGGTTGTGCCACCCACATAAGTAGCTCTGTAATCATGTCTCAGACCTGCCATTGCAGTGTCTGTGTGCGCAGTTTTAACTGTAAATTCGACTTGGCAATTGTACCCACTTGCCAGGCCTAAACCTTCCCTTTTCTTACATGTAAGGCACCCCTAAGTTAGGCCCTAGGTAGCCCCAAGGGCAGGGTGCAGTGTATGGATAAGGTAGGATATATAGTAATGTGGTTTATATGTCCTGACAGTGAAATACTGCCAACTTCGTTTTTCACTGTTGCAAGGCCTGTCTCTCTCATAGGATAATATGGGGGCTACCTTTAAATATGATTAAAGCGCAGATTCCCCTAGAGAGTAGATGGGCATGTGGAGTTTGGGGTCCCTGAACTCACAATTTAAAAATACATCTTTTAGTAAAGTTGATTTTGAGATTGTGCGTTTGAAAATGCCACTTTTAGAAAGTGAGCATTTTCTTGCTTAAACCATTTTGTGACTCTGCCTTGTTTGTGGATTCCCTGTCTGGGTCAGTTTGACAGTTGGGTTGTTTTTCACCTCGCACAAGACAGTGACACAAAGGGGGCTGGGGTGTGACCTGCATTTCCTGATTAGCCATCTCTGCTAGGAGGGAGGGGTGGAGTGGTCACTCTCATCTGAAAGGACTGTACCTGCCTCTGACAATGCCGGCTACAACCCCCTGGTGTGTGTCTGAGGCCTTGCCTGGGCAAGGCAGGATTTCACAAGTAGGTGTGAGTCCCCTTTGAAGAAAGGTGACTTCAAAGACTAAAATGGGTATAAGAAGGGCACCCAAATCTACAGACTTTAGAAACACTTCTGGAACCAAGAGGAACCTCTGCCTGGAGAAGAGCTGATAGCTGAGGAAGAAGTGCTGCCCTGCCTGTGACTGTGCTTTGTGGAGCTTTCCTGCAGTGCTGCTTCTGCCAGAGTAAGAGGGCAAAGATTGGACTTTGTGTGCCTTCCATCTTGTGAAGAAATCTCCAAGGGCTTGAGTTAGAGCTTGCCTCCTGTTGTTTGAAGTCTCAGGGACAGCAAAGACTTCTCTCTGCCAGCACCTGGAGTCTCTGGAGAGACTCCTGCCCCGACAAGTGGTGCCCTATCCAGTCCCTGGGCCCTTGAAAGGAAAGCTGGTAGAATCCAAGGAAATCGACTTCGGATGACTTCGGACCGACGCCGCTGCTGAATCCGGGAACGCCGCCTGCACCTGACGCCGTGACCTTCGCTGGAACGCGACGCTCTTCGCAGGCCCGATGCCGCAGCAGCCCCGCTGAAGTCTGCGATTCCGTGGAAGTCGCCGCACCACGTTGTGACCGACGCCGCTCGAAGTGCACGGATTCAACATTTCGCACAGACGCCGCGATTCCCGACTTCGCGCATCGGCTTGTTTTCACTCTTCACCAAAGGTACTGTACTTGGGGGTCTACACGACTCCGTGTCCGGCGCCGCTGGTGTCGGCTTGTTGGGAACGACTCCGTCACGACGCCGTGTTAACATCTCATCGAAGCATTTTTGTTTCTAAGCGCTATTTTTGAGTTTAATCTTTAAAAATTCTTAACTTTACTTGTGTATGTCGGATTTTTGTCGTTTTGGTCTTGTTTTGTTTAGATAAATATTTCCTATTTTTCTAAACCGGTGTTGTGTCATTTTGTAGTGTTTTCATGAATTTACTGTGTGTGTTGGTACAAATACTTTACACCTAGCGCTCTGAAGTTAAGCCTACTGCTCTGCCAAGCTACCAAGGGGGTAAGCAGGGGTTAGCTGAGGGTGATTCTCTTTTACCCTGACTAGAGGGAGGGTCCTTGCTTGAACAGGGGGTAACCTGACTGTCAACCAAAGACCCCATTTCTAACACTGGTGACCAGGGCACTAGCCAGCAAAACTACGACTCACTATTGTAAGTGTTGGGGAATCTTTATTAAGGTCACTAGCGTGGTGGTGTGGGGGGGATAGTCATTGCATTGAACATATGGAATTTTATTGTTTGGGCTTTTAAAGTTGGCAGAACACACACATGGGTACAGACACACCTTACCGTGGTGGCCAACTACACAAAATTGACAACAGGGACGGGCCCCAACAAATCATTCTACCGCAGGGTGGCCATGAAGGGCTGGGTTAGACTAAGGCCCACAGATAGGGACCAGTGGAGGCCCCTGGATTCCAAGGCATTGAGAAGAGTGATGCAGAGCTAGTAACAATTTGTGCCTCCAGCCACAAGCTTGTCCTTTTCAAAGCAGCCTTCACATTGGCGTTTGTTGGCACCTACCGAATAAGTGAGTTGGTGGCACCCTTCAAATCTGAACCAGGAAGCAGGTGCCTACTGGGGAACGACCCGCAGCTAGGTAGGACACACATGATAATGCATTTATTGCAGTCAAAAACAGACCAAATGGGGAGAGGAACATATTTGAGACTGGAGTGCATAGAGGATGCAACATGCTGCTCAGCCTGTACAGGCGGGCTTATGCGCTGTCAGGGTTGTCTAAGGGGGTCACCCCTATTTTGCCATAAAAATGGCTAATTTCTCAGCCAATTTCAGTTCATAGCGGTCTTAAAGTTGGCCTTGGCCAAAGCGAGGCTTCCTCCAGACAAATTCGGACAGCACACCTTTAGGATCTGCACAGACGCAAACGCTGCATTGATTGGGCTGGGGGCAGATCACATCAAAAGGATAGGGAGATGGTCTTTGGCCGCCTACAAATGCTACATCAGGCACCCAGGCCCTTAACGTTGTGTTGTCGCTTTAAACAGGCATGGCTGGTGACAAGTGAATGGTATGGCTTATTGGACACTCATACATCACGTGGGCTCAGCAGTGGGCGGCTGTACGCAAGGACTTTGGTGGTATGTGGTTCAAGAACACAGAGGTGTCTTGGCTAGGTAGGCCTGGCATGAGATGCACCCAGCTGATCCCTGATATAAAACGTGCCTTGCAATGCTGAGGAAGGCCGGAGGCAGTAATAGTGCACCTGGGAAGCAATGATCTGATAGACCATGGGCAAAAGGACCTCTTAGCAGCTTAGTCTCTGGATTCACAGCTGTTTCACGGCTACTGTGCATTGTGTGGTCAAAGATAATAGCAAAACCACATTGGAGGAGGGGGGCATGATCAGGAAGAACTGAAGTGATCTAGGTGCAAATGGAACATAATCATGTCAAACATCTGCAAGGCAAATTCTTGGGGTCTGATGAGGCATGGTTTCATCAATCACAAGACACCAGGCTACTACAAGCCAGATGGGTGCATTTATCGGCTGTGGGCATGAACATGCTTTGTTAAACTTGGTAGAAGCCCTCAATCTACATGGTTTTAACTAACCCAAACAAAGGGGGAGCTACTTGCGGTTGGGAAACCACAGGCAGTGTGGAGGAGATAAATTCAATTTGGTCTGAATCATTAAAAAAAAGGCCTGCCCCAACACAGCCCTTGGGATGCCTCACGCCAGTGCTTCATGGCAGGGACATGAGCGATCAGGCGGGGGGGCCACTAGGTGTTAACTGCTCGTGGCCACATCACTTGTAGCCTGGGAGGTCAGAGGTACCACCCAACGGTAATGGGGGGAAGTAGCCGCCAATGCTGCTGAGCACACCTTGAAGGCCAATATGCAATGAGACAATGCTTGAACACTACCAAGATGAAATCAGACCAACAGACAGACAAAGTAGCACAAGAGGTTCATGATGCTAAAAGGGATGCTTGGGGCATTTGCTGACCAGTAAATGTGGTAATAATGTACCATGGAATGCCTCTTGAATGTTTTGTAATAAACTGCGACCAATTGTATCCCAGCAATGGCTCATTGGTGTTTGTGTGTATACAATTATAAGAATCTGCTAGGGATGCAGGGTAGTCACTGGTTGAGCCTAGCACAGGTGGTAGTGGTTAATGCTTGAAGCAGTTGAAATGACCCCTGTCCTTATATAGAGACAGTACAAAAACAGAAATTCTGGGAGGATGGCTGGGGATTCATGCTCAGAGAGAGAGAGTTAACATAGAAGAAAGACTGCTGTAGAGTTGAACAGTTCAAACATTATGGGCGATATTTGCGAGAGGTGGATAAAACAATGGATTCCTTTCTCAAGGATGAGGGAATGAGAATGCCATGAAAATTAGCAGAGTTCTGGATTAATCCCATGCAGCAGCAAATGGAATTAGAATTCGATGAAAAGAGAAGTCGTGGGGAGAGAGGTATCAATGCAGGGCAGGGTGGTATGGGTGACACTGTGACTTTAGAAAAGAGCTGTGCGGTGGGGCTCATGCTTGTTTTAATTTGGTGAATTTCCAGCTCGAAGTGGGGACATATTCCAATAGGATGTCAATCTATAAAGGTTCAGTGCTGGTGATTTATCATGATCATTATTCGTATTCTTCCAATGACACTTCTCTCTTTTAAAAGTGTTGTCGGGCTCAGAACAGAAAACAAGGTAATACAAATAAAAGATACATTTGAGGGGAGCAGGGGCTAACTTTTCATTTTAGTACTGTGGCAACCTGTTGTAGCACTGCTCACTCCCACGAACCTTCGACACCAAAACACCATGGTCTGTGACAGCACCTTCTTCAGAGAGTCAAAAACGTAGCAGCAACGCATTACACATTAACATGAACAAATAAACTGGGGGCAGCTTTAATCCAGCAGTGGTACTTTCATTGTTCTCAGTGCGGGCAAATTCTGTTAGCATTGAGGACAGGCACCCTGGCGTGTGGTTCTGCCAACGTTTGCATCACAACACCCATCAGATTTATGTTCATAAATCATCCTTCATAATGAGCTGACGGCAGATTTCTGTTTGCTCATAAGCAGTGTAAACATATGTCGGGTAGGTTCCCATTCAGCTGTTCATGGATGAAGAATTTTCTTTCTTATCATATTGCACAGTCACCGGAAAAAACAAAAGTCCTGGCCCCTGAAGCCTGGCATTTAGAATCCAGATTATCCCATCCATAACACAAGTGACATGAGAGTAATAATGTCAAGGAAGGGGGGTCACCAATGTACTCGGCACGGGATCTCTGTGAAAAATCTCCCCTTCTGGCTTCGGGACAAACATACATTGACACTCATTTCTAGTGCAAAAGGTCATTTATTTAGGACAGGATTTAACATAAACTACAACAACTTTGAACTGTATGAAATCCCTCTCGCCCAACTTTCAACTTAAAAGCTTCCTTATGCCCTTCCTTCTCTTCTAATAGCTCTCTTCAAATCCCCTCCCCTAGACACTCCCCTATTCCTTCCATGCCCTCCTTGTTTGTAAACAATCCTCCCCCCCATTCTGATCCTTCACCTCATTTTTCCTCTTGGAAGGGGGGAACAAGCCCGCATCTGGCTCTCCCCCCTCCCCCATTTCCTGCCACCCAGAAAAACCCATGTGGCGTTTTTCTGCCCCACCCGGCAAACCCTCGTTTGCCTCCCTGATTCCTTCTCATTTCTTAATCCACAGATCCTCCCCCCATAAGTTCTCTAGCATCAGCCTCAAACCCATCAAATAGTATGCATTTCCCAATTGCGATAAATGTACTCCATCATCTCTAAACAATGCCCCTTCTTGCTCCTTAATATCCTCGTGCCTCAGCACCTTAATCCCTTGGGCCCAGCAAAATACCCTCATTGCCCTATTCAACTTTTTCCGAGCCCGTTCAATGGCTCCGTGATTGATTGCCCCTCTCCATACCCGCCTGGGTATAAACTCTGTCCATACCAGACATGTCCCGCACAGTTTCCGCTTCAATAGCTCCAAATCTTTCTGCATAAATTGTATCAATGTGAGCCCTGATTGCTTCACCAAATCATTTTCTCCCAAGTGTATTAGCAACAAATCTGGGCATCCCCACTGCGGCAAATTCCCTGTGATAAATGGGAGTAAACTCCCCCACCACATTCCGCTCTTTCCCCACCAACGCACTTCGTGGTGTCTGCTGGGCAGTCCCATTGATCTGCCGTAGATCTGTTTTTCAGCGAATTTTGCCGCCCAATGTATGAATGAATGGCCGACCAGCCAAGTCACTGTCTTATCGTTCCTCGGTCCGGCCACGCACCCTGTAAAGAAAAAACACTATAACAACTGTGATACACTTCTAACCCCCCCCCCCAAACTGGGTTTCGTTAGGGCCTAACATAGCGCTCGCAGCATCTGGATTTCCATCTACCTATTGCTTTAACCTTAGCCCAAACCCAACCTAAATGAGCTACTGCTGTTGCTGCCCCTATCCTAAAGGAATGCGTTCCAAAATCCCCTGCTTGCCGACCAGTCCGGCCCAAAGCCATCCTCAAAACCTGCAGCAACTGATAGCTAGTGATTTTCTTGCCTGAAGCATGCACAAACACCCCTCTTTCCCCCTCCTGCCCCCACTTCTGTTTGAAAACCATCCACTCTTTCACTGGGCATGCTAGATCGTCACCTCCTTTCTTCAACCATACCCACTTCCTTTTTCCTAGCTGGTCCGTCTTGGACTTCCTGAGCCATATGCCCAATCTCCCTTGATGCATGCAGATCTCCCTCTCCTTCACACCGTACTCCTTGCCTATGCCCAACAATTAAGATACCCTAAATGCCCCGAAAAACGTCCCGATCATGCACAACCTGAAGAGTCCTACTTCGTGTTCATCTGTGCAACATACTGGCAACACATGCCAAAGTTCTTTCAGTATCCCAAAGGTAATGGGCTCTCTATCCTTACTTCCCTCCCCGGTCCTAACCCTACCCCATCCTTCCAACATTTTTCCCAATAAATCGTTCTGTGCCGGATCCGTACCAAAGAAAAGCTTCCCATAAATGAAACACCTGCTGGCCGGGGATAGCCCTTCCACACGTAGACTTAGATACTGCTAAAGACATCTCCACCAGCCCCGAGATCATCATGCCCCCCACTCCCAAATATCTGCCGGGACCGTAGTCTTGGTCTGCTCCGCTCCTGGCGCCAGGTCGCGAAAACGCTGCCACTGTGAACGAGATAGTGAGTCTGCAATCTCGTTGTATACCCCTGGTATGTGTGCAGCTTTAAAGATAACATTGAGAGATAAACATTGCAGCATAAATTGACGCAACAAACGCAAAACTCTTAGATCTCTGGCTCTCTGTCTGTTCACCAATTCCACTACTGTCATATTGTCCACCTGAAAACCACCGTCCTGTTGGCCAGTTCCCGTCCCCAGACTGCCAGTGCCACCGACAAAGGAAAGAACTCTAGGAACGCAATACTCCTCCCTTGTTGCAACCATTGCCGGGGCCATCTCTCCGCGCACCACCTCCCATCCCAGTAAATGCCAAAAACAGACGCGCCTGCTGCATCTGAAAATATTTGAACCTGCCATACCGTGTCCGCATCTCCAAAACACGTTGGTACCAATTAAACTTCTTCAGAAAAACCTCCCATACCTTGATGTCCTCCCTCAGGGCCACAGAAACTCTTATCCTATGGTGAGGTAACACCGCCCCTGACATGGACAGTCCGAGTCTTCTACAAAAAGTACGTCCTCCCCTCACTACTCTACACGCAAAATTGAAATAGCCTAGTAGTTTTTGTGCCGTCCGTAACTCCATTTTGTGCAGAGTTCGCACGGCTGCTAGGCATTCTAGAATTTCCTTCACTTTTGATGCTGGCAATCTTGCCACCATTAGCTCTGCATCTAGCTCTATGCCCAAGAAGGTCATGATTGACAGCGGGCCCTCTGTCTTTTCCGGTGCCAATGACACTCCTGTCTGCTGCATTAGTCTCTGAAAGGCCGAGGACCTTGATAACCTACCCTAAAACCTTCTCGAAAACCCCATTCCAAGTGTCTGGCCCTATTCTTGTCCGGGTACCTGTGCAGCCATGGCAACAAAACTTCTAATCTAACTGGCGTAAGCCCCTTTTGGCGCAGGAGCACCTTGTGAGCCTCTTCCTCTTGTCGCCCTCCATTGTTCTGCTGGGCTGTTGAGGGAGAAACATTGTATGACTGGATGGCGACCCCCGCACTTGGAGCAGTCATGTTTGAACTTGCACTGAGCCCTTGAACAGAAACCCTTGTTGAAATTCCAACAAGCCCCTGTGTTACCCGCCTGCGTTTTTGTAGTATTTTCCGCCCCTCCCAAGGCGGGGCGCGCCTGAAAGGGCTTATATGTTACCGGCAACCTGCTCGCCGTATGGGTGGGTGCCGTTGCCTGTGCTGATGCCATCCATTGCGTCCATAGCTCCGGATCTACGTCCCCCCATGGTTTCTCAGGGTTGATACTCACCCGTGCCCTAAACTCCTCATCATAACTTAGCCATGCAAAACCCCCAAAAAGCATCTGAGCCTTTCTAATGATATCCATGTATTTGAAAAGCGCTATGGCCCGGTCTGGGTATTTTTCGCAGTATATACTGGCGAAAATCAAAAATGCGGACGTCCAATTGTCCATGGTAATGGGAACCCTAGGCCTGCGTGCTAACTCCCACTCCTCTTCCTTGGAGCCTTCTTTGACCTGTATGTCCCTATGTAATAGTTTGAAAACATCCACATATTCGTGTTTCCATATTCTTGCCTTGATTTTTTCTGCAACATGTGACCCTAAAGGCATGGCCAAACCCATGTACGGAAGACGCTTCTTGTGAGCTCCCCCTTCTTTGTCCTCTGCGTTCTTGCCCTCCCCTGCTGGTGGGCTAACCGTCGCTGTGACACTGGTGGATGCCGTCTCCTTGTCCTTGTTCGTGTCACCCTTCTGCGCTGCGACCTCCCCCGGATTATCTAACACTGAACCATCTCCCACTCCTATGGATTTGCTCGCGCGTGTCACCTTGCTAGCCACTCCCCCATCACCCCAGACTGACCACCATCTCCCCGTACCTCCAATTGGTTCCTCCACATAACGCGGTGTTCGCCTCGACATTCCGCCGCGTGGCCTTGTTGACCTTAAACCTGACGGCCCTTCGGCCGTGACGTCGTCCTGAAAAACAAAAGCAGAGGCAGGGGTTGCGCCGCACTTGCGCCCCCGCTCCCCCCTTCTTCACCCCGTTCCCTTCCTCATCGCGTATTTCGCCATCTTCCCAATCTCCCTCCTCTTCATCATAGTCCAACTCCAAATCATCGTCGCCTACCCAAACTCCTTTGTTTTCCATATACCCTTGACATTTGGTTGCCGGTGGTTCTGTTGTATTGTGCCCCACATGGCGTCCGCCATCTTGATGATGTCCCCGTTCCCGCGGTGTAGAGAAGGCCGCCGCAGACCCCTCTATTGCTTCGTTCCAACGCGCTTGGGCCGCATTGCGCCCCATTGGAGCCCCTTTTTTCTTGCCAACCTCTGACGTTGACATTGTCCTGCCTCTTCCCACGTGGCCGCTTGAAACACTGGGGCTTCCCAAGCCAACCTGCCCTTCAGCCGCACCAGCCTCTTGAAAACTACCCTCTCCTGTCTGCGGTATCCAGACCCAGCTTCCTGCTCTGGCCCCTGCTGCCTGTACCCCCTTCATTTCTAAAACTTCTCTGCCCTTCCTGTTATCCTCCCGCCTCCTCCCCAGCTCTTCCCTGTCCTTGCATAATTGCGCCCACCTGGCCTCTGTTTCCGCCACGGCCCTGCGCTGCTCTCTGATTCTGGCTTCCAGGTCCCATGATTCTGACTGTTCCCGTGTTGCCTGCTCTGCGGTTCTGAGGCTCCCCCCCGCGAATGCCTCCTCACTTGTCTGTTTAGGTAACTTCGACTGGCGCGGTGTGGTTTTAGCCTTGACTGCCCCACCTCTGGGTCTCCCCATGTATTTGCCTCTTTTCTTGGCAGGTGGCCCGTGGCCCATGGGTAAGTTATTTCCGTTCCTGGGGCATGACAAATCCAATGGGGTCTGTATCCCACTGGGCCCCGGCACTGGCTGCTCGGTCCCGTCTTCTTGTTGCCCACGGGCTGGCCCTGCCATGTTATCCCCATTACCGCCTGAAAACCCCCCACTTGAGGGGCCTGCGCCGCCCATTCCTGCATCGCCAGCGCCCGGGTCCTGTGTGCCTTGCGTCCCCCCTCCAAACATTAACGGGCTAAACACGACAGGGGTCTCTGGCCGCACCTCTGGGGCCTGTTCTTGTCTCACTGGGACCTCGTCTTTATCTCCCTCGGAATCTTGCGAGTCGCATGCTGCGATCGCTGCCGCCACACCGCTTGAAGCGGCCCGTGTTGGACGTGTCATGCCCACCCAGGCCTGGTCTAATACACCGGGTCTAAGCAAATCCACCCGTCCCGCTTCGCCCAGTACTCTGAGCGCTGCCCTGACGGCCTCCGCCTCATGACTGGCAGCCATGTCCCCACTACCCTGCCCTCGACCCTTCCCTATTTGGGGAATCCTAAAGATTTTTTTTTTTTTGGGGGGGGTCCCTAATGCTGTTGCCCCATACCCTGTGTTGTGGCCCGTGCGCTCGCTGCCCGTGTATCTCTACTGTGGGCCGCCGCGTTTCAGGCTCCCAGAAAAAGTTACAGGGCCCGCCCAGGTGCTGTGCTCTATGGTGGCCCTAGTGGCCTGGCCCTGTTGATGAACTGTTGCGCCGCGTTTCTGAAACGTGCGTGTGTTGCCCCCGGCGTCTAAATGCCGGCAATTCTAATTAATCTGGCCTGGTGGGGGGGGTGTCTTAAAACCCCCGGCGCTGCACGAGTCCGTCTCGCGGCCTTGTATGCCTCCGCTCGGGCGCCGCGTTGTGCCCGCGATCCACTTGAAAACAGGCCTTCGTGCCTGTAACTATAAATTTACCTGCCTTCTTGCCGAGGCTGGTAACGCCCCCGCGTCCGCAGAGGGCGCACCCCGGGGCGCGGCTGAAGCCCGCGCCGACAGCTAACTCCCGGGACGCCGCCTCCGCGCCTTCCCTTGTGCGGCCAGGGGAGCCCCTGGCGTGCACGCGCTCCCGTCCCGAACAGGGGCCCACCCTAAGGGGAAAAATAAAAAGAAAAACACCCTTGGGCCCTCCCAGGTTCCCCCCAACTCGCCTGACTAACCTGGCCTAGGCCCTGCCTAGATTCTACGCCACGGAGTCCTCCCTGGCCAAACCTTCCTCCCTCTAATGGTCGGCCTGGAAAGAGGCCGACCCCACCCCTCTACCCCCTTTTAACCCATCCCTAACGCCCACCCCCACTTACCTGTCCGCCAATCCTGGCCGTCCACATGGATGTTGTTAAAGATCTTCAGTGCATGGATGGAGAAGTCCTGGCTCTGACTTTTTTCTTTACTGGCCTTTTTCATGTCCACTCGGGGATATCATGGCTGCATGTGTGCTGAGAGCCTCTAGAGTTGGTGAGTTTGTCAGTGATTTATACGGGTGCCAGTTTTGAGGGCTTGTCTTGAATATGGTGTGGAAAGGTAAGAGGGCTAGTGGAGTTTCATCCGGGTAGGGGCGATAAGGCTGCTTTTCTACAGGGGCTTGCTGAGGCATGCGGCAGACTGAAGGAAGCCTTAAAAAGGGGCAAGAGTGGTGCTGGGAATACAAGAAGCAGGGCAGTAGCACCATCTTGATGAGAAAGTAAAAGGCCATGCGCTGCCACTCTAAGGTCTCTTTCTGAGGGGAACTTTTTTCACAATCTTAAGTAGTTGTAGCTGGTACCAGACTACCTGGATCTGCTTGGGGACGTGCTTCTTGAGGATGAGGATGGAGTCAAGAATGAATGTGTGGGATTTGACTTTAGATGGTAATAGGGAGTTGAATCCGCTTCAGAAATATCATTGGTTAAATTAGATGAGCGGTGGTTGAGTGAAGGGTATATAGTGACTGGGACTCAGTGAGGAGTCTGTTTATGGAGTGATGAGGGGCTTTGTCCCATATACTTTGTGGATGGTGCACACGACTGAGAATGTCAACAATAATATATTCTGGAAAATGGTCATAAAGGGTTTGGTGTGTGTTTCAAATATAGATAACTTTGAACCAATGCACAATAAAAAAAAAAAACTCAGAGTATACAGTTTTTTAAATCCAAGTTCTGTTATGAAGACAACGAAAGCCTCTGCTCTATTTTCAAATTCTTCATTTTTGGTAGAACTTGTTGGTATTAATCATTGTTAATCCAATGCAGCAACATGTGTCCAGAAATAGCCAGAATATGTACGCCATTCCGAATATAAAACTGCTATCCTGACATCATCATCGATATTCATCAATGATTCAAGTTTTGTCCCTGAAATAGGGGGCCAAACGGAATGAACGGGTGTCATCAAAGAAGGTACGCAAAGAGGCTGCCAGACAACAGAGATAGAATCACTGGGAAAACTGTCACGACACCGACATCACTTAAAAACAAGAGATAGGACACCAAGATAGAGCTTATGAAACCGATAACGGCAGAGTATCGGCTATCTGATTTTTTTTTTTAAAGGAATGCCTTATGCGTCATTCACTAAAATATGTGACTCTGTTCCAAAATGCTTATCAAAGAGGTGTATGTCCTGAGCTGAACGCCTTCCTGGCTGGTTTTGTAAAAGGGAGGAGAAGAGTATTGAGTTGTCTCAGTTCCACCCCTGGCTGAACTCTCCCCTTGCCCGCCTGGTATATAAATCCTTACATTCTCTCCTTGCAGATCTAAAGGAAGAAGATTGCGATTACGGAAAGTTCTCACTGGCTCATTTTTGCCCACCTGATCTATGAGGCGGGAGCTTTTCACGTGGGCATTTGCCCGGGCAGTGTTAGCCGAGTTTCTCGCCACCCTGATATTTCTTTTCTTTGGACTGGGTTCTGCTCTAAAATGGCCTTCGGCTCTTCCGACTGTGTTGCAAATTTCCATGGCTTTTGGTTTAGCGATTGCCACTATGGTCCAGGCAGTGGGTCATGTTAGCGGTGCCCACATCAACCCAGCTGTAACGGTGGCATTTTTGGTTGGGTCTCACATCTCCTTCCTGCGGGCACTCTTCTACATCCTTGCACAGATTCTCGGAGGGTTGGTTGGAGCTGGCATCCTCTACGCAGTGGTCCCTGCAACCATCAGGGGAAATCTAGCGATTAATGCAGTAAGTGATAGTCTTATTAGTGACTAATGAAAGTTTCCTTCGCTCTGCGATGCGCAGTGGTTCCCTTGATGTGAGCAGACTGTACAAAGCAATTAACCCGAAGGTCCTGCCTCACCCCGAGGGTTCCGATGAGCTCTGAGATTCCTTGGATTTAAGCCAAGCTTCGTCGTGCCTGTCGATCTGCACTAAATTTCAATTCATAAAAGAGAACTCATTAACTGCCTTGGGTGTGGATGGATTTCCTAAAATGAGATTTAAAACCATCTGCTTGTTTTTTGTAGTTTGCACCCCAGCTCCGCCAGGCAACCAAAACCAAACTTTACTTTCAATGTGGAAAGGTTTTGCTTGCATCTCCTTTTTATTTGCAACTGTTCACCCAAGTTTAGCTTACACATAGACAAGCAAAGAGCCGGGTACATCTTCGGGTTGGCATTCAAAAGCTCTGGTGGATGACATATACTGATGTTCAGAAGATGTGAAAATATGAAGACTAGAGGTGGCCTGATTTAGATTTTAGCGGATGGGTCACGCCCTCACAGCGGAGACAGATATCCCGTGTGCCAAAATCTAAGTCCCATTGTTTCCTATGGGATTTAGGTTTCAGCAGACAGGATAGCTGTCCCCATTGTGAAGGAGTAAGCCCTTCACCGAAATCTAAATCAGGCTTTTTGTTCTCAAAGTTTTCTGAGTTGATAAAATCTATTCACACTTCCAATTTGTAGGCATTGTTCACAACTGAAAAAGAAAGAACAATTATAGATTCTTGCTTCCAAAGTGCAAGAACGCTTTTTTTAGGATTCACCAATAGGTTTGCTCTACACAAGGCTGACAGGGCTGGACTGGCAAGCAGAGCAGACACACAGAAAGCTTGGCAAGAGTCCCTATCTGTACAGTAAAGAGCTATGCAATGTGTGTGTTTACACTATAGGAAGGCTCAAGGGAGAAAAATCTAGTCACTAACCACTGTAGAGTAACATGACCAGAACTCTAGTTCAGCCTTCTTCACTTAGTGAAAGTACGTGATTGTACAGATGTCACTACATGTCCTGCTTCCTCAGTGCCCACATATGCCAAAATTAAGAGTGTTAACAAATGGGTTAAACACTTGGTTTAGTAGTCAAAAAGTTGACTTGGAAGCTATAAGATCAAGCGAGTTGACAAGTGGACAAGAACTTGGAAAGGCAAATGAACAAGAATGAGTTAAGAGGGGGGATCAAGAGAAGTGAGAGAACAAACAGGACTGGGTGTCATGAGAAGTGTTATATGACTAAGGGAAAGGTGGATAAGTATATGAAGGGTATCAGTGGATGAGATTGATGGGACGGTGATGAGTGATATGGATGCAGGAGGTGAAGAGGAGAAGGATGAAGCTGGAAGGAACTGATGTAGAAGGGGACAATGTAGATGGATGTGTGGGAAAAGAATGAGGAAGGAAAGTGATGGATGAAGTTGAATGAAATGAAGATGGCGAATGAGAATGGGAAAAACTTTGGAAAAAAGTTAAGGATGTGCGAGTCATAGGGCATGATATAAGGACACAAAAGGAAAGTTGTACAAAGGGGTTTAGAGGGATGTTTGCTATGCCTAGATCATCCACCTTGGTCAGTTCTCCTGAGTAACTCAAATTTAACACTGATGTGTGTTTTTTTTTGTTTGCAGCTCAGCAACAACACATCTCCAGGACAAGGTGTGGCGATCGAGATTATACTAACCTTCCAGCTGGTTCTTTGCATTTTTGCTTCAACAGATAGTCGCAGATCAGACAATATTGGATCTCCTTCTTTGTCCATTGGCCTCTCTGTCACTCTGGGACACCTGGTTGGGGTATGTACGTTTTCTGTAACTTTTAAATCTAACACACAGATGGAGTCACTACATATTCACTTGATGACTTGCCAATTAGGAAATTTATAAAGGAGTGTAGACATCACCCAGCCACTTGACACTACGTATAATCTGCATCATGTGGAGAATCGATAAAGGCAGTGCTTAATTTGAGCCAGTGGTTGCTGGTTGGGGGCACCAGCAGTTATTTTTAGGGGCCAACACTTATTTATCAGCATCAGGCATTTACTGCGCGTTAAAGACACATTTGGGAAAGACTGAAGAATAGAAAGACGGGAAAGCGTCACAAAAGGAGAAAGCTGCAAGAATGAGCTAAATGGGCAGGGAGTGGCTGTAAATGGATTAAAGAGGCCCGAGATGGCTTCAGGATTCGGCTGCCTCAGTAGTCCGTGCTCCCACATTTAATTCCAGCAGACGCGTGTTTCATAGAGAAGCTTTGGGCACCTGCAAGTTTTTATTTACAAATTAAGCGCTGGCTAAAGGGACTAGGAAGGAGAAGGAGCATTCTCAGCAATCATTACTAATACAGTATCAGGAGCTGCAGGCAATGGTTAAAACCACAGGAATTGTGCGCCTTCAATCCAATCCCATTCCAGCAGGAAATGCCCAAAATATTGTAGAATGGAAATAATCTTGCATTGGATGAAACCTTGCTGTCTTTCTTCACCAAGAGGAGCAGCAACGTTGCAAATTGCCATTCTAGATTTGGAGGCACTCAGTTACAGTTCCTGCAGGCTTTAATCTCCCAGGCGCGTCGTGAACCCCCCGCTTTGGCAGCTACAGCGGGGTGGTGTTCTTTGTGGGCTTGCTCTGTCTCCAATCCTTCAGACACAAGCTCATCATTAACGCTGGAACATAGCGTCAACAACCAAGCAAGAGCAAGGAAAAACGACACCTGAGTAAATAGAACATTGGAAGAAATTGTGAGTAGAAGGAAGTATGGATGAATGAGAAGGTGAACGACTGTGTATGTTAATGAATGATTGGGTGAAAGGATGAGTGAATGATACGTGGATGGACAGATGAAAGGATGGCAAAGTAAAGGGATCGGTGGATGGATCAGTGAATGAATAGGTAGGTGGATGACAGTTTAAAGGAAGACAAAGTAAAGGGATGGATGGGTGAGTGAATGGATAGGTGGATGGACAGGTAAAAGAATGGCAGAGTAAAGGGATGAATGGCTAGGTGGAGGGACAGGTAAAAGGATGGCAGACTAAAGGGATGGGTGGATGAGTGTGAGTGGGTGACAAAATGTTTGAATAGTTGGTATTGTGGATGGATGATGAGTGGTTGGATAGAAGAGTTGATGGATGGATGGATTGATGGCAGAGTGGATGGATGGATATCAATGTGAAAGAATGATTGTATAGCAGAGTGGATGGATTGATGAAAAAATTACAGATGGAGGATGGATGGATGGACAAGTGGATGGCAGAGTGGATGGATAAGTGGCAGACTAAAGGGATGGATGGATGAGTGGGTGAAAAGATGAGTGAATAGATGGCAGTGTGGATGGATGATGAATGGATGGATAGAAGGGTTTAGCGAGTGGACGGATGGATGGCAGAGTGAATGGATGGATGGCAACATGAATGAATGGATAATTTTATAGCGGAGTGGATGAATTGATATAAAAATGATGAATGGAGTACGGATGGATGGACAAGGGGATGGCATAGTGGATGGATAGATGGAAGACTAAAGGGATGAATGGCAAAACGGATGGATAATGGCAGAGTAGATTGATGCATGCAGAGTAGAAGAATAAATGGTTGGATAGCAGAGTGGATAGATTGCTGGGTGAATGACAGCGTGGATAGATGTGTGGATGGACTACTGAATGGATGGATGACTGAGTGGATGACAGTGGACAGATGGATGGCAAAGTGAATAGATAGATGGATGATCGATAGAGGTATGACATACTGGATTGATGGGTGGCAGAGTGGATGAATGGATGGCTGGTAGAGTTGATGGATTGATGGATGAATGGCAGTGGATGGATGGATGGCAGACTGCAGGGATGGGTAGGATGCTAGTGTTTAGATGGATGGATCACACAGTGGAAGGATGTATGAATAAGGGAGTGGATGAATGGATGGCAGAGTGGATTGATCAATGGGTGGCAGAGTGGATGGATGGCAGAGTGTGTGGGTGGATGGCAGAATTGATGGTAAATTGGGTGGATGAATGGATGGAACGAGGAAAGACTGAATGAGAGACAGATGGAAGAATGAGTGGATGACAGAATTTTCAGGTGAAATAGTGGATATCAGTAGGTGAATGGAAGGCTGTGAGAATGAATAGATAGATACATGGATGGGAGAGACAAGGGGCTGTTCAAGGGAAGGTTTGTCTCACTTGCTTTGCTTGCTAGGAGGTATCAGCGCTTTAGTTCGAAGTGGGGGGTATTATAATTTTCTGCCTGCTCCCGTGTCTCCCAACAGGTGGGAATATGTGAAATGAAAATGGCTTTTCAGAGACTTCATTCCTCAGCTAAGGTGTAACTGCCCTTTCGCTTAACCTCTGAAAGCATTTAGAGGATAATGTAGATGCCAAGTTTCTGTTTACAAATAGTTTTTAGTCCATTTCACTTGTGTCTAAGCCCTCTTTATTTTGGCAGCAAAGATGAAGAGTTGATTGCTAGCTCTTAAATCTCCCGTCCCTCTCTGCTTGCACCTCGGCTCACTTTGCTGACAAGTTGACTCGGGTTTGTTTACTTCCGCTCAGTCTTGTTTACTTTCGCTCAGTCGACTTTTCCTTTCATCGCTTTACCCTACCTTGGCTGTACTCCCCGCTTTTCAGAAGCTTTATTGTCACCCGTCGTATTTTTTGGACATATATTTGCACACCCTAAAATCTATGTTTACTTCCTCTTGTCAGGATTGCTGCCCATCTTTTTCACCTACTATTTTCCCATAACCCTTTAAAAAAAAAAAATCGGCTCCAAATCATTTAATTGCTACTCCTTTCACATTCCACTACCTCTTACCTTGGTCTGGAAGACAGTGGTAACGAATGTGCTGTAAGTTAAGGACGCGTACTCTTGAATTGGCATAAAGACCCTAAAAAGGCGCAAGCTTTAATCATCCATGCCAGGCGCATTGGTGTCCATGTATCTGGTGTCAGCGATTTCACATATTTTCTTGCCAGCCTTTGACAGAGGTGAGGATTTTCCACCCTGTTCATTTTACTGGCCCTCTCAAAAGCGCTAAGGCCCATAATTCTGCAAAAGTGGCGAAACGCAGGGGTGCGCCATATTTACCTCCATTTTGTGTTCCTCTGTGCATTCTCTCCTGTGTCCTGATAAGCCCAGTGTTCAAGGATTGCAAAGAGACCTAGGTAAGGAGCCCAAAGATATTTTCTAGTCAAATAGTATTAATTGTTCAAACAGTGTTTGTTTTACTGTGGACTCTCTGTGTTTTTCAGGCAGCTTGGCCTCTTTTAAAGTGGTGTTTGTTTCAAAATCGTTTTTTTGCTGTGACTGTGTGAATTCCCTTGCTAGTTTAGTGGCTCCCCCCCCCTGCCCCCCTTTATTTCACCCCGATTCTTAGTAAAAAAGACTACATAGACCTTTCAGAGTGTGGTTTTAGGAAACTGTTTTTTAATCTGTTTGTGTGATTTAAACTGTGCTTACAAGCTGTCTGCCCCCCTGTCTTTTTTGCCTTAAAAAGCCCGATTTTTAGAGTGTGCGCCCAGAACTATTGCAGTGTTTGTCTCTTAAACAATCTCCCCCTTACCTGAAAAGTAGACTCTGCTAGCTTGAAAGTGTGGATTCAGCCTGTCTGTATCCAAGGAGATACTGAATAGAGCACCAGTAGCCCCCCCCAGGCCCCAGGGACTGGACTTAGCTGATTGGCTCCCTGAGTCTCTGCTGCACCTGAGGTCCGCCCCCCCCCCCCCCCCCACCTGCTCTGGCTCCTTAAGTTTGTGGAGGGAAGGCCAAAGACAGGCACCTCCATTTTGTGTTCCTCTGTGCATTCTCTCCTGTGTCCTGATACAGCCCAGTGTTCAAGGATTGCAAAGAGACCTAGGTAAGGAGCCCAAAGATATTTTCTAGTCAAATAGTATTAATTGTTCAAACAGTGTTTGTTTTACTGTGGACTCTCTGTGTTTTTCAGGCAGCTTGGCCTCTTTTAAAGTGTTGTTTGTTTCAAAATCGTTTTTTTGCTGTGACTGTGTGAATTCCCTTGCTAGTTTAGTGGCTCCCCCCCCCCTGCCCCCCTTTTTTTCACCCCTATTCTTAGTAAAAAAGACTACATAGACCTTTCAGAGTGTGGTTTTAGGAGACTGTTTTTTAATCTGTTTGTGTGATTTAAATTGTGCTTACAAGCTGTCTGCCCCCCTGTCTTTTTTGCCTTAAAAAGCCCGATTTTTAGAGTGTGCGCCCAGAACTATTGCAGTGTTTGTCTCTTAAACAATCTCCCCCTTACCTGAAAAGTAGACTCTGCTAGCTTGAAAGTGTGGATTCAGCCTGTCTGTATCCAAGGAGATACTGAATAGAGCACCAGTAGCCCCCCCCAGGCCCCAGGGACTGGACTTAGCTGATTGGCTCCCTGAGTCTCTGCTGCACCTGAGGCCCGCCCCCCCCCCCCCCACCTGCTCTGGCTCCTTAAGTTTGTGGAGGGAAGGCCAAAGACAGGCACCTCCATTTTGTGTTCCTCTGTGCATTCTCTCCTGTGTCCTGATACAGCCCAGTGTTCAAGGATTGCAAAGAGACCTAGGTAAGGAGCCCAAAGATATTTTCTAGTCAAATAGTATTAATTGTTCAAACAGTGTTTGTTTTACTGTGGACTCTCTGTGTTTTTCAGGCAGCTTGGCCTCTTTTAAAGTGGTGTTTGTTTCAAAATCGTTTTTTTGCTGTGACTGAATTCCCTTGCTAGTTTAGTGGCTCCCCCCCCCCCCACCCCCCTTTTTTTCACCCCTATTCTTAGTAAAAAAGACTACATAGACCTTTCAGAGTGTGGTTTTAGGAGACTGTTTTTTAATCTGTTTGTGTGATTTAAACTGTGCTTACAAGCTGTCTGCCCCCCTGTCTTTTTTGCCTTAAAAAGCCCGATTTTTAGAGTGTGCGCCCAGAACTATTGCAGTGTTTGTCTCATAAACAATCTCCCCCTTACCTGAAAAGTAGACTCTGCTAGCTTGAAAGTGTGGATTCAGCCTGTCTGTATCCAAGGAGATACTGAATAGAGCACCAGTAGCCCCCCCCAGGCCCCAGGGACTGGACTTAGCTGATTGGCTCCCTGAGTCTCTGCTGCACCTGAGGCCCGCCCCCCCCCCACCTGCTCTGGCTCCTTAAGTTTGTGGAGGGAAGGCCAAAGACAGGCACCTCCATTTTGTGTTCCTCTGTGCATTCTCTCCTGTGTCCTGATACAGCCCAGTGTTCAAGGATTGCAAAGAGACCTAGGTAAGGAGCCCAAAGACATTTTCTAGTCAAATAGTATTAATTGTTCAAACAGTGTTTGTTTTACTGTGGACTCTGTGTTTTTCAGGCAGCTTGGCCTCTTTTAAAGTGGTGTTTGTTTCAAAATCGTTTTTTGCTGTGACTGTGTGAATTCCCTTGCTAGTTTAGTGGCTCCCCCCCCCCCCTACCCCCCTTTTTTTCACCCCTATTCTTAGTAAAAAAGACTACATAGACCTTTCAGAGTGTGGTTTTAGGAGACTGTTTTTTAATCTGTTTGTGTGATTTAAACTGTGCTTACAAGCTGTCTGCCCCCCTGTCTTTTTTGCCTTAAAAAGCCCGATTTTTAGAGTGTGCGCCCAGAACTATTGCAGTGTTTGTCTCTTAAACAATCTCCCCCTTACCTGAAAAGTAGACTCTGCTAGCTTGAAAGTGTGGATTCAGCCTGTCTGTATCCAAGGAGATACTGAATAGAGCACCAGTAGCCCCCCCCAGGCCCCAGGGACTGGACTTAGCTGATTGGCTCCCTGAGTCCCTGCTGCACCTGAAGCCCGCCCCCCCCCCCACCTGCTCTGGCTCCTTAAGTTTGTGGAGGGAAGGCCAAAGACGGGCACCTCCATTTTGTGTTCCTCTGTGCATTCTCTCCTGTGTCCTGATACAGCCCAGTGTTCAAGGATTGCAAAGAGACCTAGGTAAGGAGCCCAAAGATATTTTCTAGTCAAATAGTATTAATTGTTCAAACAGTGTTTGTTTTACTGTGGACTCTCTGTGTTTTTCAGGCAGCTTGGCCTCTTTTAAAGTGGTGTTTGTTTCAAAATCGTTTTTTTGCTGTGACTGTGTGAATTCCCTTGCTAGTTTAGTGGCTCCCCCCCCCCCCCGCCCCCCTTTTTTTCACCCCTATTCTTAGTAAAAAAGACTACATAGACCTTTCAGAGTGTGGTTTTAGGAGATTGTTTTTTAATCTGTTTGTGTGATTTAAACTGTGCTTACAAGCTGTCTGCCCCCCTGTCTTTTTTGCCTTAAAAAGCCCGATTTTTAGAGTGTGCGCCCAGAACTATTGCAGTGTTTGTCTCTTAAACAATCTCCCCCTTACCTGAAAAGTAGACTCTGCTAGCTTGAAAGTGTGGATTCAGCCTGTCTGTATCCAAGGAGATACTGAATAGAGCACCAGTAGCCCCCCCCAGGCCCCAGAGACTGGACTTAGCTGATTGGCTCCCTGAGTCTCTGCTGCACCTGAGGCCCGCCCCCCCCCCACCTGCTCTGGCTCCTTAAGTTTGTGGAGGGAAGGCCAAAGACAGGCACCTCCATTTTGTGTTCCTCTGTGCATTCTCTCCTGTGTCCTGATACAGCCCAGTGTTCAAGGATTGCAAAGAGACCTAGGTAAGGAGCCCAAAGATATTTTCTAGTCAAATAGTATTAATTGTTCAAACAGTGTTTGTTTTACTGTGGACTCTCTGTGTTTTTCAGGCAGCTTGGCCTCTTTTAAAGTGGTGTTTGTTTCAAAATCGTTTTTTGCTGTGACTGTGTGAATTCCCTTGCTAGTTTAGTGGCTCCCCCCCCCCCCGCCTCCCTTTTTTTCACCCCTATTCTTAGTAAAAAAGACTACATAGACCTTTCAGAGTGTGGTTTTAGGAGACTGTTTTTTAATCTGTTTGTGTGATTTAAACTGTGCTTACAAGCTGTCTGCCCCCCTGTCTTTTTTGCCTTAAAAAGCCCGATTTTTAGAGTGTGCGCCCAGAACTATTGCAGTGTTTGTCTCTTAAACAATCTCCCCCTTACCTGAAAAGTAGACTCTGCTAGCTTGAAAGTGTGGATTCAGCCTGTCTGTATCCAAGGAGATACTGAATAGAGCACCAGTAGCCCCCCCCAGGCCCCAGGGACTGGACTTTAGTTAACTTGCTCCTTATATAGGTTCCTCGTGGTTGTTGCACATGCTGTTATGATAGGTTCTTTTGGGAGATGGTGTTTCATTGGTTGCTAGCTCCAGGGATGCATTTATGATTGGTGGATAGGGCTGGGATTCTGATTGGCTGTTTGTTTCTAGGGCTGTGATTGGTGGATAGGGCTGGGATTCTGATTGGCTGTTGGTTTCTAGGGCTGTGATTGGTGATTGTGATTGTTCTCCTCTGTGACCTCCCACACAACCCTACTAAATTCTCCTGCATTCATCTCACCCTGCTACTATGCTCTCCCTAACCCTTCCACATCCTCTTTCCCCTCCGCCCCCCTTTTATTCATCTCAAGCCTTTGGATTGAGCAAATGAAGGATAAACTCCCAATTAACACTTCTGGATTTCTTTCCTCCTCCACCCCTCCATTACTCCAGTCAATCTAACTAACAAACTCTCATATCCGCAACTCAAATTAACTCATAATAATACTAAAACTGTACTCCTTATTAAATTATACTAATCCATCACTAATTCTTGTTGGGTACCGGAGTAGCGTGCTACTCATCGAAAAGCGCTTCGACGCCTCGTCAGGGGTAGTAAGCGCTATATAAATACGATTACAATACAATACAATTACAATTTAGCAGACCTCAGCATTTCCCCCTGCGTTTCTCCCTGCGCTGGCACTGAATTAAGCTGCCAGCACCAACACAGGCATCCTTGCACCATAGTGCAAGTGTGTCTGTGTTGAGGAGATAGATTGTTTTTGTGCAGGAAGGTGTGCCTTCCTGCACATAAACAATCTATAATGGTGATTTGGCACTTCTATGTGTGCTGCAAAATGCAGCACACATAGAAGCACCAAAGCGTCATTTGGAATGATTGTTTATGTGCAGGAAGGGACACCTTCCTGCATGTAAACAATCGTCCATGGCATTTTGCCTCTTCTATGTGTGAAGCATAGTGCAGCTCACATAGAAAGAGCAAACAACGAGGAGGAGTAAAAGCATTCCTCCTCGCTTTGCTGTGCTAACGCCACCCCTGGGGTGGCGTTCGTTTTTGATGCTGCCTCAGGTTTACGACAACTTGTAAATATGAGGCAGCGTCAAAAGCAATGGGTGTTGCAGTGGAATGCTCACAGCAACACCCATTGTACGCTACTCTGAAGCAGAAAACTGAGTCGGACGGGCCCATATTTACAAGGAGCTGTAATGCCACAAAAAAGTGGTGTTACACCTCTTTGTAAATATGGAGCAGTGCTTAGCGCCACTGGAGCGTCATGCAAAGTAACGCTCCGGAGGCGTTAAGGGCACTTAAATATGCTCCTACGGGGCATATTTACAAGCCCCTTGTGCCTCCTTGTGCCGCCCAAGCGTCATTTAAATTTAATGCTAAGGAGGCATTCAGGATGCCCCACCGTGCGCCATAGTTACAATGTGGTGCAATGCATGCATTGCACCACTTTGTAACCCCTTGCACCACATCATACCTGCACAAGATATAATGTATGCAAGGTGGAATCCTTCCCACGCAGGGAGGCCTAAAAAAATGGCACAGTGAAAATTACAAGATTTCACTGCACCATTTTTTCTGTCATTTTTAATGCTTTCTCAGGGCAGGCGTTAAACTGACGCTCCCATAACCTATGGCCCTCCCTCTGCTTTGCTGGACTAGCGTCATAATTGGTGGCACTAATCCAGCAAAGCACAAGAGCTTCATAATTTATTAAACTAACGTGCGCCATGGTGCGCTCTATTGTAAATACATTGCTGCCGTGGTGACATTAGGGGGGCGCAGGGCGACGCAAGAAAAGTGGTGCATCAGAGCTGATGCGCCACTTTCTTGTAAATATACACCTTAGTACCATGAATTTTAATACATCTGCAAGGCATCATTGGCATCCTTGTTTAGGTTCTTCTCTGGAGGTTAGGGGCCTTTCACACTTCAAAAACCAAAATGTGTAAATCTGTATTCTTAGCTATTTGCTATCTAGCTGAATAAAGAAAGGATTTTCTTGAAATTGCTAGTTTTCTTTGGGGATATTTTGGAATGCTAATAAAGGCAAGTATGTCCATTGTTTATGTGCCTGAAAATCGTCAGTGTAGTATGCTGAAATCCTTCGTACATTTATAGGCAGTGGCGGGTGCCAATCAAGGGGGGCGGCGGGGCAGGGGAGCCAGGGAGGGGGAATTAAATGTTTTTTTTAAAAAGCTTACCTTCGGGGGAGACATGTTTTTTTCCTCTCCTCTCCGTCCTCATCCTCTTCCTCGCTCACACAGGCTCCCAGCCAATCACAACGCTGCTGACAGCAGCATCGTCATTGGTCTGAGTTGCCTGCTTCACTGCTCAGACTGGTAGTGGGAGCCTGGGCATGTTCTCCTCTCGGCTGTGCAATACAGCCAGGTAGGAAACATGCAAAGTGCGCATAACTGTTGGCCAGCCCAAGCGTCATGCGCACTTTGTGTAGCAAAAGCCCTTCTCTGCCCCCCTCCCTCAAACCCAGCCTCACCCTGTCCCTTTCTCCCAGGAAAAATAAAATGATAAATGACAATATCATGTTATTATCATTTTATTTTTCCTTTCCTCACAATCCAGTGGTGTGACGCTCCTCCGCCTTGGCGGAGGAGCCGCACCTGTTCATAGGTCATCCATCTCGGTATTGGAGAGGGTTCGAGCAGAGCGGCTCCAAGCACAGAAAAACACTTACTTATACCACTGAGTAATCACTTTTCCCCATATGAGGAGCGTCAAAACAGCCACACTAAAGTGCCAAGTTCTGGCAGTGGGTGGCTACTTTGTCACATTCTCATCTGTTATATCAGACCATGGAATGGGGATGTCATATTGTTAAACACCAGGGTAATGCTGTCCATTGGTGATTTCACGATGCACCTTTCAGGGAGGTCCCGGGAGGAGACATTGGGGAAACTCTCTCATCAGTAGTGTACTTACAGTTTTTATGTGTCTGTCAAGCATTGTAATACTCTCAAACTTTGTTATTGTATTGTATTGTATTGTAATAGTATTTATAGAGCGCTTACTATCCCCGACGAGGCGTCAAAGCGCTTTTCGGCGAGTAGCATGCTACTCCGGAACCCGAAAGGAATTAGTGGTGGATTAGTATAGGGAAATATGAGTACAGTTTTAGTATTATTATGAGCTAATTTGAGTTGCGGATATGTGATTTTGTTAGATTGACAGGAGTAATGGAGGGGTGGAGGAGGGAAGAATCCAGAAGTGTTAATTGGGAGTTTATGGTAATAGGATTTAGGCTTGGGATGAGTAAAGGAGGGATGGAGGAGGGAAGAATCTGTGGAAAGGGTTAGGGAGATCATAGTAGCAGGATGAGATAAATGAGGGAGAATATAGTAGGGGTGTGAGGGAGATCATGGTAGTAAAGTGAGGTTTGGGTTAGTTAGATGTGGAAGAGGAGGGAAGAGCTTAGGCAGGGTTCTTTAGGAGATGAAAGCAGTAGAATGGATTTGGGATGAGTCAGAGTGGGAATGGAGGATAGATTGATAGAGAGATGACATATGGTGGGTAGACAAAGTGTGATATAAAATGAGAGTAGGGATTCATAAGTATCTAGTATAACAACGTATCTAGGAGTTATGCAATGACCCATGAACATCTTATGCATAGAATAACATACACACACATATATATATATATATATATATATATATATATATATACACACATGAATACACACACATATGCACACATATATGTACATACATATACATATTTAGACCATGAGTAAATATACATTAGTTAAACAGGTTTAAAGAGTATGTGTGTAGTTTATTGTTATGACATATTAGCGATACATATTTTCTAAAGAACTATATATAACTAGAATATACAAATAATCTGATAAAAAATATTTATCAACATAGGCATATGCAGTCCATAGCTGTTTGAATATGGTGGTTGTTGGACTTTTTGCCTTACGCAGCGTCATCCCCAGTCTTTTTGCCCCCTTCCTCCTGGTTTTTCTGACCTCTCGCTGTTGGCTCTAGGACTCTGAGCACTTTATCACTGCTGACCAGTGCTAAAGTGCAGGTGCTCTCCCATCTAAAGTTGGTATGATTGGCTTATACCTAATTGGCATAATTAATTTACCTATAAGTCCTTTGTACAGTGGTATCTCTATACCCAGGGCCTGTAAATTAAATACTACTAGTGGGCCTGCAGCGCTGCTTGCACCACCCACTGAAGTAGACTTTCAAAACCTGTCTCAGACCTGCTAGCTCAGGGCCTGTGTGCGCAGTTTTCTGCCACAGGGACCTGGCATCTAAACTTACTTGCCAGGCCCAGAACTCCCCTTTTACTACATGTAAGTCACCCCTAAGGTACGCCCTAGCTAGCCCTATGGGCAGGGTGCCATGTATGTAGAAAGGCAGGACATGTGCCATATTGCATGGCCTGTCCTGGTAGTGACAAACAGCCTAACTTGGTGTCTCACTGCTGTGAGTGCTGCCTTCTCATAGGATTGCATTAGAAATGCCCTGCCTTATGTGTAAAGGGTATTGTCTGATTTATGAGGGGTAGCATAGGCGTGCTTGGTATGGTTGTGATGGTGATAAGAAATACTGCTTACTGGTGTGGGCGTATTTTTTATTACTATCACAGAAATGCCACTTCTAGAAAGTGCGCATTTATCTGTGCTTATGACTCTGGTGTTCTGCAGCTTGACTCCAATCCACGTCTGGGCAGAGTGACAGTTGGGGCTTTGTGCATACTTTTCAGACAGCCTGTACACAGGGAGGGTGGAGGTGTCACAGAGGTGCATCTGCATACTGAATAGTCTTCCTGGGCTGAGAAAAGGGTGAGGCGGGGCAGACCTGCATTTGTAAAGACTGTGCCCTGGCCTCACACAATAGGGTCGTTAACCCCCCACTGATGTTTGGAGCCTGTGCTGAAAGGAGAGAGGGGGCACTCCCAGAATCAGTTAGAACTTGCTGGAACCCCCTCTCCCTACCATTGTAAAACACTGTAAGAACTGACTATAAGTACAGGGGAATTTTCCCCACAATTTGGAGACTCTTGGAATCATCTTGGAACTGGACACCAAAGGCTGAAAGGACTCACCAGGAACCGCCATGGACTGCTGCTGCTGTGCTGACCTGTGACCTGCCTGGTCACTGTGAAGGACTTCCCACTTGCTGCCTTTCCCTTGTGCTGGCCTGTAGCTGGGCCCTCCACCTGAGGACCTTGTCTTAATATTCTGCTCCCCAGGGGCAGGGTGCTGTGGCCCCTGACCCCTGCATCCATTTCTTCACAATGGGTGCTTCTCCGTGGTTGCGGCTGCCATAGCGCTGATTGCAGCGCGCTTATGGAGCCTTGGGAGCTCGTAGGCTCCTTGCTGCATTGTGCCCCTTTAAATAAGATCACTGCAGCGGCCCGGGAAGCTGGAAGAACACTTGCGCACTGCATCGGGCCCCAGGAGGGGTCTGATCTTCTTGTGGCTTCACGGCAGGACCAGGGGAAGGCATGGGGAGTGCCCCTTTCCCCCTGGCCTCTGCATTAGGAGCAGGACGCTCCTTTTCTGCTGTTTGGTAAAACGGGCATTATTGTGGGCCCCCCCTTGGTGGAAGGGCCAGTGGAGGCCCGGGGGGGCCCCCAGAGATCGCAGGTCCCGGGAGGGGTCTGTCATTAAACCGGAGGGGGTACGTGGTGCCCCCCTCCTGCCCTAAGTTGTTTTTGCTGGCTTTGGCCCCCCTCGTGAGGGCAGTTTGAGTAATCACGGTCCCCGGAGGGGCCTGCCTATAAAAGAGAGGAGGTGCATGTCGCCCTCCTCTGACCCCAGAGTATAAGGGAGGCCCCCGTTTTGCGCATAGGAGCGCCGGGGGCCCCATTGTTCGCCTTCTAGGCACTGGAGGTGCCTTCATCAAGCCAGGTACTGTTAAAGGAACAATATATAGAACATAAGTTCTTACTAGAGACTTCGTCTGATTTATATGTTGCCTACCTGTTTTTGATGGTGTTTCATAGGCATATGCAAATGTTCCTTTTATGGGCATGTCTTGCTAATATGTTTCCCTAACTTGCCATATTTTTTCTAATGTTCCTACTATGGGCGTTTTATGATATTCTTATGACAAGTGTTCCAATGTGATAACGTGTTTCCTGACTACTGCTAATGTTGCAGAATACTGAGTATTATGTGTGACTACTGCTAATTTGCAGAGTAACTAATGTGTAACGTTCTGACAACTGCTAAGGTAGCAGGATAGTACTGATATGTGATGTTTAGTCTGATAATTGCGTTGTGTACAAACAGTATATTTTCATATAATCTGGTGTTGTGTTTCCTTTGTGGTGGGGATATTGCGCCACATGTGTGTGTGTGTGTTGTGCAAACGCTTTACACATTGCCTCCGGGTTAAGCCTGACTGCTCGTGCCAAGCTACCAAGGGGGTGAGCAGGGGTTATCTTGGATGTGTAACTCCCTTGCCCTGACTAGAGTGGGTGTGTTCTGCCTGGCTGAGGTGCATACCCTAGCCAACCAGAAATCCCATTTCTAACAGTGGTTATGAAGGAAAGAGCCAAATCTTGAGTAGTTTTCTGAAGACAAGATAGTTATCTGTGGCTCTTGTAGTTGGGGGTAATTAATTCCATAGTTTGGCTGCTTGAACAAAGAATGATGTACCACCTGTAGTCTTTTTCTTGTATGGTGGTGTTCTAAGGCGGGGTGCCACTCTTGAGCTGAGGTTTATTTGTTGAATGTATTTGGTTATTTTGTTTCTGATAAATAGCGGTCCTGTTCCATGTATAGCTTTGTGGGTGATACAAAGCAGCTTGAAGGTGCATCTTCTGGCAACAGGTAACCAGTGTAGTGCTCTCAAGGCAGGGGAGATGTGGGCTTGTGGCTTTACATGTAGTAGTAGCCTGGCAGGGGAGTTCTGAATGCGTTGTAGTTTTTTCATATTAGAAAGAGATGATCCATGGTAGAGGCCATTGGCATAATCTAGTTTGGATAGTACAAGCGATATAGTAGCTTGCACCTTGTGTGGAAATCCGAGGTGGGGAAGATGTGTCGTAGAGTCTTCAAGGTGATGAAGCTTGTTCGTTCTAATTTGTCCACTTTGGCATTCATAGTTAACTTGGAGTCCATGGTGATTCCAAAGTTTTTATTCTAGTTGTGCACTTAATCCATTGTATACAACTGTGATGCTATAAGCGTCATGTTTGTGGTTTCTAAAATCTCAAACGTAAATTACTAAATAAAACTAAGAGTTGTACTGGACAGAACTGGAAAGATAAGGAAGAGTAGCCAAGTCAGATGTTGTTACTTCAAAACATGTGCTGGCAACTTAGTTGGTAGATGCATTTAGAGTGCTCGAAAATGTTCTGGCTCTATCCTTTGAGCCATGGGTACTCACAAACATTTTCCAGAGGCCACAAAGTTTGGACTGTGATGTGACTGAGGGCCAGCAGGATGGCGGTGGTGGGTTAGTGGCAAAGTGGGAGTAGGGGAAGCTTTTAGGCCCCGATTTACAAGAATCTGGTGCATCAGTTCTGATGCACAAGATTTTTTTCACGTCCCCTCCACGCCACTTAATTACACTGTGGGTGCACCGTATGTACATGCACGTACCATAGCGCACGTTAGGCCAAAAGCATCCACGTGTTTGATGCTATTGTAGCGCTTTGCTGTACTAGCGTCAAAAAAGTTTGACGCTAGTGCAGCAAGATGCAAGAAGGCCCATTGATTTCAATGGGTGCATTCTTTTAACATCTGCTTTGTGCAAGCATTAAAAATGACACCAAAACTGGTGCAATGAAATCTTGTAAATTTCATTTCACCATATTTGCAGGTCTCCTAAAATCAGAGCGCCCCACTTGCATACATTATGCCTGGCGCAGGCATAAAGTGGTGCAAGGGGCTACAAAGTGGCGCAATGCATGCATTGGACCACTTTATAAATAGGAGGTGGCGATTTTTGCCTCGAGTCACATAAGCATAAAAAAATGAAGCTAATGTGGTGAAAGGAGGCTCTAGGGCCATGTAAATCTGGCCCCTAGTGTCTGAATTGCACAATTTGAGACCAGAAACTTGGGATTAATCCTAGCTGCACCACTTAACCAAATTGTGTGATCAAAGGCAATATTTTATTTCACTTTCCCTCCTTTTTCTTCATTATCACATTTGAAAGTCTCAAAATACTTGACTTCTGGATGGATGCTGTACAAAAACCTACTGTGTTTGATTTAATAAACTATGACATTGTTCATGTATACTTGTGACCCAGGTCACCCAAAGAGTGCACATAACCAGTAGCGTAACAGTAGTCCCCACAGCTCCCATGGTGCAGGGGGACTTCAAGCCCCAGTGGGCCTCCTCAGCACAGTACACTGACTGAGTCTGGGAGGTGTAGAAAAATAGGAGGGAAGCAATTGCTGCCTTCTAGTTGACAATGTCTTACCTTTCACTAGGAACACAAAGGCCCATATTTATACTTTTTTTGTGCCTCATTTGTGTAGTTTTTTTACCCAAAAGCAGCGCAAACTTACAAAGTACAATTATATTTTGTAAGTTTGCCCTGCTTTTGCATAAAAAAATGACACAAATGCGGCACAAAAAAAGTATAAATCTTGGCCAAAGTTTCTGAAAAGAGCAGGATCATAGACTATCAATATAACTAAACCGTTTAATCTAAACTGTGTAATCAAAATTATAAGGATGGATGGGCATTTTTGTTAGAAATAAACTCATACAATGTCTTTGTAGTTTTAAATTGATTTTTGCATATTTTTCTGAGTTGTAAATGCCTTGATGTTGAAAATGTATTGTATTATGATGCTTTTTTGAACTAGGACCACATGATCCCTTTTCCCTTCACTACCTTTCCTTCCCACTTGCGGCCACATGGGTGACATTCCTCTTTTTGTGTTGCTCTTCTGGAAAGGGTTGTCCCCTGAACCCCTTCTGTTTTTCTACTGCTTCCTTCCCATGACTCTTCTCTCTCATCCTCCTTATTCAACTCTCTTCCTCACGCACCCTTGTGCCTCGATTTGGTGGGGTAGCCCCTCAACCCTTTCGTTTCACCTATTTTGAAAATGCATTGCCCTTCTCTCCGATGATCCTCCATTTTTGTCTTTGTCCTTTGGGCCACCTTTTGCACGATCACTCCTCGTCCTCCTAAACCAATGCCTATTCGTCTTCTCTTCTGTCACCTTACCACTAATTCTGCTTTTATTTTAAAGATACGTTGATTAATAGGAATTTGCAGAGTGTTCACATTTTCTTTTTCCTTTAAAATGCTAAATGGGCTTTCCACTAATTAGCTTCTCAGATATTTGTATAATTTTGGATTTATATGAATTTACACATTACGTTTTTGCTGTTGGAGCTTGTGACCTGGTCTGGACTCCGATGGATAATGGGTCATGTCCCATATCAAAAGTAATTCTGACAATTCCTCTTTACTGTCTCTGAGCAGCGGCTACATTTGTTTTCTTCCTTTTCAGAATAGCTTGGAAAAGGTGGGCGGACTTGTTATTTTTCTTGTTGCTAATGGGTCTGTTTACCTTGTTGTTAGACTTTTTTCTGAATGATCTTATTGTTTACATTTGTCCTTGGTTATGGTCTTAACCCCCTTAGCTGCTGGACGTCCCCCCACCCCCACCAACCCTCTAATGCTGAGACCTTTTTTGGCTATTTGGGGTAGTTCGCATTTAGGCCTTCATAACTTTTGTCCACATAAGCTATCAATGTCAGATTTGCATCCTTTTTTTCTAACATCCTAGGGATTCTGAAGGTACTCAGAGTTTGTGGGTTCCCCTGGAGGAGACCAAGAAATTAGCCAAAATACAGTGAAAATTTTGTTTTGTTTTTTAAATGGGAAAAAGGGCTGCAGAAGAAGGCTTGTTTTTTCCCCCTGAAAATGGCATCAACAAAGAGTTTAGGGTGCTAAAATCACCATCCTCCCAGCTTTCAGGAACAGGCAGACTTGAATCAGAAAACCAGATTTTTCAACACAAGTCTGGCATTTTACTGGGACATACCCCATTTTTACTATTTTTTGTGCTTTCAGCCTCCTTCCAGTTAGTGACAGTAATGCATGTGCAAACAATGCTGGATTCTGGACAGCTAAACATTTCTGAAAAGTACACAAAATTCTAAATTCAGCAAGGGGTCATTTGTGTAGATCATACAAGGTTTTCCTACAGAAAATAACAGCTGAAATATAAAAATATTGAAACTGATCTAAAAAAATGGGCATTTTTCTCCATGTTTTACTCTGTAACTTTTTCCTGCAAAGTCAGATTTTTGAAAGCAACATACCGTTACGTCTGCTGGACTCTTCTAGTTGCGGGGTTATATAGGGCTTGTAGGTTCATCAAGATCTCTAGGTACCCAGAGACAATAAATGAGCTGCACCTTGCAATGGGTTTTAATTCTATACCGGGTAAGCAGCAATTCATTTGCTGAAATATAAAGAGTGAAAAATAGGTATCAAGAAAACCTTTGTATTTCCAAAATGGGCTCAAAATAAGGTGTTGAGAAGCAATGGTTATTTGCACATCTCTGAATTCCGGGGTGCCCATACTAGCATGTGAATTACAGGGCATTTCTCAAATAGATGTCTTTTATACACATTGGCTCACATTTGGAAGCAAAAAATTTAGAGAAAGACAAGGGGCAATAACACTTGTTCTGCTATTCTGTGTTCCCCCAAGTCTCCCGATAAAAATGGTACCTCACATGCACTGGACTAATGCCCGCAACAGGACATGGACACATCACATTTTTACATTGAAAACTCAGTTTTTTTTTGGAAAGTGCCTAGCTGTGGATTGTGGTCTCTAGCTCAGCCAGCACCTAAGGAAACCTACCAAACCTGTGCATTTTTTAAAACTAAACACCTAGGGGAATCCAAGATGAGGTGACTTATGGGGCTCTCATCAGGTTCTGTTACCCAGAATCCTTTGCAAACCTCAATATTTGGCCAAAAAACACTTTTTCCTCACATTTCGGTGACAGAAAGTTCTGGAGCCACAAATTTCCTTCCACCCAGCGTCCCCCCCAAGTCTCCTGGTACAAATGGTATCTCACTTGTGTGGGTAGGCCTAGTGCCCGTGACAGGAAATGCCCCAAAACACAACGTGGACAAATCACATTTTCCCAAAGAAAACAGAGCTTTTTTTTGCAAAGTGCCTAGCTGTGGATTTTGGCCTCTAGCTCAGCCGGCACCTAAGGAAACCTACCAAACCTGTGCATTTTTTTAAACTAGACACCTAAGGTAATCCAAGATGGGGTGACTTGTGGGCCTCTCACCAGGTTCTGTTACCCAGGATCCTTTGCAAACCTCAATATTTGGCAAAAAAAACCTGCTTTTTACTTACATTTCGGTGATACAAAGTTCTGGAATCTGAGAGGATCCACAAATTTCCTTCCACCCAGCATTCCCCCAAGTCTCCTGATAAAAATGGTACCTCACTTGTGTGGGTAGGGCTAGTGCCCACGACAGGAATAGATCACACAATGGGCAATGCTGGTCCTTACATGAGAGCAACTGTTGACCCTGGGGTGATCCATTCCTGATGCAGGCACTAGGTTCAGGCACTCAAGTGGGGTAGTGTTTTTATCAGGACAGGTGGGGAAACACTGGGTGGTAGGATTTTTTTTGGATCCCAGCATATTCCTGTAGTTTGTGTGACAGCAATGCAAAAAACAAATAGAGTTTTTATTCAACATTTCAGCTTTGCAGGGTATTCTGGGTAAGAAAACTTTGGGGAATCCACACAAGTCACACCTCTGTGGACTCCACTGGATGTCTAGCTTCCAGAAATGTCTGGGTTTAGTATGTTTCCCTATATGGCCACCGAGCCCAGGACCGCCTGCCTTACAAAACCAGTTTGTTTTGTGATAGATAATTTTGATGCCTCCACAATACGATTTGGGCGGTGGGATTCGGGGTAGAAGTAAAGTGGGGACCTCCCAAGAGTGCACTCTTTCTCTGTGCTTGCTGCCTCATGCACCTGCTCTCTGGGTTGGGCTAACCCGCTATTATCCCGTTGCACAGACTGTGCTTGCAAAGGGACAGCAGGACTGCCCTCATCACCTCCCTCATAATTACTGGAAGAGGAGTTATCGAAAGGGACTCCTCCAACTGAAAAATCACTCCCAGAGTCTACGCCATTGTCCTATCCCTCAGATGCTATCTCAGTATCTTCTGTCTCGGTCTCTGTTCCTAGGTCAGAGCTGTCCTCTATAACCCGAGTGAAGGCTTGAGCAGCAGTCATCCAACGGGTTGCCTTCTCTGCTACTGGCTACGTAGACAGTCACAAAATTGCTGGTGGGAGCGTGTGTGTGATACGTGCAACAGAGGTCTCCTTACCTTCGCTTTTTCCCTCAATCAGCACGTTCTTTCAAGACACTCAAAAAACACCTTGTCACATACCAATCGTCACAGTCTTTAGCACCTATAGCGCCCAGTCCAACAATCATTACTGGTGCTCCCACTCCAATGACTTCCTTGGATTCCCACACTACCACCCAGCAAAAGTGCCCTTCATCACTCCATACATCCATTCATCGCACATACATTTCATTTGTATTATAGCGCAGGTAATGGCTGACTTTACTAATGTAATCAGCTATTTACATAAAGTACAGATTTGCTCTTTGCAGTAGGCATATTAACCTTCTGCGCTACTTTATGGCATCAAAACTGCCGCTAGACAAAAGTCTGATCCTTTTTTAGCAGAAACATAATCACAAGACTTACTTGACTTTTTTATTGCTGCCTAAAAGCTGCAGTTGAAAGGAGTCAGTTGAAGTATGTGCATTGCTTTGAAGACGCAAGCTGCAACTGCAAGACAACAGGTGGAGAATATATACATATATATACATATATATACAAGTGTATATATATATATATATAGATCACTTTTATATGTGGGTCCGGTTTTCCTTGGGGCCGACCACACATGCATTGACAAAAGTGATCTATATATAGATATATCCATCTTTCTAGCTATATATATATATATATATATATATATATATATATATATATATATATACATATTTTTCGTAGTTGTATGGTTTCCTTGGAGGCCATGGTGGCCCGCATTGAATCCATACAACTACTAAAAAAAAATGATTGCCCCCACAGGGGGTCACACTGCTCACGGTCAACCCCTTGTCAATTTCTTTTCTTTCTTTCTTTTTTTTAATGTAGCCACTGGGGGGCATAATCAGGTCAGGGGACACCTACCTTTTTTTGTTTGCAGAGGGGCCGACCCCCCCCCCCCAAGTCAAATCCCTGGTGTCTAGTGGGGTTTCCTGGTCCTCAATGGCAGCTGCACTGCCATCGAGGGCCAGGAAACCGGTTCAGGAAGGCCTCGTTTGAAAGAGGAGAGTCACCCCTTTCAAATGAGGCCTTCCTGAACGTCGGGAAGGCCGTATGGGCTGTTTTCCACATTGGAGCAGGAATCAGCCACACAGCTGCTTCCTGCTCCGATGGAGGAAACAAAACAGTTGACATCACAAAGGGGCAGGTGGGTGGTGGCAGGGGGAGACACAGAAGATCTTCTGTGTCTCCCAGGGTATTTTTAGAAAAACAAAACAAAATTGCACCGAGGATTTTTTAACCCCCTCCCTGATGTCGCCCACTGGTCGTGACCCGCACCAGGGAGGTAATGTGGGCGTCGGACAGTGGCCGACCCACGCACTGTAGAGTTAAGAACAATGACGTGTAAATAGCTGTCTGAGTCATCGTATGTTAGGATATATTTTTGAATGCTATAGAAGACTGCTGTTATTTTACTGATAGTACCTTTTCTGATGTTAAAGGATTGGCTGTGTTTTTTTCAGGATGAACTATCAATGGCTTTGCACAGATGCACATGACTATCTTTAATATAAACAAAATGACGGCCCTCCATTGGCCTGAGATGCACTTAGCTGTTTGGAAAGAAAATTTGAATCTAGATGTTGGTGTCGGACATGGCTGAGCTTGAAAGATTGTAATTGTAAATTGTATTTATATAGCGCTTACTACCACTGATAAGGCATTGAAGTGCGTTGCGGTGAGTAGCACGCTACTCTGGAAACCAGGATTAGAGATTAATAGTCAGTAGATTAGTAATAAGTGTTTTTCCTTGTGTATTAGTTGTGTTAGGTTTGTGGTCTTGATTTCTTGTGTGTTTAGTACAGTTTAGAGCAGAAGTAGAATGATCAGAATGGATTTGACAGGGAGAGTAGTAACTTTTTTTGGTAAGCAGTGCACCTGTGTGCTAATTAGTTCGGGTGACACAGGTAAAAATAAGAAGGTGAAGTTTGAGAAGGATGTTTGGGAGTTAATAGTATTCAGAAAGGATTGGAATGAGTCAGAGAGGAGGGATGGAACGAAGGGTGAGAGGAGTATTACTTTTTGTTTTTTCTATATAACAATAAATTGAAATTAACTTTTACATGAATAAGTGTATATGGCACTTGGTAACATTTAATAGGCTGGAGAATACCCCTCTATAAAATCTCTAAAATATCTATATGTGAATAGAAGTTACAATATTTACATGGTCTGATGTGCACATGTTTTCATGGTGTTCCTTAACTTTTTAATAGCAGGCCTAAACTCATCTATATATGCACCTTTATGTACATAGAAGCAGCAATTATGACATGGGCTGATGTACACGTGTATCTTGTGGTGTAATATACATTTTCACATTATGCAAATGTATCTGCTTATAACAGAAAGCATAGTTCAATGTAAAATGCACATCTATAACAACAACTGCATCGCTATAATGAGAAGTATAGTTTGTCATGTCCTAGTATACTACTGTAGTACACTGTTGTGTTGTGAGTATAGTCATCACACGGGGAAAAGCCAGGCCTGACTAATCTTCTGAAGCTAAGATGGTTGCCACTGGATTGTGTGTTGTGTGGATAGCTAATATCACAGTTCGGCTGCTTGAACAGAGAACTATGTTTTTTCTCTTCTTTGTAGAAATGTGGAGACAGGGAGTCATTCTCGAGCGAACTGTATATCTGTGTACAGTTCTGGTGCCTACAGACACCATCTATAGATGTTTGAAAATAGCCTCAGGCTCTCCTTGATCTCCGTGCACTCTGTCTCTTGATCCTCTAACACTTGTGCCAATATTGCTGCCAAGCTGCTGCTCTGGCACATGCTACTGTGGGTCTGCTAGGTCTTAGAGAAAATGAAGTTCTGAGCCTGTCCTCTATAGCCTGACTCATCCATTAAGAAGGTTGTCTTTCTTTGTTATTTTTGTTTATTAATATTTCTATTGGCGGCTACTTTTGGATTCATAATGTATTCATGTTCTTTGCTAATGTTTGTAAATTGCTCTTAAAGTATGTTGTGTCTTATCTTAAATGAGTTTTCTGATGTTTCACTGACGTTTTAATATAAATTAACATGTATCAGGGTTATTGTTGTCGCTGATTTTATAATATGCCTCATGCTATAGAAAGGAGCATCAGAGGGGATAAATGATGTACTTGGTCATAGCAAGGTGTTGCCTTGTGTGCTCTCTTTTAGTTAATGGAGATCTTGCAAACCCTTGAGCTCCCACTCCTATTATTTGACTTCAGTCTAGTAGCCCTATGGCTCTCCTGCTCCTTCTCCTCCAGGGCTGAAAAAGGTGCACTGTAAGCCTGCCAGAAGTTGCCTTCTATTGTGGCATGCCTTGATGAGGCCATACTGTCCGAATAAAATATCATAGTCAATGAACACAACAACGCACCAAGAACAGAGGACCAGCTATATCTTTGACACCTCAATAACTTTGATTTGCTGGTGTAGAAATGTTCTGTTTACTTAGGTTGAGGTTGAGTACTTTCACAACACAATAGGATGATGGACGGAGTGTTGAAACTTTTCAATCACTCATCCCCAGTCACAGATCTGGGTTTAATCCATTGTTTCTTTGCTCACCATGCCACCCCAGTTTGGACCCAGCCATATGCAAATCAGTCTTGACCCTGTTCCACTTGGGAACAGTCCAGCCCAAACTGACAGACCAGGTCCTCCCTGGACCAGAAACAAGCATCCTGGGATCGGTTTCAGAGTATCACCCTTCAAGAGAAAACATTATAGTTTTGATGTTACCCAATTCATACTCAGACAATAGGACTGCACATTTAGGATGGCAGAACTTCACAATGTGGGAGACTGAGTCCATCCACACCATTAGTAACTGTCGGCCCAATTCCTGGTTAGCTCATAGTGCCTCACCGAACCCCCAAACATACCAGGGTGGACGGTGATTATGGCAACCTGAACATGACACTTTGACTCCCCAGGGAAGTCGTGGAAACAGATCTTGCCCTTTCATGATATTACTCAATATGCCAACGTGATATATAAAAAGATGCAAGATAAGTTTTCAATACATTATTTACACAATTGCAATCTGGCATATAGAGGGTGAACTGTGATAATTAGGCAGAAGAAACAAAGCAAGGTAATCAGCATGACAAACATGATATAGAAAGTTAACACTCCAACCATGGTGTACGTGGTTCTAGACATTCTAGAGGTTCCTCCCTAACCCTAAATCTATGCTGAGACCATAGCGGATGTACCCTTCTGCCTGGCTTAATCTAAGGGATTAACCCCAACCCCATACCTGAAAACAGTGTCAGGAGTCTGGTAGATTAGCACCAGCAAGCTGCATGTTGCACAACATGCATCCCAGGATGGTTGTGCCAGAATGCCCTTTGCCCCTTCTGGGTCATTGCACTGTTTATGTAAGAAAACATTCCGTGTTAGAAGTACAGTCCTGATGCAATGCTGTGGCTAGGTGTTCAAAGCTGTTTCCTGAATGGGCAGCACAACTACGATATCATGCACAGTGATCTTAGCCTTGGACAGAAAGTACTGATTACATGTCGTGCAAAGGCAAACTAAAGAGACAGCTCGTTCCTTGTATACCTAGAATAAAAGCCAACTGATAAAAATATGTAAAAATCATTGCTAAAAGCAGCCTTATTAAAACAAACGAAATATAAAATATAAAATGAAGCAAAATGGAGCTAAAAGCAGGGGGAACAAATGCACGTCTAAGAGGTCCTCACAACATTAAATTCTGGATGTAAACACCAAGGCCCAGATTTACTAACATTTTGTGTCAGGGTTGCATCATCTTTTGAAGCAGCCCAGATGCAAAATTTATGTCGGGATTTACTCACCCATGTAAAGGTCAATTTACACAGCTTTGAGTGTCTTAGGGAAAACGGGGTTAATTTGCATTGGGAAGGCGTTTCATGAGTGAAACATGGACGTTCCCATGTATCCACCTATGGATTTTGACACAACTCACTAAAGTCTGTAAACCTGGGATTGTACCAAAATGGTAAGCCTACCCGATTTTGGTATATTTATATTTATTTCTCTTTGTTACATCATAAACTACACATACAAAGCGACTTAAGCCTCTGAGCATTGTTTTTGCGCAGAACGGCACACCTTCTTGCACAAAAACAATCCTGCACCATGGCTCAAGGGTGCCTGTGTTGGTGTTAGGTTGCCAAATGTGTGCCAGGATGAGAGCAGAAGTGCACCATATCTTCATAAATATGGCACATTTCTGTCTCTCTCCCTTTCATGTAATGCAGCACAGAAAATTCCCTTGCTGCATTGCTTTGCTTGAAAGGTTAGTACATCTGGGCCCAAATGTTAAATAGTAATTATTTTCTCACCATTCTTTAATTGCAGTTACAAGTTAAATTGAGTGTCACTACTATGTCCAAGTCATATCGGTAGATACCATTAAACAATTCAGAACTGCGCCACCGGTTTTTACTGATTTAACATTTTAGTCCCAGCCAGATGTAACTTAATGGATAGGTTATCCTGCTGAATACATGGTTTCCAATTAACCCTACAAGCCACTGGAATGCTGTGAGCTCTGCTGAAGACAATGAAGTGGCTCAGAGAAAATAATAGCTGGTATAACCCTTCTGTGCCAACATACCAATGCTTGTCTTTCTGGTTTTTCTTTTTAATTCAGAACATTCTACCCTCAGTGGGTGTAATATTCTAATGGTCTTAATCCTATGCCTTTGGCCATACCAGTTGGTAAAGGCCCTCGTCCTTGTTATAGGCACCTTCCTACGGCTCGGGCCCATAAATTAATTCAGGCTTTATATTATCCTTTTAGTCTCTGGCCTTGGTCTATAACAATTGTTAAAGGCCTTGTTTCTTATTATAGGCCATTGCTACACTTGTTCAGGATCTTTAACAATCGGTGTTACCCTCGGCAGTGGGCTATAACTTTATTATACGTAATTCTTAATTCTCAGCAAAGTCCCTGTACCAGTGAATGTCCCACCACATTTCTTTGGCATGGAATAAAACCCAATCAATAAGTGAAGGTGCTGCTATAATTGCCCATTATTTGAATATTACAGGGTCAAGCCTCCAATACTATGGTGCAGTTTAAAATATTTGGTCATTGATGAAACCTAGCAATAATAGCAGGGTGTACTTCATTTTGTCAGGGTTGCGCCACTTATTTATTTATTTATATGTGAGTTTATTTTGCAAAGTGACGTGTCCTGCTTTTCTGCTGCTCCGCAGTACTTAGGGGTGAAAGGGATGAAAGGACCCGTGGTGGGACCGCCAAACTCGTAGTGAGAGACTACGTTTCTTTGAAGTCCCAGTGAATAAAGGAAAAACTACAGCAGAATATTTATTTCAACATTCAAAGATGTTAGCTAATAGATGCTAATGACTGATGTTGTATTTAATTGTTTCTTCTCAGATATACTACACTGGCTGCTCTATGAATCCTGTCCGGTCCTTATCACCAGCAGTCATCGTGAAACGATTCAGTAACCACTGGGTAAGATCTTACAGTAGAAACTCACAGGCATCAAGGACGTCAGATCTGTCTGAGTACAATCACACACCAAATTGAAGTTCATTGGTCACCAAGAACGTGACATAGGGTGTAGTGATTCAGGTATTCAATCTGAGGTACAAAAACACAGAGAAAGATAACAATATAGCAATGAGGATGAGACCCATGGAACGCTGAGTCAGATGAACAGAGTGCAAGTAGATACAGATAAAGGGAACAAATCTTTTTGGCACCAGAAGCCAAGGAAGAGACAAATGTAGTTTATGCTAGGTGGAACACTAGGAGTAATGAGCCAAGGGATCGAGGTAAATGCAACTGGAAATAAAAGGAATCTTAGCCTGAAATCCACAGAACCGAAAAAGAAATAAAACTAACACACACTTAAGTGTACAAAAAGCACTTGAATGAAGGAACTAAGGGCTACATGTACGGAATATTGGTTTTGCGACTCGCAATTTGCGGGTCAGAGCGGCTCGCAATTTGCGACTCGCAAAACCTTATGTTCAGCAGTGCCAATGACACTGTCTGCGATTCGCAAGGGGGTCGCAAATGAGGTAGGTTGCAATTTGCGACCCCATTGGAAATGGCCACCCTCACAGGGATGGTGGCCTGCTGGAGAAAGCAGACCACCATGTCTGTGACTGCTTTTAAATAAAGCAATTTGTTTTGTTTTTAATGCAGCCCTATGTCCTTAAAACAAGATGCATTTAAAAAACAAAAAATTAAAAGTTTTCTTTTCATTTTTTCAGAGCAGGCTGTGGTCCGTAGGACCACTGCCTGCTCTGAAAAAATGTTTCTACTGACATTCATAAAGGGTAGGGGTCCCATGGGGACCCCTTCCCGTTTGCGAATGGATTAGCACCAGTTTGACACTGGTGCTAACTGCGATTGTTTTGTGACTGCATTTGCGGTCACAAAAGAATCATACATGGGACTGCGGCTCGCAATTAGGAAGGGAACACCCCTTCCTAATTGCCACTCGCAAACCCTTTTCGCGATTCGGTAAATAGTTTACCTTACCGAATCGCAAAAATGGGTCTGAACATCCCAAAGTATATTTTGCATTTCACAAATTTCCCGATTCGCTGTTTGTGATGTGCAAAATGCTACGTACATGTGGCCCTAGAAGTGGTATTATTCATCCTTCAGCATTGGCAAAAAAATCTGAGGGCTAAGGGTTCCATTCCCAATATGCATTTTGTACCTGATTTAATAGTACTACTAAAGGACTACAAAATGCAATCCACAAACCTGCAAGTGCAAATCTTCACCTCTCCTATCTTTTCTGTGGTGAGATCCTCACACATGTAAGTTAATACTGAGCAGTAAATCTGGGAAGGATCAATGCAGACAACTGAAAATATGGGCACATTGACTACTAAAAGGGAGGCGTTTACTGAAGACTAAGGAGGGGTTTAGTGAAGGTCAGGGAGGAACATATGCTCACCCCCAAAAAAATAAACTCATTGCTGTTCATAAACTTCACTGTAACAACAGCCATCAAGGGACCCACAACAGTAGTAAGGCACTCCCAATCAGAGCTAATATATGTCCAATCCTACACAAGGCCAACCCCTGGATCAGCCATTACCTCCCATAGCAAATAATGAAGGTCGGTAGTTAAAATAAAACCCCTTAGTAAATAATGTTACATTAATTAAATTATTTAAAATAGTTACAATATACATAAATACAATTTAAATTTACAGAACCTAAAAATAAATACATTTATTATTTAATTAGAAAATATTTTAACAAGCCTTTGCAGATTCACAAATTAATACTAAAACGTTTTATTAAAATATTATTACCTTACTTTAAATTATTTCTATACCTCACTTTTAGTAAATATTAATGCATAATATGTTATTATTTAGCTGAGGGTGGATTTTTTTTAAACTTGAACTTCACAAAAATATTTGTATTTAATTTTATATTTTGAAATAAATGAAGATTTAATTCAACATTAAGTTAATAGTGCTGTAACATTTTTTAAAAATCTACATCTAAGATAAACATGTAAAACTAATTTACCTCAATAGTTCAAATAAAAGCATTTCTCTTAATTATTTTCATGCTAAAAAAAAGTTTTTATTTTACCCCTCCTTTACTATAAAGAGACTCCACAGTGGGGATGGAGATCTCCCTATGGTAAAGTGTAGGGCGCATCTTTTTTTTAAATTTATTACACTCTCTGTTAAATTAGTAAAAATATTTTATTTTAAACATTAGTGTAAATTAACTTTACATATGTGTTTCAATTGTAGAACAAAATAAAACATGCTACAGCGCTTTGAATTTAATTTTGAATTAAATATTTAATTAATTTAAATCTAATAAATAAAAATATTTTTCTGAAATTTAAATTAAAACATAAATTCCCACAGAAACAAAAATCTATAATACAATAATAATTGTTCAGCAATGTATAGTATTATTTAAATGTAATCAAACTATATTTTAATATAAATTGATGTTACATTACTCTATACAATCAAAAATGTTGCTAAATATTTTACAATTAAATAATAAATATGTTTATTTTTTTTACATTAAACATAAATTATATTTATATTCTTAACTATATTAAAAATATAATTGAATTTAACATTATCTCCTATGCAGTTTTATTTCAAATCCCTACTTCCATTATTTTCTATAGGACAGTTTTGCAGTATCAGTTGTTGACTATGTGTGGATGTTGGACTTACTAGTGTTTGTTTTTTGGTATTAGTAAATTACACTCATAAATTAGGCGTCACCTCCTTTGCCAGATGACAGAGATGTGTACATCTACACCTTTGAGTAAGTTTACATCCTGATTTTATGAATAACCAACAGTAATAAAGTTATTCAGAAGTGTAAGATTAAATCACAAGTGTAAGTTACCTTTGTGAATTGCCCTGTCAGTGTGTAGCAACAAGAACACACCTTGCCTTTAGAATTGCTGTTGCAGACAAATTTAATTATTCAAAACAGTGAAGAAGCTCAAATTTTAAAGCACTGTTGTTTTATGTGGTTCTGTTAAAAGCCATGATTCATTAACTTTTACCCCCACAGAGATTGTCAAAATAGTGGTGATTCTAATTAAGATAATGCATTCTTATGCCTGATCCATGAACACGTTTAATCTCAGAACAACTCTTCCAGTTCCTTCAGCTAGACTCTTTCCTTTCACTTGTTTAGAACTTAAAAGTATCAGGATACGATGCCATAATAAAGTACCAAATAAGTAGTTAAAATATAAGCACATTTTTTGGATCATTTTTGGAAACGTTATATATCTGCCAGCTTTAAAAAAGGCCATTGTCTTCCACACCCCCTAAGGTACTATTAATGAGGCCAGAAAAGACAGTGATTCCTTTGTGAATGTAAAATGAGAGAGGCAAGTGGCACACAAACACTCTGCCTTAGCCATAGGTGTACTCCTGCACTACACACTACACAGCACATGCACTCAATTAGATATTGCCATTCTGACACCACACAATCTGTACATGCAGAAAACAGACATTGACATACATCCATGACACAACATACACACACCATTGACACTGCACCCACACACCACACAACCACAACAAACAACACAACTACACACTCAGCTACACAAACATACTCACACACACCTTCTTTCCCCACCTCAACCATCCAATTGCATTGCATACACACATACATGTACTGATTCACACACACACACCTCTCAGCAAAACATGGCAGGGACAGGTCCCCTGGCAATGTGCACACATGGACGTAGTTGGCAGGTGTGAATGTACCATCACTGTGGTACCAGCATTCATTTGCCAATGAATACTGGCACCATAATGACAGTTGTGTTTGGGTGACATATGTGTTGTGTACCAGTGTGTCCCTCATCTGTGTCTGACCCACTTATGTCCCTGACATATGCATGTTAGAGTGATAAAAAAAAATAATGTGACATGTATATGTCTTCAGGGGCCCCCATCTCCTGTTGAGTGCCCACCCAACATATACTAGCAATGCGGCATCCCTACCTTAGAGTCCGTCAACGGAGGGGAGAAATCATGTTTTCTCCATGGATCAGTGACAGTAGCGATGACAACAGGGGAAAAGTGGAAAAAAAATGAGTTTCATCCCCTTTCCCTCCCCAATCCTCTAACTAAGGAATGGAGGTCAGACTGCCACTTTTTCCTTGCTTGCTGGTAAAGCACATCTAAATCTGCATGGTGGGAAGGCTGGTAGTGGTTCCACCAGCATCCCCTTTTCCCTTTCTGGCTGTCAATTCAGGCGGTGTTTCTTGGTGGAGATGGTGGTTTGAATGCGGTCTTTCGTCTATGGGACCACCAACATCTAAATACGGCGACTGGACCATCGCAGCTGCGGGCTTCCAGATGAAAAATCAACGGCTGGACCGTTAACTCCAACATCTAAATCAGGCCCTTAGTTCTCCGTGAGATAGAAAATGAGACTCCTGGAGAAAGCATTCTGGCTGAAATATAAAGAGCTGTGATGCCCAACACCCGCAAGAGATGAGACATAGTAAAATTGCCAATTTACCTGAAAGTTGTTTCCGTGACAGAAATTCATTATCTTGCAGAACTCTCATTAATGCATTAACATCTGCCAGAGAAACATACAGGAGGTCTTCATAACCTGATGCCTCTCATCTCTAGATGCTAGGAGATGTTCTCCTGCTAGAATATCCTGAAAAGGAAAATGGCCCTCAAAATGTTTAAATGTCAAGCAATGCTGGTCCTATAAGCCAGACCTAATTCAGTCAACTCTGACAAGAAATTAAACTATGGCTGCTACATCTGACCCCATGGGATTCAGACTCCTTCAGACATGCCAGCATGACCATCTGTGCCATGTGGACTTGTGCTGCTTAATTTTAGAGTCCACCCATGCTCAGTTAATGAGTTCATTGGTTGCGATAAGCCTGGGACCTCCCAGAGCAACCTGTAATCAATCCCCTCATTAGTGGAAGAGTTCCTGCCAGAACAATGCGGTGTAAGTTGCCATTAGCATCCTTTAAATAGGTTCAGTGTCCGGGGAGGATGGATTTGAGAATCCATAGATATTTCCAGAAGAACTGGATAACAGACTTGATACCTCCAAAGTGGTGTCACCAGCACCATTTCTGCTTGTTGTCCATGTCAGGTGCTGATTATCGAAAAGGAGGGGAAAGGCATATCCCTTTATTTGACTCTAATCCTGTAGAAATGCAACTGTGGCTTTGGCCAGGGAAGTCTGGAACCAGTTGAAGAAGCATGGAAGTTGATGGTCCAGGCATGAGGCAAAAACATCAATCTTGCACATCCCCCATCTGGTCAACAGGCCTCGGAAGAGCGATGGATCAGGTGTCAGGACTGCCAGTGCTCTGTCCAATTTATCCTTCCGGAAGACACTCAGCCATCACCGAAATCTTGTGGAGTAGGCAAAAATGCCAAAAGTCTTTGGCCAGATTGGCTAAAGCCTTGAAACGTGTTCCTCCCAAACAGTTGTTGTATCTCACTGCAGACAAGTTGATCATTTTCAGGAGAATGGAACAGGACACCTTGTTCGATACCAGGCTCTTGACCGCAAATGAGCCTGCCAGAGGCTCCAGACAGTTGATTTGTAAGGTTTCTTCTGCTCTAGATCAAGGTCTGCCTGTGGTAGTATCCCCACATCTGGCTTCCCAACCTAAATGGCTTGCATCTAATTCTATTATAAGGTCCGGCTTGGACCCGCATAAGGCCAGCCATTCCAGGCTTGTATGTGTTGCAACCACCACTCTATTTCCTCTCTGGCTTCCAGGTTGAGGGAAATTTCATATGTGTATGAATGGCCCTTCCTGAGATGCATGCCCTTTATTCTCTGTAGGGCCCTGTAATGTAAGGGTCTAGGAAAGATGGCCTGTATAGAGGAAGCTAGGATGCCTCCCACTCTGGCCAAATGGTGCAACAAAATCTTTTCCTTCATCAACATCTTTCAAAGTTCTCTGCTAATCGGACTCATCTTGTTCTGTGGTAATCTCAGAGACTGATGAACAGAATCAATTATATCAATTACAAACCCTAGAAAGAGTATCCTTGATAGGGGTAGACTTCTGACTTCTGATCGTTGATGAGAAAACCAAGGTTTCGTAACAAGGAGACTATCATCTTGAGGACAAGCCGGGTCTTGATGCATGAGAAGGATATAGCTGAGATAGACAATAAGGCAGAACCCTCTCCATGGCTGGTCGCATGATCTTGCTGAAGCACCAAGGTGCAGAGGAAAGGCTGAATGGAAGTACATGATTCCTCCAAGCAAACTGGAGAAACTGTTGGTGAGGAGGAAAAATAGGAACTATTGGGTAGGCACTCTGTAGGTGTAAACATACTAGCCAGTTGTTCAGCTGTAGGATATCCCTGAGAAGGTGTATCCCTTCCATTTTGAAAGGGCAATAGACTGCTCGTTTGGGGAACTGCCTCAGATTTATGACTGGTCAAAATCCTTTGTCCTTCTCCTCCACCAGGAATTAGGTGCTAGGCAAGCTCTAGGGGTGAAGGGACATCAAAGTTATCATGCCCTTACTTCACTAGAGCACCCACCTCGCCATCTATTACTTGGGCAGCCTTGTGGGCAAAAGACAAAGGCAAGGGACAGATCCGCTGGCGGGGGATTCCGTAAAATTCTCTAAGGAACCCTTGCACCACTTGAAGAACCCAAGCATCGCCTGTTAAAGCTCTCCAGTTGTGAAGGAAGAAGAGGAGCCTGCCCCCCACTTTTACATGGGAAGAAAGGGTACCATCTACGATTAGATCCTCTGGGAGCATTGGAGGTACCTCTAAAGACACCTCTGCAACCACTACCACATCTGGAACCACAAGCGGGAAATAATTCCCCTAATTTCTTCTGGTACAGCCAATGTTTGGATCTCTTTGTCAGTAGCTTGTGGAGAACTGTGTTGTAGGACCATCCAGTTAAGGGCCCCCTGCCTCCCCCCACCCCATCAAAAGTCTTCTGGTCAAAATCTTTGCACATTGATTGTTGAGTCTTATCAAGAGAGGAACGTTTGTAATGAATATGAAAAGTTCCTTGATAGAGGGGTCCTCGAAGAGCCTGACATCATCTACCTGGCCTGTCTCTGAGGTGGCCAATTCTCCTATCATTTTAAAAGTAGAATTCTGGTGTGTAGAAGCAATAAGCTCTCATGTACAAAGACAAAGGGACATATTAAGAGTTTGGAGGATGGGATATTCCATCATGAATATGGGGGATGTCCCGCCCGCTGCATTACAAGAGTATTATAGCCCATGTTACATGTAATACTGTGGGTGTAGAGGTTGTGGGGATCAAAGGATGATTGAAAAGTTTGTTGAACAGAGTGAGAGGTAATGGCATTGATGAAAAGTTGAAGAACGTCATGAATTGGGAGAACAGTGATTTCTTTTGAATGGCCGGAGTGTTTGTTGGACACTGAGAGCTTAATGACATTGATGTATGGTCAAAGGCATTTCTTGACCATTGAGACACTAGGACAATTTATAAATTTCTGTGACATGGGTATTGGTCAGAGAGGTATAAACAATGAAGCATATGTGAGTGTGTACAAAATAAGACAATGCCATCTTACTCATGACACTATTTTTGTTTTGTTTTCTGTTTCTGTAGGTTTTCTGGGTGGGTCCACTTGTAGGGGGAATCCTGGCAGCTGTGGTTTACAACTACCTTTTATACCCAACCAAGAAAAGTGCAGCTCAAAAGATTGCAATCTTGATAGGAACCTATGATGAAGAGGAAGAATGGGAATCACGACAAGACCAACGGAGAAGGAAGTCAATTGAATGCTCTTAAATATGAAAGTGTTTTTCATAGTGTTCAAGAAAGTGGAGGCCAGTAGCATACCCAACCATATGAGTAGTTTGAACTGGTCATGCCGCCTACATTGTGCTCACATTTTAAAGCATCAACCGTGTGAATGTGTGAGACATACATGTAGGAAAAAAAACTTTCTTTACTTCTTTCAGTCGGGATCTATATGCCCTGCAGCTGTGCGCGAGCACAGCCTTTCTATACCCAGCTCTCACAGTCTGTGTGGGAGCGCGCTTGCTGCTCTCGGAACCATAAGAGAACAAAAGCGATATTTCACTGACACTCGACCCTTGTTTAACAAACCCTGGCAAAGCCAATCAGTTTGGTATTGGCTGCCAATTCTTTTGGTTTTGTCATATTTTAGTTTGTTTTGCCATGGCCTTCACAATACATTGCTTGCTATAAGAGCTGCGTGGCCCTTGCCAGTATTATACAAACAAAATAAAAAATGAGACATTTTTTGGGCTCAAAAAGCAAACATTTTCATAGTAGCCATGACACTGAAAGGAATTATTCTGTGTAAAGCTGTTCTTCTTGTGAAAGAGCAGAATGCTGTCACTCACACTGAAGTTAGCCAAGGTTGAAGTAGGCTGACCCATTGCCTCATGCTTTATTCTGTAGTGGGTGGAGGTAAAAGGTGTATAACTCAACAAATCAAAAGGTCCTGGGCAACCCCAGACATAACAAGCTGCGATGGGCGTGAAAACTATTGTTTCTTGTTTGTTGTGTGGCAGGCTATGATGGAGACAAAGGAAGATGCTGCTACTTCCAGTAGTTTAAGGATGGAAGCTGTGTTTTTCAGTGGTTGGAAAGGCATAAGGCCAGCCCTGCACTGTAAGAAATAAGAAAATGACTGTGAATGTCCTTCACACAGTAATGAAGCGTTCATCTTGATTATTGTGCTTAATGAATAGGTTAATAGCTTCATTGTTAGGGAAAGAAATGTTCTGTACTGTAGCTTAGTGCTCGAAAGAAACACAACATTAATTTGTATTCTTTCGTTTTTTCTGTTTCCATCCCTTATTACCTCATGAAATAAATGGTAAGACGTTTCTCATATTCTCAGTTTCAACACTGGGTCTCAGTTTCACCAGACAGTTATTCTACTGTTAAATGTAGAAATTTACTGCCCCTGAAGGAAAATCCCATTGTTGATGGTTATTCCTTCAAGGCGAAAGCTAAGTTGTTAGGATTTGAAGGAAATTGAAGTGCTAAAACTGTTGATTGAAATGTGGGAGTAGAGACAGTCAGTACTTGATGTGTGCTGCTTTGGTTCAGAGGCATTCATTAAACTGGTACTTGTCAACATTCTTAGAAAGATTTTTGTTTTTGTTGCAAGATAATGCAAGATGACGGAATTACCATTTCAGAACAAATGTGACTGTACTGTGTAAAATCTGTTGGCAAAGTGGAAACCATATAGAAGGCTTCCTGGATCTTTTCTGGGTTGTTGAGAACATCTGAATCTGCCTTAACAGCTGTCATGTGTATATATTTCTTTCATAGCCATGAATCATCATCATGAAAATATAAAATCACCTAAAATTTCAGAGGTGACAAAAGAAGTAAAAATGGTAGATATAGATTACTGCGTCAATTCTCACAGTCTCTGCAGCACCTCATACTTATGTTCAGCAATCTTCACAGCACCATCTTTTAAGTATGTGTTTGAACTTCATACACCTCACCCAAAACATCCCATGTAGCCCACATTAAATTCAACATCTTATTCAACCATGCATTTCGAAATGATTCCCAGATTCGCAGTGCAGATGAGATTATAACACACCTTTGTCAAGAAAGTAGTACTCTTTTGCGACTAGAATTAGGTTGCAAAACAGTAACACATACCATAACAGTTCAGTATTTGGAAGGGGCTTCCAAAACACACTCTTTCCAAACACCGAACCACAAATGCAAATTGCAAATCAGGCCATTTGCAGGTGGAAAAATGATTTGTACATCTGCCCCCAAAACTGCTGATTTTGGTAACTTGGCAATGCATGTGCCTTCTTATGGAATTTCTGTGTGTCTTCAGCGCATGCAGCCTTGGCACATTGTACAAAGCACCTTCATTGCCACACACAGAGGGAAACTATAGAGGGAATATTGCTCAGGATCCATTCAAACCAACTGAAAATTAAGTCAAATGTGCATAAATTGACCCCTACCTCGTAATTGTTTGCTTTATGTATGATAGAATTCCTACACAACTCGCTGATTTTGGTTTACAGGTATGTGATTACGCTCAGGTGTTATGTCTTTCTCATTCACCTCTTAAAATAATTCATTTGACCTCCTATAAGACAAAGGGCAAGCAATGAGGGTATTTTGTTTAGCTATATGCAGTGTCACATTTCTTCATCCCCTCTCCAAATTCTGACAATTGCAGGGGGACTGAATGTGCATCGCCATATTGTATTTTGTAATTGTATTTGTACAGCGCTTAATACCCCTGACGAGGCAGTGGGTTCCCAGAAGAGCATACCATGTAGACATTTTCAGGCTATTCACAAACGGCCAACTTAGATACAATTAATCCAGTTCACAAAGGCATGTACGGGTATGTGAAGCAGTACTTATTCACAAAATTGTAAATGGCTTTGTGAATGTATCCCATACTTTGGAACATGGAAGAGCATGAAAAGGGTTTTCATGTGTGTCAAAAGAGTGATAACTAAAAAATTAAGCCAGAAGTAACTAAAATCTTTATTTGGGGTGAACTGAGTCAATTCACGAAGGCATTTATGAGTAGTTGTGGTGGTACTCTTTGAGTAATACCACACCTACACATAAATGTTTTTGTTAATTAGCCCAATTGTATCAAAGTTGCCTTGTGTGGAGATTTTTCCTTGAGGACACAGAAATACCCTTCTATGTCATTTTAACTATCGTTTACTTATTTAACCTCACCCTTTTTCCTAATTTTGTACTCAAATAAATTATCCCCAGTGTTAGCACTCTACCCAAGCACGTAGTTTCTTGTTTTTCATTACCACTGTTAATCCATATAAATATCCTCTTATTGACTCTCTCCAACTACGTGCTCCTGGCCCATATTTAAGAAAAAGTGGTGTATCAGCTATGAAGCACCACTTTTCTTGCGTCCCCCTACCAGCATCTAAAGACACCATAGTTGTGCTGTATTTATAATACGGCACACAATGGCGGTCATTAGCACAATAACATCAACATTTTTTATGCTATTGTGGTGCTTTCATACACTTGCGTCAAAAATGTTGCAGCTAGGGCAGCAAAGTGGAAGGAGGCCCATAGGTTACTATGGGAGCATTATTTTAAAACCTGCTCTGAGCAGGCATTCAAAATGACACGAAAAATGGCACAGTGAAATCTTTTAAATTTCACTGTGCCATTTTTGTGGGCCTCCTAGAGCCAGAATACCCCCATTGCATACATTCTGCCTTGCGCGGGCATAATGTGGCAAGGGGTTGCAAAGTGGCACAATGCATGCATTGCACCACTTTGTAAATATGATGCAGCAGAAAAGCCGCTTTAGCACTGCCTCTGCGTAAAAAAGGATGCTGTGGAAGTGCTAAGGTGGTGCTAGGGGCTTTTAAATATGCCCCACTGTAGCAGTGGAATTCCTGTCCTGAAAAAAACCCTAGCACCCAGTCCTCAATGATCGAAACGCAATGACTACAAGCAAGAGAACCAGATAACTCATTTAACATAACTTGTTACTAGAACTGAAGATTTAAATCTTTTCTATAACTAAAGACAATACTATATATGGCCCCTTCACAGATAGGCCAAAAGAGGCTTCGGACCATTAAAACAGGACCGTCATCCCCCCAAACCGCTTTGTCTGTACTTTTTATAACATTGTTTCCTAATATAAATAATATACACCACTGATGTCGTATTTTCTATCCTCAGTGTTCCTTTTTGCACATTTCTGTAACATGAATGACCACCATGATTTGGTGAAGGAGTGTGGATTCACTGGCACACATTTTGCATGGGCTTCAACATAAGATACAAATATTTTAAACCTCTTCTTTCTGCGTATCCAAGTGCGAAGTATGGGCCAGATGTAGGTAAGTAAAAAATTGCGACTTGCAATTTGTGAGTCATAGCGACTCGCAAATTGCAACTCGCAATACGAGATGCAGAAACTGCAGAGATCTCAGACACCTTCTGCGACCCGCTATGGGGTCGCAAAGACCCACCTCATGAATATTTATGAGGTGGGCCGCAGTTTGCGACCCCATAGCGAGTCTAGGCTCTCACAGGGATGGTGGCCTGCTGGAGATAGCAGATAACCATGTCCGTGACTGCTTTTTTAATAAAGCAGTTTTTTTTTTCTTTTTGCAGCCCGTTTTCCTTAAAGGAAAACGAGCTGAAAAAAGAAAAAATACCGAAACCATTTAGTTTTGGTTTTTTCAGAGTAGGCAGTGGTCCATAGGACCACTGCCTGCTCTGAAAAAAATGTTTTTGTGGCATTCACAAAGGGGAAGGGGTCCCATGGGGACCCCTTCCCTTTTGCGAATGAGTTACCATCCACTTCAAATGGATGGTAACTGCGAGTTGGTTTGCGACCGCATTCGCGGTCCCAAAGCAACTCTGCATGGCGATGCGGTCGCAAATAGGAAGGGAACACCCCTTCCTATTTGCGAGTCGCAGCCACAAATTGCGAGTCGGTACCAACTCGCAATTTGCGGTTGTGCATCGCGTTTGGCCTTTTGCGCCTCGCAAACTGCGTTTTTCGCAGTTTGCGAGGCGCAAAAGGCTTGCTACATCTGGCCCTATATTTTTAAACCTGCATCTATGATAGATGCGTGCTGGAAATTGATATGTGAGTAAATATTTTCAAAACTCAAGAGTAATTCTATACCAGGCCAAAAATAGATCATATTTCCTCTAATAATTAGTACCACTGTTTATGAATGGTTAGTGAGGGGTTTTAATTAAGCTATATGTATGTATACGACTTGGGTCAGAACATGTTATTTTAAAACAGAGTGAAAGCCTTCACTTTCATAACAAGTAATAAAAAGCATTCCATATATTTTTAAAAGCATGAAATGTGACTCTGCTAATAATCCCTCTGATTATAACGAAATTTTTTTTTAAAAGCTTTAAAAAGTCTGCTGTTCTTTTTTTATTTAATAAGTTCATTGATGCAGGACGATTGAAATGTGCTTCGGAATAGTAAAGTGCTATAGTATTAATACCTTGTGTGCTCATGTACAAGTGGAATATGTAAAGTTGGGACGTAAAGTGCTACAATACAAACACGTCAAGTACCCTTATTAAGAAATAAGGGTGTGTATGTGCAAAATTGAACGAGACTGTGTCCAATATTAAACTATACTAAAAAAAAGCCCAAATGACGCTCCAATCTCCCTGCCTAAAATCAGAGTCTACTTTGCCCTGGAGATGTATTTCACAGGTCATGCCCGAATATGCAGACTGTTTGTCACGTCTAGTTCTTTTATAGTAGTAAGGGGCATATTTAAGTGCTCCTAGCGCCACCGGAGCGTCACTTTTCATGAGGTTCTGGTGGCGCTAAGCACTGCTCCAAATTTACAAGGAGGTGTAACGCCACATTTTTGGGCCCCTCCGATGCAGTTTTCTGCATCAGAGGGGCGTGCAATGGGTGTTGCTGTGGGCCTTCCACCGCAACACCCATTAGTTTTAACGCTGCCTCAGATTTACGAGTTGTCGTAAACCTGAGGCAGCGTCAAAAAGTAACGCCACCCCAGGGGTGGCGTTAGCATGGCAAAATGAGGAGGAATGCTTTTATTCCTCCTCGTTATTGGCTTTTTCTATGTGTGCTGCAGAATGCAGCACACATTGAAGAAGCAAAATACTATGGACGATTGTTTATGTGCAGGAAGGTGTCCCTTCCTACACATAAACAATCATTCCAAATGACGTTTTGGAGCTTCTATGTGTGCTGCATTTTGCAGCACACATAGAAGTGCCAAATCCTCATTATAGATTGTTTATGTGCAGGAAGGGACACCTTCCTTCACAAAAACAATCTATCTCCTCAACACAGACACCATTTCAAAATGGTGCAAGGATGCCTGCGTTGGCGCTGGCAACTTAATTCAGTGCCAGTGCAGGGGGAAACTCAGGGGTGTGCCCTATTCCTCCAAATATGGCGCACCTCTGCGTTTTAAAAGTGGTGCAGCACCCTGCATAAAAACGGGCCTAAGTATCTGGAGGCCGGGCACTTATCCACTATGTCCATAAAGGTAGAACGTCTTTGCGCGTTGGAATGTCCTAACTTGATTGAAATTATTGTGGAGCCAGAGGCCCCGATCATTGATGGAAAGTGCAAGTGCATAAAATGTGCACCAGTGATTATTACCGGTTGTTACAAATAAGGCACAGCTTTGTCAAACGTTTCTATAATCACTTTTGCCCAATGATCGAATGTCTGTGCGTTGTCAAAGCGGATTTGCAGCAGCCTGTTCTTATTATCGCGTCTGTAATTCTCTGTCAAAGATGCTCACCCCCCTCGACCCCCCATTCGTCCACGCCTCCCGCCTCCCGCCTCCTAGCTGCTCCTCCCTCCCTCCTCCCCTTCTTAATGGCAGTTGCTGCGTGACGCGGAGAGTGTCCCCGTGTCCTCCACCCCCCCTGCCCTCGCTGCTCCCTGCCGGCCATCCCTGGTGCCTAGTGGTAAGTGCTGTCTTGTTTTAGCTGTGTGTTTTCACCCTGTCCTGAGTTACCTTGTCTCAGCTGTTGTGTGTTACCTCGTCTGTTTTTACTGTCCACTCGGTGTTTTCTCGTGTTCTCTGCCTAGTCCACTCCATGTTTTCCGTGTCTGCTGTCTACCTTTCAGCTCTCTGTTTGAACTCCGTGTGCTTTTCCGTGTCCAGCTCTCTGTTTTCTGCCCCGTGTCTTTCTGTCTACCTTTTCTTAGCTCTCTGTTTGAACTCCGTGTGCTTTTCCGTGTCCAGCTCTCTGTTTTCTGCCCTGTGTCTTTCTGTCTACCTTTTCTTAGCTCTCTGTTTCCACTCCGTGTGCTTTTCCGTGTCCAGCTCTCTGTTTTTTGCCCTGTGTCTTTCTGTCTACCTTTTCACAGCTCTCTGTTTCCACTCCGTGTGTTATTCCGTTTAAGCTCTCTGGTTTTGCTCCATATTCTCAGTGCTTTTGGTTCTCTTCTCGCCACCCCGTGTTGACCCCCTGCCCCTCCCCCCAGCACCTTGGCTCCTCCGAGCCGTCTCCTTCTCCTGCCGCTGCGGCCCCCGCCACCCTCGAGCCCCCATTCGTCCATGCCTCCCGCCTCCCAGCTGCTCCTCCCTCCCTCCTCCCCTTCTTAATGGCGGTCGCTGCGCGACGCGGAGAGTGACCTTTGACCTCTGTGGCCACTGGATCCCTCCCCGCACTAACAGCGACACCCAGCTGTCCCCGTGTCCTCCCCCCCACCCTCGCTGCTCCCTGCTGGCCATCCCTGGTGCCTAGTGGTAAGTGACGTCTTGTTTTAGCTGTGTGTGTTCACCCTGTCCTGAGTTACCTTGTCTCAGCTGTTGTGTGTTACCTCGTCTGTTTTTACTGTCCACTCTGTGTTTTCTCGTGTTCTCTGCCTAGTCCACTCCGTGTTTTCCGTGTCTGCTGTCTACCTTTCAGCTCTCTGTTTGAACTCTGTGTGCTTTTCCGTGTCCAGCTCTCTGTTCTCTGCCCGTGTCTTTCTGTCTACCTTCCAGCTCTCTGTTTGAACTCCGTGTGCTTTTCCGTGTCCAGCTCTCTGTTTTCTGCCCCGTGTCTTTCTGTCTACCTTTTCTTAGCTCTCTGTTTGAACTCTGTGTGCTTTTCCGTGTCCAGCTCTCTGTTTTCTGCCCCGTGTCTTTCTGTCTACATTTTCTTATCTCTATGTTTCCACTCCGTGTGTTATTCCGTTTAGGTTCTCTGGTTTTGCTCTGTATTCTCCGTGCTTTTGGTTCTCTTCTCGACGCCCGTGTTGACCCCCTGCCCCCCCCACAGCGCCTCGGCTCCCCCGAGCCGTCTCCTTCTCTTGCCGCTGCGTCACCTACTACGGAACCACCAAACCTCCAACAACCAGAACCAACCACCTCCACTGCATACTCCTAAACATCCGCTCCGCACGCAAGCACGCCATCGAACTCTGGGACCTGCTTGACACCTCAGCCCCGGACGTGGCCTTCCTTACCGAAACCCGGTGGAACGACTCCTCGCACCAGACATCGCCATAGCCATCCCAGAGGGCTACAAAATCACCCGCAGGGATCGCACAAACGGAATCGGAGGAGGAATAGCCATCGCCCACAAAGCCACCCTCAAGGTCCTCACCCACACGGACGACACCCTCAAGACTGCCGAACATCTGCACTTCCAAATACACACCGACCCCAAGACCACCCTCAGAGGAACACTCGTCTACAGACCCCCCGGACCACGTGCACCCTTCAGCGATTCCATCTCGGACCTCGCCAGCACCCACGCACTCGCCTCTACAGACTACATCCTCCTCGGGGACCTGAACTTCCACCACGAGAACAACAACGACGTCAACTCCACCACCCTGATCGCCAACCTCGCCAACCTCGGCCTCAGACAACTCGTCACCGCTCCCACCCACGCAGCCGGTCACACCCTTGACCCCATCTTCTCCACAGGCACCCACATCACCTTCGACCACCCCACCAAACTCCACTGGACTGACCACCACTGCATCCACTTCACCTTCCAGAAAAAGGTCAAGCACCACCGTACCCTACAGCCACTCCGCCGCCACTAGAGCAAAGTCACCCAAGACCAGCTGACCAACGCCCTTGCCCAGAAGCCGCCTAATGACCCCGCCGACCCAGACACCGCCGCCCACAACCTCAGACAGTGGATCAACGACTGCGCCAACTCCCTCGCACCACTCAAGAAGTCCACCCACAACCAAGTCACCACGAAAGCCACCAGGTTCACCGAAGAGCTCCAGACCTCCAAGCGTATCTGCCGGAAACTCAAGAATAAATGGCTCACCGAACACACACCTGACAGCCTCATGGCCCACAAAGATGCCACCCGCAGACACCACCAACTAATCAGACTAGCCAAAAGATCCTCCTTCAAAGACTGCCTAGATAACAACGCACACGACAGCAAAGAGCTCTTCAGCATCGTGAAGGAACTCTCCAACCCCAGCGCCACCATCAACAACATTCCACCCTCACAAGAACTCTGCGACTTTCTTGCCACCTATTTCCACCAAAAGATTACCGACATCCACGACAGCTTCGACACCACAGCCGCACCCACCACGCCAGACACCACCCCGGCTAACACCACCCGCGCCAATCGCCTAACCGCCTGGACCAACGTCAGTGACACCGAGACACGCAAAATCATGAACTCCATGCACTCCGGATCACCATCAGACCCAGGCCCTCACCACGTGTACAACAAAGCAGACGCAGCCATCGCTCCCCAACTACGGAAGGTCATCAACATCTCCTTCGAAACAGCAACATTACCTGAAAGCTGGAAACACGCTGAAATCAACCCCCTCCTTAAGAAACCCAAAGCAGACCCCCAGGACCTAAAGAACTTCAGACCCATCTCCCTACTCCCGTTCCCTGCAAAGGTCATAGAAAAAATCATCAACGCACAACTGGCTCGCCATCTCGAAGACAACATCCTGGACCCCTCCGAATATGGCTTCTGACAAAATCACAGCACCGAGACCGCGCTCCTCGCCGCCACAGACGACATCAGACGCCATATGGACAATGGCGAAACATCAGCCCTCATCCTCCTGGACCTTTCAGCCGCCTTCGACACGGTATGCCATCACACTCTGAGAACCCGCTTCCTCAAAGCCGGAATACAAGAGAAAGCCCTCAAATGGACTATATCCTTCCTCTCCGACAGAACCCAGAGAGTCCGCCTCCCCCTTCCGCTCCAGAGCCACCAAAATCATCTGTGGCATACCCCAGGGCTCATCCCTCAGCCCAACATTATTCAACATCTACATGGCACCCCTCGCCCAAGTAGCCCGCCGATACAACCTCAACATCATCTCCTACGCCGACGACACCCAGCTCATCCTCTCCCTCACCAAGGACCCACACACCACCAAGTCCAACCTCCACGAGGGAATGCGGGCCATTGCCGAATGGATGAGAAACAGCCGCCTGAAACTGAACTCAGACAAGACGGAGGTCCTCATCCTCGGACCCAACCCCTCCGCCTGGGCCGACTCCTGGTGGCCAACATCTCTAGGAACCCCACCTACACCGACCGACCAACCACGCACGCAATCTGGGCTTCATTCTCTCCTCCTCCTGCTACAACACTCTCCGCATGCTCCACAGGATCTACAAGTGGATCCCAACAGACACAAGAAAAACAGTATCACAGGCCCTCGTCAGCAGTAGGCTAGACTACGGCAACGCACTTTAAACAGGCATCCCGACAAAACACCTACAACGCCTCCAACGCATCCAAAATGCATCGCCCGATTGATCCTCAACGTACCTCGCCGCAACCACATCACTCCCCACCTGAGAAAACTCCACTGGCTCCCCGTTGACAAGAGGATCACTTTCAAGCTCCTCACCCACGCACAGAAAGCACTCCACAACACCGGACCTGCGGACCTCAACAACAGACTCAACTTCTAAACCCCCACCCAACAGCTCCGCTCCGCAGACCTCGCACTTGCCACCGTCCCCCGCATCCACTGAAAGACATCCGGAGGCAGATCCTTCTTCTACCTCACCGCCAAGACAAGGAACACCCTCCCTACCAACCTACGACTGACCCACTCACCTTCAGGAGACTTCTCAAGACCTAGCTCTTCGACCAGTAGCAGAGCTTCCCCCCCCCCCCCCAGCGCCTTGAAACCCTAACAGGTACGTAGTGCGCTTTATAAATATATTGATTGCTTGTGGTGTCAAATACTTGTAAGTGTTAAAGTAATGGGCATCCAAGCCTGGCTTCTGCATCAAAGTGCCTCCTTATCGGTAATGAACTAGATGTGTCTTGTTTAGTAAGACAAAATGTAAACTGCTTTTTTGTTAAAGGTTGGCCTTAGTGATTCAAGTTTTAGCATTGAGAGTGCGTCTTTTATAGCACTTGTCCAGGCATCATTGGATTGATTCATATGCATTTCTTCCCAAATGAGTGCCTTGAGGATCTTGGTGTCTGCTCTAGGCAGTTCAAAAAAGTATTTCCAAAGCCCTGATTTATGGGCAAGGTCTTCTTCGACTAGGCCAAATTCAAGCCTTGTCTGTGACAGCAAAGCGTCTCGTGGTTGACGGGAAAAGATGTGAAAGACTTTGCATTGTGCAACATTTAGAAACGATGTCAGTTTATTCGGAAAAGCTTCAGCACAATAGGCCAAGGTTACAATTACTATGTGAAGTAATGGCTCAGTGAGGGGTTTGATTCCCGGAAGGCGAAAATGAGTGAGGCAAATTTTGGCTTCAGAACATTCAAAATCTATAGGTGACATGCATGGTCCTGGAGCCAAACACTGAATATTTGTACAAATTTGTTCTCTTAACAGTGGCTCCGCCCAAGTGCCCTGAGCCTTTTTTGATGAGGCAGTTCCTGAAAATGAGAGTGTCTTTTCCAGTTTGACCAACATTTCATTTTCCTTGCAATATGTGTCCAGAACGTCTAGTAGCGTTTGAGGACGATACTGCTTTGGCTCAGTCGCACTACATTGTCTGTATATTGCAAGGCAGTCATCACTTTTTGAGCCATTTTGGGGGATGAGAGTCTGCTTGGCTTAGTTGAGTTTTAAGATACACCAAGAATAAGTTGAAAAGGAAGAGCTGCTAGAACACATCCTTGCTTCAGTCCTCTGTTTGAATTTTGGAAGACAGCAGATGATTTTCTCCCAGCTTGACTTGGACCCACATGTTTGTGTACAGGAGCTGAATTGCTGAAAGGAGAATTGATGGAATATTAGTCCCTTGGAGTTTCTTCCAAAGTAAGACCCCACTGAAATGGCCAAAAACCTTTGAGAAGTCAATAATGCAAGCATGGAGCAAATGGTTTTTGCTGAGTGATCTTCCTACAAGCATTTGAAATGCTACCAGATTGTCTAAAGTGCTTAAGTCCGACCTAAAGCCGGTCTGGTTAAAAGGAATTCGATTTTCAGATGCTGCCCACTTCTAAGTTTTCCAGGAGGAACCTTGCAAAATATTTAGCCTCTGTGTCCAGCAAGGCAACTAGTCAGTAGCTCTCTGGGTTTGCATAAGGATCCTTTTTATAAATTGCCCGCAGCACAGAGCCTCACCAGGAAGCAGGTACTGAATTTGTTGCCACCCAATGATTAAACAATTTTAAAAAAGTTGCTGCCCAATACTTGTGTCTTGTTTAAAAATAGATGCTGGCAGGCATTTGAGCCAGGGGTGCCTTCACCGCTGACTTTAAAGATGTAGTTCTCTATGGCTCTTTCCTGGTACTCCAAGGGTGACTGGGTGAATAATAAGGAGTGGACTGAGAGTCAATTGCGTTTTTGAACTACAAGGATTGGATGTGCGATATCCAGGAACGAAGCGCCACAATGTTCCCTTCTAATTCTTGGGGGTGAATTTTGGTATCGCTTGATCACACTCTGTTAGAAATGGGGTCTCTAGTTGGCAGTCGGTTTGCACCCTGTCCAAGTAGGGACCCTCATTCTAGTCAGGATAAGGGAGATACTCAGCTCAGATAACCCTGCTCACCCCCTTGGTAGCTTGGCACAAGCAGTCAGGCTTATCTCAGATGCAATGTATAAAGCATTTGTACATAACACACAGTAATACAGTGAAATCAGTACAAAAGGTCACCACACAAGTTTAAAATAAATAGCCAATATTTATCTGTATAAAACAAGATTGCAGTGTGAGCAAGGCAATGCAGAGTGTGGCTACCACAGGTCATGGTGAAAGCAGCAGCTCGGTGAAAGTGTCAGGTGGCGGCAGTGGTGAGACCTGTGCTGCGGTGCGATGTGGGGCACGGTTCCATGAGGTGTTGTCAAGTAACAGTGAAGTCAGCTGCGTCGTTGATGCCGTCACAGTGGTTTTTCTTCTGTTGCAGGTTTTTGGGGGCGGGGGGGTCAGTGTACTTTTGTTTTTGGGGGTGGATGGGTCGGTTACTTTTGTTTTTGCAGTGGGGGGTCCGGTAGTTTTGTTTGTTTGGGGCGGGGTGGAGGGATTGGGGTAGTTTTGTTTTTGGGGTGGGGGCATCAGGGTAGTTTGATTTTAGGGGGTGGGGGTCAGGTTAGTTTGTTTTTTGGGGGTGGGGGTGGGTGAGGTCGTGTACTTTGTTTTTTGTTGGTGGGGGTGGGGGATCGGGGTGGTTTGGTTCTTGGGGGTGGGGGATCTGGGTAGTTATGTATTTGGGTGTGGGTGTCAGGGTAGTTTTGTTTTTGGGGGTAGGGTGGGGGGGTCGGGTAGTTTTGATTTTGGGGGTGGGGATCAGGTTAGTCAGGTTTTTAAGGGTGGGGTGCGGGGGTCAGGTAGTTTGATTTTTGGGGGTGGGGGATCAGGGTAGTTAGGTATTTGGGGGTGGGGCTCAGGGTAGTTTTGTTTTTGGGGGTGGGGGATCAGGTTAATTAGGTTTTTACGGGTGGGGTGGGGGGTCGTTGTAGTTTGATTTTTGGGATTGGGGGATCAGGGTAGTTTGGTTTTAGGGGTGGGGGTTGGGGTAGTTTAATTTATGGGGTGGGGGATCGAGGCAGATAGGTTTTTGGGGGTGGGGGGGTCAGTGTACTTTTGTTTTTGGGGGCGGGATGGAGGTGTTGGGGTAGTTTTGTTTTTTGAGGTGGGGTGGGGTGGGGGGATCAGGGTAGTTAGGTTTTTGTGGAGTGAGGGGGTTGGGAAACCTTTGTTTTAGGGGTGGGGTGATGGGTCAGGGTAGTTTGGTTTTTGTGGGTGCAGGATCAGGGTAGTTTGGTTTTTGGGGGTGGGGTGGGGGATCAGGGTAGTTTTGTTTTGAGGGGTGGGGTGGGGATTGGTTGTTTTTAGGGTGGGTGGGGGAGGTCAGTGAAAGGGTTTAGTGCTCTCTATCTGGGGTAGTTTTGTTTTAGGGGTGGGGGTCATGATAGTTTTAGTATTAGGGGTGGGAAACTTCTGGGACTTAGGGCAGGTGGGGGGGGGGTCGCATGCTAGAACCACGCATGCCAGTCCCAACACATGCCTTTACTAGTCTTGCTTTTACAAAAAAGAATTGTTGTAAAGGCATGCGTGGCAAAGGCATTCGTGGTAACAACATGATTGTTGTTCAGACTGCGTTGTTCAGGCATGCGTAGTTCCAGCATTCGTTGTTCCATCATACATTCCATTGAGAGCGCAGAGGCCAATGCCCTCCAAAAAACTAAGGAAGAAATTATCCATTTTTGGTAGGTCTATAAAGGGCAAGACTTGTTGCAGAATTCTCCATTCAGTTTCTACTTTCTTCAAGAATCCATTCCTTTTATCATAATTAGCCAAGTTAAAGTTAAAATCTCCTGTTATTAGTATGGGATGGGGGCACGGGTTGGTAGTAACTGTTCCACCAAGCTATGATTTGCATTATTGTGTGATGCTTTACTAGAAGTCTTGGATTTATATAGCTATTCAGTAGTAGAAGCAGGCCTGTGGCTGCTTTAAACCTCCAGTTTCTGATTTTAATGCCCACCGTGAACGAAGTATTTAGGTTTAAATCTGATTTAGTTAGGGCTTTATTGATTGCTACATAAATTGCAAGCCCTCCCTCCAAGTGGCCTCTTTTTTTCCCCTGTTCTGCTGGCGCAAGAAATCCTGTTTAAAATTGACCCATTAGAATATGAATGTTTAGACCTAAGCCAGGATGAGAACAAAATATGCTGTGTTCATTATAAATTCCAAGTGGGGTGTCGACTACACGTTCCAAAATATTAATAAAAAATGCATTTCCCCATTCCAATGGACTGGCTGTATGTTTTAACAAGACATAGTCAAATATGGTCTCCACCTTTCTTCAGGGGCATCTTGGTACCTACAAACATAGAATGAGCAGCCAGGACCACGATGCAAGACAATGTACATCTATAAGAGGTTACATAGTGTCAGCATTGTATCAGGGTCCTTCTACCTAAGGTCACAATGGGGAAAAACTAGGGTCCCAATTACTGTGAGAAAGTTCGACCCATAGACTCTCCATGAGTGATTTGAAAAAGAGGTCCTCGTGAGTTGTAATCAAATTATGAAATGGATGAAGAACAGAGAATGGAAGGTAAAAGTCTAATAATAAATACAGAACAGTAGAGGCAAAGCAAGACTGAATGACCAGGGAGGTGCAAAGGGGGTCTGACATTATAGAAACAAAGAGGGAAAAACCTAACTTAAGAGAAGCCTCATTAGACGAACAATAGAGCTGTAGTTAGAGCTAGAGTCCTTCTGTGCTCAGTAATGAGAAAAAAAACTAAGGGCCAGATGTATCATTATTTAAAATAGCGATTACCTAATTGGTGTGAATCACAATTAGGTAATCGTTGTTTGAATGTGTGACACTCCATGAGTTTCATTTAGAGTTTCCTAATGGGTTGCAAATCTACCTACCTCGTTAATATTAATGAGGGAGGTCTCAATTTGCGACCCATTTGGAAACCCTAAAATCACTGGGATGGAGGCCAGTTGGGCTCAGCAGACCACAATGTCTGTGATTGCCTTTAAAGAAAGTGATCTTTTTTTAAAACAAATGCAGCCTATTTTCCTTAAACGAAAATGGGATGAATTTGAAAAAGGTAAATGAAAAGTTTTTTCACTATTTAAGAGTAGGCAGTGGTCAGTGGGACCACTGACTGCTCTTAGAAAACGTTTTCGATACCATTCCCAAAAGTGAAGGTGTCTCTTGGGGACCCCTTCCTGTTTAAGAATGGGTTACCCCCTACTAGAAGTAGGTGGTAAAATGCACATGTTTTGTGTCCACATTTCAGTCACAAAACATTCATTCATACGTCTGCGATTCGGTTTGTGGAAGGGACGACCTGAACACACCCCTTGCTAATACCAGATGGGTAAGTATGCTCAGTTCCAAATTGTGATATGTACAAACACATTTTCCCATAGACACAGAATGGGTAAAACCATTTGCTACATCTGGCCCTTGGTAACATGTTGCCTAATCGCAATACATACTAAAATCCATTTTCGTGGTCGCCAACGGCCCGATTCGGCCTTTTGCGATGGTAAAAATGCATGATACATATGGGCCCAAGAGTCAATGTATAAGGAGTTTTTAATTGGTAAGCGCTAGCGTCATTTCATGAGTGTTAGTTTGCTTCGGTATCACAGTTTGAGTCTAAGAGCTAACCTCAGTACTTTTTTTAGAATTGCTGGCAGTTTCCGTAATGCATTACTTAGACTATGGAGCACAGAGGAACAACTGAGAAGGATTATTCAACTGGAAGGATGTAGGTCGTGTTTCTACTCAACTTAAGGTGGTTACTGCGCCATTAGCAATCACACAAGGCAAGGCAAATGAAGGAGTCGTGCACTGTATAAACCACCAGGCCTAAACATGTGCTCAACAGAAATTCCCGCAAAAAAAAAAATGCAGGAACTCAAACGCTGAATGCAGCGAATGCGCAGAATACTTGAGGCAAACAGATTAACAAACAAAAGAGAAAGAATGAGGGATGCAGCTACCAGATATGGTTGTCTACTGTAAAGAGTAGGCGGGGAGCCATTCGGGCTCTCCCTGTTTGTATAACGTGCTCTCCGTGTCCGGGAGGGGCGCAGAGCACGGGTATAAATAAAGGACGAACTGCGGTGACGCAGTTCCACGTGTTTTAGCAAGCAAGTATGGTCTCCGTGTATTCATTATCAAGGCGTACTAACCGAAACTACATTGGCGACGAGCGGGAAACAGATATGCCACGCAATTGATGCGATATATCACATGTCAATAACGAGGTGAAATCATTCTCCACCCTCGGCGAAAACGTACCGGTGCGGACGAAGGTGCGGCGTCGAATGCTGCAAAGGTGGAGGCGCTGGGTAGCCTCGGTGACGAGGGCGATCGTTGGTCCTGGCTCGGTGGAGCCCGACCGCCTCGTGTCCTGCCCGAAGAATGTGCGGCTCGATGTGCGACCTGGCTTCCTGCCCGGGGAAGCTGGAGACGGTGAGCCACGCCCCTGCCCCAAAGGAAACATCACGCGGAGTGAAGCGCTCCGTCAAGCGCTCCGCCTATGAGCGTCCTGTTGCTATGGGAGAGCAACAGTGAATGCCGAGTGCCTTCCCGAGGCCGGAGACTCTCCCCTGCAGGGGCTCGGAGAGGGCGTGTCTCTGCGTTATAAAACGGAGACTGGTGTAAGCGGTAAGCTTGTATCTGAGCTGGCAGGCAGAGACCTGTTCTTCAAAGAAAAGAAAACACAACAACAAAAAAAAGCATAAACGAGCAGGGGGTTGTCTGACACTGACCACAGGGGACATTTAAAAAAAAAAAAAAAAAGAAGAAAAATAAAAGGAGAGTGGAGTTCAAAGAAAAGAAAATAAGGATAAAACGTTAGCCTCTGCAAACCAGTGGAGCATGAAAGTGCAAATATGAGTGCCCCGCCCCAAGATAATGCCAATCCACCACCACCACCACCAGGAAAGCCCCAGCTCCCGGCACAGTTAAACAACAGTGTTCACTCCTCAGTCACATCATTACCACCGTTAGCCAACTGATTGACCCGGCCACTGCCGCGCCCAGATGGCGTTTGTGGATAAATCGCCTAGAAAACTATTTTTGCGCTACAAGGGAAACGGATGGGGCAGTATGAAGGTCTGTAATGCTGTTGATGGGTGGGGATGAACTACAAGAGCTTTTTGATTCCCTTCCTGATACAGGGGATAAGTCTGATTTTGACGCGGCGGTAACCGCTTTAAATAGACACTTTGATCCTCAACTTAATTCTGATTACGAACGTTTCAAACTGAGACAGGCGCAACAAACAGAAGTCGAGTCGATGGACATGTTTTACACCAGGTTGAGAAAGCTAGTGAGTTCGTGCACAGGACTCAACCAGCAAGAAGAGATCCGAGCGCAGATCATTCAAGGCTGCAGGTCCAATGCCTTAAGAAAGCTTATTCTTCGACAGCAGGGTATGTCCCTTGACGATATTCTGATTCTTGCACGGTCGCATGAACTGTCTGCGATGTACATGTCAATGGCATGTTGGTATCAGTACTTATTGACACACGGGTGTCTGACAATGTCATGGATGAAACACTCTTCCAGCAATTGACTCCTACCCCACCACTTACCCCTACGGCTACCAAGATATATAACTATGGAGGACGAAACCCCCTTCCTCTCAAAGGAACGGTGGAAGTGTCTGTGAACAGTGGGGACAGATCAACAGAAGCAAAGTTCTATGTGGTGGCTGGAGATCGCGGCACTCTGCTAGGATGTCACCCAGCAGAAGAGTTAGAACTGGTGTTCTTTGCACATCAAGTTTATGACACTCAGGTGGAACGCCTTCTCGATGAGTTCCCGCAACTCTTTGAGGGGCTGGGACGCTTGAAAGGGAAACGCATTAAACTGCATATAGACCAAAGTGTGGTTCCTGTGGCGCTAAGGCATCGTCGGGTGCCGTTCCATTTGCGCCCTGCCGTTGAAAGAGAGTTGCAACTGCTTGAAGACCAAGGAGTCATTGAGAAGGTAGATGGGCCTACGCCCTGGGTATCACCGTTGGTGATTGCACCGAAACCTAAACAACCGGGAGCTATTCGCCTATGTGTCGACATGCGGTTGCCAAATAAAACCATTCGAAGGGAAAGACACATAACGTTCTGCTTCAACCTTATAGATTTACGGTCGTTTATCGACCTGGGGCGAACAATCCAGCAGACTATTTGTCTCGCCATCCTTCTCCGAAGGTACTTGATGCTCATCAAGAGCAGGATGAAGAGAGCACAGATGTTTTTGTCAGCATGGTCGTGCAGTCGGCATGTCCTAATGCTCTTCTCGTAACTGACATTGTAAGTGCTACCCAGGATGATGTGATGCTGAGTCATGTTAAAGAGGCATTGAACCATAAGAAATGGAAATATTTTTTAGAGAAGACAAATGTGTCCTGCCCAGATCAGAAGCTGGCTATGCAAAGTATATGGAAGGTGCGTGACGAACTGTCTACAGATAATGCTGGGCTGATTCTGAGGGGAAGGAGAATTGTACTTCCTCAGTGTCTCTGGTCTCGAGTGATTGAGTTGGCTCATCAAGGGCATCAAGGTGCTGCTAAAACCAAAGCGAGGTTACGTGCCAAAGTATGGTTCCCTGGAATGGACAGTCAAGTTGATGAAATGGTAGGGAAGTGTCACTCCTGTATCATTACATCGGTGGAACCTCCAAGTTGCCCAGTGGTGACTGAGCCTGCTACTTTGAAACCATGGGCCAAGGTGAGCATGGACTTTGGGAGTTTTCCAGATGGAAGGCTGACCGCTGTTTTGATCGATTCCTACACAAAATTCCCTGTGGTCGAGGTTATAGCATCCACGGCGTTTGAAAATGTACGGCCAGTTCTGCAGAAGACATTTGCATTGTTTGGCCTGCCCGACGAAGTTAGAACAGACAATGGTCCCCCGTTTCAGGGGCAAGAGTTTCGATCGTACCTTGATGGGTTGGCGATTCATCATCGTAAGATAATGCCCTACTGGCGTCAGGCAAATGGAGACGTCGAAAGGTTTATGCGAACTTTGAATAGGGCCCTCAGGATGGGAGTTGAGCAAAGAGAAGACAGTGAACAGTGTTTGTAACAGTTCTTGAGCGCTTATCGTCAAACACACCATAGCACCACTGGGTGTGCCCCCTCTGCTCTGATGTTCAAGGTGTCTCCACGTGACTGCATTCCATCAGGTCCTAGGTGGAAACCTCCTGTGCTGGATGTTAAGGCCACTCAAAGACGACGGGAAATTACTAATCAGAAGGCCAGTGTCAAACGAAGAGCCAAGTATCGAGGGTTTCGAGAAGGTGATCGGGTGGTGGTGAGATGTCGGCGAGGTGGAGGGAAGTTTAGGACACCGTTCGAGCCTGAGGTGTGGGAGATTATTGGTGTCAAAGGATCGATGATAACTGCGGCTAGAGGAAGACAGAGAGTGACACAAAACGTGTCACATTTTCGTAGAGCTGGCATGAGAGCGTCGGCTGAAGAAGAAGGAGAAATGGATGACATAACATGTGGTCCATCAATGATGTCTGAAGAGACTGAGAGTGTCACCGGGCCTATACTAACTGAGCAAACTAGGCCTGGTTTTGCTCCTGAGCATGGAGGTTTGCGCACTAGAAGTGCGAGGTATGACTTACGCCCCAATCCCGTACCAAGTAGTCAGCTGAAAGATTTTGTCTGTCAATTAGGCTGTTCGTGAACTGTGTTTCGCTATCATCTTTCAGCGACGGAACACTGTTTAAGACTGATGTTGACAGCATGAGAAGGTGTCCAGATGTCTAAAGTGGACAGTGTTTGTGGGGATGGGAATGTAGGTTGTTCCGGAATTACAGCATTTTGGTTTATTTGTTATATATATTGTCTTCTTTCACTCATTCCCCTTGTGGGGTCCGTGGGGTAACGTTCAATCATTTGTTTAAGTTTATTCGTTAATCCCTGTCCATGTGGAGTAAAACATGGGGGGGGATATAAAGAGTATGCGGGGAGCCATTCGGGCTCTCCCTGTTTGTATAACGTGCTTTGTGTGTCCAGGAGGGGCGCAGAGCACGGGTATAAATAAAGGACAAACTGCGGTGACGCAGTTCCACGTGTGTTAGCAAGCAAGCATGGTCTCCGTGTATTCATTATCAAGGCGTACTAACCGAAACTACATCTACAAATGAAAGAATATCTGTTAAGTGAGCAGTGCTGTGCTTAACAAACAGCCCGCCCCAAAACATTAATGTAATTAAGCTGTCGATGGAGGCCGTAGGCAGTGCCGAAGGGAAACAATATTTATATTGGGGAATGTAAGTGAAAGGGCTCCCTATCCAAAAGTTGGAACACTCTGAAACATGCACATTTCAGAGACTATGGATTGAGAGCTATTCTGTGCTAATTTAGGTGGACAGAATTCTACAGGAATATCACATGAACTAGGAACTGCTACCTATCTAGTGTGGTAGTACCGCATGGTATGGGCAACAGCACAATGTGGTAACTCCTTATGATGTTGTCATAGAAATTGCAAGAGGGGTTTAATCACATCGTTTTCAAAAACAAAATTATCCTATAGTTATACCATATGTGCACCAGCTCCTTCATCAGTGAAGGGCAAAAACATTTTGCAACTGAAAGGAAAAAAAGAGAAGAACTAAATAAATATTGAATTACAATTTAAGGAAAACTTCAGAGACGAACTGTTCAGAGGACAGATGAAAAATGAATGTGTGTTTGTCTATGACACTATGGACTGCTTATCATTCTCCTCTATTGCGGACAACTACGAACCTGTCTCTTGTATTCTATGTATGCTACGTTTTAAATGTTGAGTAAAGTGTAGACCACTGACTTTTTGATCTCTGTTTTTTCGTGCTATTACATATCTTTATATTTTTTTCAAACTTTTTAAAATGATTGTTTACTATTTGATACTTGAAGTTTGATAATTGTTTTGTGTATCGTACGTTATGCTTATTACATTAAATGTACTACATCTGTATGCATCCTGTTTGTCCTGCTGTGATGTACACTGAAGCCTTTATTGAGCACAACTTTAATTTTTGACCTCTTCGCTTGAAATGAATTTCTTAAAGTCGTTATTACTGTTACATTTCAATCTTTTCTTTTTTTTTCTTCTTTTTTTCATGTCAAGAACTTGTTTTTCTTTCACTGATGCACCTAGATACAGTGTTAAACTGTCTAAATTCCGACACTGCTGTTGAAAGGTATGTCGTATGGTTTCCCCATTAAATGACCTTCAAAATAGAATACTCTATTCCCATGTTATACTAGGGCTTCCTAGCAGTGACGTAACGAAACATGAGTGGTCCCCCAGGCAATGTACCTGGAGGATGCCCCCTCCCTTCTGGATCCACTCATGAACTGTGTACTGTGCTGACGGGCCCCTTGGAGTTCGGAAACCCCCGCAGTGCGGGGCTGCGGGGGCATTTGTCAAGCCACTGGTTACTAGCTACTGAAATATCACAAGAACCTATATTGTATATCCTTAGCAATATCAGAGGATCTTGGGATGATTGGATACAGGACTAGCTCAGATACTCTTGGTTTCTAGCAATAATACTATAGCAAATAATTGCTAGTTGCAATAAATCAAGAATTCGCAATTCCAGGTGCTAGGAATACTACGCAAACTGAGGATTGCTATGTGCAGCAATTTCCTGACAACGGCAGCAACAGACCAGGTACGGTACATCTGCAGTACAGAGCAATGGGAGAAAGAAAAAAATGTATGTGATCCTCTCAGGTATCGAACTATATTTACAAATGCTGGCACACACAAAGGGGCATATTTATACTCTGTTTGCGCCGAGTTTGCATAAAAAATGTTGACGCAAATTCAACGCAAACCTAACACCATATTTATACTTTGACGCCGACCCCGCAAACATCAAAATTCAGCAGTGTGCATCATTTTCTGGATGCGGGAAACCGCCTTGCGTTAATGACATACAAAAAATGACTTAAACACCAGTGCGCCTAATTTATACTCCAGCGTCATTCTGACACACAGGAGGGGGCGGGCCTTAAAAAATAGCGCACAGTCTGATGTGCACTGTTTTTTAACGCCTGGGTCAGAGCAGGCGTTAAGAGACCTGTGGGCTCATTTCCATGGTCTCTGACCATGGAAGCAGTCCACAGGTTCCCTTCCCTGCCCCTAGGGACACCCCCTGCCACCCCAACCCATCCCTGGAGGACACCCATGGATGAGGGGACCCATCCCAGGTAAGTACAAGTAAGTTGGGGTAAGTATATATATATATTTTTAAGTGGCATAGGGGGCCTAACTTGGGATCCCTACAAACCACTGTGCCCAATGGCCATGCCCAGGGGACAGAAGTCCCCTGGGCATGGCCATTGGGCAGGGGGGCATGACTCCTGTCTTTGCTAAGACAGGAGTCATTTCAATGGGGGATGTGCGCCAAAAAATGGCGCAAGTCCAGTTAGAGCCATGATTTTTTACTCTAACCTGACTTGCACCATTTTTGGATGCACAACCCCCATTCTTCCCTATGCCTGTGCTGCCGGGTTAGAGTCATTTTTATTTACTCTAACCAGCCCGCAGCACCATCAATCCATAAATATGGCACCCGCCTGGTGCGTTGGAATGGCGTTAGCCGGCGGTAATTCTTTTTTACGCTAACCAGCGCCAGCTCTGGTGTGCATCAAAAAGTATAAATTTGGGCCAAAGTGAGGCAAACTAGTAGTAAGAAACATTCATTGTTAGCTATTTGGAGTTGTCTGCGTGGTCAAGATATTGAAAAGACCCAGCAGAGACCAGACAGGTTTGTTCTGGTAATGTAATTTGCCACTGAGCTCTTGGAGCAAGCTGCATCTGAATATAACCTGGAGAGAGCGGAGGAATGATAAACCGTTCTGGGTCCCTCCAGTACACAAAAGTGCCACCTAGTGCTGAATCGATTTCAGAGAAAAACACTGCCAACATATATTTGCCATACACATTCTGGGCAGATTTTTTTTTTACTGTGGCCTGCTTGAACCTAAAGTCATATCTGTGATCAGTATCTATATTGCTAGTTTTAAGCAAATTGCACCTTTTGCTCAAGTCCACTAGTTTTCCGTGGTAACACAGCTTCTAACTAGGGAGTCCAGACTGACGTTTTTGTCTGAAAGTAGCACCAAAAACTTCTTTCAACAGATATAAACATCATCCCTGACTGAGCTATAACCCAAATGAATTAAATGTTTTTACTCCATAGCATTGTGTCTTCATATGCTAGCATGGCTAGTTAATGGCTAGTTAATGCCACTAAAAACGAACCGTTTTTACAAACGTTAGAGAAAGGAAATTCCTACAAAGACTGTCCTGGAATCCAAGGGAAAATAAACAAGCACATGGGAATCCATTGCAAAGGTGCTACTCAATTTGTACTGTGGTAGTTCTAAAGTTAAAATTCATTTTTTTAAAGAAAACTAGGAAAAAGTAAAAATATCCAAAATGCGGCCCCTTAGCTCAAACCTATACATTGCCAATCTACCCCATTTATCACAGGTGACTTTTGTTATACCAGTATCCCAGGATCCGAAGGAATAATTTGTATGTATTATCATTCTGAGACATTATAGGCCACAGGCCCAAAAATCGTTGATATCTTGCACATTCCCTTTTTTGGTGAAAAGTAGTAGGAAAAAAACAGACGATGTACTAGGCTGAATACCACATCTTGGAAAGAAAGGTGCAGTAGTAGGTAAACTGAACTAGGAAGATTTAATTGGAGATAGCACATTAAAAGACATATAGAACTAACACGGGTAAACCTTCGATATTCAAATGCTGTGCTGAAAGTGTATTTTATTGTTCTTTTTGAAAATAAGTTCTTATTTTGTTTATTTATTTATTATATAATTTTCAAAAAGGTGATGGGTTTAATACCTACTCTAGATAATGCGCCCACTAAAAATAACCCTGATGCTCTAAAGATGTCAGAGGCGTAGCTTCAGGGGTGGGTGTGTGTGGCTTGTTAAACCCCCCTTATGTAATGTATCTTGTAATAAATAGTTGGGAACAGGGGCTTTCAGTCGGGTATGGTGAGGCGTCTGTAGGATTTCACCATGAATTTTGCACAAAAAAATAAAAACAAACACATTCTCCTTCAAGCTGTTTGGGAATACTTAAAAATGCCGGTTATTTCACACAATAATGTGCTTTCTCTTACTTAGTGTCCCTACCAATCTGCATTTCTCTCCCTTTCCGCTGCCCCTAAGCCCCTCTTGTGCACCAGCTTGTTGTATAATGTATCTCAACATTATGAGGCTCATTACGAGTTTGGCGGTCTCAGAAGCGCCATGTTGGCGGTCGTACCACCAACGGGCCAGCAGAGAAGACTGTCAAATTATGACCATGGTGGTATTCCCAACAGAAAACAGCCAAAGCACCTCTGGCACCGCTGGCACCGCCACTGCGGTCTGGCCCCACAACAACGGTAGCCTCCTGCAGTCGGCATTTGCACACCGCCAACGTTTCTGCTGTGGTTGCACCACCACAGAAACTCAGGTGGAAACGAACTGCATAAAAGGAGACACTCACCTGCAAGAAGCCATACTCGTCCGATGCCACCATGGAACCAGAACTCCAAGTCATCCCGCTGCTCCTAGTCGCTCAAAGACTCCAGAATCAACGCAGAAGATGACAACAGCAACCACAAGTACAAACGCTTACCTGTCACTGTTGTAAATTGCCAAATTTGCCATATTCTCACTCAACATACCATCGGAAATGGGGGCGAGGGCGGCACACTCATGTAACCTGACATTGTGCCTATGTTGATCTGAGCTACCCTTGGATGCTTAGGTGGATGCATGCCTTTCTGTCTGTGTGCTTTGGCTGGGTTGGGGAAGGGGCATTTGGGTTTGGGAAGAGGAAGGTGGAGGAGGGACGGGAGACAAAGGATGACTGGCTGAGATCAGTGTGGAGGCCAGAGCCTGAAAGGATCTCTGTAGGCCAGCCAGGGCACCCTAAATGCTCTCCAGGAAAGTATTACTCTGTTGTATCTGAGCTGCCAGTCCCTGGATGGCATTCACAATGGTCAACTGATCCAGAAAGATCGACCTTAGAAGGTCAATAGCCTCCTCACTGAGGGAAGCAGGGCTGGCAGGGGTAGAGGTGCCTGCGGCAAAGGAGACGCCCACCCTCTTGGGTGAGCAGGCACGGCCAACTGAGCGGGGAGCTACAGGGAGGGCGGTGGTAATAAGGGAGGGTGGGCTGCTTAGATGGTGCTGGGGTGGTCCCAGATGGTATCCACCGCCAGGGAGTGTCCACTGGTGGAGGATTCCAAAGATGAAGAACAGGAGCCTGTCTCCCCTGTGGCACTCTCCTCAACCTCCAGGCCACTGGGTCCCTCAGTGTTGGCGGTATCATGACTTCGGGCCCGAGGCAAGCAACTTCCTCACTAGGCTGTGCCCCATATCTTTCGACTGCTGATGCTGAGAAACTTAGAGATAGATAGGGTCATCACATTCTTTACAAAGACATGCACTACACCATACATAGCAGTAACATCACATCTATGATTAAAACAACCCCCAGTAGAAATCATTTTGAGCCAACATCATGTCACAATAACATACTTTCTACAACCCTATATGACAACAATATCACACACAACATAAGCCAACTATCTGATTACTCTGTCACCACCCCATCAGTACAGCTATAACACAAACTATACCTGCACAAGATGATATGTCAACATTAACAGCATGTTCCTCTACAGGGTATCACTGTGAAACAACATTTCATAAATAGGAATTAGTGTTGCCATGATATCACATTCATACATACTCCAAATCTACAGTTGCTCAGTCCATTACAGATGTCATGTCCTATGAAGGTTACCTCATTACATACCAATTACAACACAGCATGTTGCTTAGCAATCACATTCATAATTTGTAACGGTGTCAATAATATTCACAAAGGCAAAAAACACAGATGCACCTACTCCATTTGGCATATCCAAAGTTGGAGTGTAATAGCTTTCAAATCTACTCCAACAACACATGTCATTAGTGTTTTTGCAAAGGCTGATACATGCTTTGTCATACTCATCTTAGTAATTCTTACATAGTAAACAAAGTCATATACAGCAATAGGGGCCTACTCAGCACATAGGATTTGCCCACAGACAACCCCAGGGGCCATAGCAACACCTACAATATAATGGACACCTGTCATGTGCATGTAGACCACTTACGTTGCTACTGATGCTGATGATTATCAACCTCACATCAACATTATCAAAATCCCAATATAACTAGCAGCACTTCAAGCATGAGTAACCTTACATCTTTGGAGGAAAGTTACACTGGCATAAATAACCTATTAAGTGACCATGATTGAGACATACACCTAGATTCCAGCAAGTTGATTGATAACATATACCATTCCACCAACATGTGAATGTCAACTAAAATACCAGCAACACAATGAAGTCAGTGTAAATTGAGCTTAGCTATACTAACATCCATCTAAACAGATTCAGAATAGCTAAAGTAATTATGCCAAACTAAATAAATTACCAATGTACACATGATGTTGGCAAAACAGTGTATATTTAGGAGATGTCCTGCACTATGTAGCATGCCTAAAATACATTGGCTAAGGGAATAGAAGGCTAGCCACTTACCTTCACAGTACCATGTACAAGGGACAAATAGTCTAAACTCACATTTCAATGACATGAAGTATCACCATGCTTTTCATCATTTAGGATGTCCACCCTGATTATACATCAAAGTTTTCCAATGTACATTCCACACTTAACAACCTCTGAGTAAGTGTAGCAAGTATGCCATGTGAAATTTCAGATTGAGATCACACCCTCACATGGAGTTTACATCTAATTCACAACTCATGAATAATTGGCTTTTTTCTCACTTGTCAACCCCTATGTTACACATAGAGCTAGATCCAGTGGAATAGGAATGGACAGAGACCAAACACCTGAACTACTTACCAACAGGATATCTGGAGTATTGATCAGTATAGTGGTACACATATGACACTGTCACATGTGCATCACCACATGCTTTGGTACAATATGGTTCACATTGCTGAGTTTTATATCTCTATACACAATAGCATCTCAGCACCTGTTTGTCAATATAAAAACCTATACACCTAGGTGTAACTAGGGGACCATTGGCTTTTAGCACTAACCACATTGTCACAGCTTGAATACTTACACATTATACATTGAACTGGTAGAGGGATGTACATGTGTGTAGTCAGTACTTACCCCCTTTGTGGCTTCTGCGTTGCCCTCAAATGCCCATTCTACTCAGGGTAGGCCACCTCCACAATGCGTGCCATTATGTGGGCCAAGGTCCGACGGGCACTCCTCCCTCATTGGGAGACATCCCCAGCTGGTACTCTGTGGTCTTCCTGGCTCAGTGTCTCAGGTCCTCTCACCACTTCTTACAGTGGGTGATCCACCGACTATGGATCCCCAGGGTCCACACTTGCTTGGCAATGGCACGCCAGAGTCCCTTCTTTTGATTGGTGCTGACCTGCATGGATGACACAGACAAAAGGAGAAAGTTATGTCCACATGCACCATCCCAAAACAAGTGGTGAGAACACTTCAGTCACAGTAAGCAGGCAAACAAACCCTTCTTCTCAGTCAAAACTCATTCACAACTTACCATCTGCAGCCAGCCCATGTGTGAAGTGGAGTCTCCCAAACAACATGAATGAACAGTACCTGGTATTAGCTAGACACATATGACCAGGCTACACGGTTATCCACAACATGATATGTCTCTATGAACATTTCTCACACCATTATTGTTGTAAATGCTGCAATCCACATTGTGTCTAAGGAAGTTAGAGTACACACTAGCTACCATGTATCACTACTGTATGTCTACCTATGCACATGTACACAGTTTCATACACTCAGACATAATTGCTCAATCCCTCACTACCTCACATTGCATGTTCACCATCATACACTCCACCTTTTATACATTGGTATACCATTGGACTCACCGGCTCTTCTGGTGTACCATATCACTGTTCATACAGGATAGGACCTCATCCACGAGTTTGTCCAACTCTTCTAAAGTAAAGACTGGGGCCCTATCACCTGCAGGATGTGGTATGATAGCTACCAGAGACAGTAGACAGCAGCTCTGGTATTGGAGGTCTTGATGTCAGCAGTGTCAGGAGTCAAGTGAGCAATACTGCAGAAGATGGCAGTCACGTTTGCCACGTACATGACCGTCACCGCCAGTAGACATCGCCATTGGCCCAGGTCCGCCAAAGGCAGCAATGTGTTCCAATGGCAATGTCCACTGTGGTTGTGACTGCCACAATGACATCTGTCGGCAGAGTTAGGTCACTTACTCATGTCCAGTACAGTAGGTCAGGCAGCTGCCATTCTGAGGCAATTATATATATGGTAAAGTAATGGAATCTGTGTCATTGATGATTCTCTATATTGTGCGAACTATTAGGTTGTGCTGCCTTCATATTTAGCAGTCTAATTGAGCATGTCAGTAGTAAAAGCTGGGTAACAGAGGCATTGGTGGAAATGGAAATGATAACCTATTCTAAACATCCTATGTGCGACGACAATGGAGTAAAGGTGCAAAAATATGTTTCACATATAAACTAAGTTGGACTATCAAACACTGACAGTCTCAGATAAATATGCATGTGTAGTACATCAGAGGATTCAGGGAATGTAAACCAAGGGGACTGTCATAGGATCCATAGCAATATGCTGGACTTCTAATGTCATATGTTGTATCTGACACCATAAAGAGATATTTGTGACCTCTATTTGAACATATTCATTATGTGTACATTGTAAAAGTTACCTATAATCTAATATTTTCCCACATAGTTACCCTGGCATGAGGAGAGGAAGACAACCTCCAGTGTACCGCCCTCTAGTAGACCTAGACACCATGGAAGAGAGACACATTATACAGATCTATTGCCTGAAAAGGCATACAATTATGGGTCTTTGTGTTCCGTTGGAGCCAGATCTAATGCCTGCCATTCGCAATCCCAATAGCATACCTCCCACCGTTCAAGTCATCTCAGTGCTACACTTCCTGGCCATTGGGTCTGTCCAAAATACAGTGACCCTAACTGCAGGGATGTCTCAGCCCATTTTTGTCTGGATTTGAAGGATGTACTGTGGCATTGTTGAAACACCTGGACAGCTACATTAGGTTTTCCCAACGTGCAGATTTGTCCTATGCAAAGGCAGAGTTTTATGCTATGAGACACATTCCACATGTGGTTGGAGCCATAGATGGCACCTATGTAACCTTGGTTCCCCACAGTGCCAATGAACAGGTATACAGTAACTGGAAAAAAATACCACTGTCTCAACGTCCAAGTGGTGTGTTTGGCAGACCAGTACATTTCATAAGTCTGCAAAGTATCCAGGATCAGTCCATGATTCCTTCATCAATCAGAACAGCAATATACCACTGTTGATGACATAAATCTACCCAGAGAGGGCCTGACTGGTTGGTAAGTCATATTTGACATGTGTGTTTGCAAACTGTATCTCGTGCTATCACAAATGTGCATGTCCAAAATATATGTTTGTATTGTTGTAACTATTCCTTACAGGGAACTCTGGCTACCCAAACCGTTCTTGGTTGTTGACACCAGTGAGGTGCCCAACCATGCCAGGGGAAGTCCGCTACAATGAGACCCACAGAAGGGCAAGGTATGTCATGGAGGGGGCTTTTGGGCTCCTTAAGGCAAGATTTCATTGCCTGGACATATCTGGAGGAGCCCTCCTCTACTCACCCAACAAGGTATGCCAAATAATTGGTGCCTGCTGCATGCTCCACAACCTTGCCCTGAGACAGCAGATACCATTCATACCAGATGAGGGGAAGCCAGCAGAACCTGTGGGTGGAAATGCAGGTTTGTCAAGTAAGGATGAGCCACTTGAAGATGAAGCTGGAGACTTCAGGGCAGATCTTATCAATCAGTACTTAAACTGACTGAAGGTATGTGATATCTTCTTATTAATGATATTTCATGTTGTAACCTACAATTGATGACTGGCATGTCACCTCCTACTTACCATCATGTATGCGGTCTTAGTTAGCTCCAATGCTAATGAGTCAGGTATGCATGCAGATTGTAAGTTAGCATTGTGTACAATACATTGTGGCATTCAGTGTCCTGAGATGTTACTGCACAAGCAAAGGCCCACTTGTACAAATGACTTGTCAGAATTGATGTTTGTTTAAAGATATGTCCTATCCCTTATCTCTGTTAATCACAGACTTGCTGAGTTTCTGTTTGGCTCTTCATCATTGGCAAGTCTCAGACAGTGTCAGAGGCAGGTGGGAATTGCACGCAGAAATGAGATGTGGACATAGATGAAACCAGGTACTGATTGGCATGAGTATGTGGAGTGTAACTAAAATGGCCAGACTGTCAAGACACTGGGGTGGAAGTGTATTTTCCCACCAAGAAGATCTGTTTGGTATTGGAGGTGGTCAAATGGTGTAATGTGTGTGTCCATATGTGTCTGACATGTGAAAAAGTTGAACCATAGCCTCTACCATCATAATGGTTTCTGTTGTATGTGACCTACCTCGAACATAGCTGTCAGTGTGTTACTACTTTTCAGACCAATGTGCATGTCTCTGTGTACTGACATAGGTGAGTGGCACACCTACAGGTACATAACCATGGTAAGTGAAAGGGTCCAGGACTGAGGACATCAGTACTGATCTATCTCTGTATCATGGGGAATGATTATTAGGAGGCTAAGGTAGGGGTATGTGATAAGGCTTTACCTGGTGATACAAAGGACCAATCTGTATGGCTCCAGGCTTGTAGAAAGACTGACATGTCCCTAACTTCTATAACCTGTAGGTTAGTAGTGTATAACACCTACGCTGATAATCTGATGTCACTAGCGGTACTACTCTATCTGTTGTTTTCAAATCTAGAAATAAATATGGGGAGATGTCCAATACAGCTGTTTTGGCATATGTCTATGTTACAATCTCAATGTAATGAGTCTTCTAGTGATACAGTACACATGTGATGTCCGTAACAAAAGTTGCACAATACAAAGCGACATATTGATAATAGAGTTGTCATACATAACAATTGTACATGGTTGATGAATGACACTTACACTGAACCTGTTTTTAAATTGTGTTTATTGGGGAGTGCAACACAATTTGTGTGAATTGAAATAGAAATAACGCAAAGTAAACAGTGAATGGTTCAGTCCTGGTGGCTGAAATCGTCAGGGTAGCTGCCACATCATTTGGAAACACAAGTCCAGTGTCCTTGCACCATACGAAAAAGGAGTTAGGATTTAGAACAGTCAACAGGGTGTATTTGTGGCACACAAGTGGAAATAATGAGAAGAGGTTCACTTCCTGGAAGTGGATTTGGTCTTGGCTCTGTTCCTCCTGGATGTCTGTGTGCATGTCCATGTTTGCTGGGAAGGGGGGGTTCATCTGCTAAAGAGGGTGGGGTGTCTGAGGCATGTCCTTCCCCTGGCAGGGCATCCTTTCCACTAGGAAACGCAGACGTTGAAGGGTCAAAAGAGTATTTCCTAGTGGAAGAGGTCGGATGTTGTGTGGCAGACCTATTCAGGGTAGGATGATGGCCCTCAGAACCCCAGCAATGGAAGGTAGGATGGCATTTTGTGCCTGCCACTGCTGCCTGACTTCCTGGTGGTTGTCTGCAGCTGTTGGATTTCCCCCATCATGGTGACTACCTGGCCCATCATGCCTTGGGAATGTTGGTAGGCTCCCAAGACTTTAGAGATGGTTTCCTGATCAGTATTGTCCCTTTGAGCCCCCATCCTCTGGTCCACACTATCCCTTCCATGTACCTTACCCCAATGTGCCTTTGCCCCTGACACAGTGTGCTTACTCTCACTGCTGGCAGGACCATCATTGTCAGGGGTGGGAAGAGGAGACTCAGGTACCTTTATTGGGGGGGCACACAATGGTTGAAACAGTCCTAGGGACACAGGTTTGGGGGTGAATGGTTGCCTGTGATGTGGATGCAGCAGGGCTGGGAGGGGTCAATGTGGGCAGGGTGAGGCTGACAGTTATCGACTGACCTGGTGTCCCTGATGGACCAGCTTCATCCTCAGTGTCCACACATCCAGGGCTGTCGTCCTCACTGGGGTCGTCATCCAGAGGGGTAGTGAAAGTCTCTGGTATCCTCTCCATGGTGACAATGGCAAGGCTACCTGTTGGAGGAGTGGAACACAAAGTTGCTGTGCGTGATAAAACAAGCGAAGTTCCAGTTTGAGTATTATTGAAGTTGTGTGAGATGCACACAGTGCCTTCACATCATCCCCAGAAATTATAATATCAGCTACTGCCAAATCTTACTTAAACAGCATGAGCCTCTGTAATTTCAATACCAAATACCATGCTCAAAGATGTTAAACTATGTTGGTAGTTCTTGGACTGCTGATACCCTCTTACATTGTTTGACTATTGATATGGGTTTTAACCTTTGCTGCCTAGTGAAGTGTCTGGCATGATAAATGGCACACAAAACTGCACAATACACAATAGTGTCAGAGTAGATAGACATTATGGGAGTAGGCAACTCACATTGACGGCTATCTGGATGTACTGCATGTACATCCACTTTGGCATCTATATTTCCCCCCCAGGTCTGTCAATTCCATTTTTGGATTTTTTTTTCTAAGGGCAGTTTGATGGGGCACTTAGCTGTAGCTGTGTTTTGATTATAATGATAGCGGGAATGGGCCATTGCATTGCTGACATTGCCAGAAACTATTTCACAGTGGAACATTCATGATGTGTTAGATAGGTAGTTAGTTTCACATGCATGACATTTCATATTTGGTGCACTGTTCAGGATTTCTTAATGGTGGAATATTGCCTTCTGAGAGTTATAGTGCTATCAGTACCCAGTACTTCACATGCCATTCCCAAGGACTGTGGAGCCAGGTGAGTCTAGTGGACATGAGGCATTGCAGAGAGAGGTATTGGGACATTTGGACTGAGGGGTGGTGGGTCGTTTGTTTATTGAGGTGGGGTAATGTGGTGGTTGAGCATGCAGACCAATAGGATGACATGAATGTTGTGGGGATTTACCAGACCCCAATCCCCCAGGTATTCCTGTCAGGCCGTCAGGATGCAGGATGTTCAAGACCTTCTCCTCCCAAGATATGAAAGTAGGGGGAGGATGTGGGGGCCAACCGCCAGTCCAGTCTTGAGGACCACCAGCTGGTACCTGATGGCCATGTAGCGTACCTTCCCCCTAAGGTAATTTCACCTCTTCCTGACGTCCTCCCTTGTGCATGGATAGCTGCTTACAGAATTGACTATTCTGTTGACTATTGAAGTTTGCTGGACCTGTGCTCCGAAAAGGTGTGGCTTTACCCTGACAATTTCACCCACCATGACCCTCAACTCATCATCAGTGAAAAGTGGGTGTTTTTGTGGATTCATGGTTGTGGTGGTAAAGACGGTGAGGTAGTGTTTAAAAATGTTTTAAAACAGAACAAAAAGTTAGTGATGAGGTGTAGCTGCTGTGATGTGAGCGGGTGACGGTAGTTGTGTGCTGTGTGTGAAGGTAAATTGTGTGTTGTGTATGTTGTGCAGGTGTGTGATGTTTGCGTCATGAAATGTGTATAGGTGACAAAAGTTGTATAAAAATCTGTGATGGTAATTCCTTCTCTGTGGCTGTGTATGGCATTCTGATTGCAAAGGATTGTGGGTTGTGTAGGGGTGTACTATATAGTGATGTGTGTAGATGTGTTGAGTGTAGTGGGATATTCAAACTATCCAATGTTGTGTTGTGTTCAGTGTGATGTGAGTTCAGACCGCCGTGGTTCGCACCGCCAATGGTTTTTGCCCATGGAAGTGCCGCTGTTGTAATTTGTGGATCGTAATATGATGGGAGGATTTTTGTTGGGCTGGTGGTGCTGGTGGTGGGACCTCCTCTTTTCTGTCCTCCAGTGTTCTGGTGGTTTCAGAAATGTGGCTGTTTTATGGCAGACTTAACTCTTAATACAGCGGTCAGATTCCCGCCAACATGGTGGTCTTTTGGCTGCCACCACCGCAGCGGTCTTACCATCAGACCACCAAAGTCATAATGAGGCCTTATATGCCAACATGATTGTTGGTAAATCTGAAGCTCACACCCCTCAATCTTACAGACCAAGCTACGCCCCCGCCGGTATGTATGCATGAGGAGGTCTTTGGAAGGATAACTATTGAACTATAAATTGTACGTGACCCAGAAACCAGATTAAGATATTTCTAGATCTGAAAGGTCACACAGAGGCTCAATGTTTTCATTGCAGACACCTTTATCCTCCCATCAATAAAATGACATTCCCTTAAACTTTTACTCTGTGTTCGCAGAATGACAATATTTCTTCTAGTTGCCTCAATTAGCCACCGGGAACCATAACGTATGTCTAACCTAAAAAATGAGGCTTGATAAAATATTTGGTAATACAATTTGGTCCCACAGTGCAAGCATTTCATGATGTTAACCATCTGTCAAGATGAACATGCTACCCACAAGTACTATTCTTGCTTTTGGCAACCCTTATAAAAGTATAACTTCAAGTCATAACACAAATACAAAAAACATAGCTTGACTTCATAAAGGGGGAAAGAGATCCAGGACAATGGTGACTTATACCTACTGACTACTGAACAAAGGGGGCCTAGGGCGAATTTATTAGCCCATTACCAGGTGACCCGCTCGAGTTTCCTTTTGGAGTGGTCATAAGCAAAATCAGAACAACACTGTTGCTTTATAGAGCAGCTGGTGAACGTTATGGGCTCACACAATACCCATTTCGATGCACACCATTATTTAGGAATCCCAATTTGGCACCGGGACAACATAGAAAAGCTATTACATACTGGAGGGAGGCCAGGTGTATTAAAGTAAGGGACATGTTCCGACGAGAAGTAAAAACATATAAATAAATAAAAGTAGACTTTGGTGTGCTGCAAACAGAGCGATATAAGTACACACAAATAAGGCAGTGGGCTGTGCAAAAATAGATGCTAGATAGATGCTACTTGCCGACTGAAAAATCTGAGAAACTGATCAAGAAGTTTTCAGAGAGTACACACCTAGGCCCATATTTATACTTTTTGACGCACAACTGCGCCAACGCAGTTGTGCGTCAAAAAATTTACCGCCGGCTAACGCCATTCCAACGCACCATGCGGGCGGCTTATTAATGGAATGACGTTAGCCGGCGCTGCGGACTGGTGTGCGTCAAAGAAAATGACTCACACCAGGTAGCGCCGGCGTATGGGAAAATGGGGGTTGTGCGTCAAAAAATGGTGCACGTCAGGTCTGAGGCAAAATTCAGGCCTCAAACCGGATTTGCGCCATTTTTTTTGACGCCCAACCTCCATTGACATGACTCCTGTCTTAGCAAAGACAGGAGTCATGCCCCCTTGCCCAATGGCCATGCCCAGGGGACTTATGTCCTCTGGCCATGGTCATTGGGCATAGTGGCATGTAGGGGGGCCCAAATCAGGCCCCCCTATGCCACAAACAAAATCGTAAAAAAATACTTACCCGAACTTACCTTTACTTCCCTGGGATGGGTCCCTCCATCCTTGGGTGTCCTCCTGGGGTGGGCAATTTTTAGGAAGGGAACGCCTACCTTCCATATAATTAACGCAAGGCTGGTTCCCCCTTCCAAAAAATTACGCACATGGTGGAATTTTGACGCCCACGGGGTCGGACGTCAAAGTATAAATATGGGGCAGGGTTTGTGCCGATTGTGCATCAAAAATTTTGACGCACATTCGGCGCAAACAGAGTATAAATCCTAATTTCCAGGATTTGTAAAGTATTGTCACCCGAGGAGACAGACAGAAAGAGTGCAACCCAAGTTAGTCAAATAAAGGAATGAGTACAGGAACGATCCCAAAAATAATGAGAGTATACCTTTAGCAAAATATACAAAGAAATTGTCCATGTGCAAGGGAAAGAAGCAGCCTGAAAGATCCTTCACTTATGACATTTGACTCCTCATAAGCTGCATTTCACTGGAGGAGATGAGCTCATTGGTGCCAGCTTTTCCTTTTGTGGCAGCCAGTGCAATCATATTTGCTGTCACCTCCTCATGACCTCCTTCTCCACAGATTCCCTCATTACCATACTTCAGCTGCCCCCATCATCTCTCCCTAGCCCCTCTTTCACATATTTAGGGCCTATTTATAACTGGGTTGCATAACTCTTGCACCACTCAAAGTAGTGCATGCGCAATTTGAACCAAAAATGTGATTTATGAAGCTCATATAGAAAAAGAGAATTGCCTCAGGGGATTGTTTTTGTGCAGGAAGGTGCGCCTTCCTGCACAAAACAACCCTCTTTACAATGGAGACTCCCTTTCACCATGGTGCAAGGGTGCCTGCATTGCTGCTAGGCAGCCAAAACGGCACCTTTGCAGGGATAAAGAAAATAATGCTCCATATCCCTTTAAATACAGCACATTCTTGTCCTTTCCCTTTTATGCAGCTCAGAGCAGCATGGTGATTTGCTGCACTGCAGCACAATCTTATAAATATGCCCCTTTATTTTATAACACTACTCATCCCAATGTAGATTGTCAATACAGTTTACAGTACACACGCATTATGGAGAGAAAATCTATCATACAAGTGTGTAACTCAATGTATAGGAAATTTTAGACAAAAGCATAGGCATTGTGTTATGAGTTCTTGGTCTGGAGAATCAATGGGGAAGAGTTACTAATTTGTCACTCAATGCTGCACATTAACCAAAGTTGCTGTGCTGCATTGAGTGAAAGGGAGAAAGCCATACTACCATATGGAGATGTTTCTCTCTTCCCTAGTGGGCGTTAGGTTGCCATGCACACATGCTTGCACAATGATGCAAGGGTAGGCTTTGTATTAGAACGATACCGGTCTACTACGGAATACTATGCTTTAACAACGCTCAACAATGTTAATCTCTGTGTGTGTTCTATACAGTACAGCACACATGCAAAGATGGAAGAGTTTGTAAAAAATAAAACTTGTTTCCAATGTTACACCGGCCTTGATAACCTGTAATTTTCTTGTGTCAGACCCGTTCTACCAATGTTAGTAGAAAGGGTATTGCATCGAAGTCCATGGCTGATCACATGGGAATGCCCATGTATCACTCAGGGTACGTTCCCTTTGATTCGAAGTAGTGTATAATGGTATTTTGCATTACTTAAGGGCTACTTTTCAAAACAAATCGGACCTTGATCTGGAAAGTAAAGTCCAAAAAAAACACATTGCCTCAGGTTTGCATCACTTTTGTGACTAAATCCCAGTGCAAAGTATTAGTAAATCTGCCTTACCAATGCAGGATTTAAAACATAACACAGTGACTGGGACAGTCTGCACTAATATTAATGTTTTGCAGCCCAAATGAGCCCTTTTACCAACCTTAGATTGATGAAAGACAGAAAAAAAACAATAAGGTTCATATTAAACGTTGTGCGGTGTAGCTCGTACATAAACACTCTATGTTTCTTTATGATGAGAGAAAACTGTGACTAGAGAAATCACAGATCTATCAATCAAGTGTAGTAACCAACATCTGTATATTGCCAATAATATTATCCCCAGAAAAATGCTGATCACACAAAGATCACTGCAAGCTGCTCTGGTCTGCCCTCAGCCTGTCATGGAAATGCCATCTCCCCAAGCCTGGCGCCCGGTGCGGCAATAGCAGTCAAACCCCCCTAAAACCAGCACTGGTAGAAAACACACATGCTTTAGGAGTGCCCAAAGTTACAGGCTTTTTTGGACGACACTCTGAATACAATAGATTAAAAAGTGGTTACCAAAATTCCTAAATTCTCGATAAGCATTTTCTTCAGATTGATGCCAAACATTAAGGGCCTTATTTATACTTTTTGGTGCAAAACTGCACTAAGGCAGTTTTGCCCCAAAAAGTTTTGCACCGGCTTGCACCATTTTTTAGCACCAGCTGGGCACCATATTTATGGAATGGTGCAAGCCGGTGCAAAGGGTAGGCTAGCTTAAAAAAAAATGACGTTAGGCAGTTTTGAGTCAAAATAAATGATTATGACCAGATTAGCATCATTTTTTGACGCTAAGGGACATATTTATACTCTGTTTACACTGAATTAGCTTAATTTTTTTTTAACTCTAATTCAGTGCAAAACTAACTCCACATTTATACTTTGGTGCTAGACCCGTCTAGCACCAAATTTATGGAGTTAAAGTCATTTTTTTGAAGTGGAAACCTACCTTGCCTTAGTGAGATGCAAGGTAGGCGTTCCCGTGCAAAAAAATGACTCTATGGCCTTAACACCATATTTATACTCCCATGTAAAAATGGTGCAAGGGAGGGAGGAGGGGTCAAAAAATGGTGCAAAGCTTGCTTTGCCCCATTTTTTAAGACCAGGGTCAGGGCAGGCGTTAGGGGACCTGTGGCCCTATTTCCATGGTGGAACACAATGGAATAAGCCCAGAGGTGCCCTCCCTAGGCCCTAGGGGAACCCCCACCCACACTAGAGGGACTGCGAGGATGGGGGACCCCATCCCAGGTAAGTACAGGTAAGTGCATTTTGGGCCATATTTATACTTTTTGACGCAAAACTGCGGCAACGCAGTTTTGCGTCAAAAAAATTTGCGCCGGCCAACGCCATTCTGACGCGCCATGCGGGCGCCGTATTTATTGAATGACGTTAGCCGGCGTTAGCCACCGGCGCCGTCTGGTGTGCGTTAAAAAAAACGACGTACACCAGGCAACGCCGGCGTAGGGGGATATGGGGCTTGGGCGTCAAGAAATGGGGCAAGTCAGGTTGAGGCAATTTTTTCGCCTCAACCCGATTTGCGCCATTTTTTTTCACTCCCAACCCCCATAGAAATGACTCCTGTCTTAGCAAAGACAGGCGTCATGCCCCCTTGCCCAATGGCCCTGCCCAGGGGACTTCTGTCCCCTGGGCATGGTCATTGGGCATAGTGGCATGTAGGGGGGCACAAATCAGGCCCCCCTATGCCACAAATTTCTTTTTAAAAAAACACTTACCTGAACTTACCTAAATGTCCCTGGGATGGGTCCCTCCAGCCTTGGGTGTTCTCCTGGGGTGGCCAAGGGTGACAGGGGGTGTCCCTGGGGGCATGGGAGGGCACCTCTGGGCTCCTTCAGAGCCCACAGGTCCCTTAACGCCTGCCTTTTGCAGGCGCTAAGAAACGGCGCAAAAGCGGACGTACGTCATTTTTTTTGACCCGCCCACTCCCGGGCGTGATTTTTGCCCGGGAGTATAAATCCGACGCACATGCCTCGGAGTCGATTTTTTAGACGGGAACGCCTACCTTGCATATAATTAACGCAAAGTAGGTGTCCACGCAAAAAAATGACGCTAACTCCATGGACTTTGGCGCTAGACGTGTCTAACGCCAAAGTATAAATATGGAGTTAGTTTTGCGTCGAAATTGCGTCAAAAAAAACAAAGCAATTTCGGCGCAAACGGAGTATAAATATGCCCCTTTATTTTTTAAAGTGCCATAGGGGGCCCTGAAATGGGCCCCCATACATGGCACAGGGTGCAATGGCCATGCCCAGGGGACCCCTGTCCTCTGTGCTGGCCACTGGGGTAGTAGGCTTGACTCCTGCCTTTTCTAAGGCAGGAGTCATGTGGCATGGTAGGTTTAGCACCATAAAATGACGCTAATCTGGTTAGAGTCATTTTTTTTTACTCTAACCTGCCTAAAGCCATTTTTTGGTGCTAAACCCTCTTCTTCTATACTGCCAGCAACACCCGACTAAAGTCATTTTTTTAAACTCTAGCCTACCCTTTGCACCCGCTTGCACCATTCCATAAATATGGTGCCCGGCTGGTGCACAGAAATGGTGCAAGCCGGTGCTAAACTTTTTGGTGCAAAACTGAGTTAGTGCAGTTTTGCAGCAAAAAGTATAAATAAGGGCCAATATTTTGTAAGTTTGTGCCACTTTTGCGTCATAAAATGACGTTAATGCGGTGCAAAAAAAGTTTAAATCAGGGCCATGGTGCTAGATGGGTCTAGCACCAAAGTATAAATATGGAGTTAGTTTTGCACCAAATTAGAGTAAAAAAAAAATGACACTAATTCGGTGCAAACAGAGTATAAATATGTTGCAGAGTATAAATATGCCCCTAAATATGGCGTTAAGGCCATAGAGTCATTTTTTGCACGGGAACGCCTACCTTGCATTTCATTAAGGCAAAGTAGGTCTCCACTTTCAAAAAATGACTTTAACTCCATAAATTTGGTGCTAGAGGGGTCTAGCACCAAAGTATAAATATGGAGTTAGTTTTGCACCGAATTAGAGTAAAAAAAAATGACACTAATTCGGTGCAAACAGAGTATAAATATGCCCCTAAATGTGGAAAACAGGGGAACTAGAAAAAACGCCAACAAGTTTGTACTGGCTCCAAAATAAGCGATGATAAAGACGTGGGTCAAGCCATTACTTTCGAGCATGAAAAAGATCACGTATGCTTTGCTGTGGGATGAAAAACAATTCTGCAGGATCTGGACTACAGTACTGAGTTATTGTGCAAACCATTACTAGGCCTTGATGTCCTCTTGATCACTGTGGGCACAACAGATAATTCAGATCTGAGAAAAGAGGAACGTGAGACAGCAAAAAACTGCCACGAACTGAAGAGGTGACTGTCATTGTCAGCAAGGTGTTGGGTGTGTGGGGGTCAGCGGATGCCCCCTGCCAGCAGCAGCAAAACTTTAAAAATAAAACGATGATAATGTTTATTATAATGTTATTTGTATACGGGTAGGCCCATGGGGGTTGAAAGGCAGGAAGGGGGAGTGGTGTGCACTCCCCTCAGTGCTCATGTGGGTTTGGCTGGCCATCTCAGGATGGCCAAACCGACATGCGCACTGAGCTGTCTCCAACCCGAGCTGCATTGCCGGGTTGAAGACAGAAGGCACAGGCTTCCAGTCTGCCTGGGAGAACAAAGCCAGGGGCTCAGGCCAATCCTAATGCTGCTCTCATGCTGCCAGCAACATGAGAGTAGTGTTAGGATTGGCTGCAGGGCAGGCTGGGAGCATGTGCCTGCCTGCAGTGGAGCCCTGAAGATTAGTGTTGCGACGATGCGGCAAGAATTGAGGTAAGTTTTTTTTTAATGCTTTCTTTTCTTTTGTTCACCCCCCGCACTACCACTTTGCCCCGCCGCCATCGGTGACTAGAGGGATTAATGTGATAAGTTGACAAATTGGTTTCAACTTGAAAAAAGAAAGATTTACTAAAACATAAAAAATGAAAACATTGGGACTTCTTAAGGGCAATTAAAAATAAAAAAATGACCATATTGTGCCTGTCTCTGTTTAACAACTGTCTTCCTTTATCCTATCCTGTACTTTGATTCTTTGATTGTTTTTTTCCCACTTCCTTTTACAATTTTTCCATCAACTGCATTTTTGAGTTAATGTGGTTGTGGTACATACTAGAAATGCAGCTGGAATTGATACTGCCTTATGTAAAAATTTGCCTTTACAGTAATAACCTCTTTGACTTGCTGTAAAGAGATTGATAAAAAATGCCAGACTCTTACTCTTTTAGTTAAGGTAACTTTCACTAAAGACATTGGCCCATATTTATACTTTTTTAGCGCCGCAATTGCGCCACTTTTTGACGCAAAAGCGGCTCAAACTTACAAAATACAATTGTATTTTGTAAGTTTGCACCGTTTTTGCGACAAAAAGTGGCGCAAAAAACTGCGCTAAAAAAGTATAAATATGGGCCATTATATCATAAGTGAAGGACACAAAAAAAGCTTTCAAATAAGAGAGCGATAGTCTTCAGTCTTGTCCAATCTCTCAAACTACAATTTTGCTACCTCCCACTTCTCCAAATTACTATGTTGGGGGATGCATATGACCGAATTTCGAACACTTGTATTTGAACCTCCACAAAGCCCTGCTGTAAAAGCCCCTGTTGAAACTCCAACATTCCCAGGTGTGGCCACTCTAAGGTATTTACCATATTTAGTGCTGGAGCAGGTCTCGTTGGGGGCCATTCGCTGCAACCACAACGTGTTGTCTCCCTTCCCCAGTTACTGTTGGGTACACCCCAATTTTTGCGCTAAATGTCTCCTCATACCTCAACCATCTTAGTGTTACACCTATATACTTAAAAAGCGCACCTGACCTTTCAGTCACTCCATCAATGTGTAATTACAGATTACTCACACCACACACTTAAATTAAGGGAAGGGTGTGAGGCTTCTAGTCTGAGATTCAGCAGTTATTGAGGAAACCTTATTGAGAAAAGCACGAGTAGGCAGTTGTCGGAGAATGGGTTATCGGTAGAGGCAGGTAAGTAGCTAAACTTAGCAATAGGCCACTAACCTCCACTAAGGTCCAGTTAGGTCTCAATAAATTAAACCTAGCTCAACACTTGGTAGCTTGGCAACAAGCAACAAGGCTTAACTTAGGAGACAAAGCGTAAAGCATTCAAATATCAAACAACAGTAATTAAATAAAACACAGGAAACAGTTTAAAAATCCGGAACCAATTTATACAAATAGAGAATATTTTTAGCTTTAAAATGACACCAAAACAAATAAAATCAGATAAAGGGAACCAGAGATATGAATTTTTAAAGAATTCATGCTTTTTAGCGATCAGAAATTAATAGCGCCTATCTGGTCATCTGGTCGCCCCTCGACCGGGGCAAAGTCAAAGTTTAAGGCCGATTGTGATGGAGCCCTGCTCGGCTACAGCCCGCGGGAGGCCTCAGTAAAAAGTTTACCTTAGGACTTAGGGGGTGATTCTAACCCTGGCGGTCGGTGATAAAGCGGCGGCCAACCCGCCAACAGGCCGGCGGTCCAAAAAATGGAATTCTGACCCTGGCGGGAACCGCCAACACAGCCCGCCAACTTAACACTCCGACCGCCACGGCGGGACCGACAAACAGCGCGGCGGTCACCGCCAACAGCCAGGCGGCAGACAATGTTCCGCCCACACTATCATGACCGGCCAACCCGCCACCTTTTCCGGGGCGGGAGCACCGCCGATAAAAACACGGCGGAAACAGACTACGAACGGGAAAACGCGCACCTCTACGCACTCCACGAGGAAGGATGACAGCATGGAACCCGAATTAAACATCCTACCTGCTCTCGTCTACCTGCTCATCTACCACGAGTACGAACGCCGGCGCAGACGACAACGGTGAGTACTGCACCTACGACACACGGGAGGGGGGAGGACGAAAGGTCACGTGCACACACATACGCGATACACCCACCCCCCCAAACCATGTACACACCAATGCAGAGCAACAAGTCACAGTGAAACCACCCAAACCCCCGTAAAGAAAACAAGGACATAATTAAATAGTGACTCGAAATTTATGGGAAAGAAAAACCACTGATAAGTCACGGTCAAATAGCAATAACAACTCAAATATCCAAAATCAATATCCAGTGCATACGAAATACCGAGGCAATAAGTCCTGCACAACTAACGAGATTCAAAGTGTCCGTGGGCCAAAGTGTAGCAACACAAGGGCAAAGCCCACACAGGAGACCTGAGTCCTTTGGAGAGAACACTGCAGGGGCATCTGATGAAAAAACTACAGGCACCTCAGGGGGAATGGAAGGGGGGGGGCACCACAGCCACATGAGTCCACGACGCCAGATCCATCCTGGGGAGTGCAAAGCCACAGTCTCTCAAGTCTCTACAGTGGGTGGGATGCCCACCCGGCCATCCTGGGGAGTGCAAAGCCACAGTCTCTCAAGTCTCTACAGTGGGTGGCTTGCCCACTGTTCCATCCTGGGAAGTGCAAAGCCACAGTCCATCAGGTGGATTACAGTCTCCACTGGTCAAGGAGGAGGCATGGTGGGCACAGTGAACCGTTAACAGTGCTTGACAGGAAGGGCCCAGCGGAGCGGTGCTTGAGACAGCGGGGCCCAGCGGAGCGGTGCTTGACAGGAAGGGCCCAGCGGAGCGGTGCTTGAGATGGCGGGGCCCAGCGGAGCGGTGCTTGAGACGGCGGGGCCCAGCGGAGCGGTGCTTGACAGGAAGGGCCCAGCGGAGCGGTGCTTGAGATGGCGGGGCCCAGCGGAGCGGTGCTTGACAGGAAGGGCCCAGCGGAGCGGTGCTTGAGATGGCGGGGCCCAGCGGAGCGGTGCTTGAGACGGCGGGGCCCAACGGAGCGGTGCTTGACAGGAAGGGCCCAGCGGAGCGGTGCTTGACAGGAAGGGCCCAGCGGAGCGGTGCTTGACAGGAAGGGCCCAGCGGAGCGGTGCTTGAGACGGCGGGGCCCAACGGAGCGGTGCTTGACAGGAAGGGCCCAGCGGAGCGGTGCTTGACAGGAAGGGCCCAGCGGAGCGGTGCTTGACAGGAAGGGCCCAGCGGAGCGGTGCTTGAGATGGCGGGGCCCAGCGGAGCGGTGCTTGAGACGGCGGGGCCCAGCGGAGCGGTGCTTGACAGGAAGGGCCCAGCGGAGCGGTGCTTGACAGGAAGGGCGCAGCGGAGCGGTGCTTGAGACGGCGGGGCCCTCTTCAGCGGTGCTCTTCTGCACGGCGGGGCCCTGTTCAGCGGTGCTCTTCTGCACGGCGGGGCCCTCTTCAGCGGTGCTCTTCTGCACGGCGGGGCCCTCTTCAGCGGTGCTCTTCTGCACGGCGGGCCCTCTTCAGCGGTGCTCTTCTGCACGGCGGGGCCCTCTTCAGCGGTGCTCTTCTGCACGGCGGGGCCCTCTTCAGCGGTGCTCTTCTGCACGGCGGGGCCCTGTTCAGCGGTGCTCTTCTGCACGGCGGGGCCCTCTTCAGCGGTGCTCTTCTGCACGGCGGGGCCCTGTTCAGCGGTGCTCTTCTGCACGGCGGGGCCCTCTTCAGCGGTGCTCTTCTGCACGGCGGGGCCCTCTTCAGCGGTGCTCTTCTGCACGGCTGGGCCCTCTTCAGCGGTGCTCTTCTGCACGGCGGGGCCCTCTTCAGCGGTGCTCTTCTGCACGGCGGGGCCCTCTTCAGCGGTGCTCTTCTGCATGGCGGGGCCCTCTTCAGCGGTGCTCTTCTGCACGGCGGGGCCCTTTTCAGCGGTGCTCTTCTGCACGGCGGGGCCCTCTTCAGCGGTGCTCTTCTGCACGGCGGGGCCCTCTTCAGCGGTGCTCTTCTGCACGGCGGGGCCCTGTTCAGCGGTGCTCTTCTGCACGGCGGGGCCCTCTTCAGCGGTGCTCGTCCAGTAGGTCAAGGGAGCCAGACCTGGCCTGGACTCCCTGCTCAATCGCCCTCCGACCGTGCTGTTGCTGGACCCTTCGGTGACGGAGTCCTGGGCCCTTTGGTGTCCTTCCTAACACCCGGGATGGGGCTTGTGGGCCCCTCCTGCTCCGCGCTCCTGCTGGCTGACTTTTCCGCCCTGCTGCCCTTTCGCTCCTTAGATGGGGCTCTCGGGCCCTTGCCTCCCCTAGCTGTTGTGGCTGGTGATGTGGGAGAGCTTGGCTCCTTGGGGGCAGCCGTGTCAGTCCTCTCACGGCGGCCCTTTACCTTCCTGGTCTTCTTGCCTGGTGGGGGGCTGGCTGTCCCCTTGCTGCTGATTGAGGTGTCACTGCTGGCAAAGGGTGGGCTCCAGAACCCATGCACCACAGTGACACTCGAAGCTGGGCTGGTGGTGGCTGAGGTGCTCTTGGGACTCTTTGCAGATGGAGGGGGTGGGTCAGTGGAGGGAAAGAGGTCAAGATTAGCAAGGAAAACTTTCTTAGGACCAAGGTAAAAGGTAGGAGAAGTGGAGATGGAAGTGGAGGAAGAGGATGTGGTTGTAGGAGAGTCAGGTGTGCTGTCTTTGGGTGCAGGTGCATGTGCTGGAGGCTGTCGTGAGGTGGATGGCTGTTGGGTGGGTGGCTGCCTGCGTTTGTGTGTCTTGGAAGAGGGGGTGACAGACACAGTGGGAGAGGACACAGGGGACGAGTAAATGGTAGTGGGGGTGGTGACTGCACGTGTGCGGACTGGACTGGAGGGTGTGCTGGTGATGGAAGCACTGGCTGATGGTGGTGTGCATGCAGGTGTGAGTGTAGACGTGACAGGGAGGGAGGAGGGAGACGAGGAGGTGGGGGACACAGAGGTGGTAGTGGCTGTTGGAATGTCTGCATCTGGGTGTTGCTTGCGTGAATGCTTGTGGCTTCTGTGGTGCCTGTGTCTGGATGAGCTTCCCTTGGGTGTTGAGGTGTGTGCAGGCTGGTCTGATGGTGTGGATGGGATAGGCTGAGGAACAGGAGACAGAGACAGGCTGGAGGCAGTCAGAAGAGGGAGGCTGGAAACAGGGACAATGGCTGCCGTCAGTGCTGAGGCCAGAGCATTGAACGATCGTTGATGGGCAGCCTGACCCGAATGAATGCCCTCCAGGTAGGCATTGCTCCGATGCACCTCCCTTTCTACCCCCTGAATGGCATTCAAAAGGGTAGTCTGCCCAACAATGAGTGTCCTGAGGAGATCAATGACCTCCTCACTGAGGGCAGCAGGGGTAACAGGGGCAGGGGCTGAGGTGCCTGGGGCGAAGGAGACGCCCGCCTTCCTGGGCGAGCGGGCACGGAGCGTAGGCTGAGGGGCTGCTGGGAGGGCGGGGCTGGTGCGCTGGGTGGCGGCTGTACCTGGAGAGGCGGGGGGCCCGGATGTTGCCGCCACCGCTAGGGAGCTCACATCCGAGGACGTGTCGCTGGTGTCACCACCGGTCCCCGTTGTGGTGCTCCCCTCGCCCTCCGGATCACTGGTGCCCTTGGTGTCTGTTCCTGGTCCCACCGGGGCCTTGTGACGTGCAGCTCCCTCGTGCTCCGATGCCAATTCTCCTCCGCCTGATGATGCTAATGCACAGATGCACAAGAAGACGAAGAAGAAGGGTGGGGGGAGAAAAACGAAGACCAGGTTGAGTGCATGCAATGTCAACACCGTTGGCGGAGAGGACAGACACAGGAGCCTCATGCACTAAGCCGCGCATTCGGGGTACACTACTCAGTACTTCGGACTAGGACTACAGGTCTACAGACGCCAAAGGCGCACATGTGTGATGCTGGACCATCGATAGCTGTACTTGTCACCCTACAGAGGTGGGGTCCGGGAGCACAGGGCCATGCCTAAAGGAGCGGACTACACAACAGAAAGCGCCCTGGCCTGATGTCACCCCCAACCCTCCTCCCCCACCCAGACGCCTCCACTGCGCAGAGAGATAGCAGAATGTGCTGATACTCACCCCCTTGTGTCTGGTGTGATGTCCTCAAGCGCCCATCCAAATCAGGGTAGGCCACCGCCAGGATCCGGGACATCAGGGGGGTCAGGGTATGACTGGCACCCCTCCTAGGTTGGGAGGCCATCCCCAGCAGTGACTCGGCGGTCTTCCTGGTCCCGCGGCGGATGTCCTCCCACCTCTTGCGGCAGTGGGTGCCCCGTCTTGTGTGGACCCCCAGGGCCCGGACTTCCTTGGCGATGGCACGCCAAATGTCCAGTTTCTGATGGGCGCTGACCTATTTGACATGTACAGGGTGGGAAGGAAAAAATCATCAATTTTCTGCATGTTAGATGCGATTGGCCCCCCCTCCCCAACCTTGCCATATGGCACATGCTCTCATCTGTCGTGCGTTGCACTCCTCATTCGCCCCCCACCCCACCAACTTACATCCACCCCACTCCACACAGGCATAGCCCATTTAATGTGCACCCAGTGTACTTACCTGTTGGTCTGGAGGACCGTAGAGTAACGCATACTGGGGGAGGACCCCGTCCACGAGCTTCTCCAACTCTTCGGAACTGAAGGCGGGGGCCCTTTCCCCAGTCGCAGCAGCCATTGTCACTTCCAGACCGAGGTCACAGCAGCACTTGCAGTATAGGTCCTCTCCTGTGGAAGATCAGGTCTCGAGTGATTAAGTAGATAGAAAATGGCGGTCACGCCCGCGGCGGTGCGTACCGCGGCGGTGCGTACCGCGACCGCCGGCGCACCTCATTATTGGCTCCTGAAACCCATAGGCTTCAATGTTAGCCAATGCGGCTTCGTATAGCGGTCTTCGACCGCCTACCGCCACGGTGTGCCACGCCAGCGCATTGACCTCACATCCCATTGTCCCACTTCACAGGTCAGGCAGCCGCCATTTCAAGGGCCCACATGGCATTATTTGTACTGCGTCACACAGGCCTAGGCCTTGCATTGCCACACATACACGCCTTTCAATACATAGATAATCGTGTGCTATGCATGCAGTGGTGAACGTACCTGTGACTTGCTTGACTCTGTGCTCCATGTTGTCCTTCCTAGGCACCGTCCGCTGGGACTTGCGAGGAGAAGGATGAATCCTCGCGTGTACCGCCCGCTGGTGGACCTGTCGACAATGGAAGAACGCCACATCATACTACGATACCGACTTGACCGAGCCACTATACATGAACTGTGTGCCCAGCTGGAGCCAGACCTGATGTCCCCCATCCGCCAACACACAGGAATTGCCCCTCTAGTTCAGGTTCTGTCAGTCCTCCATTTTTTGGCAAGTGGCTCATTCCAGACAACAGTGGCCATGTCATCTGGAATGTCTCAGCCTATGTTTTAAAAAATCTTGTCTAGAGTGTTGTCTGCCCTGACGAAACATATGCGGCGCTACATTGTATTCCCTGAGGAGGTTGATTTGGCCACTGTGAAGGGTGATTTTTATGCCCTTGGACATATCCCCAACATAATTGGTGCCATTGATGGGACCCATGTGGCTTTAGTACCCCCAAAAGACGATGAGCAGGTGTACAGAAACAGGAAAAGTTACCATTCGATGAACGTCCAGGTGGTCTGTTTGGCTGACCAGTACATCTCCCATGTGAATGCCAAGTTTCCTGGGTCAGTGCATGACGCGTATGTGATGCGAAATAGCAGCATCCCTTATGTGATGGAACAGCTACAGAGACAACATGTGTGGCTAATTGGTGACTCTGGTTACCCCAACCTGTCGTGGCTACTGACCCCAGTGAGGAATCCCAGGACAAGGGCAGAGGAACGGTACAATGAGGCCCATGGGCGTACTAGGAGGGTCATTGAAAGAACCTTTGGCCTCCTGAAGGCCAGGTTTAGGTGCCTACATATGACAGGGGGATCCCTGATGTACTCACCAAAGAAGGTGTGCCAGATCATCGTGGCCTGCTGTATGCTTCACAATCTGGCAATGCGACGTCAGGTGCCCTTCCTGCAGGATGATGGTCCAGATGGTGGTGTTGAAGCAGCTGTGGAGCCTGCGGAGAGTGAAGAGGAGGAAGACGAAGAGGACGACCCAGACAACAGGGACAGAGTTATCCAACAGTATTTTCAGTAGCACACAGGTAGGAATCACCCACGCCATTTACCATTTACTGAATGCCCCCTGCATCTTTACTTTGTGTATTTCCCCCCAGTTCTTTTAAACTGAAGTTTACTTTTCCCTTCCCTTTTCAGTGCTGTATGACCCACTGCGTGACTTCTGCCTGGTTAGCCCACGGACTGATGCTTATTGACATCGGTATGTTGTCCACACATATATAACAGAACATTACTGATAAGTAATGTGTTATACATTTGTAAATAATACAGGCTGACTCCAGAATGATTTATGTGCAATGAGTGATTTATTTTTAGTGCTATATTTTGGTACATGATATTAAAACGGTGAAGGGTGAGGGTGGAGTTATGTCCATGGCAGAGTCCAGTTCTCGGTCGCACAGGTGCATTGTTCATATGGCAGTGGAAGGATGGAGCAGGGGCAGTTCAAGGTTGGACAGGGTGACACTGTGGGACAGTGGAATGACATCCGGGGGGATATTAGACTGGCGGGGGTCTTGGCATCCTACTCTGTCTTCCTTTGAGATCTCAGGTTCCTCTTGCGGGGTGGTTGTTCTTCAGCAGGAGGTGGGGTTCTGGTGGCCCGTCGTTCTGTGGGGGCCTCCTGACCACTAGCGCCGGCGGAGGTGGTAGGCTGTTCCTGGCTAGTGACAGGGGCCCTTTGCGGTGCCACATGGTCCCGCAATGTGGTTTCAATGCGGTTGTGGGCCTGTACTATGGTCCCCATTGCGGTAGCGATGGCCCGGAGTTCATTGCCGAACCCCATGTACCGTTCCTCCTGCTGTGCCTCGATCTCGGTGAACCTGGCCAGTACCGTCGCCATCGTCTCCTGGGAGTGATGGTAGGCTCCCATGATGGTGGGGAGGGCCTCTTGGAGAGTCGGTTCCCTGGGCCTGTCCTCCCCCCCCTGTCGCACAGCAGCCCTCCCAGTTGCCCTGTTTCCCCGGGCCTCTGTACCCTGGACGGTGTGCCCACTACCACTGCCCCCAGGTCCCTGTTGTTGTTGGGGTGTTGGGTCAGCCTGGGTGCCCTGTAGTGGCGGACACACCGCTGATTGACGCGTCCGCGGGACAGAGGCATGGGCCCGCTGGGTGGGAGCTGTGCTGGTGTTCCCAGAGGGGTTTGGGTCTGCTGTGGCCTGTGTCTGTGTGTGGGGAACCGACTGTCCAGAGGTCCCCGATGGTCCGGGCTGGTCGTCAGGTTCTAGGTCGACAGAGCTGCTGTCCTCGCTGGGGGCCTGTTCTGGGGGTGGGATGGACATCTCTGGACCCTCCGTGGCGGTGTGTTGTCGTTCGGGCCCTGCAGGGGTAAAGGAGTATGGTTATTGTTTCTGTGTGTGCCATGGCGTGCATTTTGGGTGCCCTTGTCCCCCAGTGCTGGCATTCCCTTGTGGGAGGTGTTGTGAGGGTTTGGGGGGGGGTGTATGGGTATGTGCAATGGTCATGCTTTGGTGGTGGCTGTCTATGGTTTGTGTTGGCATTCAGGGGTTGGTGTTGTTTAGGGTGGGTTGTGCTGGTGAGACATTGGCAGGGAGGTTATGTGCTGGGGGGTGAGGGGGGGGGTTGGCATGCTGGTGGTTGGGGGGAGGGGTGAAGTAGTTGAGATTCGACTTACCAGAGTCCATTCCTCCGCCTACTCCAGCGAGGCCATCAGGATGCAGGATGTTTACCACCTCTTGCTCCCATGCTGTGAATTGGGGTGGGGTGGGTGGGGGTCCGCCGCCAGTCTTCTGCACAGCGATGTTGTGCCTGTAGATCATTGAGCGCACCTTCCCCCGTAGGTCTTTCCATCGCTTTCTGATATCTTCCCGATTTCTGGGATGCTGTCCCACAGCGTTGATCCTTTGCCATAGCTCAGCCTTCCTTGCTATGGTGGTGTGCTGCACCTGTGTGCCGGAGAGCTGAGGCTCAACCCTCATGATTTCCTCCACCATGACCCGGAGTTCTTGGTCTGAAAACCTTGGGTGTCTTTGGGGTGCCATGGGGTGGTGTGGATGAGGTGTGGAGTAGTGTTTGTGGTGATGTGCGTGGTGATATGTGGTGGTGTGCGTAGATGTGGTGTGGGTGATGAAGTTGTGTTCCTGTGTGTGTTGGGGTTTTCTAATGCTGTGCTCGCTATCTCTATCTCTCTCGCTCTCGCCTTCGCTCCGATTTCCAACTAGTGGGGGTTTGTGGGTGATGTGGGTGTGTGTTTTATAGTTGATTGGATGTGTGGGAGCGTTGTTTGTATGTGTCTCAGGTGTGCGTATTTCAAAATGTCCAATGTGGCAGTGTTTTGGAGCTGGGTGTGTATTTTGACCGCGGCGGTGTGTACCGCCAATGGAATACCGCGGTTGAAAGACCGCCGCGTGGATTCGTGGGTCAGAATGGCATGGGCGTGTTTGTGTTGGCATGACGGTGGAGGTTTGGTCATCTCCAGTTTTCCGCGGCCCGCTGATGTGGCAGCCTTCCTTGGATGTCGGATTTTTGGCGGTTTCACAGTTGGTGGTCAGAATGACCGTGGTGGTCTACCGCGGCCGCGGCGGTAGTAGGCGGACTTCTGACCGGCGGTAAGGGCCTTTTACCGCCGAGGTCAGAATGACCCCCTTAGTCTTTTTTCTGGTGACTTTCTTCAGTGGGTCCAAGTCGCCAGTCCAATCCGACCTCCTGGAACTCTTCCTCAGATACGTGCCAAGGGGGCCCTCAGTGGAGATTTTTACCTTCAGACTTAGTCGTTTTTTCGAGGTGAAAATCCTTCGACCGGGACAAACCTGAATATTGATCTGACTTCCCTGGAGCCCTCTTGGGATACACTGCCTGGGAGGTCCCGGTCAACTTCCTACGTTCGGACTTAGTAACTTTTTCAGAAATTTTCTTCACCGGGACAAACCTGCAAGTCAGACCGGGTCGCGGTTGAGCCAAGCCCGCTAGAGTTGCCTTGGCTGGTCGATCCCTTTATGGAGCTTTTTGCCAAAAGTTCTCCAAACTTCTGGATCTTCTCCCAGATGTTCTTTTAAGATTCTTTTGAGGTCCACAGCTCACCACAAGGTTCCAGAAGCTCGAGATGCTCCTTGATGGTGCGGACTACAACTCCCAGAATGCACCTGGCACACAATTTGGCCACTGGACAGTGGTCAGCTGGTCAGTTTCTTCAGGAATTGGTGCAGGGGACTCTGGTTAGCACGTTTTCACCTGTAGCAAACAAGGAGTCCTTCCTTGAACCAGTTGAAGCCAGACAAAGTCCTTCTTGTGGTGAAGCCCAAGTGTGCAGCTGGTGCAGTCCTCCAGAGTGCAGTCTCCAGGTGCAGGTCAGGGGTCCAGGAGGGCAGTCCTTCTTTTCCTATAGTTCTTCCTTGTAGGGACCTGGGGTGTGGGTGCAGGTCTGCCAGTTTTATCCTTGCTCCTGGGTGAAAAACAGGGGGGTCCTGGTTCTCCAATCAGGTGCAGGGTCCTTGCCCCTGTGAGGAACACTTCCTGGGAAGTGTGGCAAAAATCGATTCCAGGGAGTAACATTCCTCAAAATGGCTGAAAATTATTTTTGGAGGTTACATCTGGCTGAGCCCACCCACTGGTGTGGCTAAAAATCCTAAACACACCCCTCTCATGCCTTCTCCTAATCTAATCAGCGGGGCACCTAATTGTTTGGGTTTGAGGATGTGAGGGAGGTGCTGGGTTGCTCCAAATATCCTTCTCTACCTTTGAAGACCAGTTTGGCAGCCCTCAACCTTCCTGCTTCCCCATCTACTGAGGGAAGATCTCCTCCCTAGGCACATCTCTTTGTGCTGAGCCAGGCCACTTCACAACTCATCAAGCAGCCTTGCCAGGCTGCCAGAGGCTGGCCAATCAGAGCAAAGCAGCAAAACACTGCAGTGCTGAAGTTGGCAACTTTTCAGGTACAGTTTAAAACTCTTTACCTGAACAAGTTATATTAAATCCAACAATTGTAAGTTGTTGGATTTATTATAACAATTAATTTGATACCAAACTTAAGGTATCTTTCACTTAAGGGGACTTTATAAATTAAAATAAACTCTCCCCATTCTAGCCAATGGAGGCCATTCACTACAATGAGGGAAAACGATTTTGGCAGTTTTACCTCACCAGGCTTATAAAACATTTTTTATAAGGTCCCTGCTTAGAGTTACATGGCACCCAGCACTAGGGGCACTTAGGGCACACATTAGGGAGGAATTATATGTAAAAATAAGGTAATTTAAGACTTTGGAAGTATTTTCAACTTTAATTTCAAAGCAACCAGCAAGGCAGGCCTACCTTTAAAATGACACTGGGCACCTCAGCAGTGCACCTATGGGTGCACCACCTATGCCGGGGTCCCTAAACATACATGCCCTACCGTATACTAGGGACTTATACGTAGGTTAATATTGCCAATTATAATTAGCCTTATTTGCATATCCACTTACACACAGCACTGGCACTGGGACCAGTAAGCAGTACTCACATCACAGCCAAGATTCAGTAACCACTAGTATCTGTCCAAAAAGTTTGGGGTGACCAGGGTAAAAAGGAGGACTTTCCTACAGCAATGATACACAAAGGGTACCCTAGAATGAATTTGACACTCTCCTCTGCTCCTCTGGGCCACCACTGGTGCTCCTAAGTTGTTCCACCCCATTAACAATCTTGTTTGTATTGAGGAGAGAGGAAAGGAAATAATGAAAGGGTGTTGATATTCAGAATCCTTTTAATAACGGAAATATAGAACCACCTCCTTACATAATATTAATACAAACAAGTCCTATGCAGCACTGTATTGTGTATTTACTAAAATCTTGATTATGAGTCCTCCAATGTTTTACTCCATTTACAGTATATTGTTTACTCCATTTGAAGTTTTAATTTTAGTAGTAAGAGCATCATATTTATCCATTTGCCCTTACACCCATGCGTCTGTGTGTAAAGCATGCATAATGGCTTTTAGGGGAAAGTTCTAATTGCCACCACAAATTAGATGTATCTACTCTGTCACATGCTGCACTGTAATCAACAATATAATTGTATTGCCTCCAATGGGCAGGCAGAATGAATAAATGAAAGAATAAAGGTCTTTAATCAGCACAATAAACACAATAGATTTATTGCTGATAAACAAAAGAAAGAAACGTTATATAAGGCACCCAAGATTGTAAAAAACAAAAATGATACCAGTAAAATTAAGTTAGTTTTGAAAGGTAAAGCAGTATTAGGCAAAAGGTGAGATTTGAATTTACTGTGAGAATTTGTGTATCCAATAGTGATCCACAGAGAATCAGTTAGTTGATTCAAGGCTTTCGAGGCGAGCACTGAAAAGGATTTCTTTCAAAAAGAGATTCGCTTTAATAATAGGATCAAGGCCAAGAGTTGAGTGACTAATCGAAACGAACAGAAACAGGGTATATTTAGTGATACAAGCTTTGACTGCAGGGACCCCTGTACCATATACGGACCGACACATCGAACACAATAATTTGAAGTGTTTTCTTTGTTCCACTAGCTGCTAGTGCAGTTTATATTTCGTGCTCTATGACATAAAAAAAGTACATAGGACAAGAGCAATTGTGACAACTGTATTGTGGGTCTAACTTAAGCCTTTTAGATTTGTGTTATTAGAGGTACAATCATATTAAAATGGAAGTTTAGCATAGCATTTTTAACACTGCAGAATATTTGTCTAAATTACATCAATCGCCTCAATTTTTCAGTACCCAATGAATCAGTTGTTTGATTCTTGACATAAAGCGATTTAATCTCAATATGAAGAGCTGAATTCTTAACCACACCTTTCTGTGGCACATTGTCTGAATACAGAACTCACGAATTGGTATGAAGTTAGTGCACAGTACCTTCCATCACATCCAATCCATAAGCAAAATAAAATGATTGTGTACATAATACAAATTAGCAAATAATACATGACCCCGTAGAAACATTGCCATTACCAAATGCTCAACTAATGCCTCACCAATGGTCCAGGCACTGATGGGTACCTCTTAGGAATCAACTCTCACTTCATCAGAGGCCAGCAGGGTTCAGGAAGGTCTAGTGGCAGGTCCAGTTACTGATCACCTGGGAAGTTGCAGGGAGCATCTGGAACTTGTGTATGTCCCTGTAGCTCAGAACAGGAAGTCAACTGGCTGATCCCCGGAGTCACTTCAGCCTGAGATGAAGGATGCAGGTCCAGTCTTCCTTCCAGCAATCAGGAAACCAGACAGCAGAGTAGCATGGCAGCAGATTGGCAGACCTCTTGGCAGCAAAGCAGCACAATAACCCTTCTTCTATGGTATCGACTGGTCCAGGAGTGTACTGAAAAAATGAGTCTAAGGGTCCAATATTTATACCTGGTGCCTTCTATGAAGTAGGAGAATTTTCTAGAGAATTCCCTTTAGAGTCCTAGAATTTTCCTGCCTTCCCTGTCCTGGCACCAAGCTGGTTGCATGAGCAATGCAGTAGTAACAAGTCCTTTGGGTGAAGGCATGTCACAGCCTATTCAATTGTAAGTGGGGCTGTGCCAAGATCCACCCCTTCCCCTATAAAGCCAGTCGGCCCACTCAGACACACCTAATCCATTGATTATTTGGCTGTCTTGGAAGAATAAACAAAGTCCAACTGTCAACTACACCCATTCATGTGACCCATGAACAGGCTCCAGGCACCAAATATTTAAGGCAGTAAAATGCCAATTTCCTAAAAGTAGCAGTTTGAAAATTGTAACTTAAAATCCATCTGACTTTACCATCAAAGGGGATGTTCATTTACAATTTCTCAGACACCAAACATGAAATGTTTACCAGTTCCCAATGAAATATTATCACTTGTTAAATGTTATAAGGCAACCCATTGATAACCTATGGTAGAGGTAGGCCTTGCAGTATTGAAAAACGAATTCAAGATATTTTCACTACTAGTACATGTAAAAGTTAAATGTACATGTCCAGCCTTTTAAATACACAGCACTCTGCCCTGTGGACCATTCGAGGCCTAGGGTGACGTATGTGTAAAAAAGGAAGGCTTAGGCCTGGTATCATGTTGAAATGGCAGTTTAAACTGCACACACAGGTTGGAATGGCAGGCTGAGACATGTTTCAAAAGACTGCTTAAGTGGGTGGCACAATCAGTGCAGTGCTGCAGGCCCACTAGTAGCATTTGATTTACAGGCCCTGTGGACACGTAGACCACTTTACTAGGAATTTATAGGTAAATTCAATGTGTCAATTAGGTGTAAGCCAATTTCACCAAATTTAAAGAAGAGATCACAAGCACTTTAGTACAGGTTAGCAGTGGTAACTTGTGCAGTGCAGAGTCCTAAAGGCCCAAAAAAGTGGGTTCAGAAGACAGGAGGAAGAAGACAAAATGTTTGGAGATAACCCTGTAGAAAGGACCAAATCTAACACTTCTGGAGTCTTCTTACAATCTAGTCATCGTTGATGAAATCTTGTTTGGTCATTCTTCATCTTACATTATTTCCATGTGCCTGGTTGTGGTGTTTCTGAATTCAACTACTGATTTATGCTCTGCCACCTCTGTTGGATAGTAGTTCCACACATTAATCACCCTTTTGTTCACAGAAGTGCATCCTTATATTACTGCTGGCCTCACTAAAAGTCATATTATCTCACCTGAGACAGCCATGATTCCTTGAAATGGCCTGCTGATTTTACAACATCATGAGTGATATTAAATGTTTAATTTATGCCCACCTGTTGTCACGGACCAATACATTCTGTCAGGTCAGTTTGCGTGGCATTCAAAGAAGGATTATGATTTTAAAATTTTTGTCTGGGGATATTCCAATAGTATTGGTACAAGGTAGTTTTATTGCTTTTCGTTTTATGAGAGCCACCTCTTGAGATGGAAGCTCAATGGATTCTATGTTTACCAAACAGATTTATGAAGTTTTATTTCTTCACATAAAGTAGGAGAGGTGGCCCACTTCCTAAACTGCAGAATGGAAGAGAAAGTAATGGGCTCTAATGCAAAAAGTGTCAATTTGACGATTTTACTTCATTGGTGATTCACTGCACAAAACTACTATATAAAACAAATGTAAATCGACCAAAGTCTTCAAGATTTTAACTGGTTGCCATTGAATGGAAATACTGGTACCTATTTGATACATTTTTCATTGGCCTAAAGTGTGGTTCCTGTTGTAATAAAACCGCTGATAAAAACCAAAATCCTACAGTAAACCCTGATAGTCTAAGCAATGTTAGTCCAATACATAGGTGTAGCTCCTCCGCTATGGCGAAGAAGCATCACCCTGCTGCTGAAAGGCACCAGAAAAATCAAGCAATAATACAACTACTGTATTATTGTTTTATTTTTGCTTATTCCTTGTTGTTATGCAGGGCGGGTGGGGAGATCGTCATCATCAGCAGCGGGGGAGGAGTGGTTGTATGCACTTCTAAGTGCGCATGTCGGTTTGGCCAGCCGTCCAAGGCTGAACAAACTGACATGCACACTTAGAACTCTCCACCCGGGCTGTGTATCACAGCCTCGTTGAAGATCCAGTGCAGTCTCCCAGTCCTCATCTGAGAGGCAAGTCAGGCCACTCAGACCAATCCAGGAGCTTGTCTCATGCTGAGTAACAGCATGAGACAAGCGTCTGGATTGGATGGAGAGAGAAGATGCACAGAAGCATTGCGGCAGTGAGGGACAATGAGGCAGCCTTCTTGAGGTAAGTGTTTTTTTTTGTTGTTGTTATTCCTACCATCACCCCGCCGCGTGAACACCCCCTCCACTCCCCAGTGCGAACACCTCCATCTGACGCGTGATCCCTACGCCACCCCAGTATTATTAAAAGCAGCCATCGCTGCCTATGGGTCATTTGGTTATGCAATCTTCCCAAAAGGAGGCTGCTAATCGTCCTTTAGCACAGTTTAAGGAATTACTCTGAAATATTGCAAATGAGTGACACTTAGGGCCAGATGTATCAAACGTTTTTGCATTCGCAAACAGTGCGAATCGCTAAATTTGGCCGGTTGCAAATGCAAAAACGTGGTCTGCAATGCATGAAATGCATTCGCAGACCAAAAATAAGAAATCGCAAAAATAGCGATTTTTTGCATTGTGACCTGGTTTTGTGTGTCGCATTTTGCGCCTTGCAACTTGCGTCATGAAATACCGAGTCGTAATTAGCGATTCGGTATTTCAAGTCGGAAATTGCGAGACGCAAAATGCAACACACAAAACCAAGTCGCAATTCGATGCACCAAAAAATCGCAAATTGCGATTTTTCACAGAATGGCATTTTGCACATGCAAAATACCACTAAGTGAAACCAGGTGATAACCAGGTGCAACCTATGTAAAGAGGCCCAGAATGCCTCAGACTCTTTTCCACAATGGCTGCACTCTACGTCATGGAGAGGAGAATGAGGATCTTGGCAGAGGGAGGAGGAGAAAGGTGCGCTTTTTCAGACTGCGCATTACACTTTTTGACCAGACTGAGGAGGAAATATTTGAGAAGTACAGGTTGAACTCAGCCATGATACTTGACCTGATAGCTGAGCTACAACCCATACTGCAGCGCACAACACACAGGACCAATGGCATACCCACCCATGTGCAGGTATACACCTACTTGCCTCAGGGAGCTATCAAGGGGTCATAGCAGCAGCTGGGGGGGGGTATCACAGAGTGCCCTCTCTAGATTTTTCAATGCATTTATCAACGCCATGCTGAGCAGAATACACTAGTACATCAGATTCCCCCCAGGAAATACAGCAGACAAAAATCGATTTCTAACAGATAGCACAGTTTCCCCACATCCTAGGTGCCATAGATTGGACACTTGTTGCAGTCTGTCCACCAACAGCCACAGAGTATGTGTACTGCAACCGTAAATACCAACATTCCATGAATATACAGGTGATATGCAATGCCTCTTATATCATAACTGATCTCGTGGCCAGGTACCCAGGGAGCACACATGATTCGTACATCTTTCACCACAGCGGGATTCACGCAAGACTGCTAGCTGGGGCGTTTGGAGAAGGATATCTACTAGGTATTGACCCTCTGTACACTGGTGCATTGAGGGCGTGGTGACGTCAGATGGCTCACTTACTCATCATACCCTCTGTTCCTTCCAGGAGACAATGCCTATGCAGTGTGCACCGAAATGATGACGCCCTACCTCAACCCTACAGAACCTGCTGAACGTAGATACAATGCAGCACACAGGGCAACCCGCAATGTGGTGGAGCGCACCTTTAGGCTGCTGAAGAGTCGCTTACGGTGCCTCCACAAAAGTGGAGGTGCACTACAGTACAGCCTGGAGACAACATGTAGAATAGTGGCTACTTGTGTAATCTTGCACAATATAGCTACCACCAGGGGCATACCTGTGGAAATATCTGATTCTGAATCTGATGATGATGATGATCCCATACCACCCCTACAGCCAGCAGACAGGACTAGTGCAGCAGAGGGCAGGCAAAGGCGTGCTGACATCACACACAACCATTTCAGATGTAAGTAAGAACAACACAACTCCACTGACATTTGTACTAGTAGTTAGTAAATTTAGGACCTTATTTATATTTTTTTAGCACCGCATTTGCGCCGCTTTTTGACGGAAAAACGGAGCACGCTTACAAAATACAATTGTATTTTGTAAGTTTGCGCCGTTTTGGCGACAAAAAGCGGCGCTAATGCAGCACTAAAAAAGTATAAATATGGGCCTTATTACCTTAATGTCAGGTAACATCAGTTTCACTAGCAGCAAAAATAAGATTATGTAACTAAAAACAAAAGCAGATAACAGTATCTCACTATTCATTCATAGTTTACTGTATGACACAAAGATAAACAGTCCCCTGTGGCCATTACTCTCACTTTCTGCGGCCACGCAAGCTACTCGAGTGCGCAGTGGCCTCACTGGCACCTCTGTTTTCTGCCTCAGTGGCAGTACTGTGCCTGGCACTGAAACGCCTAGCATCAGTTGTGGGCACAGCTACACTGCTGAGGCTAGATGTGTCCTCAGTGTCCCCCAGTCCCAGTTCACTGGGTGTGGCGGAGCGGTTACCCAGCATATTGTCAAGCACATTTGTGATCTGCACCAGTCCTTGTGCCACATCCCTACTGCTGTGCGCTGCCTCCACCTGTGCGGCCACAGCACGCCGCAATATGAGGGCTGTTGAATTTGCAAGACGATTAACAGAGCAACAAAAACCTCCAAACATCCCCATAAAACATCTCTCCTGCCTGCGGTGGCTAACTCTGTTGTGGCGCAGCTCAGTACACAGTTCCCTCACAGCACTTGTCATCTCCCTGGTGTTCTCCGATGCTTGGATCTGTTCCTCATGCAGTTTAGTGAGGTTCGAATTGAGGCATTCCAACTGCCGATGCAGCCCCCCCATGTTTGAATTGTGTGCCTGCATCTGCCTTTGTAAACCAGAGATTTTCTTGTTTTGCAGGCGCTGCTGCTTCAACATAGCAGATTCCAGGCCGCCAAACACTGATGGTCCCTCTCCTGCTTCAAAATGCTGCGCGCCTGCATACGTAGGCCTCCTGCGGGGTTGGGACTCCTGCATACCAGTGTATCTGCCATCTGGGGAAGGTGTGTGGGCGTCATCCTGCAGGTCATCAGAGTCCTGGCTAAGTTCGGGTAGCGGTACAGGCCTAGCCCTGCGTCTGATGGGCGCTATATTCTGTGACTCGCTGGTGTTTGAGTCAGATGCAGGGTGGGTTTCAGTATCCCCCACAACAGCACTGGCAGAAGCTGCTGGGCCTGGGCCACCTGCAACGACTATGTGCCGCATGTCAGTTATGTATGTATCACCAAAGGTCACACAATGGTAATAAATGTACAGTTACTTCTCATCACAATGTTGTGAGTGTTGTGTTCTTCTGGGTGTCGCTCTTCCTGATTACATTCTATGTGCTACTTTCAGCTCAGGGTTGTGGACTACCACTCCCATAAGGCATTGTTGTGCCGCTTCTAAGATGTGGAATGGACTACTTCTCACAATGCTTTGCCCTATTGCTAATTCCTAAGGGGCATTTGTACATACACATATGGGGTTACATTTCAATATAGCACTTACCTTTACTGGTGCTTGGTGTGCTGGATGTGTCAATGTCAGTGACCCTACTGACTGCTTCTGGGAGGAGTGTCGACTCCACTAGGTCTTCCATCGGGGTGGAGGGTGTCTCTGTGGGTGGGCCGCCTCCTGTGCTCCTTGCCTCCTGCAGTCGTCTTGCCACCCTCTCCTTGGCACGGGAACGCAGGTTGTACCACCTCTTCTTTATCTCCTCCACAGAGTTCTGCGCAACTCCCACAGTGCAGATTTTTGTCTGCCCAGAGTCTGCGCTTTTCACTCTCAGGCACCTGGAGTGAGCTTTTGCCAAACAAACAGACATGGCTCCTCACCACCTCCTCTGTGAGCACCTCCAGTTCTTGCTCACTGAACTTTAGTTTCCTTTTCCTTTCTCCCTTCTCCTTTCCCTGTGCAGAGGTGTCCATGGTGGTTCTGCAGTCCTGCCTTCTTCAGAGACTAGCTCACTGTGGCTGGGATGTCTCTTTCTGAGTGCTCCTATGGGTCTGGCACCTGCAAACTGCCTGGGATGACTCACTTCCTGCTTATGTCATCAGGCTCCTCCAGGTGTGCGTTCTCATAATTTGCGATTTTCAATTACCTCGCAAACCACAAATAGTGAATTTTAAGAAATCACTAATTCCGAATCGCAATGGTGTTACATGGCATATTGCGACTCGGAAATAGCGATTTCTTAAAAATCGCTATTTGCGATTTGCAAAGCCCTTTCTTGATATATCTGGCCCTTAATTTCTAGAATCTAGGAAATACCTTAGAAGAGTGTGGTTAGTTCATAGGGGAGTTCGAGTGAAGAAGATGGAGTCACTCCTTCAAGAAGTTTAGTAGGGCATGATATTAAACAACACTTTTTATATATGCACACAGGCAGGAAGTAGCCTGTAAAAAAATCCTTATATGGCATTGGGCTATACAATGGATAAGAACTGATCAGACAGTTGATGGAGGGGGGTTGGTCAGATGGGCACAGAAACTCATATTCTATTGCACTGGAGTAGCCAGAAAATTAAAATAACCTCCACTTATACCACTAACCACAATCAGCACAAGAAATAAGTAAATTTGTTGCATTCACTCATTCATTCTCTTTTCATCCATCTTTTTCTCTTGTATCCAGCCATCCATTCATTCGTCTACACCTTCCCCTTTTCACCCACTAATCTATAATGCATCCTTTCACCCTTTCATATGTACATGCATCCTTTCATGCAGTTCCCCATCACTATCTCCATGTATCCATCCTTTCACCGCTCCATCCATTCACTCCAACTTTCAAGTCTTTCACTCTTCCTTCTATCCTTTCACCATTCCATCAAATCATTTCTCACCCTTGCTTTCATCCTTCCCTGCTACTTTTCACCTATTCTTCCTTACTCCTTTCACGTTTCCTTTTGCCACCATTCCTTGTTCTTCCTGTTTTTCCTCTACCAATTTGCTTCATATTAATTTGACTTTTTCCTTTTTTCTCTTTTGCTCACTTTTTATATTTGTTGTGTTCTCTGTAAGTGTCCCTATTGTGATCAGTTCCGCACTTCTCCTTCTCTGCTTCCTTCTCCTGCACTCCTGTCGTATCCCTAACAGTATTTGATTACGAGCGCTGTGGCCCATATTTATACTTTTTATACTATTTTAGTATTTTGCAAATTTGCGCCAATTTTGCATCAAAAAACTACACAAATGCGGCGCAAAAAAAGTATAAATATGGGCCTGTGTCTGCAGACATGCAGACTGAAGAGGCCCCATAAACAGCAAATTAGGCCCATATTTATACTTTTTTAGGGCCGCATTTATGCCGCTTTTTGACACAAAAGCGGCGCAAACTTACAAAATAGAATTGTAGAAAATTAGATCTGGGCCCAGGATATATATGACAATTGTGAAATCATACCAACTGCAACACAAGAAATATAATTTATATAATCATGCGTCCATGCAACTCAGGTTCATAGGAATGACAACATCAAAGGTTAAAATGAGAATAAAGGAGCAAATAAGCACAATTCACTGTAAACATGTTACAACCAAATGAATAGCACATTTCGTAGAAAAACGGCACAGTGCTAATGATTTTGTGTGGATTACCATCAAATCTATGAAGCGTCAGCAAAATATACAGACAAGAATATATGACAAGATCAACAATGGGTTTGTAAACTGAAAACATATATAAATGGATTAAACAATGACTTTCGATGGTCATTGTTGAAAAAGAAATTTCATGATTAGTAGAATTCAAATAATTAGCTAAAACTCTATAATATTGTTGTGCATCGTTCTTCGGTTAAAGGATAGCTCTTTTTCACTAAATTATCTAGCTCTATCTTAGCTATATTAGAGAGGTGAAAGAATAAGATGCAGCTATGATTCTCCACCCCTTGTCGTCTAGATCATGGAAATAATGGATCCATAATGACAACTACAATTGAGAAATTGTCATCACTCCGGCATTTACACCAGCTTTTATATGTCAGTTTTTTGGTTTCAGCTATTGACGTATATGATGTCCATATTACCCACTACTTCCATAATCATGGTCACTGTACCAGGGCTAATATTAATAGTTACATAATTATAATGAAACACACTTTCATATGTCACCAATTCTGGTTCATACGGGACTCCTTCATAATCATATCCATTAACCCCAGGTCACATTATATCTACAAGGATGATCCTAATATGCCTAGAAGAATGGCCATCATATTACAGCTCGGATTCATACTTCTATGTCTCTTCATTACTTCCTTGTTTAAACATAAAATGGTCACAACTGTGCCATACACACTCACACACTCCAATATGTCGCCTGCATACTTTATTCGAGACGTCATCAAAATCATTCATCTCACACCACGTTTTGTGGTTGCTATAGGTTTATTCTTTAGGTACTTTTACTACATATACCTTTCACCTAATCTAAAATCACACTCCAAACATTTGCCAAGGGGTCTAAAAGCATTGGTCCTCCAACCACTATATGTAAAAAAAATCTACAAAAAAGCTACTCCTCATGAAGACTGCTGGATATTGCACACCTAACCAGACATGGAGCACGGCTCAATGATGAAGCATGCCACCTTAGTCGGTGAGGGTCAGTTGAAAGGATCATTCCTGACCTCAGAATCTGAGCCATCATAGGGGCAACAGTACCTCTATAAGCTCGTCTTCTAGAACGTCGCACCTTGTTTAGGTGTACTGAGAAGGACATCCACAGTTCCTGAAAGAAGTGTCAGTCTGAAAATGGACAACTCACAATAGACCCAGAAAGAATAAGACACTTCTGTTGTGGGGTCAGGAAATGAAAGAATGACACAACTCTGTTTGGCAAATAATATGAGCATTTATTAATAATGGCCGGGAGGGCAGCACAGCTTAGTGACTGATACCGCACTCAACTTTGTCATCATGAACAGCTTCTTTTATAGGGTCAAAATACCTTAAATACGTATTATCACTTTTCATGCAAATTGATTTAAGCGCTTGCTTGGTACATTTGTATCTCTGCTTACGTTAGCACAAAGCAATATTTCTCCTTGAGAAAGCGTCTAATTACGCATTTACAGAAAAGCGAAGGTTACACATCTGTCATGGACACATTTGCTAATAGCCACAGTGCCATTTGATCTCACGTTCTGAAGCCTATCAGTAAGTCCTTTCTTAGCTAACTCCACGCTTGGAAACATTTCTGTCTATCCTCCCTTGCACAGCGGCTGGCTTTCAAGCATCAAAGCTTATCGTGTTCCCTTTCCAAAACAACCATGGTGTACACTTCCCTTGTGACTGTGGATCAGAATGTGCGCCCTCCCTGTGCGTGTGTTATCAAGTTATGGCTCAAGCTTTCGTGTTGTGGCCTTCTACTTCCAGCGGCATTATGAATAAATGTTTCTGCCTATCCCTGTCCTTGCACCGCTGCATCCTCTCTATCCTGGGATCTCTATTTGAACATCATGAACATTCTAGGCCTGTATTCTTCTCTGATCATGTAGGATTCTGCACAGTTTCCTCCTAATTCATGCATTAGCAAAAGCGGTCCTTCTTCTTCCATATTTTCAGTAACATTCCCCCCTTTAGTTGAACTTTCAACTACTTCCTCACCTTTCCTGCTGCACACATTCATTAGTGTGTATATGTTGTCCTCGTCCTCCTGCACTTTCCTGACTAACTTGATAATAAACATCCCACTCAACTTCTGGCTAACTCTTTTGCAGAATCCAACCACTACCTGGAAGATACAGTACATCAACAGGATCACCACAAGAATTGGGAATAACCCCTTAAACAGTCCTGACAGCCAGGATGGCATCCATACAAACCTCCCTGAAAACCATTCATCAGGGGCACCCCCTCGTCTGCCATCTTCTTCCGCAGGTTATGTAGAGTCTGTATGGCCTCTGTTATTGTTCCGTTGTCTGCATCGTTAGCTGGCACATACATACAGCAGGCAGTTCTGATTTTAGCACAAACCCCACCCTCCATGGCCATCATCAAGTCCAGCACATACATATGTTGCAGAAGCATCACCCTCATAGCCTTCATTTCTTTCTTGACTGCATTGAAACCATCTTAAGTAGCGTTAATGGTCTTCATCAGTTCCCATTGGGTTATTCGCAGCCAGCGGTCAGTTGCCTTTGCTTGGACAAATGGGAAGATGCTTTTGAAGAACAACTGGGCATCATTGAACAACCTGTGCTCTTGTGGAACATCTTTCCAGGTTGTAGTGCCTAAATAATTTCTTCTTCCGATGGTGTAACAAGGTGGTCGGACGGCCCATGGGATGGTCATGTAACTTCGAAATGTCCACCCCTGGAATCACCAAGGAGGGGTTGTGCACAGTAACCAAAGAACAAAGACCTCTCCATCCAGAAGGAAGTTGTGTATACAGCCATTCTCCGCACTGCCAATAGTAGTCCATCAGACTGGAGGTGCCCCATTGCATGTCAGCATTGTACCTTGTGGTGATACAATTGATGTTCCTCCCCACCGGGACCATTCCATTCACCCTGAAACATAAATAGAAAACAATTGGTGTTTTACCTGCTCGAAGAGTGGATGGCATTTCTACCCAGGTTAATCCAGATATATTTTTGTCCCAGATAGCCTGACATTTCTGTTGCGTGCTATTGTCACTCTGATTTCCCATCCACAAAGAGAGATCTCTACATCCAAATGTTGCACCATAGTGCCACTGACCATGGACGTATACTGATCCATCTACTCAAAAATATGGCCTCTCCTGACAATCATGGGGCATAAGTGTGGCTGAGTAGTTCTTACAGAAAAGTGAAGGTCGTGATATTCCCAGGGATCCCTTCTCTAATATTCTAGTTTTCCATTTCTTACTCTTATACCTCATGACCCCTATCTCAGCTATTGTTTCTAACTTCACTATTAACTCCTTGTGGTCTGTCAGGACATTTATTATGTCAGCTAACTCCTCCTCACATTGTGTGGTGTTTACTAAGAATGCTCCCTGCCTTATCTGTAAGGGTTGCATCCGTGCTCGCATTCTACAAAGATACAGGTGTAATAAACATTGAGTAACTTTCGGTGGTACCTCTTTTGATGATTGCAGCCTGTCTGAGCCACTAGCATGTGGAATCAGGGAACAAACAAAACATGACTTATTTGTAGTCTGCATCCTATCTCTGTCATATGCTGGTACCACATATTGTCTAGCAAACTATCATGGATATTATGGGATACATTTTCATACTTACATACTTCTATCTGCAAACACTGACATATTGCCATGCATTGGCTAAAATACCATTGAAATGCAATTGCTAGCCTAACAAGACATGAACATTAAAACAAAATTGAAATACATAACAGTCCACTAGCAGTATCGAATGGGAACTCCAGTGGCCTCTTTAAAGGGGACATTGCCCTTCGTCTTTTTCTTTGCCCTCCTCTAAAAGTTCCTGTGAAGATGGCGATGCGTGACATGAAGAAAGGGCCAATCGAACGTCTGACAGATATATCCACGGCTTCCTGCCCTCCACTTTCACTGCTGTGGGGGTGCTCTTGATAACTAAGTAGGGGCCCTCGAACTTTCTGTCTCTCCATCGTCGTACGAAATTGCGGACGTACACTTGCTGGCCCACGGAAATTGGACTGGTCTGCTGGGCTGCAGTGAAGCACTTCTCCTGTCGTAACACCTGTTTAGTTAAGAACATGGCAGACTTCAATAACTTAGATAAACACCTACTCATCTCCTGTCCTAAAACCTCAGCTGTCTTTTGAGCATCTGTCTTTTGTCGAGCTATCGTTAAGGGAGTTGGCATAGGACGTACTGTCACTATCTGGTGAGGGGTCAAGTGATGATCACTTCCTGGTTGGTTTCTGAGGGCATACAAAGCTAGTGGAAGGCAATTTTTCCAGTTTTTCTGCAGTGTGGCAGATAGTTTACTAATTTTGTTTTTTAAAAGGCCGTTAAGGCGTTCCGCTATACCATTACTTTGGGGATGATAAACAGATGGCAATTTATGTTTTATTCCTAGAGATGTGCAGATGTACTGAAACATTGCATTAACAAAGTGTGTGCCGTTATCTGAGGGGATCGATTCTGTGATTCCCCACCTAGGTATCACCTCTCTTATCAGAAAATTGGCTACTGCTTTAGCATCATTAAGTACACATGGTCCTACCTCGATCCACCTTGAAAAAGGGCAGACCACCACAATAAGGTGTCTGTAATTGTTACATCTCTCAATCATGTCGACAAAATCTAAATGTAAATCTTTAAATGGGCCTGTCGGACATGGTATTGTTGAGGTAATTACTTTTAGTGTGGGTCTAGGGCTGTATTGTTGGCATACTGCACATTCTGCAATGCACATAGTAATCATTTCAGATAATTGTGGAATTAACCAATCTGTCTGTAGCGTAGCAAGAAGATATTCCATGGCAGTGTGCGCTGGGAGGTGTAGTTGCTCTAGGGCTGTATATAACAGGGCTTGTGGCATTACTGGTTTACCTGTGCTTTCTTGCCTATAGATAAAATCTGTTGGTGACTGTATACACCCTTGCTGTTCCCACAGCTCCCTTTCATGAGGTAGTGCTTGTTCTAGCAATTTGCATAAATGTAATTGTGCTATCTCTGTATACGGGGGTGGTAATTCAGTAGCATTCTGTTGTCTGCTTGACATCATCCCTAATGTGTGTTCATCCTGTTCACCCTGGAGACAAGGTCTTGCTGATAGGTGTGTGCTGCACATTTTATAACTGCTACCTTGGATGGTAGAGTTAAAGCCTTTATCAATTGTGCCAATAAATCCTTATGCATTACAGGGGATCCATCAGATTTAAGAAATCCCCTCCTTTCCCACCTGTGAATGGGAGAAAGCACAGTGGTGGTGACATCTGCTGAATCTGAATAAATGGTAAACTCTAGTCCTTCTGCTGATGGCCACTAATTATGAAGCTTGTGCTGAGAAATGGGATGGAAGTGGTATTTGACTTACTATCTGTAAGGTGCCAGATGATTCCTGCTGTTCAGCTTTTACAGCGGCTGCTCCAGAGTGCCTAATCCCAGTCTCTGGATCTATGAAAGAGGACCCATCAACAAAGAGCAACGTGCTCCCAGGGATGGGGTCTTCTCCTACCTTACTCTCTTCTTCTGGGGTGTAATTGGCACAGTCATGTACTTGTTCATCGTCAGAAACTGGGTATGCAAAGAACTTTGCTGGATTAACTGTGTGACATTGCAGCGCTTGCAAGGATGGTATTGAAAGTATTACTTCATATCCAGATACCCTTTGAGTTGTAAGGGTGCTCTTGTTCTTTTGCAAGATAGTGAATACCGCATGCTCTACATCCAGTGTTTAAAGGTGATCCCATCAATATGGTGGTGCTCTTCTGGACTGCAAAAACTGCTTTAGCCAGTGCTTGCCCACATGGATAATGCCCTGTCATGACGGGATCTAGCAGCCCATTGTAGTAGGCAATTGGTTTGTGTACCACAGATGTCTTTTGAGTTAGTAGCACTGTCATCGTCATTACAATGACACAAGAGGTAGAATGTTTTATTATAATCAGGTGTACCTAACACTAGAGCATTTGTGATTGCTCTCTTTAGCTCCAGGAAGTCTGTCTCCCTTTCATCAGTCCAGTCGATTTTGTTTGCATTTGTGTGGGACTCCTTGAAGGCATTTAGAAGTGGTGCAGTCAGAATGGCGTAATTGAATATCCACTGCCTCACATAATTGCAGAGTCCTAGAAACTTCTGCATTTGTTTTGTGGTTGTGGGCTTAGGCATGTTCATGATGTTCTCTACTCTGTCCGGTGTCACCCTACTCCCATCTTTAGATGTTATCTGTCCCACATAGTGGACCTCTGTCGGCACATATTGCAATTTATTTTTGTCTACCATGTAACATTTTTCTGCAAGCATGCTGTGGAGACCAATGGTGCCGTCACTACATATGTCTTCAGTAGCGATACAAACCATGATATCATCCACGCATTGTAACAGAGTACTCTTGCATTTTATGTTTGCAAAATCCTTTTTCACTGTTTTGTTGAAAATGCTCGGGGACTCACAGAAGCCTTGGGGAAGACGTCTATAGCATTATTGCGTCTCTCTAAATGAGAATCCAGTCAAATATTGGCAGTCAGAATGCAATGGAATGCTAAAAAGTGCATTTTTCAATTCAACCACAGAAAAATAAGTGGCATCTTTAGGAATGTTTGTCAGTATGACTGATGGGTCGTTACCCCTGGAAATTCTGGTATCACTACATCGTTTAAGGAGTGCAAGTCTTGAATCACTCTCCGAGTCCCCCCTTTTGCCTTGCGTATCAGAAAAATCGGTGTATTGCACGGTGTCGACCTCATATATATGTTACTCGCTGATCAAGTAACGTTTGGATTGTAGGTAGGATGCCTGCTTCTGCCTCTTTGGACAAGGGGTACTGACGAATCCTGGGTAGTATTGCTCAGGTTTCAATGTAATTTTCACAGGCTCAGCCCCTTTGATCAGTCACACATTATATGGTCCCTTTGTCCACAACACTTATGGGGCCTTTGCCCATTCGTTCTGTATTATTGTTCTGTCTTGTGCGTGTCTGGACACTGTCCTGAATTGTAACTATACTCTGATGGCAATGTCCATCTCAAAAACGACTGTCTCAATTTGTGGGCAATCATCAAATACTTCTTTGTCTGACATATCTCTTAATTTAACCTTGAGATCTGTGAATACTATTGATGCCCACGTGTCCTGTCTTTTGTCAGCTGCCATTAGCGGGGCATATGTTGATCTTATTTCAAGGGCGGATATTTTTTATATCATTTCAGGTTCTACTATGAGATCCACAGGCTCGTAAGGTCTGAACAGCAGTTCCTTTGGTAATTGCACTGTTTTCCCTCGAATCGCTGGTGTGGGCGCTATCAAAGCATATATACCACGCAAAAAATCCTCTGTATCGACAGGAACTGCTCTGACCTGATGTCCTAGCTCATCATGAGTTATGAGGGACAGTATTCTGCTCGGTGTGACACCTGGTGTGTAATATACCATTGACCGATCCTCCAGGAAGGAGATGGTCATGTTCAATTTGCTCATTAGGTCTCTCCCAAGAAGATTGGCTCGTGACTATGGGGAGTACAATAGTGGCCCTTCAATTTGTGTATCTCCCACAATCATGCTTACTGATTTGGTGAATAGAACCCTCCTCACAGCCCCAGAAAACCCCTGTGTGTCCATTGAGTTAAAAGAAAGTGGTAGTGTTCCTTCCTTTATACACAATTTGGTAGCCCCAGTTTCGATTAAAAACCTGTAGGGGCGACCTTCTATGGCTACCGTCACAGTGGGTTCCTCATCTGACCTGTGGGCTACTGATATTATCAGACACACAGTGGCCATCTGCGAGCTCTGTCATTGTGTATAATTTTGAATTGGTGTTCCCCCGAATATTTGGGGTGATGCATAAAAGGGGTTGCCTCCTAGCACTGTTACTCCTCCCACCTGAACCTGTGCTTGTCCTCCTGATTGTTGTTGCCACCTTGGGGCCCGCCCTGCGAAATTGGCCCTTGTGGTGCAACCCACTGGGCTTGAGGGCCTTGCAGGGGCCCCTGCATTGCTTGCTGCTGGGGCACCCATTGCACCTGTTGAGGCCTCACCTGCCCCTTCGGGTTAATTCAACCTTGTACTCTCTCATCATTTTTCCTGGCTCTGCATTCTCTTGCAAAATGGCCTATCTTACCACATTAATACCATTGTTGTCTTGCCCCATAGCTTCCTGGTCTTTTCCCTTGTGTTGACGATTACTCTCCTTTAAAACTTCCCTGTTCCTTATTCGTATCACTTACTGGTTGTCCTACTGGTGCCTGTACCTGCACTTGCGCTGCAACAGTTGTTGGTGGCGCAGTCACGAGTGCCCCTTCTGTACTCGCCTTCTTAAGTTTTTGTTGCACCAGCTTAGCTGCAGCCCTTTCTGCCTGTTCTGTCCTTTCCTTGTCTTTTTCTTGTTTTCGCTTAAAATAATGTATTATGTGGGCCTGCATTTTGGGCCATGGTTTAGCCTCTATTCCCACCACTCCATCTATGCTTGCTTGTATATTGGTGGCAAGGCCTCGCGTTATGGCTCAAGCTTTCATGTTGTGGCCTTCTACTTCCAGCTGCATTATGAATAAATGTTTCTGCTTGTCCCTGTCGTTGCACCCCTGCATCCTCTCTATCCTGGGCTCTCTATTTGGACATCATGAACATTCTAGGCCTGTGTCATTCTCTAATCATGTACGATTCTGCACATTTTCCTCCTAATTCATGCATTAGCAAAAGTAGGCCTTCTCCTTTTTCCATATTTTCAGTAACACTTCACATCTCAACAAAAAGTATGAGCCCCATGTTTTATCTTACAAGTGTGGGTTCAGATGCATTCCTAGACCCATACAGCATGTTGACCAAAGCGTGGCACACAACAGGGCATAGAAAAAAGGAAAATAAATTACAGAAGAAAGTAGGTCTAGACTCTTCTGATAATGATCAACAATAACCAACTAAATGGCCAAATACACATACCAGAGAAAGATAATAAATAAAAACTGAAAAAGAAACACAAGCTGTGCAGCCAGTGAGCATTGTGAGGGTGCTGGTGCACCCTGCGGGCTACAGCATTGCCGCCGGCATAATTGTGAGCCGGAGACAATGCTGGAGCCTGTTTCCTGCTAGGCCGGTGGGCGGAAACCGAGGTTTCTGCCCACCGGCCTAGCAGGAAACTCCTAATAGGTCCGGCGAGGTATGTTGCAATCCTTAGGTTGAAAAGTGGGAGCTGTGCAAGTGCATCAAAGAGAATATGGCATGAATGATAAGTAGCCTTAACTGAATTTAGAAAAGCTTCAACCATACCATTAAAATGAAAGTTTGGGTATTTTTATATTTGTTTGTGAATTAAAAAAATAAGTAATCATTCGTGTATTTGTTTGATGTGTACTGGTTTCAGCATTTGTATGTATGTTTTGCAGTTTAAATTGTCGAAATTCCCTACGCTAGGGTCGCGGAATTCCAATATTAATGACTCAGGGTGTGTCCCCACATTCTAATAATGATTCACTGAGGGTCCCTGATTCCATTAAGAATTAAGTGGGAGTCCATGGAAGACAAAAAGTTAAGAGCCACTGGCTTACAGTACAGCTGCTTGGTTATGGCAAGGGCTTGCATCTCTCTTGAGGGACCTCGAGTAAAATCCTATGGTACTGGAGCCTGATGCAATGAGGTCTATAGGATCTATAGTAATGGTATGATGTATTGCAGCATGCTAAAGGGTGGACTTCGGAAAGTGAGAGAAGGCTGAGGCGTATAATTTTTTGTAGATATTAACAAAGGCTGTGTGTGTTGCCTGTCACCTTGATACGACTGTAATCTCTACACTGCCATGTCATTGGGTTCTTCATCACACAAATCTTTTAATGAGGATAACGCTTTTATTTCACTTTATTGGCGGTACTACTTCAGGGAACAGCATGAAAGGTACCTGGGCACTTTACACCGTTGAGGGATTGCAATTTGAGGCATGATGCTTTCACAAAGATAGACTGACGTGTATCGAAGCAAGACTGTGCCGTCTAATGTGCCGCTTCCGGAGTGGCTGTGCTGCATTAACCTAACCATGAAAGCACCATGGCCCTATTCTAATCACTACAACGTGGAGCCTGGTATATGCTCTCGGAGAAGATAAAGGCCACGCGAAACCAAAGCAGTGTATTGTTATAGATCAGAGGTATAGAGAGCATAGCCAAATGGAACTCCCATGACTCGGTGGCTTGCAGAAATAATGAAAATGACGCAAACAACGTATTACGGCATACCTGTGGGAAGATTTTGGCCCATATTTTTACTTTTTGACGCAAAACTGCGCCAATGCAGTTTTGCGTCAAAAAAATTAGCGCCGGCTAACGCCATTCTGAAGCACCATGCGGGCGCCGTATTTATTGAATGACGTTAGCCGGCGTTAGCCGCCGGAGCCGTCTGGTGTGCGTTAAAAAAAACGACGTACACCAGGCAGTGCCGGCGTAGGGGGATATGGGGCTTGGGCGTCAAGAAATGGGGCAAGTCAGGTTGAGGCAATTTTTTCGCCTCAACCCGATTTGCGCCATTTTTTTTCACTCCCAACCCCCATAGAAATGACTCCTGTCTTAGCAAAGACAGGAGTCATGCCCCCTTGCCCAATGGCCATGCCCAGGGGACTTATGTCCCCTGGGCATGGTCATTGGGCATAGTGGCATGTAGGGGGGCACAAATCAGGCCCCCCTATGCCACAAAAAAAATAATAAAAAAAACACTTACCTGAACTTACCTTAATGTCCCTGGGATGGGTCCCTCCAGCCTTGGGTGTCCTCCTGGGGTGGGCATGGGTGACAGGGGGTGTCCCTGAGGGCATGGGGGGGCACCTCTGGGCTCCTTCAGAGCCCACAGGTCCCTTAACGACTGCCTTTTGCAGGCGCTAAAAAACGGCGCAAAAGCGGCCGTACGTCATTTTTTTTGACCCGCCCACTCCCGGGCGTGATTTTTGCCCGGGAGTATAAATCCGACGCACATGCCTCGGAGTCGATTTTTTAGACGGGAACGCCTACCTTGCATATAATTAACGCAAAGTAGGTGTCCACGCTAAAAAATTACGCTAACTCCATGGACTTTGGCGCTAGACGCGTCTAACGCCAAAGTATAAATATGGAGTTAGTTTTGCGTCAAAATTGCGTCAAAAAAAACGACGCAATTCCGGCGCAAACGGAGTATAAATATGCCCCTTTGTCTGCAGATGCTTTTACAATAGTGGTAACGGCAGGAAGGGAAAAGCATAAAACAGCTGTGAAAGAGAGTTTGTGAAACTTCAAAGCTAAGTAAAAACTCTTGTGAAGCTTCAAAAATTCTGTAAGTATTTAACATGTTTAGGCAGATTCAAAATCGCCATGCGCCAGGCCCATGGCCCAAAGTTGCAGCTCTCATTTACAATGCGTTCATGCAAGAATTCACAATGTTGCACCCCTCTGCTTGGTCTGTGAAATCATAACATACAAAGTGGATCTTCATTATACCCGCATTGTTTATGATCTCAGGTTAAGAGCGTATTTCCCATACAGAACAAGCTCTGTCAAACCCGAAGTTCTAGTTTTAGCGAAGCAATGCATATAAATGCAGGGATTCACAAAGGCTGTTTGGCTGCTTTGCTGCAGAAAAACCAGACCTATTAGATTTGCCAGTGCTTGTTTATGGTCTGGATCTGTGATTTTGTGTTGTATGACACATTCAGTTTAGAGATTTGAACAATTGCTTCAGGGGCAAACGATGTAGTGAGCGTTCAGTTGAACAGCAGCAGAATGTGAGGAAAGGGGTTATATAACCAATGTATGCTTCTATGAAAATAAAATCCATAGAGCGTCCTTGTGAAATGATCCTTAATGGAGCTTTCTGTAGACTCGCTCAATGCCTTTGACGGAACGTACCCAGGGATAAAACATAAAGGGCCATATTTATACTCCGTTTGCGCCGAAATTGCGTCGTTTTTTTTGACGCAATTTCGACGCAAAACTAACGCCAACTAACGCCATATTTATACTATGGCGTTAGAGGCGAATAGCGCCAAAGTTCCCGGAATGTGCGTCATTTTTTAGCGTGAACCCCTTCCTTGCGTTAATGATATGCAAGGGAGGCGTTCCCGTCTAAAAAATGACTCCCAGGCCTTTACGTGGTATTTATACTCCCGGGCAAAAGCGACGCCCGGGAGTGGGCGTGGCTAAAAACGGCGCATTTGCGCCGCTTTTTAACGCCTGGGTCAGGCATGGCGTTAAGGGACAAGTGGGCTCAAAATGAGCCCAGAGTGCCCTCCCCTGCCCCCAGGGACCCCCCCTGCCACCCTTGCCCACCCCAGGAGGACACCCAAGGCTGGAGGGACCCACCCCAGGGACATTCAGGTAAGTATTTTTTTATTTTTTTTTAATGATTTTTTTTGGCATAGGGGGGCCTTATTTGTGCCCCCCTACATGCCACTATGCCCAATGACCATGCCCAGGGGACAGAAGTCCCCTGGGCATGGCCATTGGGCAAGGGGGCATGACTCCTATCTTTACAATGATAGGAGTCATGTTGATGGGGGATGGGCGTCGAAAATAAATGGCGCAAGTCGGGTTACGACGATTTTTTCGACGTAACCTGACTTGCCCCATTTTAAGACGCCCATGCGCCATTTTCCCCCTACGCCGGCGCTGCCTGGTGTACGTGGTTTTTCTCGCGCACACCAGGCAGCGCCGGTCTGCTTGCGCCGGCTAACGCCATTCAATAAATACGGCGCCCGCATGGCGCTTCAGAATGGCGTTAGCCGGCGCAAAACTTTTTGACGCTAAACTGCGTTAGCGCAGTTTAGCGTCAAAAAGTATAAATATGGGCCAAATTATTTCATTTTGTATACACTATGACGATTAAAAGCTTGATGGCCACTAGATGGCAGCCCACACACACTTAACGAAAGTACATCATGCGTCCTTTCAGACAGTTGCGCTAAAACGGCTCCAAACACCTTAGTGAAAATAATGGACGCGATTCATAAACTGCATTTTGGAGTATGTAAAGTAATACTACTGTAGCACTATTTACTTATTGCAAAATGCAATATACAAAAAAGAGGGTGGGGAGGTAAGAGGGGCTGGGGATGGGTGAACCTCCAGCTCTCCTAACGTTTCTGTACAGAGATCTCTGCCACCGCGGGATATCTTCACACACTTTGAGAATGGTCTTAGAGTATGTGTTTTTTTCGTAATTGGGGGAGTGACCAGAAGGAGTGGTGTGAACATGGGGCATAATTACTACAAAATGGGTGTGGATAATGGAAATTTAAGGCAGAGGTTAGGGAAGATCAAGCTATTACAAAATAAACACCCTGAAAAGAGTAAGACCAATACTAATCACAAAATAAACTTCTAAATTTACTACACCCCTAACAATGTCAAACAGGCTTAAATGTACTACTGCCAAGCCTTGGAGTTTGTTAAGCACCACACATGGACTTGGTGGAATTTATTACTTTATTCACTGAAAAGCTAATGTTAAAGTGAGGTTATTATTCAATTGCAAAGTAAAAAAACACAATGAAACCCACCAGTTACATTTGTCTCAAGTAACTAGAAATCATGCTCTAAAGCAACTATTACGTGCACCCTCGCCATGCACAGTGTTGTTATTAAATATATAATTTTAGGTGTCATCAGGGATGTTATTAATGCAGTCATTGGACAAGTCATGAATTAAATTATATGCGAGGGCCTAAGTAGTGCATGGCGTGGGTGTGAGCTATAGTTAGTTTAGGACACAAATTATAGCTACTTGAGATAAGTGTAATTGGTAAATTTCACTGTGTTTCTAAGTTTAAAAGGGTATTTTGTAACTGTCATGTTCTCCAACTATATCAGTTTAGCACTTTTCCAGTGAATTTGTAAAGGTTTTATTTTACTACAAATCACTGCCAACATAAACACGACAGGCCTGTTGGCTTTATCCAGGGCTGACTACGTCAATCTGCAAGACAAGCCAATTTTTTAAATCAAAAAGTTACCACTTAAATAACACAACTTTAACATTTTAAGAACCATCCTTATATGTATTGCATTCCAAAAACAAATTCAAATATATACATAATCAACAAAGCACATTATGATGTTCATCAATAAATATCTTAATAAAACATTTGTTTTCATGATAGCATTAAACATGTTGGAGTTTACTTTACACTTTTTGGTTCACATAATGCAGTTGTAAGACCAACAATCAGGAGTCACTGCACTTCCAAGTCATAGAACAAAATCTCCAGCTCTATTAATACCTAAAAACATCATAAGCATTTCCTGGGGTCATGGTCTATAGACGCCAGAAAACACAAAGTTCACTTTTTAAGTATTTCTGGGGGGCTGTGCACACCCTGTATCCTACCACAACACAAAAAAGCATACTGGTGATCCCCCCTGTCCAGACTGAGGCACCACCATGTAGCAAAATAAATGCAAATTAGCCCACAAAGGGCAATTTGAGGTGCTCCTTGGTAGGAGCAGTGAATAACAAATGAGTGGCACATGCCTCTCATTTATTATTCATTTGTCCCCCTTTTTTATTTTGTATTATCATTGCGGTGTCCTGGGCCCACCTGGGTTACTCATCGCTTTCGTTTTCATTGGAGGCTACAAGGGGATCTGCAGGGCCCCTGTGGCTCCATTGGCTCCCCTGGCAGCACCCATCCCTGGTGCAGGACGGTAGCTGGTAATTATTTTGAATTATTTTTATATTGGTGAGGTGGGTATGCAGCACCCCCCTTCCCAAGCCATTTATGGCTCTGGGAATCCCACTCCCCAGGACAATTATTTCTTTTTATGAGGAGGAAGATGTACGGGCTAACCCCTTAAAGGTGCCAGGGACCCCATCCTCTGTGGCTGAAATTCATTAAAAGGGGAGGGGGCATATGGCACCCTCAGTGAGCCAATCCTAGCCTCCACCAGACTCCATCCTGAGGCTTAAGGTGGGTGCCCTTGTCCCACCCAGGGCACTCAAGTGTCATACAACCTTGTAAGCTATCTGGGGGAGGTCTACCGCCCTCCGTGCCCCATGGCTCCCCTTGATGTTTTCATTGTGGACGCAACGTGAGCCACCTTTGCTCCCACCCAGCAGGAGCAAGTCTTTTACTGTCCTTGCATTGAGTGGGAGCAAGCTATGTTTCTCTACCCCATACATATGGGGGCGGGGAAAAGAAATGCCTGCCCCAAACCAACAGGAGCATTTCCCGCCGGGGTGGAAGCATACAAGTCTTGATGCTGTTGCAGCCAAGGAAAAAGTGGTCCGAGGGTGGGCTCACCGGGACACAACCATTGAGTCTGACTTGGGGATTAGGTCCCAGGGTCCTTTTAAGGCGTGGAGAGGGGTGGCACAAAACCCACTCTCCTTAAATTGATTTTTGGCCCCAGGGATGAGGTCTCTCAGGCCTGATAATGGCTCGATGAGTGGTGCTGCGTGCCCCACTCCCTCTTTAAGTAAATGCAGGCCCTGGAGTTTGGATCTCCAGAGCCAGAAAAGGAATCAACAAAACATATCAACTTGCCAGTCCCCGAGCTCTGGCCCATCACATGAGAAACAAACATATAAAAATGTTTTTGGTCCTGGGGTGTTCTCTGGGACACCTCTACCTGGACTGGGGGGCAGGGTGTCCCTATCCTGCCCACGTATATCTCTTTTAACCTGTTATGTTTGATAGGTGACTGAGTCCAGAGTCCTAAAACCTCTGCTGTTGCATTTTTATTGGTGTGGTGGCAGCTTACGGCATGATATATACATACATTCTGCACCTTAATTTAGCAAAAAGTACTGAACTGGTTTATCCCACGCCACAAAAAGCAGGCTTGCTGGACCAAGATCTAGCTTTCTGATAAATTTGGTGTAATTCCGTTCAGCTGTTTTTGCAGTATCACTGTTCAATTTTCCTAAAGAATACCGCAATATATTGCAAGGGAAAAACATTTCATGGCAAAACCGTGTTTTGGGATCTTGTTTTGTTCACGGCCCCTGCTTAATGACTCACCCCAAAAACATTCCAGGAAGCAGAATTGCAACCGTCACAGGGAAAAATATTATATATATATATATATATATATATAAATAAAACAAGGAAGGAAGCTGAAACGCGTCAGGATTGAGGATTGCAGCCTTTAATATAAATGAAATGCTGGGATTTCATCAGGAAATGGTGCTTCGCCATCGTGACTTTTTATGTTTAGTAATAGAGTGCTCCATCACCGGTTATGAAGCCGCCCTGCAGGATTGGGTGCCCCTGATGATGGAGAGAGACTGTGGATATATATAAATATATATATATATATATATATATATATATATATAGAGAGAGAGAGAGAGAGAGAGAGAGAGATAGATATTCAACGGTTACCGGTACATTATAGTTAGGTTCTGAATGTACTCGTACAAAAGCATTGAAATATAACCAAAGGTTACAGGGATGTTATAGTTAGGTTCTGAATTTACTCATACAAAACCAATGAAATTCAGCACTTATAGATACAGGTCTTTCAACCCACCATAAGCCACATGTTTAATTTACCTTATACTTACCGTTTATCTCTGCATTAGATACATTTTATTATTGCTGACACTTGAAAAAATATGATTAATATTCATAGAAGCTCGTATCTTTTGAGACATTCTGTTAGTTCTGAAAATAACCTTTTTTTATTCTTTCTTTTTTAAATTGTTTGTCTGGAAGTTTCTAATTTTTACAAGGTCAACATGAAATAACAAAACAATAGTCTTAACATAAAACAGGAGGAGGACAAAAGTAACACAAAATGCTAACAGTGGTGGGGAGGACCCTAGAGAGCCATGACAAGGTCAGAATGTATGGTCATATTTGTCTCTCCCACAACAATTGCAGTATGGTTGGTACGTGAAGAACCCAATTGTCTAGACATGGAAATAATGACCAATCCTGCAGATGTAATTATGCTATTATGGGTACCACCAACTATGCAAACACCCTGGGAACATATTTCAGCCCGAAGGGAAGCCCCTGAAACTAAATATATTTCAGCAGGCCCACAATCAGAAGTACTGTTCATGCACTGTCATGATTGGGATGTGAAAATTAGCATATCTGAAGTCCAATATGATCATAAAGTTTCCAGTTGGAATAAGAAGGATCACATTTTGAAGTGTGAATCACTTCTTCCGATGGATTCAATTGCCTGAGTTTGATGACAATCCTGTAACTTCTGACATTTTGGGCACTAGAAAGTTTCGCCCTTGGGTGCCTGTCTCCACCTTTTGAAAAGGACAGGAATTATGCATTTTTTGCCCTGGAGTTTTTAAATTGCATGTGCCAAGACTTCTTTCTTTACAGGACATCACAACAAAGTATCGTCCTTTACCCCTCAATCCAGAGAAAAGAGAATAAATTCTATTCAGTAAGCTTTGCTGATTACGTGAAGGACACATGAATATGAGTTGCAATATTTCAAAGCCTCCTTGAAGAATCTCGACCTTCCTCCAACTAGTAACTTAGGCCATTTCCAATATAGTCTATGGTCTTTTTTGTTCCAGAATATGTATTATGAAAGCCTTTGCCTTTCTTGAAAGAGGATTGTGACAAGATGTATCTTTTAAATACTTTTATTCGTAGATAAATAACTTCTGGTACAACGAACATCCACCCTTAGATAGCCCATAAATCTTCCATCTCTCCTTCACCTTCGTCCTTCTCCAACCGTCCTCTGTGGAATCCCCATCACAGGATTCCACCTATTACCTCACCATCTCTGGAACCCCACACGACCGCACAGTGAATTACAATGCATGAAACAATGCAAAAAACAAGACTGAATCAAGACCCTTGAGTACCTCTCTCATCACTCTCTGAAAACAAGCAGCAGCTGAGGCCAGCCCAAAAGGCATCCTCAGAAATCTGAACGCTCCCAAAGGAGTAACAAAAGAGGTAAGATGTCTCGACTCCTCGTGAAGCATAATCTGGTGATAAGCTGCTGATAGATCCATGACACTGAACACTTTAGCACCATTCAGCATAGTCAAAGTTTCACTGATATTTGGTAATGGTTGACGGTCCACCCGTATAGACTGATTAAGACCTCTAAGGTCAACACATAATCTTATTTTTTTACCATTGTCTTTAGGGACCAAAACTATGGGGGCCAACCATTCAGAAGACTCAATTTCTTCTATGACTCCTAAATCCAACAATCTATTGAGTTCTTCCTGCAATGGTTGTAACCTCAAATGGGGAACTTTCCTTACTTTGTATACAATCGGTTTGGCATTTGATTTCAAAATGATCTTATGTTTAAAATTCTTTAGTAAGCCTAATTTGTCACAAAAAACTTCAGGAAACTCAATGGCAAACCCCTCAACATCACCCATTTTGGAAACTGAAAGAACCTGGTCAGGAGCATTTGGATTCAAAATTATTCCCAAATCTCTTTGATGACGCCACCCCAAAAGATTATTGCCACGCTTAGCAACATAAACTTTTCCTACGGTCTCACATCCTTTAAATTTAATTGACATTATGGAGTAACCAAATAAATCAATTTTCTGTCCACCATACCCAATAGGAGCAATATCGGGTGGAATCAACTTGATGTTATCATCTCCCAAAATTATTTCCCACACTTCCTGCAATTAACATTCCTTGCAAAACACTTAGGATTGTTAGCCAAATGACCAGCATTTCCACACTTAAAACATCTAATTTTAGAATCTCTCTGTACATCATTACTGATTCTCATCTTTTCAGCAATTTTATGTACTAACTCATTCTCACAAATGCCATCTGAAGTTGAAATCGCAGCTGACATAGCTGTTTGTCCAGAGTCCATATGAGTACCAGTAATAGGACCCACATCTTTTATTTCCTTAACCCAAAGAATGGCATGTTCAATACTCTCAGCAATTATAATAGCTTCATTTAGCGAAGGATTCTTGGCCAACAACTTTTCTTGAACTCTGGGATTGTTTGTGCAACGAACCAACTGATCACGTATTAAATTAAAGATTCAGTTAAATTTGCAAAGTCACACGTCTGAGCCAATGTTTTAAGTGACGCAATATAATTTCCAACTCTCTCATCTTTTGCTTGATGTCTCATAAAAAATTTATGTCTTTCCATAACAACGTTGATGCGACCATCAAAATGTTTTTTGAGCATCATGAGAGACATTTCATACACATCTCTTGGTTCACCTTCAGCAGAACCAATGTTTATAAAATCAAGGCTATCATAAATGTTACGTCCCTCAATCCCCAAATTGTGCAATAAAATTCCCTGTTTCCTTGCTGGTGAGAATTTCTCTCCATCAATGCCAATCAAATACGAGTCAAATAAGTTTATCCATTTCTTCCATGGCAAAACAGGTTCACCACATTCTGACAAAAATTGAGGTGGTTGAGACATGCTGGGAGGAGAATGCTGCGACATAATGTGTGTTAATAAGGGATAACAAATATATAAGAAGTTAAGATAGTTTAACTATATACATTAAATACAAGTCTTAACACAGTTCAAAATAAGTCAGCACTCTAGTTATTATCTCTTAATGCGGTGTCTAAATAACTTGTTTGTGTTCCATAGATCAAAATAGGCCAGCAGTCTAGTTGTCGGCTCTTTATAGCTCTTCCGTTTTTTTTTTGGTTTTTTTTAATTTCCTTCCTTACTTCCTGTGAGAAATATCGAGATCGGTAAAACTGAACTGGTTCCCTTTCAAGAACGAGATAAACTGCTCCAGATACTTATACTTGAAAGAAATACGCATTCCTGCAGCGTATGTTAAACAACAACAAATCGGAAATTCACGCGCGCTCAGTGCCAGGCACGTTGCAACACAATCGTCATGCGCGTGTACACTAACGGTACAGTTTGGAGTTGAAGACACACAGGATCAGATTAAGCACTTCAGAAGATTAAACGTGATCTTCTCATTCGCAGTATAAGCGTCAAACGCTTGCCGCATGTATTACTTGTATCCACAAATATACAAAAACATACATGTAAATCCAAACAGCGTACTTCTAAAAATGAGCACGTCTTCTAAAACAGTATTTCAGCTCATGTAAAGCCCAAAAGATCATACTTCCGATCTCTGTCGTAATTGAGTCCTTCGTTTCCTTTGATGCAGCGCTTGACACTCCAGAAAAGCACAATGAATATACAACGCGTGGATTCTTGGAAAACGGTGGATGTTCGTCTCGTAGCTCGTAGCCAATGACAAGATGTATCTTTTAAATACTTTTATTCATAGATAAATAACTTCTGGTTCAACGAACATCCACCCTTAGATAGCCCATGAATCTTCCATCTCTCCTTCACCTTCGTCCTTCTCCAACCGTCCTCTGTGGAATCCCCATCACAGGATTCCACCTATTACCTCACCATCCCTGGAACCCCACATGACCGCACAGTGAATTACAATGCATGAAACCATAACAGATTGTTTTTGCTGATGTGTTAAGGCTGCCGAAAGGACTTACTCACTGATGTTGTGGAGGAGGAATTCTTCTGACTGGATCCTTAGGAAGATTAATACTTTTTCTCTTTAAACTTTTTCTTGAATTTTGTCCTTGAGGTCTTGCCCGAAGGGACAGGTAACTTCAAAGGGTATACGTAATGCACAAGATTTCCGGAAATAATTTTTGGACAATCCCTGAGGTACATATGAAGTCTAGCAACCACCAAAGGTCTCCAAGCAAAGGAAAATATTTTGAAAATATCCAGGTATGTCAAAGACTATGGGCCATATTTATACTTTATGACTCAAAACTGCGCCAGCGCAGTTTTGCGTCAAAAATGTTACCGCCGGCTAACGCCATTTTGGTGCGCTGTGCGGGCGTCAAATTTATACTTTGACGCACGGCGGCACAAACCACAGGTGTAAGTCATTTTTTTTTACCCACACCGCAGCGTCAAGTCGTAAAGCAAAACGACGTTAACGCAGCAGAAATGACTGTGAGCTGATTTATGACACCGCTTTCGGATATGCAGCGTTTTTGGACGCAATAACGCCAAAATTCCCCGCGAACACAGCCATTTCAGCAGAGGAGAGACAAAATGGATCCCAGTTGCCTGTACAGACCCCAGGTAGATGACAACAGACCAGGAACCAGTCAGGAGGACCCACACAAGAACCAGGACACTTTTAAGAAGAAAAGAATGTGTCTCTTCAGTGCTGAGGAACAGGAAATTCTGGTTAAAGAGGTGACGGAACACCAGCACCAACTGTTTGTCACCTCAAAGTTGCCAATCAGTAGGAGAGAGGCAATATGGCAACAAATTGTTGACAAGATTAACAGTGTGGTAGAAGTATGCTGAACAGTCATCGAGTGCAAGAAAAGCTGGCATGACTGCAAGCGCAGGACAAAGGAAAAGATGTCCAGGAACAGGAAGGCAGCACTGCAGACTGGAGGTGGGAGTCCAGCACACCAGGAGACCCTGGACCACATGGAGGAGATGGTCGCAGCCGTCATCCCTGAGGAGATCGTCATAGGGATTCAAGGACAGGACAGCGCAGACTACCAGGAGACAACGCACATGCAGGGTAAGTCGCATGGGGAATTAAAATGCACTAATGTCAACTACAACCGGGGGAGGGATACGGACCACAAAATGCATGGAAGTCATCATATCCATGGAGTGGCATGGGTAAAGGGGCGTGGCATGGGGGCATGGCCTGCACAGAGAGAAGCTGGGGCACACCATAACACTACACCAACAACAGTCCCATGGGGGCATGCTACCATGCCAACGATGGAGCAAAGGTAAAGCCACGCCAGGAGGGAAGGGCACAACGTCAAAATGACATCCCGTCACACGTCAGCCACCATACCCCCTACAATAACTAGGGCCCAATTAACAACCTCTAGTCATACCGACAACTGGAATGTAACAGTGACAACAGTTGCCACTACCACCTCCAGTCAGTGTGCAGCTCAAGTAGCCAATGGCAGTAACGTCCCCATGGATCATACACACCTAAATTAGAGGGTTGAGGATGACAACTTCAATAATCCCCTGAAACAATACAAAGGCTCCAGTCATGTCAATTGTGAATGCCCATAGTTGTCACAAACATCAGCCAATGGCTTCCACATTAGGAGCTACACAGCACTAATGTCACACCCATGCTGCATATGCCAGGTCCATCCTGTGCCTGGGTCACAATGCAATATCCCAAATGTCATACTGCTCAGGCAACACCATTGAGGGGGAGGACACATGCAATTGGTCACTGACATACACCTGCACAGTCAGAGGAGGAAATAGGACACTGCAATGACTATCAGGGCAATCCAATGTACCACACTTTCCCTAACATCAGCTGTACACATTACCAATGCCAACATCCATATCGTGCCATAACAATTCTATGCATACGATGCGCTGCATGTCAACTACATATAAGTGGATGTGAAAGATCAGAGACTGGGGCAGGTCCAGATTATTAAGTGTGGTGCCAGTGAGATCAGAGCACCCACAGCCAGTGAAAGGTCTCACCATGAGAATGGATGTAGACGGAGGCCTGAGTAGGACAAGAAGATGCTGACAAGTCCAATAACTGAATACTATACATGTGACATGCAGGTGGGCCATAGGCCTGGGAGAATGCCCATCTGAAAGACTGGAGCAATGAACAGGAAACAAGATCACAATGTGGAATCATCACAAGGCAGGCATGTCACATCACAAATGTCACAACACACACACACTAATTGTACCCCATTTCATTTCAGAGGACGATGGATCTCCTGTGGATATGCCTGTCCTGGAATACCCTGATGACATGGAAGATGAGCTGACAAACATTCCCCAGCAGACCATTCAAGATGTCCTTGGAACCCTCCAGACCCCACCTTCAGTCACAAGGAGGAGCTCAGAACAAGCAGCCTTTGCAGAGGATCCACCCACCACCCCAATTGTAAGACCTGCCAGCTCCAATACAGCTGAGGACTCAGACGACACAGGCACCAGCTTTGAGAGAACTGTAGTTGGAGTACAGCGGGAGCTGGCCAAGGAGGTGCGGGTGGGGATGCAAACTATGGCAGCCAGCCTAGAGGGCATGCGTTCGTGCATGATGTCATCTGCAGATCAGGCAGCAGCTATGTAAACCCTAACATCCATCCTGCAAGGACTACAAGAAACTGTCAAGGAATTGACCACTGCAGAAAGGGAGTTGCCACAACACCTCACACCCCAAACCTTCCACTGCATGCACAAATGCAATCATGACCCCCTCAGGGCCGACCTGGCTGCCTACCATCGTGATGTGGCTGCTATTCTTAAGAATCAGCAGATCCTCCTTGCAGCAGTACTGCCCTTAAGACCTTCACAGGTAGCAGTGACCGGGATGTCTGACTCCAAACTTCTAACACTGAGGTGTGTGTTGCCCCTTCACAACCACCACCACCAAGGACAGGGGAGGCAACACACACATCAGAAGAAGAAGACATGGAACAGATCACCTTCACACAGAAAAGTACCCGGAAGCAATACTGTAGTCCCTGCCACATGGCCAACTATTACCAAGGTCCTGCGCTTCATAACATGCCAGTCTTACACCAACTCAACTCAATGACTGTTCTGCAAACCACTGTTTATCCTGTCATCCTGCCCAGTGATTGTCTCTCACTTACTCATTGGCAAATCCTGTCCCTCTGCACTGTCTGACCCATCACCCCAGCATGTCAAAAGCATTTTCCTTTACCACTTGTGTAGGATCACAATGGAAGATGTCACTATAATGGACTTACAATCATGGACATTGTACATATAACACTACAGCACTTTTCAATAAATAGCACTTGCACAACAACTTTGTCTCTGTGTTATGTGACACATCAACCGTGCAGTAGATCACTGAATTTTGCCTCCAGTCTAATATCATAGATTGTCAATACAACTGTCCTGAAATTATGTAGTCAGATAAATGTGCACACTGGCCAGGATTGCATCATGCTCTGCCCTTCCTGAAGGTAATATCTGATGAAGTGAGAAACCGAACACCAGAATGCTGTGTTGGACAGAATAATGCTTCCTCAAGGGATATCTAAGTCATCAAATAGTGGCAGCAAAATGTTGTCACCATGCAATACTAACACATATAACAGTGCACACTAATCTAAGCAAACACTACAAAAACTGCATGAATGAAGGTGTCTGAGTTTACATCCAAATAGTTAATCATGCTGAACAGTGTCACAAATGATCTATGTGAGTCATGAAGACGATACTACAAGAGTGCTTACGACAACTCACCTTATAAGGGTGTCCTTGAACATCACACTGCAGTCACACCTAAAACAGTTCCCCCAATACCAAATCTGGAAGCACTGTTTGTTACTTTGAAAACATACTTATTGACAAAAACACTTTGGGATCCATAATAACTGTGATTGGTGGTTTCAATGAATGGTGGAATCTTTGCAAGGTATCTCTGGGGTAGCTGCCAATCTTACAGCTCAGTTGGGATCTGTTCGTAGTATAGGACACAAATGTAATAGAACAAAATTAATGTACACTAATGCCAAGGCCCTGATCAACAAGCATTTAACACATACTGTAAAGAGTTCACTATATATTTAATAAACAGTAATCACAGAAGAGGAAACTCTGGGAAAAGTCTTACCTACCCTAATCTACCCTAACTACTCATTACCCACAACTGTCCCTAACTAACCTAAGCTAAACGTACTTATCACATGTAACAAAACGTTCTAAACAACAACCCCCCACCCCCCTAATGAGACGGGAAACATGGAGGACAACAGATACTAACCTAAACACATACTATACTATCCTAAACAAATATATTTGTTTTTGTATTTTTTTTTTGTAAACACACAAGAACCCCAACATAGCCCCCCACCCACACACTAAAAAAGTAAAAATAGAAAGAATCAGGACCCCCCCACCCACTAACACTAACTAAACTAACAGCCTATACTAACCTAACACTAAGCCCCCTAAGCCCACTAAGTATAAGAACAAGGAAAGAGGAGGGAGGGGAGGGAATCATGTCCATATCAAAAGTCTAGAGGTTGGCCCTCCGGAGGGTCCGCTTTATGGACCGTACACGCCTGTTCACATGTCGAACATCCCGCTGCAAGTGACTGATTTTCCGTAGCACACGGTCCATTTTTCGTTCCATTGCCTGAAAAGCTGCAGGGTCAACTGTAGCCGCTGGGGCAGTCTGGGTACCGGCGGAGGATGTGTGTGGGCGTGTAGAGCCAATGCCTTTGGGCTGCCCTGAAGGTGTTCCACTGCTGGGGCCTGGAGCAACTGCAGACGTTGGGACAACAGTCCCAGCTGTGGGTGGTGCCACCTGGGTGGAAGTGGTGGTTGTACTGGTGGTGGCTGTGGTGGGCAAAGTAGGGCCACCCTGTGGGAAAGCCCTCCATGCTCCGGAGGCCCGTTCATTCCGGTATCTTCGGGCCATCCGCCTGAACCCAACTCTACCAGCAGGATATCCTGGTACCTCATAGCCCACCTCTGGAACTCACGGACCCGGATGGGTGTCATGTTCGCAGCTGTGAAGATAAAGGCAAACAATTTACATTGGGAACTGCATTGTGTGAAATGGCACAAGAAGTAAATCGGACAGTACATCTACTGTACTTGTAACAGCTCATATCATCATACAGATCATTGAATGTCCCTGAGGAAGTACATGGCAGGGCAGCCTACAAAGGTCATATCACACATAGCACATCCAAACCATACAAGATGGTTAACAACTGGCATCAATTTGGCATCTGAGTTCTGCCAGTTGTCAGATAAAAATCATGCAGCATATCCTCCGCCAATGCCAGGGCTACAGATGCCAGTGTACGGGATGGGAATCTAAAGCCACATGATCTGCAAGTTGTAATTGGACTTTCTAGTATAGTACTCATGTGCCATACCTGAGTGTGTATACTAGGTTCCGACCAAACATTCACATATTCACATGTCTGTGTAACATACTGGTAGCATCAGTCCTAGGTACCCTATTCACAAACCCATGCCTGTGTTTGAGGGTGGGGGGTGGAGAAACAACGAACAATTCCAAACAACATGAACAACCAGGATTCTATAGAAAGGTGGACATGTGTTTGGCTCTACACACACACTACAGGTAAGGTCTATCAACAAATAGGAGACAGCAAACCCTTGAACAATCCTTACGCCACACATGTCAGGAAATGCAGACCTTTGTCCACATCATATACTTCCAGTAAGGCATGACTTACAACAGACCCAGAGTTGCAAGAACACCCATGATCATGATTTGCATGCACACCTAGGCCATTTCACTCAAGTGCCACATACTTGTAGCACTACATGTGGAACTACATGCTGCTAGGAAGTTCTACCTACATTTTAATAAGTACTTTGGTGAATAGGGAAGCAGAAGTCTGTTGGAAAGCGATTTGCAGTCCCAATCTGGGAGAATGTGGGTCTGACAGGCAGACTAAGGCCCTCATTCCAACTGTGGCGGTCGGCCGTGAAGCGGCGGTTAGACCGCCAACAGGCTGGCGGTCTTTTTTCATGTATTCTGACCATGGCGGTTACCGCCATGGCCAGCCGCCGCTTCACCATTCCGACCGCCACGGCGGTAACGACCGCCAGGCTGGAGACTTGGGTCTCCAGGCCGGCGGTCGACACATACCGCCAGCGGTATTCCAACCCGCCTGACCGCGGCTTACCGCCATGGATTTCATGCGGTTCGGGACCGCCATGAAATACTTGCCGGTAAGCACTATCAGTGCCAGGGAATCCCTTCCCTGGCACTGATAGGGCTCTCCCCCACCCCCAACCCCACCCCAACTCCCTCCCCTACCCCCCCACCACCCCTGACACCCCCAAAAGATTGTAGGACCCCCCTCCCCAACCCCGATCCCCAACATACACACACACATACACGCACGCACTCATGCACATACACACACCCCCGCATTCATGCACGCACTCATGCACATACACACACCCCCCGCATTCATGCACGCACGCATGCACATACACACACACACCCGCATTCATGCACGCACTCATGCACATACACACACCCCCGCATTCATGCCTGCACTCACACGCCCCCTCAACATACACACATGCACACCCCCATGCACGCACACAACTCACAACACCCCCCCACCCCCCTTCCCTAGCAGACGATCACCTTACCTGTTCCGGTGATCCTCCGGGAGGGAACGGGAGCCATGGGGGCAGCTCCGCCGACACCGCCACCCCAACAGAACACCGCCACAGCGAATCACATGTCGTGATTCGCTGGACGGTGTTCTGTTGGCGTGACGGTGGAGCTACCTCCACTTCCCCGCCTGCCGCCAGTATGGCTGTTGGCGGATCTCCATCCGGAAATGGGCGGAGCGCTGCCAGCAGTCAGAATGGCCTGTGCGGAAGACCGCCAGCACTGGCGGTCTTCCGTACGGCGGTCCCTCGGCGGTCTGTTGAAAAGACTGCCGAGGTTGGAATGAGGGCCTAAATCTGAGATGAGTTCCAGTGCAACTCTTGTTGATACAAGTGTTATCCACATGACTCACCCCAGTTCTCATTGCGGGGCCTACAGGCATGACCTACAATCCCTAGATAATACAATAGGATAAGCATTGGCCAACTCTAAAATGGTGAGAAACTGAAATCCCACTCATGGAACAAGACAAATGATTGACCAGCGCATCACACCTTGCTATGTGTTCAACACACAGGAGTCCATCACACATCACCAGCAAACACAACACATAACAGACATATCAACACTTACTGGAGTGGTCGGGGTCCTCAAATGTAGCCACCTCTCCCACAGTGTAGGGTGCCGGTCCACCTGTAAGGCATGGAAGGAAGAAATGTGCTCAAAATCTGTGCACTGACCAACAATTCCAAAGACAAAAACAATGTGTAAGATGACATAAGTAATGAAAGCCATTCAGAAATGATGATACTGCATCTGATATATCACGGCTAACATGTACATAGCATGGGTCTCCTGTGACAATTACACATATATCTGCACACACGCAGTGGCCCTAACTATCATGTGGTGGCAAACATGCTCCTTCATTAGTGAGCAGAAATAAAAATGGTGTGTAATCGTCTCATCATGTGCATCCAAGAGAGACATCCAAAGCCTGGTTACTTGAGGACTGCATTAACAGGCAAACAGCCTATGTGGCCATGACACATTTATGACACATAGGGACAATGTACAGAGGGGCAGGGACTCTTGTAAGCCCTCGTGTTGTTACAGTTTCTTCCTTTGATGTGGACCAGCAATGGTGATTTGCACCAAACATAGAGATATTAACCCATGTGCATACCTTTGAACTGCCATCCCTAATTGGAATGTGGCACAACAAACTCCAAATACCAGTGTAAGATGTTAGCTGAGGGCACCTTACACCTTTTCCCGATGTTTTCAAATCCAGATCTGACATGTATCCACAAAGATGAAGGGCCACAATAATCCCTAACATTCATAGAACTTCCAAAAACGCTTTCCTTACACACTCACCAGACACACATGAGACATATGTCTGGGCCACATTGCTATCATCAATTGACGTGAAGCCAGCATTCATTTTGTGCATCATGTAGTGTTTCTAAAGTCAGTCTAGCTATTGCGTCAACAAAGGTTGCCAATATTTTAGTAAATCTATACTTCACTGGCAAATGTGACCTATATAGACATGATTGGCTCCTATTTTGTGTTGCTGTCTGACACAAAGGCGGCACCAAATTACATTAAGCAAAAGTATTCTGTAAGTTTGCAGAGCACGTGCTTCCTGACCGTTAGCAATTGCGGTCCTTCATATAGTCCATCAATGACCCTGTATGTTTCCGCAGCATTCCACACAGTCAGCAACTTAGCCGGCAGATATTGTACAAATCATCTGATGTCACTACAGAGCTTTTAATTGTGCAGATGTACATGATTTGTACTCACCAACAGGGCCACCAATCACTATTCCCAGGTGGTCCAGCAGCTCTTGCTCCCTGGTGATGAGGTCAGCTCAGTGGTGCTTCAGCTGGTGGTCATTCCTCTGGCTCCCATACACGCGCTGCAAGTGATGCAGCACCTTTCTTCACTGGATTTGTCGCGCCTCAGTGTGATACCCCTGTATCACCCTGCACCCTGTCTCGATCATGCGTGGGAGGAAATGGCACACCAGCAATATAAACCCCCCAAGATCCTCCTCACCCATCCTGTGAAGACGTGGCCTACCCAACATCATAGCACTGAAAAGGAGAATAGGGAATAAAGAATAAGAAAGGAGAAAATGGAGAAAGTAGAAGTACAAAAAAAGTAAACTTAACAACTAAAAGAGCCCAACTATCCCCAAACTAGTACTACCCACAACAGACTCCCACAAACAACAAATACAATACAATACTGGACAATTGTAAACAAAACACACTCAGACAGTATACAACAACAATATTTATTTCACAAAGTAACAAGTAAGATAGCACAAAAGCACAAAATCACTGGACAACACTCTGAACACAGCCACACAGTCTAAAAGATTCACAGACTGCAAAGTGAAAGTACACCCACTGTACATATTCTGTAAACAGGATATCCTATTACATCACTTCCTGCATAAAATGGCCGCCGTTTTTATCGTTATGCGTCATCTTTTTTCACGCATACAGATTGTGCGTGATATTTTTTGACGCACAGGAGTGAAAAGTAGGCCGCATCCAAATATTAGTAAATAGTCTTTTCAATTATTTGGATGCAGCCTAATTTTCACTCCTGTGCGTCGAAAAATATGACGCACAATCTGTATGCGTGAAAAAATATGACGCATAACAATAAAAACGTCAACATTTCAGGGCATGAACTGGTTTGGGGGATTTTTTCAATTTTAATGTTTTGTTACATTTGGGACACAACTGAGATAGGCTGATTGCACCCACTTTGGTGTTGATGGTGTATGTTCACATGTGAGACATCATACTGCAGCGGACCATGACCCACTACTTCATTAACAGGATTTTGACGCTTGGCTGATACACTAGATGGCCATATGTGTGGCCTACATATATGTATTGCACAATTTGGGCATGTTTGGCATCAGGAGAGGATAGCAAGGTGACGCACATGAGTACAATACCTCAATGCCTATGGCTCAATGTGTGTGCAGTGACTACTAATGTATTAGTCGACCCAGTGTGTGTTTGTATCACAAGATGCATTATTGCAAATATGCTTGTATGAATGTGAAGTCAATGTGTCCAAACCTTAGATGCGAGTCATTGTGGAAATGAGAGAGGACATGTGTTAGTCATACATGTAGCAACATCCGTTGTGTGCACTTCCAAGATTTTGGGTAACGTTGACACCACAAATGACAAAGCATGCACCAGATAGATAGCAGACACTTGTTCATGTCAATGTTCCACAATTTGGCCATCCCATGTCCTACAGTTTTGGTAACTGCTTCCTAGGCACTTGTTGGTGAATCCCACAGTGAGTCAGGCACATGCATAGCCGAAGTGGGTACCATGTAATTGGCCCAGACGGCGAAAGGTGAACCACAAATGTAATATGATGCCACAGTTGAGGTCATATAACTGAGCCACAACTCTCCAGTGGCTGTGGTGGACCAGCAGACGAAGCAGCACATGTCCACATTTTTCCTGTGATCAATTGCACAGAGGTGTCTTGTTCATGTGTGTGGTCCAATGTAGATCCTGTATATTTTTAGGGGTGTTTGTTGTCACAGTTACTTCCAGGTCTCATCATGAGTCAGTGGCAGCTATTCCTGTATCTACTGAGTATCCTTCAGAGATCAATGTGAGTAAAGTCGATGAGGACATGAGAACCTACATGGGGATGGTCCCACCCTGTCACTGAAGACGTGTAATGAGACTGTCAACAGGGCTACCTTGGTGTGCTGAGTCAGATAATGTCTCAGGTGTCATGTTCCGGCAGGTGTCATTAAAACATTTGTACACAGGTTGGACTAAAATTCCCACTGCATCTGGGAACATCATAGCCTCTGTGCTGATTATTCTTGCAGCTTTTCACCATGCACGACCCATCAATATGTTGTGAGCAATGTGATTCAGCGTGTGAACTGTCAGGGTCCTAACATGTGTGGACTTTTCATGAACATTATCAGAGGTAGCTGGTTCTGCTGGAGGCACCGTACCCAATCCCTGCATACGGCCCTGGGACACTTTCACACTTTGTCGTTCATGCATACATGGGACCCAGACAAGGGATGGGCCTTGATTTTGGTATTCAAAGACAATTTAACAAATATGGTACAAATAAAAGGCGGATGATGCGTTACAATGTATTTGGGTATGTATTGATGAAGCACATGGCAAAATACCCTCTGAGGAATGAGAGGTTTGGTAAAGCAAGTGTGGTAGACCTAACCATACCACAACTAGGTGGCTCCTTCCCCCGAAACCTGTGCCACATATAGCACACCCAAGTTAACCAGTAGCCAATAACTGCATCCTTTTGTAAGGTACCCTACCAATTACACAAACACAAGCCTATGCACACTATCTAATGTGTACTGATATAATGTATCAACAATAACAGATGTTGCTAAGGAAATGCAGACAACACTGGCTTACACATGTCATACTTGGATTAGGTGATATGAAAACATATATGTCACTATTGGCACATTCCAGCAATGTACAATTCTACAAGTGACACTTGCCCAAAATGAGTCCAAGAAGTAGTAGCAAGGTCACTCAGCTGTGCTCTACACGTGGTGTTGAAAGGAATAACAATGAAGTCAGGTCCTAAACAACATGGGGAGATGTCTTCAGAATACACACAAGAATGGTCTTGTAAGGCACAGGATAGCCCCCACCATTGTCTCACATCCATTTCCATGTTTACTTCTGAGTGTGTTGTAGTAGACAATTGTACCATGCAGGAAGGAGGGACACATGCCTTAAAATCACCAACTGAAGGACACCAAATTGTTGTACAATGAGAAGCAAACTCACTACCCACATTTCAGATAAATCCCTGACCCCAAACACAAGTGATGAAAACATCACTGCAAGTCCATCCACTATGCATCCCAAAAGTCAAGGTACATTTCCCAATCAACATTCCACATCAAGGGTACACATGATTATGAAGTGGATTCACACCCTTGCCCTACCTGTCATGTCCCTCATGACTACTGCATTTACACATGACTATGGACATACTATGAGGCATGCATGTATCTGTCTGACAACATATAATGGTGACACAGTCCGGTCTGGGGCATCACAGTAAATGGACACCCATTGCAGATGCACCATTGTGACAACAGGACTCCATGGATATATATAGGAGAAATTTCCAGACATCCCCCATCTGCATGGCTAGCACATGCCTACATTTAACGTATAGGATATGTATCCTAGTGGGAATGGAGCACATGCAGACACATAAGGACAAGGAATGTTGGCTACACTGATGACACATCACCCATGACAATGCACATTCCCCACTTACCAAGGGAAAGTAGTTTGCTGCAGCTGCCAGGATTTTGCCATTTAAGTCATGTCACATGTATGATGGACACCCATGCATTACAGACTGCTGTGAGGAATTAGCACCCAACATACAATGGCCTATGGGTTGCAGATGTCAACCTATACATATCCCCAGACACTTGGCAGTGGACAGTGAGGCACATCCTACCTACCTTTGGAGTGACATTTGGGAGGACTGATCTGTTGGTGGAAATAACACCCACCAGAGTAGGTAAGGCAGAATATTTGTACACTAAACACAGTCATATGTGCTCCCTGCTGTGCAATGGAACTTGGGGTTCCCCACAGTTTGATCCTAGGTCCGAGCTCCAAAAGGATGTGCACACCAGTTGGAAAAACATGGCCATCTACACCAATTTGATCGTAGATGATCTGTGACACATGACGCATCCCACATTGTCAGTGGGAGAAGTATGTCCCTCACTCAATCACCTGGTAAAGGGTCAAGCATGAATTTGCCTTATACTCACCCCGTGTGACTGCTGTGCTGCCCTCAAATGCCCATTCAACTCTGGGTTGGTCACCACCAAAATGCAGGTCCTTAGGGGGGGGTCATGGTCCGATGGGCACCCCGCCCTCATTAGGAGGACAGCCCCATGTGGGCATCTGTGGTCTTGCAGGCCCCACATCTCAGGTCCACCCACCTTTTCTGACAGTGGGCACTCCGCCAGCTGTGGATCCCCAGAGTCCGCACCTTCTTGGCAATGGCTCTCCAGATCCCCTTCTTCTGATGGGCATTGACCTGCATGTATGCAAATGAAAAGACAGCATATTATGTCCACATGTTCCATACAAATTGGCTGAGTCACATCCATGCCAGCGCACCAAGCTCATAACATCCTGTCGTGACTATCCTGTCTACCTGTGGCACATAGCAGTCATTGGACACAGGGACATGACTACAAACCTTCCCAAATAGGGTCCCCTATATACCCCCAGCTCAGGCCCTGCACTTACCAGGTAGGCCAACTGTGACTTTTGTGCGACATGAGCTAGCCACATGACATTGACCAGGAACACAATGGAACACATCACACAAAGTGGCAAGTGATAGGTAAACCACCCAACAAACAATGTACACAAACATCCACTATCTATGAATGTCACCCGCTGCATACAGTCCCTACAGGTCACAGCCAGGCTAAAGACTGACCTATTCTGCTTGGACTACAATGAAGGGAGTGACATGTTGAGAACACAAAGTGTCAAGCTTGTCCATGCGTGGACATGTGTGTTCACTAAACCTAGATTACCTTAAGAGAAACCTGGCCATGCATTCTACATGTCCTGCTTTATGCCCATACCACAGAGTCTGATATCATTGCACATCAGTTAACAACACACTGTTTGCATATGTGTAATGTCCAAAATGCACAGAGCATGCACAAGACACATCAGAGCTGGATGAAAGAGACAACAGGGCTATGAGATCAAGGGACCTGCCAGGGCTATGTTACACACATTGTCAGAGTTGATAGAAGCGCATCATTCACAGATCACCAGCCTGCCCCCAATGCAATTACTATAGTAATCAATGAACAGAGGTTCAGGAAGCTGCATATTGGCAGTGAGGCATGATTTGGCAACATCACACGCTGTGCAGGGATACAGGGAGTGTAACACCATATCCAACAAATCACATGCATTACAGTACATCTTGTAGCCTACAGCCAATTGCCATTGGGTGTATATGTGCAGAGAAGAAGTGCATAATGAGTCAGTACCTGCCTGCAGAACAACAGTCCAACAAGGGCAGATGTGGCCAGAGATCACAGTGCAAACAGAGAAAGAGCTCAAATAGCGATCAACCAACACATACAACTTGCATTCACCCCTCTCGCTGTCATGCAATCACATATGACCACACATGAAAAATATATTTTGGCAAGAGTTGCCTGTGGATGGCTACGTTGACACCTCACCTAGCCATGTGCATCCAACACAATTTGGGTCAGGGAACACTCAATACACTATCACCACATTGTTTCAGGACTCCAAGCCTGCCACTTGACATAGATACATGCCCAGTGACTGAGGACACAATCTGACAAACTGCGCCTAAGCCTAGGCTAACTAAAGCTAAGATAAATAGAGGCACATAGAAAAGTGTGCACATGTGGTACTTACCTGTTCCTGTTGTGAACCATGGAGCTGGTCATACAGGGGTAGGACCTCATGCATAAGCTTCTCCAGCTCTTCTGGCGGGAAGGCAGGGGCCCTATCACCTGTTTGATGAGGCATGATTGCTCCCAGAGGTGGTGCACAGCAGCTCAGGTAGTGGAGGTCTTGCTGGCAGCAGTGTCAGGAGTCAAGTGAGGGATTCAGCAGAAGTTGGCATTCATGTCTGCCACGTATGCAACAGTCACCGCTAGCAGACACTGCCCTTGGCCCAAGACCACTACAGACAGCAATGTTATCCCATTGCAAAGTCCGTCGCAGTAGCATCCACCTACCACTATGACGACTTCTGCCGGCAGTCGTGGGCCGCTACTAATGACCAGTAGAGTAGATGAGGCAGCCTCCATTTTAGAGGCATATACTGTAATTTACAGCTATTTTAGATGCATCACAATTTGGAAAATGTTGTCCTGTCCAATCTTGAGTGCTGGCCTTGTCCTGTTGTGTAGGTCAATCGTTTTAGTGAACATATTGGTATGTGGTCCAGCACATATGGTAACATAACTGGGGGCAGAGCCACTATCCTCTCCCCCATGGGCGCTCCAGGATTTGGGGCATTGAATCACAGTCAGAGTTGCAAGTTAGATCCACACATTGCTGCTGTCCAGATAGATGATGTGTACACATATGTTGAAAAGCAAGGGGGGCAACATTTTGCAAATGTAAAATTGTTAATCTTGATGAGTGCTGTGCAACATGATTTCAGATTTCAGAGACTCACATGACATGTCACAGTTTGTATATGACATGTATTATGTAGATTGCATGAGACACAAGAACGATGGCCATATCTTCAATTTTTCCCACATAGTTACCCGGGGAGGAGAAGGATCAGACAACCTCCTGTGTACCAGACTTGCAGGCCATTTAGGACAGACACGTAATCCAGATATGCCGCCTGGATAGGCAGACAATCATGGATCTTTTTTGTCAGTTGAAGCCAGATCTGATGCCAGCCATCTGTCATCCAAATAACATACCACCCATTGCACAAGTCATGTCAGTGTTGCACTTCCTGGCCACAGAGTCCTTCCAAAATACAGTGGCCCTAACTGATTTGATGTCCCAGCCTACGTTCAGTCTGGTCTTGAAGGATGTTCTCTCAGCAATGTTGAAACACCTGCACAGCTAGATTTGGTTTCCTCAACATGAGGATTTTGCCTATGTGAAGGCAGAGTTCTATGGTTTGGCACACATCCCATATGTTGTGGGAGCCATTGATGGTACCCATGTAGCCTTGTACCAGTGCATGGAAATGAATAGATCTATCAGAACAAGAAGAACTTCCATTCTCATCAATGTCCAAGTAATTTATTTGGCGGGCCTTTACATTTTCTACGTCTGTGCCCAGTAACCAGATTCAGTCCATGATGCCTTCATCATGTGGAACAGCTCTATTCCACAGCTGATGGCAATACTGTACCCAGAGAGGGCCTGGCTGGTTGGTAAGTAAAATATGTCATGTGTGTTTGTATGCTATGTTTGCTGCTAGTGAGACAATGCTTTGGACTCATGGTTGCGCACATGTCACATTCTCTTACAGGGGACTCTGCATACCCATACCATCTCTGGTTGTTGACACCAGTGAGGAACTCAGCTATGCTAGGGGAAGTCCGCTTCAACGAGGCACATGGAAGAACACAGCATGTCGTGGAGCGAGCTTTTGAGCTCCTGAAGGCAAGATTTTGGGCCTCTGACAAGACAGGTGGAGCCGTCCTCTACTCACTTACAAAAGTGTGTAAGATCATTGTGGCCTGCTGCATGCTCCACAACTCTGCCCTGAGGAGAAACGTCCCATACATCCCTGATGAGGGGGAGCTATCAGTGCCACCGGGTGAGCCTCCTGAAATGTCAAGTGAAGATGACAGTGATGAGGATGAAGGTGGAGACATGCGTCAATACTTCACTTAAGTGTAAGTATGTGATGTTCTGTGATTACTGTGACTGCATGAGGTATGCAGGGGTCAGGATTTGTTGAGAATGGTATCTCTTGTCACCATGAGACAGGGCATCTCATGCTATGCATCATACAGCCCATGTTTGCTGGCTGCATCAGGCTTAAAGATGTGACTCTCTTGACGATCTCTTTTGTTTGAGGCAGTCACATTGCACTGTCTGTCAAACAACTGAACTTTTAAATGAGATTTGTGTCTTATTTAGGCCTTTCCCTGCCTGAACTCCTTATATGTCACTTATTCCTTCCAGGTCTCTTCACCATGCAATCCTCAAGTGGGCATTTCAGAGCTGTGTGATTGGCAGGTGGCCTTTGCAAGTCTGACATGTGAAGTGGACATGGATTGATTCGGGTACTGTTTATCACAGAATTGTGGTGTTTGAGTCCTATACCCAGGCTGCCTGGACAGTGGGAGGGCAGGAATCTGAGCTACACAATAGTCCCATTTGCTGTCGTGTATTGGTCCGATGGTCTCATGTGTATGATCATGTAGCCTTATAACATGTCAGCCTGTGCAGTCCATTCATTCTACCTTCACAATGTGTTGATGTTGATCCTGTATTACCTGTTAGTGGCTGTCAATGCGTTTACTCATTGCAGGCCAGTGTGCCTGTGCCACAACACTAAAAGAGGTTTGTGACATTGCACCAAGTGCTTGCTCATTGTTATGGGAAGGGCATGGGCTCAGACTCTGATGTACTGCCCTCTGTCTGTGCCATGGTGTATGTTAAGTTGGCAGGGATGGTTTTCGTATGTTAAGGGTCAAACTGGAGACAAAATCCCATATTCTCTTTGCCTAGTCTATGGGACGAGGCCTTACAGGCCCTTTCTATGTGTTCTGGTGCACGTTAGTAATAGGATATCTTTCCTGACTCCATATGGCTAGGACATGCTTGGCTATGACTGTGCAGACATTCTTAACACCTTATGTGCAATACAGTACAATAAAAGGTTTGATGTGACCACACACCTGTGACATTGTGTTGCTAGTCATCCTCAGCATGACACTCCCTGAGACATCTTCCTCCATCCATTGTCATCTAATGTCTTAAGCATGTATATTATATGTGATTATCATTCAACATTCCAGACAGATAAAAAAGAGAGGTAGTAGGCGAGTGAAGGGATCAGTGATAGTGGATGCAATCAATAGAGTAGAGACCATAACATTTGGGGTCCAGAGTCCTGTGTCCAACTAGCATGGAATATGGAAAGTAGTTAAGGAATAGTCAACAGAGAGAGTCTGTGGCACACAAAGGATTGACATCAGGAAGTTGTCAATTGCTGGCTGTGGTTGGTGTCTTGATACCCGCACCTCCTGGATGCTTTCTGGACGCCCCTGCTTGCAGGGGGCTCAGCAACTACAGAGGCATGGGCGTCTGAGGCAGGTGCTTCCTCTGGCAGGGTCTCCCTTCTAGTGGCTGGCACTGTTTAACGGCCTGATGTGGATCCATCAAAAGAAGGGGTGTGATGTTGTTGCCTATCCCTGCTCAGGGTACCGTTCATGTCCCTCAGTACCCCTGTTAGGGAGGCCGTGTTAGAATTGTGGGTCTCCCTCTGTTCCCACATCTCATGATGGAAATCCCTCTGTAGCTTCTTGATTTTCCTGAGCTCAGTCAGTACCTAGCCCATCATGCCTTGAGAAAGTTGGTAGCCATCCAAGACCTGGCTAATGGTAACCTGACCAACAGCATCACCAGCATCCTCTTTCCACCGGTGCCACACCATCCCTCCCATGCACGCTACCCTCATGTGTCAGCGCCCTGGGTGAAGCCTGCCCCCTTCCACTGGTTCCAGGTCCACCATTGCCAGGGTTAGCAGGTTGTGACTCAGGAACCTGGACTGGGGGCACAAGATGTTGGAGATTGTTGTGGAGGCACAGGTCTGGAGGTGACTGGCTGCTTACGATGTTGAGGCCACGGGCTGGGAGGAGTTGCTGTGGTCGGGCTGAGGCTGACCCATGTCATCTGCCCAGGTTGCCCAGATGGGCCAGAACCGTCTTCAATGTCCTGTGGTCCAAGAGTGTTCGTTTCACTGACAGCTTTGTCCTTGAGGGTAGTGGCAGTCTCCTCAGTGGTGTCAGAATTAGCATTACTAGTTGCAGTGGCAGCACAACCTGTTGATGTGGAGAGAGAATGTTAGTGGTTGTATTATGACATCTACCTCCAATAGTTGACAATGACATTGGGCTAGGGCCATGTTCACATTGTATTTGCTGATTTCCCTTATGTGACAGGTACACATATTGTCATTTGTTCCAAGCTGATGTTTTAGCCACATACCAGTTCCTTTTCAGTGACCTAGCCTCAGATTGCCTGGAATCATTAGCTGTTGGAGGGATGGTAATAGACTCATGTTTTGTCAGCAGTGCAGGAAAGACATTGGCTGGGCAAGTTGTTGTTTGAGTCATCTTGAAAGCTATTTGTCAAGCAGGCATTGTCAGAATCTTAGATGATGTGTGATAGTTGTCATCCTGTGTCAGTGCATTGTGGATGTGACTGCTGCCAATGCCATACAGCAGACACATTTTGGTGTCTTTGATCTGTGTAGGGAGTTCCTTCCATACAATTTTAGCAGTCCTTCCTGTCTACACTATTTCCATCTTGGCATTTGACTCTAGATGGATCTGGATCTGTCGCACATCACAGGGTGTAACATGACCTGTATTCTTGTCCCTCCCAGGTGTATCACGTTCATTGTGGGTTCAGGGACTGTGGCACACTATCATATGGATTGTGGTCTGTTATTTGGGTCTCATGGCCTGGCCCCCCTTGAATTTATTCAGAAGTTACTCTTGACACAACTCACAGTCCACATTGTCCGTCCTCTGAGGTGAGTGGACTTTCCTAAAAAGTATACCAACAGGGATATTTGACCATATTCATAGTGGAGTGGGTAATTGGGTTGGGTAGACAGATTCTCTTGGCCCCAGCAGTCATTTGACTCTCCTAGGTGTGTACCCGTCACAAGTGTTTTTTCAGGTAAAGGTATTGGCTGGTGAACAGTGTACTGTTGCTTGGAGAGTGAGTAAGGAATCCTCCTATGAGTACTAAACATTTCAGTATTCCACACACTGTAGAGTTGTCCTCCCGTCAGGTGAGTACATGTCTAAGGCTGATTAGATGGAGAATGATCATAGTAGCAGAGCACGCAGTTGCGGCTGAGTGTAGTGAGGGTCCTAGTGCCTCCTGGCCTCAGCATTCCTATCATTGCCTGTCCTACCCACCCACTGTACAGTTGAGATCCTCTCAGGTGAGTACAGTTGAGTGGTTGATTAGAGGGAGAATGATCATAGTAGCAGAGCACACAGTTGTGGCTGAGTGTAGTGAGAGTTCCAGTGCCTCCTGGCCTTAGCATTTCTGTCATTGCCTGTCCTACCCACACACTATACAGTTGAGATCCTCTCCAGTGAGTATGGTTGAGTGGTTGATTAGAGGGAGAAGGGTCATAGTAGCAGAGCACACAGTTGTGGCTGAGTGTAGTGAGAGTTCCAGTGCCTCCTTGTCTTAGCATTTCTGTCATTGCCTGTCCTACCCACACACTATACAGATTAGATCCCCTCAGGTGGGTACACTCCAATGGGGAGTTGACAAACTAGGTCATTATGATTAGGCTACACTGTTCTGGTTTTAGTGATAGTAGACCAGTGCCTGCTGGGACTTGTAGTGCTATTGATCCCTGTACTACACCCACTACACAATGATGTTGTTCCCCCAGGTCTATGGACAGGTGGACACTGGGCTGTTGAGTGAGGTGACATAGTAGGTGGCAAGGGGTTATTAGTGAGCTTGTATTCAAATACATTTTGGTACCATTTTTGCTCTTATGACTTACCCGATTCCACTCCCCCAGGTATTCCTGTCAAGCTCATAGGACACAGGATGGCTAAGACCTTCTCCTCCCATGATGTTACTTGTAGGGAAGGAGGTGTGGGACCACCGCCAGTCTTCAGGACCGCAAGCTGGTTCCTTGACACCATGGAATGGACCTTTCCATTAAGGTTGTTCCAGCTCTTCTTGAGGTCTCCCCTTGAACGAAGGTAGCTGCTGGCAGACTTCACTCTGTTGACTTTCCATTGCCACATTTCTATTTTCCGAGTGATAGTAGTTTGCTGGACATGGGCTGGAAATAATTGTGGCTCCACGCTAATAATTTCATCCACCATGACTCTTAACTCGTCATGTGTGAAACGGGGATTTTTCTGCGGTGACAGAGTGGTGGAAAAAAAGAAAAAGAGATATACTGGTAAGGTGCTGTGTAATGAGTAGGTGACAGGGAGTAAATAGAGTGTATAGGTGCAATTATGTGTGGTGGGTGTGGGTTGAGGGTGTGGGATGTGTGCTTAGTGCAAGTTAGAGGGGTGCCTAATCTATGGTTGGTGAAGTTTTTGGGCAGTGCTCTGGCTTGTGTTCGGCGTGGAGATGCAAAGGATTGTGTTGTGTGAAGGGGTGTGTTTTATAGTGTGGTTTGCAGGTGTGTCGAATGTGTGAATATGTGTGAGCTGTGTTGTTTTCAAATACAGCCTATGTGGTGTTGTGTATTACTGTGGTACCACCATGAGAAGACCGCCATGGCAGGATCGTCATCGTGATTTTCGACTTGTAATACGGTCAGTGGTTGGTTGACATGCTGGCATTGCTGTTGGGCAGACTGCCTGTTTCCGTCCTCCAGAGTCCTGGCAGGGTCAGATTTTTGGCTGCTTTTTTGACAAGCCTGCCTGTGTAACTCATAATACAGTAGTCTGTATGACCGCCAACATGGTGGTCTATTGAGGGCCGCCACCATGGCACTCTGATGGTCCAACTGCCAAACTTGTAATGAGGCCCAAAGTATTTTGTATATTATGTTATTCTGTACTTTGTATTCTCCCCAGAAAATGTCCTCATTACTTTATTGAACTTTTTACATATCAGAAAATACAAACTGGCCACGTCCTTTATTCAACAGTTTTCTTCTGAATGCATTTGTAGTGCTGTGACTAGTTCTATTTGCTCAGCTTTGAAAATTAGAAAAACCTATGGAACTGATAATTGTATATCTGTACCTGAGTAACTGACCCAATTCATTGTATTGTCCTTTTTAATTATTTATTTACATTTTCATTTTTAACATGTATCTATTTAAGTATTGATGTGTTTTATGGCTTATTCATAGCAAAATAAAGATTCTTTCAATGAATAATCAAAAAACAAAATATTTTCTCTGCCCCCTCAATATATTCACTCATAAACAGTCCTTCAGCCCATGGTTCTCAGTAGACCCAGGTGTAATTTCAATTACATGGGGGTAATCTTGTGTAATTTCAATAATTTTGTGTCATTTTCTTTTTATGAGAAATTCCCACAATTATGCTCTTAGGCCACATTGTATATTTGTGTACTGTTCACACCATGAATTTAGCTCAAGCACACAATGAGAATGCCAACTGCTGCAGTCTGCGAAACAAGTGTTTTTGTGTTATTTTGTAGCTAGATAGGCACCTTTTCATTGAAAAAGGAGGTAAGGAGGCATTTTGCACTAAAATATAACAGCAAATGTCAGTTTTGCACTTCACATCATTACGCATAATTTCATGTAAATCTTACAAAATGATACAAAAGTGAATTATCTGAATTTTGCATACCTCTGCTTCTTAGACAAACTCCTTCAGAAAAGAAAAGAACTCAGAATAGTTGAAAGAAAATGGAGAACTGATATAACTGCCAAGTTTCTCTTCACTCTAAAGGCAGCCAAGACAAAATACAAACTGACAGTACCACCTCTAGAGGTATTTTCTTCCAAGCTAAATTCCACCACTCACTATATAAACTTAAAGAATTATTCCAACTATTGATTTGTAACCTGAAACCTAAATCTGAGCCTCACCTAAACCAAACCAGGCAAAATGTGTGGAACTGTAAGAATTCTTCTTCAAGAATTACAACTCTTTATCAACATCTATCCCACCATCATCAAAGACCATCTTTCCCAAACTCTTCCATATGAGCTGAATTTGACTAAAAAAACCTATTTGAAATCACCGAAAACGTAAAGCCTACTTACTATGATGATGATATCATCCCACTGAACATCATTAAGAATTGCTCCAGTCTCTTTAACAAGACCATGTGTCAGATACTCAATAAATCACCCAATGACTGTGTCATTTCTGATTGTCTAACAATAGGGCAAATTGCATCCCTCCTAAAGGTACTAGACACCAACCCTGAGACACTATTCAAATATAGACCTATTTCTAACCTCACATAGATGGGCAAAGTCAGTACAAGAATACACACTATACCACAATTACCATTACACATTACCAGCAACAATTTCCTGGCTCACAATTGATCAGGATTTCACAAAGATTGAACTAATAAATTACTAAAAAAACTGAAAATACTTGAAAACATAAAAAAAAAAAAAAAGGCTGACAAGCCTTCCAATATAGCGCACATCAACAGAGGAATTGCATGTCTGCTGGTCCCTTTCAACACTCTGCAGCCTTTGACACTGCTGGCCACCAAAGATTTCTCAAGATCCCTTAGACACACAAGTGCTTCTGAGAAAAAATGTCTTCAGCTTGTACACCTATTTCATTACCAATCGCAATGAAATAGCTCGAATAGGAGCCACCTTATACATCTGAATGAGCATCACCTGCAGTTTCCCACAAGATCACATATTTGCACCCATACTTGTACAGTGAGTGGCAGAAAGACATAATGCAAGGTATAGCTGAAAAGATTAAAGAAAATGCTGATGGCACCCACATTCACTGAGACAAAAAGGGTAGTAAAGTTTCAAGATTAGATGGCTACATACTTCCTCAGATGTAATTCATAGAAAACTGAATTTATCCTCTTAAAAACAACAAAAACTAAACAAAAAATACCTTAAAGAACTCAATCTTCCATTTACGACCCACATCTTTCAATGGAAAAAATTGATGGCCATCCGGGTTTACCCATCCCTGATAATGACATCACATATCAATCACAGAATTAAATCAAAAAACAATGTCCCTGATTTGTTAAAAGAAACAAGCCCTTCTTACGACCAACTGACTTCCTCCTTGTCCAATCTATATTAATTTCCCATACTGATTACCCAATGCTAACCTCATTGGAATTTCTGTATCTCCCCTTACTCCTCAAGGATGTCCTTCACTATGGGCCCGATTTAGAAATTGGCTTACGAGTTACTCTGTCACAACAGACACAGATATCCCATCCGTTGAAATCTAAATTCCATTATCTCCTATGGGATTTAAATTTTGACAGACTGGCTATCCATCACCGTTTTGACAGAGTAACTCGTCCACTAATATCTAAATGAGGCCCTGTGAATCTCATTTGAGCTGCAATTTCAGTCACATCACCCCAACAGTAAGAAACCTGCACTGCCTCCCCATTGAGGCCTAAATAAACTTTAAATTACTTTCGCAGCTGTTGACTCTCCTCACTCAAACTATCTAGGTTCTGCTATAAATATTTCTGGAGGCAAAAAACATCTTGGTAGCAGAGGCATCCTCGGACTTGATTCCAAACAACTTAAACTTTAGTTAGCAAAGTCACAGTGGTTTTCTAAAGCTGCTCCCTCCATCTGGAACTCCCTCCCTACTGAAATATATTGCCATGAAGACCTACTTAACTTTGGAAAGAAACAACTAACCTTCCTTTTTTAACCTTGGTCTGAATTATCCTGGCACATAGCATTTCAGAATGTCAGTCCCTGCATTACTCTTTACTGACTATAACTCATTGGGGTCACCAATGTGTAGCTTGTCAACAAAATGTTGCGGCACCTTACAGTGCTACTCCCTATTGATTGTATATCTCATTTATGTTATAAAGGAGAGCTTTGAGAGCCTTACTAGATTCTGCTTTTTCAGTGCCTGCTCTAACAACTCTAGCCATAAGCATGTTAAAGCAGAAAGACAAATCTTTCAGAATCACTAAGTCAAAAATACAGAGAGGCTGCAACCTCTGTAGTTGTGGATTGTGATCTCGAAAAAAGAAACTGTAGGCTGGCTGCTAAAGGCTCTGAAGAAGATGCGTAAGATGCATCAGCTGGGAGATAATGAGACAAAATAATAATAATAAAATTCAAATCTATCCAACGCAAAATTGCAAATCATACAACAGATCGACCAAATTGAAAATTAATTTCTCAATTGTTTTGTTACTTCAATTATCCATCATGTGTCAGATCATGATTAACTATTTCATTTCTAAATGGTCAAGCTCACATAACTCGTGATAAGGCCCTGAATGGACTTTGGTGCAGATTTATGGAATTGGCACTGCACCGAGTGCAGCACCACTTTCCCTGAGCCCCTTAGCGCCCGTTACTGCCACATGTGTGTGCCGTATTTAAAATAAGGTGCACCATGGTGCAGGGTAGAGGGCAATAGCGTAATTCTAAGTGACGCTATTGATGTACTCTGCAGGAATAGCGGCAAAATATTGGTGCTTCTCCTGCAGAGTACATAATGGCCCATTCCAAATAGTGAAAGCCCCCTTTTAACACCTGCTGTGAGCAGGCGTTAAAAATGCCATAAAAAATGATGAAAGGAAATCTGTTAAATTTCCTTGTACCATTTTTTCAGCCCCCCTGATGGGGAACGCCCCCTTTGCACACATTATGCCTGGTGAAGGCATAATGTAGCGCAATGGGTTAAAAAGAGGTGCAATGCCTCGTTGGGCCACATTAGCAGAAAAAAGAATTCCGCTAATGTGGCGCAAGGTGGTGTTTTTAAATATGCCCCTATGTTTCTGTGCAGAAAAAATAGAGAATATGGCCCTCATTATGACATTGGTGGTAAATCCCACGTATCGCCTCGCTGACGGCCGCCAACTTACCGCTGCCACAGCGGATATCCGTACACCAATCCGTCAGTACTCAGCCACATACACAATTCCGCCACAGTAAAGGTCAGTGATAAACTGGCGGTATCAAAACCCACACCGTTACGCCAACAGACCTACGACCATCACAATATGACCCACGAATCACCACGGCGGACATTCAACGGCGGTAAACCATTGGTGGTACATACCGCTGTGCTCAAAATGGACACACACAAACAAAACATCACCACATTGGACAATTCAAACAACACACACCTGACACCCATACACATACCCCACCCACACCACTACAAAACACACACCCACAATACCCACAACTCTTTACCATTACAAACAATTGCCAGCAGAGAGACAGCAAGACCACAGACACAACCAGAGCCACACACTACTCACACCTATACACCACTCACGCACTCCAAATCACACACCACAACACCTCACACAACACCCATGGCACCACAAAGACACCCCCGATTCACAGGTGAGAAGCTAAGGGTCATGGTGGAGGAAATCATCAAGGTAGAGTCACAGCTATTTGAAGCACAGGTGCAACAGATATCGATAGCTAGGAAGATGAAGCTATGGTGGAGAATCGTGGGCAGGGTCAACGCCATGGGACAGCACCCAAGAACTAGGGATGACATCAGGAAGAGGTGGAACGACCTATGGGGGGAAGGTACGTTCCATTGCAGCAAGACACCCTCTCGCTGTACAGAAGACTGGCGGTGGACCCCCACTTCCTCCCCCACAACTAACAGCATGGGAAGAGCAAGTCTTGGCAACCCTGCATCCTGAGGGCCTGGCCGGAGTAGGAGGAGGACTGGACTCTGGTAAGTCAACTCTCTACTACTACTACCCCCCTACCGGCATGCCATCACATACCTCCACCCTCACTCCCATCACTCCACCACTACCCACACATCCCACCATCACATCTCACTCATCCCAATGCCAAGCCCTGCATGATCTACCAATGCATGGACACCACTCACAGCCCTGCATGGACACTCATCACTGAAGCATGTACACTATAGAGAACTAATCATTCCACCATACACCAACGTACACAAGTAAAAGCTGCCAGGTCAAATACAACCAAAGAGGGCAAGCCACGGATGCACAATACGTCAGACACAGAAACCATAACACATCATTTACATACCCACAGGTACCCAAGCAAATGTCAGCGAAGACGAGGTGCCAGCAATATCCAGTCCCCCAACAGAAGAGGTCCACAGTGATGACAGCAATTCTGGTCTTCAGGATCTGGGTGAACAACCTGGCCCATCAGGGACCTCTGGACAGCCGGTTACCCATGCCCAGTCACACACCACAACAGAGCCTTCCCAATCAGGAAGCACCACCATAGCACCCACCCAGCGTACCCACACCTCTGTCCCCAGGGCACGTCAATCAGCAGTGTGTCCACCTCTACAGGGACCCCAGGCCACACCACATACCCATGACAATCAGGGACCTGGGGTCAGTGGCAGTGGCAGTGGGCATGGTTCAGGGGACAGAGGCACAGGCCACCAGGGACACTGGGAGAACTGCTGTGCTCTCCAAGAGGCACTTGCAGAGAACCTGGGAGCATATCAAAATTCCCAGGACACGATGAGCCAGATCCTTGTCAACATGCAGGAGAACAGGCGGCTGCAGGAGGGACAGTACCAGGGAGTCAGGGAGGACTTGCAGGCCATCAACAACACCCTGATCTCCATAGCAGGGGTGCTGGCAGACATGGCCAATATCATGAGGGAGGCAGTCACACAACAGCGGGCCCCTGCCACTAGCCAGACATCTGAACAGCCTTCCACCTCTGCTGCCGCTGGTGGCCAGGAGGCCCCACCACAGGACTCACAGGCCACGAGCACCCCACCCCCTGCAGAAGGAGAACCACCTCGCAAACGTTCCCTGCGACCCAGACAGAAGCCAGAGACTATTGCTAAGACCCCACCAGGAAATGAGACTCTCCTGATTGTCACCTTTGTGTCCCACTCTGTCACCCTGTCCACCTTGAACTGCCAAAGCTCCCCTTCCTATGTACCATTGGACAATGCACCTATGCTACAAACAGACTGGAGCAATACCCTGGACTTTTCTCCATCATCACCCCATCCCATTGCACTTGCCCCTCTATATTTTAGCACTTCAATAAACACCCTTGGAAAAAAAAGTATGTGAAATTTTTCAAGTATATATTCATTTAAAAAGGTACACACATTGCAATTCAACTGCACAGAAAATGAGCATAGATTAATGACCTGTAGCTGGCTTCAGTGATCACACCAGGAGCATATGTAAGGTCACAAACATCTGCAAAATGAATTGCCAGAGGGTACTGTAAGTAGGCATAGAAGTGGGAAATAACAGCATGCCAGTGCCACAGAAATTCAAACAAATGTAATTGAAATGTGAAGTAACACAGGGGGTCATTCTGACCCCAGCGGAGCACCGCCAACAGGCTGGCGGTGCCCCGCAGGGCATTCTGACCGCGGCGGTTTTGCCGCGGTCAGATGCGGAAAACCGGCGGTCTCCCGCCGGTTTTCCGCTGCCCTTTAGAATCCTCCATGGCGGCGCAGCTCGCTGCGCCGCCATGGGGATTCTGACAGCCCATACCGCCATCCTGTTCCTGGCGGTTCTCCCGCCAGGAACAGGATGGCAGTATGGGTTGTCGTGGGGCCCCTGAGGGGCCCCTGTTGTGCCCATGCCAATGGCATGGGCACTGCAGGGGCCCCCGTAAGAGGGCCCCACTTTGTATTTCAGTGTCTGCTTTGCCACTGCACCCGTCGCACCTTCCCACTCCGCCGGCTCAATTCTGAGCCGGCGTCCTCGTGGGAAGGCTCTTTTGCACTGGGCTGGCGGGCGGCCTTTTGGTGGCCGCCCGCCAGCCCAGTGCAAAAGTCAGAATACCCTCCGCGGTCTCACGACCGCGGAGCGGTATTTTGGATGGGGGAACTCTGGCCTCCGCCGCCCGCCAGGGTGAGAATCACCCCCACTGTCTTACCTGTGTGTCATTGGAAGTGTTGTCTGATCACTGATGTTCCATTGCCCTCATCCTCTGCCTCCTCATCCTCACTGGCCACAGGGTCCACTGCTGCCACACGGGCACCTCCAGCCTCCTCCTCCTGTAGAAAAGGCACATGGCGTCTCAGGGCAAGGTTGTGCAACATGCAGCATACCACTACTATCTGGCAGACATTCTTGGGTGAGTAGCACAGGGATCCCACCTGTTAGATGGAGGCACCGGAACCTGGCCTTCAGGAGGCCAAAGGTCCTTTCTATTATCCTTCTGGTTCACCCATGTGCCTCATTATAATGTTCTTCTGCCCTTGTCCTGGCATTCCTCACAGGGGTCAGCAGCCATGATAGGTTGGGGCTACCAGAGTCATCTGCAAATTTTGAGGGATAACATTTAGCCACACATTATCCAATATGCCCACGCATTACCCCAGATGGCCCACACCATACCCATACACCAACATCTACTGGGTATGAACCAGGGCTCACCTATCAGCCACACCCCTTGCCTCTGTAGTTGGGCCATCACATTTGGGATGCTGCTATTCCTAAGGACAAAGGCATCATGCACCTACCCAGGATACTTAGCATTGACGTGGGAGATGTACTGGTCCGCCAGGCACACCATCTGTATATTCATAGAGTGAAAACTCTTTCGATTTCTGAACACCTGTTCATTTTGACAGGGGGACAAATACAATATGTGTTCCATCAATCGCACCAATTATGTTGGGGATATGTCCCATTGCATAGAACTCGCCTTCACTGTGGCCAAATCTTCAACCTGGGGAAATACAATGTAGCTACACATGTGTTTAATCAGGGCAGACAACACTCTTGTTAGCACTATTGAGAACATTGGCTGTGATATTCCTGCTGACAGAACTTGCACAAGAGGGGGGATCCCAGTGGGGTGACAGATAGCAGATATCAGATCAGGCTCCAATTGGGCACAAAGCTCTGTGATTGTGGGCCTGTCAAATCTATAGGTGAGGATAATGTGCCTGTCCTCCATTGTTGCCAAGTCCACCAGAGGTCTGTACATGAGGGTATGTCTCCATCTTCTATTCATCCGAATCAATAGCAATCTATGGGGCAAAAGAGTGACAAGCCAGTCACAAACTGAACAATGGGGCTACAATAGAACTCTGCATGCTGTTAACTTGTAATGGGAAAGTGTGATTTGTCCAGTATGTCCTAATTTCTCCAGTGACGCAGCAATTATCCAAGACCTGCCCCCTCCTCTGAAATGCTATCCACCTGTCCTGTGTGGAGGGACAGGTGGAAGTGAGGTAATACCGCTGACGTTGTGCGCCATTGCAAGAGGCGGTCAGGGACCGCTGTGCAACTCCTCATTGGATAACATTGGGCCCTATGGGGTACAGTGGCCAATGGTGATCTACGCTGCGGGTGGCGGTATGCACCACTGCAGACGTGACCGACATTTTCTATCTCATCCCTCACTTGTTACCTGATCTTCAACAGGAGAAGACCTACACTGCATGTGCTGCTGTGACCTGTGTCTGGAACCTACTATGGCCCATGTGGCTGGGGAAAGGGCCCCAGCCTTCACTTCGGCAGAGTTAGAGAGACTGGTGGATGGGGTCCTACTCCAATACGGACTGTTGTATGGGCCTCCAGACCAACAGGTGAGTACATTGTGGACACGATGCATGTGGCATGAATGCATGGAGTGGTGTGTGAGAAGGCCTCGTGTTAGGGTGGTGGGTGGATGTCCTCTGGGCGGCGTATTGGTTGTATGCTGGGCCATGTGTGTGTAAATGGTGATGTGAAGGGGTATGGTGGGCCATAAGTGTAACAGGCAGGACTCTTTGAATAATTCTATTTTCTGTGTGTATTTCCTCTGCAGGTCAGCACCCAACAAAAGAAGGCTATATGGCTTGCCATCACCAAGGATGTGCGGACCCTGGGGGTCTACAGCAGGTGGAGCACCCACTGTCGGAAATGGTGGGAGCACCTGAGATGCTGGGCACAGAAGACGGCAGAGGCCCAGCTGGGGATGGCCTCCCAATAAGTAAGGGGTGCCCGTCGAACCCTGACCCCCCTGATGGCCCGCATACTGGCAGTGGCCTATCCTGAGCTGGATGGGTGCTTCGGGGCATCACAGCAGCCCCAAAGTGGTGAGTACAGTGCCCATCATTACACCTTATGCATGGTAGGGTGGTATCTGGGTGGGAGATGTGTGTCAGTGGGTGCCCCTAGGCCAATGCCTGACATTGAAGCATAGGTCCCCCCGTCGCTAGGGTTCTGAAGGCATAGGGGGTCATTCTGACCCTGGCAGTCCGAGACCGCCAGGGAAAAAATGACCAAAGCACCGCCAACAGGCTGGCGGTGCTTTTTTCCATATTCTGACCGGTCGCACCGCCGGGGCCGGCGGTTTCCCGCCGTTTTTCCCCCGGCGGTGCTAATCCGCCAGGGCAGCGCAGCAAGCAGCGCTGCCCTGGGGATTATGACCCCCTTACCGCCAGCCTGTTTCTGGCGGTTTGCACCGCCAGGGAGAGGCTGGCGGTAAGGGGTGTCCTGGGGCCCCTGGGGGCCCCTGCACTGCCCATGCCACTGGCATGGGCATTGCAGGGGCCCCCTAACAGGGCCCCGGCCAGCTTTTCACTGTCTGCATAGCTGACAGTGAAAAGCGCGACGGGTGCAACTGCACCCGTTGCACGGCCGCAACACCGCCGGCTCCATTAGGAGCCGGCTCCTGTCTTGCGGCCTCATTCCGCTGGGCCGGCGGGCGCAAACTTGGTTTGCGCCCGCTGGCCCAGCGGGAATGTCGGAATGGAGGCCGCGTGAGTGTGGCCGCATTGGCGGGCGCATGGCGGTTTCCGCCTGGCGGGCGGCGGTAGCCGCCCGCCAAGGTCGGAATGACCCCCATAATCCTGCTACCTAGCTCGTAGGCATCCACTACTGGTCAGGGCTGCGTGGGTCCCAGGTGTGCTGCATTTGGCGGTGTGGGACCCTCCCCATGCCTTGGCTGCTAACTGTTTCTCTGGTAGTGCTATGGCATATTGCATAGGGCTGTTCCCTGTGTGTGAGGGTGCTGTGTACGCCAATTGTGGTGTTGGTGCAGCCATTGACCAAGTGTATCCTTTGTCTCTTCCCCAAGAAAGGGCAAGGAGGCACCACCAGCTGCGATAGGGAAGGGCAATGAGGCACCACCAGCTGTGACAGGGAAGGGCAAGGAGGCACCACCAGCAGTGTCTAGGAAGGGCAAGGAGGCACCCCAGAAGCAACAGACTAATGTATTCCTGGATGGCATTCACACTGGATTGGGGGCCCAAAAGAGATCGATTCCGGCTCTGGCCTCCTCTCTGATGGCAGCCATTGTCCCTGTTTCCACCCTCCCCCCTCCAACTTCCTCTTCCCAGTCCCATTCTCCTCAACCCCAGCCTATCCCAAGCACACAGGCAGACGGGCATGCACACAAGACAACACACAAGAGTGGTAAAGGCAAACACAAGCACCACACTTCATCCCACAGGCACTCACACAAACACCATCCAGATGCAGCCACACCAACATCCACTATTTCCACTGTCTCCCCCTCCTCCTCCTCCTCCATCTCCCTCCCAGTTCCGCCTACACCCACACCTGCATGCACTACATCATCATCCACTACCAGCATCATCATCACTCCAAGCAGAACACACACCTCACTGGCAGACACCTCCACAACAGCCATTCACATGTCCCATGTGTCCTCTTCCACTGTGTCTGCCCCGCCAAGGTACACAAACGCAAGCACTCAGACATCCAACATCCATCCACCTCACAACAGCATCCAGCCCATGCACCTGCACCGAAAATCAGTAGACAGTCACCTCCAGCAACCACTCCCTCTTCCTCCACTCCCATTCCTTCTCCCTCTTCATGCGCCAATGTCCCTAAAAAACTGTTCCTATCCACCATTGACCTCTTCCCTACCCCTCCCCCCGTCCTGCACGTATGGCCAGGGTGGGAAGAACGCAGCCAAGCACCTCAGCCACCAACCCGCGGGCCCAGCCGTCACCACACCCACTCGTGGTGGAAAAGGATCCAGGCCACAAGTCCTGAAGGTGAAGGAGCCTGCACCAGACAGCCTCAAGGGAAAGGAACCTGTCCCATCTGCCAGAAAGCGCAAGGAGCCTGCCGCCGTAGCTTCTAAGAAGCGAAAGGAGCCTGCCCCAGCTGCCAGGAAGACAAAGGAGCCTGCAGCAGCTGCTAAGAAGGGAAATGAGCCTGCCCCAGCTGCCAGGAAGACAAAGGAGCCTGCACCAGCAGGCAGGAAGAGCAAGGGGCTTGGGGAAGAAACTGTGATGGATCCCCCACCACCAACCATGGTTGTGCAGCCGTCCGAGGTTGCAGGGGATGGGAAGGAGCCTCTTCCCCCCTGCAGCACCACCACCTCCAGTGGGCAGCTGTCTGAGGTTGCAGGGGATGGGCAGGAGCCTCCTCCCACCAGCAGCACCACCACCTCCAGTGAGCAGCCGTCCAAGGTTGCAAGGGATGGACAGGAGCCTCGCTCCACCAGCAGCACTACCACCTCCATTGAGCAGCCGTCACCGCCCACGGACGTTATGTAATCCTGCCTCTATTGTCTGCTGTGCGGCCTGCCCCCTGCAAATCCAGTGCGTATGACACCCATCTGAGAGACTGTGACCTTGCACTCCCCAGGATCAAGAGCACAGGTACAAGGCCCCCTCTAGAACCAGTTGGTAGGACACCCACATACCCAAGACTCCCCAGGATCAAGAGCACAGGGCACAAGGACCCCTCCAGAACCAGTGGGTAGGACACCCACCTGAGAGACTGTGGCCTTGCACTCCCCAGGACCAAGCCCAGGGCATGTTGCCCCCTCCGGAGCAAGTTGGCAAGTCACCCACCTGAGAGACTGTGGCCTTGCACTCCCCAGGACAAAGCACAAGGCATGTTGCCCCCTCTGGAGCAAGAGGGCAAGTCACCCGCCTGAGAGACTGTGGGCTTGCACTCCCCAGGGCCAAGCACAGGGCATGTTGCCCCCTCCAGAGCAAGTGGGCAAGTCACCCACTCAAGAGACTGTGGCCTTGCACTCCCAAGGACCAAACAAAGGGCATGTTGACCCCTACAGAACCAGTGGTCTTGTTCCATCACCTGGCTGAGGTGCCCCCATCCCCCGTTCCCCTGAAGTGCCTGCCTATTTACCAACTAATGCCCCTGCAGTGTTCTCTCCGTGTTGAGACAGGTGACATGTGTGGCCTTGGACTTTGGCCTGTGGCCTACGAACATTATGGACTGGGCTGTGTCCCTTTTTGGGTATATATGTATATATCTATTATCTTGCTTAACTTATTTTTTTTGATTTGTTGCTCTCATTACATTAACTTTTTCAAAATCGTTTTGTCCTTGCATTACTCATCCGAGGTACGGGGTAAAATGTTTTAGTAATGCAGATGATTGTGTGTATGGTGTTGGAGGGGTGTGGTGCGTGTGTGTGTCACTCTCGTTTTCCTCCCTCCCTTCCTTGTGTGCTAGGCGGCTGTACTCACCGTTGTCGTCTTCTCCGGCGTTGGTGTTCGTTGTGGAGCAGCACGATGAAGATCATGGGGAAGACTTGCAGCTCGGGCTCCATCGTGGCGTGGTTCTTCCCTGTGTCTCCAATGGTGAGTCCTTTCCCTTCTGAGGTCTTTTTCCGCCAGGCTTTTGATGTTGTTGGCACCGCCCTGGAAAAGGTGGCGGATTGATGTGTCTTAATATGGTGGGCGGAACACTGACTTCCGCCTGGCTGTAGGCGGCTACCGCCGTGGTGGCTGTTATTTCCTCCCTGGCGGTCGGTGTGGCACATTGGCTGTCTATCGGAGATCTTTCCGCCATGGTCATAATTTGGTGGTAATTACCACCAGACTGTTGGCGGTATTACTGCCACTTCAACAGTAACCGTCAGGGTATTAATGAGGGCCTATGTGATTATATATTCAAGTACCACGGCTAGAGACGGCTGTTAAATAAACTGCTAGGTGTCTTACTAAATTGTCCACGTCTTTTGTCACCCATAAATGTAACATGTGGGGGCAATTCCATTAGAGAAGTTCCGAGTAAGGACAAAAAGGTAGTGAAAAATTTCAAGTATACTGCTAACCACAATATAAGCGAATGTTCAAAGTTTCATACTGCATATTTTTGGAAACGAGCAAACTGTGAACTTGAAAAAGGCTCTAATTTGGCATTATGGAAATTGCGAATTTACCTTAATAAAGTATGCAAACTCGGTTCATGTGAGCTTTATTGAAAATGTGACTTACGGAAACTTACAATCTGTTCTAAAGGGCAGTATTAAAGCTTTTAAAGTGTTAAGTGGTCAACGTTTGGGAAGTGGGCATGCTTGGGAGCATTATGAACTTTTACAAAGTAAACTAGGCTAACGTGTGCATTATGAATAACTTGAGAGGTGAAGCAGCATTGCTAGAACCCAGCTTGGTTGTGGAGTGCCCCACAGTCTTGGCTAAACTGTTGAACTTGGAACGCGGAGATCTGAAATACTCATTTAAACACTACGAAGTTTTTACTAATGCACTCTAAAACTGACTATCAGTTAATTTTCCAAACGCTTATTGGTCGGGGAATCCCAAACCTATCTTGTATAACATTATTTCCCCAAAATCATTTTAAAGGAAACCTATATAACCCGTTTTAAAGTGGTCTAAATATTCCTCAATTCCTGGAATTTTTATTAATTCATATACATTTAACGGTAAAGGTGCCCACCAACGTGTTTCAACTCCTGCGAGACTTGCTCACAGTTAGTGAGTCCTACATCAATTTTGAGATAAATACAAAACGTCCGTCCTGCCCACAATGAGGCATTCTGGACCTCGCAGTTTTTACATCAATAATAACACTTTTAAACGAAACAATGGGTATACATTTCACAAGGGTACTGTCCTCTTCTAAATGCATTATGTCAAAATGCACACATATTGTTTATGTGTGGTTTCAAGATGCGGTACAATCACAGATTCCACATGTGATCCCCCAAGCTGGTGATGTCAAGTCACGGTTGGAATACCCTAAGGACAGACGGTGTTTTCAGTTCAAGCAATACCCTATGCTTCCTTTATTTCTATCTCTCAGCCAATACCAGTGACTCAATTGTAGCCTGGATGTATCATTGCATCCTACAGTGTAATGTTGTTATATCTAATTGATAGTGCAAGGGTTGATGTGCGTCAATCTATTGAATGGCATGCGTGGTCCTCCTGTCCTCCTGGGGAAACTACGAGACTGTAAATGCTGTTTGCTAATATCTGCCTCAACATAGGACTATATGCAGGGCACAAAGTGCCTTACACGTATGACCAAGTGGTAGGGTTAATTAACAGCATGTGCTCTTGGTCATCTTCATTCCCCAGAATTCCAATGTAGGGCTGAGTGCCCTTTCAATTACGACGTTAGACTACCGTATGGTAGTGATCAGTATTGACACCCGGGGACTGTTCTCTACTACTCCATGTAGGGTATATGGCAGTTGTGGCTGCCATGGGTTTAGAGTGGTGGGGCGGGCAAAATATGGGTGGCATTCAAATATTAATTTTTTTAAATGGCACTTACCTTCCTGAGTTGCCTCAACATCCTCCTCGCTCCGATGTCTTCTCCTCAAAGCTCAGGAACCAGGAAACTGCACTACCCAATCCTGGCACTTATCTCATGCCTTTAAACTGCTCTCAGCACTCTTAAGAGCACTGGATGCCTGTGCTTTCGCTAACCTAGCTGTCGAGAAGTTTAAAATGTGTTTGTCTCGCTGGCAATCGCAAGACGGCAGGCCAAAGGGACATGCGCATTTTAAACATATGTGCAGAAATCCCTGCTGCCACTCAGCAGCAATTGCCCTACCCCGTCCCGACAGTTGGTTCAGGATGGGTTGCGAAAAAATAAAATGGTAATAAATAGACTCTGTTACCATTTTATTATATCATTTTATTTTTCAGCTGCTCTAGGGCATTTTTTTAGTGGGGCGATGCTCTTCTGCTCTCATGGAGGAGCCACTCATGTCTCCAGTACAATATGATAATATCTTGCAATATAAGCATCATTGAGAAGTCTAAAACCGGGGTACATGCCTTACACCACCACTTATAATGAGGAAAATACCATGGAGAAACCCTGATAAGTGACACCTTTTCCCATAAATTGAACATTCATTGCTTTCAAACAAGTAGAAGAAAATTTTGTATTGAACTTGTCGAGTGACCAACTGACAAAGGAGGAATGTATGTTACTCAAAAAAAGGTCTGCCTTTCTGTCCGGAACAACATTTTGATGTAGTAGATACCAAAATAGATACTTACAAGTTTATAAGAAAGATCAAACTCGCCAAATATTTTGCCAAACAGGAACTCAAAACATCCCATGTTCCCAATGTACGTGGCACCATGGAACTAACTACTGATCAGATACTGGATGCCAAAGTAATCTTTGATCTGATGCATGACCTGGAGGATCAAGACTTTACAGCTACACAGATAATGGAACATTTTGATATCGTAATCAGTGATCACAAGCCAAGTCATTTCAAATCCAGATCTAAAGCCCGCCCCATCCCGCCACTGGGAAATAAAATAGACACGTTCTATGAATTAGTGCTTAATGATTTAGAGAAATTGACAAACAGACATGAACCACATAATAAAGAAAACCTGATGCTTGCTGAAAGGAAAGGCTTGCAACTACTCATTGCAAATGACTCCATAATTCTGAAACCAGCAGACAAAGGGGGCACCATTGTCATCCTGGATAGGCAAGACTACATAAAGGAGGCGTACTGGCAACTACAGGATAATGACAGCTATAGAAGGCTAGATGTCAACTCCATCAATGACAAGGTCCGTACGATAAAAGCAATGGCATGAGGATGCACTAACCACTTAGGAGGAATACCAATACCTATTGGCCAGCAATCCGATAATACCAACTATTTAGTTCCTGTCTAAAATTCACAAAGCATTAACCAATCCACCTGGAAGACTCATTGTATTCGGCTGTGGATCAACCTGTGGGAATGTCTCATGATATGTTGATTACTACATCGCCCCATTAATGAGCACCTTAGCCTCCTACATCAAAGACATTGTTTTTTTAGAATGATATCCAACATTGACTGGCAAGAGAACTATCACCTCATTACCATCTCTGTGGTATCTCTATATACCTCGTCCATCTGCCATGAAATAGGCCTCCAAGCTGTGGCATATTTCCAAAGACAAAGGAACATCAAGGAAACCAAACACTCTGCGACGCTGATGGACATGATTGAATTCGTTTTGAACAACAACCTCTGCTGCACCATCTATATCAATAAATATGTGGGACCGCACTGGGGGTTTCTTTCTCTCCCAGCTATGCCAATCTTACTTTGGGCTGGTTGGACAAGGAATTTGCCTGACATGATGAAAACAAACAATACCTATCCAAAATTGTGGTATGGCTGAGATACATTGATGACCCATTTCTAATATGGGCCGGAACTGGAAAGGAATTCACAATGTACTTCGATCTTTTGAACAGCAATGAATGTGAATTGAAATTCACGTATTGCTTTGATTCCACACAAGTTGAATTTCTGGATGTCCGAGTTTACATTGAGAACAACAGATTGGATACCACAATATACAGAAACCCACTTCGACGAACAGGGTGCTACATGGAACTAGTTTCTACCCCAAGCCTTTATTGATAAGCATTCAATTTGCAGAATTTCTGTGTACCAGATAAAATTGCTCGAACGATAAGGCAATGGAGATCCAGTTTGAGGATGTTAAAAGAAATTTGAATGGCGAGACTACCCAAGATTTCAAGCTGAGGCAGGAGTCTAGAGGGTGAAATCCATAACTTGAACTGAGACCTTGAGAACGAGGAACCGTGATGTTGATGGACAAGATAAAAGGAGCTTAGCTTTGATTCTCACCTATAGTAAAGAGACCAAAGAAGTTGTAAAAATCTTCAACAAACACTGCAACATTCTTAGGATTGACAAAGATATAGCATAGATTGTTGGTCCGAGACCCCCAGAAACATAGACAAATGCATGCTCTCTGAAGGATAGACTCGTAAGAAGCCACTTTACAACAGGACAACCTCAGAATTGGCTGGAAAAAGTGAAAGAGGTTTTGTAAAGTGTAATACTTGCAAAACCTGCTGGGTGGGCAAGAATGTCCAAATCTTCCACTATTATAAGGGTAAAGAAATCCATATTCAACAGAGAATTACATGCAGCAGTCAGTCTGTTGTGTACACCCTAGAGTGCAAATGCGGACTACGCCATGTGAGTAGCATATTCTGTCAGTATTTCCAGGTCGGGATTTTCACATGCTGGGACTGTGTATATTTGTAGGCCTCTCGGTACCGGGTTCAAATCCACATAATTCTGCAAGGAGGTGGCTTCCTGCAATTTATGTATTTCTCTTTCATGTAGTCTTTCTAGCCATTGGAACCTGCTTTTCAAGTCTTCATATCCTTGTGCACTCCCTCCTTCCTCCGTTCAACCAGAGCTTTGTCCCAATTTGAAAATATTTGCTGCTGCCTTCTCGCATTGACAGTGATCTTAAGTGGCAGGACTGAAAGGAGGAGAGTAGTTTAATACCAGCAATTGAAGTGAATATATCTCAGCATGTGAGGTAGCGCTTTGGGAGGCGGAGTTACTGACAGAATTGGCACAACACACTGCAGCTTTCTCAAAAGGGATGTTATTAATTTTAATTAAATTTGCCTGGAGCGATAGAGAGAAGGCACTGCAAGAAAAATGTCAAACTTGACAAAGAAATCTTGGAAACCAAGTACACAAAAGAACAGAAAGAACTGAGAGAGTCCATGAAGAGGAAACTAATAGCTTATGAAGATAAGATTAAACAAAGAAAACATAATAAATTCAATTGCGATGCACGTGATTATGCATTAGGAAGAGTTCTCACATTCGCTAAGAAATCTGATGTATCAAGGAGAGAATTAGTAAGTAACGCATATAAAACAACAGTCGAGAAGAGGGTGACATCATAATTGGATATAGGTACAGATACAAAACAATCTGGAGATGAAGGCCCAAGAGGACAGAACTCTTTTCAGGAGGATTATCATCTAATATACGAAACACAGTATCAAGGGGGGAAGGACAAACCTCCAAAAAGAAGCGAACAACAAGAAGAGGTGGGATCCGGAAATGAAACAGGTTCAAGGAAAAGGATAATCAGGAACAGACGAGGCAACAAACGTTAACAGAACCTGATGAATTTACAATAGTGAACTTAACCTCCAGGAGATTGTCAAGTGTGGAAGAATCTGTATTAAAGCTGGGACTCACTTTTTGCCCATCTAAAGGTTTTGAGTATACCCAAACATGTATTGACGTGTTCCAATTTATAAGGAAACTGAAGTTACATACATTTTTTAAGAAGAGAGGAGACATAAAAGCAAAACAAAAAGGGCATACAAAATTGGCTACTGATATTTTGAGAGGAATTGATTTAGAAACTATGAGACTTTTATAGAATTTGGCTGATGAAGAGAGATCAGGGCATGAGGAAAGTGATTGGGACAAAGTATAACAGTTGGGTAAATCCCAGTCAAGTGCACCAAGTAATTTTAAACCACCATCCACCTTTGTTCCCCAGATGCACACAGATGCAATAGACATGTTTAATGATGTTATGATTAAAGAGCTAATGGAGTTACGTTCATCTAAGTCAAGGGTGTTCACAGGGAACAACAGAAGAAATAGCTGATGACACTAAAGGAAAACTCCACAATAATATGTAAGCCGTCAGACAAAGGTGGAAAGGTTGTCCTGTTGAGCAGGTAATACTACTGGCAGGAAGCATTACAACAGTTGACGGACAGAACATGTTATTTACTTATAGCTAAAGAGAAATATGTTCAAAGCATTAGAGAATACCATGACCTAATAATGGAATGGTGAAATAAGGGTACACTGGAGGTAGAGGAATATCAATTCTTATGATGCCTACATCCATAAACACCAGCGTTCTACCACTTACCAAAGATACATAAAGATGTGGAAAAGCCACCTGGGCATCCGATTGTCTCTTCAATCAGCAACTTGATGGAACATATGTGCATTTTTTGGATTGGAGATTGTTTGTAGATCAGAAAAGGATTTGTATGACCCTCCATAGAATGCCAACAGCAGTGAATTATGTCCTACATCCTAAGAGTAGTCATCCTTCTAGTTTGAAGTGGAGTATTCCATATGAAGAATTGTTACGTATAAAGAGGGATTGCACTAAGGAAAGTGACTATGAAATTGCTGCAAGGGAAGCAGTGAGAAGATTTGAGAGGATAGGGTATCCCAAGAAGGTTTTGGCTATAGCCGAACAGAAAGTTAGCAAAGTAAGTAGCCAAGAACTCCTCAATGACAAAAGGAAAAAAACAAGTAGACAAGACATAGTTTAAGCTAATAACTATCTTTTCAAATGATGTGGGTAGGATCTGGAAAATTCTTCAGAAGAACTGGCATATACTGAAATCTGATTACATAATAGGACAAGTTTTACCAGAAAGCCCCCAAGTGATGTTTAGAAAGAGTTGATCAATCAAATGGTGGAGAGTCATCTCTCTCAACAAAAAAATCTCAACAACATTTAGAGATGTTGCCTGTTTCCACCCCTGTACCAGATGCAGGGAGTGCAGGAATTGCAGAAAGGTTTTGATGTACAAAATCCCAGGGAAAAAGCATAGAAGGATTAACAAGTTTATGAGTTGTAACACCCCTTTTACAGTTTATTATTTGATTTGCCCTTGTGGACTAAAATATATTAGAAGTACTATATATCCGACAAAAAAAATATTTTCGAACATATGAGGGCTATTGAACATGGGGACAAAACTTACCCAATTGCAAGACACTTCCAAGCATATCATCGGAGTGATAAAAATCAATTGTATTTTTTCTATGTAGATCACATACCACCAGGGCAAAGAGGATGAGGTAGGATACAAAAATTGAGACGATTGGAATCCTGCTATATCATAGACCTGCAAAGAAAGATTCCCTTTGGCCTGAATAGTGAAGAGGAACTTGCTGTCCACCTAGGATAGTTTTATGAAATTAAGGGGCATATTTATAGTCCCCTAGTGCCACCTTGCGCCACATTAACTTTATTATTTTTTTACGTTAATGTGGCCCAATGAGGCTGAAATCCCCGCGCCGTATTTACAGAGTGGCACAATGCATGCAGTGCGCCACTATGTAACCCTTTGCACTACATTATGCCTGCATCAGGCGTAATGTATGCAAAAAGGGCATTCCCCTGTTCGGGGGCCAAAACATTGGCACAAGGAAATCAATTTTTTATGCCACTCCTAACGCCTGCTCAAAGTAAGCGTTAAAAGGAGGCATCCATTCTTTACAATGGGCCCCTATGTACTCTGCAGGAGTAGCACCAACAGTTTGGCGCTACTCCTGCAGAGTACATCAATAGCATCACATTGAATAATACAGTCTAATAATACATTTTGATTCCAGTCGACAAAGTTTTAGAGTTCTATCCCCACCTCCTTCATTTTTCGGTATGCATGCTATCTCATAATAGCGCATAGTTTTCCAATTACTGTTGTGATGTTGTAAATATTGCTTTGCTATGGCATAGCTCATATCTTTGTTCTGTGCAGCTCTGATACGTTCGAGTATCCTTTTCTTTAGAGCACATATTGTACTGGCCATGTATGTAGACCGCACTCACATTCTAATACATATACCACAAAGTTGGTATCAGAGGAGATGCTCTGATTGATAAGCACAGTTTGACCCTGTAGTCCTTTATTTTGACCATTTCCTTACATTTTTGACATTTGGTGAACCCATTTCTTTGTTTGTCAAGCCATGTCTGACATGGTTCAATAGAGAAGTGGCTTCTCACTAATATGTCTCGCATAGATGGTACTTTTTTATATGTGATGATGAGTCTACACAGCCTATGTTAGGATTGTTACTGAGGAGTTTTCAATGACCATTGTAAATCCTGTAAAATCCTTTGTTCTCCTTACTGCATGTGAGTATTAACCTTATGTTGTGGTCTTTGATGTTATCTCCTTTCTTTCATTAATTAGTGTTTGTGTTCTCTCTGTTGACTTAGCACCTTCTGCTCCTTGGCTAATATATTTCCATGGGTATCCTCTTTTGTGAAGCCTCTGTTTAACACCTTCAACTTGGCTTTCCATTTCACAGTCATTGGAACAACTACATCTCAACCTCAGGAACTCACCATGTGGTATGAGTTTGCATAGGTGAAAACATGTGCCATGCAGTATGCTGTTTGTGGCTGTAGGCTTACATATAGGGGGTTATTCTAACTTTGGAGGAGTGTTAATCCGTCCCAAAAGTGACGGTAAAGTGACGGATATACCACCAGCCGTATTACGAGTTCCATAGGATATAATGGACTCGTAATACGGCTGGTGGTAAATCCGTCACTTTTCCGTCACTTTTGGGACGGATTAACACCTCCCCCAAAGTTAGAATAACCCCCATAATGTGGTTTCAAGAGTGTTTTCATGTACATAGACCCTTACATCCAGAAAGTAAATCTGTGTCTTACTTGTGTTACAAGTGAACTTTAAACCACGGTCATTCAAATTCAGGGTGGTAAAGTAAGTGTAAAGTTCTTCACTTGTACCTTTCCAAGTAAAGAAATGGTCATCTATAAACCTTTGTCATGACATCACTTTGTCCACATGTTGCTCGTTCCATTCTCTTAGAAGTATTTCCCTTTCCAACCACCCCATTGTGATGTTGTCATAGCTCGGAGAGAAGGAAACTCCATTGCAGTCCTACATACTTGCCTGAACATTTCATGATTGAAATGAAAAATATTGTTAGTCAAACATGTCTAAATCATGGATAATAACATCTGTGAGTCTTGTAATTCTTTGATATTAAGTTGTTTCAGGAAATATTCCACTGCTTTCAAACCACAACTATGCTCTATTGAGGTGTACAAAGATACTACATTCACTGTAACTAGCAAATAGTCTTTTTGCCACGCATTGTCATCCAGGATTCACATACAACCTCCCGTATCTATTACAGAGGAGCTCAATGTGTGTACCAAGGGGGCTAAAATCAGCCATGGAAAGGTAGGCCATTTGTGCCCCCCTCCCCAAAATAATTATAATAATTTGCACCCGGGACCCAGTCCACCCGGGGCCCGAGATTCAAACAAGTGTGGCAGACTGCACCAAATTTTTTTGCAGGGATTTTTGGATCCTCAGCGATCATCACAGCAATTTTTTTTTTAAATGCTTTTTGGCCCTGACTGAGTCCCTGGGGGTTAGGGTATTCCTAACCTGCCCCTTGTCCTTTTTTTACTGTGTTTTTGGGACTTGGCTAATTCTCAGTCCCAAAATGGCTCCAAAAACTTCTTGGTGGAAGGGCTGGCAGTCATTTAGATCTCAGCAGAGGATCAGTGTCACTAGATATCCTTTAATATTTAAAAAACGATGGAACAGATTTGCACCAAATCACAAAAAGATCTTTCTGGATCAAGATCTAGCTTTCTGCCAAATTTGGTGTAAATCTGCTTTTTGGCCCTGACTGAGTCCCTGGGGGTTAGGGTATTCCTAACCTGCCCCTTGTCCTTTTTTTACTGTGCTTTTGGGACTTGGCTAATTCTCAGTCCCAAAATGGCTCCAAAAACTTCTTGGTGGAAGGGCTGGCAGTCATTTAGATCTCAGCAGAGGATCAGTGTCACTAGATATCCTTTAATATTTAAAAAACGATGGAACAGATTTGCACCAAATCACAAAAAGATCTTTCTGGATCAAGATCTAGCTTTCTGCCAAATTTGGTGTAAATCTGTTTAAGAGTTTGGGCTGTAGTCGTGTCTAAAATCTCTCTGGGAATTAAGATTGTAAATACACTTTTTTTGCCTCCCCCCCCCCTTTTTCTTGGCCCTAGCTTGAAGAATCACCCTAAAACTTTGCATGCATAACAAGCCACAGAAGGGCACTATTTTTGGAAAGTTTTGTGAAGATTTGTCAAACTATGCCAAAGTTATAATCAAACCAAAAAACGCTTTTCCTATGGAAACTAGGTCCCAACTATAACTACCTACTGGTGACCGCCAGTAGGTATATATAATATATATATATATATATACACATATATAAACACACGTCCTGTATGGTATGTTTATTATGTTCCGTTTAGTATTAGCTTATGTTTTAATCATTTTCCCAACTCATCTAGGTCAATAGGTGTTTTTTGTGGTTTGTGTGTTGCTTACCATTTATTCTTACACAAAAATGTTGCTGATTGACCAACAATAATTGTGAACCGCTGCCATAGCTCTTAACTCCTTCACTGCTTTATACCCTCCCCCTTATATCTCTTCTCACTACCTCCTTTCTGCCCTTTTAACTACTACACCACTTCAGTCACTCCCTTTTTTATGATCCTTTGTAGTCCTCTCTGCACCCAATTTATCCCTTTCATCCTGCCCAGGTTCCTCTTCCCACTTATGAGCTTCTTCGTCCTGCTCTCCTTCACCTTACTTACCGCTCGACCTCTTACTATTTCCCTCCTGTTCCCCGCGCCTCCACCTTCTAGCCCTCTTTTCTCCTCTTCACATTCCTTTAGCCTATACCCCTTGCCACCACTCATGGCCTCCTTCTCTCCCTCTTCCTCTTCTTTTCTTCCTTCCATCCTGTTATATCGTTACTCTCTCTCAGTCTTCCTCTCTTTCCCATCCCCACCCTCTCCTTTTGCTGTTCTCACCCCTTCAGCTTATTTACTTCCACCTCCCCCTCCTCACTAATCTCTTACTCACATCCTCCTCTTCCCATTCCCACCCTAATCCTGTGAGAATTCTGGAACTCTCCCTCCATCCTTCCCCTTTCTCCCATCTCATCCTCCTCCACTTCCATGGTACTACCATGTACCTTCTTTTATTCCTTGCCCCCACTTTTGACCCTCTCCCTCAGCCCTTCCTCCTTTTTACCTCCTTACACTCCACTTTTCACTACAGACTCTCAGTCCTCCTGGATGCACCTTTTTTTATCCACTTCTTCCCATTCCACTTCATACCTTTAACCCTCGATGACCTATGTTTTCTTTTCCCCTTCTTCTGTTCTCGGTTCTCCTTTTACCCTACCCTATCCTACTTCACTCCCCTTCACTCTTCTCATCTGCCTATCCTTGCCCCCTTCCTTCCAAACTGGCTCCAGCATTCTACTCCAAACCCTTCGCTCTTACCTTTTCCTTTGCCCCAGTATGTCTTTTCAAATATTCTAATGTAATCAGAGTCATTGCCCTAGTTGTTTCATTACATTGTGAAACACACTGACACCCTCTGGCAGAGCGGTGCTTTGGATAAATGTGAAATGAATTAATAAATAAACAGTGAAGCAGGACCCATTCATTGCAGATTCAGGCCCATATTTATACTTTTTTAGCGCCGCATTTGCGTCATTTTGTGATGCAAAATCGGCGCAAATTCACAAAATACAATGGGCCATATTTATACCTTTTGATGCAAAACTGCACTGATGCAGTTTTGCGTCAAAACGTTTAACACCGGATAACGCCATTTCTTTGCGCCACTCGGGCGTCAAATTTATACTTTGACGCTCAGCGGCGCAATCCACTGGTTAGAGTAATTTTTTTATTATTCAAACCCATGTGCCACGTCGTAAAGAAAAACGACGTTAACGCAGCAAAAATGACTTTAATCCGGTTTACGACGTCGCAGACCGGATACGCGCCATTTTTTGCCACAATAGCGTCAAAAAGCAGCACAAACACAGCAATATGTGCAAAGGAGAGCCAAAATGGATCCCAGAAGCTATGAGAGACCCCAGGAAGATGACAACCGACCAGGAACCAGCCAGGAGGACACACACAAGACCTAGGAGAGGGAGAAGAAGAAAAGGAAGTGTTGGTTCAGTGCAGAGAAGCATGATATACTGGTGAAAGAGGTGACAGAGCACCAGCACCAACTTTTTGTCACCTCTAAATTGCCAATTGGGAGGAGAGAGGCAATTTGGCAACAAATTGTCGATAAGATCTACAGTGTGGCAGAAGTATGGAGAACAGTCACCGAGTGCAAGAAGCACTGGCATGACTGCAAGCGCAGGACCAAGGAAAAGATGGCAAGGAATAGGAAGGCAGCACTGCAGACTGGAGGAGGGAGCTCAGCACCGCAGGAGGACCTGGACCACATGGAGGAGATGGTGGCAGCCGTCATCCCTGAGGAGATCGTCACAGGGATTCAAGGACAGGACAGTGCAGACTACCAGGATACAACACAGATGCAGGGTAAGTGGCATGGGGAGCTAAAATGCCTATTTGTTAACTGCAAGCAGGAGGGGGACATACCTACTACACAATGCATGCAAGCCATGATAATCAGGTAGTGGAAAGGGCAAAGGGGCACGGGCCGGGGGCATGGGCTGTGCAGGGCAAACATGGGGCACAGCACAACACTACACCAACAACCTTTGCATTGGGGTATGTTGCCATGCCAAGGATGTTTGAAAAGCAAAGCCGATCCAGGAGGGTAGGGTACAACGTAAAACTGGCATACTGACACAACGACAGCTGGTATTGTCGCTACATGAACTAGGGCTCAATTAACAGTCTCAGGCCATATCCGCAAGTGGAATTTAACATTGACAACAGTTGCCACTACCACCTGTGCTGTGTGTGCAGGTCAAGTAGCTAATGGCAGTTATGTGCCCATGGATCAAACACACCCAAATTAGAGGATTCAGGATGACAACTTTATCAATTCCCTGTAAATAATAAAAATGTGCTAATCCTGTCAAATGCTAATGTCCATAGTCGCTACAAACATCAGGCATTGTCATAAACATTATGAGGTACACAGCAGTAATGTCATACCCATGCTGCACATGTCAGGGTCTATCCTGTGCCTGGGTCACAATAGCTGCAATGACACCATGCAACATCTCAAGTGTCATAGTGCTAAGACAACAGCATTGAGGGGGAGGACTTATGTGTCTAGCTAGTGAAACACACCCGCACAGTCATAAGAGGAAATGGAACACTGCTAGGACCATCAGTGAATCCAATGTAGCACACATTCCCCAACATCAGCAGTACACAATACCAATGCTGACACCTGTATCATGCCATGCCAATGCTATACATAATATATGCTAGATCTCAGCAACATATCGGTGGATGTGAAATATCTGAAACTGGGTCAGTTCCTGAATTTTAAGTGTGGTGCAAGTGCCATCAGAACACCCACAACAAGTGCAAGGCCACACCGTGATAATGGAAGTAGACGGAGGGTTGAGTAGGACAAGAAGGTGGCAACATACAATTTGGCCAGAACCTACACCTAGAGGATGTGATGCAGACAATTCCCCAAACTGCCCACACTACATGTGACATGCAGGTGGGGCATAGGCCTGGGACAATGCTAATATTAATGATAGGAACAATGAACAGGAACCAAGATCACAATGTGCACATAATAGGAAGTCAGGCACATCACATTACAAATGCCACAACACAGACACACTAATTGTACAATATCTCATTGCAGAGGATGAAGGCTCTCCTGGGGATATGCCTGTCCAGGAATTCCCTGATGACATGGATGACGAGCTGACAAACATCAGCCAGCAGACCCTCCAAGATGTCCTTGGAACCCTCTAGACCCCATCTTCAGTCACAAGGAGGAGCACAGAAGTAGCAGCCATCACAGAGGACCCACCCACCACCCCAATTGTACAACCTGCCAGCTCCAACCCAGCTGAGGACTCTGACGACACTGGCACCAGCTTTGAGAGGACTGTAGTTGGAATACAGCGGGAGCTGGCAAAGGAGGTGTGGGTGGGGATGCAAAATATGGCAGCCAGCCTTGGGGTACATTCGAGCATGATGTCATCTGCAGAACAGGCAGCAGCCATGCAAGTGTGAACATCTATTCTGCAAGAACTTCAACAAAGTGTAAAGGAAATCAGCACTGCATTAAGGGAGTTGCCACAACACCCGGCACACCAAACCTTTCACTGAGTGCACGAATGCAATAATGACACCCTCAGGGCCGACCTGGCTGCCTACCACAGTGATGTAGCTGCTGATACTTAAGAACCAGCAGCTCCACCTTGCTGCAGTACTGCCCTTAATTGCCCCACAGTTGGCAGCTATCGGGATTTCTGACTCCACGTCTTCAAACACTGAAGTGTGTGTTGCCCCTTCAAACCCACCACCACCAAGGGCAGAGGAGACGACACACACATCAGAAGAAGAAGACATGGAACAGATCACCTTCACCCGTAAGAGTACCCAGTAGCAGAAGTCCATGAAAAATGGACAAATTTATCCTAGATCCTGTCCTTGTCAACATGCCAGTTTTGCAACAGCTGCACACATGCACTGTTCTCCAGCCCACTGTTTGCTTTGACACTATGCTCTCTGATTGTCTCTCACTACCTCATTGGCAAATCATGTTCCTCTGCACTGTAGGATACTTCACCCCAGCATGTCCAAAGACATGTCCCATTGCACATGTGTAGTATCACAATCAAATGCATCACACTAATGGACTCACAATCCTGGACTATGTAAATATTGCACTACAGCACTTTAAAATAAATAGCACTTACACAACCACTTTGTCTCTGTGTAATGTGACACATCAACCGTGTAGGAGATTAGTGATATATGTCACATGTCAATGGCCATAGAATGTCAAGACAACTGCCTTGAAAGATTGTGGGCTGAGAACTATGCACTGGGCTCTGGATTGTTTCATCATCTGTGCTTCCTGAGGCATATGTCTGAAGTAAATATAAAACTAACAGTATAATGCTGTGTTGGATTGGAAAAAGTTTGCTTCAAAGGATGTTTAAGCCAAAAATCAATGTGTTAAAAATTCCCTTCTAGACAATCTTAATGTCTGTGACATCTGACTATAAACCGTCATCACACACACACACCATACAGCAGAAATGAATGTGTATGAGTGTATGGACAAATATGGATGTGTATGAGTGTATGGACAAATATGTGACCTGGGAGTACAATGTAAGAAATTATAGCTGTGAGTTATGCATACATTACTACATAAGATTATAACATCACTCACCTTATCATGGTTCACATGAACATCATGCTGCAGGCAGACGACCACAGTGCCCAATATTCCAAATCAGGTCTCAAACGATGACTGATTGAAAACACACATCTAAACTTAACAACACATTGGGAACCATAGCAACCTTGAGTGGTGGGTGCAATTGATGCCAGATGCATTGAGAAGTAGCTTTGGTGTAGCTGCCAATGTGACAGCTCAATTGGAAGTGGGAATTACCACGTCAATAATGCGATTTGGATGCAGGATGGTACACAAATGCTAATACTAAATTGACACTGTTCACTGTTCACCCATGCAAAGGCCCTGATCCCCAAGCATATGACACATACCTTAAAGGAGTACCTAAATATTTATTTAACTGTAAAAAACAGATACCAAAACTAGGCGAAAACACCTTAACTAACCTAACCTATCCTAACTACACATTACCCACAACTGGCCCAACTACCCTACTCTAAACTTACTTATCACATTTAACTAAACACTCTAAACATTAACCCCCTACCCCCTTATATGACGGGACACATGTAGGACAACATATCCTAACCTAAACACATACTATCTTATCCTAAACAAATATATATTTTTGATGTATTTATATATATATATATATATATATATATATATATATATATATATATATATTTGTACATATATATATACACAAAAACCCCAACATCATCCCCCACCCACCCACAAAAAAAACACATGTAAAAATATATTCCCCTCCCCTCCAACCCACTTATACTAACTAATCTAACCGCCTATTCTAACCTAACACTAAGCCCCTTAAACCCACGAAACATAAGAACCAGGAAAGAGCAGGGAGGGGAGGGAATCACGGCTGAGGGTCCAACAGTTACAAGTTTGCCCTCTGCAGTATCTTTTTTATCCCATGCAGTCTCCTGCTGTTGCTGGACACCTCCTGCTGCAGCCTGTCCACTCTGCGCAACATCCTTTGCATGTTACGTTGCAGGTTCCTAAAGTCTGCATTGTCAACGACTGCAGCAGGGGTGGTCTATGTGCCACTGGTGGATGGTTGGTCAGGTGCTGGTGCCATGCTTGTAGGGCGAGGTGCAGGAGCAGATGTAAGTGGTCCAGGAGCGGATGATGTCGAGGGACCTGCAACGGTGGCTGTCATCCTTGGTGCCACTTGGGTCGGAGTGGTGGTGTTGGTGGTGGCGGGTGTTGTGGACACGGATGGTGTAGGAGGCTGGCCTGGCTTGTAGTGGGTACCAAGGGGTACTTACACTCTGTACCAGGTCCAGTTATCCCTTATTAGTATAGAAGAGGTGTTTCTAGCAGCTTGGGCTGATAGAAGGTAGCTATAGCAGAGCAGCTTAGGCTGAACTAGGAGACATGCAAAGCTCCTACTATACCACTGGTGTCATATGCACAATATCATAAGAAAACACAATACACAGATATACTAAAAATAAAGGTATTTAATTTTATGACAATATGCCAAAAGTATCTCAGTGAGTACCCTCAGTATGAGGATGCCAAATATACACAAGATATATGTACATAATACCAAAAATATGCAGTAATAGCAAAAGGAAGTAATGCAAGCAGTGTAAAGTTACAATAGATTGCAATAGGAGCACATAGGTATAGGGGCAACACAAACCATATACTCCAAAAGTGGAATGCGAACCACGAATGGACCCCAAACCTATGTGAGCTTGTAGAGGGTCGCTGGGGCTGTAAGAAAACAGTGAGGGTTAGAAAAATAGCCCACCCCAAGACCCTGTAAGGTAGGTGTAAAGTGCACCTACAACCCCAGAGAGCACAGAAGTCGTGATAGGGGGATTCTGCAAGGAAATCCAACACCAGCAATGCAACAACAGTGGATTTCCAGACCTGAGTACCTGTAAGAGAAGGGGACCAAGTCCAAGAGTCACAACAGTGTCGAGAGTGGGCAGATGCCCAGGAAATGCCAGCTGAGGGTGCAAGGAAGCTGCTACCAGATGGAAGAAGCTTGGTGTTGTGCAAGAACGAAGAGGACTAGGAACTTCCCCTTTGGAGGATGGATGTCCCACGTCGTGAAGAAGCTTGCAGAGGTGTTCCCACGCAGAAAGACTGCAAACAAGCCTTGCTAGCTGCAAGGGTTGCGGTTAGGGTTTTTGGATGCTGCTGTGGCCCAGGAGGGACCAGGATGTCGCCACTTGGATGAGGAAACAGAGGGGGCACCCAGCAAGTCAGGGAGTCCTCACAAAAGCAGGCAGCATCCGCAGAAGTACCAGAACAGGCACTTAGAAGAGGAGTGAACCAGAGTCCACCCGAAGTCAGAAAAGGGAGTCCCTCCTGGATAGGTTTAGTGTGTTTAGTGTGTTTTGTGCAGATCATGGATTGGAACTTAACTCCAGCAAAACAAAACTTATGATCTTTGGCACTGGTCGCTCAAAGCGATGCAACATTTTGTATAATAAGGTTCCCTTGAGTAAGGTATGCTCTATCGATTACTTAGGGGTAAGAATCAGTAATGATATGAACTGGCAGGCCCAGGTAGGGAAAAGCTCAGCCCTCTTAGCACATAGGGCAGGGGCAATTTTGCGTTTTCAAATGTCTAACATTGAGAAAGTTGTTTCCCCTGATATTAAAATTTATTTAGCTAAGGCTCAGAGTGCCGCGGTCTATGGTGCTGAGGTCTGGGGTTGCTCTAAATCCAGTAAGTTATCCATGGGGGAAAATAATTTTGCAAGATCACTCTTGGCATGTCCTCGTAGTACGCCCCTGGTCCCAGTGTTTTTGGATCTAGGGTTCCCTCGCATTTCCGATGTAATAGCCTTAAGGCCTTTAATTTTTTGGGTTCGTATTTGGACTACCCCCGAACTAGACACTTACAAGGAATCCTTGCAAGACTTACTGGACAGACCAAATGTACTCTCTATCCCCTGGTTCAAGCACATTTCAGAATGGTTCCATACTTTGGGACTCAATCACTTTTGGAGCCAGCCCAATAAGTTAAGGAGGGCTCACAAGGACCACCTGAAATCTGCTTACTGGTCCCATGTTAGGGAAAAATATCTGCTCTGCACTTCACATGGTAGACTGACATCGCTCTTCCTCGAATACAAGTGGTTTCCCCAGTTCGAACCCTTTCTGGACCTAATTACTGATCAACTAAGCAAAAGTTTGTTTGTTCGACTTAGGTATGGATGTCTCCCTCTGAAGTCTTTTTCCAGTTCATGGAGCTCCAGCCCGCTATCCGACAAATGTCCGTGTTGTAATGACTCTGTGGAAACAGTAGTGCACTCTGTGTTCATTTGTCCTGCCTATGGAACTGCTCGGCGGAAATGGCTTCGTCCCGTTTGTAGAAATATGGGGTTGAGAACATGTAAAGACGCCCTTAGGCTGATGTTGAGAGATTGCTCCTCTCCTTTAATTTGTGCGGTCAGCAAGTTCCTTGCGTCCGCTTGGTATATACGTACATACTTTTTAAAATAAAATAGGACTATAAGTGATTTGTTATTAATTGTTTTCTGATTGTACCTTATCTTACTTATTTGTTTTATAAATGTACTTTTTATAAATTACCGTTGTGGAAGTTAAAAGCAGTCAATCAAAGGATCTTTTACATTTCCCTTTTATCTACATGCCGGGGCATATATGTGAAGATATACCTGACTTCTTTTTCTCTTTGTATACTCGCAGATCCTCATTTTCCATTATTCTTATCTCTCTTTTATCACCCATTTTTTAAACTTTGGTGTTATATATTTATTATGTATAGATCTTGATTTTACTGTTGTAAATTATTGCTTTGATGGTTATTTAGACCGAATAAAGCTTGTTTTGATGATGATGATGATGATGATGATGAGTCCCACGATGCCGGAGGACAACTCAGAAGGTTGTGCACTGCAGGTTAGAGTGTCGGGGACCCAGGCTTGGCTGTGCACGAAGGAAATCCTGGAAGAGTGCACAGGAGCCGGAGCAGCTGCAAATCACGCGGTAACCAGCAATGCAGTCTAGCGTGGGGAGGCAAAGACTTACCTCCACCAAACTTGGACTGAAGAGTCACTGGACTGTGGGAGTCACTTGGACAAAGTTTCTGAGTTCCAGGGACCACGCTCGTCGTGCTGAGAGGGGACCCAGAGGACCGGTGATGCAGTCTTTTGTTGCCTGCGGTTGCAGGGGGAAGATTCCGTCGACCCACAGGAGATTTCTTCAGAGCTCCTGGTGCAAGAAGGAGGCAGGCTACCCCCAGAGCATGCACCACCAGGAAACCGGCGAGAAAGCCAGCAGGATGAAGCGATACAAGGTTGCAGTAGTCGTCTTTGCTACTTTGTTGCGGTTTTGCAGGCGTCCTGAGCAGTCAGCGGTCGATCCTTTGGCAGAAGGTGAAGAGGGAGATGCAGAGGAACTCTGATGAGCTCTTGCATTCGGTATCTGAAGAATTCCCCAGAGCAGAGACCCTAAATAGCCAGAAAAGGAGGTTTGGCTCCCTAGGAAGGAGGATAGGCTAGTAACACAGGAAAGAGCCTATCAGAAGGAGTCTCTGACGTCACCTGCTGGCCCTAGCCACTCAGAGCAGTCCAGTGTGCCAGCACACCTCTGTTTCCAAGATGGCAGAGGTCTAGAGCACACTGGAGGAGCTCTGGGCACCTCCCCTGGGAGATGCAGGTCAGGGGAGTGGTCACTCCCCTTTCCTTTGTCCAGTTTCGCACCAGAGCAGGGCTGGGGGATCCCTGAACCGGTGTAGACTGGCTTATGCAGAGATGGGCACCATCTGTGCCCATCAAAGCATTTCCAGAGGCTGGGGGAGGCTACTCCTCCCCAGCCCTGACACCTTTTTCCAAAGGGAGAGGGTGTAACACCCTCTCTCTGAGGAAGTCCTTTGTTCTGCCTTCCTGGGCCAGGCCTGGCTGGACCCCAGGAGGGCAGAAACCTGTCTGAGGGGTTGGCAGCAGCAGCAGCTGCAGTGAAACCCCGGGAAAGGCAGTTTGGCAGTACCCGGGTCTGTGCTAGAGACTCAGGGGATCATGGAATTGTCTCCCCAATGCCAGAATGGCATTGGGGTGACAATTTCATGATCTTAGACATGTTACATGGCCATGTTCGGAGTTACCATTGTGACGCTATACATAGGTAGTGACCTATGTATAGTGCATGCGTGAAATGGTGTCCCCGCATTCACAAAGTCCGGGGAATTCGCCCTGAATGATGTGGGGGCACCTTGGCTAGTGCCAGGGTGCCCACACACTAAGTAACTTTGCACCCAACCTTCACCAGGTGAAGGTTAGACATATAGGTGACTTATAAGTTACTTACGTGCAGTGTAAAATGGTTGTGAAATAATGTGGGCATTATTTCACTCAGGCTGCACTGGCAGGTCTGTGTATGATTTGTCAGATTTCCCTATGGTTGGCAAAAGAAATGCTGCAGCCCATAGGGATCTCCTGGATCCCCAATACCCTGGGTACCTCAGTACCATATACTAGGGAATTATAAGGGTGTTCCAGTATGCCAATGTGAATTGGTAAAATTGGTCACTAGCCTGTTAGTGACAATTTGTAAAGCAGAGAGAACATAACCACTGAGGTTCTAGTTAGTAGAGCCTCAGTGAGACAGTTAGGCATCACACAGGGAACACATACATATAGGCCACAAACTTATGAGCACTGGGGTCCTGGCTAGCAGGGTCCCAGTGACACATAACAAACATACTGAAAACATAGGGTTTTCACTATGAGCACAGGGCCCTGGCTAGCAGGATCCCAGTGAGACAGTGAAAACACCCTGACATATACTCACAAACATGCCAAAAGTGGGGGTAACAAGGCTAGAAAGAGGCTACTTTCTCACAGATGGGCCCCTTTGGGCAAATGCCCTCCAGACACTTGTGGCTCTCTCATGACGATAACGCCGTGCCATGTTGCGGAACCCAGACTCCACATTCGGAATGTGGCGGTAAAGCATTGCCTTCCTCTGGAATTCTCAGATTTGATTGGCATCCATATTGGCAGCTGTAAAAATATAAGATAGCCAAACATTAGTTACATCATTGTGTGATACATTTACTGATGATATCCAAACACTTCTTCAAAATTAGATTAAACAGCCCAAATCACAGTACAGGTGACAGATTGTCCCTGAGGAAGTACATGCCAAAGCAGCCAACGCATCTCCTATCAAACAGCCCAGCAGTGCTAAAAAATGTGTGTACCTACTTAAATGCTCTATGCATTATTGTTATGCCATTAGTCACATAACAAATGCAGAAAGTAGTCCACACTTGACAGGCCAACTAATGACTATCTTCTGGATGAAAATCAAGGCCCACAAGATCTATGATTTGGAAATGGAATTCCCAGGATGGTATGCAGTTGCTAATCATGAGGGGGTATCCTAGGTCGGAACAAATGAATGTTGGAATTACATGTCTGTCTTCTACACTGGGATCCTCACACCTAGGTACATATATTTCAGAACCCTAACACTGCCTCACGGGGTGATGGACATGCAACAAATACTTTCAAACATCAAGGACAGCCAGCAAGCTGTGGACAGCTGTCCATGGGCTTAGTCAGTCCACCACAGGTAAGGAGGGCTTCCAACTAGGATAGACACAAACATTGGACAATCACATCCACATTTATGTTCCTAATTGTGGACAATTGTCCACATCATTTGCTAACACTAATAACCTTTCCGTAAACAAGCACATAGATGCAAGCACCCATCTGGGCCTGAGCTGCATGCACACCTATGACCTTCTACTCAAGTGCCACATAAACGTAACACAACATGTGGAGCTTGATGCTGCTAGGAAGTCAAACATACAGTCCTACATGTTCATCAGTGAACAGGGATGCTCAAGTCTGTGGGTACGACTTTGGCATCCCTGCTCTGTGTGAATCAGGGTATGACTGGCTGACTAAATAATGAAAATGGCTACCACCAAAATTTGCATTGGCATCAATGTAGCTACTAATATCACCCTGTTCACCTGTCCATGCCTACAGCACAGCACTAGGGGCCAGATGTACGAAGCAAAAGATTTGCGAGTCGGAAATAGAGACTCCTTGCAAATCGCTATTTCCGACTCGCAAAACAGGATGTAGGTAAAAATCGCAATACCAATTTGCGATTCGGTGCGGAGTCACACCGTAATTTGCGATATTGCAATTTGCGAAATTGCTATTTGCGATGTCGCAAATTGCACAAGGGTGTGGTCCGGAGTTGCAAATTGCGACTGGCTCCCAAATTGCGCGCAGGTGATAATAAAACAGGTGAAAACACACTTCCTGGTTCTGAGTGATGACATCAGAACCAGGAAGTACCCCCATGGAACAGGGAGGAGCCTACACAGCACAGACAGCAGAGGCACACCCAACTGAGAGGAGCAACTACAGCCATGTCAGCTCAGGACAAGGAGACACCCACTGCTGGGAGGAAGAGGAAACTCAAGTTTTCTGAAAAGGAGCTGGAGGTCCTGACTGAGGAGTAATGCTTTCACCATGATGTCTTGTTTGGCAAGGCATCAATGAGTGTCCCTGACAAACAAAAGAAGAAGATCTGGCAGGACATCCTGAGTAAGATCAATGCGATCGGAGTCAGCCATCGCACCATTGATGACGTCCGCAAAAGGTGGCATGACCTCAGGTCCAGGACCAAGGAAAGGGTGGCAGAGAGGATGAGGGAGATGCACGGAACTGGAGGAGGACCATCAATAGTACCACCTCCTACAGCCATTGAGAGCATGGTGGAGACCACTCTGGAGCCGGAGGCTGTGGTAGAAATCGGAGACCTGGACAGTTCTGCACCGGGAACATCCAAAAGTAAGTACCAAAAATCACTTATTTACACCACTCAATGCACCATGCACACAACCACAGTACACAAAAGCATGCATCCTCCAGATATCCTCCATTCCCATATTGCAACCTACAGAACAATGCATTATGGGCAATGTAGTACAGTAGTCCAATTTTTTTGAAATATTTATTGTGATACACCAAACATATGAGAGGCACTGACAGTGTATTCCTGTGTCCCACAGGTCTCCCACAAGTACCCACCAACAACCCTACTGTGCAGGGAGAAGGATCTGCCACCAACACAGGTCTGGGTGGAGACGGAAACGTCCAATACAGTGAGCCGGTGAGGAGGATGTCACCGGTGAACAATTCCTAGGACTGGAGGCATCCGTACTGAGCAGTCACCGGCTGCAAAATAAACATATGCAGGTTATGAACAGGAACCTGCACAGACTGCAACAGACCCTCTCCCAGGGTTTTGCCAATGTTGACAACCAATTCACTGCCATGGACAACAACATGGCAAACCTCACCAGCTCCATCAATGACTTGGTCAGGGAAATGGTGGCAGATAGGGCCCATGCAAGGCGCAGAGAGCGCAACACTGCTGCCCGTTTGGACCGACTGAGTCAGTCAATTGGCCGCCTTGCAACCAATACTACCTGCCTGTCAAAGCTGCAGGTTGAACTTGGCCATTTTGCTGGTGATGTAGCAAGGGGACTGGGGTGCATCAGCCATGAGTGGACCTAATAGAGACCACCCAGGCAGCAAGGGGCATTGGCGATACCCCTCAGGATAGTGAGGACATCTCCAGCGTGAGCAGTATTTCTGCCTCAGATGCACGCATCCTGCGGAGTAGCAGTGCCCTCCAAGGATCAGGAGACCAACCAGGATTGGGCCATGGTGGCCGTAGTTGCAGGAGGGTGTGAGCTACCTATTCTGTGTTTTGCCTGAGGCACATGATGTTAATGTGTCAGACATTACATTTTGCTTTTTTCTTGCTGTTGAGATGTCAAAAGTTCATCATTACATTCCTGACATTAAAGGGATTATCTTTTGTACTGCACAACCTGGCTACATGTGTCTTACATTTGTGAGTTTTGTCACGGTTGCCACGTACCTGCCAAATTAGTGAGTTGCAATGTGGTCCCATCTCTGTCTGCCCTCCAATGCGATGCTACCATCCCCAGGCTGTCGGTGTGGTAGCTCTTGCTCCTCATCCTCCGAATCTGTGTCGTCAAGGGTGAGATGTAGCCCACGTCTGGTGGTGATGTCGTGGACGATGGCACATGTTGCAACGATCTTGCATGCAGTCTCTGGGGCATACTGGAGTGCCCCTCCACTTTTAAGCAGGCATCGGAAACGTGACTTCAATCCAAAGGTCCTCTCAATGACAGCTCTGGTCCGCTGATGTCCTATGTTGTATCGCCTCTCATTCTGATTGCCAGGTGTTAGGTATGGGGTGAGTATCCAAGGCCTCAGAGCACATGCACTGTCACCTGTGTGACAAAAGAGCCAAAATGAGCTTGGCATCACATGGTTATGCAGTGACATGTATTTGGGACATCAGAGTGTACTACACAGCACCTAATAAATATCCTTCGCCAAACTCCCCATTTTGTAGGCATCGGTGTATCCCACTGTGCCTTAATTTGTATGCATCATGTGTACTACCTGGAAATTTAGCCACTATATCAGTAATGACATTATGGGCATCACATACCACCTGGATGTTTAGTGAGTGGGTACATTTCCTATTGCGGAACATATATTCCAGATTTGCTGGTGGTCAAATTGGTATATGTGTCCCGTCCACACACCCTACTACATGGGGGAAGTTGGCAATTCTGTAGAAGTCCAACTTGGTGCTGTTAATTTCCGCCTCATTCCTGGGAAGGTATATATATCTGGACATGTGTGCGAGTATGGCATCTAGGGACCTTCTGAAGAATTGTGACAGGGCACTTTGGGACACCCCACCAGCAACAGCAATCACACCCTGATAGCTAACCGAGGCCAAGAGGTGCAGTGAGCAGAGCACTTGCACATGTGTGGGGATGGAGCAGCCGCGCATTGCGAGTCACAATTTCAAGTCGCAATTTTTGCGAGTCGGTAATGGGTCACATCGCTATTTGGAACTCTGAAATGGCATTGGAACATACCATTTCACTTTTTGCGAGGTCGCAAATAGCGCTGCGACTGATTTGCGACTCAGAAAACGTTCGTACATCTGGCCCTAGATTCCCAAAATATGACTCTACGCCACTGATTGTCCAACGCAAATAAGTTAAAACAAGGCAAACACCAGTCAAGTCCCATATCAGATCATGTGCCAGCAGATCATACCTTGCTATGTGTCCGGCACACAGGAGTCAATCACACAACAGCTGCAAATACAACACAGAACTAACATATCAACACTTACTGGATATGTCTAGGTCCGCAAATCAAGCCACTTCTACAATTGTGTAGGGGGCTGGTCCACCTGTAAAACATGGAAAGGTGAAATGTGCTTAATGTCTGCTCACTGTACAACACTTGGAACTAAAAATTACTGTGTGTGACATTATATGAGATAGACCAGCAACTCAGGCATGTAGACACCCCAGCAGACATACCACTGCAAACATGTATTGACCCTGTCACTCCAGTGAGTGATAGACACACATATGCACACATGAAGTGGCCCTAACAATCATGTGGTGACAAACCTGGTCACTCAATTGGTTGCAGATTCATTTATAGAGGGTACTCCATTTCTTCATTTGTTGTTATGAGAAACTTGTAAAGCCACATTCCTGGTGCACTGCAAGACCAGTCACTCAGGTATTGAAGCTTGTGCATCAAGGGACAATGAGTTACTGTGTGATGCTCATGTGGGTTGAGTTTAGCTCATGAATTATTATGCTTTCAATGGTCCATTACATGTGTCCCTGTGTTGTCTGTAGGTTACATATGCCACATTGCCAGTGTACTCAGAGCCGGATATGCCCCCATGACACCATGATGGGAGGGATCCTGTGTGTTACTTGATGACAATCTTACGCTAAACATGGATTGCCCACAGGTGTATTCATTGCACCTGAAATGTGTCACTCATTGCCCTGTGTACCTATATCGGCTATTGTCAATCACAGCTAGCTACATTCATCATCTTACATTTTCCAAGTTGGGTGATCTGCGGGTATACAACAAACTTACACTGTCCCCTAATTGAAACATGGTTTAGCAAATGTCCTACTATGGCAATCTTGATGAGGTAGGTCTCAATTTGGATGCACCTTGGGAATGGCAGCAGTGACAGGAATGCTGGTCTGCTGATCTTACCATACACCCATGTCTGTGATAGCCTTCATACTGGGGAGTTAACTATTGTACATATGCTGCACTAGATCCGCAGGGGTGTACCAAACGTAAACTAGCAAACTATTTTGTCTCTTTATATGTATGATGGAAGCGGTCAGGGGTCCCTTGCCCAACATCATGCAAGTAATGATTTGTGACCATGCATTCACCAAGTTCAGGGATTCCATGATGACCATTAACCTGTGAGAATTGCATGGCTATAAAGTGACACAGATGGCAAATGCATCAGCTCTGTTCCAGCAATTGTGCCCAAGGCAAATTAAAATACACAGGAACAATGAACAGAGGGCCAGATTTTTTTTTTTTCAATTTGTAGCATTTGCTTCATGTTTTACGCTACAGCTATGGAAAGTGGCACCAAATATTATGATATCATCCCATGTGCATTACTCAGGCATCCATTTCTAATTTTAATGCTGCACAAACCAAGTCAAAATATCAGCCTAAGATATTACCAGAGGTTAGGATGAACTTTGTATGTATGGCCATGACTACAGTTCAGACATGTATTCCAAATAATTGGGGACTACATTCATTCCTTGTTTTAGCATGTGAAATACATCTCATTCCTGATACACTCACAGACCATGAATAAAACATAAGTTTGAGCAGCATTACCATCATCTATTGACATCAAAGCAGCACTAATTTACAAGATCAAGTTGTGTTCTGTAAGTTTGTGCAGCTTTTGCATCAACAAATGACACCCAAAAAGACAATAACACACTTACACTGAATAACTGAGACAATCACAAAAACAACAGATGACAAATAGAGTGGCTCACAGGAGACAAAAGCACAATTTGAACAGACAAAACTCTCAGCACAGCCACACAGTCTAGAAGAACCACAGACTGCAAAGTGAAAGTGAATGTCAATATCAATATCAATAATCAATAACTGCATTTGTAAAGCGCGCTACATACCCGCGAGGGTCTCAAGGCACTGGGGGGGGGGGTGCTACTGGTCGAAGAGCCAGGTCTTGAGGAGTCTTCTGAAGGCCAGCAGGTCCTGGGTCTGTCGTAGGTTGGTGGGGAGAGTGTTCCAGGTCTTGGCGGCGAGGTAGGAGAAGGATCTGCCGCCGCTGGTGGTTTTTCGGATGCGGGGGACTGTGGCGAGGGCGAGGTTGGCTGTGCGGAGGCTTCGGGTGAGGGTGTGGAAGCTGAGTCGGTTGTTGAGGTAGGTGGGTCCGGTGTTGTGCAGTGCTTTGTGTGCGTGGATCAGGAGCTTGAAGGTGATCCTTTTGTTGACGGGGAGCCAGTGCAGGCCTCTCAGGTGGTGTGTGATGTGGCTGCGGTGGAGGACATCGAGGATGAGTTGGGCCGAGGCGTTCTGGATGCGTTGGAGTCGTCTCAGGAGCTTGTTTGTAGTTCCTGAGTAGAGGGCGTTCCCGTAGTCAAGTCTGTTGGTGATGAGGGCCTGGGTAACGGTTTTTCTCGTGTCGAAGGGGATCCATTTGAAGATCCTGCGGAGCATACGGAGGGTGTTGAAGCAGGACGCGGAGACGGCGTTGACTTGCCTGGTCATGGAGAGAGTGGAGTCGAGGATGACCCCCAGGTTGCGTGCGTGGTCCGTGGGTTCCGGGGCTGTGCCTAGTGATGTGGGCCACCAAGAGTCGTCCCAGGCTGATGGGGTGGGTCCGAGAATGCGGACCTCCGTCTTGTCTGAGTTCAGCTTCAGTCTGCTGTCCTTCATCCAGTCGGCTACAGCCTTCATTCCTCGGTGGAGGTTAGCTTTGGCGGTGTGGGGATCTTCGGTGTGGGATATGATCAGCTGGGTGTCATCGGCGTAGGAGATGATGTTGAGGTTGTGTTTTCGTGCGACGTGGGCGAGGGGGGCCATGTAGATATTGAACAGTGTCGGGCTGAGGGAGGATCCCTGTGGGACGCCGCAGATGATCTCGGTGGTTTTGGAGCGGAAGGGTGGGAGGCGGACGCTCTGGGTTCTGCCGGAGAGGAAGGATGTGGTCCAGGCCAGGGCCTTCTCTTGGATACCGGCGTCATGGAGGCGTGCTGATAGGGTGCGGAGGCAGACCGTGTCAAAGGCTGCTGATAGGTCCAGGAGGATGAGGGCGGCTGTTTCTCCTTTGTCCATCAGGGTCCGGATGTTGTCAGTGGCGGCGATGAGGGCGGTCTCGGTCCTGTGGTTACTGCGAAAACCGGATTGGGAAGGGTCCAGGATGTTGTTAATTTCGAGGTAGCGGGTCAGCTGTTTGTTGACAATCTTCTCGGTCACTTTTGCCGGGATGGGGAGCAGGGAGATGGGCCGGAAGTTCTTGAGGTTCTTGGGGTCCGCCTTGGGCTTCTTCAGAAGGGCGTTGATCTTGGCGTGCTTCCAGCTTTCTGGGAAGGTTGCTGTCTCGAAGGAACAGTTGATTGTTTTCCGGAGGTGGGGCGCGATGGTTGTGCTGGCTTTGTTGAAGACGTGGTGAGGGCAGGGGTCCAATGGGGATCCGGAGTGGATGGAGTTCATGGTTTTGTGTAAATTTCTGTAAACAGGATATCCTATTACTTCACTTCCTGTCTCAAATGCGGCGCATTTTTATTATGATGCATGAAAATTTTATGAAGCTTACGGGCTTTGCGTCAAAATGTTTTGATGCAAATGCTTAAAAATTCCCCCACATTCAAAGTTCAATATATTTTTCATTGATAACCAATTTAATGGGGTTCAGTGTAGGAATTACCGCTAGGGACCAATGGATGTATAATGGCACTGAGCGTAATTTTTCAATGCATATGCGGCAAAATTGGATGCACATGCTTGTTTTTTGACATGTTTGCATCAAAATATCTGTCTTTAACTGTGTTTGTGTCATTTTTCACATTTTTAACATACATGAAAGCTGTAACTATACAGAGATAGGCAGTTAGGGCCTGCATTGTGTGTTCCAGTGTTTGGGCACATTGTCAGACCACACTACTGCGGACCATAATACTCATGTTGTTGTGCCAGATTAGCACTCTTAACTGACGCAACAGCAACCCAAACATTTGGAATATAAATTGGTATTCCCTAGTTTGAGCAAGTGGTGCATCAATTGGGGATAGCAAAGCTACGCAACTTAATACATTCATTCATTGCCTGTGTGTTTATGTCTGTGGACTGGCTATTTCAATTGTTGTTGTGCCTCTGTGTGACTGTCACAAGACGTGTTTTGAATAATGTGCTTGTATGCATGTGTTGTAAATGAGGATAACCATCAGATGCCATTCAGTGTGGTACATCAGTCAGAATATGTGTTTGTCATACCTGTAGCATCTAATGCTGTGTGAACTTACCTGACTTTTGGGACAAACAATCTCCCATGACAAAATATGCACAGGATAGATAGAGGACGGTTGACAATGGCAATGTTACAAGAGTAAGTCATCACATGTACTGGAATGTTGGATACCACTTCCGGGTCACTTGTTTGTATACTACCCATGAGTCAAGCATTTGAAAATGCTAGGTAGGTACAGCGTTTGTGACAAAGAGTCCCAAAACCAATCCAAAAATGTAATGTCACACCACAGTTTGAGTCATATAAATGACCTATGTTTCTCTTGTGGCAGTGGAGGACCAGCACATCAAGCTGCATGTGTTCACATATTTCCAGTGGTTCATTGCACAAAGGTGTCCAGTTCAAGTGTGTGGCCAAGTGTACCCTGTGTGAGTACTGGCCTCCATGTTGTCACAGTTACGTGCAGTCCTAGTCATGAGTCTGTGGAGCCATTCTCTGCATTAACAGAGTATCCTTCAAAGCAGAATTGACCAAAAGCCAAAGAGGAATTTACAACACACATGGGGATAGTCCAGCTATGGCACTGCAGATGTTTTATGAGGCTGACAACAGGGCAACCTTGGTGTGCTCACAAACTTAATGGATCAGTAATTAGAAACTGGCAGGTTTCATCACAACACTTGTACACAGGGTGGCCTCTAATATTCCCACTGGAACAGGGAACATCAGTGCCTCTGTACTGATTAATCTCACAGCTAGTCACCACGCAAGCACCTTCAAAGGGTTGCGGCCAATGTGAATCTGTGTGTGGACCGTCAGGGCACAAACATGTTTTGTCCTTTCATGCACATTAGCAAACGTTGTTTGTTGTACTGAGGGCACCATACCAAATCCATGCATACAGCCATAGTACACTGTCACTGTTTGTCACTCATGAATACATGAAACCCAGACAAGGGATGGGGCCTGGATTAGGCCATTTGAATACATGTCCCAGACCATGATACAATAAGAAAACTGATTACACTATACAATCTTTTTGAGGATTCATCGTAGACCTACTAGACACAATACCCCAGGAGGAAAGAGAGGGCATGGAAAGCAACTATGAGGCAAATGTAGCTACAGGGAACCTCTATGGTAACACAAAGACAGGAACCAGTCTGGCTAACAGGATGCAGGCTCTGTCAGGAACAAAGATGAACACGGCAAATGCACAGTGAGCAGACTCTGACTGGGGAAAGCTGGAACAACACTGTGGAAACTAAAAACTGTATTTGTGCTGTGGGCTGCAACATTACACAGTAACCCAAGGCCTGTGTTACACAAGAGAATTATACGGCAATGCATAAAAAGGATATACATAAAATGGCAGATTCTATGCAGTTCCAGGCAGCAGCAATGGCAGTGGAGGTTCAAATGGCTGGTCTGCATGGAAGTGCTCACAGGTGTGTGCAGCTTCAGTCTCTCACAAGTCATGTAGGTGAGAATCAAGTTCTAAGGGCCAATAGTACCTTTCACATGGGAAGCAATGGACAGGTGATTACAAGTCCTACAGACTTCTAGGCAGTGCATTATCAGGCCTGAAGTCCATGCATACAGATGAACTATAACTATGGCATGCCATACTAAAGAGGGAAGCACACAGGAGTCAGAATGGGAATCTGGGTGTGTGTAGATGAAGGTTATCAGGGTACAAATAGTCCATTTACTGTGCCCCCTAGAGAAGGGTGGGCAGAGACTGAAAACATGCCTGTGGCAGGACTTATAACCTGGGATGGCATGTGCATGGCATGTTTTGTGAGCAATGCTTGTCATACCTGGGGCACTTGTGCTATCCTTTTGGAGCTTACATGGACTTCTTGTCACACATGCTCCTTGCAGAGATAGCTGATGTCACACTTACTGCTGTCAAGGGTCTGGTCATACATTCCTGTTACCAATGCAATAGCACATCCACTGCCTCATGTATGAAGCATTTTTTTACCTTATGATTGATGGTGTCTTACTTGTGTGCCATATGCTGCAATGGACCATGTTGGCAACATGGATGTGTGCCATAGCTCTGGTCCTCTGATATTGCCCTTAAAATATAAAATAGACAGGATATATGTCATCAACACTGTGTGTGAAGTTGGGTGTACATTCATACCCATCAAATGTGATGTGCCTTTTTCACTATCCTAATCTGTATTTCTGCAATGCTCCATGAGGCTAAACTCTGATTATGATTCCTAGGGATCATGTGATGCATAAATAATTACGCAGACCATGATAGAGTGATGAAGTGAGGTGTTTAATGACATATGGTAAGAAAGTGGTGATGGTGACTAGAGTTAAAAGAAGTTTTGTACAATGTGTTGTCTCTGACGCAATCCTGCTGCAGTGTTTGGATGGTCCCCCTCATGTTGATGGACAGCATCCTCCTCTTCCTCCCTTCAGGCATTTGTGGGTCTGGTTCATTGAGGGGAATGTTCCTCCTTACACATATGTTGTGCAGGATGGCACAGGTCAAAATGATCTTGCAGACCATTTCAGGTGAATATAAGAGGCTGCCTCCAGTCATGGCGAGGCACATGAATCGTGATTTCAGGATGCCAAAAGTCCTCTCTACTATGGTGCGTGTCCTCCGATGTGCCTCATTATAGGCACGCTCTGATGCTGTGCTTGGGTTGGCAAATGGGGTCATGATCCATGGCTGGATCCCATACCCATGATCAGCTGAAAGAGACAATGAATGTAAAAATGTTGATGTTGTTTGCACCATGATTATCACTTTGCATGGCGTTTGTTATCTTGTGTCGTCTGTGACTCATCTGTGTTTGTGCCATTGTGTGGGATCCTAGGCTTCTAGGATGTTCTTTCAGCATTGGGTTATTTATCTAAACTGGTGTTTGGCTGATTGAGCGGATATCAGCAGTATTTTTTTACACTTGCAGTTCATTGTGTATCTCCCATGCATTATGTCATGTGAAAGAAGTGTCCATGTGTCTTCACTGGAGGTGACATGATACTTCCACATACAGAATCGATTCCACAGTGGTCGTAACACGGTTGCACTATGTGGCCTGAAAATCCCATCCAATTCAACATATGTAGTAGCATGTGAAAAACAACAGTGATGCCCTTTGATTTGGCTAGGTGACAATTTACAACACATCTTTATAAGTTTGCAGCACTGAAGTGTTGACAATTGACAATGCACAAATATCCCACGTGTGACAAGTTCTATGCAAACATATTTTTTTGCCCTCACCGAGTTGGCTCATGTGCAAACTTGTACCTACACTACTGAACCTGGTCCAGGTAAGCTGGCTAACTTGTTTGTCGGGGTGCAGGTTTCATTGTCAGAAGGTCTATGTGCCTGTACATCTGTTGTGTATATGTGTAATTGTCTCAATCCGCATGTGTAGCAGTGTGCACTTTTCATTAGTGTCACATCAATATGTGTTCATAGCACAGTACACTTCCTTATTGGTAGCGGGCAATGTCTCCCCAGGAGTGATGTGAGATGTTGGTACTGCCTCAATGATTCCATGTCCCCTTCACTAGAGTCATCATCATCATGCTATGTGTCTCATGGTGTTTGACCTGCATCAAAACACATTAGACACCCCTTACACAGTACGTATTGGTTGGAAGGGTGTGTGATTGAGTATTATTGATGTGATATTGTAAGATTCATCTTCCAAGTTGTACTGCCAGTTAAGGCCATGTCATTGTCAATGTGTGGTTTTTAATTGGTCCCTCGTGGCTCTGGAGTGGCATCTGTTGTTATTTGCATCTATCATTTGTCCATAGGTGTGTATCCCATTGGGTCAGGATATCAAACATGACTAGCAGTGTCACAACCTCATTGTCTTCCTGGCCACGTGTCAATGTAGTGATGTATGTGTTGTGTGTCCTGTAGGGTTGCTGTGCAGTGTGTATATCACTAGTTTTCTGTACTTACCAACAAGTAGGCCATTTCCATATCATCCATCCTGGAAGTGTTGATTGATGGTGCAGTGGCGGAAGATGAATTAATCACGTACACTCCCAGGATACATTGCCACAATGTTGGTGATCAATCTCTGGTGATCCACAATGGCCTGCACATTGATGGAGTGTGTGTTCTTCCTGTTGCGATATAGATGCTCGGTTGCAGCAGGTGGCACAATCCGTACATGTGTGCAGTCAATGGCACCAAGCACGTGTGGGAAGCCGTTGATTTGGTAGAAGCCCTGTTTGGTCTCCTGCTGCTTCTGCTGTGTGTTAAGGAAGCTGATGTGGTGGGGTGTAAGGGAGATGATGGCATCCAGTACCTTAGGTAGGAAGGCAGAGAATGAGGGCTGTGAGATCCTTGCAACCAGGGCACCAGTGGTTTGAAAAGAGCCACTTGCCAACATGTGGAGGACAGCTAGCAGCTTGGTCTCTGGTGGAATGATGTGGGGTGTCTGCAAGCTGGGTGCCAACTGTGGCTCAATGTTGCGCAGCAGCTGCTGTATGGCTTGCCAGTTTAGTCTGTACCTCTGGATGATGTCATGTTCCCTGAGGCCCTGAAGGGTTATCCTGGTCCGGAAAAAAAAAAAAACAAATCCAGCGCAAGCAGATTATAAATATGCCCCAATGTATTTTGTAAATTTACGCAGATTTTGCGTCAAAAAATGATGCAAATGTGGTGCTAAAAAAGTAAAAATATGGGCCTCAGTCTTTACAGCACCCTCTGCTTCGAGAGCTTTACGGGACCCACAGAGTTAGTTAGGGGCTGGCCCCTGAGACGCATGTATCACAGATCTGAGTACATACAGCTTCAGTCGATACCATCACATTCTCCCAGGGCCGGGAGAAGTTTCAGGACAATCTCAAGCCCTTGGAGGCAGCTGGGGACACACATTCAGCGAGCAGTGGTGCAGGAGATCAGTATACGTCTTAGCAGTGCCAATATCCCCAGGGCTTTGCAGTGCAGGTGTCACCTACGTCTTCTCTTCCCAGCTGCTATTTATCCAGAAACGCCTCCAGCGCTTCCCTACCAGCAGCAAAGGTAGACTCCTGTTCTCATGGTACTTTCCCAGCACTTCCTTGGGCCCAAGTGACTTACCCTGACAAGGCTGGGAAGCTCACTGCCATGGACACCAGCCCTGTATCACAGAGGATACTTCAAGGACTGCAAGGGTGTTGCCTTTCTGCCGGATGGTGACAATTCATGGATCCTGGCTCGGAGTTGCTGCTACATTCTTAAACCTTATCTCCAGAAAGAGCTTATGGTTTAAACAGGCAGAGTTATGGAACTAATTTCAGGCAGTTCTGCTCATTTTGCTAATTCCATCCAGACAGGCGAACCCCTTCCATTGTCTTCGAGTGACAGAAGACAAGGGGATGGGGGTATCTTGCTCAGAGAAGCTGAAGCCATGGACACAAAGAGGTAGAGGGCTCACACTTTACACCTATCAACATGATGGGGGCAATATCTCAAGATGAACCGGTTGCATTGAAGAAGCCCAGCAACATTCATTTATTGAACAGCAGGTTTCCATAATCCTCAACTTTGTATACCACCTACACAGAGGAAATGAAAATGGAATCTGCTGTGTAAGTTAATTATGGTCCACCCACTCCTTAGCCATTCTGCTACACACATACTGTGTATATTCTGATGCCATTTCCACAAACAAGATATAGGTAATGATCTGGTTGCAAGGGACTAGCAGACCAACTTCGAATGGAGAGAGCAGTGGACAGCTCTCTCTCTCTCTATGCAGGTTACAGGTAAATAGCCTGTCCCACCTATTAACAAATACTGCCACTGTTGTCAGCCTACTACCGCCTGGTCAGCTGACAGTAGTCGGGCTCAATTAAGGAGGATCCACAATTCCCACTCTTGGTCTTAGTATAAGACACACTGGACCCTCGGCTTTCATATTTGTGTTTATTTGGTCGAACCAATTGGAGTGTATTAGACCCAGTAACATTAGTGTTAAAGGTCAGAATCTTCCTCTCACTCATGGATAGGGGAGAGCACAGTAATTGTTGATTGCATTAGAAACCAGGCAAAAGGCATAAAAGACTGATATACTTCTTTCTTCTGCTTATAAAACCCCTCATACTTTTGCAATATACATGATAATTATATATATATATATATATATATATATGAAATACACTTCCTTAAATAAACATTAAGGCTCCAGCACTCCACGAAGGTTAGAAAGGTTTATTATAACCAAGCAGGAACGCGTTTCGGCGTGACCGCCTTCTTCAACCTGGTATATAGATATATTTGTAAAGCACACTCTCACTGGTGAGGGTATCCTGGTGCTGAGCAGGTGCATGTGTGGCTAGCCCTGCCCATGGTAGGTTGGTTAATTGAAGAGCCAGGTCTTCAGCATCTTGCAGAATTCAAGAAGATAGAAGGAGGCTCTGATGTGGAGTGGGAGGTCGTTCCATGCTTTAGGAGCGATGTAAGAGAACGCTCTTCCTCCTGATCTTGTTATGTGTATGCATGGGATGTGTGCAGGTAGGAGTCCTGTGGAGAGGAGGTACTAGGTGGTTGGTGGAAGGAGGTACAACTAAACTATTCAGGTAGGTTGTGTAGTGCCTTAAAATGTTTGTGTGAGGACTTTGAATTGAGCACATGTGTGTATTGGGAGCCAGTGTAGTTACAAAGATGTGGTGTGATGTAGTTAATCTTCCTTCATCTAATCCTCACACCATTCATGTGTACTTGAGGCATTCTGCCTCCTATCAGGCCGATTGCAGCCCTCAGGTTCAGTTTCAGCTTTCCTAAAGCTTTTTTAACGGTTTGGATGATGCAGCTCCTGATCTCTCTCTCCAAAGTACAAAAGTGAATAGTACGAGGATGAGAAGAAAGAGTGTGACGTTGATTGCCATATTTTGTGGAGACACTAACTGCAATGGAAAGGACCTCGCTTTTCAACAACTTCTACCGAATTCCAGGAAAGAAAAAGCAGGAATTCAGCTGAGAAGTTTCCTGAGCACATAAACATATGCTAGTTTGAATCAGTCAAAGAGAACTATCCACCACATACAAACCCCTCTTTAAATGTTTTGTTAACAGTTTATGTGTCACAGAGGCAGTATTTTACTTTTTGGGGGGGGATATTGAAAAAAGTGCCCCTTCCAGCAAAGAGAGACAGCAAGAATAAAAACCATCAAAATATGGTAGATCAGGTGAAGCGGATTCCTTACAATGGACATAAAAAATAAAATGTGCAAGGACAGTTGGTATTGCCTGCATAGGGGTAAGAGTTAGGAGAGATAAGACATTGGCATGTGGGCTTCACTGACACTTTATAAGCAATAGTTTCATTTTTTCCATGATTCCCAACCATTTGGGAAGGTCTAATAGAAGAACGATAAAGTATCAAAGCTCCACCTTGGTGACTCAAAAGAGAATGCCTTGATTATTTTGGGTAATGGTAGCTATGATTCACAGGTGAGAGGTTCTGAAAATATATCAGGGAGGTTCCACTGTGAGGATGTATTTGTGTAGGTATGTCAAATATACACAGAGAAGCGTCTACTTTGGGATTCAATTGAATACTTAGTTTTGAGTCTTTTCCACAGAGACAATTCGGCACTTAAGTGGCTATGCCTACTTTCTGGACTCAAAGTGAACTTTATTTGACCAAAATTGAAAGGGTAATTTGGAGTCCTAACTGTGCAGGTCTCTTTAAATAGGCCAGGAAGGGACTCATCCAAAGCTACAATAAGTATCAAGGACCATCAGTTGAAAGAGATTAAAGAAGAACATCAATAGGCTTAACTTAGGCAATACCCAGACTTTGGCACCTCTTTGGAAGTGGAATGGATTTATCCTGTGAAATGTAAGGGGCAGAGGACTTAAAAGGGTGTGCCCTAGGGTTGTTTACTATCACCTATACTTTTCAGTGTTGAAGAACTTTGGTCCCTTTCTTTTCTACTATACACTCTGATGATAGCCAGAGCCTGCTACAGCTGGAAAAGGGTGTGGCTTCGTCAATGCTTAGCCTGTCCCATCACTGTTAATGTTACATGCAAAGGTGTTGAAATGGGAAACGTCCGGAACAACAAGTCCAAAACAACGATGTAAGTTACATCGCAAGCGGAACAGCGCTTGCCGGAACAACACAGGGCTTTTTCTCTGCCTTAACCACACATGTGCTGAACAACTCACATGCGTGATTAAGGCAGAGAAAAAGGGAGCGTGCATCAGGAGATGACACAGTCTGGTAAGTGGGGCAGGGTTGGGGGAGTTGGGCCATTTTTTTTTAAGGGGCAGGGTGGGGAGTCGGAGTAGTTATGTTTTTTAGAGCAGGTGGGTGGGTCGGGGTAGTTATGTTTTTAGAGCAGGTGGGGGGTTGGGTAATAGTGTTTTTAGCAGGTGGGGGGCAGGGTAGTAGTGATTTTAGGGTAGGTGGGGGTCGGGGTAGTTGTGTTTTTAGGGCGAGGTCCAGTAGTTAAATTTTTAGGGTGGATGGGGGGGTCGGGTAGTTATGTTTTTTAGGGCGGGTGGTTGGGGTTGGGTAGTTATGTTTTTAGGGCAGATTGTGCAATTTTTTTATTTAGGAGGTGGGGGTTGAAGGTCGGTGTAGTTATGTTTTTAGCGTGGGTGGTGGAGTGTCAGGGTAGTATATTTTTATATTTTATGTTTATAGGGTGTGGGGGCAGGGTAGTAGTGTTTTTAGGGTGGGTGGGGGCGGGGTAGTAGTATTTTTAGGGTGGGTGGGGGGACGGGGTAGTTGTGTTTTAGAGCAGGGTCGGGTAGTTATCTTTTTAAGGTGGGTCGGGAGGTCGGGTAGTTATGTTTTTAGGGAAGATGGTGCCTTTTTTTTTAAGAGGTGGGGTTGGGGGTCGCGTAGTTATGTTTTTAGGGCAGGTGGTGGCGGGTCGGGGTAGTTATGTTTACAGGGCAGGTGGTGGGGGCTAGGAGTAGTTATGGTTTTTAGACTGGGTGGGGGGATCGGTATAGTTGTGTTTTTCAGGCAAGTGGGGGGGTCGGGGTAGTTGTTTTTTTAGGGAGGGTTGGGGTACTTGTGTTTTTAGGTTGGGTGGTGGGGATAGTTATGTTTTTAGGGCGGGCGGTCAGGGAACTTGTCTTTTTAGGGTGGGTGGGGGGTCGGGCACTTGTGTTTTTAGGGCGAGTCGAGGTAGTTGTGTTTTTAGGGCGGGGTCGGGTAGTTATGTTTTTAGGGTGGGTGAGGGGGTGGCATGCTAGAACCATGCATGCCGTTCCGCACATGCCTTTACTAAGAATGCTTTTAAAATGAAACATAGTTGTAAAGGCATGTGTGGTAAAGGTATGCGTGGAAACAACGCGGTTGTTGTTCCGACTGCATTGTTTAGGCATGCATGGTTCTCGCATCAGTTGTTCCATCATACATTCTCACAATGCATGATAATCTTGAAAGCGGTCCACCACTCACTGTCTACATTTGTATACAAAAATTGTATTAATTTTAAGTTTACATCTTCTTCCCTGCTCTATTGTAGTTCGAGGTTAGAATTCCCAAGGTGACCTGGAGCAATATATTTTTTTTTCAAAACACTGGTTTAAAGAGATCTCTCTGATTAAAGAAAATGCATTTTTTTATAGAACTCTCCTTTCATTATATCTTGTAATTAAATATTCAGTAAATAAAGTGTCTGAAAGCACACACTAATGCACGTGTTTGTCTAAAAGTCTTTCTTGCTCAACTGGTTCGCAATGTCAGTATCCGTTTCCTCGTCCTCAATTGTAATAAAGCTGCCAAAATTAATATAAACGCATTCGCTGGCAATGGCTGGACATGTGCTTGCCAGTCCTCACAGTTGCACAACATTGTCACTCACAGATTGTGCACTGTCTCCTTTATATTACGATTTTATGCCGCACATTATAAATTTGAAATGTTGAAATCAAAGTAGTAACGCTAACCAAGGTGATTTGAGGTCAGCCTAACAAGCCTTATGAGCTTTCATGATTTTTTGTATGAATTCATCTTACAAAAAGGACAGGTAAGTATCTCATTCCATATGCTAATTCATATATGATTTACAACCCCTAGTAAAAGACAACTTTTATGGGGACCACTTCCTATTTCTAAAAAAGGTTGTGTGACTTTTCATTGTTTTTTAAACACATCCTCCTTTCCTTGAAGGGAAATGGGCTGTAATTACAAAAAAGATTGCTTTATTTAAAAGCAATCACATAGATGGTGATTTTATGACCAATTGTAGTGGGTCACAATTTGCGATCTACCTCATGAATATTGATAAGGTAGGTCGAATTATGACCCAATGCTATTCTGTAGTTTGTGAACTGACCTATTTGTACATAGGTCGGTTTGTATAATATCAATGCATTTGGAATCTTTGTTCATGAGGGCAACTGTTTGCAAACAACTGGTCACTAATTACAAACATTATGGCCCTCATTACGAGTCCGGCAGTCTTAAGACCGCAAGACACGCAGTGGCAACCGGACCGCCGCGGTCGTGTCAGTCCGACCGCCACATTACGACCGTGGCGGAGCCACCATGGTCGGACCGCCGACACTACCAGGTTGCCGCCAGACTACAGCCTGGCGGCCTCGGCGGTCTCAATCTGCCAGGGCAGCACTGCTGTAGCACTGCCTTGGGAATTACGAGTCCTTATTCTGCCAGCCTTTACATGGCAGTAGCCCTACCATGCAAAAGCTGGTGGAAAGAGGGTGCCGGAGGCCCCATGAGGGCCCCTGCACTGCCCATGCACTTGGCATGGGCAGTGCAGGGGCCCCCATGGACAGCCCTGTTGCGCTTTCCACTGCCCGAATTATGGGCAGTGGAAAGCGCAATGGGTGCTGCTGCCCTGGCCGCACTACCACATTGCCGCTGGCTTGATTACGAGCCTGAGTCAATGTTAAGGCCCTGTACACCGCAGGGCGGGTGGGCGGAAACGTTGTTTCCACCTGCCAGCCATGGGTGAACTCCTAATAGGGCCAGCTGTGTTCTGGCTGCACTGGCGATTGGATGACGGTACGAGTTTGGCAGGCAGCCTCAGCAGCCCACCAAACTCGTAATGAGGGCCTGTGTTTGAGACTTGTGTTGAACTTTTGAAACCCACCTATGTACGTATATGTCAGTTTGCAAAATTCGAATTCATAGTGATTTGCAATCTGACCCACCTCAGGAATATTACTGAGGTATGTTCAGCGGCGGAAGCTGCAAATATTAAGGGGAGGGGCAGGGTGGACGACTGGGTGGAACCGCTACCGTCATCCCCTGCCGCCTCGCTCGTTGTTCCTTTCCTGTTCTGGTGTCCCAGCATTCACTGGGACACCAGAGCATGCTCCCCAGAAATCCTGGTGCTGCTTTCATGCCAAACCTAGCATGAAAGCAGCGCCTGTGCAGTTTTCCGGTCCAGCTGTGTACACAGCCGGGCTGGAGAAACCTAAGTGCACATGTGTGTTTTGTGGGCCTAAGATGGCAGGCCAAACACACATGCACACTTAGTGCACTCCATTCCTCATTCCCCCTCCCACTTCCCATGGCCCAGCCCCACCCCTCGCTTCACATGTTGGCTAAGCCAACAGCAGAAAAATAAAATTTTATAGCGGAGGAGCTGCTGCTGGGTATGTTTCAAATTGTAACCTATTCTGATTGGATGTCATCACAGGGATGTCACCAGACCACCATGTCTGTGATCGCATTTTATTAAAGTAAACCTTTGGTCAAATGCTGCATTAGGTCCTTTAAGGAAACGGGCAGCCTTGAAAAAACTGCCCTTTCTTTCAAATGTTTGTTTGAGAGTTGGCAGGGGTCCCTTGGACCCCTGCCTTCTCCCCAACAAACTCTTTAAAAAAAAATCACAAAGGAGAAGGTGTCCCAAAGGAACCCCTTGCATTTTGCAAATGCATTTCCACCCCAACTCAGGAGTTGTTATTTTTCAGTGTTGTCAGAACAGATTACTATTGTAAAGCATTGATCCTTAAAATTGTGAATTGGTATCAATTTGCAAATCCCTTTTAGGAGTTTGTAAAAGTTCACTGACTCCTACAATAAAATTACTACATAGTTAAACTTATATTGTGGTCATGAACACCTATTTTGTGAATCTTAGTGTTTGAGGCCGCAAAATAGGTTTGTTCATCAGGTCCAAAGTTGACCAGGAAGACTGTGTCAAATACGAAGAGAGGCCAAATCAAATTAGTCTGTGTCTGCATTGATCATCTAGTCAGATATCAATATCACTTCCTTCAGACTCTCATTAGATATTTTTCTGTTGTCCCTCAGTGCCAGTTCAATGTAATGCTCCTGGGAATTCCAAAGCTCTCAGTTATAGGTCTACTAAAACCATGGTTCTTGCCACTATCAAGCTGTAGCAGATTATTTTACTGCCTGAATCCGTCCTTTTGCTTTTTTTCCTCTGGGGGAGCATAGAAGGGAGAGCCAGCAGAATTGTATCACTTCTTAGCTGCAGATGCTACAAGAGGGGGAGGAGGGGGATTATCCCTCCAGAAGAAAGGATCAGAGCCATGAGATCTGTACATTTTCTCAGAGAATCTATCCTCAGGTTTAATAAGGCTGGAGTCAGGAAAGCATACATGATGGGTACTTACAAACCTGGAACCAGAGCTACCAAAGGCCTGGCATGTGAGTCTGGTTTTGGTGTCTGACAAATCGTAAAACAGAAGCTGATGCCTCAATGTTACTTTTGTTTGCCTTTCTGTTAGTGATGTAAATGAACAAGACCACATTATCAACTTCAGAAACTCTAGGAGAGCAGATTCTCTGCAATTGGAAGAAAAATACACTCATATCTAATCAGGAGGAAGTATATTCTGTAGGAGTGCATCATCTGAATCTTCAGGACCAATATGATTGTTTTCTGTTCTTCTTTTTCCTCACAGGTTCATAGACTTTGTAATGACAATAAACTTTTTTTTTCTTTGACCTGTCCATATCAGGTTTGATGGAGAAGCAGGAATAGAAGCTGAAGCAATGTTAATCACTACAGGTACTAGAACAAAAGAGCCAGTGTTGTTAAAAGAGGCAAATCTGCTGAAGAAAATAAACCCACTTGACCTCTAAGCTGTTGCAAATCATCCTCAGCCACCAGTGTGACAAAACGCCAGTGAGATCTTGTAAATGTTGACCAGTGAGTGTGTGAAGAAGGGCCTTCATGAGATGAACTATATGCAACCTTTTTGTGTCAATGATCCTTCAGATCTGATGACACTTGCTAACTTTGGCTGTGGTGTGAGAAGCAAACTCACTCTAAGGGTGTACAAGTCACTACTGTCCATTTGCTAATGCTTAGAGTAGGATCTCATAATCTGTGCCATGGTAGTCCACTGAGAGGTCATGAACTATCATACGCCCTCATTATGACATAGGCGGTAAATGCTGCCTACCGCCACGGCGTCAGTCGTCAAAAGACCATCGCAGTGGCTACCAGCCGAGCGCCATATTATGACTGTAGCCGGAATCCCGCCAGAAGGCTGGTGGAATTCCGGCTACGATACGGCCTGGCGGTGTTCTGCTGGCGGACGCTGCTGCTGGCAGCAGCGCCGCATTCCGTCTCTTCCGGAGGACCCTCTGCAAGCAGATAAGTCAGGTGCTCTGACAGAGATGGGGGGTGGGGGTGGTGTGTGTGTGTGTGTGGGGGTGGGGGTGTGTATGTTTCTGTGTGTGTGCATGCGGGTGTGGGGCGTGTGGAATACATGTGTGCATGAAGAGATGTGAGAGTGCGTGTATGTTGTGATGTGTGAATGCGTGTGTGCTTGTATGTATGTCAGTGTGTGTGGATGTGTGTGCAAGGATGTATGCATGTGTGGGTGAATGTGGGTATGTGTGTCTGTATGCATGTGCATGTCTGTGCGTGTAGGTGTGTGTATGTCAGTGGGTCAGAAGGGGGAGGGGGAGGGTCGGGGATGGTTCTGGGGAGGGGAGATTGGCGGGGGAGACTCCTATCAGTGCCAGGGAAGGAATTCCATGGCACTGATAGTGCCTACCGCCATGGTTTTCATGGTGGTAAAAAAGCCATGGAAACCATGGCGGTGGGCAGGGTCATATATCCGAGGGCGGCTTAGTGACCGCCACAGGGCTGGAGATGAGTCTCCAGCCCGGCGGGCGTTACCACCGTAGCGGTAGGTGTGGTAAATTGCCGGTTTGGCTTTTGCCAACGTCATAATATGGTGGTATGTACCGCCAGGCTGTTGGCGGTACTACCGCCACTATAACACCGACTGCCGATGTCATAATGACCCACATAGTGTCTTTCCTGCCTTCTTCTATGGAGGTCAGATGAAGTCACTATTCCTTGCATGGTCCTGACACTCAATATGAGCTTTGGAGGAGATGTCTTCTTGTTGTCTTTTTCTCAATGTTTTGTCTAGTTTAAGGCAACTTTTGACACTGGGAAGCAGTTAGTTAGGCTTTGTAGGCTTTCCACTTGTTTTTTTAAGATCGGTGATAATGGCATGTTCATATGTACTGGTACAAAGCCCTTGGAGATGTACATGTTTAACGCTGAAAGCTCTGGGAAGAATTGCCTCCTAATTGCATAATATTTCACTATGTATAATATGCAGTGCAGGCTGGAAGAGCAGCCAGTCAAAAAATCTTCATAAAATTTACCAAATACTCACATTGGGAGATAATAAATTATCATCCCTCTCTTTCCTGGAAACTCTATCTATCGCCCTCTTCAAAACCTATTCAGGGTAGCCCCTCTCTCTGAATCTGTCCTCCATGATGTCTTGTTCCACAAGAAAAGATTCTCCTGGGAGGCAGAGTTTTTCTTTTGCCCTCAACAACTCCACATATGGTGTACCCCACTTGAGGGCCTCCTAATGGCTACTGAAGACATGGAAAAGACTGTTGCCTGCTGTAGGTTAGCGATATATTTTGGTGGCAAGGTGATCACCGTCCACCTCCACTACAACATTAAGAAAATCTACGCTAGTCTTTCTCGTAGTGAAAGTGAAGTCAAAATCAAGAGAATCTTTTCTGAGCTTGTTCACAAATAGCTTTGCAGTCACTTTTGTCTCTCTCATTTAAGGAAGAGATCATCAATAAAACTGAGCCATAGAATAACATTTTCTATATCCGGTGCCATGTCGTTAGCAATGGATCCCGGGTCCTTCTCACCAGCCCATAAACAAGTTCATGTAGCTGGGGATGAAGCACGGACCCATTTCCGCCCCCCTGAGCTCACAAAAGATGCTTCCATTGAACATAAAAATATCATTGTTGAGACAAACTCAATTATCTTCAATGCCATTTTAGTATGCTGTAGTAGATGGATAGGTCTGAGTCATACAAAATGTTTGCAAGCTCGGTGACCATCAGGATGTTTTACTGAGGTGTACAATGAGCACACATCCATAGTCATGAGGATGAAGTCTTCTTCCCACTGAATGCCCTCGAAACGTTGGAGAAAATCTTTGATATCTCTTCGATAAGAGGGTAAGATAGAGACAAAACTTTTAAAAAAGAAAGCAAAATATCAGGATGTATTCTCCAAGTTGCTATTCTTGGAGGACACTATAGGATGCCCAGGAGGGTCTCTCTTGCCTTTGTGCAGCCTCGGTAGAAGGTAAAGGACATGAAGCTGAGGATAGTCTTTTTTTAGGTAGTTAAATTTCTCAACGTCCTGGAGGCTTTGGTCTTGCCAATCTTCCAACTTGGCCCAAAAGGTAATAACAGTTTGATGATACTCTTCTTTGGTTATAGAGGCACAACACTCCTTGTCACTAAGTTGCCTATCAGCCTCCTTGATATATTGATCCCTGGGTAAGGTGACAATGTTGCCTCCTTTGTCAGCTGGTCAAATGACTATATTGGGGTCAGCAGCCAGGTCCTTCAATGCCTGGTGTTGAGCCCTCATGATATTGTACATGGTATACTACTGCTTGTGTCCCAGTTTCTTCAGATCAGGATGGTTTTGTCATGGAACGTGTCTATTTTGTCAAAAGGCATCTAGGGGCAAAAAGACAGAGGTTAGTAGAGGGTGATTTGTGATGGTTAATGCCTAACTTAAGTAATAGACAAAGAGGGTCCATAGTACCACTTGAATTGGAGTCCCCCTGTTCTAATTCATGCAGTGTCACTAGTAAATCAACATCACTTGAGTTTGAATTGGAAAGGGGACTCTTTTCCTTGTTCCCTCTCTTGATCGAGTTACTTTCTAGCTTTAACATATACCACTTTTTTATTTCAATTTCCTTACACGTTTGAACAAGTCAATGCGAATTTGTACATCATCAAAGTTACTAGATGGGCAGAAGAAACGGCCATCAAGAGTATTGAAAGTTATGTTTCAGTCAATAATCTAGAAGATAGATTTTCCATTATAACTTCTTTGTTGCAGGCCCCTTGAACGTTCCCACTAGGCTCTCTGTGTTGCTCTCGCTGTCCGTTCTGTCTCTGCTGGGTTCTTTTCCTACTCTTCACCCTGCTACACGTCTTCTTGCTCCCCTTCCTCTGCCACAACCTCTGTCTCTGTATCCTTTCCAGTTGGTACTGTCCATCTGTGGGATCATTTGGCCCCTTCTTAGGTGGTAGTACTGCTCTAAACAATTAATTGGTCTAGGTTTGCCTCCCCCCTCTGATGCATCTTTTTCGATTGTGTCTGAGGCTCCAGTGGGATCAGTTCCTGATCATCTCTCAGAGACAGTTGCTGTGTAGTCTAACAGGGTGCCTTCAGAGCTTGCAGTGTTACTGTATGCACCTTCATATTTCTTGCTGATTCAGAGAGAGGCTAACCTGAATGGGTTTTGAAGAGGGCAATAGGTAGAGTTTCCAGGAAAGAGAGGGATGATATTCTATTCTCTCCTAATGCTGCTCCTGTGGAGAAAGGAAAAGAGAAAGCGCTCTACATCACCACTTTTACCAACCAGCATAAACAGGTTGAGAACATTCAGAAGTAAAACTGGTAAACTCTTACAACGGATGCCATATCAGTGAACAGAGACCCAGAATCACCTACAGGAGAAATACATTTCTGAGGGCTGCATTGGTCCATAGTGACATTACCTGCCACAACAACACATCAGATTGGGCAACCTCACAGGCTTCCTTGCATGCAAAAAAATGTAAACTGTGCAAAATCAGTGAGAGCAAAACTGAATACACCATCTGTTTAACAGCAGAACTAGGAAAATAACCAAATTCTTCACTTGTAGCTCTCAATATGTTGTTTATGTTCTACAACGCCCATGTAGCAAATATTGTGTAGGCAGCACCATACATTAGGCTAAAAAAGATAGTAATGGAGCACTTGCATGCCATCGACAATTAGGATCCCCAGTACTTGATGGCAAGCATTTTAATGAGATGCACTATAATGACAGGAATAAGGTGGTGTACTTTATAATAGATCAAATCCCATACCCACACCGGGGTGGTAATCATGTTTTGAACGTCTGGAATCCAGATGCATAATTTATCTTGAATCTAAGTTTGTGGTGGGGTGGAACAGAGAGGTGAACTAAGTGTACATTTGGGGGACAAGCATGTGCTGTTTAGTGCTGCTATATGATTCTGCATTGTGTAACTCTGGCTCTCTCCAGTTGTTCAGTAACTAATGCTTATGTCTGTCTTTTTTTCTACAGGAGGAAAGGAAGGGATATCCTGACTGCTTGATCTCAGACGGATGAAGCTTTTCTACATCCACCAGTTTTCACATTTTTACACATAAGATATTGCCTGTTTATTACCAGCTTTGGTTTGATCATTACATTTTTTCTAATATATGTGACTATCCAGAGAATAAGACTTTGTTAATACACTATAATCACTATTTTCCTGAATTGGAGAGCCTCATTAGTGTATGAGAGGTCATGACTGCTATGGAGGTTTTTGTTTTGTTTTGTCCTCAGTTTTGTTTTCAAGTTTGCTACACATAATGTTCCCATACCCCTTTGAGGCACTAAGCCATCCTGCTTGGTGGGTGACTCTTCCCGAGTGAGGTAGTTTGCATTTGCTCATGTGTTTATGTGGAGGGCTTGAATTAGCAGATATTTAGGCCCTTATTACAACTCTGCCGGTCGGTGATAAAGCGGCGGTAACACCGCCAACAAGTCGGCGGTAAACAAAAATGGAATTAGGACCACGGCGGAAACCACCCACACAGACAGTCACTTCAACATACCGACCACCATGGCGCTGGCAACAAGCACCGCAGCGGTAACCGCCAACAGCCAGGCCAGAGGCAATGTATCGCCCACTGTATTATGACCAGCAAATCCGCCACCTTTTCTGGGTCAGTACCAACAACATCAAATGCACAGCGGAAACAGAACACAGTAGGGAAACGACTCACCTCTGGACACTCAAGGAAGAACCACACCGCCATGGAGCCCGAACTGCAGGTCTTCCCCATGCTGGTTTACCTCCTCCTACACCATGAATACCAACGCCGGCGAAGACGCCCACAGAGAGTACTGCTGCCTAGCACACAGGGAAGTGGGGAGGAAAAAGAAAGTGACACACACACGCAACACCCCCACCCCCAACACCATACACACAAACAGATGCAACAACATTACACATCCACCCCGTACCCCGCAGGAATAATGCAAGGACAAAAGGAAGTGATTGAAGTGAGTGTAATAAGATAAAATACTAGAAATACGTCCTCAAAAATCAAAACAGTATTTACATATATACAAATGGAGGGACACTGCCCAGTGCACAATGTCCGTGGGCCACAGGGCCACATCACATAGGCCAAGGCCCCACTTGACTCCTGAATCAACACAGAGGCAACACTGCAGGGGCATCAGGTCGAAAATACACAGGCACCTCAGGGGGGCTGGAAGATGGTACAACACCACTTGTCCTGGAGGGGGCAACATGCCCTGTGCGATGGCCTGGGGAATGCAAAGCCACAGTCTCTCTAGTGGGTGGTTTGCCCACTGCTTGGTCCTGGGGAGAGCAAAGCCACAGTCTCTCAAGGGGGTTGTTTGCCCACTGCTTTGTCCTGGGGAGTGCAAAGCCACAGTCTCTCAAGTGGGTGGTCTTCCCACTGCTTGGTCCTGGGGAGTGCAAAGCCACAGTCTCTCAAGTGGGTGGTTTGCCCACTGCTTGGTCCTGGGAGTGCAAAGCCACAGTCGCTCTAGTGGGTGCCTTCTTCCACTGGTTCTGAAGGGGGCTTTGTGCCCAGTGTGTTTCATCCTGGCAAGAATGGGGTGGGTGGATGCCTTCTTCCACTGGTTCAGGAGGGGGCTTTGTGCCCAGTGTGCTTCATCCTGGCAAGGAGGGGGTGAGTGGATGCCTTCTTGGTTCTGGAGGGGGCACTGGTTCTGGAGGGGGCTTGTGCCCAGTTCTATGTGAGCATGTCTTTCCATGCCCACATTATCTAATACTCCCAATATTCCATTTAAAGATGGCCACCATTGTATTTCTATAGTCCTCTTTCTATACCTACGCTCGGTCCAATCACCGGCCCCTTTATCTGCCAACTCCACGTTCCCGGCTCATCTTTCCGGGAGCAGGGGTAGGTGTTTACCGCCGTGTGGACCATTTGAGCGGGGTAAGTCAGTCTTTTCATTTCCCTCTGCCTCTGTAGTTGAGTGACTGGACCAATAATAAATGTGCTTCCGACTGCAGAAATGGTTTTGTGATTGTAACACTTCGACCTTTCTTGACGCTTGGCGCGAGCTGTTCTAACTATGTATTACCATTGTTAATTATGTTCTTGCCTTTATCGCACCATCGCTTGGCAGGAGCTGTCAATGAATTGGAGCAGCCATGCACGCGCTCCCAACTAGCGAGATATTTTATGATTAGAATAATGCAACCTTCTAGGCGCTTGGCGGGAGCTGTCTTGATTATGTACCATTGTTTATTACTTTTTTTTTCTCTTACACCGCACTATCACATCGCTGGATTACATGATTTATGGCCACATTGACTGATTTATTTCTTGGCATCAATGGGGCCACGCTATCCTTACATCTATTTGTTATGATAGGTCATGAGTTGACTATTGATAGAACCATCAGGTAGACTCCATGCCGTGATGAGTTATATTAACTACAGGACGGACATTATGGGTTTCTTCTATTACACCTTATCATGCCATCTTGTGATATTTGGAGGAAACTACTAAACTGACAACTTCTTTATTTGACCGGTTTGTGCCATTTTGTTTATACCAAACCACTATTTGCGGTGTTTCATTAACTGCTTATATTTGTATATACACCCAGATATTTAGACCAGCTTGGACACTGATGCCTGTTGCTATCCCGATGGGCCCCATCCTTTAATATAAGGATGGTGAGGATATTTCCTCTCTATTTAGAGGACTACATGTATTGTTTGTATTTGTCTCACCATGTTGTACACTTTACACAAGGGGAAGAGTCACTTGTGTGGTCCAATTCCCCTACCCCTTCACAGTGTACACTACTTTATCTGTGATATGGGTTTATGTTTTTCCCTTCTTTTCTTTAGGTTCCTGTGAGTTGACTTAACCACAAGCTAAATGCAATATAAGGATTAGGTAGGTTTGGTCCTGACAAATCGCACTGATCTTTATTGACTTTAGATGCGAGAAACATGTTGACCTTTCTTGAGGCAGCATAGGGATTTCTGTACTGACACTCCATACACTCTCTGATTTTAGGGACTGTAGATAAAACAAAACATTTTCATAACTTTTTTTATTGAGGGTTGATTAGACATTACAACTAATCGTTTCCCCTACACCACTGTTTTTAACCATGACAGGGTCTGATTCTGATTAAATATGAGTTTTAAGGACCTCTAGTCATTTTTAACCTCACTTACATACATTTTTCTGTACCAATCCCACATTCCAGCACTCAACAACCAGTATTTCTACACTCAAAAGATCTCCGGCAAAGAGCCCCCTTGAGGGGCCCATCAGGCATTGCAGTGCCGTCCTGATGAGGAGCAAAGCTTGATGATGAAGCATGTCACCAATTGGTGAGTGAGGGTTCTTGTTCTAACCAGAGCAGACTCACAGGTACCCCTCTTCACCTGTTGTGTTTCTACCCCTTCCGTTTGGAACTGTGTACTTTCTTTTTTCATTAAGCTTTTTGGGAGTGCTGTACAAAGGACTGTTTGTTTTCTAAACTCCCAATTAATTAGCCCTCTTTGTTTTGGTTTCAACTCCTGCCCTTCCTGCCTGCAGGGGCAGGCCCTTTGCCCTTCCCCTTGGAAGCTGGTGGTGCCTCCTTGCTCTTCCCCTTGTAAGCTGGTGGTGCCTCCTTGCCCTTGCCCTTGCCAGCAAGTGGTGCATCCTTGCCCTTCCTCTTGGCAGCTGGTGCAGGCACACTGCCAGTGCTGATGGGTGTTTCCTTGGAGCCTCTCACACCTGCAGTAGCTGCCAACACTACTATGGCCTTTGACTGGGTCGCCGAGGTGCTAGCCTGGGTTCTGACCATCCTGGCCCAACGTGAAGGACGGGGGAAGTGGTAGGGAAGAGGTCTACAGCATAGAGAAAAAGCTTCTTGGGGACACTGGGGTGGGAGGAGGATGAAGGCCTGGGAGTGGAGGAAGAGGGAGTGGCTGTTGGAGGTGTCTGTCTGCTGTGTTTGAGTGCAGGTGCATGGGCTGGATGCTGTTGTGAGGTGGATGGCTGTTGGGTGTCTGAGTGCTTGCGTTTGTGTACTTTGGGAGGAGGGGGCACAGACACAGTGGGAGAGGACACAGGGGATGTGTGCATGGATGTGGGGGTGGTCAATGCAAGTGAGGGGCGTGTAGTGATAGGCATGATGGGAATGGAGGCAGTGGATGTGGATGCAGTGCATGCAGGTATGAGTGGAGACGCTACTGGAAGGGAGGTGGACGACAAGGAGGAGGAGGACACACACGTGGGCAGTGGATGTTGGTGTGTCTGCATCTGGATGGTATTTGTGTGAGTGCCCGTGGGGTGCTTGTGTTTGCCTGGGCCACTCCTGTGTGTTGTCTTGGGTGCATGCTGGTCTGAATGTGAGCTTGGGATAGGTTAGGGTTGAGGGGAATGGGACTGGGCAGAGGTAGTTGGAGGGGGGAGGCTAGAGACAGGAAAAATGGCTGCCATCAGGGAGGAGGCCAGAGCCTGGATTGATCCCTGTTGGGCTGCCATGAGAGAGTGAATGCTCTCCAGGAATGCATTTGTTTGTTGCAAATGGCCTGCCAGTCCCTGGATGGCATTCACTATGGTTGACTGCCCAATAGAGATGGATCTCAGGAGGTCAATAGCCTCCTCACTCAGGGCAGCAGGGCTAACTAGGGAAGGGCCTGAGGTGCCTGGCGTGAAGGAGATGCCCACCCTCCTGGCTGAGCGGGCACAGAAAACTTGTTGAGGGGCTGCTGGGAGGGCAGTGCTGGTACAGGGCTCTCCCTGTAGTTGGGGTGGTCACAGAGGTGTCCACCACCACTAAGGAGCTTCCATCGGAGTAGGTATCACTTTCCGAACTGTTCCTTTCTGTCTCTGCCGTGGTGCTCCCCTCGCCCTCCGTCCCACTGGAGCCCTCACCGTCAGTGGATAAGGCCTCATGGGCCCTGTGGGATGCAGCTCCCTCCATCGCCGGTGCCTCTGCTCCTCCGCCAGATGATGCTAATGCACAGAAGGACAGGATGACAAAACAAAAAGGGGGGGAAGAGACAGAAGATATACTTGGTCAATGGCAGCAAAAACATCACCATTGGCGTACACTACACACACACACACACAGGGAACCTCCCTACGCACTAGGCAATGCACTACCATTCATAATGCTAGTTACCGGGTCATGGACAGTGATACCTAACGCCAACTGCAGCATACTTGAGACCCACAGAGCCCTGCCCAGTAGTGGATGCCCACTAGCTTGGTTAGAGGTGGAGTTCATCAGCTCCTGCCCAACATGGAACCTACCCTGTAATGTCCTGCCTGGCCTAGGGGCACCAACAGGCCCACATCCCCCACCCGAAGACCACTCCACCACGCACAAGTAGTATAATTTGAAACTGTACTCACCCCCTTGTGGCTGTTGTTGTGCCCTCAAGCGACCATCCAGCTCCGGATAGGCCGCTGCCAGTATGCAGAACATCAGGGGGTGTCAGAGTTCGACAGGCACCCCTTCCTCATTCGGAGGCCATCCCCAGCTGGGCCTCTGCCGTCTTCCTTGTCCAGCATCCCAGGTCCGCCCACCCTTTGAGACAGTGGGTGCTCCGCCTGCTGTAGACCCCCAGGGTCTGCACATCCTTGGCGATGGCACGCCATATACCCTTTTTCTGATGGGTGCTGACCTGCAGAGAAATACACATAGAAAGAAGGTATCAGTCATACCATCCGGCCTATTACACTCAGGGCCCACCATATCCATCCCATCTCCTGATGCACATACATTGCCCACCGTACATACAGCACTCTGCCCAGTACCCCTCAACCACCCCACCTTAAACGAGGCCTTCACAGAAAGCAATCCATGCTTTCCTCACATAAAGCACATCGTGCTCACAGTGTACTCACCTGTTGGTCTGGAGGCCCATACAGCATTCGGTACTGGGGTAGGACCCCATCCACCAGTCTCTTCAACTCCGCCGCAGTGAAGGAAGGGGTCCTTTCCCCAGTGACATGAGCCATGGTCGGTTCCAGACACAGGTTGCAGCAGCACTTGCAGTGTAGGTCCTCTCCTGTTGAAGGTCAGGTAGCAAGTGAGTGAACAGATAGAAAATGGCGGTCGCGTCCGCGGCGGTTCGTAGCGTCACCGCGGCGTACATCACCATTGGCCACTGTAACCCATAGGGCCCAATGACATCCAATGAGGAGTTGCATGGCGCTACTCGACTGCCTCCCACAACGGTACACAGCGTCAACGGCATTATCTCATTTGCACATGTCCATCCACACAGGACAGGCGGACGCCATTTCAGGGGGGGGCAGGCCATGGCACCTACCTGCGTCACATCACACATAGGCACCATTTGGGCCGATGCAACAACATACTGTTTTAGTCACAACATGCAATGCACTGTACATTTTGGAAATGTTGAATACTGACAGGATGCTCATTGTTTTTCTCCCTAGATTGCAACCGCTGCAGATGAACAGAAGATGGAGACATCCCCCCATATACAGGCACCTGGTATACTTGGCAACAATGGAGGACAGGCACATTATCCTCACCTACAGACTTGACAGGGCCACAATCCAAGAGCTGTGTGCCCAATTGGAGCCAGACCTAATCTCTACTATCCGTCACCCCACCGGGATCCTCCCTCTTGTGCAAGTCCTATCTGTGCTCCATTTCTTGGCAACTGGTTCTTTTCAAGTGACAGTGGGCTTGGCAGCAGGAATGTCACAGCCAATGTTCTCAATAGTACTAACAAGAGTGTTGTCGGCCCTGATGAAACACATGCACAGCTACATTATTTTCCCCCAGGTGGAGGATTTGGCCACTGTGAAAGCTGACTTCTATGCAATGGGACATAGCCCCAACATCATTGGGGCAATTGGTGGTACACATATTGCATTTGTCCCCCCCTGGAGAAATGAATAGGTGTTCAGAAATCGAAAGAGCTTTCACTTGATGAATGTTAAGATAGTGTGCCTGGCAGACCAGTACATCTCCCATGTCAATGCAAAGTATCCTGGCTCTGTGCATGATGCCTTTATCCTGAGGAATAGCAGCATCACTTATGTGATGGCTCAACTGCAGAGGCACCGGGTGTGGCTAATAGGTGAGCCCATGGTCCCCACCCAGTATATGTTGGTGTATGGATATGGGGTTGGCCTTAAGGGTTAGTGTCTGGCTAACAGGTATCCCTTGATATTTGCAGGTGACTCTGGTTACCCCAACCTCTCATGGCTACTAACCCCAGTGAGGAATCCCAGGACAAGGGCAGAGGAACGTTACAATGAGGCACATGGGCGAACAGGAAGAATTATATAGCGAACATTCGGCCTCCTGAAGGCCAGGTTTCAGTGCCTCCATCTAATTGGTGGTCCCTGTGCTACTCACCCAAGAAGGTGTGCCAGATCATCGTGGCATGTTGCATGTTGCACAACCTTGCCTTACGTCGCCAGGTGCCTTTTCTGCAGGAGGATGAGGCTGGAGAAGGGTCGTGTGGCAGTGGTGGAGCCTGTGGACAGTGATGAAGAGGAGGAAGAGAATGAGGATGTGGACAATAGAACATCAATCATACAACAGTACGTCCAGTGACACACAGGTAAGACACAGTAACTTCACCTTCCATTGACAGTTTTGTATTGGATGTTGTCACTGGCAGGCTGATATTCTCACTACTATGGCCACTTACTGTACCCTTTGACATGTCTATTTACAGATATATGTGCCCTACTCTGGCTCCTGGTGTATTGACTGCAGCAAACTATAGGTCATACCTATGTATACATTACTGTACAGTTGAATTGCAATGCTTACAGATTGTTAATCAATTGACAGATCCAATACTTGTATTTTTTACAAGAGGGTTTATTAATGTGCTTATAAGTGGATGGGCTATTGCTATAGGCTGGAGTGATGGTTGAGGAGAGTCCTGGTAAAAGTTCCAGTCTATTTGTATCACAGGTGCATTGTCCAAGGAGGCATAGGAAGGCGAGCATTGGCAATTCAAGGTGGACAGGGTGACAGAGTGGGACACAAGGGCGGCAATCAGGAGAGTCTTATTTCCTGGTGGGGGTCTTGGCAATAGTCTCTGGCTTCTGCCTGGATCGCAGGGACCGTTTGCGGGGTGGTTCTCCTTCTGCAGGGGGTGGGGTGCTGGTGGCCTGTTGTTCCTGTTGTGGGGCCTCCTGTCCACTAGCGTCAGCAGAGGTGGAGGGCTGTTCATCAGTGTGGCTAGTGTCAGGGGCCTATTGGTGTGGCACTGCCTCCCTCATGGTGTTGGCCATGTCTGCCAGCACCCCTGCAATGGTGACCAGGGTGGTGTGGATGTCCCTCAGGTCCTCCCTGATCCCCAGGTACTGGCCCTCCTGCAGCTGCTGGGTCTCCTGCAACTTGGCCAGTATCTGGCCCATCGCCTCCTGGGATTGGTGGTATGCTCCCAGGATGTTGGTGAGTGCCTCGTGGAGAGTCGGTTCCCTGGGCCTGCCCTCCCCCGTCACACAGCAGTCCTCCCAGCTTCCCTGTTGTCCTGTGCCTCTGTCCCCTGAACCGTGTGCCCACTGCCACTGACCCCAGGTCCATGATCGTCCTGTGTTTGTGGGGTTGCCTGGGGCCCCTGTAGTGGTGGACACACTGCTGATTGACATGTCCTGGGGATAAAGGTATGGGCCCGCTGGGTGGGTGCTGTGCTGGTGTTTCCTGAGGGGAGAGACTCTGTGGTGGTATGGGATTGTGCCTGGGTAACCGACTGTCCAGAGGTCCCTGATGGGCCAGGTTGGTCATCCTGATCCAGGCGTGCAGAGCTGCTGTCATCACTGAGGGCCTCTTATGTGGGGGACTGGATGTTGCTGGCACCTCCTGTCCGGTAACATTGTGTGGGGGACCTGTGGGGATGTAAATGCAGTGTTATTTTTTCTGCGTGTGACATTTTGTGCATGGGCGTGTTGCCCTGTTTGGTTGCGATTGCTCTGGCAGCTTAGGGTGTCCATGCATTGGTGTTGCATGCAGGGCTTGGTAGTGGGAGGGTTGGGTTGTGTTGGTGGGGTGTATGTGAGGTGGTGGAGGGATGGGGCAGGGGTAGGGGTGTTGGGTATGTGATGGCATGCAGGAAGGGGGGTGATAGTAATAGAGATTTGACTTACCAGAGTACAGTCCTCCTGCTACTCCTGCCAGGCCCTCAGGATGCATGATTGCCAAGACTTGCTCCTCCCATGTTGTTAGTTGTGGGGGAGGAGGTGGGGGTTCACCGCCAGTTCTCTGTACTGCTATCTGGTGTCTTGCTACCACAGAACGCACCTTCCCCTATAGGTCGTTCCACCTCTTCCTGATGTCATCCTTTGTTCTGGGGTGCTTGACCCTGTCCACGATTCTCCGCCATAGCTCCATCTTCCTAGCAATGGATGTCTGCTGCACCTGTGATCCAAATAGCTGTGGCTCTACCCGGATTATTTCCTCCACCAGGACCCTTAGCTCCTCCTCTGAGAACCTGGGGTGTCTTTGTGGTGCCATGGGTGTAGTGTGAGTGGTGTGTGTGAGGGTGTGTGGGGTGATGTGTTAGGGTGTGTGCTGTGAGGTGCCTGGATGGTGCATGGTTGATGGTATTCAGTGGCTCTGGTTCTGTGGGTGCTCTTGGTGTGTCTCTCCCTCAGTTATCAATTTTCTTGAGTTGTAAGGCGTTGTAGGTAATGTGGGTGTGTGTTTTATAGTGGTGTGGGAGTGGGGGGGTGGTGTGTGTATGTGTGTCAAGTGTGTGTCGTTTGAATTGTCCAATGTGGTGTAGTTTTGTTAGTGTGTGTGTATTTTGAACGCAGCGGTATGTACCACCAATGGTTTACCGCGGTTGAATGTCCGCCGCGGTGACTTGTGGCTCATAATGTTGTGGGCGTAGTTCTGTTGGCGTAACGGTGTGGGTTTTGGTACTGCCAGTTTATCACTGACCTGTGGGCTGGCAGACTTATGTGTGTGTCTGTATAGTGATGGATTGCAATGTGTGTTTCATAATATGGGTAGCGGTAAACCGCCGCAATGGCGGGTTGTTGGCGGCAGTCGGCATTTGCGGTAAGCAGGACTTACCGCCAATGTCATAATGAGGGCCTTAGTCTGTTACGTAATTTTGATCGTACCTCGCACATTCATTTGAACTGAATGAATGTGTATTATAATACATTGATTTTTCAGTTGAATCTCCAACTTTATTTTGCCTTTTGGTTGAATCAATTTTTAGGGTTTTCAGGCTTTGAAGGGTTAGATTTTGCCCACTTGGGTGCCAAGGTTTGGGCACTGTGAATGTGTACAGTTTAACACCTGGGGCCTGGGTATAGTATGTATAACTGTAGGCCAGGCCCTATGGCTAGCCCCCCACCATGCACGACCAAAGGCCCTGCATAGTGTGGGGTTGGCTACCTTTGACAGGGTTGGTCACAGGGATGGCCACAAGCCAGGCCCTGCAGCCAATCCCTCACTGTGCATGGCTCAAGGTCATTCACAGTGTGGTGTTGGCTGTATGTGAGGTGTTAGCTGCAGGTCCTGGTCACAGGCCAGGCCCTGCAGCCATCCCCTGGCAGTGAACAGCCGAAGGACATGCACGGTGGGGGGATGGATTTACATATGGTAATTAAATGTTACTTTACATTAAAAAAGTTCTCAAAATTCACTGAAAGAAGCAAAGATTAAAATAATGGTAGAGTTAGGTGAAATGTTCAGTAACAACCTAACTTGCATTGAAATTACTGAGAGAAAAATGTACATGGTGCTGGTTATAGTTACCTATCAGTCAGAGCTTCTGATTGTGATCTTTCTGTTGTACAGCCACTTTGGACATGTTGGGTCATAATTTGGAATTTGCTAGATCACTAGTTTGATAAATGTGCAATAGTGGCTAATTGTGCAGCTACCTCTACACACTCAAATAATCAGTTCTATTTTTTGTATATAATATTTCTGTGTTGGAGACTTTAATAGACTGTATTAGTGGCACTCCTCTCTTCATGTCCGTAACATTAACTTAGAACTTCATAGAATCAACTTATCATAAGCAATAATTAAGTTGTTTTCGTAAACAATAATTACGTTGTCTCTGAACCATGCTCTCAGCGAGGATGGTCCTGTGACAGTAATTTTCAGCTATTAGTTTTCATGTTTGGAGGGCCAAGTGTGTATTTATGATTCCCATTTTGGTGCGTGATCTCCTTAGGGAGATAAAGTCCTTCGTTCAATGTGGGATGGTGGTGAGTCTCTGGCACCTGAGGTGATATTGCAGTTAGGGTGTACGGGGTGCTCCGCTGGCGGAGCTGAGTTTTTGGAGCTCCACACTCTGCTTGGAGCATAAAGTTGTCCTAAAACTTCGTCCTGAATTCAGGCCAGGGTCGTAGACAGTGAAAGCTTCTGTTTCATGCCTCTTGTGCATTGGCCTGTCCTGTGTGTACAGGCCTGAAATGGCAGTTTTCACTGCCAAGGCCCTCTCCTGAATTCACTCGATCTCGGAAACGCAAAGCAGGGTCGGGCCTGGCTGACCAGGCCTGACCCTGCTTAGCACTTCTGAGATCTGGAGCAGTCAGGACTCTGTGGGTCATGGAACTCCACCTTTGAGGAATTCCATAAAGATTTTTTTTTCAACTCTGCAGAATTCTGTGGAGTCGGACTCCATGAACTCTTCCCAGGCCTAATTACAGATGCTCAGGTGGTAATGCTGATACTGAAAGGTGCCTTTAGTTGGATTGAATAGCCAAAGATAAAATGGATCTCCTTAAAGATGGCTTGATAAAAGGGCCATTTGTAACGACTGCATCAGTGGAATTGATGATCTTCTGGTGGGCTGCAACATTGCTGTATATTATTTGGGTAAATTTTTTAGTCTTGGAAGGTGACTAAAATGCAATACTGGCACAGTGTTAGTAGCTGGTAGTGACAAATCTGTTGGGTGTCAGTACAATCTGTAGGTTACAACAAGATTTCAATGGGGACAGACAATCAGCAAAAACAGCATTTAATTGCTCACTATACTTCTACAAGCTCCAAGCCACTCAACAGTGTTTCAGGGCCAATGGAGAAAAATGTAGATGACATGAATCTATGATATGTTTGCTGCACCTCAGTGACATCATGGTCTTTAGGATGAACTGGTGCAAAATGTGCAACAGCTCCTTCAGGACTGTGATCACCTGAGAGAACAGGACATTCAGACTGCCTTTGACAACTGATATTTCTGCAAGTTTTTAGCGAATTACATGTTAGACCGTGAAAATATCTAAAATGATACGACAGGGACAATCTCTGAATGTGTACATTAGAGGTCATATGTTTGGAACCCAACGCAGTCATTGATATATCTGTTAACAATCATCTGAGCAGATTATAGCTTCCAGAATGGTACTTCTTTCAGTATGTTCTTGCACCAGCACAAAGTAGAATGGAAAAGAGACAGAAATTTGTACCAGTAATAACAGTTGTTTGCCACCAGCGTTTGACACTTCCCCTGCTTTCTGGTGAAAGGAATGGAGTAGGGGCATCCTGAAGGTCTTTTGAGTACATCCAGCCTCCTACTTTAGCTATTAGAATCTGAAGAAACACAGGCATACCGGATTTTTATTTTTGGACAATTATTTTCACTTTTTTTAAGGCCGTAAAGGAGTCTAGATTCTGCTTGTGTTCATACCTTTCTTTAGCACCAGAATAAATAACAGAATTATTTAGGTCTTGGGGATTCTTTCTTGTGTCATTCTTTACTGCATCTAACCACCATGATCTTGATCTTCCTCTTTTATGTTTTCCTTCTTTCATACTTTTTTCCAAGGAGTCTTCTCTTCTCATTATGTGGCCAACATGTATGAGCTTAATTTATATCATAAACAATTCTGGTGAAAGTTCCGGCTAGATCTAGTCAAGTGTTGATTGATTCTTTTTTCTAGCAGTCCACTGGATATGGAAAAGCCTTCATTATCATCCCAGTTCAAAGGAGTCAATTCTTTGACGATCATTTCTTTCAATTCTCCAGCATTCACATCCATACATTGTTACAGGAAAGACCATTACTTTGACGATTCATATCTCTGTTGTCAGCGAGATGTCTTTGCTCTTTTCTATTTAGTTCAGGCTTGTCATTGCTTTTCTTCCCAGTAGCATCCATCTGACTTCTGGGCTTCAATTGCCATCATGATTTACCTGCAATCCTAAGAAAATAAGGGGCATAGTTAAGAGCCTCTAGCACCATTCTAACGCTCCTATGCCTTTGTGGAGGAGCCTCAGCTACAGCGTTATTTTGTTTGCTCTTAACAATAATTGCTTTGAGATCTCATGCACTTTGCACAATCAAGGTGTGTCATGAGCATACTGCACTTTTCTTCCTTTAATTTCGATCACAATCTGAAGGTCATCAAGTTCGGGTTTTCGCACAATATGCTCAGTGTAGAGATTGAACAAATATGGTGATATGGGACAACCTTTATCACTGAACCATTCTGTTTCTCCATAATGGGCATTCACTGTCATGTCTTGGTTGGTGAACTGATTCCTCATGAGGTTGATCAGGTGGGCTGGCACACCCATGTCTCTTAATACATTCCACAGTTTTCCATGATTATTGTAGTCAAAGGCTTTGGTATAGACTACAAAGAAGAAATTATGTAGTAGTTTGAGCAAACGTTTGCAGCTCCTTTCTTGGGATAGGTACAAATATGGATCTTTTTCAGTCTTTTGGACACTGGATCCTCTCCCATATCTGCTGACAAAGAGTCATCATTGCATTGATTGAGGTGTCCTCCATTATTTTGAACAATTCAATTGGTGTTGCATCCATTCTAGCTGCTTTGCTCTTTCAATGTCCTCATTTTCCAGAATATCAGATTGCAGCTCTGAGATTTTATCTTCAAACATCTCTGACATGATTTCATCTTGCTTGTATAGTTCTTCTGTATTTTCTTTCCCCTTGACTGCACGTGTGCGGGGGTTTCTGGTGTGTGTGCTGGTGATGGACGTAGTGGCTGAAGATGTTGTGCATGCAAGTGTGAGTGGAGACGTGACAGGGAGGGAGGAGGGAGACGAGGAGGAGGGGGACACAGTGGAGGCAGTGGGTGTTGGTATGTCTGTATGTGGATGTTGCTTGTGTGAATGCTTGTGTGATGTGTGGTGCTTATGTCTGGATGAGCTTCCCTTGGGTGTTGAGGTGTGTGCAGGCTGGTCTGATGGTGTGTCTGGGATAGGCAGAGGTACAGGTGATAGGGTATGGGTGGAGGAAGTTGGAGGGGGGAGGCTAGAGACAGGGACAATTGCTGCCATCAGTGCTGAGGCCAGAGTGTTGAACGATCGCTGAAGGGCAGCCTGACCAGAATGAATGCCCTCCAGGTATGCATTACTCTAGTGCACCTCTCTTTCGACACCCTGAATGGCATTCAAAATGGTAGACTGCCCAACAGTGAGCGTCCTCAGGAGGTCAATGATCTCCTCACTGAGGGCAGCAGGGGTGACTGGGGCAGGGCCTGAGGTGCCTGGGGCGAAGGAGATGCCCACCTTCCTGGGTGAGCGGGCACGGGGCAAACGCTGAGGGGCTGCTGGGAGGGCGGTGCTGGTGCGCTGGGTGGCGGCTGTACCTGTTGTTGCGGGGGGCACGGATGTTGCCGCCACCACAAGGGAGCTCCCTTCAGAGGACGAGTCCGTGTCACTAATGTCCGCCCGAGTCCCCGCTGTGGAGCTCCCCTCGCCCTCCGTCCCGCTGGTGTATTCAGAATCCGTTGCATGGCCCTCCAGGGCCATGTGGGATGCAGCTCCCTCGTGCTCCGATGCCACTTCTCCTCCGCCTGATGATGCTAATGCACACATGAACAGGAAGACCACAAAAAAGGGGGGGGGAGAAAATAAAGACATGTTGAGTGCATGGATTGGCGACACCGTTGGCGGAGAGGACAGACACAGAAGCCCCCTGCAATACGCCACGCACCTGGGGTCCACTACTCAATCCGTGTGACATGGCCTACAAGCCTATGGACGACATCTGCACACATAGATGACACAGGGCCATGAATAGCTGTACTTGGCACCCTACAGAGGTGGGTGGCGGGGGCACAGGGCCATGCCTTACGGAGGGGCCTAGCCCACAGAAATCGCCCTGACCTAGGGATACCCACAGCCCTCCTCCCCCACCCAGACACCTCCACTGCGCACAAAGTCACCAGAATGAGAGTGTACTCACCCCCTTGTGTCTGCTGTGATGTCCTCACGCGCCCATCCAAATCGGGGTAGGCCACCGCCAGGATCCGGGACATCAGGGGGGTCAAAGTCCGACTGGCACCCCTCCCACGTTGGGAGGCCATCCCCAGCTGAGCCTCCGCCGTCTTTCTGCTCCAGCGTCGGATGTCCTCCCATCTCTTCCGGCAGTGGGTGCCCCGTCTGTGGTGGACCCCTAGGGCCCAGACGTCCTTGGCGATGGCACGCCAAATGTCTATCTTCTGGTGGGCGCTGACCTATGTGAAATGTACAGGGGGAGAAAAAGAGTCATCACCTTCTGCACCCTCAATGTGAGTGGCCCCCCATCCCTACCCTTGCCATGTGGCACATCCTGTCATCCGTCGTTTGATGCATGTCTCACTCGCTCCCCTCCCCACTATCTTTCATCCACCCGACTCAACACAGGCATTGGCCACAAAGCATGGTCCCAGTGTACTTACCTGTTGGTCTGGAGGACCGTAGAGTAGCGCATACTGGGGGAGGACCCCATCCACGAGTTTCTCCAATTCCTGAGCAGTGAAGGCAGGGGCCCTTTCCCCAGTCGCATGAGCCATTGTCTCTTCCAGACCGAGGTCACAGCAGCACTTGCAGTGTAGGTCCTCTCCTGTCGAAGATCAGGTATCGAGTGATTAAGCAGATAGAAAATGTCAGTCACGCCCGTGGCGGTGCGTACCGCGCGGTGCGTACCGCGACCGCCGGCGCACATCGACATTGGCTTCTAAGACCCATAGGGTTCAATGTTAACCAATGCTGCTTTGCGCCGCGGTCTTCGACCGCCTACCGCCACAGTGTGCCACGCCAGCGCATTTACCTCACATCCCATTGTCACATTTCACAGGTCAGGCAGCAGCCATTTCAAGGGCCAACATGGCTTACTTTTAACTGCGTCACACATACCTAGGCCTTGCATCAACACTCATACAAACCATTCAATGCATTGGGAATCGTGTTTTGTGCAAACTGTGCTTACGTACCTGTGGGTTAATTGACTCTGTGCTCGCTGTTGTCCTTCATAGGCACCGTCCGGTGGGACATGCAAGGAGATGGAGGAATCTTCCTGTGTTCAGACCGCTGGTGGACCTGTCGACAATGGAGGAAAGACATGTCATACTGACATACAGGCTTGACCGAGCCACTATTCATGAACTGTGTGCCCAGCTGGAGCCAGACCTGATGTCACCCATCCGCCAACCCACAGGGATCCCACCTCTAGTGCAGGTGCCGTCAGTGCTCTATTTCTTTGCAAGTGGGTCATTTCAAACAACAGTGGCCATGGCATCAGGGATGTCCCAGCCTATGTTTTCCAAGGTGTTGTCCAGAGTGTTTTCTGCCCTGCTGAAACACATGCGGAGCTACATTGTTTTCCCTGAGGTGGCGGATTTGCCTACAGTGAAGGGTGATTTCTATCCCCTTGGACATGTCCCCAACATCATAGGTGCCATTGATGGGACCCATGTGGCTTTAGTACCCCCCAGCAGGAGTGAACAAGTGTACAGAAACAGAAAGAGTTATCATTCTATGAATGTACAGATGGTGTGTTTGGCAGACCAGTACATCTCCCATGTTAATGCCAAGTTCCCTGGGTCAGTGCATGACGCGTACATCATGCGGAATAGCAGCATCCCTTACGTGATGGGTCAACTCCAGAGGCACCGTGTGTGGCTAATTGGTGACTCTGGTTACCCCAACCTGTCATGGCTACTGACCCCAGTGAGGAATCCCCGGACAAGGGCAGAGGAACGGTACAATGAGGCCCATGGGAGAACTAGGAGGGTGATCGAGCGGACCTTCGGCCTCCTGAAGGCCAGGTTCAGGTGCCTCCATATGACAGGTGGATCCCTATTGTACTCACCAAAGAAGGTGTGCCAGATCATCGTGGCCTGCTGTATGCTTCACAACCTGGCTTTGCGACGCCAGGTGCCTTTTCTGCAGGAGGATGGTCCAGATGGTGGTGTTGTAGCAGCTGTGGAGCCTGTGGAGAGTGAAGACGAGGAAGCCGAAGAGGATGACATAGACAACAGGAACACAGTAATACAGCAGTATTTTCAATGACACACAGGTAGGATTCCAACCCGGCATATTACATTTACTTAACCCCTACTACCTCTCTACTGTCTGACCTTTTCCCCCAGTGTATGGTAACTGAGTTGTGACTTTCCCTTCCAATTTCAGAGATGTGGGCCATACTGCGTGACATCTGCTTTGTTTCCCCATGGACTACAGCTGTGTGACAGTGGTATGTTGGCATCACAATGTAAATATGCATTTTGGGACGGTAATTTCTAATACATTAGTACAAAATCACAGCCAGACTCCTGATTGTTTTGTGCAATAACTGTGTTTATTTCAGTGCTCTATATTGGTGGGTGATTGCAAATCGGTGAGGGGTGATGGTAGAGGATTGTCCAGGGCAGAGTCCAGACTATTAGTATCACAGGTGCATTGTCCAAATGCCTGTTGAAAGTGGAGCATGGGCAGTATAAGAATGGACAGGGTGTCAATGTGGGACAGTGGGATGACAATCAGGGAGGTATCCTTTCCTGGCGGGGGTCTATCTTACTCTGTCTTCTTCCTGGATCTCAGGGCCCGCTTGCGGGGTGGTTCTCCTTCTGCAGGGGGTGGGGTGCTGGTGGCCTGTTGGTCCTGTGGCGGGGCCTCCTGTCCACTAGCGCCGGCAGAGGTGGTAGGCTGTTCTTGGTCCATGCTAGTGTCAGGGGCCCTTTGTCCTGCCACAGTGTCCCGCAATGTGGTGACTACCTGATTCAGAGCCCCTACAATGGTGTCCAGGGCGGATCTGATGTTTCGTAGTTCCTCCCTGAACGCCGAATACTGTCCCTCCTGCAGAAGCTGGATCTCCTGAAACCTGGCCAGGACCGTCGCCATCGTCTCCTGGGAGTGGTGGTAGGCTCCCATGATGGAGGAGAGGGCCTCGTGGAGAGTGGGTTCCCTTGGCCTGTCCCCCCCCCATCGCACAGCAGTCCTCCCAGTTCCCCTGTTTCCCTGGGCCTCTGTCCCCTGGACCGTGTGCCCACTACCACTGCCCCCAGGTCCCTGTTGTTGTTGGGGTGGTGGGTTAACCTGGGTGCCCTGTAGTGGTGGACACACCGCTTATTGACGTGTCCTGGGGACAGAGGGATGGGCCCGCTGGGTGGGTGCTGTGCTGGTGTTCCCAGAGGGGGGAAGGTCTGCTATGGCCTGTGGCTGTCTGAGGGGAACCGACTGTCCCGAGGTCCCCGATGTGCCGGGCTGGTCATCTAGATCCAGGTTGACAGAGGTGCTGTCCTCACTGTGGGCCTCTTCTGGGGGTGGAGTGGAAATTTGTGGACCCTCCTGCGCGGTGACGTGGCGTTCGGGTCCTGCAGGGGTATAATGGTATGGTTATTGCATTTGTGAGTGCCATAGCGTGTAATGGGTGGGTGCCCTTGTACCCCAGTGCTGGCATTCCCGTGTGGGGGCTTTTGTGACGGTGATTTGGTGGGGGATGGGGATGGGTATGTGCAGTGGGCATGCTTTGGTGATGGGTGTCCATGCTTTGTTGTCGCATGCAGGGATTGGTGTTGTGATGGGTGGGCTGTGATGGTGAGACATTTGCAAGGAGCAGTATGTGATGGGGGTGAGGGTGAGGGTGGGGGTATGAGTTGGTATGCTGGTGGGGTGGGGGGGAGGAAGTAGTGAAGAATTGACTTACCAGAGTCCATTCCTCCGCCTACTCCTGCGAGGCCGTCAGGATGCAGGATTGCCAAGAATTGCTCCTCCCATGTTGTAAATTCTGGGGGAGGAGGTGGGGGTCTGCCGCCAGTCTTCTGCACCGCGATGTTGTGCCTGGATACCATTGAACGCACCTTCCCCCATAGGTCATTCCACTGCATCCTGATGTCGTCCCTATTTCTTGGGTGCTGTCCCACAGCGTTGACCCTATTGACTATTCTGCTCCATAGCTCCATCTTCCTGGCAATGGTGGTGTGCTGCACCTGTGTCCCGAAGAGCTGTGGCTCTACCCGTACAATTTCCTCCACCGTGACCCTGAGTTCATCCTCGGAGAACCTGGGGTGTCTTTGCGGTGCCATGGGGTGGTGTGGGTGATGTGTGGGGTGGATTGTGTGGTGATGTGTATTGGTGTGTTGTTAGAAGTGCGTGGAAATATTGCTGAGTGAAAGTAAAATGCGCGTCTGGGTGCTCAGTTCTCTTTTTCTCAGTGCGTGCTCCCGATTCTGTAGGAGTGGGGGTTTGTGGGTGATGTGGGTGTGTGTTTTATATTGTGTTGGGTGTGTGCGAGTGGTGTTTGTATGTGTATCAGGTGTGTGTATTTTGAATTGTCCAATGTGGTTGTGTTTTGTAAGTGTGTGTGTATTTTGAGGGCGGCGGTGTGTACCGCCAATGGATTACCGCGGTTGAAAGACCGCCGCGTGGATTCGTGGGTCGTGATAGTGTGGGCGTATTTCTGTTGGCGTGACGGTGGAGGTTTGGTCATCGCCAGTTTCTCGCTGGCCTTTGGTGTGGCAGACTTTTGTGGATGTCTGTATTTTGGCGGTTTGCCTGTTCTGGGTCAGAATGATCGTGGCGGTTTACCGCGGCCGCAGCGTTATGTTGGCGGTCTTCTGACAGCGGTAAGCGGCTTTTACCGCCAAGGTTGGAATGACCCCCTTTGTGTCCTAATCACAAACACTGTTTGGAGTATGTAATGTAGTACTTTTATATTACTCTTTTATGTGCTCCTACATACCTTTGAAAATTTCCCTTACTACATCCTAAATGGGAATTTAATGGGAATATGGAGGGAATATTTATTTACAATCAGTAGAAATAAAAAGATGCGCGCCTTCTTGGCACTTTTACTAACAGGGAGATTTAGGGCCAATTTACAAAGGTATGTAATAGTAGGTAAAAGAGTACTTCTGTAGTGCTACTCCCCATACTCATAAATGTTTTTCTGAATCAACCCCATTAATGTTCACCTACTCTGGAAAGGGGCCACACAGCCTTGCAGGTTACCACATGTGCATAAAAATAGATTAACATATATACTGCAAATTTGCAATGGATTCAATGTAAGGCTCTATTTATTATTATTTCCTTAAAAAATATTGGGTAACTCCTAAATCCTGATTACAATTTGGGCACAGTGGTATCCCCAGGAAGGATACAGCCCCACCAAATTATGACTGGCCCAGTAATTGACTACCTGGATTTCCTGGGTGCTATAACACTGGACCTGATTTTACCATCCAAAAAATTGGGCTGGTAAATTTGCCTCAGGCTTGGATAGCAATAGCAGCCCAGATCCATACCCGGGCCCCATCAGACTTTATTCAACAGCACGATGAGCACAAGAAGCTCCTTTCTGCCTCACACCAGCCTTGCCAGCCCCTTGACACCCTTGTCTCTGCTTTCCCTAGCCCCTCCCCTGCACCACCTCTCTACCCCCATTTAACACCTGCCCAGAGCAGAAGGTAAATAGGAGTATTAATCACCATGGAAAAAGGGATACTGTGTGGAATTTCACAAGGTAAAAAGGGTGCACAAAAAGGGGATGGTATTCCCCATTATGCAGAGATTAACTTTGAATAGGCAGATTTTGATGTGGAGATACTTGATGGAATCAATAATCAGAGAGACCGGGTATTTCTGCGCTAAATTGTATACTGATAAACAGTGTTTCAATGTGTTAGTTATTCAGAGGTGGCTGTTTCAGTACTCCCGGTTCCTAGGAACTTAAACGAAACCTTACTGATGAATCCTGAAAAGGATGTAATGCATCTAGGGTTCCTTCTGTTTTGTGAACAATAGGCTGTGGCCTCATATTTTGGGCTGGACTGCTCCCTTTTGTTTAGTTTCTGAGTGATTTGCATATGAATCATGCACCCTTTTAAAGTTTTTCTGAAGCACTAAAAAAGTGCAAAGTTGCAATGGGATAAGTGTAAAACTACATTTACTCCCCCTTCCCAAGAAAAAATGGATTACAGCTCTAAATGGCATAGGAATCTGAACGCTGTTGTCTCAATACTCTAGTTGGACGGGAAGGTAGCATCCTCAATAATCTTGAAGTGGAGAGTGACTGAAGGTACTTTTTTCAGAAAGAACAATATTGTGGCAAGTATCAAACATTCTTAGTTGAGCACTAAAGAAGTGATATCTAGCAACATGTTGGGGGATAAATGTAAAACAGCATTTGGTTATGCTGAAGGATAACAAATGGCTCTGTATTGAAACCTGAATCTACTTCAAAATGACATGTATCACCCTCAAATCCAATCTCTTTTTCCATCTAATTATTTGACAAAGCAACTCGTACATTATAGAAATAACAGATGCAAAAAACAAAGGAGTATATTTATGAGAGGCTGACGCAAGCAGTAAGTCATATTTAAAAAACAACATCTGTGAAAATTTTTCATTTTTTAAGGTTTTATATTGGGCAAAAGCTACTCTGAATCCACCTGTGTCACACATTATTTAATACATGCAATGTAGGTGTTCCTCCACAAAATCCAACGCAACTGTAATTCAGTGGTATTTATGAGTGTAGACCAAACAATGTGAAGTATTCCCCATGCTCAGTTCTTCTGACAACAAAAACCCCAAAAGTGATAGGGGACTATAGTCTGCTATCATTTTGGGATTTTTTTTTGATTCAGCGATTGAATGTATGTATGGACACGTGTGAATGAATGAAATGGGTGGATGCTAAGTGTTAAAGAGGCACCAGCCGTCATGCATGATTGCATGGTGGAGTGAATTATAGTGTTATACCACAAGTTATTGGTTCTACACATAAGATCTAGAAGTGAATTTCACATATTGGATATGTTTGTAGGATTTTAACTATTATCCTCAATGTCTGATTTTGGGTATGTTACAAAATTGTGCAGCTGTTACTGAATGTCTAATATTGTTATCAAAGGAATTGTATTACATGTATTTTAGATATTCTGTTGGAAGAAGTAAAAGAATGTATTTGTTCTGAGAAAGGTGGTAGATATTGCTTAAGATCACTGAAATGCTTCAAGGGTCCATAACAAACATGACTCAAAGTGCATGGAGATTTTGAATATGTCACTGATCATATTCAGCCATATCCAGAGACACAGGAAGTAGGAGTGTAACTTTCCTATTAAGAAACTGATTGGAGTTTTTAAAACATTATTTCCCTGTTTTTTTAATATAATGTATATTTGTTTTCAATGTTAGGTTTTTGTGATTTGGTACATTACGTGTGCCATGCAAACACTTTTTTATATTGGTGTGTATTTTTGTATAATTAAATGATCAATGTATTAACTTCCCATGGTATTAAAGTTGTTTGATTGAGGGGATTAAGTTGTTTGGTTGTGGTGGCTGAATGTGTGTGTATTTCTTGTCTGATGAAGTGAGTAAGAGGAATCCTTCACATTGTTTAGTAATGTAAACCCTGTCCCCTTGTGTTGAGGGGTTTCTCTCTTCTCTTTACACATTTATGAGTGTAGAACTGCATCACGCATCATGGAGAGGCACAATGCAAAGCTAGAAATTTGACAGAGTGGCTGTGCTTCACAAACCAGGTGTAGGAATTGACACAGTGGTTGTAGTATAAAATGGCCAACATCACAGAACACTTTGGCAAGCTCAGCTACGTCATGGAGGTCATGACACTACAACTGTGAGTAGCTAGGAGACCATCACATAGGCAGCAGAAAAGGGAACATGTTTTCTAGCAGTGCATATCCCTCTTTGGCCTCAGGGAGGAGGAGGAGGGGCATACCGTTCTACATGTTTAACACAAAGAGAGATCCATCTTCAAACAAGCCAACATGTTTCTGCCCACTTTACAAGCCTATAATGGTCTAGGGCATTCATCAGGGCTGTGTATCCCTATCAAAGTTAGGATGGAATGATGCCAAACTATTTGTGGATTAGAAACAAATAACAAGGAACAAAGAACACACTCAGGGCCTACCTGAGTGTATATGAACATCCAAAACCTAGTTGGGATACATCAAATCTTCTTTGAAGATGAGCCAAGTCATTATAATTAAGCTTATCACATATTCTTGCTTTGAATTATAACAGTGGACACCAAAACAACAGTAAATAACTGGTAGTCCATTAGATATTTTTAGTTATCTGGATCACAACATTATCCAGTAAGCTTTATTTAAGAACTCCCTCTGGTAGGTCCGAACCAGAAGGGTGAGTCCACATTTGTGGCATTGTCCTACCAGTGTGGGGAGAGGGGGTCAATGATGAAGTATGACAGTGTGTGAGACCACCTCTTTCATAAAGGAGGAATTCCTGCTTTTCTCATCCATAGATGAATACTTGGGGATCCATTAGCATGTTTCCTCTAGGGTCGAGCTTGAAATGCTCACACCCTTTTGCAAATCTACTAGTTCAGTTTTCCGTGGGTTGAACCTCAAGTAAAGGCACCCACCATAACTTAGTTCCCCCTCCACACCTTTGGTGCATACAGTTCTACAGATACAATAGGGAGTCCATCGTGGAATTGCTGGAGATGATTGGGCCAAGTCTCCAGCCTACAAGGCCCAATTAAATCCCAGCACATGTAAAATTGATGGATGTGCTCTGCATGCTGGCATCAGGTTCCTTCCACGTCACAAGAGCCAGATTGGCTGAAACATCGCAGGAAGCATTTTTTGCCTTTCTTCCATCTGTTTTGGATGTCATCATTAAATTCACACCCTAGAACCTTTTCTCACTCAAAACTACACAACAACTGCATACCAAGTAAGGGTTCTACGCTATTGATGGATTTCGTAATGTTTTTGGTGCTGTTGATTGCAGACGTGCAATTGGTGCCCCTTGCTGAAACATCCCACAGCAAAGAAACTGCAAGCACACCTACTCCATCAATGTCCAGGCCATAGTGGACCATCTGAGAGTATTCATTGATGTACTGGCAAAATAACTTGAAAGTGCACATAATACATATATATCTTCTGCCACAGTAACATCAATGATCAGTTTCAGAATGGAAGCTATGGGAACTGCCTACTTACTGGTAAGGAAAGCAGAAATATACATTTTACTAACTAAGGAGTTGTATTGTATGACATAATAACCATCTATCTGTTTGTGTATGGATCTCGTGTCACGTGCACATAGTAGGAATAACTTACTCCAACATGTAGTGAATGATGCCTCATTGTGTCGTTCCCTCACTAACCCTGCAATGGAAGTAGAGAAAATCCAACAGTGGCAAATATTGTGTCATCTCACACTGTGTGAGTGGACAGAACCACATTTTCTGCACTGTTGAACACACCAACAAATAAATCATGTGGTCCACAATTAAATTCAATAGGAGCAGAAAGGATACATATAAGCTAAGTTTGAGATGTGTGTATGTGCAATGGTGTATGAAATCTGGATTATTAGTTAAAGTTCCACTAAAGTAACGTGTGATGAACAACTCAAGTGTTCCTAAGAAAATGAGCCACACATGACAGGAAATCTGTATGCTGACCAAGGTATCAGGAGCAAAAATGGAAAAATAAGTTGTAAATTCCATGTATGTCATGCACAGAAAGAGCATCATCAAATCATGTGTAAATGTCAACTCTAGGTACCTGTGTGATACCAAAAGTATCGGACATTACACCTATTTTTCAGCCATTCAAGCATTTGAGGTACAAACATACACAGCGATAATAACCCACAATTGTTTACTTCTTCAATGTGCTAGATGAACAATGTAGTAGCTCAAGTTGCATACCTTCCCTGCATCCCAGTCCATCAATGCAAAACTGACATAGTCATTGAATGTTCTGTGAAAAATGTCACACACCAGGAAATAACATAGGAGGAAATGCAACCAAGGTAAGGTATCACAGTGTACTCAGGATCTAAAACTGAATCGTTTCAAGTACAGAATCACCTACAAGGCAAAATAACATACATATATGTGGAAACCAAAAGTGTTGTGTACAGGTCTGTAGTGTAAAGTTACCTATATCTACATCATGTTGTCCCATATGAAAAAAAACTACATTGCCATACCTATGTGACAACCTAAGTACAGCATAATAACTTGCAACACAAAAAGCATTAGCCGCAGTATGAAAAAATCAAAATTCAATACCCATGCTATATATTGGAATTTGCTTACATTAACTAAGCAAATACCCATGTTAAATTAGATTAACAAATCAAAGGGTGCGCAAATGTCATGTAGGCAAGTGAGGATATCGTAGGTGACAAAAGTACAAATGTCAGTGTGAGTGTCAAACATGTTGGCTCTGTCACAACCTATATAGGGCTCACGTGTATGCAAGTGAATCTGATATGTATGTTACTTTGCAGACATGTTGAGCGCAAATAACATAATGCTTTTAGCAACATTCTAAAGTGCTTATCCTAGTGATCCACTGCCTAAACATTAAACTCATCATGTAGATATATTCTATGTTTCATGTCATAGACAATAAGTGCAATTACACAAAGACGTTGAACATTCATCTGTAAAGAACACGTCAACAATACCTAGCATATATCTGTAAAAAGTGAAAGAAATGTGTATGAGTTTGCCTGCATACAAAACACATATAGTTATATCTAAGAAACAATGCACAATTTTTTTTGCTGTTGCCACTTTCCACTTTTCAAGTGACTAAAGATATGCGTTGCAGTTGTGAATCATGGCCCTATTCAACAATCTACTGACGGAGGCTGAATAAAGATTTACTTTGCTCTGAAAAAGACAAGGAATGTAATTGAGAGAATATTTGGAGTTCTTAAGTTCTGAGTCCTCTGTCTAGACATATTAGACATATTTTTTACTCACCTCCTGTGGTGTGCAAAATCATCCTTGTGTGTGCAATATTGCATAATATTTGTTTAAAAAGTAATGTGCTGTGGGATTATGAGCCACAAATTCAACATGAACTGGAAAAGGCTACAGCCAGTGATGTAGACATAGAGAACACAATGGCAGGTCAGAAGAGACAGGACCAAATAGTGGCGAATTTATTTGCATAATGAATAGCAAGTGATGGTAATACTAAAAGAAAATATGTCAAGTTATGATCCAATAAATATGTTTTTGGAACTCATCCTTTGTGTTGTGTTTGTGTGACTGTTAGGGTAAATATCTAGTCATTCACATCTTATCAACTAGTTGCAGTACTCAACATGTATGTCTCATGATTTCTGAGCTGTTGATAAACATGGGGCCATATCTCCAACTAAGATCAAGTCAACGCAGGAAGCCAATGTGATGAGAGGAAGAGTGCAGGATTGCAGGATTTCTAGATAGATACGGTGCATTCCTGTCCACCCTCTCTTAAGCAGTGTTGTGCAGCAAAGAAAGATGGCTTGCTGTGTTCTTCTGCATCAAAGTGTCCTGCATGTGGCACTCAGTGTACGATGGATCACAAATATCCCAATGAGTCAGTCCTTGAGTCAAACTCCTAATTATAGTGTGTGTCACATATGTACTAGCATGCAGAATGGCAGCACTTTGCTGGAGCAAGTGTTACAGCAGATACCATCTTAGATCGTGGGAGACAGCTGTCATGGTCAAAGGCCTAGGCTCAGGTGTAGATGTCAAAATGCGATTTGTAAAGAATACATTCATGCATGTGTGGGGATCCATAACACAGCATACATGTTAACACCTTTCCAGGGCTCATTGATGTTAAGACTACACGTCCCCACACTTGATACAATATACATTTACCATGCTTTGCAGAGCAATATAAGGAGGGTAAATGGCCCGTACCAAAACATAATAAACTGCCGAAGTAACAATGCATGGCATTTTTCAAAAAGGTAAGAAAAGGTAGATGGTTGCCAACCATCACATCACATCAGGAAGACAGAGATGTGTGAAGCCTGCATGTCAACATGAAAGCACAAATGGTTGTGGAGAAACATCATTTCATTAAGTGTGATGCAATGGCGGTGTTGAGTAGTAAATATTCCCTGCATGGTGTACCCCCGACTTGACTGCCCAATTGTATTGTGTGGGCCACTAATGCTGATATATTCTCATATGAGAGCATGGAATATGTGTGTGTGCCATGACATAGGCCTGTGTCACAGATTACAGTCTGGTAGGTCCAGGAGGGACACTCAAATACCAACCCTCATAGTTCCACGCTACTGACTTTGCCTGGAGTTAAACAGAGCAAACTATGTAGTGATCAGTAGTAGTGAACATGGCTTTTCTATCTTGGGTCATTGGAGTGAGGCCTACAGGCTCACTCACCTCTTCTGAAGTTCTGGTGCTGTGTGTTTCGCTTACCCCTGCCCAACATCAGGTTGATTTGGAAGTGTGTGTGGGATAAAATCATGTGGAGAATGCAGGTGACTGTCCAAGCCATACACAACACATAGGCCCTCATTACAACCCTGGCGGTCGGTGATAAAGCTGCGGTAATACCACCAACAGGCCGGCGGTAAAAAAAAATGGAATCATGACCATGGTGGAAACCACCAACACAGACAGCCACTTTAACATTCTGACCGCCACGGCGGTAGCAACAAACACCGCAGCAGTAACTACCAACAGGCAGGCGGAAGACAATGTACCACCCACACTATTACAAGGCACCAATCCGCCAGCTTTTCCGCGGCGGTACCAACGCCATCGAAAGCACAGCGGAAACAGTACTTGGAACAGAAACCACTCACCTCTTGACACCCAACGAGGAACCAGGATGCCATGGAGCCCGAGTTACAGGTGTTACCAATGTTGGGTTACCTCCTCTTCTACCAGGAACATCAAAGACGGCGGCGACGACCACGGTAAGTACTGCACACAGGGGAGGGGGAGGAAAAAGAGAGTGACACACACATTATACACGCAACACCCCCACCGCCACCCCCAACAACACACACATAAACACATGCAGCAACATTACATTTACTCACCGTAACCCCCTGGAAGAACGCAAAGTGGTCCCAAAAAGCACGGGCGAAGCCCACACATGACACCTGCCTCAAAACGGAGGGAACATTGCTGGGGCATCAGATCGGAAAAAAACAGGCACCTCAGGGGGAAGGGGAGGGGGGCACCTGAGCCGGATGATGGGACGATGCCACTGCTCCACAGGGGGGCTCAATGCCCACTGCTTGGTCCTGGGGAGTGCAAGGCCACAGTCTCTCAAGTCTCTTAAGTGGGTGGTTTGCCCACTGCTTGGTCCTGGGGAGTGCAAGGCCACAGTCTCTCAAGTGGGTCGTTTGCCCACTGCTTGGTCCTGGGGAGTGCAATGCCCAGATTGCTTCATTCTGCCAAGGACCTGGGTAGTGAAGGCTGTTCTCCACTGGTTCTGGAAGGGGCTTTGTGCCCAGAGTGCTTCATCCTGCCAAGGACTGGGGTAGTGGATGCAGTTCTCCACTGGTTCTGGAGGAGGCTTTGTGCCCAGAGTGCTTCATCCTGCCAAGGACTGGGGTAGTGGGTGCTGTTCTCCACTCGTTCTGGAGGGGGCTTTGTGCCCAGTGTTGCAGCACCAGGGGTGTGGCAGTTCCCCTTCCCTCACCTGGGTGTCTGAGCCACAAGATTTTCTGGGAACAGGTAGCATGATACTCTATGGAGGCAGAGACACACTCCACCCTGCAGCGACTTAGCCTGCCAACTGCTGGTACTGCCAGGGACTGTATTTCTGCAGACGACCTTGCCACTTGAAGTGCGTAGGTCTTGTGTGCAGATGTAAGGGCCACATGCTTCTGAAACAATAAAGCCTTGAGTCTACTCAGCTTGTCAAAATTCACCTTTGAAGTAGCAATATGAGGCCAGATATCAGCTACCTCCCTTAATTTAGTGGGGGGAAACAACACGTTCCCGCAGCATGTAACGACCTTAGAGCCCGAAAAAACGTAAACTATACCGGCCCACATGCCACAACAGTCTTCACTATTGAGAAAGATGGAGCTGCCATTTGAAAGCACCTGGAACGTGCGTTTAAAGGGGACTGGAACTCCCTTCAAATATCAAGCCAAGTTTGCAACCGAGGCGTTACACGCCCCATGCAAGGACAGCTGCTTACAAATCATCGAATAGCTGACTGAAGTCTTGCATTCACTACCGCTAAGAAAGACCACTTTCATGCCATTGAGGCATTTGTACGAGAAGGGAAGCTCCCGCACCTCATGGATGTAACTATCTCCCAGCTTTTCATATCTGCCTACCGGAACGTGTTTCAGACAAGAAGTGAATTTTAATGTTGAAATAGGCAGATTAATAACCCCTTGTATTAACCACTCTGCCGAAGGGATCTCGGGCACGGTAAAAGGCAATCTTTCTATTTTTTCAATGTTAAGCACGATATAAGTTGCTTCTTTTTTAACCATTAGTTGTTGTTGCCGCGTTAAATTAAAGGAAAAAAATACTTCCCTGCCACTGATGTGCTGCCACGGAATGCGACCCGCCTTCAATGTTTGAAGTGTCCAACCCAACTGCATAATGGACCTGGTCTGACTCTGTCCATGGTATAAAGAAAACACATCAGATTGAATAATGTCTATAGCAGAAGAAACAATGTTGTTAATTGTATATATCCGGTTGGACAAGGTGTGAATCCCATTATCCACAACAGCTAATGCCTTTTTCAAATTTTCCTGGTCTATTTGCCTTAACCGGGCTGCGGCCTCTTGTTGGGAAAGTTTCCATATTTCATTGTATACTTCATACAAGAAATGCTTCCTACGTGGTATCTTGGAGCCTGACAAGAAATCTTGTAAGTCATTGTTGTTAGACAAGAGATTGAGGTGTGCTTTAACTGCATCTAGTGAGGATGATTTTAGCCACTGTTAGCACAGCTTTCCTACACTATGGCCCTCATTCTGACCTTGGCGGTCTTTTCGCAAGACCGCCGAGTTACCGCCGCGGTAAAGACCGCCGACCGCGGCGGTATGCCGCTGCGCGTATTCCGACCGCTGGGAGCGTTCCGCCGGAATACCGCCAGCAGCCACACTGGCGGTCGGCGGGAAAGTGGAGACTGGTCAACCTCCACCGCCACGCCAGCAGAACACCGCCCCCAGAATTACGACCCACATTTCTGTGTGGCGGTCTTCTGTTGGCGGTCTTCTGTTGGCGGTCACGTCCCTATGGCTCCCGTCGCCTCCCGGAGGACCAACGCACAAGGTAAGTTGATCGTCCGTGAGGGGAGGGGGTGGGGGGGTGTTGTGTGATGTGTGCGTGCATGGGGGTGTGCGTGTGAGTGTGTAGAGGGGTGCTGCTGTGTCTATGGGTAATGTGTGCTGTTCGGCTGGTGCGCATGTCGGCATGTATGTGTGCGGGTATGTGTCCCCGTTGTGTATGTGTGTGTAGGGGGTGTGTATATGTGCATGTTGGGGGTGTGTGCATGTCGGGGTACATGTATGTACATGTCGGGGTGGGGGTGGGGAGGGGGTTCGTACCACCTCTGGGGGGTGGCAGGGGGGTGGAGGGTGTGGGGGGAGGACTCGGGTGGGTAGTGGGGGGTGGGGGAGACCCCTATCAGTGCCAGGGAAGGAATTCCCTGGCCCCGATAGTGCTTACCGCCATGGTTCGCACGGCGGTTCCCGCCCGCAAGAAACCGCGGCGGTAGGCAGGGTCATAATACCCTTGGCGGTCTTGGGACGACCGCGGGGCCGGAGTGCGCAAACTCCAGCCCCGCGGTCATGACCGCCGCGGCGGTCGGAGTGGAGAAGTAGCGGTCGGTCGCGGCGGGGACCGCCGCGGTCAGAATGCCATTTTTTATACCGCCGGTCTGTTCGCGGTCCGACCGCCGTCTCTCCGCCGACCGCCAAGGTCAGAATGAGGGCCTATATGTTGTGATTATGTCAGCATGTTCTGGTGATATATAGCGAGCGTCTGTCTTACTCGTCCTGAAACCCCCCGAGGAGGTGACAAAACGTTGATGACACCCATTGGTATCTATAGGCCACAATAACCACCCACCTGGACGTGTCAGTGCAGCATTAAACGTACCATTCTGGACCCACTCATTGAGCTCATCTATCGTTGCATTCATGTACTGTTGCCAATTGTCAAATTTTGCAGGGGCAGGCATACTGGGCATGTTCAATTCTCTGATTGTTGCTAAACCTAAACAACTTGTTTGTTGCACTGTTTCATTTAAAAAGATCATTTTAACAGGGATAAGACATGCTCCAAACAATGTTTCTGTTCCTTTGGTCTGCCAATTTTTTGTTCCCCAAACACTTTTCAAATCAATATACTTGGACCAATATTCATAAACTTCTATGGATAACCGGGAAACAAAGGATTCTGAATATATAAATTTCGTATTGGTCAATAACCTATATATATCCTAAGTAGGTTTTACTTTAAAATAATATGACTCAGCATTTTTTTGACGATGCCCAGAAAAATGTGCAAACTTTTCAGTACACGTTTTTGAACTCCCTTACGCTGGAGTTGGACAATGTTCCCATTGTGTGTGATTAAATATCGTTTTGGGACTCCTCGCTCTATGTATGAAGTGGTGCCCATAATAATTATAGCAAAACATATCACCATAGTTTTTTTTTTTAATTGGTAAACATCTTCGTTTTCAAAGACAGTATAATATTGCAATTCCGTCATCATAGAATCAACTGTTTTCACGTCCCAATCATCAGATACAATGCCTGGTATGACTATATCATTCATTGATAATTTTAACACATACGGTATTTGAATAATTTCCGTGGGACCATATATATCAAACATTACTTTGTCCAAAACAATCCCATCAGGGATTGGTAGCACGGAAATGTTCACAAATGATAAGTCTCTTCGGACCTTATGTGATGAAAAATGTGGTTTCAAAACCTCCTCCACCTGTTCAACCGTTGATCTTTCGGGAAGAAAATGATCATGTATTAACAAGAAAAAGGTAATAACAAAACCAATCCAAAGCAGAAAGGCTAGGACAGTCAAGGAAATCCATACATAGTTCCATGGAAAAATGAAATATGTTTCTTTAAGCCAATGTATTAGCTTACGTGCACCTGACAGGTCATCTGTCGAAGAGGCGAACGAGTCCGATAGACCGTCGTTGAAGTTGGCAAAATAACCAGAGGCAGTTCATGCAAATGGCTTAGCCGTGGTCAATGGTGGAGTTTGTGTTTCCTGTGGTGGCACACTGCAGACAGCACCATCCGTCTGGCTAGTAGTCGAGGTGACTTGATCAAAGTTTCTAAATTGCTTGTTGTTAGTGGAACAAATGCAAGATCATCATCATCCACCCTTCCCAAGCTCAGAGAGGTATCAGTGTTAGTATAAACAACTTGTAGTGGAACTTCTTCTCCAGTAGTGAGAGGGATTCGGGAACTACTGGATGTTCCTCTTGGTCGCCTGTGCAGAATCAGCCACATGCTGTAGTTTGACATTGTCAATTGAAACAAAACGATTTTCTTTGGCACCTGGCAACGGTGGTAGAATAACAGTTTTTGTACTGTGTATCCCCAGTACAGGGACTGGCGCCTGATAAGAAGGGCCAAATATTTTTTTTACTGCAACCTTTTCACGTAGAAGATCCCCAATCCTGGGAATCCAGCCGGTAGATGTTACAGGCACATCCTTAATTCCTGTGGAGGCAGCACTTTTAGAAGAGTTATCTTCACTGAACTGTTGCTATTCCTGTAATACAGTGACACAGTCATTTATGTCAAAAGGTGTTTCTGCTGCCTCCACGCCAGGACCATCAAGATCCGGAACAAACATTCGAGTTCTGAACAGACACTCATATGAAGTATGACCACCCAGGGACCTTCTAGGCAGGTTATTCAGTGCTCTCTGGGCTCCATACAGGTGATTAAGCCAACCACGACCCGTACCTAAAACTCTGGCTGTTAAGGATTGCTTTAAATCGCGATTTAATTGCTCCACGACACTATTTCCCTCGGGATGAATGGAGACGAGTACTGCAGTTGGACCCCCAATGAAGCCATGGTGTCCTTGAATGCTGTTGAGGCAAAAGCAGGGCCCTGGTCCGAATGGAACGCCGCAACTGCATATGTACCGATAAAGACTCGCAAATCTTTAAGAACAGTCCGAGCATCAGCCGTGCATTGTGGCCACACCCATCCAAATCTGGAGCATGAATCAACAGCGACTAATATGTATTTGTATGCACTATCAGGTGATAGAGGACCGCAGTGGTCCAAGTAGACACACTGTAACGGTTTGTCTGAAATTAAGAGGGGTGTCTGCGGTGGGCGTTTGGCCGTGGAAACTTTGATTTGTTGACAGATGTCACAACAAAGGACATACTGCTTAGTCTCTTTGTAGAGACCTGGCCACCAATAACGGGACTGTAAGATTGAAATTGTAGCCGCCACACCAGCATGTGCAGATGCCACCCCCTCATGCGCCGCTTTAATCAATTGTGGTCTTATATCTTTGTTAGGGATGTCTCGTACGCCTGTGCCAGGTATCTTAACTTCAGCGTTCAGCATACTTCCCATATGATAAAGATATTTGTTAGGAAATCCTTTAGGATAGGACGTACCATCAGCCGTAGCTTTCACGGCAGCCCAAATGTCTGCGTCTGGTTTGGAACTCGAGCGAGTCACAGCAGCTACAGTGGCTACTGCCACTGCTGACATTGCCGCTTCATCAGCCAATGTATTTCCAGCAACGTGTATTCCAAAACGCTGGTGTCCAAGTGTCTCTTTCAGGTCAGCTACTTTCCCCCACAATAGTCTGTGTTTAATGGTGTTGCCCTTGGAGTCTCTGAACCCATTCTGGCACCAATAATGCAGGTATTCATTAAAGGACTGGACACAATAATATGAATCACAAACAATCAGCGTAGGCTGTGCCGGATCCGTGTGTTCCAGTGCCATCCGCAGAGCTTTAAGCTCAGCCATTTGTGCTGTACAATCCCCTAGGGTCCGTGTAAAGGTATGTAGAGGACAAAATGTATCCCCTTCCATATAGCCACTTACGACTGCGCAAGCAGCGGAATATTGATGTTTAGTTCCAATTGCAGGTTGTGCAGAGCCATTGGTGTACATGACTCTATGATACTGATCAACAGGCAAGGTGTTTGCTGGAACTGGATATTCTACTTCATATTGTAGGAATTCCTGAGTTTGTAACTTTGGGTAAAAAGTGTAGTCTACACCAGTGGCTGTTAAAGACGTAGCCCATTGTATCCAACGTGGATGTAGTACGTTTGCGTTTGGAACAATAGCTTTTGCAACAGCCTCTAGGGCTGGGATTGGAGAAATGACAATAATGCGTTTTCCTTGGGCAAGAGGTCTTTCTTTAATAACAGCCATCGGCACAGCAGTGAGAATTTTCTCTGTGGGAGCAAAGCGTTGTTCAGCCACTGAATACAAATGTCACCTTCATTAAATGTCACATAGGTGAAACCGATGGCCCCAGCTATTACCCTGATGGCCAAATGTGTTTTGTTGTCCCTTCTGTGTAAATGTTGTGCTGCAAGCATGTCTGTCTGCAATTCTCTAAGGATGCGTGTATGTTCAGTTGTCCAGAATTTACTTGAAAAATCGGGACGTATTAAGTCATATAAAGGTTTTATGCGTGTAGCATAATCTGGAATGTAGGTTCTGCCAAAGTTTAAGAAACCCAATAATGAGTTTTTTAATCGTATTCGGTGGTTGTAACTGTGCGCATTTTTCTAAAAATTGTGGCGCTAGGCTCTTCCCTTCACTTGACAGCTCATATCCTAGAAACAGGAGGCTGAGGAAGGCAATTTTTATTTTTTGGAAGTTAAATTTGTAGCCAAATTCAGCAAACCCTACAACAATGTGGGCCACCCGTCTTAAATGTTGTAGTAACTCATCATCTGTGAGATATATATCATCTACGTAGGACAATGCTTCAGGGTTGATCTCGTGTAAAATAGCAGTGCACAAACCGCGGACAGTCCTCGGCTGTTCTTATACCCCTGAGGTAAACAACAAAAAAAATTCTGAGAGCCTAGTGTGCTAAAGCTTGTTAAGTCCATCCTTTCAGGCGCTATATTCTGGCAGAAAAACCCATTGAATATGTCTAATGTTGTTTTGTATTGTTTACGCACTATGTAGTGCAGTGCTATGTGAACTTTGGAGAGCATGTGTGTGTGTATGACTGTTTAGATGTGTGTAGTCTAAGACTATTCTGTATGAATGGTCCGGTTTAGCTACAGGGAATAAAGGGTTATTCATTGGCGAGACGCAGGGTTCAATCACACCCTGGTACTCTAATTGTGTGAGTATTTCTCTCACTGGTGCTTTTGCTTCATGTTTTATAGGATACTGTGGTTGTGGCTGAGGTTCACTTTTAATGGGAATGACATGGTAGGGAGAATCTCTATCCCACCCTACGTGATTTCTATGTAAAGCGGGTGCCTGTGCTAGAGCCCATTCTATTGAATAGGACTCAGCGAGTTCCTCCGGAACAAGGGGCGAGAAAGAAGGTTCAATGACATCTTCTCCATATGGGCAGGTGTGGACAAAGTCAAGCGGCCAATCTTGTTCGGCCAACAAGATGTCATACACTTTGACTATGCGATCCCAAAAGATTGCGTGTATCGTGTGTTCAATGTCTCCTTCTAATTGTAGTGTTACTTTGTATACCCTATCAGGCTCAGAGACAAGCATGTCCGCTGTTTCTACTTGTATAAAGTCATCAGTTGCTTTCACCTCCAGATACTCTAGAAGATTCCGGCGAACTATTGTGACCTCTGCCGCGCTGTCTAGCAATGCTAGATCCCAGTTCATGTTCCTCAAGAGGACCCTCTTCCTGTGTGGCATGTCGAACTGAGTCTGCTGCCACTTTTTTCTTTTTAAATTGTTGTTTTTGTTGTACAGGTTTCTCTTCCTTTTTAACAGAAACCTCCGAAGAGCGTTGTGATTCCTGTCTCGGCTTCACGTACTTTGTTCTTTGCTTTGATTGCCCACCACTCTCATTTCTTTTTTCAAATGAGTCCTGAAAGGAACAAGATTGGCGTGTATCAGTATATTGATATCTATCAGGCATTTTTATATTATCTCTATTCCTTAGATTATACCTATTCTGTGGGGTCTCCGTACGTGGAGATTCCCCCTTCCTTTTTTAGGCATTTGTTGCTTTTTATCCCAGCGTTTCTTGTTACCCTCAGGTTGTTGTTTAGCATTATCTTTATTAATTTTACCCTGAAATTGAGGCTTTTGTGGTCTAGCCCCTAGGCTATCTCGACCGATACTCGAATATGTTTCTGCTAATATTTTAGGCAGCTCTCGTTCCTGATCTTGTTGCGGAACTTCACAGAGCCGAGTGCGCACTGCAAGTGTGACTGCTTCCCCTTTAAGGTTACTTAAAATGATTGAGGACACTGTGGCAATATTGCCCATCAGTTGCATTCCCAAATCTAGGGCCGGGGAAGCCCCGTATTCATCTTGAATTTGAGCACTTCCGGTAGGTTGGCAAATGTCGGTGTACCGTGTGCCATTGTATAGAGCGCAGCAAATACCGTGCCCCATGTATTACAGTTTTCAACTGTAGAAACCATCCCAAAGGGCAAGCACATAGTTAATATTCTATGTTTATCCTGAGGTCCTGTATGGGGAAATACTACTTCCAGCGTATTCGTTTTTTGTGCTAGCCAAAATGGAGTCTCCTCTTGTTTGGCCGGTACCTTACCCATAATTTAATGTATAGTCACCGGGTTTATACCTGGTGTTACTGCATGTGGTTGTGCTGGAGCAGCACGTGCTGGGTTTGTATTTAAAGTTTGCATCACAAATTGCAATAATCGTCTGTATATTGCTATTAATTCAATGTATCAGTGTCGAACCTCAGCTACTGCTAAATTTGCAACCGCAGGATGTGGTGTATATGTGGCCAATAAAGGCTAGGTAGGACCATCATTACTTAGTGGACCTAACCTAACTGGTAATATTGTATGGGGTAGGGCGCCATCTAGCCAATTATTATGTTCTTGATAAGATAGAGGTATTTCTAAATATGCGTACGGCCTGTATTGTCCGGGCGCGTTGGCAACTGTATATGTGTGAAATGTATTTGTGTTCCCATCAACTGCTGGAAATGTGACCCAAGAGTAAAAAAGCTCTGTTCTATAAGCTGCGTGGGCATCCACCACAAACATGACTGGACCTCCCTGGGCCGTGAGGCCATTTGCTAGTAAGTGTGCTGTGAGAGGTTGTCTCATGTTAACAGCTATTTGTACAACCTGGGGATTCTCCATCATAGAAGCACTAAGAGTTCAGAGAAGGCACACCAAGATGGGGATTTTCCTTTTAAAGTTCAAGCTTGAACAACCACCAGTTGTAATAGGATTGCCTACACAGCTGTGGTGGAAATCCTCAGTACCACGGACGTCTCCGCATACGGTATTGAGGTGCCATTTAATATAATGAGACAGATACTGCAGAGGACCCGAAAATTAGAGCCTGACCAAACGTTGGCAGAGCCATGTCGCATAGGCTCTCATTATCCTAATGAGACTACTGGATTTTGAGTAGCAAGATCCTCCACAGTGTGGGGGAATGAGTCTGACCCACGGAGGATGACGCTTGTCGCTCCAAATCCGGGTTTTGCTCCGGCTAACTTGCAGTGCCTCATCTCTTCCAAATGGTAGAGACAATTTGGTAGCCGAGCGTATGACATATCGGTACTTTTCAGGGAAGTCGTGGTCACTCAGGTCACAACCGGTTCTCTCATACACAGTGCAGTCTCACATATAAATGACAATAAAGGCAGTATAAGTTTTAAAGATTGATTTAATAAAACAACTGCATTTTGGATAGCAAAGCGTGAGCTGCAATAACCAGAACTACACAACACAGTAATGTTAAAATAGTGATGATGAGAGTGAAACACAAGAATAAGGCTATCATAGTGCCGCTAGAATCGGTGGATTATTCCCTCTCTAAATTATATTTCGAGCACTGCATGTTAAGCTCTAAGCCTGCCTTTCCGGTTCCCCCAAGAGGGCATCAGCCCTCATACCTGAGCAAAGGCCTGTAATCTGCGTCAGCCTCTGCAATGGGGCATTCAGCATACAGTTGTGGTTCCCTGGCTGGAATCTCCCTCTTGACGTGTACTAGGACTAGAAAGTGTTTTTATAACTAACACAGCAGATGTTCTAAGAAAATGTCCCTACGTAAGGATGTGTATTTTCTACGAATGTTGGAGACTAAACTTCTACCACATTTAGCGGCAATGTACCAGACTGTAGCCTTGACTGAAGCACAGGGCGATCAAGAATGCATTGTTTGAGAACACAGTGCTGAACTACACTAAACAGTTTGATAGAAGAAATTAAAACAAGACCGTAAAACTGGTTATTGAAAAATAACAGTGCGAAGCTGAATAAAATATATCTAGGTCAAAGTGCACAGCTGCCTAGTATATTAAACTAATGTGCATGGAGCTATACTTAAAATGGCTACATAACAGTGTGGGTGATGTGTGAGGTGATGTTTGTTGTGCTGTGTGATGTGTTGTATTGGTGTGTGTTCTTTGAGGTGCGTGGATGTTGTATGAGTGATGGTGTTGTGTGCCTGTGGATGTTGATGTTGTGTTTGCTATTCTCTCTCTCTCTGCTTCTTCCAAAAATGTAATTGTAAGGGGTTGTGGGTAATGTGGGTGTGTGTTTTATAGTGGTGTGAGTGTGTGGGTGTGGTATGTGCATGTGTATCAGGTGTGTGTATTTGGAATTGTCCAATGTGGTTGTGTTTTGTAAATGTGTGTGTATTTTGAGTGCGGCGGTGTGTACTGCCAAAGGATTACTGCGGTTGAATGACCGCCTCGTTGATTTGTGGGTCGTGATAGTGTGGGTGTATTCTTGTTGGCATGACGGTGTAGAGCCACAGCTATTCGGATCACAGGTGCAGCACACCTCCATTGCTAGGAAGATGGAGCTATGGCAAAGAATCGTGGACAGGGTCAACGCAGTGGGACAGCACCCAAGAAATAGGGAGGACATCAGGAAGAGGTGGAACGACCTACGGGGGAAGGTGCGTTCTGTGGTCTCAAGACACCACCTGGCGGTTCAGCGGACTGGCGGCGGACCCCCACCTCCTCCCCACAACTAACAACATGGGAGGAGCAGGTCTTGGCGATTCTGCATCCTGAGGGCCTCGCAGGAGTAGGTGGAGGAATGGACTCTGGTAAGTCAAAGCTTTACTATTACATCCCCCACACTACCTGCATGCTATCACATACCCCCACCCTCACCCTCACCCCCAGCACCCCAACTCCTCACATATGTCCCAACATCACAAAACACACATCCCAACACCAAGCCCTGCATGCAACAACAAAGCATGGACACCCATCACCAAAGCATGGCCACTGCACATACCCATACACCCCCCTAAACCATCATCACAAAAGCTCACACACAGGAATGCTAGCACTGGGGTACACGGTCACCCACCCATTGCACACCATGGCACACACAGATGTAATAAACATCTTTTATACCCCTGCAGGACCCCTACCCAACGTCACCGGACAGGAGGGTCCACACATGTCCACACCACCAACAGAAGAGGCCCACAGTGATGACAGCACCTCTGTCCAACTGGATCTAGATGACCAGCCCGGACCATCGGGGACCTCTGGACAGTCGGTTCCCATCACACAGGCACAGGCCACCACAGACCTTCCCCCCTCAGGAAACACCAGCACAGAACCCACCCAGCGGGCCCATACCTCCGTCCCCAGGACACGTCAATCAGCTGTGTGTCCACCACTACAGGGAACCCAGGATAACCCACCACCCCAACAACAACAGGGGCCTGGGGACAGTGGTAGTGGGCACACGGTCCAGGGGATGGAGGCACTGGAACACAGGGGAACTGGGAGTGCTGCAGTGCGACAGGGGGTGGACAGGCCAAGAGAACCCACTCTCCACAAGGCCCTCTCCTCCATCATGGGAGCCTACCACCACTCCCAGGAAACAATGGCAACAGTACTGGCCAATTTTCAGGAGACCCAACGCCTGCAGGAGGAACAGTATATGGGCTTCAGGGAGGAACTCAGAACCATCAGCTCCACCCTGGGCACCATCATAGGGGTGCTGAAGGAAGTACTCAACACCAGGAGGGACACTTTGGCACTACAAGGGGCCCCTGACACTAGCGTGGACGATGAACTGCCCACCACCTCCGCCGGCGCTAGTGGACAGGACGCCCCGCCACAGGACCACCACACCAGCACCCCACCCCCTGCAGAGGGAGAACCACCCTGCAAACGGTCCCTGAGATCCAGGAACAAGACAGAGAACGATGCCAAGACCCCCGCCAAGAAATGAGACCACCCTGATTGTCTTCCTACTGTCCCACTTTGTCACCCTGTCCATCCTTAAACCGCCCCAGCTCCACTTCCTATGCCCAATTGGGCAATGCACCTGTGAGACTAATAGACTGGACTCTGCCATGGACACTCATCTGCCATCACCCCTCACCATTTCACTACCCCCTCCAATTTTGAGCATTTAAATAAACACACCTAAAGCACAAAATGATCTGGAGTCTGTCTGTGATTTCGAAATAGTGTATTAGCAATTACAGTGACAAAATGTTTTTTAAATAGTAATGTCAACATACCTATGTCACACAGCTCTAGTAAATGAGGAATCTAAGCAGATGTCACACAGTGGGACCCACATCTGTAAAACCATAAGGGAAAGTGACAACTCAGTGACCATACACTGGGTGAAAACGACAGACAGAAGAGAGATGGTAGTGTTAAAGTACATGTAGTAGGCAGGATTGTATTCTTACCTGTGTCTCACTGGAAGTATTGCTGGATCACTGAGTCCCTGTTGTGCATGTCTTCTTCCTCTGCTTCCTCCTCATCACTGTCCACAGGTTCCACAGCTGCAACAACACCGCCATCTGGACCATCCTCCTGCAGAAAAGGCACCTGTCGTCGCAAAGCCAAGTTGTGAAGCATACAGCAGGCCACGATGATCTGGCACACCTTCTTTGGTGAGTAGAATAGGGATCCACCTGTCATATGGAGGCAGCCTTCAGGAGGCCGAAGGTCCGCTTGATCACCCTCCTAGTTCGCCCATGGGCCTCACTGTACCGTTCCTCTGCCCTGGTCCTGGGATTCCTCACTGGGGTCAGTAGCCATGACAGGTTGGAGTAGCCAGAGTCACCTGCAAATGGTGAGGGGCAACTGTTAGACACACACTAACCTGGAGGGATAACCCCAGACCCAGACAACCATTCCCACTGACTTGCTTCCAGGTGCTCACCTAATAGCCACACACAGTGCCTCTGGAGTTGACCCATCACATAAGGGATGCTACTATTCCGCAGGATGTAGGCGTCATGCACTGAGCCAGGGAACATGGCATTCACATGGGAGATGTACTGGTCTGCCAAACATACCATCTGTACATTCATAGAATGATAACTCTTCTGGTTTCTGTACACAAGTTCACTCCTGTGGGGGGGGGTCAAAGCCACATGGGTACCATCAATGGCATCTATGATGTTGGGGATATGTCCCTGGGCATAGAAATCACCTTTCACTGTAGGAAAATCCTCAACCTGAGGGAAAACGATGTAGCTCCGCATGTGTTTCAGAAGGGCTCTGGACAATACGTTGGAAAACATAGGCTGGGACAATCCTGATTGCATGGCCGCAGTTGTTTGAAAAGAGCCACTTGCAAGGAAATGGAGCATTGACAGCACCTGCACTTGAGGGGGAATTCCTGTGGGATGGCGGATTGCTGACATCAGGTCTGGCTCCAACCGGGTACACAGTTCCTCGATTGTGGCACAGTCAAACCTGTAGGTGATGATCAAATGTCGCTCCTCCATTGTCGACAGGTCCACCAATGGTCGGTACACCGGAGAATGCAGCCATCTCCTCACATGTCCCAGCGGACGGTGCCTATGAAGGACAACAGCAAGCACAGAGTCAAACGACTCAGAGGTACGTACCCACAGTTTACCCAGAACACCAATCATACACAAAAGGTGGCCTGTATGTGTGTTGAGACTAGGCCTAGGTATGTGTGACGCAGTTGAAAATGAAGCCATGTGGGCCCCTGAAATGGCAGCTGCCTGACCTCTAAAGTGGGACAATGGGATGTGAGGTAACTGCGCTGGCACTGTATACCGTCGCGGTAGGCGGTCGAAGACCGCAGCGCAATGCTGCATTGGTTAACATTGGACCCTATGGGTCCCAGGAGCCAATGACGATGTACGCCGGCGGTGACGGTACGCACCGCCGTGGACGTGACCGCCATTTTCTATCTGTTCAATCACTCGATACCTGATCTTCGACAGGAGAGGACCTACACTGCAAGTGCTGCTGTGACCTCGGTCTGGAAGAGACAATGGCTTGTGCGTCTGGGGAAAGGGCCCCTGCCTTCAGCACAGAGGAGTTGGAGAAATTCGTGGATGGGGTCCTCCCCCAGTACACGCTACTCTACGGTCCTCCAGACAAACGGGTAAGTACACAGGCAGCATGTTGTATGGGCTATGCCTGTGTGGAGAGGGCTGGATTTAAGAAGGAAGGGAGCAGAGTGCTGCGTGCATGAAAGACGGTGAATGCATGTGCCACATGGCAAGGGTAGGGATGGGGGCCAATCACTTTGACGGTGCAGTTGGTAATGACTTCTCTTCTTCCCCTTTACAGTTCATGTAGGTCAGCGCCCACCAGAAGAAAGATATTTGGCGTGCCATCGCCAAGGACGTCCAGACCCTGGGGGTCTACCACAGACGGAGCACCCACTACCGTAAAAGATGGGAGGACATTCGCCGCTGGAGCAAGAAGACGGCAGAGGCTCAGCTGGGGATGGCCTCCCAACGTGGGAGGGGTGCCCGTCGCACCATGACCCCCCTGATATTCAGGATCCTGGCGGTGGCCTACCCGGAGTTGGATGAACGCTTGAGGGCATCACAGCAGACACAAGGGGGTGAGTACACTCTCATTCTGCTGACTTTGCGCACAGTGGAGTTGTCTGGGTGGGGGAGGAGGGCTGTGGGTTTCCCTAGGCCAGGGCGAGTTCCGTAGGCAAGGCCCCTCCGTAAGGCAGGCCATGTGGCACCCCAGCCCACCTCTGTAGAGTGCCAAGTACAGCTATTCATGCCCCTGTGTCATCTATGTGTGCAGATGTCGTCCATAGCCTTGTAGGCCATTTCCCAGGAATTGAACAGTGGAGCCCATGAGCGCGGTGTAGTGCAGGGGGCTTCTGTGTCTGTCTTGTCCGCCAACGGTAGCGGTAATCCATGCACTCAACATGTCTTTCTTCTGTCCCCCCCCCCCTTTTTGTGGTCTCCCTGTTCTTGTGTGCATTAGCATCATCAGGCGGAGGAGCAGTGGCACCAGAGCACGAGGGAGCTGCATCCCACATGGCCCTGGAGGGCAAGACTACGGACTCGGAATTCACCAGTGGGACGGAGGGCGAGGGGAGCTTCACGGCGGGGACAGGAGCTGACACCAGAGACACGGACTCGTCCTCTGATGGGAGCTCCCTTGTGGTGGTGGCAACATCTGTGCCCCCGCATCTACAGGTACAGCCGCCACCCCCCCTATCAGCACCGCCCTCCCAGCAGCCCCTCAGCCTTCACCCCATGCCCGCTCACCCAGGAGGGTGGGCATCACCTTCGCTCCAGGCACCTCAGGCCCTGCCCCAGTCACCCCTGCTGCCCTCAGTGAGGAGGCCATTGACCTCCTCAGGTCCCTCACTGTTGGGCAGTCTACCATTTTGAACAGTTGCAACAAACAAATGCATTCCTGGAGGGCATTCATTCTGGTCAGGCGGTCCTTCACTGAACTTTTCAAACTCTGGCCTCAGCACTGATGGCAGCCATTGTCCCTGTGTCCAGCCTCCCCCCTCCAACTTCCTCCACCCAGACCCAATCCCCTGTACCTCAGCCTATCCCAAGCACACCATCAGACCAGCCTGCAAACTCCTCAACGCACAAGGGAAGCTCAGGCAAACATAAGCACTACACATCCCACAGGCATTCATGCAAGCAACACACACATGCAGACACACCAACATCCACTGCCTCCACTGTGTCCTCCTTCTCCTCGTCTCCCTCCTCCCTCCCAGTCTCGTCTACACTCACACCTGCATGCACTACATCTACAGCCACTACGTCCCTCACCAGCACACCCACCAGAACACCCCGCTCATGTGCAGTCACCACCCCCACTACCATTCACACATCCCCTGTGTCCTCTCCCAGTGTGTCTGTGACGCCCCCTCCCAAGATACACAAACGCAGGCACACACCCACCCAACAGCCATCCACCTCACGACAGCCTCCAGCGCATGCACCTGCACCCAAAGTCACCAAACGTACACCTCCTACTACCACCACCTCTTCCTCCACTCCCAAACCCCCTCCAGCTACCCGTCCCAGTGTGTCCAAAAAACTTTTCCTCTCCAGCCTTGACCTTTTTCCCACACCTCCCCCACCCCGTCCATCTCATAGGTCCCGAAGTAGCACCTCAGCCACAACATCTCCGGGACCAATGGTGTCTGTAGTCATCGGTATGTGAAGTGGACCGGCCACCAGGACAGCCAGTGTGGCACGGAGCCACAGCACAGACAGTCCCCCACCTGTGAAGCATCAGAAGTTGGCCAGTGCCCGGTGGGAGAGGGGGAAGACTTCAGCCACCCAAGCCACACCCAGGGGTCCCGTTGGGAGTGTGGAGTCAGCTGTGACACCTTCCAAGGTGGGGAAGGGCCACAAGAAACCCAGCAAGTCTGGAAAGAGCTGCACGGCGGAGAAGACCGCCATCATCCCCGCTGCCCAGGAGGCCACCGCCAGCACCAGCCCAGCTGCCCAGGAGGCCACCACCAGCCCCAGCCCAGCTGCCCAGGAGGCCACCGCCAGCCCCAGCCCAGCTGCCCAGGATGCCTGCACCAGCCCCGCTGTGCCATGAGGGACCGCCAGCACCAGCCCCACTGGGCCATGAAGGACCGCCAGCAACAGCCCCGCTGGGCCATGAAGGACCGGCAGCAACAGCCCCGCTAGGTCATGAAGGACCGCCAACTCAAGCACCGCTGAACAGGGCACCGCCAACTCAAGCATTGCTGAACACGGCACCGCCAACTCAAGCACCGCTGAACAGGGCACTGCCAACTCAAGCACCGCTAGACCATGAGTGGCAGGGACACTGACGCAACTGGGCCCGTCACGGGGTGAGTGATGCACTCTGGGCACCAGTCCCCCTCCAGAACCAGTGGAGACATCCATCCACTACCTCTGTCCTACACAGGATGAAGCACTCTGGGCGCCAGTCCCCCTCCAGAACCAGTGGAGACATCCATCCACTACCTCTGTCCTACACAGGATGAAGCACTCTGGGCACCAGTCCCCCTCCAGAACCAGTGGAGACATCCATCCACTACCTCTGTATTTCACAGGATGAAGCACTCTGGGCACCATGCCCACTCCAGAACCAGTGGAGACATCCATCCACTACCTCGGTCCTACACAGGATGAAGCACTCAGGGCACCAGTCCCCCTCCAGAACCAGTGGAGACATCCATCCACTACCTCTGTCCTACACAGGATGAAGCACTCAGGGCACCAGTTCCCCTCCAGAACCAGTGGAGACATCCATCCACTACCTCTGTCCTACACAGGATGAAGCACTCTGGGCACCAGTCCCCCTCCAGAACCAGTGGAGACATCCATCCACTACCTCTGTCCTTCACAGGATGAAGCACTCTAGGCACCATGCCCCCTCCAGAACCAGTGGAGACATCCATCCACTACCTCTGTACTACACAGGATGAAGCACTCAGGGCACCAGTCCCCCTCCAGAACCAGTGGAGACATCCATCCACTACCTCTGTCCTACACAGGATGAAGCACTCAGGGCACCAGTCCCCCTCCAGAACCAGTGGAGACATCCATCCACTACCTCTGTCCTACACAAGATGAAGCACTCTGGGCACCAGTCCCCCTCCAGAACGAGTGGAGACATCCATCCACTACCTCTGTCCTACACAGGATGAAGCACTCAGGGCACCAGTCCCCCTCCAGAACCAGTGGAGACATCCATCCACTACCTCTGTCTTTGGCAGGATGAAGCACTCTGGGCACCATGCCCCCTCCAGAACCATTGGAGACTGTTATGCACTTGAGAAACTGTGGCTTTGCACTCCCCAGGATATGGCAGTGGGCAACCCACCCACTGTAAAGACTTGAGAGACTGTGGCTTTGCACTCACCAGAATTGAACAGTGGGCAACCCACCCACTTGTGAGACTTGGGAGACTGTGGCTTTGTACTCCCCAGGATTGAACAGTGGACAGCCCACCCACTGTAGAGACTTGAGAGACTGTGGCTTTGCACTCCCCAGGATTGAACAGTGGGCAGCCCACCCACTGTATAGACTTGAGAGACTGTGGGTTTGCACTCCCTAGGATTGAACAGTGGGAAAACCACCCACTGTATAGACTTGAGAGACTGTGGCTTTGCACTCCCCAGGATTGAAGAGTGGGCAACCCACCCACTGTAGAGACTTGAGAGACTGTGGCTTTGCACTCCCCAAGATTGAACAGTGGGCAAACCACCCACTGTAGAGACTTGAGAGACTGTGGCTTTGCACTCCCCAGGATTGAACAGTGGGCATGGGGCCCCCTTGTGGATTTTGCGTCGTGCACTCAACCGGCTGAGGTGCCCACCCATTCCCTTCCCCCTGCCTGTTTTATTTCTATCTGATGCCCCTGCAGTGTTCTCTCTGTTTTGTTCGGGTATCTTGTGTGGGCCTCGCCCATGCCTTTTGGGCCCAGTGATCCACGGACTATGATGGTGGACTCCCTTGGACTTGTGTTCTTGGTGTACTTAATTGTATATAGTATAAATGTATAAATTTGTAAATATTTTTGATGTATGTAATTGAATATATCACAATAATTCGACTCATTTCCTTTTGTCCTTGCATTCTTCCAGGGGGGGTTGGGGGGTGTAACTGTGATTCATCACGATGTAATAACGTGTGTGTTGTAGTGGGTGAGGGTAGGGGTGGGGGTGTTGCATGTGTGTTTCACTGTTTTTTCCCTCCCCCTTCCCCTGTGTCGTAGGTGCAGTACTCACCGTTGTCTTCGCCACCGGCGTTCGTGCTCCTGGTAGAGGAGCAGGAAGATAAAGGCTGGAAAAATCTGGAACTCTGGTTCCATGGCGTCCTGGTTCCTCGTGGGGTGTGCAGAGGTGAGCGTTTTCCCTTTGAAGTCCTGTTTCTGCGGTGTTTTTGTTCGCAGTGAATCCGCCACGGAAAAGGTGGCGGATTGGTGGGTTGTAATTCTGTGGGCGGTACATTGTCCTCCGCCTGTCTGTTGGTAGTGACCGCCACGCTGTTTGTTTGTACCGCCATGGCGGTCGGAGTGTTAAAGTGGCTGTCTATGTTGGCGGTTTCCGCCATGGTCGTGATTCAATTTTTTTTACCGCCGGCCTATTGGCCGCCTTACCGCCGCTTTAACACCCTCAGCCTCAGTAGCGTCAGAGCTTTTGGCGATCATGGGCCTGCGGTGCTTGTGGTGGCGGAGTCTATGGCAGCGGTTCAGCTGCTGGCGGTCTTGTCCTGTTCAGCGGTGCTTGTGGCTGCGGTGTCCTTGGCAGCGGTGCTTGTGGCAGTGGTGTCCTTGGCAGTGGTGCTTGTGGCAGCGGTGTCTTTGCCAGCGGTTCAGCTGCTGGCGGTCTTGTCCTGTTCAGCGGTGCTTGTGGCGGCGGTGTCTTTGGCAGCGGTTCAGCTGCTGGCGGTCTTGTCCTGTTCAGTGGTGCTTGTGGCGGTGGTGTCCTTGGCAGCGGTGCTTGTGGCGGTGGTGCTTTGCCAGCGGTGCTTGTGGCAGTGGTGTCCTTGGCAGCAGTGTCCTTGGCAGCGGTTCAGCTGCTGGCGGTCCTGTCTGGGGCAGTGAGGCTGCTGGCGGTCGCCTCCTGGGCAGCGGGGCTGCTGCTGGCGGTCCTGCCTGTGCCAGTGGCTGCTGGCTGTCACCTCCTGGGCAGAGGGGCTGCTGCTGGAGGTCCTGTCTGGGGCAGTGGGGCTGCTGGCGGTCGCCTCCTGGGCAGTGGGGCTGCTGCTGGCGGTCCTGTCTGTGGCAGTGGGGCTGCTGGCGGTCGCATCCTGGGCAGCGGGGCTGCTGCTGGCGGTCCTGTCTGGGGCAGTGGGGCTGCTGGCGGTCGCCTCCTGGGCAGCGGGGCTGCTGCTGGAGGTCCTGTCTGTGGCAGTGGGGCTGCTGGCGGTCGTCTCCTAGGCAGCGGGGCTGCTGCTGGCGGTCCTGTCTGGGGCAGTGGGGCTGCTGGCGGTCGCCTCCTGGGCAGCGGGGCTGGTGGTGGTCTTCTCTGCTGTGCCGATCTTCCCAGACTTACCGGTTTTCTTGTGCACCATCCCCACCTTGGAAGGTGTCGCAGCTGACTCCACATTCCCAACTGTACCCCTGGGAGCGGCTTTGGTGGCTGGTGTCTTCCCCCTCTCCCGCCGGGCACTGGCCAACTTTTGATGCTTGACAGGTGGGGGACTGTCCGTGCTGGGGCTCCTTGCCACACTGCCTGCCCTGCTGCCTGGTGCACTCCATAATCCGGTGACTACTGGCACCACTGGCCCCGCCGATGTTGTGGCTGAGGTGCTAGGTTGGGACCTGGAGAGTCAGGCCCTAGGAGACTGACGCGGTGGGGGAGGTGATTGAAAGAGGTCAAGAGTGGCCAGGAAACGTTTCTCAGGAACACTGGGACGGGTAGATGTGTCGCGTGGGCTCTCATTATTCTAAATGAGACTACTGGATTTCTAGGTGGCAGGATCGATAACGGTGTGGGGGACTGAGTCTGACCCACGTGTAAAGAACTCTGTCACCCTAAATCCGGTTTTTGCTCTGGCTAACTAGCAGTGCCTCATTTTTCCCAGGAGGAAGGAATGATTTGGCAGCCGAGCGCATGACATCTTTGGAACTTCTCAGGGAAGTCGTGGTCACTCAGATCCAAACCAACTCTCTTATTTCCAATATGATCTCATATACAAATGACAAAGACAGTATAAGTTTTATATAATATTTTAATAAAACGACTGTATTTTAGATATTAAGGCGTGAGCTGCAATAACCAGAACGATACAACACAGTAGGATTGAAATAGTCACCAGGAGAGTAAAACATAAGAACAAAGCTATCATATTGTCTAACAGTTTCTACTCTCCCTCTGCTTGTTCTATTTAGAGCACAGCATGTTAAGCTTCTAGCTTGCCTGTCAGAATCACTGTGGAGACATCAGACCTCATACCTGAGCAAAGACCTGTGATCTTGGTTCAGCATCTGCAACGAGGCAGTCAGCGTCTAGTTGTGGTTCCCTGGTCGGAATCTCCCTCTTGCGTGTATTGGGACAAGGAAGTGATTTTATAACTCACATGTCATCGTGATCACAAAATGTCCCTACGCAGGAATGCCAAGTCTAAACTCCTACCACGTCTATCGGCAATGTACCAGACTGAAGCACAGAGTAAATATGTTACGGAGAACTCCAGTGCTGAAGTAGGCAAAACAGTGTGATATGAATAACAAAACAACACCGTAGAGCAAATGAATAAAATATATTCAGGGCAAAGTGCACAAAGGTCCTGAAGCCTGAAGCTAAAGCGCAACGAATACGTAAAACTGACCACACTATAGATGGAGGGGGTTTGGGAGTGGAGGAAGAGGTAGTGATCGTGGGAGGTGTATGTTTGCTGACTTTGGGTGAAGGTGCATGGGCTGGAGGCTGTTGTGAGGTGGATGGCTGTTGGGTGGGTGTGTGGCTGCGTTTGTGTACCTTGGGAGGTAGGCTAACAGACACACTGGGAGAGGACACAGGGGATGTGTGAATGGTAGTGGGGATGGTGACTGCACGTGAGCGGGGTGTGGTGATGGGTGTGCTGGTGATGGACGTAGTGGCTGAAGATGTAGTGCATGCAGATGTAAGTGGAGACGAGACAGGGAGGGATGAGGGAGACGAGGAGGAGGGGGACACAGTGGAGGCAGTGGATGTTGGTATGTCTGCATGTGTCTGATGCTTGCGTGAGTGCCTGTGGGATGTGTGGTGCTTATGTTTGCCTGAGCTTCCTTTGTGTGTTGAGGTGAGTGCATGCTGGTCTGATGGTGTGCTTGGGGTAGGCTGAGGTACAGGGGTGTGGGTCTGGGTGGAGGAAGTTGGAGGGGGGAGGCTAGAGACAGGGACAATGGCTACCATCAGTGCTGCGGCCAGAGTCTGAAAAGCTCGCTGAAGGGCTGCCTGACCAGAATGAATGCCCTCCAGGAATGCATTGTTTTGTTGCAACTGCCTCTCTACACTCTGGATGGCATTCAAAATGGTAGACTGCCCAACAGTGAGGGACCTGAGGAGGTCAATGGCCTCCTCACTGAGGGCAGCAGGGGCGACTGGGGCAGGGGCTGAGGTGCCTGGGGAGAAGGTGATGCCCACCCTCCTGGGTGAGCGGGCACGGGACAAAGGCTGAGGGGCTGCTGGGAGGGAAGTGCTGGTAGGAGGAGTGGCGGCTGTACCTGTAGATGCGGGGGCACAGATGGGCCCGCCACCGCACGGGAGCTCCCATCAGTGGAGGAGTCCGTATCGCTGGTGTTAGCTCCTGTCTCTGCCGTGGAGCTCCACTCGCCCTCCGTCCCACTGGTGAATTCGGAGTCCGTAGTCTCGCCCTCCAGGGCCATGTGGGATGCAGCTCTCTCCTGCTCTGGTGCCACTGCTCCTCCGCCTGATGATGCTAATGCACACAAGTACAGGGAGACCACATAAAGGGGGGGGGGGAGACAGAAGAAAGACATGTTGAGTGCATGCAATACAGCTACCGTTGGCGGATACGACAGACGCAGAAGCCCCCTGCACTACGCCGTGCACTTGGGGTCCAATATTCAACATGGCTTACAAGGCGATGGCTGATTTCTGCACACTTGGATGTCACAGGAGCCTGACTAGGTGTAGTTGGCACTGTACCCAGGTGGGGTGGGGAGCCACAGGGTCTGCCTGAAAAAGTGGACTTCACTAGCAAACTCGCCCTGGCCTAGGGGAACCCACAGCCCACCTCCCCCACCCAGACACCTACAATGCGTGCTGAATCAGCTGAATGAGAGTGTACTCACCGCCAGGACCCTGAACATCAGGGGGGTCATGGTGCGATGGGCACCCCTCCCTCGTTGGGAGGCCATCCCCAGCTGGGCCTCCACCGTCTTCTTGCTCCAGCGGCGACTGTCCTCCCATCTTTTAGGGCAGTGGGTGCTCCGTCTGTGGTAGACCCCAGGGTCCGGACGTCCTTGGCGATGGCACGCCAAATATCCTTCTTATGGTGGGCGCTGACCTACAGGAATTGTACAGGGGAAAAAGAGAAGTTATTACCAACTGCACCGTCACAGTCATTGGCCCGTATCCCTACCCTTGCAATGTGGCACATACACTCACCGTCGTTTCATGTATGCCTCATTCTCCCCCTCCCCCCTATCTTTCATCCACCCCACTCCACACAGGCATTTCCCATACAGCATGCTCACAGTGTACTTACCTGTTTGTCTGGAGGACAGTAGAGTAGCGTGTACAGGGGGAGGACCCCATCCACGAGTTTCTCCACCTCCTCCGTGCTGAAGGCAGTGGCCCTTTCCCCAGACGCACAAGCCATTGTCTCTTCCAGACTGAGGTCACAGCAGCACTTGCAGTGTAGGTCCTCTCCTGTCGAAGATCAGGTATTGAGTGATTGAACAGATAGAAAATGGCGGTCAAGTCCACGGCGGTGCGTACCGTCACCGCCGGCGTACATCGTCATTGGCTCCTGGGACCCATAGGGTCCAATGTTAACCAATGCAGAATTGCGCCACGGTCTTCGACCGCCTACCGCGACGGTGTACAACGCCAGCGCAGTTACCTCATATCCCCTTGTCCCACCTTACAGGTCAGGCAGCCGCCATTTCAGGGGCCCACATGGCTTTATTTTCTACTGCGTCACACATACCTAGGCCTTGGCTCAACACTCATACAGGCAAAATTCGGTTTCTGAATAGTTTTCTGAGTAAGCTGTGTTTGCGTACCTCAGAGTTGGTTGACTATGTGCTCGCTGTTCTCCTCCATAGGCACCGTCCGCTGGGGCATGTGAGGAGATGGCGGCATCCTCCGGTGTACAGACCGCTGCTGGACCTGTCGACAGTGGAGGAAAGACATGTGATCATCACCTACAGGCTTGATCGTGCCACAATCCAGGAACTGTGTGCCCAGTTGGAGCCAGACCTTCTGTCAGCTATCCGCCAACCCACAGGAATCCCCCCTCAAGTGCAGGTGCGGTCAGTACTCCATTTCCTTGCAAGTGGGTCATTTCAAACAACAGTGGCCATAGCATCAGGGATGTCCCAGCCTATGTTTTCCAACTTGTTGTCCAGAGTGTTGTCTGCCCTTCTGAAACACATGCGGAGCCACATCGTTTTCCCTCAGGTGGAGGATTTGCCTACAGTGAAAGGTGACTTCTATGCCCAGGGACATATCCCCAACATCATAGGTACCATTGATGGGACACATGTGGCCTTGGTCCCCCCGCAGGAGTGTACAGAAACCGGAAGAGTTACCATTCGATGAATGTGCAGATGGTGTGTTTGCCGACCAGTACATCTCCCGTGTTAATGCCAAATTCCCTGGCTCAGTGCATGACGTTTACATCCTGCGGAATAGCAGCATCCCTTATGTGATGGGGCAACTCCAGATGCACCGTGTGTGGCTATTAGGTGAGCCCCTGGAACAAAATCAGTGGGAATAGTTGTCTGGGTCTGGGGATATCCCTAAGAGTTAGTGTGTATCTAACAGTTGTCCCTCGCCATTTGCAGGTGACTCTGTTTACCTCAACCTGCCATGGCTACTGACCCGAGTGAGGAATCTCAGGACAAGGGCAGAGGAACTCTACAATGAGGCCCATGGGCGAACTAGGATGATTATAGAGTGGACCTTCGACCTCCTGAAGGCCAGGTTCCGGTGCCTCCATATGACAGGTGGTTCCCTATTCTACTCACCAAAGAAGGTGTGCCAGATCATCGTGGCCTGCTGTATGCTTCACAACTTGGCTTTGCAACGACAGGTGCCTTTTCTGCATGAGGATGGTCCAGATGGAGGTGTTGTGGCAGCTGTGGAGCCTGTGCACAGTGAAGAGGAGGAAGCAGAAGAAGAGGACATCGACAACAGGAACCTGGTGATCCTGCAATACTTCCAGTGAGACACAGGTAAGAAGACAAACCTGCCTGCTACATGTACTTTAACACTACTATCTCTCTACTGTCTGTCCTTTTCACCCAGTGTATGGTCACTGAGTTGTCACTTTCCCTTATGATTTCACAGATGTTGGTCCCACTGTGTGACATCTGCTTTGTTTCCTCATGGACTAGAGCTGTGTGACATAGGGATGTTGACAATACATTTGAAAGAGCATTTTGTCACTGTAATTGCTAATACACATGAGGATGGTCCAGATGGAGGTGTTGTGGCAGCTGTGGAGCCTGTGCACAGTGAAGAGGAGGAAGCAGAAGAAGAGGACATCGACAACAGGAACCTGGTGATCCTGCAATACTTCCAGTGAGACACAGGTAGGAATACAATCCTGCCTACTACATGTACTTTAACACTACCATCTCTCTTCTGTCTGTCGTTTTCACCCAGTGTATGGTCACTGAGTTGTCACTTTCCCTTATGGTTTTACAGATGTGGGTCCCACTGTGTGACATCTGCTTAGATTCCTCATTTACTAGAGCTGTGTGACATAGGTATGTTGACATTACTATTTAAAAAACATTTTGTCACTGTAATTGCTAATACACTATTTCGAAATCACAGACAGACTTCAGATTGTTTTGTGCTTTAAGGGTGTTAATTTAAGTGCTCAATATTAGAGGGGGTTGTAAAATGGTGAGGGGTGAGGGTGGAGGAATGTCCATAGCAGAGTCCAAGCTATTAGTCTCACAGGTGCATTGTCCAAAGGGGCATAGGAAGTGGAGCTGGGACAGTTTATGGATGGACAGGGTGACAAGGTGGGACAAAAGGATGACAATCAGGGTGGTCTCATTTCTTAGCGGGGGTCTTGGCATCGTTATCTGTCTTTGTCCTGGATCTCAGGGACCGTTTGTGGGGTGGTTCTCCATCTGCAGGGGGTGGGGTGCTGTTGTGGTGGTCCTGTGGCGGTGCCTCCTGTCCACTAGCGCCGGCGGAGGTGGTGGGCAGTTCATCATCCAGGCTAGTGTCAGGGCCCCTTGCTGTGCCACAGTGTCCCTCCTGGTGTTAGGGGACTTCCTTCAGCACCCCTACGATGGTGCCCAGGGTGGAATTGATGGATTTGAGTTCCTCCCTGAACCTCAAATACAGTTCCTCCTGCAGCCGCTGGGTCTCCTGAAACTTGGCCTGTACCGTTGCCATTGTCTCCTGGGAATGATGCTAGGCTCCCATGATGTTGGAGAGGGCATCGTGGAGAGTGGGTTCCCTAGGCCTGTCCTCCCCCTGTCGCACAGCAGCCGTCCCAGTTCCCCTGTTTCCCTAGGCCTCTGTCCCCTGAACGGTGTGCCCACTGCCCCCAGGTCCCTGTTGTTGTTGGGTGGTGGGTTAGCCTGGGTTCCCTGTAGTGGTGGACACACTGCTGATTGACGTGTCCTGGGGACAGAGGTATGGGCCCGCTGGGTGGGTGCTGTGCTGGTGTTTCCAGAGGGGGGAAGCTCTGTGGTGGACTGTGACTCTGTCAGGGGAACCAACTGTCCCGAGGTCCCAGATGGGCCGGGCTGGTCGTCTAGATCCAGTTGGACAGAGCTGCTGTCATCACTGTGGGCCTCTTCTGTTGGTGGTGTGGACATGTCTGGACCCTCCTGTCCATTGACATTGGGTAGGGGTCCTGCAGGGGTGTAAAAGCATGATTCTTGCATCTCTGTGTGCCCTGGTGTGCAATGGGTGGGTGACCGTGTACCCCAGTGCTTGCATTCCTGTGTGGGACCTTGTGTGATGATGGTTTAGGGGTGTGTATGGGTATGTGCAGTGGCCATGCTTTGGTGATGGGTGTCCATGCTTTGTTGATGCATGCAGGGCTTGGTGTTGGGATGGGTGGTTTGTGATATTGGGACACTTGTGAGGAGTTGGAGTGATGGGGGTGAGGGCGAGGGTGGGGGTATGTGATGGCATGCAGGTAGGGTGGGGGATATAAAAGTTAAGATTTGACTTACCAGAGTCCATTCCTCCAGCTACTCCTGCAAGGCCTTCAGGATGCAGAATAGCCAAGACTTGCTCCTCCCATGTTGTTAGTTGTGGGGGAGGAGGTGGGAGTCCGCCGCCAGTCCTCTGTACCGCGATGTGGTGTCTTGAGACCACGGAACGCACTTTCCCCCGTAGGTCGTTCCACCTCTTCCTGATGTCATCCCTATTTCTTGGGTGCTGTCCCACTGCGTTGACCCTGTCCACTGTTCTTCGCCATAGCTCCATCTTCCTAGCTATGGAGGTGTGCTGCACCTGTGCTCCGAAAAGCTGTGGCTCTACCCGGGTGATTTCTTCCACCATGACCCTGAGCTACTCCTCAGAAAATCTGGGGTGTCTTTGCCGTGCCATGGGGTGGTGCGGCTGATGTGTGGGTTGGTGTGTGTTGTGATGTGTGTGGTGATATTTAGTGGTGTGCTGTGTGAGGTGCGTGGATGTTATGTGGGTGATGGAGTTGAGTTCCTGTGGATGCTTGTTTGTAGATTGTGGTGTCTCTCTCTGGCTTTCTTTCGGAATTTTTGGTAGTAGGGGTTTGTGAGTGATGTGGGCGGGTGTTTTATAGTGGTGTGGGTGTGTGGGAGTGGTGTGTGTATGTGTATCAGGTGTGTGTATTTGGAATTGTCCAATGTGGTTGTGTTTTGTAAATGTGTGTGTATTTTGAGCGCAGCGGTATGTACCGCCAATGGAATACCGGGGTTGAAAGACAGCCACATGGATTCGTGGGTCGTGATAGTGTGGGCGTATTCCTGTTGGCTTGATGGTGGAGGTTTTGTTATCGCCAGTTTATCACTGACCTTTGGTGTGGCGGACTTGTGTGGGTGTCTAAATTTTGGCAGAATCCGAGCTGTGGGTCATAATGACCGTGGCAGAATTCCGCGGCGGTGTGTTGGCGGTCATCTGCGTGGCGGTCAGCAGCATTTACCGCCAATGTTGTAATGCCCCCCTTAGTCTCTTTTTTTTGGAGATTTTCTTCACCTGGACAAACCCGCAAATCAGGCCGGGTCGCGGCTAGAGTTGCCGCGCCGGGTCGTCCCTCTATGGAGCTTTTTTTCAAAAGTTCTCCAAACTTCTGGATCTTCTCTCAGATGTTCTTTTAACCTCTTATCTGCTGGGCCTTCCCCCCCGTGCTGAGCCCTTTTTTGGCTATTTGGGGTAGTTCGCGCTTAGGCCTTCATAACTTTTTGTCCACATAAGCTCTCCACGCCAAATTTGCGTCCTTTTTTCCAACATCCAAGGGATTCTAAAGGTACCCAGAGTTTGTGGGTTCCCCTGGAGGAGACCAATAAATTAGCCAAAATACATCTAAAATTTAGTTTTTTTCAAGAAAATGGGAAAAAAGGGCTGCCGAAGAAGGCTTATGGTTTTTACCCTAAAAATGGCATCAACAAAGGGTTTGCAGTGCTAAAATCACCACCTTCCCATCTTTCAGGAACAGGCAGAGTTGAATCAGGAAACCACATTTTTCAACACAATTTTGGCATTTTACTGGGACATACTTAATTTTTACCATTTTTGGTGCTTTCATCCTACTTCCAGTTAGTGACAGGAATGGGTGTGAAACCAACACTGGATCCCAGAAAGCTAAGGCCCGTATTTATACTTTTTTAGTGCCGCATTTGCGTCTTTTTCTGACGCAAAAGCGGCTCAAACTTACAAAATACAATTGTATTTTGTAAGTTTGCGCCGCTTTTGCGTCAAAAAGTGACGCAAAAGCAGCACAAAAGCAGCACAAAGAAAGTATAAATATGGGCCTAAGTGTTTCTGCAAAGAAGACCAAATTCTGAATTCAGGAAGGGGTCATTTGTGGAGATCCTACAAACCTTTGTATTTCCAAAACGGGCATAAGATAAGGTATTGAGCAGCAGTGGTTATTTGCCCGTCTCTGAATTCCGGGGTGCCCATACTAGCATATGAATTACAGGCCATTTCTCAAATAGACGTCTTTTTTACACACTGTCTTACATTTGGAAGGAAAACATGTAGAGAAAGACAAGGGGCAATAACACTTGTTGTGCTATTCTGTGTTTCCCCAAGTCTCCCGATAAAAATGGTACCTCACTTGCGTGGGTAGGCCTAATGCTCGCGACAGGAAAGGCAATATGGACACATCACATTTTTACATTGAAATCTGATGTGTTTTTTGCAAAGTACCTAGCTGTGGATTTTGGCCTCTAGCTTTGCCGGCACCTAGGGATACCTACCAAACTGCACATTTTTTAAAACTAGACACCTAGGGGAATCCAGGATGGGCTGACTTGTGGGGCTCTGATCAGGTTCTGTTACCCAGAATCCTTTGCAAACCTCAAAGTGTGGCCAAAAAAACACTTTTTCCTCACATTTCGGTGAGAGAAAGTTCTGGAATCTGGGAGGAGCCACAAATTTCCTTCCACCAAGCATTCCCCCAAGCCTCTCGATAAAAATCATACCTCACTTGTGTGGGTAGGCATAGTGCCCGCGAAAGGAAATGCCCCAAAACACAACGTGGACATATCACATTTTCACAAAGAAAACAGCCGTTTTTTGCAAAGTGCCTAGCTGTGGATTTTGGCCTCTAGCTCAGCTGGCACCTAGGGAAACCTAGCAAACCTGCACAGTTTTGAAAACTAGACACCTAGGGGAATCCAAGATGGGGTGAGTGTGGGGCTCTGATCAGGTTCTGTTACCCAGAATCCTTTGCAAACCTCACAATGTGCCCAGAAAAACACTTTTTCATCACATTTCGGTGATAGAAAGTTCTGGAATCTGAGAGGAGCCACAAATGTCCTTCCACCCAGCATTCCCCCAAGTCTCCCGATAAAAATGGTACCTCACTTGTGTGGGTAGGCCTAGTGCCCGCGACAGGAATAGATCACACAGCGGTCAATGTTGGTACTTCCATGAGGCAACAGTTGACCCTTGGGTGATCCATTCCTTACGCAGGCACTAGGTATAGGCACTCAAGTGGGGTAGTGTTTTTATCAGGACAGGTGAGGAATCACTGGGTAGTAGGAATTTTGTGGATCGCAGCATATTCCTGTAGTTTGTGTGACTGAAATGCAAGAAAAATAGAGTTTTTATTCAACATTTCCGCTTTGCAGGATATTCTGGGTAAAAAAACTTTGGGGAATCCACACAAGCCACAACTCTGTGGACTCCCCCAGATGTCTAGTTTTCAGAAATGTTTGGGTTTAGTATGTTTCCCTATAAAGCCGTCGAACCCAGGACCAAAAACACAGGTGCCTGCCTTACAAAACCAGTTTGTTTTGTGATAGATAATTTTGATGTCTCCACAATACAATTTGGGCAGTGGATTTCGTGGCTGAACTAAATTGGGGAGCTCTCAAGAGAGCACCCTCTCTGTGCTTGCCCCCGCATTCACCTGCTCTCTGGGTTGGGCTAAGCCACTATTGCCCTGTTGCACAGACTGTGCTTGCGAAGGGACAACAGGACTGCCCTCATCACCTCCCTCACAATTTACTGGAAGGAGTTATCCAATGGGACTCCTCCAACTGAGAGTCTGCGCCATTGTCCTATCCCTCAGATGCTGTCTCAGTATGTGCTGTCTCAGTCTCTGATCCTCTGTCTGAGCTGTCCTCCATAACCAGAGTGACGTCAGCAGCAGTCATCCATCAAGATGCCATCTCTACTATTGGCTAAACTGTTGCGCTAAAACACTAGTCTACATAGACAGTCACAAAATTGCTGGTGTGTGTGTGTGATATGTGCAACAGTAGAGGCCACCTTACCTGCGCTTCTTCCCTCAATCAGCACGTTCTTTCAAGACACTCAAACACCTTGTCACATACCATTCGTCACAGTCTTTAGCCCCTCCTGCGCCCAGTCTAACAATCATTATTGGTGCTCCCACTCCCATGTCCTCCTCGGATTCCCTCATTACCACCCAGCAAACGTGGTCCTCGTCTCTCCATTGCCACCCCGCACATACATTTCATTTGTATTGTAGCGCAGGTAGTGGCTGACTTTACTAACTTTACTAACGTACTCAGCTATTTACATAAAATACAGATCTGCTCTTTGTAGTAGTCATATAAACCTTCTGCGCTTATTTTTGGCACTAAAACTGCCACTAGACAAAAGTCTGATCCTTTTGTAGCAGAAACATAATCACAAGACTTACTTGACTTCTTTATTGCTGCCTAAAAGCTACAGTTGAAATGCGTCAGTTGAAGTATGTGCACTGCTTTGAAGACGCAAGCTGCAACTGCAAAAGTGATATATATATATATATATATACATATATATATATATATATATATATATATATATATGTATATATAGATATATCTATCTACATGGATATATCTATAGATATATATATATAGATCTATATATCTACATGGATAATTAGCCCCTGGGGGTGGCGCGATCGTGCATGATCGGGCCCACCCCAGGGGGCCTCAACATTGGAATTTAAAAATATGGCCCCAGAGGGGGTCGCCCTGCCTACGGGCCAGCCCCTGTCAATTTAGTTATTATTATTTTTTTTTAAATAGCCTCTGGGGGTGGCGCAATCGCGCCCCCCCAGGGATCCCCAATATTGAAATTTTAAAATATGGCCGGGGGGGGGTGGGGCGGCCCGTTATCCTAGGGGGGCCAACCCCCCCAAGTGAAATCCCTGGTGTCTAGAGGCGTTTCCTGGCCATCGAGGACCAGGAAACGCGTTCAGGAGCGTCTCCCCTTTCATAGGAGGCCTTCCCGAACGTGGGGAAGGCCGTTTGGGTCCGTTTTCCCCATAGGAGTAGGAAGCGGCCCTTTGGCCGCTTCCTGCTGCAATGGGGAAAACAACACTATGACCTTGTGGCGCGCTGACATCACAAAGGAGTGGGCGGGGGACAGTGGGAGACACGGAAGCTCTTCCATGTCTCCCAGGGTTTAAAAAAAAAAAAAAGAAAATCCTCCCTGGTGTCGGCCACTGGTCGTGACACGCACCAGGGAGGTAGTGTGGGTGTCGAATAGTGGCCAACGCCCGCATTAAAGGGGTTAAGGTTCTTTTGGGGTCCACAGCTCACCCCAAGGGTCCAGAATCTCTGAGATGATCCTTGGGGGTGCAGACTGCAACTCCCAGAATGCACCTGGTGCAAGCTCCTTTTTGGCCACTGGACAGTGGTCAGCTGGTTGGTTTCTTCAGGAGTTGGTGCAGAGGACTCTGGTTAGCAATTTTTCACCTGTAGCAAACAGGTAGTCCCTCCTTGAACCAGTTGAAGCCAGGCAAAGTCCTTCTTGTGGTGAAGCCCAAGGGTGCAGCTAGTGCAGTCCTTCTGAGTGCAGGTTCCAGGTGCAGGCCAGGGGTCCAGCAGGGCAGTCCTTCTTCTCCTTTGGTTCTTCCTTGTTGGAAGTGGTAGAGAACTGAGGTATGGGTGCAGGTCTACCAGTTTATCCTTGCTCCTGCGTGAAAAAAAGGGGGGTTCTGATTCTCCAGTCAGGTGCAGGGTCCTTCCCCCTATGATGACCACTTCGTGGGAGGTGTGGCAAAAATCAATCCCAGGAGGCAACATTCTTCAAAAATCCATCATGGCTGAATCTGATTTTTGGAGGTTACATCTAGCTGAGCCCACCCACTGGTGTGGCTAAAAATCATAAACACACCCCTCTCCTGCCCTCTCCTAATGTAATCAAGGGGGAAGCTAGTTGTCTGGGGTTGCAGGGAGTGGGGGTGTTGCTGGGGTGCTCCAAATGTCCTTCTCTGCCTTTGAAGACCAGTTTCGCAGCCCTCTGCCTTCCTGCCTCACCATCTGCTGAGGGGAAATTCCCTCCCACAGGCACATCTCTTTGTGTGAAGCCAGACCACTTCACACCTCACCAGAGGCTGGCCAATCAGAGCACAGCAGCAAAAACAATGCAGGGCTGAAATTGGCAACTTTTCAGGTAAAGTTTAAAACTCTTTACCTGAACAAGTTATATTAAATCCCACAACTGGAAGTTGTGGGATTTATTATAACAATTAATTTGATACCAAACTCTTGGTATCCATTACTTAAGGGGACTTTTAAAATTAAAATAAAGTCTCCCCATTCTAGCCTATGGAGGCCATTCACTACAATGTGGGGAAAACTAATTTGGCAGTTTTTACCTCACCAGGGCTTATAAAACTATTTTTATAAGGTCCCTGCTTATAGTTACATATCAGAGGCTACTGACAGCTGTCAGTACCCAGAACCACACCCTAAGCTCTCCACTGACAGGTGGCTGAGCTGCTTTAGGGGCAACTGTGGGGTCCTGGCACCCCTCTTGCTATCTAGAGTGGGGGGCTATCACCTCCTGGGGCAGACACCCTCCTTCCACTCTCCCTTCTGTCAGTGCAGGGGCAACACCCTGCATCTGGACAGCTGCCTGACTACTCAGGACTTCCTTGGGGGTCAGGTGAGGCCTCACCAGTGCCAACTCTGGGCTCCCCCCCTACTGGGGCAGAAGGCTTTTGGCTCCCTAGAACTCTCTTTAAGAGTGGCCCACTCTTCCTTTTCTTCTTTCCTTTTCTTGGGGATCCCTGTCTCCTAACTGTAGGGACTGACTCCCCAGGACTTTGTGTTGGCGGGGCGCCCTGGGCGACCGCCCCATCTGGGACCAGACTCACCTCTGGGAGGTCATTGCCCAGGATACAATCTAGGGGGAGGTCAACACTGACTACCACCCTAAACCAGTCAAGGATACCCTCCTTCTCTAGGGGCACTATGGCTACAGGTTTGGAGGTGACCTCCCCTGTGGCTATCCTGACTTTCCTTGTCTCTCCTGGGACATACATGTCTGGGGTCACTAACCGGTCACTCACTATAGTGTGACTGGCACAGGTGTCTCTCAGGCCAGTGGTAGGGATCCCATTCACCTGAATGGGGTGGAGGTGCCTACTCCCACCCTCAGGGATCACCAGCTTACCATCTGGTTGTAGGAAAGTACCATCTTGCCTGGCATGTTACCCCCATATTTCAGTGTATATATGTTGTTTTAGTCTATGTGTCACTGGGACCCTGCCAGGCAGGGCCCCAGTGCTCATAAGTATGTGCCCTGTATGTGTTCCCTGTGTGATGCCTAACTGTCTCACTGAGGCTCTGCTAACCAGAACCCCAGTGGTTATGCTCTCTCTGCTTTCCAAATTTGTCACTAACAGGCTAGTGACTACATTTACCAATTCACATTGGCATACTGGTACACCCATATAATTCCCTAGTATATGGTACTGAGGTACCCAGTGACTTATAAGTCACCTATATGTCTAACCTTCATCTTGTGAAGCTTGGGTGCAAAGTTACTTAGTGTGTGGGCACCCTGGCACTAGCCAAGGTGCCCCACATCGTTCAGGGCAAATTCCCCGGACTTTGTGAGTGTGGGGACATCATTACACGTGTGCACTGTACATAGGTCACTACCCATGTACAGCGTCACAATGGTAACTCCGAACATGGCCATGTAACATGTCTAAGATCATGGAATTGTCACCCCGCCATTCTGGCATTGGGGGGACAATTCCATGATCCCCCGGGTCTCTAGCACAGAACCCGGGTACTGCCAAACTGCCTTTCCGGGGTCTCCACTGCAGCTGCTGCTGCTGCCAACCCCTCAGACAGGTTTCTGCCCTCCTGGGGTCCATGCAGCCCTGGCCCAGGAAGGCAGAACAAAGGACTTCCTCTGAGAGAGGGTGTAACACCCTCTCCCTTTGGAAATAGGTGTGAGGGCCGGGGAGGAGTAGCCTCCCCCAGCCTCTGGAAATGCTTTGATGGGCACAGATGGTGCTCATCTCTGCATAAGCCAGTCTACACTGGTTCAGAGATCCCCCAGCCCTGCTCTGGCGTGAAACTGGACAAAGGAAAGGGGAGTGCCCACTCCCCTGACCTGCACCTCCCAGGGGAGGTGCCCAGAGCTCCTCCAGTGTGTCCCAGACCTCTGCCATCTTGGAAACAGAGGTGTCTGTGGCACACTGGACTGCTATGAGTGGCCAGTGCCAGCAGGTGACATCAGAGGCTTCTTCTGATAGACTCTTACCTCTCTTGGTAGCCAATCCTCCTTCCTAGGTAGCCAAACCTCCGTTTCTGGCTATTTAGGGTCTCTGCTTTGGGGATCTCACCAGATAACGAATGCAAGAGCTCATCAGAGTTCCTCTGCATCTCCTTCTTCACCTTCTGCCAAAGGATCGACCGCTGACTGCTCAGGACACCTGCAAAACCGCAACAAAGTAGCAAGATGACTACTAGCAACCTTGTATCGCTTCATCCTGCCGGCTTTCTTGACTGTTTCCAGGTGGTGCATGCTCTGGGGGTAGCCTGCCTCCTCTATGCACCAGGAGGTCTGAAGAAATCTCCTGTGGGTCGACGGAATCTTCCCCCTGCAACCGCAGGCACCAAAAGACTGCATCACTGGTCCTCTGGGTCCCCTCTCAGCACGACGAGCATGGTCCCTGGAACTCAGCAACTCTGTCCAAGTGACTCCCATAGTCCAGTGACACTTCAGTCCAAGTTTGGTGGAGGTAAGTCCTTGCCTCCCCACGCTAGACTGCATTGGTGGGTGATTTGCAGCCGCTCCAGCTCCTGTGCACTCTTCCAGGATTTCCTTTGTGCAAAGCCAAGCCTGGGTCCCCGACACTCCTTTCTGCAGTGCACAACCTTCTGAGTTGTCCTCCGGCGTAGTGTGACTCCCTTTTGTGACTTCGCGTGGACTCCGGTTCACTCTTCTTCCAAGTGCCTGTTCAGGTACTTCTGCGGGTGCTGCCTGCTTCTGTGAGGGCTCCTTGAGTTGCTGGGCACCCCCTCTGTCTCCTCCTCCAAGTGGCGACATCCTGATCCCTCCTGGGCCACAGCAGCACCCAAAAACCTCTAACGCAACCCTTGCAGCTAGCAAGGCTTGTTTGCGGTCTTTCTGCGTGGGAACACCTCTGCAAGCTGCATCGCGACGTGGGACATCCATCCTCCGAAGGAGAAGTTCCTAGTCCTCTTCTTTCTTGCAGAAGTCCGAGCTTCTTCCAACAGGTGGCAGCTTCCTTGCACCCTCAACTGGCATTTCCTGGGCTCCTGCCCACTCTCAACACTTTCGCGACTATTGGACTTGGTCCCCTTGTCTTACAGGTACTCAGGTCCGGAAATCCACTGTTGTTGCATTGCTGGTGTTTGTTCTTCCTGCAGAATCCCCCTATCACGACTTCTGTGCTCTCTAGGGGTGGTAGGTGCACTTTACACCTACCTTTCAGGGTCTTGGGGTGGGCTATTTTTCTAACCCTCACTGTTTTCTTACAGTCCCAGCGACCCTCTACAAGCTCACATAGGTCTGGGGTCCATTCATGATTCGCATTCCACTTTTGGAGTATATGGTTTGTGTTGCCCCTATACCTATGTGCTCCTATTGCAATCTACTGTAATTTTACATTGCTTGCATTACTTTTCTTGCTATAACCTGCATAATTTTGGTTAGTGTACATATATCTTGTGTATATATCTTATCCTCATACTGAGGGTACTCACTGAGATACTTTTGGCATATTGTCATAAAAATAAAGTACCTTTATTTTTAGTACTTCTGTGTATTGTGTTTTCTTATGATATTGTGCATATGACACCAGTGGTATAGTAGGAGCTTTACATGTCTCCTAGTTCAGCCTAAGCTACTTGGCCATAGCTACCTTCTATCAGTCTAAGCTACTAGAAACACCTCTTCTACACTAATAAGGGATAACTGGACCTGGCACAAGGTGTTAATACCTCTGGTACCCACTACAAGCCTACATTGGTTGTGCAGCGGTGGGATAAGTACTTGTAACTACTTACCACTTTGTCATTGTGTACTTTTCATAAGAGAATAATATACAAAACAAGTTCAGTGTATGTACACCTAACCAAAAAGGTTTGCTTGTCTTCTCTCAAACTTTTTACAAAGTTCTGAAAAGTTTCTGTAAACTTCTAAAAGTTCCTAAAAGTTAGAAAAAGTTTTTTTCTCTGTTCTTTAAAAAGTTCTGAAACTTTTTCTTTCTTCTCACTGTCTCTAAACCTTTTGCTATCATGTCTGATGTAGAGTCTGCTCTTAAAATGGTCAATACTACTTATGACAATTTGAATTACAAGAGCCTAGGGAGTCTCTGCTTAGATAGAGGTTTAGTGATAGGAAAGAACCCTACAAAAGAGTTTCTATATAACATGCTTATTGTGAATGATGAGTCCCTAGGAGGCACTTCAAATGAGAGGTTAATAGAAGGCTCCCATTCTGACTCAGGGGATCTCCTTGAGGGAGGTGGGGAGGGTTCTGTTCCAAATCTGCCCCTTAGCAGGCCACCTAGTAATGCTGGTAGTAATGGAGGTTCCCATCATAGTAGGGGTGTCTTTATTCCTGGAGGTCAGGTTATTAGGGTTCAGTCAGTTAGGGACAGATCTCCCTCTGCTGTTTCCAATTTATCTTTTGTGTCCAAGCATTACCAACCCACCCACCCTGAAGACAACTTGTTTGAAAGGGAACTCAAAAAGTTGAGAGTGGAAGAGACCAGACTGAAGCTTAAACAACAACAGCTGGCCTTAGATAGGGAATCCCTAGACCTGGGGAAGGAGAGACAGAGATTGGGGTTTGGACCCCATGGTGGCAGCAGCAGTATTCCTGATAGTAATCCTGTTAGAGAGCATGATTCCAGGAATCTGCACAAGATAGTCCCCCCTTACAAGGAGGGGGATGACATCAACAAGTGGTTTGCTGCACTTGAGAGGGCCTGTATGGTACAGGGGGTCCCTCAAAGGCAGTGGGCTGCTATATTGTGGCTATCTTTCAATGGAAAGGGTAGGGATAGGCTCCTTACTGTTAGAGAAAGTGATGCTAACAATTTTGCAGTGTTGAAGGATGCACTCTTGGATGGATTTGGCTTAACCACTGAACAATACAGGATTAAGTTTAGAGACACCAGAAAAGAGTCCTCACAAGACTGGATAGACTTTGTTGACTGTTCAGTGAAGGCCTTGGAAAGGGTGGTTACATGGCAGTAGAGTTTCTGACTATGAAAGCCTGTATAATCTTATTCTGAGAGAGCATATTCTGAATAACTGCATGTCTGACTTGTTACACCAATATCTAGTGGACTCAGATCTGACCTCGAGTGAACAGAAAAGTTCATACAGGGGGTGACAACGATCGCAAGAAGAAGGATGGTAAGTCTTCTGACAAGGGTGGGGACAAAAGTAAAACTGAGTCTTCATCAGGCCCACAAAAATCCTCTGGTGGGGGTGGTGGGTCCAAATCCTCTTCCAATAATCAAGTTAAAAAGCCTTGGTGTTATTTGTGTAAAGTCAAAGGCCATTGGACAACTGATGCCAGTTGTCCAAAGAAAAACACCAAACCTCCCACTACCACAACCCCTACTGCAAATTCTAGTGCCCCTAGTAATAGCAGTGGTGGTGGGAGCAAACCTACTAATAGCCAATCCAAGGGAGTAGCTGGGCTCACTTTTGGTAATTTAGTTGGCGTTGGTCTTGTTAGGGAGACCACAGAGGCTGTGCTAGTCTCTGAAGGTGCCATTGATTTGGCCACCTTGGTTGCTTGTCCCCTTAATATGGATAAGTACAAGCAACTTCCCCTAATAAATGGTGTTAAGGTTCAGGCCTACAGGGACACAGGTGCCAGTGTTACCATGGTAATAGAGAAACTGGTGCACCCTGAACAACACCTACTTGGTCAGCAGTACCAAGTGACAGACGCTCATAACAACACTCTTAGCCACCCCATGGCTGTTGTGAATCTCAATTGGGGGGGGGGGTTACTGGTCCAAAGAAAGTTGTGGTTGCCTCGGATTTACCTGTAGACTGTCTACTAGGGAATGATTTAGAGACATCAGCTTGGGCAGAAGTCGAGTTGGAGGTGCATGCAGCAATGCTGGGTATTCCTGGGCATATTTTTGCTTTGACAAGGGCTCAGGCCAAAAAGCAAAAAGGACAGGGTAACATGGATCCTGGAACAATGGACCCAGTGCTCCCTAAAGCTAGGGGTAGCAAGGGTAAATCCCTACCCACTATCCCTCCCTCTACAGATGATTCTCCTTCTGAGGAAGAAACATTTCCTCCCTGTGCAGAACCTTCACCAGATGAGCTGGCAGCAGACACTGCTCAGCTTTTGGGTGGAGGGGGCCTGCCAGGGAGGAGCTGAGTGTGGCACAGCAAACCTGTCCCACATTAGAGGGTATGAGACAGCAAGCTGTCAAGCAGCAAAATGGGGATGTCAGTGACTCACATAGAGTTTACTGGGAGGACAACCTCTTGTACACAGAGGCAAGGGACCCAAAACCAGCCAGGAGATTGGTCATTCCCCTGCAGTACAGAGAGTCCCTCCTAACTCTTGCACATGACATTCCTTTGGCTGGGTATTTGGGCCAGATCAAAACATGGGAAAGGCTTGTCCCCCTGTTTCACTGGCCTAGGATGTCAGAGGACACTAAAGATTTTTGCAAATCTTGTGTGACCTGCCACGCCAGTGGCAAGACTGGTGGCACACCAAAGGCTCCCCTTATTCCACTACCTGTGGTTGGGGTCCCCTTTGAAAGGGTAGGGGTTGACATAGTTGGCCCCCTTGACCCTCCTACTGCTTCAGGCAATAGGCTTATCTTGGTGGTTGTGGGCCATGCCACAAGATATCCTGAAGCAATTCCTCTAAGGACCACTACAGGACCTGCAGTGGCAAAGGCCCTCCTGGGAATCTTTTCCGGGGTGGGTTTGCTAAAAGAGGTTGTATCAGATAGGGGTAGCAACTTTATGTCTGCATACTTGAAAGCTATGTGGAAGGAATGTGGTGTAACCTACAAATTCACCACACCTTATCATCCACAGACTAATGGACTGGTAGAGAGGTTTAATAAAACTCTCAAAGGTATGATAATGGGACTCCCTGAAAAACTCAGGAGGAGATGGGATGTTCTGTTACCTTGCCTTCTTTTTGCTTACAGGGAGGTACCCCAGAAAGGAGTGGGCTTCAGCCCCTTTGAACTCCTATTTGGACACCCTGTAAGAGGTCCACTAACACTTGTGAAGGAGGGTTGGGAACAACCTTTAAAAGCTCACAAACAAGATATAGTGGACTATGTACTTGGCCTAAGATCCAGAATGGCCGAGTACATGAAAAAGGCCAGTAAAAACCTTCAGGCCAGCCAAGAGCTCCAGAAGCAATGGCATGACCAGAAGGCTGTTCTGATTCAGTACCAACCATGACAGAAGGTGTGGGTATTGGAGACTGTGGCCCCAAGAGCACTCCAGGACAAATGGAGTGGACCCCATCTACTTGTTGAGAAAAAGGGTGAGGTTACCTATCTGGTAGACCTGGGCACTGCCAGGAGTCCCCTTAGGGTGATTCATGTCAACCGCCTAAAACCCTACTATGACAGGGCTGATCTCACCGTGCTCATTGCAACAGATGAAGGATAGGAAGAAGAGAGTGACCCTCTCCCTGATCTCTTCTCCTCCACTGAAGATGATGCTTTAGTGGAGGGAGTAGTTTTAGCAGATTGTCTGACTGCAGAACAGAAAGACAACTGCATAAATCTCCTTGGACAATTTTCAGAACTCTTTTCAACTGTGCCAGGCACCACATCTTGGTGTGAACACACAATTGATACTGGAGACAGCTTGTCTGTCAAAAGTAAAATCTATTGGCAACCTGACCATGTCAGGGATTGCATAAAACAAGAGGTTCAGAAAATGCTTGATCTAGGAGTGGCTGAACCTTCTGAAAGCCCATGGGCGAGTCCTGTGGTGCTTGTACCAAAGCCTCACTCAAGGGAGATGAGGTTTTGTGTAGACTACAGAGGTCTCAATCAGGTAACAAAAACTGATGCTCACCCTATACCCAGGGCAGATGAGCTCATAGATACACTGGCATCTGCCAAGTATCTAAGCACCTTTGATTTGACTGCAGGGTATTGGCAGATCAAATTGGCTGAGGATGCTAAACCTAAAACTGCATTTTCAACTATAGGAGGGCACTTCCAAATTACAGTGATGCCCTTTGGTTTGAAGAATGCACCTGCCACTTTTCAGAGGTTGGTGAACACAGTCCTGCAAGGGTTGGAGGCTTTTAGTGCAGCTTGTCTTGATGATATAGCTGTCTTTAGCTCCACCTGGGATGAGCACCTGGTCCACCTTTGGAAAGTTTTGGAGGCCCTGCAAAAGGCATGCCTCACTATCAAGGCCTAAAAGTGCCAGATAGGGCAGGAAAAGGTGGTTTATCTGGGACACCTGGTAGGTGGAGAACAGATTGCACCACTTCAGGGGAAAATCCAGACAATCATGGATTGGGTTCCCCCTACAACACAGACCCAGGTGAGAGCCTTCTTAGGCCTCACTGGGTATTACAGGAGATTCATTAAAAACTATGGCTCCATAGCAGCCCCTCTTAATGATCTCACAAGTACGAAGATGCCTAAAAAGGTATTATGGACAGCTAGCTGTCAGAAAGCTTTTGAGGAGCTCAAACAGGCCATGTGCTCTGCACCTGTCCTAAAAAGCCCATGTTACTACAAGAAATTAATTGTTCAAACTGATGCATCTGAATTAGGGGTAGGGGCAGTCTTATCACAACTCAATTCTGAGGGCCAGGATCAACCAGTTGCTTTTATCAGCAGAAGGTTGACCCCCTAGAGAAAAGCGTTGGTCTGCCATAGAGAGGGAGGCCTTTGCTGTGGTCTGGGCACTGAAAAGGTTGAGGCCATACCTGTTTGGCACTCACTTTATTGTTCAGACAGACCACAAACCTCTACTTTGGCTAAAACAAATGAAAGGTGAAAACCCTAAATTGTTGAGGTGGTCCATATCTCTACAGGGAATGGACTATACAGTGGAACATAGACCTGGGAGTACCCACTCCAATGCAGATGGACTCTCCAGATATTTCCACTTAGACAATGAAGACTCATCAGGTCATGGCTAGTCTTATTGTCCTTCGTTTGGGGGGAGGGGGGGTTGTGTAGGAAAGTACCATCTTGCCTGGCATGTTACCCCCATATTTCAGTGTATATATGTTGTTTTAGTCTATGTGTCACTGGGACCCTGCCAGGCAGGGCCCCAGTGCTCATAAGTATGTGCCCTGTATGTGTTCCCTGTGTGATGCCTATCTGTCTCACTGAGGCTCTGCTAACCAAAACCCCAGTGGTTATGCTCTCTCTGCTTTCCAAATTTGTCACTAACAGGCTAGTGACTAAATTTACCAATTCACATTGGCATACTGGTACACCCATATAATTCCCTAGTATATGGTACTGAGGTACCCAGGGTATTGGGGTTCCAGGAGGATCCCTATGGGCTGCAGCATTTCTTTTGCCACCCATAGGGAGATCTGACAATTCTTACACAGGCCTGCCAGTGCATCCTGAGTGAAATAACGTCCACTTTACTTCACAGCCATTTACCACTGCACTTAAGTAACTTATAAGTCACCTATATGTCTAACCTTCACCTGGTGGAGGTTGGGTGCAAAGTTACTTAGTGTGTGGGCACCCTGGCACTAGCCAAGGTGCCCCACATTGTTCAGGGCAAATTCCAAAGACTTTGTGAGTGCGGGGACACCATTACATGCGTGCACTGTACATAGGTCACTACCTATGTACAGCGTCACAATGGTAACTCCGAACATGGCCATGTAACATGTCTAAGATCATAGAATTGTCACCCCAATGCCAGACAATTCCATGATCCCCCGGGTCTCTTGCACAGAACCCGGGTACTGCCAAACTGCCTTTCTGGGGTCTCCACTGCAGCTACTGCTGCTGCTGCCAACCCCTCAGACAGGTTTCTGCCCTCTTGGGGTCCAGGCAGTCCTGGCCCAGGAAGGCAGAACAAAGGACTTCCTCTGAGAGAGGGTGTAACACCCTCTCCCTTTGGAAATTGGTGTGAGGGCTGGGGAGGAGTAGCCTCCTCCAGCCTCCGGAAATGCTTTGATGGGCACAGATGGTGCCCATCTCTGCACAAGCCAGGCTACACCGGTTCAGGGATCCCCCAGCCCTGCTCTGGCGCAAAACTGGACAAAGGAAAGGGGAGTGACCGCTCCCCTGACCTGCACCTCCCAGGGGAGGTGCCCAGAGCTCCTCCAGTGTGCCCCACACCTCTGCCATCTTGGAAACAGAGGTGTCTGTGGCACACTGGACTGCTCTGAGTGGCCAGTGCCAGCAGGTGACATCAGAAGCTCCTTCTGATAGGCTCTTACCTCTCTTGGTAGCCAATCCTCCTTCCTAGGTAGCCAAACCTCAGTTTCTGGCTATTTAGAGTATCTGCTTTGGGGATATCACCAGATAACGAATGCAATAGCTCATCAGAGTTCCTCTGCATCTCCCTCTTCACCTTCTGCCAAAGGATCGACCGCTGACTGCTCAGGACGCCTGCAAAACCGCAACAAAGTAGCAAGACGACTACTAGCAACCTTGTATCCTTGACCCAAGGGTAGGTCGCTCCCCCTGCCGCTGCAGCTCCACCAGCCCAGGCTCCTGAGACCTCCTAGCAAGCCCAGCGAATTCACAGTAAGTACCCCCCCCGCCACCGCCCAGCCCCTCGCCCTGCCCCGCGCTACTCACCTCCTCTCCTGCTTCTTTTCTTCATCTCTGTTCTCCCTCTGTGCTCTTCTTCTGTAGACTTCATCTGTACTCTTCTTTCTTTCCTGCTCCCCGTCTTCTGTCTTCATCTGTGTTCTTCTTCTGTGTGCTTCTCTCTCTCTCCTTTGCACCGCGACCTGCGTGTGCTTTCTTCTTCTCTGTCCCTCTTCTTGGCTCTTCCCTCTGCTGCTCGTCACTGCTCTTCTTCTTTACCTTCTTCTGTGTTCTTCTCTCCTCTGCTCTCCCGCTCCTCTTCTTCTTTACCTTCTTCTGTGTTCTTCTGTATTCTGATCTTCGGCTCCTCTTCTTCTTTACCTTCTTCTGTGATCTTCGGTCTTCTGCTCTTCCCTCCTCTGCTCCTCTTCTTCTTTTACCTGTTTCTTGGTTCTTCCCATGCCTGCCCTCCTACTCCTGTCTCGTCTCTCCCTCACTCGCCACCCCCTCTGTAACTCCCCTATCTACCTATCCTTTCACTCTATCTCTCACCCTCATCCACCTCTATAACCCCCCCTCCCCTATCTTCCTAACTTTCCTCCTAACTTTCTTCCTAAACTCCCCCCCACACCCTTCACTCCCCCTCCCCCATCTCCTCTCTCCTCTACCTGTCCCCCCTCTCTCCGCTTTTCCGCCGCCACCTCCTGCACACCCTCGCCCCCCCAGCTCCCATTCATCGCCCCACTCCCGTCCCCCGCCCCAGCTGACCCCTCCCCCCCTCCTCCCTCTTATGGCGGCCGCTGCGCGACAGAGTTAGTGACCCTTGACCCAAGGGTAGGTCGCTCCCCCTGCCGTTGCAGCTCCACCAGCCCAGGCTCCTGAGACCTCCTAGCAAGCCCAGCGAATTCACAGTAAGTACCCCCCCCCCCCGCCCAGCCCCTCGCCCTGCCCTGCGCTACTCACCTCCTCTCCTGCTTCTTTTCTTCATCTCTGTTCTCCCTCTGTGCTCTTCTTCTGTAGTCTTCATCTGTACTCTTCTTTCTTTCCTGCTCCCCGTCTTCTGTCTTCATCTGTGTTCTTCTTCTGTGTGCTTCTCTCTCTCTCCTTTGCACCGCGACCTGCGTGTGCTTTCTTCTTCTCTGTCCCTCTTCTTGGCTCTTCCCTCTGCTGCTCGTCGCTGCTCTTCTTCTTTACCTTCTTCTGTGTTCTTCTCTCCTCTGCTCTCCCGCTCCTCTTCTTCTTTACCTTCTTCTGTGTTCTTCTGTCTTCTGATCTTCGGCACCTCTTCTTCTTTACCTTCTTCTGTGATCTGCGGTCTTCTGCTCTTCCCTCCTCTGCTCCTCTTCTTCTTTTACCTGCTTCTTGGTTCTTCCCACGCCTGCCCTCCTACTCCTGTTTCGTCTCTCCCTCACTCGCCACCCCCTCTGTAACTCCTCTATCTACCTATCCTTTCACTCTATCTCTCACCCTCACCTACCTCTATAACCCCCCTCCCCTATCTTCCTAACTTTCCTCCTAACTTTCTTCCTAAACTCACCCCCACCACCCTTCACCCCCCTCCCCCATCTCTTCTCCCCTCTACCTGTCCCCCCTCCCTCCGCTTTCCCGCCGCCACCTCCTGCACACCCCCACCCCCAGCTCCCATTCGTCGCCCCACTCCCGTCCCCCGCCCCCAGCTGACCCCTCCCCCCCCTCCTCCCTCTTATGGCGGCCGCTGCGCGACCGCGCCGCTGGCGCGCCAAAGGTGTGCCTAATGCAAGCCCGTCTGCGCCCGTCTGCGCCCGTCCGCGCCTGGCCCGCGCCCAGCGCCACGACACCTGGCCCTCAGCACTCCCAAACCCTGTGACACCGCTACGACCCCATCACCCTCCACGCCCTCAAACCAGGGCGCTCCAGCACCTGCTTCCAAGCTAACCCGAAACGTACCCACGGACCCTTCTTATGTCGCACCTGCAAACTTACCTTCCACCACGAAACAACCACGACCACCAGCCCACGCGCCATCAACCACCTCAAATGCATCCTGATCAACGCTCGATCCGTCCACAAGCACGCCGTTGAACTCTGGGACCTCCTGGACTCCACCGCACCAGACGTCGCCTTCATCACTGAGACCTGGATGAACGCCTCTTCGGCCCCCGACATCGCCATAGCCATCCCCGAAGGCTACAAGATTTCCAGGAAAGATCGCACCAACCAAGTAGGAGGAGGAATCGCCATCGTCTTCAAAGACTCAGCATCAGCACCTCCACCGAAGACACCCCCCTCGCCGCCGAGCACCTGCACTTCCAGATCCGCACAGACCCCAGGACCACCCTCAGAGGATCCCTCATCTACCGTCCCCCCGGACCGCGCGCCCTCTTCAGCGACTCCATCACCGACTTCATCTCCCCGCACGCCCTCGCCTCGCCAGACTACATCCTCCTCGGCGACCTCAACTTCCATCTGGAACAGAACAACGACCCCAACACCACCACCCTGCTTGACAACCTTGCCAACCTCGGCCTCAAGCAACTGGTGAACACCCCCACCCACATCGCCGGACACACGCTCGACCCTATCTTCTCCGCCAGCAAACACGTTTCCTTCAGTCTACACTGGACTGACCACAGTTGTGTCCACTTCACCTTCCGACGCGAGACTCGCCACCTCCGCACTCAACCCATCCCTCGTCGACAGTGGAACAAAATCCCCGAAGAACAGCTTTTCTCCACGCTCATCGACAACCAACCCACCTTCGCCGCCGACCCCAACGACGCAGCCCTCAGCCTCACGAACTGGATCACCAACTGCGCAGACAACCTCGCTCCCCTCAGACGCCTTCCAAGACAGTCCAACACCAAAAAACCTCTCTGGTTCTCTGACACCCTTAAGGAATCAAAGAAAACCTGTCGCGCCCTCGAGAAAGCCTGGCGTAAGGACCACACCGCAGACAACATGACTGCCCTCAAGAACGCTACCCGCGAACACCACCACCTGATCCGCGCAGCCAAAAGGAATTTCTTCACAGGCAGACTGGACAAAAACAGCCACAACAGCAGAGAACTCTTCAGCATCGTAAAAGAGTTCTCCAACGCCAACGCCATCACGCCCTCACAAGACCTGTGCAACTCCCTCGCCACCTTCTTCCATCGTAAGATCACCGACCTACACGACAGCTTCGGACACCAGACCCAGCCGACCAACACTGAACCCACAACCCCAGCCATCACCCTCAATGCCTGGACCCACATCAACACAGAAGAGACCAAAACCACCATGAACTCAATCCACTCTGGTGCCCCCTCGGATCCCTGCCCTCACTTTATCTTCAATAAAGCCAACGACATCATCGCCCCGCACCTCTAGACCATCATCAACTCCTCGTTTTCGTCTGCTACTTTCCCCGAAAGCTGGAAACACGCTGAAGTCAACGCCCTACTGAAGAAACCTACGGCTGACCCAAGCGACCTGAAGAACTTCCGCCCCATCTCGCTCCTCCCCTTCCCTGCCAAAGTCATAGAGAAGACCGTCAACAAGCAGCTTACCAACTTCCTTGAAGACAACAACCTTCTCGACCCCTCTCAATCCGGATTCCGAGCCAACCACAGCACCGAAACCGCCCTCATCTCAGTCACAGACGACATCAGAACCCTGATGGACAACGGTGAAACAGTCGCCCTCATCCTCCTCGACCTCTCGGCTTCCTTCGACACCGTCTGTCACCGCACCCTAATAACCCTCCTCCGCTCCACCGGGATCCAAGGCCAGGCCCTGGACTGGATCGCCTCCTTCCTCTCCAACCGCTCTCAGAGAGTCTACCTCCCACCTTTTCACTCAGACCCCACCGAGATCATCTGCGGCGTCCCACAAGGCTCCTCGCTCAGCCCAACACTCTTCAATGTCTACATGAGCCCCCTCGCCGACATCGTACGCAAGCACAGCATCATCATCACCTCCTACGCCGACGACACTCAACTGATACTCTCCCTCACCAAGGACCCCACCAGCGCAAAGACCAACTTGCAAGATGGAATGAAGGACGTCGCAGATTGGATGAGACTCAGCTGTCTGAAACTGAACTCAGACAAAACGGAAGTCCTCATCCTCTGTAACACCCCGACCGCCTGGGACGACTCCTGGTGGCCCACGGCCCTTGGCACCGCACCGACCCCCTCAGACCACGCACGCAACCTCGGCTTCATCTTGGACCCACTTCTCACCATGACCAAACAAGTCAACGCCGTGTCTTCCTCCTGCTTCCTCATCCTCCGCATGCTCCGGAAGATCTTCCGCTGGATCCCCACCAACACCAGAAAGACCGTGACCCACGCCCTCGTCACGAGCCGCCTGGACTACGGCAACACCCTTTATGCTGGGACCACCGCAAAACTCCAGAAACGTCTGCAACGAATTCAAAACGCCTCCGCCCGTCTCATCCTCGACATACCCCGCAACAGCCACATCTCCGCCCACCTGAGACACCTGCACTGGCTTCCCGTCAGCAAAAGGATCACCTTCCGTCTCCTCACCCACGCACACAAAGCCCTCCACAACAAGGGACCAGAATACCTCAACCGCCGCCTCAGCTTCTACGCTCCCACCCGTCTTCTCCGCTCCATCAGCCTCGCTCTCGCCGCCGTCCCTCGCATCCGCCGCTCCACGGCGGGTGGGAGGTCCTTCTCCTACCTGGCGGCAAAGACTTGGAACACCCTCCCTGCCATCCGCAGGACCACCCAGGACCACTCCGTATTCCGAAGACTCCTCAAGACCTGGCTCTTCGAGCAGCAGTAACCCCTTCACCCTAGCGCCTTGAGACCCGCACGGGTGAGTAGCGCGCTTTATAAATGTTAATGATTTGATTTGATTTGTATCGCTTCATCCTGCCGGCTTTCTCGACTGTTTCCAGGTGGTGCATGCTCTGGGGCTAGCCTGCCTCCTCTCTGCACCAGGAGCTCTGAAGAAATCTCCTGTAGATCGACGGAATCTACCCCCTGCAACCGCAGGCAGCAAAAGACTGCATCACTGGTCCTCTGGGTCCCCTCTCAGCACAACAAGTGTGGTCCCTGGAACTCAGCAACTCTGTCCAAGTGACTCCCACAGTCCAGTGACTATTCAGTTTAAGTTTGGTGGAGGTAAGTCCTTGCCTCCCCACGCTAGACTGCATTGCTGGGTGATTTGCAGCTGCTCCGGCTCCTGTGCACTCTTCCAGGATTTCCTTCTTGCACAGCAGAGCCTGGGTCCCCGACACTCCTTCCTGCAGTGCACAACCTTCTGAGTTGTCCTCCGGAGTAGTGGGACTACCTTTTGTAACTTTGCGTGGACTCCGGTTCACTCTTCTTCCAAGTGTCTGTTCAGGTACTTCTGCGGGTGCTGCCTGCTTCTGTGAGGGCTCCCTGAGTTGCTGGGTGCCCCCTCTGTCTCTTCCTCCAAGTGGCGACATCCTGGTCCATCCTGGGCCACAGCAGCACCCAAAAACCTCTACCGCGACCATTGCAGCTAGCAAGGCTTGTTTGCGGTCTTTCTGCGTGGGAACACGTCTGCAAACTTCATCGCGACGTGGGACATGCATCCTCCAAAGGAGAAGTTCCTAGTCCTCTTCTTTCTTGCAGAACTCCAAGCTTCTTCCAACAGGTGGCAGCTTCCTTGCACCCTTAGCTGGCATTTCCTGGGCTCCTGCCCACTCTCCTCACTGTCACGACTATTGGACTTGGTCCCCTTGTCTTCCAGGTACTCAGGTCCGGAAATCCACTGTTGTTGCATTGCTGGTGTTTGTTCTTCCTGCAGAATCCCCCATCACGATTTCTGTGCTTTCTGGGGGTAGTAGGTGCACTTTACACCTACCTTTCAGGGTCTTGGGGTGGGCTATTTTTCTAACCCTCACTGTTTTCTTACAGTCCCACCGACCCTCTACAAGCTCACATAGGTTTGGGGTCCATTTGTGATTCGCATTCCACTTTTTGAGTATATGGTTTGTGTTGTCCCTATACCTATGTGCTCCTATTGCAATCTACTGTAATTTTACATTGCTTGCATTACTTTTCTTGCTATAACCTGCATAATTTTGGTTTGTGTACATATATCTTGTGTATATATCTTATCCTCATACTGAGGGTACTCACTGAGATACTTTTGGCATATTATCATAAAAATAAAGTACCTTTATTTTTAGTACTTCTGAGTATTGTGTTTTCTTATGATATTGTGCATATGACACCAGTGGTATAGTAGGAGCTTTTCATGTCTCCTAGTTCAGCCTAAGCTGCTTTGCCATAGCTACCTTCTATCAGTGTAAGCTGCTAGAAAAACCTCTTCTGCACTAATAAGGGATAACTGGACCTGGCACAAGGTGTAAGTACTTCTGGTTCCCACTACAAGCCAGGCCAGCCTCCTACACTGGTCCTGTCTCCCAGCTCAATGCTAGGAGGACTTCATCATCTGAGGAGTCCTCCTCCATGGCTACACTGGACAGCCCAGTGCTAACGACCTTCTTTGGACAGGCTGCATCTCCTCTGAAATGACCTGTCTGCTGACAGTCAAAGCAAGCCTTACTGTCCAAGAGCTTTTTTTTAACCCTGGGTCTCCCTGTCTCTGGTTGTCAGAGTGGGAGTGGAATTTACTCTCCTCCTTCTTAGGGTTCCTGGGTACAGAGGGAGTCTCTGTGGTGGGCTTACCTCCTCCATCCTTAGGTTTTTGGGGTCCTGACCCCCCCTTCTTGGAGTCTCCCCCCTGGGACTTGACAACCACCCTGGTTCTCAACCACTCATCAGCTGCCTCCCCTAGCTCTCTAGTGTTGGTCAGCTTAGAGTCCACTAGATGCAGGCGTAACCTTTCTTGGATACAATTGGTCAAGATGTGCTCTCTCATGATAAGATTGTATAACCCCTCATCAGTATTTACTTTGTTACCATGAATCCAGCCTTCTAGTGCCTTAAGTGAGGTGCTACAAAGTCAACCCAAGACTGGGTACTGACCTTCTGGGTGTCCCTGAACTTCATCCTATACTGCTCTGGGGTCAGACCAAACTTCTTGGTAAAACACCTCTTCATACTAGGGTATGAATCTGCCTCCTCCCCACTTAAGGTCAGAAGCCTATCCCTCCCTGAGTTGGGGACCAACTCCCATAAAAGTGAACCCCAGTATTGAGGTCTAACCCTTCTCATTTGGAGTGCCCTCTCAAAGGCCTCCAACCATTTGTCTATGTCATCCCCCTCTACATAGGCAGGAACCACCCCCTTCGGTAATCTGGGGCAAGAACCCCCACCCATGGACTCCTCAGCTTCTCTGTTGCTGCCACCATCTCTTTTCTCTTTCTTTGCCCACTTTTTCTTTTCTAGGGCCAGCTTCTCTGCCTCCAAAGCTATAAATGCTAGCTGGGCCTCCAGCTTTCTTTCCCTGAGGGACAGGTTCTCACCTCCTGAAGGGACCCCTTTCCCCCAACTAGCTTTGGGTATGACCCTAGTGACTGTGTGTAGTGAGGACCGGTCTTCCTCATCCTCACTTAGGCTCAGATGCCCTCCCTCCCCTGAGTGGTTAGAGCTAGCATCCTCCCCTACTTCTTCCTCCTCTGGAGCTTCCTCTGAGTCTACCTCTTGGGCCTCAGCCCCTGCTGTCAGGGATTTGATCGGGACATGCTTCCTGAGGTCAGTGGTTGCAGGCAACCCTCTTTCAGTACACAACCCCCTAAGCTGCCCTTCCCCTTCCACCCCCAACCCCCCCACCCCCATGTGACATCAGCGCGCAAGCGCGCGCTGATTGTCACAAGGCCTCCTCCCATCGCATCGGAAAAGAAATGCTTAGAAATGTAAAAGCATTTCTCTTCCGATCACGTGGAGGAGGCCGAGAGACTTCAAAGGGAAGGAAAGTTATTTCCTTCCCTTTGAAGTCTCTCTCAGTGTTTTGGCAGCCGGATTGCAAGCAATCCGGCTGTCAAAACGCCCACTAGACACCAGGGATGTTTTTTTTTAAATGAAAATGGCATGAGGGAGCGACCCCTTGGGCAAGGGTCGCTCCCAGGGGGGGCTTTTTTTTTTAAAGGCCTTTTCTGGGAGGGCAGAAACCTGTAGGCACTAGGGAGTATTTTTTTTGTTTTTGTTTTGATTTATATTTTTTCAATATTTTTTTATTACAGCTGTTATGTTCTGTAGGAAACACCTGTAGGATCTACACAAATGACCCCTTGCTGAATTCAGAATTTCGTCTACTTTTCAGAAATGTTTAGCTTTCTGGGATCCAGCATTGGTTTCTCACCCATTTTGGTCACTAACTGGAAGGAGGCTGAAAGCACAGAAAATAGTAAAAATGGGGTATGTCCCAGTAAAATGTCAAAATTTTATTGAAAAATTGGGTTTTCCAATTCAAGTCTGCCTGTTCCTGAAAGCTGGGAAGATGGTGATCTTGCCACCGCAAACCCTTTGTTGGTGCCATTTTCAGGGAAAAAAACCACGAGCTGCCTTTTGTAGCCCTTTTTTCCAATTTAAAAAAAAATAATAATAATTTCACTGTATTCTGGCTAATTTCATGGTCTCCTTCAGGGGAACCCACAAAGTCTGAGTACCTCTAGAATCCCTAGGATGTTGGAAAAAAAGGATGCAAATTTGGCGTGGGTGGCTTATGTGAACAAAAAGTTATAAGGGCCTAAACGTGAACTGCCCCAAATAGCCAAAAAAAGGCTCGGCACAGGAGGGGGAAAAGGCCTGGCAGCGAAGGGGTTAAAGGATTTTTAATTTGTTTTACTTAAAACTGTAATGTCATACTGAACACAAGTACAGGATCCCACCACTGCGCACCAAAAATGTTGGAAAATGGGCTATTGGTAAGGGCAGGCAGGTACCTACACTTAGCAATAGGCCATTAACCTCCACTTAGGTCTCAGTAAATTAAACCCAGCTCAACCCTTGGTAGCTTGGCATCGAGCGGCAAGGCTTAACTTAGGAGACAGAGTGTAAATGTTGGACCTGGCCCTTTAACAGGGTCATTCCCCAGACTTTTTGCTTTTTGACTCCTTATTTTTCTGACATTTGTTGGCTGACGATTTGACTCTGAGCACTTTTTCACTGCTAACCAGTGCTAAAGTGCAAGTGCTCTCCCTTACAAATTTGGTATGATTGGATTATACCCAATTGCCATATTTAATTTACCTATAAGTCCCTTGTAAAGTGGTATCCCTATACCCAGGGCCTGTAAATTAAATGCTACTAGTGGGCCTGCAGCGCTGCTTGCGCCACCCATTTAAATAGCCTGTCAAACCTATCTAACGCCTGCTAGCGCATAGCCTGTGTGCGCAGTTTCCTGCCACAGGGACCTGGCATCTAAGTTTACTTGCCAGGCCCAGAACTCCCCTTTTACTACATGTAAGTCACCCCTACCCCTAAGGTACGCCCTAGCTAGCCCTTTGGGCAGGGTGCCATGTATGTAGAAGGCAGGACATGTGCCATGTTGCGTGGCCTGTCCTGGTAGTGACAAACAGCCTAACTTGGTGTCTCACCGCTGTGAGTGCTGCCTCCTCATAGGATTGCATTGGAAATGCCCTGCCTTATGTGTAAGGGGTATTGTCTGATTTATGAGGGGTAGCGTAGGCATGTTTGGTATGGTTGTGATAGTGGTGAGAAACGCTGCTTACTGGTGTAGATGTATTTTTTATTACTATCACAGAAATTCCACTTCTAGAAAGTGCGTATTTATCTGTGCTTATGACTTTGGGGTTTTGCATCTTGTCTCCAATCCACGTCTGGGCCGACTGACAGTCGGGGCTTTGTGCATACTTCTCAGACAGCCTGAACACAGGGAGGGTGGAGGTGTCACAGAGGTGCATCTACATATTGTAAAGCCTTCCTGGGCTGAGAGAAGGGAGAGGCGGGGCACACCTGCAATTGTAAAGGCTGTGCCTTGGCCTCACACAATAGGGTCGTTAACCTCCCACTGATGTTTGGAGCCTGTGCTGAAAGGAGAGAGGGGCAGTCCCAGAAACAGTTGTAACTGGCTGGAACCTCCTCTCCCTACCATTGTAAAACACACTGTAACCCTAGTATAAGTACAGGGGAATTTTCCCCACAATTTGAACACTCTTGAAACTTGAAACTGGACACAGAATGCTGATGAATGGTCTCACCAGGAAACCACCTTGGACTGCTGCTGCTCTGCTGACCTGTGACCTGCCTGGTCACTGGTTGGAACTGCCACCATCTGAACCCCTTGTGCTGGACTGTAGCTGGGCCCACCAGCCCTGTGCTTTTTCTTGTTGTGATGTTCCCAGGGGCAGGGTGCTGTGGCCCCTGACCCCTGACACGATCTCTACAGTTTTGTCTTCGCGCTCTGGAAAAGCGCTCATTCTTAAACAAATTGCTGCAGAAGATCACCGCTGCAGCCGGGGCCTCAGATTGCTCTAGCGCTTTGAAAGCGTTTTATTTCTGCTCCCCGAATCACCGCCGCAGCCCAGGGAAGTTATTTTGGTAAAGCACGAGTGTAGCACGCTTACCGGTGCCCCCAGGGCATGAAGAAAACCTCCTTCGTTTCATCTGGAGTAAGCGTGCTCCTATCGGCACCCCCGGGGCGAGGACCGCTCCGTGGAGCACCCCCGGGGCACCGGCAGGCCCTGCCTTGGGCCAGGACGTCATTGGAACTCCAATGGAGATGAGGACGCCTTTCCCTCGCCTGTGGGAGTCCTGGAGGACTCTCCGGTAATTGCGGGCCAGGCGGAAGCCTCACCGGAGGCTCGCCCGGAACACCGGCTCCCTGGTTGGCCCCCTCGTGGGCCCGTGGCATTGCTGGTAGGGGTCTCTCCCTGTGTAAGGGCCGACGGAGGCCCAGGGAGACCCCAGGAGTTCGCGGGTCCCTGGAGGGGCCCGTTTTCAAATCGGAGAGGGTGCGTGGCGCCCCCCTCCTTCCTCAAAGGTTTTCCCTGACTCGGGACTCCCCCTCGTGAGGGCTGGTGGAGGCCTAGTGAGGCCCCCAGTAATCCCAGTTCCCAGAGGGGCCCGTTAACAGGATTGAGGAGGTGCGTGCCGCCCTCTTCTCCTCCCAAGGAAATCCGAGGCCCCTGTTTTGCGCATAGGAGCGCCGGGGGGCCCATTGTTCGCCTTCTAGGCACTGGAAGTGCCTCTTCATCCAACCAGGTACTTTTTAAGGGACCAATAATAGTTGCAATCCAAATTTCTTTGGTTCATATATTACCTACCTGTGTTTGATGTTTTTACATATATGCTAATGTTTCTTTTCTGAGCATGACAAGCAGATATGTATTTATATGACTTGTGAGATATTCTCTAATGTTCCTTTTATGGGTATTTAGGAATTGTTCATGACAAGTGCATATATCTTTTACTGTAATTCCTGACTACTGCTTATGTTGCAGAATCCTGAGTACTTACGTTTTCTAATGTGACAACTGCCTATTCTTGCAGAGTACTAGTAACTTGTGTAACATTCTGACAACTGCTAAGGTAGCAGGGTATTACTTACGTGTAATGTTGGTCTAATAATGTTTTGTGCAAAACAGATTATTTTTACATAGCTCAGTGTTGTGTTTACTTTGTGGTGTACATTTTGCGTCCCGTGTGTTGTGCAAACGCTTTACACATTGCCTCTGGGATAGGCCTGACTGCTCGTGCCAAGCTACCAAGGGGGTGAGCAGGGGTTATCTTGGACGTGTAACTCCCTTGCCCTGACTAGAGTGGGTAGGTTCTGCCTGGCTGCCGTGCATACCCTAGCCAACCAAAAACTCCATTTCTAACAGTAAAGCATTCAAATATCACAAAACAGTAATTAAATAAAACACAGGAAACAGTTTAAAAATTCAAACCCAATTTATAAAAATAGATTATATTTTTATCTTTAAAATGACACAGAACCGAATAAAATCGGATAAGGGGAACCGGAGATATGAATTTTTGAAGAATTATTGTTTTTTTAGCGCCTAAAAACAAAAAGCGCCAATCGGGTCATCTGGTTGCACCTCGACCGGGGCAAAGTCAAAGTTTGAGGCAGACCACGATGGAGCCCGGCTCGGCTACAGGCCGCGGGAGGCCGCGGTCAAAAGTTTACCTACGCACTTAGGCCCATATTTATACTTTTTTAGCGCTGCATTTACGTAGTTTTTTGACACACAATCGGCGCAAACTTACAAAATACAGTTGTATTTTGTAAGTTTGTGCTGTTTTTGCATCAAAAAGCGGCGCAAATGCGGTGCTAAATAAGTATAAATACGGGCCTTAGTCATTTTTCTGAAGATTTTCTTCAGCGGGACGAACCTGCCAGTCCAATCCGAACTCCTGGAACCCTTCTCCGGATACGCGTCGCGGGAATCCTTGTGGAGATTTTTACCTTCTGACGTAGTCATTTTTTCGGGGTGAAAATCCTTCGATCGGGGTAAACCTGGATCTTGATCCGATGTCCTTGGAGCCCTCCTCGGATACGCTGGCTGGGAGGTCCCGGTCAACTTTGTACGTTCGGACTTAGGCCCATATTTATACTTTTTTAGCGCCGCATGTGCGCCGCTTTTTGACGCAAATGCGGCGCAAACTTACAAAATACAATTGTATTTTGCAAGTTTGCGCCGCTTTTGCGTCAAAAAATGACGCAAATGTGGCGCTAAAAAAGTATAAATATGGGCCTTAGTCTCTTTTTTGGAGGTTTTCTTCACCGGGACAAACCCGCAAATCAGGCCAGGTCGCGGTTGAGGCAAGCCGGTTAGAGTTGCCGCGGTGGGTCGGTCCCTCTATGGAGCTTTTTTTCAAAAGTTCTCCAAACTTCTCCAAACTTCTGGATCTTCTCCCAGATGTTCTTTTAAGCTTCTTTTGGGGTCCACCGCTCACCCCAAGGGTCCAGAAGCTCTGAGATGATCCTTAGGGGTGCAGACTATAATTCCTAGAATGCACCTGGCGCAAACTCCTTTTTGGCCACTGGACAGTGGTCAGCTGGTCGGTTTCTTCAGGAGTTGGTGCAGGGGACTCTGGTTAGCAATTTCTCACCTGTAGCAAACAGGGAGTCCCTCCTTGAACCAGTTGAATCCAGGCAAAGTCCTTCTTGTGGTGAAGCCCAAGTGTTCAGCTGGTGCAGTCCTCCTGAGTGCAGGTTCCAGGTGCAGGCCAGGGGTCCAGCAGGGCAGTCCTTTTTCTCCTTTGGTTCTTCCTTGTTGGATGTGGTAGGGAACTGAGGTGTGGGTGCAGGTCTGCTAGTTTTATCCTTGCTCCTGGGTGAAAAATAGGGGGGGCCTGATTCTCCAATCAGATGCAGGGTCCTTACCCCTGTGATGACCACTTCCTGTAAAGTGTGGCAAAAATCAATCCCAGGAGGCAACATTCTTCAAAAATCCATCATGGCTGAATCTGATTTTTGGAGGTTACATCTGGCTGAGCCCACCCACTGGTGTGGCTAAAAATCATAAACACCCCCCCTCTCCTGCCCTCTCCTAATCTAATCAAGGGGGCACCTAGTTGTTTGGGGTTGCAGGATGTGGGGGTGTTGCTGGGGTGCTCCAAATGTCCTTCTCTGCCTTTGAAGACCAGTTTGGCAGCCCTCTGCCTTCCTGTCTCACCATCTGCTGAGGGAAAATTCCTTCCCACAGGCACATCTCTTTGTGTGAAGCCAGGCCACTCCACACCTCCTCAAGGCAGCCTTGCCAGGCTGCCAGAGGCTGGCCAATCAGGGCACAGCAGCAAAAACAACGCAGGGCTGAAATTGGCAACTTTTCAGGTAAAGTTTAAAACTCTTTACCTGAACAAGTTATATTAAATCCAATAACTGGGAGTTGTGGGATTTATTATAACAATTAATTTGATACCAAACTCTTGGTATCCATTACTTAAGGGGACTTTTAAAATTAAAATAAAGTCTCCCCATTCTAGCCTATGGAGGCCATTCACTACAGTGAGGGAAAAACACAGTTTTGACCTCACCAGGGCTTATAAAACATTTTTTATAAGGTCCCTGCTTATAGTTACATGGCACCCAGCCCTAGGGGCACACAGGGCACACCTTAGGGGTGACTTATATGTAAAAATAAGGTAGTTTAAGACTTTGGAACTACTGTTAATTCCAAAGTGTAATTTGCATATAACTTTAATTTAAAAGCAGCCAGCAAGGCAGGCCTGCCTTTAAAATGACACTGGGCACCTCAGCAGTATGCTGGGGTCCCTAAACCTACATGCCCTACCATGTACTAGGGGCCTATAGGTAGGTTGACTTAGCCAATTATAATTAGCCTATTTTGCATATCCATTTTACACAGAGCACAGGCCCTGGGACTGGCTGGCTAGCAGTACCCAGGGCATCATCAGAGTCAGGAAAACACCAGCAAAAAGTGGAAAATGGGGGCAAAAAGTTAGGGGGCCTCTGCAATCAGCCCTGTTTTCTCACACCTTACACCTACCTTGCCACCAATCCCCCTAGTCTCCCCACCGCCACCACCCTGGCATCAATGCGACCCCCAGGCACGTCACAGACCAAACTTTTTGCCCCTGGGAAAATGTTTGGGAGTACCGATGCCTTAGAGGCATCCCAAAGGTGATGACCCACTAATGAGTCATGGAGGATCTCGTGAAAGGAAACAAGTTAGTTCGGCAGATTTACCCATAATGTTTAACGTGTCAACAGATAAAGGTGAAAAAAACGTGCCATACAACTGAACCATTCAGCCCGCATGTAAGGAAATGCTATTCAAACAGGCTGGAGTGGAGCGCCATCAATCTACAGAGTCGCAATATCTGACACTCTCTGACAAAAATGAGACCGATGCCAATACAGGCGCAGCAAGGTTACAAAGAAGCTGCGGCATGCAGGAGGAAAACCACAAACCTATCGGCCCTTAGAAATTTGAGGTGCCTGAGAAAACCTCTAACGGTCTATGTAAGATGCCATCAACTTAAAACTGCAACAATGTGGCCATAGAATCATAGGCATACATGAAACACGGGTCGCTGATTCCCCGACGTTTGAAAAGAGAATATACTGAAACAGCACCAGGCACGTCGAGCCTAAGTATCTTTTTGAGGCAGTTTCTAGGAGGCTATTTACGAACACTCATCTCTTGTGGTAAATTGGCAGGAGATTTCTTCCTGTGCAATCGGGTGAAACAAAGGGTGTTAACGCGCCTGACGCCTGCCGCACAGTGTCCGAGGCCCCTGACTTAAATATGAAAGGATCAATGTGCGTTGCCTTTTGGATAAAAACACATGATGTATATGGGGTCATAACGAACCGCATGTAACCTAAAATGTTTAAAAGTATGTCAAACTGTTAACTCATGCTTATAAGACACTGCAATCTAAATATACGAAAAAATATGGCACACACACACATAGTGAAATATTCAAATGTATGTGGTGAGATAGCCCGCGTCACAGCAAGGGCAAATTTGCACTTGCGTGCCATAATAATCTTCTACAGTCAAGTGCACGGCCTACAGAAACAGCCTTATTAAATGAGTCCCACCTAGGTAGAAGGGGAACTGAGGCAAGGAAGTTAAAGTCAACAGCCAAGCAAGTGTTAAGCACATATTAGTTTTTCAGACATATATGCTACCCACAAAGTGCAGCCAGTTGTACCGGAGAGATCAGCAAAAATAAAAGTTCTTATTGGTGCAGACATCGAAAACACCAAACTATGGTCCTCAGTATGACCTTGGCGGACGGGGGAGAAGTGGCGGTAAAACCGCCAACAGGCCGGCGGAAAAAAAATAATTATGACCATGGCGGTCATCCGCCACTTCTCCACTCCGACCGCCAGTATGGCTACTGGCAGCTCTCTGTCTGAAATAGGACGGAGGGCTGCCAGCAGTCATAATACGCAGCGCGGAAAACCTCCTGCACTGGCGGTCTTCAGCACGGCGGTACCTCGGCGGTCTTTGAAAAAAAACGTTGAGGTTGAAATGAGGACCTAATTGTTTTAAATGAATGCTGCTTGCCACCAGTCCTCAACTGTGTTCAGGCCCTCAATAACTAAGCACAGTTTATCCATCCAGAACAGTTCTCTTTTGGATAATACACTTGACCTATCACCAATGGGTGGTCCCTGGGAGATCCGTTCCACCACTTGCCACTTGATATCCTCAAAGGTATGATTGAGTCCCTGGAATTGTTCGACCAATGGTGCTCCAGTTATACCACACTTAATTTGACTTCTATGTTGGAAAGTTCTGTATTTGACCTTTTGAGTTGTTTGTCCTACATATACTAGATCACACCAACACCAGATCACATAAAGAACATCCTGAAAGTTGCATTTCATAAAACTAGACAGTTTGGTCTTGAAGTTTTTATGAACTAAAACATTTGTATTTATACTGTATTTGCATGCAATGCAATTACCACACTTATAGAGTCCAGTCACTGCCAGGATTCCCCACAGTGTTTGTAGAGTGTTCTGGGGGTCTGGAGTAGGGCATCCTGTACTAAGGCATCCTAAAGATTTTTACCTTTTATAAAGGAAACAAATGGTTCTTCATTATTGGACAGGTGGCCTTTCAATAACCCCAATGTTGTCTTATGATTTCCTTGACCTCTTTACTCGATGGAATAAAGGTCCTAACACAAACTATCCTATCTAGGCTGACATCTCTTCTTTGTGCTGTCCATGTGTTCTATTATATATAGGATGCAGTTGATGTTTGTATTGTAGTGAGCTATGTATATTGAGGATGTGGGCAGGGTAATGTTTAACTTGTCAAGTGTGTATAGTGGTTACAATAGGTTAATTTTAGATAAGTTAGTATAGACTAGTGTTAAGGTTAGTTTGTGTAAGATAGGTTGGGTTAATTAGTTTTTGTATGTAATAGTTTTTCTACATTAATACATTTTTCATTGTTCTCTAGTTGGATGTTATTTATTTGATAAGAGTTGTAACATTGTTTTAGGTGAGTTGAGTAAATGATGTAACAATTGACCTGAGTTCATTGTAGGTATATGTTACTGTGTCAGTGGCCTATGGAAAACTGTAAGTCTTCCTCTGATTTGATTTCTGTAGGGAACCATTTCCATACTTAAAACACTATAAATGTGACTCAGAAATCTATTTGGCACACTAGCACCATTTGTAAAAGTGAGTGGGCAGGTATGTGTTTGATTTGACTTTTTGATACATAATACTGCTCCCTGCCTACAGTGTGACATAAACCGCTGCATAGCACCAATGGTAATATCCTTGCAGAATTGTGCAAATAAGCCTGCATTGCTGTGTGTACTCACATGGTCATGAAGTTATATATGTCTGGACAACAGCCATCATAGTTAGAAGTTACTGCTTGCTTTGTTTGCCACATCATGCAGCTCACTTATACAAACACAACTCCACATTATTTCTTAGCAGAAGACCCCCATTTACCCCTCCCCTGGGGAGTAGACATGTAGTTAAGCTTGCACTGAATTACTCAACACTTAACAGTATCCACAGGGGGAGTCAAGGTGCACTTGCATGTTTTGGGCCCTGTCATTTACACTAATTACTTGCTTGCATATCCTTCTGTGGCACAAGTACAATACTAAGCAATGTGGACTTTGGACATAGCTATCTGACTAGTATAGCTACAAACGATCAAGACTTTGGTGTTGTTTAGTATGATTTTGATGAGCAGTGATGTTTACACATTTGGAAACTATGTTGTACTCTTAAACCATTTAGGGCCAGATGTAGCAAAATGCTAATTTGCGACTTGCAAATTGCGAGTCCCTGCGACTCGCAATTTGCAAGTCACAAATTGGTATGCAGTACGGTGTCTCAGACACCGTCTGCGACTCGCTATGGGGTCGCAATGACCCACCTCATTAATATTCATGAGGTGGGTCGCTAATTGCGGCCCCATAGCGAGTCTAGGCACTCGCAAACATGGAGGCCTGCTGTCGTCAGCAGACCTCCATGTTCGTGACTGCTTTAAATAAAGCAGTTTTTTTTAAGTGTAGCCCATTTTCCTTAAAGGAAAACGAGCTGCACTTAAAAAAAAAAACGAAACCTTTAGTTTCGGGTTTTTTTCAGGGCAGGTAGTGGTCCCTTGGACCACTACCTACCCTGAAAAAATATTTGTGGGTCCATTCACAAAGTGGAAGGTGTCCCATGGGGACCCCTTCCAATTTGCGAGTGGGTTACCATCCCACTTGAAGTGGATGGTAACTGCGACACCATTTGCGACCGCATATGGTATTGCATACCACTCAGAATCGCAAATAGGAAGGGAACACCCCTTCCTATTTGCGATTCTGAAATGCATATTGCGAGTCGGTACCGACTCGCAATATGCATTTCTACATTGGGAAACGCGAATAGCGAGTCGCAAACGGCAATTTTTGCCGTTTGCGACTCGCTATTTGTTTCCTGCATCTGGCCCTTAGTGCAGGCGTCGGGCACTGGCCGACGCCCATATTACCTCCCTGGTGCGGATTACGACCAGTGTCCGACACCAGGGAGGGGGTTACAAAATTATTTATTTTTTTCATACCAGGAGACACGGAAAACTTCTGCGTCTCCCCCCCGCGCTGACGTCACATTTTCCCCCACCAGAGCAGTGGAGGAGCAGGGAAGCGTCCTCTCCCTACTCCAGTGGGGAAAAAAAGGCCAAAACGGCCTCCCCAGATGCCAGGGAGGCATCAATGGAAAGGGGAAAGTCTCCCCTTTCCATCAATGCCTTCCTGACATTGTTTCCTGGCCATGGATTGCAGCGCGGCTGCGATCCATAGCCAGGAAACGTCCCTAGGCACCAGGGGCACTTGGGGGGGGGGGTCGGCCCCCATGTAAATGGGCCAGCCCTCCCATGGGGGCACAAATAAAAAAAAATTGGTTGGGGTTCTTTTGGGAGGCGATCGCGCCCCCCAGATTGAAAAAAAAAGTATTACAAAAAAAATGGCTGGGGCTACAAATTATTATAGTTTTCCCAGGGGAGGACGATCAGGCCCCCCCAGGGAATATTTAAAAGAAAAAAAATAGAAAATGTTGGGGTCAGCCCTTAGGCTGACCCCCTATGGGGCCAATTTGTTTTATACATGTGTGCTTTGCCAGGAGAAAGCACACATATGTGAGAAAAAGTGATGTAGAGAGTCAGTCTATATGTATATGAGACAAATCTATATAGAGATGTGTGTGTGTGTGTGTGTGTGTGTGTGTGTGTGTGTGTATATATATATATATATATATATTTATTTTTTTATTTAATTTTTTCATGTGTTGTTTTATGAGAGCCACAATAGGCCCCCCAAGGAAAACACACATATATAAACGTGATATATATATATATATATATATATCTGTCTTTTGTCTAGTGGCAGTTTTGATGCCATAAAGTAGCGCAGATGGTTTATTGTCTTGCTGCAAAGGATATAGATTTATATGTATTTAGCTGAGTGGATTAGTAAAGGCAAGAGTTACCTGCGCCTTACAACAAATAAAATGCATGTGCGAGGTGGACTACGGAGATATGAGGGGCACGTTTGCTGGGTGGTACTGAGGGAATTTTTGTTTTTTTCAGTGTCTTGAGAGAATCTGCTGAATCGGAGAAGAAGCGAAGGTAAGGTCACAACATTTCTTATTGGACACATCAAACATACCCACGAGCAATTTTCTGGCTCTATCTGCCTTCTACGTAGGCTAGTACTTTAGAGGGACAGTTTAGCCGGGAGCAGAGATGATGTCTCGTTGGATGACTGCTGCTCAAGCCCTAACTTGGGTTATGGGGGACAGCTCTGATGTAGGATCAGAGACTGAGACAGCAGATACTGAGACAGCATCTGACGGAGAGGACAATGGGGCAGAATCAGGGAGTGATTTTTCAGTCGGCGAAGTCCCATCTGAAGACATCTCTTCCAGTGATTCTGAAGGAGACAATGACGACAGCAGTGCTGTCCCTTCGCAAGCACAGTCTGTGCAGCAGGACAACATCAGGTTAGCTGAACGCAGAGAGCAGGTGCATGCAGCCACAAGCACAGAGAGAGTGCTCTCTTGGCAGCCCCCGTCAGAGCTCTTCTGGCTATGTGTACAGCTTGAGAGTGTATACAGGGAAGGACTCTATCCTAAACCCTGTAGGTTGCCCTCCTGCGTTAGGGGTCACAGTTAAGATTGAATGGGAACTTGTCCAGCCACTTCTTCACAAAGGTTATAACCTTTATGTGGATAATTTCTATACAGGAGTAGAGCTGTTTAGTGAGCTCACTAAAGATGGACTGTGGCCTGCGGCGCAGTTCATTGTAACCGCAAAGGATTCCCGCAGGAGCTTGTTTGGAAGAAGCTCCAGAAATCACAGAGTACTGCATTGCATTCCATCGAACTGCTCGCAGTCAAGTTCTTGGATAGGCATAATATATACATGCTCACTATAATTCATGATGAGAGCACTTCCCCCATCACGGTTTGGGGTCAGATGGCCGAAGTCCACAAGCGCATCTGTATAATTGACTACAATAAGTACATGGGTGGAGTGGACAAGAACAACCAGGTTCTTCAACCGTACAATGTGTGTCATAAAACTCTCACTTGGTACAAGAAACTGTTTACCCACCTGATCCAGATGGCAACATACAATGTGCATGTTGTTTACCGTCAGACAACCACAGGAAGACTAATGACTTTCCTTGATTTACAGTTGTCTGTAATTGAAAGCCTCACTGCTGTTACAGAAGCAGCAGCAGCCCCCACCTCATATGTTCTGGAGGATGTGGCAAGGCAGCAGGAGTGACACTTTGCTGGTCGCATACCTAAAACACCCAAAAAGGATCGTCCATGGCATCGCTGTAAAGTGTGCTCGAAGCATGTAAAGCAGCAGGAGAGTCGGTACTACTGTTCCCAGTGCCCATGGCAACCAGGCCTCTGTGTCCCTACTTGCTTTACGTTGTACCATACTAAAGCAAAGCTATGGGAAATTGACTGAGGTGGAGCTGCCGTTGGGTAATCCTTTCAGTGGTAGTGCATGGATACGGAACGTCCATGGGCCATTGCTTCATTAGGCAAGGAGCCACAGAATTTGACTTCATCTACTTCAGGAAATCATGGACTTCCTTTTGGTCTGCTTGAGACAGTGGTAGGTGTTCTGTTCAATTAACGTGCATTATATTTCCCATACTGCATATAGTAGTGGACAGAACATTTGCCACGTTGTGATGGAGTACCCTGTGTGGCAGAATGTTAAAAGCATGCCTGAATTTTGAAGTGCTTGTTAGGTAACTTATGTATACTACACAAGGACCACCATGATTGCCAACGAGAACCAGAGTAAGTGTAATAAGTCAAACAAATTGTAGTGTAGCCATTTTTAATATAGCTGCAGGCAGGTTAGTTTAACATACTAGGCCGCTGTGCACTTTGCCCTAGATATATTTTATTCAGCTTTGCACTGTTATTTTACAATAACCAGTTTTACAGTCTTGTTTTAATTTCTTCTATCACACTGGTTAGCTTAGTTCAGCACTGTGTTCTTAAATAATGCATTCTTGATCGCCCTGTGCATCAGTCAAGGCTACAGTCTGGTACATTGCCGGTAAACGTGGTAGAAGTTTAGTCTCCAGTATTCGTAGAAAATACACATCCTTACGTAGGGACATTTCTTAGAACATCTGCGTGTTAGTTATAAAAACACTTCCTAGTCCTAGTATAGGTCAAGAGGGAGATTCCAGCCAGGGACCGTCAACTAGATGCTGAATGCCCCGTTGCAGATGCTGATGCAGATTACAGGCCTTTGCTCAGGTATGAGGGTTGATGTCCTCCCGGGGGAACCTGAAAGGCAGGCTTAGAGCTTCACATGCTGTGCTCGAAATGTAACTTAGAGAGAAAATAATCTAGCGGCACTATGATAGCCTTATTCTTGTGCTTCACTCTCATCGTTACTATTTTCATTTTACTGTGTTGTATAGTTCTGGTTATTGCAGCTCACGCTTTGCTATCTAAAATGCAGTCATTTTATTAAACCAATCTTTAAAACTTAAACTGCCTTTGTCATTTATATATGAGACCGTACTGTGTATGAGAGAACCGGTTGTGACCTGAGTGACCACGACTTCCCTGAGAAGTACTAAGCTGTCATGGGCTCCGCTGCCCAATTGTCTCTACCATTCGGGAGAGATGAGGCACTGCTAGTTAGCCGGAGCAAAACCCGGATTTAGAGTGACAGGTGTCATCCACCGTGGGTCAGACTTAGTCCCCCACACTGTGAACGATCTTGCTGCTCAAAATCCAGTAGTCTCATTAGGATAATGAGAGCCTACGCGACAAAATGTCCTGTCGGATATATTCACCAACATTTCTAGTTGTTTGAAATTGTGCAAACTCAATTTGTAGCTTCACTTTCACAGCAAAAGTAGAATTGGTGGTGAATGAGTCCCACAGGATATTTGTTTGACTTTTTACTTTAGAGAGCTTAGGATTTCTTCACCAGCATGTCTGCCTTACTTTCAGTGGTAGATTTCTCGCACATTTTAAGGAATAGGCCTCCCAGGGCATACTTGGACACCCCCAACTTGCGTCCACAAACTAGCATAGGTTCATTTGGCAATTATACAGGATTAGCCAGGACTTTGATGAGAACAGAGACATGAATGGGTAAGGAAAGCTTATGGTAGGTATGCCTTCACAGGGATATTGCATAGGTAGAAAGCAGATAGTAAAGGTAGTACAGATGTACATCATCTACACCTATGGATTCAAACCCATTGGTGCCATCCCAGCACTGAAGGACAATGACATGGATAGGTCAGTGTTTGACGTGCTTTTCTTGTTCATCCTCCATCAGAACTTAGTAGATGTCCAGTTTGCTGTATTACAGTCACAGCACTGCACATAATGTTGGCTGGGACATATGCTACGTTCTCATGGAGTCCCCTGTGTGCCAAACACTACCCTTTTTCATAGCCTATGACCTTCTCTTTAGGGAACATCACAAGAATTCCCCAGCATGCGTCCCTTAGTTTCAAAGGTAGATATTCTCACTCAGTTCGAGGAATCGCTTTGTACGGCATACTCGGACACCCCCAACTTGCATCCACAAACTGGAAGGAGCTGAATTTAGCACAGTGAGTGTGTTAAAGTTGCATGAAAAACATGTCTTCCTGAGCCTCAGGTGGCTGTCATGAGAGTCATTAGTAAAGATTAGTTACGCATGCATTCGGTAATGTTAAGGAAGAAGGAGGCGGTTACTTGACAGGTGGCAAAATGTAGTCAAACTTACTCCGTTCTGTGGTGTGTGAATGTGATGGACCCTTGTCTGGCAGCGGTAAGTTAATGTGAGTGCAGTGATTGGTTGGATTGGGCCCGTGGCCGGCGGTATAAAAGGGTTGTTTGTTGTGCGTGAATGGCATGTGAATGGATCATAAACAGGATGGTGCCTGGACATGGCTTTACGGCCCACCTTCAGAAGGCTTGGTTTCAATATTCAGATACTTTGATAAGTATTCATGCTTTGAAACCATAAGTATTCATGCTTTGAAACCATAATTTCTGGAGGTGCTAAAACCAACCAGTGTGAGTGGTGGGTTAACTTTAACAAACTAGTACCAGGGGAGTCCAAGGGTGCAGGACTTGCGTGGCTCTCACCAGTTTTCCTTCACCCAGAACCCCCTTGAAATCAGGAAAATGTGCTTAAAAAACACATTTGCCTTGCATTTCAATGACCAGAAGTCCAGGGATCTACAGGCAGCCACAAATTTTCTACCACTCAGCGTTCCACTAAGTCTCCAGCGAAAAACTGCCTCACTTTAGTTAGTGGACAAGTGACCACAATAGGGAAGTACCCAAAACGGATTGTGGAGACTCAAAATTACCTACCACAAAACAACCTTGTTTTATAAGACAGTCACCTGAGTATTTGGTCCTGGTCTCGGCAGCCATATAGGGAAACCTACCAAACCCAGACATTTCTGTAAACTAGACACCCAAGGCAGTCCACGGAAGTGTGGTGTGTTTGGATTTCCCAAAGTTTTCTTACCCAGAATACCCCTCAAAAGTGAAACATTGATTAAAAACACTATTTTCCCTTCCTTTTTCATCACAGAAACTACAGGAATGTGCAGGTATCCTCAAAATTCCTACCACCCAGTGTTTCTCCACTTGCCCTGATAAAAACACAACCGACTTGTGTGCCTGCGCCGGGAATGGATCACTCCAGGGTTAACAGTAGCCCTCATGCAAGGACTACCATTGACCCTTGTGTGATTCATTCCTGTCGCGGAACTAGCCTAACAACACAAGTGAGGTACCATTTTAATCGGGAGACCTGGGAGAACGCTGGGTAGGAGGACATTTGTGGCTCCTCAGATTCAGAACTTTCTGTCACCGAAATGTGAGGAAAAAGTGTTTTTTTGCCAAATGTTGAGGTTTGCAAAGGATTCTGAGTAACATAACTTGGTGAGAACCCCACAAGTCACCCTGTTGTAATTTAATAGCGATTAGATTACGCATTAGCAGAAGACGTCTTGTATTTAGCAACTATTGTGAAAATTTTGCGGAATCCATTTTGTATGCATGGCAGCCATTTTCTCTGCCATGTGCTCGCCATGTGCTCTGTCCTACCTTTCTGTTAACTACTCTTGAAAATCTGTCTAGTGACAAGTTATACTTAGCATCTCCCACTTTCGCACATGCACAGTAAGATCTGCAGCTGTTAGTAATCAGTAACAGACAGTAATGTGTCAACTAGTCCTTGAAAACTGTTAGCCCCTCCTACCTGTCGACTGTGAATTTCCATATGACCTTCTATGTATGTAAGTCTTGCTTCTATAATTGTACCACCTTCTTTTAGCCCCTGCGTTGGTATAAAAGAACCATGCTCTCTTAGTTTAGTGTGCTACTTCAAACATTACCGAAGGGTGCTGTTTGAACTGTAGTACCACCTCATGAGGTTTAATAAACTTTGTCTTTTATTTCAGTTTCTGTGCCAACTTCTTCCTATATGGTCTGAGGACTTTGTGCAGAGAAGGGCAAACCCCTTGCACTAGTAGGCCTTGCTGAGGCTTACTTCGACAACCCCATCTTGGATTCCCCAAGGTGTCTAGTTTTCAAAAATGCACTGGTTTGGTATGTTTCCCTAGGTACCGACCGAGCTAGAGGCCAAAATCCACAGCTAGGCACTTTGCAAAAAACAGGTCAGTTTTTTTTGGGAAAATGTGATGTGTCCACGTTGTGTTTGGGGGCATTTCCTGTCGCGGGCACTAGGACTACCCACACAGGTGAGGTACCATTTTTATCGGGAGACTTGGGGGAATGCTGGGTAGGTGGACATTTGTGGCTCCTCTCAGATTCCAGAATTTTCTGTCACCGAAATGTGAGGGAAAGTGTTTTTTTTTGGCAAATTTTGAGGGTTTGCAAATGGTTCAGGGTAACAGAACTTGGTGAGAACCCCACAAGTCACCCCATCTTGGATTCCCCTAGGTGTCTAGTTTTCTGTGCCAACTTCTTCCTATATGGTCTGAGTACTTTGTGCAGAGAAGGGCGAACCCCTTGCACTAGTAGGCCTTGCTGAGGCTTACTTCGACAACCCCATCTTGGATTCCCCTAGGTGTCTAGTTTTAAAAAATGCACTGGTTTGGTATGTTTCCCTAGGTACCGACCGAGCTAGAGGCCAAAATCCACAGCTAGGCACTTTGCAAAAAACAGGTCAGCTTTCTTTGGGAAAATGTGATGTGTCCACTTTGTGTTTGGGGGCATTTCCTGTCGCGGGCACTAGGACTACCCACACAGGTGAGGTACCATTTTTATCGGGAGACTTGGGGGAATGCTGGGTAGGTGGACATTTGTGGCTCCTCTCAGATTCCAGAATTTTCTGTCACTGAAATGTGAGGGAAAGTGTTTTTTTTGGCCAAATTTTGAGGGTTTGCAAATGATTCAGGGTAACAGAACATGGTGAGAACCCCACAAGTCACAGGTTTGGTAGGTTTCCCCAGGTGCCGGCTGAGCTAGAGGGCAAAATCCACAGCTAGGCACTTTGCAAAAAACACGTCAGATTTCAATGTAAAAATGTGATGTGTCCATGTTGCTTTTAGGGGCGTTTCCTGTTGCAAACAGTAGGCCTACCCACGTAAGTGAGGCACCATTTTTATCTGGAGACTTGTGGGAACACAGAATAGCATAGTTATTGCCCCTTGTCTTTCTCTACATTTTTTCCTTCCAAATGTAAAACTGTGTGTAAAAAAAGATGTCTATTTGAGAAATGCCCTGTAATTCACATACTAGTATGGGCACCCCGGAATTCAGAGATGTGCAAATAACCACTGCTTCTCAACACCTTATCTCGTGCCCATTTTGGAAATACAAAGGTTTTTTTTAAACCTATTTTTCACTCTTTATATTTCAGCAAATGAATTGCTGTATACAGGGTATAGAATTGAAACCCATTGCAAGGTGCAGCTCATTTATAGGCTCTGGGTACCTAGGGTTCTTGATGAAACTACAAGCCCTATATATCCCCATAACCAGAAGAGTCCAGCAGACGTAATGGTATATTGCTTTAAAAAATCTGACATTGCAAGAAAAAGTTACAGAGTAAAATGGGGAGAAAAATGGCTGTTTTTGCACCTCAATGTCAATTATTTTATATAGGAAAACCTTGCAGGATCTACACAAATGACCCCTTGCTGAATTCAGAATTTTCTTTATTACTCAAAAATATTTAGCTTTCCAGGATCCAACATTGGTTTTACACCTATTTCTGTCACTAACTGGAAGGAGGCTGAAAGCATAAAAAATAGTAATAATGGGTTATGTCCCAGTAAAATGCCAAAATTGTGTTGAAAAATGTGGTTTTCTGATTCAAGTCTGTCTGTTCCTGAAAGCTGGGAATCTGGTGATTTTAGCACCACAAACCCTTTGTTGATGCCTTTTTCAGGGAATAAAACCACAAGCCTTCTTCGGCAGCCCTTTTTTCCCATTTTGTTTTTAAAAAACTAAATTTTCGCTGTATTTTGGCTAATTTCTTGGTTTCCTCCAGGGGAACCCACAAACTCTGGGTACCTTTCGAATCCCTAGGAGGTTGGGAAAAAAAGAATGCAAATTTGGCATGGATAGCTTATGTGGAGAAAAAGTTATGAAGGCCTAATCGCGAACTACCCCAAAGGGCTCAGCACGGGGTGGGGGTGGGGAAGGCCCAGCAGCTAAGAGGTTAACATTGCAACATTATTGTTGACATTAGTTACACTGTTTTACCTCCATGCCTTACACATCCCATATGTATGTGGAAATATTGTGTGTACTTTTTTAGTAGGTTCTCACTATGTGTTTATCAAAAATCTCCATCTTCTTGATATATTCTGACATGACTGATAAGGTACATGTTGCTCATTGGAACACTGGATTGGGTGTTATTGGTGTATGTGCACATACAAAGGCAGCATGTCCAATTAAGTTGAGCTCTATCATCTTCAAATTATCAAGTTACATTGGTGTTGATATTTCCAATATGTTTGTAGACCTTTGAATAGCAAGCATACAAAACTCAATATGTTTTAAAAATACAGATTTATTTTCTTGTAGAGATTACATCATATAAGTAGGTTTGGCCTAATACAATTGCACAAACACATAGGTAAAAACAAATATGCATTTGGGGCATTTGCAAACAATTAAAACATGGAAAGCAGATTTACATGTAAGTCGTGATTTCAATGAGGAGGAAAATATTGCCATTAGGGAGTGTTGCATTTGAGGTAGGGGCCCAAGAGGACACAACTACTGCACACACAAAGAGTACTGTCCTAGGTTCAGAAGAGGGTGGCACAATGTCCTATACAAGAAAGATTGGAAAACTGGCCAGGGGGCAGTCACAAATGTTCATCCGGACATTCTCCTTAGAAACCTGGCGAAGTAAACATCTCCCTTTTCTGATGCATGATCTGCCTCTCCTGCAAGGTTTTGTGGGGTTTGAATGGGAGGCTGCTGAGAGAGGTTATTAGCCTCAGACAGATGCACATCAGATGAAGAAGATGTTACTCACATTTTCCCAACAACATTTGTGAGTGCCAGTAAGGCAGAATGACAATCCCTGCCAAGGGTTTGCTGGTTTGCCAACAAAACAACAACATTGTTACTGGGGGCACACATTGTTGCTATGAAGAACTCTAACTTGACCTCCAGGGACTGGATGAAGGTATTAATGGCCCCCAGCTGCTTGCCAACCTCACTGGTGTCAGATGCAGAAGGCTGGTGTTGTTGTTTCTTCTGCATCATGACACCAGCGAAGTCAGATAGGGACTCATCAGTCCCATGGAGCCTAGTGTAGGTGTTTGTGATAGCCTTTGACACACCCTTATTAGAGCTAAGACGCCTACAGTTTCCCTCAGGAATGCCTGCTATGGTCTCCATCCTCAACTGGACCTCATTAACCATCTGCTGCTTGACTCCTACCACCCTCCACTGAAAAGCAACTTGGGGGTCCTCAGAGTCCTCAACTGTGATGTCATTGGTTGATGGCCCATGTTCAGTGTGTGTCGGTTGATCTTGAAATCCAACAAATCCATCTTTCCTTGCCATTTCCAGAGGAGATTGGTCAAAAGAGTACAGGAGCTTTTGGAAAATGTCATCATTCATGGGGGTAAAGGATGGTGTACTCAACAGACTGGGCTGTGTTTGTAAATCAGAGGTATGCCCACATGACCCCACTAAAACTGGACCAGAAAATGAATGTACGTAAGAGCACCGTGTAGTGAGGACAAATTATCCAAAAACGTGGTGCCCAACCCAAGTCAACTAATTACTCAGAGGCCACAATAATAAATTATATAAACAGATTAATTTAAGGGATCCTTCAAGAAGTGAAAAATCCACAGCCTCGAGAACCATCAAAATTCACTTGTATTTATGGCAGAAAACATACAAATAATCATATTACAAACAACACTTAAAAAACACAAATATTTAGTATGCTACAAAAATTGAATATTATCAATGTCTTCCACTAGTAATGTATTGAGGCTGCGTACTTATTCCAAATGCAGTCTTTATGTGAAGTAGTCCCTTAGGGCATTATCGTAGGACAAATCGTTGTCCTCTTATTGTTATAATAAAGAAGTGCCCTTTGAAAATGTTTCAGTTCTAATTAAAAAATAAATGGCGTAGTGTGGCAAAAACGCTGCGCTATATTTACAAAGTGGTGCAATGAACGCACTGCACTACTTTATAAACCCTTATGCCACATTATGCCTGTGCCAGGCATAATGTATGCAAGTGGCAGTGTTCTCCCATTAGGGGGACCTAAAAGATTATACAGTGGAATCTGTGAGACTCCACTGAGCCATTTCTTGCTGCATTTTTATTCCTGCACAAAAAAGGCGTTAAAAAGGAGGCACGCCATTATATTTAATGGGCCGTTATGTATTTTGCAGGATTAGCGCCAACATTTTTGGTGCTAATCCTGCAAAGTACAATAATAGCATCAAAAATTATGACGCTATTGTCCCTAACCTGTGCCATGGTGCCCCGTATGTTAAATACAGTGCACACATGGTGGTGTTTGGGGGGCAATGGGGCACATGAAAAGTGGCATTTCGTGACATGAAGCACCACTTTTCTTAAATCTGGGCCAAAGTCTTCAGTGTTGGGGTTGCTAGGCTCCTGGCTCCCTGAGGCTCCTTCCATGCTTCTCAATATTGTAGTATTGCTGTGTTGATTGTGTAACTTTTTTTAACGTTCCCATGATGCAAACCACTCCTGCATGAAGCAATACTGATTTGCAGCACATAGAAGTGCTTTACGACACGCAAATCAGCTTTGCGTGATGTAAGGGGTGCGTGCATTGTGGCACCAAGCGCCATTCCCGACACGGGCGCGTCAGAATTTGTGGCACATCTTTGGCCCTTGCCACATGATGCGCTGTTGAAAAATACTCGCATCCATGGGGTAATGCCGCAACATATCACAGATTTTTTTTACGTAATGCTGACGCAGCTCAGCATTGTGTCACATGTCATAAATAGGCCCCTAAGCGTACTCCTTGAAATCACTGCAGGAAAAAATCACTGAACCAAGTTTTCTCTAGTCAAACTCCAAGAGTTTGGAACCACATAGGGTTGAAAAGTGTTTCTGACTTCTAAAAGGAGTAGGGTTCTGAATTGCAGAGTGGATGTTCTCCCTTGGGACATCTTTCCCTTTAGGAACAGTAAGAGCGGCCACTGGGAGAAAGTAATGGTCCAGAGGACTGCTGCAAGCTTTCTAAAAGTCTTGCCAAATAGGAAATTTTTTTTTTTTTTTTAATTGACAGTGGCTTCTTGTAACTTTTTTAAAAAAAACATTTTGCTTTCACAATTCAAACGCAGAGAGGAGGTTTGGTGTGCCTCGTAGGTCTCCACTCGTATTTACAGCCAATCACTGGGATCACAAACTGTGGCAAAACGAAACCGTGGTGCTGGAACATTTTTCCGATGGGGTTTGCTGCCATCAATGATATGCCAATCAAGTCATAGGGGTTGTGTAAAATCAAAGGCCTAGATTTAAGAAAAGCAAGCTTTGCCTTTGCACCATTTTTTGTATGCAAAAGCGGCGCTAACATAACTGCATTTTATATTTTGATGCTGGAGCAGTCTAGTGTTTTTCAACTTAACTTAATTTGTGGGAGGGCCAGCTCACCTTGTGTCATTTAACAACAATGATATGTTAGGTAGGCATTCCCTCCTAGCACCAAATTAAGGACCAGATGTAGCAAACTTTTGCGAGACGCAAATGGCCCAAATTGCAATTTGCGACCCTGCAAAATCGGAAATGGGATGCAAAAATCCCATTTCCGACTCGCAAAATGCGGCGCAAGCCATTATCGACTCGCAAAAATAGCGACCCCATTTTGCGACCTGCAAATAGGAAGTCGCTATTTGCGAGTCGCAACCATATGCAATAGCCACTCGCAAATTGCGACTAGTCGCAAAAAGCCCATTTTGCACTTCCAATTTACCACTAACTCAGAGCAGGTGGTAACCAGAACCAAAGTATAAAAGGAGACCCAGAAGGCACCTGGGTTACTCAAGATGGCGGAGATATATGTGATAGCAAGGAGGAGGAGAGCCCACACCGCATAGCAAATGAGGAGGAGGAGCCAGAGACAGGAGAAGATATACAGAACCAGGCAGACACTTTTCCAACAAACTCAGGAGGAGATATATGATAAATACAGACTTAGCAATACAGCAATCCTAGATTTAATAGATCTACTCAATCCGCAGCTTCAACGCCAGACTGTGCGCGGCAGCGCCATCCCCACACATGTGCAAGTGCTATGCTCACTGCACCTCTTGGCCTCGGGTAGCTATCAGGGGGTCATTGCCGTGGCAGGTGGGGTATCCCAAAGTGCACTCTCACGGTTCTTCAGAGCATTCCTAGATGCCATACTCACACACATGTCCAGATACATACACCTACCCAGGAATGAGGCAGAAATCAACAGCACCAAGTTGGAATTCTACAGGATTGCCAACTTCCCCCACGTAATAGGGTGTGTAGACGGGACACGTATACAAATATGCCATCCTGCAAATCTGGAATATCTGTTCCGCAACCGGAAGTGTACACACTCACTGAACATCCAGGTGGTATGTGACGCCCATTATGTTATCACTGACATGGTTGCCAAATTTCCAGGGAGTACACATGACTCCTACATTTTCAGGTACAGTGGGATACACCAGCGCCTAGAATGTGGGGAGTTTGGAGACGGATACCTCCTAGGTATAGCTGAATACACCTTGAAGACATACACACAGGTCAATGTGAAACCCATCTATGCCCAGCTAACATTGTACATTTTGTGCCAAACAGGTGACAATGCATATGCACTACGACCATGGATATTTACCCCGTACTTAGCACCCAGCAATGAGACAGAGAGGTGATACAACAGTGCACATAGGAGGACCCGAAATATTATAGAAAGGACCTTTGGACTGCTGAAGGCAAGATTCAGATGCCTCCACAGAAGTGTAGGTGCCCTCCAGTATGCCCCAATAACAGCCTTCAAGATCGTTGGCGCATGTGCTATACTGCACAACATTGCCACCAGACGTGGGCTACCTCTCACCCCAGAAGACCCAGATTCGGAGGATGACGAGCAAGAGCTACCACATTGCCATCATGGGGATAGAAGCATTGCAAATCAAGGCAGACAGAGACGGGACCACATTGCAAACCAATACTTTGGAAGGTACGTGGCAACTGACACCACACTCACTAATGTCACACACAAAGAGTCCAGGTGTGAAGTGGAACAAACAAGGACTTTAATAATGTGCACCAAAAAACTATTTACATAAACTACAGTTCAGGGGCTGTAAAAGTCCACCTGGCATAAGGACACATTATGCCTCCAGTCAAGGACAGTGCATAGCTCACACTCTACACCGTGCTCGCCCAGCATGGCTGGTTCCTGGTGCGTCTGCAGTGCCCTGCCGTGCGCTACCACTGCGCAACACCCTGGTGTCTGTGGCTGAGACACCGCTAACGGTAGAGCCCTCCTCACTGTCCTGCGGCGTGTCTGCCGCGCCCCTAGCCACCTGTCGTGCCTCCATAAGATCTACTGCATGGCTGATACGTCCCAGCCCACGTGCCACATCGCTGGCAATGTGGCCTATGTCCACCTGGAGGCTGACCGTGCGCCGTGACAGCCCAGTTGTGTTAACAGCCAGCCGGACGATGGAGGCAGACATGCGGTCCAGCCGGTGGATGAGCTGCCGGTCACGGCGCCTTGCACCCTCTCTCTCAGTGATAAGTTCTGACACCAGTTTTCTCATTGAGAGCGCAAGGTCACCAACATGGGTATTTAGCTGTTGCAGCTCAGTGTGGACCAGTTGCAGCCCTGTGGTCTAGTTGCGTTCCATGCGCCGCATGGCCCCTGATATGATTCCTATCTCTCTTGTCTGCAGGCGCTGACCACGTAGGAGTGCACCCTCGGCGGCGGACATGGAGGCGTCCCCTGCCTCACCCTGTGGCACTGGAGGGACTTTGAGACGTTGCCTGCAACGCGGTGGAGGTTCCTTGTCCTGTACACCGGCACTGTGGCTGGGACCGGGTGCTGGCTCACTCTCCAGTATGGCCACTGGTGCATCAGGAGGGGACTGTGTTTGTGTGGTGCAGGTCCCTGTGGTGGCTGGTCCTGAGTCCTGTGCTGGCTGGTGGCTGACCTGTGGCCCCTGGACGCTGTGGCTGGAGGTGGTGTCGTGTGGGAGACCTGTGGGACATAGGGAACACACTGTCAGTATCTACCATCTGTTATATGCTTCCTAATAAACTGTTGCCTATCAACTGCCTACTTGACTACAATGCCCATAATGCACCATGCAGGTGGTTGCTACTCTGAAATGGAGCTATTTTGGTTGTGCATGCTGCTGTGTACTAGGTGGGTGGGGGTATGGCAGATATGGGTGTACATGCATGTCTCATGGTACTCACCGGTTGATGGTCCTGGCGCTGACGTGTCCAGCTCTCCTATCCCGGACACTACCTCTGGCTCCAAGGTCTCCTCCACTCTTTCCTCCAAGGGTGTGGGTGGTGGTATGGTGGATGGTACCCCTCCAGTGCCCCTCATCTCGCGGAGCCACTCTGCCACCCTCTCCTTGGTCCGGGAGCGCAGGTCATACCACCGTTTCTTCAGTTCCTCGATACTCCGGTGGCTCACACCCATTGAGTTGACTTTGTCCTGTATTTCAGTCCAAATCCGTCTTTTTTCCACCTCTGGCAAACTGAGGGCTGCCCTCCCAAAAACTTGTTCGTGGTGCTGGCAGCATTCCTCAGTCAGCACCTCCAGTTCTTTTTCAGCAAATTTCAATTTTCTCTTTCTAGGAGTTTCTGCCATTGTAGCTGCTGTTCCTCCTGTTGGCTGTTAAGCAGTTTAAAATGGGTGTGGTCCTCCCTCCTCCCATGTGTATTAGTAAACTTCCTGGCTGTGATGTCATCATCAAGAGCCAGGAAGTGTTTTCCAGAGTGCTCTGCTGCACCTGCATTCAATTTGCGACACAGTCGCAATTTGCGACACCCACTCGTTTTCGTTTTTAGCGCGGTCGCAAAAAGCGACCACGCAAACAGCGGACTCGCAATCTGCGGTGCAACTTCATTTGCGAGTGGCAAAATGAAGTCGCTTTCTTCTAGGATACCATTTAGCGAGTCGGAAATTGCGAATTGCAACGACTCGCAATTTCCGACTCGCTAATTTTTTCCTACCTACATCTGGCCCTTAGACCCTGATGGAAAAATGACACATGAAAAGGACTGGGTCCAAAAAATGACACTAAGGCCCTCATTACAACCCTGGTGGTCGGTGATAAAGCGGCGGTAACACCGCCAACAGGCCGGCAGTAAAAAAAAAAATGGAATTATGACCACGGCGGAAACCGCTCACACAGACAACCACTTTAACACACCGGACGCCACGGTGGTAGCAACAAGCACCATGGCGTTAACCGCCAACAGCCAGACGGAAGACAATGTACCTTCCACAGTAATATGACACACCTATCACCACCTTTTCCGGGGCGGTACCAATGACATCAAAAGCACGACGGAAACAGAACACAGAAGGGAAACGACTCACCTCTGGAGACTCAGGAAAGAACCACGCCGCCATGGAGCCTGAGTTACAGGTGTTCTCCATGCTTGTCTACCTCCTTCTTCACCATGAATACCAACGCCGGTGAACACAACCATGGTGAGTCCTGCCGCCTAGCACACAAGGGAGGGGGGAGGAAAAAGAAAGTGACACACACACACAAAACCCCCACCCCCAACACCATACACACAAACAGATGCAATAACATTACATATCCACCCGTACCCCTCAGGAATAATGCAAGTACAAAAGTAAGTGATTAAAGTGAGTATAATAAGATAAAATACTAGAAATACGTTCTTCAAAATCAAAACAATATATACATATATACAAATGGAGGGACAATGCCCAGTGCACAATGTCCGTGGGCCATAGGGCCACATTGCATAGGCCAAGGCCCAAATTGACTCCTGCATCTACACGGAGAGAACATTGCAGGGGCAGTAGGTCGAAAATACACAGGCACCTCAGGGGGTCAGGGAACGGGGGGCTTTCAGCCGTAGGATGGTACAACACCACTGGTCCTGGAGGGGGCTATTGTCTTGGGGAGTGCTAAGCCACAGTCTCTCAAGTGGGTAGTTTGCCCACTGCTTGGTCCTGGGGAGTGCAAAGCCACAGACTCTCAAGTGGGTGGTCTGCCCACTGCTTGGTCCTGGGGAGTGGAAAGCCACAGTCTCTCAAATGGGTGGTATGCCCACTGCCACAGAGAGGATACCCCGCAAAGGTTATCAAAGATTAGCTGAAAAGAGCGAAATACTATAATCATGAAACACTCTTTCAGGGGAATAAACAAACCAACAATGACAAGCTAGCATGTGTTATTCATCACTCTAGTTTGAATGATAGGATTCGAAAGATCATTAACTCAGAGTGGCATATTTTGAATACCAGTGAAGATCCTATACTTTTAGAGAAACCTCTATTTGCTTTCAAGAGAAATAAAACTTTGCGTAGCATCCTGGTTAGATCTGCAGTGTCTGGTCCACTGGAATTGATGCAGCGATCGATTACAGGGATGGATCCTATTAAAGACAATTTCCAAAGTGGCAACTCTCATGCCTGTGGAGTGGCTATAGTTTCAATTTTTTTTATTTATAACGGTAAAACAATTGCCCTGAACACCATGACAAATTGTAGATCTAAAAATGTGATCTACCTTATCCTATGTCTGTGTGATCTAGGATACCTTGGAGAGACATTGAGGGAGTTCAGAGTGAGACTGTCAGAACATAAGTCTTCAATTAGAACGAGGAAGCCAAATGCCCCCTTGGTTGCACACTGGGCCACGTTAGATCACAAAGAAGATGAGATCAGATGGACCATTTTAGAAAAAATAACCTTGAGAGATGACATGCTTTCTGAAAAACTTAGAAAAAAAGAAAGAGGTATTTTGGATTTTTCTACTGGAGACCTATAAAAGGGGTCTAAACGAAGATATCCCCTCCGAGTAGTTTACATAATTTATTGATGCCCAGCCAGTTTCAGGGTTTATGAAGAGGTCATTAATGAGTCTTTGAGTCATATTCTTCCCCATGGTTATAGTCTTCTTGTCTATAGTGTGGTTGTATATCTATTTTTGGACTGTATTTGCTGTTGTTTTCCTGTTTTTTAGTACCTCTCTTTTTAATTACTTGTGGCATTCCAATTTAGCTATACCCTTTTAAGATGGCCGCCACGTTTCATTCGACTAGCGCAGTTTAGCAAGTGGTGACGGTAGTCCTGTTTCTTTTTCTATTTCTATACTTTGCGTCGAGTTAGACTGGGCAATTTAATAACGTGCTGCGGTGCCCCGTCATGGTAAGATTGCAAGCCGGCATGCTCGCACGGAGGAGCTTATCCGATTCTCCAGAGGACTTTCGAAGGTTAAAGACTTTCGAAGGTATGTTTCACAAGTTTAAATGACTTGAGCAATGCGGTGTTTTAACGTTATAGCTACGTGCCCTCCCATGTGTAGTGTGCTTGAAAGATGTTTCTTCTTACAGCTTCGGCGTTGTTGGTTCCTGGACCCGCTTATCATGCGGAAGTCCTGGTTGTGTCTTACTTGCAACCATCAGGTAAACATAGAATCTCTCTTTATTCAACAGAAAAGTTTTTGGGATTTCTTTGCATGTATGGGCTGAAGTTCTCTACATTTCTATTCTCATCACATGGTTTTTTATGGTCTCTTTTATTATATGTTACATTGACACTGTATGTATTTGGTTTTGAGTTTGGTCCCCACACTCACCCAAATGGGCCCCCACGCATGGTAATTGATGCAATTTATGTATTTAAAACATTCAATATCTTTGATATAACAGGTAATTATGTTTTCAACTTATATATAGAATAAAAAAGATGACGCAGTGTGCAATATTGGACTAAGTGCCCTGATGAAGGTGGCTGTGAGTATCATGAACATATTTAAAAGCATAAGTCCACCGAAACGCGCGTCGGCAGTTCCGGCATCTCTGAGGATTCATTAGGTCAAATTTAGTTCCGGCATCTCGGATAATTCATTAAGTCAAAAAGGACCATCTATCATCCGGCAGCTAGGAGGATTTATTAATTGACTAAGCCATTTTGTTTATAAGAACTTGTATTTGAGACGCACCGGATTGAGCAACTATTGACTCATTGAAGAAGGAATTTGGTTGATGAGAAGCTGCATCTAAAAACTTTGTGGATGTAGCTACAAGAGCTTGAATTGATATACTAATTCTACTAATTGTGCAATGTACTGATTTAAGGTTTATACAGTAATTGGAGAGATATTATGAAGTATATATACATGGGCGTGATGTCTTAATTCATCATTTATCTGACATGTAAAATTTTGCAGGTGTGAAATTTCACTGTGTCTGTAATTGTTTGTCTTTCTGGCATCTTGTTTCTGTTTATATGTTATATGTAGATCTTATTTGTAGTAATTAGTCTATGGTCGTTTGTGTGCTGAGTTTTTATGTTTATGTGTAAAGGTTGTCTGTGTAAGAGTTGTTGAGTGGATAGGGGTTGGTGATTTATGTTAGTAAAAATTATGTATATATATATACACATATACTTGTGTTTGGATTAATAAATGTTTGAATATCATTTAGGCTGTATTGGAATTTGCTTTATTGAATCAGTAGGAGAGTGGTGTACTGTTTACTTATTGTTCCCACTGCTTGCTCCTGGGGAGTGCAAAGCCAAAGTCTCTCAAGTGGGTAGTCTGTCCACTGCTTGATCCTGGGAGTGCAAAGCCACAGTCTCTCTAGTGGGTGGTCTGCCCACTGGTCCTGGAGGGGGCTTTGTGCCCAGTGTGCTTCATCCTGGCAAGGAGGGGGTGAGTGGATGCCTTCTTCCACTGGTTGTGAAGGGGGCCTTGTGCCCTGTGATGCAGATCTTGGGGAGTGCAAGGTCACAGTCTCTCACCTGGGTGTCACACCTACAGGATTTGCAGGGGCCAGGACGCAATACAGCCCATGGAGGCAGGCCTACACACTGCCCGCCGGCGGTGGCGGCTGCTCAGTGGTGGCAGTGCTGGTGGAGGTGCTGCCAGTGGTAGGGGGAGGCTACAGCCCTTCCCCTGCAACCTCGGACGGCTGCCCAAAGGGGCTGCTGCTGGCACTGCTGCAGGCAATGATGCTGGTGGCGGTGCTGGTGTCGGGGATGCCAGTGGTGGGTGGAGGCTCCAGCCCTTCCCCTGCAGCCTCGGAAAGCTGCCCACTGGCGCTGCTGCTGCTGGCACTGCTGCAGGCAGTGATGCTGGTGGCAGTGCTGGTGGTGGTGCTGGTGTCGGGGATGCCAGTGGTAGGGGGAGGCTCCAGACCTTTCCCTGCAGCCTGGGACGGCTGCCCACTGGTGCTGCTGTTGCTGGTACTGCTGCAGGCAGTGATGGAGGTGGCGGTGCAGGTGTCAGTGATGCCAGTGGTGGGGGGAGGCTCCAGCCCTTACCCTGCAGCCTCGGATGGATGAACCGCCATGGTTGGTGGTGGGGGCTCAGAATCAGTCCCTGCACCATGCCTCCTGTCCTTCCTGCCTGCAGGCCCTTTGCCCTTCCCCTTGGCAGCTTGTGCTGCCTCCTTGCCCTTCCCCTTGGCAGCTGGTGGTGCCTCCTTGCCCTTCCCCTTTGCAACTGGTGGTGCCTCCTTGCCCTTCCCCTTGGCAGCTGGTGCAGGCACACTGCCAGTGCTGATGGGTGGTTCCCTGGAGACTCTCACACCTGCAGTAGCTGCCGACACTACTGTGGCTGTGGACTCGGTGGCTGAGGTGCTAGCCTGGGTTCTGACCACCCTGTCCCGACGTGAAGGATGGGGGGGGGTAGGGAAGAGGTCAACGGCAGAGAGGAAAAGCTTCTTAGGGACACTGGGGTGGGAAGAGGGTGAAGGTTTGGGAGTGGAGGAAGGGGGAGTGGTTGTTGGAGGTGTCTGTCTGCTGTGTTTGAGTGCAGGTTTATGGGCTGGATGCTGTTGTGAAGTGGATGGCTGTTGGGTGTCTCAGTGCTTGCGTTTGTGTCCTTTGGGAAGAGAGGGCACAGACACAGTGGGAAAGGACACAGGGGACGTGTGCATGGATGTGGGGGTGGTGACTGCCAGTGAGGGGTGTGTAGTGATAGGCGTGCTGGTGATGGAGGTAGTGGATGAGGGTGTAGTGCATGCAGGTATGAGTGGAGACGGAACTGGGGAGGGGGGATGACGAGGAGGAGGGGGACACAAAGGAGGCAGTGGTTGTTGGTGTGTCTGCAGCTGGATGGTGTTTGTGTGAGTGCCTGTGGGATGATGTGTGGTGCTTGAGTTTGCCTGAACCACTCCTGTGTGTTGTCTTGGGTGTATGCTGGTCTGAATGTGTGCTTGAGATAGGTTGGGGGTTAGGGGAATGGGACTGGGCCAAGGAAGTTGGAGGTGGGAGGCTAGAGACAGGAACAATGGCTGCCATCTGGGAGGAAGCCAGAGCCTGGATTGATCTCTGTTGGGCCGCCATGCCAGAGTGAATGCCCTCCAGGAATACATTTGTTTGCTGCTAATGGCCTGCCAGCCCCTGGATGGCATTCATTATGGTTGACAACCCAACAGAGATGGATCGCAGGAGGTCAATAGCCGCCTCACTCAGGGCAGCAGAGCTATCTGGGGCAAGGCCTGAGGTACCTGGGGCGAAGGAGATACCCACCCTCCTGGGTGACCGGGCACAGGAAACTCGCTGATGGGCTGCTGGGAGGGCGGTGCTGGTACGGGGGTTGGCGGCTGTACCTGTAGTTGGGGTGGGCACAGAGGTGTCCGCCACCACCAGGGAGCTTCCATCTGAGGAGGTGTCACTGTCCGAACTGTCCCCTCCTGTCTCCGCCGTGGTGCTCCCCTCGCCCTCCTTCCCACTTGTGCCCTCACCATCGGTGGATTCGGCCTCATGGACCCTGTAGGATGCAGCTCCCTCCGTCGCCAGTGCCTCTGCTCCTCCACCAGATGATGCTAATGAACATAAGGACAGGGTGACAAAACAAAAAGCTGAGGGAAAAGACAGAGGATACACTTGGTCAGTGGCAGCAACAACACCACAGTTGGCGTACACAACACACACACACATAGGGAACATCCCTACGCACTAGGCAATGCACTACCAGTCACAATGCTAGTCACCAGGCCATGGAATACCTAATGCCAATCACAGCATACCTGAGACCCACTGAGCCCTGCCCAGTAGTGGATGCCTACTAGCTTGGTTAGAGGTGGTGTTCATCAGCCCTTGTCCAACATGGAACCTATCCTGCAATGTCCGCCCTGGCCTAGGGAAACCCACAGGCCCACATCCCCCACCTGAACACCCCTCCACCACGCACAAGTAGTTTAATGTGAAACTGTACTCACCCCCTTGTGGATGCTGTGATGCCCTCAAGCGCCCCTCCAGCTCCGGATAGGCCACCCCCAGTATGCGGAACATCAGGGGGGTCAGGGTTTGACGGGCACCCTTTCCTCGTTGGGAAGCCATCCCCAGCTGGGCCTCTGCCGTCTTCCATGCCCAGAGTCTCAGGTCCTTCCACCGTTTGCAACAGTGGGTGCTCCGCCTGCCATAGACCACCAGGGTCCGCACATCCTTGGCGATGGGCACTGACCTGCAGAGAAATAAACATAGAAAAAAGGTATCAGTCATACCGTCCGGCCTGTTACACTCATGGCCCACCATATCCCTCACATCCCCTTACGCACAGACATTGCCCACCATATATGCAGCACACTGCCCAGGACCCTTCCACCCCCCTCTTACACGAGGCCCTCACACACAGCACTCCATGCATTCATGTCCCATGCATCGTGCTCACAGTGTACTCACCTGCCGGCGTACATCACCATTGGCCACTGTAAGCCATAGGGCCCATAGACTACCAATGAGGAGTTGCGCGGCGGTGCACAAAGTCAGCAGCATTACCTCATTTCCACCTGTCCATCCACACAGGACAGACGGACGCCATTTCAGGGTGGGGGCAGGCCATGGCACCTAACTGCATCACAGTACACATAGGCACCATTTGGGCCTATCCGACAACATACTGTTTCAGTCACAACATACAATGCAGTGTACATTTTGGAAATGTGGAAGATGCTCATCATTTTGCCCCCTAGATTGCAACCGCTGCAGATGCATAGGAGATCGGAGACATCCCCCCGTGTACAGGCCCCTGGTGCACTTGGCAACAATGGAGGACAGAAACATTATCCTCACCTACAGAATTGATACCCACACAAACCAATAGCTGTTTGCCCAATTGGAGCCAGACCTGATATCTGCTATCCGTCAACCCACTGGGATCCCCCCTCTTGTGCGTGTGCTATCTGTGCTCCATTTCTTGGCAACTGGTTCTTTCCAAGTGACAGTGGGCTTGGCAGCAGGAATGTCACAGCCAATATTCTCAATAGTGCTAACAAGAGTGTTGCCACCCATGATGAAACACATGCGCAGCTACATTGTTTTCCCCCAGGTGGAGGATTTGGCCACAGTGAAAGCTGACTTCTTTACAGTGGGGCTTATTCTCAACATTATTGGGGCAATTGATTGTACACATATTGCCTTTGTCCCCCCACCAGAGAAATTAACAGGTGTTCCATAATCGAAAGACCTTTCATTCGATGAATGTTCAGATAATGTGCCTGGCAGACCAGTACATCTCCCATGTCAATGCAAAGTATCCTGACTCTGTGCATGATGCCTTTATCCTGAGGAATAGCAGCATCCCATATGTGATGGTTCAACTCTAGAGGCACCGGGTGTGGCTAATAGGTGAGCCCATGGTTCCCATCCAGTATTTGTTGGTGTATGGGTATGGGGTTGGCCCTAAGGATTAGTGTTTGGCTAACAGGTATCCCTCGATTTTGCTGGTGACTCTGGTTACCCCAGCCTCTCATGGCTACTGACCCCAGGACAAGGGCAGAGGAACGTTACAGTGAGCCACATGGGAAGAATTATAGAGAGTACATTCGGCTTCCTGAAGGCCAGGTTTCGGTGCCTCCATCTAACAAGTGGTTCCCTGTGCTACTCACCCAAGAAGGTCTGTCAGATCATCGTGGCACGTTGTATGTTGCACAACCTTGCCTTACGTCGCCAGGTGCCTTTTCTGCAGGAGGATGAGGCTGGAGACGGGCGTGTGGCAGCGGTGGAGCCTGTGGACAGTGACGAAGAGGAGGCAGAGGTTGAGGATGTGGATAATAGAACAGAAATCATACAACAGTACTTCCAGTGACACACAGGTAAGACTCTGTAACTTCACCCTCCATTGACAGTTTTGTATTGGATATTGTCACTGGCATGCTGATATTCCCACTACTATGGCCACTTACTGTACCTTTTGGTATGTCTATTCACAGATATATATGCCCCACTCTGGCTCCTGGTGTGTTGACTGCAGCAAACTACAGGTCATACATATGTATACATTACTGTACAATTGAATTGCAATGTTTACAGCTTGTTAAACGAATACATAGTTCAATCAATTGACAGACTCAATACTTGTATTTTTTTACAAAGGTGATTATTTATGGGCTAATAAGTGGATGGGGTATTGCTATGGGCTGGGGTGATGGTTGAGGAGAGTCCAGGGTAAAGCTCCAGTCTATTTGTATCACAGGTGCACTGTCCAAGGGGGCATAGGAATTGGAGCAATGGCAGTTCAAGGTGGACAGGATGAGTAGTGGGACACAAGGGTGACATTCAGGAGAGTCTTATTTCCTGGTGGGGTCTTGGCAATAGTCTATGGGGGTCATTCCGACCCCGGCGGGCGGCGGGCGCTGCCCGCCGGGCAGAGACCGCCAAAAGACCGCACCGCGGTCAAATGACGGCGGCGGTCATTCTGACTTTCCCGCTGGGCCAGCGGGCGATCTCCAAAAGATCGCCCGCCGGCCCAGCGGGAAAGCCCCTGCAAAGAGGAAGCCGGCTCCGGCGGATGTGCAGGGGTGCGACGGGTGCAGTGGCACCCGTCGCGATTTTCAGTGTCTGCAAAGCAGACACTGAAAATATTTGTGGGGCCCTGTTAGGGGGCCCCTGCACTGCCCATGCCAGTGGCATGGGCAGTGCAGGGGCCCCACGACACCCGTTCCCGCCATCCTGTTCCTGGCGGTAAAAACCGCCAGGAACAGGATGGTGGGAAGGGGGTCGGAATCCCCATGGCGGCGCTGCAAGCAGCGCCGCCATGGAGGATTCCCTGGGCCAGGGGTAAACCACCGGCGGGAAACCGCCGGTTCCCCTTTTCTGACCGCGGCTTTACCGGCGCGGTCAGAATGGCCCAGGAAGCACCGCCAGCCTGTTGGCGGTGCTTCCGCGGTCGTTGGCCATGACCCCCTATGTCTTCTGCCTGGATTGCAGGGACCGTTTGTGGTGTGGTTCTCCTTCTGCAGGAAGAGGTGTGCTGATGGCCTGTTGTTCCTGTGGTGGGCCTCCTGTCCACTAGCGTCAGCGGAGGTGGAAGGTTGTTCATCGGTGTGGCTAGTGTCAGGGGCCCGTTAGTGTGCCACTGTCTCCCTCATGGTGTTGGCCATGTCTGCCAGCACCCCTGCAATGGTGACCAGGGTGGGGTGGATGTCCCTCTGGTCCTCCGTAATCCCCAGGTACTGTCCTTCCAGCAGCCGCTGGGTCTCCTGCAAACTTGTCCAGTATCTGGCCCATCGACTCCTGGGAATGGTGGTATGCTCCCAGGATGTTGGTGAGTGCCTCGTGGAGAGTCGGTTCCCTGGGCCTGTCCTCTCCCTGTCGCACAGCAGTCCTCCCAGTTTCCCTGTTGTCCTGTGCCTCTGTCCCCTGAACCGTGTGCCCACTGCCTCTGACCCAAGGTCCCCAATCGTCCTGTGTTTATTGGGTTGCCTGGTGTCTCTGTAGTGGTGGACACACTGCTGATTGACCTGTCCTGGGGACAGAGGGATGGGCCCGCTGGGTGGGTGCAGTGGTGGTATTTCCTGAGAGGAGAGGCTCTGTGGTGTTATGGGACTGTGGCTGGGTAACTTACTGTCGGGAGGTCCCTGATGGGCCAGGTTGGTCATCCTGATCCAGGGGTGCAGAGCTGTTGTGATCACTGTGGGCCTCTTCTGTGGGGGACTGGATGTTGCTGGCACCTCCTCTCCAGTGACGTTGTGTGGGGGACCTGTGGGGATGTAACTTCAGTGTTTCTGCGTGTGACATCTTGTGCATGGGTGTGTTGCCCTGCATGGTTGTTATTGCCCTGGCAGCTTAGGTGTCAACACCAGAGCAGTACGCGCTCTATTGGCGACAAAAATGCAAAAACCCAGCACTCTCAAAACAACGTAATTCATGCATTGTGCTGATATGTTGTGGTTTAACCTTTTGCATTGCAGAGTTCAATCCTGAAAACTTATTTTTAATATGCTTACAAATACTGTTCCTTTGCAATGTATTGCTGCAAGTTTTCAGAGTGTGTTAGGGTCAGGCCCCTTTCCAGGGCCTTCCAGAGACTTTCCCTGCAACATGCCTGGGCGTGGTTCTGGGCTGGGCCAAGACTCTATAAAAGAGAGCCAGCCCAACTCCCATTGCTCACTATTCAGAGGTCCCGGTGCAGAGCAGCAGCTTCTTCCTGAGCTCCTGTCCCAGCGGCCTATTTGGATCTTCCAGTCTTCTGCCCTTCATCCTTCATTGGTGATCATTGTTCCAGGCGGTAAGACGGTGGTTGGACTGTTTCGACACCGTTATTGAGAATTTTCATATTCTTGGTTTAATTCTTAAATGAGTAACAGATTACTTGCGCGCTACCATTTCTTGACATTTATATGGTGGTTTACAAATAGGCAAGACGCGCGATTTGTTTCATAAAGGTTTGACTTTGTTATTAATTGCGTGCTACCATTTCTTGACATTGGCATGGTGGCTAAAGAATCGGCAAGACTCGCGATTCGTTTTATGGTGTTTATACATTGTTGTCCATTGCGTGCTACTATTTCTTGACATTTACATGATGTTTTACGAATTGGCAAGATGCGCAACTCGTTTCATGAGGATTTAACTTTGTTGTTCATTGCGCGCTACCATTTCTTGACATTTACATGGAGGCTTAAGAATCGCCAAAAGAAGCGCGATTCATTTTCTGTACTTTGATCTTGTTATTTATTGTGAGCTGCTATTTCTTGACATTTACATTGTGTTTTACGAATCGGCAAGACGCGCAATTCGATTAATGATGATTTGACTTTGATATTCATTGCATGCTACCATTTCTTGGTATTTTACATGGTGACACTCGAATCGGCAAGACGCACGTTTCTCTCCTCGAGTTTATTTCATGTTGTTTATTGTATGCCACTATTCTAAGATATTTATTATGTAATATTCGAGTTGACAAGTTATGTCATTTGTTTCCTGAATCCATATTGTGTTATTCATGGTGCACAATCCTTTTATGGGTTTTACTATATATATATATCTGCAATATGCGCAATTTGTGTTGAAACGTTTTAGGAGTACACAGAAGGCCAGAGTTTCTAGATGCAATATTGTATGGTCCTAGTATACATTCTCAAAACAGGATTTATATGACTGGTTTAAAATTTAGTCGGAATGGTTTTTCTGATTCTCATGTAAAGGAAAGTACTTGAATAAGAAAGTTTTCATTTAATTCATCTTGATTCCCTTACAGGTATCCGGCCATCTTGAAACTTAGTCATCTTAAACTTAACTCTTAGATTGTTCATGTTTTCAGAGTGACTAGGCTTAGAATCATAGTCTAGTATTGATTTCAGGAGATATAATTTTTATGTTGTGTGTTCTAACCTTTTTCTTCCTACAGGTCTCCTTCCCAGCTGTTCCCCTCCTAATCCCCTCTTCCCTTCTTGAACTCTCTCAGTCTCTGTGATTTATCTATCAGAGTCTTGGAGCTGTTCAGTGGTGGACGTGTTGGGAACGTGCACAGACCCCGAGGATCTGGTGACTCTGACAGAATAGTGAGCCCACAAATTATTATCCTCCTGGCTTGTGTATGTTCTCAGCATGGCCATGCTAGACAAGTTAGTCAAGGCTATCACCCAGCTCCAAGCAGAGGTGGTATCATCAAAAGAATTGACAACTAGCTTAGCAGAGAGAGTGAGTCAGTTGCAAGATAAGGTAGAGAAGCAGGAACAAAGTCCCACAGGTGTGTCTTGGCCAGGTACTTCTTCTCAGGCTTCTGGAAGTAATCCGATTTCCCTAAACGTTCCTTCTGCAATTCCTTTAGCTCCCACAGAACGTTTCTCAGGTGACCCTTTGAAAGCGCAATCTTTCCTGGTTCAAGTGAAACTACACTTCACCTGCAGACCAAATACTTTCCCGGATGCCCAGTCCAAAGTAGCTTTCTTGTTATCATATCTGTCTGGGGATGCAGCTACTTGGGCAATTCCTCTTGTGCGTAAAAATAGTCCCTTGTTGTCCAACTGGAGAAATTTTGTTCGTGAATTTGAGATAGTTTTTGATCGTAGAACTGTAACACAGTCAGCAGATCGTGAATTATTAGATCTACGCCAAGGGAATCAAGACCTAGGTCCTCATTCCGACATTGGCGGGCGGCGGGCGCCGCCCGCCAAGCGGAAACCGCCATTTGGCCGCTCCACGGTCAAAAGACCGCAGAGGCCATTCTGGCTTTCCCGCTGGGCCGGCGGGCGCCCGCCAAAGGAGCGCCCGCCGGCCCAGCGGGAAAGGGCCTGCAACAATGAAGCCGGCTCCGAATGGAGCCGGCGGAGTTGCAGGGGTGGGACGGGTGCAGTTGCACCCGTCGCGATTTTCACGGTCTGCAATGCAGACAGTGAAAATCTTTATGGGGCCCTGTTAGGGGGCCCCACGACACCCGTTCCCGCCATCCTGTTCCTGGCGGTAAAATCCGCCAGGAACAGGATGGCGGGAAGGGGGTCAGAATCCTCATGGCGGCGCTGCGGATTCCCCCAGCCGGGGGAAATCCGGCGGAAAACCGCCGGACCCGGCTGGGCGACCGTCGGAATACAAAATGAAGCACCGCCAGCCTGTTGGCGGTGCTTCCGCCGGCCTCCACCCTGGCGGTCATAGACGGCCAGGGTCAGAATGAGGCCCCTAGTGTCATATTTAACCAACTTTAACCGTCTGGTTGCTGAGACATCCTGGCCTGAAGAAAAACAAGCGGTCTTGTTTTACAAGGGACTCAAAGAGGAACTAAAAGACATCTTAGCGCAAATCGACCCACAACCTACAGACTGTCAAGAATTAATAAATCTTGTCTTGAGACTTGATCATCGTTTAGCAGAACGTAAAGGAATGAGCAAAAAGATTGAAAAATATTCACTGGGCGTTCATGATAACAGAGACTCAAGAACTCCAAAAGAAAGAACGCCGCAACCGATGGAAATTGGAACCATCAGAAGACCTTTGACCAAAGATGAAAAGGACCTACGCAGAAAAAATGGACAATGTCTTTATTGTGGGCAAAAAGGTAATTTTGCCAAAGATTGTCCAATCAAACCAAAGAACAAGCAAGGTCCAGTTCAGAAGGTCGCAGCCAATGCACCAGTCGAGTTGGAAAACTAAAACACCCAAGATGCAGAGAAGGGTTGCTCTTGGGTGTCACCGTGGACCCTTCACAATCTAGACATCTTAAACTGGAAATAAGAGTTCAGGTCAAGAAAAAGATCTATTTCAAAAAAGCTCTAGTCGATTCTGGGGCTACTGGGAACTTTGTTGATGTCCAATGGGTTCGTGCATGGGGGATCCCATGTATTGAAAAGAAGACCCCAGAAATCATCCAGGCAGTCGATGGAAAACTCTTGACTGGAGGTCCGGTAACTCTTCAGACTATCCCCTTGTCGATGATTTGTGAAGATAAGAATCAAAGAAAGAAACATAAAGAGAAAATCATCCTTTACGTGATCAATGCTCCCCAATATGGGATTATCCTCGGCTTGCCATGGTTAATTCATCACAATCCGGAGATCAATTGGGCAGAACTAAAAATCGTGTTCTCATCTGCGCTATGTAACGAACAATGTCTCCAAAAGATTCAAGTACCAAAAGTTTGCAACTCTTACATAGCTACTGCCGCGGACAAAGAAATTCAGCTGCCCAAACAGTATTCATCTTACAAAGATGTATTTGATGAGAAAGGAGCAGAGACTCTACCTCCTCATAGATCTTATGACTGTCAAATTGATCTAGCCCCAGGTGCGATACTTCCCAACTGTCGTGTATATGCCCTGTCAGAACATGAAAATCAACATTTACGAAAATACCTAGATACATTTTTGGAGAATGGCTTCATTCGCCCCTCTAAGTCTCCTGCAGCTTTGCCTTTGTTTTTTGTTTCAAAAGCTAATGGAGAACTTCGAACTTGCATTGACTATAGGGGTTTGAACAAAGTCACCATCAAGAATAAATATCCTTTACCCCTAATTCTGGTCTTATTGGAACAAGCAAAGAGAGCAGAAATCTATACGAAGCTTGACCTTTGAGGTGCTTATCGTTTGGTCAGAATGAGAGAGGGTGACAAATGGAAAACAGTGTTCAAGACAAGATATGGCCTTTTTGAATACACCGTCATGCCTTTTGGTCTGTGTAATGCTCCACCAGCATTTCAATTTTTCTTGAATGACGTTCTTAGAGAGTACCTCGACATATTTGCCATAGTCTACATCGATGACATTTTGATCTACTCAGACAATGAAAACAAACATGTCCAACATGTCAAGAAAATTCTTGCAGCCCTTCGAAAACACCATTTATATTGCAAACTAACCAAGTGTGAGTTTCATGTTACCACAGTTGAGTTTTTAGGGGTTATTCTTACCCCTCAAGGTATGGTGATGGCAGAAAAGAAAGTAAAAGCCGTATCTGATTGGCCCACCCCAAAGACTGTTCATGATGTACAATGTTTCCTGGGGTTTGCACATTTTTACCGGAGGTTCATAAATCATTTCTCCCAGACAGTGGCTCCAATCACTAAGCTACTAAGAAAGAAAGAAAAGTTTGTATAGTCCCCAGAAGCTGATCAAGCCTTCTCGACTTTGAAGGAAGCTTTCTCCACTGCCCCAGTGTTGACTCATCCTGATGCGAATCAACCTTTCATAGTGGAAGCTGATGCTTCAGATGTAGCAATAGGAGCCGTCTTATCACAACGAAATAAAGACACTGGTCAACTTCATCCTGTAGCTTATATGTCTCGGAAGTTGAATGAAGCCAAACAGAACAATGTCATTGCTGAAAAAGAGCTTCTGGCGATTCGTGACGCCTTAAAAGAATGGAGACATCATTTGTTGGGTGCCAAATACACTGTCACAGTATATACTGATCATCGTAATCTTCAATTCATGAGTTCCGCCAGACTTTTGACCCCTCTGCAATTACGCTGGATGCTTTTTTTTGCCGAATTTGATTTTGTAGTAACCTTCCGGCCTGGTAAAGATAATCGCAAGGCTGACGCCTTGTCCCGTCAAGAGTCTACCACGTTGCCTGCATTTCAAGCCTCCAGAGCTTTCATTGCTCCTGACAAGGTTCTATGTATCATAAAAACTGAAGATTTCTTTGAAGAAATCTGCAACTCTTTCACTGTTGACAAATGACAAACATGGGCCCAAGCCGATCCCAAAAGGTCAATCAAGCAAGGTTTACCCTTTCATGATGCTCGTTTGTTCGTACCCATTACCAAACTTCGCAAGATAGTGTTTCATTGGTTGCATGTTATACCTACGGCAGGTCATCCAAGTACTCCTAATACTCTTGAACTGATCCAACGCTATTTTGGGTGGCCTACCCTAACAAAAGATATAAAAGCAATGGTAAACAACTGTGAAGTTTGTGCTCGCATTAAAACAAGTCATTCAAAACCAAAAGGGTTGTTACATCCACTTCCAACCCCAAGTGGTTGATGGGAGCACATTTCTTTAGACTTTATTACCGGTCTGCCAGTGGTTCAAAAGCATTCAGTAATTCTGGTGGTAGTAGATAGTCTCGCGAAATATGGACATTTCATCGCCTGTAAAAAATTGTCCACTTCTAGTGAATTGGCAACTATTTTACTGAACAGAGTGGTTCGTTATCATGGACTGCCAAAGGTTATCCTCTCCGATCGGGGGTCACAATTTTCCTCCAATTTCTGGAAGACATGGGGGGTCATTCTAACCCTGGCGGTCCAAGACTGCCAGGGCTAAAATGACGGGGGCACCGCCAACAGGCTGGCGGTGCCCCGCTGGGCATTCTGACCGCGGCGGTTTGACCGCGGTCAGAAGTGGAAAACCGGCAGTCTCCCGCCGGTTTTCCGCTGCCCATTTGAATCCTTCATGGCGGCGCAGCGATTCTGACAGCCCAGACCGCCATCCTGTTCCTGGCGGTTCGCCCGCCAGGAACAGGATGGCGGTATGGGTTGTCGTGGGGCCCCTGGGGGCCCCTGCAGTGCCCATGCCAATGGCATGGGCACTGCAGGGGCCCGTAAGAGGGCCCCACAAAGAATTTCACTGTCTGTATTGCAGACAGTGAAATTCGCGACGGGTGCCACTGCACCCGTCGCACCTTCCCACTCCGCCGGCTCCATTCGGAGCCGGCGTCCTCGTGGGAAGGTAGTTTTGCACTGGGCTGGCTGGCGGCCTTTTGGCGGTCGCCCGCCAGCCCAGTGCAAAACCCAGAATACCCTCAGCGGTCTTCCGACCGCGGAGCGGTATTTTGGAGGGGGAAGTCTGGCGGGCGGCCTCCGCCGCCCGCCAGACTTAGAATCACCCCCATGGTGTAAAACACTCCAAGTGACATCTACGCTATCTACTAGTCACCATCCTCAAACAGATGGTCAAACGGAGACACTAAATCAGACTTTGAAACAATACCTACGTGCCTACCCTGAAAAGGCACTTCATTCTTGGACATCTATGCTCTGGTTAGTTGAATTAGCTTACAATAACTCATTCCACACTTCTATTGGCGTTACACGCTTTTTGGGTTTATTTGGCTATCATCCTGACACCTTGCCCATCACAATTCCTCAAGAAAGTTCTCTTACTCCAGCTGTGTCAGAAACCATTCAGCATTTACATCAAACCCAGAAACTGATTCAACAGCATTTAGAAAAAGCCAAACAAAAATATGAAAGGCATTATAACAAGAAACATTGTGAGGGACCGCAATATCAACCAGGTGACAAAGTGTGGCTTTCCACAAAACATATAGGCCCGTATTTATACTCCGTTTGCGCCGAATTTGCGTCGTTTTTTTCGATGCAAATTCGACGCTAAACTAACGCCAACTAACGCCATATTTATACTATGGCGTTAGAGGCGTCTAGCGCCAAAGTTCCCGGAATGTGCGTCATTTTTTAGCGTGAACCCCTTCCTTGCGTTAATGATATGCAAGGGAGGCGTTCCCGTCTTAAAAAATGACTCCCAGGCCTTTACGTGGTATTTATACTCCCGGGCAAAAGAGACGCCCGGGAGTGGGCGTAGCTAAAAACGGCGCATTTGCGCCGCTTTTTAACGCCTGGGTCAGGCATGGCGTTAAGGGACAAGTGGGCTCAAAATGAGCCCAGAGTGCCCTCCCCTGCCCCCAGGGACCCCCCCTGCCACCCTTGCCCACCCCAGGAGGACACCCAAGGCTGGAGGGACCCACCCCAGGGACATTCAGGTAAGTTCAGGTAAGTATTTTTTTTTTTTTTTTAATAATTTTTTTTGGCATAGGGGGGCCTGATTTGTGCCCCCCTACATGCCACTATGCCCAATGACCATGCCCAGGGGACAGAAGTCCCCTGGGCATGGCCATTGGGCAAGGGGGCATGACTCCTATCTTTACAATGATAGGAGTCATGTTGATGGGGGATGGGCGTCGTTAAAAAATGGCGCAAGTCGGGTTAAGACGATTTTTTTGCCTCAACCTGACTTGCCCCATTTTAAGACGCCCTAACGTCATTTTTGCCTAACGCCGGCGCTGCCTGGTCTACGTGGTTTTTTTCCACGCACACCAGGCAGCGCCGGTCTGCTTGCGCCGGCTAACGCCATTCCATAAATACGGCGCCCGCATGGCGCTTCAGAATGGCGTTAGACGGCGCAACATTTTTTGACGCTAAACTGCGTTAGCGCAGTTTAGCGTCAAAAAGTATAAATATGGGCCATAGACTTAAAGAAGAAGCACACGTTTAACACGTTTAACCTGCAACAGGCATTAAGTATGCAAGGGGGGTGTACAGCTTGTAAGGGGGCGCCAAAATGGTGCAGTGGAATCTAACAAAAATAACTGCCATATCTTGCTGCTACTTTTAATAGCTGCTCAGAGCAGCTGTTTAAATGGAGTACACCATTGGTACCAATGGGACCCTAAGTACTGTTCAGGGGTAGGGCCAAAATTTTAGCTCTGACCCTGAACAGTACATCAAATGTGTCAAATACCTTACCCCCTATTGCCCCATACCCTGTGCAATGGTGCAGTCTTTAAAATACGGCGCACATATGGTGACGGTAGGGGGATCCTAAGGGGGAAAGAAAAGTGGCCCTGCACAGGTTGCTGCACCACTTTACTTTAATCTGCCCCATAGTCAGGAACAAAAAAAATCTTTAAAATAATTAACTACCAAATGAATGTGTTGGTGGAATGTAGGCATTGTCTGTAGCTAATACATTTTACATTGTCACACACATATCACACAAGTGTGTTGGCTTGACATATGCCTGTAGCAATCCTGGAAATATAAGAGAGCAAAGCTGTACAGATGTATGGGCTAGGTAGGAAAAGGCTAGCAAGTACCTACAATGGTAGGTTTGTGTCTGCTAGGAAACCTAGCTAAGTCTGAATGACAATATCACACATGCATACTGATTACATGCTTCTCAGTGCCACTCACATGTATTAGCAAGTGAGTGACATGCAAGGACTAATGCACATAAATGTCTAGGTGTATTACACCCAATCATCTAGGAAAGTGCATGTAAGTTAAGCAATTTACTAACAAGTCACAGACCCTTGGCAAATTGTATGTGTGAAGAATTACATAGAAAGCATGATTGTGTCATTCCCTCCACTCATAGCTGACATGGGTAATCACAGTACCAAAATCCACTCATTGGGAATGTGACATAGGTTGTGGAATGCAAATGTGAGCATGTGGCCATGTATAACAAATGATGTGTAGCTACAGTAGAACAGTTGTGAAAGAAGTTGGAAGACTTGGAGGGCTGGTCCTACTGAAATAACGTTGGGATACTAGTGGTACCTCAAAATACCAAGGGTCCAGCCATGGACCTGTTTGTTGACGATCCCATCCTGAAACAGCTGCAAACGCATGGACTTTCAAAAATCTTTTAGGTGGAGGGAGCCCACCACATCCCATGTGCACTATGAAAGCCTGGAACACACCCTTGTCTCATCATACCAAGACTCATAAACATCCGATACTGGCACGTGATTTTTCAAGCAGCTCGCAGTGCCCCTCCATTACTTATAGGTAAAGCTCAGATTACCTTCTTCCCCAATTTCTGTTTTTGGGTCCAGAGGCTGCGCAGCAGTTTCCTCTAGGTGAAGAAGGCTCTGAAAGAACAGGACCACAAGTATACAATAATTTATCCGGGGCAGCTTTGATTCGTACCAGCATGGAAAACTCACTTTTTATCAAGCCCAGAAGCTGGTCGTGATTGGCTGGATCGATTGTCAGGTGTCAGGAGGGTCAAGACACTGCGACCACCCTAAGAGGCACAGGGGTGGTGACATGGCAAAAGAGAATTGTGAAAAACTTGAAGTGGAGGTGTGGGTGAAAACAAATTACGCCTAGCCTGGGGCATTGTCCTGATCTCCCGAACGGATAGTGGGACCCATGGGGAGATGAGAGGGGCTCATGGGATTGTAAATGTGCCATTGAAGATGCACCAGGAGCATCTTGTGGGTGGGCTGGGAGCAGCCCACAATGGTTCGTTGTGGCAACAGGAGCTATGCGCAGTTGGGGAGGTGGACAGTTTGAAATCTTCAGCGCAGTGTAACAGAGAGGGGGGGTGTAATGATTGAAGAAGGGATATTGGATAGTTGTTGTTGTTTATGTACAGGCACAATAGATACTGCCAGTCAACATAGCTGAGGCACCCAGGATATTCACTCTCACAGTCTGAACCCCAATCAGCTTTGGCCCGGCATCCCCAGGGTGTGGTCCATTAACCATACAGTGGGATGTCCAGTGTTAGTATGTCAACCGTAAGGATATTATCCTGGAATGTCAATGGCCTAGGTGACAAAGTTAAATGGGGAGTGGTGCTCCAGTACATCAAACCAGACTCTCCTGATATGGTTCACCTACAAGAGACTCACCTCCTAGGTAATAATTGTCATGCCCTTGACCATTGGGGTATGTAAAAAGGCTGCCAATGTGGGCCATACCACTTCCTGTAGAGGAGTAGTAAACTTTTTGAGGAGAACGCTGCCCCTTGTCATTTGGCAAATATGGCCCACTCCGCTCGTCCCTATGTGGTGGTCTCTGGGACCTGAGAGCCTCTTAAACATACCTTCATTAGATATCACAATGACTTCCCGACTTGGTACTACCAGCAGTGACCACTCTGCTACAGAGTCTTCCAGATGGGGCAGTGACCCATCTCCCCAGGCCCATGGACTCAGTCAGAGGACCACTAGTAGACTTCCTCACTGCCCAGTGAACAACAGATATATGGTGTACCCTTAACCCAGCAATCCAGCACTGCTCCCTTTTACTTGGGGGCGCATGATAGTCTCTCCTGAGTTGATCATTTTCTTATGCTGACTTCCCAGCTGTTAAAAGTCAGGGAGGCCACTAACTTAACCAGGGGTATTTCTGACTATTCTTCCATTGTGTCTGGTATATGGTCGGGGCGAGAGGCCAGACACTAGCCACATCATATTGAGCCTTTGATACCTTAAAGAGCCAAAAATAAGAGAATGGATGTTAGCTGCAAAAGACCATTATTTTCAGGGAAACAGCATTGCAGTCGAGTCTCAACTCACGTTGTGGGCGGCCCATGAGGCAGTAGTCAAGTGGGTGGGTCTCACCATGATGACACAAGGGGAAAAAACAAAGAAGGGCCAAATTGAAGGTTCTTAAACATGTGTTTTTGTCCCTTGAGGCCAGCTTACCTGATGAGGAGGCATCAGAGGGAGCCCACATCCTCACCCTGAAGCAAAATAAATACTGAGGTGTGGCTCAGGAAGCTGCAAATACGCACCATATAGCAACACAGCACCACATCAATGTAATGGGAGACAAAATACAAAACAGAAAAAATATTGGGCTGGTTGAACAGGCAGGAGGCAGCGGATAGATGGCTTCCTCGGATCCAGAAGGAGTCAAGGGAACTTGCTAGTCGTGGACAAACCATAGCCCAAATGTTTGCCCACTACTATGGGAAATTCGATTATGCAAGTTATCCATCACAAAAAGCAAAGCAGGTGAGCTCCTGGGTGAGAACCCCCTCCCAAGCCTCTCTACAGAGGATTGGGAAGCCTTAGAAGATGCACATTCCCTGGAGGAAAGTGTACAAGCCGTCAGAGATGTGAAGCACGGCAAAGCATCAGGGCCCAACAGGGAACCAATCGAACCCTATAAGCCGACAGCCACTAAGCTTGCCTCACATCTGAAGCAGATGTATGAGAAGAGCCAAAAGGGGTGAGTACTCGCCTTAGACCAGTGTCAGGCTTCCATAGTGGTCATCCACAAAGAAGGGAAACCCAAGGAGGACAGTATCTGTACCCTGGGTCTACAGACAAGACCCATTTCCACAAACTATCAATGACCTAACCAAGCATTCTATGAATAACCATACCTGTTCATGGCAATACATGTAAAACCATGGGAATCAATGAGACATGTCCTATACAAACAAGCAGCCAGTTCCCAGTATATGATAGGGCAAGCCTGACATCAAGAACCTCAAAGGTAACAACACATACTTGGCCATGGGATCACAAGTGTGCAGGTGTATGTCTGCAGGGGACTGTTCATCACAGTGCTGACGATCGTGCAGGGTATGACAGATCACCACCCAACGCCCCCTAAAACCTCCAAACAGGCTACATTGACTCTTGCCACAGTCAGGGACCTGCTGATTGTGCACAGTAAACTGGGCTGAGGTGACAACAGTCAACCAGTGCTCATACATGCAACAATGGCCCTGTGTGGCCATTCAAAGTGCCACAGGAGAACTGATGACTAGGGTGCCGTCACTGCAAGAAAGCACCTCTGCCATACAGATTATATTAAATTTTATCAATCTGCCAATAAAATCAAAATCATTGAACATTGAAAATGTATGTTGTTAACATATAGGGGGTCATTCTGACCCCCGCGGGCGGCGGAAGCCGCCCGCCTGGCGGGAACCGCCAGAAGACCGTACTGCGGTCAAAAGACCGCGGCGGTCATTCTGACTTTCCCGCTGGGCTGGCGGGCCACTGCCAAAAGGCCGCCCGCCCGCCCAGCGGGAAAGCCCCAGCAACGAGGATGCCGGCTCCGAATGGAGCCGGCGGAGTTGCTGGTGTGCGACGGGTGCAGTTGCACCCGTCGCGATTTTCAGTGTCTGCCAAGCAGACACTGAAAATCTTAATGGGGCCCTGTTAGGGGGCCCCTGCAGTGCCCATGCCAGTGGCATGGGCACTGCAGGGGCCCCCAGGGGCCCCACGACACCCGTTCCCGCCATCCTGTTTCTGGCGGTGAAAACCGCCAGAAACAGGATGGCGGGAAGGGGGTCGGAAATCCCCATGGCGGCGCTGATTACAGCGCCGCCGTGGAGGATTCCCTGGGGCAGTGGGAAGCCGGCGAGAAACCGCCAGCTTCCCTTTTCTGATCGCGGCTTTACCGCCGCGGTCAGAATGCCCCCGGAAGCACCGCCAGCCTGTTGGCGGTGCTTCCGCGGTCGTTGGCCCTGGCGGTCCATGACCGCCAGGGTCAGAATGACCCCCATAATACCTAAATGTTTCCACACATGTACCAGCTAGGTGAGCCAGACTTAGGCCCTCATTACGACCCTGGCGGTCAGTGGAGAAGTGGCAGTAATACTGCAAACAGGCCGGAGGTAAAAAAAATTGGAATTACAAGCATGGCGGTGACCGCCATGCAAAACCGCCACTTCTCCACTCCGACTGCCAGGATGGTAAAGACCGCTGGACTGGAGACTTCAGTCTCCAGCCTGGCAGCCGTCACTACACCGCCGGCGGTATCACGACCCTGCATACCGCTATGGATTTCGTGGGGTTCTGTACTGCCACGCAATCCATGGTGGTAGGCACTAGCAGTGCCAGGGAATACGTTCCCTGGCACTGATAGGAGTCTTCCCCACCCCTCTCCCTCTCCCCAGAGTCCTCCCTCCAAAGCCACTACCCCCCTACCTCCCCCCAAAGGTGGTAGGACCCCCCTCCCCACCCCACCCCCAACATTGACACACACAACCCCCTACACACACACTCACACAACACCTCAACATACACGCACACATACACGCACACATACGCACACAGACATACACATAGACATACACACAGACATTTTCCATACACACAACACCCCCTGCATGCATACACGCACTCACACCCCTCTACACACTCCCACGCACACCCCCATACACACACACAACACCCCCCAACCCCCCTCCCCTAACGGACGATCACCTTACCTTGTCCGGTGATCCTCTGGGAGGGAACGGGATCCATGGGGGCTGCTCTGCCGCCAGCTCCCCGTCACCAGAACACCGCCACACCGAATCATGGGACGTGATTCGGTGGGCAGTGCTCTGATGACGTGGCGGTGGAGGTGGAGCAGCCTCCACTTCACCGCCGACCGGCAGTATGGCTACTGGCGGCTCTCCGTTTGAAAAAGGGCAGAGGGCTGCCAGCAGTCATAATACGCTGTGCGGAAATCTGCCTGCACTGGCGGTCTTCAGCACGGCGGTACCTCAGCGGTCTTGTAAAAAGACTGCCGAGGTCGAAATAAGACCCTTAGTGCTGTCAATTTGCAGATGGACAAATAAGAACAATTTACATGATAAAATATGTCTGTGTCACATGATAACTTACAACTTATCATGACCAGTACAAATGTCCCCACATTGTGTAACATGTTTTCCACTTATATAAGCACACAGCTTAAGAACAATGGCCTACATATAAGACAGCTGGAATAGAGATTTGGTATGTGTCCAATCCCTAAACACACCACTGTATCATGCAGTACTTCTCAGGCATGATACATGAATTTTCACACAAAAAACATGTCACATTAACTGCACATGCACACCCATGTAGCCAGACCATGCAAACTACATGGATGCATAGTCCCTGTAACAAGGAATGTGAATGTGGGTGCACTGTCAGCCTTTCAACCAAAAACTATGCATGGCCGTTAAGCATCAAAAAAATTGGATGCATATGGTACATCTCCATACATCACAAATCACTAAAAGGATGCCTGGCACCATGCGTGTCTGAATTGTCTTGCTGTCTTAGCGTTCCCTCCAAAATCGATGCATGCCCAGTATGCATCAAAATTTTTGATGCATACCATTGTCCTACAAACATCACACATGCCAAAAATTACGCCTGGCCCCTGCGTGTCAATTGCAAGTCAACAGGCCTTATCAGTCATCATGGAAAAAATCCACGCATGGCGGTCATGCATAAAAAAAACAACGCATATCAGAAAACGTGACGCATATGCCTATAAAGTGATGTAACAGGACTTCCTTGCTGCACACATGGTAAAGTGAATTTACTTTCACTTTTACTTTACAGTCTTTTTGTCTGTGGTTGTTAGAGGTTGTGTGGAGCTGGAGCTGGTTGAGGAGTGGTGATTTCTGAGAGTTGTTTTCTGTGTCCTGTTGCTGTTAAGTCCAAATTGTTGTATTTGTAAGTTTTGTGTAGTGTTATTCTTCTTTTATTGTATTTGTATTGTTGGGGGTTTGTCTTGGGGTAGAGTAGTTTGCTGGGATATTTGGGGTTAGTTGGGGTAACTATTTATTTTTTGGTGGGGGTTGTTGTTTGCTGTGGAGGGAAACAGGAGGATGTCTGGCAAGGGAAGGGCACAGCGCGTGAGTCCAGATGAACTAGCAGGGGATTCATATGGTTTGTGTGCTACTACCTCCCCAACATGGTTAAAATGTGTGGCCATGTCATCATGGGCTATCTCTGAGCTGCGCTGGGGGAAGGTGCTGTTCCAGCTGTGCAGGATCTTCAAGGTTGAGCGTACGTACCACCAGATCCGGCACCGATGGGCAGACCTCATTGCCTTGGAAAGGGATTTACTGGATCACCTGGTGGTTTGGCGGACCTGTTGGTAAGTAAACCTGCAACATAGCAACATCCTCCTTTGCATATGCATGACAGTAGGGCATAAGGATAACTGCAGCATGTCATGAGAAAGGTGAGGATAGCAAGGGGCAGATTTAAGGAAAGTGGCACTGCACACAATGCAGGGCCACTTTCCTTGCGCTCCTTAGCACCCCCTATGCCATCATCTGTGTGCTGTATCAAAGATACAGCACAACATGGCGCAGGTTAGGGGGTAATTCTGTCTTAATTTTTGACGCTATTGATGTACTGTTCTGGGTTACTGCCATTAATTTGCCGCTAACCCTGACCAGTACATAGTGGGCCATCAAAATATAATGGTGTGCCCCCTTTTAATGCCTGCTCTGTGCAATCTTCCACTGGTTCCACCTTTGAGGTGAAAATGCAGAAACATCTGGCAGAGGTCAAGACTAGGTTGGACAAACTTTAAGCAGACAATGCTAGGAACTACAAGCTCCAAAGGTACATTAAGAGGAAGCTGAAGAAGCTGTAGGTGTGGCCACTAACCCTCTTCCCAGGATCTTCTCTTCCCCAGTCTGCATTGTGTATAGTTACAGTGTGTTTTAGGGATGTAGACATAGCTTAGGTACCATTGAGTCAGATAGTTGCAGGAAATAGTTAGTGTATCTTGAGGGGTGGAATTTAGGCTTTTTTTGTAGTTATAATATAAGTATTATTTATTAGATTTTGCTGTTTACTAGTAGTTTCTTTCTTTCTTTCTTTTGTCGTATGTGTCTTTTCCTCTCCTTGTTCTTCTTTGAGGGCTCATGGGGTCTTCATTTTCTTCCTTCTTTTCCTTCCAGATGGTGCATCAGGAGGCACATGGGGAGAAGAAGAAGAAAAGACTGTTGGTGGACAGGTAAGTATTATCCCTATTTTCCCTGGTCTGTCTTGCTCTCCTTTATTTTTGTTCTCCTGTTACTGGTTTTCTTCTCTTCTGGTTATTGTACTGTTTTTCTCGTTTTACTAGCTTCCCTTGTCTTCTTTTCTTCTACTGCCTATTCTTCTGTCTTTTTCTGTCTCAGTTCCTGGTTCTGTGGTATCTTCTTCTACCCTTTCTGTCCTTTCCTCTTTTCTGTGGTTTAGTCGAGGGGGTTGGTTTCCTTCCATTCTATTCCCTAATACTTCTGACAAAACGCTAAATTCTAAAACCAATAAAAATACTAAAACGAAAACTAGAGTCTGACATCACTCTTCCTTTTCTTTAGTTATAGTACTTTCTTTCTGTAGTGTCACTTCACAGCCGTTATTATACGTCATAACAATCTTGCCAGGAAACTACATATCAACACCCCAAAATAATGAAAAATAACCAAAGAAAAATAACCAGCCTTGTTTGATACTCCCTCCTCCCACCTCCTGCCTCCCGCCAGCTCTGCCGTTTCCATTCCCTCATCCTATATTAGGACCATACCTGGCAGGGCCACGCTCTCCCCAGAGCATGGCAAGTCTGCTGGCCTTGCTGCCTCCTGTTCCTCCATCTGGACGCTGGGCCGAGGGTTGGGCCGCCGTCTTCGGGTTCCTCCTCCTGGGCCTGGCGTCTTCTCCTCCGTTGCCGCCTCGTGCAGCACGTCCTTCGCCGCTGTTGTGTCCACTACACTTCTCCGCTGTTCGGCCTTGCGAGGTGCCGTTTCCGCTGGTACTGTCGTTGCCAACAGTCTCCTTCCCTGAGCAAGTCCCAATATGGGTTTAAAAACCCATCCTTCTATTGGAGACGCTTCCTGAGTGGTTGGCGGTCAGACAGCTTCCGGGTCATGTACTCCCGACTTGATGGTGTCCCTGGGGTACTGCTGGGCCAGCTCATCGATAGTCGGCCCGGCACAGTAGGGTTGGGTGGGGGGTTACGTATAGGGGTATATGCTTAAAAAAAAAAAATCCAAATAATGTACAAAGTAAAAAAAAAATTAGCAAATATATATTGGTTTAGGATATAGGATTAGTTAGTCTATGTGTAGGTTTAGTACATGTTGCCCTACACATTTATTGTCTCATAAGGAAGGTGGGGGGATAATGTTTATTAAGAGGTGTTATATGTATAAGTTAAGTTTAGATTAGGATAGCTAGCTAGAGGGTTAAGGTAAGATAAGTTAGCATAGGTTAACTTAGTGTAGGCTAGTGAGTAGTTTAGGTTTTTAATTGGTTGTGTTTTGAAGTGCCAATAAATCCTGTAAGTTTCAGACAATTAGGTGTCCCTGATGATTGACTGTCTGGGTGTTCTCATGTCTGCACTGACCAAGTTAGAGAAATACCTTAGGCTTTGCATGAAGTTTTGATTTACATGTATGAATATGTGTATTCCGTATGACCAAGGATCTGTTGATTTGCAGCTCTGTGACATCAGCTACTCAAGACAGTTTTCAGTGCAGTTCCTCACACTCAGATTGTTTATGGATACAAAATCTTTGACAGGTAATGATGCAACAATTTGTCATCGCTAAGGTCTCTCACAATCATTCTTTAAAAGTTTAGCACATTAGACTCCACCTTATTTGGGGCATGGATACTGGCACACTGACAGTTGCCTGTCAGAGTCTCAAACATGGCTCTTCTGTTCCTCCCATATTTGTTGTACTGGTACAATAATCAGGGAAATTTCCAGACACTTCAGTTCTGAATCCTTCATGCCATATATCAACTTGCATGGGTATCTGTTCAATACATGCTTGGACGTCTCAGAAATTTGGTTGTAGTACACAATACTATTTGTCACCTTTACTATGTTTGAGTCCTAGTGTGTGCCTTTGTGTCTGACAGTAAGCAACACATGTCATTTGGTTCTGTTCTCTTTGCCGTAGCTTCACACAATGCAGGCATTCATATGAGTTGAATGAACACTGAAAAGGAGCATGATACAGGTGATTATGGTGATTTATTTACATGTGCAAGTTTTGTTTCCAATGCAGTACAATGTCCAGTTCACCAACACCATGAGACCCCATGTATATTCAAAGTCCAAGGGTGAGGGACTTGTCACGAGACATGTGTAGGAGAAGTGGGCATTAGTGAGGAGGTGTTCAAATTGACAATAGGTAGGAATTGAGACAATGACAGTCCATACAAGATACGTCAACAATGGTAGAGTGAAGAGGGGATGTTGCCAGCTGTCACAACACTGGCATGATCTTCAGGCACAGAACTAAAGAGATACTGTCTATGTGGATAGACATGTGGAATCAAAGGTCCTGGCACCTGCCATTTGTGGGAACACATAAGGCATCACTGCAGCAAGGAGGAGCTGCTGATTTCGCAACACCGCTGCTACATCACGGTGGTAGACAGCCATGTTTTCCCTGAGAGAGGCCACTTCCCACTGAAAGGCCTCCAGGGCATTCTGTATAGCCCCCAGCCTGTTATCTATCCTGCTGCTGCCACTTTGGGAGGCCAATTGTTCAAGCCTCGTCCTCATGACAACAGCTATGTTGCCCACTGACTGCTGGAGTCCATGTAGCAGGGAGTGGGTGCCTCTGATGGCAGCTGAGTTGTACTTATTTGGACTGAGGCACTGCCTGCCATGGTCTCCATTCTGGCATGCACCTTCTGTGCCAGCCCCCGCTGGACTCCTACCACTGTCCTCTGAAAGGTGATTTCTGAGTCCTCGAGCTCAGGGCTGTGGCAGGACTGGTTGGTGCTGTGTTTTAGTAGTTGGGTGGTTCATGTGAAGACCATGCAACACTGTGTGTCCTCCCTGCAACTGCAGGTGTTGTCTGGAAGGAACCCAGGACAACCTGGAGAGTCTCTTCATTGGTGGTCGACAGCTGGTCATCAATGTCATCTGTAAAATCCAGGACAGGCAGACCGTCAGGGGGTAAGGCATCATCCTCTGCAATAGGATAGCGAAAGTGGCTGTTGACATGGCTCAACATTTGCTTGCTACTGGTGGCTCAGTGACAGGTACAGACCCACATATCAAGGCACACATTTGTGGAGCCTTAATGGCCCACTATATCACCTGAACATCATTTGTGTGTAGTCACCATTTGCACAATCTGCCAGTCAACAGTTTCCAGTGTGTTACACCGACCTTGATATTTTAATCATGGCCGTCGACATATGTATCCCTCTCATTGACTTGACTGTGTAAGCTTTGCAAGACATGGACATTGTTCTAGATTTGTGCTCGCTCCACAAGTGGAGATGTTCAGATATACTTGAAATTTGTTCTCACAGATATTCAAGTTATTAAGGGCCAGATGTATGTAATTCCTGAATTGCGACTCGCAAATTGCGAGTCAGAGAGACTCGCAATTTGCGAGTCGCAATGCAGTATGCAGGATGGTATCCCTGACACCATCTGCAAATCGCAAGGGAGTCGCAAAGGCCCACCTCATTAATAATAATGAGGTGGGTCGAAATTTGCAGCCCCCCTTGAGACTCACAGCACTCACAGGGATGGTGGCCTGCTGGAGACAGCAGACCCCCATGTCTGTGACTGCTTTTAAATAAAGCTGTTTTTTTTTGTAATGTGATGCATTACAAAACGAAAAAATGAAATGTTTTTGTTTCATTTTTTCTAAGCAGGCAGTGGTCCATGCCATTCACAAAGGGGAAGGGGTCCCATGGGGACCCCTTCCCTTTTGCGAATGGGTTACCACCAGTGTGACACTGGTGGTAACTGCGATTGCTTTGCAACCGCGTTCGTGGTCACAAAGCAATGCAGCATCTCGCTGCTACTCGCAATTAGGAAGGGGGACACCCCTTCCTAATTGCGACTCGCAGTCTCGTTTTGTGAGTCGGTAACCAGGTTACCGACTCGCAAAACGGGGATTGGGCCTCACAATGTATTTTTTGAACATCGCAAACAGCGTAATTCGCTGTTTGCAATGTGCAAAAACTTTGTTACATCTGGCCCTAAGTAACTTATCTGCCACCCTATATGTGTTGTTAGAGTAACAGTAGGGAGTGAGCTGTCCACATGCATCCTCCTTGACCCTTTGAGTGATGTGTCCATCATCCGCACAACCCATTGTCAGATTCAGCCACATTGTGTATATGAGAGCAAACAGGATTTTCTCCCTTCCTGCAAGACAATACTCATCCGTACATCTCAGGTTTCCTTGTTGCCTCGCTGCAACGATGGCTGCATTGCTGGACTAAGTGATGTTTTTGTGGAAGGTAGACCTTTCTGTTTGGGCACATGCACACAAGATGGTTCATTGTTATGTTGAGTGGTACAGGATGCTGAATACATGACTCTGGTAGCCAGATTTACAAGGCCCTATCACCACCGGAGCTTCACTTTTAGAAATGCTCCGGTGGTGATTTTCAGTGCTCTATTTTTACAAGGAGGTGCATTGCCACCGTTTGTGACATTAGGTGTCCATGTAAAAATGGGCCCCTCCAATGCAGTTTTCTCCGTTACTTATCATGCTGCCCCAGATTTCTAAAATTTGTGGCAGTGACAATTACTGAAGCCAACTCATGGCTGGCTTTAACATGGCAAAATGAGGTATGCTTTTATTCATCCTTGTTGTTTGCTTTTTCCTTGTGTGCAGCATTCTGCAGCACACATAGGAGAGGCACAATGCCATGGATGTTTGTTCATGTTCAGGAAGGTGTACTTACAAGCACATAAACAAGCAGTCTCCTCAAAGCAGACACCCTTGCACTAAGGTGCAAGGATGTCTTCATTGGTGCAAGCCGTTCACTTCATTGCCAGCACAGGGGGAACCACAGGGGTGAGACGTATTCCTGTAAAAAAGGCACATATAGGGATGCATTGACTATCTGTGAGAAGGACACATCTCTGGACATTTGAATTGATGCTGCACAGCAGGGCAAGCAGAGCTGTTGCACTGTTTGTTTCTTCACCACTGGGTACATATGTGCCAGTATATCCAGACACAGACATCACAGTGCTGTGCCCAAGCATCTAAAATTTCTGACTTGCACTTGAGTGGTGGATAGTGATAGGTCATACGTAACATGCCAAGGTGAAGCGCCTTGCATTCCTTATTGTGGCATATTTTCCATGTGCCCCTGACACTGCATGTAATAGGCATTGCATATGTATATTTGTGATCTTCCCATGTAAAACATGTGAGACCCACCCAGCTTCTGATAGTTTTGAAAAGGTCAGCACATCTGGATTAGGTTTAGTGTAGTCCAAGAACTCAGGGTGGTGTGGAAGTGGCAAGTGGGTGTGTGACAGGTTTGTAATTCTACAGGTTGTAGTTGTTTATTATGTGTTGCATTGTGCATCACACACAGGGCAACCTTTCAAGATATTTGGTGCATTGATCCCACACCACCATTTTTCTTGCAGGCCTCTTGCCTCAGCCACTGACACCATTAATGCACGTAATTTACATTTCTGTTCACCATGGTGGACATTCCAACAGCAGTCTTGTCGCTATTTTGGTGATTTACTGCATTGGCACCATGAATGAAGGCACTAGTGCAGCAATGCACAGGGAGATCCATTGATTACAATCCTTCTGTCACTTTGTCATCTGCCTTTAGCAGGCCTCACACGTGAGGTAATTAGATGGCACAGTGCAACCTTTACCGATTGTCAGCCCCATTAGTTCTTCCCTCCCTGCGTAAGGGATATTTCCTTGCATACAATCTATCTGCCACAGGCATATAGCGGTGTAAGGATGTACAAAGTGGATCAATGCATGCATTGTGTGATTTTGTTAATGTGGCACAGGGAGAATGGTCAGTTTGGATCCACATTGGCAAAAATGTATATGATGCTAATGTTGCACTACAGGCTTGTAACATTGGGCCCGCAGTGCGACATTGATGCCACTTGTGGCTGTTCTTACGCAGGACTGTGTCCCTTTGTGCACAACACCAACCATTCCCACTGCACAGGCAACCTTGTTACATGGTGAAATGGGAGCTACTTGTACAGCAGCACATATGATGATCACAGACATACCCCATATGTTGTATATGTTAACTTTTGGGCCCATTCCTATATGGTGCATAGAGGTGAGAGTTTTTGTTGAGCCACCCTGTGCAACTAGCGTATGACATGTTGCACACTGAGGGGCACATTAATACTTGTTTTGTGCCGAATTTGCGTCATTTTTTATTAACGCAAATTCGGTGCAAAACTAACTCCATATTTATAGTTTGCCGCTAGACCCGTCCAGCGCCAAAGTTATGGAGCTAAAGTCATTTTTTAGACGTGGAAACCTACCTTCCATCAATGAGATGCAAGGTAGGCGTTCCTGTGCAAAAAATGACTCCATGGCCTTAGCACCATATTTATCCCCCGTGCTACAATCACAGGGGTGAGGAGGGGTTAAATAATGGTGCAAAGCTTGCTTTGCACCATTATTTAACGTCTGGGTCAGGGCAGGCGTTAGGGGACCTGTGGGCATATTTCCATGATAAAACACCATGGAATAAGCCCCATAGGTGCCCTCCCCAGGCCCCAGGGACACCCCCACCCATACCAGAGGGACTGCAGAGGATGGGGGACCCCATCCAAGGTACGTATAGGTAAGTACAGGTAAGTATTTTATTTTATTTTTTCAAGTGCCATTGGGGCCCCTGGGGTGCCATGGGGTGCAATGGCTATGCCCAGGTGACCCTGGTCCCCTGTACTGGCCATTAGAGTGGTGGGCATGACTCCTGTCTTTTCTAAGACAGGAGTCATGTGGAATGGATGGTTTTGCATCAGAAAATGAAGCTAGGCTGGTTAGAGTAATTCTTTTTACGTCATTTTTTGGTGCAAAACCTCCTTCTCCCATACTGCCACCCCCAACCGGCCAAAGTTTTTTTTTTTTACGCTAGCCTACCCTTTGCGCTGGCTTGCACCATTCCATAAATATGGTGCCCGGCTGGCTCTCAAGAATGGTGCAAGCTGGTGCAAAACCTTTTGATGCAAAAATGCGTTAGTGCAGTTTTGCACCAAAAAGTATAAATATGCCTCTTAGTGCTACACATGGGCAGGTCGATCAGTGGCAATAGTGAAGCGATTGCTGGGATGATTCAGAAATGTTTGGTACATGTAGGGGGGAAGGTGTAGGTGCATCTGAAATATTGGGCCATTATTGCCCAGCTTTCAGGGAAAATGTCAGAGTGCAGCGTTGCACCACATTTGGCAGTGCCACAAACTGTAATTTTCAATATGCTTGGATGCACCATTTTGAGGGTTTAGGGCGCAGCCCTGTGTTGGCCCCTGCATCAGTGCAATATAAAAATACACCATACATCTGTACAACATATAATACTTAAAAGCATTCTGACATATAATTGAAAACATCTTTTGTTATCCATTACAATAAAAAAGCATTTATTTCCACAGTAAAACTATATACCTTGTCAGACAGTCAGACTGTTTTTTACAGTATAAACAAGAGATATAGGGGGTCATTCCAACCCTGGCGATCGGTGTTAAAGCAGCGGCCAAACCGGCAACAGGCTGGTGGTAAAAAAAATGCAATTCCGACCCTGGCGGAAACCGCCAACAGAGACCGCCACTTTAACACTCCGACCGCCATGGCGGGACAAACAAACAGTGCGGCGGTCACCGCCAACAGACAGGCGGGAAACAATGTACCGCCCACCCTATCACAACCCACCAATCCGCCACCTTTTCCGGGCGGCGGAAACAGACATTTCAAACGGAAAACGCTCACCTCCATACACCCCACGAGGAATCTGGACAGCATGGAACCCGAACTCCACATCCTACCAGCCATTGTCTTCCTGCTCCTCTACCAGGAGCACGAACGCCGACGCAGAAGACAACGGTGAGTACTGCACCTACGACACAGGGGAGGGGGGAGGAGAAAATATTATGGGGACACACATACGCGACACACCCACCCCCACCCAGTACAACACACACATCAATGCATAGAAATACATCACAGTTACCCCCCCAAACCCCCCGGAAGAATGCAAAGGCAAAAGGAAATGATTATAAATATAGAATTATATTGTAAGACTGAGTATAAAATATATCACACATCTATAACTTTATATACATAAATTGTCCAGTCCGATATGTCTATCAGCCATTGTTCGTGGGCCACTGGGCCAAAACACATGGGCAAAGCCCACACAGGATACCTGCCTCCAACGGAGAGAACACTGCAGGGGCATCAGATAGGAAAACTACAGGCACCTCAGGGGGAAGGGAAGGGAAGGGGAAGCACCTCAGCCAGATGAGTCCACGACGCCAGATCCACGAGGGGCCTCCATGCCCATTTGCCATCCTGGGGAGTGCAAAGCCACAGTCTCTCAAGTCTCTACAGCGGGTGGGTTGCCCACTGTGCCATCCTGGGGAGTGCAAAGCCACAGTCTCTCAAGTCAATATCAGTCTCCACTGGTACTGGAGGGGGACTAGTGCCCAGAGTGCTTCGTGCAGCCCTGCCCGACACAGATGCGGGCCTGCCCCTTCCGCCAATGGGCCATCGGTTCTTGAGATGAAGGGCCCTGTTCAGCAGTGCTTGAGACGGCGGTGCCCTGTTCAGCGGTGCTTGAGATGAAGGGCCCAGTTCAGCTGTGCTTGAGACGGCGGTGCCCTGTTCAGCGGTGCTTGAGATGAAGGGCCCAGTTCAGCGGTGCTTGAGACGGCGGTGCCCTATTCAGCGGTGCTTGAGACGGCGGTGCCCTGTTCAGCGGTGCTTGAGATGGTGGTGCCCAGCGGAGCGGTGCTTGAGATGAGTGTCCTGGTCAGCGGATCCGGCCCAGGCATGGATGTCACTCGCCACCTGACATGTGGCTGTCGGGGCCTTCCTGCCCATCTGTCTGGTGGCTTGCGGGGCCCTCCTGGGCTGCAGTACCCGGCCTGTGGGTGTCCTCCTGCCCAACTGGGACGTGGCTTGCGTGGCCCTCCTGGGCTGCAGTACCGGGCCTCTGGGTGTCCTCCTGCACACCTGGGATGGGGCTGGTGGGGCCCTCCTGGCCAGCTGGCCTGCTGCCGGACTTGTCGGGCGTGCTGCCCTTCCCACCCTTCCCTGTACGCTTGTGTCCCTTTCCCACCTTTGGTGGTGTGCCAGGTGGCACCCGACTTCCTGCCGGAGCCAATGTAGGGATTTTGGTCCCTGGGGTCTTTGGTCTCTCGCGCCGGGCACTGGCAATCTTCGGATGCTTTTCCGGGGGTGGGCTGGCCGTGCCTTGGCTCCTAGCTGAACTGGATGCCCTTGAGGGTGGGGGACTCCACAGTCCATGGACAACAGTCTTTACAGGTCCCGGTTTTGTGGTGGCTGAGGTGCTGATTGGAGTCTTATGAGATGGACGGGGTGGGGGAGTTGTTGGAAAGAGGTTAAGGTTTGCAAGGAAAAGCAATTTCGAAAGAGAGGGACGGGTAGGTGTAGTGGGTATGGGAGTGGAGGAAGAGGATGTGGTTGTAGGAGTGTGAAGTCTGGTGTCTTTGGGTGCAGGTGCTTGGGCTGGAGGCTGTCGTGAGGTGGATGGCTGTTGGGTGGGTGGCTGCCTGCGTTTGTGTAGTTTGGAAGAGGGGGTGACAGACACACTGGGAGAGGAAACAGGAGATGTGTAAATGGTAGTGGGGGTGGTGACTGCACTTGTGCGGAGTGTTCTGGTGGGTGTGCTGGTGATGGACGTAGTGGCTGAAGATGTTGTGCATGCAAGTGTGAGTGGAGACGTCACAGGGAGGGAGGAGGGAGACGAGGAGGAGGGGGACACAGTGGAGGCAGTGGGTGTTGGTATGTCTGCATGTGGATGTTGCTTGTGTGAATGATTGTGATGTGTGGTGCTTATGTCTGGATGAGCTTCCCTTGGGTGTTGAGGTGTGTGCAGGCTGGTCTGATGGTGTGTCTGGGATAGGCAGAGGTACAGGGGATTGGGTCTGGGTGGAGGAAGTTGGAGGGGGGAGGCTAGAGACAGGGACAATTGCTGCCGTTAGTGCTGAGGCCAGAGCGTTGAACGATCGCTGATGGGCAGCCTGACCCGAATGAATGCCCTCCAGGTATGCATTACTCTGGTGCACCTCCCTTTCTACACCCAGGATGGCATTCAAAAGGGTAGACTGCCCAACAATGATGGTCCTCAGGAGGTCAATGACCTCCTCACTGAGGGCAGCAGGGGCGACAGGGGCAGGGCCTGAGGTGCCTGGGGCGAAGGAGATGCCCACCTTCCTGGGTGAGCGGGCACGGGGCAAACGCTGAGGGGCTGCTGGGAGGGCGGTGCTGGTGCGCTGGGTGGCGGCTGTACCTGTTGTTGCGGGGGGCACGGATGTTGCCGCCACCACAAGGGAGCTCCTTTCAGAGGACGAGTCGCTGTCACTGACATCAGCACGAGTCCCCGCTGTGGAGCTCCCCTCGCCCTCCGTCCCACTGGTGTATTCGGACTCCATTGCATGGCCCTCCAGGGCCATGTGGGATGCAGCTCCCTCGTGCTCCGATGCCACTTCTCCTCCGCCTGATGATGCTAATGCACACATGAACAGGAAGACCACAAAAAAAGGGGGGGGGGAGAAATAAAGACATGTTGAGTGCATGGATTACCGCTACCGTTGGCGGACAAGACAGACACAGAAGCCCCCTGCACTACGCCGCACACTTGGGGTCCACTACGCAATCCGTGGGACATGGCCTACAAGCCTATGGATGACAACTGCACACATAGATGACACAGGGCCATGGATACCTGTACTTGGCACCCTACAGAGGTGGGGGGCGGGGCACAGGGCCATGCCTTACGGAGGGGCCTAGCCTACAGAAATCGCCCAGGCCTAGGGATACCCACAGCCCTCCTCCCCCACCCAGACACCTACACTGCACGCAAAGTCAGCAGAATGTATTTGTACTCACCCCCTTGTGTCTGCTGTGATGTCCTCACGCGCCCATCCAAATCGGGGTAGGCCACCGCCAGGATCCGGGACATCAGGGGGGTCAAATGACGACTGGCACCCCTCCTACGTTGGGAGGCCATCCCCAGCTGAGCCTCCGCCGTCTTCCTGCTCCAGCGTCGGATGTCCTTCCACCTCTTCCGGAAGTGGGTGCCCCGTCTGTTGTGGACCCCCAGGGTCCGGACGTCCTTGGCGATGGCACGCCAAATCGCGACTTTCTAGTGGGCGCTGACCTATGTGACATGTACAGGGAGAGAAAAATTGTCATCACCTTCTGCATGCTCGATGGGAGTGGCCCCCCATCCCCACCCTTGCCATGTGGCACATGCTCTCATCTGTCGTTTGATGCATGCCTCAATGGCTCCCCTCCCCACCATCTTTCATCCACCCACTCAACCCAGGCATTGCCCACTAAGCATGGTCCCAGTGTACTTACCTGTTGGTCTGGAGGACCGTAGAGTAGCGCATACTGGGGGAGGACCCCATCCACAAGTTTCTCCAACTCCTCCGCAGTGAAGGCAGGGGCCCTTTCCCCAGTCGCATGAGCCATTGTCTCTTCCAGACCGAGGTCACAGCAGCACTTGCAGTGTAGGTCCTCTCCTGTCGAAGATCAGGTATTGAGTGATTAGGCAGATAGAAAATGGCGGTCACGCCCGCGGCGGTGCGTACCGCGACCGCCGGCGCACATCGTCATTGGCTCCTGAAACCCATAGGGTTCAATGTTAACCAATGAGGCTTTGCGCCGCGGTCTTCGACTGCCTACCGCCGCGGTGTGCCACGCCAACGCATTGACCTCACATCCCACTGTCGCATTTCACAGGTCAGGCAGCCGGCATTTCAAGGGCCCACATGGCCTAATTACCAACTGCGTCACACATACCTAGGCCTTGCACCAACACTCATAAAAGCAATTCAATGCATTGGGAATCGTGTCATGTGCAAGCTGTGGTTACGTACCTGTGGGTTGATTGACTCTGTGCTCGCTGTTGTCCTTCATAGGCACCATCCGCTGGGACATGCGAGGAGATGGAGGAATCTTTCCGTGTACAGACCGCTGGTGGACCTGTCGACAATGGAGGAACGACATGTCATACTGACATACAGGCTTGACCGAGCCACTATACAGGAACTGTGTGCCCAGCTGGAGCCAGACCTGATGTCACCCATCCGCCAACCCACAGGGATCCCCCCTCTAGTGCAGGTGCTGTCAGTACTCCATTTCTTAGCAAGTGGGTCATTTCAAACAACAGTGGCCATATCATCAGGGATGTCCCAGCCTATGTTTTCCAAGGTGTTGTCCAGAGTGTTGTCTGCCCTGCTCAAACACATGCGGAGCTACATCGTTTTCCCTGAGGTGGGGGATTTGCCTACAGTGAAGGCTGATTTCTATGCCCTTGGACATATCCCCAACATCCTAGGTGCCATTGATGGGACACATGTTGCTTTCGTCCCCCCCAGCAGGAGTGAACAGGTGTACAGGAACCGGAAGAGTTATCATTCCATGAATGTACAGATGGTGTGTTTGGCTGACCAGTACATCTCCCATGTTAATGCCAAGTTCCCTGGGTCAGTGCATGACGCGTACATCCTGCGGAATAGCAGCATCCTGTATGTGATGGGTCAACTCCAGAGGCACCGTGTGTGGCTATTAGGGGACTCTGGTTACCCCAACCTGTCATGGCTACTGACCCCAGTGAGGAATCCCAGGACAAGGGCAGAGGAACGGTACAATGAGGCCCATGGGCGGACTAGGAGGGTGATCGAGCGAACCTTTGGCCTCCTGAAGGCCAGGTTCAGGTGCCTCCATTTGACAGGTGGATCCCTAATGTACTCACCAAAGAAGGTGTGCCAGATCATCGTGGCCTGCTGTATGCTTCACAACCTGGCTTTGCGCCGCCAGGTGCCTTTTCTGCAGGAGGATGGTCCAGATGGTGGTGTTGTAGCAGCTGTGGAGCCTGTGGAGAGTGAAGAGGAGGAAGCCGAAGAGGACGACATAGAGAACAGGAACACAGTAATACAGCAGTATTTTCAGTGACACACAGGTAAGAGTACACACCGGCATATTACATTTACTTAAAGACTCCTACCTCTCTACTGTCTGACTTTTCCCCCCAGTGTATGGTAACTGTGTTGTGACTTTCCCTTCCGTTTTCAGAGATGTGGGCCCCACTGTGTGACATCTGCTTTGTTTCCCCATGGACTACAGCTGTGTGACAGCGGTTTGTTGGCATCACAATGTGAATGAACATTTTGGCACAGTCATGTCTAATACATTTGTTCTAAATCACAGCCAGACTCCAGATTGTTTTGTGCAATAAGTGTTTTTATTCAAGTGCTCTAAATTGGATGGGTGGTTGCAAATCGGTGAGGGGTGATGGTGGAGGATTGTCCATGGCAGAGTCCAGACTATCAGTTTCACAGGTGCATTGTCCAAATGCCTGTGGGAAGTGGAGCAGGGGCAGTTTAAGGTTGGACATGGTGACAATGTGGGACAGTGGGATGACAATCAGGGCGGTATCCTTTGCTGGCGGGGGTCTTGACATCTTACTCTGTCTTCTTCCTGGATCTCAGGGCCCGCTTGCGGGGTGGTCCTCCTTCTGCAGGGGGTGGGGTTCTGGTGGCCTGTTGGTCTTGTGTCGGGGCCTCCTGTCCACTAGCGCCGGCGGAGGTGGTAGGCAGTTCTTGGTGCATGCTAGTGTCAGGGGCCCTTTGAGGTGCCACAGTGTCCCACAATGTGGTGACTACCTGATTCAGGGCCACTACGATGGTACCCATGGCGGAACTTATGTTTCTTAGTTCCTCCCTGAACCCCATATACTGTTGCTCCTGCAGAAGCTGGATCTCCTGAAACCTGGCCAGGACCGTCGCCATCGTCTCCTGGGAGCGGTGGTATGCTCCCATGATGGAGGAGAGGGCCTCGTGGAGAGTGGGTTCCCTGGGCCTGTCCCCCCCCCTGTCGCACAGCAGCCCTCCTAGTTCCCCTGTTTCCCTGGGCCTCTGTCCCCTGGACCGTGTGCCCACTACCACTGCCCCCAGGTCCCTGTTGTTGTTGGGGTGTTGGGTTAGCCTGGGTTCCCTGTAGTGGTGGACACACCGCTGATTGACGTGTCCTGGGGACAGAGGTATGGGCCCGCTGGGTGGGTGCTGTGCTGGTGTTCCCAGAGGGGGGAAGGTCTGCTGTGGCCTGTGGCTGTGTGAGGGGAACCGACTGTCCCGAGGTCCCCGATGGACCGGGCTGGTCATCTAGATCCAAGGAGACAGAGCTGCTGTCCTCACTGTGGGCCTCTTCTGGGGGTGGAGTGGACATATGTGGACCCTCCTGCGCGGTGACGTGGCGTTCGGGTCCTGCAGGGGTATAAAAGTATGGTTATTGCTTCTGTGTGTGCCATAGCGTGCAATGGGTGGGTGCCTGTGTACCCCAGTGCTGGCATTCCTTTGTGGGGGCTGTTGTGACAGTGGTTGGGGGGGGTTGTATGTGTATGTGCAGTGGGCATGCTTAGGTGATGGGTGCCCATGCTTTGTGGACGCATGCAGGGCTAGGTGTTGGGATGGGTGGGTTGTGATGGTGAGACATTTGCAAGGAGTAGGTGTGATGGGGGTGGGGGTGAGGGTGGCGGTATGAGTTGGCATGCAGGTGGGGTGGGGGGAAGAAGTAGTGAAGATTTTACTTACCAGAGTCCATTCCTCCGCCTACTCCTGCGAGGCCCTCAGGCTGCAGGATGTTCAAGACTTGCTCCTCCCATGTTGTAAATTCTGGGGGAGGAGGTGGGGGTCCGCCGCCAGTCTTCTGCACCGCGATGTTGTGCCTGGATACCATGGAACGCACCTTCCCCCGTAGGTCGTTCCACCTCTTCCTGATTTCGTCCCAATTTCTTGGGTGCTGTCCCACAGCGTTGACCCTGTCCGCTATTCTGCTCCATAGCTCCATCTTCCTGGCAATGGTGGTGTGCTGCACCTGTGCCCCGAACAGCTGTGGCTCTACTCGTACAATTTCCTCCACCATGACCCTGAGTTCATCATCAGAGAACCTGGGGTGTATTTGCGGTGCCATGGGGTGGTGTGGGTGATGTGTAGGGTGGATTGTGTGGTGCTAAGTGTGGTGATGTGTATTGTTGTGTTGTGTGAAGTGCGTGCCAATATTGCTGGGTGACAGTGAATTGGGCGTCTGGGTGCTCGGATGTCTTTTCTCGGTGCGTGTTCACGAATCTCTAGGAGTGGAGGTTTGTGGGTGATGTGGGTGTGTGTTTTATATTGTAATGGGTGTGTGGGAGTGGTGTGTGTATGTGTATCAGGTGTGTGTATTTTGAATTGTCCAATGTGGTTGTATTTTGTAGGTGTGTGTGTATTTTGAGCGCGGCGGTGTGTACCGCCAATGGAATACCGCGGTTGAAAGACCGCCGCGTGGATTCGTGTGTCGTGATAGTGTGGGCGTATTTCTGTTGGCGTGACGGTGGAGGTTTGGTCATCGCCAGTTTCTCGCTGCCCTTTGGTGTGGCGGACTTTTATGGATATCAGTATTTTGGCGGTTTGACTGTTGTGGGTCAGAATGACCGTGGCGGTTTACCGCGGCAGCGGCGGTGTTATGGCGGTCTTCTGAACGGCAGTAAGCGCCTTTTACCACCGAGGTTGGAATGACCACCATAGTCTTACTGTGGATATAAATACTGTTTTATTGTAAAGGATAACAATTTTTTTTTTATTATATGTCAGAATGCTTTGAAGTATTATATGTGTACAGATGTATGGTGTATTTATTTAAACATTTATTGAAAAATAAAAAAGGAAAGAAATAAGAAAAAAACAATATGGTCTTTAAGAGGGGTGCTTTATAGTAAAAAGATTGAGATACGGTTATAAATTCAATGTTTTCTCGCTTTTAGGTTTTTTAAATATTTTGTGCCAGTGTAGTTAATTATAACTCTATTTATGGTTTAGGATTAATTATAGTCCCAAAGGGAATCTTTGTATGTGTCTGCACTTTAAACCTGTCCCCTTGGGGGTGTGAGGGGTACCTCTTCAATTTGTTTTTGGTTTTTTAAATATGGGGCCAGATGTGGTGTGGTGCAGCGTGGTGCTGTGCCAAAATTGGCAGCGCTGCGCTGAGCCACTTTAGAAAAGCAGGGATGCACTGTATTTAAGGGAATACGGCACACCCCAGCATTTCCCCCTGTGCTGGCGCTAAATTTAGCTGCCAACGCAGGCATCCTTGCACCATCATGCAAGGATGTCTGTGTTGAGGGGTGTGATTGTTTATGTGCATGAAGGGGTCCCTTCCCGCACATAAACAATCACTAATGACACTTCTGTGTGTGCTGCACAATTGAGCACACACAGAAGTACCAAAGAGTCATTTTCAAATTATTGTTTATGTGCAGGAAGGGACACCTTCCTGCACATAAACAATAATTTCTGGCATTTTGCTTTTTCTATCCGTGGAACAGAATGTAATTATCCTCCCCTGGGGGTGACGTTAGATTTTGGCACTGCCTCAGGTTTACGAGATTTCATAAACCTGAGGCAGCGTCAAAATGCAATGGGTTTTGCTGTGGCAGGCCCACAGCAACACCCATTGCTTGCCCCTTCCACGCACAGTGCTGCGTGGGAAGGGGCCGTATTTACAAGGTTGTGGCTTAACGCCACCTTGTAAATATGGCGCTGTGGTTAGTGACACAGGACGCTAGTGGCCTATAAATACGGCCCATGGTGCACAGATGAAGATAAGGAATGGCGTTAGCCAGCGGTAGTTTCTTTGACGCACAACTGCACTAGCGCAGTTGTGCATCATTTTTCATAAATCAAGAAACAAGTGTTACACAAAGAGTAGCAAATTAGCCATGGCCATTCAACAGTAGAAAGGTGTGCGAACAGTCGGTATCCAGTGATAGATTTTGGAGCACACTTTTCTTAATAAATGAATAAAGCATGTTGTGCTAAGGCAGTGCCTTTTACATAGTGCACATTTTCAAATGCAATTGCCCTTTGAAATGTCCATTAAATTTGCATCACTCATGCAACTTACTGTTACACCTATGTAGTGCACAAAGAATAGCATGCTAACATCTAGGGGCACATTTAAATAACATGGCGCTGCACTTAGTGCAGCGCCACTTTCCTTGCGTCCCTTAGTGCCCCCTACCTCCACCATGTGTGCACCGTATCTAAGATACAGCGCACCATGGCACAGGGTAGGGAGCAATAGCGTAATTTTTATTGACGTTATTGATGTACTCAGCAGGAGTAGCGTCCAAATATTAGTGCCACTCCTGCAGAGTACATAGGGGCCCATTGAGCAGGTGTTAAAAGTGCCGTAAAAAATAACACAAGGAGATCTGTTAGATTTCGTTGTGCCATTTTTTCGGCCCACCTCATGGGGAAACACCCCCTCGGCATACATTATGCCAGGCTCATGCATAATGTATCACAAAGGGTTACAAAGTGGCGTAATGCATGCATTGCGCCACTTGGTAAATAATGAGCGAGGATTTTGGCCTCGTTGGTCCACATTATCATAAACAAATGACGCTAATGTGGCACAAGGTGGCGCTGGGGGCATATAAATATGCCCCCTAATTTCTGTGTATAGTTACCAGTTATGCATTATACAAGTGTATTGGTTTGTTGTGATGTATTGAAAGCTTTATTTTCATCAAACCTCATAATTACAAACAAAAATTGCCTTATTTGAAGTTTTTTTTGCTGCTGATGCATTTCGAAATATTAATTTCATTCACAAGTATTTAAATTTTGTTTTTTGTTAGAAAACATTTACGATCCTGCAGTTTCTCCTGGTCTCCAGCAAGATTGCCACCTGGTTCAAATTACAAACTTCCATTACTTTGAAGTCAAAGAAATTAATGCTCATGTTAAACCAGCTGCCATTTGTCAGATAACATTGCATGACACTTGGGCTATGTCTTGGACCACACACTAAGGCCAAATACATTTGTATTTTTTAAGTTTGCCCTTCTTTTGCGTAACAAAAACAGCGCAAATGCGGCGCTAAAAATGTATAAATATGGGCCTAAATCACTCTAAACGTAAAGGACTCTTTCTTGCTCATTCCTCTTCTGAACTTCTGAAGGTTTATCTGGAGGGTGCTGCAGCATATCCTGGACCCAGTGCTTAATTTGTAAATAAAAAGGTGCCAGTGCCTAAAGCCCTCTGCTTAAACACACGCCTGATGCATTTAAATGTGCGAACACGGAATACTGAGGCGGCGTAATCCTGAAGATATCACGGGTCTCTTCAATCCATTTACAGCCACTCGCTGCCCCTTCAGCTCACTCTGGCAGCTTTCTACTTTTTCCGTTTGCTACGCTTATTCGTTTTTCCCTTCCTCCGTCTTTCCCATAGGTGTCTTTTGCTCGCAGCAAATGCTTGAGACTGAAGAATAAGCCCCGGCCCTCAAAAAAAAGTGGCGGTGCTCAGCACCGGAAACAACAAGCACAAATTAAGCACTGCTTGGACCCCTACTTCCATTGCCCCCTGCCTAAATATTTTTGCCAATGAGAATACTATGACAAATGCTTAATTTAACTCAAACATTTGTCCTGTATTTTCTGGTTTTATATGAGACATTCAGCTGCAACCCTGAGACTTATCCCAATATGTTTTCGGTTGTAGTCTGAAGATTGTATTATGGTTTGTGGATTTACATGAAATGCTCCATTGCATTCTCAGAGGCCTGTGTTATAAAAACAGGTATGCAATCTAGCCTCCGAGATTAGAATGAGCACAGGTCCAACTGGTGTAGGCAGTATACGCACCAAACATTTTTGAGCCCAAAGTGTTGTGAGGGTCCAAGCCCCCACCATGTACAGGGCAGTAGAAGACCCTAGGGCTTGGGAGACCACAGGCTGGGTCAGGAAGAAGAGAAAACAAGCATTTGCAATGCAATAGCTCTTGCATTTGCTTGAGTTAGAGCTCTTGGCATTGTAAATTCATAACTGGACTTTTCTTGCCACATAAATTGGTCAACCATGCCTCATCATTTCGTCTTTTCCTGCCATATAGTTCCAGTGGCCCTACATATAACTAAATCACTTCCATTTACCTTCTTCCTCGATTTGCATAACAAAATGGAAATGCTGCCTTTAGTATCCTAATTTAAATCTGCCGTGCTCATCCCAGTAGAATACTATTTTCACCACCCCAGCTTCAGAGTAGCTGGCTGGCTAACACAATTCCTCAAAAAAAGACACAAAACAGCGATAGAGGAGAAATAAACTCGAGGCACCCTAACATATCAAGAGTATTCAAACATTCAGAGTGTAATAAGGATGTTAAATTTGCCTGAATTATGGTCATAATTGTAGTAAGGAAAGATTATTAAAATATATGTAAGTATCATTTGAACCTTTATCATAAAGAAACTTCTGGCATTAGGCTGTAATGCTCAAAACATCCCCTAGATAGTATCATAACAATTGTTTGTATAAAACATGGTCATGTAACCACATTGTTCACCCCTAAAGAACATCCCAGAAAAAAACAAGAAAAAATTATGGAATGCAATCATGTACTAAGCCCCTGGAAAACATTTCACAAACTGGCAAGTCTATTTCAGTGACATTAAAAACAAGGAATTTAAAACACACTTCTCTCAGCTATAAAAAAAAAAAATAATAATCTAGCCATGAGGAAACTTAAAGGACAATGACTGGTGGGAGGGGTTATTATTTTGGTGTCCCCACTAGTATAGTGTGGGGACACAGCGATAATGTAGACAGAAAGAGCACATTGTGGTCAATGTTTTGAAGGCGTTCCCATTGTCCTTGGACCACCACAGGCTGAGTTATGAGCAAAAATGTTGTGAAAAAGAATGCTTGCAAAGCATCATGGGTCTAGTTTTCCAAAGTGCAGTGAATATTGTAGTATTGGCTCTCCCACTGTGCCAGGAGAGCCCCTTCCCTTTGAGGATCTCTGTTTTATGTAAGGCATTTACCAATTTCAACTGTTTTAAGGGGAGAGCCAGAAGAAACGACTCTTATTAACTGTGAACAATATGACCAGAGCTTCAATACCGCTGATCGAGTTCACGCTGTTGTTCCTGTTCGCGCTGTGAGTGTCATGGCCACAATGCAGCACAAAAGGGAGAGACAAAAAATTAGTTTGCCCATGCTGAAGTATGTCGGCAATCGTGCAATAATCCACGTAACAGGGGCAGTCCGCAAGGCGTACCAAAAATAGCCTCAAGGCGGTACAAACGTAAAGCAATTGTGAATGACATCAAGGTGGTCATTATGACCCTGGTGCTCTTCTGACTGCCAGGATTAATGTGGCGGCATCACCTCCAATAGGCTGGCGGTAAAGAATGCCAAATCATGACCGTGGAGGTGATCTCTCCCATAGACAGCCAATGTACCACACCAACTGCCAGCAAGGTGCGAACACTGAACCCGGCGGTAGCCACCTACAGGCAGGCGGGTGACAAGGATCCGCCCACCATATTATGACATAGGCTACCGCCACGATTTCCATGGCAGTAGCAATGACACCAAAAGCCTGGTAGAAACACATCACTGAAAAAGAGCCACTCACCCCCAGGGACACACAGGAGTCCACGTCCGCCATGGAACCTGAATTGCAAGTATTCCCAATGCTGTACTACGCCATGGCCGTCCTGGAGCACCAAGTCCGACAAAGACGACGACAGTGAGTACAGCGCCTAGCACACAAGGGTGGGAGAGAAGGGGGGAGAATGACACCCACACGCACAACACACACAACACACACCATATACACACCACACACCCAGTAACACATGCACAGGAATAAGCAGCAACAGAAACCCGGAGTAAATAAAAGCAAGACACATACATAGTTCCAACCACAGTATTCCTTTTGTATGAATATGCAAAATGCAAAAACATGCACAACTGCAGAAATAAAGAAATGCAGGCCCAAATGCCAGTCCAAAGTCACTAATGCCCACAGGGCAAAGTCCAAGCCCCAGCTTGACTCCTGACAACATCGGGACTCCACTGTTCAGGGGCATCATGTTGGAAATGGGCAGGCACCTCAGGGGCAGGGGTGGGGTGGGGTGGGTTGGGATTGCAACTCATTGTGAGGGGCTCCTAGCCCACTGGTTCTGCAAAAGACTTCCTGCCGACAGGATGATGAGGGGGCTGGCTGCCCACAGGATGAGGAGGGGGATGGCTGCCCATTGGTTCTGGAGGGGGCTCCCTGCCCACAGGATGAGAAGGGACCTTGCTGCCCACTGGTTCTGGAGGAGGATTCCTGCCCACAGGATTAGGAGGGGGCTGGCTGCCCCCAGAATGAGGAGGGGGCTTTCTGCCCACTGGTTACTGATGGTGCCCCTTAGCCTCTGGTTCTGGATGCTGCTATTCGACCTCTGGTTCCGGAAGCTGCTCCATGGCCACTACATTGTGGGGCTTCCTTCTCCAGGGATTTCTGGGCTCTTCCTTGTCCAGGGGTTCCTGTGGGGCCTCCTTCTCCAGGGATTTCTGGGGCTCCTCCTTTGCCTTTAATTTCTGGGGCTCCACCTTGGCCTTGGATGTCTGGGGGGCATCCTTGGCCTTCAATGTCTGGGGGGCCTCCTTGGCCTTGGATTTCTGGGGGGCCTCCTTGGCCTTTGATTTCTGGGGCTCTACCTTGGCCTTGGATGTCTGGGGGGCCTCCTTGGCCTTTGATTTCTGAGGCTCCAACTTGGCCTTTGATTTTTGGGGGGCCTTCTTGGCCTTTGATTTCTGGAGCTCCTCCTTGCCCTTTGATTTCTGGGGGGCCTCCTTGGGCAGGGACTTCGTTGGGGCTTCCTTGGCCCTGAGTTTTGTAGGTGGTCTGTTTGGGAGGGGGGGAACCTTAGCCTTCCATTTGGGGGTGAGGAGAGTCCATGTTGAGTGGGTCCGGCCTAACACTCATGTGCCCCATAGTGCCAGCTGGAGACTTTGGGGGTGGAGCTGTGTCAGATTGGATGCTTGAGGTACTGGCCTGGGTGTTGGGACTTTCCTTTTATGGGCAGAACGGGGTTAGGGGAAGGGAAGAGGTCAAGGCGGGAAAGGAAAAGCTTCTTAGGGACAATGGGTTGGGATGTGGGAGGAGGGATGGCAGTCAAGGTAGAGGGAGTGGTTGTTGGAGGAGGAGGAGGTGTGCTGGACCTGGGTGCAGGGCATGGACATTGTGCTTGCATGAGGTGTTGGGGGACTGAGTACGAGTGTGTGTGTGTGTGTTACTGGAAGGGGGAGCAGACGGGGGAAGGGCAAACATGATGTGTGGTTGGATTTGTGGTGGTGTCTGAAAGTGAGGTGGATATGCTGCATGTGGTGGTGGTGACTGCACATGTGGTGTGTGGGGTGCATGTCTGCAGGTCTGCTGTTGTGATTGTGGGCAAGGCTGTGCAGGTGGCAGGATCTGGGAATGTTGATTCAGTGCATGCAGGTGTGAGTGAGGATGTGACTGTGAGGGAGGAGGAGGAGGGAGAGACAGTGGAGGTAGTGGATGATGTTGTGTGTGCATCTGGGTGTTGGCTGTGTGAGTGCTTGTGGACTTAAGTGTGCTGCCTGTGTTTGTCTGTGTGAGTGTTGTTTGTTGTTTTGGGTGCACGCTTGTCAGAATATGAGCGTGGGATGGGTTAAGGGGTAAGGAGACTGGGACTAAGTAGTGGTAGGAGGAGGGGGGAACGGATGAAACAGGGACACTGGCTGCCATCAGTGAAGAGGCCAGAGCCTGAAACAATCTCTGTAGGGCTGCCAACCCACTGTGGATGCCCTCCAGGAAGGCATTGCATTGCTGCATCTGGGATGCCAGCCCCTGGATGGCATTCACAATGGTTGACTGCTCTACAGAGATGGATCTCAGGAGGTCAATAGCCTCCTCACTGAGGGCAACGGTGCTGACTAAGGTGCCTGGGGTGATGGAGATGGCCACCCTTCTGGGTAAGTGGGCACGGGCAACTCAGTGGGGGGCTACTGAGAGGGCGGTCCTGGTATGGTGGATGGAGCTAGAACCTGTACCTGGGGTGGTCCCAGAAGGGTCAGTCACCACCAGGAAGCTACCATCGGAGGACAATTCAGAGTCAGTGGTGTCACCTCATGTCCCTGCCATCGTGCTCCCCTCGCCCTCCATCCCACTGGTCCCCTCAGCGTCAGTGGACTCTGCCTCCTGGGTCCTGTGGGCTGCAGCTCCCTCACTCATCGGTGCCACACCAGATGATGCTAATGCACACATGGAGAGGATGACAAAAGGAGAGAGGGGAGGGAGAGAAAGGGAGCATAGGGTCAATTTCAGCACCAACAGCTCAGATGTCAGACACATCACTGTCACACACTGACACTGAGAATAGGCAATATGGACCACACTGGCCTACCATTGGCTAAGTACCACAGCAGGTAGGAGCCAAGCCCTGTCAGCCACACTCCAACTGGGACCACCTAAGCCCTGCCTGACATGGGACGTCACCTACCTGGCTATCTAATACATGCTTTCAACCCTATTATCCTGAGCTGGACCACGCAGCAATATCTGAACTGGCATATTGGGGCATCCACTGACTAATACTCTGCACCCAAATGCCATGCCAGCTGTTAGAAATGAGGGCTTTGGTTGGCAGTCAGGTTACCCCCTGTCCAAGCAAGGATCCTCACTCTAGTCAGGGTAAGTCACACACAATCCAAATTATCCTGTACCCACCCTCTGGTAGCTTGGCACTGAGCAGTGAGGCTTAACTTAGAAGGCAATGTGTAAAGTATTTGTGCAATAAATCATACAATACCAGAATATAGCACCACAAAAATACACCACACAGTGTTTAGAAAAATATATAATATTTATCTGGATAAATGCAGGTCAAAACGATTAAAGATGAAATAAGCAAATGTAGGGATATCACTGAAAGTGATATCAAGTGTCATAGGGTTAAAATATTACTGTAAAAGCAATAAAAAAGTGTCTTAAGTTCTCCTAGATACAACAAGTGTCTCTTGCAGTGCAAAGTACCTGGTTTATGTAGAAAAATCCTCGCAAGGGACCGCAGAGGAGGAGGTGTATGGAAATCAGTGAGTGTGCGTCGGTTTCGCCCCTTCGCACATGGACTTGCGTTGTTATTTTTCACGTGGGGAAGATGTTGCATCGATATCCGGCGGCGATATACTTGGCTCCTCTTCGGGTTGCGGGATTTTCAGATGCCCCGCGGACGATGCGTGGAATCCTGGGCTTGCGGAGCGAAGTCAAAGGGCTAAGTCGATTCCAGTTGGCAATGCGTGGAATTTTCTTCCGCATGGCAGGCGCTGCATCGATTCCTCTCAGGAAGTCGGGCGTCGTCGTTCTGAGTCGGCTTGCATCGATCCAGTAGGGCCGTGCGTCGAAGTTCCAGTCGCATCACTGGCGATGCATCGATCTTCTGTCGCAATGTTGGGCTGCATCACTTCGGACTCGGCGTGCTGTGAATTTTTCACCGCGAGCAGGCTGTGCATCGATCTTGCCAGGCGGTGTGTAAACTTTCACCACACGGGGATTTCAGCTGCAGGAGAGAAGTCCTTTTGGTCCTGAGACTTCAGGGAACAGGAGGCAAGCTCTATCCAAGCCCTTGGAGAGCACTTCCACAGCAAACAAGAGAGCAGCAAGACATCAGGGCAACAGCAAGGCAGAAGTCTTCTTCAGAAAGCAGTCAGGTGAGTCCTTTGGGCAGCCAGGCAGTTCTTCTTGTCTGGGTGCAGGTTCTGGTTTAGGTTTCTTCTCCAGGAAGTGTCTGAGGTGGTAGGGCAGAGCCCCTGTTTTTATACTCGAATGTGCCTTTGAAGTGGGAGAGACTTGAAAGAGTGGCTTAGAAGTGCACCAGGTCCTCTTTCAGTTCAATCCTGTCTGCCAGGGTCCCAGTAAGGGGTGTGCCAGTCCTTTGTGTGAGAGCAGGCCCTCCACCTTCCCAGTCCAGGAAGACCCATTCAAAATGCTGATGTATGCAAGTGAGGCTGAGTATCCTGTGTTTGGGGTATGTCTGAGTGAATGCACAAGGAGCTGTCAACTAAACCTAGCCAGATGTGGATTGTAAGGCACAGAAAGATGTAAGTGCGGAGAAATGCTCACTTTTTAAAAATGGCATTTCTAAAATAATAATATTAAATCCAACTTCACCAGTCAGCAGGATTTTGTATTACCATTCTGGCCATACTAAATATGACCTTCCAGATCAGCAGCTACCACTCAAACAATGTATGTGGGCAGCCCCAATCTTGACCTATGAAGGGAGCAGGCCTCACAGTAGTGTAAAAACGAATTTAGGAGTTTTACACTACCAGGACATACTACATAGGTACATGTCCTACCTTTTACCTACACAGCACCCTGCACAAGCGGTTACATAGGGCACACCTTAGGGGTGACTTATGTGTAGAAAAAGAAGAGTTTTAGGCTTGTCAAGTACTTTTAAATGCCAAGTTGAATTGGCAGTGAAACTGCACACATAGGCCTTGCAATGGCAGGCCTGAGACAAGGTTGAGGGGCTACGTAAATGGGTGGCACAATCAATGCTGCAGGCCCACAAGTAGCTTTTAATCTACAGGCCTTGGGCACATATAGTGCACTCTACTAGGGACTTATAAGTAAATAAATTAAATAGCCCAATTGGGTGTGATCCAATGTTACCATGTTTAAAGGGAGAGAGCATATGCACTTTAGCACTGGTTAACAGTGGTAAAGTGCACAGAGTCTAAGAACCAGCAAAAACAGTATCTCAAAAGTGGAGGGAGGCAAGCAAAAAGTTAGGGGTGACCACCCTAAAGCTGTCAGGTCTAACACCAGCCAACATAGATGGTTGACATACACACTGTACTCACCCCCTTATGGCTGCTGTGATGTCCTCAAGCACCCATCCAGCTCTGGGTACGCCACGGCCAGTATGTAGGCTATCAGGGAGGTCAGGTTCCGACAGGCACTCCTTCCTCATATGGAGGCCATCCCCAGCTGGGCCTCTGCGTTTTTCCGGGCCCAGCGTCTCAGGTCCTCCCACCGTTTCCTGCAGTGGGTGCTCTGCCTGCTATAGACCCCCCCCAGAGTCTGCATGTCCTTGATAGCACACCACAAACCCTTCTTCTGATGACATGCAGAGGAAACAAAGAAGACGGGACACCATGAACCTGACAATCCAGCCTGTCACACATATGGCCCACTAAAAGCATTTCTCCTCATCAGGCACACACATGACCTGCACCCCTGCATTGATGCTGCCACCAGCCATTCCCCTCCCCCACACCTGACACACTGCCAGCAAACACACACATCTCCATGCAGTCATTTTGCATGCAACGTACCCATGGTGTACTCACCTGTTAGTCTGGAGGCCCATACAACTGGCCCTAATGGGGTAGGACCCCATCCACAAGGCACTCTAACTCCTCCGACATGAAGGCTGTGGCCCTTTCCCCTGTCACACAAGCCATGGCATGTTCCAGACACAGGTCCCAGCAGCACACGCAGAAGTGATGTCGTTCTGTGGAAAGTCAGGAGTCAAGTGAAGTGTTAGAAAGGAAATGGCAGTCACATCCACGACGGGGAACACCGTTACCACCGGTGTTGTTCATCATTGGTTCCCATACTCCATGACAGGCCTTGTTAGCAAATGAGGAATTGCACGGCAATGCGGACTGCCTTCTAGCATGATGCCAATGCCAGTGGTGTGAGATCACTTCCTCCTGTCCCTGAATACAGGACAAGCGGGTGCCATTTTATAATTCTGGTATACATGTACAGATTAATAAGTGCGTCATTGTAGTCGAATGTACTCACCTACACAGTTCCAGTGTCCAACAAACAAACATGCTCTGTGTACACTGCTGTAGTGTGTTCATGGTTCCTGTTGACACTCCTTTTCTACATTTGGGTCCCTTAGCTACCAACTACTGCGGAGTAATAGGAGGAGGCAAACACCCATATACAGACCTCTTGTGGACTTGGCTACACTGGAGGACCGGCACATCATACTCACCTATCGTCTGGACAGGGCCACAATCACAGAGCTGTGTGCACAATTGGAGCCTGATCTGCTACCTGCTATCCGTAGCACCACAGCAATCCCTCCTCTTGTGCAGGTACTCACAGTGCTCCATTTCCTGTCAACAGGCTCCTTCCAGATGACAGTGGGCTTGGCTGCAGGGATGTCACAGCCAATGTTCTCTATTGTGCTTGCAAGGGTTTTGTCGCCCTTGCTCAAACACATGTGCAGCTACATAGCATTCCCCCAGGTAGATGACTTACCCACTGTGAAGGCTGGATTCTATGCAATAGGACATATACTTCATGTAATTGGGGCCAATAAAGGGACCCATAATGCCTTAGTCCCCCCCAGGGCCAATGAACAAGTGTACAGGAATCTGAAGAGTTTCCACTCACTCAATGTCCAGATGGTGTGACTGGCTGACCAGTACATTTCCCACGTCACTGCTCAGTATCCAGGGTCATTGCATGATGCCTTTGTCCTGAGGAATAGCAGTGTCCCACAGCTGATGGCACAACTACAGAAGCACAGTGTGTGGCTTATACGTGAGCTTAAGTCCCCACCCAATATATGTCTGTGTATTCCTTCAGGAGTCATATCCCCTGCCATTGTGCAAGGCTAACATGCGTCCCTCACTTCTTGGAGGAGATTCCGACTACCCAAACCTGTCCTGGCTCATGGCCCCTGCTAGGAATCCGATAACAGGGGCTGAAAATTGATATAATGATACCCAAGGGCATACCAGGAGGACTGTCGAAAGGACCTTCGGTCTCCTGAAGGCTAGGTTCAGATGCCTCCATCTGACAGGTGGATCCATATTGTACTCCCCTGAGAAGGTCTGCAGAATCGTTGTGTGCTGCATGTTGCACAATTTGGCCCTCAGACGGCATGTACCCTATCTGCAGGAGGAGGGGGTGACAATGCAGCTGTGACAGCAGTGGACACCAAGGACAATGAGGAGGAAGAAAATGAGGAGGATGAGGACTACAGGTCACATTTGATCCAGCAGTACTTCCAATGACACACAGGTAAGACTGTTGAACTAAGCAAGACTACATTTTAGTGTTGTACTATGTGATTGCAGCATGATGCCAGTTATTCCCTTTGCATCCCACCTGACTGGCATCTATATCTTCCATTATTGCAGATGTTGTTGTTGTTCCAACAGTGTACTGCTGTGATGTGTACAGACTGCTGAGACACATTTGTTGGATGGGTCAACATGTTACTGGACATTTACATAGGATCATGCCGTTCATTACAGTTTGTTGCATTGTACATTACCTGTAGATAAAGCACTATTACTTAAGTTGTGTTCAAGGGTGTTTATTGAAAATTGTTCTACAATGGTAAGTGCAATAGAGTGGGGTGATGGTTAGGAATAGTCCAGGGTAGAGGTACAGTCTGTTTGTAGCACAGGTCCAGTGTCCAAGGGGCCATAGGAAGGGGAGCAATGGCAGTTCAAAATGGACCAGGTGACACAGTGGAAAACAAGGGGGGCATTCAGGAGGGGCTCATTTCCGGGCGGTGGTCGTGGGTTTGGCAAGCGTCTCTGGTGTCTGTCTGGATTGCAGGGAACGTTTGCGGGGTGGTTCATCTCTGCAAGGGGAGTGGTGCTGGTGGCCTGTGGGTTTTGTGGCAGGGCATCCTGTCCACTAGCTGCAGCAGATGTGGAGGGCTGGTCAGTTGACTGGCTAGTGGAAAGGGCCCGCTGGTGTGATGTGTGCTCCCTGATGATGTTGGCCATATCACCCAGCATCCCTGCTATGGAGATCAATTCTTCCCTGATCTCCTGGTGGTGTTCCTCCTGCAGCCGCTGGTTCTCCAGCATAATGTCTATCACCTGACCCATCTTGTCCTGGGATTATTGGTAAGCCCCCAGGACATTGGTGAGTACATCCTGGACAGTCGGTTCCCTGGGCCTGTCCTCCCACGGTGCACAGCTGTTCTCTGAGTGTCCCTGGCCACCTGTGCCTGTGTCCCCTGAATGGTGTGCCCACTGACCCCAGGACCCTGATTGCCTTGCCTGTGAGGTGTGCACTGGGCTCCCTGTACAGGTGGGCACACTGCTGATTGACGTATCCTGGGGACAGAGGCCTGGGGAGGTTGGGTGGCTGCTGTGGTTTTAGATACTGAGGGGGGAGGCTCTGGGGTGGACAAGTTGTGGGCTGGGTTATCTGACTGACCAGTAGTCCCTGATGGGCCAGGGAGTTCATCCAGATCCAGAACTCCAGAGTTGCTGTCATCACTGGGGGCATCTTCTGGTGGGGGACTGGGTAGCCGTGCCACCTCCTCACTGCTGGCAGTGGCTGGGGCACCTGTGTGGATGTAAGTGGTGTATTATGATACATGTCTGTGACATATTCTCCTGGCTTCCCTTATATCATTGCTGTATGCCTGCCACCTTTGCATTGGTGGTGAGAGTACATGCAGGGCTTGAAGGGATGTGCATGCAGTGGGTATGGCATGCAGGGCTTGGCATTTGGGTTAGTTAATTGTGGTGGTGCACTGTGTGGGATAGAGCAGAGTGATGTGTTTCAGGGTGAGGGGTGGTGGTGGGATGCAGGTATGGGGGGATAGGTAGTAAAATTGACTCACCAGTGTCCAGTCCTCTGGCACCTCCAGTGAGTCCCTCAGGATGCAGGACTGCCAAGACTTGCTCCTCCCATGCTGTCAGCTGTGGGGGAGGAGGTGGGGGTCCGACGGCAGTCCTCTGGATGGCGAGCTGGTGCCTTGCTGCTATGGAACGTACCTTCTCCCGTAGGTTGTTCCACCTCTTCCTAATGTCATCCCTTGTTCGTGGATGCTGTCCCATGGTGTTCACCCGGTCCACGATCCTCTGCCATAGCTCTATCTTCCTGGCAATGGATATCTGCTGGATCTGTGCTCCAAACAACTGTGGCTCTACCCTGACTATTTCCTCCACCATGACCTGCAACTCCTCATCAGTGAAAGGGGCGGTACCCTTGTGGGGACATGGGTGTTGTGTGGTGTGTGTGTTGTGCAGAGGAAGTAGAGTAATGTGGTGGGGTGTTGGGTGTGTGGTGCATGACAGATGAATGGGTGGTTGTGGTGTGTGTGTGAAGTTGTCTCTGTGATTTGCATAGCTAGCTATTGCGGTCTTGTCATGTTAGCAAAGGATTGTGGGTGATGTGGGTGTGTGTTTCATAGTTCTATTGGTGGGTATGTGTGCTGCGTATATTTGTGTCAGGTATGGGTTTTTTGTTCTGGCCAATGTTGTCTTGTTTTGTCTTTGTGTGGCCTTATCTGCCATCACGTCAATGGTTTACTGTCGTTGAATGTCGGCTGTGGTGATTGGTGGGTCATTATTTGGAGGGCGTAGTGTTGGTGGTGTAACTGTATGGATGGTAGTACTGACAGTTTATGTCAAAATACTTCTTACCACTGTAATCTGCCAGTCTCTGGACACCACCAGGGTTCTTGCTTGTTCTGGATTGACTAAGTTAGGGGTGACCCTTTCCAGTAGCCACAGTGCTGCTGTTAATAGATAACACCAAGCAGGCCGTAACCTCTAGAAGGAGTCCCAGAGGAAAAAACCTAAACTTGGGAAAAACCTCAGATCAAGGAACTCCTGAAAAAGATATAAAGAAAAAAAAAAGTGAGGCACAAAAAGTATGGAACAAAAACTGCAGACAGGGAAAAGCAGGTGAAGTCCAAAATCACAGGATACAGGAGCGAGGAGCACAACCGGCACGAAAGTGTTTGCCACGCAGAAAACAGAAGATCAACTGTGCTTATACACTGACAAACAGGAAGTGGCATGTAGGAAGTAATGAAGACACCATCTTGGATTGTGGAAGTCTTATTAAAGTAAATGGAAAAATAGCATTAGTATAAAAAGTAGGGAGCAAAGCATGCAGGGAAGGAAACACAGATTCCTGGGAAAGAGAAAATATGGCCAAGAAGAAACACAAAAGAAAAAGAGAAAAAAGAAGAAAAGAAGAAAAACTGTAAAAAAACAGGTAAGTAAAACTAGGGGGATAAAAGGTGGGCAGAGCTTGAAACAGAGCTCAAAGGGAAAGTCTCAGGTCATGCTGCAGCCCAAAAAACATGTCGCGACCTGAAAATCGGCCCGTGGCAGAAACGGGCATCTGAGCTGTGGACCGCCGATCTGACCGCGGCCCGCAAGTGGGACACCGCCAGTCTTCATGGCGTCAGTTTATCACATTCAGTGGTTCTGGCGGATTTGTGGTTGTGACTGTTTTCTGTCAGTTTTGAATGTGTATGTCATAATATGGCGGACGAATGTCTGCCTCCGCGGCGATATGTACGTAGCAGTCAGCACGGCAGTATTCGGTTTTTACCGCCAATGTCATAATGAGAGCCCAAGTGATTTTTGAAAGGCAAACCCAAGAACGAGTGAAAGTGATGGGCGTGACATGGGTGTGATTAAAAAAAAACAATACTTACAAACAGGTCAAAGTGTTTGCATGCTTGACCTAAAAAGAAGGTGGCCTGGGGGGAGAAGGGAATGGGAACAAATAACAGGATGACTGAGGGCCAACTACTACTACCTCCCCCACTCGGAGGCAAAGCGCCCAGAATCTGTGTCAGAGGACTGGCTGGGACGTTCAAATGAGCCAATGGGTGTAATGAGTCACTGAGACTCTGCAGCACAAAATGTGAGCAGTGGGACAGCACCCCCAATGTGCTTTGGGACAATTGTGCTGCAGGCCGGTGCGGTTGGTAACCTGTAGAGTAGAAAAAGAGGGGGACACAGGTCCTCGAGGAGAAGAAACCCGAGGATCACCTACATAAAAATACCTCCTCACAACCAGCAGGGAAGGAGCACCATTACCGGAGCAGCCTGTAACTGGAGCTTCCAGGTCAAAGCAGCAAGAGCCTTGCCAGTTATGCTTTGGGGCACCTGGGCTCTACCCTGCCTCCAGGCCAGTGACCGAGTGGGAGGCTCAGTACCGGGGTGGGGAAACAACAAGTATGTAACCCCCTTTCGTGGGGTTCTGGAAGAACCAGTTGGGAAGCAACCGGGTCACACCAACAGCCATAGAAGGCTCACCCTGGGTCCAGAAAAGAAAAGCAGTTATCATCAAGACAAGGAGGTGAATGCTCACACATCAGAACCATGAGGAATGGCAGAAGTCAATCAACCACTGAGAGTGACACCGGACTGTGCGGATGACATTAACTCAATCATCGAGATGGCTTGAGCGGCAGTGGGCACACACAGCCAAGGAGTGGTTCTTGGGCTAAGGATTCAGCAACCACATGGTGCAATCAATAGAGCAAATAGAGCAGCTCCAAAGGGCACAGTACCACGATGAGTATGCACCAAGGCAGCATGCAAAACTACAAAAGCTCTCAGGGTTGCAGGAGCGAAGAAATGTGTGGAAGAGAGGAGATCCCTGAGCATGTGTGTGCATCCAACATGGATGTGTGAATGGCAGGCAGGGCACAAAAGAGGCAGATGGTGATAAGAGTAATGAGAAAAAGCCTTCAGGGACAAACCCAGATAACCTTCTGGAGTCTGGATCCTACATAGAGGCAACTGGGGCATCAGCAGCAACAGCTAAATGATGAGCAAATAAGCATAGGGGCTGCACAAATAGTGTCTTTCCAGGCTGCTCAGCAGGAGGCTGGGAAGGACCAGTCTGGGGACCTTCACCAGGCATAAATAAGTATAGTTGCAGGCAGGGATGGTAAATAGTGCAGCAACAGTCCAGACACACTCAAGCTATGCATTTGTAACAACACCACCACAGTTAGGCCATAGTAATGTACATGTTAGTTGGTGTCAGCGAGACCGGATCCTCGGGGGTTTGCGCCTGTTCCCAATACGTCCACCTCTTGGTAGCTCCAAACTCTACTAACTATAATAGCACAGAGTTAAAGAATGGCCAAGTGGGGGATGGGGTTTTAGCTTGGGAACAGCGGGAAGGAGACCTGTGGAAGCAAGAGTTAAGAACACAATAACAAAGTTATTCACATTAATCTTCATGAACTTTGTTTTAATTATCTATACTCTAATAACATAAGAGATCAAGAACTTTTCAATGACGTGACCTTTTTAACTCTGGATACCTGGAAATAAAAGAAGGATTACGCAGACTTTCATATGAGCGTTTTCAAAATAACATCTTTTTATAATCACATACTCTGAACATTGAACTCTCTCAAGTTAGTCCTTAGAATAGCAATTACGTCTTAACAAGAATCAATGAGTAGAATGTCTAGAAAGATCACACTCTGTTAGATCTGAGTTTCAAGATTCAATTGCCCAGAAATTATTGCGCACCTTATTGCCAGACTGCGCATCAAGACTCAAATACCTGAAATGATCGCGCGCTCTGCCGATCTGAACTGCAAGGGTTAATTGCCAAGAATGAATCGCGCACACTGTTGCCGATTCAACCATCAAGATAAAAATTTCTCTAAATGATCGCCCACTCTGCCGATCCGAACTGCAAGGGTTAATTGCCAAGAATGAATCACGCACACTGTTGCTGATTCAACCATCAAGATTCAAATGCTTCGAAATGATCGTGCATTCTGCCTTTCCGAACTGCAAGGGTTAATTGCCAAGAATGAATCGCGCACACTGTAAATCACAAGGCCAAAACTCAAATGCTTCTAGAAACGGAGTCGGGCCCTACCCCAACTTCCGCCTTACAGCCCTGCTTGAAGATCATCAAAATAATGAGGACAGGCCAGGTAAATGCCTAAGTAGGCCTCCGGAACAGGAGTTCAGGGAAATGCTGCTGCTCTGCACCGGGACCTCTGAATAATGAGCACGTGGAGCTGGGCTGGGTCCCTTAAATAGACCCAAGCCCCGCCCACATGCCACACCCAGCCAGGCTCCAGGAAAGGCGTCTGGAAAGGCTCAGAATAGGGACCACACACTAACCACCCCTAGTATTCTTGCAGCAAAGCCTTGAAAATGAACAATACAATACAAACAGCAGTAATGACATTTCAAGATAAATACCTGCAATGCAAAAGGTTAATATACAATATCAACACATAATGCATGAATTAGTACATTGCATAAGGTTTGTCATTTTGCATTATGCTGCCCGTAGAGCGCACACTGTCCTGGTGTTGACAGTTGGACAAGGTTGTCAGGATTGTATTGAAGGGTACTTAGGCCCTCATTACAACCCTGGCGGTAAATGCCGCCTACCGCCGTGCCGACGGCCACCACACACCGTGACCGCGGCAGTATTCCGCTACGGTTATTATGACCCAACATGAGAAATTCACCACTATAGAGACACCCACACAAGTCCGCCAGACCAAAGGTCAGTGATAAATTGGCGGTACCAAAACCCACACAGTTACACCAACAGCAATACACCCACAGTATCAGGACCCTTGAATCACCGCGGCGGTCTTTCAACTGTGGTGAACCATTGGCGATACACACTGCTGCGCTCAAAATACACACACACTAACAAAATTATACCATATTGGACATTTGAAACTACACACACCTGACACACATACACACATACACACACCACACCCACACACCCAATCCAATATAAAACAAACACCCACATTACCCACAGCCCTTTCAACAAAAAAAAGATTGCCAACAGAGAGAGACACAAGCCAGGAGTACCCACTCAATCTGAGCCACAGAACACCATCACCCATACACCATCCACGCACCTCACAGCACACACCACAACACATCACCCCACACATCACCCCACACATCCGCACACATATCACTCACACCACATCCATGGCACCCCAAAGACACCCCAGGTTTTCAGAGGAGAAGCTAAGGGTCATGGTGGAGGAAATCATCCGGTAGAGCCACAGCTATTCGGATCACAGGAGCAGCAGACGTCCATTGCTAGGAAGCTGGAGCTATGGTGGAGAATCGTTGACAGGGTCAACGCCGTGGGACAGCATCCAAGAAAAAGGGATGACATCAGGAAGAGGTGGAATAACCTACGGGGGAAGGTGCGTTCCGTGGTTGCAAGACACCAGGTAGCTGTACAGAGGACTGGCGGTGGACCCCCACCTCCTCCCACAACTAACAACATCGGAAGAGCAAGTCTTGGTGATCATGCATCCTGAGGGCCTGGCAGGAGTAGCAGGAGGAATGGACTCTGGTAAGTCATACCTTTACTACTATATCCCCCACCCTACCTGCATGCCATCACAAATTCCTACCCCTACCCTCACCCCATCACTCCACCACCACACATATACCCCACTATCACAAGCCACCCATCCTAAAACCAAGCCCTGCAAGTAACACCAATCCATCGACCCGCATCACAGACCTGCATGGACACCCATCATCACAGCATGCCCATTAGAGAGAATCACTTAGCCCACAAAATCACCACACACACAAGCCTAAGCTGCCAGGGCTATCTCAACGATACAGGGAAACACACCCACGAACAAGATGGCAAACGCACATACAATAACATTGCATTTTCATCCCCATAGGACCCCTACTCAACGTCACTGAAGAGGAGTTGCCAGCAACATCCAGTCCCCCCATAGGAGGCCCACACTAATGACACCAGCTCTGCACGCCTAGATCACGATGACCAACCTGGCCCATCAGGGACCTCTGGACAGTCAGTTACCCTGCCACAGTCCCAAACCACCACAGAGCCTCTCTCCTCAGGAAACACAAACACATCACCCACCCAGCGGGCCCATGCCACTGTCCCCAGGACACGTCAATCAGCAGTGTGTCCACCACTACAGGGACCACAGGCAACCCCACACACACAGGACAATCAGGGACCTGGGGTCAGTGGGCACACGGTTCAGGGGACAGAGGCACAGGGCAACAGGGAAACTGGGAGGAGTGCTGTGCGACAGGGGGAGGACATGCCTAGGGAACCGGCTCTCCAGGAGGCACTCTCCAACATCCTGGGACCATACCATGATTCCCAGGAGACCATGGGCCAGATACTGTACAAGTTGCAGGAGACCCAGCGGCTGCAGGAGGGACAGTACCTGGGGATCAGGGAGGACCTCAAAAACATCTACACCATCCTGGTCACGATTGCAGGGGTGCTGGCAGACATGGGCAAGACTATGAGGGAGGCAGTGGAACAACAACGGGCCCCTGACACTAGCCACACCGAAGAACAGCCCTCCACCTCCGTCGGCGCTAGTGGAAAGGAGGCCCCACCACAGGACCAACAGGCCACCAGCACCCCACCCCCTGCAGAAGGAGAACCACCCTGCAAACGGTCCCTGCAATCCAGGCAGAAGCCAGAGAACATTGCCAAGACCCCCGCCAGGAAATAGGACTCTCCTGATTGTCACCCTTCTGATTTGCTACAAACAAATGCATACCTGGATGGCATTCAGTCTGGCATGGCATTCCAACAGAGAGCATTTCAGGCTCTGGCCTCAGCACTGATGGCAGGCATTGCCCGTGTCTCTAGCCTCCCTCCTCCAACTTCCTCTACCCAGGCCCAGTCCCAATCCCCTCAACCTCAACCTATCCCAAGCACACCTTCAGACCAGCATTCACCCAAATCAACACACAAAAGTGGCTCAGGCAAACACAAGCACAACACGTCATCTCACAGGCACTCACACAAGCACCATCCCCATGCAGACACACCAACATCCACTGACTCCACTGTGTCCCCCTCCTCCTCCTCGTCCACCTCTCTCCCAGCAGCGTCTCCACTCACACCTGCATGCACTATATCCACTACCTCCATCAACAGCACACCCATCACTACACACCCCTCACTGGCAGTCACCACCCCCACATCCATGCACATGTCCCCTGTGTCCTCTCCCAGTGTGTCTATGACACCTCCTCCCAAAGTACACAAACGCAAGCACCCACCCACCCAACAGCCATCCACTCACAACAGCATCCAGCCTATGCACCTGCACCCAAACTCAGCAGTCAGACACCTCCTACAACCACTCCCTTTTCCTCCACTCCCAAACCCTCTCCCTCTTCCCACCCCAGTGTCCATAGGAAGCTTTTCGTTGCCAACTTTGACCTCTTCCATACCCCTCCCCCATCCTTCCCCTTGGTCCAGGGTGGCAAGAACCCAGGCCAGCACCTCAGCCACCAAGTCGATGTCCGCTGTGGTTCCTCCAGCTATCAGAGGCTCAAAAGGGGCACCCGTCATACCAGCCACTGTGCCACCAACCCCTGCCAAGGCCAAAGCCATTCTGCCAACTGGCAAGGTGAAGAGGGGGACAGGATCCAGCAAGGAGAAGGAGCCACAACCACCCAGCAAGGCCACCTCAAAGACTCCAGTTGCCAGACCCAAGGTCACACCACCATCTGCCAAGGTGAGGAAGGGGCATGGCCCACGCATCATGCTCACAGTGTACCTGTTTGTCTGGAAGACAGTAGAGTAACAGGTACTGGGGTAGGACCCCATCCACCATTTTCTCCAACTCCTCCGCAGTGAAGGCAGGGGCCATTTCTTCAGACACATGAGCGATTGTCACTTCCAGACACAGGTCACAGCAGCACTTGCAGTGTGGGTCCTCTCCTGTTGAAGGTCAGGTAGCAAGTGAGTGAAGAGATAGAAAATGGCGGTCATGTCCGTGGCGGTGTGTTACATCACCGCAGGCGTACATTGCCATTGGCTTTTGGAACCCATAGGGCCCAATGATAACCAATGCGAAGTTGTGCGGCGGTCATCGACCGCCTATCGCAACAGCGCACAACATCAGTGGAATTACCTCATTTCCAGTTGTCCCTCCTCACTGGTCACGCAGCCGCCATTTCAGGGGGGCACAGGCCATGGCACCTAACTGCGTCACAGCAGACATTGGCACAGCAACTGACTCTCAGATTCATATACAGGTTCTGTAAAGGAAACGATGATTCATTATGTCAATTGATGTGTGAATATATCCCTCTGCTCACCATTTTCCTCCATAGGCTTCAACCACTGAAGATGAATATGAGATGGAGACATCCTCCTGTGTAGAGACTCCTAGTGGAACTTGCGACTATGGAGGACAGACACATTATCCTAACCTACAGACTTGATAGGGCCACAATCCAAGAACTGTGTGCCCAATTGGAGCCAGACCTGATCTCAGCACAGGTATCCCCCCTAGTGGAGGTCCTGTCAGTGCTCCATTTCCTGGCAAGTGGTTCCTTCCAAACAACAGTGACCATGGCATCAGGGATGTATCAGCCAATGTTCTCCAACATGTTGACCAGAGTGTTGTCAGCCCTGCTGAAACACATGCACAGCTACATTGTATTCCCCCAGGTGGAGGATTTGGCCACAGTGAAAGCTGACGTTTATGCCCTGGGACATTTCCCCAACATCATTGGTGCCATAGATGGTACAAATGTAGCACTTGTCCCCCACCCCCGGAGAAATGAATAGGCGTTCAGGAATAGAAAAAGCTATCACTCTATAAACGTGCAGATGGTGTGTTTGACGGACCAGTTCATCTCCCATGTGAACGCCAAGTATCCTAGCTCTGTGCATGACGCCTTTATCTTGAGGAATAGCAGCATCCCATATGTGATGGGCCAACTCCAGAGGCACCGGGTGTGGCTAATAGGTGAGCCCAAGGTCCCCACCCAGTATATGTTGGTGTCTGGGTATGGGGTTGTTCCTAGGGGTTAGTGTGTGTCTGACAGTTGTCCCTCGATATTTGCAGGTGACTCTGGTTACCCCAACCTCTCATGGCTACTGACCCTATTGAGGAATGCCAGGACAAGGGCAGAGGAACGTTACAATGAGGCACATGGGCGAACAAGGAGGATAATTGAGAGAAGCTTCGGCCTCCTGAAGGCCAGGTTCCGATGCCTCCATTTGACAGGTCGATCCCTGTACTACATACCCAAGAAGGTGTGCCAGATCATCGTTGCATGCTGCACAATCTGACCTTGAGACGCCAGGTGCCTTTTCTGCAGGAGGATGAGCCTGGAGATGGTCTTGTGTCAGCGGTGGAGCCTGTGGACAGTGAGGAAGAGGAGGCAGAGGAAGAAGATGTGGACAAAAGAAGTAATATCTTACTGCAGTACTTCCAGTGACACACAGGTAAGACACTGTAACTTCACTTTACTTTTCGGTTTTGTGTTGGACATTGTACATGGCAGCCTGATTTTGCTATGTCAATGGCCACTTACTGTACCCTTTGGCATCGCTATTTTCAGATCTCTGTGGCTCACTCTGGCTTCTGGTATGTTTACTGCTGCCCACTAAAGGTCATACCAATGTATATACAACTGTACATATGACTTGCAATGTTTTCAGAATGTCATACTAATACATATTTCAATCATTTGACAGACTCAAGATTTGTATTTGTTCCAAGAACGTTTATTTAAGTGCTCATACGGAGAGGGGGATGTGCAATGGGTTGGGGTGATGGTGGAGGAATGTCCAGTTAGAGTCTAGCCTCTTGGTATCACAGGTGCATTGTCCAATGGGGCATAGGAAGGGGAGTAATGGCAGTTCAAGGTGGACAGGGTGACAGAGTGGGACAGAAGTGTGACAATCAGGAGAGTCCTATTTCCTGGCGGGGCTCTTGGCAATGTTCTCTGGCTGGATTGGTGTTACATGCAGGGCTTGGTTTTGGGATGGGTGGGTTGTGATAGTGGGGTATATGTGAGGTGGTGGAGTGATGGGAGTGAGGATAGGGGTAGGAGTTTGTGATGGCATGCAGGTAGGGTGGGGGATATAGTAGTAAAGATATGACTTACCAGAGTCTAGTCCTCCTGCTACTCCTGCAAGGCCCTCAGGATGCATTTTTGCCAAGACTTGCTCCTCCCATGTTGTTAGTTGTGGGGGAGGAGGTGGAGGTCCACCGCCAGTCCTCTGTACAGCTGCCCGGTGTCTTGCAACCACGGAAAGCACCTTCCCCTGTAGGTCATTCCACCTCTTCCTGATGTCATCCCTTGTTCTGGGGTGCTGTCCCACAGTGTTGACCCTGTCCACGATTTTCCACCATAGCTCCATCTTCCTAGCAATGGACGTCTGCTGCACCTGTGATCCGAATAGCTGTGGCTCTACCCGGATGATTTCCTCAACCATGACCCTTAGCTCCTCCTCTGAAAACCTTGGGTGTCTTTGGGGTGCCATGGATGTGGCGTGAGTGATATGTGTGAGGATATGTGGGGTAATGTGTGGGGTGATGTGTTGTGGTGTGTGCTGTGAGGTGCGTGGATGGTGTATGGGTGATGGCTTTCTGTGGCTTAGATTGAGTGGGTGCTCATGGCTTGTGTCTCTCTCTGTTGGCAATTTTTTTTTTCATTGAAAGGGTTGTGAGTAATGTGGGTGGGTGTTTTATAGTGGTCTGAGTGTGTGGGTGTTGTGTGTGTATGTGTGTCAGATGTGTGTAGTTTGAATTGTCCAATGTGGTGGTGTTTTGTAAATGTGTGGGTATTTTGAGAGCGGCGGTGTGTAGCGCCAATGGTTTACCGCGGTTGAAAGACCGCAGCAGTGATTCGTGGGTCCTGATACTGTGGGCGTATTCCTGCTGGCGTAAAGGTGTGGGTTTTGGTACCGCCAATTTATCACTGACCTTTGTGCTGGCGGACTTGTGTGGGTGTCTGTATAGTGGTGGATTTCTCAGTGTGGGTCATAATACCTGTAGTGGTATACCGCCGCGCTAACGGTATCTTGGTGGCCGTCAGCACGGCGGTAGGCGGCAATTACCGCCAGGGTTGTAATGAGGGCCTATGTCTCTCTAAGAACCTACCATGACTTTCCCAGAAAATTGGAGTTTGTCAATGCTTGTTTGAAGATATCCTCACTGTTCCTAGTGAGAGTGTGAATGGTATAGGTTTTGCGCTTGAACGGCTTAAGTAAATTGCAGGTGAATTGTGATGTTTGAGAGTGATTAGGGGGTCTGCATACTCCAATGAAGTTGCTTAGGGAGTTTGCGTACTCCAAAGAGTGTGTGTAGGGAAGATGTCGAACTTTACATGTGTGTGGCGCTTTGTGCTCTAAAATTGCCCACATGGTTGTTGGTATGCAGACCCTGCGTGGTCTGATAGTCCAGAGTATTGTATAAGTGTATGAGACACTTGGTTTGATGCTGTCATTTGTCTGTTTAATAGGTCAATCAGGCGTGGTTGACAAACTCAGAGTTTTGGTGAATCCTATGTGTACCAGGAGGACTCAATGATCAGTTGAGAGTAAATTTTGCTGGTCGAATTTTGCTTGTGAGTCAGGGAAACTGAGATAGAAGAAGTATGTGTGTTAATTCCAGTTAGAATAGGAGAGATTACATTGCCAGAAGGTACACCTGCAAATATCGTATTCGAAGAACAAGGTGCTGCGCCATGTCTTTGGCTAAAACGACTGTGCAAAGAGACAGAAAAGAAGGTAGATTAGCGTTTCCTGCCCATGGAACATTCAATTTGAAAATCATAGAAAATTTGAAGAGAGTAATGTATGATTCAAGACCTCCTCGGAGACCTGCACAGTTCGAAGCTTTAGCTATTTGGAAGTTAGTTGCCAGACAGCAACTGCAACAGAAATTTGAGAGGAGAATGAGAAAAGCTGAGAAAACTTTAGCTGAAGCAAGATGGGATACAGAATAGAAATTTGGGAGAACTGAGACTTTACAGGGAGTTAAGATGTTTCCCGCAATTACACAAGAGAATAAGGCGGTCATTCTGACCTTGGCGGACGGCGGAGGCCGTCCGCCAAGGTACCTCCGTCAGAACACCGCACCGCGGTCGAAAGACCGCAGCGGTGATTCTGACATTTGCCCTGGGCTGGCGGGCGGCCGCCAAAAGGCCGCCCGCCAGCCCAGGGCAAATCAACCTTCCCACTAGGATGCCGGCTCAGAATGAGCCGGCGGAGTGGGAAGGTGCGACGGGTGCAGTTACACCCGTCGCGTATTTCAGTGTCTGCTGGGCAGACACTGAAATACTTTTTGGGGCCCCAGGGGCCCCGCGGCACCCCCTACCGCCATCCTGTTCATGGCGGGAGAGCCGCCATGAACAGGATGGCGGTAGGGGGTGTCTGAATCCCCATGGCGGCGGAGCGCGCTCCGCCGCCATGGAGGATTCAGACGGGCAGCGGAAAGTCGGCGGTAGCCCGCCGGCTTTCCGCTTCTGGCTGCGGCTGAACCGCCACGGTCAGAATGCCCAGCGGTGCACCGCCAGCCTGTTGGCGGTGCTACCGCCGACCTCCGCCATGGCGGTAATTACCGCCAGGGTCAGAATGACCCCCTAAGAGCCATGCTATAAAGTGTTCCAAAAAGAGGAATTTGTATCCCTCTGAGGAAAGACAGCAAAGTTCAAAAGAGTCAAGAAAATCTTTGACCTGTGATGAGGAATCGGACGATGATGAGTTTATTTTGCGGCTGCTAAGAAGTCATCCCCGTCATATGCAGAACATGAGATAGGTTCAAGTACTAGTGTGATCCTACAGCTCCATTGCCCATTGAAACTACACCAAGGCAGGTACGGGTTAGCTCCAATGTTCCTAACACCTCAATAATCCAGACACCTATGCTGCAGATTGACAAACAGAGAATTTATCCAGATGTACCTATTGTAGATACTGCAAGAAGTTTAATGGTGCTAACAGGACAAGTTTCACAGATAAGACAGATTTATCAGAAGCCGAAACTGATTCAGATAGAGTCTAAACCAAATTTGCTCCCCCGGTGCAAGCATAGATAATCCCAAGAAACACCCCCATAACAGGATCACAGACAGAGATGTCTGCATTGTCAATTCAGAATACAGGAATAATGTACCCTAGAGATCAAAATGTTTGACTGAGTCCAGACGCTGTGTCAGTACCCATTACTATTTGTCCAGTCATACCATTGCTTGCCCAGGGAAATAATAAGAGCCATGAACAAAAGACTTTGAATTCAAGTGTAAAAATGAAAAGATTTAGGGGGTGATTCTGATTCTGGCGGGCGGCGGAGGCCGCCCGCCAGAATTCCGCCCCCATTATACCGCTCCGCGGTCAGAAGACCGCGGAGGGTATTATACGTTTTTCCCTGGGCTGGCGGGCGGTCTCCAAAAGACCGCCCGCCAGCCCAGGGAAAAACTCCCTTCCCACGAGGATGCCGGCTCGTAATCGAGCCGGCGGAGTGGGAAGGTGCGACGGGTGCAGTGGCACCCGTCGCGTATTTCAGTGTCTGCAAGGCAGACACTGAAATACTTTGCGGGGCCCTCTTACGGGGGCCCCTGCCGTGCCCATGCCATTGGCATGGGCACGGCAGGGGCCCCCAGGGGCCCCGCGACCCCCCCTACCGCCATCCTGTTCATGGCGGCTTTCCCGCCATGAACAGGATGGCGGTAGGGGGGGTCAGAATCCTCATGGCTGCGGAGCGCGCTCCGCAGCCATGGAGGATTCAAACGAGCAGCGGAAAGTCAGCGGGAGACCGCTGACTTTCCGCTTCTGACCGCGGCTGAACCGCCGCAGTCAGAATGCTCGTTGGAGCACCGCCAGCCTGTTGGCGGTGCTCCCGTGGTCGGTGGCCGCCAGGGTCAGAATGACCCCCTTAATGTAAATACAGGAGTTATGTCTGCGATGAAGCAGACTTTTGACATGACAGGTCCCTTAATTTACTTGAGTTATTCCAGGACTCCACCGAACAATCCGGGGAGAACAGAGATAGGTCCCAACCCGTTTTTGAGTACACATGAATGTTGCAACAAATGCCCAACATAGTTAATAACCATATCTTGTTACAAGGTTTTACATCCCAACAATTAAGTGGCTGGAAAAGCTGAATAGTACACCAGAAGATTCACATGGGGGCAGTCCACTAATTTGACCAGGCTTAAATTAGAAGAAGAAGAATTAATCAAGGGAACAATTGGATTGGGCAGACTTGACTCATATAGAGAAGATGAGTTGTGCTTTTTGTGCAAACTAATTACAAACAAAGCACGATTGGTACATCAGTATTAGCAGACCTAGCAGAGAAATATGACACAGAAATTGAGAAAACAAAGTATTTGAGAGAAGTTACCGATTAGAATTTGACTCCAAAGACATCGAGAACATGAGAATACCAGGAATGAAAATTCACACTAGGGAATTAATCCAAAGCATTCAGACATGGGGAGCATTAGATAAATGGGAAGGCAGATGGGTGATGAAACACGACAAGAAGAAAAGGGATTCTGCAAATTTAACTGTTAATGTGCAGCAGACTGATAACCTGGTGAAAATATTGCCAATGAGGGAAATTCTGGGAGGGAATTTTGTCCATGTCCCTTGGAGCAGAAGTGATATTCTGCTGTTTACCACTGATTACCCGAGGTTGTGAGAGAAACCAGTGGAATGGTACCAGCAAACAAATACATTTGTGAAGCTTGCAAAATGCCTGTGGGAGGATTTAAACACTCTACTAGAGATAGTGGTTCCAGAAGATGCATGTTTAAATGCAAAAGAAGTGTAGGTTGGCCTACAAGAGAACCTCCACGAGATCCAGCAACAGGTGCACCCTCTCCCGAAGTAATGAAATATTACGATAAGGTGGTTGAATTTTTGAAAATGAACATTTCTCCCAAGAATATCGATTGGCAGAGAATAGACAGGACAGCTAAGGAAGGAAAGGAGTCTATACATGCATATTATGAGAGATTGTTGTAGGCATTCAAACATTACAGTGGTACAGAAACAATTGAGCCGAAAGACATGATTCATTTTGTGTTCAGGTTTGTTGAAGGATTGAGACCTGAAATTAGCCAGATGATTAAGAGTCATTTGAATTGTTGGCAAACAAAGCCAATTGATGAAGTACTACAATATGCTAAGTACTGTAGTGATGAGACTGAATTGAAGCAGAGAAAGTGGAAAGAGAAGGCAATGGTGATGCAGATTAAAGCAGCACAATCAGGAATGCAAGGGAGTTTTCCGTAGCAGCAGCAGGGAAACATGTGGTTTCCGAATCAGGCTAAAGGTAGAAGTCGAGTTGGAATTGGAAATGTGAATTGTGGTCCCGATTTGAATACTCTAGTTACTTAGAATGATATGCAGGCAATTAAAAGAACGTTACCTTTTCACGCTTTTTGAGGCTTCGGACATTGGAAGCAGGAGTGTCCGATGTTAGGACAGGAAGGTGTTGTCCCACAGATGAATTAAGTCAATCCTTTTCCAAACATAAGAGAACCAAGAGTAGAGGTCAACATTTTGGTTTCCAAAACAATGTGAATCAGGCGCAAGGTCCTCAGCCCATGCAACAGATGCAAATGCCACATTTGCAGATGCCACAGTCAGAGCAAATGCAACCCCAAGTTCAAATGGTACCAAGGCAACAAATTCAGATACCTCAAGCCCCAATGAAGCAGCAGCATATGATGCTTCCTCAGCAGGGCACAGATCAAAGATTTAACACGAGTAATAACACAATACACCAATACCCATTGCACAGTGATGATGAAGCTAATGATGACTGGGTGAGTGAGAGTTCGGATGAAGAAGAACTTGTGTTAGCAGCTTCATTAGAAGTAGACCAGAAAGGTCCATATGTAAAAGAAAGAGTGATGGGTCACAAAGTCTCATTTTTAGTTGATACACAAGCTACACGCTCTACAGTGAGAACTTCAGAAGTTCCCAACTTGCCCCTTTCAGGAAAGACAGTATGGATTGTAGGAGTTGCAAACCAGCATTTGACAAACCTGATTACAGAATCAGTTACAGTTAAAATTGGGAATTTCAAAGGATTACACAAATTTGTAATTTGTGACTTGAGTTTGGTTTCCTTATTAGGAAGAGAATTGCTATTCAAAACAAGATGTTCAATTACCTGTTCAGATGATGGGTTTGCCATTCAGACAAATAGTCTGAGAAAAGGGAAAAGATTGTTACTCTGTGAATGAAGAGTACCCCTTGATCAGTTTCTTTCCTGTTTTTACAGTACAAGATCTTCCTTCTGACTTACAGGGAGCAGTCAAAGTGAAAGTATGGAATTTTTCAGGGAAAGACATTGGCCTGATTAAAGCAGTTGAGCCAGTGAAAGTCCCAGTCAAGCCAAATGCAATTGTCCCCCAGATTCCTCAATACCACATGGCACAGGATACTACTGAAGGGATTGCGCCTATAATTGAAGAATTTGTAAGGCAAGGCATCTTAAAAGAAGTATTGAGCAGCCCATGTAATTCACCTATAATGCGATTGCGAAAGCCATGTGCGAAATTTTGGATTGTTCAGGATTTGAGGAAAATAAATGATATTGGTGGTCATTATGACCCTGGCGGTATTACAACCGCAGGGCCAAAACGACGGGAGCACCGCCAACAGGCTGGCGGTGCCTCCCGGCGTATTATGACCGCGGCGGTAGCGCCGCGGTCGCACCACCGGGGCCAGCGGTTTACCGCCACAATGGCCCCGGCGGATGTAATCCGCCAGGGCAGCGCTGCTTGCAGCGCTGCCCAGTGGATTACGACTCCCCGACCGCCAGCCTTTTTCTGGCGGTCTGAACTGCCAGGAAAAGGCTGGCGGTATGGGGAGTCATGGGGCCCCTCGGGCCCCCTGCACTGCCCATGCCACTGGCATGGGCAGTGCAGGGGTCCCCTGACAGGGCCCCATGGTGCTTTTCACTGTCTGCTGTGCAGACAGTGAAAAGCGCGACGGGTGCAACTGCACCCGTCGCACGCCCGCAACACCGCCGGCTCCATTTGGAGCCGGCTCCCATGTTGCGGCCCACATCCCCGCCGGCCCAGCGGGGATGTCCAAATGGGCACCGCGGGAGTGCGGCCGCATTGGCGGCCGCACGGCGGTTACAGCTTGTTGTAATGAGGCCCATTGTTATTAAATCTTGTCCAAAGGTGCAAAATCAAGCAGTGATATTGTTTCAGATCCAATGTGATGCTGAATGGTTCACAGTAGTGGACCTATCACAAGCATTATTTTCTGTACCTCTTCTAGAGGATAGCCAGTTTCTCTTCTGTTTTAAATTTCTTGATCAAGTAAATTGTTGGTGCAAAATTCCTCAAGGGTTTTCAGAGTCACCGTCCATCTTCAATCAAATACTGAAGAAGAATTGGAAATGCCTTTCCAATCGATGTTCGTTCAGTACATTGATGATTTGTTGGTCGCTTCAAAGACAAAAGATGAGTGCCAACAAGATACTATTGCCCTACTAAATCATTTGGGAAAGAACGGACATAAAGGGGGTCATTATGACCCCAGCAGTAGGTGATAATGTGGCGGTAATACCGCCAACAGGTTGGCGGTACATACCGCCACATTATGACATTGGTGGGTTGGCTGCAGCCAACCTGCCAATTTACCATTCCTACTGCCATGGCGGTAGCGGCCCAGAGACAACAATCTTGTATTCTACTGTACCGCCGGTGGCATTTTGAGCCTGTCTCTCGCCATGATGCAAACGCCACGAAAACCATGGCGGTAGGCCCTACCACTGACAGGGAGTTCCTTCCCTGTCACTGATAGGAGGCTTACCCACTCCCCCAAACACTCCCCAGATGCACCCTACCCCCCCATCCACACTCCCCCATCTTCTGATCTTCCTCCCCATACACGCACACACTCGCAGACACGCACCACGCATACACCCATTCACTCATACTAGCATTCACGCATTCATTCATGCATACATCATTCATTCTCACACACCTCCGTACCCACATACACACTGATATTCACATTTCCAGTTTTACCCGCATTCACACACATGCATACACCAACGCAAACAACACTACACACACAGACGCATTCATGTACACACTCACACATTCATGCACACAACCCCCCCCCCACACTCACACACACACACACAACAACCCCCACCCCCCTCCGCAGTCAGAAGCCCAACTTGCCTGCATCCAGGTGATCTTCCGGCACGGAACGGGACAGGGAGCTGCTACAGCCAGCAGCGTCCGCCAGCAGAACACAGCCAGGCCGTATCATGTGCCATGATACAGCTGGAGGCGGTCTACTGGCGTGGTGGGGCTGGTGGTAGCAGTGCCACCTTACCACCCTCCGCCAGTATGGCCACAGCCCAATTTCAGCCCTTCTTGTGGCGGAAGTCTGGCTGTGGTCATAATCTGCCGAACGGATGGTAGCCGCGGTGACGGTCTTTTGGCGGTCATCACCCCGGCGGTAGGTGGCTCATACCGCCATTGTCACAATGTGAGCCAAAGTGTCCCTAGCAAAATTATAGTATTGTCAGAAAGAAGTTAAATATTTGGGACATCAAATTGAAAAGGGAGCTATAAAGATTCCCTGAGAGAGAGTCATAGCCATATTACAGATGAATCTCCAGTTACGCAGAGAGACGTCAGGATGTTTCTGGGAATGGTAAGCTATTGCTGCTAGTGGATTCCCAACTTTTCAATCATTTCAAAGCCATTACAGGAGCTGACTCACAAAGAAGTTACTGATCCCCTAGAGTTGGATCAAGTTTGCATGAAAGCCTTTACTGAGTTGAGAGAAAGTCTGTGCAAAGCTTCAGCTTTGGGAAAGCCTGACTACACAAAGCCATTCATGTTGTTATGTCATGAACGTGATGCATGTTCTTTATCTGTCCTGACGCAGGTCCATGGTGGTGTAAACTGCCCAGTAGCATATTTTTCAGCTACTTTGGACCCATTTGCTTCCAAACTGTAGCAGAGGTTTCATTGAGCCTCAACCAGAGTATGGGCATTGTAATGGGTCATCCCTTAACTGTTTTGGCCCTTACTCTATTGAAGTTTTGTTTACCTGAAACAAGACCCAACATCTTACCAATGCAAGACTGACTCAATATGAAACTATAATTTTGGGGTCTCGAAATGTCACTCGGAAAAGGTGTACAGTGGTTAACCCAGCAACCTTGCTTCCAAAAATAAAAAATGTTGAAATTGATAAATTGAAAGAGGTTGAACATGACTGTTTGGAAGTTACTGATTTGTGCACAAGACCTAGGCCTGATATTCGAGATACCCAATTGGAAGTAAATGACCAAATTATTTTTGTTGATGGCTCCTGTTTAAGAGATAATATAGGAACATTAAAAGCAGGATATGCTGTAGGCACAATTTCTGATATACTCAAAGCTTCCTGGCTTTCAGAACTGTATTTTGCACAAGTGGCTGAATTGGTGGCTCCTACTAGAGCATGCCATGTCTCTGAACAGCTTAAAGATACCATTTATACAGACAGTCAGTCTGGATTTGGAATAGTCCACAATTTCGGTCAGCTACGATCACAGAGAGAGGTTTCTTGACCTCTTCTGGTTTACCAGTTAGAAATGGTGAAAGAATACATGATTTGTTACAAGCTTACAAATGCCTGAAAAGATTGCTGTGGTGAAATGCAGTGCACACCCGAGATAGCAAGATTTTGTATCAATGGGAAATGGATATGCAGATCAAGTCACATGGTTCTGTGCATTGAATTGTATATGTTTTAAGAACAAATGGGAACTGTTACCTGAAGAAGAGATCTGTGCGAATTATGCTTTAACTGTAATTGACACTTGGGAAGAGCTGAAAGCTCTGAAAGAAAATGTTGAGAAAGATGAAAAGAGAATGTGGGTTAAAATGAAAGTGTACACAGAGAGGATGATGCCTGGATGTCAGGGAAGGGTCAGATATTCCTGCCAAATAACCTGTTGACTCAAATAGCTAGATATTATCATGATCAAGCACATGTTGGGAGGGATGCTATGATTCGCACCTTCAAGCAATTTTGGTTCAATCTAAAATTTAGGCAGGTTGCCAAAGCAGTTTGCCACCATTGTAAAATTTGTCAGCAAATGAGCGTGGGTAAAGGAAAGTGGTTAATAAGAGCCACATTGGAAGAGCGAGTGATCTTCGGGAGCGGGAGCAGAATGCAGATGGATTTCATTGAGATGCCTGTGTGTGGAGTATTGAAATATGTGCTGGTGATTGTTTGTCACTGGGTGGAAGCCTACCCCACACGAAGAAATGACAGCCTTACCGTAGCAAAATTATTGCTTTGGGAACTGATACCTCATTTTGGATTTCCGGTCTCTTTAGGATCAGATAGAGGAAGTCACTTCAATAATGAAGCAATTAAATTACTGTGTTCAGCCCTAAACATTGAGCAGAAGTTGCATTGTAGTTACCGCCCTGAAGCATCAGGACTTGTAGATCAACTGAATGGTACCCTAAAGTCACGACTTGCAAAGATGTGTGTGTCCACAAATTTGAAATGGCCCAACACACTACCGTTAGTTCTGATGAGTATGAGAAACACACCCGACAGGAAGACTGGACTGTCACCGTATGAAATCATCTTGGGCAGAGCAATAAGGTTGCCAGAGGTTCCTGCCAATGCTCTTGTGAACATAACAGATGATATAGTGTTGGACTACTGCAAGGGTCTGGCTGACGTGATTCGCTCTTTCCCTCATCAGGTGGAGGCCACAAGTGTGCAGCCATCTCAAGATCAAAGCCACAACCTGAGAGCTGGAGACTGAGTTGTGATCAGAAAACACGTAAGAAAGACTTGTCTGGAGCCCAGGTAGAAAGGGCCTCACCAAGTAGTACTGGTTACTACTACTGCTGTGAAGTGTGCAGGAGTCCCCAACTGGATTCATGTCAGCCATACTCAGAAAGTACCCTGTCCATTGGACGACGAAGAAGAATTGTTGAGAGTACCAACAACATCCGGACAAACTCCAGAATCAGAGTCAGAAAAGGAAGCACTGAGCAGACAGAAGACAATCCAGGTACTCCTGTAAGAGATGAAACATTGAACCTGCAAAAGAGTGACATCGAACTAACCTCAAATGAGGTTGCAGGAGAGTCTTATCAGAGGAGGGCTCTCCCAGAAGCAGACGTCCTTGAAAAACAGGTAGAGCAACATACAGACCCAGTGAACGGAGTTGAGTCAGATCAAAGTCAAACCGATTTGATTCCTCCAAATGAAATCATAGGTACATCAAGTCAAAATCTTGCAGAAGAAGAAACTGAAAGTCCAACATTGAAAAGAGTATTAACCAATGGATCACTGAAAGGAGATAAGTGGCCGAAATCACAAGCTAAGAGAAAAGTATTGATTACAGTGTCAACGATCGAAGAAGAAGTAGACTCCACAAAAAAGGAAGATTTGAGTGATGGAGAATTAAATAGAAATCAAAGACTGAAAAGAAAATTGATTGCAAATCAAAGTTACACAGGTCCTGAATGGGTGTCTGCCACAACTAGTGATTGGCAAAGTGAATTTCTGTCTTTTTGTTTTGATCATGAGATACGAGGTCAATATTTTGGCATGTGTAGTTGGTCAAAGAAATGAACTTTGAGCCAAACTTAGAGAATTCTGTGAAACTGAAAAGAGATAATTGAAATAATCAGAAGAGACTTATGAAACAAAACTGATTTTGACAAGCTGCTAAGCCAATTTTGATGAATTGATGATTTTGACAGAAGTCCTGTGAAAAGAGTTTGAAAGCTGTAAAAAATTGCCATGAAGATTTTTGTTTTGCTGCATAGTAGCATTTCTTTTTTTCCTTTTCTCCCTCTACTTTCTGATTCTTTACAGATCATGAGTAACCACCACAGACAGGGTAGAAAGAATAGGTGTTGTGAACACATAGGTATGTAGCTAATTATACCTCTACTTTAGAAACTACTAATACACTTTCAGAGTTAGACAAGTTTAGAATAGATGAGATATACTTACAGGCAGATAATTCACAAGGAGATCTTTCATCTAAAGTTTTCTATCGCTTACTCCATGAGTATTTTGAGACAATGGATGTGAGAGAATATTATGTTTGCACGCAAATTCCTTCATCAGTATAGGAAGGGATAACCTATCATAGCTTGCCACTAATGTATGGAATTAGTTGCAGTCTTCTATTAACAAGGTTCTATAACCAAGTATGCATCCAGTATTTTTATTCAAATCATGATTTGGTGTTTTCTTTTGTTTCTATTATCAAATACCTGAGTAGACTAGCTAGGGAACATAACATAGAATTACTGAGAGGTTTATTTGAGCCTATATTGACATTTGGCACAGCTTAGGTGCACAGGAATGACCTCGCATGCTTGCTTACACCAGTAGAAAAGAGTTTCCTAGATCAAACTGATGATAGGAGAAAGGCATTAAACAAGAAGTTAGATGAGGGTTTAGTGAAAAGGACATTTAGAAATGACTATGCATTTAGTGAAACCAAAACATAAGGGACGTTATCTTTAGGTGCTCAACACGTAGGGAAGCTTTGTATATACAGGCCACAATCTAGAACTGATATCTTATTTGTGGGAACGAGGGAATGCAGACATGTGTTTCTTTTGCAGAGTAAATGGACTTTTAAGTTAAATGGACAAGACACAGCAATTCCAAGGGTTTACTACACATGTGGACCAAATGCGTATTACCGTCTCCCAAGAGGATGGTATGGCACGTGTTACGTTGGAATAGTTTTCCCAAAGGATTCCCAACTTGAGAACTTAAATGAGACGCCTAAGTTAAATTAATTTCACCTTACTAGACCAAAGAGAGAATCTTACTCTGCCATAATCTGAGATATATTTGGAGCAATGATTCCCTCAGTAGGAGTTATCCTACATTCCATGAAAATCTAAAAGTTGTCTACTGTTCTGGATAACATGCTGACTAGTTTATCAGGAGCCATGATCCTAATGGACACTGAAATGGCTGTGGTAAGGTCTATGACTCCTCAGAACTGCCTTGCGTTAGACATCCTTTTAGCTAAGGAGGGCGGAGTTTGTAAAATGCTAAAATCGCAACATTGTTGCACATTTATTCCTAACAATAGTAGAGAGATTAGAGGCTTTATAAGCAAAATTACTAATCTTAGCTCAGACTTAGAGGTTTTGAAAGAACCTGGAGTTTGGGAAAAGGTTGGCAAAGGTTTTACTTTTGTGGGAAATAGGCTGGGCAATCTAGGGAAAGGTATAATTATAATTTGTATCACTGGATTACGGGGAATTCGTAAATTGTATACTGTGATTTAAATGCGCAAGCTGAAACATGGTCAGAGGAGGTAAGAAATTAAATTCGAAAAATATTTTAGAGTAAATTGGGGAAAGAAAAGAAATGTAAAGGGTTATAATGGAACAAAATTTTACGTAAAGAAAAATTGGGTTGTGTGATGTAAAGTGTGATGCCACAATTAGTCATCAGAGGAGGGATTGTGAAAGCTGAATTAATTACTACTGAAATTTGCTTTGATTAATGGTTAAGGATTACGTGAATTAGGCTAACATAAAACATAGAAACTAGTGCATCTTGGAAAATGTGCCCACTTGACTGGCCACCATTACCCGTACAGCAACTAGTAGAGAATTTGTGCTTAAAGTTTAAATAATGTGCTCATGCAGAATAAAATGTATTAATAAACCATGATAATGTATTAATATTATGTATTTGTCTAGAACATATGAACATTGAGTAACTGTGGAGTTTTGGGCCTAGCCAACTAAGACTCATGTTAAGTTGCATGGCATAAATAAATGTTTCTAAATGTTTTTGAAAGCAGGGAAATAATATTGTTCATTGTTCACACAGACCTGACCAAGCGATTTGTAAATGTCTTAAACTTTCTCGTGAGAATTGCTTGTTAAAATGTCTTGCACTAGAAGTTGCTACCTTGTAATTCTGATGCGTGAGAAGAAGGTGTTCCCAGGCCTTGACAATGGCCTCACTGACTACAGCTAGGATTGCAACTAAAAGGTTACCTGACAAATCTGAAGATGCAATCTGGAGAAGAGGAGCCACTCATCGACGTGTGAAAGACTGTTTAGTCATACTTTAGACTTAAGATTCCTTAGCTTGAAGACCTTTGAGTTGGTTCAGTTAACTTAGAGCCCAACTATGGCTGAGCCATTTCCTTTTACTGTCTTGCTGCTGAAGCTGACCAGACGGATGTCCAACTGACAAGAAGAAATCGCAGCCTGCCGATCCATTGAGGAGTGGTATAACAAAATGCTATTGTTGCTGCTAAAAGATTGTTGTTGTTCTCTTTAGTTACCAATCACTATTTTGGTAGAGCCCTATTTAAATGTTTTGTAAATTAACTTTTGACTACATTACTTTTTGCATAAAGTCCAAACATGCCATTCGAATTGGAGGGATAGTTACAGTGTCATGTGCTTACAAATGTAATTAACTAAGAATTGATTTTGTTCACCTGTTGAATCTAGATGTATGCTATTTCTGTTGTTCATTAATGATGCTACTAATCTGTACTGTAACTCTTGAAGGGTTAATTATTAATGCATTAGGTAATTTGAGATTCTTTTGATGCTTTGGTCAGCCTGTGTAGTTTGTATACACTTATCATTTGGTTTTGAGACTAATCTACGTGATATTAGCATTGTTAATACAGGCAAATAAATCTTCTAATTTTACTAAAAGGTGTGGTTATTCATGGCCGCATAGGTCATGGTGCGTAAGGATTATTGACTCCAAAATGTTAATGATGGTAAATCGAATATGTTCTGTATTGCTGATTGAAGTTATGATCCATGATGGAATCACTCTAAGCGTAGTCAAAAGGTCCATCAAACCTCTAACGCGTACCCTTATACATAAATCACTAAAGACCACAAAAAAGGTCAGACGTGCTCACACCAGCAAAAACGAAGTCCAGCACTCAGTCAAAAATACCAGAAGCAGAGGCAAAAAGATAGCGGAAACCACGCCAAGGATGCCAGGTCTAACACAATGTCCAGTTGCGTTTCAATTGTTTTCTACCTATTGCTTGCTTTTGATTTCCATGGTTTTTGCAACCTCCAGTCTTCTCTTTGGTATCCTGTTTTCTGGACTGATCAGCCTGAAGGGTCTTTCCTCTGGACTCCAGTTATTCCTTCTTACTGGGTTATTCACTGGAGCAACCCCAAACTACTGTTCCAATTGGGTGTCCGGAGGGAGGGAAGCTGGATTACCTGGATGATTTCCTCTGTGTAGGGTGAGCTGAGTTAAGTCAGTGGCAGCCCTTACTAGATGCATTCTTAGAGTTGGCAGAGGCCCTGGTAGTCCCACGTGCCCATTGGAAGACTGTGGTCCCGGTTACACCGCTAACCATTTTGGTGCTCAAGCTGACTTCTGCCCAAGGGGTGTGCAGGCGACTGCTTGACAAGTTTACTGAGCTGAGACAGACACTGAAGCAATGGTAGGTAAAACAAAAACCATATGAGGCGAAATACAGCTGCTCCTAGGCACACTCAAACTTGCAAGGAGAGTAATCCTAGCAGACAGAGGGCCTGATTTACAGTTTGGCGGAGGGGTTACTCTGTCACAAACATAACAGATATCCCATCAGCTGTATTACAAGTTCCATAGGCTAAAATAGAATTGTAATACGGCAAATGGGATATCTGTCATGTTTGTGATGGAGTAACCCCCTCCGCCAAACTCTAAATCAGGTACTGAGCTTTTGTAAGAAGCTCTGGCAGGCTCACAAGGGGACTTAGCAAGAAACACCATCACATTAGGCTGCCAGCAGGAGTCAAGCAAGGCTTGAGAATATGGTTAGCTTTTCTATCTGAGCATAATGTCACCCTGATCTGGAGGGAACCGTGGGTGACGGCATAGAAGCTAGAACTGTTCACAGATGCATCAGGTAGCAGGGCTTTGGTGCAATATTTAGCACGGCAAGGTAGCAAGTCCACTGGACAGAGGCACATTACTAAAAACATAACGTTACTCAAACGTTTCCTGATAGTGATTGCTTTTCAGATACAGAAGGGTGCCCTAGTAAACAAGCAGATTATGCTCTGGTCTGATAATCACTCTGTGGTGCAGCTAGTGAACAACCAGATAGCAGGTTGCCTTAGGGTGCTGGTATTGCTGGATAGTCTGGTGAAATGTCAGCTGAGTGTGAATGTGGAGGAGAGAGCTTGGCATGTTCTGAGTTGCACTAATATAGTTGCAGACAAACTTTCTTGTTTGTAGAGATTCAAGTTTGGGCATTGTTCCCTTAAATGGCAAGGAGATGACTGCCGTTCCATCAAAGCTTTGGGACCTGGTAGACCGGACCTATGGAGTTTGGTCAATAACGCACTGGTGCCTAAAACAGCCAGCAAATATCATAAGTGCTTGGCAACATTTCAACGGGTGACAAGATTGAGCGAGCCGGAGGGTGGCTAAGCAACAGTAGCAATAGCAATAGAGAGGGACATATTCTGGGCTTATAACAATGGGCATAAGAAGGTCTGGGTGCAAGCCGGCTTGTCCCCAGTGGCATACTTCACAAGGTTGCGAAAGGGCAGTGTTCCAACTAGAAGCAACTATTACTGGGTCACCAGGAAGTGGGGGGGGGGGTCCATGCAAGCACTGCCCAAGGATGTGAGATTGCCCATAAACTTTGTATTGTTATGGGCGTTACTGAGGGCTTTTCAGCCAGTGTGTAGTAAGCCATTTGAGGCAATTTTCTTCAGGGCAACCTCTACCACAACTTTTGTGGGGCCTTTCAGGTCAGCGAACTGGTGGTACCATCAAGAGATAAGTTGGGTCAGTATTCCTTAAGGCTGGAATTACAGCAGAAATACATGGTACTGAGGTTGAGACAGTCGAAGACTGACCAAGAGGTGAAGGGAAAGATGTGCATAGAATGCATCCCTGGAAGGGAGCATTGTCCTGTTTGCCTACAAAGAGCCTATATGGAGCTCTGGCGAGCAGGTGGCTTACCTCTATTTTTGCTTGAAGAAGGCTCTTTCCTGAGTAGATTTCAGTTCTCCAAGGTCAAGAGTGAAGCATTAGGTGAAGCTAGATTACCGGCGCAGAAATGTGGCACCTACTCCTTCTGGACAGGGGCAGCGATAATTGCAATGCAGCATAGTTTAGGGGAGGTTGAGATAAAAAAAACGGGAAGATGAGAATCACAGGTATAAAGATCATTTGTCCGGCCAGATTTGTATTAAATCACTGATATCACTACAACACGAGAGACCAGCAGTTGGTGAGCACAAGCCAATCATTCAAGGGCATTTGGCAGTGCAACTCAGACAACCATGGATGAAATGGGACCAGCTGCTACTGATGGTAAGGAGAGAGTTGGAGAGAAGAGAGAGACCAGACGTGCTGGTGGTGCACTTGGGGGAATAACAACCTCACATTGCTGTACAGAAACCAGTAGCTGGAAAACATGAAAAGGGGCCTGCCCAAGGTGGCTAGCTGGCTGGAATCAGCGGAAATCTTGTGCTCAGAAGTCATTACCCAGGTTCCAATGGAGGGCAGCTTAAGACCATAGAGCAATCAAAAGATCCAGAAGAAAACTCTTCATTGAGATGGGTAAATTTTGCAGGACAATGGGCTGGGATTTCATTAGGCATGAGCTCATCAACCTGCGAATCCTGGAGTTCTCTGCGAAGGATAAGGTTCACCTCTCTGTGTGGATAGAAAATGTTTGTTTTGGTGTATTACTATCTATCTTAAGTAGGCATGAAATCTAATTTAATTGTTATATTTTTTGCAGTTATTTATTATGGTTGAGATTCGGAAAACGGTATTTTGAACGGTAAAAAAAAAAATATTTTGTATTATATTTTATGGATAGCTGTTTCAAGAGTTGTATTGTCAATAAAGCTCTATGTATAACTCTTCAAAAAAAAGTTCACCTTTGGCATGGGTTCTTGTTGAACATCATGGTGTGGTCAAAATGTTGGGTTGTTTTTAAGGCAGGGACTCAGGAACCTAGAAAGAAGGGGAGTTGTCAGTGGTCGGGAATTATGTGTAGCATGGCAGAGGCAGCTGCAGTGTTTTGGTATCAGGAGTATACACAAGCGGCAGGAAGGCCTATGGAAGGAAAAGAATGTCATCAATGTATAATTAGCACGTGGACTGATGTTTTTTTTATATTCAGTTTTATTGGGTTTTGGACAATCGCAACCAATAAAATGAACAGCAACATAAGGCGCCAGCCACCCTAGGCTGTGTACAACATTATGGTACACAAACTTCAATGCAAAGCGTGAAGAAGCATTCAGGATATCCAGGCATAGACGTGGCATTCCCACAATTTGCCCCAGATTTTAGAATGTTTCTTTGGACAGCCATTTGCCAGATATATAGCTGCTTCCTGTTTTGCGCACCAGTCTGCTCCCCTGAAAGTTAGGTGGATGCGGGCAGTTTCAGAATTGGCTCATGTGCTTTTTTGCCACCAAGGTGGCTATGCTCGCCATCCTCTTCTCCCCCTTGGTGTTACTCAGGTCCTTGAGGATTCCCAATAAGGTGCACTTCCGTGTCAGGGTAATTTGGTAGCTTACTACTCAGAACAGAGTGTTGCCGATCCCACTCCAGAAGCTAGCAATGTGAGGACACAGCCGTGTCATGTGGTAGAAATCTGTTTCGGGTTGTTTGTGACATGGGCAGGCAAGTGTTCAGCACCTGACCCGCTTGCCAAAGGCTTTGGGGTGTAAGGTATATGATGTGATGAAAGTGAACTTGGATCAGTCGGAGGCAAGAGGAAATTGCTAATTTGCAGGGGGCCATGCACGCCTTGCACCAGTCTATGGGGGTCATTCTGACCCCCGCCGGCGGCGAAAGCCGCCCGCCTGGCGGGAACCGCCAGAAGACCGTACCGCGGTCAAAAGACCGCGGCGGTCATTCTGACTTTCCCGCTGGGCTGGCGGGCGACCGCCAAAAGGCCGCCCGCCCACCCAGCGGGAAAGCACCAGCAACGAGGAAGCCGGCTCCGAATGGAGCCGGCGGAGTTGCTGGTGTGCGACGGGTGGAGTTGCACCCGTCGCGATTTTCAGTGTCTGCTAGGCAGACACTGAAAATCAATGTGGGGCCCTGTTAGGGGGCCCCTGCAATGCCCATGCCATTGGCATGGGCACTGCAGGGGCCCCCAGGGGCCCCACGACACCCGTTCCCGCCAGCCTGGTTCCGCCAGAACCAGGCTGGCGGGAAGGGGGTTGGAATCCCCATGGCGGCGCTGCTTGCAGCGCCGCCGTGGAGGATTCACAGGGGCAGGGGAAAACCGGCGGGAAACCGCCGGTTTCCCTTTTCTGACCGCGGCTTTACCGCCGCGGTCAGAATTGCCCTTGATGCACCGCCAGCCTGTTGGCGGTGCATCCTCCAACCCCGGCCCTGGCGGTCCATGACCGCCAGGGTCAGAATGACCCCCTATGTCTTCAAGGGGGCACCCCAACCCTCATATTTGTGTCTGAGAGGGCCCTGGGGGGGTCAGGGGTATTAAGTACTGACGTTTGGAAAAGTTCAGAGATTCCTCCTCTTCCAATAGTCCTGATAAGGAGTTTGACCTCTTGAGGGCTGCATTTGGGTAAGTGTACCAGATTTGTTTTGTATTCAACTAGGACCTGTCAGAGCTGGAGGTATTTATGGAAGTGGGTTTTAGAGAGGTGAATATTTGTCTGTAACTCCTGAAAGGAGATTAGGTCCCTTCCTTGCAACACGTCACCAAGATCCTGATCTTGTTCCATTTGGCTAACTCTTCCATTTGCATGGTGCGGCAGAGAAGGCGCCCATGCCAAAACAACCCTGACAAGTCAATCTACCCGACCATCCTGTGGAGCACGGACTTGCTCTCCAGGTTTAGAGCACTAATTATAGAATGTCAGGAGGTCTTCAATCAATCAATCAAACATTTGTAAAGCGTGCTACTCACCTGCTAGGGTCTCAACGCGCTGAAAAGGGGGGTTGGGAAGGAACTGCTACTGCTCGAATAACCAGGTCTTGAGGCATTTCCTGAAGGTCAGGAGGTCCTGGGTCTGTCGTAGGTGGGTTCCAGGTCTTGGCGGCGAGGTGGGAAAAGGATCTGCTGCTGGCTGTAGTTCGATGGATGCGAGGAACAGCGGCGAGGGCAAGGTTGGTGGAGCGGAGTTGGCAGGTGGGAGAGTGGAAGGTGAGTCGCTCGTTGAGGTAGGCAGGGCCCGTGTTGTGAAGAGCTTTGTGGGCGTGGATGAGGAGTTTGAAGGTGATCCTCTTGGTGACGGGAAGCCAGTGTAGGTCTCTGAAGTGGGCTGAGATGTGATCATGGCGTGGGATGTTGAGGATGAGGCCTGCAGAGGCGTTCTGTATACGTTGTAGTTTCTTCCGGAGCTTGGCTGTGGTTCCTGCATAGAGCACACTGCCATAGTCCAGTCTGTTGCTGATGAGGGCGTGGGTGACTGTCCTTCTTGTTTTGATGGGGATCCATCTGAAGATCATGCGAAGCATGCGGAGAGTGTTGAAGCAGGGAGAATAAACGGCATTGATTTGATGGGTCATGGTGAGGGATGAGTCTAGGATGAAGCCTAGATTGGGTGCGTGGGTAGTGGGTGTAGGTGTGGTTCCTAGGGTAGCTGCCCACCAGGAGTCGTCCCATGTGGAGCGGTTGGAGCCGAGGATGAGGATCTCTGTCTTGTTCAAGTTAAGTTTGAGGTGGCTCTTCTCCATCCAGTTGGTGACGGCATGTAGTCCGTTGGGAAGGTTGGTTTTGGCGGTGGCGGGGTCCTTGGTGAGTGAGAGGATCAGCTAGGTGTCGTCGGCGTAGGAGACGATGTTGAGGTTGTGAGATCGGACGATGTTGGCAAGCGGTGCCATGTAGATGTTAAAAAGAGTTGGGCTGAGAGACTGCCCTTGGGGACCACCGCAGATGGTGTTGGTGGCTTCCGACAGGCGGCCTTGTGGCGGATCCCAGGGTCGTAGAGGCAAGTGCATAGGGTGTGGTGGCAGACGGTGTCTTGAGGGATTGGACCCTTATATAACAATTCAGTTACTCTGTCCAGTTCCAAGGAGAGGTCTTTACGGTATGCCATATCGTTCCAGCCCCAGCACATCCATTCATTAATCACTAGGAAGTCATTGGCTCGACAGTGCAGTTGAATGTCAGCCATACCCATCCCTGCATCGTATTGAAAGTCAGAATTGGGTCACAGCCATGCGAAGGGGAATTTAAGCCCATAGGAAGGAGTGAATATCTGAGGTCAGGTTGGTGAACCAGGTGTTAGGAATCCTCCGGGGGAAATTCTGGAGGGCAATTGGTTGGGGGACGATCAACATTTTAAACTGTGCAATCCTCCATATGATGTTGAGCAGCAGAGAAGCTCAAAATAGAGGTCTGTTTTCATTTTGAAGACTAATGGGGAAAGATCTAGGCTCCATGTGAGCTCAGGCTTCAGTGATTTCATGACCTCTGGGTATTTGAAACAAAGTCATTGGATCGGTATATCACCCTGCCAGGAGGTTGAAGCCATGTCGCCGCATATAGGAACCAGGATGAATTTAGAATTAGTCAGAGTCCCAATGCCTCCTCTTAGAGGACGTAATGATAGCCAATGGGGTGCTGAAATGTAGGGATTCGCTAAGAACAGAAGGATATCGTCGAGGTATAGGGTGATTTTGTCCTCAAAACAATTCCCCCTGTCCCAGTCATCAATCAGGGCATCACAGCAAATCAGTCTAGCTAGTAGCTAGTGACTCAGTGGTGAGTGTGAAGAGGAGTGGGGAGAGTGGGCAACCTGTTACGACAGGAGCTGTGGTTCCCTGAATTAACTTTTATTCAAAATAAGCAGCAACCCTTGGCCCAGCTGTCCTCCTCACCAACCGATCTCTATCCTCACTGGAATCTCCTGAGATTCCAGAAGCAGCAACTCAGTTGCCAGGAGACAGCATGATTCCAAAATGGCACATCATTTAACATACAAGAATATAACACATCCCTTATCCTATATTAATTCAAACAATACTATTAATACTAACTTACATTTTAAATGCAAATTTCAAATTCTACAGTAATACTTACAAACCAGTTAACACACATTTTAACTAATATTACTAATTCTAATAGCACACATAGGCCCTCATTATGAACACAGCGGTAAATACCGCACCGCCGGCGGTGGCGGTAACAACCGTAGGCAGAGGAGTGCCGACAACGACGGCAGAGCCCACCCACAGGCCGACGGAAAGGGCCTACCTGCCCATCAAATGATGAAGCACTAGACCGCCATCAGTTCCGGGGCGGGAACTACCGCTACACAAAGCCAGGCAGAAACAAACCAAATATAAGCGAACACTCACCGGAGGCTCACACAACACACTGAAGCAGACATGGATAGAGAGTTGCCGATCATGCCAGTTCTGCTCCTTGCCATATACCTCCACGACCGAGACCGCTGATGAGGACGACGAAGGTAAGTACTGCAACCTACTAAAAAAGGGAATAAAGGGCACAGTTACATACCCACCCACTCCACCCACCCTGCAAAGCTCCCACAACCCTTCACCACAGCACAAGCCATAACCCCACAGCAAGAGAAACTTACCCGACACAAGGCAAATCCACCCTGCCCAAAGTACACACATATACTCAACACCCCCAAACAATGAAACGATAAACCACGGATCCAGAGTGTGTCATAAACAACACAGGCCACACAGTAACTTTTATTCAGCTCAATGAGCAATATAAGTGCAACATAAGGCCAATGGCCAGTCCAGAGTAAGTAGTGCGATGGACCACATTGGCCCCAACTTGACTCCCACAAGTGCAACGGTACTCCACCTCATAGGGGCAACAATGGGGCATCCAGGCACCTCAGGGAACAGGGGCAGAGGGTGGTGGGGGTGGGGACTTATGACTGGGAGGGGGGCTTAGATTTACGTTTCAAAGGTGGAGGGGGCTTGGGTTTTGTGCTTGCAGCTGGTGGAGCGGACTTGGCCTGGTGTGCGGCAGATGTTCCTGGGCCAGCATGCGGTCTCTTTCTCACAGGGGAGGTAGCACGGGAATGGAAAGGGCGGACAGGGGCAGGCTGTGATGTGGGAGGAGTGGACCGGGCAAGGAGGTGTGCATGTTTAGGGATGAGACGGGGTGGACAAGTGGGTTCAAATAGGTCTACATGGGATAGGAAAAGTTTCTTAGGGGCAATTGGGGTGGACCTGGAGGAAGGCGTGGGAGTGGAGGTAGAGGGAGTGGCTGTAAGAGGTGTAGGTGTGCGTGACAGGGGTGCAGGTGACTGGACAGTATGCTGAGGTGTGGTGGATGTGTGATGGGTCGGTGTTTTGGTGCGTTTGAGTGTCTTGGGAGGAGGGGGGTGGACACAGTGGGACAAGACAGCTGCCAGTATAAATGTATGTTGTCTGGGTGTCTGCAAGTCTGGTGAGTGTGCTGCATCTGTCAACTAAAGTCGCTGTGGTGAGTGCAGGTGTGGTGTCTGGGGTGCATGAATGGATGTTTGATATTGTGGTGACTGCAGAATAGGCTCAGCAACATTGAATGAGGGTGCAGTGCCTGTGGGTGTGCTTGTAGAGGGGACAGACAGGGAGGTGGAAGAGGTGGACACACTTGGGGAAGAGGATGTTGGTGTGTGTGCATGCGTATGTTGGCTGTGTGTATGCCTGTGGTGGGAAGGGTGGTGCTTGTGTTTTGATATGTGCTTCTTGTGAGTTGAGGTGGGTGCCTGCGTGTCAGAATGTGTGCTTTGGACGGGTGAAGGGAGTGTAGTGCTGGAAGGGGACGAGGTGGTTGGAGTGGGGACAGAATGCCCAGGGACACTGGCTGCCATCAAAGAGGAGGCCAGAGCCTGAAAATATCTCTGTAGGCCAGACACAGCACTGTGAATGCCATCTAGATAGGCATGTGTCTGCTGCACCTCCGATGCTAGCCTTTGGATGGCATTGCCGATGGTTGTCTGCCCTACAGAGGTGGTTCTCAGGAGGTCAATAGCCTCCTCCGTGAAGGCAGCAGGGCTGACTGGGACAGGGGAGGTGGTACCTGTGGCGAAGGAGACGCCCACCCTTCTGGGTGAGCGGGCACAGGCAACTCGGTGGAGAGCAAATGGGAGGGCGGTGATGGTATGGGGTGTGGCCGAAGATGACACAGAAGGGGTGGGCTCACTAGGGTCCACCACCGCCAGGGAGCTCCCATCGAAGGAGGTATCAGAGTCACTACCTCCAGTGGTAGTTGCCTTCCCCGTTGTACTCCCCTCACCCTCCAACCTACTGGTCCCCTTGGTGGGGCGACTCTGCGTCCGAGGAGTCGTGGGCCACTGCATCCTCACTTGCCGGTGCCTCAGCTCCCTTGCCAGATGACACTGATGTACACAGACAACACAAGAGAACAGGGATGGGGAGAGAAAACAGGAGAGACACTTGTAAATAGCTTAATGGAGGTACATAACTGGTTCACACAAACACTCACCCCGAAAATATTCCACCACAAAGCACCTACTGCTATACACATGGCTATGCCCCTGACTAGTGGCCAGAACCCTGCTCTGCAGCCATTCCCCACAGCACTGAAGGACCTGACGTACTGCAGACTTGACCCTTACAACCTTACTCCCCACCGGGGCCATTATGTAGATAGACATCAGTCAGAGTCCCTGCCACTAGACAACATACATACGACAGCACACACACACACACATCCATCAAGGAGCCAAAGTTTGGTATTTGTACTCACCCCCTTGTGACTGCTGTGCAGCCTTCAAGCGCCATCCAGGTCTGGGTACGCCACTGCCAGAATGCGTCGCATAAGGGGGGTCAGTGCCCGACGGGCACCCCTTCCTCATTGGGAGGACTTCCCCAGCTGGGCCTCACAGATCTTCCTCGCCCAGCACCGCAGGTCCTCCCACCGCTTCCTGCCTGTGGGTGCTCTGCCGGTTGTAGACCCCCAGGGTCTGCACCTCCCTGGCGATGGACTGCCAAAGTCCCCTCTTCTGATGGGCGCTTACCTATAATGGACACGCAGAAAAAGTAACACTGAGGTCAGGCAATGGCCAATAATATACTGCTGGCTATACGTCCACTATGGGACGGATATTTTAAACAGCCTAACAGCACACACACACAAAGCATGTCAGGAAACAAGGACTATACAGTGTCACACGTGCACACATGTATACAGCCATCTACCACCATTACACACATCCATGCCCCCCAATCCTCCTACTCACCTGTAACTCTGGCCAACCGTAAAGCTTGGCGTAGAGGGGCAGGCCCCCGTCCATGAGCTTCCCCAATTCCTCGAGGGTGAAGGCCGGGGCCCTTTCCCCTGCCACACATGCCATTTCCATGACTCAGTGGAGTAGCTGCATGCATGAGATCCAGGAGTCAACTGAAGTTAGGGTGACAAGTTTGCGTACGCATCGCGGGTGTGCACCGTCATCGCCGATCATGATATGCTAAGAATGCCCATTGACAACCATGTTAACCAATGAATTTGCGCACGGCGGTAAACACCGCCTTACGCTATTACGTCAACTGCTAGTGGTATGAGGTCACTTCCACCACAACACTTCTGGATTACAGGGGGCAGACATTTTGGCCTTAGCTACACAGTTGTAAAATCCTCATCTGCACCATGCAGACCCTATTGTCTCCTAAACACCCATAGGCATGAAACAATATACATTACCTCACCTGAACAGTCCTGATATATAATTGTGGTCATGTTGCTGTAATGTCACACATACTAAGCATTTGTGTCATCGACAATCATGCCAGCAGTGCTGAATAAGAAACAATGTGTGCAGATGTATGTGTGTTCCTCACATGTGTTCTATACTCCTCCTAGGTACAGACCCTTGTGGTAAGGGAGGGCCCCATTGGTGTACAGACCACTTGTTGATTTACGGACCACTGTGGAACGTCACATCATTATCAATTACAGACTCACTCGTGCTACTATACATGAACTTTGTGCATTACTGTATCCAGCACTGAGACCGGCCAATCGGAATCAGAATGCCATCCCTACTGAAGTACAGGTGCACTCTGCACTCCATTTTCTGGCCACAGGCTCATTTCAAGTGACAGTTGGCATGGGTGCAGGTTTTTCACAACCAATGTGTAGCATTATACTGTCGAGATTCCTGAATGCATTTGTATAACACCTGCAGTCCTATGTGAAGTTTCCCTAAAGTGCTGACCTCCCTGCCATCAAGTCAGACTTCTATGCCTTTGCCAACATACCCCATGTGATAGGTGCCATCGATGGCACCCACATAGCTTTCATCCCCCCAAGAGTCAGTGAACAGGTGTACAGAAACAGGAAGAACTTTCATTCCATGATCATTGAATTGGTGTGTACTGCAGGCCAGTACATCTCACATGTGAATGGCATGTTCCCTGGATCAGTACATGATTCCTTTATGCTAAGGAACAGTAGTGTGCCACAGAAGATGGAACAACTACAAGGGGACAGAGGATGGATCATAGGAAGGTGTGTCTGATACTTATCTCCACACAGCAGACAGCCAGGCTGTCTGCCACTGAGGGTTGTTATTGACAGTCCTGTTTTGCCCCCTTTTTTAGGTGATTCTGGCTACCCCAACATGTGTTGGCTCCTGACACCAGTGAGGAACCCTGGAACAGATGCAGAAGGGAATTACAATGAGGCCCATGGACGGACTAGGAGGGTGATAGAGCGCACAATAGGTCTCCTGAAAGCTAGATTTCGTTGCCTACATATCTCTGGCGGTTCCCTGGCCTATGGGCCTGAAAGGTGTGTATAATAGTGGTGGCCTTCTGCATGCTGCAGGACATGGCTGTGAGGAATTCTATCCCTCTCTTGGAGGAGGAGGGTGCTGTATATCCAGACCTGCTTCCTCAGAGAGGGGATGAGAGTGATGGTGATGATGAGGAGGGGGAAGATGTATATTCCAGGACCCAAATGATACAACTCTTATTCCAGTAACTATGTGGGACTAATCTATGAGATTGCTGTCTGTGCAGCATACTGTCAGTGTGCCTTTTCATCTAGGGGGCTGTTCGGTCAATAGTCATTGCTACTGTGACCAGGTCTGCATATGATAGGTAACATTATAGTATAATAGTTCGACACATCTGTAGGCACAAGAACATGTTATGCGTGTGGTGCAATTCCTGCTGCTCAGATAAGAATAAATGATTTATAATACAGTTGCATCCATACTTCACTTTGTTTAAACATAACGACAGGGGACATTGCAATAGGTGAACTGGTGTTTATTTGGTGTAGGGATTACATTGTGCAGTTTACAGTGATGGGAGTGGGCTACTGGTGGTTGTACAATAGGGCAACATGGTTGCAGCATTTGTTGGCAGTAGTGGTATGTCCATCTATGTTTTCCAGCGTTTGTTGTTTTCACACGGTTTGGTTGTTAGTTCAGTGGGACACTTGGAGGACAGTTCGTGCCAGAGACACTTCTTTGAGGGGGCCTTGGTCTTGGCTGGTGTTCCTGTCCCATATCTGAGGGACCGTTTGGGTGCCTGGTTTTTGCCTGTACGGGTTGAGATGCATGTCTCCTGTGTGTCCTGAGATGGTGGAACATGTCCAGTTGCTGCTGCTGCTGCTGTTGTTGTCCAGTCTGTATCTTGGCCTGTAGTAGGGTCTTCCTGGTCTGTGTGGGCCTCAGGTTGTGTTGGACAAGGTGCAGCAGCGCCCCTGCTATGGTGGCCATTGTGGCATTGTGCAGTTTCCACTGCTCCATGGCCTCTTGGTGGTGTGCTACCTGCATCCTTTGACTATGCTCCAGGGTGGACACTATCTGGGCCAATCTGTCCTGGGTATGGTGATATGCTCCGAGGACCTCCAAGATCACGTCCTGGGCTGCAGCATCAATCTTGTGGCCTCCCCCTGGGCCAGTGATGCCCTCCCACTGGGCCTAGCCCCCTGTGCCTGTGTCCCTGCACAGGTCTGGCAGTACCACTTGTACTGGGGCCATCGTCTTCCTGCCTGTTGGTAGAGGGTGACTGTGGCCTCTGTCCATGTGTTCCACCAGTCTGTGGCCTGGATACACAGGTGTGGGAACGGTTGCCCTGGGCTTGTGTTGTTGGCTGGGTGGTAGGGGTGTCAGTGGTATCCTGGGTGGGGCTGCTGGATGATGACAGTCCAGGACTGTGTGAGGGGCCAGGGTGATCTTCAATGTCGAGGGTTCCATCCCCAGTGTCCTGGGAGGTACCTCTGTCTCCCTGTGGGGCACTGCCACTCCTTATCCTGTCCGTCAGGGTGGCATGAGTGGTGGTGTCTGTTGGGGGGGGGGGGAATGGACATGTCTGTTACAATTGCATGATCAAATGGGGTGCACAGGACAGGGCTGTTTTTTGCAGGTTTTCACACTTTGGGGCCATGCAGGGTACCTTTGTGAGGTTTGCATTGCATTTTGATTTGGATGTGGGGGTGCATTGTGGGTGGTGTAGTCCCTTTGTGATTCCTTGTAGGGGTAGGTGGCTGTGCAGAGGGGGAGGGATGTGGGCCTGTTAGTGGGTTTGTGGGCATGCAGGGTAACTGGATGTAGTGATTGTGGCCTGGGTGGGGTAGTGGCCCTGGTGGCTGGTGGTGCATGCATTACATGTATGATGGATATGGGGTAAATGTAGACGACTTACCCGAGTTCACTCCTTCAGTGAGTCCCTCAGGGTGCAGGATGGCCAGTACCTTTTCCTCCCAGTCAGTGTAGTCGGGTGGTGTTGGTCCTCCCCCAGTCTTCTGGACTGCAATGTTGTGTTGGGATGCCATGGACCTGACCTTCCCACGCAGGTCATTCCATCTCTTGCGGATGTTGTCCCTGGTGCGTGGATGGTGTCCCACTGCATTGACCTTGTTCATTATTGTCTGCCATAGCTCCATCCTCCAGGCGATGGGTGTGTGCTGGACCTGTGCCCCGAATAATTGTGGCTCGACCTTCAGTATCTCGTCCACCATGGTTCTTAGCTCCCTTTCTGTAAAGCGTGGGTGTTTGGGGGGGGGTTCCATGGTGTGTGATGTGAATGATGTCATGTGTGGATCTAGGTGAGGGTGCTGTTGTGTGGTTGGGTGTGTGAGTCGTGCAATGTGGCGTTCAGTGTCTGCCTGTCGTGTTGTCCGTATGGCTTCTCCTATTGGCGATGCAAAGGATTGTGGGGTGTGTCTGCGAGTGTTTTATAGTGTTGTGGATGTGTGTCAGGTGTGTGGGTTTCAAACTTGCCAATGTGTGAATTTCTTACCTTTGGGTCCACTTGCCTCCTGTGGTGACCTGTACCGCCAGTGGTCGTTTGGCTTCCACTGACCGCCGCAGTGATTTATGATTCATTATTTGGAGGGCAGGGTTTTGTGTGCTTGGTGGTGGTGGGATGGGAGGTCCAGCATTTCCGCCGACAAGGTTCTGGGGGTGTGATGGCAGGAAGATTTTTGTTGGTTTATGATTTTTGCATCATTATATGGCGGGTTTCTGTACACCGCCAATGGCGGTCTTTTGTTCGCCGTCACCATGCAGGTCGACGGTGTTTCCTGTCGTGTTCATAATGAGGGCCATAGTCTCTCAATGAACTTGTTCTTTCCTTGATCCTCCTGCTAGGTCCTCTTACCACAATTTTGATGCCACTCCACTCCTCTTTTACTTTACCACCCGCAATCTGTGTTTCAGCCATCCCCTTCTTCCCCAACCACTCATTCTTCTCAACATCTGTACACCTTGCCATCCTTCTCACATTCCACCAGTTGCCATCCGATAACTTCACACTACTTCCCCTCACATCTTGGTTCCGACAACTTAAACTCACCCTTCCTTACAATATTTCCCGTGCTTACTCTCACCCACGCTGCTTTTTCATACACCATTTGTTTCCTTTTAATTTTGTTATTGTGTCTTGATTCATACTGTTCTTGATATTTTCTCACCCTTTCACCAATTACCTTGTGATTAACGTCACACCATTTTTCACTGACCATTCATGCTGGTACCGCCACAGTACACAGTACTCTTCCCTTCAAAAGCAAAAATGGTGAACTGTGGACCATTATCACTCATTATTTCCCCAGAATATCCCTCCCTTCTAAATATCTCTTCACAGAATGCTACCACATTACATGTTTTCACTTCTTTCATGAATGCCACTTCCGACCATTTTGAATAATAATCCATCATGACTATGGCAAACTTGTCTCACCAGCCCAAACACTCAAACGTACCACATGCCTTCCTTGGTAACTCCAATGTTTTATTGGCTGATTCTTACAATACATGAGATTTATCACTACATGCGAACGCAACGCATTCCCTCACATATCTTTCAATCTGTTTGTCCATTCCTGGCCACCAAAAATCTGCGCGAGTCTTCCTTTTCATGGCAGACATGCCGCCATGATCTTCATGCATTCATTTTAATACTCTTTCTCTTAAACTAGCAGGTACTACTAGTTTGTCACCCCTTCTCACCACTCCACCCTGAATTGACAATTCCTCCCATACATTCTTGAATATATCTAGTTCTGCATCCAAATTCCTTCTTTTCACTACTGGTAATTCTTTCATTAACTTTTCCAACACAGTATCTGATTGTACTCCAGTTTTCCACTGATCCTTGCCTATGGCTCCCCACATATCCAATATATCTGCCACCATCCACTCATCCTCTTCAAACTTTTCTCCTTTGTCCATTGGCAATCTTGACATACAATCTGCCTTTATATTCTTTATCCCTGGCACATATTTCATTTTAAATCTATATTCTTGAAGTCTATATATCCGTATAGCAATTCTGGGTGTAGCCTTACTGGCCCCTTTGGTGGTGAAAATATCTATCAGTGGTTTGTGATATGTACGAAGCTCAAATTCCTCACCCCAAACATATGTGCAAAAATGTTATACACTCCACCAGAAAGCCAATGCCTCCTTTACGATGGTTAAATATGTCAATTTAGCTCCCTTTAACATACGTGACGCAAAAGCTACCACTCTCTCTCCTTGCCTTCGTGCTGTTGCAATAACGCTGCTCCCAAACCATAGCTACTTGCATCTGTCACTATTATAGTCTTATCTTCTGAATCATATGATTTGAGTGTCATTGCTTTTATTAAGAATCCTTAACCGAATCAAATGCTTCTTGACAATTCTTGGACCACTTAAAATGACTACCTTTTTTCATTAATTCTCTCAGCACATGTACTTTGTTTGCAAAATGATCTACAAACTTTGTGTAATGTCTTGCCAAGCCAAGAAACAATCTTAGTTGTTCCTTATTTTTTGGAGAGGGAGCTCTTTCTATTGCATCGATTAATTTTAATTTCGGTTTTATTCCATCTTGGTTCAACGTATGCCCTAAGTACTCCACTTCTCCAACACAGAATTTACACTTGTTCCTGTTGGTGGTAAGTCCCGCTTTTTCCAGTTTTTCCAATACTTCCTTCAATACTTCATTATGTGCTTGTTTGCTTTCTCCCCATAATAATACATCATCTTGAAAGACCAACGTGTTGATTATGTTATTCAAAATCTTTTACACATCTCTCTGAAATACTGCAGAAGCAGAAGCTAGTCCGAAAGGCATTCTTGCAAATTGAAATGCTCTCTTGGGTGTGATGAATGAAGTTAAGTGCCGGGAATTCTTCGATTGACACACCTGATGATAAGCATTAGATAAATCTAATGTAGTGAAATATTTTTCCTTTTAACACTGGCTAGCATTTAATTTATCCTTGGTAACGGGTGCCGGTCAATCAATCTACTTTCATTTAAGTCCCTCAAATCAATGCACATCTGAATCTTCCCATCAGGTTTCTTCACTATAACAATAGGACTTAACCACTCAGATACTTCTATGGGTTCAATCACACCTTCTTTGCATAACCTTTGAAGCTCCTCTTTCAGTTTATCCCTCAGTGCCAACGGCACCATTCGTGCTTTGTGTACCTTTGGCACAACGCTTTCCTTTAGAATGATTTGATGTTCAAAGCCCTTGAGACAACCCAGTTTCTCATTAAAGAACTCTGGAAACTTCGTCACCCACTCTTCTTCATTATTCAGTTCTGTCAACAATACTTTTTTAGGATGATTTGTGTTCAATATGACTCCCAACGCACATTGCTTTTTCCATCCGAGTAACGACCTTCCTTGTTGCACTATATATACTTTTCCACAAGTTTTTCTGTTTTTAAATTCAAGATCTGCTTTAAAGTATCCTAATATTGGAAGTTTCCCATCACAATATCCTTCCGGTTCTACATCCGTAGGTTTAACTGTATTATTCTTTAAACCTTCCCATACTCGCTTGTCTATCAAGGTAAACGGTGAACATGAGTCTGCCCACATTTGTATTAGTTCTCCATTCATTTAAATAACTCAACTATGTGGATTTCTCATTTCTCACCATGTTAGGTACATACCAATGCCCTTTCTTCCTCAACTACCAAAACCTCCAACTCGTCTTCTTCGCTCGTACTAACATCTCTTGTTCTATTTTCTACTCCAGTCTCCTTTACTATATTCACTGACTTCTTGAATTTGCTTTCATCTGACATTCTGAATACCCTTGCAAAATGTCACATTTTCCTGCATTTAAAATACTTGGTATAAACAGCTAGACAGTTTCTTGCTTCTGCCAAATGTTTGTTACTGCCACACCTGAAGCACTCTTACCTTTTCCCAAATCCTTCTTCAAATCTCGTTCTTCTCCTATATTCTTCTTCAAATTTGTGTGCACCTCTCTTGGTGAATTTTACTTCATTCACTATGTCCTCTCCTTTATTCCCAGAGTCGATGTTATTCAACACCTTGGCATACTGAGACGTATTCTCCATGTGCTTAGCTACATCAATGGTCTTGTCCAATGTGGGGTTTCTCAGGCTTAGTAACTTCTTCTGCATCTTTGTGCATCTCACTCTATTTATAAACTGATCATGAATAATTTTGTTGTTTAGATCCTTGAACTTGCATGTTATGGCCAACCTTCATAATCTATTTACATATTGATCTATTGTTTCTCCTTATTTTTGAGTACATGAAAAAAATTGTGTTGTTCTACCACAATATTTATCTTTTTTCCACAGTTTTCTTCTAATGCTTTCATAGTATTTTCATATATTTCTTATTCTTGATCAGAATCTCCACCCCCTTCATTCATATTATGTATTGGCAAGGTCTTTAAAACTTTTCTCCCTTCCACTCCAAGACAATGTTTTAGAATGGCTAGCTTTATTTTTTCCACATACATCTCCCCTCCTATGGCATCCAAGTAAGTCACAAAGGCATCCTTCCAATCCTCCCATACCATGCATGGTTCCCCTGGATCTTGTAAGAAACTTGGAGGGGGTGTCATTAATTGCGATGCCATTTCTTTTTTTCCTCTTTGTTACTGAAACTGTGCTTGCTCACTTGAACAGTTTCGTTTATTATTTATTTTATTTTTTATTTAAATCGTTCCTTGCATTTGCCCACGTATCAGCGCTTGAGTTTCCAATGAGTGTTAAACCATAGCTGTGCGCATCAGCGATTGATTCCTAAACAGCATCCTGGTTGCTAAGATACGCTGTTACTGATTATACAGTATGCTTCCCTGCGTCATCATGCACATGCGCGCTTCCCTTCATGTGTGCGGCTGTCACTTCGAAATGTAGCTTACAGCTTTCAGCCTCCGTAAGATTATTTTCAAACAATTTTCACTCAATATTCACTCTGTACCTTCGCACTTGTTTCCTGTTCCTTTTTTTTTGTTTCCAGCGCTGTTATTATACTTTGCTTTTGTTTTACCGGCACTGATTGATAAGAGCTAGACTTAGGGGTCAGGTGAGATCCAAACATTGTCTTCCTTTTTCCTCCCGCTCGTCGCCACTGTTAAGAGAGGAGCCGTGGTTCCTTGAATTAAATTTTATACAAAATAAGCAGCGACCCCTGGCCCAGCTTTCCTCCTCACTAACCAATCTCTCTCCTCACTGCAATCTCCTGAGATTTCAGAAGCAGCAGCTCGGTTGCCAGGAGACAGAATGATTCCAGAATGGCACATCATTTAACATAGAAGAATATAACACAACCCTGGTGAGATCTTCTTCAGATCGGGAAGGGCTCAGACAGGACTCTATTCACCTACATCTGTGTTGTCACCGTGGATTTATTTATGGTCCTTGTCAATGATTTATGGCTTTACCTAACAATAATAATAAACTGCAGCCTGTTATCTCCAAAACAGAGATTTTGTGTGTTCATGTGCAACAAGTGGCACTCTGGACCAGTGAGAGCTTCGGATGCTGGTTGGCATGATTGGGGGATGTTTGAGTGTAGGTCTGGCTGGTGTAGACAGCATCTGAGACCGAGCCTAATGCATCACAAGGGCCTAGGTAGCCCAGTACAGGGTAGTAAGAGGTCCCTGGGCTTAGGGGACTAGAGGCTCGGGTCAGGGACAAGCAAACCAAGAAAGGTGGTCTTGTGGGAGGCGAGAGCTGGAACAAATGGTAGGGTGACTGAAGGCCTAACGCCACCGTCTCTCCCCTCCCCAAAGAGTGCAAAATCTGCAGCAGAGGCCTGCCTCCTTTTTTGGAGGGAGCATAGACTGATTTGAACCAAGTTACCATTCCTTTAGAAATGCATTACATTTCAAACTACAATGCGAAAGATGTGAAGGCACATTTGTTCTACTTTCTCATCAAAATTGTCTTGCAACCCTAAATAACAAAGAGGCCAGGCTCCTCTTAGCTCAGGGTGTCTAACACCTTAAGCTGTGCTTCACTGACGAAGTCCAAAGAGGTAGGACCTGGTATAAAATTGTTTTTGTTCTGTGAAAAAAAACATGTATCTTTTGTAGTTTAGGCTAAACTTGACTTTTTGGGGTGGGTCATACTAACGATTTGTCCCCCTCATAAATGCACTTGCCAGGGACTAAACTAATTCATTCCACGACTGACATGGATAAATGTAGACATACCTTTATTTTCCCATTCTATGAAAAACTGGCTAAAAGCACTTAGTGGATGGATAAACAGACATTACTGGTGCAGTGCTCCCTATGTTTGAGACGCTTCGCTGCATTGATGAATTTCAATGATGTTAAAATGAATTTGGAAGTTTGTTTCCTATGAAGAGTATGCAACATAGTTTGGGCAGTATTACTCCTTTTGGAGTGAGGTCAGACTAATTTGGATGTCAGTCATCTCTCTTCATAACAGAATCTGCCACACACTAGAGAAGAGATGCCTTGCAAAGTTGTAATATAAAAAATAAGTAATGAGCTTATTCTCCGTTCTAATAAAATTGGCTTGAAACCTTAAGGGGCATATTTACAACAAAATGGCGCATCAGCTATGATGCACCACTATTCTTGTGCCCTCCCTGACATCACCATGGTAGCGCCGTATTTACAATTCGGCACACCATGGCACACGTTAGCACAATAGTGTCAACATTTGTGACGCTATTGTGATGCATTGGTCGACTAGTGCCATAAATTATGGCTCTAATAAGCAAAGCATGGGGAGGCCCATTGGAAAGAATGGGAGCATCACTCTAAAGTCTCTGGCAGGCATTAAAAATGATGGGGAAAATGGCACAGTGAAATCTCATAAATTTCACTGTGCCATTTTTCTGGGCCTGCTAACGAGGAATGCCACCCTTGAATACATTATGCCTGGTGCAGGCGTAAGGTTGCACAAGGGGTTACAAAGTGGCGCAATGCTTGCATTGCACCACTTTGTAAATCTGGTGTGGGGAAAAGGCCTCCTTGACGCCACCTCAACTTAAAAAGAATTGATGCTAGGGCGGCACAAAGAGGTTCTAGGGGCTTATAAATATGCCCCTAGGTGTGTTCGGTAGCCAAGAGTGGGTGTTCCTGTACTAGCAATACTTAGGTAATTGGCTAAATGACTCCCGAATGTCTGCACATGCTTGCAGAATTTTGCAAACAAATGTTAGGACCACAGTCTATAACTGACAAAACAGTCCTTCAAACCATAACTCACACACCAAATGTAATGCTCATGTCTTCACCCTTACAAATATTGTAAATAATCTTAAAGATGAGATTACATAGCACATTACCCTTTCTGCATGGCAAGAAATGACTAAGAATATACTATCATTTATAGGTTTGCATATGTATTCATTGGTTTACATATTGTGAGGTCATAGGCATTGCATTTGGTGTGTGAGTTGCCATTTAAATGGCTGTTGTGTGAGTTATGGATTGTGGGCCTAATCATAACTTGTGAATTTCAGTGATTTCTTGATTTTAATTTGTAACCATGATTGCATTTAGTAGTGTTTTGAAGTGAATGTGTGAATTTTTTTAAACTCACCTACACAACGAACATCTTATTGTAGCATTGTTATATAGATGACATTATCATCCTGTGGCAGGGGCAACATTGATACTTGCCACCTGTTCTACAATTGGATCAATGCGATTAACCCTTTCCTTCGTTTCACCAAGACAATCTCCGATTCAGAACTCCCCTTTCTAGAACTGAGCATCTCTCTCAACAGTGGCAAACTAATAACTACCACTTTTAGGAAGATGACACACTGCAACAGCCTTCTGTGATACATTAGCCACCACTCAAAAGCCTTACGGGATAATCTGCCCTACTGGCAATTTCTGCGACTCCGGTAGAATTCCAACAACATCAAAGATTACGAGCTACAGGCCACTGAATTCTCCACCAACCTTTTTGATCGTAACTATCTTTCTAAGACCGTGAAATAAGCATGTAAGAGAGCTAGAAACAATCATGAGTGATGTCTCTTAGAACCCAGAACCAGGCCAAATGACGGCACTATCACCTGTGTGACCACTTTCACTTCTAACTCAAATCAGATAAACCAAATAGTTCAGAAACAATGGCCTATTCTCCAATATGGCTTCTTGGAGATTCCACCCACACAATTTGCGTTCAGATACACTCGGAACCTCAGAGACATGCTGGTGCATATGCGACACTGGGCAAACCTGCAGACAGGATAACGTACCCTCTGGAATCTTCACAGGACATCATGTGGAATGTGCCACCTCACTAATATGACAAAAGAAGTCTGTTTAGATACCACCCACACATGGTTACACAGTGGTCAAACTAACTGCAACACGAAGAATTGCATATATTTGATCACCTGCCCCTGCGCCTTACGATACAGCGGAATGATGATTAGACCAGCTAAGATCAGAATCATGGCACACCACAGCAATATACAATGCATTGAGAGTACCACCAAAATGAATTCTCATTTACTGAACAGTAATCACACTCCTTCCTATCTATAGTGGACCATCCTGGAAGTACCCAATTCCTGGTCAAGCGCACCTTGTTTCTGGAGGAAAAATACTGAGACTTCTGCCTTGCCACTCATATTACTGGCCTGAATGATGGCTTCCCATGGGGTTTAATTAGATACCTGGCACACTTCACCTATGGCCAGTGACAGTAGGGTACATTACGCACTTGTTACCCATGTCCATTGACAGTAATTGAGTGCAGTCTAGACTTCTGATGTTCCCCATCATCTATATCTAGCAGTAATCTGCTCTTTACACTTGACACATTTTAAATCTACGTTCTGATTTATTAGCCAGTCATTGATGATGCCTATTTTGAAGCCTCACACCTCCCCTTTGTAGTTTATGCTGACTGCCCTAACACAATAATGTAGATTTTCCAAGTAGTTTATGATGGAAAGTCTTAATTTTATTAAAGACACGGAGGCGAGTATTATGCTTTCTTTTCCTGCTTTATTTCAAACAGCAGCCAAGAAGAAAAGCACGAATCCCAGGGGATTGCAAACAAGCAACCAATGGGATAACAGAAACTAAGATCATCAACCAATCAATGCAGAGCATCACATAAGGTATACCTATCCTGACTGCAGGCAGCCCTCTTTTCGTTTGCGAGACAGTCAAGAAACAGATTTAAACAAAGGTACTATACAACAGATCAAACATATTGCTAGAATTAGAGCAAAAAAGTCTTGAATTCTGTCCAAATTAGGAACAATGTATGGTTTAACCAGATGCTGGGTGTACAGATCCGAGCTTCGTGAAAGTCGTGGTGAATGAGATCCTCGTGAAGGAAAGGCATCCGCTGACTTAAGTTGAGGAGGATGCTGAAGCGTTGGTATTGGCTAGAAAGGGAGGGAGATAACAAGATTAGTACAATAAGTGGTGGGATAATACTCGCCTCCGTGTCTTTAATAAAATTAAGACTTTCCATCATAAACTACTTGGAAAATCTACATTTTATGACAAGACCGGAGGCTCCTATTATGCTTGTTTAAAGCATGTCAATTACAATAGAAGTTGCTGAATTAACAGGTTTACAATAAAATGTACGAAAGGTAGAATCATTAGACCAATCTGCCGATCTTAGAATATCCTCCAATCTTGAGCCAGCCCAAAAGGCTTTTGATGCCATGGCACCTCTAGCAGAATGGGCGCCAAATTTTGAAGTATCAATGCCCGCTAGTGACATTACCCATTTGACCCAACGAGCCAAGGTAGGAGAAGAAACCGGTTTATAAGGTTTCCTAAAGGAGATTAAAAGTTGGGAAGCAGAAGATGTTCTAAGATCGGCCGTTTTTTGTTCATAAACTTTTAAACAGTTTCCTACACAGAGTTTTGGTTGATTTGGAAAAAAGGGATAAAACACAGAGGTAACATTGGTTTTAGTACGACGGGACACATTGAATAGAATACCAGACGGAGTGAATTGACGAGCCGAGATATCTAAGGCTCTTACATCTGACAAACGTTTTATAGAGACAAGACACAGTAACATTGTTAATTTGGCTGAAAGCATTTTCAGAGATAAGGATTCATTATCTTGCCAAGAGATAAACATTTGAAGGACTAGGTTGACGTCCCATATGGTGGAGTATTTGGGAATTGGTGGATTGGAAAATTTCACTCCTCTTAATAAACGACAAATCATAGGATGTTCTCCTACTGGTTTTCCGTTTATAAGAGGAAGATGTAGCGACAATGCTGATCTATAAAGATTAATGGTTCTGTAAGATTTGCCTGCGCTAGCCTGAGAGGCCAGGAAGTTAGCTATTAAAGTTAGATCTGCTGAAAAGGGATCGCATGATTTTCCCAAACACCAGCTAGACCAGATAGACCACGCTGACTTGTATGCTTTGGAAGTGCCGGGAGCCCAGGAGCTGTTGATATAAGCTGAAGCTTCGAGTGAAATTCCTGGATAAGACGATGAAGACCTGAGATTTTCCAAGCAGATAGAAACAGGGTTTTGTTGACAATGAGATCGTGGGGAAGACCTTGAGGATTAAGAAGTAGTGAGGGAAAGGAGGATAGCAGGACGGGAAAGTCGACGGCTAACTCCAGGAGAGTGGGAAACCATACTTGAGCTTGCCAGAACGGAACTATTAAGACTATAGTGGCTTTTTGTCGTCGGAGATGATTGAGGACTCTGTTTATCATTATGAACGGAGGGAATGCATAGTGCGTTGCGGAATGCCACTGTTGGAGAAAGGCATCGGTCGCTAACGCATGAGGGTCTGGTCTCCAGCTGAAGAAACGAGGTAGCTGAGTGTTCAGACGGGATGCAAACAGGTCTGTGTGAAAGGGACCCCACTTGTGATGGATAGAGTTGAAGACTGAAGAGTGAAGTTTCCAGTCGCTGTAGTCTGAAAGATGACGAGAAAACCAATCTGCGACTGAGTTGAGAGAACCTGGTAAGTATTCCGCTTGAACTGAAATTTTTCTGTGAAGGCAGAAATCCCAAAAACTTTTTGCCAGTTCTGCTAGTGGTTTGGATTTGGTACCGCCAAGGTGATTTATATATCTTACCGCTGTAAGATTGTCCATACGAAGGAGTACGGAACAAGAAACTTTGTTTTTGGTGAAAGTCCTTATTGCAAAGGAGCCTGCAAGCATCTCTAAATAATTGATGTGCAATGAAGACTCCTGTCGAGACCATGTGCCTCCAGTCGATATGTGACCACACCTTGCGCCCCAACCTGTTAGGCTTGCATCGGATTCTAACACAAGATCTGGGACTGAGGCAAAGATGGTCCTGCCGTTCCAGGCTTCGAGGTGATCCAGCCACCATTGGAGTTCTGTACGGGATTCGAGATCGAGGGGGATGAAATCTGAATAAGCAAGACCTTTGTGAAGATGACGAATTTTTAATCTCTGAAGAGCCCGATAGTGAAGAGGGCCTGGAAAGATTGCTTGAATTGAAGAAGAAAGAAGACCTACAATTCTTGCAAGAGACCTGAGGGAGAGAGAAGTCTGCTGTAAAGATAGGGTTATCTCGGATTTGATGTGTTTTATTTTTGAGATCGGGAGTTGAAGGAGACCTTGAGGGGAATTGATCAGGAATCCTAAGAATTCCATCTTTTGTGAAGGGGTAAATATTGACTTCTGCTGGTTTACTAGAAAGCCTAGGTCTGAAAGAAGGGAGATGGTGTAAGCGAGTTGGGACTTCAGAATAGAAATGTCTTGATGCATTAGAAGAATATCGTCTAAGTATATTATTAATCTGAAACCTTGAGATCGAAGAAGAGCTACTATAGGTTTCATTAGCTTTGTGAAACACCAAGGAGCTGAAGAGAGACCGAAGGGAAGACAAGTAAATTGATAGGTATTGAGATTCCATTGAAATTGAAGGAACTTTCTGTGAGAGTAGTGAACTGGAACTGTTAGGTATGCGTCTTGGAGATCTAGACGGACCATCCAGTCGTTGAGAAGTAGGGAATCTCGGAGCTGGAGAATGGTTTCCATCTTGAAGTGTCTGTATACAACAAAGTTATTGAGTTGTCTGAGATTGATGACTGGTCTGATTTTCTTGTTTTTTCTTATTACTAAAAACAGTGGGCTTATGAAGCCTGAAGGAAGGGGAAATGCCGGTTGAATAGCTTGTTTTTGAAGAAGCTCTTGTATTTCTGCAGAGATTAGGTCTGACATTTCTTTTGAAAATTTGAGAGGGGGCAGCGGAAAGTTTTGATAGGGACTCTCGTAAAATTCTATTAAATAACCTTTGATTGTGTTGAGTACCCAGGGATCTGAGGTAATCTCTATCCATTTGTGGAGAAACAATTTTAGACGACCCCCTACAGAAGGATGGCCAGAAGGAAGGTTTACCTGAATTGTTGTAGGATCTGCGTTGGTTCCTCCCTCTGTATCCTCTGGAGCGCTGGGGGTAGAACTGGGGACGAAAGTCTTGTTGCTGTTGTTGCTGGTAAGCAAATGAACCTCTGAAGCCTTGGTTTCTGGAAGGGCGGCCGGTGGAGCGGCTTCTGCCTCTACCGGCCCTGACAAAAACCCGAGAATTAAAAACCTTTTTAAGTGATTGTTGGGCTTTGTTAATTGAAGCAAAAGTGGTAACATATTTGCTTAGTTCCTTTATGAAATTGTCCCCGAACAGTAAGCCATCGGCTTTGGCTCCTGGATCTTTAGACGCCAAATTTGCAAGTTTAGGGTCAAGCTTAAGCAGCAGACCTTTACGGCGTTCATGCGTCATGGCTGAGTTGGCATTAACCAGCAAGCAAAAAGCTCTCTGAGTCCAGAGAGAGAGTTCTTCTGGGTCAATAGACTCATCATTGGCTCTAGCTGATTCAGCTAGATCAAAAATGCGGGATAACGGCCCGACCAGATCCAGTACTTTATCTTGACATAGAGCCCATGCTCTGTCCACCCCTTTGCGTGGGTCCTTGCCAAAGTTGGAGAAGAATGTTAGGAGGGACGGGTCTATGGCAGGGGTATCGGTAATGTGTAATGGGAGGGAAGGTCTGGGACATTCAGCTCGTAGTCTTGAACGAACTTGTTTGTCTAGAGGAAGTCGCAATTTAGCTAAAATATATTTTGCTACATGATCGGAGGGAACCCATTCTGTCGAATTAGGATGGTGGATTAGTCCAGGATCAAACATGGGGTTGCCGTCAGAATCTAAGAGGGGGGGGATGGGATTGGCTAGATGAAGCTAATTTTGATTTTTTAGGAAGAGGTCCGATCCAAAAATTAGAGTAATTATCGTCCTCAATGTCTGACGAGGAGACAATAGAGTCAGCATCGTCATCGGTATCTTTAATATCCTCAATCACAATTTTTTGGGTCTTGGGGACATTTTTTGACTTACTTTTACATTTTTGACCCAAATTTTTATTCCCCTCCAAACTGGGAGGCCTTTGAGGGACTTTGTCCTCTATCCCGTGTGAGTTTGACTCACCAACCATAAGCGCAGACGAGTCATTAGACTGACTTTGAGAAGCCTCCGGGGCTTTGCGCTTTCTGCTTTCCCCCGCAGAATGGGCCATTTGCGATTGAGATAGACATGAGGACATAGTGGACTGAATTTGTTTAGAAATTTGGTCCATAGAAGCAGAAACTGCTTTCTTGACAGAGGATTGAATGAAGCTATTTAAATTATAGGAGAAGTCTTCTTGAGAGTCTTCATTAGAATTAAAGTAGTCTGAAAAATCCATAGCTATGACAAAGAGAGAAAAAACGGTGTTTAAAAGGGTTAAATTTGAAAACACAAGCTTTCAGGTTAATGACCTGTGACTCACCGAACAAATATGCAAGGAACTCTTGAGAAGAATTACTGCCGGCTCTCCGTGAACAGTCTCAGCTGCTTTTGTTTCTTCAGAAGAGAGGCTAATTGAAAAATCAATAAAGCCTTCAAGCTTTTAACTCCTGTTTTAGAACGGAAGAAGAATGGCAGTGAAGCGGCAGAAAAAATCAATAGAGCTGACAAAGTTTTCACCCAGCGAGGCTCTGTGGTGAAAGGAATGTGTTGGACTGAAGCCAGCTGTCAGAGTAGAGGTGGCGTCAGCCGGCGTTCAGGATAGAACGTTCGCGGCGATGCGCCTCTGACAAACGGAATTCGAGAAAAAAGACGTGTTGAAGTGTCAAACTACCAAGTATTACAAATATTCACAAGAAACGATACAACAAGAGTTTTAACACGATAATAAATGAACATATAATATAATATAAATACAAGGAAATAACAGGTGATATAAGGAGCAATGAAGGGTATACTTATCTTGACTGCGAGCAGCAAGAAAAGAGGGCTGCCTGCAGTCAGGATAGGTATACCTTATGTGATGCTCTGCATTGATTGGTTGATGATCTTAGTTTCTGTTATCCCATTGGTTGCTTGTTTGCAATCCCCTGGGATTCGTGCTTTTCTTCTTGGCTGCTGTTTGAAATAAAGCAGGAAAAGAAAGCATAATAGGAGCCTCCGGTCTTGTCATAAAATTGTGCCTTTACTCTGTAAAACATTGATTTGTTTTTTTTAACTTCTTTTTATTGAGCAGGGATACAACAATTGACTATCATTTTAGTTTAAAAAGCCAATGATACATTACACTGCAACATGAGTTTCACAATTGAAGCAAGAGTGGCGCTTTTATGGCCCACATACAATTGGAGTGGTCCCCTCCTGTCTCTAGCTCTGATATTCCTCCCATGATTCCCACACTTTCTTCCATTTGTTGGGGCATCTCCTACCCCGTAAACTACTCAGTCAGACCTCGGACAACAGTCCAGGCCTGATTTCCAGTCTGCCACTGCCGAAGTGGTTGGCTTGCCCCAGGCTCTTGGTATTTTAAGTTTGGCTATCCCTGCAGCCAAACTTAACCAAGTCTCTTGATATTTAGGCTATGTGATTTCACCTGAGATTCTAAAGAGCAGCCACTTGACGTCCAGTGATATCTCTAGCGCTGAGACCTGTGACATTACTTGGGTTATTTTGGACAAGTATTCCTTTATGAGTGGACACTCCTAGAGTATATGGAAGAAAGAGCCCTCACCCTTCAGGTCAAATGGTGTGGCCACTTTGCCTATCCTATGTAGCACCATTCGGGGATATTATGACCTATGCAATATTTTGAGCTCAACCTTTCAAAAGTGGGCACATATAGCTATCTCCTGGGGTCCACAAAGGGCCTCCTCCAACTCCTTGTCTTCGAGGACTCTGACACCGTCCTCCCACATGACCCTCAGCCGACCCATCAAATCAGGTGAGTTGCTAACAAATTTCTATAGAGTGCTAAAGCCCCATGTCCAGGATTAGGTTTTTAAGTGTTCTATCTTCCATGGGCGAAGCCTCAGGTATTTGCTCACCTTCCCTCATGTGCTTCCTGAGGGCATGACCTAGTTTGAAGTATCTTTAATATTTGGTTTCAGCAAGGTCGTATTCCTGACGGAGATCTTCGAAGCGGATTATTGCCTGTCTTCTCCAGATATCACCCAGTTGTTTGATACCTATCAGGTCCATTTTAGGAATCCCTTCAACCCCCTCAATTCTGGCAACAGATAGCTGTGCCAAAGCGGGGACAGCCCTGTAAGTCTCCCCCTCCAGCCCAGATAGCCCATAGTTCTTTCCAAGCCCAGACCACCATCAGTATATGTTGCGGTAGCTCCTTCTCTCTTCTCTCATCATTCAGTAAGGCCTCTTGCCCACCTCTGCCCATTGCATCCCTATCAACCCAATAAGCCAGATCCTGGCGATCCATAAATGTCCACTCATTGACTATTAGGAGTTCTGAGGCCCAGTAACATTTCTGGATATCCTGGACCATCAGGCCCCCATAGTATACTCCTTTCTGCAGTTTAGACAAAGTTATTCTTGGTGTACTACTGCTCCACAGGTGCAGGCAAATATCCCTCTCTATATTCCTGAAGACCTTCGGGGAGATCCCATAGGATGTGTTTTGCAAGATATAGGGAAATTGCAGCAAACTCAGCACTTTGTACAAAGCCGCTCTACCCATCAGGGTCGAGTGGAAGGCAGCACCAGTGAGTTACGTCAACCGTATTCTCTCCAGTTAGGGTGATACATTCCTGCGAAGGAATTCCTGGGGATCTTATGTGACATAGATTCCCAAATATCGGAAACCTTCTTTGACCACCGGTGCCCAACAATCATGGGGCAGCTGAGGGCTCACCCCCAAGAGAGTATAAACCACAGATTTATACCAGTTGCTAGTGTTGCCCGAGTGTTCCCTAGAGATGTCAAATATCTGCATTATCCTATCAATGGAGCGAGTGTGTTGCGTCACAAATAGAACATCATCGGCGTATAGTGATATCCATTCCTCCCACCTTCTGGGGCCCTGTATCCCCCACACCAGCATATCCTGGTGAATCCACGCCGCCAACGGCTCTAGCGCCAGGGCAAAGATCATGGGAGACAGAGGGCAGCCCTGATGGGTACCTCTCCCCAATCCAAAGCTGCGGGAGACCTCCTCATTGACCTTAACCCTTACCACGGGAGAACTATAGAGCAGTCTAACCCAGGCGCAAAACCGTGGCCCAAACCAAAAGGTAGCAAATATATAATTCCTTTCAATGGAATCAATCGCTATCTTGGTGTCTAGGGCCATTAGGACTGCCTGTTCTGCTGGTGAGTCCGCCATTAACTGACGCGCCATTTTACAAAGTGGCGCAATGCAAGCACCAGGCATAATGTATGCAAGGGGGGTGTTCTGACACTGGGAGGTCCAAAAAATGGCACAGTGAAATCTAAAAGATTTCACTGCGCGATTTTTTGTGTCATTTTTAATGCCTGCTTAAGGGAGTCTATTAGTCTATGGGCCTCCCATTACTTTACAGGATTAGCGCCATCATTTTTGGCGCTAATTCTGCGAAGTGCCACAATAGCGTCAACATTTTTGATGCTATTGTTCTAACACATGCCATGGTGCACCGTATTGTAAATACGGCGTACACATGGTTTTGTTAGAGCGGTGCAGGGTAACACAAGAAAAGTGATGCATCAGGAGTGATGCGCCACTTTCTTAAATTTACCCCTTTAATTGGCAGACCCTTGGGGTCTATAGCCGTACCCGATTGTAGGTCTTGTAGGGCCTGTACTAACTCCTCTTCTTTTATATCCGCTTCCAACACTTCCCGATTTTAGCTAGTAAGTCCCTGCAGAAGCATGTCTCTCAGGAAGTTGGTGCAATCCACGGCAGTCATTGTCGCCAAGGAAACATAGAAGCCTTTGTTCATAAAGGTCTCCGCTATTGCCTTGCCAGTCGACTGTGGCATGCCTCCTCCGTCTTCCACCTGGAGCACCCAAAAAGGTTCTTTATCCTTTTTTTCTAATCAGGTCAACAGCTTGCTGGCCTTTTCACCCACATCTTACAACTGGCGGTGCGCTGCTAAGGCAAATATTCAGGCATGGTTTTCGGCCAGAGCTCTAAGATCTTGCTGGCACAATTGTAATTTGTGGCAGTCTTCCGCTGCATTGGTGGCTTGGGCTGTTGCTGCCAACCGGACTATGTCACTCTCTAAGTTAGTACACTCCTGTCTCGTTTCATTCTTTTATGCCCCTATAAGAGCCTGGGCCTGACCCTGTATCATGAATTTAAACGCCTCCCATACATGCCAAGGACACCAACCCAAGGTTTTCTTTGAAGTAAAGACCAGCTCCCTCTCTTAAATTGCCCTGTAGCTCCCTGCCATGTAGGCTCTAAAAATCCAGCCGGGGCTACAGTGGGGTTTCTCGAGTTGGGCCCTTCAGGAGGACCTGAACTAGAGAGTGGTCAAATATCCACCTCACTTAATGGACAGCAGCCCGAACCTGGATATCTTGATGCTTAGTGTAAAAATGTAATCTACACGAGAAAAGATCTTGCGTGCTGCTGAATAGCACATGTACTGTTGTTTTATGGGGATTGCTTTCTCTCCATATATTGACCAAACCCAGTGCCATCGTGAATTGGGGCAAAGTCCACTTCAATCCCCCTCCCATCTGTAGCCCCCATCCTGTCCACCTCAGCATTCATGGTTGAGTTCATGTTGTCTCCCAATCGCAGGGTCCCAGAAGGCAGTCCCAATACAAGGTCACCCACCTCTGAGAGAGCTGGGTGAGCTGCCTTGTGGAGACGTGTGGGACATACATTGAGCAGAGGCTTAGGCGGTCATTCCAACCGCGGCGGGCGGCAGTAGCCGCCCGCCTGGCGGGAACCGCCGAATGACCGCACCGCGGTCAAAAGACCACGGCGGCCATTCTGGCTTTCCCGCTGGGCCGGCGGGCGACCGCCAAAAGGCCGCCCGCCGGCCCAGCGGGAAAGACCCAGCAACGATGAAGCCGGCTCCGAATGGAGCCGGCGGAGTTGCTGGGGTGCGACGGGTGCAGTGGCACCCGTCGCGATTTTCAGTGTCTGCAAAGCAGACACTGAAAATCATTATGGGGCCTTGTTAGGGGGCCCCTGCACTGCCCATGCCAGTGGCATGGGCAGTGCAGGGGCCCCCAGGGGCCCCACGACACCCGTTCGGGATGGCGGGAAGGGGGTCGGAATCCCCATGGCGGCGCTGCAAGCGCTGCAAGCAGTGCCGCCATGGAGGATTCCCTGGGCTTTACTGCCGCGGTCAGAATGGCCCAGGAAGCACCGCCAGCCTGTTGGCGGTGCTTCCGCGGTCATTGGCCCTGGCGGTCGGTGACCGCCAGGGTCAGAATGACCCCCTTAGAGTTGTGCCCTCCCATGTACCGGTCAGTGCCTTGTAGCACCCACTGAGGTTGTGCCCCATTCGATGGGAGGTGAGGGCCACTGTTTTTTTTAACAAGAATTCACAAACCTCTTGAGATGGTGGTGTAGCTAGCAGGTGCCCAAAGTACAACTTATCCAGAGCTCTGTAATAATCACCCCTGAGATGAGCCTTCTGCAACAGTATGATGTCCGGTGCATGATGTTTCAAGTGTTCCACGTTTTATTTTACTGCCCAAACCATTGACATTCCATGACCAAATGGTTAAATTCCAAGTTGTGTCATGTATACAATAATGAACCAAGAGCACTATGGCAAGCCCTCGGGTGCCCCTTCCCATCTCTTATTGCATCCTCTGTGAGAACCCTCCCTGTCAAAAGGCAAATTCTGTGAGCAGACAAACGTATTAGAAACAAAACCAGTAAAATATTACCCACAAACTCCTCCCCCCAGCAAACCTGCATTGTGAGTTCTAAACTACCCACCACCCCAACTTGCACAGCGCCTGTTTCCCCAAATATAACGTATAGTGGTGAGGGTAGGCCACCGCTGTCTGTATGGTAAATTGCAGATATTTAGGCATTTAGGGCCATATGTACGAACACATTTTCCCATTGACACAAAATGGGAAAAACCCTTTGCTACATCTGGCCCTTAGTAACTTGTTTAATCACCTTATGTATAGAGGATACAGTTCCTATGCTTGCCATGTAGTGAGTTATATCCTGAGTACCCAAGCCCCATCCATCCTCTTACCGATAAGCATCTCCACAGAATCATGTGCAGCATAGAAACCCTCCCCCCCAGTAACAATGTCTTTTGGAGCAAGCAGCTATCAGGAGGATATCCTAGGGGTCTCTGCTCATGTGTCGGATGAGGAGTGCCTTGGCTGCTGTTTTCCATTCAGTGTGTCAGTTCTTATGTCCACTTTTGCGGAAGGCCGATGTGCCCTTCGATCTCCAAGTGACTCCTTGCCTGCCACCTTCTGGCCCTCCATCCAGTCCCATGCTTCTTCCAGTGAAATAAAATGCCATGTTTTGCATTTGCCATTACCCGTAGCTTGGTGGGCAATAATATCATATATTTGACCTCCTTGGCCCTAAGCGCTTTTTTGACTTCTTCAAATTTTTCAGTTGACGGTGCACCAGTAGGGGGAAATCGGGATGGAAGCGAATCACTGCATTGTCCAGGTGCAAGTCACCCTGGGACCAAGCTGCTAGCAATATAGCGTCACGATGTCTGTAGTTCAGGATCCTGGCAATTATTGTGCATGTGGGAGGGCCACTGGCTTTGGGGGTGAGCCCGGTGCCCTATGTGCCGTCTCAACTGAGAAAAAGTTGGTCAGTCTCTTCAGCTTCAGTTTGTTAAAGATAAGATCCTCCATGAAGAGATCCATTATAGGGCCCTCTGTACCTTCAGGCTCCGCCACCACTCTTATATTGTTTCTCCGAGCCCTACCATCCTGATCTTCCAGCCAGGCCACCATTGCTGTACTTTGTTTAGTGAGGGACTGTACTTGCTTTTCAAGACGTTTCGTTGTGAACAATAGTCCTACAATGTGTGTCTCCGCCACTGCAACTTTCTCAAAGATTATACTAAAGTTTGCCCTGAGGAGATTAACGTCTATTGTTACTGCATCCAGTTTAGGTTCTATAGGTGTTATTGAGCACTGGAGATCCTGAATGGCCACCATTATGAAGCGCAGAGAGGGTTCGCTGGTCTGCAGATAATCTTCACTGACACCCCCACCCTCTGTTCCTTCTGATAGCCCCCCTGGCCCGGCATTCTAACCGTATATTTATCAAGGCTGTTTACTTGTGCCAGTTTCTGAGCATGGCCCTTTACCATGACCGAGTTTTACAAGTGTCTCTCTTCCATGCCACAACCTGTCTCACCAACGAGGGAGCCACTGCGCTGAAAAACCTACCTGCCTTTGCCTTGCTAGTCAACTGGCGCTGCCATGTGAATGAGGCTGGATTTATTCTAGAGATGACCCCTGCACACATTTTCCAGGTTGGGGCCAGCAACCTCTTAATGCAGTCCCTATTTGAGTGGTGGGGGCTCAGCTCTCAATCCATGGAAAAAGCCTCCAAGTGGCCCTCGGGATGCCATCTCAGGGTCCTCTCCTCTGGGGGCCACTCACTGTCTGCACTCCCCTCAGCCTTGGGCTATGCGATCGAAGGAGCAAGTACTGTCCTGCGGATTACGACCTTGTTCTCTACCAGCTTTTTCATGGCAGTTTCACCACCATGAAAAGGCTTCGTAGAATAGGTGCAGGGAGCCACAGGAGGGCCCTTACACTGCCTATGTACTCGCCATGGGCAGTGCAGTGGTCCCCCTTCCCAGCACCGTCGCATTGTTCACTGTCCGCTGTGCAGACAGTGAACATTGCGAAGGTGCTGGTGCACCGTGTGGCAGCAGCGTTGCCGCCGGCTCGATTACGAGCTGAAGACAATCCTACTGCCTGTTTCCAGCTAGGCTGGCATGCGGAAACCTCAGTTTCTGTGGGAAATTCTTAATGGATCCAGTAGGGAGGTTGCCAGTATGGCAGCAACCTCTCTGTCAGAAGTTTGGCGGATGGTGCAAACCACCTGCCTAACTCCTAATGTTGCCCTCTGTGGCCTTTACTTTCTTCATTTTCTATGTGCTTTCATTTTATTCCATATTCTTATTTGCTTTTCATTAGATTTACCTGCAGCATAGCACAATCCTCTGCCCAACACTAAGTGGCTCAAAAACGACTCTCATAGGGTAAGCTCGTTCCTCCACCTGCATGTGGGAAATTAAATACAAGGATTCATGGGGCAGATTTACTAAAATCTCATGCACCGTAAAGTAGCAAACAAACTGCAGTGTGTTGTGTGAGACGGAGAGAGCAGATGACCATCACATTTACAGAAATATGGCACTTTTCTCCCCTCTCCCTAGAACAGGAGCTTAAATTAGCTATGCAATGATATCTGCGTGAGCCGTTTTGTAGTGGAATGATAATCTTCCAGTATAAAATACTATGCTTAGACAGACTTTAAAGCTTTTCCCACTTTATGTGTGTGCTGTACAGTGCAGCACGCATGCAAAGTTGGAAAAGAAAGGAGATATAAAAATGTTTCACCTTGATAGCACCTAGTTTGAATGGAACAATATTTTTTACCCAAAACTGTTACCTTTTTTTAGTAAATAAGGTTTTACGTCAAAAACCTTGGGTGGTTGCATGGGAATGCTCATTCACCACCCATAGAACGTCCCCTTGGTGCTAAGTAATGCAAAGCAGCACAATGCACTGCTTTGCGTTTCTCTTAAGTGATTTTACAGCGCAAAACAAGTTTTGCTCTGGAAAGTAAGCAAGTACAAAAAGATTTAGCATCATTTTGCATCACTTTTGTGATGCAATAACAGCGCTAAAACTTAGTAAATAAACCCCAATGATGTCCCTCATGTGGGTGTGGGAGTGTGCAGCTATGTCACATGTGATCACATTGTGCACACATCATGGTGAAGCAATGTACTTGTTACTATTAGCTTGTTGTAATAAATATAAAGGTACAAGACATATGTATCAATAGAGGTGCCAACCTGTCTCTCTAAAGTGGTGACAATCATGTTTAGCTATTGTTTATCTCTACAGGTCGGATTCTCTTGGTGTCCTGTACCGTAGCAGGTATAGTTGCCTGAACATTTTTTGATTGGGTACCTACATACACATACATCTTGCTTCCCAATCAGGTGTAGATTAGGTGTCACATTACTGGCCCTGACAAATTGCCTGAGATCCGGTTGGGCCATGCAAGGGAAGAAACATGTTGATCCTGATTCACATCTTGTAAGCTGGTAAGGTTCATTGTTGCCTAGTAAAGCCACACTTTTTTCACTCATTTCAAGGGGACCGTCAAATTAAATTACATTGTGTACTCCTTAGACATTTTTAAGACACTGTTTTCACCACCCTACATACACAACCCCCTTACTTGCATTCATCATCACTGCATTTTCTCATTAAATAATTCAGGCAAACAGCCGCCGTAGGGGGCATGTTGGGCACTGCAGTGCCGGCCCGATGAGGAGCAGCCTGATGATGAAGCATGGCATCCATTTGGGTGTGTGAGGGCCCTTCATTCTATCATCTTATGCTGTCCTAAGTTTGGTATCTACTGGCTAACTGATTTGTGCACCCAATTTTAAATCTATTTTAGGCCGGTTTCAATTAGTTCAGCAATCCAGCTGTCATTTGGAGAGCATAAGATGATAGAACAGGGAGTTTGTCTTGTGTTTTGTCTCCCATTTTATTTGTTTTAAATTAGTTTTTATCGAGCACTGGGCCATTTGGTCCTTTTATTAGTTGTTTTATTTGTGTATTTTGTATGGGACTATTTACTAAATATTTTTTTAGATATTCCTTTATCAAGACTGATCATTGGTGGGCATGAATGTTTGTGAAGCATGTTGAGTGGTGGACAGTTCTCTGTTCCCCCTAAGGGTTACTCTTCTTTATTAATACGAGCCGGCCGCCATCAGTTACACATAAGGAGCATGTGTGCTAGACCTTACAATTAGATCCTTGCCCCCCTCTTCTATTTTGAAGGTAAGACTGGGCCAACCTTCGGCTTTTATTAAATGGAGATTGATCAACTATAACCATGGAACAAAGAACTTAGATCTGATTGTTTGCCCCTTCTGTCAAACTTGCACTCTGTATTGTGAGCAATGTCTGGATCTGATAGGAAAAAATGTTGTTCCTCTTTGAAGAGAACTTCAGATTCCTTATGTAAAGGAATTAATGATAATGGTGCAGAAAGACAAAATCACAAGACTTTGTTATCAACTACAGACATTTTTAGAAACCCTTATGAATCAATGGGTCTGCCTGATACAGAAAACAGATCCTTAATAAAATGTAAAAACTTTGTAGAAACTAATGTGCTAATATGTTGTGGTTACCAATACTTCAAAGGAGATTAGAACTAGATTTTGGTGATTTTTGTTTACAGTTTATAATGATACATAAAGAGAAACTGCAATACAGAAATAGTCACTAGCAACTTGCATTATGCAGCTTATTATTAGTCTTTCATATGGCTATTTAATTTTTGCTTGTTCTTTGTCTAATTCTGGTGATATATTATAGTTTGATGATCTGATCAGTTGATGTTTTAGCACAATGCATTATTAACATAGTTTGTTAGATATGTTTATATTGCTTTATTATGGGTTTATATTGAGCATCACACATATCTTATTATTAACCTCACAGCATTTAATTTTTGTGTAATGATTTCAATGTTTTTTGCCATGTTGGCACAACATAAAACACCTAGATACACCTGAACAGCAAATGGAATGTAAATTTAGGAGCAGATCAGGGAAATGCCTTCCAGCATATTAGAAAAGTTCCTGCTGAAAAGCATTTTAAACAGGAATCTCAAGTTTAACTCAATGAAAGTGGGAAAGTGCAGCTGTTTTGCCATAAATATGTCATTTGTATGACAGCTAATTTGCACTGCACAGCTTCAGGACGTGATGTGGCCTCAGGGGAGTCCTCCTACATGTCCCTCCATTTAGTGGAAGGAGCCGCTTTGAGAACATTAGAGTACTGAACCACTACACTTTGTAACCCATATGCTTACTTTAGTGAGGTCTTAGTGTTATCTTATTGGATCTACTTTAATTAAGATTTTGCTATGCTTTCAGTGATGTCCATTTTTGTATTGTCAATAATTTCAGCGGTGTGTGGAATCACTTTCTATGATGTGCTCTAGTATGCTAATTAGTTCTCAAGCTTAGGAATTTTCATTACTTGAGAGCTTTGTTTAAATTAATCTATTTCTGTGTACTCAATAGTTGTTACTTACAGACTCGCGAGGTTCAAACAAGAATGAAGAGGGATATGCAATGCAAATTACATGCATATATCACAGCAATTGCCAGATTTACTTAATGTATGCCAAAATGGGACTGGATGCCCTACAGTACACACAGGCCAGCAGCAAACAGTTCACATCCATATATGTATTTAGCTTTCTGCACTGCATGTGTAGAAAACCAAATTACCTGTTAGTTCCAGCTTACTTCAACAATCAATCAACAGATGTAGATCAGACAGTTCCCAGAATTATATAATTAGGAATGCAATTACATTGCCTCTGTGGCTGAAACAGAGGTCATGGGCACTTGGACTATTACCTTTTCAGAGTATGACTAATCTTATGGCTGCTCCTTAGCTATGGCGGAGAAGCGTCATCTCCCCCCGCCAGCAGCTGAAAAACTTGAAAAATAAAAAGATAATAAGCCATGATTATAATCATTTTATTTTTCTAGGGGACGGGGCCATGGGTCTGACAGGCACGAGAAAGAGCAATGTGCACTGTTGTCAGTGCGCATGTGGGTTTGGCCGGTTGTCTCAGGATGGCCAAACCGACAGGCACACTGGGCTGTCTCCAACCCTAGCTGTGTTGCCGGGTTGGAGACAGCAGGCACAGGCTCCCAGTCTGTCTGGAAGTGCAAATCAAGGGCACTCAGGCCAATCCTGATGCCGCTGTCATGCTGCCAGCAGCATGAGAGCAGCGTTAGGATTGGTCGCAGGACAGTCTGGGAGCCTGTGCCTGATGTGGATCCAGAAGGGTGGCGACGCAGGGGGCATTGAGGAAATTGTTTTTTTTGTTTTTTTTATTGTGTTTTTGTTTTGTAAACACCCCCTTACCCTGCCACTTTGCCCTGACACCAGCCACGACTGAGGCCCATCTTCCTTTAGTCTCTCTTGCTCCAAGAGGCCCCTGTCTTACTTAGAGGCTGACAAGTAACTTGTGCCCTGCTAGGCACAGCTCAAGTTGTCCATTGCATTTAGGCTTTTGTTTCGGGTACCAACCCAGGTTTTGTTAAATCATTGATCAGGATAAATACAACACCTTGTTTTCCTTACAGTTCTACAGCCACAATGGCAGTCTTAACATTTACATCCACGTCCATCCTGGGAAGAAGATAAGTGCTTTTGTTTCCACTGGCAAAAAGACCACAGCCCCTGGAGTTATGGATGATATCTTCAAGCTGGAGATAAGGCCACAACTCCATAGTCTGAAAGAAGCTCTAGTCGCCTGGCAGGGATTATCTGGCCATTGGAGAACTCTTGAAAAACAATTTAGAATTAAGTGCTTGAGAGTATATGGATGTCCCTCCCAGATGTTGCCAGCAACCATGATCCATTCCACAAAACCCTCCCTAATGCCTTAACCAAATGACAGCACACTGGATTTCACAGTAACTGCCTTCACTGCATCCTTGATTGGACAGTCTTTCTAATAGTGCTCAAATGACAAACCTAAAGCATTTGAATATCCAGGAAGTGGATGAAAACTCCTTCCTTCCATTTAATTTGTGGTGACGACCAGATGACACTTTACCAACAGGTTCCTAGCTTTGCTGCTTGGAACTCTTGGCTTAGAGCATTGCAGCTCCTGCTCTTTTGGCTGATCATAGTAGAAGGCATGTTTTGCTCCTACCTTTGGGAAGACTGTACCCCGTGTATAGCAAGAGACAGATGTTGTCAATTGGTTTATAAGGGAGGGATGAGCATGGTAGATATCTGCCTATATTACTGGGCCAACCAGCTGCTAGTTATTAATGACTGGATGACTGGGTGCTAGACTGACCCAGTATATTGGCTGGAATTGGACACCTTAGGACTAAGAAACGTAATGCACTTATATGCCAGCACCATCCCATAGTGCACTCCAGAAATCATGAAGACGGTCCTTTTGGCTTGGGAAGCTGTTAATAGGTTCACAGGTTGGGACAAAAAGCCAACGCAACAAACCTCCTTATGAAATGGCTGCTGGCTGAACCAGACCACCCACTTTAAGGGATATGGGAAGTGAGACAAAATAGGTATCACCACCCAATGGGACATCTGGAATGGCTCCCATATAAAATCCTTCCAGGATGTAGAGTCCCAGTTTCAGTTTTCAAGCTAACAGTTCCACAAGTACCTACAAATCAGGCAAGCTATCAATTGCAACTTAAAAACTTACCTGATTTTAGCCCAGTGAAGGCCAAATTACTGATGTGGGGTAGGGTGAGGGTGTCTCAAATTTACTGATTGCTAAACATATGTTTGTTAATCTGAGTTGTAAGTAGAGGCAGTGGCTTGGTGCCCTGGAGGGCACAGAGTGGTCTGGAGCATGCATGGCCCCTAGAGAAATTGTTATTTCTTTCAGATTGTGGCTAAACCAGTTGCACTATTTATACTTGACTTACCTTACCCCGAAACACCTCTGGCACGCTGGTGTACTAGCTGAACCTACATGTGCCCGATGTGGACATCAGGAGGAGGACTTCTTCCACATGAACTGGATGTGTTCTCACGTTGCTGCATACTGGAGATGGATAGCAGCCACACAAACATTAAGTACTAGAGAGAACTGTTGATCTATTGCCCAAAACAAAACTGCCTTGCAGGGTATCTCAGAATACTTGGTGGACTCTGGGGGGAGTATCCTGTTGTCAGTATGGCCAGAATCATGGCTTAAAGGGACAATATATACAAATGGTTTTCTTCTAACCTGCCTAATCTGCCTAATCTATCTGAATGGTGGCAGCAATGGACTAGTGCACTAAGCAAGAACAGACAATATATCTGGCCAGAGGCTAACCCCGAAAACATCAAAGGATAAGGGGAAGGAGGTGGGAAGTCTACTGACTGACAAACAATTTGGGCCATAAATTTTAAAGCAGGGGGTTTCCTAAAAGAGGAGTGAAGAGGTGGGGTGTGTGAGGATGCAAGGTTTCTATGTGTTAAAACTGTATTTGTTTCCTTTAAAATCAATGCAATATGATTATAAAGAAAATAACTACTTGATTTTAGAGTGTCAGCACATACTTGCTGAAATTCATAAGTAATGGTTAGGACCACAATCTATAACTCTCAAAACAGTCATACAAATCATAACTCATATACCACATGTACCTCTCATGCCCTCACCCTTAAAATGACAGATGCAACTACAATTTTGATAAATAATCTTACAGATGAGATTACATATCACGTTACCCTTTCTGTTTTGAACAAGATGACTTAGAGTTTACCGCTAATATATGAGAACATGCTACTTCTTAAGGGACTTCCTCTCCCAGCATTCCTGCCAGTAAGGAAGGGTGGAAGGAGGAGGCTCCAGTAGGTGCTATTACATCTGCTGCATGGGACATGCTACTTACGAAGGGACTACCTGTCACAGGACTTTTAGAATGAGGAAGGGCTAAAAGGGAAGGCCCCACTAGTCACTGGCATATTAAAGTGCATTCCCTACATCCGCTGCCCGGGACTCTCTACTTCTGGAGGGGCTACCTGCCCAAGGATTCCTGGCAGTAAGGAGGGGCAGCAAGGAGGAGGCCCCAGTAATCCCGGTGCCATGAAGCGGATTCCTTACATCTGTTGTGTGAGACACACACAGGCCACGCCCAGATGAAGCCTGGGCCAAGGGCAGGCCTGTCCTGAGCCCATTAGCTGCAGGAAGAGGCAGGACAGGGCTACTACCCTTGGCTCTGCTAGAAGGATTTTGTCCCAGACTGCACCGATCTACTTATCCCACCTGACAAGAATTTGCCGTTACCTTACAGTCAACTGAGTAAGAGTGAAGCCTGCTTATTGTTAATATTAATTATCAATGCTGCCTCCAGGTCACAAATGATCCCCTTAGTGAATGTTCTCCTGGGGTCTCAACCAACTGATAATCCTGAATATCTCTTATGCAAATAATCCGGAACATTTGCCTAAATATGGAGAATAGAAAGGTAGATGACTCATCCTCAGGGGGGTACAAATGAGAAGAAGGCTATGAGGAATGCAGCAGAGAACCGTACCCTTCAGGAAACTGAGGATTTGATTGTGGAGGTTGAGGGTATTCTGAATAAGGAAAGAAAACAGGCACCAATCAATAGCAAAATTACACATTTCTGCAAGGGCATCACTTTTTTTAAGACTGTGTTTATTATGATACAGCAAAAGTAACATTTTAGTACATAGGATAAAATTCAAAAATTGATAGAGCAAGAATAAGAAACACTGGATATAATAAAAATAGTGAAAATGTAAGATAAATATATGCATAGAAATGTAAATGCATTTAGGCTGGAGAATAATGAAATTTGATAATGATTAATGGGAAGGGGAAAGGATAGGGAAAGGGAAAATAATATAATAATATTGGTAAAAAAATAAAAATATAATCATAAAAACCATAAACATTAAAATAAGTTAAGTGTAATCTCTAAAATTGTGCAATTATAACATATGAAGATATCACCATAAAGGGTACATGCAGAATAAAGCAAAAGGGTGTATTCAAGGTGGTTTGTGGTTTTCTCACTTCAGCTGGTACAGTAATAAGTTTACTAATAGGAGTGGAGATTAAAGAAAGATAACTAGTTAGTGGAAGCCATAATAACTCTCTCTTTTATGTAGAAAAACATGGGAAACATAGTTAGCATCTAATCTATGATAAAAACAAACAGCGTTCCATGAGGCTTGAAAAGTTACACAATGGGCTTGTTTCCAATTTGATGTTATTAAATGTAATGCAACAGCTAACAATAGATCTATTAACCTTTATCTCAGGGTTGAATTAAGGCAGTGTGGAACCAAACTACCTACAAAAATATTTGTGACAGAAAAGAGAACATTCATTTTGAAGATCTTGTTAATTTGCTGCTAGACTAGTCTCCAGAATAATGAAATAGGAGGACAATTAAATAAGATACGTTTAAGATCTGTGTTTATATATGAACAGGACCAAGATGATGAACTAAGCCCTGTAGAGAAGGAATTAAGTAATGTGGGAGTAAATAGCAGGTGGTGCCCGACAAAAAAAAAGTGTTATTTTATATATATATAAAGTATATATATATAGTATTAGCATCTTGCGTGGTTTTATGGATTTTAAGCCAAAATATATCCCATAAAGCAATAGGCCAGCATTCTGCTAAATCCTTTTCCCAGGCCAATTCAGTCTTTGATTTGATTGTAACCAAGTCAAAATGTAAGGGCTTGTATAAAGCAGATGCTGAAGGATTGGTGTACAGTAGGGAAAAAAGGTTATTAGATAAGGAAGAAGGAGAAGGTATAGAAGATAAAATGGAAATATAATGAGCAATGGAGGTGTGTAAGAGTTTGTATTGTGATTTACATGTTGAGGGTAAAGAATACGTCCTTTGTAGATCTGTAAAAGATATAGTTTGATTATGAGCAAAAAGTTGCGATAACCAGCATAACCCTCTGGAACGCTAAGTTTTCCAATGCACAAGTCCATTGTTTATACTCATTAGTTTATTATACCAACTAGGTTGTTGTAAAGAATTAGCAGTGGAGGGACAAGCTGAGGGCAAAAGAGGTGACAAAAGTTTGCAACTATGGGAATAACCGGTGTACAACATTGGGAAATGTATAATACCATGGGAGATAGCATCATTTTGATAGAATCAAGTCTACCCCACCAGAAGAGAAAAAGTGGATGCCAACGAATAATATTATCTTTCAATGTTTTAATGATGTTTTCAAAATGCAATTGTAGAGTATTTTTAATAGTTTGAGAGAACCATAGTCCTGAGTATTTTATTTTAGAGGCTTGCCAAGTAAATCCATAGGAAGCAAAAAGATGTTTTTTGCACAGGATATTTAAAGGTAATTTTTCACATTTATCAGGATTTAGGGGGTCATTCCTACATTGGCGGGCGGTGGTTGCCGCCCGCCAAGCGGGAACCGCCACTTGGCCGCTCCGCGGTCAAAAGACCGCGGAGGCCATTCTGGCTTTCCCGCCGGGCCGGCGGGTGCCCACCAAGGGAGCGCCCGCTGGCCCAGTGGGAAAGGCCCTGCAACCCAGAAGCCGGCTCCGAATGGAGCCGGCGGTGTTGCAGGGGTGTGACGGGTGCAGTTGCACCCGTCGCGATTTTCACTGTCTGCTAAGCAGACAGTGAAAATCATGCTGGGGCCCTGTTAGGGGGCCCCTGCACTGCCCATGCCAGTGGCATGGGCAGTGCAGGGGCCCCCAGGGGCCCCACGACACCCGTTAACGCCATCCTGTTCCTGGCGGTAAAAACCGCCAGAAACAGAGTGGCGGGAAGGGGGTCGGAATCTCCATGGCGGCGCTGCTTGCAGCGCCGCCATGGAGATTCAGCCCAGACAGGGGAAATCCGGCGGGAAACCGCCAGATCCACTTTTCTGACCGCGGCTTTACCGCCGCGGTCAGAATGGGCAGGGAAGCACCGCCACCCTGTTGGCGGTGCTTCCGTCATTTTAACCCTGGCGGTCGCGGACCGCCAGGGTTAGAATGACCCCCTTAGTCTATAACCGTAGAGATAGGGAAAGGTATTGAATTGAAGGAAAAAGAAAGGTAGAGAGGTAATGGGATTAGAACAATGTAGAAGGATATTGTCAGCTTAAATTGACATTTTAATTTGCTGAGATCCAACTTCAAAAAATGAGATGTGTGTATCTTCTCGAATTTTAGTAAGAAAAGGTTCAAGTGCTATGATAACCAATAGAGGTGATAATGCACAACCTTGACATAGCCCTCTAAACAACGGAAAAAGAGAGCAGAACCATTAGCAAAAAGGGTACCTTTGGGGGCTTAAAGTATAGTAAAGCTATTAATTCACTTAGCTTGGGTGGAAAACCAATCCATTTTAATGACTGAAACATGAAATTCCATTCCATCCTATCAAATCCTTCCTCCACGTCCAAGGCAATAGCAGCAATAGGATGATTTAACGCAGAGGCTTTGTTTAGGATGTTTAAAAGAACTCAGGCATTATCAGAGACTAATTGACCTTTCATAAAAACGGAATGTTTAGGACCTATAAGATCAGGTAACATAGGATCTATTTGTAAAGCCAACATTTTTGCAAATATTTTATAATCAGTATTAACTAAAGAAATTGGATGATCATTTTTATAAAGTGTGGGGTTTGCAATTATCTTTTGGGATTAGACAAATCATAGCTTCCTGAAAGGTATCATGGGAAGAACCATTTTTGGTAAAAGAGTTAAATAACTGCAAACGTTTACGTGAAAGAGACTTTGCAAAATGATTATAAAATTCAATAGGGAAACCGTCAGGTCTAATGGCTTTTCCGCTGTGAAGTACTGAGACTGCATGAAATATTTCTCAATGTGAGATATCAGATCCAAATGAGTTTAGATCAATATGTTGTGAAGGGGGAGAAGTAATGAATTGAAAGCATGCAGATAAATCTAGCTGTATTGAATGAGTATCCGAAGAATATAAATTGGTGTACAAATTGACAAATTTGTGCAGTATGTGTTTATGAACAATATTCCCTCCTGTATTCCGCAAAGATTTTATTTGAGTTCTATCTCACCTGATCTTTAAATAATTGGCAAGTAATTTCCCCATTTTGTTTTGGCCTCTGAATTATCTTGCACTGCTTTTTAAGAGATACGTGAAAGCAGCATTCATAGTTAATCTATTAAAGGTGAAGTTAGCTTCTATAAGATGATGTAATGATGTCTCATTATTATAATGATAATAATCATATAAAAGTTTTTTTAAAATTTTTTGAAGTAATTGATTAGGTTGGGATTCCATATGTTTTTTCTTGATTGATACGAATTTTATTATGAAACCTCTAACTGCTGCTTTGGAAAGAGTCCCAAATGGATACCACACAGTCATTAAGTGTACTGTTAAGAGTAAAGAATTGAGTTATTAAAATGCCATCTGCCTGCATGCGGTAAAAAAGGGAATAGGGTAAATATCTGTATATATTAGTGCATGGTCTGAAATCAAAATTGAGCCTATTTCTGAGTGAAGAACATTTTGGGTGAGGCATTAACTGAAAAAGAGATCATCTATCTGAGGCTGTGAATGATGTGGGGTGAATAAAAAGTGTATTCAGAGCGATCTGGATGACATAATCACCAAATGTTAACTAATGAATTACGATGAATGCTAGGTTTGGATTTAGAGTGCATTTTAGTATGTACAAACTTAATTTTTGAGTGCCTATCTAGTATGGAATGAAGAATTTGATTTCAATCTCCACCAAATATATCACATTTATTGTCACATTGAGATAATTTATACAATATATTGGTCCAAAATGTATTGTCCACCAAAACTGGACCATATACATTGAAACTAGTTAGAGGTATATTATTTAACAAGAGTTTGACAATAATCCAGTGACCCTCAGAATCAGTTTCCTGGTCAACTGTTGTGAGATGCAACATTTTATGGAAAATAATCACTACTGCATTTTTCTTCCCCAGGACATGAGGAGCAAACACATTGCCTACCCAACATCTTTTTAATTTAGTAAACATCCATATCAGAAAGGTGTGATTCCTGAAATAGTGCAACACCTGTTTTTATCTTGACTAAATGAGATACCACCCTTTGTCGTTTGATAGGATTACCTAACCCTTTGATATTGCATGTAGTAATCCGACATGTAGCATGAAAAAATTAGTATGCACATATTGTTTGCTTACAGTATTCTAAAGAATTAAGATAAAAAGTGAAAAGTGAGAAGAACAAGAGAATTGATGAATAAAAGGAGAGAAGGACTGAAGGGAAGAAAATAGGAAACAATAATTTGGATCTATAGAATAAAAGGATAGAAAGATGCAAAAAAACAAAGAGACAGAACAAGTCATACAAATAATGACTGAAAGACATACCTACGAAAATACAGAACAAAAGGGGAGAGTGGCAAATCCAGAAGATGACAGCGACTGCCATCAAGGTCCACAGAACGCAGGGACGGCCTCAACTCGGATGAAGTTGTCGCATGAAGAGTAAAAGACAGAAACAAGACGTGAGGACATATGCTTATGATAAAAAATAAGAGACTAAGGGCCTCATTATGACCCTGGAGCCGGCGGTAAGCTGGCGGTAACACCGCCAACAGGCTAGCGGTGTTCCACCAGCTATTATGACCTGGCGCAATAGCCACGGCCATCCAGCCGGCCCCTCCACTATACCATAATCCCCAGGGCAGTGGTGCTAGCACCGCTTCCCTGGGGATTATGAGTCCCCGACCGTCAGCCTGGCCACAGCGGTAAACACCACCATGGAAAAGCTGGCGGTAAGGGGGACTTGGGGTGCCCCTGGGGTCCCCTGCACTGCCCATGCGCTTGGCATGGGCAGTGTAGGGGCCCCCAGGCATAGCCCGTCGCGCATTTCACTGCCCGAATTTCAGGCAGTGAAATGCACAACGGGTGCTACTGCACCCGCTGCACATCAGCATTGCCGCCAGCTCTATTACGAGCCGGCAGCAATATTGATGTGACTTTTGTGCTGGGCCAGCGGACGGTAACACTGTTGTCGTCTGCTGGCCCAGCAGAAAAGTCATAATAGGGAGCGACAAATACTGCTTGCACTGGCGGTATTCTGGCTCCTGCAGCCTCGGCAGTCTTTTGAAAAGATCGCTGAGGTTGTAATGAACACGGCGGTTTTCACCGCCGTGTTCATGCTTTTGGTCTTTCTAGTGACAGCCACCCCCACTGGAACCCCGCCGGCCGTATTATAAACATTCTGCTGGGCCGGCAGGCGGAAACATTGTTTCAGTGCAGTGCACTGTTCAATGGTTCAATGGTCAATACAGTTCAATACAGTTCAATGGTCAGTGCAGGAAAGTCCAAGGCAAAGATGTTAGATCAGAGTTTACCTACATTGAGAACTGTGGTCATTGACACAGATTACCTTTGCTTGTGCTACGTATGTGTGTCCTCCTAACTTGTCATTTGAGTCAGATTTAATATGTGATACCATTTATTATCCCTTGTTATTCTGTTTCAGGGTCCTTCACTATGTCATCTTCATTTGGATATTTCAAGGTGTGACATTTGCAATGATATGTTGTTGTTTAAAAGTACAAAGTGAACATGTGTTGCTCCTGGGACACTTACCCACTTGAGATGAGCAGATCTTCTGCAGATACAACTTGCACTCTGATAGAATGGAAGTTCAGGAGATTGTATCAGCCCTGTTTTTTGTGTGATGGTACCATCAAAGGCAATCTGTCACATAACTTGCTCAAACCACATGTGTATGTCAAGCCCTAGCATACTGTTCTTCCTTCACATTGGCTAAATCTTAAATTTGTGGACAGTAGAAGTAGATGTTGATGGTGTCTCCTCATAGCTGGTATAATGTTTTGTTAGCACACCAGTGAATGGTGAATGTGTCATTGCACCAGATACTGCCACAGTGTCCTGTAATGGTCATGTGGCATAAAATATTCTTACTGTTAAGATGTAGACTATTGGCGTTATTGATCTAGGTTTCCTATTGTGAGGGCAGGATATATGGCTCAAACTGAGGTCATGTATCAGTGATACATTGCCAATTTAATTTGATGCCATCAAATATTCCCTTTCCTCCATGGTTTCAAGCTCCTGGAGCGTCTAACCCTGAATGGCACAGACTATTGTGGTTAGGCATGGTTGTAGAAATGCAGCTCTGATTTCTTCAGGGACTTGTTAGCTACATATGTATGTTCCCAATACATTATGTAGTGTGTTTTTCATTTAAATAAAAAGGGTAACGCTTTACCTCTTTGTCATTTCTAACTTTCATTAGCAAATAAATGTTCAAAAGAATTGACAACATTATGGTGGAAGACAGACATGACAAATGAAAGGCCACAAATAACCCAACAAGTGTCTTGTAGTCTCTGTCCATTACATTTATTTGCATAGCTCAAAAGAACAGAAGGGTGAATCACAAAAAGAGGAAATTAACCTAATAAGTCTATCATGGTGTATGAAAGTATGGTACCCGAGCCAAAAACAGTTTGGAGTCCAAAGTACAAAATACAACTATCCTCAGAGAAGGTAAATGTGCTCATGAAATAGTCCACAGAGTGAAAGGTAGACACATATTAGAGGAAATTGGGATCTGCGTCTCTTGGAGGTGGTCATGGCGGTCTTGCCATCCTCATCTGGTGGTCCCCTCTGGGCCTTTCTTTCTGTGGCTGGCAGTGATTGCTCTTCCCAGACGTGGAAGGACCATCTTGTGTATTTTCCAAGATGAGATCCCTCTGCACCTCCTTGATCTCCCAGAGCTCAGTTATAACCTGAACCATCACATCTTGGGAGTGTTTTACTGTTCCCAAGACTTGGCCAATTGTGATCTGGCTAACTAAAACACCAATAGTCTTACTTTGCTTGCCCACAGATTTCTTCCCACGACCCCTACTACAGCTAAACTGTGCACTTCAGGAAGTGTGCCCAGTCCCACTCATTACTGGCAGAACTGTAGGCTGTGCTGATGTTGTCTCAATAGCAGTCAGGAGTGGGGGGGGCACAATATTGGTTTGTACTTCCTTGTTACACAGGAAGTGGAGGTATCCTCATGCTGAGATGGTGGTGCAGCTGCGGTGGGAGATGTGGTTGTCGGCTGCATGCGATTCACTGAAGCTGTCTGGCCAGACAGACCAGATGGACCAGCTGGCTTCCGATCATCTGGGCTTGCATTAGTGGAGTCCTCACTGGATGCTTGCTCCTGGCTTGGAGTGGAGGTGTTGTGCCTGGCAGACGGTGGTCCACTGGACCAGGTGGTTGGACCTGTGAAGGTTGCAGAGAATATGTAATTAATGTATAGTTTGTGCATTTTCTGTGTCTTTGTTTACAAATGTGCCAACCTAAAAAGTATATACTGAGTGATAGACTAATTAGACCTTTGTGTGATTTTTATTATTTCACACATGCAGCCTGATTTACACAGATGACAACTGTAGTGCTGACCATGTAGAAATGCAAAAGTGTTATTTCAGAATTGTATGTTACTTGTAGCAAACATTCAACTCAACACAGTGGTGAGAAGATTGGAGTACTGGACTATTCCAAGGCTAGTAGGCTATAAAATATTGCATTCAAAGTGGTTCAACTTACAAATAAAACTATAACTGGTCCTCATATGGACAGTGCAAATTAACTTGTGTGTGGCTACTACTTTGTATTCCTGTCAACAAAAGCAAAAAGAACAGATGATGGACAGATTTAGGAACAAATCAAACATTTCCACACATCTGTCACATATCTGGGCTTAATCCATCCGTTTCTTTGCTCACCACACCACCCCAGTTTGGGCCCAGCCATATGCAAATCAGTTTTCACCCTGCTCCACACGGGAACAGTCCAGCCCAAACTACCAGGACATGGTCCTTCCTTGACCAGAAACAAGCCTCCTGTGACTGGTTTCAGGGTATCACCCTTTATTAGCCAGGCTAGCTTGAATCCAGCGGAACAGTGAGCACAGGTCCCATGTCTGAGTATACCCTTCCCACTTAGGGCAACAAAAGCAAAAAGAACAGCTAATGGACCAAATGCAGAGCAAATCAAACATTTGCACCTAATCACAGACCTGGGTTTAATCCATCAGTTTTTATGCTCACCACGCCACTCCAGTTTGGACCCAGCCATATGCAAATCAGTTGTGACGCTGCTCCCCATTGGGACAGTCCAGCCCGAACTGCCAGGCCAGGTCCACCCTGGACCAAAAACAAGCATTTTAAAATCGGTTTAAGTGTATCACTCATCATCAGCCAGGCTAGCGTGAAGCCAGTGGCACAGTGAGCACCAGATCCACATCTGGGCATACTCTTTACACTCAGGGCAACAAAAGCAAAAAGAACAGATGATGGACAGATTGTTAAACAAATCAAACATTTTCCCTCAATCTCAGATCTGGGTTTAATCCATCAGTTTTTCTGTTTACCATGCCACCCCAGTTTGGACCCACCCATATGCAAATCAGTCTGGACCCTGCTCCCCATTGTAACAGTCCAGCCTGAACTGCTAGGCCACATGCTCCCTAGGCAAGAAACAAGCATCTTGGGATTGGTTTTGTGGTATCACCCCTCATCAGCCAGGCTAGCTTCAATCCAGTGGCAGAGTGAGCACGGGACCTATGTCTGAGCTAAACCTTCCCACTTACAGCAACAAAAGCAAAAAGAACAGGTGATGGATGGATTGTTTAAAAAATCGACTATTGGCCTCCTAGAAACAGATCTGCGGTTAATCCATCAGTTGTTTAGTCATCACGCCAACCCAGTTTAGACCCAAACATATGCAAATCAGTCTTGACCCTGCTCCCCATTGGCACAGTCCAGCCTAAACTGCCAGGCCAGGTCCTCCCTGGATTGGAAACAATCATCCTGTGACCAGTTTCAGGTTATCATCCCTCATCAGCAAGACCTTCTCCTCCCAGGGAAGGAGTTGTAATGTTGCGGAAGGGAGAACCACCACCAGTCTTTTGCGACTCCAGGTGACACATGGAGGTCAGTGAACAGACTTTCTTCTGCAGGTTGTTCCACCTCTTCCTAATCTTCTGTGTGTGCAGAATGTTTGCTGCAGCATTCACTCTGTCAACTCTTCTGGACCACATTTGCCTCTTCTGGGATATGGTTGTATTTTGTAGCACTCCAAAATATTGTGGCTCTACTCTTATGATTTCATCCACCATGACAGACAACTATCATTCTGAAAAACAGGGATTTCTCCTCCCTGCCATAGTTAATAATTATGGAAAAAAAACAAATGCCCAAAAAGATGAAGGATAATCCACACAAAAAATATTCACAAAACACTCAGAGGGGGAGAAACACAGACAAAAAAACGTGGCTGCTGTGTGGCAATTCCTGCATCTAAATGGTCTGCTGCAGTGATGGCAAAAGATAATGGTCTGAAATGGGATGTGCTTTATAGTGTGTTTTGCAGGTGTCCACAATTGTCCAATATAGAACAGGTGTGCACTGCTGGCATCCAACCAATGGCCACAGCCATAGTACTATACTGAACAGATGCCAGAACAGACTCCCACCGTCATGGGACTGCAGCTGAAACACCGCCAGCACGGTTGTGTGATCTAAATAGCCTCTGTAGAATCCCACCATCAAGATTGCAATTGAGGGCCTGCTTGTCAGTTTTGGAGTCCGCCTTGTCGGGTGCGGGATGCTACTTGCGTGGCGGAGTGGATTCCATTGTGGCAGCCCTCAGCTCAGCCGCAACACATCTAAATATGGTGGGCAGAAGACCGTCGACTTGACTGTCTATCGGGTCCTTGCCTGACGCAGTTTGATGGTGCGACCGCCAAGATCTAAATCAGACCCTTAGTTTTGGTGTGCCTGAAGAACTTTTCCGAGACGTCATTCGACATATAGAGACTGTTGTGAATGCATTCAATTATAGCAATGATATATTCGTTTTCAGAGCTACACAGAATGTGCACGATAGAGCTCTCACACAAGTATGTTGTTTACTGACTGATGTTGGCTTGACCTTGAATGCAGGTAAGTGTGAGTTCCTCAAGACAAAGTTAAAATTCTTTGGCCATATCTTTTCTGATGGGGACATGATGCCTGATCCTGCAATATTGCAAGCATTGACAAATGCTGATCCCCCACATGATGTTTCTACGGTATGTTCATTTCATGGCATAGCCCATTATGGTTCAAGATACATACAAGACTTTACCACTGTTAGTGCTCCATTACGAGAGTTGATAAAGAAAAATGTTTCATTTCAATGGTCGCAAGAATGTGAGAAATGTTTTAAGGGAATCAAAGATGACATTGAAATGCTGCTGAAATTGCAGGCTTCATTCCAAAGCTTCAAACAGAGGTTGTTGTTGATGCTGGTCCAGGCAGGTTAGGCGTTATCCTTGCACAGCACAGTGGACACCCAAATGCTCAAAGGCATATTGTGGCATATGCTAGTAGAAGTTTGCCCCAAACAGAATGTGCTTACTCACAACCTGAGAAAAGTTTTGGCTGTGGTATGGGCTTGTGAAAATTTCCATGTATTCCTGTACAGAAAGCTTTTAACGCTGGTAACTGATCATCAAGCTTTACTGACCATCTTTGGCAATCCAAAAGCCAAGTTGCCTCCTCGCATTGGATGATGGGGACTACAATTGCAAGAGTACGACTATTCCATTGTGCATCATCCAGGGACGGATCAAAACCCTGCTGACTACTTTTCAAGGGTGCCTATACAAGGTCAATGTAATCCATCCAGGACAGCTGAAGCCTACATTATTTCATTGTAAAATCAAATAAACCAGCTGCTATCTTGTTAGCCCAGATAATTACTGCCATGAGTCATGATAGTGCCATGCTGAAGTTAAAAGACATAATTACACATCAGCCATAGAACCGACACACTTAACCTCTCACTAATGATGGTGAATATGAAAAATAAAGAAATATCTAAGATGAACTGTTCATAACTAAGGAGGGAGTTATACTGTGAAGATTATTCTGGAGAGTCTGTAACAAAAAATTATTGAAGTGGCTCACAAAGGACATTGTAGTATCATTGTCACAAAAAGAGCTCTCCAAAACCGACTTTGGTATCTGTATTTAGATGAAAGGGTTGAAAAAGAACTCAAAGCCTGTCATCTATGCAACTGCCTTTCACAAATGTTAATCAAAATATGTCAGAACTCCGCAAGCATGCATGGTAGAGATAGCCATCAACTCCTTCTCTTCGCTCGACAATGGACATCAGGTCATGGTGATTTTGGATGAATAGGTTTTCCATTAGTCAAAGATCTCTCATCCACAACTCATGAACGAGACATTGCGAGATTAGATGGCATCTTTGTGACATGGGTCATCCAAGCCATTTTGAAGAGCATCTGAATGTAAAGCATCAAAAGAATACACCTTTGTGACCTCACACTAACAGACTCATTGAGTGTTTTATGAGTACCCTTTAGAAAGCAGTACAGAATGCAGTTCTTGAGAAGCTCAGTTTGAAGACTGTATTAATTTCTACCCTATAAGCTTATAATTCAGCACCTCACTCAACTACAGATGAAAGTCCTGCGACTTTGATGTTTAGGAGAGCAAGGATAACCAAGTTGCCTTAATTGACCAACAAGAGAGAAAGCAGTGAGAACATGATTCAGACAAGGGATTTGATTAACAAGCAAAATATGAAAGCCGATGCAGACAAGAGGCGGCATGTAAAGAATATCCCTTTTAAGAGAGGAGGCTTAATGATCACCCAACAGATGCAAAGAAGGAAATCTGATGCTACATATGATGCAGAAATCCTGAACTGTTTCACGTGGTGTCTACCAAGGGGCACATGGTGGCTGCCCAGCACTCTGGGAAATCTCTTACCAGAGACTCTTCTCAATTTAGGCCTTTGATTCATCAGTCTTCAGATCAAGATAGTGAAGGAAAGACTGAACCTGAGAACCCAGTGACCGCTGTTACCTCTTCACGGTCTTTAAAATTCTGTGACACTAAAGACAACATCTACCAGCTTCCAGTAACCATACAGGTTGACTGATCAAAAAGCCAAGAAGGTTGATTTAAGAGATATAGTTGTACAAGCGTAAATATGTTTACAGATTTTGTAAAAAAACTTTAATTTTTGTTTAGCAGAGAGGGAGATGTAGTGTCTTGCGAGTTTTATAACTGAATTCTTTTGACTCCATAACAGTGTGATGTAGTTGCTGTTGTGAAATGAACTAAAAGCGTGGTCTAGAATGTTGAGTTCACAGTTACACACAGAGGAATAAAGGTGTGTAATATTCAGATCCATGTATGGCGTGGTCATTGAGGGTGCCCAGCCTGGGGAGGACGCTACACTCTGGACAATATATCACTCATGATACTATTAAATCATTACTGGATGGTGCAACTTACTAGGTGGCCTTCTGGCTTTGGATGCCAGGACCTTGTCACCTATGTGCTGAAATATTCAATTCAAATGTAGTCTTGGACCCAGGGTTGATTCTGCACCTGTGTCTAAGAATAAATGCCTGTCCAGGGATAACAATTGGAAAGATCTAGGATAAACTCACACAGGATCTGATCTAACAGGGAAACCAGAGACTCAAAGGGCTTTCAATACCTTAAGCCTCTCTGCCTCTGGTTTAGCAGGGGTAAACTGACTTTACAATGCTCACATCAAGAGGAGCAAGAAGCCCTTTATTAATCTAGTACTACTCCTTCTCCAGCTCAAGATATTTTCAGAAACAGTTACTTGGGTACTTGACCCTGTCTCCACTGATTGGTCAACATACATGCAAGGTTAACAGAATTGACTATGTAAACATAACAGTTTACTTAACCATCCACCATACTTCAGTCAGCCTTAGTCCCATCCCCCAAAACGCATCTAATTTAACTCTGTCAGGGGTTGGTTGCTCTCCTTGCCCACAGCTGCTGTCCATGGACACTGCAGGCTTCGGTGACAAATTGATTGATCCGGAATAGGTTAACTTTATCAGCCAATATGATTTTAGATTGTTCCAAGAGACCTGGACCACAGAACCTTTATGCATTTCTGACTATTTAAGCTATAGTATCGAAGCTACCCCATCTAGAGCAGCATACTTATCGTGTGGTATCCAGGACTGGGTCAGGATTTCATTCATTCTGCCATTAAAACAACTGGTGATTGATAGCCCTGATGTTATTTGGTTGTCCATGTTGGGGAGCAATGGCTTAGTGTGAACCTCTATAACATCTGTTCTATTTAGTGAAAAAAATCAGAGCCCCTACACTGGCAATATTTGACAATCATCTATCGAGTAGATTAGATAATTGCCACTAATGATCGGTGGAGATTTCAGTGTAAGATTTGAACACATAGCTTTTATTGAATCCATCACTGATCGAAAAGATGAAGCAAGAGGCATGCAAAGGCTGGAAGCAGATCTTCTTAAAACCTGGTTTCCTGCTGCTATTCCGCTTAAGCTCCTAACTCTCAGATATGGCTTGTATGTGGGTATCAGTAGACCCAAATCGATATCCACAGTGAATATACCCGTTCTAAAGGGGGAGTAGCAGTAGAATAGACTACATTGTTTTGGACCGAGAACTATGGCAAGCAGTAGTTGATTATGATGTACTACAAATGCCCAATAATGGCCACGAGGCTTTGAATCTGTCTTTACAGGCCAATTTTTCTTGCTGATAAAGCTATCACATTTACCACTTCTGAGATTGTTTAGCCCCTTGAGAACAGCAGAAGATCTGTCAAGTGGACAAAGATAATATCTAAGCCAGATAAATGATTGCAAATCTATAACACATTTAATTTTATTTTTGGTCCCTTAGTTGTTTGCATCACTAGTGAAATTTCTGTTTATTGTTTACATCACAATCTGGGGCTGATTACGAGTTTGGTGGCCCGTGATAGCCATGTTGGCGGTCTGACTGCCAACAGTCTGGCGGAGCGGACCGCCATATTCTGAGATTGGCATGTTGCACACTGCCAATGGGACCGCCAAGGTCCAACCACCGCAGAGCACCAGGAGGAAATGAGCAGTATAACTGGAGACACTCACCTGCACACTGTAATACACGTCTGGAGCCGCCATGGAGCCATACCTTAACGTCATGCGCTGCTCCTGCTCGCCGAAAGACAACTAAATCATACACATCTACCTGTAGTTATTTTTCATTTTTATTAAACCTGTACCACTAGCAAACACATCCTCGGGGCTGGATGCCAAGGCCAGCACCTACACCTATCATTCATGACACACACACTCACATACTGCAACACGGACACACACACATTCACAACACCCACACTTCAGCCAGCACACGCACACACTGCACGGCAATAACACACATATATGCACAGCTACAAAACTCTCAATCAGGGACACCAAAGGTCACACAACATACACACACACAGCAACAACAGCACAACAAATTCATATATACGAATACAAATTAATTCCACACATTTACTCACAACATAGGCCAGGGACTGGCCACACATACAACACACATATACATCCATCTGCCATGGCACACACACACAACACCAAAATTATACAACAATGCAATCTACACACACATAGCACAATGCATGAACAATGCCATGCACAGTACACTTGGAGCAAACAAGGCAAACCACCACAACAGCACCTCCACTGCTGTGATAAGACCAGCTGGACCCTAGATGATAGGATAATGTGCAAATATGTGTTTGGGAGGGGTGCAGTGCGGATCTGTGGCTTGTGGGAGGTGGTGTGGTGCCCATCCTATTGTTTGCACTACTGTTGTTGTGTTCTGCGTTGTGGAGGCAAATGATTGTGGTGTGTGAAGGGGTGTGTTTTATAGTGTCATTGGTGGGTGTGTCGAGTGTGTGTATGTGTGTTAACTGTGTTGTTTTCAAATCTATCCATTGTGGAGCTGTGTGCTGCTGTGAGGATCACTTACCTCCATGGTTCTCACCACCATTGGAAGGCTGCCATGGCAAGACTGCCATGGTGATTTTAAGGTTGTTATAGGTTCATTGGTTGGTTGGCGGGCTGGCGATCCCAATGATCGGACTGCCTCTTTCCAGGGCTCTGGTGGAGTCGAGATTTTGGCTGTCTTTTGTAGGAGCTGCTCGCAGGATTCAGAAGGGGCGGGAGGTGTGCAGGGGGGCTGGAAGAGAAATAAACATTAAAATAAATTAAAAAAAATAAAACACTTACCTTCTTCCTCGCCACACCTGCGCTCCTCCTCTCCCATCGTGCTGCAGGCACAGACTCCCAGCCTGACCTGCAGCCAATGCTGACGCTGCTCAAAAAAACCAGTGTCAGGATTGGCTAGGAGCACCCAGCCAGGGCACTCCTAGGCAGACTGGAAGCCTGTGCAGGCTCTACTGAGCATGTATGTTTGGCCAGCCCGAGTCCCCGGGCTGGCCAAACATACATGCGCTGTCCCCCTCGCTGCTCATCACCACCGTGGCTCCGCCTCTTCAAAAGAAAAGGATAATAAACAGAGTTTATTATCCTTTTCTTACAAAGGTTTGCAGCTGGGGGAGGGGGCGACACTCCTCCACCCTAATGGAGGAGCAACGCTTGGTGCTTTGGCGGGCTTGGCTGGGTAACTCGTAATACAGAGGTTTGTATGACCGCAAACATGGCAGTCTTTTGACGGTGGTCTTGGAGTCAGACTGCCACATTTGTAATGATGTTCTCTGTTTGGGCCCTAAAATTTGTGTACTCCAAAAATTCACTCTTCCACCCTTTTGATACCTAAGTCTGCTCCATGGTTCTATAGTGATTTCAAAAAGGTTCAATCAGATCATTAAGACCATTAAATTGCATAATCCACTGTGATCCACTGGGGACTGGAAATGCCAGAGCCAGGTATAAGAAAATTGTTTCCAGTACCAAAAAGAAATAGACGATAACTGGGTTTACATTGCGGAAGCCTCTAAAACTAGAGACGCTGCAGCATTTTGGCATATAGTTGCCCATGGCAGCCCACATAAATCCAGCCCCCTGGAGTCAGGTGTCCACCACGCTAATAATAGCCCTACTGCCACCCTCTTTTCCCTGAAAGACTCACTAAAGCTATTAAATGTCTGCAAGCTCGGAAGTACCTGGTCCTGATAAGGTACATGGGGACCTATATCACTCTGAGCCAGCAGTAGGGGCAACATATATTAATAAATTTTCAAATAGAATTATGGCAGGGGATAGAGTTCCCGTCTTCTGGCGCAGAGCTGAAATATTGCCCATACACAAAGGGTGAAAGGGGTAATTTTGGGAACTACCTGATTGATGACATACAGAAGGTGTTTTGTCATCAAGTTTTAAAAATATTGCAGGGCTGCACACATAACTAATATACTGTTCCTGTTACAGACTGGTTTCCACATTAGGGTCAGCATGATAGACATTCCATTTCACATTACTTACATGGAAGTAACTAAGACTGAACTAGGACCACCTGTACGTGCCATTCATAGACCTGTGGGTTGCGTTTGGTCTCATCCCCGGTCAAAGCCTGAGGTCCATACTGAGGTCAATGGATGTCAGTCCAGAACTGTTAGAAATCATTGTCAGGCTTCAGGAGGGCAATCATGCCCAAATGAGGTGGGGACCTGAGGGAGAGGTAACTAATCGAATACCTATAGAGATAGGAGTTTGTCAAAGCTGCGTGTTAGTCTCTACCTCATTATTCCTATATCAATGATATCATGTCACCTAAATGACTATATCTATGACTGTACATACATGGACCCTTTTGTGTACAGGCGACACCCTCTTATTTTCTCAAACTCAAATGGGGTTGCAAAACCTTCTTACTGGAATTCCTGATTACTGTAATAGGCCATGTTTGGAGGTGAACATATCCAAAACTAAATATATGATTTTTACCCCCCACATATCTTTTAGAGACACCTTCAAGTTGATGGGCTCCGTGCTACATAGGGTAGACAGATTTTGATTTCCTTGGATTAAGGTTGATAAATATTCATACTGGAAATTGCACATACACAAAAGCAGTACTATCTAATTACACAGAGAGTCAGTAGTCTCCAAAAGATATAAAATTCCAACTCCTAGATCCATATCGCCAGCAATTGAGGTTTACAGCGATAAAGCACAGAGTGCTGCCCTTTAAAGGGCAGAAATATGGGGTCAAGGGAATACAGAGGTGTTTATAGTCAAAGAAAGTGCCCTTTCAAAGTATTTACTTAGTTTACTCCAGAGCACCCGTATTGTCCCAATATTATTTGATACAAGGCTTAAGAAAGTAGGTTGCATAGCTGTCCTAAAACTCTTCCTATTCTGGAATACACTGTAGGCAACCCTGGAACTAGTATCTTACAGGAAAAGTATAAGTGAGATTTTGGCCATGGAAAAGTTGCATTCCATACCATGGATACACCACAAAGGATTTTGTTTTAAAATCTTAGGTATAGAAACACTCTGGAGCAATTCATCATCAATCAAGGGAGAAAAAAGGGATGTTGTAAAATCAACCTTTTGGAACCACACAATCGAGCTATGTGTATTTAAATGTAAACCATAGCAGCCTGATTGATGGCTTTTTATCCTAAATTTATGTCGGGTTAGAACCTTATATGGAAGCTATCACACCCAACCAACCCAGAACCTTGTATACTAGATTCAGGCTGAGTTCCCTGCAAGTAGGACTATGTTCTAGTAAATTGAAGCAGAATCCTGATGCTCAGGCTCACTTATCCTGTACAGAGGAAATTGAAGATATAGCTCATTTACATTTTTATTGCCCGTTGTATAAAAGGCCAAGACGGATATGGATTAGATTACTTTGCGTAAACCTTTTCATCAGGCATTAGCTAACCACCTTTAGGGTTCTCAAGATAGATACTTACCCCCTTATTGTTTTCACTTTAAGTGGATATCTCTATGTAGTCTGTTTGCAAAGGATGCAGAAGGGCTATCTGCTTCAGCTGTTTATGCATACTGCATATATTTTAATGGCCTATGGTGTGTATAACCGAACCTATATAACTATTTTTAACTGTATCAAATGTTTGTTATGGAACTTGGTGATTACAGTTGAATTAGTATGAAATTAAAACTTAGATTTGTGGTACATTTTTGTGCACTATTCTGTATGTGATTTTGTGTTTATGGGGGATCTGTCCCCAAAATAAAATTGGCTGACATGACTAAGAGTATGGCACCTGATTACGAGGCTGGCGGTCTTTAGACCGTCAGCCTCACGGTGGCAGTCAGGCCCGCCGCTGCTGTGGCAGTCTGACCACCACATTATGACCCTGGTGGTCAGACCACCCGGGTACCACTGTCACTTCTGGGTTCAGTGATCCCGGCGGACTGACAGTGGCAGAGGTCGGAATCAGCCAAGACGGTGCTGCATGTGACCTGGTTGTCCACCAGCCTTTTCATGGTGACATCGCTGCCATGAAAAGGCTGGCAGAGAACAAGTGTAGGGTGCCACAGGGTGGCCCTTGCACTGGCCATGCACTTGGCAAGGGCAGTGCAGGAGTTCCCCTGCCCAGCACCCTTGCAATGCACAGCATATAGCGAGCATTGCAAGGGTGCTGGTGGCCCCTGCGATGGCAGCATTGCCGTCGGCTTGATTACGGACCAGCGACAATATTGCCGCAACTTCCATCTGTCAGCCCAGTGGAAAAGTTATAAATGGCCTGGCGGGGAGGAAGCCAGCATGATGGCAACCTCCCCGTTGGAAGTTCGGCAGACAGCTCTTCCCATCCGCCGACCTCGTAATGAGGCCCATAGTGTTGTTTATTAGTTTAGTTTAGTTTGATTTTGTGACGTCAAAGCTTTGCCTCCCTTAATAGCTAACATCCTCATGTAACCAATCCTTATATACACTATAAGTACCAACATCGCCACAGTTGGCTGTCACCATGATATCCAACATATACAATCCATTATTCAATCATCATCATCAGTTCTCCATTCAGAGCATGAATCCTCTGTAACAGTGAAATGTTCCAATAGTGTTCCCCATGCAATCAGGTCAGTCAGTGCCCCCTCCTCCCTGAGTGTTATCAGCATATGTTGTCCTTCCACGGTTCCCCATTCCATTATTTGTCGTATCCAGGAACGAATGGATGGATTCCTGGCGCTCATCCAGCCTATGGCCACCCTGTGCTTACCTAGTACTAGAGCTAGTTGTGCTTGTTTGTATGGGATGTGCCTTCCCCATGGTATCTTTACCACTCCTAAAAGGCATGTCAACGGCGTTTCTTCAAGTCCCACACCGGTGACCTCTTCAACCTTCCCAACCACCTCTAGCCAAAACTGCTGCACCTGCCTGCAGGTCCAAGCCAAATGCCAAAAGGAGGCACTTAATGCACCACATCTAGTACACCCAGCCTCTTTTGTTGGGTCAATCTTGTTAAGACGATCAGGTGTAATATACATATGGTCCACAAAATTGAAATACAGATGCTTAAACCTATTATTGCATGAGACTGTGTGCACTAGCGACAGAGCTACCGCCCAATTAGTGTCCTCTATGTGACCACCCAGTTCTCACTTCCAGGACCTCCGCGCAACTCATGCCACACCTGGTAGATCCCCCTGAAGAGCTCTATAAAACAGAGTAATTAAATAAGTCTCACCACCCCAATTTATCAGCCCGTTCAAAACCTTTGAGTCCGGCGGTGAGACTAGGAAACCATACTAGATCTCCCTGACCACACTCTCCATTTCGACATACTGCAGTAACCGACCCGGTGTCACGAACTGCACTTGACTTCTCACTTCTGGATGAAGGATTGGAGAACACACCCGTTCTTCTACAGGTTCTGGATAATCTCAGATAGGGGCGACCCTTTCTAGTAGCCCCGGTGCCGCTTGACAGGGAACGCCAAAGCAAACCGTACCTTCCAGAAGGAATCCCAGAGGAAAAAACCCCAAGAACTGGGGAAAAACCTCAAACAGGAAATCCTAAAAAAGAAGAAGAAAAACAGGACTTGAAAACACGAAAAAACAAGGCAAAAAATACTCCAAGGCAAAAACAGGAATGACGAACAGGAGCGAAGAGCACAACCAAAGGGAAGTGTTTGCAATGCAAGGTAGAGCAAGACTTAGTGGCTTAAATACTGAAAAAGGGGAAGTGACATCACAGTAAAGAACACCATCTTGAATTGGGAAAAAGTCCATAGAAAAGAATAGGAAAAAAGAGGCAGTATATACGAAAAAGAGCATGTTGGGAAATACAAACAGGAAGAAGACAAGATGGACACAAACATGAACATGAAAAGGGCAAAATACTGAGGCAAGAAAAAAGAAAACAAAAAGAAAACAAAAAGACCAGAAGAAGACCACCACCGACAGGGGAGATGAAAATGCCTTACAGTAGGTAAGGGCAACGCAACCGGGAGCGCAAAACACGCTTCCCTGGACGCGTTGCCAATGTGACCAGAAAACGCAGGGAACGGCGCTCCGAGAATCGGCAGCACGTTCCGACTGCGGAAGCAAAAAGAGACGCCGCGTCAAGGCGCGGCGTTGCAGTAGGTCCCCTGCCCGAGGCCCCAGGTTTGTCAGGGTGACGGTCAAAAAACAGGCGAACCAAACGGGGAGCATGGACGGAGGAAGCATCCTCCCAAGAGCAGTCACTGAGAAGGTAGCCCTTCCAGTGAACCAAAAATTGCAGTCTGCGCCGAACAAATCGGGAATCACAAATTTCCTGGACTTCATATTCAGGCTGGCATTCAACGAAAAGAGGAGGAGGACGCTGGAAATTTCAGTGGATCAGGAACAAAGGGCTTTATTGGGACACATGAAAAACTGGATGAACCCCCTAGGTATGAGATAAGCGCAGTCGCACAACAACAGGATTCAAGATTTGCAAAATCCGAAAGGGCCCATAAAAACGTGGTTTGAATTTATTGACAGAAAATCGGGAAGGTAGAAATCTGGAGGAAAGCCACACCTTGTGGCCTACTTGATACGAAGGTGCCATTTGTCGATAATGATCTGTTTTTCGTTTAATTGCTTGTTTCAAAGCTAAGAGAGTTGTATGAAGTAGGCTCTGGATTTGGCCATTCCGACGTGCAAAAGAAGTGACTGTAGGAACAAAAGAGTATGTACTAGAAACAGTAGATATGGTCCTAGGGTGAAATCTGTAGGTGCAATAAAAAGGTGTGGCCTTGATCGCACTATGCACTGTGTTATTTTAAGAGAACTCGGCAAGGGCAAGAAACTTCAACCAATTACTTTGTGTGGCATTACAGTAAAATCTCAGATACTGTTGGAGTTCCTGATTCACTCTTTCAGTTTGACCATTCGTTTGTGGATAGAAACCAGAGGACAAGGAGACCTCCCTGTATGAATATGATATAGAGCCTGCTGATGATAGAAGTAGTCATCTTTCTTCTGCAAAAAAGGAGTCACTCTATCCCATTCCAAAGTAGAAAGAAACTGGTACTCAGATTTAACACGTTCTTGAAAAGATTGAGTAGCTCCGATATTTCTACTAGACTCAACAATATGTGGAGAAGAGTTCTTAGCGACGTCAGGATATCTACAGGATAAAGCATCTGCCACTGAATTCTGGGGGCCAGGTATGTATGTGATCACGAAATCGTACTGGCTAAAGAAGAAAGCCCATCTTGCTTGACGACTGTTGGGACACTGGAAACTCCGAAGACATTGTAAATTGCGATGGTCAGTCCTGGCTTCAAAAGGCTCTCTGGATCCCATCAAGAAATGCCTCCATTCCTTACATGCTACTTTGAAAGCAAGTAATTCTCGTTCCAGTACTGAATAATTGTGTTCTGCTTCTGATAAGATATGAGAAAGATAAAAGATAGGATGTTCTAATCCATTGTTGTCTTGTTTCTGCAGCAGAACTGCCCCAATAGCTCTGTCTGAGGCATCAGTCACCACGATAAATGTTTTGGTAATGTCAGGGTGTTGCAAAATGGGTTCTTGGGTAAATGCCTTCTTCAATTCTTGAAAAGCACTTTCAGCATTCTCGGTCCAGACGAAGCCCTTCTTCAGATTCTCTTAATTGTTTAAGCAATGAAACTTTGTAGGTGGGCAAAGTTCTGGATAAACTGACAATAGAAGTTTGATAGCCCAAGGAAACATTGAATTTCCTTTATTGACGCTGGAGAAGGCCAATCTAAGATGGCGCTGACCTTATCAGGGTCCATGGATATTCCGTGTTGACTGATACTGAAACCCAAATACTTCACTTCGGTCTTGTGGAATTCACACTTCTCTGGTTTACAAAATAACTGGTACTCTTAAATCTTTCCAAGACCTGCAGTACATGTTCCGTATGTTGCTCAGGATCACAGGAATATATACATATTGGTTTAATATATCAGAGAACACTGAGTCCATGAATCGTTGGAAGACAGAAGGTGCATTAGTCAATCCAAAAAGCATTACACAGTACTCATAGTGCCCGAAAGGAGTACGGAAAGCTGTCTTCCATTCATCTCCTTCTTTGATCCATAAAAGATGATAGACGCCCCTTAAATCTAATTTGGTGAACATCTTGGCTCCTTGAATGGCATCCAATATATCCCTAATTAAGGGTAATGGGTAACAATTCTTAATTGTTATTCTATTGAGTTCGCGAAAGTCGACACATGGAAGCAGATCTTTTGTCTTCTTGGGAACGAAGAAAAGAGGAGCCCCAGCAGGAGACGTGGAAGGAGCAATTAATCCGTTCTGTAAGTTATCATCTAGGTATTCCTTGAGCACCTTCTTTTCTTGGTCTCTCAAAGAATACATTCGACCAAAAGGTACGACTTCCTCAGGAACCAATAGAATAGCACAGTCATAGATTCGATGAGGAGGTAGAATGGGATTACTGGGTTTCTGAAAAATCCCAATATATTCCTGATAACAATCTGGGACTCCCTGAATCATGTTTATGGAGTTAGTATTATCCTTAGTTGACTGACAGGACCTTTTAGGAGACCAATAGGAGTTAGTGGAATAACAGTTCTGCTGACAAAACAAAGATGCTAGAGATATTGTTTTCATTTCCCAATTGATATTACCCAATATGGTTACCTTTGTGTCGAGGTAACCAGGGTATTCCTAAAATCATGGTGTGATTTGGTGAGGCTATAAGATCAAAGGCAACATGTTCTTGATGCCCCCCAAATGTCAGACAAAGTGTAGGAGTTGAGGCCACCACAGGACCTGAGTTTGAAGGAGAGCCATCAACCATGTGTACCTGCTCAGGAGTTTCCTTAGGAATACGGGGAATTCCTTTATTCATAGCCCAGGTCTCATCCAAATAGATTCCACTGGCTCCACAATCTCTGAGCGCCAGGAGATGTTCTTCTTGATCCTGTGAACTTTGTAACTTGACCGAGAGGATAAACAGGGTGGACTTACTTTCTCAGGAGGAACATCTCAATGGCACTTCAGCTCCTCCCGTCTCCTTCCTCCTTACAGGGGACAGGAAGTTGGCGTTTCCAACAGGTCTGGAGGGACATACCGGGCAGCTACGAGTCAGATGGCCAGCCTTACCACAATACAGACAAAGTCCCTTTCGCCTTCTATCCTCCCTTTCTGATTCAGTTAATGGACCACGGACGAGATCAATCTGCATGGGTTCTTCTGTGGGGGATGGAGAGGCTTCGGATGGAACTTCGTCCGTTTGCCGACTGCTGGTACGAAAATTGCCAGACTGGTATGGGACTCACGTTCTACGTCTCTCCATCTTGCGCTCTCGTAGTCTATATTCAATGTTCTTGACTTGATCCATCAATTCCTTCAAGGAACAAGCTGGAGGAGAATGTACAAGTTCATCTTTAATTTCTTCACACAGGCCTCAGCGGAATAAGGTTATAAAGGTGCATTCCACCCAAGAGGTTTCAGCTGCCAGCTGTTTGAAACTAGTTATATACTGCAGAACATCCTGATTGCCCTGCTGTATATCACAGAAGGCCTCCTCAGCTGCTGCTTCCACCCCAGACTTCTCAAACATCTGTTTGAAAAGAGACAGGAAAGCAGGATAATGAGCCAGGACTGGATTTTCTGCAGAGACCAGAGGAGTCGCCCAAGTAAGTGCAGGACCAGGCAAGGCGCAATCAGATAGCCCACCTTAGCCTTATCAGAGGAAAATTGGAGTGGACGACAGGCAAAGAAAACCGTTAGGGCATCCAAAAACTCCTTTATCTTCAGAGGATCTCCTGAATATCGAGGAGTAGCGGCAGATACGGGTTGTATATCCATTGACCTGGAGGACAGGACCTGTCGGAGTGCAGTGCTTTCAGCCCGTAATTGTTGTAACTCTTGGGCTTGTTGTGGGACTGTTTGCAGCATGGCTTGAGCATTTTCTGCCACCTCTCCCTGTGGATCTTCCATGGCTGCCTCGCAACGCAGAATCTTTTGGCGTTGCAATCTGTCACGACCTGCACTTGACTTCTCACTTCTGGATGCAGGATTGGAGAACACACCAGTTCTTCTACAGGTTCTGGATAATCCCAGATAGGGGCGACCCTTTCTAGTAACAACGGTGCCGCTTGACAGGGAACGCCAAAGCAGACCGTACCCTCCAGAAGGAGTCCCAGAGTAAAAAAAATTACCCAAGAACTGGGGAAAAAACCTCAAACAGGAACTCCTAAAAAAGAAGAAGAAAAACAGGACTTGAAAACAGGAAAAAACAAAGCAAAACATACTCCAAGGCAAAAACAGGAACGACGAACAGGAGCGAAGAGCACAACCAAAGGGACGTGTTTGCAACGCAAGGTAGAGCAAGACTGAGTGGCTTATATACTGAAAAAGGAGAAGTGACAACACAGGAAATGAAAAGAACACCATCTTGAATTGGGAAAAAGTCCATAGAAAAGAATAGGAAAATCCTCTCCACCCCACTCCCATCCAATCCACCCCACCCCAGCCCTGGCATTCTAATCCAAACCATCCACCCCAATCCAATCAAATCCACCCAATCAAATCCACCCCAATTCAATCCACCTCACCCCATTTCAATCAACCCCACTGCAATCTAATCCACCCCACATCAATCCATCTTACTACACGCAATCCACCCCACTCTATTCCAATCAAATCCACCCCACTTCTTCAATCAACCCCAACCCACTCCACCCTATCGCACCCCACTCCACCCCACTGTACGACATTCCATGCCACTGAACCACGCAACACTACTTCCCTCTACTCAATTATATGACCCTTACTCCCCTACTCCATTCCACAACACTTCAACAAATCCACTCTGTGAAACTCTACTCCCCCACTCCACTCTGACACTCCATACCACTAACATTTGGCCAAGCTGAACAGCAGTCACACTGGTGTACAACATGGCAAAGCACATTGCCAAAGCCAATAGTTCTTGTATAGGCGAGACCCATTGGCTTTGCAAATGCTTGTTCTTTTGTGGGTGTTGTGTCAAATTATCCTGTGGCACGTATTTATTTAACATAGTATACCTTTTAATTTTACAAAATTGTATCAAAACACTGTCTTCTAGTTTCAAAGGGGATTGAGAAAAAGAAATTAAACTAGTCAGTGACTTAAGGGCACTATGTGTGACTGGAAAGCCTGGGTTCAAATCCTGAATTCAGTCTATGACTAAATTGTGTGATCTAAGTCAAATCAATTAACTTTGTGTCTAATTTACTTGTAGAAATATTTGAGAGCACTTTCAAGTAATTCAGTTTAAGATGGACTGTGTACAAAAACGTACTTGTATGTGTTATTAGCGTGCTATGTTACACCATCCATAACAATAATATTGGCCATAAAGGGACACCAGATAATTGGTTCACTGTATTCACTCATGGTGTTGTCAAGAGGGAGGTTTAATGAATGTTTTAAGTTCATGTTTAGAAACTTTCACTTCATGTACATGTCAGTTTTGTGATCTAATGTACTAAATTGAAACACTACCATATGTTTTGAAAGATGCTATTGTTGTATGCCAAAAGAGGATGCATTGCAGGATAGAAGCCAGGTAAGTAGCAACAGATTCCATCGTACATTTACAGAAAACAGTGCTGGGCTGCCTACTTTTAGGAAGAGTTAGTGCACAATTTTTACATTTTTCTGTGTAACAAACTGATTCAATATAAACTGTTCCTCCCCCCTGACCTCCTCCCACCCACTTGAAGCTGCCTTAACTATCAGGATAGGGAATCAGCGCTATGAACCCAGTGGTGCTTAAAAGAATGTGTTCCAGATGTGGAAATCAAGACAGTGTGTCAGAGATAGGGGCCCTTAGACCACTGCTTTGAGTAGTTGCCTAGATGTGGCAAGAACAACTAGTGCATAGAAACTGAGAGTGTATGTGTTGGGTGGTTTAGAGGGGTAGAATTGGTGCAGTCTTTAAAGCCCTCCACCCAAATATTCCACTTCTGCTCAATAAACTATTTTCTCTGCCTACTCATTCCTCTCTGTGTAACAGGGTGCTCTCAGTCCGAAACCATGAGAACGAGACCTTGGTCCAACTTACCATAGTCAGAGGAAGTGAATCCTTCCAGTGCAGTGTGATATTAAGTTTTGCTAAAAGAACAGGTCAAGGTATTTGGTGGAGGGTTTTGTGAACTTAGGGTGGGGAATAGGCCCAATAGGACCATTTCTGGGGAATTTGTTAGTACACGGTCCATCTTGGTTGACAGCACCTCAAGAACTCTCTAGCAGTATGAACGAATGTGAGACAAGACCAGAGCATATGAAGTAAATTGACATCTCATTGCGTACAATAAGGACAAATGCAGCTGCAGCTCTGTGGTATATTTTGGTAATTCGGGTAGTTGGAAGGTAGGCTCAGTTCAGAATATTAAATTTAATATACTTAAAACAGAAGCAGCGGGATACTATCTGGGGACATGTCAATATGTTTGCCTAGTTAGCATCATGCAGAGATTTTGCCAGGTCACTCTCCCAGTTAGTAATGTTTCCCAAACAGTATGCCATAGGTTTTAAAATGTTTAGAAACAAAATCAAAATCTTGCTGTTGCTTTCTCTCCAAGAAAGATCGGATAAATTTAGATAGGGCAGATGCCCTGGACAACGTGCTCAAGGGCATTAACTTACTATTGAACAAGGACATAATGTGCCACTTGAATGAAGCAGTCCTAGAGGCAAACACATAAAGACCATAGTGAATAAATAGTGCTATGTAGAAAGTAGTAAATAAATGTACTGATAAAGTTGTCTCATGTGGTATCTACTTGAATGTGTCAGTACAATTGACTTTTATCCTGAATTTTGACCCTTTGTCATGAATTTTTGTCCTGAATTTTGACCCTTTGTCCTGATTGTTTTACAGTCCTGCCTGGAAGTTGCCTCCATACGGGGGGGCACCCTAATACTTACACTAATGGAAAATAAGATCCTCAGGCCGTATAGGCCCTCACTGAGAGGGTTCTTGAGTTAGATGCTAAGGCAATTTGCCTAGGAAAGGGGATAGAGGATAATTCCACAAATTTAGTTTCTATAGAACAGGAACATACATTTGTGTTCACCTCTGCTGCACCTTCTCTTATAGTCCCCGCAGCTTCCAGCATCAGGGATTATGCATTACTTTACCCCCACTATACCAGGGTTGAGACACAGCGAGGGGCCAATTGGAGTGTTGACCTCTCCTGACATAGTTTCATCTGCTCTTTCCCTACAGGCCCCAATTCGAAAAAAGATTTTTGAGGGCCAAGGCCCTATTCTACTATGCAGTCCGGACAAATTAATTTGGCCCTTAGTACCCAGAGCAGGCATATTCAACCTGCAATTAGACAAATTTGGGAAATTACATGCAATGAGGGGGCTATTCAGCTTCCTCCTGCCTGCAACCCTTATGAGGATATTCTCACTAATGTGTCTCCTCCTTAAACATGTGGAATTGGAATCTTATACCCAACTTAAAAATAAGGTGGTATATTGCCTGTCTGAAAGGCTTAATAACACTAATGCCCAGTGTTTACATGACAAAATTATTATGTTCAGAAGAACTGGTTGAAATGGGACATCACCAAAGTGTTTGGAGGGGGATTGCATTATTGTAAACTGTGCCAACTCCTTCAGGGTGGGTGTTATTTTAAGGGATGTTATGTTTATGCCTGCCACTCCCAATGCTATTTCTGTCCTCCCTTTGTTTTTGTTTTTTACAAGCCCAAGAAAGTAAAAGGTGGGTAAAAGGTGGGTTTCAGAGGGAGATTTTACCCTGCCCTTTGATTCCCTTTGATGCCAGTCACCCCCTTTCATCCTGTCCACAGCCTCTGCCTCTTCCATTGCATAATTGCTTTGAGGCACTGAGCGGGTTAAGTGCCATAGATTGACTAGTGTTAGGTGGCCCTATTAAATTTTTTTCCAACGATCACACATCCTTGGAGCAGTTAAGGATTTTGAGCTAGAACATGGCAGGTGCCCAGGGTAAAATGGGGGATCCTGATTTGACATCTTTTCTCTCTAATTTTGACATTATCAAGCTACAAGAAACCTGGGATACTACTGGCAATCTATACTTATAAGGTTATGTCTCCTTAACTATCAATGCCACCCCCTCCCAAAGTGTGCGAGCGAGAGGGGTTTTGGCCACTTTTGTCAAATTAAATCTGGCATCCAATTAATTTTCTATTCCCTCCTCCTCCCTCTTCTGTTTTGGGTGTCTCTTTGCCCTCAATTCATCACCCATCTATTCTCAGTATTAACACTATAATCCCATTCATAGGAAGGAGAAAATAGATGTGTTCCCTGAGGTGGCCAAATTCCTTGACTCCTTTCATTCCCATTTGACCCGGCCTGTGGTGCTGTTGTTATTGGGAGACTTTAATCTTCACCCCTGCAAGGATTGTCACCTGTATCTTACAGATGATTTAGATGCTTCCTCAAAATATCAGGCACATGTGAAGCACATTGCCTAGGAGGATATATTAAACAAACTGATCTACCAATTTAATTTAGACAATCTCCTTTCCAGACATGCTGTGGAACAGTCAGCAATCATACCCACATTTTGAAAGCTATGGTGCCGGCTCTATTATTGATTATATTTTTGTTCCTTGGGGGGGGGGGGGGTCGTTTCACTTCTTTGTTGAGTTGAGCACTGGTCTGGAATCCTTATCGTTCTCAATACCCCCTCACTGCTACTTTTTCCTGGGAAAGAAGCATGGTGTCACATACCTCTATACAGCAGTTACTAATCCCAAAGATCAGGGTAGCAGGATTAAATGGGGGAATGTCATTCCCGAGAAATTTAACACCATTATGGACCAATCCTGTCAAGCAGACTTCAACACCTGTTTGAAGGACGCCCCTACAGACCCCCTATCATTGTAGCCTTTGAGTGTATAGGTGCATATATTAACAATGTTCTGATCAAACATGGCTCCCATTGTATCAGGGCCACAAGGGAGTTAGTGCCAACAGTAAAATGTATACCTCTGGACACGGTCGATATTAAACATGGTAGAGCAGCTTTTAGAGGCACCCTTGATAAGCGGAAGCTAGAGTTGAAGAAGAAGCAGTGGGATCTTTTGGTGTCAGCAAGATCTCTGAATGATAGCGCAAACCTTTGGACCGTCTTGAATCACCCCTTCTTCAAAGACATCCAGCTTTTGGACCAGGTTGCCACAGTCCCTGCATAGACTTGGGTGGATCACTTCACAGGCCTTTATGACCTGGAGGAGATAGAACCTCTACCTCCACCTACTACTACTCCTTCGACTGCTTTGTTTATGGTTGAGTGGGAGGAGGTGAGTAATGCCATTCTTTCCCTGTCCTTAGGTAAGGCCCCGGTCCCGGGAGACCTCCGGAATTCAATAGTGGAATTGTTGGCCAAGGCAATTATCCGCATATTAATGCTGCCATCAGAGGTCCCCCACCAAGCACAGTTTTTTCATCAAAAACTTAACTGCAAATATTACATTGATATTATCCATGATGTTATCAAAGATGTCATGAATACCATAAGTTGTGAGGTAATTAGCAGTGCATTGTGAGGGTGTGAGTTATAGTTACCTTAGGGGACGAGTTATAGTTGCTTGAGGAAACTCCAACAATAACTGGTGAATTTCTATGGTTTGGTACGGTTAAAATATGAGCCTAACGATAACGTCTCTGTAACCTTTGTTTTTTTAAGTGAATTTCTATGTTTTTTTAATTCTATTTACCCAGCTATAACTTCCCTTTAACCTTTGTTTTTTTACATTGAATTGCTATTTTTTTTAAATATATAGTAATTTTAATTACTACAACCACTGCATGCAAGACCAAAGGCTGTGTGAGGGGGCAGTTGGCCACAGCCAGGCCCTGAGGCTAACTCCCTATAAACAAATAACCTTGCATTATGCACATCCTTCACCCGTGTGCAGAGGAGGTTGCCCGCAAGACCTAGCCTGCAGCCAGACCCTGACATCCAACACCCCCTAACCACCCACACTGTGCACAGCCCTTTGGCCGTGTGCAACTGGAGTTGGCTGCAGCTTCTCAGGGTGTGAGAATAGGTGAGAGAGGGTGTATCTGGGGGTGAGAGTGGCTGTCAGTTTGTCTGTCTGGCTGTGAGTGCGTACATCAGTGTTTTAGTGGGTGCATCAGTGTGTGCACAGGTGGTCTGCTTTGCTTCAGACTCAGAGGGAACCGATCTAAAGAATGCAAGAACTGCAGCACTCTTAGTCTGAGTGATGAATTTATTAAGGCAATTCCCAGGTTTTATATATTTATATATATAAGGAGAATAACATGAGCATTTGATGTGAATGCAGCAACACATGTGCAACTATTAAAACAATCATAGCAGTGGAATAATAATAATCAAAGAAAATGCCATACATCAAAAATGAATACATATGCAGTGACTATGTATTTATGCATGCACACAGCAAAGCTAGTTATTAAGAATTTAAAATGAATCACCATGGGGCTAGAATCCAACATCATCCTTTGTGTGTCAACGTCAAGCTGTGGAACCTGTGACAAATGAGACAAAAGAGACCAACTCCAATAGGATTACTCTGAGCAATGTGTCCACCCTCAGAGATGAGTTCCTTCTCTCCCAGTGTCAAACTTCCTCAACTAATATGCTTTAAACAAACTTAAGAGGAAGGTTCTAGAAACCCTGCTTCCATCGAGTAAATTGTGAAATTCTAGCGCTGGCCGTACCTGGCCAGATTTTTTAAAACACACTAGAGACTGGACAGATCCCAAGGTGTATTTCCAAGACCGATCAGTACCCTTCTCTACCATAAAAATTCTCAGCCTTGTACAGTCTTATCAAGGATTTGTCCCACACATTATGTTCCCTTCCCTAGTGAGAAAAGTGAAAACACGTTAATAAGCTGTGCACAGAAAAAATACCTGCACCACCAAAGGAACAGAGTTTGAAGCTAAACTAAGCACAAAATGGAGTCAGTGGTCAAGATGGAGTTGGTGGTTAAATACAGATAGCACTACAGCGGGTCTGTGAGTGGGTGCATGAGGGTGTCAGTGGGTCTGGTGAGTGGGTGCGTAAGTTTCTCAGTGGATGTGTGAAGGGGAGAAATAGATTGAAATAGAGACAAAAAGAGAGCAAGAAAGTGAGAAAGAGATAGTGGTTTTTTTAAGCTTTCTTATCTCATATACTTAGAAAGAGATATTTGTGTTCAGTTTGAAATAAAAAATGTATTTATTATTTTAAAAAACTATAATTTTTTTGTATGAAAAAAAAAGGAAATGAGTCCAACTGGACTCGAACCCCAAAAGAGTTATGGGGGTTTATAGTAAAAAAAAGTGTTTTTAGTCCTTTGTGGCCTTTCTCGGATCGCGAGGGAGCCCTCAAGGGATCCCCTGATGTCCCTATATATATTTTTTCTTTATTTATGTATTTTAAGTAAAAAAGAAAAATGCCCTTATGGGCTATATGGCACTGTGGGGGAAGCCTTAAGGCTTCCCTCACAGTGCCATTGCTTCAGCAAGCACAGAGCTGCTTTGATAGCAGCTCCATGCTTGCTGAAGAATTTAATCTCTTTCCCCTGGGACACAGCAAAGGCCGGTCCTAGGGGGTGTTGCTTTCCAGGTCCATCTTTAACCCCTTGAGGGGGGCCACGTAGCCCCCCTCCAACATAGACATAGCCCGGGAGGGGGGTGGTCCCCAGGGCTCTAGGGTCCCATAGGGACCCCCTTTCTTTTTTTTAAAGATTTGCCCTGAGTGGTGGTGACCCCCAGGGTGCAGAGGGCCACATGGCCCCGTTCCAAATGCAGTATTGCCCCAGGGGGTGGTGGTCCTTGGGGCAGCGGGGGTCACGTGGCTCCCACAAATAAATTGTAATTTGTAAACTGTGGTGGTTCCAGGGGCGTGTGGGCCCCAGCATAAATTACATATTCAGCCCCGGGTACCTCCACATCCCTGGGGCAAATCTTTAAAAAAAAGAAAGGGGGTCCCTGTGGGCCTCCCCCCTTCAAATGAACGGTTTTACTCTGATGAGGTTGTGGTAACTGGGAAGTGGGGGGCCTTATCTCCCCACATGCTTATTTAATAAAGCCCTAGGGAGGTGGTGGTCCCTGGGGTTCAATGAACCTCAGGAAGGGTGGTCCATGACCCCTCCTTTTTTAAATAATAATTTAAGTGAAACTATATCTATATATATATATATATATATATATATATATATATATATATATATATATATATATGTATAAATATATTATATATGCAAAAAGAAGAGAGAACTCTGAGTAGTTCCAGGTTTAGGTGGAGAGCAGCTCGAGCAGCTCCAGTAAGGAGCAACCTGCAACACCAGCGACACTCCGGATTTGCTCAGCTCAAATGTCTGCTTCAAAGTTTTTAAGCATAGGATTAACACAACTATGCCGAGTTAGAAAGGGACATAGGGCATCATTACGGGTTTGACGGGCAACAGAGGCCACCTGCCAAACTCGTTCCTCCATCTGGCCGCCTATTAACCTATTAAGAGTTTACCGCAGGGCCGGTGGGCAGAAACAGCGTTTCCACCCGCTGGCCCTGAGGTGAACAGGACCTTAACATGGACACAAACTCCTAATGGAGCCGGCGCCAATGTGGTGGAGAGGCAGGTGGAGCATCACCTGTTGCACATTCCACTGCCCGTATTTCGGGCAGTGGAATGCGCAATGGGGCTGTGCATGGGGGGCCCTTCACTGCCCATGCCAAGTGCATGGGCCCCCAGGGGAACCCCGACACCCCTATTCCTCCAGCCTTTCCATGGTGGTGTAAACCGCCATGGAAAGACTGACGGTATGGGGACTCGTAATCCCCAGGGCAGCTCAACCACAGTCCGACCGCTGGGACTGCCAGGCTGCCGGCTGGCAGAAGCTTGTTGGTGTCGGAGGTTGGACGGTGGTTGCTCAGCCATGGTCATAATGTGGTGGTCTGACCGCCACCGTGGGACAGGCAGTCTTAAGACCGCCAAACCCATAATGAGGCCCAAAGTCTTTTGCCATTTGTACAGCAAAATCTTTAAGCATAGGATTGGCACAGCGTCACTCTAGCCCTAAAAGGGCCAACACCCTACACATATCGGCGTGACCAGAGCCTTCATCCCAGGTGAGTATTCCCTGTTTCCTCAACATATTTAAGCTTTACACAGAACACTCTTAAGTAAAATCTTTTGGAGCATGGTTTTATAGATCCTAACAAGAAATCTTGCAAGTCCACGTCTTCAGCAGTATTCTTTTTACAGCTGCTAACATGGATGTTTGCAACCATTGTTGACATAATTTGCCCATGGTGTATGTGCTAACAATACCTAAATGTTGTGGGGTGACATAAAGAGGTTCAGGTCTGCCCACTCTAAAACCCGGCATGGAGTTGATAAAACACGGGTGACTACCATTTATGTCTGCTGGTCACAATAACCACTTGTTGGTGCCTGTAATTGATGAAATAAAGGTGCCATTCTGAATCATGCTACTGAGCTGTTCTTCTGAAGCATTTACAAGTTTCTTCCAATTGCAGAATTTAGTTATAGAGGGAACACTGGGAACATTGATTTATTTTACGTATGTCAACCCAACCCATTCTGTGGGAGACTGAGTCACCTCCACATTGTTTGGAATCTGTCGACCTGACTCTTGGCTATCCTGTGGTGCCTCACCCAACCCTAGAAGCAGAAGAGTATTTGTTGCAACCTAAAGCTGACAATCTGAATTCTCAGGGAAGTCGTGGAAACAGACCATGCCCCTTTCTCCCAGTTACTCAGTGACTCGCACATGCCAAGGCAGGACATGAGATGCAAACTGGATTTCAATTAATTTATTAAAGCAATTGCATCCTAGGATAAAAAGCATGAGCTGCAATAATAAAGCATATGAAACATAGTACAGTAATCATCATCACAACCAGGATAAAGTAGATAAACAACACAACCATTTTGTATGATTCTAGAGTCTAGAGATTCCTTCCCACACCCTATGTCTAGGTCTGAGAGCAAAGTGGTGGTAACCCTTCTGCCTGTCCTCATCTAAAGTAATAAACCTGACTCCAAACCTGAATGTGATAGCAAGGCTCTGCCTGTTGTCTGCATGGCAATGCGCTGAAGAAGCTGAAGAGTCAGGTCAGGATCAGCAAAACTGTCTGTGGGATGGCGTGCATCTCAGGACGGCCATGGTTGGCCCCCTTACGCATATGTGTTGTTTATAGAATAACTCATACAGAGTTCTAAAAACAGGCCTAACGTACTGATGCCTCTAGAAAATGGGGATTGATTCCTGAGCTCCTGGAGTGACAATACGAGTTGTGTATAATTTGTGGTACATTGTACAGGCCACAAAGTGAATTGTGTACAAATGGCTGATGAAATGTGCAGCGAGAACAACTATGGCCCTCATTACAACCCTGGCAGTAAATCCCGTTTACCAACGTGCAGAAGACTGCCAACATACCGCTGCGGCCGCGGAATTCCGCTACAGGTATTACGACCAACAGCTCGGAATCCACCACAGTACAGACACCCACACAAGTCCGCCACACCAAAGGTCAGTGATAAACTGGTGATAACAAAACCCACACAGTCACGCCAACAAGAATACGCTCACACTATCACGACCCACGAATCAACGTGGCGGTCTTTCAACCGTGGTAATACATTGGCTGTACACACCGCCGCGCTCAAAATACACACACATATACAAAACACAACCACATTGGACAAATCGAAATACACACACCTGATACACATACACACACCACACCCACACACCCAATCCTATATAAAGCACACACCCACATCACCCACAAACCCTTACTACCAGAAATTTGAAAGCAGGCCTGAGAGAGACACTACCTAAAACAACACCAGTATCCACAGACACACAACACCATCACTTACACAACATCCACGCACCTCAAACAACACACAACAACACATCCCCTCACACATCACAACACACACCATCTCACACATCACCCACACCACATCATGGCACCTTAACGACACCCCAGGTTCTCTGAGAAAGAGCTCAGGGTCATGGTGGAGGAAATCGTCCAGGTAGAGCCACAGCTATTCGGATCACAGGTGCAGCAGACACCCATTGCAAGGAAGATGGAGCAATTGTCGACAGGGTCAACGCAGTGGGACAGCATCCAAGAACACAAGATGACATCAGGAAGAGGTGGAACGACTTACGGGGGAAGGTGCGTTCCGTGGTCTCCAGACACCAGATTGCTGTACAGAGGACTGGCGGTGGACCTCCACCTCCTCCCCCATAACTAACAATGTGGGAGGAGCAAGTCTTGGCAATACTGCATCCTGAGGGCCTCGCAGGAGTAGCAGGAGGACTGGACTCTGGTAAGGCAAATCTTTACTACTTTATCCCCCACCCTGCCTGCATGCCATCACATACCCCACCCTTACCCTCACACCCATCACCCTAACAACCCACAGATACCCCACCAACACAACCCACACATCCCAAAAACAAGCCCTGGATGTAACACCAATGCATGGACACCTATCACTAAAGCATGTCCACTACAGATTCCCACACAGGCCCCAAACCAACTATCACACAAGGACCAAGCCAAGAATGCAAGCACTGGACTACAGGGTCACTCACCCATTGCACACAATGGCACACACAGATGCAATAATCATGCCTTTACACCCCTACAGGATCCCATCCAACATCACCGGACTGAAGGTGCCAGACATATCCAGTCCCACCACAGAAGAGACCCACAGTGATGACAGCAGCTCTGCACAACTGGATCAAGATGACCAGCCCGGCCCATCAGGGACCTCAGGACAGTCGGTTCCCCTGACACTGTCACAAGCCACCACAGAGCCTCCCCCCTCAGGAAACACCAGCACAGCACCCACCCAGCGGGCCCATCCCTCTGTCCCCAGGACACGTCAATCAGCAGTGTGTCCACCACTACAGGGAACCCAGGCAACCTCACTAACACAGGACGATCAGGGACCTGGGGGTAGTGGCGTGGGCGCACAGTTCAGGGGACAGAGGCACAGGAAAACAGGGAAGCTGGGAGGACTGCTGTGCAACAGGGGGAGGACAGGCCCAGGGAACCCAATCTCCACGAGGCACTCTCCAACATCATGGGAGCTTGCCATAATTCCCAGGAGACGATGGCAACGGTACTGGCCAAGTTTCAGGAGACCCAGCGGCTGCAGGAGGAACACTACCTGGGGATCAGGGAGGACTTGAAGTCCATTAACAACAGCCTGGTCACCATTGCAGGGGTGCTGCAAGACCTTGTCAACACCAGGAGGGACACAGTGGCACAACAAGGGGCCCCTGACACTAGCCTGGATGATGAACAGCCCTCCACCTCCACCGGCGCTAGTGGACAGGATGCACCACCACAGGAACACAACACCAGCACCCCACTCCCTGCAGATGGAGAACCACCCCGCAAACAGTCCCTGAGATCCATGAACAAGACAGAGAACATTGCCAAGACCCCCACCAGGAAATTAGACCCCCCTGAATGTCACCCTTCTGTCCCACTTTGTCACCCTGTCAATCCTTCTACTGCCATTGCTCCACTTCCTATGCCCCTTTGGACAATGCACCTGTGAAACAAATGGACTGGACTCTGCCATGGACAGTCCTCCACCATCCCCCTAGCCCATTTTACAACCCCCTCCACTTATTAGCACAGAAATAAACACACTTCAATCACAAAACAATCTGGAGTCAGTCTGTGCTTTCACAAATGTGTAATTGCAATAATCATGGAATATAGCAATGTCAATTTACTTGTGCACATACCAATGTAACACAGCTGTAGACCTGGAGGAAATATAGCAGAGGGCACAAAGTGGGACCCACATCTGTGAAATGGAAAGTCAAAGTGACCAGTCAGGGTCCATACACTGAGTGAAAATGACAGACTTATGCTAGCTCAAAAAATTGAATGAGATGTGGGAGGCAGAGACATCTTCTTACCTGTCTCTCCCTGGAAGTATTGCATGATTATGTTGTTTCTGTTGTCGATATCCTCTTCTTCTGCCTCCTCTTCTTCACTGTCCACAGGCTCCACAGCTGCCACAAGACCACCAGCTGGTCCATCCTCCTGCAGAAAAGGCACCTGGCGTTGCAAAGCCAGGTTGTGCAGCATACAGCAGGCCACGATTATCTGGCACACCTTCTTTGGTGAGTAGTAGAGGGAACCACCTGTCATATGGAGGCACCGGAATCTGGCCTTCAGGAGGCAGAAGGTGCGTTCGATCACCCTCCTAGTTTGCCCATGTGCCTCATTGTAGTGTTCCTCTGCCCTTGTCGTGGGATTCCTCACTGGGGTCAGTACCCATGATAGGTTGGGGTAACCAGAGTCACCTGCAAATATCGAGGGACAACTGTTAGACACACACTAACCCTTAGGGACAACCCCATACCCAGACACCTATTCACACTGTATTGGGTACTTGGCCTCACCTATTAGCCACACACGGTGCCTCTGGAGTTGCCCCATCACATAAGCGATGCTGCTAGTCCTCAAAATGTAAGCGTCATGCACTGAGCCTGGCAACTTGGCATTCACATGGGAGATGTACTGGTCTGCCAAACACACCATCTGCACATTCATCGAATGGTAGCCTTTTCTATTTCTGTACACCTGTTCACTCCTGCGGGGGGTACTAATGCCACATGTGTCCCATCAATGGCACCAATGAAGCTGGGGATATGTCCCAGGGCATAGAAGTCACCTTTCACTGTGACCAAATCCTCCACCTGAGAGAACACGTTGTAGCTGCGAATGTGTTTCAGCAGGGCAGACAACACTCTGGACAACACGTTAGAGAACATTGGCTGGGACATCTCTGATGCAATAGCCACTGTTGTTTGAAAGGAACCACTTCCCAGGAAATGGAGTACTGACAGGACCTGCACTAGAGGGGGTATCCCTGTGGGATGGTGGATAGCTGACATCAGGTCTGGCTCCAACTGGGCACACAGTTCCTGGATTGTTGCACAATCAAGTCCGTATGTGAGAATTATGTCTCTCTCTTCCATTGTCAACAGGTCCACCATCGGTCTGTACACCGGAGGATGCTGCCATCTCATCACCTGCCCCAGCAGACTTGTCCTATGGAGGAGAACAGCGAGCAGAGAGTCAGCCAACACTGAGGTATCCCAAAATGTCATTTGCACACATTTATTAATCCTCAATGTGCCTCTAACTGTGTGTATTCCAGGCCTACATAGGTGTGACGCAGTTATTATTAATGCCATGTGGCCCCCTGAAATGGCGGCTGCCTGACCTCTAAGGTGGGACAAGGTGATATGAGGTAACTACGCTGGTGTTGTACACTGTCGCGGTGGGCGGTCGAAGACCGCAGTGCAATTCTGCATTGGTTAACATTGGGCCCTATGGGTCCGAGGAGCCAATGACGATGTACGCCGGTGGTGACAGTACGCACCGCCGCGGACTTGACCGCCATTTTCTGTCTGTTCACTCACTTGATACCTGACCTTCAACAGGAGAGGGCCTACACTGCAAGTGCTGCTTTGCCTGTGTCTGGAAGCGACAATGGCTCACGTGTCTGGGGAAAGGGCCCCCGCCTTCACTTGGGAGGAGTTGGAGAAACTAGTGGATGGGGTCCTCCCCCAGTACACGCAACTGTACGGTCCTCCAGACAAACAGGTGAGTACACTGTAAGCATGCTGAATGGGCAATGTCTGCTTTGAGTGGTGTGGCTGGAAGATACATGGGGGGGCTGAGGCCTACATGTGCGGATGGGGAGTTTGTGTGCGTCCTGGCATTGGTGGGAACTGGTGGGCAATGAGTATGACGGTCGGGACGGGTCCTTTCCCCCAGTACCATTCCTCTAGGTCAGCGCCCACCAGAAGAAGGGTATTTGGCATGCCATCGCCAAGGACATCCAGACCCTGGGGGTCTACCACAGACGGAGCACCCACTGCCGTAAAAGATGGGAGGACCTGCGCCGCTGGAGCAAGAAGGCGGTGGAGGGCCAGCTGCGGATGGCCTCCCAACATGGGAGGGGTGCCCGTCACACCATAACCCCCCTGATGTTCCGGATCCTGGCGGTGGCCTATCCGGAGTTGGATGGGTGCTTGGGGGCATCACAGCAGCCACAAGGGTGTGAGTACACTCTCATTCAGCTGAATTTGCGTGCATTATAGGTGTCTGGGCGGGGGAGGTGGGCAGTGGGTTTCCCTAGGCCAGAGCGATCTTGGTAGGCAAGGTCCCTTGTGAGGCAGACTATGTGGCACCCCAACCCCACTAGTGGTTAGAGCCATCTACACCTAGTCAGGCTCCTGTGACTTCCAGGTGTGCAGCAATTGGGCTTAGGCCTCGTACCCCATGGGCATGTGATAAATCTAGGAACTAAGGGCCAGATGTAGCAAAGGTTTAGCGACTCGCAAACGGCGAAAATCGCCGTTTGCGAGTCGCTAAAGCCACTTTGCAATGTAGAAATGCATTTTGTGAGTCGGAACCGACTCGCAAAATGCATTTCCGACTCGCAAATAGGAAGGGATATGCCCTTCCTATTTGCAACTCGCAACGCGATGTAATTCCATTTGCGACCACGAATGCGGTCGCAAATGGACTCGCAGTTACCATCCACTTGAAGTGGATGGTAACCCAGTCGCAAACGGGAAGGGGTCTCCATCAATGGGCATGGAGACCCCTCGTGCAGCAGTGGTGTTGTGCGTTCATCTGGCTGAGGTGCCCCCCTCCCCTTCCCTCTGAGGTGCCTGTTTCATTTCAATCTGATGCCTCTCCATTTCCAGTCAGGTATCATGTGTGGGCTTCGCCCATGCATTTTGGCCCCAGTGGTCCACAGACAATGATTGGTGCACTATCCTGACTTGTGTAGTTGGTGTACATAATTGTGTTTACTGGATTTTGAACTTTGATAATGAGATTTCACATGATTACATTCGTTCAAATCAATTCCTTTTGTCCTTGCGTTCTTCCAGGGGGTGGGGTATGTGTACTGTTGCTGCATGTATTTGTGTGTGTGGTGTTGTGGGTGTGGGTGGGGGTGTTGCGTGTTGCATGTGTGTGTCACTCTCTTTTCCCTCCCCCCTCCCCTGTGTTGTAGGTGCAGTACGCACCGCGGTCGTCGCCGCTGTCGTTCGTGGTCCTGATATTAGAGAAGGAAGACCAGCATCGGCAGTACCTGCAATTGGGGCTCCATGGCGCCCTGGTTCCTCGTGGGGTGTGGAGAGGTGGGTGTTTCCCCTTCTGTGTACTGTTTCCGCCATGTTTTTGTTCGCGTTGGTTCCGCCCAGGAAAAGGTGGCGGATAGGCATCTTGTGATAGCGTGGGCAGTACATTGTCTTCCGCCTGTCTGTTGGCGGTTACCGCCGCGCTGTTTGTACCGCCGTGGCGGTGGGAGTGTAAAAGTGGCTGTCTCTGTTGGCGGTTTCCGCCATGGTCATGATTCCATTTTATTGTCCGCTGGCCTGTTTGCGCTATTACCGCCGCTTTAACACCAACCGCTAGGGTTGTAATGAGGGCCTATGTCTTCTTGGAAAGAAGCAGCTGATGAAAATATAAAAACAATGAGCTAAAAGCTGGCTGTGCCCAAAAATATGAATAAAATGTGTCTGAATGCAAAAAGCACAGGTGATGGGCCTGATCATAAAATAAGGGTGTCACACCTAGGGGCTAAAGGCGGATCACAACAAAGCCTGCATAAATGTATTTATACAGAATACTGACATCAACCGGGAGTCACGATATCTCTCTTTTAGTTGCTTGGAGATAATCATATTTCCTCATGCCCAAACAAGGCATACTTGTATAATGTGTGTTCTCTATGTTTAGGATATTCTACCTTTGGTTCATTCTAAAGGAAGCCCACTTCACTAAGCAATCCAAGATTATTAACCATGGTCCAAACTGAAATATTGGTTTAATGCTGGTTAAGTCAGACCTTTCTGTTGCACCTTTATTCCATGAGCTCTTTAAGTCAAGCGATAAGATTATCATATTGCAGTTAGGTCCCATCAATGTTGATAATTATTTGGGTGTTATGATAAAACTGACGTTGTGCAGAACCTTGAGGAATCTCACAGATGACATCCTATATATTTGCAAAGAAGGGCCAATGTGACTCTGTCTGGCAGCCATGACCATATTGACAGGGAAGGCTAGTAAATCATGGCCAGTTGTACAACAAGCCCCAGAAGAATGCAGGATGATTAGAAATCCTATCCCTCCACAATCAATGGTGTCCCTACAATTATTTCCCACCTTCACCGCCGAATGGCCGCTCCGCGGTCAGGAGGCCGCGGATGCCATTCTGGCTTTCCCGCTGGGCCGGCGGGCGACCGCCCCCCGGCCCAGCGGGAAAGCCCCTGCCACGAGGAAGCCGGCTCCGAATGGAGCCGGCGGAGTTGCAGGGGTGCGACTGGTGCAGTGGCACCCGTCGCGATTTTCACTGTCTGCAAAGCAGACAGTGAAAATCTGTATGGGGCCCTGTTAGGGGGCCCCTGCCTTGCCCATGCCAGTGGCATGGGCAGTGCAGGGGCCCCCAGGGGCCCCATGACACCGTTCCCGCCATCCTGGTTCTGGTGGTGAAAACTGCCAGAAACAGGCTGGCGGGAAGGGGGTCGTAATCCTCATGGCGGCGCTGCAAGCAGCGCCGCCATGGAGGATTCCCTGGGCCAGGGGAAAACCGGCGGGAAACCGCTGGTTCCCCTTTTCTGACTGCGGCTTTACCGCCGCGGTCAGAATAGCCCTGGAAGCACCGCCAGCCTGTTGGCGGTGCTTCCGCTGCCCTCCGCCCTGGCGGTCAGAGACCGCCAGGGTTGGAATGAGGGCCTATGTGTCCTGGCCAGAGAGAAAGTCCAACTTTATTTTATCGGTGGTGAAAAATGATTGCGATGGCTATGGATCTAACTGGTGACAATTCTTTCCAGTAATTTCTTCAAAATCAGCTAAACAGTGGTAGACGTAAAATTGATGAGGATGTTATGCTCCAAACTGGGGAGCAGATTTAGTAAAAGGGGCACTGCTCTAGGATGGATTTAGGACCAGATCTCTGTATTGGGGGTGAATGTTTGACATTGTTCAGTATTCCGTCCATCGCTTGTTCTTTTTGTATTTGTCGCAGTAAGTGGGAAGGGTATGCCCAAAGGTGGGTCCCTTGCTCCCCATGCCACTGGATTCAAGCTAGCCTGGCTGAGTAGGGGTGATACCCCGAAACCATTCCAGGATGCTTGTTTTCTGTCCAGGGAAGACCTGGACTGGCAGTTCGGGCTGGACTGTTGCTATGGGGAAAAGGGTCAAGACTGATTTGCATATGGATGGGTACAAATTGGAATGGCATGGGTAGCAAAAAAAAAGATGGATTTAGGCCCAGATCTTTGTACTGGGGGCGAATGTTTGACTTTGATCCCGTTCAGCGCTGGTGTCAAACAGTCACCACAATAAAAGAAAGCAAAGAAAAGTCATTAGAACTCAATGAAAATACATCTCTGAATGATTCTTTGTTACTGTTGTCATTATCAATAAAGCACCACATAATTCAAAATACTTTGGCCCATATTTATACCTTTTTAGCGCCTCATTTGTGCCACTTTTTGACGCAAAAGCAGCACAAACTTACAAAATACAACTGCATTATGTAAGTTTGCGCCGTCACAAAATGATGCAAATGCGGTGCTAAAAAAGTATAAATATGGACCTTGGTTTGGGAGACTTTTTTCTACTATTACACCGCTGCACTGCACAGCAATCTTTGACTCGCATAACAAAAAACCTGCACTTGAGAAACCTGCCAACACCAAAATACTTCAATGTGGAAAGAAAACTAATCATTGTCATAAATATAATCCTTTTGGAGACATAGAGTGTCAATCACATTTTTAACTAAAGGTTCCAGTGTGGCTACTGCATGCCTGGCAGCCCACAAAACACATGTTACAACATTGGTGGTGCCCCTGCCCTCTCCAAAGCACCACAAAAACAAATATGCAAATTATTCAAAACACCCCAGAGAATTTTGGGGTGCTCCTTTTCCTTGAGGCTATAGTCTTTTTCATGATCCCTTTTTAGCCTTTTGTTGTTTTTTTATTAGTCAAATCACTGACAGGCATTTGTTTTTTACTTTGTTTTTTTTTAAAACAAATTGTTGGGGCGTTAGGCACTGTGGGGGTACCCTACTGCTACAATGGCTTTGATGCTGGAGAATGCAAAGCTCCCTAGAAGTGGGAGAATGATGGTCCTAGGGCTCTTGTCTTTTCAGGAGCCTTCGAACTTGAAGCGCAGCAGTGTTCCATGTTGTTTCTTCACCTCAGCATGGCCCCCCGGGGGCTAGGCAGTCCCTGGGATTAATGACAGTAACAAAAGGAGGAAATGTGTGGTGTGCCCCCATCTCACTGTGCCACAGGCCTTCTCTGGGGAAGATTAAATTTTTGCATAGGGGTGTCATGTGTAGAGACTGACTGGCTCCCCTGGGGGTACCATGATAAATTCTCTGGGTCTCCCCGGGGGAACTAGTGAAGAATTGTTCTGCTTGGCACCAGTGAGGGTCACCTAGGAAGCCTGCACTGGAGCAGGTAGGGCTACAGGGGATTTCTCTTGTTCTGCTAGGCTGGGCTGGTTTTAATCCTTAGGAGCTTTATTTTTTAATTGCTCTCCTTGTGATAAAGGATAGCTCAAGATCTGCCCTTAAGCTCCTGACTCAGAACATGTCCTCCATCTTGCTCTTCTCTGCTAGGGATCTCCTCCAGCAGTACCCTTGCAGCCCTCAATGCAGAGTACTCTCCCAGCCTACACTCATGTATGTCAGCAGGAGACAGAGCTCTTTCTCTGATGAGAGTTACTCACCTATAGGCCCAGTCCTCATAAATTCCAGGGGAAGCCTTCTCCTTCAGAGTCACCCAGCAGGTCCATTCCTCTACTGTCCCAAGAAGGTGAAGGGTCCAGTGCCCCTGGCCGTAGAAAGGGGAATCCACAAAGTCTCATTGTGTCCAAGTCCAGGGTGTCCTAGCAACCCGGAAAGGAGTCTAGTTTTCTCCATGGTCCTGCAAAATCCATCTTTTCTCCCACTTCCGCTCCCCTGTACAGAAGTGTGAGTAGAATGCTCCAGAAGGTAGGCACCTCCACACAACCTAGGGTGGACATCATCACTCCACCCAGTCCCAACGTCCCTGCACAGCATCTTGGGACATTCCAGCATGGCCACTTCAGGCGGAAAGTCCTCCTTTGAAAGCCTGAGCGATACTCCTAACTGCCATAGCTGCCTTGTTACTTCCTCCCAAAAACTTCAAAGACAGACCCTCCCGTGATTGGTTGTGGAGGTCTGGCTGCCTTCCTTTGTTCTCCTTGGGATGAGTCATCTCAGGCCTGGTGCAGTGTGAGAAAGTCCTCCGCACAGGTAGACTCTCTCCTACTCTTTCTTCTACCAGGATCAGACCTAATTACTAGAAAATGGCCCGCTTGTGTGGTAATGGCATTAATCAAATAGCTGGCCACTGAGTAATTAACATGGCCCAACATGGTGATCGAAAACCAGAGATCTAATTAGGGAGTTGGCTCAGAGAATTATGGACAACTTGAAATGACATAAGAAGAGCAGGTGTGATTAACCTCTTCAGTGCTCATGATGGAACGATTTTGTCATGAGCACTGGTGGTCATGTGCTGAGGATGGAACAGTTTCACATGACCATGAAAATTTCCGTTTTGCTAAAAACAGCCTCTGTGCTGGGAAATAGCTTTCCCAGCTCCTAAGGCTGCTTCTAGCTTTCAGTGAATTGACAATCAGTGCTCACAGTGTGCCTGACATCATTTCACTGAAAACAAAAGTGAAACAAGCCAATTGGCTCATTTAATTTTCACTGCCTAGGTGCTCAGGGGCTATTTAAGCCCCCCGAGAACCTAGGCAGGCAGGCGGGAGAGGTATGAATGGAAGGGGGGGTGGTAATCTCCTCTTTGCAATGGTGCCTATTGGATGCCTACTTGGGGATCGCTGTAGAAGGGTGATCCCCAAGTAGGGTTCAAGGGTGATCCCCAAGTAGGGTTCCACTACACTTAGCACCGGGGAGCAGCCCCTTGGGCAAGGACTTTTGCTCCCCCCAATATTTTTGGAGCAGTTTACACTTTCTGTCCTCCCTAGAGGGCAGATGGGGGCAATATACCCAGAAAGCCCACTATGGACCAGGGATTATTCTTTTCCAAACGTTGGGGTGGAGGGCTGCCCAAAATGGCCTTGCCCTTGCCCCTACCTGCCCCAAACATGTAAACACTCTTTCTGGGGCAGATGGGAGTAATAGCCCTTGATCTGCCCCCCAGAGGGGCAGAAAGCCCACAAGGGACAAGGATTTATATTTTTTCAAATCTATGGATAGGGGCAGTCCAAAATGGGCTTGTCAATGCCCCTGCCCCCCCTAAACAAACTTAAACAGTCTTTCTGCCCCCCCCAGGGTCAGAAGGGGACAATACCCTCAATCTGGCCCCTGGGGGGCAAAAGGCCCACTAGCTAACAGCAATTATTTTTTTTCAAACTTTGGGGGGGTCTGCCCAAAATGGGCTTGCCTATGCCCCAGCTGCCCTAAACATATAAACAGTCTTTCTGCGTCCCTGCAGGACATATAGGAGCAATAGCTACCAGCTTGTTCCCTCGAGAGGGGCAGAAAGCCCTTGAGGGACCAGAGATTATTATTTTTTTCATACCTAGGGGTGGAGATGTCATGGAGTGACTTTCATTATGGTAACAACACTGCTGGATTTGGGCGGTTGCACCTCCGACTGCGGGGGACTGAGTCTGATCTTGCGTCATGTAACAGCTGTCGGCCTAACCATTCCAGCTAGCTAGCAGCACCTCAACAGTACCCAAGAGTAAAGGTGATTTGTGGCTGCCCTTTGCTTGACTTCTTGGATTTCTCAGTGAACCATGGTAGAACAGATCATAGCCCTTTATCTTAGTCACACATGTCTCATATAGGCAAAGGACAAACAGGAGCAGGACTAGGTTCAACATGTTTTATTGAATCAACTGCATTCTATGTTAAAGGCACGTTTTGTGATTATAAGGATGATAAAACACAATAAAAGCAAAGCATTGACAAGGAAAGTGAAACGTCCCACCATACTGTCACAGTAACAGTTCTACAATCCCTACCTGTAACTACTAATATCCTATACAAGAGCATGGCTGTGTAAACCCTAATCTGCCCTTCAGCCCCCCCTCCCCAGAAGGTACCCATCCCCCATACCTGCAGTTTTAGGTAAAGAAGAGGTCTGTTGGTCTACTTAGAGTCCTGCAACATATAGGCAGAGGAGGTGTCAGAACTTGGCAGAAACTGCAAAGTCAGCGTGCAGCTCACAATGGCAAATGGGTGGAATTGCCCTCTAACATAAAGGGGGCAGTGAAGTGTTTTATAATAAAAAATCCAATTTTCTGGGAAACTGCCCTGACATGACAACACGTATATTTCTGTGTATAAGTGGACTTGTACCAGCAATAACTAATAAGCTTTTCATAGTCAGTCTTGGCGAAAGCACAGGGTGAATATGTTGTGCAAGAAAAGAATAACAGAAACATCTCCACTAAACAAAGCCCTTGCCAAAATAATAAAATGAATAAAATGCCATGGTTTTAGATGAAAGGTCACAAGCTGCAGGCCTAAAATAAAAAAAGCTAAAATTATGTGTTCCTATACTAGCTAAAGCAACCTTATGACAGGGGCTTCCCAAAATAGCCATGTCAATGCCCCTACCATCCCCAAACACAAATGTAAACAGCCTTTCTGCCACCCCTGGGGGGAGGCCGATGAGGACAAAAGCTCCCAATCTGCCCCCCCCAGGGTAGGAAGACAGACCACTAGGCACCAGGGATTATTTTATTTTCATACCTAGAGGTGGAGGGCCTGCCCAAAATAGACATGCCCTGCCCCTAAACACAAATGGTCACAGTCTTTCTGCCCTCCCGGGTGGGGGGGACAGAAAGCCCACTAAGCACCAGGCATTTCTTTTTTATAAAAGAAGGGTGGGGGCATGGTCATGTGCCCACCTTAAATAAATTGGGGCAAAGTCTTTCTGCCCCCCTGGGAGGCAGATGGGGATAATTACTCCCAATCCACTCACCAAGGGGGAGAGATAGACAGCCCACTCGACGCCAGGGAATTAAAAAGAAAAAAACTGAGGGGTGGGGGCTACCCACCAACACAGGTATAGTTATGCCCCAATCCCAGGGTTTTCCTGATCTATTTGCCTTAACTGGGCTGGGGCAGCTTGCTGGGAAAGTTTCCAAATCTCATTATAAATTGCATATGAGAAGCGCTTTTTCCATTGTTTTCTGGGGATGATAGAAAATCGTGTAAAACTATGTCTTCCGATAGGAGACTGAGGTGTTCTTTTACGGTTGCTAGGGACGAAGATTTCAGCCACTGTTGGCATAATTTTCCTGCACTATATGTGGTGATGATATCAGAGTGTTGTGATGCTATGTAATGAGGGTCAGGTCGGCCGGTTCTGTACCCCCCTGTGGAGTTTACAAAACATGCATGACAATCATTTGTGTTCGTTGGCCACAATAACCACCTATCAGGACCTGAAAGTGTTGTGTTAAATGTTCTTTTCTTGACCCACCCATCGAGCTGTTCTTCAGTGACAATTATTATCTTTTGCCAATTAATAAATTTAGCAGGTGAGGGAATACTGGGCGCATTCATCTCCTTAAATTTTGCCAACCTTAGACAACTAGAGTGCTGTACAGTTTCATATAAGAATATAATTTGCATCGGAGTAAGGCATGCTCTAAACAAAGCTTTCTACCCTCAATTCTCCAATGTTTAGTTCCCAAAACACTCTTTAAGTCAATCGACTTCAATCAACATTCATAGCCTTCGAAAGCCATCAGGGAAATAAAGGAATCAGAATAAATCAACCGGGCAAAATACTTTGCATTTTCATCGATAGTAATTTGAAATGAAATGACTCAACATTTTTTACATTGTGCCAGTAAAATATGCACACCTTTCCATATATATATATATATATATATATATATATATATATATATATATATATATATATATATATATATATATATCAGACAATGTTCTCATTGTGTTTAATTATAAACATCTCTCAGGGTGCTGGCATTATTTATAAAATTATGTCCATAATGATTGTCACAGAACATATTGCATAATCTGCAGTTGTTTGATAAACATCTTCACTTTCAAATACAGTATAATATTCAAGCTCAGAAAGCATAGAATCAACGGTTTTTACAACCCAATCATCAGAAACTACTCCCGGTGTTAATACATCATTCATTGAAACTTTAAACACATTTGGTATTTGAAGGATCTCTGTCGGCCTAAAGATGTCAAATGATATTTTATCCCAAACAATCATTTCAGGGGTTTAGCTGAAATGTTCACTAGGGACAAGTCTCTTTGGACCTTATGTGAAGATATATGTAGTGTTAGGACCTCATCCACAAGTTCAGCAGCAGAGCATTCAGGAAGCTAAAGACCATGTATCAATAAAAAGAAAACAATGACAAAACCCTTCTGAAGAAGAAAGGCAAGCATGGTTAGCAGGACCCACATATAATTTAATGGACGAATCAGGTAGTTAAGTTTAAGGTAAGTGAACAGTTTATGTGATCTTGAAACAGGTATTGCAGAAGACATAGAAGAATCAGTGAAAGAATCATTGATGTTGGCAAAATATCCAGAAGCAGTTCATGCAAAAACTGGAGTGGATGTCGAAAAAGGAGAACTGGCAGATGTTGCATTAATGGTTTGTAGTAAACGACTCCATCCGTTTGTGAATTTGAAGGACACTGTTCGGAAGTATGGAAATTTCTGGTCACATAAGAACTTACTGGTAATAAAGAAATATCATTTTCCACCCTTTCCAAGCTCAGGGAAGTGTCAGCATTATTGCAAAGACCTGTAGAGGATTGTTCAAAACTTGTAACAGTACATCTTGGTTGGTAGCGAGAGGGGTTCTGGAACTACCCAGGTATCTTCTAGGTGTGCTGTGTTGGATCTTCCACAAACAAATCAGTTTCCTTTAGATCCAGGCAGTAGTGGTAAAATGACAGTTCTGGTACCGCATATTCCCAGGACTGGAACTGGTCCTCAATATGGAGGGCTGAATTCTTTTTTCACAGCAATCTTTTCTCAAACCAGAGCCCCAACTTTTGGAATCCAGCCAGTGAATGTTATTGGGCCGTGCCTTAGTCCCAAAGTGGATGAGTTTTCATTATGGAAGTGCTGTAATTCCTGCAAGACAGTGAGATGTTAATTTATGTCAAAAGGTGTGTCTGCTGTCACCACACCAGAGCCATTGAGATCCGAGACATACATGGGCATACCGAATCTTGTATGGGCTTCACCTTCACAGGGACTTTCTAGGTAGATTATTAAGTGCTCTCTGGACTCCATATACGTGGGTAAGCCAACTACGACCTGTACCTAGTACTCTTGCTATTAAGGATTATTTTAAGTTTTGGTTCTTCCACTCTACAATACTGTTACCCTTGGAATGATAATGAGACAAGTAATGCAATTGGACCACCAACGTCGCCATGGTGTCCCTGAATGCCCTTGAGGCAAAGGCAGGGCTCTGGTCTGAAGGAAATGCTGCAACTGCATATGTACCAATAAAGTTGTGTAAATCTCTATTGTCAGCTGATCGTTGTGGCAATGCCCATAAAAATCTGGAGCAAGAGTCAACAGCGACTAAGATGTATTTGTATGCACCATCAAGTGTCAGAGAACTGCAATGCTCCAGGTACACACATTGTAGTGGTTAGCTGGAAATTAGGAGGGGTGTTTGCGGGGGGGCTTGATGATAGATTCTTTAATGTGTTGACAGATGTCAAAACAAAGGACATGGTGTTTGGTCTGTTTGTATAAGCCTGGCCACCAATAACTTTTTTGCAATAAGGAAATAGTATCCGCCACACCTGCATGGGTAGAATCAACTCCCTCATGCACTGTTTTTAACAACTCTGATCTTTGTTCTTGGCTGAGGATCACTTGATCACCCACCCCTGGTATTGTTAAAAAGGCAATGTTGTGGGCACTAATGTGGTAGAAATATTTGGTGTAATAAGCCTTTTGCAAGGGCTTGCTTTCAGCCGAAGCCTACACAGCAGCCAGTGTTTCAATGTCCAACCTTGTTGTGGAACGAGTAATCCCAGCAGCAAAAGCCATGGCTACTGCTGACTTGGCTGCTTCATCAGCTAAGGTATTGCCTGCAATGTGTACTCCTACATGTTGACGGCCCATTATACAAACTTCATGGGCATTCAGTGGCATTTCTTTCAGATCTGCTCATTTCCCCCACAATAATCTGTGTTTGACGGTGTTCCCTTTTAAATCTTTGAACCAATTAGGTGCCAGTAATGTAGATATTCATTAAAGGTTTGGACACAATAGTATGCATCACACATATGAGTGTTAGCTTTTCAAGATCCATATGGTCCAGTGCCAATAAAAGAGCCCTAAGATCTGCCAACTGTGCAGTGCAGTCCCCTAGTGTGTACGTATAAGTATTTTGAGGAAGGAATTTTCCATCCTTCATGACACCACTCACAGCCACACAAGCTGGGGAGTATTGTTGTTTGGTGCCTACTGACGATTGTGCTCAACCATCAGTAGAGATTAACATTTCATACTGGTCCAGAGGCAGGGTGTTAGTCAGTACTGATTATTTAAGCTCATATTAGAGGAATTCTTGAGTCTGAGGTTTTGGGTCAAAAACATAGTCTACATCAGTGGCAATTAGAGACATTGCCCATTGTATCCATTGCACATGTAATGCTTTTGCGTTTGAAATGCTGGCTTTTGTAACAGCCTCCAGGGCTGTATGTGCGCTACAACAATAACGTTTCCTCTGGGCCAGAGGTCTCTCTTTAATGACAGCCATCTGAACAGCAGTCAGATTGTTTTCAGTGGGAGCAAAGCGTTGTTCTGCTGTGGAGTACAGGTGTGATTTATATGCCATTGGTACAATATCACCTTCATTCAATTTTACAAAGGTGAATCCGATGGCACCCGCAATTACTCTGCTGACCAAATTTGTTTTGATATCACATGTGTGTAAATGTTTTGCCATAAACATGTCCTGCTGCTCTGTTCTCAGAATGCGTGTGTTTGACTGTCCAAAATTAACTAGACAACAAGCAACCAACTGCCTTTCCATCTGCTCCAACTGTAACTGCCAAAACACGTGCTCTTCAGAATGTGATCTATATTGAACATGTGTCACAATCAGGAGGATAATTACTCATTTCCTCAACAAGCAATCAACTGCCAAAATCCACATGTGCACATTTTATTGTTTAAGAATGTTTGTGAGTCTAAGGCCTTGCTTGGGTCCGTAGCTAATGCTCCACTCACCTATTTCCAGTCAAGTAGAGTTCCTTGTCCTCCAGCCTACCTCCAGTCAAGTTCCAGTGCAAGTCAAGTTCCTCGTTCTCCAGCCTGCCTCCAGTCGAGTTCCAGTGTTCCTTGTTCTCCGACCAGCTTCCATTCGAGTTCCAGCATTTCTCGTCCTCCAGACAGCCTTCAGTTGAGAACCGGTGATCCTCACCCTCTAGTGTGCTTCCTGTGGAGACCAGGCTCTTCTATTCTATCTTCTGTTGATGGTCCTGTATTTCCTGTAGAAGACTGAAAATAAGAAGGGTGAAAAAACCCAGTTTGGGTTCTTCTGAAATTTTCAAGCAAATAACTTCATTTCAAGGTAAAGAAAGATTATTTGCTTAAATTGAACAAAACAGAGCTCTGTCTTTTAAATAATTTATGACAATACGAACTAGCATGATTGTATCATGATTTTATCATTTGGGTGGTGTTAGAAATGGGGTTTTTGGTTGGCAGTCAGGTTACCCTCTGTCCAAGCAAAATCCCTCACTCTAGTCAGGGTAAGTCACACACTATCCAAGATTATCCTGTGCCCACCCTCTGGTAGCTTGGCACGAGCAGTCAGGCTTAACTCAGAAGGCAATGTGTAAAGTATTTGTGCAATAAATCATACAATACCACCATATAGCACCACAAAACTACACCACACAGTGTTTAGAAAAATATATAATATTTATCAGGATAATTGTAGGTCAAAAAGAATACAGTTGCAAATGGAAAATTGTAGAAATATCACAGGGAAGTGATATAAAGTGTCTTAAGTCTGTAGAATGCAATAAAGTGTCTTTCAAGCACAAAGTACCTGGTTTCTGGTGGGAAATCTCCTCAGAGGGCCACAGGAAAAGAGATGCGTGGAAAAAGGGTGTGTGCGTCGATTTCTCCTCAGCACACAAAGACTTGCGTCGTTCTTTTCCACGCGGGGAAGTCGGGCGTCGTTTTCCGGCGCGCAGACAGTCTCTTTTCGTGGATCGCGGGGATTACCAGATGTCCCGGGTCTGTGCGTGGATTCTCCTACTTGTTTTCCGGCTGCGCGTCGTTCTGCGGGACTGCGCGTCGAAGTTTCGATCTCACGGTAGGCGTCGCGTCGATTTCTCCTTGGAAGTCGGGCGGCGTTTGTCCTTGCGAGGTTGTGCGTCGAAGTCTCGATCGTCCCGAGAGCGTCGCGTTGATCAGCGTCGGTGTGCGGCGTTTTTCTCGCCGCGAAACAAGCTGTGCGTCGAAATTTTCGGCACACGGAGCGTCCAAGTGAAAGGAAGAAGTCTTTTTGGTCCTGAGACTTCAAGGAACAGGAGGCAAGCTCTATCCAAGCCCTTGGAGAGCACTTTCACAGCCAGACAAGAGTTCAGCAAGGCAGCAGGGCAACAGCAAGACAGCAGTCCTTGGTAGAAAGCAGACAGGTGAGTCCTTTGAGCAGCCAGGCAGTTCTTCTTGGCAGGATGTAGTTTCTGGTTCAGGTTTCTTCTCCAGCAAGTGTCTGATGAGGTAGGGCAGAGGCCCTGTTTTATACCCAAATGTGCCTTTGAAGTGGGGGAGACTTCAAAGAGGGGCTAAGAAGTGCACCAGGTCCCCTTTCAGTTTACTCCTGTCTGCCAGGGTCCCAGTAGGGGGTGTGGCAGTCCTTTGTGTGAGAGCAGACCCTCCACCCTCCCAGCCCAGGAAGACCTATTCAAAATGCAGATGTATGCAAGTGAGGCTGAGTACCCTGTGTTTGGGGTGTGTCTGAGTGAATGCACAAGGAGCTGTCAACCAAGCCCAGCCAGACGTGGATTGTAAGGCACAGAAGGATTTAGGTGCAAAGAAATGCTCACTTTCTAAAAGTGGCATTTCTAGAATAGTAATATTAAATCCGACTTCACCAGTCAGTAGGACTTTGTATTACCATTCTGGCCATACTAAATATGACCTCCCTGCTCCTTTCAGATCAGCAGCTGCCACTTCAACAGTGTATGAGGGCAGCCCTAATGTTAGCCTATGAAGGGAGCAGGCCTCTCAGTAGTGTGAAAACGAATTTAGGAGTTTTACACTACCAGGACATATAACTACACAGGTACATGTCCTGCCTTTTACCTACACAGCACCCTGCCCTAGGGGTTACCTAGGGCACACCTTAAGGGTGACTTATATGTAGAGAAAGGGGAGTTCTAGGCTTGGCAAGTACTTTTAAATGCCAAGTCGAGGTGGCAGTGAAACTGCACACACAGGCCTTGCAATGGCAGGCCTGAGACAAGGAAAAAGGGGCTACTTAAGTGGGTGGCACAACCAGTGCTGCAGGCCCACTAGTAGCATTTAATTTACCAGCCCTATGCACATAAAGTGCACCTTACTAGGGACTTATAAGTAAATTAATAGTCCAATCAGGTATGATTCCAGGTTACCATGTTTTAAGGGAGAGAGCATATGCACTTTAGCACTGGTTAGCAGTGGTAAAGTGCGCAGAGTCTATAGACCAGCAAAAACAGTGTCCAAAAAAATGGAGGGAGGCAGGCAAAAAGTTAGGGGTGACTACCCTAAGGCTGTCAGGTCTAACATGTGTCCCCCCCAGCTGAAAGTGGGGAGAGCTACCCGACCTCCTGGGAGCTCTCATCGCTAAGGCGGAAGTACCTGGAGAGACCATCAGCATTGGCGTGGTCAACCCCTGGGCGATGTTCCACCGTAAAGTCCATCCCCTGTAGGGAAATGGACCACCTCAAGAGTTTTGGATTCTCACCCCTCATCTGCATGAGCCATCTGAGGGGCCTGTGGTCTGTCTGAACCAGGAAGTGAGTCCCAAACAGGTAGGGTCTTAGCTTCTTCAGTGCCCAGACCACAGCAAAAGCTTCTCTCTCAATAGCACTCCACCTCTGTTCCCGTGGTAATAGCCTTCTGCTAATAAAGACTACCGGTTGATCTCTGCCCTCCTCATTCAGCTGTGCTAGGACTGCCCCTATGCCATGCTCTGAAGCGTCTGTCTGCACGATAAATTCCTGGGAGTAGTCAGGGGCCATGAGTACGGGGGCCGTGCACATGGCTTCCTTCAGGGCGTCAAAGGCTTTCTGACAAGCCTCTGTCCAATTCACCAACTTAGGTTGCTTCTTGGAAGTGAGTTCTGTCAAGGGTGTTACAATGGTACCATAGCCCTTGACAAATCGGCGGTAGTATCCTGTGAGGCCTAGAAAGGCTCTCACCTCCGTCTGTGTTCGGGGTGGTTGCCAGGCCTTGATAGTTTCAATCTTGGCCTGGAGTGGCTGCACCTTGCCACCACCCACTAGGTGTCCTAAGTACACCACGGAACCCTGCCCAATCTGGCACTTACTGGCCTTGATGGTCAGGCCTGCCTGTTGCAGGGCCTGAAGCACCTCCTTGAGGTGAAGCAGGTGTTCCTCCCAGCTGGAACTGTAGACAGCTATGTCATCCAGGTAGGCTGCACAGAAGGCATCCTTGCCAGCTAGGACCCCGTTAACCAACCGTTGGAAGGTAGCGGGGGCATTTTTCAACCCAAACGGCATCACCCGGAACTGGTAATGGCCATCCGGGGTTGAAAATGCGGATCTTTCCTTGGCCCCCTCAGTTAGGCCGATCTGCCAGTACCCTGAAGTAAGATCAAACGTACTCAGGAACTTGGCAGCGCCTAGCCTGTCCACGAGCTCATCAGCTCGGGGGATGGGGTGAGCATCAGTCCGTGTGACTGAGTTGAGACCCCGGTAGTCCACACAGAACCGGAGTTCTGGCTTCGCACCTGGGGCAGTAGCCTTAGGGACCAATACCACTGGGCTGGCCCAGGGACTACTGGATTTCTCAATGACCCCTAGAGTCAACATCTTGGAGACCTCCTCCTTGATGCTGGCCTTCACTTTATCCGACAACCTGTAAATTTTGTTTTTCACAGGGAGACTGTCACCGGTGTCAATATCATGAACACAGAGGTGGGTCAGCCCAGGAGTAAGGGAGAACAGGGGGGAGAACTGCTCCAACAGCTCATAACAGTCTCCTTTCTGATTTAGAGTCAGGGAGTCAGACAGAATGACCCCGCTTACTGACCCATCACCTTCTTGGGCAGAGAGGAGGTCGGGGAGAGGTTCACTCTCCTCTTCCGTTCCTTCATCTGTGACCAGAAGCATGTTGATCTCCGACCTCTCAAAATGAGCTTTTAGTCGGTTCACATGGAGCACCCTTAGGGGATTCCTAGGGGTTTTGAGGTCCACTAGGTAAGTGGCCTCCCCTTTCCGCTCCTTTATTTCAAATGGGCCAGACCAGCGGTCCTGGAGAGCTCTGGGCTCTACTGGCTCCATTACCCACACTTTGTCTCCAGGTTGAAACTCTACCAGGGTGGCCTTCTGGTCATACCATTGTTTCATCACCTCTTGACTGGCCTCAAGGTTATCTTGGGCTTCTTTCCAGAAGCGGGTCATCTGGTTGCGGAGGGCCAACATATAGCTGACCACATCCTGAGGGGGTGTCTTTGGAGCTTTCTCCAATCCCTCCTGGACAATGCTTAAGGGTCCCCTGACAGGGTACCCATAGAGAAGTTCAAAGGGACTGAACCCTACCCCTCTCTGGGGGACCTCTCTGTAAGCAAAGAGAAGGCATGGTAAGAGGACGTCCCACTTACGCCTCATGGCCTCGGGGAGGCCACCAATCATGCCTTTCAGGGTCTTGTTGAATCTCTCCACAAGACCGTTCGTCTGGGGGTGATAGGGTGTGGTGAACTTGTAAGTTACACCACACGCATCCCACAGAGACTTCATGTATGCAGACATGAAGTTAGTGCCTCTGTCAGACACTATTTCCTTGGGGAATCCCACACGGGTAAATATCCCCATCAGGGTTCTGGCCACCACCGGTGCAGTTACTGTCCTTAGAGGGATTGCCTCTGGGTAACGGGTGGCATGGTCCACCAAAACCAGGATGAACCTGTTGCCTAAGGCAGTTTTGGGGTCCAAGGGACCAACAATGTCGATGCCCACCCTTTCAAAGGGGGTGCCAACGACAGGAAGTGGAATCAGGGGGGTTTTAACCCTTTTTCCTGCTTTACCACTGGCCTGGCAGGTAGGACAGGATCTGCAGAACTTGTCTGAGTGTGTCCTCATTTTGGGCCAATAAAAGTGGGCGGCAAGCCTGTTAAAGGTCTTGCCCTGCCCCAAATGTCCTGCCAGGGGAATGTCGTGAGCCAGACCCAGTAGGAAGGTTCGGTAACATTGGGGGACCACCAGCCTACGTGCTGCCCCAAAGCCCGGAACCTTAGGCTCACTGTAGAGGAGATCATTCTCCCAATATAGGTGGTGATCGCCAGAGGCGTCGCCGGCTGCCTGGTTTGAGGCTTGTTTCCTCAAACCTTCTAGAGTGGGACATTCTTTCTGCGCCTTGCAGAATTCCTCCCTGGTGGGTCCACCCTCAACTTGCCAGCCAGCAAGCTCAGGTAAGTCACCTAGGGCGGCGATGTCTTCCCCAGTTGGCTAGGAAGCCTCCTCCTCAAGAGCCCCGTCAGCCACTGTGGGAACAGCGGGGGCCGGCTTCCCGCACCCCTGGTCCCTCCTCCTGGCAGCTCTCTGGGCCATCGTTCCAGGCTCCAGATGCCCTTGACTTCCCTCTCGGTCAGCCATGGACCGTGTGGTCATGCAGACCCACTCAGGTAACCCTAACATCTCCAGGTGAGACCTGAGCTCCACTTCTTTCCAAGCAGTGTGCTCAAGGTCATTGCCTAACAGACAATCTACAGGCATGGCAGGACTCACAGCTACTTTCAGAGTACCAGAGACCCCCCCCCACTCAAAGGGAACCAGAGCCACCGGTAGGTGACTCTCGCGATTGTCAGCGACTCTGACCTGGTGGAATGTATTAGGTACTATCTGCTCTGCTGACACCAGCTGACTCTTGATAGTAGTCATACTGGCTCCTGTGTCACGCAGAGCCTCCACCCTCTGCCCATCAATGGTGACCCACTGCCGGTACTTGGAAGTATTTCTGGGCATGTGGGCCTTGGGCACCATTTCTCCTTCTCCCAGGGACACTAGGGAAATCTCTACCTGCTCCCCAAAGCTAGTTGGGTCCATCTCCCCCCCGAGTGCTACACTAGTCAACCCAGGTGCCTGTCCGGTAGTGGACGGTGCCCTCTTGGGGCACTGTGGATCGCCTTTGTAGTGACCATATTGGTAACACTCCATGCATTTGGGGCTAGATTTTCCTGACCTGTCAAATGTCCCTGGCTTTTTCCCAAATTTGGAAAAGGAAGGGTTGCCACCCCCTCCCTGGGAATTCTTTTGGGGGCCTTTAGAGAGTTCCTTATCTGTAAGTTTATCTCCCCCCTCTTTCTTCTGTTGGGAACCCTGACCACCTTTGTGGGAGTCCCCCCCAGGTACCTTTTTGGACACCCTGGTGCTAACCCAGAGGTCCGCCTCCTCAGCAAGCTTCCTGGGATCAGTCAGCTTACTATCCACTAGGTTCTGGCGCAAATCGGTATAAGTAACATTAAGCATATGCTCTCTCAGGATCAAGTCATATAAACCTTTATAATCTGCTACTTTGTTGCCCCGCACCCATCCATTCAGTGCCTTACTAGAGAAATCAAAGAAATCTACCCATGTTTGTGTGGTTTGTTTGATGCTGTCCCTGAACCTCTGACGGTATCCCTCAGGGGTCAGCCCAAACTTGGCAAGTAAAGTGGCTTTCTGGAGTGGGTATGTGTTTTGATCCGGTGGATCCAATGTGAGAAGTGTGTCCCTCCCCAATGGCGGCACATAACCCACCATAGCTACCCCCCATTGCCCTTCAGGAACCTCATGAGCCCTTAGTGCAACTTCATAAGCAGCTAACCATTTATCTATGTCATCTCCCACCACAAAACTGGGCACCACATTTTTGGGTATACGAACCTTCTTTTCTCCAGCAGGTCCTGTCTGTATGCTGCCACCATTATTGCTGGATTCAGACTGTCTTGCCTTGATCTCCAGGTCCTTGAGACTCAGTTCATGAGCCAACAATAGTTTCTTTTCAGCCAAAGCTCTTTCAGCTTCCACTTGTTTGGCTGCTCTTTCAGCTTCTGCTTGTTTGGCTGCCCTTTCAGCTTCTGCTTGAATCTGTTTGGCTGTCCTTTCAGCTTCAATCTGTTTGGCTGCTCTTTCAGCCTCAGCTTGTTTGGCTTCTCTTTCTGCCCTCCTCTCCTCCTGTTGCGCCTCAATTTTCAGTTTTGCCATTTGCAATTGGAACTCCCTTTCCTCTCTCCTTTCCTCTGCGGTCAGGCTTTGCATGGAGACACTGCTCCCTGGTCTGGAAGGGTGCACAATTGCAGTGGTAACACCATCCATAGATAGTGAAAATCCTTCTGAGGGGCCATTTTCTGGCTCCCCTTCCTCATCATCCTCTAAATGGGCTTCTGCCCAGGCCCTCAGCGCCACTTGAAAGTCCTCCTTTCTGGAGGCCCCTTGGGTGGGTACCCTTAATGCCCTGCAGAATCCTCTTAGTTGTTTGACCGTGTATGTATCCAACTGGACTAGGTCAAAGTCCCCTGTCTGAGACCCAGTCAGAGACATGTTGAGTGAGGATTTAGTTTTTGAAAATTGTCAGGAAAAAACGGATTTTCAAAAAGAGATAAAAACCAAGTTGACCTTCAACTGTGGGTAGGTAGTGAGATACTTAGCTACTGTATGTCACTGCACAAATACAAGTCCTATCCTCACCGCTGATCACCAATGTTAGAAATGGGGTTTTTGGTTGGCAGTCAGGTTACCCTCTGTCCAAGCAAAATCCCTCACTCTAGTCAGGGTAAGTCACACACTATCCAAGATTATCCTGTGCCCACCCTCTGGTAGCTTGGCACGAGCAGTCAGGCTTAACTCAGAAGGCAATGTGTAAAGTATTTGTGCAATAAATCATACAATACCACCATATAGCACCACAAAACTACACCACACAGTGTTTAGAAAAATATATAATATTTATCAGGATAATTGTAGGTCAAAAAGAATACAGTTGCAAATGGAAAATTGTAGAAATATCACAGGGAAGTGATATAAAGTGTCTTAAGTCTGTAGAATGCAATAAAGTGTCTTTCAAGCACAAAGTACCTGGTTTCTGGTGGGAAATCTCCTCAGAGAGCCACAGGAAAAGAGATGCGTGGAAAAAGGGTGTGTGCGTTGATTTCTCCTCAGCACACAAAGACTTGCGTCGTTCTTTTCCACGCGGGGAAGTCGGGCGTCGTTTTCCGGCGCGCAGACAGTCACTTTTCGTGGATCGCGGGGATTACCAGATGTCCCGGGTCTGTGCGTGGATTCTCCTACTTGTTTTCCGGCTGCGCGTCGTTCTGCGGGACTGCGCGTCGAAGTTTCGATCTCACGGTAGGCGTCGCGTCGATTTCTCCTTGGAAGTCGGGCGGCGTTTGTCCTTGCGAGGTTGTGCGTCGAAGTCTCGATCGTCCCGAGAGCGTCGCGTTGATCAGCGTCGGTGTGCGGCGTTTTTCTCGCCGCGAAACAAGCTGTGCGTCGAAATTTTCGGCGCACGGAGCGTCCAAGTGAAAGGAAGAAGTCTTTTTGGTCCTGAGACTTCAAGGAACAGGAGGCAAGCTCTATCCAAGCCCTTGGAGAGCACTTTCACAGCCAGACAAGAGTTCAGCAAGGCAGCAGGGCAACAGCAAGACAGCAGTCCTTGGTAGAAAGCAGACAGGTGAGTCCTTTGAGCAGCCAGGCAGTTCTTCTTGGCAGGATGTAGTTTCTGGTTCAGGTTTCTTCTCCAGCAAGTGTCTGATGAGGTAGGGCAGAGGCCCTGTTTTATACCCAAATGTGCCTTTGAAGTGGGGGAGACTTCAAAGAGGGGCTAAGAAGTGCACCAGGTCCCCTTTCAGTTTACTCCTGTCTGCCAGGGTCCCAGTAGGGGGTGTGGCAGTCCTTTGTGTGAGAGCAGACCCTCCACCCTCCCAGCCCAGGAAGACCCATTCAAAATGCAGATGTATGCAAGTGAGGCTGAGTACCCTGTGTTTGGGGTGTGTCTGAGTGAATGCACAAGGAGCTGTCAACCAAGCCCAGCCAGACGTGGATTGTAAGGCACAGAAGGATTTAGGTGCAAAGAAATGCTCACTTTCTAAAAGTGGCATTTCTAGAATAGTAATATTAAATCCGACTTCACCAGTCAGTAGGACTTTGTATTACCATTCTGGCCATACTAAATATGACCTCCCTGCTCCTTTCAGATTAGCAGCTGCCACTTCAACAGTGTATGAGGGCAGCCCTAATGTTAGCCTATGAAGGGAGCAGGCCTCTCAGTAGTGTGAAAACGAATTTAGGAGTTTTACACTACCAGGACATATAACTACACAGGTACATGTCCTGCCTTTTACCTACACAGCACCCTGCCCTAGGGGTTACCTAGGGCACACCTTAAGGGTGACTTATATGTAGAGAAAGGGGAGTTCTAGGCTTGGCAAGTACTTTTAAATGCCAAGTCGAGGTGGCAGTGAAACTGCACACACAGGCCTTGCAATGGCAGGCCTGAGACAAGGAAAAAGGGGCTACTTAAGTGGGTGGCACAACCAGTGCTGCAGGCCCACTAGTAGCATTTAATTTACCAGCCCTATGCACATAAAGTGCACCTTACTAGGGACTTATAAGTAAATTAATAGTCCAATCAGGTATGATTCCAGGTTACCATGTTTTAAGGGAGAGAGCATATGCACTTTAGCACTGGTTAGCAGTGGTAAAGTGCGCAGAGTCTATAGACCAGCAAAAACAGTGTCCAAAAAAATGGAGGGAGGCAGGCAAAAAGTTAGGGGTGACTACCCTAAGGCTGTCAGGTCTAACAGGTGGGAATCCAAGACACCTCTAAACAGACATTAAGGTAACACATATTTCCTGTAACAAGCACTTTCCTGATAATTAGGAGATTGGAAATAGAGCAAGTTTATCAGAACTATTACTGGCAAGAGATTACTCCAGGACATAAAGAAGCCCTTTAGTCAAGGTGATTGTTTTTGAGTTTGGGCATTGCTTCAAAGACTCTGGAAGTATTGTAAAAAGAGGAACAGACTTGTTCAACTTAATAGAAACATATGCACAATGTGTCAACAATAACTGAATTTATGCAATGCACAATAGTTTATGCAAGTTCAATGTATTAATGAAGTAATTCTTTTGTAGCTCGGAATCCTAAAAAAACAAGAACCCAGTATTTTGAGAAATCAGAAGTCCTTACGCCCAACATGACACGCATTCCAGGGTCCTGCAGTCCATTCTGCAATCCACGAAGCAGAAGCTAGTATTTTCTCTTCCCAAAAATCACATTCGCCTTGGGGACTTGCAAGAGGGCAATGTACTCTTCATCGCCATCATGTTAGTCCTCACCAGACTTGGGAATTGTCATTGCCCCATCGGAACGCCTCAAATTCAGGTGAGTGGCTCACACCAAAACTTCCCCTAGTGGATGTAAACCAGGTTTCCAGCAGGGCAGTCCTTCTTCTGCTTGTGGTTTCAGGCAGAAGATCTAAATTCCAATGAAGATCAGCCACTTGTTTTCAATCATCTTGGGGGACAGTCAGTGGGCATCCTTGTCCAATGAGCTTCAGGGTGCCACTCAGAAGTAAGACAACTTCCTCCAAATTGTGGCATCTTCTTGCCCCATAAAGCACTGCCCTTTGACATTCCAAGATGGATGATTGTCCTCCAGAGGAGTAAGATCTGGCTAAGCCAAACCCCTGGTATAGGTCATTTCCATTGACTCCCCCTCTGGACATCTGCAAATTCCTTTCCTAAGCCCACCAGATATCTGTGGGGTACAGGGGTGAGAGGGCATGCCTGGCTGAATTCCTTTCTAACTTGTATCGTTTTGAAGCCTCAGTTTGATTCACCCAGCCCTATTCCTCGCCTAGCTTCACCATTTGTCTACCTCATCCATCAGATAACCTCTGTTCAGTGCAAGCCACTTATCACCTCAACAGAGCAGCCTGGCTAATTCTGTTAGGTCTGACCAATCAGGAGATACCACTAGCAGGCTGGAATTTGGCTCACAGTAAAGAAAGTCTCAGAACGTATTTTCTGTATAAGTTATTATAAATTCAACAATTGCAAATTGTTGCACTTATCATTTACATTCATTTGAGTCCTTTCATGGTATTTGTATCTTTGTCCTAGTAATAACTTATGAAAAACATTTCCATTATAGGTACAGTTTTTCCCTCACGAGGGCATATGAAACATATTTTATAATATCCCTGCATAGAGTAACATGATACCCTACCCCTGAGGCATCTAGAGGAAACCTTAGGGTGTCTTATATGTAAAAATAAGGTAGATTGTTACTTTGGAAGTACCTTTAATTTCAAAGTTGAATTTGTGTACATTTTACAAATCTTAGGACAGTCTGCAAGGCAGGGCTGCCTTTAAAAATGACAGCAAGCACACACCAGTGCACACTCCAGTACAGGAAATCTACTGGGCCTCTAAATCTTCCTGCCCTATTGAATACTAGGGACTTATAGGTAGTTTGAATCCCCTTTGCCCTATTATCTACTAGGGACTTACAGGGTCTGTCCTTGGCACTTGAAAATTTAACATTGTGCGATTTGACCATATAAGTTATATTCTGAGCATTGGCTCTGGGGCTGTTAAGCAGAGCCCAGGGCACAGTCAGGGTCAGTTGTCATCAGTATCAGTCAGAAACATTGGGGTGAACACGCTAAAAGGGTGACTTTTTCATACATAAGTTTCCTTGATACCCATTTTTCACTCTGCCTATTTTGCTATAAGAATTGATCTATACTTGGTACTTAATGAAAAGCCTTTGTGTGATGCAGCTCCGTTGTTTGCTCTGGGTCCCTTGGGTTCTTGAAGAACCTACAAACCCATATACCCCCGCAGCCAGAAGGGTCTAGCGGACGTAATGATGTACTGCTTTTGTCAATCGTACATTGTTACAATATATTACAGGCGAAAATGCTGTCACAAATGCCAGTTTTTTCTTACTCATGTTCAACATTACTGTAATTCAGCAATTGTTTTCCTTGGGAAAGCCTTGCTGAATTGTGTTCCCTTTTCAGGAATTTATAGATTTTCTGCATCACCTATGGGTTTCACACTGGTTTCCACCACAAACTTGAAGTAGGTTGAGAGCACAAAAAATAGGGCAAATAATCTACCTCTTAAAAATGCTAAAACTGTGATAGAAAATGTGTTTCTTTGATTCAGCTCTGCAAGTTCCTGAAAGCTGAGAAGATGGTGCCCTTAGTACAGCAAACCGCTCGTAGATGTCAAAAACAGACACCTTTAACTGGAGCACTTATTTTTCTAAAAAAACTCACAATTTTGCTATATTTTGCGCATTTTCTCAGCCTCCTGTAGGGGAAGCCACAAACCCTGGGCACCTTCACAATCCTTAGGATGTTGGACAAAAAGTATGCAAATTTGGCATGGATAGCTTATGTGCACAAACATTTTAGAGGCCCAAGCACAAACTACACCAAGTATCCAAAAAAGGCCTCAGCAGCAGGGGTGGGGCGGTTAAGACCTAGCAGCAAAAGAGTTACATTAATGCCATATCTGTATTTGTGATGTTTGTTTACCAATGAACGTCTGTGTGACCCCAGAATCTAGGTCCAATTATGGAAAAACTGTCCTTTGGTGCAGAATTCCCCTATAATGTACAATGAAGTAAAGTACACATAGGGCCTCATTCTGACCCTGGCGGCCGGTGACCGCCAGGGTCACCGGCCACGGGAGCACCGCCGACAGGCTGGCGGTGCTCCGAAGGGCATTCTGACCGCAGCGGTTCAGCCGCGGTCAGAAAGGGTAAACCGGCGGTCACCCGCCGGTTTACCGCTGCCCTTCTGAATCCTCCATGGCGGCGGAGCGCGCTCCGCCGCCATGGGGATTCAGACACCCCCTACCGCCATCCTGTTCATGGCGGGAAACCCGCCATGAACAGGATGGCGGTAGGGGGTGCCGTGGGGCCCCTGGGGGCCCCTGCAGTGCCCATGCCAATGGCATGGGCACTGCAGGGGCCCCCGTAAGAGGGCCCCGCAAAGTATTTCAGTGTCTGCTATGCAGACACTGAAATACGCGACGGGTGCCACTGCACCCGTCGCACCTTCTCACTACGCCGGCTCAATTCTGAGCCGGCGTCCTCGTGGGAAGGTTGATTTGCCCTGGGCTGGCGGGCGGCCTTTTGGCGGCCGCCCGCCAGCCCAGGGCAAATCTCAGAATCACCGCAGCGGTCTTTCGACCGCGGTGCGGTGTTCTGACGGGGTTACTTTGGCAGGCGGCCTCCGCCGCCCACCAAAGTAAGAATGACCCCCATAGTTGTTAGTAGAGCACTGTGGGGCATATTTTTTAAAATTTCAGTGCAGCCCCACTTCATTTACACCCCTTCGTGCCTCCCTAACACCACGATGTGTGCACCACATTTAACATAAATCGCCCCATTGTTGGTAGTTAGGGAACTAGCGTCACCATTTCTTACTCTAGTTTGGCGCTTTGACGGGTTTGCGTCACAAATGTACACTAATCCTACAAAGCACCACGAGTCCCATTGAAAACAATGGGAGCTTCATTTTAACACCTGCTCTGTGCAGGTGTTAAAAATGCAGAAAAAATGCTGCAAATAAATCTCTTGAGCTTTTTATGCTAATGTGGCCCACTGAGGCCAAAATCGCAGCGCCAAATGTACCAAGTAGTGAAATGCATGCATTGTGCCACTTTGTAAACCTTTGCGCTACATTATGCACGCACCAGGCATAATGTATGTAATGGGGACGTTCCCCTGTCATTTTTTGGGCACTTTTAACGCCCGCCAAGAGCCGGTGTTAAAAAAGAGGCACACCGTTGTTTAGGATAGGCCTCAATGGGCTTTGCAGGATTAGCGTCGCTATATCCTTTCAACCTTCCTTAAGTGTCTATTCTTCATCTTTTGATCTATTCACCCTTTCACAATTGTGCCCTTTTACTATTCCACGCACCCTTTCATCCTTCCAAGCAATATTTCACCTTTTCTTCTTTTTTTCATTCCGATCATATGCCCTTCATTTCTCCGTCCGTTATTTCTTTCCATCCATCATTTATCTTTCATCTTACATCTGCTTTGTTTACTCTCTCCTGCTCACTATTTCTATCTATCCTGTTCTGTAATTTCCACTACATTCATCACTTCATCATTTCTCATTTGATTGCCTTGCTGTGCAGTTACGCCTATTTCCCAGACCCACCTGTCATGGTACACCCTGGCAATATTGGTTATGAGCACTTTTTCTACAGGGCTGTGGACAGAAAATGCCCATCATCATCTAATTAACGTTTAGTGGAACCCAGATGACCAGACCATGGGCCCAGTGGCAGTCCCACCTTAAGCTGCTCAAGTGGGGGCTTCACTACGTCACTTCATTCACCCTTCAATTGACACTAGACATCGCAACATGATATATCCTCATTTTATACTCATTAACAGCATATAAAATGACTCAGCACCTGTATTGCCGCTGCATGATCTACCAGAGATGTATTAATTACAAGTATGTTTATCTTGCTTATTAGGCACACATACCTCCTTCTACTGTGGACCCAGTTGTGCACACTAAAAATACTCTTAACAAATTGGAAGAAAAGATCCACTGACTGCACTGGTCACTGGATTCTGAAGGATGTGTTAAATATGAAGTTGTAACTAATGAAGACAGTTAGGGAGTAGCAAGTAGTGTAGCAGGTGTACAGAGAGAGTGGATGGCATCAACTGTGTGGCAAAGTGCTGAAAAGGCATTCCTAGAGCAGAAATGGAGGCTAAAAAGATGATAAGGATCAGAATGGGGAGATAACACGTGACTTTGGATAGTCAGAAAAGAGCAAGTTTAAGTTCCATACGGAGGTTCACTTTATCGAAGGTAAAAAGTATGTTTTTTTAATAAAGTGGGAAAACCGTGGAGAGAAGGTTTTTAAGCAGTGTCATGAGGGCCATTCAATAATTTGTAAAACTAAACGGAGAGCGAAGTATTTATTTTGGTGGCATGGAGCAGATTGGTAAACTGAAAGTGGAAAGGGGTGGGAAGGATTGTGATACTTATGGTGCATCTGACAAATTGCAAAGCTCTCTTCAGAGAGACAACCACAAAGACTCACTTTTAATATTATGCGGTAATTACAAAATAATTTGTTGGCGTTAGTGTATTGTTTTAGTCTGGCTCGTATATGGTATTTGGTGAATACTGATGGTGTTTTCAAATTGTAGTCTGATGTTTTTAGATATGAGGATAAACCAAAATGTGGGGTAAGCAACAATTATGTGGTGTTTACATTGGAAAGGTAAATAAACTTTATTTTGAGACCTGCAGTTGAATAAAATAAACAACTTACTGCAATTCTCAAGCTTTGATATCTTTCCTGGATTCATATGTTAGAGTTATTCCTCGTAGTCAGACCGGGAATTCTCAATCTTTGAAAGCCGTGCTTTTATAAACCTGTTTTTAAGACTGTTTCATTCGTGCACTATAAGCTGTCTTCCCACCTCATTATGTAGCCTAAACTGCAACCAATGAGCTGAAAAGACATAGAGGCATTTTTGTAAGACTCTCAGGGGCCACCTTCGGCACATTAGAGTCATTTTTTTTACGCTAATGTGGCCCAACGAAGCTAAAATCCTTGCACCATATTTACAAAGTGGCACAATGCATGCATTGTGCCACTTTGTAACCCTTTGCACTACATTATGTCTGTACCAGACAAAATGTATGCAAAGGGGGTGTTCCCACATTAGGAGAGGCTAAAAGAATGGTGGAGGAAGTCTAACAGATTTCCTTGCATCATTTTTCACAGCACTTTTGACGCCTGCTCAGAGCAGACGTTAAAAGGGGGCTTCCATTATTTATAATAGGCCCCTATGTACTCTACAGGAGTAGCGCCAATATTTTGGTGCTACTCCTGCAGAGTACATCAATAGCTTCATGAAAAATGACGCTATTGTCCCCTAGCCTGCGCCATGGTGTGCCGTATTTTAATCATTTTATTTTACAAAGTGCAGCACCACTTTTCTTAAATATGTCCCATAGATCATAATTCGTTTCAGGGACTTCCATACCTTAGCTTTTCTTACCATAAGAGTAAAAACAAAGAGATGTGGAACAAGGAGGGAAAAGGGAGGGCTGCTTGTGAATCTTTGTTGGATACCACATAGATTAACACACTTTCATTATAACTATTTAAACAAGTTTTGAAAAGCCAATAGGTCTGGAATTGGCCGTCAGCCTTTTGTTAATTCTTGTTTTATTTTGCTATGGATTTTGCAAAACGTTATTGTTCAGGAAGATGCCAGGCCCTCATCAATCTGAAAAAAAATCACACTGCTTAAAGACAAAAATGTTGTTTTGGTCTAAAAAAAGCAGACTTTGCCATAGTACTCACTGGCACTGAAAGGACCCACTACAGCACTTCCACCAGAGTACCTGTACACTACCAAATGGTGCTCAAGAACTGGCATTTCGTATTCTCTGTCTTTATATTAAGGTCCAATTGAGGTGTGCTCTACCTTTGAAATGAGTTGAAATTATGTGGAATCCATATCCTTCTTGTAGCTACCAACATCCTGTCCTGCTTAAAGCATGTACCCTTTAGTTGTGCAGCGCTGGCACATGCTCTATTGTCAAAGTGATGTCACTTATTAATCAATGCCAAAGCTCTAGCACTTCCATGAACATCACAAACACATTTGTCCTGCCTTGTTTCCTAATGTAGTATAGAGTTGTTATGTTGTCCATTATGACCATTTATTTCCTTGTATGTGAGGCACAAGAAGGAATGCCTTTAGGGTCCGCTCATGCCTCTGACATTTATATGTGGAGTACTTTCCTGAGGGCAACAGTGTCTGTGTGACACAAGCTCTTGGAGGTGGATCCCCCATCCTTTCATCACTGCATGGATTTTGAGATGAATCAGTGGGTTTTGAGCATGCAAATTGTTCTTGTTTGTCCACCATGTGTGGGCACGCCTGGCCACAAGCACAACCTATCAGTGGCGGCTCACTTGTAATTATGGCAGGCGGGTGGGGGGCTTACAATAATAATAATTAAAAAAAAAAGTAACTTAGCTTCAGGCATCTTCCTCATAGCTCCGACCGGCTCCTAGAAGCTCCAGCGCTGGACCAGGAAACACCACTAACAAATCCTGATGCTGCTTTCATTGTGGTAACCAGTATGAAAGCAGAGTCAGGATTGGTCTGAGCAGCGCGGACTGCCGCTCAGACATCATTCCGGGATCTGTGCAGTTTCTCCAGCCCGGCTGTGTACACAGCCAGGTTGGAGAAATCTAAGTGCACATGGGTGTTTGGCCAGCCTAAGACAGCCGGCCAAACACACATGCGCACATAGGTGCACTCCTTTTACATCCCACCTCCCGCCTCCCATGGCCCAGCCCGCATCTCCCTGCTGGCTGAGTCAGCAGATTAAAAATAAAACGATAATAAGCTATTGTTTTATTTTTCATCTCCTGGCTCTTAGTCAGGGGGGCAACGCCCGTCTGCCATTGCGGAGGAAGCACCTCTGCAACTTGTAAATAATCCTCCTACTGTTCAGTAAATTCTTTTCATTTCACATACTCATTTTTAACTTGGCCTGTATATCTTTGGTATGATTCTCAGCTTTGAACCTTGCTGTCAAGATTAAGTATGTCTTCAACACAGCTGTGTAAATTCCTACCAACAGAAATTAGTCCTGTTTACGGAGTATGAAGACTAACAAACTAACTTTCTGGTATGCATGTGCAAATTTTAAAAATGCATTATAAATGCATTTTTTAAATTGACATGTAGCGCACACATGCCCCTAAGGCATGTGTGTGCTTCACTTGTCCGCAAATATTTTTGTGGGGTGCATCAGAGGGTGCCTTAGGCCCCCAGCACCCTGGGGTTTGCATTCCTAATTTGCGAATTCCTAACTGGAATTCGCAAATTGGGAAATGCAAAGCCCTTCCCACCTATCGGCCTACAGGCCCATATGATTGAATGGAGTTGCAATCTCTATTTGGGATTCGGTAATAGCGTTTGAGAATTTTAAGAAATCGCTATTACCGAATCGCAAAAATCATACATACCATTTTGCATTTCTTAAATACCGATTTCTTTAAATTCGCTATTTAAGAAATGCAATTCGGTTTGGCCCTTAGTTTCATGATCTTGTGATACCAAGCAAGGAAAGGCAGATTGAGAGATCTTCTCTGAGGGGCAGTGGCTATTATGAGATTTGTCTTCATCTGATTAAGGTGGCATGCTAAAACTCGGGTGCCCTGTAACTATTCTGTCTAGTTGGACAATGCTAGAGGATATGGTGACAATTGATCTTTCCAGATGTGGTCCAGGATGGGTATGGTCCTGAAGAACTTGTTGAACTTCCCCTACAAGTCACAGAAGAGAAACATGATCCAAAGTAAATTACATTTTTAAGATTCTCCGTCAATAAGGCCCGGCTACTTTGCAAAGTGTTTTAAGGGGTATCTTTGAAAGTGATTCCATCTATTTATCATCAGGACTACAGTAAAAATTCCATCCCAGAGCCTGATGGTCAGACAAACATGTTCGCCATTTTCTTCCCTATCTGCATCCTCACTGTGAGAAAGCAGCCTCTTTCTAGCATGGTTACCCCCACTTTTAGCCTATTTGTGAGTGCGTGTCAGTGTGTTTCACGGTGTCACTGGGATCCTGCTAGCCATGACCCAGTGCTCATAGTTTATGGCCTAATGTGTGTGTTGTCAGTAGTGCTTAAATGTGTCACTGAGGCACTACTAACCAGAACCTCAGTGCTTATGCTCTCTCTGCTTTTCAATTTGACACTATAGGCTAGTGACTTAATTTACCAATTTCAATTGGCACACTGGACCCCCCCTTATAAGTCCCTAGTATATGGTACCTAGGTACCCAGGGCATTGGGGTTCCTGGAGATCCTTATGGGCTCCAGCATTTCTTTTACCACCCATAAGGAGCTCAGACAAACCCTTTCACAGGACTGCTACTGCAGCCTGCGTGAAATAGTGCACACATTATTTCACAGCCATTTTCACTGCACTTAAGTAACTTATAAGTCACCTACATGTCTAACCTTCATTCAATGAAGGTTTGGTGCAAAGTCGCTAAGTGTGAGGGCACCCTTGCACTAGCAAAGGTGCCCCACATAGTTCAGGGCCAAGTCCCAGGACCTCGTGAGTGCGGGGATGCCATTACACACGTGAACTACATATAGGTCAATACCTACACGTAGTTTTGCAATGGTAACTCCGAATATGGCCATGTAAAGTGTCTAAGATCATGGAATTGTCCCCCCATTCCAAATCTGGTATTGGGGAGCCAATTCCATGCATCCTGGGTGCTCCACCATGGACCCCCAGTACCGTCAAACCAGCTCTCTGGGGCTTGCAATGCAGCTACAGCTGCTGCCACTTCACAGACAAGGTTCTGCCCTCCTGGGGTCTGAGCAGCTCAGTCCCAGGAAGGCAGAACAAAGCATTTCCTTTGGGAGAAGGGTGTTAGCCCCTCTCCCTTTGGAAATAGGTGTTCCAGGCTGGGGAGGGGTAGCCTTCCCCAGCCTCTGGAAATGCTTTGAAAGGTACAGACGGTGCCTCCTTGCATAAGTCAGTCTACACTGGTTCAGTGACCCCCAGTCCCTGCCCTGGTGCGAAAATGGACAAAGGAAAGGGAAGTGACCACTCCCGTGTCCATCACCACCCCAGGGGTGGTGCCCAGAACTCCTCCAGTGTGTCCAATAATTCAGCCATCTTGTTTTCCAAGGTTTGGGGAAACTCTGGAGGTCTCTGAGCGGCCAGTGCCAGCGGTGACATCAGAGACCCCTCCTGATAGTCCATACCTGGCAATCCCCCTCTCAGGGCTATTTAGCTCTCCTGTGGGTTTCTACTGATCTACTGCAGACTGCTCCAGGAACCACTGTAACAGCAACAAAGTATCCAGTAAGGCTACTTTCCCTCTGCAACTTCAGCTTCAGCCTGCAACTGCAACAATTTCCATGGTGTGCATGCTCTGAGGACTCCCTGTCTTCACCGTGCACCAGAAGGACCGAAGAAATCTCCCGTGCTCAAGCAGGCACCTTCTAAGTCGACGACTGGTCCTCTTGGACTCCTGTCCTGGTGACGAGCATGCTCCTTGGAACACAGAGGGTGGACCCCATTGACACAGACTGTCCTGAGCTCCTGCTGTCCCAATTTGGAGGAGGTAAGACCTTTCCTTCCCCCACCACTTCTTCTTCACCTCCTGAGGCCTCTGTGCACTATTTGCAAAATTCCTTTATGCATAGCCTGGCCCAGGTACCCAGCACTCTATCCTGTGACGCTCAACTCGCTGAGTTGACCTTCAGCGGCGTGGGACCTTCCTTTGTAGTGCTGCACCAACCCCATTTTGCACCTCCTTTGTCCCTGAGTCCTGGGACTCCCGTGTGTACTATCTGGTGTTCTGAGGGCTCTCTAAAGTGCTGAGAGCCCCCTCTTCCTCCTCACACAGAGTTGAGGCCCCCAGGTCCCTCCTGGGTCCAGATAGCGCCAACATGACGCAAAATGCGACTTTGCTGGAACCCAGGCTTGTTGGAGGAATCCAGCACCAAAACTCACCTGCGTCCAACTTCTCTCTGTGGGACATCCATTGCATCATGCAGGAACCCACTGACATCTTCCTTGGGTGCCTGTCTGCAGTCTTTGTCCAACCAGGGACTCTTCTTTTGCCCCTTCTTCTGGGTTGGCAGGGGCTCCTATCCTTCTTGGAACTTCTTTCGACTTCTGAACTTGGTCTCCTTCCTTTGCATGTCTTCAGGTCCAGGAATCCACCATTTTTTGTTTGCAGTCTTGCTTGGTTCTTGTGATAACTCTAATCACGACATTTAGGGGGTCATTCTGACCCCTGCGGTCATGGACCGCCGGGGCCAGGGTTGGAGGGAGCACCGCCAACAGGCTGGCGGTGCTCCACAGGGTATTCTGACCGCGGCGGTTCAGCCGCGGCCAGAAAGGGAAAACCGGCGGTCTCCCGCCGGTTTTCCGCTGCCCTGTAGAATCCTCCATGGCGGCGCAGCTCGCTGCGCCGCCATGGGGATTCTGACACCCCATACTGCCATCCTGTTCCTGGCGGCTCTGCCGCCAGGAACAGGATGGCGGTATGGGGTGTCGTGGGGCCCCTGGGGGCCCCTGCAGTGCCCATGCCAATGGCATGTGCACTGCAGGGGCCCCCGTAAGAGGGCCCCACTTTGTATTTCAGTGTCTGCTTTGCAGACACTGAAATACGCGACGGGTGCCACTGCACCCGTCGCACCTTCCCACTCCGCCGGCTCAATTCTGAGCCGGCGTCCTCGTGTGAAGGCTCTTTTGCACTGGGCTGGCGGGCGGCCTTTTGGCGGCCGCCCGCCAGCCCAGTGCAAAAGCCAGAATACCCTCCGCGGTCTCACGACCGCGGAGCGGTATTTTGGAGGGGGGAACTCTGGCGGGTGGCCTCCGCCGCCCGCCAGGGTGAGAATCACCCCCTTAGTGTGTCCTAAGGAAACTTGCAGTACTTTACTCCTGCTTTCCCGGGCTCTGGGGTGGGGTAATTTACTTACCTTTACTGTATTCTTACTCTCCCAGCGATCCTCTACACAATAGACTTGTCTAGGGGGGAATTTGTGATTCACATTCCACTTTCTTAGTATATGGTTTGTGTTGCCCCTAGACCTATTTTCTCCCATTGCATTCTATAGCATTTCCTATTGTTTGCACTATCCTATGTCTAATTACTCACCTTATTTTGGTGTCTAGTGTATATATTGTGTATGATACTTAACTTCAGAAGGAGTATTGCCTCTAAGATATTTTTGGGCCTTGTGTCACCCAAATAAACTATCTTTATTTTTGGGAACACTGAGTATTGTATTTACTTGTGTATATGTACTGTGTAACTGTAAGTGGTATTGCAGGATATTTGCATGTCTCCTAGTTTAGCCTAAGACGCTCTGCTATAGCTACCTCTATCAGCTTAAGCTGCTAGAACACTACTACATTTCACTAATACGGGATAATTGCACCTGGTGTAAGGTGTACGTAGCCAAGGTACCCACTACAAACCAGGCCAGCCTCCTACACTCACAACAATAGTCTGTGACCTAATCATGTTTGTGCTTGGGAATGGAGGTGTGGCACAGGACTTCTATAGACCCTGTGGAGAAGTCAGTGGCAGCTCTACTGGTGTGGGAAGCTGTGACTTAGGTGGAAAAGTGGTTGGAGATTGTAGAGGTGTACCTTAGAAGAGTTCCTGAGAGCACCCTCAGGTAGGGACTGATGAACCAGAGGAGGCAGCAAATACGATGGCAGCACCATATCTCTGAACGAGATGAGAAAGCCTGCTGTAAGTTTAATGCATCATACCAGTGGCAACCGAGATGGCAGCCCTCCTTTTCTTATGAACCAGTAGGCAGAAAAGGGACATCTCAAGACATGAGGCCCACAAACTGCCTGTCTGCTCTGCTGGTCATTGTGGTCACTGCAGACAATGTGAAATTCTTCACCCTTGTCATCATCACCTTTCATTTCGTCCTCGCTTTAATGTTCTCTTTCCTGCCTAGAGAGGCTTCCACCCAATTCTATAAAGTATTATTCCAGTTTGTGAATCTCCATGTCAGTTTAAGAAGAATGGTAGCAGGAATAGGCACTGTATTACGGGCAAGGTCACTGCCATAGACAATGGGGCTCTTGAGTGTGGAGCCATTGATGATGGGACTGTAGTTGGTGATGGTTGTGATTTCAATAAGGGTGCTGCCACTTGGGCCCATATTTAAGAAAAAGTGGTGCATCAGAGCTGATGTGACACTTTTTCTGCACCCCTCTTCACCAGCACCTAATGACACCATGGTTGCACCTCATTTATAAAATTGTGCACCATCGTGCCCGTTAGCACAATAGCATTCAAATATTTGACGTTATACTGGCGTTTTGCTGCACTAGCATAAAAGATTTTGCCACTAGTGTAACAAAAAATTATGCTATGGTGGCACTAAGGTGTAGCTAGGGGCTCTTTAATATGCCCCTCAAGCAGTTGATGAGTGGACGGTGATCAGTGGATCTTCGCTGAGAAGATAGGTGCTGACAGAAGTCCTGCCAATGAAGTAGTCATCGATGACAAGGGGGTCTTTGAGGTTCTCAATAATGAAAGCATCAGATATGAATTAATCTGTCTCTTGATTGCTATTGACAATATGGTCCTGGACAGATGAGGAGCTGCTGATGTCAGTAGCTTAGCGTGAGAAGTCTGAGAAGGCACGACTGCTGATAATATTTTAGAGAGCAAAGGAGATCTCAGCACCAACAATGGCACTGCTGTCAAGGTATGCATAGGCTTTCATTTAGATTTCCTTCTGTCATGATGGATTCTCATTCAATCCAGAGGTCTGCTCCTTAAATTCAGAAGTAGAGGATTTAGTAATGGAGATTACTTATGACTTCCAAGCCAAGAAAGAAAGAGGAACCTTGTCAGCTCCAAGGATGCTGTTAGGATACAATAACATGTTCTTCTGATTAATATTTCTAACTGCAGATTCCTCCCTTTGTGAACAGATACTAAGGCGGTAACTCCCAAGGTGTTTAGTCTGTGGAGTGTCTCAGACCAAAATGCCCCACAGGACTGAATGGGCAAAATGACCATGCTGACGGACCTGACTGTCAGGGTAATAGTGCTTCATAAATATGTGAGTGGAATGAGCCCTTAATAATTCAGGTGTCTGGTTCTTAGCTAGCACATAGCAGATTTTTATGCAGAGGATAATCTATGTTTTTTTTCTATCTATGGTTCTCTTATGCACTACCTTACCCTTTTTTGCTCTTGAGAAACACATAGCTGGTATTCCATCTAATGGTCCTTGGTATGATCAATGTAGAAACCAAGTGGTCTCTTGATGGCAATGGAGACTCTCCTCCTCTTTCAAATGATGATTTGGAGCAAAAAAAGTCTGAAGCTTTTTCTGTCCATCATAGAAGGAAGTCACTACATTCAGCAGAAATTCAGTTGAAGTTCTCAACACCAGCTTTTCTGGAAAGAATGCCATGCAAAGCGGCTACACTGAAAGCTCCTGCAGCTCACTCAAGTGACAAGCTGAGCAGAAAGACAATTTTCATGGTCAAGAGAAGTAGGGGACAGTTGGGCATTAGTTAAAATGGGGTGCATATTAGAAAAGTGAGAACCCCATTCATGTCCCACAGTGGCATCACAAATGGCTATGGTGGAAAGATATACTGTAAACCTATAAGAAATCTCATCACAACAGTTATTTAAACAAAGAGAGTAGGGCTGTCAACCTCAAAAAAGCCAAAAGAGCCGACAAATAGCCTTTAACAGTGCCCAACACAAGTCCTTGATGCCAAGCAACAAAACAAACAACAACATTAAGAACAGCTTTACTTGTGGCATGTCGGTATTATGGGTGCTGCACCAAGCCACAAACCTATCCTAACACTGGGCATACAGCAGCTTCCCAGATGAGCACCTAGCTGCCAGAATAACATATTTAGGGTCTGCACTTACTGCTGCAAAACAGACGTGTTCCTCTGTCAGCCATGCTAATGGCAGTGGGAGCTGCAACGGGGAAGAAGGAAATTGGAGGATATAGTCCAGTTTGACAAGTTGGAGGACTCGTGTTCGAAGTGATGGCTTGGAGGAATTGTTTGATCCTGCCTCCCATAGGGAGGGTGGGTGTCGAAAAAGACATACTAAAGTAGTTTTGCGGCTGTGGTTGCCAGAGGGGAGATCACTGTCTGAAGACTGTTGTGGAGAGACTCTCATTATGGTAACAAGACTGCTGGACTTGGGCGGCAGCACCACAGAGCACGAGGACTGAGTCTGATCCTGCGCCGTGTGACAGCCCTTGGCCTAACCCTTCCAGACAGCTAGTAGCACCTCACCAGTACCCAAGAGTAAAGGTGAATTGTGGCAGCCCTTTGCATGACTTCTTGGATTTCTCAGGCAAACTGTGGTGGAACAGATCATACCCTTTCACTCAGTCACACATGTCTCACACAGGCAAATAGAAGCAGGACTAGGTTCAATAAGTTTTATTGAATCAACTGCATTCTGTGTAAAAAGGCATGTAATGCGATTATGAGGATGATAAAACATAATAGAAGCAAAGCAGAGACAAAGAAAGTGACCCACCATAATGTCACAATAATGGTTCTAGAATCCCTACTTGCGTTACTAATATTCTATACAAGAGGATGGCAGTGTAAGCCCATCAACCACCCTCAGAAGGAACCCATCCCCCATACCTCTGGTTGTAGGTAAAGAAGAGATTTGCTGATCAACTGAGCCTTTCCACCTATAGGCAGAGGAGGTGTCAGATCTCTGCAGAAACTGTAAAGTCAGCGTGCATCTCACAGAGGCAACAGGCTGGAAATCCCTTCTAATGTAAAGGGGGCAATAAGGTGTTTTATAATAAAACATCAGATGCTATGAGGAACTGCCCTGACGTGACAACACGTATATTTCTGTGTATAAAAGTTGGGGACATGATGAATGCTTTGTGCCACCAATAACAAATAAGCTTATCATAGTCAGCCTTGGAGAAAGCACAGAGTGAATATGTTGCACAAGGAAAGAACCAAAGAATTCTGCGCGGAGGAACAACTGATAAAATAATAAAAACATCTTTACTAAGCAAGGCCTTTGCTAAAATAATAAAATGAATAAAACGACATCTATCTAGAAGAAAGGGCACAAGCTGTAAGCCTAAGAAAGGTTAAAATATTGTGCCTGTATACTAGCAAAAGCAACCTTACAACAAGACATGGAAAGAAAGTAACTGACAGTGTGACTGGCAGTGGTTATATATGGCCCTGGTGGTCACTTCTGGAGCAGAACATCTTTGGTGCATAGTTGTATCAAGCCACCTACAGGTACGCAGCAGTACCGATTTTTAATTTCTGGATCCAGTCTGATGCTTGGGGAATATTCCCAATGTGAGTAATCTGCTGTTAGAAGTATTAATCAAAAGCACCAATCTTTATCTTATGGATGAGGCCAAACAAGGCTGGTTTTCTTCCCACTCAGGAATAAATCTAGATTGTCCCATTTTACACAGGACCAAGCAAGATGTGCAAAAGGTTGGTCCAGGATGAGGTCTGTTATGATTCCAGAAACAAAGGACTGACTGGAGCAAACAACAAAACAAACGCTGACATTAGCACGAAAGAGAGTGTTTGGGTGCTGTGAAGGAAGAAGAGTGATGAGAGGGATAAATATTAGAGGAGGAAGGCAAATTACCTATTGACACTGAGCTGATGAAAGCGTGAATAAAGAGGAAAAGAGTGTCAGGAATACATTAATTTATTTTCCTGATATAAGATGGTGGATGCCGCTCTTTTGGTTATAAAGGCTAACGAGATTATGACTAGAGTATTGTTTGACTGTCCATGGTCATGGCTTTATATTAAGCTCTCCTGTCTAACAATTTAATCAAAGTTACTGACTATTCTAATGCCTCTACGAATTTCAGAAAAAAATGTCAGCACTACAGAAACCTCTTTGGAGGTTTCTGCCAAGAGAGATGTGAGCAGCATAAAGCCACTTAGGGCCTCATGTACAAAGAATCAGGGGCCAGATGTAGCAAATAAAAAATTTGCGAGTTGCAAAGTGCGAGTCCATGCGACTCGCAATTTGCAACTCGCAAATTGGTATGCAGTACGGTGTCTCAGACACCGACTGCGACTCGCTATGGGGTTGCAATGACCCACCTCATCAATATTCATGAGGTGGGTCGCAAATTGCGGCCCCATAGCGAGTATAGGCACTCGCAAACATGGAGGCCTGCTGTCGTCAGCAGACCTCCATGTTCGTGACTGCTTTCAATAAAGCATTTTTTTTTTTTTAAGTGTAGCCCGTTTTCCTTAAAGGAAAACGAGCTGCACTTAAAAAAAAAACCGAAACCTTTAGTTTCGTTTTTTTTTCAGGGCAGGTAGTGGTCCCTTGGACCACTACCTACCCTGAAAAAATTGTTTTGGGTCCATTCACAAAGTGGAAGGGGTCCCATGGTGACCCCTTCCAATTTGCGAGTGGGTTACCATCCACTTGAAGTGGATGGTAACTGCGACACCATTTGCGACCGCATAGGCGGTCGCAAATGGTATTGCATACCACTCAGAATCGCAAATAGGAAGGGAACACCCCTTCCTATTTGCGATTCTGAAATGAATATTGCGAGTCGGTCCCGACTCGCAATATGCATTTCTGCATAGCAAAGAGGCATTTGCGCCTCGCAAACGGCGATTTTCGCCGTTTGCGAGGCGCAAATCCTTTGCTACATCTGGCCCCAGGTCATTTGAGACCAGAGAAAAGCATTTTCCGATGAGCCAAAATCTGTTTTCCGATTCGGTCACCTATTACCGTATCCCAAAATAGGTTAGAAATTCGGTATTAGAAAGGAGCATTTTAAGGGCACATCTAAATTACACATCTAATTGGCATTGAGAGTTTAGCTATCGGCTCCACATTTCTGCTTCCGACCTTGGTAACGTCTTCTCAGGTCCCCTTATCTAACACCAACAATAGACTTCTTCATTGGTACCATTGGATCTGCAGCATAGGAAAATTTGCAATAAAACAAGCTTCTTGTTGAAGGTTAAAAACACAAAAAGAAACTCGAGCCTCACTGTGCCCAAGCTACCATAGCCATTAATGCATATTTGATTTGAATGACTTTCCGCACATTTCTCATAAACATAATGAATATGAAATGATTATGGAAATAACATCTCTAAACTATTACTACATAAACATACTTGTAAAATGATTGATATAAGTGGTTTACATGAAACATTCACAGGATTTTACTCATGCGTGCACATACTAGTACGAATTTTCAGTGCACCACGTTTATTTGAAAGCCATTTGCACAAGTTACATAAGTGGCTGATTACTACTTTATTTCTCGTTCTTAAAAGCACAATGGCACGGCCAAATTGTGCTCTCTCACTACTGTCCATGGTACAGAGTGAGCAGACTTTGAAAGATCTGAATGAAGTGTAAGATTAAGAGAGTCCAGGCAGCGTGTGTGGTAAAGGAATTACATGGATTGAACAGATTTTTGTTATTGTACAGCTTAATATTGTAAATGAAATGAATCACAGCATCTGATTATGCTACGATGTAGTCACGTAAAATAACACCACGCTATTGGATTGTAAAGGGATAAACCACTGGTTGATGATTCTGCCACCATCCAGAGCACAGTTACAATGGCATCAGTCAGTGGAAAATAAGAGATTTAACAGCAATAACGAAAATGCTGTCGAAAGAAGAATCACTAACTGGTGAGAATTCAGTAGAAACAGGATGTTGGTTAGCTGCTGCATCAGACAATCTTAAGAAGTTGGAGAAAATAACAATGTGAAAAACATGGGATATAGGGTACAGGTAAGTATCACTTCAGTAAGCCGAGCAACAACAAAACAAAATGAGAACAACAATAAATAGAGAATCAGACATTATTAAACTAGGCCGTAACAGTAATCCTGCAGTAGCAATTATATATTGCAAAATTTACAGTGACTTTATCAAAGCAAGTTGCAAACAGGACCAGTTATTGCAATTGCAACATCTAAATTGAGGTTTCCAGGAAAGCAATTAAAAATGGGAATCATTTATTGACCTAAATGTATGGCGAGAGCTTGCGTAAGGGAACTGAGGCATATGAAAGTTAGCCCCGTAGTTCACTGTAGATGTGAAGGTAATTAAATATTTCCTAGCTATCATAATGGAAAGCTTCGATTCTACTAAGCACAGGGGGGCAGGGATTACGCTTTAACTTTCTCTACTTTATTCTTCAGCAGCCACTAACCTAATACAGGTAACAGTAAACCACATTTTCCATAAGGCCTTGGGAAAGTAAAAATAAAACAATCTATCCAGTCAGGACACTGCACCACTGATAATGTTTACTGTAAACCCTCTATCTTCCTCTTTCTTCCTGCGATACAGCTAAGATTCCTGGGTTAACCTTGTTTAGTGGATTCTATCCCTACGAAAAAAGTCATAACATAGGATTCTGAAATCATATGGCTAGGACTTCAACATCAACCAATAATGATAACAGTTGATTAAACATGGCTATGCAATTGAACAACCTTGAAGACAAATATAATCATAAATTATATGTATTGAAATTATTTCCATACAAAGAAAACCGTCATGCCCTGCTGGGTTGGTGTCCTAACCATGTTAGGATAAAGGGTGGGCTAACCCTCGCCTTCATGTCCATAATGGACTTGAAAACTTCCGATATGATAATTAGGAAATGTTTTTTTCTGTGTCAGGACATGGAGGCGAGCATTAGGCTAGTTTCCACAACTAAGGTTGCCAGATTCTGGATTGGTTTAAAGTAAAAATCTTCTTAAAGTTGAGTCCTAAGACCCATCTGCTGCTTTAAAAGATGTCTTCTAACCTGACACCCAAAGCAAAAGCTTTAGATGCCATGGCTCCTGGTGCAGAGTGAGCTCCAAATTGGGAAATATCAATACCAGCCTCCTGCATAGTCCATCTGACCCATCTGGCAATAGTAGGGGAAGAAACTGCTTTGTGCTGTTTAGTTAGGGCTATCAACAATTGTTTCTCCCCTGGAGGACATCATTCTTCTATCATAGACTTGTAAGCTTTCATTGCCTTAACTGCACATAGTTTGGGAAAGTCAGATGTGACATAATTTGTTTTATTACTCTTTGTTCTTCGAGCAATATGAAAGGAGACACCTTCTGGGGCAAGTATTCTACCTGTAATATCAAGAACCCTTACAGCCGAAACTCTCCGGCAAGAAATCAAACACAAAAGAGTGGCTAACTTTGCTGACAATTGTTTTCGGGACAAATATTTATTCAAAAGCCATGACTTGAAAAGGTTCAAAGCCTTGTTCACTTACCACAATGTTGGATATTTAGGTTCAGGTGGGATTGATAACCTAATGCCCCTCAGGAGTTTGCAGACCAAAGGATGCTCCCCCAGGGAATGGACATCTTTTGGCAAGTGATCCGCTGAAATAGCTGACCGAAATGTGTTAATTGATCTATAGGCTAGACCATCAGAGGCACAGCTGCCAAGATATTCTGAATATGGAATACGTCCTCCTCCAAGGGATCCAGTTGTCGCTAAAGACATCAACCAAGTCATTGTGACCATGCAGAACAGTATTTCTTATTTGTACTGTCTGCCCAGGCTTTGGCGAATAGAGAGGAAGTTTCTTGTGAAATGCCCAGGACTTTTCAGCATTCCCGGTAATCTTCCAAGCCATGAAATAAAGCGAGTTTGCTTGGACAAGGTGATAAGGGTTGCCTTGAGGATCCTGGAATAGATCCGGAAATAGGGGAAGAGGAAAAGGAAAATCCCATGAAAGTTTCATGAGAGCTGGAAAACAGACTTTAAGTCTGCCTGCTGTCACCCGGAGCTGGGTACGTAATCACATTATCATTGCAAATGGTGGGAATGCATAACCCATCTCCTTGATGCAGTCGTGGAGAAACACATCTGGTGCTACTGCATTTGGGTTCAGATGCCATCTGCAGTATCTGTTCACTTGGGAGTCCAGGAGAGAGGCTAAAAGGTCTATGGAGAACAGTCTCCAATTGTCCTGGATCTGATGAAACACATTAATGTGTAGTTTCCACAGACTGGAATCAGCCCGATCCCTGGATTGCCAATCTGCTGCTTCATTGGATGGGAGATGTTCTGACGAAACCAAAATCTGGTTGTCCAGGCAATAATTTCTGAATGTTTGCATCAGAACCAGCAGGGTTTTTGACTTGGTACCATCTAAGTGGTTGACATAGAGAGCCACCACCACATTTTCCATTGTGAGAAAGATGCAACACTTCACAGCTGTGGGCAGCTTATGTGGAAGGCCTGATTGGTGGAACACCGCTTAGCGCCTGTGGAATATTTTCTGCACTTTGCTCTCCGGCCCGAGTTTCTGGCATTCAACTCTATCACGAGATCGGGTTAGAAGTCAAAAATGGCAGGACCATTGCAGGCTTCCATGTGGGAAATCCACCATTGCAGTTCCTTCTTCACTTCCATCGAGAGGGGGACTGACTGGGAATAGGTAAGTCCTCATAGGAGATCTTCAGGCATTGTAGTGCGTGACAATGGAAGGGACCCGGGAAGATGGCCTGTATGGACGATGAGAACAGTCCCACTATTCGTGTAGTTGGCTAGGGATATCAGAGGCCTGGCAATTGTCTGCTTGAGGACGTGTTTTATCTTGGACAGTTTGTGGGAAGGTAGGTTGAGGGTAGCTTTGACTGAGGCTATTAAGAATCCCAGGAATTGCAAGGATTGGGAATGGGAGTGAGAGGACTTCCTCTTGTTGATCACAAACCTGAGAGACTCCAGTAGGTTCATAGTCATCTGCAAATGCTTGGTCAAGCGCATAAGGGATTAATGCATGATAAGAATGTCATCTAGGCAGACAATTAAACAAGCGCTTCATGCCCTCAAGTGTTCCACTGCCAGTTTCAACATTTTTGTGAAACACTGAGGAGCGGATGGTAGACCGAAAGGAAGGGCAATGAATTAAAAAATCTGTGCCCTCCATTGGAACTGTGTGAAGCACCGACGAGGAGGAAAGATAGGTCTTGTCAAGTAGGTATCCTTCAAATCCAGGCAGACATCCAATCGGCCACTTGTAGGAGATGCCTGAGGAGATGGATGACTTCCATGTTGAAGTGGTGGTAAACAAGCCACTTGTTGAATTCTTTCAGATTGATAATGGGGCTTTGGCCCCTGTCCCTCTTTTCCACCAAGAACAGTTTGCAGAGGAAACCAGAGGGGTGTAAGGTGGTGGGAGTGGTCACTCCCTTTTCTAAGAGCTATGCGATTTCCCGCTCCACCAATTCAGTTTGCCAACCAGGTGTCTCAATCTCTATGGTTGATATGGAACCCCATAAAATTCTATCTGAAACACCTATGCAGTCTGACGAACCCACACATCTGATGAAATATGTTCCCAATTTGGTAAAAAGTTCACCAAACGGCCCTCAGCAAAAGTCCTTCCGAATTGTGTACTCTCAACTTGTGGATTATTGTAGTTGCTGGAACCTCTGGAGCCACCTCTAATGCCCCGACCACAGAGTTAACTCCTCATGGGGTAGAAGTTTCCAAATTTGGAGGAATCTTGCCATTGTTCTCAGCTGGAGTCCGTTCCTCTGGGAGAGGCTTGGTGGAAGGCCCAGGCGGTTGACCGCCCCCTACCATGACCAGTTGATGCAAAAACACCGGGTGTAAAGATCCTCTTTACAGAGGTTTGGGCCTTGTCAAGGGATTGGAACATGCTCACAAACTTGCCCAGCTCCCGAATAAATGGGCCCCCAAACAGATTACCGTGGGATATGGGCCCCACTTCTGAAGTAGCTAGCTCACCCAATTTTGATCAAAAGAGATCTGCGCTGCTCTGTTGAGACCACACAGTTGGCATCCTCCTCCATATGCAGTATTTTAGATAATGGGCTTGCCACATCCAAGAGTTTGTCCAGACAAGAGCACATATCCTTCTTGGCCTGGGGAATGAGGCCCTCAGAAGGACCATCATCGGGTGCACTTGTTTTGCCTGTTTTGCTAGACGGGCGCCAAGTCCTACTCAGGTCCCCATCAGAGGCATTAGGACAGTTATCCCCATGTCCGGGGTCAGTGGGGGAAGAAGAGAGGGGGGTCTGCTAGTGATGTCAGAAGGAAGTTGCACCTCAATAAATGCTTTTTTGAGGTGCATGAACGTGTCTTGGTTGACTCCTAAGTCCTCTGTGTGCTTGTACTTACTCTCTAGGTCGGAATCACCAGGCTGCCCTGGAGGTTTAGAGGCCATGGGCCCAGAAGTATCTTCCCTTGGTTCAAGGGTTTTTTGGCATTGAACCTGTTACTGCTTAATTTTCGTTTTCAAAGGCGTCATTAAATGGGTGACCATTTTGAATATGGAAGCATCCATGGCCTGGCAGAATTGATCATCACTAGGAAAGTAAGTAACACCTTTCTCAATATAGGCCTCAGTGCCTTCAAAACTTTCCATGGGAGTGTTTCGCTCAGGGTTATTGAGGCTAATGTTGTGGCCAAAGATCAATTTGAGGGCTGGTAATAACAGGGACAAAGCCCAGAAGGTATTTTATATTCCCTAGGGGAAGTTTGTACACTTTATTCTCCAGCAGCCTGCAAGTGGGAGAGCAGCCGCGAGAGGAGCGTTTAGAATGCGCTGTGAGAAATAAACCAATTCTTAAGATAAAATCAACACTGTATAAACATAAAACACCATATACAACAGCAGAAAGGTGTTCCTGGTTTGCGAATAGCCATGAGACTGTGATACAACACATGTATTAACAACAGGACAAAGAGAGCACTTATCTGAGGCTGTTGGAGCAGCAAAGAAAGCAGAGAATAGAGGGTTCTACAATGAACAATATCAGTGGTGGAGTATTCTGATTTGGTAGATTGTTTTGTTTTCTTTCCCAAGGCCTTATTGGAAAAGTGATTTACTGTTATCTGCATTAGGTTAATGGCTGCTGGAGAATAAAGTGTACAAAGGTAAACCTAATCCTCGCCTCCATGGCCTAACTGAATTTGTTGAAGGACGCAAGCCAGGATATGCAGCTCACCCACATTTAAATGCTCTGCCACATTTTGAAGACTAATATTGCAGGCATATATTGTTTTTCCTGGGTAGTATGATTCACCTTTTCAATGGAGCTGAACGATGAGATTACTTACCACTAATCACATTTCTCTGAAAATTGCTTCCAAGGCTCAGGTCTTATGGTGGACGATGCACTGCCTCCCTGACAGATCACTTCAATAAAAAATATTACCACAATCTAAAACACTCAGCCCTCTTACAGTGGAATAACCCGTAAAGGGTGTTCTATGCATCATTCACCTTCAAAATCACTACCTAAACTTCAGGTCACTATCAACCGAAGCTGTGAAGCAAAAAGAGGGTGGGCAACTTAAGATCTGACGGATGAGGATGTAATGTGATAACCACTAATTAATTTTGGTCACTACCTTCTCATGTTGTTTCATTGTTCCTGTCCTTATATTTGAGGACATACCTATGCCCGCTATGCAGCTTCGGAATTTGCACCGACCACAAAAAGGACAAACACCGTAGCATAAATCAAAACTCCCAATGCACTACAATAATAGAGTTCAATCCACCACAGACTGTGGATGACACACTAGTAGGATGTCATGTTCAATTTACAAACTACTAAAAAGTAATCCCCTAAGATACGAATCACACGAGCCTGGCATAAACTGAAACCGTCTCAGTTTAACCAGATGTTGTCTGATACCCTTCCCAAAGTTGTGGATGACCTAGAATCAGCCACTTTAAACTATTCAAAGTGGCTGCACTCAGTAGTAGACCAACTGGTAGTTCAAACATCATAGAACTGCCATAGAAATAAACCATCAGCTCCCTGGTTTTAAAAAAAGATTAGACTTCAAAAGGACCTCAGCCGCAAATAGAAACAATTATGGATAGACTGTTCTGAACCCACCTAAAGAAATATAAACAATGCATTAAAGAATATAAAACATGATTCAGACAGAAAAAATCTCCTACTTTATTGATGAAATCACATCAGCCAAAAATTCTGCTAGAATCCCTTTTCAGACAGTTAACACTTCAACCAGCCTCAATAAAATCAACAAGTCGGTTGGTAATCAATCTTTCTGCAATAAGCTGTCAGAATTTTTTTCAAGTCGAAGTAGTGGAGGTTTACAACAAATTTGCCTCAAAAGAGGAAGCTTGCTGAATCCAAACTGAAGAAAGTGGTATACCCTTAATAACCAACACACTGAAAAACTTCTCCTCCCCTATGTTGGAATAGGTTAGCAGACTACTGGATGTAGTTAAATCTGGATCACTGTCAGCTCCATGTCACCCGGCAATTTTATAGATGGCTTCAAAGACTCTAGCACCACATCGCATGAAGATTTTTAATGAGATGTTTAGAGTGGGGTCTATTCCAAAAGCTTAGAAAACAGCATCAATTCTCCCCCTAATAAAAAGCCTCCACATTTAGCACTCTTGAAACTAGCAGGCACCGCCCTATTTCTCACCTCCCCTTTCTGGCCAAAGTGGTGGAAAAAGCAATGAATGTGGAACTGACTACCTTTCTGGACAGCAACCTTCTTTTAGACTCCACTCAATTTGGGTACAGAAGTGACCCCAACACGGAGTCAGCCCTGATGGTTGCCTCTGAAAAATGAGAATCAGCATTGATCAGGGAGGAAACGTGGCTCTAATCCTTCCTGACCTGTTGGCAGCTTTCGACACGTTCAATCATAAAGTATCACTAGATCGTCTAAACAGAATTAGGGGTTAAGGGCACTGCATTGACCACACTCAGTTCCTTCATTTCAGGCAGGGAGCAATCTGTGGCTCTCAATGGATTTTTTTCCACCCCTTTTTCCATTGCCAAGTGGTGTCCCGCAGGGGTGATCATTGAGCCTGACATGTTAACATTTATGTTACACCCCTTGTCAGCTTGATCAGAGCTTTTGGTTTCCCTAGTGTCATATGCCAATGATATACAAATTGTTGGTTAAATCGCCAGCAATTTTTATGATGCGGCCATCATATTTCATGACTGCATAGAAAAAGTAAGCAAATGGATGAAATTGTCTGAAATTAAATTCAGGCAAGACTGAGGTTCTCCTCTTTGAGAATGACCCTTCCTGTTGGTCGTTGTCTGTAGCCACAGACTCTGGTAATGCTTTCCGCCCCTGTCAACAATGTCAGAAACCTGGGTATCATGTGATAGCAAACTGACATTTGGGGGACAAATAAATGTGTTCACCTCATCCTCTTTCAACATCCTGAGGATAATAAAACAGATTCTCGCCTTCATTGCCAATAAACTTCAGAAGACTGTGATTGTGACACTAGTCATGTCAAAAATGGACTACTGTAACTCTCTTTACCTAAATATGCAACAATGTCTGCTGAATAAGCTCCAAACCTTGCAGAATGCAGCAGTCCCTATGCTGTCAGGAACACCAAAATTCTAGTCAGCTTCCCAAGTCCTACATAGACTACACTGGCTGCCCACCATGAATAGATTGCCTTCAAGGCTCTCTGAATTGCCCACAAGGACCTGCATGCACTGGTCCTAAATATTTTAGGAATGGATTTAAACAGTAAACTTCCCCAAGAGAGCTTCGGTCCACCTTGGCCAAGAATATCAGGATCCCCAAGTGTAGGCTAAACAACTTGGGGATGCAGGAATTTCATGCCCTGCACTTCCAAGCTATGGTACATCCTTCCATAAAATCTATGATCCCAGTCAAAATTGCTTAGGTTTAGAAAGGATTTATAAGCATGGCTTTTCACAAACAAATTTCACTTCACTAAGACCCTTGCACATTGCAGCACCAAGATGCCTTATAGCATTCACATGCTTTAGAAAAATTAATATTAACATTAAATTGATTAAGAACCCATTTCCAAATGATAATGCTGAAGAAAGAGAGAGAGAGTTTCTCATGTGCCTGCCAAAGAAGTATCAGTAAGCAAGATGGCTTCGATCTCTCTCCAAGAGGCCACCATGTCTCTATTAAATATGCCTGAAAGAAAGGCAGGATGGTCTTTGATACATAAAGAATACGGCAACAAGACTGTGGTATTTATCTATCTATTCAAGTTCCTTGAAGATGGCTTTGATCCCTGTTGAGAAGTGCCAATAGTGATGAACAATTTATCACAATGATGAATAGCATTTGAAAATGCCAGATAAATCAAGACAGCCCTGTATTGCTCTCTCTAGTCTCGACATAGACCAGTTTAGGATGACAAGAAAAATGTCCTCTGTATCCCTAAGAAAGCTCTTGACAACTGTAGGATGAAACCCATGGCCGCTTCTAAGAATCCTATGATTTGGAAAATGAAGAGGTTTAAGAGCTTAGTAAGCTAAATTCAGCAGCACCACAATTCTTCTGCCAGGTGTGATAGCTAAGGTCACAAACTTAATTAATACTGCTACTGATGGCTCACAAGGCTCCAATAATGGGGCAGAGGGCATTACGGGCACATTACACAAAGGACGACCACCGCGCAAATAAAGGTGTGCCAAGTCACAGCCCTTGAGAAGAACAGAGACAATACTTTCCAAACATCTCCATTATTCCTATAAGTCTTGATTACAGTCCACTGAACTTTAAGAGTAGCAGGGGACAGGCCCAGAGAAAACTCAACCTGAAATAATTGCAAAAGCACAACTGGATCACATTTCCAGGGAAGAACCTCCTTTACATACCATATGTGGAAAGATGACCAATAGTGATTGTATTCCTTCCTAGTGAAAGCATGCCTGGAGTCTGAAACAGCATTTGGAAAACTATGTGAAAAACCAAAATTAACTATGCCTTGGTGTTCAACCACTATACTGAAAGGCGGATTCTCCTCAGGGACAAAAGAGAAAGAGGGGAAAATCTGAATGGAGGTTGAGGCAGGGCAGGATCATCTCTCTCCCAATCACCATCTGGTGTAAAACTGCAATCAAAGGTTTCCTAAGCAAAAGGAGACTGCAATGATCATTCTTTGCCTTGCCCAAAGAAGACAGGCCAATAGTTTGTAAATTCCTGGGAAAGGGCAAAACCCTGACCTTTCAGGAAAGGGCAAGTCAGAGCTTCTGACCACCTACCAAGTACCCTTTGAGAGGAACCTCATGCAGAATACTGGTAATAATTCTATTACTGTATTACCAAACCCGACCCACTCTCCTAGAACATCTCTGGAGAGAGGCCAAAGCTCAAGGTTCAGGGGAAGAATCTCTTGTTACATATTATCCACCCTTGATGTGGACTTCTCAAAGTGACAAAAAAAATTCTCTGCCCTAAAACCCGCCTAAAAAGTAATCTGTGCCTGATCCAGATTCCCCAAACACTTTCACGTTTTTCATCCTTCACAGGAATAAAATTCTTTACCGAGGTCAATGGACCTTTTCACTCAGAAAGAAATGTGGTGAACCACACACAATTACTTCAACACCACCCCAACACCTTAGAGACCATGATCAAGGTCGCCATGGAAGGAAAACACCAATCAGGAATAAGTTCAAAGGTTTATTTTACAACCACAAAGTTAGGGTCATGAAGACAATGTGCAAAATCAAATTGTAAAGGTATATAATCACCATAGGCTGCCAAAATGTGGCAAAACAGGTTTGCACAAGTTAGCTCTAACAATATTAGGCATTCAATATGAATCAGACATATCACTAGTAAAATTATCTGAGAGACAGAAACATATCTCAGGTCAGATAGTATCAACAGTTGTCAAATTCAATTAAGCAGCGTATGAAAATTTGAGCTGGACAGAGGTCGTCCCTTCAGCTAACCAAATTAGGAGATGCAAGTTATGGGGACAAATGTGGGCAAAAAAACAAGAGGAGACAAAAACATAATTAGAGAAAAATATATCTTGGACTACGAAATACTAGTTAGGAAAATGAAAAGAGTGTCAGAATTATAGATTGTATTCTCGAAAACGTAGATGTGAAGGGGCAATGGTAATCAGCTGAGGGAGCTATACCTCTCCAAGGGATAGCATTCATGGATTTTACATCAGCAAAGCATCTAGATCAGCAAAGTCCAGTCAGGCATTTCATCAAGAAAGGTGCAGAGAGAGCAAGGATCAAGGGGCCTGAAGATCTGCAGAGAGTCTCTCTCAAATGTGCAAAGTTCATCCCCATTAAGCAACATATAAAATAATTTAATTTGTCAGTTCTGTGGCATCATATCATTTAATCAACTTGTTATGCAAACTTCAGGATGCAACAGTCCGGTATTTTCTCAAGTCTGTCAAGGAAACATCTCCTCTTTCCATGTAACTCGAATTAGTTTTAAACATTTTGTATTCCTTTGTAACAGTTTGTTTAGTTCTCAGGTTTTTACAATGCAGTCATCTTAGTTCCATGTGAAACTGTATGTCAATTGAAACAAATTACTTCATGTTAAGTCCACAGACCTGGATGTTCCTTTCCAAGGTCGCTAAACTAAAGGTCTCTGTACTACTGGCAAAGTTTCTCATGGGAATAGAACCTATGAAAAAAACTCATGTTAGAAAAAAACATTGATTCATCACTTTTACATGACTGCAAATATGAATTCTGCAGGTCTAAGCTATGCCAACACATGAACTATGGAATGCATAATAAATAGTTGTTAATAAAACTCACATAATATGCAAACTTATAAATTCAGCATTAATGTTAAAACATTAAGTAAAACATTAAGTAATAAGTAAAACATTCCATTATAAATAGCAAGACTTAGTGCACTACATTAGGCATAATAGATAAGTGCATTATTAGCATTTGCACATAACTTTAAACTCATAAATCACACATTAAACATTAGAAATCCAAATTCATTTTGATACTATCAATTAGTCTAGAGTCTAAAATACACTTTAACATTATTTATATTTCTCTGGCATATCGTTTGATAAGGATGGCACAATTGTAACCACTAAAACATGAACACTTTTAAAGCATGTGTCAATGCAGCTTTCTATGTTAAGATGTCAAACAAAGACATTAATTGTCACCTTCTGCTGATGTCTAGGTCACTAAAAGCATTACTAAACTATACACTCCAAAAGTCCCTCCTCTGACAGCAATCTATGTCATCACAAAAAGGATACGTTCTGCTTTCAATGAGATAACTCCAAAGTTTTATGTCTTTTTCCGGTTAGGTCTGCTGTAATTCTCCATTTTCTTCAGATTACAATAATAAATACTTCTCCTCTTCTCCATTTCTATCTCTTCCCTCCTCGCTCTACTCTTAGCTCTTTTCTCTTTCCACATTTTGCATAGCTTGTATGATCCGAGTGCAATTAAGGCATACAAACCCACAATCAACACAGGTCTCAAGACCATTTACACTACTCCTCTTCCCAAGTTTCCAAACCATTTTGAATGGTTGAAAAGCCATTACCTATTGCCTCCCATACACCAATGGCTGTCACTTCTTTCAGGTCATTTTCCAGATTTGTAATGTTAGAGATAAACTTCCTTATCTCCTTACTATTCTCAAGTGTGTAAGTGCAACAATGTTGCACATGTAAAACTTTACAGACTCTGGCCTCCTTTGCGAGTAAGATGTCTAACGCAAGACAAATTAGCAAAATCATTGATCTCACAGCAACCATCTCCATATGCATTAATAACATAGCTCCAGCATAATCAGTAGATAACTTATCTACTATCGTTGACAATTTCCTAATCTAGATATAATTCAAAATTACTCCAACTGATGAAATTATGGCACCAAAGATAACTTCTGTAATCTCAGCTGCACTAGCTCCTCTCCTAACTCTGGAATTCGGGTTTCTCTCTCCACACCGGATTGTCAAAATTGTCCACATGATAAATGAAAATGAAAATGCTCCCAACCACACATACTGTTGCTAATCCTACACAGAAATACCTGCATTTAGTCCTTTTACCTTGGTCAGGTTGCATGGTTTGCCTAGACTCAGACCACAAGTACAGTAAATTCAAAAATAAAAAACAAAATATAAAAATGCAAAAGTGTCTCAATTATTTTTCAGCATCTTTTCTTTGTGTATGCAAAGCAAAAACCAAAAATCAAACAAATTATCTTCTGAAAATTGTGGCACTTATTTACAAAATTCTCAATCTTTAGAAAGTTCGTCAGGATTTTTCACTACTTGCAAATGGTAAAAAATCACCACTAAAAGTTAAAATGTCTCTAATAATAAACCCTCTGGTAATCAATGATTATCACTTGCAGCAAATAATGTCTCTGTTCATCAAGCAGCAATGAGATTCAAACTGTCAGCACAAAAGGCAATTAACTCCTTCTCCAAACATTAGTTGCATAATAAGTCCATTCGGGAGCTGAATATTTTTGACTGGGCACTCTCTTTCTTTTTGACCTTCTTGCTGCACTACCTTCAGTGTAACTGTCACTTCGATCTGACTCTTCAGTTACTTCAGCAATAGCAGGAGGCACATTTATCACTGACTCTGGGCGTTTTAGGGGCCACTGGTCTCCAATCACAATTCTTTTCTCACGCACAACTGGGATTTCAGTGTTTTTTGAGCTAGCAGGAGTCACCTGACTCTGACTCGACTCTCCTGTACCTTCAGCTGCTTTTGACACGCTCAGATTTTCACCAGACTGTGCATGCTCAGTGATAGCCACTTGTCCAGTCTTCATAGCTTGGCTAACGTGGACCCCTTACTCACTGTAACTGACCCTTAAGGAACAGGCACTGTATCATCAAGAGGACGTGGAACTTTGAGTGTGTGGCTTGCGTGTACCAGTTCAGTAGACCAACACATTTCACAGGGATTGTTGTACCTAGGATAACTTGGAATGGCCCTTTCCAGTGCAGCTCTAAGCATGACTTTATTATATGCTTCTTCACCAGAAGCCAGTTTCCAGGACTCAGGTTGTGCCACAGTTCTTGTTGTGGTTGAGCAGTTGCCTCTTCAATCTGGTCAGACAAAGAGCGAACCACATCAGCTAGTCCTTTGCAATAATCAAGCACTAAGTCATCTGTAATGTTCACAAGTGCATTTGCAAGCACAGCTGGCAACCTCATAGCACACCCCAAAATGATTTCATGAGGGGACAATCCTGTCTTTCTATCGGGTGTGCTGCGCATGCTCATCAGGACAAGAGGCAATGTAACCATTTTAAAGTTGTAGATGCACAATTTTGAAAGTTAGGACTTCAACGTTCTGTTCATTTGCTCAACTAACCCTGAGGCTTCTGGTCTGTAACTGCAGTGCAATCTTTGCTCACTCTGTAAAGCAGCACACAACAATTTTATGATCTCATAATTGAAAGAGACCCTAAGTCATTCCTGTGAGTTGGATAAGCCCCAACCCACTGCGAGAAGACACATACCACAACCAAAACATAGCTCAATCCATTATACAAAGGAATTTTAATTAAGTTAAGGTATATTCTGTTGAAAGGATCTCCTGATCTATCTGTGGGACTCAGATTAATCATAGTGTGTTTTTCTACAATAATTTGTTGACACGTTACACATCTATGACACACTGCTTCTGCAACCAATCTGAATCAGGAGTTGTACTATGTTTGTCTGAATGTTCTTATTCTTGCGTCTCTACCTATGTAAGCTTGCTGTGATAATAAATGGCCATCGGAGGCAACAAACTATTGGGCAAAACTGCTTTTCTGTCACAGGAAACCCAAATATCATCCTCATCTCTCTGAACAAAACCTGTTTTACTCCAACCCCTTTGTTCTTCTTCTGGCACTTCTTCCTGCAATCTATTGACTTCTTAGCAAGTATCATTTGCTGCAATAAAGAAGTTTTGATATGTCTCACTGGTGCTGCTTCCATTGCTCCATTCTTCATTAAAGGATGTGCCATGAAGGGGGGCGTGGCTACACCAGTGACCAAAATGTCAGTGCAGCATTAGAGCTCCAGACGGACCGGACCCCAAAAGCGGCAGGGTCGGAGGATCCTGGCCATCGGATTCCAGTAGTGTGACGGGTGCGGCAACTGGTGGACTGGGAGGGGCGACAGCACAACTGGAGTGAACGCTGGGGCCTGCTGTGCTCTGGGTCCGTGATGTTCTGCACGCCGGCCCAGCGCCTCTGAGCCCCTGCAGCGACAGGGGCTGCGGATGGGCCTGCAGCACAGGTCGGCCGAGCCGCGCGGTGTGGCTCAAACAATATAGCTTGCCAGCTGCCCCTCCCCCGTTCTTATCTGGCGCTGGTCGACTGGGTGCTGGCTGGTCTCTGCTGTCAGGCTGCGGATCCTCCTGGGGGGATGGCTCCATTGGGGTGAGCGCTGGGTCTGTGACATGCCGGCCTTGCGTTTTGGAGGCCCTGCAGCAGCGGGGCCTGAGGGTGGGCCTGAGGCACAGGTGCAGCTCAAGAACTACCACTGGCCAACCCCTCCCATTATCCCCCAGCACCTTTCAACTGGGGGCAGGCCACCGACCCTGCTGGGCTGACCAATGTGCTCCCACTGAATCCACCTGCCCCCCCCCCTTTGAGGGGCACTCTGGGGAAGCTCAGCCTCTCTCCCTGCTGCTGGCTGATGATAGGGGCCTGAGGTGGCTTGTGCTGGGCTGGACCTGGCGCATTGGAGGCCACACTGGGGCAGCCCGGCCAGCAGGACGCTCTGCCTGCGCTGCAAATTAATAACTGTGACTCCTGAAGTAGGGGTGAGATACTTGACTCTGGGGTGACGGGCCCGGGCCCTAGAGTGCCTCCCCGTGGCCCCAGCTCCCCTTACGCCTACATAGAAAATGGGAAAAGGAGATCCCAAACAACGCAAGTTTGCGTTTGACAAGCAGAATCAGACACCTCAACATAACGCACCTACAATGTCTGAGGCGGGGGCCTGTGCGGATGGGGACTCTGATGTGCCCCCCAACACCAATGCATTACTGATGGAGCTGCGCACCAGTTTTAGGGCCATCAACACCAGGTTTGATACCATAGCTAGATGCTTGGATCAGATGGGGGAGTGTCTTGATCCACATGATACGTGAATGGCACATTCAGAGGACCGAATCTCCAAGATGGAGGATTCCACCACCAAAATGGCCAGGAGGTCAGAAGTACTGGAGACCTGTCTATGCACTGTCATCATAAATTGTTTGATCATGCTAGCTTTAACCCCACATTCATGGTAGAATGGGCGCACAGGTCGATCTTACCATGACCGGTGACAGGAGCCCTCCTGCGTCCGATTGTGCACGCCTTGTAAACTACAGAGATCGCGATACAGCATTGCACTTGGCACGCGAAAAGACTCCTCTGCAATATCAAGGAGCCACAATCTCTATCTATCCGGACTTCACAGTGGTGGTGCAGGAGGTTAGGCAGATGTTTCAAGATGCTAAGACCACCCTTCGCAGTCTGGGTCTCTGATATGGTATGCTATACCTGGCCAGACTCTGTGTCCAGGGCAAGATGCATTTCTTTGATAAGCCAGCAGAGGAACTTGAATTTTGTAAGAAACACTCCAAGAAAAGCCTACGTTCAGCTCACTCATCACCTCAACAGTTCCATACCCTGGGGGCTTCCAGTCAAGACCTGTTCTCAGAGACATGACTACAGTCTGGTGTTTGGGGGTGTTGCTGCATGGACAGTGGTGAGACCTGCTGGTACAATGTGTGTCATGGCTCTGCTCCAGTTGGCTCCCCACACTTCCTTAGGGCACCATAAAACTGTCTGGAACTTTGGATTCCTCAATAGTGCTTACCATGCTTAAACATACCTATGCAACAGGCGGTCCACCCTTGGGTGCGCTGTCACCCATCCATGGTTGATACCACATTGTTTGACGTAATGGGGTTGTTTTGTTTTTAAGGGTGTCACTTGGCAACTTCTGCCAGGTGTGAGTGGGGGAACGTGGGACAGTTAGGTAATGTTGCTATTTTTAGACTACTGTTAGTTTATTTTTCTGTGTCCTCCCAGGGGACATATGCACACCCAATTACCTCGAATCGATGACTGCTACACAGACTATAGGGCGACCAACTCTAAATGTCACATTTATGTCCTGGAATATTAGGGGTTTAAATAACTCACGCAAAGTGAAGCAAGTTTTACAATATTTAACAAAACATGCAATAGACTCATTTAGTGCCCACTCCTAGCACTGCATTTACTAAACAATGGGGCTCTCACAGATTTTACTCCAACTACACCTCCTACTCCCGAAGGGTCTGCATATTGATCCATAAAACTTTACCATTCCACCACCAACACACTATTGCAGACCCACAGGGACGATTCATTTTGGTTTGTGGCGTGCTGGCTGGTCAGAGAACTGCCCTACTTAATATATATGCTCCTAATGTAGAAAATCCAGATTTCTTCTCCACACTCCAGATGCATAGACAGGGAGCCCTCGAACCACCTGATACTTGGAGGTGACTTTAATCAGCTCCAAGATACAGGCCTGGACACCACATCATTGCACCCTGTGAATAAACCCCAGTCTTTGAAAGATCTGCGTGATATATGCCAAACCCACTCCTTGCAGGACCCCTGGCGCATATCGCCCTCTGCCGCACTAACCTACATATTCTTCTCTGTCCCTCATGACACCTTGTCCTGCATTGATTTGTGGCTTATGTCACCACAGACCTTGTCCTGGTTTTGCTCTCAGATCACTCTCCGGTTTGACTTGATTTATGCATGCCCTGCCTGGCTATTGTGAGTGCCCATGGCACTTCCCTTCTATGGCCCTACTAGATGAGGTGTTCCATTCAGATCTCAGAACTGCTATTATAAAATACTTTACCATTAACACGACCTTGGTTACTTCTAAAGCTACACTATGGGAGGCGTTCAAGGCCTACAGAGAGGGATCATTATAGCTAAGCACTCAGGTGTTCTGCGAACTATCTGCTGGGATATTAGCCATATTGAACCTGCACTGGCAGTGGTGGACAGTGGAATGGCCTTGTGACTCATGGGAGCAGATCTGCTTGCCCAACCTAAATTGCTGGACACATTACAGGACTTGGAGGAACGCAAGGCACACTTCTAGGGTAAATATGCCACAGCACGTTGGTATGGAGAGGGTGAGAGGCCCAGCCACACTTTGGCATGCCTTCTGCACCCCCCTAGGTCGATCTCTTATATCCCTGAGGTGCCAGGGTCCTGTGGCTCGAAGACCTCAATGGCCTCAGAAGTACAGACACTACTATTTAATTATTATAAGCAACTTTACACCACCTGTGTACAGAATCACTCCCCTGAGATGCAGTGGTATCTGGAAGAGGTGGCTCTGGTATGGCTAAGCTTGCCACAACAGCAGCATCTAAGCGAACCCTTCACAGCTGAGGAGGTTATGCTGGCAATTGATTTGTTGCATGGCTCTAAGGCACCAGGCACGGGCAGATTTACGGGTGTCTTTTATAAGGCTTACAGGCACATCATGGCTCCCCACCTTCTGGACGTGCACCAGGAGACCATGGAGGAGGGATTGCTCCCGCCCATGCTACAGAGGCCATGGTCACTTTGCTGTTAAAACCAGACAACGATCCCACCCTCTGTGGATCATACCGTCTGTTGTCACATCGGAATTTTGATAATAAAATTCTGGCAAAGATGGTGGCTAATCGGCTGTCCCTATTGCTGGACCAGATAATCTCATCAGCTCAATTGGGATTCGTGCCACACAGATCAATGTCGCTGAACTTGCGTGCAGTGTTTGTGTTCCTTCATACAGTTTCCCCAAAGATACCGGCAGCGTTTACCTTATTAGATGCGGAGAAGGCTTTTGATTCTTTGAATGGCCACTCTCCATAAGCTAGGTATGCCCCGGGGCTTTGTCTAATTGATAATGCTACTGTATTCATCTCCTACTGCCCATATCTGAGTTAACGCACACTATCACAGGCCCTTCTCATCACCAGGGGAACTTAGCAGGGGGCCCTCTCTCACCCCTCCTTTTCATAATTGCGATGGACCCTTTGGTACGCCACCGCCAGGAAAAATACATACATAAAGAATTGCAATTCAAGACCGGACCTTTGTTGGTTTCCTTATATGCGAATGACATCCGCTTGTTTCTCCTCCACCCCATCACTAATTTGAGCCCAGTGATGGTGGAGATAGCTCGGTTTGGTGATTTCTCCAGGTTGCAAATTAACTAGCATAAGTCCAAGCTGTTTCCCCTTTTGAAAGTGACTACCCAAGGGAACTGTGATGTTCCCTCTCTCCTGGCATGAGGACCAGGTTAAGTATCTGGGTATCCATACATATTGGGAGAAAGAGCATATACTCAGACTAAATTATGGACCAGCAGTGGAAAGGCTAAATATGCAGATAGGCAGCTAGATCCGCCTCCCCTTATTAATGGCCAGCCGCATTGCATTAATTAAAATGATGATACTTCTGCAGGTTTTTAATCTCTTTATTAACATACCGATTCCCCTCACCAACACATTTTTCACTACACTACAGAGTTCTTTGGTGCAGTTGATTTGGGCTAGGAAGTGCCCCCGTGTGCGTTGGGAGGTACTGACACTTCCATATAAGTGTGGGGGTTTTGGGGTCCTCCATTTTCAGTTATACTCTCTAGCTGCCCAATGCCACTACGTGTAATATTGGTACCACCCGGATGCCCCATTACCATATACAATACCAGACCAGGACTCAGGCCCTCATTCCAACATTGGCGGTAAGTGCCACTTACCGCCATGCTGACTGCCGCCAACTTACCGCAGCAGTATACCGTTACTGGTATTGTGACCCACACATAGAAATCCGCCACTATACAGACACAAACACAAGTCCGCCAGCACAAAGGTCAGTGATAAAATGGCAGTAACAAAACCCACACCGCTACGCCAACAGAGATACACCTACAGCATCATGACCCACGAATCACTGCAGCGGTCATTCAACCGCAGTGAACCATTTGCGGTACACACCGCTGCGCTCAAAATACACACACACTGACAAAACTACACCACATTGAAAATTGAAAATACACACACCTGACACACATACACACACCACACCCGTACACCTACAGCACTATAAAACACACATCCACAACCCCTTACAACTAAAAAAATATTGCCAACTGAGAGAGAGACAAGCCACGAGCACCCACTGAATCTGAGCCACAAAACACCATCACACATACACCCAAATCAACACACAGAAGTGGCTCAGGCAAACACAAGCACCACTCTTCACCTCACAAGCACTCAGACAAGCACCATCCACATGCAGACACACCAACACCCACTGCCTCCACTGTGTCCCCCTACTCCTCGTCGTTCACGTCCCTCCCAGTAGCGTCTCCACTTACACGTGCATGCACTATAACCTCATCCACTACCTCCATCACCAGCACACCTATCACTACACACCCCTCACTGGCAGTCACCACCCCCACATCCATGCACACGTTCTCTGTGTCCTCTCCCTCTGTTTCTGTGGCCCCTCCTCCCAAAGTACACAAACGCAAGCACACAGACACCCAACAGCCATCCACCTCACAACAGCATCCAGCCATGCACCTGCACCCAAACACAGCAGACAGACACCTCCTACAACCACTCCCTCTTCCTCCACTCCCAAACCTTCGTCCTCTTCCAGCCCCAGTGTCCCTAAGAAGCTTTTCCTCACCAACATTGACCTATTCGTTACCCCTCCCCCCGTCCTTTACCTCGGGCCAGGGTGGCCAGAACACAGCCCAGCACCTCAGCCACCCAGTCCTTGGCCACTGTGGTTTCTGCAGCTACTGCAGGTGTGAGAGGCTCCAAGGAGGCACCCATCAGCCCAGCCAGTGTGCCAGCACCACCTGCCAAGGCCAAGAACGGTCCGCCACCTAGCAAGGGCAAGAAGGGGACACCAGCCAGCAAGGGGAAGGAGGCACCACCAGCCAGCAAGAAAAAGATCCCTGCTGGCAGAAGCAAGGAGGTACTACCATCTGCCAGGGGCAGGAAGGGGCACACAACACCAGCCATGGCACTTCAGCAGTCCAAGACTGCAGGTGAAGGCCTGGAGGCTACCACCACCACTGCCAGCACCGCCACCTGCACCGCGGCCACCACCGCCACCTGCACCGTGGCTAGCACCGCCACATGCACCGCCACCAGCAGCACCAATGCCAGCAGCAGCAGCCCCTGTGGGCAGCCGTCCGAGGCTGCAGGTGAAGGCCTGGAGGCTACCACCACCACTGCCAGCACTGCCACCTGCAGCACAACTGGCATCCACTGAGCAGCCGTCACCGCAATTGTTACAATTGAACAAAGAACCCATTACTTCTGGCAAGGCGTCTCGTGAGAATAGAACCTAGGAAAGAAACTTATGTTAGAAAGAACAATGATTCATCACTTTCACATGACTGCGAATAAGAATTCTTCAGACCTAAGTTATGCCAACACAAGAAATATAAAACACATTAAAAATACTTGTTGATAAAATGCACACAATATGCAAACTTTAAAATTCATATATTATATCAACCATATAAGTAAAAAATATCATTCTAAATAATAAAACTAAGTTAATGCATCACATTTGGTATAATAGAGAAGTGCATTATCATCATTTGCACGTAATTATAAACTCATATATCAAACATTAGAAACTAAGGGCCAGATTTAAGAAAAGTGGTGCCGCACCCAGTGTAGTGCCACTTTTCTGCACCCGTTAGCGTCCCCCTAACGCCACCATGTGTGCGCAGTATCCAAGATAGAGCGCACCATGGCGGTAGTTAGGGAACTACCGTCAAACTTTTTGACGCTAGTTCGGAGCTTTGCAGGATTAGCATAAAAAATGTTGACGCTAATCCTGCACAGCCCACTGAGGACCATTGTAAACAATGCTGTGCCTCCTTTTAACGCCTGCAGGCATAAAAGTGCTGAAAAGAATGATGGAAAGAAATCTCTTAGATTTCTTTGTGCCATTTTTTCGACCCCCCTAACGGAGGAACGTCCCCTTTGCATACATTATGCCTGGGGCAGGAATAATGTAGCACAAAGGATTACAAAGTGTCGCAATGCATGCATTGCGCCACTTTGTAAATTTGGCGTGCCAGTTTTTTGGCCTCGTTGGGCCACATTAGCCTAAGAAAATGAGACCAATGTGGTGCAACAAGGCACTAGGGGTTATTAAATCTGCACCAAATTCGTTTTGATACTAGCAATTAGTCCAGAGACTAAAGTACACTTTAATATTATTTATATTTCTCTAACATATTGTTTGATAAGTGTAAGGAAATGCCTCCTTGGAATGGTTACCCCCTGACGTTTTGCCTTTTGCTGATGCCAAGTTATGATTTGAAAGTGTGCAGAGGCCTGCTAACCAGGCCCCAGCACCAGTGTTCTTTCCCTAAACTGTACCTTTGTCTCCACACTTGGCACAACCCTGGCACCCAGGTAAGTCCCTTGTAACTGGTACCCCTGGTACCAAGGGCCCTGATGCCAGGGAAGGTCTCTAAGGGCTGCAGCATGTCTTATGCCACCATGGGGACCCCTCACTCAGCACATACACACTGCTTTCCAGCTTGTGTGCGCTGGGGGGGAGAAAATGACTAAGTCGACATGGCACTCCCCTCAGAGTGCCATGCCAACCTCACATTGCCTATGGCATAGATAAGTCACCCTTCTAGCAGGCCTTACAGCCCTAAGGCAGGGTGCACTATACCACAGGTGAGGGCATAGGTGCATGAGCACTATGCCCCTACAGTGTCTAAGCGAAACCTTAGACATTGTAAGTGCAGGGTAGCCATAAGAGTATATGGTCTGGGAGACTGTCAAACACGAACTCCACAGCACCGTAATGGCTGCACTGAAAACTCTGAAGTTTGGTATCAAACTTCTCAGAACAATAAATGCACACTGATGCCAGTGTGCACTTTATTGTAAAAATACACCCAGAGGGCATCTTAGAGATGCCCCCTGAAAACATACCCTACTTCCAGTGTGGGCTGACTAGTTTTTGCCAGCCTGCCACACACCAGACATGTTGCTGGCCGCATGGGGAGAGTGCCTTTGTCACTCTGTGTCCAGGAACAAAGCCTGTACTGGGTGGTGGTGCTTCTCACCTCCCCCTGCTGGAACTGTAACACCTGGCGGTGAGCCTTAAAGGCTCACCCCCTTTGTTACAGTGCCACAGGGCATCCCAGCTAGTGGAGATGCCCGCCCCTCCGGCCACTGCCCCCACTTTTGGCGGCAAGGCCAGAGGAGATAATGAGAAAAACAAGGAGGAGTCACTCCACAGTCAGGACAGCCCCTAAGGTGTCCTGAGCTGAGGTGACTCTGACTTTTAGAAATCCTTCATCTTGCAGATGGAGGATTCCCCCAATAGGATTAGGGATGTGCCCCCCTCCCCACCGGGAGGAGGCACAAAGAGGGTGTAGCCACCCTCAGGGCTAGTAGCCATTGGCTACTAACCTCCCAGACCTAAACACACCCCTAAATTGAGTATTTAGGGGTTCCCAGAACCGAGGAAGATAGATTCCTGCAACCTGAAGATGAAGAAGGACTGCTGACCTGAAGCCCTGCAGAGAAGACGGAGACAACAACTGCTTTGGCCCCAGCCCTACCGGCCTGTCTCCCCACTTCAAGAAAAACTGCAACAGCAACGCATCCCCCAGGGTCCAGCGACCAAGAAGCTCCCGAGAACAGCGGCCCTGTTCAACAAACCTGCAACTTTGCAACAAAGAAGCAACTTTTAAAGACCACACGTTTCCTGCCGGAAGCTTGAGACTTTCCACTCTGCACCCGACGCCCCCGGCTCGACCTGCAGAAAACTAACTCTACAGGGAGGACTCCCCGGTGACTGCGAGCCAATGAGTAGCCAGAGTTGACCTCCCTGAACCCCCGCAGCGACGCCTGCAGAGGAAATCAAGAGGCTCCCCCTGACCGAGACTGCCTGCTTCAAGGAACCCGATGCCTGGAAACCACACTGCACCCGCAGCCCCCAGGACCTGAAGGAACCAGACTCCAGTGCAGGAGTGACCCCCAGGTGACCATCTGCCTAGCCCAGGTGGTGGCTACCCAGAGGATCCCACCCTGTGCCTGCCTCCATTGTTGAAGAGACCCCCGGGTCTCCCCATTGAATCCTATTGAAAACCCGACACCTGTTTGCACTCTGCACCCGGCCGCCCCAGTGCCGCTGAGGGTGTACTTTCTGTGCGTGCTTGTGCCCCCACGGTGCCCTACAAAACCCCCCTGGTCTGCCCTCCGAAGTCACGGGTACTTACCTGCTGGCAGACTGGAACCGGGGCACCCCTATTTCCATTGAAGCCTAAGCGTTTTGGGCACCACTTTGACCTCTGCACCTGACCGGCCCTGAGCTGCTGGTGTGGTAACTTTGGGGTTGCCTTGAACCCCCAACTGTGGGCTACCTTGGACCCAACTTTGAACCCTGTAAGTATTGTACTTACCTGTGAACTTAACATTTACTTACCTCCCCCAGGAACTGTTGATTTTTGCACTGTGTCCACTTTCAAAATAGTTTATTGCCATTTGTGCCAAAACCGTACATGCTATTGTGATCATTCAAAGTTCCTAAGATACCTGAGTGAAATACCTTTCATTTAAAGTATTGTTTGTAAATCTTAAACCTGTGGTTCTTAAAATAAACTAAGAAAATATATTTTTCTATATAAAAGCCTATTGGCCTGGAATTGTCTTTGAGTGTGTGTTCCTCATTTATTGCCTGTGTGTATACAACAAATGCTTAACACTACCTTCTGATAAGCATACTGCTCGACCACACTACAACAAAATAGAGCATTAGAATGATCTCTCTTTGCCACTATCTTACCTCTAAGGGGATCCCTTGGACTCTGTGCACACTATTTTTACTTTGAAATAGTATATACAGAGCCAACTTCCTACAATAAGCATGTCATAATTGTGACCACCAACAAATGAAAACATGAATACTTTTAAAATACATGCCTGCACAGCTTTCTATGTTAGGATGTCAAACAAGAGACATAAAGTGTCACCTTCTGCTGGCGACTGGGTCACTAAAAGCATTATGCTCCAACACTTACATGGCTAGGAGGGAGTAGACAGTTTCTTCCAGTTAGAGAAGCAATTTAGATTGTCCTAGTGCTATAGGTCTTGAGTCAATTGGGAACTAAAGGTCAAACCACGTTCATAACCTGAGCCATTTGTGGAAGAACTACACTACTAGATCTGGAACAAAAAGAGGGAAGTAACTTCTCCAGCTGAGCTGGTATCTGCCACCATTTCAAGTCCTGAGGTAACTCCGATAGATCTGGAATTCTAGAGTTATTTCTTGAAGACAGATCCCATTGTCAAAGTTTGTGAAAGGAAACGGAATCAAGATGTAATCTTGCAAAAGGAATTACAAAAAATTGAAGTATTCAGGATTACAAAAGAAAGAAAAGATGAACTATGTGCAGAAATTGCCCCATGAATACATTTCTGAACCTCAAGTAAACAGTAGACTCTTCGGATCCCCTTGCACCTACATCAATTACTGGGCACAGGCCAACTGTCTTGCCAGAAAACATGAAACAAGAAACATGTTCTTGGTTGCTGACAGCCCTGTCTACAAGTAAGGAGACCAGCTTCCAAAGCTATCTGAAAACAAGACCTGATGAGTTAGTTATAGTCTGGACTTGTTTGCATTGATCAGGAATGCCTGAAAAATCAAAAGTAGGTAAACAACTTGAAAGTTCTCAAAAGTCTTCTCATTCCAAGGCAAGTGAAACAATCAATTGTCTGATGTGGAGAAGAGAAGGCCAGTACCTGGAGCCGGAACCTTAGAGAGGAGTTTTGGGGCTGCGTTGATTCTAAACAGAAGAACATTGAACTAGTAATGAGAGAATAGAACTACAAACGTTATGCATCTTTGATGAGAGGGCTAAATTGGGGCATGAAGATGGGTGTGTTCTAGTTCTAGTGCTCCCATGCAGCAATTGGAGGGATGATTGTCTGAAGTGTATTGGGAGACAGCTTTTACAACGTTGCCTTTACCATGCATTCTTTACCACACAATAGCGCTCATTACAACATTGGCGGTAAAAGCCGCTTACCGCTGTGCAGAAGACTGCCAACACACCGCCGCGGCCGCGGAATTCCGCCACAGATAACATGACCCACATCTCAGAATCCGACAAAATTCAGACACCCACACAAGTCCGCCACACCAAAGGTCAGTGATAAACTGGGGAAATAAAAATCTCCACCGTCACGCCAACAGATATAAGCCCACACTATCACGACCCACGAATCCATGCGGCGGTCTTTCAACCGCAGTATTCCATTGGCAGTACACACCGCCGCGCTCAAAATACACACACTTCTACAAAACACCGCCACATTGGACAATTCCAAATACACACACCTGATACACATACACACACCACTCCCACACACCCATTACAATATAAAACACACACCCACAGCACCCACAAACCCCTATGACCAATATTACAGAGAGAAGGCCAGAGAGAGACACCACCATCCACAAACTAGCATCCACAGGCACACAACACCATCACCCACACAACTTCCACGCACAAAACACCACACACCACTACATATCACCACACACACCACTCCACACATCACCTAAACCACCCCATGGCACGGCAAAGACACCCAAGGTTTTCGGAGGAGGAGCTCAGGGTCATGGTGGAGGAAATCATCCGGGTAGAGCCACAGCTATTTGGATCCCAGGTGCAGCACACCTCAATTGCAAGGAAGATGGAGCTATGGCGAAGAATAGTTGACAGGGTCAACACAGTGGGACAACACACAAGAAATCGGGAGGACATCAGTAAGAGGTGGAACGACTTACGGGGGAAGGTGCGTTCCGTGGTCTCAAGACACCACCAGGCGGTTCAGCGGACTGGTGGCGGATCCCCACCTCCTCACCCACAACTAACAACATGGGAGGAGCAGGTCTTGGCGATTCTGCATCCTGGGGGTCTCGCAGGAGTCGGTGGAGGAATGGTCTCCGGTAAGTCAAACCTTTAACTACCATATCCCCCACCCTAGCTGCATGCTATCACCTACCCCCACCCTCGCCCCCACCCCTATCACTCCAACTCCTCACAAATGTACCAATATCACAAACCACCCATCCCAACACCAAGCCCTGCAGGCAACACCAACGCATGGACACCCATCACTAAAGCATGCCCACTGCACATACCCATACACCCCCCTAAACCATCATCACACAAGCTCCCACACAGGAATGCAAGCACTAGGGTACACGCTCACCCACCCATTGCAAACCATGACACACACAGATGCAATAATCATGCCTTTCCACCCCTGCAGGACCACTACCCAACGTCACCAGACAGGAGGGTCCAGACATCTCCACTCCACCCACAGAAGAGGCCCACAGTGATGACAGCAGCTCTGTCCACCTGGATCTAGATGACCAGCCGGACCATCGTGGGCCTCGGGACAGTCGGTTCCCCTCACACAGGCACAGGCCACCACAGACCTTCCCCCCTCTGGTAACACCAGCACAGCACCCACCCAACGGGCCCATACCTCGGTCCCTAGGACACGTCAATCAGCTGTGTGTCCACCACTACAGGGAACCCTGGATAACCCACCACGCCAACAACAACAGGGACCTGGGTGCAGTGGCAGTGGGCACACGGTCCAGGGGACGGAGGCCCAGGAACACAGGGGAACTGGGAGGGCTGCTGTGCGACAGGGGGTGGACAGGCCAAGGGAACCCACTCTCCACAAGGCCCTCTCCTCCATCATGGGAGCATACCACCACTCCCAGGAGTCAATGGCAACGGTACTGGCCAAGTTTCAGGAGACCCAGCGCATGAAGGAGGAACAGTATTTGGGCTTCAGAGAGGAACTCAAAACCATCAGCTCTGCCCTGGGCACCATCGTAGGGGTGCTGAAGGAAATACTGAACACCAGGAGGGACACTGTGGCACTACCAGGGGCCCCTGACACTAGCATGGACGATGAACTGCCCACCACCTCCGCCGGCGCCAGTGGACAGGAGGCACCGCCACAGGACCACCACACCAGCACCCCACCCTCTGCAGACGGAGAACCACCCTGCAAACGGTCCCTGAGATCCAGGAACAAGACAGAGCACAATGGCAAGACCCCCGCCAAGAAATGTGACCACCCTGATTGTCATCCCACTGTCCACTTTGTCACCCTGTCCATATTTAAACTGCCCCAGCTCCACTTCCTATGCCCACATGGGCAATGCACCTGTGAGACTAATAGACTGGACTCTGCCATGGACACTCCTCCGCCATCACCCCTCATCATTTAACTTCCCCCTCCAATATTTTGTATGTAAATAAACACACCTAAAGCACCAAAAGATCTGGAGTCTGTCTGTGATTTTGAAATAGTGTATTTGCAATTACAGTGACAAACTTTTCAGGAAATAGTAATGTCAACATACCTATGTCACACAGCTCTAGTCCATGAGGAATCTAAGCAGATGACACACATTGGGACCCACACCTGTGAAACCGTAACGGAAAGTGACAACTCAGTGACCATACACTTGGTGAAATCCACAGACAGGATAGAGGTAGAAGTGTAAAAGTACATGTGGTAGGCAGGAATGTATTCTCACCTGTGTTTCACTGGAAATATTGCTGGATGACTGAGTCCCTGTTGTCCATGTCTTCTTCCTCTGCTTCCTCCTCATCACTGTCCACAGGCTCCACAGCTGCCACAACACCGCCATCTGGACCATCCTCCTGCAGAAAAGGCACCTGTTGTCGCAAAGCCAAGTTATGAAGCATACAGCAGGCCACGATGATCTGGCACAATTTCTTTAGTGAGTAGAATAGGGATCCACCTGTCATATGGAGGCACCGGAACCAGGCCTTCAGGAGGCCGAAGGTGCGATCACCCTCCTAGTCCGCCCTTGTGCCTCATTGTAGCATTCCTCTGCCCTTGTCCTGGGATTCCTCACTGGGGTCAGTAGCCATGACAGGTTGGGGTAACCAGAGTCACCTAATAGCCACACACGGTGCCTCTGGAGTTGACCCATCACATAAGGGATGCTGCTATTCCGCATGATGTAGGCGTCATGCACTGAGCCAGGGAACATGGCATTCACATGGCAGATGTACTGCTCGGCCAAACATACCATCTGTACATTCATGGAATGATAACTCTTCTGGTTCCTGTACACCTGTTCACTCTTGTAGGGGGGGACCAAAGCCACATGGGTCCCATCAATGGCACCTATGATGTTGGGGATATGTCCAAGGGCATAGAAGTCACCTTTCACTGTAGGCAAGTCCTCCACCTGAGGGAAAACGATGTAGCTCTGCATGTGTTTCAGCAGGGCAGACAACACTCTGGACAATACGTTGGAAAACATAGGCTGGGACATCCCTGATGCCATGGCCACAGTTGTTTGAAAAGACCCACTTGCAAGGAAATGGAGTACTGATAGCACCTGCACTTGAGGGGGGATTCCTGTGGGATGGCGGATTGCTGACATCAGGTCAGGCTCCAACTGTGTACACAGTTCCTGGATTGTGGCATGGTCAAACCTGTAGGTGATAATCAAATTTCTTTCCTCCATTGTCGACAGGTCCACCAGTGGTCGGTACAGCGGAGGATTCCGCCATCTCCTCACATGTCCCAGCGGATGGTGTCTATGAAGGACAACAGCGAGCACAGAGTCAAACAACTCAGAGGTATGTACCCACAGTCTACACAGAACAACATTCATACACAAAATCTGGCCTGTATGTGTGTTGAGAGTAAGCCTAGGTATGTGTGACGCAGTTGTGAATTAGGCCATGTGGGCCCCTGAAATGGCGGCTGCCTGACCTCTAAAGTGGGACAATGGGATGTGAGGTAACTGCGCTGGCGTTGTACACCGTCGCGGTAGGCGGTCGAAGACCACGGCGCAATGCTGCATTGTTTAACATTGGACCCTATGGGTCCCAGGAGCCAATGACGATGTACACCGGCGGTGATGGTACGCACCTCCGTGGACGTGACCGCCGCAGAAGTGACCGCCATTTTCTATCTTTTGAATCACTCAATACCTGATCTTCGACAGGAGAGGACCTACACTGCAAGTGCTACTGTGACCTCGGTCTGGAAGAGACAATGGCTCGTGCTTCTGGAGAAAGGGCCCCTGCCTTCACATCGGAGGAGTTGGAGAAGCTCGTCGATGGGGCCCTCCCCCAGTACACGCTACTCAACGGTCCTCCAGACCAACAGGTAAGTACACAGGGAGCATGTTGTATGGGCTATGACTGTGTGGAGAGGGCTGGTTGTAAGAAGGAAGGGGGCAGAGTTCTCAGTGCATGAAAGACGGTGGGTGCATGTGCCACATGGCAAGGGTAGGGATGGGGGCCACTCATTTTGACGGCACAGTTGGTAATGGCTTCTCTTCTACCCCTGTACATTTCATGTAGGTCAGCACCCACCAGAAGAAGGATGTTTGGCGTGCCATCGCCAAGGACGTCCGGACCCTGGTGGGCCAACAACAGACGTAGCACCCACTGCCGGAAAAGATGGGAGGACATTCGCCGCTGGAGCAAGAAGACGGCTGAGGCTCAGCTGGGTATGGCCTCCCAACGTGGGAGGGGTGCCCGTCGAACCATGACCCCCCTGATGTTCCGGATCCTGGCGGTGGCCTACCTGGAGTTGGATGGGCGCTTGAGGGCATCACAGCAGACACAAGGGGGTGAGTATACACTCATTCAGCTTACTTTGCGCGCAGTGGAGGGGTCTGGGTGGGGGAGGAGGGCTGTGGGTTTCCCTAGGCCAGGGCGAGTTCCATAGGCTATGCCCCTTCGTAAGGCATGGCTCTGTGGCCCCCCACCCCACCTCTGTAGAGTGCCAAGCACAGCTATTCATGCCCCTGTGTCATCTATGTGTGCAGATGTCGTCCATAGCCTTGTAGGCCATTTCCCAGGAATTGCACTGTAGAGCCCAACAGCGTGACGTAGTGCAGGGGGCTGCTGTGTCTGTCTTGTCCGCCAACGGTAGCGGTAAGCCATGCACTCAACATGTCTTTCTTCTGTTTCCCCCACCCTTTTTTTGCGGTCTCCCTGTTCTTGTGTGCATTAGCATCATCAGGGGAGGAGCAGTGGCATCGGAGCACGAGGGAGCTGCATCCCACATGGCCATGGATGGCCACACTACGGACTCTGAATACACCAGTGGGACGGAGGGCGAGGGGAGCACCATGGCGGTGACAGGAGCTGAAACCAGCGACACGGACTCGTCCTCCGATGGGAGCACCCTTGTGGTGGCGGCAACATCTGTGCCCCTCACCACTACAGGTACAGCCGCCACCCGCCCTACCAGCACCGCCCTCCCAGCAGCCCCTCAGCCTTCGCCCCGTGCCCTTTCACCCAGGAGGGTGGGCATCACCTTCGCCCCAGGCACCTCAGCCCCTGCCCATGTCACCTCTGCTGCCCTCAGTGAGGAGGCCATTGACCTCCTCAGGTCCCTCACTGTTGGGCAGTCTACCATTTTGAATGCAATCTAGGGTGTTTGGACGGGAGTTGCAACAAACCAATGCATTCCTGGAGGGCATTCATTCTGGTCAGGTGGCCCTTCATCAAACCTTTCAAACTCTGGCCTCAGCACTGATGGCAGCCATTGTCCCTGTGTCTAGCCTCCCCCCTCCAACTTCCTCCACCCAGACCCAATCCCCTGTACCTCTGCCTATCCCAAGCACACCATCAGACCAGCCTGCACACACCTCACCACACAAGGGAAGCTCAGGCAAACATAAGCACCACACATCCCACAGGCACTCATGCAAGCATCACACACATACAGACACACCAACATCCACTGCCTCCACTGTGTCCCCCTCCTCCTCGTCTCCCTCCTCCCTCCCAGTCTCGTCTCCACTCACACCTGTATGCACTACCACTACAGCCACTACGTCCCGCACCAGCACACCCACCACCACACCCCGCTCACGTGCACTCACCACCCCCACTACCATTCACACGTCCCCTGTGTCCTCTCCCAGTGTGTCTGTGACGCCCCCTCCCAAGATACACAAACGCAGGCACACACCCACCCAACAGCCATCCACCTCACGACAGCCTCCAGCGCATGCACCTTCACCCAAAGTCACCAAACGGACACCTCCTACAACCACAACCTCTTCCTCCACTCCCAAACCCCCTCCAGCTACCCGTCCCAGTGTCTCCAAACAACTTTTCCTGTCCACCCTTAACCTATTTCCCACCCCCCGTCCAACTCATAGGTCCCGAACTAGCACCTCAGCCACAAAATCTCTGTGACCAGTGGTGCCTGTTGTCACAGGTATGTGGAGTGCACCGGCCACCAGGCCAGCCAGTGGGTCACGGAGCCCCAGCACAGCCAGTCCCCCCCACTGTGAAGCACCAGAAGTTGGCCAGTGCCCGGCGGGAGAGGGGGAAGACTCCAGCCACCCAAGCCGCTCACAAGGGTCCCGGACGGAGTATGGACTCAGCTGTGACTCCTCCCAAGGCAGGGAACGGTCAGAAGAAACCCGGCAAGTCTGGAAGGAGCAGCACGGCGGAGAAGACCGCCATCATCCCCGCTGGACAGGAGGCCACCACCAGCCCCATCATCGCTGCCCAGGAGGCCACCGCCAACCCCATTGTCGCTGGCCAGGAGGCCACCGCCAGCCACAGCCCATCTGCCCAGGAGGACCCCGCCAGCCACAGCCCAGCTGCCCAGGAGGACCCTGCCAGCCACAGCCCAGCTGCCCAGGAGGGCCCCGCCAGCCACAGCCCAGCTGCCCAGGAGGACCCCGCCAGCCACAGCCCAGCTGACCAATGAAGGACCGACAGCCCCAGCCCAGCTGGCCAATGAAGGACCGCCAAGTCAAGCACCGCTGAACAGGGCAAGCAACGCTGAACAGGGCAAGGACTGCCAAGTCAAGCACCGCTGAACAGGGCAAGCACCGCTGAACAGGGCAAGGACCGCTGAACAGGGCAAGCACCGCCAAGTCAAGCACCGCTGAACAGGGCAAGCACCGCCAAGTCAAGCACCGCTGAACAGGGCAAGCACCGCTGAACAGGGCAAGAACCGCCAAGTCAAGCACCGCTGAACAGGGCAAGCACCGCTGAACAGGGCAAGGACCGCTAAACAGATCAAGGACCGCCAAGTCAAGCACCGCTGAACAGGGCAAGCACCGCCAAGTCAAGCACCGCTGAACAGGGCAAGCACAGCTGAACAGGGCAAGCACAGCTGAACAGGGCAAGGACCGCCAACTCAAGCACCGCTAGCCCATGAGCGGCAGGGGCACTGACGTAACAGGGACCGTCAGGGGGTGAGTGATGCACTCTGGGCACCAGTCCCCCTCCAGAACCAGTGGAGACATGCATCCACTACCTCTGTCCTTGGCAGGTTGAAGCACTCTGGGCACCAGTCCCCCTCCAGAACCAGTGGAGACATGCATCCACTACCTCTGTCCTGCACAGGATGAAGCACTCTGGGCACCAGTCCCCCCCCCAGCACCAGTGGAGACATGCATCCACTACCTCTGTCCTTGGCAGGATGGAGCACTCTGGGCACCAGTCCCCCTCCAGAACCAGTGGAGACATGCATCCACTACCTCTGTCCTGCACAGGATGAAGCACTCTGGGCACCAGTCCCCCTCCAGAACCAGTGGAGACATGCATCCACTACCTCTGTCCTGCACAGGATGAAGCACTCTGGGCACCCGTCCCCCTCCAGAACCAGTGGGGACAAGCATCCACTACCTCTGTCCTTGGCAGGATGAAGCACTCTGGGCACCAGTCCCCCTCCAGAACCAGTGGAGACATGCATCCACTACCTCTGTCCTTGGCAGGATGAAGCGCTCTGGGCACGAAGCCCCCTCCAGAACCAGTGGAAACTGTTATCCACTTGAGAGACTGTGGCTTTGCACTCCCTAGGATGGTACAGTGGGCAAACCACCCACTGTAGAGACTTGTGAGACTGTGGCTTTGCACTCCCCAGGATGCAGCAGTGGGCAAACCACCCACTGGAGAGACTTTAGAGACTTGTGAGACTGTGGCTTTGCACTCCCCAGGATGGTACAGTGGGCAAACCACCCACTGGAGAGACTTGTGAGACTGCGGCTTTGCACTCCCCAGGATGGTACAGTGGGTAAACCACCCACTGGAGAGACTTGAGAGACTGCGACTTTGCACTCCCCAGGATGGTACAGTGGGCAAACCACCCACTGTAGGGACTTGTGAGACTGTGGCTTTGCACTCCCCAGGATGGTACAGTGGGCAAACCACCCACTGTAGAGACTTGTGAGACTGTGGCTTTGCACTCCCCAGGATGGTACAGTGGGCAAACCACCCACTGGAGAGACTTGAGAGACTGTGGCTTTGCACTCCCCAGGGTGGTACAGTGGGCAACCCACCCACTGTAGAGACTTGTGAGACTGTGGCTTTGCACTCCCCAGGATGTTACAGTGGGCAAACCACCCACTGGAGAGACTTGAGGGACTGTGGCTTTGCACTCCCCACTATACATCAATGGGCATGGAGGCCCCGCGTGGATTTGGCGTCGTGCACTCATTCTGCTGAGGTGCCCCCCCCTTCCCCCTGAGGTGCCCCTGAGGTGCCTGTCAAGCACCGCTGAACAGGGCAAGCACAGCTGAACAGGGCAAGGACCGCCAACTCAAGCACCGCTAGCCCATGAGCGGCAGGGGCACTGACGTAACAGGGACCGTCAGGGGGTGAGTGATGCACTCTGGGCACCAGTCCCCCTCCAGAACCAGTGGAGACATGCATCCACTACCTCTGTCCTTGGCAGGATGAAGCACTCTGGGCACCAGTCCCCCTCCAGAACCAGTGGAGACATGCATCCACTACCTCTGTCCTGCACAGGATGAAGCACTCTGGGCACCAGTCCCCCTCCAGAACCAGTGGAGACATGCATCCACTACCTCTGTCCTGCACAGGATGAAGCACTCTGGGCACCCGTCCCCCTCCAGAACCAGTGGGGACAAGCATCCACTACCTCTGTCCTTGGCAGGATGAAGCACTCTGGGCACCAGTCCCCCTCCAGAACCAATGGAGACATACATCCACTACCTCTGTCCTTGGCAGGATGAAGCACTCTGGGCACGAAGCCCCCTCCAGAACCAGTGGAAACTGTTATCCACTTGAGAGACTGTGGCTTTGCACTCCCTAGGATGGTACAGTGGGCAAACCACCCACTGTAGAGACTTGTGAGACTGTGGCTTTGCACTCCCCAGGATGCAGCAGTGGGCAAACCACCCACTGGAGAGACTTGTGAGACTGCGGCTTTGCACTCCCCAGGATGGTACAGTGGGTAAACCACCCACTGGAGAGACTTGAGAGACTGCGACTTTGCACTCCCCAGGATGGTACAGTGGGCAAACCACCCACTGTAGGGACTTGTGAGACTGCGGCTTTGCACTCCCCAGGATGGTACAGTGGGCAAACCACCCACTGTAGAGACTTGTGAGACTGTGGCTTTGCACTCCCCAGGATGGTACAGTGGGCAAACCACCCACTGTAGAGACTTGTGAGACTGCGGCTTTGCACTCCCCAGGATGGTACAGTGGGCAAACCACCCACTGTAGAGACTTGAGAGACTGTGGCTTTGCACTCCCCAGGGTGGTACAGTGGGCAACCCACCCACTGTAGAGACTTGTGAGACTGTGGCTTTGCACTCCCCAGGATGTTACAGTGGGCAAACCACCCACTGGAGAGACTTGAGGGACTGTGGCTTTGCACTCCCCACTATTCATCAATGGGCATGGAGGCCCCGCGTGGATTTGGCGTCGTGCACTCATTCTGCTGAGGTGCCCCCCCCTCCCCCCTGAGGTGCCCCTGAGGTGCCTGTTGTATTTCTATCTGATGCCCCAGCAGTGTTCTCTCTGTTTTGATCTGGTATCGTGTGTGGGCCTCCCCATGCATTTTGGGCCCAGTGGTCCATGGACTATAAATGGTGCAATACCTGGACAATTAATCGTAGTGTATATTTTGTTAATAGTGTATATATGTATATTTTTGCTTACTGAATTTTGATATATTACAATGGTTACACTAATTTCCTTTTGTCTTTGCATTCTTCCGGGGGGGTTGGGGGTGTAACTGTAATGTAGAGATATGCATTGGTGTGTGTGTTGTAGCGGGCGTGGGTGGGAGGTGGGGGTGTTGCATGTGTGTGTCCCTGTTTTTTGCCTCCCCTCTCCCCTGTGTCGTAGGTGCAGTACTCACCGTGGTCTTCGCCACCAGCGTTGGTGCTCCTGGTACAGGAGCAGGAAGACTATTGCAGGAAGAATATGGAGTTCCGGCTCCATGGTGTCCTCCTTCCTCATGGAGTGTGTAGAGGTGAGCGTTTTTCATTCGAAATGCCTGTTTCCGCCGTGTTTTTATCCGCAGTGAATCCGCCCCGGAAAAGGTGGCGGGTTGGCCTGTCATAATAGTGTGGGCGGTACATTGTCCTCCGCCTGTCTGTTGGTGGTGACCGCCGAGATGTTTGTTTGTACCGCTGTGGCGGTCAGAGAGTTAAAGTGTCTGTCTTTGTTGGCGGTTTAGGCCACGTCGTAATTCCAAAATGTTTACCCCCGGCCTGTTGGCGGTCTCACCGGTGCTTTAACACCGTCCGCCAGGGTTGTAATGACCACCAATGTCTTTTTCATTCACTGCGATTAACAAGCATGCCTTTACCATGAAAATGCTTTTACCACACGTGAATTTACAATGAAATGTAAATATATTTGAGATAAGGGTGTGTGTGCGTGTGTGTGTGTGTGTGTATACATATATATATATATATATATATATATTCAAATAAACTGGTGCAGTGTAATCGCACACCAAGGGCTGCCCAACATCCAAATAGGCTCGTAAAACTGTAGAGTCAAAAACCACTTGTGATTAATTTCATCGGCTGTTATTTATTGAAAAAAGTTTAAATGCAGGTTAAATTCGAACCGCATAAAAAGGTATAAGAAGCACAAAAAGAAGTCAATAATGTGCCCACCATGAACAAACACACGCTGTCCCAACCCAATGTCGACGCGTTTCGGCAAAAGCCTTCAACATATATATATATATATATATATATATCCCAACATGGGGATTGAACATGTTATGAGGTTACCTCCTGGGAAACTTACATGCTTCCCCCTTCAAAATACCATAACCTTTTAAAAACATTGCATGATGGGGGATTGTTTGAAATCGTTGAATTCAATTTTCTCAAAGTAAAGCATCCCAATTTCCCATGCATATACTTTTTGCCCAAGATCCATAAAAGCATTACAGCACCACCAGATAGACCTATTGTTTCTTTCAGTGGTGGGCCATTGGAAAATGCAGCTATTTTTGTGAATCATTTCTTGTTGCCATATGTTACAGGACTAAGATCTTACTGCCAGGATAGTATGGATTTTTTTAAACGTATACATGAGATTACTTGAGAGAATACTTACTACATGATTACACTGGATGTATGCTCCCTCTATACGTCTATTGACCAAAAGAAAGGAGTGGAGGCATGCCTTTATTTTCTAAGGACTCATCCCATGAAATACTTGAAACACACTTGTATGCTTGAGTGTATGATTTCCTTTTGTCTAGAGAATAGCATCTTCATTTTTGAGAATTTGCTGTACCAGCAGCACACGAGTACAGCAATGGGCACCTGCTTCGCCTCCAGTTTTGTGAATTTATTCATGAGCTGGTGGGAGGGGCAGGTGGGCTGGACAGAAGCCAACGAAAAATATATCAGACACATACCCTAGTGAATAAGAAACATACATTATTTGCTTCTAACAGGGGATGGTGAGATCACAACAGCTCAGGAATTTAATGAGACTCTAGAACAACATAAACTTAAACTGGTACTTACATAAACAATAAGCAGTACTGGCTGTGCATTTCTAGACATTGCATTACACACAGAAAGCAATAAGATATTAACATCATTACATCGTAAAGATACAGCAGTCCTCCATGCAAAAAGCCATCACCCTAACTCACTGAAGTGGAGTATTCCCTACAGAGAGGTCTTTAGGGCCAGACACAACTGTAATGGGGATACGGAACACATTGTAGAAAGATTCTCACAGAGAGGTTATCCACCAGGTATTTGGAAACAAGCCTCAGATAAAATTGAACACGTCTTGCAAAAACAGGGGTTATTCTCCAATACCTCTAAGAATGAAAAATCACAAGCAGATGGCACTCCGAGGTTCATTACCACTTTTAACAAAAGCTGACAGAAAGTTAGAAAGTGTATTAATAAATATTGGCAACTTTTCAAGGTTGATCCTTTCATAGGCCACACAATGAGGTATATTCTGGCCATTACAAATAGAAAAACACACCCTTAAATGGAAGTATTAGTGCACAGCTACATTCTCCCACAGAAAAAATCTTGGCTGACCCCAAAACCTGGTTTTTATAAATTAGGTGCATTCAAAACCTGCATTGACAGCAAGAATTGCAATTCTGTTCGCCTGCCAACAGGGAAGAAATGGCTTACTAAGCAACATATAAGATGCACCACAGATTATGTGGTCTATGTACTTGAGTGCCCTTGTGGCTTAAAGTATGTGGGTAGTACGAAGTTGCAGCTCAAAAAGATGATCATAGAGTACAAGCATGCCATTGCTATTAACGATCGTCATTATCCTGTGGCCAGACATTTTTATATACACCACAAGAGCAGAAGTTATCGTCTTACATACTTTGGAATTCACAGGGTACAGGAAAATATCTGGGGTGGCAATTGTGAAAAAGCATTAAGAAGAATGGAATCCACATATATTATCAGTGAATTCCATATTTCCAACTGGACTGAATGGTGAAGAGGAATTGGCAGTACACATAGGAAGTTAGTCATTCCTAGGACTTAGTACATGTTAACTTAATAGGAATTATCAATCTTTATACACTTCTTACAATTGGGTGTGACCACCATAAAGGTTTTTAGCAATAGTATAGGATTTAAGGGATTATGGGGGGAATTTGAGAACCGTAATACACACAGCATATAAGGATTGAATATATAAGTGAATAGGTTATCAGCCAATAGTATTTCTAAACATGTAGTTGTTTCTTGTCATAACACAGAGCTGATGAGCAGATTGTTATTTAGTTATATTTTGAAAATGAAACAAAATTATTACACTACTGGATATCTATGTAACCGTGGCAGATGCTTGTCTTGCTATTTCCCATTGGATAGCTATGCATTCTTTTTATTATTTATTTTTTATATTTTTCATTCTTCTCTACCTCCTCTCTCTAAGCACTACATTTGCTTTTATTTTAAATTTTTCATTTTTCTTTGTTTATATATTTGCAATATTTTGGGTAATGGTGGAGTTCCCAAATACACTTTACACAGTAAAAAGCTCCATTGAGGCGCTGGTAAAAATTAGTATTTGAATTGATTTGTATACTATGATAATATGAATATAATGCAAATATGATATGCTGGAAAGTACTAGTTAAAGTGGTTACATTGAGGATGAACTATTATTTTGTATAAACAATTTTCTTGTGAATATATGCTTAGCCGTCTGCATCAATAGTATGTCTTCACTGTTTATGAACTACCAGTGTATTTTTATGAGTAAGTTAGAGTAATTGTTTACTTGACAAAGGCTACGTGGTAACTGAAATGCGTTGTGTGCCAGTAACTAACGTGAAGCAGGAAATTGGTGTGCCTGCTTTCTTATTCTTTGATTTGGGGATTAATAGTGTGACTGGATGTGAAGCGCTGTGAAGGCGCGCCATACGTTAGGAGGGAGCAGCTTTTTTGCTACAAAGGAGGATATACATATATATTTATATATATCACCTACTGGCGGTCCCAAGTAGGTGTTTAAAGTTAGGACCTAGTTTCCATAGAAAAAGCATTTTTTGATTTGGCTACATCTTTGTCACCGTTTCGATGAAACCCTATGAAATGTTCTGAAAAAAGTGTGATCAAAGGTCTTGGTGTACATGAACAATTACAGGGTGATCTGTAAAGCAGAGGCTGATAAAAAGAGGGGGGTCAAAAAAGTGAGCTTCCCATTTTAATTCTCATAGGGATTTTGAACACAACTACAGCCCGAACCGCTGGACGGAAGTACACCAAATTTGGCCGAAAGGTAGGGCTTGGTCCAGAGGGTGTGCTTTTTGCTATTAGGTATAAATCAGTTCAGTAGTTTTCAATATAATAAAGAAATCCAACTTTGTATATCTGGGCGGAGCCTAAGCACAGACCTCATGGTGAGATCTGATTGGCTACCAGCACTTCAACCAGAAAGTGATGGTGGCCATATTGGGAGCAATATACATGATAGCACCCCACTGGAATGCATTGTAGTGAAAGGCAGGTTTTGAGGGGCACAGAAAGGAGAACATATACAGGTGATACCAGATTTTATTTGCAATCATTTGTTGCTAAGGTGATTTTACCATGTAAAAAGTCCTTCTGCTGGGATTTCATGAATTGCGTTTGAGAGAAAAGAGTTTTCTCATGATTTTCCCACAGAGGTTATGGAAGGTGCTCCAGAAGCTAAAATGAGAGCAGTTTGTGTAGATTCACACTATCCTTCTCAGCCATTTGGGGATACATTCTGACTTTCTCTGTAAAACATGTACTTCCACCAGGAGCAGGCTGTCAGTTAATTTCCTTGTTTTCTACTGGCTCTCAGAGTGTTGTAAAGAACAACTAGAGCACTAACAGTCTTACTTATGACAAAAGTGTGGCACACCTCCTGAAGCCATCTTGATTGAATAGAACTAGTAAAACTTCAAATTTTTTTTTTACAAAGGAACAAAATCAGGTGGTTCATTTTGTCATAGAAATTATGGTTAGTGATGTAGAAAGAAAAATCAGGACATGTTTAAAGTGGGTTTTCAAATATCATCCTTTTGTACTTCAACAGAAGCAGTCTGTCAGTTAATTCCCCTGTGTTCTACTGCAGCCTTCCAGAGTGTTCTAAAGACCAGTGAAACAAGGTAAAACCACAGCACTCAATACAAAACCAAGGTTTGCAATTCACAAGAAAATAAGTTGTGGAGATTCCTAACTGGCCCAGTATTTTAATTGACAAATGCCATTTCCTCATACAATGTTGACAGGCATCGACAGTCTCAATCAGATAAAAAACAGTCCTTCATTTATCAAATACACTCATCAACAGCCAACGTGTGTTTTACAGGGCTGCAAAGTTCAGAGTATGCATTAATTATAAAAGAAACTACATTATATTATGAAAAAACACAACATCCTTACAGGACCGTACCCAAATCGCGTGGTTTAAGATCCAGTGACAAATACACTTCTCAAAGCAGTGCACCAAACATGTAAAAGTAGCCAAACTGAGTGTGTTTCCCAAAGTTGGAACTCCAAGAGCACTAGCAGGTGATGAGACTCTGTGGAGTGCCATAAGAAACATGCAAGTCCAAACTGAAGAAGAAAATCAAAGTGTTACTACTACCAGGCAGATCCGAAACCTACCAGCAAATTACAGATATGGAACTGCAGAAAAGTATTTTCATGGAATCACCCACGTCAGAGTAACTGCAATGGAACACAGGTGATAAAGCCATAAGAGGACACGTGGGTCGAGCATTTCCCATGCTTAGTAAAACACTGAAAATGCGGATAAAGAATAGATACTTGTTCAGATGAGATCAAGGTCCTCTGCAACAGGTCTCAGTGGAGAAATAATCAGATGTCCGATACAAAAAATCAGACTGATTGTAAGGTCAATAATCGAAAGACCAAAGGCAGTAGTAAAGGATAATTACAATGTGGGAAAAGACCATGATGCGTCCTAATCCTATTATGATATAAGAAGGCAACACATTATGTAAAGTCACAATAATGCAAATGCTGACAAAACACAAAAATATGAGAGGATAGAACCCCTACACCACAGAGAAAGACACTATGCCCTCATTATAATCTTAGCGGTAAAAAACGCAGAGATCAGCGCTGGCGGTCATCAGAAGACCGCCAGCGTGATGGCCCCCCTGCCAGCCGTATCTTGTTTTCCCTGTTGGGCTGGCGGGCCATACAGTGTTTCTGCCCGCCGGCCCAGCAGGGAACAGGGCCTCAACATTGACAGCGGCTCCAAATGGAGCCGCTGCCAATGTTGGTGTGCGGCGGGTGCCCCTGCACCATCGCGCACCTCACTGCCCGTAAATCGGGCAGTGACCTACACGACGGGGCACTGCATGGGGGCACCAAATCACCCCAAGACACCCATTCCACCAGTCTTTCCCTGGTGGTGTAAACCGCCAGGAAAAAGCTGGCGGAATGGGTATCATTATCGGGAGGGCAGCGCTGCCCTGGCAGATAGGAAAACACTGCCAGACTTACCGCTAGTGGTGTTTTCTGCCATGGGGTTTAGGCTGCATCATTATATGGTGGTCTGGACTGCCATGCCGGTGGCGGTAATTACCGCCACCGCCGGCATGGCGGTCCAGACCGCCATGTTCATGATGTACCCCTATACACCTTTCGCTGTATTTTAGTAGACCAATAAGTGAGGGCCTGTGTCAAACCCAGAGTCATAAGCAGATCGCAAGGTACCACTAGTATAAATGCACATCTAAAAACCACAAGCAGGTGCTTTTTAAAAATAGATAGCAGAGCTATACGAAGTCAATACCTAAATATGAAAAGACGCTCAAGTGTACTTAGACAAAAGTAGAAAGACCACTAGACAAAATTCCAACTACTTATGAGGTCTTGGTAAAACAAAGGAGAGGAGAACAATTATGTCTAATAAGATATGAGCCAGAGATAAACCCGTACTTGGGCTGTCAGACACAGTGCCTTATCTGCCAAGAACCCCAGAGTGGAAATAAATTCACTCTTGGTTACACAAGTAACATTATTTTCGTAACTAACGTATATTAGTATCATTGATGTTGGGCATTAATTGTCTTAAATGTGAATCAGCAGTAACCATGAGTACCCAGAACCTAAGACCAAATGCATTTGTAACTGAACGAACATCACTGTTTAACAAATAACGTATATTACGCTATTAGTAACGGTCTCAAGGCCTACAAATATACCAAACAAATCACCCCAAGGATGTTTACCACTAGAACTGAACCCAACTGGGGGGGGGAGAGGGGTCGAAAAAATGGCACAAAGAAATCAAAGAGATTTCTTTGCATCCTTTTTTTCAGCACTTTTAATTCCTGCTAAGAGCAGGTGTGAAAAGGGGGGCACACCATGGTTTTCAATGGCCCCCTATGTATTGTTCAGGGTTAGTGCCAAAATGTTGGCGCCAACCCTTAACAGTACATTATTAGAGTCAGAAATTCTGACGCAATTGCCCCTGAGCCTGCGCCATGGTACGCTATGGGGGTCATAACAACCCTGGCGGACGGTGTTAAAGTGGCGGTAAGACCGCAAACAGGCCGGCGGAAAAAAAAAAGGGAATTATGACCGTGGCGGAAACCGCCAACATAGACAGCCACTTTAACACTCCGACCGCCACGGCGGTACAGACAAACAGCGCAGCGGTCACCACCAACAGACAGGCGGAAGACAAAGTACTGCCCACATTATTACAACAGGTCAATCCGCCACCTTTTCCGGGGCGGATTCACCGTGGATGAAAACTTGGCGGAAACAGCCATTTCAATGGGAAAACGCTCACCTTAACACACTCCACGAGGAAGGAGGGCACCATGGAGCCGGAACTCCAAATACTCCCTGCGATAGTGTTCCTGCTCCTCTACGAACATCAGCAACGGCGGCGCCGAAGACCACGGTGAGTACTGCACCTCTGACATAGGGGAGTGGGGAGGCAAAAGCACAGGGACACACACACGCAACACCCCCACCCCGACCCTCGCACACTACAACACACACACCAATGCATTTCCAAACATCACAGTAACAACCCCCAACCCCCCCGGAAGATTACAAAGACAAAAGGAAATGAGTACAACCATTGTAATATATCACAATACAGTAAGCTAATATATACAGAAATATATACAAATGCCAAAATATATACATCACGATCAGTAGTGCAGGTATGCACCATCCAATGTCCGTGGACAACTGGGCCAAAAATGCATGGGCGAGGCCCACTTACGATACCTGTCCAGAAACGGAGAGAACACTGCAGGGGCATCAGATAGAAATACAACAGGCACCTCAGGGGGAAGGGAAAGGGGGGCACCCCAGCCGGATGACAGCACCACGCCAGATCCACGACGGGGCTCCATGCCCATTGATGTATCCTGGGGAGTGCAAAGCCACAGTCTCTCAAGTCCCTACAGTGGGTGGTTTGCCCACTGTACCATCCTGGGGAGTGCAAAGCCACAGTCTCTCAAGTCTCTACAGTGGGTGGGTTGCCCACTGGACCATCCTGGGGAGTGCAAAGCCATAGACTCTCAAGCCGATAACAGTCTCCACTGGTTCTGGAGGGGGACTGGTGCCCAGAGTGCTTCATCCTGTTAAGGACTGAGGTAGTGGATGTCGTTCTCCGCTGGTTCTGGAGGGGGACTGGTGCCCAGAGTGCTTCATCCTGTTAAGGACTGAGGTAGTGGATGCCGTTCTCCACTGGTTCTGGAGGGGGACTGGTGCCCAGAGTGCATCACTCTCCCCGTGACGGTCCCAGTTCCGTCACTGCCCCTGCCGCACATGGGCTAGCGATGCTTGAGTTGGCGGTGCTTGCCCTGTTCAGCGGTGCTTCCCCTGTTCAGCGGTGCTTGCCATGGCAGTCTTTGCCCTGTTCAGCGGTGCTTCCCCTGTTCAGCTGTGCTTGCCATGGCGGTCTTTGCCCTGTTCAGAGGTGCTTGCCCTGTTCAGCGGTGCTTGCCATGGCGGTCTTTGCCCTGTTCAGCTGTGCTTACCCTGTTCAGCGGTGCTTGCCATGGGGGTTTCTGCCCTGTTCAGCGGTGTTTGCCCTGTTCAGCGGTGCATGCCATGGCGGTTTCTGCCCTGTTCAGCAGTGCTTGCCCTGTTCAGCGTTGCTTGCCATGGCAGTCTTTGCCCTGTTCAGCAGTTCTTGCCCTGTTTTCAGCGGTGCTTGCCATGGGGGTTTCTGCCCTGTTCAGCGGTGCTTCACTTTGCTGTCTCTGACCTGTGCAGCGGTGTGTGACATGGCGGTCCCTCATTGCCCAGCAGGGCTGTGGCTGCCGGGACCCTCCTGGGCACTGACTCTGGCGGTGGTCTCCTGACCAGTGACGATTGTGGTGCCCTCCAGGGCACTGACTCTGGCGGTGGCCTCCTGACCAGTGACGATTGTGCTGCCCTCCAGGGCACTGACTCTGGCGGTGGTCTCCTGACCAGTGACGATTGTGCTGCCCTCCTGGGCACTGACTCTGGTGGTGGTCTCCTGACCAGTGACGATCGGGCTGGCGGTGGCGTCCTGGGCAGCGGGGATGATGGCGGCCTTCTCCGCCCTGACGAAGTCTGTGGGGAGATATTTACCCAGACAAAACACATGTTTGAATTTGGCTCATCAGGATATGCAGATTACACCCCAACTCCTTTTGTTTCACTGTCTAGAGGAGATTCACAAGCAGTTCAACTGTCAGTCTGACCCAGACAGGGAATCCACAAAAAGGCAGAGTCACAGAATGGTTTAAGCAAGAATGCCTACTTTCTAAAAGCGGCATTTTCAAACCAACAATCTAAAAACCAAATTCACTAACAGATGTATTTTTAAATAAAGACCCCAAACTCCAAATTTCTATCTGGTCTCAAAGGGAAACGACACTTTAAGGATATTTAAAGGCAACCCCCATGTTACCCTGTGAGAGAGATAGGTCTTGAAACTGTGAAAACTACATTTAGCAGTATTTCACTGTTAGGACATGTAAAACACATCAGTACATGTCCCACCTTTAACACACATTGCACCCTGCCTATGGGGCTACCTAGAGCCAACCTTAGGGGTGCCTTACATGTATGAAAAGGAAAGGTTTAGGCCTGACAAGTGGATAAACTTGCCCAGTCTAATTGGTAGTTTAAAACTGCACACACCAACACTGTAGTAGTATGTCTAAGCCATGTCTAAAGGGCTACCACTGTGGGTGGCACAACCAGGGCTACAGGCCCACTAGTAGCATTTGATTTACAAGCCCTGGGTACCTCTAGTGCACTTTACTAGGGACTTACTAGTAGATCAAATGTGCCAATCATGGAAAAAACAATTACACATACATTTTACACAGGAGCACTTGCACTTGCACTTTAGCACTGGTCAGCAGTGGTAAAGTGTCCAGAGTACTAAAAACCACAAAAACAGAGTCCAGCACACAGTCAAAACATGGGGAGAAGAGGCACAAAGTTAGGGGAGACCATGCTAAGGATGCCAAGCCTAACAATTACAATAACTAAACCAAGTCTTCCGTCACATCATCCACAAACTCCCTCCCCCTCTCTTCACCAATTACACTCCGCTCCACAACACATATTACCTCTTCCAATGACCAAAACTAACACAAACACCCCTAACTCTCACCCATCCCCTCTTGCACACCTCATACACTCTTTTCCAAAACGCATCAACATCCCCTGTAATATTTTAATACCACTCACCAGCACTAACTCACATACAAAACCTTCATAGAAAACCACTACAATATATCCTCTCACTATTCCACAAAAATAAAACAAACCACACACATCAGCGCATCAAAATAACACAAACCTTTATACTTTCTGTCACACCCACTCCCACCCTTATGACTACACAAATAATACAAATCCTGACCAATCTTTACTCCTACAGTCTCACTCTTCACAAACATCTACCACAAGCACCCCAAAACAGCAACATTCATTCACCTGCCTCTCATCCACTGCACAATTTAGAGCCTTACATTGTGATCCACATTTTCCTCCACCACCCATAACCCATACTCCTTCCACACTAAACAGATGCAAACAAAATAAACAACACACCACTGATAACAACTTTGCATCCCTTGTCTATCACACAATAAGGCTACTCTATAAAAAAACTACACTTACCATGTCAGTCTTAGCCAGCAAGTCCACCAGCAACACACACAGACCCAAAAAAATGCCTCCTAAGCCTACTGGACAAGGAACACTAAATAGAAGTACAGAAATTTTGTCATCCTCATACAGTTATCACAGCTAACAACACACCTGGTACAAGCTGAAATATACTGCTCACCCTTCTACAAAACAAAATGTCACCACCACAAACACACATTTTCTAAACTGCCTACACATAAATGCTCGATCACTCTGAAAAAACAAGCACCACATCTACGACCTGCTCACTGAGACACAACCTGACTTACTATTCGTAACGGAATCATGGTTGGGAGATGACGTGGCACCAGTGTTGCATGAAGCCGTTCCTCCAGGCTATCAAACCATCACACAAAACCCTATAGGCAAAAGAGGAGGTGGACTAGCTATTATAATCAAACAAGCGATACATCTCAGTAAAACAGACATTTCCATGCAAGGTTTTGAGGCCCTCCTCACCAGATGCAACCCTACACCAACTTCCTCCTGTAACTTTCTCCTTCTGTACAGACCTCCACCTAACAATTCAACATTCCCAGACACTTTTCTAGACAAAGTCTGAAACCTTTCATCATTATACTCAAACCTATGCATTCTTGTGGACCTAAACATTTGGTTTGACAAGCCCAATATGCCCCATCCAAAAGATATCACCACTGGCCTAGTCACATTGAACCTCATCAGATTGTACACAATCCCACAAACTTCACCGGACACATCCTAGATATAGTTTTTGCAAACCCTGAACTAGTTACCGTTCAAATCATCACGCCAATCACATGGTCAGACCATCATTTGGTAACTTTCCAACATAAAACACCACAAATCAACACACCCCATAGCACTTTACAGACATACATATGTCAACCATGGATCAAACTCAATTTTGAAGACTTAGAAACACAACTAACGGCTAACATAGATCTAGACACAATTAATTCCATTCCAAAACTTTATGAGTGGCTACAGGAAGCTTTCAATATCCTAATACCACTCAGAAAAACTAAACGGGACAAAAGAAAACCAACAAATCAGAAGGCTGCAACTGACCTGGCACAAAACAAACATTATTCAAGACAAACATCAGCTACACAAACTAACAGAATATACAAATCATCAATCAAAAAAGCTAAAAAATGGTACTACTCAGACATAATACAAAATGCTAAATCTGCAACTAAAGAATTTTATAAACTTCTCGATACATTTTGACAACCTAAATGCATGGAAGGAAGTCTTCCCACTACTCATGATTTCACAAACAAACTGGCAATTGATTATACAACCAAGGCAGACACATTGGACTCCTATTTAAAACAGAAGAAAACCATCAGCACCAACCTGTTTCCTATAATCCCCTCCAAGAGTAAATCAAACCAGCCTCTGCCCTCCTTCAAACAAATATCACAAGGTGAATTTATAGATATGGTCAAAACAAGCAGGCCTTCCGGCTGCCCTTCTGACCCTTGTCCATCACACAACTTAAAGAGCATTCTATTATCTACTTTTGCTGCCACACCTGTAAGAAGAATCATCAATTACTCTTTAACTACGGGAACTTTTTTTGAAGACCTGAAAAAGGCATACATACATCTGTTATTAAAGAAAACAAAACTAGACCCACATGACCTCAACAACTACAGACCAATTACAATTGGACCTTTCCTGGGCAAACTGCTAGAAAGAGCAGCTTTTGCCCAGATGTCACAATTCATTGAAGACAACTCCATACTTTCAGATTACCAAACTGGATTCTGCCCAGGAAGAGGCACTGAATCAGCACTCATAGCAATCTGGGATGATATTAAAAACACAGTTGACTGCAATGGAGTTGCTGCACTACTTCTCTTGGGATTTTTAGCTGCCTTTGATACTGTTGACCATGACACCCTAATTCAAAGAATGGATTACATCCTACCTTTAAAACAGAACTAATATTATCTATTCTCCCCCTTCTCGTCCAAACCTTATCTCACAAAAGCAGGGAACCCCCAAAGATCAATCATCTCACCTATGCTTTTCAACATCTACATGATGTCATTACCAGAAATGATCAATGATTTTCAGCTCACATGCTACAACTATGCAGATGACACACAAATACTACTTAAATTGGAATTCCCCAAAGACACTGAAATCTCACAAATTTTCAGTTGCCTCAGAGCCGCTGACCAGTGGATGACTTGGAGCCATCTCAAACTGAAAGCTTTAAAAACAGAAATACTCACGTGGCAACTGCAAACATTATGACCCACTGTGCACCTATCCTGATAATCTGGGACCACCTCCTCAAGTATCCAAGGAAGTTAGGAACCTTGGAATTAACATGGACTCCAAGTTAACAATGAATGCCCAAAAGGACAAATTAGCACAATCAAGATTCATCACCTTGAAGACTATGCAACGCATCTTACTATCTAAATTGGATTATGCCAATGGCCTTTACCATGGATCATCTCTATCTATTATGAAAAAACTACAACATATTGAGAACTCAATTGCCAGGCTACTTTTACATCTAAAGCCACAAGCCCACATCTCCCCTGCCCTGAGAGCACTACACTGGTTACCGGTTGCCAGAAGATCTACCTTCAGGCTGCTTTGTATCAACCACAAAGCTATACATAAAACAAAATAACCAAATACATTAAAAAAAGGAACCTCCGCTCAAGATTGGCACCCCGCTTTAAACACCACCATGCAAGAAAAAGACAATATGTGGTATTCTCTGTTCAAGCAGCCAAACTATGGAACTCATTACCCCCAAATATAAGATCTAATGATAACTATCTTGTCTTCAAAAGACTACTCTAGATTTCGCTCTTTCCTTCATAACCACCATATCCAAACAGCAATGGGCTGCACTTGCCTGTATTGTTAAATATTTATAACCTGTTTATGTGTACATTTGAGAACTGTATAGTTCTTTACAAAATATGTATAGTTACTATTTCATAATAACAAATTATACACATACTCTTTAAGCATGTGTAATAAATGTATATTTACTCACGGTTAAATATATATTCATGTGTGTATGTGTGTGTGTGCATGTGTATATATGTATATGGGTGTGTGTATATTACATATATATGTGTATATTATTCTATGCTTAACATGTTTATAGGTCATTGCATAGCTCCTAGATAAGTTGTTATATTAGATACTTATGAATCCATGCTTTCTTTTTTATATCACAATGAGCAAATGTTATCTTAACTATTTAACCGCAAGCATTTGACTATTGAAAAATTGAGGAAAGATAAATGAATGTTAGAAAAGTACACTTATTAATTAACATCAAGTAATACAAATCTTGAAAGTCTGCGTTTATACAATACAACTTTACTTCACATATTATTATACCCATTATTATATTTCATGCACATATATTCACTTACTATGTATTTACATATGTATTTATTTATTCATCTAGTCCAACTGTACAAGAGAAAAAGAAATACAAATAAAGAAAATTTAATAAATACATTCTAAAAAATAAATAATTAAATAAAAAATAAAGACATTTAAAAAAAATCTAATCTCTTGTAAGCTTTACTCTGTCTCCCCATCACCCTCTGTCTCTATCAATCTATTCTCCATCCGCACTCTGACCTATCCCAAACCCATTCTAATACTTTGATCTCCAAAATAACCCTCCCTAAGCTCTTCCTTCCTCTACCGCTACTGGCTCACCTAAATCTCTGTTTACTACTATGATCTCCCAAACACCTCTTCTTAACTCTCCCTTATTTATCTCTCACCTTTGGCTCATCCAAAACCCCTTCTGCTACTAGGATCTCCCTAACCCAATTCCACAGACTCCTCCCTCCTCCATCTCTCCTTTACACATCCAAAGCTTCATCCTATTACTATAAAACTCCCAATAAATACTCCTGGATTCTTTCCTCCTCTATCCCTCCATTACTCTAGTTGATCCAACTAACAAAGTCACATATCCTTCGCTCATACTAACTCATACTAATACTGTACTCGATTTCCCTATACTAATCCACCACTAATTACTCTTGGGTGAGAGGGGTGCTTTGATGAGTGAATGGCTAGAGTTGTGACTATGTGAGTCAAGGGTGAGTGATGTGCCCCTGTGAGCATCGTACCTGTCTGAAGAATGAACAGCATGTCTGTGTGAAGGCAGAGTGAGAGTTGTGCCAGTGTTAGTACAGGGTGAGGTGTATGACCATGTAAGTGCAGGGTGGGTGGTATACCTATGGGAGCGCAATGCTAGTGGTGTGCCTTTACTAGTGTAGAATGAGATTTGTACCTTTGTGACTGCAGGGTGAGTGTTGTGCATGTTTGAGTGCAGTCTGTGCAGTGATTTCCTGTGAGCAGTATGCCTGTCTGAGTGAGGGGTGAATGGTGTGTCTACGATGTGCCATATGACTGCAGCGAGTGTGCCACTATAACCACAGGCTTGGTATGTGTAGGGTGAGCGGTGTGCCTGTGTGAGTAGAAGGGTAGAGATAAGTCTGTATGAGTGCCAAAGGAATGATGTGCTTGTGTACAAGGTGAGAATTGTGCATGTCTGAGTTACGGCTGAGAGGTCTCCCAGTGAGAGTGCAAGTGAGTGTAAGGTAAATGGTGTGCCTGTCTGAATGCAGGGCTAGTAGTGCACCTGTATTAGTTTAGGGTGAGCGGTGTATCTGTGTGAGGGCAGGGTGGCAGGGTGGCAGGGTGGCAGGCATGCCTGTGCGAGCATGAGTTCCTGACCAGTTTGATCTGTTTGCATGTGTGAGTGCAGGAGGAATGGTCAGTTTGTAGGAGAGCAGAGTGAAAGTTGGCATTTGTGAGTTAAGGATGAGCGATACACCTATCTGAGTGAGAAATGAGTGGTTTGGTTGAGTGAATGTAAGGTGAGTGGTGTGTCCTTGTGAGTACAGGGTGAGCTGTGTGGCCGTGCGAGTGAAGGATGCGTGGTGCTCCCAAATGAGTGCAGGCCTAATGGTATTTCTCCTTTAGGGCATGTGGAGCTGCGTTGTCTTTGTGACTTTCTGATGAGCGCATGCTTGTGTGAGTGCATAGCAAAGGGTCTGTTTCTATGAGTGTAGTCAGTGGCATGCAACTGGGAGTGCACAGTGAAAGGTCCATTTGTTATTCAGGTTGAGAGGTGAGCATATATGGGTGCAAAGTGAGTTGAGTTGTGTGCTCGTCTGACAGGGGACTAGCTTCGGAGTTGGGGGAGGCTAAGGGGCAGGGGCTGGGGTGTTACACCCCCCTAATAAATATACTTTATGAGAAATAGTTGGGTACAGGTGTTTTCAGTTGGGTATGGTGAGGTGCATGTCAGATTTTAACAAACATTTTTACATACACAGAGACAAAAACGCACAGGGACACTCTCCCTCTCTGTTTTGAAAGTCCTCAAAAATATTCGTTATTTTACAAGTTGTGTTTTCTTCTCTCACTTAATACTATTACAAACCGGAATTCATCTCCCTTTTCACTGTTCACCTGGTCCTCTCTCATGCACCCTGCTAGTTGTACAATGTATTTTAACATTATACGCCAGCATGATTGTTGGAAAATCCGAAGCTCCCACCCCACCAATTTTAAGACCAAGTTACGCCCCTGCCGTCTGAGTGCGGAAAAAGAGGTGTGTCTGTACGAGTTTAACCAGAAGTGTACATTTGTTTAATGCACGATGAGAGTCCTGTCTGTGTGACAGCAATGTGAGAGCTGTGTCCATGTGAGAAATATTTTTGCTTGAGTACAATATGAGTGGGGTGTTGTGTGCGGCAGGACCCACACCAGTCGGCATTGCCAATTCTTACAGAATTGAAGAAATATCAAGTTTGGCATTCCCAATCTTCCTGATCATCTGTCTTATTGTGGTTATTAGTAGCTACTATAAACAAGATACTCACATCATTTCTCAGCGATCTCATCCTTCATTAAGTTTGCATTATCCATTACAACACGTATTTCTTGCAATGGTAATTTATAAAGGATGTCTTTTTTAAAAATCTGTTTTTTCCATGCCTGATAGGAAAGGTTGCAAATTGGCTTAGAGGCTTTTGTGCCACCATTCACTCGTCAGATAATAGAGCTGAAAGCAGCAAAATCCGTGTTGATAACAAATACAAGTTTAAAAGTCTGGACCCTTAAGTTCTGTGAATAAGCACTCCGTACGATGCAGAAACGTAAAAGATTTTGCAAGGAATAATAATACAATATTCACGGAAAATGAGTAATTTAAATTCTGTCAAATGTTATGTTGTTAGCATTAAGCATTAGCGTAAAGAGGGTATCATTCACTAGTTGTGAATCAATATAGTAGGTTCAAAGGGCAAAATGGCCAACGTGACTGCTCATTACCTCCTCTTCACCTTATTTGTCCCATTCCTTGTATTTGTGAGTAATGTGACAGTATTACTGACAGCTGCTCACACATCCCAAAGCACTTTTCTCTTTTTTTTAATGAAAACCCATAAAACCTCTCTCCAGTTGTACACTTCCTGCTTTCTTTTTGCTACCTTCTACTCCAGGACTTTGCAGAAAGTCTTCAGAGCCACTTTCCGTGTTTATGTGGTGCAAGGGTATCTTTCTTCTACATTTTCTTTCCAATGATCATCATTTAAGGTAAGAGTGTTTCATTTTTCCTGCGATCAAGTGCAATGGTTCTTGGGCCCGTTTCCATTACATTTTTCACTTACTGTTAACACACTTTCTTAATGATGGTGCTTAGCAGGGGCGCAGCTTCAGTATTTGGGGTGTTACACCCCCAATAAATGTATCCTCTAATAAATAGTTGGATACAGGTGCTCTCAGCTGAGCACAGTGAGGTGGTTGTCAAATTCACCTATAATTTTTTACATGCACACACAGATAAAAACAGACTCTCTCTTCTCTGTTTTGAAGTTCTTAAAACTGTTGATTATTTTACAAAATATTGAATTTGAAGAAACCCTAAAAATCGGCACTGCTGTCCCTTCCCAATTGCCCCTTAAGGCCCCTCATGCTCTGCTTCTCAAAAAATGTATTTTACCATGATATACCAGCGTGATTGTTGGACAATTTGAAGCTTACTCTCCCCCAATTTTAGTGACCAAGCTACTCCCCTCGTGCTTGGGCCTGCTTTATGTTTATAGGTGATGTGGTGCTTTGTCCAGGTGATTCCTGCTGTGTGGTGAGTGGGTCCATTTCTACTGATTGCAGGGAATCAATCTACTTGCGATGCTTGCCCCCCTTAAGTTATATAAGGGATAAAGTACCCCCCTGCACATTATAAAGATATTGCAAGTCATCGAAAAGTTTCATACCCGCACAGAGAAATGAGGCCGAAGGACGAGTTCTTTTATAAGGTTATCCACTCTGAGGTGACTTGCAATATCTTTATCACATACGCCAAGGGGGTACTTTATTCCATATAATACATGGTAACACCATCACCGTTCTCACAAACCACTTAAAACCTTTGTGCATAGCTCTTTCATAGTGAGCATGTTTGCTAACACGAAGAATAAAAGTATGACCAATATTGCAAAATAAAACACATCAAAAACCTGTTAGATATGTGAGGGAAAAGATATTAGAAACCGTTCAGTACAAGTGTGTTTAATAAAAATAAGGCTGCAGTAGCTCGGAATGTGTAAACACATGCAGAAAGATTCTAGCTTTTCTATATATAAGAAGCACAAAAAATAAACATATTCTCTCTGCTTGTCATTGTAAGCTATTAAAATAGAGAAGAAAGAAAAGCAACCTTCCATTTTCCCGTTTTTGTTGCTTTGAACAGCTGCTTCAGTTATTCTCCATCACCTAACTTGCTTTTCACCTCGGTGAGTGGCTATGGCAGTAGGCATTGTGATGTCAGAACTAAACTGTGATAGCTCATAATAGTCAAGTTCTAACGTTTTTTCTTTATATTTGGTGGCTGAGTGCATTACATGTTGCCGAAAAATAAAGAAATTAGAGAATAACGTTTATGCAGGGATTACAGAATCCTATGTATTATAATGAGATTGCGGTGCGGTGCACTACCCTTGTACATCTATTCTGTGTATATTCATAAGCGTGTAATATGAAACAAAAATAGCTAAATCATTTTATATAGGTGATTATAATGTGTCCTTCTGATGGGCATTTTTCTGAACGACCTAGTTCTAGGAAACAGGCATGTTAAAAGGCGACATATGTATCTTCCTTGTGTGTTTGTGCATGTGTTGCTCATCATAGGGAGGCAATTATATTTCCTATTGGGATTCAACTGAATATGATGAGGAGGAAGCTGGTATAGGAACATGATCTCCCACATCTTTTTGAAAGTAAATTCAGAAGAAGGCTGTTAAACTCTTGATTACTTAACTCTCCTCCAATCTTCAGCCAAGATTTACCAGAAAGTGATGCATTGGTCCAGATGCGTCACTATTCTTGCGTCGTCCCTGCCCCACCTAATGACATCATGGTTTCACCACGTTTACAATACGGTGCAGCAAGGAAGTTGTTTTCACAGTAGCGTCATAATTTATGATGCTATTGCGGTGCTTTTGCAGCATTAGCGTCATAAATTATGGCGATAGTGCAGCAAAGCACTAGGGATGCCCCTAGGTTACGATGGGTCAGTCACTTTAACGCCTGCCCTGTGCAATCTTGTAAATTTCACAGTGCCATTTTTCTGGGCCTCCTAATGGGAATCGCCCCCTTGCATACATTATGCCAGGCAAAAGTAGGATGTGGCGCAAGGGATTACAAATTGCCGCATTGCAAGCATTGCACTACTTTGTAAATATGGTGCTGGGGAATGGCATCCTTAATGCCACATTAGCATAAAAAAAATATGCTAGGATTGCACAAGGAGGTGCAAAGGCCTTGTAAATCTGGCCCTTCATTTACCAGCAGAGGAACAGCAGTCTTGTACCAGTACTGATAGGTTCTGTCAGTTTTATCGACCTTTCTTTCTCAGAGCTCAGATTAAAACCATGGGAGTGAAGCCTTCTATGTTTTCAGAAGAGGCAGCTTTCTCAGATCCAGTTGATAAAAAAAGTGGAGAACACCTTGAAGAGATCACACGCCGGACTTGTATTGAGATCCGAGATTTATGCAGTCTGCACCTTCCAGTCTCTGGTCAAGGACTTCAAGACACTTTCCTCAGGGATCCAACAAGTCAAATATTTTCCCAGCTTCTAAGGGGGATGGAGATTCAGGCAACATTTGAGTCAGAGTTAATGTTTGACAGCTAAAGAGCTTCAGCCACGGCATCAGCTAGGGCTGTTGCAGCAAGACTTTGTCTGTGGACCCATGTTTGAAAGGCTGATGCTGGATAGAAAAGTTCTCTTCTCTCCTAAGGTTGCCTTATTCTGGAAATAGATTGCTTGGAGAAACGTTAGAGGAGGTGCTACAAAAATCATTTAAATCACAGAAATACACCCAGCACTTCTGCTACAAACAAAAGGCTCTCAAGAGTAGAATAAAGAAATATGACAATTACAAAAGGAAGAAGTCTGATTTCCATCACAACTGGTCAAGATGTCAGCTTATAAGTATTCAAAATAACAACTCCTCTTACCAATCAGGAGGTAGAGGTGGACACAAGCAGGGCTCCTTACTATCCCCTACATCTAGAAATTCCCATAAAAGGTTGGCTTCTTTATTTTTAACAGAGATACAAGGATTTGATCTCAGACAGCTGTAGTGTCCTCCTGGACACATTCTAGTACTTCCATCAGCCACTCTGCTGATAGCTGGCTTCCACACTCACCCCACACATCAAGAGTGCTGGCCCCCACATCACAGAGTGCATGTCTCCTGCCTCCCCACTGGGAGGCCCTATGGGAAAAAAATAAACTGCATCTACCTGCAGAACGAGCGCTGGAGGACGAAGTGTCCTTATTCAGCAGCATGTGGCCCATGCCACACTCGCACTGCCACTCTGAGAGGCGCTCATTATCAACGGAACACTTCCAGGGCCCCCAGAGGGTAAACAGTAGCACCTGGATTGGCTTCCTGTGGCGCAAGGCAGGGAGAGCTTTGTGCGCCCCCCTGGAACCCATCTGCCTGCTGTTGCCACGGGGAGAGGCGGAGATCTCCCACACACGCTCTGACACAGGTAGACAGAACCAGTGAACCAGGAGATGGAATCCTGCCTCGTCTGTTCCATGAGAAAAGCACGTCCTTCCAGGAAGAGTGACGCTGCATTGCCACCCATTGACAACAGCCCACGTAGTCCAGTGGCAATCCAGGGGCAAGGGCCTCGAGGGAATTCCAGTGTGAGGGAAATCCCACCAAGAGAGATGTGTCCGAGGCAGCTCCACAACATGCATCAGGAAGCACTGAGATCACGGATGGAGACTGGTCACCCAAAGAGTTTTGGCCAAAGGCCAGTGCAGCTGAGGCCCTGATGGCCAGAACACACAGACTCTCTGACAACCACCCTTGTGGCTCCAAGTGGGCGTTGGATGTGGTCCTGTTGTCTGTTCCTCAGCGACGCCTTCACTTGGCCTGTGATAGGCCCGGCACTGTCCACACGGTCCTGTGGCAGCCTGGCAAAGAGCCACAAGGAGACTCCTGTGCGATGGAGTTCTGGCATGAGAGGGAGGCCTGAAGCTGCTCTACCAGAGGATGTTAGGATGCGCCAAGGCCTTCAAGGATGATGCCTTTTCATCCAGGTCATCCTGAGTCTTTAGAGGTCCACTATCCCTGGACATTGAATGCCTTTCCAGAGATCCTTGAAGTGGACTCCCCACTACTCCTGATGCACTCGCATGAACTTTGTATATAGACTTCACCACTGCTCAGGATGCAACATCCCAGTGAACTTTGGAATAGACTCCAACACCGTGAGCCCAGGTGGGACAGAACCAACAGTGTCTGAGTGAACTGTAATGTCATGGACAGGCGATTGAGGGATTCAGACTTCAACATTGCCAGTCATGCCGAGAGTAGTCTGGTTAAAATACGCAGCATGTTCGGTGGACCACCTGAAGAGAATCAGTGGTGTTTATTTTAGTGATTATGTTTCTCTCCCACAAGTTGGACGTGTTTGACTCTTTGAAATAAAGTTTGGGAGGAATGTAGTGTACTGCTGGCTGGCTTCCTCACTCACTTCACACCCATCAATCACAGGCATCTCCAGTCAGGTGACTCTGCAAATAAAAGAGGCCGGGTGCACATGCAGGGGGCTAGTTTTACCAAGCATAACCATGTGTCTGTGTCATGCATTTAGTAGCATGAGGGCCTTGGGCTCCCAACACTTCAACTGCTGTGCTTGCCAGAGTGTTTCAGAGAGCTTGCCACCAGGAGCAAAATCAGCCCAAGATTATTAAATTCAGACCTACGGGGCCTGAGATACGGACAGAAAAAGGATTTGACCTTTGACCACTTAGCAGAGATAACAGAGCGTGCAGAGCTCTGCTGCAACTTCAGGAGAAACCCCCGGGGTGGGCCAGTGCACGGAAGTTCGACGTGAGCTGCATTAATGATCTGAATAAGGAGCATGCATGGAGCTCTCTCTCTAGAGTTTTTGAGGCACACTGACCACAGACCCTAGGGGTTCATATAAAGAGGGAAGCTGGGACCCCACCTTCGAGCCCCCTACTCAAGAAAAGGAAGAAGGGAGCATGGTAGCGCCACTACCCCACCAAGGGAGCTGGAAATGCGCCTCGGACCCCATCTCTGGGCCCCTGATGAAAGACAAAGGGGGGGTAGTGCTGTTACCGACCCACCACAGGAGAAGGAAGGGGCCTGGAACCCCATCTCCGTGCCCCCAACAAAGGATACACAGGGGAGCACTACTGCGCCACACCAAGCTCTCCTTCACTCCCATGTTCAGGGGAAGTGGGGGAGCCAGCATACCAGAAGCATGTTGCGACCATGGAATGGGCAGGGAGAAGCAAGACGTCAGCTCTCGCACCGACAGAGATGAATGCCAGCTGGGCAGGGAGCCAGCAGGGGCAGCAAGGGTAGGTTCCCAATAACAATTAAATAAAGCCCACAAAGCAAAGACGTTGTAGGGTGCAAATCCCCATGCAACAAAGTGAAAGCACAGCTTGAGCCTTTAATAAAAAAATGCATACTCCCGGGAAGGAGCCATCATAATAATCCACTGGCCTTTCACTTTGCATAAAGGTTTGCTTCATGTGGTGGTCCCAGGGCAGCAGGGGGCCCACCAAAGTAAAAAAGCGAGTATGTGAGACTACAGTAGTGCAGTAGTTATTGGTTGGTTTGCTCTATGGCTGCATGTTTTGAGGAATATGTTGGTTAAAAAAGGAAAGACAAAGGCACATGTAGGGTGGTTTTACAATGTTTTATTTATATATGTTGTTATTGCTGACAGTAATAATTTTTCATGAAAGGTTGCGAGGTTTTAAAAATCCCAAATGCAATGCTTTATTAATTAATTATAATGATTGTAGATAGATTTTGGTTATTGAAGTCAGTGATAGAATCATGTATTGTAGAATGTAGTACTTTGCTGCAAATATGGTAACCTTGATAATGCCCCTAGGCCTGCTTGTTTTGAAGTGACACCCTATATGTGTATGTGCTATAAGATATGGGAGAGGGGTACTGTGATTTGTGGAGTCATAACTCTTTAGGGGTCAAATGTATTCATCCCAGTCATTTCCACCAGCCTTATGTGCATCTTTAATTACTGCATAGTACTTGCTAGTGTGTGTGTAGTAAATGTACTTTTCCTTTTTTAAAGAAAAAGCACAGTTTTTTATTTCTTTATTTATTTATTCAATTTAACAGTAAACATCAATAATAGCCTGGGAGCCGAAGACACAACAGGCGGATCCCCTCAGTGTGCACATGATATCGCAAGAGGAGCTAAGACCAAACCCTGTAAATCGAAGAGCCACCTCATTTCCAAGTCCGCCAATCCGAGTGGCCTCCCTTATAGCAAGCAGAGTTACAGCATGAAGCACACCCCTAAAAATAAGCTGAATACAAGAGTGCTCCGGGCACAACTCCATGATAAACACAACAACGTACAAAAGAAGGCGGCAGGGCAGACTCAAATAGCAGGATCATCCATCATACATCACATATTACACATCAAGGAACAGCATTCAAGGCAAACATCCATGGTGCGTCCATGCGCACTCTCCAAGTCTTCCCAAGTCAATCCTGTGACTCCAAAAAGGCGCAAAAAGGTGCCCAAATGTCTCTGGGGTGGGAGCACGCAGGAGTCAGTTCCCAAAAAATTGACAGCTGCTCCTGGCAAAATGCAGCATCACGTAGCCAATCCGATCTCTGGGGAACCCGGCCCCTCCCCCAGCACATCGCCACTCTTCTCTTCACCAGCAAAAGCAACATGCCCACCAGACGTCTGCAATCCAACGGGACTCCATCCAGCAACCCAAGCAGCGCCAGCACTGGAGAAAAGGGCAGATCTAATCCAGTCACACTAGCTATCACATGCATCACCTCTCCCCAAAAGGAGCGCACCGCTCCACAGTTCCATGCCAGATGTAAAAAGTCCGCATCCGGGGCTGAACATCGCTCGCAATGAGCATCCTCCCGGAGCCCCATATGACACTGGCAGCGAGGGGTATAATATAAACGGCGCAGAAATTTAAAATGTATGAGCCGCAGCCTATAAATGGGCGACAAGGCTCTCATATGTGCGCAACAGCTTCTCCACATAGCCTCAGTGATAGTCTCCCCAACGTCTTTCTCCCATTTAATCTTAGCAGCCTCCACCACCGCTTTCCGCTGCTCCTGCAGGCAGCCATACAATTTTATAATAAGCCAACGCAGCGACTGTGCGCACCACAACAATTCAAGCGCCGGAAAGGTCTTGGGCAGCGCCGGAAGACCAGTAAATCGGGCACGGAGCATCGCATATATACGAAGTAAATACAGCCTATGTAGCCCAGTATCGACTCCGGGCCGCAACGCCTCCTCCAGAGAAATCAACCGCTCGTTCACAAACCAGTCCCCCAACAAGGACAGCTCCGAGACAACGAGAAACTCCCTCAATCGTGCGTCGCGGGACATCCTCTCATCAGCGACGTCCAACACTGGCATTGCAGGAGCAAAGGGTTCACGTACCCCCGAAAGGCACGCCAAAACAGCCCACGCCCCAGAAGTACACGCAACTGTGTTCACCGCCATGGAACGAGTCCGGGACACACATCCAAGAAGCCTTGGCAGCTGATCCGGCCAAATCATATCGTCTTCGGCCGCAAAATGAGGGAAATATCTGATAGGTCGGATCCAATAGTATGCAAAATGAGCCTGCGCACAATAATAATAAAGCTCCAGATCAGGGGCGACAAGACCCCCCATCTCGAATGGCAGCGTCAGCTTCTCCCAGGAAATCCGGGGCTGCCCGCCCGCCCACACCAGCTGGACCAAAGCTGATCTAAGCCTCCGCAGAAAACTCACAGTGAGCGCCAATGGGAGGTTAACAAACAGATACAAGAACTTAGGCAGCACAACCATCTTTAGCAGGCCAATGCGTCCAAGAAGCGAGAGCGGCAACGAACGCCACACCTCCAGTCTATCTTCCAACCAAGCCACTAATTTGCCATAGTTGGCCATCCAAAGGGTCTCCGCATCACAACTCAACCAAACTCCCAGATAACAAACCGGACCGTTCGCCCAGTCGATAGGATAACGCATTCGAACACGCGTCATGCCACACGTGAGGGGAAGCACAACCGACTTCGACCAGTTCATCGTTATGTCTGAGAAAACACCAAAACAGACAACCTCAGCGAGCAGGACCTCCAGATTCGCACCCGGCTCCCGCACGTACAGTGCAATGTAATCCGCGTACGTAGAAATTAAAAACGGACGTTGCCTGAACTGCAGCCCCCTATCATTATGATTTTGCTGCAAGTTAGCCGCCAGTGGCTCCATCGCTATAGCAAAAAGTAGGGGGGACAAGGGGCACCCCTGCCGAGTCCCCCGAGCCACAGGGAAGGGGGCCGAGATACAGCCGTTCAACCGTAACCTCGCAACTGGATCCGTGTACAACAAACAAATCAACTTTATGAAATGGCCACTCATACCCACCCTACCCAACAACTCAAATAAGTAGGGCCATGCCAAAGAATCAAACGCCTTTGTTGCATCAAGGAACACCGCCACGCCTCATCCTCCGCCGCAAGGCCACCCAGAGCCGCAAAAATGTATGCAAATTATGTGCCGTCGACCGCTCTGGTACGAATCCAGACTGATCGGGAAGCACCAAGTGCGGCATCAGCGGCCTCAATCGCAGCGCCAACAACTTAGCATGAATTTTGTTATCCACATTAATCATGGAGAGCAGGTGATACGACTCACAGCGACAGGGATCCTTACCTGGCTTAAGTATCATAACGATCAATGCCTCTCGCAGGGAGGCAGGAAGAGACCCAGACTCTAGCGCCTCAGCATAAACCTCCTGCAGATGAGGGGCCAAAATCTCTGAAGACTCCTTATAAAAGGCAGCGGTTAAGCCATCCAAGCCAGGGGACCTATCACCAGGCAATCCACTGATTACGGCTTTGATCTCCTCCACCGAAAAAGGTTAATCAAAGTAAGCTCTATGTGCCTCTTCGAACCAAAGCAAGCTAATCTCTGAAAAATAAGCGCAAACTGTGTCAAGATGCAACTCAGCGGGGCCTGAGTACAAATCCTCAAAATAATTCATAAAAACTTTCAGGACTCCCTCCGTGCCCACGACCCGCTCACCCCCCTGTCTGTCAATTTCAGTAACGTAGTCACTCGCCCAAGGTTTCCGCAACATGTTCGCCAGTGTTCGACCCGCCCTGTCTCCCTCCCCATAACGCCGAGCCCTAGCGTATGGCCCTAAAAAACAAACTTCCCGCTGGGAGGCTTCCTCATATCGTGAGACTGCCTCGCGTAAAGCTGCCAGCGTCTCACCAGCCCAATCTTTCACTAGTTTCGTCTCCAGCTCCGCTATCTGCAACTCCAGTCCTGCCAACTCACGGCGCAGAGAGCGAAGCACACCATGCTGCTTGGAAAGGCACTCTCCCCGAATAACCACTTTGAAGGCCTCCCACAGCATGCCAGACGAACTAACCGATCCAGAGTTCTCAGCGAAATAATGTAAGATGACCTCACGAATCTCCGCGCGAAACAACTCTTCCCACAGGGCCCCCGCGGCAAGCGCCAGGCAAACGCAGTGCTAGGGATCCCAGGGATCGACAACTGCAGTTAAACCGGGGAATGATCCCAAAGGGTCCGGTCCAGATGCTCCACTGACTGGATCCACATCTCGACATCTCTAGTTCCTAACCACCGGTCCAAACGGGACCAGCTATTATGCACATTTTTTGACACACGTGCCCTCCCGTTGATCACCATGCTTAGCCCTTCATTAATCCATTAAACCACTGTCACTCATCTAAGTCATCAAGGTAGCAGCAGAAGCGGAGTGTCGGGGCCTAGCCGCACTCTCTCGGTCTCTCTGCGGATCCAAAACCACATTGAAGTCTCCCACAAAATCACAGCCCCACCCCCCAGTGATTCAACCAGGTGCCACACCTCACTGAAAAAAACAGGGTCATCCACATTAGGGCCGTAAACCGACACCAGCCGGCAAGGTCTATCTAACAGCGTCCCGCTCAGCAACACATAACATCCATTCGGGTCCACTATAGCCCGACGTGTACGCCACTGCAACCCCTTATGCAACAATATCGCCACCCCTCTGGCATAACGCGAGTACACCGCTCCATGGCATTCACCAATCCACCCAGCCTTCAGCCGATTCAACATGGAGGCCACTAAATGAGTCTCTTGAAGCATACATACATCAATCTGATGATGCTGAATGTATGCGGACGTAAGACGCACCTTACGCTGATCATTTAAACCACGCACATTCCAAGTTAAGCAATTAACCACCATCATTGTCTCCCATCATGTCACAGCAACATTTCCATGCGTCCCGCCACAGAGTTACCCGCCGCCATCCAACAGACTCAATCAACACAAATAGAGAAAGATAACAAATCCAAACATCAGAGATACAACGAGCCAGCAGCACAAACCCACCCCCACCCATGAAGACCCCCTAAACGGTCCAAAGCAGAAACCCCCCCCATCTCCCAACCAAAAGGATCAGGAACCCACAACATAGCGGAACAAAAGGACTCATCCATGGGGCGGGAGTCGAGCCGTCCAGCCCATCCGCAACGCAGATGAGCAGCAAGGGACAAAGGGATAAAGTAACGGATAAACCGACACAGCAGCACTTGAGTAAATATACAAGGCAACGCAGCAAGGCACTTTATAGAGACAAGGGCCCAGAAGTATCACAAGGCCAAAAACAGTCAATCAGTATCACTAAGGTTTGCCCGAAGCGTCTTGACAAATTTGGCCGCCAGCTTCGGATCCGTAAAGAAATGTCATGTGCCCCCATGCTGTATCCGAAGCTTCGCTGGATAAATGTGAGAAAAACGAGCTGCGGTCAGACTTAAAGAGCGCTTAATCGGTAGGAACGCCTTACGCGCCGCCTGCACGCTTAAGGTGTAGTCTGAAAAAAATTGCAGCTCCGTATTTTTACAAATCACCGGGCGGTGATTGATGGCATGGATGTTCAGACCTGGGTTAGAGACATCACTATGTGGGTCTGCGCAGCTGAGAGAGCGATACAAAGAAAGGAAGCCCACCGAGTGCATAGGAGACTGAAAGCAGACTTTTCGGCGGATGTGGTGGATGAATAGGAGCGGCCTTCAGACTCCGCAAGCCATACTAACTGCTCACATGGGGGTAGCAAAAGAGTGTAACTGGCCAGATCAATTTTCGGGAAGTGTGAGATATGATACGTCACCTTGGCCCACTGACCTTCTGACAGAAATGGGGAGGTGACTGGTGAGACACTGGATGAGTGCAGCTGGCCTCCCTTTCTCATCCTGCCCCGCTGGGGACCCCAGTCCTTGGCCTCCCCCCATGGCATTGTATCCATGTGACGCACTACACACGAGACAGTCGTTTCACAGTTTAAGTTTGGTTTGCTTACAACACATGGTATGTCCAACTCACCCCAACTACCTTGCAGTCATGGCACGGTAAGGTACAGGACCTGGTGGCATCAGATACTTATGATAGTAGTTGCACCACACCAACTGGTTGAAGGGGCATGGTCTCTTCTGCTGACACAGCTTTGCATTCCAAATGGTGGCTCAGTTGGTGACTAGTGGCGGCTCCTCCACTATGGCAGAGGAGTGTCACCTTGTACCACCAGTACCAGCTGAACAACTTGCAAAATAAAACGATAATAAACCATGGCCCAGATTTATGCTAAAGTGGCACAGCATGGTGCTCCACCACTTTTGAAATGCAACAGTGCTCCGTATTTACAGGAATAGTGATGAAAAGTGATGCCCTGATGGCGCTAGGGGCTCTTAAATATGCCTCCATGTTTATTATTGTTTTATTTTTCAAGGGGGGGGCATGGGGATGACAGGCAGGGAGGGGGAGTGGTGTTCACTCCCCTCACTGCACATGAGGGTTTTGCTGGCTGTCTCAGGACAGCCAAACCCACATGCGCACTGAGCTCTCTCCAACCCGAGCTGTGTTGCCGGGTTGGAGACAGCAGGCACAGGCTTCCAGCCTGCCTGGGAGCACAAATTGAAAGGTGCTCAGGCAAATCCTGGTGCTGCTCTCATGATGCCAGTAGTATTAGGATTGGCCACAGGGCACGCTGGGAGACTGTGTCTGATGAGTGGCGATGCAGTGATGTTGCGATTCGGCATCGGGCAAGTCTGTTTTTTTTCTGTTTCTGTTTTGTGCCCCCTCCTCCGCCCCACCACTTTGGCCCTACACCAGCAGTGACTGTTGGTGACCAGGAATCTGCCATGAAATACCCTATGTGGACAGCCTGGGATGCATTTCCGGATGCTTAGACATTTGTTGGAATTATGAAATGTACTTTCGCAAAACATGTGATGATGTGCCATACAGAAAGTATGTTATTGATAATTGCCAATAAAAAAATGTTTTAAAAAAAGGGAAAAGCACCGACTGGACAATTATTTATTGTCATTATTGCATACCAGTGAATGGTGATTACTAGGCCACACCATTCCCCCTGAGTAGGCCTTGGACTGCTCTTCTTTGCTACCCTGGGAAAATCAAGTGTTACAATGGGGTGCTTGGTTCTCAGAGAGGGAGTGTTGTGGGTCCATTTTAGTTAGTTGTATGGGGATTGTGACAGCTTAGCTTAAGCTTGCAGCCTGTGCCCTTTTACCTAGTGATTATGCTCTGTATTTCTGTATTCAATTTTTATTCGTATTCCTTCTTTTAGTGGTGTTTTAATTTCATTAGAAGCTGCTATTCTGCGAAAGCTTCATTATCATTGTTATGGACGATATACTTTGCATCATGTTCCTTTCCTCTGAATCACAAGAACAGAATGCAAGGCACACAGAATATTATTTTGTATTGGTGGCACCAAGACTGCGTAAAGAGTCCGGCGCTTAGGTACATACCCGCGTCAGGCTTCTGTGCATAAACATAAACATGTCCCATATAAAACATCTTGTAGGAAAAAGGCCATTAGAGGGGATTCCAGCCAGAATTACCATCCATGCTGCATGCCGGTTTTTGGTCCGCCTCGTGTCTTCACGGATCCTGATTCAGAGACTGGTGGCCTGACCTTATACCAAGGTAACAGGGGTGGGGTGTGCTTCACATGGACACTGTATGGACAGATTTGGCTTATATCGCCATGTTCTCGCTTAGGGGCTAGAGATTAGGCTTTTAGCTAGGAATTGTGTACTCACAGGGAAAATAAGCTAAAACTTAAAGAAAAAGCCTGGGAGGAACTGGAGCGTGCTACAGTCCTGAATGACCCGTCTGTTTTGGAAGGTGGTAAATAGAGGTTCTTTCGAAACAGAAACATCTGAGGGTCTGGGCTGCAATATTGCCCTGGAGGTCTGGGCAAATTATTTTTGCAGAATTTTTGGGGGAATCCCCCTAAGTAATAACCGGGATAATGAGTATGATGTGATTCCCAATTTAGCTATTAGGTTCTCGCTATAGGAGGTTACTGATGCACTCCAGGGTAGTGCTAGTAATAAAGCCCCGGGCCCGGATTCGATCCCTATGGATCTTTATAAATCCTGTCCCCAGTTATGGGCGCCTATCCTGTTAAATGTTCTTAATGCTGCAGTTACCGTGGGAATTCCTGCTTCCTGGAGATTAGTCTGTATTATCCCAGTGTTTAAAAAGGGGGACCGGAATGATCCTAAGTCCTATCACCCCATTTCCCTCCTTGATTCTTCAGCGAAGATTCTGAGCCGGATCATTTTAAGGCGTATTGAGGCAGATAATTAAATTTTTAGCCGGGCCCAGTACGAATTTAGGGGCGGTCTTAGAACTCGGGAACAGTAGCTTAATCTACTGATGATGATCGGTAAATATACGCAAGCTAGGAAGGGCACTCTCTACCTTGCCTTCATGGACCTTAGATGTCCCTTTGACAAGGTAAATCGGGCTATATTGTGGGAGAGGCTTAATCAGATAGGGATGGATCCTAACATTGTGGAGTTGCTAAGGTACCTCCACTCAGGAACGGCTACAAATGTGAGGGTGGGGATAAATGGGGAGTGTTCAGAGGCTTTTAAGCTCACAAGGGGTGTTTGTCATGATGTGTCTTGGCCCCTACTCTTTTTCCTTTATATACAAACGGATTGTCTGACTTCTTGGTGGAACACTGCAGGGATGTCCCTAAGGTGAATGGTATTAATGTCTCTGTATTGACGTACGCGGATGATGCGGTCCTTATGGCCCGCACTATGAATGACCTCCCTGAAGTAGTAGTAGTTGAAGAGCAAATTATTAGCAGGGTTCATGAATTCCCATATTTAGAGGTCATCTTTGACGACAAAGGTTCATGGAAACCCTGTATTGCCAGAAGGGGTACGCTTTTCCATGCCACAGTTGGTGCTACATTTGATTTTGCTGCAAGAGTAGGAAGTAAACCCATTAAGTCTTTGCTTGAATCTACAGACGGAAATGTCTCCCGGTCCTGCTGTACGGTGCAGCACTTTGGGGGTATATGGATACCGGAGCCCCTACTGTAGAAGAAAACCATTTCTGCAGAAGGCTATTGGGAGTTGGCCAAAATACCTCTGGTTTTTGCCTTCATCTGGAATTAGATCTAAAGTTTGTACAAGACACTATTCAGTTGGCTCCCCTCTTGCTATGGATCTCTATTTGGAGTAATGAATATGCCACATTTAATAGAGAGATTCTAAGGGACTGCTTGGCCTGTGACCAAGTAAAGAATATTCCCTGGCTGATGTACATAAGAAAGGCGGCCCATGATTTGGGGCAGCCTGACTTGTTTGACACTCCTGAGGGTCTGACCAGCCGTGATAAAAACTGGGTAAAGGATAATTTATTGAGAATCCTGCGGACCAAAAGAGAGGGGGAGGTCTTAGGGGAAAAATGGGTCAGGGATTTTATTATGCTAAAGATGGGGGTGGGCCCTCAGCCCTATCTCATAGACATAAATGATGTGAGGGAAAGGTCTCTTATTACTCAATTTAGTTTCGGGGTTATTAGAAGCAACCTATGTTTCCCATTAGGTCAGTATGGTGAAAAATCTATTAGACCGTGTCCCTTTGACGGGGTGTCCTTGCAGACCTTGACCCATTTTACATTATTTTGTGGTTTTTAACGCACCTTTTAGATGCCGTTTTTTAAATCCCTTTGCTGAGGCCCAAGGGTTTTGTGCAATATCGCCCTGCTTTCTTGTGGCTGCGAATGGCTTCAGACGTATTGGTGTGGCGGGGGCTGGGATCATTCCTGTGGGGAGCTATTACTTGGCGCAGTAATGCAGAGTATTTTTAAGAATTGTTTTTTTAATTCTTAATAATGAGGTCTTATTTGTTTTTAATTAATGGATATTTTTATATACTGTTTTTATTGTTAGTTGGTCTATGTATTGCTTTGTTTATTTGTTTTAATGGCTGAATTTTTTCATACCGAATAAAGTCTATGGCCCTCATTCCGAGTTTGGCTGGCGGCGGTAGCCGCCAGCCAAACGGGAACCGCCACTTGGCCACTCTGCGGTCAAAAGACCGCGGAGGCCATTCTGGCTTTCCCGCTGGGCCGGCGGGCGCTCCCCAGCGGGAAAGGCCCTGCAACAATGAAGCCGGCTCCGAATGGAGCCGGCGGAGTTGCAGGGGTGCGACGGGTGCAGTTGCACCCGTCGCGATCTTCACTGTCTGCAATGCAGACAGTGAAAATCTTTCTGGGGCCCTGTTAGGGGGCCCCTGCACTGCCCATGCCAGTGGCATGGGCAGTGCAGGGGCCCCCAGGGGCCCCACAACACCCGTTCCCGCCATCCTTCACCGCCAGAAACAGGAAGGGGGTCGGAATCCCAAGCAAGCAGCGCCGCCATGGAGGATTCTCCCAGCCGGGGGTAATCTGGCGGGAAACCGCCGGACCCGGCTGGGCGACCGCGGCTTCACAGCCACGGTTGGAATACATAAGGAAGCACCGCCAGCCTGTTGGCGGTGCTTCCGTGGTCGTCGACCCTGGCGGTCGATGACCGCCAGGGTCAGAATGACCCCCTATGTCTTGTCTTGTACTCACATCATGACAATATGTTGGGATTGTTTATGTTTACATCTCTAATTTTCACTATCCTGATTTTGCAATTACTCATTAGCCTAATCAGTGCAGCTCATGCATTTTATCATAGATTGCAGTATTTTCAATAAATGTATTAAAAACTGTCCTGCATCTCTTTTCTTGTCTGTGTATGTGTAAGAGACTTGTATGTGAAGAGAAAAGGGTAAGGATTTTCCCTGAGGGGTTTTCCGAGTTCCATGGCAGGCTGCTACAAATCACCTTTACAGGTTGGGTTTTGGTGAGGTGCTGCTAGAGAGCTGGGACAGTTGGGCCGACAGCTGCCAATTGGTGTGGGAGTGACTCAGTCACCTGCAATGCAGAGGTGCTGCTGCCCCAAATCCAGCAGTCTCTTTGGAGTACGAGAGTCTCACCAACCGACGATGGTGTAGGCACTTAGGCCCATACTTTTTTTTGCACTGCATTTGCAGCATTTTTTGATACAAAAATAAAGCAAAATTAGAAAATACAATTATATTTTGTGAGTTTGCGACGCTTCTGCATAAACAAAGTATAAATATGGGCCTAATTTTACGAGTATCTCTGTGTCAAACACGCTGAAGGTACCCTAAGTACCATTACACTGAGACATCCGTGATCTTAGGAGCAATCCTCCTCAGTCAAATACAGAGCACCTATCTAGGCTTATTCACGCTTGAACAATAAAAGGATTTACTTCCCCTGTTGGTGTTTCCAAACATAATACCTATTCTTTAATATGGCAAATTCTATAAACATCAGGGATACCTGAAGACATCGGCTCATGCAGTTTCTTTTAGCCAATGGCTTAACAGAAGATGGTGGAAATGTTACATTTGTTGTGGAATTCCATGAAGCATATAGAAAAGAAATAGTTTATTCTTAGGGCACCTTTCCTGAAACAGAGGCAAATACACATACATTTTATGCATACAGGATAGCAAACGTCCCACAACAGTACCGAGCTTACCAATACTTAGAGATACCTCTCTCTTATCAAAAGCATCAAAACATGTTCAAAGGTGCCCTTCCATATGTAATACAACCCATGAGATTAGGTCCTTTAAGCCAGTGGTTCCCAACCTTTTGATTTCTGTGGACCCCCACTTTAACATTAATGGAACCTAGGGACCCCCACTGAATCATCATGGGAATCCGGGGACCCCGTCTGAGTCATTACTGGAATCTGGGGACCTAATTTGTCAATATTTGTTAATATTTTTCAATTTTCTAGGCTCTCGCGGCCCCCCTGAGAAGGCTTCGTGGACCCCCAGGGGTCCCCGGACCACAGGTTGGGAACCACTGCTTTAAGCAATGATGGACCAACGTGGCCAACAGTTGCCACGTATTCACCACATCCCAATGTGTAGGCTATGCCCGTAGCTGAAGTATGCACACTTTATAATGAGCTAGTATCAATATACAGCTGAGTAATACAATTTGTGATATGGACCTTGAACACCACCCCAGTGAGGGCTGCTCCTGCTGCTTATCAATTGGCTGTCCCGGGAATTAATCCACAAACAGTCCACTCAATGATGGGGAAAGTACCCATAGGGCGGGAGAAGATTCTGTTCTGGATTGCATAAACAACAAACAAGATGAAAGCAATGTTTCCCTATACGGGACCCCAAGACAAACATAGCATTCTCACCATATGCTTGTCATTTGGTATGGTCCCCTCAATAGAGGACTGTAACACTTGGGGTTCCGTCTTTGCCGCGATTTACACTACCACGCATGGTACCCTGACACTTGCCAATTTCCCGGAAGTGTTAAAACAAATACAAAATGAACACGGGGAATCCCCGGGCCCTGGACTTGGAGATGAAACTGATGTGCAATTTTGACACAGTGTCCTCAATTATTTTAAGTAACATTAACCCCTTCGCTGCCAGGCCATTTCCCCCTCAGGTGCCAGGCATTTTTTTGGCTATTTGGGGCAGTTCGTATTTAGGCCCTCATACCCTTTTGCCCACATAAGCTACCCATGCCAAATTTGCATCCTATTTCCAACATCCTAGGGATTTTAGAGATACCCAGAGTTTGTGTGTTCCCCTGAAGGAGACCAAGAAATTAGCCAAACTGCAGCAAAATATTTTTTTTTTTTAAATGGGAAAAAAGGGATGCAGAAGAAGGTTTGTGATTTTTTCCCTGGTAATGGCACCAACAAAGGGTTTGCAGTGCTAAAATCACCATCTTCCCAGCTTTCAGGAACAGGCAGACTTGAAGCAGAAAACCAAATTTTTCAACACAAGTTTGGCATTTTACTGGGACAAACCCCATTTTTACTATTTTTTTTCGTTTTAGCCTCCTTCCAGTTTGTGACAGAAATGGGTATGAAACCAATGCTCTATCCCAGAGAGCTAAATATTTCTATAAAGTAGACACAATTCTGAATTCAGCAAGGGGTGATTTGTGTAGATCCTACAAGGTTTTCCTACAGAAAATAACAGCTGAAATTAAAAAATATTGAAATTGAGCTGAAAAAAATAGCCATTTTTCTCCACGCTTTACTCTGTAACTTTGTTCTACAATGTCAGATTTGTGAAAGCAATATACTGTTACGTCTGCTGGACTCTTCTGGTTGCAGGGATATATAGGGCTTGTAGGTTTATCAAGAATCCTAGGTACCCAGAGCCAATAAATTAGCTGCACCTTGCAATGGGTTTTCATTCTATACCGGGTATACAGCAATTCATTTGGCAAAATATAAAGAGTGAAAAATAGGTATCAAGAAAACCTTTGTATTTCCAAAATGGGCACAAGATAAGGTGTTTGTACACATCTCTGAATTCTGGGGTCCCGATGCTAGCATGTGAATTACAGGGCATTTCTCTACTCGCTGTCTTACATTTGGGTGGAAAGAAATGTAGAGGAAGACATGGAGCAAGAACACTTGTTCTGCTATTCTGTGTTCCCCCAAGTCTCCCGATAAAAATGGTACCTCACTTTTGTGGGTAGGCCTAGTGTTCGTGACAGGAAATGCCCCAAAACACAACATGGACACATCACATTTTCCCAAAGAAAACAGAGCTGTTTTTTGCAAAGTGCCAAGCTGTGGATTTTGGCATCCAGCTCAGCTGGCACCTAGGGAAACCTACCAAACCTGTGCATTTCTTAAAACTAGACACCTAGGGGAATCCAGGATGGGGTGACTTGTGGCCCTCTCGCCAGGTTCTGTTGCCCAGAATCCTTTGCAAACCTCAAAATTTGGCCCAAAAAACACTTTTTCCTCACATTTTGGTTACAGAAAGTTCTGGAATCTGAGAGGAGCCACAAATGTCCTTCTACCCAGCATTTCCCCAAGTCTCCTAATAAAAATGGTGTGGGTAGGCCTAGTGCCGGTGAAAGGAAATGCCCCAAAACAAACATTATGTGAACACATCAAAAGTACCAAATGCAAAACTACCTGTTTTTGGGGGGGGGAACACCTGCGTTTTTGGTCCTGGGCTCAGCAGCCATTCCATCCTACCAAACCCAGATATTTCTGAAAACTAGACACCCGAGGGAGTCCAGGGAGGTGTGACTTGTGGCGATCCCCCAGTGTTTTCTTATCCAAAATCCACAGCAAACCTCAAATTTAGCTAAAAAAATCAAATTTTTCCCACATTTCTGTGTGGGATCACCACACTGGACACATTTCCTACCACCCAACATTCCCCTCAGTCTCCCAGAAAAAATTATATTTCACTTGTGTAGGTGGGCCAAGTGCCTGTGACATGGAAGAGTCAAAAACAGGTCAAAATTGAGGGGGAACCAAAGCGGGTCCAAAAGGGCAGTTTGAAAAAAAACATTTCTAGGCTGACAAGTGGGGCAGTATTTTTATCGGTATAGATGAGACAATGCTGGGTGGTAGGAATTTTGTGGATTCCTGCAGATTCCGGAAGGTTCCATCACAAAAATGTGGAAAAAATGTGTGATTTCCAGCAAAGTTGGAGGTTTGCAGGGCATTGTGTGTAAGAAAATGGTGCGGGGTGCATGTGAAGCAGACCACCCTGGACTCACCCAGATGTTTAGTTTACAGATGTGTCTAGGTCTTTTGGATTTTTCTACATGGCAGCGTCCCAAAGTCCAAAATGTGCAGCCCTCACCATTCCAAGTGGGACGATTTTGAGAATTAGCCTAGCTCTCATGGCCCAAATGTGAAACCAAAACCCAAAATAACCAAATGTCCTCTTGCTTGCATGGGATAAAATGTTTTAGTGTGCAGGGGAGAGATGAAAGACTGTTACTCCCTTAAGTTGGGGTGGGGGCATGACCATTCCCATACTGGTTAGTAGCCACCACCTCACTATTTTTTTTTTTTATTCCCTGGCATCTAGTATACTTTCTGCCCCCCCCGGGTGTGGATCAGGGGTAATTGCCCCACCTGCCCACTCGTGGGCAGACCAACTTTGGCCCTATTTATTTGGGTAGGGGGTATGGCCATACCTTTTATTTTGAAAAAAAATCTTCTCTGGTCTCTGGTGGGCTTTCTGCCCCCTTGGGGGCAGATGGGCCTTCCACAAATAGGCAGATCTACCCCAAGGGGGGCAGATATGGCCAACAGTATTGTACCCCCATGTGGAGCATCCCTTTCACAAGGGGCTACCCCTCCAAACAAAACACACACATACACACACACCAATCCCTGGAGCCTAAGTGGTTTCTGCCCCCCCGGGGGCAGATCGGCCTAATATAAATAGACCGATCTGCCCCCAAGGGGAGCAGATGTGGCCTACAATAAATACCCCCCCCCCCCAGAAGCGACCCTTGCCTAAGGGGTCGCTCCCATTGTGTGAAATTGGCGCCAAAAGATCGGCCTAATAAAAATAGCCTGATCTGTCCCCAAGGGGGCAGAAATGGCCTAAAATAAATGTGCCCCTAGGGGAACGACCCTTGCCTAAGGTGTCGCTCCCCTTACGTGAAATTGATGCAAAAAAATAAAAATCTCTGGTATCTAGTGGTTTCTGCCCTCCTTGAGGGCAGATTGGCGTAATAAGATTAGGCCAATCTGCCTCCAAGGGGGGCAGAAGTGACCTAAAGAGAATTCGCCCCCAAGGGGAGTGACCCTTATGTAAGGGGTCACTCCCCACTTATAAAAAAATAAAAGAAACCAAAAACATTTATCCCTGGCGACTTGCGGTTTCTGCCCCCCCCCCGGGGCAGATCGGCCTAATTATAATAGGCTGATCTGCCCTCAGGGGGGGCAGAAATGGCCTAAAAATAAATTGCCCCCCAGGGGAGTGGCTCTCTCGCGGAGGAGTAGGTCTCTGATGAGATCAGCGGGCAATCATGCGCTGACGTCATCAGATGCCAAAGGGGGTCAGGGGAGGCGGGGTGGAAGGGGAAGCAATTCCCCTTCCATCCCTGTCCAGGGGAGGGTGGTGCGAGGCCCCGGGGGGAGCGCTAGTGCTTCCCCTGAGGGCCCGTATCTGGTCGTCATGGTTACGTCCTGGGCACCAGAGCGGTGCTGCCCAAGACGTAACCGTTACATCCAGGGCACCTGAGGTGTTAAAGGTGAAGCAGCAGCACTGGTCATTCACCAACGACTCCGAGGGGTTCCCCAGCAGGAACAGGCATGTGAGCTGCCAAAGATTATTTCTGGCACCTAAGCTAGTATAGGACGGGATAGTCTGGGACCCAGACCAACTAAACTACAATTACCACATCTAAGGAGTGTACAAAACAAGCACAAGAGGATTCTAAACAGCTGGGATAAACAAAAACAAAACAAAGACAGAAGAAATCAGAGAGGAGAATCTCCACAACTGGAGACCTCTGAAACAAGATATAGGGGGTCATTCTGACCCCGGCCGGCGGCGGAAGCCGCCGGCTTGGCTGGAACCGCCAGAATACCGCTGCGCGGTCAAAAGACCGCCGCGAGTATTCTGGGTTTCCCGCTGGGCTGGCGGGCGACTGCCAGAAGGCCGCCCGCCAGCCCAGCGGGAAACACCCTTCCATGAGGATGCCGGCTCCGAATGGAGCCGGCGGAGTGGAAGGGGTGCGACGGGTGCAGTTGCACCCGTCGCGATTTTCAGTGTCTGCATGGCAGACACTGAAAATCTTGGTGGGGCCCTGTTACGGGGGCCCCTGCAGTGCCCATGCCATTGGCATGGGCACTGCAGGGGCCCCCAGGGGCCCCACGGCACCCCATACCGCCATCCTGTGCCTGGCGGCCACAACCACCAGGAACAGGATGGCGGTATGGGGGTCGGAATCCCCATGGTGGCGCAGCAAGCTGCGCCGCCATGGAAGATTCCCCAGGGCAGCGGAAAACCGGCGGTACACCGCCGGTTTTCAGTTTCTGACCGCGGCTGTACCGCCGCGGTCAGAATGCCCAAGGGAGCACCGCCAGCCTGTTGGCGGTGCTCCCGCGGTCGTTGGCCCTGGCGGATTTTACCGCCAGGGTCAGAATGACCCCCATAATCTCTGAAATAGAGAAACTTTAAAAACCCCTGATAGATACCAGTATACTGATACACGTCCCTCTCATTCCTTTCAGAACACAAAGGACAAACGGAGTGAAAGACTGGGATGGTCTGAAACACGAAGTGACTACATGAAGCCGAAGAGGGACTTTCAGCATTCCTCAGCAGCTTACGTTAAAAAGAGGATAAATCCTCTCAACAAAAAACACAACTTAAAAAGAAAAAGGTGCCTGCAATTTCAATCAAAAATGTCAGCCATGCTGAGAACACTGTTGAAGAACAGGACATGGGCAGTGACTCTGCCAGACAGTGTGGCAGATGTCACAATTTGTCGTCAGAATCTTACAGCTCAACTGGATGTGACAGCAAACTAATGACTTTCTTGTCAGAGAGACAGAGGACAAGCACATATCCCCACCAGACAGGGTTTATGAATTAAATATCCAGATAGAGGGAAACATAGCACGCACTGTTGAAGTAATAGTTTTGGAAAATGTAAGCTGTGATATTCTATTGGCAGAAAAAGATTGGACACCTGAATTTGTCTGCAAGCTCCCACATGGTGAAGGTGTCATTTTGCCTTCTTTCTCAGTCCTGGTTCCAGATGTGGTGAAGGAAGCCTATGCCGCTGATTGGGCCCTGGCAGAGGCTCCCACACTATACCACAATCATGTGGGGTGGGATAAAGAATCTCACTACCGTGTAGTACCCAGTAGATCTTCACCACGGCCTCAACCCCAATATCCTATCAAACACAAGGCAAAAGCTCTAGTGAGAGAGATTCTCTTGCAACTTGAGTACCAGGGAGTAATTGAGCCCTGCGTCTTTATTACCTGTTGCCAAACTAGATAATTCATATAGAATTGACTTAGATTACAGACACTTAAATGGTCACACGTGCACCTATACAATACAAAATGCACAGAGCACAGCATTATTTAACAACATAGTGTGTAAAAATACAAAACAGCCTTGGATATTTCCAACATTTTTTTCTGCCAAAATCTAGCACCTGAAAGTTAGCATCTTAGCACCTTTAACTCATTAGGCTCACAGCGGTGCTTTTGCTGATTACCTCAATGGTATAAGAATAGCCCTGTGCTGTTTTCAGCCCAAGTAACATCAACAGTACATGAAATTGAGCCGAAGGCATTGCCTTATATGAATGATATTTATCTCACAGATGACAATCTCAACATAAATCTGGCCAGGTTGGAAAGGATCGTGTTAGGATTCGCCACCCAGGTCCACAAATTAAATTTAAAAAAACTATAATTGCTTTCTTAATTGTCCTATTCCTTGGATATGAGTTATCAAATCAAGGCAAGAGCTAGCCCCTTCACTTTCTAAAAAAATTTGCTCAACTCCAACCACCAAATACCATTAAGAAACTATAGTTGTTGCTGGGTTTTTTCAACTTTGGCAGAACATACATACCTGATTATGCACAACACATAAAACCACTCTATGATTTAATTCATGCAGATTTTTCAAGCAAAGACTGGAAAATAAAACACACATGCATCCTCAGAGAACTGCAGCAGGACATGCTAGAAGCAAAACACTTACACATGTGACAACAAAACAAATATGGTTATAAGAATAACTGCTGGTGCCATCGGCTTCACCTATGTCACTCTTATTAAGGATGACAGGGTACCCATAGCAAACAAATCTCTTTTGTATTCCAATACAAATAATATTTTACTCCAGCAGAAAAAATACTGACTGCTGTTCAGATGACCATCATTAAGAGGGGGCCACTTGCCCAATGGAAATGCATCATTGTCGTTACCCCAGTGCCAGCCCCCGAGGACGTCACCAAAGCCATAGTTCCAAACTTTGGATTCAATAGGCAACCTCCCTAACTGACACAGATGTTGATTACATTTTTTACCAATATCTTCAGACCCAGAAATTCCTCCAATATGAACAGGAGTACCCCGCACCTACTACTATATCACCATTAGACCAACACCGAACTGTCATTTACACTGATGGTTCAGCTGTAGGTACTAAACATCAATACTCAGCCGCTTGCGCTGTTGTGAGTGAAGTGATGAGGGACGGTACATTCCACCCTCATAATACCTACACATAGACCCTAGGGGACTGCACTTCTCAGTTGGCAGAGCTTAAGGCTCTTTTCCTGGTACTAGAAGATACAAATTCTGACCAACCAACATTGATTGTGTGTGATTTCTATCATTTTGTCCAGTCCTTTAATGACTATTTAAATCACAGGTGCCCAAATGGAATTGGAGATTCCAAAGGGAACACCATCAAACACCGAAACTTGTGGGGGAGGGTAACTGATCTTCGGGACAGACAACCAAAAGTTCATGTAGTACATACATTGGGCCACCATTGTGTAGGAGTACACATTGTAGGAAACGCTTTGGCTGATGAAGCAGCCACATTTGCAGTAGCTACAGCTTCTGTTGGTTCAATGACTCGCTCACCGACGATGTTGAATAATAACACTCTGGCTGTTGTGAAAGCTTCGGCTGACGGTAAGCCTTTACTAAAAGCATATCCTGCAAAATATTCCTACCATCTCAGTGCCCAGGGCATTGCATTTGCAACAATTCCAGTAGTAGGAGATTGTGTGATCCCCAGCCAACACCAGAGAGTAGATCTCATCAAAGCAGCACATGAGGGTATCACCTCTGCTCTCGCAGGTGTGGGGGCTACAATATCACTATTACAAAAACACTTTTGGTGGCCAGGTCTGTACAAACACACCAAGCAATATGTCCTTTGTTGTGACATTTGCCAACAAATTAATGGGTCCACCATTAAATGCCCACCGCACACATCCCTCTTAATTTCCAACAAACCACTACAATGTGTGCACCTGGACCACTGTGGCCCCTTACAACCCGATGTTGCACACAAATACATTTTAGTTGCTGTTGATTCTTGTTCTAGACTCCTCTGGGTATGGTCACAATGGTCGACTGATGCTCAACTGTTATTAAACATTTGCTAGTCTTTATCAGTACATATGCAGTTGCAGCATTCCACTCGGACCAGGGCCCTGTCTTTACCTCTAGAGCATGCAGGGACACGATAGGAAAGATGGGTGTTCAACCCCGAGAGAAACAGTGTGGTGGAATGGAAGAATCAAGACTTAAAGCAGCCCTTAACAGTGAGAGTCATAGGTTCAAGCCGCAGTTGACTTCGGCACCTACATGGGGTCCAGAGAACACTGAATAATCTGTTCAGAAGGCCCTTGGGAGGTCGCATAATATATGAGGTACTTTTTGGGATACCTATATATGTCCCTGATCTTGATGGTTTTGGCGCGGTGGTGGAAGACACACCATTTGACATAAATGAAAGTGTTGCTGTTTTACATGAGCTAAAGCAATTTCGTGATGAGAATTCATCTGCCTGTGCCTCCACCTAGGAAATAAGGGATTTGCCAACAACATCTACAGGCTGGATTCCTAAGGATGGGGATCTAGTGCGTGAAAAGCTTGCTGTGTAAAAGGAATCTGGCCCATGCAACAGAGCATCGGTTCCTGACCTGGGAATGCACAGTACAAAAACTGTTATCATAGCACTGTTGCCTGGCTCCAGAGAGAAATGATTTGTTTCTATTGACAACGTCAAATTGCACCAAGTGGCCTATCCTGCACAAGTAGAACTAGCGGTCCTTCGGCTAGTACCTGTTCCCCTCTCACTACCTGACAGGATAAACCTCTACAATGAGTAAACAATGTTCTGTCAGCACCCATGCTACAATTGCCTCCTCAAGCATGGGGGCGATGGAGAATGAACTTCTGCTGATTCCTGTCAACACTTTATCAGCAAACTCTGTCCGAGATGTGGAATGCTAGTATTTCATTTCAACCCAGACAGAGGACATCGTCTACTATGAATCACCACAAATGGTTCCATCCATCGCTCTGTACCGACTCCTGTGTTTGCACAGACTGTTTCTGGTTATTTCATTGACATTGACGACTTTTCTTCTGCCTCATCTGCTTCTGCAACTGAGACTGTATCAAAGACAGGTAAGGTGTACATCTGGCTTAAGAAAAAATACTTAATTTATACATTGTACTACCTGTGGGTACTGTTGACATTGCTTGCCTTTCTGCTTTGGAGATGTTTTGTTATTGTCTTTTTCCTTCTGATAAATGGACATTATTTTCCTGAACGCTCTGCCGTTGAGCCGGTGGATGAGGGTTTAACACGTTACCTGTCCTGCCATAAGGTCCGAAAATACTTTTCCCATGTGAACATTTCAGCAGTTCCAATTCCAGATAAGACTGTGTGGGATAAAGTACCATTTGACATATACCATCCTAATGAGGTCATTCAAATTTCATATGTGTTTAAAATTTCCATGAGTGACATTATTACACTTGATATTGTTTCCTGTAACTGGGATTTTAAAACAGTTGATTCAATAGTTTCTGGGCTTGAATATTACACTGTATTTGAAAGTGAAGACATGTATATGAGCACATCAAATTATGGGGAAATGTTCTGTTATCAACATTACGGACGTTACTTTCTGCACTCCAAGATCAGTTTGCAATTGCACACAGTGGGAGCATTGGTCAAGACCATCTGTGGGGAGTCCCAAAATATATACAGATAAGTTTGCCTATTTTACTAGGCATGACACTAGAAATGGTGTGTCATGCTATTTGAAATTGCCGCCTTCCAGATTGAGGAAAATATTGCTAACAACACAAAAGTAATCTATTCAATTAATTTGTTTGCTGTCTTGCTGTCGAAGGCTATGAGAACTGGAAAAACACTACTGACTTAAAAGGTGTATGGGGGACAAAAGATTGGCAACTACAGTGTAGGGACGCTTTGTTTAAGACCATGCCTTATTTCTTTACAAATTATATTTTTAAGTAACACTGTCCAGAAAACACACTGTTCGGGTTAGCAACAGTAAACGATTTAAATGCGCCCAGTATCCCTTTACCTGCCATATTCCACAATTGGCAAAAATGTCTGAAAGTCACTGAAGAACAACTCACTGCTCATGTTCAGAATGCCATGATTAATTCCTCACTTTCGAGTCCCTGTGGGTGGTTATTGTGGCCAAAGGCCATTTTGTTAATTCCTCCAGGAGTTTCAGAGCAAGTCATCAAGACCCTTGCCTTATCTTGGCGCAACATCCAGGAATCGTCACTACATACAGTGTGAGTAAACTGTGTCAACAATGGTTACGTTCCTCCACTTTAATAGCTGTCAAAGAACATCTTAGTCTCTTGTACGAGGAAGTCAATCTACAAGATTTCCTGTTAGGACCCAGGATGCCACACTAGAAGCGTTTCCTGTATGCCATATATAACGAGATCTGGAAACTATCCCAGATGGAAGCTGCTGCACATTTGAGGCAGAAAGATAAAGAAAACATAGAAAAGGCTTTAGCTGTTGTCAATAACAGCATGAACACTTTGTCCAACAGAATTTACACCATAAATAAAATGGTGTCATCTGCAATTGATATAATTCAGAATGATGTGTCCTTTTTACAACATGGACAAAGCCAGTTGCGTTCAGTTAAGTTGGAGACTGAAGATTCTCAAAAGTGGTTGAGTGCTCTGGAAGTATGTTAACATTGCTCAATTGTTTGCTGCTTTTAACTTGTCCAGACAATAACAGATAATGTCTAAAAAAGAAGCTAATTACACCATGCTTAACTTTGAGAAATTAGAACAGTTGCCTTTCACTGTAGTAGAAATCCCCTCATCAGTATGGTTAATACATGGAGTAATAAATTTGCCCATTTCCATCTTTCGTGTCACAGAATGCTTAGACCAGAGAACCGACTGCCCAGAAGGCACTATCACAAGTCCTGGGAGCCTACCAAAAGTCTCCCAGGACAGGATGGGTCTGGAACTCACCATTTTGCAGGAGAACCAGAGGCTGCAGAGGGAACACCATCAGGAGGCCATGCAGCAGTGGCAGGCCCACAATGCCACCAAGGCCTCCATTGAAGGGGGACTTAGGGATATAGACACCAGTCTGCGTGTGTCCTCCACCCATCAGCAGGCCCCTTCCACTGCCCAGAGTCATGGCAAGCCCTCTATATCTGCTGCAGCCAGTGGACTGGAGGCCTGCCAGAGGACTCACCGGCCACCAGCACCCCTTCCTCGATAGCTGAGGAACCCCACTGCAAACATTCCCTGCGAGCCAGACATCTGACAGAGACTGTAGCCAAAACCAAAACCACTGCCAGGAAGTGAACTCCACCTAACATGTCTCCCTTGTGTTCCAATGACTCACCTTGTTGATTTTGGACTGCCATTGCTAAATTTTCCTATGGCCCCATGGATATTGGACCTGTGCTACCAACAGCTTGGGCCACTACACTGAAGACTTTGTCCACCATCAGCCCACTCTTTTGCACTATTGCTTCCTGATTGTAATGACAATAAACACACTTAAACACAGCTGATCTATTTCTGCTTTCATTCAATCACAATGCAATGTCTGTACTACAATGTGACAGCGTAAATGTTACAGGACATCAGTTTCGAACCAAAGTATTGTCAGCTTCCTGTAATGTTTCTCAGTGTAAGTGTATTTTACCATTCACCATTCACCAATCTCAGTGACAGCAGTCAGCAGCTATCCCATGGGTACACGGTAGTGACCACAGCAAGATCTGTAAAAAGGGCAAAACATCCATGACATACACATTGGAAATAGATAATTGTCAAACAATATGATCCATTGTCAAACGCCATACTAGATTCACAGCCTCATGTCCTACAAATACAGCGCTGTAATGAACTATATTAGTACACACATGACACAACCTCAGTAATGGGCTTAGAACACACACCAAGAATAGAGCCTTGCCATGTTGTTTGTATGCCACACCCTCCTGCATGGCATCCAGTGCTGGGGAAACTGTCAGGGAGACCCAATCACAGAGGTGAAAAGTGAGGCCATCAGTACAACGATTACACTACCAACAGCACTTCCCGGCTACAGAGGCACTCTGATTTGAAAATGTGGGTTGGCCAAACCAATCTGAGCAAAACATACAGTCAAAACATAGCATACCTTCTGTACCACTAACCACACTGAGATGACTGAGGCACAGCAACACAGATATTACTGAAATGAATATGAGAGCTGCTGCACTGCACCTCACGGGGTGACTGTAAGATACTACCTACTTGACTGTCATTAGAAGTACTACTGAATCAGCTGATTCCTGGTGTCCACATCATCCTTCTCCCCATCTTCATCACTGTCTTCTGTTCCCTCTGCTACCAGTGGTGTGTTAGAACCCCCCTCCTCTTCCAGTAATGGCACATGCCTTCTGAGTGCCAAATTGTGCAGCATGCAGCAGGCCACGACTATATGGCAGACCTTATGAGGGGAGTAGACCAGGGATCCACCGGACATGTGCAGACACCAAAATCTTGCTTTCAGAAGGCTAAAGGTCCTTTCTATTGCTCTTCTGATCCTTCCAGGTGCCCCATTGTAGCAATTGTCAGCCTCTGTTCTCGGTTTCCTCACAGGTGTCATCAGCAAGGATAAGTTACAGTAGCCTGAGTCACCTGCGAATAGTAGAATGACACATTACATATGTACAATAATATAGAGGAGAAGGGAAACGATAGATGCTGTGACAGACAGTGAATACAAATTTCATACCCACCTATGAGCCAGCCCCTCTCCGTCTGTAGTTCTGCCATCAGGTGTGGGACAATGCTGTTCCTCATAATGTAGGAGTCATGCACAGATCCAGGGAACTTGGTAGTCACTTGTGAGATATACTGATCAGCGAGGCACACCATCTGCACATTGATGGAATAATATGCTTTTCTGTTTCTGAATACCTTCTCATTTATCCTGGGAGGCACCAAAGCTCTATGTGTACCATCAATGGCCCCAAACACATGTGCAATGTGTCCCATGGCATAAAAATCTGCCTTGACTGTGGCCAAACCTGCACCGTGTGGAAATTTGATGTACCTATCAATGTATTTTAGCAAGGCAGATACAACATACTTCAAAACTAAACTGAACATAGGTTGAGACATTCCTGCTGCCAAGGCCACTGTCACCTGAAATGAGCCAGTGACCAAAAAGTGGAGCACTGAAAGCACCTGTACGGTAGGAGGAATAGCATTTGGATGACGATTAGCTGGCATGAGATCTGGCTCCAATTGTGCACACAGTTCTCTGATTGTCACACTATTCAGACGATAGGTGAGCAGTACATGTTGTTCTTCCATTGTAGCCAGGTCAACTAGGGGCCGGTACATGGGTGCATTTCTCTGCCTCCACATTGGTCAGTATCTACACATAGCAGACAATAAAAGTGGAACAAAATTAATACATATTGAGCACCCAAGTAATCAAGCAATGCTGAAATATCAACCTCACAGGCAAACTATTTGCCATCTCTACACTGGTTGTTCCCATATACTGATGGCTTTAGATACAACCCCCTTTCTTTATATTGCATGTCTACAGATCAAATGGAAAATGAATGGAGACATGTGAAGATATGAGTAACAAAACCATATAGTACACCACTGTTCCCTAGGTCAGACAGTTTTTAGCAGAGCATTGATTACAATGCAAATGGTGTAAGGCATTATCATTTCAGATGAGTAACTACACAATGTGTTGGGCCTGGCATGTAGTGTGCCAGATTGCGCTATGACGCACATATTATTGGGTGCAAAGATAAATTACGGTGTAAAATGGCAGCTGCCTGTCCTGCATGCAGAGGACAGGTGGAAGCGACCTTACTCCGCCGGTGTTATTCGTCATCGCGGTGGCAATCGGAACCGCAGTGCAACTCCTCATTGGATAACATTGATGTCTATGGGGAACAGGGGCCAATGAAGATCACCAAAAGCAGTGATGGTGAACACCGATTTCTAGATGCCAATTCAGTTGACTCCTGACTGTCCAGCTATCAAGACCTCCACTGTGTGTGCTGCTGTGTCTTGTATCTGGAAGCCACAATGGCACGTTCTACAGGGGATAGGGCCCCAGCCTTCACAATAGAAGAACTTGGGAAGCTTGTGGATGGGGTCTTACCCCTGTATGGACAGTTGTATGGGTCTCCAGATAAGCAGGTAAGCAGCTTTTCTGAATAGTAGATGTGACATGGGTGCATGTAGTTGCATGTGTGTGCCTGCAGTAAGTCCTTTCTTTCGAAAGTGTTGTGTCGCGCAAACTTAATGTGCACATAGGTATGTGTAATGTGTAGCATGACTGTGAAATGTATACAGTATGTTCTTCTATGCTGTAATTGGTTTAGGAGTCTACATAAAGGGAAGCAGCCACTGCAGAAAGCGATGGGAGGACCTGAGAATCTGGGCCTGGAAGACCGCAGAGGCCCAGCTGGGGACGTCCTCCCAACGAGGCAGAAGTGCCTGTCGGACCCTGGCCCCCCTAAAGGCCCACATACTGGCAGTGGCCTATCTAAAGTTGGATGGGGGCTTGAGTACTCACAGTGTTCTTCATGTTGGCATTGAGTTGCATAGTGATTGTTTGGTTAGCTAATAGCTAGTGGATGCCCCAGTAACCTTAGGTTGGGTTTGTAGCTGAGGTCCTCATTGTAATGCTAATTGGTCTGTCTGATTGGTAGTTGTAAGTAACAGACATGGCTACATATGTTGAGGGGTACATCCTGGGACTAATGTGAACATTAGTGACTCTCATGTACTGCTCTTTGAACTAGCTTTGTGGTATGTCCAGGCAAATGCAGGTTGAGCACACACATGTCAGTGTAGATGACCCTTAGTTGACTCCTAAACATGGTATGTTGACTAGTCTCAGTTTGCTGCTGTATCAGTGTAGTGTTGTTGATGGAGGATTGTAGGGGCTTCAAATAGCAAGGTATCTTCTTTTCAGTAGCCATTCCTTTGGTCTGGTGTTTGGCACCGCATACTGTATATTGTTGTAAAGTGTGGGTTATATGTAAGTGTGGTTATTGACCCTATGTTCCCTTTCTTTCTCCCCCACCGTCTCTCCTTGTCTTCTTCTGTCCTTGTGTGCATTAGCATCATCAGGCGAAGCTGCAGCCCACGGGACCCAGGAGACACAGTCCACCAACGCCGAGGGGACCAGTGGGTTGGAGGGCGAGGGGAGCATCACAGGGGAGACAGGAACTACTACATCTGACTCTGATTCCTCCTCCAGTGGAAGCTCCCTGGTGGTGGCGGACACCTCTGGGACTACCTCAGCAACTACATCGTCCGCCACCCCCACCCCCATTACCAGCACCGTCCTCCCAGTAGCCCCCACCAAGTTGCCTGTGCCCGCTCACCTAAGAGGATGGGCACCTCCTTCACCACAGGCACCTCTGCCCCTGCCCCAGTCAGCCCTGCTGCCCTCAATGAGGAGACTATTGACCTCCTGAGATCTATCTCTGTGGGGCAGCCAACCATGGTGAATGCCATCCAGGGGCTGGCATCCCAAAGGCAGCAAAGCAATGCCTACCTGGAAGGCATTCACGGTGCATTGGGTAGCCTACTGAGATCGTTTCAGGCTCTGGCCTCCTCTTTGATGGCAGCTAGTGTCCCTCCTTCTTCTGTCCCCCTCCAGCTGCCTGTGCCCAGCCCTAGAGCCCTCTCCCCTAACCCATCACAAGCACAACACCAGACTGACATGCACCCCAGACAACAGACAAGACACACAAAGACAAACACAAGCACCACAGGTCACATCACAAGCATGCACACACCCAACACACACCAGCAAACACAACAACAGCCACTGCTTTCCTCACAGTCACATCACTACCCACACCTGCCAGCACTGCATCCACACTTCCAGATCCCGCCACAAGTTCAACTTTGCCAACATTGACCACCACAGCAGACACGCAGACATACACCCCATGGACCACATCTGCACTGACCACCACCACCATCACACCAGCCTCACTTGCGGACACCACCTCAACATACATTCACACAACCTGCCTGTCCTCTCCCAACCTCTCTTCCCCCTCTTCCCAAAACACATAAACTCACCCACTCACCCACCCAACAGTCATCCACCTCACACATGCACACTTTGCATGCACCTACATCCAAGTCCAGCACACCTACACATCCTATAACCCCTCCCTCTACCTCCACTCCCAAACCTGTTCCCACAACCTACCCCACTGTTCCTAAGAAACGTTTCCTTGCCCGCCTTGACCTGTTCCCTCCTCCAGCTCAACCCCTTGTGGTCCCTAAGCGTCACGTTCCCCTCCCCAGCCCAGTCCCTCCAGCTCCCAGTCCTCCCATAGCCCCCCTAGTGTTTCCCATGTCCCTCCACCGGCCAAAAAGCCTCCCTCTAAGGCAATGACTGTAGCCATTCTGCCCCCACTCCAAACCCACTCCCCTGCCATCCAAGGCTACGGCCAAACCCCCACTCCACCTTCTCCCAAACCAAAGCCCAAGGACCACCCTTCAAAACATAAACCCTCACCACCACCCCCTGACCCCTGAGGTGCCTGCCCACCCCATTGATGTCCTTTCCCAGTGGAGGCCATGAGGCTGTCAAGAGTCAAGTTGGGCCGACATCATGCTCATGTGTGCATTTAGCACAAGTTGAACTGGCCTATGGCTCATTCTTGTATATAGTTTTAAAGTTGAAGATTTCCGAGAAATACATCTGCCCAACTTATGCCGTTGGTGTCGATTTCAGTGATTTGTCTGGTATTTAATTTAGTGTGCTAATGTTATTTATGTATATTTGGAGCTGTTTTTGATCCCAGTCTATGCTATTTGTGTGCTGTGTGTGTTGGGAGTGGTGTGTGCGTTTTGGTTGTGTCTGTCTGTGATTTGTGTGTGCCTTTGTGTTTGTGGCTGTGTGTGTGTGCAACGGGACTTGTGTTTGTGTACGTGTGTATATGTGCATTACAGACCTTGGCAGATGTATGTGTTGCATGTGGGTGTGTAACTCTCCTCTTCCCTCCTTTGTGTGCTAGACGGCTGTACTCACAGTTGTCGTCTTCATCATCGTCGCTGTTCCTGTACTTGGATTGCATGGTACAGCACTGAAAAGACTTCCAGTTGTGCTTCCATGTCGCACCATCACAAAACAAAATAAAATGATGGACGGAGTGTTGAAACTTTTCAAACACTCACCCCAGTCACAGATCTGGGTTTAATCCATTGTTATTTTGTTCGCCACGTCACCCCAGTTTGGGCCCAACCATATGCAAATCAGTCTTGACCCTGTTCCCCAGGGGAACAGCCCAGCCCAAACTGCCAGACCAGGTCCTCCCTGGACAGGAAACAAGCATCCTGGGACCGGTTTCAGGGTATCACCCTTCATCAGCCAGGCTAGCTTGAATCCAGTGGTGAAGCGAGCAAGGGACCCACGTCTGGGCATACCCTTGCCACTTATGGCGCACAAGGCAACATCACAAAACAAAACAAAATGATGGACTTTTCAAACACTCACCCCATCCTTTTGTGTCGCTGTGCTTCCATGTCGGCCATGGACTCGTCTGTGTCCCTGGAGGTGAATGTCACCTTACATACTGGTCATTTCATCCAGGCTTTTTGTGGTGGTTGGCCGCCCCAGAAATCGTGGCGTTCTGCTGACTCGTTATATGGTGGGCAGGGATATGACTTTCACTGGCCTGAGGATGCAACATCCGGCGGCGGCGGTCAGACCGCACTGGCGGTATTGGCGGTGTTGTGGCTATGTTTGGGTTGGTTCACCACTGCGGTCGTAATGTGGCGGTCTTCACCACCGGCCTGGCGGCGGACCGACTGCCACTGCCGCCATGGCGGTCAGGTGAGTGCCAAAATCATATTGCCCACCTAGGCTTTTAGGTCAGAACTGTATACTCATGTCATGACAATATGTTGGGGTTGTTTATATTTACATCTCTGATTTTCACAATCCTAATTTTGTTATTACTCATTATCCTAATCATTGCAACTCATGCATTTTATCATAGATTGCAGTCTTTTCAATAAATGAATTGAAAACTGTCCTGCATCTCTTTTCTTGCTTCTGTGTGTGTAAGAGACTGGTATGTGGAGAGAAAACACCAAGGCTTATTTCATTGAGATTTTCCCTTAGGGGTTTTCAGAGTTCCATGCAAGGCAATCACAAATCACCTTTGCTGGTTGAATTTTGGTGAGTTAAAGCTATAGAAAGGAGGGTTGGGTCAACAGCTGCCAACTTGTGTGGGAGTGACTCAGTCATCTCCAACGCAGAGGTGCTTCTGCCCCAAATCAAGCAGTCTCGTTTGAATACGAGAGTCCTTATGATGGGGTAATAGTGGACTTACTACTTGGACAAGTGTCACATTCTTCACAACTAATAGCGTGGTTTCCTTACAAAGTTCCTCTTAGCATTTACTCTGGAGGTCCTCATTTGATTCTCTCATATCTTTGCTGTTTGTAGTTCTTCAACTCGACACAAAAAAAGGCCTAGTCACTCCGCGGATTCACAAAGCACAGTATGCTGCTACCAGCACTTTATGGGATACAGCATACATCCAGGGCATCGACAATAGTCAAAGGTTCACCATGAGGGCATGTTTTATGCGCCACAGAACAGGTTCTGGACCTCACATTGGCATGGATGCTCTAGGCCTCCTCATATGAGCTTGGTTAGCATAATGGCAGGGCCATAATGAAAGTCAGGTTACCAGTTTCAGGCATTAGGGGCAAGGATAACCACCTGTTTACCATGCAGGGAACATTTCTGTCCAAACACCTCAGTAATCCCACACACACTGTTTACTTCATCGTTCCAGGTACCCCTTCACACTTCTGTTTCACTCACTCTCCCTGGATGTCTCTCTCTCGGTTTTTTCATTCCTCTGTTCCTCCTGCCCTCCTGCCTGCCTGTTACCTGGGTTTTTGCTGCTGTGAATACACAGAACCTACGGCAGTTGTATACTGGAAGGTTCATGAAATGTTAATATACAGTTCTCTCCTCTGTTGTGCTGCTGTCTGTAGGAGGCCGGACTGGCTTGTAGTGAGTACCAAGGGGTACTTGCACCTTGCACCAGGCCCAGTTATCCCTTATTAGTGTATAGGGTGTCTAGCAGCTTAGGCTGATAGATAATGGTAGCTTAGCAGAGCAGCTTAGGCTGAACTAGGAGACGTGTGAAGCTACTACAGTACCACTTAGTGTCATATGCACAATATCATAAGAAAACACAATACACAGTTATACTAAAAATAAAGGTACTTTATTTTTATGACAATATGCCAAAGTATCTTAGAGTGTACCCTCAGTGAGAGGATAGGAAATATACACAAGATATATATACACAATAGCAAAAATATGCAGTATAGTCTTAGAAAACAGTGCAAACAATGTATAGTTACAATAGGATGCAATGGGAATACATAGGGATAGGGGCAACACAAACCATATACTCCAAAAGTGGAATGCGAACCACGAATGGACCCCAAACCTATGTGACCTTGTAGAGGGTCGCTGGGACTATTAGAAAATAGTGAGAGTTAGAAAATTAGCCCTCCCCAAGACCCTGAAAAGTGAGTGCAAAGTGCACTAAAGTTCCCCTAAGGACAAAGAAGTCGTGTTAGAGGAATAATGCAGGAAAGACACAAACCAACAATGCAACAACTGTGGATTTCCAATCTAGGATACCTGTGGAACAAGGGGACCAAGTCCAAAAGTCACAAGCAAGTCGGAGATGGGCAGATGCCCAGGAAATGCCAGCTGCGGGTGCAAAGAAGCTTCAACTGGACAGAAGAAGCTGCGGTTTCTGCAGGAACGCAAAGGGCTAGAGACTTCCTCTTTGGAGGACGGATCCCTCTCGCCTTGTAGAGTCGTGCAGAAGTGTTTTCCTGCCAAAAAAATGCCAACAAGCCTTGCTAGCTGCAAATCGTGTGGTTAGTGTTTTTGGACGCTGCTGAGGCCCAGGAGGGACCAGGAGGTCGCAAATTGTACCAGCAGAGAGAGGAGATGTCGAGCAAGACAAGGAGCCCTCTCTAAAGCTGGTAGCACCCGGAGAAGTGCCAGAAACAGGCACTACAAGGATGCGTGAAACGGTGCTCACCGAAGTTGCACAAAGGAGTCCCACGTCGCCGGAGACCAACTTAGAAAGTTGTGCAATGCAGGTTAGAGTGCCGTGGACCCAGGCTTGGCTGTGCACAAAGGATTTCCGCCGGAAGTGCACAGGGGCCGGAGTAGCTGCAAAAGTCGCGGTTCCCAGCAATGCAGCCCAGTGAGGTGAGGCAAGGACTTACCTCCACCAACCTTGGACTGAAGAGTCACTGGACTGTGGGGGTCACTTGGACAGAGTCGCTGGATTCGAGGGACCTCGCTCGTCGTGCTGAGAGGAGACCCAAGGGACCGGTAATACAGCTTTTTGGTGCCTGCGGTTGCAGGGGGAAGATTCCGTCGACCCACGGGAGATTTCTTCGGAGCTTCTGGTGCAGATAGGAGGCAGACTACCCCCACAGCATGCACAAGCAGGAAAACAGTCGAGAAGGCGGCAGGATCAGCGTTACAGAGTTGCAATAGTCGTCTTTGCTACTATGTTGCAGGTTTGCAGGCTTCCAGCGCGGTCAGCAGTCGATTCCTTGGCAGAAGGTGAAGAGAGAGATGCAGAGGAACTCGGATGAGCTCTTGCATTCGTTATCTAAAGTTTCCCCAGAGACAGAGACCCTAAATAGCCAGAAAAGAGGGTTTGGCTTCCTAGGAGAGAGGATAGGCTACTAACACCTGAAGGAGCCTATCAGAAGGAGCCACTCAGAGCAGTCCAGTGTGCCAGCAGCACCTCTGTTTCCAAGATGGCAGAGGTCTGGAGCACACTGGAGGAGCTCTGGACACCTCCCAGGGGAGGTGCAGGTCAGGGGAGTGGTCACTCCCCTTTCCTTTGTCCAGTTTCGCGCCAGAGCAGGGCTAAGGGGTCCCCTGAACCGGTGTAGACTGGCTTATGCAGAATTGGGCACATCTGTGCCCAACAAAGCATTTCCAGAGGCTGGGGGAGGCTACTCCTCCCCTGCCTTCACACCATTTTCCAAAGGGAGAGGGTGTCACACCCTCTCTCAGAGGAAGTTCTTTGTTCTGCCATCCTGGGCCAGGCCTGGCTGGACCCCAGGAGGGCAGATGCCTGTCTGAGGGGTTGGCAGCAGCAGCAGCTGCAGTGAAACCCCAGGAAGGGCAGTTTGGCAGTACCAGGGTCTGTGCTACAGACCACTGGGATCATGGGATTGTGCCAACTATGCCAGGATGGCATAGAGGGGGCAATTCCATGATCATAGACATGTTACATGGCCATATTCGGAGTTACCATTGTGAAGCTACATATAGGTAGTGACCTATATGTAGTGCACGCGTGTAATGGTGTCCCCGCACTCACAAAGTTCAGGGAATTGGCTCTGAACAATGTGGGGGCACCTTGGCTAGTGCCAGGGTGCCCTCACACTAAGTAACTTTGCACCTAACCTTTACCAGGTAAAGGTTAGACATATAGGTGACTTATAAGTTACTTAAGTGCAGTGTAAAATGGCTGTGAAATAACGTGGACGTTATTTCACTCAGGCTGCAGTGGCAGGCCTGTGTAAGAATTGTCAGAGCTCCCTATGGGTGGCAAAAGAAATGCTGCAGCCCATAGGGATCTCCTGGAACCCCAATACCCTGGGTACCTTAGTACCATATACTAGGGAATTATAAGGGTGTTCCAGTAAGCCAATGTAAATTGGTAAAATTGGTCACTAGCCTGTTAGTGACAATTTGGAAAGAAATGAGAGAGCATAACCACTGAGGTTCTGGTTAGCAGAGCCTCAGTGAGACAGTTAGGCACCACACAGGGAACACATACATATAGGCCACAACCTTATGAGCACTGGGGTCCTGACTAGCAGGGTCCCAGTGACACATAACAAACATACTGAAAACATAGGGTTTTCACTATGAGCACTGGGCCCTGGCTGGCAGGATCCCAGTGAGACAGTGAAAACACCCTGACATACACTCACAAACAGGCCTAAAGTGGGGGTAACAAGGCTAGAAAGAGGCTACTTTCTCACACTGTCATATTGGCTGTTTCTCTCCCTACTTTAATAAATATTCTTTCAAATATTCTTGCACAGTTCGATGGCATTTTAGAGGCATTTGTTTGCAAATAAGTATGTTGAGTAAGCGTGTTACTTTTTGTCATATTATATTTTTAAAAGCCTGAAAATGTTTCTGGAACGTGCTTTCATTTTCTAGACAGTAATTCAGGACAGTGCAAAGTTGCTGTGTAGCTACATTTGAGCGGAACATGAGTCATTATAAAGTGGTGTTGAGTTCAATAGGAATGATAAGTCCCAAATCCATTATCTGCCTTTTGCCAGTAGTGCTGTGTGGACCTGAACAGCGTAATTACAAGAAAGTTAAAGGAATGTGCAAGAAATAATAGTGGGGTATTAAGGTTTAGCTTTAACGCCATCATGCACAGTAAAGTATTTTTTAATGGTAGGTAATAGCCCCAGGGAATGCGATGTGATGAAGTTTGTGCTTGTAAATACTTAAGCGGTTATATGTAGCAATTAGGCATAGACACTACATCAAACATTGGTGCATTTCTGCAGCAACAAAACTAATGACCATAGGGTGAAATGCAGAGGCTTTATTTGTTTATTACAGACAGATCTGTCAATGCCCCTCCATCCTGTCCTGCAGCTCCTTATCAAGATGAAACTGAAATAAAGCTTTTTAGGTCCGTTATGCCCCGTCTGTTTGTCTCAAACACCTTGGGGCAGATTTAAGAAAATTGGCACTGCACCTAGTGCAGCAACACTTTCCTTGCGCCCCTTAACACCCCACTACCACCACCATGTGTGCACCGTATTTAAAATATGGCACACCATGGCCCAGGGTAGGGGGGCAATAGCGTCAGAAATGTTGACTCTATTGATGTACATTTCAGGGTTAGCGCCAAAATTTTGGGGTAACCCTGAACAGTACATATGGGCCCATTGTAACCAATGGTGTGCCCCCCTTTAACTCATGCTCTGAGCATTAAAAATGCCAAAATAAATGGCGCAAATAAATCTTTTAGATTTCTTTGCACAATTTTTTTAGCCCCCCTAACGGTGGAACACCCTTACATACATTATGCCTGGTGCAGACATAATGTGGCCCAAGTGGTTACAAAGTGATGCAATGCATGCATTGTGCCACTTTGTAAATCTGGTGCAGCTTTTTTTATCATACCATCGCCACATTAGCATAAAAAAATGACACTAATGTGGCGATATGATGGTGCAAGGGGCTCTTAATTCTGCCCCTTGTGTCATCAATTTCTCAAAAAAATGCAATAAGAATTACAGAGGGAGAGAGTTGTCTTTTCAGTCAGCACCATTCAGACATTGCCGTGCGTGTGTTTTTCATGGGTGGCGTAATTTGTATGGGCGTTTTGTGGAAGGTTACCAGTGACTAAAAAAAAGGCCAGACCTATAAGCTTTGCCAATTCTAGTTTGCAGCTGTGTGCGAACTTAAGTGTATAGTAGATGGATACAGCCTGGAACATCCTCTTCACTCAAGAATTTCATCCGGTTTGGGATGAACACCGAGACTGCAAACAGAACACTCTGGTTCCAACAAGTGACAGACATTTCCAATCACATCCCAAATGGTGCTCCTGCCATGGTCCACACATGGGCAGAAATGCGAGTATATATGGCAGAGGGTAAGCCTACACCGCTCTCCTTTGGAAAGGGCTAATAGTCTCAGACGAGTATACACCGAGAGTGTGGTCAGCAGCGTGTATGCTGAACAGGTGGAGAAGGTGTTTGTTGTTTCTTACTGGAGTCCTTGCAGTTTCGTGACAGCTCTTCGTTACAGAGCGGATGAGAGCGGCTCACATCCTGGTGATGTTGGCATCGATCCTGAAGAGCAAGAATAGCTTCTTATATAGGTCATGGATTAAAAAACACACAGAACGGTGCAGATACTGAAACATGCATGCTCCTGCTCCACTGGCTAGAGAGAGCAACCCGAACAGCGACCCCACTGTCACTTCAGCTCCCCCTGCTTCTACTCTTCCTACAGTGTTTTCGTGCCCTCTCCTTAACAGTCCATGCTTGCTGTTTTACAAGGATCCTCACAAAGAGTTAAAAGGCTGCGGAGATACACATAAGTGCAGTGCGTGGCTAAAAGGCATCTGGCAGCCAACCGTAGTCATTAATTCTTTGACGTAGTTAAAATATTTATTCCCTGCCAAGTACAACTTGAAATTAAAAACAAGTTCAACTTCGCCGGTTTACCAAGTGCTGGTCGCAAGGCAAGGTTAAGGGACATCGCACAGTCAACTAAAAATAGAAGCATCCATGCACGCAAGACGGTATGGACTAGATTAAAGGGTGTATTATTTGTCTCCTCCCAAAAGTAGGAGTTTGGCCAATGTCTGCCAAAAAATCCCTGGCATCTGCTGCCACGTAGCATTGTCTTGAGATGTCCCTTGGCCACGTCAAACTTCCTCCTAAAGATGGTGTGCGTAAGTTTGGTATGCTTGGACAAGAGTGACACTGCAGACCCAATAGGTCTGTTTCTTGACCCGAAACCCTCACGTGAACAGAAATGCCGGAGCAATGCTTGCTTTTCATTCTTTTTCAGTTTGCAAACCCGGAGCAGAGGGCAAAGGGTCTTCCCTGTTTCAGACTTCAGCTGGGGCCTATAACAAAGGTCGAGGTTGAGGGGCATCAGGCGTCTTTTTGTTGGAGTATCCTGCCTGGCAGCTACCTGGAACCTCACACCTAGTGCAGATGCAATAGAGGAGGAAACAAAGGCACACAGCTTGTTAGCACTTCACACTTACAAAAGAGAAGCATAATGTTGACTGTTCAGTCCCTGTATATGTAAAAGATCTGCATGTACTTTAAGAATATCAGATGTGTTGGTCGGTCCCAGTATTTTAAATTTCTTTTATAGCGCTACACAGACCAATCCAAGGGGTCCAAGTGCTTTACATCACAGGTACACATTATATTGACAAGCAATCATACAAGTTTGTAAATCAACATACAGGATATGTCGCACAAGACAGTGAGGATTATAAGGTTTAGGGTTCATATATCATCCTACATAGCTCAGTGTATTAGAAAGATTACAATGCGACTGCAAGTAACAAAACGATCTCTGTGTTAAAAAGAGTAACACACTTACCAATCTCCATTAAATATAAAAATCTGTCATCTGCATGTTACATGAGGTACCATGTGAGATGCCATGCGCCATGATACCACTTGCATACTGCCTAACCTGGTTGGTGCCCCCACTTCTTTTTTAATGACTTGTGCCCCCTCCAGCACCACACCAGACTGCCAGCAATTGCCCATTGTGCATCTGCTCCAAGGAGACACACATGAAGTGACCTAGCATGGATGTCTACCATGGCGGATCACACAGGCTTTGTTCTCAGTGACCCTATACCTCCTTTCAGTGCAGACACATTTGGAGTTGTACACCAACTGTACGCTTGTTTCTGAAGTCACATCCCTATGCCTGTTTTATGTGATTGCATTTTCTAAAGAGCATACGGTTAACTCAGAATTTCTCTGTATTATGTATAATAAACTTAAGAGGAATAGTTAGCATTACCACTAAGTCAATAATTAAATACTGTACACACCGGTACCTATACTTATCGAACCAACGACTTAAAGGAATGCAGCTGTTTCTTTAATTGTTTTAATGAATGAATCACCATAACAACCATCTTTATTTGCATAAAAACACAGATAGAGAAGGCGATCATGCTGTCATTATTATAAGTAAAACTACAGCACCATGAAACAAAAAAATGAAAGCGAAGTCGTATTCCACAACCAAACAATATGATGTAATATAACTTGTATAACATTTTTATAGGGACACATAAAATGGGCGCACTGGTACCCAACATTTGTATTGTCATAATACATGTATACAGTTCAAAGCATATAGGCCTTTATTACAACCCTGGTGGTCGGTGATAAAGTGGCGGTAATACCGCCAACAGGCTGGCGGTAAATACAGCCAAATTATGACAATGGCGGAAAGAGCTCAGATAGCCACTTTACCACACCGACCTCCAGGGCGGAAACAATAGCCACCACGGCGGTAGCCGCCAACAGCCAGATGGAAGACAATGTTCCGCCCACCGTATAATGACAATCCAATCCGCCACCTTTTCCGGGGTGGTACCAACGACATCAAAAGCGTGGCAGAAACACTGCACAGAATGGAAACAACTCATCTTTGGAGACACAGGGAACAATCACACCACCATGGAACCTGAGCTGCAGATTTTTCCAATGAACTTCTACGTCCTGCTCCACCACAAGCACCAACGATGGTGAAGACGACCACGGTGAGTACAGCCGCCTAACACACGGGGGGAGGAAAAAGAGAGTGACGCGCACCCACACAACACACACCCCACTCCTACAGCACCATACACACAGTCAGATACAGTAAGAAACCATATATACCACAGACCCCTCAGGAATAATCCAAGGACAACACGAATAGATGAAAGTGAGAGTAGTAATGTAAATACATCAAAAATACGTACATCCAGTCTAAAAGTATATACATATGTACACATCAAGGGACACTGCCTAGTCCTCAATGTGCTTGGGCCACATGACAAAGTTCAAGGCCCCACTTGTCTCCTGCAACAACACGGAGAGAACACTGCAGGGTCATCAGTTCGAAAATAGGTAGGCACCTCAGGGGGACAGGGAAGGCACATCAGCCGGCAGATGAAACAACACCCCTGGTCCTCTGCCCTCTGCTTGGTCCTGGGGAGTGCCAGGCCACAGTCTGTCAAGTGGGTGAGTTGCCCACATGCTCTAGAGGGGGCAACATGCCTTGTGATCTTCATTCTGAGGAGGATGGGTGAGTGGGTGGCTTCCCCACTGGTTCTGGAGGGGGCATTGTGCCCTGTGATATTCATCCTGGGGAGGATGGGGTGAGTGGGTGGCTTTCCCACTGGCTCCCCTGTGATCTTCATCCTGGGGAGGATGGGGTTAGTGGGTGGCTTCCCCACTGGTTCTGGAGGAGGCAAGGTGCCCTGTGCTTCTGATCCTGGGGAGTGCAAGGTCACAGTCGCTCAGCTGGGTGTCATACCCACAGGATTTGCAGGGGGCAGGCCGCACAACAGCCCATGGAGGCAGGTCTACAGAATGTCCGCCAGCGGTGACGGCTGCTCAGTGGTGGCAGTGGTGCTGCTGCTGCTGTTGGTTGTGGGGGGAAGCTCCTGCCCATCCCCGGCAACCTCAGACGGCTACCCACTGGTGCTGTTGCTGGTGGTAGCAGTGGGGGGAAGCTCCAGCCCACCCCTTGCAGCCTCGGGGACGGCTGCCTACTGCTGGTAGCAGTGCTGCTGGTGCTTGTGGCGGTGTTGCTGGTGGTATTGGTGGTGGGAAGCTCCAGCGCATCGCCGGCAGCCTTGGATGGCTGCCCACTGCTGGTGGCGGTGCTGCTGCTGCTGGTGGATGGGAGCTCCAGCCCATCCCCAGCAGCCTCGGACAGCTGCCCACTGCTGGTGGCGGTGCTGCTGCTGGTGGTGGTGGAGGGGGGAAGCTCCAGCCCATCCCCCGCAGCCTCAGACGGCTGCACAACCATGGTTGGTAGTGGGGGCTCCAACTGAGTCCCTGCACCAGGCCCCTTGTCCTTCCTGCCTGTTGGTGCAGGCCCCTTGCCCTTCCATGCAGCAGCTGAGGATGGCTCCTTGCCCTTACGGGCAGCACTTGGGGCAGGAACCCTTTTCGTGAGGCTGCCTGGTGCCCTGGTTCCTTTACCACCACGAATTGCTGTGGACACTACTGGGCCCATGGATTGGGTGGCTGATGTGCTTGCCTGGGTTTTACCCACCCTGGCCAGTCGTGAAGGATGGAGAGGGGAAGGGGTAGGGAAGAGGGCAGTGGTGTAGAGTAATAACTTCTTAGGGACATTGGGGTGGGATGAGGGAGATGGTTTGGGAGTGAAGGAAGAGGGAGTGGTTGTAGGAGGTGTCTGTCTGCTGTGTTTGGGTGCAGGTGCATGGGCTAGATGGTGTTGTGAGGGGGCATGTGCATGGCTGTTGGGGTAGTGTCTGCCAGTGAGGTGTGTGTTCTGATAGGTGTGCTGGTGATGGCGGTAGTAGATGAGGATGTGGTGCATGCAGGTGTGAGTGTAGACGCAACTGGGAGGGAGGTTGAGGTGGAGGAGGAGGAGAAGGGGGACAAAGTGGAGGCAGTGGATGTTGCTATGTCTGCATCTAGATGGTGTTTGTGTAAGTGCCTGTGGGATGAAGTGTGGTGCTTGTGTTTGCTTGAACCACTCTTGTGTGTTGTCCTGTGTGCATGTGGTCTGCCTGTGTGCTTGGGATAAGTTGGCGTTGCGGGGAATGTGACTGGGTAGAGGAAGTTGGAGGGTGGAAACAGGGACAATGGCTGCCATCAGAGAGGAGGCCAGAGCCAGGATTGATCTCTGTTGGGCCGCCAAGCCAGTGGGAATGCCCTCCAGAAATGCATTGGTTTGCTGCATATGGGATGCCAGCCCCTGGATGGCATTCAGAATGGTTGACTGCCCAACAGAGTTGGATCTCAGGAGGTCAATAGCTCCTCACTCAGGGCAGCAGGACTAACTGAGGCAGGGCCTGAGGTGTGGGGGGGCGAAGGGGATGCCCACCCTCCTTGGTGAGCGGGCACGGCAACTTGTTGAGGTGCTGCTGGGAGGGCGGTGCTGGTCGGGCGATGGTGGCTGTAATTGTGGCTGGGGTGGGCACAGAGGTGTCTGCCACCACCAGGGAGCTTCCATCGGAGGAGGTATCTGTGTCCGAACTGTTCCCTCCAGTCTCAACCGTGGTGCTCCCCTTGCCCTCTGTCCCACTGGTGCCCTCACCGTCGGTGGACTCTGCCTCCTGGGCCCTGTGGGATGCAGCTCCCTCAGTCGCCAGTGCCTCTGCTCCTCCACCAGATGATGCTAATGCACATAAGGAAAGGATGACAAAACAAAAAGTGGGGGGAGAGACAAAGGAAACTATTGGTCAATGGCTGCACCAACCCCACTGTTGGGGTACACTGCACCCTCACACACAGTGAACAGCCCTACGCACTATGTAGTGCACTACCAGTAACAATGCTAGTTACCAGGGCATGGAGAGGGACACATATCACCAACTGTAGCATACCTGGGACCCACACAGCCCTGCCCAGTAGTGGATGCCTCCTAGCTAGGTAGGAGGAATATCACACCAGAACCCTGCCCAACATGGGACCTACTCTGTGATGTCAGGCCTGGCCTAGGGGCACCCACAGACACACATCCCCCACCCAGATACCACCCTACCATGCATAAGTTGTAATGATGGGAACAGTAGTCATCCCTTTGTGGCTGCTGTGATGCCCTCAAGCACCCATCCCGCTTCAGATAGGCCACCACCAGTATGCAGGCCATCAGGGGGGTCAGGGTTTGACGAGCACCCTTTCCTCCTTGGGAGGCCATCCCCAGCTGGGCCTCCGCCGTCTTCCGTGCCCAGCGTCTCAGGTCCTCCCACTGTTTCCGACAGTGGGTGTTCCGGCTGCCGTAGACCTCCAGGGTCCGCACGTCCTTGGTGATGGCACGCCATATACCCTTTTTTGATGAGCACTGACCTGCAGAGAAAATACACACAGGAAAAGGTATTAGTCAGACAGTCCTGCCTTTTACACTCATGGCCCACCATACCCCTTCCTATCCCCATTTGCACAGACATGGCCCAGCACACAAGCTGCACGTCACACAGGAGACATTCACCAACCCCACCCTCCACGAGGCCTTCACACACACCACTCCATGCATTCATGCCCCATGCATCGTGCTCACAGTGCACTCATCTGTTATTCTGGAGGCCCATGCAGCAGTCTGTACTGGGGTAGGACCCCATCCACCAGTCACTCTAAGTCCGCTGAGGTGAAGGCAGGGGTCCTTTCCCCAGTCACACAGGACATGGTAGGTTCCGGACACAGGTCACAGCAGCACATGCAGTGTAGGTCCTCTCCTGTTGAAGGTCAGGTAGCAAGTGAGTGAACAGATAGAAAATGCCGGTGACATCAGCGGAGGTACATACCATCACGGCCGGCGTACATTACCATTGGCCACTGTACCCGATAGGGCCCAATATTATCCAATGAGACATTGCATGGCGGTTCCCAACCGCCTCCTGCAACGGCACACAACGTCAGCGGAATTACCTCACTTCCTCCTGTCCACCCATATAGGACAGGTGGACGCCATTTGGGGGGGCAGGCCCTGGATTATAACAGCGTCACAGTTCACAATTGTACATACGGGACAAATGCCACATATACATTTCAAAATAACATCATGCATTGTACTAATGTGGCTACAATGTACAGTTTATGGCCAGCTCCTCACTGTTTTGTCCCATAGATTGCAACTGCTGCGGATGAATAGGAGATGGAGACATACTCCCGTCTACAGACCCCTGGTAGGCTTGGCAAAAATGGAGGACAGGCACATTATCCTCACCTACAGACTTGACAGGGCCACAATCACGGAGCTGTGTTCCCAGCTGGAGCCTGACCTGATATCTGCTATCCGTCACCCCACTGGGATCCCCCCTCTTGTGCAAGTGCTATCTGTGCTCCATTTCTTGGCAACTGGTTCTTTCCAAGTGACAGTGGGCTTGGCAGCAGGAATGTCACAGCCAATGTTCCCAATAGTGCTAACCGGAGTGTTGTCTGCCCTGATTAAACACATGTGCAGCTACATTGTTTTCCCCCAGGTGGAGGATTTGGCCATAGTGAAGGCTGACTTCTATGCAATGGGACGTATCCCCAACATAATTGGGGCGATTGATGGAAACATATTGCCTTTGTCCCCCCACCCGGCAAAATGAACAGGTCTTCAGAAATCGAAAGAGTTTTCATTCCATAAATTACCAGATGGTGTGCCTGGTGGACAAGTACATCTCCCACGTCAATGCGAAGTATCCTGGGTTTGCACATGATGCCTTTATCCTGAGGAATAGCAGCATCCCAAATGTGATGGATCAACTACAGAGGCACAGGGTGTGGCTAATGTGTGAGCCCTGGTTCCCACCCAGTGGATGTTGGTGTATGGGTATGGTGTGGGCCATAAGGGATAGTGTGTGGCTAAATGTTGTCCCTCGATATATGCATGTGACTCTGGTTACCCCAACCCATCATGGCTACTGACCCCTGTTAGGAATCCCAGGACAAGGGCACAGGAACATTACAATGAGGCACATGGGCGAACAAGAAGGATCATTGGACATACCTTTGGCCTCCTGAAGGCCAGGTTTCGATGCCTCCATCTAACAGGTGGATTTCTGTGCTACTCACCCAAGAAGGTCTGCCAGATAATCGTGGCATGCTGCATGTTGCATGACCTTGCCTTGAGACGCCATGTGCCTTTTCTGCAGGAGGAGGCTGAAGATGGCTGTGTGGCAGCAGTGGACCCTGTGGACAGTGAAGATGAGGAGGCAGAGGATGAGGATGAGGACAACAGAACTGCAGTGATTAGACAATACTTCACAGTTCATTGTCATTTTTTGTTTAACATTGTCACTGGCAAGCTGTTATTTCCCATTCACTGTACCCTTTAGAAACTGTTTTTGCAGATGTTGGTGCCCCACTATCGCTCCTGGTGTTTTCACTGCAGCCAACTACAGGTCTATCCTATGTGAACCTTACTGTACAGTTGATTTGCAATGTTTGAACCTTGGTAAACAAATACATACTTAAATCATTTGTCATACTTCATACTTGTATTTTTTCAAAGTGTGTTTATTGCAGTGCTAAAAAGAAAAGGGGGACGTGCAATGGGCTGGGGTGATGATGGAGGAAAGTCCAGGGTATTGTTCCAGTCTATTTGTAGCACAGGTGCATTGTCCAAGGGGGTATAGAAAGGGGAACAATGGCAGTTCAAGGTGGACAGGGTGACAGAGTGGGACACAAGGGTGACAATCAGGAGAGTCTTATTTCCTGGTGGGGGTCTCGGCAATAGTCTCTGGCTTCTGCCTGGATCGCAGGGAACATTTGCAGGGTGGTTCTTCTTCTGCAGGGGGAGGGGTGCTGGTGGCCTGTTGTTCCTGTGGCGGGGCCTCCTGTCCACTAGCCGTAGCGGAGGTGAAAAGTTGTTCAGATGTCTTGCTAGTGGCAGGGGCCCTCTGTTGTAAGACTGCCTCTCTCATAATGTTGGCCATGTCTGCCAGCACCCCTGCAATGGAGACCATAGTGGTGTTAATGGCCTTCAAGTCCTCCCTGATCCCCTGGTACTGCCCCTCCTGCAGCTGCCTGTTCTCCTGCACATTGTCCAGAATCTGGCCCAGAGTATCCTGGGAATGTTGGTATGCTCCGAGGATCTTAGTGAGTGCCTCCTGGAGAGTTGGTTCCTTGGGCCTGTCCTCCCCCTGGCGCATACCAATCCTCCCAGCTTCCCTGTTGTCCTGTGCCTCTGTCCCCTGAACCGTGTGTCCACTGCCACTGACCCCAGGTCCCTGATTGTCTTGGGTGTGAGGTGTGCCCTGGGGTCCATGTAGTAATAGACACACTGCTGATTGAAGTGTCCTGGGGACAGAGGTATGGGTACGCTGAGTGGGTGCTGTAGTGATGTTTACTGAGGTGGAGGCTCTGTGGTAGTGTGTGACTGTGCCTGGGTAACCGACTGTCTGGAGGTCCCTGATGGGCCAGGTTGGTCATCCAGATCCAGGCGAGCAGAGTCGCTGTCATCACTGTGGGCCTCTTCTGTCGGGGGACTGGCTAGTGCTGGCACCTCTTCTCCTGTGACATTGGCTGGGATACCTGTGGGGATGTAAATGCAGTGTTATTGTTTCTGTGTGTGAGATTTTGTACATGGGTGGGTTGACCTCTTTGGTTATATTTGCCCTGCAGCTTTAATGTGTGTAAGTTGGTATGTGGTGGGCTAGCTGATTCTCTATGCATGCTTTAGTGATAGGTGTCCATGCAGGGCAGTGAGTGGTGTCCATGCATTGGTGGTGCAGGCAGGGCTTGGCATTGGGATGACTGCGTTGTGATGGTGGGGTGCGTGGGATGGAGTGGAGTGATGAGAGTGAGGGTTGAGGTATGTGATGGCATGCAGGTAGGGTGGTGATAGTAGTAAAGAGTTGACTTACCAGAGTCCAGTCCTCCTGCTACTCCTGCCAGGCCCTCAGGATGTATGATTGCCAAGACTTGCTCGTCCCATGTTGTTAGTTGTGGGGGAGGAGGTGGGGTCCCACCACCAGTCCTCTGTACAGCTAATTGGTGTCTTGCAGCAATGGAACGCACCTTCCCCCGTAGGTCGTTCCACCTCTTCCTGATGTCATCCCTTGTTCTGGGATGCTGTTCCATGGTGTTGACCCTCTCCACGATCCTCTGCCATAGCTCCACCTTCCTAGCAATGGATATCTGCTGCACCTGTGCTCCAATTAGCTGTGGCTCTACCCGAATGATATCATCTACCATGACCCTTAGCTCCTCCTCAGAGAATCGGGGGTGTCGTTGTGGTGCCATGGGTGTTGTGTGAGCAGTGTGGGTCAATCAATCAATCAATCATTTGTAGAGCGCGCTACTCACCTGCTAGGGTCTCATGGCGCTGATGGGGGGAGTGTGTGAGGGTGTGTAGGGTGATGTGTTGGGGTATGGGTTGTGAGGTGCATGGGTGGTGTATAGGTGATGGTGGTGTGTGGCTCTGGTCTTGTCTATGGTCGTGGCTGTCTCTTGGCTTTTTTTTGTGTTCGTAAAGGGTTGTGGGTACTGTGGGGGTGTGTTTTATAGTGGTGTGGGTGTGGTGTGTGTGTATGGGTGTCAGGTTTGTGTAGTTTGAATTGTCCAATGTAGTGTTGTTTTGTATGTGTGTGTGTATTTTGAGCGCGGTGGTGTGTACCGCCAATGGTTTACCACCATTGAATGTCCGCCGTGGTGATTCGTAGGTCATAATGTGGTGGGAGTAGTTTTATTGACATAATGGTGTGGGTTTTGATACCAACAGTTTATCACTGACCTTTGGTGTGGCGGAGTAGTGTCTGTGGCTGTATAGTGACGGATTGGTGTGTGTGTGTCATAATATGGTTAACGGTTATCTGCCACGGTGGCGGTATGTTGGCGGCAGTCAGCATGGCGTAAATTGGGATTTACCCCAAATCTCATAACGAGGGCCATAGTGCCATTTCTACACCACGCTTAGCTTTGTAAATCATTTTTCTTTTCTTATAAAAAAGCAACCCCTTATAGGTCACAGAAAAGTCACTCTGTAGACTGTAAAACTTCCTTGTTTCAACTAGGTGATAGCTCTAGGATATTACATTTTGGTATCTTGCCAGGGCCAGGGTTACGTTTTTTTTCCTATGAAAATAAATTTCAAGAATATTATTCTGAAAATTGCAACCAGTTTGTAGATGAGATAAAGGGTTAGGTTCATCACGTTATAGGCTGGCCATCATGCCAGAACAGAATGGGGCAAATACTCTGTGACAGAAATATTGTGTCCTACATATTGCTTACAAAAATATCCTCCCATTTGAGTAAGTGATAGAAAAACTGCATCTACTGGGATAATATTTTTGCAAACATTGTAAATAATACAAAGCACTGCCCATTTTAAACTGTCTTTATAATCTTAAACACTTTTTATGTCAATGCTCTCTGGCATAAACTGTGGCGTGTGACTCCTGATGCAAGTTCTGCCCAGCCTTTCAAACATTGCAATCGATCCAAGCTGCTGACCGGATGAACCACCAGTCCAAGGATGCACTGCCAAGTGAACGGGCCCGTCATCCCTTCACATTTTAACTGCATACTTCTGTAGTAAATATCTGGTGACCAGCTCGGATCAAATATTGATTTTTGTACGCAATTTTTAAGGACAGAGTTGTTACGTCGGACGATATTTTTGTCAATGATATTCTGACACGCAGAGCATCATTGGTATAAAGCTCAGGCCTTCCTCAAGAAAGATAGCCTTGATTAGAACATTTTCAGAAATCAAATGTTTTGTATTTTTCGTAATAGTTCTCAACAACAGACGGCTAAAACTGTCTGCAGGCAAAACCTAAAAACATAGGCCCTCATTATGACTTTGGGGATCTTTTTCTCAGTCCGCTGAAGTCACTCCTGCCACGTGACTGCCAGTGTTTCTGCCACATTATGGCTGCTGGCCGCTCTCTGCCAATATTTGACGGGAAATCTGCCAGCAGCCATACTGGGGGTCGGCGGTCTAGTGGAGCTTGCTTCGTCTCCACCGCCACGTCACCACTACACCGCATGCCGTATTACTACATTGTAGACGGCATGGCAGTGGTGTGTTGGTGGGGCGCTGGCGGCAAAGCAGGCTCCATGGACCCCGTTCTTTCCTGGACGACCACCAGATAAGGTGATTGACCGACAGGGGAGGGGGGTGTTGAGTGTTGTGTGCATGAATGGGTGTATGTGTGTGAATCGAGAGGGATCGGGTGTGTGTTTGTGTGCATGTGTGTGCAAGTGTCTATGTGACTGCGTGTATGCGGGGGTGAGAAGAGTATAGGTGTGTGTATGCGGGGAGTGAGGAGAGTATGGGTGCGTGCATGCGGGGGTGGGGGGAGTGTCATGGCCATGTGTGCATGTGTGTGTGAATGAGTGAGTATGGATGTGTGCATGTATGTATGTGTAGTGTGTGCGTGCATGGATGGGGGTGGGGGTAGAGTACAGGGAATTGGGGGAGGGAGGTGTCGCTGCTTGAGGGGTGTGGGGGGCTTCTGATCTGGTCGGGGGAGGGGAGCTCCGACATGGAGGGGGGCATTGGGGAATCCTGTAGTGGTGCCAGGAATGAGTATTTCGGTCACTATTATCCTTTCCGCCAGGGATTTAGTGGCAGGGCTGCCGCCAGAGAATCCCTGGGGGTAAGGATACTCAAAATACCGCGGGCCATGTTAGGTGGACCGCCAGGTTGAAGATGGACAACATTAGTCCAGGCGGTCCTATCCCCCTGGCGGTACAGGTGGTGAACTAGCTGCAGTTCTGACTTAGATTGCCTGAGGTACAATGGAAGAGAGTACAATAGTCAACAAGCTGAAGGAGTGACCTCCCATCCAAGCCTTACTAACTGGAGGAATTTACACCAACAAAGCACCTATGGATCTCAAACACCTCGAAGGGAAGTAGGTTTTACAAAAGGTGCAGGTAGCTAGCCCCTCATTTACCAAAGGCCCTGTAGCAGTAGCAGAGCCTCGAAGGACAGGCATTTCTTTACAGGGAGCCAGTGCAATCTATCCCAGGCCGAGCTCATTGAAGCCCTTCTAGGAAGGTTCACCAGAAGTCTAGCTGCAGAATTCTGTACACGTTGGAGCCTCACCAGCTGAGACTGCGGGACTCCCAGATATAAAACATTACAGTGATCCAATTGCAAGATTAGTTATGCCTGGGTAACCGTTTTTTTTTGCACCTTTGGGCAAGAGCCCAATGATTTTGTTAGGGATTTTAATATCCCAAATCATCTGTCTGCTAGGGCGATGATCTGATTGTTGAACTTGAGGCCTACATCAAACAAAATGCCAAGGTTCTTCACCTTGGGCTTCGGCACTTGAGCGGAACTTAGTGCAGATGGCCACCAATCTGGGTCCAGATGGAAACCGACCTCCCCAAAAATGAGGACCTCCGTCTCACCTGCATTAAATTTTAGGCAATTCAGATCCATCCACAGGGCTACCTCAGACAGGCAAGTTCTCGGAAAGGCAGCAGTTGTGGCCGATTTCTGAGACATGGTGACAATGATCTGAGTATCCTTGGCGTACAATATGATTTTTAACCCGTGCTGCTCAATGACATCCACCATGGGGCACATGTAGTGGCAGAACCTTAGATTGAAAAGGTTTCAGCAGGTCCTGAAAAGTGAGGCCCTGAAGAAAAGACGCAAGTCATCGCAGGGCCTTATAGCCAACCCCAAAGCTCCACAACTGCTCTAAAAGAAGGTTGTGGGACACAGTGTCAAAGGCAGTGCTCAGATCCACCATCAATAATGTTGATGTGCCACCTCCATCCAGCATGTGGCACAACGACTCAGAAGCCAGCAACAAGGCAGATTCTGTTCTGTACCAGGGGTGAAAGCCTGATTGTGCTTTATGAAGCAGATCCCTAGACTCAATAAACATTGAAAGATGTTAGTTAGCAAGTTTTTCCACAACGTTTTGCAGAAAAAGGTAGCAGTGAGACAGGTCTATAATTCTCAGGTTTGTGAGGATCCAGAGAAGGTTTTTTCAGGAGTGGTACAACTGAAGCATGCTTCCAACAGGTGGGGACCTGGGTGAAAGCAAAAAAGTTATTAATAGAATTTCGCAGCACTGGGTAAATTTCCTCAGCTCCCAATTGCAGGATGGCAGGAGAGCCCACATCCAGAGGAGAGCCCGATTTTGTAAACAGCATCAGAGGCTGTAGCTCGTTAAAATCGCAAGGTTTAAACTGAAGCAGCTGAGATGAATCTTGTGACGGTTTGCTTTTTAAGCAAATTTAATTCTTAATTGAACTAGTCTGCAGTGGGCTTAGTTCTACGCACTGTTCTGTCAAAAACTTTCGCGATGAAGTCCAGAGTCCCTGATATCCAATCTTCTACCTGTGTGCTAGCCATGATAATATGGCTATCAGATTGGGCCGCCTAGTGGTCAAAGCTTGGGTGAAATTCCCAGATGTGATTTTACCCCATTTCCTAGATCTAATTCTAAGACCAGAAACAGTTTTAGAAGGCGGATTAGTGATAGGTAATCCAAAAAGGTACTGCAGATTGGTCAAACTATAAGAGAGATAATGGAGGATCCACAAGCATGTTGCTTACATTAGAGAAATGGGATGAAGCATGTGACCCCACCTATGCATGGGAAAGGAAACTAATTGAGGTAACTGGAGGGCCTCCAAAATCTGTGGCTAACAAAGAACACTCAGTATCTTCAAGGCAGAGATTCGTATCTCCCACACTGGTGAAATATCATCAAGAGGTACCCTGAAAAGGCAATCTCAGAGGTGAAACTCTTTTTGCAAAGTCAGTTTGTCAGTCTTTAAGCACAAAACATCATCAAGATGTATTATATCTCCTAAATAACAGCACCACTATTCACAAATCACATGCAGTCTGACAGAAGAAACACTGGGATGTGCTGCCACACCCAATATTTATAGTTTCAAAGAAGAGATGATCATTACCCCCAGATCCCCTTTGTCCTCGTCCCTTTCATCTCAAGTGAGGCAAATCCACCTCAGCCACCAAAAAAAATAACAGAAGAATGCTAGTACTATTGCCCCTCCCCTTTGGGCTATAGCCTATATAGAACATATCTACCTTGCATTCCTCCTGTTCTTTTTTCTGCCTCGCCAATGAAGAAGGCGAAGAATAGGTGAGTCCTGCTGGGCTGGGGTGGCTGTATGGTTCGGGATGTCAGCCTGTGTTGCAGTAGGGCCCAAATGCTGTCAGGTTCTCTTTGCGTCCCCCTGTCTGCAGGACTTCGAGGAAGACACAGGATTGAGCATATCATAGGAGGTTCAAAGAACGACGAATGAACGGCACTGCAGCACAGGGACATGCTGGCAGTTCCTAGTTGTTGGAAGCACCTGCTCGGACTTTGGTGTATGTGCGCTGGCATTAGCTCGTATCTCCTTCACTTGGCATCAAGGAAGTTGAAAAGTTCTTAACGGCTGGCATTAAGGGAGGTCCGTATAGCTGTCTTTCTTTGTCAACGTGTAAATTTGGTGGTCTTTTGTTCTGTTCCCTTGTCCAGGGTGTTTCCAGATGGATGTGCATTATAGAGAAGCATCTCGGAAGCAGAGGCATTTAGGGGGTCATTCCGACTTTGGCGGGCGGCGGAGGCCGCCCGCCAAAGTACCGCCGTCAGAATACCGCTGCGCGGTCAAAAGACCGCCGCGGTAATTCTGAGTTTCCCGCTGGGCTGGCGGGTGACCGCCAGAAGGCCGCCCGCCAGCCCAGCGGGAAACCCCCTTCCACGAGGATGCCGGCTCCGAATGGAGCCGGCGGAGTGGAAAGGGTGCGACGGGTGCAGTTGCACCCGTCGCGATTTTCAGTGTCTGCTATGCAGACACTGAAAATCTTGGTGGGGCCCTGTTAGGGGGCCCCTGCAGTGCCCATGCCATTGGCATGGGCACTGCAGGGGCCCCCAGGGGCCCCACAACACCCGTTACCGCCAACCAGGTTCTGGCGGTCAAAACCGCCAGAACCAGGCTGGCGGTAAGGGGGTCGGAATCCCCATGGCGGCGCTGCCTGCAGCGCCGCCATGGAGGATTCCTCAGGCCAGGGGAAAACCGGCGGGAAACCGCTGGTTTCCCTTTTCTGACCGCGGCTTTACCGCGGCGGTCAGAATAGGCCTGGATGCACCACCAGCCTGTTGGCGGTGCATCCGCGGTCCCCGGCCCTGGCGGTCCATGACCGCCAGGGTCGTAATGACCCCCTAAGTCTTGCTCTCCTCTTCCTCAGACTCTTTAGCTTCTTCCCCTCCTTGCAAGAAATGTGCTGAGAGCAAGGAGGATAGGCTGAGGCACTTAATTAAAGAGACTCTGTTGGAGTTGGCTCCAGGATGTCCGGTGCATGAAAAGTAGCCTGTGCCATCATCAGTTTCTTCTGACTCAGGAGAAGAGGGGATTGGGCCAGAGGAGCATAAGAGGAAGTACATCCTGAAGGGCTCCTTGCCAGAGTTGATTTCTCATGTTTAGAGTAACATGGGATTTGCAAAGTAGGTGATGCCAGAGACGTCCTCTAGTTCTCTGCTCAGGCAGATCCAGAGTTCTACTCCATTGGTTTTCCATGTGCACCCTTGTATTATGAATGTTCTTAAGCAGGAGTGGAAGGTCCCGATAAAATCACCTTACCACATTTTATGGCTAAACTCTATTCTCTTCAAGGAATGCAGCATAATTTACTGGATTCAATCCCCAATGATTCATTTGTCACTAGTTTTGTAGGGTGAACATTCCTGATAGAGGATGCTATTATTAAATACTTCACTGATAAAAAGCTTGTCTCTGCACTAAAGAAGGCCTACGTTGGTTCTCATTTGACCCTTTGGGCTGACATCTTTAGGACATATGTGGCTCAATCTTTAATATCAGACATTAAGCGGTTGTTTCATTCTTTGGATGTTTCCAGCTTTCTGGAATATATTGAGCGACAGGTGGAATACATGTCAGATGTATCATCTGATGTGGTGAGAGCTACAGAACTGTACGGGGGTGGGGAGGTGGAGCCTGTATAGCAGCTTGAATACATTAAATGCAGAAAGACTGGTGCACTGACTTGACACAAAAAGCTTCAGCTCTGAGATTTCCTTATCAGGGTGCTCAGTTGTTTGGGGCAGAACTGGAAGAAAAGCCCCACAAACTTTCTAATGAGGAGAAACATTTGCCATCTCAGAAATAACACTCCTCAAATAAGTAGTGTCAAAAGCCTAAGTCTCCAATTTGTCAGCCCTCACGTCAGAAACGACAACATTCACAGGGGAAGTTTCAGCCCAGGAGAGGTGGTGCCAAGAAGGCCAAGTCCCCTCTTAAACCGCAGTCCTGACTCTATGGCAGCTGGTCAGAGGTATGCAGTAAGAGCTAGGATCCAGCACTTTCTGAAGGAGTGGGAGGTGCCTACTTTAGATGACTGGGTTCTTCTTATACGCTGAGTAAGTTACAGCACAGAATTTGTGTCCCTCCTGGAGGACTCAGGGATCGCACCAACACCATGGCCTTCGAAGGAGGTGAAGAGAATGGCCCTCTGTCAGGAGATTAAGGCCCTTCTCCAGAAAAAAGTAGTTTTTGAAGTTCCTCAAGGAGAACGGAAAAAAGTGTTATTTTTCAAAGTCTTTCTGGTGGAGAAATCAACAGGGGAATTTCAGATGGTCATTGATCTGAAGACCCTCAAATAAGTATGTCCAAACCCTGCCCTTCAAAATGGAATCTTTACAGAGGTTGCTTCCTCTCAAGCTACAAAGTCAGTTCATATGCACACTGGGTCTCCAGGATGCTTATTATCATGTGCCTATCCATCCAGGGTATCAGAATTACTGGCGATTTTGCATCAAGGGCAGACACTTTCAGTCCTGGGTGTTGCAGTTCAGACTGAAGTTGGTGTCCCAGGTGTTCACGCAGGTGATGACTCTGTTGGTGGCTTCCCTGCATCTCCAGAGTGTTTGAAGTTATCCTTACCTCGATGATTGGCTCCTGCATGCTTCTTCCAGGGCACAGTTGGTTCAGAATTCAGAACTGGTGTGCTCTCAGGTGCATGGATTTCTCCTCAACCAAGAAAGCTGACACCTTCAATGGACTTGATGTTCATTGGAGTCAGGTCATGCGCCAACCTCAACAGGATGTTTCTTGTGGATTCCAGAGCAGCCACTTTATGGTCCTTGGCTTTGAAGGTCATGGGCAGCCAGTGTCTCCATGTGCGTCAGAGACATGGCTGCAGCAGTGTTCGTGCTCCCTTAGGCCCAGTTTCATGTTCACCCACTCTGGAGTCATCTGCATTCCTTCTGGGATCATGCGTTGGCAGATTTCGAGGTCCAGATCCCAGTAACACAAGACATGTGAAAGGCGGTGGTGTGGTGAACTCTGTCAGACTGTCTGACCAGGGGTTGCTCTTCAGCCAGATCCCCAAAGGTTCTGATGACAGATGCCACTGTGTTTGGGTGTTGGGCCACTCTAGGTTCCCTGTCTCTTTAGAGGAAGTGGACTCTGCAGGATGGCAGGCGGTCTTCCAATTGGAGGGAACTTACCTCAGTATACGGAGCAGTGATGGGGTTCTTCAACAACTGGTGGGATGCTATCTGGTGGTCAGATCGGACAATTTCATCACTGCAGTCTACCTGAACAATAAAGAGGGAACCACATCACACTCCTTGAGTGCAATAGCTACTCTTCTTTTTCAATGGGTGAAGGTTCACTTTCTGTCATTGTGGGCAGTCCATATCAGAGGGTGGAGGATTCCCTCAGCTGTATTTTCCCCTCCTCTTTGGAAATGCTGTTGACCAGGCCAACCTTTCATCAGCTGTGTGGGAGGTTTGGTGTTCCTTTCCTGGACCTGTTTGCTTAACAGCAAAATGCTCTGATTCCAAGATTATGTGATGGGGTGCCTCAAGTAGGGGCTTGGGGGGTGGTGGGCGCCTTGACCCTTTCTTGGCTGCATTATCTGTTGTATACCTTCCTGCCTATTTCTCTGATTCCCAAGTAGTTGGCCAGGCTGTTGATGGAAACCAGGGTGGTGGTGATGGTGGTCCCATTTTTGTCCCGACCATAATATTTTCCTGTGCTCAAACCCCTAGCAATTCAAGGTACCTGGATGATCCTGTGTCATCCCTTCTTTATCAGGTCTTTCCCCTTTCTGTCCTCTCAGAGACTTTGTCTCTCAGTGTGGAAGTAGAGAGGAGGGTGTTGTAGCAGAAAAGCTTTCCCCAGCATTTAGTTGTAGCTATTCTAATGTCTCAAAAACAGTCCACGCTGAAATCTCATGAGCGTCATTGGGGAGGTTTTCAATGATCATGTACGGCTCAGCAGTTCTCTACTTTGGAGTGTCATTTGAATGTTGTCCTGCAGTTTTTCTGGGAAGGATTTTGAAAACAAATTGCAGTTTCCACCTTGCGCTCCATCAAATGTGTGCTCAAATGCAGCAATTTGGGATTTCCAGGCTCCTTGGAGGAATCTGTCAGAAACAGAGGATCTGTTGGCCTGGTTGTTGTGTAGCTTTTCCCTTTCCAGGCATTTGGTGAAACATTTGTTTCACTTGTGAGATCTGCCCTGGTTTTTAAGGCATTGGTATCTCAGCCCTTTGAACCTTTGGATACCACTGATATCAAGTTTGTGACATTTAAGATGGTGTTTCTTGTAGCAATCACATCTGCACAGCTGATTGGATAGTTGGGGGATCTTGTGACTAGGGAACATTTCTTGATCTTCTTTAAGGATGGTGTTGTCCTCTGTCTTGATCCTTCTTTTGTTTGAAAAATCTCTTACTAGTTTCACAAGGATCAAGAGATAATCTTTCCTGTGTTGCTTCCTGAAGCTGAGTTTCAGCGGCATTTGCTGGATGTCAAGAGGGCACTTTTGGTTTATTTGGACAAAACTCTGCCTTTTTGCAAATCTGACTCCATGTTTGTTTCTTTTGGAGCTTCATCTACAGGTGATAAGACTTCCTCTTTGTGAATCAGTAGATGGATCAAACAGTTGATCTAATTGGCTTATTCGTTATCAGGTGTTCCTCCCCCAGCTGGAGTTTAGTGTAGGTCCACCTGTGGGATTTCGGCTACCAGGGCTAAATTGAAGGGAGTTTCTATTGCTGAAATTAATCGAGCAGGCACTTGGGCTACTCAAAATACTTATGTTAAACATTATCAATTGCAGAATGTGCTGTATAAAGCACCTAATTTTGGGGGGTGTGGCCAGTCATCTAAGATGACAGACGCAAGTTACTAGCGCTCTGCGCCCAAGTCCCGGATTATTCGGATAAACGTGGCACGCGTGGCTGGAGAGGAAGGCGCGATGTCAGGCTCGTTGTGCTGATCTCCTCGGGTGCTCCGGAGTTTCGGTTCCTGGCCCTGTGGGTGCGTCGTGCGCTCCGGCGGGAGCAGCGTGGTTGGGCGCAAAGGCCCGTGCCGGTGTATCGGAGGTGGCGCGGCAGTGCCGTGATGAGGGGCTGAGGCGGCGCAAGGCCCGTGGAGCGGAGAGGGCCTAGAGAGGTGCTGAGGGGCGCAACAGAGATTGTGGCAGACGAGCCGCATTGGGGATCCCTGCGGGAACTTTGTCTCTCTTCTTCTCTGTGGAACGTGCACACAGGATCCCCACCAGGGCACGCCCACCGGGAAGCGGTCCTCGTCCCTTCATACTCCGCCTGCTTCACTTTGCAGACAGAGGCAATATTTTGAGGTCTGTCAGATCATCCTCACCTCCCCGAGTGGAGAACGCCCAGGTCATGTTGTTCCCTGACTACACGCTGGCAGTGCAAAAAGATCGTGCCTCTTATCTGCCACTGAAGCGGAAACTCCAGACACTCAATCTTGAATACTCCCTACTATTCCCGGTCAAGCTTTGTATAATAGCAGACAGCAAAACGCATTTTTTTGCCACTCCAGAGGCGGCATGGGATTGGCAGAATCAATGGAAGGGAATCGGAAAAGACTCAGGTGGTGCTGAGGAGCAGGCGCACTCGTGCAAAACTCGCCCGCAGGGCTAATGACGCCACCCCAGAGAAGGTGAAGCATGTTCCCGATCTGGAGCAGATCATTCAGGAACGGTGAGAGGCCCTGCAGTCTGCGGCGGCCATTAACTCTCCTTCGACGATCTCGGATATGGGAACGGAGGCCTCACAACCCAATAGTGAGGACCTTGCCAAGCCCGACTGGCTTTCTGAGGTGGACTCCCCGGCGTGCCCGGGGGTGACTCCGCACACAGTGGATGAGTTGTTCTAGTCTGCCCCGGAACACAGCGCTCCTGTGTCTGCTCACCCATTGCCCCCTGACCTCCTCAATGTCTCTCCCCCGTCCTGAGAACTAAAATGGTATTGTATTGCTGATCAGGTGGGCAGGGGGTGCGGCCATGTAACAAGTGGGGAGCTTTCTGGTGGGGCGCCCCCTGTCTCTCGCTGCCTCTCTCCTCCAGCGCACTTGCTCGCTCCCCTCCCTTGGGATTAGTGGCGCTGGCTGGCCCGGCGCATAGATGTTCATACACATCGGGAATGTGCTTCCTCGCACACCTGTCTTTTTGGCACACAGCCCACCCCACTCTCCTGCCCGCGGAGATTCCTTACATACAATTGTTTGGTTGACCTACGTGGTCATATGGTTTGGGCCAGTGCCTGTTGCTTCTCTGCTCTGATGGTATTGTACTTGTTTCTGTTTTTTTGGAGATTGTACACTAGCGGTCCGATGGAGTGTAGGAACCCAGTTGCTTTATATACCACACTGCGTGCGCAGTTTGCACTGTTGCTTGGCTGCACTCATTACCTTTTCCCGTCATGAACACATATACGATTCTTACATGGAATGTGCGTGGCATACATACACCAAAGAGAAGGTACTCAATATATTCCTATCTTAAAAGACATTTGGCGCACATCGCTTTCCTGCAGGAGACCCACGTGGCGCTCCCTGTGGTGCCCCGCTTACGGGCGTAGATGGAGGGGTCAGTTATATGCAACAGGATACTCCACCGTTGCAAGGGGTGCTTTGATTTAGATTAAGTCAGGTATACCTTTAGTGGAAAAGGGCCAGATAATACATGACAGGGGATGGTATGTGCCGGTGCAGGGACGCACAGCGTGTCGGGTGCTGCTACTGGGCTCCATCCATGTGCCGAATTCATAGCAGGCTTCCTTTTCCACACACTATCACGTCAGTTGTCGGGATGGAGTGACTACCCTTGGCTCTTGGCAGGGGACTTTAACAGTGTGCTGGATCCGATTCTTGACCGCTCATTTCCACTGTTGCCCAGGGCACCTACTATGGCAGCAGCGCGAGCGTTGAGCACCTAGGCAACCTATATAGGGAGGGAGAACTGATTCCTTTTGATTCTTTGGTTGCTGAGCTGGGCCTCCCTGCCGGACAGTTTCTATTATACTCTAAACTGCTTCGCTCCTTATCAAAAGAATGGGGACATTTAACGTTGGCTCCCCTGACACACTTGCTCATACAATATATGCAGGTGATGGGCCAGGGCAGGCATCTAGTCAAGTGGTTCACGGAAGCGCTCAGATTCCACTCGGTGCGAGAGAACGAGATTCGGCCACAACCTTCACAGACAGGCAATGGACATCTGCCATTGCCAGGCACACTAACATGCCCCGCAATTCCAGATTTAGACTTATACAATTTTACATAATACAAAGGGCATATCTCACGCCCCTATATAAATAAACACTTCCACCGCTCTGATGCAGCTTGCCTAGATTTAAATGTGTGAATGCAGAGCTCTTACACATGCTATGGTCCTGCCCCTCCCTTCGAAATTACTTGGCAGCTGTGGTCCATGTCTTGACAGTATGTACAGAACGAGCCATACAGCTTCAGTGGGAGAGTTGCGTGCTGGGCTTATACCCAAGGGGCCCCCACCACCGAGCGACCACAAGATTCCTAGATCTGGGATTCATAACAGCAAAAAGACTCATAGCACGTAACTGGAGGTCGACGGAGACGCTGAGTCTCCTGGCCTGGAAACGCTCATTTGCGACATGGGCGGGCGCTGAGGGGGTGGCATTGAGGAGAGAAGACATGCTGGGACTCCGCAGGTACCCATTGTCAGGCAGATGGGATGCCATGATGGCACACTTACAATTTCCTGGGGGAAGATTAGAGTCACAGGTCTGCTCGGAGTGTATTGGAGGTAGGAAGAGGTGGATGCAGCTCCCTGAAATGCCCCCGCGCACTCCATTTTGGTTTTAAGCAACTTAGTATGAGGTGTGGCGCTCGCTATGCAATAGGGAATCCACCGCGACTAGGCGCTATACGGACGCAGGCAGGCAATGCAGAGAATCTTTCCCTATATAAGGGGATACTGCACTATCATCATCATGCAACAGGGAAAAACAGTACACTCCATTGTTAATAAATGTTCTTTATTTATATTTGTTGTTATTCCGGAATCTCTAATTACACATTGCGTGCACACATGAAGGCAAGACAAGGAGAATTCGCTGACAGAAAGGTTGACTAGTCAACAGACCAATTGGGCATTTTGCAGAGTTGTTTCTGTATTATGTAGATGACTACTGCCCAAATTAGGGCAAATTTCACTGCTGCTACAGTGGTGATCACCACCCTAGGCAAACTGCTTGGTAAACAGACTATAGATGTAGTAAATGAAGAAGCACATGCAGGATCTGCCTGAAGTATCATGTCAGATGTTGTTGTTATAAGCATTTGCTGTGCTAGTATAACTGCAAAAACTAAATGCCTTGTGAAAATGTTTATAATGTTTGAAAAAACAATAAAATAAATTCTGAAAAAAAATGAAGCACCTAATTTTGGAGTGGGTGTGTTGCATTCAGTTGTGTCTTGATGTGCTGACCCTTTTCGGTTGAAAAAATCACTATCGGGTGCTGCAGTAACATGAGGGTCTCCCTCTATTGATTTGTCCCTCATTTGTATTTGAAGGCTGTATATGCTGCTTATGTATTCGTCAATAGTGATGAAGGGAACAAGGACAAGGGGGACCTGCGGCCAATGTCTCATTACTTACCAGTAATCTTCATTAGTCCTGCTTCTGTTGTCCTCATCCCATTCATCAAGCCGCTCAATTCCTCCCGGATGACCAGCCTTCATATGAAGAGGCTTGGTAGTTCAGGAGAAAGGCTGGGTAAGTACTGCCTGTATAGACTGAAGCCCAAAGGGGAGGGCCAATGGCACTAGCATTCTTCTTGGCTGAGGTGTATTCACCTCACTTGTGATGAATGGGATGAGGACAATAGGACCAGAGGTAATGAAGATTACCGGTAAGTAATGACACTCCCAAAGACAGCAGCAAAACCTCTCCGACCATCCTTTATTTTTATTTTTTAGCAAAGATTCATATGAACACTATCCATGTGAGGTGTTAACATTTTGGTAAACTTTTATCCATTTAGAGAGACTTTTTTGAGACCATTCTGTTGTTATGCTATCATATGTAAAATAATAGCATGATAATGATGGTATGATGGTAAAAAAAGGAAAGCGTTTCATCCAGAGACTGAAATCCTTTCAAAAAAGGTGACTGGATATTCTCTGAAAAGAAACTTCAACAGTATTGTGGGAAATCTTGGAAATGACACAGCTTCATCCACCACATACTAATTTCATTGTGGCCTTTGTTGAGTTACCACTGATAGAGAGATTTGTCAGTAACAAAGGTCCATGGGAAGCTAGTGAAGACCCAGTGTCTGGGTTTGCTTTTGACTTCAATGTGGTGGATTTACCTGTGCATCTTTTTGGAACCAAATATATTTACCCAGCTAATAACCCCTATTGAGACCAGGAATCGTTTGAAAACGGTACATCAATTATGTGTTTATGGAATAGAGGAGAAATAAGGATTTGACCTTCACAAAGATTTGCTTATCACACAGAGTGACACTTTGAAATTGTCTAAATAAAATAATACATCATTCAGACAGATCCCAAATTTGGTTATTAGTATGGAGGATAACCACATGTAGTCCAACTTGCACACCCTACCCCTCCATAATAAAAGTTACCACAAGGGAAAGTCTATGTCTTTTACATAATCGCATAAAATGTTCTGATTAAGAACTACAGTAGCTGGGATTCACTGAAGCATTATTACATAAGGCAAAAAGAAAATACTAAATCAGAGTGGAGTGAAAAAGCAAAACAGTGCACTGGTATCAAACATAAGACAGCCTTCTGACAGACAGAGAAATCAGAGTGATTTGTTTTCACAAAAGGAGAACAAGAGAAAGTCCTAGTTGCATTCTCTCAGAAACAAATCCATGCACAATAGGGCAAGTAGGCAAAAAAAAGAAAAGGGAAAAACAGTTAAAAGTCCCACTGAGGGATCCAAATATTTTTTACTAAACACCTCACCCACTAAATAGAGTCTTGCTTCATCATCTGCGCCTATCCATGCCCTAGTAGGATGGTGCCACGGGGCAACGTCAACCAGACTTAAAGCTCTTATATAAAGTATTTTTCTGGATAAAGCAAGGACCCAGAAAGGTGAAAATAGTAAAAAATGCCTTAAGGTATACCCGAACAGAAATCATTTTTTATTATTAGGGTACCGTGGACATAAATAAAACCATGTACAAGGTTTAATTGAGCATTAGTGTCTCAATTGCCCCCTGATCTTTGCCAACATGTTTCGGCCCTCGCACAGAGCCCATCCAAGTCTGGGGCCTTCATCAGGGATGTATGTATTTCGCTGCCTACCTACTCATGCTTTCCATGCACATGTCTGAGGCCTAAGGCTCTCACCTGAAAAAGAGACTTCTCATTTAAAGGTACCTACAGAAACATAAAAAAGGAAGAGGGAATGAAACTGAACATTAATCAAAGTGTGTTTTTTAAGTCACTAACGTGTGTTTAACAGAAAGACGCTTAGTGCCCAATTGGTAACCTCCAGGTCACCAAGCATTAGCAAAAAATGCATACTGTGCCCATTAGAGACCACTTATTCCCTAGTAGCACGAGCAATTATTTACACTGGTAGTGAAAGATAAAATTAGATTGAGAAGTGACTCCGACTACAAAGGCGGGGACACAGATCTAACAGGTAAAATACGCTTAAAAGTAGGCTCACATGCCATTAAGTGTAACACAACAAACCAGCTGTAAAGCCGTCACAGATGCGTGCATATGCACAAACTCACTTGTGAGTCATGCTTTCAACAGCCACGCACCTTAACCTATTGTTGGGAGGTTCAGGGATCATGCGTGTCTGGCGGAAGGTGCCATCCTGTAGTCAAACTCTTACAATAGATGTATGGCGTGGTGAATATCAATTTACTGGTGTTTCTTTTTAAGCCGAATAAAAGCTACACACAATATTTTGACAAATTGTAAGTTTATTGTGATTTACTCCACGACCATCAGAGATTCGCTTTTAGTTTCAAACGGTGTCATGATTAATTAACACCCTTCTGGGGTTGAAAAGTTAATTACTGTTTTGAACCCACTAGCCCCCTTGCAATTTTAAGATCGTGGTCATTATAGTCCGTTTGCAATCGAAGTGAGTGGTAGCTGGGCAAGCACTTATTATAACAAGGTAAGGTCTCTTCTTAAAGCTCCCGCCAAGAGTCGACTATCGATTGCTGCATGTCTAATGGAAAATGTCTCTTGGAAAACATTTAAGGTTGCCTCACAATTTCTCACCACAAAATTGCTAGATGCCCCTAGGGTATCGGTTTTGTGAAGAAGAGATTTACTTCGTCGAGGATTGGCTACCGCTGCTGCAACCTGCAGCCACAGCTCAGACCGCAGCCGAATATCTCGTGATCATGTCAGGTGGTCTGAAAGCACAGTGGCGGCTGCTGAGTGGATTCAACATGAGATGGCGCTCCTAACTCGGCGACCACCGGGCTTCTGAGAAATGACGTCGGTGGTTGAAATAGTACTGACTTTTGCTAAATCTGAGGCTTCTGAGTGAATGCGCATAAAATGATGCATCTAAATCGATGACCACCGGGCTTTTGGGAGATGAAGTCCGATGATTGAAATAAGTTAGTGATGTATTTGTTGACTCATCAGGGACTGGATTATTCTAGGGAAAAAGTTTTTTGCCAGTCCAAAATCAAAACATTCTGTCAGTCCGTAAATGACCAGAAAGATCCAAATATGTGTGATTTATTATCGCTATTTCACATTGCTATGAATATGAGACTTTCAAAGCACATACAGTAGTTGACTGTCGAATGACATATTAACTAACAAGTGTGCATCAAACAGTAAAGACAGAACGTGTGATGCTGACCAGGGTTAAATATCATTACGAATAGTTACAGGGGATAATTGATGATTGCAAAGCTACAAATTCTTTTATATTTTGAACATAGGATGTATCAAACACTGCTTATGGTGTAGGGGCGGCAGTATCTAGGAGCCAAAATTTGTGAAATAGCTTGGTTTTTACAGATCAAAAGCATAATAGTTCCAGACCACTTGATGTGTTTCAGACCCTCATATTAGTGTCAGTTGGATCTAAGGAATTTTGTCGCTGAGGTGTAGAGCTGTACTGGAAAGCCCATACAGCCAGTGTTGCTCACATCTGAATAGTTGTTCTGTTGTGGATGGGGATAATTTTTTAATGATGAACCAGGCAAAATCATTTTGAGAGTGACTTGTAGACACAAAGTGGTACATCAATTTGGCGATTGTGTTTTTGCACCTGAAGGAACTTCTGTCTTTATTGCTGCGAACTCTGGCTTTTCTTATGGGCATGCCCATGTACTTCAAAATATCCAGTTCTTTGGCTGGCTGCATGAGAGGGCAGATGTGAAAATGTCGTCAGGAATAGTGGCCGACTACTGGAGAAAGTTTCCAAATGGTATGAATGGTAGAGTTTATGGTGTTGCGCCGTTTTGGTCTGGTGTGAATCAGGAGGGCTCTCAGTGATTTGCTCTTCTTAAAGGCGAACATAGGTTTGCTAAAGTCTAAAGGTCCCAACATCGGAACTCTCCAATGTTTCAAGATCAACTTTTTCATTTGATTCGAGTGTGCGGCAAATGTGGTGACACAGATCAAACAATCATTCTCCGATCTCTCGAAAGTCTGCAATAATAAATCTCTAGGATTACTGTGCGCTTTTGTCTTAGCTTTTTTGTTCAAATGGCGAGGATAGTGTTTTGCCTCGAGTTTCCTAGACAACAAATCAGCATGTTTGTCCTAAACATTCTGGTCTGTACAATTTCTTTCTAATCTAAGAAATTGGCCTACTGGCAGATTGTCTTTCAAGGATTTGGGATGAAACTGTCATACCATAACAAATTGTTACAGTCTTGGTTTAAAGTAAACCTCAGTTCTCAAACAGTTGTCTTAGATCCAAAAACATAATGGAATCCTTGTTTGTTGTGATTGTAAACCTCAAAACATTGTCCCTGGAGTTGAGCCACTCAGCAAATTGGAGGGCCTCCATTTCACTGCCTTGCCAGATGATGAACACACCATTGATAAACTAATTCCATATTTTGATGTTGCTACTGAATGGATTGGTGTATTTGTAGATGTGCTTTTGTTCAAAGTCATGAACATAATGGCAGGTTATACTCAGGGCAAATGTACTGCCCATCAAAGTTCCATGTGTCTGTAGATAGTGGTCAGTCTCAACTTGGAAATAGTTTCTAGTGAGTGCCTTATGTGCACAGTCCAGGACAAAGTTTATAGGTTCAATAGAACTCCAATGTGTTTCACTTAACAGGGATTCTAGGACCCTGAGCGAGGTTTGGGGGGATGCTTGGATATAAAGCCTCAACTTCCACGGTGACAAACTAATCTGTGTCTGGTTCAAAAGTGATTTCCCATATCATGGTGAGGACATCTTTCGTTTCCTTCACTTATGAGGGCACTTGAGTCACCAATGGTCTTGAGAAGTGATCAGTGAACTTTGAGAGAGGTTCGTGAATGTACCTGCTAGCGCGCCTGGTACTTAGTAAGTAAACTTACAAGGGGACGCGTATAGGCCAATTAACCTTTTGGATTGCATGGAGTGTCCTAACCATGTGGTGACCAATGTCATCAATAATCAATCTAATCAATCAATAACCACTAAGAAAATCATTAAACAGACACTATATCAACATTTCATGAATAACCACAACGCAATAAACGTTTTAACAATGTTTATTTCCCTATTAGTTACAATTCTAAACCATCGGATTCATTCAAACTTTATCCGATTATCTCAGAGTTAATCCATTAGTGACCGCCAATAACAGAATCTAATTAGAACTTGAGAAAAACATATGCTCTAATTCTTTAGCATAAGACAACAAAGATGAATATATCGACATTAATAGTAGAATTCAGCAATCAATTCGGCAATAATTTGTCACTGTCAACGTCACCCAAGGGAACCTACCTAACCCAAATTAGCATTAGCATGTGGGAATTCTTGTGAAAAACAATTTGGAGCAAGAATTTAGAAAACATCTAGCTAATAGAAAAACTATTTAAACAGCGCAGTTGGTACCTAGAAGGAAAGGCATAAAAGTTAATCAGTCACATTTTCATAGCTACCTTTCCACAGAATGGATCAGCAACAAAGTCAGTCTTCATCTTCAGGTCAACAATCAATCAGCAACGCATCAGACTCTCAAGAGCATGAGCACAATGACAGATTCCCTAATCGCATCTTCTGGCATCAGCATTTCACCCTTCACATCTGAAGTTTTTGCCCCTTGTCATGACTTTTTTATTAAGCTTACCCAGTCCATCCCCCCAATTCCTAATTAATAAGTCAATCACCAGTTATTACTCTACCCAATAATATTAATTTAGCAAATCTACGAATTCTAATATTACGCCGTTCTCAGTTCATTGATTGGTTCACTGTACGATGTCCTCATCATCCGGCTCATCAGGTATCGAAAATGTTGCATCTTCTTCTCCAGTCAGTGTCTCTATTGTTCGAGTCCTGGGAAAGTACATCGAGTCTGTCTTACACCAAATTTGTTACATGTTTAGTTTCATCATCTCCTGTCCGTTGGTACATTGCATAAAATTCTAGCTAAGCAGACTTTATAAGCGGTTCATGTTCAGTTCAATACATCAGCTTCTTTACTGTGCGCAAGTAGTTCAGCTTCTGCATGAGGCCTGACAACTAGGCCACAACTTTGGCTAAGTTAACTCTACAATATAATGCAAAACATAGGTTACACAGCCTAATATGACATATTACTACATTATTATTACTCTTTTTCATTATTTCACACATCATTCGTAAACATTGGCAACCACTCTTCGTGGGCACATTTTTCAAACATGCACAGTAATTTCTCTACATTTAATTTTTCCATCAACTTCTTGTTATTCAAAACACATAAACATTCATTAATAATTTCTAAGTAGCATATCTGCTTCAACAGTCCCTCCTCTGATGGATGGATAAATATGTCATTGCACCAATCTTCACCATCATTTCACAATTCGGTTTCTGCTGTATTTTGTCTCCTCCTCAAATCTTCCCTATAAATTCTTTCCCTGTTTCCTTTTTCCCTCCTCTGATTATTTTTAGATCTTCTCAATTTTATCTTTTGACACAATTTACATGAACCCCATCTTCCTAATATACAAGCAATCACAATTAGTATTCCCTGTATGATTTTTAATAATACCCCATTACAAATTTGACTAAGCCAATTTCCCACTGAAGCAAATCCCTTTCCAACCTTTTCTCAAACACCTGGTTCTTTTAAGCCCTTCAAATCCTTACTTGAGTTAGTCAGGTTAGTGAGTAAGGGGGTCATTCTAAGTCTGGCGGGCGGCGGAGGCCGCCCGCCAGACTTCCCCCTCCAAAATACCGCTCCGCGGTCGAAAGACCGCTGAGGGTATTTTGGGATTTGCCCTGGGCTGGCGGGCGACCGCCAAAAGGCCGCCCGCCAGCCCAGGGCAAATCATCCTTCCCACGAGGACGCCGGCTCAGAATTGAGCCGGCGGAGTGGGAAGGTGCGACGGGTGCAGTGGCACCCGTCGCGTATTTCAGTGTCTGCATAGCAGACACTGAAATACAAAGTGGGGCCCTCTTACGGGGGCCCCTGCAGTGCCCATGCCATTGGCATGGGCACTGGAGGGGCCCCCAGGGGCCCCGCGGCACCCCCTACCGCCATCCTGTTCCTGGCGGGAGACCCGCCAGGAACAGGATGGCGGTAGGGGGTGTCAGAATCCCCATCCGCCGCCATGGAGGATTCACAAGGGCAGCGGAAAACCGGCAGGAGACCGCCGGTTTTCAGCATTTGACCGCGGCCGAACCGCCGCGGTCAGAATGCACTGCGGGGCACCGCCGGCCTGTCGGCGGTGCTCCCGCCGACCCTGGCCCCGGCGGTCTCTAACCGCCGGGGTCAGAATGACCCCCTAAGTCTCTTACCTCCCTATCATTATCTGAAATATATGAGCAACAATGCCTAGAGTTAATCATCTTACAGACTCTGCAGTCTTCCGCTAAAAGAATGTCTAAAGCAAGCCTATTTTAAAGTGTAATAGCTCTATCCCAGGCTAATTCAGTATCTATAAGGAGTATTGCCCCTGTAAAGTTTGTCAGCATGTTATCCACAATAGTAGACAACTTTCATATCTTGATCGAATTCAGAATGACTCCCACTGAAGAAATCACTGCACCAAAGATATCTCCCACAACTGCAGAAGAGGTTTCCCTCCTCTGTCGCTTATGATGTAATTCAGTCAATTTCAGAAACTTCTTCAAATCATCTATCTGATAAATCTTTGGGAAAACTATACCCAAATAACATGTCCCATACGATCCTCTTGGAAGACGGTAATAAGCATTTAGTCAACAAATATAATAAATCCCAGGAATCGCAGGGTCCTGACCATTCAGCATAAAAGTTCACTTATTCTAAAACAAAAACATATGCCTACATTCACTTGTTCCCACAAATAAAGAGTCAGTGTGTGATTTTGGCCTATATATACAAAGCTTCCCTACATGTAATGCATCTAATGCTAATTTCCCTTGCGTTTTAATTGCAGTACAAGCATAATCATTCCTTTCCTCTAGACCTTTTTTCTAATTTTTCTTTTAATGCATTCCTTCTGTCATCAGTATGCCCTATGAAGCTCTTCTCTAAAGTTGTAAGCAAGCACATAAGGTTGTTTTTATGCGCGTATGCGGTTCCAAATGTTAGTGTAGGCTCGAAGAATCCTCTAACTAAGACTATATCATGCTCTTTAGCTTCTCTACTCAGATATCTAATAATAGGAACAAATAAAAACACAACATCGTATTTAGAGTAAAAATATTGTATATACTCTTAATTGTAGAACCTTGTTAGCAGCAAGCTACAGTTTATTCAATAGGTTAAGGTAAGCTATGATATGTAATGCCTTCCTCTACTGACAAAGGAATTTGCGTAAACACAAGACAATCCCTTGCATCCATCGTTTCAACATATTCACTCAACATGCGATACCAGACATTAGAAGAAAGCTCTCCCTGAGCATTAGTACATTTATGCAAATACTTCTCATCTAACTTAAACCTCTCTAAAGCTGTTAGTGTAGTATACTCAGGAGCAGAAGTATGAGTGGCTCCCTTCACATCAAGAACAGACATTCCCACAATCATCACTATAAATAAGATTCCACACAGAATTGCCAATCCAACACTCATATATCTACAGCACCTAGAATTTCTGACTTGGTTATTTAACTCAGCCATGATCTGTAAAGAATCAGAAAGGAGAATTAACTCTTATATAAAGTGCAGTAAAAAAAATCAAAAAGAAAAATTCTTCTCTCGCAATTCAGTTTCACGTCCAGGAACCCTTTTTCCTTTGTCAAAATCGATTAGCAGCTTGTCACATCCGGTTTTCAATGTCAAATCAGATTATGAATGTCTCTTCAGGTTTATTTTCAACAGTCTCTTTTAGGTTTTTCAGATTGGCTCAACAAACCAGCTTCTTGTTTCCCTTCAGGTTACATCAAAGTACTGACTCAGAACCTATCTATCAAAACAAAAGGACATAAACTTGTGTTGCCATTCATTTGTAGTTGCATACACCCATTCAAGACCTGAGTAACACCGACTTGCTATTCTCTTTCTTTTCAACTTTCGATCATCACTTAATTCATCTTCACTCAATTCTTCTTTTCTCGTAGTATCTACCTCTTCTTCTATTGTTTCATTTATGACCACTTACTTTCTTTTCCCTACTTGCGATGTAGGGCAATTATTTCCTTTTCTCGTTCCTTTTGTCAGTATTCTTCTCAGGATTGGACTCTTCTCTTTCTCTTTCTCTAAGGTGTTTTCTTTTGATGGATCGGCAATGGGCTCAGGAGGAGTCGGATCACCTTGACTTTGATCCGTCTCAACTCTTCCCCCTCTAGGTCTGGTTCCTGCTCTGTTTGCTTTTCAGCACCGTCTGCTTCTGGGAGAACCTCTGCTGAGCTAGGCTCTCCTGCTGTATCCGTTGAGATTGATTCTTCTGCACCCTCCTGTAATTCTTCACTCTCGTCTCTTACAGGGGTAATAGAACCATCTTCCACAAGCTCTGGTTCAACTTCAGGCTCTCTTGGCTCTATTTCGGGATCAGGTGCGATGACCTGTTTAGCTGTTGTTGGTGCTTTCAAGGATGCTTCTTCATGATCCAGTGGACATACCACTCTTTGTATGGCTTGCGTGTATCCAGTTCGGGAGTCCCACACACTTTACAGATGGCGTAGTTATCAGGACCACCTGATAAGGACCTCTCCAACACGGCTCTAGACACGTCTTGCGAACATGTTTTCAGACAACGACCCACTCACCAGCTCTCAGATTGTGCCATGGATCGCGGATGGGTGGCAGGGTGGTGGCCTGCACCTGCTGAGAGAAAGAGCATACCACATCAGCCAGACCTTTGCAGTAGTCCAATATCATATCATCTGTAATGTTTACAAGTGCATTGGCTGGAACTGCTGGTAATCTCATTGCTCTGCCCATGAGGATCTCATGGGGCAACAGCCCTGTCTTCCTGTCGGGTGTGTTTCTCATCTACTTCAACACCAAAGGCAATGCATCTGGCCCATCTGTTCCACTAGTCCTGATTCTTCAGGGCGATAGCTACAATGCAACTTTTGCTCAATGTTGAGTGCTGCACATAAGAGTTTCATCACCTCGTTATTGAAGTGAGTTCCCCTATCTGTTTCTAAAAAGATCAGAAATCCGAAACGTGGTATGAACTCCCTAAGCAACAACTTTGCTACTGTGAGACTGTCATTCCTTCTTGTAGGGTATGCTTTCATCCAGTGACCAAAAACACACACTGTCACCAGCATGTACTTCAAACCTCCACACACAGGCATCTCCATGAAATCCAATTGCATTCTGCTGAATGGACCTCCTGCTCTTCCAATATGGCTCAAATTCACCACTGTCCCTTTTCCCACATTTAGCTGCTGACAAACTATACAGCGATGCCATACTGCCTCTGCTGCCTGCCTGAACTTGGGGTTAAACCAGTCAATCTTCAACAACCTAACCATGGCATCCTTTCCAATGTGTGCCTGACCATGGTAATACCTGGCCATTTGCGACAATAGACTATTGGGCAGGACCATCTGACCCTCCTCAGAAACCCAAATCTCATCAGGATGCTGAACACATTTTAAGTTGGACCAGAGTTGTTTCCCTTCCTTGTCAACATTACGTTGCAATGTTTTCAATTCTACCAAAGTATCGATCACTTTCAATGCAAAACTTGTATATGGGTTATGTTCTTCTGACATTAATTCCCACTTGTCTTCGAACGATATAGAGTTCAGTGTGCAAAACCTTGCAACTTGATCCACATATCCATTTCCTAGTGAGATGTAGTCTTGTGTCTTTTGATGTGCACTGCATTTTACCACGGCAATTTCTTCAGGTAACTGTATTGCATACAGCAATTATTTTATTCTGTCACCATTTCTTACTGGTGAACCAGTAGAGGTCAGGAAACGTCTTTGTACCCACAATTGACCAAAATAATGAACAATTCCAAATCCATATTGGCTGTCAGCATAGATTGTGACTCTCAGTCTTGCAGAAACATGGCACGCTCTAGTAAGAGCTACCAATTCTGCCGCATGTGCAGAATATACACCTCGAAGCCAGGAAGCTTCTAATGTACATGTGATTGTGCATACAGCATATCCTGCTCTCAATGTCCCTGTTCCATCTCTGAGACATGAGCCATCAACAAAGACAATTTGATCATTTTCTTCCAACCATGCATCTCTGATGTCTGGCTTGGGTTTGTACACAATTCAGTTACCTCAAGACAATTGTGCTCAATAGCTTCCTCTTTTTCAATTTCAACAGTATCACTTGGAAGTAATGTTGCTGGATTCAGCACTGTACATCTTTTCAATGTTACATTTGGAGCACCTTGAATGCTCGTCTCATACCTTGTCAGTACTGCACCAGTCAAATACCGTGTTTTCATCCTTGTCAGTGAAATCTCAAAGAGTGAGGAACCGTTACCGTCAGAGGGTATCCCATCACTTCTCCCTCACATTGTGAAGGCTTTGACCAACTGCGGCAACTGCACGCAGAAAACCTGGTAAAGCTGATGCGACTGGGTCCAAGGTAGCTGAAAAATAGGCTACTGGGTGATAAGCACCTCCATGGACCTGTGTCAAGACAGACAAAGAACAAGCATCACGCTCATGACAAAACAATGTGAATGGCTTCATGTAATCAGGCATTCCCAACGCTGGTGCTCTGCACAAGCTCTCTCTCAACTCAGTAAATGCTTTCATCTGATCCTCATCTAAGTTTATGGGGTCAGTAACCTCTTTTTGTGTCAGCTGCTGCAATGGTTTGGCAATCTCAGCAAAATTTGGAATCCACTGACGACAATAACCTACCATTCCCAGAAACATTATGACATCTCTCCGTGAAGTCGGAGGACTTTTCTGCAATATCATTGTAATTCTTTCTCTGGAGATTCTCCTCCACCCTTTCTCAATTGGATGTCATAGGTATTTTACTGACTTCTGACAATACTGCAATTTCAAAGGTAACACTTTATGTCCACATTTTCCCAAATGATTCAACAGGGCAATCGAGTCGTACTTACACTTGTCCCTCATCTTGGACACCATCAGCAAGTCATCAATGTACTGCAGTAGAGTCGATGGGTACGGTAGTTCCAATGACTTCAAGTTCTTTTTCAGAATCTGATTGAACAGAGACGGTGACCCCGTGAAACCTTGAGGAAGCCTGCACCAGCTGTAGACTCTGCTTAGGAATTTGAAACTAAAAAGAAACTGACTATCCTCATGAAGAGGCACAGAAAAGAAAGCTTGTGACAATCAACCACTGTGAACCACTCAGCATCGCATGGAATCTGAAACAATATTACTGCTGAGTTCGGCACTACAGGACAACACTTGACCACCATGTCATTCACTTTTTGCAAATCCCGCACTTTCCCACACGGCTTCTTTAAACCCATTATCGGTTAATTACATGGACTGCTCCGCACTTCTTTCAAAACTCCTTGCTTCAGAAAATCTACAATTATTTACGCCACTTTTATCAGAACATCTTGTGCCATGTTTTACTGTAGAAGCTGTGGAAACACTGCATTTGGTTTCAAAGTGATTTTAATCAGCTCCACTCCCTTGATCAAACCCACTTCCTTACCTGTCAAGTCCCACACATTTTCCTGTGCTGTTCCCTGCAAGTCTGCATGCAATTCTTTCCCAGTAAACATTGGGAAAACTCAATCAACGGGTACTCTTCATTATTATTTTCAGTCTCAGTTTCAAGAGCTTGTTCTTCCTCATCATCACTATTTGTCTGGACCTCTAGTCCAGTAGTCGAACAACTATTTGAACATCTGGTCTTACTTAACAAGTCCCTTCCCAGTAGAAATACCGGACTTGAGTCACAGACTACGAACTTATGTAGTCCCTGGAAGTTGCCAATCTCAACCTGTACTGGATCTGTGATCGGATTTATCAGATGTCTGTTTGCTACTGCCACTACCTGAACTGTTCTGCCTGAAAGAGATAAGTTCGGAACTTCTGCACTTCTCACTTTAGAGTGGGTAGGTCCTGTGTCTACTAGGAATGAAACCCTGTGTCCCATCACCTTTCCCTTCACAAAAGGTCCTCGTTGATCTACTTCTAGTGAAGCTGCAAGCATACCTGGCTCCTCATCCAAACTAATACTCATCCATTCATCATTTATTTCATTCTCACTATGTAATGGGAATTAGTGCACTGTGTCATTACTTCTGTCTTGTCTCTGACCTGTGACCTGCTGAGTAAGCATCACCTGTTTCTGTTCCATCAGGGCTCAAGGTATCTGCATTTGCTGTCCAGGTACCATAGGAACCTGCTGCTGCATTGGTTGCAACTGTGTCACTTGTGCACGCGGCACTTGCACCTGCTGCATGGGTTGAAAATTCTGCACTTGATTCTGAAGATTCAAATTAAGTCCTCTCATTCTAGGGACTTTCACAGTTTGAAATGTATTGACATCACCACTTTGCTGAAAAACACCATCCTGCAACATCAATGGACACTCCCACTTTCAGTGTTCCACGTTTCTGCACAGATGACACGGTAACATCACTTTCATTCCTTGCACATCATTCTGAACCACTACATCACTCAAATGCGGACCACGATTCATATTGACTCCACTACTCCTACCTCTCACCTGAGGTTGGAACATAACAGTTCCCTGCTGCTGTGGTATCTGTTGCACTAAATCTCCTTGCACTCCTGTTTGAGCTGCCTTAATTTGCATCGCCTTCTCCTTCAACTTTTTCTGCTTCAACTCAATCTCATCGCCACAGTATTTTGCATACTGCAACACCTCATCAATCGGTTTCGCTTGCCAACAGATCAAATTACTCTTAATCATCTGCCCTTTTTCAGGTCTTAATCCTTCCATGAACCTGAACACAAAGTGCAACATGTCTTTCGGCTCAATTGCTTCTTTACCACTGTACTCCTTGAGCGCCTTCAGAAATCTCTCATAATAAGTATGTATCGACTCCTTTACTTCTTGCACTGTCATGTCAATTCTCCGCCAATCAATATTCTTAGGCGAGATTCTCGTCTTCAGGAACTCAATCGCCTTACAATAATGTTTCATTACTACAGGTGATGGTGCACCTGTAACTCTATCTCTTTCCGGTTCACTTGTCGGCCAATCCACTGGTCTCTTGCACTCAACCCACAAATCAGCTGGAACCACTATCTCCAACAGAGTATTCAAGTCTTCCCACAGACATTTAGAAAGTTTCACAAATATATCTGTCTGCTGGTACCACTCAATGAATTTCTCTCTCAATTTTGAAAAATCATGTGTGCAATGCCAAGGAACATGAACAAATCGCCCTCCTGGAATTTCCCTCATGGGTAAAATCTTTACTGGATCCTTTTCTTTCTGAACACTCTCAGACCCTTCTTGTGAATCCCGTTTCTGTTTATCCTTCTTCTTTGCCCATCTGCCTTCCCACTTTTCTAAGGCTTCCCAAATCTGAGCACTCTGCAACAATTCTTTGAGATGCACTTTCATCCCAGTTGGCCTCCTGTGTTCAAAATCTTTTGCTTCAAGATCTAACATGTAACTCCTTTACAAGTGCTTTGTTTTCTCAATCTCTATATCATGTTTATCTGCCAGATCTGCCAATTTCTGATGGATCTTATCCTCTTCTCTTGTAATCCTTGGACACAAGTATCTCAGCTCTTCTTCTGAATAGGATTCTAACCTATTCACTCCCATCGATCCCTTGACTAGTTCAGTTATTTCTGTAGCCAGCTTACGCGATCAATCTGCTCTTCACCCTTGGAAGTGTTTCATGGTGTATTCAGACTATCCAACCACTCATTCAGTTGCTGTGCTGTTAATCCCTGTAGCAAGATGTCACTTGCATTCAGAAATGGCACTAGTTGTACCACTGCACCCGGAGTTTGCGGTGTCAGGAGCTTCAAGCTCTGACTTGTAATCGGGCCATTTACCGCATCTGGAAGCGCAACAAGTGGACTAAGATCCATTAATGGGCAAGATCCATCAAAGGTCTGACCCATAGATGATATTACCTGCATACGATCTCTCACTCCCCTCCTCATGAGGTTTTGTGACATTTCACCCTGTTCTCCTGTAATTGGCTTATTTTGTGCAAACAATGATACTGCTGGACCAACAGTAATCAGCAGCTATATTGCATCCGGTGCTGCTCTGACATCTGCATTTTGTGGAAGGACTACTCCCATACTCTGATTCATCATTGGTGTCACATCTGACTGTGTCCCTGTCATTGGTGTTAACTTCGGCAAACCCTGTGGCTGTGCCTGAGGCATCAACAATGGAGTCAGCTCAGTCTGAACTAGCATTGATCCCAGAACCACCTGCTCCGTAGGAACCACTAAGTTCGAAGTTGTCTCAATAATCAGTACTTCTGGATAAATTCTCTGTACTGGAGTTGGGTGCATCTGTGCTTGGACCACCGAAGTAGTCACTGCATTAGGGTTACTCTGCACTACCCCTTGTACCTGCCCATTATCTGTCTGCACTGATCCCACTGTCCCCGACACTTGGGCTGGGGCAGTTGGAGCAGAACTACAGTAGTTCTCGGGCCCCCCTCATGCACCGCATATGGTGGAGGTCCTCAACATCTGAATCTTCCTCTTCCACATAAGTCTTTTTCTTCTTCTTACCCCCTGATGAACTCTTATCAGTCTTGTTAGTATCCTCTTTCTCTCCTGATTCATCTTCCTCTGTGAAACAACTTAACACCCTGCAACGTCTCAGTTCACAACTTTTTCTGTTCCCAATCCCATCTTGCCTCTGCTAAGGACTTCTCTACCTTCCTTATTCTCCTCTGGAATTTCATCTCTTGCTGCTGTCCAAACCGCTAATGCCTCAAACTGTGCTGGTCTCGGAAGTGGCTTCGTCTCATATAATGTAATTTGCAACTGATCCAAAATTCTTAAATTAAACATTACATGCTCTGGATACGCTAAAGCTCCCTATTTCTCTGTCAATTTGCACCACTGCTTTAACCAAATGCATGGTGCAACACCTCGCTCCTCCATCACAATAAATGCTGGAGAATTTTCCAGTGGGGTCGGCTCCCCAACTGTCGCCTTAATGTAGGAATCCCCCTTCATGGCACTCCTGAATGCTTTGAAAAACATAATTGTGCTATATTTTGTGTATTTGATTCAATAAGGAATTGACTTACTCCCAAGATTCCTTTCACCCGCTTACTCAACCAATTGCCTCTTACAGATGGCTGCCAATCCTCTCACGACTCTTCTTACTAACCAACCTATCCCAGCGAGGCTCTCTCTGACGTCACACTCACACACTGAGGCTAGTCCTTCTAATCTTCGATTCACATGAAACAAATGCAAAATTATTGCAAGCACTAACCAAAAAACCAATAACCAAAACAAACCTGCTGGTTTACTACAGGAAGGTACACAATTGCTTCAGAGACCTTACGGATTTTCACTGATGGCCCTTTTGCTCATGCAGCTATTCCTCTTTCTCAGTCTCCCACATTCGCAAGCAAAATTCGACTCGTGAATTTCACTCTCAACTGATCAATGAGTCTGTTCTGGTGCACATAGGACTCGCCAAATCTCAGTCGAAAATTTCTGTTACCCACTTAACTTACACACCGACTTGTTGACCACGCTCAATCTACCTACTAAACTAGACAGATTACAACATATAACCAAGTGTCTCCTACACTTGTCAACATACTCCGGAGTCTTAGAACACGCAGGGTCCGTAAATCACCAACAACCACGTGGACATTCTTTTAGCACAATGCGCCACACACATGTGAAGTTCGATGACTTCCCTACTCTAATACTGCAGAGTACGCACACTCCTGCTAACCCTCAACTGGAGTACGGAAGCTCCCTACTTCCCTCACATACATCGCAATTCACCTGCAAACTGCATAAGCCTTTGCAAGCGCAACCTACCACTTTCATACTATCACTTATACGCTGTGAACATACCCAACTTTACTAGCGGGACGCAGGATCTGGGAAAGTCATTTATGGGCTTTAGGGGACATAATTCTTGCTACAATTGCCATTACGAAAAACAAAAATTCAAACCTCATAAAATTAACAACTAACCCTAACCTAAACTACCACCATAACAACTAATCACCACATAACTAGTTCTCCAGGGAAACTAACCATCAAGCTGCTGCCAAAAACTGCTAGAGCGCCTGGTCCTTAGTAAGTAAACTCACAAGGGGATGCAAATAGACTGCTGAACCTTTTGGATTGCATGGAGTATCCTAGCCATGTGGTGACCAATGTCATCAATAATCAATATAATCAATAAATAAACACTAAGAAAATCATTAAACATTAGACAATATATCAACATTTCATGAATAACCACAACTCAATAGACGTTTTAACAATTTTTTATTTTCCTATTAGTTACAATTCTAAACCATCGGATTAATTCAAACTTTATTCAATTATCTCAGAGTTAATCCATTAGTGACCACCAATAACATAATCTAATTAGAACTTGAGAAAAACATATGCTCTAATGCGTCAGCAGAAGAAAACAAAGACGAATATATCAACATTAATAGCAGAGTTCAGCAAGCAATTCGTCAATCATTTGTCACTGTCAACGTCACCCAAGGGAACCTACCTAACCCAAATTACCATTAGCATGTGGGACTTCATGCAAAAAACAACTTGGAACAAGAATTTAGGAAACATCTAGCTAAGAGAAAAACTATTTAAACAGTGCAGTTGGTACGTAGAAAGAAAGGCATAAAAGTGAATCAGTCACATTTTCATAGCTACCTAGCCACAGAATGGAACAGCAACAAAGCCAGTCTTCGTCTTCAGGTCATCAATCGATCAGCAACACATCAGGCTCTCAAGAGCACAAGTCCAATGACAGATTCTCGAATCGCATCTTCTAGCATCAGCATTTCACCCCTCACATCTGAAGTTTTTGCACCTTGTCAGGACTTTTTATTAAGGTTACCCAGTCCATCCCCCTAATTCCTAATTGGTCAGCCAATCACCAGTTATTACTCTACCCAATAATATAAATTTTGCAAATCTACGAATTCTAATATTACGCCATTCTCAGTTTGTTGATTGGTTCACTGTACGATGTCCTCATCATCCGACTCATCAGGTATCGAAAATGTTGCAGCTTCTTCTCCAGTCATTGTCTCTATTGTTCGAGTCCTGGGAAAGTACATCAAGTCTGCCTTACACCAAATTTGTTACATGTTTAGTTTCATCATCTCCTGTCCGTTGATACATTGCAGAAAATTCTAGCTAAGCAGACTTTATAAGCGTTCATGGTCAGTTCAATACATCAGCTTCTTTACTGTGTGGTAGTAATTCAGCTTCTGCATGAGGCCTGACAACCAGGCCACAACTTCGGCTAAGTTAACTCTACAATATAATGCAAAACATAGGTTATACAGCCTAATATGACATATTACTACATTATTATTGCTCTTTTTCATTAATTCACACATTTTTTGTCATTTTAATATAATTCGTGAACATTGGCAATCACTCTTCGTGGGCACATTTTTCAAACATGCACATTAATTTCTCTACATTTAACTTTTCTATCAACTTCTTGTTATTCAAAACACATGAGCATTCATTAATAATTTCTAATTAGCATATCTGCTTCAACATACTCTATATTAGAAAATGTTGGCCTGCATAGTGGGAGAAATACACCATTATGGATTTTCAGTACTATATAAAAATATGGTATCTTATGGTTCCTTTCAACAAGGAAATCTGCATCTGGCTTAGTCACAATTTTGCCTCATTGACCATAAATTGTATGTCCTCCAAGACGTCCTTAGTGGGGTCCCTCTCAAGTCTTTGGTAGTTTCTTGGGTCATGTAAAAATGTTGAGCACTTAGCTTGGTACATCAGCCAGAGGGAATCAGAATGATGACATATGCACCACGTGTAACATCCAACACAGCTTGTTAAGCAAAGGCAAATGAAATTAATAGGCGTTTGCATTCGGTGAGTGTCACTGGCCCTCACCTTCCAAAATCGTTGTGTGTGTGCTAAAAATTATACTATGTGGCATTCATTAATCACCACTTTTCCTATTTGTAACGTCCTTCCCAGCCTGGGAATCCACCAATGTCTACTCCACACACAGAGCTGTGTATTACATGTCCTTATTCATCTGCATGTAACTGCGAACTCAACATTCTAAATCTGCATTTACTTCAACATGCTCTAACACTTACTTCTCAGTTCTACAGAGCCCATCAGGAGCCAAAAGGGTTTTGTCATTTATAACTCACCAACACATCTCGCCCTCTGTTAAATAATTTTTTTGTTTCAAATATATATACACAATCATAGCTCTTTGTGGAGCCATCATGGCGCTCTCATTACTCGTCCCGATACGGTCTTTGGAAACTGGGAACCAGTAACAGGAGTGTCCATGATCTGCATTGATGATGCAGGAGCAACAGCATTCTCGGGTTTTTCAATTGTCATTTCCGAACCAGTCTCTACATTAACATCAGTGTCTGATTAGTGGTGAGACATATGTCTGAAATGTGAGGAGTCTCTTGTAATGGATTTCCCAGGATGCTGGGCAGTCACCATGTGTTCTTTGCTGGTTACAACATGGAATGGTTCTGTATTGAATTGAGCATCAGACATATGTTTCCTTGGCTGACGGAAGAGCACCCAAACTCCACTAGTGAAATCAATGTCTTTTACATGTTGCAACTTGTCTGCATAGGCCTTCACTTTCTGTTTATGGTCCAAGTCTTTGGTACAGGTTTCTTCCTCAGTACTTGATCTTGTGTTGGTCCGTTGAGCTAACCCGGTCGTCATTACTCTACTGAACATCAAAGTTGCAGGGCTTTCACATGTGGTTGAGTGAGGAGTTGAACAGTAAGCTAGATGGGTAGAATTCAAGATATTCTTAGGTTCAAGCTTTTCCAATGCAGCACTCTGAAAAGCTTTCTTTAATGTACTCATGAAACATTCAACAAGGCCATTAGCCTGTGGCCAAAGAGGTGCCCTTCTGGTCTTTCATGCTAAGATGACTAAGAAAATCTCTGAGTTCTCCACTGTTGAAAGTTGGGCCACTGTAAGAATTTAGGATTGCAGGAATATCCTATATTGCAAAGATGCCATCTAATCTATCAATGACTCTCTCTTGAGTGATAGATGAGAGATCTTCTGTCAATGGAAAACAGGAGTATTCATCAACAATCACCATCAGCTGATGTAAATTGTCAAGAGGACTGAAAAAGTCAACAGCAATGTTTTCCCATGCATGCTTTGACAACTCTGACATGCTTAAGGGGCGTTGAGTAGTTTTTGATGACAGGCAGTTGCATAGATGACAGGCCTTCAACTCTCTTTCAACTCTCTAATTGAGGCAAAGAAACCAGACTCGATCTCAGAGAGCTCGTTTTGTGACAACGATTCCAAGATGTCCTTGATGTGCCACTTTAATTGTCTGTTGTGTCGGACTCTCCAGAATAACAATTCTCAAACCTCTCAGGATAATGCCTTCTTGAATCACAGACAGTTAATCTTTGACATTCTTGAACTTCTAGCATTTACTGTCACTGGCAAGATGTCGAGCGTGCTGTTTCCAAGACTAATATGTGATAATGTCTTTCAGGTTCAACAGATCACTATCTTGACTTATGGCAGTAATAATTTGCTCCAACGATATGGCAGCTGGTGTGTTTGATTTCACAATGAAGTTCATGTAGGCTTCAGCTGTCTTAGAAGGGGTACCCTGACACTGCGTAGGCACTCTGGAAAAGTAGTCAGCAGAGTTTTAATCTTTCTCTGGATGATGTACGATTCTATGGTTGTACTTTTGTAATCATAGACCCCACCCTTCAATGTGGGGAGGCATCTTGGCCTTTGAATTGCCAAAGATGGTCAGTAATGATGTGTCACAACACAACATGAGAGCCTTTCAGAGAAGCCTACACCACTGCTAATCTTACTTCCCCAGGTTGTGAATAAGCATGTTCAGTTTGTGACAAACTTTTGCTTGGATTTGCAACGATATGTTTGAGCATTTTGGTGTCTGCTGTACTGTGCAAGGGTTGCGCTTAACCCAACTGGGCTAGGGTCAACTGGGCTTCTGATGGAACTTTGGATTGAAATATGGCATTTCAGTAGCATTTTCAATAGCTTGTTTGGTTCTCTTAAATCTTTGCTCGAATTCATGTATATCTTGTGAGGGACTGGCAGTTAAGAATGCATGAACTTTAGTTGGATCTGGCATCATACCCTCATTAGAAAAGATATGGCTTAAGAGCTTTTTATCTGCCTTATTGAATTTACATTTCTGAACATTCAAAATTAAACCAGCATCAACAAGTAAGTGACACACTAGCTTGAGAGCTTTATCATGCTCCTTCTGTGTAGCTCCGAAAACGATGTCATCGCTATAGTAAAAAGCATTTATGACAAGTTGTATGATATATCGAATGACCAATTGAAAAATCTCTCTGCAGCTGATGACACACCAAAACTTAGTCTTCTGTATCTTAATAGTAGAAAAGGTTGTAATGTAGGTGCAATTCTCCTCAAGTTCCAACTGATGATATCCTTCATTTAAATCAAGGCGAGAGAAGACCTTCACAGCATTCAGTTGTGTTACCATGTCAGCAATATGTGGACCTGGATGTCGTTCTCTTTTAATTGCCTTGTTTGCTTGACTCATGTCCATGCAAATGCGTAAAGCTCATTCACTATCCTTTTTAGGCACTACCCATGGTTTCAGACTAGTCGAACGTTGAATGATGCTTAAGTAATGACAAACATCCTCATTAATTTGCAATTGTACTTTCATAATCTTAAGTTTTCCTAACCCATTAAACAACAAAGGGAACTGACTTATTATTTTGTGATGAGCATTCATGCTGTATTTCACTGAGATCAGTCCCATATCAGCAGCAATGCTAAAAACTGAGTAAACTGGTACTTAACACCGTACCTTGAAGCACATGAATGGGCACTTGCACTTCTTCTTGTGTTTCGTCGTTGCAAAGAATGAACCTTGGCTTTTCAATGGTGTTGATGCAGCCCATGTGTATACTTTAGATTTCAATGGTGTCAGTCGTGGCAATGGAGATAGTTCTTTATATTTCTTCTCAGGCATGATGTTTATCTACCACCACTGTCGATAATGAAAGTTAATGAACAACCATTTATTTTCAGAGTAATCTTATGACGATATTTGAATGACTTTGGTGCTTTTTTATGTTGACTTTTCTTTGACTGGTATTTTTCTTCACATGCGGCCAGTCAAACATGAGCACATTTGTCTGAGGTAAACATTGACATTGCACACTCATCTTTTTCACATTCACTTGATATTGATACTGACAAAGTTTTTGATGATGATTTGGATGACGATGGACTTTGATTGGTGTCGATTTGTCTCAAATGATATTGTCACATGGCCTTCCGGACATGCGTTAAACGTCACTTCTGGGACATTTGGGTGGCAATTTTGTATTCTAGGCATGATACACTTACTTTTTACTTCACCTTGAAAACCTCTACAAAATCGTTTTTCTTCCCACAGCCTTTGCAATTCTGTCCAATGGCGGGACATTTAGCAATTTGTGGAAACGAAAATCCACACCTGAAACACAACTTTATTTTCCCGTGGGGACATCACCTTGTGTTCTTCAGCCTTGTGTTTCTGCTTGCTTTTCATGTTCATGATTGACTCACTTCTAGGCACCTCCAGCCTCCATGTCAGCAGCTTGTCATTTGGCATACTCTTCAGCTCTTTCAACCATAAGAACTTGCTCCAGACCAACAGTTTTTCCCAGCATTTGTCATCTGAATGAATATGACGCATCCGTCAATAACTCCGAGACATTTTGCTTCTTCATTAAATTCAATGAACTTGCAGTGCTTGATGAGCGTATTCAGCCTCTCAACAAATTTGTCTATGGTTTCACCAACTCTTGGCTGAAAATGTACCTTCCATAATATACATTTAGCATCGGATTGAACTCGAGATTCAAGGCTTCTTTAATTTGAGAGTACGTAACTTCATCACCTTGCTGCATTTTGACTTCTTTTATACCTTCACCAGCAAATGTCCCTGCCTCTTAACAGTCCATCTATCTCCAATATTCAGCTTTTTGCCAGCATCAAAAAGTAGTGGTGGTTTCAGCAAGGCAGCAGCATTTTAACTGTTTACTGGATTGGCTGACACCAAAGATGGAGTTCTCTCTGACTCCACTTCGCAATCTTGGTGGGTGAACTTGTTCATGCATACCATCTCTGAGGCCTTGTGATGTGTTGGCCTCTGGGTCATCTTTGCTAACTGCAGGAAACGTCGCCTCTTTCTTGGTCTCCATTGGAATGACAGCATTCCACTATTCCGATCGCTGCTTCCGATATGGATGGCTCTGTAAGCACAACTCTGGGCACTTCTCCTTGGTCGACTTCCCTGTGGCATGATGGTTCTCTTTATTTGGTTCAGGTAAGCGGATGACCTTTGCTTGTATCTGAATTGTTTTGTCTTCAGGTGTCCTTTTATGCTTTTTGACACCTGGTTGATCTCTAGTTTGCAGCACGATATCAGCGTTATCTTCCAACTGCGCCTTCAAAACCTGGTTGTATACACCTTCAGCATTCTCACTCTGTGTAAAGTATAGCTTTATGTTGTGAGGCACCATAGTACCTCTCTTTATGATTTTGCCAACAGGTTATTGGCCACCAATGTGTAGACTTCTCAGTTAAGCTTTTTTAAATCTTCAAATGCTTCACACTAGCTAAAGCAGTGCTCGGACTCCACATACGCCAGATGTCGGCACTGCACTATAATGGAGGCACAAGAGGCACACACAAGCAGTTTTCTTGCACCATGGCAAACTCTCTGGGAAAGCACAGTCGATCTTCGGGTAACTTATCCCCTATCTCGTTGGCAGGTGTAGCGTTCTCCCCATCCTGGGTACATGCCAATGAACATGCCACATATAGAGCTGTGTATGTCTTTATTCATCTGTGTGTGACCGCAAACTCAACATTCTAAACCTGCATTTACTTCACCACAATGTAACACTTACATCACAGATCTACGGAGTCCACCAGGAGCCAAAAGGGTTCTGTCATCGATAACTCACACAATACAACACTATTATGCCAACACACAAAAGTCTATTATCGCCATGTGGACTCCTAAATTTTGCTGACCACCATGACTGAGGTAATGTTGTGCCATGCAACTACACAAGATCTGTCAGAATGGTTTACCATTGTAACACGCATTGGGCACTGACATAACAAACACCCAATGGCAATTATTATAACATTCACTTGTGGCCTATAATATGTGGGGAAATACTGTGCTCCTGTTTATTTTTCACATCAGTGAACATCATTTCAATATTAGATGTAAGAAATCTTAAAACTCCATTGATTACATATTTCTTTTTAAAAAATCACAAAAATTCAAATATTATCTGTTCTTCTTGTACACGCATAGGTCATCTCGGTGGATAAATTATTAGATGTGATTTAACATTTCACAGCAAAATTATCCTAACGATCAAATGGAACAGAATATGATTTTACATTTACGTTAAGATTGTACTGTCCTTCTGTGGTTGACGTTTCATAAGTGCTGCGGTATCACTGGGCAACCACAGCTTTCCCTTGTGCAATTAGTTCTAATTTGAAATTGAACCAAATATGTTTTTAATGTAATTCAGCTTTCTTCTGAAATACATTACCATTGCACTTCTACTTTACCATGAGAGCTGAGAACAATGATCTTCCATTGCCATAAATATGCCAATAAGTGCAGTTTCATATTACATCCTTATTTAGCGAGTGACTATTGGGGCTATGTGCCATTCTGGGGCATTTTTATACTTTGTTTGCGCTGAGCTAATTGAGCACAAACTTAACTCCATATTTATATTTTTATGCTAGACCCATCTAGCGTAAAAATATTGGAGTTAAAGTGATTTTCTGGATGCGTGAACTTACCTTGCGTCAATAAGATGGAAGTTAGCCGTTCCCGTCCAAAAAATGACTCAAAACCCCTAGCAACTTTTTTATCCTCCCGTGCAAAAATAGTGCATGCGGGGAGGTGAGCCTAAATAATGGCGCTGAGCCTGCTCAGCACCATTATTTAACACCTGGGTCAGGACAGGCATTAGGGGACCTGTGGACCCATTTCCATGGTCAGACACCATGGAAAGAGCCCACAGGTGCCCACCTCAAACCCCAGGAACACCCCCACCCACACCAGACGATGGGGGACCATATCCCAGGTAAGTAGGGTAAGTAGAGGTAAGTATTTTTTCATTTTTTTCAAGTGCCAGTGGGGGGGCCTGAAATGGGCCCCCTCACATGGCACTGGGTGCAATGGCCATGTCCAGGTGACCCTTGACCCCTGTGCTGGCCATTGGGGTGGTGGGCATGACTACTGTCTTTTATAAGACAGGAGTCATGAAGTATGGATGGTTTTGCGTCAGCAAATGACACTAGGCTGGTTAAAGGCATTTTTTTGCCTCTAACCAGCCTAGAGTCATTGTTTGGTGCAAAACCCCCTTCCCCCATACTGCCACCCCCATCCGCCTAATGTAATTTACCCAGACATTTGCAAACCCTATGTGCCGGCTTGTGGGATTCCATAAATTTGGTGCCCAGCTGGCACTCCAGAATGACGCAAGCCGACACTATACATTTTGACACAAAACTGCATTTGCTCAGTTTTACGACAAAAAGTATAAATATGGGCCTGAATGTTCAAAGATTCAAAGGCAGCGCACCAGTAGTATGGGAATAGGTGGCTATATTGTTGCTAAAACGTTTTGAGCCAACAGTAATAGGGCTCATATGAAAGTTGTAAAGGTATAACACATGCACATAGGTTGTTCTTAAATTGGAAGAAAAACATTTGAAGCCACAATGCTTTAAATACTCAGACTTCTACATCAATACACCATGTAATGCAAATATGTGTACATTTCTAATCTACTAACATCAATGTACCTGTTTAGGGGGAAGGATGGCGGCGCACGGTTAGATGTTAGAGGACGATGAAACCTCCCCGAGTTAGCCCGAGAAGTGCCTGCGGCAGTGATGTCAAGGGGCCTGATGCCTGAGACATCACATGTATTTTTCAGCCTTACAGAGGCCAAACAAAGGGAAAAATACTGCAAGCCATGATGACGGAAGGCAAGGGCAACCACAGTGTCTTTTTCCCCTCTCCTTTTTGGACAAGGGCAGCGCAGCTGAGAGGAGTGGCCCGATGTAGATGCAGGCAGCGGGGACAGTGCCAGCACAAGTCGTTTGGAAATCTTGGTGTCTTTCATAGAGTGAACTGTGAAAAGTTTTGGTCTGCTTCCAAAATGGGGTGCCTGGCTGATCTGCAGAGCTGGATCAGCTTTGGTTCCTGCTTCTTTTGGTTTTGCTAGGTAAATACTACCATTCTCAACAACAAGAGTCTTGGATTTTCAGCTGTGGTGACTGCTTCAGTCGAAATGGCCCACCAGCACTGCTGGTTGTACTGGTCTCTGGTATTCCTTGTGAGAATGAGAGTAATGGCTAACAAAGTAGGGCATGGAAGAACCTCAACGAGTCGCTCCTCTGGTTTACGCTGCGCAGCTGGTAAGCCCCTGGCACGCGGTAAAGTTATTTCATCCTCATGCAAGACAATGATGAATGAGAGGGATGAGAAAGTGGGGTGTGTGCAGAAGATCCTGAAGATAGGAAAAGCCAATGCCCCTGGTCGGATATCGCAGGAGCAGCTTGCGCAGAATATGCATTTAAAGGGAAGCAGCAAGGTGCAATGTGGGGGGAGCAGTGTAACAAATTACTGTGAATTATCTTATTCTCTCTTGGAAACTGTTGCTGGTCCTCTGCCAGGTACCTCCAGGAAGACTATAAACCAGTGTGTGTGTCCTGTTAAATTGATGGTATTTGCTGCAGGGGGGGCACATAAGATAGATAGACCACCCAAAAAGTCTAATTATGTAATCAGCAGTGATTTTCAGGGGTCGATCAACAATATAGCTTCTCCATTGGGCTCTGCAGGTGTCTCTCTATCCTCCATTTCCATATCCTCTAACTTGCCTGTGAGTTCTCCAGTGGCTTGTGGCTCCTTGTCGGATAAAATGGAACTTGGCATTGATGCAAACTGGGATTGCTTGACTGGCAGGACAATGTACCTACAGTGACTGGGCAAAAGCCATGCAACAATCAGTGGGCCCCCGTGCTATAGCAGTGTCCGTCTGAAGATTCAGCTGTTATGACCATTCAAAATCTTGAGACTAATCAACAAAAGTCACCCAAAGCCTTTTTTTCTTTATCCGACTCTGGCAGTTCGTCAGATTTGGAGACGAGAGAGTTATATGCTGATGGCTCGGGAGATGTGGAAATGGGAGATGTGGAATTACTGGACTCCAGAAGACTAATGTCCCAAGATCTAAATCCAAGAGGGCAATCCTTTAAAGCTGAAAGTGTTGGGAATGTAATGGCTGGCACGACTAAGGCATTTACAACAAAGCAGATAGAGCATCTGGTTACTAATGTATTTGCCCAATAGTAAGTCAACCCTGCACTGATCCTAGGAGAGGAAAAAATGCTTTGCGATCCAGAGGGGTAAGAAGTTACCCCTACAAATTCTATCCCTTCTTCACATGAGACTCCCTCATTCCCTTTCCCCCAACTCTCAAGTCCGTGAAGACTGTGTCAAGGGGATCTAACTTGTAGGTAGTTGTAGCAATGAAGAAAGAGAAACCGAGCCAATCAGATGCCCCTATATAGTTACTATCTATTGTAGAGATCTGAGTTCTGGTTGCAGTACCCTTCCCCCACTTTTTGCCTGTTTTTTAGATGCAACTTCAACTGAAGTGCACTGGGTTCCTCATAACTAGGCCTCCAGTGCCAGTGTTCCTTCCCTAAAACAAGATGCCTGGTCATTTGATCCTAACGTGACCAGGCCCTTCAGCTCTCTAAGAGTCCCTAGTAAATGGTACCCTTTTACCTAGGGCATGGGCACTTAAAAGAGCCCCTCATGGGCTGCAGCACAACTTGTGCCATTGCAGACTGCGTGACAAGGTGGTCCAAAAATTGAAAACACAACTTGACAGACAGCCTGTGTGCCATGTCCCTTAAACACTGCACGTAATATATGTAAGTCACCCCTCTAGCAGGCCTTACAGCCCTAAGGCAGGTAAGGGCATATCTACATGAGCAGATATGCCCCTGCTATGTCTTTGCCAATTCTCAGACATAGTAAGTGTTCAGGGAAGCCATTTTTAATGCATGTGCTGAACACTGGTCACTACGAGTTCCCCAGCTACATGATGGCTTCTCTGAATCCTGAAATGTTTGGTAGCAAACATCTCAGAATAATAAACCCTCACTGACCCCAGTGATGGATTTATTAAAATATGCACACAGAGGGTACCTTAGAGATGTCCCTGAAAACCTACCAACTACTAGTATATTGATTGACTGGTCCCGGTCAGTTCAGCCACCACAGACGCATTTCTGGCCCCCCAAGGTGAGAGCAAGCGCACTCGAGGGCCTGAGGCAGAAGCCTGCACTGGGCAGAGATGTGACCTTCTCTTCTAGGCAGGGTAGACATTCCAAGACTGGGAGCTTTAAAGGCCTTGCCACCTTTGTAATGCAACCCAGGTCTCTCCAGATGGCGGAGATGACCAATCCCCCTGTTCTGACCCCACTTTTGGCAGCAGCACTGGTGGGAAAATTAGTTTAATGGGGAGGAGTGACCACTCCATGGCAGTCTCACCCCTAAAGTAGATGGGCTGAAGTGTTCACTATGTTATAAAATTCCTCCATCTTGTTTGGAAGGAACTAGGCCACTAGGGTAAAGTTTATGTCCACTTCCAAGCGGAAGTCGTTATAAGAAGGGTGTAGTCACCCTAAAGGTGTTAGCCAATTGGCTACCATCTGGCACTTCCTTTAACACACCTAAATTGAGTAATTAGATGGCACCAATGAATCCTAGACTTCAGATTTCGACAACCTAAGGAGACCCAGACAAAGAAGAGTTGCACCCGCGGAAGAGGAAAAGAATAAGCAGCTGACCTGGATCCAGACCCTCCAGCATCCCTGCTGACCTCAAAGAATCCTCCACAACAAAGCCAACTTGTGCAGCCTTCTATAAAGACTTGTCTCCTTTGGGCAGCGGGCTTGCCCTGCAAGAAGAAACCTTCAAAGAAAAGGCTCTGCAGCTGCTGGACCATGGAAACTTGACACCAGAAGTGACCAATGCATCTGACGTCCACAACCCGAGGTGAAGCCAATCGACGGTGCCAACGCGGGACCCCAGCTGCTCAGAGACCAAGTCCAGTGTGGTCTCACCCATCTTGGACTCTCCCAAGATTCCTGCAGCCTCTGCATGCAGGCCCCCTCTCACCTAGGCTTGTGGAGAGAGAGAAATCTGACAGCTACAGCAACCACTGTACTTGTGACCTCTGATCCCAGCTGGGGTTGGTCACTGGTGCCAACGATGTCCCTCGGCTCCTAAGAGGTCGAGTTTATCCTGAGTCTACCCCTGCTGGACTCCCTCATGATGCCTGCAGCCTCACCCACGGGACTCTCTGACCGGAAGAGCTCCTGGATGTGAAAATCCGATGCCTAAAGACACCTCTGCATCAGTCGCCCCTGGGCACAGGAAAAGAGGATCAAAGGTGCACCTGCATCCCTGGGCACCCCAAGTCTACTACCTACCTGTTTGTTGTCCTCGACTGTTTGTCAGGGGTCAAACATTCATAGGAAACCATTGGGCACCCTATGCCTTACTTCACCTCTGCACAATATCTGGGTGGAGTTCAAGGAGTTCCGACATGTGGAACTCCACAAAGCGACCAAAAAACTCTGCCGCACTACGGGGAGTTCCGCAAGTGGCAGAGTGCGTTAAGTCACACCGTTTTGCGCAGATTTTTAGTGCCAAGTGTTTGTCCCAAGCTGAAAAATCTGCACAAACGGCACCACCAGAAGTGCAAGAGGGTGCTGCTTCTTTTCGGCCACTCGAGTGGATTATCCACTAAAGTGGCACCTTCCTCAACACGAAAGGAAAGTTTCTCAATGCGAGTGGTAGTGACCATCCCTGACCGCCCGCATAAAGAAATCTTGCTGGGAGTTGGTCTGAGTAAGATTTTCCTCGCTCACCAACTTAACATTGGTGAGCACGAATAAGGAAAAAAACATCACTCTGCGGATGTTTTCGGAACTAGGGCATTTTTGCCCGGGAGTGTAAATACGGCGCACATGCCTCGGAGTCACTTTTTTAGACGGGAACACCTTCCTTGCATATCATTAACGCAAAGTAGGTGTCCACGCTAACAAATGACGCAAACTCCATGGACTTTGGCGCTAGACGTGTCTAACGCCAAAGTATAAATATGGAGTTAGTTTTGCGTCGGAATTGCGTAAAAAAAACGAGGCAATTCCGGCGCAAACAGAGTATAAATATGCCCCTAAGTGTCTATTTCTAAAACTGCAAAGTATTTATGTTTAAAAGTCTACTTACCTGGCCATGAAGTTCCTGGGTTTGAAACATATATAAAAGAAGTGTTGTTGAGTGTGTGTCTCATTTATTGCCTCTGTGAGTACAAGAAATGCTTAGCACTACCCTCTGTTAAGCCTAACTATCCACCTACACTGCCACACATAGAACATTAGTCCTATCTACTTTTGCCTCTGCAATACCAATTGGGGATCCACTGGACTCTCTGTGAGGTGTACTTCATTTTAGTGCACTATACAGAGAGCCAGCTTCCTACCTCTGTGATCTCCTGCAGCTCCATAGAGAGGAATATAAAAAAGATTCCCTTTCTTTAAAGATGGCGCACTTAAAGTCGCAAGTGGTCCTCAGAAAGCTATCCAAAAGTTTGGATTGTCTTCATCCACGTCTTGGGGACATGGAAGCACACCAGGCTTCCCTACAGAAGACAGTGAAAGAGAATGCCAACCAGAAACATGAGCTTCAGCTGGATGTCCTCACCACAAAATTGGATTAAGTTCAGAGTTCTGGGTATAATAGAGGGTAGTGAAGGGAATGACTGGGACATGACTTTAATAATTCAAAGGACACACCCTTCCCCTTTTCAGCAACCAAGGAAAGGGGGTCTGCTAGCTATCCCATGTTCATATTAATTTACATCAGAAATTACATTCTGTGGCAGGAGATCTACCAGACGTCCACGTTCGCATAACAAAGCATGTGGAATAGAATTTTTTCGTGCAGTCTGATTTTTGCCATTAAACTGTAGTAGGTCACTGGTAACTTCATGAACTCATTCCTGTCTTTCAGAAAGTCAGAGCTACAGTTTAACTGTTGGAATCTGCCAATCATTGGATTGGATTTGAGTGACTAACATATTTCTGTCAGGACAACATCAAAGCAAAAGAACTGCACAATATGTGGTTTTCTGCTAAGTGATGACTCCCAAAGGTAGCGCTTGGACAGAGATTTGACTCACTGTGTCACTGTGTTTCTTTCTCTTTTGAGTAATTAGACCAACTGTGTGCCCTGTTTGGTTTTGTTCTTTTCCTCTGTCTTCTCTTGGGCCTCCTATACTTTCACTGAACACTTTATGCTTGCTCCTGTATCCCAATGGTTATTTTCATTGAATTTGGTTTGTTTTTGTGTCATCTCGGGTGGATGGGGCTTTGGCGTCTAATCTAGTGGTCGATGTGTGGTCTGTGCTTGTCTGTTAGGAGTGGTTAATGGTATGTGGTTATGGCTCACAGTCTCGGCAAAGGATGATAGAGAATGGTGGGCATGTTTGGGTGTTGGGGTGGATGACTGAGTATGGCAGGGTCAAGGGAAAGAGGGTAGGTTTACTAGTAAGGACATGGAAGAATTAAGGGCAAGAAGTGGGGGATGGGAATCAATAGAATATATAGATGGTGCAGCCAAGAAGGTGTATGTCCCACCGTTAGTGGAGCAGAGGTTGTGCACAACATCAGTTCTGGTTTAGATAACGATGATGGGTGAAAGAGAAACTTGTCGTGGCTGGCAATTGCATATTCTCACTTGGAATATTAATGGTATGAGCTGATGTGGACATCCAATTAAATCTGAAAAAAAGCTAGTTTGGAAGGAGGCAATTTTATTATTAAATGCATTCCTGTTGCCTTTAAGAAAAACGTGCTTCATTTTTAAAAAAAGTTTTATTTGTTGAGAGGCAATCACTGACATGGTGGCCTGCCAACACTAGCAGCCACAATCTCCATAATGGTCTTCAATTAGCATGAGTCACAATTTGCAATCTGCCTCTTGAATTATAAAGAGGGAGGTCAGATTGTGACCCACTCAGAATCCTTTTTTATATACCAACCTATTCTTTCATAGGTCGGTTCATAAAAAATGTTGAGGTCGCAAAAATACCAGTTGCAATCTATGAGCAGTATTTGCAAACAGTAAGTATGTACATCTATATCAGAATTCTACCAACCCCCTACAGGAGCCCTGTTGAGTCCAGCCCTTACACCAGTATATGAAAGAACACTTTCTAAAACACCTTGCAATCCTAGATCCACATCACACACTAGTCTAGGTTTCCACAACACACTTTTGCTGTACCATGGTACCTGTAGTTCCCTCTGTCGCCAAACCATGCTTAGATCAGCTTTGTTGTTTAGCTTGATTCCTGGATTGCATGATTATTCTGACCCTTTCATACACCCGCTCAGAACTTCCCATATCCCTTTATACCTTCTGTTTTCTTGGTCTTTCCCTTTTCAAGTCCCAGGGCAGCCTTCCCTTCATTGGTAGTTCCCTGATCCTAACACTTGGGTAATCACTCACATCTTGATGTCTCATTGTAACTGTGCTCCTCTGAGTTTGTAGCTATTTCTACCCTGCAGGGCTGGACTGGCCGTATCGGGCATTGGGCGTTTCCCCAGGAGTCTGGGGGGGTGGGGTCCGGTTTTGTTCCTGAGGGCCAGTTTTGCTACTTGTGGCCAATTTTGCAATGGTGCTGCAATATCGGTCCTCAGTAACAAAAACAGCAATTCACCATAATCCACTCACTCTCATTTCCAGCCTCTCTACGAGGTCTGGTCTGACACAATTACCAGGGCTGCTTTGGTTTTTCAGTCTGGCCCTGCTACCCAGTGAACTCAGTGTGCAGTGGCTCACAGAGATCCTTACTGCTGAGGCTCCTTGTGAGCTGATGTTGTCCTGATGCTCTGATTCCATGCTTGCCCCATGATTCTATATACGTTGGTGTGCTGTAATTCTTGTTCCCCTTTTCCTGTTTTTGCTACTGTTCTAAATAAATCTTGCCACAGAGTGACATGTATTTAGGAACTACTGACTGAAGTGAGGAAATCAATCAAAAAAAAGGTTGCCACCACTCACTAGAGAGAGAACCATCACTCAGAGAGTAGAATGATCATCATAAAAGAGAATGGCAGAGATAATAAAATTAGGATGAAAATCAAAAGCAAGGAGAAGGATTTAGTCAGAAGACAAAGAATGGAAAAATGGCAAGAGGATATAAAGCTAAAGGTTAATCCTATTCACGACAGAGAAAAAGTAATGAGACAAAAAGATGAAACACAGATATAAAAATATGAATAGATATCCTATATTCATCTGCATAGAAGAATTTTGGCAGGCAATGGACATTCACCAGCAAGTATATACAAACACACCACCACTATAATTTCAAATCAGATGGCCCACTTCAGCCACCAGACCTCTTAGCACTTCCACATAGATTTTAAATAGCATAAAAGCTAGTATCAACAACTGTAAAACTCAACATAATGTGTGTAGTAGGATCAGCTCTAGAGGAACCCACATAAGTGAAGTTAAATCACTCATGCAAAAAAGAATAGATTCAAGATAAAAGCAGACTACTCTTCTCCAACCCTATTACAAAAGATAAGATATAAGCAGTGACTCCAGTTCTCTCATAGGAAAAGCCAAAGTGTGATAAAAGGTTGACTAGGAGACAGATGTCAGCAATTCATTATTTGGATTATGCCCTCCAAAATGTGAAAGGTAGTTAGCTAGTTAGTATTACATTCAAGGTGGAAAACAGATTTTTAAAAGTGAAGGAAATGGTGCTTTATGAGATGTGACTAATTGGCTCCACCACACTACTCTGGAACCTTGTCTATGGAAGGCATGCCCATAACTTGGTAGAAATTTGGTAAATATATTGGTACAAAAGAAAAACCTCTTCAAAAGAATGAAGGCTTTGATATTCCTTTAAAAAAATCAGGCAGCAAAGCTTACCCGTAGAAAGGTAGTTATGACAATGAGTAGGACATGAGATTGTATGTTATAATTTTGACCTCCATATTTTCGGATCATATTTGTTCTGATCAGTAGCTTTAAATTACTTTTATCTAGACCTAACATGTTCTTATATACTTACTTCCTCTCTATTTAGTTTTTATTTTTAATAGTTTATATTTTTATCCTTTTACTATTTAAAATTTAGTATTAGATTTGATGTCTGTAAGCATTAACTCTTTCTCTGTTTCTATATATTGTTTCTATTTATTTATTTATTTATAAACCTGTATATTTCATTTTTTTGTACTCGTTTCACCCTCACTTTTTTGGCTGCTTACTTTGATTGGCAACATTCTGTCTCTTCCAGGAAAACTAAGTAGATATGATTGCTGAATATTATAGCAGACATTGCCAGTGTACTTCTACTTCAGTAGTGCGATGGTGTAATCATTGGAATCATATGCTCAGACTGCCATAACTCATATTATTTACAAGTTTTCTTTGCTTTGTTTGAGTTACATGGACGATCCATACTGCTTATATTATTAACTGTACTGATCCAATCTGCGACATTTGGCGAATCTACTGAGATCAAGCTTTTACAAATCTCCCTTCTTGCAAAAAATATGAGCTAAAATGAACGTGCTTTGTTTATTTTAGTGTCTAATATCAAATCAGTTAAAAACAAATTGAGTATGGCTTACCTTAATTTCTAGCCTGACAATCTTGTTGGTGATCTTACCCACATTATGCCAAAATGAGTGGAAGTTAGGACACTCTGCAAACATATGCTTATCATCAGCCTCCAGTAATCTGTACTTCTTGCAAAATGATTCTTTCTTTGTTATTTTGGCCAATTTATTTGGTGTGCAATTCGCTTTATGGAGGGTAAGAAAGTGGTTTCTCTTTAGTACAGCAGGTTTTACAGTGGAGTAAAGAAGTCTTAGGGATACCTGCAATATGTTTTAGTTTGCAGTCTCCAATGATCCATCTTCCCATAGTCAATATGATTCTGCTGTATTCTAATTTTCTGCTCCGATTATTTCTCAGTACCACATGATGACTTATTTCTTTGGCTTGGCATTACTGGACAGCAAGTCTTCTATTTCAGCATTATAACTTCCAAGCTAGCTTTGTGCTGACCATTATGAAGATAAATGTAAGTATTTAAATAATGAAAGCCTCCCATCGTCATGACCAGAATTTTCTTCCAGTCAATAGGCCTGACCCATCTTTTAATATGCCAGTTACAGATCCCTTCTGCCTTTAAAGGCTGGCTGAGTTTATCCTTCAGACATTCTAGTGCCCCTGGGGAGTCCCATGTTGGTGATATGTCTGATTATTAAAGTACACTAAGGACCTGATTAAGAGTTTGGCAGACGGGTTGCTCCGTCACAAACGTGACTGATAACCTATTGCTGTATTACAATTTCCATAGGATATAATGAAATAGTAATACGGCGGACAGGATATCTGTCAAGTTGGTGATGGAGCAGCCCCATCCGTCAAACTTGGAATCAGGCCCTAAATGTTTTCCTTAAGGGTACCCATATTTTGAAAGATGTTCTAAGTATCTTAGGCTTTATTTGCTTGAAGAACTTGGGATCCCCGAACTTATGTAAGAACTTATCATGACCAAGGTTCCTAAGCATCAATGTATATATCAGACCTAAATACAAATTATCTAACTTTTCTTTTGGAATGCATACACATATGTCTGAAAATCCGGTAGCACTTGCCCGCCCGATTTGCATTTTATCTAGTCATCTGATGGTTTTTAATGGCCATGCAAAACTACTTATAGTGACTTCGATCATACTTATTCATTCTTTTGGGATGGCTAAAGGGATGAAATTAAAGAGAAATATGAGTTTGGGGAGACTCATCATTTTAATAAGGTTGGTTCTCCTGTAAATATTTAAAGTTAAATGTTGCCATTTCCATAATAAGACTTCTATGTCCTTGCAGGTTTTAGTTAAGTTATTAGCTGGGAGGTCCTTTAAGTCACTTTTTACTATAATACCTAGGTACCTGATTTGTTGTTTAATATCTTGAGTGTATTCTCCCTTTGTCCAGGACATAACCTCTATTTTATCTTTGTTGAATAGGTACCCGGATAGTAGAGCAACAGCTTTAGCTTGTTCCATAAATCTGTCTATTGAGTAATGTGAATTGAAACTGTAAAGTATTATGTCATCTGCATAGAGTGAGGGTGTTATTGCTATACCAGGTGCTCTGCATGGGATTATTGTATGATTGAGTCTGGACAACTGAGCAAAAGGTTCGATATAGGGTGCGAACAGGAGTGGGGAATGTGGGCATCCCAGTCTATTTCCCCTTGATATCTAAAATGTTTGGGATAGTTGACCATTTATTAGTACTATTACGATAGGAGATCTGTATAATGTGTGGTTTATTTTAATAATATTTTCTGTAACACCAAAACTGTTAAGTACCTCACAAAGGTAAATCCAACTCACCCTATCAAATGGCTGGCGGCTTCTACTGTAGCTGTAGTCAGGGAAATTTCATAGGTGGTTGCCATGTCTATAGCACGTAGGAGGAGGTGTTTTAGATCATTCAGATGTCTGCCAGGCATGAATCCCGTGATCAATGTGAATGATTCAATGGGTGGTCTGCAATCCTTTGTGCCACATTCTCTATGCCGCACTCTCTGTGAAAATTCTATAGTACGTATTTAGTAATGAGATCGGTCTTTATGACTTCGATTTTTTCAGATTTTATTTGGTTTATGACTACTGTGGTTTCATACCAAATAGTGGGGTAAAGGTATATCTCATTGAACATATCTTTCCAAAAGGGAACCAGATCAGCCATCAGGACTTTATAGAGTTGACCATGGATTCTATCCAGACCCATTTTTTATTTTCTTTATTTGGGCTTTAATCTCATCCTCCGTAATCTCAAATTTAAGTGCTTGTGTCTGAGTCTCCATGAGGCTTCTTCCCATTAATTCATTTTTTAATTTGCATTTGGTGTGGAGTCAGGTGCTTCTTACAAACAGCACTGAAACCTTTTGATATTTCAGTTTTTATTTTCTGGTTTGTATTCAATTCTCTACCTGTCTCACACTCTTCCCATACCTCAATATAATTTATGGATTATCCGATTTTGTTTTCTGAGCTAATAGTGCACAACTTGTTTCATCACATTCAAAATGTTGAATTTGGTTTACTTTCCATTGTCATATGTTTTGTTATTGAGAAAGGACATAGTTGTTTTGCAGGTTTTCTAATACTAGCCTTATTCTGGAAACCTCACTAGGATCAATCTGAGCTTTTAGTTGTAATTCTCTTTCTTTATCTGTAGCCTGTGTGATAAATTATTTTTTCTGTTCTTTTTATTCATATGTTCCTATCATTGAAATGTTAGAAATGGAGCCTCTAATATATGCCTTATAGGCATCCCAAACCATGGTACTTCTAGCAGAACCTATGTTATTCTGAAAAAAGTATTTGGTTAACAGGCTTGACCCTAAATGACCTTCTCATTAAGAGTAGGACCCTATTCAAGTTCCACCTTGTTATTATTGAGAAGTGAGGCTGACTGTTGAATGGTAAAATGACAGTGCTTGAAAATGGCATACTGATTGTATCATTTCTATAACATTTTTATGAACAAGAAAATTATTTAAATAGGAATGAAATAATCTATTAGAGAATGGTGTCCTTGTGTTTTGCTATAAAAGGTATAGCTTTTTGGATCTGCATTCTTTTTATTCCATATATCTATAAGACTGAGGGGCATATTTAAAGGCCCCTAGCGCCACCTTGCGCTACATTAACGTCATTTATGGTGACATTAATGCGGCCCAATGAGGCCAAAATCCCTGTGCCGTATTTACAGAGTGGCGCTGTGGCAGTAGGTATAGCGATAGGGAGTAAAGCGACACTCAGGTGGGTGGTTGAATATACGTGATTTTATTGTGATTCACTGATGTCTTTATAACAGTCACTATCTGTGGTCGTGATGTTTTGGTGATCTCCTTTGTTCTCTTCTTCCTCAGGATTCCCAGCGACTGATGGTGGTTCCCCCGGCGGTGGTATTGTCAGTCAGACCGGAAAAAGGAACGAAAGGTAGGTAAGTGGTGTATCTGGGGACTGGTTTGTATGATTTATAGTGGGGAGAGGGTGTAGAGAGGGGGAGAGAGAGTTAGAGAGAGAGAGGGTGTGTGTGAGTGATGGTGGTTTGGGTGCAGGGTTCCACTCCAAGGGAAAGATAAATAAATTAGAAAAAGAATGGTTATGGACTATAGGGTCCCGTTCCTTCACCTCTGTGGATTCAAGCCCCTCTTTCGAAGAACAGAACCACTCTGTTCCTGGGCTCAATGGTTAGTGCTTCTCTGGTGCTGGTACCTTTTTCCCTTCCCAAGCTCCCCTCCAGCCTCCCTCTGCTCGCCTCCTCCACCCTCCTCCCTTCCCACTATAGAGCGTATTCTATCTCTTAGGCAGGACCATACCTGCTGTAGCCACGCCCCTCCAGGGATGTGGCGGAGTTCTTGCTTCCTGGGACCTTCCTGTCCCTCCGTGGTGTTGCCTCGGGAGGTCAATGGACCTTGGTTAACTGGATCTCCTTTTTCAAGGTCAGAGTCGCTCTCTGTCGCGTCCTCCCTGATTTCGCAGTCCTCTGGTCTCTCTTCTTCACTCCTTTCCGCGTCCTCTCCTCTCTCTGCGCGCCACACGATCTGTCCGTTGTCCCTGTTTAGGGTTTTGGGAACCCGGATATCCGTGTTCCCGGCTTCGGCGGCATCTCCTTCCTCAACGCGTCTCGCGCTCTGTCCGTATTCACTATTTGTGTTTTCGGGAACCCGGATATCCGGGTTCCCGGCATCGGCGCAGTGTGTAGCCGGGATTTCTGATACCCGGCTACAGGCGCAATGCATGCATTGCGCCACTCTGTAACCCTTTGCGTTTTCATTATGCCTGTGACAGGCATAATGTATGCAAAGGGAGGCGTTCCCCCATTAGGGGAGCTGGTAAAATGGTGCAAGGAAATCTATGGGATTTCCTTGCGCCCTTTATAATGGCACTTTTAACGCCTGCTTAAGAGCAGGTGTTAAAAGGGGGCTTCCATTCTTTAGAATGGGCCTCTATGTACTCTGCAGGAGTAGCGCCAATATTTTGGCGCTATTCCTGCAGAGTACATCACTAGCGTCATAAAAAATGACACTATTGCTCCCTACCCTCCGCCATGGTGCGCTGTATTTTAAATACGGCGCACACATGGTGGAGGTAGGGGGGTGCTAAGGGGTGCAGGGAAATTGGCGCTGCACTTGGTGCAGCACCACTTTCCATTAATCTGCTCCTTAGTGGTTTCATAATGTAATTTACGTTTATTCTCATTTGGAGCATATTTGATTTTAAAGTTCTGTCTAGTTGTGTATTTAGTGCAATATTAAAGTCTCTGCCAATAATGAATGTAATAATATTATTATTATTTATGTAATTTGTAATGTGCATTGCTGCCCACAGGGTGTCCCAGCACTAAAACAGAAAGGATTGGGCCACTTACAGCAGTTAAAACAGCCAAGTCTTATGTTACTTAAGGAAAAACTCAAGGACAGTGGCCGTTCAGCTTTCAGGGAGAAGGAATATTCTACTGCTTAGGGTCAAGATATCTAGAATAGCAGCATCCTTGCCTAACCAACTTCACCCAACGGATAACCGCAAGGCTCAGGTTAAATGAGAGTAAGCACGCTTGGGAACATAACAGGTGGCCAGCTTCTTGATGAAGGCAGGAGCCTTTTAGAAATTGGATCTCTACTTGGCAGAGCTGTGTGTCCCATCCAAGTAGCGACCACAATCTTAGTCAGAGTAAGTCGGTTACACACCATAAATTAACCTGTGCTCACCCACTGGTATCTTAACACATAGCAGAAAAGCTGAATGTAGGAGGCAATGTGTAAATAACCTGTGCGTCACTTAAAACAGTAACACTGTGACAACACCACACAAAAATAACCCACACCAAGGTTACATAGAGCCCAAATTAAGGAACAAAATGAGACCGAAACAACAAAAATCCAATAAGTAGAAGTCGAAATATGAATTTGTAAAGAATATCTGCAAATGTGGCGCTTAGAAGCTTAAAGCACCAACCGGGGTTGTCTGGCTGAGGTAGACTGGGGTACATGCAAAAGTTCAGGCCGACTGTGATGGAGCAGGAGCTGGCTACAGGGACCAACCTTGTCCCTCTAAAAAAGTATCTTGTGAGGGGGGATGCGTCGATGTCGAGGATCCGTGCGAGGAGCAGAGGTGGTGATGTGAAGGCAATGTATTTGTTCCAATCTTTGCAGTCGGGGAAGGCGCAGTTGTCGATGCGAGCAGTGGTGTGGCATCGAGCCCTTTGTGATAAAGACAATGCATCATCATTGAGCCGTGCAGTTGGAGATGCTATGTCTTTGTCCTTGGTGGCGGTGATGTGTGGAGGGAGCATGCGTCATTTCTGATAAGCCCAACTACTGTATAGGAATGCATGGATATTAGTAGAAGCAGCCGAAGAACCCACTTCCAAGGGCCCAAGGCTGGACTGGTACCACTTGGGAGGACAGGACTCACAGCTGGCAGAGTCCAGAGGCTGTAGCAGAGCTGAGTGTAGTCTTTGATGTCCCTAAGTGTTCAGAACAGGAGACAAGCTTGCAAACCATTGGAGTTACTTTGGCTCTGGGGATGTAGAGATGAAGGTCAAGTCCTTTTCACTCCCAGGCTTGGAGGGCAGCAGGCAGGAAGACAGGCACAGCAGAGCAGTAGTCCAGCAAAGTCCAGCAGAGTAACAGCCCCTTCAGCAGCACGGCAGTGCTTCTTCCTGGCAGAAGTGAATGACTCAAAAGTAGGACTTCAAAACTGATTTAGCAACCACATCTTCTTCCATAGCCCTAGCAGGGAGACCCCCTGCTACAGGAACCTCAAATGTGGTATATATGTTAGCTACTTTTTCATAGAAGAAATTAGCTGGTTTGTTGCATTTTTCAGATGATAAAGGGACCACTGGGACAAAGACAGACAGATCAGACACAGCTTTTACTACCCAAAAACCCTCCTTGGCCGTATTCTTAGAGCAATTAATTTTATTATTGAAATAGCTCACACACGCTTCTCAACAGGCTTTGTGATAAAGTTTCAGTGAGTTCAAGTACCTTAGCTTAACATCCGTGTTATACTTTCTTTTTTTATTAAGTTCTAGTAGGATGTGTTCTATGGTAACAAGATGAGACAGATTGTCGCAGTTAGAGCAATAATATTTAACACATGGGAAGCGTAGCCAGTTAATTCCCAGGGTAGCTATTATCCATCTGCCAGAGGAGCCCATCATGTAGTCTTCTAATCTAAAAGATGAATTATTTTTAATGGCTATTGCTGCACCCTTCGTGGCTTCCGTCTGAGCTGAACAGATGACACCCCAAATCCACAAGGATCTCCTCAAATATTGTCTGCATTCTGTTCTCTGTAAGTGAATTTCTTGAAAGATAATAAGCGGGTTCTTAAGTCCCTTAAAATCTCAGCATCTAGCCTCTGCTTTTTTCTGTCCCTCAAATTGTTAATCAAGTGATTATTTTAATCCTTCTCCCCACTCCCAGTCATTTCATACTGATACTTTGCTGTTTTCCTATGTTGAAAATTAAGTAATTGTAACTCATATGTTGGATTATCAGATAAACTCTGTGTTCTGAGGATTGTTTTTATTTTCTCCCACACACACCCACATGTGCTCACCTAGAGGAACCCTTATGAAGCCTCCCAGAATTACAAGCTGTCATCCACTTGCCCGAAAGGCTGCAGTTCGGGAGCGGTTGTGTTTTAAGTGATCACAAACTAAAATGAAAAACTTAAAAAAGAAAGTGTATATAAGCAAAAAACTCAGCTGAGTACCAAAAGGCAGGGTATTAATATCCTGGCAACCTAGGCCTGGTGGCAGGTCCCCCAGGGACCCTGCCAGGGCCAAAAAGCATTTCTTTTAATATATTTCCTGCAAAACCACAGAGGATCCTCAGATTCTGGAAAAAATTTAAAGAAAAACTAAAAAGTGGGTTGCCTCACCCTCGCAATGCATTGCTGCTTAACCCACATATTATCATCAGTAATTACATCTTCTGTAACATCAATGATAATATTACCACAACATTTGCAATAAAATTATTGATGAGAAAACTGTGCATGGCGGGGCGCGAGTTTTAGTTACCTTAAACCACATGTTTATGTGTTTAGAGATAAATATAACTATAACAGTGGAATTTCTATGGTTTTATGCATGTAAAGTTTGATCATAACTATAAAGTCCCTCTAACCTTGTTTTTTTTAGTGAATTTGCAAGGTTTTTTTAATTTCTATTTCCTAACTATAAAGTCCCTCTATCCTTTTTTTCAATGAATAAATAAATATATATATGACACCCAGGACATATTGCTTGGAGTCAAAGACACAAGTTTCCCTATTTATTTTGTCACTGGGACAAGTAGGACTAACTCATTACAGCAGAACACCATTGGCTGTCTGTCTACAATAACACATGATGGAACATGGAAAGGTGTTGTCTACAGTCAAGGTAATATATGTGTGCACAAAACAGTTCTGTTTGAACATATATTTATGCTTCATTAATGCAAAGCCTTTATTATTAGGGTGAGCACTCTCAGGAAACGTAGGCTCAGACTGCACTTCTGATAGTTTCAGTATAAAAATATGTACACACGTTTGTAACGTTTAACAATATGAGGCTACATATAATGCTCCCAGAATGCTTTGTGATTAGATGCAAATGTTTGCAGAAGCTTGAAAGCAAGATTGAGGATTCCTTACTTTCAAAATAAAATACTCACACAAAATGTAACTAGGAAAAAAACGTTTGCAATAGTACTGTGACTTTTTAGTTAATATTGCTTTGAAGCATCATCTAGTAAAATGTGTTGATGCATGCTAGTACTTCCAAAAACACTGCATAATGGATATATCAATGTAATCAGTTTCAACAAGATTATGGGAAACTTGAAAATAAACAAGTTTTGGCTAAGCCAGTAGGTTCAACATTGGTTGTCAGTCTTTTGTTTTTGTCAATGTGTGTCTTGTTTTGACATGGTCTGTGTAAACTTTTATTGCTATGGGAGCTGCCAGGCCCTCACTGTTATAACAAACACTGGCAAAAAGCAAAAATATTTTTTGATCTCAAAAAGCACACATTGTCCAAATAGTTCCTGGAGTTGAACAAAATTACTTTGTGTGCTGATAGGCTCCTTGTGAAAGTGCACAGTGCTGTCATTCATAGTAAAGCCAGCTAGAGAGAGTCAGAATTTAATTAAAAACAAAAGGTCTTGATTAACGTCAGACCCAATTAGGGTCCCAATTCTTAAACAAAATCACAAAAGTGTACCCATCGTATATGTCCTTGCATAAGTGCACATTTACAGCTTTCCAGAATTACCAATAATGGAAAGAAGTAGGCCAGGAAATGGCACTCCTAGAAAATATTTGTGAACTACATTTTAGCACAAGCAAATGTGTATGTGTAGATTTGTGCATGGGAAAATCTGTTGAGTGTTTACAAGTTCACTTTCCCTCCACCACCTTTTTCCGAACCTTCAAAGAAATTTCACTTCTACCCTTGCAGGAAATACATTTCCATGCTTTCTTAGTATGGGAAAAGAGAAGAGAAGAGCTGGTGAAAACCCCTAAAACATGCAATTTAGTAGGTTAGCAAACACTCAAAATGGCATTACAACCCTGGAACTATTGCTTACTGCTACCTCCAGTATGTACATCTGTAGAAAGGCAGTAAAATAAAGAAATTGATAAAATTCAAACCCTATTATTGTATTATCCCTGGCAGAATCAGAGAGGCTATTATCAGAGCTCTTTTATAATGAGATTGCTGACATAATTTTTCGCTGCATTACATTGGACCAAAGGAACAAGTAGATTTTGTTACAGGACAAGTAGATTTAGGAAGCAATCTGTCCCAAAGATAAGTAGATCTTTTATTGAATTCCACACCCCTATAGGACCTAGTTTCCATAGGGAGAGCGTTGTTTGTTTTGCCACTTGCCGCTTGATGATTCTCCACAAAATTTTAAAAATGTATAATTCAGTTGGTTCAGCTGCTGTTTTGAAAGTTTCAGGGTGATCCATCAAGTATGGACAGAGAAAAGGGGCGTACGAAAACGTGGCTCCTGCTACCAAGCAAATATAACTCCACTTTCTGCAAGCGGGGCAAACAGCTCCCGCTTGCAAAAAGCTGAGTTTTCATCTGTTTCCCTGCACACAAATATGTGTGGAAGGCAAAGGATGAAAACATTGCTCCTGCAAGCAGGGAATTACTATTTAAAGCAGCTCTCGCAGGAGTCGGGAGCTGGTTGGGACTGCGGGGTATTATGGGTGCCCTTGGCACCCCTGGAGATATGGCTGGGCCCTGGGTTATGGGGTCCGCAGAGCCAAAACCAGCCTAGGGAGGGGGGCAACATCGCCCCCTCACTTTTAGAAAAAGTATTTGGCCCTGAGGAGGTGGTGGTCCCCGGGGCCTGGGGGGTCCTTGTGCCCCCCACTTTTAAATATTGTTAATAGTAGCCCCGAGGAGGTGGTGGTCCCCAAGGCCTGGGGGAGTTCCAGCTCGCCCCTCAACATAATTATTAAATGTAGCCCCATGGAGGTGGTGGTCCCCGGGGCCCAGGAGAGTCCACAAGGCCCCCCATATATGTTTTTACTGTTGTCCTGGGGAGGTGGTGGTTCCCAGGACTGGGGGGTGGTCTGTGCGGCCACACTCCTATTTTTGTTTATTATGTTGCTCCAGGGAGACAACTGCCCTTGACCTTTCTGCCCTTAACATCAATGCCTGGGCTGAGACACCCTGAACCCTAAGGATAAATAGCCCTAGGTCAGATGACACCTCTGGCAAATGTGAACCCTAACCAATCAGAGCCCTAGCTCTAAGGCCTAGGACCAATGGGAAAAAACAGCAGTATTTAAAGTACAGATTGCACAGAAACCAGGGCCCAGATTTATACTTGCTTTGTGCCGAATTTGCATTATTTTTTAATGCAAATTCAGCGCAAACCTAACTCCAAATTTATACTTTGGTGCTAGACCCATCAAGCGCCAAAGTTTTTGAGTTAAAGTCATTTTTTGCTAGCGGGAAACTAACTTGCGTCAATGAGATGTAAGGTAGGGGTTCCCGGGCAAAAAATGATGATATGGCCTTAGCGCCATATTTATCCCTTGTGCTAAAATCAAGCAAAGGGGCAAGGGGGCCTTAAATAATGGTGCTAAGCTTGCTTAGCACCATTATTTGAGTCCTTGGTCAGGACAGGCGTTAGGGGGCCTATAAGCCTTTTTCCGTAGTCAGAGGCCATTGAATGGGCCCACAGGTGCCCTTCCCTAGCCCCAGGGACACCCCATCCACAAGTAAGGTAAGTACAGGTAAGTATTGTTTATTTTTTATAAAAGTGCCATAGGGGTGGCTATCTTGGGCCCCCCTACATGGCACTGGGCCCAAAGGCCATGCCCTGGGGACATATGTCCCCTGGGCATGGCCATTGGGTGGTGGGCATGACTCCTGTCTTTACTAAGACAGGAGTCATGTCCATGGGGGTTTTACGTCACAAAATGATGCTAGTCTGGTTAGAGGCATTTGTATGCCTATGCCCATACTAGCGTCATCCTTTGACACACAACCTCCTGTTGTCCCTACGCCTCCCCCACCGGGTTAGCGTCCTTTTTGATGATGCTAGCCAGGCCTTGCGGCCGGCTACTGTCATTCCATAAATATGACGCACGGCCTGCGTCTTGGAATGGCGCTTGCCGGCGGTATACTTTTTCATGCAAAACTGCATTAGCGCAGTTCTGCGTGAAAAAGTATAACTATGCCCCCAAGAGTTCAATTTGAACAGTCACAGGTGGAGGAAAAAGTAGTTTTAAAGTTTCAAGAATACACAGCACAAATCTGTGTTCTTACCACCTTCTTTGTCGTTTTGCTCACTCAGTTGTTTAGGGCACAAAGAAGCTGGGGTTACAAAATGGAGGTGGCTGTCTTGGGGTTCCCTCCACAAACTTCAAGGGCCTGTGCATATGTTGCATTGCTCTATCAGTGATGTCACAGAACATGTCATGAGTGATATAATATGTGAGATCATTAGCAAAGCATGACGAGGGTCCAAGGTACTATTACTTTAGGGCAGGAGTTATTTGAGATGACTATAACTGGTGAAGTTCAGAAGTTTTATTTGCTTAAAACAGTATGGCTTAATTGAAATTTTCACCTAACTAAATTGTCAATTTAACCTTTGTTTTTTCAATGAACTTCTAGGTCTTTGGAACAGACTTTTTGTTGTAAAGTTTAGCGAAGAGTCGTCTAAAGTTATTAGCAAACCAAAAAAATCTATTTCCTGTGGAAACTTGGTCCTAACTACAACTAACAAGTGGTGAATGTCACTGGGTAATATAGTAAAAACCACTGCTTAATTACCAGCTGTTTTAAGTTTTGCGTTAACTTATGTTTCTGTTTTTCAATATTTTTACCCAATTCAAGAAGGACACCTTTTTTTAACAAAATATAAGTGGAGTCCTTCTTGAGTCCAGTTGTGTTGTTATTGTTTCTACTTGATTGCTCGCTCACTGGACTTTGTTGATCCTCTGCCTTCTTGCTTGTTTGTTTCCACTCTCTCCTTACTGCTTGGCCTGAACAGCTGAAAGTTTTTTCTGATTTAAAGTTTTTCTTATCCTGCCTGTTATTATTTTTTGGAGCAATACTAGTCACAATCTGGCATCAGGGTTTACCTCTAGGTAAAGCAGGACCTCCCTATGTACAAAGAAGAATCTCCGAGAGACATCAAAAAGACCAACTATTGACAGGTTGTGACGCCAATGAAATATAAAAAAGAATCATGTCCAAGAACTATTGACTGCAACCAAAACCTTGCCTCTTCACATCCAAAGTCTGACCAAAAAAAAGGCCTTGCTGCGTCAATCTCTTGTATTATAAAACGGCTCTATGGATCCTCTTTTGTCTGGCTTGGCGGAAGGTTAATTTCACAGGAATCCCAATAAACTAAAGGCCTTGCTGAACACATGCAAGGTGCATTTCACTTCTAAGCCCGGCATTTATGCCTCAGATAGCTCTAAGATTGGTTTTATAATCAGTAACACCACTGAAAATGCCTAGACAATGTATTTAGCTTCAGATGACAGCGGATTTCTGATTGTTTTCCTGCTTTCCTTACACAATTCATGAAGATGCTTGACTGTTAAGACTTAAAGTATTCCACTCAAGAGAAGATTTGGGAACTCAGCCAAGAGTTTATGGATTTTCATACTTTCATCTCTAAGTGCAAGAGTTAGTCACGGAGATTGACTTGCCTGATTCAGCTTTATTCACTCTGTTTAAAATGTTTAAGATGTACCCATGCAAGTGGGTTTTACCAGAGGTCCCCTGTCTGAAGAAGAAAGACCAAATCAATGAAAACGAGGGCTATGTTTATACTCCAGAAAGAAGGGTTATATTCTGAGCTCTTGTTTAATATGCCTTGTTCAACAAACAATGAGACAGGTAAGTAGAAAGCTGGCCCCTTAATAATCAATCACCCCTGCCATCTCCTCTCAGGTCATCTAACATGATTCTACTGCAAGGAGAGCTATTACTTCAGTCACATCATCTCTAAGCACCTGTCTTATAGACTGTGGCACTTCCAATGTCTTCATGGATATTTGGTGGGCTATGGACCATCATATCCCACTTCAAAAGACGGACATTCCAGTTGCTACAGACAGAAGCTGTTGATGGTACCTTATTGCCTTCTGGTCTTGTCACAGAGAAAACCCAGCCTTTGATTTAATTTCTTCTCCCGCTATCCTATTGTTTTAGCTATCAATTGGCGTGCTCATCAATATCTGTATATAAACTAGTCTGCAAAAACCTTTTCCCTGGGCACAGAATTGTGCATCTCTCATTGTACTTTAGACCATCCTTCTTCGACCAAAGACTCTGGAATTCCTTTTATCAAGGCCACAGATCAGCCAAATAACTGAAGTTCCTGATATCTACCATGACTACCTTGATGCATTTCAGAAATTAACAACTAAGAAGATACCTCCTCCTGTGCCTTTTCATAGTGCAATCAAAATCGCTCCCCAAGACCATAATTCCTTATGGGAGTACTTTTTCTCTATCGCCATTGGAACAACAAGCCCTAAGAGAGTATGTTGATACTAATTTTTAAAATGGGCTGATTGCTCCATCTAAATCCCCTGCTGGAGCCTCTTTGTTTTTTGTTCCAAGGAAAGTCTCTTTAGAAGTCCACACTTTATAGACTTCAGGTTTTAAATTAAGCAACTATTAATATTTTGTAGCCCCTGCCCCACATTTCTGATATTCTGGCGGCTGTTCAGGAGCTAAGGTAGTCACTAAGCTAGATTTCAGAGAAGAATATCACCTGATCCACATTTGGCCAGGTGAGGAGAGAAAGACAGCCCTTAAAACAACTTTTGGGTATTGCATATATTAAGTAATGCCCTTTGTCTTATGTAATGCTCCAGCTGTCTTCCAGCGCTTTATGAATGCCATTTCTTCTGACCTCATTTTCCAGACTATTGTCATCTATTTGAATTAAATTCTCCTTTTTTTCTAAAGAGGCAGCAGAGCATGCAGTTCATGTCAAACAAGTACTTCTGCGTCAGTGGGAAAATAAGTTGTTAGCAAAGCCTGAGAAATGTCCTTCTGGGAGGGATTCAGTAGAATGCTTAAGGTATGTTCTTTCCTCAGAGAGTACAGTGATGGACTTGTGGAAAATTCCAGCCATTCTAAGCTGTCCTGTTTCTTCTTCTAATAAGGAAACACAAATCATTTTTGGTCTAGGGAATTACAACTGCAAGTTCATTTGAAATGTCTACTTGCAAGTGTCTGCTATTACTGGTCTACTCAAAAAGAACACAACCTTTCAGAAGAATCTTATTTCCTATTGCATCTTTTCAAATATTAAATGAAGATTTAATCCGGGCTCCGGTTTTACAACAACCTGATTTCTCAAAGCCCTTCATTCTCTAGACTGATGCCTCGTACTAAGCCATTGGAGCAGTCTTGATTCAGATCAACTTTTTCTCCCCAGCAGAAACAAACAATTATGTTGTAACTCACTTCTTTGTATCAATCAGGATTTATTGAGTGGAGACATTTTTTTACTCAGAGCTCAATCTAAAGTTACTGTCCACATCAAATTTTGAAATCCTCAAGTCCTAGAACAAGCTGAAGGTTGGAATAGCAGATAAGCCCACTGGTCATTTTGTTTAAAACTTTGATTTATTTTTCTAACCTACATTCCCAGCTTAGAAACTGTTGATGCTTATTTTCTTGCCAGGCGATATCCTGAGTCAGAGAATTTCAAGAAGGTTGAGAGGATCATTACTCCACAAGCCTTCCTCTCCTTGATTGCTTCAGTTTTTGTTCAGAATATTCATCAAAAATCAAATGGCATACAACTCCAATGTTTAGAAAGAAATGTTCCTCAATTTCAGTTGAAGAACAACAAATGGTCTGGTTTCTGTTTAAAATAAACATTTTATTCTTCGTCATGATGTCACAAATTTTCTGAAATTGTCCAAAATCTATGTTCAAAATGAATTTGAAACACAAAGAAAAACAAGATTGTGATTGACTCCTGAAATAATTTCTAGGGAAATCATTTAAACAGATGTTATTATAGATTTACCTCCCATCTGTGAATAGCACTACAATAATGTTAACTATGGATTCATACACTAAAATGACTAACGTCTCAGCTCTTCCTAAGTTACTGACAGTGTCAGAAAGGTTTGAGTTTTCTTATTCTGACATATTTAAACTTATTGGATTATCCTTGAAAATGATCTTTGCCCGCAGCATGTCTCTAAAGTTTGGGAATCCCTACGTAATAAACTTGGCATACAACAATCACTCACGTCTGGCTTTCATCTTCAATCTAATGGCCAAAATAAAAGACAAAATCAAAGCCATGAAGAGTTCATGAGGTGCTACATTTCTGCTGCCCAAGATGACTGGAACTCTCTCTTACCCTCAGGCAAATGTTCCTACAATAGCTTAATCCATACACCTAGTGGCCTCTCTTCTGTATTCCCTTCTTTCCATCCTCGAAAATTTCCAGATACCTTGGAAATTGATGATCCGATTTCTTCAGTTGAGAATCCTAAGGAAAGGTTAAAAAAGTCTGAGACAAAAATATTGCAAAATTTACAGGTCACTAAATCTAAACAAAGATTACAGGACAATCAACAGAGGCGACCAGCTCCTATTTACAAAATAGGTGCTAGGCCTTGGGTGTCCTCAATCAATTTACTTCTCTCAATTTGTAGATCTAAGATCTTATGGCCCCTTTGAATTTTCCAAAATCATTAACCCTGTCTCCATAGGACTGAAGTTTCCCTCTTTTTGGAGAGGTCATCTTTGTTTTCAAGTTTCACATTTGAAATCTTATGTGAAATATTGTCAACACCAGGGCAGTGCGCGCTCTATTGCGGTGCAGAGCAGCAGCTACTTCCTGAGCTCCTGTCCTGGTGGCATATTTGATCTTCCAGGCCTCTGCCCTTCATTCTTCATTGGTGATCCTTGTTCTGGGCGGTAAGACGGTGGTTGGGCTGAACTCCCGATGCCGTTATCGAGGACTTTCATATTCTTGGCCAAATTCTTTAATGATTAACAGATTACTTTGCGCACTACCATTTCTTGACATTTGCATGGTGGCTTGCGAATCGGCAAGATGTGCGATTCGTTTCATGGTGCTTTAACTTTGTTATTCATTGCGCGCTACCATTTCTTGACATTTGCATGGTGGCTTTAGAATCAGCAAGACGCGCGATTCATTTCATGGTGCTTTAACCTTGCTGTTCATTGCGCGCTACCATTTCTTGACATTTACATTGTGACTTACGAATCGGCAAGACGCGCAATTCGTTTCATGATGATTTAACTTTGTTGTTCATTGCGCGCTACCATTTCCTGACATTTACATGGTCGCTTAAGAATCGGCAAAAGACGCACGATTCGTTTCATGGTGCTTTAATCTTGTTATTCATTGCGTGCTACCATTTCTTGACATTTTACATGGTGGCACTCGACTCGGCAAGACGCACGATTCTCTCCTCGAGCTTAATTCATGTTGTTCATTGTATACCACTATTCTAAGACATTTATGAGGTAATATTCGAGTTGACAAGTTGTGTGATTTGTTTCCTGAATCCATATTGTGTTATTCATGGTGCACAATCCATTTATGGTGTTTACTATATATATGAAAATCTGCAATGTGCGCAATTCGTGTTGAAATATTTCAAGAGAACACTGAAGGCCAGAGTTTCTAGATGCAATACTGCATGGTCCTAGTATGCATTCTCAAAAAAAAGATTCATATGACTGGTTTAGAACTTATTCAGAATGTTTTCCTGATTCTCATGTAAAGGAAAGTACTTGATTTTGAAAGTTTCATTTAATACATCTTGATTCCCTTACAGGTATCCGGCCATCCTGAAACTTAGTCATTTTAAGCCTAATTCTCAGATTGTTCTTGTTTTCAGAATGACTAGGCTTAGAGTCACTGTCTAGTATTGATTTCATGGGATGTAATTTTCAAATTGTGTGTTTTAACCTTTTTCTTACTACAGGTGTCCTTCCCAGCTGTTCCCTTCCTAATCCCCTCTTCCTCTCTTGAACTCTTTTAGCCTCTGTGATTTATCTATCAGAGTCTTGGAGCTGTTCAGTGGTGGATGTGTTGGGACCCCGAGCATCTGGTGACTCTGACAGAATAGTGAGCCCACGAATTATTATCCTCCTGGTTTGTGGATGTTCTCAGCATGGCCACACTGGAAGAGTTAGTCAAGGCTATCACCCAGCTCCAGGCAGAGGTGGTATCATCCAAAGAATTGACAACTAGCCTAGCTGAGAGAGTGAGTCAGTTACAAGATAAGGTAGAGAAGAAGGAACAAAGTCCCACAGGTGTGTCTTGGCCAGGTACTTCGTCTCAGACTTCTGGAGTAATCCGACAAGCATTTCCCTCAATGTCCCTTCCGCAATTCCTTTAGCTCCCCCAGAACATTTCTCAGGTGAACCTTTGAAAGCGCAATCTTTTCTGGTTCAAGTGGAACTACACTTCACCTGTAGACCACATACTTTCCCAGATGCCCAGTCCAAAGTAGCTTTCTTGTTATCATATCTGTCTGGGGATGCAGCTACCTGGGCAATTCCTATTATGCGTAAAGACAGTCCCTTTTTGTACAACTGGAGAAATGTTGTTCGTGAGTTTGAGAGAGTTTTTGATCGTAGAACTGTAACACAGTCAGCAGATCGTGAATTATTAGATTTACGAAAGGGAATCAGGACCTAGTGTCGTATTTAGCCAACTTTAACCGGCTGGTTGCCGAGGCATCCTGGCCTGAAGAAAAACAAGCTGTCTTGTTTTACAAGGGACTCAAAGAGGAACTAAAATATATCTTAGCGCAAATCAACCCACAACCTACAGACTGTCAAGAATTAATAAACCTTGTCTTGAGGCTTGATCATCGTTTAACAGAACGTAAAGGAAGGCGCAAAAAGACTGAAAAATACTCATGGCGTGTTCATGATAACAGAGACTCAAGAACTCCGAAAGAAAGAACGCCGGAACCGATGGAAATTGGAAGACCTTTGACCAAAGATGAAAAGGACCTACGCAGAAAAAATGGACAATGTCTTTATTGTGGGCGGAAGGGTCATTTTGCCAAAGATTGTCCAATCAAGCCAAAGAGCAAGCAAGGTCCAGGTCAGAAGGTTGCAGCCAATGCACCAGTCGAGTTGGAAAACTAAAACACCTGAGATGTAGCGAGGTGTCACCGTGGACCCTTCACAATCTAGACATCTTAAACTGGAAATAAGAGTTCAGGTGAAGAAAAAGATCTATTTCAAAAAAGCTCTAGTCAATTCTGGGGCTACTGGGAACTTTGTTGACGCCCAATTGGTTTGTGCATGGGTGATCCCATGTATTGAAAAGAAGACCCCAGAAATCATCCAGGCAGTCGATGGAAAACTCTTGACTGGAGGTCCAGTAACTCTTTAGACTATTCCCTTGTCAATGATTTGTGAAGATAAGAATCAAAGAAAGAAACATAAAGAGAAAATCATCCTTGACGTGATCCATGCTCCCCAATATGGGATTATCCTTGGCTTGCCATGGTTAACTCATCACAATCCAGAGATCAATTGGGCAGAATGAAAAATCATGTTCTCATCTGCGCTGTGTAAAGAACAATGTCTCCATAAGATTGAATTACCAAAAGTCTGCAACTCTTACATAGCTACTGCCGCGGAGAAAGAAATTCAGCTACCCAAACAGTATTCATTTTACAAAGATGTATTTGATGAGAAAGGAGCAGAGACCCTACCGCCTCATAGATCTTATGACTGTCAAACTGATCTAGCCCCAGGTGCGATACTTCCCAACTGTCGTGAGTATGCCCTGTCAGAACATGAAAATCAACATTTACGAAAATACCTAGATACATTTTTGGAGAATGGTTTCATTCGCCCCTCTAAGTCTCCTGCAGCTTCGCCTTTGTTTTTTGTTCCAAAAGCTAATGGAGAACTTCAAACTTGTATCGACTATAGGGGATTGAACAAAGTCACCATCAAGAATAAATATCCTTTACCCCTAATTCCGGTCTTATTGGAACAAGTAAAGAGAGCAAAAATCTACACGAAGCTTGACCTTTGAGGTGCTTATCATTTGGTCAGAATGAGAGAGGGTGACGAATGGAAAACAGCGTTCAAGACAAGATATGGCCTTTTTGAATACACCATCATGCCTTTTGGTCTGTGTAATGCTCCAGCAGCATTTCAATTTTTCTTGAATGACGTTCTTAGAGAGTACCTCAACATATTTGCCATAGTATACATCGATGACATTTTGATCTACTCAGACAATGAAAACAAACATGTCCAACATGTCAAGAAAATTCTTGCAGCCCTTCGAAAACACCATTTATATTGCAAACTAACCAAGTGTGAGTTTCATGCTACCACAGTTGAGTTTTTAGGGGTTATTCTTACCCCTCAAGGTATGGTGATGGCAGAAAAGAAAGTAAAAGCCGTATCTGATTGGCCCACCCCAAAGACTGTTCATGATGTACAATGTTTCCTGGGGTTTGCAAATTTTTACCGGAGGTTCATAAATCATTTCTCCCAGACAGTGGCTCCAATCACTAAGCTATTAAGAAAGAAAAGTTTGTATGGTCCCCAGAAGCTGACCAAGCCGTCTCTACTTTGAAGGAAGCTTTCTCCACTGCCCCAGTCTTGACTCATCCTGATGCAAATCGACCTTTCATAGTGGAAGCTGATGCTTCAGATGTAGCAATAGGAGCCGTCTTATCGCAACGAAATGAAGACACTGGTCAACTCCATCCTGTAGCTTATATGTCTCGGAAGTTGAACGAAGCCGAACAGAACTATGTCATTGCTGAAAAAGAGCTTCTGGCGATTTGTGACGCCTTTAAAGAATGGAGACATCATTTGTTAGGTGCCAAATACACTGTCACAGTATATACTGATCATCGTAATCTTCAATTCATGAGTTCCGCCAGACTTTTGACTCCTCAGCAATTATGCTGGATGCTGTTTTTTGCCGAATTTTATTTTGTAGTAACCTTCCAGCCTGGTAAAGATAATCGCAAAGCTGACACCTTGTCCCGCCAAGAGTCTACCATGTTGCCTGCATTTCAAGCCTCTAGAGCTATCATTGCTCCTGACAAGGTTCTATGTATCATAAAAACTGAAGATTTCTTTGAAGAAATTCGCAACTCTTTCACTGTTGAGAAGTGGCAAACATGGGCCAAAGCACACCCCGAAAGGTCAATCAAGCAAGGACTACCCTTTCACGACGCTCGTTAGTTCATACCCACTACCAAACTTCGCAAGATAGTGTTTCATTGGTTGCATGTTATACCCAAGGCAGGTCACCCAGGTACTCCTAAAACTCTTGAACTCAACCAACGCTATTTTTGGTGGCCTACCCTAACAAAAGATGTAAAAGCAATGGTAAACGACTGCGAAGTCTGTGCTCGCACTAAAACAAGTCATTCAAAACCAAAAGGGTTGTTACATCCACTTCCAACCCCAAGTCGTCCATGGGAACACATTTCTTTAGACTTTGTTACCGGTCTGCCAGTGGTTCAAAAGCATTCAGTAATTCTGGTGGTAGTAGTCTCACAAAATATGGACATTTCATTGCCTGTAAGAAATTGCCCACTTCTAGTGAATTGGCAACTATTTTACTGAACAGAGTGGTTCGTTATCATGGACTGCCAAAAGTTATCCACTCCGATTGGGGGTTGCAATTTGCCTCCAATTTCTGGAAGACATGGTGTAAAACACTCCAAGTGACATCTACACTATATACTAGTCACCATCCTCAAACAGATGGTCAAACGGAGAGACTAAATCAGACTTTGAAACAATACCTACGTGCCTATGCTGAAAAGCCACTTAATTCTTGGACATCTATGCTCTGGTTAGCTGAGTTAGCCTACAATAACTCATTCCACACTTCTATTGGCATTACACCCTTTTTTGGTTTATTTGGCTATCATCCTGACACCTTGCCCATCACAATTCCTCAAGAAAGTTCTCTTACTCAAGCTGTGTCAGAAACCATTCAGCATCAAACCCAGAAACTGATTCAACAGCATTTAGAAAAAGCCAAACAAAAATACAAAAGGCATTATGACAAGAAACATTGTGAGGGACCGCAATATCAACCAGGTGACAAAGTGTGGCTTTCCACAAAACATATAGATTTCAAGAAGAAGCACATGTTTAACCCCAAATTCATAGGTCCTTACACTGTCCTCCAGCAAATCAATCCGGTGACCTATAAACTACAATTGCCCAGATCCTTACGGATTCATCCAGTGTTCCACACTTCCCTCTTGAAGAAGGCAGTCCGCAAGGTCCACCCTCATCCAGCTCCTGTTCTAGTACAAGGGGAAGAAGAATACGAAGTTAAGAAAGTGTTGGATTCTAAACTGAGAGGGCGTAATCTGTGGTACTTAATCTCATGGAAAGGTTATGGTCCTGAAAGTAACTCATGGGTTTCCGCATCTGATGTTCATGCTCCAGTGCTTGTGAGACACTTTCATCGTCTTAATCCAGGCAAACCAGGCCCTAGAGCACGTCTGGGAGAGGGGAGTACTGTCAACACCAGGGCAGTGCGCACTCTATTGGCGACTAGAATGCAAAAACCCAGCACTCTCAAAACAACGTACTTTATGCATTGTGCTGATATGTTGTTGTTTAACCTTTTGCATTGCAGAGTTTAATCCTGAAGATTTATTTTTAATGTGTTTACAAATACTGTTCATTTGCAATGCATTGCTGCAGGCTTTCGGAGTGTGTTAGGGTATGGTCCCTTTCCAGGGCCTTCCAGAGACTTTCCCTGCAAGCTGCCTGGGTGTGGTTGTGGGCTGGGCCAAGACTCTATGAAAGGAGCCAGCCCAGCTCCAAGTGCTCACTATTCAGAGGTCCCGGTGCAGAGCAGCAGCTACTTCCTGAGCTCCTGTCCCGGTGGCCTATTTGATCTTCCAGGCCTCTGCCCTTCATTCTTCATTGGTGATCCTTGTTCTGGGCGGTAAGACGGTGGTTGGGCTGACCTCCCGACGCCGTTATCGAGAACTTTCATATTCTTGGCCTAATTCTTTAATGATTAACAGATTACTTTGCACGCTACCATTTCTTGACATTTGCATGGTGGCTTGAGAATCGGCAAGACGCGCAATTCGTTTCATGCTGATTTGATCTTGTTATTCATTGCGCGCTACCATTTCTTCACATCTGTATGGTGGCTTGCGAATCAGCAGCACGCGCAATTCGTTTTCCTGATGATTTGACTTTGTTATTCATTGCGTGCTTCCATTTTTTGACATTTGCATGGTGGCTTTAGAATCGGCAAAACGCGCGATTCGTTTCATGGTGCTTTAACTTTGTTATTCATTGAGCGCTACCATTTCTTGACATTTGCATGGTAGCTTAAGAATCGGCAAGACGAGCGATTCGTTTCATGGTGCTTTAACCGTGTTGTTCATTGCGCGCTACCATTTCTTGACATTTACATGGTGACTTACGAATCGGCAACACGCGCGATTCGTTTCATGATGATTTAACTTTGTTGTTCATTGCGCGCTACCATTTCTTGACATTTACATGGTGGCTTAAGAATCGGCAAAAGACGCGCGATTCGTTTCATGGTGCTTTAATCTTGTTATTCATTGCGTGCTGTTATTTCTTGGCATTTAGATCGTGGCTTACGAATCAGCAAGATACATAATTTGTTTAATGGTGATTTAAGCTTGATATTCATTGCGTGCTACCATTTCTTGACATTTTACATGGTGGCACTCGAATCGGCAAGACGCACGATTCTCTCCTCGAGCTTAATTCATGTTGTTCATTGTATGCCACTATTCTAAGACATTTATGAGGTAATATTCGAGTTGACAAATTGTGTGATTTGTTTCCTGAATCCATACTGTGTTATTCATGGTGCACAATCCTTTTATGGTGTTTACTATATATATGAAAATCTGCAATGTGCGCAATTCGTGCTGAAATATGTCAAGAGAACACAGAAGGCCAGAGTTCCTAGATGAAATATTGCATGATCTTAGTATGCATTCTCAAAAAAAAGATTCATATGACTGGTTTAGAACTTATTCAGAATGTTTTCCTGATTCTCATGTAAAGGAAAGTACTTTAATTTGAAAGTTTCATTTAATACATCTTGATTCCCTTACAGGTATCCGGCCATCTTGAAACGTAGTCATTTTAAGCCTAATTCTTAGATTGTTCATGTTTTCAGAATGACTAGGCTTAGAGTCATAGTCTAGTATTAATTTCATGGGATGTAATTTTCATATTGTGTGTTTTAACCTTTTTCTTACTACAGGTCTCCTTCCCAGCTGTTCCCTTCCTAATCCCCTCTTGAACTCTTTTAGCCTCTGTGATTTATCTATCAGAGTCTTGGAGCTGTTCAGTGGTGGACGTGTTGGGAACGTGAGCAGACCCCGAGGATCTGGTGACTCTGACAAATATGTGATTTCCAGTAGTTTAAATGGAAACTCCAATATTTAATTGGCTGGAAATTATATATTCCCTGTGATCGTTCATAGAAGCTAGCAGGACAGGTTCATGCCTCCCTTTTGGTCAAAAGATTTTAAGTCAATGCTCCCCCCCCACTGCTGAAAGATTTTCCCATAAACCTGGAGCTCCTAAGAGGAGGCAGAGTGTATGCATTGCCTCCTCACTTTTGTGTGCCATGGTCTAACGTGGGCACCACAGTTTATTTTTTCCCAAAGTTGCTCTTGGACACAGCCACCACAGTATTTGTCTCCTCTGGCTCCTACCTACATCTTGATTCCTTCTTCTCTCCAAGTATTGTCAAGAAGAACAAGTTACTTATCTTCGGGAACAAATTATCAGGTAGCGACATATTCTGGTTGCAGGATCCTTACCTTAGAATTGCCCCCAGGTGTCAGTCTGGATCTGGAGATTTTTCCTTAAGCAGTACCCCTGCGCAGAGTTAGGGGGTGTTGGTCAACTCCATGTCCGTCGTTGGTGTTGTGGTCATGTCGCAGGTCGTATATAGGCACCACCCCGGTACTGTGACGTCAGTTTCTTGTCGTGACTTTCCATGCCAGAAGAAATAAGCCATGAAGAACACTGACTATCGTGCACCAGAATTAGGGCCCTGAAAGGGAAGTCCCTTTCCCTAGAAATCAGTTCACAGAGAAGGGAGGATGCGTGGATTGGTAAGGAATCTGAAAACTAGAACATAACTCTACCAAATAATTTGTTACTGAAGGTAGGTAACTTGTTCATTTGATAGAGACTTCTAGTTGCAGATTCATTACCTTAGAATAGACACCCAAGCAATAACATCCCTGGAGATGGGTCTGCGAACCAAGGTCATACTAAGAAGTCCTGCAGGACCAAATGGGCAAAGTACCCACCCCTTCGGACCTGACTGTCCAGGAAGTAGTGTTTTGTGAACGTGTGCAAAGATGCCCACGTTGGTGCTTGTAGATGTCCAGGACTTGAATCCTGCATGCTAACACAGTGGTTGCAGCTGGTGCTCTGTTGGAGTGAGCATGCAAACCCTCCAGAGGTTGTTTCTTAGCCAATGTGTAGCACTTTTTAAAGCAGAGAACAACCCATCTAGAGATGGTTCTCTTCTACAGTGCCCGCCCTTCCTTCGCACCTACTTAACACACGAAGAGTTGATCATCGACCTGGAACTCTTTAGTATGATCAAGATAGACGCCAAAGCTCTATTTGGGGCCAGGCAGTGGCGTCTCTCCTCTTCCCTTGAAGGATGTTAGGGCACGTAAAAAGTAGGCAAGGTGATGAATTGGCCTACATGAAAGGGTGTGACCACTTTAAGTAAAAAGGAAGTCCTGGTACAAAGCACCACCTTTTCAGGATGAATGGAAATGAAATGTGGCTTTCAGGAAAGGGCCTGCAACTCACTCACTCTGCGTGCAGAAGTGAAGGTGACTAGAAAGTCTGTCTTTAAAGTAAGAAGCCAAAGTGGACTTTATGAAGTGGCTTGAATTGAACACAGATCAAGACGGTAAGAAACAAGTTCAAATCCCACTGGGGGATTATGAACGCAGAAGGAGGAAACATATGGGTAGGACCCCTTCAAAATCTACCAACAATGCGAGATGTAAACAAGGAGGGTTGGTCAGACAATCTGAGGAAAGCCGAGATGGCAGACAAATAACACTGGAGGGTTCCCAGAGAGGAGCTCTGCTGGGAGAAAGAACAAAGAAAAGAACCTCAGGACAAGGGGCAGTAATGGGGTCAACATACTTGTCTGCGCACCATGCCACAAATTTGTTCCAATGACAGGCATAGACCGTCTTGGTGAAGCTGCCAAGATAACGTTACAGACTTCGGGCAGAAGGTCAAAAGCTGTCAACTGGTGCTGCTCAAACTCCATGCAAGAAAGCAAAGATTGGACAGGTTTGGGTGGAGAATTGTTCCCCTGCTGCTGCGACAGAAGATCCTCCCAAAGAGGCAGTCTGATGGGTGGATCGATGGCAGTGCTCAAGAGCTCGGGATACCAGACTCTTCATGCCCAGTCTGGAGCCACAAGAATGACTTGGGTCTGGTCATCTCTGATCTTCTTGAGAACTCTGGGCAGAAGTGGTATTGGCGGAAAGGCATAAAGGAGGCCTGAGTTCCACTTGAAACGAAAGGTGTCACCTAGCAGGTGCCTCTTTGGAAACCCCAACTCACAGAATAGCTGACATTGAGCGTTCTCTGCGGAGGCGAACAGATCTGATCAAGGCTCTCCCCACTGCTGAAAGAGACCTTGCGCCACCTCCGGATGGAGACACCATTCGTGATCGACCATGCATTGATGACTGAGTTTGTCTGCTCTGGCGTTGAGAAAGCTGACAGATTTTGAACCACCAGGATATATGCCCTGATGTCCCAGCCATGTCCAGAGGCACAGAGCCTCCTGACAAAGGTGTCCATGACCTCACCCCCCTGCTTGTTGCAGTAAAACATGGTGGTGGTGTTGTCCGTGAACCCCTGAACACAGTGCTTAATTTGTAAATAAAAACGTGCAAGTGCCCAAAGCTCTCCTCTGAAACACAAAGCTGCTGAAATTAAATGTGCGAGCATTGAATACTGAGGCTGCATAATCCTGTAGCCATCTTGGGCTTCTTTAATCCATTTCCTGCCACTCCCTTTCCCTTCAGCTCTTGAAGTTTTCTGCTTTCTCCTTTTGTGATGCTTTTTTGTTTTTCTCTTCCTCCGTCCTTCCCATATGTGTCTTTTGCTCCCAGTAAATGCTTGAGGCGGAGAAAGAAGTGCTGGCCCTCAAAATTAATTGCTGGGCCCCCACACTGGAAACCACTGGTTCAAATTGAGCACTGACAGCACCACTTTCACTTTTAGAGAGGGAAGGAATGCTTTCAATGCTAGTCTGATCGCCCTCCGCTCCAAAAGATTGATATGGAGCTCGGACTCTGCTGGAGACCAGACGTTTCTGATCTCCGCCTTTCCATTGTCACTGCCCAATCCCAGAAGTGATGCATTTGTCACTACTGTCAGATCTGGTTGGGGAAGGGAGAGGGATCTGCCTCTGACTGAATCGCTGTTCAAAAGCTATCACTGCAGATCTTGCCAAGTCACCTCCGAGATTTGGACCATGTTGAAGACATTCCTCTGATGCTGTGCCTACTGGACCTTCAGGTCCAACTGCAGAGCCCCCATACACCATCTGGCAAGTGACACCAGCAGGATGCAGGAGGCCATGAGGCCCAGCAGGCTAAGATTCATGCTCACTGAAATCCAGGTTAGAGGCTGAAACATCTGTATCATAGTCTGAATATACTGGACTTGGCGCTTGGAAGGATAGGCCCGAAACTGCACTGTGTCCAGAACAGCTGCGATGAAAAGGAGCAACTGAGAGGGAGTCAGGTGTGACTTTGGCATGTTGATAGTGAATCCCAGTGAATGCAGGCGGCCCCCCTTAGTCTGGAGGTGGAGACGACAGCCTGCGGTGACCCCGCCTTCAACAACCAGTCATTGAGGTAGGGCACAGGTACCCTTTCTATGGGCTCCCTAGACCAAGAGGGCCGTAACCTCCTCATGGAGACGTGCCAGGTGATCCTTCGTCATCCGATCGTAGGATGGTGTCATGGATGGAGGGGTAGCCTTGAAGTGGAGGGACTGTTTGCAAAATCCACCTGTCTGACATGATGGATTCCCAGTGGGGCAGGTGATGCAAATCCTGCCTCCGACTGGCCCCTGATGGGAAGCGTCAGACTAGGAAGGATTGGAGGTTGTAGTAGAAGGGGTGGTGAACTGTGCCGACGGTTGGATCCCTGATCCACAAGAATGCTGGATCCCACATCCCTTGCTGCGCAGAGGCTGGGCAGCATGCACAGCACAGTGGCTGGAGGGAAAGGGAGGTGGTTGTTTGCCCCTTCCTTAGCCACGAAAGGGGTGAAAAGCAGACTGAGCGGATGAGAGGCAGCTGCGAGGACCGAGCCATAGCCTGGGACTCCTTAAAGGGCTCGAGCGCCGAGTCTGCTTTGTCTCCGAAGAGATGGGTGCCATCGAAGGGCATGTCCATAAGCGCAGCTTGGACATCCTTCGAAAGGAAAGATGTCTTCAACTAAGCGTGGCATCTCAAGGCCACTGACAAGGCAACCGATCTACCCAGTGAGTTGGTCATATCCAGTCTACATCGCATTTGAGCTTAGCTGCATTTCTCCCATCAGCAACAGCTTGAGTGGGATTGGCTTGGGCCTCCACAGGGACCTGTGGCAGCACCTGCGCAACTGTGTCCCTTAAAGTATGAGCGTAATGGGACAAAAGGCATGCATAACGCCAGAATGGAGGAAGATAAAATTTTCTTCCCAATCTGATCCAGTCTTTTGGATTCCCTATCCAGGGGTATGGAAGAGAATGTGCTAGGGGAGTTAGGGACCTGGATAGCCAAGCTCTCAGGGGTGGGGTGTTGGGCCAGGAAAACTGGGTCATTATGCGCAGGTCAATGGTGGTCTGTGCTGGTTTTGTACCAAGTCCCCACGAGGACATCAGAGAGGGCCTCATTCAAGGGCACGAGGGGTTCTGAAGAGGAAGCCCAGGCTGAAGCACCTCAGTCAGGAGATTGGTCCTGACAGGCACAGAAGGCAGCTCACGGTCCAGGAGCGCAACCGCTCTCCTTACCACCATTGAATGCGATGCTCCCTCCTCCATAGCCACGGTAGAGGGAGAAAGTATGCCAGCTCAGGGTAAGATTCTAGACCACTGGCTTCACCCAGGTCCTGAGCCCAGCCCAAGGGATCTTCTAGCTGGTATTCTAAATGGTCCAGTGACCCCTTCATACTTCACATTACCCATTCCCATATGAATAAGGGTCAGGAGGCGGCTGAGGAAGCAAGGTTCCCACCGAAGCCGGAAACACAATCGATCGATGTCAGTCCGGATCCATGCCGGCTATGACTATAGGATCAACGCCGACCACTGGCCCGGCCAGCATCAGGAGCATCGATGTTTCATACCTTTGTCTGGGAAGGTCGTAGTGGCAGGACCAACGCCAGTGCGAATCCAGATCCCTGGGTGCCTACGGAGCTGAGGCTGAAGCCACTGGCACAAAACCTGAGGGGGCCCCTTCTGACCATGCAGGGCATGAAGGCACACCAGCAGAATCAGACTGCCCAAAAATGAGGCGCAGGGCCTCATAGAACTCTCTGAGTTGGGCAGGGGTGGCTCCGACACCTCCCAGAAACACAGGGAGGTGCGGAGCCGACCATAAGTAAGCTCAGAGGATCAAGGCCTAGAGCGAAGATGCTCCTTCAGCCGTGTCCAGTCATCCGACCAACGAGGTAAAGTCGAAGAACATTTACTCTTCTTCGACTTATCTGAGCATCCCAAAGATTTTGAGTGGGACGACAAAGAGTGTGAGCTCTGCAAGCAGTCTGGGGACCATCCTCTTGACTGAGACCAGGAGTGACCCAGAGCCAAGTGCTGGGCTTCAAGACTGCCCCCACAAAGCTGACTGGTTCATGGCAGTTTTGTGCCAGAGCGGGAACAGGGGATTCCTGAACTGGTACAAACTGGATTATACAAAGAGGGCACCAAATGTGACTTTCAATGGAGTCTGGTGGTGCTGAGAGGCCACCCTATCCCAGTCCTTAGACACCTAATACATACGGGGAGGTGTCCACACCCCTCCCTTGCAGGAAATCCTTTGTTCTGCTTCTCCAGCCTGAGCCTGGCATACCAGCAGGAGGGCAGAACAGTGTCTGGAGTCAGCAGCAGTGTGGGCTGGCAGCTAAACTCCGTAAGGCTTCACAGGCAGAACTGGGGGATCCTCTAAGGAACCCCCATAGTACATGGTATCATGCAACTAACACAGGAATCAGTGTAGTTGCATGATTCAAACATGTTTGATACCAAACATGCCTAGGTTCAGAGAAGCCATTATGTAGTTGGACTACTCATGTTGAACAGTATCCACTACATACCTTAAGATGGCTTCTCCGCACTGACAGAGTCCAGGAATTGGCCTGGGGTCTGTTGGGGCCCTCTGCTCATACAGGGGTACCCTCACACTTAGAAACATGCAATCTGCCCTTGGCTTAAGTGCTTACCAGAGGGGTGACATAATGTCTAAGTGCAGTGACCAGGTTTGGTGGTGCAAGGGTGCATGCACCATTTCACGCAGGCCACAATAGCAGGCCTGCAGACACAGTTTGCATGGGCTCCCATCGGTGGCACAATTCATGCTGCAGCCCATGGGGTTCCCTTGGTGTACCAATGCACTGGGTGCCTAAGTACCATATACTAGGGCCTTACATGGCTACACCAGCATGCCAAATGTGGCTGTACAGTGTTTATCAAAAAACAACTTTAGAGGAGAGAGCAAAGACACTGGGGACTTGGTTAGCAGGAACCCAGTGAACTACAGTCTAAACACACTGACATCAGGCAAACAGTGGGGGTAACTATACTAGAAAAATTGGCCTTTCCTACAGGGGGAAGGTGCTGGTGCGTCACTGGAAACTGTTTTTAATGATTACATCTGAGACTGGCCCATGGTTGGTATCGGTGCGAGGAACAAGTGTGCCACAAAACCAAACACCTCATACGTCATGCATAGCAGCCATTTTCGATTGCAAAAAAGATGCCTTTTATGTTTTGTCCAGTATTTGGTGAATGCAAGAGGACACTAACGGAGTAAGAAGGGTTCTGTTCCAGACATGAACACATGTAAGTGATCGTTTGTGTTGTTGCTGGCTATTTCTTATGTTTATTTTCCCTTTAATCATTGAAAAACATTCAGGGGAGAGTGGAAACAAACCTTCTTGTTCCAGAGTTTGACTGCTTTGACTGAAAAATCTTGTCTTCCTGAGCGACTACGCTTGATTCTTGGTAGGACCAGCAGTTGAGCATCGGAAGAGAGTAAGCAGCGCGTTCAAATATAGTGATGAAATCTTTGCAACAATTAAGCTGGACCAGTGCCATGGACTGCTTTACAAACATGGCAGAGGTATTTGAATACCACTCTTTGTTCCACCGGGAGCGTTAAGTTTTTAATGAATCTGAAAAAGAGGAGAAATGGGGAAGTCCTGGACTTATTTTGGCAGCTTTATTTTGTACTCTCTGCAGCTTCACCATTTGCCCCCTATCCACCCCAATAGAGAGGGAATTGCAGTAATCCCATCAAGTAATTTTGTTTGTCTGATTCACTACTTGATACACATTCTTCAAAGAAAAGGCATGATTTTCTTAACAACACTCCGCAAATAAACCAAGTTGAGACCGAATGTTTGATCTATTCAACCGAGGAAAGGTCCAATTCCAAATGCACCTTCAGATTCTTTATTGTCTTAGCCAGAGTTGGACGGACAGACCCACAGGCTGGCCAGAGGTCAAATGGTTGCAGAGTAGGAAAGCGAGAATGATGTGCCAAGAGTACCTCTGCTTTCTCAAAGCTGAACTTGGAATAATTCTGTTGAAGGCAGTCTGACACAGTCATACATTGATGGAAAAGTTGTAAGATGCCAGTGCCCGAACTGTCCATTGTAATGATTAGCTGGATGTCATCAGCATAATTTATACACCGCAGGCCAAATGAGGTGATCAGCTGCCCCAAAGGACAAATGTAAATTTTAGAGAAAGTCAAGTAAAGTCAAGCTAAGTGCTGATCCTTGCAGTAATCCTGCCTTTTACACTCAATTTTGAACCACCTGGCTGAAAGGATGTCATTGTTGACCGTATCGAATGCTGAGGACAGATAAAATGATACCAAACCTGATGGTTCAGCTTTGTCAAACATCATACAAAGGTGTACCAACACGTCCAGCTGTCTGTACTATGGAAGCGGTGAAAACCCAATTGTACATGGACTAGAAAATTGCCATTAGCCAGTCTCTCAGATAAGTTAGTTAACATGCTGCTCTAACATTTTAAGAGCGAAGGAGCAATACAGATATGGCACGAAAATTAGCAAGTATAACAGGGTCTGCAGTAATTTTGTTTTGTTTTTAGCAAAGGTACTATTAGTGCCTAATTTCCAAGCATCATGGACGTGTCCAGTGGACAAAGAGCTTCTGCATACCTCCAGTAGAAGGGTTGGAATCCTGCTTGGTGTTATCTGTTCCTTTAAACGCCATCTTATCCATCCTCTCATCCAGAATTCTAGTCTTAGTAATAAACAATACATCTACTGTCCCTTACAAAAGAAGGTAATGTAATTCCATTGTGTTGTAGGCCGCTGAGCGGACATTATTCAGGGTAAAATCTGTCCCCTCTAGTCCATCAGCACTGCCTATTTTAACATATTTCCCACAGGACCTGCCGAGCGAGTCACCTATGTGTCCCAAACCTTTGTCCTTACAAACTATACCCTTATAGCTATTTTTTCCAGCATCCCTGTTCCCTCATATGAACTGCTATTTCACATGTGGAGCTGCAGCTTTACATTCGATTACTTATACTTTCAAACTTTTTGTCTCAAAGCCATCTCAGTCATCTCTGTGTCGTACTCTATATAGTTTGTATAGAGTAGCTTAGCTCGAAACGGGAAGAAGGCTCTGCACAAAAACGAGTTGCTTGGCTGGGCTGTGCACGACAGATGCGTGGATGGGCTTGCCTTTGGTGCGTCCACTTTACGGTTGCGCAGCCCTGTCCTTTTTATCCATCAATCAATGGCTTGCCTGGAGACAACTGGTGGGTAAACCAATATGGCGTCCAAAAATAACCCAGGAATCAGGATAAAATACAGCCTTCTCCCACACTCTCAAACAGTGTCTATCCCTCCCCCACATTCACAAGAGCCTGCGTCCCTGATTCTATGCAGGACAGGAGGCTTCAGAGAGTATGCTTCTCTTTCTTCACTGTTTATTGTACAGCAGCCAATCACTTTAAACTAAACAAAACAACATTACCCATGACCACTATATTGAGGTGACCAACCATACAGCTGCAGCCCTATAAAGCCCCCTTACAACACACTCTCCTCCTATTTCTTTGCTGCTGCAGCAGCAGCCTAAATAAGTGTCTCTTTATTATTATTAGTATCAGTGCTGTTGTTAAAGGTGTCCAACTGTATTAGTTGCAATTTTTCTTGTAGGCATATGCGCAGGCGCTATAGCACACACACAATTAAGTGGAGCTGGAGTGGGACCTCCGGAGAGTTGTGCTCCGTTTTACAATAGAGGACTCTGTCCTCTTTCGATTGCCTGCATCGCGTGTGCGGGCAGAGCTAATTCGGAAGTTCTTTGTTCTAATCGGCTCTCCGGGCAGAGTGTGTCTCGCTAAAGCACATGTAAGGTCCCTGGAATGCCCGACGGGGCAGAATAACATGTTTTAGGGCAAGTCCCAAGGGAAACAGATTTTGGCCTATTGCCAGTTCCACCTGGCAATGAAAAAACCTTCTTGACTGGTGATTTCCTCCACAACAAACATTGTTTCCACTGTTGATAATTATTAATTGACTCACCTGCTTGGGGCTGATTTCCCGCCCCTGAGTCCCTTCCTTTCATCAGCCTAGTGGCAATTGCGTACCACACCAACGATAAAGATTACCAATACCAGGATGCTGCTGAATTGCCCATTATGCACCAAATGGAGGAAAGACTTGCGGAGGCACTGGGGTACTATGTGTAGGACTCCGTGAACCAGGCTCTGATCAAAGCCCTTAGGTAATTTACCTAGCCTCTGGCTAATTATGGCAGATGTGAATTGCTGGGCAATCCCAGCCAATCAAGCTTGTTCCTGATAGAGCGGTCCGTAGTAATAATTTACCTGTATTCGGACGCTCTTTAGGCCGATGAATCTTTTGACTAAGTTGGACTCTCCGTACTCTATATCGGTCAATTTAATCAAATCAATAATCAATAACGAACATAAGCAATACCTTGATCAACATAACACTTGACAATTAATCCAGAATACATTTCGGCGAACCCTGACCTTTCAGTCAGGAATAACCACACCAGTTTATTCAAAGTTAGTGAATTTATTTCCCTATATTAACAAAGCTAGCACAATATAGATGTGTCGCAACACCAAATGATAAACGTAAATGAACATTAATAGCTGTCCATAACGGCGAAACAGATGCAATCTATGCAGCATTTGAATAACAAGGCATTCGATAATAGCAATGCAAATCACTAAAACTATAATCTGTAATGGGCTAATTGCATACATTTAGTCAGCATAACAAGATCTCAAATTGCATCGTGCAACAAAAGGAATCCTCATCTAACCTCAAATTAGCATCGGCATGTGGGACTTCATGCAAAAACAATTTAGCAACAATAATTTAGGAAAAAAAACTCCTAACTAGGGTTCTTGTCAAAAATCAGCAGTTGGTTACCTAAAAGGAACACAATGCAATTGTACAATTTCCTTTCATATTTACCAATTACAATCAGCATTCAAGGAAGTCTTCGTCTCACAGGTACCGTTTCTCGATCAGCATGGGACGGGGCAAAGGGGCAGGGGTGGACGGGGCAATTGCCTCACGGCGGCAAGATAAACTACTACTTCATGCAAAGGGATCAAATCAAAGTTAAAGTCTCTAGGGTAAGAATCATTTAAGTCTCTTTCTCTCGATTAGAGAAAGCATCAAAGTCTCTCAAAAATGGCGTTGCAGCAAGGTGGGCCATAATAGCTGCAATGTCCTGCAAAATGGCGGGTATCGGGCTGGTAATGGCAAGAATGGCTATAATGGCTACCTTCTTCTCGTGCACCTGGTTTAAATAGACAACAGTTCAAATCCAGTAGGGTCTTCCATTGGAGGGTTCATAGGTTAGCTTCAAATTGTCCAATCAAAAACAACAGTTCTCAAGCTTTTACTTAAGCATACATTATCCTTGGAGATGGGTACGCAAGTTGCAACATTTTATACCAATTAACTCACTTTCAGAGCTTCCATTGTCCGCACCTGCAGATTGACCTTGGAGTAAGGAGAGAAATATGCCAGGCTGGCACGAAACTTTAAGATAAGCATGTGAACGATCTCAGTGGAAAAGTACAGCTTCAAGCAAAAATACACGTTTATTAGCACATTGGAAAAATACGAGCATCTAAACCGTGAGACCAGGCAACTAGGCCAAAGCCTGCACTAGAGTAATGCTAAGCTAAAACATTTCAAACAAGCAAATCGTAGCACACGTTTATGATTATGTCGGATTAGTGCAATTCTAGTACATCACGTTATATAAAGCACGCTTATAAATGTTGGCAAACTACTCTTAGGGCACATTTTGTCCCCGTACAATCTTTATTAGTTTGGTTAAAGTCACACATGATTATTTCACACTACGTTTAAGCGCTAATAAATGAAAACCTTCATTTTCTGCTTCATCAATCCCTCCCCTGATGACTACTTGTCATCACACCAAATTATGCCCACAAATTTTATTCCATTAAAATTCTGTCAGTTCTCTCTTCCTTTTAATTCCCCAGGTTTTCGCTTTGTATTCTTCTGCCATTCTTTTCATTATTTTCTCTTCCTTCATTCTTTTAATTCTTTCCATAATCATTATTATTCCCCTTTTTATTCCCCAAATTCCAAATACGCAAATTATGACTATCATGATTCCCTCTATTATTTTTAGCAGTATCCCATTCCAAATTCCACCAATCCAATTTCCCACTGAAGCAAGTCCTTTTCCAACCTTCTCCCACACTCCTGGTTCTTTCAATTCCTTCAAGTCCGCACTCTCTTTTGTTAGATTAGCAAGCATAGTTTTAATCTTCACACTATTGTCGGGAATATACGTACAACAGTGTCGTGCACCAAGCATTTTGCAAACGCCGCCATCCTTTGCTAAAAGAATGTCTTAAGCAAGCCTATTTTGAAGAGTCATAGCTCTTTCCGCTGCAAGTTCAGCATCTATCAGGATTATAGCACCTGAAAACTTTGTCAACATGTTATCCACTATAGTAGACAACTTTCTTATTTTGATGGAATTCAACACAACTCCTAATGAAGGAATCATGGCTCCAAATATATCTCCTACCACAGCAGCTGCGGTCTCTCTTTTCTGGATACGATGGGATCCAGATGTCTTTTGAATCATCGATAGGTCATCCAGTTGATAAACCTTTGGGAACACTATACCCAAATAACATCTCCCCCACCATCCCTTTGGAAGATGATAATAGGCATTATACCCACAAATGTAATATACACCTGGAATGACAGGGTCAAGTCCGTTCATCATGAATGTCCATTTGGCCTTAAAGATAAACGTATGTTTACACTCACTCGCTCCTACAAAAATGTTGTCATAATATGATTCACCTCGATATATACAAAATTTCCCTACATGCCAAGCATCTAAAGCTATTCTCCCTTGTGTTTTTATTGCAGCAAAATCATAATTGTCTACTGAAGTCCTCTTATGTAACTCTTTTTCTAATTTCGCCTTCATTTGTGCCCTTCTATCATCTGTGCGATCTAAAAGCTTATTTCTACTGCAGAGAGCGAGCAGGTAAGGTTTTCCCTATGAGCGTGAGCCGTTTCAAAAGGTTGCATTGGCTCGAAAAATTCCCTCATTATTTTAGCATCCCAATCTTTAGCAATCTGGCTTAGCTGCGCTATTATAGGAACATATGCAAAGGTAACATCATAATTTGAGTAAAAATACTGTATGTTAGTTTGACCATAAAATCTAGACATTACTATACTACATGTAATCCCGTATGTAATAGGCATGTGGTGATATGTCACCCCTTCCTTTACTGATGTCGGTATCTGTGTACACACATAACAATCTTTCGCATCCATAGTCTCAACATATTCTGTTAGCAAGCGATAGAAAACATTATACGAAAGTTCTTTCTTATCATGCAAGAGCCTCTCATCTAATTCTAGTCTTTTCAATGCGATTAGTTCAGTGACAGTAACAGGAGCAAAAGTAGAAGCATCAATTCTCTCATTCTCACCCTTACCATGCATTCCAAGTACAATTGCCATTATTATTAGTACACATGCAATTATCAAGCCTATACACACATATTTACAATATTTCTTTCTACTGTTTTGCGTCATGATCTGTATAGAATCAGAGAGCTAGAAGCACTTATAAGAAAACTATTTAGCAATTCAGTTACAAAGCTGAACGAGCGCAATGTTCACACCGTCTTCTTCAGGAGGCCAGTCACTTATCAGTTAGCAGCATTTGTCTCAATTCGGCAATAACTCAGTCTTTTATCAGTTCAGCAAAAGTCTCATCCGGTTTAGCAATGTCTCAGCTGGTTGTTTGTATCACGTTGGATTGTAGCAAGCAATGTCATTTGTCACCCTTTCAATCAACAGAGTCCATAAAACTTTTCTTTTCTATTGGTATCTCTTCTTCTTCGTTCTCGAGGCTTAGAGATACAAACTCGTCAGTCCAATCGTCATGAACTACATATGCCCATTCAGGACCGGAATATCTTCTGTTCGGTATCCTTTTCCTTTTCAATTTTGCTTCTCTTTTCGATTCTGCTTCGCTGGTACTTTCCACTTTTGTCAAGTCTTTTTCTTCACTCGGGGATGGTACCACGACAGTTACTTCTTTTCTTTTCTCTTTCACTTTTGGCCTTTCTCCGTCGTTCAAACTTTCTTTAGCCCTTTCTTTTATTGGTGATATACTTAGTCTTCTCTTTGCACCGTGTCCATTTGATGGACCTGCGATCTTTTCTGTGGAAGCTTGAACTTTTTCGTTCTGTTCTGCCTTGTCCCCTCCTTGTGGGGAATCAATCACGTTCTCTTTTTCTTTTTCTGTATCGTATGCTTCTGGGAAAGCCCTCCTCTGATCAAGCTCTCCTGCTTTTTCACCTTTTTCGAGCCCTTCGTCACCGTTACTTTCTTCAGGCTCTTTATCACTTTCAGCTGCTTCAGGCTCTTTGTCACCTTCAGCTGCTTCAGGCTCTTTGCCACCCTCAGCTGCTTCAGGATCTTTGTCACCTTCAGCTGCTTCGTCGCTGTCTGAACTTTCTCCTTGGTCTTCCCCAAGTGAGTTGGTCTCTTCGTCCTCAGAGAATATCTCTCTCTCTTCCGTTCCTGCCTGTTCGCTTTCAGTTCGGTTTTGCTCTGTCTCAGCACTCAGCACTGTTTTATCAGGCACTGGCAGTTTCAGCGCTTCAACTTCCTCATCTGTGGGACACAACACTTTCTTTGTGTGACTGGCGTGAATCCAGTTGGGAACCCCCGCGCACTTCACAGCGGTAGTTGTCGTCAGGATCACTTGGAAAGGGCCTTTCCAACGGGGTTCCAAACACGACTTCCTCACGTGCTTCTTTACCACGACCCAGTCACCTGCTTTCAGTGCGTGTCCTGGACCTTGGATCGGTGGCAAGGTGGTTGCTTCCACCTGGTGAGAGAAAGAGCGAACCACGTCAGCCAGACCCTTGCAGTAGTCTAACACCATATCATCTGTAATATTCAAAAGCGCGTTTGCGGGAACTGCAGGAAGCCTCATAGCCCTGCCCATGAGAATTTCGTGCGGAGACAATCCATCTTTCTATCAGGGGTGTTTCTCATTGACATTAGCGCCAAGGGCAATGCGTCAGGCCATTTCAAATTTGTCGATGCACATATTTTCGCCATTCTTGATTTCAGTGTACCATTCATCTGCTCCACCAGTCCTGACGCTTCAGGGCGATAGCTACAATGCAGTTTTTGCTCAATGTTCAGCGCTTCGCAGAGTAACTTTATCACCTCGTTATTGAAGTGGCTTCCCCTATCTGATTCTAAAGAGATCGGGAATCCGAAACGTGGTATTAACTCCCTCAACAATAGCTTTGCAACTGTAAGGCTGTCATTTCTACGCATGGGGTATGCCTCGATCCAGTGACTAAAAATGCACACAATCACCAACATATACTTCAAACCTCCATGCACAGGCATCTCAATGAAGTCCATCTGCATTCGACTAAACGGGCCACTGGCTCTGCCAATGTGGCTCGCGTTCACAACGGTTCCCTTCCCCGGGTTCATCTGCTGGCAAGTGACACATTGATGGCAAACTGCTTCTGCAGCTTGACGAAATCTGGGGTTAAACCAATCAGTTTTGAACAATCTTATCATGGCATCTCTCCCTAGGTGAGCTTGCCCATGATAGAACCGCGCTAGCTGCGATAAGAGACTATTTGGCAAAACACATTTTCCCTCATTTGAAACCCATAACTCGTCTGGTCTCTTTATACACTGTGATTTAATCCAGGAGTCTTTTTCATCCTCTCTGACGCTATTCTGTAATGCTTTTAATTCATCTATTGTATCTACGACCTTCAAGGCAAATGCTTCAGCTGGTTCGAGTTCTGGTTCATTTATTGAATTCCATTCATCCCTGAGTAATATACAGTTCAAGGCACAAAATCTTGCGACTTGATCCGCATATGCATTTCCCAGAGAAACATAGTCCTGTCCTTTTGTATGAGCACTGCACTTTACCACTGCAACTTCAGCTGGCATTTGAATGGCGTGTAACAATTCCCTTATTCTCTCCCCGTTTTTCACTGGGGATCCTGAAGAAGTCAGGAAACCTCTCTGTGACCATAGTTGTCCAAAGTCGTGCACAATTCCAAACCCGTACTGACTATCAGTGTAAATGGTGACTTTCATCAATGCAGACAGTTGACATGCTCTTGTAAGGGCTACAAGTTCTGCTACTTGTGCAGAATAGACTCCTTGAAGCCAGCCTGCTTCCAGGACACCTGTTACAGTACATACAGCATATCCTGCTTTCAAAATTCCCATCCCATCTCTTAGACATGAACCATCAACGAAAACAATCTGGTCATTTTCATCAAGCTTAGTGTCCTTAATGTCAGGTCGAGGTTTTGTGCAAAATTCAGTCACCTGAAGGCAGTCATGCTCGACGTCTTCAGCGTTCTCAATTTCAGCATTTTCACCAGGGAGCAAGGTTGCTGGATTCAACGTAGTGCACCTTTTCAGCTGCACATTCGGTGAGCCCAGAATTATCGTTTCATACCTTGTGAGTCTTGCTCCAGTCATGTGTTGCGTTCGGGAGCGGGTCAAAAGTATCTCAACTGAGTGAGGGACCATGACTGTTACTGGGTGTCCCATCACTATTCCTTCACTCTGAGTGAGGCTGATACCAACTGCTGCTACGGCGCGCAAACACCCTGGGAGTGCTGCTGCAACCGGATCCAAAGTAGCTGAAAAATACGCTACTGGTCTGTTTATGCCACCATGGGCTTGAGTCAAGACAGACAAAGAACATGCATCACGTTCATGACAAAACAATGTGAAAGGCTTTGTGTAATCAGGCATACCTAAAGCTGGAGCCCTACACATGCATTCTTTCAGTTCAACAAAAGCATCCATCTCATCTCCTTTCAGCTCAATTTGATCCAAGGCATCCTTCTGGGTCAGCTTCAGTAAAGGCTTTGCTAGAGTTGAGAAGTTGGGAATCCACTGGCGACAGTAGCCCACCATTCCCAAAAACTTCCTCACCTCCCTCCTTGTCTTTGGTGGACTCATTTGAAGTACACTTGTTATTCTTTCCTTCATTATTCTCCGTGACCCTTTCTCTATCTGGTGACCCAAGTATTTCACTTTCTTCTGACAGAACTGCAATTTGGAAGGAGACACCTTGTGCCCATTCCTTCCCAAATGGTTCAACAGAGCAATGGTATTGGCTGTGCAGCCACTTTCTGTCTTTGACGCAATCAGTAAGTCATCAATGTACTGTACTAGGGTTGACTCAAATGGCAATTCTAATGCTTCCAAATCTTTCTTTAGAATCTGATTGAAGATTGACGGTGACTCAGAAAACCCTTGAGGAATTCGACACCAACTGTATACTCTGTCTAGGAATTTGAAACAAAAGAGGAATTGGCTGTCCTCATGAAGAGGCACAGAAAAGAATGCTTGTGACAAGTTGATGACTGAGAACCATTCGGCATCGCAAGGGACTTGAAACATTATCACAGCTGGATTTGGTACGACAGGGCAACATTTGACTATTATGTCATTTATTTTCCTCAAGTCCTGCACAAGTCGGACCTTTCCACTTGGCTTTATTAGTCCCATTATTGGTGAATTACATGGACTGCTTAACACGTCTTTCAGTACCCCTTGTTTTACAAATTCGTCAATAAGTTGAGCAACTTTCATGAGGGTGTCTTGTGCCATGTGGTATTGTGGGGTCTGGGGAAAGATTGCATTGGGCTTTACAGTCACTTTCACTGGTTCCACTCCTTTCATCAATCCCACCTCTTTTCCTGTCATATCCCACACTTCCTTTCCGACTGTTTCCCGTAATTCGGCTGGAATATCTTCTTCAGTTATCATCGGGAAAAGGCAAATCAGAGGATACTCTTCATCGACAGTTTCCATCTCATCCCCCTCTACACTGTCCTCTTCTTCCCCATCACTGCTCGTCTGGATTGTTATTCCTTCGTTCGAACACATGATCGAACAACCCAATTTGCACAATTAGTCTCTTCCTAACAGTGCTATCGGGCTTGAGTCACATACCACAAACTGATGCACCCCTTGATAGTTACCGATGCTGACTGGTACCGGATCTGTAATTGGGTTTGTCAGGTGTCTGTTTGCTACTCCCACCACTTGAACTGTCCTCCCTGAGAGTGGCAAATTTGGTACTTCACTGCTCTTAACAGTTGAACGTGTGGCTCCTGTGTCAACCAAGAATGAAACACGATGACCCATTACTCTTCCCTCTACGTACGGACCCTTTTGATCAACTTCCAAGGATGCTGCAAGCACACAATCTCCTTCTTCTTCTGAGCTTTCACTCTCCCATACATTGTTTATTCCACTCTCACTGTGTAGTGGGAACTGTTGTACGGTGCCATTTGTACTCATTACCTGACCCGAGACCTGTGGAGGAACCATCACTTGCTGCTGACTCATTGGTGCCAAAGGTATTTGCATTTGCTGATTAGGTACCATGGGTAACTGCTGTTGCATTGGCTGCATTTGCGTCATCTGCATACGAGGCATCTGCATCTGCTGCGGCTGCATAGGTTGTAATCCCTGCAACTGATTTACGGTCTGAAAATTTGGGTTTGGACCTCTCATTTTCGGTCCCCTCATTGTCTGAAATGCATAGACATCATTGTTTTGCTGACCAACACCTGCACCTGCACCTTCCTGCACCACCATCGGGCACTCGCGTTTCCAATGACCGACAATTCCGCACACGTGACACGGCATCACCTTCTTCATTGCCTGCACACCAGTCACAACAGTATTCAAATCCGGACCATTATTCGCAAAACCTCCTCTGCCTCTGCCTCTGGCCTGTGGCTGAAACATCATATTTCCCTGCAACTGCGGCTGCGGTTGCGGCACCTGCTGTTGGAACCCTTGCATCCCTTGCAAACCTTGCAGACCTGTCTGAGCTGCTTTAAGTTGCATCATCATCACCTTCTCTTTCAACCTTTTCTGTTTCACTTCAATTTCGTCTCTACAGTATTTCGCATAATTCAACACCTCATCAATCGGTTTCGATTGCCAACAAATCAAATGCGACTTTATCATCTGGCTTATCTCTGGTCTCAGCCCTTCCACAAATCTGAACACAAAATGAAGCATGTCCTTCGCCTCTATTGTTTCCGTGCCGCTGTAGTTCTTAAACGCCTTCAACAACCTCTCATAGTAACTATGAATCGACTCTTTAGCCTCTTGGGCAGTTCGATCAATCTTCTGCCAATCCACATTTTTCGCGGCCACTTTCGTCTTCAAATGCTCAATCACCTTATAGTACAGGCTCATCACCATAGGCGATGGTGCACCCGTCTCCCTGTCTCTCTCTGGTTCACTCGTCGGCCAACCTACAGCTCTTTTGCAATCCTCCCACAAATCTGCCGGAACCACAATCTCAAAGAGAGTGTTCAGATCTTCCCAAAGACATTTTGCAAGCTTCACAAACCTATCAGTTTGTTGATACCATTCAATCGGTTTCTCTCTCAGTTTGGGAAAATCATCCGTAAAAGACTGAATGTCACTTCTGTGCCATGGTACATGTATTAATTTTCCCCCTGCTGTCTCCCTCATTGGTAACATAGTTACTGCTTCGCTACTCTGTGGTCTTTTCTCATTGTGCTCTGTAGCACTGTCCCTCCTCTTTTCCTTTCTCTTTACCCACCTGCTTTCCCACTTGTCTAAACACCTCCACACTTGTGCACTCTGCAACAATTCTCTAAGGTGCGCCTTCATGCCTGCTGACCTCATGTGTTCAAAATCTGTGGTCCCAAAATCCAATCTATAGCTCCTGCTCAAGTGTTTTGTCTTGTCTATGTCAACCCCGTTTTTGTCAGCTATTTCTTGCAAGCTTTTATGTACCTTGTTCACTTCTTTCGTAATCCTTGGGCATAGGTATCTCAGCTCTTCTTCCGAGTAGGACTCTAGTCTATTCACACCCATAGTCCCTTCCACCAATTCTTGTGCTTCCATGTTCAACCTCATCCTATTCATATAATCTTCTCCCTTCCCACTGTCTGAGCTTTGTGTGGAATTCAAACTGTTGAACCACTGTGTCAGCTGTTGCGCATTCAACCCCATCAGTGTAGCGTTCACATCGACTGCCATTGATGGTTGCGGCAACTTTTCAGTGTTCGATGACAGAGGTATTATCAGTGGGGGACTCGACCTCACCAGTGTCGACTGAGCACATATGGGACTAAACTCCATCAAGGATCCAGATCCATTTGGCTGAGCCGCTATAGGAGTTATCCCTGGAGTGTTTTCTATGCACCTCCTTTCGGTCCCATTCTGCAGCATTGATCCCTGACCGCTCATACCCAAATTAGACTGACTGTACAGAGGTACCGGCAGACCTACAGTAATGGGTAGCGATATTGCATCTGGGTTTTGTCCATTCCCCATGTTCTGAGGCATGTTCATTCCCACACCATGGGTCATCATTGCCGGCATGCCCATCTGACTCCCCGTCATCTGAGCATGTGCTGTTCCCCCCTGCATCTGCTTTTGAGGCATCAAAAACTGGGTTGATTCAGCTTGTGCCAATGTCTGGTTGTGACCATTCTGTACTCCCCTTACGGTTGGATCTATAATCATTCCTGCACTGTTGTCACTGCTGTAGTACCCTGGCATCTGCGGCTGATAATTTTCTGCTGGTTTCAACATGGGCACATCTGGATATATTCTCCTAACCTGCGGTATCTGCGGGGTGAACAGTAAACTCGGGTCCTTAGACCCCGATGATGCTCCTGAACTCTGAGTTTCACTGTTCTGTACCGGTGCCGGAGGGGCAGAACTGGTACTTGGACCTTGTCCACTCTCCGCATAAGGTGGTGGACGGTCGTTCAGCAATTGCATTATTAGCTCCTCATCCTCTAACTCCTCTTCTCTTCTCAACTTTTCCTCGTCCTCTCTATCCTTGGAACACCTCCTGTTTGTCTTACAGGTAGCTTTCTTACCTGTCTCCTCTTCTTCCTTAGTAATTGCGGGGAACAATTTTATCCCCTGCAATACATCTGACCTCCACACCTTCTGTGCATTATCCCACCTAGCGTCCGCTAGTGTCTTTTCTACCTTTCTTATCCTGGTCTCGAACTTATTTTGCTGCTGCTGTCTAGCCATTAGTTCCCAAATTGCTAGAGCCTCAAACTGGGCTGGCCTTGGAGGCACCTTCATGTCGTACATCGTGAATCTCAAATTTTCTAGAATCCTTATATTGAACGTCCCATGGATCGGGAATGCTACGCTCCCATGTTTCTCTGTCAACTTGTGCCATTGTTTTAGCCAAAGACACGGAGCTACCCCCTTTTCCTCCATTACAATGTAAGCTGGTGTACCTTCGGGCGGGGTCTCCTCTCCTACGCTCGCTTTAATATAAGACTCCCCCTTCATCGCACTCCTTAATGCTTTAAAGAATTTCATTTTCTCGTCTTTTATTTCACAAAGTTTGTAATCAATAGGTGACTTTAATTCCCGGAATACTCTTCGCCTGCCTTTCCCCTTCCAATCGAGCCCCACGGACTGCGTCCAATCCGTGCGCGACCCTTCTCTACAACCAACCTATCCCAGCGCGGCTCCTAGTGACGTCACACTCACACACACTGCGGCTGACAAAGCCTCGCGGCTTGTCCTCCTTCACTCAGCTCCTCTCGTAACAACTTCTTGCATGTATCGCGAGCTACAAAAAACTAAAACAGATCTGTCGGTTTACTACAGGAAGGGTAACACAGTCGCTTCAGGACCTTAGGGACTTTTCACTAGCCTCGGCAGTTATTCCGTCTTTCTCGGTCCCCACGTTCGCAAGCAAATCTGACCCGCAGACCTACTCTCAACTTGTCAATGATCTATTCTAGTGCACTTAGAATCTTGTCAAAGCCCGAAGTCGAAGTTTCTTTCACTCCCTTACACACGTACCGACTCGTTGACCACGCCCGATCAACCTACTAAACCGCCCAGACCACAACATAGAACAACATACTCCGGAGTCTCTTGACCTCGCAGGGCCCGTCTCAACAACAACAACCACGTGGACCTTTTTATGCACAAAGCGCCACACGCACATGAAGTTCGACGACTTCCCTACTCTCACACTCGGAGTCGCACCTCCGCTATTTCTATGAAGTTCGACGACTTCTCTACTTCTACACTCGGAGTCGCACCTCCGCTACCCTCTAGAAAAGAAAAAAAAATTCCTCGCAACCTTTTCACACACCCTGCGGCAATAAGCCGTGCAAGCGCAAGACCCTAACTTCTCTCATACCATCACTAGTACCGCCAACGCTGATCTCACACCTCCGTTCTCTCCATTCGCAAGCTCCGAGATCCTGGGAAAGTCGCGGTGGACCTAGCCCATCATCATTTTCCCAATCAGTTTTATCCAAGAAAAATCTAATTCAACTTCTCGAGTGGGGTCTCAAAGGGCGTAACCGTTAATTCAACACCATGTACTTTAATAGTACGGGGTCCCAAAAGACGAAACCGTCCTCTGCTACCATCTACTGATAGAGTGGTCCATAGTAATAATTTACCTGTATTCGGACGCTCTTTAGGCCGATGAATCTTTTGACTAAGTGGGACTCTCCGTACTCTATATCGGTCAATTTAATCAAATCAATAATCAATAACGAACATAAGCAATACCCTGATCAACATAACACTTGACAATTAATCCAGAATACATTTCGGCGAACCCTGACCTTTCAGTCAGGAATAACCACACCAGTTTATTCAAAGTTAGTGAATTTATTTCCCTATATTAACAAAGCTAGCACAATATAGATGTGTCGCAACACCAAATGATAAACGTAAATGAACATTAATAGCTGTCCATAACGGCGAAACAGATGCAATCTATGCAGCATTTGAATAACAAGGCATTCGATAATAGCAATGCAAATCACTAAAACTATAATCTGTAATGGGCTAATTGCATATATTTAGTCAGCATAACAAGATCTCAAATTGCATCGTGCAACAAAAGGAATCCTCATCTAACCTCAAATTAGCATCGGCATGTGGGACTTCATGCAAAAACAATTTAGCAACATTAATTTAGGAAAAAAAACTCCTAACTAGGGTTCTTGTCAAAAATCAGCAGTTGGTTACCTAAAAGGAACACAATGCAATTGTACAATTTCCTTTCATATTTACCAATTACAATCAGCATTCAAGGAAGTCTTCGTCTCACAGGTACCGTTTCTCGATCAGCATGGGACGGGGCAAAGGGGCAGGGGTGGACGGGGCAATTGCCTCACGGCGGCAAGATAAACTACTATTTCATGCAAAGGGATCAAATCAAAGTTAAAGTCTCTAGGGTAAGAATCATTTAAGTCTCTTTCTCTCGATTAGAGAAAGCATCAAAGTCTCTCAAAAATGGCGTCGCAGCAAGGTGGGCCATAATAGCTGCAATGTCCTGCAAAATGGCGGGTATCGGGCTGGTAATGGCAAGAATGGCTATAATGGCTACCTTCTTCTCGTGCACCTGGTTTAAATAGACAACAGTTCAAATCCAGTAGGGTCTTCCATTGGAGGGTTCATAGGTTAGCTTCAAATTGTCCAATCAAAAACAACAGTTCTCAAGCTTTTACTTAAGCATACATTATCCTTGGAGATGGGTACGCAAGTTGCAACATTTTATACCAATTAACTCACTTTCAGAGCTTCCATTGTCCGCACCTGCAGATTGACCTTGGAGTAAGGAGAGAAATATGCCAGGCTGGCACGAAACTTTAAGATAAGCATGTGAACGATCTCAGTGGAAAAGTACAGCTTCAAGCAAAAATACACGTTTATTAGCACATTGGAAAAATACGAGCATCTAAACCGTGAGACCAGGCAACTAGGCCAAAGCCTGCACTAGAGTAATGCTAAGCTAAAACATTTCAAACAAGCAAATCGTAGCACACGTTTATGATTATGTCGGATTAGTGCAATTCTAGTACATCACGTTATATAAAGCACGCTTATAAATGTTGGCAAACTACTCTGAGGGCACATTTTGTTCCCGTACAATCTTTATTAGTTTGGTTAAAGTCACACATGATTATTTCACACTACGTTTAAGCGCTAATAAATGAAAACCTTCATTTTCTGCTTCATCATTCCCTCAAATGATGCCCACTGTCTCAGATCCCTCCCAGAGGCAATGTGCAGGTGAATCTTTCTCAACAGATATATTGGCGCAATTGGTGGGCTCAGTACTGATTGGCGATGAATATGAAGACTTGACTCCTTAAGTAGCCACAGATGTTTTTTCTCAAAGAACTCTCCAAACTCAGGAGATATCTTACGACCCTTCTTCCTCCTTGGAATCTAAGAAATCAGTTAGGGGGTCTCTGAAAGACTCCCCCACTTCAAAGAAAAAGCGCAAGGCACACTATCTCTCTTCTGACATCCCAGGGCCTAGTGGCAGAATCTCTTGTTTGAAATGAAGAAAATTGTTGATCCAAGATCTACGGAGTGGGTCCCTTGTGTGGACATCACGCACTACGTGCAGGATCATCTGCGCAAAGGATTTGAGATGGACGTAAGGAGCACCCTAAGATCTGGATGCCCTAGCCCTTCCCTCCTGGGGAAGTTGACAGATACACCGGAAGTGAATCAAACATGAAAACCTTCTTGAGGAAATTTGCTAAGGATTTAAAAAAAGATTTAGACTGTGCCTGGCTCGGATGCCAAGATAAGCTCTTGGACCTCTCCAGACCCCTTACGAAGATCCTAGATTTGGTGGTCCAGGCTAAAGAAACTAGTTGACAAACTGGAATGGGCACAAAGGGCAATATGTCTCTTAGGCAACACAAATTGCACAGTGTCCTTGGCGTGGAGACAGTCCTTTTTTAATGTGCCTCAACCCCAAACTTGCAGAATTGGCCTCCACTGAGGCAGGTACCTTGCCCAACAGTTTATTATTCAGCGACAAGTTCATCAAGGACTTGAGTAAATATTTGGCCATCTTTGCAGCTTTAGACAAGGTGCAGTTTTTTTATCAAGAACCTTTTTGGCAGGGATGGGCATTTCAGAGGTCAGACACCCAGCCGCAGATACTACTAGGCTTCATGAGAGGCCCACCAGAGAGGCAGAGGAGGTGCATATGGCAATTGCAATTTCTATCCATCCCACTACAGAGAAGGATGCAGGCGTGCCTCCAGAGGAGGTTATCCAGGCTGAAACAACAATGTTTCCGACGCTGCCACTTCAGGTGAGAATAATTCCCTCTTCGGAGGTGGTTTTGGGGGGAAGAATTTGTCTTTTTATGGCCAAATGGAAAAGCATCACACAAGACCACTGGGTCCTTCAGACAGTGCAGAGTTTTTGGCTGGAATTCTTTTCCCATCCTGCTCAAACATCCCCTCCTCCCTCTCTGCATTTTTCCCACTCAGAACTTATCTTAGTAGGAAACGAAATTCAGATGTTACTTCAGAAACAGGCTATCATGGAGCCTTTGCCCCATCCCAGAGATTTTTTAAGCCCCATATTCTTGATACAAAAGAAAGGCGGGGGCTCCCGCTTTGTACTAAATCACAAGCACTTCAATTCAAGGATGATGTATTCCCATTTGAAAATGTAAGGCCTCCATTTCCTCAGATCTCTTAAAACAGGGAGATTGGCTAGTGCATCTCGATTTAAAAGACGTGTATCGTCTGGTCCCGATTTACACTCCCCACAGGAGGATCCTGCAGTTTCAGTGGGACTCTTGTTACTATGAGTATGCTGCCCTTCCTTTCTACCTGTCCTCAGCTCCTTGGTGTTTCACCAAATTGTTGAGGCTGGTGCTTCAACATCTCAGAGAAAGCGGAATGAGATTAATTATCTATCTAGATGACATCCTGATAATAGTGCAGGACAAAAACACTGTTGTCTGCCATCTCTTGTGGTCAGTACAATTGCTAAAAGATCTAGGGTTCGTCATCAATTCGGACAAGTCCAACATGTTGCCTTCCCAAGCTATAGTATTCTTAGGATTTCAGATAGATTCTGTCAAGGCGCAGCTCCTTTTACCAATTTCCAAATGGTCCTATATCAAAAAAGAGTTGAGGAGAGCCCTTGCCTCTCCAACTATATCATTGAGAATTTTAGCCCGTCTGGTGGGTCTTCTGGCATCCTCCATTCAGGCGATCTTTCGAGGGCCCTTCATTATCAAGCCCTTCAGCGTGTGAAGATTTTACACCTTCAGAAGGGCCTGAAATATTCAGAGCAGATTGTTCTGTCAGAAGAAGCCAAGACAGAGCTCTCCTGGTGGCTCTCCCACATTGATTCGTAGAACAGCACAGCGATATTCGCATCTGTTCTGGAGGTGACCATAGAGTCACATGCGATCCAGTGGGGATGTGGTGCACTTTGTGGTCTGGTGGAAATGGTGGTCGGGCAGGTGGTCTCTGGAGGAACTCAAATACCACATCAATTGTGTGAAACTGATGGCAGGAGCTTTGGCAATCAAATCTCTGTCGCCCCAGAAAGTGCAATGTTGCATTCTGCTCAAGATGGACAACGTGCCTGCAGTCAGGTACATCAGTCATTTGGGGGATACCAGATTTCACCTGTTGGCGGAGATAGCAAAGGATTTCTGGCATTACTCTCTCAGACACCAGATTTCAGAGGTGGCAGAGTACATTCTGGGCAATTTCAATGTGACAACAGACTGGAACTTGTATTACTTCAGCAACTCCAGTGACTGGAGGCTTCTGCCCAGAGTGTTTCAAGCATTGAATCTTCACTGGGATCCATTCATGATAGATCTTTTTGCCTCCCATCCGAACACTCGGCTACTTATATTTTTCAGTTGGAGACCCAACCCTCTAGCAATGGGTTTGGATGCTTTTCTCTAGTCGTGGTCTTAGGGCCTTCTAAATGCATTTCTCCCATTCTGTATGATTCCCAAGGTTCTCTCTCAGCTACAGTACTAGTGTGCGGAGATGGTCTTGGTGACCCCATATTGGAAAGCTCAGCCATGGTTCCCTTCAACAATGGCCTTGTCTTGCGATCTACCAGTACAGATACTGAGCTTCCAGGACCCTCTGACAGATCCTATGGGTCTTCCACACCCCTTGAAAGCCCAGGGCCGGTTGTCCCTCATGGGGTGGAGGCTTTCTGGAGACATTGACAAGCGCAGGGAGTTTTAGACTCAGCAATGTTTTTCATATTGCAGTCCTGGCCTCCTCTACTCATAAGCAATATATGAATAGGCCTAGAAATAATGGGTTCATTAGCGCAGTGAACGAAGTGTGGATCCATGTGGATAGCGGTTTATGTCACAGCAAATTTCCTTTCAGAGTTGGCCACTCAAGGTTTGGCATATAAGAAAGTTAATAATTATCGCTTGGCTATTTTGGCTGGGCATCCCCACATACAAGGTTGACCCGCTGGTGAGCATCCATTACTCTGTAACTTTCTTCAAGGCATTTTATAATGAAAAACCGCCTCAGCCTGAGTATTCATTTTTATGGGATGTGAATGTGGTACTGAGATTCATTAGAAATTGGCCATGTAGTGAGTATTTGTCCCAGAAACAACTGTCTGCCAAATGAACAATGCTCCTATGCCTAATCCCTTGCAGGCGGGTTTCTGATGTGAGAGCCTTGGACATTACAGGTAGAGTTTTTACTCGCACTGGAGTGTCTTTTTCCATTTTAAAATGTACAAAAACTTCATCTCGTTGTATTTCTTATGCTGCATTTCTACATGACAGTAAATTGTGTGTAGTCCGATGTCTTAGAGCTTATGAGGTCTGTACCTGTGAATTTAGACAAGATTCCGCAGGTTAGATACTTATTTCCCTGCAGAAAGCTTGCCTCTTGGTCTCTGCAGCCATGTTAGCCCGTTAGGTTAGATGGCTGTTAAGTGAAGCAGGGATTGATGTGTTTCACTTTGGAGCTCAACAGTTTGTGGAGCTATGGCCTCTAAGGTTTTTTCCACTGGATCACGTTTGGAAGTTATTATGACCACGGAGGATTGGTCCTCTGACTCTACTTTTAAAATGTTTTACCATAAACCCATTGTTGATGTAACTTCTGAGGTGGTGAATTGGCTTTGAACTAGCATAATTCGAAGTCGGTCCTGCCAGTGAATACAAAGCCCCTCATTACAACCTTGGCGGTCGGTGGAGAAATGGCAGTAATACTGCCAACAGGCCAGAGGAAAAAAAAAGGCATTACAAGCATGGCGGTGACCGCCATGCTAAACCGCCACTTCTCCACTCTAACCGCCAGGGTGGTAACGACCGCTTGGCTGGAGACTTCGGTCTCCAGACCAGCATCTGTCACTACACCGCCGGCGGTATCACGACCCCGCATACCGCCATGGATTTCCTTCCCTGGCACTGATAGGGGTGTCCATCACCCCCCTCTCCCACCCCTGAGTCCTCCCCCCACACCACTGACCCCCCTACCACCACCCAAAGGTAGCAGGACACCCTTCCCCACCCCCCCAACTTTGACACACACCTCCCCTACACGCACACATACACTACAACTACACATACCCGCACACATTCAGACATTCCAACAGACACACACACAGACATACACGCTCACATACTCACAGACATACACGCACACATACACACAGACATACACACACACAGACATACACACAGACGCACATATTTTCCAAACACCCAACACCCCCGCATGCATACACACACTCACACACCCCCTCTACACACTCACACGCACACCCCCATGCACACACACAACCCCCCTCACCCCTCTCCCCTAATGGACGATCACCTTACCTGGTCCGGTGATCATCCGGGAGGGAACGGGATCCATGGGGGCTGCTCCGCTGCCAGCTCCCCGTCACCAGAACACTGCCACACCGAATCATGGAACGTGATTCAGTGGGCGGTGTTCTGATGACGTGGCGGTAGAGGTGGAGCAGCCTCCACTTCCCCGCCGACCACCGGTATGGCTGCTGGCGGCTCTCCATCTGAAAAAGGACGGAGGGCTGCCAGCAGTCATAATACGCTGTGCGGAAAAAACTGCCTGCACTGGCAGTCTTCAGCACGGCGGTACGTCGGCGGTCTTGCAAAAAGACCGCCGAGGTTAAAATGAGGGCCAAAATGTTTTAGCTACTGCGTCAAGAATTTTAAATTCTACTAAGTACACGGATGCAAGGATTATCCCACCCGAACAGTCAGTCAATGTAATGATTAAGGATGTACTTTTATGTACGTAATGTGATACGCATATGTTAATGTGTTTTATGATATTGCCCCCCCATTGTATATGTGTTCTATATACAATTTGGCTTACTGAGTCTTTATCTCCATCAAGATCAAATATTACTTGATGTTGTTTGCTGGCTCTAGGTAAACGATTTCTTATAGTTCTGGGAGTGAAGACTGTGGTCCTGCAGTGTTCACGTTCTTCAGAGGCTGTTCCGCGTTTGCCTTTGATGGTCATCCTCCTGTTACTGCCGGGGGTCTTCTGGTTCCAGTTCCTGGATATCAAGGGAGCTCCAGCTGAGCTCGGAAGTTACTAGTGGTTTAGGCCCTGAGGTTGCAGGGTCTTGTGCTATATTTGTTTTGAGACCGTTTTTTCGTTAAAATATAGCAAAGAAAGGAGGAGCGTGTGTCGTAAGGGGGCTTTATAGGGCTAAAGCTCTCTGGTTGATCACATCATTATAGTGGTTATGGGCAATGTAGTTTTGTTTAAAGTTTAACTTGATTGGCTGTTGTACAATAAACAGTGAAGAAAGAGAAGCATAATTCTCCATGCTGTCCTTAATAGAATTTACAATTCTTGATACAATAGCTAGAAAATTTTGTATTGCAGTATTTGTATTACAGCAGCCAGGAGATTGAAAGAGAGTGGGCATTCTTTTGCACAATTCGGAGTTACAAGCGAGTAATAGTTTCAACCAAAAAGCAATTAGGTAGGGTGAAATATATGAAAAAAATACTACTTAAAAAAGCGTCAAATCTGATTTTCAATGTTGATTTTTTTACTAAGAAACTGGACCCCAAGCTTTTCCTTTTTTCCCTCACAAAAAGTAGAATAATGCAGCAATGGAAGAGCAATTTAAAAAGCGAAGTACGTTTGTGTAATTTGTGCAAAAAGCAAAAACTATTATGTATGAATTAGTCTTCTGATCACTGTTGAGTCATTCAAAAACATGTTTTTGACTCTGAGGCTGTCAGGGGTCAATACTAGGCTATAATTCTGCTGTGTCTTAAGAAGGTTTTATCAAGTTTGGTAAGAACCAGGTCTGTTTCCAAAAGGCATCATGTTGTTGGTATTGGCCGTCAAGAATAAGACAAATTGGAATTTAGGTTCTGGAGAGTCCATCCTCTGCTACCATCTCTGTTAGCGCATCTGACCTTAATAATTAAACTTACAAAGGGCCGCAAATAGGTTGATGAACCTTTTGACTCTCAATTTTGGGCTTCATGCAAAACAATTTAGTAACACAAATTTGGAAAACATCTAGCTATGGCTCTATCAAAAAAGTGTGGTTGGTACCTAGAAAGAAAATGCAAATAGGCATAACAAACACATGGGTAGAAGAATACCTCTCCTCAATTGGATCAGCAAGCTAAGATAGTCTTCATCATCAGGACATCAGTTCGGTCAGCCAGGCATCAGGATTCAGCATCAAAGTTCCAAAATGCAAAGTCTTTAAGCAGTAAAGTTAAGCATGTCTCTTGTAAAAACGCTCCAGAAAGTAACGACCTTTCGGCCAGCAAGAAAAAAGGCAATGGGCTGTCTTCCTTCTGTGCAGTCCTGTTATGTTAAATTCCATTAAACTATTTCCCAAGTCCCTATTGGTCAAGGGAACCCAGGTTCGCACTTTGTCCAATAAAACTAGAACTTCAAATCTATTAATTCTACCACTACTCCGTTCACATGTCGCTGATTGACTTTCCTTGCAATGTCATCATCGTTTGGCCCGTCAGATAACAATATTATTGCAGCTTATTCTTCAGTCAGTGTCTTCATTGTTCAGTCAGTCTCACACATATTACACACAAAATGTTACATTTAGGAAGAACAGCATCTTCTAGCAAGCGGTTCTCATGAGAAGAGACTTTTAGCTATGAGCATATTTACACAATACAATGGAAAATCACGGTTTAACTCTTTAGGACAGCCATTTTATTAAACGTTAAGAAATACAGCTTGATATGAGGCCGGGAAACTAGGCCAAGACCTCCGCTAAGTTAAGGCCTACACTTAATAAAGCTAATACATGATGCATAACTCTTAATATGACATATTACTACATTAATCTAACATATGCTCAACATTTCATATTAATAAACTATTAATAAGTATACTTCGTGAACATTGGCAGCCACTCATCGTGATCACATTTTCAAATGCTTGCATTAATTTTCTACGTTATTGCTTTTTCTACACAAATCCATTACTCATAATGCAAGAACACTCATTGATATTTTTTATTAAAATACCTGTGCTAGCAATCTCTCCTCCGACGTCTAAAATTCTGTCATTTCAATCCTTTCATAATTTTGTTACCTTTTTAAATTTTCCCTAAACAATTTTTTCCTTTTCTTTTCTTCTCTCCTCTGATCATTCTTTGACTTTTTCAATTTAATTCTTTTACCCATTTTACACATTCCCCATATTCCAATTAGGTAAACCACAATAATTAATATCCCCTGCAAACTTTTCAATAGAGTCCCATTCCAAATGTTATTGAGCCAATTTCCCACTGAAGCAAAACCTTTGCCAACCTTTTCCCAAACCCATGGAGCTTTTAATTCTTTCAAATCAGCACTTTCATTAGTCAGATTAATAATTAAGTCTCTACTTTATTTACTATTATTAGGAATATATGAGCAGCAATGCCTAGAATTAATCATCCTACAAACTCTGCCATCCTTTGCTAAAAGAATGTCTAAAGCAGGGTGATTCTGAAGAGTCATAGCTCTTTCAGCAGTTAATTTAGTATCTATCAGGAGTATGGTTCCTGAAAAATTTGTCAGCATGTTCTCCACAATAGTAGACAATGTTTGAATCTTTATCCAATTCAGAACAACTCCTACTGAAGGAATCATTGCTCCAAATATATCTCCCACTATACCAGAAGGAGACTCCCTCTTCTGTCTCATGTATTGTAATTCAGTCACTTTTGGAAACTTCTTCAAATCATTCATTTGAAAAATCTTTGGTAAAACTATTCCCAAGTAACATGTCCCGTACCATCCTCTTGGAAGACGGTAATAAGCATTAGGACCACAGCTGTAATATATCCTAGGAAATGCTGGGTCCTGTCCATTCAACATAAACATCCATTTACTCTGAAACAAAAACACATGTCTACATTCATTGTTCCCACAAACAAAGTGTGAGTACGTGATTTAGGTTTATATACACAAAGTTTCCCTACGTGTTGCGCATCTAGAGCTTATTTCCCTTATGTTTTAATTGGAGTATAAGCATAATCATTCTTGTAAGTGCTTTTCTCCAAGCCTTTTTCTAACTTCTCTTTCAATGGCTTTCTCCTTTCATCTGTGTTATCTAAGAAGCTCTTCTCTAAAGGTATAAGCAAGCATGTCAGATTATTGCAGTGTGCGTAAGCTGTGCCAAATGTCAATGTAGGTTCAAAGAAACCTCTAATTAATACTATGGGCCTCATTACAACATTGGCGGGCAGCTACCGCCGCCCGCCAAGCTGTAACCGCTGTGCGGCCGTCAATGCGGTGCCCATTTGGACATCCCCGCTGGGCCGGCCGGCGGAAACCAAGTTTCCGCCTGCCGGCCCAGCGGGGATGTGGGCTGCAACATGGGAGCCGGCTCCAAATGGAGCTGGCGGTGTTGCGGCAGTGCGACGGGTGCAGTTGCACCAGTCGCGCTTTTCACTGTCTGCACAGCAGACAGTAAAAAGCCGCATGGGGCCCTGTCAGGGGGCCCCTGCACTGCCCATGCCGGTGGCATGGGCAGTGCAGGGGCCCCATGACTCCCCGTACCGCCAGCCTTTTCCTGGCAGTTTAGACCGCCAGAAAAAGGCTGGCGGTCGGGGACTCGTAATCCCCTGGGCAGCGCTGCAGTCAAAATACGCCGGGAGGTTGTAATACCGCCAGGGTCATAATGACCACCTATGTCATTATCCTTAGCTACCCTACTCAAATACCTAATTATAGGAACAAATAAAAACACCACATCGTAATTGGAGTAACAATACTGAATGTACTCCTGGTTATAAAATCTTGTTAGTAGCAGACTACAACTTATCCCATATGTTAGAGGCAGACTATGGTAAGTAACTCCTTCCTCAACTGATGAAGGAAGCTACGTACGCACATAACAATTCCTCGTATCCATCGTCTCAACATACTCACTCAGCAAGTGATAGAAGACATTAGAAGAACGTTCTCATTGCGCATTAGTACCCTCATGCAAATACTTCTCGTCTAACCTAAACTTCTCAATTGCCGTTAGTACTGTAGTTGTCTCAAAAGCAGAAGTATGGTTGGCTCTACCCATATCAAGAACATACACACCCACAATCAATATTCCAAACAATATCCCACATACAATTGTCAACCCAATACTCATGAATTTACAGCACCTATTGTTCCTACCCTGCTGGCTAATGTTTATCATGAACTGTAAACAGTCAGAAAGCAGAAGAATTTTTTGGGAAAACAGCAGAAAAATCATAAACAAAAACAAATTCTTCTTTCAGAAGTTACTTACAGCTTTCAGCTTCACTTTTAGGATCCCTTGCCAAAACTCAGTAAGCAGCTTGTCAAAATCAAGTTTCAAAAAGTCAAATCAGGTTATCAATGTCCTTTCCGGTTATTTTCAACAGTTTCTTTCTCCAGAAATTCATCTCTCAGATTGTTTCAACAGTTCAGTTCATCATCTTCTTTCAAGTGCCAAAATATTGACCTGGAATGTCTCTATCAAAACAAAAAGACAATCATTCTTGCTGCCATTCACTTGTAGTTGCGTACGACCATTCAGGACCTGTGTATCTTTAACTTGCTATTCTCTTTCTTTTCAACTTTCAATCAGCATTCAATTCTCCTTCACTTAGTTCCTCTCTCCTTGGTGTATCCACTTCTTCAATTGTTGTGCCAACAACCACTTAATTTCCCTTTCATTGCGACTCCAGCCACTTATCTCCTTTCATTGGACCTTTGGTCAGTGTTCTTTTCAGAGTCAAACTTGAAACTTCTCCTTGATTTATGATGTTTTCTCTGGACGGACCTGCAACAGGTTCAGGAGGAGGCAGAACACAGTGTCGTTGATCCGCCCCAACTCCTTTCACCTCGGGGTCTGGCAATTGCTCTGTATGTCTCTCAAAATCGTCTGCTTCTGGAAGAGTCCTCCTCCGACTAGGATCTCCTGCTGCCTCAATTGTGATAGGCTCTCTGTCACCCTCCTGGAGGTCTTCTCCTTCGTCTCTCACAGGAGTGACTGAACTGTCCTCAACGGGCTCAGATCCGGTTTCAGTTCCTCTTTGTTCTCTTTCCGGCCCTGAGACTTGCTCCGCTGTTGTTAGTACTCTCAACAACTCTTCTTCATGATCCAGTGGACATGCCACTTTCATCGTGTGACTGGCATGGATCCAGTTTGGAACTCCAGCGCACTTCACAGCTGTGGTAGTTGTCAGAACTACCTGGAAAGGTCCTTTCAACAAGGCTTCAAACACATTTTCCTGACATGTTTCCGGACCACATCCCAGTCACCGGCTCTCAGATTGTGCCCTGGGTCACGGATTGGGGGCAGTGTGGTGGCCTCCACCTGCTGAGGGAAAGAGCGAACCACATCAGGCAGACTTTTGCAGTAGTCCAACACCATGTAATCTGTAATGTTGACACGTGCATTTGCAGGCACCCCTGGCAACCTCATGGCTCGGCCCATAAGGACCTCATGCAGCAACAATCCTGTCTTCCTGTCGGGTGTGTTTCTCATTGTCATCAGAACCAAAGGCAATGCGTCAGGCCATTTCAAATTTGTGGACGCACACATCTTTTGCAACTCTTGACTTCAAGGTGCTATTGCAACTCTTGACTTTAAGGTACTATTCATTTGTTACACTAGTCCTGATGCTTCAGGGCGGTAACTACAATGCAACTTCTGCTCAACGTTCAATGCTGTACACAGTAATTTAATTACCTTATTGTTGGAGTGACTTCCCCTATCTGATTCTAAAGAAATTGGAAACCCGAAGCGCGGTATCAGTTTCGCTACTGTGAGACTGTCATTTCCCTGTGTAGGGTAAGCTCCAATCTAGTGACTAAAGATACAAACAATCACCAACACATACCTCAAACCTCCACACACAGGATTCTCAATAAAATCCATCTGCATCCTGCTGAATTTCCTGCTCTTCCAATGTGGTTCAAATTAACCAGTGTCCCTTTCCCTGCATTCATTTTCTGGCAAATGACACACCGAAGGCAAACTGCTTCAGCAACCTGTCTAAACCTTGGGGTAAACCAATTATTTAAACAAACGAATCATGGCATCCCTCCCAACATGTGCTTGACCATGATAATACCTAGCCATTTGACACAACAGATTATTAGGCAAAACCAATTGACCCTCTTTTGAAACCCACAATTCATCTTGTCTTTGCACACATTTCATTTTACTCCATGGATGTTTTTCCTCCTTGTCAGCATTATTCTGCCACATTTTCAATTCTTCCAAGGTGTCAATTAATTTCAATGCAAAACCTGGACATGTCTTGTCTTCTTCAGGTAACAGTTCCCACTTATCTTTAAACAATATACAGTTCAATGCGCAAAACCTTGCGACTTGATCCGCATATCAATTTCCCAATGACACAAAGTCCTACAACTTCAGATGTGCACTGCATTTCACCACGGCCATCTTCTCAGGCATTTGAAAAGCATGTAATGGTTCTTTAATTCTCTCACCATTTCTTATTGGTGAAGAGGTCATGAAACCTCCCTGTGACCACAACTGGCCAAAATCATGGACCATTCCAAATCCATACTGGCTATCCGTATAGATTGTAACTTTCAGCTGAGCAGAAACATGGCACGCTCTAGTAAGGGCTACCAGTTCCGCTACTTGGGCTGGATATACTCCTCGAAGCCAAGAAGCTTCTAAAATACCAGTAATTGTGCCCATGGAATATCCTGTTCTCAGTGTCCCTGTATTGTCTCTTAGACAAGAACCGTAGACAAAAATAATTTGGTCATTCTCTTCCAGTCGGGTGTCTCAAATTCAGGTCTCGGTTTTGTGCACAAGTCAGTTAATTCAAGACAATCATGCTCAACACCTTCCACCTTTTCAATTTCAACATTTTCATTAGGAAGTAAGGTTGCCGGGTCCAGCACTGTACATCTTTTCAATTACACATTTGGTGGTCCTAAAGTACCGTTTCATATCTGGTCAGTCTCGCACCAGTCAAATATTGGATTTTCGTTCTTGTAAGCAAAATTTCAATCGAGTGAGGGACCATTATAGTTAAAGGATATCCCATCACAATGCCCTCACACTGTGTAAGGTTTTGACCAGCTGCTGCAACTGCGTGCAAACAACCTGGTAAGGCTGCTGCAGCTGAGTCCATAGTAGCTGAAAAATATGCTACTGGGAGGTTTACACCTCCGTGGATCTGCGTCAAGACAGACAAAGAACATGCATCACGCTCATGACAAAACAATGTGAAAGGTTTTGTGTAGTTAGGCATACCCAAAGCCGGAGCCTTGCATAGACTCTCTCTCAATTTAGTGAATGCTTTTATTCCAGCCTGGTCTAATACTATGGGGTCAGTGACCTCCTTATGAATCAGCTTCTGCAATGGTCTCAAAATGACTGAGAAATTGGGAATCCATTGGCGACAGTAGCCTACCAGCCCTAGAAACATCCTGACGTTTCTCTGTGTAGTTGGGGGATTCATCTGCAATATGGTTGTAACCCTTTCTCTGGATATTTTTGTCGATCCCCGATCCCTTCTCAATCTGGTGACCCAAGTATTTCACTTCCTTCTGACAGTATAGTAATTTAGGCGGAGACACTTTATGACCATTCTTTCATAAATGATTCAGTAAGGCAATCGTGTCATATTTGCACTCGTCCTTGGTTTTGGACGCAATCAGTAAGTCATCAATATATTGTACTAAGGTCGATTGGAAAGGTAATTTCAATGACTCCAAATTATTTTTCAAGATCTAATTGAATATGGAAGGTGCCTCTGAAAACCCTTGAGGAATTCTGCACCAACAATAAACTTGGTCCAAAAATTTGAAACAAAAGAGAAATTGGCTGTCCTCATGAAGAGGCACAGAAAAGACAGCTCGTCACAAATCAATAACAGTGAACCACTCAGCATCACACAGAGTCTGAAACATTATCACAGCTGGATTTGGTACCGCAGGACAACATTTGACCACAATCTCATTTATTTTTTTCAAATCCTGGACAATTCGAACTTTCCCACAGAGCTTTTGCAAACCCATTATCAGTGAATTACATGGGCTGCTCAATAAACCCCTTGTTTCACAAAGTCTGCAATTATCTGGGTGACCTTCATAAGGACATCTTGTGGCATGTGGTAGTGGGGAATTTGAGGAAAAACTGCAATTGGCTTTACAGTAACTTTAACTGGCTCAACTACCTTTATCAGACCTATCTCTTTTCCCTCTGCTTCCCTCTGAATATGTCCCTCTGCTCATCGTTTTTCTCCCTAGACTTAAACCGCTGAGGATGAATATGAGATGGAGACATCCTCCCGTGTACAGACCCCCGGTGGACCTGGCGACAATGGAGGACAGACACATTATCCTAACCTACAGACTTGATTGGGCCACAATCCATGAACTGTGTGCCCAATTGGAGACAGACCTGATTTCAGCTATCCACCAGCCCACAGTATCCCCCTTCTAGTGCAGATCCTGTCAGTGCTCCATTTCCTGGCAAGTGGTTCCTTGGCAAGTGACAGTGGCTATGGCATCAGGGATGTCATAGCCTATGTTCTCAAACGTGTTGACAAGAGTGTTGTCTGCCCTGCTAAAACACATGCACAGCTACATCTAATTCCCCCAGGTGGAGGATTTGGCCACAGTGAAAGCTGACTTCTATGCCCTGGGACATTTCCCCAACATCATTGGTGCCATTGATGGTACACATGTAGCATTTGTGCCCCCCTCCCCCGGAGGAATGAACAAGTGTTCAGGAATAGAAAAAGCTATCAATCTCTGAATGTGCAGATGGTGTGTTTGGCGGACCAGTACATCTCCCATGTGAATGATAAGTATCCTGGCTCTGTTCATGATGCCTTTATCTTGAGGAATAGCAGCATCCCATATGTGATAGCTCAACTCCAGAGACCTCCGGGTGTGGCTAATAGGTGAGCCCATGGTCCACATCCAGTTGATTTAGGTATATGGATGTGGGGTTGTCCCTAAGGGTGAGTGTATGTCTAACAGGTATCCCTCGAATATTTGCAGGTGACTCTGGTTACCCCAACCTCTTATGGCTACTGAACCCAGTGAGGAATCCCAGGACAAGGGCAGAGGAACGTTACAACGAGGCACATGGGCGAACAAGGAGGATCATTGAAAGACCCTTTGGCCTCCTGAAGGACAGGTTCCGGTGCCTCCATCTGACAGGTGGATCCCTGTACTACTCACCCAAGAAGGTGTGCCAGATCATCGTTGCATGTTGCATGTTACACAACCTGCCCTGTAGACGTCAGGTGCCTTTTCTGCAGGAAGGTGAGCCTGGAGATGGTGTTGTGACAGTGGTGGAGCCTGTGAACAGTGAGGAAGAGGAGGCAGAGGAATAAGATGTGGACAACATAAGCTCACTCATACAACAGTACTTCCAGTGACACACAGGTAAGACACTATGGCGGTCATTCTGACCTTGGCGGGCGGCGGAGGCCGCCCGCCAAAGTCCCGCCGTCAGGTTACCATTCCGCGGTCGAAAGACCGCGGCGGTAATTCTGACTTTCCCGCTGGGCTGGCGGGCGGTCGCCTTCAGACCGCCCGCCAGCCCAGCGGGAAAGAGGCTTCCACGATGAAGCCGGCTCGGAATCGAGCCGGCGGAGTGGAAGCTGTGCGACGGGTGCAGTTGCACCCGTCGCGTATTTCACTGTCTGCGCAGCAGACAGTGAAATACATGTAGGGGCCCTCTTACGGGGGCCCCTGCAATGCCCATGCCAGTGGCATGGGCACTGCAGGGGCCCCCAGGGGCCCTGCGACCCCCCCTACCGCCATCCGGATCCCGGCGGTCGGACCGCCGGGATCTGGATGGCGGTAGGGGGGGTCGGAATCCCCGCGGCGGTGCAGCAAGCTGCGCCGCCGTGGAGGATTCAATGGGGCGGCGGTACACTGGCGGGAGCCCGCCAGTGGTGCCGGTCCGACCGCGGCTTTACCGCCGCGGTCGGAATCCCCATTGGAGCACCGCCGGCCTGTCGGCGGTGCTCCCGCGGTCCTCCGCCCTGGCGGTCTTTGACCGCCAGGGTCAGAATGACCCCCTATAACTTCACTTTCCATTGCAGTTTTCTGTTAGACATTGGACATGGCAGCCTGATTTCCCTATGTCTATGGCCACTTACTGTTCCCGTTGGCATCTCTATTTTCAGATCTCTGTGGCCCACTCTGACTCCTGGTGTGTTTAGTGCTGCACACTACAGGTCATACCAATGTATATTTAACTGTACAAATGATTTGAAATGTTTACAGCTTGTTAAACTAATACATATTTCAATCATTTGACAGACTCCATACTGTTTGTTCCAAGGGTGTTTATTTATGTGCTAATAAGTGGAGGGGGTATTGCAGTGGGCTGGGTTGCTGATGGAGGAAAGTCTAGGGTAGAGTTCAGTCTATTTGTCCAAGGGGCCATGGGAAGGGGAGCAATGGCAGTACAAGGTGGACAGGGTGACAGAGTGGGACACAAGGGTGACATTCAGGAGAGTCTTATTTCCTGGCAGGGGTCTTGGCAATGTTCTCTGTCTTCTGCCTGGATCGCAGGGACTGTTTGCAGGGTAGTTCTCCTTCTGCAGGGGTTGGGGTGCAGGTGGTCTGTTGGTTCTGTGGCGGGGCCTCCTGTCCACTAGCGCCGCGAAGGTGGAGGGCTGTTCTTCGATGTGGCTAGCGTCAGGAGTCCGTTGGTGTGCCATTGCCTCCCTCATGGTGTTGGCCATGTCAGCCAGCACCCCTGCAATGGTGGCCAGGATGGTGTGGATGTGTTTGAGGTCCTCCCTGATGCTTAGGTACTGTCCCTCCTGCAACCGCAGGGTCTCCTGCAGCTTGGCCAGTATCTGGCCCAAGGTCTCCTGGGAATGGTGGTATGCTCCCAGGATCCCTGCAAGTGCCTCGTGGAGAGTGGGTTCCCTGGGCCTGTCCTCCCAGCTTCCCTGTTGTTCTGTGCCTCTGTCCTCTGAACCGTGTACCCACTGCCACTGACCCTAGGTCCTGATTGTCTTGGGTTTATGGGGTTGCCTGGGGTCCCTGTAGTGGTGGACACACTGCTGATTGACGTGTCCTGGGGACAGAGGGATGGGTCTGCTGGGTGGGTGCTGTGGTGGTGTTTCCTGTGGGGGTAGGTTATGTGGTGGTATGGGACTGTGACAGGGTAACCGACTGTCCAGAGGTCCCTGATGGACCAGGTTGGTCATCGTGATCCAGGCGTGCAGAGCTGCTGTCATCACTGTGGGCCTCTTCTGGGGGGGACTGGATGTTGGAGGCACCTCCTCCCCAGTGATGTTGATTGGGGGTCCTGTGGGGATTTAAATGCAGTGTTATTGTATCTGCATGTGCCATCTTGTGCATGGGTGTGTTTCCTTGTATGGTTGTGATAGCCCTGTCAGCTTTGCCTTGTGTGAGTGGTGATTTGGTGGGCTAGGTGATTCTCTCTAATGTACATGCTTTAGTTATGGGTATCCATGCAGGTCTGTGATGGGTGTCCATGCATTGGTGTGGCATGCAGGGCTTGGTTTTGTGATGGGTGGGTTGTGATGGTGGGGTGATGGGGGTGAGGGTAGGGGACGGAGTTTGTGATGGCATGCAGGTAGGGTGGGGGATATAATAGTAAAGATTTGACTTACCAGAGGCCAGTCCTCATGCTACTCCTGCCAGGCCCTCAGGATGTATGATCGCCAAGACTTGCTCCTCCCATGTTGTTAGTTGTGGGGAGGAGGTGGGGTCCACCGCCAGTCCTCTGTGCAGCTACCTGGTGTCTTGCCACCACGGAACGCACCTTCTCCCATAGGTCATTCCACCTCTTCTTGATCTCATCCCTTGTTCTGGGGTGCTGTCCCACGGCATTGACCCTGCCCACGATTCTCCGCCAGAGCTCCATCTTCCTTGCATTGGACGTCTGCTGCACCTGTGATCCGAATAGCTGTGGCTCTACCCAGATGATTTCCTCCACCATGACCCTTAGCTCCTCCTTTGAAAACCTGGGGTGTCTTTGGGGTTCCATGGATGTGGTGTGAGTGGTATGTGTGAGGGTGTGTGGGGTGCTGTGTTGGGGTGTGTGCTGTGAGGTGCGTGGATGGTGTATGGGTGATGGTGTTCTGTGGCTCAGATTGAGTGGGTGCCCCTGGCTTATCTCTCTCTTAGTTGGCAATCTTTTTTTTGTTGAAAGAGTTGTGGGTAATGTGGGTGGGTGTTTTATAGTGTTGTGGGTGTGGTGTGTGTATGTGTGTCAGGTGTGTGTAGTTTGAATTGTCCAATGTGGTGTAGTTTTGTTACTGTGTGTGTATTTTGAGCACAGCGGTGTGTACCGCCAATGGTTTACCAAGGTTGAAAGACTGCTGTGGTGATTCGTGGGTCCTGATACTGTGGCCGTATGTCTGTTGGTGTAACGGTGTGGGTTTTGGTTCTGCCAGTTTATCACTGACCTTTGGGCTGGCGGACTTGTGTGTGTGTGTCTATATAGCAGCGGATTTCCATGTGTGGGTCATTATACCCGTAGCGGTATACCGCCGCGGTCACGGTATGTTGGCGGCCGTCAGCACGGCGGTAGGCGGCATTTACCGCCAGTGTTGTAATGAGGGCCTATGTCTTCTATAGAGGCTACACCCAGGGTTGTCAAGACCACTTATGAAAATCTCAATTTCAAAAGTCTGAGGGGTCTCTATTTAGGAAGAAGACTAAGGATTGGGAAGAACCCTAACAAGAATTTCCTTTTGATCTCCTCTTACAAGATGACCAGGAGCATCCTGATAGTCCTGTGCATCCAAAAGGAGGGGGAGGGGGGGTCTGACTATGTAGATTCAAGAGAGGGTGCTGAAGAACAAGGGAAGGGTCCTTCCATAGATATTACTCTCAACAAACCACCTAGTGCATCTGGTAGTGGGAAGGGGTCTCAAACGGGTTGGGCACCCTTCACATGTAGAGGCCAGGTCACTAGGGTTACACAAGTTAGGCAGAGATCTTCTGCTCATTCTCACATCACCTTAGTCTCTGAAGGGTATAACATATCCAATCCTGAAGATAACTCCCTAGATAGGGAACTCAGAAAGCTGAGATTGGAAGAGGTTAGACTGAGGCTGAAACAGCAACAGCTGGCCCTAGATAAGGAAGCCTTAGCTGTAGAAAGAGAAAGACAGGGGTTGGGATTAGTTCCGCATAGTGGCAGCAGCATTGGAAGTTTCAGGACTTATGAGGTCAGGGAGGACATTAGCTCCAGAAACTTACACAAAATTGTTCCCCATAAAAGGTGGGGGATGATATTCAAAAGTGGTTTGCTGCATTTGAGAGAGCTGGCCTGTAAGGTTCAAAGGGTCCCTCAAAAGCAGTTGGCTGCTATACTTTGGTTGTCCTTCTCTGACAAAGGGAGGGACAGACTCCTCAACGTTAGGAAGGAGGATGCAGACAACTACAACATTTTAAAGAATGCACTCAATGATGGTTTTGGCCTCACCACAGAGCAGTACAGAATCAAGTTCAGGGAAACCAAGAAAGACTCTTCACAAGATTGGGTTGCCTTTGTGGACTGTTCTGTGAAGGCTTTTGAGGGTTGGTTACATGGCAGTAAAGTGTCTGATTACCAGGGCCTGTATAATCTGATTTTGAGAGAGCATGTATTGAAAAGTTGTGAGTCTGACTTGTTACACCAGTATCTTGTGGACTCAGATCTGACCTCTCCCTAAGAATTGGGAAATAAGGCAGACACATGGGTCAGAACAAGAGTGAGCAGAAAAGCTCATACAGGGTGTGACAAAGAAAAGAAGAAAGATAGTGAAAAGTGTCAGGATAAGCATGGGGATAAATGTAAACACAAAGATTCTTCTTCAGGTCCACAACACTGCTCTGGGGAGGGGAGAAATCATCTTCCTATTCTTCTCACTGTACACACAATAAAAAGCCCTGGTGGTATGTGTGCAGAGGAACAGGCCATAGGCCGGGGATAAGTCCTGTCCAGGTAAAGCCCCTGAGCCTACCACCATTGATACATCAAACGCTAGTGCCCCAAGCAGTAGTGGCAATAGTGGTGGGACTACTGGCAATAGTCAAACAAAGGGTGTAGCTGGGTTCACTTTTTGGTCCATCATAGAAATTGGGGTAGAAACTCCCAAGACAGTTTCTGTAACACTGGGTGGCATTGGCCTTGCCTCCTTGGCTGCTTATCCCCTTAATATGGGCAAGTACAAGCAGTCAATTTTAATAAATGGTGTTGAGGCCTAGGCCTACAGGGACACAGGTGCCAGTATCACTTTGGTGACTGAAAACATGGTGTCACCAGCACTCATTCTCTCCCCTTAGCTGTAATGCAAATGAGTTGGGGTGGAGTTACTGGCCCAAAGCAGGTGGTGGTATCACTTAGCTTACCTGTAGACTGTCTCTTAGGTAATGACCTAGAGGCCTCAGGTTGGGCTGAGGTAGAGTTTAGGACCCATGCATCCATGCTGGGTGTCCACGAGGAATTGCTTCCTTTCATTTCAGGTGACATGAAAAAGCAAAGAATAGAAAGAGGCCTGAAGTCTCAGGATCCTTCTCAACCAACAGGTAAAAAGGGTATCAAGTATCCCTTCCCCACCCTACCACTAAGGATACCACTCCTGTGGTGGGAGAAACCTCTCCTGGGGTAGAACCTGTACCAAGGGAGCCCACAGCTACCACAGCTGGACTCCTAGAAGTAAAAGTACCTCTCTGTGGAACCACTAAACCAGATGTGCAAATTGCACTGTTTTAGTAAATTTGGAGCAACCCTCCAGCCCTCCCAGAGAAACTTTAGTGCAGCAGCCCTGCACAACCACTGAACGCACTGGATAGCAGCCCTTTCCTAGCGTGGAGATTATAGGACAGCTACCCTGCCCTGCTCCAACCCACGAGAAACAGCAACCCTGTTCCCTCTTTCAGCCATATGGACAAACGTTTAGCCCAGCTATGGCCTTACTGAGACAGCATCCCTGTCTGGCATTTAGGACAGCAACCCTGTCTTGACATAGGCTCAGTGGAACAATCCCACTGCCCAACTTTAAAACTTACAAATCGAGACTCAGAGAATATACACTTGCACTGTTTTCTAGGTAAAAATCTCCAAACAGGGTGGTTTACTTCCCGACAGGGAAGTAACCATACAGTGGATGATAAAAGCAGTAACTACTCTATTGCAGATCTACTCTTCACTTATCACCACGTAGACAATAAAGTCTCAACAGGCCAAGGTAGCCTTATTGTCCTTAGTTTCGGGGGGTTATCTGAGAAAGTAGCCTCTTTCTAGCATGGTTACCCACATTTTTGGCTTGTTTGTGAGTGTTTGTCAGTGTGTTTTTACTGTCTCACCGGGTCCTGCTAGACAGGACCCCAGGGCTTATAGTTTAAACCCTATTTGTCAGTGTGTCTTTACTGTCTTACTGAGATTTTGCTAGTCAGGACCCCACTGCTCATAGTTTGTGGCCTATGTGTGTTGTCAGTATGTTTGACTGTGTCACTGAAGTTCTGCTAACCAGAACTCCACTGCTTATGCTCTCTCTACTTACCAAATGTGTCACCACATTTTAGTGACTCCATATTCCAATTCCTATTGGCACACTGGACCCCCCTTATAAGTCCCTAGTATATGGTACCTAGGTACCCAGGGCATTGGGGTTCCAGGAGATCCTTATGGGCTCCAGCATTTCTTTTGCCACCCATAAGGAGCTCATACAAACCTTTCACCAGGACTGCCACTGCACACACTATTTCACAGCCATTGTTCACTGCATACTTATAAGTCACCTATATGTCTAACCTTCATTTACTGAAGGCTAGGTGCAAAGTTACTGTGTGTGAGGGCCCCCTTGCACTAGCATAGGTGCCCCCACATTGTCCAGGGCCAATTCCCTGGACTTCGTGAGTGCGGGGACACCATTATAAGCATGCACTACATATATGTAAATACATATATGTAGCTTCATAACTCTGAATATGGCCATGTGAGGTGTCTAAGATCATGGAATTGACCCCCCAATTCAAATCTGGTATTTGGGGGGCCAATCCCATGCACCCTGCGGGCTCCACCATGGACTCCCAGTATCACCAAACCAGCTTTCTGAGGTTTCCAGTACAGCCTCAGCTGCTGCCGCCTCACAGACAGGTTTCAGCCCTCCTGGGGATTGAGCAGCTCAATCCCAGGAAGGCAGAACAATGCATTTCCTTTATGAGAGGGGTGTTCCACCCTCTCCCATTGGAAATAGGTGTTACAAGCATGGGAGGGGTATCCTCCCAGAGCCTCTGGAAATGCTTTGAAGGGAACAAACGATGCCCTCCGTGCATAATCCAATCTACACCGGTTCAGGGACACCCAGTCCCTGCTCTGGTGCGAAACTTGGCAAAGGAAAGGGGAGTAGACACTCCCCTGTCCATCAGCACCCCAGGGGTGGTGCCCAGAGCCCCTCAGAGTGTCCCTGGGGTTAGTCATCTTGGATTCTAAGGTGTGGGGACCCTCTGGAGATCTCTGAGTGGCCAGTGCCAGCAGGTGACGTCAGAGACCCCTCCTGATAGGTGCATACCTGGGTAGGTAGCCAATCCCCCTCTCAGGGCTATTTAGGGTCTCTCCGCTGGGTGTTTCCTCAGATTTGGTTTGCAAGATTCCTCAAGGACTCCTTTGCTTCAGCTTCTGACCATCGGGTCAACCACATATTGCTCCAGGAACTGCTGTAACTGCAACAAAGTATCTAGAAAGACTCCTGTGACCTGCAACCTCGGCTCCAGCCAGTCTTTGCAACAGTTTCCAAGGTGTGCACGCTCTGAGGACTGCCTGTCTTCACCGTGCACCAGAAGAACCAAAGGAATCTCCCGTGGAGTGATGGAGTCACTTCCCTGCTTCAGCAGGCACCTCTCTGCGACGACAACCGGTACTCTGGGACTCCTCTCCTGTCGACAAGTTTGATCATTGGAACACAGGTGTTAGACAAAAGTGACCCAGACTTACCAAAGGTCCAGCTGTCCAAATTTGGTGGAGGTAAGAGCTTGCCTCCCCGTGTTGGAACAGTATCCTTGTGCAACACATCTTCTGCAGCTCCTTGGGCTTCTGTGCACTGCTTCCAAAAGTTCTTAATGCACAGCATAGCCCATGTCCCCAGCACTCCATCCTGTGATGCACAGTTCTCTGAGTTGTTCTCCGGCGGCGTGAGAATCTCCAGTGTAGTGTTGTGATGACCACACTTTGTGCCTTCTTTGTCCCTATGTTCTGGGACTCCTGTGGGTGCTGCCTGGTCTTCTGAGGCCTCTCTGAAGTGCTGAGAGCCCCCTCTGTCTCCTCAGTCCAAGTTGAGGCCCCCAGGTCCCTCCTAGGTCCAGGCAGCTGCTCTTTGATACAAACCGTGTACTTGTTTGAACTAAGGCTTGTTGGCAGAATCCAGCGATGCAAACAGCCTGCATCCAACAACTCGACGTGAGACATCTCTTGCACCAAGCAGGAACCTGCAGCTTTCTTCTTTGGTGCATTTCTGTACTTTTCTTCTAACCAGAGAATCCACTTTTGCACCTTCCTCCAGGTAGGCAGGGGCTCCTGTTCTTCCTGGACTCTTCTTCAACTTCTGGACTTGGGGCCTGATTCTAACTTTGGAGGACGGTGTTAAACCGTCCCAAAAGTGGCGGATATACCACCTACCGTATTACGAGTCCATTATATCCTATGGAACTCGTAATACTGTAGGTGGTATATCCGCCACTTTTGGGACGGTTTAACACCGTCCTCCAAAGTTAGAATCAGGCCCTTGGTCTACTCCCTCCACAGGTCTTCAGGTCCAGGAACCCATTGTTTATTACTTGCAGTCTTTCTTTGTTCTTGCATAATTCGTCATCACGACTTGTAGTGTGTTCTGAGAAAACTTGCTGTACTTTACTCCTGCTTTCTTGGACTCTGGGGTGGAGTACTTTACCTACCTTTGGTGTTTTCTTACACTCCCAGCGCCCCTCTACACACTACACTTTCTTAGAGGGGAATTCCACATTTGCATTCCACTATTTTAGTATATGGTTCATGTTACCCCTAGGCCTATTGAAATCTATTGTATTTTCTACTGTTTGCACTATTTTATTACTGTTTACTTACTTGACATTAGTTGCTAGTGTATATATTGTGTATAATACTCACCTCCAGAAGGAGTATTGCCTCTAAGATATTTTTGCCCTTGTGTCACTAAAGTACTTTTATTTTTGGTAACATTGAATTTTATCTTTTATTTGTATATGTGCTGTGTAACTATAGTGGTATTGCAGGAGCTGTGCATGTCTAGCTCAGCCTTGGCTGCTCTGCTACAGCTACCCCTAGACAGCCTAAGCTGCTAGAACACTGCCTAGATTTCACTAATAAGGAATAACTTGACCTGGTATAAGGTGTAAGTACCTCAGGTACCAACTACAAACCAGGCCAGCCTCCTACACTGTGGGTTTTGAGAAATAGTTGAAGGTGTGTCAGGGTGAGTCTGAGCTGCTACTAATTTATCCTGTGTAGTGACTTCACTTATCTTAAGTACGTACCTCTAGGTCCTCTTTCACATTAACCTCATCAGCTGTACATAGGTGGTTGTCCCTGTTAAGGAGAGGTGTACCCTTCACAACAGTGACGTAAGCAGCAGCATGAATACTTAGATGTTTCTCTTTCATGGCCTTTTTAGGGTCGAGCGAGCAAGAGCTCTAGCCTGTTGTAATCTCTCTGTGGGCATTTTGCAACGCCCACTCTTGCTATTCATTCTTTGTTGTGCTTGTTTTAAATGCTTCATTTTAATTGGTGAATTTTGTGAAATGTCCCTCCTTTGGTGCTAAGTTCCCTCCCAGAAGTGAACATTTTTGTTAGCCATCACACTACATCATGCTTCCTCCTGTTACAGTGTGTGATGGCCCCTCCTCCGGTTTGTCTTTCATCCCAGCAGCGATCCTTTCTAGACATTCACGCATAAAGCCATTACCTCTCGTGCTCACGCTTATTGCGGCCTTGGCGCTTTGAACTGGCTTGCTAATGTTAACTGTTTTAATTTTAATTTTCAATTTATGTGGCAAGAAAAGTCAATTTAGGAATTTACAACACTAGTAGCTAAAACTCGAGCAAACGCGAGACCCATTGCATTGCAAATGCTTGTTAATTTAGCTACAATGGGCCAGATGTACGAACTTTTGTTTTGCGACTCACAATTTGCAATCCGTCAGTAAATCGCAAATTGCGAGTCTCAAAACAAAATGTACAGCAGTGCTAACCACACTTTTTGCGATTCCCAAATGGGTCGCAAGAGACCTGCCTCATTAATATTCATGAGGCAGGTCGCAATTTGCGACCCATTTGGGAATGGCTGCCCTCAAAGGGATGGTGGCCTGCTGGGGTCAGCAGACCACCATGTCTGTGACTGCTTTTTAACGAAAGCATTTTTTTTAATGCAGCCCGTTTTCCTAGAAGGAAAACAGGATGCATTTAAAAAATTAAATGAAAAGTTTTCTTTTCATTTTTTCAGAGCAGGCAGTCGTTCTTGGGACCCCTGCCTGCTCTGAAAAAACATTTTCGCTACCAATCACAAAGAAGAAGGGGTTCTGTGAAATTGGTGTTAACTGCGATTGTTTTGCGATCACATTCACAGTCACAAAATAATCATACATTCCCCTGCGGGTCGCAATCAGGAAGGGATGCCCTCGGGACACCCCTTCCTAATTGCGATTCGCGATCCCTATTTTATGAGTCGGTAACTGGATACCGGCTCGCAAAATAGGGATGGTACATTGTACAAGGCCATTTTGGAGTCGCAAACTGTGATTGTCGCCTTTTGCAATCTCAAAATTGAATCGTACATCTGGCCTTTTTTCTGTAAACCCTGGAAGAACCTTGGGTCATAATGTCTTCTGTCTTGAATAGGGCACCAATGTACTGGACACTATACACGTTGGTTCTATCAGTGGTCCATCTCCTCACACCAAGGATCTTTGGTGAGTATGTGACCCTGCGTGCAGTTTCAAAAGTTTGTAACTTATCAATTCTGTACATGAAGTGCCAGATGAATTTCTTGTTGTTTTGTTCAGACTTCAAAATTTCGTCTAAAGTCCCTGTGTGATTTGGTTTTCATAGTTTATTTTGATTTTATGCATACTTCTGTATGCCGTTGTTTCTTTTAGTTTTATTGGCACTGTGCGGGATGCTCAAGCGAAAGTAAAATGCACTCAATGCGTACAGCAGATTCATATGAATATTTATTGGAAATCAGATACACGTCTATCGGTAAAGAGGAACTGCTGGTACCTACCATTGGTCTTAGCATTCTGGTTCTTCTATAGAACCCTGGCACTTCAGTGGATTAGCTCTAGACCGCTGACCACAGCAACTTATGGAATGCTACAGAAGGCTCGCCTTTCACCCTAAAAAATAAAAAGGACACAACTTAGAGCTGGCAAGACACCACGATCAAAGTGGAAGTACAAAAACAATAAAACAGACTACAGTATGGAGAAGTATTCGTCCGTCCGTGGATGCAGGACCTGTGGATGTGTGAAGCAATTAACAATAATCCTGAGACTTCAAAATTCGAATGAATAACCTCAGTAGACATTCAAGCTAGAAAGACTACAATACATTTTTACAGGATGAGCTGTTTCCGTGCCCCAAAATAAACTGAGATCTGTCCTTTAGCATAGAGCCTTGTGCCACTCTTCCCTTTCTTGCCTCCCCTATCAAATTACAGGGCAAGAGGACACTTTATATTCTTCTTTCACCAAAGAGTAAAATGTATAATAAAATACAGTTTTGATTAATACATGCCATGGTTTGCAGCTGGGTTAAGGCCGCAATTTTACGGATAATCTGAATAGGGCTATTGATTCTTACTCAGAAACCGGCTGAGTCGGGAGACGTTCTGCACAAAGATCCAAGGCAAACAGCAGACAAAGATTTCTGTGTTTTCGAAGAATGGGACATTGTGTTTAGGAGAACAGTGATCCCATCTGTTACAGACCAGTTTTACCTTTGTTTTCTTTACTGAGTTGCTTGATTAAATGGAATTGTTCAAGTAAGTCACATGTGCCTATGCATGCTAGCACTCCAGAATTGCACCAGAGTGACACAGACTTCCACTGACCCACCACCTAGAATGTACTATTTTTAACTAAAAATAGTAGTATAAATCTGAAAGGTCAGTGTTTCGGGGACATAGATTAGTAAATGGTGAACAACTTGAAGTATGGGCATTACCTCTTCAACCCCTCCTTGATCCTCTCTTTACAAAGTGAGGGCCTGTGGCTTCATAGACCGGTCTTAGTAAGCTCAAACTCACATAAAAATAAACCTAAGAAACTGCTTCCTCTCTGAAGGGGCTATACACATCACCTTACCTCACTTTGCTTGTTCGTTTTTGTCTCCATTAGACAGGTCAGCTGAGAGTGGGGCTGTAAGGAAATGCCTCTTGTGCATGTTCACTGATACATTTTTGGGCTGATGATGATGGTTTTTCCACTCTTAGAGGGCACTGAGCCTGCTAACCAGTCCTTTGTGGCAGTATTCTAACCCCTTGCAAACAGTATGTTGAATTGGCTACCGCCAACTGGTAGAGACTGACTTACTTATCAGTCCCTAATATATGGTACCTATGGCATGTACGACAGAGCCCCCACCCAGGGCTGTGGCACTGATTGTGTCACATTGTGTGTAACAAAGTACAAAATGCCTCCCAGCCTGCCACTGCAACTGGAAATGCAGTGGTAACATTGCCGGTTCAACTTTGCCATTCAAACCAAAGTCAAACCCCCACTAACGTGAACAATATATGTAAGTCTCCCTAAAGAAGGTCTATTGAAGACTAAGGCAGGGAACTTTGTATTATTAAATAGGACATATATTTTTTATAATATGTCCTGATAGCAAAACTTTTAAATTGTCGTTTTGCTGTGGCAAAGTCAGTAGCCTCATTGGCTAACACAGTTGCCGGCTCACCACTCAGCCCGGCTAACTTCTGAATGGAATTACTGAGATGGGTACTGTAAGGTATCAAATTAATCATGGCATTAAACCCGACTTGATGCCCAAGTTAATATCATTATTATAGAAATTCAACTTTCAGAAAGTTGCCACTCTGTGACCCAGTTTATCCAGTTGCCCCACGTTGTCACTGGCCACCAGATTGTCCTCCTGGGGAGAAGTGTGAATGACTCCCAGGCTTAGGAACAATAGCAGGCTACTACTTGATGAGGTGTAACCTCCCCTTCACAGGAAGTCACTGAGGGTGTTAGCCCAAAAGGCGAACTTCAAAGGCGAAGATGACTTTGGTGAGCAAATTATGTTCACGCTGTTGAGGGGCTGCCCTTTGTTCAAGTAGTTAGGCTGGCGGCAGATACAGAGAGGGGAGACCAGTGCCGAAATCAGTTTTCCCGTGGGCGTGTAGCCCACAGGTAGCTACATCTCTACGGTGGGCTACTAAGCTCCTACCATCTGAGGAAGGATTCAGACCTCTTGAGAGTGGGGAGAACAGTGCACTCTGGGATTGCTAGATATCACACACAGCTGTATGGAATGTCATCACAGAGTGGGAGGGAGTCTGGTAGCCCATTGGCTAGTGACCATATCATCCCTAAGGGCACTTTTAGGGCATAAATATGGCATTCCTGGCACCCTGAACCTCAGATCAGGCTGGAACTGGATAAAGGACCGAAGATGGACTTCACTACTGACCCCTTGACTTGCAATGAAAGACTGGACCGTCTGCTGGACTGCACCTGCTGTACCTTGGCCTATGGGGAAAAGTTGCTACCATGCCCCAAACCAAAGAAGTGACTCCAAGGGTCTGTCAGCTTATCCCTGGAACTGGCACTGTGGTTCTAAAAATTCTGGACCCATGTAATTTACTTTGCCACAGCAGTACGATTTTAGTATCGAAAGACCGATAATGACTAGTACACTAAGCATGAGCATTTTCGCTCAATTCCAGCAGCGTTTTCACCTCGAAATCGCCATTTTCGTCCTGCACTCGTGGCTCCCATTTTATACACGGCAGCCATTTTAAAAGTTGCCCTCACATAGGCTTACAATACAGTCAGATTTGATTCCAAGGACACATACACCTTGATTGACTTTTCTCTGACCTGGGCAAGCTGAAACCATTGCCTCAGGCCAAACCTGTTTGGTCAGTCCCTCTCCCAGTGGCCGAATCAGATAGCATCAAGGCACACCATGCCATAAAACCCTTATTATCGCTCACACACCCTGCCTAATCTTGCTCACACCTGCACCTGCTCTTTTCTTCTTCTTACTTTACGAGGGGGAGGTGCCCGTTTTTATTGGGGGTCCACACTTATCTGATGTAAAATACTAGGCCTTGCCGGGTAATTTATTATGGTTTGGATGACATGAAATATGAGGTTTCATCATGACACTGTTTTTTCCTTTGTAGTGAAAACATGTGAATGACCAACCAAAATGTCAAGAATGTTTGCCTGAAGCTTAAAAAACTGTATATAAGGAAACCTGACGTTGCATTGAAACACAGTCTCCTGAGAACATACAAACCGTGCTGTTGTACTTCTAGGACGCTTGTCACTTGGTTGGAGCCAATAAATTCGATCTTTGACTTCACCTAGAAGACTCTGAGTTTCTGTGGTCTGAATCAGGAAAGTACCCGAGGTCTTTGGGTGTACCCTGGCACCACTGGGTTACCGGATCAGTACCGGTTCTGAAAAACCCAGTACCTCAGTTGGCGCCCAACGTGGGGTGATACCAGCGGTACCGGTCCAAGCCTGAGGTCCGTGGGGAGCTTCGTGTGAAAATTCTGGAGGAAGGCCGCCACTTCATCGACCCCTGCATGTCGACGTGGTCCGAAAGTCTTTGCTGCGAGGTTCCCCGCTTCCCGACGGCTACGAAGGACTGCTGCCCTGGCTATCGCCCTGATTTGGACACTTGATGTTTGGTAGAGCGAAACGATAAGACGAGTCTTCTGGTGACGTCATCGATATTTTCAGTTAAGTATAAGTGGAGCGTCTCCCAGTCCTTAGTTGGACACTTGGTTTGGTCCTTAGTTGGACATTTGGTTTGGTATCCCTTCGGGATCACTTTGATTTGGAACTTGCAAGTACCAAAGCCGAAGAACTTGTGTATTCACAAGACTATCGTAAACGATAATCCTTTGAAGTTGGAAGCTAGACTAGTGAGCAAAGATGCCTGGTCTTAGCAGACTTGGAAATTTGTTTTGTCTTGATTGTAAAAGGGACTCCCGGTTGGAGGACTCATGTCCGGTTCCTCCGATTGGAACTCCAACCTATGAACTATATGTGAAGCACAGAGTGGGCCCCATCACGTTTAATAAAGTATGGGTCCGCTATTCTTGGAAATAAATGTCTGTGAGGCTGTTTTTGCAGTTTTTTGGAACACTATTGAGAAAAGTTTTCTTTTCTCTTGTAAATATGACTTACAACTAGGATCTGCAAACGGTTCTGTAAGTAAATTGCGACTGCGCTATTTATGAAAAATGGCTAAAGCGCGCTGTATTGTGTGTCCTGAGTGTTTTCTGTTTATATCTGAAATGAGCTCAATGTGTGTTTGTGGGTCTTCTTGATGTTTTCAGTTTGTTAAGTAAAATGTTGGTTAATTAATATTAAGTAGAAACTTAGAAAAAATCCAGAAATGAACCATGTGATGTGCTAACATAGCTATATGTTGCTCTTTAATTTATAGAATGAGCAATTGTGCACATATACAAAACTGCCGTTAAATGCTTAATAAATTAGAAAACACATTCAATAGATATAAATAGGGCCCCCCAAAAAAAACGAAATTATCTATTTTTGCAAAAAAATAAATACATTTACAGCATTTTTCTTAGATGCATTGTATTAGATGTTCACAGGCAAACTTTTCAGCTGCAGTATAGTTGATAGGAATGTTCAATTCAGCCAGCACTTTCCCAGTTAAACACAGGTGGAATTTTGCATAACCTTCCTTTTAAATGAAAGTGGCGCAAAAATGTGACGCATTTCAAGTTAGGCTTATGCGCTTAGGCTTGTGAGTTAATGTATCCCAAATAATAGGCAAGGGATGCAGCTTGCTTTTATATGTGGAATTATCACAAAAAAAAGAATAATTGGGGTTTAAAAAAAAAATAAAAAAAAATATATGAATTATGGAAAAAATATTTAAAAAATAAGTGCCTTTCAAAATCGTTTTTTCATATTTATAAAGCTTAATACCTATACTATGACCTCCTAGCATTAACATTTAATTTAAGTTATGTTGCACCGCTAAAATGACATTTGTATGTGCAATTTTCCCTTGGCGCAGGAGCAAACAAGCTCATTTCTATAAAGTATAAAGTTAATATTTTCAATGGCTGACTCATGGATTGTGTAATAGACATTCTGGTAATGCATATTATGCAAGAAAATTGTAGGATATTGATTTTTAATGCCTAAAATATCAAAGTCGATTTTGGGCAAAAGCACTGATTAAACTGCATTTTCTTTCATTCAGAGTACTTTTTAAAGTGTCTCAGGCTTCAGTAAATGCATACATTTAGGTTTGATATATATTTGCAGGTTGTGCCTTCTTATGATTCAATGAGTCAATGTGCCAGTACAAAGGCTTGTTTTAATATCGAGGTTGAAGGTTCTAACTTCAGCTGGGCCTACTGAGACGTTCATTCATTCGAGGTTGATGAAATATGTACCATTGCATGGGATTGCAACAAGCATTTATTCTAACAACTGGTATGTGTGTTATTAAGGTTTGTGAATTATTCACAGTAAATGTAGTTTAATAATCTGGAAATAGAGATAATTTTTTTTAGCGCCTAAAAAGGAAAAACATTTTTTTTTTAAAAATAGAGTGAATTATTGCAGGTTAGAAGGAAAACAGGAAGGCCTACTGTCTTTGACAGATTCAGAGTGGCAGAAGCTAGGAGAGCTACAGAGGCTGGCTCAAGTCACGCTGCTGAGATGCTATCTTTAGTTTTCCCATAAACAATGGAGGAGGCTGTCATGTTGACACTTGTGACCTTTTAAATTAGGGCCTGGTCTCTGTGAAATGCAGAATGACCCTACGGGCCTCTAAAAGTGGGATTTCTGGTTTCTCCAGAAGAACATCAATACAATTAAAGAACTTAATTCCAAAGGGAAAATATAAAAAAAGGGGTTTCTCCGAAAGTCCCAACATCATGTTAAATGCTCTGCAGAACTGATACATTTGTGTCTCCGCTCTAAAAAAAAAAAATGATGCCTGCTAGTTGCTTTTATTTGACAGAAAACGAAGTGTTGCATTAAGTCTTAGACAGAAAATAAGATGCAGCCCTTTTCTAAAATTTTGAAGGCTACATGCCTTAATGAGAACGATTTACCAATTAAGACTTATTTTTCACAGTGGAAATTGTAGGTGCCAAATTAATATGGCGTGTCAGTGTAACAATTTTTACTTTTTGAAAGGTAAAACGAAGGTGGCTTGATGTTGCGAAGTAACTGACAAGAGGGTAACAGATAAGTAATGGAAATTTATTTTCGTGTATTTGGTCCTATCATGAATTGTTCTTGCTGGTCCTGTATGTTAGAAGAGAAACAGTAAAGTTATATTTGACAGCAGATTTCCATTGCCTGGTGATCTACTGTCAAAAGGAGGGTAAGGATTTTAAACCTGACAAATTAAACAGGCCCAAATATTGGGTTTTGGGCTGCAGGTTTACAGTGCATAAAGTACATGACATGGTGTTGTGTGTCACCGCTTATTCACACATGCTATTGTTTTGTCTATGCTTTTTGTGCTTGATACACAGCAAGTATATCTGATAGCTTGACGTTTTGTGCGTTTTTATTATTTTTTATTTGTTTTTTTTGCATGTTTGTTGCTGCTTTTGATACTATTACAAGCTCCCCTGTGTTGTGAGGGGATGGTCATGACGATGCCCATCGCTACGCAACAGTTGGTTGAACTTGTTCTGGTTACTAAATTCCACAGATAATGATATTTCATGCTGTGAACATAAGAGACAACACTTCACCAGTGCATGTCTATTTGGCTATAATGGTATTGAAGGAAAATAAAAAGTGATATACAGGATCAAAGTGTGTCACCTGCAGTTAGTCACGTTACTGGCCCTTCCCTTAAAGGAACAGGCAGCCCTACATTTATGTAGCCTTGATTGGACCTAAGGATGAAATTATAGATCTGTGACTCAAGGTGGCTTAATTTCTATTACATTAGTTAATGATGTTCTGTTTCCTAAGTAGCATATGGCTTTTGTTCCTTAAAAGAAAACCAGGTTTTCATTTTTTCCTGAAGAAGGAACTGAAACATTAGCTAGGAGTACCGTATATGGTGTAGTCACCAACGGTAGAGTTAAAATTTGTGTAACTTTGGCCTTTGTGTATCACCCGTACTCTCGGTGTTGTGTCACATGCCTGACTATCACCCAAATAATTTTTTTGTTCTTCCTATAGATTTTTTCTTTTGTTACTTCCCCTGACCAATGTCGCATCATGCTTAGTTATTGAGATTTTAGCTATGTCCTAGTCCCATTTCTCTTTTTCAAATTCCTTTCACCAGTCAGACCTTTTATTATTATTGATGTATTGTTCAGGTTCACATTTCCAGACTGCAGTGATGTACCAGGGACCCCCATGTTATGTATAATTCCCTTTGGTATGACCAGACTGGTTTTCAAGAATTTGCCTTAGGCCTGCTTCAATGTTTTCCAGCCTGACTGTCAGGGTAGCGATAGACTGGTTAACTGACTCAATATTATAGTAAGACAAGTTTTCCATCTCAATAGGAGATATCTTATGTTTACCTTTTTGAACATGACGAATTTTCAATGTCTATTTTAATTTGGTTTTCGGTTCCCTTCTGTTCCTGCTACTTTTTTTTTTTTTGGTGGGATCAGATGTGTCCTAATCATGCAAATATCAGGACCCTCTAGTTCTTGTCTTTTTGTTTGCACATTTGACTATTAGCCTGTGTATTGCATAGTGCACCTGATGCACAGTTTTTAAAGGAAGGTTTCTACATGTCCCTGATAATCGGTATCATGTGATTTCTCTATTGAGATGTTCTAAGATAAGGAGGAACACCTAGACCTAATCATTGAGGAAAATATGTGTTTACCCCATTAGACAATGCCACTGTGTGAGGAAATCCATTCAGATAGAATTCTCATGTAGCTATAGATGGCAGAGAATAATGGAGAGAACCCAATTAAAGATGCTAGAGACCCTGTTTTGCCCTTCTGCCTTTGTCTTTGTATTTTATGCCCATGGTGTATGGCTACTCCTTTGAAGATTGCAGACCACCTGCTTGCAGTCCCCTTGTTAAAAACCATGAACTGTTTTTGTACTAAATTGAAGGGAACTAACAACTGTGGCACATTTCCTACGTCACTAGATTCTGCGGGTATCAAGTCATAATAACCTGCAGGACATTGATTTAAGCCTAATTCCCATCAGTGACAGCTACAGATGAAAGACTGACGTTTTGGCCCTACAGTCTCAGCACCCAGAAAGTAGCAAAGCTGGACAGCGATCGCCAGCGCATGGTATCGTACTTGCTCCATCAGACGGCGTTGGACATCACAAAACCAAAGTTTCAGTGTAAAGGAGCTAAAGAGAAGGATTCCTGTTGTTGATGGCAGAGCTGTTTTGAGGTTTCATTTCTCTACCTGTCATGTGCTGGTAACCTCTGACAGTGTGCAATCCCTTGAGCCCCTTGGCCTGAGTTTTGGCCACACCCCCCCTTTTCTTTGCTCCAACGGAAGAAGGGCAGTGCACCGGAGATTTCAAGTTTGGAAAAAGGCACTATATTGTGGTGCCCATGAAAGAGCAGCTTGAGCGTCCTCTGACACTAAATAATGAGTGTTGGAGTCTGAAAGTGCTGCTGAGCTTGAGCTATTTCCCAATTAATGGTGCTTGGGTCTGCACGAGATGATTTGTGCCCTTGATCAATGAAGAGCACATTGTTTGTAGTGTCTGCCACAGAGGAGAGACACTGGTGCATTGCTTTAAGACATTGAGACTTTCGAGTGAGCTGTGGGTGTTTGCCAGGAGGGCACTCCAACTAAGCAGTACTTTTCTCACGAAGAGGCCTGAATTGAGAGGCCCATGCGAAAGAAAACAACAAAAGAAAATTTGATGGACAATAGAAGCCTGCCAGAGAGGCTTTTTGAACGGACTCTGGGCATCGTTGGTTTCACAAGAGGTTTCCGTGTGATTGTATAGACTAGGTGTTAGGAGACTGATTGTTTTGCTGGCATTGTTTTAAAGTACTATTCTGTTTAGTAAAAGCAGAATAAAGTCAATTTTCTGTGGAAAGAGTACCCCCTTTTCACCTTAGAGCATTGATGAGAGTCACCACTGTTCCACCTGAACATACAAAAATTACTGAAATGCAGAGGAGCCCTAAAAATGTTACTAGATAATTTTAGGATTTGCTTTTTGGTTAGGGTTGTGAAAAATTATTATTTCATTTGTAATAGTGGTCACTACTTTCTCCCGTTGTCAATATGTTCTTAATAACGTGTTTTCTAGTGTCTTTTAAACATGACGTTGTCATTTATGGGTGGGATTGTTTTTCTCTACTCAATTGACTTCTGCACCCACTTCCCAACCTATGTCTTTTCCTACTATTGTTTCTTTGCACTCTTTTCACCCTTTTCCTGAACATGAGCAGGTTAGAAGATCAGAATTCGTAAGCAATTCTTTTGTACAGTTTCTGCATCAACACTAGTTAGTAGTGAACATCACTAATTGTTGGGTGTGTAATCTTATGCCACCTTCTGCAGATAGAGGTATTCCTTATTTTGTCCTGCCATATGTGGCCTTTTGTGCTACTTCATGTTCGAGGAGACCTGTCCAGAGAGAGTTACCAAGTACTAGAATTTTGCTCCAGCAACATCTCCATGGCCTTATAAACATAGACCTGGACTCAGATTAGCATGAGAATAGGTTTATTGCCTATGTAAGGGCAAAAGGAGGGTTTGTGGTTCTAAAAATTCTGGACCCATGTAATTTACTTTGCCACAGCAGTACGATTTTAGTATCAAAAGACCGATAATGACTAGTACACTAAGCATGAGCATTTTCGCTCAATTCCAGCAGCGTTTTCACCTCGAAATCGCCATTTTCGTCCTGCACTCGTGGCTCCCATTTTATACACGGCAGCCATTTTAAAAGTTGCCCTCACATAGGCTTACAATACAGTCAGATTTGATTCCAAGGACACATACACCTTGATTGACTTTTCTCTGACCTGGGCAAGCTGGAACCATTGCCTCAGGCCAAACCTGTTTGGTCAGTCCCTCTCCCAGTGGCCGAATCAGATAGCATCAAGGCACACCATGCCATAAAACCCTTATTATCGCTCACACACCCTGCCTAATCTTGCTCACACCTGCACCTGCTCTTTTCTTCTTCTTACTTTACGAGGGGGAGGTGCCCGTTTTTATTGGGGGTCCACACTTATCTGATGTAAAATACTAGGCCTTGCCGGGTAATTTATTATGGGTTGGATGACATGAAATATGAGGTTTCATCATGACACTGTTTTTTCCTTTGTAGTGAAAACATGTGAATGACCAACCAAAATGTCAAGAATGTTTGCCTGAAGCTTAAAAAACTGTATATAAGGAAACCTGACGTTGCATTGAAACACAGTCTCCTGAGAACATACAAACCGTGCTGTTGTACTTCTAGGACGCTTGTCACTTGGTTGGAGCCAATAAATTCGATCTTTGACTTCACCTAGAAGACTCTGAGTTTCTGTGGTCTGAATCAGGAAAGTACCCGAGGTCTTTGGGTGTACCCTGGCACCACTGGGTTACCGGATCAGTACCGGTTCTGAAAAACCCAGTACCTCAGCACCAGGGCCATCAAAGTTGAAGTAGCCCAAGTCAGTAGCCACTACTGGAGAATCACCGCTGACTGTTGCTGGGCACCTCAAGATACTGGTCCTCAAAGGGCAAAAGTTGCACCCGAGTCTACCTAACGCAGAGGTGTCATCTGAGCCTAGATTGGTCACCTAAGAAGGACACCAGCCTTCAAAAAAGGAAATCAATGGGACCGCGGTGGACGGAGACCAGCAGCCCAGCCACAGCTGGTCTTCTACTGTCTCAAAGAGGACTTTGAGGGACTCTGACCTCTGTGGTCAAAGTTGTCCCACCTGACCCATGGACTGAAAAATAACCGCAAAGGCACCCATGTCGACCAGAGCATCATTGAGCATCTTCCATCTCCTGCATCCACAGCATAAGGACCACACAATTGAAGTCTATGGCAGTTGTGCTGTAAAGTGTGGAACTGGACTGGAAAATGCTTAGGTGGCCAGGTAACTGTCCAAGTACTCCTTATTGCTCCCCAGACCTTCTCTCTGTCAGATTTGGTCACCCAAGTTGGGCAGGCGTAGTCAAACACAACTCTTACAAGCGTTACAAAAGTTTGCAAACTTTATAGTTAACAATGTTTGTTTGCGGTTAAACTGAGATTTAAGTTTCCTTAAGAATCTGTCTCTCTGGAACCCTCTGGTGGATTTAGCTCATCTTGGACTAAAAAAAAAATCACAACAATATATTCTATTTTTAGAAACAGATGTTGTCTATCTTTCATGTTTTATGGCTTTCCTATTTTGTTGTTTGGTACTGTTAAATGCTTTACACTATTAAGCCTTGATGCTCAAAGCCATAGCTATCCAGAGTTGAACGTAAGGTTTTATAAACGAGCCTGACTGGACCCAAGACACTTTTTGTGAGTATATTACGTGGTAGAGTCACAAAACCATACCATATAATACACCCAAATCTTCACAGGGGCACAGGCTGTGACTATGCTTGGTGGGTTTCTTCTTCCCCTGACCTCTTCGGTGGCTTGGACTAGGTTTGAAGCTTTACTGTATGCGGTGTGCCTATAATGAAGCCAGACAGCCACCTGTATGAGAGGTAAGTTTTCTTTATCTCAAGTACCTCTTTGAAGCCAAGCAGTTTGAGTTTGCTGTTTAGGCTACAAGTTCTGCAGGGCTGGCGTGTGGCACGCTTACGCACGTCTCATCCTTTATTATTGTTGCAGTTGAAAACCTGGCTTTGTAAACAGGCCCCTTTGTTTCTCTCCTGCTCAGACACTGGCCAAATCAAAGGGATTAATTCGAGAGAGGCAAGCAGGTCCTTGCAGTCTCTTAGCAACTAGCTATTTTTGTGATAGAACGGGTTTTTTTCTCAGCAGATGTCTCTGAAGCGTCTTCTGTGTGGGAAACTTCAGCTCCAGGGTGTACTGCTGTTTTATTTTAATGATTGAAGAGAGAGGAAATAAACAGGCCAGTGTTTATCTGTAAAAAAAAATCATATACAAGTGCATGCAATTGGAGTATGTGGCCTTTTAGCTCAATTACACATGAAGCTAGCTATCAGGGTTATATTTTAGGGGCTTAGAGGTTTCTCTCATTTGTGTTTCAAACCATGGAGGGAAAGAGAAAGCATTGCTCCTCTGATTCTCCTTTTTCTGAGGAGGACAGGCCGTGTCACAGAAATGCTTACAGACATTCTAACGAAAAGATAACACGTCATGAAGATAAGGCTAGCTCTGACCATGAGGTTCCGGTTAAGGAAGCTGTTGTAAAGGCTTTGAAGGAGGAAAGAAGCAAGAGAAAAAATAAACCTATTGATAATTCTTCTTCAGACTCTAATCCATGCGCACATTCTGCAGTTAGAGGGGAATACATTCTTAGAGAAGAGATGATCCAAGTTTTGGATCATTGTAATGACATCTGTATTTAACCATTGCTCCATCTTGACCACTGACTCCATTTTGTGTCTTGACCACTGACTCCATTTTCTGCTTAACTTAGCTTCAAACACCGTCACATTGGTGATGCAGGTATTTTCCCGTGCACAAACTTATGCAACATGTTTTTTGCTCATGTTTTCACTCTTTGTGCTCTTTCTCACCAAGGGTAGGTACATAACATGAGGGGGTGAAAAGCACATATGATAAGATGCACCAGAGGAGAATGTTTATGGTACAGCAGGGAACAGTTCGGTCTTGGGATGTGGCTGAATCTCTAATTTGCTCTTTCAAAATGGACTGGTACAGTCAACGTTTTAATATCAACTTACAATATGCGGTGGAGTTTCTAGAATTCTCCTCTCCAACTTGTTTAAGGTATTTAAGAGGGCAACTTGATGACTATAGATGAGATTGAACTCGAGTAGGGAAAGGGAGGTCTTTGCCTGCTGTCATTCCCATTGTGGGTAGTTCATTCTTCACGGACGACTGAATTCACGGCCTGTTGCTTGCAAAGAGATGAAGAAATCAAGCCCCATGGTGATGCATTATTTTGAATTCTTATTCTTAGCGTTGCACTGTGAATTAATATATAATCACTGTATATGCAGATATATAATCCATGATTAAAGTAGTGTATTTTTATTGTTTGTTTCTACAATCATAATTATTCTACTGTTGTGATCCGTTTTGGAGGTGTATTCATGTTGCTGCATTTGACCTACATGATTCCTCTATTTGAACCTTAAACAGTTATTTAATAAATGTATTACTCAGACTAAGAGCTCTGCATTGTTGGAATTCCTTCTATTCATGTTTTCTCTCAGCCTGAAGTAGAGGCAGAACACTTTTACTTCACTGCTGTGATTATATTCAAATGTGCACTTGTGTTGTACATAATTGACCTCTTCATTCAAACCTTGCAAAGTACCTTAATACATGCCTTTTTCGGACTGAGAGTGTGACATACCAGAAATTCCTTTCAGTATTTGTGTATTTCCTCTTAGTCTGCGGTAAAGCAAAACAATCATGTAATGAGTAACCTCATCTCTTGCCATACCTCTTCATGAAAAAAATGAAAGCACTGATTTTCCACAAATGGAAAGATTTGGAACAACTCAGTATCCCCAGAATCCTGCTGAAAATGTACATGTTGGAGAATGCAAAAAATAATCTTCTGCATTCCATTATGATTGACGGGATGCTAACCACTCTAACTGGCCATACCTTTTAGAGGATTGTAAACCAAAGGATGAGGTGAATAAAAGAATAGAGTAGGTGATGAAAAGAGCGCTTGAAGCTAATAACATAAGCTGTGACGTATGTCACCTATACTGCACAGTCCTTTGTGAGGTATTTTAAAAATTTGGCAGCTGCTACGTCGGAGGAGGAAGATTGTTCAAGGTTACTAGTTAACATAGAACAACAAGTGTGATGCCTGTTGGATATCTCTTGTGATGCTACAAGATCTGCATCATTAGCAAAAGGTGCCTCCGTCTTGGCCAGGAGACACATGTGGCTCAGGGATTGGAAGGCAGAGACAGCTGAAAAGGCAGCATAGGCAGCATTGGTAAAGATTCCATTCCAGGGCAGGAAATTGCCTGAGGACCAACTTGAGCAAACTGTAACAAAGACTTTCAAAAACAAGGAGCAAACTTTGCCCTATAAGGGTAGGAGTAGTTCTTCAAGAAGCTAGGATAGGACAAAAGGGTCCTAACATCAGGTTGTAGAGCCAAAACATTTTCAGCCTAAGAGAAAAAAGAATGTTTTGGAATCCTCAGCATTCAAGGCCAGCCAGAAGAAGAGTGATCCTGATTATGAAAGAAGGAGATGTTACTGGTTTGGGGCCAGCTGAAATGTTTCATTCCAGAATGTGATAAGGATACTTTTGATCCATATGTTCTGAATATTACTCGCAGAGGGTATGTGACAAAATTTGAATCCAAGTTCCAAAACTCAGGAAGCATCCCTACTTCTATACCGAAGAATAAAGACACGATATAGAGACATTGCTAGGAAAAAAGAGCACTTGTTATGGTTTCCAGGAAAGAGAGGCTAAGGGCTTTATTCTAAACTCTTCTTGATGAAAACCCCCTATGCCTTCAGACCAGTCCTGGGTCTGAAGAGGGTCATCAGGTGAATAAAACAGTGCATTTCAAAATGGACAACGTACAAAAGATCATTTCTATGTTGTTACTAAAGGAGTATTTGATTGCTTTATATTTCCAAGATGCATATCTTCATATCTGAATATTTCATAGTTCTTAAAAGCCCCTAAGCTTTGCTGGAGGTAATCAGCATTTTCAGTTTGCAGTCCTACCTTTCAGGATCAAGTCAGTACAAAGGGTCTTTAAAAATGTAGTGACACCTTTCTACAGAAATAAAGGGTTCTTTTGCACCCCCACAGGACAAAGTTCCTGATGTAAGAAAACTTACATCTTAGAAATACTGATTCCTAGTGGGTCACAAATCGGCCTACCTCATGAAGATTAACAAGGTAGGTCGCAATTTGCAACCCATTAGGAATACAGCCCATTTCCCTTAAAGGAAAGGGGGATGTGTTTAAAAAGAAAAAAAATGAAATTCTGAAGTTTCATTTTTTAAGAGCAGACAGTGGCCCTTGGCACCACTGCCTGCTCTTAAAAAATATTCTTAAACAGTCTCAAAGAAGAAGAAAAGGTCCCAAGGGGACCCCTTCCCATTTGTGGATGGGTTATGTCGTAGTTTGGACTCTTGCTCTAGGCAAGACTGCTGGTTTAAGGATGACAGTACTTTTGTTTGTAGCGACTATGCCTATCCTACAACAAGTCGCAACTGTCGTCCCAACCCTTCCGGCTCACCAGCAGTACCTCACCAAAAACCCAATTAGCAAAAGGTGATTTGTGGCAGCCTTTACGCATGGACTCGAGAGTATGACATCTCTGGGAGTGTTGTGGTTAAACGTAGATTACCCCTTTCTCACAGATACATCATGTCTCAACCAAACACAGTCAATAACGAAGATGCAGTAAAGTTTCAATAGTTTTCATTTAACACAACTGCAATCTGCGATATGTTGCATGGGCTGCAATGATTAGGATAATGAACAATGCAGGAAACAGAATTGTAAAGACAAGAGTCATTATTTCAAAGACCCCCACCTTCTTGCAATAACATGAAAAGACATAAGGTGTGTAAAATGTCCTAATACCCTATCATGATAGGCCTAACCTCCTACCTAAAGGAGAGCTGGGTTTGTTAGACCTAATCTGCCAATGTCATGTCCATGAGACGAGCCCCCAACCCTCGTTACCTTGGAATGAGGTCTCTATCTCAGACTCCGCTGTGACACGAAGACTGGGTCAGCGTCAAGACGACATGCAGCATCGATATCAGCGATGGTGGTGATGCCCTCTGGTCGGAATCTCTCTGATTATCTGTCTAAAGTGTGATGTATTTATACAGATCTACTCAGACCCCTGACGTAGGTGTGTTTCCAAACAATAGATAACAGGCATGCTTGGGGCGGCAATTAATATAAATAATTCCCTCGAAAGCATGGAGAGGGAAAGTCCATAAGTGTGAACACCTACTGTTTGTTTGTCTTTATCACTTGATCTTGACGCCTTAATGTGGGGGCACTGATAATGCAAAGCATAGCAAGTGTCCTAACTATAAACAAGGCAGCCATCGTAAAGGAATTAAATAATTAAATGGGCTAAGACAGAGCAAACTAAGTAGGTTAAAAGTCACTAGTGACGGGGGGACGAGTCTGCAAGCCAAAGGCTAAGCTAACTCCTGTTATCCCATTAAAACAAACTAGGACTCACCACAGTCACCACCACTTTTCAAATGGTGGTCAAGGTGGTGTGGCTAAGATGGCGGACTGGTAAGACACGCCTCGTGGCTGCTCTGTCCCCACCACTTTTATTGCCATCTACAAAGCCACATCTGCCCTTCATTCTTGCATCTCCAGAAGCATGTCCCAATACCTGCAATGCCTGTCACCCACCCCCTTGCAGCTCTTTGCCAGGTGTTGCAGGCCTGGAGGCCTAACACCAGAGCAATGGCTCCCAACACAGCAGGCGCCTCGGCCTGAATCACAGTGGTGACTTGCTCACCCCACACCTCACTGCGACAACCGCTCCCACTGCTGCATCCATGCTACCATCTGCCTGGAACCCAAGAGCAGGGACGATGAGACAACGCTACCTCTCCTGGAGAAGATAATAGGGAGTGCGTTCTGCGAGACCTCAATCAACAGTAAACCAGCCCGCAGTAATTGTGCCGCGCTCCCAGGTGGCTCGCTGAATCGGCTTGAGGGGGGACTGATGAGGAGACACTGGCCCTCCCATTTCTGAACACATAAATGCACAGCACAACCCCCAATTGATGAGGGCCCACATGGAGCCCCTAGCAATGTCTGCAAAGGGCCCCCACCGGTCAGTCACTCCCTGGCATCCCGTCCCAGGGAATCTCGCTTATGGGCCCCACCTCCCCCATAGGGCTCCCAGGGACTGTGACTTACCCGCTCATCCTAGCTTCAGACTGCACACAGGCCACAGGAGCCCCTCCTCAAGGAGAGAGTAGAGCGGACATCACCCCATCCAAAGCCCCAATTGACTGCCCCCCGATGCCATTGAACTGCCCCTCCCCAGTGGGGACTGAGTACAATACCTGTAGCCCCAAGCTGCGGGCCCTACGACCTGCCGCCTCAAATTCTTGGGACCTGGCCACCTTTAGGCCTGGAGTTGTTCACAGGATGCAGTCACACCCGCGCACCTGACCCTGTCCCAGAGCATTGTTCTCTGGGACCCTCCACTCCGCCAGGTTAAAAAAAGAACACTTACACTCCAAGATGTTGAGACTTTCATCCAGTCAAAGCCCACCTCTGCCAGACAGGGAACTTGTACTCCTGGAGGCACCCATTCAGGATAATTTTTCTTCACAATGGCAAAGTACTTCAACTAAAATCACTTACCGAAGCCTGCAGTCTCCTCTGCATAACCAACACTGGTCCTAGTGACAGCCCTATTGAGCATAAAGCCACCAAGAAGCACAAGCCTGCATGTTGATGCAGGGCTGGAGAGGCCCTCACCGGCGCTAAACCGAATCCTGTCACCATGGGCAAAAAGCGTCAATCAGTGCTCCATACTTTGGCAGCAGATGCTGAATGTTGAGGGACCCACATGTGGACATCGAGACCTCCTGAGACTCTCATCCTCATCGCCATTGGGGTACCATGGGGTTGGGGACAGAGGGACTCCTGTACAAAGCAGTGGAAACACCCGCTGGTCCATGCCCTTGCAAATTGGCCACCGCTACCCCTCTGGCTCATCTGACTCAGACGATACCCATCATAGATGGACCTTTTAGATGTGTTGTATTAGGTTTGATGTTATTTCCTTTTCAATGTTCTTGGGGCGTTCTTCCTCTATCCCACACAAGGGAAACTTTTTACTACTGGGCTAGCTGGGAATTGTGCCAGCTGACCAGACTCGTAGCCTCAGATCCCTCCCCACCGCGTGGACAAGAGTTTGGCACACCCTTACCACTCTCAACGAGTTATGCCTCTGGACCTCAAAATTGTGAGCCTCAATGCCAGAGGTCTTAACAACCCATTAAAGTGGCAGGCAATCTTGTCCTTGTCAGAGCTTTCTAATGGTGACATATGCCTCCTCCTGCAGACCCACCTTCTAGTCAGGGACATCATCTGCATGCACTCCCCCTGGTTCTCCAATGCAGCTGTGGTCCTCAGGTCCTTCTATGAAAGGTGGGGTAGCCATCCCAGTCTCTTCCCGGTTCAAGGGTGACATTGTTTCCAAAATCACAGAGATAAAGGGACGATTCCTGGCCTACCACCCCTGGTTAGGGACCATCCACATCATAGCAATCATTTAGGCTCCCAACAAACATCAGGAACCATTAATTCTCTGTGCGTTTGCTTCTCTCCTCCAGACACCAGATGCAGCAATCCTGGTGGGCGGGGATTTCAGTCTGGGAATGGACAACATTCTTGACCGCTCAGCCCAACACACTGACCAAGTAGGGGCCCTGTCACCACAGGGAGTGCAATGGCTCACAGACTGCGTCTTCGCAGACAACTGACACACACTTCACCCCACCACACAGGACTAGACACACTACTCTGCAGCACATAAAACATATGCCCGTATCACCTACGTCCTGGAGACCTCCTCTGTCCCAACAGCTCACTAGCGATTCTATTATCAAACCCTGATCACTTTCAGACCATGCCCATCTTAGCCTCACCTTGTGCTTAGGCCACATGTGTGTCGCCCCCTCACACTGGCCGCTTAGAGACTCGCTGCTTCAAAACCCCACAATGGTAGCGGCCGTCCAGAAGGCAATCACCGACTACCTATGAAATAACGACTCCGACCAGGTAGCCTTGACGTCTCTATGGGAGACCCAGAAACTGGTGATTAGAAGAGAGTTTATTGCCCTCTCTGCTTCCGAGAAACGTCTCTGGAAAGAAAAGCAAAAGGAACTCGAACTGAAAGTCAATGAACTTGAAATGATCTATAAATGCACAGGGGCCTGCGCATATCGAGAGAACTTGAACGCACACACAGCTCAAGCGGTTTGACCTAGACAGGGCAGAGTATGCATTTCCTTGCCTAAAGCACAAGTTCTAATTAGGAGGGAACCGCAGCGGCAAACCATTTACGGGCCAAGACACAGCTTAGGTCCATCCACTCAATTCGCCGCACTTCCAATACGGAAGTGTATTAGGACTCGCAGATAGCTAACGCCTTTGAACCTTTTTTACAAATTTCTTTACTCCAAGCCTCCAGGCACACCCGCTGACTCTTAAGACTACTTTTCCTCATGCTCTTCTACCCCACTCCCTACATTCTGTGCAGACTCCTTTGACTCCCCCATTTGTATCAAAGAGGTAATATCCGCAATTGCCCGCCTTAGGCCAATGAAATCCCCAGACCCAACGGCTTTTTTCCTGCATTCTGTAAGATATTTTGTCACAAACTAGCCCCAGTTCTGATGCACCTCTTTAACTCCTTTGTGACCTAAGGCACGGAGGTGAACAACACTTAATCAGCCTCTACACTGACGATGTGATGTTGGCCATCTCTGACACATTAACCTCCCTCCCAGCCCTGGTCTCCAAGCTCCAAACATTTGGGGTTTACTCTGGCTTTAGGGTCAATATGAAAAAATCTCTCACCCTGAACCTTTCTGCATCCTCCCATACGGAATCCGCCATATGGACCCAATTCCCATTCGAATGGGCTTCCTCACACATACCCTATTTAGGGATCCAACTGGCCAACACGCTCACCAAAACAGGCAGATATAACCACCTAGGAACACCTGGGACTCTCTTGGTTCTGCAGGATCGCGGCCATCAAGATGACTACCTTGCAGCACATCCTCTATCTTTTTCAAGCTCTACCACTGACCCCACCTAAAAAGAGTCTCCACACCATGCAAACCAATATCAACCGATTTATCTGGGAGGGGGACGCTGCACCTCCATCAGCACCTCCTCCACTGCTCTACACAAGAAGTGGGCCTCACTGTACCCTCCCTTCAGCGATATTACCAGGCCTTGCAACTCTGGTTTCTCGTGGAATGAAGCAGACCCCTTACAGAGAAACACTGGTGTTTCATGGACCAAGGTGTGGCTGGCTCCAACATCTGGAAGGAGCCCTGACTCTTTAAGAAGCATAGGGCATGGGGACTCTAGTCTTCCCCGGCAACGAACACCATCCTCTGAGTGTGGGATGCTGTGGAAGTGAAGGCGGGCTTGACAACCTTCCCCTCTCTAATGACACCTATCCTAGGCAACCCAGAGTTTCCAGAGTTTCCTCCAGAGCTCGACATGGATCGGTTTTGGAGGTGGTGGGAGGAGGGATCAGACACATTGGATGCCTGTTCGATCCCAAGGGGATAATCCCCTTTGACCAGCTCAAAGAGGAGTACGGACTGGAGGAATCATACTGGGTACAGTACCTACAGGTCCGTCACTGGGTGTTCCATCCCTCCATGCAACCCCACGCAGAAGGGGTCTTGATGCCCTTTGAGAAATGGCTAATCTAGAAGACATCAGACAGCTGCCTTATCACCGAGTTATATACTCTCCTCTCTAGAGCAAAATCCTCCCATCCGTACACCAGGACAGAAATGTTGGGAGGCACAGTTAGGCTGGACCCTGTCCGACAAAGATATATATACCTCAGAGCAAGGCACTTTGCCCACAACATTTCCGGCACAGAGACAGCATATCTGATAATAACATACTGGTACATAACCCCTCCCAAGCTTGCTGCTTAGAATTCTAAGCACTCCAAACAATGCTGGATGGGATGCGCAGGGACAGGTACCCTCCTTCACCTGCTGCAGCACTGCCCTATGCTATCATGCTTTTGAACCCAAGTGCTGGATGACATTGCCTTGGCCTTCGCCACCTCCATCCCATGGTTCCCAACCTACACGATCTTAGGGCTGCCTGTCTCCCTGACGTTTCCATTACATTGCCGCTGAGGCAAACAAATGGCCCTGGAGCTGGGAGTGGCACACTAGGTGATTGTCGCTCTCTGGGGCACCAACAGAACCCCCCAACACAATGCCTGGCTACACACACTGTGGAACATACTGGGCATGGAACGCCTGTTGCTCGCCCTTGACCAGCGCTTAGAAGACTAAGCCACAGACTGGGCCCCTTCATACAATACACATCCTGTCAGCTGAGTTCAATGAATTAACATGCCCTTCCTATCTCAAACTATTGTGACTAATACCCACACCAGACCAGGGGTAAACACTCACACTTAACCGCCACATATGGGCACCCACTTTCCTGCAGTGCCCTCTGTCCAACTAGCATACTGTACAGCAGTCCCCTGTACACTTATACCCCTGAGACGAATGGGGGGAGGGGTTTGTTTGTTTTTCTTACGTTTCGGGGAATGTACGCTCTTTGCTGAATTATTCTCTTAAGTGCTGTTCACAACACTGCCGGTCCCAGAGTTGTAGGCAAACAGATATGTTCACCTTATATTCTGACTGCTTTCAAGATGCTGCAGGACCCTAGGGTTGTAGGCAATCAGCTGTGTATGTACCTGACTCGCTGAGGATTTAATAAACAGAATTGATTCATTAAATGGTGGTCAAGTGCTACTGCCTTGGGACTGAAATTTGGTTGCATAACAGTAATACATACCACTTTAATTGTGTATCTGGAAGGGGCACCCAAAACACACCCCTTCAAAATACCTTATCTCAAATGAATCACATTTTGCATTTTGTACATTTGAAAAAGCATGTTTACAGTCCCATACTGCCAAATTCTCAGAATAGAGCTGTTTGCACATATGGCCTTTAGAATGGTGGTTAGATCCAGCACACTTGTTGAAAAGTTTTCATCTTTGTCCTCCGAAGTGGTTGATCATAACGGATGTCAGCGAGAAAGATTGGGGAGCCCAGATAGGCTCCTAGACAGTTCAGGCAAGATGGAGTTCTGAGGAGCAGAGGAAACATCCAAATAGAGAGAAATGGAAGTGGTGCGTTGAGCTCTAAAACATTTTTGGAGAGCAATAGAGAACAATGCTTACTTGAATAAACAGGGAGGCACAAGGTTGAAATCCTTGAAGACAAGTGCAAAACAAATCTTTTAGTGAGAAGAGGTTAATTTAGAACAGAGTACGGCAATTCATATTCAGGAGCTAAGCTAAGCAGGATGTTCCCCTCTTCTCATAATTTCCATCCGAGTCCTGTTGTCCTCTTGAAGATTTACAAGAGGTGGGGAATTCCGGTGACAGACCTTTTTGTGGATCAGCAGAACAGAATTATTCTCCTTTTTTTGTTCCAGGATAAAAGAACAGAAGACTTCGAATGAGAATGCTCTTTCTTTTCCTTGGCCTCAGGGAATCTTGTATGCCTTAACCCTGCCCCCCGCCCCTTGTTCCCTCTGATATTGAGGTTTCAGCTCAGGGTGAGGACAGAGAGAGCATAAGTAATTCAGATTGCTCCGGCCTGTGTTCGCTCATCTTGGTTTCTCCTGATAATGAAAATGAAGGTGGGTCAGGAGTGGTTACTACTCTACTGTCCTCCCCCGCTGAGTTTTCCACAGTTCCCCCAGATAGCTCCTCAGCACCAACAAATAAAGGCCTGGAAAATGAAAGGCTGGGGCCAAAACAAATGGGGATCTCAGATGATTTATCTTTTATGATTCAGGCATCCAGAAAGGAATTCACTTGAAATTCTTATTCTTGTCATTGAGCTACCTTTCAAAGATGGTGTGAAAGAAAACAGTTACATTTCCATTACATCGTGGAGGTTACTAAAAAAAATTCAGGATGGTTTGGCGTCTTAAAGTAGCCTGTTGGACCTGGCCCTCTCTGCAGGGTCACATCCACATTTTTTGCCATCACTCCTCCTGTTTTCTGACCCCGTTTTTTGGCTTTTGGCTTTTAGGACTCTGTGGACTTTACCACGGCTAACCAGGGCTAAAAAGCTTGTCCTCTCCCCTTTAAACATGGTAAAATTAGCTACACCATATTGGCACATTTCATTTACTTTTAAGTCCCTAGGAAAATGGTATTACATGTACCCAGAACTTGTAAAAACATTTTTATAAATAACTTAATTTAGCATTTTGGTAGACAAAAGATGACACACATTTCAGAAAAAAATATAAACGTCGGTGAAGACAATTATCAGGAGGATCTAGTACAGACTATATCCAAAATTGTACAAGATGGTTAAGTGAAGTAAGTCCTACATTGTTCCCAGACCTATCACAGCCCCTTCATCTCCATCCCTCACAAATTGTTTGTATTTTAAAAAGTACATATGTCAATCAACAATAGCAGTGGGTAGTACACTATGATGGGGTGATGGTGTATTGTGGAGAGGACAGTTGTAATATATATGTGAGTCATTGTGGGTCACCCTCTGATTTTAAGGGTAACAGCACCCATATGTCTGATGCTCTCAACGTTTTGTACATTGTTAGGTATGGTCCCCCTGTTCAATGTTGTTGCTGTATGTATGTGGTGAATGGACACCATGTTGCATCACATTTAGTCACCCTGTCCCTGATGATAGCTGTAAACTCTCCGTGGCATAAAGATTCTAAACATTTTCCTACCATAGGATTAGTGTGGGCGCCTGGGACAGCTTCCACATTTGTCCTATACACAGTCGTGCTGCTAAAAGTAAGTGAGAAAAGAGCCGCCCTTGTTAGGTTGATGTGGGAATGGCCCTATATGCACTAGGATTACCCAATAGGACCACCAGTGCATTGTGGGGTAGGGGAATAATAGTGATGGCATGTATCAGGAGGAGGGCCTTGTCTCAGAATGGTTGCACTCTCGGGCATGCCCACCATGTGTGCAAAAATGTGCCCCACTCCCCTTAGCCATTCCAACAGGAATCTGTAACCCCCAAACATTTTGCATATCCGTACTGGTGTCATATACAATTGTATAAGGCTTTCATAGGAATTTTGTTTATAACGGGGAAAGATAGAAGACTTGGAGGCCCTTTGCCATATCACTCCCTAAGTTTCATTTGTAACATCTGTATTCAATTACCTCTCCCATTGTTTCAAATATGTATGGTAGACAGTCTACAGGTAAATCTGAGGCAACCACGACTTTCTTTGGACCAGTAACCCCCCCCCAAGTTGAGATTCACAACAGCCATGGGGTGGCTAAGAGTGTTGTTATGAGCGTCTGTCACTTGATACTGCTGACCAACTAGGTGTTGTTCAGGGTGCACCAGTTTCTCTATAACCATGGTAACACTGGGACCTGTGTCCCTGTAGGCCTGAACCTCAACACCATTTATTAGGGGCAGTTGCTTGTACTTATCCATATTAAGGGGACAAGCAACCAAGGTGGCCAAATCAATGGCACCTTCAGAGACTAACAGCCTCTGTGGTCTCCCTAACAAGACCAACCCCAACTAAATTACCAATAGTGAGCCCAGCTACTCCCTTGGATTGGCTATTAGTAGGTTTGCTCCCACCACTACTGATATTACTAGGGGCACTAGCATTTGCAGTAGGGGTTGTGGTAGTGGGAGGTTTGGTGTTTTTCTTTGGACAACTGGCATCAGTTGTCCAATGGCCTTTGACTTTACACAAATACCACCAAGACTTTTTAGGTTGATTATTGGAAGAGGATTTGGACCCACCACCCCCACCAGAGGATTTTTGTGGGCCTGAGGAAGACTCATTTTTAGATTTGTCCCCACCCTTGTCAGAAGGCTTACCATCCTTCTTCTTGCCATCCTTGTCACCCCCTGTATGAACTTTTCTGTTCACTCTTGTTCTGTCCCATTTGTCTGCCTTCTTTCCCAATTCTTGGGGAGAGGTCAGATCTGAGTCCACTAAATATTGGTGTAACAAGTCAGACACACAGTTATTCAGAAAATGCTCTCTCAGAATAAGATTATACAGGCTTTCATAGTCAGAAACTTTACTGCCATGTAACCACCCCTCCAAGGCCTTCACTGAACAGTCAACAAAGTATATCCAGTCTTGTGAGGACTCTTTTCTGGTGTCTCTGAACTTAATCCTGTATTGTTCAGTGGTTAAGCCAAATCCATCCAAGAGTGCATCCTTCAAAACTGCAAAATTATTGGCATCACGTTCTCTAACAGTAGGGAGCCTATCCCTACCCTTTGCATTGAAAGATAGCCATAGAATAGCAGCCCACTGCCTTTGAGGGACCCCCTGTACCATACAGGCCCTCTCAAGTGCAGCAAACCACTTGTTACTGTCACCCCCCTCCTTGTAAGGGGGAACTATCTTGTGCAGATTCCTGGAATCATGCTCTCTCACATGATTGCTATCAGGAATACTGCTGCTGCCACCATGGGGTCCAAACCCCAACCTCTGTCTCTCCTTCTCCAGGTCTAGGGATTCCCTGTCTAGAGCCAGCTGTTGCCGTTTAAGCTTCAGCCTGGTCTCTTCCACTCTCAACTTTTTGAGTTCCCTTTCTAACATGTTGTCTTCAGGGTGGGTGAGTTGGGAATGCTTTGACACTGAGGATATATTGGAATTAACAGAGGGAGACCTGTCCCTAACAGCCTGCACTCTAACAACCTGGCCTCCAGGAACAAAAGCATCCCTACTATGATAAGAGCTTCTATTGCTACCAGCATTGCTATGTGGTCTGCTAAGGGGCAGATTTGGAATAGAACCCTCCACACCTCCCTCAAGGGGTTCCCTGAGTCAGAGTGTGAGCTATCTACCATCGTCTCAATTGAAGTGCCAGCTAGGGACTTATCATTTTCAATGAGCAAATTAAATAGAAATTCTCTTGAAGGATTCTTTCCTATCACTAAACCTCTATCAATGCAGAGGCTCCTTAGGCTCTTAAAGTTTAGATTGTCATAAGTAGTATTGACTATTTTAAGAGAAGTTCCTCCATCAGACATGATAGAAGACGGTTTAGAGACAGTGAGAAGAGAGAAAAAGTTTCAGGACTTTTTAAAGAACAGAAAAAAAATACTTTTTCAAAACTTTGTGAAATTTTTAGCAAGTTTAGGAGTACTTTTCAGCACTTAGCAGAAAGTGTAAGAGAAGAAAAGCAAAATTTTTTGGTTAGGTGTACATACACTGAACCTGTTTTGTATATTTTTCTCTTATGAAAAGTACAAAATGACAAAGTGGTAAGTAGTTACAAGTACTTATCCCACTGCTGCACAACCAATGTAGGAGGCTGGCCTGGCTTGTAATGGGTACCAGAGGTACTTACACCTTGTGCCAGGTCCAGTTATCCCTTATTAGTGTAGAAGAGGTGTTTCTAGCAGCTTAGGCTGATAGAAGGTAGCTATAGCAGAGCAGCTTAGGCTGAACTAGGAGACATGCCAAGCTCCAACTATACCACTGGTGTCATATGCACAATATCATAAGAAAACACAATACACAGATATACTAAAAATAAAGGTACTTTATTTTTATGACAATATGCCAAAAGTATCTCAGTGAGTACCCTCAGTATGAGGATGCCAAATATACACAAGATATATGTACACAATACCAAAAGTATGCAGTAATAGCAAAAGGAAGTAATGCAAGCAGTGTAAAGTTACAATAGATTGTAATAGGAGCACATAGGTATAGGGGCAACAAAAACCATATACTCCAAAAGTGGAATGCGAACCACGAATGGACCCCAAACCTATGTGAGCTTGTAGAGGGTCGCTGGGACTGTAAGAAAACAGTAAGGGTTAGAAAAATAGCCCAACCCAGGACCCTGTAAGGTAGGTGTAAAGTGCACCTACAACCCCCAGAGAGCACAGAAGTCGTGATAGGGGGATTCTGCAAGGAAAACCAACACCAGCAATGCAACAACAGTGGATTTCCGGACCTGAGTACCTGTAAGACAAGGGGACCAAGTCCAAGAGTCGCTGCAGTGTCGAGAGTGGGCAGGAGCCCAGGAAATGCCAGCTGAGGGTGCAAGGAAGCTGCCACCGGATGAAAGAAGCTTGGTGTTTTGCAGGAACGAAGAGGACTAGGAACTTCCCCTTTGGAGGATGGATGTCCCACGTCGTGAAGAAGCTTGCAGAGGTTTTCCCACGCAGAAAGACCGCAAACAAGCCTTGCTAGCTGCAAGGGTCGCGGTTAGGGTTTTTGGATGCTGCTGTGGCCCAGGAGGGACCAGGATGTCGCCACTTGGATGAGGAGACAGAGGGGGCGCCCAGCAAGTCAGGGAACCCTCACAGAAGCAGGCAGCACTCGCAGAAGTACCAGATCAGGCACTTAGAAGAGGAGTGAACCGGAGTCCACCCGAAGTCAGAAAAGGGAGTCCCACGATGCCGGAGGACAACTCAGAAGGTTGTGCACTGCAGGTTAGAGTGTCGGGGACCCAGGCTTGGCTGTGCACGGAGGAAATCCTGGAAGAGTGCACAAGAGCCGGAGCAGCTGCAAATCACGCGGTACCCAGCAATGCAGTCTAGCGTAGGGAGGCAAGGACTTACCTCCACCAAACTTGGACTGAAGAGTCACTGGACTGTGGGAGTCACTTGGACAGAGTTGCTGAGTTCCAGGGACCACGATCGCCGTGCTGAGAGGGGACCCAGAGGACCGGTGATGCAGTCTTTTGTTGCCTGCGGTTGCAGGGGGAAGATTCCGTTGACCCACTGGAGATTTCTTCAGAGCTCCTGGTGCAAGAAGGAGGTAGGCTACCCCCAGAGCATGCACCACCAGGAAACAGGCGAGAAAGCCGGCAGGATGAAGCGATACAAGGTTGCAGTTGTCGTCTTTGCTACTTTGTTGCGGTTTCACAGGCGTCCTGAGCAGTCAGCGGTTGATCGTTTGGCAGAAGGTGAAGAGGGAGATGCAGAGCTCTTGCATTCGGTATCTGAACAATTCCCTAAAGCACAGACTCTAAATAGCCAGAAAAGGAGGTTTGGCTACCTAGGAAAGAGGATTGGCTACCAAGAGAGGTAAGAGCCTATCAGAAGGAGACTCTACGTCACCTGTTGGCACTGGCCACTCAGAGCAGTCCAGTGTGCCACCAACACCTATGTTTCCAAGATGGCAGAGGTCTGGGGCACACTGGAGGAGCTCTGGGCACCTCCCATGGGAGGTGTAGGTCAGGGGAGTGGTCACTCCCCTTCCTTTGTCCAGTTTTGCACCAGAGCAGGGCTGGGGGATCCATAAACCGGTGTAGACTGGCTTATGCAGAGATGGGCTGCATCTGTGCCCATCAAAGCATTTCCAGAGGCTGGGGAGGCTACTCCTCTCCAGCCATCACACCTATTTCCAAAGGGAGAGGGTGTCACACCCTCTCTCAGAGGAAATCCTTTGTTCTGCCTTCCTGGGCCAGGGCTGCCTGGACCCCAGGAGGGCAGAAACCTGTCTGAGGGGTTGGCAGCAGCAGCATCTGCAGTGGAGACCCCGGAAAGGCAGTTTGGCAGTAACCGGGTTCTGTGCTAGAGACCCGGGGGATCATGGAATTGTCTCCCCAATGCCAGAATGGCATTGGGGTGACAATTCCATGATCCTAGACATGTTACATGGCCATGTTCGGAGTTACCATTGTGACGCCATACATAGGTAGTGACCTATGTATAGTGCACGTGTGAAATTGTGTCCCCGCACTCCCAAAGTCCGGGGAATTTACCCTGAACGATGTGGGGGCACCTTGGCTAGTGCCAAGGTGCCCACACACTAAGTAACTTTGCACCCAACCTTCACCAAGTGAAGGTTAGACATATAGGTGACTTATAAGTTACTTAAGTGCAGTGGTAAATGGCTGTGAAATAACGTGGACGTTATTTCACTCAGGCTGCACTGGCAGGCCTGTGTAAGAATTGTCAGCTCTCCCTATGAGTGGCAAAAGAAATGCTGCAGCCCATAGGGATCTCCTGGAACCCCATTACCCTGGGTACCTCAGTACCATATACTAGGGAATTATATGGGTGTACCAGTATGCCAATTTGAATTGGTAAAATTGGTCACTAGCCTGTTAGTGACAATTTGGAAAGCAGAGAGAGCATAAGCACTGAGGTTCTGGTCAGAGGAGCCTCAGGGATACAGTTAGTCATCACACAGGGAACACATACAGGGCACACTTATGAGCACTGGGGCCCTGCCTGGCAGGGTCCCAGTGACACATAGACTAAAACAACATATATACAGTGAAATATGGGGGTAACATGCCAGGCAAGATGGTACTTTCCTACAGGGTAAGATTCAGTTTATAATGATAAAGCCATGATATGCCTTTGTGCCTCACATTGGAAAGGTACAAGGATTCTATAGGTGTCTCTCCTCTCTGCATGACCAAGCAAGGAGAGGATCATCTGGCCCAGTTTATTGCTTGCACAATCTTATAAGAGTCCTGCCTAGTCAAAACACATTTCTCCATCAGGTTTGCATTTGTTCTCAGGTCTCCTTTGTTGTAGAAGTCTCTCAACTTAAGGGATGCCACGATCTCAACAAAAAGATCCAGGATGGACCATAACTGGTGGGAAATCTGGGTTGGTAACTATAAAAGTAAGGGGAAAGGGATATGATAGGAATTGTCATTTCCCACAAACTTCTCACCAGTAAGCAAGGAGTATGCATGTCAGTGGGAGAGGAGGGGCACTCTGAACACCTGCTGACATGGGGAGCCCTAGAAGGTCATCTAAGGGGATCGGGGAAAAGGCTTGTTCGACCTGCTTCCAGGGTTTGTTGTCTGGATTGTAGTTCCAATCCAAGGAAGGTCAAAGTTGTGCCGCAAAGATGTAGGTAGGGACATCCATGAACCCCAAACCACCCTCCACTATAGGTCACTATAGAGTTGCCCAGGCCACCCCCAGTGACTTGCCTCCAGAGACAAAACTGAGCATTTTATTGCATATCTGTGTTTGTGTTGATTTGGGAATAGTGAGGGGGAGGGTCTGAGGAACATAGAGCAAACAGGACATGAAGTTCATTTTAAGGCAAGTAAGTTAACACAGCCAGGAAATCTCGTTTGCCCCACCTATAAAGATCTATGAAAAGTGCAGTAAGCAAAGAACGGATATTTCTGTCATATCGGGCTTTGGTATGCAACAGGATTTGGACCCCGAGGTCTGTAATAGTTGATGTGGCTATTGAAAGCCCTCCCTCTGAATGAGCTCTCAGACGTTATTCTGTGGGTGTGCCACTCCCATGCCCCAGGATTCAGTAACATTTATTTTGAAACTAGATGCCTGTGCAAATAGGTTGAATTCCCTCATCAACGCGGGGACAAAAGACTCTGGGTCTGTGATGAAGCATAGTATGTCATCCGCAAAAAGGGCTAGTATATGCTGTCTGATGCCAACTACTCGTATACCAAGAATCGCAGAATTACACTGAATCTCAGTTACTGAGGGCTCCATGCATAAAGCGAAAAATAAGTGGGACAGGGGGCAGCCCTTACGAGTCCTGCTTATGATGGTTATAGTGGGGGATAAGGAAGCATTGATCTTCAGCTTGGCAGTAGGCCTCCTAAAATTAGTTTGTATATAGGTTTTCATCTTGGGGCCTATACGAATTTTGTCCAAGACCTTCGACAGGTATACCCTATCCAGCCTTTCCACTGTCCAAGGAGAGGAGAGCCAATGGTTGATTGCTCAGCTCAGCTGCATCCATGAGAGCGACGGCCTGGCGGATATTGTCATTAGGCTGTCTGTTGTTGATAAAGCCTGATTGCTGGGGTGCTATTATTGTTGGCCAGATGTGGTGAAGCTGTGCTAACTGGATGGAATGAAGATTTTCACATTGCAGTTCAAAAGCACTATTGGGAAGTAGGAAGAGCCAAATGTTGAAGTTTTATGAGGCTTCAAGAGTAACATAAGGTGAGATTGTGGCATTGTATTGGTAACAATGCCCAATGTTAAGGAGGAGTTAAAGACCTTTGTTATGTACTCAGCTAGCCGGAGGCTTTAAAAAAATGGCTGGAAACCCATCCGGGCCAAGTGCCTTGCGCACGGGGAGATTGATATTTGCTACCCTGACTTCATCCGGACTGATGTTGTCTTCTAGCAAGCCTAGCGCCTCCTCCCTGTCAGGGGGAGTGTAGTCTCAGAGGTAATCGTCTTGATGCTGTTCATTGAGGTTTTGGGCTCTATGGAGAGCAGAAAAGTAATCATGAAAGACCACGATATTGTGGTTGCGTGAGAAGTGCATGCGTATTTTATGGGCCAAAAGCAGATCGGCTTTATCTCCGCGCTCATAATATGTTTGAGCAACATATAGGAGCTTCTAGGCAGCTTCCTTTATTAGTAAATGCTCTAATTCGCCAGGGAATGCCTAAGGTCTCTCGGGATTTTATGTGATCCCCTTGCTTTATGTCTAGACTCTGCTTGATGTAACTGGGTTTTGATTTCCTGCTTGTGAAGCTCAGCTCCTTTTTAAACGTTGCTGTGTGTGATAGATGTTACCCCCTTATAACTGCTTTTGCAGCGCACCATAGGGACAATGGTGACACATCGCCGGTGTGATTTTCAGCGAAGTAGTGTTCAATCGTGTCATTTATGCAATTGCGAAGGGCCAGGTTCACCATCCAGGGGGCTGAAGATCAGCAGGGCCCATGTCTAGTCTCACAAGGGTATGGTCTGACAGGACTTTGACATCTATCGTGGTGTAAATTAGGCGAGGGAGTAAGGAACTAGAGACTAAGAAATAGTCAATAAGGGACTTTGCCTTGTGGATATTGGAGTAAAATGTGTAACCGCATTGGCGCACGAGGTGGTGACACCGGACATTGACCGAGGAAAGGTCAAGCAGGCCCTGGGTTAAAGCTGAGGGTGGGAGGGGCTCCCCCTGCCAGGCGTGGAAGAGTGGTGTAAAAGACAACCCTCTCACCATTGGGCACGTAAATAGAAAAAATTGTCATAGGGTGGTGACCAGCGTGTCCCTTATTCCTACCAGGCAGCCCTCGTGATCTCTATGAGTACTATCTAGTTTAAATATGAAGCCTTGTTGGAGGAGGATTGCCACTCCTCTCGGATTACAAGTGTAGGATGAATGGTATTTTGTGGGGTACCAGTAAGAGTGGAGGCACCTCATATCATCGCAGAGCAGGTGGGTTCTTGAAAGAGGGCAATATCTATCTTCTTTTAACTCAGCCAGTTTGCCAGTGCCCTACGTTGAGTGAGGAATTAAGGCCCTGGACATTTAACGCTATAATGCGTAGTATCACCATGGTCAGGTGTGTGGATAGTTCCCATCATCTTGGAAGGTTGCTAATATGGTGTGTATCCTCCCTTCGTCCCCCCACAATATAACATGTAAGTGTGTCAACAAATGTAAAAAAACAATGCAATCAACATTAAGAAACAACGCAGAATTACAAAGAATAATAACTAAAGCACCTCACCCGGTCCCAGTAGAACAAGAGACCCAGCAGGCAACCCCCAACAGGTAGAGAATGAAGAGATCATGAAGTTGTGCAACAGTAGTCCAAGAGGTGAGGGACAAGCTCCTGAGAATTCATGGGTACCCCCCCCATTCACTTACATTCAGTCATGGTTGGTCGAGGTGAATAAAAAATTGACTCAAAGCAAACATTCATGTGCTTAGTGCCCATGGACGATCCTAGGGCCATAATCCCAGAGTCATAAAACAAAAGATAGAAAAGCTCAAGCTTAGGTGTCATTATCTGAGGAAGCCTCTCTGTGTTCCTTTTTGGTTTGGCGTTTCTGCTTGCATGCCTTCTTTTTCATGCAGCATGGTGACTAGAATCGTCACCCTACCCCCAGTCTTCCAATGCCTGAGTGGTCGATTCTTGAGAGACCACAGAATCTGGAGGAGGAGGCATTCCCAGAGTCTCACAAGCCTCTAACAGTGTGCAAGTGACAATCCTCTTTTCCTGGAAGCTGAAGTGTAGGCAGAGCGGGAAGCCCCACCAATAGAAGATCTTGTGAGTCTGGAGGTGTTGATTGACATCTTTAAATTTCTTGAGGCGGTGTGCAGACATAAATGTCTTGGTAGATAGAGATGGTGTTCCCTTGAAACACTATTGGCTCCTGTTGTCTTGCTGCCTCCATCAACTGTACTTTCAGATGGTAAGTAGTTGACTCTGGTGAGGGTATCCATAGGTAAATTCTTCTTTTGCTGAAATGCCGAGCACACTCTGTGAGTGCGATCAAGGAGCACTTGTTAATCATCAGGCAAGTGTAGTAGGTGGGTGAAGAGGCACTGGACATGCTTCTTGAGATCAGCCTGCGGGAGAGATGTGGCTATGCCCTTGATGCACACATTGTTTCACCTCAAGCGATTTTCCAGGTTCTCGACTTTGTCTTGTAGCAGTTCATGACTCTTTTCTAACTTCTCTATACGTGTCATCGAATCTATATTATCCATCATGTGCTCTGCAATTGTGGAATTATCAGTGGTTAGGCGAGAGTTCATTTAGCGCAACTATTGGTCAAGGTCTGAAATGTACTTGGTAAATTCCTGACATAGCGATGTAATATTCTTGTGAAACTCGACCAGCAGCAGCTGGATGTCCTCCCTAGTCACAGGAGCCCGAGCAACAGGGTCCTCCACCAAGCCCTCCCTGTGGTTGGGAACAGTCTGCCTTTTGGAGCATGTCCTTATTGGAGGAGGGGTGAGTGATCTTGGCCCTCTTCTTCACCATTATAGTGAGCCAAGGCAGACACATCACCCCAGAATCACTGGGATTGGCCCCAAGCTGCTAGGGAGGCCAGGATAACTTGTGATTCAACAAAGTCTTACTGTGCCACTGGACCACCTGTTCAGTGGTATTATTGGCAAGGAATATTTTTCTCATGGGCCCAGATGTTGAAATAGTGCTGAGGAGCCGGGTGCACCAGGCCAATGTGGGGCTCACAACCTGATGGGATTAAGTGTAAATGGCAGGTCATTCCCAAACACCCCCTGGGGGCTCAGTTTCCACCCCTACAGACAGAGTCCAAATTTAGGCACTTATCAAACAGTTGCACTTGCTCCCTACTCAGTTACTCACAGCACTGGGGGGTAGTAGAAATCCCCCGTCAGTCCATCCGAGGCTCCCACGTCCCTCTGTAATCGGTTGTCTTGGCCCTCCCCATCTTCAAAGGAGTAAGTTCTCGAGTTGCTTATCTTGAAGGCACCGGCACTGGGTATGATGCCCTCTATAGTCTGGTTGGGCTACTGCATTTCATCACAACCCCATTCGGGCTGCCGTCACATCGGGCCTCATGGTCCACGGGGCTGAAACAGCACAGACCCTCCAATCAGGGAGGAAGCCTCCAGCCCTCACGGCCTGCCACACGTGAGAGGCTCCATCGCCCGCACTCAGTCCAGTCTCTTGCGGCTGTCCCTGCTGCATGACGGGGCCTGTTAAAGGGGCGCAACCACGAATAAAGCCAGAGAAGCCGCAGCACCACTCCGTTCCTTCCCACAGCGGGTCAAAATATCACACTCTCAGGAGTGAGTATGACCATGGCGGTGTTTCCACTATGCTCCCATTAGCCCGCCATTGGCGTTCCATTGTACTGGGCACTGAGGATGAGGCCAGGTCATTCAGCAACAAGGCCTCAATATGGCCACCGCAGTCGTGGACGCTGCCCAGATGGGCCAATTTTTACAGGGGATAGTCGAAGAGCCCCACAAGGTGCTCGTCACAGCCACCTTCACACTGCAGGCATCAAGTGGTCCCCTTGAAGGGAATTTTTGCAGACTATTCACTAAGCAAAGGAGGTGGGAAAGGGTCTCCCTTGTGGAGCTCAGGAGGGACGTGTTGTGCCTGGTCTCCTCCCTGGCCATGCTCCCTGTAAATTAAGTTTTACCAATGGTTTTGCTGCACATATAGGTGGTCATTCCGACTCTGTCAAAAGACCGCTGCCGGCATTCTGACCTACCCGCTGGGCCGGCGGGCGCTAACTATGTTAGCGCCCGCCGGCCCAGCGGGAAGGAGGGCTGCAACACAGAAGCCGGCTCCGAATGGAGCCGGCGGTGTTGCGGCCGTGCGACGGGTGCAGTTGCACCCGTCGCGCTTTTCACTGTCTGCTAGGCAGACAGTGAAAAGCCGGCCGAGGCCCTGTTAGGGGGCCCCTGCACTGCCCATGCCAGTGGCATGGGCAGTGCAGGGGCCCCCAGGGGCCCCAAGACACCCGTTCCCACCAGCCTCTTCCTGGCGGTGACAACCGCCAGGAACAGGCTGGCGGGAAGGGGGTCAGATCGCTGCCATGGTGGATTAGCCCAGCCGGGGCAAAATCGGCGGGAAACCGCCGGCCCCGGTTTTCTGACTGCGGCGGTCAGAATGGGCTAGGAAGCACCGCCAGCCTGTTGGCGGTGCTTCCGTCATTCATGGCCCTGGCGGTCTTAGACCGCCAGGGTCAGAAGGACCCTGATAGTGCCACTCACTTAAGTAGCCCTTTAAAAACATGTCTCGAGACTCCTATTGCAGCCTGTGCTTGCAGTTCTAGCTGCCCTTTCGACTTGTAAAATAAACCTTTTGCAAGCCTATACCTTCCTTTTTAATACATATACTTCACCCCTAAGGTAGGTCCTCAACAGCCCATAGAACAGGTTGTATTGTATTTAAAACTGTGGACATGTACTTTCAGGTTTTACATGTTCGGTAGTGGAAAACACTCAAGTTCGTTTTCACCTGTCTCATTAAATAACATTGAGTTACCTTATTACATTTAACCGTGATAAATGGATGCATGCAGGAATTTCATGTTTAGTCTCTAAAGAATTATAATTTAAAACCTTCTTTAATGGTAAAGTCAGAGTTTAAGTTACAATTCTGAAAATGCCACTTTTAGAAAGTTAGCATTTTCTTGTCTTAAACATTTGGGCGGTCATTACAACATTGGTGGTAAAAGCCGCTTACCGCCGTGCAGAACACCGCCAACACACCGCCGCGCCTGCGGAAATCCGCCACAGCTATTATGACCCACAGCACGGAATCTGCCAAAATTCAGACACCCACACAAGTCCGCCACACCAAAGGTCAGTGATAAACTGGCGAAAACAAAACCTCCACCGTCACGCCAACAGAAATACGCCCACACTATCACGACACATGAATCCACGAGGAGGTCTTTCAACCGCGGTATTCCATTGGCGGTACACACCGCCGCGCTCAAAATACACACACATTTACAAAACACAGCCACATTGGACAAATCGAAATACACACACCTGATACACATACACACACCACTCCCACACACCCAATACTATATAAAACACACACCCACATCACCCACAAACCCCTACGACCAGAATCACTGAGAGAAGGCCAGAGAGAGAGACACCACGATCAACAAACTAGCATCCACAGGCACACAACACCATCACCCACATAACTTCCAGGCACCTCACACAACACACCACTACATATCAGCACACTTATCACCACACACACCACCCCACACATCACCCACACCACCCCATGGCACGGCAAAGACACCCCAGGTTCTCGGAGGACGAGCTCAGGGTCATGGTGGAGGAAATCGTCCGGGTAGAGCCACAGCTATTCGGATCACAGGTGCAGCACACCTCCATTGCTAGGAAGATGGAGCTATGGCGAAGAATAGTGGACAGGGTCAACGTAGTGGGACAGCACCCAAGAAATCGGGATGACATCAGGAAGAGGTGGAACGACCTACGGGGGAAGGTGCGTTTCGTGGTCTCAAGACACCACCTTGCGGTTCAGCGGACTGGCGGCGGACCCCCACCTCCTCCGCAACAACTAACAACATGGGAGGAGCAGGTCTTGGCAATTCTGCATCCTGAGGGCCTCGCAGGAGTAGCAGGAGGAATGGACTCTGGTAAGTCAAATCTTAACTATTACATCCCCCACCCAACCTGCATGCCATCACATACCCCTACCCTCACCCTCACCCCCATCACTCCAACTCCTCACAAATGTCCCAATATCACTAACCACACATCCCAACACCAAGCCCTGCATGCAACAACAAAGCATGGACAACCAACACCAAAGCATGCCCACTGCACAAACCTATACACCCCCTAAACCATCCTCACACAAGGTCCCACACAGGAATGCAAGCACTGGGGTACACGGTCAACCACCCATTGCACACCATGGCACACACAGATGCAATAATCATGCTTTTACACCCCTGCAGGACCCCTACCCAACATCACTGCACAGGAGGGTCCAGACATGTCCACACCACCAACAGAAGAGGCCCACAGTGATGACAGTAGCTCTGTCCAACTGGATCTAGATGACCAGCCCGGCCCATCGGGGACCTCGGGACAGTCGGCTCCCATCACACGGTCGCAGGCCACTACAGAGCTTCCCCCCTCTGGAAACACCAGCACAGCGCCCACCCAGCGGGCCCAGACCTCTGTCCCCAGGACATGTCAGTCAGCAGTGTGTCCACCACTACAGGGAACCTAGGCTAACCCACCACCCCAACAACAACAGGGACCTGGGGGCAGTGACAGTGGGCACACCGTTCAGGGGACAAAGGCACAGGAACACAAGGGAACTGGGAGGGCTGCTGTGCGACAGGGGGAGGTCTGGCCAAGGGAACCCTCTCTCCACGAGGCCCTCTCCAACATCATGGGAGCCTACCACCACTCCCAGGAGACGATGGCAACGGTACTGGCAAAGTTTCAGGAGACCCAGCGGCTGCAGGAGGCACAGTATTTGGGCTTCAGGAAGGAACTCAGAGCCATCAATTCCACCCTGGGCACCATCGTAGGGGTGCTGAAGGAAGTACTTAACACCAGGAGGGACACTGTGGAACAACAAGGGGCCCCTGACACTAGCCTGTACGATGAACTGCCCACCACCTCCACCGGTGCTAGTGGACAGGAGGCACCGCCACAGGACCACCACACCAACACCCCACCCCCTGCAGAGGGAGAACCACCCCGCAAACGGTCCCTGAGATCCAAGACAAAGACAGAGAACGATGCCAAGAGCCCCGCCAAAAAATGAGACCACCCTGAATATCATCTTTCTTTCTCACTTTGTCACCCTGTCCATCCTCAAACTGCCCCAGCTCCACTTCCTATGCCCATTTGGGCAATGCACCTGTGAGACCAATAGACTGGACTCTGCCATGGACATACCTCCCCCATCACCCCTTCCAATTTTGCAACCCCTCCAAAATTGAGCACTTAAATAAACACCCTTAAAGCACAAAACAATCTGGAGTCAGTCTGTGATTTCGAATTAGTGTATTAGCAATTACTGTGGCAAAAGCTCTAGTCCATGAGGAATCAAAGCAGATGTCACACAGTGGGACCCACATCTGTGAAATCATAAGGGAAAGTGACAACTCAGTGACCATACACTGGGTGAAAACGACAGACAGTAGAGAGGTAGTAATGTTACAGTACATGTAGTAGGCAGGTTTGTATTCTTACCTGTGTCTCACTGGAAATATTGCAGGATCACTGAGTCCCTGTTGTCGATGTCCTCTTTTTCTGCTTCCTCGTCTTCACTGTCCACAGGCTCCACAGCTGCAACAACATTGCCATCTGGACCATCCTCCTGTAGAAAAGGCACCGGTCATCACAAAGCTAAGTTGTGAAGCATACAGCAGTCCACGATTATCTGGCACACCTTCTTTGGTGAGTAGAATAGGGTTCCACCTGTCATATGGAGGCACCGGAACCTGGCCTTCAGGAGGCCGAAGGTCCGCTCAATTATCCGCCGTGTTCGCCCATGGTCCTCATTGTAGCGTTCCTCTGCCCTTGTCCTGGGATTCCTCACTGGGGTCAGTAGCCATGATAGGTTGGGGTAACCAGAGTCACCTGCAAATGGAGAGGGACAACTGTTAGACACACACTAACCTGTGGGGATATCCCCAGACCCAGACTACCATTCCCACTGACTTGCTTCCAGGTGCTCATCTAATAGCCACACACGGTGCCTCTGGAGTTGCCCCATCACATAAGGGATGCTGCTATTCCGCAGGATGTAGGCATCATGCACTGAGCCAGGGAACTTCACATTAACATGGGAGATGTACTGGTCGGCCAAACATACCATCTGCGCATTCATGGAATGATAGCTCTTCCGGTTTCTGTACGCCTGTTCACTCCTGCGGGGTGGACCAAAGCCACATGTGTCCCATCAATGGCACCTATGATGTTGGGGATATGTCAGAGGGCATAGAAATCACCTTTCACTGTAGGCAAATCCTCCAACTGAGGGAAAACAATGTAGCTCTGCATGTGTATCAGCAGGCCAGACAACACTCTGGACAACACGTTGGAAAACACAGGCTGGGACATCCCTGATGCTATGGTCACTGTTGTTTGAAATGACCCACTTGCAAGGAAATGGAGCACTGACAGCACCTGCACTTGGGGGGAATTCCTGTGGGATGGTGGATAGCTGACATCAGGTCTGGCTCCAGCTGGGTACACAGTTCATGGATTGTGGCACGGTCAAGCCTGTATGTGATGATCACATGTCTTTCTTCCATTGTCGATAGGTCCACCAGCGGTCTGTACACCAGAGGAAGCTGCCATCTCCTCACATGTCCCAGCGGACGGTGCCTATGAAGGACAACAGCGAGCACAGAGTCAACCAACTCAGAGGTACGTACCCACAGCTTACACAGAACACGAATCATAATACGAAAAGTGGCCTGTATGTGTGTTGAGTCTAGGCCTAGGTATGTGTGACGCAGTTACAAATAAAGCCATATGGGCCCCTGAAATGGCGGCTGCCTGACCTCTAAAGTGGGACAATGGGATGTGAGGTAACTGCGCTGGCGTTGTACACCGTTGCGGTAGGCGGTCGAAGACCGCGGCGCAATGCTGCATTGGTTAACATTGGACCCTATGGGTCCCAGGAGCCAATGACGATGTACGCCGGCGGTGACGGTACGCACCGCTGTGGACGTGACCGCCATTTTCTATCTGTTCAATCACTTGATACCTGATCTTCAACAGGAGAGGACATACACTGCAAGTGCTGCTGTGACCTCGGTCTTCAAGAGAAAATGGCTTGAGTGTCTGGGGAAAGGGCCCCTGCCTTCACATCGGAGGAGTTGGAGAAACGCGTGGATGGGGTCATCCCCCAGTACACACTACTCTACGGTCCTCCAGACAAACAGGTAAGTACACTGTGAGCATGCTGTATGGGCTATGCCTGTGTGGAGAGGGGTGGATGTAAGAAGGAAGGGGGGAGAGTGTGGCGTGCATGAAACAAAGGTGAGTGCGTGTGCCACATGCCAAGGGGAGGGATGGTGGCCAATGACTGTGACGGTGCAGTTGGTAATGAGCTTCTCTTCCCCCTGTACAAATCATGTATGTTGGACTTTTGCTTTTGCAGGGTCATCCCCAGACTTTTTTGCCTCCTGCCTCCTATATTTTTCTGACATGTTGCTGTTGGCTTTTCAACTCTGAGCACTTTACCACTGCTAACCAGTGCTAAAGTGCCTATGCTCTCCTGTTTAAATTGTATGTAAGTGGTTTATCCATGATTGGCATATTTGATTTACTAGTAAGTCCCTAGTAAGGTGCACTAGAGGTGCCAGGGCCTGTAAATCAAATGCTACTAGTGGGCCTGCAGCACTGGTTGTGCCACCCACATAAGTAGCTCTGTAATCATGTCTCAGACCTGCCACTGCAGTGTCTGTATGTGTATTTTTACACTGTAAATTCGACTTGGCAAGTGTACCCACTTGCCAGGCCTAAACCTTCCCTTTCCTTACATGTAAGGCACCCCTAAGGTATGCCCTAGGTAGCCCCAAGGGCAGGGTGCAGTGTATGGATAAGGTAGGACATATAGTAATGTGGTTTATATGTCCTGACAGTGAAATACTGCCAATTTCGTTTTCACTGTTGCAAGGTCTGTCTCTCTCTCATAGGATAATATGGGGGTTACCTTTAAATATGATTAAAGTGTAGATTCCCCTAGAGAGTAGATGGACAGGTGGAGTTTGGGATCCCTGAACTCACAATTTAAAAATGCATCTTTTAGTAAAGTTGATTTTGAGATTGTGCGTTTGAAAATGCCACTTTTAGAAAGTGAGCATTTTCTTGCTTAAACCATTCTGTGACTCTGCCTTGTTTGTGGATTCCCTGTCTGGGTCAGTTTGACAGTTGGGTTGTTTTTCACCTCACACCAGACAGTGACACAAAGGGATCTGGGGTGTAATCTGCATTCCTGATTAGCCATCTCTGCTAGGAGGGAGGGGTGGAGTGGTCACTCTCATCTGAAAGGACTGTGCCTGCCTCTGACAATGCTGTCTCCAACCCCCTGGTGTGTGTCTGAAGCCTTGCCTGGGCAAGGCAGGATTTCACAAGAGGGTGTGAGTCCCCTTTGAAGGAAGGTGACTTCAAAGACTAAAATGGGTATAAGAAGGGCACCCAAACTTACAAACTTTAGAAACACTTCTGGAATCAAGGGGAACCTCTGCCTGGAGAAGAGCTGATCGCTGAGGAACAAGTGCTGCCCTGTCTGTGACTGTGCTTTGTGGAGCTTTCCTGCAGTGCTGCTTCTGCCAGAGTAAGAGGGCAAAGACTGGACTTTGTGTGCCTTCCATCTTGAAGAAGAAATCTCCAAGGGCTTGATGTAGAGCTTGCCTCCTGTTATTGAAGTCTCAGGGATAGCAAAGACTTCTTCCTGCCAGCACCTGGAGTCTCTGGAGAGACCCCTACTCTGCTCTGTGGTGCCCTTCCAGTTCCTGGGACCCTGAAAGGAGAGGCTGGCAGCCTAAGGACAAAAATACACGCACCGAGCACCGTGCGGAGAAAAGATCGACGCGAATCCGATCGCGGCTGAGAAAACGACGCGACGCCGGCTCCGCAGCTGAGAAACGACGCCGCTGGAAACGCGACCGGAGAATCGACGCCCGGAGCAGGAGAAACGACGCGCAGCATCGCTGACGAAGGCTGAGAGATCGCAACCAGCGCCGCGGGACTTCGGACCGTCGCGTGGCTGGCTTTTTCGACGCGCCTCGCCGAGCCGAGCTGTTTTCGACGCATATACCCGTGCCGGGTTATTTTCGACGCACACCGCCCGTGCGGGGTTATTTTTGCCGCAAACCAGGTACATTTTCACGCTAGCAGCGCTAGTGTGGTGTTACAACTACCTAAAGACTCTTTTTATTTTAAACCTTTAAAAAAATCATAACTTGACTTGTGTATGTTGGATTTTTGTCGTTTTGGTCTTGTTTTGTCTAGATAAATATTTCCTATTTTTCTAAACTGGTGTTGTGTCATTTTGTAGTGTTTTCATTAAGTTACTGTGTGTGTTGGTACAAATACTTTACGCCCAGCACTCTGAGGTTAAGCCTACTGCTCTGCCAAGCTACCAAGGGGGTAAGCAGGGGTTAGCTGAGGGTGATTCTCTTTTATCCTAACTAGAGTGAGGGTCCTTGCTTGAACAGGGGGTAACCTGACTGTCAACCAAAGACCCCATTTCTAACATTGGTGACCAGCGGTCGGGATTTGGACTTGTATTTGTACTTGACATACAGTAATTGAGTGTACACTACTGTTTTTGATCTCAGACCACTACGTGACCACATACTACTTGTCTTGTGATTCTGCTTTTTGTTCTCTGATGTCCTCCTGGAAGTATTGCTAATATTTTTGGACTTTGGTTTTTGGTTGTGAAGCCTTTGCAGAAATGGAAGTCAATTTCTGGCACCTATCTATGTATAAAAAGTGGCAGCTTAAAGCATTCTGCATGGAAAGGGGACTGGCTGTGAACAAGGAATCCAGAAGGGAGGATCTTGAGTCAGCCCTGTTTCAGGATGAATTGAAACGTTGTCAGGCAACACCACCAAATGAGTCTGAGGAGGATAACTACTCTGAGGAGGAGGACTACTCCAAAGAGGAGGGCAGTGGCCCTGAGGAGGGAACAGAAAGAGATGATAGGCTCCTAGCTCGAATCCGGAGGCTGGAAGAGCTTAAGAGGGCCGAGGAGAAGAGAGCCTTAGTCCTGGCAGAAAGGAGGAGGGACTTAGAGATTAAAAAAATGATTTATGCTTACGAGCTTAAATTGAAAGAGCTGGAAGTCATGAGGGCTGAGTCCAGCTGGAATGGTGGCAGCAACAATTGTATATCCAGTGATGCTGCAGAAGTGCACATGCCCAGAGAGGTGGTGCCCTACTTGAAGGAGGAAGTTAACACACGCCAGGAGGTTCAGGGGTATGAGGTAGCTCCAGTGATGCACAGGGTCTCTGAGGTAGATTGGGGAACTGGCATGGGGAGTCATATTCCTACTGGTGGGAGGGACACTCTACTGACTCTAGGTGAGAGTGACAGGGAGAGGGGTTCCCCCCAAGTAGAAGTCCTGGTTATGGAGTGTGAAGACATCCCAGAAGAGTGTGGGTTGAGTGTCAGGGACAGTCAGGTACTGTCTCACCAGTCTCAGGAGGGTGATGTGGGGTGCTTTGTCAAAGCAGAGTCACTGGATGGTTGGGTGAAGGGTACTTTGGTTAATTCATGTGAGGGGCTGAGTGATGTAATTGCTGGAGAGCATATGTCTAGTCCTTATTTTCCAGAGCTATGCCAACACCAGGTGGAGTGTGAGTTCTCTGACCCCAGGGAGCTTACAATGGAGGCAGACTTCTGGGTGAGTACCAGAGAGTCTGAAGAGGCATTTGGGGGTGCTCCTGAGAGGAGTGGTCTAGGTAGTTCCCAACCAGGTGAGGTAGGGAAGGATTGTAGTGTCCCAGGTAGGTCCCAGTGTAGTGGGATGGGTGAGGGACCCCATGTCCAGTCTCAGAGGAGAGGGAATGGGGATGGGTTGAGGCCCAAGGTGCCCGAGATCCGGTCCCAGGTCCTGGAGGGTTCCCTGCGGGAACCCCAGGAGGGGAGCCTAGCCTGTACCATAGGGCCATCTGTTGAGGGAGACCCCACAGTGTCAGGAGAACTTGGGGGGGCGGCTGTAGCCAGCGTCCCACCAGTTCTGGTGTCTGGCAGTACCACTCCTAGTGAGGGGTTGCAGAAGTCCAGACAGAGGGTTGAGAGGGGGTTGCGGACCCCAGTGGAGAACCTGGAGGGTCAGGGGTCAGCTCTGAGTGCAGAGCCCCCCAGGAATGACCTTGGTGAGACCATTTCTGGGCTGGGGGGAATCCAGACTCTGTCAGATGGGCAGAGGTCAGGAGACCTGCGCCAGCCAGACTCTTGTATGGCCCTTGGGGAAAGTGTTTCCCTTGTGGGGGGTAGGTGTGCCCCCCAGGAAGTCCTGGTGCGCCAGGCAATGATTCAACCGCAGGATGGTGACTCTGGGTTGGATGATCAGGTTCAGGGGGTAAACTCTGACCTGATGGGGAGTACGTGTGCTCCCAAGGAAGTCCTGGTGTGCCAGGCAGTGGTTCAACCGCAGGGTAGTGACTCTGGGTTGGATTGCCAGATTCAGGGGGTAAACTCTGACCTGATGGGGGGTAAGTGTGCTCCCCTGGAAGTCCTGGTGTGCCAGGCAATGGTTCAACCGCAGGGTGGTGACTCTGGGTTGAATGATCAGGTTCAGGGGGTAAACTCTGACCTGATGGGGGGTAAGTGTGCTCCCAAGGAAGTCCTGGTGTGCCAGGCAGTGGTTCAACCGCAGGGTGGTGACCCTGGGTTGGATGACCAGGTTCAGAGGGTAAACTCTGACCTGGTAGGGGGTAGGTATGCCCCCCAAGAAGTCCTGGTTTGCCAGGCAGTGATCCAGTCTGTGGGTACAGGCCCTGGATTGGGAGGCCAGGTTAAGGGTGTCCCCCCTGACCTGGAGGAAGGGGCTACTGCTAACAGTGCCCCTACCATGTTGTCTTCTGGGGGGGCCGCTCCTAGTTGGGTGGTTCAGGACCCCAGAAGAGAGGGCAGGGGGAGGGAAGCCTCACCCCTGGCCCTGGTCCAACCTGAAGGTACAGACCCCAGGTTGGAGGATCAGTTGCAGGTTAACATCCCTGCACTGATGGAAGAATTGTGCAGGACTGCTTCTACAAGCACCCTGACAGTTTTTGACTCTGGGGGTGCCGCTTCTGCAGGGAGGGTACAGAGCCCCAGAGGGGAGGACCAGGGTCAGGTTGTCATCCCTGACCTGGTGGAAGAGAGAGTGGTCAAAGGGTGCCAGGCACCTGGGGCTACCACCCCCCACTCTCCACAGTCACAGTGGTTAGAGAGGCCTGAGGTCGGGCTCTCATCCCTGACAGTTGTCTGGGGCCACTGTGGCTTGCTGTCCTGGTGGACAGAGTTGCCCCTGGGGGGGGAAGGACGAGAGTCACACCCCAGGGGTGGAGTGGGCAACACCATTGTGTTGGCCCTGGTGGTACTATCTGCCCATTGCAATACATCTGTGAGCAAAGTAAAGTTAGGTGTTGCACAGATGGTGTCTGTAGATGTGGAGAAGGGTTCCCCATGGGTTAGCTTAGTGGGCCCTGAGAGTATGGACAGAGGGATCCAACTGGAGTCAGGAAGGCGTAGAACTGGAGCATGCCCCTGCTGTTGTGGGCCTGGGTCCCTGTTCTATCGCCCCAATCAGGGAAGTACATCAAGGTATTGATTGTTCTCCCCTGGCTTTAGGCTGGTAGGGGGTCGTGTTGGACTTTTGCTTTTGCAGGGTCATCCCCAGACTTTTTTGCCTCCTGCCTCCTATATTTTTCTGACATGTTGCTGTTGGCTTTTCAACTCTGAGCACTTTACCACTGCTAACCAGTGCTAAAGTGCCTATGCTCTCCTGTTTAAATTGTATGTAAGTGGTTTATCCATGATTGGCATATTTGATTTACTAGTAAGTCCCTAGTAAGGTGCACTAGAGGTGCCAGGGCCTGTAAATCAAATGCTACTAGTGGGCCTGCAGCACTGGTTGTGCCACCCACATAAGTAGCTCTGTAATCATGTCTCAGACCTGCCACTGCAGTGTCTGTATGTGTATTTTTACACTGTAAATTCGACTTGGCAAGTGTACCCACTTGCCAGGCCTAAACCTTCCCTTTCCTTACATGTAAGGCACCCCTAAGGTATGCCCTAGGTAGCCCCAAGGGCAGGGTGCAGTGTATGGATAAGGTAGGACATATAGTAATGTGGTTTATATGTCCTGACAGTGAAATACTGCCAATTTCGTTTTCACTGTTGCAAGGTCTGTCTCTCTCTCATAGGATAATATGGGGGTTACCTTTAAATATGATTAAAGTGTAGATTCCCCTAGAGAGTAGATGGACAGGTGGAGTTTGGGATCCCTGAACTCACAATTTAAAAATGCATCTTTTAGTAAAGTTGATTTTGAGATTGTGCGTTTGAAAATGCCACTTTTAGAAAGTGAGCATTTTCTTGCTTAAACCATTCTGTGACTCTGCCTTGTTTGTGGATTCCCTGTCTGGGTCAGTTTGACAGTTGGGTTGTTTTTCACCTCACACCAGACAGTGACACAAAGGGAGCTGGGGTGTAATCTGCATTCCTGATTAGCCATCTCTGCTAGGAGGGAGGGGTGGAGTGGTCACTCTCATCTGAAAGGACTGTGCCTGCCTCTGACAATGCTGTCTCCAACCCCCTGGTGTGTGTCTGAAGCCTTGCCTGGGCAAGGCAGGATTTCACAAGAGGGTGTGAGTCCCCTTTGAAGGAAGGTGACTTCAAAGACTAAAATGGGTATAAGAAGGGCACCCAAACTTACAAACTTTAGAAACACTTCTGGAATCAAGGGGAACCTCTGCCTGGAGAAGAGCTGATCGCTGAGGAACAAGTGCTGCCCTGCCTGTGACTGTGCTTTGTGGAGCTTTCCTGCAGTGCTGCTTCTGCCAGAGTAAGAGGGCAAAGACTGGACTTTGTGTGCCTTCCATCTTGAAGAAGAAATCTCCAAGGGCTTGATGTAGAGCTTGCCTCCTGTTATTGAAGTCTCAGGGATAGCAAAGACTTCTTCCTGCCAGCACCTGGAGTCTCTGGAGAGACCCCTACTCTGCTCTGTGGTGCCCTTCCAGTTCCTGGGACCCTGAAAGGAGAGGCTGGCAGCCTAAGGACAAAAATACACGCACCGAGCACCGTGCGGAGAAAAGATCGACGCGAATCCGATCGCGGCTGAGAAAACGACGCGACGCCGGCTCCGCAGCTGAGAAACGACGCCGCTGGAAACGCGACCGGAGAATCGACGCCCGGAGCAGGAGAAACGACGCGCAGCATCGCTGACGAAGGCTGAGAGATCGCAACCAGCGCCGCGGGACTTCGGACCGTCGCGTGGCTGGCTTTTTCGACGCGCCTCGCCGAGCCGAGCTGTTTTCGACGCATATACCCGTGCCGGGTTATTTTCGACGCACACCGCCCGTGCGGGGTTATTTTTGCCGCAAACCAGGTACATTTTCACGCTAGCAGCGCTAGTGTGGTGTTACAACTACCTAAAGACTCTTTTTATTTTAAACCTTTAAAAAAATCATAACTTGACTTGTGTATGTTGGATTTTTGTCGTTTTGGTCTTGTTTTGTCTAGATAAATATTTCCTATTTTTCTAAACTGGTGTTGTGTCATTTTGTAGTGTTTTCATTAAGTTACTGTGTGTGTTGGTACAAATACTTTACGCCCAGCACTCTGAGGTTAAGCCTACTGCTCTGCCAAGCTACCAAGGGGGTAAGCAGGGGTTAGCTGAGGGTGATTCTCTTTTATCCTAACTAGAGTGAGGGTCCTTGCTTGAACAGGGGGTAACCTGACTGTCAACCAAAGACCCCATTTCTAACAATGTAGGTCAGCGCCCACCAGAAAAAAAGATATTTGGCGTGCCATCGCCAAGGACGTCCGGACCCTGGGGGTCTACCACAGACGGAGCACCCACTGCCGGAAAAGATGGGAGGACATTCGCCACTGGAGCAAGAAGACGGCGGAGGCTCAGCTGGGGATGGCCTCCCAACGTGGGAGGGGTGCCTGTCGCACCATGACCCCTCTGATGTTTAGGATCCTGGCGATGGCGTACCCGGAGTTGGATGTGCACTTGAGGGCATCACAGCAGCCACAAGTGGGTGAGTACACTCTCATCCTGCTGATTTAGCGCGCAGTGGAGGTGTCTGGGTGGGGGAAGGTGGTCTGTGGGTTTCCCTAGGCCAGGGCCAGTTTAGTAGGCAAGGTCCCTCCGTAAGGCAGGCCATGTGGCACCCCACCCCACCGCTGTAGAGTGCCAAGTACACCTAGTCATGCCCCTGTGTCATCCATGTGTGCAGATGTCGTCCATAGCCTAGTAGGCCATGTCCCAGGGATTGAACAGTGGAGCCCAAGAGCGCAGCGTAGTGCAGGGGGCTTCTGTGTCTGTCGTGTCCGCCCAAGGTAGCGGTAATGCATGCACTCAACATGTCTTTCTTCTGTCGTCCCCCCCTTTTTGTGGTCTCCCTGTTCTTGTGTGCATTAGCATCATCAGGCGGAGGAGCAGTGGCACCGGAGCACGAGGGAGCTGCATCCCACATGTCCATGGAAGGCGAAACTACGGACTCGAAGTTCACCAGTGGGACGGAGGGCGAGGGGAGCTCCACGGCGGGGACAGGAGCTGACACCAGCGACACGGACTCGTCCTCTGATGGGAGCTCCCTTGTGGTGGTGGGCCCCTCTGTGCCCCCCGCATCTACAGGTACAGCCGCCACCCCCCCTACCAGCACTGCCCTCCCAGCAGCACCTCAGCCTTTGCCCTGTGCCCGCTCACCCAGGAGGGTGGGCATCACCTTCGCCCCAGGCACCTCAGGCCCTGCCCCAGTCACCCCTGCTGCCCTCAATGAGGAGGCCATTGACCTCCTCAGGTCCCTCACTGTTGGGCAGTCTACCATTTTGAATGACTTCCAGGGTGTGGAAAGGCAGTTGCAACAAACAAATGCATTCCTGGAGGGCATTCATTCTGGTCAGGTGGCCCTTCAGCGAGCTTTTCAGACTCTGGCCTCAGCACTGATGGCAGCCATTGTCCCCGTCTCTAGCCTCCCCCCTCCAACTTCCTCCACCCAGACCCAATCCCCTGTACCCCAGCCTATCCCAAGCACACCTTCAGACCAGCATGCACACACATCAACACACAAGGGAAGCTTTGGCAAACATAAGCACCACACATCCCACAGGCACTCATGCAAGCATCACACATATGCAGACACACCAACATCCACTGCCTCCACTGTGTCCCCCTCCTCCTCGTCTCCCTCCTCCCTCCCAGTCTTGTCTACACTCACACCTGCATGCACTACATCTACAGCCACTACTGCCATCACCAGCACACACACCACCACAACCCGCTCCCGTGCAGTCACCACCCCCACTACCATCCACACGTGCCCTGTGTCCTCTCCCAGTGTGTCTGTGACGCCACCTCCCAAGATACACAAATGCAGGCACACACCCACCCAGCAGCCATCCACCTCACGACAGCCTCCAGCGCATGCACCTTCACCCAAAGTCACCAAACGAACACCTCCTACAACCACAACCTCTTCCTCCACTCCCAAACCCCCTCCAGCTACCCGTCCCAGTGTCTCCCAAAAACGTTTCCTGTTCAACCTTGACCTCTTTCCCACACCTCCCCCACCCCATCCGTCTCCTAGGTCCCGACTCTCCAGGTCTCAACCTAGCACCTCATCCACAACATCTCCGGGACCTGTGGTGCCTGTAGTCACCGGAATCTGGAGTGCACCGGCCACCAGGGCAGCCAGTGTGGCACGGAGCCACAGCATAGACCGTCCCCCACCTGTCAAGCATCAGAAGTTGGCCAGTGCCTGGCGGGAGAGGGGGAAGACTCCTGCCACCAAAGCCACTCCCAGGGGTCCCGGTGGGAGTGTGGAGTCAGCTGCAACACCTTCAAAGGTGGGGAAGGGCCACAAGAAACCCGGCAAGTCTGGGAAGAGCAGTACAGCGGAGGAGACCGCCATCATCCCCACTGCCCAGGAGGCCACCGCCATCATCCCCGCTGCCCAGGAGGCCACCGCCATCACCCCGCTGCCCAGGAGGCCACCACCATCATCCCCGCTGCCCAGGAGGCCACCGCCATTATCCCCACTGGGACAGAGAGGACCGCCAGCACAAGCCCTGCTGGGCTAGAGAGGACCGCCAGCACAAGCCCCGCTGGGACAGAGAGGACCGCCAGCACAAGCCCCGCTGGGCTAGAGAGGACCACCAGCACAAGCCCCGCTGGGCTAGAGAGGACCGCCAGCACAAGCCCCGCTGGGCCAGAGAGGACCACCAGCACAAGCCCGCTGGGACAGAGAGGACCGCCAGCAGCTGAGTCGCTTCAAAGGAGCCCACCGCCTCAAGCACCCCTGAACAGGGCACCGCCGCCTCAAGCACCGCTGAACAGGGCCCCGCCGCCTCAAGCACCGCTGAACAGGGCACCGCCGCCTCAAGCACCGCTGAACAGGGCACTGCCGTTCCAAGCACCGCTGAACAGGGCACCGCCGCCTCAAGCACTGCTGAACAGGGCACCTCCGCTCCAAGCTCCGCTAAACAGGGCAGCGCCGCCTCAAGCACCGCTGAACAGGGCACCGCCCCCTCAAGCACCGCTGAACATGGCACCGCCGCCTCAAGCACCGCTGATCAGGGCACCACCGCTGCAAACACCGCTGAACAGGGCACCGCCGCCTCAAGCACCGCTGAACAGGGCACCGCCGCTCCAAGCACCGCTGAACAGGGCACCGCCGCCTCAAGCACCGCTGAACAGGGCACCGCCACCACATGCACCGCTGGCCCATGAGCGCCAAGGGCACTGACGCTACTGAGTCAGTCACGAGCAGGATGAAGCACTCTGGGCACCAGGCCCCCTCCAGAACCAGTGGAGTATCACATCCACTACCTCTGTCCTTAGCAGGATGAAGCACTCTGGGCACCAGGACCCCTCCAGAACCAGTGGACACTGTCATCCACTACCTCTCTCCTTAGCAGGATGAAGCACTCTGGGCACCAGGCCACCTCCAGACCCAGTGGAGTATCACATCCACTACCTCTGTCCATAGCAGGATGAAGCACTCTCGGCACCAGGCCCCCTCAAGAACCAGTGGAGACTGTCATCCACTACCTCTGTCCTTAGCAGGATGAAGCACTCTGGGCACCAGGCCCCCTCCAGAACCAGTGGAGTATCACATCCACTACCTCTGTCATTAGCAGGATAAAGCACTCTGGGCACCAGACCCCCCTTCAGAACCAGTGGAGTATCACATCCACTACCTCTGTCCATAGCAGGATGAAGCACTCTGGGCACCAGGCCCCCTCCAGAACCAGTGGAGACTGTCATCCACTACCTCTGTCCTTAGCAGGATGAAGCACTCTGGTCACCAGGCCCCCTCCAGAACGAGTGGAGACTGTCATCCACAACCTCTGTCCTTAGCAGGATGAAGCACTCCGGGCACCAGGCCCCCTCCAGAACCAGTGGAGTATCACATCCACCACCTCTGTCCATAGCAGGATGAAGCACTCTGGGCACCAGGCCCCCTCCAGAACCAGTGGAGGCTGTTATCCACTTGAGAGACTGTGGCTTTGCAATCCCCAGGATGCAGCAGTGGGCAAAGCACCCACTGTAGAGACTTGAGAGACTGTGGCTTTGCACTCCCCAGGATGGAACAGTGGGCAAGCCACCCACTGTAGAGACTTGTGAGACTTTGGCTTTGCACTCCCCAGAATGGAACAGTGGTCAAGCCACCCACTTGTGAGACTTGAGAGACTGTGGCTTTGCACTCCCCAGGATTGAACAGTGGGCAACCCTCCCACTTGTGAGACTTGAGAGACTGTGGCTTTGCACTTCCCAGGATGGAACAGTGGGCAACCCACCCACTGTAGAGACTTGAGAGACTGTGGCTTTGCACTCCCCAGGATTCAACAGTGGGCATGTGGCTCCCTCGTGGATTTGGCGTCGTGCACTCAACTGGCTGAGGTGCCCCCCCTTTCCCTCCCCCTGAGGTGCCTGTTTTCTTGCTCTCTGATGCCCTTGCAGTGTTCTCTCTGTCATGGTCGGGGATCTTGTGTGGGCCTCGCCCATACCGTGTGGGCCCAGTGTTCCACGGACTTCATTGGAGCACTACCTGGACTACTAAGATTGGTGTATATTTTGTTTATGGTGTATATACTGTATATATTTTTGCGTACTTGATTTTAATAGATTACAATTATTCGACTCATTTCCTTTTGTCTTTGCATTCTTCCGGAGGGGTTGGGGGGTGTAACTATAATGTATAAATATGTATTAGTGTGTGTGTTGTCGTGGGTGAGGGTGGGGGTGTTGCGTGTTGCGTGTTTATGTCCCTGTTTTTTCCCTCCCCCCTCCCCTGTGTCGTAGGTGCAGTACTCACCGTTGTCTTCGACGCCGGCGTTTGTGCTCCTGGTAGAGGAGCAAGAAGATGAGGGCTGGAAATATGTGCAGCTCTGGTTCCATATCATCCAGATTCCTCGTGGTGTATGTAGAGGTGAGCGTTTTCCCTTCGAAGTCCTGTTTCCGCCGTGTTTTTGTCCGCGGTGAATCCGCCCCAAAAGATTGATAGGTTGTGATACTGTGGGCGGTACATTGACTTCCACCTGTCTGTTGGCAGTGACCGCCAAGCTGTTTGTCTGTACCGCTGTGGCGGTCAGAATGTTAAAGTGGCTGTCTTTGTTGGCGGTTTCTGCCACGGTCGTAATTCCAATTTGTTTACCGCCGGCCTGTTGGCGGTCTTACCGCCGCTTTAACACCGTCCGCCAGGGTTGTAATGACCACCTTGGTGCCTGCAGCCTGTTTCTGGGTCACATGACTAAGTGCAGGTAGGAGTTGACCTATGGATATTTCTTCCGGACAGCCACACAATAGAGGGACTGGGTGTTGGCAGGTTGGGCCATCCAAACTGGATGAGAGGGGTGGAGGTGTCACCTGCCCTATTTGCACTTCAAAGACACTGCCTCAGATCACACACAAAGAACTTCACACAAGCTTAATGTGACTGCAGACAGACTGGTACTAGAACAGGGAGGCAGTAAATTCCAAACACCTCTGTTGGGGCAAACCCCCAGAAGCATCTCCCATTTCAAATCTAGCATCAGATATAACAATAGAACCTTCAGACCCACTCTTCAGTACACGCCTGAACCTTTGGATACTACAGAAGAATGACTGCCCTGTTGCCAGAGGACTACTTTGCTGCTTGAGGCCTGTCCTGCTATCTGAGAATGAACACTGGCCCTCCTCCCTTCATCCCAGGCTGAAGGGACTCAGGGGATCAGCTGAGCGACCTGTTCTTGATTTCTTTTTTTCTCATCACCGAGCAAACATTTCAGGCACAGACACATTTGAAAAGCTGATCACACTCCTAGAGCCAGTGATTGCCACAGCCAAAAAGACGGTCTACAAAGTTCCAAGACATAGGAGCCCCCCCAGTGTAATCATAGGATTGCTTGGGTTTACAAATGTATCTTTCCTTCCAATCTCAGAAAGCTATCCTAGATAGCTTCAGCTCCTTTAGATTCAGTTCCAATATCCAGTTTTCAAGTCCGATTGACATCTCATAACCATGTCCCCGTAGAGTGGGGTAAGCCAATTTTTTCATATTGTGTCAAGAAGGAGCAGATAAAACAGAAGAGATCACTAAGTAGCATCCAGGGAGTTGTAAGTTACAATATTGACCCCAAACACAACAAATATACGATTAACCCTTATTAAGCCTCCAAAACCTCCCCCCATGGCCTTGTTTACATTATCCCAATAATTCGAGAGGGAGGCACAGGAGAACCACATTTATTCATCATCTGCCTCAATACACCCACACGTTCTACTCCAGGGGGCCTGATTTTTGGTGAGTCTCGCAATTTTTAGGGGAAGTCCAAAAAATCGGATTAAATGTGAAAAAATGACTTATTTTCAAATTGGCTGGTTTGATAACTTTATATTGAAGCTTGAGGGATATATGCCACAGAAATTGAAATTCTGCACCACACCCTACCTTCCCAGATCGAAGAGCGGGGCTGCAACTTATTCTCCACGCCATCCACTAGAATTGAATACCATATAGAGACCTCTTTCTGTATAGTTTGTGTGCCCTATAACCTTGTCTTGATCTCACAGGGGCCTCCAATCTCTAGTGTTTTACTCGTATACCACAAGAGCAACTGTACATATTTGAATCTTGAAAGCCGCCCGTCAGTCTTGCTCATCAATGTCTCCCAAGATAAAATATCCTATACTGTGAGGCGGTCCCCCAACACAGTTATACAAGCATCCCTTAGACGACGGCTCAAGCTATCCAGTAGACACTCCAGAGCAAATGAAGAATCGCAAATTGGGGAATAGTCTGGATAATATTTGATACACAGGACTCTCCTGATTTTAAACAAAAGCCTAAAAGCAGACTTTAGGGCCTTCAATTTAACTTTTATTTAAATATTTTGTTTTCCCGAGCTTATTAAGCAGGGCATGGGTTCCTAGGTCATTAGTCATTGCTGATAACATCCAGTCCCACGTTGAGCTATCTGGGTTCCTAGCAATATTCTGTAGTTCTTTAACTGAAAAGCTTCACAGTATTTCCTCAGATCAGGTAATGCTAAGCCTCATTTCACCAATCAATGCCTCAATTCTTCCACACCAGTCTAACTTCCCCTGTGGCCAGTATGAAATTTGTTATTTTCCCCTGAATTTTTGCAGTTATTGTTTCAGGGAAAGACAGCCAAATACTATTAAAAAGTTATTTCATCTTAGATAAGAAGCTAATTTTCAATAGGTTTACCTATTGTATATGGTAAGTAAGAGGTTCCTCTACTTGACCCTCTGCAAATTATGGGCTGGGATTGCTTCCAAAAGGTGGACTATAGATATACCCAGATACTTAAACTCTGGCTTCACGTTCCTCTTCAGATCTACTATACGCAGTTCGGGCGAAGATTGTGCCGTCGATGACGAATGCCAATGTGAAGCTCGGATGAATTCAACTCTTCATGTTACAGAGATCAGCAGTGACGACCAGCAAAGTGAGACCTGCGCTACATCAACAGCATGCGGTAACCGCCAGTGCGAAGCTCCAGTAACATACGTCCATGACGCCCAAGAGGATCTTTGTGCTACAGCCATGACTATCTGCGATAATCAACCTGCTCTTAACGTATAGTGATGACCATCCATGATGCTCTCCATGCTCCTCGCGGCCTCCTCCACCATGAACTGGACTCTTTGCGCTAGGCGTACATTTTTCAGCAGGTCTATCCTGGTCCCTATATCCAGCCCATGCTTCATAGCAGTGGATCTGAACTTGTGATTTTCACTGCACCTTGCACAACCAGATAACCACGAGTGACGATTTGTGCTTTCAGGAGCTATGCTCACCTTAACTCTTTAGAATTGCATATCTCTGCTTGCACTGATTGGATTTTGGATGTGTTGGTGAGACATAGGGGGTCATTACAACATTGGCGGCAATTGTCAATTACCACTGTGCAGAAGACCGCCAACACACCGCCGCGGAATTCCACCACAGCTATTACGACCCACAGCCCAGAATCTGCCAAAATCCAGACACCCACATAAGTCCGCCACACCAAAGGTCAGTGATAAACTGGCAAAAACAAAACCTCCACCGTCACGCCAACAGGAATACGCCCACACTATCACGACCCATGAATACATTCGGCGGTCTTTCAACCGCGGTATTCCATTGGAGGTACACACCGCCGCAGTCAAAATACACACACATTTTCAAAACACAACCACATTGGACAATTCCAAATACACACACCTGATACACATACACACACCACTCCCACACATCCAATCCAAAATAAAACACACACCACATCACCCACAAACCCTCACGACCACAATTGCGACTGAAGGCCAGAGAGAGACACCACTATCTACAAACTAGCATCCACAGGCACTCAACACCATCACTCACACAACATCCACGCACATAACAACACACACCCCTAAACATCACCCCACACATCACAACACACACCACCCCACACATCACCCACACCACCCAATGGCACCGCAAAGACACCCCAGGTTTTCTGAGGAGGAGCTCAGAGTCATGGTGGAGGAATTCATCCGGGTAGAGCCACAGCTATTCGGATCACAGGTGCAGCACACCACCATAGCTAGGAAGATGGAGCTATGGCGCAGAATCGTGGACAGGCTCAACGCAGTGGGACAGCACCCAAGAACACGGGATTACATCAGGAAGAGGTGGAACGACCTACGGGGGAAGGTACGTTCCGTGGTCTCAAGACACCAGATTGCAGTTCAGAGGACTGGCGGCGGACCCCACCTCCTCCCCCACAACTAACAACAATGGAGGAGCAGGTCTTGGCTATACTGCATCCTGAAGGCCTCGCAGGAGTAGCTGGAGGAATGAACTCTGGTAAGGCAAATCTTTAAATACTTCATCCCCCACCCTACCTGCATGCTATCACATACCCCCACCCTCACCCCATTACTCCAACTCCTCACACATGTCCCACTATCACAAACCACACATCCCAACACCAAGCCCTGCATGCAACAACAAAGCATGGAGACCCATCCCCAATGCATGGCCACTGCACATACCCACACACACCCCTAAACATTTAGCACACAAGGTCATACACAAGAATGCAAGCACTGGGGTACAGGATCACACACAGATGCAATAATCATGCCTTTACACTCCTGCAGGACCCCTACCCAACGTCACCAGACAGGAGGTTCCAGACACGTCCACTCCACCCACAGAAGTGGCCCACATTGATGACAGCAGCTCTGTCCAACTGGATCTAGATGACCAGCCTGGCCCATATGGGACCTCGGGACAGTCGGTTCCCCTCACACTGGCACAAGCCACAACAGACACTCCCCCCTCTGGAAAAACCAGCACAGCACCCACCCAGCGGGCCCATACCTCTGTCCCCAGGACACGTCAAGCAGCAGTGTGTCCACCACTACAGTCACCCAGGCTAACCCACCACCCCAACAACATCAGGGACCTGGGGGCAGTGGCAGTGGGCACACGGTTCAAGGGACACAGGCACAGGAACACAGGGGAACTGGGAGGGCTGCTGTGCGACAGGGGGGGGACAGGCCCAGGGAACCCACTCTCCACGAAGCCCTCCCCAACATCATGGGAGCCTACCACCATTCCCAGGACACAATGGCAACAGTAATGACCAAGTTTCAGGAGACCCAGCGGCTGCAGGAGGAACAGTATTTGGGGTTCAGGGAGGAACTCAAATCCATCAATACCCCCCTGGGCACCATTGTAGGGGTGCTGAAGGAACTCGTCAACACCAGAAGGGACACTGTGACACAACAAGGAGCCCCTGACACTAGCCTGGACAATGAACTACCCACCACATCCATCGGCGCTAGTGGACAGGAGGCACCGCCACAGGACCACAACACCAGCAGCCCACCCCTTGCAGATGGAGAACCACCCCGCAAGCGGTCCCTGAGATCCAGGACAAAGACTGAGAACAATGCCAAGACCCCGCCAAAAAATGAGACCACCCTGACTGTCATCCTTCTGTCCCACTTTGTCACCCTGTCCATCCTTAAACTGCCCCAGCTCCACTTACTATGCCCCTTTGGACAATGCGCCTGTGAGACTAATAGACTGGACTCTGCCATGGACATTCCTCCACCATCACCCCTGACCATTTTACAACCCCCTCCACTATTTAGCACTTAAATGAACACCCTTAAATCACAAAACTATCTGGAGTCAGTCTGTGCTTTCGAAAATGTGTATTTGCAATAAATGTGGGAAACTGCTATATCCATTGTATTGTCAACATACCTATGTCACACAGCTCTAGTCCATGAGGAAACAAAGCAGATGTCACACAGTGGGACCCACATCTGTGAAATTGAAAGGGAAAGTGACAACTCAGTGTCCATACACTGGGTGAAAGTGACAGACAGATGAGAGGTAGAACAAAGGTATCAGGTGTAGCAGTCAGTGATGTCTTCTTACCTGTGTCTCACTGGAAGTATTGATGAATCACTGTGTTTCTGTTGTCGATATCCTCTTCTTCTGCTTCCTCGTCTTCACTGTCCACAGGCTCCACAGCTGCCACAAGACCTCCATCTGGACCATCCTCCTGCAGAAAATGCACCTGTCGTCGCAAAGCCAAGTTGTGAAGCACACAGCAGGCCACGATGATCTGGCACACCTTCTTTGGTGAGTAGAATAGGGAACCACCTGTCAGATGGAGGCACCTGAACCTGGCCTTCAGGAGGCCGAAGGTCCTCTCTATAACCCTCCTAGTTCGCCCATGGGCCTCATTGTAGCGTTCCTCTGCCCTTGTCCTGGAATTCCTCACTGGGGTCAGTAGCCGTGACAGGTTGGGGTAACCAGAGTCACCTGCAAATGTTGAGGGAAATCTGTTAGACACACACTAACTCTTAGGGATATCCCCAGACCCAGACACCTAGTCACACTGTATAGGGTCCATGTCCTCACTGAATAGCCACAAACGGTGCCTCTGGAGTTGCCCCATCAAATAAGGGATGCTGCTATTCCTCAGAATGTAAGCGTCATGCACTGAGCCAGGAAACTTGCCATTCACATGGGAGATGTACTGGTCGGCCAAACACACCATCTACACATTCATCGAATGGTAACTCTTCCGGTTTCTGTACACCTGTTCACTCCTGCGGGGGTACCAATGCCACATGTGTCTCATCAATGGCACCAGTGATGTTGGGGATATGTCCCAGGGCATAGAAGTCACCTTTCACTGTAGACAAATCCTCCACCTGAGGGAAAACGATGTAGCTGCGCATATGTTTCAGCAGGGCAGACAACACTCTGGACAACATGTTTGAGAACATAGGCTAGGACATCCCTGATGCTATGGTCACTGTCGTCTGAAAAGACCCACTTGCCAGGAAATGGAGTACTGACAGAACCTACACTAGAGGGGGGATTCCTGTGGGATGGCGGATAGCTGACATCAGGTCTGGCTCCAACTGGGCACACATTTCCTGGATTGTGGCATGGTCCAGTCTGTAGGTGACAATTACATGTCGCTCTTCCATTGTCGACAGGTCCACCAGCGGTCTGTACACCGGAGGATGCCGCCATCTCCTCACCTGCCCCAGCGGACGTGCTTTATGGAGGAAAACAGTGAGCAGAGAGTCAGCCAACACTGAGGTACGAAAACACAACTTTATTCCACACATTTTTAAATCCGCTATGTGCCTGTCTTAGTGTGTATGCAAGGCCTAGATATGTGTGACGCATTTAAAATTAATGCCATGTGGCCCCCTGAAATGGCGGCTGCCTGACCTGTAATGTGGGACAAGGAGACATGAGGTAACTGCGCTGGCGTTGTACACCGTCGCGGTAGGTGGTCGAAGACCGTGGCGCAATCCTGCATTAGTTAACATTAGACCCTATGGGTCCCAGGAGCCAATGACGATGTACGCCGGCGGTGACGGTACGCACTGCCATGGACGTGACCACCATTTTCTCTCTGTTCACTCACTTGATTCCTGATCTTCGACAGGAGAGGACCTACACTGCAAGTACTGATGTGACCTCAGTCTGGAAGAGGCAATGGCTCATGTGTCTGGGGTAAGGACCCCTGCCTTCAGCACGGAGGAGTTGGAGAAACTAGTGGATGGGGTCCTACCCCAGTACACGCTACTGTACGGTCCTCCAGACAAACAGGTAAGTACACTGTGAGCATGCTGTATGGGCAATGCCTGTGTGGAGTGGCATGGAGGGAAGATAGGGGGGGGAATGAGCCGTGCATGAAACGATGGGGAGTGGATGTGCATCATGGCCAGGGTAGGGATGCGGGCCAAGGACTGTGACGGTGTGGACGGTTATATCTTCTCCTTTTCCCCTGTACTATTCCTGTGGGTCAGTGCCCACCAGAAGAAGGATATTTGGCGTGCCATCGCCAAGGACATCTGGACCCTGGGGGTCCACCGCAGAAGGAGCACCCACTGCCGGAAAAGATGGGAGGGCATTCGCTGCCTGAGCAAGAAGACCACGGAGGCCCAGCTGGGGATGGCCTCCCAACGTGGGAGGGGTGGCCATCGCACCATGACCTCCCTGATGTTCCGGATCCTGGCGGTGGCGTATCCGGAGTTGGATGGGCGCTTGAGGGCATCACATCAGCCACAAGGGGGGGAGTACACTCTTATTCAACTGATTCAGCGTGCATTGGAGGTATCTGGGTGGGGGAGGTGGGCTGTGGGTTCCCCTAGGCCAGGGTGTGTTTAGTAGGTAAAGTCCCTTCGTAAGGCAGGCCATGTGGCACCCCCCCATCTGTGTTCAGAGGCAACTACACCTAGTCAGGCTCCTGTGACTTCCATGTGTGCAGGAATCGGACGGGAGCTGAGACCAGCGACACAGACTCCTCCTCTGATGGGAGCTCCCTTGCGGTGGCGGGCCCCTCTGTGCCCCCCGCATCTACAGGTACAGCCGCCACCCCCCCCCCACCAGCACTGCCCTCCCAACAGCCCCTCAGCGTGTGCCCCGTTGCCGCTCACCCAGGAGGGTGGGCATCTCCTTCGCCCCATGCGCCTCAGGCCCTGCCCCAGTCAGCCCTGCTGCCCTCAGTGAGGAGGCCATTGACCTCCTCAGATCCCTCACTGTTGGGCAGTCTACCATTTTGAATGCCATCCAGGGTGTGGAGAGGCAGTTGCAACAGACCAATGCATACCTGGAGGGCATTCATTCTGGTCAGGCAGCCCGACAGCGAGCTTTTCAGACTCCGGCCTCAGCACTGATGGCAGCCATTGTCCCTGTGTCCAGCCTCCCCCCTCCAACTTCCTCCACCCAGCCCCAATCCCCTGTACCTCAGCCTATCCCAAGCACACCATCAGACCAGCATGCACACACCGCAACACACAAGGGAAGCTCTGGCAAACATAAGCACTACACATCCCACAGGCACTCACACAAGCATCATACCCATGCACACATACCAACATCCACTGCCTCCACTGTGTCCCCCTCCTCCTCGTCTCCCTCCTCCCTCCCTGTCTCGTCTCGACACACCTGCATGCACTACATCTTCAGCCACTACGTTCATCACCAGCACACCCATCACCACACCCCGCTCATGTGTACTAACCACCCCCACTACCATTCACACATCCCCTGTGGCCTCTCCCAGTGTGTCTGTGAGCCCACTTCCCAAGGTACAAAAACGCAGCCACACACCCACCCAAGAGCCATTCACCTCAAGGCAGCCTCCAGCCCATGCACCTTCACCAAAAGTCAGCAAACGTACACCTCCTACAACCACTACCTCTTCCTCCACTCCCAAACCCACTCTACCCATCCCAGTGTGTCCAAAAAACCTTTCCTGTCCAACCTTGACCTCTTCCCCTCACCTCCCCCACCCCTTCAGTCCCCTAGGGCCTGCCTTTCCAGTTCCTAACCCAGCACCTCAGCCACCACATCACCGGTAACAGTGGTGCCAGCAGTAACCAGCTTCTGGAGTGCGCAAAGCAGCAGGGCAGCCAGTGTGCCAAGGAGCCAGACCACGGACAGTCCCCCACCTCAGAAGCATAAAAAGGTGGGAGAAAGGCAACACATCTGGCACCAAAGGCTCTCCCAGGAGTACAGTTGGGAGTGGGAAGACAGCTGCGCCACCATCCAAGGTGGGGAAGGGGCACAGAAAGAAAGGCAAGTTCCTGCAAACCTGCACAGTGGACAAGACTGCCACCAGCACCGCTGCCAAGGACACCGCCGCCACCAGCACCGCTGCCAAGGACACTGCCGCCACCAGCACCGCTTCACAGGATGCCACCACCAGCACCGCTTCACAGGACACTGCCACCACCAGCACCGCTGCCAAGGACACCGCTGCCACCAGCACCGCTGCCAAGGACACCGCCGCCACCAGCACCACTGCCAAGGACACAGCCGCCACCAGCACCGCTTCACAGGACACCGCTGCCACCAGCACCGCTTCACAGGACACCCCCGCCACCAGCACCGCAGGCCACAAAGCCCCCTCCAGAACCAGTGGAGAAAGACATCCACTACCTCTGTCCTTGGCAGGATGAAACACTCTGGGCACAAAGCCCCCCCCCAGAACCAGTGGAGACTGTTATCCACTTGAGAGACTGTGGCTTTGCACTCCCCAGGATAAAGCAGTGGGCAAACCACCCACTTGAGAGACTTGTGAGACTGTGGCTTTGCACTCCCCTGGATAAAGCAGTGGGCAAACCACCCACTTGAGAGACTTGTGAAACTGTGGCTTTGCACTCCCCAGGATACAGCAGTGGGCATGGAGCCCCCTCGTGGATCTGACGTCATGCACTCATCTGGCTGAGGTGCCCCCCCTTCCCCTCCCCCGAGGTGCCTGTTGTATTTCTATCTGATGCCCCTGCAGTGTTCTCTCCGTTTTGATCGGGTATTGAGTGTGGGCCTCGCCCATGCATTTTGGGCCCAGTGGTCTACGGACTTTAATGGTGCAATACCTGGACTTGTATTCTTGGTGTATATATTTGTTTGTAGTGTGTATATATATTTTTGAGTACTGGATTTTAATAGATTACAAATGTTCAAATCATTTCCTTTTGTCTTTGCATTCTTCCGGGGGGGCTTGGGGGTGTAACTGCAATGTATCAATATGCATTAGTGTGTGTGTTGTAGTGAGTGAGGGTGGGGGTGTGGGTGGGGTTGTTGCATGTGTGTGTCATTCTTTTTTCCCTCCCCCCTCCCCTGTGTCGTAGGTGCAGTACTCACCGTGGTCGTCGCTGCCGGCGTTCGTGCTCCTGGTAGAGGAGCAGGAAGACAAAGGCAGGGAGAATCTGGAGTTCCGGTTCCATGGCGTCCTGGTTCCTCGTGGGGTGTGTAGAGGTGAGCGTTTTCCCTTCCAATTCCTGTTTCCGCCGTGTTTTTGTTTGCGGTGAATCTGCCCCGGAAAAACCGGGAAATTGGCCTGTTGTAATAATGTGGGTGGTACATTGTTGTCCGCCTGTCTGTTGGCAGTTACCGCTGTGGTGTTTGTTTGTACTGCCATGGCGGTCAGAGTGTTAAAGTGGCTGTCTATGTTGCCGGTTTCCGCCACAGTTGTGATTAAATTTTTTTTACCACCGGCCTGTTGGCGGTTTTACTGCCGCTTTAACACCGACCGCCAAAGTTGGAATGACCACCATAATGTATTCAATTGTACAGTATATTTCTAAATAGGTGTAGAATTATTTTTTGTGTTGTGTTTTTGCTTATTGACTGTTTGCATGCTGCATAAATAATTTACACATTACTAAACCTGACTGTTTTTGTGCCAAGCTACCAGCGGGTTAAGACAGGTTGATTTAGTGATTTTTGTGACTCACTCTGACAATTGTGGCTGTTGCTTGAGTAAAGTTTCACTCACATCACCAACAATCCAAGTCATCACATAGCCACATTAAGGTTGCCATGTTCTTCCATTAGGGCCTTCAGAGAGAACTGACAGAATGTGTCACAGTGTGAGATTTTGACCTCTAGGTTGTTTAGGGTTCTCTAAAATAAGACAAGATGTAAGATACATTCCCCTCTTGGGACCTCCTCCATTAAATCCCGTAGAGTCCACTGAGTTAAAATTTCTATCAATGAAAGTTTGTTTTATTGTAGCAATCACTATAGCTAAGAGGATAATAGAACTGACAGTTTTGAATTGAGGCTCAGGCCTTCTTTTCCACCTAAGGTTTCCTCTAGATCTAGCTTTGAACATGTAATTATTTTTCCAGAGTTTTTTCATAATGCCACCTCTCCAGAGAAAGAAGAATTGAACATTTTGGGTTTGCAGAAGGCACTTCTAATCTATTTAGAAAGAGTTTCTCCTTTTAGTAAGGCAGATCCTTTATTTGTTATTTTTGGTTTAGCAAACAACGATGGTCGTCCATTATCTCAGACTTTAAGCAGATAGTTTAAATCTACAATTTTTCTGGTGTATGAGATGCAGGGAGGTTCTCCTACGTTTAGAATTTAGGGAAAATCAAACACAGGCATGTCCATGTCTTAGGCAGAAATCCCAGACTTTAAGGAGATAACTTGAATCTACAATTGTTCTGGTGTATGAGATGCAGGGAGGTTCTCCTACGATTAGAGTTTAGGGAAGACCAAACAGAGGCATATCCATGTCTTAGGCAGAAATCAGGGGGCTTCCCTTAGAGAAATGTGTAGGGCAACCCCTTTCTGAAATGGTTCGACTTTTGTCAAACATTATAGCAATGATAATGTTAGCTGTCAGGAAGTTGTGTTTGGTGTTAAGGTTTTGTCTGCTATGAAGTGAAATAGTAAAAAAAAAATATGTGTTCCTGCAGAAGTATATGTTATCTCTTTGTGGTCCATTTTATAAGGATGATCATTTGATGGTGTGGCTTGGACACTCCACAAATTGTAAAGAGGGTGTATTATTCTCTTATGCTTTGTGCGCTGTCTCTGCTGGGCTTGTGCAAATCTTAGAAGAGACACCATTCGGAATGTGTAGCGGTGGGTGACGTGCAAGGGCGGAATGACAGTTGGTGGTGGCGAGATGTTGAGCAAAGGTTTCTGTGCTCCAACGCGGCATCTGTAGAAGTAATAAATTTAACTTCAATTAAAACGGAACTCAGCACTCATTACTACAAATTTGTTGGCGACGAGTTGATGCGATCCAACAGATGCAGCAGGACTCACGTGTATGCCGTTTGTGAAAAATAAATAGATTAACCTCGCTTGATTACGGCGAGAGTCCTACCGTCAGGAGGCAGTCGAAGGTTTTGCCTCTTTGGCGTCAACGGGGTCTTGCGGTCCAATTTCAAGGAGGAGGCCTCGCAGTTCGAGGTTTGTTTACACCTCAAACAAGTTAAGTTCCTAACGGCGCGAGGTGTTGCAAGTGAACGAAGCGTCTATTCAACAGAAAGACAGTGCGGTGGGTGTGTTCAAGAGAGTTTTTTTTTTTCTCTCCACAAGGCTGACTGCTAGACCGGCGTCAATCAGTGAATTTGACATTTATCAATGGCCAAATTGGGGTGTGCAGGTTAATGATTTAGAACCTGCGTATCTTCTTGTGGACATAATTTCTACTCCCGGTGATACGCACACCTATTGGTGGAATTCAAAAAGATTGATTTACGAGAAAAATATTTAAAAAATACAAAGAATGTATTTGTATGTGCTGTATTCACCTGGATTTTTTTATTTTTATTGATTTGTGGTGTAATGAACAGCTAATGTCTGTTTTTTAACATTTTGTCTTATCTTTGAAGTGAATTCACATTTAACAAGTTTGTGTACATTAGATTTACTGAAATCGGAGTGTGATATGCACAGTTAACACATTTTCAGCGAAAAAATATATTCAGTTGTAAATAGATATAGATATATTGACGCCTTAAAGGGGAGTTGGGCAGGCTGAGGTACAAATTTTGAGTTTCTCATTTGGGAGCTAAATTCAGCTTTGCACATTGTTCAGTGACATTATTGAAAATATAATTCAGGATGCAGTCAGTAACACCACCGCCACCTTTTCTGGAAGTCCCCAGATCGCCCCATCCCATGGAAGGATTGGTTTGATGCTTTTGTCACTTATTTGGGAGCTATTGGCGCCACATGACCAGGAAGAAAGAAATGTGTGTTGCTTCATTCATTAGGATTTGAAGGCCAGTTCATTTTTGAACATCTGCCACCTCTGGTAAGGAATAATGAAGAAAAAGGAGAGTTTGATGACTATGTTGAAGCAGTACAAAAATTATAATTATGTTTCGACATTCAGCCAAGCCTGGTTGTCTTAAGACATACATTTTTCAAAAGAGAGCAAAGAACTGGAGAGGATGTAGACTCCTTCATATCGGCTCTTAGAAAACTGAGTGCTGACTGTCAATTTGAAACTTTCACTGAACAACTAGTCAGGGACCAGTAGATTTGCAAGTGCTCGGACAAAATGATACAACAGAAACTCCTTTCCATTGATAATCCTTCTCTCGAGGAGACTATTTGTACAGCAAAGAGCATTGAGCTATCCAAAGTTTATGTAAAGGAGTTAGAAGAGAAAACTTCTTTAGTTGGTGCTGTTACATTTAAAGAGTCAAGGAAATTTTCTCATTCAAGAAATTACAGTACACCTTTCTTCAAACAAGCTAATATTTGTTTTCGATGTGGGAAAGTGGCACACAATAAAAGCTCCAAGTCTTGTCCTGCAAGGATGGCAGCCTGCAGGATGTGTGGCAAAGTTGGTCACTTTGCCAAAGTGTGTCAGAGTGGGAAGCGTCTTGGAAGTAATGGGCAAATGTACAAAACACAGAACACGATCATTGATGTAGCTAATGTTTCAGAATCTGTGTGTAACATACAGAAAATCCAAGAAGATTTGAGAGAGATGGTGATGGTTGTGGATGACACTGGTGTTATGCCTTTGTGTGTTGACCCTTACATTGAAGTGGGAATAGGCAAGAAGAATGTAAATTTGTTAGTTGACTCTGGTGCATGGATAACTATGATTACTCAAGAATTGTTTAATGAATTATGGGAAAATAGAGCACTAAAACCCCAAGACAGAGCACCAGTTTCTTATGAAGGACGTAGGATAGACCTGGCTGAATTTTTTGAAGATGTTTTAGAATTCAAAGGCAGGAAAATATTTAGGAAAGTGTAGGTCTGTCCATTCTGGGATGGGTTCACCAAGGACTTTTCAAGATGGTCCTTAGACCAGATACGAAGGAACAAGTGTCTGTTGTAGAGTCTTCTGATTTCACAGAGAACATTGTTGATAAATTTACTGAACTGTTTGGTGAACAGTTAGGCACGATCAAGGGTTTACTCACCATATCAGGGTTAAGGATCATGCTTTTCCTCTGAAGCACAAATTAAGGAGTGTACCCTTTGGTATCAGAGAGCAATTAGAGAAAGAGCTTAATGAGCTGTGTGCTAAGGGTGTGATTGAACCCATTGAATCAGCTTTATGGCTTTCACCATTGGCTGTGGCAAAGAAGAAAAATGGGGACCTGCGTGTTTGTGTGGACCTCTGCAGTCTCAATAAGAACATATGGGTAGATTCACATCTCCTACCCAAAATTCTGGAATTCTTGAATAAGTTTGGTTGTTCTAAATGGGTCACAAAATTGTATTTGGCGTCAGGTTACCATCAAGTCGTTTTTGACCCATTATCAAGACACTTTACAGCATTTGTGTCTCCCATCGGTACGTACCAGTATTGTAGGATGCCTTTTGGTCTGGCATCTGCTGCAGCAGTTTTTCAGAGGGTCATATACAATTTGTTGAAGGACATCAAAGGGGTGGCAGTGTTCCAAGATAATGTCTTAATTTTTGGTGACACAAGAGAGGAGCATGATAGAACATTGTTTCAGGTTTTTAGAGTATTACAAGACAAAGGTGTGGTCCTCAAGAGTGAGAAATGTCATTTAAAAAAAAAAAAGTGGCGTTTTTGGGGCATGTTGTGTCTGAGCAGGGTATGGAGCCTAGACCAGTTTTGGTAAGTGCTATTTTGGATGCTAAGGCACCTGATGACAAAGCTGGATTGAAATCCTTCATAGGGTTATGCAAGTTTTATTCCAGATTCACACAGAATTATGCATCCATGATCCAACCCTTAACCAAAATGCTGAAAAGAAGCGTCCCCTTTTTGTCACTGTCAAGCTATCTTTGAGTGGATTAAAGCGCAATTGGCTTGATCTAAAATTTTGAAACCTTTTAATCCCAATGTCAAATGCACTGTTGATGCAAGTGGGTTTGGTCTGGGTGCAATACTTACTCAAAGTAAGGATGGTGTAGAAAACACTGTAGGTTATGAATCAAGAGTTCTAAGAGGTTCAGAACTTAATTTCTCTGTGATTGAGAATAAAGTATTGGCTTGTTTGTGGCCCATTGGGGAAATATAACCCCCATGTCTGGGGAAGCCATTTTGAACTGTGTACTGATCACAGTCCACTAATTGCTATTCTTTGAATTGACAAGATTAATGATCAAACCCCTCGTATTGCCAGGTTTACAACTAAACGTTTGCAATTTGACTTCACAACTACATTTGTTCCTGGCAGTAAAAATGCAAGGGCAGATTATTTGTCTAGGTTTCCAATTAAGGAGATGGATGAACAAATGATTGAGGATGAAGAACAAGAGAGCTATTTCATTGCTTCAGTTTATGTTGAAAAAATAAGTGCCATTAGTGAGAAAGAATGGAGAGCAGAATTGGCGAGAGATGAAGTTTTGCTTCAAGTGATGACATATGTGAGAGATGTTTGGCCTAGAGAAAATAATGTTTCTTACCACTTTCAAACTCATGTTAAGTTTTCTAATGAATTATCCATTGAAGATGGAATACTCATGCAAGGTGGGAAACTATTACCTCCAGAGAGTGTGAGAACCAAACTGATACAGGGAGTGCATGAAGGACATTTGGGAAAAACATCGACTAAATGCAGGTTGTGTGAGGTTTTCTGGTGGCCTTATATGGATAAGTCTGTTGAAGAATTGGTGGAGGATTGTGCGATATGTTCCAAAGCTGAGAATAGGTTCACGGTTAGAATCCCACCCATGCAGCTCATTGATTATCCAACAGGACCGTGGGAGAAAATAGGAATTGATTTGGTAGGCCCTTTTAACATTCTACCTTTTGCATCTAGGTATGCTGTGGTAGTCATGGACTATTATTCTAAGTGGCCTGAAGTACGTTTCATGAGTGAACCAAATTCCAAGAATATTGTGGATTTTCTGAAGGATGTTTTCCTAAGGGAAGGGTTTCCTTCATCTATTGTGTCGGACAATGATATTCAGTTTGTTAGCTCTGAATTTCAATGTTTTTTAAAACAAGGTGGAATTACACATTGTAAAAGATCCCTACACCACCCACAAACCAGTGGTCTGGTTGAGCGCATTAATCATGTTTTAAACAATAGTGTACAATGGGCTGTTGCTAATGGTTGTTGTTGGACTTGGCTTTTTGACAGGGTCATTCCCAAACTTTTTGCCTCCTTCCTCCTATTTTTTCTGACCTGTTGTTGTTGGCTTTTGAACTCTGGGCACTTTACCACTGCTAACCAGTGCTAAAGTGCATATGCTCTCTGTGTAAATTGTACTGTTGATTGGTTTATCCATGATTGGCTATTTGATTTACTTGTAAGACCCTAGTAGAGTGCACTATATGTGCCTAGGGCCTGTAGATTAAATGCTACTAGTGGGCCTGCAACACTGGTTGTGCTACCTACTTCAGTAGCCCCTTCACCTGGTCTCAGGCCTGCCATTGCAAGGCCTCTGTGTGCAGTTTCACTGCCACTTCGACTTGGCATTTAAAAGTACATGCCAAGCCTAAAACTCCCCTTTTTCTACACATAAGTCACCCCTAATGTGTGCCCTAGGTATCCCCTAGAGCAGAGTGCTGTGTGGATAAAAGGAAGGACATGTACCTGTGTAGTTATATGTCCTCGTAGTGTAAAACTCCTAAATTCGTTTTTACACTACTGTGAGGCCTGCTCCCTTCATAGGCTAACATTGGGGCTGCCCTCATACATTATTGAAGTGGTAGCTGCTGATCTGAAGGGAGTAGGAAGGTCATATTTAGTATGGCCAGAATGGTAATACAAAATCCTGCTGACTGGTGAAGTTGGATTTAATATTACTATTCTAGAAATGCCACTTTTAGAAAGTGAGCATTACTTTGCACTTAAATCTTTCTGTGCCTTACAATCCACGTCTGGCTGGGTTTAGTTGACAGCTCCTTGTGCATTCACTCAGTCACACCCCAAACACAGTGTACTCAGCCTCACTTGCATACATCTGCATTTTGAATGGGTCTTCCTGGGCTGGGAGGGTGGAGGGCCTGCCCTCACACAAAGGACTGCCACACCCCCTACTGGGACCCTGCCAGACAGGATTGAACTGAAAGGGGACCTGTTGCATTTCCTAGCCACTCTTTGAAGTCACCCCCACTTCAAAAGCACAATTGGGTATAAAACAGGGCCTCCGCCCTACCACCTCAGACACTTGCTGGAGAAGAAACCTGAACCAGAACCTACATCCTGCCAAGAAGAACTGCCTGGCTGCTCAAAGGACTCACCTGTCTGCTTTCTACAAAGGACTGCTACCTTGCTGTTGGCCTGCTGCCTTGCTGGACTCTTGTCTGGCTGTAAAAGTGCTCTCCAAGGGCTTGGATAGAGCTTGCCTCCTGTTCCCTGAAGTCTCAGGACAAAAAAAGGACTTCTCTTTTTCATTTGGACTCCTCGTGCACCGAAAAATTTGACGCACAGCATGCTCCGCTGTGAGAAATTCACCGCATGCCGATCCAGAAAGACGCCGCTCGACGCAATGCCTGCGGTGCGACCGGAACTTCGACGCACGGCCTCGCATGGACAACGCTGCCCGACTTCCAGAGAGGAAATCGACACGACGCCTGCAGTGAGAAAGAAAATTCCACACACAGCCTCCCGGAATGACGCGCACCCAGATAACAAGCCGAGGAATCCATGCACAGACCCTGGGACATCTGGTAATCCCGCAATCCATAGAAGGAGATGGTCCGCGTGCTGGAAAACGACGCACGTCTTCCCCGAGTGAAAAATAACGATGCAAGTCTGTGTTTGAAGGGGCGAAACCGACGCACACACCATTTTTCCTCCCGTAGAACGACGCACGTCTCCCCGCGTGAAAAATAACGAAGCAAGTCCGCGTGAGAAGGGGCATAACCGACGCACACCATTTTTCAACGCATCTCCTCTTCTGCGGCCCTCTGCGGAGATTTTCCACTCCAAACCAGGTACTTTGTGCTTGGAAGAGACTTTGTTAACTTTTTAAAGACCTAAGACACTTCATATCACTTTTTAGTGATATCTTTACAAATACATATTGCATCTTTGATCTTTTTGACCTGTAAATACCCAGATAAATATTATATATTTTTCTAAACACTGTGTGGTGTATTTTTGTGGTGTTATATTGTGGTATTGTAGGATTTATTGCACAAACACTTTACACATTGCCTTCTAAGTTAAGCCTGACTGCTCGTGCCAAGCTACCAGAGGGTGGGCACAGGATAATTTGGATTGTGTGTGAATTACCCTGACTAGAGTGAGGGTTCTTGCTTGGACAGAGGGTAACCTGACTGCCAACAAAAAAAAACATTTTTAACAGTTGTGTTGTGCAAAATGCTGTAAGCTCTATGTTATGGTTTTACCGTAGCACTCCGCATTCTACGACTAAAGTATCCCCATTTGAGTTGTTAAGAGGTAGGAAACCCTCAACAAAAATGGGTCCAGGATGGATGTCCAAATGGGTGAAGATGGATGTCATTGAAGGGATAGATGAAGTGGTGCGTAGGAATGTTGAGAGCTCACAAGAATATCAAAAACAATGTTTTGATTCAAGGACATTTTTTTACTTATCAACCTATTTGTGTGGGTGATGTAGTGCGTAAAAAAACTCCTTTTCATGTAAAAAAGGGTTTTCAAAATATTGTGAGCCTAAAGTGGTTGATAAGGTTTGTGGAAATGCCATTCGTGTTGACAAAAAGTACTGGTGGAACAAGGCAAGGGTGATCAAGTTAAAAGGGACAGTAGGGAGTAATATTGATGATATTGATGTTAATGGATCTACTTCTCCTGATCACTCATATAACACATCACTTAAAGCTCAGGATGTTCCTCGCAGGAGTAAACGCTAAGGGGTGATTCTGAGACTGGCGGGCGGCAGAGGCCGCCCGCCAGTCTTCCCCGGACAAAATACCGCTCCGCGGTCGCAAGACCGCTGAGGGTATTTTGAGATTTGCCCTGGGTTGGCGGGCGGCCGCCAAAAGGCCGCCCGCCAGCCCAGGGCAAATCTACCTTCCCACGAGGACGCCGGCTCCGAATGGAGCCGGCGTAGTGGGAAGGTGCGACGGGTGCAGTTGCACCCGTCGCGTATTTCAGTGTCTGCTTTGCAGACACTGAAATACTTTGTTGGGTCCTCTTACGGGGGCCCCTGCAGTGCCCATGCCATTGGCATGGGCACTGCAGGGGCCCCCAGGGGCCCCGCGGCACCCCCTACCGCCATCCTGTTCCTGGCGGGAGACCCGCCAGGAACAGGATGGCGGTAGGGGGTGTCAGAATCCCCATGGCGGCGGAGCGCGCTCCGCCGCCATGGAGGATTCTCCCGAGCAGCGCAAAGTCGGCGGGAGACCGCCGACTTTCCGTTTCTGACCGCGGCTGAACCGCCGCGGTCAGAATGCTCGACGGAGCACCGCCAGCCTGTTGGCGGTGCTCCCGTGGTCGGTGACCCTGGCGGTCACTGACCGCCAGGGTCAGAATGACCCCCTAAATCTCTCTACCTCTGAGGTATCAACAATAACTTGTGGTGTTAATTGATATATATCTATTGTTACAAGTGTTTTGTCTGAGATGTGCATGCAAACATTTTATTGTACATCCTTACTATTCATGTCCATTTATATATTTGTCTAGTTGCTCTAGTTTGCACTGCATTGCTCACTTGGGTGTTCTTTTGTAAAGTACCAATAGTTTCTCATGTATTAAGGAGATAAAGTTTTCTTTATATTTCTGTATATTGTTTTTTAAAAATTTTCTTAATGTTTAGTTTTGTAGTTATGAAAGATGAAGGATAATGTAATATTCTCTTATGCTTTGTGCGCTGTCTCTGCTGGTCTTGTGCGTGTCTTAGCAGACACAGCGTTTGGAATGTGTAGCGTTTGGTGATGTGCGAGGGCGTAATGACAGTTGGTGGTGGCGAGATGTCAAGCGAAGGTTTCTGTGCTCCAATGCGGCATCTGTAGAAGTAATACATTTAACTTTAATTAAAACGGAACTCAGCAGTCATTACTTCATAGAGGAGCAAGGAGGGGGCCAAAGAAGCAACACTTAGATTACTTACTGTTGATTCCATTTTCAAATCTTCTTCTTCCGATCATTACAACTCTCCCTCCCTTCCTTTATACATGATCAAATGAGTTTAAGGAGATAGAAATACGGGCCAAGTGTTATAGCTTGATAGATTACAGGCAGAGTGAGGTAAAGGGGGGGCACCCATTCTCCTTAAGGAGGAAGGAGTTTGTTTCTGATTTATTTTTATCAGAGATTGAGCTTACTAAGAACTGTCTACGAAGGCATAGGCACCTCACTTCATAATGATCAGAACAAGTAGGTCTGAACTCACAGTAATGGAATTACCTGTAAGTAATTTTGTGCAGTACTTGGCAGGAATCAGACTCTTGAATAGTAAGGCGCCGAGGATGGAGATTTACAGTTGTTTAGACTGCTTCTTAGTGACAAATAAGAAACATCTTATATCTTTTAAGCAATGCGAACTATTTTACCTTAGAATTCTGCATATTTCAAATTTTAACAAGTCACTGATTAATCTGCTTGTCTTGGAAGATCTTTAAATACAGACATGAAGTCCATGATATCTTCAAATTTTAACAAGTCACTGATTAATCTGCTTGTCTTGGAAGATCTTTAAATACAGACATGAAGTCCATGATATCTTCCAGCTGCTCCAAAGTGGAAAGAGGTGCACGGGTTTGGTGTTGTTGCTCATACCCAAAGTCAAGACCAAATGTGGTGCAACCTGTGAAGCCTAACAAGAGATACTGACCAGCCCACGGTGACGGATGAGAAAATGTGGTATGCCATTACTATGATCCTCCAGTGTACCTCAAGATGAGGCACTCAACATTAACAAAAATCGAGTTCTTCCACTTCAATAGATCTTGAATGGTACCCCACCAATAAACCTAGACAGCAATTCAATGAAAGCAAAGCTTCTTTATTGGTGGCTCACGCATATGGCTGTATAGAAGGGCATTTAAGTTAGGGTGACCAGACATCCTGGATTTGCTTGGACAGTCCCGGTTTTTGAAGGGGTGTCCCGGTGTCTGACACTTTCTTCTAAAACCAAAAAGTGTTCCAGTTTTTAAGCGAGGGTCGTGTGAACCTGCACACTAATCACGGTTTTCTGCAGGCTCACATTTCAACCAGCCTTTTCAGTAACCGGGAACAGAAGTTCACTGGTTGAAACTCTTCTGCTGTGCTGCCTTGCCTCATTCAAGCAACACAGCAGGATTTAATGAGGTGTGAATCTGAGCCAGGGTATGTCAAGGCAGTGACAACCAGCCAGACTCAGGAGCTCTACATAGAAAGGGGAGGAAATGTTAAAAAAGATTTATATAAAATTATATATATTATGTTATAATATATTATATTATATTAAATTATATTATTTTATATGTATGTGTGTGTGTGTGTGTGTGTGTGTGTGTGTGTGTGTGTGTATATATATATATATATATATATATACATATAAGTCAGGCGAAGAAGGTGGCAGATGCCAGAGAGTGCTTGCACATCTGCAAAGCGTATGTCAATAGTGAAATCCGAGCAAAGTCATAAAATTTAAACAATATGGTGTTGGGTGCCAGGCTAGCCCTAACACCTGCCACCACAGGTGTCGGAGGGCCACACACTGAAGAGTGGGTGGTTGCCTAAATATTGAAAGAAGAGTGGCCAGGGCACACCAATAGCATGAATCCTGATCCTGATAATGTTCAAGAATAAATAGAAAGTTCGTTCTTGGAAGATGATGTGTAGATATTTATTATAAGTGCAGGTAGAAAGTAGAAATCTCAATCAAAAGACTGCTTTGTACAAAATGACCATGTGTCCAGAGCAGCCAGATGGTGATAAATGGTCAAAGTTACAATAGGATGTTCGAATGTAACAATAAGTCAATTTTTGGCTGTTTGCTGTATGGAGTTATTGTTACATTCGAACATCCTATTGTAACTTTGACCATTTATCACCATCTGGCTGCTCTGGACACATGGTCATTTTGTACAACGCAGTCTTTTGATTGAGATTTCTACTTTCTACCTGCACTTATAATAAATATCTACACATCATCTTCCAAGAACGAACTTTCTATTTATTCTTGAACATTATCAGGATCAGGATTCATGCTATTGGTGTGCCCTGGCCACTCTTCTTTCAATATATATATATATATATATATATATATATATATATAATGCCTTGTAACCTCATAGGACATTTACTTCACAAAGGGATCAATGTATGCAAGCCCTTAGCGTCCTCTCCCAGGTACTTCTTCCTGGAAAATAGGACATCTTAGGCCTCTGTCCCTCTAGGCTGATGCATTGTCATGCTGGGCTCCAGAGACAATCCATCATCTGATACCAAATAACTTCCCTTGCAATATCCTGTCCCTACCCTATTGGAAAAACGTTTGTATGAATCATTATAATGGGAAAACAGTGTAGAAGCCTTTAGGTCTGCTATTATAGTGACTAGACTCGCTCATAACCAAATTAGGTGTCTTCCGAAGGAACTGGTTTGTCAGTATTCCAAGCCTGGGGCTATTTAGCCACATATCTGGCCCTTCTCAGGATTTAAAGACAACACACTTTAGCATATTAACAATGGCATATGTTCAGTTATCCTCAAAAGTCCAGTGATCTATTTTTTCAAACATATATAGTTCCACTAATAGTGTAGTACTTTAGAGGTACCATATGTATTTGGCCTGCCTTTGTATTGCACGCTAGTAACATAAGGCCACTTTCATGGATGTTTGCGGGGGATGCCTTGTTAAGGATAATCATTTTCAAGTAGGAGACCATAGCACTCTCAGCATGGATCAAATCATGACTTTCCTATGTGAATCCTAGGATTTGAAATAATTACATTAGCTCCTGTTTGTCCTTGCTGTTTAGCTCTTCTGCCTTGCAGGACATATTGATCATTTGTGTAACCACCTTTCAAAGCTTAAAACAAACTTGTCCCTGCCACCATTAACATTTTACAATTTTCCCCTGCTGTATCATGATCCCACCAACGGGTTCCCACACTTTTTCATGTCTTCTCCCAAGCAATCCCTTAGCTCCATTTCCTCTGCTTTTCCTGAGGAAATCACCTACCATTGTAGCTGTGTTATCACGTTGGGCAACAAGCGGCTGCCTTCAGCATTCATTTTACACAAAGAAAAATAGAATGGTGATGAAATAAAATAAATTAAGGTTACAGTTAATTCTGAATGGAAAAATACTGAAAGAAATTTAGATAATTATTAGTACTAGGGTTAGGGTTTTGCACTAAAAGTAAAGCTTTTGACAAATGTTATGATTATTGAGCATTTGGTATAGGAATAGTATTAGGTTTAAGGTTTGTTTATATGACAGGGCTGGGCAAGAGTTAGTATGAGGATTAGGGTCAGTATTGTTCTTAGGAGTAGCAAAAAGTATAAGGTACTGGTTAGGCTAAACTCATGGTTAAGGGTGAGGAGAAGGGTCAGGTTTATGGAGAGGGCAAGGTTCAAAATGTAGTCTTGGAATTAGGGATAAGGGCAGGGCTAGTGTTAAGGCTACAATCAGTGAAAGGATGAATAATAGATATAGAGCTGGTGTACGATTAGGGGTGAAAAGGGTTAGGAGTAAGATTAAGTCTAGGGGGACATGGGGTCCCTCCATTTCAGAAAAGTAGTGAAAATGAGATTTTACTACTGATTCCCAATACAACGACTAGGAAATGTTTCTAAAAAGAGATCAAGATATTAATAGTCCAGGATTTTTGCCACCAAGATTACTCAATTTTGTTGCCGAAAGGAATTACATGGCAATAATTGTCCCTGATTTATTTCTTGAAATTAATCTATGAATGTGAGCAAACAATTATAAACACTACCCAAGAAGTTTGTCTTTTTCAAAAACATAAATTCTGGTGCATGGCGCTCCAAAGGTATATGACCTCCAGAAATGTATCCATGAACCATAGACCCATCCAAATAGAGAGCAAAATCTACGCTGTCACTTTAAAACAGCCAAGATCTGCCACACTCCCAGAATGCATCAATGTGACAGTTGCTTCGTCAGTTCATGTTGCCAATCTGGTGTAGGAAATAAAAAATACCTCGCGCCCTTGCCTCCATTCCAGTGGCACTATCAAGGAGGAAAGTAGGTTGATTATGAATATAATGAAGTTACTCCTAGCAGACCTGGTGTAGGTAAACTGATTTTTTTCTATCCTGAGATCTTCTCTAGCATTCATAAACATTATAATATAATAGTAAGGTAATATTTGCTTATGAGGTGAGAGACCTATGAGAAGTGAAAAGAAAAGAGTAATCATCATTTACAGACACCTGCAATTTATATTTGCATCGGAAAAATGGGCGACTCGAGGTCCAGATTTACAGAGAAGTTAAAGCAAAACTATACATGCTCTCTTATTAACAAAGACGTATTCTATCCTTCTGAAACTTCTCTCTTAGGAATGTTGAAGTATTAAATCTCAGACCACTAACACATTCTATACTAAATGACCAAGATGTTGTAATTCATCCATTGACTGTATACCTTTTAGTTAAGTATGGACACACAAAACAGAAAAAAGCCTAGTTAGCCACTGTGCCTCTATGAAAAATTATCACAAGGAAGGAAAAGCCAGCAAAACTAAATCCCCTATAGGGCCTTCACGTACAGACGTACCAACCTTTTCCAGGACTTTTATCTAATGTAAATATTGATCAACCTTCAAACAATTTCTAGATATTATTGCCTATATTTTAGTCTTTGTATGAGGACTGAGCAGTATTGACATTAAAAAAGGGTCTGTACTGTACATCAAGGTCATAGAAGCTATATGCAAACTCATGGTCGAGTGGGGAACTTTTTTTAATGATATGTACCAAAACCACTAGGAAATTGACACCCAGTAATGTCTTCGTTTATGAATTAGTAATATCATTTGAATGACACTTCAAGCAAATGACAGCTATGGGCGCGGGGACCCAAAGCGATTCATGCATTGACTCTTCATTAAAGTACTCTCTCTTCCGTAGTCTCAATCACCAACCTTTCCCCTTCCCTTAACCAACTAGAGTGAAGTGGCATAGAGTGGCGAAGAGTGGCATAGGTTGGAGTAGAGTGGAGTGGCGTAGAATTGCATAGAGCATTTTAAAGTGTTGCAGAGTGGAATGGAGTAGGGTGGCATTGAATGGAGTGGCACAGAGTGGAGTGGCGCAGAGTGGTGTATAGTAGAGTAGAATGTTTTGGCGTAGATTGGACTATTGCAGAGTGTCGAGGAATGGTGTAGAGTGTCATGAAGGGGCATAGATTGGCATGGACTGTATAGAGGAGAGTGGTATAGCGTAAGAGGGTGTAGAGTGTCTGAAAGTGTCGTGGAGTACAGGGTGTGGTATTACAGTGCCATTACAGACAACACATATTCAATTGAAATGACAATTACATTTGCACAGACATACAGTTCACTGATAAAACTATACAGCGCAGAAGTGATAATGTGTGGAAATGGTAGCACCTAGTATATTAATTTGTTTTGAGAGTATTCAAATATTTGTTTCAACTACACTTCAGAATTACAAAAATGTGTGCTTTGATAGTGCTGTCCTAATTCTGATACATTCTCAAATATTTGCACAGTTCATTTACAGACCTTTGAATTTTGTTGTGTGCTAGAAACAAATATCATTGTACAGCCTTCTTCCAGCATGCCCCAGCATTTTTGTCACATAAATCCTCTGTAGGAAGTTGGCTCTGTATGTGCTATTTCAAAGTAAGGAATAGCATGCACAGAGTCCAAGGGTTCCCCTTAGAGGTAGAATAGTGGTAAAAATAGATAATACTAATGCTCTATTTTGTGGTAGTGTGGTCGAGCAGTAGGCTTATCCAAGGAGTAGTGTTAAGCATTTGTTGTACATACACATAGACAATAAATGAGGTACACACACTCAGAGACAAATCCAGCCAATAGGTTTTGTATAGAAAAATATCTTTTCTTAGTTTATTTTAAGAACCACAGGTTCAAATTTAACATGTAATATCTTGTTTGAAAGGTATTGCAGGTAAGTACATTAGGAACTTTGAATCATTTCAATTGCATGTATACTTTTCAAGTTATTGACAAATAGCTACTTTAAAAGTGGACACAGTGCAATTTTCACAGTTCCTGGGGGAGGTAAGTTTTTGTTAGTTTTACCAGGTAAGTAAGACACTTACAGGGTTCAGTTCTTGGTCCAAGGTAGCCCACCATTGGGGGTTCAGAGCAACCCCAAAGTCACCACACCAGCAGCTCAGGGCCGGTCAGGTGCAGAGTTCAAAGCGGTGCCCAAAACGCATAGGCTAGAATGGAGAGAAGGGGGTGCCCCGGTTCCGGTCTGCTTGCAGGTAAGTACCCGCGTCTTCGGAGGGCAGACCAGGGGGGTTTTGTAGGGCACCGGGGGGGACACAAGCCCACACAGAAATTTCACCCTCAGCGGCGCGGGGGCGGCCGGGTGCAGTGTAGAAACAAGTGTCGGGTTCGCAATGTTAGTCAATGAGAGATCACGGGATCTCTTCAGCGCTGCAGGCAGGCAAGGGGGGGTTTCCTCGGGGAAACCTCCACCTGGGCAAGGGAGAGGGACTCCTGGGGGTCACTTCTCCAGTGAAAGTTCAGTCCTTCAGGTCCTGGGGGCTGCGGGTGCAGGGTCTGTTCCAGGCGTCGGGACTTAGGTTTCAGAGAGTCGCGGTCAGGGGAAGCCTCGGGATTCCCTCTGCAGGCGGCGCTGTGGGGGCTCAGGGGGGACAGGTTTTTGTACTCACAGTATCAGAGTAGTCCTGGGGTCCCTCCTGAGGTGTTGGATCTCCACCAGCCGAGTCGGGGTCGCCGGGTGCAGTGTTGCAAGTCTCACGCTTCTTGCGGGGAGCTTGCAGGGTTCTTTCAAGGCTGCTGGAAACAAAGTTGCAGCCTTTCTTGGAGCAGGTCCGCTGTCCTCGGGAGTTTCTTGTCTTTTCGAAGCAGGGGCAGTCCTCAGAGGATGTCGAGGTCGCTGGTCCCTTTGGAAGGCGTCGCTGGAGCAGGATCTTTGGAAGGCAGGAGACAGGCCGGTGAGTTTCTGGAGCCAAGGCAGTTGTCGTCTTCTGGTCTTCCTCTGCAGGGGTTTTCAGCTAGGCAGTCCTTCTTCTTGTAGTTTGCAGGAATCTAATTTTCTGGGGTTCAGGGTAGCCCTTAAATACTAAATTTAAGGGCGTGTTTAGGTCTGGGGGGTTAGTAGCCAATGGCTACTAGCCCTGAGGGTGGGTACACCCTCTTTGTGCCTCCTCCCAAGGGGAGGGGGTCACAATCCTAACCCTATTGGGGGAATCCTCCATCTGCAAGATGGAGGATTTCTAAAAGTTAGAGTCACCTCAGCTCAGGACACCTTAGGGGCTGTCCTGACTGGCCAGTGACTCCTCCTTGTTATTCTCATTATTTTCTCCGGCCTTGCCGCCAAAAGTGGGGGCCGGGCCGGAGGGGGCGGGCAACTCCACTAGCTGGAGTGTCCTGCGGTGCTGTGACAAAGGGGTGAGCCTTTGAGGCTCACCGCCAGGTGTTACAGCTCCTGCCTGGGGGAGGTGTTAGCATCTCCACCCAGTGCAGGCTTTGTTACTGGCCTCAGAGTGACAAAGGCACTCTCCCCATGGGGCCAGCAACATGTCTCTAGTGTGGCAGGCTGCTGGAACTAGTCAGCCTAGACAGATAGTCGGTTAAGTTTCAGGGGGCACCTCTAAGGTGCCCTCTGGGGTGTATTTTGCAATAAAATGTACACTGGCATCAGTGTGCATTTATTGTGCTGAGAAGTTTGATACCAAACTTCCCAGTCTTCAGTGTAGCCATTATGGTGCTGTGGAGTTCGTGTTTGACAAACTCTCAGACCATATACTCTTATGGCTACCCTGCACTTACAATGTCTAAGGTTTTGTTTAGACACTGTAGGGGTACCATGCTCATGCACTGGTACCCTCACCTATGGTATAGTGCACCCTGCCTTAGGGCTGTAAGGCCTGCTAGAGGGGTGTCTTACCTATACTGCATAGGCAGTGAGAGGCTGGCATGGCACCCTGAGGGGAGTGCCATGTCGACTTACTCGTTTTGTCCTCACTAGCACACACAAGCTGGCAAGCAGTGTGTCTGTGCTGAGTGAGAGGTCTCCAGGGTGGCATAAGACATGCTGCAGCCCTTAGAGACCTTCCTTGGCATCAGGGCCCTTGGTACTAGAAGTACCAGTTACAAGGGACTTATCTGGATGCCAGGGTCTGCCAATTGTGGATACAAAAGTACAGGTTAGGGAAAGAACACTGGTGCTGGGGCCTGGTTAGCAGGCCTCAGCACACTTTCAATTGTAAACATAGCATCAGCAAAGGCAAAAAGTCAGGGGGCCACCATGCCAAGGAGGCATTTCCTTACATCCTCTCACTCTGAATTCAGAGAAAGAGAAGTAAACACAAATCTACCGCGGAAGAAAGAGCCCAACATTTGACCTTTGTCTTTCAGTGCACGGCACATGTGACAAGATGAGAACAAAATGTAAAGACCTACTTAGAGAAATCTGGCACGGCAAATGTGACAAGATGAGAACAAAATGTAAAGACCTACTTAGAGAAATCTGGCACCTGTGGAAGAACGCAGTAAACAGGATATGCCCCATAAGAGGGACAAAGACATACTGAAAAGCCTAAAACAAATAATGTTAGTAAATAGAAAGCAAGCAACTGTGAGTTACATACCACAAAGCAAATGGTAAGCAGTTGGCAGAATGTATTTCTAGGGAAGCTTTTCGAATGTCCTCAAGAATTCTTTGCAAACCAGATAGCTGTGCTGTTTGGTAGGTTTCAACCTAATAGGACTTAAGTGGCTTTTCATACGTTGTTAAAGAACTCAAAATGCAGTTGAAGCAACTCCCTATAACATGTACTGGAACTTAAGAAAGGAAGAAAGAAGCAGGAAGGAACAGTTATGTAACTTCCAAAAGGCAACAGACCTAAAACCAATCAGTGTGCAGCAAACAAACTTCTTGCAACAAACAGCACTCTCTTTTTACATGTGGCACCGTCACTCTTGCAGAAAGATAAACAAGGTGCAATGGATTACAGACAAAGAATATACGAAAGGAGAAAAAAACGAAATGAATTACTAAGAAACTGGAATATCAGGGTAGAATGGAAGGGAGGAACAAACAATTCGGATGCCAAGACACAAGAGATTCCAACAGTCAAGTGCCCTTTGAGCCTGCCTCTCAAACATGCGGTTTTTAAAAGCATTAGCTGAAACACAATCTGCTTTTACATAACTGCAAAGCCACAGACAGGCCACTTCCTTCTCATTACCATGGATTATACCGCAGACAATGCTTATAGCAGAATCACCACTGCATGAATCTCCTCATAGTAGTTTTACATTGATTACCACATATATTCTGATGTTCGACCGAGAAGCTTTCCGGCTTACCATTTTACAAAGACTGCCCTTTATAAATACTCCCGGTCTGTCTCCATCAGGTTTGAAGGAAACCAAACAGGAAATCCACAGAAAAATACAGCTGCATGTGTGATATCAACTTTCTTTTAAAAAAAAATGATAAATGCGAAGGTGCTCTATTTGTATTTAACGAAACAATAGGAATGTGTATCAAGTTTTCTGTCCATGAGGTGTCACCACTGTCCAGAAAAGGGGCAAGGTTTTCCGACCTTAGTTCACACAAGACTAATTTCCTCCAAGGAGTGTTTCCCGAAACCTGAGAAGCAGTAAAGACAAATAATATGTGTACAGGACTGGAGAACAAAGTCAGCCCTCGCAAAAATGTCCAAATCAGCACCAGACAAAAGGCTGAAGAGACTCAAATGGAGCCATGGTTGCTGTTACGGTGTGCTCATGGTAGCCCATCTAACTCTCAAAGCAACCCCTACCCAGCAGGCCCTCTGGGAAAATGCCAATGTAGCCAAAAGACCAATCCCACCCTGTACCTTCCACTTGGCGGGTATGTCTTGTCCAGTACCAAACTTCTCTTCTAGGACTTCCAGCATAATGGAGGGAGGTGATGCAGGCAATGTGCTGCTTGCAGGCCCTTAAGGGCTGTGCACATGAGACCTGCGCAGGATAATGTGCACAGTGATTTGTGGAAATCAGATGATTAATTACTTAAGATCACTCATCAACCCAAATGTAACTTGCGAGCACTTAACTAATTGTGAGTGGTCCTCAGTGTAAGCACCCCCGCCAAGAATACTTTCTTTCTCTTATATTTTTCTGTTTTCCTCACACCTAGGCCCGTATTTATACTTTTTTTGCGCCGCATTTGCGCCGCTATTTGACGCAAAAACGGCGCAAACATTCAAAATACAGGGGCATATTTATACTCCGTTTGCGCCGAATTTGCGTCGTTTTTTTCGACGCAAATTCGACGCTAAACTAACGCCAACTAACGCCATATTTATACTATGGCGTTAGAGGCGTATAGCGCCAAAGTTCCCGGAATGTGCGTCATTTTTTAGCGTGAACCCCTTCCTTGCGTTAATGATATGCAAGGGAGGCGTTCCCGTCTAAAAAATGACTCCCAGGCCTTTACATGGTATTTATACTCCCGGGCAAAAGAGACGCCCGGGAGTGGGCGTGGCTAAAAACGGCGCATTTGCGCCGCTTTTTAACGCCTGGGTCAGGCATGGCGTTAAGGGACAAGTGGGCTCAAAATGAGCCCAGAGTGCCCTCCCCTGCCCCCAGGGACCCCCCCTGCCACCCTTGCCCACCCCAGGAGGACACCCAAGGCTGGAGGGACCCACCCCAGGGACATTCAGGTAAGTTCAGGTAAGTATTTTTTTTTTTTTTTTAATAATTTTTTTTGGCATAGGGGGGCCTGATTTGTGCCCCCCTACATGCCACTATGCCCAATGACCATGCCCAGGGGACAGAAGTCCCCTGGGCATGGCCATTGGGCAAGGGGGCATGACTCCTATCTTTACAATGATAGGAGTCATGTTGATGGGGGATGGGCGTCGTTAAAAAATGGCGCAAGTCGGGTTAAGACGATTTTTTTGCCTCAACCTGACTTGCCCCATTTTAAGACGCCCTAACGTCATTTTTGCCCAACGCCGGCGCTGCCTGGTCTACGTGGTTTTTTTCCACGCACACCAGGCAGCGCCGGTCTGCTTGCGCCGGCTAACGCCATTCCATAAATACGGCGCCCGCATGGCGCTTCAGAATGGCGTTAGACGGCGCAAAATTTTTTGACGCTAAACTGCGTTAGCGCAGTTTAGCGTCAAAAAGTATAAATATGGGCCACAATTGTTTTTTGTAAGTTTGCGCCGATTGTGAGTCAAAAAACGACGCAAATGCGGCGCTAAAAAAGTATGAATATGGGCCTTAACCTTTAGCAAACCTGCCACCTGACACTGTGCAGATTCCATCATGTGCCATCTCAGGGTCATTTAACAAAGGTAACGAAAGGTTCATTAACCACCCAGCAACGGAATTTCTTCAGCCCTGTTTAATAACAACGTATGGCTGTCCAACATGGCTGTTGTAACGCTTTCACCAGTGCTGACGCAGGCAGAGTTCCAGGCACAGCTATGGTATTTTCATGTGTCACCAACCTGCCCGTCAAAGTACCAGTCACCCTCCCGTTTAGAAGACGCCTATTTGGCATTCTGCAACTCATTTTACTCGTCGGCTCACAATGTTATGCCAATGGGCTAAATCTTGTTCTACTGAAATTCTAGCTACGGTAAACATTGCATTCTCCAAACAGCCGCAGGCCTGATAATCCTTTAAAATGTTAGAGGTTAGAGTTTACCCAGGGAGCAATATCAAGAGGTTTTTAATCCCATCATTGGTGTTTTATTTCTGCAGAGCTCTCTGTTCCTGTGACTCAGTCATATACACAACGTATGGGACCGAATTGGCCGAAAGAATAACACACTACTGTGGACAAAAAGACTATATTCACAAAATAATATTTGCAGATTACTTTAAAGGAAACACAAACGCACTGTGTCATATTTCGTTTATGAACAATCAGTAAGAAGGATGCTCTACATGAACACAGTCATGAATAGGGAACCTACCATGATGCAACATCAGGGAAGAAGGCACCAGCATCCAAATACACTCAGCTCGCCACAGCGCTATCAGGCCTTCTTCCAGGTTCTGATACACAGGGCAGTTCTCTGCTAATTGTTACTTACCGCAATTCTCCGGAGCCCTGGGCATTATTGCGCTTCTTAAAATTCAAGTCCTATTTGCGACTTGAATTTTCAAAGGTTAGAGTGGGTGAGCAGTAAAGGCGTATTAAAAAAATGGCGATGCTTTCAAATACAGATACAGTATAACACAAACTTAATAAAGGCTACTTTCCAGTCCGAGCTATATCTGTTGAGGAGTAGATGTCCTGACATAGGACAATGCACAATAGTTAGAACTAAGACCCACACAGAAAACCAAAGGATATTAGCATCTATGATAGGGCTCTAAAGAAATTGATACCAATTATGCACTAAACCACCATAGTGAGAGTAACAATGGGGTCAAAAAACGTTTTATTTTATGTGAGACTACTGCAATTGGAAGAAAAATAAATACATTCAAGTGAGATACCATCAACTATAAACTTGCGGAACTTTATAACTGAGCTAATGTATACTCCAAGAAGAGATAAACTAGGGAAAACATCAACAAATCTGGAGGAGAAACTTGAACATCTGTTGAGGCGAGCATTATGGAGCTACCAGCTAAACTTAGAAGAGCCACACCCACAGAGAAAACAGCAGAGACAGAGAAGGACAAAGATGACACAAGAGAATCGACTTCTGGAAACGATGGGTCTTTTTAATTGATCAGCCCAGCTTTAAGCCAAAAACTAGAAGACAGGGGCTGGCGCAGAATATATGGGGCCATATTGCAAAAGTGCCTCGGGGCGCAATGGGCCTTTGCACCTTCTTTGCATGCCCCAGAGGGCACTCTGGTATTACAGAAGGGGCCGCAGACGCTTCTGCGTCCCCTTCTATAATACCAATAGCGCTGCTGCATATAAAGCACCAGCGCTATCATCATGGCCCCATGCACGTGAGGGAATCCCTTTGTAGGCACGTGGGCACAGTGGCAAAAAAGCTTTTAGGAAGCGCACTTGTAGTGCGCCCCCGGATGGCAGCCAACTGGAGGGAGGAAAGGGGGTCCCATGGACCCCCTAGACATCTCCTTGCAGGTGGGTGCAGTCACTCAGTGCACCTGCCTCCTAGGGTATCTCTAATCCCCCCTAAAAGTGCAGGCAGGTTCCCGCCTGCACTGTGAAACACAAAGCAGTTTCAAAGCAGCTGTTCAGTTTTTCACATGAATGTGCTCCCCTGGGGGCAACGCATTCATCCTAATACAGTGCATTTTCCTTGTTGGTGCTGGGCGCACCATTTAAAAGGCGCGTCCAGTGCCAACACGGGAAATGCACTGTACCTGTGATACCGCCTCTGATTGTCACAAGAAGCAAAACCAAACCTTGTTTATTAACATATCCAAATGACCATTAACCAAGGAAGAATCTAATGTCGTTCAGAATGGAACTTCATTTATACTTACGTACCATTCAAATGAAGTAGAAATGGAAGTACAAATATTGAAATTCATGCGTAAGTTTCAATTGCACAATTGTTTGAGAATGTGGTAGAACAGGAAGAAATCAAGGAGAATCCCACTAATTATTTAAACTAAAGAGTACACAAATGACACCAGTGAGCCATACGACATTAGACACTTTTCAAACTGTTGTTCACCACATAATGAAGAGAATATCTACGCATAAAATATATTGTTACTCCAAAATGTCAAACAGAGCACGTAGCACTGTGAGAAAGTTAACTAAAGATACCATCATAACTTTCAAGAAAGCAGATAAGGGTGGAGCTCTGCTAATGATCGATGAAGGGTTTTATAAAAGCAACATGGATACACATGTAAAGGATTCCCTTACCTACGAGATTATAGGGATAGATCCCACCAAAACATTTCTTGACATTCTCAGTACCATCCTCAATAAAGCCTTAATAGAAAGCGCAAGCACAGAAAGAGAGAAGAGATACTTGAGCCAAGAGTTTCCAAGGGTGCCCACATTGTATAGGTTTTCAAAGATACATAAGGATGATAGGGATCCTCCTTTTAGACCTATTGTGTCCCCCTGGGGTTTTATACAGGAACAATAGGTAGGTTTCTTGGGCATCACATACAGCCATCTGTACTATCAGGCCAATCTTATCTGAAAAGACAACACTGAATTTTCAATCAAATCACAAATGGGGTTAAGCAGGACATGAGAAACCAGTTGTAATGTCCTTTGAAGTGAAATCGCCTTATACGTCCAGTCTTCCTTAAGCAGGTCTTTAAGGACTGGAATGTGTATTGTTCCTGGTTCGTATAAGATCTTCATTTTGAAGCTTACACACTTTCAGTTACACTCTTCAAACAGGATGGTACCCACTATTTACAATCAATCGAGGCATCCATGGAAAACTGTGCAGCTCATTATTGTACTAATCTCTAAATGCAAATGTTTGTGGAGGAAAACATATTACAACATCCCAATTAAAAAGTAAGATACACAGTTCACATTTTCGTCATATGGAAAGGCTCAGAAACGTCATTGACATCTGCCATTTTGGATTTGAACAAAGTTGACCAACGCATTCATTTCACACATGAGATCAGTAATACTTCAATTCCGTAATTGGCTGTGAAAGTCATTCTGGAAGATGCTCAGACCTAGGCCAGCATTTCTACAAAATCTGTCAACAGAAACAATTTCTTACATTATCAATGTTCCCATCAGCCAACCTTGAAACAACAATTACTGTTTTCACAATTGTTAAGGGTTAAACACATTACTTCCAACACTGAATATTTTGTCAAAGCCATGGACAACATGCATGAGAATTGCAAACAAAGAGTGTACCTGGACATCATCATTCAAAGAGCAACTGCAAGATCAGAACAGAAGGACAGGAGTGACTTGCTGAGACAAACCCAAATACACACAATGACAACAGGATGGTTTTTGTATCTAAATATTCCACGAAAGACGCTAACATCAAGCAGTTCATGTTACAAAATCAGGCTATCTTGCAATCAGAACCAGGCTTCAAACGAATATTTGATAACCCATCAATACCTTGTCACAACAGTGCTAAGTGCTATAAAAGCAGACCGACTAATGAGATTACTCAACCTTTGAAGGGAACTATGATAAACTTACAACCTAAGCTACTTGTGATTCCCAGAACTTAACTAAAAACAAAGTGAGGGCATTCGCAATAGGAAAACCCTCTTGCGTAGAAAAAGTGTTTTGGCTAAAAAAAAATGAATGCCTTTACTCCAAAAGGTTTAAATGACCGATTGGAATTATCTTGTTTTTCATAAATTAACAGGTGACTTTTGAAATATTTTGCACATTGTTCATATTGATCACCTAAACTATGGGTTGATTAATATAAGTTATTTTTTACTTAGTTTGAATTAATTTCAGGTTATTTTGTTTTTTATGTCAGGCTGATTAGTTTACGGGTTGGTTAGAAATACTGTATGATGACATTGGTATTGTTCACCATTGTGGACAGGGTGTATGGCAGACAGTCTTCTTTTAGTTTCCATGGCAACACTAGAGTGTCATTACAAGAAGGGTTCGAGCAAGATGCAGACAAACCGTTTGTTGTAGTGTTCAAGCAGAGGAAACACATGGGCACAAGGTAAACTTGAAAGCAGGTAAAGACATTCACAAGAGCATTTAATTATCACCACAGGGGAACACCATTTCAGAATTTTGTTTCATAATTGGATGCACAACGTTTAAGTTGTTTCACCACGACAGCTGTAATAACGCTGATAGTATATGTTGGAGAGGAGTCTTGGGCACCTCAGAGAATGGTTCACTTTTGCAGGACCACTGAAATCACTATTATTAGCATGTGATGTGCAATTATCCATTGTCTAGAGACATGGATCCACTGGCTGAAACACACAGGACAAGCCAAAAAACACAAAATTCAGCTAGGATGTAATATTAAGCCAATAATGCAGATTTTCTTAGCTTTAGTGAAAGAAAGTCTTGATTTTATTAAAGACACAGAGGCGAGTATTATGCTATCTTCTCTTGCTTTAATTTAAATAGCAGCCAAGAAAATCTACAACTCCCAGCATTCCTAGCTGGAAAAACTACAGAAAATATGTCACGAAGAAACAACCAATCAGGATAACAGGTGGGTATAAACGTCTTGACTGAGACCAACAAGCCCTCTTTTCTTGCAGAGCAGTTAATAAACTCTGAATAATGGAAAAATCAAAATCAAACTAATACAGGCTAACACAATGGAGAAAAAAGCTTCTAGATGATAGATAACACTGAAAGTCTTTTCATCGAGGTCCAGATTCAGCATGGTGTTCTGGAACCCTTGAAAGAAGGACCGCTTGTGGGCCTTTGTTGTTAGGCCAGGAGGAGCGTTGAACTGGAGAGGAAGAAGCCTTTTAGGACATCTGGTTAGGAGTAGCAGTTGTACCTGATAAAACAAAGGGAGGGTTAAAGAAAGTGGAGGGATAATACTTGCCTGGGTTTTTTTAATAAAATCAAGACTTTATTTCACTAAAGCTAAGAAAATCTCCATTTTATTACAAAACACGGAGGCTCCTATTATGCTAGTTCAACACATAGAAATTAACGAACTGGCCACATGAGAGGCCGGTTTACAATAAAACGTTCTGAAAGTTGAAACATTTTACCAATCAGCCGATTTGAAAATGTCAACTAGACTCAATCCTGCCCAAAAGGCCTTGGATGCCATAGCTCCTCTGATGGAATGAGCCCCCAAAACAGAAATGTCAATGCCTGCCAAATTCTTAATCCATTTTACCCAACAGGCCAGAGTAGTGGAAGAGACAGGGTTATGCGGGGACCTAAAGGAGACGAGGAGTTGAGTTTCAGATGACCTTCTCAAATCATTGGTTTGTGAAATATACTCTCTCAAACAACTTCCCACACATAAATTTAGATGATCAGGAAAATATGGATAAAACACCGACATCAGATTCGTTTTTGTTCTTCTTCGTACCTGAAAGAAAACACCTGCAGCACGATACTGCACAGAGGTCACATCTGAAGCTCTGTCATCTGAAATACATTTTAAAGAAACTAAACAAAGAAGAATAGTAAGCTTAGCAGAAAGGAATTTGAGGGATAAAAGTGAATTAGGTTGATGTGAAAGTAAAAATTGCAAAATGACATTAACATCCCACACAGCGTTGTACTTAGGTAAAGGAGGCTTAGCGAAACGTACTCCCTTTAAAAGGCAGCATATTAACGGATGTTCACCGACCAGTTTATTGTTAATTCGAACATGTTCAGCATGAATTGCAGACCTATGCATATTAACAGCTCTATATGCTCTACCTCGAGCTGCCAGAGAGGCTAAGAAATTAACAATCAGAACTACATCTGCTGAAAAGGGATCGGCACCCCTGACCAGACACCAATTATGCCAAGCTGACCAGGCTGGCCTGTACGCCTTGGTTTTTCCGGGAGCCCAGACCTGGAAAATGAAGCTTGCAGCCTCCTGCCAAATTCCTGGGGTTCTCCAGGAAGACCCGAAACCATCCATGCCGCAAGTTGAAGAGAATTATTGATTATTAGATCGTGAGGCTGTCCCTTTGGATTCAACAGGAGGGAGGGCAAAAGAGGAAGGAGAATTGGGAAGTCTATTACCAACTCTAGAGCTGAGGGAAACCATGGTTGCTCCTGCCAAAAAGGAGTGATTAACAAAATCCTGGTGGATTGGCGACGGATGTGTGCCAAGACTCTGGAAATCATAATGAAAGGAGGAAATGCATAATTCGTTTGATTGGACCAGTCCTGTTGAAAAGCGTTGGTAGCTAACGCCAGCTGTAGAAGTGAGGGAGCTGAGAATTCAAACTAGAGGCAAAGAGGTCGACAGAGAAGGACTGAATCTGGAATAAAGATTTCTGAAAACAGAATGGTGAAGATGCCAACCGCTGGAGTCCTGAAGATATCTGGAACACCAATTTGCGATCGTATTCATGTTTCCCAGAAGGTATTCTGCTTGAAGGGAAATCTGATTTTTTAGACAAAACTCCCATAGACTCTTTGCTAACTCGGCCAGAGGTTTTGATGGTGTGCCTCCTAGATGAGTTATATATCGGACCACTGTGAGATTGTCCATCCGGAGGACAATAGAACAACTTACCTTGTCTTTGGCAAACGTTTGGATCGCAAAGGAACCTGCAAGAATCTCTAAACAGTTTATATGCAAAGACAGCTCCTGTTTTGACCATAGACCTCCAGTCGAGAACTGACCACATCTTGCGCCCCAACCAGTCCGACTTGCATCGGATTCTAAGACAAGATCTGGTGCTGTAGAGAAAATTGCTCTGCCGTTCCAGGCGTGTAGATGATCGAGCCACCATTGGAGTTCGACACGAGAATCGTGATCCAGCGAGACCAAGTCCTCGTACCCCAAACCTCTGCGGAGATGTTGAATTTTCAATCTTTGGAGCACCCAGTAATGAAGGGGACCTGAAAATATAGCTTGGATAGACGAAAATAGAAGACCTATTATGCAAGCTAGACATTTGATTGTAAGCTGTGACTTGTTCAAAACCAATAGGATTTCTTTCCTTATATGAGAGATCTTTTGGGTTGGAAGGTGAAGGGTGGCTTTGACAGAGTCTATGAGGAAACCTAGAAACTCCATTTGACAAGAAGGAACAAGATTGGACTTTTCTTTGTTGATGAGAAAACCTAGGCTTTGGAGGAGAGAAACAAAATTCTCTAATTGCTCTGTGAGCATGGACCTGTCCTGGTGTAAAATGAGAAAATCGTCTAAATAAACCATAATCATGACACCTTGAGCTCTCATGTGTGTCACCACTGGCTTCAACACCTTGGTAAAACACCATGGAGCTGAAGAAAGACCGAAGGGGAGGCATTTGAATTGGAAGAATTGGTCCTTCCATTGAAATTGAAGACATTTCCTGAAAGATTGATGAATTGGGATGGAAAGATATGCATCTTGGAGATCTAGACGAACCATCCAATCGTTTTCCAATAATGAGTCCCGAAGATGGAGAATAGTTTCCATCTTGAAGTGATGGTATAGTACGAACTTGTTGAAAAGCTTTAAATTTATCACTGGGTGATATTTTTTGTTCTTTTTTTGGACTAGAAATAAAGTACTGACAAAACCTAAAGGATGAGGGGAGCAAACTTCTATAGCTTGTTTGAGTGTGAGGGAGTGAATCTCTTGAGAGAGAAGTTCCTCTTGATCTTTGGAAAAAACCAAAGATTTTGGCCAACAATGTTGGGTCAGAGTTGAATAGAACTCTATGCAATAACCTGAAACAGTTTGCAACACCCACTGATCTGTCGTTAACATCTGCCAATTTGTTAGAAACAAAGAAGTCCGTCCTCCCATCAACAATGGACCAGAAGATTGATCTCTTACCTGAGTTTTGGAAGCCTCTAGGTCTGTAGCCATGCCTGAAAGAGTGATTCCTCTGGGTATAGAACTGTGGCTTAAACTCTTGTTGATATGTAGTGGAGCCTCTGGTTTTATTGACCGCACCTCTGTGGGCAAATCGGCCGGCAAAGCTACTCCTGCTTTGCCGGCCCAGCCAAAAACACAAGAGTGGAAAATCCTCTGCTTGGAGGATTGCGCTTTGTCTATGGATGTGAAGGTGGCCACATATTTACTGAGCTCCTTTATAAAGGAGTCTCCAAAAAGCAAACCATTAGCTTCCTGTCCCATTTCTTTGGCAGCGAGATTACCCAATTTCGGGTCAATTTTTAATAGAAGACTCTTCCGTCTTTCCTGTGCCATGGAAGCATTAGTGTTGCCTAGAAGGCAAATCGCCCTTTGGGCCCAATTTGATAAAATAACCGGGTCGACTTTGGCACCCTCCATTCTGGCCTTTTCCACCAAATCCAAAATTCTTGTCAATGGACCAGAAAGGTCCAATAATCTGTCCTGACAATTACTCCAAGCCCTGCCCATACCTTTTTTGGGATCCTTGCCAAGGTTTGTGAAGAACATAAGCATGTTAGGGTCATTCACTGGAGTGGCAGTAACATTGTTGGAAAAGGAAGGTCTGGGACATTCAGATTTTAATCTGTTACGCGCCAGTTGTCCAAAGGTTGGCGGCGTAATTTGTTGGAGACGTATGAAGCAACATGTTCACAGGGAGTCCACTCAGTGGAATTTGGGTGATGGATAAGTGCAGGATCAAACATTGGTTGACCTGAGATATCTAATAAGGAGTCATTAGTGTTAACCATTTTTGATGACTCTCCCAGTACATTAAGAGAAGTTTTACGTCTCTTCTCCACAGGCCCTGACCAGTTCATTATGTCTGCAACATCCTTATCCGTATCTGATTCACCCATATCATCTTCTGTATCTCCCAAGTGAGAAATATGAATGGGAAACGAGAGATTAGCGGATGTATCTGGTTCAGAAAGGGATTTTTTTGAAGGAGAGTCTGTATTAGGGGTCACATTATCTGCCCTTAGTTTTTTGGGCTTCTTGGAACCTGAAGAAGAAACATCAAAGGTCAGTAGTTTCTTTACCGAGGCCTCAAAGGACTTTGAAAAAATACAAATAGAACTAGAAACAGCTTTTTGGACTGAGTCCTTAATAAAGGAATCTAAATTGTCCTTAAAGGTTTGAGCCTCTTCATCTTCAGAGTAATTTTGCATCATAAAGTATTTAAATATATATTATATGCAGAAAAACAAAGTAATTTAAGGTTAGAAAGTAGCCATCTCCAGTGATCCAAATGCAGAACAACTAAAGCAGACAAGAAAGGGTTAAAATATGAAGGGGAAGAACCAGGAAGTATTCCTTGTTGAGCAAACGCTATTGAAAGAAGCAAGAGGCGTGGTCTAGCACTCCGGCACAAACGGAGGTGTTGTGAGCTTGAAGCGGGAGCAATTAAGAGGATTCCCCGGGGAAAAAAGGCAGAAAAAACGCTGAGGCAGTGAAGCGCTGAACCGCATATGAAGGGAGAAATCGCCGGTAAGAGCGTAACGATCTGGAAATGACCATTATATAGCGTGCGCTAAAGGCGCTCAGAATAGAACGTTGGGGAAATAAGAGAATGCTAAGCACGGCCGATAAACCTTACAATATAAATATATGTACAATGAATAAACATGACTAAAAATAAATAACAGTAAAATAACATGCAATAACATGCCCAACAGATATGCAAATAGGATAATAATGAAAGTAGTACTTATCTTGACTGCGAGCAGCAAGAAAAGAGGACTTGTTGCTCTCAGTCAAGACGTTTATACCTACCTGTTATCCTGATTGGTTGTTTCTTCATGACATATTTTCTGTAGTTTTCCCAGCTAGGGAATGCTGGGAGTTGTAGTTTTTCTTGGCTGCTATTTAAATTAAAGCAAGAGAAGATAGCATAATAGGAGCCTCAGTGTTTTGTAATAAAATCAGGGACTTTAATACCAGCAACTTCCAAGCGGACATCCCAGGGGTTGATTCCTGAGGTGAAGACCAGTATACAACCAGGTCTCTAGCCAGTACACACACAAAACATTGGGTTGCAATTACATTTTTATTTCTATTAACAAATGCAGAAAGTATGATAAAAGGCTTCGGTCCTTGAACTTTCGAGTTATCACCCTTCAGAAACAAACTAACAACGTATACGAGAAAACACCAGTTTATTTGAAACTTGCGAGAAACGGCAGCAAAAGAAATGAGTTTGGGACAGCGGAAAAATTAGTGTCATAATAGGTGATGGAGGTAATGATAGGAAAAAAGGAAGATCAAAATCGCCTAAAAAATCATTTCATTGCCCTCTCCGTCACTCCCCTTTATGAGGTGTATACACGTTTTCACTGACTAGCCACCACCAACATCTGCACCGTTGCTGACATAATTATTGCTGCCACACAATAATAAGTTTGTGGTCCCACTAAAATGCATTGCGCAGATATAGTAAATAAACCATTGTATTAAAGTTTAGTACATCCTTGCCTTATGCTTTCTGAGACGGATATCTTGCAGGTATTCAGTTGCTAAGTGTTAACTAGATATATCTGTGAAATTCATTGTCACAACAGGTCACGATTTTCTAGTCTGAGAGGCCAATAAAAGATTTTGAAATATTTGCAAAAGGAAGGTTTTTCCTCCTGCACAAAAAACTATTCTTAGAGGCCTACTCCTCTGTGTATGTGTGCTGCAGAAGGTGGAACCTACGTAAATAGAAAGCAGCAAGGAAGAATAAAGATATTTCTTTTTCTTATGGCAGTCGGGGGTAGACTTACCCTTCTGTCACAAACCCATGTTGAGCTACTTTAGTAAATAGAGAAATCCCCTTGCTCCACCCCAGTAACACCTCAGTGACACAAGACAGTGCTCTGTATCGCATTGCGTTACTTTTTTTTTTTTAAACCATGCGAAATCGCAAAGTAGATTTTGCATCGGGGCTTTGCCAAAAAACAGATGCAATTCAGATACAAAATCTCAGTAAATCTGGACCTCTGTAGTGTTTTTTAAGCAAAAAACAGTCAAAGGTATGTTTGCTGGGAAAGATTCTGCAAACATCTGCTACTGTATATAGAAATCGTGTGGAAAATGTAGGTTTTAAAAAGATGTTTTATATACATTTTCCAGATAAGTTGGATTGAATAAAATGAACATTTTGGTCCTATCCAAAGAAAATTATCTCGCAACAAGGACCAAATAACTATTGGTGTAGGTAAACTGTGAATCCTTGCAACCTTTACGAAGGGTGAGAAAATAAGAACTCGGCAAAACTCTACAGGAGAATAAAACACTTTGGACGCTCCTGGCGGGCTGGATGTACTGCCATTGTGGGATGGGTCTGGAAGGCGCATTCGTTAATCACCACTGGAGGAGACGCACCATTTATATCCTTCTCTCTGCACGTGGAGTATGCTATCAGTGGAACGGTCCTCCTGTCGCTGCGATCCCATAACAGGTTCCACATCGCAGACCTGAGTGCAGACAAGGGAGGACAGGACCCATTGCACTGACGTGTCGGATTGAGGGCGGTGCTGCGCTGTGGGCCATGGGTCGCGAACGGACGAGGAGCAGCTGCCAGCGTCGCACCATCAAGGGTCCCCGCCACAACCAATGACAGTCATGGCTAATCCGGAGCACCTAGGTGCCCTGGGCGACAAACTAGAGGCGGTACTGTCTGCCATTGATGACACTCGAACTTCTTTAGAGTCCAAAATAGATGCAGTGTCATCGGACTTGGGTCTCTTACACGTAGATCAGAGGAAACTGGCAGACAGGGTGACGCTAATGGAACACACTGTGATGGGACTGCCGCCCAGGACGGATAAGTTGGATGCTACACTGAGGGAGCTAACGGACAGAGTGAAGGTGTTGGAGCAGCGTGCAGAGGAAGTGGAGGGCAGATCCCTTAGGAACAATGTCCGCTTGGTGGGCCTGCCGGAGGGCGCAGAGGGGCTGGATCCCTACAATTCATTGACACCTGGCTGCTCACTATTCTCCCCTCGGACGGGCCCTCCCGTTTTTTTCTCCATTGAATAGGCTTATAGAGTACCGGGCTTCCTCCACCTGTGGGTGCTGCCCCACGGCTCACGGTGATAAGTTTCCTTCACTACCGTCATAGGGACATGGTGATACAAGAGACCCGCTCCTTGGCAGAGGTGCGGGTGGACAGTACCAAAGTGATGTTTTTCCCCAACTACACCCTTGCGGTGCAGAGACAAACCAATAACTTCCTGTCAGTTAAGCAATGTCTTTGGGAGCTGGGGTTGGCGTACTCTCCTTTTTCCAGCCAGACTCCTTGTGGTAGCCGCTGGCACCACGTACTTCTTTGCTACACCTGAGGAGGCATGGCACTGGGTGGAGAACCTGAACGGAGGGGCTGCTCTCCCAATGCAGTCCGGACAGCAGGGGGGCAGTGGTGTGTGGTGAAACCGGGGGGGGGGGAGGAATGAAGGATGAAGAAGCGTCCAGGCGTGGGGCTTCCTGCGGTCCCAGATTTGGAGCACAGAATTCAGGAGTGGCACAGTGCTGTGCAGCGTGCGGCGGCACTCTCCACTGCAGGGCCTTGCTCCAGTCCGGGCAATCCAGGCTCTGTGTCCTGAGATGGAGAGAGCTCAGTTGTTACTTGGCCGTCGGTCCAAAACGCTCATTGCCCGCCGGACATAACCCCACAGACGCCAGACACTATCATCTAACTTTAACTGTTGTTATATTCATGTCTTTTGCATACAAGTACAGCCGCTGCCGATGGTGAATGCTCTTTTTATGGCCGTGTGCACTGGTCTATCTTTTAAGTGGCATGTAGTGTGGTCCTTCTGTAACTATATGTTGTGAGCTCTCAGCTCGTCGCCCCTCTTGTGAGGCCAATTGTCTTTGCCTTAGTTGTAATTATTCAGTTTGGGTGGTCACTTGTTTTGGTGTGCTGCTGTCTTAGTATTCATTATGGTACTGTTGTACTGTGTTACTTGTTGTATCCCACCCATATACCCACTTGGCGCTAGACAAACTATGGCGCTACCTACTGAACATTGCTCTGCTTCCTCACGCGCATCATTGACACTCCCAGCTACATGGCGCATGCGCCCAGATTCTTCCCCTGTTCTTCCTTTGCAAAATGGCACATGTTAATGTTAGGACATGGAATATCCGTGGCATGCACACCCCAGCATGCCGATATGCCATATACTCCTACTTGAAGCGCTATAATGGTCATATTTCTTTATTGCAAGAGTCGCACCTAACGAGTTCAGAGGCCGAGGCGCTGCAAAGGAAATGGCGGGGTCAGGTGTATTCTACAAATTATTCCTCCTATGCGCGGGGAGTCATGATATGGATTCGACCAGGGGTCGAGTTCCTGCTGATAGAGCAGGTCACTGATACTGATGGCCGGTATGTATTCATTTGTGGTAAACTGAATGGCAGGCATGTTCTTCTTGGCAATATATATGCTCCCAACAGAGATCAAATCCACTTTTTCCATGCGCTCAACCGATTACTAGCACAGAGGCGCGATGTTCTTTGGATCATTGGAGGGGATTTTAATTGTGTGTTAGACATTTCCACCACTGGAGTGCACTACCTCTATATCCAATGCCCCCCCACTAGTGACCTGGCTCCATCGCTGGCAACTGACAGATATCTATCATCATTATAATGCTGCAGCACTGGTGTACTCCTTTTATTCGGCTACTCCTTGCTTACATGTCCGACTTGAAAGGTTCCTCTGCACGGCTGGCTTGATACCGTCGTACCCACTGACTATCTGGGCCGTACCCATTCCGATCACAACCCTCAGTACATTCAACTAGACTGAGATTGGACGGCGCAGTCCCCTGTACCCCCGTGGAGGATGCAGCATGTAGTGCTGGAGGATGTGGCATTCTGGGAGTCAATAGGTCAACAGATCATTAGCTACTTTGAACTTTATGCAGACACAGCATCGTCTCGGGCAGTAGAGTGGGATGCATTTAAGGCAGCACTGCATGGGCACTGTATAGGGCTTACTGTTGGGGTGCGCAGGCAGCTGGACCGGGAGGTGTCAGTAACAGAAAGGCAGCTGCTGCAGCATGAATCGGAAGTGATACGAAACCCTAGTGCCTTACCTCGCCTACATGCCATATGTAAAACCCATTAGGAACTCTTTGAGGGTTTGAGATGCCTCAATTACACGGCACATTCAGCCAACATGCACGCCAGAACTGACAGAGCCTGAGCTTTGCTCGTCCAGTTGATATGCCAGGACACTTCTCCTGGAGCGGTACTATTGATTCGAGCACAGTCAGGTGAATTGTTATGCACGCAAGTCTCAATACATGCAGCATTCGACACATATTATACGTTTTTATTTATGATACTGGCCTCCGTCCCTCTCTCAATGACATCGAGCTATTCCTTGCTGAGGTGCATCTGCCCGAGTTACGGACAAACAGTGTATGGAGCTGGACGGTCCTCCTTTGATATCGAAGATACAGGAGGCTATGGTTGTCTGGCAAATGGTAAGACCCTTAGCCCAGACGGGCTACTGGCCGAAATCTATAAGGCATATTCAACCCAAGTAGCGCCTAAATTGCTCACTTTATGCGAAGAAGCTATAGCATTGTCACCCTTACCCAACACATTAAGGGAGGCCACCCTAGTCTCCCTTCTGAAACTACACAAAGACCCGACCAGCATACACTCCTGCAGGCCATTAGCACTACTAAATACGGATTATAAAATATTAGCGACTGGCCCCTCTGGTGCCTGCATTAGTCCATGAGGACCAAAACGGCTCTTGCTGGACTGCACAGCGTCCCTTAACATCCACCGATTCTTCCGGATACTGAGGTCTGCCCCCTGTCACTGGTCACATGAGGGCTGTTCAGCAATCGACTTGGAGAAAGCATTTGACTCGCTAGAATGGCGTTACCTTTTTGCCGTCCTGCCGAAGTATGGTTTTTGCCCCCGTTTTATACAGCTGGTGAAATTACTGTATATGCTTCCATCAGCTCGAACCAAAACAGGGCGCCTTCTGTCTCCTCCCATTAACATCAGGAAGGGCATGAGGCAGGGTTGCCCTTTGCCTCCCCTACTCTTTGAGCTTGCAGTGGAGCCATTGGCAGCTGCGCTACGCAGAGCGGGTCGGGCATGGGGAATACTGCAGGGAGGTGGAAATTATCTGGTTTCTCTGTATGCAGATGACCTTCTAGTGTATATCAGAGACCTAGCAAAGTTCCCCGGCGATATAATACCATTGTTCAACACTTGTGCGAAAATGTCTGGTTTGCGGGTAAACTGGGCCAAGTTCTGTGTTTTCCCATTATCGCCCACAGTATCCAACCCAGGCCTAACTTCTATAGCGCCTGGCCTCACGTGTCAACCCAAACACCTTCAGATACCTTGGTGTACAGGTACATCACACTGAATCTGATATGTTTGATGGGAACATGACAAATGCTGTGTCGGGGTTGTGCCGTCAAATGGCGTTTTGGAAGATATTACAGCTGACAGTCATGGGCAGGATGGCACTTGTCAAGATGATAGTGCTGCCTAGACTATTGCATTATTTTGTGAACCTACCTCTCTACATACCAACCTCCTTCTTCCGATCCATGGAGTGTGATTTGTGTAACTTAGTTTGGAACACATCCCGCTGTACAGTAGCCCTCTCTAAACTTTATTGCTCATTAACTTTGTGAGTTCTTTTGCTGCCGTATTTGGAGCATTATTACTTAGCTGCGCAGCTACAGTGGGTAGTCCATTGGTTCTCTTCGAGACAGCTAGCGGATACGGCCACTGATCGGCCAGCGTGGTCATGATGTAAACTACTTCTATTATTTCATCCCTGTGCTAAGTCTGTAGCACTGGCGCCCCTATTGCTGAAATTAGCCTATTGTTGCTTTCGTAGGTGCTGCTACCTTACAAGGGATTTTATTATCCCTATGCACCAGCCATTCAGCTCTTGGGGACTCCCTGTGGTGCATGTGTCACATCGGCTGGGGAACTCACTGATTGGCACGCCGCAGACGTCTACACATTGGGTGATCTTTACACAGATGGCACCCTCCAACCTCATGAGGCACTGCGGTGACTACCGGACTGGGTGCAGGTATTTTTCTTTTGTATGGCTCTTGCAGAGGGAATGGGGTGCCATCACGGTGGAACCCCAGACACACTACACGCTGCAGTATATGCATGTCTTTGGAGAAGGGAGCATACTGTACACTGGTTAGCGAATTCTCTATGGCTGCATACATGCGGACCACTAGTGGCTCTTCTGGTGCGCTGGGAGGGAGACGGGGGGTGGCCTTTCACAGACAAAGAATGGGTAATAATAATCTTGGCGAATTTTGTAATGTAGGTATGGGGAGCTGTTTTGTCTTCGTCTAGTTACCCACATGTTCCGTGTTATGAATTGAAGCTAATTGCAAATATGTGAGAGACAGGTATATCTACTATTCTCTATGTCATATATGACACTATAAATCCAATATAGAAAAAAGAAAAATCAATGATATAATATGTGGAATAATTAGCTGTGCATGGTGCTTCTGAGTGGGTGTGTAAGGATCTGACTGGAGCAGAGAGTGAGTGCATGAGGGTCTGAGTGGGTACGTGAGTGTCTTTGTGGGTCTGGTAATGGATGCGTTAGTGTCTGAGTGGGTGTGTGAGTGGGATAATGAAAGAGAGACAGAGAGAGAAAGAAAGTGAGAGGGCGAGAGATAGAGAGTTTTTTATGCTTTGATGAATGATATACTTAGAATGAGATGTTTCTGGACAAATTGAAAAGAATAATGTATTTGTCAATTAAAAAGAGTGAGATCACCTTTCGGTATGTATTTTAAATATTTGAATTTGAAAAGAAAATAAATCAGACAAATTACCTCTAACACACCTAGACTGGAACGCTCAACCTATGAAGTAGAGGCCTGAGACCTTAACCACTAAGCTACATATGACTCTTTACTACATGATATCCACTAATAGCTATGACATTCAAACTGGAATGTGTGATGTGAAACATGTAAATGTTGCACTAATAGGCATCTTTAATATTAAAAAAAGCTAGTAAATAAACAGACACACTGCTGGAATTAAAACTTTCAACTTACAGGGAGAGAGTTCACCCTCTTTACCAGCAGGCCACTAGTGACTCTCTTGTGCTGTGTAGCAAAGTGTTTCTATGGCATTTGAACCTAACAGCTGCCCGATGTGACACTTTCAAGTCATTGCATGAAAGACCATTGCAGTGACAATCTCTCTCTCTTCCATCTCATTATGGGATGGAGGTGAGAGAGAGAGTGTAACAGGACCGCAGGGAGCACCTTAAGGCCCCCACGGCCCTAGCCGGCTCCCCATGTCCTGCAAGAGCTGGCATTGCTCCCACAAACAGGAAGCTGCTTTAAATAGCAGCTCCCTGCTTGTGGGAGCAATGTTTACATCTTTTTTCCTGCACACTTATTTGCGTGCAGGCAAACAGCTAAAAACTCTGCTTCCTGTCAGCGGGAGCTCTTTGACAGCTCCTGCTGTCATAAGGCGGACTTTGTTTGCTTTTGCTTGGTGGGAGCGGTCAGCTATATCCTGGGGGTGGGCACCCTGGGACATAGCAGAAGCCGGTCCTTTGGGGGGGTGGCGGTCCCCAGGGTCATTATTGGCTCCACTAGGGGGCTGCATGGTCCCCCTCCAATGAGCATTGCTCCAGGGAATTGGTGATCCCTAGGGCTCGGAGGTCCAAATCAGGCCCCCTTCACTCTTCTATTATAACCCCGGGGAGGTGGCGGTCCCCGGGCTTGTGAGGGGATGCACGCCTCCTGCATCATATTTCTTATCCGGAGAGGTGGCAGCCCCTGGAGTTGTGGGGGGCCGGGTGGCCCCCCGCATTACTTTTCATTTGAGCCCCAGGGGGATGGGGTCCCTGGGACAACAATAAGCCCAGGAGGGGGGCTCAACGCCCCCCTCCTTACATTATCAATACCCCTGGGACCAGGCCCACCCAGGGTCTTATTAAAAAGCAAGCGTGGGAGACAGTGCTTATTTGTTTTATTATTATTATCAGGAGTTTGGGACTACGTCACAAATTTGTGCTAACATTTTATTTAAAGTATTTTTTTGCTCTAGCCGGGTCCTCTGGGACCCCAGCACCAGAGCTAAGGAGTCAAGGTGACTATACCCTGGCCCCTTTTCCTTTTTTTGCACTTTTTGTTGGGACTTGGCTGAAGCTGAGTCTCTAAATGGCTGCCAACGCTTCCTGGGTAAAGTGTTGGCAGCCAATCAGAGCTCTGTATTTCCTTGCACAAGCTTATTATTCATGAAGGCTTTGCAATGAATCCTAAATATACAAATTTGTTTTCCTTGTATTATCTCCTAAACTACTGAACATATTTACACCAAATAAATGAAAGCGAAATCTGCGTACTAACAGCTAACTTTCTGCCAAATTTTGTGTCATTCTGTCCAGCAGTTTGGGCTGTACATGTGTTCATATGTCCTATAGGAATTAACATGGGAAACACAACTTTTTGACCCCCTCTTTTTCTCAGCCCCTGATTGACAGATCACACAGAAACTGTCCATGTGCAGCAAAAATCACTGGGGCACTTTCTACGGAAAGTTTGGTGAAGATTCGTCAAATGGTGCCAAAGATATAGGCAAGTAAAAAATAATTGCTTTTTCTATAGAAACATGGTCCTAACTAGTGGCAACCGTCATGAGGGTGGATATATATCTATATATACATATATATATATATATATATATATATATATATATATATATATATATATATATATATATATATATATACCATCATTAGGAGATAAATACATATATATAAATACATGTGTATATATATATATATATATATATATATATATATATAATTCACCAAAAGTATTCACTGCACTCCATGAAGTTCAAATAGTGCCTATTTATTGATGCCAAATTAACAACCAACAACGCGTTTCAACTCCCCAAGGAGTCTTGTTCACAGTGAATGAGTCCCTTTTCCCTTTTGCTATTTATACCCCATAGTGCCTCATTATTTGCAATGCATTCTGGATAATATAGTTTTAAAATTAAAAATCATTTGTATGATTTTCCAATTCTTAAATACAAATACTAAAAACAACACAAACGACAAATAATAATTACTTAAGATAGTGCTTATAAAAACCTAAACCAACATAATATAATACTGTAATACTTGTTAAGTAAGTTCTCCTCTATTGTGCTATTGTATTCAATTATCAATTTATACCTTAATACTATTTATATTTGCCCCTAATCAATTTACTGTATTCTATTGGACTGAAGAGCTACGCACAGATGACACGCATTTCCCAATAACATCTATTCCATTGTTTCATGTATATCTTGAGAGAGGTATCACTCTAATGTTTCAGTATCTCTAATTCATGCATTTCTATATGTCGTTAATGACCCTAAGAGATTCAGTAAATTCCTTAATAGATTCTGCTGTCTCAATTTTATACAGACATATATCAATTCTGTCCAGAGTGCTGCCTATCATTATACGGCTTGAGATGTTAGATACTTTTTACATAGTCCTTTGTTAGTGACCTCTCCACATGAGTGTCATTGTTTTCATGCATACAAATGCTTTTTAATTTTAAAACTATATTATCCAGAATGCATTGCAAATATTGAGGCACTATGGGGTATAAATAGCAAAAGGGAAAAGGGACTCATTCACTGTGAACAAGACTCCTTGGGGAGTTGAAACGTGTTGGTGGTTGTTAATTTGGCATCAATAAATAGGCACTATTTGAACTTCATGGAGTGCAGTGAATACTTTTGGTGAATTATATTTTTTGAGATTGGTCCTCTCCGTCACGAGCACCGGCAGTGTAGTGCACCACCCACCTTTAGACCATTTTTGTTTGAATATATATATATGTGTATATATATATATATATATATATATATATATATATATATATAGTACAAAAAAGCAAAAAAGATTTGTATTTTTTTGTTAAACTTGCTGCATTGTTTTATTTATCAAGCACTTAATGTTTAATCTTTCATTTATTGTTGCTTTTTTTTAGTTCAGCGGTGTTGCTATCTTAATGCTATTATGTTAACCCCTTCCCCGCCACGGACGTAATGGTTACGTCCATGGCAGCGCCCGTGTGGCGCCATGGACGTAACCATTACGTCCTGGGACTGGCAGTCGGGGGAAGCGCTAGCCCCCCAACACCCCCAGGCCAGGGCTGAAAGGGGAATCCCTTCCCCTTTCACGCCCACCCCCCCTGCCCCCCCCCCCCATGACGTCAGCGCGCGATCGCGCGCTGATTTCATGGAAAGGGGGAAAGACGCGCTGGAAGCCATTTGCTTCCAGCGCGTCTAAGGGAGAAGGTGAGTTTTTCACCTTCGTGCGGGGTGGGGGTGCTCTCAGAGAGGCATCGAGGGAAAGGAAAGGGTTTTCCTTTCCCTCGATGTCTCTTTGAGCATTCCTGCTGCCCGATCGCGATGCGATCGGGCAGCAGGAATGCCCACTAGACACCAGGGATTTCAGTATGTGTGTGTGTGTGTGTGCTTATTAGTGTAGGGGAGCGACCCCTTGGGCAAGGGTCGCTCCCCTTTGGGGGCACATGTATTTTACGTCGTTTCTGCCCCCCCTGGGGGCAGATTGGCCCTATTTTTAGGCCGATCTGCCCCCAAGGGGGGCAGAAAGCCACTAGACACCAGGGATTTTATTGTTGCTTTGTATTTTTTGTGTTGGGGGGCGGCCCCTTGGGCAAGGGTCGCTCCCCTTTGGGGGCACATGTATTTTACGTCGTTTCTGCCCCCCCTGGGGGCAGATTGGCCCTATTTTTAGGCCGATCTGCCCCCAAGGGGGGCAGAAAGCCACTAGACACCAGGGATTTTATTGTTGATTTGTATTTTTTGTGTTGGGGGGCGGCCCCTTGGGCAAGGGTCGCTCCCCTTTGGGGGCAAATGTATTTTACGTCGTTTCTGCCCCCCCTGGGGGCAGATTGGCCCTATTTTTAGGCCGATCTGCCCCCAAGGGGGGCAGAAAGCCACTAGACACCAGGGATTTTATTGTTGATTTGTATTTTTTGTGTTGGGGGGCGGCCCCTTGGGCAAGGGTCGCCCCCAGGGGCCCTCATGTATTTTTGGGCAGTTCTGCCCCCCTTGGGGGCAGAGAGGCCTATTTTTTTTAGGCCTTTCTGCCCCCAAGGGGGGCAGAATCCCAATAGCGCCAGAAATAGTATGTATGTATGTGTGCTTTGTGTTGGGGGGTGGCCCCTTGGGCAAGGGTCGCTCCCCCCAGGGGCGCAATGTATTTATTGTCGTTTCTGCCCCCCTTGGGGGCAGATTGGCCCTATTTTTATGCCGATCTCAGAAAGCCACTAGACACCAGGGATTTTATTGTTGGTTTTTATTTTTTGTGTTGGGGGGCGGCCCCTTGGGCAAGGGTCGCCCCCAGGGGCCCACATGTATTTTTGGGCAGTTCTGCCCCCCTTGGGGGCAGATATGCCTATTTTTTAGGCCTTTCTGTCCCCAAGGGGGGCAGAATCCCCATAGCGCCAGGGATACTATGTGTGTGTGTGTGTGCTTTGTGTGGGGGTGTGGCCCCTTGGGCAAGGGTCGCCCCCCCCCAAAGGGTGCAATGTAATCTGGGCGATTTCTGCCCCCTCCCCTTGGGGGTAGATTGGCCTATTTTTTTTTAGGCCCATCTTCCCCCAAGCAGAGAAGACTAGACACAGGGGAAAATGAAAAAATGGTTAGTGGCGGAGTGTTTGTCAACTGGCGAAGTATTTGCTTTTATGATAATAACAGTTTTTCTCCTTTTTGTTTTAGTTCAAAGCTTTTGCTGACTTTGCTGTGGCTTGTTGCAGTTTTGGCAGTAGTTGTCCTGCGGTTTGCGTAGTTGCATGTTTTAGGTAAGTAAATAAATTTACTCCAAGTGAGTATTGTTGCAATGCATGAATGACATGTTTGTAGGTGGTGTACTGAATGCAGGATTGTGTGTGAAATTGTTCTTAGAGTTATGCACAATGATTATTGTGTTGTCTTATGTCTAATTTGCTTTTTTTTTTCTCTTTTTAGTGGGATATCGTTGGTGATTGCTGTGGCTGTGCAGAGTAGTTGCTGGTGAGTCAAGCTTTTTCAGGCAAGTGAGCAGTATAGTTTTTGAGTTTATAATTCTTAGTGATAAACCTATACTTTGTTACTTATCTTACACAGTGCTGGTTGTTGGTGGTGTATTTGTCCAGTTAATTTTAGTAGGAAGGATCATGGCCAGCCGTAGGATGACCGCTCAGCAGGTTGTTAGTGTGCTTTTTGAGTCATCTTCTGACCATGAATATGAGACTGACTCTGCATCTGAGGCAGAGGAGGAAGTGCAGGATTCTGGAAGTGAATTTTCTGTCAGAGATGAATCATCTGATGATGAAGCCACTCTCAGTGCTGATGAAGGGCCTGTTTTAGAGGAGGACAGTGATGTGCCAATGGTGCAGGAGCCAGCGGCTGAAAGGTTTCCCATTGGAAGACCTGACGCATGGGTTGCACCAAACATGGAGCAGCCACAGTTGCCTGCGTTTACTGGTTTTCCAGGGTGTCGAGTTAATACGGAAAACTTTTTGCCCGTCAACTTTTTTGAGTTGTTTATGGACGATATATTTTTGGAAGAGATTGTTGAGCAGACTAATTTGTATGCAGAGCAGTTTTTGAGGGACAACGCTGCCAGACTTAGGCCACACTCTAGAGCTAGCCGGTGGATTCCCACAAATCTGGAAGAGTTGAAAAAGTTCTTGGGTTTAACTTTTTTGATGGGGCTGATAAGGAAGCCGTCGCTGTCTTCATATTGGTCTACTAGTCCCTTGATGGCAACTGCTATATTTCCTGCCATCATGAGTCGTAACCGGTATGAGCTTCTTCTTTGGATGTTGCATTTTGTAGATAATGCTTTAGCCTTGCCACGAGATCATCCTAATTCTGACCGTCTTTTTAAGATTAGACCTGTCCTTGATCATTTGGTAGATCGGTTTTCAGAGATCTATGTTCCAGGGAAAGAAATATCTGTAGATGAGTCTTTGGTCCTGTTCAAGGGTCGTTTGGTTTTTAGGCAGTACATTCCTAGCAAGAGGGCACGGTATGGAATTAAATTGTATATGCTGTCAGAAAGTAGTACAGGATATGTTTATAATTTCCGGGTCTACACTGGTAGGGATTCCAATATTGACCCCCCTGGTTGTCCTCCCACTTTTGGAGTTAGTGAGAAAATTGTGTGGGAACTTGGTAGACGACTGTTTAACAAAGGTCACCATTTATATGTAGATAACTTCTACACTGGAGTTCGGTTGTTCGAGGAGTTGTTCAGAGTGGACACTGTTGCTTGTGGCACAATCCGCTCTAATCGGAAAGGCTATCCAAAAGAGCTTGTCTGTAAAAAACTTGAGAAGGGACAGTGCAGTGCCTTGCGGAATGATGAGCTGCTAGCTCTGAAATTTGTAGACAAGAGGGATGTATACATGCTAAGCACCATCCATGATGAGAGTACTTCACCTGTGGCTGTTTGGGGTCAGGTTGCCGAAGTGCGCAAACCTGTGTGCATCTTAGACTATAATAAGCACATGGGTGGTGTTGATAGAGTAGATCAGAGGTTAGAACCTTACACTGCTGCTCGTAAGTCTTATGTGTGGTATAAGAAATTAGCTCTTCACTTGTTCCACTTGGCAACTTTTAATGCTTTTGTTGTGTTTAAGGATAGTTCTCCAGAGTCAAGGATGACATTTGTGAAATTTCAGGAGTCTATCATAGCTAGCCTTGTTGTGCTGGAACAGGCAAGAGTTCCTAGAGAAGCAGTGGTGGAGGATGTGGCTAGATTGAAAGATCGTCACTTTGCTGAGCACATTCCTCCCACGGCCAAAAAAAACTTTCCTGCTAAGAGATGTAGAGTCTGTGCTCGAAGAGGTATCAGGAAGGAGACTAGGATGTACTGCCCTGATTGTCCTTCAAAGCCTGGGCTGTGTGTGGGTGGCTGTTTCAGGAGCTACCACACACAGAAGAATTATTGGGAAATTCCGTGAGCGTAAACTGGTGTTTTATATTTTTATATGTTCGGTTTCACGGTTGGCATTAGTCATGTATTCAGTTAGAGCTTTTGTGTTTGTAGTTTTGTACTAATTTATGATTAGTGGTTTCTTTGTTGTTTAAAAACAAAAAAAAGGGGATGGCATGTGTAGAGTGGCGCTTGGCTGGCGGCGTGGGTGTGGTGGCGCTTGGCTGGCGGTGTGTGTGGGGTGGCGCTTGGCTGGCGGTGTGTGTGGGGTGGCGCTTGGCTGGCGGTGTGTGTGGGGTGGCGCTTGGCTGGCGGTGTGTGTGGGGTGGCGCTTGGCTGGCGGTGTGTGTGGGGTGGCGCTGGGCTGGCGGTGTGTGTGGGGTGGCGCTTGGCTGGTGGTGTGGGTGGGGTGGCGCTTGGCTGGTGGTGTGGCCCTTGGCTGGCAGTGCCGGCCAAACGCCAGTCCACACACTCATCAGCTGGTGTGATTGCTGTATCAGGCATGTGGGCGTATGAAAGTGATGGGCCCTTGACTGGCGCTGTCTGTGGATGCGAGTCTTGTAATGTGCTGGGCCCTTGGCTGGCGGCGTGAATGGTCTAGTGCATGTCATGTATGAAAGGTGTGTGAATGGACTGTAAAGCGGTTGGTGCCTTGTCGTGGCTTTACAGCTCACGAGCTGTGAGTCATTGGTTCAGTTTTTTGGCCTTTCAGTTATTACCAGTGCATTTCACTTTTGTGAAATCTCTTGTTAATAAAATTTGATCTACTGAACCATCACTCACCCTCGTGCCAAATCCAACCAGTATGTGTGGTACAAATGACAAAACCTGCTCCGCTGTAATCAGGCGTCGCAGCACACTTGAGACACGCTAGGTGCCTCAGGTGGGACCCCGATGATGAAGCATGCCACCAACTTGGTTGGTGGGTGAGGGGTCTTCTTCACATAACCTAAGTGTGTTTCTTTTCACAATTTTAGTGTTTGGCACATCACGGACGTATGTGCACACATCAAAGTGATATATTCCAAAAATACCTGTGTTTGGGGGGGAGGGCCCACCTATGTTTTTGGTCCTGGGTGCGGCCGTCATGTAGGGAAACCTACAAAACCCAGAAACTTTTTAAAACTAGGCACCCCAAGGAGTCTAGGGAGGTGTGGCTTGTGTGGCTCCCCCAACATTTTCTTACCCAGACTCCTCTGTAAACCTCACAATTTGCATAAAAAAGCATATTTTCCTGATTTTTCTTAGTAGGATCACCGCTCCAGCACAAAATTCCTACTCCCCAGTTTTCCCCTCAGTCTCCCAAGTAAAATGACACCTCACTTATGTGGGTCCCCAAAGCAGAGTCCGTCTAAAGATGTATAAAAGAATATGCCCTTATAAACTTGCTGTGCTATCCCTTCTATCCCTTCAGGTTTTGGGCCTTATTATGTTGCAGGCACCTGGGCCACCCACACAAGTGAGGTATCATTTTTATCAGGAGACTTGGGGGAACGCTGGGTGGAAGGAAATTTGTGGCTCCTATCAGATTCCAGAACTTTCTGCCACAGAAATGTGAGGAACATGTGTTTTTTTAGCCAAATTTTGAGGTGTGCAAAGGATTCTGGGTAACAGAACCTGGTCCGAGCCCCGCAAGTCACCCCCTCCTTGGATTCCCGTAGGTCTCTAGTTTTCAGAAATGCACAGGTTTGGTAGGTTTCCCTAGGCGCCGGGTGAGCTACAGGCCAAAATCCACAGGTAGGCACTGTTTTCTCCCAAAATTTTGGATGTGTCCACGTTGCGCTTTGGGGTGTTTCCTGTCGCAGGCGCTAGGCCTACCCACGCAAGTGAGGTATCATTTTTATCAGGAGACTTGGGGGAACGCTGGGTGGAAGGAAATTTGTAGCTCCTCTCAGATTCCAGAACTTTCTGCCACAGAAATGTGAGGAACATGTGTTTTTTTAGCCCAATTTTGAGGTTTGCAAAGGATTCTGGGTAACAGAACCTGGTCCGAGCCCCGCAAGTCACCCCTCCTTGGATTCCCCTAGGTCTCTAGTTTTCAGAAATGCACAGGTTTGGTAGGTTTCCCTGGGTGCCGGCTGAGCTAGAGGCCAAAATCTACAGGTAGGCACTTCGCAAAAAACACCTCTGTTTTTTTCCAAAATTTAGGATGTGTCCACGTTGCGCTTTGGGGTGTCTCCTGTCGCCGGCGCTAGGCCTACCCACGCAAGTGAGGTATCATTTTTATCGGGAGACTTGGGGGAACGCTGGGTGGAAGGAAATTTGTAGCTCCTCTCAGATTCCAGAACTTTCTGCCACAGAAATGTGAGGAACATGTGTTTTTTTAGCCAAATTTTGAGGTTTGCAAAGGATTCTGGGTAACAGAACCTGGTCCGAGCCCCGCAAGTCACCCCTCCTTGGATTCCCCTAGGTCTCTAGTTTTCAGAAATGCACAGGTTTGGTAGGTTTCCCTAGGTGCCGGCTGAGCTAGAGGCCAAAATCTACAGGTAGGCACTTCGCAAAAAACACCTCTGTTTTTTTCCAAAATTTAGGATGTGTCCACGTTGCGCTTTGGGGTGTTTCCTGTCGCCGGCGCTAGGCCTACCCACGCAAGTGAGGTATCATTTTTATCGGGAGACTTGGGGGAACGCTGGGTGGAAGGAAATTTGTAGCTCCTCTCAGATTCCAGAACTTTCTGCCACAGAAATGTGAGGAAGATGTGTTTTTTTAGCCAAATTTTGAGGTTTGCAAAGGATTCTGGGTAACAGAACCTGGTCCGAGCCCCGCAAGTCACCCCTCCTTGGATTCCCCTAGGTCTCTAGATTTCAGAAATGCACAGGTTTGGTAGGTTTCCCTAGGTGGCGGCTGAGCTAGAGGCCAAAATCTACAGGTAGGCACTTCGCAAAAAACACCTCTGTTTTTTTCCAAAATTTATGATGTGTCCACGTTGCGCTTTGGGGTGTTTCCTGTCGCCGGCGCTAGGCCTACCCACGCAAGTGAGGTATCATTTTTATCGGGAGACTTGGGGGAACGCTGGGTGGAAGGAAATTTGTAGCTCCTCTCAGATTCCAGAACTTTCTGCCACAGAAATGTGAGGAACATGTGTTTTTTTAGCCAAATTTTGAGGTTTGCAAAGGATTCTGGGTAACAGAACCTGGTCCGAGCCCCGCAAGTCACCCCTCCTTGGATTCCCCTACGTCTCTAGTTTTCAGAAATGCACAGGTTTGGTAGGTTTCCCTAGGTGGCGGCTGAGCTAGAGGCCAAAATCTACAGGTAGGCACTTCGCAAAAAACACCTCTGTTTTTTTCCAAAATTTATGATGTGTCCACGTTGCGCTTTGGGGTGTTTCCTGTCGCCGGCGCTAGGCCTACCCACGCAAGTGAGGTATCATTTTTATCGGGAGACTTGGGGGAACGCTGGGTGGAAGGAAATTTGTAGCTCCTCTCAGATTCCAGAACTTTCTGCCACAGAAATGTGAGGAAGATGTGTTTTTTTAGCCAAATTTTGAGGTTTGCAAAGGATTCTGGGTAACAGAACCTGGTCCGAGCCCCGCAAGTCACCCCTCCTTGGATTCACCTAGGTCTCTAGTTTTCAGAAATGCACAGGTTTGGTAGGTTTCCCTAGGTGGCGGCTGAGCTAGAGGCCAAAATCTACAGGTAGGCACTTCGCAAAAAACACCTCTGTTTTTTTCCAAAATTTAGGATGTGTCCACGTTGCGCTTTGGGGTGTTTACTGTCGCCGGCGCTAGGCCTACCCACGCAAGTGAGGTATAATTTTTATCGGGAGACTTGGGGGAACGCTGGGTGGAAGGAAATTTGTAGCTCCTCTCAGATTCCAGAACTTTCTGCCACAGAAATGTGAGGAACATGCGTTTTTTTAGCCAAATTTTGAGGTTTGCAAAGGATTCTGGGTAACAGAACCTGGTCCGAGCCCCGCAAGTCACCCCTCCTTGGATTCCCCTAGGTCTCTAGTTTTCAGAAATGCACAGGTTTGGTAGGTTTCCCTAGGTGCCGGCTGAGCTAGAGGCCAAAATCTACAGGTAGGCACTTCGCAAAAAACACCTCTGTTTTTTTCCAAAATTTAGGATGTGTCCGCGTTGCGTTTTGGGGTGTCTCCTGTCGCCGGCGCTAGGCGTACCCACGCAAGTGAGGTATCATTTTTATCGGGAGACTTGGGGGAACGCTGGGTGGAAGGAAATTTGTAGCTCCTCTCAGATTCCAGAACTTTCTGCCACAGAAATGTGAGGAACATGTGTTTTTTTAGCCAAATTTTGAGGTTTGCAAAGGATTCTGGGTAACAGAACCTGGTCCGAGGCCCGCAAGTCACCCCTCCTTGGATTCCCCTAGGTCTCTAGTTTTCAGAAATGCACAGGTGTGGTAGGTTTCCCTAGGTGCCAGCTGAGCTAGAGGCCAAAATCTACAGGTAGGCACTTCGCAAAAAACACCTCTGTTTTTTTCCAAAATTTAGGATGTGTCCACGTTGCGCTTTGGGGTGTTTCCTGTCGCCGGCGCTAGGCCTACCCACGCAAGTGAGGTATCATTTTTATCGGGAGACTTGGGGGAACGCTGGGTGGAAGGAAATTTGTAGCTCCTCTCAGATTCCAGAACTTTCTGCCACAGAAATGTGAGGAACATGTGTTTTTTTAGCCAAATTTTGAGGTTTGCAAAGGATTCTGGGTAACAGAACCTGGTCCGAGGCCCGCAAGTCACCCCTCCTTGGATTCCCCTAGGTCTCTAGTTTTCAGAAATGCACAGGTGTGGTAGGTTTCCCTAGGTGCCAGCTGAGCTAGAGGCCAAAATCTACAGGTAGGCACTTCGCAAAAAACACCTCTGTTTTTTTCCAAAATTTAGGATGTGTCCACGTTGCGCTTTGGGGTGTTTCCTGTCGCCGGCGCTAGGCCTACCCACGCAAGTGAGGTATCATTTTTATCGGGAGACTTGGGGGAACGCTGGGTGGAAGGAAATTTGTAGCTCCTCTCAGATTCCAGAACTTTCTGCCACAGAAATGTGAGGAACATGTGTTTTTTTAGCCAAATTTTGAGGTTTGCAAAGGATTCTGGGTAACAGAACCTGGTCCGAGCCCCGCAAGTCACCCCTCCTTGGATTCCCCTAGGTCTCTAGTTTTCAGAAATGCACAGGTTTGGTAGGTTTCCCTAGGTGCCGGCTGAGCTAGAGGCCAAAATCTACAGGTAGGCACTTCGCAAAAAACACCTCTGTTTTTTTCCAAAATGTAGGATGTGTCCACGTTGCGCTTTGGGGTGTTTCCTGTCGCCGGCGCTAGGCCTACCCACGCAAGTGAGGTATCATTTTTATCGGGAGACTTGGGGGAACGCTGGGTGGAAGGAAATTTGTAGCTCCTCTCAGATTCCAGAACTTTCTGCCACAGAAATGTGAGGAACATGTGTTTTTTTAGCCAAATTTTGAGGTTTGCAAAGGATTCTGGGTAACAGAACCTGGTCCGAGCCCCGCAAGTCACCCCTCCTTGGATTCCCCTAGGTCTCTAGTTTTCAGAAATGCACAGGTTTGGTAGGTTTCCCTAGGTGCCGGCTGAGCTAGAGGCCAAAATCTACAGGTAGGCACTTCGCAAAAAACACCTCTGTTTTTTTCCAAAATTTAGGATGTGTCCACGTTGCGCTTTGGGGTGTTTCCTGTCGCCGGCGCTAGGCCTACCCACGCTAGTGAGGTATCATTTTTATCGGGAGACTTGGGGGAACGCTGGGTGGAAGGAAATTTGTAGCTCCTCTCAGATTCCAGAACTTTCTGCCACAGAAATGTGAGGAACATGTGTTTTTTTAGCCAAATTTTGAGGTTTGCAAAGGATTCTGGGTAACAGAACCTGGTCCGAGCCCCGCAAGTCACCCCTCCTTGGATTCCCCTAGGTCTCTAGTTTTCAGAAATGCACAGGTTTGGTAGGTTTCCCTAGGTGCCGGGTGAGCTACAGGCCAAAATCTACAGGTAGGCACTTCGCAAAAAACACCTCTGTTTTTTTCCAAAATTTAGGATGTGTCCACGTTGCGCTTTGGGGTGTTTCCTGTCGCCGGCGCTAGGCCTACCCACGCAAGTGAGGTATCATTTTTATCGGGAGACTTAGGGGAACGCTGGGTGGAAGGAAATTTGTAGCTCCTCTCAGATTCCAGAACTTTCTGCCACAGAAATATGAGGGACATGTGTTTTTTTAGCCAAATTTTGAGGTTTGCAAAGGATTCTGGGTAAAAGAACCTGGTCCGAGCCCCGCAAGTCACCCCTCCTTGGATTCCCCTAGGTCTCTAGTTTTCAGAAATGCACAGGTTTGGTAGGTTTCCCTAGGTGCCGGCTGAGCTAGAAGCCAAAATCTACAGGTAGGCACTTCGCAAAAAACACCTCTGTTTTTTTCCAAAATGTAGGATGTGTCCACGTTGCGCTTTGGGGTGTTTCCTGTCGCCGGCGCTAGGCCTACCCACGCAAGTGAGGTATCATTTTTATCGGGAGACTTGGGGGAACGCTGGGTGGAAGGAAATTTGTAGCTCCTCTCAGATTCCAGAACTTTCTGCCACAGAAATGTGAGGAACATGTGTTTTTTTAGCCAAATTTTGAGGTTTGCAAAGGATTCTGGGTAACAGAACCTGGTCCGAGCCCCGCAAATCACCCCTCCTTGGATTCCCCTAGGTCTCTAGTTTTCAGAAATGCACAGGTTTGGTAGGTTTCCCTAGGTGCGGCTGAGCTAGAGGCCAAAATCTACAGGTAGGCACTTCGCAAAAAACACCTCTGTTTTTTTCCAAAATTTAGGATGTGTCCACGTTGCGCTTTGGGGTGTTTCCTGTCGCCGGCGCTAGGCCTACCCACGCAAGTGAGGTATCATTTTTATCGGGAGACTTGGGGGAATGCTGGGTGGAAGGAAATTTGTAGCTCCTCTCAGATTCCAGAACTTTCTGCCACAGAAATGTGAGGGACATGTGTTTTTTTAGCCAAATTTTGAGGTTTGCAAAGGATTCTGGGTAACAGAACCTGGTCCGAGCCCCGCAAGTCACCCCTCCTTGGATTCATCTAGGTCTCTAGTTTTCAGAAATGCACAGGTTTGGTAGGTTTCCCTAGGTGCCGGCTGAGCTAGAGGCCAAAATCTACAGGTAGGCACTTCGCAAAAAACACCTCTGTTTTTTTCCAAAATGTAGGATGTGTCCACGTTGCGCTTTGGGGTGTTTCCTGTCGCCGGCGCTAGGCCTACCCACGCAAGTGAGGTATCATTTTTATCGGGAGACTTGGGGGAACGCTGGGTGGAAGGAAATTTGTAGCTCCTCTCAGATTCCAGAACTTTCTGCCACAGAAATGTGAGGTACATGTGTTTTTTTAGCCAAATTTTGAGGTTTGCAAAGGATTCTGGGTAACAGAACCTGGTCCGAGCCCCGCAAGTCACCCCTCCTTGGATTCCCCTAGGTCTCTAGTTTTCAGAAATGCACAGGTTTGGTAGGTTTCCCTAGGTGCCGGCTGAGCTAGAGGCCAAAATCTACAGGTAGGCACTTCGCAAAAAACACCTCTGTTTTTTTCCAAAATTTAGGATGTGTCCACGTTGCGCTTTGGGGTGTTTCCTGTCGCCGGCGCTAGGCCTACCCACGCAAGTGAGGTATCATTTTTATCGGGAGACTTGGGGGAACGCTGGGTGGAAGGAAATTTGTAGCTCCTCTCAGATTCCAGAACTTTCTGCCACAGAAATGTTAGGAACATGTGTTTTTTTAGCCAAATTTTGAGGTTTGCAAAGGATTCTGGGTAACAGAACCTGGTCCGAGCCCCGCAAGTCACCCCTCCTTGGATTCCCCTAGGTCTCTAGTTTTCAGAAATGCACAGGTTTGGTAGGTTTCCCTAGGTGCCGGCTGAGCTAGAGGCCAAAATCTACAGGTAGGCACTTCGCAAAAAACACCTCCGTTTTTTTCCAAAATTTAGGATGTGTCCACGTTGCGCTTTGGGGTGTTTCCTGTCGCCGGCGCTAGGCCTACCCACACAAGTGAGGTATCATTTTTATCGGTAGACTTGGGGGAACATAGATTAGCAAAACAAGTGCTATTGCCCCTTGTCTTTCTCTACATTTTTTCCTTCCAAATATAGGAGAGTGTGTAAAAAAGACATCTATTTGAGAAATTCCCTATAATTCACATGCTTGTATGGTCACCCCGGAATTCAGAGATGTGCAAATAACCACTGCTCCTCAGCACCTTATTTTGTGCCCTTTTTGGAAATGCAAAGGTTTTCTTGATAGCAATTTTTTACTCTTTATATTTCAGCAAATGAATTGCTGTATACCCGGTATAGAATGAAAACGCACTGCAGGGTGCAGCTCATTTATTGGCTCTGGGTTCCTCGGGTTCTTGATGAACCTACAAGCCCTATATATCCCCGCAACCAGAGGAGTCCACCAGACGTAACGGTATATTGCTTTCCATAATCTGACATTGCAGGGAAAAGTTACAGAGTAAAACGTAGAGAAAAATTGATGTTTTTTTCACCTCAATTTCAATATTTTTCTCTTTCAGCTGTTATTTTCTGTAGGAAACCCTTGTAGGATCTACACAAATGACCCCTTGCTGAATTCAGAATTTTCTCTACTTTTCAGAAATGGTTAGGTTTCTGGGATCCAGCATTGGTTTCATGCCCATTCCTGTCACTGACTGGAAGGAGGCTGAAAGCACAAAAAATTGCAAAAATGGGGTATGCCCCAGTAAAATGCCAAAATTGTGTTGAAAAATTGGGTTTTCTGATTCAAGTCTGCCTGTTCCTGAAAGCTAGGAAGCTGCTGAGTTTAGCACTACAAACCCTTTGTTGATGCCATTTTCAGGGGGAACTCCACAAGCCTTCATCTGCAGCCACTTTTTCCATTTTTTTAAAAAAAAACGAAATTTTCACTGTATTTTGGCCAATTTCTTGGCCTCCTTCAAGGGAACCCACAAAGTCTGGGTACCTCTAGAATCCCTAGGATGTTGGAAAAAAAGGACGCAAATTTGGCTTGGTTAGCTTATGTGGACAAAAAGTTATGAGGGCCTAAGCGCGAACTGCCCCAAATAGGCAAAAAAAGGCCTGGCACAGGAGGGGGAAAAGGCCTGGCAGCGAAGTGGTTAAAGGAAACTTGGCAACACCTCTAACATCACCAGGGTCAAAAATAATTGTGATGTCACTTCCTGTGATGTCATCAACAGCTGAACGTTTGGATGGCATCTCTTCTGCTATCCCTGCCATTTTAGTGAATCGATGCCAATGCTTGCGGGGGCAACACAAAATTGCACAGCACCACACCAACACCCTTGCAACCCTTAATAAATCTAGGCCGTTTAATTTTTCACAGTACTAAGGTCGCAAAGGCTCCAGATTTATTGAAACACAAAACTGCATATGAGAACCTAGGACTCTGACACCAAGGCGAATTTTCCTGAGCACTGCAGCTTCTTGTATCCCACAATCAACCAACCCACGTGCAATTAATTTATCGTATATCTTTTTTTGTTTACTTTTTATCAATGTACGCTTCCTTTTATCACCTCTTACTGCCCCTCTTTCTAGTCTGCCCCGAGTGCTGCGAGAAGCACAAGTTAACGGGCTCGTATGCCCTGAGCACTTAACAAGCCCAGTAGTATAACAGGTGGTGGGATCAACCAGTATGGCATTACAATCATAAAAATATATATAAAATCAACAGGAAGTGCAAAACAACAATAAACGATATCACATGTATTAATTAAAGTAACCGCTAATATAACTACATTTTACATGGGATCTAAAGCTTGCTGGGAATAGTGCAGAATAAACAGCTCCAAATTCATAAATGAAGAGAAAGCAGCACGATTTGCCAAGATATACGTCATGCAACGAATACGATTTCATATGACGTCCCTCTCTGTGCATACCTTGCGCATCCTCCAATACAGTGTGCCCCATACCGTCCAAATATTGTATGAGCAGTACACATACTGGTGTCTCTAAGTCCGATATTGACCCCTCCCTCTCATTAAATGTCCACACACTATATGAAGTCCAAAATTAAAATAGGTGTTTCCTCGGGGTGTAGACGACTCGAAACGAGCAGCGTGCCCTATGAAGTCACAAGTGTCAAAACTGAAAATACGAGCTTTCCCTTTCACAACAAGGTAGGCCTGGAATCCGCTGGCATTTTTTTAGAGGAAGGAGTTCTCCGTACGTCTTCTCTGGTTAGTGCCACCCCTTTCTGGAATGCTTCCCTGGTTTTCCTGCAGATATATATCCTTGCACTCCTGCTGCAGTACATGGTATCCGACACTGAGACGAAGAACACACGCCTCTTCTAGTTATTCTGCTCCAGCCTTCACCATGAAACGGGAAGTTTGCTCTCTGGCCTTTGCCCGTGCAGTGTTTGCGGAGTTTTTGGCTACCCTAATATTTGTGTTTTTCGGGCTGGGTTCTGCTCTGAAATGGTCGGCAGCGCTCCCGACTATCTTGCAGATTTCTCTGGCCTTCGGTCTGGCCATTGGCACCATGGTTCAAGCTGTGGGGCACATCAGCGGCGCACACATCAACCCAGCTGTGACGGTGGCCTTCTTGGTGGGCTCTCACATCTCGTTCTTGCGGGCGATCTTTTACATTGCTGCCCAGCTGGTGGGGGCAATCACTGGCGCTGGCATCCTTTATGGCGTGGCTCCCACAGCTGTCCGCGGAAACCTAGCTATCAACGCCGTAAGTAACACGCTCTGCTTGTTTACCTTGGAAGTGCCATGGTTAGCTAGTTAGTGCTGTTCACATGGACAGAATGCTTTATAAATCTAAATCTATATATTCCACTCAATTTGGCTATTCTGTTACACACTCCTGTGGCTCGAGACAGAACCTAAATTTCCCAAAAGCTCTGTCTCTCCTTATTTAAAAGTGAGTCAGTAACTCGCGCAGGTGTAGATATTTGGAGCCCCCTAGTGTTTCTCCACGCCTTCATTGCAACCAGAGGGAGAAAGTATAGCATCAGTACTTCAAAGTTTTAAGGCAAGCCTTTCCATTTCGACAGGTTGATTCTGCATTGGCTTGTGAAACAATTTTACAATTGTAGAAAAATTTAGAGCCAGCCAGCCCGACACTGATGGCATTTGTCAAATTCTAAATGTGTGAATGTATAACTAGTTAAACCTAGGATGTCAATCAGTCTTGCCATCTGTTTCAGTTGAACACCAACGCAACCCCTGGACAAGGTTTGGCGATAGAGATCATCTTGACGTTTCAGCTGGTTCTCTGCATTTTTGCCACCACTGACAGCCGCAGAACCGATCACATTGGATCGCCTTCCTTATCCATCGGCCTCTCTGTGACTCTGGGACACCTGCTCGGGGTAAGCCTTTTCCTTGTGTCTCAAAGGACGTTGGCCCGAGTTCAGCAGCAAGAGAAGGATTTGGGTCAGAGTGAAAATGGCTAGTTCAGGATGTTACTTGATAGCTGTGTCTAGAGGAATAATTAGAAAAACTGGACTAACATTTGCATTCAGTGTAGGAATTAAGTAAAAGCAGCGCTGGGTGTCACTACGACGTACTGGGGTCGCAGAGTCCTCCAACAGGAGGTCCTAAGAATAATACGATTAAGAAGTGGAGGGAGTGGGGCACTAAACTACTACAGTATCAATCTCTAATTACAGGAAGAATTAGAGGTATTAAACAAAGTAGGGCTTGGGGTACCCAAACCTCGGTAGTACGTGACATTAAAACAGCAGGATCTATAGGAAGTAGAATGACAGCAAAGGGCTACAGCAGTGGAAATCTTTCCAAGAAGGGTAGTGCTGCTGTGGCTATCTTAGGTGGTTCTAGATGCGCACTCTAAATGAAGCAAGGAACAAAGAATTACCGAGGCTGAGTTCGCTCACCCCATTTTCTGACCCCATCTTCTTTCTCCAGCGATTTCTGATGATAAGGCAGTGAGAGTGATGACTACAGTGAGTTGTTTACTCATACATACCTGCCTTCCAACTGACGACCCTGCAGAAAGTACTATAGATGAACTGAAGGTTACACTGCCAAACAGGAAGCAAAGAGATAATCAGGGGTGTAACACCCTCCAAATAAATGCATTCTTGACTTTGTAGTTGGGCATGGTGCCTTTTGATATAAAACAGGAGAGAGAGAGAGAGAAAGAGATCTGGTGCCTGAATTTCAAAATGTGAAACCAGATAACATAAAATCACTAGCTCTACCCTGCTTGTCCTTATTGTCTCACCCCCCCCCCAGTCTCCCTTTTCTTTATTATCACATATGCGAGTATTTTAAATTCCAGAGCCCAGGAAGTACGCTGTACAAAACCGGTTGTGCTTGATTTAATAGGCTATAATGTTGCTCTATCTATAATAAGAATCTAGGCCATCATTAGGGTTTAAATGAATTCTGTCTTGCCTCTTATTTCACTAATGACATTATCAGAGGAGGGCAAGGCATAAAAGTTTCTAAATTCATGTTTAAAAACTATCGCTTTAAATAAATGTCTGTCTATGCAGTGACATAATCTGATGTACTAAGGTGAAATGCTTCTACATGTTAAAGAAAGGCACCTTTTTTACTTAAGAAGAGTGGGCACCATTTTATTACATTATGTTTGTTGCACAATATACATGCCAAACGTTTTCATGGCTTGGCTCGTGCACGCACTCTTGAAGTCAAGCCTGACCCTTGGCTCTGGCCCGGCTCACTCCATTAATTTGCTGGAGTGTCCACCTTTATTTGTAACTTGGGCTTAGTACATAGAGCTGTCAGCCACCTTTTAAATGATTTGGAAAAGATAACGATGGAACACGCAGCCTTGCCCACACGCACATATTTCACAATTCTACTATCAAGGATTCTCATAGCAGAGACGAAGAAGAGTGTATTTAGTGAAAATACATTTAAAATACATTATCCCAGGGCAGGATATCAGGCTGTTGTGTTGTACCATAGTCGTGAGTTCACAGGAAGAACTACCGGGCTTAGGTGGAACAGAGGGGTGTAGTTTCATGGTGGTGTCTCAGAGATAACAATCCTCCCAAATGCATTTTTCGCTTGGTAGTTGGGCCAGAGTCGGATATGCTAAGTCTGTGTTGCTTTTTCTTGCTGTTCTTATTTCTCTAAGAGCTTTTAACTTGTTCATTTGTTGGAGCAGAAATATATCTATATATCTATATATATATAAATATATATATATATATATATATATATATATAGTGACTGGATTATTAAAGAAATAGTAAAGCTGCACCCACAGAAGTACTCCTTAAATCAGTGAAATCAAACCAACCCGTTAGTTTTTGGAATTCACAAACAGCAATAGTAGATTTGGAAAGTTGTGCTAGTCTCAAGTTTCCAGGCATACTACTGGCAATCAAACACCCAAAAAGCGATGGGATGAATGCTTACAAATAGCCTAACCAGTAGCAATCGCTCAGGATAGCATCCCAACTCATTGCTTTTCGCTCACTGCGCCTCTTTATACAGAGGCCCATCAAATGCAAATCAGTAGTGACCCTATGGCTACAGATCATCCCAAACCTTGATCATCTCATCAATCCACTCTGCAGCCCACTGATTTTTAGTTAGGAGTACCAGTGACACCCCCAAATCTCAATGACTAAGCTATGGCCCTGCAGATTATGCAGGAGCTCACAGCCTGTGTAGTACTCTGCCTGCATGAAGCTTGCCAGGGAAAGATGCTGCACTAACTGCTGCAAGAAAACTAGTCTTAAACTCTTTCTTAAGTCTTTGACTGAATCAAGTTTACTCAGGGGTTGGAGAATGGAGACCAGGGAATGGGACATTGCAGGGTGGTTAAGAGGACAACAGCTAACCAGTGCAACAACAGGGATTAGTTAAAGTGGGAGCACAAACCGGGAAAACACAAGTGTAACGAAAACGTGTCGTGGAAGGGCAACACAGGAGGAAGAAGCAGAATATATTAACTGGGGACAGTGTTGGAGATTAAACAAGGAATCTCACAGTTCCTGTGCTTGATGCCTCTGTAAGAAGGAGAGAGCATGTAAAACATTGCAGCGCATTGACTTCACAGCATTCACTGCTCACACTATTTGCACATCTGTAGGTGTTACAGAACAGTACAGTTCCCACTACTTACAAGTTCTGCTCTTCATGCCTCTGTGAGTGGGGGCTAACATGAAGAATAGTGTAGAGGCGCTGACTGAGCACTGACTGTGACATTCACAGCTGGTGCACTCCATGGCTCTAAATAGAAGTAAGGGTGGAGAACGGTTTTGGGACACCTACTGTACGTCATGTACTGTTCTCACTCTCAACGCCTCTCAGTGGCAGCTAATGTAGCTTTATGACATTCAGAGGCGGCACACTTTATACTAAGATGTGTAGAGAATAGTGCAGGGAGACCAGTCCATAGCATTTACCTCACACAGACTGGATGGGTTCCTCTATGGCTTGCAGGTGCTGTGGAGACTGCTGTTGGTGTACTGACTTCACCTTGGAAGAATTTCCAGTTTCTGCAATATTAGCTTCCCCTGGGGGGGGGCATCAGATGGCATGGTACAAGAGCAAGGAGCTAGCAAAACAGCAATGTCAAGGTAGTTCCTTCGGTTGCGAATAACTGTATTTTTCTTCTAGATCTACTTCACTGGATGCTCAATGAATCCTGCTCGATCCTTCGGCCCCGCAGTGGTCATGAGGAGTTTCAGCCACCACTGGGTAAATCATTTCTGCTTGTTTATCTGTGAATACCGGTGTTCAATATAGGTATTGAGAAAGTTCAATGAGAGCACTACACCTTCGCATGTCAGCAGTAAAGCAAGCGTGGCCTACAAATGTGAATGATGAAAAATCTGCAACATGCTCTCTGGTCCAAAAAGGAGGAGATGTTGTTCTAGGAACTGGGAGATGAGGTGACATGCTGACATAAATAAGGTAGAGGAAAGTGAATCAGAAAAGGTCTTAATGAGGTCAAAGGGGTTTAGCAGCATAGTTATCTAAATCAGCCTGATGAGAGAGAGGCTAGAAAGTTACAATTATGCTGAAAAGGATATGGGTAAGGCAGTCATTTAAAATGCATTGCCTTGCCAACACAAAACCATCAGGGTACCAGTAGTGACATGAAAAGACATTTAGGGGGTCATTACGACCACCGCCGTGCGGCCGCCAATGCGGCCTCACTCACGCGGCCCCCATTATGACATTCCCGCTGAGCCGGCGGGCGCAAACCAAGTTTGCGCCCGCAGGCCCAGCGGGAATGAGGCCGCAACATAGGAGCCGGCTCCTAATGGAGCCGGCGGTGTTGCGGCCGTGCGACGGGTGCAGTTGCACCCGTGGCGCTTTTCACTGTCTGCTATGCAGACAGTGAAAAACTGGCCGGGGCCCTGTTAGGGGGCCCCTACACTGCCCATGCCAGTGGCATGGGCAGTGCAGGGGCCCCCAGGGGCCCCAGGCACCTCTTACCGCCAGCCTCTTCCTGGCGGTGCAAACCGCCAGAAACAGGCTGGCGGTAGGGGGGTCGTAATCCCCAGGGCAGCGCTGCAAGCAGCGCTGCCCTGGTGGATTACATCCGCCGGGGCCATTGTGTCGGTAAACCGCCGGCCCCGGCGGTGTGACCGCGGCGCTACCGCCGCGGTCAAAATACGTCGGGAGGCACCGCCAGCCTGTTGGCGGTGCTCCCGTCGTTTTGGCCCTGCGGTTAAAATACCGCCAGGGTCATAATGACCACCTTAATCTCAATGGCATCAGATGACGAGACATCACACGGTTTGCAAACTTCTGGTGACGTGAAACTGTAAAACGTATATATTTCAAAAATCTTTTTTAAGTATTTGAGGGTGCCGCATCGCAATAATCAGTGACTGGCAAGGATGGAAAACAACCTGCTACTAAAATTAGCTGAAAATAAAAACATTAAGGCCCATTTTTATGTTTTTTTAGCGCCGCATTTGCGCCACTTTTTAACGCATAAGCGGCGCAAACGTACAAAATACAATTGTATTTTGTAAGTTTGCGCCTCTTTTGCGTAAAAAAATGACGCAAATGCGGCTCTAAAAAAGTATAAATATGAGCCTACATTTTTAAAATGTTGCTTGTTAGCACAGTTGATTCTCGGCATCACACCACTAGTATAGAGAAAGCCCTGGACAGCCTTGAAAAATGAAGAGATTTGGTCGATGAGATCTAATGCGACAATAACACACAGGTTATTGCATGCTAACATGACCGATGCTATAAGGCAGTGGTTCTTAACCTTTTGACCTCGGTGGATCCCTACCTAATCAATCATTACTGGAATCCGAGGACCCCCACTAAATCTTTACTGGAAGCAGATGACCCCGGCCTAAGCAAGATTGATGATTTGATCCACGAAACGTCAGGAGCAAGCATTCATCAAACATGCACAAATTAGTAAATACTTTATTAAATACACAAATATACAAAAATCTAAATTTTAACTTTAATAGGAAGGTTGGAGGTTTTCTAAATTCAATTGAGGCTACCCACCATCCATACTATTTCTGCTTAATGCACTGGACTGCTCCCACAAATCAATCTGAGGATAGTAACTTAATTTTTTGCCTCCAATTTAAAATTCTTACACATTCAAAGAATGTTTTTAAATGTTCACTTCTACATTTTGCCTTTTAATTCATATACAGTTTATTAAACTGATAATATTATTTAAGATTCTAAGCAGTCAGGGACCACTTGAGTAGGCATGGCAGACCCCAGGGGTCCTTACACCACAGGTTAAGAACCTCTGCTGTAAGGAACAACAAAATAAATTCTTAGGGTCTGCTCATAGAGGAAAAGATAAATATGTGGATAGAATAATTCTGTGGCATGCAAAGCACGGCACAACTCATTTAACATTAAAAGAAGTGAGGAATGTATGACTAAAAAAGTCACTTTAGTATTGTACAAGCCCTGCCAAGGATGAAACAAGCACTGGCAAAGCCAAAAGGTCTTAACCTATATTACCTTTGGCTTCGCCAGTGTTTTTAGCGATGCTGCAGCGGCTGCTGTTCAGCATGACTAAAAAGGGATGCAATTATGTAGCCACTGCATCATTTTTGCAGCCACTGTGTCATTTTTTAGGTGTGTGCACATAGACTACAGGCACGTGTGTGCCTATAAAAGGACATTTTTTTATCAATCCAGGATGTATCAATAAATATAACACCACGTAGTGAATAAGGTGGAGTGCAGGAGAGAAGCTTATGGGTGGGAGAAAGCAACACAAGGTGGGCGGAAGGATGCACATGGGCAAGAGAGCAACATGGAGGGTGGAGATCAGCACACGAGGGAGACAGCTGGAAAACACTCCCACTCTCATGAAGTACTTAAAAAAAAAAAAAGAAAAAAAGGAGTTCCTTAAAGCAAGCAGAGGAAGCACAGAAGCCATCCAATCAAAGAGATGGCAAAGATTCTATGCTCCATTGAAAGGACAAACATAAAATGGGCGTGCTCATACGAGAAAAAACATCCAATAGAAAGCAAGCAAAAAATAGTGATAGTAAGGCCAAATAATGGTATGCAATGCCTGAGCTGCAAGTCCCTGTATGTTCTTAGTAAGCTTACATTATCTCTTTCAAAAGTAGGCAGCATGTGCTGTCTGATGGGCTCAGACAAAAAGACACTGGTTATGTGGAAAAGATCTGAGAATAGCCTAAAAAGAACTTCAAGAGATGGTGGATGATGCCTTTATTTCTGAGGAAGGTTTTTACCAGAGAGGGGCAGTTTTCTTATAAGAAAAAAGACTATTGAGATGAAATTCACATATGCATATAGTAAATATATATTATGTAGTAAATATATAGATTGGTGAGATGAATATTTAGGAAGTAGCTCAGTCGAAGAACAGAAGATAATAATCAGAGCCTGTAGACTCTGGCAGAGAAGTGTGCTATAGGTGTGTTTTCACTCACCATCCATGAAGGCTGAAAACTATTAACCTTCACAGTCAGACCGTCCACAATAGAGACGCATCCTACTTGCCCTTGAGTTACAGTCTCTGTATGTTAAAACATGCATAAGGAGTTCCTAGTGAAGTTTGACTTTGTTGGGTACTACATGTTTGATGGAAATAGTATGAGGAGCTAAATAAAGCTTTGAAGTGTGGGGCTATACAAAGATGTTTCTAACTTTGTTATCCAGTAAAGAATGAGGTTGCAACAGGGATTTTATGCCTCTTTGGAACACCCCAGGCCAGCGCTCAGATTCTGACAGCTGGTGGAGGGTAGTAGTGAATAAAATAATCATTTGACTTCATTTAGTGAAGATAAAAACCTATTTAAAAACAGAGACATGCAAAAAAAGGTTTGATGCTCATTCACTGTTTATATTTCCTACAGATTTTTTGGGTGGGGCCTTTGATCGGAGGAATCCTGGCATCACTGGTTTACAACTTCATCCTCTTCCCCTATTGCAAGGATCTTGCGGACCGCTTGGCTATTTTGAAAGGAACCTATGAGCCTGAAGAAGAAGCTTGGGAAAACCATCAAGACCCCAAGAGGCAACAAGTTGAACTTTATTCCACCCAAGCTCTGCCCAGGAATACAGAGAAGTTCTAAACAGGTGTCACCAGCTGTCATACAAACGTCAGCTTTCTTTAGTTTGGATTGTGCAGAATGTCCTTGAAAGGCATTCTGGGACTGGAAAGCTGCGGGTCACATGAACAGTCCCATTTCCTTTAAACAGAGTTTCCAGGTTTCGTATAGTGTCAAACACTTGTTCTTTATTATGTGTATTTGTAAATGAATGTCGTGCCAACTGCGAGAAAATTGAGTGACCAACCCAAATAAGTCAGTGGCGTTAAAGGTGAGGTACTAGGAACACCTGAGGCATTGTCAAGCACATGATTATCATAAGGGTGTGGGGAGAGTCCAGGATAAAGTGCATGTATCACTGGGGTTGGAATAAAAATCTATGTACTAAGATCCTGGCTTGAATCCCTAATTGACTGAGTGATTATGGGCAATCAATCCTTTTATGCTCCACTCACTCAGTTTAATGCTGGTAGTTCCTACAGGCTTTTTTGTGGGCTCTATAAAAAGTGTCTGTAGTTTACTGGGCCTCTGCAAAGAACCAATCAGTAACTAGGAACCCATCACTGTGAAGAAACCTACCCCCCAGTGGTATTTCAACACCCCTTGATTTCAAGGAAACCCCAATCTCAGTCATAATCCACTTGGATCCATCATGTGAGGAAGGATGGGATTGCAGCATTTCTCTTAAAAATCTCCATTCTGTGCATGCAGGGGCCCTGTGAGTCTGATGAGACTGCCCTCTATGCCACGATGAATATCCTGGGAGTACATTGTGGGCCAATCCCATATTAAGGCAAGAAGGCAGGACTCTGATGAATGTCCCATCATAGTCTGTGCCCAGATGTGCTCCTTGACCACCATGCAATGCGATTGATAAGAACTCATTCATTCCTACGTCACAGAAAGCACTTTTATATAAACCATTCAACTGTACACAGGGGGCAGGCACACTCTTGTTTTTTGTCTGTTTTCCTTCAACGCGCCCTTTCAAGAACTCATGTTCTGTACTCTACTACTTCGAACGGCTTCTGTTACTGTTACAGACGCTTCCAAATCAAGACATTTCCCTTCGATCTCCCCTTTGACAGACATTAATGATATTTTCTGCTTCAATAATGAATTGACTTGATTTAACCATATTAGATGTAGACTGCACACTACAATCGTAGGGTCTTACACTTTTATCATGTCAGCTAAGACAAAGATGCAATTTGCAAGGACAAGAATATTGAAGAATATATATATGGCAAAAAGCCAGAAAAAATACATGAGGAAAGGTTTTTGAATGGAAACTGTCTACCGAGCAACTGTTCTATAGCATGTACATAATTGCATTGTAATGTATAGTATTTATGGTATTATAAATAAAGAGATTATCACAGATCGTTGCCATTTGAGTCAAAACAATTAAACAAAATGGCCAGGTCCTTGCATTTGTGAGACTCATTTATTGATTAATTTCGCTAGTTTGTATAAAGCTCAGCCTTCACACTGCCTTTCTTCTGAGCACTCTTTGTCTCAAACGATCCCTGATATGGTGGTCATTGTGCTCAATATTGTGAACGAGCAAAGGGTCATCATAAATTGTGCAAGTTTCTTTATCCCATAACTGTCAGACTTTCATAAAAGTAAAAAAAAAGACTTGTGGGCCCATCATTCACCTTTTAGACCAAATCCTACCAGACAGGACAGCTGTCTGGTTGCAAAGACATATTGGGGACATGCCCAAATGTTACCTGGAAATGCAATCCGCTGATTGCTTATGATTGGCTTTGTGTTTTGTCGTACACAGTTGCTTGCCTTCTATTTACCAACTTTATTTATTTTAGCTCTTCCAACTTATGTTTGCCCTCCTCATGGAGCAAAGCACGTTTATCATCTCTGAGTGCCTCCTCCAATTGTTACATCAATGTTGAGTTTCCAGGAGCTTTTTTTTTTTTTCATAAAACACCCCGTCGGGGTGTATGCACTTTCAAGCTGCCTCCCTTGTGTGCTTCTCTTACCACCCCTTGGTCTCCAAGTTGGTTCCTCTCCCACGTTCTGTGGACTGCATTCTACATTATTATCTCTGACCTGAGTACTTCTCCTCCCTCCCTACATGTTGGTTCGTCCTTCACCCACCCCTCACATGTTTCTATCCTACTCTACAACTCCACCTCTCTCACCAGTGTGCTGTACCCCTAACCTCCCTCTCTCCCTCTGTTGTTGCGTTCCCTCCCACCCTTCCTCTGCTGCTGCAGCCACCCTGCCTCTATTGCCACTGTTGCTTAGAGTCCACCCACCCTCCCTTGATTCCCTATATTGCGGTTCTTGCTTTTGCACAACCCACCCTCTCTCTGTTCCATCCATTGCCGCTCACTGGCAAGACATGTTGGCTTTACCAATGTTACTTTTTTATGCAGCCACAATGTCTTCATGCAGGCAGTGGGGAGCCTGCTTTCCAAACTTGGGGCCTGATTTAAGAAAAGTGGTACTGCACACAGTGCAGCGCCACTTTTCTTGCGCCCCTTAGCACCCCCCTAATGCCACCATGTTTGCACCGTATCTTAGATACGGCGCACCATGGTGGTAATTAGGGGAACTCGGGTCAAAATTTTTGATGCTAGGTCAGAGTTTTGCAAGTTTAGCATCAAACATTTTGATGCTAATCCTGCAAAGACCACTGAGGCCGATTGAAAGCAATGGTGTGCCTCCTTTTATTGCCTGCTCTGAGCAGGCATTAAAAGTGCTAAAAAAATGATGGAAAGAAATCGCTTGAGTTTCTATGCGCTATTTTTTCGGCACCCTCTTATGGGGGAACCCCCTTTTGCATGCATTATGCCTGAACAGGCATAATATAGTGCAAAGGGTTACAAAGTGGCTCAATGCATGCATTCTGCCACTTTGTAAATTTGATGCTGCAATTTGGCCTAGTTGGGCCGCATTAGCATCAAACAAAATGACGCTAATGTGGAGCTGAATTTCTGAGGGGAACACCTTTCATACACCTATAGAAAGCTTATGCAAAAGAACATATCAATAAAAGACAAAAACAAGACAATACGACACACTGAGAGACGTCAGCAAAACGACACACCTGGAAAAAGACAATGAAATAAGGTACACCCAAAAAGAACATTTTAATTTATGCCTATAGGCACTCATCAGTAGTCACCTAAGAACAATTGCAACATCTGAACAAAGCACCAATTATATAAAATATATAACATCTGAAAAGGGCATGCCATTTTTCAAGAACACACTTGGCTGCATGTATGCCTGTACTGTAAGGGACTTTGGGGTACACTTAAACTTAGTAAAACTATGGACTTCGTCATAATAAGCACACACCTGGGGAGAATTAATCAAACAACGCCCGGGACACAAGTAGACATGTGGATTGGATATAATTACGTTTATTGAAACATTTGTCTATTAAACTCCAAATATAAGATACATATAAACCAATAAAGAAGCATATAAAACCAAATAAAAATTTCATAAAATTACGAATCATATCTTAATATTTCAAAGTTGCTACTACACTCAATATAAATCAAGGAGGTCCAATAGCAATATCACAATAATTAATAGTTGCTAAAATAGCAATTGGTAACTGGCTTGTCTGAATCCCATATTGCACAAATTAGGGTTTTTAAATATTTTTCTTTAAAGTGAGAAACATTAGAAAATCTATAATTATATGACATAATGTAAATTCAGTGTTAGGACTACATAAACACAGCCCAATGATTCTCTTCAACCAGTATATTAATAATTTCTCTGAGAATCTTGCGTTACAAGCAATCCTCACTTTAATGTTTGGTATATTAACCGGGGCTAAGGTAAACTAAACATGTTGGGATATACATTTTCATTTCCTAAAGATGGTAAAGTAAATACAACTGATGACCAATTTGATAGCATAGTCCGATAGGGAGGCCAATTTAAATGCAGAAAGACTCATAGCTTTCTATCACAGAGAGGCCTTCAACTATTAAACACTACCTCGTGATTCATATTTACCCCTCAAATTGTCCACTACACCGGCAAGAGATCAAGCCCATTCCTCTCACTGTCTAAGGCTTCAACCACACAAAGACCAAACATTTTCAATACTTGCACATTGCAAGAGAGTTTATAAAACATATCTCAAGAGATGCATTCACAACAATTCACCCCAGGAAGTGATCTTTAGTTCTCGGCAGACGGCTTTTATCATTGAACAACTAGGAAGGCCAAGTATACATTTCCAACATGCACTTTCGATTTCTTACCACACCTCATCACTGTCCAAGCCTATAACCGCAGATCTGTAAAGAACCATAGGTGGTATTTTCATTTCCTAGACTTCATCCGAGGAGCAAGCAAACACCCATCAAATCTATGATTAACTTTTGCTAAACTGCCTTTTGAGAGAACTCTAGCCTTTACAGTGCTTGGATGATCTTTCCAGTTTAGAGTTCTATTAAAGAATATGTATACCCAAATACATGTAAGGCCTGACTTCCTCCACTTTAAAATTACTTAGATACCATGAATATCTCTTGATATTTTTCACCAAAGATCATCATTTTAACTTTCACAATGTAAGTCATAAAATTGGCTTTACAATAGTCAGTTTCCGGTCACTTGCATAAAGTAAACAGGGCATATCTATTTCTTCCATTTTGAATTAAATTGAATAGAAATTAAATTTATATAGCGCTTATTACCCCATATGAGGCGCTGACACACTTTACAATGAGGTGCATGTTATCCTGCAGCCCTAAGTTAGTGGTCAGTGCATTGGTTATTGGAGTTAGTCTTGCATGCTAAAGGAAACCATTTCATACATTAGTTTGTTTGGGGTACATTGGTGACTTAGATTTGAATGTTACAGGAGAGTATGTAAGAAACAAATGATTTAAAAAATGCTCGAAGACAGGCTTGATATTTAAGAGTATTTTAAATATAGAAGAGGCATATAAGGTAAGTAGAGATGCATTCAAAATAAAGGAGAGAAATAGTAATTCAATGTCGTGAAGGATTTTAAGGAATATAACAGGTAGTTCTTTTTGTGGCAGCATACAATCTGTGGATGTAAACCTGTGTAAAGAAACTGTTTTAAATTCTGCTCTAAAGGAAAGTGGCTTTCTAAAGACATGGCAGATACCGCTATGCAAAATGCAAGCCCAATGCTATCTCAAACCACTTTACCAGCAACCGTAAAGAAGTGCAAAATTGAACATCCCACTGCCCTTAATTCCAATTCGACAACTCCACTATCACCCCACTGTATGCAATGCAAGCAATACTTCCAAATCTATTGCCTACTACAGCAGGACATTCAATACCATAAAGTACTGCTACAGTTTCTGCCAGTCATTTTACACCATACATGGATTCCACACATAAATATAAACATCTTTTGCATAACGCCCACCAACCTCAAATATCACAAGGCAGCTGATAAACATGTTGCAGCAATCAAAATTCAGTGCATGTTTAAGTGACCTATTCAATAACTGGTTCAGAAGGTGCTGTCCCTTGCATCCGCCTGAAGAGCAACCTCACAGAATAGACACCATGCCCACCAGAATGAATATACCTGAGATCACCTTGACCCTCCAGCATCTACCTTGTTTCGTAGTGGGGCATACCTGGCCCTTCTCATTTTGGTGGGAGTGACTTGTGACAATGCAAAGCAACAGGAAACTCTGCTAGGTAAATTCCAAACAGACAAGGGGTCAGGAAATATCCCTGTCACAAACCATTAGTTATTTCTATTCTTTTTGACCTGATTGAGCTACCTGACCGTAGTTGGGGGAGTGCAATTAATTTAATTAGATAAATGAAAACTTTTGGAATCTTGTGAGTCTCTAATTTATTCCAAAGACTGCCCTTATCCACTGAATCATAGAATGCACGAATACCAAGGAATAAAACACATAGGGGGTCATTACGACCTTGCCGCCCGCCAAGATCTGACCGCCATGCGGCCGCCAATGCGGCCGCATCCCCGCCGCGGCCATTTGGAGATCCTCGCTGGGCCGGGGGGCGGAAACCTGGTTTCCGCCTGCTGGCCCAGCGGGGATCACGGCCGCAACATAGGAGCTGGCTCCAAATGGAGCCAGCGGTGTTGCTGTCGTGCGACGGGTGCAGTTGCACCTGTCGCACTTTTCACTGTCTGCACAGCAGACAGTGAAAAGCCGCATGGGGCCCTGTCAGGGGGCCCCTGCACTGCCCATGCCAGCAGCATGGGCAGTGCAGGGGCCCCACGACTCCCCGTACCACAGGCCTTTTCCTGGCGGTTCAGACCGCCAGAAAAAGGCTGGCGGTCGGGGACTCGTAATCCCCTGGGCAGCGCTGCAAGCAGCGATGCCGTGGCCGATTACATCCGCCGGGGCCATTGTATCGGAAAACCGCCGGCCCCGGCGGTGCGACCGCGGAGCTACCGCCGCAGTCAAAATACGCCGGGAGGCACCTCCAGCCTGTTGGCGGTGCTCCCGTCGTTTTGGCCCTGCGGTTGTAATACCGCCAGGGTCATAATGACCACCATAGGCCCTTATTACAACCCTGGCAGTTGGTGTTAAAGTGGCGGTAATACCGCCAACAGGCCGGCGGTAAAAAAACTACGATTTGGACCCTGGCGGTTACCACCATCCAACACCGCCACTTTAACACACCGACCGCCAGGGTGGTAACGGGCGCTGGGCTGGAGACTTCGGTCTCCAGCCTGGTGGCCGTCTCATTCCCACCCTCGGGATTACGACCAGGCCTACCGCCATGGTTTTCGTGCCAAATTCACCACCCTGAAAACCAAGGTGATAAGCACTATCAGTGCCAGGGATTCCCTTCCCTGGCACTGATAGGGGTCTCCCTGCCCCACCCCCTCCCTAGAGTCCTCCCCTGCCCTCCCTCACCCGCTCCTGCCCCCGCACATATACACACCCACATGTGCACCCATATACACACATGCACACATGCACACCCACCTCCACCTACGCATGCATACATACATACCCACACAACACAACATACACCAACATAGCTTGTCACACACGTGCATCCACAACACACAATACTCACAATCACTCATTCACGCATGCATTCAACGCGACTCACACCAGCATGCACGCATCCCAAAACATACACACCCCTGCCACATACACACAACACCCCCACCCCCTTCTCCGGTCAGAGAACCCGACTTACCTGCTTGCAGGGGGTCCTCCGGCTGGAGACAGTCTGCGGCGCTGCTGTCAGCAGCAGCGTCTGTCAGCAAAACACAGCCAGGCCGTATCACTGCTCATGATACGGTCGGTGGTGTTTTGCTGGTGTGGCGGTGCTGTTGTCAGCAGCGCTGCCTTACCACCGTCCGCTGCCATGACCGTCGGCGGTGCCCCGCCTGATTTCTGGCGGAATACCATCTGCAGTCATAATGCGCGTTGCCGGCTAGTAGCCACGGAGGCCTTCACCGTGGCAGTAGGTGGTCAATACCGCCAATGTTGTAATGAGGGCCATAGTCTATGGTTTACTTCTGTTGATAGCCATATTATTGTCTGAAGAGCAAAGCAATGATCACTGGTGAAGTGGCCGTCCTGAAAGCCTCCTGGTTTCAAAGGTAAGACACTATTTTCAGAAACCCAGGCTTCATACTGAGACAATAAAATCTTGGCAAAGAGTTTAGAAAAGGCACCAGTTAGACGTATTACTCCAAAACATTTTTTTACCTACATACATACATACATAAGTATCGGTTTGATCATGGCCCGTATCAGGAGTCAGGAATAGCCCCAGTTTGTGCAGTCCAATTAAAAAAGTGGAAGAATTTCCACCCACCAGCTTATATTGGTCTTTAAAACTATATCAGGGATGTGATTGGGGAGAGATGCTCTACTTGGCTTCAGTTGTGTGGTAATATTGTTGAATCTTTCAGGGGCTAAACAATGCTGCAAATCTTGGTCTTCCACCAGACACCTTCACTTTAGGGAAGCCACATAGGCTATTCAAGTGAGATGCCCAATGCCAATTGGGAATACAACTAGCTAGAGATTCAGGGTTAGTGTTGAAGGAGGAGATAGCTATCTGCCAAAACCTTTTTACTTGCCATCCCGTGTAACTTGGTATGTTCAATTCCATTTAGTGTAAATAAGAATCCTAGGAACTCTCCTATACTCCTTTTTTGCTTTATTTAGATCTCCCCTTTCAGTAAATGCACAACCTCTTTTAAGCAGTTTCTCCTTCTTTTGTGTAGAACTTTTAAGTTTTGAAAGTCTGCTCAAGACAAGTAGAATGACTCATCCGTACAGAACCATAAAATTGGAAAGTCATCACCAGCAAACACCCAGAAGTGATGCATACTCATTTATCATCAGTATTACCAAAGTCATTTCTAAAGTATTCTGAAGCCTGTATAAAGCCACCTTATGAGATTCATTGAGTCTCGTAGTGAGTCTTATAGTGAGTCTCCTAACATTTTTAAATCTTAGCAGAAGAACTGTTAGCCATTTGAATCTCCTCCGCACAAAGAATAATGGACAGTGGCCAGTGATCAATATCCTCACAACACAAAACCTTGCAATCCTCATAATGAGTAAACTGATAAGTTGTATTGATCACTTAATCAATTGGGTGTGGTTGCTGATCAATATAAAAAGTTTGCCTTGCTGGGTATTCTGAAATAAAATGACCATTCTTACAAACTATTCCAAACTTTTACCATCCAATTACAGGCGCACAAGACCAACTTTTCAGTCCAACATCACACAAGATCTAAGAAGGGAACATGGGAAATTAGGCTCTCCAGTTTTAAAATCCCAGGTGAATGATATCTTGGTTGAGACCTGAAACACATTTCTTAAACCACCAAACATCTTTATATTGTTTCCTCACATTTGACAGAGCTGGATGCAAAAGCATATTTACACCAGGGGTCACTAAAGACAGAAGTCTACAACTAGACCTAATCACAAACAGCAACAAGTGGACAACAACCCACAACTTATAAAGTCATCAGAACTTCACACCTTGGTGATGGGTCACACTACAGTAGAGATCAACATTTAAACAGAAACCCTAATGAGCAATCACTATGAAAGTTAACATGGCAAGTACATTGGCACACTCATTAACACAAATATCTAACAAGTGGTTAAATACACACGGTGCTATATAACTGGTCAGACTCACTCAAACTCCAGACTTGTTCTTTAGGATGTGGCTGTAAATTAATCAAAACACAATTGATCAGATACAAAACAAGTGTACACATTGCATTTTGTACTTCTGCCTTCCAGGCCCTAGTCCTAAAAAAGAAGTGGGAGGACTAACCAGGGTAGATAGCATACAAGTAATATCATGGCACGTAATATCACAGCATTTGACATCATGGCGCGTGACATCAAAAGAGCATTCACAGGAAGTGGCATTACAACCCATAACCTCACAAATAATTTACATCATAAAACATGACATTTGATCTTACGAACTCATACGTACGTTTAGCAGGTCTATAAGGAGTATATTTGAGCAAATTACCAGATTTAACAATGAGATTTTGCATTGGGGTTCTGCCAAAAAAGTGAAACAACCCAGACGCAAAATCTGGGCCTCAATTTCAACATTTAATTTTTTAAATCTCTGCCACAAAGAAATTGACAAAAGGAGAAACTTGACAATAAATATGTTCTGTTTAATTGTTTGCAAAGACTGCATTTAAAAAAAAATCTTGTGGGTTTAAGGCACCTGCTGCGGAGATCTTGGTATGCCCATAACTCTCAGGGAATAACGATAATGGTAAAATGACTCTGGTGGTTAACAGATTTGCTGGAGAGAAGTGTATCGTGTCTAGTCCCAGTGTTGAATCTAAGTGGCATAGAGGGTTAACGTCATAACAGATTTTTATTTTATGTAGATAGGTAAGCAGGCTACTGCTTTTAACAGGGAGATCCCACTGTTACTTGCAGTTCATAAATTGTAATCCTTCTAATATAGCACAGTGAGCTATGAATGACGTGATTCCTACACCTTGCAACCCTCACTATCCTATGTAACACATCCTTTACCTAGATTTACATGTATATGAATTCTTGTCAATGTATAATGTGTACATGTGATATAAAGCGCTCTAACACCCTGCAGTGGGATAAATAGTGCTATTAAAGAAATAAACTAAAATAGTGATATTTAAATTGCTATTTGTGTAAAGACAGGAACAGACCATCACAGCTGACATTCGTACTGTGCATACATTTCTTTAATATCCAGGGACTGACCAAAGTCAAAATCTATTCTCTCTAAGCTACCTGTGAAGTGAAAACATGCTGTGTGCCTTTGTTTCCCCTGCCACTGGATTTGTAGGTAGATGTGAGGCTCCAGATAGCTCCAGCAAGAACAAAAAGGAGGCCTAATGGCCACTTAACTATGGACTTGTTTAGGCTCCATCTCAAATTTAAAATACCCCCCCTTCAGCACCACCTGCATGTTGCTGCTCAGAAGAAAAGTAGACAACTTGTGGTAGCTGATGAATACATTGCGGTGCTTACACATAAAAACGGGACGAGTTCAGTATATCACAGTGCACCACAACTACCCACGTGTACATCTGACTTGTGCCCTACCTGCCTTATTGATGCTTTACAATACACCTGACATACTGCAGAGTGTTCTCAAGGGGATTTGTAGATTCTTCCATGGGCTAACAATTTATCGACTGGAGTTGTAAAGGTGTTCTCTGATCTGTGAGGCTACTGGCAAGTGACCCTTGCTTGGAAAGGTGACTTCCCCCCATCTTGAAATGGATATGTGGATGAAGGTTTCCAGCTACAGAGTTCACAACAAATTCTGGCTCACATCCACTGCCCAGTCACATTCTCTGCTACCTGATATGCTTCAGTCGAAATGGAAACCATCTCACACGTGGGTGTTTCAATCACTCATCGTTTGAAGGATTTTCTGGTAATCAAACATTTCCAACTAAATTGTTATTCACTGCCTTTTTCCTAATAAAGCACAACATGCACTGGCAAAGCCAATAAGTCTAGCCTTTTTAGCCATGTTCTGAGAAGTGTGCTGGCTGTTGTTCAGAGTGGAGTGGTGTGAAGTGCCATAAACTGGATTGGAGGAGCATGGAGTAGCTTAGAGAAGAGTGGTGTAAGTTAGACTGGTACACAGTGGAGTGGTGTAGAGTGGTGTAGAATAGAGTGGCGTAAAGTAGAGTGACACTAAGCAGGTTGGAGTGGAGTAGAGAGGAGTGCTCTAGAGAGGAGTGGTGTAGGGTAGAATAGCACAGGATAGAGTGGAGTGGCGCACAGTGGAGTGGTCTAGAGTAGAGTGAAATCGAGTGGAATGATGTAATTTGCAGTGGCATAGAGTGGCACTGTGTAGAGTGGCAAAGAGTAGAGTGGAGTGCAGTACAGTGGAGTAGAATGGCATGATGTGCAGGGATGTCCTCTTTCCACTTTGGTCTTTCTACTAGCTCTGGAACTGTTGGCAGCTCTCCTACATAGCAGTGAGCACGACTGGAAAATATCTGTGGGACCACAAACACATACCATCTCTCTGTACGCCTACAGCATGATTCCTTGCCTTTGTGATGTAAAAGGAGACACAGATTTCCATACTTATATCCTGCATGGCTTCGGACGGATGTCCAGCCTCCTTGTTACTTACAATAAATCCATTGCCTTCCCTTACAGGGAGCATTTCTCCGAGGAAGTGGTGCAGCAGAGGCCTGAGGGGACAGACATTCAAGTACTTAGGAATACAGATCTACCATGGGGGAGGAGGACCTTCTGGAAAGCAACCTTGGCTGAACCATGGGATCCCTAAAACCCCAATGGCATTCTAGATAACCTTACTATGTCTGTGGTCAGCCATGTGGTGCTGTCCAAAATGGTAATGCTGTTGTAACTGCTTTATTTTTTTCCAGCCTCCCAGAGGCATTCCCAGCTCGCACCCACTGACACTTAGATTCCATTTTGCTTATACTTATTCGGATGAAGGGGCGAAAAAGAATCATACTGCACACTCTACAGCTCCCATCTACACACAGCTGAATGGGAGACCCCAGCTTCATGTAATATTATCTTTCTTCTCAGCTCCAATGGGTGGCCCTCTGGCTGGCAGGACACCAAACGGTTGAGGCAGGACTCCCCCAAACTGATATCTGCCTAGGCCACCTTAAATCCCTGCTGCTCTCTGGTCATGCATCAAGGGGCCAATAGCCACACTTCTTACAGATGGCACAAGAGTGCCTGACATGGGGTTCCCTGAAAGAATGACCATATGACCCATCTCTCTGCTTGTCCCACTAAGGGGGCTCCCAGTGGGGGTGGGCAGATTCTCACCAGAGGCGATCTAGAGAGCTGAGAGACAGTCGCCATCTCTACTCCAGGCAGCCACGGCTCATCCTTTAGGGCGGAGGGGCCACGCCCCCCCATCTTTTGCCCCTCATGAAGAGTCGCTATCAAGCTGAGCAAAGGTCAGCCTGACAGACACTCTTCAAGTTCAGCTCAGGCAGCCAGGAGCGAGACATGTGCGATTTTCGCAGGCTCCTGGCTGCCTGAGCTGAACTTTGCTGGGCTGAAGAGGTCACTGCTCCTATGGGCATGACCTCATCGGCTCAGCAAAGGTGCCTCAAGGTCCTCCCCCTCGGTGATGAGGGGAAGCATCACCCATTGACCTGGGCACTTCAGGTTTACGCCCTCGTCACAGCGTGGGATGTAGTCAGAAGTCTCACTGACCCCATCCCACTCTGTGACGAAGCTGGGACTGCTGCCTTCCCTCATTGGCTGACCTAAGGTCAGCCAGAGAGGAAAGGCAGCAGTCCCAACCCTCCAGGGACCTTCGAGCTGAAGGTAAGTGTGTGTGTGTTTTGTAAATGAATGTTTGGTGTGTGCATGTATGTTTAAATGTTGATGAGTGTTATGAATGGATGTGCATGCCTGTGTGAATGAATGTGAGTGTGCTTCCCACCCGCCCCGCTCCCGCCTAAGATTACCGGCAGCCACTGACTCCAGGTGACCTCTTTATCAATGGAGTACTGATGTCCTTTTGAGATCTCCTCAACCTCTCTGACTCCATCCTGGTGGAGCCTTCCTAACTTATGGGACATTCCGGGACTCAGGGACCTGAGCCAGTCTACAACCTGCTACTGCATGCTTTACACTTGTTGGGACATGGTAGTTGATTGGTGACGTGGTTACACCAGTCCTTTTTGAGGGACCCACTGACAGAATTACCCAAACTCTGCAATGCCTAGAAAGACTCGTTGGGTCAAACATTACACAACACAGAATGGCTTAAAGCCCTGGGATACCCTATTAGGATTCCTTGCAAATCCCACCTCTGATATAGTCACCTCTGTATTCTAACAGGGCCCACTTAACCTCCCATTGTCTAGACTGGATCTACCTTTCTATCCTGGATGAATTTCCCTGCTATAGGACCAGCAGATGCAATATACATGTTATGGACTTGCAGAACACTGGGTAATTACTGGGTCATGGTACTGTCAGACTTAACACAAGCAATAGGAAGAGAAAAACTCGATACCACCCAAACAATGCCTTTTAGGTCTGTTCCCAAGACCCCTTGCCCCCAAAAAAGTGACAATCCACTTAATGGACCTTGCCTTGCTGCTAGCAAAGCAGGCGGTGGTAATGAGATGGAAATCACCATTGCCCCCATCTGTGCCACAATGGAGAACCGTGGTCACCAAATGGGCACAAGCAGAGGGCACCGCCTTCTGAAAGGAGGGACGAGAGGCGAGACTTGCAGAAACACCATCTGAGCACAACAACGTCTCAAGGCCACCTTTGGTGTCCCGCCTCTATCAACACACAATCCCTATGATCCTTGTGGGGACATAATAACACAGCCGCCCCTCCCCAAACCTTCGCACCTGAACTGGAAAGTCCCATTAACACTTTTCAAATACCTTCACCCCTCAACCCCTCATGACAAAAATAGGTAGACATTGCCATGTGGTGGGCAGTCTCTGGGGAAATGAGAGATGGGATTGTTCCATCAAGTTCCTTTATACTTGTTCTTTTTATCAAAAGAATATCTCGGAAACTGCTGTAGAACCAGATTTTACCATTCTGAACCATGCAATAGACTTGAAGCCTTGCTTTTCATCTTCTTTATATACACAAACCAAATGTATGCTCTGCCTCATTATGTGTGTCCCCCATATTCAGGTAATGCAATTGTATGAGATTGTCAATAAAAACATAATGTTTAAAAAGAATGGCGTGGAGTGGCGTGGAGTGGAATAGAGTGGAGTGTTGTAGAGTAGAATGGTATAGAATAGAAAGAGGTGGCATAGAGTGGAGTGAAGAAGAGTGGTGTGGTGTAGAGTGGTTTGGAGCGGTGTGGCATGGAGTGGCGTAGAGTGCCATAGAGTGAAGTGACATCGAGTATAATGGCATAGAGATGAGTGGGGCAGAGTGGTGTAGAGTGCAGAGACATACAGTGGAAAGGCGTAGAGTAGAGTAGCATAATGTGGGGTGCATGGAGTAGAATGGTGTGGGGTAGAGTGGAGTGGAGTACAGTGGTATGGTATTGGGTGGCGAGAGTGGAGTGGTGCAGAGTAGAGTGGTGAGGAGTGGCGAAGAGTAGAGTGGGGTAGAGTACAGTAGTGCATAGAAGAGTGCAGTGGCATAGAGTACCATGTGTGGAGTGAAATTGCACAGAGTAGAGTGGAGTGACGCGGAATGGAGTAGAGAATGGTGGAGTGGCATAGAATAGAGTAGCATATGATGGAGTGGCATAGAGTGAAATAGCATAGAGCAGAGTGGAGTAGCACAGATTGAAGTGGAATAGAGTAGTACAGTTGTGAGTGTAAGTAACTAGAGCGTCAACAGAGACAGCAGATAGAACAGAAGCAACATAAATAAGAAACCGTGTGCCTGTGTTAAAAGCAGAAAAGCATATTGCACGTCTAGGAATAATACAGAAACGCTTACAAAATAAAAAAACCATAGGCCCAATTTTAAGAGAGCCTAGACATTCCAACACCACATTAATGTCATTTTTTTATGCTAATGTGGCGCTAGAAAGCCAATAACGCTGCACCATATTTACAAAGTGGCGCAATGCATGCATTGCACCACTTTGGAACACTTTGTGCTACATTCTGCCTACGCCAGGCATAATTTATGCAAAGGGGGCATTCCCCCGTTAGGGGGGTCGTAAAAATGGCTCAAAGAAATCTAACAGATTTCTTTGCGTCATTTTTTCCTGGATTTTAAATGCCTGCTCTGAGCAGGTGTTAAAAGGAGGCTCCCACTGGTTTCAATGGGCCTCTGGGTGCTTTGTAGGATTAGCGTCAACATTTTTTACGCAAATTAAACTATGGGATTACAGTACACAAAAATTTGAGTGTTTCCAATTAATATTTCAGTATGTTACAGAAATGGTGAAGAAAAGTTACACGTTCTGGTGAAGTCCAGTCAGTAACTTGGCGTCCTAGAGAGATGTTAAAGAGAACCTATTGCCTATCATCCCTTCATCAATAGTTTTTTATTGATTCCAGATTATCTTAATTTGTGGTAATTGCTTCACTAAATCAAAAAATGTGACAATTAGCGCTTTGTTAACCGATCTTGGGAAACTCAAAGCATCTAGAGGTTTTAGAAAATGTGCAATTCATGCAGATTCACAATTTTCAGAAGCTCATGTAAAAAGGTGATCTACAGCCATGATTGAAGCAAATATGTGAAAAGGTCACTGCAGCATGCATCTTTTCCAAACATATCAGCAGCAGAAGCTGCTAAGGACGAGATAGTAAAATTAAAAATATTTTACTCCCTGGTGAGCAGTCCTGTTGGACATGATAGCTTCAAAAGATTGTGTAACTGTAAGTGCTCTGACACATAGCACATATATGAATAACTCAGCAATAGACCTGACAGACTATTCTCAGATGGCAAAATAAAGTTTGTATCGATGGGCTAGATGTATCAAGCTCCAGGTTTGCATTTCTTAAATAACAAATTTTAAGAAATCACTATTTTAGAAATGCAAAATGGGATGTATGAAAACTGCGAGTCGGTAATAGCGATTTCTTAAAATTCACAATCGCAATTTGTGAGTTGCAAATAACGAATCGCAAAAATTGCAAATCGGTATTTGCAAATCACAAATTGCAAAAACTGCAAATCGGAACAGCCTGATGACATCGTAACCAGGAAGTGAGTCAGCCCATGCTGTTTCCAGAAGTCCCACCCACAGGAGCGGGCAAGGAGACACAGCCCAGCACCAGGGAGGCAGCCTGAAAGCCAGCCAGGATCAAACAGGAACATGGCTACTGATGGGAATGTGAAGGAGAAAGGTGACAGGAAGCGCAAGCTCAAATTCAGTGAACAGGAATTGGAGGTGCTCACCGAGGAGGTGGTCAGGAAACACAACAAACTTATTGGGAAGAACTCACTCCAGGTACCTGAAAGTGAGAAGAGGAAACTGTGGTCAGACCAAAATATGCATAGTGGGTGTTGCGCAGAGCTCCGTTGAGGAGATACTCAAGCAATGGTACAACCTACGTTCACTTGCCAAGGAGAGGGTACGCAGCAAGCTAAAGGAGGCAAGGAGCACCGGAGGAGGACCACCCATCCAGACACTGTCCACATCAATGGAAGACATGGTGCAGTCTACACTGCTTCCTGAAGCTGCCAGTGGTGTCACTGACATTGACACCTAAGGCACACCCAGCACCAGCAAAGGTATGGGCAGTAATCATGTGTATCCCCATATGTGCATGTACAAATGCCCCTTAGAAAATAGCTATTGGCACTATGCAGTGTGATAGGTAGTCCATGCCACATCTTACATACAAAACAACAATGCCTCATGCGAGTGGTAGTCCACACCCCTAAAGTGCAAATACCACACAAATATCAAGATAGTGTTAATCCAAATAGAGAAACAACACAAAAGACTCTTAGTGATACTATGCCAGTGTACATTTAATACTATTATACAACTATTTGAGTACTAATCAAAAATGACATGCTCCACATTGTTGTTGCAGATGTTCCGGGCCCTGATGCAGCAGAAGGTGGAAATGTGGGGGATAGCGAAACTCAGCCACAGTCTGACTCAAACACCAGTGAGTCCTTCATACATGCACCAACTAGACACAGGGCAGGAGTGCTACCTCTCCCAGAGTATAACCTGGACTCTGATGAAATAGCGGATGAAGAACCCACACCACCCCCAGAGGCTAGAAGCACAGTAAGACAGCAGTCCCTGCCCCAGTGTCAGTCCACTCCCCTCAGGATGTGTCGCGAAGCAGGCAGACAGTGCACAGAGGAAGGTGAGGGCCCATCACTCTTTGGCGGCCTTGAGGATTCCATGTTGAAAGTGCAGCACCTGCAATGTAAACACATGAGGTCAAAGCAAAGGAAGTTGGTGTCAATCGATCATAACATGGGAGCAACGCACAGGCAGTTTGAGTCTCACAATGACAACATGGGAACAATGCACAAGCAGGTGGATGCACTCAATGAAAACATGGGAGCAATGCACAAGCAATTCGAGTCCCTCAATGGAAACATGGGAGTAATGCACAAGCAGTTTGAGTCTCTTCATGAAAACATGTGCAAGATGCATGAGGGACAGCAAACATCAGCAGAAAATGCAAAGGAGATGACAAAACGCCATTAGGGAACTCTGCACTGTGATGCAGCAGGAGCATGTCAGCCACCATAGGCACCATCACCAATTGATGGGCAGGGTGGATGGGTTCTGCAGATCTGTCAATCGGCTCACTACCACAACTGCCTTGATATCACAATGTTCTGTGGGCATACAAGTGGAGATGGCACATTGCAGTCGGGACGTTGCACAAGGATTGGTGCAAATAACCAATGTTTTGGAGACAATGCAGACAGCACGGAGTGCTACAAACAGCGGACTGGGTGGTGGGGATAGTGAGGAGCTCTCTAGCCTCAGCAGTTTCACAGCCCCTGTGATGGATCCTAGGCGTCGCAGTATCAGACACAGTACTGTCTTTGAATCTGCTACAAGAGGTACCACAGAGGCCACTGAGCACTCAAGTGGAGTGCGTGGACGTACGAAGTAATGTTGACGGGTACGGGCACTAGCATAACATGTAGCAAAACAGTTATACAATGATGCAAATAGTGTGACACTGTTACTCGCACCTGTTTGTGTATAGTGCATAGCTATGTCCTAATCACACATATATTACCTGAAGTCAAGGCAATAAAGATGCTACCTACAGCAATACATAAAAAAGAGGTGGTATTGTCATTACTTACATCAGAAATAGTGGGGCGTGATCGCAGCATGCCTTTGACTGCCCTCTGCTGCACTGCTTCTGTCTGCTGGGTAAAGGAGTGGCAAGGGATCATCATCCTGATCTGAGTCTGGCTCGGTGGGTTCTACAGGTATGCTCCTCATTGTAGCAATGTTGTGCAACATAGCACATTTAGCCACGATTGTGCATGTTGTTTCAGGGCTGTATTTTAGTGCACCACCACGCTTGTGTATACATCTGAAGCGGCTCTTCAGCAGGCCAAAGGTTCTCTCCACAACGCTGCGGGTTGTCCTGTGAGCAACATTATACCTCCTTTCAGCAGGCATTGCGGGACTCAGGTAGGGCACCTCAGTATGAATGACCACACGGTGTAGGCACTGTCTTCTGGAATGACCGTAGAGTAAAATGAGTAAATGTTATCCGTGACATCACATACACATCAATGTGACATTGTCAACTATTACATTACCCAGTAGGTATCCTTCACCAAACTCCCAAGCAAGTAGTCTTGTGTAAATTCCACTGTGCCGAAAGATGTAGGAGTCATGTGTGCTACCTGGGTATCTGGCCCAGATACCTGGGTATCTGCATCTGGAGGCATTGCTCATTACTTGTATGTTCATGGAATGTATACTTTTAAGGTTCTGACTAACACTCTGTGGCCGATGGTGGACAGATAGCCACATGTTTCCCATCGATTGCACCTATTACATGTGGGAACTGGGCAATCTGGTAGAAATTGAATTTTGTCTGTAGTAATTCCTGTGGGTGTTGGGGAATCTTATGTGCTGTCGAATTTTGCTCAGAATGGCATTGAGAAATGCATTGAAAAATCATGAGAGAGCACTCTGAGAGACCCCTCCAGCTGCTGCTATGACCCCATGAAAGCTCCCTGAGGCTAAAAGGTGCAGGGAGCAAAATACCTGCACATGGGTGGGTATACTATTGGTCCTGTGTGCGTTGCGCTGCAGTATGGGTTGTAGATCAGCTATCAGGTCAAGTATCATGGCTGAGCTTAACCTGTACTTATCATACATCTCCTCCTCTGTCTGGTCAAAAAGGGTAATGCGCACTCTAAAAATGTGCTCCTGTCTCCTCCTCCCTCTCCTCAAACCTGCCAGGATTCTCATCCTCCTCGCCATCACGTAGAGTGCAGCCATTGTGGAAAATAGGCTTTGTCATTCTGGGCCTCTTTATATAGGTTGCACCTGTTTACCACCTGATTTCACTTCATGGTAAATTGCACGTGCAAAGGCCATTTTGTGAATATTCGCTATTTGCGAATTGTTGATGCAATGCATTGCGAGAATGACTTTGCGATTCGCATTCTACATATCCAGGTCGCAATTTGCGATACGCAGAATGTGAATCACAAAGCCATGTCGCTATTTGCGATACACAGAATGCGACCCGCAAATTCATGTCGCAGTTGCAAAGAATTGCTATTTTTGCGATTCCTTATATTTGCACTGCGAATGCCTTGCATACATTGTGAAAGGCGATTTTGCATTCGGATACGGCGACATTTACTGATTCGCACCGTTTGCGAATGCAAAATCCTTTGATACATCTGGCCTGAAATTCTGATTAAACAGACTGGATAACATATGATAAAAGAATTTCAAAAAGAAAACATACTAAGCAAGTCAGCATGTGAATGCACAGTAGTGTAGAGAAGAGGCTCTCAAATCCAATACAGCATAGTTTAAATTACCTCTAACTCAGCAGAGTGGCCAACAGATTATTTTTAACAAAGCTTGTTTGAAAAGCTAGCAAAGTTATGCTAAACAGTGCCTTAAAAATGCAAGCATGTTGGTGGCAATGGGGATGAGTTTCCACTTGTGAGTGAGCTACACATCAAGGCCCAGATTTACTATGATTTTGCGTCAAATTATTTTTCGCCTTTACTAAGCCACACAAAGCTGCTTTGCGTGGATTTGTGTGGGTTTGTAAATACAAATTAAGACCACTATTTGGCTTTGCTTTGTGGCTGGAGAGGTCACTTGGGGCATGACAGGGACGGTGCTTTAGGCGGTTCCCTGGTCATGTGCGCTTTTCAATATTAATCATGTTTCATTTATTGCACCACTCGCTTATTTAGACTGTGAAGCCTGGAAGCCTATATAAAAGTTGATGGTATTATTTGCCACAGACCCCTGGGGTGGAGAAAGTATATTGCTGGTATCCCGTGCATGCCCCTGCAGGGGGATGTAAATAGGAAAATTTCTCTCTGCAATCCTCCTATTCTCAGGTGAATGTAAAGAGGAGAATTTGCATCTTGACCCCTGTTTTACCACTCCTGAAAAAAATGGTGTATGTATCTAGGTTGTATTTTAAAACCGTTACATGCTGTGCTGTTTTTTTTGTAATTCCTTGTTGATTTGTTTGTGTCTGTAACATCTTTACCATTTTTTGATCTTTTGTTTTACTAAATGGCTACGTCTTGGTTTGACCACACAACTGAAGACCTACTCTAGCATAGCTTGCGACTGAATATGGGGAGATATTTATGGGCTGTGGTCTGGCTTGTTGGTATCAACAATTGGCACATTGTGAGTGCACCGTAGTGCACACTCTAGCAAAATGATGGATTACAATAACCAGGGCGTCCCTCATGCCATTCCTAAAGTCCCTGTGGTTATGAAATTTGAAGAAATGGGCAGAAGATAAAAACAATGCCCTAGTAAAACTGCAGCAACAGCATGGAGGGAGGGTGAACTCTGCCTACTTGAACACAATATTTCTAACAATGTCCAACAAAGCAGATGACAAATCTTTGTAAATAATCAGGTTACAACTCCTAACCTTAAGTGATGACACTGGACCCTGCTTTAAAAAAATGTTATTTCTAAGTACAGTCGCTAGACAGCTGGACTGGTTCCATGCATGGTGTGCAGAATACAGCGGGTGTCAAGGACAGAGGAAGAAGATGTGACATAATGACCAGAGAAATTTTTCAAACAGTGTTGTGCTGGTCACAAAATTACCTTTGAGTGGTTGGTCATTGGAAAATGTGAACAATTGGGTTATTAGTTGGGAAGGATGTGAGTCCATCACAAGTAATAAATCCCTAATTGTCCTTTTAATGGGAACCAAGTACCCCATTGCAGCACTTGACTCTCTCAAGGTAGAGAAGCAAAGCAGTCCGAGGCCTACTCAAAGGGGTGGTGTGGGCTAGCAATCCTAAACTGCTGGCATGCAACCATAACACTCAATAAATTATTGTTAGTTCTTTTGAATAGGAAACCTACATATATTGTGAACACTACTAAAAGCTAAATACTATGCATTAAATTGCAAATATGAAGATCAGGTAGAAAGAAATATGTTTTATGACATCCTCATATCACATTACACCCCTATACGCTGCACCTCCTGCAGCCCTCCACAGCATGCTTAAAATATGCTGGTGATGCCCCTGCTCAGTTGTGGAGCACCATAGACAGAGTATTCAAATCAAGCCCCTCACAGGGCATTATGCGGTGCTCCAGCCTAGATTTCATAAATATATAATGAGTAGCTTTTCTGTAGGCAAGCATCCTCTTCTGTGTTCTCTTTTGCTTCATTTCCTTTTAATTTGGGGAGCCATAGTCCTATCTGGGGCAACTACAGCCTGTGGAGTCAATGAGGGCAGCAGTGGAAACCCTGTGGCCCCAACGCGCATGAACGAGTATCTTTATAGGTGCTCATGTTTTATCAGGAGCGAGCGCCTGCTTCTGCTTCTGCATACATAGGTACAGGTTGCAGGCAAGGTCTGCTTCGTTGGCCCTCAGGCAGATGTGGACACCCTGAGGCATAATGAATCATCCCTCAACACTCCCTCCCACAGAATAAAAGACAAAGATTAATATTGTGCCATTCTCTGTGCCCTGGCCCACCCCAGTGGCGTTTCACAGAAGATTGAGTGGAGCTCCACAAAATTGGTTTCTCATTTCCTTTCTGTTAAAAGGCAAAATCTTTGAAGTAGCATATCTCTCAGCCTGCTTGGGGAATTCTCTTCATCTTTAGCTTGTTTTGCCCCTGTTGACCAGCCTTAGCCCCAAGAGCAATTTTGTCAGGTCTCATGACCTCTAAGGGATGCTTTGCAAGGGGAGCTAGAAGTATACTACTCCCTGTGCCAGAACTGTCCTCTTCTGGACTCCTGGAACCAGTCTCTCTCTGATGGGGGCATCTTGCACAGCCACTCCACAACCAGTCAGAAAAGCACCCTCCTGGCTGCACTCCCCAGACTTTAGAACCTTCAGGCCTCTTGAAGGGCACCGGAGGGGCAGCGGAGTCCATGGCCCATCCCTAAAAGTCCTGGGGGCACCATCTAGGGTACCCCAACCGGCCTTTTCTCCCAAATGTTCCTGGTTGGGGGGTGGGGGCATAATGGGGCCAGCCCCACTGACCATCGAAAAACCTCATCATAATTCTGGGGTCACTTACAGTCAAAGTCTCAAAAGCCATCCTTTCAGGGCATCAGGTGGCCTTTCCATCCAGCTGGACATCCTTTCAACATTGTTGCTCGCAGGTCAAGGGTCTTCTCAACTGTCTCTTCCTAGGACAGGTTATAGAGGGTGGCGGAAGGGTTTAGGGGCCAGGCACCCCTGCCCAATGTTAAGATGCCACATCATCCCTCCACCCCTTTTACAACCCTCCTGCACAGAATCTGGGACAATTCAAGAATGTGATATCAAGTTTTATATGTTGATAGTTCACGTGGGAGCCTTGCTTTTCCACTAGTAGACACAACTGCCTGATCTCTTCCAACCAAAACGTCAAAGGCAACCCCCTCCCATGTCGGATTCAGAGGTCTAGACTCCTTCCTATGATCAAGTGAAATCTGGGCTGTCCAAGATCAAACAGAAAGAAATATCTTGGATGACATCCTCATATCACACTACACTTCTATATTCTGCACCTCCTGTAGAGTGGTAAAAGCTCATTATCAGATTCAAATTTCCTCCCTGTCCCTTTCGTCTCTGAGGAACAGGGTCACTTACTGTTGACTGCTCCTAGTTGGGTAGGCTGTTGATCCCTCTGCTGGGGAACAATGGAATTAACGTGGCCAGAAGGAGGCACAGGTCTGGAATCTGATTATAAACTGAGCCTGAAAAATATGACAAATCTGCAAGTCCCAATAGGTATGGATGGAGGACTGCAAATGCAAACTCTGAGGGCAAATTTTGCTCCAGTTTGGTACCTCGATGGACTTTGATGGCATAATTAGCATACAACAGTACTTTAGGGCAGATTTCATCTATAAGGAAAAGTTACTTACCTCCGGTGACAATGTTTCTGGTGGATACTCTACCTACCTGCAGATTTTCTCACCTCTAGAACAATCCCCAGGCTTCAGACTGGATCTGCAACCCTTCAAACCCTTGATGCCGCCAGAACAGGGTGCTGGACTAAGTCAGCATCAGAAGTGATGTCAGGCAGCACCCCACATCCATAAGGCGCCTGCACTGGTACATCAATGTCAGTTTCCATCCATTTTTTCTAAGCCTTTAAGGTGAGAGGGATTGAAAAATGGTGAAAGTTTGCAGTGCCATTTTGTATAATAGTATGGGACCTTTTAACTGTTCTTATGAGTCAACTAGCAAAACAGTGAGGTGGATGGGTCGGATGAGGTATCTGCAGATAAAGTACCCACCAGAAACTTTCCACAGGGTCTGACTCTGTCCCACAAATTTCAGGAAGTCATGTTCGGTAAGCCTCCTCTTCTAGTAGTCTCTGTGCTTCTCTATAGGAGTGAAATCTCGGTCTGAGGTTGGTCTGCTGTGTCAGTGACTCAGTATCCCGAGTTGAAGGAGATGGCGGGAGAGTCGGAGGTCATAGTGGAGGCAGCAGTGTTGGGTAAGAAGATAGTTGTAGAGCTGAGAATCAGAGTGCTGGATCAAGGCAGAACAGAGCTGCTGGATCCGAGGATGCTATGCCGAAAGGCATTACCTGAAAAGGCATGAAGAGCGGGAGTCATGCTGGAGCGGTTGAGCCCAAGGGAGCTCTGTACTGCCAGTGGCACCTTTGCAAAGATGTTAAACATGGAACTGAGGAATGCTGCTGGATCCTAGCCTGGCATTGGGAACTTGGGCAACTGCTACACTGATGGCCCAGGCACAAGAGCTGGCGGCGTAGGTTCTGGGCGGGATAGAGGTCTACCTGGAACCAGTCCTAGTGGCGGAGCTGCACGGAGGATCCTCAACTGGGATTTCAACCAACTTCAGTTCTGAGTACAAATGTCCTGTGGGGGTCAGAGAACGTATGGCAACTTACCTTTGGACTTCTTGGTTTTCTTATGGTGCCTCCTCTGCTTGGTGGACGAAGAAGATGGAGAAAGTTTCCGGCATCAAGAATGTTTTCAGTGTCGTGATAGTCCTTGACCCAAGCCAAAAAGAGCTTGGCCTCCCTCCTTCATTGCCTTGGGGCTCCACCTGAGGCAGGAGGAGCAAGGTTTTCTGTCATGGTCAGAGCCCAAGCACCACAAACATATAGAAAGAGGGTCCCTGATGGACTTCTGTCTCCCATAATCCCTACAGGGTTTAAAAGCTGTTTATTAGACGAAGACATTGGAACGGCTTGAATTTTTTGAATGAGGAAAAACTTTCAGAGATTAAAGCTATGGATAAACATTGAATGCATGCAAAAGGAGAACTGACTTCGATGTGCTAGAGCGGATATTTTATGAACTCCAGGACACTGCCTGATGTCACTTCAGGTCCATGAATACTGTCAAATTCTGGTTTTGTCCATCACACGCCTGATAAGCACTGGTTCGGAACACAGGGAAAACCATGTGATTAAGTAAGTAATCATGAGCCGTCTCGAAACGAGTGATAGTAAAGTGGTTTGAGAAATGACCAAAAATGTACGCAGCAGTCAACTAACTGCACAAAAATAATAGGCAATGCAAACGAGTCCTGATATAGAACAATTAAACTTAAACCAAGAATAACACTTATTCATGCTAATCATCCAATAAGCAAGACATTTGAATCCGACAGTTCAATCCTCACTCATGCATTGTGCCAAGTCTATGAATCCAGTACAGCTCCCTGTTTAACAATCTCTTCCTAGTGTCTCTTTCTGTATTAGTTTCATTTGTTCAAGTATCTGGAACCTGATCTGTCATATGTTATGTTTAAGTATGTTGAATATGTGGCTACAGTAGATCTTTCAGGTTTATTGTGTATGTTGCTCTTGTGTTCTGGTACACTTTGCTTTTATTTTCCTTTCAGTCATCCCAATATGTAGGAGTGCACATTGGCATTTTAGTGAGCATAAACAATTTTAGGTATTGCAGTCAGTTCAATGTTTTAGTTAGATGGACGTACCCTTATTAAGACAGAGTAAATTATGGTCTTCTATCATGTTATTGCAATGTATGCAATTGTAACAAGGAAATGTGCCTGGTTTGACCACTTTCAGAAACCAATACATTTTTTTGGTGATTAATTCTTTGAGATTCTTCGCCCTTTGTGGGTGAAAAGAGATGGGTCTTTAAATAAAGTGCTGAAATCTGGTTCTGTTTGTAACATTTCCCATCTGCTTTTAATAATGTGTTTGATTGCGGGGCTGCCTGTGGAAAATGTTAAGACAATGGTGTCTCTGGTATGTCGTGGTTTTTCGTTTTTTTAAGTAGATATTCTGTTTCCAAGAATCTGTTTTTTTCATCCTGCAATGCACTCTGCACATTTTAAGATTCTGATATAATTAATTAGATGCGGGTAAACTGTGAGTAAGGCAAGTGTTGTTTCGGGTGGAAACTCTTGCAGTTGAGCATGCTGTTTTTGTCTGTTGATTTCCCTTAAATGTTTCTGGAAATGTTACTTTATTGCAAAACTACTAGTACATCCAAGAATGGCACTTTGCTCCTCCTGACAGTAAGGCAGAATTTTCTATGAATCTGTTCTTATTGTTGAGAGACCGGATGTTAGCTTTGAGTTTTTCCACAGTTCCATGCCAAATTAAAAATATGTCATCAATGTACCCTGAGGACATTAGTAAACCTTTAGACCAGCTTGGTCATTAGCATAACATGGTGCTCCTGAAGAACCCACTGAAGTGCTACTTTTTTGTAAAAGAACTTACCGTGGGAATTAAAATAGGTGTAGTCTGAGCTGTTGTATTCAATAACAGCCATTGCACAGCTTCCAAGCCCTTTGCGTGGGGAACTGATGTCTATAGAGTTTTTCCATCTATTCTACACAGATAAAGAGCTTTGGTCTGAGGTAAAGTTAATGTTTCTGGTTTGTTTAGAAAATCTCAATAGTCCTTCAAATAGGACAGTGTCTGTTATACAAGTGGCTGAAGAAACTCATCAATGTATTTAACTAATGGTTCGTGAATCGAATCGCAACTTGAGACAATGGGTTGAAATGGAGGATACTATTGGTCCTTGTGAACCTTGGGTAACGTGTATAAATGCAATCTACGATGATATAAAATGATTAGGAATGTTTTACGGCTAGCATTAATCCACTTGATTTCTTCCACTTGGTCCTAAAATGCCTTCAACATCTCTTTAAATTCAGAGTTGGGATCCTGTTCATGTTTCATATATATGAATTGGTCATTGACGTGTTCATCCACCTTACATTTGCAGTAAACTGTATCCACCTTTACCAATGCTCCTCCATTATCTGCTGTTTGAATAATGACGTTTTGGTTGTTTGCAAGTGCTTTCAAGGAGCTACTGTCCGCTTGTGTCAAATTAGTTTTTTTTGGTGTTATGAAACTGAAGTATTTTAAGATCTACATTAATCAAACTTTCAAAATTAACAAGAGTTTTTTGGGAAGTAGGTGCTAATTGCATGCTCATACTTATAGATTCTTGGTATTCACGTTCAGGCCTTTCAATACTGGGAAAAAAACAGCTGTGGAGAAACACTTTCCAGGGAAGCAGCCTCATAATTTTGAAAATTTCTATCACAGTTTCAAATTGATTTGTTAGGTAAGAGGGAACAAAAGATAAACCCTTTGTTAAGATACTATTTTGATGTTCAGTTAAAGAGAGAGCAGATAAGTTAATTATGAGGGACTGCTCCTGTTCCAAAGTGGTGCTTCTTTGCATTTTTCTTTGTCCGCTCCTTGTTTTGTGTGTGATTCTAGAGGATTGATGTTGGCAGCTGGGCTGATGGCTAAAAAACTTAGATCAGAGGTGACAGAAGTTGAATATTCTGTGATATTTGGATCATCTGTGTTAGACTTCATTTGTGATTCTTGTATGATTTGTTTTGGTTTTACAATATTTGGTTGATCATCTAGGAAACACTACTTTCATTGAAAGTTGTTATTGCATACATTGTTCAGCTTGTTTTTTTGCATAGACCTCCGCCCCTGTGCAGACTTCCAGAATGTTGGATATTTCTATCATTAATTTCATTTGTATAAGCTGTGAGCTTGTCGTCAATTTGTTCCAGAGATTGTTGTCAAGCATTTCCATCCCTGTGTCTCGCTAAATTCATTTCAATTAGCTAATTTCTTCTTCCAGTTCTCTTAGTACCTTCGCAATTTCTACTATAATTTTCAATAGAAGATATAGTGAGCATTTATTGAGAATCAAGTACCATTTTTCAACAAAGTGTTTGTTATTTTTCTGAAGTGTCGGTTTCAGAGAGACTCTTAGTCCATATGGAATCCCCTTTGTTTTGTGGTATTGAATTCATGTTGTAGCGTGTAGCTTTAGGTTGATTTCAGATCTCATGAGATACGCAAGTTGTTTTAGGTTTTAGAGTATCAAGCCGAAAGAGCCTCTTCCCAGCTTGGTTTCTTGAACGAGCACATACATTTCTCGTGCTTCCTCTGTGGGGTAGGCAAGGGTAGATTCTCTATTTTCAGTGAGGTGTGCAATTCAATCGAACAACATTTTCTTTTGGGTGCCATAGGTCTGTTCCGATTCCTAAAGATTTCCTTCTGTGCTAGACTACCTGTGTGCAAATACCAGGCTGCATACTACAGTACACTTCCATGTGCAGCTCGCACACCTGCGCACACAATGTGTGTGCTCACATGTTCACATGTAACCAGCCCAGTGGCTCTTACCCAAGCTTCGCAGCAGAGACCTTTTCTTAAAAGACTGACAATGGTGGGCAGCTCACCCAGTCCAATTACCATGAACTTGCTGTGAGTGGGACTCGAAAGGTGAGACTCACTCACAGTAGAAGCCCAAAATGCCGGTTAGTTAAAGGCGAAAAATCCCAGTAGGAACCTTTTGCTACAGAGAATAAATGTGGAATGTTGGAGTCGCTGTCAGAATTACTGAAGGGGCTTGTACAAGACTGGTGTTCACTAATGAGCAGTGGTGCTAAGCTTTTGAAGAGATTATTTGGGCCTGGTTTAGAGTTTGACAGATTAGTCTGTCAAAAACGTGACAGATATCCCGTCCAACAATAATACGATCTCCACAGACTATTATGAGACGTAAAACAGCGGACGAATATCAGTCACGTTTGTGATGGAGTAACCCCCTCCGCCAAACTGTAAATCAGGCCATTAGTTCTTTTTTATGTTTAAAATAATATTTTCCAAGTTTTGTTTTGTCAGGCTACTGCACTTCTTGTTTAAAATGATTTGACAAGTGAAGTTCAAACTTCATAGACAAACTTGATGTTGCTTCAGGCGCTATCCTCTTCTGTTCTCAAACTAGGGCAAACATCGTCACTACGAACCCTTGAAGTCAAAACCACATTGCAAAATACATTGTTTACATAAAATCCTAAATTAGGCCGTCTTACTGTATAATCATTTCGATGTAATACATATTTAATTGTTGGTTTGGTGTAACTGTTAATTTTCCATCAGCCTGGGCTTGGTAATTGTTAGCACTTTAATTGGTGCGTACATAAATACTAGAGAAAATAGAGACTCTGCCTGACTCCATCCTGATGAAAGACCATGCGCTAAACGTGACAGATGAGGTGATGAGAAACTGGCCGTGAGAGGCTCGCCGAGCCATTTCCATGAACTGGTCCATCTCCATTTCCAAATCGTTGGAGCTCTGCAATTACCTAAGCAATTACATGAACAGTTTGCTAAACGAGAGTGTGAGCTCAGAGGTATCTCTCTTGTGGAGTCCTGCTCTAGCTGACTTACAGCCATGATTAATAACACACCTTGATTTCTGTATTTCAATGTATTGGACCTAGCCGGAAACAGTGCCGCATCTGTCCTGAACCATGTCTTTTGTATTCTTGGCACACATCATCTTTAAAAAAAAAAAGAAAAATTCAGCTTACATGACTCGGTTTACGAAGCATGTACCTGTAGGAAATAAATGTTGACTATGTGGGAGTCATTGTCTAATAACAGGCCCTCACATGTCTTTCATTGATGGCATTAGGACAGCTGTTGGCCACTCTCCCTGTGGATCCTACTCTTTAGATTTAGGGATGAGAGGCGGCTCCTGTGATATCCCGACATGTCCGTCTACAAGGTAACATTCACTTAAGACACTGTTATGCGATCAACAATACCAAAGGAGCGAGCTAGCCTCATGACTTTCACAAGCTTCATTCTGAGTCTCCTGCCATTTGAATAAGGTTCATACTTCTGTCTTATTGTTTGATTGATCCCTGGTTCTATGGGGCAGTGTCCGAAACTTATGATATTTAAGACCCCTGAAACATTAACACCAAGGTCAGGCAGTCTTCTGGCTGGTAACCCTTTGAAAAATATTCAGCATTAGGCCCAGGAGAGATTAATTAAGCCTTTCTATTAAATCCTATTATGTTTAGGCTGTTTCCAATATGAACTCCCATCTAAAAAAAGTTATCACTTTGCTTTCCTTATCCTCACAAGGGTACAGAGGAAGAGAAAGGAAATAGAGCTCATTGCCAATTCCTGTGCCACGGTGACCAAGGCAAAGCCACGAGACCCACTACGTCTCTACTGGCAATGTTTGCTTGTTCCCCATCTCCTGCAAGTCATACACAAATGACTCATTGGGGGGAAATGCCTAACACGATGTGGCTATTCAGGATTCAGGTCTGGGCCGTATCAACTCGGCATCACGGCTGCAATGTATACTCTTGACTGTGAAGGAGCATATCTAGCATACATTAACTGTGCCTTAGCGTCCCCTGAGTAGTCTCTTCTTTGAAACGTTTCCCTATCACAGACCAGATCTACCTCTCATTCTTTAAAAATTATTTTGACCCTGTCAAAATCTTCCATTAATGCCATTAATTAATAGACACAACTCATATCTCTTCACATAATCAAATCTTCCATTAAATGGCCTTCTCCTTCTCAACTGTTGCAACATTTAGGGGTGTTCATTGTTTTCTAGCCCTTTGATCTCATCACTGCCCTTTCTATACAGAGCATAAAGCACATGTGTGCTCTTGCCCTCTGACTGGAGGTTCAGAGGGTGATGGTGAAGCATCTGCATTCGTCTTCAGCCCTCCTGCTTTATAACAGGTCTCACATATCCAATTAAGGTGCTATTCTTTCTTCTTGTAGTCTGCTGTTGTTGTAGTTCCAACATCTGATCATGATCCCCCTTCATGCAGTCTTTCTCCTTGGAGCAGACACCACTCAGGGAATTGAGTAGAACACCAGCTTTGCAAGCATTCTGCTCAGATGATACAGGGTTAAAGTGTGCCACTGTTCTAGCAAAACCCTGGCAGGAAAGCACCAGAAAATACAAGTAAACATGCTTCTTTAAGATGGATGTTTACATTTTCAGCTTCACTGGTTGAATGGCTATAATCTTCAGCCATGAGCCATTCTGATAAGACAAGAAGACAGAAGGATGAAAGGTGAGCACACTGCACACCTAGAGGGCAAGGACAGAAACATAGAATATAGTGAGGTAAGGGGAAGAGATGAAAGGTTACAGCTGGATGCTTCAGCATTGCATAATTCAGTAATTAACAAAAGAGTTTGAAATACCCAGCTACTTGTTTCACATTTTTATTTTGCACCACAACTCTGCTTTTGCGAATGATATAGACATACAGTACATAACTCCAGAATACTAAACAACTTACTGAGTTTACCACTTGTGTAGCATGTAGTCATTGATTACATCTCAGCATTTCCACGTGGCCTGTTCACAGCTGAAGGCAGATCAAATGAGCAGCTCTTAGCTTGCGCCATAATCATATATTTATGTTAAGTGCATCAATTAATATATACATTGCTTTACACATTAGTTCGTTTTGAAAGGGAGATGTGAATACTTTTGTAATAAAAGTAGGACGGCAAAATAGGACACAGTTTAACTACTAGTTTGACCAGAACAATGTTTCCACATAATTCACTTAGAACTTATCTTTACTATGTTAAGATTACGATTTCGTTCTTTTCAAACACCGATGTCACTACTAAAATTACCCCATTTATGTATTTTGTGGTTTCACGGACAAGAGTTAACTTTAAGCTCTCCTCATCTGAAATATATAGCATAAAAGACTCGCATTAAAGGCATTGTCCATGATAGCATATGGTATATATGCTTGAAAAAAAGAATGTATTCTTGGATGATACCAATAAACGTGCCCCTTCCTTGAGTTAGGCGGGCGCAAGCAAAGGTGCAAACACGAGCATGTGTTTTCCGGGGGAGCAAGTACATTGGCCTACACGGTAATGTCTCAGGAAAGGCCTTTCTTCAAAAAGCTGCTCAGAAACCTCATTCATGACTACACTCTCTGAAGATACCTTTACAAAATGCATCAGGTTCAAATCCTGCTTTTTGCCTAATTAGCTGAGACTTTTATCCTACTGACCTCTATAAACGAGGCTTCATTGAGGCCATTAAGAACATTTAAGGCCATTAGTTGTTTGGAAATGAAATTAAGATAACCAAAAGAGAGATTTAAGATACACAATGCCTATACCCATAACTTGACTAGGGATCGTTTCTCTTTTTTTTCACAGGATGAGATTATAAACATTTTGTAACTTCATTGGAGAGGATGTGGGTTACCCCTAGAGCTGCCGAGTTTGAAACATTGCAACCAGTTCGCGTCCCAGCATTGACTCAACGTCCTGTGATTCTGGACATTGCCAGCCCGACCCAATACACGGTATCTTGCCACACAAAGGAGGCACCATTACGAAGACAGATTTTAACGCAGTCTACTATACCTTACACCCCTCAATCATGTGTATCAACCCTAGACACAGGTAAGTGACGCCCTACCGATACGATAACGGAGCGTACAGAGATGCAACTGCATATGTGTCTGCTTGGCAATGTGAAGGCACTGCATCCATCTAGGCGTGAACTGGCAATTGTGGCAGTGTCACTAGCAAAAGGAAGGTGGTGACAGAAAACACCAAAAAAAAGAACAATGGATAGCACACATGGTGTACTGTAAAGAACAACTGGACATATATGCTGAAGAAACACCAGTAACATCACAACCAAATGACTTCTGAGCCCCCCCACCCACTGCCTACTTGTTAAATACTTCAGACTCCCACCCCCAATAGATTCATGAGCTACATAAACCCACACCATAACTAGTACGCCTACAGTGGTATCAATGAGAAATGAGACTGTGGGCACTCATAATAATGAAGAACTACCGTACAAATGTGGTTTTCGCTTGTTTATGATCTTATGTTGTAATCTGTAAAGTGATAACAATGTAAATAACAAAACACATGCTATAATTCTGGGAAAATCACGCAAACTCCCCTTGCAAAAAAAGGAATCTGAGAATCTGACCTTCTGTAATATAAGTGGTGTTCATGTGAAGCTCTCCAATGCCCTTGGGCTGAATTCGTGCAACATGAAACTGCAAAAAAAACTGGTCCAGGGACGTGTACCGTTCTGCAACATATTATCTCGTTATACTGGCATGGTCAGTGGGTGACAACACGTCACAGGAAATGTCCAGTGGGGGGATATATTACAAATTATACTTAATGGACTTTTAAAACATCAGTTAAAGACATTAATGCTGCAAATTAGGCAAACACTTCAGAATGTCTGGAATATCTATCTGTAGAGCAAGGAAGATTGCTCCTGCTCTCTATAACATACCCCCTTAATATGGCCTCTGGGCACCATCATTATTTAATTCCCAAGGATTGTCGGTTGTTTGCATTGGAGAGGTATCCGTCATGTGGCATACAATTGCCGTGTCTTCTTGCAGGCAAACTTTGAGGGTCACTGAAACTGAACATTGTTCCCTTTAATAAGATTTCGATAACGTAAACAGTTAAAATTAAATGGTTTTCTTCAAAGGTTTACTTTCCGGCTTTCTTCAAAGATCTACTTTCCGGTGTTTGATGCTACTGTTTCAGACCTTACTTCAGAAACAGTAGCAGTAGGGTTGTAAACTGGAATTTGAGGCCTGAAAGATTTTCTTCTGTAGTTGGAAGCTCGGACAGTCCTTCCTAATATGCTAGGCTCACCATAGCGATGTGTGCTGACACTACTAATGGCAATTTTGTATCCACTTTGGTGGTGTGATGGAATATGTGTGAATCTACCCTAGACCCCGGGATGAGTGCTGACACTACTACTGCCTATTTTGTATCCACCTTGTTGGTGTGATGGAATGTGTGGAAATCTAGCTTTTTAAAAACAAATTTCTATTCTGAGATCCAGAATAAAAAAGAATACAAAGGTAGACATACGCAATACACACACATAAGAAAAGGTCAATAAGAAATCTCATACCATTCAAATTAAATTTCATAGGAAATTATATTTTTTTTTATTAAATTAAGACACTATACAATGAGCTACAAAATACTCTACACCATTCATTGCTATGTAACATAGAAAGAACGATCTACTCATTTTTATCTTAGCCAGGGATTTACACCATAAATTGATCCAATGTTTTATTCAATCTCATAACCCCTCCACATCGAGGAGCATACAATGACTCTTTTACTCTTAGCTGCTTCATCTTCATCATCCATTCACTAACGGAGGTAGTCAACTTACTTTTCCAGCTTTGAAGCAGCAAAGATATGGCCACCAACATCGAAACATACAACAATTTTGAATATCTGGAAATTAATCATGTGGCAGGATCATAGCCTACTAGCATCAGCCAGATACTAGGTGCCAGTTGTATCTGCCAAACTGATTCCAGATACCAAAATATCACTTTTCAATAATCTTAAATAGCGGCACACTGCCCAAAGACACTGGACCAATTGGCATCTGCATTTGATTCACATATAAAGCAGCAACATGACAATGCTGAATTAATTTCCCCCCAAAATTGTGTGGTTCTATAAAGTAACAATTTCAAATAAAATTGCATTCTACGCCAATTGGCAACTCTCAACACAGTGAAATTTAATTTATTAACCCCCCACCCACCAGTTCCCTTGTTAATGTAAGCCCTTTATATCTCCCACTTATAATAGCCTTTTGACACATATCTGGGGCTCTATGTGATGCAAGCATTTTTTTCCGCTCACCTGGTTGTTTTAAGTCTGGGACCTCAATCAAGCTCATACCCAAGTTTTGACTGCTAAAATGTTGAATTTATAAGCCCAAACTCTAAAAGATCCCACAGCCAAAAATTCACCCCAACCAATTCTTTAATTTCTAGCCAATTCTTCCACTGATCCCTTACCATAAAATCAGCCACCTTGATAAAACCCATTGCCCCTATTTCAAGATTGTACTTGGGTCCATCCTATCCCTGGAATCCCAATTCAGATCCATCAAGCGTGTAGCAACATTAATATACGGAACTGCATAGCACCTATAGAGATTCATTCATTTTTTAAAGAACTGCTCTTATAGCACAATTTTTTGTGTGATTATTTCAATTTTAAAACATCCTTAATATCATATTTCTTTAAACTCAGACACATTAGAGGTTGTGCTTAATGATTTCCAGCTAACTCATGTTTCACATTACATTTGGACATTTATTGTACAAAATAGGCAAAGTAATATTCTCGCAAATCGGGGCGAGCTAAACCCCCTTCATCCAGTCCCTCTATACAAAGTGCTAAGTGCTAATCTAGTTGTTTTATTCTGCCACATAAAAGATGTAAAAATAGACTCCACTTTAAAAAAAAAAAAAAGCTGTTGCTAGCGCACACATTATAGCAGGAAAAAGAAACTTAAACGGGGGGAGGATCTCAATTTATTTTAATGATACATTCCCGAAAATGTTGAGAGGGAGAAAATTCCATTGCACAAGCTGTGCCTCACATTTTAAAAGTAATGGGACATAATCAAGCTTGAACAAATCTTCGATGTTTATATAATGCCCAGATACCACTTTGTTTTCTCATTCAGACAAAGTAAAACATTTGGGAGCAGAATATCAGCCTCGCAAATATATGAAATAAATCCAGTTTATTTTCTTCATATTAATTCTATACCTCTGTGGCTCCTGATACAGAGAAAAAAAACTCAAATACTTTTTCTTGTACTCCTTCTAGCCTCAAGCAGCACGATTATGTTGTCTGCATAAAGTTTTATTGTATCCATCTGCGGTGTAGCTCATATTTCCTTATCTTTCCATACTGTGATCACCAATGGCTCAATAAAAAAGGCAAGGTCAACCTTGCCGAGGGCCATGCCGTACTTGCATTGTACCGGCTTCTGCTGTATTAATTATAATCTTGGCTTCGGCAGTCTCATACATCTTATAAATCAACCTCATGATCGGGGAGGGTACATTAAAGTTCTCTAAAATACCAGAAAGATTCTCCCAGACCTTGAGGTTGAATGCTTTTCATCATCTAATAGACAAATTGCAGCAGGAATATTCTTAACGGAAATGTAATCCAACACCTCTGTTAAATAATGCGTGCTTGCCCCTAACTGACACCCAGCAATAAAACCATTCTGGTTCTGATGTATCAGTTGAGCGTCTATCCCATTAGATCTGTTTGCCAACAGTTTAATAATAATCTTGTAATCTGAATTTAATAATGTTATTGGGTCATATGAGTTTGGATCTTCACCATTTTTTTTTTTTTTTTTTTAAACAGCTGACCACTTTTCCTAAATTGAAGGAAGATGTTATAGGGCTGCCCTCCTACTCAGAATTGGCAATCAACAACAAATACTCCAATAATATGTCAAAAAATGCCTTGTAAAATTGTGACGGGAAACCATTTTTTCTGTCTTCCTCTGAAAGTATGGGGATAACAATCCCCTCCAAAAATGCCCCCAACACTCCCTTGTCAATTACCAGTGCTTAATTTGTAAGTAAAAAGGTGCCTGTGCCCAAAGACCTCCTCTTAAATTCGCAGCTGCAGAAATTAAATGTTTGAATACAGAATACTGGGAGGGCGTAATCCTGAAGCCATCTTGGGCCTCTTCAATCTATATAAAGCCAATCCCTGCCTCTTCAGCTCACTCTTGCAGCTTTCTACTTTCTCCCTTTGTGACGCTTTTTGCGTTTTTCCCTCCCTCCGTCTGTCCCATATGTGTCTTTTGCTCTCAGCACATGCTTGAGGCAGAAGAATAAGTGCCGGCCCTCAAAACTAAGGGGCATATTTATACTCCGTTTGCGCCGGAATTGCGTCGTTTTTTTTAACGCAATTTCGACGCAAAACTAACTCCATATTTATACTTTGGCGTTAGACGCGTCTAGCGCCAAAGTCCATGGAGTTAGCGTCATTTTTTTGCGTGGACACCTACTTTGCGTTAATTATATGCAAGGTAGGCGTTCCCGTCTAAAAAATCGACTCCGAGGCATGTGCGTCGGATTTATACTCCCGGGCAAAAATCACGCCCGGGAGTGGGCGGGTCAAAAAAAATGACGTACGGCCGCTTTTGCGCCGTTTTTTAGCGCCTGCAAAAGGCAGGCGTTAAGGGACCTGTGGGCTCTGAAGGAGCCCAGAGGTGCCCTCCCATGCCCCCAGGGACACCCCCTGTCACCCTTGCCCACCCCAGGAGGACACTCAAGGCTGGAGGGACCCATCCCAGGGACATTAAGGTAAGTTCAGGTAAGTGTTTTAAAAAAAAAAAAATTGTGGCATAGGGGGGCCTGATTTGTGCCCCCCTACATGCCACTATGCCTAATGACCATGCCCAGGGGACAGAAGTCCCCTGGGCATGGCCATTGGGCAAGGGGGCATGACTCCTGTCTTTGCTAAGACAGGAGTCGAATAACTTTTTTTCGAAGTCGAATAACTTTTATTCGGCAGTTACCATAAAAGTACAAACCAAGACACATTTACCGATCTATAAATAGTAAAAAAAAAAAAAAACTTAATACCATTGCTGAAAACACCACATGAGCATCCAATCTAAAACCCCTTGACATACATAGATAAATATACCAGACATAATTAAAAATCACAAAGTCAGAAAAGTACAAATATTAGCTTTAAAATGATATACTATACTTGCATACATTTTTTAAAAAGGAGTAGGCCTTTTCCTAATACTTAAGGAAGCTGTGACAAAGTCTAATACATGATGACAAATTTGAATATCAGGCAATCTCTGAAGATATAGTAGGGCTTCCTTGAAATGAATGGGTCTAAGAAGACGTAGCGTAGGTAAAATAAAAGCCCCTCTAGGAGTAGCGTATAGAGGGCAAAAAAGAAAAAAGTGCAAAGTGCTCTGAGTTGATTTGGAGTCACAGGGACAAAGTGGTAAATCCTTTTTCCAGAAACATGGTTCGGGGAAAGCTACCTTAAAATGAATTCGATTAAGTCTAAAAAGTGTTAAAAAGGAAATTGTTCTAAAACTCGAAAACCAAGTCAAATAGGGTTCAAGGCATGGAACAGTCACGATCCGAGAGTAGGAATCAAAAGATTTCAATTTCAGGGAACTATGAAATCTCAGCTCTGATATATGCTTGGAGTAAGTAGACTTCAAGACAGACCTAGAGTTTATAGTTAACAAATGAGGGTCATCAAACATGTATCTAAGCCCTAGGTTCTCAAAGGAGTTTTGCAAAAACATAAGCCAAGGAATCCTATTTGAATTTTCCAGATGTAGACAATCAGAGATGCAGTCTTGGACCAAACTTGCCGTAGGGTTTGACCAACATCTGATCCAGAGCAATAGTGGGGCCATAAAGACCCTGTCCTCCAAAAAGCACTGACCAAGTTCTTCATGGCAAATGATATTTGCGGTGCATTTTGGAACCAACAATAATCTGCACAGGAATTTATTTTCAACACTCTGAAGAGACGGTATTTTATTATAGCCCCAGACGCCTGCCCCGTAAAGGACTGATGCTGTGCATTTGGAATTGTAAAGAGTTTTCAACTGTGCAGGGGGTCTGTGACCTAATTTATTTGAAAAGCGAAAAATTGCTTCGTTGGTCCTTATCAACTGTTGGAGCTTAAAATTAATGTGTGTCTTCCAGGACAAAGAGGAACTCATGTACATGCCTAGATAACAAAATTCTTTGACCTTAGTAAGGGTGTGCCCTCTCATAGTAAATTGTTTAGACTTTGTATTGCGTGGGCCACAAGTCATAACAAAAGTCTTGGGGTAATTTACTTTCAGATCAAGGTTCAACATAAAATCATAAAATACATCCAATAGTCCCTGTAAACCGTTTGCAGTATGAGCAATTAAAACTGCAACGTCTGCATATAATAAAACTGGAAGTTGTCTCTGGCCCATCTTCGGTATATCCTTTGCATGTTTTAACAGTGAATCATAGAGCCCATTAATGTAAATCAAAAAAAGAAAAGGGGCTAAGGTACATCCCTGCCTTACACCCCTAGTTGACGGGATGGGGGAAGTTCTCTGCCCGTGTGAGCCGGCCTGGACAGAAATCGTTAGGTCTGTGTGTAGGCGTTTAATAAGTTCCAATAGTGGCGGATCGCAGCCTAAGGCTTCCAAAATTTGCCATAACTTTGACCTATTAACCATATCGAAGGCACTGGTTAGATCAATGAAAGCCATGTGAATCGACTCTTTTTTGACTGTCACGTATTTGCTGAGTATCAGCTGCAAGTTTAAGACTTGCTCAACTGTGCCTACACCAGGTCTGAAACCAAATTGAATAGGAGATAAAATCTGGGCCTCGGACACCCAATCTTCTAAACGGGACAGGATCACGCTACCTAAAATCTTTGCCGTCGAATCGATAAGAGAAATTGGTCTGTAACAAGAAGGATCTTGTCTATTTCCTTTTTTGGAGATAGGAACAATAATAGCCGATTTCCATGAGAGGGGCACGTTACTATTTACCACACTATTCAACACATTGGTAACTAACGGACCCCAAAGATCAATTTCTGATTTAAAAAGATCAGCGGGAACCCCATCGGGGCCAGGAGCTTTTCCCTGCCTTGATCTATCAATGGCATTTTTGACCTCATAGAGGTCAAAAATGATGTTTGGGGCCTTAGTTTTGGAGTCTAAAATAAAAGGTGCAGAGGAATTTACATACAAATTCTCATAAGTTTCTGAACAGAAGACTTTCCTGAAATGAGTTAGCCAGACGTCCTCAGCAATAAGACATTCATTGGCCAAAGAGTGGTTATCAGAAAAGTAAGAGTGATTCATCACTCTCCAGAATTTAGAAGTATCCTTCTGCTCAGATGCAGCCAAAAGTTCGCCCCAGGCCCTAGACCGAACTTCTGATTTCCGTTTGTCAATGGCAGCCTTATAATCGGCTCTTGCTATTTTGACTAATTGACGGGAGAAAGGAACTGCTTTAAGTGCAACTTTGAGTTTTTTATGAGCGGATGAACACGCAGAATTGAACCATCTGTGGGCCACCGGCCCCTTCGTGGGCCTGTCCGCCGCCAGGGCGCGTGAGATATCAATGCTTAAAGATTCAAATTCACGCACTATGCGGTCAGAATCTAACTGCTGGGACAGACACATATGAATCGAGTCAGACCTACTTCTTACAGTTTCCTGGTTAAAAATGTTTGGATCTATTTTGTCCCATTTTAGACGTATGCCACAATTTGGATTATAAACAGTAGCAGTGCTCAGGCTTTTATTCTTGGGTGCCTGGAAATGTTTTAGGTCCAATATAATGCTAAGGGGGTTATGATCGCTTGCACAATGAGGCGTAATCTTAAATTCTTTAATTACATATAAATCAGAGGAGCTGACAAGTATGAAGTCGATAGTGCTCCCCCTCAAATTCCCTGTAAAGGTTGGTGTATTACAGGCGTCGGGGGGCAATTTCTAGGTGACATGAACCAGATCAAATTTAGAAGTAAAAAGGTTTAAGGCATCTCCTTCAGATGTATGGTTAAAATGAATTACTGACTCTCTGCCCTCGGCAGGAAAGGCACACAGATCCATGTGTTCTTTGCTGTACAGAGGAGTATTGAAATCGCCCACCCAGATAGTAATTAGATCACTATTCTGCAAAACATGTGAAGAATCTATGAGGTCCAATACCTCTTCCAGATGACCCATAAGGAGGCCCCGAGGGATGTTATTGTAAAAATTTTAAATTAGGATATCCTTTAGGCCACTAATAGAGACCAAGACAACCATAAAATAAAGAGAAGACCAAATTAAAGACACATTTAAAAGCGGAAGATGTACGGAGACGAGAACTAAAAGGCCGCCACTAGCTCTCCCCATTTGGGAGGTTAGTGCTGGCTGACACAGAGAGGTGAAACCATTCAGGAGGAACGTATCTTTGGACCAGGTCTCCTGTAGACAGATTATATCGTAGGAAGAAATAAAACTCTTCCAGTCCGAATTGTCAGATTTGGATCGCAGCCCTGCTATATTCCAGCTAAGCAGAGTTAATGGTCTAGACACAGGGCATGACATTAGAACTTTAGTATTTATAGGAACTTTCAGATCCAATTCAGGGTTTCCTCTGTCCCAGGTACATTCCACGTCGACGTTCCCAGCCTTCGGTCTCTCCCTGTTAGAAGAACAGGGGTGGAACACCGATAGTCAATCGTTCTCGTCAAGACGACTAAGAGTCGAGAACCGGTTGCTAGAGGGTACAGTAACCTGTAATTGAAGCCTTTCTGGGTCTGGTCTGTAAATACTTGAATTAGTGACAGTGCGGTTTAGTAGGAGCACAGGGTCGTAAAAATGACACAGGGGATGTATTTGAATCCTATTAGTTGACATATTACAATGGCCCAAATTGGTTAAAAAAAAGTCTACTGAACGAGGATTAGCAAAATTTAAAACGACATAGTCTCCCTCCTCCAATACCTTGGAATATCCTACCCTCTTCACTCTTCGGGCCATGAGAATCTTATCATTATAAAAACAATTAGGTTTGAAATTAGAGTTCAACCAGTGACCAGCTTTTCTAATTAGGGAGTGGGTATTTTCTTGTTTGGAACACTCCAGGGGAGGAACATTTGAGAGAAACAGAACGTACGGATTGCAGGCAGGTGGTAAATGTAAAAAATCTACATGGTTAGTAAGTTTATTTGGACCTTTGTCATGTGTCCTAGAGGAAGAAACTTCCCTTGTCGACCCTAATACAGGGTTGTCAACATGAGTTCCTTGGCCAGAGACGGCTTGTGGATCAAGCGAAGAATTACTTACACCTTGGGGTACCAAAGTAGAGGGAGGAGTGGATTGGTGGGCTGGTTCGGGGCTATGATGTATTCCCGTACATAGAGGACCTGGTTTTAAAAAACTAGATGAGAACCTGGTCATGTCATTACAAAAGCAATCAAGCTTCCTAGCGATCAGAGTGGTAATTTTTGCCTCTAGATTTGCGCAAAAGGATTTGAGTGTCTGGTCAATAAAATTAAAACAATCTTCAGGAGCATCCTTACTCTGAGGGCATTCAGGGAAGGAGACCAGGGAAATTGGGGGTTGGTCACTTTGAGCCGGGAAGGTAGGTAGTTTCTTTTTGGAGCCCAGGGCCTTTTTTGTGTTTTTGGGCTTTTTCCTGGCTCTCCTCTTCTTCAATGGAGGAGAATCGGCCTTAGAGCAAGAGCTTTCAAGAGGAGAAGTAGCTAAACGGGGAGAAGAATTGATTCGGTCGGTAGTGGGGAGTATATCAACGCCCAACTGACTGGTATTCAGAGGCGAAATCAGTGATAAAGGACCAGTTCTTGGAAAGGTGGAAATGTGAACGATGGGTTCCAAGGGGGGGTGTTGAACAGTACTTTGAACAGCCCCAATCCTTTCTTCTACATGTTCAAGTTCTGATTCGATGGCCCCCATCACGGAAGATAAATAACTAGTAATGGAGGACTGAAGGGAGCTGGACCCGGCTTCCCCCTTCTGAACATTAGTCTTTCTTTTCCCCATATTTAATAACAAACTCACGCAGTATCTGACACGGCTCCCAGATGGAATTACCCCAGGTGGAAGGAGTAGACGTTAGGGGGGGGGCCCAGCCCGGCCTCTTCCGGTTGGTGACGGGCGAAGGACGGGCCCGCCCTTGGCCCGGGCTTTGCCCGCGCAGCGGGAGCGCAAATGTAATTTAAAGGGCTCCTGCCCTTCAATCAGTGGACCCCGGCAGCAGCGTGGGCTTCCCGCGACGGCGGGAGCGCGAATGTAATTTAAAGGGCTCCTGCCCTTCAATCAGTGGTCCCCGGCAGCAGCGTGCGCTTCCCGCGACGGCGGGAGCGCGAATGTAATTTAAAGGGCTCCTGCCCTTCAATCAGTGGTCCCCGGCAGCAGCGTGCGCTTCCCACAGGAGTCATTTCTATGGGGGTTGGGAGTGAAAAAAAATGGCGCAAATCGGGTTGAGGCGAAAAAATTGCCTCAGCCTGACTTGCCCCATTTCTTGACGCCCAAGCCCCATATCCCCCTACGCCGGCGCTGCCAGGTGTACGTCGTTTTTTTTAACGCACACCAGGCAGCGCCGGCGGCTAACGCCGACTAACGTCATTCAATACCGCATGGTGCTTCAGAATGGCGTTAGCCGGCGCTAATTCTTTTGACGCAAAACTGCGTTAGCGCAGTTTGGCGTCAAAAAGTATAAATATGGGCCTAAGTGCCGGTGCTCAGCACCGGAAACAACAAGCACAAATTAAGCACTGTCAATTACATGCTTTTGGCTGTAGATCCGCTTCAAGATCTCAAACAAAATTTCACTCAGTTTACCCCGTTCCTTACAACACACTCCAGTGACTGGACACTTCAAAACATGAATAGTGTTTCTAGAGACTTATTGGCAAGCCTGCCATGCCAGAAACCTCCCAGCACAGTTAGGCTGCGGATGCTGGGCGCTCGCGTTAGCGCTGATTCATTCAGGCACACACCAGATAGGTATTTAGTGGAAGCAGAGAGATGGGTTTCTCTCCCTCTCGTCTTTATTCTCCTCACACCGTTTCTGCCGCCCCTGCCCCAGAACTCCTTCCCACTTCCGGGTAGGGTCCTGCATGGTCATTCTAGGACATGTAGACCGCTACGCTATATTACAGATATAATATATAACAGATGTTAAAAAAACATACGGGAGGCTCCGAAATTAAGTCTGGGCGAGAAAGTAACATCGGGTAACTTCCTGCAAACATCATGTCTCGCAGCCGAGTCAGGGGGAGGTGTTTAGGCTGTCGCGTCTTCTCTTCACCTAAACCTATCTTGTAGTACTGTTATACAAGCTGCTCTTGATGAGTCATTGGTCGTTGTGCCAAGTATTGAGCATTTTATGTTTTGGGTGAGATTCTGCTGCTGTCAATTGGCATTTGAAGTTGTAATTGGGCGTCCAATTATATCAGGTATAGGACAGCTGTACTTTTATAGGACAGCGGTACCTTTATGTTTCTCTTGACATATCATGACTGCACTCAAGGCATACCAAAGTAGGAGCCTAATAATATATGAGAGTGAACTAGGATATGTGAATATTTGCTTTAGAAACTTATTTTGTTCTTCTTGAACTTATTGTTTCAAATAGCAGTCATTGCTGTTTTTAACTTCTGACATCATCAGGTTTAACAATACCACAGCATCACATGCTGTGATGTCAGTAGGGTAAAACGTCACGGAATGTCACTTCCTCCGCTGTTGTCATGGGGTCAAATGTGTGTGCAGTCACTTCCACTACACCTGGCTCTTGTGCATCGACGTCCATGAGTAACGGAGGTAACATGATGAGTTTTGACTACTGTGGCAGTGTTCTTTCCATTGTTTACTTACTGTGTGATGAGGACATGAGACCTGACGGGCCTAAAGATATTATCCTGGCATTGGAGATTTCAGTTAGTGGGCAAAGCAGCTTGAAAATCTTTTTTTTAATCTTTTTATTCAAATTTCAGAAAAACAGATAAAGTAACCTTTCCCAACACCTGTTGAAGGCATGTTTGCAAACATAAATAAATCATCATATAAAGCTTCCCATAAATGGGACTTGATCCCCTCACGCTGCAGAGACTCAGACCTCTTCACTCCGGCACATCGGCCCTAAACTGTTTCCTGAAACCTGAACCAGGCCCGCACCCCATTGGTTCCTCATCCCCCTCCCACCACCACCACCAAACCCCCTGCCCCAGATCCCTATACCCTGTCATCCCTCATATCTGCCCATGAGCCCCAGGACTTGTCAAATTTACATGGGCATCCTCTCGCTTAATACACCTGGGCCTCTGCCCCCATTCAGGAGTCCATGCCTTCTTCCCACTCCTGCATGCTAGGCAAAGTCTGCACCCCCCAGAGTTTAAGTATATTCCTACATGCCACCACCAGGGTGATGTTGCTGAAAAGCAGGGCATAGCAGTCCAAGGACTGTTCACCACAGATGCCTAATGTGATAAACTGGTGCATAAGCTGCACCCCTTTGCCCAGGACCTTAAATGTTCTGTTACCTACCCTTTCTCAGTAGGTCCCAACCCTCGGGCATTCCCACAGTGTATGCAGTAGGGTGCCCTTCATCCGACATCCCATAAGCAGTACTCATCAGTCGCCCTCTACATGCGGAATCGACAGGTTTGTGTATAGTATACCCTGTGCACGATTTTCGATTGGATCAGACGGAATCCTGCCCTGATTGTGACCTCGCTCAGAAATCTGCACACTTGTCCCAGTCATTGTCCTCAAGTCTCCTCGGGTCCCATTCACATTTCTCACTAAGTGGTTCAATAGATGGAAGATTGTAGTTCAACAACATGGAAAGATTTGGGACACAACGTGGCTTGTCAGGGGAGAACCCATACCCCTGTACTCTAGTGGGACTCTTCCTCTATGTCTTTCTGAAGGGCCTCACTTTTTCAATATGTGTTGCATCTGGTAGTATCTCAAGATCGGGCTCCCTGTAAGCTCAAGCTCAGTTTGTAAGTCTTCACACCAGATCACTGTTTCCTTTTTCCACATGTCGCCCAATTTTGAAATCCCCAAGAGATCCCACTTCCTATGTCCCTCTAACTCACGCAGATCACTCAAGAGGTTTGAGTCCCAGAAGGGGGTCCCTGGTGTCAGTTTGCCTTGCCATTGTCGTCTTCTTCCAAATATTGACCACCAAACCTGTAGGGTAAAGGAGGGGGTAGGTCTCTCCCTCTATGGAGTCGTCAGAGGTAATCCTCCGGGACCATAGCCTTTGGGTCCGCCCTCATGGAAGGTTCCTGATGTGATAGCAATGCCTAGTCATTGACAACCAGCAACTATGAGGCCCAGTAATAGAGCCAGATTTGGGAGGGCAAAGCCCCTGTCAGGTGTCAAGTCAGGAGTGACAGAGTAATCCTAGGAGCCCCACCATTCCAAAGTAGCACCCTCGCAATCCCGTCTACATGCGGAAGAATGTTTCTGGAACCAGGAAGGGGGTGTTGTGCAAAATATATAAGAATTTAGGCAAGTAAATCTTTTTATATGGGTCTGGGCGACTCAGGAGCAATGGGATCTTCCTCCACCTTTCTATAGCCCAACAGTAGGCCTCCAGGACTCTCATTAGGCTTTCCTGCAGAAACAAATCTCGATCTGGGGTTACAAATATTACTACGTATCGGCCCCCGAGTCTCCCGCCAAAAATGGCAGTCCCAATCCGAGGCTCGATCTACCATTCCCACTGGGAAGGCCACCAACTTTTGCCAATTAATGCAGAGCACAACTATCGACTATCTCTAGGATGTACTGCATTTGGGGTACAGAATTCGAGGTTCTGCCAGATACTGGAGGATATCATCTGCGTAGAACAAGACAACATCCTCCCACTCTGGGTCCTATGGGAGGCCTTGTATTTGTGCGTCCACTCAGATTCAAAATGCCAGCAGCTCAAGTGCCACTGCAAATAGCAAGAACAGCCATCCTTGCTGGGTGCCGTTAGATAACCCAAAGCTATTGGAGAGTGCCTGGTAACCTGGACGCATGCCGCAGGGTCGTTGTATGGAAGCCCAACACAGGATAGAAAATATATCCCAAAACCAATCTTGGCCAGGATCGCCATCATATATGGCCATTCCAGTGAGTGAAAGGCATTTTAAGTATCCAAGGCCAGGAGTATTCCCAACTCACAAAGTCTCCAGCTTGAAAAACTTGAGCGTCTTCATTACTTCTACAAAAAATCCTGAGGAAATCTCCTGGAAAGCTGCAGGACTGGGATACTGAGTGGGGAAGGGCAGGAGGTGGAAATGGTGCAGAGGTTATGCTAACAATCGTGTCATGAAAGAATGTCTTAAGATTGTCTTAAACACATTTGACAGGAGACTGGAAAGTGACTTATTTGGGAAAGGGAACATGAGACTACTCCTTTATGGGCTTGTCACCTAACATATGACTGGATAGTAGTAGCTTTTCTTTGCCAGAACAAAGGCTATGTCACATTTTCCATGCATATGAATAAGGTCAATGGTTCCAAGGTAAGCATTGGTTTTGTAGTTTCTATCCAGGCTTTTATAGTGGTGTTTCATCTTCTGGAGATTGAGAGTGAACCATCTACTAGCCTTTGCATTTGCATATTTAGTTTTTTACTGGTGGGCAGCACCTTGATCACAGGCTTGACTCACCTCTTGTTGGAAAAAGGCTGGAATATCCAGGACTGCAGGACTGTCTGTTGGTGGCTGAATCGAAGGGAGTGACTGAATTATGTAATTTGAGTGGATTTTAAACAAATTTCTAAAGCAAGACAGAGCTCTGCAAATTGCAGGAGTGTACAACTGTGTATCCATTTTGTTAATAACACTGAAGAAGATGCAGATGTCATACAATGTAAGATATTAACAACAGAACCTTTACTGTAAGTCAGACATTCTTCCTGAACATTGGTTTTACACACTTTAATGAATGCAAATTTCCATCTGACTTTGTGTTAACTGAAATGTGAGAGACCAGGGCATGAATGTGGCAATTTAGTATTAACATTTGCAATGTTCATGGAATTTACTCTTCCACAACTATAGACCTGATGCATATACTCAACAGTAGACAAGACCTTAGTGCAAGATTTAGGGCCTGATTACAACTTTGGCGGGCCGTGCACCGCCATGGAGACAATGGCGGTCTGACCACCATCGGCTCGGCATTCAGACCTCTGTATTACTATGTTGGTGGGCCTATAGAGCAAAGACAGTCGCGGTCTCGCTGGCAGCTCCAGGCAGCGCAGACCACCACGGTGACGAGGCAGGACAAACAGGCAAGCAGAGCCAGTGTTTCTGCGAGAGTCAGTATGATGTTGCACATCACAAACGTGACCATGGCGGTCCAACCGCCACATCCAAGCTGGCGGAAACGGAGAGCATAAAGGAAGCAATTCACCTACAGGCAGAGTTACACGTCCTGTACCACCATGGAGCCCATCACACACATCCTGCTGCTGTTCATTGAAGGTGCCCAAAATCCACAACGCCGTGGACACAACTGGTAGTAAGTACATACACCTACCTGTGTCATCAAAGTTAACAACAGATCGTCGTGCTGTCGTCCACATGATATGGGGACCATGCTACGGGCACCATGTGCATATGTAATTGCAAGTCATCCACAGTTTGAATCATTCACAAAGAATGGCACATTCACAGCCATTAAATGCCCCCTTTGGGCAGGTCACTGACACTGCAGCACTCCACAATAACACTCATCTGCCCATCTCAGGCACAGGGTCAGTGAAGTGCACACAATATTGTGTCACACAACAGCAACAACACAGCAACATCACATCTACCAATACAACTGACACCCTCACATTTCACACATGCCATGGACTGTTGTCAGGTTGAACACACATATGTATGGATGTGTCATGGAACACAAATACCCCTCCCATGAAACAGCCCTGCAATGGACCTACACATCACCCACATTGCAACATAATTGAATCCAATGGAAGGACAATGGGATGCACAGTAGTTTGGGAGACAAATATCCAAACATCACTATGCAAAGAATACCTGCACAACAGGGATGGGGGAATCAGGAGCACTCAGGGAAGGATGCAACCCTGGGACACATTACACTTTGCACATGCCCCTAAAACACCATTTGTCACCCCCTCTAGTTCTGGTTTTGGACACCCTAGTTCTAACCCAATGATCAGCCTACCTCCCAAACTCTTGGGGGGAGACTGGCCCCAAGTCTACTAGGTACTGGTGCGACTTTTTCAGGAGACACTCAAGAGTTGTTCTTTCATCATCAAATTATAGAGCCCTTCATAATCATGTACCTTGTAGCCCTCCAACCAACCACCTAGCACCTTTACTCAGAAGCCCACAAATTCTACCCAGGACTGACTCTAGGATTTTCGAGTCCCCACCAATTTCATGCAGTATTTCTCAGTGGTAAATCCAAAGCCATCAATAAGGGTACCCTTCATTAGGTCATAGGACTTAGCATCTGTTTCACTCAGTGTCAGGAGCCTATCCTTGCACTTTCCTGAGAATAATTCCAATTATAAAATGCCACAGTGTTTCTTTTGAATTCCCCTGTCAATGCAGGCTCTTTTGAAAGCAATGCACCATTTCTGAATATCACCTCCTTCTTGGTGGGGGGACAACTTCTTTTAGGAGTCTTACGTTGAAAGGTCTTTCTTCCTCCCTATTTATTAGTATGCTGCCACCAGAGATGGGTGCTAAGCCCAGCTCTCTTCTTTTAATTTCTATTTCTAAAAGTTGAGCCTCTAAGGCCAACCTTTCGGATTACTTGTCTAGAGCAACGTCCTCATCTGAGCGGGCTCTTGGACTTGGGGCAGAGTAGCTAACTTCTCCCCCCTTGTCCACAGCATCGTCCTCTCCATCAGAAGCTTCACCATCTACCTCTTCTTCCCATACTGGGCCACCAGAAGCTTAAGTTTGTCTGTGTTGGCATTTTCCCCAGTGTGAATCGGGAACAGTATGCAGAGTTTCCTTAACTGGTTATAGCTATATGCCTGGTAAGGAGCCAGGTCGAGCTCCTGGCTCTGGTTCTCTAAATCTGTCATGCTTACTTTACTAAAGCTGGGACCTTTTTATAAATTTGGAACCCCTCTTTGGATAAGGGCAACTAAAGTAAGGACTTTTCAATTCAAACAATTGTTGTAGGGACCTAACCAGGGCCCTAGCAGTTATTTTAAAAATGTGCAAACATTTCAGTCAATTGAAAAAAAAATCAATTAGGCTAAAGACAATTTGGAGAGTTATTCATGTGCTCACAAACTTGACAAAGTGGTATCAGCAATTGCAAAGTCTTTATCCCATCGCTGAGACACCAAATGTAGGAGGCTGGCTCTCTACGTAGTGTGCAAAGCTGGTCCCACTGTGCAGAGTCTGGGCAACCACACATTGGTTTACAGATGTAGAAATGAAACCACTTAATGCTCTACGTTTTATGGTAGCTTTGTCGAGCAGTTAGGCTCATCTTGGCGAAGTTCAAAGCATGTGTTGTACTCACAGTATCAATAAATGAAGACAAACACCGCAAACAAAGGAATAACTGAAGACCAATTTACAAAAATATTTCAGATTTTTATAAACTGTTTAAGACCAAGATCATCAAAATTGGGTAGGTACTTTTTAAGTTATGATTTTTCAAAGATTAGCAAAATACTCTTTTTGTGCATAATTATGCACCACAGGAATCAATGGGAGAAAACTTTAAAAACACATATAAAATCAGTCAATGCGTTTACCAATGCGTCCTTTTGTTCTTAGGTCAAGGTCATTGAGAAGTCTTGTGGGCCAGATGGAGGAGTTTGGGTGGTTCCCGTTTTTTTAGGGAAGAGTTGCTGAAAAGTCCTTGGAGCTGGTTGCAGACCACTGCAGGGGACCACTTGGAAAAGCAATTTACAGTTGGACTTTGAGATAAGCCCAGTGGGTCCCTTTGTAATGTAGAAATTGCAAGGGGTGGGAGACCCTTAGAGCACAGCTGGTTCTCCGGTGGAGGGCCCAGGGAGACCAGGTGCACAGCAAAAAGATGAGTCAAGAGCTGTGCGCAAAGGTGGCCTTGGAAGCAGGAGGTAGGTCATTTTGAGGGATGCTTGCAGGTCAGCAAGGCCACTCTGGTTGGTGGTTCTGGTGGTTTCTGAAATCCCTTGACTGGGGCTTCCTCCTGGTCCTTTTAGAGTTCGGCGTGAACTTTCTTTTCTGGTGTCCGATGTTGAGTGACCAGTAACTAGGGCTATTGCACGGTTCAGCCACTGGAGGTTGCAGTGCCAGCAAACTTGGCACACTTGCAGGGTGTGTCCTCATGGTCCTGTATGGCTGCAATGTCCATTTCCTTGGTCAGCAGCCATTTAGTGAACTGGACTCCACTGGCCTTTTGGTCTTGGTTTCAGGAGAGTGCTGCTTCACTCTGGAGGGAGATCTTCAGTGATTTTTAGAAGAGTAGAGGTCCTATGGAGATTTTTAGAGTCAGTCTGATGTCCGAGCAACCCTTCAGCAGCAGTTATCGAATCCTGGGTGCAGCAGCGGGGTTTGGGCCTTTTTCTTGATGCAGAAGGACTTCAGTTCTCGAGCCGTGGGTCTTCTTTGCTGCTGACCTTCTTGGAATCTGAATATCTGGTTTGGGGTGCCCACTAAATACTATATATAGTGGACATTTGGGAAGTACCTAGTAGAGACCAATGGGTTATCTACTTCAAGGTGACTACACCCACCCACATCCTAAGGGCAGAGGTTACTTCCCTAACCCTGATAGGCTTTTTTTACCACCATGCAAGATGGAAGAAAATGAAGTGGAGGGGCCACCTCGCATGCAGCACCTTAGGGGTGGTGCAAGCTGGTGGTGGCCACTCCTCCAGTCATTTTTGTATTTTCCTTCCATTGCTCCCACCAAAGTGGGAGTTCGTAATGGGGTTGGCCATCTGCTGCTAGCAGAAGGCCTGGGGTCCAGTTTCAAAAGCAGTAAGCCCTGTGAAGCTTGCTAGCAGGGCAGTGCATATTCCTGAGGAGGGAGGTGTGACACCTCCACCCAGGAAGGGCTTTGTTCTGAGAGCAGGAACTCTCACCTCAGGGATCCAGAATCATGTCTGGTGGTGGCAGGTTGGTTGTGACTGGCCAGCAACCATGCCAGTGTTAGTTACCTTTGCAAGGGTCACCTCTAAGAGGCCCCTGGGTATGTTTTGCAATAAATCCAGTACTGGTACCAGATTGGATTTATCATTTTGAGCTGTTTGATGCCAAACAACCCAGGGTTCAGAGTAGCCACAATGTAGCTGCAAAACACGTAGTGACCAGTGTCCAGCACATGCATTTAAAATGGCTGCTCTGTTCACTTACTATGTCCCAGGTTTGGCAACGACACAGTAGGGGCATATTGCTCATGCATCTTTGCCCACACATACAGTATAGTGCTCCCTGCTGTAGGGCTGGAAGGCCTGCCAGAGGGCTGACTTACCTATATTGCATGCAGTGTGTAGTGGACAAGGCTCACAGGCTGCGTGCCATGTCAGGTTTGCATTTTAGGACTGGACCAGGACACTCAGCCTGCAATGGCAGTGCTGGGTGCATTTGGATGCATGGATCATGAGGGTGGAACATTCTGTGCTGCTGCCTTCAAGGGCCTATCCTTGGTACACTATGCTCTGGGTACCTAAGTACTATTTACTAGGGACTTATAGTGGCAGCTAAAGGTGTTGTCAGTTGTATCAATACCTTTGCATTTTTAGGTAAAGAACACTGGCACTGGGGACCTAGTTAGCATGATCCCAGTACACCCAAGTCCAGGTTGCATCCACAAACCAGGCAAAAAGTGGGGAGTACTATAACAGGGAGCTAGTTTCACACACATATATCTAAATGAAGTAGTTGCAAGGTACACATGTCAAAATGGACACATGCACAGTCAAATGCAAAGGAAGCTTGCACAATTGAACACCCTCAGTGTCTGGACAAACAAAACCCAAGCTTTCAGACATGAGACAAATGTACAATCCATAACAGGTGGCAGATCTAATACCATACATGCTGACATTGGACAACACAAGATTAAATACTTATCATACCAAACATAATATAATGCAATGGCACCCCATTTGGATTAACACCCCTATGTCCATACAGGCAACATCTACCTTTGTCTGGGGTGACACCAGCAAGGCCCACAAAGTCAGGTATTGCAAACAACAGCAAGTGGATCAGCAATCAGGGTGAAAAACACACAACTGTAGATATACAACACAAGTTACTAAGGAATAACATAAAGAAAGAAAAGGAATTTCAGGACAATTGTGTACCCAAAAACAACTACATGGGTTTATTAACTCAAAATGCACAAGAGCACAGGCCATTGGCCAATCCATTTAGATATGTCCATGCACATCACTGTGCCCACGCTTGACTCCAATCACTGCCAGGGAACCTCCACATGAAGGGGCATCAAGTGGTCAGGCAGGCACCTCAGGGATCATCCTTGGGTGGGGTGGGGTTGGATTTGGGATGGGTGGGTTTTTTCAGGGAGCTTTTTCTTTTGAGAGGTGGCCTTCCTCTTGAGGGGAGGGGTATGGGTGCTTGCAGAGGGGGCAGGTTTGTCATGGGAAGACTTTGATGTTGAACGGATGGGTTGGGATGTGGGTGGGGCCTCTTGGGTTTGGGAGGGGGGCTGGAGGGAACATGGGAAAGAACAAGGGAAAAAAGGAAACTCTCCTTGGGAAAAGGGAAAGGATCTGCAAAAGGGGTTGGGGATTTGGAGGATGAGGGAGTGGTTGTCTTGTGTGTGGATGTAGATGTGGGTGTGTGTGTGTGAGGTATGCTTCTGTTTGGGTGGTGGCTGAAGCATGTGTGAGTGTGGGCGTTTGTGTGTCTTGAGTGGCTGGGAGGTGGAGATGCTGGGTGATGGAGTGGTGGATGTGTGTGTGTCTGTTGGGGTAGTGTCTGTGAGTATGCTGGATGTTGTGGGTGTCAGTGTGTCTGCTGCTGGGGCGGTGTCTGAGGGTATGCTGGATGTTATGAATGTTTGTGTGTCTGTTGGGGTGGTGTCTGTGGGTATGCTGGATGTAGTGGATGTTTGTGTGTATGTTGGGGTGGTGTCTGCGGGTATGGTGGATGTGGTGGATGTGTCTCCGTGTGTTGTGCTGGTGCCTGGGTGTATAACAGGTGTGGTGGATGTGTCACTGGCTGTTGTGGTGGTGTCTGTGGGTATGCTGGATGTGATGTGTGGATTGGTGGGGGTGTCTGGTGAAGTGATGACTGATGTCATGTTTGTGGGTGTGTGTTGACAGCCTGCGTGTCGGTGTGTCTGGTGATATTTCTGTCGATGTGGACTGCTTGTGTGTATTGAGGTGGGTGCATGCGGATGTATCTGTGTGCTTGGGACATGTAGGGGAATAGGGGATTTGGATTTGGAAGAGGGAGGTTCAGGGGGGAGGAATGTGGGAGTGACTGGGTGCCATCTGGGAGGAAGCCAGAGCCTGAAAAGATCTCTGTAGGCCAGGCATGGCACTATGAATGCCTTCCAGGAAAGCATTGGTCTGCTGAAGTTGGCTGGCCAGCACCTGGATGGCATTCACAATGGCAGTCTGCCCCACAGAGATGCTCCTCAGGAAGTCAATAGCCTACTTACTAGGGCAGCATGGGTAACAGGGACTGTGGCAGAGGTACCTGTGGCAAAGGAGACGCCCACCCTCTTTGGTGAGCAGACACGGCAAACTGGGTGGGGAGCAACAGGGACGGTGGTGATAGAACTGGGGGTGGTCGATAAAAATGGTACAGGAGTAGGTCCTAATGGGTCCACCACCACTAGGGAGTGGCCACTGGAGGTAGAATCCGATGATGGCGATGTTGATCCTGTCTCCTCCGCGGCAGACCCCTCACCCTCCAGGCCACTGCTTCCCTCCATGTCGGTGGTGTAATGACTGGAGGTACCATGGCTAGATGCTTCCCCACTTGGTTGTGACCTGCCTCCTTTGTTTGCCTGGGATGATGCTGCAAATATAAAAAGGAAAAGGGTCACCACATGTTACTGATCACACTTGAACAGCTGTGATTAGCAAACATTACCATGACGTCAAGTAGGCCCCAGCAGCAAACTACATCAAAGTGCCTCCTACATATACCATACCATATGTATGCATGCCATCTGAACTGTCAACAAGTGCCCACAGGAAAATCAGGATCTCAGACAACTACAATTGCATGGCTGAAGTTCTGCAGTCACAGAAACAATTGAACAAGTAGGAGACCACATCACCTACAGTGCTTTGCCTCATGGAGCAAACCTTAGTTACCATTTGTCATACAGTAGTAGGCAAAAGCCATCTTCATTCCCACAGATCCCACACAAGGTCATGCAGACACCTATTTGTCACATACACAATAACACAACAATAAGAAATGATGGCCCTAAAACCTGCCATGTTGCTGACAAGAGTACAGTAGCCTGGAGAAGGTGACATGGAAATACTCATGTCGCACTGAAAAATATCAGTAATGCACATTTCACCATGTGAAATTCGTCCTTATTGAGTCATGGAGGTAGTACTAATGTTACTCAGATATGCCACACATTCGGCATGGAAATGTAACTTGTAGGCAAAATGTGCAGAATTTGAGGGAGATATTTCTCTAAAATCCACAACACAATGAATCAGCAAGCCCCAGGGAAATCACCACTAAAGTCTAGCACCCCTTACAATGAAATACTCTGATTGAATCAGTAGACACCAATACTCCTTCGTATGACGGAGAGGCCCAGAGGATTGCATGTACTTGCAGAAGGACCTCAACATGTTATGCCAATAGGAAGCTACATCACTGTCTCTATTTTGGTCCTGCAAACCCAGACATGTGTGGATGAGTGGATGAACCCAACCACATATGATTCCAACGTAATTGCAGGTCACACCATGATGCATGTCAACAGTCAGGTAACATGTTATCCATTACACATGTGCAGTGCACTTTTCCACATTATGCCACATCAATAGCAGAAATGCACTTTGTGGCTAAAGTCTCTAGTACTACCCGTCACAGTCCCCATTGCTACTGTGGGTTGTTCATGCCAAATTACATGCTATGACGGGTGAGGGTATGTGCCAGCCAAAAATCAATGGTGACACACTCCTGTCTGTGGCACCACATGAAATGTAGCCCCATTGTAAATGTACTTTTCCAAACACAGGTTGTCATGCACATAATTGTGAGGGACTACAGAAATCCCCCCATGATCACAGGTAGACCATGCATGAAACAGCAGTGTACACATTTGTAGAAAGGGACACATGATGACATGTGGCCACAAGAAATGTTGGCAACAGTGATGGCACATGAATCATGTCAATGGACACTCCCCCCTTACCAACGCAAAGTACTGATCTGTAGCTGACCCAAAGAACAATGTATGCTCTGTCACATGTATGATAGTCATCTTTACATTACCGACAGCAGTGAGGCACCAGCACTCGTCACACACTGAAGACAAGTGGCCTCTGGGGGGGCTGATGCCAATTTACTCATTTGACCAGACACATGACTGAGGACAGTGATCCATCTCTTCTTTTTCTTTGGCCCTGTGACATAAGGAGTAGTGGTATGTAGCATAAAATTTACACCCACAACATCTACAACCATTACTTGATTGATCAATTTACACAGCCATATGTTGTCCCTGTGGAGCAAATTATTTGCAGATTGTACACAGTTGTGTTCTAGGCCCCTGGTCCAATAGGCAAGGCACATCATTATGTACCACATTACATATCTACACAAACAGTTACTCATCTACTGTGTCGCACATGGCTCATCCCTAATTGTCAGGGGGAGATGTCAGAACCTAACACATGAACTTAGAAATGTGACAGGCAGGAATATGCCCTGTGCTCACCCCCTTGTGGCTGCTGTGCTCCCCTCAAATGCCCATCTAGGTCTGGGTACGCCGCCGTCAGAATGCGGGCCACTAGGGGGGGTCATGGTCTGATGAGTGCCTTGCCCACGCTGGGAGGACAGCCTCAGCTGGACCTCCGCAATCTTCTGGGCCCAGCGTCTCAGGTCCTCTAGCCTCTTGAGACAGTGGGCACTCCACTGGCTGTGAACCCCCAGTGTCCGCACGTTCCTGGGCGATGGCTCTCCATATCTCCTTCTTCTGATGGCATTTGCCTGTATGGATGTAAGAGACAAATCAAGCGCTTACAATCACAAGTTTTTGTCCAAATGGTTGTATCACACACATCAGAAGCACCAAGCAAATAATGGTCAATTTGTCAACAGACCACATGTGTAAAGCACACAAGCCAATGAGTACAGGGACATGACTACACACTTTTGAATCCATCTGCAGACTAACCAACTACCCTGCTCATGGCCTACAATGACTAAGCAAGCCTACTCACATCAGGTAGGCTGTGCTCCAGCAACATGTACTGTGAGCCACCATGCAACACTATAAATCTATGTGGCTCCCGAAGGGTAAACTCCTTAGGCCTGACTGGACCAACACATTCACACTCTGCGAAAATGACTCACTTTATAAGTCTTTACAAGCAACTTCCATAGTACAGATGTCAACTTGCACTTCAGTGACAATGGAGGGGCTGGCATGGTGCGTACAGAAAGTATCTTCCCTGTGCATGTGTGGACATGTGGCTTACAAATGCAGACTTATGCCACTTCAGGGGGTTCTGTGGTATGTACCGGTACCACAGCACACTCCTTTGGACATATTTGTTTAAACTACAGAGATGGCCTCCAACATACAAAGGTATGCATTTTTCAATTTCTGCTATGTGACCAAGCTACTGAGTCACATGTCATGGCCTACCAGGAATCTATACACTGTCTGCACTGTGGGTCTGTCATTTGTGCAATAAGCCTCTACAGGCCAATTATGACTTCTGTGAAGGTGACAACAGAGCTGTGGGACTAAGGGACCTGTCATGAGTCAAAGACACACATTGATTATGATGCAAAATGCACATTTGGACTACTTCTGGGATGTACCTCTACCCATTCCTAATCTAGTCAATGGACTGAGGCATTCAGGGCACGTTTTGCCACCAGAGCATCATATTAGACACATGATAGGATCTGCTAGTGTACAAGGAGTGGGCACAGTGGCACAGTTGCATAGCCACTGTGACTCTCCCACAGCCTGGACTATGTCCCATACTGAGAGATACATTTGACAGGCCCTGGTCTCTGCAAGCTGAGCATACACAACCTGTATGACACTCACATTTCACTTCCATGCATGACAGTACATCATGTGCCCATCATCAATATGGCTTGTGGTTTGTGTGGCAACCTGAAGGGTATGATATGCCTTCCGGACAAGTTTTGCAAGGCCAGATGTGGGTTGAAAGATATGTGGCACTATACACATTGCTTACAAGGTCCTCAAATGACTCAAACAAGATGCATGCACAGATCATACTGTCATGCACATACATGTTGTCTAACATTTATAACCTTCTTAATGAAAGAAATGTCATTGGATGGCAGTAAAGTCCCCTTACCTAGTTATGTGCATCCAACACAAGGAGGATCAAGGAGTGCAAAAAACATCATACACCATAATGTTAATAAACACAACATATACTACTGGTCACCAATACCTGCACCATGTACATCCCATTGATGCCACACAGTCCTCAACAACAGGCACACACAAAATCTAACTGCCACATAGGGGCACACTGCAGCCTCTAAAATACTGTATAAGGCTTCATAAACTGTGTCATACCTACAATATATGTGTTGGGTTATCACAAACATTCTGTGGGTCCTTCTACACAACTACTAGTGTAGTGTGTTGCAGGACACAGGTGGCATACGACTGCAGTGCACGGTGCAGTACCGATGGTATTGTTGGTGGTTGGAAAATACAGTCACATTTAGGGGGGCAATTGTGTAGCAAATAGTTGGGTTTCGCCCAAATCCATGTTGTAGACGCATGTGACCCTTGTGTAGTTGCCAGCTGGGACGTGTACTGTGTGTCAAGTCTATCCAGTCAGAAATGCTTTGTCACATGAAATTGTTGGCATGCATAATTTATGTTGCTGTGGGCACACTGAAAAATATTACAAATCATTCATTGTCACACATAGGGAACCTAGGAGAAGGAGTAAGCAGCAAACTCCTGTCTACCATCCAGTGCTAGACCTTCAGACCATGGAGGAATGCCATATGATCCATTTATATTGCATGGGTAGGAAAACAGTAGTAGACTTAAGTCGTCCGTTGGAGCCAGACCTAATGCTAGCTAACAGTAATCCAACCTGTATACTACCCATCGTGTAAGTCATGACAGTATTGCACTTCCTGGCCACAGGGTCCTTTCAACATACAGTGGCACTATCTGCTGGTATGTCCCAACCTATGTTGCATCTGGAGTTGAAAGATTTCCTCTCAGCAATGTTGAAACACATTGACAGCTATATAATGTTCCCCCGATGTGAGGATTTAGCCAATGTGAAGGCAGATTTTTATGGTTTTGCCTGCCACCAACATGTGGTGGGGGCCATTGATGGCACGCATGTTGGCTTGGTCCCACTACAGGCCACTGAACAAGTCCGTTGCAACAGAAAGAACTTCAATTCCATCAATGTGCAAGTTTGGTGGATCTCTTTATCTCAAATATGTATGCCCGTTCTCCTGGATCAGCCCATGATTACTTCATAATATGGAACAGCACCATACACCAGCTGATGTCACAACTGCACGCAGAGAGGGCCTGGCTGGTGAGTAAGTCTTGTCCATCCTGATTGTGTGTTAGCAATGTCAGGTGCTACAATCATTGTTGCACTTATGTCTCATTCCTTAACAGGAGACAGCATATCCAAACCATTTATGGTTGTTGATGCTGCTGAGGAATCCATCTGCACCAGGGTGGTCGGCTTTAAGAAGGTCCAAGGAAGAACACAGCAGGCAGTGGAGTTGGCTTTTGGGCCCCTGAAGGCCAGATTTCAGTGTCTGGAGAGGACGGGTGGAGCCCTCCTCTTCTCATCCGGGAAAGTGTGTCAGATCACTGTGGCATGCTGCATGCTTCACAACATCACCCTGCGGAGGAATATCCCACACATCCCAGAGGAGGGGAAGCCTGCAATGCCACTGGGTGAGAATCCTGAAATGCCAACTGAGGAAGACAGTGGTGAAGAGGAAGGAGCTGACTTGCGAGAAGATCTCATCCACAGCTACTCCTCATGAGCGTAAGTATGTCATGTGATGACATGACTGTGACTGCACAATGAACTGTAGTTGTGAGAATGTGTGGAGTTTTTTTTTTTTGTTTAGAAAAATTGTATCTAATTTAATAAACAAAAGTAAAACAACAAAAATCCAATAAGTAGAACCTGTTATGATTTTTTAAAAGAATAAAGTGTAATATAATGCTTAAAAGCATGAAGGGTCAACACGGTAGACCGGCTTGAGGACAAAAGTTCAGGCCGACCGCGATGTCCTCCCATTTTGTAGAACTCAGATTAGTAGTAAGGGGCATGTTAATGAAACCCAGTAAATATAGCCCAGCTTGCTTCACTTAGTTTGACCAAGCCTATAGAAAGGCTTTCCAGTCTCTCCATGAGGCTCTGAAGGCCAACCTGAGGGATGTGCAGAAGGTGCATCGAATGTAGACAGGCTTACAGGGATGCGTAAGGGACCAGGTGGAAGCAATTACAAGATACGTCCTGGGGAGAGCTGTAAGGGCCTGTAGGCTGAAAGATTCTAGAACTTTCTGGGCTGTAACTAGAAACATCTGGTCAATGGGGGTACATTTGAACACTGTAATCACCACCATAAGCCAATATTCCTGGGTTGAACATTTTAAAACAGTCTACGGCTCTCTAAGTGACTTGGGGTCAGTTGATGATGAGGAGGTAGAATTTTCCTTGCTGTTAGACTTCTCCGTTGAAGAAGTAAGTAAGGGTGGCTATTAACAAAAGCCTATGTATGAAGATGCCAGATATAGATGGGGTGCCTATGGATTTATATAAAACTGCCACAGAACTATGGGCTCCTTTACTTTGTATCTGCTATAATGCCTCATGTAAGACTGGCTTACGACAATCTTGGGGTTCAGTTGTTATAGTCCCTGTATTTAAAAAGGGCAATCCCCAACTGCCCAAGGTTTTTTTATTTTATTTATTTATTTATAAAAATGTGCAAATAACAACCCCAGTAGCTATGAACATAGCCCAAGGAGCCCATATGTGTGCCCACAAGAATATCAGGGAACAACCAAAAGCAAAGTCCAATGAACAAGTGTCCCAGCTGGGCCGGAGCCACAAGTCCAAGTATTATCCCATACACATACCAATAGCAACGACAGAGAGCACACCCCCAGGGGGAGTCTAAATGCAGGAGCTCTTAGGGTATAAACCAACAACAACCACAACAGCAGAAGGACGGAGGCGGCGTAGCAGACTCACGCAGCAGGATCGTCCACCAAACAGCATTTCCAACACATGCGGGAGCAATACCCAATCCAGACAGTCATATGCATGGCCTCGTGCATGCTGCAGAGACTCGCTCAATTTAGCCCGATGATTCCAAAAAGGAATGGAAAGGCGCCCAAATGTCTCTAGGGCGAGAGCACGCCGGAGCCATCTCCCAAAAGATTGACAGCTGCTCCTGACAGAATGCTGCATCCCGCAGCCAATCAGATCCCCGCTGAGCCCTGCCCCGCCCCCAGCAGATCGCCACTCTTCTCTTCGCCAGCAAAAGCAACATGCCCACGAGGCATCTCCACTCCACCGGCACCTCATGCAGCAGGCCCAGCAACCCCATCACCGGGAAAAAAGGCAGATTCAAGCCAGTCATGCCAGCTTTCACATGCATCACTTCACCCCAAAAGGCACGCATCTCTCCACAAGTCCACGCCAAGTGCACAAAATCAGCATCCAGAGCGTGGCAGCGTTCATATCGCGCATCATCACGTAACCCCATAGCCCATAGACCGCAGGGGTGTAATATAAGCGATGTAAAAATTTAAAGTGTATAAGCCGCAGTCTATAATTGGGCGACAGTGCTCTCATGTGCGCGCAGCAGCTTCTCCACATAGCATCAGTAATCTCCTCCCCAACATCCCCCTCCCATTTAGCCCTAGCAGCCTCCACTACCGCCCTCCGCTGCTCCTGCATGCACCTGTGTAATTTGGTAATAAGCTGCCGTGGGGACTGCGTGCGCCACAGTAGCTCAGGCGCCTGAAACGTCTGCGGCATAGTCCGAAGACCAGTAAAGCTTGCACGGACCATCACGTATACCTGCAACAAATATAGCCTTTGAGCACATTATCAGCTCCATCACTTAGCGCCTCCTCCGGCGACCGCAAGCGCTCATTCACAAACCAGTCCCCCAACATAGACAGCCCAGAAGCAGAAAGAAAATTGCACAGTCGTGTATCGCTGGACATCCTCTCATCTGCAACCTCCAGCACAGACATCGCGGGCGCAAAGGGCTCACATCCATCCGACCTACGCATCAGAGCGGCCCAAGGCCCAGAAGTGCATGCAACGGTGGCCACCCCCCTGGGACGAGTCCGGGACATACATCCAAGCACCCTCAGCAGCCGGTCCGGCTACACCACATCACTCTCGGCCGCAAGATGAGGCAGGTAACGCACCGGACGGAGCCAATAGTACGCAAAGTGAGCCTGAGCGCAGTAATAGTACAGCTCCAAATCGGGGGCAGCCAGCCCCCCCAACTAGAATGGCAGGGTCAACTTCACCCACGCGATCCTGGGCTGCCCACCGGCCCACACAAGCCGCACCAGAGCCGACCGAAGCCTCCATAAGAAGCTCAGGGACAGCACCAGCGGAAGGTTAACAAAAAGATACAAAAATTTGGGTAAGACAACCATCTTGGCAATGCCAATGCACCCAATCAGCGAAAGCGGCAGGGAGCGCCACACCTCCAGCCTGTCCTCCAACCAGGCCACCAGCCTACCATAATTAGCAAGCCAAAGGGTCTCATAATCACAACTGAGCCAAACACCCAGGTAGCAGACTGGGCCCTCCGCCCATTCAACAGGATAACGCGGCGAAAAACACGCGGTACTGCCAGTAAGAGGGAGCACCACCGACTTAGACCAATTCATCGCAATACCGCAGAAGGTCCCGAAGCGGACAACCTCAGTGACCAGAATATCTAGATTCCCCCTCGGCTCCCGCAGATATAGCGCAATATCATCCGCATACATTGAAACCAAGATTGGACGCTGCCTAAACTGCAGCCCCCTGTGATTGTGATGCTGCCGCAAATAGGCCGCAAGCGGCTCCATCGCAACAGCAAAAAGGAGCGGGGATAAAGGCCATCCCTGACGAGTTCCCCGCGCCACCGGAAAGGGGTCCGATATGCATCCGTTCAGCCTGAGACTCGCAACCGGATCCGTATACAGCAAACGAATCAACCTTATAAAGCGCGCACTCATACCAACCCTGCCCAGCAGCGCAAAGAGGTAGGGCCAGGACAGGGAATCAAACGCCTTTGTCGGATCCAAAAACACTGCAGCAGCCTCATCCTCCGCCGTGAGACCACCCAGCACTGCGAAGAACGTGCGCAAATTGTGCGCCGTCCAGCACCGCAGCACAAAACCAGACTGATCCGGAAGTACCAAACGCGACATCAACGGCTGCAACCAGAGCGCAATCAAATTAGCTAAAATTTTATTGTCAACATTAATCATGGAGAGCGGGCGGCACGAATCGCAGCTACAAGGATCCTTGCCTGGCTTAAGTATTGTAATGATCAGCGCTTCCCGCAAGGAGGGGGGAGAGTGCCCGCGTCCAGCGCCTCAGCGTAGACCTCCAACAGGTAGGGTGCCAGAATATTGGAGTACTCCTTATAAAAGGCAGGAGTCAGGCCATCCAGGCACGGAGCATTGTCACCAGGCAGTCCACTAATTACTGCCTTGTCCTCCCCCACCGAGAAGGGCTCGTCAAAGTAAGCTCTATGCTTGTCATCAAACCAGAGCAGACTGATCTCAGAGAAGTAAGCCGGCGCCATTTCCAGATTCAGTTCCGCAGGGGCCGAGTATAGATCCTCAAAATATCTCGTAAAGACCTGCATGATACCCTCCGTTTCAGCCACCCGCCGGCCCCCCTGCCCGTCGATCTCAGTGACATACCCACTTGCCCAAGGCTTGCGCTGCATATTCGCCAGTGTACGGCCCACCCTGTCCCCCTCCCCATAACGGCGAGCCCTCGCATATTTCCCCAGGAAACAAACCTCGCAATTGGAGGCCTCTTCATATCGGGTGTCTGTCACCAACTTCGCCTCCAACTCCACTATCTGAGATTCCAGCTCGGATAATTCACGACGCAAGGCACGAAGCACGCCGTGCTGCTTAGAGAGGCCTACCCCTCGAATAACCACCTTGAAGGCCTCCCAGAGCGTTCCGGCCGAACCCACCAACCCGCGATTCTCAGCAATGAAATGTACGATGGCCTCCCAGATCTCCTCCCGAAACACCACATCCAGCAAAGCCCCCTGCGGCAACCACCAAGCAAACGCAGCCCCCGGAGTCCCAGGTAGCAACAGCCGTAGCTTAACCGGAGAATGGTCCAAAAGGGTCTGGGCCAGATGCTCTACCGATTGTGTCCACATCTCCACGTCCCTAGTTCCCAGCCATCGGTTTAAGCGAGACCAGCTATTATGAACATAGTTGACCCACGTACCCTCCCTCTGATCCCCATGCTTAGCTCTCCATAAATCAACTAAAGCTCCATCACTCATTGCAGTCTTCAGAGAAGCAGCAGCAGCAGAATGTTGAGGCCTAGTCGAGCTCTCCCGACCCCTCTCCAGATCCAGAACCACATTAAAGTCTCTCCCCAAATCACTGCCCCACTCCCGAATGATTCAACCAAGCGCCACACCTCACAAAAGAATCCAGGGTCATCTACATTAGGGCCGTAAACCAAAACCAACCGGCAGGGCCTGTCCAGCAATGTCCCCCCCAACAGCACATATCGTCCATTTGGGTCCACTATCACACGGTGCATGCGCCATTGCAGCCCCTTGCACAACAAAATCGCCACTCCTCTAGCATACCGCGAGAACAACGCTCCATGACACTCTCCAATCAATCCCGCCCTCAGTCGTTTCAGCGTGTGCTTCTACAGATGGGTCTCCTGAAGCAGACACACATCAACATGATGTCATTGAATGTAAGCAGACATAAGCCGCACCTTACGCTGATCATTTAGGCCATGCACATTCCAGATGAGGCAACTAACCATCGTCATTGCCCCCAGCCTCATTCCGACAGCACTTCCATTTGCTCCGCCGCAGAGCCGCCCGCCGCCTCCTACCAGCCACATCCAGCACAACAAGATGGTAGTAAAAAGACCAAACACCACAAAAACATCAAACCAAACCCCAAACCCACCCCCACCATGCAGACCCCCCAAACAGGTCAGAACAAGAAACCCCCTTCCCATCCCCCAAGAGAAGAAATCGGAACCCCACAACATAATAATGGTACTCATCCAGGGGTCGTAAGCCTAGCCATCCAGCCCATCCGCAAGCAGACAGGCTAGAAAGGACAAAGGGCTGGTAAAGGCAAATAAACAAATACAGCAGCGCTAAAGTAGGAAGTCAGAGGCACTACCAGAGCAGTACCCAAACAGGACTCTGGGCCAACCATCAACACAACTTCAAGGCAGTCAATCAATGTCACTTAGGGGCGCCCGCTGCGAGCCCGAAGCTCCAGATTGATCAGCTGAGGAGCGCAGAGGGAGCGTCTTGACGAACTTAGCCGCCAGCTTCGGATCCGTAAAGAAATGCAATGTTCCGCCATGCTGTATCCGAAGCTTGGCTGGGTAGATAAGCGAAAAACAAGCTGCAGTCAGACTCAAAGAGCGCTTAACCGGCAGGAACGCCTTACACGCCACTTGCACACTCGGAGTGTAGTCCGAAAAAAATTGCAACTCAGTGTTTCTGTACACCACCGGACGCCGATCATGAGCCAGACGCAACATTGCATTGCAGTCGCGATAATTCAAGAGGCGAAAAATAACAGGTCGCGGCGGGGTCCTAGGAGGAGGCCGAGGGCCCAAAGACCTATGGGCCCTCTCCACCACCAGCATTCGAGAAAGCTCACCTGGAAACAAATCAGCGAGCATTTTCTCCACAAAATCTTCCATCCTCCCCATGTCCGTGGACTCAGGAAGGCCAATCAATCGAACATTGTTGTGCCGGGACCGCGCCTCCAAATCTTCATTCTTGTCCTTTATGACCTCCAGCACTCGCTCCATCTGCAGAAAGCGCTCTCGCTCCCCATGCTGTTGATCCTCCATCTCCGAGGTGCGCGACTCTAACTGCTCAAACCAAGCGTTATGCTCATCTACCCGAGCCCTAATGCGGTCCATCTGCTCCGTCAAATGGTCCAACTTGGCATCTATTCCAGCCAAGCTACTCTTAAGATCCATAAACATGGATTTAATAGAGTCTCCAAAAGCCCATCTTCCATCTGCACCTCACCTGACTGCAGCGCAGAGATGCTCCCCTTCCGCTTACCGCCTTCAAAGGAAAGCTTGGCCTGTCGCTGCTCCGCCTTGCCCATCGCGTCCTCCACGTGAAGCCCAGCCTCAAACGTTTACACCAGGCGCCCAGAGGCAGACAGACCCACGGCAAGGAAGATATCAACCGGTGGCCCCCGGAGGGATCACCAGCCACCAGTCGAAGCACGGCAGCCAACAGCCTCACTCCACCAGAAGTAAGTACTCAACAGCTGTAGCGCCAGCAGTCGTCCCCCTAAAGGCACAGGCGGCAAGCAGAGTGCTCCCCCAGTCCTCCACAAACGTCAAAAAGAAGGAGAAAAAAATCTCCGCTGCCTCCAAAAAGACAACAATGAACAGCAGCAGTTCAAAACACTGCTGCCTCCTGCAGGCCCTTCAAAGGCCCCCCTGGCCCCTCAGCCGGCAACACGCGATTCTGCTGCCTCCTGCTGGCCCAGCAAGGCTACCCCCGGCCCGATTTGGCCGGCGACAATTAACTGCAGGCTTCCCCAGCAGAGGTCCCCACCAGGAGGCCCAGGGCAAAAACGCCCCTCCACGAGGCCAAAAAGCTAGGCCTCCAGCTGCACAGAAGGGTCTCCCAGCCCCCGACTTACGGGGACCCCCTCACCGCAAGGGCGACACCGCCCTGAGGGCCCCCACCAGCCACCTCCATGCCGGTCCAGCAGCACTGCCAGGCCCGCCTCCGCCAGGGCGGGAAGGCCTCATCCCTGCGGTGTGCACCTCCAGGCCTCCGCACGCCGCGAGGCAGCCACGTGGCAATTGGCCCAGGCCCAGATCGGGCCCTCAGCATACCAGGGGGGCCGCGGCCCGATAAGACCGCCGAAGGCCCCCCAAGCAGCACCTCCTCTCACCTCGCTTCGGCATGGGCGAAGGGCAACCCCTCCCCAGCCTCCACAGCAGCCGCGGCAGCCCACCTGGCCAACCCCGCCGGCTCGCAGAGCAGCAAGCCACCAAATTCACGGACCGGGGAAGCACAGTCCAACCAGGAAATCCTCCAGCCGGGGGGAGCACTTCCTACTCCGCTGTGTCAGGGGAAATAATGAATAAAAGCCCTAAGTCCGGCAGAGCCTCACACTGTGACGGCCATCTTGCCGTCAGGCTAGCCCCGCCCCTCCCAAGAATGTGTGGAGTTGAGTGTTTTGGATACAGCCAGGGAGCTGGTACTTCGCAATAATCAGCCAAAGGCTGCTTGATAAGATAGCTTTTGACACATCCCCACCTTGATGATGTTGCTTTGTTTGTGTCAGCTTCCTATGTACATTGTTTTCCAGATGCTTGCTATGTGACTTGAGTCATATGTATGGTTTCAAGCCTATACCCCTTATTTTGTTTGTTGTACAGGTACCTTCACCATGACCTCTTCATGTGGACATTTCAGAGAGTCTTCTGACATATGAAGTGTACATGGATTGTTCCAGGTAATGTAGGTCACAGAGTTTGGGTGCATAAGACTTATGCCAAGACAGCCTGCACAGTGATAGGGTGGAAGGTCAGAAGTGCCCATTGGACTTGTTTTGTGTGCTGTGGTGGGCCTGATGCATCATGTGTGTCATCATGTGGTCATAAAATATGTACTCCTAGACCACAACCATTTTTCCTTCACATTGGCTAAACACTCTTTTTGTATGACCTGTATGTATTAATAGATGTGTTTCATCATCGTAGGCCACAGTGCCTGTGCCACAGCCCTCACATATGTTTGTGTCATACCACCAGATGCACAAGCATTGGGTTCTAATGCCTCTGTGGTTAGGGACTGTTGTACTGCCATCTGTCTGTCTCTTGGATTATGTGATGTTGAATTAATTTGGTGTGGTATGTAAAGAGGCCAAGCTGATGACATCAACCACATCAATGTTTGCCCATTCTACAGGACAATGTCTGACAAATCCCTTCCTTCCCTGGTCTGGGGGTCTGAACCTGTTTAAATGTTCATTTACTCAGTATGAGTCAATCATTCATGATTTCCAATAGTTCAGACAAATTGACAGCCTATGTGCTGAACACTGTAATGCATTTTTTAGTTTGAGCAGACACTTGTATGCATGTGTTTGTGTGGGAGGGTTGTCATTCTGAGCTCGACACTGTGTACATGCAACATATCCCATCTTGAACAAGAACCTTGGATCATTATTGTGTGGTTCCATGGTCTCACATGTCTACATAGCTAAATATGAAATCAAAATCAGCAGACAATGAGTCAGTGAAGTGTGAATTTATTGGGCAGCTACGATTAATATAAAATATACTTGACATGACTCAACAAAAATTCAAATGGGAAGGTGTCAGTCATGGTGAATGAAACCACTTGAATAGATGCCACACCATTGGGAGTCCAAATGGTAAGTGGTTCAGGATCAGTCCAGAGTGAATATGTAATACACAAAGGAGGTCCTTAAGGAAGAGGGTTATTACTGGCAGTGGTGTGTGCCTTGCCATCCGTGCCTTTTGGATTCTTTGCTGGACGTCCCTGCTTGCAGGGGTGGGGGATCTTCTGCTACAGAGACAGGGGTGTCTGTTTTTATTTTGTTCCTCTGGCAGGCCTCCCTTCTAGTGGCTGGCACTGATGTTGATGGGCCTGCTGTTGATGAGCCAAAGGAAGGGGTAGACTGGTGTTAAAAAGCCCTGCTCAAGGTGGTGAGTATGTCCCTCAATACCCCTGTTAGGGAGGCCATGTTGGTATTGTGGGCCTCCATCTGTTCCCACATGTCCCAACACTTGTCCCTCTGTAGCTGCTTAATTTCCCACGGTTCGTTGAACACCTGCCCCATCACACCTGGGGACTCATGACAGACCCCCAAGACATGGTTGATGGTGTCCTAGTTAAGAACAGCCCCAGTGGCCGCACCCTGCTGGCCCACAGCATCCCTCCCATGTACCCTACCCCCACTGACCTCTGCCCTTGCCACAGTGTGCCCTCTTCAACTTGTTCCTGGACACTCATTGTCCAACGTGTTGCACTGCAGCACATGATCCAGGACTGGGAGGCACGAGATGGTGGACGCTGTGCTAGGGACACAGGTTGAGGGCCAATGGTTGTCTGTGATGTTGAGGCAACAGGGCTGGGAGGCACAGTGAGACTCACTGTTACCGACTGAGCAGGTTGCCCAGATGGGCAAGAACCATTCTCCACGTCCAAATGTCCATTAGTATTGTCATCACTGAGGGCTTCATCCACAGGGGTAGTGGCAGTCTGTTCCATGGCCTCTGTGTGTCCAGCGGCAGATCCACCTGTTGATGTAAAACGTACATTGTTACTGGTTGTATAGTGAAATCTACCTCCAACAGTTTAGACTTACAGTAAGCAGAGACCTTGGACAAAGTTAAATTGTAGTTAATCCAATTGTGGCAGTAACCATGGTATTCAGTGATTTGACATAACAGGTGCGAAGCATGCCAACCCAGTTTGACTCAAGCAGTTGCTGAGATGTGCAGATCAGTTGCACTTTGAAGGATGGAATGAAAATGACCAACGCAGTGTAGTCAAGATATGGCTTTGCCATTTTCAGACCTAGTTGAGTGAGATGCAGGCAACCTATGACTTTATTGTATATGTGACTAGAGTCATCTTGTGCACAGTACTGTGTCACTGTGTCTGCTGCCAATCGGTGATGCATTTTGAGGCCTATGAATACTTGTTGTACAAACTGGGTCATTCCTGTCTTTAATAGTTTCATCTTGACATAGCAAGTCAAGCTGGAGCTATGTAGACAGACATGGCTTTCATTTGAATATGATCTGTGCTTGATAACTCCCAGGTGAGTACACCAGGGTTTTTTGTACAAGGTAACACTTAGCTGGTGTTTGGAGTTACAGAAACAGGGTCTGCTGGGATCTGCTGTCAGGCCAATCTCTCCCCAATTCTTGACAAATGTTCTCCGCCGGGTGAGTAAACTTCATTTGTGAGTTCACTTACCGATGTATTTGGGCAAGTGGACACTGGGCTGATGGTTGGAGTTAGAGGTCAGGTCCCTCTACTTCCCAACACTTGACAAATGGTACCCTCCCAGGTGAGTAAACTTCATTAGGGAGTTGATAAACAGTGGTATATGGGCAAGTGAACACTAGGCTGGTGTTTGAAGTTACAGACACAAGGCCTCCTGGCCTTAGCAGTCAGGTCACTCCCTCTACTACACACACTTGACAAATGGTATCCTCACACGTGAGTACACTTTATTTGAGAGATAACAAACAGGTGTATTTAGGCAAGTTAACCCTGTGCTAGTGTTTGGAGTTAGAGACACAAGGCCTCCTGGGAGTTGCAGTCAGGTCACTCTCTCGACTACTCATACTATACAACTCTTGTGTATTACACATCTGTATGCAGACTGCATTTATTTTTGGGCATACGTTTACATGTTGAAACATACAATGAGTCCTGGGATTATTTTTTTATATTGAAAGATTTAAAGAAACCATTTGAGCATATTGCATGCGATGGCCCTTAGTAGCTGTGATTTGGGGTTCAACAATTCACATTGACAGTGTTAACACTCAGATACTCTGGGTATTGAATGTTGGTTAAGTACATCGCCAAGACGGGGGCGTTTTGGCCGGTCAGCGTGGTGGCCGCCACACCGTGAGGCTGTGCTCGGCAGCGGGCCAACTTGCTGCATTTCTCCTTTACTTGCAGCTCTTACCCCCTTTTCTTCAGCTGTGTCGGCTGCTGGGGACTAGTGGAGGCTGTTGGCACCGGAACGGCATTTAAGGTGCGGTTGCTGCTGACACGGCCTGGCCTGGAGGTGGGAATGGCGCAGACACAAGAGGCTTGAGGCCTTGGACACGGTCTCTGCGTCGTGCATCGGGCTACCGGGAGGGGTGTCGCAGGTAGCGGCTAACCCCGCTGGGGTTCCCTGGCTATACCCCACGATCGTTGACTCTTTTTTGGAGGCTGCTCAAAGTCCGCGAGGTGAGTGCTGTGCCGCAGTCCCTGCAGGGCCCACTCAGCAGCTATATCGGGGCTCTGGCCGCTGCAGGTGTGCAAGTGGTTGCTGGGGTTGGGGACCCCCGTGGCTGGTGGCCACCCCTGCTGCTGGTGGCCTGGGTGCCGCTACGTAGGTTGTTTTTTGGTGCTGGAGGGGACCCTCCCCTGCTGCTGGTGGCCTGGGCGCCGCTGCATATGTTGTTTTTTGGCACCGGCGGGCCTGGGCTCTTGGTGAGGGCTGGCGATGGGCTGGTTGGTGTGCCGCCCTTGTGTCTGGGGGAGCCTGGTCGGCGACTGGGTCGGGTCGTGGGTCCCTTCAGTTGCGCAAGTCTGCCTGGCCCCCGGGATAGAGGACCTTTGGTTTATTTTTCCTTATGGAATAGAGGACTGCCGGCTTGGCGCGCTGTATCCCTTGGTGGTGTCTCCATCTGCATGCCTTCATTAGTGAGCTCTAGATGGTGTGCGGTTTTCCTGGTGAGGGTCCGCCTTTCCTGCTGAGATTTTGTTCCTACTGGGCCCTGTAGATCATCGGCGGAGACTTCCTTTCTGGGTGGCCCTTTGCTTGGCAGCCTGGCTAGATTTGGGCCTTCTGGCTGGCTTTGTTTTTTTGGAGTCAGTAGCTGCTGTGTGCTCCCTTCGGAGGGTTCGGCCTTGGTGCTTGCCTCCTCCCTGCCACATCCTGCCTTGTGCTGAACCGGCTGGGTGGTGGTCTCTTAGCGGGGATTGCCTAAGGGGGGCCTCGCTGCTGGCTGGATGGCTGCTGGCGCATTACGTGGGTGGCGGTTTTCGCCGGCCTGTCTGTCTGGAGGAGGCATGGGGAAGGCTGATCAGAAGCAGACCAAGTCAACTTTTGAGAGTGGGCGGAAGAAAAGTGTCTCATCTAGCCGGATGGCTGACGACTTGACACATGTAGAGGATCTGCCCGCGGCATCCATGAAGGCTATGTTTGTCGATCTTAAGCATAGCCTGGCGAGTATTGACGCCAAGCTAGACCATCTCACCGAACAGATTGATTGTTTAAAGGAAAGGGTGGATGGTCATGATACGCGCTCTGAGCAGCTGGAAACTCGCACCTCGGATCTGGAGGATGAACGTCATGGAGATGGGGAAAAGCTGCTGCAAATGGAGCGTTTGTTGGAAATCATCAGGAATAAAAATGAGGATTTGGAAGCTCGGTCTCGCCGCAATAATGTCCGCATTCTAGGTCTCCCGGAGTCGACAGACATGGGGCGCATGGAGGACTTTGTTGAGACTATGTTATCTGAGCTGTTTCCTGGGGAGCTCTCTTGGATGTTGGTGGTGGAGAGGGCCCACAGATCTCTGGGGCCGCGTCCTCCGCCTGGAGCTCCTTCGCACCCTATTATTGTACGGTTACTTAACTACAGAGACAGCAATACTATATTGCGCTTAGCTAGGGAGCGCCGGCCGATGGTATATAATAATGCAGAGCTGAATTTTTTCCCTGATTGCACTCCTGGGGTGCAGGCTGCCCGTAGGGCCTTCCTGCCTATTAAACGCATTTTAAGACAAACAGAGGTGAAATACTCCCTTATTTACCCGGCTAAGCTGTGTGTTCAACATAAGGGCAAGTTGCATTTTTTACGGACCCGAAATTGACAGCGAAGTATGCTAAATCTGTCCCCAGGAGGAAGCAGTTGGACGGCCTGCATTCTGTTGATGATGATGATGGAGGCTCAATGAGTGATAATGACTAACTGGCCCCTTCAGACAGGGCTAATGGGACTCTGATCGGGAACACTTAGTCTGAGCCTTAGTGGCTGATTTGTCTGTGGGGTGGGCTGCTTTCAATGTTTCCTTTTACTGTTGGTCACTCTGCCCCTCCGTCCTGTATGGGATGGATTTTCGGTTGGCCTCTATTTTGCTGTTTGCTGGGTGGAACACAGTATTGGCGCATTCCCAGGTGTTCGGATTTATTAACTGGATTTACTTCATAGTTGTAGGGCTCTTCCCAGAAAGAAAGATTCCATTGGCAAAGGGGTGTTGCCACATAACTGAACTCTTCACATCTTCCACTTCAAATCACACATCCAGCTTTAATCACCAGCTGACAAAAGCCACATAAAGGTTTATAAATACAGGGACTGAGGATTTAGAGTTTCACAAGCTACCTGGAACTATATGGAAGTCTAGAATTAGTATCCACCACAGTGTGCCCGAGTGAGAAGGCCTTTCTCCACACAACTTGTGCATGAGGACCTAGCCATGGTTATTTCAGTTATTGAATGCTGTTACCACTGATGTAGAGAATGTTAGTGTTATGCTTGTTTCTGCAGGAGCCCGCCCTACTGGAAACATGTCCTTCTGTATAACAATTAGCACTTGAGGATGTATATATGGGTTTTGAAAACGTCATCATGTCCCAGTCAGACTCTTACCGAGTAGGGCACTAAAAGGGACTTACTGCAGCCTTTTTTATCCTGGGAAAACAGCAGCCAATGTGATTGACTGAAAAGCGAGAAGAAATATAGAAATTTAACTATGCCATTTAAAGACAGTGAGAGTGATAAATCTGTCCTCATGCTGCCAACTAACAACACCTTTAAAATCTCTCTTTGTGTAATCTAATAATGTAGAAGCGGTACCACTGAGGCACAGAGATTGATGCTGGTGCACTAAGATGAATCTGAAGCCTAGCAAGAGAAAGGTTAATCCCAGCGTTTCATATTTTACTTATCCATGGACTCAAGGTGTGGTCACTAAGCTCTGGAACTACTTTCTCAGTTAAAATTGTAATCATATTACTAAACACTTTCATAAAAAAGCAGGCTGGGATAGTTATCCCACCACCCAGAAGCAGTTTAGTGTATGGTGTGGGCTGCATAAAGAAAATGTTGCATACCTTGTATACCAGTTTTGCATCATAAGTATATTTATAAAATGTATGAACATTGGAATATATCCATGCAAGCGCAATTCCCAGACCACCTCCTCAACAAAGGCAAATCCATTTAACTACAATCAATCAACGTCTATGAACAGACGACATTTTCTGCGTTTCCAATTTTAATACGATGAACAAAACATTGAAAATCATTCTAGGCAATTTCATCCTGTGCTTCCTTCTTCGAAGAAAATGATTTTCATTTGGGAAAGTAGAAGGTAGAGGGTTCATTGGAGAAAACTGATGACTACAAATTATGTTATAATTCTTACTCCACAATCCAGTCACTACCCACTTGCCTTGCATTTTCTTTTAACTCAAGTAGCAAAAACAACACAAAAACTGACTACAGGAATATAAATCCTACATAACAATTACAGGTCCTTTTGACATCCAAATTGAGCAAGGTTTTCTCGGAAGGGCGAACATATGTGGAAATCAGGAGACAACATGTTATGAGTAATTTGAAAGCCTGAATGAGGTTCAGGAACAATCCCTAGCAGAGCTTTAAGCATTACCTTATCCTAGGTATCTTCTACTTCGAAAATAAACCTAATGCCACAAGCGAGGATTTCTTCCACGATATGTGCTTGTCACAGACACACACCTTCAAATGGTACACATAGCCCACAGCTGGGCCTTGCTACATAATGGCAGAAAAGAGCTACAATATGTATTATATTTTGGTGTAGTTAGGATGTAATGTAGAAAAGAATCTAGAAGCTCAGGAGATTTACTCCTAAGGTCTGAGAGCTTAAGTTGTAGTGTAAATGTCACACGCAAGGCAATAACAAAGTATTTTTACTTTTTATGCTGTATGCCAGGCCCACAAGTGGGAAATGAAAATCATATTGTCCCACTAGAATCTGCTGAATGCAAAGACTAAAAACATCTTTTGGACCTGCAAATCAAAGTGGCTGCACTCAAAGACAACAGTCACAGTCACACATTGTAGCTGTGACAGAAAGCAGAGGTGCAATTTCTCCTGAAGATGTGAGGCAAACAGCTCCATCAATAGACAGCCCTCAGAACTGAATTACCAGCTAAGGACATACTGTACGGTCTTCTTGTCTGCCAGAAAGAATGGGACAATGGCCTCAACTGTGTTCAAGTGGAAGAACACCAGTGCGTCTATGAAGAGACTGGGGCACTGTATGCCTCCTTCTTTTTGAATGTCTGGAAATTATCTTTGCCCTGATAGCAGGGAGGATCAAACAGCTAGCCCGATTACTTTAGGTTCTAAAATGGTGATGTGAATCTGCTTTTCTTGATCTGTCCACAACACGTTCACAGTCTGGCCCTGCAGATGGGGTACCTCAACCTGATAAATAGGCTATTATGACCAATGTCAGTTTTAGTTTTGATGGGTTGAAAGAGAAATATTTCTGTAGACTGAGAGATCTCTACACTGTCTAAGGAATGCATGAAGCCTTCAGTGACCCATTGTATATCCTCCAAGCCACCCTTAGATTTTGTAGATTGGCTCTCAAGCAACTTCTGAATAGAATAGATTCACAGCATTCACTTCATAATTAGGTGGGTACAAGATATCATTCATTGCAGACGAGATTTGCAGCGTATCACTAAGCTGGTCTGCATATTTGAGAACATTCTCCTGATAATGTCGATTGAAGAAAGCCTATAATGGAATAATTGTATCAATTCGTAATCTTTACCTGTGTCTATTTCTACAAACTACAAACTGTAGTTGGCAGGCTGGTGTAAGTGAGGATTAACTTTGGTTTAATTACCAGTCCTGACTAGACCAAAGGTTCTCCGCTGTCTGCTTTTCTTGAAAAGGACACACAAAGGCATTCGTCTAAGTAGTTGAACTGGTAATGGTGTTCCCATCTTCAATGAACTGTCAGTGGTAACAGATCATGTGGTCCTGGAGTAATGCTTAGGCATATTTCAAGAAGAAGCAGATCACAGGCCAGGATATATGTAGGTTTATCTAATTAGCAAGTACAGAGTTACTGGCGCTCCCACGGGAGCAGTGCATGCCAACAAGTCAGCCTAAAGCTTAAAATGCCACTCTAGTTCTGGTAGCACATACAATATCATAATACTGCACAGACTGAAGCTACACGGGCAGACTGGGCGGCAGGCATCAAGCACTAGAAAATAAATTATGCAGCTATTTCTTGAAAATGTGTGCTATTCTGATCAGGGCAAACGGTAGGTATAAATGCCGTGCCCTGAAGAGGAAATACCTCTGCTTTTAAAGAAGAGGAATAAAGCAGTGATGATTCTATTGTAAAAACCTTCTTCTGTGTTTCTCTAATTTTGCTATTGCTTATTGTGAATACAAATTAATTTGTACTTCTATCCTCTGCCCATTTCTGCACTGTATTTAGTGTTTATGTATGAACACTTGCTATGGTGATTTGTTATTAAAACTGCATTCCGATAAGTGTCTATCATTTTTACTTTTTGCTGACTATACCTTTGTATTACTACCTTTTTCTTGTACAGTGCTATGATGCCCTTGGGGACCTGGTGTGCACTAAATTGAATTTCAAAATAAATAAACAACATAAACACAAACATGGAAGGAAGTATCTTACAAGAAGAAAGGGATCTCACATTGTTTGTGGAACAGAATGATGTTCTGTAGATTAAATATCACAGTTCCTGTTCTGTAGAGTCACCGGTAGAAACACTGTTTTCTGATGTACTTATTCAGCTGTCTTGGATCTAAGATGGATCTATAAACCAGACGTTGTTATTACCATTAATTTGCTGGACAACAGTTCCTTTTTGCTGTCAAGTACAGGAACATATCTATGCCACATTTATCCATGAGTTGCTGCACTTTTTCCAGACTCCAAGAACTGATTTGTGTTTGCTCTAAAAGAGGAAATCGAGGAGGGTCTATAGAGATTGTTAATATTTGAAAATACTTAGCACTAGCAGCTCACATAATTTATACCAACTATCCTTTCTCCTACTAGAGTACAAAATGTTTCAGTAAATAGATACATGTCAATTTCGCTTAATCATTTTAGGTCTGTTGTTGCCTGTTCCCCTCCCAAACTTTTCCCAAGTCACAGAAACAAGCAAAGCCTACCAAAGGCAATGGAAGGGGCAGCTCCTCCATTAGGGCAGAGTAGCGTTGCCCTACCACCAGCAGCAGAAGCTGCAAACCTTTCACCAAAAGTGGGATAATAAACTAGGTTTATCATCCCTACATGGTGGAAGGGACACGTCAAAGGGGGGTGGCAAGCACCGAGGGGAGGGGGAGTGCACTGCGCACTCCCCTCAGAGAGCATGTGTGTTTGGCCAGCCGTCTCGGGCCGGCCAAACACACATGCACTGTAGGCTCTCTCCAGCCCAGCAACAAGTTTGCTGGGCTGGAAAAGCCCGCACAGGCTCCAGATCTGCCTGGGAGCGCCCCCCAGGGTGCTCCCAGCCTATGTTGATGCTGATTTGAGCACTGTCAGGATTGGCCGCAGAGCAGGGTGGGAGCCTGTGCCTGCAGTGCCAGCGAGGCGGAGGAGAGGAGCAGCACGCCGAGGAGCGAGGTAAGTTTTTATTTTATTTTTTTTAATTAATTTTTAGAACCGCTCCTGCGCCCCCCTCCCCCTGCTCCGCCCGCACCCCTCCTCATTAGCAAAGCGAGCCATGACTGGGCAACAGTGCTGGTGTTCTCCACAAATAAGGACACTGGGTGCTTGGCTGTTATAAAACATTTTTGTCATTTAGTCGTTTTTGATTTGTCAGCAGTACAGTAAGAAAACAGAAAGAGAAAGTAAAGAAGAAAGACTTACAAACATCACCTTCATTTAGAAGTAACAGGATGACAGTTCAATGAAGTACGTTTCCAATAAAAGACATGGACAGCTGTAGGCCAGTGGCACAGTGGCACTCAACTGGTTCATATCAGCTGGAACCCTGAGAATGTCGCAATTCCCCTGTGTCTAGAATACGATGTCTCACATCTGGTTTATGTGAAGCAAGATCTGTGTACAAAGGTCCTTTGTAGCCCCTGACATTTAACCCCATCAGTGACCATGGCAATTAGTAAGCTCTCCTGCTTCAGGCTGCTGTCGTACAAGTTCCATGTCGTCCGCTGCCTGGGAGCCAGGGAAATCCACTATCTCTTGAATGCTCAAGTAGGCAACTGGTGGCGCCTGTATGTCGTTGGCCTCGATCACGTGTTCACAACAGTACACAGCATTCTGTAGCCAGCATCGGGTCATGGGCACCAATCATCCCACAGAGTGCATAACTAGCTGCCGCTTAGAAGAGATAAGAAGTATGGCCGTAAGACGCTCTATGCTCTTATGGATGTCCTGCACATAGCCCAGTAGGACACTAACGGGGTTCTATCAATTTGAGAGTCAGTAATGGCGCCCACAATGTTCAACAAAGAGTTCCAAAATGTCACCACTCCAATGAAGCGCCACACCAGGTGCAAAAAGTCTGCATCCAGCGCCCCACATCTCACACACTTAGCCTTCTAAAGGAGGCCCATTTCACAGAGCACAGAGGAACTGTGACACAATCTATGAATGGATTTAAAGTGAATCAGGCGCAGCCTGTAGTTCAGGGATAACATACTTGTTAAGCTGCAACAATTTACCCATTACTTCTCTCTTAATTTCACACCCACGTCCCGCTGCCAGAGAGCATGAGACCTCGTGGTACACAGCGGTGCTTTGCCCTGCATTGTAGCAAATAGCCTGGTGATCAGTTGCCTTGGGGAGGTGGCACCCAGCATAGTTTTAAGTGCCTAGAGCTCTGGTGGAGAAGCAGGGAACGTTGGGAATGCCTTCCGCCCGGTGGCACGCAGTCTATGTATTAAAAAAAATCTAGTGGAGTGCTGCTTGAGGGAGCCTGTATGTCGTGGATAGTGACAAATGTGCCACCATGGAATAGGAATCCTATTATCTTCAGCAGTAGCTTTATAGGTCTGGTACACACCCAGTGGTCCAAGGTAAGTGGTAAATCCAGCTTTCATATGGTGGGTATCGATTTGGTCATGAAGGGTTGCCAGGGGAGCTGGTCATCTGAGGAAGTGTCATGCCCAGACCATAGAGTGGATTGTATCCACCTCAGCCCTGGGCTTTTTCAGATGGAGACATGTCGCAGTCATCAACGGGCAGGGCACCATGTTATCCAACTTAGCAGCCACATGGGGCTAGAAAGAAGTGGATGGTACTATTGATACATAAACTGGGTCTGAGCCCAATAACAGTATAGCTCCATGTCAGGTGCATAAAGCTCCCAATGCTCAAACAAGAGCATAGAAAGCCACTAAGTGTCTCTGGGTGGTAGAGCAGCTTGGAGGAGGGTAAAGAAGCATATAGTGAGAGGAATGTGGGTGCTCATGAAGACATACAGAATTTTGCCTAGAACAACCATGTTGGCAATCGCAATTTTGCCTGTCACATGCAGCAGCAGTTTATTCCAAAATGGAACTCTGTCCTCCAGCCAAGTCAGCGTTTTCCTATAATTTTCATGCCACACCTCCTCCCGGCTCCTACTGATCCATAAGTCCAGGTATTTGACAGCCGTATCAGCCCAACACAGTGGATACTCAGGGCTGGCCTTACCCCTGCCCTGCGTCAGAGGAAAAATAACAGCCATGGACCAATTAATTTATACAATAAATATATAAGAGGCATTTATGGTGGACAAATTCCCAAAGGACAGGGGATAAGTTGATGGTGGGATTTTGGATGTAAAGTGTGACATAATCTGCATACATAGGGACAATTAGGCATCTAGAGGTATAATTGAGTCTTCCATGATAGAATCGTGACCTCACAGTCTCCCTGGATTTTTCAGGCACACAAGATAAACAGTTAAAATTGTGCTTTAGGATGATGATTTAAGAGTGAGTCAAGATAGAGTGCAACACAATTACATTTGCTGCAATAAAGGTGTGAATGTTCACCCAAGGGTGTGATTTTTTTTGTAAAAGTACAACACATGAATATATATCTGAATATATGCAATGTATTATTATAGTAAAAGATCAAGTCAAACAGTAAAACCCTTTTGCACTATGTAAAGCAGCATATAAAGTTTGCTCATCCTGGAGCACTCCTCAAAAATTAGGAACACAACACAGCACAAATGTAATCATTTAAAATGGTTAGATGCTGCACACAAGTTTTCAAACATGTAACATTTGTAGTTGCATACTACAACAAGTATTGGCAAAGCCAATGGATCTGGTGGTGGCTGCTAGCCTTTTGTCTTTGTCAAATCTTGCTTTGTCATGGCTTTTGTAAAACTTTATTTTCGAGTTGCAGTAGGGCAGTTGCCAATCTAAAAAATCATAAATATTGGCACAAATCACTCCTTGAGATAGTAGCCCATAGTATTGAGGGGAACCACTTAGTGTGCTGTTGTGCTATTTGTTAAAGAGCAGAATGCTGTAACTCCAAGTGAAGTAAGCCAATGGCTTAAGTATGCGGACCCGCTGGCCCATGCAGTATGCTGTAATGGGCCAAAGAAAAATCTTGATTACACCACACCAGACCAATAGGGAAACGTGTCAGGCCTCTGTGAGTACATAGATGAGCTGTAATTTTAGTAAGGTCAAAAGGTCTTGGCTTACACTAGACCTTAAAATGAAGGACTGCATTTTTAGTGTCAAAACTCGGTTACTTTTGTATGGTTTGCAAACATTACATTCATGATTGCAAACACTGGAATTGCCTAAATGAAAAAACACAACCAAAAAGGATAATCTACTGAAACAGTAAGTTTGTAAAGGATTATGAAGTTTCTTCTCTATGTCTGAGGAGTGAGGAAAGCCTTCTGATTTAGAGATAGATGGCATCAGTCCTTTAATACTGTTAGACCAGGGAGGACCTAGCAAGCCTGACGTAGTCTCCCAACACTCAAGGGGACCAACTTTCAATATGTGGGACACATCTTACTCAGTTCCAGAGGGACAACGAAGTGTTGCCCACATGACATAAAGGCTACATAGTGGACTAGTAGACCATTCAGATCCTTTTCAGTTTGGTTAGCGCACAGACCAACCAAGAGCTGAACCTCTACAAGTAAAAGGTGGTAAATTCAACAAAAAATGGTGGTGCAGGAGGCACTCTACACAAGAGGGTGAGCTGTAATTTAGCCTGTTTGCACTTATAGCACTTGGCTCTTCAAGCAGCCCTCCTCCAGAGGTTTTTTAGGCTTCGGGCTGTGTCTCTTGACTTTTCCATGCAGGCTAGATCAGCAGCAGCAAGCAACATGTTTTGTCAACGCTTTCAGGTATGTTTCCACACAAAATAAATAGTCAGTGTTCAGCTCCACATTCTCTACGCATCTTTTCAGGTTTGACACATGTGTCTCACAAAAGGTGTTCAAGAGACTGAGTGAAGCTCCAGCTTATTTTTCTTGATTGTATAGGTTTGGGAGACCCACAAAGGCTGTCCCCATTCTGTGGGCAAACAGGACATCTCCATTATGAGCCACTAATAGTTTGAGGGACCCTTCAAGACCGGCCGCCCAACAAACTGTTGATAAAATAATAAAATAAAAAATTTAAGTGAACCTCAAAAATGGTGTGCATGTTACAGCCACATAGAAGGTCAGAACATTTTCTTTCAGCACTCCATTTTAGTTTCTAGAAGTGGGGAGCCTTGCTGTCCTCTGTGGTGACTGGAGCAATTGAAGAAGGACTTCTCTAATCATCAGTCACAAGACAGCGTTCAAGATCAAAACATCCAATCTTTGGGTAAAACAATGCCTGACATACAGCATAAAGGAGTTCTTCAATATTCTCAACCCCGATGTGACAAAACTACTGAATGCAACAGCTATTAAGGCCATAGTATTACCAACATGAATCATACAATCATTACTTCACTCTTAAAGACTGCCAAAGTGAACCTGAAGGTACAAGCCAACTACTGTCAACTTTCAAATCTATTTCTGGGTACGGATTTAACATCATAACCTAGAGTATCAGGATTCCGGTCGATGGGAGGAACAGAAAAGCTTTGGCCAACAGAATAGACAATTTGCTTACTAAACTGGCAGAAGATTCGGATTTATCCGCCAACAGCATCTGATACAATCAACCACAATATGCTGACAAAAAGGCAGAAGTAATATATCATCAGAGTTATCCTCAAGCAGGACGCCCTTTGGGGTCCAATGTGGGTCTTTGATCTCCCTAATATTGTTCAATGTGTATATATGCCTGCTGGCACAGTTAAATGAGTAACTCAATCTCCAATTACATATCTGCATGTGAGAAATTGGGTTGTTGATTGACTGGGGTGTGAGACCTGGTCAAGCAACAGCCACAATCCCTTACAGGGTGAACCAAAAAAAGTCACTAATTTAGCCTGTGCTTAACCCTGGGTAGCTTGGCATAAAAAGCAGTCAGGCTAAACTTAGAGGCAATGTGATAAGTATTTATGCAGTACAGAAACAGCAATACAGTGAAAATGCAACACATTGAAAATCCCAAACCAATTTAGAAAAATAGAGAACATTTCTATAAATTATTTGACACCAAAACCATCAAAATCCAATTAGTAGAACCAGAAGTCTGATTTTGTTAAGTTTAAGGTTCAAAATAGCAAGACCTCAGTTTTGGAAAATGGCCACCTGGGCACATTTAGCACCACAACCAAGGGTCCAAGAAGGAATGGAGACCTCTTGGGGGTCTAAGGCTGACTCACGTAGGCCCCAGGTGCAGGTTTAAGATGGTGGGAGCCTGTTAGGTCCCTGTGGCTCAGAACAGCTGACCAGCTAAACTAGGTCTTGGAGTCACTTCTAAAGTCCTTGGTGAAGGTGGCAATGTACAGTTCTACAGCAGGGCTGGCCTCTGAAAGTTCCAAGCAGGCTCCATGCAGGCAGCAAAACAGTCCTTTCAGGTACAGCAGCAGTCTGTCAGAGTGCACAGAAGGTCACAGCAGCAGGCAGTCCTCTGAGAGTCCTTCTGCAGGTCAAGTAGTGAACTAAAGAGTGGGTCAGCAAGCCCAATTTTTATATCCTCATGCCCTGCTCCTAGATAATGGGATAAGTTTCTAGAAGTGTTCTTTGAAGTTCCAGGAGTTTCTAGCATCCCCTGCCCTGGCTGCTGCACTAACAATACAGGGTTGTTAAACCTACTGTGTGGTGGCGGAGCTCATCCTATTCAGCTGTAAGTGGGGCTGTGATAAGTCAGTTTTTAGCCTATTCAGGGTCTGCTAATCCCACTATTGTGTGATTGTCTGGGGTGAATTCACAAAGTCTTAACTTTCGCTTATACCCAGTCATGTGACCTAAGACAGACTGCAGACACAGAGGGCTAAGTGCAGAAAAAGGCCAACTTTCTGAATGTAGAGTTATCAAACTTGTAATGATAAATTCGACTTTACCACTAGAGAGGGTTTATCATTACAAGTTCATAGATACCAAACATGACATATCTACCACATTTGGTTTAGGTATTACAACTTATTAATTTTAATGTTACTTGTAAAACTAAAAGTACATTTCCTACCTTTTAATTACACAACACCCTGCCCTCTGGGCTGCCGAGGGCCTATCTTAGGGGTGACGTATATGTAATTAAAGGGGAATTCAAGGCTAGGCAATGGGACAAGTCAATATGGCCTTCAGGCTGCAATGGCAGGCCTGGGACATGTTTTAATGTGCTACTTAAGTGGGAGGCACAATAAGTGCTGTAGGACTACTGGTAGCATTTAATTTACAGGTCCTGGTTTTAAGGCATACCACTCTACTAGGGACTTACATGTAAATTAAATCTGACAATCAAGTAAATGCTGATCAAACCATGTTTTAGGGGACAGAGCATAAGCACCTTAGTGGTAAATTGCACAGTGTTCTAAAACCAACTAGCAAAAACCCAATAAAATGCAGGAGGAGGAAGGCAAAATGCTTAAGGGAGATACTGTAGAGAAGGCCATTTCCAACAGTACACTAACAGCTGAGGCTGCCTCTAAAAAAGGGATAAAGGAACATAGACAAGATTATTGTATGGTCTCTCAGAAAGGTGCAAAAAGTTGATAAGCCACTACTGACGTGGCCATTCAGTAGCAATGAGGATCATTCTGACTCTGCTTTAGGTCAGCTTGATTATGCCTATGTGGATAAGGTTTACAGAGAGAAGAAGTATGTAAACTTCCCTAAACAGTCTATCATAAGGGCAGTCCCCTTTAACCCCGGCTAGGGGCACTGGGAGGCAAAGTCTTGGCATTATGGGGGTCATTCTGACCCTGGCGGTAATTACCGCCATGGCGGAGGTCGGCAGTAGCACCGCCAACAGGCTGGCGGTGCACCGCTGGGCATTCTGACCGCGGCGGTTCAGCCGCGGCCAGAAACGGAAAGTAGGCGGTGTACCGCCGACTTCCCGCTGCCCTTGAGAATCCTCCATGGCGGCGGATTCTGACACCCCCTACCGCCATCCGGTTCCTGGCGGTAGGGGGTGCCGCGGGGCCAATGGGCACTGCAGGGGCCCCCGTAAGAGGGCCCCACGAAGAATTTCAGTGTCTGCTTTGCAGACACTGAAATTCGCGATGGGTGCAACTGCACCCGTCGCACCTTCCCACTCCGCCGGCTCCATTCTGAGCCGGCGTCCTCGTGGGAAGGGTGTTTCCCGCTGGGCTGGCGGGCGGACTTTCGGCGGTCGCCCGCCAGCCCAGTGGGAAAGCCAGAATGACCGCCGCGGTCTTTCGGCGGGAACCGCTTGGCGGGCGGCGATCGCCGTCCGCCGCGGTCAGAATCACCCCCTATATCTCCTCTGCATCTAAAATAAGGTATAAGTGAGGAAATCTCCAATTGTAAAAGATGTCTGGCGGAACACTGTGGAACAAAACTCACTCTTGATGAGTAGTGGCTTGGAATGTGCCACTGTATTTATTTATTTGTGAGGTTTTATATAGGGCGAACATGGACTTGAGGCATCAGAGTGAGTCATAATGTTGACGCTAAGAATACAAGGTGAGCAAGGCAACACCAGTTGTAGTCATAGGAACAAAATCAGAGATGACAAAGACAGTTATTACAATGTGAGGTAAGACAAGCATAGGGATAACAGCAGGTGAAAACATCATAAATCAAGGCAAACTAATATTAATTTGAAGTGTGACTGAATAATATAAAAGAGTTCAAAAATATCTGACCAACATTATGCAAAATGGCAATTGTACTGGCTAGGTGGTGGGGTGATCAGGGAGAGAGAGAGCTAATGAAGCGTCCATTGAGAGAGTTTAGAATCCCAAAAGCAGCGACATGAAGAGGACAAGGATTCAACAGAGGGAGTATAAGAGGGAGGGGGAGGGAGTTTAGGTAAGGACTGAGTCTGATAAAAAAAGGATTTTTCAGCACCCAGCTGTGAATCGTCTGTGAAAGAGAAGTCTCAGCTCTTTTTGAAAGTTATTTAGCTGGGCCAAAGGCTGAGAGGGAGAGTGTGGCACTTCTGGAAACAACTGTGCTAACATATGTTACTTTTAGGAAGCTGGCAATTCTAGGAAAAGCTTGTTTACTCAGCCTAAGGACCTGACTCCACCTGATTCTTTCAGTTATGAGGCTAAATATCTGGAATTCAAGGTGTGTAAGAGCATGCAAGTAATGAAAACAATCTTGTAAGTGCTATGGCTTGGCTTTCAAGGGATGCCACTGCAGCATTATGAACAAATGTCCCTGTTAGAAATGGGGTCTCTAGTTGGCAGAGGTATACAACCTTGTCCAAGTAGGAACCACAATCCTAGTCAGGATAAATCACACACAATCCAAAATATCCTGTGCCCACTGTCTGGTAGCTTGGCACTGAGCAGTCAGGGTTAACTTAAAAGGCAATGTGTGAAGTATTTGTGCAATACATCATACAGTAAGACAGTGGAAAAACCACAAAAATACACCGGATTAGAAACATAGTTGATATTTGTATGAATAAAAAGAGGACAAAATGATAAAGATTCAATAAGCACAAGTTGAAGTATCACTTTTGCAAGTTTAAAAAGAGTCTTATATCTAAGAAATTAACAGTTGTCTCTGGATTGCACAAGGTACCTGGTTTGTGCAAAAAATAACATGCATGGAGACCGCAGAGGAGGAGATGAGTGGAAAAATATGGTGTGTGTCGGATTTTCTGAGGCGGCACAGAGGATAGTCGTTTATTTCCATGCTTCAAGGGGTTTGTGTTATTTTTTGGCATGCCATCTTGGTTTCTCACTGCGATTCAGGGATCTTTTTGATGCCCAGGGACGATGTGGCGGAAGAAGTCAGAGGCATTGCTTCGATCCGGGAGGGCGATGCATTGAATTTTCTGTCACACAGCAGGTGCTGTGCCAATCTTCCACTCAGGGAATCGGCTGTGTTGCTCCAGTTCAGCTGTGCATCGATCCAGTAGGGCGTCATGGAATTTTCTGTCGCAAGGCAGGTGCTATGTCTAATTTCCACTTGAGAAGTCGAGCTGTGTCGTTCGGTTTGGTTGTGCGGCGATTTCTCGTTTGGAAGGCAGGCTGTGCGTCATTTCTGGCAGGCTGTGAGGTGATTTTCAACGCACAAGGAATTTCCTGAAGAGATGAAGTCTTTTTGGCCCTGGGACTTCAGAAAACAGGAGGCAAGTGCAATCCAAGCCCTTGGAGAGCACTTCTCAACAAAGTCAGAGGGCAGCAGGGCAACAGCAGGGAAGCATTCCTTCTCAGCAAAGCAGTCCAGATGAGTCCTTTGGGCAGCCAGGCAGTACCTCTTGACAGGTTGCAGGTTCAGGTCCACAAGTGTCTGAGCTGGTGGGGTCAGAGACCCAGTTTATATACCCAAAAATGCCTTTGAAGTAGGGGAGACCTCAAAGAGTGATTTTGAGTGCACAAGTTCCCCTCACGGTACAGGTCTGTCTGCCAGGGTTCCAGTATGGGGTTTGACAGTCCATTGTGTGAGGGCAGACGACTAGCCTTTGAAATGTAGGTTACAAGCCCTCCATCCTTCCACTCCTTCCAGCCCAGGAAGACCCATCCAGTATGCAGATGAGTGCAGGTGTGACTGAGTGTCCAGTGTTTGTGGTTGTCTGGGTGAAATGCACAAGGGAGTTGTCAACAAGCCCAGCCCAGACGTTGATTGGAGACAGGCTGTAATGCACAGATGGTTTTTAAGTGCAGAGAAATGCTCACTTTCAAAAAGTGGCATTTTTTAAAATAATAATATAAAGTCCAACCTCACCAATAAGCAGGATTTTCTATTACCATTCTGGCCATACTAAATATGACCTGGTTACCCCTTTCTGATCAGAATCTACCACTCAAACAGTATATGAGTGCAGTTGTAATGCTAGCCTATGAAAGGAGCAGGCCTCACAGTAGCGTAAAACTAATTTAGGAGTTTTCCACTACCAGGACGTATAAAACACACATGTAGATGTATTGCCTTTTACCTACATAGCACCCTGCCGTATGGGTTACCTACAGCCTACCTTATATGTAGAAAAAAGGGGGTTTAAGGCTTGGCAAGTACTTTTAAAGTCGAAGAGGAAGCCAAGTCGAAGTGGCAGTAAAACTACACACACAGGCCTTGCTATGGCAGGCCTGAGACATGGTTAAGGGGCTACTTAAGTGGGTGGCACAATCAGTGCTGCAGACCCACTAGTAGCATTTAATTTATAGGCCCTGGGCACATGTAGTGCACTTTACTAGGGACTTACAAGTAAATCAAATATGCCTATTGGGAATGAATCAATGTTACCGTGTTTAAGGGAGAGAGCATGTTCACTTTAGCACTGGTTTGCAGTGGTGAAGTGTGCAGAGTCCTAAAACCAGCAGAAACAGTGTCAGAAAAGTGGAGGGAGGCAGGCAAAAAGTTGATGGATGACCACTCTACGGCTGTCAGGTCTAACAGTCCTTTTGATGAAGTGAGTTGCTGCATAAAATACTGCTTTCCCTAGGGGGGTAGGGGGATTTAACATGTACTTTGGGAATACAGGAATCTTGGGATCATGAATGGAATATACTTATGAGTTCACCAAAGATGTCTTTTAGCCATTGTCCTGAGCAGAGCTTGCAGCTAATGTACTTTACTAGGATGAAACCTGAGGGCGTGGCGCTATGAATAACTGGGTTTAGTCTACAGTCCAGAATGTCACCAGAATCCAACCACGATAGAGCTAAATACGCCAAGTGGTCAGTCAAGATGTGAAGAAGCTCAGGGTTGGGTTTAGAGTTTGGAGGACAGGTCAAATCTTCGCAATCATGATGTCGTCCAAACTCTCAGTCTGGCCACCCAATTTGAGTCAGATAGACTGCTAGGTTTATGCTGACAGTACAATTTACTCCATCCCCATCAACTTTCCTCCAAAGGCCTGAGAGAGTACGGGTCATCTGATGTAAACCGTCTGACCATCTGCCTATTTAGAGTGGGCGGTTGAATGGCTTTTGTTCACTATCCATTACATCCAGGAATAGTCTAACGATGAGGGGTAGTAAAAATAGAAAATTGACCTCCACATCAAGGGAGAGAACTCTGATGGTGTTGGGGCCATTCATTTTTACTTTTTCAAAAACAAACTTCAACTTTGTTAGTCTGTTTTGGGAAAAATAAAAACTTTAAAAAGTTTGGTGTAAATGTCTGTCACCAATGATTGATACACACCAAACATTTGAATGGTTTTGTTTGAACTGCCATGATGGCGGTACAATCAAACACACAGAGTTCCCTATTAGACCGGTGGTGAACTCTAAATTTGGTAGGCAGAGTAAAGGTAGGTTGGCGAACATAAAGTCCTGTACTACCACAACTGCCTTTACTATGTTAGCAAAACTCTGAGTCGGGACCTCAGTTATCAGATTACTTTTTGAGTTCTGTGAAGTCATCCAGTCGTGCAGTTTTTTCAGAGGTCAGTTGGAAAGGATATCATACGGTAAACCCGAGTATCATCAGCGTACTTGAGTAGGACATCAAGGGGTTCTAGTTAGAGACGAATACAGTTGGAGGCAGGCCAGAGCTTTCAGGGACCCCTCGTGCCCAGGTAACCAAACTGGAGAACAAATTCCCAATTTTAATATGCTGTGCCCGATCAGTCAATGTCAATGCTTTTGCTAATAATCATAGAAAGCACAGTGTGACTCACAGAATCAAATGCCATTGAGTGATCTAGAACAAGTAGGCAGAAGTTGCCAGGGCCTAAAATTTAAAGTGTGTTATCTTCTACTTGGACCAAGGCAATTTCTGTGCTGCAGCCTTGTCTGAACCCCAATTGAAATTCATCAAACACATCATTCTCTAACGTGTGTTGAGTAAGTTGCATTGCAATACATCCTTCAAGATATTCTGTCAAGAAGGGCAATCCTCAGACAAGCCTAAAATTGATGAGATCCTGTGAACCCGCTGCAGGTTTTTCAAAAGGGAAGTAAACTTGCCTAATTTTGAGACTGTCAGGCAACAAGAGATTTAGGGGGTCATTACAACATTGGTGGAAAAAGCCGCTTACCGCCGTGCAGAAGACCGCCAACAAAACCGCCGCGGCCGCGGAATTCCGCCACAGCTATTATGACCCACATCTCGAAATCCGACAAAATTCAGACACCCACACAAGTCCGCCACACCAAAGGTCAGTGATAAACTGGCGAAAACAAAACCTCCACGTCACGCCAACAGAAATACGCCCACGCTATCAAGACCCACGAATCCACGCGGTGGTCTTTCAACCGCGGTATTCCATTGGCGGTACACACCGCCGCGCTCAAAATACACACACTTCTACAAAACACCGCCACATTGGACAATTCCAAACACACACCTGATACACATACACACACCACTCCCACACACCCAATACAATATAAAACACACACCCACATCACCCACAAACCCCTACTGCCAAAAATTCTGAAAGAAGGCCAGAGAGAGACACCACCATCCACAAACTAGCAGCCACAGGCACTCAACACCATCACCCACACAACTTCCACGCACAAAACACCACACACCACTACATATCACCACACACACCACCCCACACATCACCCACACCACCCCATGGCACGGCAAAGACACCCCAGGTTCTCGGACGAGGAGCTCAGGGTCATGGTGGAGGAAATCGTCCGGGTAGAGCCACAGCTATTCGGATCACAGGTGCAGCACACCTCCATAGCTAGGAAGATGGAGATATGCCGAAGAATAGTCGACAGGGTCAACGCAGTGGGACAGCACCCAAGAAATCGGGATGACATCAGGAAGAGGTGGAATGACCTATGGGGGAAGGTGCGTTCCGTGGTCTCAAGACACCACCTGGCGGTACAGCGGACTGGCGGCAGACCCCCACCTCCTCCCTCACAACTAACAACATGGGAGGAGCAGGTCTTGGTGATTCTGCATCCTTAGGGCCTTGCAGGAGTCCGTGGAGGAACGGACTCTGGTAAGTCAAACCTTTAACTATCATATCCCCCACCCTACTTGCATGCTATCACAGACCCCCACCCTCGCCCCCTCCCCTATCACTCCAACTCCTCACAAATGTACTAATAACACAAACCACACATCCCAACACCAAGCCCTGCATGACACAACAAAGCGTGGACACCCATCACTAAAGCATGCCCACTGCACATACCCATAACACCCCCCTCAACCATCATCACACAAGCCCCCACACAGGAATGCTAGCACTGGGGTACACGGTCACCCACCCATTGCACACCATGACACACACAGATGCAATAATCATGCTTTTACACCCCTGCAGGACTACTACCCAACGTCACCAGACAGGAGGGTCCAGACATCTCCACCCCACCCACAGAAGAGGCCCACAGTGATGACAGCAGCTCTGTCCAGCTGGATCCAGATGACCAGCCCGGATCATCGTGGGCCTCGGGACAGTCGGTTCCCCTCACACAGGCACAGCCCACCACAGACCTTCCACCCTCTGGTAAAACCAGCACAGCACCCACCCAGCGGGCCCATACCTCCGTGCCCAGGACACGTCAATCAGCTGTGTGTCCACCACTACAGGGAACCCAGGACAACCCACCACCCCAACAACAACAGGGACCTGGGGGCAGTGGCAGTGGGCACACGGCCCAGGGGACGGAGGCACAGGAACACAGGGGAACTGGGAGGGCTGCCGTGCGACAGGGGGCGGACAGGCCAAGGGAACCCACTCTCCACGAGGCCCTGTCCTCCATCATGGGAGCCTACCACCACTCCCAGGAGACTATGGCAACGGTCCTGGCCAAGTTTCAGGAGACCCAGCGCATGCAGGAGGAACAGTATTTGGGGTTCAGGGAGGAACTCAGAACCATCAGCTCCGCCCTGGGCACCATCGTAGGGGTGCTGAAGGAAATACTTAACACCAGGAGGGACACTGTGGCACTACAAGGGGCCCCTGACACTAGCATGGACGATGAACTGCCCACCACCTCCGCCGGCGCTAGTGGACAGGAGGCACCACCACAGGACCACCACACCAGCACCCCACCCCCTGCAGACGGAGAACCACCCGCAAGCTTTCCCTGAGATCCAGGAACAAGACAGAGCATGATGCCAAGACCCCTGCCAAGAAATGAGACCACCCTGATTGTCAAACCACTGTCCCACTTTGTAACCCTGTCTATATTGGAACTGCCCCAGCTCCACTTCCTATGCCCACATGGGCAATGCACCTGTGAGACTAATAGACTGGACTCTGCCATGGACATTCCTCCACCATCCCCCCTCACCATTTTACAACCCCCTCCAATATTGAGCAGTTCAATAAACACCCTTGAAGCACAAAACAATCTGGAGTCAGTCTGTGATTTCGAAATTGTGTATTAGCAATGACAGTGACAAAATGCTTTTTCAAATGTAATGTCAACATACCTATGTCACACATCTCAAGTCCATGAGGAATCTAAGCAGATGAAAAACGTTGGAAACCACACCTGTGAAACCGTAAGGGAAAATTACAACTCAGTGACCATACACTGGTTGAAATCGACAGACAGGATAGAGGTAGAAGTGTTAAAGTACTTGTAGTAGGCAGGAATGTTTTCTCACCTGTGTGTCACTGGAAATATTGTTGGATGACAGAGTCCCTGTTGTCAATGTCTTCTTCCTCTGCTTCCTTCTCATCACTGTCCACAGGCTCCACAGCTGCCACAACACCGCCATCTGGACCATCCTCCTGCAGAAAAGACACCTGTTGTCGCAAAGCCAAGTTGTGAAGCATACAGCAGGCCACGATGATCTGGCACACCTTCTTTGGTGAGTAGAATAGGGAACCACCTGTCATATGGAGGCACCTGAACCTGGACTTCAGGAGGCCGAAGGTGCGTTCGATCACCCTCCTAGTCCGCCCATGGGCCTCATTGTAGCGTTCCTCTGCCCTGGTCTTGGGATTCCTCACTGGGGTCAGTAGCCATGACAGGTTGGGGTAACCAGAGTCCCCTAATAGCCACACCCGGTGCCTCTGGAGTTGGCCCATCACATAAGGGATGCTGCTATTCCACAGGATGTAGGCGTCATGCACAGAGCCAGGGAACATAGCATTTACCTGGGAGATGTACTGGTCTGCCAAACATACCATCTGTGCATTCATGGAATGATAACTCTTCCGGTTCCTGTACACATGTTCACTCCTGTGGGGGAGGACCAGAGCTACATGGGTCCCATCAATGGCACCTATGATGTTGGGGATATGTCCAAGGGCATAGAAGTCACCTTTAACTGTAGGCAAGTCCTCCACCTGAGGGAAAACGATGTAGCTCCGCATGTGTTTCAGAAGGGCAGACAACACTCTGGACAACACATTGGAAAACATAGGCTGGGACATCCCTGATGCCATGGCCACTGTTGTTTGAAATGACCCACTTGCAAGGAAATGGAGCACTGATAGCACCTGCACATGAGGGGGGATTCCTGTGGGATGGCGGATTGCTGACATCAGGTCAGGCTCCAACTGGGTACACAGTTCCTGGATTGTGGCACAGTCAAACCTGTAGGTGATGATCAAACTTCTTTCCTCCATTGTCGACAGGTCCACCAGCGGTCGGTACACCGGAGGATGCCGCCATCTCCTCACATGTCCCAGCGGACGGTGCCTATGAAGGACAACAGCGACCACAGAGTCAAACAACTCAGAGGTATGTACCCACAGTCTACACAGAACACCATTCATACACAAAATGTGGCCTGTATTTGTGTTGTGAGACAAGGCCTAGGTATGTGTGACGCAGTTGGTAATTAGGCCATGTGGGCCCCTGAAATGGCGGCTGCCTGACCTCTAAACTGGGACAATGGGATGTGAGGTAACTGCGCTGGCGTTGTATACCGTCGGGGTAGGCAGTCGAAGACCGCGACGCAATGTTGCATTGGTTAACATTGGACCTAATGGGTCCCAGGAGCCAATGACGATGTACGTCGGCGGTGATGGTACGCACCGCCGCGGACGTGACCGCCATTTTCTACCTGTTGAATCACTCAATACCTGATCTTCAACAGGAGAGGACCTACACTGCAAGTGCTGCTGTGACCTCGGTCTGGAAGAGACAATGGCTCGTGCGTCTGGGGAAAGGGCCCCTGCCTTTAATGCAGAGGAGTTGGAGAAGCTCCCCCAGTACACGCTACTCTACGGTCCTCCAGACCAACAGGTAAGTACACAGGGAGCATGTTGTATGGGCTCTGCCTGTGTGGAGAGGGCTGGTTGTAAGAAGGAAGGGGGCAGAGTTCTGCGTGCATGAAGGACTGTGAATGCATGTGCCACATGGCAAGGGTAGGGATGTGGGCCACTCACTTTGACGGTGCAGTTGGTAATGACTTCTCTTCTTCCCCTGTACAAGTCATGTAGGTCAGCGCCCACCAGAAGAAGTATATTTGGCGTGCCATCACCAAGGACGTCCAGACCCTGGGGGTCCACCTCACACGGAGCACCCACTGCCGTAAAAGATGGGAGGACATTCACCGCTGGAGCAAGAAGACGGCGGAGGCTCAGCTGGGGATGGCCTCCCAACGTGGGAGGGGTGCCCATCGAACCATGACCCCCCTGATGTTCAGGATCCTGGCGGAGGCCTACCCTGAGTTGGATGGGCGCTTGAGGGCATCACAGCAGACACAAGGGGGTGAGTACACTATCATTCAGCAGACTTTGCGTGCAGTGAAGGTGTCTGGTGGGGGAGGAGGGCTGTGGGTTTCTCTAGGCCAGGGCGAGTTCTGTAGGCAAGGCCCCTCCGTAAGGCAGGCCATGTGGCACCCCACCCCACCTCTGTAGAGGGCCAAGTACAGGTATTCATGCCCCTGTGTCATCTATATGTGCAGATGTCGTCTATAGCCTTGTAGGCCATTTCCCAGGAATTGCATCTGTAGAGCCCAACAGCGCAACGTAGTGCAGGGGGCTTCTGTGTCTGTATTGTCCGCCAACGGTAGCGGTAAGCCATGCACTCAACCTGTCTTTCTTCTGTCGTCCCCCCCCTTTTTGTGGTCTCCCTGTTCTTGTGTGCATTAGCATCATCAGGCGGAGGTACAGTGGCACCGGAGCACGAGGGAGCTGCATCCCACATGGCTATGGAGGGCCACACTACGGACTCAGAATACACCAGTGGGACGGAGGGCGAGGGGAGCACCACGGCGGTCACAGGATCTGCAACCAGCGACACGGACTCATCCTCCGATGGGAGCTCCCTTGTGGTGGCGGCAACATCTGTGCCCCCCACTTCAACAGATACAGCTGCCACCCCCCCACCAGCACCGCCCTCCCAGCAGCCCCTGAGCCTTCTCCCGTGCCCGCTCACCCAGGTGGGTGGGAATCACCTTTGCCCCAGGCACCTTAGCCCCTGCCCATGTCACCTCTGCTGCCCTCAGTGAGGAGGCCATTGACCTCCTCAGGTCCCTCACTGTTGGGCAGTCTACCATTTTGAATGCCATCCAGGGCGTAGAAAGGGAGTTGCAACACACAAATGCATTCCTGGAGGGCATTCATTCTGGTCAGGCTGCCCTTCATCGAACTGTTCACACTCTGGCCTCAGCACTGATGGCAGCCATTGTCCCTGTGTCTAGCCTCCCCCCTCCAACTTCCTCCACCCAGACCCAATCCCCTGTACCTCTGCCTATCCCAAGCACACCATCAGACCAGCCTGCACACACCTCACCACACAAGGGAAGCTCAGGCAAACATAAGCACCACACATCCCACAGGCACTCATGCAAGCATCACACACATACAGGCACACCAACATCCACTACCTCCACTGTGTCCCCCTCCTCCTCGCCTCCCTCCTCCCTCCCAGTCTCGTCTACACTCACACCTGCATGCACTACCACTACAGCCACTACGTCCCACACCAGCACACCCACCACCACACCCCGCTCACGTGCACTCACCACCCCACTACCATTTCCACGTCCCCTGTGTCCTCTCCCAGTGTGTCTGTGACGCCCCCTCCGAAGATACACAAACACAGGCACACACCCACCCAACAGCCATCCACCTCACGACAGCCTCCAGCCCATGCACCTGCACCAAAATCCACAAAAGTTACACCTCCTACAACCACCACCTCTTCCTCCACTCCCAAACCCCCTCCAGCTACCCGTCCCAGTGTCTCAAAAAAACTTTTCCACCCTTAACCTATTTCCCACAACCCCCCGTCCAACTCATAGGTTCCGTACTTGCACCTCAGCCAAAAAATCTCCGGGACCAGTGGTGCCTGTTGTTACAGGTATGTGGAGTGCACCGGCCACCAGGCCAGCCAGTGTGGCACGGAGCCACAGCACAGCCAGTCCCCCCCTGTGAAGCACCAGAAGTTGGACAGAACCCGGCGGGAGAGGGGGAAGACTCCAGCCAGCCAAGCTGCTCACAGGGGTCCCAGGGGGAGTGTCGACTCAGCTGTGACTCCTCCCAAGGTGGGGAAGGGGCAGAAGAAATCTCCAAAGTCTGGGAGGACCAGCACGGCGGAGAAGACCGCCATCATCCCCGCTGCCTAGGAGGCCTCTGCCAGCACCATCGTGACTGCCCAGGAGGCCACCGCCAGAGTCACTGCCCAGGAGGCCACCGCCAGCCCCATTGTCACTGCCCAGGAGGCCAGCCCCATCGTCACTGCCCAGGAGGCCACCCCCAGCCCCATCGTCACTGCCCAGGAGGCCACTGCCAGAGTCACTGCCCAGGAGGCCAGCCCCATCGTCACTGCCCAGGAGGCCAGCCCCATCATCACTGCCCAGGAGGCCACCACCAGCCCCTTCGTCACTACCCAGGAGGCCACCGTCAGAGTCACTGCCCAGGAGGCCACCGCCAGCCCCATCGTCACTGCCCAGGAGGCCACCGCCAGAGTCACTGCCTAGGAGGCCACCGCCAGCCCCATCGTCACTGCCCAGGAGGCCACCGCCAGCCACAGCCCAGCTGACCCATGAAGGATCACCAGCCACAGCCCTGCTGGGCAATGAAGGACCGCCTTGGCAAGGACCGCTGAACAGGGCAAAGACCGCCATGGAAAGAACCGCTGAACAGGTCTGACACTGGCAACTCAAGCACCGCTGAAAAGGCCAAGGACCGCTGAACAGGGCAAAGACCGCCATGGAAAGTACCACTGAACAGGGCTGACACTGGCAACTCAAGCACTGCTGAACAGGCCAAGGACCGCTGAACAGGGCAAAGACCGCCATGGAAAGCACCGCTAGCCCATTTGCGGCCGGGGCAGTGACGCAACTGTGACCGTCACGGGTTGAGTGATGCACTCTGGGCACCAGTCTCCCTCCAGAACCAGTGGAGACATGCATCCACTCCGTCTGTCCGTCACAGGATGAAGCAATCTGGGCACCAGTCCCCCTCCAGAACCAGTGGAGACATGCATCCACTCCGTCTGTCCTGCACAGGATGAAGCACTCTGGGCACCAGTCCCCCTCCAGAACCAGTGGAGACATGCATCCACTCCGTCTGTCCTGCACAGGATGAAGCACTCTGGGCACCAGTCCCCCTCCAGAACCAGTGGAGACATGCATCCACTCCGTCTGTCCTGCACAGGATGAAGCACTCTGGGCACCAGTCCCCCTCCAGAACCAGTGGAGACCTGCATCCACTTGAAAGACTGTGGCTTTGCACTCCCCAGGATGGTACAGTGGGCAACCCACCCACTGTAGAGACTTGAGAGACTGTGGCTTTGCACTCCCCAGGATGGAACAATGGGCAACCCACCCACTGTATAGACTTGAGAGACTGTGGCTTTGCACTCCCCAGGATTGAAAAGTGGGCAACCCACCCACTGTAGAGACTTGAGAGACTGTGGCTTTGCACTCCCCAGGATGGAACAGTGGGCAACCCACCCACTGTATAGACTTGAGAGACTGTGGCTTTGCACTCCCCAGGATTGATAAGTGGGCAACCCACCCACTGTAGAGATTTGAGAGACTGTGGCTTTGCACTCCCCAGGATGGAACAGTGGGCAACCCACCCACTGTAGAGACTTGAGAGACTGTGGCTTTGCACTCCCCAGGATGGAACAGTGGGCAACCCACCCACTGTAGAGACTTGAGAGACTGTAGCTTTACACTCCCCAGGATACATCTATGGGCATGGAGCCCCCTCGTGGATCTGGCGTGGTGCACTCATCCGGCTGAGGTGCCCCCCCTTCCCCCTGAGGTGCCTGTTGTATTTCTATCTGATTCCCCTGCAGTGTCCTCTCCGTTTGGATCGGGTATCTTGTGTGGGCCTCACCCATGCATTTTGGGCCCAGTGGTCCACGGACTATGAATGGTGCAATACCTGCACTACTAATCGTGGTGTATATTTTGCTTATTGTGTATATATATATATGTATATATTTGCTTACTGTATTTTGATATATTACAATGGTTCCACTCATTTACTTTTGTCTTTGCATTCTTCCGGGGGATTTGGGGGGTGTTACTGTAATGTATAGATAAGCATTGGTGTGTGTGTTGCAGTGGGTGAGGGTCGGGGTGGAGGTTGGGGTGTTGAGTGTGTGTGTCCCTGTGGTTTTGCCTCCCCCTCCCCTATGTCGTAGGTGCAGTACTCACCGTGGTCTTCGCCGCCGGCGTTGATGATCCTCATAGAGGAGCAGGAAGACTAGCGCTGGCATAATATGAAGTTCCGGCTCCATGGTGCCCTCCTTCCTCGTGGAGTGTGTAGAGGAGAGCGTTTTCCCTTTGAAATGGCTGTTTCCGCCGTGTTTTTATCCGCGGTGAATCCGCCCCGGAAAAGGTGGCGGATTGGTATGTTGTGATACTGTGGGCAGTACATTGTCTTCCGCCTGTCTGTTGGCGGTGACCGCTGCGCTGTTTGTTTATACCGCCGTGGCAGTCGGAGTGTTAAAGTGGCTGTCTTTGTTGGCAGTTTCCGCCACGGTCATAATTGCAAATTTTTTACTGTTGGCGGTCTTACCGCTGCTTTAACACCGTCCGCCAGGGTTGTAATGACCACCTTAGTAACTTTGTCAATTAGGGCAAAAGATGCCAGAACATGTCTTCAGCAATTTTCCCAGGAAATTATTTTTTGAAGCTCATTTTTAAAGAGAGAATCAAACTTAAGCCATTTCAACTTGGCTTTACATCTGAGGTTCGAGGCCTTCATAGAATCTGGACCACTGTTTTTGTATTGCACTTTTGAAACACAAAACAGTTCATTCTCAATGGTTGTAGAAATTACTTTACAGTCAGGTGGACTGCTCTCAGGCTGCTGTGGTACAACACTTCTTTCTTGGAATAAGTTCCTTTGACTTGCAGGTAATCCATCTGTGTACTGCATACCACGAGAGGGGCACCCATCACAACTGTCTGTGTCAGGTTGAGAGTATAGAAGGAAACACCTGTAAGCAGATTCTGTGAAAGGCACAGTCAGGAAGAATTACTAATTGCTGACTAAGGCAGAGTGTACATGTCTTCCTAGTTGCCCAATGATTGACACCATTGGTCCTCTAAATCTCATTGATGAGGACCCATGTGTAGTTTGGCAATAGGAACCAGGATGATGCAGACAGGAATTATAGTATGTTCTAGGATCCTGTGTTTTCAGGAGAAATTCAGCCTTTCATGTGGATAGATGAAAGTCTATCCCTTGAAGGACACCCTAATATGGCCTACGTATTTAACCCCAACAATAGACAATGAATAGACTGAACTGGGACTGTGGTTGATATCATGTGGTTGACTTGCAAACTCAGATATCAAAGGATGGCTACTGCTAATTGATAGTGGTATCCAGCTTCAACTGAAATTTTGACCAGTCAGTCAGTCAGTTAGATGGAGTAAGTGTGCATCTTCTTTTTTTGGAGGTGTGCAGCTACTACTGCCATACACTAAGAGAATATTCTTGGTGCTGACAACAGAATGAATAGCAAGTCTCTGTACTGGTTTGTTGCCGACCAGGAAACTTAGGAACACCTGATGTTTTACTGCAACTGGAAGTTGGAAATAGGTATTCTGAATGTTTACGGCAAACATCAAGTCTAGCTGATGTAGTTGATTTAAACTTTGATGTAAGGCTAGAATTCAGAACTTTTCTTCTTTTACCCATTTTTCACAAGCTCATAAATGAGCTTGGACACCTGTTGACTCCTTTTTTTGAACCAGAAAGTAATGAGAATATATTTCCACTTCTTCTTGATGATAAAGGACCTCCTCCAGAGCGCTTATTTAATTCCTGGTGGAGTTCTTCCAGATGGAATTAGGGGGATCCTTTTAGAGGAATTTCTGAATGAGGAGATTTGGAAATGAGAAAACATCCATAATAGACAATATTCAGCACATATCTGTAACATATTATTTGCTGTTACTCTCTTAGATGGTTCATGATGCTTCCCCCCACTGGCATGAATTAACAGAGAAGGGGAAAGTAGGACGTCACTGTTTTACTGGAGGCTTTCCTTCCACCACTGCAGGTTGATGCCCACCTCTCCCAATAGCAGGCTTTCTTTGGTGGGTTTGAAGGGTTTGACATTTTGAGGATATAAACGCCTGCCTAAACATGTGTAATGATCTTTCTTGTACTCACTCTTTTTTCAAAGTCCACGATGTCTGGGCCTATCCTTTCCACTTAGCGCAAATATTGCACCGCGGACTGCCGTGACCCGAGCAGAGCGATTGGCTCAAGGTGTGGCTGGCGCCGCCGTTCATGTTCATGGCAGCCGGGCGTGCCGCACCACTTCTGTCCTGTATTTCCTCGCACGAGGCCCCAAAGTGGGTAATGGGCCTCGGCGAGTTCTGGGCATGGCGGGCCCTCGAAATTAGGAATGGGCACCCCCCAACCCCTTTCTTACCTGATGCAGCCTTTTCTTTTTCTTTTTCTCTTCTTTTCTCTCCCTTCTCCTTTCCTTCTTTATTCCTTTTTGTTACATTTAGAAGACATGTTCTTTTTTACACCAGCATGCCTTGCTTCTACCCTTTTTCCCTGCATGCTCTAGGACCCTTTTCCAAGATGGCGCCTTTCTCTATATTCTCCTACAGTCTTTTCCCAATCCAACATGGTGTCTTTTTCCTTCCTGTCTGTCATTTCCTCTTTTACCATATATAAGGAGTGTGATTCCTGTTCTCCTTGAGCTGCAACACTTCCTTTGGTGGTGATCTTCGCTCCTGTTGTTTTTTCTCCAGTTTTTTTCCTCCCTTGTTCCAGTTTCTTACAGTTTTTGTTTTCCTATTGGAAGATTTACCTTTTTGCTTATTTTTTCTTCCAGGGAGTTCCAGCCATAGAGGTTTTTCCCTTTGGGGTTTTTTCCTCTGGGACTCCTTCTGGAGGGCACGGACTGCCTTTGGCATTCCATCGTCATCAGCACCGTGGCTACCAGAAAGGGCCGCCCTCACCTTAGTCAAGGCAGAACCTACAAGGATCGAGACCACTCTGCAGTTCCAGTTGGCCAGAGACATAAACCAGAGGTTCCCAACCTGTGGTCCGGGGACCCTTGGGGGTCTGCAAAGCCTCCTCAGGGGGTCCGCGACTGCTTAGAAAATGAAATAATATTAACAGATTAGCTCCCCAGCTTTCAGTACTGACTCAGTGGGGAGTCCCCGGCTTCCAATATTGATTCGGTAGGGTCCCCGAGTTCCAGAAGTCACAAGGTTGGGAACCACTGACATAAACGACGAGTAGCCCGTGACAGTAAAACACACAAAATGTGATGGGAGGAATGTTTGCAACATGAAGTGGCAAGGGAATGCCCAATAAGAAAATTGTGTCTTCTGCAATATAGTAATGTCAATGAGGTGCCTGTCTAAAAAGAACAAGACTTTCTTTTGGTTCTGTGATGCATTAAGACCTCTAACAGTCCGTGTTAAAATACTGTATACAAGATCATGTTGATTACTCAACTTCTAGATCATCTCTTTGAACTAAAATGCTACCTTCCTTTTCACAGCATGCTGAAGCATCTGTAAAGGCACAATCATAGACATTTACATTGTGACGACCAGCAAAAAAAAACTTTTCCTAACAATCCACCCCACTGACTTCCATCATCTTAGTGCATCCTCAACATTATCATTTACAGTAAGTTCACAAAAAAAAAACACAAACACAACACAACTGAAATTTGTTTTGATGAGACACACCATGTTGCCGCCCCCACCCCTGCATTGGCCAACATTTTGGGAAAAAAATAACTTTTACGGCACATACTACACTACAAAGGATTGCAATCAATGTTTTGTCCCGGGAGGTGGTCTACACCAGCTACACTTTGGCATTGTGCTTGATTTGCTCATAACCGGTAACCTACAACATAGTCTTGAGCACAGCTAGCCAGGTATCCCTAATGTTCAAAGTCATTTTATCATATGTGGATCCCAGTTCAGTAATCAAAATAGTTCAAGCAAAAAAAAGTGAATTTGCTATCTGTACAGTGACTCATTATAACTAAGCGTTGAGGGAGCACCCTGCAGTAGCCCTGCCCTTCATTAATGCCCGTTCTTCTTGCTGCTTTCTTAGACTGCTTTTAAATAATGTTTTTGAAGAATTTAATTGCATCCTACGGTGTTGTATATATGTGTGTTTTATCCTCCCATCGCACTCTCAGTTTTGCTGGGTGTATCATGAAGTGTTGTATGATTTTACTCAGTTATGGTATGCTTGTCTGGCCAAATAAATGGGTTTTGCATATTCAGAATAGAAAGCTGGTGTGTTACCCTGAATTTGGATTTCAACTTTCTTCCATGCCAATCACAGAGTAGTGGCAGTTCGGGCTGGACTGTTCCCATGAGGAACAGGGTCAAGACTGATTTGCATATGGCTGGGTCCAAACTGGGGTGGCATGGTGAGCAAAAGAACAATGGATTAAACCCAGATCTGTGACTGGGGGTGAGTGTTTGACAATGTTCAGCATTCCGTCCATCACTTGTTGTTTTTGCTTTGTCGCCCTAAGTGGGAAGGGTATGCCCAGACGTGGGTCCCGTGCTTCCCATGCCACTGGATTCAAGCTAGCCTGGCTGATGAGGGGTGAAACCCCGAAACTGGTCCCAGGATGCTTGTTTCCGGTCCAGTGAGGACCTCGCTTGGCAGTTCGGGCTGGACTGTTCCCATGAGGAACAGGGTCAAGACTGATTTCCATATGGCTGGGTCCAAACTGGGGTGGCATGGTGAGCAAAAGAATGATGGATTAAACCCAGATCTGTGACTGGGGGTGAGTGTTTGACAATGTTCAGCATTCCGTCCATCACTTGTTGTTTTTGCTTTGTCGCCCTAAGTGGGAAGGGTATGCCCAGACGTGGGTCCCGTGCTTCCCATGCCACTGGATTCAAGCTAGCCTGGCTGATGAGGGGTGAAACCCCGAAACTGGTCCCAGGATGCTTGTTTCCGGTCCAGTGAGGACCTGGCTTGGCAGTTTGGGCTGGACTGTTCCCATGAGGAACAGGGTCAAGACTGATTTGCATATGGCTGGGTCCAAACTAGGGTGGCATGGTGAGCAAAAGAACGATGGATTAAACCCAGATCTGTGACTGGGGGTGAGTGTTTGACAATGTTCAGCATTCCGTCCATCACTTGTTGTTTTTGCTTTGTCGCCCTAAGTGGGAAGGGTATGCCCAGACGTGGGTCCCGTGCTTCCCATGCCACTGGATTCAAGCTAGCCTGGCTGATGAGGGGTGAAACCCCGAAACTGGTCCCAGGATGCTTGTTTCCGGTCCAGTGAGGACCTGGCTTGGCAGTTCGGGCTGGACTGTTCCCATGAGGAACAGGTTCAATACTGATTTGCATATGGCTGGGTCCAAACTGGGGTGGCATGGTGAGCAAAAGAACGATGGATTAAACCCAGATCTGTGACTGGGGGTGAGTGTTTGACAATGTTCAGCATTCCGTCCATCAATTGTTGTTTTTGCTTTGTCGCCCTAAGTGGGAAGGGTATCCCCAGACGTGGGTCCCGTGCTTCCCATGCCACTGGATTCAAACTAGCCTGGCTGGTGAGGGGTGAAACCCCGAAACTGGTCCTAGGATGCTTGTTTCCGGTCCAGTGAGGACCTGGCTTGGCAGTTCGGGCTGGACTGTTCCCATGAGGAACAGGGTCAAGACTGATTTGCATATGGCTGGGTCCAAACTGGGGTGGCATGGTGAGCAAAAGAACGATGGATTAAACCCAGGTCTGTGACTGGGGGTGAGTGTTTGACAATGTTCAGCATTCCGTCCATCACTTGTTGTTTTTGCTTAATCACAGAGTAATGTTTTGATCCCTAAAGTATGAACTTCATGATGACCGGCCTTGGAGGAGCCCCTGATGAAGGTCGTTGTGACTGGGCCTAGAACTCTGTGTGCCCTTTTGCCCACAAACAGTGCTTAATTTGTAAAAGAATTAGTGCTGGTGTAAAAATCTCTGCTCAGAAACCTGCAGCCGGTGCAATTAAATGTCAGCCCATTGAACGCCAAGCCTGCATAGCCTTAAAACTATCTCATGCCTCTTTAATACATTACTAGACACTTCCTGTCCCTTTACCTTCCTCTTGCAGGTCCCTTCTTTCTCCCTTTGGGACGGTTTATCAGTCCTTCTCTTACTCCATCTTTTCAATTTGTGTATTTTCCCCTCTCATGCTCTTGGGAAATGTCTCATGCTCAAAAATAAGTGCTGGTCCCCAAATAATAGTGCTGGTTTTCCAGAACGTCATGAAGAAGGTTTTCCTTGTATACTTCCATATTGGCCACAACTGTGCTTGTTCCCTAAAAAAGGTGTTCTCAGCTCGAACTGCTATGGAAATAATGGTGGTGTGGGTACTCATAGGTGTTGGGCTAATCCTATGGTGAATCCTGGAAAATATGGGGGCTCACACCAAACGGATGTTTTGTGGCAAAGCCTCACCTGTGATTCTTCCAGAGTCCCTTGAATCAAGGCCAATGAGACACTGCTAGAGGATGACATATCTGATTGTGTGTATTCCTTGTAAACATATCCTTCCCTTGGATAGGGGCATGTCTCCTCACATGAGGCTTTTTTTATGTCTTTCTGAAACTTCTGTATTTTGGTATTGGCTAGGAAGTCAGCCTTTTTGCAGTTTAAATTAGTGAGGATACCTTTCAGTGAGTCAATCCGTAAATCCAGGAAGATGAGTTCTTGCTCATTGATGGTAAATGAGAACTTCAGATATTGATCAATGTAATTGATCCATTCTGCAAAGGCCTTTGCTTCATTTTTGCTGCCGCTCCATACCACAAAATTATTGTCCATAAATGCTTTCCAGCACTTGATCTTTTCAAGAAAGGGGTTGCTTATGTTAAAAACCATAGATGACTCAAAGGTAAGGACATATTGGAATGCCAGAGTCCCATGAGTTTGAACTTCCCTTCAAACACGAAGTAGCACCTGGTCAGGGAAGACCAAATTTTACCTTTAGCATGGATTAATTCAGGTGGTGACATATTAAAGATCCTATTAACCCTGAAAAAACCCCAAGACCCTTCAGGGCTACAAAAAGGCCGAAATATAATGGTTCAAAAGGTAAGGAAACATACTATCTAACCTCACCTAATTGTTATATTTTAATCCTGCCCAGTGTTCCCTTCAAGGAAGAGATATATTTGGGGCTAACACCGAGGTAGTTTTATCACTGTATCTCAATCTCGCTACCGCCTATAATGAAGCATACAAAAATAACGTGGGTGAGGCTTTTCCATCCATTTTTATAATGCTCTCTGTATGGCTTTGGAATGCATATGAACCTCTATAGTGTCCGCTACTATACCTACTGTGTGCATAGGTCTAGTATCATACCAGGCCTATGTCAGGTGAGAGCCTCCCGCCGCATATTTTAAACAGGGGTGTGGGAAACACTGCACTACATTGGTGCCTCAGCCACTCAGCAGTGATCTTTCAGTCCACCACCATCTGCATCTGTGTACAGCTATGTCAAGCGGAAGCTACACCACCTCTCCGGCACGCTAGTTGCTGGTGCCGTCTGATAAACCATTAAATGGACCTTAACACTGGGGGCTCTGCTGCAGAACGGCTAACTTGGTTTGGCGCCAAGCTCTGTACCCAGGACCGGCTTTTGGGCCGTGCCAGTGGTGCGAAAGCACCGGGCGCCGACCTCAGGGGGGCGCTGTGTTTGTCAATAACTTCCCGAAAGCTGCGATTTAAAAGCACCTGCTGAAAAGATTCTTGTGCATCCAACCTTCAAGAAACACTTAGGGCCATATTTATACTTTTCGACGCACAACTGCGCCAACGCAGTTGTGCGTCAAAATATCTAACGCTGGCTAACGCCATTCTGAAGCGCCATGCGGGCGCCGTATTTATTCAATGACGTTAGCCGGCGTTAGCCGGCGGCGCTGCCTGGTGTGCGTCAAAAAAAATGACGAACACCAGGCAGCGCCGGCGTAGGGGAATATGGAGCTTGGGCGCCAAAAAATGGGGCAAGTCAGGCTGAGGCAAAATTATCGCCTCAACCCGATTTGCGCCATTTTTTTCGACTCCCAACCCCCATTGAAATGACTCCTGTCTTAGCAAAGATAGGAGTCATGCCCCCTTGCCCAATGGCCATGCCCAAGGGACTTCTGTTCCCTGGGCATGGTCATTGGGCATAATGGCATGTAGGGGGGCACAAATCAGGCCCCCCTATGCCACAAAAAAAAAAATATATATACTTACCTGAACTTACCTTATGTTCCCTGGGATGGGTCCCTCCATCCTTAGGCGTCCTCCTGGGGTGGGCAAGGGTGACAGGGGGTGTCCCTGGGGGCATGGGACGTCATTTTTTTTGACCCGCCCACTCCCGGGCGACATTTTTGCCCGGGAGTGTAAATACGGCGCACATGCCTCGGAGTCACTTTTTTAGACGGGAACGCCTACCTTGCATATCATTAACGCAAAGTAGGTGTCCACGCTAAAAAATGACGCAAACTTCATGGACTTTCGCGCTAGACACGTCTAAGGCCAAAGTATAAATATGGAGTTAGTTTTGCGTCGGAATTGCGTAAAAAAAAACGACACCATTCCGGCGCAAACAGAGTATGAATATGCCCCTTAAAATGCCAAGATACCTCTTGTGATTAATGTTCCTGCTAGAGAGAGAGAGATGGGAGTTTTGCCTAGTGGCAGCTTTGACTCAACATAAAGTAGCATAGAGGGTTAATATGCCTGCTGCAAAAAAACGAACTATGGGGCATATTTAAGAAAGGTGGCGCTGCACACGGTGCTGCACCACTTTTCTTGCACCCCTTAGCACCCCCTTAACGCCACAATGTGTGGGTCATATTTAAAATACAGTGCACCATGGCAGTAGTTAGGGAACTAGTGTCAGAATTTTTTACGCTAGTCTGGCGCTTTGCAGAATTAGGGTCAATTTTGATGTTAATATTGCAAATCACCCAGAGGCCCATTGTAACCAATGGAAGCCTCCTTTTAATGCCTGCTCTGAGCAGGCATTAAAAGTGCCAGAAAAAAAATGACGCAAAAAATCTAACAGATTTCTTTGCGTCATTTGTTTGACCTCCCGAATGGGGGGATGCCCCCTTTGCATACATTATGCCTGGTGCAAAGAGATGACGGGCACATTTGCTGGGTGGTAGTGAGTGACACCGAGGAGGAGGTCATGGGGTGGGGGGCGCCACAATGAACTGTTGCACAGGGCGCCACCAGTCCTAAAGCCGGCCCTGTCTGTACCCCAATTTTGGTGATGGCTGATACACTAGGAATTAGGAAAGGCAGCTGGAATTGGCCCCACAAACCTTTCAACCATAGCAGAAACATCAAAGAACCTTCCCAATGGATCCCGGGGGTCACATCATTGCATCCTTAGAATGCACGTTCTCCCGCAAAAGGGAACTGCACCTCATAGAGTGACTAAAACAAAGGAATGATAGAAAGGATAAAGGGTTCTCCTTGCTTCTATGAAGAAAATGTTTGGGAAATGCAACAAAAGGAACTGAAGGCTGACAGCCCTTGAGACTTAAAATGAACAAATACAGTGGAAAGTAGAAGAGAAAGGGAGTGTGGAGAGCTCAGAAAACTTAGGGGGTTATTACAACTTTGGAGGAGGTGTTAATCCATCCCAAATGTGACGGATATACCACCAGCCATATTACGAGTTCCATAGGATATAATGGACTCGTAATACGGCTGGTGGTATATCCGTCACTTTACCGTCACTTTTGGGACGGATTAACACCTCCTCCAAAGTTGTAATAACCCCCTTAGTGATGAAGATGGAGCCTGATATAACGCAACTAGAAGGCTCCATTTAACACATGGAGCTCAAAAAGTGTGTTTTGACACTATGGGGGTCATTACGACCTTGGCGGGCGGCTACCGCCGCCCGCCATGCGGTAACCGCCATGCGCCCGCACTCACGCGGCCCCCATTATGACATTCCCGCTGGGCCGGCGGGGATGAGGCCGCAACATAGGAGCCGGCTCCGAATGGAGCCGGCGGTGTTTCGGCCGTTCGACAGGTGCAGTTGCACCCGTCGTGCTTTTCACTGTCTGCTCACTGTCCCCCTGTTAGGGGGCCCCTGCACTGCCCATGCCAGTGGCATGGGCAGGGGCCCCCAGGGGCCCCAGGACAACCCTTACCGCCAGCCTCTTCCTGGCGTGGCAAACCGCCAGAAACAGGCTGGCGGTAGGGGTGTCATAATCCCCAGGGCAGCGCTGCTTGCAGCGCTGCCCTGGAGGATTATCACCGCCGGGGCTAAAACGGCGGGAAACCGCCAGCCCCGGCGGTGCGACCGCTGCGCTTCCGCTGCGGTCGTAATAGGGCAGGAAGCACCGCCAGCCTGTTGGCGGTGCTTCCGTCATTTTAGCCCTGGCGGTCTCGGACCGCCAGGGTCAAAATTACCCCCTATGTCATGACAGGATGATAAAGTGGAAAGATTAGAAAATGTGTAAGATGATCATGGGAATGTCCAGAGTTCTGGAATGTCAGGCACTGTAGGAGCCCCAGGACCTTGCAGAAATGAATGAAACTTTCTGCAATTGTACTTGTGGGTACGACGTTCCAATTGCATTTGATGTCATTGTTTCTTAACCTGATCTAGCCTTATCTGTTTCTTAATCTCATCCATGAGTCAAACAAGAGGACACAATGGATGCTGTAGCTATGCAGACTTTTGTGGCTGAGAGGGCACAGTCCTATTGTTTATATCACATCTGTTTAAAGGTGGCAAACAATGAGAAAACACTTACGTTTACACAAATTAAAGTGGCATCTTACTACATGGACAAAATGATATTCACTAAGGACGCCACTTCTTTATTTTGGAAAGGATAGTCCCTGCACTTCTCAGCGCTGCTGCAATACATATAATGGGAGAGTACCAGCAGTTCTCAGGAGCAAATAGGTACTCTAAATAGTGAGTACCTGCATGTGACGGGGTAAACCCGATCACCGCAAGACGGGAGGCCGGAGTTGACGTGTCGGACTCCTCTGACACGTCATCTCCGCGTTTCCCTGTTACCGGGGAAACGCGTCCCGAGCGAGGCCGGCGTCAGGACGTTGACGGGGAAACCTGGATAGGTTTCCCGACCCCGGATTGGCCAGAGAGGGACGGCGTCGCGAATGAAAAGCCGGTGGAGCCGGCGAGGAAGGGGAAGGAGGAAGAGACCGGAGACGACGGAGAAGAAGACGGAGACGACGGCGAACGGAGGGAGACCGAGGCAAGGGACCCGACGGCAAGCGCGGCGAGAGACCAAGAGAAGGAATACCACCTGGAGGACGGAGAGCTGGAACCAGGAAGCCGTATCGAACCCTACCTCAGCGAGGACCACCTCAACGCCCGCCACGGCCCCGGAGGGTCGTGGCTCACGAAGGTACGGTCCTTCTGGACAAATAAAGGGTGCACGGCAGGGAAGGGGACTGGGGAAGGAAACTAGGGAAGGGGTAGAGGGTGAATGGGGAAAAGAGGTGGGAGGGCACAAAAGAAGCACTAGGGACACAATAACACGCTAGTAAAATTAGTAATAAGCACTTCCCTCTATTCCGCACAGACACCACCCCCTCCCCTCTGTTATCCACCCCAGTCTGATAAATTTAATAAGAAAGACGTATCTCTTAACGTCCCACTTACCCTCGTTTTCCTTATTTCCCTTTCCGATATCCTCATGGGACGTCCGCGAGACTGACAGTACCTCCACCTAAAGAGAAGAAAAGGGGAAAACACATCAGTGACAAGAAGAACTTCGCGAGAGACTAAGAGCAACAACAGAACGAACTTTCACTTGATTTATCCTTTTGTTTAGAAAACAATAAACACTTACCTGAGCACCATAACTTCTTGTTTTAGTTGTCCTCATCTTGTTCGGTCTGTCACACTGCACTTCTAAATTTACATTGAAAGCATTTTCTAAATGGAGGAAGAGGCTGTGGGTGCACTGGGATTGGTGTGGACTAAGCATGAAAAGAGAGACCAGCCATGCAGAACTTCAGATCAGACTGCTGAGTGACATTTTGATACACGTAATGAACATATGGGCCATAATTACGAGTGGCACGTAGTAATCCAGGGGTCCCAGTAACTACTAAAATGGGGTTTATTAGGATTACATGCAAGTTTTGTTTGGAATAATATGCAGATACTGTTGGTATTAGCATTTGAGATAGTGTTGTAATGACGTAATAGGTAGTTAGAATAGAATGTATTAAGTGCTGAAGAATGTTTAGCTTTGATCTGTACAGGAGGTAGTTATAGTTCATCCTGCGAGCCTACCAACTGTATTGAAGCATATTTTCACTGGCACTGATGACTGGCAGGAGGGTAACCTTGTAGCATCGATCAGCTCACCTTGAATTCATTTTGAAGGTTGACGTCATGTTAGAGTAGTCCTGAAGATGTGGAGGCGGTAATCTTGTACTCCAAGATGTGTTGTAAAAAGAAATCTTCTGGTGTGGTACGCTGATGCTGGAATAGGGAGTTTGATATTGTTTAATTGTTTACCAAAGTGACTACTGTGCATTACACCTTTGTTCTCTCTGTTATTCCTCAGTCCATGGGTAAGGTAGGGTAACTCTGGCTTCAAGGGTTTGGGGTCCTTCAAAGGCCTTTGAGCTAGTAGAAGGCCAGCTGTGGCTGGGCTACAGATCTCCGTACACAGCAGGTACAGCAGTAGCTTTTGATAAAGGCTGGTGTCTCTCTGTGGTGACCAATATCGACTCAATCGGACACTCCCTGGTCTAGCAGACTCAAGTTCAACTTTTGGCCATCGCAGATCAGTCTTTTGGGTTGTCCAGCGATGGTCAGTGGTGATTCACAGAGCATAGCTATGAACTTGCCGGGGTGAGCTTCTTCAGTTGATGCAAGTTCCAGGAGGTCATCTAACTGACCCTTGGAGTCACTTCATTAGACTGAAGTTCAGGAGCAACTTCTCCATAAGCCTAGACACAGACAGTGTCCTCTCTTTGCTAGCCCAAGGTGTCACAGGTGCAATCAGTGCAGCCTCTCTTGCCAGGTCCAGGGTTCAGCAGGGCAATCCTTCTTTGCTTCTTTCTTATGATCTGAAGTTCAGGGTGCCAGGAGTGCTATATTTATGTCAAGAAAGCGCTCTGGAGGGATGATGTGGTTACTAGTCAATTGGCTACTAGGATCCCTCCCACCCTGTTATGACATCTGGCTATGCATGGCATTCAGCAATCCCATTCTGCCCACTCTCAAGATGTCTGAATCCATCCTTCGATGTTAGGAGCTTTGTAGCATACCCTAGAGGTGAGGCTACCTGTGGGCTACACGCCCATGGGAAACATGTTTGGCCACTGGTTTCCCCTCTCTCTTCCCGCTGCCAGCTTGTCAACCTGAACAAAGGGGTAACCCTTCAAAAAAGTGATATCCATTTAACCACCAAAGGCAGCTTCGCCTTTGAAGCTCACCTTTTGGCCAAAAACCCTGAGTGGCTTCCTGCACGGGGGAGGTAACACCTTTCCCTGTGGCAGGCTTCTATTGTTCCTGAGCCTGGGATTTGTTCGCACTATTCCCCATGAGGGCAGAAGACTGGCTGGTGGCCAGCAACTGTGCATGGCCATTGGACAAACTGAGCGACAGAGTGGCAACTTTCTAAAAGTTTCCCTTCCTTGAAAGTGACATTATATTTGACTTGGGCATTAAGTCGGGTTTAATGCCACAATTATTTTGATATCTTGAGGTACCTACTTTAGTAGTCCCATTTAGGAGTTGGCCAGAATGAGAGGTCAGCTGGTAACGCTGCATTTGCCAGTGGGACCACTAACTATTCCACAGCAGAAACAACAATCTGGAAGTTTTACTGTTAGAACATATTAAAAGTATATGTCCTACTTAATAATATACAGCTCCCTGCCATTTGGCTTCATAAGCCTTCCTAAGGGGAGACTTATATAGTTTGTTAACGAAAGCGGGGACTTTACCATTGGTTTAAATGGAAAAGTCCAACTAGCAGTTTAAAACAGCTTTTACAGACTGCAGTGGCAGGTTGGGAGCCATGTTTACTTCATCACGCATAAGATGCAATAACTAGAGCTGCAGCCATGGAGAGAAATCCGTCTTACGTGCCCTGGGTACCCTTGTACCATATAATAGGGACTTAAAAGTAAGTCAGTATAAGCCAACTGGGTGTAGCCAAAGCCAATTAAAGCAGCCAGTAGACTGGAGCATCGTAGAATGGAGTGGCATAGACTTGAATAGCATACAGTGGAGTGGTATACAGTGCAACGGCAAAGAGGTGAATAGCACAGAGTTGAGCTGCATAGAATGTATTTCATACAGTGGAATAGCATAAATTTAAGTGGAATTGAGTGGAATGGGCTACAGTGGGGTGGCGTAGACTGTAGTGGTGTACACTAGAGTGACATAGAGTGGAAAAGCATATTCTGGAGTGGCGTAGAGCAGAGTGGCATAGAGTGGAATAGGGTAGAGTGTAATAGTGTAGAGTGGAGTGATGTAGAGTGGAATGGGGTAGATTGTAGTAGAGTAGAGTAGCGTATAGTGGAGTGGCATAGAGTGGAGTGGCGTACAGTAGAGTAAGGTAGAGTGTTGTGGCATACATTGGAGTAGCATAGAGTGGAGTGGCATAGAGAGAAATAGAGTATAGTGAAACACGTACAGTGGAGAAAAGCAGAGTGGAACAGTGTAGCATGGAGTAGCATAGAGTGGAGTGGCATAACATGCAGTAGGATACAGTGGAATTGCATTGAGTGGGGTGGTGTAGGGTGGAGTGGCATATAGTGGAATAGCATAGAGTGAAGTTCAGTAAAGTTGCATACACTGGGATAGTATAGAGTGGAGTGGCAAACAGTGGAGTGGCGTACAGTGGAGTAGCTAAAGTAGTGTGGTTTTGAGTGGAATGATGTAGACTGGATGGGTGTAGAGTGGAGTGATGTACAGTGTAGTGGTGTACAGTGGAATAGAATAGAGTGGAGTGTTGTACACTGGAGTGGCACACGTTGGGGTGGTGTACAGTGGAATAGCATACACTGGAGTGGGGTACAGTGGAGTGGCATAGAGTGCTCTACCGTAGAGTGGAGTGACGTACAGTGGATTTGCAAGACTGGAGTGGCTATTGCCACTCTGTAATATATATGTACTGTTTAATTTACATAGTGTTGGTGGAGGATTCACAAGTGGAATTTTTATAGTATAAAATTTGAACAGGACTATTATTTGTTCGGTAGGCAAAAGAAAATTGTATCACCACCTCATTTTAATCCAAATCTTGGTATTTCAGGTGTTGAGTATGAACAGATGACAGAGTGTTTTGAGTCCTATTTAGATACCTTGGGGGCTGATGCATTTAATCAAAAGAAAAAAGTATGCTCTATTGATGGATTGTTTTGGTCAGGAAGGGTGTAAGATTCTAAAACATTCTCCTTGCCAACCAGTACTGCAGCAGGGTGATGTAGTTGGGTTATGTGCCTTTTAGACATCCATATTGTCAAGTGGGAATTGGAGAAGTGTCTGTAAATGTAATGGCAGACTTAGGTTCACCTTTTACCTTGATAGAAAATAATGACTAGAATTTTATTAAAAATATTGAGTTAGGGAATTCCAAAATTAAACGTGTGGCATATGGATGTAAACCTGTAGAAGCGTCTGGTGAATTTGATGCAGATGTATCTTTCAAAGACAGTTTCACGTCTTCCAATGTATATGATGCTGTTTGTTTGGTTATCATTATTGGGATGGTTGGAATAAAGAAATCTAGGCATTAATTTAGATCCCAACAGTCCTGAACAGGTGCTTCTAAAAAAAGAGGGTGTATGGGGCTTGCAAGCGACAGAATGGGAAATTAGATTTCCTAAAATGTTTACAGACTTGGTTGGAATGTTGGGGGTATTAACCACAAATTCAACTGAAAACTAGTGTATAGCCAGTTGTGCACTAGCCTAGAAGAGTTCCTTTAGCAGTCAGACCTAATTTGTACAAGGGACTGGAGAGGTTGTGTGCCCTAGATATTAATGAATCCATTGAGAGTTCAGAATGACCGTCTTCAGTAGTACTTGCACGTAAGCCAAATGGAAGCTTACAAATGTGTGTAGATCTCAATGCTAGCATTTGGGTAGACAGACATCCATTGCCAAATATCATAGAGATGTTGATCAGAATAAAAGGGACAAAGATTCTTTCAATTTTTTATATGGTGTCTGGTTATCAGTAGATTGAGTTAAATGATGATTCCAGTATTTGATTACTTTTGTTACTCGTGAAGAATTTTACCATTACAAAGAATGCCTTTTGATCTCCTTCTGGGTCTACAGGATTTCAGCGTTTGATGGATATGATGTTCAGGGACATTGATGGCGTGATCTGTTCTCAGGATGATTTGTTAAATATGCAGAGGACAGATGTACTCATCATATAAAATGAGCATTTGTATTGGGTGCATTTAAGAAGAAAGGTATAATGTTGAAAGTGGAAAAATATACGTTTGTGGTGTCAAGTGTAGAGTAATTTGGCCACAACGTGTTTGAACATGGTGTAGAACTGAAACAAAACTTGGCGAAGGCTATTGTGGATGCACTGGTTCCTGAAAGTAAAGACCACTTCAGGTCATTCATGGGTTTAAGGGAATGTTATTCTAGGTTCATTCCCATTGGGCAGAAAAATCTCACTCAATGGCAAGTTTATTTAAAAAAGGAGAAAAAATTGTTTAAAGTGAACAATGTATGCAGGAATTCTGTACTATCAAAAATTGCATTTCCACAGCTATACCCCTTTTGATACTAAGGAATCTGGCATTAGAGTGGCGGATGTGAGTCAGTATGCATTAAGCGCTGTGTTGTTACAGAAAAGGAATAATTGGAAGGAAGTGGAGACTTTTGTGAGTCAGAGTCTCATAGGTGCAGAATCTTCATATTCTGTGGTGGAGAATGAAACTTTAGTGTGTTGGTGGAGCTTTACTCATTTTCATCACTATTTATAAGGCGGTCAGAGTTTATGGTTCATGTGGACCATAAATGGATAGTTGATCTTTTTGCAACCATGGGTACAGGTAAACCTAATTCCAGAATAGCAAAATTGGCAATTAAGATTGCAAGAATTTTGTTCATGGATTTAGCACAATCCAGGAGTCAAGAACATAACAGCTAACACAACACCCCCAGTCCCTTGCTGGATTAGCCACAAAAAGTCACAAAATGAAACTGTGGTTAACCCTGGGCAGCTTGGCATAAGGAGCAACCAGGCTGAACGTAATCAATCAATCAATCAATCAATAGATTTATAAAGCGCGCTATGTACCCGTTAGGGTTTCGAGGCGCTGGGGGGGGTGAGGGGGGGTGAGGGGGGTATGTTGCTGCTATCGTTCGAAGAGCCATGGCTTGAGGAGTCTCCTGAAGGTGAGGAGGTCCTGGGTATGGCGTAGTGAGGTGGGGAGAGAGTTCCAGGTCTTGGCGGCGAGGTAGGAGAAGGATCTGCCGCCAGAGGTCTTGCGCTGGATTCGGGGGACGATGGCGAGGGCAAGGTTGGCAGAGCGTAGTTGGTGTGAGGGGACGTAGAAGTTGAGTCTGGAGTTCAGGTAGCAGGGTCCGGTGTTGTGTAGTGCCTTGTGTGCGTGGGTGAGGAGTTTAAAGGTGATCCTCTTGTCCACGGGGAGCCAGTGGAGGTCCTTCAGGTGGGGGGAGATGTGACACCGGTGGGGTATGTCGAGGATCAGGCGGGCGGACTAGAGGCAAAGTGCAAAGTAGTTATGCAGTACACAAACTGTAATAAAGTGAAAACACAACACAAAGAAAAATCCCAAACCAATTTAGAAAAACCGAGTAAATATTATAAAATTATTTGACACCAAGATGACAAAAATCCAATCAGTAGCACCGGAGTTATGAATTTTTAAAGTTTTTTGTAAAATTTTACAGCTTAAAAGATCAACATGCCAACTCTTGACATCTAGTCGTGTGAGAACTGGTCAAAATCAAAAGTTAAGGCCAACCGTGATGGAGCGTGGTTTGGATACAAGAGGTAGCTTATCTTCAGATTTAGAAAAATTATTGAAGAAAAAAGGTAAAGATGAGCGGGGCAAGGCAGCAGGAGGTGTCCGAGGAAGGAGCTTCGTCATCGGATGGCCATGGTCAAAGCGGAGGTAAAGATATCTACATTCTACTTAGTCACTGAAATGGAAGTCAAAATCCTCCAGGAGATACAAGGCAGAAGGCTGTTGCTGGAGACAGTACCACAAGGTCAGATATCCCTTTGGTGAAGGACAGCTGAAACAGATGTGCTGCTGTGGAAAAAGAACATAGCGGGAAAAGCCACAAAGACAACCTGGCCAGTGATGCACCTCTGGCAGATAGGTGAGCAAGTTAGTCCTGGTTCTCAGAGCACTTTTTGACCAAATGTTGCCCCAGTCCTCAGTTTTGGGAGGTGGCCATCTAAGCACCTTTGGCACCACAACCTAGGGTCCAGGACTGGTAGGACACCTCTTGGGGGCTCAGGAGTCACTCAGGCTGGCCCAGGACTGGCTTCAAATGGTGGGGGCCTGTTATGTCCTTGTGTCTCTGACAGGAGGCAGCAAACTAGCCCTAGCAGTCATGTCTGGTAGTCCTGGGTGTAGATGCAGGGCTCAACAGCTGGACTGGTGTCTTAGGGTTTAAGACAAGTTCTAGGCAGCAAAGCAGTACTTCCAGGTACTGAAGCAGTCTGACAGAGTGCACAGCAGGTTACAGTAGCAGGCAGTCCTCTGAGAGTCCTTCCACAGGTCAAGTAGTGAACTGAAGAGTGGGTCTGAAGATCCTATTTTTACAACCTGGTGCCCTTCTTCTAGAAAGGTTCTTTGAAGTCCATAGAACTTCCTGACTCCCTTACCATGGCTCCAAGCTGGTTTCTGTGACAATACAGAGTTGCTAGGCCCTTTGTATGAAGGCAGTGCACAGGCTATTCAGGTTTACATGGGGCTGCGCTAAGCTCCGCCCCCTCATCTTGCTAGCAGATGTCCCATTGAGGCACATCTTTTCCCTTCTTTGTGTGACTGTCTGGTAGGAATTCACGTAGCCTAACCGTCAGTTACACCGAGTCATGTGATCCAAGACAGGCTGCAGGCACAAAGGGCTACAGGCAGGAAAATGCCAGCTTTTTAAAAGTATACAAAAAGCTATGGATGGAATGCTTGAATTAGTCTCATTCACTGGTTTTTACTCGAGGCCGCATCCCAATCCATCGTTATTTTGCACATCACGCCACCTCAGTTTGGACCTAGCTATGTGTAAAGCAGTCATGACCCCGCTCCAATAAGAACAGTCCAGCCCAAACTGTCAAGTCAGGTCCTCCCTGAACTGGAACACAAGCAACCCAGGATTGGTTTTGCCCTTGTTTTTTTTAACACATTTTTATTGGTTTTACAACAGTTTAATGATCATACAGGTATAACTTCAAATGTTTACACCCAGTATAAAGGACTCAGTATATGTATGTACTTCAGTCTGTTCCCACTTTCCTAAGTCCATACAAGCTTGCTGTTGTTCCCCTTCCCCCTTCCACCCCAACTTTCCTCCCCCTCCCCAATGAGTCATAGTTTGTGTTGTGGGATGTACGCTGTGTGGTGAGGTCAATCGTATCTCATTTTTCTGTGGGTGGAATAAATTCAGGTTTTTACTCTGAGAGATCTCTGTCATTAGATGGGAGTGGTATTATCAGTGCCTCTCTCATTCAGGGTCCAGGGCATTCTGGGCCATCTCTCTCAGAGCTTCCACTATATTGTCCCATGCGCTTGCTACCTGTAAGGATCTCAGTCCCCTTTTGGCCTCCCTAAGTAGTGCATCTCATTCACATCTGGCCCATTAGTCTAATTCCCTGTGCCAGCTGGTTATTCTTGGACCAACTGGGTTTTTCCAATTCATTTCAGTCTCCCTCTTGGCTAATATATAAGCTAGGTCCTGTAATCTGCTGCTGGCCTTCGTTTTAGATGTAGGTGGAAACCATCCCAGTAGGCAATGACTAATTGTACAAGGAAATGTCTTATCTATCGCACCAGCTACAGCGTGGGTCACCTCCCCCCAGAACGTCCCAACCTGTGGACAGTCCCAGAACATGTGTTTGAATTCTATGCTGAGGGACCCACATCTTGGGCATGATGCTCCTTCAGTGTTGAAGTGGCTCTTAATCTGTTCGGGGGCTAAATATTCCCAGTGTAACACATAAAAGTTAATTAACATAAACCTAGCATTCGTCAACCCTTTCGGGGTTCCCTCTAATATTTGCTTCCAGGTCTTGTCAGAGATATTGGTTTCCAAATCTCCTTCCCATTTTAGCCTCAGTGAGGTCAATGGAAGTCGTATCATTCATATTCTATCATATAAATTTGTGACAGCCTTTATCCTTCCAGTTGAGGTTGCCAGATAGGGACAGGTTGTCTGTGTTTAGGGTTCCCAAAGCCCTGCCCGCCAGTACGGTTGTATACCTGCAGACACTGAGCTATATAGTAAGAAATGTTCCCCCGGCAGGTCAAACTCTGCTCTGAGGTCCTCAAATTAGATCATTATGCCTTCTTGAAACAGGGTCCCAACTGTCAACACCCCTGCCACAACCCAGGTATGTAACCCCTCCCAACTGCCCCTGTGTGACAGCGCCAACAGGAACAGCAGGGGGATGTCTGGGGTGTAGGGAGTCTTTGTCTTAGTTTTGCGCAGGTAGCTGGCCCAGCATTGTACAATTGCTTTCAGTCTTTATCTCCCTTGTTATAACTGATTTCCAGCAATACCTCCTGTAGTCTCATCAGCGAAGGGGTGAATCGCCTCACCAGTGTCTCGGGATCCTGTCTGCTCGCTATCTTTTGTGCGAGTCCCTGGAGCTGTGCTGTTAGATAGTAAACCTCAAAATTAGGGACTGACAATCCTCCCTCTGAAGACAATCTTTGAAGTTTAGTCAGGGCCATTCGTCATCGCCCACTACCCCAGAGGAATGAAATTACTATTGCATCCAATTCCTTGAAGGTTACCTTGGGGATCCATACCGGCAATACTGTGAAATAGTATAGTATTCTGGGCAGGACTATCCTTTTAAAAAGTGCTGCCCTACCTACTACTGACAGCGAAAGTGTCTGCCAAAAGGCCATCCTAGCCTGAATGGATCGCAGGGCTTTCCCGACATTTCCCTCAAGGATGTCCTGTGGCTCGTGATATATTTTAACCCCTAAATAGGTTAGACAGCGTGGTTCCCATATGACGGTATTCAGCTCCTGGGAGGGGAGGGAGGGTGGGGGGGGGGGGAGTTTACCCGGCTGGTCCCAGGAGGAACAATCGGGTCTTATCCCAGTTAACTCTGAGTCCCGAGATATCCCCAAACTTAGCCAGTATCATCGGGGCCCTCGGCAGATCCGCTGCATATTCTTCAAAAAGATTAGAAAGTCATCCGCATACAGGACACTACGGTGACTACCCCCGCCAGCCTGCATACCTTGACCGCCTACCCCACTACGAGCCACCGCTGCCAATGGCTCCATTAGTATCGCAAACAGCAACGGCGACAGGGGGAAGCCCTGCCTGGTGCCCTGCTCAACTGCATAGCTGTCTGATATTGTCCGGCCGGTACGGACTCTAGCTGTTGGTTCAGCATATAGTAGCTTTACCCACGCAATGTAGTTGTTCCCCAATCTCATCCTTGCCATCACAGCATACAAGAAACACCACTCTAGGCTGTCAAAATCCTTCTCAATGTCCACTGCTAGTACACCCACCGTCATGGCGCCATAGGAGGTGTCTCTCATGACTGCCAGCAGTCGATGTATGTTACCTGCTGTATTCTGTCCTGGAACAAAACTGGCCTGGTCTGGGTGTATCAACTTCCACATGTGCGGGAGAAGTCTCATTGCCAAGATCTTACTAAGGATCTTGTAGTCCAGATTCAGCATGGTCAACGGTCTGTACGCCCCGCATTCTGTCGAGTCCTTACCAGGTTTCAGTAGAGGTACGGTACCACCTCTGCCTCCCTCGCCAGCAAAATATCCCTCTTCCTTGCGGCCATATATAGGGTTTCCAGCCTTGGGGCCAATAGGTCAACATACATGGCATAAAACTCTACTGGAAAGCTGTCAATCCCCAGTGTTTTACCTCTGGCTAATTTCTTAACGGCCCTTTTTAAATGGCTCCTCCCAGCTGCTCAGCTATCTCCGGTGTATGTGTGGTAAGTGGTATCTGTTCCAAATATGCTTCAGTAGCTTCCCTATCATACTGAAGGGTTCTCCTATAAAGTCGCTTGTAAAAAGATAGGAAGTGATTTTTAATTTCCTCCTGCTTGTAAAGGCTATTTTCCATTTGCGACCTCATTTCCATATGACCGACACTCTCTTGATAGGTGATGCCACCCATGCCAACATTCAGCCCACCTTTTCCCTTTCTACATGAGCTCTCGCTATGTAATTTTTACAATCAAAGTAGGGAAGGCACTCGACCTGCTCGGCTACTCTTTCTTTTAATTCTAAAATTCCCTATTGGTGTTCTGGCTGCTCTGGTCTATTCTTTTCTGCCTCTCTCAGTTTGTTCTCAGCACTGAATATCCCTGAGTAAAACTCTCTGCACTCCCACCGCGCCCCCTATGCACCTCCCCCACGGCACTACTTTAAATACATCCCATTCAACTAGGGGGCTGCTGGTTGTGGCCTCATTATCTACAAAGAATTGAACAATATGTTGTCTCACCTCCCCTTGGTATTGTGTGTCCTCAAGCGATTCTGGTTTTAGTTTCCACGTGGGGGTACTGGGGAGAGGCGAACCCCACCTCAGTGTTAGTAGTATTGAGTTATGGTCTGAGATAGTGCGGGCCAAATATTCTGTGTTATGTATGCTAGAGAACACATCTGGCGTGCAAAGGAATTAGTCCATTTGCACATGTAACTCACGTAGGTAGGAGAAATATGAGTAATCTCTGGTGTCTGAGTACAGCCTCCTCCATGGATCGATTAGACCCCAGTGTAATTGCCAGGCTGTAAATTGCCATGCTACTCTTGTGGTTGGGGAGTTATGTAGCGGGGGTAGGATCTGTCTTTTGAGGGGTCTGCTACACAATTAAAATCCCCTCCCAATATTAGCGACTGTTGTAAAAAGAGGGCCAAGCGGGCAGTAAGCTGCGCAAAAAAGGTTCCCTGGTCTGAGTTAGGTGCATAGATATTAGTCAATGCAAGCTCCCTGCCCTCCAATCTCCCATGTACAGCTACATAACTTCCTTCTGGGTCTAAGCTGCTGTCTAGTAGTTGAAACGGGACCCCTGCTCGCATCCATATCAGGGTCCCTGTGGCATAAGCGGAGTGTGTAGTATAGTATACTTGGCCCCTCCACTGTTTCTGTATGGCCCTCCCTTCTGCTTGTGTTAGGCGCATATCCTGTAGTAATTCCACTTGGACATCTCTCCTCTGCAAATACGAGAATACCTTGTACCTTTTAGTCATTGTGTGCATGTCCTGGACGTTCCATGAGATAAATCTATATGAATTTAATATAGCCATAATACTGCCTAGTGTGTGGGCGTTTCAACACCCATCTTGCCCACCCTGATACCTATATCTGGACCCCCCCCACACTGTGATCTTGAATTTGCAGTGAAGAAACCACAAGACTCATTATTCCTTGTGTAACTTACCCAACAATGAATTTCCCAACTCCCCTTCCCCAGGACAAAAGAGTTAACACCCCTCATCCAAACCAAAACAGTTACCTCAACCCCTCCCATCTTTACTTTAGTGATTTTGTTAGTGTGCCCAGCCCCTCCCAATCAAGGTTTGTCTTCTCATTCCCCTTGACGCAAAAAAGATAGCTCCCAGACAGGAGCCGCTAGGTGTGTGATGCTGATATGGACTTCCTATAAAGTTAGGAGAGAAAGGGTTAGAGGATGCAATCCGATGTTCCAGGTGTCACCTCAGGTCCTGCCTCTTCCGATGAGTGTGTTATGTCTGATTCTCAATCCGATCCTGAGTGTTCAATTTCCTCGCTCAGTGTTTGGGAAGGGCAGGCGTCCTGTCCACGCAGGGAAGCCACTGCTTCCATTACCTTCTGGTGATCCCGTTGCACTTCTCTGTTGCAAGGGGCTGATAGCCTGTGGTTCAGTCTATGCTGGGGTCCCCTATTGTGTCGCTGCTGAAGATTACTTGGGGGCGGGTTTCATTAGATGAAGATTGAGTGTCCATCCACTGCCATAGCTCCTCCAGTGAGGTAAAAAATTCCTCCCTTGGCCATCACCCTCAGTCTTGCCGGGAACATCATTCCGTACTGGAGCCCCTTTTGTCAAAGTTTTTGTTTAGCTTCTCTGAAGGTGGCTTTTTGTTTCTGCACTTCGCACGAAAACTCTTGGAAAATGCAGACTGTGGTACTGCCTACCATGCTGTCGCCATTTTCCTCACTTGACCCAGCAGATAATATCTGTCCCTATAGTGCAGCAGGCCTGGTACAACCGGCCTTGGCGGGGCCCCCGGGGGCGGAGGTCGTGCCAGTACCCTAAGTGCCCACTCAAGTGCGAAAAAGGGCAAAAGCTCATCCCTGCCACTTCCTCCTTAAGCCAGCACTCCAGAAACTAAACCATATTATTCTTTTCTATCCGCTCAGGAAGTTCGATCACATGAAATTGCATCTTCTCAATCAGTTTTCTGCATCTTCAGCTCGCAGGTCAAGATCATGAATTTGCTTCTCCATCTTGCTAATAGTCTTGGCTGCATTGCTAACCGATGGTAGGATCTCCTCAATTTGCTTCGCAGCCAAAGTTAATTTTTCCCCCAGGCGACGATGGTCATCGCTGAGAATGATTAGGTCTGCTGCGAAGGCATCAATATTTCCTTCTAGCACTTCCCTGGAAGCAGTAATAGCTTGCAAAATTTCTTGGAGGGTCGGGTCTCCCATCTTCTCCATGAGGTGGGTTCTGTTAGTTACTTGTGAGCCGGGCCAGGGGCTTACAATGCTTTCATCTTTCGCCTCCACGCCTTTCTTGCATCTTATTTTACCCATTACTGGGCCTTCTCTGGCCTGTGCTGTTCTTTCCTGTAATTGCTCAAGATCTCCCCACCCTCCAGATCAGAGGATGCCTTTCCTTTTATTAATGCTCCCGGTCACCATTGTGGGTTCTCCTCTATGGTCCAATCTGTCCTATCTTGTTTCTGAGTCCGTCTCAGTACTTTGGTAGGCGGTGGGTCCAGGGTCTCTGTCTCTGGCCTATTCGGTTTATAAACCTCTTGATTACCACCTGTTTGTCGCGATGGCACTCTCCTGGGGGAGAGCTCCCAGCTCTCAGGTAATGCCCTCGTCCGGGCGAAGAAGCCCGCAGCTATCCCTGTCTGCTTCTCCTCTTGCCCTGGAGCACCATAACATTTTCTTCACAGGTGAAGAGTGAGTCCGCCTTGCCTCTCATCTAACCGCTGCGGGCATCCGTAGGTTCACTCACTACGCTCTTACCTGCAATTTAGTGAGGAAGTGGCCCCAAGGTTTAACAGCGCTCCCCCTCTCCGCTGTTCCCGGGGACCCCACCACTATCAGGGGGCTAGAATGCAGCAATTTGCCTCTCTCCTACCATGGAGGTGATGCGCTGTCAATTAGGGCAAGGAGTGATGGTCCCCTTCGCTTCCCCGCTCTCAGCGATGCTGCTGACTTGGCTCACCTCTGCCAGGGGGTGCCTTACTCTCCGGTAGGGTCCGAGCGCAGGGCCCTTCCTGGGTCCTCATCCATCGCACCGGCTGCTTTTCACTCTTCTCCATGCTCTGTCCGCCCTCACCAGTGCTATTACGGCAGTTTCAGGCTGCGGTGCTCTCATTAGGGACGGGCGCATTCAGTCCTACGGCTCCAGCGAAATTCTCACCACCGGGTTTTCCTCTTGGCTCTCGGCTGCCTCAGGGCCCCCTCCCGCATTTGCGGCTGTATTTTTTTTGGGGGGGGGGGGGGGCGGGACCTTTCAGGGTGACAGGATTTTATGGGGTGAGGGAATACTAGCGGGAACCTCACAGAGAGACTTCTTCCGCCATCGGTGTTCGGCCACATCCCCTGACTCGGTTTTGCCCTTGTTATGGGCTCATGAGCTGGGTATAGTTTGAATACTTCCTAAAAATTGCATTTTCAAAACTATCTTGAAAAATCTGACTTTACCATTAAAGCTTTATCATTACGATTTCAAAGAGAACCAAACCTGAAATACACACTTCCTCTCAATTAGGAATTACAGCTTATTAAATATAATAGGGGATCCCCAAAGTTGTTCAAGGGAGGGGTAGCCCTGACAGTAGTGAAAAATGGATTTAGGAGTTTTTCACTATCAGGACACGTAAAACTTAAACGCTCATGTCCATCCTTCTAATTACACAGTACACTGCCCTATGTCCTACCTAGGGCCTACCTTAGGTGTCACATATGTAATAAAAGGGGAGTTTACGGTTTGACAAGGGAGTTTAAATGCCAAGTCAACATGCCAGTTTAAAACTGCACTTGGGCTGCAATGGCTGGCCAGGGATATGTTTTAGGCATTTGAAGCATCTTTTCAGGTATCAGATTTGCCATTCCGAATTCCCCATGTTGTCCCCTGATACAACATGTGAAGAATTTGCCTGCTTGCAGGAGGTAAAATTGTTTGGTGCAATACTTGTGAGCATTGATATTCCCACTAAACTCATAATTCCCATGACCCCTGGTAAATCTTGACACTGGGGCCATCAGAATTATTGGGACACCTCTAATGATGGTCATTGTATTTTTTTTGGGTGAACCTGTACAAATATCTATCTATAGTGAAACAACGTTTAAAATAGTTTGTAATTGTACTAGATCTCAAACCCCATGACAGGAAATGTTTCATGATTTATGAATGTATGCCACATGAAGACCCATAGAAAGAAACTGTCAGAAATTGCACTTTTCCACTTCAAACTAGCTGCCCAACATCGAAAGCCAAGATGGCTCTTAAAAGTCTTATTGAAGAAGATGCTCTGTCAGTGTTACAACTTCCTGTTAAAATCTACGTGCCATTTCTTTATTTAGAAAAAATCAAACCGCCGTAAGCAACATCCTGTCCACATTGATTATTGACTTTTCTTTTATTGCTGATGACTGCATGCCGCCTCTCACTCTCCCGCTATAGGTCTTTCTCCTTCCTTCTTTTTAGTGTGTTCCTTTATCCTTCTGTTGTCTGTATAATGTATATCTTATTTTATAGACACCATTCTGTAATTTAATTGTTTTCCTTACTGGTATAGTCATGACCTATTTACCATTTGGTTAGAATGAAGAGTCATGTAAGCAAAAATCTGCAAATCCTTGAAAAAACTCTTTGAGCTGTAAGGGAGTGACACATCAGGCACTGTATAAATAATTGGCTGGGTCACTTAGCAGACACTGTGTAACAAAATAACCTGCGATGTGACATAGACAATGATATACATGGTACGGCAACTACTAGTAATATTAGATGTGCATCGAAATTGGCACATCTAGAATGTCGCCACCGCCTGATACCTGTTCGCAAGCTTATGAAGATGCTAAAGATAAATAAAATTGCAGGTGGAGTCATATCTTAATTCTACCCAAGTGGAAATCAGTTTGCAACATTTTCTGTAGTAAGTAAATTTAGCAGTGCTAAATAAATACAGAAAGCAAAACATTTTGGGGTACTGAAATTCACTTGCTCCCATGAAGAGAAGTTTTCCAAGGAAACAGTAGATAGGCAGGGCGCTGTTTAAATGCTGCTTCACAATGGAGTAAACAGCTGTACCAAGCACTACTGGAGATGGGCTTTAACTCCTCCTACATGTTGAGTTTTTTTATCTACAACATTTGATTGGGCGTAAGTTGTATATTTAGACTGAAAAGGAGTGTTCTTATTAAACTTCATCCCTTGCTGGAAAGTTAATACTCAATACAGCGGGCCTCAAATGGTTGTGATAAGAAGCCACTGATGCCAAAAGTCAGATTCCATAGGCCTGATCTGTAATCACGAAAGGTTATGACAAGAGCACTAGGACTGAGTATTGTTTTAGTGAAAAACCTGTACAGCCAATAGACAATTAAGTGTGGCTAATTATACTTTGTTAAAGCTGGAATGCTTAGATTTCAGCCTCTGGTGATTACTCGGGCTGCATTCCAATCCATCATTTTTTTGCCCGCCATGCCACATCAGACAGGAACCAGCCATGTGCAAATCAACCTTCGTCCTTCTCCAAAAGGGACAGTCCAACTGAAGCTGCCAGGCCAGATCCCTTTTGAAACAGAACGCAAGCAACACCAGAGTGTTAAGGACAATTTGGGCCTCCTCAGTTTGGGTACAGCTTGGTTTAAGTGACACAATGAACAAGGAACCCTTGTCCGGGCACTGCTTTTGCACTCAGGGTGTTACACTGAAAAAATCAAAAAAGTGATTGAGGAAATGCTTGAATTAAACTCAGCTAGTAAGAATTACTCAGGGCCGCTTCCCAGTACATCATTTCAGCCCCCTCATCCCCCCCATGCCACTTCAAGCCTTGTAGAGTGGATTGTTATTATGCTGTGTTAAAGTCTGTAGATGGGTATCTTGTTCCAGGCAATCTCACAGATAATCATAGTAGGGAAGGATTGTGCTTTTGTTTACCCTCTCTGACAAACACTTTAGGTTAGAATATTTGAACTGTAAGAGTCACTCCTAGTTCTTAGAAGGGGATATTTATCGTTTTGCCAACAGTAATTATGTACAAGTTTGCAATTTTATGACAATATGCCAGTGACTGCCCTGTGGGGAACTATGGGGGTCATTCCGACCCCGGGGACCACGGAAGCACCGCCAACCAGGCTGGCGGTGCTTCCAGGGCCATTCTGACCGCGGCGGTAAAGCCGCGGTCAGAAAAGGGGAACCGGCGGTTTCCCGCCGGTTTTCCCCTGGCCCAGGGAATCCTCCATGGCGGCGCTGCTTGCACCGCCGCCATGGGGATTCCGACACACTTCCCTCCAGCCTGGTCGGGAACGGGTGTCGTGGGGCACCTGGGGGCCCCTGCACTGCCCATGCCACTGGCATGGGCAGTGCAGGGGCCCCCTAACAGGGCCCCATGAAGATTTTCACTGTCTGCTGTGCAGACAGTGAAAATCGCGACGGGTGCAACTGCACCCATCGCACCCCTGCAACACCGCCGGCTCCATTCGGAGCCGGCTTCTATGTTGCAGGGGCTTTCCCGCTGGGCCGGCGGGTGGCCTTTTGGCGGTCGCCCGCCGGCCCAGCGGGAAAGCCAGAATGGCATCCGCGGTCTCCTGACCGCGGAGCGGCCATTTGGCGGTGACCGCATGGCGGGCGGCGACCGCCGCCCGCCGCGGTCAGAATGACCGCCTATATGTTCAGAACAGTGGAAACTGGTTATGGTAAAAAGGTAATAGTAAGGACTACAGGCCTGGTTGGTTCTTAGGAGAATGTTGAGTTGAATGTCTGATCTGTGTATTATGAAAATCTTAAAACAAAGATAATAGTTTGTCACGGCCCAACCAAGACAAGTTGGGTACCCTTTTTATCATGAAAAGTGTGGGAATGCTGGGTAGCAAGAACTGTGTGCATCCCCACAGAATCCAGAACATTCCCTCACAGACGTGAGTAAAATCTGTGATTTTAGCCAAAGTTCGAGGTTCAGTGGATGAACGGCAAACATCAACAGCTCTACAAAGGTAATGCGGTGGACGTGAATGATTTGTCTACTGCATTTAAGCAGTGAAAGCCAATAGCCTTTTAAGGCTTGATTGATATTACAAAACTTAAAGCCTATAAACAGGTTTTTTGTGACATGGAATGTTAGAGACTACTGTAGTGAGCAAGAATGTTTTTGTTTCTTCCACCTTTGACAAACCTAGATGTAGAAAATGTTCACTTTGATAATCCTTGTTAAGCCCTTTTAGGAGGGGTGGGGTATATTGTTGCCAACTCTCATTTTGCATGTATTTGTAGTATTATGGCTGCATGCCTGATAGTTGGTTTGCAGGAAAGTTTAGGCTTAATAGTTGAGGGATGAACTTTTTCATGGTGACAACTCAAGGTTATTGGCTGATTGGTTCATTGGGAAACTTTAAGTCAGATGGCATAGATCTGTTTATTGTGAAAAGCAATGACTAAGGTGCTGGTCCTGACTTACTTATTGTGAGAAACATACTTCAAAGCCAATAAACTTTACAGGATGGATTTTATTACAAAACACAGAGGCTCCTATTATGCTTTTTTCTCTTGCTTATATTTGAATAGCAGCCAAGAAACACTACAACTCCCAGCATTCCTGGCTGGGAAACTACAAAAAACATGTCATAAAGAACGAACCAATCAGGACACAAGGTAAGTATAAACATCATGAATGAGAACAACAAGTCCTCTTTTCTTACTGCTCGCAGTCAAGATAAGTACTAGTTTTATTGTTATTAACTGTTTATATATTTATTGTGCTTGTGTATTACTTTTATATGTCTTTTAGAGTTATGGTCATGTTTTATTAACTATCGTGTGTTTTAGCCGTTTCTGTTTGCTTTGAGCACAACGTTCCATTACGAGCGTCTTTCAGCGCACGCTGTTCAAAAGTCATTCTCCAATGGTAGCGCACTTACCAGCGGTTCGTTTTTGTGTAGGTCTGGCAGCACTTGACTTCTTCAGAGTCCTTCAGCCTTTCCCTTGGGTTTTAAGCATTTTTACCTTGCATTTGTGTTGGCGAGTCTCCATTTGATGCAGAGTGCCAAGCCACTTCCTCCCCCTCCCCTCCGTAGCATTTTTTTCTGTCAGGAATACTTCCTTCTTCCCTGGCTGTATGAAAGTTAACCCTTTCTGTTCTGGGTTTTTGTCATTTAGTCACTGTAGTTGGTTATATTTAACCGCTATTTTCTTGGTATAAGCTATACTTAAAACATATTAATTATGGAAAATTATTCTAAAGATGAGGAAGCTCAAATTTTCAAGGACAATTTAGATTCTTTTATTAAAGATTCAGTCCAAAAAGCTGTTTCAAGCTCCATTTCTGATTTTTCTAAGCCCTTTGAGGCCTCAGTTAATTTTTTTTTGACTTTTGACTCTTCTACTTCAGCTTCTAAAAAGCCCAAGAAACAAAGGGCAGATAATTTGGCTTCAAATATAGACTCTCCTCCTAAGAATTCATTTCTGAACCTGGTACTTCCACAAACCTTAGTTTTTCCATTCATATTTCTCAATTGGGAGACACGGACAATAATTTGGGTGATTCAGACATGGATAAGGATGATCCAGACAGAATGATCTGGTCAGGGCCTGTGGAGAAGAGGCATAAAACTTCTCTTAACAAACTGTGAGAGTCCTCTAAAGTTGCTAATTCTAATGAATCTATTTTAGATTTCTAAGATCAACCGATGTTTGATCCTGCACTTATCCGTCACCCAAATTCCACTGAGTGGAAACCCTGTGATCATGTCGCAACTTATGTCTCCAATAAATTACTTCAACCTTTAGACAAATTGGCTCGCAATAGATTAAAATCAGTATGCCCTAGACCATCCTTATCTAAAAATATTTCAGCCACTCCGGTGATTGACCCTAACATGTTTATGTTATTTACTAAATTTGGCAAGGAACCCAAAAAAGGTGTGGGCAGAGCATGGACTAATTGTCGAGATAGATAGTTGGATCTTTCTGGTCCACTAACGAGAATCTTGGATTTAGCTGAAGAAGCCAGAATGGAGGGTACCAAAGTCGACCCAGTAATCTTATCAAATTGGGCCCAAAGGGCTATTTGTCTCTTTGGGAACACCAATGCTGCTATGGCGCAGGAGAGACAGAAGAGTCTTCTGTTAAAAATTGATCCAAAATTAAGTAACCTGACTGCCAAAGAGATGCGACAGGATGCTAATGGATTACTTTTTGGATACTCCTTTATTAAGGAGCTCAGTAAATATGTGGCCACCTTTACGTCCATTGATAAGGCTCAATCGTCCATGCAAAAGATTTTCCATTCTCTGGTTTTTGGGAGGGCAGGCAAAGGCAAGAGTCGCTTTGCCGGCCGATTTGGCCAGAGCGGTACGGTCAATCAAAACAGAGGCTCCGTTGGATACCAGCAAGAGTTTAAACCACAATTCTTTCTCCAAAGGAATCGTTCAATCAGACAATGTGGTTACAGATCTAGAGGTCTCCAGAATTCAGGTAAGAGATCAGTTTTCTGGTCCGTTGTTGGTGGGAGGACGGACAGGTTTGTTTCTAACAAATTGGTAAAAGTTAACTGCAGATCCGTGGGTGTTGCAAACTGTTTCAGGTTATTGCATAGAGCTTTATTCCACTCCGGTTCAATAATGCCTGCCAAAGGCGTTGTTTTTTTCCAAAGAACATTAAAATCTTCTCTCTCAAGAGATTCACTCCCTAATTCACAAACAGGCTATAGAAGTTTGCTCCCCTCATCCTTTAGGTTTTGTAAGTACTTTATTTCTAATCACAAAAAAGAACAAAAAATATCATCCAGTGATAAATTTGAAGTTGTTCAACAAGTTTGTAGTATACCACCATTTCAAGATAGAAACTATTCTCCATCTTCGAGACTCGTTATTGGAAAACAATTGGATGGTTCTTCTAGATCTCAAAGATGCATATCTTTCTATTCCAATCCATCAATCTTTCAGGAAGTTTCTTCAATTTCAGTGGAAGGACCAATTCTTCCAGTTCAAATGCTTTCCCTTCGGTCTCTCATCAGCTCCATGGTGTTTTACCAAGGTTTTGAAGCCAGTAGTGACAGATATGAGAGCTCAGGGAGTCAGGCTTATGGTTTACCTAGATGACTTTCTTATTTTGCGTCAGGCAGGCCAGTTTCACAGATCAATTAGAGAGTTTTCTATCTCTCCTCCAAAGCCTTGGATTTCTCAAAAACAAAGAGAAGTCGAATCTCACCCCTTCTCGTCAGATGGAATTTCTATGTTTCCTATAGACTCAAACAAAGCCACCGTTCAACTTCCAGCCAAGAAGATTTCTTACATAAAAAAGGAAATCTTTTTGGTTTTGCGCAAAGCAGAGCTTACAATCAAGTGTCTAGCTCGCATAATCGGTCTTCTAGCCTTGTCTATTCAAGCTATATTTCCGGGTCCACTTCATTATCAAGCTCTCAAAGGCTAAAAAAACTCCATCTAAGCAAAGGTTACGGGTACAAAGACTTGATCTGCCTGGATCATGATTCTCGTATCGAACTCCAGTGGTGGCTGGATCATCTAGACGCCTGGAACGGAAAAGCAATTTTCTCTACAGCACCAGATCTTGCCTTAGAATCCGATGCAAGTCGGACCGGTTGGGGCACAAGATGTGGTCAGTTCTCAACTGGAGGTCTATGGTCAAAAGAGGAGTTATTGTTGCACAACATTTTTTAGAGATTCTTGCAGGTTCCTTTGCAATCCAAACATTTGCCAAAGACAAGGTAAGTTGTTCTATTCTCCTCTGGATGGACAATCTATCAACGGTCCAGTATATAAATCATTTAGGAGGCACAATATCAAAACTGTTAGCCGAATTAGCAAAGAGTCTCTGGGAATTTTGCCTCCAGAATCAAATTTTCCTTGAAGCAGAATATCTTCCGGGAAACATGAATAAGATCGCAGACTGGTGTTGCAGATATCTGTGGGATTCCAGCGATTGACATGTTCACCCTTATGTCTTCAAAAACCTTTCTTCCAGATTCAATCCCTTCTCTGTCGACCTCTTTGCCTCTCATTTGAATACTCAACTCCCTCGGTTTTACAGCTGGAGACCAGACCCTCAAGCGTTAGCTATCAACGCTTTTCAACAGGATTAGTCCAATCAAACAAATTATGCTTTTCCTCCTTTCATTATGATTTCCAGAGTCTTGGCGCACATCAGACACCAATCTACGAAGATTTTGCTGATCACCCCCTTTTGGCAGGGCCAACCGTGTTTCCCCTCAGCCTTAGAGTTGTTAATAGACTTTCCAATTCTTCTTCCTCAATTTCCCTCCCTCCTTTTGAATCCGCTTGGAATGCAATCTAATAATCAATCAATAGCTTTGACTGGTTGCTTGGATGTTTTAGGGTATTCCTGGAGAGCCCCAGAAATTTCACAGGAAGCTGCAAGCTTCATACGTCAAGCCTGGGCTCCAGGAACAACCAAGGCCTACAAGTCAGCCTGGACAGTATGGCATGATTGGTGTTTGGACAGGTGTGCAGATCCCTTTCCAGTGGATGTAGTTCTGATAGTCAATTTTTTTGCCTCGTTGGCAGGTCAAGGTAGAGCGTATAGAACTGTTAATATGTATAGGTCTGCAATTTCTGCCAAACATATTCGAGGATCAATAGACCGGTGTGTGAACATCCATTAATATGCCGCCTTTTAAAGGGAGTACGTTTTTCTAAACCTCCTTTACCTACGTATAATTCTATGTGGGATGTTAATGCTATTTTACAATTTGTGCTTACAGAACAACCTAATTCCCTTTTATCCCTGAAATTCCTTTCTGCAAAGCTAACTATCCTCCTTTGTTTAGTATCTTTAAAACGCATTTCTGATGTTAGAGCTTTAGATGTAACCTCTTTCCAGTATACTGCTGCAGGTGTTTTCTTTCAGATACGAAGAAGAACAAGAACTAATTTGATGTCTGTATTTTATCCGTATTTTCCGGATCATCCAAATTTATGTGTGGGAAGTTGTTTGAGAGAATACATTTCGCAAACAAATGATTTGAGAAAATCATCTGAACCTCAACTCCTCGTCTCTTTAGGTCCGCGCATAACCCTGTTTCTTCTACCACTCTGGCCCGTTGGATAAAATAGATCATGAATCTGGCGGGTTTTGGACATTTCTGTTTTTGGTGCTCATTCCACCAGAGGAGCTCTGACATCCAAGGCCTTTTGGGCAGGATTGAGTTTAGCTGACATTCTCAAATTGGCCCATTGGCCAAATGTTTCAACTTTCAGAACGTTTTACTGTAAACCAGTCTCTCATGTTGCCAGTTCGTTAGTTTCTACGATTTGAACTAGCATATTAGGAGCCTCTATTTTTGTAATAAAATGGAGATTTTCTTAGCTTTCAGTGAAAGAAAGTCTTGATTTTATTAAAGACACAGAGGCGAGTATTATCCCTCGACTTTTCATTAACCCTCCCTTTGTCTTATCAGGTACAACCACCAATCCTAACCAGACGTCATAAGAGGGACCTTCCTCTTCGACTCAACTCTTCTTCTGGTTTGACTGCAACTGCTCACAAGCCGTCTTTCTTCGAAGGGTTCCAGGATATTTATTTTCTTCCGGACCTCGTCTAAAAGACTTTTAATGTTATAAATCGCCTGGAAGGCTTTTTCACTATTGTTCTAACTTGTTTTATTTTGATACGTATATTTCCTTTATTCAGAGTTTATTACCTGCTCTGCAAGAAAAGAGGACTTGTTGCTCTCAGTCAAAACCTTTATACTTACCTTGTGTCCTGAATGGTTCGTTCTTTATGCCATGTTTTTTGTAGTTTCTCAGCCAGGAATGCTGGGAGTTGTAGTCTTTCTTGGCTGCTATTCAATTTAAAGCAAGAGAAGAAAGCATAATACTCACTTCCTTGTCTTTAATAAAATCAAGACTTTCTTTCACTGAAAGCTAAGAAAATCTCCATTATCATTACACTCTGTTATTGTCTTAAGACAAGTATTCTGATAGGTTGAATTTCACAGAGAGCAAGCAACGGTTTTGGTGCTGCTTACCCTCAATGGCAAAACCTAGGATTATTGTATCATATTGCATTGTAACATTTATATAGCGCTTACTACCCCTATGTGGGGCACTGAAGCACTTGCCAACATGGTCACCTAGTTTTTCCAAGTAGGGCATGTGGTTGGAAGGGTGTTGTCTTTGTTTTTGAGGCTATGTGGGGAAATGTTTCCATGTTTTGCATGATGACCACTGAGGTGTTGTTACTGTGTTACGCAATGCAGCACTTAGGCGTGCAATGAATGAGGAGATGTGAGAGACAGAGCTGCAGTTTATGGTTTTCAGTTAGCTGGTAGCTTTGAATTGCTCTGCAGATCCCCTTATGTTATTTCCTATGATCAAAGTTTAATTAGAGGGTTACTCCAATGGGTTATCCAACCTGATATTTAGTTTAAAGTTTAGGGCTCTGAGAGGGTATGGGTAGAGAAATATGGCAAGGAGATCTGCTGGGACAGGCTTTGTTACTATCATCCTTTATCTAAATGCCCTTTTGAGAAGCTAAGAAGTGGTCATAGTATGTATCTAGTTGGGACCTGCAGTGGAGGACTAGATTAGAGGTCTCCAATTGGCCACCAGTATGCTGCAGATCTCTTCAATTATTCCATGTGTGGTCAGTTGGTGATGGCTGGATTATAGGCTGATACAGTATCAGGTAATGGATAGGATCAGAAGCAGATATGATGTATGTGAGTTTAAAGTATTAAGCAGCATAAGGGAGTTTTTATGCAACCTGTATGAGCTACAATTGGCTGTTGACGACTAACAATTGTGGTATTAGTGTGGGCCAGAAGGGTTGTTTATGAATTGACATTACTATACAATATCTAGGCTAGACACACATCAGCCATTCTTAATTTACTTGGATACAAACATTAGTGAGCTGGTTGGGATTTCTGGGTTATATCCCAGAGTTGTTGGATTATGCAGTTATCTTGGAAATAGCTATGTTTCCCACTGTCTTAAGAAGTGTATATGCTCCTGAATTCTTTAAATCGTAGCGATGAGACCACAGCTTGGCCACTTCAATCAATCAGGGATTTGTAAAGCGCACTACTCACCCGTGAGGGTCTCAAGGTGCTGAGGAGGGGAGGGGGAGAAAGTGGAGGGGAGGTGTTGCTACTGTTCGAACATCCAGGTTTTGAGAAGTTTCCTGAAGGTAAGAAGGTCTTTGGTCTGACGCAGGTGGGTGGGAAGAGTGTTCCACGTTTTGGTAGTGACTGTGAAAATGATCTACCACCAGTTGTAGTTCTGCGGACGCGAGGGACGGTTGCGAGGGTGAAGTCAGCGGAGCGGAGATGCCGGGTCGGGGTGTAGAAGGAGAGTTATTTGTTGAGGTAGTCTGGTCCATGTTGTGCAGTGCTTTGTAAGCGTGGGTGAGGAGTTTGAAGGTGATTCTCTTGTTGACTGGGAGCCAGTGCATGTTTTTCAGGTGGTCTGTGATGTGGGAGTGGCGGGGATGTCCAGGATGAGGCGTGCAGAGGCGTTCTGCATGCGTTGCAGCCTCTTCTGGAGTTTGGCCGTGGTTCACTTGTGCTGAGAAAGCAGTGTCTCTTCTGAATTTCTTATAGAATACATAATAATCAGTAGTGCAAGCCTGTAGCGCAGTGTCCTATTTTGTTTGTATTACTTGAATTTACCTTGATGTTATAGTGCTGCTTTACTTCAAGAGGTTCACTGGACAATGTAGAGTACATTCAACATTGTTGTTCTAGTTATAGATTGCCAATGGAGTGACTGCATGGCTGGAGTCACGCATTCTGTTGGGTGAAGTCAGAGAAAGAAGCAGCATATTGGTTTAGTTGGATGTTGTATATGATGAAACTGGCAATAAACTGTTGGCATAGTCATGCTTGGATATTATGAGTCTGAAGAAGGTTGTAGCTTTTGTTGGTATCCATGGTATGGGGAAAATGCGACACAGTGGTGGTTTCATTTGTGGAAGGCTAACTTCCTGGACTTGTGGGTATATGGTATCAAGCACAGCCTTGACTCGATCAGGTTTCTGACTTCTTTTGTAGGATGGGCCTTGAGTCCCTTAATTCATATAGTGATATGATGGTATTTTTACCAATGTGTGCAGTTCATGATCCACTTATTTATGGTGTTGAGCCTCAGGTGGTTAGTCATCATCCATGTAGGTCTTCCAGGCCATCCTTTTTTAGAATAATTTGCATGTCATCTGCATAGCTGTAACACAAGGTAAATGATTTAATCAGGACTTAGAAAGAGGGTTAGGTAGATAGTTTTGAGGAAAATGGTTTATTATATAGTGTTGTTGTGCTACCTCACTGTGTAATAAACACACAGACATGTTTTGGAACCAGTAATGCTTGTTTGCAAAACCTTAGCTCAAAACTGGGAAGCTGTGGTTTCCAGCAGTCAGTCTTTGTCAAATGAACAAAAGTAAAGCATTGAGAAGAACCAAAACAGATGAAGAAAAAGGAAAACAACACAAAGAAACTCTGCCACCAATTTATTACAATAGCTCTGATTTTTATGAATTCTTAGACACCAAAACTAGCTAAATCTACTGGATGATTCCAGAGACATAAACTATTGAGCAAATAATAAATCACTGCTTTTCATTCCAATCACAAACAAGCATTCACAACTATTGCGGTTACTTGGAAAACAATTGCATAGTTGCATATAACCACTCTGTCCCAGTCTGGCTGAACAATTGCAGTAAGAAGCGAGTCACAGGGGCCAATGAGTATGGCAGGACTGTTACCATGAGACCCTATGAGTAATTAGTTGTGCTCTACAACTCTCTGATTGATTGACATTGCAATCAAAGCAGTCTACAGTTCAGTTCCAGGTTCTATGGCCAATGTCTTAGACATCAATGGGGTGGTCCTGTTTTACAGGATGGTGATGCAGTGATGGTGTTCTTCCTGGGACCACCCCTCTGTCAATGAAAACTTTGGGCCATTTTGGGCACAGGAGTCAATGTCCTTCAAAGCCTGGTTTAAGTGCAGCCAAAAACCAGTTACCACTGGTCTACTGTTCATCTGTTACAGCGAAATCAGCAGTTTCCTTTAACTGAGGCTAGTGTCTTTGTTGGATGACCAAATTCCACTCTGATGACTCACCCAGGTCCAACATACTTTGGCGCAACTTTTGAGCACTGAGACTTGATCTACCAAGCTGCACTTCGGTGGTCAGCGGTCTCAGGCAGTCTTGGCTACAAACTCACCTAGGCAGGCCTCTTCTGCTTTTGTAGCCCTGTAGCTGTAACAGGAAGTCATCCGACTGACTCTTGGAGTCACTTCTTCAGTCTGAGGCTCTTGGACAACTCCTCCTCCAATAGGGCACCACAGGCACAGTCCTCTCTTTGCTAGTCAATAAGCGGCAGGTGCATTCCAGTCTTGGTGCAGCCTCTCTTTTCTATGTTCAGAGAACAGCAGGGCAGTCCTTCTTTGCCCACTCTTCCATACAGACGAGATCTGAGGTGTAGGTGCTAGTGGTACCACTTTTATGCCTAGAACGTGCCTTTGGGGATGCAGAGGCTATTAGCCAAAGGTTACCAGGTCCCTTTCTCACTGATGATGACTTTCTGCAAAGTGTGGCATCTAGCTATCCCAAGATGAAATATTCAAGATGGCAGAAACTCACTCTTGATATGAGGAGCTTGACAGCCCATCCAAGGGGTGGAGATTCCTGAGGGGTACACGCACACAGGAAAACAGGTTTAACAACCATTTCCTTCTTTCTTTTCCCACCACCACCCTGTCAACCAGTCCAAAACAGCAGCCCCTCTTGTGTGTGTGTGTCCACCATTTGCCTTTCAAAAGCAGATTCCCCTTTGAAGCTAACCATTTGGTCTCACACTCTGTTTGGGCTTTTTCTCAGGGAAAACTAACACTTCTTCAAAGGCAAACCCTTTTTGTTCCTTCCTGACAGTTAGATACACCTCCCCTCAGGAGAGCAGAAGCCTGTTTTGTGAGAAGCAACCATAAAAAAAACTGGAAAACTTTGGGCAAGAGAGTAGCAAATTTCTAAAGTTGCCATTTACTTAATAGTTACAATAAATTAAACTTGGGCATCCAGTTGGGTTTAATATGATTCTTTTGATACCTTGAAGTACCAACTTTAGTTGTCCCATTCAGACGTTAGCACAGCTGTGTTGTCAGGGTGTAACCTTGTACTTGCCATTTGGGGTACTAGCCCTGCTACAGTAAAAACAAGTTGTCAGTTTTTACCATAAGAAAACATAAAACACAGGCTCTACTTTTTAATATACAGTAGTCCGCATTAGGGCTTGATCGGCCTGCTTTAGGGGTGACATATATTAAACAGGGAGGTAGTACGAAGAATATATTTAAAGATTTTTGAAGATGTTGCATCTAAAGGTGATCCTCATGGTCTTTCTGTAATGATCATGTCAAAGAAATCATTTTTTAGAGTGTAGTTAAAATAGTTAATGTAGTGAGATTGCCTTAGTCCCTTTCTGTAGTGGCTGGACCATGTGTTGGTGTGGTAGTATCTGTGTTCTCATAAGATAACTTTCTATCTTTCTAATTGAATATTTATTGAAGTTCTCTCAAGATAAGAGTTGAGTTGCTGGAGGTCTAGTTTTCTCCATTGTATGTATGAGGGTTTGTTGGTGGTATTTGTGTTGTTGAATTGTTATTAGCTATGTTGATCCTGTGGGTAATGATGATGTGTTCGCTTTAGCTCACTGGGGAGTTGTCTGTCACTGTGACCAGTGCCAGAAACAGTATGTTAAGCTTTAAGGCCTCAAACTTGGTTATGGCAGTTGTGTTTGTAGTTAGATACTTCTTGCCAATCCATATGTTGGGGTCTCCTAAAATGTATAGATTTGGGTGGCCTTCTTTAAGACTTCTTTAAGGTGTGCATTGCTAGGTGATGATCTATGTATTAAGAGGAAGGTGTAAGTGAAAGTTGGTATGAGTTGACATCTTATCAGCATGGACTTGCAGTTGTCCATGGTGAGGTTTTTGATGTGTGTTATTTTTAGTGATTTTGTATGGGTGACATCCAGATCTCCTCCAATTTTGTCAAAAAATTTTTTGATGATGCTGAGCCATGTTTCTGTAATGAAGGGGCATCTAGTGTGGTTTCTGAGCATAGATCAAATATGTTGAAGCTGTTTTGTTCTTGATCTTGCATTGAAGAGTAAGCACTTTAATTGTTGAGGCTCTTTACTCTTGATGTGATGGTGCTCTGGAGGGGGAGGTGTGGTCTACTATGGGAAGAAGAGGGTCTTACTGCATACTGGTGAGGGTAGTTTGGGATGGTCTGATAGCAGCTTGGCATCAACATGGAGAGATGGTTGTTAGGTTAGAAACTTTCTATGTCTGAGCAGTGTTGTAGTTGCTGTGTGATCTGTTAGTTTGCATGGAGTGTGGAGCACACTGAAGACAGTATGATCAGAGAAACTAGCGATCATACTTTTGTGCCTTACCTTGACTTTTAATTTCCTCCTGGCAAGTGACATTGTGTATGTCAGTTGTTTGGGTTTTTGTTTTAGAGTTGCGTTATTTTTGTAGTGTAGGAGAGGTGGGTGATTTTGTTGCTAATGAGGCTATATGGGCGCTGTGGGAAGTTCAGTAGTAGTTATGCTCACTTTGTTAGTTCATATGAGGGGAGTGTATTTTGGGGCATATTTAAGAGCCTCTAGCGACATTCTAGCGCCACATTAGCATCATTTTTTTATGTTAATGTGGCATTAAAAGGCAAAAAATGATGCCCCATATTTACAAAGTGGTGCAATACATGCATTGCGGCACTTTGTAAAACTTTGCCCGCCAGACATAATGCATGCAAAGGAGGCATTCCCCCGTTGGGGGGGGGAAATGGTGCAAGCAAATCTAAGAGATATCCTTGCACCATTTTTTATAGCACTTTTAAAGCCTGCTCAGAAAGGGCGTTAAAAGGAGGCTTCCAATGGTTACAGATTTTTTTTCACTAATCCTGCAAAGTGCCAGGCTAGCATCAAAAATTCTGACGCTAGTCCCCAAACTACCGCCATGGTGCCCCTTATATTAAATACGGCGCACAGATGGTGGCGTTAGGGGGCGCTAAGGTGCGCAAGAAAAGTGGTGCTGCACTGAGTGAAGTGTCACTTTTCTTATATATGCCCATTAGTCTTTAGTGACGAATAGTAAATTAATTTTAACTTTCCTGGAGGTCTGAAGGTATAGCTGCAGAGGTTCTAGCCAAAGGCCATTTTCAGGCCCAAATAGGCAGCACCCTTAACCTGACACCCTTTACCTATAAGCCCAGGCTGAGCGCCCTTGAGGCTCTGTTTAAATATGAAGGGGAGCCCTAGTCATTAGGTGACATGAACCAATGGGAAACTGAGCATTAGGGTCTACTATAAAAAACAATCCTAAGCCCAGAAACCAATAGAACACATAGGATTTATAATCAATAACATCACTGGCCCTAAGCTTGTGTCAATGGAAGCCTTAAGCCCTACAACCAATAGCATCCCTTGAACCAACAACCAATACCAACTCTAACCCTCAGCCCTAGAACTAATAGAAATCCTCAAAACCAACAACCAATTGAAACACTATTCCTAAGCCTTAAAACCAACAGAAATCCTGAGACCAACAACCAGAAACAACACTGGCCCTAAGCTCTCCAACCAATAGAAACCCTGCCTTTCAGCTTTGGAATATAAATGTGATGTATATGCAATTGGCAAAGTGTCACCTTCATTGAATGTGTCATAGGTAAAGCCAATGGCCCCAAAATGATCAGGATAACTAAGTTTGTGATGTTTTTACTTGTTGGTAAGTATTTTGCTTCAGGCAGTCAGTCTATAATAATCTAAGCATTTGTGTGTGTTCAGGTGTCCAATGTTTGTTTGAAAAATCTAAACAAATTATCATAAAGTGGTTTATGCATTGTGCATAATCAGGTATATATGTTCTGCCAAAACTGAAAAATCCTAACAAGAATTGTAGTTTTTTGACACTATTTCGTGGTTGTAATTGTGCACACTTCTCAAGGAGGTGTGGTGCCAAACTCTTCCCCTAATTGAAAGCTCTATCCCAGGAATAGGACACTGAGAAAAGCAATTTTTGTTTTCTCAAAATTAAATTTGTAGCCATGGTCAGCAAATCCCAAAACAATGTGATTTGCTCTAGCTAAATGTGTGTTTAAATCATCATAGGCCAGATATATGTCATCTACCCAAGACAATGCTTCTGGATAAATATCATGCAAGATTGATGTCACACGGGCAGAATACAGCGCTGGACTTTTCTAATACTGGGTACGTCGACAAAATCGGAGCTGAGAGACGAGCATGGAAACCCAGCTTTCAGGCGCTATATTTTGGCAGAAAAAATCTTTATCCATAGCTAAGGTTGTCTTGCATTTTTTGCGGACAATATTGTTAATTAGTGCCGTGCTGTGTAAATGTTGTATTGCAAAGGTGCATTTATGACTTTTTAAATGACTAATCTAACTCTATTCTATAAGGATGATTCTGTTTAGCTACAGGGAACAAGGAGTTGTTCATTAGAGATACATAGGGTTCAATGACTCCCAGGTACTTGAGCTGAGAGATAAAGGGGGTCATTCCGACCCGGGCGGTCATAGACCGCCAGGGCCGGGGACCGCGGATGCACCGCCAACAGGCTGGCGGTGCATCCAGGCCAATTCTGACCGCGGCGGTAAAGCCGCGGTCAGAAAAGGGAAACCGGCGGTTTCCCGCCGGTTTTCCCCTGGCCTGAAGAATCCTCCATGGCGACGCTGCAGACAGCGCCGCCATGGGGATTCCGACCCCCTTCCCGCCAGCCTGGTTCTGGCGGTTTTGACCGCCAGAACCTGGCTGGCGGGAACGGGTGTCGTGGGGCCCCTGGGGGCCCCTGCAGTGCCCATGCCAATGGCATGGGCACTGCAGGGGCCCCCTAACAGGGCCCCACAAAGATTTTCAGTGTCTGCATAGCAGACACTGAAAATCGCGACGGGTGCAACTGCACCCGTCGCACCCTTTCCACTCCGCCGGCTCCATTCGGAGCCAGCATCCTCGTGGAAGGGGGTTTCCCGCTGGGCGGGCGGGCAGCCTTCTGGCGGTCGCCCGCCAGCCCAGCGAGAAACTCAGAATGACCGCCGCGGTCTTTTGACCGCGGTACGGTCTTCTGGCGGTTCCCGCTTGGCGGGCGGCGTTTTATGGGTATTAGACCTGTCATCCTTGGTGTGGTTTCTCCTAACTTTTTGCCCTTTGACCTCCTGTTTTCCTGACTCATTTTTGCTGGCTTTTAGAATTCAGGGCACTTCACCACTACTGACCAGTGCTAAAGTGCAGGTGCTCTGTACTTTCAAACATGGTGGCATGACTTATCCACAATTGACATATTTAATTTACTTTTAAGTCCCTAGTAAAGTGCACTATATGTGTCCAGGGCCTGTATATTAAATGCTGCTAGTGGGCCTGCCACACTGATTGTGCCACCCAGAGCCTGTTTGTGCAGTTTTAAACTGCCATTTCGACCTGGCAAGTGCACCCACTTTCTAGGCCCAAACCGTCCTTTTTATTACATATCAGCCATCCCTAAGGTAGGCCCTAGTTAGCCCCCAGGGCAGGGTGCAATGTATTTAAAATGTTGGACATGTACTTTTAGGTTTAACATGTCCTGGTACTGAAGAACTGCTAAATTAATTTTGCACTACTGCAAGGCCTATCTCTCTCAAAGGTTAACATGGGGATTGCCTTAAACCATCTTTTAAGTGTAATTTTCCATTGGGAACAGATAGAAAATTTACGTTTGGTGTCTCTGGACTCACAATTTAAAAACACAACATTTACTAAGTTGTTTTTTGAATTGCAGGTCTGAAAATACCACTTTTGGAAATTTGGCATTTTCCTACTCTAACTGTCCTACCTCTCTCTGAATACATGTCTGGGGTAGGTGACAGCTGGGCTTTGTGCATTCCCTCTAAACAGTCACCCACAAAGGGAGCTGGGGTGTGACATTTACAATACGATGGTGTCTGGAGCCAGAGAAGGAAGGGCAGTGACCATGTGCAGGAAAATGGCTCCTTGTTGAAGTTACCACCCCCCACACTTTTTGTCTGATATTGATGCTGACTTGAATGAGAGTGTGCTGGGACCCCGCTAACTAGGCCCCAGCACTAGTGTTCTTTCACAAAAAATGTACCATTGTTTCCATAATTGTCACACCACTGGCACACAGATAAGTCCCTTGTGAAAGGTACCAGTGGTACCAAGGGCCCTGTGACCAGGGAAGGTCCCTAAGAGCTGCATTATGTGTTGTGCCACCCTAAGGGACCCCTCACCTAACACATGCACACTGCCATTGCAGATTTGGTGTGTGTTGGTGGTGAGAAAAAGGTGAAGTCGACATGGCATCCCCCTCACGGTGCCATGCACACAAAACACTGCCTGTGGCATAGGTAAGTCACCCCTCTAGCAGGCCTTAAAGCTTTAAGGCAGGGTGCACTATACCACAGGTGAGGGCATAGCTGCATGAGCAATATGCCCCTTCAGTGCCTAATTCCATTCTTAGACGTTGTCTAAGTACAGTGTGGCCATATTAAGTATATGGTCTGGGAGTTTGTCAAAACAAACTCCACAGTTCCATAATGGCTACACTGAATACTGGGGGGAAGTTTGGTATCAAACTTCTCAGAATAATAAATCCACACTGATGCCATTGTTGGATTTATTACAAAATTCACACAGAGGGCATCTTAGAGATGCCCCCTGTATTTTACCAATCCTTCAGTGCAGGACTGACTGGTCTGTGCCAGCCTGTCACTGAGAGACGAGTTTCTGACCCCCTGGGGTGAGAGCCTTTGTTCTCTTTGGGGCCAGAAAAGAAGCCTGCACTGGGTGGAGGTGCTTCAAACCTCCCTCCTTCAGGAACTGTAACACCTGGTGGTGACCCTCAAAGGCTCAGGCCTGGTGTTTCAATGCCCCCAGGGTACTCCAGCCAGTGGAGATGCCCGCCCCCTGGATGAGCCCCCACATTTGGCTGCAAGTCAAGAGGGATAATGAGAAAAACAAGGAGGAGTCACCCCCTCAGCCAGGACCAACCCTAAGGTGTCCAGAGCTTAAGTGACCCCCTCCTTGAGAAATCCTCCATCTTGCTTTGGAGGATTAGGACCAAAAGGGATAGGAATGTGCCCCTCTCCCCAGAGGAAGTGGGCACAAGGAGGGTATAGCCACCCTCAGGGACAGTAGCCATTGGCTACTGCCCTCTGACCCTAACCCTATATTTAGAATTTAGAGGTGACTCCGAACCCCGCTCTTCTTCTGTTTCCTGATGACCTCGTAAGAAGAAGAAGGAATGCTTACCGGCCTGTCTCCTACTTCAAAGACCCTGCAACCAGAAAGCAACGTGTTCTAAAGCACCAGCGACCCCTGAAAAGCCTCCAGGGGACTGCCTGCTACACCGAGGACCAAGAACTTCCATCTTTAAAGGGACTCCCACCTCACTCCAGAAGCGTGAGACCCCACTACTCTGTATCCGATGCCCCTGGCCCGTGTCCAGAGAAATCAACTATCCAGACAGGACCCCCAGGCGACTCTGACGATGTGTCCACCCTGGGCTGACCTCTCTGCACCCCCACGACGACGCCTGCAGAGGGAATACCGAGGACCCCTCTGACCGCGACTGCCCGGGACGAAGATATCCAACAAGTGGCCCTCACCTTTGCCCAGTCAGTTGCTTGCCCGAGAGCCCCCCAGTGTCCTGCCTGCAGCACCTAAGTGACCCCCGGGCCCCTCCATAGAGTTCTATTGAGAACCCGACACCCTGTTGGCACACTGCACCCGGCCGCCCCGTGCCGTTGAGGGTGTGGTTTTTGTGCCTACTTGGGGCCCCTCCAGTACTCCTCCAAAACCCCTCTGGTCTGCTCTCCGAAAACACAGGTACTTACCTCCAAGCAGACTGGAACCGGAGTACCCCCTGTCTCCATAGGCGCCCATGTTATTTTGGCTCCTGTTTGACCTCTGCACCTGACCGGCCCTGTGTTGCTGGGTGTTTGGGGTTGCCTTGAACCCCCAACGGGGGGATACCTATGTCCCGGAGACTGAACCCATAAGTGTGGTACTTACCTTTAGAAACTGTACTGTATTTACCTCCCCCCAGGAACTGTTGAAAATTGCACTGTGTCCACTTTTAAAATAGCTTTTAGCCATTTTAATGAAAACTATGTACAACATTGATTTGATTCAAAGTCCTAACTATTTCTATGCAAAGTAACTTTCGTTTAATGTACTTACCTCATAAATGAATCTTGTGGTTCTAAAAATAAATTAACAAAAGAATACTTTTCTATATAAAAACCTATTAGCCTGGTGTTAAGTCATTGAGTGTATGTTTTCACTTATTGCTTGTGTGTGTATAGCAAATGCTTAACACTACCCTCTGATAAGCCGAACTGCTCAACCACACTACCACAAATAGAGCATTAGTATTATCTATTATTGCCTCTGTCAAACCTCTTGGGCAACCCCTGGACTCTCTGCACACTATGGCCCTCATTCCAACCGCGGCGGTCAATGACCGCCGGGTTGGTGGACCGCGGGAGCACCGCCGACAAGCCGGCGGTGCTCCAATGGGCATTCCGACCGCGGCGGTAAAGCCGCGGTCGGACCGGCAACTAGCTGCGCCGCCGAGGGGATTCCGACCCCCCCTACCGCCATCCAGTTCCCGGCGGTCCGCCCGCCGGGAACCGGATGGCGGTAGGGGGGGTCGCAGGGCCCCTGGGGGCCCCTGCAGGGCCCATGCCACTGGCATGGGCCCTGCAGGGGCCCCCGTAAGAGGGCCCCTAAATGTATTTCACTGTCTGCTTGGCAGACAGTGAAATACGCGACGGGTGCAACAGCACCTGTCGCACCTTCCCACTCCGCCGGCTCGATTACGAGCCGGCATCCTCGTGGGAAGGGAGTTTTTCCCTGGGCTGGCGGGCGGTCTTTTGGCGACCGCCCGCCAGCCCAGGGAAAAACTTAGAATACCCTCCGCGGTCTTTCGAGCGCGGAGCGGTATTTCGGAGGGGGGAACTCTGGCGGGCGGCCTCCGCCGCGCGTCAGGGTCAGAATGACCCCCTATCTCATTTTGATATACTACATACAGAGCCAGCGTCCTACACCATGTGATCTTCAAAGGTCTCTTTGAAGTCTTCACCACTTCAAAGACACATTTGGGTATGAGTTCTAGCACTTTTAGCTGAACACTACCTCACTAAGGAACAAACATACTTCTTTCAGCACTGTGACGTTACATGCATACTTGAAAACGCTATCGTTTGCAAAGTACTAATTGGATCTTTTTTTGTTTTAGTGTTGTTTTAATCAGATAAATATCCTCTATTTTTCTAAACTGGTGTGGAGTCTTTTTGTGATGTCTTTCATTGTGTTACTGTACTTGTGTTGCACAAATACTTTATATATTGCCTCTTGAGTTAATCCTGACTATTCTGTGTCAGGCTACCAGAGGGTGAGCCCAGGTTAATTTAGGTTGTGTATCTGACTTACTCTGACTAGGATTGTGGTCCCTGTTTGGACAGGGTGCATTCCTCTGCCAACTAGAGACCCAATAACAATGGGATGCTGTGGTTGCACTTGCGGCCTGGACCTTATGGGTATTGTATGATAGTAAGAGTCCCTATCCCAGCCAGCATGGTTGTGGTATAATGCCGGGGCTTGTGCAAGAGCCCATTCTGCAGGGTACACATAATTTTCCTGTTCTGGAACAAGGACTGAGAAAGACAGTAAATTCACATCTTCCTCTTGTTGGAGGGTTCTATCAAGCAGAGTCACTTCCCAACTCCTGTTCTGCAGTAATGTCCTCAGTATGTGTGGCATATTTGCTGAAATTTCCGCAACCTTCTTCTTTTTTAATTGGGGTTTCTGTTGAGGAAGTTTCTCTTACTTCTTTATGATGACATTAGGGGAGCGTTGTAAGCCCTTTTTTGGTTTCACGTACTCTTCTTGTCTGTGCTCTGACCACCCCAATCTCTTAAACCTTGATGAGTCCTGAAAAGAACGAGAAGGGCATGTATCATTATACTGATACCTGTCAGGCTGTTTCAAATTATCACATTTACGCATGTTATAGTGCTTTTCATAGCTCTCTGGTTGCAGGGATTCTCTCTGTGGTTTTGTTTTCATAAATTTTTCTTTGTCCTAGCATTTCTTAGAAGACTCCTGTGCTTGCTTGGAATTATAATTTTCAGGATTACCTTTAAGCTGAAGCTTGTTTGGTGTGGTTCTCAAATCAAAGAATCTACACATGTATAAGTCTCAGCTGTTATTTTTGGTAGCTTGTGTCTCTGATCTACTAAAGGTACTTGTGCAAAACGTTGGCGTACTGCCAATGCTGCTGCCTCTCCTTCTATATTTCCTAAAATTTATGAGATGACTGTGGCAAAACTGCCAATTAATTTCATCCCCAAGTCTAGGGCAGGGGCAGCGCAGTATTCATGTTGAATTTGTTTTAACACCTCCTATAAAACCGCAAGAGATGGTGTACCATGAGTTAGGGTATATATTTCAGCAAAAACTGTGACCAAAGTAGCACAATCATCAATGAAGGGTACCACCCCAAGTGGCAAGCACATTGTGAGAATTGTATGTTTATCTTGGACTCCTGTGAGGGGAAACACTGCTTTCAGCTGATTTATTTTTTTGAGAAGTCCTCCTATTTGCTGAGTATTTTACCCATAATAGCATTATTATTCACTGGGTTAATCCATGCTGTAGCCATTTGTTGTTGGACAGCTGGAGCAGCCCTTGCTGGGGCAGTGTTTATTGTTTGCATTACAAACTGTCTTGCACGTATGTAGTCTGACAAAATTATTATATAGTGGGTGCAGATCTGCTGCTGCTAAACCTTGCATATTTGGATATAGGGTGTAGGCAGCTAGAACTGGCCATCTAGCCCTTTCATTTCTGAGGGGATCCAATCTAACATGTTCACAAACGTGTGATAGGGTGCCTTGGAGCCAATTTTAATGTTCCTGATATGTCAGAAGTATTTCTAAATAGTTTTATGCTCTACATCGTGCTGGTGGGTTTGCCACTATGTATGTATGAAATGTATTTGAGTTGGCATCTACTGCAGGAAATCTGACCCATGAATAAAATGTTTCAGTTTTGTATGCATTGTGTGCATCAACCACAAACGTAAACCCTCTACCCCCGTTAGTTAGCCCATTTACAAGTAAATGTTGTGTGACAGCATATCTACAATTTACTGGAATAACTACTGGATTTGTTATTTTTAAAAACTGAATTCTGAGTTGGAAACACCAAGTGGGGTACCCTTTTAAATGTTTAAGCTTGAACAACCTACAGACAAATATAGGTGCTACCTACACATTTGAGGAGGATGTTTCCCTAACACCACAGAAGTCTCTGTATAAAAGATGAATAGAGTAACTGAGGCATACAGGAGAAAACTACTCAGGAGAACCATTAAATAAGTACCTGGCCTTGATATATTGGTGGGACCATGTTATGCGGTTCCTATTTTAGTAATAGGGCTGCGTGTTTAGGATGGCAGAATGACAAAGTGTGGGAGACTGAGTCTATCCACGCCAATAGTAACTTCAGGCCTAACTCCTGGCTAGCTCACAGTGCTTCACCCAAATCTCCAAACCCACTGGGCTAAAAGGTGATTCTGGCAGCCTGAACATGACACTCCGACTCCCCAGGAAAGCTGTGGAAACACATCTTATCCCCTTCATGCTGTTACTCATGCATGACAAGGCAAGACAAAAAGGATGCTAGATAAGTTTTAAAAGCATTTATTGAAACAATCGCAATCTGGCATATAAGGAGTGAGCTGTGATAATTAGGCAGATGAAACAAAGCAAAATAATCAGCATTATGAACATGGTAAAGAAGATAACCAATCCAACCATGATGTATGTGTTTATAGATGTGCTAGAGGTACCTACCTAATCCTATGACTACAATGAACACATGGCAGTTGTAACCTTCTGCCTGGCCTGATCTAAGGGATTAGCCCCAGCCCCATACCTAGAAATAGTGTCAGGAATCAGCCTGCAGTGTAGATGGCAATCCTCTTGGGAAGCTGGTAGATCAGTGCCAGCTGAGCTGCAAGTTGTACAGCATGTGTCCCAGGATAGTCATGTCCTCTGCCCTCCCTGGGTCAGTGCACTATTTATATAATTAACCATGCCACATTGGAAGTACAGCTCCGATGCAATACTGTGTCTAGATGCTAGAAGCTGGGCAAATGGGCAAAACAGGCTAGCATATTATGTACCACTTTCCTTAGCCTTGGACAGAAAGTACTTAATTTATGTCACGCACAAGCTAACTAAGTGAGCAGCATGTCCCTCACTTTCCTAGAACAAAAGCAAGCTGATTAAAATATGTAAAAGTCATCATTAAAAAGCACCAATACAGGAATGAGTAAAATGTGAATAAAACATGAACTGTAAAACTACGATAAAACAGGGGTGACCAACCCGGGTGCTAGATGTTCTCAATGAGGTGGTTAAGTGAATGGTAGGCCTCACTGCATCATTGGCAAAATACAGTCAGATGCCTGGTCTGTTTATTATAATAAATTATAGCAAAATCAGGAGACCTGTCTCACTTTTGGTGAAAAATAGATGTTAAGGTCAATAGGCCTTTTATAGCAGATTGTCACTTTACAGTAGTAAAGCCTGTAAACAGGTATTCTCTTACATATGTAATCTCACAGATTACCGTAGGCGGCAATATTTTTGGTGTTACCCCTCTGACAAACCACAATAGAATATTTGCACAGTGAGAATTCTTTTAGGCCCACTTAGGAGTTGCTGGACATTTTTTTGCCAACTGTGTATGTGTGTGTGTGTGTATAATTGCACCTCCGTACGGTCTTGTCACCTCACTCGCCACACTACCTTAACTATAACTCGTGCCTTCTCCATGCACTGGTTATACAGTTGCATATTGCATGACTTATAGCATGGGAAATTATAGCACTGAGTTATGGTAGTGTGGCGAGTGAGGTGACAAGACTGTCTATGGAGGTGCACAACATAATAAATGGAAGGTGGTGGATAAATTATAAATTTTAGTTTTAACTATAGAATTTCTAATGTTTGTATAGTTTGGCACTAGAAATGTGCCGGATCCACGGAGGTCATTGAAGCACAGCATTTCATTACTGTATCATGGTGGCCATGTAGTTTGTCATAGCCACAAATGGGGTGGAAGACACACACACACACACATATGTATGTATGTGTGTGTGTGTGTGTATATATATATATATATATATATTTATATATGTATATATATATATATATATATATATATATATATATATATATACATCCAAAGAGCACTCCGCTCCTCCAGATATTCAGAAAGAGGCAACACGCACTCCACCAGTATGCAAAGGATTTTTATTGCATAATGCCAAACACCCAGTCCATCATAGTGGAAAAAAAGTACGTGTTTAGGCATCCAAAAGCCCCTATTGACAGTACTCCATATGGTGAGCTCCTTAGAGCTAATAGGAATTGCAGCACTGACACGGCTCTCCAAGAGGAATGTGACACTATGATAAAAAGGGTTTACAGAGAGTAAAGAAAGTCAAGATGGATGAACTTCTGATCCCTAGAAAACAACCAGAGAACAAAATGGAGAAAAAAGGTAGGTTTATCACCACACATACAAACCGAGCAGGAGAGTTATAAAAGGTTTTGCACAAACATTGGCCTATTCTATTCATTGAGGAGAGTTTATGCAATTTTGTGGATGACAACACAAGGATAAGTTTTAGAAAAATTGTCAACCTCAACTACAGATTGAGCAAAAGTGACGTAAGTGACAAGACGAACACAGGCAAGGATATTAAGGGGTACTTTCCATGCTTGAATTGCAAGGCGTGCAAGGCTAGTACACTGTCACAGAATATGTATCTCCCCTTTCTAGACTGACTACGGAAATAAACCTTCACCTGACATGTACCTCAGACTTTACCGTCTATGTGCTGGTTTGTCCATGTGGACTCAGCAACATAGGCAGCACCGCACATCCTACAAAGAAGAGAATATTGGAACATGTAAGAGCCTTAAAACATGTAGCCCAACAATATCCCATAGCTTACCATTTTGACAGGTTTCACAAGAGGAACACTTCTAAACTATGCAGTTTTCTCCTCAATAATCTTACTGCAGATGTCACATTGATATTATCAGTGATGTTATCAAAGATGTCATGAATTATGTAAATTGTGGAGTAATTAGCAGTGCATGGCAAGGGTGCAAGTTATAGTTACCTTAGGGCACAAATTATAACCATAACTATAACAGCTGAATTTCTATGGTTTTGTGTGAGTAAAATATGAACGTAACTATAACATCAAAGTGAATTTCATTTTTTTTTTAATTCTATTTCTGAACTGTAACATCCCTGTAATCTTTGGAGGTTTTTTTCAGTGAAGTTCTAGGGTTTTTTAACGCAGTGTCATTAAACAGCCAACTTCGTGTCACGCACGGCCTTGGGAAAGAAAACAAAAGGGCGTAGACATACCCTGACCCCCGCCAGAGCACGAAATAGCATTTTTTTAAACTGTTGCTGTATAATTTTGGTAGATTTGCGAATTTGCAGCAAAAACTTTTTTTTTAAAACATTCAGGGTCTCCCGTTCTTGTTTTAAGTTTAGACCCCAGCAATGTCCTGGAGGCATGAGGGTATTTTAAAAAAAGAAGGAAGGGGGGCACCTGCATTCTACTTTTTGTCTTACATTGCAACATACCCCGGGACCTGATCCACCCGGTGGCTAAATTGAGAACAAGAGCGGGGACTGCATTTTGCGGATTTGCGGATCCTTTGCCAATTTTGCCTTTTTTTTTTTTAAAAGGCTAGAGGGATACAGGTTATTCCTACCCTGCCCCCATGTTTTCCTTTTTACATTTCTTTTTGGGACTCATGGCTGCCAACATTTCCTGGTTGAAGTGCTGGCAGCCAATCAGATCTCACCATAAGATCTCTGGGATTCGCGGATGGTCCGTGTCCCTATATATTTATATTTCTTTTTCCTTTAATATCTGTAATACTACTATATGGATTTACAGCAAATCACAGAACGCACGGTCTGTGCACCAACATCTCCCTGCCAAATGTGCCGTAATTCCATTCATGGGCTTGAGCTGCAGTTGTGTCTAAAGACCCTTTTGGAAAATGGATGGGGAAAACACATTTTGGGGCCTCCATTTTTCTGAGCCCCCGCTTAATGAATCACCCTGAAACGTTCAAGACAGCAGCTGGGCCGACTGTCATATTAGTTTTGAGAATATTGTGAAGATTCTTCAAACGGCGTCAAAGTTATTGGCAAAACAAAAAAACGCACTACAGACCATGGAAACAATAGGGAGGGGACAGGGCCATGCACATGGACAACAGTGAGCAGAGGGGAAAGAGGCAAGTGCAGCAAGCTGACCATACAGGACAGACAGGAGAAACAATTGCAGCAAAACGGACCATGAAGGGCAGGGGAGATGGGGAGGGGCACAAGAATGGACCAGACAAGTTAAGGGAGAGGGGATAGGGTCATGCACATGGACAATGGAGAGCAGGAGGCAAGGGGGCAGGAGCAGCAAGTTGACCGTGGAATGCAGGTAGCATTGGCACTGGAAGCACAACACACCATGAAAAGCAACAGCAAGATTATAATGGTATGCACAATGACACTGGAGGGAACGTGGGAGGGGGTCGGGGGCAGCAAGCTAACTACACAAGGCGGTTGGGAGGGGCTGAGGCAGCACCAAAGGCCATGCATGGCAAGCAGGAGGGTTAGTGGCAGCATAACAGCCATGGTGGGTAAGAGAGTGGTGGCAGGAGCATGCACAAAGGACCATGGAAGACAGAAGGGAAGGGTAGGTGCTGGACACAGAAAAGAGAGGGCATGCAGGGCAGACAAGAGGAGGAGTTGCAGAACAAAAGAGCATGGAGGGCAGAAGGGAGTAGCACAAAAAGGACCATGGAGGACAGGAAGAAGGAGATAGGGCCATGGAACACAGACAGGCGGGGTGGAGGTGGCAGGGACAGGCAGCAGCCATCTGACTATGCTGGGCACGTGGGAGGGCAGTGGCAGCTCAACAGAACACTCAGTTTAGATAGCAGGTGCAGTGGCAGGTCCATGGTGGGCAAAAAGGAGAGAGCAGGGGAATGCACACAGACATGCGGGAAGTGGGGAAGTGGGGTAGGACAGCAAGCTAAGCACAGAGGCTAAGCAGGAGGGCAATGAATTGGGCAATGGAGGGCAGGATGAGTGGGCAAAGAAATCAAGCTAAATGGAGGGCAGAGCAGCACATTGGATCATGCAGGGAAGGAGGGAGGGGACTGGTACATGGACTTGGAGAACAGAGGGTAGAGTGGAGGTGGATGGGGCAGCAAACTAACTGTTCAGGGCGGGCAGGGAGGGCAGTGGCAGAACAACAGCCACAAAGGGCTGTAATGAAGGAGCAGGGGCATGGAGGTGAACAATGGATGGCAAGAGGGGAGCAGCAAGCTAGGTTTGGCAGCAAAATGCTAAGCCAGGCCCGGTGTCCATCCCCCTGTGAATTGCAATGGGCATCTTAACATTTTAAAAAAACTAGAAATTCACTGAAAACACCAACAGTTACAGCAACATTATAGTTAGGAAACAGAATTAAAAAAGCCTTAGAAATCCACCAACAGGCCAAAGGTTATAGAGACGTTATAGTTACGTTAATATTTTACACACACAAAACCATAGAAATTCAGCTGTTACAGTTTGGGTTATTTCAAGTAACTGTAACCCGTTCCCTAAGGTAGCTATAACTCATGCTGTCACCATGCACTGCTAATTACCCCAGATATTACATCACTCATGACATCTTCTATGACATCATTGATAATTTCACTGTAGCATTTGCAGTAAAATTATTGATGAAAAGAAACTGTGCATGGCAGTGCTAGACAGGGGAAAAGCCACAAGTTCAGGCTGACTGCGATGAAGCATGGCCAGATACAGGAACAAGGCTAATCCCTCTGAAAAAGGTATCTTCTCAAAGTCTGGTGAGAAGAGTTCAGTTTGTGGGGGTGGAAACCGTGATAACCAGCGAGAGTGTCATGGATGGTAGTCGCTGCAGCATGAAAAGCAGGCCGGATAGCACAGGATGTCCACAAACAGACAAGTGTTACAGGGGGTGGTTGCTGGAGATTCGTTCAGGCGGTCACCGCAGGCTATTATTGCTGTTGCAGGAAGTGTAGATCTTGTGTTGTCTGTTGTCACTAGTAGCCACTATAGCAAGAAGAGTAGGATTACCCAGAGCTTTCAGTTGGGGGTCCTTGTGGGCAGCAAGATTCTGGCGCAAACAGGCCGATTTGCAGTCACAAAGAGTGCAAAACATCAGTATTTCACCTTTTCTTGAAAAGAGGAGCGCCACTGGTTCCAACTAAGAGTCAGGGACCTGGGGAGCACCTGTTAGGGATCAGAAGATCGCTCCAAAAGAGACCAGCATGTCCAGTTGCAGCAGGTCACCTGGGCAGTGGCAAGGAGGCCTCTTCCATATAGCTCAATACAGGAGATCTGCCATCTGACCCTTAAAGTCACTCAGGTTAGCCTGGGATAAAGGGATCAGGTCCCGTATTCCTACTCAGAGAGCAGGACAGACCCCAAGCACCAGGGCTGCCTTTTGGAGAACAACACAGGACTTTAACAGCTTGCGGTCCTCTGGGGAATGAAGCAAGCCTTAAGCATCAAGGCAGTCTCCTGAGGAATGAGGCAAGCCTCAAGCAGCAGGACATTCCTCTGGTAGCAGCAGAACAGTCCTCTGAAGAACAAGGCAGGCATCAAGCAGCTGGGTAGTCCTCTTGGGAAGACGGCATGTCTCAAGCAGGAGGCAGTCCTCTCGGGAACAAGGAAGTTCTTCTTTTGTAACGTCCACAGATCCAGGACTGTAATGAAGAGCGATTCAAGAGGTCCAAAATGTACACCTGCCCCCAACCATCCCAGCAGGAAGGCCCTCTCCCAGCTACACCTGGGTCCATTTGTTCACTGTCTAAGGCCAATACCCATTCTTAATGGGAGAGCCATTAAGAGGCCCAGACAACTGGAAACTCCTTGAAGGCCTCAGAATTTTTTAGGCAGGAAAATGTCAACTTTCTGATAGTGTCATTTTCAAAACACTAATGTAAAACCCGACTTCACCATTAAAGAGGATTTTAAAGTACAATTCATTTGCGCCTAAACATCATATCTCTGCCAGCACCCAACCTAACATTAGTACTTAATAAATGTAATAAGGTAGCCCAATTTTAGTCAATGGACGTAATGAGCCTTAGATTAGAGTCTTAAAAGCCAACAAAAACAAGTTCAGCAAATGAAAGGAGTGAAGGAAAATTTTTTGAGGTGATCCTAAAGAGAGGGACAAGTCCAAAAAAGGCAGTTTGCCCAATCACATGTGCACATCTGTCTAGCACTGAGAGTGTCTCAGCACCAGGCCTTAAATGCTAGTCACCTCAGTTTCCAATTTTCTCCTTTGTAATTCCACATTTGTCTTCCTTCATTTATATTTTATTTTGACACACCCAGCAGCTCCCCAGACAGTACTATTACTTCACATGTCATTTCATTTGCAGTACACCCCATGCCACGTGGACACTCCTTATAGACCAAGTTGCCAATTTTAAGTATACTTCTGTTAGTGTATCATTATTTTACCAATATACTGTCCTTAATGTATCATTGTTTAATCACTGTACAGAATATCATTCCAAAATGGGCACTCATTGCTGTGTTTAATTGTTTACTAATGCTTAAATGCAAATACATGCCTGTCACGTCTACGTAGCAGCATTTTTCTTTTTTTCTACGTTTATGTTTCATTGCACGTGTATGTTGAGTTTGTGTGGGAGTCTATTATTGTGGATATGTGAATAGATTAATGTAAAAATGAGTCAGTAGGTGGCTAAATTGATCAGAGGGTATTTTTAAGAGCCTCTAGCGCCTGCTTGTGCCACATTATCATCATTGTTTTAATGCTAATGTGGTCCAATGAGGCCAAAATTGCAGCGCCAGATTTACAAAGTGGCACAATGCATGCATTGCGCCACTTTGTAACCCCTTGCACCACATTATGCCTGCTACAGACATAGGGGGTCATTACAACATTGGCGGTAAAAGCCGCATACCGCCGTGCAAAAGACCGCCAACACACCGCAGCGGCCGCGGATGTCCGCCACAGCTATTATGACCCACAGCTCAACAAAATTCAGACACCCACACAACAACGCCACACCAAAAGGTCAGTGATAAACTGGCAAAAACAAAACCTCCACCGTCACGCCAACAGATATATGCCCACACTATCACAACACACGAATCCACGCGGCGGTCTTTCAACCGCGGTATTCCATTGGCGGTACACACCGCCACGCTCTAAATACACACACCTACAAAACACCGCCACATTGGACAATTCGAAATACACACACCTGATACACATACACACACCACTCCCACACACCCAATACAATATAAAACACTCACCCACATCACCCACAAACCCCTACGAACAAAAATTCCGAAAGAAGGCTAGAGAGAGAGCACCAGCAAGAACAACAGCATCTACAGGCACACAACACCATCACCCACACAACTTCCATGCACAAAACACCACACACCACTACATATCACCACACTTATCACCACACACTCCACCCCACACATCACCCACACCACCCCATGGCACGGCAAACACACCCCAGGTTCGAGGAGGAGGAGCTCAGGGTCATGGTGGAGGAAATCGTCCGGGTAGAGCCACAGCTATTTGAAGCACAGGTGCAGCACACCTCAATTGCAAGGAAGATGGAGCTATGGTGAAGAATAGTCGACAGGGTGAACGCAGTGGGACAACACCCAAGAAATCGGAACGACATCAGGAAGAGGTGGAACGACCTACGGGGGAAGGTGCCTTCCGTAGTCTCAAGACACCACCAGGCGGTCCAGCGGATTGGCGGCGGACCCCCACCTCCTCCCCCACAACTAACAACATGGGAGGAGCAGGTCTTGGAGATTCTGCATCCTGAGGGCCTCGCAGGAGTCGGTGGAGGAATGGACTCTGGTAAGACAAATCTTAACTATTACATCCCCCACCCTACCTGCATGCCAACACATACCCCCACCCTCACCCTCACCCCAAGCACTCCAACTCCTCACAAATGTCCCAATATCACAAACCACCCATCCCAACACCAAGCCCTGCATGCAAAAACAAAGCATGGACACCCATCACTAAAGCATGCCCACTGCACATACCCATACAACCCCCTAAACCATCATCACACAAGCCCCCACACAGGAATGCCAGCACTGAGGTACACTGTCACCCACCCATTGCACACACAGATGCAATAATCATGCTTTCTCACCCCTGCAGGACCACTACCCAACGTCACCAGACAGGAGGGTCCAGACATCTCCACCCCTCCCACAGAAGAGGCCCACAGTGATGACAGCAGCTCTGTCCACCTGGATCTAGATGACCAGCCCAGACCATCGTGGGCCTCGGGACAGTCGGTTCCCCTCACACAGGCACAGGCCACCACAGACCTTCCACCCTCTGGTAACACCAGCACAGCACCCACCCAGCGGGCCCATACCTCCATCCCCAGGACACGTCAATCAGCTGTGTGTCCACCACTACAGGGAACCCAGGATAACCCACCACCCCAACAACAACAGGGACCTGGGGGCAGTGGTAGTGGGCACACGGTCCAGGGGACGGAGGCACAGGAACACAGGGGAACTGGGAGGGCTGCTGTGCGACAGGGGGCGGACAGGCCAAGGGAACCCACTCTCCACGAGGCCCTCTCCTCCATCATGGGAGCATACCACCACTCCCAGGAGACGATGGCAACGGTCCTGGCTAAGTTTCAGGAGACCCAGCGCATGCAGGAGGAACAGCATTTGGGGTTCAGGGAGGAACTCAGAACCATCAGCTCCGCCCTGGGCACCATCGTAGGGGTGCTGAAGGAAATACTCAACACCAGGAGGGACACTGTGGCACTCCGAGGGGCCACTGACAATAGCATGGACGATGAACTGCTAACCACCTCCGCCGGTGCTAGTGGACAGGAGGCACTGCCACAGGACCACCACACCAGTACCCCACCCCCTGCAGATGGAGAACCACCCCGCAAGCGGTCCCTGAGATACAGGAACAAGACAGAGCACGATGCCAAGACCCCCGCCGAGAAATGAGACCACCCTGATTGTCAACCCACTGTCCCACTTTGTCACCCTGTCCATATTTGAACTGCCCAAGCTCCACTTCCTATGCCCATATGGGCAATGCACCTATGAGACAAATAGACTGGACTCTGCCATGGACACTCCTCCGCCATCACCCCTCACCATTTAACTTCCCCCTCCAATAATTTTTATTTAAATAAACAAACCTAAAACACCAAAAGATCTGGAGTCTGTCTGTGATTTCGAAATAGTGTATTTGCAATTACAGTGACAAAATTTCCAGGAAATAGTAATGTCAACATACCGTTGTCACACAGCTCTAGTCCATGAGGAATCTAAGCAGATGACACACAGTGGGACCCACACCTGTGAAACCGTAAGGGAAAGTGACAACTCAGTGACCATACACTGGGTGAAATCGACAGACAGGAGAGAGGTAGAAGTGTAAAAGTACTTGTAGTAGGCAGGAATGTATTCTCACCTGTGTCTCACTGGAAATATTGCTGGATGACTGAGTCCCTGTTGTCAATGTCTTCTTCCTCTGCTTCCTCCTCATCACTGTCCACAGGCTCCACAGCTGCCACAACATCGCCATATGGACCATCCTCCTGCAGAAAAGGCACCTGTCATCGCAAAGCCAAGTTATGAAGCATGCAGCAGGCCACGATGATCTGGCACACCTTCTTTGGTGAGTAGAACAGGGATCCACCTGTCATATGGAGGCACCTAAACCTGGCCTTCAGGAGGCCGAAGGTGCGTTCGATCACCCTCCTAGTTCGCCCATGTGCCTCATTGTAGTGTTCCTCTGCCCTAGTCCTGGGATTCCTCACTGGGGTCAGTAGCCATGACAGGTTGGGGTAACCAGAGTCATCTAATAGCCGCACACAGTGCCTCTGGAGTTGACCCATCACATAAGGGATGCTGCTATTCCGCATGATGTAGGCGTCATGCACCTAGCCAGGGAACATGGCATCCACAGGGGAGATGTACTGGTCTGCCAAACACACCATCTGTACACTCATGGAATGATAACTCTTTCGGTTCCTGTACACCTGTTCACTCCTGTGGGGGGGGGACCAAAGCCACATGGGTCCCATCAATATGATGTTGGGGATATGTCCAAGGGCATAGAAATCACCTTTCACTGTAGGCAAGTCCTCCACCTGAGGAAAAACAATGTAGCTCCGCATGTGTTTCAGCAGGGCAAACAACACTCTGGACAACACGTTGGAAAACATAGGCTGGGACATCCCTGATGCCATGGCCACAGTTGTTTGAAATGACCCACTTGCAAGGAAATGGAGCATTGACAGCACCTGCACTTGAGGGGGGATTCCTGTGGGATGGTGGATTGCTGACATCAGGTCTGGCTCCAACTGGGTACACAGTTCCTGGATTGTGGCACGGTCAAACCTGTAGGTGATGATCAAATTGTTTTCCTCCATTGTCGACAGGTCCACCAGCGGTCAGTACACCGGAGGATTCCGCCATCTCCTCACATGGCCCAGCGGACGGTGCCTATGAAGGACAACAGCGACCACAGAGTCAAACAACTCAGAGGTATGTACCCACTGTCTAGACAGAACACGATTCATAAACAAATTCAGGCCTGTATGTGTGTTGAGAGTAGGCCTAGGTATGTGTGACGCAGTTGGTAAATAGGCCATGTGGGTCTCTGAAATGGCGGCTGCCTGACCTCTAAAGCAGGACAATGGGATGTGAGGTAACAGCGCTGGCGTTGTACACCGTCGCGGTCTGCGGTCGAAGACCGCGGCGCAATGCTGCATTGGTTAACATTCGACCCTATGGGTCCCAGAAGCCAATGACGATGTACGCCGGCGGTGATGGTACGCACCGCCGCGAACGTGACCGCCGTGGACATGACCGCCATTTTCTATCACTTCAATCACTCGATACCTGATCTTCGACAGGAGAGGACCTACACTGCAAGTGCTTCTGTGACCTCGGTCTGGAAGAGACAATGGCTTGTGCGTCTGGGGAAAGGGCCGCTGCCTTCACTGCGGAGGAGTTGGAGAAGCTCGTGGATGGGGTCCTCCCCCAGTACACGCTACTCTACGGTCCTCCAGACCAACAGGTAAGTACATAAAGTACATAGGGAGCATGCTGTATGGGCTATGCGTGTGTGGAGAGGGCTGGTTGTAAGAAGGAAGGGGGCAGAGTTCTGCGTGCATGAAAGACGGTGGGTGCATGTGCAACATGGCAATGGTAGAGATGGGGGCCACTCACTTTGACAGCGCAGTTGGTAATGACTTCTCTTCTTCCCCTGTACATTTCATGTAGGTCAGCACCCACCAGAAGTAGGATATTTGGCGTGACATCGCCAAGGACGTCCAGACCCTGGGGGTCCACCACAGACAGAGCACCCACTGCCGGAAGAGATGGGAGGACATTAGCTACTGGAGCAAGAAGACGGTGGAGGCTCAGCTGGGGATGGCCTCCCAACGTGGGAGGGGTGCCCGTTGAACCATGACCACCCTGATGTTCCAGATCCTGGCGGTGGCCTACCCTGAGTTGGATGGGCGCTTGAGGGCATCACAGCAGACACAAGGGGGTGAGTACACTCTCATTCTGCTGACATTGCACGCAGTGGAGGAGTCTGGGTGGGGAAGGAGGGCTGTGGGTTTCCCTAGGCCAGGGCGAGTTCCATAGGCTAGGCCCCTTCGTAATGCATGGCCCTGTGGCCCCCCACCCCCTCTCTGTAGAGTGCCAAGTACAGGTATTCATACCCCTGTGTCATCTATGTGTGCAGATGTCATACATAGCCTTTTAGGCCATTTCCCAGGATTTGCAGTGTAGAGCCCAACAGTGCGATGTAGTACAGGGTGCTACTGTGTCTGTCTTGTCCGCCAACGGTACCGGTAGTCCATGCACTCAACATGCCTTTCTTCTGTTTCCCCCCCTTTTTTTTTGCAGTCTCCCTGTTCTTGTGTGCATTAGCATCATCAGGCGGAGGTGCAGTGGCACCGGAGCACGAGGGAGCTGCATCCCACATGGGCATGGAGGCCCACACTACAGACTCAGAATACACCAGTGGGATGCAGGGCGAGGGGAGCACCATGGCGGTCACAGGATCTGCAACCAGCAACACGGACTCGTCCTCCGATGGGAGCTCCCTTGTGGTGGCGGCAACATCTGTGCCCCCCACTTCAACAGGTACAGCCGCCACCCCCCCTACCAGCACCGCCCTCCCAGCAGCCCATCAGCCTTCGCCCCGTGCCCGCTCACCCAGGAGGGTGGGCATCACCTTCGCCCCAGGCACCTCAGCCCCTGCCCCTGTCACCTCTGCTGCCCTCAGTGAGGAGGCCATTGACCTCCTCAGATCACTCACTGTTGGGCAGTCTACGATTTTGAATGCCAGCCAGGGTGTAGAAAGGGAGTTGCAACACACAAATGCATTCCTGGAGGGCATTCATTCTGGTCAGGCTCCCCTTCATCGAACCGTTCAGACTCTGGCCTCAGCACTGATGGCAGCCATTGTCCCTGTGTCAAGCCTCCCCCCTCCAACTTCTTCCACCCAGAATCAATCCCCTGTACCTCTGCCTATCCCAAGCACACCATCAGACCAGCCTGCACACACCTCAACACACAAGGGAAGCTCTGGCAAACATAAGCACCACACATCCCACAGGCACACATGCAAGCATCACACACATACAGACACACCAACATCCACTGCCTCCACTGTGTCCCCCTCCTCCTCGTCTCCCTCCTCCCTCCCAATCTCGTCTACACTCACACCTGCATGCACTACCTCTACAGCCACTACGTCCTGCACCAGCACACCCAGCAGCACACCCCGCTCACGTGCAGTCACCGCCCCCACTACCATCCACACGTCCCCTGTGTCCTCTCCCAGTGTGTCTGTGACGCCCCCTCCCAAGATACACAAACGCAGGCACACACCCACCCAACATACACCCACCTCATGACAGCCTCCAGCGCATGCACCTGCACCCAAAGCCACAAAAGTTACAACTCCTACAACCACCTCCTCTTCCTCCACTCCCAAACCCCCTCCAGCTACCCATCCCAGTGTCTCCAAACAACTTTTCCTGTCCACCCTTAACCTATTTCCCACCACCCCCCGTCCAACTCATAGGTCCCGTACTAGCACCTCAGCCACAAAATCACTGAGACCTGTGGTGCCTGTTGTCACAGGTATGTGGAGTGCACCAGCCACCAGGCCAGCCAGTCTATCACGGAGCCAGAGCACAGCCAGTCCCCCCCTGTGAAGCACCAGAAGTTGCCTAGTGCCCAGCTGGAGAGGGGGAAGACTCCAGCCACTCAAGCCGCTCACAGAGGTCCCGGGGGGGAGTGTGGACTCTGCTGAGACTCCTCCCAAGGTGGGGAAGGGGCAGAAGAAACCCGCAAAGTCTGGGAGGAGCAGCACGGCGGACAAGACCGCCATCGTCCCCGCTGGCCAGGAGGGCCCTGGCAGCCCCATCGTCTCAGCCCAGGAGGGCCCCGCCAGCCACAGCCCAGCTGCCCAGGAGGGCCCCGCCAGCCACAGCCCAGCTGCCCAGGAGGGCCCCGCCAGCCACAGCCCATCTGCCCAGGAGGGCCCCGCCAGCCACAGCCCAGCTGCCCAGGAGGGCCCCGCCAGCCACAGCCCAGCTGGGCAAAGAAGGACCGCCAGCCCCAGCCCCGCTGGGCAATGAAGGACCGCCAGCCCCAGCCCTGCTGGGCAATTAAGGACCGCCAATGCAAGCACCGCTGAATAGGGCAAGCACCGCTGAACAGGGCAAGGACCGCCAAGGCAAGCGCCGCTGAACAGGGCAAGCACCGCTGAACAAGGCAAGGACCGCCAAGGCAAGCACCGCTGAACAGGGCAAGCACTGCTGAACAGGGCAAGGACCGCCAAGGCAAGCACCGCCAGCCCATTAGCGGCAGGGGCAGTGAAGCAACAGGGAACGTCACAGGGTGAGTGAAGCACTCTGGGCACCAGTCCCCCTCCAGAACCAGTGGAGACATGCATCCACTACCTCAGTCCTTGGCGGGATGAAGCACTCTGGGCACCAGTCCCCCTCCAGAACCAGTGGAGACTGTTATCCACTTGAGAGACTGTTGCTTTGCACTCCCCTGGATGGTACAGTGGGCAAACCACCCACTGTATAGACTTGAGAGACTGTGGCTTTGCACTCCCCCAGGATTGAACAGTGGGCAAACCACACACTGTAGAGACTTGAGAGACTGTGGCTTTGCACTCCCCAGGATTGAACAGTGGGCAGACCACCCACTGTATAGACTTGAGAGACTGTGGCTTTGCACTCCCCAGGATTGAACAGTGGGCAGACCACCCACTGGAGAGACTTGAGAGACTGTGGCTTTGCACTCCCCAGGATTGAACAGTGGGCAGACCACCCACTGTATAGACTTGAGAGACTGTGGCTTTGCACTCCCCAGGATTGAACAGTGGGCAAACCACCCACTGGAGAGACTTGAGAGACTGTGGCTTTGCACTCCCCAGGATTGAACAGTGGGCAGTCCACCCACTGTATAGACATGAGAGACTGTGGCTTGGCACTCCCCAGGATACATCAATGGGCATGGAGCCCCCTCGTGGATCTGGCATCGTGCACTCATCCGGCTGAGGTGCCCCCCCTTCCCTTCCTCCTGAGGTGCCTGTTGTATTTCTATCTGATGCCCCTGCAGTGTTCTCTCCGTCATGTTCGGGTATCTTGTGTGGGCCTCGCCCATGCATTTTGGGCCCAGTGGTCCACAGACTATGAATATTGCAATACCTGGACTACTATTTGTGGTGTATATTTTGTTATTAGTGTATATATGTGTTAGAAATGGGGTCTCTGGTTGACAGTCAGGTTACCCCCTGTTCAAGCAAGGACCCTCACTCTAGTTAGGATAAAAGAGAATCACCCTCAGCTAACCCCTGCTTACCCCCTTGGTAGCTTGGCAGAGCAGTAGGCTTAACCTCAGAGTGCTGGGCGTAAAGTATTTGTACCAACACACACAGTAACTTAATGAAAACACTACAAAATGACACAACACCAGTTTAGAAAAATAGGAAATATTTATCTAGACAAAACAAGACCAAAACGACAAAAATCCAACATACACAAGTCAAGTTATGATTTTTTAAAGGTTTAAAATAAAAAGAGTCTTTAGGTAGTTGTAACAACACACTAGCGCTGCTAGCGTGTAAATGTACCTGGTTTGCGTCAAAAATAACCCCGCACGGGCGGTGTGCGTCGAAAGTAACCCTGCACGGCTGTGTGCGTCGAAAACAACTCGGCACGGCGGTGCGTGTTGAAAAAGCCAGCCACACGACGATCCGAAAGTCCCGCGGCGCAGGGTGCGATCTCTCAGCCTCCGTCAGCGATGCTGCGCGTCGTTTCTCCTGCTCCGGGCGTCGGTTTTTCGGTCGCGTTTCCTGCGGCGTCGTTTCTCAGCTGCGGAACCGGCGTCGCGTCGTTTTCTCAGCCGCGATCGGATTCGCGTCGATCTTTTCTCCGCACGGCGCTCGGTGCGTGTATTTTTGTCCTTAGGCTGCCAGCCTCTCCTTTCAGGGTCCCAGGGACTGGAAGGGCACCACAGAGCAGAGTAGGGGTCTCTCCAGAGACTCCAGGTGCTGGCAGGAAGAAGTCTTTGCTATCCCTGAGACTTCAACAACAGGAGGCAAGCTCTACATCAAGCCCTTGGAGATTTCTTCTTCAAGATGGAAGGCACACAAAGTCCAGTCTTTGCCCTCTTACTCTGGCAGAAGCAGCACTGCAGGAAAGCTCCACAAAGCACAGTCACAGGCAGGGCAGCACGTTTTCCTCAGCTATCAGCTCTTCTCCAGGCAGAGGTTCCTCTTGGTTCCAGAAGTGTTTCTAAAGTTTGTAAGTTTGGGTGCCCTTCTTATACCCATTTTAGTCTTTGAAGTCACCTTCCTTCAAAGGGGACTCACACCTTCTTGTGAAATCCTGCCTTGCCCAGGCAAGGCCTCAGACACACACCAGGGGGTTGGAGACAGCATTGTCAGAGGCAGGCACAGTCCTTTCAGATGAGAGTGACCACTCCACCCCTCCCTCCTAGCAGAGATGGCTAATCAGGAAATGCAGATCACACCCCAGCTCCCTTTGTGTCACTGTCTGGTGTGAGGTGAAAAACAACCCAACTGTCAAACTGACCCAGACAGGGAATCCACAAACCAGGCAGAGTCACAGAATGGTTTAAGCAAGAAAATGCTCACTTTCTAAAAGTGGCATTTCCAAACGCACAATCTTAAAATCAACTTTACTAAAAGATGTATTTTTAAATTGTGAGTTCAGGGATCCCAAACTCCACCTGTCCATCTACTCTCTAGGGGAATCTACACTTTAATCATATTTAAAGGTAGCCCCCATATTATCCTATGAGAGAGAGACAGACCTTGCAACAGTGAAAACGAAATTGGCAGTATTTCACTGTCAGGACATATAAACCACATTACTATATGTCCTACCTTATCCATACACTGCACCCTGCCCTTGGGGCTACCTAGGGCCTACCTTAGGGGTGCCTTACATGTAAGGAAAGGGAAGGTTTAGGCCTGGCAAGTGGGTACACTTGCCAAGTCGAATTTACAGTGTAAAAATACACATACAGACACTGCAGGGGCAGGTCTGAGACATGATTACAGAGCTACTTATGTGGGTGGCACAACCAGTGCTGCAGGCCCACTAGTAGCATTTGATTTACAGGCCCTGGCACCTCTAGTGCACATTACTAGGGACTTACTAGTAATTCAAATATGCCAATCATGGATGAACCACTTACATACAATTTAAACAGGAGCACTTGCACTTTAGCACTGGTTAGCAGTGGTAAAGTGCCCAGAGTAACAAAAACAGCAAAATCAGAGTCCAGCACACATCAACAACCTGGGGAACAGAGGCAAAAAGTTAAGGGAGACCACGCCAAGGATGAAAAGTCTAACACGTGTCCCCCCCAGCTAAAAGTGGGGAGCAACTACCCAACCTCATGGGAGTTCTCATCACTAAGGCGGAAGAACCTGGACAGACCATCAGCATTGGCGTGCTCTGTACCGGGTCGATGTTCCACCGTAAAGTCCATCCCCTGTAGGGAAATGGACCACCTCAACAGTTTTGGGTTCTCACCCCTCATCTGCATTAACCATCTGAGGGGTCTGTGGTCGGTCTGAACTCGGAAGTGAGTCCCAAACAAGTAGGGTCTTAGCTTCTTCAGTGCCCAGACCACAGCAAACGCTTCACGTTCTATGGCACTCCACCTACGTTCCCTGGGTAGTAACCTCCTGCTAATGAAGGCTACGGGTTGATCTAGGCCCTCTTCATTCAGCTGTGAGAGTACTGCTCCAATACCATGCTCTGAGGCGTCTGTCTGTACAACAAACTCCGTGGAGTAGTCAGGTGCCTTCAGCACAGGTGCTGTGCACATGGCAGCCTTCAGGGCATCAAAAGCGTTCTGGCAAGCCTCTGTCCAGATCACTTTCTTGGGTTGCTTCTTAGAAGTCAACTCAGTTAAGGGGGTAACAATGGTACCATATCCCTTAACGAACCTCCGATAGTATCCTGTGAGACCTAAAAAGGCTCTCACTTCAGTCTGGGTCTTGGGAGGCTCCCAAGCCAGAATCGTGTCAATCTTAGGCTGTAGGGGTGCCACCTGGCCACTCCCCACCTGGTGTCCTAAGTACACAACAGAACCCTGCCCTATTTGGCACTTGCTCGCCTTAATAGTGAGGCCTGCCTTCTGCAGGGCCTCTAACACTCTCCAGAGGTGTTGCAGGTGTTCCTCCCATGTGGAACTAAACACAGCAATGTCATCCAGGTAGGCGGCACTGAACTCATCCAGTCCTGCCAACACCTGGTTGACCAACCTCTGAAAGGTGGCAGGGGCATTCTTCATCCCAAAGGGCATCACATTGAAGTGGAAGTGCCCATCGGGGGTAGAGAATGCTGACCTCTCCTTTGCCCCTTCAGTTAAGGCAATCTGCCAGTACCCAGATGTTAAATCGAACGTACTGAGGTACTTGGCAGCTCCTAACCGATCAATGAGCTCATCAGCTCGGGGGATGGGGTGTGCGTCAGTCTTGCTGACCGCATTGAGACCCCGGTAGTCCACACAGAACCTAAGTTCTGGAGTGGCACCAGGAGCAGCAGCCTTTGGAACCAAGACCACTGGGCTGGCCCAAGGACTGCTGGAGTGCTCAATAACCCTGAGGGCTAACATTTTGGAGACTTCCTCCTTAATGCAAGCCCTCACCCTGTCAGTCACCCTGTAAACCTTATGTTTAACAGGTGTACTGTCCCCAGTGTCCACATCATGTGTGCACAGGTGTGTGACTCCTGGGATCAGGGAAAACAGCGAGGCGAACTGTCCCAGCACGTGGCGACAGTCCCTCTGCTGTTCCTCAGTCAGGGAGGGGGAGAGGATCACTCCCTCCACAGACCCATCTTTCTCTCCTGCAGACAGGAGGTCAGGAAGAGGTTCACTCTCTTCCTCCACCCCGTCATCTGTCGCTAGGAGCATGGATAGCTCAGTTCGCTCAAAGTGTGGTTTGAGGCGGTTGACATGTAGGACCCTCAAGGGGTTCCTGGGGGATTGCAAGTCTACCAGATAGGTGACCTCGCTCTTTCTTTCCACCACCTCAAAAGGCCCAGTCCACTTATCTTGGAGAGCCCTAGGCTCCACTGGTGCCATGACCCACACTTTTTGTCCAGGCTGAAACTCAACCAGAGTGGCATTCTGGTCGTACCACCGTTTCATATCCTCCTGGCTTGCTTCCAGGTTCTCCTGAGCGAGACTCCTGAAGCGGGCAGTCTGGTTTCTTAGTGCCAGCATGTAGCTAAATACATCCTGGGGTGGTTTACTAGGAGCTTTCTCCAAAGCCTCCTTCACCAGACTGAGCGGTCCCCTCACAGGGTGGCCATAGATGAGCTCAAAGGGGCTAAAGCCAAGTCCCTTTTGAGGCACCTCCCTGTAAGCGAACAGAAGGCATGGCAAGAGGACATCCCACTTACGCCTCAAGGGCTCTGACAGGCCCTGAATCATGCCTTTCAAGGTGCGGTTGAATCTCTCAACCAGACCATTACTTTGGGGGTGGTAAGGGGTGGTGAACTTGTAGGTTACCCCACACACCTTCCACAGAGACTTCATATAAGTGGATATGAAGTTTGTACCCCTATCAGATACTACCTCCTTGGGGAACCCCATGCGGGTAAAAACCCCCATCAAGGCACGTCCCACCACGGGGGCGGTGACCGTCCTTAGAGGAATAGCTTCTGGGTACCGTGTGGCATGGTCCACTAAGACCAGGATGAACCTGTTGCCCATGGCTGTCTTGGGATCCAGAGGCCCCACAATGTCAATTCCTACCCTTTCAAAGGGAGTACTGACTACCGGTAAAGGTTGGAGGGGAGCTTTGCATTTCCCCCCACTCTTGCCACTTGCCTGACAAGTCTGACAAGATCTACAATAAGCAGCTGACTGCTTGTTCATCAAGGGCCAGTAAAAGTGGGAGACAAGCCTCTTATAGGTCTTGTCCTGCCCTAGATGTCCTGCCAAAGGCACATCATGAGCCAAACCCAGTAGGAAGGTCCTGAAGCCCTGGGGTACCACCAGCATACGAGCTGACCCCGGCTCAGGAACCTTAGGCTCACTATACAGGAGGCCATCCTCCCAATAAATCAGGTGAGTACCTGGCGCCCCGCCAGCCGCCTGGGCTGCAGCCTGCTGCCGCAGTCCCTCAAGAGTAGGGCACTCCTTCTGCGCTGTGCAGAATACTTCCCTGGTGGGTCCCCCTTCCTGCTGCCACTGCGACAGCTCAGGGACCTCCCCCAGTTCAGCCACCTGTTCCCCTGTAGGTTCCGGGGCATCACCCTCAGGCTCTGCCTCCTCCCGGACCGTGGGAACTTCTGGGGCGGGTTTCCCGCGCCTCCTGCCTTTCCTCTTCTTGGCGGTCCCCTGGGCCACTGTTTCAGGCTCCAGGGGCTCTTGACTACCCTGATTGGCTGCCATAGACCGGGTGGATACGCATACCCACCCAGGCAGACCCAACATCTCCAAGTGAGACCTGTGTTCCACCTCCTTCCAAGGGGAATCTTCCAGGTCGTTGCCTAGCAAACAATCAACAGGCATGGTTGGACTCACAGCTACTTTCCAGGAACCTGAGACCCCCCCCCATTCAAAGGGAACCTGCGCCACTCTGCAGAGGCGCTCAGAATTGTCTACTGCAACTACTTGGTGAAGTACCCGGGGATCAATCTGCTCTTCAGACACCAGGTGACTCCTCACTGTAGTCACACTGGCTCCTGTGTCTCTTAGAGCCTCCACCCTCTGTCCATTGATGGTCACCCATTGCCTGTACTTCTTAGTGTTATCAGGCACTAGGTTTCTCTGGACCATCTCACTGTCCCCTAGTGAAACAAGGGTCATTTCTGCTGGTTCCCACCCACCTGAAACCAACTCCTCCCCAAGCGCTACACTGGCCAAACCCTGGGACGGTGCACCAGTGGGTGCCGGTGTACTTTTGGGGCATTTGGGGTCCCCCCTCACATGACCCACCTGGTCACATGAATAGCACTTACGTAGGGGACCACCTGCCATTGGCTTCCCTTTGGAGAACCATGGCTTCTTTTCACTGGGGGGTTGGGAATCCTTACCCTGGGAATCAGTTTGGGGCCCTTTAGAGAACTCATCCTGTTTGCCCTTACCCCCCCCTTTCTTCTGAGAGGGACCCTGCCCACCCTTGGCGTGGTCTCCCCCATACCTCTTTTGGACCCTGGTGCTCTCCCAGCGGTCCGCTTCCTGTGCAAGCTTCCTGGGGTCAGTCAGCTTGCTGTCAATGAGGTGCTGGCGCAGCTCTGGAAAACATAAACTGTACAAGTGCTCCCAAGCAATTAAATTGTAAAGCCCCTCATACGTGTTTACCTTACTGCCCTTCACCCAACCATCCAGTGACCTGCAACAAGAATCAACACATTCCAACCATGTTTGGGATTCCTTTCTCTTGTAGGATCTAAACTTCTCCTTGTACTGCTCAGGGGTGAGACCATACCTGGTAAGTAAGGCCTCCTTCATGGCAGGGTAGGTGAGACTCTGAGCATCCCCTAAGGCCGTCAGTGTGTCCCTCCCCTCTGCCTCAAAATGCTTCCACAGGGCTGCCCCCCAATGAGCTTCAGGGACCAGGTTCATGTGGAGAGCTGACTCATAACCCTTGAACCACAAGTAGATATCATCCTCCCTCTTATAATCCCTCACAAGGTCTTTTGGGATGTGTACCCTTCTCTCAGGCTGCACTGTAGAATTGCTGCCACCATCCCTACTGGACTGACTCCTCTGATCAATCTCTTTTAAACTGAGCTCATGAGCCATGTTTATCTTCCTTTCCTCAAGGGCCAGCTTCCTCTGTTCCACCTCTAGACTGAGCTTTTTCAGCTCCAATTGGTACTCCCTCTCTGCCTGTCTGTCCTGTAACTCTCCAGGTGTCAGACTCTTGGAGGACACACTGCTACCTGCCCTGGAGATTCTCCCCTGAGACATAGCAGGCCCACCCACTACATCAGTGTGAGTGACTTGCAACTCCTCTTCCCCCTCTGGCTCCTCATCTGTGTGCCCCTCAGCTGCTTTGGCTGGCACCCAGGCCCTCAGCGCCTTTTGCAGCTCATCCTTCTTGGATGAGCTCTTAATGGGACAGCCAACATTACTACAAAACTGCTTCAACTGAGCCACTTTGTAGCTCTCCAATTTCTCCAAGTCAAAGGCAGCTTCAGCTAGGGCATCTCCAGACTGAGACATGATGAGAGGTTAAAAAAATATGCACAGTTCCAAAAACAGAAAAGCAAGTTCTCAAATGAAGTTCCAGAAAAGTCAATCACGGGATCAGCGAAAAAAAAGAAACTGAATGCAGAGAAAAACAGTCCAAGTAAAAAAACAAAAATCACAAGACTAGTAGTATGTGGTCACGTAGTGGTCTGAGATCAAAACAGTAGTGTACACTTAATTACTGTATGTCAAGTACAAATACAAGTCCAAATCCCACCGCTGCCACCAATGTTAGAAATGGGGTCTCTGGTTGACAGTCAGGTCACCCCCTGTTCAAGCAAGGACCCTCACTCTAGTTAGGATAAAAGAGAATCACCCTCAGCTAACCCCTGCTTACCCCCTTGGTAGCTTGGCAGAGCAGTAGGCTTAACCTCAGAGTGCTGGGCGTAAAGTATTTGTACCAACACACACAGTAACTTAATGAAAACACTACAAAATGACACAACACCAGTTTAGAAAAATAGGAAATATTTATCTAGACAAAACAAGACCAAAACGACAAAAATCCAACATACACAAGTCAAGTTATGATTTTTTAAAGGTTTAAAATAAAAAGAGTCTTTAGGTAGTTGTAACAACACACTAGCGCTGCTAGCGTGTAAATGTACCTGGTTTGCGTCAAAAATAACCCCGCACGGGCGGTGTGCGTCGAAAGTAACCCTGCACGGCTGTGTGCGTCGAAAACAACTCGGCACGGCGGTGCGTGTTGAAAAAGCCAGCCACACGACGATCCGAAAGTCCCGCGGCGCAGGGTGCGATCTCTCAGCCTCCGTCAGCGATGCTGCGCGTCGTTTCTCCTGCTCCGGGCGTCGGTTTTTCGGTCGCGTTTCCTGCGGCGTCGTTTCTCAGCTGCGGAACCGGCGTCGCGTCGTTTTCTCAGCCGCGATCGGATTCGCGTCGATCTTTTCTCCGCACGGCGCTCGGTGCGTGTATTTTTGTCCTTAGGCTGCCAGCCTCTCCTTTCAGGGTCCCAGGGACTGGAAGGGCACCACAGAGCAGAGTAGGGGTCTCTCCAGAGACTCCAGGTGCTGGCAGGAAGAAGTCTTTGCTATCCCTGAGACTTCAACAACAGGAGGCAAGCTCTACATCAAGCCCTTGGAGATTTCTTCTTCAAGATGGAAGGCACACAAAGTCCAGTCTTTGCCCTCTTACTCTGGCAGAAGCAGCACTGCAGGAAAGCTCCACAAAGCACAGTCACAGGCAGGGCAGCACGTTTTCCTCAGCTATCAGCTCTTCTCCAGGCAGAGGTTCCTCTTGGTTCCAGAAGTGTTTCTAAAGTTTGTAAGTTTGGGTGCCCTTCTTATACCCATTTTAGTCTTTGAAGTCACCTTCCTTCAAAGGGGACTCACACCTTCTTGTGAAATCCTGCCTTGCCCAGGCAAGGCCTCAGACACACACCAGGGGGTTGGAGACAGCATTGTCAGAGGCAGGCACAGTCCTTTCAGATGAGAGTGACCACTCCACCCCTCCCTCCTAGCAGAGATGGCTAATCAGGAAATGCAGATCACACCCCAGCTCCCTTTGTGTCACTGTCTGGTGTGAGGTGAAAAACAACCCAACTGTCAAACTGACCCAGACAGGGAATCCACAAACCAGGCAGAGTCACAGAATGGTTTAAGCAAGAAAATGCTCACTTTCTAAAAGTGGCATTTCCAAACGCACAATCTTAAAATCAACTTTACTAAAAGATGTATTTTTAAATTGTGAGTTCAGGGATCCCAAACTCCACCTGTCCATCTACTCTCTAGGGGAATCTACACTTTAATCATATTTAAAGGTAGCCCCCATATTATCCTATGAGAGAGAGACAGACCTTGCAACAGTGAAAACGAAATTGGCAGTATTTCACTGTCAGGACATATAAACCACATTACTATATGTCCTACCTTATCCATACACTGCACCCTGCCCTTGGGGCTACCTAGGGCCTACCTTAGGGGTGCCTTACATGTAAGGAAAGGGAAGGTTTAGGCCTGGCAAGTGGGTACACTTGCCAAGTCGAATTTACAGTGTAAAAATACACATACAGACACTGCAGGGGCAGGTCTGAGACATGATTACAGAGCTACTTATGTGGGTGGCACAACCAGTGCTGCAGGCCCACTAGTAGCATTTGATTTACAGGCCCTGGCACCTCTAGTGCACATTACTAGGGACTTACTAGTAATTCAAATATGCCAATCATGGATGAACCACTTACATACAATTTAAACAGGAGCACTTGCACTTTAGCACTGGTTAGCAGTGGTAAAGTGCCCAGAGTAACAAAAACAGCAAAATCAGAGTCCAGCACACATCAACAATCTGGGGAACAGAGGCAAAAAGTTAAGGGAGACCACGCCAAGGATGAAAAGTCTAACAATATGTATATATTTGCTTACTCTATTTTGATATATTACAATGGTTCCACTCATTTCCTTTTTTCTTTGCATTCCTCCGGGGGGGTTGGGTGGTGTTACTGTAATATTTGGATATGCATTGGTGTGTGTGTTGTAGTGAGTGAGGGTGGGGGTGGGGGTGTTGTGTGTGTGTGTCCCTGTTTTTTGCCTCCCCTGTGTCGTAGGTGCAGTACTCACCGTGGTCTTCGCCGCCAGCGTTGATGCTCCTGGTACAGGAGCAGGAAGACTAGTGCAGGAAGAATATGGAGTTCCGGCTCCATGGTGTTGTCGTTCCTTGTGGGGTGTGTAGAGGTGAGCGTTTTCCCTTCGAAAGGCCGGTTTCTGCTGTGTTTTTATCCGCGGTGAATCCGCCCCGGAAAAGGTGGCGGATTGGCCTGTCATAATAGTGTGGGCGGTACATTGTGCTCCGCCTGTCTGTTGGCGGTGACCGCCGCGCTGTTTGTTTGTACCGCCGTGGCGGTCTGAGTGTTAAAGTGGCTGTCTTTGTTGGCGGTTTCCGCCACGGTCGTAATTGCAAAATGTTTTCCGCCGGCCTGTTGGCGGTCTTACCGACGCTTTAACACCGTCGGCCAGGGTTGTAATGACCACCTCAATGTATGCAAGGGGGCGTTCCCCCTTTAAAGGAGCCAAAAAAATGGCACAAAGAAATCCAAAAGATTTCTTTCCATCACTTTTTTCTGCATTTTTAACGCCTGCTCAGAGCAGGTGTTAAAACGGGGCATGCCATTATTTTCAATGGGCCCCTATGTTCTGTTCAGGGTTAGCACCATAATTTTGGCGCTAACCCTGAAGAGTACATCAATAGCGTCTATTGCCCCCTCCGTTGCGCCATGGTGCGCCGTCATTTATATCAAGAGGCTGCAAGAAAAGTGGCGCTACATGTATTGTAGCACCGCTTTTCTTAAATCTGGCCCTAAGAGTGCAAGGATGAGGGTTAGAATGCACGCATGATGTGGTGTTATCTGGGACATTAGAATTATGTTTTCCTGCAGCTGCAGGTTTTTCTGCATAATTATAGATTTGATACACTTGCCACATAATTCATCAGCTACTGCATAATTTGCAGAGTTTAACAAAAAAAGTTTTCCATCTCAGCCATATCCGAAGTTAATAAAAATACTGCCGCAAATATTGCCTCGCAATGATAGGTCCGTTGCAACGGTTAACTAGTCCCTTTCAGCTGCTGTTGCAATGCTTAGGTGCAACACTCGCCCGAATCAGATGAAATCTCTGCCCAGTCAGTGTTAACAAGTGTAAAAAAAATAGACAAAATAGAGAAGTAATAAGACTACAAAATGAGCCACACTACGCCGGTCCTTGGTACTGAGGAGCTTATTTACAAGCACCTTGCGCCTCCGACACGTCACTTTTTAAATAAGAAAACGTGACGCACCGAAGGCGCAAGGAGCTTGTAAATAAACCCCTGAGGATCTAAACTAATTTCTTACTGAAGAGGCACTTCAGGTCAAGACAAACCTATTTGCATTGTTGTTTTCACACAAAAAAACGTCCAATAACTTTAATCTCTGACTGACCACTAAGTGCCGCTGCTGCACTGCTGTTCCCCTCCAAACACATTATCAGTAAGACAGAACAGAACGCTTATCATGATCAAGCATTTGAAAAGGCGTTGCCATTCTCCACAGCTAATGTATGGTATGAGCATTCTACTAACCAACGAGTAGGAATTATGGGTCTGGAGGATAATTGCTACTTTGGAATATTATCACGTCGATATTTTTGCAAAATAGTTTGCAATTTCATGTCACGAAAAAAATACTGATCATTACTGTCTCAAGATTTATTGCAGGTGAATCTAAGTCTACCAAAGTAGATCCAGCCTTGAACTTGTATTTACATATGTATAATTAACGATGGCAGCTCTTGGAAAACCGTGACTGTCCTATCCAGAAAGGGAGGCGCATTTCTAAACAGCTGGCTAGAGATTTAGGCCACACGCACAATAACCATTTCCAGGTTAACTGTTACAAGGGTTGGGCCTAATTGCAAAAAACAATGTAATTACCAGCAATACGAATTAAAGCAGGACAACAAACGACAAACAATAATCAAGTCCTATTACGATTGAGATTAAAATTCCACAGACTGAAAACACTCCGCAACCCAGTACAAAAAGTGACACAACCAGAACCTTTCATTAGAAGTACTACTATGCTATTAATAGCGCAGCAACAACTCCTCCCAGCATGAACGCTACACCTGTAACGTATAGCGCTAAAATTACATAACATCTCCCGCCACCCCCTCCCAACATGCAACGGACAGTGTCAGCATGCACTGCGGTTGTACTTTGAGAGGGACCCGAAGTGGAAAACAAACAGCCCTAGCAAACATGTTCAAATCAACATCACAATGTTTTTCGTCTGATCGAGCAGGCCTATCTTTATGGTAAGTGCAGTGCTTTAAATGGGCCGGTACTGTCCGGTACTAAGTACCGGCACTTTTTTTGATTTTGAGAGGGAGAGTACCTGCACTTCTCAGGAAAAAAATAATAGTTTTGATTAGAGAGTACCGGCACTTATCAGAAATAAGCTCTTTTATTTTCCTATTTTAAGCACTGGGTAAGTGTGCAGGAGTTGCCCTCCCTTTAAGTAATTTTTACAAAAAAATGGTTCCAACTGTGCTAACTACAGCACGTTTTTTAAATGTATTAACCAAACACTTTCAAATCTGCGTCAAAGCAGCCCTCGCAGCCCCGTAACATACAGTCTATTAGGAACATGCCAGCTGGACCAGATGGCAGTCTGGACCCGGTGTCAGCACTTTTTGCCTCAGAAAACAGATATTTATTGAGTGCTTACAATTCATCGAATCCCTTTGTTTAGAACTGTCAATGTTCAAACAGAAGAACGAAACTGCTGTCTAATCTTCGAACTACAGTTCAACAGTATTGGGTATTTCATAGACTCGGATGATTCGAGTATTCCTGTCATCATCTGGGAAACCACAGCAATAACTTTTAGCGCATCAGTGTAACAAAAGTACTCACTCAACATTGCCCCTTGTGCAGGCTCCTGTTCACCGCATTGTTTGTTGTGACATAAAAAGCGGACAATAACGTAGGAATTTGACTCCCATAACCGGAGACCTCCGTAACTCATATTTTCCGAAGTAGCTTCGTGATAGGAATTAAGAGCCTCATAACGGAGAGGACGGAGGATCTGAAGTGAACCTAGAAGAAAGCAACGCTAATTAACAGCAGCTACCAGCATTTTATTCTCCTCCAGCTTTGGATCTGTCATACTTTCACATGGTCTACAAACAGTGCTCGCGATTCAAAAGGGAAAGGCAAAATTGAAGCGACTACTCAGCACTGTTCAACAGCCGCCTCTTCCAAGCACAGTGATTGGAGGAGAGCGTCGTCCTCACATTGCTTCTTTACAAATGCCCACTAAACAAATGCCAGTGGACAAAGCCATCAAGGTTGTCATGCTGCTAGTGGAGTAGGCTCTGACCATGCCCTTGTATCGGCTTGCCAGCCTTTGAGAGCCTTAAAGCAGTGCATGTTGTGATATACATTGCAGGACCCTGTGTCTATTGGTCCAACTTGAATTGTAGTAGTACTTGCACTGCCGTGTTCCGGAGGTCTGTGTGCCAAAACTGCCTGGCCCATTCGGGGGCTACTGCCATGATGGTGCACGAATTGTCTTTATTTTGTGCAAGAGCTAGAATACAAGAATCTGGTCTAAGTGTACATACAGGTCTAAATAGCTGAAACCCGTGCATTAAAATCCCTCCACTTGCGCCATTGGTCTCCGCCATCTGCTTGAGATGAATCAGAATTTGTCCTTCTGTAAAGTGGCACAGTGACATAACTGCAGCATTCTCCATCACTTAAAGACAGTTGCAACCATGTGTCATGTACATATTAAACTTGAGGGAACTCAAGGCCATTCTGCTATGAGTGTCTGCCCAGTTGCTGCTGAACCCATAGCATTTCTCTACTTAGAGCAAAACATAATTTACTGCTAAGAGCTATATACATTTCGAATCTTTTGACAGTATCTGGAACTTTTCCTACCTTACTTTAGTACATAGAAAAATGTTGTCACTTTGTGTGCGCATAATTGGACCTGAGCTTTGAAAGCCAGTCTCACAGGTCTGTAATGGAGAATCTTGTGGAAACCAGGGACCACTTGTCAACTTGTCGATGTGGCTCTGACCAACACATGAAGGTGCTGTTGTTTTGTAGTTCCTTGGCAGCTCAACTGCTGTCCTTTGAAGATGGCTGTGTATCATCATGTTAAGGCCTCCTGTTCACTAGTTTGTTGTTTCTTGGGGTCAAGGTCCTCTTGAATGGCTAGAATGACTTAAAATTGAGGTGAACAACATGTACACACAAAATATCATTAAAAATATCGAGAACACAAATATTGCCATCCTATACATAAAAATCATACATATCGAACACAAAAATATAGCTGTAAAATTATCTCAAGTATCTTGAGATCAGAAACAAAAATTAAGAAATAGTAAAGACCGTCAACAGAATAAAATGTAAGAAACATTATCAAAACCTTGAACACAAAAATATAGTGAACCAATACATTGCTTAAAATCTTTTACAAATATTTATATTTATTTTTAATTTGTTAAAACTAAATAAATACACATATAAATTAAACACAACCGAAAACGAAAGAACAGAATTAGTGTTTATCCTATAAGGTACAACAATAAAACAAAATTCAAACTACTTACCCACCAACAAATAAAATTAATCCTCAAAGAACATCACAAAAAGTTTAAAAATGCAATTAATTTCTGCAGGAGAAGCTTCCACTGCTGGAAAGCACAATTCTGCCTGACTGCAACTACAATTCAAAATTATACAACACTCTTCAAAAATAATTACAAAATATGCATGAGGTATAAAATACATAAACTTAACTACAAAAATAATGTAACTATCTTCATATTACTGCAATGAGTAATATGGAAGGGCCACCACCAAAGACAATGTTATTGAAGGTGTCGTAGTTTGGACTCTTGCTCTGAGCAAGACTGCTGGTCTCAGGATGACAGTACTTTGGTTTGTAGGTGACTAAGTTTCTTCCTACAACTAGTTGTAACTGTTGTCCAAACCTTACCGGCTTATTAGCAGTACCTCACCAGAAACACAATAGTAAAAGGTGATTTGTAGCAGTCGCTTACGCATGGACTCAAAGTAAAATCTCTCAGGGTTGTCGTGGTTAAACGGAAATTACCCTTTTCTCACAGATTTATTATGTCTCATACAAACAAAGGCAATAACACAGATGCAGTGAAGTTATAATAGTTTTTATTCAACATAACTGCAATTTGCGATAAGTTGCATGAACTGCAATGATTAGGATAATGAATATACCAAGCAACAGTATTGTGAAGAGGAGAGTCATTGTTATAAAGACCCCCACCATTATGTAATATATGAAAGAAGTATATGTAAAAAATGGAATAAGCCCTAATACCCTAAGGAGAGTAAGTCTAACCTCCTACCTACAAAAGGAGAGCTGGGTTCGTTAAACCTAATCTGCCAAAGCCGTGTCCATGAGAGGAGCCCCCAACCCTCGTTACCTTGGAATGAGGTCTCTATCTCAGACTCCGCAGGGACACGAAGACTGGGTCAGCGTCAAGATGACTGCAGCATCGATATCAGCGATGGTGGCGATGCCCTCTGGTCGGAATCCCTCTGATTATCTGTCTAAAAGTGTGTTGTATTTATACAGATTTACAAGGTCCCCTGACATAAGTGTTATTCATAACAATAGATAACAGGCATGCTTGGGACGGCAATTAATATCAACAATCCTTCGAAAGTATAGAGAGGGAAAAACCCTAAGTGTGAATGCCTACTGTATGTTTGTCTTTCGTGCTTGATCTTGACGCCTTGGCACAGTGACACTGATAATAGAACCCATAACAAGTGGCCTAACTATAAACAAGCCCGCCATTTTAAAGGAAATAAATAATTAAATGGACTAAGACAGAGCAAGCTAAGTAGGTTAAAAGTCACTAGGTGACGGGGGCACGAGTTGACAAGCCTATGGCTAAGCTAACTCCTGTTATCCCGTTAAAACAAACTAGGATTCACTACACCCTCCCCATTGCCGTAACAGGTATGATGAAGGGATCCAAAATGCTAAAAAAGCTGCTACTGAACTAAAAAGCCAAAAAACACAAAAACGAAAACTCAAAAGAAAATAATTTCTGTGTGTAAAAATTCGTCCAAAAAACATACAGATATTTTAATATCAACCATGACAAGTAAATCAAACGTGTAATATAATTGCATATTTTGGAACCGGGAACTGGTAAGCAAATTGGATCAAATTATGTGCTATACGCAGGATCTTGAAGAATGTCATCGAAGTCACCATTCAAGGATCTTAAAAAAGAGTCAACATCGTCTGATGTGAAATTGAGAGCTGGACGGACAAACGGATCCACAGAGCAGAAGTGAGCCACATTCATCGGTGTATCGACACTCGCCGCAGCGTCCTCATCCATTTTAGATTGTATAACAGAAGGCTCATAGGTGGTCTCGCGGAGCAACCGTAGTCTCAAGGGGCATGACCGTGTATGAACCCTCATCAGGGACATCAGCAGTTCGTGGTCCACAGGAGATGTAGGTGCAATAGCAAGACAGACCATAGGCAGATGTTCAAAGAGACACCATATGCAGCGGAACACCGGTTGTACACACCATAGTAGAGGCCGAAATGACAATGACCAGTCAAATTCCAGTTCCACCAGCAAAGGTGTACCGAAGATCCGAACCATGCGTTCACGGCACAGCGGTGTTGACGGGAGTGGCTCCATTGCTCTGTGTCGCTGGAAAAAAACAACCACTGCGAATCAGAAAAAATAGCAGTAGCAGTCCGCCAATTAAAGCCAAAATAATTGGAAAGCCACCAAACATACTGGAAAAGAGAGAATGGATGGCTGATGGGATGACTCCGAAGACAGTCTGGAAGATGGACACAAAACCAGACCCGACAGCCTTAAAGAAATGAACAATCCCAGTAGTGCTCGAAGCATTGAATATTCTGGATACCAACTCTCCAAAGTGTTTGGGGAAATCGGTATTTAAAAGGGATTGTATCTCGGCTGATGATCTCGCAATCTGGAGAGCATACGTCTCTTTTGCGGATGTCAAGGCGACCTGTTTTTGAAACAATAGCGCCTTCAGTCTGCTCAACTTGTCATAGTTCACATTAATAGTATCAATGTGGGGCCACATTTCCGATACTTGTATCTCTTGTGTGGGGGGAAACAAAACATGGCCACAACACGTAACAACCTTCGTGACTGAGATCGCGTAGGCAATTCCAGGTCGCAAGCCGCAACAGCTGTCCTCACTCAGTAGAACATAACTCCCATTAGAGAGTACATGAAACACTGAACGAATCAAAGGGACAGGAGTACCCTTCAGAAAACAGGCCAAATTCGCGACCCCCGCATTGCAAAGACCGTGAAGAGACACCTGTTTGAATATCATGGAATGACGAACAGTAGTCTCACATTCACTTCCGCTAAGAAAGACCTCCTGCTCGCCGTTCAGACATCGATACTCAAAGGGCAACTCCCACTCTTCCTTAATAAAGCTATCTCCTAGCCGCTCATATCGTCCCACTGCAAGATGTTTCAGGCAGCTCGAGAAACTAAAGTTCGAAAACGGTAAATTAATTATGCCGTGTAAGAGCCAAATAGTCGAAGGACTTTCTGCTACCGTGAAGGGCAACTTATCTAATTTCTCTACTTGAAGCAAGGTGAAACGAGTCTCCCTTTTAGCCATTGTCTCTTGTTCCCTGGAAAAATTAAAAGCAGCGAATAGTTCACTTCCATTAATATATTTCCATGGAATGTGGCCACTTCTCAGTGTCTGTAATGCCCAACCCAGCTGCATGATGGAACGCAGCTGTGTTTGCCCATGATATAACCGGGACAAATCAGTCTGAGTGATATCAATAGCAGATGACACTATATTCGACAGTGAATAAATCCGGTTGGATAGCGCGTTCATGCCATTGTTGACAACAGCCAATGTTTTTTCTAAATTTTCCTTATCAAGTTGCCTTAAACGTGCAGCAGCCTCAATTTGAGAACGCTTCCAAATTTCATTATACATAGCATATAAAAAACGTTTTGAACGTAGTTTCTTAGGACCTAATAGGAAATCTTGTAGATCTATGCTGTCAGAAAGAGTGTTCAAGTGTTATTTCACCGCTGTTAAAGTGTTTGTCTGCACCCATTGCTGGCACAGCTTACCCACACTGTATGTTGTTATTATACCACTATGTTGACCCGATAGAAAGCGAGGGTCTGGCCTATGAATGGAAAAACCCCCTGACGAGTTAAAAAAACGCTTCTGACACTCATCAGTGTCGATGGGCCGTACCAACCATCCCCCGGGACGGGAAAGTGAAGAATTATAAGCACCAGCCTTAACCAATGCATCTAGCCTATCCTCCGAAATATTAAGAAAGTGTTGCCAATCTCTAAACTTTGTCGGAGTAGGGATACTGGGCGTGTTTAGATCTTTAATTTTTGCTAACCCCAGACATGATGTCTGCTCAACAGTATCATTTAAAAAAATCATTTGCACAGGAATTAAGCAAGCGCGAAACAAAGCCTCCCTACCCTGTAATTGCCAATCTTGCGTTCCCCATACACTCTTCAAATCGATAGTGTTCTTCCAATATTCGTAACCCTCAATCGATAGTCGGGAAACAAAGGGATCTGAATAAATCAGTTTTGTATCTGTTAGAAAAAGTTTCCTAAATTGCCCAGAAAAGTATGTGAATTTGTCACTGTAAAACTTTGGACCCCCCACCTGCGGTGTTGAACAGTGTTCCCATTGTGTGTAGTTAAAGAGAGTCCTATATCTAGCTGCACGGTGTAGGTAGTGATGTCCCCAATTGTTATAGCAGAACATTTCCCCATAATTCATTGTATAATCATATACATCATCACTTCCAAAAGCGGAGTAGTCCTTCATTTCAGTCAGCATCGAATCAACCGTTTGGACATCCCAATCATCAGAAACAACATTAGGTGTAATAACATCAGACAGAAATCTTGAACACGTATGGTATTTGAATTATCTCTGTAGGCCTGTATATCTCGAACGGAACTTTGTCCCATACAATTCCATCAGGAATCGGAATAGCTGTAATATTGACAGGGGACAAATCACGTCGGACCTTATGTGATGAATGGTGTGGTGTTAAAATTACATCAACAGGCTCCACAGAGGAGCGATCAGCGATATAGTGACCATTAACCAGTAAAAAGAAACAGTCACAAAACCAATCCAAAAAAATAATGCAATAAATGTCAAACAGAACCAGAGATAGTTCCATGGATATATCAAATAGTTCTTTTTAAGCCATTGATAGAATTTGCTACCTCTCGAAAGTTTGTCAGTCACAGTTGAGGATGAATCTGAAGAAAAATCATCAATGTCTACAAAATAGCCAGAAGAAGTCTCCGCAAATACAGGACCCATCGAATTCCCATCCACTGTTGTTGGAAGTTCTTGATAGACAACGTTATTAGAGGTGGAAGTGTTCGTGTAAAATACAGCCAAATCCTGTAGCGGGGTATTCTCCGAAGTTGTTACCGGAACCAACAAAAGTTCATTTTCTGCCCTCCCCACGGTCGAGGAAGTGTCCGGAACAGCAGCTGACATAGTTGCATAGTCAGTAGTAGCGAGAGTCATCCTACTATGTAGAGGGATGTCCTGTTGGGTAGTGAGAGGGGATCGGGAACTACCCAAGGGACCTCCTGGTCTACTGTGAAGAATCGACCACATGGTGTAATTTGATGTCATCAATGGAGATGAACCTGTTTAATTTAGAACCAGACAAAGGCGGAAGGATGACAGTCCTGGTGCCTTTTATTCCCAAGACCGGTACAGGTGCTCTGTATGATGGACCAAACTCTTTTTTCACAGCGATCTTCTCACTAACCAGATCCCCAACGTTAGGAATCCAGCCAGTCGAAGTTTTCGCCAAGTCCCTTATTCCCAAGGTAGCAGCACTTGCAGATGATTTATCATCACGGAATTGTTGCAGCTCCTGTAAAACAGCGAGACGTTCTTTTATGTCAAATGGTGTTTCTGCTGCCACCATACCAGGGGCATCAAGATCGGGGACATACATAGGTGTCCCAAAGAGAACCTCATATGGAGACTTTCCCCCCAAGGACCGTCTTGGCAGATTATTCAGTGCTCTCTGGACCCCATATAGGTGATGTAACCAACTGTGGCCTGAACCTAATACTCGAGCTGTTAAGGACTGCTTTAGATCACGATTCCGCCTCTCCACGACCAAATTTCCCTCGGGATGGTATGGTGAGGAGTAATGGAGTTCAACAACCATCGTCCTCATGGTGTCCCTGAAAGCCTTAGAGGCAAATGCAGGGCCCTGGTCCGAATGGAATGCTGCAACCGCATAAGTACCGATAAAGATCAGCAAATCTTTTATAACAGTCCGGGCATCAGCCGACCGCTGTGGCCATACCCACAGGAATCTAGAACAGGAATCTACAGCCACTAAAATGTATTTGTATGCACCATCAGGTTGTAAGGGACCACAATGATCCAGGTACACACAATGGAGTGGCTTGTCTGACACTAAGAGAGATGTCTGCGCAGGGCGTTTAATATTGGAGCCCTTAATTTGCTGACAAATGTCACAGCAAAGGACATACTGTTTAGTCCGTCTGCATAGACCAGGCCACCAGTATCGTTGTTGTAAAATGGTGATAGTGGCTTGTATACCAGCATGTGCAGAAGCGACACCCTCATGTGCAGCTGTAATCAGCTCCAATCGTTGGTCTTCATTTGGGATCACTCGATCACCAACATCAGGAATTGTTGCAAAAGCAACATTCTGTGCACTGATATGATAGGTATAGTTCGTAGGGTATCCTTTCGGAAGGGTCTTGCCTGCAGCCGAGGCTTTAACGGCAAGCAGTATTTCATTATCCAACCTCGTCCGAGAACGAGTCACTGCAGCTACAGAAGCCGTAGCTACTGATGCTTTGGCCGCCTCATCAGCCAATGTATTACCGGCAACATGTATTCCTACACACTGGTGCCCCAATGTATGAACTACATGGACACATGGCAGCTTATCCTTAAGATCAGCCACCCTTACTCACAACATTTTGTGTTTAATGGTGTTCCCTTTAGAATCTCTAAACTCGTTCAGTTTCCAATGATTGAGGTATTCATTGTATGACTGGACGCAGTAATATGAATCACAGACAATCAAAGTCAGAGTCCCTGGCTCTGAATGTTTGAGTGCTAGAAGAAGAGCCTTAAGCTCGGCCAACTGGGCTGTGCAGTCCCCTAAGGTCTGAGTGTAGGTATTATGAGGATGGAAAACGCCGTCTTCCATTATCCCGCACACGGCTGCGCAAGCTGCCGAGTATTGATGTTTAGTACCCACAGCCGGTTGTGCCGATCCGTCAGTATAAATGATGGTATCATACCTGTCAATTGGTAATATGTGTAAGGGAGCGGGGTACTCCTGTTCATACTGGAGAAATTCTTGTGTCTGAAGTCTTGGATCAAACACATAATCAACATCAGTGGCGGTCAGAGACGTTGCCGATTGAATCCAGCGTGGATGTAATGCTTTAGCATTTGGAACGCTCGCTTTAATGACAGCCTCTAAGGCCGGCACCGGGGAGACAACAATTATGCGCTTCCCCTGGGCAAGTGGTCTCTCCTTTATGACAGCCATCTGAACTGCTGTCAGAATTTTTTCAGTAGGAGCAAAACGTTTCTCTGCATTGGAGTACAAATGTGTTTTGTATGCTATAGGTACTGTGTCACCTTCATTAAAGGTGACATATGTAAACCCAAGGGCACCAGCTATTATCCTGATGACCAAGTTTGTTTTGTTATCACGTGTGTACAAGTGTCTAGCTTCCAGCATGTCACGTTGTATATCCCTAAGGATGTGTGTGTGTTCAATTGTCCATCGCCTGCTAGAAAAATTTGGTTGTATTAAGTCATATAGGGGGTCATTCCGACCTCGGCGGTCTTTTCAATAGACCGCTGAGGGACCGCCGTACGGAATACCGCCAGTGCTGGCGGTCTTCCGCATGGGCCATTCTGACTGTTGGCAGCGCTCCGCCCGTTTCCGGACGAAGAGCCGCCAACAGCCATACTGGCGGCAGGCGGGGAAGTGGAGGTAGCTCCACCTCCACCGCCACGCCAACAGAACACCGCCCAGCGAATCACGACCTGTGATTCGCTGTGGCGGTGTTCTGTTGGCATCGCAGTGTCGGCGGAGCTGCCCGTTCCCTCCCGGAGGATCACCAGGAACAGGTAAGGGGATCGTCCGCTAGGGAAGGGGGGTGGGGGCATGTTGTGAGTTGTGTGCGTGCATGGGGGTGTGCGTGTATGATGAATGCGTGCATGAATGCAGGGGGTGTGTATATGTGCATGAATGCGTGCCTGTATGTGTGTATGTGTGTGTATATGTTGGGGATCGGGTGGGGGACGGGGGTCCTGCAACCTTTTGGGGGTAGCAGGGGTGGTGGGGGGGTAGGAGAGGGAGTCGGGGTGGGGGTTGGGGGTGGGGGAGACCCCTATCAGTGCCAGGGAAGGGATTCCCTGGCACTGATAGTGCTTACCGCCATGGATTGAATGGCTGTCCCCAACCGCATGAAATCCATGGCGGTAGCCGGGGTCAGGCGGGTTGGAATACCGCCGGCGGTATGTGACGACCGCCGGGCTGGAGACCCAGGTCTCCAGCCCGGCGGTCGTTACCGCCGTGGCGGTCGGAACGGTGAATCGGCGGCTGACCATGGCGGTAACCGCCATTGTCAGAATACATGAAAAAAGACCGCCAGCCTGTTGGCGGTCTTACCGCCGCTTCACCGCCGACCGCCAGGGTCAGAATGACCCCCATAGTGGTTTGATGCGTTCAGCATAATCTGGAATGTAGGTTCTGCCAAAATTAAAGAAACCCAGTAAAGACTGTAATTTCTTAAGCGTGTTAGGAGGCTGTAGCTGAGCACATTTTTCTAGGAAGTGCGGGGCCAGGCTCTTCCCCTCACTTGATAGCTCATATCCCAGGAACAATACACTAAGATAAGCTATCTTGCTTTTCTTAAAATTAAATTTATATCCGAAGGCAGCAAATCCCACAATTATCCGATCGACCCTTGCAAGATGAATGTCAAGGGTGTCATCAGTGAGATAGATATCATCCACATATGATAATGCCTCGGGATCTAGCTCATGCAATATTGATGTTACACGGGCCGAAAACAGCCCTGGGCTGTTTTTATAGCCTTGTGGTAAACGACAAAAGCGTTTCTGAGAGCCAAAGGAGAATGCACTTAAGTCCCTACTTTCATGTGCTAAATTCTGGCAGAAAAATCCATTCGAGATATCTAATGTAGTTTTGTATTTTTTACGCACTATATTATTTATCAGCGCTGTGCTGAGCGAATTTTGTATAGCATATGTACGCGTATGACTATTCAAGTGTCTATAATCAACCACTATTCTATATGAATGATCAGGTTTCGCAACGGGAAATAGCGGATTATTCATTGCCGATGCACAGGGCTCAATTACTCCCTGGTATTCAAGTTGTGACAGTATCTCCGTCACTGGAGCTTTCGCTTCATGTTTAACAGGGTATTGTGGCTGCGGGTGAGGTGTAGACCGAACGGGAATAACATGACAAGGAGAGTCCTTGTCCCAACCTACATGATTACGGTATAATGCAGGTGCCTGTGCTAAAGCCCATTCAGCAGCATAAACTTTTTTGTCAGCCTCTGGAACAAGATCGGAGAAAGAAGGCAAATGACATCTTCCCCATGTGGGAGCTTGCGGACATGTTCAGGTGGCCAGTCTCTCTCGGCCAACAGGATATCACTAGTTAGTTCATCCCAGAATATTACACTAATAATGCGTTCCACGTCTCCCTCTATCTGAATTGTTAAATCATAAACCCGATCGGGTGGGAGAACGCGGCCATCCGCCGTTTCAACTGCGATGTAATCACTAGTTGCTGTCGCATCCAGATGATCTTTCAGACTCTGGCGACATATCGTGACCTCTGCCGCGCTGTCCAACAGAGTCACTGCCCACCTCTTGTTCCTCAACAGCGTTCTCAATATTACTGGCATTTTTAATAGTCAGTGCTGCCACTTTCTTCTTTTTAAATTGTGGCTTTTGCTGAGCAGTCTTTTCTTCTTTTTTAATGGTAGACTGCGGCGAGTCTTTCTTTTCTTTCACGTATTCCGGATGTCGATCTTGACGGCCCCCTCTCTCGCTACGTCTATCCGGTGCGTCCTGAAAGGAACGAGAAGGACGTGAATCAGTATATCTGTCTGGAGTTCTAATGTTATCCCTATTGCTGAGATTATATCTCCTTTCGGAGTACTCCGGATGTGGAGAATCAGCTCTTTTATTTCTCCTGTCTTTGAAATCTTTTTGTTTGTCCCAGCGCTTCTTAGAGCCCTCTTGTGCTTGCTTGGTACCTTCCTTATGGGCGGTACTTGGTATGTCCAATTTTCTAGGTTTGTCTCCCAGCCCAGCCCGTCCTATACTAGTATAGGTATCGGATATTATTTTCGGTAGCTGTCTCTCCTGTTCCACATGTGGAGTTTCTCGGAGACGTTGGCGTATCGCCAGTGCCACTGCTTCCCCTTTAATATTACTTACTATTATCGAGGAGACGGCGTCAAAGTTACGCATCAATTTCATCCCCAGATCCAGGGCCGGTGCAGCCCCATGCTCATTTTGTATTTGTTTTAACACTTCCGGTAAATTGGCAAGTGTAGGGGTCCCATGTGTGGTAGTATAAACGGCAGCGAAGACTGTACCCCAAGTGGCACAATCATCCACCGAGGGAACCATCCCAAATGGCAAGCACATAGTGAGCAATCTATGTTTTTCCTGGGGCCCCGTATGGGGGAACACAGCTTCCAGCTGATTCGTTTTCTGAGCAATCCAGAACGGTATTTTTTCTCGTTCCGCTGGCACTTTACCCATAATGGTATGTACTGTTTGTGGATTAATCCCAGTAGCCAATTGATATCCACCAGCCACTGGCGGTGCTGGACGCGCTGGTGTAGTGTTCAATGTTCACATTACGAACTGAACTAGTCGTCTATATAATGCCACTAATTCATTATATAATATTCTTAAATCTACAACCGGCATATTCTGTATGCCCGGGTGAGGCGTATATGTGGCAAACATGGGCCATGTAGGCCCTTCATTACTTAAAGGACCTACCCTCACCCGTCGTAGTACATGTGGTAGGGCGCCTTCAAACCAGTTCTGATGCTCTTGATATGTGAGCGATATTTCATGATACTGGTACGCTTCGTATCGTACTGGTACGTCCGCAATGTCATATGTGTGAAATGTGTGCGTTCGTTGGTCAGCCTCAGGAAAGGCAACCCAACAGTAAAATGTTTCAGTTTGGTATGCTTCAGTTGCTTCTATAATCAAAGTAACCTCCCCGCCCTCTTCTGTAAGGCCATGCGCTAATAAATGTTGTGTAAGTGCATGTCTAGCATTTGCAGGAATGTCTATGGTATTAGCCATAGTTGTTTAGAGAAACGGAACACCAAAATAAGGGAAGTTTTTCCTTTTTTGAGTTCGAGCTCGAACAACCTACAGCCTAATTAGGGGTTACCTGTTCGGCTGAGGAGGATTCTCCCAAAGACCACGGATGTCTCCGTATAATGGTACTGAGGGTACCTGTTGTCTGTGAGACAGTGATAGTCAGGGTATCCGTAAATTAGTGCCTAAACACCATCGTTGGTGGCGCCATGTCCTAGTTTGGACTCTTGCTCTGAGCAAGACTGCTGGTCTCAGTATGACAGTACTTTCGTTTGTAGGTGACTAAGTTTCTTCCTACAACTAGTTGTAACTGTTGTCCAAACCTTACCGGCTTACTAGCAGTACCTCACTAGAAACACAATAGTAAAAGGTGATTTGTAGCAGTCGCTTACGCATGGACTCAAAGTAAAATATCTCAGGGTTGTCGTGGTTAAACAGAAATTACCTTTTTCTCACAGATTTATTTTGTCTCATACAAACAAAGGCAATAACACAGATGCAGTGAAGTTATAATAGTTTTTATTCAACATAACTGCAATTTGCGATTAGTTGCATGAACTGCAATGATTAGGATAATGAATATACCAAGCAACAGTATTGTGAAGAGGAGAGTCATTGTTATAAAGACCCCCACCATTATGTAATATATGAAAGAAGTATATGTATATGTAAAAAATGGAATAAGCCCTAATACCCTACGGAGAGTAAGTCTAACCTCCTACCTATAAAAGGAGAGCTGGGTTAGTTAAACCTAATCTGCCAAAGCCGTGTCCATGAGAGGAGCCCCCAACCCTCGTTACCTTGGAATGAGGTCTCTATCTCAGACTCCGCAGGGACACGAAGACTGGGTCAGCGTCAAGATGACTGCAGCATCGATATCAGCGATGGTGGCGATGCCCTCTGGTCGGAATCCCTCTGATTATCTGTCTAAAAGTGTGTTGTATTTATACAGATTTACAAGGTCCCCTGACATAAGTGTTATTCATAACAATAGATAACAGGCATGCTTGGGACGGCAATTAATATCAACAATCCCTCGAAAGTATAGAGAGGGAAAAACCCTAAGTGTGAATGCCTACTGTATGTTTGTCTTTCGTGCTTGATCTTGACGCCTTGGCGCAGTGACACTGATAATAGAACCCATAACAAGTGGCCTAACTATAAACAAGCCCGCCATTTTAAAGGAAATAAATAATTAAATGGACTAAGACAGAGCAAGCTAAGTAGGTTAAAAGTCACTAGGTGACGGGGGCACGAGTTTACAAGCCTACGGCTAAGCTAACTCCTGTTATCCCGTTAAAACAAACTAGGATTCACTACAAAGGTGTAAAGGAGCACAATCACTCTCCAAATGTCACAGAAATTCAAGTTAGGAATGTCCTACAGGACTTAAAGGAAGTGGCCACAAGCGTGCAACAGACCACAGGAGCCTCCAATAAAGAATATAATTCCACAAGTTCTTAAAAAAGTGACCGGCCAACTCCCTTCCATAGAAAATTTTAAAACACTAAAAAGTAGAACAAGGAGAATTATTAGAGAAACATCCCAAAGCATATGAAGAAATACAAATGGAGAAGAATTTAAAAATAATACATACTAACCATGTTTACTTATGGCAAGACAATAGAAATACGGCAATTGAATCACTTACTATGCAACTAACAAAAATGTACTAATCCTTAACACAATGCAGCTCAATGATGATAGACATCACCTTTCAATTGTGCTTACCACCATTTACAGAAATATTTACTATACATAGACAACGCTAAAACATAACTGTTCTTTTAAAGTATGCATTAATGCCAGACAAGTACAAACTATAACAAACTCTTCACACTAATCAAACAAAAAATAACAATAATTACAATCCCCCAAAAATCATTATTGATTCTGAACAACTATTACAACAACCCTAAAAGTTTACCCACACTTAGCACTATAATTTCAACCAAAGTACGTAGAGGCACATTGGACTTATTCCCCAGATGGACGTTGAGTATTTGGTTCTTATTTTTAAACTTTTGTTTTTATGATTTTGTTTTTGTTTTATCCTGGTTGTACTGTGCTTTAAGGTTTCTTAACACCAAAATAAAGTAATTTGATTAAAACATAGAGGCACAACACAAATGTACACAGTTTGGAATACACCACAAATGCAGAATTTCCATATGACGTAAAAAACATAATACCATTAGTCTACGTCCCTTTCACAGAAGTAAGCAAACACTATGGGCCAAACTACGAGGCTGGAGGTCAGAGAACTGCCAAACCTGCGGAAGTGGTCAGACCTCCGCACTCCTGGCAGTCCGACTGCCAGATTACGACTCTGGCGGTCGGACTGCCAGGGGACCGCCACCACCACCAGGATCATGGATCCTGGCAGGGTGGAGTTGGTCAGAGTCGTGGTCAGCCAGAGTGGCACTGAGTTCAGCACTGCCGTGCTGATCACAAGTCCTCTTTCTGCCAGCCTTTTCATGGCATGATCCCAGCCATAAAAAGGCTGGTGGAAAACCAGTGCTGGGTGCCCCCCTGCCAGCACCCTCGGAATGCACAATGTCTGCAATGCGCATTCCAAGGGTGCTGTTGTGCTGCGTTGTGCTGGGTGCTGTTGGCCTTGGCTACCTCAAAGATGCTGAGACCAATACTGTGGCACTGTTTCCGCCGGTTTGACCAGTGGAAACGCCATAATAGGATGTTTTCGCTGGTCATCCCGGTGGAAACATCATGATAATACGACGGGGAGTGAGGTCGTCAGTATGGCGGCAGCCTCACCCGATCATTCCGACCACCAAAGTTGTAATGAGGCTCTATGTCATAGTAACATAATCCCTGTACTACCAAGAAAACAAAATAAACTCTCCATACTAATGAACTACTTTGAAGAAACCTGGGGTGGTCACTTGCACCAATCAGGATGTAGGCACCAACCCTGATTTCATATTCCATAGCAGAATGTCTGTGATAGCACCATATCTCCAGAAGCAAAAACTAACAATGCAGTGGAAGCACTGGCACAATTCCAAAACACTACCAAGTTCCAGAAAGAACAAAGGTACTAAGACTAGAACAATCCTGAAACCACATATATAAAAAATCTAAACAAATGCATGAAATTACTATTCAATAATAACCAAGGCTTGCTCTACCTTGAAACAATAGCCATAAAACTACTGTAAAAAGTCACCATATTAAAAAAAAAACTACAAACAAGATATAAGGTCCAATTAGAAACAGTAACAGAAGCCGAATTGACACTTTGTTCCATAACAATAACAGCTGACCTCCTCCTTATAAAACATGGTAAGGGGACACCTCATACCGGTCCTACTGTATGCCGTTGATATCGTATTAATGGCCCAGGTGCCTAATGGCCTAAAGGTCCTTGCAGATACATTTGTAGAGCTCATAGATAACTGTGACTCAACACCATCCTTATAAAAACCTTTATACACTTGTGGTCCAAAGCAACTGAAGACAAAAGTTATTAACATTAGGGGGATGAACATAGGATGGTCACTCATTTCCCCTATTGGGGCGTAACATTTCAATCCTCAAGCTCCTGGCTTCAGTTACTTTCTATAAGGTGTCAAAAGTTTGCCTATTCAGTAAGAATACTGTTTCATTTTCCTACAAATATCGCCAGTAAGCCATTCAAGCGCTTGTTGTATATCTACAAACAAAGGTGTCTACCGATATTAACTTATGGGGCAGAACTATGGAAGTATTGCCTAACAGGGAATCTTCTGTAGCCCCAATTACATCTTGCAAGAAGAACTGGGGCTGGGGTTTGTAGAAGACCACATCAAACTAGAGCCAATGTTACTTTGGTTGATTGTATGGACAAAGCCCAAAGTTACCCTAAACAGGAAGATTGTGTAGGACTTCTGGCATGCAATTTTATGTTTTTGCAGTTGATGTCCTAAGTGCGATGGGTATGCCCAGTTGTGTGCTGCCTGTGCTACTGCAACCAAGAGATACTTGACTAAGAAGCCCTAATCAGGACAAACATAGTCTAAGGTTGCACGTGTTCCATTTCATGGAGGATATGGCCTGGCAGTCTGGGCTTGACTGTTCCTATTGAATCAGGGTCAAGACTGATTTGTATATGGCTGGGTCTAGACGGAGGTGGCATGGTGAGCGAAAAATGATTGACTGGGATGCCGTTCAAGTGACTGACAGTGGCTGAGATTAATCAAAGCATTCCATCCATCACCTTGCTTTTGCTGCAGTTGATGCCCTAAGTGTTATAGGTATGCACAGATGTAGGTCTCATGCTCACTGTTCTACCGGAACAAGCTATACCTGGCTGATGAGACCTAGTCAAGACAAAAACAGTTTTGGGTTGTTTGTATTCTATTTAAGGGAGGATCTAGTCTAGCAGCTCAGCTGGACTATTTCCTATTGGAGCTCGTACAAGAATGATTTGCATATGGTGAGGTCAAAACTGCAGTGACATGGTGAGCAAAAAACAATGGACTGATATGTGGCTTGAGTGATTGCCAGTGGCTGAGATTAATTAAAGCAATCCATCCATCACCCTGTTGTTGTTGTTGTTGTAGTTGACACCCTAAAGCCCTGATTTATACTTTTTGGTGCAAAACTGCACTAATGCAGTTTTGCACCAAAAAGTTTAGCACAGTCTTGCACCATTTCTGTGCACCAGCCGGGCACCATATTCATGGAATGGTTCAAGCCTGTGCAAAGGGTAGGCTAGCGTAAAAAAGAAATTACACTAGTCGGGTGAGGCTGGCGGTATGGAAGAAGGGGGTTTCGCACGAAAAAATTACATTAGGCAGTTTAGAGTAAAAAAAAATGACTCTAACCTGCCTAGAGTCATTTTCTGACACAAAACCTTCCACACCACCCCAATGGCCAGAACAGGGGACCAAGGATAGTCACTGCACCCAGTGCCATGTAGTGGGGCCCATTTCAGGGCCCCCAAAGGCACTTAAAAAATACTTACCTGTACTTACCTATACTTACCTGGGATGTGGTCCCCCATCCTCCGCTGTCCCTCTGGTGTGGGTGGGTGTGTCCCTGGGGCGGGCACCTGTGGGGTTATTCTATGGTGTTCCACCATGGAAATAGGCCCACAGGCCCCCTAACGCCTGCCCTGACTCAGGCGTTAAAAAATGGTGCAAAGCAACCTCTTCATCATTTTTTGACCCCTCCTCCCCCCTGTGCATGATTTAGCACGGGGTGATAAATACGACGCTACGGCCATAGAGTCATGTTTTTGCACGGGAACGCCTACTTTGCATCTCATTGACACAAAGTAGGTTTCCACATCCAAAAAGTGACTTCAAATCCATAAATGTGGCGCTAGACTGGTCTGGCGCGAAAGTATAAATATGGAGTTAGTTTTGCACAAAATATGCATTAAAAATGATGCAAATTTGGCAAAAAACAAGTATAAATATGCCCCTAATTGTGATGAGTATGCCCAGATGAGGGTTCCATGCTTACTGTGCTACTAGAAACAAGCCATACTCAACTGTTGAACCCTAACCAAGCCAAAATCGGTCTCAGATTACTTATGCTTTGTTTCAGATAGCACCAACTGTTCCTATTGGAGCAGGGTCAAGACTGATGTGCATATGGCTGGGTCCAAACTGAGGTGGCATGTTGAGTGAAAAACAATGGGCAGGGATGTGGCCCTGAGTAATTGCCATGGCTGAGACTAATTCAAGCATTCCATTCATCACCTTGTTGCTGTTGCGGTTGACTCCCTACATGTGACAGATATGCCCAAACATGGCTCCCATGCCAACTGTGCTAGTGGAACTACGCTATACCCCATTGATGAGCATTAATCAGGCAAAACTGGTCTCAAGTTGTTTGTGTTCTGTTTCAGACAGTTCTTGGCCTGGCAGTTCAGGCTACACTGTTCCTTTTGGAGCAGGGCATCAAACCTGATTTGCATATAGCTGGGCCTATACTGGGGTGACATGGTGAGCAAAAAACAATGGACTGGAATGCGGCCTGCGAGATTGCCAGTGGCTGAGATTAATTCAAGCATTTCATCCACCACCTTGTTGTTACTGTAACATGTGAATTCGGCCATATAATCCCCTCACTTAAACATATTAAACACACTGCCCATATTCTTGGCAGGCCACACTTATAAGCTAGTCCTAATTTGATCACAAAGAATGAGATTTATTGGGTAAATAAATGATTAAGAGAGCATGAGAACCACATCAGAGAGAGAAAGGAATTAAAAAAAAACTACTATTTAGGAATATATTATCATCCAGACAAAAGGTGGAAATGGAACCCTATCAGACCTGGGTAACAAATCCCTTGGGTTCCTTTCCTAGTCTTCTTAGTTTTCACATAGAGCAATATGACACAGCCGCTAGTCTTATCTGCCCTTGTGATGAACTTTCATTACAAACATTGTTACACTGGATTTTCTGTAAATTGTACAAACCTTTTAAGCATCAATTTTAAATGCTGGTTCTTTAGAATTATAATTTTTTTAGATGTAAACCAGTACTTTATGTTTTACAGACATGAAACAACCCCCTAATATGCAACTTTGTGAGTTGATTCCTAAAATTGGTGGCTATACATGGTAGAGCTATGATGTTTTAAGTAGATTTTTTTTTCAGTGCAACACTCGATGTACTGGAAACCTTTTTTAAGATTATAAATTTACGATGTGCCTTAAGTATTATTTCTTTTCATAATTGACGAAAGACTAATTAGAAAACCTGTCATAAATATTTCTGCAACCAAAACCTAGTCACTTTTATAAATAATAAATTATTAAAGAATATTTCTCACTTTGAATAAACTGATAAAATAAATAGAAACATTAATTCATAATGATAAGATATATCACAATGATTATCACTTATAAAGAATATATTCTGCGGACTGCAAAACTAACACACAATAATATAAAACACAAATAGATCAAAAACGCCATATAATATATTACAAATGCTACATAACATTTCAAATTAGCAGAATGTGAACAAGCAAGATAAAAAAAACTACTTTTGGCATTTGCACTCCAAGAGTAACTGTTGGACTTCGGGGGTTGTCTTTATTATCCTCACTACAAATGTAACAGAATTGGGGAAAGTGTTGCGATTCGGTGGGTGGGTGGGGTGGTAGATTTACTATTGCCACACTACACATAGAAGTATAAGTAAGTAAACGCCTCTTTTTGTATGATCATCCCCATGTTTTTAGACTGATTCTGCTGTCTATGAAGGCCCACTGAATACCCATTGCCCTGGGAAATGGTTTGTGCGAATAGGCCCATCACCCTCACACCCTACAGTGCATGCCTATCACCCTGTGGAGTGGGCTGTGCGGAGAGGTGAGTCCCTTGTAACACCCTACAGCACTCATCTATCGCCATTTGGAGTGGTCTGTGGGATGAGAGGCCATCCCCTCTACATACCCTCTAGCGCATGCCTGTCACCTTGGGGACTGATCTGTACAGAGACACAAGTCCCTAACCACACCCTACAGTACATGCCAATTGCCCTGGGGAGTAGTCTGTGTGGAGAGGCCAATCCTTTGCCACACCATAGTGAGCGCACCCATCACCCTGGACAGCGGTGTGTGCTGAGAGACCAGACCCTCTTCACACCCTAGTCCACATGCCTGTCACCCTGGGGAATGGTCTGCACATGTCACCATGAGTAGTAGTCTGTTCAGAGGCCAGTACCTCCCCAAACTCCACAGAGCACGCCTGTGGCCCTGGGGAGTGGTCGCTGCAGAGATGCCAGTCTTTCCCCACTCTCTACTGTGCACACATGTTGCCCTGAGGAGTAGTCTGTGCGGAGAGTCTAGTCCTTCCCTACAATCTGCAGCAGATACCCGTCGCCCTTGTGAGTGGTCTTTGCAGGGCATATCAGAATTTCTGTACAGAGGCCTGTGGACACAGGCCAGTCCCTTTGCAAAGCCTACTACATACAGAATTTGCCCAAACTCTTTTACATAATGTGTTCGCTCTCTATAGAGGTCTTTGTGCATTGGCTAATCACTGATCAAACCCTGATTGACTGTAGGAAGGTAGCCTCTTTCTAGCCTTGTTACCCACACTTTTGGCCTGTTTGTGAGTATATGTCAGGGTGTTTTTACTGTCTCACTGGGATCCTGCTAGGCAGGGCCCAGTGCTCACAGTGAAAACCCTATGTTGTCAGTGTGTTTGATATGTGTAACTGGGACCCTGCTAGTCAGGACCACAGTGCTCATAAGTTTGTAGCCTATGGGGGTCATTCCGACCCTGGCGGTCATGGACCGCCAGGGCCGGGGTTGGAGGATGCACTGCCAACAGGCTGGCGGTGCATCAAGGGCAATTCTGACCGCGGCGGTAAAGCCGTGGTCAGAAAAGGGAAACCGGCGGTTTCCCGCCGGTTTTCCCCTGCCCCTGTGAATCCTCCACGGCGGCGCTGCAAGCAGCACCGCCATGGGGATTCCGACCCCCTTCCCGCCAGCCTGTCCGCCGCGGTCAGAATGACCCCCTTAGTGTGCTGTTCAGAGCAAGGGGTTTAGAAATAGTTAGAAAAGCATATTGGTAATAAATATATGTATGCACATGTTATCAGAAATATGTCCATAGGGAAATATCATTTTATGATACATAACATATAACCAAGAAATAAATTGACAGATTCCGTATCTTGTGAGGGATAGTGTACAAATTGAGGAAAGGAATTTTTAAATAGGTCAAACATTGAATGAACAGATAAAAAGTCAAAATACAAAAGTTACCAGAAACACGGCAGGCTATAGAGACTCCTGTAGAACACATGCAAAAGATCTTTCCTGGTGATTGGAAAAGGTTACAGAAACACTGTAAAGAATGGTTTAAGGCTACCCAGATAAACACATATCCCTGGCCATAGGTAGGGGCATCTGATGATAAGATATTAGCCCATACTGCCATGCACCTCAAAAGCACATAGTTAAGTTGCAGAAGTGAGAAAGGCCATATTAGTCCATACAGCCACGCACCTCACAACCAAATAGTTAAATTGCAGAAGCAGGAGAGGCCACCTAGCCCTGTGGTGATTCTTTTACGAGACGTCTAAAGACTCTTCAAATTCTGACACATCTTGTACCTCATCTACTCTCCCACCTCCATCTGAACCTACAGATATCTCTTCCAAAGTTTCAAGCATTTATCCACTATCGAAGTTATAGGAAGTTGCAGTGGGATTTGAGAATCTCGAGGTTGAGACCCCTCCACTTTCTCTGAAGGGATCTCCTTGTGTTGTCCTACAGATACCAAAGCTAAAACACACAAGCACTCTTGAATACCAAACAGGGGTGGGTGAATCTCAGTTTTCAGGAGAGTTGAAAGAACAGTTTATGTTACAATTAGATTGGGTCTCCCTCCCGAAGGTTAAAGACGAAAGGCAGGGTCCAGGGGATGATGATGACCAGTCACTCATCTCATCAGCAACCTCAAAATGATTACAAAAAAGAAACATAACAGGAAGGGTAGTCAAAGAGCTGGTGCCCATCCAACAATGAAGAGATGCAAAAGATGCAAAGTGAAGTGATTATTTAGATAGGGCTGTTAGTATGGGCTGATGGCCAGCACCTTGAGGAAAAGAAGAGGACCTTAAAAAGACTGAACAACAGTGTAGGAAAGATACTGTGTCACTTCTGGTCACTGTCGCACAGAGAGGGTATAAAATGGATAACAACAAAGTTCAGAACTGTCAGGAGGAGGTGCATTATCTAGGGCAGCTACTGTAAGCTTCTGGGCGGCAAGTGACCCCTGAGAGGGCAGCATCTATACCCCAAAGGACTGAACCAGAGACTTTTAAGGGAACAAAGAGGTATCTTGGCCTCTGCAACTATGTGAGGCAATGGGTCTTTGACTCCAGCACTTTAATTGCACCCCTGCTGACCTCTATTAAGTAAACAAAAGACAGATATGATTAAATAACATGGACACCAGAAATGAGTGAACATTTTCAAAGATTGAAAACTGAGATAACATACACCCCAGTAATGGGGACCCCTGTTTAAACCAATTAGTTTGAGCTCTTTTGACACTACAATGGCGAAGTGATGACAGCTGTCCTCACATAAAAAATCCTTTAGGACACAAACCCAAAGCATACTCAGTGGTCTGTTGGACTCATTAATGAAATGAAAGGATATTGCCCCTGTGAACAACCCCTTGCCACCACAGCCTTTGTGGTATAGAAAAGCATCCCCAATGTCATGAGGGGAACTCTGACACTCTATGCAGAACATTAAGTGTTTGCCATCATTCGAAAGGCTAAGACTACCCTAACTACAAAGAGAATATCAGGTTAGGAGGTAATACTGTCACTCCTATCCTTGAAAGTTGTAAAATGCCATACTGTGAAAGCCACAACATTTTTTGCTTACCCTATATTGGACTCTGAGGATGATGCACACAACTCAGCAATGTATGTCCCTAATGAAACCAGCCTAGCAACAGAGGATCCCATTTCTGGCAGTACTGTATATTTTGTTGCCTGATCTTCCACTATCGACTAGGACACAGTCGCTGCATGAGCCTGAGTCAAACACTACCATAGATATTATAACACCTCATTATGCTGAGACAGCACATTTACATATTCAAGGACTATAGGAAGCTGCTCCACTGCATTTATGGGGGTGCTACAGGGGGTGATTTGCTCTATAGACAAATATCCACAGGTAAACCAGTGATGCCTCAGGCTCAAATCTCAAGAGATCACTTGTATATGCAGATACAACAAGATTGGTTAATTCCCAACGTGCATGATATTCTTACTATGTACATTCATAACTGTATTATTTGCCAACAATTCTTCCCAAACCCTACATTGAAGTAAAATAATTTCCACCGTACCATGATGATAAGGTTCCTTTGAAGGCTCTATGCATTCATTGTATTGATGTGATTGATCGATGTAACAACTATTGCTACCTCATAGTTGTGGTTTTTCCATTTTCCAAGTGGGTTGAAGCAGGACTCTGTGTCTAATGTGATGTCAGGTCAGCTGCTACTTTTCTGATTCATGAGGTGATTCCCCACTGGGGAATTCACGAAGGAATAAAATCCATAACGGCACACACTTTTTCAATTCCATTTTAACACATCTCACAATAATGCTGGGGATACAATATAAACTTTCTTCTGTTTACCACATCAGAGGGACAGTATAGTTAAGCATCCTAATAGGTTGCTGAAAAATAAGATAAGCAAATTATGTGCCACATTGCACAAAAAATGGTTGCACTGTTTACCAATGACATTATTTTCTCTTAGGAACACACCCAGTTCTGACCACCATTTCACACCCTATCAGATAGTGACAGGAAGGCTTATGAACATGCAAATACCTTTCATAAGATGTAAGGTGCAGATGGAAAGTACAGCTGAATTTCTGAATAATAAAATGCATGTTTATCTCTCTGAATTAACTAAGGCTGCAAAGTTCATTTCCACACAGGCAACCAGAAGAAAGGAGAAGTGTGCCACTGCTGAGGTCGACCTCCCAGCTGTGCAGTTAGGAGACCGAGTGTTCATAAAAAACTTTATCCAGAAATGAAAAGATCCCAAGTTTGACGGGTCCTCTGTAACAATGGTTACTCCCACAGCAATCAAGGTTGACGGGAGGATGCCATGGATCCACCTATCAGATGTCCAGACGGACCTCGCTTCACACCAATCACCGTTGATGACGTAAAAGGAAAAAGAGGAGGGACGATGATTGCACTGTAAACTCCCCCACCCGCCCCGTCCCTCCCCACACACACACACACCTCTGCTTTGGGACCATTTTTTTTTTCTGCAAATGGAAAGTTATGCATTTTTGTTTTGTGTTTTTTCTTTTTCTGTTATTTCTGTTGTTGCATTTCTATAGTGATGAACGTTTAAGTTCTAATCACTATGCCACACACCTGCAAAGAGAAATGTCTCTACATCTCAATGTGTCTCATATTATTTATGCTAGCTTGTTAGATAATATGTAGTATCAACACATGTCAGAAATAGGATTAGAAAGCACCAATGAATCATGCGTTGTTTGCTCATTGGTACACACATCCTAGGATCAGATAGATTACACTCAACTAAAGAAGTAACCCCCCCGGGAACAGCTTTATGTCTCTTACAGCTCTACCTCTGTAGAATTAAGGCCCAAATGCAACCAACAGATGTTAGGGCAGCACATTTTAGTGTTAATGCCACAAAGCACAACTCCCTGGTAAGAAGAAATAGCACAAATGCAGAAAATAGGTCATCAGAAGACTACAGAATGGATAGAAATGGTTCTAGACTTTGGGCTTGATTTAGATCTTTGCGGATCTGGTCCCGACATCACTTTTCTGTTGGGTTCCCCGTCTGCCTCCTAGACAGTCCGTCCGCTCTATTATCAGTATGTTACTGATGTAGAATGCATATGTGTGAAACGTGGTTGTTTAAGAAATGTAAAGAAACCCACCTGCGTAATTTTATTTTTGTTACAAATTTGGTGCAGCTGCTTTCATGATAAAGGACACCTACACAAAAATGTATATTAATCCTAAATTCCAAATGTGTCTATACAGGTGTGTTTAATCATTATTTATAAATTATCAAATCAGAAACATATGCATCAAACATTATTGGAATAACTTACATTTAATAAAATGTTGAAATTGCACTAGAGAAGGCAAAATGTTTGTTTACAAAAAAATGTTAAATCAATGTTAGTTCTAAATTTAAAATATCTGATATATTAATTAATGTCACATTTTCCCTTGTCTAGTGCATTTTCTATATACTATTAATTATTTATGTACTCTTATTTGTATTAAGGTGTAATGTATATGTGTGTATTTGTATCACTTATCAAGTTAAAATATACACACCGTATTAACACCTAAAATTAATCAACTTTTGTGTAAGTGACCATTATCATGATAAATGCATGCACCAAAATGTCTATGTCCATTACAAATTGTAATCACTAATGTGCGCACAATACAAATATGTAATTAAAATAAAGCTTTTGCCAGTACTGTCATAAATAAAAGTAAAGATATGTATCTCATATTTTCAACATTAACATTGATACCAATCAATGACTTGTAAATGAATAATAATGCCAGGACAAACTCTGTCAAATCAAAATAATTTTATATTTTTAAATGAAAGACTTCCCCAAAATGTATTTAAAAAATAAGGGGAGGAGAAAGGTAATGCACAGCAACAGACTGTGGCATTGGTGCCCAGATCCTGCCTGCTAAACAGACTACCAAAGGGTAACCTCCTCAGGAAGGGTATCTAGTGGACACAGAGCAGGCACCACAATGATATTTCTTTGGAAGGGTGTGTTTGGTGCTTGACAGGGGTTAGGGATAGGTAAGACATTGATTCTGGAGAAGGAGTACAGGTAGGAGGGGTTTTGGAAATAGAGGGAGCCAGAGTGGGTGATGTATGTGTGTGTCTGTACGTCTTGAAGTTTCATGTGGGTCTAGTGTATGCTGAGTTTGTTGGGGGATGTTTGGGGGATGTTTTGGGCAGGTTTTGGGTGTTCTGGTAAGTTTGTGCATTCGGTGGATTATGTTGTGGGTGTGCTTTTATGTGAGTGTGTTTGGATGAGTGTGCTGTTATTGTAGTTGGTGTGGTTGTACTATGTGTCTGTATGTTTTGCTGTTGTGGGTCTGGTGTATGTGGTTTGGCAGGTGTTTTGTATTTGGATGAGTGTGTGCATTTGGGTTTGGTGTGCTGTTGTTTGGGTGTTGATGTGCTTTTGTGTGAGTGTGTTTATTTGGATGAGTGTGCTGTTGTGGTTGGTGTGGTTGTGGTGCTTGTGGGTGTGCTGTGGTTATGGTGGTGGTTGTGGGTGTAGTGGTGGTTGTGGTGCTTGTGGGTGTGCTGGTGGGTGTGGTACGTGTGGGTGTGGTTGTGGTGTCTGTGGGTGCAGTGTCAATAGTGTGTGTATAGAGTGGATGCCTGTAAAGAAGTGAGTGTGCTTGGGATAGGGGTGGGCTGGTTATGGCAATGCATTAAACAATAATGCATTTGTCAAATTTCATAATGAGTCATGAGTAGTGGTGATTTTGAGTTTTACAGATGGGATACTACAATTTATATGTGACAGAACATACCATCTGCAAAGGTCTCTTCACTATTCTATTTTTGTTCATTACCGATTCATCATCTGGCCATGACAAAGGACGTAAAAATGATGTTTGTGGGTATGTGTCATTCTGCCACCAATGTGTATATATTCACAATGGGCTTTTTAAAAAATGTATGCCTATCAAATTCATTTTGCAAAAAACAGACCAGTTTACATGCACATTTATGAAGCAGTAAGACATCATGTATTTCTCATCATGTATATCTGTCACTTTTAATATAAACTGATTTGTACTTTCACTAAAAACCTGTTTATTCTCATGTTTCTAGTCATCTTGGCTCACATGCTTATCATTGTTTTTTTATAATACCAGCTCATGAATGTGAAGTTTGGAGCATGCACTGTATCATAAGTGCATTTTATGCTAAGACCTGTTTTGTACAACTGTCCCTTATAATGTCAAACAAACATATGTTAGTTTTTTTAGGCAGGCATGTGTCCTTTAGTAGTGGTCAGAAATATAGTGGTATCATTTTCCACAGATTAATATACAAAACACAACGTCATAGACCTTGTGAAAAACTCACACCTTCAAGATCTCTGCTTGGGCATTGGAAATGTGGCAACCTTTATTTGGATGACATAATTTGTTGCTGTAACAAAAAATAGTTATTTAACATAAAAAACTCAAAAAATAACTTACCCCTTGATGTTGCTGTTGGGCTCTCAACAACCCATCAAGCTGTGGATAGGCCACCACAAGTAGGCAGGCCATTAGGGTGGTCAGGGTGTGGCACACAGGCTTCACATGTTGGAAGGACTGGCTAAGCTGAACTGACTTTTTGGTCTAGCATCATAGGTCCACCCATCTTTTCCTGCAATGGATGCTGCACCGCCTGTGACCCCCAGGGTCCACACCTTCTTGGCAATGGCCTCCCAGATGCTCTTCTTCTGTTGGGCGTTGACCTGTATGAATAGGAAAAAATGAAAGGAAAAAAAGTGTTTTGTGACTTTTCGTTTTTTTGTATTGATGTAGCACAATCGTGAGTAATCAACTACAAGCATTTTCAAAAGTTAGAACAGATATTTGTTTTATTTTAATTTAAAAAATAAAAAATTATGTAGTGACCCGTTGAGTAAACTTATCTTTTTTCATGTCCTTATTTTACTAATCCAGGGCACTTACATCATCTAGGCCAGGGGCCATCAACATTTGTTGTAGTGAGAACTACTGCTGATCAGTAAAAAACATTGTGAGCAAATAAAGGAAAAACAACCTGTGCATTGTTACCAGACACCGCCACGCCCACCCGCATTGATTTTGAAGCTAATATCCATACAGCCAGATATTATTGTTTGAACCAAATACTATACCTAAGGGCACTACGCAAGGGCTGCCATGTGTGTCAGTGAGAGGGCGGTTTTTAGACATGTAAGAACATGTGTGCGTATGAATGACATGTATTTTTATTGGTGACTGAGAGCCTGTGTTTTATGAACTTGTAGCACAGAACAAACCTTTCACCATATGTGGCACCGTTACATGTAGAACCCAAACATACAATTTGTTTTCTTGAATTTGAGAAATTTAAAGTGCTGAAAAATAATCTGGAAAAAAAGTTCATTATATGGGTCATTTTTCTGCATGTTAAGTATCTCTCATGTAAGAACACGTCTGTATTTTTCTATTATACCTATTGCACAGTGTTTATTAGCCACTGGGAGTAAGGAGCCTTCTGTTTGTAAATGTGACACTTTGAAATGGGAGACAATTGAAATGAAGAGTTAACTTAATCATTAAAGTAACTTTCCATCTTAATTTTCTGCCATTTAAAAACATTCAGAAACATCATTTTGTTCACAGCTCCAATATTGGGTTGACACAGACTTTTATTTAAGAGTCAAATACCTCAGTGCTTCAGTTGTTCACCTCTGTGGCTTACACCCAGCCTGGGAATAAATCTGACTGAGCACTGTTCATTTTCAGGCCCTGCTATCTGCAGACTGATGATAATAATGCCATATGAACAAAGCTGTGAGCTACTCTGAGGGTGTCTGGGAGCTACTGTTTGCTCGGATTTGACTGGATGGAGACATCTGACCTAGGCTGAATGATTTTTGGCATCATACAAATAGCAAAAATCATTTGTATTTGGTATGTAAAAGAAATATACCCATATGTCAATCTGTATTGCATATATAATATATATTATACATTAAAATACTGTTTTATATATATATACCTATAGTTAGAACCACACACCAAAAATAAAATAGCACATCAAGCAAACAACACATACTAATGTTGTGGTGTTGTCTAATTGTAATATGTTCCAAAATACACACTATAATTTTATATTTAATGTAAAAATACCTGCAACTTCACTTCAATCACTACACCACTCAGGAACTAAAAGTGACATTCTAGCTTGTGTTTTAAAAATGAAAGTTAGTCAGAATTACATTTTCATTTTAAACATCTACCTGTTCCTCTGGTTATCCATACAGGTGGCTGTAAAGGGACAGGACCTCCGTAGCCAAGAACTCCAACCCCTCTGGTGAGAAGTTAGGGGCTCTGTCAGATGCATTCCTTGGAATTGTGGCTCCTGGAGGTCGGAAATAGCAGCAAAAGCTGAGGAGGTGTTGATGGGTGCAGTGTTAAGAGGCAAGTGAGCTTTTTTTTAAAAGATGCTGCATACATCTACACTACGTGCATAATTGTCAATGGAGACAGACACATCCATTGGCTTTTGCACGTTGCTGTCACACAGGTTAGCCTAAGGCCTTGTCCATCGTGGAGTTTTACACCCACTATCCAGTCAACTTCCGCCGACGGCTGTCTGATTGCAAATATCCTGAAGGCAAGGTCAGGCGCCCGCTACTTTAAATTGTCAAATAGTGTGCTTGTGAATATTAAGTGCATCACCACCACCCAAAATGGTGACTAGCTTGTTTACATTACAAATTTTTTTTTTAAAGGAAAACAATATTATGTAGTGTGCTACTGATGTTAAAAGTGACAGTTTGTGCAGTTTTGTTTATACTTCGGTTGATTAATTTTTTGTGAAAAAAAGTTTTTTTAAAAGTGTACATAATACATTTAAAATGTTTTATTTATACATTTCTTTACTAATTAATAGACATGTCAAAAATGTGATTTGGAATTTCAAAATCACTAACAAATGTTGTGTACAGATATGTTAAGAAACCAAGTAGCCTTTTACTAAAAAATGTCAAAGAAAGCTTTGCAAATGTTGTAAAATATTTATCTTTTCATACAGACATATGAACCCAGGGAGAGGGCACAAGACGACAGCCTCAGTTTTTTTTAACCATTTCCAGACCTTGCCACCAGGAAGAACAGGATATTATCAAAAAATTCATATTGAACAGGCAAACTATTATTGATTTATGTCATCAGCTGGAGCCACATCTTCTGCATCTCACACCAATAACACAGATAGTGAAAATAATGGCAGTACTGTATTTTGAGGGTAACTAGTGGATCCACATTTATAGGGAATGAGGTGGATGCTGGTGTTTCATCTTGTGGCAGGACCTCCCTGTCTGCGGCACCCTAGGTAGATGTAGTTTGGCCAGATATTGAAGAACCACAAACAGGGGAAGATTGTACTGGAAAAGCCCAGTGCATATGGGTATAACAATCTTGTAGCACTCCGGTCAGGAAACCCAAATTAGAGTTTGGGTTTTCCACCTCATAATTGTGCTCCCTCTGCAACTGCTTCATTGCCTGGAGCTCAGTGAGGACCTGGCCCATCATGTCTGGGGACTGACTGATAGCTCCCAAGATTTGGTTGAAGGTAGCCTTGGTGACAGTGAAGCCAGTGGCCCTGCTTTGCTGGCCCACAGATTCCCTCCCAGGAACCCTACGCCCACTACCCTGTGCCCTTTACCAAGTGTGCCCAATCCCACTGGGTCCAGGCTGAATTGGAGGTGGTGATGTTGGCTTAAAAACAGCCAGGACTGGGGTTGGGGCACAAGATTGCTGTGATAGTCCTTTGGACATAGGAAGTGGAGGTATCCAAGGCCTGGGATGTAACATCTGGGGTGTGAGGGGTAGGCAGAGTGAGACTCACTGGAGCTGGTTGCCAAGGCAGACCAGATGAACCAAGCTGCTCCTCATCATCCAGACTTGCAGGAGTAAATTCCTCACTGAAGGCATTTTCCTGGTCTAGATTGGCGGTATCCTCTTATGTTGAGCTAGATGATGGTCCACATGCTCTTGGTGTTGGCCTATGATTAATTAAATACAACAATTATTTTAGGAATCTGGATTGTATATCAAATGAGTTTGAGGGGAAAAAGTGAAGCAACCTAAAAAGTGGAAGACAATTGATATCATTATTGTACCTTTCAGTTTTTTGTTAACTGGTTAACTAATAGTTTATTAAACATATAGAACGTCTTCAGGATAGCAAGTAAATTTCTGTTCTGAAATTATGATAAATACAATGATAAAGACATGAAATCTGCAAAACGTTCTGCACTACACAATGGAGTAGAGAAAAGTGATTAAACCATTCAGAGGACTAGGCAGGTAAGGAGCTGAGATCTTCACAACTTTGTAGTAATAATAGCGTTAGTCAAAATGTGAGCATTGCAAGGTTAAATGTTTATAAATGATCTTCTATTCAGCTTGTATATTTATATACATTAAACATTTAAAGATAAAACATTGATTAGTGAGACATAAACCATCAAATCAGTTGAATATTATGTAAATATGAACAAACCAAAATAAACAACATCACATTTCACAACATATCATAATATAGAGATCGGAAAAACTGCACACATTAAATAATGTAGATATACATATAGATATACATATATATATGAATGTAGGAGAGATTGAGCACAATAAATTTACTAAAATATTAGAAAACACATAATAAGGCATCATGGTAGTTGTAGTCATTTCAATTAAGCTTTGACAACACTTGTAAATTTGTAAGTTGAAAATGCATAGTGAACATATGCAGTAGAAATAAAATAACTTTTCCTATATGGAACACATATCACTTACTTGTACCATAGCATATTATAAAGATTGATAGAGATTGAAGCCTGTAATCGTAACTTAAACATCATATATTCACACAAACAAACAAACAAGGGAAAATGAAATGTGAAACATGGAGAAAGTATTCACATATTGTCAAAATATTTTAAGTATGCTACAAGTTTCCACTATAAAGAAAAAATATATATATATATTTTATAGGTTTATGCGTATGAAAAAGTTGAAAAAAACATTATCAACAGCTAAATTAAAAGCAAAAACAACATTTAGGTTTAGTCAGACATTCTAAAGTCTAACTTACCAGTCTCCACTCAACCAAGGACTCCTGTCAAGCATTTAGGATGTAGGATCTGCAAGACCTTCTCCTCCCGGGACCACCACCAGTTCTCTGGGCCTCCAGGTGATGCTTGGATTCCGGGGAACACTCTACCCCGCAGGTTGTTCCGCCTCTTCTTAACTTCCTCCTGTCTGTGCAGGTTGGTTGCTATAGAATTCACTCGGTCAACTATTCTGGACCCGATTTGCCTTTTCTGTGTTATAGCTGTATTTTGTACTTGGTCCCAAACAATTGTGGCTCAACTCTAATGATTTCATCCACTAGGACCGACAATTTTCACTCTGTGAAATGGACATTTCTCCCCCTTGCCATCTTGAGTAAATAAAATTAACTTAAAAGGAGAACCCACAAATTAAAGAAAAAATATATATGCAAAGGAAAATTAAACGGAGAGAGCAAAAAAAGCCTGACTTCTGTGTAGCAATTTGTGCATCAAAAAGGTGTGCTGCAGTGGAATGGCAAAGGGTCATGGTCTGAAATGGAGTGTGTTTTATAGTGTGGTTTGCATGTGTGAACCATTAGCCAAAACACACCAGATGTGTGATGCTAGCACCCATCCAAAAGCCACTGGCATAGTACAATGTTGATTGCATACTGCGACGGAATTCCGCTGTCAGAAATCTGTTGCTAGAAGCCAGCACAGCTGTGAAATCTAAATATGCTCGGCCACGATCCCGCCACCCTGATGGTGATGAAGTAATGTTTACAAGCATGGGAGTTTACTGCGTGACCAGCGGTGGGCCACTTATGCGACAGAAAACACTCTGTCAACGCAGATGAAGATTCAGCAGCCACACATCTAAATACGGCAGGCGGGATTTCATCCGCTTGACGGAGTACTTGTAAACTCCACCACGGAGGGGCAACATGAGTACAGCTCAAATCTAAATCAGGCCCTTAGGTTTTTCAGGGGTGGCCCACTCGCCCACCCAGTGCAATAATTACTTAGTAAAGCCCTTGCCTCTGGATTGTGCCTGTAGGCCAGGACTCAAAATTACTGGATCAGTTTATGCTCATAACCAATGGCATTCGGACATTGAGTTTTCCTGTAGGGCCATGCCCCTATGGAATGGCACTGATAGTAGTCAGGATGCAATAGGAAAGTGTGCACATATATGGGACGATAATATTGCATAATATTTGTGGATGGAGAGTGAAATAAGCCTCCGGACAATCATGAGATTATTATCTTATCTGTTTCTTTATGTTTCACAGGGAGTGCCACCATCATTGTAGTGAAAAACTTCAACTGCAATACCACAATAGATAACATCAACATGCAGTGGGGCACCTCCAGCCTCATGCAATATCATTGGCAGTACAGAGAACTGCTATCCGCCCAGTTGCCACTTAACTGGAATGGCCTCTGTTCTTTGGTTACTTTGCACACACCAGTCTTGGTCATTCCAGGAACTAATATTTCCAAATTACATGATCAGCCCAGGAACCATCCAACAACCTTGTTGCACTATCACCAGAGGAGAACATCTGCTACCTGGAAAGATGCTCCCCAAGAGCACAGGTTGTTTAATGACACCCAGCTGTTTTTTGGAAGTGCTTTACCGTTTGCTCAGGCAACAGCAACTGTACGATGGTTGCATATAACTAGATGGGAACTAATGAAGGCAATCAATGCCACAAAACATAGATTCAATGCCATAAAGGAAGAGCTGTGTGCCATGTGAATGATGATCATGCAGCACTGTTATGTACTTGATCTTATGGTGTCCCTGGAAGGAGAAGTATGTGTTAAGATAGGAACTGCTTCTTGTACTTCTGTCCCTGCAAACGACGCGGCCAATGAAACATTGTCAGAGGCCGTACAAACTTTGCACAACTTACAAAAGAAAATGGTGGATGAAGGAGGTGCTGCGGATACATGGTTGAAGGCCTGGTTCGATTGGCTACCCTCCTGGATATTGGGACTGTTTAAAGCTTTATTACTGCTTATTGTATTAATGCTTTTGATATGTTGTGTTATGCAATTGGATATAGCTTGCTGTAAGAGAATGAGTGCAAAGATGGGAGGGATGTTCACAGTCAGGCCTCCTACACAAGTAGTAGATGCTCAGGGTAATACATATCATTTGATACCAAGTGCAGATCCATAATTAGAGAAAGTAGTTTAAATATCAACTAGAGGGGGGAATGTTAAGGAAAGAATAAAATGCAAGGAAATCTCACCACCACAGACATCAGCAGAGAGTATTGTAGAACTATATGTAGTTAAAGAGCAGTACGGGGACCAGCTGCAAGGACACAAATTAGGTGAGAGTTCACCAGAAAGTAGAACACAAACTCAGAAAATTTCAGTTAAATACCAAAACATGCTTAACAAGCCTTGAAGAATGTATGATCACAAGGCACAAGTATGTATTTTATTCTCACTGTCAAGTCAATAGAGACATGACTTAGAAAATATGTGTCAAGGGTAGCTTTAGAGTCAGATAAGAAGTCTTGGGAACAGAGCTGTAAACACTAACACACATGGGGAAGGAAGGTTAATGTTTGATCAAAGCTCTGCTAGGATTACGATTATGATTAGGGAAACCTAAAGAAGAGGTCACAAGTTTAAGGATGCAGGTGTTGTGGGGTTTATGTGAAAGTATATTATTAACTTTCTGTTCTGTGACTTATTATTAGTGATTTGAGATCAGCTTTTTTGCTCTACGGAGTTGACTGGTCTCCTGGCCGTTGTGAGAAAAACCCACGTTTACCTTGACATAGAAGTGTTGTCTTTATTTATTCCAGTTTTCCCCCAACAATAAGTTTGACCAATGATTGGTGTTCCTTCTTCATTTTGGTTTAAAAAAAAGCTTGAGTTTTACTAGCTTGTGTGGCTGAAGGTTTCTGATAGATATTAGCCTTGAATAATCTTTGATAGCTATGTTTATCACTAGTGGTGTGCAGGGGAAGGAGGTGAACTCTCTTGCGCTTCTGATCCTCAGAGGTGTACTACTTTTACAGAGCTAAAAAGGCAATTACAGTTCTACTTTCAATGGCAAAAGTTTTACTGCAAAAAAAAATAATGTTTTTTTATAGTTGTAGTGATCATAATTATTTAGAGGCTACATTACTTTTCATAGTGCTTCATGTTTAGAGGTATTAGGAAAGGCCAACTCCCTGACGAAATCAAATTATTTACTTTGTTCACCATGGAGGAAGGTGTTTGCAGAGGTGCAAGTCTCTCAGAAAACCCTCCTTCTCACAGCTTTACCCTATATAGTCCTGTCAGCAGAGAGACCAGTATCTCAGAAATCTGTACTGGACACAGACATCATCCTTTAGGTAGGTCTATTCAGAGAGGCTAAGTTTCAATTAAACTGCTGTAAGTACATCATTTAGCCTGCACAGATGTGTTAGAAGAGAGCTCAGTTTTTGAACATATGATTTTGGATACCTTTCCAAATGAAGATGGGCCAGTTTAGCAGAAAAACTATTCTACACACAGACCTGAGCCTGTACAAAGCTGTTAGCACACAGGGCGGTCTCTCACCAAACTCTTACACAGACATACACACACATACACACACACTCATGCTGTACAGAGATTTTAGCATACAGTCCAGGTGCTCAACAAATCCCATTATGGAGAGGTTTCACCATGTTTAAAGTTGTTTGCAGATTGGACAGTCTCTTAGTAAACCATTCCACACACAGCCCTCATCCAGTATAGAGGTGTTAGAAGAAAGGGGAGTCCCTCACCTAAATGTACTGCACACAGACATCATGCTTTATAGAGGTATTATGAGAGAGGCCAGTGTCTCAGCATGCAGTTGTTTGCACAGCCTTCAGGTTGTTTATATGTTTTGTCCTAGACCCTGAAGAAATAAAATTATGCACAGGTATCACCATGTTGAAAGGTGTTTGCTAATTGGCAGTCTCTCAGAGAACGCTTGTACACACAGCCTTTTCCATAGATAGTGGTGTTACCGGAGAGGCTGGTCCCTCATGAAACTACTGCACACAGACATCATCCTTTAGATAGGCGTTATTAAAGAGGCCTATCCCTCAGTACATTGTAGCATGCACAGCATTCACCCTATACAGTTGCATCTCCAGAGGGCTCAGTTTATGAACAAATTGTATTTTGCACAGCTTTCTGTATATAAAAAGGTAATTGCAGAGGGTCCAGTCTATCAGAAAACCCTTCCATTCACTCATCCTGTACAGACCTGTTAGCAAGGAGGGCACTCTCTCAGCAAACTCTAGTACACAGAGACATTACTGTTGTACAGAGGTTTTATTTTAGAGAGCACCATGTTACTAAACCTTTCCATTCACAACCTTGAGGCTGAAGACACATTTCAGCAGACACACTAGTTCCTAGACAAATTCTATTGTGGGCAGGTTTCACCGCCTTGAAGGTATTTGTAGAGGAGCCCGCCTCTCAGTAAACCTTTCTACACACAGCTGTCACCCTGTATAGTGGTGTTAGTAGAGAATCCATTGTGTCACCAAAATCTACAGCACACAGGCATCATTATTTGCATACATGTTGTCAGAGAGGCTTACGTCTCAGTAAACGATTGTAGGCACAGTCTTCAGCCTCTACAGAAGTGTTAGCAGGGAGCTGAGTCTGAATAAATTATATTATACACCTATTTCCAGGTGTTGAAAGTAATTTGCAGGGGATCTACGTTCTCAGAAAATCCTTCCTCAGACAGTCCTCAGCCTATACAGAGTAGTTAGCAGGGAGACCAGTCTCCAGTCAAATTCTACTACACACAGGCACATCATGTTGTAAAGAGCTTCCTTTTGACAGTGTAGTATGTCAGTAAACTCTTCTATCCACAGGCTTCAGTCTGACAAGAGATTTTAACAGACACTCCAGTTCCTGAACAAGTCCTATTATGGACAACGTTTATCATGTTCAAAGGTGTTTGCAGAAGGGCCAGTCTGTCAGTACACCCTTCTACATACAGCTTTCACCCTGAACACTAGTGTTAGAAGAGGATACTCTCTCACTAACTTGTACTCTGTGCATACACACACACACACACACACACACACTGTTTCAGTAAACTTGTACATTCTTCAGCCGATTTGGAGGTATTACGAAATAATTCAAATCATGCGTCAAATGAAAAAATATTTGCAAAGGGAAATGTCCCTTTAGAAATCATAATATGTGTAATAAAAGTAAAATATGTATGTCTCAGGAAAACACTTAGGCCCTGATTTAGATTTTGGCAGATGAGTCACTCCGTTACAATGGTGACAGATATTCCGTCCACTGAAATATAATTCCAATAGGAAATAATGGGATTCATATTTGAGTGTGCGGGGTTATCAGTCACCGTTGTGACAGAGAAAGGTAACCTGTCCACCGAAATGTAAATCAGGCCCTTAGTGTCAAAACAAAGCCTACAACATACATATTTCTCTGGAGTAATATTTGAAAATAGTTTTACAGCTGCTGTGATTGTAATTATAATGTGTATATATTAAAATGTATATAAATGAGAGTGAAATTTAAAAGCAGATTCACTGGTTATAATTATATCCTTTGATTTAATGTAGGATTTGGAAAATACTAACCAGACAAAGAAAACAACAGAAGAAAAAGATTAGTCAAGTATTAGGAAGGATGAACTGGATCTAGAAGGGAGAGTAACATAGACAGGAGACAGAGATAAACAAATAAAAGTGATACAAATACACAATCATTTGTTTAAGAAATAGTAAAGACAAGTAATTTTTCTCATGCAGGCAGTCCTGAAAACAGAAGACCAATAAAACGCAAAGTAATTGTGTGAGAAAAGAAAATTATTTCAGAAACAGGAAAAAAGAAAGGTAGTATGAGGAACACAAATTCAAGGAACTTCGTCATAAGCTTTTTTTGCAATCGGATTGTGACCAATAGTATGAAATCTGAAAAGAAATTAAAGAGGAAACAGGCTAGACACAGACAGAAAGAGTTTATTGAGCCCCTGATAAAACAGTTCATTTAAAAACAAGACCATTCATTCCTGTCTTAAACAGAATGAGATCTTTAGATGCACTAGTAAGTTGTCTACAAAAGAAGTACAGCCAAAAGCTGCAAATGAACAAATCCAATGTCTGTATTATATTTCAATGAGAATGGAAACATGGTTCCAGTTCTGTGGAGTTCTTTAATCAGGAAAGTTATTTAGAACCCAATAGTTTTGTATTTGCAATGGATTCAGATACATGTGCATATGAAATAAATAAAGTAAATAATGGTGCCTTGAAACAGAGAAGATGACCTAAGGCATGCATTGCTTCAGAGCACCTGTCTATGAGTGTAAGTGTAGAAACATTTACAACATAATACAAGAGATTATTGAAAGATGTAGTTTTTTCTTAAATAAGTACAGCTGAGAAACCGTGAAGCAAAAAAGTAAACTTTTACAATGTCTAGATCCTTGCAGAGTTTGGAAACTCTCAAATCTCATTGGCTTGTTTTATCAACACACATATGTGGCAGCATTTTGCACTACATATGAATGCAGTCTGTGCACCACACAAAAAATTGTCAACTAGTGAGAAAAGTGTACTTTGTCCAGCTCTACATCTACAACACCAAAATAATACTCTATTGCATGGAAGTCCATGTCACATGAGTAGTACTGTAGACAGCATCCAGATGATATACTTTGGACCAGGAAGACAGACTGAGGAAAATGAAGTGGAAGTCCAGATTTCCAATGATAATATAATTACAGAAAATGTATTAGGCAGTTTCAGGAATTACCTAGTTGCATTTGCTGCAACCTCAGCTAACATCCAAGATGAAGTATGTTTGTTGTCGGCAAAGTCATCACAAAGCACAAACAAAAAAAGACATTTGTGCTAAAACTGAAGAAACAGACCTTGCACAGTGTTTTAACTTGGCGCTCTACTTTATAGCTGAGTAACGTTTTGATTTACCTATGTGCAAAATTGTATGCAAATTTTGCATAACAAAAGTGGATAATAATAAGATGCCCCCAAGAGGTATTAGGAAAAAGTTAGATTTTCCTATTCCTGCTGAGCTTCAATGGCACAATGTTTACGAGAGTATTCTAATTTCAGTGTCCATCCTTTTCAAGCTCTAATACGACTGCAGCCAAAACACACTTAGGGGGTCATTCTGACCCTGACGGGCGGCGGAGGCCGCCCGCCAGAGTTCCCCCCTCCAGAACACCGCTCCGCGGTCATAAGACCGCTGCGGTGATTCTGGCTTTTGCACTGGGCTGGCGGGCGGCCACCAAAAGGCCGCCCGCCAGCCCAGTGCAAAAGAGCCTTCCCACGAGGACGCCGGCTCAGAATTGAGCCGGCGGAGTGGGAAGGTGCGACGGGTGCAGTGGCACCCGTCGCGTATTTCAGTGTCTGCAATGCAGACACTGAAATACAATGTGGGGCCCTCTTACGGGGGCCCCTGCAGTGCCCATGCCATCGGCATGGGCACTGCAGGGGCCCCCAGGGGCCCCACGACAACCCATACCGCCATCCTGTTCCTGGCGGGAGAACCGCCAGGAACAGGATGGCGGCATGGGTTGTCAGAATCCCCATTGGCGGCGCAGCAAGCTGCGCCGCCATGGGGGATTCCCAGGGCAGCGGAAAACCGGCGGGAGACCGCCGGTTTTCCCTTTCTGACCGCGGCCAAACCGCCTCGGTCAGAATGCCCTGCGGGGCACCGCCAGGCTGTTGGCGGTGCTCCCGCCGACCCTGGCCCCGGCGGCAGTGAACCGCCGGGGTCAGAATCACCCCCTTAATCATGTCCAACAAAGCTGCTAAAATGTCTAAAGGGAAAGGTTGCATATCTGCCACTGGATCTGAAGGGGAATATTGAAACTGCAGGTGTAGATTGAGATTCTTGTCAACAGAGGGCCAAGAAAACATAAAACATATTGGCAGGAAATTGTAAGAATTAAAACAGGTAAGAAACCCTTGCAGTACCCGAAACTAGAAAACAAACTTTACAAGGCTGTAGATGTAGACCAACGTGTAAGTTCTGTCAGTACACAACTGTCTTAGGTAACAAATGGTGGTCAGTTTGAAAACACTGATTCCACTAAAGCAGGAGAAATATATCAACATTGCAGCTTTCATCCTCTACACTCTAGAGATATGATGGATGATGTTTTAGAATTATATCATACAAAATAAGTGAAGGGAGAAATCCGTTTTTGGGAAAAAAGTCTGGCAGCATGTTGTTTTCCAATTTTCTACAGGAGAAGGTGGCCAGGATGATCATCCAGTACAGATGACTGCTTCTGAGTACATATCAACTAGAGTACATATATATTGTTCTCTTCTTTTTTAAATTGAGGTGTCTGTGCTCTCATATGCTGTTGCACATGTTGCCAAAACTGGAGCATGATTTGCAAATATGACTGTTAGAGATTTCATAGATAAAGGTTAAGGTAAGGATGAGGTTCTTCAGTGCAACTGCATGAATCAAATGGTGTGTCATTGTGGAACAAATGAGTGCGTTTTCCGTTGTCATGTGATTTATAGTGCATGTTGCATTACTTAGGTGCACCCACCCGGTTGGTAACTCTGAGCTGTGCTGAGTATGCTTGGGATAGTCTGCATTAATTTAAACCATTAAACCCGCTGCAGAACTATCTTAAGAGGGCTTCTATGTATATTCTTTGAAGATTACCAGTTCAGTACATCCCTATACAAGTACAAACAAACATCTTGATTCTGAAAAGAAATAGACTGCTGTAGGAGATGTATATGTTATGTAGCAATTGATTGTTAGATTTAGAGCATAATTTAAACTTCAAATCTCTTTAATAACAATTTGACACAATATGATGTTGCTTACATCAGCAAACACTTTCCATGGGTAGGTGTATGTTGTAGTATGATAGGTGGATTGATGCACATACAAGATATGTGCACATAATAGCAGGGAACTATAGGTAGAAGTACAGAACTAGAAATGTAATAAGTGAATGAAAGCATCCAAAGTGACCTTACATGTTTATGTGCATAGGGTATTAGCTACAAATACAACACATAAATACATGCACAATAAATGATGTGTGCATAATTAGGAAAGTTTATTCAACCTTATTGTAGAAATTTGTCTTTAAACATAAAGGTAAATTCTGATGCTGATGACGGTGGATGCATTCATCCATCAGAATGGTTTCAGATATTGGGGGTCATTCCAATGTTGGCGGGCGGCGGAGGCCGCCCGCCAGAATTCCCCCCTCCGAAATACCGCGCCGCGGTCAAAAGACCGCGGCGGGTATTACAAGTTTTCCCTTGGGCTGGCGGGCGGTTGCTGAAAAACCGCCCGCCAGCCCAGGGGAAAACGACCTTCCCACGAGGATGCCGGCTCGTAATCGAGCCGGCGGAGTGGGAAGGTGCGACGGGTGCAGTTGCACCCGTCGCGTATTTCACTGTCTGCCAAGCAGACAGTGAAATACTTTTAGGGGCCCTCTTATGGGGGCCCCTGCAGTGCCCATGCCATTGGCATGGGCACTGCAGGGGCCCCCAGGGGCCCCACGACAATCCCTACCGCCATCCTGTTCCTGGCGGGCGAGCCGCCAGGAACAGGATGGCGGTAGGGATTGTCAGAATCCCCTCGGCGGCGCAGCGAGCTGCGCCGCCTTGGAGGATTCTAAGGGGCAGTGGAAAACCGGCGGGAGACCGCCGGTTTTCCTTTCTGACCGCGGCCAAAGCGCCGCGGTCAGAATGCCCCGCGGGGCACCGCCAGGCTGTCGGCGGTGCTCCCGCCTACAGCGGCCCTGGCGGTGTTACACCGCCAGGGTCGTAATGAGGGCCATTATGTCTAGCTTAATTCAAGTTGTTTATATCATGTGATAAATATTGAATCACACCTTATCAGGCATATACGTGACCTAATCATCCATCCACCGGGTTTAACAGAAATCAATTGTGATTAAATGTAATTCTATAAATTTTATTTTAAGTGATGATGACTAGTGTATATGTACAGCAGGTCTATTCTTTATACTTAGAAAATGTGCTTGGTAAATATTTATGTTATGTGATAAAAATAAGGCACATATAGGCAGATACATTTCTCTTTTTCTTATAAACATCCTCCCAAACAAGCGAAGGAGACTTTGACTATGAAGGCGGGGTACTGGATGTCTGTAGGGAGTCTGAAGGCAGTGTCAACATTACTGAGGAATCCAATGGCACAGAGGGTTAGGGAGGTGGAGAGGAGACTACAAGTTCTTCAGACTCAGGGGCTTCCACATCAGATAGTCCCACATGGTGGTGGACTCTGCACCAACCCATGGACGTATGTCATCATCCAGCAGCAAGATCAGCACCCTCCCTCTTGATCCCTCACTAGGTAGACCAACATAAAGCTCCTAAAAGGAGTGAGGTCTACCTTGCCCCAAGCACCTCACCTCCTGCCTCAGTCCACCCAACAGTGATGTCTGAGGAGTGCTCTGGAATTGCTGTGCAGCTTCTCTGTAGGCCGGACTACACTACTGTGTGACATCCAGGGGGTAACTCACCAACTGATCCAATTACTGACCTTCCAGGATGGCATACATACTGCAGTATGTGCTAAACAGAGAGGTATGGCAAATCTCAGACCCCCCTCAGACATCATTGCCTTACACCGACCACCATCTGCCCCTTCCTCTCTTGATCTTTACTCTTCAACCCATCCTTCCACCACACAGTCAGACCCTGTAATGGCATGCCACAGACCTTTTTAAAAGGCCAACAAAGTAGGTGGCACAACAAGTGCTGCAGGCCTAATAGTAACATTAGATGCACAGGCCCTGAGTACAGCATGTAAGGGACAGTTTACTGAGAACTTATCAGTAAACGAAATGTTCCAATTAGGTGTAAGGCAAAGGAAGTGATGTAAATCACATTAGCACTGGTTAGCATTGGTAGAGGGACCAGAGTTCTAAAATTTGACAGACATGTTAAAATAACAGGAGAGGTGATAAGAAAAATGTTATGGGGTGACCATTCCGAGAAGACAAAGTCCAGCATGCTTACAAACTATCATAAATAGCAACCTGACCCATGACACAAGGGCACTGATTTATAGACATCTGTACTTGCTGAATGTGAAATAACAACTCCAATATAAGGTCACTATGACATACAAATATAAGTGTAAGTGTCTTTGAATTTATTTGATCCACTTTCCTTTCGTTTATTCATTTACATTTACCTAATCTACATTGGTTATTTGGTGTGTGCTTCTGTCATAGTGACAGAGGCTTACACCACATTTACAATTGAGATTAATGTATGGATGAGGAAACTGAGTATAAGGATGAAGGAACATATTTAGTTAACGTTAAAAGCCCATAGGACACTTTTACATATGGACCACACAACATTAAGAACATCATGTTAATTATTTCATTTTAAACATTACGTGAAATCAACAGACTATGTGACAAATGGGAACGAGCAAGTTAAATGCAAATTACAAACAACAACTTAAATTTAAGTGCACATACCTCTTATAACGGCTGCGAGGTGGTGGGTCATCATCCATATGTAGCAGCATGTAAAACATCCTGAAACATCAAGTTTATCTTGAAAAGTCGAGTTGAAAAGGTTGGTGAAGTAAATTTAGCCCTTTATAGTTTATAATCCGCCAGCTCAGGTGTGGAAGATTAGCCAATATGGTTACAAAAATGGTAAACAACATTATGACTGAGTGGGCCGAGTTGTGGCTGGAATGTCCCCATCTGCCGCTTTTCCGCTCTTACTTCAACAAAGAGGAGTTTGCATGTAAAATAGACGAGGAGGTTTGACAGAGATTTGCGCGTCCAACCGCGAGCATATAAATCAGGTGGGAGACAGCTCCGACAGCGGATAAATGGAACACCGATTTTAGATGGTCAAGTTATGTCAGGCCCTCAGTCACCACCTTCATTAGAACTGTAAACAAAATGAAATTTTCATCAGTAAGGAGGAACAAAAAGTGTACCTCAATGTGGAGAAGGCAGCCACGTATTCTAAGCGTATAACTAAAAACGAAAGAGTGAATACATATGATCTCTGAGAAAGCCTATAAACTAAACAGACTACTTCTGGAGAGAGTCTAACATTTAGTAAATTATTTAAGGCTCAAATGGATTATAGCCTCTGTAACCTCCAGCTATTACTGGCCCATCAAACTGATGCCTGGCTAGACAACACTTGCAGCATCCCCACTCCCAAGCACTCTCAAACTCACTTCTGTCTCTATTGCTGGAGACGCTTTGATAGGAAAAAATGAGTAGTTTTATGTCTGCTGTGCCCTGGCGGAATTGAAGACTTGCCAGCACCTATTTCATTTCCAAAGACAAACAGCAACAAGCATTTACAATGCAACGGGTCTCGCGTTTGCTCATGTTAGAGCTGATCACGTTGTAAACTCCCAACCCGACTTTTCACCTATCGGGCAAAAGTGCATTTATGTACACAACCCGAAAAAGTGAAATTAACAATGTAAAGCGCTCGACTTCTGCCAAGCGAGATCGCGCTCGTAAATTATAGAAAAAGTAGTCCACGAGCCCGATGGAAAACAGCGAGCCTCGCATGTTTTCTGTACTTGGTCGCTGCGCTCGAGGAGCGCCATCCACTGGAAAAGGCATGACGTGTGCATGCCTTCGACTAATGAAAGCAAGCAGATTTTATTAGGCAAGCCCACGAACCAATAGAAAACACTGACGTGAAGTTGACAGGGCTCCGAGCCCTTTTCTAAATACAAAAGAGTCTTGCTGCGATACGCATGCGCGAGCGCATGCAACGCAGGCTAAACCCTAAAAAGCAGAGTTCTATCTTCTGAAACAGCATAATCATTGTGCCTATATCCCCCCTCCAAGCACTGAGAATGTCCTGCCAATGCATAGGGACATTTAACAACTTGTCCTGTATGGAATCACCATGATCTAAATGACAGAAAACCACCAATGGAAGTTGCTTTAGAGTGGATGTCAAAAACAGATGGTGTCTGATGCCACTCCTGCCAGCACCAGGGCCTCACAATGCCATTCCCAATGACAGACTGGGAGCAGCTCTGCTGTTGGTAAACTAATTTCCCTGAAATCTATATCTGGCAAGGAAACTGAAACATTGGAGGTTTGGACCAATTTGAGTATGAGAAGTGTCACTTCTCAAAAACAAAATGTTGTATTTTAAATCATAATTTTTTTACTGTTGAGGACTTCAGTCTTCCTTGGGAACAGATAAATTATTAAGGAAAACTCTTTTGGATCTACCTCCAAACAGGTTCTCAGAGAGAGTGGAGAAAGGAGAGGTAGAAGGGACTCCTTTGTCAAGATCTCCAGACTTCTCAGTTCTGGCTTTTTCTTGCCACAAGTGCTTGCAAGCTTCCCCCCGCCATTCATAATTATAACTCTTATGCCCAGCCTTAAAGGCCGCTGTGGACATTTTAACACAAAAGGGACTCAAGTCTACTGAGTGAGACTCCAAACCAGACAATTCATAATCAAATACTGCAAGTATTTTAAGCCAAGTGTGGAAGGGAAGTCTTGGTGGATCAGTCCCCTTAAACAAATCTAGTAAATGGAAAAACTCCTGCAAATTACTTAATACCACTAAATAAACCAGTCAACAAAAATCAGGGTACAGAGATGAGGAATGTAAAGTGCTTGCTGAGTAAGAATAAAACTGAGGAATTTCAGGTAAATGAGGTACAGTACCGATCTGCTGGCTAAACTGGATGAGGAGGAGAAGTATTTCTCACATAGTAGATATGGTAACAGAGAGGAAGAGTGTTTAGCTTTTAGATCCTGTTTGTGGGCCACTGGGTGAACAGAGTCTACTGGGCCCATGCCGAGGTAGTTCAAATCATTTGCCACTGGTGTCTTGGAGCCCATCCTATCATGGCTCTCTACCTGGGCCAAATACACTCTCTCTTCGCTTGACTCTCAGGGAAATGAGGGTGAGTAATCAAAGGCCTCTCAGGGAGGTAGCATGGGTGGAGGCAGAAGAGCAGAACTCAACAGTCAACCAACAGACACAATAACATAGGTTTCAACCCGTTGTTCAACTTATACTTAAAATAAAGCACTTTATTCTCACTGCAAATTAAATACTACAGAGCTTAATAGGGTCTCTAGTTACCATTAAAATTCAGTGTGTTGTGGATCTGATGTAAACGCAACCTTCCTTACCCATCATGTCACTGATGTACAGTTCCAACACAGTGGGCACCAAGGTAAGAATAGAGAGAGAAAATAAAACACAGCTGTTCCAGCATCTCATCGGGTCTTGAATAATGGTGAGATGGTATCCTGGTGCATGGTTTTCAAGAGGTTAGTACGTGTTAGGTGTCAAGAAACCTCCCTTGTGGTGGATAGTGTTCAAGAGGTAAGTGCGTGCTGAACAGAAACCCATATCTTGAAACCCAGATCACAATCACATTTGAATGCCCCACACTATAGGGAAATAGCTTTAGCAACACAATTTCCCAGCTGTAGATACTCTTACCAGTACTTCCGCCAATAAGGCTGGAATGATCACTACAGAAGACCAGGAGACATTCCCAATTAAATACTACAGAGCTTAATAGGGTCTCTAGTTAACATTAAAATTCAGTGTGTTGTGGATCAGATATAAACGCAACCTTCCTTCACCATCATGTCATTGATGTACAGTTCCAACACAGTGGGCACCAAGGTAAGAAAAGCGGGAAAAAAAACACAGCTGTTCCATCATCTCATCGGGTCTTGAATAATGGTGAGATGGTACCCTGGTGGATGGTTTTCAAGCGGTTAGTACGTGTTAGGTGTCAAGAAACGTCCTTTATGGTGGATAGTGTTCAAGAGGTGAGTGCGTGCTGAACAGAAACTCATATCTTGAAATGCAGATCACAATCACTTTTGAATGCCCCACACTATGAGGAAATAGCTTTAGCAACACAATTTCCCAACTGTAGATACTGCTTCCAGTACTTCCGCCAATAAGGCTGAAATGATCACTACAGAAGACCAGGAGACGTTCCCAACAAAAACATCAGGGGGCACATTTATCAATAGTTTAGGCAGCACAGCAAGTCAACTAGCTGCATTGCATGAAAGGGCTGGATTGCACTGTATTTAACATATCATGGTGCAGTCCTGTCCTTTCCTTGCACTGGTACCCTTTTGGCTGCCGAGCACCAATGCAGGTACTATTGCGCAGGATTGTTTTTGCACAGGAAGGGGCACCTTCTTGATCAACAACAATTGTCTCAGGTAATTTCCTCTTTCTAGGTGTGCTGCAGAATGCTCCACCAGTGGCATACCTCGCTGGGGCAGAGTATCTCAACGCAGCTATCTGTGTTGCATTGCATTACTCTAGATTTATAAAGTCGAGCAGGGCCATGCAAGATGACCTTGTGTGGCTTGATAAATCTAACTTAGTAGTTGTGTCACCCTTTGCCCCTTTGCGGAGCCCAATGGTAATGCAACTACTTGATTAACATGCCCTCAGGAATGAGTGCCAGCACCTGCAAAGGGAGGAAGAGTGGTCAGGACACAGCCCCAGAAGACCAGAATGAGGAATAAGGAAACAGCAGAACTGGCATAGGACAGATAACACCAACTTGTTAGACCGTGAGGCTGGGTGATGATCTTGAGAAGAATGGGAATGCCACAGCAAAGACACAGTTGCCAGGCAATTAGAAATTAATTACACACCTTCCTGTTCAGATAGAACAGCCCTGAACCAAAAGTAGAAGTCAAAGATGCAAGAACTGCTGCTAAGGAGTTGATACATTAGAACACTAAACTGTTGCCTTAGTCTTCATCTTCCTAGTCTCCATAATCTCGAACCTATTTGTCTGTGTTTTAATCCCAAGGCATTTGAATTCTCTACCACAACCTTGGATGCAAAGACTGCCACCCACTAATCCTGGAGGAGGGATGAAACGTACCCAAGTTTCTAGGGGTGTGTACAAACTCTGCTTCTTTCTACATCTCACATATGCATCCTATCTGTTCCAGTCTACCAGGTACTGGAATTGCTCTCAAGATACCCTGGAGTCTAAAACAGCTTTAAGATCAAACTCAGGTGTTCCATCTACCAAAGCTGACGTGGGGAGTAAGCATTTGTGAAGATGAAGATTCAACCCTAGAGACAAAGACCACAGGGTTTATACAGGAGCAATATCGAAGTAGAGAGGCACTGGTGCTTTCCCTATTAACTGAGTGACTGTAAAGGGTCTAAGAAATGAGGTGTGAATTTAGAATGGGAACCAGAAATAGGTGCTTGAAAGACAGCCACTATTGATAGCCTATGCAATATTGAGAAGCTGAGGAATGGAGAACAGCAGACACTAAGGGAAACTGAACAGCAGGAATATATGACAGAAACATCTTTGAACATGCACAATTTGAGCAGAAGAATGAAGATTAACCTATAGCACTGGCTGATGAACTGTAGCAGGTGAATTTAGCTAACAGCAATACCTGCACTCAACCCTGCTGCCATGATGTCATGAAACACCTCAAGTACTGTTCAAGTAAATGATTCATACTCTTGCTATGCCACTCTGTCTGTGGATGATAGCTTGTAAATAGATGGCAATGGGTACCCACAGATTTCAGGAGTTCTATGAATATAAACTGAGACCCCCCTATCATTTCCATCTTATCTGGCAAACTATGATGGCAAAAGATTTTTCTAATTAAATCCCGGCTAAGCTAGGGGACATTGGCATTTTTCAGAGGTATAAAGTGTCCCACATTAGTTAAATAGTCTTTCACAAATGAAGTGGTGTGGTACCCTTTTGGATTAAAATAATTAAGCAATGAAATCTATAAAGATAATAAGCAATGCAGACCGAGGCATTGGAATGAGTTTCAAAAGTCTCACAGGACTTTAATCAGACACTTTCTCCTTGCTACATATGACACACATAAGCACAAAGGATTCAACAGTTTGTTCTTGGAGGGCCACCCAAAGTGTTAGGTAAGCGAGTCAGTGGTCTTTCTTTCTTCTTTCTCTCCTGCCATCTGGGGAATCATGACAGAATTGGATGACTTTAATTTTAAACTCTTTTGTAGGCAAATTCAATTTTTTTTCATGAAATAACAAACCATCTTTATATTTACTGACATTTGGATTGTTTGCAAGCCAGTGACATGTCTATAGTTTGTGTATGCCTTTTAACTTGATTCAGGAATTCATAATTTTCCTGTGAATTTAAGGATGACATTGCCAAAATTGAGTGAGCTTTTTGTTTCTCTTCCTGTTCGTTTGCTTGCTTTGACAGGGCATTTGCTTTACCATGTCAGTTCCCAAGATTATAGGATATATTGTACTGGAAGCGACAAAAGCGAGACAAAATAGTGAGCATGGGGAGAATTGGCACACTTGAAGGAACTAACAAACTGCAAATTCTTATAACTCATCCACAAACAAGACCTGGATGCAGTGCTGCTTTTGAGTTATGCCTTCAATGAGCAAAGACTTTGTGGATGGTGAGAAGCTTTCATTCATAAATAGTATATTTGTTTCTGTATCCATGAAGTTCATGGAATAAAAAGCTATTGGGTGTAGGCCTTTGGATTCCTTTGAGAAAGTATTGCTCCAGAGGCGTTGCAAACCCGTGATTTTAAACCTTATATCTTAAACTGTAGATCCACATTTGGATGGCTTAAAATGGGAGCTATCGTAAATGCGACCTTAAGTGTACTGAAAGGAATGGGATTGCTTTCTGAGTGAAGTTAACAAAGGGTATATTAAATTGGGAAAAGTTTGTTATGAGTTGACATGTGAAATTTGCAAATGCGGAGAATCTTTGTATCTCATTTACAGTATTAAGTTGGGGCCACTCATACTATCGTAACTTTGTTAGATTTCATGCTGAGACATTTTGCAGCAATAAAAATACAAACAAAAAACAAAGTTACTTCAGAAGCTTCAAAGTCACTTTCTCAAATTTGACTTGAACATTATGTTTTCTTACATGCTCTAATACTTCATGGATATGTGTTCAATGCTGTTCTTTTTTTCTGAAAAAATGAGAATATCACAGAGACAGAAGATTAGAACAACATTTAATATGCCTCTAAAAATATAATTTAAAAGATGTAGGATGGCCACAAGAGCACTGCTTAACCCTAAGAGCTATAATAGGATTTGAAATGCCCATATCAGGTGTTAAAGGTGGTCTTCTTTAATATGTAATAAATAAATCATAAATTTATAGGCACTTCAAAGATTCAGAAGAAAGGAACCCCAGCAGGAAACACGGCGTTAAAATATTCTTTCAAAGCCTCATCTTTTTTTAACAGTGAATGGATGTATAAGGCTATGTAGTATCTTTGCGTCAGGAATTAAGTGATTTGTGCAAACATATTCACCACGGGGTGTGAGGGGGAACAATCTATGTCCTTTTACACTAAACACACCCAGAGAGTCTTTAGAGACATCACGCAATCCCTTTTGTTAGGTTTTTGCAATGAGAAATACATAAGGGGTTGTTGCATCTAAGAAGAGGAACAAGGATAAGTGTTACTAACAATGTGAGAATTCATGATGATCTTGCCTTCCTGCCACTCGATAGACCCAAAGCCAGCAAGTCCCTAAAATCATGGTGAACCCTGTCACATCTATGATATCACACTCCATGGGTTCTCAAATGTCTTGATTGGGCTACCACGACTAATGTTTCTATTTCATAGAACACATTCACCAGAGGTAAAATTAGTTTCACCGACCATAAAAATACATTCCCTTTTCTATATCCTTTGAATGGGTATGATGTAATTTTGATAAAGATTCTCATCAATAAATATGCCAGAAGCACAAAAATCAACTAACATTAATAAGGCAAGAAAACCTTGCTTAGTGGCTAAGACAACTGAAGGGAAAAACTGTGCTTTCTCCGAGACAGATCTTTACGAAAGAGAAACTCCTGGTCCAGGTCTGTTTTTCAAGACAAAACAACATTGTTTCACTCTAATTACAGGTAATTTCATACAAAATGATTGGTTGACCACAATATGAAGCCTTGCTGTCTTCTCTAGTCTGTCTCAATTCAAGTCAAAGGTTTGTCTGTGTTTCCAATTTGCAAAGGTTCTCTCTTGATTTCTTCCAATGGAGATTTCTCAGACTTCAACAATACAGGCAAACTATATACTGGCCCTCGACTTTCTCCTGATCAACTTCTTTGTTGAGCATTTTTCTCTTTTTGCTGTATTCGATTACAAGTAATCACTAAATCATACATATAAAAATACCTAGGTACATAATAGTAATACAATCGCACAAAATAAAAACATTTGATGAAAATGATTCTATAGGGGTAGAGATCTTAAAGCAAAAACAAGGGATGATAGATAATCAATTCCGTGCCTACCAAGTCAGAACAATAAACTGTCTCACATCTGATTTTAAGCACATGCCAACCCTACAGCAAACTTCAGGGCTATTTAAAAATGTAAGGTAGAGCAAAGAGGGCCTGCACCTGTCAAAGTGCTGTCTAAGCGAGGTGGAGAAAAGAACCTTGTGGCATAGGGGTCTATAAAAATTACATTAAAAACCCAAAACCTAAAAGAATCTGAGCAGATGACTTCATCACACTGACAGAAGCAAATACTGGAGCAGTCCTATTGCCCTAGGGGAAAACTCAACAGCCACTGAATCTAGATTCATCGAACCTAGTCAAGAGCACCCTTTCCTATGAGTGTGTGACCAGCTCCAAGTAGGGCTCTACTGCGGCTGAGGACTGAACCATGATACAGTACTGCATTTATGATTTACGCAGCTCCATATTCTCTCTATGAAAGTTCCTTACAGACAAAAAACTGTTGGCGATACACCCCTTGTGGCAAATAGAAAAAGGTATGGGTTGTCAATCTCTATGGATGTTTTCCTGATTTGTTTGACCCAGGGATGTCCCTCATTGTCCCAAGCTAAACAGTCTTTTACGAGACATGGTCATTCTGTAATCATGACGCCCAAATTAATTTTGGTGCAAGTTTAATTCTGTACTCCACATATTCCAAACCCAAGTCCTGATGCACTGAGTAAGGGGGGGCTAAAAGCTGGGATACCCAGTAAACGCCTGCGACATCTATTCACTTCTTCTTGGAGGGCACTTACATCTCTGTAACCCCTTATTCCTGCACCACGGGTGAAAACTGGGATGTATTCACTTTTACATATCTCCAGCAAAGGGACAATAGGCTTTTTCCACAGCTTCTTTGCTGTGTTAAAGATAGACCCCACTTCTTTTGTGAAGTGTTGCTTTAGTTTCGAGATACATGGAGCCCTTGAGCCAGCGCAGTTAAAGATGAATCACCGCCTGTATGAAACTGAGGCCCATATTTATACTTTTTGACGCAAACCAGCGCCGGCGCTGGTTTGCGTCAAAAATTTTACCGCCGGCTAACGCCATTCCAATGCGCCAGGCGGGCACCCTATTTATGGATTGACTTTAGCCGGCACTGTGGGCTGGTCAGAGTAAAAAAAATTACTCTAACCAGGCAGCGCCGGCGTAGGGAAAAATGGGGGTGGTACGTCAAAAAATGGTGCAAGTCAGGTTAGAGTAAAAAATCATGGCTCTAACTGGACTTGCGCCATTTTTTGACGCACAACCACCATTGAAATGACTCCTGTCTTAGCAAAGACAGGAGTCATGCCCCCTTGCCCAATGGCCATTCCCAGGGGACTTCTGTCCCATGGGCATGGCCATTGGGCACAGTGGCATGAAGGGGGGCCCAAGTTAGGCCCCCATGCCACCCAAAAAATAATAATAATACTTACCTCAACTTACCTGTACTTACCTTGGATGGGTTCCCCCATCCATGGGTGTCCTCCAGGGGTGGGTGGGGTTGGCAGGGGGTGTCCCAGGGACAGGGAAGGGCACCTGTGGACTGCTCCCATCGTCAGAGACCATGGAAATGAGCCCACAGGTCCCTTAACGCCTGCCCTCACCGTTAGGAACGGAGGCCAACCTAAGCTGGGGATGTAGTGGACTGGCTCACCACCAATGACAGAGCATCTTTGAGATCTTCTCTCAAACCTTGATAAAAAGCGTCAGCAGTTGAATTGTTAGTCTATGCACCTTTGGCATTAAATTGTTGGAATTCAGCAATATAGCTGATGAGATCTCTAGATACTAGACATAGGGTCAACAGCCCTGTGTGAGGTGATTGGGGTGCCTGGCATTTGCGAAACAATAGTCTAAAAATGTTGGATAAAAACGTTATAACTTTTTAATACGGGACTCTGAATGAACATCAAGGGAGCAGCCCACAATACTGTAATATTGTTCAAACAGCATAAATGCCACTTTGTCTTATGGCTCTGAAAATATTTAGGTTGAGCTGGCAAGTGAAGAATACATTGTGCAAGGAAAGTCTCGAAAATATGTGGGTCTCCTTTATATTTATCAGGGGAGGCTAGAAAAGCACTACATTCACGTAATACCAAAAGATTCCCTCCAAAAGACATATCCAAATTTCCTGCTGTGGAGTCAGTACTAGCAGTAACTATAGGCTGTGGTCTATTCACCAAGAGACCCTGGTTGTGCTTGATATAAGGGTTAATAATAATTGATCTATCAAATGCAAAGAAATGTCTGTATTTATTTGATCACCCCCAAAGTTTTGGCCTGACAATGACGGGTTTTGACTTTGAGAGTGCTCCACGGCCTAATATCCAAACCTCAGTGCCAGTGCTATGATCCCTAAAAGTATGTATTTGATTGACTCATGCTCAAATGGTTAAGTTAACTTACTTATAAGTACCTGGTATAAGCTACCAATGGTGCCCAGGGCCTGTAAGATAAAGCGCCCCTCAGCACTTACTGTGCCAACCTGAGAGTAACAAAGCAAAATAGTTTTCTCAACCTGCCACTGCAGAATGAGAGAGCAGTTTTAAATTGCTAACTCAACCATGCCATTTAAAATAATGACAAAGTCCAAACCTCCCTTTTTTAATAATAATAAGTCATCCCTACAGCAGGCCTATCGAGTCCTAAGACATGGTGCTGTATATTAAAAAGAAGGTGCAAGGAAATGCCTCTTTTTGCATGATCACCCCCAAACGTTTTGGACTGATGCTCCTGGTTTTTTGACTATGAGAATACATTGGGGCCTGCTAACCAAACCTGAGTGACAGTGTTTTAATCAATCACAAAATGTATGTTGAATTAGCTACCTCCAACTGGCATACTTGAGTTACTTACAAGTCTCAAGTATATGGTACCATGGCCATTCAGGGCATGTAAGACAGAGGGGTTGATTACAAGTTTGGGGGATGGAAATCTCTGTCTGCCAAAGTCCCGACAGGATGGCCACTGCCTACTCAGCGACCTCACTGCCAGAGCAATTATGGGTTTCCTGCTGTGTCAGCGGGCAGAAACCTACGTTTCCGCCTGCTGAAATAGCGGGAAAAAGTCTACAGCATTGTCTCCGGCTCATATTCGAGCCGGCAGCAATGCTGTTGCCTGCAGGGTGCACCAGCACCCCCATAATGTTCACTGTCTGCAAAGACAGTGAACATTGCGATGGTGCTGGGCAGAGGGGCCCCTGCACTGCTCATGCCAAGTGCCCCTTTTGGCCCCCATGCCTGTTCTCCACCAGACTTTTCATGGTGGTTCTCCTACCATGAAACAGATGGCAGAGAACAAGATTGTAATCCCCTGGCGGATTAGGACCGCCACCAATGCCAGACAGGCGGGATCCAAGATCCTGCCGGAGCTGGCAGTCAAACCACCAGGGTTGTATTGTGGCAGAGTATTCGCCGCCACATTCGTAATGAGGCCCAGAGTGTCCCCTTAGGACTGAAACACTGACATTCCCAGACACGTTTCTAGACTCAGCTCCAAAAATTAAAAAAAATACACTCCAACCTATGCATTCTTGGGGATCTAAACATTTGATTTGACAAACCCAGCATTTCCCATCCAAAAACTATCATTACTGGCCTGGTCACACTGAACCTACATCAGATCATACACAATCCGACACACATCGCTGGACATATCCTAGATATCAGTTTTGCGAATACAGCGCTAGTTACCTTTCAAGAAATTACTCTAGTCACATTGTCAGACCACCATTTTATAGCTTTCCAATATGAAACACCACAAATCAACATACCCAAGACCACCTAACATGCATCCACCTATCGACCATGGAACAAACTAGATTTTCGAATATTTAGAAATCCAACTAACAGCCAACACAGATCTAGACACAATAAATTCCATAAAAAATGTATGAGTGGCTATAGAAAGCTTTCAATATCCTCATACCACTAAGACAAAAAAAACAGGACAAAAGAAAACAATCACCTTGGAGAAAAACAAAACTAAAAAAGATAAAATAACAAATCAGAAAGCTGCAACAAACCTGGCTCAAAACAAACAGCAATCGAGACAAACTTCACCTATGCAAACTTAAGAGAATATGCAAATCAACAATCAAAAAAAGTTTAAAAAGGTACTATTCAAACAGAATTCAAAATACTAAACCTGCAAATAAATAATTTGATAATTCTCACAGAATTTCAAAAACCTAAATACAAAGCAGGAAGTCATCTCATTGCTCAAGAATTCACAGACAGACTGGCAAATCATTACACAACCAAAGCAGACACATTGGACTCCTATTTAAATCAAAGGAAAAAACCAGCACCAACCCGATTCCAAAAATATCCTCCAAGAGTAAGCCAACCCAGCCTCTCCATTGCTTCAAACAAATATCAAAAAGTGAAATTATGGATCTGGTCAAAGCAAGCAGGTCTTCTGGCTGCCCTTCTGACCGATGTCCATGACACATTTTCAAGAACATTCTGTTAGCTACCTCTGCTGCCATGCGAGTGAGAATAATCATCAATAATCCTTTAACTACGGGAATCGTTCCAGAAGACTTTAAAAAGGCATACATATGCCAATTATGGAAGAAAACAAACCTGGACCTGCATGACCCCAACAACTAAAGACCGATCACAAATAGACTTTTCCTGAGCAAATGGATAGAATGAGAAGCATTTGCCTAAATTTCACAATTCATTAAAGATAATTCCATAATTTCAGACTACCAAACGGGATTCCGCCCAGGCAGAGGCGCAGAATCTGCCCTCATCATCATTTGGGATGACCTTAAAAACATGGTAGACTACAATGGAGTTGCTGAGCTACTTCTCTTGGACCTATCAGCTGCCTTTGACACAGTTGACCATCACACCCTAATACAAAGACTCTACAAAGCCAGCATAGTGGGGGCTTCTCTTTATTGGATCACATCCTACCTTCCAAACAGAACAAATGTCATCCATACTCCCCCTTCTATTCCAAACTGTACTTCACAAAAGCAGGGGACCCTCAAGGCTCAATAATCTCACCAATGCTTATCAACATCTACATGAAGTCATTACTGGCAATGATCAATGAATTTCAGCTCACATTCTACAACTATGCATATGACAAACAAATACTCCTTAAATTGGAAAGTCCGAAGGACATCGGAAACTCACAAATCTGCAGTTGCCTCAGAGCCATTGATCAATGAATGACATGAAGCCATCTAAAACTGAATGCTTCCAAAATGAAAATACTCACATGTGGCGAATGGAAACACTTTGACCCACTCTGTCGCTGGCCTGACGATCTTGGGCCACCTCTAAAGTATCTAAGGAAGTAAGAAATCTTCGAATTACCATGGACTCCAAGTTAACAATAAATGCCCAAGTGGACAAATTACCAAAATCAAGTTTCATCACCATGAAAACTCTGTGACGTATCTTCCCCACCTGGGATTTCCACACAAGGTCTAGGCTACTATGGCCCTCATTATGAGTTTGGAGGTCTTTTAGCAAGACCACTGCAGTTGTGCGTGCCAAAAGGCAGCCAGTGTTGGCGGTATCCCACCTGCCGAATTAAGAGTCCAGAAATAAATCCACCTAAAAACAGCCACAAATCTGACACCGCCAGGATGACCGAGATGGTTCCAGCACCACAACACCAAACAAATACCGCTCTCCAGATTACGACCCACAAATCAGCATAGCAGTCATTGCACGGTGGAAAACCATTGGCGGTGTGAACTGCTGCAGTCAAAAACACACCTCTACCAGAAGACAGCACCACTTTGGACAAAACAAATACCCCACACCTGACACACATACATACATTAGACAGATCAACACATACCACTATAAAACACCCCCCCACACAACTCACAACCCTTTGCAACCAAAATGAAATACACCGACAGCGAGGACCATACAAACCAAAGACACGGCACATGTGCACCTTACGCACTATCACACACAAACCTAAGCACACACCATACAACAGCACCATTGACACTATACACACACATCGACACAGAACACAAACAACCAACACACACAACCAAGCACCCTACAATGCACCCTTGCAAACTACACCCCCCCACTCACAACACAGCCACCATGTCCTGTCACAAACGATGAGTTGAGGATCATGGTTGATGAAATCGTGAGGGTAGAGCCACAACTGCTTGGAGCACAGGTCCAGCAAACATCCATAGCCAGAAAAATAGAGTTATGGCAGAGAATCATCCACAGGGTGAACTTAGTGGGCAACCATTGACGCACAATGGAGGACATCCGGAAGAGGTGGAATGACCTTAGGGGGTAGGTGCCTTCCATGGTGTACAGGCACCAAATTGCTGTGATGAAGACTGCTGGTTGGCCCCCACCTCCTCCCCCAGAGTTTGCATTGTGGGAGGAGAAGGTCTTGGATCGTCAGGGTCTGACTGGAATACCCGGAGGACTGGACACTGGTAATGAACCCACACTCCTCTAGCATTAATTCAGCCCTCCAGCATGCTACCCCACCACCCTATCGTTCCCGAGTCACCCTATCTTCCACTATACCTCCCACACCATCACCTAAAGCTCCTCTCCTGCATGCCACCCATCACCCAGCCACAAGTGCCATACAGTCCCTGGCCACTGCACGGATAGCACTGCCAAAAAGCTATCACTACGACTCCCACAATGCACCTGCGTATCCACATGAAAAGCTGATCTGTCCACATCACTGTGCAACACCTGCATGTACAACTATCACACCTGCAACACCAACAGTGCGCTACGAATGAGGACCTACACATGGCAACTCATACAGCAACCCTCAATGGAACACACAACTAATTTTACTCTACATTACCCACAAACAATGTCTGTAGTGCTGCATCTGTCATTGCCATAACTGGGAATCAAGATAAGCCACTGTATACATCAGACACAGAGACCAACACTCACATCTCCCACTTAAATTACAGGTACCCCTGCCATTGACACCATGGAGAGGATGCCAGAGACAGCCAGCTCTCCCCAAGATGAAGGCCCCAGTGAGGACAACACCACAGGATATCTGGACATGGACAACTTAGCTGGCCCATCTGGGACACCTGGTCAGTCCACCACTCCCAGCCTCACCCTGCCCACATCCACCCCCCAACCTCTGGCGTCCACTTCTCAACCAAACCCTGATCCCCAAACCTTTATCCCAAGGACTGGTCAATCAGCAGTGTTCGCCACAGTACAGGGACTTGAGTCGACCCCTCACACCCAAGACAATGATGAGTCTGGGGTAACTGGGAGTGGGCACACCATGCCAGGGGCACAGGGGGTCAGGGGCCATGGGAGGGCACCTGTGGGCCAGGGGATGGGGCCCGCAAGGGACTCGACTGGCCAGGAAACCATCTCCCAAGTCCTGCAAGCATACCAGCAATCCAGGGCAAGATGGGCAAAATACTCACAATTCTGGGGGAAAACCAAAGGCTGCAGAGGCAATACCACCAGGAGGCCCTGCAGCAGTAGCAGGCCCACAATGCCACCATGACCTCCATTGCAGGGGTGCTCAAGGAGCTTACAACAATCTTGAGTGCTTCCTCCACCCACCAGCAGTCCCCTTCCTCTAGACAGATACTAACTGAGCCATTGACATCAGCCTCAGCTGGTGGAATGGATGCCCTGCCAGAGGAACCATAAGCCACTGGCAACCCACCCTCTGCAGCTGAGGACCCCCCCCCCTGGAAATATGGTCATCCACCAGATATCCTGCAGGATCAGATTCTAGGACCAAACCCACTGCCAGGAAGTGACCCTCTTCTGAAAATTCTCCCTTGTGTGCCACTGAGACACCCTGTTGGCTATTCAATGTCATTACTCCATTTTCACATGGCCCTTGGATACTGGACTTATACTGGCTACAACTAGGCCACCTACTCAGATGATTACTCCAACAATTACCCCACTAATCAACTCTTCCACACTTTGTGCGCAATAAACACCATAGAACACAGGAACTGTCTTTGGTTCTTCATTATAATATGTGAGAATGTCAAACCTAGAGAATGTGTGGTAATTCCCCTTCACCAAAAGTACGTCACACGGACAGCAGAGAGAGGCATTCCCTTCAGGTGACACCCTACACCAGACAGGGTACAAATTCCAGTTGCAAGGGAGTTACTAGCCCAGCCACACACAGGAGTAGATCCATAAATCCATCCTGCAAATAGACCAAGACAGGGACTCACATCAGGATAGTAGGCATGGTGTGAGCCACAGCACATATGCAAGACCTTGTTGTCGCGCACATTGTGGATTGGCAACAACACAGGGGACAACAGAAGACAATGTCACACCCACAAGATCAAGAATCACATATCTATTATGCAGTAGATCACAGCTGAAATAAGTAAATAACTACGCTTAATACTGTTAGGAAAGGACAATGTCCATGAATGACACAGGCAACAGTTTTGACAGGGACTGAGACACACTAAACAATCTTTTGTTGGGAAAGCATCTGCACAGGAGATTGCAGGACAAATGATGCACCACATGCCCGTACAAAGGAAATGTCTACCTACCAATCCTCACTCACCACACGTCAATGAGATGTCATCAGCAACACATCTGATAGGCTATCTGTCTCCCACCACAAGTCACACCAAGTGATGGGTACACTGAACATCTCCAATGATGTACTTGACCATGAGGAGCACTGTCATAAGGCAATTTGGAAATAACACACCTGACAATACACACACAACATACCTGTATGTTACTGGAAGTAATACTTGATCAGCTCCGTCCTAGATTCAGCTGCACCTTCCTCGTCAGCCTCTTCATCACTTTCCATGTCCCCATCATCAGCCACTGGTCCAGATGCCTCTTCCTCATCAGCCAGTAATGGAACCTGATGTCTCATGGCCACATTGTATAGCATGCAGCAGGCAGCAATGATCTGGCATACCTTTTGGGGAGTGTAGAAGAGGGCCCGTTCAGAGATGTGGAGACACCTGAATCTGGCCTTCCAGAGGCCAAATATTTTTTCTATTGCATGCCTCATTGTGCCGTGGGCCTCAATGAAACAGTGTTCCCCATCTGTGGTAGGGTACCTCACTGGTGCCAGTATCCAGGGAAAGTTAGGATAGCCAGAGTCACCTGTGTGCACAAAGGTAGGACCTGTCACAATACCGGTAGAGGCACAGGTCAGAATGGGATGACAGTTTACTTACAGTGACACACATCCTATTACAAACATAGCAATGAGGCAAGCTCTCTTTCTCTGTGGTTGTGCCATCATATGTGGGACATTGCTGTTCCTCAGAATGAAGGAGTCATGCACAGATCCTGGATACTTGGCCATCATTTGGGAGATCTAGTGGTCCGCGAGACACACCACCTGTACATTGACGGAGCAGTACTTTTTCCTGTTCCTATAGACTTGTTCATTAGCCCTGGATGGGACCAAAGAAATGCAGGTGCCATCTATGGCCCCAGTCAGATAAGGGATAAGTCCAATATGATTTACGGCAGCCTTAACAGTAGGTAAATCCACGCACTGAGGAACCTTATGCAGCTGTCCATGTGTTTCAGTAAAGCTGACAGTATATCTGTCAACAAAAGACTGAATATGGGCTGTGACATCCCTGCTGTAATCTGGAAAGAGCCAGAGGCAAGGAAGTGTAGCACAGACAAGACCTGTACTGTGGGAGGGAAGGCATAGGGGTTACGTATAGCAGACAAAGATCTGGCTCCAACTGGGTACATAGTTCGATTATGGTGTTATGATTCAGGTGATAGGTCTGGATGATGAGCCACTCCTCCAGGGTTGAAAGGTCCACTAGGTGGCGGTACACTGGTGAATGTTTCATTCTCCCCAATACCGGGTATCTAGCATAGAGAGGAGAGAATGTGCAACTCCTCATTGGATCACATTGCTGTCAAGGGGGGGACTGGAGCCAAGGATGGTCAGCACTGGCTGTGAAGGTCATGCACGCGGCTGCCATAACTGCCATTTTTTGCCAGCTAGCTCACTTGACTTCTGACACTCGTGCAAGCAAGCCCTCCACTACGTGAGCTGCTGTGTACTGTACCTGGGAGCCACCATGGAATGTCCTGCATGTGATAGGGTCCAAGCCTTCACCCAGAAGAATCTGGAGAAGCTTGTGGATGGGGTCCTACCCCTGTATGAACAGCTGTATGGTGCACCAGAGAAGCAGGTGTGCCCAATTCCACTGTCCTGTGTGATGGGGGTGTGAAGCTGTAAGGCGTGTCCACACCGCACAGGGAGTGGGTGCCTGCAGGGGCCCTGGAGTATGTGCGTTTTTATTTTTGTCTGTGTCACCCATGCAGGTCAGCGCTAAGCAGAAGTGGATATAGCGTGCCATCGCAAAGCAAGTGCGGACCCTGGTGGTTCATAGCCAGCGGAGCACCCACTGCAGAAAGCGAATGGGAGGACCTGAGATGCTGGGCACGGAAGACCACAGAGCCCTAGCTGGGGACATCTCCCAATGAGGGAGCTGTGCCCATCAGACTCTGACCCCCCTAATGGCCCTCATCTTGGTGGTGGCCTGGCCTGAGGTGGATGGGCGCTTGAGGGCAGCACAGCACAGCACCCACAAGGGAGTATGTACAGGCTTTCACCGCCCACATGATAGGCCTTGTTTGGGATGTGGTGGCTTACTTGTGGGCAGATGTGAATGTGATCAGTGGTAGATGTACATCGACATTGGATATCAGTCACCCTGGTCAGTCTCTGAATTGATTATGTGTGGCAAAACAATGCTGTCAGTGTATATCCAATTGACAATTTCGATGGTTGGGTGAGTGTGGACACCCTACGCATTATGTCAGACCAGCTTCTTCCATCTGAATCAATGTATCGGAGGTAAGTATTATCACATCAGTATGAGTCTCCCACTATGACTGAGGCTAGCTCTATCTTGCACAGTAGTTGCCATGGACTGATTGTGGGGGTGGCATCAGGGATACTCTACATGGATACTCTACATGGATGGCCTCAATGGGACTGTATTTTGGACATTATATCTTACCATGCTGACATATGTTGACCTAAGAGTGTAGGATATGTGTAGGGAAACAACCACGGCATTCTACAACATGTGACTCTATGTGGGCAAACAGTACAGCAAAATCTATTGTAGCAACTATCATTCTGTGGTCTAGCCTTTCCAACTATGGTATGGTAGTAGATGTGGTAAGTTCCCTGGGATGTCACCGGAGCCTACCCTATTGTCTATGTTATGCATGACATCACCCTGGTAATCACAATGCTGCTATGCAGTGTTTCAGCCTTGACCAATTCACTAAGTCAACATGTTCCCACAATAGCAGGTTTTTGACCATTGCATCTTGCTATTCACAATGTGTATTTTCTGAAATTCAGTGTCATTGTAATGACATGGCATGCCATAATGTAATTGGAGAGATGTAAATGTTGATCTGTGTTAATGATAGGTGGGTGTTGATCCTTTTTGGCCCTATCTTTTGCTCTCTCCCTCCCTCCCTCTCCTCCTCTGTCTTTGTGTGCATCAGCGTCATCAGGCAAAGAAGAAGGGGCACCGTCGAGTAGGGAAGCAGCAGCCCAGTGGAGCCGAGGGGACCAGTTGGATGGAGGGTGAGGGGAGTGCCATGGGGGAGACGGGATCATATGCATCTTCTTCAGATTCCTCCTCCGATGGATGCTCCCTGGCAGTGACGGACCCATCTGGAACCAGCCTAGCACCATCCTTGTCTGCCACCCCACTTAACAGCACCGCCCTCCCTGTTGCTTCCCACACAGTTGCCCGTGCCCACTCGCCCAAGAGGGTGGGCATCTTCTTCGTTGCATACACCTCTGCTTCTGCCCCAGTCAGCCCTGCTGCCCTCAGTGAGGAGGCTATTGACCTCCTGAGGTCCATATTTGTAGGTCAGTCAACCATTGTGAATGCCATCCAGGGACTGACAGCTCAGGTACAGCAGAGCAATGAGTTTCTGGAAGGCATTCAAGGTGCTGTGGCAGGCCTGCAGAGATCCTTTCAGGGTCTATCCTCCTCTCTGATGGCAGCCAGTGTCCCTTTGTCTACCGTTCCCTCCTGCTACCTCAGGCCAGTCTCATACCCCTCGCCCCACTCCCATCCAGAGCACACAGTCAGACCGCCATCCGTCCACCTCAACAGACACGGTTCACAGTGACAAACACAGCCACCACAAGACTCACCACCAGCATGCACACAGACAACACCTACCTGCACACACAACATCCACTCCCAACACTGACCCCCACACCAGCCCCTCCTTCACAGACATTACACTACTCACACCTGCTGGCACAACACCAACACTCCCTGATCCAGCCAAAAGTCCCATCATACCCACCGTCACCACACTTCCAGCCCTGCGTGCAGCCACCCCACTCACCACATGTGCACTCACCACAACTACCAACACCCCCACATGCAGCACATCCACCTTACCTGCAGACACCACCCCATCATGGTATCTCCCTGCACCTCCTCCCTCCCAAAACACCTGCACACCCACACTCACACACCCAGCAAACACATTCCTTCCACCCACGCACCTGCACCCAAGACACCTACACGGACGTACCTCACAACCACTCCCTCCACTCTCAAAAGCTTTTCCCATGACCGCCCTTGTGTCCCTAAGAAAAGATTTCTTTATGAGTTTGCCCTCTTCCCTACTAATCTCCCACCCTGTGAGTTCCCAAAGTGCACTGGGTCCCTCCCCGAGCCCAGCCCTTCTACCTCCTAGTCCTCCCTTGCCCTCCCTGGTGTTGCCCATAATCCTCCCCCTTCCCACTGCCAAAAATTCAATACCCCCAAACCTAAAGACCCTCCACCTAAACCCAAACTGAAGCCCAAGCCACCGCCCCAAACACAAGGACCCCCTCCCAAACCCAACCTCCGATCACCACCCCATCAACCCTTGAGGTGCCTGCCTGCCCTTTGGATGCCCCTACCATGTGGAAGCCGCTTTGCAGTCAGGAGTCAAGGTGGGGCAATTACAAGTGTCATATGTGCCTGGGACACTTGGACTGTTTCAACTGGCCAGTTGGCCTCTTTTGTACATATTATTTGTTATTATCTATTCTTGCCTAATATCTATGGGCCAACTGCCTGTTGGTCTTGATGACATACTTGTCCTGCCTTTCCTTCATGATGGATGTGTTGTATTTGTGTGATTTGGTTTGTGTGTGTTTTGTGTATGTGATGTGATTGTGTTGCAGCATGTGTTGTGTGGTTTACTTGTGCATTATACTTGGTGTGATGTGTTGTGATGATGTTGTGTGGCATTGTGTGGTTGTTGTGTGTGCGTGCATGTGTGTGGTGATGAATTTGTCATGTGTGTTGTGTGGACGTGGCGTGACATCTGACATGTTGTATGGCAGTGTTTTGGAATTGATTGTGTGTGTGTGGTTGTTACTTGCTGCTGTCAATATGTGTTTACATGTGGAGGTGTGCAGTGTTCTTCCTTGCCAGGGCCTTTGTGTGTTTGTGGTGGTGATGTAGTTATGTGAGTCTGTGGTGCTGCGTATGTTTGTGTTAGACATTGGAGGTGATGTGTATGTGCGGGGTGGTGTGTGGATGACACGTGTATGTTGACCATGGTGTGTGTAGCTTGTGTGTGCGTGTGTGTATGTTGGTGTGTGTGTGTTGGCACGGGTGTTGTTTGCGTGTGTGTGGCCTTCCCTAGCCATACCGGATGTGTGTGGGTGTGTACTAATGCCATTCCCTCCAGGGTGTGCTAGGTAGGTGTACTTACGGTTGTTGTCTTTGTCACCGTCGCTGGTGCTGGAGTCGTAGTGCCATCAGGGGTAGTGGGAAGACTTCAAGTTCAGGTATCATGATGGCTCCGGACGTGTCTGTGTTCCTGAAGGTGAGTGTCTCCCTTTATACCTTTCGTTTCTGCCAGGGTTTTGGTGGAAGTCCTATTATCCCAGAAATCCTGGCAGTGTGCAACCTCCCAATATGCTTGGTGGTAACATGGTCCCTGCCTGACTGGAGATGCCAGCTGCTGGCCGCAGGCGGTCCGTCCGCACTGGCAGTACTGGCAGTGTATTGGCTGTGTTCTGTTGGGAACACCGCCATGGTCATAATATGGCAGTCTTCTCTGCTGGGCTGGCGGTGGTGCAACCGCCACCTCCACTGTGCTGTCCTCGGTCCGCCAAACTCGTAACTTGGGCCTATATCTCTTCTACTGTCTAAACTGGATTACGCCAATGGTCTGTACCAGAGAACATCTCCATCTATTATTAAAAGACTACAATTTATTAAAACTCTGCTGCCAGACTACTCCTACATGTAAAGCCTCAAGCCCACATCTCCCCTGCTTTGAGGGCCAGACATTGGTTACTGGTTGCCAGAAGATCGACCTTCAAGCTGCTTTGTATCACCCGCAAAGCAATACATGAAACAGGACCACTTTTCATCAGGAATAAAATCACAAAAAATATTCAACGAAGGAGCCTCCACTCAAGATTGGCACCTTGCCCCAAAACCCCACCATACAAGGAAAAGACAAACTATGGAATTCATTACCCCCAAATATAAGCTCCACATATAACTATCTTACCTTCAAAAGACTAATCAAGCGTTGGCTCTTTCCTACATAACCACTATACTCAAACAGCAATGTACAGATATCGCTATGTATTTAAACATTTATAATTTTATTATATGTATATATCGAGGTATGTGTATTTCGTTGTACAAATATTTATTATAACTATGTTTTTTTCTTCTTAAAATATATACATACTCTTTAGGCCTGCTTATGAAATGTATATAATACTTACAGTCATATATATATATATCCGAAACAAACAATTGTAAAACAATTGATTCGTTGTACTCCAGGAGTTTAATTTCTTACATCCAAAGAATTTACAAAAATTCACCACCAACGCATTTCAACCTCTCGGTCTTGTTCAAAGTTTATATATATATATATACTGGAAGATGAAGGATCACAAGAAAACAACAGCCAGGGCAAAAATCTGGATCCCAAAGGATACAATGAGTCACAAGAAAATGTAATATCCAAGAAAGAAGTGACACAAACAGATGATCTCACTAAAGAACAAAAATATATTTCTACTACAACGTTTCAGCTTCTGCCTTCCTTAGATAGTACAAGATAGTTTGCTCAGTGGCTGCACAGCTGACACTGCAGGATTTTCAAAAAGCATCATGAGTGAAGATTCCAATTGGAATGTTCTCAGTACTGCATTGATTCCACATTCCAATTGGAATCTTCATTCAAGATGCTTTTTGAAAATTCAGCAGTGTCAGCCAAAATGGTCAGTGGGCTGCGCGCTCCAATTGGCTGGTGCGAACATCAAGGCTGATGAATCCCTTTATATATATTCCATGCTTAACATGTTCATAGGTAATTGCACTGTTTCTATATAGCTTCCCATCAATCCCCTATACCACCAAATCAAGAACATGTTACATGCACCCTGGCACTTAATATTTTAGGTACATAAACATTTTACTTCGTATACATTTGGCACTGAGACCTGAGGCACATAGGCACTTTATATTCTATATGTCTTAGGTAGTTTTAACAATCCCCACCTGAATTATGCAAGACGTTAGAGAAGCTGCATCTTGGTAACACTTAGGGCCAGGTTTAAAGAAAAGTGTTGCAGCACGGTGCTGCGCCAAAATTGGCAGCGCCGCGCTGCGTTACTTGAGAAATGCAGGGATGCGCCGTATTTAAGGTATATTTCCTTAGAAAATTTGGGGCGGATTTAAGAGTTCCTAGAGCCTGCTTGCGCCACATTAGCGTAATTTTGCTTTACGGTAATGTGGCCCAATGAGGCCAAAATTGCTGCTCCACATTTACAAAGTGGCACAACGCATGCATTGTGCCATTTTGTAACCCCTTTGCGCCACATTATGCCTGCGAGAGGCATAATGTATGCAAAGAAGGCATTCCCCCGTTTTGGGACCAAAACAATGCCGCATAGAACTCTAAAAGATTTCTTTGTGTAATTTTATCCTGCTTTTTTTAATGCGGGCTCAGAGCAGGCATTAAAAGGAGGCACACCATTGTTTCCAATGGGCCTCAATGAGCTCTGCTGGCTTATCTTAAAAAAAAATTACACTAATCCTGCAAAGCTCTGAACTAGCGTAAAAAATTCTGATGCATGTTCCCTAACTACTGCCATAGTGCACCATCTATTAAATACAGTGCACACATGGTGGCGCTAGGTGGGAGCTAAGGGGCCAAAGAAAAGTAGTGCTGTACTAGGTGCAGTAGCACTTTTCATAAATCTGCACCTTTGTGCATGCATCTTACTAGCTAGTACGCACAGATCCACTATGGTAAGAGTTTCTACTTCTCTGTTTCCGATCTCCAAAGACCTCAGTTGAAGCGATAAAGCGGCTATAAGAAAATAGAGAGGTTACTGGGAGGATAGCGATCAGCAAGGAAGTGAGAACTTCAAACAACTGCCAAAACTCTAGGGCAGATTGAGAGCAAGATCAGAAAATCCGTAAGATGAAAACAGGAATCTTAGCAACTTGTCAAGTATTGAGGAAAGTATCTCAATAGTAGGCAAAGCCTTGACCTTCAATTGAAGCTTTATTTTGACCACACTCGGATGCTAGAATCATGAGGGCTGCTGACATACATGGTGGGCGGATTCCTTGCTGCACTGGACACGCACAAGCAAAACACAAACACTTGACCGCATCCAGTGCAGTAGGTGAATCCTCCAGGTTCACTGATCCACAGAAGCACCCAATGAGAGTGGTAGTCAGTGGAGATTGTTGGTGGCCCATTTTCAAGATATCAATTACAATGTATGTTGAAAGATCTGTGGTATGGACAAAAGCTACAACATTTCATATGCCACTGTAGGGGTATTCATCCTTCTTCTCACTCTGCTTTAGCTGTGGTGTATGATCGCAATAGACATCATTGTGGATGTACTCCTATCCTATGACTACACAACCTTACTTTTCATCATCTGTTACTTCACAAAGATGGAACACTTCATTCCCCTCAAAAGGTTTCATACAACAGTTGAACTGGCAGGCATTTTCATTGTTTACATGATGCATCTACATAGCCTTCCAGAAACAATCATCACAGATAGAGGTACTCAATTTACATCACTTTTTTGGAAATAATTAATTAAAAGAGTGGGTACCAGGGATTTCAATTTTTCTAGTTATTACATACTGATTCATAGTCAAATGGAACTGCTAAATCAATCCAAGGATCAATATCTATGTTGATTTCTTATGGATCATTGAAATTCCTGGTACCAGTCGATTACAGTAATCATTAGGACACCATCCCCACATGCTACCACAGAAGTCACTACTTCCACTATTATTTCAATGACTGCCCGAGCAAAGAATACAAATCATTCAAAAGGCCATAAGTTAACATCTGTTGCAGGTGAAAGCATCATGCAAATATTTTCCCAAAAAATAACGGTGAAATGCACCTAACTATCAGAAAGAGGACAGGTTTGGTTATTGATCAAATAACCATTCACATCTTACACTCTATAGTTACTACCCACATAGTGCACTTTAATTCAGTTCTGCTTCTATCTAGAGTCAAGACTGCCATTGCTGATACACCACTACCAGTCATATTAGACAGAATGCCACACCAAAGATGCGGAAGTCATTGACTCTCTTATCCACCAAGGGCAGTTACAGTACATGATGGTACAACGTATCTGAAAGGATGTGGGACTCTATAAATTCTGTCCATGCTCCGAAACTGGTGAAGTGGTTTCACATACATCATCTTTTGAAACCTGAACCCAGCATTACTTCTTCAGGGGAGATGCTGACTGGATTCAATTTAAATGCAGACATGAATGGAAGCACACGGTACATGGGTGAGACGGGTTAGAAGCCAGGCCATTAGAAACTGAGGAGGTTGGGAACACCAACTGCAGTATAACTGGTTACTCACTTTCTAGGCATTGGAGAAAGCTCAAAAGGCACCTCCTCAGGATGTGGTCAGCTACATGTTGGCCCTCCGCAACCAGAAGACCCGCTTCTGGAAAGAGGCCCAAAGTAACCTTGAGGCCAGTCAAGAGGTAATGAAACACTGGTATGACCAGAAGGCCACCCTGGTAGAGTTTCAACCTGGAGACAAAGTGTGGGTAATGGAGCCAGTAGAGCCCAGAGCTCTCCAGGACCGCTGGTCTGGCCCATTTGAAGTAAAGGAGCGGAAAGGGGAGGCCACTTACCTAGTGGACCTCCAAACCCCTAGGAACCCCCTAAGGGTGCTCCATGTTACCTGCCCAAAGGCTCATTTTGAGAGGTCGGAGATCAACATGCTTCTGGTCACAGATGAAGGAATGGAAGAGGAGAGTGAACCTCTCCCCGACCTCCTCTCTGCCCAAGAAGGTGATGGGTCAGTGAACGGGGTCATTCTTTCTGACTCCCTGACTCTAAACCAGAAAGGAGACTGCTATGAGCTGTTGGAGCAGTTCTCCCCCCTGTTCTCCCTTACTCCTGGACTGACCCACCTATGTGTTCATGACATTGACACCGGTGACAGTCTCCCTGTGAAGAACAAAATTTACAGGTTATCGGATAAGGTGAAGGCCAGCATCAAGGAGGAGGTCTCCAAGATGTTAACCCTAGGGGTTATCGAGAAATCCAGTAGTCCCTGGGCCAGCCCAGTGGTGTTGGTCCCTAAGGCTACTGCCCCAGGTGCGAAGCCAGAACTCCGGTTCTGTGTGGACTACCGGGGTCTCAACTCAGTCACACGGACTGATGCTCACCCCATCCCCCGAGCTGATGAGCTCGTTGACAAGCTGGGCGCTGCCAAGTTCCTGAGTACGTTCGATCTTACTTCAGGGTACTGGCAGATCGCCCTGACTGAGGGGGCTAAAGAATGATCCGCATTTTCAACCACTAATGGCCATTACCAGTTCCGGGTGATGCCGTATGGATTGAAAAATGCCCCCTCTACCTTCCAACGGTTGGTTAACGGGGTCCTAGCTGGCAAGGATGCCTTCTGTGCAGCCTACCTGAATGACATAGCTGTCTACAGCTCCAGCTGGGAGGAACACCTGCTTCACCTCAAGGAGGTGCTTCAGGCCCTGCAACAGGCAGGCCTGACCATCAAGGCTAGTAAGTGCCAGATTGGCCAGGGTTCCGTGGTGTACTTGGGACACCTAGTTGGTGGTGGCAAGGTGCAGCCACTCCAGGCCAAGATTGAAACTATCAAGGCCTGGCAACCACCTAGAACTTAGACTGAGGTGAGAGCCTTTTTAGGTCTCACAGGATACTACCGCAGATTTGTCAAGGGCTATGGTACCATTGTGACACCCTTGACAGAACTCACTTCCAAGAAACAACCTAGGTTGGTAAATTGGACAGAGGCTTGTCAGAAAGCCTTCGACACCCTGAAGGAAGCCATGTGCACGGCCCCCGTGCTCAAGACCCCTGACTACTCCCAGGAATTTATCATGCAGACAGACGCTTCAGAGCATGGCATAGGGGCAGTCCTAGCACAGCTAAATGAGGAGGGCCTAGATCAACCAGTAGTCTTTATTAGCAGAAGGCTATTACCACGGGAACAGAGGTGGAGTGCTATTGAGAGAGAAGCTTTTGTTGTGGTCTGGGCACTGAAGAAGCTAAGACCCTACCTGTTTGGGACTCACTTCCGGGTTCAGACAGACCACAGGCCCCTCTGATGGCTCATGCAGATGAGGGGTGAGAATCCAAAACTCTTGAGGTGGTCCATTTCCCTACAGGGGATGGACTTTACGGTGGAACATCGCCCAGGGGTTGACCATGCCAATGCTGATGGTCTCTCCAGATACTTCCGCCTTAGCGATGAGAGCTCCCAGGAGGTCGGGTAGCTCTCCCCACTTTCAGCTGGGGGGGACACATGTTAGACCTGACAGCCTTAGGGTAGTCACCCCTAACTTTTTGCCTGCCTCCCTCCACTTTTTGGACACTGTTTTTGCTGGCTTTTAGACTCTGCGCACTTTACCACTGCTAACCAGTGCTAAAGTGCATATGCTCTCTCCCCTAAAACATGGTAACCTTGAATCATACCTGATTGGACTATTAATTTACTTATAAGTCCCTAGTAATGTGCACTTTATGTGCATAGGGCCGGTAGATTAAATGCTACTAGTGGGCCTGCAGCACTGGTTGTGCCACCCACTTGAGTAGCCCCTTTTCCTTGTCTCAGGCCTGCCATTGCAGGGCCTGCGTGTGCAGTTTTACTGCCACCTCGCCTTGGCATTTAAAAGTACTTGCCAAGCCTAAACCTCCCCTTTCTCCACATATAAGTCACCTCTAATGTGTGCCCTAGGTAACCCCTAGAGCAGGGTGCTGTGTGGGTGAAAGGCAGGACATGTACCTGTGTAGTTTACATGTCCTGGTAGTGTAAACCTTCTAAATTCAATTTGCACTACTGTGAGGCCTGCTCCCTTCATAGGCTAACATTGGGGCTGCCCTCATACAGTATTGAAGTGGTAGCTGCTGATCTGAAAGGAGTAGGAAGGTCATATTTAGTATGGCCAGAATGGTAACATAAAATCCTGCTGACTGGTGAAGTTGGATTTGATATTACTATTCTAGAAATGCCACTTTTAGAAAGTGAGCATTTCTTTGGACTTAAATCTTTCTGTGCCTTACAATCCACGTCTGGCTGGGCTTAGTTGACAGCTCCTTGTGCATTCACTCAGACACACCCCAAACACAGGGTACTCAGCCTCACTTGCATACATCTGCATTTTGAATGGGTCTTCCTGGGCTGGGAGGGTGGAGGGCCTGCTCTCACACAAAGGACTGCCACACCCCCTTCTGGGACCCTGGCAGACAGGATTGAACTGAAAGGGGACCTGGTGCACTTCTTAGCCACTCTTTGAAGTCTCCCCCACTTCAAAGGCACATTTGGGTATAAAACAGGGCCGCTGCCCTACCTCATCAGACACTTGCTGGAGAAGAAACCTGAACCAGAAACTACATCCTGCCAAGAAGAACTGCCTGGCTGCTCAAAGGACTCACCTGTCTGCTTTCTACAAAGGACTGCTGCCTTGTTGTTGGCCTGCTGCCTTGCTGAACTCTTGTCTGGCTGTGAAAGTGCTCTCCAAGGGCTTGGATAGAGCTTGCCTCCTGTTCCCTGAAGTCTCAGGACCAAAAAGACTTCTCTTTTTCACTTGGACGCTCTGTGCGCCAAAAATTTCAACGCACAGCTTGTTCCGCAGCGACAAAAACGCCGCACACCGACGCTGATCGACGCGACGCATTCGGGACGACCGAAACTTTGACGCACGGCCTCGCAAGGACAACGCCGCCCGACTTCCAAGGAGAAATCGACGTGACACCTGCTGTGAGATCGAAACTTTGATGCACGGCCTCGCAAGGACAACGCCGCCCAACCTCTAGAGGAGAAATCGACGCGACGCCTGCCGTGAGATTGAAACTTCGACGCGCAGCCCCGCAGAACGACGCGCAGCCGGAAAACAAGCAGGAAAATCCACGCACATACCCGGGACATCTGGTAATCCCCGCGATCCACAGAAAGAGACTGTCCGCGTGCCGGAAAACGACGCACGACCTCCCAGCGTGAAAAATAACGACGCAAGTCCGTGTGTGCTGGGGAGAAATCGACGCACACACCCTTTTTCCACGCATCTCTTCTTTTGTGGCCCTCTGAGGAGATTTTCCACTCCAAACCAGGTACTTGTGCTTGAAAGAGACTTTGGGGGTCATTCCGACCCCGGCGGGCGGCGGGCGCCGCCCGCCGGGCGGAGACCGCCAGAAGACCGCACCGCGGTCAAATGACCGCGGCGGTCATTCTGACTTTCCCGCTGGGCGGGCGGGCGACCGCCAAAAGGCCGCCCTCCCGCCCAGTGGGAAAGCTCCAGCAACGATGATGCCGGCTCCGAATGGAGCCGGCGGAGTTGCTGGTGTGCGACGGGTGCAGTGGCACCCGTCGCGATTTTCAGTGTCTGCTAGGCAGACACTGAAAATCATTATGGGGCCCTGTTAGGGGGCCCCTGCACTGCCCCTGCCTGTGGCATGGGCAGTGCAGGGGCCCCCAGGGGCCCCACAACACCCGTTCCCGCCATCCTGTTCCTGGCGGTTTTTACCGCCAGGACCAGGATGGCGGGAAGGGGGTCGGAATCCATATGGCGGTGCTGCGAGCAGCGCCGCCATGGAGGATTCTTTGGGGCAGGGGTAAACCGGCGGGAAACCGCCGGTTGCCCTTTTCTGACCGCGGCTTTACCGCCGCGGTCAGAATTGCCCATGAAGCACCGCCAGCCTGTTGGCGGTGCTTCCGCGGCACTCTGCCCTGGCGGTTTTCAACCGCCAGGGTCAGAATGACCGCCTTTGTTTACATTTTAAAGACTTAAGACACTTTTTATCACTTTTCAGTGATATCTCTACAATTTCACATTGCAACTTTATTCTTTTTGACCTACAATTATCCTGATAAATATTATATATTTTTCAAAACCCTGTGTGGTGTATTTTTGTGGTGCTATATGGTGGTATTGTATGATTTATTGCACAAATACTTTACACATTGCCTTCTAAGTTAAGCCTGACTGCTCGTGCCAAGCTACCAGAGGGTGGGCACAGGATAATCTTGGATTGTGTGTGACTTACCCTGACTAGAGTGAGGGCTTTTGGTTGGACAGGGGGTAACCTGACTGCCAACCAAAAACCCCATTTCTAACAGTAATGTAAAGAAACATTCTTACTTTGAGCAAAATAAACTGCAATTCCACCCTCTCATTATCAGCATTGTAGAGAGCAAGTAAAACTAACCAGAAGTGCTCTGCTAATTAGAACTCCATAGATTTTCTAATGGTAGCCCTGTACCCAACCTCTCTCACTTCAATGTCTGGGTCTCCACTTCAATCACAGGAATGCAATCAACACAGTTCTATTGTCTAAGGAAGCTGTATCAACCCTCCGTATTGTTCCATCCTAAAAAAGGGGTAATCCAAAATGGATTCTACTTGTCCCAATACTCGGACTGTCGCCATCAAGTACCATAGATTTGCTATACATCTCCCACACATTCACACTCTCGACACTCACACAGAATGTCATTACAAGGTCTGGGGTTCATAGTAAGGCAGAACTAAGAGGGGTCAGTAGGCCACACTCTTTCCTCATACAGAGAAAAAGGTCTGGTCATACAAAAGATTAAGAAAAACTCAGTAAGCTGGCATAACCACTTTATGGGACTATCCAGGACATGGGCAATAATCATATGCCAGCTACGAGCGTAAGCCTTGCCCACCCCTCTAGGTCACACCATAAATTCTGGACCTTTCATTACCAAAGGGAGAACTAGAACGTTGTGCACAAGCTAGATTAGCATGGCTACAATCTGCAACTCAGAAGGGGTATATGTCAGTGTATCATGCATGGAACAGTCTCATCTCAATGCAAGTCTTATAAATCCTTCTATCAAAACAAAACAACACAAAAAGAATAAGAAAGATAAGAAATTGTTTATACTTCAAATAATAGATTAAATCAAACATAAGAAGTTAATAGCAAAACCACGAAAGACAGCAGAGAAAGGACCTCAAAAAAGGTCAGCAAGTATTACAATTTTAAGCCAATTGAGTGGATGTTCACTAAATATCACTGAAATGTTTAGGATAATTGAATTAGCTTGCAACTACTTTAAGTCAAAAAAACATTTTAAATTGAAATTATTCATTGTGAGAAAAATGAAGTTAAAAAGGAGGGTAATTAATGTCCTAGAAAGGGAGAGTTTGGGTTACTGGCTGCTGTCTATTACTCAATGCATAATTTGATTAACAAACGGGTTTCTACTCTCAAGGTACAGAGATCACCATTGGATCGGTAGAGATCCCTAAAGCTGGCACATGATAGTCCATCAGAGCGTACGCTGTGTAAGGTAGGCATTGCAATAGCTGAGCAGTATGCACTTTCAGGCATGAGGTTTGCACAGTATGATGAGCATCTTTACTGCCTGAACAGGTGAAAAGATTTAAGCTTTTTAGGGAATAAAATAGAAGAGGATTGTATAAGGTCTCTGTGGACTCCAGTATCTATTTTAATTGATTTTATCTGAGGGGTTACCTCATTCTGAACAATTCTGATTACATACTCTTTTAACTGTTAACCAAACTCAGCTTAATTTGATTGTTTGTAAAATTGAATCATTTTCTTTTTATGTCTCTGAACTTACATGTAATGGTTTTAATTAGCTAAGCATGATAAACAAACATAGACATTCTTCCCATTAGTCCATCGGGTGGCAGACGTAATGTCCTCTGCCACCTTTACAGACTGCACTCTGTTCACCAAACACTAAACCATGCCCACAGTCTCAGACCAGGAACGTTTAGTCTGAAGAATTCAATGGAAGCAAAGCAAGATTGCAACACACAGGAAGCATTTAGTCATCACAGGAATGATCAGGACTGGAAAGAGTAACAGAAGTAGGTGCTTATCCTAAATTTTCCCTTAAAAACTGGAGCTTTGACCAAGAGTCTATCAGAAATTGTGAGGGTGTGATATTTATCGAACAGCACGTAATTTCGAACCCTGTACAAACTCCTGGAAATTAGCCCTAAACTTGTAATAAGGGCCTAAAGAGAAATATAATATTCAACATTCTACATAGTATGCATACTATGCTTTCAGTTTTTCATTACCCTGAAATTTGTTTCCTTGATTAAATTCCTCAAATCCAATCAGGTATAATGACCACAAGTAGAGTATTAGTGCAATTTCAGAATGAACAAAATTGGCACTAATAAAATTGCTGATAAGATACTGAACTGCAGCATTGACAACCTGTCAGTTAAACAAGATGTTTTAATTTGCTCAGTGGCTGTTGGAGGCACTGTTGGAATGGGGAAAGAATCAATCATCAAGGAACCACTCATGAAGGTGCTATCGCTCAATCAAATAGATTAAAATTATGATCCAAATGACTCAACAAAAAAACACAGCTCAATGCATAAAAACTACTAAAATGAATGGGTGTTATTAGACTTAACTATGTCATGAAAATGAGAGCTACAGAAAAAATAAGTATTTCAGTTGGTACTGGGTTGCTCGGCTTTTAACACTGGATAAATTCATGGATACTCAACTATACCCTTAGTATCCAAGATTTAAATATTGTGACCTAGGATTTGTTGCAGTGCAGAAATACGGATATTAGTTAAAGGAAGACCTACATAATCAATACATCAAAATATTGGTGGCACAAGAAATGTGGCCTACAACTGACAGAATATAACCATTATTTAGTGCTCTTGAGCATAAGGCAACTGAGAGAGTGTTTGGATGTCCTTTATCTACCTTGGTCCAACTGGATATGAAACAGTGTTGAACATAGCATGACACATTCTTGAAGATACAGGTATCCAAAGAGTCCTCCTTTGTGATAAAAGATTCTGTTCTACTATAAAACAAACTTAAAATATGATTATTTGCCTCCAGTGGGAAAGAATTATCACTACATAGGGTCAAGGTAACTTTGATTGAAGAATCTGAAAGTGAGTTAAAGATTTAAGAACTTTACTTTGGGAAGCTCTTAATGCAAAAATCCTAATAATTTATGAAGTGGAAAATGTACATAAATGTGCTGCATTTTGATATTTCGGAGCGGGTCTTTAAACAGGTGAAATTTAACTGAACAGAGGAACATATGGTTTCTGTATTATAGTTATTAAAGTTTATGGTAACAAATAGCAGCATGCCTAGTCATAATCTGGTTCATTTTAACTATACTATTGGGAGAATAGTTCTTTCTTAGATCATGCTAAAACTTCTTCCTTTCATTTTGCCTTATCAAAGATGTACAATGTAGAAGTGATCATCGTCTGCTTCAGTGCTGTTATTCTGTCTCAGTACCTTACACAACATGTTATTTATTCTGAAAGCTTGTGAACCTAGTGATATATTGGTCATACAATGTTTTCTTGCTGAGGTTAAAAAATAGTTTTCTCCAAGAAGGAAAGAGGAATTAGAAACAAGGAACTATTCAGGAGTTTTTTTGCCCTGGGGATTTTCCTCCTATTTCCTGGGGCATTTTCTGGGACTCACTTGCCACTACCTGGTGTCGGTGGCAGCGTGGCTACTGGAAGAGGTCTTCTATGAAACAATGGGAGGGGGCCTGCTAAAGCCCTGCTTACTGGGAGGTAAGGGAAGATTTATCAATGAAGAGTCCCAAGCCATACACTCTCCCACGCTTATATTGTACTATACACACACAACTTGGTGTATCCCCTGCCAGTCTAAAGTAACTTCTATCCCACGCGGATACTGGGTCTACTTTCAATGGCAAAAATAAATCTCTTTCTTTTAATTATATGACTTTCACCCACTTTAGTATTGGGATGCTTCTTCATTGGGTCCAGCCTGCCCCCTAAACGCCAGGATTTCAGGGAGCCCCTTTGATATTGTTGCCGCTGAGGAGACTATAAAGATAAAAATACATGAAGCAGAACAAGGTATCTTTTTATTAGAGGTTTGCATGGTAAGAAACCCCTACAGTTACCACAACAAAAAAGGGACATAACAGTGTAGTATATTTTTCCAGCAGAGGGCTGGAGTAAGCTCAGCACCACACATGACCAACAGCAAGTAAATATCTCTATGCTGAATATTAATCTAAAATAACATACATATTTACTGTAGATGTAGAATACAAATGGTACAGCACTATTAACCTAATTTGAATGAAATGTTTAATTAAATTAAATAAATTAGGCCGAATTAAAATCATGATTCTGAAGTCTACATTAATGAATTAATTCCCACCTAAAGTAAAAAAAAAACCATATTATTATGCATTAAAGATTGTTAAACATACTGTGTAGAATTAATTGAAAGAATGTAATTATGTTTTATTAAGAATTATTGTTACAGTAATTTATAAATTCAAAAAATGTTATGAAAATACTTTGTAGTTAAAAAAATGTTTTTTTAACATTAAATTTACTAACCTTTGGCAACTCTTTTTCTGGTGGGTAATCTGTCTGTTTGCAGATTCTTCAACTTGTGAGTATTCCCCAGGTGTCAGATTGGATCTGGAAACTTTAAAGTAGTTCTCCTGCATGCCGGTAGGTCACTTTGTGCAGCTCTACACCATTCTCATTTCTCTTCTGAAGTGCAGAGTGAAGCCGCATATAATTGACACCCATCGGTGCTAACAACGGTGATTACAAAGCTATCCTTGCCCTCAAATGCAGATCCCCCTTAGCAGTTTGTCATAGCCAGTGTGCAGAGCTCTAAAATTGGGACAAATGTTAGTTGGGATAAGAGTACAATTTACAGAACGGGGAAGTGGGAGGGTTGGTGAGGAATCTGTGGTTAGATACATTACTGTTGCAGAAGGTGACTAACTTGTTCTTTTGATGAATACTTCTAACAGCAGATTCCTCACCTTGTGAATAGGTACCATATCAGTAGCTCCAAAGGAGGCGGATCTGTGAACTGGCTCATAGAAAAGCTAGCAAAATGCCCCTCTCAATAGACCTGTCAAGGCAAAAGTGCTTCATGAAGATGTGTGCTGACAGATGGCCAGGACAGGTACTCCTCGTGGTAAAGCAGTGGTATCAGACGTGGCTCTGGTGGAATGATCCCATAGGTCCTGTGGAGGCTGCTTCTTCACCTGTGAGTAGCAGATTTTTTAGGAACAGAACAATCCATCGAAAGATGGTCAGTTTTTGCACTGCGTTGCCTTTCTTTGTTCAGAAAAACCATATAAATAGATGGTCGCCCACTCAATGTTCTTTGGTATAATCAATATAAAAGTTTAATGCCCTCTTGGGGTCTAAACAATGGAGTCTCTCTTCCTACTTATAGGGATGAGGTGGAGCAAAGAATGCTGGAAGGGTAACAACCTATCCAACATGACAAAAGAGTAAGCACTTTTGGCAGAAATGAAGCTCGAGCCATTGACACCAACTTAGTGGGAAAAAAGTAGTATAAGGGAGGTTAACAAAAAGAGTCTGAAGCTCACTCATACATCTAGCCGAAGTTATGGTGATGAGGAAGACTGTCTTTAATGTCACAAGTTTCAAAAGACAGCTGTATAATGGCTCAGAAGAGGTGGACATCAAAAAAGTGGGGACCAAAGTACGCTGCTTTCAAGAGGGTCTACGTGTCACGTAGCCACCTTTGCTGCTCATGACTGCCAGGGGAGGCAGTGCCTGCAAAGGGCTTGTGTGCTACAAGGTGGTGGGCCTATTCCCACTGTTGTGGGCCAACCGTAGGCACGTCCTGTGCCTGGAAGAGGCTGGGCTGGGCCACCCATATGAGAATTCAAGTCTGTAATCAGGATGAAGTAAGTTTATTTAGGCAGACCATTTGCCTTTTGCTCTTTCCTTCCTATTTCTGCTTGTGCAGAGTGCAGATTGTGCTGATATGGAGAAGAGAAAGTCACCTTTGCAAGGGAAAACCCACTGGCAGGCACCATAGTATCTCACCTAATGAATGTCATGGGGCCACTTGAACAGGAGATTGGCTCTTTCGAAGAGCAGTTGTGTACCACTATGAAGTCTGTTTCTGGGAAAGGTAGTGGGATAGAACATAGTGATCCAGCTGAGACCAGCGATAGTTCTAACGTTCCCATGCAGTAGGCAGCCTGGAACAAGGAGTAGATGTCCGTACGCAGCAAATATTTTGTATGAAGTCATTATTACAGAAGCTACCCACAATGTACCCGCTGCACCTATTCCACCCAGCTCACACTGCTTGTCACCCCAGCCAAAAAAATAAGTGCTTCCAGCGCAGGAAAGAAAAGAGGGGGGAGTGCCTACAATGGCAATGTACTTGGCTATGACTTTGGATATAATCAGCAAGATCACTTGTTTGGAGGATAAATTAGAAAGCCTAATCTCTGCCGTGATGGGTAGGCTGGACTCTCTGGAGGCACATACATTGGTCAAAAATCACAGTGGCCACCAGTTCAGACCTCCGACTAAGGATATAAGTACAGACACTAAAATGGAAGGGGGCCAGGTTCTTGATCAGAGGGATTTTTTTCAGCTTTTTTTAGATCCTGTCTGCAAATTTAGGACTATTTAACAAAGCACAGTACTGGTGCTCCATGCCGCAGGGGTCAGTCATAAGGTGGTCTCTGGTGCTAATATTGCTAGAATACATGCCATGGAAGAAGATCAGTCACTAATAACATCTCCATTGGGCCTTCAAATTCTTCAGCTACCCTCACAGGCCACTTCGACCAGCTGCTAAACAAGGTAGTGCTTTGTGTAAATAAGAAGGTGGATTGCCTAAGACAACTAAACAGTGAGATCAATAATATGCGAAGGGTCTCTTGGGTTGGTAACCTTCCAGAATCAGACAGTAACAAATGGATTGACATAGCGGTTCAGATATTAATGTCCTACTGCTGGGCTATTTCTATAGACCAGTCAACAGTCCAATTTGGCCACTATGAAGCTCTACTAACTGTGTCACCACTATGAATAGATTCTTAACATTAACAGAGTTAGATCAACTGGATTGACTCACAATTAAGTCTACCGATCCCAAGTTTCAGACGGGTAGATTTGTGGGTTGCAATATGTCTGTCCTTCAGGAGAGGGAAGTTGCCCTCTCATTCCAACTGTGGAAAACCCGGATGCTAGAGGCTTTCAGAGCAATGGTGGCGAAAGAAAAAAAATTGCATCTTGAAATGTGGCCTGTCTGGGTGCAAAACTGGAGAATTCGGACTGGTTAGATATTAATAATTCATATGCGGTTGTCTTCTTTCAAGAGACATGGCTCCTAGAACCTGCCTCCACTGATGGGTTTGTGACTTACTTCCCTCCTGCAACTGCAGGGCTAAAGGTGATCCTGTCACATTGGTGACTCTTACTTTCCTGGGTCAGATTATGTGGACAAATCTGGCCTTGCTCCAGTATCAGATTATTGCTATCAACTGTAAGAGGGAATTGGTAATTTTTTATAATAAAGTTTTTGATGTTTATAATACTTCTATTGTGAAATAATTGCTGGAGGATATAGAGCAAAGTTTGAGCAAAGTTGAGAGTAGCTATGTGGTTGTGTGGATAAGGGACTTCAATGTTAAACACTGTCAAGTGTCTCCAGAAATGTCATGCGGCCTGTTGAACATCGAAGGGGAGCCTACCACACACTTTTGTCATAGCCCCATGTAGACTTACTGAATTTACTAATAATAAGGTACACTCTGACGTTTGCTTTTGACTCATCTATTAGTGGCCTAGTGTTTACTCCTACATTTGTTGGGCATGGCTGTCCCATTTTAATTGACTTTATTTTATTGTCCTATAAATTGAGGTCATCGGTGGGAGACTATGTGGTTCTGAATTCCGCTTTGAGTAATCATAGGCTCATATCTTTCTCAATGAGCAACTGCCTCTTTGAAAAGCAGCAGCAGCTGGTCCATCCAAGACCGATGGCTCAATCAACAAACCAGGGAGTCACTATGAGCTGGGCGAGAGCGGACAGGGATCTGGTCCTCTCTGATCTCATAGTTGCAACTTACTGCAATTTCACCAGGTGCCTGAAGATGGACATGTAGGGGGACGTTGAGACAATCAGTAGTTTCAATAGGATATGTGGAACTGCATGGGAAATGCTGACAGTCAGGATAAACACCTATTATAGCAAACCTGTGTGGTGGTTTGACAAAACATGTTCCAAAGCCCATGATCAGCCATTGTTGTCACTTAAAACTGTGCCAAGAGACCAAAAATGGGTTCGTACCTGGAGAAAGATATACAAGGCTGCCATATCGGCACGGAAAAGGACATAAGGGGAAGAGTCTTACCTTGATTTATTAAAGGACCGTGAGCTGACAGATAGCAAGACCTTCTGCCAAACAGTAAATTGAAATTATCTGGAGGGAGTCCATGATACTGCGCTTGACACAGTGATCCCCCGGAGGTATCGGTTAGGCATTTTTCACAACTATATTAGGATCCTGTCCTTTCTGGTGGCCATGCTTCAAGCAAGACTTAGATGTTAACATCTGTGGTTCCCCTGCCAAACCACGTTGCTCCCTGAAGATCTAATAAATGATGTGTTAGAGCCATTAACAGGTGCCCTACAGCAAAAGCTCTCCAGGCCAGATGGGATAACAGTGGATCTCTAGAAGGTAAATCTTCCTCTCTGGGCTCCTCTCCTGACAAATGTTCTTAATGCTGACATATCAATGGGCCCACCCAAGGCTTGGTCACATGTGACAATAGTCCTGATATTCAAGAAAGGTTCTCAGTGGACCCAAAGTACTATTGCCCTACGCTAAAATAATGGGCTGGATCCTGTTAGAACGCATGTAAACCTGGGCAATAGAAAATAATGTGCTCTTGGATCTCCAATTTGGGTTCTGTGATGGTCTTAGGACAGTAAAGCAATGTTTTAACCTTTACCTACTAATCAATCAATATACTATAGCGATAGAAGGAAAGGTTTATGCAGCTTTCATAGATCTGAGTTCGGTTTTTGATTCTGTCAATAGGTCAAAACTCTAGTTAATTATGAAGGAGTGGGGGTTCGAGCCCAGTATTACACATTTTTTAAGTGAGCTTCATTTGGAGGTAACAGTAAGCATGAGGCATGGCCCAGCAGGGGAAACAACAGTTAGCTATAAACTTGACTGTGGTGTGTGCCGAGGATGTGTTTTGGCCCCCTTTCTTTTCTCTTTGTATGTTAATGGCCTAGAAAAACATCTATTGAAATTTAGAGCCGATTGTTCCCTGGTCAGCAAACTCAGTATGCCTGCCTAAATTTATGCCGATGACACTGACTTATTAGCGAGAACTGCAAGTGGACTGCAGCATCTATTAGATCAATTTTGCACCTTCAGGAACAGCTTAGACATGATGATTAATCAGTCCAAAACACATGTAATGATTTTTGGGTCTCGAAAAAAAGGCAATTGGGCCTTCTTTGTAAACGGTGTAAAAATTAGTAACGTCCGTCTTATCTATAGCTGGGAATTGATGACAGACTGCCTTGGCGCACTTTGAAAGCTAGCGGGTCAGCTGTTCTAGCCAGAAGCACAGATGCTGTTTTAGGTTTCACAGCCTGACTGCCTAAAAAGCCAATGAAAGAGCTTCTAAAAATCTATAAGTCCAAATGCTGTCCAGATGCTACATATGCTTCATATGGGGCTGGTGTCTGGGCTGGAGATGATATAGAATAGTTTTCTGAAAAGGCTGATAGCTGTGCCTAAGTCCACCAATAATTTAATATGTCATTTAGAAGCTGGATTTGGGTACATATCTGATTTAGTGAGGCTGAAACCTCTCCTGCTATTGCTGAAAATTTGGAATAAGGCGGAAACAGCATTGAAGTGCACAATTTTAACTGATTGTCTGGAAATGGGAAAGAGTTGAAACATTCAATGGCTCGCATATACAGGTTGGTCCCGTAAGTGGCTGGATTTAAATGGGTTTTTTATGAGCCCAAATGCTCTTTGCGTAAGCTTTTCCAGAACACTGAGACAATTATTTTTGCTACAGGAAAGAATGCGAACAAATGCGGTAATACCGACAGTTGCTGCCCATGCTCAGATTCGCCCCTGTTGTAGTACTGAGTTTACTTGATTTGAGTTAATAACTTACACTACAGGTTTATTCTCATCAGATTATGCTTGAATATCATTCATTTCCAGGTTGCACATCCTAGGCAAGATAAGCTTGCTGATAGTCTGCCAGTTTGCCCATGTGATGGACAGTCTTCACAAAGCACAATGTAATTTATCCTTTTTTGTAAATTGAATTCCCCCTTAAGGAGAGTGCTTATTTTACCTTTCTTGAAGAAGATGAATTATAGACAGTGCCGGGCTGGTATGGAGTTTATACAAACACTACCGACTGTGGAGATGTACTTTGCAAATGCATCCTTTATACAATGATGGACACATATGCGCTCTGTAATTGACTTATGAATTGATACTTTTGTGCAACATGTTTCCAGTTTTTTATTCTTATGATTCTATATGATTTTATATGAAAATGGATGTTGAATATACTTCGTATTTGTTTATGTGATTTTATTGTATTGTGAACATTTTATGGTCACTGGATGACCGAATTAAGAATAATGAGGTGCGGACTAAGTTCAAATCTCACCGAGTCATTACAAACAGTGCCAGCGGAAACAAATATTGGAAACCTTTCAAAAATCTCATCACAACAGGTGATTAAAAGAACAAAATTTTGGTCTGCTGTCCGCAAAAAAGCTGAAAGAGTTAGTAAGTAGCCCTTAAGTGCCCAAAGCAAGTCCTTGCTGGGTCATTGAGGGAACAAATAACAAAACATCACATAACTTAACCTGTAGTTGGTCAGTTTGTCGGGTGTTGTACCAAGCCACAATTTTGTTACAAAGGCTGATGCAGGCAGATTTTGCGGGCAGATGCCTCAATGCAAAGATGATATCAGCAATCTCATCAAAAGATCAAAGGAGGTCAACTGCCACTGCTTCATCTCCAAGCATGCAGATACAAATCATGCAGGCCGGGTTCAGTACCCTGCCCGCTGTTATGACAGATGATCCTCTCAAAGCAACAGCCTGAATGAAGGACAGAAGTTCATGGCCAGGAGTTCATGATACAAAACTCCCAAAGCCCAGTCCAGTGCCACTAGGATGACTTGGTTCCTGATCTTCTAAAATTAGAGGCAGTGGCTGGAAAGTGTACGGGAGTCACACGCTGCACTCAAGATGGAAGGCGTCTCTGAGAAAGAGTGGCCTTGGACACTTCAGCATGAAAGTGCTGACATTGTGCATTCTCCACACTGGTGGGAAGATCTAACCAGGGTTCTCCCCATTATTGGAAGACACCCTGTGCCTCCTTCGGATGCAACTGCCGTTCAAGATCCATTATGCGTTTGCGACTGGGTTTCTTTGGTGTACATTTAAAGAGCTTGCTAGGTGTTTAACATAAGATACATTCCTTGATGGTCCCGCCACTCCCAGAGATGCAGAAACTCATGATATTGGGCCCAAACAAACCCACTCTGCCCTGCTTGTCGCAATACCACATGGCAGTGGTGTTGTCTATGAGCAACTGCATAAGCGTTCCTCTGAAAGTGAGCAAGAAGGCCATAAACACCATGCGAATCACCCTCAGCACCAACAAATTGATATGGAGTTGAGTCTCTGCCAGAGGCAGATGCCTCTGATCTCCACTTGTCCCATATAGCCTTTCCAGCCCAGTACTGATGCATCCGTAAACACCATCAACTCTGATAGGGTGAGGAGAGGAGGCTGCCGCTGACCCAATTGCGGTCTAGTGGCCACCACTCCCAGTGATTTTTAGCCTACTCTGAAATTTGGATATAATCCAATAGATTTCCCTGTAGTTGTGCCACTGTGATTTGAGGTCCCATTGGAGAGCCCACATGTGCCTCTTGGTATGTTTGGTCAGGAGGATGCAGGAGGTTATCAATCCCAAGAGCCTCAGAGTCATCCAACACTGAGATCCAGGACAAAGACTGAAAATCTGGACGATAGCCTGATTCTCCTGAATTTTGTCCCGAGGAAAAAGCATGAAACTGTACAGGATCCAGAATAGCTCTGCTGAACAGGAGTGTCTGCAAAGGAGTCAGGAATAATGTCAACTTGTTGATACTGAACCCCAATGATGTTAGGAGGTTTGCCGTTGTCTGAAGATGGTTGAAAAGTGCCTGGGGCAAGCTCTCCTTCAGCTGCCAGTTGTCGAGGTGAGAGAAGGCTGGTATCCCTGAACTCTGAAAGTGTGGACAATGCACAATTTGGAGGAACCACTTGTCTGAAGTGGGTGCCCACCTCGATTCGAGGAAATATAATATCCTGCCTCCGACAGAGTGGTTGTCTGCTGGCACTGAGACGATAAAACAGTTTTGCAGCTTCTGAGGGTGTGAGACTGAGCTGCATGCCTACCATAGCCACAGATAGGGTAAAATTGCTGGTGGATTGTCTTGTGGAAGCACAAATGCCCAGGGAACATGCTGTTGCCCTGCTCTCCTTTAAACATGCTAATGCGGTGTGCTCTTTTTCACTGAAAAGGCAAAAGCCATTAAATGGCATGTCTATTAAGGATGCCTGGACATCCCTAGAAAAGACTATAGACCTCATCCAAGTATGGTACTGAAGCACCACACTCGTGAATGACAAGTTTTGCTGCATCACAACTGTTCTGAATAGCCTGGGTAAGGAATGCCCAAAGAGCTTCCAGAAAACTTGTGCCACAGACTCCTAAAGGGCACGAGAATAGCAACCCAAAGACAGCTCCCTTTTCACAGATCCGAAGTCCAGGCAGGTGCATGAAAAAATAAATTTCCCAAGTGTTGCTATGGGTTTGAGTTTGCAGTCAGGTGAAGAAGCATGGAAAGCACTTGGATTGATTTTGCTGGTGGACTCCTGAACCACCGGACTCTCTGGCATTGGGTGCTGATTGAGAAAGGTTGTGTCTCCTTGTGTAGGGCAATGGTGAAGTGCAACTGGCCTGTTAATTGGGGGTTAGAACAATGTTTCAACCAGATGCCCAAAAGAGTGTCCTTTCAGTGGTTCTGTGGAAGCCTGACCAGGTTGTAGCACTTCTGTCAAGACATTAGGCCTTACTTCTAGATTGGGTAGTTGTAAATTTAGAACCTTTGCAGCCCTTTGCATCACAACAGAGAAAGAAGAGCTTTCCCCTGTGGCACGACCAGGGAGGACACAATGACTGTATCTGGGGAAGTATCCATCCCACTGGCATCCGGAAGCTCATCATACGAATTTTATTTGGGAACACATTCATCCCCATAATCATAGTTATCATTATCTGAGTCTGTGCCAAAAAGATTATGAAAGGTCTGTATCCTGCCAGGTGGTAAGAGCAAAGTATCAGAATCAGAAGTGTTGTCAAAACAGCTGAGTGGTGGTCAAAGCCAGGAGTGATCTCTGTTGAGGTCATGGTGAATTCTCTTTGGAGTCATATAGCACCATAGGGTGCACATCTTCCTCCAATGTTGGTGTAAAAGGAAAGTGTGCAGTAGGGGATGTTGCAGGAACCGAAGTCGGCAGCGGAGCTGCAAAACTAAAGGCACTCATCTCATTGTGCATGGGTGGAGCACAGGAGAACTCATTTAAAGTTTCCTGATCAGTCTGACACCTGGGGAACATTCATAAGGTTACTACTCCTTTTTGACAGCAGGAACTTACACTCATAAATTTGGCTCCATTTCCTTCTTCAGGGGTGGAGACATATATGTTTACACTTCTGAGTAACTTTACACTCTGATTTTGTGAATAGCCAAGACTGTAAAGTTTCTCAAATGTGTAAGAGTAAATTACATGTGTGCATTTCTCAGAAGTGTAAGTTATGTTTGTGAATAGACCCCTTGGTGTGAATTCTGAGTGAGATGTAAAATCGTGGGGTTCACCAGAAATAGAAAAAGAGCATGTTTCTGTTCACAGGAGCAGGAAGAACAACTGACATGGTTGCCTCTGCAGACAGACATGAAGGGATCCTTGTGCTTAAGGCTCCCTTAAAGGAGTAGTGTCCGTTTATAAGGACAGCAGACTGCAGCCTATCTGACTACATTACACGTGTTTTATTTCACAGTTTCTTTCTAAAAAGGTTTGTGAAAGATATCATTAGACACTTGTTTTTAGACTAGTGGCTTTTTCAGTTTAAAGTAGCACATTTTTTACTGGAAAAATACGTTAAATCTGTCTAGCCCATGTAGCACACTGATACACATTAAAAGTATTTGTCTTTCTGAAAGTGGCTTTTCCAAGAATAGGCTCACACAGGCAGGGATCTCTTAAAATGGCAGGCGGATAATTACTGGTACGAGGAGGCCACGGCCTCTGTCAGTCCAGCAGATGGGTGGGACACATCCTAAACAATAAATGAGACACACTGTATGGTGAGAACTAGAAAACAAGTTAGTGTGACCATTCGATGTCCATGCAACCTGTGAGGTAAGACAATTAAACGTAATTATGTTGAGGACTTGCAAATGAAAACATGTTTCATGAAGCTGGTAAAACATGGGTGTGACTTAATGAGGTAATTTTGTCCTAAAGGCCCATTCAAGTTAGCATGCAGCGGAGAAGGAGAAAGCTACAAAAACGATAAGTCAAGAGGCACCTGAATGTCTGGCATTGGCCTCTCCTTTAGCCTGCTCAGAAACGTAGCTGGAGACGGACAATAGCTAAGGGACTGACCACATGCGTATAGTTGGAGATGGACCTCTATGATGAACTGGATCTGTTTTAGGTGACAGAATAGCTATTGGACGGACAAACAAGTACCTATACAATTAATTAGATCTGTTTTAGGTAAGAAACTGGCTATTGCGAAGGACCAACGAGTACCTTAAAATGCATGCCAAAACCACATTTTAGTATCTTAAAATTTAGCAAGATAAGCTCAAGGAAAGCCATGGCCGTATGTCATTGGTACACAGAGAACAGTTTTAATTTTGAAGAATTGTTTTAAGAATTGCTCAATATGGAAACATTTTAAAACTCTACATAGTCAGGAAAAGTAACTTTAGGGTCGAATTTACGAAGAATTAACGCAACCACCACAGACCAAATCAGCAAAAAAGAGATTACAGTTACTAACCTCGTAGAAGAGAACATATATGGAAAGACTCAAATTAGTTTTCAAGAAATACAACACGACCCAAATTCCACGTGCACAGGTAACTCCATAGGAACAAAGACCTAATTATTATATTATTTAATTAATGTATGATACAGAGAACTTAAAAGTTTTACTAGTCGTTTTCCAGTCTCAAGAAAATGGCACTAAAACGATAATAATACAGTGTTTATTGATAGGTCAGGTCTAATAGTGATTTCAGTGCAGACCCAACGTAATAAGACAGTGAAAATGTTGGTTTTGTTAAAATCAATAGGGGCCAGATTTAAGAAAAGTGGCGCTGCACCCACTGCAGCGCCACTTTACTTGCGCCCCTTAGCCCCCCCTTATGCCACCACGTGCGTGCCATATCTAAGATATGGTGCAACAGGCGGTAGTTAGGGAACTAATGTCATAATTTTTTACGCTAGTTCGGAGCTTTGCAGTATTAGCATCAAAATGTTTGACGCTAATCCTTCAAAGCCTATTGAGGCCCATTGTAAACAATGGTGTGCCTCCTTTTAATGCCTGCTCTGAAAAGGCATTAGAAGTGCCAAAATAAATGATGCAAAGAAATCTCTTAGATTTCTTTCGGAATTTTCTGACCCCCGTAATGGGGGGGCGCCCCCTTTCCATATAATATGTAGCGCAAAGGGTTACAAAGTAGTGCAATGCATGCATTGTGCCACTTTGTAAATTTGATGTGGCGATTTTGGCCTTGTTGGGCCACATTAGTGTAAAAAAATGACACTACTGTGGTGCAAGGAGGAACTAGGGGCTCTTAAATCAGCCCCCAAGTGTTCAAAGTATTCTCTCTCTTGCCAGATGGGTGACTTTCTAAAAAGGCAGCAAGATATGAATGTATTCTTCACAGAACTTACGCTGGTTACATCTAGTCTTTGATGTGCCTTGTACTTAAATATATTTGTGCGATTAAATCTCTGTTGACTAACTACAAAAATTATACTCATGAAAGGTCTAATTTTGGCGATTCAGAAGGTTTACATGAGAAGGATTTTTATAATAAAATAGAACTTTCACTATATTAAGGAATAGTGAGAGCCGTCATAAACCATTGGAAACTATGGACGCTTCAGTTGAATACTTTTTACATTAATGTGTCTCCAAAAACTTGGTGTGTTGCACCAATGGTGTTGCAGAACTTGTCAAGTTAAGAAGTAGTGTCAACTAAGAGGCTGAGACAACACCCAGGTGGGGGGCTCATATTCGTAGAAATGATCCAGGTTTCCGAGGCAAGAACATTATAACGGGGATCTCTCCTCTGCAAACCCCTGATGCTATTCTTACTAGGCCACCAATGGTAAAATCTTACTTTTAAACATCTATACCTCTACTAAGGTTATTAACTTGGGTGATCCGAGTTGGTTCTACATTTACCACAATTGATCAATTTACTGTCCATTACATTGCTTGGCCATGCACACTCCCTTATTCAATGGTTTGACAACATGAAAATGATCATCATATTTTTGAGCTGAGGGAAGGCACCGGGCAGGGCTGCCCACTGTCTCCAATGATATTTGTGCTGGCCCCTGAACCACTTGCACCGTGGATCAGACAAGACCCCCTAGTGAAAGGAATAGACTGGGAGGGAGGTTGGGAGACCGTATATATCTTTATGCTGATAATATACTGCTCTATGTAACAGACCCTGAGCTTACCATTGATAGGCTGATGAAGATCATTTGCAAGTTTGGGAAATATGCTGGATATCACATAAACATGGATGCTTCTCTAGTACATACCTTAATCGGAGATGTTTAACAACTACTCCATGATTACAAAATGCCAGTAAAGACAGACGGGTTTAACCATGTGGTTGTCCACGTTACTAAAGATTCATAACAAGTTAATGGCCCTTCACCTATATACACTTCGGGATGGATTCTGGCACGATGTCCATCATTGGAGAAGACTTCCACTGTTGCTAATTGCAAGAGCCACAATGTTTAAAATTTTGGCTCTTCCATGATTTCTATATGCATTTCAAAACACACCATACAAGATCCTGGTGCAATTCTTTTGGATGCTGGAGGGAGGGGTTTATTGGGTGATGGAGGTCCACCCGAATTGCAATAAAAAAATTGACAAGAGGAGTGTATGAGGGAGGAATAGCTCTGCCAGATATCCAAGTCTACTACTGGGCGGCCCAACTGCATGTCATAAATGACTGAGGGGCATATTTACAAGCCCCTTTTACCCTTTAGCGCTGCCATTGCATCATTTATTTATGCCCTCACCCTGCGCCATATTTAAAAAATAGTGCAACGCTAGCATTGCACCACTTTGCAAACCCTTGCACCACATTATACCTTCACCAGGTATAATGTATGCAAGGGGGGGATTCCCCCAAAGGGAGGCCCAAAAAATGGTTCCGTGAAATTTACAACATTTCACTGCGTCATTCTAGTGTCATTTTTTAAAGTGATGCTAGACTATTTCCTTTGGGCATCATTGTTGGACTAGCTTCAACATTTTTGGGGCTAGACCATCAAAGCACTAACAATTGCGTCAAAAAGTTTGAGGCTATTGTGATAATGTGCGCTATGGTGCACTGTATTGTAAACACCGCACTACCATGGTATCGTTAGGGGCGCAGGGCTCCGATGTGCCAGCCCCTTGTAAATATGCCCCTCAGCCTTTGCAGACCAGTTGGAGCCGGCAGTGAAAATGGACAGGTATAAACTAAGGGTAAGAGGCTATCCTGCAGCACTGTACGGGAGAATCCCTCTTGGTGATCCACTCACACATGCCAGAACAGTGGTGTCCCTTTAGCAGGAGGCCACATCTTATTTGGAATGGAAAGGGAAACTTACTGCAGAGACACCTCTGTGCGATAATCAGAATCTTAAGGCTGTAGGGAGTCTCACATGTGTGTCTTGATGGGACTTGATTGGTATCTCAAAATTAGGAGATCTTTGGGAGAAGGGCACAACAATGCCTTTAGAAAAGCTGCAGAAGGAATACAAGGTGGCGCAGGCCAAAACCTTCCACTACCCACAGGTTAGGTATGCACTATTCTTGCACATTTCTGCAGGAACAGAAGTCCCGGATGGCTCTCCCTTGGTGGCAGGAACGCTAGTAGAGCCACTGCAAAAAAAAGCTACCTCTTTCCTCTACAAAATAATAGTAAATATTTCACAGTGGCAGCTGCAGCACCTGAGGGAGGCATGACATCTAATTTAGGCTTATTTGAAGAGGAACAGTGAGAGGAAGTGCTGCAAAGCCTGGGGGGTGTGGCAATATGGTCCAGGTTCCGCATGGTACAACTCAGGGTACTGCATAGAGCATATTACTCCAGGACTGCCCTTAATAAATGGATTGAGCAAAAGATGAACTGTGACTGCTGGGTTGTGTAGTGTTGGGTTCCTTTTTCCATGCTCTTTGGCAGAGCCCTGTGATACAGACCTAATGGCAGGAGCTGTTGACTTATATGAGGCAAACCTTGAGGACTGTCAAGGAAAACACACCAAAGCGGATGTTATTTCATATAGTAGATACAGAAACATCCACAGCATACCAGAAAATATGGGTCGCATTGAGATTGATGGCAGCAAAATGCAATACTGTGTGCAAGTACTGTCTACGAGACAGGAGCAAAGACATGGGCCCTCATTATGAGTCTGGCGGTCACTAGACCGCCAGACTCACAGATGGCAGTTGAACCACCTCCAATGCGGCGGTCCGAGCGCCATATTTCAACCCTGGCGGTCGGCCCATGTGGGGACTGCCAGGTATGCCAGGATCAGAGATCCCGGCGGTCTGGTGGTGGGTGGCGATCCTAATCCACCAGGGCAGCGCTGCAAGCTGCGCTGCCCTGGGGATTACGACCTTGTTCTTCACCAGCCATTTGATGGCAGTAGCAACACCATGAAAAGGCTGGTGCAGAATGGGTGCAGGGGCCCCCCTGGCCAGCACCCTCACAATGTTTACTGTCTGCTTTGCAGTGCTGGTGCACCCTGTGCTCTACAGAATTGCAGTCAGCTTGATTTTGAGCCGGAGACAATGCTGTAGGCTGTTTCCCTCTAGGCCAGTGGGCGGAAACTCAGGTTTCCACCCGCTGACCGAGTGGGAAACTCTTCATGGGCCCGGCGGGAAGATTGCCAGTATGGCGGCAACCTCCCCATTTGATTTTTGGCGAATGGTGTAAACCGTCCGCCGAACTCATAATGAGGCCCCTGGACCGGTGCATCCTGGTGAAGAAAACAATATCTGAGGGCAGGGTTGCCCCGGAAATGGAAAAAGATTTGGCCAGCATGGACATGAGAGATGGACACTAAAGAGGGACAAAGTTAGTTTTTCAGTCCACAAAGAGGTCAGCCTGAAGTGATTCCCAGGTTGGAGGGGCATGGTGAAGGAAGGGAAGAACATGAAAAGTAAGCAGAAGGGTGGGCGGCGTTAAACTTGCTCCCAGCGGGGTTGGTAAGTTATATGCTGTAGTGTTCTTTTTTATTTAAAATGTCAATAAAAACATGTTTTTAAGCTAAGAAGATTATTGTCATGGTAGTTCCCAGACTCTCTCTTCTTCACAAGTTGAAGAGAATAATCTGAATCACATGGACTATCGGAAAGGACTTCTTTAAAAGATGCTGTCACAGAAATTTAGCAATTTAACAATGGTTCTTTTATACAATGTCCCCTTCAAATGCCTAGTGTGAGACCGGGCATGCTTGGCGTGGTTTCTCCCTTACATTTTGTCTTCAGACCTTGTTTCTGCTGACTTAATTTTTGCTGGCCTGAGAATTCTGCACACTTTACCACTGCTGACCAGTGCTAAAGTGCTTTTGTTTTTTTTCCCCAAAATGTGGTTACATTGGATCATCCCCAATTGACATATTTAATTTACTTATAAATCCCTAGTGAAGTGCACTCCATGTGGCCAGGGCCTGTACATTAAATGCTACAAGTGGGCCTGCAGCACTGATTGTGCCATCCACTTGAGTAACTCCTTAAACATGTTTCAGGCCTTTCAATGCAGAGCCTGTGTGTGCAGTTTTGAATTGCCATTTTGACCCGGCAAATTAAAACTTTCGCCAGGCCAACACCTTCCTTTTTAATACATGTATGTCACCCCTAAGGTAGGCCTTCAGCAGCCCCAAAGGCAGGATGTAGTGTGTATAAAAGGGTACTTTTATATCTCTTTGGTGAAAAACTATTAAATTAATTTTTTCACCAATGCAAGGCCTATCTCTCCCATAGGTAAACATTGAGGTAACCATATTACTTCTTGTAAGTGTAGTTCACAATCTGGAGGAGATAGACTTTTCACATTTGGGATTCACAATTTAATATCCCAACTTATGGTGAAGTTGGATTTTAAATTCCAATTCTGAAAATGCAACATATAGAATGTTGGCATTTTCTTACTTTAGCCATTTGGCGGCTACTGCCTGTCTCTGATCACATGGCTGGTGGGGGTGACAGGAGCTGGACAGGAGCTGGACGGTTTGATTACAAAAGAGCACATGTTCAGTCTTTGTTTCACAGATCTGGGCAAACACTGATTGATAGCAAACTTGCTGACCCCAGGGAGCTTGCTAAGAAGATGGACCGTGGCACAGCACCAAGGTTCACAAGAAGGTATCTGAGATAGATCACCACAAGACTGGACAGGGTCCTGTTATAATATGTGTTTTACGAGTAGAATCTTTGTAGATTGCCATGGGAACCGTGACATTCCGCCTCAGACGGTTACTGGGAGCTGGCTGAGGTGGAGGTCACATTTGTTACTGGAACTGAAAATAAACTATCTACGAAATCATCTCTGTGCCAGTGCCGTCCTTCACAACAGGTCCCCATCTGAAGAAGGAGTGGGGAGATAACAACAAAAACTCATAGTCCTCTTAAGGGCACTTAACTAGTTCCTTGGGTCAGGACTCCCATCCCCAACTGAAAAGAAAAAGGGAAGGTTCCCTGATTGTATGTCATCAGGGAAGGCACCCCCCTAAGTACTGTGAGTGCCAACACACAGGGTACTTCAGGAGTGATACCAAGTGTCCCAAGTTGGCACAGCTCCCCACTGGTGAGCAGTCACTTGGGTTGGCTAGTGTAGCGCTTGGAGCTGTGATTGGAGCTGTGATTGTCCCAGATGGATTGGGGGACAGAGTAGAGGTTACCCTAGTGTCCCTGGATGACAAAGAGATGGTACAGAGGACCCTTATACCTAGCAACACTCGCACATATAGGCAGTGGGTCACCATCAATGGGTAGAGGGTGGAGGTTCTGAGAGATACTGGAGCCAGCATGACAACCATCAGATGTCACCTGGTGTCCTCAGAGCAGTAAGTCCCTCATGCATTCCACCAAGTTGTTGCAGCTGACAACAGTGAGATTCACTACCCAGTGGCTCTGGTTCCCTTTAAATGGGTGGATCTTAGGTCCCTTGAGGGTAGCTGTGAGCCCGTCCATGACAGTGGATTGTCTGCTTTGCAGTGTCCTCGAGCATACTGCCTGGAAGGAGGTAGAGCTCAGGTCCATCTTGGCTATATTAGGGTTGCCTGGGTGGGTGTGCCTCACCACAGGGTCCATGGCAGCCTGAAAGGGTAGTCAGGAGGGCCTGGAGATTCGAATAAATGCCCTGGAGCCTTCCAAGAGGAGGAAAGGCAATGGGCAAAGAAGCCCCACTTCTGAAAGTCCCACGGTCTGGGAGAAGACTGACCCTGACGGGAACACCGCGACCGAACAGTGGAGGATGTAGCAGAACTGAGGAGCCTTCCTGAGCTGACGAATCAGCAGAAGGAAAAGGTCGCACCATCGAGGAGTTCTGCAGAGTGCAGAAGGAATTTCCCTACTCTAGTAGGCCTGCTGGCAGCTTGTGACATCTCTGGTGATAACTTGATTTACTGAGAGAATGGACTCCTACTTAGCGAGCCAAAGGCTCCTGAGCCTGGTGCAACCCATGTGTTGGTGGCCCCCAGTGCTACAGGGCCTTCCTATTGGAGCTGGCAAGTCATTTGGGGCAGAACAAGACCTTTTACAGGCTTGTTACTCACTTTTTGCTAGCCTTTAATGAGGAAGCCCTAAGGTCCATTCTGCGGGTCCTGTCCTACCTGCCAGGCCAGTGGCAAGTCAGGAAGGAAGAACAAGGCCCCCCCTGCAACTGTTTCCTGTCATTTGTACCCACTTTGAAAGGATGGGATGTGACATTTTTGGACCTCTGGACCCCATGAAAGCCATGGGCAACAGGTTCATCCTGGGCTTGGCGGACCATGCCACCTGGTACCCAGAGACAATCCCTCTGAAATCGGTGACTGCACCCACGGTTGCCAGGACACTGATGGGTGATCTTTACCTGTGTGGGGTTCCCCAAGGAGGTGGTGTCAGACCGAGGTGCCAACTGCATGTCACGGTACATAAAGGCCAGGAATGAGTGTGTGGTAACCTACAAACTCCTTATGATCCTCCAACCAATAGCCTTGTTGGAAGGTTCAGAAGGACCCTTAATGGCATGATAATGGGTCTGGTGGAACCCATGAGGTGGAGGTGGGACGTCCTCCTGCCATTCCTTTTTTTTGCATACAGGAAAATACCACAGAAGGGATTGGCTTCAGCCCATTTGAGCTGCTGTATGAGCACCCCGTGAGAAGATCTCTAACTCAGGTGGTGGAGGACTGGGAGCAAGCCCTGGGGAAGGCCCCCCAGGGTGTTGCAAGCTCCATGCTAGCACTACACAACCAGACAGCGAACTTCTGGAAACTCGCCCAGGAGAATCTAGAAGCTAGCCAGGAGGACATGAAATGGTGGTATATCCAGAATGCCGCTCAGGTTGAGCTTCATCCTGTCCAGAAAGTATGGGTGTTGGAGCATGTAGAGCCCAGGGCTCTCCAAGACCACTGGTCTGGGCCTTATGAGCTGAAGGAACACAAGAGTAATGTCACCTACCTGGTGGAAATCAAGACTCACCGGAACCCTTTGAGGGTCCTGCATGTTAGTTGCCTTAAGCCCCACTTCTATTGGTCTGAGTTGACCATGGCAGTAGTCACGGATGATGAGGTAGAAGAGGAGATTGACCCACTCCCCGACCTACCTTCTTCCAAAAACAAGATGGGTCAGTGGAAGGTATCAGCCTGTCCCCTACACTGATCCTAGACCAACAGAGAAACTGCCACCAGTTGTTGGGACAGTTTCCCTCTTTGTTTTCTCCTACCCCAGGACTCATTACATGGTGCACACATGATACTGATACTGGGGACAATCAGCTTGTGAAGAATACAATTTACAGATTGTCTGACAAGGTGGAGCCAGCATTAAGGAGGAAGTCTCCAAGATACTGGTGTTCGGAGTTATTGAGCCTTCAAGCAGCCCTCAGCAGGATCCCAAACTGCTGAGGTGGCCCAACTCCCTACAGAGAATGGACTTTACAGTGGAACACCATCCTGGAACAGACCACGCCAATGGTAATTGTCTTTCCAGGTTCTTCTGCCTTAGTCAAGAGAACTCAATGGGGTTGTTTAGCTCTCCCCACTTTCAACTGGGGGGGGGGCACTTGTTAGACCAGGCATTCTTGGCATGGTTTATCTTTATTTTTTGCCTACAGACCTCCTGTTTCTGATGACTTCATTTTTGCTGGCCTTAGTATTCTGCATACTTTACCACTACTAATCAATGCTAAAGTGCTTGTGCTCTTTCCCTAAACTGTGGCTACATTGGCAGACCCCCAATTGGCATATTTCATTTACTTATAAGTCCCTAGTAAAGTGCACTTCATGTGCCCAGGGCCTAAAAACTAGATGCTACTAGTGGACATGCAGCACTGATTGTGCCACCCACTTGAGTAGTTTCTTAAACATCTCAGGCATGCCATTGCAGCGCCTGTGTGTGCAATTTTGCCATTTCAACCTGGCAAAATATCCCTTTACCAAGACTCACAGCCAGACACCATGTTTCTTTTCTCTTGCCACATTTTCACTGAAAGGGCTCATGTTACTATTTGTATTTGATCACGTATTTTGAACAGGGATTGGGTGGATTCTACATTACTTGATTCATGGTCACAGATGATGGTTTATTTAAACAACAATCATCATACATTGTTATTTTGTTGCATGGGTTTTGTGTTACTGGTATTACTAGTGGAGATCTTGTTTTCATCAGCACATAGTAAGGTTAATGAGCACGATTTATTGCAGTGGGTTTTATTCCCATTAGTCTGGTTAACTTTGTGGTCACATGATGGGAGATTAGCACCACAACACGCTTTAAAAAGGATTGTTTACACCTGGGCTCTAAAACGAAGAGCTTGCTAAAAACAAGTTCAATGGGAGAAACTGCCGGCGGGAAACATCCTGAACAACTAGGACTAAACCACTACTTGGCTGAACAACTACTGCTAAACAACTAAAAAGTCTCTACAACTAAGTACTGAACAACTACTGTCTAAACAACAATTGTGCCTGAATAACAATTGCCTGAACAACTAATTTTAAGGTAAGGTTTTCTTTTGGTTTTTCTGGTTTATTGGTTGTTTAGAATATATATATATATTAGTTGTTCAGGCAATTGTTATTCAGGCACAATTGTTGTTTAGACAGTAGTTGTTCAGTACTTAGTTGTAGAGACTTTTTAGTTGTTTAGCAGTAGTGGTTTAGGCTATAGTTGTTTAGGACCGAGTTGTTCTGTCACATATTCCATAATGGGTATTCTTCTTTGGTTTCTCTATTCCGCATACCATTACACATTTTTTATTTAAATTAAGCTTTAAGCCTTTCTCCTCCATATATGCAATGAAATTTCAATCAGACATTGTAAGTCGTTGGCGGTTCTAGATATTAGCACTGCGTCATCAGCATATAGGAGGACTGGGGTCAGACAATTGCCAGCTCTCTGGGTATTAGCGTTCACCCTTTGCAGAAATATGTCCACCTCATTATTATACAATGAAAACAGGATGGGGTGAGAATGCACCCTTGCCTGATACCTCTTGTGATCCTAAATCCTGACCTGCATTACCTGTTTGTGCCATACTATACTTGTACTGTCAAGAAATTGTACAGCTGAGAAAGATGTGAAACAATATCTGCGGAGGCACCCATTTTTACCCTGGTCTAACACAGCTTAGCATGGTTTACAAGATCAAAACAGCTACTCAAATCAGCAAAACAGAGATGGCTTTGTTCTTCCTTGACTAAGGTATATTTACTAATAATGATGTTTAAATAAACGAATTGCTCCACTGTACCCATGTCGCTTCTGTACCCACACTGTGAATCCGTCAACACCTGATTATCTATTGCCCTGGTTTCTAATCTCTCTAAAATGATTCTGCCTGTTAATTTAGCAGATGAGTCAAGAAGGGATATTGGTCTGCCTCATTTTGGCCTGAGTTGTACTTTTTTTTAACGCCGCACTTGGATCGTTTTTTGACGCAAAAATGCAGCAAACGTACAAAATATAATTGACTTTCGTAAATTTGCATCGTTTTTGCATTAAAAAATTACGCAAATGTGGCACAAAAAAGATAAATCAGACCCTTTGGGCCATATTTATACTTTTTGATGCAAAACTGCGCTAACGCAGTTTTGCGTCAAAAAAATTAGCCCCTGGCTAACGCCATTCTGAAGCGCCATGCGGGCGCCGTATTTATTCAATGACGTTAGCCGGCGTTAGCCGCTGGCGCTGCCTGGTGTGCGTGAAAAAAAACGACGTACACCAGGCAGCGCCGGCGTAGGGGGATATGGAGCTTGGGCGCCAAAAAATGGGGCAAGTCAGGCTGAGGCAAATTTTTCGCCTCAACCCGATTTGCGCCATTTTTTTCGACTCCCAACCCCTATTGAAATGACTCCTGTCTTAGCAAAGACAGGAGTCATGCCCCCTTGCCCAATGGCCATGCCCAGGGGACTGCTGTCCCCTGGGCGTGGTCATTGGGCATAGTGGCATGTAGGGGAGCACAAATCAGGCCCCCCTATGCCACAAAAAAAAAAAAAAAAAAACACTTACCTGAACTTACCTTAATGTCCCTGGGATGGGTCCCTCCATCCTTAGGCGTCCTCATGGGGTGGGCAAGGGTGACGGGGGGGTCCCTGGGGGCATGGGAGGGCACCTCTGGGCTCCTTCCGAGCCCACAGGTCCCTTAACACCTGCCCTGACCAGGCGCTAAAAAACGGCGCAAAAGCGGCCGTACGTCATTTTTTTTGACCCGCCCACTTCCGGGCGTGAATTTTGCCCGGGAGTGTAAATACGGCGCACATGCCTCAGAGTCAATTTTTTAGACGGGAACGCCTACCTTGCATATCATTAACGCAAAGTAGGTGTCCACGCTAAAAAATGACGCAAACTCCATGGACTTTGGCGCTAGACGCATCTAACGCCAAAGTATAAATATGGAGTTAGTTTTGTGTCGGAATTGCGTAAAAAAAAACGACGCAATTCCGGCGCAAACAGAGTATAAATATGCCCCTTTGTGTCTCCACTGTCCCTTTTCTTAGACATCGGGATAATTATACTCTCACTCCAGGTTGCTGTTAAGTGTCCTTGGGCTGCTGCATTACATACTTGGGTCAAGAATAGCGGCCATAAAGTGATACAAGATATAAATACGTCTATTGAGACCGCCTCGGGGCCAGGGCCTTGCCCATTAGCACATTTTTCAAGTGCAAAACATACTTCTAGAGTAATGGATATTAATGGTACTGAAAATGTGCATCACCTGAGAACGGCACAATGAATTCTTTGTTTGGGTTAAAAATCTTTTCAAAATGACTAATCCAATCTTCCGGGGAAACAAATGCCTCTACCTTTGGTGACAGATTATCCCTAAATAGCGGTGAATTTATAGTTTTCTAAAACAACAATGTATAGCTAGTTTCGTCTGCCTGTTTCAAGTTGACCCAGACCCGTTCTTGTCATTCTTTTTCCTCAAACCCACCGTCCATTTATACATGAGCCTTAACTTTTTAAAATCCTCCCTGTTTCTAGGGGTTGATTGAAGTGCTTTCTTTAGGTTCTGATTGGTCCGTGAGCACCGGTGATTGAACCGGCCTAAATTCTTTTTATTGGTGAAGTTATTTTGCCGAAAGCTGCCAGAATCTTACATGGGGTAACATCCCATTCTGGTCAGACAGTAAATTCTATATTATTCTTTGCTATGTTTTCCAAAAAAGCAGATTTGTTTATTCCTGCCCACTGAAGGCTTATACCTTTGCTACCCCGTTTTTCGATATGTGCAGCTAACTGTAGGCCTTCCCCATGCTTAGTTATGATGCTATGGGTAAGTACTAACGGAAAGTGGTCACTGAAGACGTTAAGTTCAACCCAAAATGATCTAAGCAACCCCACACCATTTTCTGAAAGTAAAAGTCGAGCAATGATTGAACACCGACCATTTCCTCGGAAGATAGGTAGCGGTGCCTTTTTTATTATCTATACATTGTTCCAACAGTTCTAAGTTGTATTTTGATATCATTTCATTTATAGTCTCCTCGTATATATCATGTGGAAAGTGTGCCTGAGCACTCCCTGAACCATCAGTATGTCCGCATACCTCTCTGGGTTGAAGTAGACATTTACTTATGTTGAAGTACCCCACCAAACATAGGGGGTCATTCTAACCCTGGCGGTCGTCGACCGCCAGGGCTAAAATGACGGGGGCACCGCCAACAGGCTGGCGGTGCCCCGCAAGGCATTCTGACCGCTGCGGTTCTGCCGCGGTCAGAAGTGGAAAACCGGCAGTCTCCCGCCGGTTTTCCGCTGCCCTTCTGAATCCTCCATGGCGGCGCAGCGAGCTGCGCCGCCATGGGGATTCAGACACCCCATACCGCCATCCTGTTCCTGGCGGTTCGGCCGCCAGGAACAGGATGGCAGTATGGGGTGTCGTGGGGCCCCTGGGGACCCCTGCAGTGCCCATGCCAATGGCATGGGCACTGCAGGGGCCCCCGTAAGAGGGCCCCCCAATGAATTTCACTGTCTGCATTGCAGACAGTGAAATTCACGACGGGTGCCACTGCACCCGTCGAACCTTCCCACTCCGCCGGCTCCATTCGGAGCCGGCGTCCTCCTGGGAAGGTTGTTTTACACTGGGCTGGCGGGCGGCCTTTTGGCGGTGGCCCGCCAGCCCAGTGTAAAACCCAGAATACCCGCAGCGGTCTAATGACCGCGGTGCGGTATTCTGGAGGCGGGAAGTCTGGCGGGAGGCCTCCGCCGCCCGCCAGGGTGAGAATCACCCCCATAGACATTGCCTGCCTGTATCCACTCACAACATTTTCCACCTCATTGTCAAGGTCCACTATTACCTTGCTCCTTAAATTATTATGAACATTGTTGTAGAAATTAATCAATAGAATATTTAATTTCATGTCAGTCTGTAAGAGTACGAACTGGAAGTAGGATGAATTAGTATATATTTTCTTTAATGTTACTGGTACAACGGTTGACAAAGCCTCCAGTCATCCCTTCGCCCACCCGTTGGTCGAGGGGGTTGCTGGGGTGGTTATGGAGACAAAGCCTTCATATTAAAACATTCTACTCGCCAAGTGTCCTGCAAGCATATCAGTTGTGAAGTGTTTATGGAACTCAGACATTCCTTGTTCTCTATTTTGTTTAGATCCTGGCAATATTCCAAGATCTGATTACCGATAGACTGCCGGTATCGCTAGCATAGGACTTCTTGCCCTTTTTATCTTGTTGATCTGTCATAGCCCCCAGCCCGCTATATGCATCCTCATTCCCAGGAACCCCCTGTTGTCAATCCTGTTCGCAAAGGCATTGAAGTGGAACAAATCTATTGAAATAGATCAAGGGTGTATCTATTCTGCGCTTACTAGGATGGAACAAAGACAAAATCCCCTGTTATTGCAAGTCTTTTACCCGGGGTTTATAAGAAGCCCAGTGGTACAGTTGTTATCTTCCCGTCAGTGTTATTCAAGGACTGCTTCCTACCATAAAGATTTGACAGCAGAAACTGGTATCACACCTGGGTGCAGGAAGTTGACTACAATACAAGCGCAGTGACCAAGTGACCAATTTTTCGAGAGTACCCAACCCAATTCATCCTTCTTGCCATTATTATTTCATAATACAAAAAGTTAGTGTTACAAATACGGTCCGACATCCAGTGCACAACTTTATTTTTTAGGTTACCCAGGTTATCAATAGAGTGTAAGTGAAGTCTGGGGCATCCTTCAAGCTGATAACATAGACAGTAGCATCGGGCAGTAGATGTAAGGTGTCCAGCAATGGCTTCACCCTGCTGTCATGCAGTTGCCACTTCCAGAAATGTTGATGGAATCGGTGGTTGAATGATAGGGTGCACCTCTGGAATGTCACTAATTTGATGTGCTCTATGTGCCACGGCGGAAGGTAACACAGAGTCTGGACTCTTTGGTACTGACTGCTCTATTTTGATCCGAGCGTTCTCTATGATAGCTTTAAGTTCAATGTGCAATTTAACTCCATTCTGGATAGTGGCAGAGAAATCTTTAACAACATTCTCCAGAGTTGTAACTCTTTCCTTGAATGAGGTTTGCTTGTATAGCGCACAGCTACTCAAAAGAGTGTCTCGGTGCTGAGGTACTAGCAAAGGGAAAAAGCAAGGGCAACCAAGGCAACCTAGCTACTGCTTAAACAAAAATGTCTTCAGCTCTTTCTTAAATGTATCAATTGCATTGATGGCTCTCAAATGCACAGGAAGCTGATTCCATGCCTTGGCGGCTAAAACAGAGAGGGAAGAACCTCCACGATGCTGCCATTTAAAACGAGAAACCACCATCAAACCGGAAGTACTGAACCGAAGTGGATGCGCCGGACGATAGTCAATTATCCTCTCCATATGGTAGCTTGGCCCCATATTGTGAAGACCTTGGTAGACCAATGTTAAGGCCTTAAAGATAATGAGTTGCCAAACTAGCAACCAATGCAATTTTTCTCAAATGGGACACCCTGGCATGTTTAGGGATTTTAAACAACAGGCGAACTGCCAAATTCTGTACCACCTGTAAATGTTTAATCAGATAGTCTGGCAGACCCAAATAGAGGGCATTGACATAATCCAACCTAGGAAGAATCAGTGACTTTACAACAGTCACCTGAGCTCAATGCGGGAGACAGTGTAAAAATGTTTTCAACATACCAAAATCCAGCAGCAGAACCTAACTGTAGTAGAGACCTGACCCACAAATTTAAGATGGGAGTCAAAAATGACCCCTACATTTCTGTCCACCGAGGTGGACGTGAAAGAGGAGGCATCTTAGGCCAGACTCCAGCCCATCCTGGAGAAGGGTCCCAAACAAATAAAATAACTTCTCTCTTATCCGGATTGCACTGCAATTTATTAACTTTCAGCCAATCCAGCAGAGCCACCATACAGCCTGTAAAAGCCTCTTTGGCTTCTACTGAGTCTCCGTCATACGTGAACAGGAGTTGAGCGTCATCTGTATATGAGATGATTCTGATGTTATAGGATTAAACCAACAAAGCCAAGGGGGCATATGAATATTAAAAAGAATAGGACTGAGGAAGGAGGCCTGTGGTACTCTCCAACTCAGGCCCTTCAGATCAGATACAAATGGCCTCATAAAAACAACCTGCACCTGCTGAGCCAAAAAAGAACTCAGCCAAACAAGAGTCCTGTCAGTCACACCCAAGTGCACAAGCCTGTCCAGCAAGATGTCATGACTGATCATGTTGAATGCTGCTGACAGGTCTAGTAGCACCAGGGCAACATTGAGGCATGAGCCCAGATTAAGGGCCTGATAACGACCTTGGCGGATGGGATACTCCATCACAAATGTGACGGATATCCTGCTCGCCATATTACCAGTTACATTATATCCTACTGAGCTTGTAAAACGGCAGGGACTTTATCAAGGACACAACAACACATCCACATGCCCAATGGCTTTTGTCCCTGTCCTGGGAGCAAGTCCACACCTCATATATGCCTATTGAAATGCTAATTACTGTTTAGCAGAAGTGGGAGAACAAAACACAGATTTGCCTTCAAAGGACTTTAGATAGGTGAAAGTAACTTTTTAAAAGACAATATTTTCATAATATGTATTACAAATCTGACTTCACCAGTGAATTGGACTTGTAACAAATATTTTAAAAAATAGTTTTGTAGTTACCTAGATGGAGATAACACCTATTGAACATTATATTGTGTACTAATGCTTCGTATGGAACAGCCAACCACGCTACAGTGAGAACAGCTTTTTGGCCACTGTGAGGGTGTGTTTAATATTAAAGTTCTACATATCCTAATTTTAAATGCCATGCAACATCCGTTATAGGCAATAATGCCTACTTAAGGCTGACGGCGATGGAGTGCGGTTCGGATATAAGTAGTGGATTGGGCCCGGTCAGTGCTTACCTTTGAACTTAGAAGAATTTTGAGAGAAAAATGTTTGAGAAGGTAGGAGTTTAGCAGGCAAGGCTCCAGGAGTATCCAAGGAGGGTGTGTCATTTCTGGATGGCTTTGGAGCAAAGCCGCAGTGAGTATTTTTACCTTTGGACTTAGTAGTCGAAATGGAAGTCAAAAACCACCAATAGGACGAAGCAGAAGACTGTAGCCAAAGACAGTTCTACGAGGTTGGATACCCCTTTGGCAAAGGACGGCTGAATGGTTTTGCTGCTGTGGAGAAGAACGTAGCAGGAGAAGCCGCAAAGTCAATCAGACTGGAGATGCACCTCCGGCAGACAGGCAAGCAGGATGGTTCCAGTCTCCTCCTGGTTCTCAAAGCACTATTTGGCCAAATTTTGTATAAGTCCTCAGTTTTGGAAAATGGCCATCGGCACCATTAGCACCACACAAGGAGTGAATGGAGGTCTCTTGGGGCTTCAGGACTCATGCAGGCTGGGTCTAGATGCAGGTTCAAGATGGTGGGAGTCTGTTAGGTCCCTGTGGCTCTGAACAGGAGGCCAGCAAACTAGCCCTTGGAGTCACTTCTGGGAGTCCTGGGTGCAGATGTAGATGCAGGGCTCAACAGCAGGGCTGGCCTCTGAAGGGTCAAGGCAGACCACAGGCAGCAAAGCAGTCCTTCCAGGTATAGCAGCAATCTGGCGGAGTGCACAGCAGGTCATAGCAGCAATCAGTCCTCTGAGAATTCTCCTGCATGTTGCCTAATGAACTGAAAAGTAGATCTGAAGGTCCTATTTTTATACCCTGTTGCCCTTCTCCTGGAAGGTAGGAGAGGTTTCTGGAAAGGTTGTGTGAAGTGAATGGGTCTCCCTGCCTCTCCTGGTCTGGCTCCATACTGAATGCAGTGACTATCCTGGGTCGTTAAGCCTTCTGTGAGGAGAGCGGACACAGACTATTCAGGTACGAGTGGGGCTGTGCTCAGCTCTGCCCACCCTAGAAATAGGATTTAGCAGAAACTAGGGAAACTATGGACATTTATGGTCAAACAATATTACATATTAGAAAAATGCCTGTGTACCCTATATGCTGTTGTTTTTTTATATACTATATATTTGGCTATCCCGGTTATGGCTAATTCAGTACATAAGGCCCACGTTGGAAGCCTGCCATGTAGATTGTGAACTGAGTTGTCCAGCCTCTAGTGAGGGTCACTGGGTGATTTATGGGTAAGTCACATACAATTCAGCAATCCCAAACGGCAAGGTTTTGACTTGCATGTGGCCCAGAGCGAGCCCGTTATCCCACCCACTGTTGGGCTTTTACGATTCCATTGGTTACACCCTCTTGACTTAGAAGGAACAGCCTCACCGTTCCCACTTCATACAGCACTTCATTCAATATACAACATAAACCGCATGCAATATGGTGGCGGTTTATGCATGCAACGTAGTGAATGACGACATTTCTGAGGTTGCGGTACTTCACACGTGGGCACGATCGCGACACTTTTTGGGAGGTTCTCCGTTGCATGGCCCAGTGTGCAGGATCCTCACTGATCATCCATGCAGATCAGTTGTGACTAGCTAGCAGAGCCCAGTGTGAGGTTTCCACAGAGGAGGACTGGGACTCCCGGACTTCACTGTGTTAAAAGATAGGCCTGATATGTCTATGATAAGTCAGCACCCTGGGGCTAGTATGTTGGCACACCCTATATAATATCATAGTCACAAGCATAATGTGCTTTCTTTACCCCTAAACACCCCCATAACTGACTTCATACTTTTTTTCATCCTGGGTAGACCTAAGGAGATGTAGTTGTGATTACAGGCTGACCTCACAGCTACATATAAAATAAAGACCCATTTTAGATTTGAGACATTTCTTTGCTGGCAGTTCGAGGTATGTTCTTTATCCCTGGTTTGAGCCTGTTAATTTTTGGACTGGAGAAAGACACAAAAGTGCCCCCCACACACTCAATAAAACAGCTTTAGGCACCAGTCTACGCTGCACTAGACTGCACGGGTGCACCTTCGTAACACAACAATATGCTTTTACAACAGTGTCTGATAATAATACACAGCTGCACTAGGTAGACTCCTATAAACAATGCATGTACATGGACCATCACAACAGGGATAAGCACAGCATGGACTTACATGCACTTACCAGGTGCCCCATATAGAGAGACTAGACACAACAGGAGAATAATTCTAACATATGCTGTCTAAAAGCAACAGTACCTTATGTATGCAAGTGACATATAGGGTGTTCTTCCATTTCTTATCCACATTTGGGGAGCATGACCACCATTGATATGGAGATGACTGAAATGGAAAGTTGTTTTTTTATCCAAAGGGATTCTCTATTTTTAATGGTTTGACTTTTGTTTTTTTTACAAGAAAAAGGACACACAAACCTTATATTGCCCTGAAAAGGCCAGAAACCACGTGGGCAAAACACGTTGACACCATTGTCATAAAAGAGACCTCAGTAAAGAATAAAAACACATGAATAAGAGGAAGACTATTAGCCCTATCCAAACTAAGGCCCTCATTACAACCTTGCCGGGCGGTTGAACTACCGAGCGGCCGCCTATGCCTATGCATTACAACATCCCCGCCGGCCCAGCGGGAATGTCAGCTGTAACATTGCAGCCGGCTCCTGATGGAGCTGGCAGTATTGCGGCCATGCGACGGGTGCAGCTGCACCCGTCGGGCTTTTCACTGTCTGATGTGCAGACAGTGAAAAGCAGGGTGTGGCTGTGCCTGGGGGCCTCTGCACTGCCCATGCCAAGTGCATGGGCAGTGCAGGGGCCCCAGGGGCCCTGCGACTCCCCTTCCCGCCAGCCTTTCTGTGGCGGTCTCTACCGCCATGGACAGAATGGTGGGAAGGGGAGTCATAATCTCCAGGGCAGCGCTGCCCTGGCGGATTATAACCGCCAGGACAACGATGGCAGGAAACCGCCGGTCCTGGCGGTGTGACCGCGGCGCTACCATCGAGGTAAAAATATGGCAAATTGTACCGCTAGCCTGTTGGCGGTACGATCACCAAAACAACCATGGCGGTCTTTGACCTCCACGGTTGTAATGAGGACCTAAGTGTGAAAGGATTGTGCTGGTGGGCTTTTAGCTCTTCAGGAGAAGGACGACCTGAGTGAACAGACCCATTAATACCGTGTGTTAATAATGTGGAGGGCCAATATTTAAGAATTCTGTTTACATAAGGATTAGTGTGTTCTTCTATTATATGTTCTCATGCAATATTATTTGTGTAAAGATTAATGTTTCATGTCTAAATGCCTTCATGAATATGTCACTGGTTGGACTGTGTATTGCTTCTTATTTGGTTGTATAATACATGATAAAGAAACAGGGTGATTATGTGGGGTTTTGATTTGGTTAGACTTAAAACTTGAATTTAAGACAAATTATTATTGAAAACAATGGGCACAATCCAATAATACCTAAAGTATTATTGTTGATGGAAATTAACATAATCTATCCCTCTAGAGTTTTCTTGTTTTTGTTCAGCTCGGCCCACCCATCTTGCAAGTTGATGGATGGCCTATTGAGGTACACTTAATCTCACTATTGTTTGACTGTCTTGGAGGAATTAACAAAGTCTAACTATTAGCTACACGCAGTCGTAGAAGACAGACAGCAGGCACAAAAGGCTAAGGGCAGGAATATGCCAAGTTTCTAAAAGTGGCATTTTTCTAAATTAAAGTGGCAGTACCAACACCCATACCATTGCACCAACAAAACAACGCCCACCACATTATAACCCACGAATCACCACGGCAGATATTCAATGGTGGTAAACCATTGGCGGGTCACACCGGCGCCCTCAAAATGGACACCCATATACTAAACTACACAACATTGGCCAATACTAAAAACACCCACCACACCCACAGCACTATGAAACACACACACACACACATTACACCACAACCCTTTATGAATAAAATTATTGCTACCAGACTGACACCAAGACCACTGCGATAACTAGACACACACCACATACACCCATACATCCCTCACGCACCCTACTCCACACACCCAACCACAGTACCCAACACTCACACACTTACACACACCACACAACACCCATGTCCCCACAAAGGTACCCCAGTTTCACGGATGAGGAGTTGCAGGTCATGGTGAAGGAAATAGCCAGGTTAGAGCCACAGCTGTTTGAAGCAAAGGTACAGCAAATATCCACTGCCAGGAAGATGGAGCTATGGCGGAAAATCGTGGACTGGGTGAATGCCATGGGACAGCATCTAGGAACAAGGGACGTCATCAGGAAGAGGTGGAACGACCTACAAGGTAAGGTACATTCGGTGGCAGCAAGGTACCAGCTCGCCATACAGAGGACTGGCGGTGGACCCCCACCTCCTCACCCACAGCTCACAGCATGGGAGGAGCAAGTCTTGGCATTACTGCATCCTGAGGGAGACACTGGAGTTGCCAGGGGACTGGACGCTGGCGAGTCAACATTTACTACTTATCAACCCCCATACCTGCATGCCATCTCACCCCTCACCCTCACTCCCATCACTCCACCCCATCACACACACTGCACCTACACATATGACTAACCCCATTGCCAAGCCCTGCATTCTATACCAATGCATGGACAGCCCTCCCAGCCCTGCATGGACACCCATCCTAAAAGCATGCATGGCATGGAGAACTAACAATCACATAATTCATCACTGTACGCAAACAAAGGTGGCAGGGCTACAGTAACGATAGAGGATACAATAGGGATGTACAATATGTCACAGACATGAAGCATAATACATCACTTACATCCCCACAGGTGCCCCAGCCAATGTCAGCAGAGAGGAGGTGCCACGACAAACCAGTTCCCCAACAGAAGATGCTCCCAGTGATGACAGTAACTCTGGACTTTTGGATCTGGATGAACTACCCGGCCCATCAGGGACCACTGGTTAGTCGGTCACCCCAGCCCACTCCCAATCAACCACAGAGCCTTCACCATCAGTAAACAATACCATAGCACCCACCAGCGTCCTCACACCTCTGTCCCCAGGAAATATCAATCAGCAGTGTGCCAACCTGTACAGGGACCCTAGTCTACACCTCACCCTCATGACAATCAGGGACCTGGGGTCAGTGGCACTGGACACACTATTCAGGGGACAGAGGCACAGGGGAACAGGGACACTGGGAGGACCACTGTGCACCAGAAGGAGGACAGGCCCAGGGAACTGACTCTCAAGGAGGCACTCATTAAGATCCTGGGGGCCTACCAACAATCCCAGGACACAATGGGCCAGATCCTTAACAACATGCAGGAGAACAAGCAGCTGTAGGAGGAACACCATCAGGAGATCAGGGAGGACTTGCAGGCTCTCAACGCCACCATAATCTCCATAGCAGGGGTACTGGCAGACATGGCCAACATCATGGGGAATCGACAGTACACCCGCGGGCCCCTACCACTAGCCAATCAATTGACTAGCCCTCCACTTCTGCTGCACCTAGGGGGCAGAAGGCCCCGCTACAGGAACCACAGGCCACCAGCACCCCTCCGACTACAGAAGGTAAACCACCCCGCAAACGTTCCCTGCGACCCAGACAGAAGCCAGAGACACTTGCCAAGACCAAGACCACCACCAGGAAATTAGACTCTCCTGTTTGTCCCTCTTGTGTCCCACCTTGTCACCTTGTCCACTTTGAACTGCCTTTGCTCCCCTTTCTTATGGACCCTTGAAGACTGGACCTGTGCCACAAAACAGGCTGGAACAATACCCTGGACTTTCCTCTGCCATCTCCTCATTCCATTGCACTTTTCAATCAGTCTGCTCTGGTTTGATGCCAAACATAGAGCTTACTTTGACGAGCCCTTCTCAGTGGAGGAGATTAAGGCTGTAATTAGTAGCGTGCCTGGTGACAAGGCTCCAGGCCTGGATGGTTTGACTACTGCCTTTTATAAGGAGCACTCCGATATTCTAGCTCCCTATCTGTTGGAGGTCTATGCTGAGACATTGGACGCGGGTGCTCTCCCCCCTCTCTGTGGGAGGCGCTGATTGTTACAATACCTAAGCCTGGTAAGGATCCCTGTAGCTGTGACTCGTACCACCCGCTATCCATGATTAATGTTGACAATAAAATTCTAGCTAAGTTCATTGCGCTTCAGTTGCAGCCGTTGATGTCGCATTTGGTGCTTCCGGATCAGTCCGGTTTTGTGCCGGGGCGCTCAACGGCGCATAATTTGCGCACGTTCTTCGTGGTGCTGGGTGGTCTTGCGGCGGAGGATGAGGCTGTTGCAGTGTTTTTGGATGCGACAAAGGCGTTTGATTCCTTGTCGTGGCCCTACCTGTTTGAACTGCTGGGCAGGGTTGGTATGAGTGCGCGCTTTATCAGGTTGATTCGGCTGTTGTATACGGATACGGTTGCGAGGATCAGGCTGAACGGTTGCATATCGGACCCCTTTCCGGTGGCGCGGGGAACTCGTCAGGGATGCCCTTTATCCCCGCTCCTTTTTGCTGTTGCGGTGGAGCCGCTTGCGGCCTATTTGTGGCAGCACCACAATCACAGGGGGCTGCAGTTCAGGCAGCGTCCGATCTTGGTCTCAATGTACACGGATGATATTGTGCTGTATCTGCGGGAGCCAAGGGGGAATCTGCACTTTTGCTCACTGAGGTGGTCCGCTTCGGGACTTTCTCTGGTATTGCGATGAATTGGTCTAAGTGAGTGGTGCTTCCTCTTACTGGCAGTACCGCGCGCTTTCCGTCGCGTTATCCTGTTGAATGGGCGGAGGGCCCACTTCGCTACCTGTGGGTTTGGCTAAGCTGTGATGTCGAGGCTAATTATGGTAGATTGGTGGCTTGGTTGGAGGATAGGCTGGAGGTGTGGCGTTCCCTGCCGCTTTCGCTGATTGGGCGCATTGGCATTGCTAAGATGGTTGTCTGGCCCAAATTTTTGTATCTTTTTGTTAATCTTCCATTGGTGCTGCCCCAGGGCTTCTTTCGGAGGCTTCGATCGGCTATGGTGAGACTGGTGTGGGCCAGTGGGCAGCCCAGGATTGCGTGGGAGAAGTTCACCTTGCCGTTCGAGCTGGGGGGGATGGCTGCCCCTGATTTGGAGCTGTATTCTTACTGTGCTCAGGCTCACTTTGCATACTACTGGATCCGTCCGGTGCGGTATCTGCCCCATCTTGCGGACGAGAGTGATGCGGTGTGGCCAGACCGGCTGCCATGGGTGCTTGGTTGTATATCCCGGACTTGTCCCAGTGGGGTGGCCACTGTTGCGTGCACGTCTGGGGCCTGGGCCGCTCTGCTGCATAGGTTGGGCGGCTGTGAGCCCTTTGCGCCCGCGGTGCCTGTGCTGGAGGTTGCAGATGAGAGGATGTCCGGCGACATACGACTGCATGATTTTCTCTCTCCTTCCGGGCTGTCTATGTTGGGGGACTGGTTTGTGGATGAGCGTTTGCAATCACCCGGAGGAGGTGCTAAATGATGGAGCTGATAATGTGCTGCATAGGTTATACTTGCTGCGGATATACGCGATGCTCCAGGTGCATTTTACGTGTCTTCCGTCTGTGCCGCGGACGTTTCAGGCGCTTGAGTTACTGTGGCGCGCGCAGTCCCCGCGTCAACTTGTTACGAAATTATACAGGTGCATGCAAGAGCAGCCGAGGGTGGTAGTGGTGGCTGCGTGGGCTAAATGGAAAGGAGATGTTGGGGTAGACATTCCTGATGCTATGTGGAGAAGCTGCTGCATACACATGAGAGCACTGTCGCCCAATTATAGACTGAGACTCATACACTTTAAATTTCTACATCGCTTATGTTATATCCCCTGTGGTTTACGGGCGATGGGACTGCGAGATGATGCGCGATGTGAGCGGTGTCATGCTCCGGATGCTGATTTTTTGCACTGAGCGTGGACTTGTGTGCGCCTTTTGGGGCGAAGTGATGCATGTGATAGCTGGCGTGACTGGCTTGATTCTGCCCTTTTCCCCAGTGATGGCGTTGCCGGGCCTGCTGGATGAGGTGCCGGTGGAGTGGAGACGCCTCGTGGGTATGTTGCTTTTGCTGGCGAAGAGAAGAGTGGCGATCTGTTGGGGGCGAGGCAGGGCACCGCAGAGATCGGATTGGCTGCGGGATGCTGCGTTCTACCAGGAGCAGCTGTCAATCTTTTGGGAGATGGCCCCCACGTGCTCTCGCCCCAGAGACATATGGGTGCCTTTCCATTCCTTTTTGGAATCATCAGATTAATCTGAGAGAGTCTCTGTGGCGCGCTCGTGGCCAGGTATATGATGGGATTGGACTGGACATTGCTTCGGCATGTGCTGGAAATGTTGTTTGGGGGATGATTCCGCTGCGTGAGTCTGCTGAGCCGCCTCCGTCCCTCTGCTGTTGTGGTCATTGTTAGTTTGTACCCCAAGAGCTCCTGAATTGGACTCCCCCTGAGAGTGTGCTCTATGCTCTTGCTATTGGTATGTGTTTGGGACGATACTTGGGCTTCTGACTTCGGCCTCGCTGGGACACTTGCTCATTGGACTTTGTTATCGGTTATCCCTGAAATTCTTGTGAGCACACCTATGAGCTATTTGTGATATGGTTATTGCTCCTCGGGTTGTTATTGTTGGTATATGCAAATTTGTATAAATAAATAAATACAAAAAAAACTGTCTGCAGTAAACACATCAGGACACTGTTGTCATATCACCAACATCTGTAAAATGACAAGCCATAGGTGACAGTAAGTCGAGATGCAAAGGAAGTGAATGCTTACATGATACAGCCACACAGAAAACATCAATAGTCAGAGTAATGGTCAGTTCCACTGTCTCGCCTGTGTGCCATTGGAAGTATAGTCAGATAACTGATGTTCTTTTGTCTTCATCCTCATCCTCTGCCTCCTCATCCTCACTGTCCTCAGGGTCCACTACTGCTACAGGGTCATCTCCAGTCCACTCCTCCTGCAGAAAAGGCACATGTCGTCTTAGGGCCAGGTTGTGCAACATGCAGCATGCCACTACTATCTGGCAGACTTTCTCAGGTGAGTAGCACAGGGCTCCACCTGTCAGATGCAGCATCTGAACCTGGCCATCAGTACGCCAAAGGTCCTCTTGATTATTTTCCTGGTTCGCCCATGTGCTTCATTATAACGGTTCTCAGCTCCTGTCCTGGCATTCTCACAGGGGTCAGGAGCCATGATAGGTTTGGGTAGCCAGATTCACCTGCAAGTATTGAGGAACAACATTTAGCCTTACATAATGCTATGGGGATAACATTTGAAGGCATACACTGACATACAGTGGATGGGGACTATGGCTAACCTATTAGCCACACCCTGTGCTCTGTAGTTGGGCCATCAAATTTGGGATGCTGCTATTCCTCAGAACGAAGGCGTCATGCACTGACCAGAATACTTGGCAGTACTGGTCCACCAGGCACACTATTTGCACATTCATTGAGTGGAAACTCTTCCGATTCTTGAGCACCTGTTCATTCTGGTGGGGGGGGGGGGCGGAACGGAATGGCCCTCATTACAACCCTGCTGGTGGCTGTTGTAAAAGTGGTGGTAATACTGCCAACAGGCCGGCAGTAATTACCGCCAAATTATGACCATGGCAGTGTTATGTCCAATTGACAGCCAATGTACCACACCGACCGCCAGGGCGGAAACAACAGCCACCATGGGGTAGCCACCAACAGCCAGTTGGAAGTCAATGTTCCGCCCACCATATTATGACCTAGAAAACTGCCACCTTTTCCGGGGCAGTACTAATGACATGAAAAGCCTGGCAGAAACAGAGCACAGAAGTGAAAACACTCACCATTGGAGACACAGGGAACAACCACACCACCATGGAGCCTAAGCTGCATGTCCTCCCCATGGTCTTCTACGTGCTGCTCCACCAAGAACACCAACGACAGCGAAGACAACGATGGTGAATACAGCTACCTAGCACACAAGGAAGGGGGGGGAAACGACAGTGACTCACACACATGCACAACACACACACCCCAACACCATACACACAATCAGCTGCATTACTAAAACATTTTTACCCCATACCTCCGATAAATAATGCAAGGACAAAACTTTGAGAAAAAGTGAATGTAATGAGAGCAACACATCAAGATAAATAAGTGAGGCAAGATAATAAATATATACATATCTACATAAAAAGGGACACAGCCCAGTCCACAATGTACGTTGTCCACATGGCCACAGGCCAAATTCCAAGGCCACACAGGACACCTGCCTCAACATGGAGAGAACACTGCAGGGGAATCAGTTTGGAAATAGGCAGGCACCTCGAGGGGATGGGAGACGGGGGGCACCTCAGCCGGCAGATGGAACAAGGCCACTGGTTCTGGAGGAGGCAACATGCCCTGTGCTTGGTCCCGGGGAGTGCAAGGCCACAGTCTCTCAAGTGGGTGACTTCCCCACATGCTCTGGAGGGGGCAGCATGCCCTGTGCTTGGTCCTGGGGAGGGCAAGGCCATAGTCTCTCAAGTGGGGGAGGAGGCATCGTGCCCTGTGCTCTTGATCCTGGGGAGGCTGGGGTAGGTGGGTGTCTTACCTACTGCTTCTGGAGTGGGCATCGTGCCCTGTTCTCTTGATCCTGGGGAGGCTGGGGTAGGTGGGTGTCTTACCCATTGGTTCTGGAGGGGGCATTGTGCCCTGTGCTCCTGATCCAGGGGAGTGCAAGGTCACAGTCTCTCAGTTTGCGTGTCATACCCACTGGATTTGCAGGGGGCAGGCCGCACAGCAGCCCATGGAGGCAGGATTACATACTGCCCGCTGACAGTGACAGCTGCTCAATGGTGGTGCTACTGGGGGGTGGAGGCTCCTGTCCATCCCCTGCAGCCTCGGACAGCTGCTCAAAGGTGGTGGTGGTGCTGCTGCTGCTGCTGGGGGGAGGCTCCTGCCCTTCCCCTGCAGCCTCGGACGGCTGCTCAATGGTGGTGGTGGTGATAGTGCTGGTGCTGCTGGGGGGGAGGCTCCTGCCCATCTCCTGCAGCCCCAAACGGCTGCTCAATGGTGGTGGTGGTGGTGGTGCTGCTGCTGCTGGGGGGGGGGAGGCTCCTGCCCATCCCCTGCAGCTTCGGACGGCTGCTCGATGGTGGTGGTGCTGCTGGGGGGAGGGAGGCTCCTGCCCATCCCCTGCAGCCTTGGACGGCTGCTCAATGGTGGTGGTGGTGGTGCTGCTGCTGGGGTGGGGGGAGGCTCCATCCCATTCCCTGCAGCCTCGGTCAGCTGCTCAATGGTGGTGGTGGTGCTACTGGGGGGTGGAGGCTCCTGTCCATCCCCTGCAGCCTCAGACAGCTGCACAATGGTGATGGTAGTGGTGATGCTGATGCCGTGGGGAGAGGCTCCTGCCCATCCCCTGCAGCCTCTGACGGCTGCTCAATGGTGCTGGTGGTGGTGCTGGTGCTGCTGGGGGAGAGGCTCCTGCCCATCCCCTGCAGCCTTGGACAGCTGCTCAATGGTAGTGGTGGTGGTGCTGCTGTCGCTGCTGGGGGGGGAGGCTTCTGCCAATCCCCTGCAGCCTCGGACGGCTGCTCAATGGTGGTGGTGCTGCTGGGGGGGGAGGCTCCTGCCCATCCCCTGCAGCCTCGGACGGCTGCTCAATGGTGGTGGTGGTGCTGCTGGGGTGGGGGGAGGCTCCAGCCCATCCCCTGCAGCCTTGTTCGGCTGCTCAATGGTGGCGCTTCTGGGGGGAGGCTCTTGCCCATCCCCTGCAGCCTCCGACGGCTGCTCAATGGTGGTGGTGGTGGTGGTGATGCTGCTGCTGGGGGGAGGAGGCTCCAGCCCATCCCCTGCAGCCTTGGACGGATGCTCAATGGTGGTGGTGCTGCTGCTGGGGGTTTGAGGCTCCTGCCCACCCCCTGCAGCCGCAGACTGCTGCACAACCATGGTTGGTGGTGTGGGCTCCATCACAGTTCCTGCCCCAGGCCCCTTGCCCTTCCTGCCTGCTGAATCCTTGATCTTCCTGGAAGCTGGGGCGGGTTCCTTAGTCTTCCTGGTAGCAGCTGGGGCAGGCTCCTTTAACTTCTTACCAGCAGCTGGGGCAGGCTCCTTTCCATTCTTGGCAGCAGCTTGGGCATGCTCCTTTCCCTTCTTGACAGCAGCTTGGGCAAGCTCCTTTCCCTCCTTGGCAGCAGCTTGTGCAGGCTCCTTTACCTTCTTGGCAGCAGCTTGGGCAGGCTCCTTCACCCTCAGGACATGTGCCCTGGATTATTTTTCACCATGAGTGGGTGTGGTGATGACTGGGCCCGTGGACTGGGTGGCTGAGGTGCTTGCCTGGGTTCTTCCCACCCTGGACTGACATGCAGGACGGGGGGAGGGGGGGGAGGAAGAGGTCAATGGTGGATAGGAAACGTTTTTTAGGGACACTGGGATGGGAAGAGGGAGAAGGTTTGGGAGTGGAGGAAGAGGGAGTGGTTGTTGGAGGAGTCTATCTGCTGATTTTGGGTGCAGGTGCATGGGCTGGATGCTGTTGTGTGGTGGATGGCTGTTGGGTGTCTGAGTGCCTGCGTTTGTGTACCTTAGGAGTGGGTGACAGACACAGTGGGAGAGGACACGGGGAAGTGTGCATGGCTGTTGTGGAGGTGTCTGCCAGTGAGGTGTGTGTTCTGCTAGGTGTGGTGGTGATGTTGGTAGTGGATGATGGTGTGGTGCATGCAGGTGTGAGTGTAGATGGAACTGGGAGGGAGGTGGAGGAGGAGGGGGAGAGAGTGGAAATTGTGGATGTTGGTCTGTCTGCATCTGGATGGTGTTTGTGTGAGTGCCTGTGGGATGAAGTGTGGTGCTTGTGTTTGCCTGCGCCACTCTGGTGTGTTGTCTGGTGTGCATGCTCGTCTGCCTGTGTGCTTGGAATAGGTTGGGGTTGAGGAGAATGGGATTGGGATGAGGAAGTTGGAGGGGGAGGGTAGAAACAGGGACAATGGCTGCTGTCAGAGAGGAGGCCAGAACCTGGATCGATCTCTGTTGGGCCACCAAGCCAGTGTGAATGCCCTCCAGGAATGCATTAGTCTGTTGCATCTGGGCTGACACCCCCTGGGTGGCATTCACAATGGTTGACTGCCCTACAGAGATGGATCTCAGGAGGTCAATAGCCTTCTCACTCAGGGCAGCAGGGCTCACTGGGGCAGGGCCTGAGGTGCCTGAGGCGAAGGAGATGCCCACCCTCCTGGGTGAGCAGGCACGGGGAACTCGCTTAGGGGCTGCTGAGAGGGTGGTGCTTGTACGGGGTGGCAGCTGTACTTGCAGCTGGAGTGGTCACAGAGGTTTCCGCCACCACCAGGGAGCTCCCCCCGGAGGAGGTATCTGTGTCAGAACTGTTCCTTCCAGTCTCCGCCGTGGTGCTCCTCTCGTCCTCCGTCCCACTGGTGGTCCCATCCGTCGGTAGACTCTGCCTCCTGTGGGATGCAGCTCCCTCTGTCGCCGGTGCAACTGCCCCTCCGCCTGATGATGCTAATGCACATAAGGACAGAGTGACACAACAAGAAGGGGGGGAGAGACACTTGGCCAATAGCTGCACCAACACCACCGTTGGCGTACACAGCACCGTCACACATAGGGAACAGGCCTACACACTATGCATTGCACTACCAGTGATATTGTTATCCACCAAGCCATGGGGAGGGGCACACAATGGCAAATGCAGTACACCTGGGACCCACGCCGCCCTGACCATTAGTGAATGCCTAAGAGCTAGGTAGCAGGACTAACTCTTCAGAAGCCTAGCCACCAGGGAACCTACGCTGCAATGTCAGGTCTGGCCTAGGGGCACCCACTGACACACATTAACCACCTGGATACCAACCCACTAGGCATTAATAGTAATGATGGCCACTGTACTCACCTCCTTGTCGCTGCTGTGATGCCCTCAAGCGCCCATCCAGCTCTGGATAGGCCACTGCCAGTGTGCGGGCCATCAGGGGGGTCAGGATTCGACGGGCACCCCTTCCTCATTGGGAGGCCATCCCCAGCTGGGCCTCCGCAGACTTCCGTGCCCAGTGTCTCAGGTCCTCCACCGTTTCCAACAGGGGGTGCTCAGCCTGCAGGAGACCCCCAGGGTCTGCACGTCCTTGGGGATGGCACACCATATACCCTTCTTTTGATGGGTGCTGACCTGCAGAGGAAATACACACAGGGAAATAGTATTAGTCAGACAGTCCTGCCTGTTACACTTATGGCCCACCATACCCCTTCACATCACCATTTACACACAAATGGCCCAGCACACAACCAATACGCTTCCAAGGGGACAGCCACCCACCCCCTTTACACGAGGCCTTCACACACACCACTCCAAGCATTCATGCCACATGCATTGTGCCCACAGTGTACTCACCTGTTGGTCTGGAGACCCATACAGCAGTCTGTACTGGGGTAGGACCCCATCCACCAGTCTCTCCAGCTCCACCGAAGTGAAGGCAGGTGCCCTTTCCCCAGTCACACGGGCCATGGTAGGTTCCAGACACAGGTTACAGCAGCACATGCAGTGTAGGTCCTCTCCTGTTGAAGATCAGGTAGCAAGTGAGGAATCTGATATAAAATGACAGTCACGTCTGCGGCGGTGCATGTCGTCACCGCCGGTGTAGATCGCCATTGGCCACTGTAACCCATAGGGCCCAATTATAACCAATGAGGAGTTGCACGGCGGTTGCCAACCGCCTCCCGCAAAGGCGCACAATGTCAGCGGAATCATAACTTCCACCTGCCCCTCCACACAGGACAGGCGGACGCCATTTCGGGGGGGGGGGAGCCCTGGATTATTGCTGCATCACTGTTTAAATTTGGGCATACTGGACAATTCACACTGAAACATTACAAGTTAACAGCATGCAATGTTCTGTTGTAGCCCCATTGTTCAGTTTGTGACCGGCTCCTCACTCTTTTGCCCCATAGATTTCTACCGCTGCGGATGAATATGAGAATAGGAGATGGAGACATATCCTGTGTACAGACCCCTGGTGGACTTGGCAACAATGGAGGACAGGCACATAATACTCACCTATAGACTTGACAGGGCCAGAATCACAGAGCTGTGTGCCCAGTTGGAGCCTGACCTGATATCTGATATCCGTCACCCCACTGGGATCCCCCCTCTTGTGCAAGTTCTATCTGTGCTCCATTACCTGGCAACTAGTTCTTTCCAAGTGACAGGGGGCTTGGCAGCAGGAATGTCACAGCTAATGTTCTCAATAGTGCTGACAAGAGTGTTATCTGCCCTGATAAAACACATGTGCAGCTACATTGTATTTCCCCAGGTGGAAGATTTGGCCACAGTGAAGGCTGAGTTCTATGCAATGGGACATATCCCCAACATAATAGGGGCAAATGATGAAACACATATTGCATCTCCCCCCCTTCAAAAAGAGCAGGTGTTCAGAAATCTTAAGAGTTCCCCTCTATTAATGTGCAGATGGTGTGCTTACCGGACCAGTACATCTCCCACGTCAATGCTAAGTATCCTGGGTCAGTGCATGATGCCTTTGTCCTGAGGAATAGCCATTCCGAATGTGATGGGCCAACTACAGAGGCACCGGTTGTGGCTAATAGTGAGCCCTGGTCTCCACCAATTATATGTAGGTGTATGGGTATGGTGTGAGCCATATGGGATAGTGTGGGGCTAAATGTTGTCCCTCAATATTTGCAGGTGTCTCTGGTTACCCCAACCTATCTTGGCTGCGGACCCATGTGAGGAATGCCAGGGCAAGGGCAGAAGAACGTTACAATGAGGCACATGGGTGAACCAGAAGGAATATAGAATGGACCTTTGGCCTCCTGAAGGCCAGGTTTAGGTGCCTCCATCTAACAGGTGGATCCCTGTGCTACTCACTCAAGAAGGTCTGCCAGATAATAGTGGCATGCTGCATGTTGCACAACCTTGCCCTGAGACGCTATGTGCCTTTTTTGGCAGGACGAGGAGGCTGGAGATGCCCATGTGGCAGCAGTTGACCCTGTGGACAGTGAGGATGAGGAGGCAGAGGATGAGGATAAGGATAACTGAAAAGCAGTCATCAGACAATACTTCCAATGACACACAGGTAAAACATTGTTACTTCACATTTCATTGTAATTCTTTTTCATTTCTGTGGCACTGGCATGCTGTTATTTTCCACTTCTATGCCCACTTACTGTACCCCTAGGCAATTCATATTACAGATGTTGGTGCCTCACAATAGGTCCTGGTGTAATCACTGCAGCCAGCTACAGGTCATTAACATATGCTCATTTACTGTACAGTTGAATTGCAATGTTTGAAACTGGTTAAATGAATACATATTTGAAACATTTGACATACTCCATACGTCTATTTTTTCCAAGGGTGTTTATTGAAGTGCTAAGAAAAAGAGGGGCAAGTGCAATGGGATGGGGTGATGATGGAGGAAAGTCCATGGTATTGTTCCAGTCTATTTGTAGCACAGATGCATTGTCCAAGGGGACATAGGAAGGGGAGCAATGGCAGCTCGAGGTGGACAGGGTGACTGTGTGGGACACAAGGGGGACAATCAGGAGAGTCTCATTTCCTGGCGGGGTCTTGGCAAGTGTCTCTGGCTTCTGTCTGGATTTCGAGGAACATTTGCGGGGAGGTTCTCCTTCTTCAGGGGGAGGGGTGCTGGTGCCTGTTGGTCCTGTGGCGGGGCCTCCTATCCACTGGCGGTAGCAGAGGTGGAAGGCAGTTCAGATGTTTGACTAGTGGCAGGGGCCCACCGTTGTGAGACTGCCTCCCTCATATGGTGTATGGTGTGTGTGTGTCTGGTGTGTATTGTGCTTGTGTGTGTGTGTGTGTGTGGGTGTGTGTGTGTCACTCTCCTTTTCCTCTCTCCCTCCCTTGTGTGCCAGGTAGCTGTACTCACCATGGTGGCGGCGTTGGTGTTCCAGGAGGAGCATGGCGTAGACGAGCATCGGGAAGACTTGCAGTTCCAGTTCCATGGCAGCGTTGGCCTTCTCTGTGTCTCTGTTGGTGAGTCTTTGGTCTTCTGTGATGTGTTTCCACCAGGCTTTTGATGGCGTTCGTACAACCCCTGAAATCGTGGCGGTTTGCTGTGTCATAATTTGGTGGGCGGTACCTTGGCTTCCGCCTGGCTGTTGATGGCTACTGGTGTGGTCAGTGGTGTTAACGTCCTGGCGGATGATGTGATACATTGGCTGTCTATGGGAGTTATCATTGCCATGGTCATAATTTGGTGGTAATTACTGCCAGCCTGTTGGCGGTATTACTTTCACTTTAACAGTCACCGCCAATGCCATAATGAGGGCCTGAATGTATTAAGGAATCCTGAGTGTTAAGCTATGGGTGTGGTAGGCATCACAAAAGTGAAAAACGAATTTGGGAGATTTTCATTTCCAGGACATGTAAAACTTAAACATATACAGCCAATCTTTTAATTACACAGCACCGTGTTCTATGGGATACCTAGGGCCTACCGTAGGGATGACATATGTAATAAAAAGGATGTTTATGGCTTGGCAAGGTCATTTAATTGCCAAGTCGACATGGCAGTGTGACACTGCATTCAGGCTGCAATGGCAGGTCTGGGACAATTTTTAGAGGTCTACTTAGGTGGGTGGCATGATAAGCACTGCAGGTCCAATGGTAGCATTTAATTTACAAGCCCTGGATATATGGTATACCACTCTCCAACTGACTTACAATTAAATTAAATATGTCCATTAGGTATAAGCCCATCAAACTATGTTGAGGGGCATGAACACAAACACTTTAGCTCTGGTTAGCAGTGGTAAAGTGCACAGAATCCCAAGGTAAATAGAAGCAAAACTCCAGCAAAAACTGGAGGCAAGTAGGCAAAAGGTTTGGGGAAAGACCACCCTAAGGCTGACAAGTCTAGCACTAGCAAAAATAGGATGCAGCTATAGGGCAAAAGAAATCCAGAGTGACACTGCAAAAGGGCACATTTCCAACAGCAGTGAATGAGCAGCTGCCAGGATCATCTGTGGAAAGGAATGTGAGAAGTCCTTGACAATATGAAACAAGCAACAGTAACTTAAGCTGATTGCACCACTTTTTAAAATCCTTGCTTCATAGTGCCAACCTTGAAATAAGGCTACGCTTTACAAACACATGTAGTTAAAGGGGCAACCTTACATTTAAACTGCATGTAAATGTACACAAATAAGGTTTTAGTGGTTTTCAAGTTGGTATAAAAACAACTTAGTAAATCATTGACACAATCTAACAGTACATGTTAAGGCACACAGGAATGCTATTGTTTTCATAGTAAGCACATATGTATCAAGGCACATATATAGGGTTAATTTACTTTCTCAGTATTACTTCCTGAAAGATACTTTCCAGGAAGACAACTGACTTACTATATTGATCTCAAGGATAGTTATTTGACTTCCCATTTGTTTGAACATTTTATGTTGGTTCCAGACACATTGACCTGGGAACGCATTCCCTCCAATGGTCAAGGTTTTGTCAACTCAAAAACATATGGCTCTAGCAAAAGCTAATAAATTTATGGCTTTATGGTGACACCTCTCAGGGCCCATCTGTGAGTGCCTCTTGTCAGAAGAAATAATTGTTGCATCTGATAAAATCCAACACAAAGACATTAGGAATGTATAGTCTATTATGACTTTCTGAAGAATAACATAAGGATTTCGATGCTTACAACGCCAAATTAGGCATCTCCTGGAAAATATCGGGTCATATTTCCCATTGAATTCCAGGACTGCCTTCTAAAATGTAATGAATTGTGAAAACTTGTAAATAATTCACCACTGATTAATTCAAAACCTCCACAAACAGATTTTTGCACAGGGATCACAATTTAACTTGGTACTAGTGATCTGCTCTTATTTTGTCTTGAAACATCCCATTTACAACTTGCCATGATTTGCAGAACGTTTCTTTCTTGGTGGAACCCTTCCCCCTCCACATGTGTTGTCAAAGTTGACTCCAATCTTTGGCCTCGTTTCACCTGTTCAGGTGATCTTTGAGATCTCCTTCACTATTGCCTTCTACAAAGATTAATAACAGCCCGCTGACAAGGTGTAATATATGATGAAAAGGTGATAAATGGTATGCATAAATTATCTTTTGCCACTGATAAAGAGGCTGTGCTCCCACATCATTTTTGCGTCACTGTGCTAGGAAACACCAACTGGAAATCAGCCTAAGCCACGCAATAAATGCAACACCCCAGCTTGAACTGCTCAGTCATATCCCTTCTGTACAGGGACATCAGCCATGCTTCATCCTGATACAGCCTTATCCGTCAGGTGTTTTAGTGTCAAAAGACCAGTGAGCTATTGGACCCATTCCTCTTCATGCCCCTCCACTGTAGGCCAGCCAAGCAAAGCAGTAGAAATGTCTGGGATGCTTAATTTAAATTTGGTTACTGGTAATTTCTTGGGTACACATTCCAGTCCGTCATTTTTTACTTACTGCACCATTATAGACATGAACCAACTACAGGCGTATCAGTAACATCCCGACCCTAAAAAGGGACATTCCAGTACAACCAGCGGGACTACTCCCTCTCTGTAAAGGAAGACAAGAACTTTTATAGATTTGAATATGACCTGCATTAGTATTTAGTGGCATGGTGAGCAATACAAATGATAGATTGGAATGTGGCATAAATTAATCTAAGCATTCCATATATCATTTCTGTTTTTCTTAGTGATTCATCCTAAATGGAACATGTATGTTCTGAAGGAGGTATGTAGATCTTGTCTTATAGAACTCAATTTCTCCTTGACTGATGAAGTCCAAAATGATACCAACGTTTTTCATGATCCTTCAATTCTGATTTGAGAGGAAATGACCGAGTAGTTTGGGCTGCCTAGTCTGGGGCAGAGAAATTGCTGATTTAAATCTGATTGATCCTTGTCTTTATGGGAAACATGAGTAAAAGCCAGCATACTAAGAATTTTCCAGAGTAAGCATCCTTGGCTAAGGAGAATTTAAGGATTCCACACAACACTTTCATCTCTCCTACACACATGCGAAAAACATTTCTGGCATAAACTACCCCATCTGAAGCAAGAGGGAAACAGAGAAAAAGAAAACAAAAACCTACACCAAAATAAACAAAAGTAGAGACAAGGGACGATATTTGCTAATGCATTTTCTCAATGCAAACCCTACAATTCGGTAAATAGCAGGCAGGTTTGCAACAAGAAAATGTGTTTTTTGAATGAACTGAATGCATATAGAGATTTGGTAGCGTTATCAAATTGTTAAATGGGTTTAGGAAATCATAAGGAATCGCTATTTGAAATGGGTGTGTTTAGGGCGTCTCTTCCAAATAGCAATTCCTTGCAGTACATTCTGATGTTTTGTGGTCAAAATGCAGTCACAAAACATTAATATTTTACTAACACCCAAAAAGGGGTGGGGGGTTTCTGTTTCGCAAACAGAAAGGGGGGCCTCCCTTTTGTGAATGGTCCAAAACATATGTTTAGGAGGACGGACCACTGCCTACACTTAAAAAATATTTTTGTAAACTTTTCTCTATTTTTGTGAACGCATTTTTTTTTAGGTAAACGTGCTGCACCTATGAATAAAAAAAAGCTTTATTTAAAAGCAATCACAGACATTGTGGCCTGCTGAGCCCCAGCAAGCCACCATCCCTTTGATGGCAGCAAATCGTGTGTCGCAATTTGCATTCTACCTGATTAATGTTCATGAGGTAGGTTGATTTGAGACTCACTGTGTTTCCGCATTTTGTGAACCAGCCTATTAGTACATAGGCCACTTTGCAAAATACTGTTGGATTTGTTAAAGGGTGTTTCGCAGATTGGAACCACTTTTGGCAAATCAAATATAGAGACATCTGGCCCTAGGCCCCTCCACAAGAATTTACTGCACACCAGAGACGCAAGTTCTTATCCACAGATGTCACATGGGCAGAAAAACAGGAGCTGGTTGGGGCACAAACATACACATGGTTGCAGCATGGCTTGCATCACCTGCCCATGCATACACAATAGTGCTGCATTAAAGATTTGTAAAGAAATAGCTAAAAAAGCACTTTCGTTTCTTGCCGCTATCTGGCATGGATACCTAAAAGTTAATAGTTGAAAAGGGGATGTTTGTACAAGTTAAAAAGCAGGTGAATAGAGATGTGATGCCTATGATTCATACTGGGTTTTTATAAAGCAATTTTTAACAATATTTATTGATTTTGTAAATCATTTCCTTCAAGGTTGAATACTGTTCCAGCAGTGCTGAAAAGTGGGGGGATTTTGCCGGATTTGGTTCTAGCAGCTACTTCTGGGCCCAGGGAAATATGCTTAATTGGACTTGTTATTTTCAGACCGAGGAGATTATTTGGCAGCTCCTGCATATTGTCTACACTTTTTTTCAGAGTTTCCACCTTCAGGTAGCAAGGAGGCTTTCTTTTTTTTCACTTGGAGCTGGGCCCAAAATAAAAGCCTGAATTAACCCTAGGCCTTTTCCCTGCTCAAATGCTAAGTCCTTATTTGGCTATTTGTGGTAGTGTGTGCTTAGTCCTCCATAACTTTGTTTCCAAATAAGGTATCTATGCCAATTTTGCCTCCTTTTTTCCAATATTCTCTGGCTTCCTAGGGTTCCTAGGGTTTGTGGATTTTTCTGGAGGGGGAGTGAGGAAATAGCCAAAATATAGCTACATGTTTTGGATTCCTGGGGAAAATGGAAAAAAGTGCTTCACAAAAAAGCTTCTGTTTTTTCCAAAAAGTTGCATCAATGAAATATTTGATGTGCTAAAGCCACATTTTTCCCATGTCTCTGGAACATGCAGAGTTGAATAAAAAAAACAATTTTTGACTACAGTTTTGGCATTTTTCAAAGAGGTAGCCCATTTTTCCCAATTTTTGTGCTGTCAAACCATTTCCAGTTTGAGGTAGAAATCAGGCTTAAACCCATGAGCAGTCCCAGAAAAGCTACAGATTTCTTAAATGTATACAGCATTTTGAGTTTAGCAAGGGGTCATTTGTGTATATCCCTCGAGGTTTTACCAAATAAACTGTTTTTTTTTTTTTTAAATGAGTAGGAACAAAATGGCCATTTGTGACATTTTCATTTATAACTTCTTGTCATTATGGCTGATTTAGAAAATCAATATACCATTATGTCCGCTATACTCTTCTTGTTGCAGGGATATATAGGGTTTGTATGTATTCTAAGAACCTGAGGTACCCAGAGGAACAACTGAATTGCTTGTTACAATGGTTTTTCATTGTGTACTGGTGTAGAGCAATTGTTATGGTAAAATATAAAGACTAAAAAATGGGTATAAAGGAAACCCTTGCAAACCTTAAACTTTTTCTAAAAGATACATATTTTCCTCAAATTTCTGTGATGGAAAGTTATGATATCTGCAGGGAGCAACACATTTCCTACCACCTATCATTCACCCACATCTACTGATAAAAACTGTATCTCACTTGTGTGGGTAGACCAGTGCCTGCCCCAAAGGCAACATTGACACATTACATTTTTCTACTGAAAACTCACCTTTTTTGTAATGTGGCTAGCTGTGGACTTTGTGCCCTAGCTCAGCCACCACTTAGAACAACCTAGCAAACTTGCATATTTTTGAGAACTAGACACCTGGGGGAATCCAGGGTGGGTTGACTTGTGTGGCTCTCGCCAGGTTTCTTATCCAGCAGCCCCTGCAAACCACAAACTTAGACTAAAAACACATTTCCCTCACATTTATGTGACAAAATGTCTGGAATCTCTGAGGAGCCACACATTTCCTATCACTCAGCAATTCCTTAAGTGTCTCAATGAAAATGATACTTGACTTCTGTGGGTTTGGCTAGTGCCCATAGCAGGAAAGGCCCCAAAACACAGTATGGGCACATCACATTTGGATTTTGGGCCTTAGCTCAGTCAACACCTAAGGAACCCTAACAAACCTGAACATTTTTTAAAACAAAATCAAAAAGAACAGATGATGGACAGAATGCTGAACGATGCATACATTCACCCAAGTCACAAAGATCTGGGTTTAATCCAATGTTTTTTTTTTCCCTCCACGCCGCCATAATTTGGATCCATCCATATGAAAATCAGTCTTGACCCTGTTCCCTATGGGATCACTCCAGTCCGAACTGCCAGGACAGGTCCTCCCTGAACTGGAATTAAGAATTGTGGGACCGGTTTTGGTGTATCACCCCTCATCATCCAGGCTAACTTGAATCCAGTGGCGCAGTGAGCACGGGACCCACATCTGGGTATACCTTTCCCGCTTAAGGCGACAGAAGCGAAAAGAACAGATGATGGACGGAATGCTGAACAATGCAGGCGTTTACCTCCAGTCACATAGATCTGGGTTTAATCCATTGTTTTTTGATCTCCATGCCACCCCAGTTCGGAACAAGCCATATGCAAATCATTCTTGACCCTGTTCCCCATAGGAACAGTTCTGCCCAAACTGCCAAGCCAGTATCTCCCTGGACCGAAATCAAGCATCTTGGGACTGGTTTCGGAGTATCACCCCTCATCAGCCGGGCTAGTTTGAATCCTGTGGCACAGTAAACATGGGACCCACATCTGGGCACACCCTTCCCACTTAAGGTTACAAAGGCAAAAAGAACAGATGATGGACGGAATGCTGAACAATGCAAAGAGTCACCTCTAGTCATAACAATCTGGATTGAATCCATTGTTTTTAGAACAGTTTGGAACAAGCCATATGTAAATCAGTCTTGACCCTGTCCCCCATGAGAACAGTCCAGCTCGAACTGCCAGGCCAGGTTTCAGGGTATCACCCCACATCAACCAGGCTAGCTTGAATCCAGTGGTGCAGTGAGCACAGACCCCATCTGGGCATACCCTTCCCACTTAGGGTGACAAAAGCAAAAAGAAAAGATGATGGACAGACTACTGAGCAATGTAAACATTAACCGTAAGTCACAAAGATCTGGATTTAATCCATTGGTTTTTTGCCCACCAAGCCACCCCAGTTTGGACCCTGCCATATGCAAATCAGTTGTGACCCTTTTTGAAAAGAAGAGACCCCAGGGAAACCGGGGGGGGCTGATTTGTGTGACTTATAAAAAGCTTTCTTACCCAGAAGCCCTTGCAAACCTCAAACTTTGAATACATAATACATTGCCCTCACATTTCTGTGATGGGGACTTCTGGAATCTGCAGGGAGTCACAAATTTCGTACTATCGACCATTCCTCCAAGACTCCAGCTAGAAATGGTACCACTCTTGTGTGGATAGGCCTTGTGTCCACAACAGGAAAGGCCCCAAAATACAATGTGGAGACATCAACCTTGCCTGTCAGAAAAAATAATCTGGTTTGGCAAGGGGGGAGCAGTGTTTTTTATGTCTGGGGATCAACAGCCACCCAGATAAACCAACCAAACCTAGACATTTCTGAAAATTAGACACCCCATGGAGTCCTCATGTGGATCCCACAAAGTTTTCTGACCCACATTGCCCTGAAAACCTCAAATGTTGCCAAAAATTGCACATTTCCCTTGTATTTCTGGCCTAGTGCACACAGAGCGACTCTCATTGACACTGGTTTGATTTGTGCCTGTCAGGGGCACTAGGCCAAGTCAAAAAAGTGGAGTAGCATTTTTATCTTGACAAATGGGGTAAAACTGGATAGTAGGAAATGTGTGGATCCCTGAAGTTTCCAGACGTTTACGTCACAGAAATGCAAAATGAAAATCTGCAATTTTAGTCAACGTTTGAGATCTGGACAGCATTGTGGGAAGGAAAATATTGTGGTATCCACGCAAGACACACCACTCTGGACTCCCTTGGATGTCTAGTTTTCAGAAATGTCTGGGTTGGGAAAGGTCTCTGTGCAGCGGCCGAGCCAGGGTCTAAATTCTGGAGCTGCCTCCATTGGCGATTTCTCCACAATGCAGTTTGGGGCCTGTTGTATTATGGATGCTAGGTCCAGCCTCACAAGTTGTAGGAAAGTACCCTCTCTTTCTTGGCATGGTTACCCCCTTTTTCTATTTGATGTCTGTGTGTTTGACTGTGTTCACTGGGATCCTGCTAACCAGGACCCCAGTGATTATGCTCTCTCTCCCAAAACTCTGTATTTCATCCACAATTGGCACACTGGTGCCCCATTATAAGTTCGCAGTATATGGTATCCAGCACACAGGGCAGAGTGGTCCCAGGGGATCCCTATGGGCTGCAGCATATAATTTGCCACCCATAGAGAGCCCAGGTAAAGGGTTCTGCAGCACTGCCATTGCAGCCTGCAGGAAATGGTTCAAGCACCCTTTCACTGCCACCTTTCACTGCACCAGGTCATTTATAAGTCACCCCTATGGCAGGCCTTCTCGCCCTGAGGACAGGGTGCAAAGAACCAATGTGTGAGGGCACCCATGCACTAGCAGTGGCGCCTAACGAACTCCAGGCCCATTTTCCCAGACATCGTGAGTGCAGAGATGCCATTTTATGCGTGTACTGGACATAGGTCAATACCTATGTCCAGCTACATAACTGCAACTCCGAACATAGGCATTTTTGGTATCAAACATGTTGGAATCATACCCCAATGCTTTTGCAATCATTGGTTGTATGATTTCATGCACTCTGGGGGCTCCTCAGAGGACCTCCAGTATTGACATTACAGTCTTCTGAGGTTTTCCAGGCAGCCCAAGTTGATGCCACCTCCCAGATAGGTTTCTGCCCTCCTGTTGCTTGAGAAGCTCATGTCCAGGATGGCAGAACAAAGGATTTCCTCTGGGTGAGGGGTGTTATACCGTCTCCCTTTGGAAATAGGTGTTACAGGCTTGGGGTGGGTTGTCTCCCAAAGCCACTGGCAATGCTTTGAAGGGCACATTTGGTGCCCTTCTGGCATAAACCAGCCTACACCAGTTCAGGAACCCCCAGTCCCAGCTCTGGTGAAAAACCGGACAAAGGAAAGGGGAGTGACCACACCCCTGTCTATCACCACCCCAGGGGTGGTGCTCAGAGCTTCTCCAGAAGGTCCCTGGGTTTTGCCATCTTGGAATCAAGGTTGGCAGGGAACTCTGGGAGCATCTGAGTGCCCAGTGTCAGTATGTGACATCAGAGCCACCTTTGGATAGGTGGTCACCCAGCTAGGTGACCAATCCCACTGTCAGGGCTATTTAGGGTCTCTCTCTTGGGTGGTTCTTCTGATTCGGATTGCAAAACTGCAGCAGGAATCATCTCCACTTTGACTTCTGAATGAAGAAACTGCATCTGGACTCTCCAGGACCTGACAAGCAGCAACAAAGAAGCAAGAAACCTCCTGCAACATTGTATCCTCGGCTCCTTCCAGCAACTGCAACATTTCCCTGGTTGCGCATCCTCTGAGGACAGCCCGTTTTCATCCTGCATCAGAAGGAAGAAGGAATCTCCCTTGGGGTGAAGGAGTCACTCCCCTGCTTCTGCAGGCACCACCTGCAACGACGACTGGCTGTGTGGATCCCCTCTCCTGCTGAGCTGCATAGATCCTACATCACAGGTGATGGGCTGAAGTGATCCTGATGGTCCTCTCTTCCAGCTGTCCAACTTGGGTGAAGGTAAGCCCTTGCCTGCCCACGCAGGACGGTAACCCCATGCACCACGTTCTTTTCAGCTGCTAAGGCTTGTTAGCATCTTTTCCACAAGATCTTTAGGCATCCTGAAGATCCAGCCTCAGCACTCCATCCTGCGTCGCACAGCTCCCTGAGTGGTTCTCCAGCAGCGTCGGGGCCATTTTCGTAGTGCTGCATGGGTCTCTTCTGTGACTTTTGTGTCCCATCTGTGGGACTCCTGTGGGTGCTTTCTGGGCTTCCGTGGTCTCGCTGTCTTGCTGAGGGCCCCATCTGGCTTCCCTTCCTGGGTAGAGTCCGTCTGGTCTTTCCTAGTCCCCGACATCTCCATTTTCCACTAACCACAAGTTTTGCGAGTGCCAAGGCATGTTGGTGGAAGCCGAAGACAAAAACCCAACTGCAATCCTCCTTCCAGCGTAGGGCATCACCTGCATCCTTCAGGAACTTGACTTTGCCTTCTTGGGTGCAGTGCTGACTCTCCTTCTTCACAGTCGATTCACCTCTTGCACCTTCAGTCTGCTGAGTGGGGACTCCTGTCCTTCCTGGACTCTGTTGTGCTTCTTGGACTTGGTCCCCTTCTTCCACAGGTCCTCTTGTCCAGGAATCCACTGTTGGTGTCTTGCAGTCTCTTCTGGGTTTCGCATTCTTCTTCTTTCCTTCACTGTGTGCGATCTGGGAAACTTACAGTGATTTATTCCTGCTTTCCTTGTCAGTAGGTTGGGTTGAGGTGCTTACCTTTGGGCTTTCCTAGTACTCCCAGCTCCCCTCTACACACTACACTTACCTGGGTGGGGGACCGACTTTGGCATTCCACTTTTTTAGTATATGGTTTGCGCTCCCCCTAGGGTTATTTCTCTCTGTTGTGATTTTCACTAATTGCACTGTTTTTATGCCTATTTGTGCATACTAGTGTATATAATTTGTTTATTACTTACCTCCTAAGGGAGTACAGCCTCTATGGTATTTTCGGTATTTGTGTCACCAAATTAAAGTACCTTTATTTTTGGAACAATGAGTGTTTTCTTTCATGTGTGTAAGTACTAAGTGTGACTACAGTGGTATTGCATGAGCTTTGCATGGCTCCTAAATAAGCCTTGGCTGCTCACCCACAGCTACCTCTAGAGAGCCTGGCTTCTAGACACTGACTACACTACACTAATAAGGGAAACCTGGCCCTGGTATAAGGTGTAAGTACCATAGGTACCCACCACACACCAGGCCAGCCTCTTACACAAGTGGCATAACATTTGTATCAGGGCATGTGGGGGAAGACAAGGTAGTAGAAATTTTGTGGATCTCTGAGGTTCCTGGAAGTTTATGCCCCAGAAATACAAGGAAAATATGCAATTTTTGTTTGAAATCTGCAGGACATTGTGTGCAAGATAATGTCGTAGGATCTACACAAGGCACGCCATCTTGGACTGGCCCAGGTGTTTAGTTTTCAGAAATGAGTGGCTTTCATAAGTTTCCCTGGGTGGCAGCTGACCCGAGCCCGAAAAGTGCAGCCATTCAGCATAGAAATAGGATGAAATTGGGATTTAGCCCAAATCTGCTACCTATGCGTAAAAGAAATCCAACATTTCTCTTGTTGCCATAAAGATATGGATGCTTTAGTCCACAGGGGGACAAAAATACTTTATTGCCCATTCTGGGGTAGGAGTATTGACTTGAAGCCAGAGTAGGTCGTACTAGCCTTTAGCTGATTTGGTGCCATGTTGAAATTCCTGATTTCTAGGAGCCTTTCTGTCCCTCTGAGGCAGATTTTGGGTAAACACCCTCAATCCACCCCCAAGGGGCAGAAAGACTGATGCACCAGTTCTTGAGCAGGAGCATGACAAGATGCCCGAGTGAGCCACCCCACTCCTATTTTGAGAATATTTGCCCCCAAGTATATGGTGGCCTTTAAGTCCCCCAGAGGAATATTTTGGTTAAACACCCTCAATCCACCACAGGGGAGGGCAGAAAAGGTGATGTACCTATTCTGGGTAGGAGTACAGTGTGATGCACAAGGGCCAAAAAATGGTGCAGGGGGCTCACCAAGGCATAACACTGTGCACCCACCCCAGAATAGTCTTATAGCCCCGCCAGGGGTGGACTGAGGGTGTTTACCCAAAATATGTTTCTGGCGGATAGAAAGGCATCAGGGAAAAATATTCCCCAAAATAAAAAAGCAGTTGGGCCAGCTTACCCGTACCTCACATCTCGCCCCTAGTCCAGAAAGAGCACAACAGATTTTCCGACCCCTTAGAGCTGACAGCTGGCGAACATCCTTCAACCCCTTTCTTTTTCATATGGCACAGAAACAATTCTCTGGTGTCTAGTGGGCTTTCTGTCCCACTGTGAGGAAGATTTGAGTAAAGACCTTCCATCTGTCTCCCCAGGCAGGGAGGGGGGTAGAAAGACTGTTGGTGTCATATTGGAAGTTAATGCTAGTCCAGAGGTGTGGGAAAGCCACCTCCACACCTTCAAGCAACAACAAAATTCCCTGGTATCTAGACAGCTTTCTGACCCCGCAGCAGAGCAGATTGGAGTTAAAGACCTCTTATCTGCCCTCTGGCGGAGGGGGTGGGGGGGGGGGGAGAAAGACATTGTGGTTCATTTGATTGGTGGGGCTAGTCCCAATGCCTAGGTGGGCCTCCTTCCCCATTTCTAAAATAAAAACCTGGTGTCTATTGGGCTTTCTGCTGCCATAGGGGGCAGATTGAAGGTAACAATAAACCAATATGTCACCAGGGAAGGAGTGGGGGTCAGAAAGACTTCTGGGTCTGTGGGGAGCATTAGCCCACTGCTAGGGGGCTGCTCTCTCCCTCCAACTACACTCCCTGGTGGTCTAGTGAGCTTTCTGCCCCAACGAAGGGGGGCAGATTGGAGGAAAACACCTCCTATCTGTGACCCACGGGGGCAGAAAAAGTTCTGGGGGGTTATGTGGGTGGCTGGGGGCTAGGCTTGATGCCCGGGGAGGGTCTCCCCCAACCAAAAAAAGCAAAAACATAATCTGTGGTGTCTACCGGGCTTTCTGCACCCCCCTCGGGAGACTGGAGATAACAACCTCCAATGTGGCCCGTGGGGGTCAGTAATAACTTTGGGCTTGAAAGAGGTGGGGGAGCACCAGCCCATTGGGAGGAAGCTGCTCCCTTACCCCAAAAAATAGTCCCTGGTGTCTAGTTGGTGGATCGAGGCTTGGGGATTGGCCACCTGCAGTGATCCCCAAGCAGCTATCCATCAGAGAAAGTCAAGCAGGGGGAGCTGTGACCGCAGCAGGGAGGTGAATGACCCCTATGTATACGACAGGCACGGTCGACAACAGCACAGGCGTGGAGAAGAGACAGAGGCAACTACTCTAGCCGGATGTCGAAGACCAGGCTTGGGGCAGAATCGGCAGCCCAACACAGCCCCCATCCTGAGGTTGGGTGCCCTCGTGGGAAAGAACTTGAGATCTGGTATCCTGGGCCCTGCAATGTGGAACTAGGGGCTGCTGACATCTGGGGTCACCTTGCATGCAGCCCCCGTGAGTCGGTGGCATTTGAATACTGTGTGTTCCAATGTCCCCATACATCAAGGACCAGCAATTGCAGTACATCGGTGGGCTGTGATAAATGGACTGGAGAGAATAAGTGAAAATGCCTTCAAGAAGTGACAATCGGGCCACTGGGATCAGCTTGGGACAGCAGGAGGTCCCCTTGTTTATCTTCTGTCACTGCCTTCGCCCGTCTAGAGACACCAGAGACTCGGCTGGTACCTATTAGTCCAGGGGCCGGTGAGGAGTCCTAACAACCCTGTCTGGAGCCAAGCAGGCCGCCAGACCACACCATGGCTTCCAAAGCAAGACAGCACCATCAAGGATCTCCTCCAGACTACTACTAACAAACACAAATGGGACAGTGAGAAAACTCCAAAAATGCTCCCAAGCATTTCCCCCACTGTTGCCAAAGGCCCAGTTAATGAAGATGACAAACTTAGCAAGAACTTCATGATCAAGATGTTTGGAGACTTGATGAAGGAGCTTGGCTCTGTGCGAACTGACTTGAAACAAAGCCACTGAGAGGTCCGACAAGACCTTGACGATCTGGTCAGTGACTCAACTTCCTAGAATGAGGAACACCATGATCACTTGATCAACCTACAGGACCAACTGATTTAAATGCAGGAAAAATAAGAAGACCTGGAAAATAGATCCAAGAATGTCAACCCACACATCAAAGTGGTCACCGTAGGAAGCAGGCAAAGAAATCAAGCAATACATCCAGGGCCTCACAGATATGCTTCTAGAGGACCATGGCCGGAACCTCTCAGCATTGATCATGGACACAGAGAAGGGCCCCCAACCTAAAAATCTGCAGTCAAGCCCAGATATCCTCATGCTTCCACTACTATGTGGACAAAGAGTCTGATGCTGGAGGCGGCGAGAGGGGAAGTTCCTATATGCTACAGTGGTTATTCCCTTCCAATTTTCCAGGATGTGTCCACTATTACACTAAGCTAAGAGAAGGGCCTTCTTCCCTGTCACTACCTTTCTCAGAGAACACAAAACATGCAACAAATAGGGACACCCCCTTCGCCTGCACTTTGATTAGAGGGGCAGAAACCTGCCAGATCCTCAGAATCCCACAACCAGAGGACAACCAGGCTGAGCCAGAGGTACTCCTGTGGGGTCTCCCACAGCCTGCTCTGTAAAACAATGTATTAGAAATGTGGGCTCTAGTTCACAGAGCTATACACCCTTGTCCAAGTAGGGACCACAGTCCTAGTCAGGGAAGTCACAACACAATTCCAACTATCCTGTGCCTACCATCTGGTAGTCTGGCATGGAGCAGTCAGGCTTAACTTAGAAGGCAATGTGTAAAGTATTTGTGCAATAAATCATACACTAACACAGTGAAAACACCACAAAAATATACCACACAGGTTTAGAAAAATAGCTAATATTTATCTGAATAAAATAGGGTCAAAACGAAAAGATCCAATAAGCACAAGTTGAAATATTATTTTTAAAAGGTTTAAAAGAATCTCAATCCTTAAAAATAAACAGTTGTCTCTTTTTTACACTAAGTACCTGGCATGCATCAAAAATAACAATGTAGAGAGACCACAGAGGAGATTCGTGGAAAAATTATGTGTTGCGTCAAATTTTCTGACACGTCACAGACGATGCGCCATTTTGTTCCACGCGGCAAGGGGGTTGCGTTGTTTTTCGGAGCGCAGGCTTGGTTCCTCACTGCCTTGCAGGGATATTTTGATGTGTTGAAAATCCTTGACGCGCTGGAAGAACCAGCAGGTGCTCCGACAATCCGGTAGGCGATGCATCGAATTTTCAGTCGCAAGGTAAGCGCTGCGTCGAATTTCCAGTTGGGATGTCGGTGCAGCGTCGTTCCGCTCAGCTTTGTTGCACTTTCTTAGCCGCAGTGCAGGCTTTGCATTGATTTTCGACCCACAAGGAGTTTCTTGAAGAGGTGAAGTTTTTGTTGGCCCTGAGACTTCAGAAACAAGAGGCAAGATCAATCCAAGCCCTTGCAGAGCACTTTTGGGGAAGGCAGAGTCCTTCCAGCAAAGTCAGAGGCCAGCAGGGCAGCAGTCCTTTTCAGCAAAGCAGTCCAGATGTGTCCTTTGGGCAGCCAGGCTGCTCCTCTGACAGGGTGCAGGTGAAGGTCCAGAAGTGGGGTTGGAGGTGTCAGAGACCCAGTTTATAGCCCCAAAAATGCCTTTGAAGTGTGGAAGACTTCAAAGAGTGGTTTTGAAGTGCAGAAGTTCCCCATTCTGCCCAGTCCTGTCTGCTGGGGTCCCAGTGCGGGGGTTATCAGCCCTTTGTGTGAGGCCAGGCCACTAGCCTTTGAAATGTAAGTGTCAGGCCCTCCACCCTTCCAGCCCAGGAAGACTGATTCAGTATGCAAGTGAATGCAGATCTGACTGAGTGTCCTGTGTGTGTGGTTGTCTGCTTGAAATGCGCAAGGGAGCTGTCAACCAGCACAGACCAGACATTGATTGGCGACAGGCTGTAAGGCACAGATGGTTTTGAGTGCAGAGAAATGCTCACTTTCTAAAAGTGGTATTTCTAAAATAGTAATATTAAATCCAACCGCACCAATAAGCAGGATTTTCTATTACCATTCTGGCCATACTAAATATGACTTGGTTACCCCTTTCAGATCAGAATCTACCACTCAAAAAGTATCTGCGGGAAGTCCTACTGCTAGTCTATGAAAGGAGCAGGCCTCACAGTAGTGGAAAACAAATTTAGGAGTTTTTCACTACCAGGACATATAAAACACAAATGTACATGTCCTGCCTTTTACCTACATAGCACTCTGCCCTATGGGTTACCTAGGGCCTACCTTAGGGGTGACCTATATGTAGAAAAAGGGGAGTTTAAGGCTTGGCAAGTACTTTTAAATGTCAAGTAGAAGTGGCAGTGAAGCTGCACAAACAAGCGTTGCAATGGCAAGCCTGAGACATGGTTAAGGGGCTACTTATGTGGGTGACACAATCAGTGCTGCAGTCCCACTAGTAGCATTTAATTTACAGGCCTTGGGCACATGTAGTGCACTTTACTAGGGACTTATAAGTAAATCCAATATGCCAATTGGGAATGAACCAATGTTACCATGTTTACGGGAGAGAGCATATGCACTTTAGCACTAGTTAGCAGTGGTAAAGTGCACAGAGTCTTAAAACCAGCATAAACAGTGTCAAAAAAGTGGAGGGAGGCAGGCAAAAAGTTTAGGGGATGACCTCCCTAAGGCTGTCAGGTCTAACAACATGTGATGGAAGTCTCTGAGCAGACTGAGCGCAAGGCAGTACTCTAATAGGTACAAAGAGTGAGCCGGAGGTCCAAGCATCCTGGACTCAAGCATCGGCACTGTGGTTGAATGTAGGTGATAGACTTCCAGGTGGGGGACCAACAGCATATACCGACTCACGGGAAGGGGGAGAGGGTGCCACCAGAGCTGACAGAGACCTTACGCACCTCACCCAAATGGAGACAACACAGTCCACATATAACAGGGAGAGGGAAAGGGGTGGGGGATTTATATCGCCGGTCGCCCGAACCAAGTTGATTTCCATAGTGGATAACAAGTTCTAATTTCTAGTTTGGCCCACAGACAACTAACCATTAAATCACACTACAAAGGGATAAGCTGAGGCACCTTGGTATTCACAGCCAAACAGGGAGGCTTTAAAAAGTCTCATAGCCAATTCCAAAATCTGCAAAAGCCTGTGATTGGGGGACTGACTAGAGGGCTGTGTTCTCTGGGGAAAACAGGAACCCACCTCCAAGACAAGCTTTTTAATTTCTATTGGTGAATAAAGCCTGTGGGCTGCCTCTCTGTGCTCCTCAGGCCCGGTTCCAGGATTTGGGACCTGGGAGGTCCATGAAGAAGCATGGGTGGGCCATAAAGATGAATGAGCTGGTCCAGATACCCCCAGATGTGTGTGAGCTGGATTTGCTACCCACTGCCATGTTATGTCTACTAGCTTAGACTCTATATTTCTAGATATTTATACTTAAGGGCTTGATCTTTTTCGCTCTCTCCACTTCACCCTCCTTTCTTTTCACTTTACCCTGTTTTTTGTTCACCTCCCCCTCTACTTCCTTTTACCTCACTTCCTTAACATCATTCTGCTCTCTCTACCATATCCACCTGTTTTCATGCTGTGACCTTCTCTTTCTCTACTTCACCCTCATATTCCTCTCACCTCATCCTCCTCTTTTTCTGCTTTATCCTATTTCTCTCCCTCCTGACCTCGCCATCCTCTCACTGTGCGTCAATTTACTCTTGCTCCACTCACCCTTCTATTTCCACTTCATTCTTCTCTCTCTCCACCTCACCCTTCTCTTTCTTCCTCCCCCGCTTCTCTATCCCTCATCCTCCTCTTGCCCTTGCTAACCCACCTCTTTCTTTCCAATTCACCCTCCTTCTCCACCTCAACATCCTCCTTTTTTCTCACTGCCCTTCTTTCTACGTCAGCCTCATCTCTGTTCCCCTTCCGTCACTCTGCTTAACCCTCCCTTCTCTCCACCTCACTCATGTTTCTCTTATCAGTTTAGGAGCCGAGGAGTAATAGCAGCACTATACTCAGGGCCACTGGAATTATGCAACACGGAAGGACCAAATTATGCAGAATGGTTGACTCTATTATGCAATTCTGCAGCTGCAGGGTATTCCGTGTAATTGTCACATTTTCCATATTTGTCACATAATCCATCATCTGCTGCATAATTTGCAGATTTTATTAAAAAAATATTTCTAGCTCAAACGGCTCAAAAGTTACAAAAACACAGTGACACATATTGCTGCACAATGGAAGGCTTTCGCAAAGGCTGATTGATCAGCTTTAAGTTACCTATTGCAGTATTTTCGTGTTAAGCTGGTTCCAACGAGGTATAACCTTTGCCAAGACAGTGTTAAAGAATAGAAATGTATCAATAATAAAGTAATACTCTCACAAAATGTGTCGCATTATACAGCTTTTTTGTATTTTCTTGCCACTTATTTTAATCAATCCTGCAGCCTAATTTGGTTTTCTCCAACTACAATATTTTCAGTGTCCCCGGCCATAAGATAAGAATAGTGTCACTACAGAAATAAAATAAAATAAGCCACTACTAAGATATACCTCCTGATTGGATAGACATTTTCACATACTTTTCTTGAAATATCAAATTATTTCACACAGTTTTTTCCATAAAACTGTTTTCAACTCTTAACTACTGTGTCATGGGAGGTTGCGGTCTGGATATAGTGGGCTGTCTCAGGCACACCTTTTGTTTACACTTGCACAATAATAGCAACCATCCCTTCTGGCCTCACTCCTGCTGCCAGCCACTAACCGTAGCACTTGGCATTAGCATTATACATGAAAGCTGCACATTTTGGCTTTGATAGTGAGGCTGCAGTACTGTGTTATTTTCTTTTGTATTAAGCAAAAGACCAAATGGTTGTTTTTTACTTGTAAATGGACCTTGGGTGGGCCATAGAGGTATTTTGGGTGGGCCTGGCCCATAGAGGTATTTTGGGTGGGCCTGGCCCACCCTCTGGAACCGGGCCTGGCGCTCCCATTGGCCATAGATAGCAGCATGATTCAGCAACAACAATTTTTTCCTGAGGGCTTGGAATTTGCTGCAGAGTTGAAGGGTAAAATCTCAGCTTGCTAGAGTGTGTGGTGGAAAAATGGATAGAAGGAAGTAAATGGGGCCTTACCCCTACTCCATGTTCTTGCTATGAGATTTCCTTTTATCTCCCTATCATGCCTGCTCATTGTCCACTCCCCGCGCGGGCGCTGTCTTCCTAATAATCTAATGCCTCCTGTCATTTAGGCCTTACCTTGTAACTGTTTGTTCCACAGGTTGGTCATTCGTGCTCCTCATGCCTCTTGGCTCGTCTTGCCCATGCAGGCCCCGAAAATTCTTCATGCTCGCTTGTTTTGGCAAACCATGTCCTTTAAGGATGAAACCTGTCTGAGGCCCTCTCTTCGTGTATGTCGAGGACCTCCAGTTATTTCTGCATATCCGCCTGAGCTCAGCAGTCTCTCTCCAGCCATCTGTGCGAGTGAACCTAACTGCATCATTAGGCCCCATTGCATAACACAATGCACTCTTTGCTGAAAACATTGTTGAGTTTTTTCATTTGGAAAGCAGGTTGCATTCAGACTACACTTAATGAAGGTGCATACGCACCCTGATTCAGGCTGCATGCCCACCAGTGGCATAACAAAGGCCCCGTCAACCCCCGCTGTGCGTGGAGGCCCCGAGCTTGAGGAAGCCACCTCAGCACAGTACACTGTGCACGGGTGGTAGGCCACTGACTGGGTCCAGGGGGAGGAGCCCCCCCCCCCTCAAGGACTTGTAGGGTGTTCCCTCAAGTTTTTTTACGCCACTGATGCCTACTTAGAAGCATAGCCAGACGCCCATCGTATTTGTGGCAGCCTATGCGCACCCACAGTAGATCCCAATAATGCAGGCATCCATCGTATGCTATCAGCTTCCCTCAACTTCATCAACTCCTGTCCCTGATAAGTAGAGCATTACGGAGCAGTCTCGGTGCGCACCAAGCGCTGTCAAGTGTAATAAGCTCTATACAAATGTGAATAAACTGGACCAGCCTCCTTCTGTGTGGTGCATGGCTAAAACTAAACATGGGAGAGGCCTCAGTGTGCAGAGCATCTTCAAAAAACATATCTCCCTCAATAAACATTTTGAGGGTGTGATTTTCAGATTGGGTAGCCCTAATTTATAGGAAGCTTTTGTTATAGTTTATGTGGGCCACAGTCACGGAGTTGGAGGTACTAAGTACACCGTGCAGGGAGTTTTATCACCCTGTCCCCTTCTTTTTATAACCTCTCTCCTCATTTTACCACCACTGACTCAAGCAGGAGCCTCTATCACTAGATCCTCTGAGTTTAATGGAGAGAAGCTCCACCGAGGTGTGACTGTTGTTTGCAGCGTGTGTCTGCAGGTTTCTGAGAACTTGATTGTGATGTACACTGTGGGGTGATTTGTGTATGTCTCTTTCACGGCAGAGTGTGTGTGTGAACACAGGCGTGGATTAGAGAGAGAGAGGTTGAGAAAGAGAGAAAGAGCGTTCGAGAGAGGGAATGGGAGAGAGAGAGGTGTGTGCGTCTTTGAATATTTGTGCGTCTCTCCGGAGCATTCTGGCCTCTGCACTCTATCGAGATATTTAGGATCTGAACATCAAAAACATCTGCTCCCAGAACATTCTACTGCTCTGTTCTTCACTTGCCTAGCTCTTGTCCATTGACGTGAGACAAAACAGGATTCAAAAAGGAAACGAGAGAAAAGATAACACGGTGACAGACCATTCGAAATTAAAGTCGATATTGCATAAAAACAAGAGGAAAAGTAATGAAAATTAAAAATATATTATCGAAATTATAGGAAATGAGACCCCACAATCCAGGGAATAAGAGAGAAGAGTGACAGGAAAAGGGAAACGAATGAGCATTAAAAAGTAGTAAAGAAGATAATCTCTATGTTATGGGGCAACATCTTAGATGCCAAATGGAAAGTGCCTGTCACAGACTGCTAGCTGTAATCTGCAGTACACTGATAGCAGCCCTTGCGAGACAGTATACTAGATTCCTAACGGACTGCACAGATGCATGTTTAGTGTGAAAGTAATGGGTCTTAATCACAGAACTATACACAGATTGTTGTATATTCATCAAGATCACGTATTACAACACCATAGTGATAACTCAGAAGGTTAATGCACCTAATGAACCATTGCTTATCATTTTTTGATCACTGGTTGTAATCAGTGCATTGAAAACTGAGTTAATGCACCTACTTTGTAGATATTTATGTAACCTTTGTACCACAGGTTCCAAATTTAAGGAAGTACCTCCATATCAGTAGTGCATTGACAATATGATCTCTATACCAGCTGAGTTGTGAGCTTACAATTGAAACGTTTATTCTCAATATAGAAATATTACACACAATAGCATCTCCCAGTACTGCAAACACGTATTTCCAGTTGCTAAATATTAATTTTGCCAAGCAATTTTAATAAAATAAAAAAAGTAATGTGTTCCGACCAACTGTTACAGGTGGTATGTTGGGCAAGTGGATTTCTTTACAGGACAAGTAGATTTCAGTAACATTTTGTCCCTTGGACAAGTCCATTTATTAAGAAATTTGACACCCCTGGAGGGACATGGTGAGACACTCGTGGTTTGGGATATCCTTCATTCTTTAGTTTAGTTGGTTTAGTGGTTTAGTTTGGGGTAGGGCAGGTAAGGGGACAGGAAGCAGCCAATCATCACATGTCATAGTTAGAGCTAGAGAAACACAAGCAGATCTATAGACAAGGTAGACTTAGGCAAAAACTCACAATACACATAAACTCATATAATGTGTAGGTCCTCAACAACCCACTTAAAAGGCGATCTACGCTACAGGAGCACTGCGATCTTTGCACGGATATAGCCCTAGTCCAAGAGACACACCTCCTGTGTTGTGGTTGGCCTCGCATGTGAGCCAAGTATTTCCAACTGCAATACTACTACTTGGCAGAGAAAAAGACTAGTTGGGTGAGAATATTTATTCACTCCTGCTGGCTCCTGATGGTGGAGTGGATCTTCCGAGACACAACAGGGTGATGAGCAGCTGCTCATAGGGTCACCCTAGGCAGTGGCATGGGTGTACTGCCCTAACCAAGCCCAGGAACGTTTCCTCGCCAACACCATACATAATATGACATCATGGTCCCCAGCCCAAATTATAATAGGGGGAGAGTGTAACTTGGTCTGGGATCACACTGCGGATATGGATGGCACAGGCAGTGGGGGGTGGACAATGCTTCTGTCCCCGGTGGGTAGATAACTGATAGAGGAGATCATCCTCTTGATGCCTAGTGACATAATCACCCACTCTGGAGTGATTGTTCTCACTTCTCTGACGCCCATAAGACATGCATGGTTAGACAATCTCCTATTAGACAAGGGCCTATTACTGAGGTCTGAAGGAAAATCCTTATGACCCGGGGCCAGCTCAGAACATTGGAGGGCAGCTGCTGCTTGGCAAAATGAGATAATACGCTTTATGAATGGTAGAACAACTCAGGCAAGCTGTTGGCTAATCTACTATGAGCTAGGCAAAGTCACAACACCATCACTGAAATCAAAGGCACAGATGGGAAGCTTCATACACTAGATCAAGATAAGATAGAATGTTTCAGGTCCTACTATGCAACCGTGTATATTCACATGGGCCAAATGACAAACCCACAGGTGAAAAAAGTGGAACTGAAAGGGGTGGACCACCCCACGCCACCTGTAAGAGATTGAGATAACTTGGAGAGACCCCTTGCGAAAGAGGAGATTGTGTAGGCAATCGTGAAACTCAAGAGTGTGAAAGCTCTAGGGCCAGACGGCTTCACAGTGTCCTTCTAAAGATGATTTGCACCCATACTCCTGCCCTTCTAACAAAAAGTGTACCTGGAAATGATACAGGAAGGATGGGTTACACTTTTTATGATAGAGTCCACAATATCTCCCATTCTAAACCCAGGTAAACACCTTAGTCAATGCAGCTCTGATCGGCCCATATCCCTCCTGAAAATTCATGTGAAAATATTCATTAAAATGGCCTTCTTTCGCCTGCATTCAATGATGAAGGATTTTATTCATCTAGATCAAGCAGGAGTGATCCAGATATGTTACATCTGATTGACACAGATAGAACAAGGGCTAAACAGTCAGTCCTAATTTCCTTGGATGAAGAGAAAGTTTTTGACCGATTTGTCTAGGATTTTCTGGGTGATGTCATTCACCACATGGGCTTGGGGACTCCAATGGCCATTAGTGGGATATGGCTCCCCAAGGGTGCACATCCAACTGATTGGGATGCTATGGGGATGGCTTTCCATTACACATAGATCACGGCAATGCTGCCCATTGTCCCTGCTCTTATTTGCAGCAAAGTTGGAGCCACTGGCCCATAAGATTAAAACAAACTTCCAGATACAGTATATCTGATTTGGGACACAGAATATTAAAATGACCATGTTCATGGATGACATTCTGGCCTCCCTTATGGACTTTTGCTGCTAATTCCTCCAGCTCCTGACAGAACTTACAGACTGTGAGGCGGTCTCACGGTTTAAAACTGACCTCGCAAAATCTAAGATCCTTAATATTCCCAGTCCCAACCAACTAGCGGGAGAGCTGCAGTGGTAGACACCGATACACTGGGCCACCTCTCATATACAATACCTGGGCATAGCCCTGGTGCCCACGCTGCACAAAACTAAAGACATAAATTCTCAGAGACTTTTAAAGCCCTTGAAACTGAACTTGAAATGGAAACACAAATCCCTCTTGCTCCTGGGACAAACCGAGGCACTCAAACTTTTGATCGCCCCCAGGATTCTCTACCTCTTCCAAACTCTGGTCTTATTGATCACCAACAAATATACTGGCACAGTCCAGGACGCCTGCCAGATTTACATCTGCAGAGTGCTGCAACCACAGAGCTTCCTTCAACCCAGGGATGTGGGTATAGGGGTCCCCAAGCTTGTCTGTTATTACACAGCCTCCCACATTTGCTATCTCTATCACTAGACCCTCAGGGAGACTGACAAGGGGTGGTGCATGGTAGACCACACACTGACGGCAGGCCCATTGAGGGAGGTACCATGGAAGTGAAAGCCTCAGAGGACCCTTACACTCTATAAATCACCGGTAATGAAAGTGCCATTAGAGAACTGGGGTAGATGGAGGGTACAAAAAGGGCTTGAGACTTTTTCCTCACCCTTTACCCCTCTCTGGGGAAACATGGACTTTACCCCAGGACAGACCAGAGAGCCATATCAATTGTGACAGTAGAGATGAGGTAAAACCCTACATGACATGTTTGAAGGGGCCCAGATCAAATCATTTGATTGATTATGGGAGGAATATGGGCTCCCAGAAGGGGAGAGGTACAGATATTGGCAACTACGTCACTGGCTCCTCCACCCGGACATTCGGAGGGGAGTGACTAGATCTCTCCCTCCCTTAGAGAAATACTTTATTACAGCCCCGAATTATGCCCATGTGGTTTCCTTAATCTATTCTATGCTGAACACATGACATAGACAAGCTCACCTTTCAGAAATCTTGGGAAAGGGAACTAAACATTACCCTTGACACAGATCAATGACAGGAGATACTCCAACACGCCAAACGGCTATACACATGATGAGGAGGGAACCAACACTGAAACTCCTGTATAGGTGGCACTACACTCCACAACGTCTATCTCAGATGAATGGGGAACAAAATGCAAGCTGCTGGCCAAGATGCGGGGAGGAGGGCTCACTAACGCATATCATCTGGTCCTGCCCAAAGGTCCAAACGTTTTGGGAGGGGGTGCCATCAGAGATAACTCGTTTAAAGGGGTCAGAGCTGCCACAATACCTGGAGGTTATCCTATTGGGCCGACCAGATGAGGAAATAGAGGGGGATATTTATTCTTTTTGATGCAAAACTGCACAAATGCAGTTTTGCATCAAAAGGTTTATCACCAGCTTGTGCCATTCCTGAGCGCCAGTCGGGCGCCATATTTATGTAATGGAGCATGCCGGTACAAAGGGTGGGCTAGCGTAAAAATAAATTATATTAGCCGGGTGGGGGTAGTGGTACCCGAGAAGGGGGTTTTGCACAAAAAAATGATGTTAGGCTGGTTAGAGGCAAGAAAAATGCCTCCAACCAGCCTAGCGTCATTTTCTGATGCAAAACCATTCATACCACATGACTCATGTCTTAGAAAAGACAAGACTCATGCCCACCACCCCAATGGCCAGCAAAGAGGACCAGTGTCCCTTGGGCATGGACATTGCACCCTGTGCCAAGCAGGGGGGGCCCAAGTTGGGCCCCCGATGGCACTTTAATAAAAAAAAAAAAAAAGTTACTCTACTTACCTCGGATGGGGTTCCCCATCCTCTGGTGTCCGTCTGGTGTGGGTGGGGGTGTTCCCAGGGCTTGAGGAGGGCACCTGTGGACCCATTCCATGGTGTTTAACCATGGAAATGGGTCCACAGGCCACTTAATGCCTGGTCTGACCCAAGCATTAAATTATGGTGCAGAGCAAGCTTTGCACCATTATTTAGCCCCTCCTCCCACCCATGCGTCATTTTAGCACAGGGGATAAATATGGGGCTATGGGGTTAGCATAATTTTTTACATGGAAATGCCTACCTTGCATCTTATTGACGCAAGGTAGGTTCACGCATCAATAAAATGATGCAAACTCCAATATTTTGATGTTAGATGTGTCTAATGTCAAAATATAAATATGGAGATAGATTTGCACCAAATTTGTGTAAAAAAATGATGCAAATTCGGCTCAAATGGAGAATAAATATGCCCGAAAGGGGCATATTTATACTTTTTGGTGAAAAACTGCACTAACGCAGTTTAGTATCAAAAAGTTTTGCACTGGCTTGCATCATTCTTGAGAACAAGCCGGGCACCATATTTATGGAATGTTCAAGCCAGCGCAAAGAATAGGCTAGTGTAAAAAAAAAATGGCTTTAGCCGGGTGGGGGTGTTAGTATGGGAGAAGGGGAGTTTGCACCAAAAAATTATGTTAGGCAGATTAAACTAAAAACCCTGGCATCATTTCCTGATGCAAAACCATCAATACCACATGACTCCTGTCTTAGAAAAGACAAGAGTCATGCCCACCAACCAATGGCCAGCACAGGGGACCAGGGTCCCCTGGGCATGGCCACTGCACCCTGTGCCAATGTAGGAGGGCTCATTTCAGGGTCTCCAATGGCACTTCAAAAAAACAAATACTTACCTGTACTTACCTATACTTACCTTGGATGGGGTTCCCCATCCTCCGCGGTCCCTCTGGTGTGGGTGGAGGTGTCTCAGGGGCCTGGGGAGGGCACCTGTGGGCCTATTCCATGGTGTTCCACAATGGAAATAGGCCCACAGGTCCCCTAACGCCTTCCCTGACCCAGGCGTTAAATAATGGTGCAAAGCAAGCTTTGCCGCATTATTTGACCCCTCCCCCCACTTGTGATTTTAGCACACGGGGGATAAATATGGCGCTAAGGCCATGGAGTAATTTTTTACACGGGAACGCCTACCTTGCATCTCATTGACGCAAGGTAGGTTTTCACGTCCAAAAAATGACTTTAACTCCAAAACTTTGGTGCTAGATGGGTCTAGCGCCAAAGTATAAATATGGAGTTAGTTTTGCACCAAATTTGTGTAAAGAAAATGACACAAATTAGGCACAAAACAAGTATAAATATGCCCCATAGTGTCTCTGTGCAAAAATTTCTGTTCTTTGTGAGCAAATAATACACAACCGATGACACTATGGAAACAAGATTACCATCTCCTCAAGGCATGATTGTAAGGAAACCTGTGTTTCCTTTTTGAAATAAGTGGATAAAAAAAATACTTTTAAATGTTATTATCTCATCTCTACTGGCAAAAATATTTAGAGTGGGTGCTCGAGAAATAAACAATCCATTGCTTCAAGATTTGCCATCACACCCAGAAGGAATATTGCTCTGAAGCAGAACATTCATTTAGATGCCCCTTGATTATTTATTGAGGAGCACCAGATGCTGCTTAAGTGCATGGTCGAACGCGTGAATGGCACAGGAGCAATCATGTGTGTCTGGAAAGTCGAACAAGGGCTATAAATAAATAGAAATATCGTCCATCATATATGCTATGGCAGGGCTTATAATTGGGTGCCACATGTACTATGCCTGAGAATATACTCAGCAGATTTACCATGACATAGAATAAGACGATTGAAATTTAAAGTTACTATACTGAGTGAACAGTGTAGAGAAACAGATTGCTGTTAATGGAATTATTTAAAAATATCTAACAAACCTATGAAGCGCTAAATAATGTTCTGCACTTGTGTAATATGAGTTACAGGTGGGTTGTTACTAGTAAAAGGCTGTATACAGCCTAGGCTGACAGTCCAAAGCCGAGGAGCAGACTGATTAAAGTTAGGGGACTGCTGACTCCATGCACCGCACCTTGGGCCACATGTACGTAGCATTTTGCACGTTGTAAATGGCGAATCGGGCCATTTGCGATGTGCAAAATGCACTTTGGGGTGTACAGATCCATTTTTGCGATTCGGTAAGCTATTTACAGAATCTCAAAAAGGATCTGCGAGTCGCAATTAGGAAGGGGTGTTCCCTTCCTAATTGCGAGTCCCAGTCCCATGTATGATTGTTTTGTGACCGCGAAAACGGTCACAAAACAATCGCAGTTAGCACCAGTTTCAAACTGGTGCTAACCCATTCGCAAACAGGAAGGGGTCCCCAGGGGACCACTTTCCCTTTGTGAATGGCACTCAAAACATTTTTTCAAACTGAAGCGTTTCATTTTTTGTTTTTATAAATGCATCTCGTTTTCCTTCAAGGAAAACGGGCTGCATTTTTTTAAAAACGGCTTTATTTAAAAGCATTCACAGCATGGTGGTCTGCTGTCTCCAGCAGGCCACCACCCCTGTGAGGGCGGCCATTCCCAAGGGAGTCGCAAATTGTGACTTACCTCATGAATATTCATGAGGCAGGTCATATGCGACCCCCTTGCGAATCGCAAACAGTGTCATTGACACTGTTGAACAAAATCCTATATTTTGTACATATGGCCCCTTGTTCCATGCCCCGGGGCTCTGTGTGCAGTTATCTATAGAGTGCAGACTCTTTTGTACACCTTAAGATCCTTCTAAAGCACCTCCCTGCTGAAAATATTCCCCCAGGGCAGCCATGTCCATGGTCCCGAATCAGCCGTAGATGCTTGTGTGATATTGGTATTCCACCTGTGCACTTCCTCAGACATATTCCCTTTCTTCATCATTCCTTAAGACTTACTCATCCTAAGAGTCTGTCATGTTCGCTGTCTGATATATCACTAAAACTCCTACACTTACCCTTGCCTTTTAGGCAGGGCAGGCTTTAGCGCTAGTGGCACCCTGTGCGACAGTCTTTTTTGGTGCCTCCCCACCCCATGACCACCTCCTCAAATTCCCTCATTACCACCCGGCAAATGTGCCCCTATTATTTCCATAGGCTCCCTTTCAAATACTTGTTTTAAAGAGTTTGTAAAAGCTGGCTTTACTAATCCACTCAGCGATCCACATAAAATATAGTTCTGGTTTTTGCAGCAGGCATATTAACCCTCTACTCTATTTTTTGGCGTGTCAAAGCTGCCCCTAAACAAAACTCCCATCTCTCTCCCTAGCAGGAACATTAATCACAAGAGGTACCTTGACATTTTAATTGCTTCCTGAAGGCTGGATGCACAAGGAACTTTTCAGCAGGTGCTTTTAAATCGCAAGTTTCATAAGTTATTGCTAAACACAGCGCCTCCCTGAGGTCAGCACTGCTCGCACCGCCGTAAAGCCGGCCCTGTTTTTTGGGTTGAACCTGCAAGTTCATGCGCTAGGGCATGTGGTTCTTTTGCGAGACTCTCTTGTGTACAGTACAGGGCTTGGAGCCCGCTTGGAGCTCACCATTTGTTGGCTTGTGTTGCACTCTTCTTTACAGCCTTGTAATTCTTCCACTTGAGGCCCAACATCATTTCCTTTCCTGTTTGTGGCACAATGACCAGACACTGACTGATTCAACTTAATCAGTGTTCGTCCGCTGCTCACAACATGATTGAGGAACTGTTTTATTCTTTTTAACTTCTAGTGCCCTGCAAACAGAAGGCTTGTGACTTAACAAAAATGTGCCCAGCAGGACAAACAAAATTGCTAAGTTTTCTTTTTTGTAGCTAACTTTATGTTTTCTTGCCAAGTCGTCTTTTCTCACTTTCAACTTTATTTAGTTTTTTGCCCATAGGCCCAAAAGATTATCTTGTTTGAAATATTAAAATGCAACATTGTTTCTTTATGTGTCATTTATGAAAGGACGTTTTAACACATAATCATGCAGTACACCCCAATCCACCCCACTATACCCCACACCAATCCACCCCACTTCAATCCAAACCACTCACCCCAATCCAGTCCAATCCACCCACTCCAATCCTCCCAACCCAATCCAATTTAATGTGCCTCACTGCAAGTCGCCCCCCTCTAATCCAAAATAATCTGCACCACTACAAAGCAATGTGCCCAAATCCATTAAAAAATAATATGCCCCACTCCAATCAAAAACAATATGCCCCACTCCAACCAAAAACAACATGCCCCACTGCCCTTTGCCACCCACTCATACCCAAAATAATCTACCCCACTCCAATCAAAAACAATCTACCCCAGTCCAAAACAGTCTGCACCAATGCAATCTGCTGCACTCCACACTAAAAGAATCTGCCCGCTCCAATCTGCAACACTGCAATTCAGAACCAATTGCCCCACTGCAAACCAAAGCAAACTGCCCAACTCCAGTCCACCTCACTCCAGTCAACCACACTTTAATACAATAAAATCTGCCCCACTCCATTCTGCCACACTCCCACCTATTCTACTCCAATGCACAACATTCTGTCCCACTTGAATCCAGCCCACTCCAATCTGCCCCACTCCAGTCTACCCCGCTCCACTCCAAAACAAATCTGTCCCACTCCAATCTGCCACACTCCAATCCAATCCACCTCACCCCAATCCAATCCAACCCAAACCATCCCAATAGACCCCTCAACAATCCACCCCGCTCCCATCCCACCCACTCCCATCTAATTCACTCCACACCAATCAAATTCACCCTAATACAATCTGCCCCACTCCAATCTACCCCACTCCAATTCAAAACAATCTGACCCACTCCAGTCTGCCTACTGCAATCCAAAGCAATCTGCCTCACTCCAGTCTGCCCCACTCTAATCCAAAACAATGTGGCCCATTTCAATCAAAAACAACTTGCCCCACTCCAATTCATTTTAATCTGCCCCACTCCAATCTGCCCACTTAAATTCAAATCAACCTGCCCCACTCCAGCCTGTAACACTCCACCCTACCACACTCCAATCCCAAACAACCAACTCCAATCCAAAACAATCTGCCCCACTCAAATCCAATCCACCTCACCTCACCCCAATCCAATCCACCCCACACAAACTCAATTCGCCCCATTACAAATCAGACCACCCCACACTTGTCCAGTCCACCCCATTCTAATCCAATCCACCCCAATCCAGCCCAGTCTAATCCAACCCGCTCCTGTCTAATCCACCCCACCCACCTCACTCTAGTCCATCCCACCCCACTCCAATCCCATCCCAATTCAATCCACCCCACTCTAAACCACCTTAATCTATTCCACTTCAATCCAGTCCACCCCTCTCTAATCAATCCACTCTACACTAATCCAATCCACACCAATCCAATCCACACCAGTCCAATCCAAACCAATCCAATCCAATTTACCCCACCCCCGTCCAATCAACCACAATTCACTCCTGTTCAATCCACCCCAACCCAGTCGATTCACCCTCCATTTTATCAATCCCACCACATCCAATCCACCGTAATCCACGTCACTCAATCCAATCCACCAAACTTCAATCCACTCCAACCCAGTCCAGTCCAGCCCACCCCACTCCACCCCATTTCAATCCAATCCACCCCACTCCACCCACTCCACTCCAATCTACTCCAGTCTACCTGAATCTAGCCCACCCCATCCCAGTTCAGTCCACCGCACACAAATCAAATCCAGCCACCCTACCCCACTCCAATCTACCCACTACAATCAATCCACAACAATCCACCCCACTCCATCCCAGTTCAGTCTACCCACTCCAACCCAATCAACCCACCCGACCACAATCTAATCCACCCCACCTCAACACAATCCACCCCACCCCATCCACTCCAACTCACCCCAATCCATCACAACCCATCCTATTTCAATCCACCCCACCCCACTCTAATCTAATCCAATCCACCCACTCCAATCCACCCCACCCCACCCCTATTCCAATCTACCCCCTCACTCCAATCCACCACACTCAATTCCAATCCATTCACTCTACCCCAATCCAATCCACCCAACTCCAATCTATCCAGTCTGCCCCACTCCAGACCATCCAGCCCACCCTACTCTAATCCACTCCATCGCAGTCCAAATCCACCCCACTCCAATCCACCCCAATCCATCCACCCACTCTAATTCAATCCACCCACCCCACTCCAATCCAGTGAATCCAAACTATCCCACTCCAATCCAATCCACCCCATTCCAGTCCAATCTAATCCACCCCAAATCAATCCAATCCCTCACCCCAATTCAATCCACCCACCCCAACTATATCTCTCCAACCCAAACCACCCACCCCAATCCAAGATAATCCACCCCACTCTTTCCCATCCAAATATATCCTCCTCAACCCCAATCCAATCCACCACACTACCTCAATCCACTCCAACCCACTCCACCCTGTTTCACACAACTCGATTCCACTCTACAATACTCTCTGTCACTGAACCACTGAACTCTACTTCCCTCTATTCAACTCTATGACAGTCTACTTCTCCTACTCCACTTTACGACAGTCCAAAAAACTCACTCTATGACACTCTACTCCCCCACTCCACTCTGACACTCCACGCCACTAACTTTTAACCATGCTGAACAGCAGCCACACTGGTGTACAACATGGCAAAACACATTGCCAAAGCCAATAGCTCTTGTATAGGTGAGACCTATTCACTTTGCCAATACTTGTTTATTTAATGCTCCCAGAGGATGAGATCACAAGTGAGCTGCATTCCCATTTCAAGCACATAGTACTGTAAGTGTCTAAAAAACAGGATTTACAGTGTAGTTGCAAATTACCCGGTTCATATTTTCCCTATGAACGTTCAGCAAGTAAAATCTGCTGTAAATTGGGGGATGGGAGGGGTCAAATAATGCTAATTGTCAGCTCACACAGCTGTGACTCAGTGAAAACATATGTGGTTGGCCTGTATTCCTCATTCTCATACTTTTAAGTCATCCCAGATAAATGGCAGTTAGGGGGTGCACAATTTGCACCCCAAATTAGGTGTAGTAAGGACCTCGTTCTTCTTCACTTTCTTAACTTGCTGTTTCATTCAAGCAAAATCTGGCCTTTGTTCAAGCAGCAGCACTCTTTATGGTCAGCTACCTGGTACTGGGAAATGAGCACCCATATCAAAACAGTAAATACATAAGCAATTCCGTACAGACTTTAGTCTCACCCACTAACCAAAGATCACAAAATATTAAAATTGACACACTCACTCTACTGAAGGCACACTTAAACAAAACCGAATCACAGTCTGGCCCGAGATGGAAAAATAATACCTAGAACCACCAAAATGAAATGTGAAGCTGTGTTAACAGCAGATTGCCTGTAATGCACTTGCTATTTAACTATACCAGGTGATTTACACACCCTGCCCCTCTAAAAAGTTTTAGAAATAAAACATGCAAAATAGAGGGTGGGGGGCATTACAGCAATGGATAAGCATTGGCAAAGCCAGTAGGTTTGGTGTTGGCTGCTAGTCTTTTGGCTATGTCATTGCTTATTTTATCTTGTCTTGGTTTTTGCAAAACTTTGATGAAGGTCAAGCAGCTTCCCCAACAACAAACTAAAACAAAAAAAAACCAATAATATTAAAGGAAAATCGATAAAAGTAAAAATAGTTTTTGTTTCCAGTAACACAGATTGCCGTAGTAGCCCCTAGCGCATAAGTGAACACTTTTGTGTGGAGATGTGTGCCTTGTGACAGGTCAGAATGCCGTCAATTGTAGGGCAGTTAGGTAATGGCTAAACTGAGCTAACACATTCCCCCCCAGTGTAGTAGACAGAAGAAAATGTAAATGACACAATACAGATCAATGGATGAAGAGAGCTGCCTGAAAGCTTGCTATAAAATATATTATTTTAGTCAAATCAAAATGTCTTGGCCAACGACAGACCTAAAAATGTACAATAAATTCCAGACCTGTCCCCTACACTAGCTATAGATTGTAAATGGCAAAATAATAAAACCTACTTTGTGGCACAGCTGGTATGTCCTGGAGCTCTAGTGCAAGGAAGGAAATGGGGCCTCTAGGTGGTGTTCGAATTGTAAATTACAGAAATAATTAGGGTTGAGTGGGCTCCTCAGACATCTGGGTGCCACTGCGCCCATTGCACCAACAGAAGCTACATTCCTGAAACTACTCCCTGGTTTGGAAAATAGTGTGGTTAAAAATGTGGATGGTTTCATTTTAAAAATGTGTAGTTTTGGATAGTGTGTACAAGGCCCAAGGAGCAGGAGAGTGTTTTACATAGAAACAAGAAAAATGTGAGTACAAATAAAATATGGTGAAAAAGATGAATGAGGTACAGATACAAAGAGAGAAGACAACAAATTTATGCAATAATTACAAAGTAGTTAGGCTGGGGATGTATGTTTTTGTAATGTATATAACGAATAGCTTCACAAAACTCTGTATGGGGTTTCATTTAACACATCACAAGTAAACAGCAGGTACTTTAAAGAAAAGAAGAACGTAAGTGCAATCAAAAGTCTCAGGCATTGTAAAGTGCAATGATGGCATTCGGGAAAATTCTTGTCAGCAATGTAGACAGCTGGGCCGTATCCGCAAACTCCTCACTTTATTTTAATTGCCATTCTATTCGAAGACAAAGCGAACCCCTTCAGCCATGAAAAATGTCCCCACCGCGCACATTAGAGGCGCTTGCCTTTTGTGTTGCTCTAATTGTTTTTTGCTTCCTTTACGCGTTTGACTGGTTTATGCCAGCTCACCAGGGACAACATTTTTGTGGCGCTGTTGTAAGCCCCTTGCGCGGAGGTTATTGGTTATATGCACGGCTGCCCAGGTGCGCACTTTAGTAAGTCGCGTCCAGGAACTCTGCTGCTTTGCGTGCAGTCCTACTATTGTTTGGATAAGGGCGTATCATTGTCTGTTATTCATACTGTGTTCATCGTGCGGGACTACTTTGGCTTGCATTCTTTTATTTGGTTGAGAGATGTTTGGTCACTGGACCGCTGGACGCTCATAGGCTGTGCGGTTAACATACCATTACTACCCTCATCTTTCTCTTTGTGTGCACATTAGAGGGAACACTGTTTACCAGAGTACACGTTTTCCAATTCTAGTGCTGTGTAAACAATAATACAAATCTGAATAGTGTTCGCATGATGTTTTCGAAGTGTATGTGAGGACATGTAGAAGTAGGATGAGCCCAGCAGAGTACAGTGCAGTCGCAATGATTAGAAGTGAGGGGCGCTGTACTGAACCACGCAGGCGAGCCGAAGAGAAGCTGTTGGGCACGTACGACCCGCGACCACCCAGAGCCCACTAGAGGGTGTGAGAGCCTTGGAGACACAGAGCGACTGCCTTGAGGCCAAAGCTAAGCTAAGGAAACAGCAAGGGACTGTTAGATAAACACCTGCACGTGGCCTAGTCCAAAACAGTGACACACGTAGATGCTTTGGTAGGTTCGAAATACTGGCTGCAGATACTTTAACGTTGATTTACAGCACGTGCCCCTTCCCGACACTTTATTAGGGGCCATAAATCATTCCTTACAGGCTTATCATAATTTATTTTTACATTTTAATGACCTATCTGGGGTCATAAATCATTTGCGACCGGCCTTCATAGATCAATTTGATATTTTTATGACACACCAAACTCTGCATGACAGTAAATCACTTTCTGCATCATTGCCTTTTCTGTACCTGTCAATCATAGTCAGCTGACCTCAAATCAATCCAACGCTTTGAGAGGAACTAGAGTCTTTGCGCTGACATATCTATGTGTGTGTGTTTCGTGTACCCCTCTCCATTGTCTGTTTCACCCTGCCGTAAGGCATCCCAATGTAAGTAGCCCTGCTACCCTGCCCCATCAGACGTGCCCTCCCCATCATCCTTGAATTCCCTACTGCCATCCTTCAAATCAGCCCTGACTGCGACATTCTAAGGCTCTCCTCTTCCCAGGCATGTGTGGGTGGGTCTTCTTTCTCTTCGCTCCCCGGTCGACCGTTGGATGAGGGGTCCCATCCATGGCAACCCCCTTTTAGACTTTGCAAACCCTCTTGGAGGAATTTCGAAATTTGAATAGTACATTACGCCTCCCATTGGCCACTGATTTTTCGTGCCCTTTCGGTCACAATTTTGCAAACCATGCCTCCCTCTCAGCCGAGGGGGCATGGTCCCATTTCCTGGGCTCATAGTCTCTTTCGCGTGCTTTTCCCCTTAGCACTCTCTTTCTCAGGCCTTGGCGGAGTTTTGCCTCCAGCCCTTTAGCCCTCTGCGGGGGCCGGACTTTGCCCCAAAACCCCTGCATGCGCCTACTTCCAAACATTGACACACATAGATGCTTTGGTAGGTTGGAAATACTGGCCGCAATTTATTTGATAATGATTTACAGCACATGCCCCTTTCCTGAAATTTTAATAGGGGCCATAAACCATTTCTGACAGGCTTATCATAACTTATTTTGAAATTTTAATGGACCATCTGGGGTCATAAATCATATGTGGTAGACCTTCATAAATTAATTTGATATTTTTATGATGCATCAAACTCTGCAAGACCATATATCACTTTCTACAACATGGACTTGTCAGCACTCCTCTTCCATCTTCTGCTGATGATCCCATATTTCCTGAAAAGAGAGAAAATAGGAAAGGTGAAAAAAAACTGTTTGAGTTCTTCTGAAATTTTCAAGCAAGTAACTTTATTTCAAGGTAAAATAAAGATTAATCGCCTCATTGGAGCAAAACAGAGCTCTGTCTTTTAAATAGTTTATGACAATAAGAACTAGTGTGATTTATCAATTCAGTGGGACTCCAAGAAACCACTAAACAGACATTTAGGAAAGACGTATTTCCCGTAACAAGCACTCCCTTGAGAATTAGGAGATTGGAAATAGAGCAAGTTTATCAGAACTATTACTGGCAGTAGATTTCACCAGAACACAAAGCCCTTTAGTCAAGTTGATTGCTTTTGAGTCTGGACATTGCTTCAGGGACTCTGAAAGAATTGTAAAAAGAGGACGAGACTTATTCAGCCTTATAGAAAAGTATGCAGTATACAATAGTTTATGCAAGTTCTATGTATTAATGAAGTAATTCTTTTGCAGCCCAGAATCCTAAAAAAACAAGAGGCCAGTACTTTGAGAAATCAGAAGTCCTAACACCCAACACGAAACGGAGTCCAGGGTCCAGCAGGCCGATTCTGCAGTTCATGAAGCAGAAGCTGGTATTTTAAAATTTTCTTTTCCCAAAACCCGCTTCTCCTTAAGAACTTGCAAGAGAGCAATGTCTTCATTGCTGTCACATTAGTTCTCACTGGGATTGGGGAATTGTCATCGCCCCATCAAACGTCTGGAAATCAGGTGAGTGGTTCGCACAGAACACCTGCCTTGGCCTGTGCCATCCTCATCATAGTCTTGAATTGAAAAATGGTCAGGCATTCTCCATTGCTATCTATGAACAGGACCCCATCCCATTTTGGCTTCAATTCCAAGTATCTCCTGATGTTGCACACTGGGCATAAGTAGTGGTCAGAGAGGCACCTCAGTTGTACCTTGACATTTTTAGCCAGCTGGTCTGCTTTGGACCTCCTTAGTATAATTTGCATCTGGTCCGGGATTAGCTGTATGCCCTGCTTCTGTAAGCACACCTCGCTCCCCCACTTGCTTCGAGGGTGCCAATAGCTCGCTTACCCTGAAGGCCCTACAAAATGCACTAGAGTTAACACTGCTTTGAACAGTGTTGATTCAAAATTGTTAGTGCAAACTATTTCCAGCACCCCCATTAGCTGCGCTAGCGTGTGAAATTTGATTGTGAGTCTTGTATCCTTCGTAGGTGTTTTGAGCCTCCCCACCCTTTCATGGCTACTCTTATCTAGTGTGAGCTGGTGGGGTCCCTACCTGTTTTGGTCTTGCTGAAATGTGCTATTACCGTTATGTGGGCCTGTGCCCATGATTTTGACAGCCTCTGGTTGAAAGCTCATTGCATGAATGATTCAGTTGCACTGCCTGTTGCTTCGTGATTGTCACACGCCGCTAAACCTGTAATCTTTTGTACGATTTGTGTGTATGTTGCATAGCGTTTGGCCATCTTTGGTGCTAATGCGTGTTCTATTAGATGGTACAGGTCACATCCACTATTGGCCACAAGCTGTCTGGGAATGGTGCTATCTGCTGCTCTACTTCCGGCGCCAGCCTCCTGAATTTGTTCATCTGAAAGGAAGAGAGTGCATCTTCTTGTGCATTATTCACCTCAGTGACATGGTTCACTTTTATGTCTAGGTTGCTTGCTAGTTGCATTCTTACTAAGTACCGGATTAATTTTAATACTTGAAGGCACTTGTTAATGGCATGAACTACTGTCTGGTTGTCTGACCATAACATGATCTTCATGTCTTTTAGCTTGTCTTGCCATATAGTTAGAGCCACCAGTACAGGGATCAATTCCAAGAAGGTAATGTTTCTTTTAAGGTCTGCCCTTGCCCACTCTTGGGGCCATTTCTTCGTGCACCACCTGCTCTTAAGGATGCCTCAAAACCTAGGCTGCCGGATGTGTCTGTGTACAGCTCTATCTGCCTATCTGTTGCCCAGCCCTCTCTCCAGATGAGGACCCCATAAAAATCTTCCAGGAATGTCAGGCACATTTTGAGGACATCTTTTGCCTACAATCCTAGCCTTGCATGGTGGCGCTTTTTCTGCAACCCCCATGTCAAGTCCCCTTCCGAACACTCTCCATGCTGGGATAACTCAAGTGGCAAAATGTAGTTTACCAATGAGTTCTTGAAGCTTGAATGTCTCTTTTCCTACCAGTGTTTTGGTGTCCGCCAGTGCCTATGTAGAGTCTAACTCAATGTCCAAGAACACCAGCTTTGTAGTTGGACCAATTGTCTTGTCCTCTGCCAAGGGAATGCCTAATTCTGCTGCTAGGTGTTGGAAAGCACTCAATAATTTTTTACTCACTGGTTCCCCGGGACTCCGCCCCAGGAAGGTGCTGAAGCGCTTGAGATAGTGCAAGATATTGAGCACCCCATTGGTAGCGCTTTGTCAAAATACGTAACTCCCTAAAATTTGAAGCCCAAGAGATGGTAGCTTTCTGGGTGTATCGGGAGTGCCTGAATGCAGACTCAATGTCTGCCTTTGCCATCAGGGCCCATCTCCCTGTTGTGCACACATTGTCTATCACGTCCTCCACAGAGGCCTACCCCACTGCACAGTCCTCAGTGTTGATTCCATCATTTACCAAGCCCACCTCCGGGAAAGAGAGGTGGTGAATCAGTCTGTATTGTCCTGGCTCTTCTTTGGGCACCAGAGTGCTGACAAGATGACCAGGCATGGTAGAATGCTGTTCTTTAAGGAGCCCTCCACTCTCCACAGCTTTTTCTCCTTCTTGATTTTCTTTCTGACTATCTCAGGGTGCTTGTCTCCTGAGTGAAGGGCCCCTTATTAACAATGACACCATTAAAAGGGATTAAAAAAACTTGTTCAAAACCTTCTCACAGTATATTTGCATCCTCCCTGTTGTCATACTCATTGGCTAGCTGTCAGAGTCTGATGGTATTTAATAGGGACCTAGCCAACTCCACCCCTTGGCTCCCTGGCACTGGGATAGAAGGGGCTATTTCCTCTTTCTCTTCATCCCTCTTGTGGCTGGATCCCCTGCCTTTTTTGCCGTCAGTTGCCGGGTGCACCCCCCTCCGCAGATGGAACATATGTGCCTGAACTTGCAAGCTGGACAAATGTGCAGTCGCCCTTGTCATATTTTAAACATATTGCTAATGTACCTTTCCAAGCCTGTGTACCCTTCCAGTATGTGTATTGTGTGTGCCTGTAAAAGAGCTTCTGCTTTTCCTGCTTTCTTCAAAAGGGACCCTTTCCAGACCATCTCCCGTCTTCTTTGGTAATCATCATTATATGCATGTATCCAGAAGTGTCTCCTCATCCCATTCCATGTCTGCATTAGCCTGCATTTTCAGCCTGAAACGTTTGTCATAATCCAGCCAAGCATCACTGACAAATTGCCTCTCTGCCTCATGAGTCATAGGTCCTTTGCACAGTGGGGGAGTGTTAGGAATGGGTTTTCTGGTTGCCTAGGGTATGCACCTCAGCCAGGCATAACCTACCCACTCTAGTCAGGGCTAGGGAGTTACACGTCCAAGATAACCCCTGCTCACCCCCTTGGAAGCTTGGCACGAGCAGTCAGGCCTATCCCAGAGGCAATGTGTAAATCGTTCGCACAACACACACAACACACGTGACGCAAAATGTACACCACCAAGTAAACACAACACTGAGCTATGTAAAAATAATCTGTATTGCACAAAACATAATTAGACAGAATGTTACACAAGTTACTAATACTCTGCAAGAATATGCAGTTGTTACATTAGAATACGTAAGTACTCAGGATTCTACAACATAAGCAGTAGTCAGGAATTACAGTAAAAGATATATGCACTTGTCATGAATATTTCCTAAATACTCATAGAAGGAACATTAGAGAGCAAATCACAGAAAATACATATCAGCTAGACATGCCCATACAGGAACATTAGCACATATATGCAAGGTCATGTAAATACACATCCCTGATGCCCGTAACAAGAACACTGGTAACACATGTAGGCCAAGAGAGTACCTGTTTCTGAAGAAGAGGCACTCCTCGTGCCTAAAAGACAAGCACTGGGGCCCCCGGCGCTCCTATGCGCAAAACGGGGGCCTCTGAGGGTTCCTGGTAGAGAGGGGCGATCTGCACCCCCTCTACAACAAAGAGACCGTGCCCCTCCAGGGACCCGTGATCCTTGGGGGCTCCCCCGGGCCTCTAATGGCCCTCTCCAAAGGGGGGGGGGCCTAAAAGAGCCAAAGATTTAGAGTAACCGGGGCGATCGCGCCCCTAGCGCAGTGACCGGGGCAAAGGGAACTCCCTTTCTCCCCTGCGTCCTGCCTAATGAGAAAGCCGGGGAAGCAGGGGCCTCTGATGAGGCTCTTCGCCTGTTTCCCTAGGCGGCAGCACCCGGTCCGGTGCACTAGCCACGTTTCTGCCTTCCCTCGTCCGCGAGGGAAGCAGAGTCAAGAATGGGAGCCGAGGTGTGCCCCGGGGGCGCTCTGAAAAGGGGCGCATCACCCGGGGACACGGTAGGAGTCTGCGAGCTCCTTCCTTTACCTTTGTTTAAGTGCCCCGGGGGCACTAGAGTCAGCGTGACCCTCGTGCTGCAGTCGAGATGCGGTGCCCGGGCTGCGGCGGTAATTAAAACCAGGGAGAGGCGCCGAGGGGCTCGTTCATAAACCCGGGCTGCGGCAGTGACTTTTCGGCAAAGGTAAAGCGCTTTTCAAAGCACTAGGGAAAAGTTAAAGCCCGGGCTGCGGCGGTGATCTTCCTGCAGTAAGTCAAGAAAGAGCGCTGTTCCCAAGCGCTTTGCCAGAATCTGCAGAGATCGGTGCAGGGGACAGGAGCCACAGCACCCTGCCAATGGGAGCAAGCAAGACACAAGGAAGCACAGGGCTGGTGGGCCCTGCTACAGGCCAGCACAAGGGTTGCAGATGGTGGCAGTTCCTTCTAGTGACCAGGCAGGTCACAGATCAGCACAGCAGCAGCAGTCCAATGTGGTTTCCTGGTGAATCCATTCATCAGCGTTCTGTGTCCAAGAATGTTCAAATTGTGGGGAAAATTCCCCTGTACTTATACTAGGGTTACAGTGGGGGTCATTATGACCCTGGCGGAAGGCGGAGAACCGGCGGTAAGACCGCCAACAGGCTGGCGGTCTTACTTTGTGGAATTATGACCATGGCGGTTACCGCCATGGTCATCCACCGGTTCTCCATTCTGCCCGCCAGGTCTCCAGCCCGGCGGGCGTCACTATACCGCCGGTGGTATTTTGACCCGGCTTACCGCCGTGGATTTTCAGCGGTTTGAACCGCCATGAAATCCATGGCGGTAAGCACTATCAATGCCAGGGAATTCCTTCCCTGGCACTGATAGGGGTTTCCAATACCCCCCACCCCCACCCCGACTACCTCCCCTACCCCCCCACCACCCCTGCCACCCCCCAAAGGTGGCAGGGCCCCCCCTCCCCACCCGACCCCCAACATCACATCACCCATATCCACACGACACGCACGCGGGCACCACCTACACACTTACACGCACACATGCCAACATACATGCCTACATCCACACACACAGTCAGACACGCACACCCACATTCAAACATACACGCACACATCCATACAGACATACCCACAGACATACACGCACTCATTCCCATACACACAACACCCCCGCAAGCATACACGCACTCACACCCCCCTCTACATACACACATGCACACCCCCATGCACCCACACAACACACAACACCCCCCCACCCCCTCCCCTCACGGACGATCGACTTACCTGGTCCGACGATCCTCCGGGAGGAGACGGGAGCCATGGGGGCAGCTCTGCCGACACCACACCGTCAACAGAACACCGCCACAGCGAATCACAGGACGTGATTCGCTGGGCGGTGTTCTGTTGGCGTGGCGGTGGAGGTGGAGCAACCTCCACTTCCCCGCCTCCCGCCAGTATGGCTTTTGGCGGCTCTCCGTCCGTAAAAGGACGGAGAGCTGCCAACGGTCATAATAGGCCGAGCGGAAAACCACCACCACTGGCGGTCTTCCGCACGGCGGTCCTTCGGTGGTCTTTAAAAAAGACCGCCGAGGTCAAAATGACCCCCAGTGTGTCTTACAATGGTAGGGAGAGGAGGTTCCAGACAGTTACAACTGGTTCTGGGAGTGTCCCCTCTCTCCTTTCAACACAGGCTCCAGATATCAGTGGGGGGTTAACAACCCTATTGTGTGAGGCCAGGGCACAACCTTTACAAATGCAGGTATGCCCCGCCTCTCCCTCTCTCAGCCCATGAAGGCTTTACAATATGTAGATGCACCTCTGCGACACCTCCACCCTCCCTGTGTTCAGGCTGTCTGAGAAGTATGCACAAAGCCCCAACTGTCAGTCTGCCCAGACGTTGATTGGAGACAAGCTGCAAAACACCAAAGTTATAAGCACAGATAAATGCACACTTTCTAGAAGTGGCATTTCTGTGATAGTAATGAAAAATACACCTACACCAGTAAGCAACATTTCTCACCACTATCACAACCATACCAAACATGCCTATACTACCCCTCATAAATCAGACAATACCCCTTACACATAAGGCAGGGCATCTCTAATGCAATCCTATGAGGAGGCAGAATTCACAGCAGTGAGACACCAAGTTAGGCTGTTTGTCACTACCAGGACACGCCACGCTACATGGCACATGTCCTTCCTTCTACATACATGGCACCCTGCCCAAAGGGCTAGCTAGGGCGTACCTTAGGGGTGACTTACATGTAATAAAAGGGGATTTCTGGGCCTGGCAGGTAAATTTAGATGCCAGGTCCCCGTGGCAGGAAACTGCGCACACAGGCTCTGTGCTAGCAGGCCTTAGATAGGATTGACAGGCTACTTCAGTGGGTGGCGCAAGCAGCGCTGCAGTCCCACTAGGAGCATTTAATTTACAGGCCCTGGGTATAGGGATACCACTTTACAAGGGACTAATAGGTAAATTAAATATGCTAATCAGGTATAATCCAATCATACCAAATTTGTAAGAGAGAGCACATGCACTTTAGCACTGGTTAGCAGTGAAACAGTGCTCAGAGTTAAAACGTCAGCCAACAAAGGTCAGAAAAATAAGGAGACAAAAAGCAAAAAGTCTGGGGAATGACCCTGTAAAAGGGCCAGGTCCAACAGGGAGCATCTCTACTATGACGCAGGCCATAATCCTGGAAGCATCTAGCCAGTTGCCAAAATTTCTCCCTTTTCTCACCCTGTGCCTTTCATTCTATCTTCTTTCTTTTATGTGCTTTCACCCTTTGCGTGGGTACCAGCCTTCACCCTGAGCAGTGGGAAGGAGGGCAGCTTCGCCTGAAGCCTGTCTTGCTCCCTTACTTCTGCATAGTACATTGATGGCCCTCAACATGTTGAACAAGAGCAGCACCCAGGATTAGATTGTGCAGTGTGCATGCACGTAAAACCTTTCCAACGAGGTTGCCGCCTCTGTGCCTATCAAGAGCATAGTTACTTAAGCAGTGGCTGGGCTGTGCAAAAAACATACTCACCTACGACACCATGGCTACTTCTCAATGCGTAGAAATTTTTTATACGAAGAGCAGATCTTCAAGTGACCGCAGCAGGGTTCTCAGGAACCCAAAGTGGAATATAACTTAACCAGTGTCAGTACTGAGTTTTTCACTGATGCATCCACCTACATATTTCTTTCAAGTGACTTAAACACCTGTTCCAGAGATCTGTCTGGAACACCTCACTCATGTTTTAACATAAATGTCGACATAAGGGCTATAAACTCACCCACATGAGGGAACCCATAAGTAGGAGACCATACAGTCAGTGAACAGTAGTACTCTTGAATGTTTACTAGTGCTAGATTTGGAAACAGCTGATGAATCACACCACACTAGGTAGGTGAGGGTCCAACACACACATATTTACTATTGCACAGCAAATGTATGCAAGTCGAAAGCCTGATCATGTTGTGCACCATCCTCTCCCTTGCACTAGGTGAATGTTTTGTAAATAAAAGGAGTGCATCTTCTAATCATCTCCTGCCATTCTACGAATATCCCCTCGACGATTAGTCTTTTGTAGTCACCAGCATGTTTCTTTAGAGGCCAGTCCATGCCTGCATATGTGTTAACGATTTGTATTTACTACCTTTTTTACCTCTTTGTGCAATTTCTTTCTAGCAGGAACTGGGCTGGAAGGTATCATAGTGCTTTAGGTGAGCACTAGTTACATTACACAAGGTCACATTCATTTTTATAGGCGTGGCGAGAGTAAGGGACCTATCCAGAATAAGAAGAAGTTGAGCCAATGCTGAGAGTTGAACTTGGTCCCCAAGTTTCAATGTCTGCAGCTCTGGCCAATATCCTGGGTAGTGAGAGGGTGGCAAGCAGAAGGCACTTGAAAGCTCAGCTCATTATAGGCTTGAGGTTCAAATGGGACCTTGAGCTGAGCCACAGCCAGGCCTTAGGCTCAAGCCTGGCTCATGTTTTCTGTGGATTGCCCATCTCTAGCTATAAGGCATGAAGTGAAAAAGAGTGAATCCGCACAAAATATGTGAGCAGTTCACTCATGGTTTTATATGTGTTGACTGGAAAATAAAGCAAGACAGGATCTGTTGACAGAACAATATAGGGTTAATCACAATCCGGCCTGGAGGTCAATCAACCCTGTAGAGCTGAAGTTGATCACAAAGTACTGCTCGCAGGTAGCTCCTTTTATACTCAAAAACTACAATGGCTTGAAGCACATTATCATAAAAAAAGCAATAAACAAGTCACAGGATGAGACAAGTTGTTGATGTATTTCTATATAAACACAACACCACCTGTATGCTTGAACTCCTGTCCTTCTCCCTCCTCTCAGTTCCACTTATCTTGCAGTCCTAACAGAACTTTGAAACATTAACCTACCCTCCCCAGGTGTGTGAGTTTCATTTGCGCTGTTTTCAGGATTGCTCATCTGATTTTCTATACTGCTGACTAAAACTATCTTCCACCACATTTAATCTGAATGGAGTCTCTGCTAACAGTGGGAGTGGGGGTGCATGTTTGTGTGCTGGACCGTAAAGTCTTCAAGGCTTTGTTAATTATGTTTTTCTATTTAACTAAACTTGCTAATCTTGTGTTCTGCTTTCCTGCGAACTCACACTTACTCTGTGCCCTTGTGAAACTTATGTTTGTACTGTTCTTTAATTATGTACAGTTCTGCAATACTTTCGGATGATGTCTATGGTGGTGAGATTTCCTTGCATATTATATTTTCTTCAACACATGTGAAGCAATCAGTTTTTTAAATGTATTAAAACAACTTTGTAAAATTATAAACCAGCTGACAAATGGCACCATGTCATTTATAACACCTTAGCCCAATAATTGTATTTTAACCAGCAGCACTTTGCATACTCAGGTCTGGAGCCTGGAATGAAACTGTTAAAAGCAATACTAAAATTACAACAATGCAACATGCTGTTGGCTGAAGAGCCAGGAATGGCTGGTGTTATCATATGTGATAATGCCAACTGGCAGACTGGTGAAACACAAAATAAAATGTAGTTCTTTACTTTCTGTTTTGTTCTTGTAGGCAATCATACGTGAAACGGCCCAATGGTTGAGAGGCTAAAAGTAGCCTTTCAAAGGTGGATGCAATCATTTCACAAGTAATGTTCCTGCCTTCAGTAAGAGAAGCACAGGCTACAGGTGCTGCCCTTCGAGGGCTGCCAGTGGCCAGTATCATCCACGGCCATTGTGCATTTTTCTTGTCTCGACATTGACCGCATTAATGTTGGCTATCTTTCTTAGTCCTAATCTCCATGTTTTTATTTGCAGCACCTATATTTGAGCCAGCACAGGGTACTGGCTGTTGATTGAGTAATGACCGCCAGGAGGAAACATAAAATTGCTGACAAGCACATAGCCTCAAGGCAATCACTGAGAGTGTACAACATATTGATTGTATCATTGCAAACAGGGTGAAAAGAAACTTTCATGGCAGGCTCAAGAGTCGCATTTGAAGCCAAAGGATAGTTCTGAGTCTATTATTGCACCTAAAAATGTGCCGAAATTAATTAAGATTTTTTTTCTGAAATAACCAATTGGACCCATTGCATATGACGAGGTAATAGCAATAAAACTCGATAATAAGGAGATGTGTGCAACATCTGCTAGAAAATCCAAAAATGATGAAACTCATAAAAGTTCCAATGGACTGAGAAGTGTTAGCTGACCTTAGAAGAACGGTGGCTAACTACCCTGTGGCCGGTGACAACGGCTAGGCAGCAGGGTGGCATGAAAGGATGCCAAAAACAAAGGGAGATTTTTATTCAAAACATCCAATTAGGAGAAGGGGCGGGGCCAAGCAAACAGCCAAAAGAGGAAGGGAGAAGAGGTCCCCAGTATGGCCTCTACAAGGCTGAACTGTCACAGCAGCTGATATGCTAATGGTTTATGGCAACCATTGAAAGGGATAAGATGTCTGTGACAAAGGTGCATGCCAAGTGCTGGAATTTAATTATGCAATAAAATAATGATGTGCATAGTTTGACCAATCATGTGCAGAATGCATTACACTAAAACGCAAGAGCTGAGCATATTAATAACCGATGCTACTATGATAAATTGTGTACTCGCTTTTAAAAATGTTAATAAACTGCAGCCATTTTCACATCGGAAAGGTCTGGGTTAAGACATTGCTGAATCTAGGACCAAAACAGAGGCAGGGAGTATGAAGCAGCTGCTGACTACCACAAAAAAGTCGGAGGTTGACTCCAAAATTAATCTCATGTAAACGCTCATCACTGCTGACAAAGAAGACACAAGAAGATAGTTCTTAAATTACCTCCTTCAAGCTCCGATAGGGATAGATCGGTGACACGGCCCGGGGCCGCTTGTGGTCCTCCTGACCTGTACTTGCAACCCCTGGACAACTGGGCACTGGGCAGTAACTAGGTTGTTCTGTATTGCTTAACTTTAAGAACACTTCCATTTTTAAAGACATCTTGCAGCAAAAGTGTAAAATACGATAAGGTCTCTTAAAAATTCAAAATGTGTATTTCATTAACATGCAGAAGTAAATAATCTTAGTACATCAGATTATATCACAGCATTGAGAAGTATTTATTTTTAAAGTGATAGTTCTCAACTATCCAACCTAATCCAACTAACCAACCTAAATTCAGAAACATTCATTCTTAACCCCACCCTGAAAACAATGTCAATGGTGAACGAAGAGGCAAGTCAGTTGGTGTGTGCACTCATTTGGTTGGGAACGTTTCCTATTATGCACGAACAACATCATAGTTTATTAAGTCTAAAACAGGAGAAGGTTCTCTACAGTGCACATCCTAAAGTCATGCATTTTGAGGTCCACTTATATACGATAATAATGAAGAAAAAGGGGGGTAAGTGAAATTAAACAATTGCCTAAGATCACACAATTTGATAACGTGGGGAAGCTGTGATTAATCCCAGGTTCTCTGGTTTCAAATTGTGCAATGTAGCCACTTTATCCATATGCTGTGCTTCTGCTACATTCTCAATACTGCCAAAACCGCCCCAGGACTCTCCACTCTTAACCGCCACACTAGTAGCATCAATGCACCCCTCAGACACATCACAGACCAAACTTTATGGCCCCTGGGAAAGTGTTTGCAAGTACCCATGGGCTAGATTTTACTATCCCATATTTACCAGTTGAAATAATGATTAAAAAATGTGTAGTACCAAAACGGTGGAAGTAGTGCTGAACCTGATACCCAAGTTAATGTAGTATCAGACAATAGTAGCCTAGAGATGCAATCTGGAAACTCAATATTCCTGAATGTGTCTGGCCAAATCCAGTAAAATTTCCAGGAACTTTGACGTAATGAGATATTTCAAATGCACAAGGGGCCAGATGTAGGAAACAGTTTGCATGTCGCAAACAGCGATTTTCGCTGTTTGCGACATGCAAACTGCACTATGCAATGCACAAAACCCGTTTTGCGATTCGGTAACCTGGTTACCGAATCGCAAAACAGGTTTGCGAGTCGCAATTAGGAAGGAGAGTCCCCTTCCTAATTGCGAGTCGCAGTGCAATGCCAGGTTGCTTTGTGACCACGAACGCGGTCGCAAACCATTCGCAGTTTACACCTATTTGAAATGGGTGGTAACCCATTCGCAAAAGGGAATAGGTCCCAATGGGTCCCCTTCCCTTTTGTGAATGGAACTGCAAAGATTATGCTCTGAAAAAAACGTTTCATTTTTCGTTTTTGTAATGCATCTCGTTTTCCTTTAAGGAAAACGGGCAGCATTACAAAAAAAAAAAAATCTACTTTATTAAAAAGCAGTCACAGACATGGTGGTCTGCTGTCCACAGCAGGCCACCATCCCTGTGAATGCTGCCACTCGCAAGGGGGTCGCAAATTGCGACCCGAGTCGCAGATGGCGTCAGGGACACGATCCTACATTCCAATTTGCGACTCGCAAATTGCGAGTTGCTCTGAGACGCAATTTGCAAGTCGCAAATTGGAATCTTCCTACATCTGGCCCTAAATGCCTTACAAAACGTTTTGACTCACATATTATTGCTAATGGGGAAATCTCTGGACGGAACAGACCATGCAGGTTCATTAATAACAATTATTATACTTCAAGTTCTGATCAGCACTTGGTCGAAAGGTGATGTAGCACTTCAAACAGATCTTATATTGAATGATTCAGATGTTGCTACACCTCAACTTTACATTAAAACTCCAACAATAGCTGTTAGAGATACCCTTGAGAGGAGAATCTTTGAATGTGTCAAATCCATACTGCTCGAGCTCCATATGGAACACATTGACAAGCTATCTTGTGTTGTAAAGGATGAAGGTAATAAACAAAACCAAGGCTCCTAACCATCGTAAAAGATCAAAGGATGTGTGACAATAACAACAAGAATAAAGTAGGAGCCACAGTTACAGTGGTTGTTGAAACCAAGGAGAGAAGAAGAGCTTGGATGTCTACTCCCTGGGAGGCATTTTACTTATAGGGGTATCGAGTTGCAAGAGAGCAGTAAACAAAAGTCGGGCCAGTCTAAGTATGACATAAAAGAAGACATCAGTCTTGCACCAGCACAGGGGCGCAAATGCAAATATTTTTACAGAGTCTGACTCTATAATGGTTTACCCTATTTTCAAGAAAAAAGGGGACATAACTAGTTAAAGTGAAAACCCGCAATCAGGGGAACCAACCAACCAACTTCCCAATAAAAAAACAGACACAGAAAAACAAACGGCACAAAACACAGAAGGAAAAAAACAACTCTATAAGAGAAGGAAAACTCAGCTGGTACCTATAGAGGGTATGATCAATAGTGCTTATGCAGCTTCAAATTCCAATGATGAAGTAACAACACAATGCAAATATTTCCCACCACCAGTAGTCCCAAGAGTCTCTACCCGAACCCTAAATCCATTAGCTACACCATGTACTACGAGAAAGGTGCCGGTGGACGAGAAGGAAACATATGATGTAACAGACAACTATCACATGTCATATAGTGGCACTGACGATGTTTCGTGTCATCATTAGTTTATTGACCTATTTCCAGATGCGAGTAAATCTAAACCTCTGAATAGGTCACGTCTTCTGTCTCTGATGTATACAGTGCCATCCTTAAGATCAATAACATCAAAAGATATAAAAAGATTGAGGCCCTCATTCTGACCTTGGCGGGCGGCGGAGGCCTCCCGCCAAAGTCCCGCCGTCAGATTACCGTTCCGCGGTCGAAAGACCGCGGCGGTAATTCTGACTTTCCCGCTGGGCTGGCGGGCGGTCGCCTTCAGACCGCCCGCCAGCCCAGCGGGAAAGAGGCTTCCACGATGAAGCCGGCTCGGAATCGAGCCGGCGGAGTGGAAGCTGTGCGACGGGTGCAGTTGCACCCGTCGCGTATTTCACTGTCTGCGCAGCAGACAGTGAAATACATGTAGGGGCCCTCTTACGGGGGCCCCTGCAATGCCCATGCCAGTGGCATGGGCACTGCAGGGGCCCCCAGGGGCCCCGCGACCCCCCATACCGCCATCCGGATCCCGGCGGTCCGACCGCCGGGATCTGGATGGCGGTAGGGGGGGTCGGAATCCCCGCGGCGGTGCAGCAAGCTGAGCCGCCGCGGAGGATTCAATGGGGCGGCGGTACACTGGCGGGACCCCGCCAGTGGTGCCGGTCCGACCGCGGCTTTACCGCCGCGGTCGGAATCCCCATTGGAGCACCGCCGGCCTGTCGGCGGTGCTCCCGCGGTCCTCCGCCCTGGCGGTCAAAGACCGCCAGGGTCAGAATGACCACCTGAGTCTGGAGACACCCCCATTAACAACCTGGATGGCTCAAGTTATAAAAGTGGAGTTTGGTTCCCTTAACATCAGCAAGCTCATTATATGTAATTTGGACGATCTTCTCATGATGGGCATTGATGGCTTGCAATGTCATCCATCAACAACACCAGTGCATTGCTCCCTGAAGAACAATGATTGGAGCAATCCATGAACAGCTCATTCAAGAAGTTTAAGCTTCCAACTAACTGTGCTGTACATAAAAAAAGTGATAAAGGGTACAGTGGACAAGAATGGGCATGGCTTTACATTCGCCTTGGCTAGTAAGGGTAGAAATCGGGCTCAAGAAAAGACAGATTAAGCATTTTGCAGATACAGCCAGCCCAACAATGTCCCGAAGGTGCATGACTCACTCCAGTTGATAGAAAGGTAAAATAGCAAACATTATGGCACTCATTACAACCCTGGCAGTGGGGTGATAAAGCGGTGGTAATACCGCCAACAGGCCGGCGGTAAAAAAAAAAGGAATTATGACCACGGCGGAAACCGCCCACACAGACAGCCACTTTAACACACTGACCGCCATGGCAGAAGCAACAAGCACCATGGTGGTAACCGCCAACAGCAAGGCGGAAGACAATGTACCGCTCTCACCTTTTCCGGGGTGGTACCAACAACATCCAAAGCATGGCGGAAACAGTGCACAGAAGGGAAACGACTCACCCCTGGAGACTTAAGGAAGAACCACGCTGCCATGGAGCCTGAGTTGCAGGTGTTACCCATGCTCGTCTATCTCCTTCTTCACCATGAATACCAACGCTGGCGAAGATGACCACGGTGAGTATTGCCACCTAGCACACAAGGGAGGGGGGAGGAAAAAGAGAGTGACATACACTCACAACACACCCAACACCATACACACAAACAGATGCACAAACATTACATATCCACCACGTACCCCTCAGGAATAATGCAAGGACAAAAGGAATTGATTAAAGTGAGTGTAATAAGGTAAAATACTAGAAATATGTCCTTCAAAATCAAAACAGTACATACATATATACAAATGGAGGGACATTGCCCTGTCCACAATGTCCGTGGGCCACAGGGCCACATCACACAGGCCAAGGCCCCACTTGACTCCTGTAACAACACGGAGAGAACACTGCAGGGGTATCAGGTCGAAAATACACAGGCACCTCAGGGGGACGGGGAACGGGGGGCACCTCAGCTGGAAGATGGAACAACACCACTGGTCCTGGAGGGGACTACATGTCCATCACACTGTCCTGGGGAGTGCAAAGCCACAGTCTCTCAAGTGGGTGGTCTGCCCACTGCTTGGTCCTAGGGAGTGCAAGGCCACAGTCTCTCTAGTGAGTGGTTTGCCCACTGCTTGGTCCTGGCGACTGCAAGGCCATAGTCTCTCTAGTGGGTGGTTTGCCCACTTCTTGGTCCTGGGGAGTGCAAGGCATCAGTCTCTCTAGTGGGTGGTTTGACCACTGCTTGGTCCTTTGGACTTCAAGGCCGCTGTTTCTCTAGTGGTGGTTTGCCCACTGCTTGGTCCCGGGGAGTGCAAGGCCACAGTCTCGCTAGTGGGTGGTTTGCCCACTGCTTAGTCCTCGGGAGTGCAAGGCCACAGTCTCTCTAGTGGATGGCTTTTCCACTGGTTCTGGAGGGGGCATTGGGCCCAGTGTGCTTCATCCTGGGAAGGATGGGGTGAGTGGGTGGCTTCTTCCACTGGTTCTGGAGGGGGCTTTATGCCCTGTGATGCAGCACATGGGGAGTGCAAGGTCACGGTCTCTCACCTGGCAGTCACACCCACAGGATTTGCAGGGTCCAGGACACACTACAGTCCATGGAGGCAGGACTACACACTGCCGACTGGTGGTGACGGCTGCTCAGTGGTGGCAGTGGTGGGGCTGGTGTCGGGGATGCCAGTGGTGGGGGGAGGCTCCTGCCCGTCCCCTGAAGCCTCAGACGGCTGCCCACTGGGGCTGGTGGTGGTGCTAGCAGTGGTGGGGGGAGGCTACTGCCTGCCCCCTGCAGCCTCAGACGGCTGCCCACTGGGGCTGCTGCTGCTGGCACTGCTGCAGGCAGTGATGCTGGTGGTGGTGCTGGTGGCGGTGCTGGTGTAGGGAATGCCCGTGGTTGGGGGAGGCCCCAGCCCTCCCCTGCAGCCTCGGACAGCTGAACCACCATGGTTGGTGGTGGGGGCTCAGATTCTGTCCCTGAACCAGGCCTCCTGACCTTCCTACCTGCAGGGGCAGGCCCCTTGCCCTTTCCAGCTTGTGGTGCCTCTTCGTCCATCTCCTTGGCAGCCGGTGGTGCCTCCTTGCCCATGTCCCTCACAGCTGGTGGTGCCTCCTTGCCCTTCACAGCTGGTGGTACCTCCTTGTCCTTCCCTTTGGCAGCTGGTACAGGCACACTGTCAGTGGTTATGGCTGGTTCCCTGGAGCCTCTCCCACCTGCAGTAGCTACAGACACTGCTGTGGCCATGGACTGGGTGGCTGAGGTGCTAGCCTGGGTTCTGACCACCCTGGCCTGACGTGAAGGACGGGGATCGGAGGGGTAGGGAAGAGGTCAACGGCAGAGAGGAACAGCTTCTTAGGGACACAGGGGTGGGAAGAGGGTGAAGGTCTGAGAGTGAAGGAAGAGGGAGTGGTTGTAGGAGGTGTCAGTCTGCTGTGTTTGGGTGCGGGTGCATGGGCTGGATGCTGTTGTGAGGTGGATGGCTGTTGGGTGTCTGAGTGCTTGCGTTTGTGTTCTTTGGGAGGAGGAGGCACAGATACAGTGGGAGAGGACACAGGGGACGTGTGCATGGATGTAGGGGTGGTGACTGCAAGTGAGGGGTGTGTAGTGATAGGTGTGATGGTGATGGAGGTAGTGGATGAGGATGTAGTGCATTTAGGTGTGAGTGGAGATGCTACTGGGAGGGAGGTGGACGACGACGAGGAGGGGACACAATGGAGGCAGTGGATGTTGGTGTGTCTGATTCTGGATGGTGTTTGTGTGAGTGCCTGTGGGATGATGTGTGGTGCTTGTGTTTGCCTGAGCCACTCCTGTGTGTTGTCTTGGGTGCATGCTGGTCTGAATGTGTGCTTGGGATAGGTTGGGGGTCAGGGGAATGGGACTGGGCAGAGGAAGTTGGAGGGGAGAGGCTAGAGACGGGGACAATGGCTGCCATCAGGGAGGAGGCCAGAGCCTGGATTGATCTCTGTTGGGCTGCCATGCCAGAGTGAATGCCCTCTGGGAATGCATTTGTTTGTTGCAAATGGCCTGCCAGCACCTGGATGGCATTCACTATGGTTGAATGCCCAACAGAGATGGATCGCAGGAGGTCAATAGCCTCCTCACTCAGGGCAGCAGGGCTAACTGGGGTAGGGCTTGAGGTGCATGGGGCGAAGAAGATGCCCACCCTCCTGGGTGAGCGAGCACGGGAAACTCACTGAGGGGCTGCTGGGAGGGCGGTGCTGGTACAGGGGGTCGTGGCTGTACCTGTAGTTGGGGTGGGCAGAGAGGTGTCCGCCACCAGCAGGGAGCTTCCATCGGAGGAGGTATCACTGTCCGAACTGTCCCCTCCTGTCTCCGCCGTTGTGCTCCCCACACCCTCCGTCCCACTGGTGCCCTCACCGTGGGTGGATTCGGCCTCCTGGGCCATGTGGAATGCAGCTCCCTCCGTCGCCGGTGCCTCTGCTCCTCCACCAGATGATGCTAATGCACACAAGGACAGGGTGACAAAACAAAAAAGGAGGGGAGACAAAGGATACACTTGGTCAATGGCTACACCAACACTACCGTTGGTGTACACAGCACACTCACACAGGGAACAGTCCTACGCACTATGCAATGCACTACAAGTCACAATGCTAGTCACCAGCCCTAGGACAGGCATACCTAAGGCCAATAGCAGCATACCTGAGACCCACAGACCCCTGCCCAGTAGTGGAGGCCTAATAGCTTGGTTGGAGGACTTTCACATCAGAACCCTGCCCAACATGGGACCTACCATGCAATGTCCTGCCTGACCTAGGGGCACCCACAGGCCCACATCCCCCACCCCGAGACCACCCTACCATGCCCAAGTTGTAGATTTGGAAACTGTACTCATCCCTTGTGGCTGCTGTGATGCCCTGAAGCGCCCAGCCAGCTCCGGATAGGCCACCGCCAGTATGTGGAACAGCAGGGGCGTCAGGGTTCGACAGGCACCCCTTCCTCATTGGGAGGCCATCCCCAGCTGGGATTCCACCGTCTTCCATGCCCAGCGTCTCAGGTCCTCCCACCGTTTGCGACAGCAGGTGCTCCGCCTGCCGTAGACCCCCAGGATCCGCACGTCCTTGGCAATGGCATGCCACATACCTTTTTTCTGTTGGGCGCTGACCTGCAGACAAATAAACATCGAAAAAGGTATCAGCCATACTGTCCGGCCTCTTACACTCATGGCCCACATATCCCTCACATCCCCTTACACACAGACATTGCCCACCATACATGCAGCATGCTGCCCAGGACTCTTCCACCCCACTCCTTACACAAGGTCCTCACACACAGCACTCCATGCATTCATGCCCCAATGCATCGTGCTGAAGGTCAGGTAGCAAGTGAGAGAACAGATAGAAAATGGCGGTCACGTCCATGGCGGTGTGTACCGTCACCGCCGGCGTACATCACCATTTGCCACTGTAACCCATTGAGCCCATAGACACCCAATGAGGAGTTGCACTGCGGTACTCGACCGCCTCCTGCAATGGCGTACAACGTCAGCGGCATTACCTCATTTCCACCTGTCGATCCACACAGGACAGACGGATGCCATTTCGGCAGGGGGCAGGCCATGGCACCTAACTGCGTCACAGTACACATAGACACCATTTGGGCCTATTTAACAACATACTGTTTCAGTCACAACATGCAACGCAGTGTACAGTTTGGAAAAGTGGAATACTGACCAGATGCTCATCATTTTGCCCTCTACATTGCAACCGCTGCAGATGAATAGGAGATGGAGACATCCCTAGTGTACATGCCCCTGGTGGACTTGGAAACGATTGGGACAGGCACATTATCCTCACCTACAGACTTGACAAGGCCACAATCCAAGAGCTGTGTGCCCAATTAGAGCCAAACCTGATATCTGCTATCTGTCACCCCACTGGGATCCCCCCTCTTATGCAGCTGCTATCTGTGCTCCATTTCTTGGCAACTTGTTCTTTCCAAGTAACAGTGGGCTTGGCAGCAGGAATATTACAGGCAATGTTCTCAGTAGTGTTGTCTCCCTGATGAAACACATGCGCGGCTACATTGTTTTCCCCCAGGTGCAGGATTTAGCCACAGTGAAAGCTGACTTATATGCAATGGGACATATCCCCAACATTATTGGGGCAATTGATGGTACACATATTGCCTTTGTTCCCCCCCTCCCCCGGAGAAATGAACAGTTGTTCAGAAATAGAAAGAGCTTTCACTCATTGAATGTTCAGAGAGTGTGCCTGATGGACCAGTACATCTCCCATGTCAATGCAAAGCATCCTGGCTCTGTGCATGATGCCTTTATCCTGAGGAATAGCAGCATCCCATATGTGATGGCTCAACTCCAGAGGCACCGGGTGTGGCTAATAGGTGAGCCCATGGTTCTCACCCAGTATATGTTGGTGTATGGGTATGGGGTTGGCCCTAAGGGTTAGTGTTTGGCTAACAGGTATCCCTCAATATTTGCAGGTGACTCTGGTTACCCCAACCCTTCATGGCTACTGACCCCTGTGAGGAATCCCAGGACAAGGGCAGAGGAACGTTACAATGAGGCACATGGGCGAATAAGAAGGATTATAGAGAGGACATTCGGCCTCCTGAAAGCCCGGTTTCGGAGCCTCCATCTAACTGGTGGTTCCCTGTGCTACTCACCCAAGAAGGTGTGCCAGAGCATCGTGGCATGTTGTATGCTGCACAACCTTGCCTTACGTCACCAGGTGCCTTTTCTGCAGGAGGATGAGGCTGGAGATGGGCGCGTGGCAGCAGTGGACCCTGTGGACAGTGACAAAGAGGAGGCAGAGGATGAGGACAACAGAACAGCATTCATACGACAGTACTTCCAGTGACACACAGGTAAGACACTGTAAATTCACCTTCCATTGACAGTTTTGTGTTGGATATTGTCACTGGTAGGCTGATTTTCCCACTACTATGGCCACTTACTGTACCCTTTGGCATGTCTATTTTCAACTATCTGTGCCCTACTCTGGCTCCTGGTGTGTTGACTGTAGCCAACTACAGGTCATACCGATGTATACATTACTGTACAGTTGAATTGCAATGTTCACAGCTTGTAAAATGAATACATGGTTCAATCAATTGACAGACTCCATACTTGTATTTTTTACAAGGGTGTTTATTTATGTGCTAATAAGTGGAGGGGGTATTGCAGTGGGTGGGGCAGTGGCGGAGGAGAGTCCAGGGTAAAGTTCCAGTCTATTTGTATCACAGTTGCACTGTCCAAGGGGGCATAGGAAGTGCAGCAATGGCAGTTCAAGGTGGACAAGGCGCAGGGACCGTTTGCATGGTGGTTCTCCTCCTGCAGGGGGAGGGGTGCTGATGGCCTGTTGTTCCTGTGGCGGGCCTCCTGCCCACTAGCGTCAGTGAGGTGGAACGCTGTTAATTGGTTTGGCTAGCGCCAGGGGCCCATTGGTGTGCCACTGCCTCCCTCATGGTGTTGGCCATGTCTGCCAGCACCCCTGAAATGGTGACCAGGGTGGTGTGGATGTCCCTCAGGTCCTCCCTGATCCCAAGGTACTGTCCCTCCTGCAGCCGCTGGGTCTCCTGCAACTTGGCCAGTATCTGGCCCATCATCTCCTGGGAATGGTGGTATGCTCCCAGGATGTTAGTGAGTGCCTCGTGGAGAGTCGGTTCCCTGGGCCTGTCCTCCCCCGTCGTACAGCAGTCCTCCAAGCTTCCCTGTTGTCCTGTGCCTCTGTCCCCTGGTCTATGTGCCCACTGCCACTAACCCCAGGTCCCTGATAGTCCAGTGTTTGTGGGGTTGCCTGGGGTCCCTGTAATGGTGGACACACTGCTGATTAACGTGTCCTGGGGACAGTGGTATGGGCCCGCTGGGTTGGTGCTGTGGTGGTGTTTCCTGAGGGGGGAGGCTCTGTGGTGGTATGGGACTGTGCCTGGGTAACCGACTGTCCGGAGGTCCCTGATGGGCCAGGTTGGTCATCCTGATCCAGGCTTGCAGAGCTGCTGTCATCACTGTGGGCCTCTTCTGGGGGCGGCTGGATGTTGATGGCACCTCCTTACGGTGACGTTGTGTGGGGGACCTGTGGGTATGTAAATGCAGTGTTATTGTTTCTGCATGTGCCATCTTGTGCATGGGTGTGTTGCCCTCTATGGTTGTTATTGCCCTGGCAGCTTAGGCTTGTGTGAGTGGTGATTTGGTGGGTTAGGTGATTGTCTCAAGTGTGCATGCCTTGGTGATGTGTGTCCAAGCAGGTCTGTGATGGGTACCCATGCATTGGTGTTGCATGCAGGGCTTGGTTGCGGGAGGGGTGAGTTGTGATTGTGGGGTGTGTGGGAGGTGGTGGAGTGATGGGAGTGAGGGGGAAGGTGTGGGTATGTGATGGCATGCAGGTAGGGGTGTGAAAGTATTAAAGATTTGACTTACCAGAGTCCAGTCCTCCTGCTACTCCTGCCAGGCCCTCAGGATGCAGTATTGCCAAGACTTGCTCCTCCCATGTTGTTAGTTGTGGGGGACGAGGTGGGGGTCCACCGCCAGTCCACTGTACTGCTATCTTGTGTCTTGCTACCACAGAATGTAGCTTCCCCCGTAGGTCGTTCCACCTCTTCCTGATGTCATCCCTTGTTCTTGGGTGCTGTCCCACAGCGTTGACCCTGTCCACGATCCTCTGCCACAGCTGCATCTTCCTGGCAATGGATGTCTGCTGCACCTGTGATCCGAATAGCTGTGGCTCTACCCGGATGATTTCCTCCATTATGACCCTTGGCTCCTCCTCTGAGAACCTGGGGTGTCTTTGTGGTGCCATGGGTGTAGTGTGAGTGGTGTGTGTGAGGGTGTGTGGGGTGATGTGTTGGGGTGTGTGCTGTAAGGTACGTGGATGGTGTATGGGTGATGATGTTTTGTGGCTCTGGTTCTGTGGGTGCTGTTGGTCTGTCTCTCTCAGTTGGCAATATTTTTGAGTTGGACGGGGTTGTGGGTAGTGTGGGTGTGTGTTTTATAGTGGTGTGGGTGTGGTGTGTGTATGGGTGTCAGGTGTGTGTACTTTGAATTGTCCAATGTAGTGTTGTTTTGTTTGAGTATGTGTATTTTTAGTGCGGCGATATGTACCGCCAATGATTTACCGCGGTTGAATGCCCGCCGTGGTGATTCATGGGTCATAATGCTGTGGGCGTAGTTCTGTTGGCGTAACGGTGTGGGTTTTGCTACTGCCAGTTTATCACTGACCTTTGGTCTGGCGGACTTGTGTGTGTGTCTGTATAGTGACGGATTGCTATGTGTGGGTCATAATATGGGTAGCGGCAAACCACTGCGGCGGCGGTATGTTGGTGGCAGTCAGCACGGAGGTAAGCGGGACTTACCGCCAATGTCATAATGAGGGCCTATATCTTGAGACATTTCTGGGTTGCATAGTAAACTGCAAGATGGGGCATGGTTAAGCTTTGTAAGTAATTGTGTGACTTGTTGCTTCCAAGAAATATGAGTATTGACAAAAAGTGGTATTGATGGTTTTATAGAGTTTTATAAACCTACACAACGTAAAAAAAGGAAGAGCAGTGGGGAGTCTTTCAATCTGAGTATCTTGTAAATTAAATTTTGAATCACGACAACTAGATATAGATTATCCTTCTTCAAATATGTTGTACTTAAGGCTCAGGCCTGTTGGCAAGGAAGTCGATAGTATTGATATCCTTAATGAGTATATCCACCTAGGTGGGTAGCATGGCAAATTGTTGAGGATTATGCCAATCATAACAGAGGAAGGAACTCGGTCAGGGGAGAGTGATTACTTTTGATATATGGAGATTTTAATACTTACCCCTCTGGTGAAGTTATCAACCTGGAGGTCTTGGAAGAAGATCTTTGCCAAAGTATACGGAAAACCCCAATATGAGTTGGATAAACTCAAGTAAGAAGATGGAAGTTTTCTCAACATTGCTGATAAAGTTTGAGTTACAGTTTCATAATGACCATGCTACATCAGACCTTCCAGCACAAAATACAGAAAATTATGATACAAGGGCCTCGCTCATAGATTATTCCTTGATTAATTCAGAGAATCAGAAAAATGTGATTGGCCTGGTTTTTGGAAAGAGGGTAGAGAGTGACCATGATTCTCTAGTAGCAGGTTCTAGCCTGGGTACCAGAGGGCAGACTGGCTGCACAGATGATAGCTGTACAATATGCCATCTAGAGCTTGCTCCGAATAATAAATAATATGATAGCTATACACTCGGAACGTGCAAATTATGTTGAAGAAATCCCCTTACATAAAGTCATAATAGATATGTTTGGCATTTCCCTTCTAAGTACAACTAGTGTAAGTAACGACCTAATATTAGAGTTATTTCAAGGAGTGCTATCTGAAGTAAGAGTGTTATGTTCTCAATCCATCAAAAACAAGGCCAGGCCATATTAGATTCAGCTAATAAATATACTTGATGTGAGGCAGAATGCTATAGAATGACGTATACGGCTTCGTTAGCATTAACAATGAGCCACTTCAAAGCACAAAAAGACCTGTCCTTTCAACTGTGCAGGAAAAAATAAAAAAACGTATTCAAAGCAAAACAAGGTAGAAGTGCAGCAAAAGATATGAGCCCTGTCAAAAGACGAAGCCTATAAAAAAAATCGGACAGGTTCTGGAAAATTGTCACCAATATGGGGGACGGTAAGTAAAGGAGAGTGCCACATAAGATCCAGGTAGTGGTTAAGTCATTTTAAGAACCGTTATAGGGCGATTACCAACTGCAAGATGCCGTCTTCATGGCGTACAGCATCCATTGATACCACTACATAAGAAGGACAGTGGCTGGGTGAATAACTCGTTTATTATGTCCGATGCACAGGCTGGCCTCAGATCGAGGACTGGAGCTGTTTATCAAGCAGCTTGTATTTATATGAGCTGTTACAAATATATGTTGGTTAACAGGAAGTCATTGAATTAAACCTTGCGGACCTATGGTCATTATTTAGCCTTGTTAGCTTTGTAATTGCATGGCACTCTTTTCAAGAACAGGGAGTCGAGATTTCTCTTTCGGGGGTGCTAAGGGATCTTCATACTGGTAAAACGGCCACAGTTCACTATGGACCCTCTGATTAATGCACAGACACCTTCCCGATTAAGGGAGTTAGAAAGGAATGTGAATTAACCCCACTCCTTTTTAGTTTATTTTTAAATGATGTAGTTGAGATTCCTATAATTGCTCACTGTAAGATTCCAATTCTTCAGTTTGCAGACAGCGCGGTCCTATTATCTAGAACTAAAAATGCAATTCATAAATTACTAGAAGGATTTGTAGGTTGCTCCAACAAAAATAACCTAATCTCAAACAACAAAAATAATGGCCATGCCAATGAAGCCACCCCCTCTCTTTAAAGGAAACTTAAGGTGTATGGAGGGCAAATAGAGTGTGTAACATAGTATGATTATCTGGATATTTGTTTTGCAAGGAAGCTCCAGAAAGGTAAGCATCCTTGCTGAAAACTTCGATGGCTGTACTTTTATTTAAAGAAAGGGCAGATTGACAATCCACAAGCACAGCCCTTCAAATTTACAATCAGAAATTAGAGGCTGCTGTATTATGCGGTGCAGAATTATGAGGTTATAGCAATGTAAAAAGGTTACAATAAACCATGACCAAATTTTTCAGGGCCCTGCCAAGACTGGGTTCTGATACCTAATTAAAGGTCATACACTTGGAAGTAGGCATCTCTGCAATCATTCATACCACTGTTGAACTCTGTACAGCTGATTAGAAAACCAAGCACAGCAATATATTTAAAATCGGTGTAACGGATTGCAATCTGTGGCAACATATGTGGAAGTAGCTGGCTTGCTCAAATTAGGAAACTACTAACAGTCCTACACCTAGAGAACCTGTGGACCTACCACAATTAGGTTGTTCCTGATACTCAAGTTATTATGAAAAAACGATACTTGTTACACAAGCTAGAGTTAAAATTCTCTAAAATAAGACCAGACAGCTTGATGGTTGAATAGCTTATGTACTGTATTACATGAAACCTGGGTTCGAGAAATATTTAGAATACATCAAATGCATTCTGGATTGAAATGCACTTTATATATTAAATTCAGAATGGAGACCTTCCTCATTAGAGATTACCTAGTGAGGTGTACAAGGATTGCTAAAGTAAGTCAATATTCTAACTAGAGATTTGGTGGGAAGGATGACATTAAGCATTTCCTGTTTTTTCCCCACAAAGTTTACTACAGCCCGCAAACGCTGGCTCTTGCCTTTGTTTAGGTCCTCCGGCATAAGATCCACTGCAAATTAGCATTTTGTTATAGAACATATGGTGAAGTATTTTAAGTTCCAAATCCTCCTATTTATGGGCACCATGGCCATTAGTTAATTCTGGAACTAGACCACGAAGCAGTCAGTATGGTATTGATGTTTTAAACTGTATGGTTGTTTAATTTTAGCCAAAATGTCTGTCGTTTATGATCAACAGAACTTATGAATAAGATGATGTAGTAAAAATAGTCCAGGAACGGGTGGAAAACTAATGCACTTTTGCTACTTTGCACATAATTATTCATTTTTTCTGGATTATGTACAACTATGGCCAGTATTTGTCAAATATTTGTCCTATTAAACCAAATGAAGGGCCTAACTTCTGTTTAATTAAGCAAGTGAACCTCCTCCAACCCTGCCAGTACAGTGGAAGGATTATACATAATGTTTTCAAGCCAATAGCATGGAATGTATGTGAATAGTTTAAAATATATTGTTCCGTGTTTTAATTGAGATTTTTATATTGTAACGCAAATTGCTGATGACAATAATCTAGTAATACAATTTAAAAACCATACAACACATTGTTTTCTGCAGTAGGAGGTTGCTTGCTCTCTCCGACTCTAGTTGGCCCTTGCGGTGGCAGCAGTGTGGATGCACTTTCAAAGTTTTTAAGGATGGACTCACAGCTCGATGTCCCTTAGCAACAGGGATGGTAAGTATGAATCAGAGTAGGTGTGCCAGCATGTCAACGTGTGTCATTGGGGCCACTTCAGGACCTGGACAGACTCCAGGGCGATCAACTGAGCCGCTGGAGGTCAATGTCTTGAAAGTAATTGACCCCAGCTCTTCTGATTGACTAGAGTTGCCTTGGATATATCCTCTTTACGTCTGAATAACCTTACTTGGGAGTTGTGAAGAATGGACATTTAGGGCCAGATGTAGGAAAAAAGCAAATTGCGACTTGCAATTTGCGAGTCCGTGCGACTCGCAAATTGCAAGTCGCAATTTGCTATGCAGAAAGGTGTCTCAGACACCTTCTGCAACTCGCAATGGGGTCGCAAAGACCCACCTCATAAATATTTGTAAGGTGGGTCGCAGTTTGCGACCCCATTGCGAGTATGGGCACTCACGGGGATGGTGGCCTGCTGGAGACAGCAGACCACCATGTCCGTGACTGCTTTTTAATAAAGCAGTTTTTTTTTTTTCTATCTGCAGCCCGTTTTCCTTAAAGGAAAACGAGCTGCACTTAGAAAAAAAACCGAAACCTTTTGTTTCGGTATTTTTCAGAGCAGGCAGTGGTCCGTAGGACCACTGCCTGCTCTGACAAATTGTTTTTGTGATCATTCACAAAGGGGAAGGGGTCCCATGGGGACCCCTTCCCGTTTGCGAATGGGTTACCATCCACTTCAAGTGGATGGTAACAGCGATTTCATTTGTGACCGCTTTCGTGGGCGCAAATGAAATTGCATAGCATTGCGAGTCGCAAATAGGAAGGGAACACCCCTTCCTATTTGCGAGTCGGAAATGCATTTTGCGAGTCGGATCCGACTCGCAAAATGCATTTCTGCATAGCAGAGAGGCTTTTGCGCCTCGCAAACGGCGTTTTTCGCCGTTTGCGAGGCGCAAACCCTTTGCTACATCTGGCCCTTAGTTCGACGCAGGTTTTCTAGTTTTTAACGAGACAAGGTGCTGACGCGAAAGACTGACTGCATTACTGCACAAGGCTGAAGACTATGCAGGTCCCAAGCAGATGGTAAGGGACTGGTGTGTCCCGTGTGATAACGAGGCACACGGGACACACCAGACACTGCCTACCACGTAGTTACACTAACCAGGCTTTTGCATGTTACCAAACACAGGCGCAGCCGTGTTTCAGTCCTAAACGTCAGTCTCTATTTTCTAGGTTGGTCATTAAAAAGAAAAGGGTACAAAGCACTTCGGCTAATGTCACTATTTTTCCAGCCCTCACCTAAACTTGTTCAGTAACTGTCAGGGAAATGTGTGGCGTTTTCTATTTGAATCAATGTGAAATCAATGTGAAACCTTCCAAAGCTCATGTCCTCTTTCATTATCACAGTGTTGAGATTACCACCTCATCTACATGCTGCAGAGAGATCCGACATTGCATAAACCCCGAAGTCGATGTTTATCTTATCAGTAATTCAGGGGCCCTTACCACAGCATTTTATGCGTGTTAGCCAGCAGTAGAAGTGCATTAAGAAATGTATGTGAAATATGATGCTGCGTGCAATTGTGGGGGACGGGGCGAGTGAGCGTGGGTCAAAGGCGTGTTTAAAAAAAACAAAATAGTAAATTCTTTCAATCTTTGACCTTAAGGTAACTAAATACAAAGTAACACACCGTTTAAATGAAAAATAAATGCAGTTAAGTTAATCAATGGGAGATGATTCCTGGTTGGTTTGGTGGAGAATATTGACTTGTGTATGTTTATTGCTGTGAGGTTCCAGGCTGTCACAGAAAGCACTGTGAATATGTAAATCATTGCTTTAAACTTGCATTACACAGAGTTTCAGATAGGCTGATACAAAATGTGCAAAAAGGTTTAAGATAAAGTGCTCCCAAAATATAGATTTCAGTAATACTCATACCCTACATACATCTTAAAGGCAAGCAAGCACCCTGGTAGGAAGGCTTGTTTCTTGTTTAGATGTCTGCCCCTCCCTTTGCTTCACAGCACAGAAGACTTCCTGCCTTGTCTTCAGCTAAAGCATTTCAACTGTCAGAATGACAAATTTCCTAGCTATCCTAACAGAAAGTTTAAGTTCTATTAAAGACTCAGAGGCAAGGATGATGCCTTCTTTCTTCGTTTACTTTCAATAGCAGCCATATAACATTGAACATTTGAAAACAACCATAATAAACTTAATTTCCCACATCCCCCAGCGGAAAGAAGTTGCAATGAAAACAGTACATATCCAATCAGCCGCTTGCTAATCGTATGACCTGCTTAGTCCCTCTTCTGAAGTATTTTTTTCTTCCTGCGAGAAGCTGACCATGGGAAAAGGTAACTCCTGATTTCAGAACTCCATTTCTGTAATTGAGAGATCACGCATTAGCCAGGGAGAAAATCCTTTCCACAATAGCAGCAGCATTGTGCAATTCAAGGATCTGTGCACTCACAAATGGTAACAACATATTACAAAAAAATCTTCAGACAGCTTGAAGAAACAATACTTTACTTACTCCCATAAATGGGTCCAATAACCTGGGTGGGTAACTCTTCATCTCAGGGAGGGCAAATCGTTGCCTCTGAGTCCTTAATAGAATTGAAACTTTCAGTTACGATAGCTAGAAAAATGTTCATTCTATGGCAGGACCCGGGGGCGAGGAATGTGCTAGTTTAAAGCTTATCCACAACCAAAGTGGCGATGGAGGAGACTGGTTTGAAATAGAACCTTTTGAAGGTTGAATCGGACAACCAGTCCGCTGCATTAAAAATGTCATCCAGTCGGGCTCATAGAGCAAACGCTGTAGTAGCCATAGCTCCTCTGGCGGAGTGTGCACCAAAAGCCTTGGTATCTATCCCCACTTCCGTCATGATCCACACCACCCAACTTATAATGGTTGGGGAAGAGGCTACACAGAAAGGTTTCCTCGGAGCAATCAACAGTTGTCTCTCCCTGTGTGGATGAAGTTCTGCCGTCATAGCCTCATAGGCCTTAATGCAACAAACGACGCACAGTTTGGGAACTTCCAGGAAAGCCAGATAGGAAATCTCCCGGGAATGGCATTTTGAATGCTGGGTTACATGAAAAGTAGCTCTCTCCGGGGAAAAAGAAGGTCCTGTGAAGTCTAGGGCCCTGACATCTGAAAGCCTCCTACAAGAGATCAGGCACAACAGAATAGCCAACTTGGCTGACAATTGTTTCCCGGCAAGGTACTTGTTACCTAGTCATGTAGACAAAAGGTTTAAAACTTTATTGACGTCCCAAAAGGCTGAATACCTGGGTTACAGAGGAAGTGGCAATTGAATACCTCATAACAATTTCCTGACCAGAGGGTGTTCTCCCACTGGTGTGTCCACAATCACAGCGTGACCCGCTGAGATCGCTGAGCTGAAGGTATTAATTGATCTATAAGCCATGCATTCTGCCACTAAAGAGGCCAGAAAGATCAGGATTTGAACAATGTCTGCTCCCGTAGGTTCCAGACTTCTTTGGAGGCACCAATCCATCCATCACAACCAGGCTGAATGATATCTCTTAACTGTACCATCCACCCAATCGCGCGAGAAAGGAGGTCCGAAGCATCTCTCGATAGGGAGGAGAGAGCCTGGAACATTGGCAGAAAGAGCTTCCATAGGCTCGAGTCTCAGAGGTGGTGAGATCACCAGTCCGCCCCCTGGTTGAAGGAACTTAGGAGGTATTGCGCCATCACAGAGACATGGTGATCAAGGCAGTACTGTCAAAAGTCCTTCACCAAGTCTGAAAGGGCCTTAGGCTGGGTACCCTCTAAGTGACTGATATACCGGACTTCCGCTTCATTCTCTATCTTCAGCAGGACACACGATTGCACTCAGACCTTGGTCCAACATTTGACCACAAAGGAACCCACCATGAGCTCTAGACAATTGATGTGCAAAGACCGTTATGCGGTGTATCATCCTCTGCTGGTGGTGAACTCCCCACAATGGGCCCCCCAACTATAGCTGCTGGCATCGGACGCAATCACGAGAGCCAATGTGATCCAAAGATCGCACGGCCATTCCATGCCTCTATTTTGGAGAGCCACTACTAGAGTTCCTCTTTGGCCTCATCCAACAGGGGAACGTGTTGTGCGTATGAGAGACTGCAGTGGAGGTGGGATGCTTTCAGGCGCCGCAAGGCCCAAAAGTGAAGGGGATCTGGGATTATGGCCTGAATTGAGGATGACAACAGGCTTAGCACCCTGGCTATCTGGTGAAGGGAGTTGCTTGGTTTTGTCATCTTATGGCGAATATTTTTCTTTTTTCCTTGACGGTAGGCTGAGTGTAGATGCTACTGAATCGATCACATAGCCCAGAAAAGCGTGAAGGCGTTAAACTTGCCTGTGCCTGGTTGATGACAAATCCAAGAGAATTTGAGCAGGTCCACTGCCATCTGCAGGTGGTGAGACAGAGAATATGGGCAGAGGCTTATCAGCAGCATGTCATCCATGTACACTATCATCTGTATCCCGGATGCTTTCAGGTGTTATATCATCGGTCTCAGAACTTTGGTTAAAAACCAAGGGGCCGAATAAAGGCCGAACGGCAGAGAGGTGAACTCGAAAGTTTGACCTTGTCATATGAACTGTAGAAACCAAAGGCGAGGTGGGAAAATGGGGACGGTGAGGTAAGCGTCCTTCTAATTCAACCTGATCAACCAGTCATTGGGACAGAGAATGCAGCGAAGGAAGTGAACGCGCTCCATTTTGAAGTGGAGGAATACCAGCCACTCGTTGAATTCCCGGAGGATGATTACCGAGCGCTGGCCAACATCCTGCATTTGGACCACAAACAGATTGCTGACAAACCCAGAGGGGTGAGCCTTGGAAGGGCATATGGCTGCTTTTGTCAAGAGTTCTTGAATATCCCCTTAAATAAGAGCAACCTCCCATCAGGAGAAGGGAATTGGGGGGGATCAGTTGGAAGGGGGGCCCTTACCCCTTGCACTGTCTGGAGCACCCAGGTGTCGGACATGAGAACCTATCAATTGTCCACAAACTAAGTGAGTCAACCCCCTCCCCCAAGTCAACTGCAAAAAAGCAAAGGAAGAGTTACAGTGGGACTTGGAGTTGAGTCCTCTGCTGCAGGGTCTGTTGTGGTGACCTCTGTGGCGTGACTGTCCTCTGGTAGGGTAGAAACAACTAAAGCATGAGGAAACCTGCCACTGACCTCGCTGGGAAGTCTGGCCCCTACCAGCGGTGAAGAAGTTGGAATGGCCAGCCAAGTGCCCCCTATCACAGCCGGGCCCGGTGAAAACACACATGTTGAAGATGCACTTGACAGTGGATTGGGCCTTGCCATGCAAGTTGAATGTGGACACAAATTTTCTGAGCTCCTGGACAAACAGGTTGCCAAAGAGCCCACCCTGTGCCACCTGGCCCACCTCTTATGTTGCTATTTCTCCGAGCTTTGGAACGATTTTGATCAGAAAGGACCTGCATCTCTCTGTGGAGATAGCCCATTGGCATTGTCGAGAAATATATGACCCTTTGGGCCCAGCTGCAGAGCACATCTGGGAAAATGAGTGCACCGGACGCTTTTGCGCCCTACACCATGTCAAATTTCTTTTCTAGTGGGCTAATGATATCGAGGAGTCTGTCTTGGCATGACCGCCAGGAGCTGTCAATACCCTTCTTCGGGTCCTTGATGTACTTGGCCAAAAAGGTATCCATGAGTGCATCTATTTCGGGTGTAATGGCCACGCTCCCGTCCAAAGAGGGGCAGGACATTGCACCCAAAGGCAGTTTCTTACCACCTGGTGGAGAGGTTTCTAGAGCCTACTGGCTACATACTTGCCCACTTTGTCACTTGGAGTCCACTCCAAGGAGCAGGAATGCATGAGCTCCTCAGGGTGTAAAAGGTCTGACGGGGCACCTGCTGGGTCCGCTGGTGCAGTCTGATGCCTAGAGGACAGGTTGGAGAGGGTCTCCAGGGCCAGTCCTGGTCAGATTCCCTGTCTAAACCCATAGGGGACTCATTTGAAGGTGAGGATGGAGAGAGGATGGGAGCTGTCTCTCCAGGTTGCAAGGGGCCGGAGCGATTGAGTAATTCGGGTGACATATATAGGTTTGACTCTAGAAACACCTTCTTTAGTCTGGCAAAAGCTTTCAGTTTCATCCCAGAGTCTTGAGTGCGCTTGCACAGGTTCTCAGAGAAGGGGCAGAGGCCTGTGCTGGAGGTTCTTGGCCCAAAGGCCCAGGAAGGTCTTCCCCTGGCGCAAGGGGTTTTAGGCACTGTTGTGCCATATCCATAAGTCTCCTTTCCAGGGAGCCATTGCGTCTGAGACCGATTTAATGATGGAGGCGTCAACCATGTCACAGAATTCTTCCTTGATCAGAAAATATTGGATGTCCTCTGCCTCCTCAAAGTAATCCCGGTACTCTTCCATGGGGTCTACAAGGGAGGTATTAGTGGTGCATAGGCGTAAACACGGGATGGTGGCCACCCACCAGGTAAGAGGGAATTGGTTGCATGGGGGCTGTCCACAATAGTATGGAAAGCCTGCACAAGCCCTTAATGGGGACTGTGAAAAAAGGGGGGAGTGGAGTTACCAGGAAGGCCTCTGCGTGAAAGCTGGCAGACCACAGCCCTGAAGGCACACCAGGGCAAGATATAAGGTATTGGGCAGAACTGCCCACGAGGAGGGAACATTACTTCCTTACACGGCCTAGAACAGGGCCTGGCAGAAACTCACTCTCAATTTCAGACCGGCAACTCTGACAGCCTGGGCATTGTCTGCTGCAGTCAGGAAATGCCGCTCCTGACAGGTCTTACCCCGCAGGGTGTTCCGGCTTCAGGCTGGAAGTGGGCACTGACACAGGTATCTCTGCGAGCGGAGGCACACTACTGAAATTGTCGCACTCAACGGCACTGGAGGGGCCCACGGAGAGGGAGACTCGCTCTAGTCTCTCCACGGGTACATTCGGGGGAAGGGAAGTGACACCGGAGGACAGGATAGGTCACAGGTAGGTGGGGGTGGGTCCAAGGGTGGTAGTTTAAAAAGGGTGTGGGAGGAGGGATTGGCCTCTTTGCACGCAAACTATCAATTGGAACGGAATTTGGCTGAGGGAAGTTTCTGGGGCTTGTAGGTAGGCAGAATTTCGCTAGTCACCGGCTTGAGGCGGTAGGCCTTGCTGTAATGCTTTTCTGCAGCATTTAGCCGCTATTGCTTCAGTGCCATGGCAACAAGCCACAACGCTGAAGTGGTGATGGCCGCGCTTCGCAATGTTGGCGAAGCCAGCTGAGCCCATCTCCTCAGGCCTGGTGTCCTCGACCAGGCCTTGATCAGCATGGTGCGGCTGGCGTGCGTTTCGTAGAGCCGGGTAGTGGCAGTAGTAGCCATGTGTACCTCTCCTGAAAGGGAGGGGGGCAAAAAAATAAAAAAGCAATGGGAGGGCGAGCGCGAGGCGCGTCCAGCCCCTCCAAGATACTGAGGAGCTGGGCGCTGGGCAGCAAGAGGAGGGAGCAGTGGGGGAGGCAGGTCCTGAGATTTTAGGAGAACAGGCCCCTGGGGACACCCAGGAGCTGCTGGTTTTTGATGGGCCTGAATTGGCCATAGAACAAGGGGAGCAATCTTTGCCTGGGCCCAGTACTGAGTGGCCTCCTTTAGATCTTTCTTGCCCCAGGGGTGGTGCAGCACAGGTGAAGGGCCCCGGGCCCCCAATTAAAAGAAGGGGCAAGTGTGCGGGCAAAGGGTAGGCCTGTTAAGGCCAAGACAGGGAGTGGACAGGCCAAAAAAGTCAAAGCAAGGGATGGGGTGGGGCCAGCAGGGCCAGAGCTGGGGGAGGAGGGGGACGGGCAGGGTATGCGGGACCTGGCCAAAGCTTGGGATTTGGAGGCCAGGATTAAAGAACAGTGCTGCATTGTGGCGGAGACTGAAGCAAGGTGGGCCCAGCTGTGCAGAGACAGGGATGAGGCAGGGGCAGGAGGCAGGCAGCTTAAAGGAGCGTCTGAAGGTACTGAAGGGATGGGGCCCCCACCTATTGGAATGGGGTCAGGCAGTTGGGTCTGGGTGCCACAGGTAGAGGACGGGAGGGGTCAGGAGTCTTGTGCGGCCAGAGGTCTGATTGGCGCAGAAAATCTCAGTGGTGCATACGGCCACGTTGGGTGAGGACGGACAATGCCAGTGTCTGAGTCTGGCAGAAAGAAGGTGATGCCAACGGGGTGCAATCCGGCCCGGCACGTTGATCTGAAGCACTAGAGGGGTCTTCGGGGGCCTTCTCGACACCACTGAATCGTGGTTCACGCAGAGATGGTGTGCTCCATGAGGGCCCAGAAGAAGTCTTGGCGAGTCATTTCTAAATGAAGGGTGGTGTTGGCAACAGGCATGAGATGGATGACGAAGATGTGTTTGACCTCGATTATGAGGAGGATGTGGATGAGTGGGAGGAAGGAGAGATTTGTGAGGTGGAGGTGAGCAGTGTCAAAGGGAGGGGGCAAGGGCGCAAGTGCGGCGCAACCCCTTCTTCTGTTTCTATTTTGCAGGATCCCATGTCTGTTGATGGGCCACAGGAGGTGCAACATGGGCTGGCACGTGGTGGAGGGTCGAGGAAGGTCGCACGGCCTTTGGGGGTGCAAGGCAGAGGTAAGGGACAATTGTGGTCGGTTTGGGGGGACAGTGCTGGTTTCAGTGGGTCATGCACGCGTAAGTCCATAGGGGTAGGTGATTTCTCAGTTCATGAAGCAGCTACGGAAGGGGTAGTGCAGGGTGGGGACACAGCAAAAGCAAAGGAGGCCGTCATAACAACAGCGAATGAAACAGGTAATCAGACGTCTAGGGAGGTCACTGGGTCTGAGGACAAAGAAGGGGGAGGACACAAGAAGCGGCTTCCATACATGGGTTTGGCCATGCCTTTGGGCTCACAAGTAGCGGAAAAAACAAAAGCTAGGATTTTGAAACACGAATATGTGGACGATTTTAAGCTCTTACATAGGGACATACAGGCCAAAGAGGGATCCAAGGAAGAGGAGTTGGAGTTAGCGCGTAGGCTGAGAGTTCCAATCATGATGGGTAACTGGACGTCAGGCTTTTTGATTTTTGCCAGCATATAATGTGAGAAGTTCCCAGACAGGGCCATAGCGCTTTCTAAGTATATGGATATTATATGGAAAGCCCCAATGCATTTTGGGCATTTCGCGTGGCTGAGCTATGACGAGGAATTCAGGGCTAGGGTGAGTGTCAATCCAGATAAACCCTGGGGTAATTTAGACCCCGAACTATGGATGCAGTGGATGGCGTCAGCTCAGTCCATGGCATCTACGCATACTGCAAGTGGCTTGCCTGTAGTTTACAAGCCTTTTCAGGCCTGTCCCACCCAGGGAGGGGCGGGCATGGGTCAACGGACCCGGGTGTCCACACAAGGGGCATGCTGGAACTTTAATAAAGGCTTCTGTTCCAGACAGCCCTGCAAATTTAAACATGACTGCTCCAAGTGCGGGGGTCGTCATCCTGTCACACAATGTTTTTCTCTCTCCAGCCCAGCGGAGCAATGAGGGTGTCCAAAGGACGAGGCATTCAGGGCGCTCCTGCGCCAAATGGCTCCTACGCCAATTAGGCTGGAGACCCTTCTGCCCTGGCTACATAGCTATCCAGATAGCCACACGGCTTGTAAGTTAGCGTGGGGTTTTTGGGAGGGTTTCCGGTTTGGCTACCAAGGTCCACGGCTGAGGAGATGGGCAGACAACTTGCGGTCCGCCAAGGAGATGCCACAAGTGGTGCGGGCCAAAGTGGCTAAAGAGGTGTCTTTAGGCAGAATTGTGGGGTCTTATTATGATTGGCCAAGTGCGGATTTGATGATATCCCCTTTGGGGGTAGTGACTAAAAAGGCCCCACGTGAATTTCGCCTGATTCATCATTTGTCCTGGCAGGAGGGTACCTCTGTTAATGACTTCATTGCACCCGAGGACACTAATGTGGTTTACGCATCTGTAGATAATGCCATCAAGCTGGTCAGGGGGTGTGGCAAAAGTGCTGAGTTGGCAAAGTGCAATATTCAATCGGCCTTCAGGCTGCTGCCAGTACACCCAGAGGATTTTGATCTGCTGGGTATGCAATTTCACAGGGCAATTAATGTTGACAGGGGGCTTCCTATGGGTTGCGCCATTTCATGTGCACTTTTCGAAGCTTTCAGTACCTTCCTACTGTGGGTTTTTGTCAAACAGAGTGGTCATCGGACGGTGACACACTATTTGGATTATTTCCTTTTTGTAGGGACAGCCACTTCTGGAGCTTGAGGGAGGGCGCTGACAGTTTTTCAAGAGTTATCTCAGCATGTGGGGGCACCTTTGGCTCCGGAGAAGACAGAAGGGCCGCAATCAGTCTTAACCTTTTTGGGCATAGAGTTGGATGCGAACGTCCTGGTGGCCAGATTGCCGGCGCCTAAGGTAAAGGAGATGCTGGAATGTTTGGGAACCGTGCAGGTGCTCTGCAAGATTGATCTGCGGACAGCTCAGAAGCTGTTAGGCTAACTTATTTTCACTTGCAGGGTAGTAAGGGGAGGTAGGACTTTCTGTAGGCGTTTGGGGTTAGCCATGTCAGGAGCAGTGCTGCCACACCATAGGATCTGTGTCTTTGTAGGTTTGAGGGAGTATATCAAGGTGTGGGAAACCTTTTTGGCAGATTTCAATGGTGTGTCCATGTTTTTCTGCGAAGCCGATACGGTTTGGCAAGTGCAGATTTTTTCTAATGCAGCAGGAACCACAGGCTTTGGGCTTTTCTGGGATGGAAGATGGTGTGCAGAAACATGGCCGATGCAATGGCTGCAGCAGGGGAGGAGTATTGCTTTCCTTGAGTTTTTTCCACTCTTGGTGGCCTTGGCAGTATGGGGACATGAGTTAGCCAATAGGACGGTAGTTTTTTCGGGTTGACAACATGACAGTCGTTGACCTAGTTAACAGACAGAGAGCGAGGAACCTCAGAGTTTTGTGCTTGTTGCGCCAGTTTATGCTTTGTCGTTTATCATTAAATGTTATTTTCAAAGCTGCACACATACCTGGGGTATACAACAAGATTGCAGATTCCCTGTCTCGTTCACAGAGGCAATGTTTTCGCACATTGGCACCAGTAGCGGAGAGGAACAAGACTGCGGTCCCAGCAGACATTTGGAAGTGGGAGGCGTGATGATCACTGGGCTGGTGGAGATGTCCTTAGCAGAATCCACTCGGCGGAGTTACAGGCTGGCATGGTTGGATTTTCAATACTTCGAGTCGTGTTCGGGCAATTTTTGGTTACAAATACCTGAGGAGCTAGAGTTACGTGCGTTGCGTTTTGAGCTTTTTCTGATTGGGGAAGGTTTGTCACCTGCGATCATTGGTGGCAAGTTGGCAGGGGTCTCCTTTTATGGGAAACTCTTTTTTGGTATTGATCCAGTGAGTAATGATTTGTTGGGAAAGATGCTGAGAGGCTGGGGCAAGGTTAGATCAAGTTCAGGTAGGGCAGCTAGAGAGCCCATCACTTTTGAGTTATTGTAGGAACTCTTGCATGTTTTGCCAGTATGCTGCACTGACGAATACGAGTTGGCTTTGTTTCGTTTATGCATGGTGTGGATGTTTTTTTGGGTGTTTCGAGTGTCCGAATTGTTGGGATTTGGGAGGGGAGTAGGTGTGAAGATTAAGGAGGTTTGCCTGCATGGGGATCGTTTGGGGATTTGGCTCAGGCGCTCTAAGACTGATGAGTTGGGAAAAGGGAAATGGGTATGGCTGGACAGAGGTGGTAATGTGGCTGCATGCCCGGTGTGGGAATGGCTGAGTTTTCGGGGTGTGCAATGCTTGGCGAGAGAGAGTGGAGTTTTTCTGAATAGGTCGGGGCAAAGCTTACTAGTTTCCATTTGTTGCAGGTGTTAAGGATGGCCCTGAATTGGACAGGTCGTCACACCCTTGATTTTGGCACTCATTCCTTCAGGATTGGGGCAGCTACTGCTGCGCCCCATTTGGGTTGGGACTGGGCAAGGATTAGGGCAATAGGTAGATGGAAGGCTGGATGCTGCGAGCGCTACTGGAGGCCATAGAAAGGATTTGTTTTGGACTCATGCTGGCTAGTTAGTTTAGCACGTGTTTTTTGGGTGAGGGTTTAAATCTGGAGACAACCGTTACTGTTCTTTTTCTTTGCAGGGTGTGTGTCCAGCCCACAGAAGGACAAGATGGTCACATGGCTGGTCGGCCATTCTTTTATCCAAGGGCGGTGAAGTTTGCAGAAAAACAGATTTACGGATAGGCTTTGGGACTCCCTAGCAGTCAACATGAAGTTTTCTGGTCGGGAAAAAGCGGCATGAGGTGGAGAAGTCTGCTTCCGTTTATTATTGCTAGCTGCCGAACTGGGGTTGTCCAGACTTGCTGTTGATTCTTATGGGGGAAAACAACCTTGTAAAACTGTCAGGGCTCACACTACTGCAAATCATGCAGAGAGATTTGGAACTCCTCAAACAGAGGTTGCATGGTACCTGCTTGGTATGGACTGAGTTCGTGCCTCGATGAGCATGGAGAGGGGCAGTTAAGCATGGAGACATGAAGCGGGCTCGCAAAAAGCTTAATCGGGCTATGAGGGTGTTCTGTTGGTCACATGGGATAAAAGTTTTAAAGCATGAGGATATCAAGGAACAAGATGAGGCACTTTTCAGGGCAGACTGAGTGCATTTGTCACAGTTGGGGAACGCATATTATCTGACAGATTTGAGGTTACTGGTGAGGGATTGGTGCGGAGAAAAGATGTGGCTCAGGTGTAAGGCAATAAAGTTGCAGTAGTGTGTCTTTTTTCCTTTTGGTGGGGCAGCAAAACGCCAAGTGGGTTTATGCTGGATGGCACCCGGGGAGGGTGGAGAGCCAGATGCGGGCTTGGCCACCCTTCCAGGGGAAAAACAAGCAGGTGAAGGATCAGAGTGTGGGGGATGCACGAAGCAAGTAGGGCATGAAAGGGAAAGGGGAGTGTCTAGGGGAGTGGAAGCGAAAATGTGGGTTTTGAAGTGAAAAGATGAGCGAGGAAATCTTAAAGGGTGGTATTATTGTTACAATGCTGTCCTAAATAAATGACCTTTTACACTAATGATTGGTGTCACTGAAGTATGTCCCGAAACAAAATGGAGAGCGCCTCTGTAGAGACGCTGAAGGAGGATGCACGTTCTAGCGGCTGGTGAGCCACTGCACGCCCGGCCCCGATTCCCTCAGAGGAAGAAAATTAGTAATATTAGAGAATGGTCGTGAAGGAGCTACAAAGCGTTCCAGCGGCTATGTACCTGTAAGGGAAAAACCTCACTAATAACAATAAGAAGCAGAGCAGTAAACTCACGCAGTAATAACAGTAGAGAAGAAAACAGGTGGGGGCCGGAGTCCCGATACTCAAAGTGCGCGGCTGCGAGAAGTGAAGAAAGAGGACTTGAGAAGAGGGATGACGCAGGTTATACGACTAGCAAGCAACTGATTGGATATGGACTGTTTTAGCTGCAACTTCTTTCCCCTGGGTTTGGGGGAAATGAAGTTTATTAGCCTCTGGGGCCTGCCATAGAATTAATCTCTCTGGGACAGTTGTCTTTAACAAAAAGTAAGAGAACTGTTTTTCTTAAATTAAAAAGTATAGGCACATTGCGCCCCTTAGATCCCTCCCACTTTGACCCCTGATGATAGCAATTAATTAAAACTCTAATCAGCTGTCCAGAAGAAAGGCAGACAGATCGAAAGAGACATGTCTTACACTACAAAGCATCTTCATACTCACTTTCAAACTCAACTCCAGGAACAAGGCATGATTAAGAACGTAGTGGCCAGTAACAATCATCAGATTTGGGTCTGCCACATCTGCTGTTAAAAGTCGGTGTACACTGGTGCTAGTCAAATCTGACATATACACTATCCAGAGAGTTACATTTGCTTTATTCATGTAAGGATCTATGGGGAACTTTCTTCCTGCCACGCTAAAGAAAAAGCCAGTCTTCCTTGCTGGATCCTTATTGTCATGAAATTTGTTTGCCAAAGCTGAGAAAAAAAGTCTTCATGATGAAGTTGTTTGGTGCAGTGGAACACTTTGCTTTTCATTGTAAGCCTGAAGAGGCTTCATTGTTTGACTTGCCAAGTGTTTGGAATCTTCACCATAGAGCGAGGTAGGCCTCACCCCACTGGATTCAGCCTTAACTCCCAACCCCTCAACATCAAACATATTTTTACACACACAATACCAATGACACAACAACATCACACAGTGCACTTTCTATTAAACACATGGACAACCACATAAGAAAGTCAAAATTCTTTAACACACATCAGTGTAACATGTAATATTGTATATTATGTAATTGTGTGCAATATTTCTATTTTCTATCTGCCTTTCCCAAAGGGGTGGGGGGGGTCTTTCACACCCTGCTTTGCCCAAGAGCAGGGATGGTCTTCAACTGTCAGATACTCCTAGACCTTATCTGCAATAGTGAACAGGGCATGAGGCAGCCCCAGTCTCTTCGCTCCTCCTTGAGCTACATCCCATGGAGAGTGGGGCAGCTCACAGCTGTTGTGAAAGAACAGAGGGCAAGGGCTGCTTTGAGATGGCCCTGCTCATCCTTTCCACACAAAATGCTCCATTTGGTAAAAGAGTGGGGAAGCTAGCAACTGCCCCTTTGTCCTGCACTCAAATGCTAAGATGGTGGAGGGACAGCTATGAGCTTTCCCACTTCTGTACTAAAGTGTGGGCCACAAAAGAGAGGGGTAGTTGCCAGTTCCTATGGTGCCCTACTGAAGAAGAACGCAATAAGGCCCATATTTATACTTTCTTAGCGCTGCATTTGCGTCATTTTTTGACACAAAAGCAGTGCAACCTTCCAAAACACAATTGTATTTTGTAAATTTGCACCGATTTTGCATCAAAAAATTACACAAATGCATCGCGAAAAAGTATAAATATGGGCCTAGGTGACTACATATTTGTAGATATTTGGTATATTTGCTACATGCTATTCATACGTTAGACCAAATTGTCTCTAATCACTGTGTGCCAAATTGTACTGCATGTGGCCTCAGTATCCAGAGTATAATTTTGTTTATCCAGAAAATAGTAATAGGAATCGCTGTCACTTTGTGGACATGGCATTCAATATATAATAATATGTTGAATACAACGAAAATACATAATCCAGCTAGTATGGAAATTGGAGGTCTGTATTTTGTACTACTAAACTGCCCTATGAGAAACCCTATGTTATTTGTGGAATGCACAAGTTCTGGGCTAACCCCTATAATTCGGAATTCTATAAAACTACCTGCTGAACTCTGTTCTCCCCCGGTTTTGTGCAAATTGCTTGAGATGATGAAGTTATTAGGGATGCAAAAAATGCTGATTTACTGTTAAGCAAGGTGTTAGCATTAATCACTAAGGCAGAGCTGGGTCTCTGAAACTACGCTTGTTGAATTCTGTAGCCCTGACCTCTGTCACATGTAAGTAAGCCTTGAGCTTAGCATATACTGCTTTTAGTGAGGCAGGCAAACATCAAGGTGTTATTTAACTTGCCTCTTTAAGAAAACTACTAGATCATAGTGCCGTGATAGCTCAGCTAAAAATGCCTGTAGCATTCTTCACTCCTCCCTTACGAGTCATTTGCTCCCAAGTTGCATTTGTTTTATATAGAGTGCATTGCAGAGGAAAAATCATAGAAAACAAGCATTTGCAATGCAATAGGTCTTACGTTTTCTTGAGTTAGAGCTGTTGGCATTGTAAATTCATAACTGGACTTTTCTTTACACATAAATTGGTCAACCCTGCCTCATAATTTTGTATTTACCTGCCGTATAATTCCAGGGCCCTGCATGTAACTAAAGCCCTTACATTTACCTGCTTCCTCTATCTGCAGCAAAAAATGATAATGTTGCTATTTAGCATCCTAATTTAAATCTGCCATGCTAATTCCAATAGATTACCAGTTTCACCACCCCACCATCAGAGTTGCTGGCTGGCTAACACAATTCCCCCCAAAAGACACCAGACAGCCACAGAGGAAAAATAAGCTAATAGAGTCACTCAAACATATCAAGAGTGTTCAAAAAGTCCTAGGGTATTAAGGATATTACGTTGGCCTGAATCATGGTCATAATTGTAATAAGGAGAGATTATTAAAAACATTTGCATTATCATATAAACCTTTATCAGAATAAAACTTTTGGCATTAGACTGTAATGTTCCAAACAACATAACAAAATTATTATGTGTAAAAAACATGGTCATAACCCCATTAAAATACAGGTGAAAGTAATGCAGTGTAACCATATATTTAGCCCCTAACAGGTGCAGTGATTTATATATTTTCAGGAATAACAGGCCTATTGCAATGATATTACAAACAAAACCCTTTAAAACATAAACTACTCTCAGCTGTAAAACAAAGTTCCAGCCACAAAAGCACTTAAAAAGACATTGAACTGTGGGAGGGGTGATTATTTTTGGGTCCAAAGTAACCTAATGTGGGGACCCAGAGATGATGTACACTGAAAGAGCTTGTCTTGCTGAACATTTTGGTGGTGGTCCCATTGTCCTCATACCCCCACAGGCTGAGTTATGAGCTAAATTTGTTGTCAAAGTAATGCCCTGCAAAGCATTATGGGGCAAGTTATCAGACTGCAGTGAATTGTAGTATCAGCTCTCTCGCTGTGCTGGGAGAGTTGCTTTTGCTTTGGGTATTTCTGTTTTATGTAAAGCATTTACCAATTTCAAGTGTTTTAAGGGGAGAGCCACAAAAAATGACTCTGATTAGGTAACTGTGAACAATATGACCAGCGCTTTAATTCCACCGATCGAGTTTACGCTGTTGTGCTTGTTCACGCTGTGAGTGCAATGGCTGCCTTGCAGCAGGAAGGGGAGGGACAAAATAAAAAACAAAAAGTATATCAGCAATCGTGCAATAATCCATGAAACAGGGGCAGTCTGCAAGGCATGACAAAAACAGCCTCAAGGCGGGACAAAGGTAAAGCATTTGCCAATGACATCAAGTGATTTTTGTAAGGCAAGCCCACTAATGAATGAAAGTGATGGGCGTGAGGTGGGTGTGGTTAAAAGCCCACAACACTTCCAACAGGTCAAAGCGCTTGCGCGCGCGACCTAAGAGCAGAGAAAAAAAAACAATGAAGAATCATGTCCCTTAAAAATGGGGAAAAAAGCTTGCTGAGTGGATGCAGAAATATGCATCAGAGAACACAAACTTGAATTTAATGCACAAGATGTTAATTTAGTTAAAATAAACACATGCAACATTTATCGGATTACCCCACATGGAATAAAATGACAGAGATTAAGACTGAGTGTTAAGTAGAACCATTTAGTCAAAAAACAGTATTGCATCTGAAACAAAACAAAACAAACATGATGAAACACTAATTTGCACAGCCAATATGGCTGGATTTGGCTACAAAGCTGTGGGCTTCACCTATGCTTGTTTTCTTTGATTTTTCCTTTTTATTTTATTAATGTAGCTGCTCTGGCACCCATATCAGAATAGTTTGGTAAGACAGAAGTAAAAATCACCCACACATGGATCTTTGAATAGTTTAAAGATGTGTAAAGAAAATTGTGCACTGGTATCAGTGTCTGGTGAGCTATCAGACCCTAGCAATGTTTACAAAACAAAAAAACTCACTCACACATAGGGACTCAGGGGCTAAAGTGGGCTGATGTCTTCCCCCATGCTGTGGGGAGTAGAAGTAAAATGACACTAATAGAGACAAATGGATGAAGAAGGCTGATTTAAAGACTGGAATGTATGAATGCCTGCATGCATGTTAGCATTTTCAATGATATTTTAGGGAAAACAAAAGTGCTTGGCTAACACCAGACTGAAAAATTAATTATGCTGACTATCTTAGTTGTGTTAGAAACTGCTTGGCAGTGTGAAAGCCAGCATCATTTAATCAATTTAGTCCAAGTGTTGGTTACCAAAGGAAGAGCCAGCACATGATCTGAGCCAAAATTAAGTCATGGATTTGAGGACGACCATGTCACATTCAGTGTAAGACAGGCAGTCGGCATCTTAGTGTTGAAGTGTCATGACAGTTAAGTTCTCTCATTGCCGCCTCCCCAAACATCAGCACTTCCAGGATGGGAAACGCTGGGAAGGCTACTTAAACCTAAAGCCCTTGAGGCTTGCCCTTTTTGTTGTTTTGCACCTTAAAGCAGTATCAGAGGTCTGGTCATTAGCGAATTAGAGGGAATCGCTTCCCAGGACATAAGTGAATAGACGCCTTTTCCTTTAAAGAAGTCAGCTGCCTCAGTGATCATTTTACAGCATGGACAAGACGCTCTTCTGTTGGGCTAAACTTGAATCACCCAATTATGTAGCCCTCCTCGTATTCGGGCTGTGGGTCACTTCGCCTCCCTCTCCATCAGTTACATCACTGATGCTTTACAGTTCTTTGCCCCACCTGCCTGTGTCTTCTCCCACTTACAGGTTCACAGCAGCACTGTTGTTTGTGTGCCAGCTCAACGTGTCGTACAATACTGCAATGCTCAAATCATTTAAACAAAGTTGGTGAATTCCAAATTGCTTGAGAAGGAAAAGTTAAAGATGAACCTGGAAAATGAGCAGCAAAAAGAATCTGTTACCCGCAATACAGCACTACTTTGGGAAATGTTTCCCAAAAAGTTGTGGGCAAGTACATTTTCTAGGAGGAAGTCTCTATTTTTAGTTTTAAGGATGCCAACAAAAGCTCAGAAGAAGGACATAAACTAAAAGCAGTAGGACTAGTAGAAAAGTTCTGAGCAGTGGAAATAAGTTTACATTTAAAAAAGCTCTGCAAAAGCCAGAAAAACTAAATGGGCAGCTAGCTCTTCAACTCTAATTAAGCAATGACAACAATCATTAACATTATGTTCAAACATTTGCTGCAATTAGGGAGACGGGTGGATATGAAGGTCTGAATAGGCAACAGTTGAGAGATACGCGCACAGGTATCAGCCCCACCAGAGATCTGCATAATACTGCACAGGTAACATTATGGGGAAGACATTTTGTGTAATGCTTACAAAATGCAAAACACATGAAGAAGGCTACACATATACAGTGCAGGAGTAACATCTGAGCTCGCCCTTAAAATGTTCCTGTGCATTGGTCTGAAGCTTTATGAATGATCATTCACAGTCAAAGTCTGGGGAACCATTCCATCAGCTGCTTCTGCCCACTGCTTTATGCATTTGAAAATAAAAATAAAAACGTAACTATATTATGTTACATTTCATTTGTATTTGCTGTGTGTGTAGGCAATGGCATTTGGGCAAGTTTCTCATGTTTTGTTTATAAGCTCAACAAACTAACAAAATGAGTTTATTCGCAGTAGGAATCATGGTATTGATCGTGAAGGAGAAACACAAAAGGAAAACAAGCATGTTTGCCTTGCATTTCAACAAAGCTATAATGAAGTTAGCAGAGCAGCCTGAGAAGATTTATGGCCCCCAATAAAGATAAGCAATGCCCTGTGTGCGATGTCATAAGTACTGGCAGGGAAAGGCCCTGGAGAGAGAGAGACTCTCGATGCAAGGGCGTATGGTGTTTCTTTAGTAAAATAAGCTTATTTTAGGAGCCGTTTGTTTCTTAAAATAGGCCAAAACTAATTTCAGTGACATGGGAGGAGGTGGGAGGGATGGAATGCTGCAATAAAACACAGGTAGCTACTAGCCCAAAACACACACAGTGAAAGAGGGGCACTAAAGAAATGTCAAAAGTATTCCATCAGCAACAGATAAAGAAACCAAAGTAGAAAAATACAGTAGTAGGTCACTGTTCTGAAAAAGAAAAAGGAGGGAGAAAAAGGCAGATCTGACCACTAGCGAGCAAGATTTTTTAAAGGAAACTGAAACCAACAAAATCAGATTGTTTTATCCCACAGTAGAAATATATTTAAGTATACACCAGGTCGAACGCCTACACTCAACCTAAACATGCAGCTAGAAAAACATAGTCAATAAGACATGCTATGGGAGGCATGGCTTGACGCCGATGGTGCTGGACGTGCTTTGAAAAGCTCCCAACCTTTTGCTGCCATCCAACATCATCTCACCCTGAAATACTACATTGTGTCCAATTAACCCACATCTACAGTTCCACTGGAGGACCAAGGCCTCACTGCAGTGACTGTGACAGCGTTTGCTGCAACATTTGATGGATACTGAACCCAACTGTCACTTGCTACATTCTTTCTCAGTATCTCAGTGATCTTGGTGCAGAGCCTGTCGGAGGAAAACGGACACAGAGACACTCCTGCATGACCCAGGGCTCACCTACACGTAACGCCTGGAGCAGGCGAGCACTGGCCAACAGCTACTCCCACAGTTAGCGGGAGATTGCAGCCTCGACCCACTGTGCAGCCTGGCCAGGATCTGGCCATGGAGCGGAGGGGCAATGAGTGCACCGGGTGGTGACAGGTGCACTGCTGGCTGGGAGGGGTGCATGGAACTGCGATGGCTGGGCCGGCTTCAAATGCCTGCAGTGCCCCCTTGGACCACCGGGTGGACCTCGCGCCCTTAATTTGGTATACAGTATGCAGTGCTATCCCCGGCATGTTTAAAAGTGACAACCCATGACAAGGTGCATTTCTTTACCTCACCCCAAGCAGTATGGGACTGGCTGGATCTCCTCCTACAGCGGGATGAGGAAACACAGCAGGCTGGGGAGTGGCCCCGGATGGAGGCAGTCTCGGAATTGAACCAAGGGCGAGGTGCTGTCCCTTCACAGTCCCAGGCAAGACTGGACCATCTACGTGTGGTGAAGGAGGTGGCACCCCTGAAAGTCAGGGGAAGCTCTGCTCCACCTTTGCTTGATGGCGTTGAGACACTGTGTGACACTAATTCTGAAGGGTCTCTGATCTCCTCCGGCACTTCTAAGGGGTCCCTGCCTAAGATTCCACCTGGCACATCCGACGAAATTGCGTGAAAGAACTCATACTACATATCTAGATCAAATGTCATTCACAGCTAGTTGTGGATTTCTTTACATTACTGCAATATCCTTTTCTGTTTTCTTATCTACAGGTTAACTTTGTTTTGCTCCACAGGGCCAGATAACAGAAGATATGGCCTTTACTCAATATTATATTGTGGGGGTGGGTGCCCAGACCGGGAGCACCCAATTAGACAGCACCCTGCCCCCTTTCCATGGTTGTGCATGTGATGGATGCACATATGTTGAATGTTATGAGACTGGTTTGGTGGGGAGCAGTTTGCTTCTGGTCCTGGGGCTGGGCAGTTGTGTTTTTTGTGTTTATTATCTTGTTAGTTTGAAGGGGAATTTTACGAGTGCTACTGTCTTCTGTCCCATCACCCCAAGGGATGAGGACCCTCCTTGCACTCTTTGTCTGGGATCTGGCTATCCCCCCACACTAATCCTTGGAAATGTACGACTTACACAAGGCCGTCCCCTCTAAATTACAACTTTATATACTGGAATGCCTGGGGGCTTAACAGCATGTCCAAACATTATAAGATATATACATACCGTAAGAGACTTGGGGGGTCATTCTGACCTCGGCGGTAAAAGGCGCTTACCGCCGGTCAGAAGACCGCCATAACTCCGCCGCGGCCGCGGTAAACCGCCACGGTCATTCTGACCCGCAACTGGCAAACCGCCAAAAACCCGACATCCACAAAAGTCCGCCACACCAACGGCCAGCGGGAAAGTGGCGATGACCAAACCTCCACCGTCACGCCAACAGAAATACGCCCATTCCATTCCGACCCACGAATCCACGCGGCGGTCTTTCAACCGCGGTATTTCATGGGCGGTACACACCGCCGCGGTCAAAATACACACACCTTTACAAAACACAACCAGATTGGACAATTTGAAATACACACACCTGATACACATACAAACAACACACCCACACACCCAATACAATATAAAACACACACCCACATCACCCACAAACCCCCACGACAAAAAAAGCCGACAGAAAGCCAGAGATAGACAGCACTGCTTAGACAACACCATCACACAGAGGCAAACCACACCATCACCCACACAATATCCACGCACAAAACACCACACATCACCACACTCACCACACTCTACAACACATACACCACCCCACACCTCATCCACACCACCCTATGGCAACCCCAAAGACGCCCCCGGTTCTCAGACGCCGAACTCCGGGTCATGGTGGAGGAAATAGTTCAGGTAGAGCCCCAGCTCTTCTGACACAGGTGCAGCACACCACCATTGCCAGGAAGATGGAGCTATGGCAAAGGATAGTCGACAGGGTCAACGCTGTGGGACAGCATCCACGAAATCGGGATGACATCAGGAAGCAGTGGAACAACCTACGGGGAAGGTGCGTTTCATGGTATCAAGGCACAACATCGCGGTGCAGAAGACTGGCGGCGGACCCCCACCTACTCCCCCAGAATTTACAGCATGGGAGGAGGAAGTCTTGCACATCCTGCATCCTGAAGGCCTCGCAGGAGTATCTGGAGGAATGGACTCTGGTAAGTCAAATCTTAACTACTTCTTCCCACCCCCACCCCACCTGCATCCCAAATCATACCCCCACCTCACCCCCACCCCCATCACACCTACTCCCTGCAAATGTCTCACCATCACAACCCACCCATCCCAACACCTAGACCTGCATGCGTCCACAAAGCATGGACACCCATCACCAAAGCATGCCCACTGCACATACAAATCTCCCCCACAAGCCACCCTCACAAAAGCCCACACACAGGAATGCCAGCCCTGGGGTACACGGGCACCCACCCATTGACCGATATGGTACACACTGAAGCAATAACCATACCTCTATACCCCTGCAGGACCCGAACGCCACCACACCGCCCAGGAGGGTCCAGAAATGTCCATCCCACCCCCAGAAGAGGCCACCAGTGATGACAGCAGCTCTGTCTCCCTGGACCCAGATGACCAGCCCGGCCCATCGGGGACCTCTGGACAGTCGGTTCCCCTCACACAGCCACTGGCCACAGCAGACCCAACCCCCTCTGGGAACACCAGCACAGCTCCCACCCAGTGGGCCCATGCCTCTGTCTCCAGGACACGTCAATCAGCGGTGTGTCCACCACTACAGGGCACCCAGGTTAACCCACCACCCCAACAACAACAGGGACCTGGGGGCAGTGGTAGTGGGCACACGGTCCAGGGGACAGAGGCCCAGGGAAACAGGGCAACTGGGAGGGCTGCTGTGCGACAGGGAGGGGACAGGGCCAGGGAACCCACTCTCCACGAGGCCCTCTCCTCCATCATGGGAGCATACCACCACTCCCAGGAGACGATGGCGACGGTACTGGCCAGGTTCCAGGAGATCCAGGTCATGGAGGAGTAACAGTACATGGGGTTCAGGGAAGAACTTAGAAGCATCAGTTCCGCAATGGGCACCATCGTAGGGGCACTCAACCAGATTGTCACCACATTGCGGGACCATGTGGCACCACAAAGGGCCCCTGTCACTAGCATGGACCAAGAACAGGCAACCACGTCCGCCGGCGCTAGTGGACAGGAGGCCCCCACACAACAACAGGCCACCAGAACCCCACCTCCTGCAGAAGAAGAACCACCCCGCAAGCGGGGCCTGAGATCTCGAAAGAAGACAGAGTAGGATGTCAAGACCCCCGCCAGCAAAGGATACCCCCTGATGTTATCCCACTGTCCCACATTGTCACCCTGTCCAACCTTTAACTGCCCCTGCTCCACCTTCCACAGGCATATGGACAATGCACCTGTGAGACTGAAAAGCTGGACTCTGCCATGGACATTCCTCCACCATCACCCATCACCGATTTCCCACCATGTCCCTAAATTCAGCATTTTAATAAAAACACCTATTGCACAAAAACAATCTGGAGTCTGCCTGTATTGTGAACAAATGTATTAAACATAATGCTGCCAAAATGTCCAGTTACACAGTGATGAAAACATACCACTGTCACAGAGCTGTAGTCCATGGGGAAACAAAGCAGAGGTCACGCAGTGGGGGCCACATCTCTGGAATTTGAAGGGAAAGTCACAACTCAGTTAACATACACTGGGGGAATAGGACAGACAGTAGAGAGGCAGGAGACTGTAAGTAATTGTAAAATGGCGATGTTGTATTTTACCTGTGTGTTATTGAAAATACTGTTGTATCACTCTGTCCCTGTTGTCTGTGTCGTCCCCGTCGTCTTCCTCCTCTTCACTCTCCACAGGTTCCACCGCTGCCACAACACCACCATCTGGACCATCCTCCTGCAGGAAAGGCACCTGGCGTCGCAAAGCCAGGTTGTGAAGCATACAGCAGGTCACGATGATATGACACACCTTCTTTGGTGAGTACATTAGGGATCCACCTGTCATATGCAGGCACCTAAACCTGGCCTTCAAGAGGCCGAAGGTCCGCTCGATCACCCTCCTAGTACGCCCATGGGCCTCATTGTACCGTTCCTCTGCCCTGGTCCTGGGATTCCTCACTGGGGTCAGTAGCCATGACAGGTTGGGGTAACCAGAGTCACCTATTAGCCACACACGGTGCCTCTGTAGCTGTTCCATCACATAAGGGATGCAGCTATTTCGCATGATCTACGCGTCATGCACTGACCCAGGGAATTTGGCATTTACATGGGAGATGTACTGGTCTGCCAAACAGACCACCTGGACATTCATCGAATGATAACTTTTTCTGTTCCTGTACACCTGTTCACTTCCTCTGGGGGGAACCAAAGCAACATGGGTCCCATCAATGGCACCAATGATGTTGGGAATATGTCCAAGGGCATAGAAATCAACCTTCACTGTAGCCAAATCCTCCACCTCAGGGAAAACAATGTAGCTCCGCATGTATTTCATCAGGGCAGACAACACTCTGGACAAAACCTTAGAAAACATAGGCTGAGACATCCCAGATGAAATGGCCACTGTTGTTTGAAATGATCCACTTGCCAAAAAATGGAGTACTGACAGAACCTGCACTAGAGGGGGAATCCCTGTGGGTTGGCGGAAGGGTGATAGCAGGTCTGGCTCCAGCTGGGCACACAGTTCCTGTATAGTGGCACGGTCAAGTCTGTATGTGAGTATGGCATGTCGTTCTTCCATTGTCGACAGGTCCACCAGCGGTCTGTACACGGGAACAGTCCTCCATCTCCTCACAAGTCCCAGCGGACGGTGTCTAGGAAGGACAACATGGAGCACAGAGTCAATCAACCCACAGGTACGTTCACACAGCTTGCATAGTACACGATTCTCAATGCATTGAATGGCTTGTATGAGTGGCAATGCAAGGCCTAGGCCTGTGTGACGCAGTGGAAATTAAGCCATGTGGGCCTTTGAAATGGTGGCTGCCTGACCTGTGAAGTGTGACAATGGGATGTGAGCTCATTGCGATGGCGTGGCACACCGTGGCGGTAGGCGGTCGAAGACCGCGGTGCAAAGCTGCATTGGTTAACATTGAACCCTATGGGTTTCAGGAGCCAATGAGGAAGTGCGCCGGCGGTCGCAGTACGCACCGCCGCCGTACGCACCGCCGCAGGCGTGACCGCCGCGGGCATGACCGCCATTTTCTATCTGCTTAATCACTCGAGACCTGATCATCCACAGGAGAGGACCTATACTGCAAGTGCTGCTGGGACCTCGGTCTGGAAGAGACAATGGCTGCTGCGACTGGGTAAAGGGCCCCTGCCTTCACTTCAGAAGAGTTGGAGACACTCGTGGATGGGGTCCTCCCCCAGTATGCGCTACTCTACGGTCCTCCAGACCAACAGGTAAGTGCACTGGGACCATGCTTAGTGGGCAATGCCTGGGTTGAGTGGGGTGAATGAACGATGGTGGTGAGGGGAGCGAATGAGGAATGCATCACACGACAGATGAGAGCATGTGCCACATGGCAAGGTTGGGGAGGGGGGAGCCACTCACATCGTCCATGCAGAAAAGTGATGATATTTCTTTTCCCACCCTGTACATGTCACATAGGTCAGCGCCCATCAGAAGATCAACATTTGGCGTGCCATCGCCAAGGACGTCCGGGCCCTGGGGGTCCACAACAGACGGGGCACCCACTGCCGCAAGAGGTGGGAGGACATCCACCGCGGGAGCAGAAAGACCGCGGAGGCTCTGCTGGGGATGGCCTCCCAACCTAGGAGGGGTGCCACACGGCAATTGACCCCTCTGATGTCCCGGATCCTGGCGGTGGCCTTCCCCGATTTGGATGGGGGCGTGAGGACATCACAGCAGACACAAGAGGGTGAGTATCAGCACATTCTGCTATATTAGCGCACAGTGGAGATGTCTGGGTGGGGGAGGAGGGCTGTGGCTATCTCTAGGCCAGGGTGGTTTCTGTAGGCTAGGCCCCACCGTAAGGCATGGCCCTGTGCCCACGCCCCCCACCTCTGTAGGGTGCTAAGTACAGCTATCCATGGCCCGGACTCACCTATGTGTGCATTTGTCGTCCATAGACTTGTAGGCCAAGTCACAAAAATTGAGTAGTGTACCCCGAGTGCGCGGCGTAGTGCAGGGGGCTTCTGTGTCTGTCCTCTCCGCCAACGGTGTCGCCAATGCATGCACTCAACATGTCTTTCTTTCTCCCCCCACCCTTTTTTTTGGTCTTCCTGTTCATGTGTGCATTAGCATCATCAGGCGGAGGAGAAGTGGCATCGGCGCACGAGGGAGCTGCATCTCACATGGCCCCAGAGGGCCATGCAACCGACTCCGAGTTCACCAGTGAGACGGAGGGCGAGGGGAGCTCCACAACGGGGACCCGTGGAGACGTCAGCGACACAGACACGTCCTCGGAAGGGAGCTCCCTTGTGGTGGCGGCAACATCCGTGCCCACCGCAACAACAGGTACAGCCGCCACCCAGCGCACCAGCTCCGCCCTCCCAGCAGCCCCTCAGCATTCGCCCCGTGCCCGCTCGGCCAGGAAGGCGGGCATCTCCTTCGCCCCAGGCACCTCAGGCCCTGCCCCAGTTACCCCTGCTGCCCTCAGTGCGGAGATCATTGACCTCCTCCAGACGCTCATTGTTGGGCAGTCTACCCTTTTGAATGCCATCCAGGGTGTAGAAAGGGAGGTGCACCGGAGCAATGCATACCTGGAGGGCATTCATTCGGGTCAGGCTGCCCATCAGCGATCGTTCAATGCTCTGGCCTCAGCACTGACGGCAGCCATTGTCCCTGTCTCCAGCCTCCCTCCTCCAACTCCCTCCACCCAGTCCCACTCCCCTGTTCCTCTGCCTATCCCAGCCACACCTACAGACCAGCCTGCACACACCTCAACACCCAAGGGCAGCTCATCCAGACATAAGCACCACAGATCACACAAGCATTCACCCAAGCAACATCCACATGCAGACATGCCAACAGCCACTGCCTCCTCTGTGTCCCCCTCCTCCTCGTCTCCCTCCTCCCTCCCTGTCACGTCTCCACTCACACCTGCATGCACACCACCATCAGCCAGTACGTCCATTACCAGCACACCTACCAGAACACTCCGCACACGTGCAGTCACCACCCCCACTGCCATTTACACGTCCCCTGTGTCCTCTCCCACTGTGTCTGTCACCCCCTCTTCCAAACCACACAAACGCAGGCAGCCACCCACCCAACAGCCATCCACCTCACGATAGCCTCCGTCACAAGCACCTGCACCCAAAGGCAGCACACTTGACTCTCCTACAACCACATCCTCTTCCTCCACTCCCATACCCACTGCACCTACCCTTCCCATTGCTCCTAAAAAGTTTTTCCTCTCCAAAATTAACCTCTTTGCATCACCTGACCCACCCCCTCCATCTCGTAAGAGTCCAAACAGCACCTCAGCCACCACAAGCCCTGCACCTACTAGGACCATAGTTCAGGGCTATTGGAGTCCACCAGCTCCTAGGGCAGGAACATCGGCCAGCAGCAAGGGGACAGCCAGCCCACCCCCTGGGAAAAGAACCAAAAAAGGGAAGGGCCGGCGCGACAGGCCTGAGACGGCTGCCCCCAAGGACACTACCCTTGCACCGTCACATGGCACATCCACAAAGGGAGGCAAGGGCCCCAGAGATTCGGCGAAGTAGGGCAAGGGCAGCAGGGCGGACAAGTCCGGCAGCAGGCGAGCTGCCCAGGAGGGCCCTACCAGCCCCATTTCGGGTGTGACGGAGGACACCCACGGGCCCAGGACTCCAGCACAGGAGGGCCCCGCAAGCGAAAGGTCAGATGGCGACTGAGCGGTAAATATTGGCCAGATCTGGTTCCCTAGGAACACAAGACAAGCACCGCTGCACAGGGCCCCGCCGTGACAAGCACTGTTGAACAGGCCCCGCCAAGACAAGCACCGCTGAACAGGCCCTGCCGTGACAAGCACCGCTGAACAGGGCCCCGCCGTGACAAGCACCGCTGAACAGGGACCCGCCGTGACAAGCACCGCTGAACAGGGCCCTTCAAGACAAGCACCGCTGAACAGGGCCCCGCCGTGACAAGCACCGCTGAACAGGGCCCCGCCGTGACAAGCACAGCTGAACAGGGCCCTTCAAGACAAGCACCGCTGAACAGGGCCCGCCAAGACAAGCACCGCTGAACAGGCCCCGCCGTGACAAGCACCGCTGAACAGGCCCCGCCGTGACAAGCACCGCTGAACAGGGCCCCGCCGTGACAAGCACCGCTGAACAGGGCCCTTCAAGACAAGCACCGCTGAACAGGGCCCCGCCGCGACAAGCACCGCTGAACAGGGCCCTTCAAGACAAGCACCGCTGAACAGGGCCCCGCCAAGACAAGCACCGCTGAACAGGCCCCGCCGTGACAAGCACCGCTGAAAAGGCCCCGCCGTGACAAGCACCGCTGAACAGGGCCCCGCTGTGACAAGCACCGCTGAACAGGGCCCTTCAAGACAAGCACCGCGGAACAGGGCCCCGCTGTGACAAGCAGCGCTGAACAGGGCCCCGCCGTGACAAGCTCCGCTGAACAGGGCCCCGCTGTGACAAGCACTGCTGAACAGGCCCCGCTGTGACAAGCACCGCTGAACAGGGCCCGCTGTGACAATAACCGCTGAACAGGGCCCCGCCGTGACAAGCACCGCTGAACAGGGCCCTTCAAGACAAGCACCGCTGAACAGGGCCCCGCCGTGACAAGCACCGCTGAACAGGGCCCCGCCGTGACAAGCACCGCTGAACAGGGCCCTTCAAGACAAGCACCGCTGAACAGGGCCCCGCCAAGACAAGCACTGCTGAACAGGCCCCGCCGTGACAAGCACCGCTGAACAGGCCCCGCCGTGACAAGCACCGCTGAACAGGGCCCCGCCGTGACAAGCACCGCTGAACAGGGCCCCGCCAAGACAAGCACCGCTGAACAGGGCCCTTCAAGACAAGCACCGCTGAACAGGCCCCGCCGTGACAAGCACCGCTGAACAGGCCCCGCCGTGACAAGCACCGCTGAACAGGGCCCCGACCGTGACAAGCACCGCTGAACAGGGCCCTTCAAGGCAAGCACCGCTGAACAGGGCCCCGCCGTGACAAGCACCGCTGAACAGGGCCCTTCAAGACAAGCACCGCTGAACAGGGCCCCACCGTGACAAGCACCGCTGAACAGGGCCCCGCCGTGACAAGCACCGCTGAACAGGCCCCGCCAAGACAAGCACCGCTGAACAGGGCCCCGCCAAGACAAGCACCGCTGAACAGGGCCCTTCATCTCAAGCACCGCTCCGCTGGGCACCGCCGTCTCTGAACTGCTCCGCTGGGCCCTTCCTGTCAAGCACCGCTCCGCTGGGCCCTTCATCTCAAGCACCGCTCCGCTGGGCCCTTCCTGTCAAGCACCGCTCCGCTGGGCCCTTCCTCTCAAGCACTGCTCCGCTGGGCACCGCCGTCTCTGAACTGCTCCGCTGGGCCCTTCCTGTCAAGCACCGCTCCGCTGGGCCCTTCATCTCAAGCACCGCTCCGCTGGGCCCTTCCTCTCAAGCACCGCTCCACTGGGCCCTTCATCTCAAGCACCGCTCCGCTGGGCCCTTCATCTCAAGCACCGCTCCGCTGGGCCCTTCCTCTCAAGCACCGCTCCGCTGGGCACCGCCGTCTCAGAACTGCTCCGCTGGGCCCTTCCTGTCAAGCACCGCTCCGCTGGGCCCTTCCTGACAAGCACCGCTCCGCTGGGCCCTTCATCTCAAGCACCGCTCCGCTGGGCACCGCCGTCTCTCAACTGCTCCGCTGGGCCCTTCCTCTCAAACACCGCTCCACTGGGCCCTTCATCTCAAGCACCGCTCCGCTGGGCCCTTCCTGTCAAGCACCGCTCCGCTGGGCCCTTCATCTCAAGCACCGCTCCGCTGGGCCCTTCCTCTCAAGCACCGCTCCGCTGGGCTCTTCATCTCAAGCACCGCTCCGCTGGGCACCACCGTCTCTGAACTGCTCCGCTGGGCCCTTCCTGTCAAGCACCGCTCCGCTGGGCCCTTCCTGTCAAGCACCGCTCCGCTGGGCCCTTCATCTCAAGCACCGCTCCGCTGGGCCCTTCCTCTCAAGCACCGCTCCGCTGGGCCCTTCCTCTCAAGCACCGCTCCGCTGGGCACCACCGTCTCTGAACTGCTCCGCTGGGCCCTTCCTGTCAAGCACCGCTCCGCTGGGCCCTTCCTGTCAAGCACCGCTCCGCTGGGCCCTTCATCTCAAGCACCGCTCCGCTAGGCACCACCGTCTCTGAACTGCTCCGCTGGGCCCTTCCTGTCAAGCACCGCTGGCCCATTGGCAGGGCCGGATCTGTGTCGGGCAGGGCTTCATGAAGCACTCCGGGCACCATGCCTCCTCCATAACCAGTGGAGTCTGTAATCCACTTGTGAGACTGTGGCTTTGCACTCCCCAGGATGCAGCAGTGGGCAATCCACCCACTGTAGAGACTTGAGAGACTGTGGCTTTGCACTCCCCAGGATGCAGCAGTGGGCAACCCACCCACTGTAGAGACTTGAGAGACTATGGCTTTGCACTCCCCAGGATGTAGCAGTGGGCAATCCACCCACTGTAGAGACTTGAGAGACTGTGGCTTTGCACTCCCCAGGATGGTTCAGTGGGCAATCCACCCACTGTAGAGACTTGAGAGACTGTGGCTTTGCACTCCCCTGGATGGTACAGTGGTCATGGAGGCCCCTCGTGGATCTGGCGTCGTGGACTCATGTGGCTGAGGTGCCCCCCCTTCCCTTCCCCCTGAGATGCCTGTAGTTTTATTATCTGATGCCCCAGCAGTGTTCTCTCCAATGGAATCGGGTCTCGAGTGTGGGCTTTGCCCATGTGTTTATTCACATTGGCCCACGAACAATGGAAGGTATCCAATATGTGCCGGACTTTTGAGCTATGGATATATTGTTCATGTTGTAATATATTTTTTTATATATTTAATATTTCACTTAACTTCAAATATGCTATAATATACTTAAATATTAATGATCCTTTTATTTTGTCTTTGCATTCTTCCGGGGGGTTTGGGGGGTGTCACTCTGACTTGTTGATCTGCATTGGTGTGTAGGTATTTGGGGGGGATGGGGGGGTGGGTGTGTCGCGTATGTGTGTGCCCGTAACCCTTTCTCCTCCCCCCTCCCCTGTGTCGTAGGTGCAGTACTCACCGTTGTCGTCTGCGCCGACGTTCATGCTCCTGGTAGAGGAGCAGGTAGACAATAGCTGGTAAGATGTTTAATTCGGGTTCCATGCTGTCCAGATTCCTCGTGGAGTGTATAGAGGTGAGCGTTTTCCCATTCGTAGTCTGTTTCCGCCGTGTTTTTATCGGCGGGGCTCCCGCCCCGGAAAAGGTGGCGGATTGGTGAGTTGTGATAGGGTGGGCGGTACATTGTCTACCGCCTGCCTGTTGGCGGTGACCGCCGCGCTGTTTGTTTGTCCCGCCGTGGCGGTCGGAGTGTTAAAGTGGCGGTCTGTGTTGGCGGTTCCCTGCAGGGTCAGAATTCCATTTTTTTTACCGCCTGCCTGTTGGCGGGTTGGCCGTCGCTTTAACACCGACCGCCAGGGTTGGAATGACCACCTTGGTGTGCACATCGCTCTGCTCCAGGAAACCCACCTCATTAGGAAGGAGTCACCTGCACTACAGAAACGGTAGTGGGGTCAGATTTATGCCACAACATACTCATCCTATGCAGGAGGAACCCTGTTCTGGGTGAGACCAGGTGTGCCTTTTCAAAAAACAAGGGAACTCATTGATCCAGAGGGTAGATATGTAGGAGTCCTGGGTAGGTTAACGGGGCACAATCTCACCATTGTTGGTATTTTTGGCCCTAACATGGACCAGGGGACACTTTTCTTACAGCGCTCTCCAGAGTGCTTGCACCATTCCTGACACAACATAGCTTCCTAGGAGGGGATTTATACTGTTTTGCTAACCCTGACCTGGACAGATGCCTCCCATCATTACCTGATTCTCCAGTATACCATACAGCCGGGGCTTTCAGGAATTGGCAAACACAGTGGGGACTAGTGGATGCCTGGAAACAATTGCATCCTTTAACACATGATTATTCATTCTTCTCAGGCATGCATGAATTGCATGTTTGTCTGGATACTTTCCTATGCACCCCAATTATGAAGGATATGGTCCGTAATATTGAATACTTATGTTGTACATCATCGGATCACAACCCAGTCTTGCTTTCCCTCACATGGGAGTGGAAGCATCCTTGTATACCTGACTGGCGCCTCCGCGAGGAGGCATTGAACGACCCTCTGTTCAAAAACACTAATGGGGAAACTATTTCCCATTATTTTGCTGCAAACACTTGGTCATCATCCTCCTTCGTAAAAGAATGGGATGCATCCAAGATAGTTATCTGGGGCCGAAGCATGGTTCAGGTGGTGGGGGTCAGGCGTACCTTACTGACTGAAGTTGGAAAACAAGAGAAAGTGGTGCGCACACTTGAGACGCTGAGGCCTGGGAACATAGCACTTAAACAATCACTGTTAGAGGCGCAGGAACTCCTAGCTAAACACATGGAAAAATTACACTACTTTGACCATCAGGAATATCTTACTCTCGTGCACGCTCAGTGGGATGAATAGGAACCCTACTGGCTTGGCTTACCAACCCCACTGCCAGGAACTCTGTGATTCTCGACAAAGAGTTAGAGACTGGGGACTCGTTATCTGGGCAAGCAGCCATCAATAATAGATTTTGGGAGTACTACATGACACTATATGCTCCCTCGCCTGCCATACCACCACACCTGCATGATGACTTCCTCAACCCTTTCACTTTCCCAGTGCTTCTCGCAGGCACAGTGGATACCCTAAGGGGAGTCATCACACTTCAGAAATTAGGGCTGCCATCAAATCCATGCCATGTGGTAAAGTGCCCGAAGCAGACGGATTCCCAATTGAATTTGTTTTCTTCCTATGGAGATGTGTTAGCGCTAAAACTCGTGGACCTCTATGGGACTGCTAGCGCAGCAGGACACCTATCGGTGTCCACACGTGAGGCATTAGTGGTACCATTCCTGAAGCCTAGACGTCCATCTACTGATGACTGTACCTATCATGCACTATGTATGCTCAACGCTGTCAATAAAATGCTTACTTGCATCCTGGCAACCCATCTCCTGCCTGATATGTCCACTTTAATTCATACTGACCAAACTGGTTTCATACCGAGTCGCAACATCGCCACTAATATCCACCATCTTATCTCAATTTTGTACGATGGTGGCTTTCACAAACGGACAACAGCTGTTATAGCACTGAACATTGAGAAAGCTTTTTACAGCCTGAGCAGGGATTTTCTCTATAAGGCTATGGCGAGGATGGGGTTAGGCCGGGGATTCATTCGATGGATGAATCCTCTTTACACGGCACACACAGTGTGGTTTTGCAATGGCAGGACAATATCGGACTCTTACCCTGTTGGGTGTGGAACCCAACAAGTGTGTCCCCTCTCCCCGTTGCTGTTTGCCATAGCATTTGAACCACTGGCCTGCAGTGCACACACAGGAGAACATTACAGGAGATTGCAAGTCTGGGGACAGATGCATTAAGCAGCGTTATATGCAGATGACATGCTTCTTTTTCTTCAAGATGCGGAGCAAGATCCCCAGGAGCCAAAAGCCTTTTGGAGCGGTTTGGAGTGATCTGTGGTCTCCAAATTAACTGGCAAAAATCCTACTTATTCCTGACTACCAAAGATGCAGTGCTGCCCGAGACCTTCACAGCCTCAGTTGGATTGAGAACTGTTTGAAATATCTGGGGGTTCAAATATATCATAACCCCAAGACCTCCTAGCATAGCTTACACATGTGGGTCTCACTGCCACCGTCTGTCATGGACAAAGAAGCACTTCCTAAAATGGTGGCACTACCGCGGTTCCTTTATTTTTTCAACACCCTCCTGCTACCAATCCCCCATAGAATGTTCTGTGAAGTAGATTCCTTGCTGATTGAATTATATTGGGGGACGGTTAGATATAGACTGGCATTAATAAAGCTGCAACAACCCATGGTCGAGGGAGGATTGGCGTCACCCAACATGGAGGCATATTACCTTGCCACACAATTGCAGTGGCTCTATAGACGGTGGCCTCCACTGACCTTCAAGACACCGAAGAGCTTATGTCCATCCTCTTGATACCCCACCATAGCCTCCCAGATGCATCTCCACTGGGGTAGATGATGCAGACATGTTGGCGCCAGTATCTCTAAAAGACCAACACATGTGCTCCCTATTCGTCTGACATACCACTTAGGTGGCTAGAGCGATTGACCCCCAGTGGTCTAAAGGATGGACTGGCGGGTTGGGTGACGAGGGGAATCACCCATGTCAGTGATCTCTACCAAGATGGTAGGTTGCTACCCTTCGAATACTTTTCGGAGGAATATGAGCTATAGGGTGGCCATTTCTTATTGCACCACTCACTGGCAGCAATAGTGCGCAATCATTCTGGCATAGGAGACATGAATCCTACAGTGCAGCAGGGTTGTCAGCAGCTCTGTACTGCAATTGAGTGTTTCAAAGCAGTGACCTGTTTATATTGAGCCATACGGGTGGGTGTTGTAGGTCCCTAACAGACCTCAAAATTAAATGGGAAACTGATTTGTCGCACCAGTTCACAGATAGGTGTCACATTAATGTGGTGAACCTCCGGCCGGTTCCCTGTACTCCCATTAATTGCATACTGGGGTCCTTCGAAATGGAAAATTACCACCCGCTTTATAGATCTAGCATTGGTTCTTGCTAAAAGCAAAATCGTGATGCAATGGAAAGCAGCCAAAGGACCTAGACTGGAAACAATGGGGAGCAGAATTAATCAAAAGGGTGGATTTGGAAGGAGCAGTGCTGCCCAGGGAATTGAAAAGAGGAGTTGGTAAAGTGGATAATGTGCGTGCCTGCGTAAAGGGGATAACCTTGTTGACACCCTCATGGCTCCTAATACAGACACTGAATCAGAAGTAGACCAATCATCCTGCTCCTGCATATCGGATCAAGGATCAGGGGATGGAAGTAATTGAACGTTAAAGTGGGTCGAGGGAATGTCAAATTATATCTATAGATATGATGGTGCTGAGGCTTGAGAAGTCCTGCACCTAAATCTGTGCTGCGGGTTACTGTGGGAGACAAGAATCAATGGCTTGTGGGAGGGAGGGTACAGCGGATTCATTGTTTGATGTTAGTCACTATGAATATTGTGCAAGTTCTGAGGCTCGGTAGGTAGTAATGTGGAAATTGTAGGACTCAAGGTATCTTATAAACTGACATACAAATTGACTGCCATTGCAGATGAACTACCAATGCACCATGTGGTGTTGTTGTAAAATGTCAATAAAATGTGTTTAAAAAAAATAATAAGTCATGCTGAAGGGGTCTGCTGTCCACGGACATCTGAAGATGCTGCAACACAGGTGGTGAGTCTGTGGCCTTCTCTGGGTCCTTCTTGTCTTTTAACCAATTTGGGAGACTGTGGGCCCTGCTCCTGCCACTGGACTGGAACCCCTGTGCACCATAACTGTTGCACTTCCCAAGGCTAGTTGATTATTTCTCCTGGAGATCTTCAGGCACCAAGAAGCCCTGGCCTCCATCACACTGCAACATGAAGATCAGCACTTGTCCTGCAGCTCCAGTGACATGGGACTTCTGTTTTGTTGTGCTGGTGAGGCCTCCCTGTGACTCCCTGTGTCCATCGCCTGTGGGTCCCGCATGGGGGCTCCATCAACTTCTGTTAGCCTTTGTAAACTCTTCTTCAGCTCCTGTTTGCATTTGCCGCTCCTTGTTAGTGACCTGGCTGCTCACTAACCCTCCTGCAATCCGGTGACAGTTGAGGGACAGCTCGTAGGTGACTCCAGAGATCTTCTGCAGCTCCTGGACCCCGCAGCTCGACTTCTTCTTCCATTGGCTTGCAAGAACTTCACCTTCAGGAGAGTGGGCATTGCCACTGCACCACCTGGGCACCTCCAAGGGTGCTGGACTCTGTCCCCTTCCATTGCAGGTCCTCCACATCTGGAGTCTGTCCCTAGTTTCCACCAGCCTGATCCATGGGCCGTGACAGCAGCGGACAATCCAATGCATTCACTGACTTCAGATAGAGTCCCTTCTGCCCTCTGCATCTGGGTCCCTGGTGTAGGTACTCCTGTCTTCTGAGAACCCTGGGGTAGGGGCTCTCTCCATTCATCCTCTTGTCTGCTGGTTTCCTTGTGGTCCACTGGGAAAGGCCCTGAATTCCACAAACTCCAACCACTACTCTGCGTTTGTCTATAAGACAACTTGATGGGTAACTACCTTACTCCTGGTTGTTGTGGTCACCTACTGTACCTACCTCTGATGTTTCTAACTGCCCCCAGCCCCTAGCTAACTACCACACTTACCTTGATGCGGTCACTGTTTCACATTCCACTTTTTTAGTATGTGGTTTGCCCCCCCCCATGCGGCCCTGTGCATTTGTTTGCTATTTCTGCTGATTATTATGTCCATATATTGTGTGTGTATGTCGCCAAAGGGAGATATACTAATGCTAGTTTAGTAGTAGTGTTGTAATAAAGTATCCTTTATTTTTGCAACACTTATGTTGTTCTTTCATATGAGTGAGTTACTGTCTGACTACTGTGGTACTGCTAGTGCTTGACATTCCTTCTGGCTAAGCTTTAGCTAGCCTTAGCTACCCCTAGAGAGCTATTGCTATCTGGACACCTATTCACTATCACTAAGAGTTGCCTTGAGTCAGTCTAGTGTACCATACCGTAGGTGTACACCATAAACTGAGCCAGCCTCCTACAATCATAAACAAGACCCAATTTCCACCATTATAGCCTGATTCACAAACTACATATGATGAGTTTGACATTTAAAAATATATATTTTTTATTAAAACAATTATATATATTGATTACATTTTAAATTAAGTATAAAACTCAATGTCAAATCCTTTAACTTTTAAACTATTTTTGCAGAAAGATTTAAAATTAAATAAATATATATCTTTTAACACTGTTACCTAAATGTTACATAAAAATGTGAGTGAAGGAGTATTTTTTTACAGTCAAATAATATACTCTACTATATTTCCCTATACTTTCCCAGAGGAAGACCTCCACCAATTGAAAAGTTACCAGTAGTAACTTTAAAATTCGAAATTCTGTTTCATGAGGTTCCACCCCTTCATTTGAAATGGTGTAGACATGTAAGTCTACATATAGGTGTAACTCTCCACTCGGAAAAGATGAATAGCTAAAAGGTAGAGAGTTACATTTAAATCTAGAAGCACATATGCACAAGTATATTTACCTTTGTGAATAAGGCCTGTCTGCATGGCATAGAGTAGGAAGATTTGTTAACAAACAGCTAAAGCTGCTTGGAGGTGACACCTGAAATGGTAGAGGGCATAGATGTCAGCTGGCCTCATGTAAAAAGCATGGCTATCAGCCAGTCCTAGTTTAAATTCCAATACCATCAAGCATGATGGGAATTGAATGCCAGTACTTAAAAGGGAAAAGACAAACAACGGGTCCCAGCATGCTTGGTGCTACTATTGGAAAAAACACAAGAAGCTGAATGTCACCCGTGTCACCCTTGAGGGATGTGCCTATTGATAGCTATGCAATGTTTGCAGAAAATTAGGAGGTAACAGGTGAGGTAGCCACCAGGCATTTGCAGGCACAATGGCCACCTCGGATTGATTTTTCTTCAAGGAAAATCATTCAAGATAGGTGTAGAGACATCGCACCCCAGCTCCCAGATACCCCCAGGGGTGACAGCGATGCACTCTACAAATGACTGATTGATTGACTCAAGATGACTGCTATGTGTGTGCCTAAATGTGAAGCAGCTATCTTGCAATTATGTTTTCGTCTTCATGAAGAAGAAAGAAACATTAAAATCTTAAATTAAAACAACAATGATTTTGGTGAAAATGTGAAATTCAAAGCTTCTGACTCCTTTCTTCTTTGGTGATTAGTCAATAATGAACTAAGGGCCTGATTTATACTTTTTTAGCACCGCATTTGCGTAATTTTTTGACGCAAAAGCAGTGCAAACTTACAAAATTCAATTATATTTTGTAAGATTGCGCTGCTTTTGCGTCAAAAAAGGATGCAAATGCGGCACTAAAAAAGTATAAACCAAGCCTTAATTCCTTACCCGAAGTCTTCATTACCCTTAGCATAGCCTTAACTTAATGAGTAGGTATCAGCTGTGATTTTTCTTCAATTATCAGGAAACAGAGCTGAAAGTGTCTTGGATAACATCTGAACATCTTCCTGTACCTTTAAAAATGAAGATGACAAAAGAATTTATCGTCACTGGGTGGCAAATGCAGAATCAGTGTTTTTTGAGCCTGTTCCAACTTCCAAGATTTTAAACAGAGGTGCTTTGGGGTGCAACTGCGGCACCTGCTGAAGCAGCCGAGGACCAAAGGAAATGAAATTACATATCGGATAAAAACTGTGCTAATAATTCCAAGTCTCTTAATATTTCGGTTGATTTCTTTTATTCCTCCAATTGAACTTGTATTAATTGATTGTACAATTATTTAAAATCATTAAAATATGCGCCAAAGATTCATTAAGTATATAAACTGTCCTCGGTGCAAATTTAGGATGAGGCAAACTAAACAGATTCCTTTGTCTAACTTGCAAATTTAAGACTGTTTACAATCTGCTCCATGTTATACATTGTGCAGCAGAAACCCCAGAGGGCGCAACAGTGAGACACCCACAGAGTTATCGATAAACAAATAAGAAATTCTTTCTTATCATCTTTTTGGGAGATTGACACACACAACATGGCCTCTCCAATAGAAGACATGGGCTTAAAATATTACAACTTCAACTATCTAAGGGTCTAACATGATGCTGAAGAGGTGTAATGCTTCAGAGGCTGGGCAAATGGTGTTCCCTGGAGAGGCTCAACAGCTTCTGATTTACTCTATTGAGTCATTCAAAACATTTACCTTGTCCTTTGAAGGCAGTCTAAAGGCATTATCTGAAATATCGACCATGCAGATGTTGTCCTTTCAAATTAACTAAAACAATGAAAGGCCATTTCAAGGGGAATCAAATTCAATCGGGTGCTAGGCTGTGCACGTGGGTATCTGAGACAACTTAACAGAATTCAATCCATACTCCGCCATTCATAACATAACCAATCCCCTTTGAATGCAATCCAGAAAACATTATAGCTTGCACCTCGCGTTCTCATTTCTACTGCCCGAAGAGCTGAGGAAATCCCCTTGAAGGGTACTGGACGGATCAAAATGGGATAACTTCTTTGAGGGGCTCCTGGCAGATCAGAGTAATTAAAGTTAATCAAGTGCTGGGCTGATAGCGCATCCAGTCTTTATAAATTACTTATACTTGGACACGCCGGAGGTCTGTGAACCTTTTGACCGAGTTGGGTTCTCCTCATCCAAGAATAGTCGGATCACTCAAATCAATAATCAATAACCATTATAATTAATACCCAATACTCAATTAATAGATCAAACAACACATTAGGAATCAATAACAATCAGTATTTTGACATACCATGACCTCTCAGTCATGAATAACCACACCTGTTTAATAATGGTTAATGAGTTTATTTTCCCTATATTAACAAAGCTAGCACAATATAGGTAAGTCTCAAAATCAAATGGTATACATATACAAACATTACTAGCTGTCCATAGCGACGGAAGAAACGCAATCAACGCAATATTGGGATTATACTGCACTCGGTTATAGCAATGCAAATCACTAATATAAGTAACTGAATTTGACTAATTGCATACATCGGTCAGCATAACAAGATTTCAATTCAACATTGTGCATCAAGTGAATACCTCAACTAACCTCTAATTAGCATTGGCATGTGGGGCTTCATGCAAAACGAATTTAGTCAACACAAATTTAGAAAACTTCTAGCAAGGAAAATGGGGCAAAAGTTACTGCATGGACAAGACGGGGCAAAATTAAAGTTAAAGTCTCTAGGGTGAGAATTCTTTAAAGTCTCTTTCTCTGCGACAGAGAAAAGGCATCAAAGTGTCATTTAAAATGGCGTCTTAAATCTGGCTTCAAAATGGCATCGAAGAAAATGGCTGACTTCTCTTTGTCCGGTGGGTTTAAGTAAGAAACATTCCAAATTCTTCAGGGTCTTCCATTGGAGGGTTCATAGGGGGGCTTCCTTTGGACCAATGAATAGTGTCTTTTTCTTAGTACTCATTTATGCATAAGGTGTCCTTGGAGCCTTGGAACACAAGTAGCAACAAAGTTTGCCAATTATTTCTATATCAGTGTCTTTATTGTCTGCACCTGCAGAAACTGACCTTGCTTCAAAGGGGATGAAACTAGCCTAGCATGAAACCTTGAGATAAGTGTATTAGTCATTTCTACTGGAAAAATACAACCTTAAAGTTAAAATATGTTTTTGTTAATACAAGTGAAAACCGCAGTTAAATTTGAGACCAGGCAACTAGGCCAAAGCCTCTGCTAAATTTAAGCTAAGAATAAAACAGTTTCAACAAGAAAATCATAGAACACATTTGCAATTATGATGGATTACTACATTGTCAATTCTTCATGATTAATTAAGCTCATTTATAATAATGGCGAACTACCTCGTGGGCTCATTTTCCCACATACATTATTTTTCTTTGCTAAAATCACACTGCCTTATACAATTTTGTTACATGATATATGAATATTTGTTAGCCTTTCTTTTTCTGCTTCATCAATCCCTCCTCTGATGACTAATTATGTCATCACATCAAATCTTCCTCCACAAATTTTATTTCATTAAAATTCTGTTTTAGTAATTTGGCACTTCAGTCAATTCCCTCTTCCTTTTTGTTCCCTTTGATTTTTCTCTGTATATTTCTACAATTTCTTTTTGTTCTTTCTCTTCTCTTCTCCTTTTGTTTCTTGATTTCAATATTTTAATAGCTTTACATACTCCCCAAATACCTAATAAGCAAATTAATATTATTAATATTCCTTTTACTATTTTTTTTAGGTTTTCTCTATGAGCTTGAGCTGTGGAAAAAGGTGATAGCGGTTCAAAGAAACCCCTAACTATTTTTATATAATAATCTCTTGCTACTTTACTCAAGTACTCTTTTATGGGGACATATGAAAACATGACATCATGATTGGAATAGAAGTATTGAATAGACTCCTAGCCATAAAATCTGGTCAGTAACAAGCTACATGATATTCCATACGTAAGAGGCATGCTATGATATGTCACTCCTTCTATTACTGAGGTAGGTATTTGTGTGCACACATAACAATCTTTTGCATCCATTGTCTCAACATACTCATTCAGCAAGCGATAGAAGACGTTGGAAGAGAGTTCTTTCTTGTTGTGTAAATATTTCTTGTCTTGTTCTAGTTTCTGCAAAGGAGTTAATTCAGTAGTAGCTTTAGAAGTAGAAACATCATTTGCGTCTCTTTTATTCTCTCCATGCATTCCAAGAACTATTGCTATAATTATTAGTACACATGCAGTTATTAGACCTATACACATGTATTTACAACATTTCATTTTATGTCCCATTGTAGTACCGCCTGGCATGATCTATATAGAATCAGAAAGTTGAAGACACTTTATCAAATCAGATTTGCAGATATATATATATATACAGCTGAACGGGTTCAATGTTCACACAGTTTTCTTTTAGCAGCTAAGTCACTTATCGGATTAGCAGCTTTGTCTCAAAATCGGTTTCAAAGTCAATCCAGTTAGCAATGTCTTATCCAGTTCAAAAGTCAATCAGGTTGTCAATGTCTTATTCGGTAATGTTCATGAAATTCCACTTTCAAGTACCAAAGTGTCGTTCTGCTTCTTCGTTTTCAAGACTGAAAGATAGAAATTCGTTTGACCAATCGTTATTGGCTGTGTATGCCCACTCTGGACCAGAATATCTTCTGCTCGGTATTCTTTTCCTTTTCAATTTTGCATCTCCCTTCGATTCTCTTTCGCTTATGTCTTGTTCTTTGGCTGTGTCTTTTTCTTCATTCGATGTTGTTATTGCGATAGACAATTCTTTTCTATTCTCCTTCAACTTTGGCCCTTCACTTTCTTTTAATATTTTTTAGTCTTTGATTTCACTGGCGATATGCTTTGTCTCCGTTTCACGCTGCTTTCACCTGATGGACCCGCAACCGGTTCTGGAAGAATTTGAACGATTTCACTCTGCTCTGTCTTGTCTCCTTCCCCTAGGAGGTCAATCAGGTTTTCTCCTTCTTTTCCTATATCGTCTACTTCTGGGAAAGCCCTCCTCTTATTAGGCTCCCCTGCTTCTTCACCTGAGATAGGATCTTTGTCACCTCCAGGATCCTTGTCACTTCCTGAGGCTTCTTCTCTGTTGTCCTCAAAAGGATCGACTGCATCTTCCTCAGAAAATATTTCTTCTGTCTCGATTTCTGCTTGTTCACTTTCAGGCTCTCTTCGTTCTGTCTCAGTGCTTGGTACTTTCCTGTCAGTTGCTGGTAATTTCAGCGCTTCAATTTCCTCTTCTGTGGGACACGTCACCCTTTTCGTGTGACTGGCGGGAATCCAGTTGGGAACTCCCGCACACTTCACAGCGGTGGTAGTTGTCAGAATCACTTGAAAAGGTCCTTTCCAACGGGGTTCCAGACACGACTTCCTCACGTGCTTCTTTATAATGACCCAGTCACCTGCTTTCAGGGTGTGTCCTGGACCTTGGATCGGTGGCAAGGTGGTTGCCTCCACCTGGTGAGAAAAAGAGCGTACCACATCAGTCAGACCTTTGCAGTAGTCCAATACCATATCTTCGGTAATATTTACAAGAACATTTGCAGGAACTGCTGGAAGTCTCATGGCTCTGCCCATGAGGATTTCATGTGGTGAGAGTCCAGTCTTTCTATCAGGTGTGTTTCTCATTTACATTAACACCAAGGGCAACGCATCAGGCCATTTCAAGTTTGTGGATGCGCATATTTTCGCCATCCTCGATTTCAATGTGCCATTAATTTGCTCCACTAGTCCTGAAGCTTCAAGGCGGTAGCTACAATGCAATTTTTTTCAATGTTCAGTGCTGCACACAATAATTTGATTCCTTTGTTATTGAAGTGACTTCCCCTATCTGATTCTAAAGAGATCGGGAATCCGACCGTGGTATTAGTTCTCTCAAGAGTAATTTTGCAACTGTAAGGCTGTCATTTCTGCGTGTAGGGTATGCTTCAATTCAGTGACTAAAAATACACACAATCACCAACACATATTTCAAGACTCCATGCATAGGCATCTCAATGAAATCCATTTGCATCCTGCTGAATGGCCCACCTGCTCTTCCAATGTGGCTCAAATTTACTACTGTTCCGTTCCCTGCGTTCATTTGTTGGCAAATGACGCAACAATGGCAAACTGCTTCAGCAACTTGACGGAATTTGGGATTAAACCAATCAATTTTGAATAGTCTAATCATGGCATCCCTTCGAAGGTGGGTTTAACCATGATACAACCTGGCTAATTGATTCAAAAGACTGTCCGGCAGAACCAATCTCCCTTCACTTTAAACCCACAAATCATCTGGTTTCTTCACGCATTGTAATTTGCTCCATGAGAGTTTCTCATCCTTACTAACATTATTTTGTAGGAATTTCAATTCTTCGATTGTATCTACAACTTTAAAAGCAAAGGCTTCACTTGGTTCAAGTTCTGGCTCATTTATTAAGTTCCATTCGTCTCTGAGCAATATACAGTTCAATGCGCAAAACCTTGCGACTTGATCTGCATATCCGTTTCCCAAAGAAACGAAGTTTTGTGATTTCGAGTGTGCACTGCATTTTACCACTTCTACTTCTCCTGGCAACTGGATGGCATGTAACAATTCTCTTATTCTTTCACCATTTTTCACTGGTGATCCTGAAGAGGTCATGAAGCCTCTTTGTGACCACAATTGTTCAAAATCATGCACTATTCTAAATCCGTACTGACTGTCAGTGTAAATGGTGACTTTCATTAATGCGGAAAGTTGACAAGCTCTAGTAAGGTCTACCAGTTCCACCACTTGTGCAGAGTAAACCCCTGAAGCCAAGATGCTTCCAGAACACCTGTTATTGTACATACAGCATATCCTGCTTTCAATATTCCTAGTGTGTCTCTCAAACATGAACCATCAACAAAAATAATTTGATCATTTTCTTCCAATCGGGTGTCTTTGATATCAGGTCTTGGTTTAGTACAAAATTCAGACACCTGAAGACAGTCGTGCTCGATGTCTTCAGCGTTCTCAATTTCGACATTTTCACTGGGAAACAAGGTTGCTGGATTCAACGTAATGCACCTTTTCAGCTGCACATTGGGTGATCCCAAAATTACTGTCTCGTACCTTGTAAGCCTAGCACCGGTCATGTGCTGTGTTCGGGAATGTGTCAAAAGTATTTCGACTGAGTGAGGGACCATAACTGTTAAAGGATGTCCCATCACTATTCCTTCACTCTGATTTAGGCTTATACCAACTGCTGCCACAGCGGGCAAGCATCCTGGTAAGGCTGCTGCGACTGGATCCAAAGTATCTGAAAAATATGCTACTGGTCTGTTTATGCCACCATGGGCTTGAGTAAAGACAGACAAGGAACATGCATCACGTTCATGACAAAACAATGTGAACGGCTTTGTGTAATCAGGCATACCTAAAGCTGGAGCTCTGCACATGCATTCCTTTAATTCAATAAAAGCATCCATTTCATCTCTTTTCAAAACTATTTCATCCAGCGCATCTTTCTGGGTCAGTTTCAGTAAAGGTTTGGCTAGAGTTGAGAAATTGGGAATCCATTGGCGACAATAGCTCACCATTCCCCAAAACTTTCTCACTTCTTTTCTCATCTTGGGTGGACTCCTTTGAAGTATACTTGTTATTCTTTCTTTCATGATTCTTCTCGACCCTTTCTCTATTTGGTGACCCAAATATTTCACTTTCTTCTGGCAAAACTGTAATTTTGGAGGAGACACTTTGTGCCCATTCCTTCCCAAATGGTTCAGTAAGGCAATAGTGTCAACCGTACAGTCATTTTCTGTCTTGGATGCGATCAGTAAATCGTCAATATACTGTACTAAGGTTGATTCAAAAGGTAATTCCAATGATTCCAAATCTTTCTTTAGAATCTGATAGAAAATTGATTGTGACTCCGAAAACCCTTGAGGAATTCGACACCAACTGTAGACTCTGTCCAAGAATTTGAAGCAAAAGAGAAATTGGCTGTCCTCATGAAGAGGCACAGAAAAGAACGCTTGTGACAAATCGATGACTGAGAACCATTCTGCATCACAGGGAATTTGAAACATTATCACAGCTGGGTTTGGTACCACAGGAAAACACTTGACTATTATGTCATTTATTTTTCTCAAATCTTGAACAATTCGGACCTTTCCACTTGGTTTTATTAGTCCCATGATTGGCGAATTACATGGTCGACTTAGTACTTCTTTCAGTACTCCCTGTTTCACAAACTCATCAATGAGTTGGGCGACTTTCATGAGAGTGTCTTGCGACATATGGTATTGCGGAGTCTGAGGAAAATTTACATTAGGTTTTACAGTCACTTTCACTGGTTCTGCTCCTTTAACCAATCCTACTTCTTTCCCTGTCATATCCCACACTTCCTTTTCAATCCTTTCCTGTAACTCAGCAGGAATATCTGCTTCAGTGAGCATCGGATAAAGAGTAATCAGGGGATACTCTTCATCAACAGTTTCCTCTTCGTCCCCTCTTAAACTGTCCTCTTCTTCCTCATCACTGTTTGTCTGAATTTTAATTCCATCATTTAAGCACATAATTGAGCATCCCAATTTGCACAATAAATCTCTCCCTAATAGGGATATTGGACTCGAGTCACACACCACAAATTTATGTGACCCTTGAAAGTTACCAATTCTAACTTGCATTGGATCTGTAATTGGGTTTGTCAGATACCTATTTGCTACTCCCACTACTTGAACTGTTCTCCCTGAAAGTGGCAAATTTGGTACTTCAATACTTCTAACTGTAGAGCGTGTAGCTCCTGTGTCAACCAGAAATGAAACGCTGTGACCCATAACTCTTCCTTCCACATACGGTCCCTTTTGATCAACTTCCAAAGATGCTGCAAGCATACAATTTCCCTCCTCATCTGAACTTTCACTCTCCCATACATTGTTTATTCCATTCTCACTGTGTAACGGGAATTGGTGTACTGTGTCATTTTGATTCATTCCTTGACCCATGACCTGTTGAGGAAGCATTACTTGTTGCTGATTCATTGGTGCTAAGGGTATTTGCATTTGCTGATTAGGTACCATAGGTAACTGCTGTTGCATTGGCTGCAACTGTGCCATTTGTACACGGGGCATTTGCACCTGCTGTTGTTGTATGGGTTGTAAACCCTGCATCTGATTTACATTATTTTGGAAATTTGGTTTGGACCTCCCAATTTCGGTCCTCTCATATTCTGAAATGTATTGACATCATTGTTTTGCTGCCTACACCTTCCTGCACCAACATTGGGCACTCCAGTTTCCAATGCCTGACGATTCCACACCTGTGACATGGCATCACCTTCTTCATTGCCTGTATACCATTTGGAATCAAAATAGTATTTAAATCAGGACCATTATTCACAAAACCTCCTCGGCCTCTGCCTCTCATTTGTGGCTGAAACATAGCATTTCCCTGCTGTTGCTGCTGCGGCAACTGTTGTTGGAAACCTTGCAAACCTGTCTGAGCTGCTCTAATCTGCATCACCATCACTTTTTCTTTCAACCTTTTCTGTTTTGTCTCAATCTCATCACTGCAGTATTTTGCATAGTTCAACACTTCATCGATCGATTTTGACTGCCAACAAATCAAATGCATTTTAATCATCTGGCTGATTTCGGGTCTCAATCCTTTCACAAATGTGAACACAAAATGGAGCATGTCCTTTGTCTCAATAATTTCCGTGCCACTGTAATTTTTAAATGCTTTCAACAATCTCTCATAGTACGCATATATTGACTCTTTAACTTCTTGTGCTGTTCTGTCAATTCTCTGCCAATCCACATTTTTTGACACAACTTTTGTTTTTAAATGCTCAATCACCTTATGGTATAAACTCATTACCGTAGGCGATGGTGCACCTGTGTCCCTATCTCTTTCTGGTTCACTTGTTGGCCAACCTACAGCCCTTTTACAATCTTCCCACAAATCTGCCGGAACTACAATTTCGAATAAAGTATTCAGGTCTTCCCAAATACATTTTGAGAGTTTCACGAATCTATTTGTTTGTTGATACCATTCGATCGGTTTCTCTCTTAATTTAGGGAAGTCATCCGTAAAGGATTGAATATCACACCTGTGCCATGGTACATGGACAAGCTTTCTCCCTGCTGTTTCTCTCATTGGTAACATCGTTATAAGATCATCATTCTGTTGTGCTTTCTCATTCCGATCTGGGGTACTTTCTTTCTTCTTATCCTTTTTCTTAACCCACCTGCTCTCCCACTTGTCTAGACATCTCCAAACCTGCGCGCTTTGCAGTATCTCTTTAAGGTGTGTTTTCATTCCTGCCAACCTCATATGTTCAAAATCTCTTGTCTCAAAGCCTAACCTGTAACTTTTGCTCAAGTGTTTGGTTTTACCTATGTCTACTTTGTATCGATCTGCAATTTCTTGTAACCTCCTATGTATGGTGCTTACTTCTCTTGTAATTCTAGGGCAAATGTATCTCAGCTCTTCTTCTGTGTATGATTCTAACCTGTTCAGACCCATCGTTCCCTCTACTAGTTCATCTGCTTCCATGCCAAATCTTATTTTATTCAAATATTCTTCTCCCTTCCCGCTGGGTGTACTCTGTGGGGAGTTCAGGCTGTTCAACCATTGTGTCGACTGTTGAGCGTTCAGTCCCATCAATGTAGCACTTACATCGACTGCTACTGATGGTTTCTGTAACATTTCTGTTTTTGAAGTCAGCGGTACTATTAGTGGTGGACTTGACCTTACCACAGTTGACGGGGCACAAGCTGGAATTTGACTAAATTCCAACAAAGACCCAGAACTATTTGGCAGTGTTCCTACCGGAGTTGTTTCTTGAGTATTTTCTATGCATCTCCTTCCTGTCTCATTTTGTGTCATTACCCCTTGATCGCATACACTCGGCATTGCCTGTAATTACAATGGTACTGGGGGACCTACAGTGATAGGCAAAGATATGGCATCTGGATTCTGTCTGTTTCCTAAGTTCTGTGTCATGTTAATTCCCGCATTATGGCTCATCATTGCTGGCATGTCCAACTGGTTTTCTGCCGTTTGAATGTAACTTGGCACTTCTTGTATCTGGTTTTGAGGCATCAAAATTTGTGTTGATTCAGTTTGAATCAATTTCGGTTTTTGGTAATTCTGTCCTCCCTGCACCATTAAATTAGAAGTAATTTCCAAATTATGCTCATCATAATAGCGCCTTTGAACCTGTGGCTGATAATCATTGACAGGTTTCAATTTAGGCATGTCAGGATATATTCTCTGAACTTCTGGTATTTCTGGTGTAAAAGGCATATCGGGACTACTTTGCCTCTGCAATGTTCTCAAATTCGGTGTTACAGTACCCTGTATTGGTTCTGGAGGGGCAGTACTAGCGCTTGGGCCATTTTCGCTTTCCACATATGGTGGCGGGCAGTCATTTAGCAATTGCAGAATGAACTCCTCATCGTCTGATTCATCTGACCTTTTCAAATTTCTATTGTTTTCTCTATCTCTGGACTGACTCCTGTTTGTTTTATAGGTAGCTTTCCTTCCTTCCGTCTCTGCTTCGTCAGCAATTGCTGGAAACAATTTAATTCCCTGCAATATGTCTGATCTCCAAACCTTTTGAGTACTATCCCATCCAGCATCCGCTAGTGTATTTTCTACTTTTCTCACTGTCATCTCAAATTTCTTTTGTAGTTGGCTTCTAGCCAATTGTTCCCAAATTGCTAATGCTTCCAACTGTGCTGGTCTTGGAGGTACTTTCATGTTCATATAGCGCAAACCTTAAATTCTCCAAAACTCTTAAATTAAACGACCCATGGATAGGGAACGCTACACTTCCAAGTTTTTCTGTTAATTTGCACCATTGCTTTAACCAAAGACATGGTGCAACTCCCTTTTCCTCAATCACGATGTAAGCTGGTGTACCCTCAGGCAGTGTTTCTTCTCCTACATTTGCTTTAATATATACATCTCCCCTCAAGGCACTCTTAAGTGCTTTGAAAAATGTCATCTTTCCGTCTTTTATTTTTCTAAAAAAATGTAATCAATAAGTGACCTTAATTCCCAGAATACTCTTCGCTTGCCTTTCCCCACCAATTGCGCTTCACGGACCGCGTCCAATCCGTGCACGACCCTTCTCACCAACCAACCTATCCCAGTGTGACTCCTAGTGACATCACACTCACACACTGCAGCTGACAAAGTCTTGCGGCTTGTCCTCCTTCATTCGGCTTCACCCAAAACTAATTTCTGCAATATTGCGAGCACTAACCAAAAGAAGAAAACAAATCTGTCGGTTTACTACAGGAAGGGTAATACAATCACTTCAGAAACCTTAGGGATTTTTCACTAGCCTCTGCAGTTATTCCATCTTTCTCGGTTTCCCACTTTCGCAAGCAAAATTTGACCCGCAAACTTTACTCTCAACTGATCAATGAACTATTCTAGCGCGCCTTAGAATTCGTCAAATCTCAAAGTCGAAAATTTTCTTTTATTCCTCAACATTCGTACTGACTTGTTGACCATGCCCGATCAACCTACTAAACGAACAAATTACAACATCAACCAAGTGTCTCATACACTTTTCAACTTACTCCGGAGTCTCTTGACCTCGCAGGGCCCGTCTCAACATCAACAACCAAGTGAACAATTTTTTTTCTGCACAAAGTGCTACACACATGTGAAGTTCGACGACTTCCCTACTCTCACACTTTGGAGTACCACTGATAGCGCGTCCAGTCTTTATAAATTACTTATACTTGGACACGCCGGAGTTGGGTTCTCCTCATCCAAGAATAGTCGGATCACTCCAATCAATAATCAATAACCATTATAATCAATACCCAATACTCAATTAATAGATCAAACAACACATTAGGAATCAATAACAATCAGTATTTTGACATACCATGACCTCTCAGTCTTGAATAACCACACCTGTTTATTAATGGTTAATGAGTTTATTTTCCCTATATTAACAAAGCTATCACCATATAGGTAAGTCTCAAAATCAAATGGTATACATATACGAACATTACTAGCTGTCCATAGTGACGGAAGAAACGCAATCTATGCAATATTTGGATTATAATGCACTCGGTTATAGCAATGCAAATCATTAATATAAGTAACTGAATTTGACTAATTGCATACATGGGTCAGCATAACAAGATTTCAATTCAACATGGTGCATCAAGTGAATACCTCAACTAACCTCTAATTAGCATTGGCATGTGGGGCTTCATGCAAAACGAATTTTGTCAACACAAGTTTAGAAAACTTCTAGCTTGGGCTCTGTCAAAATAAGCAGTTGGTACCTAAGAAGGAAAACACAATGCATAATACGATTATCCTTTCATAATTACCAAATACAATCAGCATTCAAGGAAAAGTCTTCGTCCTTCAGGTACCGGTTCGATCAGCATGGGGCAGATTTCAAAGGGGCAAAGTTAAAGGCACGTTTTCCTTGCAGCAGCAAGGAAAATGGGGCAAAAGTTACTGCATGGACAAGATGGGGCAAAATTAAAGTAAAAGTCTCTAGGTAGAGAATTCTTTAAAGTCTCTTTCTCTGCGACAGAGAAAAGGCATCAAAGTGTAATTTTAAATGGCGTCTTGAATCTGGCTTCAAAATGGCATCGAAGAAAATGGCTGACTTCTCTTTGTCCGGTGGGTTTAAGTAAGAAACATTCCAAATTCTTCAGGGTCTTCCATTAGAGGGTTCATAGGGTGGCTTCCTTTTGACCAATTAATAGTGTCTTTTTCTTAGTACTCATTTATGCATAAGGTGTCCTTGGAGCCTTGGAACACAAGTAGCAACAAAGTTTGCCAATTATTTCTATATCAGTGTCTTTATTGTCTGCACCTGCAGAAACTGACCTTGCTTCAAAGGGGATGAAACTAGCCTAGCACAAAACCTTGAGATAAGTGTATTAGTCATTTCTACTGGAAAAATACAACCTTAAAGTTAAAATGCGTTTTTGTTAATACAAGTGAAAACCATTGCAGTTAAATTTGAGACCAGGCAACTAGGCCAAAGCCCCTGCTAAATTTAAGCTAAGCATAAAACAGTTTCAACAAGAAAATCATAGAATACATTTGCAATTATGACGGATTACTACATTGTCAATTCTTCATGATTAATTAAGCTTGTTTATAATAATGGCGAACTACCTCGTGGGCACATTTTCCCACATACATTATTTTTCTTTGCTAAAATCACACTACCTTATACGATTTTGTTACATGATATATGAATATTTGTTAGCCTTTCTTTTTCTGCTTCATCACTGGGCTGAGCGATAGGTGCTACAGAGTAGCGCTCCAAAAGATGTCATTCAGTTCTGTTACATCGATGCATGAAACTCATTGAGGGCATATCTAAAGACCTTGACTGAAGCATCAAACGACAAACGCTGTTGCACCTTCAAGCAACCCAAGACCTGAAGGAACCCACCCTGAAGGGATAAAAGTGCTGTACATTCTGGGCTATGCAAACCAGTGCTATTTGGGTCAGACGCCTGGGAAGTCTAATTCCAACTGATACATAGTTCAATGCCTTTGAGGACGCCCTTAAGAATTTCAGGAACCATGCCGACAGCAGGGTTGATTCTCTCTTGAGGCAAAAGTCATTCGCCTCATTGCATGCAAGTATGTTCGTCATTCTAAAGATTGGTCACAGACTAAACTTCCTGAGTGTCGCTGAAAAGCCTGAATCGAAGATTGGGCAGAGCTCTTTATGGCATTTATGTGGCTAATATTTCGACCTCACCCCTAGATATTTATATGCTGACATCCTCTCTAGCTTTTCTTTATTCAAAAGCCAGCAACAACGTTTAATTAATTTACGACCAAAAATCATAACCTTGGGCTTAACTAGGTTGATTAAGGTGTTATTATACTCAAACTAGTGGGCACAAGGGATTTCTGCATGCCAATAAACAACTCATCTATGAGCACTGTGTCATCCGAGTATTGCAGAATTTCAATTTTCTGGCCAGCTATTTGTGTTGGGAAAGCTCTTGCTTCATATAGGTAAGATTTCAGATCCACGAGATATACATTAAAAAACAGGGGATACTCTTTGCTGGCACCTTTTAATTTTTCTCATTGATAGCCAGTAGTTTGGTCATTTCACTAATCTCTTCAATTTTCGGTTACATGTCTTATCTCCGTGACCAGCACTTTGTGCTTCTATCTCAGCTCAGATCTCATGGAGGCCCAGTGATGAAGCTATGATTTATCTGTGAGTACGTTTCTAGAGCTTGTTGCTAAGGTGCTATTCTGCATGTTCCTTTGGTTCCAGCACTCTTCCTATATCAAGCCTCTCCGGACACGTTCGTGACAGACCCACATCTGTCTTGGTTGCAAGCAGCACTTCCCCCTTCTGCCTCGGCTCTGAAGTTCTGACCTGCTACTCTACAGAAGAATTCAGTTCAATGTGCCATATTTCTAAAGCGCTATATCCCGTCTTTAAACTTTGTCAATAGCAGTGTCCTGTTACCTTTATGATCAACCCATTCTCACTCAAGGGAGGGATAATATTCATATCTATAGTGCGGTATTTAAGGCGCATGGTCCTACCACTTATATGGGAGTGTGCTGTTGGAATAGAGAGACAATAACTGTCTGGTGAGCCAGTGGCTTTTACTCCAAACCAAAACACAGGTGTAAAAGCCATTGTCATTTACAACGCCAATAGCTCTAACTCCTGCAAATGTGAGAACTATTGCAAATGCTTGTTTATTAGGCTGTCAACATACAACTTTTATATGTGTTTCACCCAAGTAGCGGGAGCTATGTTAGAGGTGGCTAATTGGGGTATCCTGGCTGATATTTCATTAAATATGCACCAGAGTTGCCTGGAATCTTTAGCTCTTATAACCACATTTAACTTGGTCATTTCCTTTTCTGACATAGTAAAAAGTAACAAGAGAATAACAGTTCAAACTAACCCTTGACTGGAATTATCCCAGGAGACAAACTCTGTGTGAGAACCTTAAAAACTCTTAACAGCTGCCGGTGAGTCTGTGAGCTACGGCACTTTGACCCATCTCCTGCGGGAGTGCACAGGACTCAAGGTGACCAGTCCCAGGGGAAACAGGTTGCAGGGAAAGATAAGGCCCCGACTACAGAAGATTGGCGACATCAAGAGCCATTTCTTGGAGTGTGTAGTGTCGTGGAACTCTATATTTTAATCTGCGCTATCGCATGCACTGAAATGAGCGGCCAACACAGGAGATATACTTTTAGTGGCAGCAGCGGCTTTCACTACTTGACCTCCGCTCCTTCTGACCCCACCCACTGGCCACCATTTATTAATATAAGCTCTTACACGTGACCAGTAGGCCAGGCGCATTGCACATGTATTTGGAGTGGAGTCAGAGCAGCTCCCCTCGGTTTACATGTTATTCATAATGGTAGTGCTCTGCGACCAGTTACATCACTGGAGCGACACCACATTCCTCCCAAAAACAAATAAAACGTTGTAACGCAGAATCACAAACACATGGGGCCTCGGCTCATACCACATGATCTCATAATCATTGTGATAGAGCAGGATTGCCATGTAAACTGTATTTCGTATGGGTGGATCTGTCAATGTTAGGTTCATGTTCAAGAACACCAACAGGTGTTGAACCACCCACATCTGGCTCGAGACCAGGACAGGACAATGATGGAGAGGTTGAGAAACTATTGTCGGAGTCAGGCATGGACATCTGATCGACATCAGACAATGGCCGGTCACCTTCTTCTCTACTGTGGGGGTTGAAGCCTTTTGAACATGGAAATGTTTTGTGTAACGGTGGAGGTCCCTCGCCGGGCCACATCCACGGATCCTTGCCGGCGTACAATGGTCCAAGGATTTATGTCAAATGGAAGGCGAAACTTGCTTCCAGGAGAGTGCTCTTTCAATAGTACAGTATCTCCTACATGTAAATCTGATGCTCTTGTACGACGCCGGCGGCTGGCCTTGTGCTTCACGCAGGTCTGAACCTGGTGAACCTGAAGGTCATCAATGGCTCCAGGCACCCACTGCCAGTGATGAGGAATGGAATCCACCACTGCTCTTACTAGGGAGACATGCCCAGGAGCCTGTCCAATAGTTGAATGTGGAGTCTGTCGATAGTTCCGTAAAAAGGAACAGATGGCATATTAGCTTGAGTGCCCACTGGCTGCAGCAATTTGTACGACCTTGTTTAGAGTCCGCATGAATCTCTCGACCTCTCGTTCATTTGGGGCCACCGCGGTGTGATCCGTCGGTGTCAGATGCCAGTGCTCTCAAAGTAGGAGGCAAGCTCTCTACTCTGAAATGGAGGCCCGTTGTCAGTTTTTATTTCAGAGATAAGGCATAAGTGGCTAGGATTTTTTTGATCCGGCAATCACGACTTCAGCAGTGAGAGAGGGGATGACCTCAACCTCTGGATATTTGGAGAAGTCGTCAATCATCACCATGGTATATTGGCCATCAGGGAGACTCCCAAAATCAAGACTGGTGGAAACCCATGGTTGTCGTGGACCTGGCTCCGTCTCAAAAGGTACTGGCTGGCTAGGGCCCCCGGATGCTTGACACCATTCGCACGATTGCACCAGGTTCTCGACTTGTTCGTCCATTAGGGTAAACCACACTTTTGTCCGCAATCGACTTTTTGTCTTCACCATACCCTGGTGCCCATTTTGTGCCAACTGCACTCTCCAGTCAGTGAGTGAGGACGGAATGACCAGCCTGTAGCCTTGCAGCATACACTCATCAGGATCCACTGATAATTAATTGCGAACATGGTGTAAGCTCTCCAATATTCGTCTGGATACAGGTGTAAGCGAGGGTAATTGCTTCCTCACTGCATGCCACTGGTTAGAACAAATAGCTTGCAAAGCTTTCTGAAGGCAATCATCTTGTGCCGTGGCCTGAATTATCGTGTCAGATGAAACAGGTAATGGTCGAAGCCGGTCAGACAATACCTCACGTACTCTTCGGTTTCACTGGCTTAATGGATCTCGTTCTAAGTGGCAGCTTGTGGATTGAGAGACAGGTAGTCAGTCGGGTTGGTCCGACCCCGGACGGTAATCCAAATGACACCTATAATCCTGCTATTGGTGCATCCACTTTTCCATCCACAGTGGTGGTTTTGATGTAGTCCCGTTGAATAGGGCAATAAGTGGTTTGTGGTCAGTCATGATGAGAAACAGCTGGCCATAGACATAGAGATGAAAGTGCTTGCATCCACAATGCACAGCAATGGCCTCTTTCTCCTTTTGTGAATACCATTGCTTGGTGTCAATCAATGACCGGCTCGTAAGTGCCACCAGTGACCACTCATTATTGTCTTGTTTTTGGAGCAGCATGGCCCCTAGGCCTTTTGGGCCAGTGTCAACTGCAATTTTTGTGTCTTTGTGTGGATCAAAGTATCTTAGGATGGTGTCACTGGATAGGGCCTCCTTGGTGGCTTCAAACGTGGTTTGTTGGGCTGACCCCCACACGCAAGATTCCGAAGACTTCGGTAGGTTTCTGAGTAGCTGTGTCAACGTGGAAAGGTCTTGAATAAAACGGCCACAGAAGTTGACCATCCCAAGAAAACTTCAGACTTAAGTCACATTGGTTGGTGGGGGCGCATTTTTAATGTCCTGCACCTTCTCAGGTTCAAGTGCCACACCATCCGCTGAGAACACATACCCAAAAAACTGAATCTTGCTGGTGAGAAACTCACACTTTCGGCAGGGAAGTGTCAGGCTGGATTCCTTGATTTGTTGCAACACGCTCTTGAGCCTGGCGTTATGCTCTGGGATGCTCGCTGCATGGATTAAAATGTCATCATTGACATTGATAGTGCCAGGCAGATCTACCAGAAGTTTGTGGATGACGTTCTTGAAAACTTCAGCAGTGCTAGAGATGCCAAAGTTGAGTCTTTTGTAACGCCTTAAACCCACATGCATCAAAAACGTGGTTATGTAGCTTGACTCCTTCACTAGAACTAACTGATGGTATCCTGAACGTAAGTCCAGCTTGGAGAACCAACAGAATCTGCTTAGCTTTCCTATCAAGTCATCTATTGTGGGGGTCAAATGTCTTTCATGTTTGATGACTACATTGGGAAGATGCATGTCTACACAAATGCGTACTTCCCCAGGCTGTTTGGGCTTCCTCCCAACCACTATTGGGGACACCCATGGCGTGGGTCCTGTGAGCTGTTCGATGATGCCAGCTGCTTCAAGTTTGTCTAACTCTTTCTCTACCTGTGGTCTGAAGTGGAATGCAATGCCTCAGTGCTAGAGCACCACTGGCTGCATGGTCTTATCAATGTGTAACTTTACTTCCTTATGACGCAGACAGCCTATGCCTTCAAATGCATCGCTGAATTGGTGAAGGAGTTCAGTCACTAACTCTTGGTGTATACCAAAAGCAAAGGTGACGACGCCCAAGTCCTCTGCTGATTGGCACCCTAATAGAATTCCATGCCCTTCTTCAGCCACATATACGTGTGCGTGAACTGACTATGATCCATATACAATGGATGTCTGGAATCTACCCTTGAGGGCGAGTGGCGTGCTCTGGCCATATGCGTTCACCTTCACTTTGGCTGTCTCCAAAGTCGGGGTGGTACACTTCAGCCAGGATGTTTATGGAGGAACCGGTGTCAACAACAGCAAGAGTTGGGTGTGCGCCTACCTTGATCTCGCATTGTGGCAGTTTCTTCAATGATTCGGCCGCATGGCCTATGGTGTACAGGGAGTGGATGACGTTCCTCAGCGTCGTTGTCATCCATGTCACTGCCTCTATCGGACCTGCTTGCTGCGGCGTCGGCAGAGGCGTTCCCTGGTCATGTTTTGCTTGATCTGCACACTTTCACAAAATAATTGAGCTTCCCACAGCCTGTGCAATTCTTAGCTTGGACTGGGCAATTATTTGATCGGTGTGATGGTCCACCACAGTACCCGCACAGCCTTGACGGTGGTCAGTTGCTTCTGGGTTTAGCTCTGTTAGGGGGTATTGCCACAGTGTTGACTGGTTCTTCCTTGATTGGTCTTTGGAGGGCTGTCTCTATATGTGAGGCTCGAGGCTTGGATAACTCTTTAGTACGTCCCATCGTGAGAATGTCAGGTAGGGACCTCCCAGACCTCTGAAGGATTCTCTCCCGCAGTTTAGTTGACACACACCCCTGAATCATTTGGCCTCAGATTTCTTCGGTCTCATTTGCGAACCCACACGTGCTGGCTAGGTCTTTAAGCCTCATGTAGAATGAATCAATTGATTATTCTGCTTGTTGTCTGGCTTTCCTGAACACAAAGCGCTTGTAGTCTGTGTTTGCCATGGGTTAGAAATGCATGTTTAGAGCAGTTATCAGGGTCAAGTGCCTTTTGGGGGTGGCCTCCAGGAGGTTCTTGGCTGTTTTGTAGATGCCTTTTCCCCTGAGGTGCAGGATCATAGCTCTCTTCTGTGCATTTTCGACTTTGGTAGCTTTGAAAAAGAGTAGAACCCTCTCGATCCAGCGTTCTATCGCAGGACTTTGGTGGACTGGACTCCTTTGACGACAAAAGGCTCAACTGGAGGGATGGCAGACATGTTGAGTCAGGGCAGGTATTCCACAAAGTGAGTCTTTCTGATTTGCAGTGTACGAGGTGTGGAGACCTTTGTTTGAATTGGTGTTTTATTGCAAGCACCTCTTGTTTTGTTTGCCACACCCTCCTGAGGATGGCTGTGCAGTGTGTTCTTTAACTCTTAGGAAATATCTATCTGTGCAAGAGATTGCATTCACTGTCTTTATTACTCTTTTCCTTTCTTTTTTTTTTGTCTCCGTAATGATATGTAACACTACGTGCCCTGACCTGCATTAGCCAAGGCTTGTTTCTTCTTCTTCTTTTTTTTTTGCAACTGTGTTGTAGGGAGGATCACAGTACCTTCTGAAAGGCATGATGGTGGATTTGCAGTTGTCACCTGCACTTCTCTTGGTCCCAGCACGCCCGCCTCACTAAGTAGCAGCGTGTGAGTGTCTCCGGTCCTGGAGCCGGCTCGGAGGAGGCGGGGATTGGAAGTTAAATGCGTGCACGCGAGCATGTGTTGAGATGACACGCTACGCTCTTCACCACACACAGGGAGGGCTCCGACAGGCTGACTTGTGCGTATACCGCCTCCGACGACGATCAGACCGAGTGAGGATGGCTGCCGTGGAAACGCACGTGGCACGAGCACCGTGTGTGAACAGCAGCCTCCACTGCGTGATGAAATCAGGTAAGGGTGCGACTCCCTTGTCACCAAAATGTAGTGTTGTGGCACTCTATATTTTAATCTGCTGGATCGCATGCGCTGAAATAAGAGGTCGACACAGGAGATATACTTTTAGTGGCAGCAGCAGCTTTCACTACTTGACCTCCTCTCCTTCCAACCCCAACCACTGGCCACCATTTATTAATATAACCTCTTACACGTGACCAGCAGGCCAGGCGCATTGCACATGGATTTGGAGGGGAGTCAGAGCAGCTCCCCTCAGTTTACATGTTATTCATAATGGTAGTTCTCCACGACCCGTTACATCACTGGCGCGACACTACAGAGTGGTGGGCTGAGGTAAGAGGTAGCCACAGTGATTTAGGGCCAGATGTATGATTTTGGCCCATTGCGATTCGGTAATTGCGATTTTTAAGAAATCGATATTACCGACTCGCAAAGGGCCATGTATCACATTTGCGAATCGGTAATAGCGATTTCTTAAAAATCGCAAATGCAATTACCGAATCGCAAATTGCGATACTGGCCCAATTCGAAGCTATGGGCCTGTTGGCCCATAGCTGCAATTTTTTTGCATTTCCAAAATTGCAATTTCTGAACCAGAAATCGCAATTTGGGAAATGCAAAAAAAGGCCAGGGTGCTGGGGGCCTAAGGCCCCCTCTCCTGCACCCCATATTTTTTTTTTTTAACATGTAAAGTACACACATGCCAAAAGGGCATGTGTGCTTTACATGTTACATTTAAAAATGCAGTTTTACTGCATTTTTAAATTTTGCACCAGGTTACCACCTAGTTGCAGACCATGGTATTTTGCATGTGCAAAATACCATTCTGCGAAAAATCGCAATTTGCGATTTTTTGCAGAATTGCCTTGCGACCTGGATTTTGCGAATCAGCAAAATCCAGGTCGCAACGCAAAAAATTACAATTTTTGCGATTTCTAGTTTTTTGGTCTGCGAATGCCTTTGATGTATTGCAGACCACTAGTTTGATACATCTGGCCCTTAGTCCACAGAGCTAAACGTTGTATGTTTGTAACTTAACAGGAATAGTTCCTAGTGTGTAGTGGACAACGTGTGATACCGATGAGTGACAGCTTGTAGGCGTGCTGAATTAAATAGTGTGCAATAAAATGGTTATTTTCTGTTGCTAACACGGCATGTCACAGCTTAGTGAAGAAAAATGTTGTTCTTCACGGGTGGCCACGCCTATTACAGGAATTGTTTCCCCGTCTGCCAACGGATATAAAGTGCATCCCAGCTAAGAGCGTGGTGTATGAAGCAACTCAGAACGGAGACTTCTCACTTTCAGTGCCTTGAATCACACCATGGCGAACGAGCTGTGCACCGGGGCCTTTGCTCGAGCCTTTCTGGCCGAACTTTTAGGGACTATGGTGTTTGTTTTCTGTGGTCTAGGTTCTGCACTTCTGTGGTCCTCAGAACCACCAAGTGTACTGGAGATTTCTCTGGCCTTTGGCCTGAGTATCGGCACGCTCGTACAGGCAGTGGGGCACATAAGTGGAGCTCATTTGAACCCGGCAGTCAGCATAGCATTTCTGCTTGGGTCGCAGATTTCCCTTTTGCGAGCTGTGGTGTACATCGTAGGCCAGATGCTGGGGGCGGTAGCCGGAGCTGCCCTTCTTCATGCGCTCACTCCATCTAATGCTTACGGGACCTTTGGAGTAAACGGGGTGAGTACTCAGTGGGGAATAACTCAGCCAGTTTTTGCACATTGCACTCTACCCGGGTCAGACTTTATCTGTAGAATGGTCCACAGTGAGCAATGAATGTGACAGGGGATCTGAGAGGGTTCCTCAGTTTGCAGATTCAGAGGGCATTGTGGTAGCCATCTATGTTTACAATATATTAACTCTAGCCAATCAAACGCAGTCTCAGATATAGGGGTGGAAGCTTACACCGAGTTTTGCAAAATTGTACAATTCTGTATTGGATTGTCGTTCCTTGATGTGACAGGGAGATAAAGTCTGGTGGGATGTTGGGTTCCAGCATCTTGAAGAACTTAAAGACTTTATAGAGGAACGCTAGAAAAAGTAGTGTTCCAAATTTCTCTTTAATGTTTTCTATTAAGGAATATTATTCTCTCTTCAGCTCAACAATGACACCTCTGCAGGACAAGCGGTGGGCATCGAGCTTGTACTCACCCTACAGTTGGTCCTCTGTGTTTTAGCCACAACAGACTGTCGCAGAGCTGATAATGTGGGCACACCAGCTTTAACCATCGGCCTATCTGTTACTCTCGGACATTTACTAGGGGTATGTATCCAGCTTTAATTTCTCTGCCCTTTCTCTGTGCTTCCCTTTTTTGTTACCGCTTGCACAAACGAGGAACTGAAAGTGCAAACTCAAATCGTTCTGTCCATGATGTGGCTGAAGTTGGGAATGTATTGTTCATGCTGTCTCATACGATGGGGAATCACCATTTTGTGGTTAGAATATTGACTTCCGACTTTATCGAATATACATAATCGACTACCACTATTTGTATCTCAGTGTTGTGACAGTGAACCTTAGTAACTAATTAATGGCAATTTCGGTAGAAGACAGGATGTGCAGAGGAACATTTCTTTACCATTGGCAGAAGTAGAAGAGATGATGCCAGCCTGGTCCTCATTACATGTGGGCAAGAGATGCCACTATGGTCCTCATTAAAAGTAGACAAGAGATGCCAGTTAGTCCGCATTACAAGAAGACAAGACATGCCAGTCCGGTCCTCATTGCAAGTCGACCAGTAATCCTGTTTTAGGTGAAAAAATTCAAGTAGGTTTATAAGTGGTGTGGTGTTATCGCGATTTGTGTTTCTGAGTGCACAAATCGTGCATATTTTACGAGGAAAAATCCTGTAGTCACACTGGGAGGAGTTTGTTCCCAGTAAAACCTACAACTGTTCGTTTACTGCAGGAATCGATGCAGAAAAAGTAATTCCCTTATGTCATCCCCCTTTTGAATACTTGGCGAAAGGGGATCAACTTGTGATCCTCCGGTAATACTGGGACCAGGTATTTATTGGTATCATTGTATGCTATAATATACCAGCGCCTAGATCTAGTAGATAGATTTGAAAAAACATGAATCTATGTAGGGTCCTAGGCTCGTACTGATAGAAGAGAAAAAAAGGAGCACTGGCAGTGACAAACGATTGGGCTGCATACCTGACAGCAGGCACTGGTAAAGAAGTGTTGTTGGTATATAAACCAAATGGCATGTGTGAGAAAAGCCTCTTTCTAGCATGGATACTCCCATTTTTGGCCTGTTTGTCAGTGTGGTGTGTTTGACTGTGTCACTGGGATCCTGCTAACCAGGACCCCAGTGCTTATGCGCCCTCTGATCCCAAATTTGTTCCTACATACTGGTAACCCAGTATTTAATCCCAAATTGGCATACTGTTCCCCCCTTATAAGTCCCTAGTATATACAACTTAGGTACCAAGGGCATTGAGGTTCCAGGGGATCTCTATGGGCTGCAGCATTACTTTTGCCACCCATACGGAGCCCATGCAAAGACTTCTACAGGACTGCCATTGCAGCCTCTGTGAAATGGTGCATGCACCATTTCACAGCCATCTACACTGCACCCTGAAGGCTGGGTGCAAAGTACCTGTGTGTGAGAGCACCCCTGCACTAGCGGAGATACCCCCACGTTATCCAGGATCATTTTCCCGGACTTCGTGAGTGCGGGGATGCCATTTTACGTGTGCACTATACATAGATCAATATCTATGTCCAGCTTCACAATTGTAACCCCGAATATGGCCATGTAAGGTGCCTAACAACTGGGAATTGTACCCCAATACTGATTCTACTATTGATTGTACAATGCAATGCACTCTGGGGGCTCCACAGTGGACCCCCAGTACTTGCATACCAGCCTTCTGAGGTTTTCTAGGCAACCCCAGCTGCTGCCACCTCACAGACAGGTTTCTGCCCTCCTGTTGCTTGAGCAGCTCAAGCCAAGGAAGGCAGAACAAAGGATTTCCTGTGGGAGAGAGGTGTTACACCCTCTCCCTTTGATAATAGGTGACACAGGCATGGGAGGGGTAGCCTCCCAGAGCCTCTGGAAATACTTTGAAGGGCACAGATGGTACCCTCCTTGCATAATCCAGTCTACACTGGTTCAGGGACCCCCAGTTCCTGCTCTGGCGTGAAACTGGACAAAGGGAAGGGGAGTGACCACTCCCCTGTCCATCACCACCCTAGGGGTGGTGCCCACAACTCCTCCGGAGTGCCCCTGGGTTTTGCCATCTTGGATTCCAAGGTGGTGGGGCACTCTGGAGCATCTGAGTGGCCAGTGTCAGCAGGTGACGTCAGAGCCCTCCCCTCATAGTTCCTGGTTAGGTGACCAATCCCCCTTTCAGGGCTATTTAGGGTCTCTTCTCTGGGTGTTCCTTCAGATTCAGATTGCAAGACTCTAGCAGGAATCCTCTGCATTCTTTACTTCATCTTCTACCGACGGAACCGCAGCTGAACCCTCCAGGAATTCTACAAACTGCAACAAAGAAGCAAAGACAACTTCTGCAACAATGTATCTTCAGCTCCTGCCAGCAACTACAACTGTTTCCAAGTCGTGCATTCTCCGAGGATTGCCTGTCTTCAGCCTGTACCAGAAGAACCAAAGGAATCTCCCGTGGAGTGACGGAGTCACTTCCGTGCTTCAGCAGGCACCTCTCTGCAGCGACGACCAGTGGCGTTGGTCCCTTCTCCAGACAACGAGTGTGGATCCAGCAACATGGATGGTGGACTAAAGTGACCCCGACTGTTCCAGTATCCAGGTGTCCAACTTTGGTGGAGATAGGAAATTGCCTTCCCACGCAAGACAATACCCCCATGCACAACGTGACTTGCAGTTGCCAAGGCTTGTGTGAGACCTTCCAAGAAGTTCTTCATACACAGCACAGCTTAGGCCCCCAGCACTCCATCCTGCAACGCATAGCTTCCTGAGGGGTTCTCCGGCGGCGTGGGATCCCTTTGTGTTGTGCTGCATGGGCCTCCATTTGCACCTTCTTTATCCCGTGCTGTGGGGCTCCTGTGCATGCTGCCTGAGGGCTCTCTGAGTTGCTGAGAGCCCCCTATGCCTTCCCCTCCTTGGTAGAGGCCACCATGTCCCTCCGTGTCCCAGGCAGCCCCATTTTCCACTAACCACGAATGTTGCGTGTGCCAAGGCTTGTTGGCAGAATCCAGCAACGCAAACCAGACTGCAATCATCCATCCGGCGTGGGTCATCTTCTGCACCATCGAGGAACCCGCACCTGTCTTCTTGAGTGCATAACTGACTTTGTCTTCTCACCGGTGGTTCTTCTTTTGCACCTTCATCCTGGTTAACAGGGGCTCCTGTTCTCTCTGGACTCTTAAGTGTTTCTTGGACTTGGTCCCCTTCTTCCACAGGTTGGTGTCTTGCAGTCTCTTCTGGTTCTTGCATAGTCTTCTATCACGACTTCTTGTGTGTTTCAGGAAACTTACTGTGATTTACTCCTGTTTTCCTGGGCTCTGGGGTGGGTTCTATTACTTACCTTTGGTGTTTTCTTACACTCCCAGCGCCCCACAACACACTATTCTTGCCTAGGTGGGAAACTGACTTTTGTATCCTACTATTTTAGTATATGGTTTGTGTTCCTCCTAGGCCCAATGCAACCTATTGTGATTTTCACTATTTGCACTGTTTTATAACTGTTTACTTACCTGTATTTGGATACTAGTGTATATATTGTGTATATTACTTACCTCCTAAGGGAGTATAGTCTCTAAGGCATTTTTGGCATTGTGTCACTAAAAATAAAGTACCTTTATTTTTGTAACACTGAGTATTTTCTTTCATGTGTGTGGGTACTGTGTGACTACAGTGGTATTGCAAGAGCTTTCCATGTCTCCTAGATCAGCCTTGGCTGCCCAGCTACAGCTACCCCAAGACAGCCTGGCCGCTAGACACTGACTACATTTCACTAATAAGGGATAACTCAACCTGGTATAAGGTGTAAATACCTTTGGTACCCACTACAAACCAGGCCAGCCTCCTACAGCATGGCAAGTCATTTAAAATAACACTGGCCTATGCACCTTATCCTACAGAACATGGCATTTGGCACACCATCTAAAAAATACGGTATGGATGAGTGCTGGCTTATTCTTACCCTTTTTTTGGAAGAGTGGCCTTGAAGTGAAATATCAGAAAACAAGCTCCAAAATACAGAGCCTGCAGAGTACTGGAGCCATCATTCTGCAGACAGGTGCTGTGACTAATAAAGAACTAACATCACAAAATGGTAAGCAATTTGATAGTTCTGCCAATTGTCAGTTTACGTTGCCTAGTACGCAACTTGTCCAGACGTAAATAGTCATCATTGTATCCAGATAGACAAATTCAAATTACCTTAATACATTTAAGCCCTCATTTAGAGTTTGGTGGAAAGGGTATTACCCTGCCTGCCGAACTAATGGTACCTCACTCTGCTTAGAGTCAATGGGACCGCCCTGTTTCCGATGCTGGTGATCACGCTGGCTCCATTAGTGGAAACTTTACACCAATGATCTTGTGGCCGTCCATGTACATACCACAGTCCATCCGCCATATTTAAAGCAGATGTTCAGAGTTATTTTTTCTGTTCACGTCTGGCAGACAAAGTCTGGCGGTCCTAGACAGAAAAAATGACCCCCCCAAGTATTGAGGAAAAACTCCCAGGTTGTAAGTAAGTGTAATTTTTTAGTTTTACAAAAGCAAACTCTTAGGGAGTTTGTCCCTCATTATGAACTTGGCGGTAATCACCTCCAACCGCCATGCCGACGGTGAGCAGAAGACCGCCAGTGGCGGTGGACTGCACACCGCCGAATAATGATGCCAAAAAAGACAAACCTCCAAAAATCCTGCAACGTCCACTCACCACCAGGGCCAACGACGGCAGAAAGGCAGTACGCCCTACCCCGCCACTGCCATGTAGAAAAATCCTTCCCCCACCAAATAATGATGCACAAATCAGCTTGGCGGACAGTGAATGCTGAATGACAATTGGGGGTATGGACCCGAACGGCCCGTAATGGGACCCACCAACAACAAATACACACATTGCCAAGTTTGAAACCCACGCACCTGACACACATCCACAACACTATAAAACCCACACATACACACCCCACAATCATCTGCAACGCCAATAGCACAACAGATACTGACAACAAAACACGCACACACTGAACTCAACATCACACAAGTCACACACACTAATACACCACCAAAACCCATGCATACCCCAAATACCATCACAAGCCACACACACAACCACACAGCAGCACCCTCACCAATACACCTACAATACACCACCCACAACACTCACCATGGCACTCCCTAAGCACCCCCGCTTCACAGACAGGGAGGTAAGGACCATGGTGGACGAAATACTCAGGGTCGAGCCACAACTATTCTGGGCACAGGTGCAGCAGACACCCATGGCCAGGAAGATGGAGCTATGGCAGCGGATAGTCAACACGGTCAATGCAGTAGGAAACCATCCAAGCACAAGTGGAAACCAGGAAGAGATGGAATGACTTGCGCGGGAAGGTTCAGTCAATGGCATCCAGGCACAACATCGCCTTACAGAAGACTGGTGGTGGTCCCCCACCTGCTCCCCCCAAATACACAGACTGGGAGGAGAAGGTCCTGACTATCCCACACCCCGAGGGGCTCACCGGACTCACCAGAGGACTTGACTCAGATAAGTCAACTACAATTTCTTCATATCCACCACACCTGCAATGCATGTACCACCCCATCCCCTCACTACCACCAGGACCCCATCCGCTACCCAGTCCACAACACCCACATCCAAGTTTCCTGCATGCCCACAATCCCACAAACAAATCTCCATCCAGCCCCCTGTGCACAGTCACCTACCCCTGCATAGAATCCCAGTGTCACTACAGCACCCACAATGCACCTCCACCCCCCCATAAAATGCAACAAAATGTACAGAAAGGGTCCTTGCATGCCACTACAGGGGAATATCAGCATCAAATAGTGCAGACCAGTGCAGCAATTGACAAAAAAGTACCTGACTCCCACATGTCTATTCCCCCACACACAGGCACCACCACCCATGCCACCCGGACGGAGACGTCAAGGAGTGCCAGCCCTCCATCTGAAGACGGAGGCCCCACTCAGGAGAGTGCAGAGGTATGTCTTGAATCAGAGGAACTCCCTGGCCCATTACACAGTCCTGGACTGTCACCCTCCAGAAGCTCCACCTAGGATACCACTGACACCCCTACCACTCAGCCACCAATATCAGCTCTGGCCTAACAACCCCACACCAGTGTCTCACGGCCACGGACTGGCTACCCACATGTACAGAGGCCAGAGTCTCCACCCACCCACCAACAGGCAGGATGATGATGGGCCAACTGCAAGTGGGACTGCCAGACCTGTGCGGGGGAGATAGGCACAGGGGACCAGGGCCGGTGGGAGGGCATCAGTGGCCCAGGGGGTGGCCAAAGAATGGATGCAGCAGCCCAGGAGGTGATATCTGAGATCCTGGGAGCATACCACCATACCCAGGCTAGGATGGGCCAGATCCTGGCCACCCTGTATCAGATCAGAGGCTGCAGATAGGACACCACCAGGAGGCCATGGAGCAATGGAAAGAGCTCAATGCCACCACGGCCGCCATTGCAGGTGTGCTGCAGCATAAGTACCACAGCCAGCCTGAGCCCTCCACTCACCTGCAAGCCCCTACCACTAGCCAGGACACTGCCCTACCTTCTACATCAGCAGCAACCACTGGACTGGTGGCACTGCCAGAGGACACGCATGAATCTAGCACCCCACCCCTGCAGCCCAGCTGCACCTTCGCAAATGTTCCCTCAGACCCAGATATGCTGCTGAAACACCAGCCAAGCCCAGCGCCAGGAAGTTACTCTGCCCTGAACTGTCTCCCTTGTGTGCCACTGAGCTACCTTAATTACATGCCACTGCCATCACACCATCTTCCAATGGCCACATGGACCAAAACCCAGTGCTACCAACAGCTGAGAATACTGTATGTACCTGCTCCCTTTCACTCTTCCAACACTTATGTGTGTGTTGCCATTTAATTAATACACCTATGCACTCAAATCGTATGTCCCTCGTTAATATGAGATATCAATTGTGATTGTGTATGCATTAGCCAGTTACTATCATATCCACACGTTTATTGCAGGAGGGGATCCAATGCACTGTAGTGTCAGAAGTATGTCACACTGTACCTAATATTGGGTTCCCTGGCACATGCCACTTCAGTCATCAGTTAGCATTGTCACTGACAAACGACACCACAATACTTTTTACTTGAGTGAGACTGTAACTATGCAGTGAAGACATCAGCATCATTGAACAGTACCTTAGAGTCACTGGAAGTATAACCGGATTATCTGGGTCCTGGAGTTGAGGTCTTTCCCCTTTTCTTCCTCACCAACACTCTCATCCCCTCTCTGAGGTTGCGGGGCTGGTTGAACAGCACCCTCCTCTTCCAGAAGTGGGATAGCTTTCCTCACAGCCAAGTTGTGCAGCATGCAGCAGGCCACCAGTATCTTACACACCTTGTAAGGAACTTAGCACAGGGATCCCCCAGAGAGATGGAGACAACAAAATCTTGCCTTCAGGAGACTTATAGTGTGCTATATCACCCTCCTAGTACATCCATGGCATGCTGATTTCGATTTGCCAGCTTCAGAACAGGATCCATTAATGCATAAGGGTCATGGATTGTAGTTCTAATAAGTCTGTAGGTGATAATGATGTGACGTTCCTCCATAGTGTCCAGATCTAGCAGGGATCTGTACACAGATTCGGCCCTCCTTCGCCACATGGGTCTGTACCTATGGGGTAAGAAAGAACACATTCTGAGTGTCAACATACACTTGCATCCCATGATGTCACTGTACTTTTTAAAATGTATCACGTAGGTAACGCACACAAATGGAAAGAATGAGGTACACCGTCAGGCAAATGTGTGCTGAGGTTACTCTGTCATAATGGCATCACAGTGTGGACACACTTCCAATTGATGGGTACATGTGAGGATTATAGAATCTTGTCAGCAAGCGACGAAAGGGAGAGAGAATGGGGCCCTGCACGAGGCCCCCGGCCAGGCTATGGAGACGTGGTGGTAGCAAAATGGCAGCCTCCTGCCATCCAGGTATGATAGAGTGGAAGTGACTTCATTCTGCTGGCGTTAGTCATCATGGCCTAAGGCGGTGTTCACCTCCATGCACCTGATCATTGGATTACATGGTTATCAATGGGGAACCTTGGCAAATCATGATCGCCGCTAGCGGTGGCAGATCACACCGCCACGGTACCTACGCAATTTTGACAGACCCTTGACACTTGACTCCTGATTCACGTGAAGGGTAATAATCCACTGTGTGTGCTGCTGTGTCCTGACTCTGGTCCCCAAGATGGCACATGTTACAGGGGAACGGGCCCGGGTCTTCACTGCAGAGGAGCTGGAGAAGCTGGTGGACGGGGTCCTACCCCTGTATACGAAGTTGTATGGGCGACCAGAGGAGCAGGTGAGTTGCCATCTGTCATCCGTAGATGTGTGTGATTGTGGCGGATGCCTGTATGCATGTGTGTTCGATGTGTGACTGCCCAACCGTAGTTTGTCTGGCACGTTCTGCCTGTAAGGTGATCAAATGCATGTAAACAATGGCCGTTCCATATGGAACGGCATGGCATTTGTATACGGTGCACCCATACTGACGTCTGTTTCTTTGCTCTGTGTGTCCCATGCAGGTCAGCGCCCATCAAAAGAAAGGTCTGTGCAAGCCATCGCCAAGGAAGTGCGGACCCTTTGGGTCTAAAACCGGTGGAGCACCCACTGCAGGAAGCGGTGAGAGGACCTGAGGCACTGGGCCAGGAAGAACAGAGAGGCCCAGCTGCATAAGGCCTCCCAACGAGGAAGGGGTGCCCGTCGGACCCTGACTCCCCCTAATGGCCCGCATACTGGCAGTGGCCTATCCAGATTTGGATGGGCACTTGAAGGCAGCACAGCAACCACAAGGGGGTGAGTAGCAATGGTTGAATTTGAGTGCTGGGGGATGTATGCATTGTAGTGCCAGGCACTTAGACAGGTGTGTCCCTGCAGACCTGCCTCCTCCAAGTCCTTGAGATAGTGTAAGAGCTAGTTTTGACAGGCTCAATAGGCCTATGAGGGGTCCCCTTTCTGTCATCTGGTATTCATTGTGGCCTTATGGACTTGTAAGTGCATTGGCTGGGCATGGTCTCTCATGGGTGTACTTCACACAGTGTGTCAGGGTCGTGTTTCATGAGGGTTATTTGGCGTATTCTGGGGTCATGCCCACTAGTCAGGGGCACATTCATTATGTATGTTGTTTCTGCTGAGGGTACGTGCGTGACTTGGGTGGGAGTGTGTGAGAGCCAAAATTTACATATTTACAGGACTTTACATAGTTATTTCTTGTTTTGTTTCCCCAGCCCTGTGTTCTTGTGTCCTTTGGGTACACTAGCATCATCTGGCGAGGGAGCTGAGGCACCGGTGAGGGGGATGCAGCAGCCCACGGTTCCAAGGAGGCAGAGTCAACCGACGCCAAGGGGAACAGTGGGTTGGAGGGCGAGGGGAGTCTCTGATACCTCCTCCAATGGCAGCCCCCTGGTGGTGGTGGACCCAACTGGGCCCACCCATTCTTTGTCATCTTCCGCCAACCCTCATACCATCACTGCCCTCCCAGTTGCACCCCACCAAGTTAGGCGTGCCAGCTCACCCAGGAGGGTGGGCATCTCCGTCGCCCCAGGCACCTCATCCCCTGCCCCAATTAGCTCTGCTGCCTTCACAGAGGAGACTATTGACCTCCTGAGAACCATCTCTGTAGAGCAGACAACCATTGTGAATGCCATTCAAGGGCTAGCATCCCAGATGCAGTAATGCAATGCTTACCTGAAAGACATTCACGGTGCCATGTCTGGCCTACAGAGATCTTTTCAGGCTCTGGCCTCCTCTTTGACGGCAGTCAGTCCCTAGTCTTTCCGTCCCCCCTCCCACCACCTCTACGCTTTCCAGCACCCCACTCCCTTCACCCATCCCAAGCACACATGCAGACAGCCATGCACACAGATCAACACACAAGAAACACACTGAAAAACACAAGCACCACACTTCCCACCACAGGCATGCACACACCCAACATACCAAAGCACACACAACAACATCCACTTCCCCCAGTGTGTCAACCTCCCCCGCCACTCTGTCTGTCACCTCACCATGCACACCCACACACACTGCACCCTCAGCCACTGCTGCTGCTCCCATTCATGCAGTCACCACAACATCTGACATCCAAACAAGCACCCCTGACACCACACCTGCACCCACCACGACTACATTTACAGACATGTGCAGCACACTCACCAGACCTGCAGACACCCAAACAACATCCATCTACACTAGCAGCCTGTCTTGTCCCACTGTGTCCACTCCCCCTCCTCCCAAAACACTCAAACATTCTCACACATCCACACCACACACATCCACCACACATAAGCATACTATATAGACACCTGCATCCATGTACGGCACACCTACACCTGATACGAGCACTCCCTCAACCTCCACTCCCAGACCTGCCTCCAAATCCCCTCCAACTGCACCTAAGAAGCTTTTCCTATCCCATGATGACCTGTTTGAACCTACTGGCCCACCCCGTCTTGTCCCTAAAAGTGCCCACATCCTTGCCCAGTCCACTCCTTCCTCGTCCAAGTCTGCCCCAGTCCTCCCTTCCCATTCCTGTGCCCCTTCCCCAGGTAGGAAGAAGCCTTGTGTTTCCCCAGGTCCCTCTGCCACACCCCCGGTCCAGGCCCACTCCGTCTCCTTCTATGGGCAAGCCCAAACCCCCTCCACCTCCCAAAACTAAGCCCAAGACCCCCCCTTCCAGACCTAAGTCCCCACACCCGCCATCCCGTGCCCCTGTTCCCTGAGGTGCCTGGTTGACCCACTAATGCCCCTTTCCAGTGAAGTACCCATTGCACACGTGGGAGTCAAATTCGGGCTATATTGGCCCTTCAGGGACTTTAAAATGGACTGGCCAATGGCCTTATTTGGACATTACTTTTTTTCATTAAAATAAAATTTAAGTGCCCGGTAGTGCTGTTGGCACAATATTGTGACGTTGTTCAGCGTTTCACTGTGGTGGTGTGGTGTGCACATGTGTGTACATTGGTGCAGGTCTTTGTTGCCTTGTGTCTGGTAAGTACATCTTGTTATGGTATGTATGGCTTTGAATGTGGGAGGCGTTGGAAGTGCGTTGCGGGTGGTTGGGGTGGGTGTGTAACTGTGCCCTTTCTTCCCATGTGTACTAGGCTGCCGTACTTACCGTTGTAGTCTTTGTCGTCAGTCATGGTCCTGGAGGAATATGGCAAGGAGTAGCAGTGGCATTATTTCCAACTCTCACTCCATGTCTGCGTCGGCGTGTTCTGTGTACCTCCAGTGAGTGTTTCCTTTTATATTGTTTGTTCCCGCCACGCTTTGCCTGGCTGTGGTTCCCGCCCTGGAACTTCTGGCGGTCTGGTGTTTCATTATTTGGTAGGCGGGTAGGGCCTTTCCACCAGCCTGTGGGCAGCTTCCTCCGTCCTCATCAGGACTACAAAGATGGCGGTGTGTGGATGGACCACTGCTTGTTTCTCATGTGGTTCATTATTTGGAGGTCTGGACCGCCAGCCTGTTGGCGGTAGTTACCGCCACCGCCGGTGGTACGGTGTTTACTGCCATGTTCATAATGACCACCTTTGTTTTTGTAAAACAAAAGAGTTTGCTGAGAGCCGCATGAAACGTGGCAGTTGTTCAATTAACTTTCAGAGCCTTCAGAGAAGCTGCCAAGGCTTCCCAGAAAGCATGGAGCTCTCCGACCAGGCAGGCAGAGCTTTCTAAAAATGGAAACGGCAGAATGCCAGAAAAGCAGAGGTTATTACCTCTGCCCCCTTGCTGGACATCGGCCACCCGCAAAATCTCTAAATGAGGGTAATATACTCTGTGTTTTTAAACATGCAACTGCATGCATAAAGGCCCGTATTTATACTCCGTTTGCGCCGAATTAGCGTCGTTATTTTGGCGCAAAACTAACGCCATATTTATACTTTGGCGTTAGACGCGTCTAGCGCCAAAGTATGGGCAAATAGCGTCATTTTTTTGCGTGAACGCCTTCCTTGCGTTAATGAGATGCAAGGAAGGCGTTCCCGCCTAAAAAAATGACGGCGACGCAAATGCGTCGTATTTATACTCCCGGGCAAAAATCACGCCCGGGAGTTGGCGGGTCAAAAAAACCCGCATTTGCGCCACTATTTAACGCCTGGGTCAGGGTAGGCGTTAAGGGGCCTGTGGGCTCAAAATGAGCCCACAGGTGCCCTCCCCTGCCCCCAGGGACCCCCCCTGCCACCCCTGCCCCCCCCAGGAGGACACCCAAGGATGGAGGGACCCACCCCAGGGACATTCAGGTAAGTTCAGGTAAGTATAATTTTTTATATTTTGTAATTTTTTTTGGTGGCATAGGGGGGCCTTATTTGTGCCCCCCTACATGCCACTATGCCCAATGACCATGCCCAGGGGACATAAGTCCCCTGGGCATGGCCATTGGGCAAGGGGGCATGACTCCTGTCTTTACTAAGACAGGAGTCATTTAAATGGCGTCTGGGCGTCGAAAAAAATGGCGCAAATCGGGTTGAGGCGATTTTTTTGCCTCAACCTGACTTGCCCCATTTTAAGACGCCCTAACGCCATTTTCCCCCTACACCGGCGCTGCCTGGTCTACGTGTTTTTTTTCCACGCACACCAGGCAGCGCCGGTCTGCTAGCGCCGGCTAACGCCATTCCATAAATACGGCGCCCGCATGGCGCTTCAGAATGGCGTTAGACGGCGCTAAATTTTTTGACGCTAAACTGCGTTAGCGCAGTTTAGCGGCAAAAAGTATAAATATGGGCCAAAATGTGCACTAGTATGCTCCTATATCGCACAAAGAGGGGTCATTTAGAGTTAGGTGGAGTGGGAGCCATGCTGTAGCTCAGCAGGACTCCCTCTCCACCAAACTTGCAGTTCCTTCACCTCATTTAAACACACGAACACGATTTGCCACTGAAAATCTCAGGCCAGGGGGCCCAGTCCTCAAAAGGCTGTCAGTCAGTGCATGGAACGACCTAGCCTATTAACTATTGCCGTCCAACGCACATTTTCCTGGCAGTCCACCACGCCAATCAAATAAACCTCTTCTTTTGAGTTTTGTGTCTGCAAAGCCAAAAATGATGCTGACCGGCGGAAGAATTTACAGTAAAACATTCTATGTAGACACAGGAAGGATTTCTTTGCATGGCGGGCGGTTCTCTACCAGAAGGATGGTGGCAAAGGGCTCCTCTAACATGACAGGATGTTGCCCTTTTACTATACTGTAATGCATTACCTACCTAACTGTTGCAAGAAGCGCTGTGCATATAGTGCCTGTTTCTAAGCAAGAATGTCAATCTTGTTTAAAAATATCTGTTGCTTAAAAAAAGAAATACATAGGCCCTCATTCTGACCCTGGCGGTCGGTGATAAAGCGGCGGCCAACCCGCCAACAGGCCGGCGGTCCAAAATATGCAATTCTGACCCTGGCGGGAACCGCCAACACAGCCCGCCGCATTAACACTCCGCCCGCCACGGCGGAACAAACAAACAGCGCGGCGGTCCCCGCCAACAGCCAGGTGGCAGACAATGTACCGCCCACCCTATCACGACCCACCAATCCGCCACCTTTTCCGGGGCGGGAGCACCGCCGATAATAACACGGCGGAAACAGACTACGAACGGGAAAACGCTCACCTCCACATACTCCACGCGAGATTCCGGCAGTATGGAACCCGAGTTGCAGGTCATCCCCGCACTCCTATACCTGCTCCTGTACCAGGAGCACGCCCGGCGGCGCGGAAGACATCAGTGAGTACTGCACCTACGACACAGGGGAGGGAAAAGATTACCGGCACACACCCACCCACCCACACCCACTACAACACACACATCAATGCATTCCCACAGATCACTGTCACAACCCACAAACCCCCCCCTTCCGAAATAATGCAAAGACCAAAAGAAGAGATCTCAAACGGGCAGATATATTGAAAAATGGACAGCAGTAATCCAAATAAATAAATAAACTATATACAAAATATATACAGCTACTAAATGTAGTCCAACCACTGTCCGTGGACCACAGGGGTCCTGAGCAAAGGGGCAAGGCCCAGTCCCACGACAAGAACTCCACGGAGAGAACACTGCAGGGGCATCAGAAAGAAAAAAGGACAGGCACCTCAGGGGGAAGGGAAGGGGGGGCACCTCAGCCACTTGAGTACACAACGCCAGATCCACGAGGGGACTCCATGACCACTGGCCCATCCTGGGGAGAGCAAAGCCACAGTCCAAACAGTCCATACAGTGGGTGGCCTGCCCACTGGGCCATCCTGGGGAGAGCAAAGCCACAGTCCAAACAGTCCATACAGTGGGTGGCCTGCCCACTGGGCCATCCTGGGGAGAGCAAAGCCACAGTCCAAACAGTCCATAACAGACTCCACTGCCACTGGAGGAGGCATGTTGGCCAGAGGACATCCTGCAGCCCTGCCCGAGACAGATCCTGCCCTGCCACGTCTGCCAAAGGGCCAGCGGTTCCTGCCTGGAAGGGCCCAGTTCAGCGGTTCTTGCCTTGAAGGGCCCAGTTCAGCGGTTCTTGAGACGGCGGTCCCCAGCGGAGCGGTGCTGGAGACGGCGGGGCCCAGTTCAGCGGTTCTTGCCTTGAAGGGCCCAGTTCAGCGGTTCTTGAGACGGCGGTCCCCAGCGGAGCGGTGCTGGAGACGGCGGGGCCCAGTTCAGCGGTTCTTGCCTTGAAGGGCCCAGTTCAGCGGTTCTTGCCTTGAAGGGCCCAGTTCAGCGGTTCTTGCCTTGAAGGGCCCAGTTCAGCGGTTCTTGAGACGGCGGTCCCCAGCGGAGCGGTGCTGGAGACGGCGGCCATTCTATGGCCAACTGCTCATTGCCTGGTGGTGCCCTCCTGGGCAGCGGGGATAGTGCTCCTTCAATGCCCACCTGGGCTGTGGGTGGTGGGGCCCTCCTGGCCAGCTGGGCTGGGTCCTCCCTGGGCAGCGGCTATGGGGGTGGTGGGCTCTCCCGGGGCAGCTGTGCCGGTTCCTCCCGGGGCAGCGGCTATGGGGGTTGCGGGCTCCTCCTGGGCAGCTGTGACGGGTCCTCCATGGGCAGAAGGCCTGCTGCCTGACTTCTCCGCCTTGCTGCCCTTGCCCTCCTTAGTCGGGAGTCTGTGGCCCTTTCCTCCCTTTGGAGCTGTGGCTGTTGACGGTGGCTGGCTAGTGTCCTGGGGGGATATCGAATCCGGGCTCCGGCGGCGGCCCTTCCGCCTTCTGCTCCTCTTCCCAGGGGGTGGGCTGGCTGTCCCCTTGCTGCTGGGCGAAGATCCAGACCTGCGGGCTGGTGGGCTCCAATACCCCTGCACCCTTGTCAAGGGGGCTGCAGGGCTGGTGGTGGCTGAGGTGCTCTTTTTACCCCGACGAGAAGGAGGGGGGGGCTCAGGGTCCGGAAAGAAGGTAGCAGTAGAGAGATAGATTTTCTTGGGACAATGGAGAGTGGTAGGTACAGTGGGTATGGGAGTGGAGGGAGAGGATGTGGTTGTAGGCGAGACAAGTTTGCTGTCTTTGGGTGCAGGTGCAGGAGCGGGAGGCTGTCGTGATGTGGATGGCTGTTGGGTGGGTGGGTGGCTGCGTTTGTGTGGTGTGGAAGAGGGGGTGACAGACACAGTGGGAGAGGACACAGGGGACGTGTAAATGGCAGTGGGGGTGGTGACTGCACGTGTGCGGACTGTAGTGGAGGGTATGCTGGTGATGGAAACACTGGCTGATGGTGAGGTGAATGAAGGTGTGAGTGTAGACGTCACAGGGAGGGAGGAGGGAGACGAGGAGGTGGGGGTCACAGAGGTGGTAGTGACTGTTGGCATGTCTGCATCGGAATGTTGCTTGTGTGAATGTCTGCGTGATCTGTGGTGCTTATGTTTGGATGAGCTGCTCTTGGGTGTTGAGGTGTGTGCAGGCTGGTCTGATGGTGTGGGTGGGACAGGCAGAGGAACAGGAGACTGGGAGGAGGGAGTTAGTAGAGGGAGGCAGGAGACAGGGACAATGGCTGCCGTCAGTGCTGAGGCCAGAGCCTGGAACGATCGCTGATGGGCAGCCTGACCCGAATGAATGCCCTCCAGGTATGCATTGCTGCGATGAACCTCCCTCTCCACCCCCTGGATGGCATTCAAAAGGGTAGTCTGCCCAACAATGAGCGTTCGGAGGAGGTCAATGACCTCCTCACTGAGGGCAGCGGGGGTAACAGGGGCAGGGCCTGAGGTGCCTGGGGCGAAGGAGATGCCCGGCTTCCTGGCAGAGCGGGCACGGGGCGAACGCTGAGGGGCTGCTGGGAGGGCGGAGATGGTGCGCTGGGTGGCGGCTGTACCTGTAATGGCGGGGGGCACGGATGGTGCCACCCCCGCAAGGGAGCTCCCTTCCGAGGACGTGTCCGTGTCGCTGCAGGGTCCAGTCGTCCCCGTTGTGGAGCTCCCCTCGCCCTCCGTCTCACTGGTCCAGTCAGACTCTGTGGCATGGCCCTCCTGGGCCATGTGAGATGCAGCTCCCTCCTGCCCCGATGCCACTTCTCCTCCGCCTGATGATGCTGATGCACACAAGCACAGAAAGACAAACAAAAAGGGGGGGGAGAGAGAAATAAAGAGATTTTGAGTACATGGATCACCGGTACAGTTAGCGGACATGACAGACACAGATGCCCCCTGCACTAAGTTGCGCACTTGGGGTCCCCTACGCATTCCGTGGAACATGCCCTACACGCCTAGAGTTGACAACTGCACCCATGGATGACACGGCCCAGGGATGGCTGTACTGACACACTACTGAGGGTGGTGGCTGGGGACACAGGGGCTTACAGGGGTGCCCAGCCTACAGATATCGCCCTGGCCCAGGGGGACCCACAGCCCTCCTCCCCCACCCAGACACCTCCACTGCGCGACAATAGAGTAGATAATGCTTGTACTCACCCCCTTGTGTCTGCTGTGCTGCCCTCACGCGCCCATCCAAATCAGGGTAGGCCACCGCCAGGATCCGGAACATCAGGGGGGTCAGTTGACGGCAGGCACCCCGCCTACGTTGGGAGGCCATCCCCAGCAGAGACTCGGCGGACTTCTTGGTCCCGCGGCGGATGTCCTCCCACCTCTTGCGGCAGTGGGTGCCCCGTCGATGGTGGACCCCCAGGGTCCGGACTTCCTTGGCGATGGCACGCCAAATCCCGATCTTCTCATGGGCGCGGACCTATGTGACATGTACAGGGAGGGAGAAATACCACGTTCAAGTTTGTCTGCATTTTCGTTGCCAGTGGCCCAACGCCCCCCATCCCCGCCAGGCCCCCCGCCAGGCCCAACATGCCCCCCATCCCCGCCAGGCCCCCCGCCAGGCCCAACATGCCCCCCATCCCCGCCAGGCCCCCCGCCAGGCCCCCCGCAAGGCCCAACATGCCCCCCATCCCCGCCAGGCCCCCCGCCAGCCCCAACATGCCTCCCATCCCCGCCAGGCCCCCCGCCAGGCCCCCAAGCCAGCCAGTGGCCCCAAATCCATATTGAATTAAACTCACTTGTTGGTCTGGAGGACCGTAGAGTAGCGCATACTGGGGGAGGACCCCATCCACAAGTTTCTCCAACTCCTCTCCAGTGAAGGCAGGGGCCCTTTCCCCAGTCGCAGCAGCCATTGTCCCTTCCAGACCGAGGTCACAGCAACACTTGCAGTATAGGTCCTCTCCTGTGAAAGTTCAAGTCGCAAGTGGATAAGTAGATAGAAAATGGCGGTCACGTCCGCGGCGGTGCGTACCGCGGCGGTGCGTACTGCCACCGCCGGCGCCCTTCGCCATTGGCTCCTGAAACCCATATGCTTCAATGTTAACCAATGCGGCTTCGCGCCGCGGTCTTCGACCGCCGCGGTGTGCCACGCCAGCGCATTGACCTCACATCCCATTGTCACACTTCACAGGTCAGGCAGCCGCCATTTCGAGGGTCCACATGGCTCAATTTCAACTGCGTCACACAGGCCTAGGCCTTGCATAGCCACTCAGACACGCCATTCACTGCATAGAGAATCGTTTACTGTGCAAGCTGTGAGTACGTACCTGTGGGTTGCTTGACTCTGTGCTCCATGTTGTCCTTCCTAGGCACCGTCCGCTGGGTTTGGCGAGGAGACGGATGAATCCTCGCGTGTACCGACCGCTGGTGGACCTGTCGACAATGGAAGAACGCCACATTATCCTGACCTACCGGCTTGACCGTGCCACTATACATGAACTGTGTGCCCAGCTGGAGCCCGACCTGATGTCCCCCATCCGCCAACCCACAGGGATTCCCCCTCTGGTGCAGGTCCTGTCAGTACTCCATTTCTTGGCAAGTGGGTCATTTCAGACAACAGTGGGAATTGCTTCTGGGATGTCTCAGCCCATGTTTTCGAAGGTGTTATCCAGAGTGTTGTCTGCCCTGATGAAATACGTGAGGAGCTACATCATTTTCCCTGAGGTGGGCGAATTGGCTACAGTGAAGGGTGATTTCTACGCCCTTGGACATATTCCCAACGTCATTGGTGCCATTGATGGGACCCATGTGGCTTTGGTTCCCCCAAGAGACAGGGAGCAGGTGTACAGGAACAGAAAAAGTTACCATTCCATGAACATCCAGGTGGTGTGTTTGGCTGACCAGTACATCTCGCATGTAAATGCCAAATTCCCAGGGTCAGTGCATGACGCCTACATCCTGAGGAATAGCAGCATCCCTTACGTGATGGAACAGCTAGAGAGACACCGTGTATGGCTATTGGGGGACTCTGGGTACCCCAACCTGTCGTGGCTACTGACCCCAGTAAGGAATCCCCGGACCAGGGCAGAGGAACGGTACAATGAGGCCCATGGGCGTACTATATTCGGGAACGCAGCCGCGGGGGTAGGTGTCTCATTGCACGCCGGTAACCTCACAAATTCATTGTGAACCGGGCAACAGGCCTGCGTGATCCCATGAAACACTTCCTCTAAATAGAGATGGGTGACTAATAGGAAAGGGAAGCCAGTCCGGTTTACCTCTAGTAAGTGACCAATGACGTCTTGACTGTGAGCGTTAGGTTGCAGGAGCTGATGAATTTTCCTTTGTTTTCAATTGGAGAAGTCCAATGAATAAATAGGTCCTGAAGAAGCGTCAAGGGATCCTGTTGGACCATGAGAGACGCGAAACATGTCGACCGTATATTGACCTTATACTGAGGGAATTCGGATAATTACCGTCTTCCTTTGTTTTGATTTTTGTACGAGTGTCTGAGCATTACCTCTTGTTTCACTCCCTTGCTACTTTTTTAATCTTGACCAATTCCCAACAGCGAACAATAAATTATTTAGTGAGGGTTTTGAGCCAATTTTATCCTCTTCTTGTCTTTTTTCTTTCCTCTTTTTCGGACCCACATGTGGTTCCGCGGCTTCATCATTAACTAAAAGATCTCCGGCAAAGAGCCCCCCTTCGGGGGGTGCCCGTCAGGCATTGCAGTGCCGGCCTGACGAGGAGCTGTCCTATGATGAAGCATGACACCAAATGTGGTGTGTGAGGACTTGTGCTCCTGATTATCAGGACTTCTCCCCTTTCCCGTTCACCAGTTTTGGAACAGTGTATTATATTATATTATCGGTGTGTTTGGCTGACCAGTACATCTCGCATGTAAATGCCAAATTCCCAGGGTCAGTGCATGACGCCTACATCCTGAGGAATAGCAGCATCCCTTACGTGATGGAACAGCTAGAGAGACACCGTGTATGGCTATTGGGGGACTCTGGGTACCCCAACCTGTCGTGGCTACTGACCCCAGTAAGGAATCCCCGGACCAGGGCAGAGGAACGGTACAATGAGGCCCATGGGCGTACTAGGAGGGTGATCGAACGCACCTTTGGCCTCCTAAAGGCCAGGTTTAGGTGCCTGCATATGACAGGTGGATCTCTAATGTACTCACCTAAGAAGGTGTGTCACATCATCGTGGCCTGCTGCATGCTTCACAACCTGGCTTTGCGCCGCCAGGTGCCTTTCCTGCAGGAGGATGGTCGAGACGGTGGTGTTGTGGCAGCTGTGGAACCTGTGGAGAGTGACGAGGAGGAAGACGACGGGGCTGAAACAGACAACAGGGACAGAATAATTGAACAGTACTTCCAATAGGACACAGGTAACAATTCAAACATAATTTAGTAAATGTGAACTACTCTCCTGCATCTCTGCTGCCTGTCTATTTGCCCCAGTGTATGATGACTGAGTTGTGGCTTTTCCCTCCCTATTTCAGATCTGGGGTCCTCACTACGAGTCCTGTGCTTCGTTTCCCCATGGACTACAGCTTTGTGGCAGCTGTTTGTTGACTTCACTATGTACAAGGACATAATTGCACTGTCATGTCAATTACAATATTTTGAAATCACAGCCAGACTCCAGATAGTTTTGTGCAAAATAGGTGTTTATTTCAGTGCTCAAAATGGGATGGGTGGTTTCAAGTGGGTGGGGGCTATGGTGAAGGAATGTCCATGGCAGAGTCCAGAGTAACAGTCACACAGGTGCATTGTCCAGAGGCCTGTGGAGAGATGGAGCATGGGCAGTTCAAGGATGGACAGGGTGACAATGTGGGACAGTGGGATGACATCAGGTGGTATCCTTTGCTGGCGTGGGTCTTGACATCCTACTCTGTCTTCTTGCGAGATCTCATGGCCCTCTTGCGGGGTGGTTCTTCTCCTGCAGGAGGTGGGGGTCTGGTGGGCTGCTGTTGTGCGGGGGTCTCCTGTCCACTAGCGCCGGCGGAGGTGGTTGGCTGTTCTTGGTCCAGGCTAGTGGCAGGGGCCCTTTGTTGTTGTTGAGTGTCCGTCCTGGTGTTGATGAGGTCCTGCAGCAGCCCTACCATGGTAACCAGGGTGGAGGTGAGGGCTCTGATGTCCTCCCTGTACCCCCGATAGTGTTCCTCCTGCAGTACCTGGATCTCCTGGAACCGGGCCAGTACCGTCGCCATCGTCTCCTGGGAGCGGTTGTATGCTCCCATGATGGTGGTGAGGGCCTCGTGGAGAGTGGGTTCCCTGGGCCCGTCCCCCCCCTGTCGCACAGCTGCCCTCCGAGTTGCCCTGTTTCCCTGGGCCTCTGCCCCCTGGCTGGTGTGCCCACTACCACTGCCCCCAGGTCCCTGTTGTTGTTGGGGTGGTGGGTTATCCTGGGTGCCCTGTAGTGGTAGACACACCGCAGATTGACGCGCCCTGGAGACAGAGGCATGGGCCCGCTGGGTGGGAGCTGTGCTGGTGTTCCCAGAGGGGTTTGGGTCTGTAGTGGCCTGTGCCTGTGTGAGGGGAACCGACTGTCCAGAGGTCCCCGATGGTCCGGGCTGGTCATCGGTGTCCAGGTCGACAGAGCTGCTATCATCGCTGACGGCCTCTTGGGTGGGGGGTGTGGAGAATTCTGGGCCCTCCGTGGCGGTGTGTTGACGGTCGGGTCCTGCAGGGGTATAGAGGTATGGTTATAGTTTCAATGTGTGGCATATGGGTGTATCTGTGGGTTCCCGTGTCCCCAAGTGCTGGCATTCGTGTGTGGGGGCTTTGGTGAGGGTGGCTTGTGGGGGGGATGTGTATATGCATTGGGCATGCTTTGGTGATGGGTGTCCATGCTTAGTGGACGCATGCAGGCCTAGGTTTTGGGATGTGTGGGTTGTGATGGTGAGACATTGGCAGGGAATAGGTGTGCTGGGGTGGGGGTGAGGATGGTGGTGGGGGTGAGGATGGTGGTGGGGGTGAGGGTGGGGGTGAGGATGGGGGTGGGGGTGAGGGTGGGGTTCGAGGATGGGGGTGAGGGTTGGGGTATGATTTGGCATGCAGGTGGGGGGGAAGCAGTAGTGAAGCTTCAACTTACCAGTATCCATTCCTCCGCCGACTCCTGCGAGGCCGTCAGGATGCAGGATGTTCAAGACTTCCTCCTCCCATGTTGTAAATTGTGGGGGTTGAGGTGGGGGTCCTCCGCCAGTCTTCTGCACGGCGATGTTGTGCCTGGATACCATGGAACGCACCTTCCCCCGTAGGTCGTTCCATCGCTTCCTGATGTCTTCCCGATTTCTGGGGTGCTGTCCCACAGCGTTGACCCTGTCGACAATCCTCTGCCATAGCTCCGTCCTCCGGGCAATGCTGGTGTATTGGACCTGTGTGCCGAAGAGCTGGGGCTCTACCCGAACGATTTCCTCCACCATGACCCTGAGTTCTTCGTCTGAGAAGCGGGGGTGTCTTTGGGGTGCCATGGAGTGGTGTGTATGATGTGTGGGGTGGAGTATGTGTAGTTAAGTGTGTTGAGTGTGGTGGTGTGTGTTGTTTTGTGTGTGGATATTGTGTGGGTGATGGTGTAGTGTGCCTCTGTGTGATGGTATTCTGTGATCGCTGATGTGTCTCTCAGTGCTTCTTTCTGAATTTTTGGTCGTAGGGGTTTGTGGGTGATGTGGGTGTGTGTTTTATATTGTATTGTGTGTGTGGGAGTGGTGTGTGTATGTGTATCAGGTGTGTGGAATTCAAATCGGCCAATGTGGCTGAGTTTTGTTCGTTTGTGTGTATTCTGACCGCGGCGGTGTGTACCGCCAATGGAAAACCGCGTTTGAAAGACCGCCGCGTGGATTCGTGGGTCGTAATGGCATGGGCGTATTTCTGTTGGCGTGACGGTGGAGGTTTGGTCACCTCCACTTTTCCGCCGACCGCTGGTCTGGCGGTCTGTTGTGGCTGTCGGATTTTCGGAGGTTTGGCTGCTGCAGGTCAGAATGACCGTGGCGGGTTACCGCGACCGCGGCGGAATTATGGAGGATTTCTGACCGGCGGTAGGCGCCTTTTACCGCCGAGGTCAGAATGACCACCATAATTTAGAAAACAATGATGTAGGTTAATCTTTTAACAATTGAAAACACAGTCTAGTTCGCATATGTACTTTCGGTCATGTCTCCATATTAATCACAAAACAAATATTCTTACGGGTTGCTACTCAAACCCGCTTTGTTGTAACCTGCAACTTCATTAAAGATTCTTGCGATGGCTTTTTAATATTAAAATTTTATTTAAATGATTTTTTAGGTGGTTCTTTTTAAGTTGATATGCAATATAGTCGTCTAAGAAACGCCTATAATACAAAATTGAGGAAAGACACTTGCATATAAACAGTCACAAACTGCATTAGGATGAGACTTTTTGTTAGGGTTAATGTCCTAGTTAGGGCTGAGAAGAGACAGAGTGTGAATTAAAGCTTCACACAATAAAAGACACAATAACGTTTGACGGTTAGTAAGTACAATTACTATTTTTCTATGATGGCCAAATTTTGCCTCGGTTATCCTGATTAGCTAAGATTGAGAGCTGGCGCACAAAAAGTTATTTTTGCCTTGGTAGTAATTGCTCCCCTCTCCTCACCAAGCTGCACCAATCATTTCATTACAAAATTCCGGTAGCTCATTTATATTCTGGCACATCTGGTGCAACAGTAAAGAAGGGTGACCACAGATACAGAAGAGGGCCTCAAAGAACCATTTATGTATTTATTTCGTGTTTAAAGAGCACACACTAAAGTATGTTTATTTCTAGGCACTATGGCCATACAAAATAAGTTTCAAAAATATAGTTAACAGTAAGGAATGCACTCTTTAGAAATGGTAGCAGAATTGTGTGAAAAGGAGAGTTGTCATTGTCTTCCGAAAGCCAATTAATAATGAAGCGTTGTTTTCTAATCTCCATGGGTAAAGCTTTCCACTAAATTGGGCTCACAACCGAGAGCTTGCGTCCCCTGTGGATTTTGGCACCGTCACTATTCTAAAGCTAGCTGTTCGCCTGCTAGAGCAGTGTACAGTCATTCTGTCGTGAAGGTATTTTGGGGCAAAATTGTTAAAACACTTGTATATTAGGCACAGGAATTTGGAATGAACCCGTTTGACCATTGGTAAACAATGTAAAGGCTGAGGGACATCATAGCTAGGTTGTATTTTCTTGACGTCAAATAGCTAACGTACAGCAGCGCTTTGGATCAGCTGAAGGCGAGCTAATTGATACTGATGGAGATCCCTCGATAACAATTTAACGTAATGTAACTCACAATAAACGCTCCTAGTAACATTTTATGGTGTGTTTTGTCAAGGCCAGGAACAATTTGTTTTAGTTTGGCATTTAGGAGCTGACTATAACTGTTGAGCCTGTATGTGCTTTGAGGGATATTTCAGCATCCCAGATGATCCCTAGATTTCATGCTTGTTTGCTAAAGGTGGTCAAAAGTCCAGACATCTGTGGAAGATGTGTCACTTTCTCCGAACTGCGTTTCTTAAATAATGTGCCTATCAGAAATTCTACAGCCTTGACTCTGTTTCGCTTTATCTCCTTAAGCACAACCCACCTGGACATCTCTTCTAGGCCTTCCTTAAGGATTGTAAGTGCTTCCTGGGGTTCATGGACACAAAGATATGAGTGCATGCCAACAGCAAAAGTTTAAAAGAACACTTTCTGAGAAAAATTGGAAAAGAGGTTTGATGAAAATATTGAATAGTAGGGGAGACAACTGAAATATCTGTGGAACCCTGTAATTCAGGTCCATATCTGTAGTCTGACAAGAAGAACAACTTAACTTCAGTAATGCTCTTTCTGGTTAATATTTACTGCAAATTACTCACCATGTGAATTTCTCCAAGTGTCAGACTGGATCGGGAGAATTTCTCACTCGGACGACATTATTATGTTTCTAGATGAAGAACGTATCTCTCAGGCAGCAGATTTTAATGGATTCACTGAATTTGAGCAAATTGGTGGCCATAAGATTAATAAGAGTAAGACCGATATTATTTTGTGAGGCACCCCTTCTATTAAACTGCTTCCTGAACTAAGACACTGTGTGAATGCCAGGCCAAAGAGATACCTTGGGATTTATTTCTCAGCCGATATAGGAGACCTGTACGATCTTAATTATGCCCCATTGCTCGCAAAAACTCAGGCTTTGCTGGCTCGTTGGAGGTCTCTCCCCCTTTCTATATTAGGTCGAATTGCATTAATTAAAATGTCAGTTCTGCCATTGTTTAATTTTCTGTTTTCGGCCATTCCGTGTGTTTTAACACAAAACGTTTTCAAAAAATTGGAGTCCATACTACGCCCATTTATCTGGCAAAATCGGAAAGCTCGAGTTGCACTAAGTATATTGTATGCGGATAAAGAAAAGGGGGGGGTCAGCCCTGCCTAATTTAAAAGAGTATTATTTTTTTTCTTTTGCGCATTATTTCACTAGCTTTAAAATAGATCAATCAGCAGGTTGTGGATTCTTCAATGACTTTCGTGAATTAATATGTAGGGAGCATAATATTGGAATCCAGCACTCTTGGCGAAATCTCCTAAAAACGTTTGTTATAAGATTCTCAAATGGCTCTTTAAGAGAAAATCCATTTTTTAAAAGAAAATATTCAATCCCATTTGTGCATTTAAACACCCCCCTTACACAGATCACGTTACACCCTGGTGTTCAGCTTAATGCAGACTTAGTAAGGAGATGGGAACACACAGGGTTCAGTAAAATAGGGGATTATCGTGTTAATGATAACTGGGAAACTCCCTTAAATATCCTAAATGCTGTCAAAAATGACTTTCTTTTGGTGGAATCCTATAATTTTTTGCTACACAGTTTAAGGGATTTGGATGTCAATTCTATTATTTACGCCCAGATGTTGATTTCAGAACTGGTGGATCCTCCAGGGATAAGGACTGTGGGGACATGGAGAAGGCTATTGACAGACAGGGATAAGGCCGATCTTGGGATAAAAGCGCAAAGGAAATGGGCTTGTCAGGAGGCCCTGAATCTCTGAAGTGAATGCTGGGAGAGAATTAATCATCTGAATTTCTCAGTTTTCAGAGGGGCAAACTGGCATCAAATGATATTTTTTAGTAAATGGTACCGAACCCCACAGGCCCTATCCCGCATGGGGCCCAGCTGTCCTGATTTGTGTTTTCGTTGTAAGGAAGTAGGGGTGGTGGGCTGGACGCATGTGGTTGCAACATGTCGATGTATACAGGAATACTGGGCTGGAATATTTAAGATGTTAACTATGGTGCATGCTTCCTTAACTCCCAGCATTTGGCTGATGTGCTTAGGGTTCGATCCTGAGGCAAGGCTCCCTTCCAAGTGGGAGAAACTCGTATTTATCGCCACTGTGGTCGCTAGATCTCTTTTGTTAAGAAACTGGTGATCTGAGCTGTCTCCCACTTGTCAAGAATGGCGGAAAAAAATGACGCAAGTCAGGAATCAGGAAATGAGATATGCTAATAGTGTAGGAAGCGGTAAAACATTTTCACTGATTTGGGGTGAATGTTTTTTAGATAAGCCTGGGTGAATCTGTCTATGGTTAAATTTACTATTTATTACTGAAAGAGCATGCATAGTTATTTATTTTCATTGTAAGTGGCAATGATTATTTTTGTTACTAACTTGATCGATCCTGAAATAAAAAAAAATTAAAAAAAGAAGAACAACTTAACTTCAGTAATGATTTTTCCGGTTAATATTAACTGCGGATTACTCACCATGTGAATTTCTCCAAGTGTCAGACTGGATCGGGAGAATTTCTCAGCAATTCCCATGTGTGGCAATAGGTGGTGTGATGTGGCTCTATGTTGGGGTTGAATCAATGCAGAAGTGAGCTGCGGCACAAATATAACCCCCAAGTTCACGTGTCAACACCAGTTTATTTCTGATATCCTTCCACACCATTACCATTCAGATGAGGAGGCCTTAGGAATCAAATTGTGCCAGTGTGCGGATCTCTATTTTGAAATCCTTTTAGTATGCATCAAAAGATCCCATTCCACTTAATGGAGAGAGGGGTGGGTCACTGATTAATCTGCAGTTAGATAGAGTATACACCAGAAAGACCATTACCTATGGTAAGTAACTTGTTCTTCTGAAGGATACCTCTAACTGTAGATTCCTTACCTTTTGAATAGACAACTGAGCAGTAGATCCCCAGGTGGTGGGTCTGTACAATGTCTCACACCAGGAAATCCTGTAGGACCAAACCGGCAACGTACTCCTACCACTGTACCTGATTATCCAGGCAGGAGTGCTTTGTGAACATATGAATTTAGGCAAATGTTACAGCCCGGCAAATTTCCAGAACAGGCACTCAGAGCACCAACATGATGGTAGCAGCTTTGGCTCTAATGGAATGAGCCAGCAGGCTTCCCAGATTCTGTCAGTAGCAGATCTTCATAAAAAGAACAACCCATCTGCAGATGGCTCAATTCTGCACAGCTCTTCCCTACTTTGTTCTAGAGAAACCCCAAAAAAGTTGATCACCGACCTAATGGTCCTTGGTGCAGTCAATGTAAAAGATCAGAGACCTGTCTTCTGATCTAAGGGATGAAGTCTTACTTCTTCCAGGAATGGATGGGGATAGAGAGAAGAACACTAGCAGGTTGATAGACTGCCCACCGTGGAAAGGCATTACAAATTTGTGATGGAAAGAGGCCTTAGTCCTTAACACTAGTTTGTCTTGGAAGAAGGTAGGATACGGTTGCTGAACAAAGTGCTTTCAGATTGCTCACATGACAAGCTGATGTGATAGCAATGAAGAACACTGCCTTCAATGTGAGCAACCTCAGAGGACAACTGTGCATCGTTTGAATGGTGTACACATCAGGAATGAGAGTATCAGACTGTAGCCACTCGAAGCCCCACAAATGGAGGATCAAGCTGAGCAGGCTCAGATGCAGAACTTTGCCTTGCTGTTGTAACATGAGGCCCTTCTGAAGAGAAAGCCGAGTCAGAAGACAGGGCTTATGGCCAGCAGCTCTGAGTACCAAAGTCTTCTGGCCAAATCCAGAACTAATAGGATTAATTGGGCGCAGTCCTTCCTGACCTTCTTCAGAAAGCCAGGCAGGAGAGGCAGAGATGTGAAACCGTACAGGAGTCCAGAGCCCCAATCCAGATGGAAGATGTCTCTGAGCAAGAACCGCCTTAGAAACTTCAACGCCCAGAAGTGTCGAGACTGCACATTCTTGGGTCAAGCCAGGACCCCAGCATCACTGGAAGTCAACCATTGCCACAGATGAGTGCAGCTGCCATTCCTAATTCATCAGCCCTTGCGTTTAAAGATCCTGTCGTGTGCCGTATGACCAGTGCCTCTGCAAGTTCCAGAGGTACAGAGCCTCCTGGAACATGAACCCCCAACTTCACTCCGTCCTGCTTGTCGCAGCCCCACATGGCAGTGATGTTGTCCGTGAGAACCTGCGTTCTCCATTTAATGGATGGGAGGAAGGCTTACAATGTCAAGTTATATGCCCACAGCTCCAACAAGATGATGTGGAGGTGGTAGTCTTCTGATCTGTCTAGCTCTCCCAAATGACCTCCCCAACCCATGCAGAGATTAATCTGTCATGACCATCATCTCTGCGTGGGGTGAGGAGGGGGGTTTGCCACAAGTCCAACTGAGGTCCAACTGCCGTCACTGCAGAACTTTTGCAGTCTCCTCAAATGTTGTAGGGCCCGCACTTAATCTCCATTTTAGATTTCAGTTTTAGCTTGACATCTTTTTCTAACAGTGATCTTTTTTATAGTTTCCACTATCATGAAAATGTGCTGCACATGCATTTATTCTTGGTAGGCACTGTCACCCTGTAGTCTTCACATTTAGTTCAGGGTCATGCAATCATAACGCAATGCCCTTATTTTTTTTCCTGTGTTCATTAGGAGACAACTCGTTTATGCTAGACAAACCAAAGTAGATGTTCTGCACCTCTGTCACAGTGAATTAAGGACAGTGTGTTATTATATAAACAATATCCATGCTTGGTGAAAGGAGCACTTCATGCTGGGATTATCATGGAACCACTGTGAACTGTGACTGGCATTTTCGTATCTTTATTTTGTATATGTTTGACATGCAAGACTAACAAACAAAAGGATTAGATGTTTTTGTTCAAATTCCTTGGGAGTCAGCGTGGTAACTTTGAGATTACCCCAAAAATGTATTACCCTGGTAGGTTTAGGGGTTTGCATGTGGTACTGTGAACTAGCCAAAACAAACCAACATTCACTGATGATATATGTAGACTGCCTCTCTTTATTATGAAGTTCTTGTTTACATATACACAGTCCTACTAAACTTGTAGGAACCATATAACATGGTGCAACTAACATTCTAGGTCAGGTACTTATTTAATGGGTCTCGTGAATAGTTGTCTTTGTGTGCCCAAGACTCTTTTTTCATCTCTATACAGAGATGTCAGTTGTGAAAATAATTCATCCTCCTCAGCTTAAACGGAAGTACCTATTAATGTCAACAGGTTGTTCTAGCTTGAATGTTTGAAAAGATTACCCAACTATAGTGTTTCCTTTCTTTGAATTCCATTCACTAAATAGGGTGCAACCTGTGAATATTCCTGTTAATTGTAGACAGACAGTAAATGCACATTTATCTGCACATGGGCTCACCAATGGAGGTGGAGATATTACCTCAGTGGTTGAAGCTTGTAAATGAAAAGATTTTTATTGCTGGGTTAATTTTCCTGCAGTCGATGTCAATACACAGACATTTCACACATACACTGTAGCCCCAGTTCCAACTGGTTATAGACCTAATGAATATTTCGAAACAGCCTTAACTTATTAGGAACATCAAAATTAGTTCCACGGTTTCCTCCCCCATGCTCTTCAAAATGAGAGACCTGGTCTTCTCAGCAACGAGGGGGAAACCTGGCCAGTCTTGGCATGATAGACAAAATTCCCAAATGCACGAGCATTAAACCAGCATGATACACTTGCATTTTGAAGCCACTTAGGTAGACTATAGATGTCTGTAAGATTGAGTGATATGGGGTACTGTTTTGCTGCCATACATACTATCACACATGGTACCCCATCAATTACTGTTTTGCCTGAAGTGCTTAAGCAAATTCAAAATAAACACGGGGCAGCCTCTGCCCTGGATTTGGGGATGAAGTTAATTGGTAACTTTGCCATGGTGTCCTCAGAATTTTAAGTAACTTTAAAGGGGCGGCAGCTGCTTAGACAATATGCCAATTTCTTGTATTGGTTCCCTTTGTAGATCAAAAATGTGAGCTACCTAAATTTATTTCTGAGACCTATACATCGACAGGTCGGGATAGTTTGTCAACCAGGCCTAGTAGGCCACAAATAAAAAAAAAATGATACAGATACAGCCAAGCAGTCATCAGAGTCTTCGAAAACATGCTGGGATAAAAATAAAGATAAAACTAAAATATGGACTGGATCTCCGCAACCGGGGTCCTCTGAAAAACATAATTTACGTAAATGTGATATAATTAAACAAAACAGCCTGATATGTATCAGTATTCTGGTATATGTTATTCTCATTCCTTTCAGGACTCTTCAGACACAAAGTCAGAGAGGAAAACGCAAAGAGGAAGAGTATGTGTAACCAAAAATGGACTGAAAACACTCCTCTGACCTCATCATAAAAAAGGAAGAAAAAATTCCACAACTAAAACCAAATTTAAAAAGAAGAAAGTAGGAGGAAGTTCGAGTAAATAAGCCACAAATACTCAGAACTCTTTTTGTTGACAAGACATGGGTGAAAACCCTGCTTGACAGCAAGGCAGAGGTCACACTAGTTCTCCAGACTCTTCTAGAGTTTTTTGCGGCGAGACCAACTAATGACTATATACAAGTTAAGCTACAGATCAGCAGCTAAGCCCTTTCTGATAGACTTAAAGATCCTGGCTTCCAAATCGAGGGTGACATACCACATACTATTAAAGTAATATTCTGGCAGACATGACAAATTCATATGGCTGAGGTAGATTGGCTGCCTGTGTTTGTTAGAAAAATCCCAAAGGGAGAAAATAAAATATTGCCATCCTTTTCTGTTCTTGTTCCTGATGAAGTTAAAGGAGCATATGCTGCAGAATGGGCTCTTGCACAAGCCCAAGCAATATTTCGCAATCAAGCAGGCTGGGATAAAGACTCACCTTATCACGTTAAACCAATAAAGCCCAGCCTGCAAGTACAACCAAAATATCATATTAAACATGAATCTAAATGCCATGTGAGGGAGATTCTATCACAATTAGAAGATCAAGGTATGATTGATTCTTGTATCTCTCCTACGAATATTCCTTTACTTCCTGTATCTAAACAAGATCATTCCTATTGCGTAGTCTTAGACTATAGGCACAGTCAACAAGACGTTTGCTATGCAAAATGAGGAAAGGTGGCAGCTCTTAAAGATGCTCTGCCATGGGCTCATGTCAATCCCACATTGAGTCATCAGCTTGTTGGTTTACACGTTGGAGGGAATATATTGGCTGATGAATCTGCCAAACCAGCTATTCAGACTGTGTTAGTAGCTGCAATCATTCATTCACATCCAAGAATAGCAGATGACAATTGTCCACTGTCACTGCTTTGGCTCGTGGCATGCCGCTACCAAAAAGCTGTCCAGCAAAGTACTCCTGTTTAGCACCCAAGATATTCCTTTTGTCTGCATTCCCGAAATGGGTAATCGAGTGATACCCAACCAGGACTGCATGTTAGAATTAACAATTGCTGCTCATGAAGGATTAGTGTTTGCCCATGCTGGTGTGGTGGCTACAGTTTTCTTGTTACAGAAATGCTAGTGGTGGCAGAGTCTTCTAAACGGACTAAAAAATATGTCCTTTGTTGTGACATTTGTCAACAAACTAAAAGCTCCACTGTTGCACGCCCACTGCAGGCACTTATTTTAGATTCAAAGAAGCCATTACAATGTGTCTATGGAGATCATTGCAGACCACTCCATAGGTATGGTACATGTAAATTTATCTTGCTGGCTGGCGATTCATGTTCTAGATTTCCATAGGTGTGGCCACAGAGATTGGCTGATGCTCAAACTGTTATTAAAGATTTGCAGGTCTTTATCGGTACATATGCAGTGGCTGCCCTCCACTTAGACTAGGGCTTTGGCTCTGAGGCTTACTTGGATATCATGGGCACAATGGGTGTTGGTGTGCATTATTCTGCCCCCTGTCATCCTGAGGGAACATTGTTAGGGGAACAGAAAAACTGTGACTTAAAGCAGTCCATAACAGCTAGAGTATTAGGTTCAGGTCGTAGTTGGACCCATCACCTGTATGGAGTCCAGACAGCCTTAAATGTCCTGCGCAGAAGATCCTTGGGTGATCAGACCCCCTATGAGGTCTTTTTCAGGGTCCAAATGTATGTTCCAGATCTTGATAAGCCTGGCACAGTGGCGGCAGATGCACCCTTTAAAATCAATGAATGTCACTGATGAAGTAAAGGAGCAACTAGCAACATCTGGCTAGATTCCTAAATTTGGCAATCTAGACCAGGAGAAGACTGCAGACAAGAGAGAGTTTGGCCCATCCTACCATGCACCATTGCCTGTCATTGCTGCCTTGCTGTTCAAGGTACTCAAACTGTGGTTTTCCTACAGCTTGCTGGTTGTAAACAGAAACAACAACTTTCTCTTGATTTGGTCAAGTTACATCATGTGGCTAGTCCTACACAGTAGTCCATGACAGCATCAGGGTAGTTCCTTGTCTCCCCTTCCAACCCTGCAAGATGTCCCTCTACATGCATTAAGCAGTCTTAATATTTTTACTGCCCGCCTGGGGTCTCCTGATGCTGAACTTTCACTAGTGCCCGATACTACTGCCAATGCAGGATAAGTTTCTGATGTGAGTTTACAATTTTCTACTGCTGTTCCTGGCAATGAAATTATATACTATCAACCGCCTTTGGAGGTACCAACTTGCTCTCCTTTGCCTTATGATGTCAGTTTTTTGCACAGACTGCCCCTGGTTACTTTGCCAACTTTGATGATTTGTCTTCAAATTCTTCACATACCTCCTTGCATGGTGCATGTGCACTGTTATTTTGTTTGAAAAAGACTAATATGATTCCTCCATGGGCCTACCTTTGGATTATTCTTTAAATATTGTTTCTCTTCATCTGAAATGGATTTGTTACAGTCTTCTTTTAGCTGCTGAATTGACACTCTCTTCCAGATCGCTCTTCTCCAGAACTGGTAGCTGAAGTGCTTAAGCCCCATTCTCTATCACATACAATCCGAAGAGACTTGTCCCTTGGGAACATGACTGCATTTCCTGTCCACTATACTATTGTTTGGAATAAGGTTCCCTATGACATTTATGGTCCAACAGAAACTTAGCAAATTCCTTATTCTTTTAAGATTACTATGGACGACATTGTCATCCCAGGATCCATTTCTGATTAATGGGGTGTTGCGACTGTTCCTTATACACTGTGGGATGCTGTTTGACACAAGCTGTGTGGGTAGTCCACAAAAATATTTGAAAAAGTTTCCTTATTTTTCTGGTCATGTCCCCACAGGTCCAGTTCCATTTCATTGTAGACTCAAACCTTCCCAAGCAAAGAAAATATGCAGACAAAAGCAAAACTGATTTATTGTAATTCTTTTATTTTCCAAGTGTCCAAAAAGGTTATGAATATTGGAAAGGCAATATTGATCTAAAATCAATTTGGGCACACAACACTGGCAAGCCCAGGGAATCAATGCTTTATTTAATGCTTAGCTGATCCCTTGAAAAATGAACTTCTTAAACAAAACAGAACAACACACAACGTGTTTTGGGTTAGCTAATATTAAAAATTTGAATACACCTAGCATTCAAAGTCTTTTGAAAGTCTCAACATTTATTGATAGATCAAAAATACAATTTCATCATCAAATATGTGCAAAAAAGCTAAATAAATATGTTAAAGAAACCACCATTGATTAATTGATTAGTTTAAAAAAGTATAAAAAACATTGCATAAATAGTTAGAAGCTGAGGATTAAAACCCGCAAATCATTACTGTGAACCCCAGATAACTGCAATTGTGTTATTACAGTTATTGCCTAACAAACCATGCCACATAAAGAAATGTATAAACTGCCACAACAACCAAAGATGAGGAATTACTCTTGCAGATTCTTTGGGCATTTATACGATTTGTCAGGGATAAATACCTCCAGAGGGATACAATCCACCTAGGTGTGGGGATGACATACTCAAGGAAAAAAATCTAGTTTTCTCAAAAGAAATGCAAAACCTGCAATTTGTTTGCCCAGACTTAGACAAATCCCATAATTGGGAATAAACAGCAACTGGCAAAGACCCATATCTGAACTGCAGAAACAGTGTACGTGCATGCACTGGGCAAATGTAATCAAGGTATTCCCCTGCTTTGGGCACACAATTGGCATTGGAAAGCACCTGGTAAGTCTCCAATGATGGGCAGACTGCTATTTTTTTTCTAGCTACCCTCTCCCTGTATCTAGATTTTACCACTTAGCTGCATAAGCTGAGATGGACGAAGGGTGTTCCCAAAAACTAGATAGAACCAACTCCATCCAAGCTCTATTTACATAACTTAGTCACTTGATCTTGTGGGATGAATGAAGTGTGATAATACCAGTAAGACCCACTGTATAATCTTATAGATTCCTGGTGGTTCAAATATGCACCCAATATAACAATGGTCCTATTGATGCCAATTCGGTAAAAGAATCAATGCCAATATCAAATGACAATGGCACCAAAGGAGTTCCTTTTCCTAGGCCAGTAAGGGCTCTAGTAAAATTATTCTCTTTAGTACCCAAAGAGCCCAGGTTGCAGTAGCACCATAATTCTTCCCCGTATAATGCCGCCCCTACACCTGTATCTTCTAAATTTCTATTGTGGGGAGAGTTGGGCACCACACAGCCTTTTTTGGCCATCCACAGGATAGCCCCTTCCCTTTGGGTTACCTTATGCAAGCTTTTAGTTATCTGTGGTGCCCAGGAGTGTAAGTCCACCAATCAGACCCCCAAATAATCAGATTCTGTGACCCTTTCCAATATTTTGCTTCTCAATTTTACTGTGCCCCTCACTCTCTTCTTTCTGGTGTAGATCATCTATTTAGTCTTGGAGCCATTAACTTTGAGGTCATAAATGGCACAGAATAAATAGAAGTTATCAAGAAGATTTTGGAGGCCCACCTTCTTTTTTGCTCATAAAAAGGGTATCACCAGCATAGAAAAGGCCCACAATTTTCTGGCCTGCAAGGGTAGGGGAATCATTAGCGCACTTGGTTAACTACTTCGCACAGTTATTGATGTAAAAAAGAAAAAGAGTGGGAGCCAAAGCACACCCCTGATGGACACCCTTGTTAACACAAATTGGATAAGTCAATTCTCCCTTTGTGCTGCATAGGATCCTGGCATAATTTCCCTCGGGGAGGCAGTATTGCCATCTTTAACAAATCACCTGGGGTCCCCATCTCCCATAGGGTCTCCCAGAGCGTTTTCCTTAGTACCAGATAAAAAGATGCATGAAGGTCAACAAAAACCACAAAGATGTCATCCCCATTTATGTCAACTGTTTTCCACTTCACCTGGAGGAAGAGGAAAACCTAGTCAATGGAACTGGTCTTAGTTCTATATATCCTGCTTGCAAGTTGGACAGAACATGTTTGTCATTAATTCACTCCAACAACCTCTCCAAAACTGGATTTATAAAATACCTTTTGGAGGGTTATCCGTGAGGATGATTGAGTGGTAGTTGGACTGAACACTGGGACTCCACTTCTTGAAAACAGGATCAATCTCTGCCATGTGGGTGGTATCAGTGTCCCTGCTGCAATTGCATTAGCAATGGTATTAATATAGATGACTGTCCAATTTGTAGAGGTTATCTGGGATTTTATCTAATCCAGGGGGGCTTGACTTGTTTAAGTGATCCAATTGCAAGAGCAGTCTCTGATAGAGAGAACACTACCAGAATGGAAGGCTCATTCAGATTGAATACATCAACAGGTTCAGTTAGGGACAATTCAGTATCTGACGTACATGAATAATGGTTTCTAAAGTGGGCAACCCACTCACAAGGGAGCATAGATGACTCAGCTGTAATGCTATAGTCCCCACCGCCACACTAAATAAACGCCAATGGTTTTTCTGATTGTTGGCTGATGAGGCCCCCAAGAGGTCAGCCCAAATTTTGCTTTCCCAAGCCTTACTGGGCTCAATGTACCCTGATCTCCTGGTTGTTTTCACTTTTGATTGCCTTCAGCCGGGTGTTCTTAGCCTCTCTACAGACTTGGGTGAACCACCCATTCATGGTGCTCTCCCTCCCTGCCCTAGGTGGCCCAGCAACAAAACAATCCCTGAGCATGTCAAAAACTTTAATATGTTCAGCGATGATCACTTCATAATTATCGTGCATGACCTCCATCTGTGCAGCAGTTGGTTGAATAGATGTCCAATATAGCATTCGTAGAGGAATTCACTGCCTCCCACTTCACATTTCTACTGTTATGTATAAACTTCAACAGCTCCTCGTACGTTCCAGATGAGGTTGGAAGGACTGGAGAAAACAACTGTCGAAAATATAGTACTGAGGGATCATGATCCCTCTCATCCTGTGCTATTACTGCCATATCCTCCATTTGTCCCCATTGTCTAATATGTAACTTAACATAGTCAATCAAGCTTGCACAAACCCCAGATCTAAATGTATGGGCGGGGTTACCATGGTCCCCATTGGATATCTGGAAGGGAGAGGGAGCTAGCCCAGGGTGGCCCATGTAGGTGGGCTGCCCTGTAGAGGGATGGTCCCTGAGGTTGATGGTATAGTGGCTGACCCTAAGGAAATCATTACCTATGTATAAATGCACATATATCGGAGAGGGGTGCAAAGGTTTGGTTGAGTGAACTTTGGGTGTGGAAGGGAAAGCCCCCGTACACATGTCATGTGAACACATTGATCGTTGGGAAATGTATTAACTGTGTTTGTTAGGACCAGTTTGCTTTTTTTTAAATGTGATGACGGGGTGGGCCTTCACACACAGTATTCCCACTAGAGTGTCATAGACTATAGAGTATCCTTTGAACCCCAGCACTATACAATGGTCCTGTATAAGGAGGATTCTTCTCTATAGGCTTAAGGGCTACAAGAGGGACCCACACCATAGATTTGAGTGCAGGGGTGGGCCTGTTTCTTGGAGTGTGGGAGGTGATTGGGGGCTCCAGTCAATTCTTGTGCTCCCCCTGGGCAGTGCAGATTTCTTGCAAGGCAGCCCACAGTGACTCATTCTTTTTAGAGTTTTTCCTGCCATTGGTACAGGCCAAAAACCACTGGAAGCATGGGGCAGTAGGGTGCCCAGGAGTAGGTGACCCCCCCAGGGGTTTCCGTCAGGAGGGTGGGAATTTCCCAATAAATCTTCCCACGGTGGGGGTGCAAGGAAGTTTTAGTTCCCATCCTTATCTGGTTGGGAGGAGAAGCTAATGCACGGTGACCCATATAGGTGGGTGGCACTTTGGAGGGATATTCCACAAGTTGAAGGTGTAGTGGCTGACCCCAGGGAGAACAGAGATGGGGGTAGGATTTCCAAGATTCCCAGTGATGGGTTAATGGTAGACTTTGAGATATCGGATCACAATAGGCAACTGCCAGAGAGCAGATGTCATCCTAGGACTGTTTTTCCGGGACCTGCATTGGTGGCTGGGATGATACCCAGCTGGATGTCCAGTCAAGTAGGTCATCTGGGGTCAGATATCAAGACTGAGGTGAGAAGTAGCTGGTGGCTTTAGCTCCCAGCGTGGTGTGAGGTTGCACAGGAGATTCTGCCTTAAGCAGGCCCTGTTGTGTGCATTGCTAGTATACCAGCCTTGGGTTGAATACTCTGGGGCTCCTCAAAGTCTTGGCTCACAAGGCACTGGTTTGGCTGGTGGGTGCAGCTGCCAGCAAGTTACAAAAGGTGGTTCTGCCCACAGTGACCCAACTCAAGAGGCCAGGTGGGGCCAATCTTAAGTGAAGGGACCCTGCGCTTCAGACTGGATTAGTGTAGTCACTTCTGTCTAAGACCTTTACTCTGAGCTGCCAGTGAGGCAGGCTGTGGAGGACTGTGTCTTGCCAGACTTCTGGTGGGTGCCCTTTAGGTGTGCAGGAGGTACTGCCTAAGAAGGCCCCTGCCTGGTGCATTATTGGTGTACCAGCCTTGGGATGGATGCCCTGGGCCCCCCTCGAAATCCTGGCTCGCCAGACAAGGACTCAGTAGGAAGGGACAAGCCCTCTGCTGGGTGTGCTGAAAGGAGGCAGTGTAGGTCTTACTGTGCCCTGTTGATCCTTTCACTGGGGATCTATGTAGCAGCCCCTGGGTGTTTTTTATTGTTGTGAAATTGGAGGCTGGTAGGTGGCTTCAGCAGGGCCTGAGTCCAGCATGTTCCACTCAGTGTCCTACAGCACTGCTGTTGACCTGGTGGGCCTGAAAGAAGCCCATGGATGAGGGGTTCCTGTGGTGGGAACTGCTAGGGGGGTCACTTATCCGGAAACACCCAATGATTGAGCCGGGGTCCCTTAAGGGACACAGTCAATCCAAGAAGGTATGGGTAGAGCCTAGACCCCAGAGTAACTACTGTGGGCATGGGTCAGCAGCTCATTAAAGGGGCTTGTGTGAGCTAGTTGAGTGTGGGTACTGGGTTGTGTGTTCTCGAGAGGGGGACAACCTATTACCCATTGGACAGGTTCTGGACCTGTCGGCTGTGTTGATGTCAGTGCAGAGGCACTGAACAATTGCCTGAACCTGCATGGTAGCTGCAGCGTTACAAGTCCCTGGGCTAGAGTGGGCCTGGACCTGCTCAGTCCATAGAGAGGGTTAGTGTCCTGGATGCATCTGTTCTAGCAGTAGCAAAGTTCCTAAATCAATCTAGGTACCTGTAGGGATCTGCAGCCACATGATTGAGTGAGGTGGGTGGCCTTAGCATAGGAGGGCCAGTGGAAGTTCTCAGTGACAGCTGACAACTGGCGAATGGCGTGTCCGATCAGAACACACTTCCACTTGATACCACTGAGTAGGTAAGAGTACCCATGAGTGATGGCCATCCCTTCCCTACTTTCGAATGGTAGCAGAACATATTACAATGGGGTTCCATTCATTCAGTACACCCAGATTTCTTGCTTTTTTGATCACCTGTGTTTGGACTTTCTAGTTTAAGTAAGTCTCACTACCGGCGCCTCACCCACTGTAATCACATGGCAAACTGACTGCACATGTTTACTGACAGTGTCCACCTTTTAAGATAAGGCCACTGCGATGCAGCAACGGTAAGGGACACTTGGCTGGTTACACATAAACGTGTGCAAGTGGGAGACTATGGTCGCGCACAGCCCGATAACTGTGCAAAGGTAGCTGGGCACAATGGGGACTGTGCAGGCTTAGATAATTACCTGGGATAGGCCTTATAATGTTATCGTACACTAATAACAAAAGTCAGTGTGATTTAGTGTTTTGTCTTTGGTGACACTTTATTATACACATAGAGAGAGCACTGCCTCAGAGTGCAGTATCGCTCCCCTTTGGCCTACAGAGACCATTGATGTCTTCAATTGAAGTGTAACCTGTGCAGGAAAATCAATTATGCAACTTCAAAAATTATATCCGTACATCTTTTGGGTCATCCAGAGTTTTCATATTTCCTTGGCTAAGCTCAGGATCAGAGCACAGGCATTATGTCACTCTGCTGTGCACAGTTAATTACATTTCTCTCCAGTAACAGGAACAAAACCCCCCCACACCAAAGGAGCAATCATCAGTCCTTCTCCCAGCTACTGAGAAGGAAAGAGGTGGGACAAAGTGATCTACCTCAGTCACTCAGCTGTCACACTGTAGCACAGATGGGCCTGCCTAAGCCCAGTGAACAAAGGAGCGTGCCCAAACAACTGGAGCCAACCCAGAATGGGGCTCGCATGGAACCTTTGGTGTGGAGGACCATGGCAATGATATCAGCGAGGGGTGGAGCTGAGACCCCAGGAGCTGACGTGACCAGTGCTGGGACAGGGTTCGAGAGGTGATGTGGGACCCTAGGATTGGCCAGGGGTGCCTGATGTCTGGAACCTTCCTCTCCCATTTAAAAACTCTTGCAAAAGGGGGAGATTCTCTCCTGCCAGTGGATTTTTCTCCACTATGCTGCTGAATCCTGGGGCTGCCACAGAGAAATGGAAGGAGGAACCAGCTCTGCCTCTTCCCATCTTCCAGCACAACTCTAAACTTTCCACTTCCATGCGCGGCTCCTCTGTTTGGGCGGAGGAGCGTCATCCCCGCCACAAGCAACCAATGCAGATCCATTTACAAAGAAAGGAAAATAAACTCTGTTTATTATCCTTTCCATCTTTCCTTGTGAAAGGGGCGGGGCATTGGGGTAGACGAGCAGAGGGGAGTGCACTGTACACTTCCCTCAGAGCGCATGTGTGTTTTGCCGGCCATGGCTGGGCAGTCCCACCCAATCCTGATGCTGCTGTGAGCAGCATCAGGATTGGCACAGGGCAGGCAACGGGAGAGGAGTGGAGTGGTAGCAAAGCAGGTAAGTGATTTTTAATTGTTTTATTAATTTTCTCCCATGCCCCTCTTACCCCCTTGTGCCCCTTCCCCACCCCGACAAAGCCCAGCGAGCCACTCCTGTCCAGTTCTACTCACTGTCTTTAATCCAGACCACTTAGATAAACCTTTCTTTATTCCACCCATCAATCTACACCCTACATAGTCTCCTTCCTTAAAAGTACCATCCCGATCCCATGTCGAGCACAACTGTAGATCTTAAAGTTCACCTACACCGCTTTGGTCCTGACCACTTAGATAAACCTTTCTTTATTCCACCCATCAACCTTACGTAGACTCTTTCCTAAAACATACCATCCACATCCTTTAATTCTTCAGATCTATATGTAGTATACTTCCCCTGTTTTTCCTGCACGTTTCTTCATAATTCAGTCTCACTGATACGACACTCCACACCATGGCTCATCTATCCAGGAACACCCTTTGTACATGGCTTGCATCCATTTAACAGCACAAATAGCAGTACATCAGTGAATTTATGTGGGGTCGCTCTATAATTCCATACGCGTTTTTACATTTCTCCTTTTCAGTCTAAACTATTCTGCAAGGATAATGGCACATTTCTCCTAATACCATGTTAAATCTTTCTCATAAACTATTTTCATGTGGATGTCCAATGGCAATTGTCTGATGTCTCACACCATGTCATTCCAAATTTCTCTTGAACTCCTCCAACACAAATTGAGGACTGTTCAAGATATCTCTCCCTAGTGAATACCTCTTCACAAAACTGAATTCCTAGATCGGACCTCACTCACTAGACCCACCTCTGGCCATTTTGAGTTATAATCCATGAGGACAATGGTATATATCCTCCCTGTATTCAAGAACTCAAAAGGACTACACACATCAATTGCTACCTTTTGTAATGCTCTTTCTGGAAGCGTAATAGGTACCACTACAGTTTCTTTTGCCCTATGAGACGTGTGACTGCATGAACAGCTCACACAACCTCTCACAAACCTTTCTACATTCCGATTCAAACCGGGCCACCAAAAATCTTGATGCACCTTCCTTTTCATAGGTGACATATCACCATGCCCCTCATGTAGTATCTCCAATATTCTACCACACAATTCCAATGGCACCACCAATCTGTTACATCTCCTCAAAACACCTCCTTGATAAGAAAGTTCATGCCATATAAACTTATAATCAACCACATCTAACATATTCCCACAATATGATGACCAAGATTGTAGCAACATCTCAATGATCTTCTGCATCACATCATCTATGGACAAAGTAATTTTCCATTCCACCTCTCATATGGCTTTCAGTCCATCACATTCCACAACTGCTACCATCCTATCCTCTTCATGCTCATCATCCTTCGCTTGTACAAGTAATCGAGAAAAGCAGTCAGCATTTACATTACTGATCACAGGTTTGTTTTTAGGGGCAAAAGAAAACTCTTGAAGATGGTGTAACCATTTTGTAATCAGTGGACTTGCCTTCCTCAGTCCCTTAGTTGTAAATAAATCTATCAGAGGTTTATGATTTGTTCTCAACTCAAACTCAATACCCTACACATAGTTCGTGAAATGTTTTACACCCTACACTTCTTAAAGCACTGGCAGCAAAATCTATTACTTTTTCATGCCCCTTGTTTGACTGCATTAGCACTGCACCCAAACCATGCATGCTGGCATCCATGGCCACGGTGGTACGCTCATGTGCACCAAACAGCCTGCATTCCACATAATTAATTATACCTTCCTTGACAATATACATTTCTTTTCATTAACACCTCATTGGTTGGACCTTGTCAGAAAAATGGTCAACAAATTTGGCGTAGTATTCTGGAAGACCCAAAAAAGATCTCAACTGATCCTTGTCCTGGGGAATTGGTGCTTTTTCAATGTCCTCCATGAGTTTAATTTTTGGTCTTATATCAAATCTGAAAATATTATGTCCCAAATACTCTACTTCTTTAACTACAAACTTGCTTTCCCCAAACTCCATGGTTAGTCCTGCTTCTTCCAAAACGTTCAGTACTTTCATCAACAATTGATAATGACTTTCCTTACTTATTGCCAATACCAACACATCACCCTGGAAAAACATTAAGGGGGTGATTCTAACCCTGGCGGTCGGTGATAAAGCGCCGGCCAACCCGCCAACAGGCCGGCGGTCCAAAAAATGGAATTCTGACCCTGGCGGGAACCGCCATCAGAGACCGCCACATTAACACTCCGACCGCCACGGCGGTACAAACAAATAGCGCGGCGGTCATCGCCAACAGACAGGCGGCAGACAATGTACCGCCCACCCTATCACAACTCACCAATCCGCCACCTTTTCCGGGGCGGGAGCACCGCCGATAAAAATACGGCGGAAACAGACTACGAACGGGAAAACGCTCACCTCTACGCACTCCACGAGGACAGAGAACAGCATGGAACCCGAATTAAACATCCTACCTGCTCTCGTCTACCTGCTAATCTACCACGAGTACGAACTCCGGCGCAGACGACAACGGTGAGTACTGCACCTACGACACAGGGGAGGGGGGAGGAGGAAAGCTTACGGCACACACATATGCGACCCCCACCCCCCCAAACTATGTACACACCAATGCAGAGCAACAAGTCACAGTGACACCACCCAAACCCCTGCGAAAAATGCAAAGACATAATTAAATTGTGAATCAAAATTTATGTAAAAAATAGCCTCTGATAACTCATGGTCAAATAGCAATTAAAAAATCACAAAAAATAAAATAAATATTTTCTTCAATCGAGAAACCGAGGCAATTAGTCCTGCACATTTGATGGCCAAAGTGTATAAACACAAGGGCAAAGCCCACACAGGAGACCTGAGTCCTTTGGAGAGAACACTGCAGGGGCATCTGATGACAAAACTACAGGCACCTCAGGGGGAAGGGAAGGGGGGGGCACCACAGCCACATGAGTCCACGACGCCAGATCCACGAAGGGGCCACCATGCCCACTGTGCCATCCTGGGGAGTGCAAAGCCACAGTCTCTCAATGTCTCTACAGTGGGTGGGTTGCCCACTGTTCAATACTGGGGAGTGCAAAGCCACAGTCTCTCAATGTCTCTACAGTGGGTGAGTTGCCCACTGTTCAATCCTGGGGAGTGCAAAGCCACAGTCTCTCAATGTCTCTACAGTGGGTGGCATGCCCACTGTGCCATCCTGGGGAGTGCAAAGCCACAGTCTCTCAATGTCTCTACAGTGGGTGGCTTGCCCACTGTGCCATCCTGGGGAGTGCAAAGCCACAGTACATCAGGTGGATAACAGTCTCCACTGGTCAAGGAGGAGGCATGGTGGGCACAGTGAACCGTGAACAGTAGCTCGACACAGATCCGGCACTGTCATTGTGCCAGTGGTGCTTGACAGGAAGGGCCCAGCGGAGCGGTGCTTGAGACGGCAGGGCCCAGCGGAGCGGTGCTTGAGACGGCGGGGCTCAGCGGAGCGGTGCTTGACAGGAAGGGCCCAGCGGAGCGGTGCTTGAGACGGCGGGCCCTGTTCAGCGTGCTTGACAGGAAGGGCCCAGCGGAGCGGTGCTTGAGACGGCGGGGCCCAGCGGAGCGGTGCTTGACAGGAAGGGCCCAGTGGAGCGGTGCTTGAGACGGCGGGGCCCTGTTCAGCGGTGCTTGACAGGAAGGGCCCAGCGGAGCGGTGCTTGAGACGGCGGGGCCCTGTTCAGCGGTGCTTGACAGGAAGGGCCCAGCGGAGCGGTGCATGAGACAGCGGGGCCCAGCGGAGCGGTGCTTGAGACGGCGGGGCCCAGCGGAGCAGTGCTTGACAGGAAGGGCCCAGCGGAGCGGTGCTTGAGACGGCAGGGCCCTGTTCAGCGGTGCCTATCTTCACGGCGGGGCCCTGTTCAGCGGTGCCTATCTTCACGGCGGGGCCCTGTTCAGCGGTGCTCTTCTGCACGGCGGGGCCCTGTTCAGCGGTGCTCTTCTGCACGGCGGGGCCTGATCAGCGGTGCCTATCTTCACGGCGGGGCCCTGTTCAGCGGTGCTCTTCTGCACGGCGGGGCCCTGTTCAGCGGTGCCTATCTTCACGGCGGGGCCCTGTTCAGCGGTGCCTATCTTCACGGCGGGGCCCTGTTCAGTGGTGCTCTTCTGCACGGCGGGGCCCTGTTCAGCGGTGCCTATCTTCACGGCGGGGCCCTTTTCAGCGGTGCCTATCTTCACGGCGGGGCCCTGTTCAGCGGTGCTCTTCTGCACGGCGGGGCCCTGTTCAGCGGTGCTCTTCTGCACGGCGGGGCCCTGTTCAGCGGTGCTTGTCCAGTAATTCAAGGGAGCCAGGCCTGGCCTGGACTCCCTGCTCAGCCGCCCTCCGACCGTGCAGTTGCAGGACCCTTCGGTGACGGAGTCCTGGGCCCTTTGGTGTCCTCCCTTACAGCCGGGATGGGGCTTGTGGGGCCCTCCTGCTCCGCGCTCCTGCTGGCTGACTTCTCCGCCCTGCTGGCCTTTCGCTCCTTAGAAGAGGCTCTCTGGCCCTTGCCTCCCCTGGATGTTGTGGCAGGTGAAGTGGCCGAACTTTGGTCCTTGGGGGCAGCCGTGTCAGTCCTCTCACGGCGGCCCTTGACTTTCCGGGTCCTCTTGCCTGGGGGGGGGCTGGCTGTCCCCTTGCTGCTGATAGAAGTGTCACTGCTGGCAAAGGGTGGACTCCAGAACCCATGCACCACAGTGACACTCGAAGCTGGGCTGGTGGTGGCTGAGGTGCTCTTGGGACTCTTAGCAGATGGAGGGGGTGGGTCAGGGGAGGGAAAGAGGTTAAGATTGGAGAGGTAAAGTTTTTTAGGACCAAGGTAAAGGGTGGGAGTAGTGGTGATGGGAGTGGAGGAAGAGGAGGTGGTTGTAGGAGTCAGGTGTGCTGTCTTTGGGTGCAGGTGATTGTGCCGTAGGCTGTCGTGAAGTGGATGGCTGTTGGGTGGGTGGCTGCCTGCGTTTGTGTGTCTTGGAAGAGGGGGTGACAGACACAGTGGGAGAGGACACAGGGGACGTGTAAATGGCAATGGGGGTGGTGACTGCACGTGTGCGGACTGTACTGGAGGGTGTGCTGGTGATGGAAGCACTGGCTGATGGTGGTGTGCATGCAGGTGTGTGTGTAGACGTCACAGGGAGGGAGGAGGGAGACGAGGAGGAGGGGGACACAGAGGTGGTAGTGACTGTTGGTATGTCTGCATCTGGGTGTTGCTTGGGTGAGTGTTTGTGGGATCTGTGGTGCTTGTGTCTGGATGAGCTGACCTTGGGTGTTGAGGTGTGTGCAGGCTGGTCTGATGGTGTGGATGGGATAGGCTGAGGAACAGAAGAGAGAGACAGGGTGGAGGCAGTTAGAAGAGGGAGGCTGGAAACAGGGACAATGGCTGCCGTCAGTGCTGAGGCCAGAGCATTGAACAATCGTTGATGGGCAGCCTGACCCGAATGAATGCCCTCCAGGTAGGCATTGCTCCGATGCACCTCCCTTTCTACCCCCTGGATGGCATTCAAAAGGGTAGACTGCCCAACAATGAGTGTCCTGAGGAGGTCAATGACCTCCTCACTGAGGGCAGCAGGGGTAACTGGGGCAGGGGCTGAGGTGCCTGGGGCGAAGGAGACGCCCGCCTTCTTGGGTGAGCAGGCACGGAGTGTAGGCTGAGGGGCTGCTGGGAGGGCGGGGCTGGTGCGCTGGGTGGCGGCTGTACCTGTAGAGGCGGGGGGCCCGGATGTTGCCGCCACCGCTAGGGAGCTCCCATCCGAGGACGTATCGGTGTCGCTGGTGTCACCACCGGTCCCCGTTTTGGTGCTCCCCTCGCCCTCCGTATCACTGGTGCCCTCGGTGTCTGTACCACGGCCCACCGGGGCCTTGTGACTTGCAGCTCCCTCGTGCTCCGATGCCAAATCTCCTCCGCCTGATGATGCTAATGCACACATGCACAAGAAGATGAAGAAACAGGGTGGGGGGAGAAATAAAAACAGGTTGAGTGCATGCATTGTCAACACCGTTGGCAGAGAGGACAGACACAGGAGCCTCATGCACTAAGCCGCGCAATCGGGGTACACTACTCAGTACTTCTGACTAGGCCAACAGGTATAGGGACAACAAACGCGCACATGGGTGATGCAGGACCATGGATAGCTGTACTTGGCACCCTACAGAGGTGGGGGGCGGGGGCACAGGGCCATGCCTAAAGGAGAGGCCTACACTACAGAAAGCGCTCTGGCCTAATGACACCCACAACCCTCCTCCCCCACCCAGACACCTCCACTGCACATAAAGATAGCAGAATGTGCAGATACTCACCCCCTTGTGTCTGCTGTGATGTCCTCAAGCGCCCATCCAAATCAGGGTAGGCCACCGCCAGGATCCGGGACATCAGGGGGGTCAGGGTACGACTGGCCCCCCTCCTAGGTTGGGAGGCCATCCCCAGCAGTGACTCGGCGGTCTTCCTGGTTCCGCGGCGGATGTCCTCCCACCTCTTGCGGCAGTGGGTGCCCCGTCTGATGTGGACCCCCAGGGCCCGGACTTCCTTGGCGATGGCACGCCAAATGTCGACTTTCTGATGGGCGCTGACCTAGTTGACATGTACAGTGTGGGAAATGAAATTCCATCATTTTTCTGCATGTTAGATGTGAATGCCCCCCCCTCCCCAACTTTGCCATGTGGCACATGCTCTCATCTGTCGTGCGTTGCACTCCTCATTCGCTCCCCACCCCACCAACTTACATCCACCCCACTCCACACAGGCATAGCCCATTCAATGTGCACCCAGTGTACTTACCTGTTGGTCTAGAGGACCGTAGAGTAACGCATACAGGGGGAGGACCCCATCCACAAGTTTCTCCAACTCTTCAGACGTGAAGGCGGGGGCCCTTTCCCCAGTCGCAGCAGTCATTGTCACTTCCAGACCGAGGTCACAGCAGCACTTGCAGTATAGGTCCTCTCCTGTGGAAGATCAGGTCTCGAGTGATTAATCAGATAGAAAATGGCGGTCACGTCCGCTGCGGTGCGTACCGCGGCGGTGCGTACCGCGACCGCCGGCGCACCTCGTCATTGGCTCCTGAAACCCATAGGGTTCAATGTTAACCAATGCGGCTTCGTACAGCGGTCTTCGACCGCCTACCGCCACGGTGTGCCACGCCAGCGCATTGACCTCACATCCCATTGTCCCACTTCACAGGTCAGGCAGCCGCCATTTCAAGGGCCCACATGGCTTAATTTCAACTGCGTCACACAGGCCTAGGCCTTGCATTGCCACACATACACGCCTTTCAATACAGGGAGTGCAGAATTATTAGGCAAATGAGTATTTTGACCATATCATCCTCTTTATGCATGTTGTCTTACTCCAAGCTGTATAGGCTCGAAAGCCTACTACCGATTAAGCATATTAGGTGATGTGCATCTCTGTAATGAGAAGGGGTGTGGTCTAATGACATCAACACCCTATATCAGGTGTGCATAATTATTAGGCAACTTCCTTTCCTTTGGCAAAATGGGTCAAAAGAAGGACTTGACAGGCTCAGAAAAGTCAAAAATAGTGAGATATCTTGCAGAGGGATGCAGCACTCTTAAAATTGCAAAGCTTCTGAAGCGTGATCATCGAACAATCAAGCGTTTCATTCAAAATAGTCAACAGGGTCGCAAGAAGCGTGTGGAAAAACCAAGGCGCAAAATAACTGCCCATGAACTGAGAAAAGTCAAGCGTGCAGCTGCCACGATGCCACTTGCCACCAGTTTGGCCATATTTCAGAGCTGCAACATCACTGGAGTGCCCAAAAGCACAAGGTGTGCAATACTCAGAGACATGGCCAAGGTAAGAAAGGCTGAAAGACGACCACCACTGAACAAGACACACAAGCTGAAACGTCAAGACTGGGCCAAGAAATATCTCAAGACTGATTTTCTAAGGTTTTATGGACTGATGAAATGAGAGTGAGTCTTGATGGGCCAGATGGATGGGCCCGTGGCTGCATTGGTAAAGGGCAGAGAGCTCCAGTCCGACTCAGACGCCAGCAAGGTGGAGGTGGAGTACTGGTTTGGGCTGGTATCATCAAAGATGAGCTTGTGGGGCCTTTTCGGGTTGAGGATGGAGTCAAGCTCAACTCCCAGTCCTACTGCCAGTTCCTGGTAGACACCTTCTTCAAGCAGTGGTACAGGAAGAAGTCTGCATCCTTCAAGAAAAACATGATTTTCATGCAGGACAATGCTCCATCACACGCGTCCAAGTACTCCACAGCGTGGCTGGCAAGAAAGGGTATAAAAGAAGGAAATCTAATGACATGGCCTCCTTGTTCACCTGATCTGAACCCCATTGAGAACCTGTGGTCCATCATCAAATGTGAGATTTACAAGGAGGGAAAACAGTACACCTCTCTGAACAGTGTCTGGGAGGCTGTGGTTGCTGCTGCACGCAATGTTGATGGTGAACTGATCAAAACACTGACAGAATCCATGGATGGCAGGCTTTTGAGTGTCCTTGCAAAGAAAGGTGGCTATATTGGTCACTGATTTGTTTTTGTTTTGTTTTTGAATGTCATAAATGTATATTTGTGAATGTTGAGATGTTATATTGGTTTCACTGGTAATAATAAATAATTGAAATGGGTATATATTTTTTTTTTGTTAAGTTGCCTAATAATTATGCACAGTAATAGTCACCTGCACACACAGATATCCCCCTAACATAGCTAAAACTAAAAACAAACTAAAAACTACTTCCAAAAATATTCAGCTTTGATATTAATGAGTTTTTTGGGTTCATTGAGAACATGGTTGTTGTTCAATAATAAAATTAATCCTCAAAAATACAACTTGCCTAATAATTCTGCACTCCCTGTACATATATAACCGTGTGCTATGCAAGCTGTGGTGAACGTACCTGTGATTTGCTTGACTCTGTACTCCATGTTGTCCTTCCTAGGCACCGTCCGCTGGGACTTGCGAGGAGAAGGATGAATCCTCGCGTGTACCGACCGCTGGTGGACCTGTCGACAATGGAAGAACGCCATATTATACTACGATACCGACTTGACCGAGCCACTATACATGAACTGTGTGCCCAGCTGGAGCCAGCCCTGATGTCCCCCATCCACCAACCCACAGGGATTCCCCCTTTGGTGCAGGTTCTGTCAGTACTCCATTTCCTTGCAAGTGGATCATTCCAAACAACAGTGGCCATGTCATCTGGGATGTCTCAGCCTATGTTTTCTAAGGTTTTGTCAAGAGTGTTGTCTGCCCTGACGAAATACATGCGGAGCTACATTGTATTCCCTGAGGAGGTTGATTTGGCCACTGTGAAGGGTGATTTCTATGCCCTTGGACATATCCCCAACATCATTGGTGCCATTGATGGGACCCATGTGGCCTTAGTTCCCCCAAAAGATGATGAGCAGGTGTACAGAAACAGGAAAACTTACCATTCTATAAATGTGCAGGTGGTCTGTTTGGCAGACCAGTACATCTCCCATGTAAATGCCAAGTTCCCTGGGTCAGTGCATGATGCGTATGTTATGCGTAATAGCAGCATCCCGTATGTGATGGAACAGCTACAGAGACACCGTGTGTGGCTAATTGGTGACTCTGGTTACCCCAACCTGCCTTGGCCATTGACCCCAGTGAGGAATCCCAGGACGAGGGCAGAGGAACGGTACAATGAGGCACATGGGCGAACTAGGAGGATCATAGAAAGGACCTTCGGCCTTCTGAAGGCCAGGTTTAGGTGCCTGCATATGACAGGTGGATCCCTGATGTACTCACCAAAGAAGGTGTGCCAGATCATCGTGGCCTGCTGTATGCTTCACAATCTGGCATTGCGACGTCAGGTGCCCTTCCTGCAGGAGGATGGTCCAGATGGTTTTGTTGTAGCAGCTGTGGAGCCTGTGGAGAGTGAAGAGGAGGAAGACGACGGGGACGACACAGACAACAGGGACACAGTTATCCAACAGTATTTTCAGTAGCACACAGGTATTAATCACCCACGCCATTTAACATTTCCTGAAAGCCTCCTGCATCTTTACTTTGTGTATTTCCCCCCAGTTCTTTTAAACTGATGTTTGATTTTCCCTTCCCTTTTCAGTGCTGTATGACCCACTGCGTGACTTCTGCTTGGTTAGCCCATGGACTAATGCTTATTGACATCGGTATGTTTTCATCACAAAGTTGACTGAATATTATTGAACAGTAATGTGTTATACATTTGTAAATAATACAGGCTGACTCTTGAATGATTTCAGTGCAATGAGTGATTTATTTTTAGTGCTAGATATTGGTACATGATATGAAAACGGTGATGGGTGGGGGTGGAGTAATGTCCATGGCAGAGTCCAGTTCTCGGTCGCACAGGTGCATTGTCCATATGCCTGTGGAAGGATGGAGCAGGGGCAGTTCAAGGTTGGACAGGATGACGATGTGGGATAGTGGAATGACATCCGGGGGGATCTTAGGCTGGCGGGGGTGTTGGCATCCTACTCTGTCTTCCTGTGAGATCTCAGGTTCCTCTTGCGGGGTGGTTGTTCTTCAGCAGGAGGTGGGGTTCTGGTGGCCTGTCGTTGTGGTGGGGCCTCCTGTCCACTAGCGCCGGCGGAGGTGGTAGGCTGTTCCTGGCTAGTGACAGGGGCCCTCTGTAGTGCCACATGGTCCCGCAATGTGGTTTCTATCCGGTTGAGGGCCTGGACTATGGTCCCCATAGCGGTACCGATGTTCCGGAGTTCATTGCTGAACCCCATGTAGCGTTCCTCCTGCTGTGCCTGGATCTCGGTGAACCTGGCCAGTACCGTCGCCATCGTCTCTTGGGAGTGGTGGTATGCTCCCATGATGGTGGTGAGGGCCTCTTGGAGAGTGGGTTCCCTGGGCCTGTCCTCCCCCCCCTGTCGCACAGCAGCCCTCCCAGTTGCCCTGTTTCCCCGGGCCTCTGTCCCCTGGACGGTGTGCCCACTACCACTGCCCCCAGGTCCCTGTTGTTGTTGGGGTGTTGGGTCAGCCTGGGTGCCCTGTAGTGGCGGACACACCGCTGATTGACCTGTCCTGGAGACAGAGGCATGGGCCCGCTGGGTGGGAGCTGTGCTGGTGTTCCCAGAGGGGGTTGGGTCTGCTGTGGCCTGTGTCTGTGTGTTTGGAACCCACTGTCCAGAGGTCCCCGATGGTCCGGGCTGGTCATCAGGTTCTAGGTCGACAGAGCTGCTGTCCTCACTGGGTGCCTGTTCTGGGGGTGGGATGGACAAATCTGGACCCTCCGTGGCGGTGTGTTGGCGTTCGGGCCCTGCAGGGGTAAAATAGGGTGGTTATTGTTTTTGTGTGTGCCATGGCGTGCATTTTGAGTGCCCTTGTCCCCCAGTGCTGGCATTCCCTTGTGGGAGGTGTTGTGAGGGTGGTTGGGGGGGGTGTATGGGTATGTGCAATGGTCATGCTATGGTGATGGCTGTCTATGGTTTGTGTTGGCATTCAGGGGTTGGTGTTGTTTAGGGTGGGTTGTGCTGGTGAGACATTGGCAGAGAGGATGTGTGCTGGGGGTTTGAGATTGGGGGTGAGGGTGGGGGTGTGGGTTGGCATGCTGGTGGTTGGGGGGGAGGGGTGAAGTAGTTGAGATTCGACTTACCAGAGTCCATTCCTCCGTGTACTCCAGCGAGGCCATCAGGATGCAGGATGTTTACTACCTCTTGCTCCCATGCTGTGAATTGGGGTGGAGTGGGTGGGGGTCCGCCACCAGTCTTCTGCACAGCGATGTTGTGTCGCGACACCATCGAGCGCACCTTCCCCCGTAGGTCGTTCCATCGCTTTCGGATATCTTCCCGATTTCTGGGATGCTGTCCCACAGCGTTGACCCTGTCTACGATCCTTTGCCATAGCTCAGCCTTCCTTGCTATAGTGGTGTGCTGCACCTGTGTGCCGAAGAGCTGGGGCTCTACCCTTATAATTTCCTCCACCATGACCCTGAGTTCCTGGTCCGAGAACCTGGGGTGTCTTTGGGGTGCCATGGGGTGGTGTGGATGAGGTGTGGGGTGGTGTTTGTGGTGATGTGCGTGGTGATGTGTGGTGATGTGTGCGTAGATGTAGTGTGGGTGATGATGTTGTGTTCCTGTGTGTGTTGTGCTTTGCGTTCCCTGTGCTCTCTCTCAGTGTATTGCGCCTTCTCTCAGATATTTGTGGTTGTAGGGGTTTGTGGGTGAAGTGGGTGTGTGTTTTATAGTTAATTGGGTGTTTGGGAGTGGAGTTTGTATGTGTATCAGGTGTGTGTATTTCAAATTGTCCAATGTGGCTGTGTTTTGGAGCTGTGTGTATATTTTGACCGCAGCGGTGTGTACCGCCAATGGAATACCGCGGTTGAAAGACCGCCGCGTGGATTCGTGGGTCAGAATGGCATGGGCGTGTTTGGCGTGGCAGTGGAGGTTTGGTCATCTCCAGTTTATCGCTGCCCGCTGATGAGGCGGCCTTCCGTGGATGTCGGGTTTTTGGCGGTTTCACAGTTGGTGGTCAGAATGACCGTGGCGGTTTTCCGCGGCCGCGGCGGTAGAATGGCGGACTTCTGACCGGCGGTAAGGGCCTTTTACCGCCGAGGTCAGAATGACCCCCTAAATTTTTTAGATCACAGTCACTGCTTGATCCTTTGAACAACTGCAGATGCAGATGCTAATCTAATAGGCACAGGCACAAAACGGAACATACCATCTGCCGTAATAAATGATGTCAAGTGTTCAGAATCAGGATGCAACCGTATCTGATGGTATGTACTAGATAACACCAATGTAAAGTAATACCTTACTTCAGTCACACTGGCAAATATTTCATTGATATTCAGCAATGGGGGATGATCCACTCATATGCTTTTGTTAAGGTCCTTGAAATCCACACACATTCGAATTTTATAATTGGGCTGGCATGCAATAACAACAGGACTTAACCACTCAAAGGCTTCAATTGGGTCAACAATGTTTTTCTTTGTTAACCAATTCAACTCTTCTTTCAAAGGCTCTCTTCAACTAGTGGTACAGCATGTACTTTGTACACAGTCGGTATGACATTACTTTTAAGAATAATTGTATGTAAGAATTGTTTTAGACACCCCACGTTACCCCCAAACAGCTTGGGAAAACAATGTACCCACTTCTGGGCTTCATCCAGATCCAAAATCGAAACTTGCTCTTCCACATTAGGATTTAAAACAATCCTAAATGGCCTTTGCTCGCGCCACCCCAGAAGAATTAATTTTTTAATTACATACACCCATGACAGGCAATTTCGCCCCACAGTAGCCTTCTGATTCAACATCTGGTTTTAACGGATCCAGAGGAGGTAGGTAGAGATCATATGAAATCCGTGGATAGAGTGCACCAAGGAGCGGAAGGAACCGGTAAAGGTCTTAATAAACCTGCCACCTTAGTTCAGGGTGTCTTAGTCTGGGCACAGACTGGGCATGCTGACACATAGGTTTCAGTGTCTGTCTTTAGCGAAGGCCACCAAAAAGATCGCTGAAGCAGCTCCTGGGTCTTCCTGATACCCGATGATCTTCTGCAAAAAAGGAGTCACTTTATCCCATTCTGAAGCAGACAGAAACTGGTACTCAGATTGAATGCGTTCTTGAAAAGATTGAGTATGTCAGATGATCCTGCTAGCCTCAATAAGATGTTTAGAGGAGTTCTGGGCTATGTCAGGATATCTGCGGTATAAGGCATCTGCCACTAAATTCTGGGAACCAGGTATGTACGTGATCACGAAATCATACTGGCTAAAGAAGAAAGCCCATCGAGCCTGACGACTGTTGCGACACTGAAAGCTCTGAATACACTGGAGATTACGGTGATCAGTCCTAGCTTCAAAAGGCTCTCTGGAACCCATCAGGAAATGCCTCCATTCCTTACAAGCTACTTTGAGAGCGAGTAGTTCACGTTCCAGTACAGAATAATTTTGTTCAGGCTCTGATAGAATATGAGAAAGATAAAAGATAGGATGTTCCAATCCATCATTGTCTTGCATCTGCAGCAGAACTGCTCCAATAGCTCTGTCTGAGGCATCAGTCTCCACGATAAATTTCTTGGTATTGTCAGGATGACGCAACACGGGTGCTTGGGTAAAGGCTGTCTTTAATTCTTGAAACGCGCGTTCAGCCTCCTTGGTCCAAATGAAACCTTTCTTCAGGTTCTCTTTCTTAATTGTTAGTGTTATGAAACTTTGTAGGTGGGCAAAGTTATGAATAAACTGACGATAAAAGTTTGATAAACCAAGAAAACATTGCATTTCTTTAATGGATGTTGGAGAAGGCCAATCTAATATGCACTGACCTTGTCAGGATCCATGGATATTCCGTGTTGATTAATACAAAACCCGAGATACCTTACTTCAGATTTATGGAACTCACACTTCTCAGGTTTACAAAACAATTGGTTCTTCTTGAGTCTTTCCAGGACTTGCAGGACATGATCTACATGGTGCTCAGGATCACAGGAATATATCAAGATATCATCCAAATAAATGACTACATATTGATTGAGTACATAAGAGAACACTGAATCCATAAATCGTTGAAAAACAGAAGGGGCATTGGTCAGTCCAAAGGGCAAAACACGATACTCATAGTGCCCAAAAGGGGTACGGAACGCAGTCTTCCATTCATCTCCTTCCTTGATCCGAAGGAGATGATAGGCACCCCGTAAGTCTAATTTAGTAAATATCTTGGCTCCTTGAATGGCATCCAATATATCTCTGATTAAAGGCAGTGGATATCGATCCTTAATCGTTATTCTGTTGAGTTCACGAAAGTCCACACAAGGACGCAGATCCTTAGTCTTCTTTGGGACGAAGAAGAGAGGAGCCCCAGCGGGGGATGTGGAAGGAGCAATCAAACCATTGTGTAAGTTGTCGTCTAAATATTCCCTTAGCACCTTCTTTTCTTGGTCTGTCAGAGAATACATTCGACCGAAGGGGACGACTTCATCAGGAATCAAAGGAATAGCACAGTCATAACTGTTATGAGGTGGCAAAATAGGATTACTAGGTTTCTGAAAAATCCTGATATATTCCTGATAACAATCTGGAACCCCCTGGATAATATTGATAGAGTTAGTGTTATCCTTAGTTGACTGACAGGACCTTTTTGGAGTCCAATAAGAAGTAGTGGAATAACAATTCTGTTGACAAAATGAAGACGTTAGGGATATAGTTCGTGTTTCCCAATTGATATAGGGGTTGTGTCGGGCTAACCAGGGAATTCCCAAAATCATGATGTGATTTGGTGAGGGCATGAGATCAAAGGCAACGTGTTCTTGATGCCCCCCAAATGTCAAACAAAGAGTAGGAGTTGAGGCCACCACAGGTCCTGAGGTTAACGGAGAGCCATCCACCGTGTGAACCTGCTCAGGAGTTTCTTTAGGAATGCGGGGAATTCCTTTACTCGTAGCCCAGGTCTCATCCAGATAGAGTCCACTGGCTCCACAGTCAAGGAGAGCCAGAAGATGTTATTCTTGATCTTGTGAACTTTGTAACTTGACCGAGAGGATAAACAGGGTGGACATGCTTTCTTTGGAGGAACATATTGATGGTACTTCAGCTCCTCCCGTCTCCTTCCTCCTTACAGGGGACGGGAGCTGGTGTTTCCCGCAGGCCTTGAGGGACGTACCGGACAACTACGGATCAGGTGGCCAGCCTTACCACAGTATAGGCAAAGTCCCTTTCGTTGTCGTTCCTCCCTTTCTGACTCCGTCAATGGCCCACGAACCAGATCTATCTGCATGGGCTCTTCATGGGGAGGTGGAGAGGCTTCAGATGGACTATCTTCCGTTGGCCGACTGCTAGCACGGAAGGTACCGGACTGGTATGGAGCTCTAGTTTTACATCTTTCCATCTTGCGCTCTCGAAGTCTATACTCGATGTTCATAGATTGATCCATTAATTCTTTCAAAGAACAAGCTGGAGAAGAGTGTACAAGCTCATCTTTAATTTCTTCATGCAGGCCTCGGCGGAAAAGGGTTACGAAGGTGCGTTCTACCCAGGAGGTTTCAGCTGCCAGCTGTTTGAAGCGGGTTATATACTGCAGTACATCCTGATTACCCTGCTGAATATCACATAAGGCTTCTTCAGCTGCAGCTTCTACCCCAGGTTTCTCAAACATTTGTTTGAAAACAGTCAGGAAAGCGGAATAGTTAGCCAGGACTGGGTCATCTGCAGAAACCAGAGGAGTCGCCCAAGCAAGCGCTGGACCAGACAAGGCGCTGATCAGATAGCCCACCTTAGCCTTATCCGAAGAAAACTGGAGTGGACGAAAAGCAAAGAAAACCGTCAGGGCGTCCAAAAATTCCTTCATCTTTAAAGGATCTCTGGAATATCGAGGAATAGTAGCAGATACGGGTGGTATGTCCATTGATCGGGAAGACAAGACCTGTCGTAGCGCAGTGTTCTCTGCCCGTAACTGTTGTAACTCTTGAACTTGTTGTTGGACAGTCTGTAACATGGTTTGAGCATTTTCTGACGCCTCTCCCTGTGGATCTTCCATGGTGCTTTTGCAACACAGAATCTTTTGGCGTTGCAATCTGTCACGTATTGCGCTGGACTTCTCACCTCTGGATTTCGGATTGGCGAATACACCAAGTCTTCTACAGGTCCTGGATACTCCCAGATAAGGGCGACCCCTTCTAGTAGCCACGGTGCTGTTTGACAGGCTATGCCAAAGCAGACCGTACCCTCCAGAAGGAGTCCCAGAGGGAAAAAAAAACAACACTGGGGAAAAAACCTCTAACAGGAACTCCTGAAGGAAACCAAGAAAAAACAGAACTTGACAACAGGAAACAAAAATAGGCAGTATCCAGAGTAAAAGGCAGGAAAAAAGGAACAGGTAAAAATCTCCCAAGGCAAAAGCAGGAACAAAGAACAGGCAAAAATCTCCCAAGGCAAAAGCAGGAACAAGAAACAGGCAAAAATCTCCCAAGGCAAAAAAGCAGGAACAAAGAACAGGAGCGAACAGCACAACCAGAAGGAAGTGTTTGCAACGCAAGGAGGAACAAGACTGACTGACTTATATACTGAGAAAAGGGAAGTGACATCACAGGAAAGGGAAGTAACACCATCTTGGATTGGGAAAAGCCCATAGACCAGTATAGGAAAAAGGAAGTAGTATAAAAGAAAAACAGAGCATGCTGGGACAAAAACATGAAGAAGACAAGATGGACACAACATGGATAGAGACAGGCAAAAGGACCAACAAAAAACCCACCACCGACAACAAAAGAAGAAAAAAGGCTACAAGTAAGTGTAGCGCGTCCGGAAGCGAAATATATGCTTCCCAGAAAGCAAAGTCAAAAAACGCGGGAAACGGCACTCCGAATATCGGTAGCGCATTCCACCTGCGATGACAGAAAGAGACGCCGCGTCAGAGCGCGGCGTAACAACATGTGCCATTGGTACCTCCCCACAGGAGTGAACAGGTGACCAGAAAGCGGAAGCGTTACCATCTATGAATTTGCAGATGGTGTGTTTGGCAGACTAGTACATCTCCCATGTGAATGCCAAGTTTCCTGGCACAGTGCATGACGCCTACATTTTGAGGAATAGCAGCATCCCTAATGTGATGGGGCAACTCCAGAGGCACAGGGTGTGGCTCATAGGTGAGGCCAAGGACCCAATACAGTGTGAATAGGTGTCTGGATTTGGGGTTGTCCCTAAGGGTTAGTGTGTGTCTAACAGTTGTCCTTCGATATTTGCAGGTGACTCTGGTTACCCCAACCTGTCATGGCTATTGATCCCAGTGAGGAATCCCAGGACAAGGGCAGAGGAATGTTACAATGAGGCACATGGGCGAACTAGGAGGGTGATTGAACGAACCTTCGGCCTCCTGAAGGCCAGATTCTGGTGCCTCCATTTGACAGGTGGTCCCCCTACTACTTACCAAAGAAGGTGTGCCAGATCATCGTGGCCTGCTGTATGCTGCACAACCTGGCTTTGCGACAGCAGGTGCCTTTTCTGCAGGAGGATGGGCCAGCTGGTGGACTTGTGGCAGCTGTGGAGCCTGTGGACAGTGAAGAAGAGGAGGCAGAAGAAGAGGATATCGACAACCGAAACAACATAATCATGCAATACTTCCAGTGAGTCACAGGTAAGAACATGTCACTGCCTTCCACATCTCATACAATTTCTGGAGCTAGCATAAGTCTGTCATTTTCACTCAGTGTATGGACCCTGACTTGTCACTTTGCCTTTCCATTTCACAGATGTGGGTCCCACTTTGTGCCCTCTGCTATATTTCCTCCAGGCCTACAGCTGTGTTACATCGGTATGTGCACAAGTAAATTGACATTGCTCTATTCCATGGTTATTGCAATTACACGTTTGTGAAAGCACAGACTGACTCCAGATTGTTTTCTGATTGAAGTGTGTTTATTTCTGTACAAATAAGTGGAGGGGGTTGTACAATGGGCTGGGGGGATGGTGGAGGAATGTCCATGGCAGAGTCCAGTCTATTTGTTTCACAGGTGCATTGTCCAAAGGGGCATAGGAAGTGGAGCAATGGCACTTGAAGGATGGACAGGGTGACAAAGTGGGACAGAAGGGTGACATTCAGGGGGGTCTAATTTCCTGGCGGGGGTCTTGGCAATGTTCTCTGTCTTGTTCCTCGATCTCAGGGACCGTTTGCGGGGTGGTTCTCCATCTGCAGGGGGTGGGGTGCTGGTGTCGTGTTCCTGTGGTGGTGCCTCCTTTCCACTAGCACCGGCGGAGGTGGAGGGCTTTTCATCGTCCAGGCTAGTGGCAGGGGCACCTTGTTGTGCCACTGTGTCCCTCCTGGTGTTGACAAGGTCTTGCAGCACCCCTGCAATGGTGACCAGGGTGTTGTTAATGGACTTCATGTCCTCCCTGATCCCAAGGTAGTGTTCCTCCTCTAGCCGTTGGGTCTCCTGAAACTTGGCCAGTACCGTTGCCATCGTCTCCTGGGAATGATGGTAAGCTCCCATGATGTTGGAGAGGGCCTCGTGGAGAGTGGGTTCCCTGGGCCTGGCCTCCCCCTGTCGCACAGCAGTCCTCCCAGCTTCCCTGTTTTCGTGTGCTCTGTCCCCTGAACCGTGTGCCCACTGCCCCCAGGTCCCTGATCATCCTGTGTTAGTGGGGTTGCCTTGGTTCCCTGTAGTGGTGGACACACTGCTGATTGATGTGTCCTGGGGACAGAGGGATGGGCCCGCTGGGTGGGTGCTGTGCTGGTGTTTCCTGCGGGGGGAGGTTCAGTGGTGGTTTGGGACTGTGTCAGAGGAACCGACTGTCCTGAGTTCCCTGATGGGCCGGGCTGGTCATCTTGATCCAGCTGTGCAGAGCTGCTGTCATCACTGTGGGTCTCTTCTGTGGGGGGACTGGCTATGTCAGGCACCTCCTGTCCGGTGATGTTGGGTAGGGGTCCTATAGGGGTGCAAAGGCATGATTATTGCATCTGTGTGTGCCATTGTGTGCAATGGGTGAGTGACCCTGTACTCCAGTGCTTGCATTCTTGGCTTGGTCCTTGTGTGATAGTTGGTTTGGGGTCTGTGTGGGTATCTGTAGTGGACATGCTTTGATAATGGGTGCCCATGCTTTGGTGTTGCATGCAGGGCTTGGTATTGGAATGGCTGGGTTGTGAACGTGGGGCATATGTGAGGTGTTGGAGTGATGGGGGTGAGGGTGGGGGTATGTGATGGCATGCAGTCCAGTCCTCCTGCTACACCTGCGAGGCCCTCAGGATGCATTATTGCCAAGACTTGCTCCTCCCATGTTGTTAGTTGTGGGGGAGGAGGTGGGGGTCCACCGCCAGTAGTCTGTACAGCAATCTGGTGTCTGGACACCACAGAACGCACCTTCCCCCGTAGGTTGTTCCACCTTTTCCTGATGTCATCCCCAGTTCTTGGATGCTGTCCCACTGCGTTGACCCTGGCGACAATTCTGCGCCATAGCTCCATCTTCCTTGCAATGGAGGTGTGCTGCACTTGTGATCCGAATAGCTGTGGCTCTACCCGGACGATTTCCTCCACCATGACCCTGAGCTCCTCCTCAGAGAACCTGGGGTGTCGTTGAGGTGCCATGATGTGGTGTGGGTGATGTGTGAGGGGATGTGTTGGTATGTTTTGTTTGAGGTGCGTGGATGTTGTGTAAGTGATGGTGTTGTGTGTCTATGGATGCTGGTGTTGTTTTAGGTAGTGTCTCTCTCTGGCCTGCTTTCAAATTTCTGGTAGTAAGGGTTTGTGGGTAATGTGGGTGTGTGTTTTATAGTGTTGTGAGTGTGTGGGAGTGGTGTGTGTATGTGTAACAGGTGTGTGTATTTCGAATTGTCCAATGTGGTTGTGTTTTGTATATGTGTGTGTATTTTGAGCGTAGCGGTGTGTACCGCCAATGGATTACCGCGGTTGAAAGACCACTGCGGTGATTCGTGGGTCGTGATAGTGTGGGCGTATTCCTGTTGGCGTGATGGTGTCGGTTTTGTTATCGCCAGTTTATCAATGACCTTTGGTGTGGCGGACTTGTGTGGGAGTCTGTATTATGACGGATTCCGAGCTCTGGGTCGTAATAGCTGTAGCGGAATTCCGCGGCCACAGCAGTATGTTGGCGGTCTTCTGCACGGCGGTAAGTGGCATTTACTGCCAGGGTTGTAATGAGGGCCAATGTGTTCAGTTTAACACACAGGACCTAAGCCATCATGCAGATTTGCCAAAAACAAATGCATCGGTCTGCAATATGCTGATAAGAAACACATCATTCAATGAATCAAATGCAGCCAATAGACAAGGGACGATAACTAATGTTAATGAGAATTCTCCTTCATTTGTGGGTCCCACAATGTCATTTTGAATTGCCACAATAATGCTTCTATTCCGTTTTGCAGAGGAAACCTTTTTTGTAGATATTACTTCCGTGATATGTTTGTAAATGCCTTTGTAGTTGACCATAACATCAGTTTTTCATATTTTCTATAACAAAGATACAACTCAATTTTTTCTGACAGAGGCATTTTTGTCGTGGTATATATATCGTTTATCGTATATATAACGTTTTCCCTAAACCAGTATCCTTTTTGTGAAATTGTTCTTAAAATTGTAAACGGAAATGGCCTCATCATACCACTGGTTAGCACTGTATCATGCTCATCTTAATAGTCTTACACTTAATCAAATGCAAACAGTGATCTTTAATATGAGAGGGGCGTGTTGTTAAGGAGGATCACATTATTAGTGTCGATCAGCTTTTAAACTCTTTTTCTTTTAATGGGTCATCTTGCACTCCATTTTCGATTAAGAACTTGGGTCCTCATTATGATCCTGGTGGTCTGGGCCGCCATGCCGGTGGTGGCGGCAAATACCCGCCCTAAACCCCACAGCGGAATACACCGCCACCGGAAACACTGGGGGGGGGCGGTGTATTCCAATCCGATAGGGCAGCGCTGCAAGCAGTGCTGCCCTCGGGATAATGATAACCATTCCACCAGCCTTTTCCCAGAGGTTCACACCGCCAGGGAAAGGCTGGCATAATGGGTATCTTGGGGCGATTTGGGGGCCCTCTTGGGGCCCTTGTACTGCCCCTGTACTTGGCAAGGGCAGTGCAGGGGCCCCTGTGCAGTGCCCCATCGCGCAGGTCACTGCCCAATTTACGGGCAGTGATCTGCGTGATGGGTGCAGCTGCACCCGCCACACACCAACATTGGCGGCGGCTCCATTTGAAGCCGCTATCAATGTTACAGCCCTTTTCTCCGCTGGGCTGGTGGGCGGAAACAATGTTTCCTCCTGCCGGCCCAGCGGGGATAACATTATATGACGGGCAGAGGGGTAGTCGTGCTGGCGGTCATCTATTGACCGCCAGCGCAGATCTCGGCGGTTTTAACCACTGAGATCATAATGAGGGCCTTAGTCAGGGACAACAGGACAAAAATGCTGAATAATGGTCACCAAATTTGTTAAGTATACAGTGTTTAGTTCCATTTTGCTCTTTTTACTAGTTTGGTGCATTTTCATTCAGAGGCTGGGTATAAAATCCCTAAAATGTAGCTGTCTAGTTCATATGTGTGATCTGTTGAGATGCTTGAAAAGGTCTGGAAAATTCAAAAAAGGAACCACACCTTCTACTTGATTATGTTTTCCTTATGTACCTGAAAGAAATACAACATGATTGATTAAAAAAAGGAGCCACATGCTTGGCTGAAACCCTCTGAAATGTCTGAAGGCATCCATCTTGGTTTCCAAGCTTTTGACCACAAGCATGAAGATGATCCCTACCAGAGAATAAAATAAGGATAAAGGGCTGTTTTATAGGTCAAAAACAAAGTGCACCATTCAAAAGTGAGTGACATTGAGTAACATATTCGATTTTGAGAGAGGAAGGAGAAAGCTGTCTTAACTAAAAAAAATAAACTCTCCTGATGTTCGCTAACATTGGAAGAAGATGAAGAAAGGTTGCAGCACAGAAGGAGATCTGCTGAAACATAATGCAACCGTTGGTGAGTCAAAGGTTTGTTCATCTTTGCTCATTCTTTCCTTCGCTCGCTATGGTGGTAGGGGAGAGATTAATACTAAAATTGGCTTCATACCACACCACTTGAATGTATGGGATCAATGGCTTCCCTTCATGGAATGCAATTCTGTATCCTTGATACCTTGCCCAAGTGATCGGGACGAACACATTTCCTTCCACTAATGCCACTCCCCATCTTAGCAGAATGGTCAAGAGTGCTGAAGCACCCCTTGATTAATTCAACTCATGCAAGTCTTTTCTACTGTCACCCCCATCATTAATGTCTGTGCAAATATCTACTTATTAAGTATGCACACGTAATATTGTGTCTGTTAGGGCATCATTAAAAGCAGTGCAGTAACTGAGGATCTGCCAAGAACAAGGATTCCATCATCTCAAGTAGGTTTAGCATCCAATTTACACCTCTGAACAAGGCAGCTGTGCAGTTAACATAGTCACCTGTATTTTTAATATCAGGTCCGCCAAGCAGCAGTGCTAACTTCACCAAACATGGTAGTGGTCAGTCACCCCATTTGTAGCAGAGACCTGCTTCCATGTTTGGAAGAATTTGCACTATGAAAGACATAGGTTGAGGACATTCACAAGAAGGGCAGTATCATGCCCCTAGCATGCTGGGAAACGCCCCATGCATGTTAAGACAACAAGCTATATGGTTACTGACTATGTACCCTATTTCATGGTGAATTGCCTGTGTAGAGTGGGTGACACAAAAATTCCACGACTGTACACCTGCATTTGTGGAATATACTTCAGAGTCATCTGCCCCTCTCCTAAGTTGTTCTTCACATATAAGAGGCAGACACTTTGGTGGAAAAACGCAGACCACATAGCTGAAATGGGGATGAATGACCACAACCCGTGTGGCAGAGGACCTAAACTTACTGCAAAGGCACATGGATATTTTGTCAGAGAAACTCTAAACCATGACCAAGGTCTTTCCCTATACTTCTATATGTTGACTGTTGGAGGTAGAGTAACAGAAGAGTCATTTCATGTCCATTATGTTTAGTGCAAAGACATCTAGATGAGAAGTCCTGCTGATGGCACTTGGGATGAGAACTTGAGCTCTGGGTGGTATTTGAGCCTAAGGAGCATGCCACAGCCTCTTCTTTTCACTCGGTCACAGTCATTAAGTATTCAGTATCCCAGCAGCCATTGCTTTTCCCTCAGTCAGTTCACTTAGTGAACCATAAGGTGAGAAACAGTTCCTAGACTATTGAGGATATACCTAATTATCTGGACAGAGAAAAAACAAGTTACTTACCTGCACACTGCAGTTCTCCAGAATTGATAACTTTCATAGAATGACATGCTTGAATCTTTCCTGACTTCATGCCTGGAGTCTGCTTTGAACATTCGGAGGCAGCCCTGCTGTAGTGCCCTGCAGCAGGGTTGGCACCCGGGATTTCAAAAGTGACTCCATGGGCTAGTTTAGCTGGTCTACTGTTCTGAGCCACAGGGACATAACAGACTCCCCCCATTTTGAACCTGCACCTGGACCCAGCCTGTGTGAGCCCTGAACTCCCAAGAGGTCTCCATCCACTCCTGGACCCTTGGTTGTGACATTAAAAGTGGCCAGATGGCCAATTTCCAAAAGTGAAGACTTGTACAAAATATGCCTCAAAGGTGCCCTGAGAGCCAGGAGGAGACCGGGACCAACTTGCTCTCCTATCCGCTTGAGGTGCATCGCCGGGAAGATTGACTTTGCGGCTTCTCTCACTATGTTCCTCTCTGCAGCAAAGAATCATTTTCAGCGGCTCCTCACGAAAGGTGTATCAGACCCTGTGGAACTGTCTTCAGCTACAGCCTTCTGCTTTGTCCTGCTGGAGATTTTTTACTTCCATCTTGATGGCTAAGTCCGAAGGTATAAATCTTCACTGCGGCTTCACTCCATAGCTATCCAACGACGTTGCTTCCTTCTCGGACATGCCTGCAGCCTTGCCTACTGAACATCTACGTTCTCAGAGACTTTTTCTTTAAAAGTTTTCTTAGTCAGAAGGTAAGCGCAGACCGGTCCCAATCTACTTTGTTTATCCGAGCTGCGGTCAACCTTAACTTTTGATTTTGCCCCGGTCTAGTGCGACCAGATGTCCTGGTTGGCGCTTTTCATTTTTAAGCACTATCTTACACTTAAAACTTTTTAAATGTATAACTCAAGTTCTACTAATTGGATTTTGATGGTTTTGGTATCAAACAATTTATTAATATTTTATATATTTTTCTAAATTGGTTTGGGAATTTTATTGTGTTTTGTTTTCACTGTATTGTTGTTTGTGTACTGCAGAAAATACTTAACAAATTGCCTTTAAGTTTAGCCTGACGGCTTTATGTGCCAAGCTATTCAGGGTTTAACACAGGTTAAATTAGTGACTTTTTGAGGTTCACCCTGCAAGGGATTGTGGCTGTTGCTTGACCAGGGCTCACACCCCAGCCAACCACCAACCCAATTTCTCACAACTATTTTCATAGCACCCTCATATGGACTCTGTCTACTGTTTGTATCCAAACCATAAACCAAAGGTTTGCAAACATTGCAAAACATTTTCTGTGAAAACCTTAAAAGACACAGAAGCCAAGCTCCTCCTATGGCTTCAAAAGAAGGGTTTAAGCTGCTCACCAGCTGGGCATAAGCACAAAAATGAGGAGTCTACCTCATCTGACACAGACCCCAAGAGGCTTAAAGCAAAGACATCTTGAGAAAAAACAGTCTCTAAAGACTCGGGCCCGTATTTATACTTTTTTAGCACTGCATTTGCGTCATTTTTTGAAGCAAAAGTGGTGCAAACTTACAAAACACAATTGTAAAAAATGGCACAAAAGTGGCACTAAAAAAGTATAAATATGGGCCTCAGTTTCTTCTTACAAGAAACTCTCTGCATCATCCTTCGGTCTGTTACTCTTCTCAAAAAATCTTTGTCGACCAAAATAACCCCATTGAAGCACCCTTCATTGACAACGGAATTAACAAAAAACACCATCAATGGCACAATCACTTTCACTGCCAGCCTGCATATTGACAATGACTGTAAGAAAGTCGATGACCGGTTCGTCTACAAGAATTGTGTTGGTGACCACATCGTCAACAATGCCACCAATGACCATCCAGTCGATGGACACTTTTAAATCTACAGCGTCCATGCCTGCTTTAGTGGCAATCACCATAAAGAGAATACTACTCTATTCATCATCAACTCCATCGTTGGTGCAAGAGCAAAAATCAGGATTTTTGATTCTGGAATAGACATCACCAAGCAAGGTGTCTCCATTTCCTCCAAATTCCCTCTTAGAAGCTGAGGAACCAGATGATGAGTGAATCTTTGGTGCAGCCTATAGCCCCTCACAGTTGAGGGTATTGTGCCAGGAAACTGATGAAGAAGAAGGCTCTCATATAGACACTTCCACCGACCTTCAAGGGTATTATTCCTTCAGTGGTAGCCAGTAAGCTCAATGTTACACATATGACACCTTCCAGGAAAACTATCCATATGAGGAACCCTTCGAAGAGCACCAAAGTGCAAGAGAGGACACTATCTCAGTGCCTATTTCCTTAGTCACAGACTTGAGGCATTTGCTCAAGGATTATTATAAATGCTTTCCAGAGGGAAATATGCAGTTGCCTTTATCTCTGGGTCATGCAGGAGTTACCGGATCAGCACCACTATCTAGCAGTCCAATACCTGTTCTCTCTCAAGGGCAGATGGTATTACCACAATCACCACCTATCACCATCAGAGATGATTATATAGATAGCAAAGCTGATGATCAACCTGAAGAAGGAGAACTAGTTCAGGACCCGATTACTCCAGGTAAGAAATGGGATGACTACATTATCCCTTTGTCTCCCTCCATCACCTTCTCCTTCACCAGCAAGCTCTCCTCACAAAGACATCAGAGGTTTCACAAACCACTGGAAAGAGCCACTATGAGATTTGAACTAGCTCTCCTGGTGAAACAGACAGAATGTTTTCTGTATGATTTCAAAGACTCTGCCACAAAATCTGTATGCTCTATTCCCATTATCAATCATGTTTGGGAAAAGGGCTTTAAAATAATGAAGAACCCAGTATTTGTCGCTGCAGTCCCAGATTGGAATAAAAAATATGAAGCTCTGGAGGATGCACAGTCCTGTCTGATAGGTCATTGTAAGGAAATGCCTCCTTGGCATGGTTGCCCCCTGACTTTTTGCCTTTGCTGATGCTATGTTTACAATTGAAAGTGTGCTGAGGCCTGCTAACCAGGCCCCAGCACCAGTGTTCTTTCCCTAACCTGTACTTTTGTATCCACAATTGGCAGACCCTGGCATCCAGATAAGTCCCTTGTAACTGGTACTTCTAGTACCAAGGGCCCTGATGCCAAGGAAGGTCTCTAAGGGTTGCAGCATGTCTTATGCCACCCTGGAGACCTCTCACTCAGCACAGACACACTGCTTGCCAGCTTGTGTGTGCTAGTGAGGACAAAACGAGTAAGTCGACATGGCACTCCCCTCAGGGTGCCATGCCAGCCTCTCACTGCCTATGCAGTATAGGTAAGACACCCCTCTAGCAGGCCTTACAGCCCTAAGGCAGGGTGCACTATACCATAGGTGAGGGTACCAGTGCATGAGCATGGTACCCCTACAGTGTCTAAACAAAACCTTAGACATTGTAAGTGCAGGGTAGCCATAAGAGTATATGGTCTGGGAGTTTGTCAAACACGAACTCCACAGCACCATAATGGCTACACTGAAAACTGGGAAGTTTGGTATCAAACTTCTCAGCACAATAAATGCACACTGATGCCAGTGTACATTTTATTGTAAAATACACCCCAGAGGGCACCTTAGAGGTGCCCCCTGAAACTTAACCGACTATCTGTGTAGGCTGACTAGTTTTAGCAGCCTGCCACAAACCGAGACATGTTGCTGGCCCCATGGGGAGAGTGCCTTTGTCACTCTGAGGCCAGTAACAAAGCCTGCACTGGGTGGAGATGCTAACACCTCCCCCAGGCAGGAATTGTCACACCTGGCGGTGAGCCTCAAAGGCTCACCTCCTTTGTGCCAACCCAGCAGGACACTCCAGCTAGTGGAGTTGCCCGCCCCCTCCGGCCAGGCCCCACTTTTGGCGGCAAGGCCGGAGAAAATAATGAGAAAAACAAGGAGGAGTCACTGGCCAGTCAGGACAGCCCCTAAGGTGTCCTGAGCTGAAGTGACTCTAACTTTTAGAAATCCTCCATCTTGCAGATGGAGGATTCCCCCAATAGGGTTAGGATTGTGACCCCCTCCCCTTGGGAGGAGGCACAAAGAGGGTGTACCCACCCTCAGGGCTAGTAGCCATTGGCTACTAACCCCCCAGACCTAAACACGCCCTTAAATTTAGTATTTAAGGGCTACCCTGAACCCTAGAAAATTAGATTCCTGCAACTACAAGAAGAAGGACTGCCTAGCTGAAAACCCCTGCAGAGGAAGACCAGAAGACGACAACTGCCTTGGCTCCAGAAACTCACCGGCCTGTCTCCTGCCTTCCAAAGATCCTGCTCCAGCGACGCCTTCCAAAGGGACCAGCGACCTCGACATCCTCTGAGGACTGCCCCTGCTTCGAAAAGACAAGAAACTCCCGAGGACAGCGGACCTGCTCCAAGAAAAGCTGCAACTTTGTTTCCAGCAACTTTAAAGAACCCTGCAAGCTCCCCGCAAGAAGCGTGAGACTTGCAACACTGCACCCGGCGACCCCGACTCGGCTGGTGGCGATCCAACACCTCAGGAGGGACCCCAGGACTACTCTGATACTGTGAGTACCAAAACCTGTCCCCCCTGAGCCCCCACAGCGCCGCCTGCAGAGGGAATCCCGAGGCTTCCCCTGACCGCGACTCTTTGAACCTAAAGTCCCGACGCCTGGGAGAGACCCTGCACCCGCAGCCCCCAGGACCTGAAGGACCGGACTTTCACTGGAGAAGTGACCCCCAGGAGTCCCTCTCCCTTGCCCAAGTGGAGGTTTCCCCGAGGAATCCCCCCCTTGCCTGCCTGCAGCGCTGAAGAGATCCCGAGATCTCTCATAGACTAACACTGCGAACCCGACGCCTGTTCCTACACTGCACCCGGCCGCCCCCGCGCTGCTGAGGGTGAAATTTCTGTGTGGACCTGTGTCCCCCCCGGTGCCCTACAAAACCCCCCTGGTCTGCCCTCCGAAGACGCGGGTACTTACCTGCAAGTGGACCGGAACCGGGGCACCCCCTTCTCTCCATTCTAGCCTATGTGTTTTGGGCACCACTTTGAACTCTGCACCTGACCGGCCCTGAGCTGCTGGTGTGGTGACTTTGGGGTTGCTCTGAACCCCCAACGGTGGGCTACCTTGGACCAAGAACTAAGCCCTGTAAGTGTCTTACTTACCTGGTTAACCTAACAACTACTTACCTCCCCTAGGAACTGTGAAAATTGCACTAAGTGTCCACTTTTAAAACAGCTATTTGCGAATAACTTGAAAAGTATACATGCAATTTTGATGATTTGAAGTTCCAAAAGTACTTACCTGCAATACCTTTCGAATGAGATATTACATGTAGAATTTGAACCTGTGGTTCTTAAAATAAACTAAGAAAAGATATTTTTCTATATAAAAACCTATTGGCTGGATTTGTCTCTGAGTGTGTGTACCTCATTTATTGTCTATGTGTATGTACAACAAATGCTTAACACTACTCCTTGGATAAGCCTACTGCTCGACCACACTACCACAAAATAGAGCATTAGTATTATCTATTTTTACCACTATTTTACCTCTAAGGGGAACCCTTGGACTCTGTGCATGCTATTCCTTACTTTGAAATAGCACATACAGAGCCAACTTCCTACATTGGTGGATCAGCGGTGGGGTACAAGACTTTGCATTTGCTGGACTACTCAGCCAATACCTGATCACACGACAAATTCCAAAATTGTCATTAGAAATTGATTTTTGCAATTTGAAAAGTTTTCTAAATTCTTAAAAGACCTGCTAGGGCCTTGTGTTAGATCCTGTTTAGCATTTCTTTTAGAGTTTAAAAGTTTGTAAAAGTTTGAATTAGATTCTAGAACCAGTTGTAGATTCTTAAAAAGTATTCCAACTTTTAGAAGCAAAATGTCTAGCACAGATGTGACTGTGGTGGAACTCGACACCACACCTTACCTCCATCTTAAGATGAGGGAGCTAAGGTCACTCTGTAAAATAAAGAAAATAACAATGGGCCCCAAACCTACCAAAATACAGCTCCAGGAGCTTTTGGCAGAGTTTGAAAAGGCCAACCCCTCTGAGGGTGGCAACTCAGAGGAAGAGGATAGTGACTTGGAGGACAATTCCCCCCTACCAGTCCTATCTAGGGAGAACAGGGTCCCTCAAACCCTGACTCCTAAAATAATAGTCAGAGATGCTGGTTCCCTCACAGGAGAGACCAACACCTCTGAAATCACTGAGGATAGCCCCAGTGAAGAGGACATCCAGTTAGCCAGGATGGCCAAAAGATTGGCTTTGGAAAGACAGATCCTAGCCATAGAGAGGGAAAGACAAGAGATGGGCCTAGGACCCATCAATGGTGGCAGCAACATAAATAGGGTCAGAGATTCTCCTGACATGTTGAAAATCCCTAAAGGGATTGTAACTAAATATGAAGATGGTGATGACATCACCAAATGGTTCACAGCTTTTGAGAGGGCTTGTGTAACCAGAAAAGTGAACAGATCTCACTGGGGTGCTCTCCTTTGGGAAATGTTCACAGGAAAGTGTAGGGATAGACTCCTCACACTCTCTGGACAAGATGCAGAATCTTATGACCTCATGAAGGGTACCCTGATTGAGGGCTTTGGATTCTCCACTGAGGAGTATAGGATTAGATTCAGGGGGGCTCAAAAATCCTCGAGCCAGACCTGGGTTGACTTTGTAGACTACTCAGTGAAAACACTAGATGGTTGGATTCAAGGCAGTGGTGTAAGTAATTATGATGGGCTGTACAATTTATTTGTGAAAGAACACCTGTTAAGTAATTGTTTCAATGATAAACTGCATCAGCATCTGGTAGACCTAGGACCAATTTCTCCCCAAGAATTGGGAAAGAAGGCGGACCATTGGGTCAAGACAAGGGTGTCCAAGACTTCAACAGGGGGTGACCAAAAGAAAGGGGTCACAAAGACTCCCCAGGGGAAGGGTGATGAGACAACCAAAACTAAAAATAGTCAAGAGTCTTCTACAGGCCCCCAAAAACCTGCACAGGAGGGTGGGCCCAGAGCCTCTTCACAAAACAATGGGTACAAGGGTAAAAACTTTGATCCCAAAAAGGCCTGGTGTCATAGCTGTAAACAGCATGGACACCAAACTGGAGACAAGGCCTGTCCCAAGAAAGGTTCCACTCCAAACTCCCATCCAGGTAACACTGGTATGGCTAGTCTCCAAGTGGGATCAACAGTGTGCCCAGAGCAAATCAGGGTCCACACTGAAGCTACTCTAGTTTCTGAGGGTGGGGTGGATTTAGCCACACTAGCTGTCTGGCCGCCTAACATGCAAAAATACAGACTGCAACTCTTAATTAATGGGACTAGAATAGAGGGCCTGAGGGATACAGGTGCCAGTGTCACCATGGTGACAGAGAAACTGGTTTCCCCTGGCCAATACCTGACTGGAAAAACTTACACAGTCACCAACGCTGACAATCAGAGAAAAGTACATCCCATGGCAATGGTTACTTTAGAATGGGGAGGGGTCAATGGCCTGAAACAGGTGGTGGTCTCCTCAAATATCCCAGTGGACTGTCTGCTTGGAAATGACCTGGAGTCCTCAGCATGGGCTGAAGTAGAACTAAAAACCCATGCAGCAATGCTGGGTATCCCTGAACTGGTGTGTGTGAAAACAAGAGCACAGTGCAAGGCACAGGGTGAACAAGTAGAGCTGGAGTCTGGAAGAATGGCCCAGCCTACCAAGAGAACAGGAAAGTCAGTTGGGAGACCAACTGCAACACAGCAAAAGAAAGGGAACCTCTCTTCTCAGGAAGAAGTTCTGCCCTCTGAGGGAACTGAGCCTTTGGAGCTTGAACCTTATCAGGTTGAGCTCTTAGGCCCAGGGGGACCCTCAAGGGAGGAGCTGTGTAAGGGACAAGAAACCTGTCCCTCTCTTGAAGGCCTTAGGCAGCAAGCTGCTGAAGAGTCCAAAGGCAAGAAAAATGGAACGCATAGGGTCTATTGGGAAGATGGACTCCTGTACACTGAGGCCAGAGACCCCAAACCTGGTGCCACTAGGAGAGTGGTAGTGCCTCAGCTGTTCAGGAAGTTCATCCTAACATTGGCCCATGACATTCCCCTTGCTGGACATTTGGGACAAACCAAGACGTGGGAGAGGTTAGTCAACCACTTCTACTGGCCCAATATGTCCAACATGGTTAAGGAGTTTTGCCTCTCCTGCCCCACCTGTCAAGCCAGTGGTAAGACAGGTGGGCATCCAAAGGCCCCCCTCATTCCACTTCCAGTGGTGGGGGTTCCCTTTGAAAGAGTGGGTGTGGACATAGTTGGTCCACTAGAACCTCCCACAGCCTCAGGAAATATGTATATCCTGGTAGTAGTGGATCATGCTACCAGGTATCCTGAAGCTATTCCCCCTAGGTCGACTACTGCCCCTGCAGTGGCCAAGGCCCTCATTGGTATCTTTACCAGAGTGGGTTTCCCTAAGGAGGTGGTGTCTGACAGAGGTACCAACTTCATGTCAGCATACCTAAAGCACATGTGGAATGAGTGTGGAGTGACTTATAAATTCACTACACCATACCATCCACAAACTAATGGCTTGGTTGAGAGATTCAACAAGACATTAAAAGGCATGATCATGGGGCTCCCAGAAAAACTCAAAAGGAGATGGGATGTCCTCTTGCCATGCCTGCTTTTCGCTTACAGAGAGGTGCCACAGAAGGGAGTAGGATTCTCACCCTTTGAACTTCTGTTTGGTCATCCTGTAAGGGGACCACTTGCCCTTGTTAAAGAAGGCTGGGAGAGACCTCTCCATGAGCCTAAACAGGACATAGTGGACTATGTACTTGGCCTTCGCTCTAGAATGGCAGAGTACATGGAAAAGGCAACCAAAAACCTTGAGGCCAGCCAACAGCTCCAGAAGTTTTGGTATGACCAAAAGGCTGCACTGGTTGAGTTCCAACCAGGGCAGAAAGTCTGGGTTCTGGAGCCTGTGGCTCCCAGGGCACTCCAGGACAAATGGAGTGGCCCTTACCCAGTACTAGAAAGGAAGAGTCAGGTCACCTACCTGGTGGACCTGGGCACAAGCAGGAGCCCCAAGAGGGTGATCCATGTGAACCGCCTTAAGCTCTTCCATGACAGGGCTGATGTCAATCTGTTGATGGTAACAGATGAGGATCAGGAGGCAGAGAGTGAACCTCTCCCTGATCTTCTGTCATCAGACCCGAAAGATGGCACAGTAGATGGATTGATCTACTCAGACACCCTCTCTGGCCAACAGCAAGCTGATTGTAGGAGAGTCCTACAACAGTTTCCTGAACTCTTCTCCTTAACCCCTGGTCAGACACACCTGTGTACCCATGATGTGGACACAGGAGACAGCATGCCTGTCAAGAACAAAATCTTTAGACAGTCTGACCATGTTAAGGAAAGCATCAAGGTGGAAGTCCACAAGATGCTGGAATTGGGAGTTATTGAGCGCTCTGACAGTCCCTGGGCTAGCCCAGTGGTCTTAGTCCCCAAACCTCACACCAAAGATGGAAAGAAAGAGATGAGGTTTTGTGTGGACTACAGAGGGCTCAATTCTGTCACCAAGACAGATGCTCACCCAATTCCAAGAGCTGATGAGCTCATTGATAAATTAGGTGCTGCCAAATTTCTAAGTACCTTTGACTTGACAGCAGGGTACTGGCAAATAAAAATGGCACCTGGAGCAAAAGAAAAGACAGCATTCTCCACACCTGATGGGCATTATCAGTTTACTGTTATGCCCTTTGGTTTAAAGAATGCCCCTGCCACCTTCCAAAGGTTGGTGAATCAAGTCCTTGCTGGCTTGGAGTCCTTTAGCACAGCTTATCTTGATGATATTGCTGTCTTTAGCTCCACCTGGCAGGATCACCTGGTCCACCTGAAGAAGGTTTTGAAGGCTCTGCAATCTGCAGGCCTCTCTATCAAGGCATCCAAATGCCAGATAGGGCAGGGAACTGTGGTTTACTTGGGACACCTTGTAGGTGGAGGCCAAGTTCAGCCACTCCAACCCAAGATCCAGACTATTCTGGACTGGGTAGCTCCAAAAACCCAGACTCAAGTCAGGGCATTCCTTGGCTTGACTGGGTATTACAGGAGGTTTGTGAAGGGATATGGATCCATTGTGACAGCCCTCACTGAACTCACCTCCAAGAAAATGCCCAAGAAAGTGAACTGGACTGTGGAATGCCAACAGGCCTTTGACACCCTGAAACAAGCAATGTGCTCAGCACCAGTTCTAAAAGCTCCAGATTATTCTAAGCAGTTCATTGTGCAGACTGATGCCTCTGAACATGGGATAGGGGCAGTTTTGTCCCAAACAAATGATGATGGCCTTGACCAGCCTGTTGCTTTCATTAGCAGGAGGTTACTCCCCAGGGAGCAGCGTTGGAGTGCCATTGAGAGGGAGGCCTTTGCTGTGGTTTGGTCCCTGAAGAAGCTGAGACCATACCTCTTTGGGACTCACTTCCTAGTTCAAACTGACCACAGACCTCTCAAATGGCTGATGCAAATGAAAGGTGAAAATCCTAAACTGTTGAGGTGGTCCATCTCCCTACAGGGAATGGACTTTATAGTGGAACACAGACCTGGGACTGCCCATGCCAATGCAGATGGCCTTTCCAGGTTCTTCCACTTAGAAAATGAAGACTCTCTTGGGAAAGGTTAGTCTCATCCTCTTTCGTTTGGGGGGGGGTTGTGTAAGGAAATGCCTCCTTGGCATGGTTGCCCCCTGACTTTTTGCCTTTGCTGATGCTATGTTTACAATTGAAAGTGTGCTGAGGCCTGCTAACCAGGCCCCAGCACCAGTGTTCTTTCCCTAACCTGTACTTTTGTATCCACAATTGGCAGACCCTGGCATCCAGATAAGTCCCTTGTAACTGGTACTTCTAGTACCAAGGGCCCTGATGCCAAGGAAGGTCTCTAAGGGTTGCAGCATGTCTTATGCCACCCTGGAGACCTCTCACTCAGCACAGACACACTGCTTGCCAGCTTGTGTGTGCTAGTGAGGACAAAACGAGTAAGTCGACATGGCACTCCCCTCAGGGTGCCATGCCAGCCTCTCACTGCCTATGCAGTATAGGTAAGACACCCCTCTAGCAGGCCTTACAGCCCTAAGGCAGGGTGCACTATACCATAGGTGAGGGTACCAGTGCATGAGCATGGTACCCCTACAGTGTCTAAACAAAACCTTAGACATTGTAAGTGCAGGGTAGCCATAAGAGTATATGGTCTGGGAGTTTGTCAAACACGAACTCCACAGCACCATAATGGCTACACTGAAAACTGGGAAGTTTGGTATCAAACTTCTCAGCACAATAAATGCACACTGATGCCAGTGTACATTTTATTGTAAAATACACCCCAGAGGGCACCTTAGAGGTGCCCCCTGAAACTTAACCGACTATCTGTGTAGGCTGACTAGTTTTAGCAGCCTGCCACAAACCGAGACATGTTGCTGGCCCCATGGGGAGAGTGCCTTTGTCACTCTGAGGCCAGTAACAAAGCCTGCACTGGGTGGAGATGCTAACACCTCCCCCAGGCAGGAATTGTCACACCTGGCGGTGAGCCTCAAAGGCTCACCTCCTTTGTGCCAACCCAGCAGGACACTCCAGCTAGTGGAGTTGCCCGCCCCCTCCGGCCAGGCCCCACTTTTGGCGGCAAGGCCGGAGAAAATAATGAGAAAAACAAGGAGGAGTCACTGGCCAGTCAGGACAGCCCCTAAGGTGTCCTGAGCTGAAGTGACTCTAACTTTTAGAAATCCTCCATCTTGCAGATGGAGGATTCCCCCAATAGGGTTAGGATTGTGACCCCCTCCCCTTGGGAGGAGGCACAAAGAGGGTGTACCCACCCTCAGGGCTAGTAGCCATTGGCTACTAACCCCCCAGACCTAAACACGCCCTTAAATTTAGTATTTAAGGGCTACCCTGAACCCTAGAAAATTAGATTCCTGCAACTACAAGAAGAAGGACTGCCTAGCTGAAAACCCCTGCAGAGGAAGACCAGAAGACGACAACTGCCTTGGCTCCAGAAACTCACCGGCCTGTCTCCTGCCTTCCAAAGATCCTGCTCCAGCGACGCCTTCCAAAGGGACCAGCGACCTCGACATCCTCTGAGGACTGCCCCTGCTTCGAAAAGACAAGAAACTCCCGAGGACAGCGGACCTGCTCCAAGAAAAGCTGCAACTTTGTTTCCAGCAACTTTAAAGAACCCTGCAAGCTCCCCGCAAGAAGCGTGAGACTTGCAACACTGCACCCGGCGACCCCGACTCGGCTGGTGGCGATCCAACACCTCAGGAGGGACCCCAGGACTACTCTGATACTGTGAGTACCAAAACCTGTCCCCCCTGAGCCCCCACAGAGCCGCCTGCAGAGGGAATCCCGAGGCTTCCCCTGACCGCGACTCTTTGAACCTAAAGTCCCGACGCCTGGGAGACACCCTGCACCCGCAGCCCCCAGGACCTGAAGGACCGGACTTTCACTGGAGAAGTGACCCCCAGGAGTCCCTCTCCCTTGCCCAAGTGGAGGTTTCCCCGAGGAATCCCCCCCTTGCCTGCCTGCAGCGCTGAAGAGATCCCGAGATCTCTCATAGACTAACACTGCGAACCCGACGCCTGTTCCTACACTGCACCCGGCCGCCCCCGCGCTGCTGAGGGTGAAATTTCTGTGTGGACCTGTGTCCCCCCCGGTGCCCTACAAAACCCCCCTGGTCTGCCCTCCGAAGACGCGGGTACTTACCTGCAAGTGGACCGGAACCGGGGCACCCCCTTCTCTCCATTCTAGCCTATGTGTTTTGGGCACCACTTTGAACTCTGCACCTGACCGGCCCTGAGCTGCTGGTGTGGTGACTTTGGGGTTGCTCTGAACCCCCAACGGTGGGCTACCTTGGACCAAGAACTAAGCCCTGTAAGTGTCTTACTTACCTGGTTAACCTAACAACTACTTACCTCCCCTAGGAACTGTGAAAATTGCACTGTGTCCACTTTTAAAACAGCTATTTGCGAATAACTTGAAAAGTATACATGCAATTTTGATGATTTGAAGTTCCAAAAGTACTTACCTGCAATACCTTTCGAATGAGATATTACATGTAGAATTTGAACCTGTGGTTCTTAAAATAAACTAAGAAAAGATATTTTTCTATATAAAAACCTATTGGCTGGATTTGTCTCTGAGTGTGTGTACCTCATTTATTGTCTATGTGTATGTACAACAAATGCTTAACACTACTCCTTGGATAAGCCTACTGCTCGACCACACTACCACAAAATAGAGCATTAGTATTATCTATTTTTACCACTATTTTACCTCTAAGGGGAACCCTTGGACTCTGTGCATGCTATTCCTTACTTTGAAATAGCACATACAGAGCCAACTTCCTACATTGGTGGATCAGCGGTGGGGTACAAGACTTTGCATTTGCTGGACTACTCAGCCAATACCTGATCACACGACAAATTCCAAAATTGTCATTAGAAATTGATTTTTGCAATTTGAAAAGTTTTCTAAATTCTTAAAAGACCTGCTAGGGCCTTGTGTTAGATCCTGTTTAGCATTTCTTTTAGAGTTTAAAAGTTTGTAAAAGTTTGAATTAGATTCTAGAACCAGTTGTAGATTCTTAAAAAGTATTCCAACTTTTAGAAGCAAAATGTCTAGCACAGATGTGACTGTGGTGGAACTCGACACCACACCTTACCTCCATCTTAAGATGAGGGAGCTAAGGTCACTCTGTAAAATAAAGAAAATAACAATGGGCCCCAAACCTACCAAAATACAGCTCCAGGAGCTTTTGGCAGAGTTTGAAAAGGCCAACCCCTCTGAGGGTGGCAACTCAGAGGAAGAGGATAGTGACTTGGAGGACAATTCCCCCCTACCAGTCCTATCTAGGGAGAACAGGGTCCCTCAAACCCTGACTCCTAAAATAATAGTCAGAGATGCTGGTTCCCTCACAGGAGAGACCAACACCTCTGAAATCACTGAGGATAGCCCCAGTGAAGAGGACATCCAGTTAGCCAGGATGGCCAAAAGATTGGCTTTGGAAAGACAGATCCTAGCCATAGAGAGGGAAAGACAAGAGATGGGCCTAGGACCCATCAATGGTGGCAGCAACATAAATAGGGTCAGAGATTCTCCTGACATGTTGAAAATCCCTAAAGGGATTGTAACTAAATATGAAGATGGTGATGACATCACCAAATGGTTCACAGCTTTTGAGAGGGCTTGTGTAACCAGAAAAGTGAACAGATCTCACTGGGGTGCTCTCCTTTGGGAAATGTTCACAGGAAAGTGTAGGGATAGACTCCTCACACTCTCTGGACAAGATGCAGAATCTTATGACCTCATGAAGGGTACCCTGATTGAGGGCTTTGGATTCTCCACTGAGGAGTATAGGATTAGATTCAGGGGGGCTCAAAAATCCTCGAGCCAGACCTGGGTTGACTTTGTAGACTACTCAGTGAAAACACTAGATGGTTGGATTCAAGGCAGTGGTGTAAGTAATTATGATGGGCTGTACAATTTATTTGTGAAAGAACACCTGTTAAGTAATTGTTTCAATGATAAACTGCATCAGCATCTGGTAGACCTAGGACCAATTTCTCCCCAAGAATTGGGAAAGAAGGCGGACCATTGGGTCAAGACAAGGGTGTCCAAGACTTCAACAGGGGGTGACCAAAAGAAAGGGGTCACAAAGACTCCCCAGGGGAAGGGTGATGAGACAACCAAAACTAAAAATAGTCAAGAGTCTTCTACAGGCCCCCAAAAACCTGCACAGGAGGGTGGGCCCAGAGCCTCTTCACAAAACAATGGGTACAAGGGTAAAAACTTTGATCCCAAAAAGGCCTGGTGTCATAGCTGTAAACAGCATGGACACCAAACTGGAGACAAGGCCTGTCCCAAGAAAGGTTCCACTCCAAACTCCCATCCAGGTAACACTGGTATGGCTAGTCTCCAAGTGGGATCAACAGTGTGCCCAGAGCAAATCAGGGTCCACACTGAAGCTACTCTAGTTTCTGAGGGTGGGGTGGATTTAGCCACACTAGCTGTCTGGCCGCCTAACATGCAAAAATACAGACAGCAACTCTTAATTAATGGGACTAGAATAGAGGGCCTGAGGGATACAGGTGCCAGTGTCACCATGGTGACAGAGAAACTGGTTTCCCCTGGCCAATACCTGACTGGAAAAACTTACACAGTCACCAACGCTGACAATCAGAGAAAAGTACATCCCATGGCAATGGTTACTTTAGAATGGGGAGGGGTCAATGGCCTGAAACAGGTGGTGGTCTCCTCAAATATCCCAGTGGACTGTCTGCTTGGAAATGACCTGGAGTCCTCAGCATGGGCTGAAGTAGAACTAAAAACCCATGCAGCAATGCTGGGTATCCCTGAACTGGTGTGTGTGAAAACAAGAGCACAGTGCAAGGCACAGGGTGAACAAGTAGAGCTGGAGTCTGGAAGAATGGCCCAGCCTACCAAGAGAACAGGAAAGTCAGTTGGGAGACCAACTGCAACACAGCAAAAGAAAGGGAACCTCTCTTCTCAGGAAGAAGTTCTGCCCTCTGAGGGAACTGAGCCTTTGGAGCTTGAACCTTATCAGGTTGAGCTCTTAGGCCCAGGGGGACCCTCAAGGGAGGAGCTGTGTAAGGGACAAGAAACCTGTCCCTCTCTTGAAGGCCTTAGGCAGCAAGCTGCTGAAGAGTCCAAAGGCAAGAAAAATGGAACGCATAGGGTCTATTGGGAAGATGGACTCCTGTACACTGAGGCCAGAGACCCCAAACCTGGTGCCACTAGGAGAGTGGTAGTGCCTCAGCTGTTCAGGAAGTTAATCCTAACATTGGCCCATGACATTCCCCTTGCTGGACATTTGGGACAAACCAAGACGTGGGAGAGGTTAGTCAACCACTTCTACTGGCCCAATATGTCCAACATGGTTAAGGAGTTTTGCCTCTCCTGCCCCACCTGTCAAGCCAGTGGTAAGACAGGTGGGCATCCAAAGGCCCCCCTCATTCCACTTCCAGTGGTGGGGGTTCCCTTTGAAAGAGTGGGTGTGGACATAGTTGGTCCACTAGAACCTCCCACAGCCTCAGGAAATATGTATATCCTGGTAGTAGTGGATCATGCTACCAGGTATCTTGAAGCTATTCCCCCTAGGTCGACTACTGCCCCTGCAGTGGCCAAGGCCCTCATTGGTATCTTTACCAGAGTGGGTTTCCCTAAGGAGGTGGTGTCTGACAGAGGTACCAACTTCATGTCAGCATACCTAAAGCACATGTGGAATGAGTGTGGAGTGACTTATAAATTCACTACACCATACCATCCACAAACTAATGGCTTGGTTGAGAGATTCAACAAGACATTAAAAGGCATGATCATGGGGCTCCCAGAAAAACTCAAAAGGAGATGGGATGTCCTCTTGCCATGCCTGCTTTTCGCTTACAGAGAGGTGCCACAGAAGGGAGTAGGATTCTCACCCTTTGAACTTCTGTTTGGTCATCCTGTAAGGGGACCACTTGCCCTTGTTAAAGAAGGCTGGGAGAGACCTCTCCATGAGCCTAAACAGGACATAGTGGACTATGTACTTGGCCTTCGCTCTAGAATGGCAGAGTACATGGAAAAGGCAACCAAAAACCTTGAGGCCAGCCAACAGCTCCAGAAGTTTTGGTATGACCAAAAGGCTGCACTGGTTGAGTTCCAACCAGGGCAGAAAGTCTGGGTTCTGGAGCCTGTGGCTCCCAGGGCACTCCAGGACAAATGGAGTGGCCCTTACCCAGTACTAGAAAGGAAGAGTCAGGTCACCTACCTGGTGGACCTGGGCACAAGCAGGAGCCCCAAGAGGGTGATCCATGTGAACCGCCTTAAGCTCTTCCATGACAGGGCTGATGTCAATCTGTTGATGGTAACAGATGAGGATCAGGAGGCAGAGAGTGAACCTCTCCCTGATCTTCTGTCATCAGACCCGAAAGATGGCACAGTAGATGGAGTGATCTACTCAGACACCCTCTCTGGCCAACAGCAAGCTGATTGTAGGAGAGTCCTACAACAGTTTCCTGAACTCTTCTCCTTAACCCCTGGTCAGACACACCTGTGTACCCATGATGTGGACACAGGAGACAGCATGCCTGTCAAGAACAAAATCTTTAGACAGTCTGACCATGTTAAGGAAAGCATCAAGGTGGAAGTCCACAAGATGCTGGAATTGGGAGTTATTGAGCGCTCTGACAGTCCCTGGGCTAGCCCAGTGGTCTTAGTCCCCAAACCTCACACCAAAGATGGAAAGAAAGAGATGAGGTTTTGTGTGGACTACAGAGGGCTCAATTCTGTCACCAAGACAGATGCTCACCCAATTCCAAGAGCTGATGAGCTCATTGATAAATTAGGTGCTGCCAAATTTCTAAGTACCTTTGACTTGACAGCAGGGTACTGGCAAATAAAAATGGCACCTGGAGCAAAAGAAAAGACAGCATTCTCCACACCTGATGGGCATTATCAGTTTACTGTTATGCCCTTTGGTTTAAAGAATGCCCCTGCCACCTTCCAAAGGTTGGTGAATCAAGTCCTTGCTGGCTTGGAGTCCTTTAGCACAGCTTATCTTGATGATATTGCTGTCTTTAGCTCCACCTGGCAGGATCACCTGGTCCACCTGAAGAAGGTTTTGAAGGCTCTGCAATCTGCAGGCCTCTCTATCAAGGCATCCAAATGCCAGATAGGGCAGGGAACTGTGGTTTACTTGGGACACCTTGTAGGTGGAGGCCAAGTTCAGCCACTCCAACCCAAGATCCAGACTATTCTGGACTGGGTAGCTCCAAAAACCCAGACTCAAGTCAGGGCATTCCTTGGCTTGACTGGGTATTACAGGAGGTTTGTGAAGGGATATGGATCCATTGTGACAGCCCTCACTGAACTCACCTCCAAGAAAATGCCCAAGAAAGTGAACTGGACTGTGGAATGCCAACAGGCCTTTGACACCCTGAAACAAGCAATGTGCTCAGCACCAGTTCTAAAAGCTCCAGATTATTCTAAGCAGTTCATTGTGCAGACTGATGCCTCTGAACATGGGATAGGGGCAGTTTTGTCCCAAACAAATGATGATGGCCTTGACCAGCCTGTTGCTTTCATTAGCAGGAGGTTACTCCCCAGGGAGCAGCGTTGGAGTGCCATTGAGAGGGAGGCCTTTGCTGTGGTTTGGTCCCTGAAGAAGCTGAGACCATACCTCTTTGGGACTCACTTCCTAGTTCAAACTGACCACAGACCTCTCAAATGGCTGATGCAAATGAAAGGTGAAAATCCTAAACTGTTGAGGTGGTCCATCTCCCTACAGGGAATGGACTTTATAGTGGAACACAGACCTGGGACTGCCCATGCCAATGCAGATGGCCTTTCCAGGTTCTTCCACTTAGAAAATGAAGACTCTCTTGGGAAAGGTTAGTCTCATCCTCTTTCGTTTGGGGGGGGGGTTGTGTAAGGAAATGCCTCCTTGGCATGGTTGCCCCCTGACTTTTTGCCTTTGCTGATGCTATGTTTACAATTGAAAGTGTGCTGAGGCCTGCTAACCAGGCCCCAGCACCAGTGTTCTTTCCCTAACCTGTACTTTTGTATCCACAATTGGCAGACCCTGGCATCCAGATAAGTCCCTTGTAACTGGTACTTCTAGTACCAAGGGCCCTGATGCCAAGGAAGGTCTCTAAGGGTTGCAGCATGTCTTATGCCACCCTGGAGACCTCTCACTCAGCACAGACACACTGCTTGCCAGCTTGTGTGTGCTAGTGAGGACAAAACGAGTAAGTCGACATGGCACTCCCCTCAGGGTGCCATGCCAGCCTCTCACTGCCTATGCAGTATAGGTAAGACACCCCTCTAGCAGGCCTTACAGCCCTAAGGCAGGGTGCACTATACCATAGGTGAGGGTACCAGTGCATGAGCATGGTACCCCTACAGTGTCTAAACAAAACCTTAGACATTGTAAGTGCAGGGTAGCCATAAGAGTATATGGTCTGGGAGTTTGTCAAACACGAACTCCACAGCACCATAATGGCTACACTGAAAACTGGGAAGTTTGGTATCAAACTTCTCAGCACAATAAATGCACACTGATGCCAGTGTACATTTTATTGTAAAATACACCCCAGAGGGCACCTTAGAGGTGCCCCCTGAAACTTAACCGACTATCTGTGTAGGCTGACTAGTTTTAGCAGCCTGCCACAAACCGAGACATGTTGCTGGCCCCATGGGGAGAGTGCCTTTGTCACTCTGAGGCCAGTAACAAAGCCTGCACTGGGTGGAGATGCTAACACCTCCCCCAGGCAGGAATTGTCACACCTGGCGGTGAGCCTCAAAGGCTCACCTCCTTTGTGCCAACCCAGCAGGACACTCCAGCTAGTGGAGTTGCCCGCCCCCTCCGGCCAGGCCCCACTTTTGGCGGCAAGGCCGGAGAAAATAATGAGAAAAACAAGGAGGAGTCACTGGCCAGTCAGGACAGCCCCTAAGGTGTCCTGAGCTGAAGTGACTCTAACTTTTAGAAATCCTCCATCTTGCAGATGGAGGATTCCCCCAATAGGGTTAGGATTGTGACCCCCTCCCCTTGGGAGGAGGCACAAAGAGGGTGTACCCACCCTCAGGGCTAGTAGCCATTGGCTACTAACCCCCCAGACCTAAACACGCCCTTAAATTTAGTATTTAAGGGCTACCCTGAACCCTAGAAAATTAGATTCCTGCAACTACAAGAAGAAGGACTGCCTAGCTGAAAACCCCTGCAGAGGAAGACCAGAAGACGACAACTGCCTTGGCTCCAGAAACTCACCGGCCTGTCTCCTGCCTTCCAAAGATCCTGCTCCAGCGACGCCTTCCAAAGGGACCAGCGACCTCGACATCCTCTGAGGACTGCCCCTGCTTCGAAAAGACAAGAAACTCCCGAGGACAGCGGACCTGCTCCAAGAAAAGCTGCAACTTTGTTTCCAGCAACTTTAAAGAACCCTGCAAGCTCCCCGCAAGAAGCGTGAGACTTGCAACACTGCACCCGGCGACCCCGACTCGGCTGGTGGCGATCCAACACCTCAGGAGGGACCCCAGGACTACTCTGATACTGTGAGTACCAAAACCTGTCCCCCCTGAGCCCACACAGCGCCGCCTGCAGAGGGAATCCCGAGGCTTCCCCTGACCGCGACTCTTTGAACCTAAAGTCCCGACGCCTGGGAGAGACCCTGCACCCGCAGCCCCCAGGACCTGAAGGACCGGACTTTCACTGGAGAAGTGACCCCCAGGAGTCCCTCTCCCTTGCCCAAGTGGAGGTTTCCCCGAGGAATCCCCCCCTTGCCTGCCTGCAGCGCTGAAGAGATCCCGAGATCTCTCATAGACTAACACTGCGAACCCGACGCCTGTTCCTACACTGCACCCGGCCGCCCCCGCGCTGCTGAGGGTGAAATTTCTGTGTGGACCTGTGTCCCCCCCGGTGCCCTACAAAACCCCCCTGGTCTGCCCTCCGAAGACGCGGGTACTTACCTGCAAGTGGACCGGAACCGGGGCACCCCCTTCTCTCCATTCTAGCCTATGTGTTTTGGGCACCACTTTGAACTCTGCACCTGACCGGCCCTGAGCTGCTGGTGTGGTGACTTTGGGGTTGCTCTGAACCCCCAACGGTGGGCTACCTTGGACCAAGAACTAAGCCCTGTAAGTGTCTTACTTACCTGGTTAACCTAACAACTACTTACCTCCCCTAGGAACTGTGAAAATTGCACTAAGTGTCCACTTTTAAAACAGCTATTTGCGAATAACTTGAAAAGTATACATGCAATTTTGATGATTTGAAGTTCCAAAAGTACTTACCTGCAATACCTTTCGAATGAGATATTACATGTAGAATTTGAACCTGTGGTTCTTAAAATAAACTAAGAAAAGATATTTTTCTATATAAAAACCTATTGGCTGGATTTGTCTCTGAGTGTGTGTACCTCATTTATTGTCTATGTGTATGTACAACAAATGCTTAACACTACTCCTTGGATAAGCCTACTGCTCGACCACACTACCACAAAATAGAGCATTAGTATTATCTATTTTTACCACTATTTTACCTCTAAGGGGAACCCTTGGACTCTGTGCATGCTATTCCTTACTTTGAAATAGCACATACAGAGCCAACTTCCTACAGTCATTCAAGACCAGATTCTGTTGTTATGCAAATTGCTCATCGAAGATCTAGGAATCCTTCTGCTCCCTGCTCAGCACCACCAGACAAGGAGGGCAGAAGTGTGGACAACGTTGGAAAATGTATTGCAGCCACGCCACCTCATTCACTAGGGTGGCAAATGCACTGGGAATTCTCAGACACTATGACCGCCAAGTGTGGTTTGATTTATCCCACCTGCTGGAGTTCCTACCAGAAGACAAAAAAAAGGAAGCAAATTACATTTTGCAGGAAGGGGATAGAATATTGTCCGAAATTATTGACACTGCTATGGACACCTCTTCAACTGCATTTAGGCAGATGGCTGGTGCAGCGGTACTACGTCGGAAGGGATGTCTGAAAGAGACCTCCTTCCATCCTGAAGTCCAATCAGAAATATGAGACATATTCAATGGGGAGAATTAATTCAACAAACATGTGAATGACGATTTGCAGACCATCAAAGTACAGATACTGCTGGCTCCCTAGGCACACTCCAGCAACAGCGTGTTCAGCTTTTTCGTGAAGCCTGAGGACGAGGGCAATACAGTCAAAGACCTTCACTTCAGTCCTATCAATATCAGCCGTATTCACAACAGGGATATTGACCACAATACACTGGACAGCAATCTTACAGAGCCTCCAATACTTCTGTGTACTCAGGACAACTTACACAGGGACAATTCCCAGCCGCCAGGAAATCCCAGGGCACCTCTAAAAGACAGCGACAATGTTCAGGCTCCTGTAACCTCGCCACCCCAAAAACCAACAGTTAAGCCACTACCTCTCCAACTTTTATAATCAATGGGAGAGCATCTCTTCTGACAGATGGCTCAACCATTCAGGATGCTGTCACTCCAAGAAATCTTATTAGTGGTCAACCAGGAGGTTCTCATGATGTCTCTCAATCTCTTAGATGCATACTTCACCTTCCCATCTACATGAAGCATCAGCGATTCCTCAGGTTTGAGGTGGCAGGATGCCACTATCAATTCAAGGTTCTCTCGTTTGGCCTAAGATCAGCTCCCAGAGTCTTCACCAAGTGCATGCCACTCGTGGTTGCTTTCCTAAGAAAATTGGGACAACTCTAGACAACTGGTTGATCAAGGGTCCTACATTTTTCTCTGCAAGAAATCCATCAGGGCTTGTCAGCAGCTCTTTCAGTCTCCAGGGCTCAAATTGAACACAGAAAACTCCTTAATGACCCCTCCTCAATCGCTGGTCTTCCTAGGAGCCATACTGGACATCACGATCGCCACCTGACTGCAGAACAAGTTCAAAAGATAGTAGAGAGGGCCACTTTCCTTGGTAGAAGAAAGTCAGTTTCAGTACAAGTGTTCAAGTCAATGCTGGGAATGCTACCTAACTGTTGCCTGCACATCAGACCCTTGCAGGAACAGCTGGATGCACAGTGGGTGCAGGTTCATGGTTCATTCGAAGACATCGACATCACCCCTATGATGAAGGAAAGCCCTCTCATGGTGGGGAAGAGAAGTGAACATTTCACAAGGTCTTTCTTTCAAGGCACCTCAACTAAGCTCCTTAATGACAATGGATGCTTCCCTAGAAGGTTGGGGGGGCTCTTCTTCAGGAGTTGGAGTTCAACGGGAAATGGCCCCTTCAAGAATCTCAAATGCACATCAATCTCCTGTAACTCTTGGCCGTTTTTCTGGGATTGCAGGCATTCCTGCTCAGAATTCACAATTACTTGATCCTGGTCAGAACAGACAATACCACTACAATGTTCTATCTAGCCAAACAAGGGGGAATACGATGAGAATCTTCTCCTCCCAAGCCCAGCTTATATGGAAGTGGTTACTAATGAATGACATCTCCCTGCAATTTGAGGTGTCAACAATGTCTGGGCAGGCTCTCTCAGCAGAACATTGAGTCAATGCCATGAATGTGAACTAAATCAGACACAGTTGTCTCGGAGCTTCCAAAGTTGGGGTATCCCAAAGCTGGACCTCTTCACAACTCTCCTAAAAAAAAAATGCACAAAGTCCGCCCTTTCCTCTTACTTCCAGGGTGATACACAAGATGAAGAAGGAGCCATGCAGTCTCATTCTAATAGCCCCAGCATGGCCAAGACAGTATTGGTTCAAGGAACTCCTCCTTCTGTTAGTGTGTCCGCACATCCAATTTCCACCAATAAAGAACCTGCTGTCAATGAGCAATGGCCAGGCCGTGCATCCTCAAATCTCTCAATTTGTCAGCATAGCACCTCAAAACAATGAATCTGGATCCCTAACGATACCACCAGGAACAGTCAAGAGCCATGTCTACCAATAAGTCTTATGTTGCAAAAAGGACGAGATTCTGCTGCTGGTGTATTAAAAATGATAGACACCTGTTTCTTTCTTCTCCTGAACAGTTATTGCCATGTCTTCTTCACCTAGCGAAGTCAGGCTTGGCTCATTCTTCTATAAAGGTGCATTTGGCAGTGAACGTCAGGTTTTGCAGAAGGACAGGTGAAATATTGCGTGGTCAACCAGGCTAGTGAAATAATTTATGAAGGGTTTATTTAGAGGTTTTGCCACAAATAAAGCCTCCTGCAGTATCCTGGCAGCTGAACACGGTCCTTTCCCAGCTCATTAAGGCACCGTCTAAATCAATCCATAAAGCATACATGAAATATGCCTTATGGAAGAGAGCACTACTATTGGCCCTCACGTCAGCCAAAAGAGTCAGCAAAATTCAGGTCTTTACAGTCACTGAGCCTTTTCTACAGTTCAAAGAAGATAAGGTGTTGTTAAGGACAAACCCTAAATTCATACCTAAGGTTTCAACTTCTTTCTACTTAAATGAACCTATTGTTCTCTCCACCTATTTTAAGAACCCTTTGCCTGCTGCAGAAAGGTCTCTTCAGTCTCTAGACGTTAAATGTTGTTTGAAATTCTATATCCACAGAACAAAGGCCTTCAGAAAAGTGGATCAGCTTCTCATATCTTATGCTCCAGCCAGGAAGGGTTATGCATCATTCTTAAGAAGCAGCATAGCCCATTGAGTATTTGTAGCAATAGAGGTTCGACATGTCGAAGCAGGAAGACCTCTGTCCATGAAGGTTGCTGCACATTCCACCAGAAAGATGGCTACATCTGCTGCTTTGTTTGCCGGGGTATGACTTCCAGACATTTGCAAAGTGGCAACATGGATGAATGCACATACCTTCGCCAGACACTATTGTCTGGATGAAGCATAGATGGCAGATGCTGCGGGTAGGCAAGCGGTTTTGCGTCACATCTTTCATCAAGTTTCAGACTGTTTTCATTATTTAATTACAGTTTCTTTTGTATAACGTGTTATTGCTCTGTCACTATTTTTTTTTTATTTGGTCTATTGTTCCTGGATATTCAATTCTTATTTGTTTAGTACCTCTTTTGCGAGTGGTTTTGCCCAACCCTTTACCAATGATTCTACACTTAACTGCTCCCTATTCTGATTTTAACATGTGAATCTAAAAATTATTCAATACTGGAGAAAAAACAATTTAACTGCACACTGTGGTTCTCGAGTATTGATATCTTTCGGAGATTCACATGCGACCTGCCCACCTCCCTGTTTTTTGGCTCACCACCTCTATACCTCACATATATATCTCATCATACTTGTGCTTGAAATCTGAGCTATGGTGGCTCTGCAGGAAAATGGTGGTCCAAGGTCTTGCCTCTGATTGGCTGGAGTTTGGGTCTATCATAACAATGTAAATTAGTTAACAATAGCAATTGATTTTTCTATTGTGGTAATGTACTAACATTGTTCTGCTTATTTTGAATACCGTAGGACTCCCACCATGAGGACGGGGAAGATTCAAGTATGTGAATCCATGAAAGATTCAACACTGGAGATTATAGCAGAGGCTGCTGTCCATCTAATTATTGTTAGCATTCTCCCACAGTGAGAAGGGGTCAGAAGAAGGAATAGGAAAAAAAGGAAAAAGAAGAGGAAGAGCTGTTGCTACATTAATACTGTGCAAGAGACATTTTAACATAGACAAAGTGGGCAACTGACCAGGCTGCCCACCTTGAAAGGGGGTGATTAGTGCAGTGAATGGGACAGTCTGAAGTTCTTCTTCTTAAAAACAGATTTTTTAATTGTGTAATCAGGGCATACACACTTCACAAATGTTTAGTGTGTATGTGATGCCTGCCTATCCTCAATCCTCATGATCTCAATTAGCAACAATTAAATTAAGAAGTAATATTTCTGTCTCATGCCTCTCTGTTTTACTTCATGCCACCTCTTCTACCTCAACCCTCACTTTTTACCCCTTTATTTGTGTCTGCTTATTGCTACATACCTTATCCTTTTCTCTCTAGCTCAACTGTCTGATTAATTTATGTTGTCTACCTCACTGAATTCTCAATATCTATCACTATGGCATCCTTTTACTTCTCTCATGACCTGACCTCTTGCGTGCCACCTCGACATCTCTGTGTGTCTATCACCTCTCTTCCATAACACACTCTGTACCTCACTCCTCTCTCTGCATCCCTCAGATCTAGTTCCATATCATCTCCCTGTAGCTCTTCTCCATCTACTTCACCTCTGTTTCCAAACCTCATCTCTCTTTTCCTGACCTCCCTATCACTTCACCCATTCCTCTATGCCTCATGAGTCTCAGCCTCTCTCAGCTTCTCTTTCTGACCACTTCCTACATCACCTATCTCATCTCTCTTATTCACATCTCCTTCACTACTTCATCTCTCTGCCCTTCTCTTTCTACAAAGCGTGTCACTTTATCTCACCATTCAGTCACTGCCTAACTTATCCCACTGCACACTTTTTTAAATCTCTGTGCCCTCGACCACACCCCTATGACTAACTTACTCCTTTCTTGCCAAATTCTCTTTCTCTGCCTTTGCTTCCTTCTTTATGACGTTAAAAAGAAAACAGGCATTCTGGAAATATGTAAGTATAAATAATTAAATACATATAGCAACAAAATTAAAGCCAATGGACCAGAACATTGCTGTCTGAAATACTGGAGCACGTAATGATAAATTCCATACATTGTGCTATACTTTTATAAATTTTCTCCAATACAGAAAGCAGTGGAAGTCACATGATGAAAATGAAATTCAAAATAGGCACGAACAAGCAGGTGCCGATTTCTTCTCATAAGGAAAATGTGAGAACACGTTGGGAGGAAGATACAGTGGGGTACAGTAGAAAGCAGCCCACTAAATCTGCAATTCTTGCTTGGCTATTCCAACTTTAAAATGAGGTTACCCTTACAGTAAAGCTAAATGTGTGGGTTACAACACTAAAATACACAAGCATTTGCAATGCAGTGGGTCTCGCGTTTGCTCGAGTTAGAGCTATTAGCGTTTTAAACTCCTAACCGGACTTTTCTTGCCACATAAACTGAAAAGTAAAACAGTTTCACATAAGCGAGACGATAGACGCCATGAGCCCGAAGCAGACACACAAAACGAAAAAGAAGTTTGCTTGCAGTGAAACATATTGGCAAAAGTGCAATTATCCATGTAGCAGGGTCAATGTCATGCAATGCACTCGATTACTGCCCAACGAGATCGCGCTGCCTATGAAATAAAAAGATACAGTAATCCAGAAACCATACGGAAAATATTGAGCCTCGTATGTTTTCAATAGTTAGCCGGTGCGCTTGAGGAGGGCTAAACACCGGAAAAGGCATGACATAGGCATGACTTTCACTAATTAAATCAAGCAATTTTTTAAAGGCTGGCCCACAAACCAACGAAAGTGATGGGCATGACTTGGGCGTGGTTAAAAGCCCATTGAGAGATTACACCAAGGACACAGCGCTTTGCGTGCTCGACCCTAAAAATGGCAATATGTTTAAAATGTGTGTTAATGTGCACATATGTAAATGCTTTGTTAGTACTTTAAGAAGTATAAAAACAATTCACGTTGTTACAAGCAGAGGAAATAAAAAAGAGCCTCAGTGGTTTAATACCCTCACTCCCATCTAGCGCCACATTTTCTTTTCCCTAACCCTTACTTTCTTCATTTCACTCATTTCAAAGCCTTACCTATCTCTTGCTACCTCTCTTTCTCTATATATCTCTTCCTAATTTTACTTCTCTTCATCTTCCTTTCTTGTGAGCCAACCTTTTTAAATTACATTTCATCTTTCTTTTTTATCTTACGTTTACCTATGTTTCTACCTCAGCTCTAACTTATTTGCTTTATCTTTCCACTCTCTTGCTCTACCGCACTCTTTACCCTTTGCGTCTCTCGTGTCTCTAATCCCTTCCTGTATTTCCAACTCATTGTACTCTAGGGGCCAGATGTATCGAAGGGTTTTACCCATTCTGTGTCTATGGGAAAATGTGTTGGTACATATGGCCCTAGGTCACTGCCTCTCTAGATTGGTGTACTCATATAAACATGCGATACAATCATCATGTCAGATTTCACTAGATGGAATGATCCAAATTTCAGGGGCATTGCATTAATTTTCACTGTTGCAGTGAGAGTGCCAGTTGTGAAAAGCATCAATTTGTAATTACAAGTATCTGACAATTAAAGTTACGTTACATTTTTAAGTACTGTGTGTATGTCTTATCTTAATATTATGCACTAGTCCACTTAATATAACCCAAGTAGCACTTACAGTGTTTTGCCTACAGTGGGGGAATTGCTGATAGTATATTCCCTGCAAAATATTGTTGTCACAAGAAAAATATCTAGATCAAGGCACAAAAGAAATGGGTTTACCAATACTTCTTCAAACTTTGCTATTGTTTAGTTGGTGGACGGCAGGCACCTTGTGCTTTCTTGTGTTTTGCTCGCCCCCTTTTTCTGAAAATTTGGGGGCAGATTTATTGGAAAGTGGCGCAACGCGGTGCTGCGCCAAAATGGACAGCGCTGCGCTGTGTCACTTTAGAAACACAGGGATGCGCTGTATTTAACTGAATACGGCACACCCCTGTGTTTCCCCCTGCGCTGGGGCTAAATTTAGCTGCCAACGCAGGCATCCTTGCACCATTGTCACCATTGCACAAGGATGTCTGTGTTGAGGGGTGTGATTGTTTATGTGTGGGAAGGTGTCCCTTCCTGTACATAAACAATGACTAATGGCGCTTTGGCACTTCTGTGTGTGCTGCACAATGCAGCACACACAGAAGTGCCAAAGCGTAATTTTCAATGATTGTTTATGTGCAGTAAGGGACACCTTCTCTCACATAAACAATCATTTCTGGCATTTTGTTGTTTCTATGCATGCGGCAGAATAAAGTACGCATAGAAAAAGCAAAAAATGAGGAGGAATAAAAGTATTCCTCCTAGTTGCGCCTGGGGGTGGAGTTAGATAACCCACGGTTTTTTAGAATTACATGGATAATACATTCAAAGTGGTCGCAGCAGGGTACCCCAAACTACGTCTTGCGCAGAGGTTTAAATAATCTTTACGAGTGTGGGTCATTATTTATACCTGGATGTCAGTTAAAACTTCACATACTTTAGCATCAGGCAAATTCGGAAACCACACCGATAATTCTATAACAAGGCTTGATTTAACACGATTAGTAACGCGGGGTAAATGAATCACCACCAGGCATAACTGATGCAAAAATCCCCTTTTACATTCACATCGACACTTAGGAGCTTTCTCTAAACCACTTTAATTTGCCAGAAAACTCTTGGAACGTGTTTGCTGCAGTTACACCATTTGACGGATTTTCCGCTGAAATTATCTTTCGAGCAGCTGTAGGTGAAGCTCAGCCTTTTTGCTTTTAGTCCATTATCTCATTGTGTTTTTGGGCCAGATGTGTGCACAATCATGGTTATCTCTGACTCCCGCAGAGTGCTGGGGCCACTAGCCACAATAGACCGTAGTAATGCACCACTTTGTGATTGTCTGCAATCTAGCTACGGCCTAGGCTATCTTGCTTTTTACACTGCAGACGCATTTTAGCCGTTAGAGCAGTGGTCGTATTAAACCTGAGACTGTTACAACTTTTCGTCGAAATATGGTAAGAGACTGGACCAATTTAAGGGCCGCGGATCCCGGGCCGAGTACTACAGGGCTCTGCTCACCACACTGGATCCACATACGCTCCTCAGTCCTGTCCCGGACAGAGCCGCGCTGCCCCGCAGGACTCGGAGCGGGCTGCCTGTGCAGCCCCACCACGGTTCTGACCCGGCCCCTTGTTCATTGAGCACTAGTCTCGTCCGACTACTGGAATGCAGTGCGTCTTCCGCAGTCACTGCCTGTTTAATATAACCAGGCTCAGCGCGCACAGGCGGTCTTGGCACTAAAAACGTGTGATAATTCATTTGAATGCAGTGATGCACACCACCACATTAAAATGTGTTAGTCTAACGCCTGATGTGTGGTACTGAGCAAGGCTGCAAGAGAGATTCACAGCGTTGCTCCTTTATACTTTAGTTTCTGACACAGAGAGTTACTCCGTTTGTATCCTCTAGGAAGACACTTTTTGAAAACTTACTCTAAGAGTTTTCCACGTTTGACTCACTACATCTTTACATCCCAGATGCAGTGTGAATGCATGTGTTTTCAGTGTACACATGCACTGTAGATCTGTTCGATTTAGAGACTATTTCTAACTGTCTACCTATAAAGTGATAATGGAGAAATGAACTGAATAACCCTGATCTTGCTGTCTTCTTCATTTTAGGTTCAAGAAATAGAAAAATACTTGGCTTACTATAAACTTTTGTGTACCTTCCCCTCATATTATTTGGCATCCACTAACACTTCCATGCATATTCTAGGTTTCAATTTACTGTAGGAAGATAGGTTTGGGGGGACTCTCCGGTCCTGAAGAATGTCATTGACCCCGTGTGGGGCTTGAATAATTCGCAGAAACATTATGACCTCTAGATACGAGGGACACATTGTAACATTCCCCATTTGCATCAAGGAAAAATAACTCCATGTCAAAAAGATCTCGGTCCAAAACTCATTTCTTTGGATCCTGGTTGGCAAAGACTACTCTTTACTTGCCCAGTGAGTGGCACAGGGAGCCTGCCACTCAAGTGGGTTAGAGTCCTTTTATTAAATAGAAATTCCAAGCAACAGCAAATTATATGATTCTATTCCATTTTATACTACCAAGTTCCTCTCTTCTTTTTCTCGTGGACGTTACACATTGTTGTTCATTGATGTAAATGCACGAGAAGATGTACAACATGCAAGTAAAATCTCCTCTCACTCCCCCTTTATCTTTTGGCCACATTTTCCCAGAGTCTGCACCTAGAGACCTCAATGGAAAGGCACGTGGTGCAGCCCCTGAACCCATTTTTAGCCAAGCATGGTAGCATAGCATGGTCAAGGACAACACCATGCGCGCTCAGAAGGAGCTGTGCCCTGTGGGGAATGACTCAGAAGGGTTTCAATGACTGGATGCAAGCTATGGTCGAAGGCCAGATTCGTGCTAGGAGCTCTTACAGCATGATCAAAAACTGTGGCCAGTGGGTTAAGTACAAGCAGACAGGCCACGCATGTGGTTTTCAGCCACGACCAGTGCCTACATTGCAGAGGGCATTGCTGAAAGCCTTGTCCTCCGGGTTCTTTAAGTAAGGTGAAGGGCTCATAGCAACGTTAAAAAGCACACCCATCACCCCGAGGTTGTTGGTGACACTAGAATGCCACGCCCTTGGAGTTCTGGGAATCGGTGGACTGGGCACATAATGTGGCTGAAGGCCACATTCTATTCAGAGGGCTGCTAGGCTAGTCAACAGACCGAGCACAGCAGGGGGCACATTTACAAGACTTTTACAGACACTTGGTAAAATATGTAAAAAAAAAAAGTATTCAATGAAAATAAGCAAATATTCAAAATTAGAAAAAAAGCAAAAAAATGCAACTGTATGATTCCTTGTAACAGCCAAGATTAGACAGAAAAAACTGCTCGCTTGGATGTTACAGGCGGCATCTTATATAAAAATGAATTACTTCATCCTTGTCACAGGCATCATTCTATAGAAACAATCTGCTTGCTTTTCTGAAACAGGCAGGAGGTGGGATTCAAAAACATACTGCATGCTTTTCTTAAGAGGTACCACTACATTGAAGCATGCTGTCTGTTTTCCTATAGCATGGAGTACTTTAAACAAGCTAACAACAATTTTACTTTTGCAGGCACAGTTATACTGTTTCCTATGCTGTAAGGAGCAACTTTATTGTTACATAGAAACATACTCTCTGCTTCTCTGTAATAGGACAGATAATACCACCTACTTCCACGTAGCAAGCAATTACGTATAAAAGCATATTGCCTGATTCAATGTAACAGGCAGAATGGTTAGGAGATAGCTATGAACCGAAACAATAACAATGACTCTGCTTCTCAAATTCTTGATACATTAGGCTTTATAGCTCCCAACAATGTATCGAGAGCAGCTTGTTGCAAGGCATTAACAAAGACGATGTTTCCTTCTTTTGAGAATGGTGAAAGGAAAAGCAATGGCTACATAATGTCCTCCTTATGTGTAATTTACAAAGGAAAACTCTCCAACAGAGGGGTTAACACTCGTTTGCTGTAGCATGGTGGTAGTAAATCCCACAGCAAAGAATATTCTGATGAAACATACATGTATGGAGGAATTCACTCTAATCGTGCATTTCAAGGTTTTAAACCTTACCAACCTCTTCTAAATCAGGCACTGGAGCAACTCTATTGAATGGACTGATCCTTGCCAAACAGGTGCCATCTTTGATGCGCTCTATTGGATAAGTATTTTGTTCTGCAAGAACAAGCTCCCCAAGTTGGAGTTTGGCCTTGCAGAACAAAATAACAGTGGGCTGATGTTAACAGAGTTTCCCCAAGGGCGTGTGAGGGGCCAAGCTGTACATTTCCTATAATGGACGGCCATGTCTTGTACAGCAGTCCTGGTTTTGGAAAACCAGTGACAGTAACTCTCTCTAAATAGGGCAGGTGGCTGCCACTGTAGCTCAGCCACATGTAGTGGATAGAGCAAGGGTTTCCACAGGCAGAGACAGTTTGCTCTGCCAGCAGAACACTATCGGCTCCTCCACCTCTAAATGGGGCGGGGGATTGAGAGGTTGCTGAATGATGAGAGCACCATTTTATGTTGGGTTCACTGTTCTTTCAACCCTACATTATTTCTTTAGTATTAACATTGAGTTCTGCAACCAGAAGCTGTGATATTTGATTTCTGGTTTTTTACTCATTTCTTAGATATACTACACTGGCTGCTCTATGAATCCTGCTCGATCCTTTGGAGCATCGCTGATAACAGGAAACTTCCCTGTCCACTGGGTAAGTTTTGGCTTTGAAATTCACATAGTTCATTCATAGTTCATTCTTAGCTGCGAAGTGAGAATATGGCCGAAGAAAAGACAGCTCCAGGCGCGGGAAGTAAGCTGTCCCGTGAGTGAATATTAATCTGCATGAAGCAGTAAGACTGTAGGTGTGTAGTGAAGACTTCAGTGTTAAGTGAGTAGTATGAAACTAGGAGAGTTTTAAATGAGGGGTGAAGGAATGGTAAATTTGGAAGATCTAGAAAATGAGTGTGTGATAGAAACACAGATTGGGGTCCTTTGGGGAGTCCAGAGCTAATGCTCAACCTTTTCCCACAGATCTTCTGGATTGGACCTATACTAGGTGGAACTATTGCGGTTTTTATCTACCATTACCTACTTTCGCCACGTGACATGACTACATCTGAGAAGTTGGATGTTCTGTGGGGCTGCACAGATCGGCGGGAAGAGAATGAACACCACCAGCATGAATGCAGGAAAATCTCTGTGGACCTCCAATCACTGTACAGTACATCCAGAAGCTTGGATGAAGTGTGAGGGCTACCACCTGAGCAAAGATATTACTTTTTTATTGCTCCAACATGTTGTCAGTAGTGTTAAGTGTGAATCGTACATGTAGATGAATGTTTTCTGGTCTTCACTTAATTTGGTGATGTTGCAATTGTCTAAGAAGTTATACACTTTATTTTCAATTTATTTATTTCATGATTTGGAACTCCAAAGAGGTCCACGTATACAAATAATTAATCAAATACAATACATAAAATGAGAATAAAATATAAAACAAAGTATGAAAGCTGAGTTATCTATAAAATTCAATACATCCAGGTCGCTGCCCAGCAATCATGTATTACAGTGTTGTTACCGTTTAAAACCTTGATTTATAAAAAGCAGCAATCCTAAAAGAATAACTTTTATAAAGTGTTTTTGATTCTCAACCCCTCAAGCCTATTTCACAGTAATAATCCTATGCATTGTAATGTGTAAAATAGTAGTTAAATTAGGAAAATACATTTTCCTTACACCCCTAAATAATGATAAAATCAATATTTATTTAGAAATGACTTAAAAACCTTGAAGGTCCTAAATCAGAGTATTTCATTTAGTGACCTATGCAAAGATTACAAAAGAAGACGACCTTCATTCAGTATGAAAAAGATTCATCCATTACAACAAATAAACACCAATACAATTGTTAATATAACAGTAAAACCGTATAACGTAAAAACATCCATCAAAAATATAAACATATAAAACCTCATTCATAGAAAACAGTAAAATCATTGTAAAAACTCTACATTGTTACGCCAAGTAATAGCTCCCTTCAGGAATGATCCCAGGCCGTTCCACACCAATACATCAGAGGCCATTTGCAACCACATGAAAGCAGGATGATATTGCACGAAACCCTTGGGCCTTAGGATAGGTAATAGAAATCGAGTTCTAAATGGTGCATAAAAAACACAAAACAATGTAAAATGGGACAGGGTCTGTTGGGACACCCCATCACAGGGGCGAAGTCTAATAGATTTTTCCCCATACTGACCTAGTGGGAAGCATAGATCACTTCTAATGATCCCCAAACGGAATCGAGTTATAAGAGACCTTTCCCTCACATCCTTTATCTCTAAGAGATAGCGCTCAGGACCCACCCACATCTTCAACATGATAAAATCCCTGATTGATTTTTTCCCTAAGGTCTCCCACTCCCTCTTGGTCTCCTGGATTCTCAAAAAATTGTCCTTAGCCCATTTCTTATCACAACTAGTCAGGCTCTCAGGGTAGTCAAACAAATCAGGGCGCCCCAGATCATGAGCCATCTTCCTTATATGCGTCAACCAGGGAATATTCTTTGCATTGTCGCAAGCCAAACAATCCCTTACGATATCCCTATTAAGAGTGGCATGTTTGTTACTCCAGATTGAGATCCATAGCAGAAGGAGAGCCAACTGGATAGTGTCCTGCACACACTCAAGATCCAGTTCCAGATGAAGGCAAAAAACAGGGATATTTTGTCCAACTCCCAAAAGCCTTCCACAGAACCGATTTTCTTCCACCGTGAGGGCTCGGGTATCCCTATACCCCCACAGTGCTGCACCATACAGCAGGACAGGGAGGCATTTCCGCCTATAGGTTTCAAGCAAAGGCTTGATAGGTTTACTACCTACCCTTACAGCAAAGTCAAAAGTCGCACCAACTGTTGCATGAAAAAGCACCCCCCTTCTGGCAATACAGGGTTTCCAAGATCCTTTCTCATCAAAAATGACTCCAAAGTATGGAAACTCATGGACCCTGCTGATAATTTGATCCTCCACCCTTAGCTCCCCCACCCTGCTTAAGGGTCTTCCACAAACCATAAAATGTGATTTCTTAAAATTGACCTCTAACCCCAAAGCTGACATAAAGGAGGCATAAGCTCTAACTATTTCCCAGAGACCATTCATAGTGCGGGTCATGAGGACCGCATCATCAGCGTACGTCAACACAGGGATATCAATACCATTCACCTTTGGGACATCCCTACAATTTTCCATCAAAAATCCAGACAGTCCATTTGTATATAGGAGGAACAAAGTAGGAGCCAGAACACACCCCTGGTGAACACCCCTTGAAAGCTTAAAAGCCTCTGAGCATTCCCCATTTGGCCCCACCCTCACATTTGCATTCATCCCAGAATTGAGATATCGTAGCAGCTCTACAATATTAGGATCCAACCCTAACTGATTTAACCTCTCCCATAGAATGGACCGGTTCACCTTATCAAAGGCACAGCTAAGGTCCATAAAAGCAAGATAGAGGGTACCTTTCCTGGCTTGCGTATATTTACCAATCATCATTAATAGGTTGAGACATTGTTCTCGCGTGCCGAGGCCTTCCCTAAACCCATACTGGTCCCGGCTTAGAATATAATTTCCTATCATCCAGGCCTCCAGATGCCTTAAAATAATCCGTCCCAAAATCTTCCCAGAAGAGTCCAGGAGAGAAATAGGGCGATAAGACTTAGGATCATTTCGGTCACCCTTTTTAAACACTGGGACAATACATGCCAGTCTCCAAGAAGCAGGAATGCCCACAGTAACTGCTGCATTGAGGACATTTAAGAGAATAGGTGCCCATAACGGGGGGTTAGCGTTATACAGATCCATAGGGATCGAATCCGGGCCCGGAGCTTTACTACTCGCACTACTCTGTATCGCATCCAGAACCTCCTGGAGCGAAAACCTAATTGCTAGATTCGGAGCCATATCATATTCGTTCTCCCGGTTATTTCTTAGGGGAGTACCCTCAAAAATTCTACAAAAGTGAGTTACCCATGCCTCTGGGGCAATGTTACAGCCAAGGCCCTCAGAAGTTACTGTTCCAAAGGAACCTCTTTTCACCACCTTCCAGAACAGACCAGGATCCTTCAGAGCTGTGGCACGCTGTAACTCTTCCCAAGCTTTATCTTTTTGTTTTAGCTTGCTATCCCTCAGGACCCTATGTACTTCATTCTAGCTTCATTTACGAGGACCCAATCTCTAGGATGTTTCTTAGTGACCATCTTCAGGTTTGCCATTGCATCATAGCAGGCCTTATCATACCAGCCACATTTACGTTTACTGGGGTGGCTGCCTATTGAAAGAAGGCAGTCTCTCACTGCTGCATTTACTATTGTTATTGCATCCATAACAGCCTTAGGATTAGGGGCCTCTGTCAAGAATATATCCATAAATAAATGTAACTTTTCCCCCACCACCCTTCCTACAACTTTTTGGGGATCCACTTGCTTCCACCCAAGCCGCATACCCTGGTCCTTTATCTCCACTGCAACAGGCCTACCTCGTCCTAATTTACGTAGAGCCCCAGGGAGTTTAAAGGACACTATAAGGGGATTATGATCACTGAAACACTCCCCTAGCACCTAACCCCCAATCACCAGGTCTTTCATAAGTGGATACACAAAAATATAATCAATAGTGGATCCAAATCCTCTTCCCACTTAGGTTGGGAATTGATGAGTGCCTACTGCTTCTATATCACAAACATTCAGAAGGCCCATCTTCCTGAGTTCCTTAATTAGAACCCTGCCTCTGGAGTCCTGCAGACCATCCTCTAAACAATCCTCGCAGCCCCAGATAAAGGGATTAACCACAGTACTGAGCCTTCCCAATTTAGCATTAAAATCTCCAGAGACAATAGCACAGAATTCTCGCCCCACCTCCTCCATTCTATATTTCAGAACCTGAAGAACAGAGAACAGGGCCCCAATTTGGCACCCCTCACCCCACACAGCATTATAGAAGTTTACCAGCAAAATATTAAAATTATTAGAAAAAATCACCCATACCAGTAATATACCTTGGTGGTTGCAATTAATTTGAAAAGCACCCACTATCTTAGAGAGGCGAATAAGGGTAACCAGGCCGCCTTTCTTGTGGCCACCAAGAGACTGCACAGCTGGAATCGCAAATCTGTCATACCCGTCCCACACAGACAACCCCCTCTGACCAGGTTTCCTGAAGCATGATGACATCATAGTTAACGACACACCTAACCCACGCCTGATCAAATAACTTAGCATCATAGCCCACAATATTCCATGAAATAAGATTACACTGTGGGGGCACCTCTTCCTGTATAGCCAGGGTCTCAGCGCATAGTCAGTCCACCCCTTCCAAGGATAAATTACTGTTAGTAACAGTTCTTCTGCTAGTTGCCTGTAGGATATTTTGACCCAGGGGGGGATTCCTACCAAAGCCAAGAGACACCCCGGCACTCAGTCAAATGTGGTCATAAAAATAACCCAGAGGGACCACACCTATTGTACCAGCTCTAAGAACAGCAGGACGATAAGTAGAGAGGAGCCTTTGAGCCAGGGCAGGATATCTAACATTTATGATAATACAATCTTCATACCCCACCTTATTTTTGGGCCCGACCCAGCCAATTCTTCTGGCAAACAGAATATCCTTGAAATCCTTACATGGAAAATCACAGTTCTTACTCAACCAATATCCACCCTTATTTATGAGTTCGGCCATAGACTTGGTTGCCCCAGAAGCAAGAGCAGGTACATTCGTCTACACCACCACGTAAGGGGCACAGGCTGGGGGGAGATCTAAACAGGCCAATGAAGGCCTGGTTGTTGACGGATTCAGATTGTCGTTCCCAACCAGCTGTTGGCCGACCCCCCCAGCTGCCACAGAATCAGGGTCAGGCTGCCTACTACAACTAGGCCTATAGGCAGTCCTATCTACCCTTGATAGGGGAGTCGGTGCAGCCGGAGCAATCTCAACACGATCGCTCCGCCCCCCAGAATTTCCAGGATTAACCAATGACTGAGAAGTTTTCCCCAGAGGCCCCAGCGACCCCGCAGCTTCCTCCAGCTGGAGCAACTCCTCACTGGGATGGGATTGCCTGGTCGGGGCCACATATCCACCTACACAGTGCCTCCCTTGACTACCTTGCACAGATAACAGGGAAACTGCTTTTTCTATGGCTGATAGTTTTGCCACAATGGGGGATACAATCTCCTGTATCATTTCGCGAAGTTTTGACAATAAAATAGTAACATCACAACCCAGATGCTGGCAAGGTGCAGGGTCACTGCTCGTACCCTTAGGGAGTCCCAAGAGAGGTGTTTTCGTTTTGGGCATCAATTTCTTTAAGGCCTTTTTTTTCCTCAGGGGAGGGCTACATTTATCTGTGGAGCAGGCCGGGGGAGAGGATAATAAAAGTCTTTTACTTCTTCTGGAGGGGCCTTGGCCACCAGAACCCTCTATTATCTCTGTTGGCTCAGTCTGGGCAGGCTCAGCAGCAGCCATAACAGCACCTTGGTCCCCCCCCGGATAAGCCACCTCCACATCCACAACCTCATGGGGACCACTATCTATTGGGGCCTGACGCCAGTCCTCCAGTTCCATAGATAAACTCCTCTCTGCCAGATCAATTTCCTTCGTTACAACCCAGACAGCTCTTGCGAGGAAGGAATCCAAAGTAGTGGTGCCACTTCCTTGTCTACTACCACCCCACCACCCCCCAATGGACCAGTTATCAGGCCTCTTTTCCTGCCCATTTATAAAAGTTTTCAACAACAAAACAGCAAACAAAACAGACTAATAAATAAGAGATTAAAACTATTAAAAAACCCACTAAAATACTCCAAAATATACTCCAAATATCAGTGGATATAGTCACCCTCCACTGAAGATGAAAGAGGGGTGGCCCAGCCCACCCTCTGACGGGCGAAAGACGGGTGCGGTAGCGCGAGTTCAGTTTAAAGGGCTCCTGCCCTGAAAGTACAGGACGCCGCCGCCACCTGCGCCAATGCGCTTCCCGCGGTAGCGGGAGCGCGAGTTCAGTTTAAAGGGCTCCTGCCCTGAGGGTACGGGCCGCCGCCTCCACCTGTGCCAACGCGCTTCCCACAGTAGCGGGAGCGCGAGTTTAGTTTAAAGGGCTCTTGCCCTGAGGGTACGGGACGCCGCCTCCACCTGCGCCAACGCGCTTCCCGCGGTAGCGGGAGCACGAGTTCAGTTTAAAGAGCTCCTGCCCTGAAAGTACGGGACGCCGCCTCCACCTGCGCCAACGCACTTCCCGTGGTAGTGGGAGCGCGAGTTCAGTTTAAAGGGCTTCTGCCCTGAGGGTACGGGACGCCGCCTCCACCTGCACCAAAAGCTCTCCTGCTGAGTAAGTATCAAAATTCAAGTAAAGCTGTTTAGGTTGTTTTCCTCAAAACAGCTAAAGAGGGACAGACAAAAAACATATATCAAAAACAAAAATCCTTTAAAAAATGGGTGGGGGCTTAATACACTTTGACTGACCGCTCTGAATTATGTTTCCCATAAATTCAGAAAAGCATTTTAGCGCATCTCCATTCCATTCATCAATATGTCTCATGGTCATTTCAAGCATTTCTTTCACAGATAACATTTTCGAAGGTGACCAATGAATTCTACCTGTTTTTCCATTGAAGTTGATATCCTGGCCCTTAACATTCCATGGCTCTATTGAGGACAAATTAACTCTTAGCGTAAGGTTAAGGATCTTATGGTCACTAAACGGGGTATCGACAATTATCATGTCCTCCACCAATTGGGCTATAGCATTAGAGGCCAAAAATAATCAATAATGGAACTACTCTGTTGAGATTTATGTGTGAAGGCTGCTGGGGAGTCCGAGTGAAATTGTCCATTTAAAATTCTGTAGCTGAGTTCCCTCAGACCTTTTAATAAGATGTTCCCCCTTTTGTCCATCCTTATTATTGGGGTAATAGAATGGGAGGAATATTGAGCATGGATTCCATCCCTATATTACAAAAAATGGATAGCGATAGATTAGAAATTTTACAGTTTAGGTCCCCCATTATCAATACCTCATATTCACTTTCATGTGAATTTGAACAAATGGAGGAAATGCAATTAAACATGTGTGATAACGTTTTAGAATGATCCTTATCAGGGGAATATAAACATTTAATATTAACATAGGTGTTCTCCTACCATCCTCCATTGTTGGATAGACTCTATCCGGTAGAGGTTTAGTGGGACAAAAAAGTTATGATACTTCAATTTATGCTTATTACTTAAAAGCATAGCAATTCCCCCTTTTGCATGCCCTTTCTTAGATGGCTGTGCCTTTTGACAGAGTACCGTGTACCCAGGACAAGAGAAATGAGTTCACTCCAGGTCTCTTGGATGCAAATTAGATCAGCCTGTAGGGATCGTATTATTCTATGTTCCGGCGGCACTCCAAGAGACCACATGAAATTTAGGATTAATGACCTGATTGTAGTAACTTACCCTTTGCTCAAGTACTTTTTAAAGCCCCCGCCAACCAGCTCCAATTTTCCTGCTTAGAACTTGAATGTTGAAAAGGGACATCTTCCACAAGCTTCACCACACTTTCTCCATGGAAAAGGGAATCCTTAACGTTTTCCAGAGAGGAAGAGCTAGAATCACGCATGTGGTGAAGGCTGCTTCCATTCAAATACTGTGCAGAGGAGGACTGCTGTCTAATAAAAGGGGATTCTTTTTCCAAAACTGGGACTACATCTATGCCTCTACGCTGTATTTGCTCACAGTTAACTAAAATCAACTTTGCGATGGTTTTAGAATAAAACTAGACTTTTGTCTTTACTGCTCCTAAGCCTTGTACTACGTACACACGGGAGATTTCACTCTTTCAATTAATTTTAACTCATCTATATCTGTAAAACAGGAAATTAAAAGTAAGCAGTTTAAAATTAAATTAAAATCAAATAATACAGAAAAACAAACTCAAGACATGCAGTAGTCTCAGTATACTGCAAGATATCCTCCTCCTTACAGTTGACATCCCCATCACTTAAAGTGTCAGATATTAAGTTCAGGAACACTGAATTTGATTTCATATTGCAAAATGGATCTGCACATGGATTTAAGGAAGATGAAACCCTCTTTACAATGAGTGGATTCTCCTGATGAGGACCCCACAGGGGGACCTGATCCAATTCTTCCCTAGAAGGGGAGATTCCTACTTTTCCCAAGTATTGAAACCTATCCTTCCTTGGGTCCTTGGTTCCTACGGATTCCAAGTCCTCCCAAGAGTTTTCTTTGGCTCTTTTTGGAAATTCGCCGTTTGCCCTTTCTTCTCAACTTTTTCCCTCTTTTTTATCTTTCTCGTTTTCCTCTCTTTATCTACCTTAGTGACCGCGTTCCCATTGTGCTCCACAATCGAAGAGTTAGAGCGTACTTTAGAAAGAGGTTGAAATATAGAGAAAGGGGCCACTAGGGAGTTCGGCTTTTTTCAGGTTGACATGAGCCAAAGAACTCGGAAGAAGGAGGGGACTTGAAAAGAGATTTTCCAAAGAATAGTCAACACTAACTTGGTGGAGGATTTCCTTGGAGTTCGGAAATTTAAGGGACGCTTGGGACTTACCAGCCTGAGTTCCCTGGTCTGCGCGATGAGGGTGTTTGGATGAGTTCACATTCAAGTATGTATCCACGATATACAGAGGTAAACTGGGACCTCGGCACCCCAATTTCTTATGAACTTCCTTTGCAGCCATCAAGACTTTCTCATCCAGGACTGGCCCGTCCTTCTTTTGGTCCATCAAAACTTTCAATATGATTAGAAGTGTATCTTGGGTATGATCAAAGCTATTTATTGATTTTTCTAAGAAGGCCAAAATGTATGACAATATTCCCTCTAGGCATTTAATGGACTCTGAGATTACTGCATGTTGATCCGGAGGATCACTTAGAGGGTTCTCAGGGCGCACAAAATCGGGGATCAATGAAGACAGTAATTGAGAGAAAGCTTGATCAGAAGGAGTACTACTAAAGAGCCTTAGAACAGGCAATTTATTTCTACCATCCAAAGGTGTGGTCACACAACAGGCGGAAAGACTCCTTGCACCTTGAACGCCATTCACCTTAATATCAGGTAGGGTAAAATCCACCGCTCCTGGAGCGGATACCACATTGGTTAATGGCAAAATGTTGTTCGCGGAGTCCTTCTAAAAAAGGAAGGTTTCTAGCCAAAGAGTCCTTTCCACCGGTATCTAAAATTCTAATAATTGAACCAGCTTCTTCCTTGGAGGCCGGTTCATCAGGTAGCTCCTTTTGAAAAAAAGGGAGAATGGAGTTTGAGCTTTTTGTATTCAAATGAGGAGTACCCTTATTTCTTAAGGGGTTCGACATAGACGTTTTGCATGCCTGGTTGAAAAAGCCCTACCCATTTGGAGGCGTTTGGCGATCATGGCCAAAAGGGGGGAATGCCTTAAAGGATTAGCCAAAAAATAGATATATAATATAATGAAATGAGCTATTAATCATTTTAGTCTTTTCCAGAGGAACAAACGCTCCAAGCACCAGGCCAATAAACTCTTAGAAGAAGTCATAGAAGGGCAGCCCACCGAGAAGAACAGACCGCACTGGTCTAATTTCAGCCCCGTCCGCTCCACCTGAGGGATCCGTAACTCTGAGCTTTTACCTTCTCAACCCCTATTTCAGTTCTCTAAAACTCCTTATCAGCTCTTGTTCAGCCCCTTACTTGCAAACTTGCAAAACTTTTGCAGACCAAAATTAAAGACTCCGGGCTAGAAAACAATATGGACTAAAAAGCATGTGAAGCATGTGGAGCGACAAGCTGAAATTGCCAAGCGGGCGGGAGCGGGGAAGGCTAGTTTGCTGAAAGTTACTTATTGTTGATTTAGTGAGGACGGACCGAAATTCCCACCTATCCACTCTCCATTACTGCTACAGTACTGCTCCGCCACCTTGCCTCTCTGTCCACCATTGGCCGCTCCCTTTGTCTTTGCTTTTGCCTTTTGCCTTTACCGCTGCTGCCAGCCCCTTCTAGCTCCTCCTTGGGGGGTAGCACCGTACAGCAACGTACCGTACTGTATCCCTACAAAGGTCTCTGCTGGTGTTGGGCTGGTGTTGGGTTGGTATTGGGCATGGGGGTGTGGCGCAAAGCAGCTGGGCAAGGCAACTAGACGACAACGTCTGCGCCAGGAGGTCACCAGTGGTCTTCGCAAGTCTCCAGGGGTCTCCTCCAGGTCCGGGTCCGGTCTCGGGTCTCCTTTGGGTCACCTCCGGGTCTACTCCTCCTCCGGTGCGGTTGTGACGGGGGCGAGCACCACAGTAGACGTTTTTGGTTCTTGGCTCCGGCAAGTCTTGGTTCTTGGCTCCGGCAGTCGTATGAGTGTAGGACCCGGCTTCGTGTTCCGAGTTCCAAGCTCCGCTCCTTCAGCTCCTTCCGCTTCTACAATGTCTGCAACATCTGCTACATCTCTCAGCGTCACAAGTCCAAGTCCTTGGATCTGGGAATTCCTTGACCTGATCCTCCAGGTACACGAGCCAGGAGACTGGAGAAACTGCAGGCACTGTCTTTTACAATGCTTCTGCGCATGCGTGTCTCGGAGGAGGTTAAACATATACTTTATACATCTCTTAAATATATTTTTTTAATTTATTAAAATGAATGCTTTTGAAGACATTTTACTATTTGTTATGTACTTAAAGGAAAAAGCCAAGAGCATTGACTTTTAAACATTGTTTCTGCTCAGGATGAAAAGCGAAAGAGAAATGGATATCTGAATAAACACATGATGATGTCTGAGACAGGAATCAGTTATATGTACCCTTATGAGAGGTACTACGTGTCATGAGATTACCCATTGAACCAACTTCCACAGAAGCAGATGCCTTTTACCAAACTCCCTCCAACAGATGCGTGCCCAGACTTTACTGATCATCTGAACCCTGCATCCTCTAGGGTGAAGGGGGTTGGAAATAGAAAAAGAGAGACCGCCTCCGGATTCAGTTTCAGCCTGTGCTTCCCACTTGAAGATAGGATATTCAGTGGGTGCTTCTGTAACCTGCACCTTTCTTCTTATTGGGATGTCTTTAAAGGAAGGACCTGCAGTCGGGTGATAAGAGCATAGATAAGTACATTCCTACTGCGCATTCAACTGTTCAGCTATTCACATTCACCCATTTCTATTGTTCTCCTAACCTGAATCTTTTGAGAGACTGGCCTCTCTCTAAGAGAACAATGTTAACTTAATATCTTCTTTTCTCCAGGAGTCAGAGGTATCCAAGGTTCTCTGGAGAACAGTTCAAAGGTTCACAAATACACAATCTACTAATGTCTTTTACAGGAAACGAAAACTCCTTCTCAAGGTTCAGTTTTCTCAATCTAAGTCTCTAGGAATTAGTCTGAGCACTGAGGTTTGTCTCTAAGACTAGCAAGTCTGCAAGGTGGAGAGTTTTCGAATATATATGTACATATGTATATAGTCAAGTCTGGAGTTGCATGAAGTTCTGTTAAGCCAAAACACATTCTCCTCAGAAAGCCAATAGCTAGTTGTTGGAAGAAGAAAGAAATTCAGCTTCTCCAGAAAGGAAAAAGTAGCTGGTGTGCACACTGTAACAAGAAAAATAATTATTCACTCAAAACTGGAAGAATTCTCTATGAAATGAAGCGCCTCAGGAACACTGTTCATTCTCCTCAGGATGACAGTTGAAGTGCACAGATCCCAGGGAGAAACAGCTGGAGGGAAGCTTCAGCACGAGACTAAGGTAGAAACACTAGAATGCTGACCTCACAAAGATTTGCAGCCACCATCTTGAGTGGCAGTTAAACCTGAAGAAGCTAGTTCTAAGAACAGCCTCCGCAAGAGCCACCGGGAGTGAGGACGCCGCTGCAACCAACATGGGTACAAGGAAAAGGGGAATCGTTTTTGCTGAGGGAAGAACTTAACAACACTCGCAATAGTTTTCCTGACAGTAGGTACATTTGGATTAAAAAATGAGGTAAAAAATCTATAAGAACTGTATGCTATCAGCTTTCCTTTGAAGGACTTACCATGACATAGCTTTCCAAGTACCCCTATAACTTGCATCATAAAAAAACATTTCATACATTCCATTTTTCTCTATCAAGCAACATTAGGCCAGATGCACACCATACAATCCCACCCGACACACACCTATGTGCACACTGCTTTATGCACCCTTATGGAAACTGGGTTATTGATTGACAGGAGTGGGAGCCCTGGTCAAGCAGCAACCACAATCCTACTCAGGGTAAGGCACAAGCAACTCTGAATTAACCTGTGCTTAACCCCCTGGTAGCTTGGCACAGAGCAATCAGGCTTAACTTACAGGCAATGTGTGAAGTATTTGTGCAAATTTTCAAACAGTAAAATGGTGCAGACCCAATACAAAAAGATCACACACCAGGTAAGAAAAATAGAACTAAATGTAATAAATAAAACAGGACCAAAATTACAAAACTCCAATCAGTAGAACCGGAGTTACACATTTTTGAAGAATAAACCAAAATATAGGGGGTTATTCCAACTTTGGAGGAGGTGGTAATCCGTCCCAAATGTGACGGATTTACCACCAGCCGTATTACGAGTTCCATAGGATATAATGGACTCGTAATACGGCTGGTGGTATATCCGTCACTTTACCGTCACTTTTGGGACGGATTACCACTTCCTCCAAAGTTGGAATAACCCCCATAATGCCTTCAAGCATAAAGTGCCAATCACAACTTTCTGGTTGTGCTAAACCAGGTTAAAGTCAAAAGTTCAAGCTGACTGCAATGGAGCGCAGTTCGGATACAGTCCCAGGTTAGTCCGCTGAAGCTTTGCCTTCTCAAGTTTTGTGCCACGAGTCCAATTTGTGCAGAAGATGTTTGCCGGAAGCAAGGAGAGTGTCTCTAGCAATGGTCTGCGTGGCAAAAGAGGAGGCCAGGTGTCACAGGTGGGCAGGCTGGAACCTCCGACTGGCGATCCATGCAGGCGGATGATGCTTGCTGTGTAAAGAGACAGACTTGAGGTGGTTTGCGCTGATTTTCGGTGCGAGCAGCTTGGTTCTGGTGCGAACGGGACCATTAGTGGTCGCAAAAAGCACAAAGGCTAGACTTTAGGAGCCTCTTGGGGGTCAGGAACTTGTTGGAGACAAGTCCAGGAGCAGTGTGGAGACTGTTATTACCCTGAAGCTCAGAACAGGAGCCCTTTAAGTCACTCTGCTGACCTGAGTTCAAGATGTGATTGCAGGTCCAGTTCTTCCTCCGCAGGCGAGGGAGCAGCAGGTGACCACAGCAAGGCAGCAGCTTCTTCAGAATTGCAGTCCAGCAAAGTGGCAGTCCTTTCAGCAGCACAGCCGTCCTTCTTTCTGGCAGAGTATCCATAGATCCAGAAGTGTACTGAAGTGGTGGTGTCTGAGTTCTCCTTTTGTACACAGTTGTGTCTTTGAAGTGGGGAGAAGCTTATAGGGGCATGCATTTGAAGTGCACAGATGCCCTGACTTCCCTGTCCTGGCAACATACTAACTACAGGGGGTATGCAGCCCTTTGTGTGGAGACACAGCACATCCTATTCAGGTGTAAGTGAGGCTGAGCACAGCTCCTCCCTCCCATCCTGCCACTGATGGCCCATGAAGCAACACCTAAGCTCCCATTGTGTGTGGCCGTCTAGGAGGAAAACACAAAACCCAACTACCAACTATACCCAGTCATGTGACAAGAGACAGACTGCAGGCGCCAAATGGCTAAGGAAAGAAAATGCCAGCTTTAAAAAAAAGTGGCATTTTCAGAATTGTAATTTAAAATCAGACTTCACCATAAGTTAGTATTCTAAGTTAAGATTACAGAGGCACCAAATATGAACCAGTGATCTCTTCTTAATTTACACTTATAAAATGTAATAAAGCATCTTCAATTTTATCTGATGGGAGAAATAGGCCTTGAAGTGGTGGGAAATGAATTTAAGAGTTTTCCACTACCACGACATGAAAAACTTAAAAGTACATGTCCTATCTTCTAAACACTTTGTACCCTGCCCTCTGGTCTGTTCGGGGTGTATTGCTTTCACTTAAACTAAGAGGACACAATTCCAAAAGAATGCAGCACTCTTAGTCTGAATAATGAATTTATTAATGCACTTCCCAAATATCAAAAAAAGGTTATACAAATATATGAGAATAAGAATATACCTCAAGTGCAGCAGAACATGTGTATATACAAAGATGAATGCATAGATCAGGTGGTCAGGACTTAAAAAGAAATGTGCAATGCATTAACAGAGTATGTATACATGAGCTAAATAATCAAGATTTAAAATACTTCACCGATCGAGTTGAATTCATCATCCTCACCAGCACAACTGAGGGAGCCCTCAAATCAGTCAGGAAGGAGACCCAATCGGGATCACAAATCAGATCCTGGGCAGCCCATCTGCTTCACAGGCAAGCTTCTACCTGAGCGCCAAGTCTCCCCGTCTTTTATACCTCAAGACACCTCAAGAACAAGATTCTAGAAACCCTCTCCCCTCTGTTATGAAATTAAATGCCGGCTGTACTTCATCTGTGTCAAAACCACCCATAGGAGCTGGCCAGGCTCCCAATGTTTGTTCTGAGACAAATTCGTACATTCCTCTGGTGAAAACAGTCTCAGCCTTGTGAGCTCTTATCAAGTCCTCATCACACATAATATGTTCTAGTACTGTCTGACTCTTCGATGGTGAAGATAAATATAAGTTTTGTAAGGAAAAACTCCTGCGCTGCCTTGCAACTGCAGCAGGACACAAAATGAAGCCACTCACATGAAATGGAGTAGATAGTCAAATGATGGTCAGATCTAAATAGCACCACACGGAGCTTACCCTAGGGGTTTCTAATATGTACTAAAATAGGAAGGTTTGGGCCTGACAAAAGGTTTGTTTTGCCAAGTTGACAGGGCAGTTTAAAACTGCGCACACAGGTTCTGCAACGGCAAGCCGAAGACATGTTTGGGTAGCTACTTAAGTGGGTGGCACAATCAGTGCTGCAGGCTCAGCAGTAGCATTTAATTTACAGGCCCTGGGCACATGAAGTACCTCGTTACAAGGGACTTACAGGTAAAATAAATTTACCAATTGGGTACAAGCCAATTCTACTATGTTTTAAGGAAAGAGCACACAAACTTTACCAGTGGTTAGCAGTGGGAAAGTGCAGTCTTAAGGCTAACAAAAAACAAATTTAGCAAAAAGGGGAGGTGAAAGGGCCATTACCAACAAACCTATAAACATACAACATTCAAAAACAATGTTCACCCCACATCCAAAGAGACTATGCACCTGAAAAATGCAAAACCCTGCTCCCTCTTTCCATCCCACCATGTTGTACCTAAAACTCTTGACACCACTATGGAATATCCGAAAACAAATACACGCTGTAGCGATCATTCTAAGATACCATCTATGTCATTCTAAGACTCCTCATCCTACTACTCTGAGTATCCACCAGAAACAGCGTTTCTGAAGGTATGTAACTTGTTCTTCTGGTCAATACTTCTAACCACAGATTCCTCACCTTTGGAATAGGTACTGAAGCAGTACCTCCCCAAGTTGAGGGTCTGTGTAGTGGGCTCAAACCAAAGGGTATTGCACGACCAAATGGGTGACACACCCTTCCCATTGGAACTGGGTGTCAAGTCAGTAATGCTTCATGAACATGTGCGCTGATGCCCATGCCGCCTGACAGAAGTCAAGAACAGGCACTCCATGTGCCAGCATAGTGGTAGCAGTATTGGCTTTGGAGGAAGGAGTTATAAATAAACAAAAACTTCTACATCACACACCCTATACCAAATATTGTTTTTACTGAATATCATAGAGTTCCTATAGGGTACCCAACTATAGAAAATCTACCCGCTCTGGTACAACTCAGAATCAGGTAATCATAAGGGTGCATATGAAAAAATGAGGAACGGGTGCCATGAAACACAACACCTCATATAGTATGTGTGTCTCTGTCTATCATGGGTGTATTTGGTGAACTAGATGAATTCTAAACTGTTGCATCAATGTGTAAAGTAAAGTGGTTCCAAGACCAGAGATATCACAATCAATGTACAAATACATCAAATGATCAATTTATTCAATTATATGTATACACATTAAAAACAATGTGATGACACAGTGGGTGTGTGGTGAGAAATGTGCTCTCATACAAGTAATACACGTATGGAAATACATGATCTAGAGAGTGTATCAGGTAAGAACAATACAGCCCATTTTATTCTTATGTACAGTCAAAGTGGGTCCGTGGAACTAGACCACAACCTATTGATCCTTTAGACAGCCAAAAGGATCATCAGGACACTAAGAATACACGAGCCTGAGAAAAATAGAGGAACAGCAATAGTCAAACATTACTGAAGGCACCAATGGGCTCAATTCTTCTACACCTAAAAAAAGGATTGTATAGACTCCCAAAGATCTCACAAATTGGCAGACTAGTTTGGATGGGGTCCAGGGGGATCTGATAATGTAAACGGGGCAGAGTGGGCCACTTATAGAATGTAAAAGGGCCTCTAGAGGATTACCGCAAGATCTTCTTCTACAGCAGACAATACTGGGCCCAGGAGAAGCAGTCATCTTTTGAAGCACACCCAGTCAACTTCACTCAACTCTCCTCTCAAACAGTGAGCTGAAGTAATCACAATGAGGAAAGAGATTTTGAAATACAGAAAATAAAATGAGAAGCTGCACATTGGCTCAAAGAAGGAACATATGAGGAAAGTCAGGACCAAACTTGGGGGGTGATTCTAACATTGGCGGGCGGCAGAGGCCGCCCGCCAATGTTCCCCCGTCAAAATACCGCTCCGCGGTCACAAGACCGCTGAGGGTATTTTGAGATTTGCCCTGGGCTGGCGGGCGGCCGCCAAAAGGCCGCCCGCCAGCCCAGGGCAAATATACCTTCTCACGAGGACGCCGGCTCTGAATGGACACTGAAATACTTTGTGGGGCCCTCTTACGGGGGCCCCGTGGCACCCCCTACCGCCATCTTGTTCCTGGCGGGAGACCCGCCAGGAACAGGATGGCGGTAGGGGGTGTCAGAATCCCCATGGCGGCGGAGCGCGCTCCGCCGCCATGGAGGATTCTGTAGGGCAGTGGTAAACCGGCGGGAGACCGCCGGTTTACCCTTTCTGGCCGCGGCTGAACCGCTGCGGTCAGAATGCCCTTGGGAGCACCGCCAGCCTGTTGGCGGTGCTCCCGTGGTCGGTGACCCTGGCGGTCACCGGCCGCCAGGGTCAGAATGACCCCCTAAATTCCCATTGTGGCATGACAACTGGTTTGTGAGGGAACGTGTTCATCAAATCTTCAAAGAACCATACTGCAAAAAGTGAGTTAAACAAGGACAGTTGGCCCAGTAAAACACAAAAAGACCTGAAAGGATCAACAAATAACCGTTAATGTTGTCCATAGCAAGATTTTGATGAATAAAAGATAAACCAAACAACAAAACATCTGATAATTTGGCTTGAATGTGGTCCCTCTTGCAGACTCCACACCACAAATGTGTCCAAGCTCTTTGCATGAATAGATTTTGTAGTGGGACCCCTGGCTTCAAGGATAAAAAACACAACCTCAAGAGTCAAACTGAACACATTCAACTGTTGCTGCTCAGTCTCCAATCATGGAATGGTAGACTGCACAGGCTTGAGTGCAGAAACCTGCTCTGCTGCTGCAACAGAAAATCCTCCTGAAGTGGTATCCTGATCGGATAACATGTGGTCATATCCAGAAGTTTGAGGTACCACACTCTCCTGGCCCAATCAGGAGCCACTAGGATGACTTGGGCCCAGTTGTTCCTGATCTTCTTCAGAACTCGAGGCAGGAAAGTCAGTGGGGGAAAAGAAGTATAGGGGTCTTGCACTGCAGTCTAGCACAGAATGCATTTCTAGAGAGATTTTTTAACTTCAATGACCAGAAGTTTTGACACTGCGTGTCCTCAACTGTGGCAAAAAGATCTAGCCACAGCTCTCCACACTGTCAGAAGACGTCCTTTGCCACTATGGGATGTAACTGCCATTAGTCACCCAGTAGGTTGAGCTCAAACCCTCCCTGACATTTAAAGATCCCACAAGGTGATACACAAACAGGGAGATGCCCTGATGCTCCAGCCAACACCAGAGGCACAGCACCTCTTGACTAAGTACCCATGACCCACTCTGTCCTGCTTGTTGCAGTGATGCATGGCAGTGGTATTGTCAGTGAGAACCCACACAGGCCTTCCCTTGATGGGTTGCAGGAAAACCTCCAATGACAGGTGGATGGTCTGCAACTCCAACAGAGTTTTGTGGAGCCGGGTTTCTCCTGGTTATCAGAGTCTTTTGATCTCCATCTTTCCCAGAATATCTCCCCAGTCCAGTGAGAAGCACTAGTCACCACCGTCAGCTGAGGAAATGAGAGGGGTTTGCCACTGGTCATGCTGTGGATGAGCAACCACCACTGCAGATCTTGTGCAGTCTCCTCTAAAACCTGGATAATGTCTGACAGGGTTTCTTGTTGTTGGGCACAATGATTCTTCATATCCAATTGCAGAGTTTGTATATGCCATCTGGAGAAGGGGACAAGTATGATGCATGAGGCCAGCCTGCCAAGAAACCTCAGAGCTGCTCTCACAAAGTTCCAGGACTGAGGCTGAAGCATTAGGATCATAGCCCAAATGTCCTGGACTCATTCAGAGAGAGGAAAGACCCAGAACTCCACCGTGCCCAGAAGAGGTTTGATAAAAGAAGTGTCTGAGAAATAGTTAGTTGTGACTTAAGCTCGTTGATTGAAAACCCCAAAGATGTCAAAAAGTTCAGAGTCAACTACCTGTGGGGAAGCGCACCTTCAACAGTCAATCATTTAAGTAGGGGAAAGTGTATCCACGAACTTTGAAAATGGGCAATAACCACCTCCATGACTTTCGGGAACACCAGAGGGGCATTGATAACAACACTGAAGGGGAGTATACAAGCTGGAAATGCCTCTGGCCTACCTTGAACCACAGGTAACATCCGTGGGACTGCAGGAGAGGTAGATGAAAGTATGTTTTTTGCAGGGCCAAGTCAACTATCCAGTTGCTCTGATTCTGGACAGAAAGACAAAGTAGTGGGAACATTTTGAATTTATCCTTCTACAGGAGGGTATTCAGAGGGAGAAGATCTAAAATAGGAAGAAAATATCCATCCCTCTTTGGCACAAGGAAATAGCGGGAGTAACAACCCATCCCTATTTCCAAGGCCAGAACCCTCTCAATGCCTCCTTTGGCCAGTAGAGGCTGTACCTCTGCATCAAGATTGATAGGTGCTCCTCTGAAAGCTGCTCTGACATGGGAGGATGTAGAGATCAATCGGAAAGGAATGGAAGGGCATAGCCCAGTTGGACGATCTGGAGGACCCATCTGCTGGATAAAAATGTCTGATCCTACCTCTCACAGGGTGACTGTGCATCATTAAGGGCAAAGAAAAGCATCATGGAAGAACAAGTTACTTACCTTCAGTAATGAATTATCTGGTAGAGACAATATCTATCTGCAGATTCCTTACCTTTGAATTTCCCAGGCGTCAGGCTAGATCTGAAAGATTTTTCGTTAGCCGCACCAATGCGCACCAGTAGGTAGTTTCATTTGGTTCCACACAGCATCATACATGCCAGAAGTGACGTCATGGTCACCTATATAGATCACATCTCCGAGCGAGGATGTCAGTTGCTTTTCAAACTTTTCACGCCAGGAGGGCTGAGCCATGAAGTGCACTCACATTGTTGTGTCCAATCTAGGGCTCTGAAAGGGATTGTTCCCAACCCTAGAAGTCTATCTGCAGAGCAGGGAGGAATGGGTGGGTCTATAAGAAATCTGCGGCTAGATATTGTCTCTACCAGATAATGTTACTGAATGTAAGTAACTTACTCATCTGATAGAGACATCCAGCCACATATTCCTTACCTTTGTATAGATACCCAAGCAGTACATTCCCCAAAGGTGTGCTGCAGACAAATCTAGTAAACTAGGAAGTACTGCAGGACTGAACAGGAGAAATGCCCGTCCCTGAGAACCTGACTTTCCAGGCAAGAGCATTGGGCAAACATGTGCAGGTATGCCCAGGTTGCTGCCTGACAGATGTTCAGGACTAGGACTCCACGTACTAACACTGTGGTGCCAGCTTTACCTCTGATAAAATGGATCTTTAAGCCCTCAGTAGGCTGATTTTCATACAGAGAATGACACAGCGTGAAATGATTCACTTCTGTACTGCCTGACCTTTCTTTGCTGCAACATACCCCACAAAGAGTTGGACATCCACATGGAACTCTTGTGCAGTCAAGGTAGAATGACAATGCTATTTTGGGGTCTAGACAGTGGAGTCGCTCCTTTTCTTTAGAGGGATGTGAAGGAGCATAGAAGGTGGGCAGGGTGACTGATTGTCCCAGATGGAATGGAATAACCACTTTTGGTAGGAAAGAGGACCTAGTGAAAAGCACCAGCTTGTCTTGAAACACAGACAAGTAGGGAGACTTGGATGATAAAGCAAACTGCTCATTCACCCTCTAGCCACTAGAAAGGCTGTCTTGAAGGTACTTACACCTTATAGTGGGTCCAGTTATCCCTTATGAGTGAAATGTAGGCAGTGTTCTAGCAGCTTAGGCTGTCTAGAGGTAGCTGTAGCAGAGCAGCTTAGACTGAACTAGGAGATATGCAAACATCCTGCAATACCACTATAGTTACACAGTACTTATACACAATAAAAGACAATACTCAGTGCAAACAGAAATAAAGGTACTTTATTTTAGTGACACAAGGCCAAACATATCTTAGAGGCAATACTCCTTCTGGAGGTAAGTATTATACACAATATGTACACTAGTAACCAAAATCAGATAAGTAAACAGTCATAGAATAGTGCAAACAGAAAATACAATAGATTGGAATAGGCCCAGGGGCAACACAAACTGTATATTAAAATAGTGGAATGCGAAAAACGAATTTTCCCCTAGGCAAGTGTAGTGTGTAGAGGGGTGCTGGGAGTGTAGGAAAACACCAAAGGTAAGTAAAGTACCCCACCACAGAGCCCAGGAAAGTAGGAATAAAGTACAGAAAGTTTCCTCAGGACACACTACAAGTCGTGATAAGAGATTTTGCAAGAACCAAGCAAGACTGCAATCAACAAACGGTGGATTCCTGGGCCTGAAGACCTGTGGAGAGAGGACACCAAGTCCAGAAGTCGAAGAAGAGTCCTGGAAGGACAGGAGCCCCTGCCAAACTAAAAGATGGTGAAAAAGTGGATTCTCCGGTAAGAAGAAGAATACAGAAGTGCACCAAAGAAGATGGCTGCGGGTTCCTGCATGGTGCAGGAGTTGTCCCACATCGAGTTGCAGGCTGTTTGCATCGCTGGATTCTGCCAACGAGCCTTGGTTCACACGGTTTATGTCAAAATGAAGCTGCCTGGACCCCAGAGGGACCTGGGGGTCTCAACTCAGACTGAGGAGACAAAAGGGGCTCTCAGCACCTCAGAGAGCCCACAGAAGACAAGGCAGCACCCTCGGCAGTACCAGGACACGGGGACAAAGAAGATGCAAAGTGCCGTCATCGCGGCACAACAAAGGAAGGTCCCACACCACCGGAGAACAACTCAGCGAGTTTTGCGTCGCAGGATGGAGTGCCGGGGATTTGGGCTACACTGTGCATGAAGGATCCTTGGAAGAAGTGCATAGAAACCCAAGGAGCTGGCGAAGACGCAGTGCACAGGGGTACTGTCGCACGACAGGGAGGTAAGCTCTTACCTCCACCAAATTTGGAAAGTTGGACCTTAGGACAATCTGAGCCACGTCGGTCCACCAACTGTGTTCCAGAGAGCACGCTCGCCATCAGGAGAGTAGTCCCAGAGTACCAGTCGTCGTCACAGAAGGGTGCCTGCAGAAGAAGGGAAGTGACTTCGTAACACCAGGGGAGATTCCTTTGGTTCTTCTGGTGCATGATGAAGACAGGCAGTCCTCAGAGCATGCACACCTTGGAAACTGTTGCAAATTCTGGCTGGAGCTGAAGTTGCAGGTCACAGGAGTCGTCCTGGATACTTTGTTGCAGCTACAGTGGTTCCTGGAGCAGTCTGCGGTTGATCCGACGGTCAGAAGCTGAAGCAGAGTATGCAGAGCATTCCTGGAGAAGTCTTGCAAGCTGAATCTGAGGAAACACCCAGAGGAGAGACCCTAAATAGCCCTGAGAGGCTGATTGATTGGCTACCTACCCAGGTAAGCAGCTATCAGGAGGGGTCTCTGACGTCACCTGCTGGCACTGGCCACTCAGAGGTCTCCAGCGTGTCCCCACACCATGGAATCCAAGATGGATAACACCAGGGACAAACTGGAGAAGCTCTGGGCACCACCCCTGAGGTGGTGATGGACAGGGGAGTGGTCACTCCCCTTTCCTTTGTCCAGTTTCACGCTAGAGCAGGGATTGGGAGTCCACACACTGGTATAGACTGGCTTATGAAGGGAGGGCACCATCTGTGCCCTTCAAAGCATTTTCAGAGACTCTGGGTGGCTACCCCTCCCAAGCATGTAACACCTATTTCCAAAGGGAGAGGGTGTAACACCCTCCTCCCAAAGAAAATGTATTGTTCTGACTGCCTGGGATTGAACTGCTCAGTCTCCAGGAGGGCAGAAACCTGTCTGTGAGGTGGCAGCAGCTGGGGCTGCAGTGGAAACCTCAGAGAGCTGGTTTTGGGAGTACTAGGGGTCCATGGTGGAGCCCCCAGGATGCATGGGTTTTCCCCCTAATACCATATGTGGAATGGGGAAACAATTCCATGATCTTAGACACCTCACATGGCCATGTTTGGAGTTACCATTGTAAAGCTACATATATGTATTGACAAATATGTAGTGCACATGTGTAATGGTATCCCTGCACTCACGAAGTCTAGGGAATTTGCCCTGGACAGCGTGGGAGCACCTTTGCTAGTGCAAAGGTGCCCTCACACTTAGTAACTTTGCACCTAGCCTTCAGTAAATAAATGTTAGAGATATAGGTGACTTCTAAGTTACTCAAGTGCAGTGAAAATGGTTGTGAAATAGTGTGGGCACTGAAGAAGGGTTTGTCTGAGCTCCTTATGGGTGGCAAAAGAAATGCTGCAGCCCATAAGGATCTCCTGGAACCCCAATGCCCTGGCTACCTAGGTAACATGTACTAGGGACTTATAAGGGGGGTCCAGTGTGCCAATTGGAATTCGAACATGGAGTCACTAAACTATAGTGACTAATTTGGTAAGTAGAGAGAGCATAATCACTGGAGTTCTGGTAAGCAGGACACAGTTAAGCATACTGGCAACACACACTTTAGACCACAAACTATGAGCACTGGGGTCCTTGCTAGCAGGATCCCAGTGAGACAGACAAAACACACTGACAAACAGGCAGATATTGGGGGTAACATGCCAAGAAAGATGGTACTTTCTTACAGATGGGAAGCAGCTGGAGGGGACAATTATGCAGAGGCTGGAAGGGAGCACACATGAGGTAGATGAGCACCAAATTAAGGTCCCAATGTGGCATGATAAATGGTGAATGGGGAAACATATGTACAAGCCCTTTGAGAACCTATTAACAATAGAAGACTTAAATAGAGAGGGTTGATTTGGTTGCTATAGAGGGAGGGGAAGATCAGAAGGGGAGAGAGTAGCCACTCCGAGTGATCTACAAGACCGATTTGTACGATGTTATTGACTGCCAGTGGTGGAGATGATGGTGGATTCTCCCACCAACTGAACACCCCTGTTTTTGCAGAACTTGTTTAGGAAGGTTTGGAAGCTTGAGCTGCTGGGGAGTGGTTGGTGGTTGTGACAGACCTCTGGCTACCTGACCAACGGGTCCTGTAAACACTGCACTTTAGCTTGCACAGACCTCGGGAATCTTGTCCAGGATGGTGGCTGGCATAGGGCTGGTGAGGTGGTATTTCCCTTATCCATCCACCAAAGGGGTGAAAAGCATAGTGGGGAAGTGGGGCAACTGAGAGGCCCGAGGACTTGACCGTAGCCCCCAAGTCCTTAATGCACTCCAGCGCAGAGTCTGCCATCTCTTCGAAGAGACTAGTCCCATAGAAGGGCATGTCCAGGAGATTGACCTGGATATCCCCCAAAAGGCCTGATGTTCTCAGCCGGGTTTGGCATCAAAGCACAGCTGTAAAGGAAACCACTCTGCCTAGAGAGTTGGTCATATCCAAACCACACCTGATGGTGAATTTTGCTGCATCTTTCCCTTCTTTTACCACTTTGGAGAGAATGGCCTGGGCCTCCTCTGGAACATGTGGCAGCACCTGTGTGTGGGAACAGTGGCCAAAATGTTATGGGGTGTTCACCGACGGCAATGCTATGCAGCTGGAAGAAAGCATTTTCTTGCCTAAGGTGTCCAGCCTTTTGGAATCCCTGAACGGGGGTGCAGTAGGGAATGCGCCATGGGAAGTGGAGGTTTGGACTACTAAGCTCTCCACGGTGGGGTGTTGGGTGAGCAAACTTGGGTCCCCAGGTGCGGGGTGATGGTGGCAGGTGATTGTCCTTTTCGCAGGAGCCCCTGTGCTGGGTTTGGACCAGGTTCCCAGCAGGACATCAGTAAGTGATTCACTGAAAGGGAGCAGAGGTTCTGAAGTGGAAGCTCCTGGCTGAAGCACTTCTGTCAAGAGGTTAGTCTTGACCACCACAGAGGGTAGTTCAAGGTCAAGGACCTCCACTGCCCTCTTAACAGCCATTGCACAGGACGCTTCCTCCTCCATAGTCACGGTAGGGAGAAAAGCAAACCAGTTTCTGGAGATGTGTCCAGTCCACTGGCATCTCCCAGTTCCTCACATCAGTCCATAGACCCTTGAGTGTCTAACTGGTATTCTAAAGGGTCCAGTGACCCCTCTCATTTTCACCCCCATGCCTAGCTGTTCAGTATAAGGCTCAGGCAACAACCTAGGACTAGTGGGCCCTGCCAGCACTGGAATCGGCGATTGTTGCAGTTTTGATTCTGAGCCATCGGGGATTAGAATGCTGCTGGCACCACTGGGAGCATCGGTGTCGGAACCAACATCGAGGAAGGTCGTGTTGGCATGGTCGACACCGGTCCAGATCTGTGATCGGATTCGCGAAGGCCCATCAGAGCGGAAGCCAGCGCCACCCGTGGCAGACCCCTAAAGGGCCTCCTCCGCCCCCGGGGGACCCGAAGGCGCTCCAGAGGGGTTGGGTCGATTGAATATGTTGTGCATTGCCTCATCGAACTCTCTCACCTAAGAAGTGGGTCACTCTGGTTCCCGGAAGCATGGGGAGGTGTGAAGTTGAACCTGGAAGCGACTCCGCAGAACTGTGCCTTGAACGTTGATGTTCCGATGTCTTCGCATTGGCCGACAGATGAAAAGTCGAAGCATGTGTTAATTATGCCTCTTCCCTGAATGTCCGTGAAGTTAGAGTGGGACAAAGAGGACTTGATGCTCCTGGAGCAGTCCCATGACCTTCCCCTCTACTCGGACCGAGACCTCTGAGGAGTCGTGCAATGCCGCATCACCTGCCAGGCTGGAACTAGCTTTAGGGTCCGCTCCCTCAAAGGTTTTGGTGCCATGGTCCTGCAATCCGAGCACGACACGGAATTGTGTTCACGCTCGAGACACTACAAACAGACTGGATGGAGGTCTGTAACCAACATGGCACAGTGACAGGCGCACACGGTTTAAATCCTGTCTTCCGCAAAGATATTTCTCGGTACACCAAAGAAATACTTGACAAAACGTCTAAAAAATTGTATCAAAAACTGGCGGAGGGGTAGCTCTTCTCTGGATCAGCCCTAATTGGCACAGAAAGAAAAGAACTGACATCTGTACGCCAAAGTAGCAGCTATATAGGTGACCCGTTGTAGGAGGCTGGACTGGCTTGTAGTGAGTACCAAGGGGTACTTGCACCTTGCACCAGGCCCAGTTATCCCTTATTAGTGTATAGGGTGTCTAGCAGCTTAGGCTGATAGATAATGGTAGCTTAGCCTAGCAGCTTAGGCTGAACTAGGAGACGTGTGAAGCTACTACAGTACCACTTAGTGTCATATGCACAATATCATAAGAAAACACAATATACAGTTATACTAAAAATAAAGGTACTTTATTTTTATGACAATATGCCAAAGTATCTTAGAGTGTACCCTCAGTGAGAGGATAGGAAATATACACAAGATATATATACACAATAGCAAAAATATGCAGTATAGTCTTAGAAAACAGTGCAAACAATGTATAGTTACAATAGGATGCAATGGGGAAACATAGGGATAGGGGCAACACAAACCATATACTCCAAAAGTGGAATGCGAACCACGAATGGACCCCAAACCTATGTGACCTTGTAGAGGGTCGCTGGGACTATTAGAAAATAGTGAGAGTTAGAAAAATAACCCTCCCCAAGACCCTGAAAAGTGAGTGCAAAGTGCACTAAAGTTCCCCTAAGGACAAAGTAGTCATGTTAGAGGAATAATGCAGGAAAGACACAAACCAGCAATGCAACAACTGTGGAACAAGGGGACCAAGTCCAAAAGTCACAAGCAAGTCGGAGATGGGCAGATGCCCAGGAAATGCCAGCTGCGGGTGCAAAGAAGCTTCAACTGGACAGAAGAAGCTGAGGTTTCTGCAGGAACGAAAAGGGCTAGAGACTTCCCCTTTGGTGGACGGATCCCTCTCGCCTTGCAGAGTCGTGCAGAAGTGTTTTCCCGCCAGAAGGATGCCAACAAGCCTTGCTAGTTGCAAATCGTGCGTTTGGCGTTTTTGGACGCTGCTGGGGCCCAGGAGGGACCAGGAGGTCGCAAATTGGACCTGAAGAGAGAGGAAACGTCGAGCAAGACAAAGAGCCCTCACTGAAGCAGGTAGCACCCGGAGAAGTGCCAGAAACAGGCACTACGAGGATGCGTGAAACGGTGCTCGCCGAAGTTGCACAAAGGAGTCCCACGTCGCCGGAGACCAACTTAGAAAGTCGTGCAATGCAGGTTAGAGTGCCGTGGACCCAGGCTTGGCTGTGCACAAAGGATTTCCGCCGGAAGTGCACAGGGGCCGGAGTAGCTGCAAAGTCGCGGTTCCCAGCAATGCAGCCCAGCGAGGTGAGGCAAGGACTTACCTCCACCAAACTTGGGCTGAAGAGTCACTGGACTGTGGGGGTCACTTGGACAGAGTCGCTGGATTCGAGGGACCTCGCTCGTCGTGCTGAGAGGAGACCCAAGGGACCGGTAATGCAGCTTTTTGGTGCCTGCGGTTGCAGGGGGAAGATTCCGTCGACCCACGGGAGATTTCTTCGGGGCTTCTGGTGCAGAGAGGAGGCAGGCTACCCCCACAGCATGCACAAGCAGGAAAACAGTCGAGAAGGCGGCAGGATCAGCGTTACAGAGTTGCAGTAGTCGTCTTTGCTACTATGTTGCAGGTTTGCAGGCTTCCAGCGCGGTCAGCAGTCGTTTCCTTATCAGAAGGTGAAGAGAGAGATGCAGAGGAACTCGGATGAGCTCTTGCATTCGTTATCTAAAGTTTCCCCAGAGACAGAGACCCTAAATAGCCAGAAAAGAGGGTTTGGCTACCTAGGAGAGAGGATAGGCTACTAACACCTGAAGGAGCCTATCACAAGGAGTCTCTGACGTCACCTGGTGGCACTGGCCACTCAGAGCAGTCCAGTGTGCCAGCAGCACCTCTGTTTCCAAGATGGCAGAGGTCTGGAGCACACTGGAGGAGCTCTGGACACCTCCCAGGGGAGGTGCAGGTCAGGGGAGTGGTCACTCCCCTTTCCTTTGTCCAGTTTCGCGCCAGAGCAGGGGCTAAGGGGTCCCTGAACTGGTGTAGACTGGCTTATGCAGAATTGGGCACATCTGTGCCCAATAAAGCATTTCCAGAGGCTGGGGGAGGCTACTCCTCCCCTGCCTTCACACCATTTTCCAAAGGGAGAGGGTGTCACACCCTCTCTCAGAGGAAGTTCTTTGTTCTGCCATCCTGGGCCAGGCCTGGCTGGACCCCAGGAGGGCAGATGCCTGTCTGAGTGGTTGGCAGCAGCAGCAGCTGCAGTGAAACCCCAGGAAGGGCAGTTTGGCAGTACCAGGGTCTGTGCTACAGACCACTGGGATCATGGGATTGTGCCAACTATGCCAGGATGGCATAGAGGGGGCAATTCCATGATCATAGACATGTTACATGGCCATATTCGGAGTTACCATGGTGAAGCTACATATAGGTGGTGACCTATATGTAGTGCACGCGTGTAATGGTGTCCCCGCACTCACAAAGTTCAGGGAATTGGCTCTGAACAATGTGGGGGCACCTTGGCTAGAGCCAGGGTACCCTCACACTAAGTAACTTTGCACCTAACCTTTACCAGGTAAAGGTTAGACATATAGGTGACTTATAAGTTACTTAAGTGCAGTGTAAAATGGCTGTGAAATAACGTGGACGTTATTTCACTCAGGCTGCAGTGGCAGGCCTGTGTAAGAATTGTCAGAGCTCCCTATGGGTGGCAAAAGAAATGCTGCAGCCCATAGGGATCTCCTGGAACCCCAATACCCTGGGTACCTCAGTACCATATACTAGGGAATTATAAGGGTGTTCCAGTAAGCCAATGTAAATTGGTAAAAATGGTCACTAGCCTGTCAGTGACAATTTGGAAAGAAATGAGAGAGCATAACCACTGAGGTTCTGGTTAGCAGAGCCTCAGTGAGACAGTTAGTCACTACACAGGTAACACATTCAGGCACATTTATGAGCACTGGGGCCCTGGGTTACCAGGGTCCCAGTGACACATACAACTAAAACAACATATATACAGTGAAAAATGGGGGTAACATGCCAGGCAAGATGGTACTTTCCTACACCCGTGACGTCACTTTCGGTGCATAAGAAGCTGACAAGGACGCACGGAACCGAATAAAACCACCCACCGGCGCACAGGAGTACTGCTTGCAAAAAATCTTCTGGATCCAGTCTGATGCCTGTGAAATTCAAAGGCAAGGAATCTGCGGCTTGATGTCTCTATCAGATGCTTTCTATAAAGGGGCAAAAGACTGGATGGAGCGATCTTCATGGAGACCTGCATGAAGTCTTCTTGAACTTCCTTGCCAGACACAAAAGGATTGGGGTGACTGCTGTGGTAGTGGTGGAGCCTGGCGGTGTCTATACGCCAGCCCTCTTGAGTAGCCTCAAAAGTGTCAAGAGTGCTGAGGAAACTGTCAGGGGAAGTTCAAAGTCCCAAGGAATGTGCAGTGGGTCTGCTTTCTTTAAAGCGTCTGAGGACAGAATCAGCCTGCACTTCCCCAGAGAAGCCAGTGGACCACGTTCATGCATGGCTGCAGAACATCTCACTAGTGTCTACTGCATACCCCAATCAGTCAGCAGTATCCAAGCCAGCCATAATGACATTTAGCTGATTGTTGGATGGTCTAAGCCAAAGTGGCCCAAAACTTCTCTGGGAACGTAGGCCAGGTCTCACTGACCATGTACCAAATGGTATGCGTTTAACAGCCCAAGAAGCAGACTGCATAGGCTGACATCACTGCCAAGCTGGCGAAAGAGAGCATCCACATCATGAACACCTCAGTCATTTTCGTCTCCCTGTGAAGTGAGGGGGAACTTACTGTTATGGGATTTTCTTTTACACCACTAAACTCTCAGGAGACAGGTACTACATACGAAAATCAGGGTTGCCTGGCAAAGGCCTGGGGTGCCTGGTCACCTGCCTGTTCACCGCTGGGCAAGGGCAAGGCGTCACCCAAGTACCCACATGGGTAGACGTCTGGGCTTAATTTAGTGAAACAAGGGCTGAGATAAGGATGGCTGCCCTCAGTGAAGTGATTTGTTTTTACTTCAACTGAAGGCAGCTGTAGTCCAGGACCTCTGCTGCTCTTCCAATATCTCCAGCAAATGATGGATACTCCTCCACTGGGGGTCCAAGTAAAACCAGCCCTAACCCAGGGAAGGTATCCAGACCAATGGCCTTCTGTAAGTCCAATACAATACCATCAGCGTAGTGTAGGGGTAAATCATCCCCATCATCTGGATTGGACTGGGACAAAAAATACACCATGGCCCAAAATAAAAGTGGTCCCACTAGCAAATCAGATAGCTAAAAAAAGACATCCTGTATTGATATTTTGTAACATATGAGAGACTGCATGCATTTGTGTTTGCTGCAGAAAATGTGTGTGGTAATACCAGGAATATCAGTAGTGAAAACTGGCCCACCTGGACATAAAACAGGCCCACAAACTGCTTAAAAAACGGCCCACACACTGGTGTATCAGACAAGCCCATTGCACACTGCCTGATTGCCCTATAGACCAGTCCGACACTGTCCATCATCACCACTGCCTCTAAGGAAGGCCTCGTGGAAGAGGAAGTGTTTTAATCTGAGGGCCCAACAGTAGGGATCATCAGAGTAAGGGCGCCAAAGAGAAAGCCTGTGCTTTTTAGAGCAGACAGTCAGATGTCTTTTTTTTAAATCCATCAACAGAAGAGAACAAAATAGTGAATCCAACACCTTGGGAGAAAACTCACTGAATGTAGGGGTTTTTCAGAAACAAATTATTGCTTTGGGAGTTTGACAGTATTGTATGCATATTGTTTATGTCCCCCTTGGTGGATAAATGAGTGCTGATAGTGAGGTGAATATGCAGGTAGCATTGAAATTCAGCGGACTTGAAGTGTGGATGAGTGAATTATGCCCTCTCTAGTGCTATCATCTGTGAATGCCTGCTTCTGATTGTATTATGGAAGGCTCCTTGGCATCTTGAGATCCATGACTTGATAATATGGTAAATGAGAGATTCAAACGACCTATTCACAATGTTTATTGGTGTTTCATACCTAACCTCCAGTCGTATACCACTGGGCCTCATGATTATTCCCCTCAGTGCAAGTTGCAGCCTGTGCCCCCCACGCATTTTAGTAAAAAAACGATAATAAACAGTTTATTATTGCCAGCTGCCGCTGCTGGCAGGGGGCCGACGCTCCTCCACACTTATGTAGGAGCCACCCCTGAGATTTGACTGCCTGTCCATCCACCTGCAAAACGTGCTGCTGAAAACGAGTATTTCTAAGGAAAAATATTATTTCCCATTTCTACAAACTTGTATTAATTAACAGTACACTGATACTAGAATGGCTGTTTTGTAATTGTCTTCCTTTCCCTGCCTGTATTTCGAGGAGTGAGACTCGTCTGCCGTTCTCCAGTCTTTAAGAGATCGAGTGAGCAAGCTTGCTACCAAGAGAATTTGAAACAGGGGTATAGTTGGATAAGCCACGTGACATTACACACCTCAGGAATTTAGATGGCTTTTACTGTTAACTCTGCCACTCATACATACTTTTCTGGTTTCCTGGTCCGTCACTCTCTCTTTGTGCTTCAGTTTCCCTGCTATGATGTGGCAATGCCAGCAGATGTCAACATCTTGAAGAACTGGCTCTGTGCTGTAAACGTGTATACTTGATAACTCATGTCTATTAGTATGATGAGGGCATTACTACTGTTCGCTTGGTTAGCGAACAGTGAATTGGCAGGCTCGAAGGGTGAAGAACAAATTAAGACAATTAATTAGGCCACAACAAAAGCTGTAGGTATTACATTTTATGTCAAGACCTGAGGCTCCTATTATGCGTTTCTTTTTCTTACTTTATTCAATAGCAGCAGTCAAGAAAAAAACTACAAATCCCATGAGGCTAACCATGAACAGCCAATGGGATTTAAAACGTAGTTCCAAACAGAACAACCAATAGGGATACACATATAGCATTATGATGTCACTTGACTGCGAATAGCCCTCTTTTCTTGCTGCTCGCAGTCAAGATAAGTACAATTTTAACGTTTTCCTCACATTTTAATTGTTATGCTTATGATATTGCTTTACTGCGGTTATGTTTATTGTGTGACACTTAGATTTTATTCCTGTTGGTGCGCGTCTTTCCTCTCGTCCCGTTCCCCCTAGTCGGCAGGTTGATGCATTTTCAATACGAGTGTTCTTCCTTGCGCTCCAATTCCCCAACGTTCGTTTCCCTCACCTCAGACGGCAACCGTCATTCGCGTCACGCCTGAGACAGAGAAACACGGAGAAAGACGCGTTTTCCTCAAGTTTTGTTTCCCTTACCTTTAAAAATCGGAATTCCCTTCTCGCGACGACGTCTTCTAGCCAGCTCCTTTCTCAGTGCCAGCGCGTCGCTCACAGCTAAGACTCCGCCCATGGGAGGAGTTTTTTGTGTTCAACCCTTCCCCCTCATATTTTAATTCTTTTTCCTTGGTTGTTCTGTTTCAAAGCTTCCAGCTTTGTTATCCTTGGTACAAACATGCAGGCAGATGGATCCTCATTGCAACAAGGTGTTCCTAATGATCTAGAGGAAATTAGACAGGAGCTTTGCACTTTTATTAGAAGTTCTGTGCATCAAGCTGTGTCTTCTTCAGCCCACAAATTATCAAAACGTTTGGAAACATCCTTTTCTAATCTAATATCCAAAACTACTTCGGCCCAAACTGCGGGGGAATGCAGTCAGCACCTATCTCCTAAAAAGTCCCTTCATTCGGCGCAAAAGGACAGTGAGCTTGCCTCACACATGACAGAGGACGCAGTTCTTCAAAAGGCTCCTGCCGTGGAGTATAAAAATATGGATTATTCCAAACCACCCTTAAAACGCAAATTTAAGTAAACAAATGTCATTCCGCCTGTTGCAATCTCTTTCATTCCTGATACGGATGATGAAATGCCTGATGTGGACACAGATTCTTATTTATCTGACAAGGATGTTGAGGACTTACAATCTTCCCCTCCTTTAAAGAAACCCAAGATTTCCTCTGTTATTTCCCCTCTTTTTGATGCGGAGGGTTTTCCCATGTTTGACCCTGGTCATATCCTTCACCCTAATTCCGCCAAATGGACTTCCGCAGACCATGTGGGTCAATATGTGGCCAGTAAACTGTTTTCACCGTTAGATAAACAAACACGAGCCAAGTTGAGATCCGAATGTCCTCGTCATGCTCTTCCTCATAAAGCTACCATCACTCCCTCCATTGATCAACCTTTATTAACATTTTTCACAAAGCTTGGTAAAGACCCTCGCAAGGGGGTAGATAAGGCTTGGTCGTCCTGTCAGGACAAATTATTGGACGTAATTGGGCAACTTACGCGGATTTTTGATCTAGTCAAATCAGCTAGATTGGAGGGTACCTTTATCAACCCGGAAGAATTATCTTTGTGGGTCCAACTCTGTTTTTGCCTCCTTGGGAATTCTAATTCTGCTCTCAATCATGAGCGGAGGAAGGGTCTCCTTCTCAAATTGGACCCAAAGTTAGTCAACCTGGCAACTGTTCACCCCCACACAAAAACTGAAGGGCTACTTTTTGGTGATTCTTTTATTAAAGACTTCAGTAAATACGTGGCTACCTTCGCTTCCCTTGACAAGGCTCAGCAGTCCATGAAGAAAATGTTCAGCCAACGTGTTTTTGCCAGGGCCGGTAGAGACAGGAACCGCTTTACCGGCAGCGGATTCTCTAATCAAGGCTCCCGGGGATACTACAACGCTTCCTACCAGGAATCAGGCCACAAATCTATCCCCAGCGGGGTAGAGGCACCCACTCCAGGGCCTTCAGGATCTCCAGAACCTCCAATCAAACAGGTAAGCCCACCTTTCGGATCTCTTACGATAGGAGGTCATTTTAGTAATTTTCTCCCAAGTTGGTTGACAATTACCTCAGATCCTTGGGTTCTCGACACAGTGCAAGGTTACATGATAGATCTCTACTCAATTCCCGTCCAAGTAGAGTCGCTTCCTTCCTCAGAAAAGACAAGCTCATTTCTCTCGAAGTAAAATCTCTCATTCAAAAACAAGCAGTATCTCTTACCCATCCTCATCCGGATTTACCAGTCCCATTCTCTTGGTACAAAAGAAAAACAAAAAGATGAGACCAGTAATCAATCTCAAACACTTCAATCGGTTTGTGGCCTATCGTCATTTCAAAATGGAGACCATCCTTCACCTCAGAGATACTCTTCTTCAAGGGGACTGGATGGTCCATTTAGACCTCCATGATGCATATTTAGTGGTTCCAATCCACCCGAATTTCAGGAAATACCTCCAGTTTCGGTGGCTGAACCAAACATTTCACTTTACCTCTCTTCCCTTCGGGCTGTCGTCAGCTCCTTGGTGCTTCACCAAGCTCATGAAACCCGTAGTAGCATATCTGAGAGCGCAAGGGGTAAGACTTTTAATCTATCTAGACAATATCCTCATTTTAAGTCAGTCTTCCCAGACTCTATTCGCACATTTAAAGCTCACCTGTGCTCTTTTAACAGATTTAGGTTTCATCGTCAACAAAGAGAAATCCCTTCTGATTTCCACTCAACTCATTGAATTTTTAGGATTCCAAATCACTTCTCTTTCGGCTACCCTTCTTCTACCAGCTGCAAAAATATAAACCATAAAATCAGAAATTCTTCAAATCCTACGCAGCTCTCTCATATCTCTCAGATCTTTAGCTCAAATAGTAGGCCTTCTCTCTTCCTCTATCCAAGCAATTTTTCCAGGTCCTCTTCATTATCGTTCTCTTCAAAGACTGAAGATCCAACACTTGAGAAAGGGGCTGTCGTATTCAGATACCATCCCTCTAGATCTCGAGTCTCGTACAGAGCTTCAGTGCAGTTAGATGATTGGAACGGAAGAAGTATCTTTGCATCAGCCCCAGATTTTATGTTAGAATCAGATACAAGCCATCTAGGCTGGGGGGCCCGCTGTGGTCCCATCTCGACTGGAGGTACTTGGTCATCAGAGGAGTCCAAATTGAATATCAATTGTTTAGAGATGCTTGCCGGCTCCTTTGCAATCAGAAGCCTGACAAAGAACAAAGTTCAGTGTGCTATCCTTCTCAGGATGGGCAATATCTCAGCGGTCCGATATATAAATCACCTCGGGCACAAAATCCAAATCTCTAGCGGATTTAGCCAAGAGCTTCTGGGAATTTTGCCTTTCAAACCATCTTTCGGTTCATGCAGAGTACCTTCCAGGTGCTCTCAACTCAGTAGCGGATTGGCATTCCCGCCATCTCCGAGATGCCAGCGATTGGAAACTTCACTCCTCAATTTTTCAGAAAATTCAGTCTTTAAGGGGTCCTCTTTCTATCGATCTGTTTGCCTCCCGTATAAATACTCAACTTCCTCTGTTTTTCAGCTGGCGCCCAGATCCCTTAGCCTTGGCATCAGATGCCTTTTTACAGGATTGGTCTCTTTCCCTCAATTACGCCTTTCCTCCTTTCATCATGATCAGCAGGGTTCTAGCACAGGCATCAACAAGTGACTTTAATTCTTATAGTCCCTTTTTGGCATTCTCAGATCTGGTTCCCTACTCTTTTAGAACTTTCCGTGGATTTTCCTTTTCTCCTTCCGTTCTTCCCAGATCTATTGTTGGATCATATTCAGTGTCCCCATCCCCTTATTATGGACAATCTCCTGACCCTGTCAGCTTGGAAAATCTCAGGACTTCACAACCTTTCCCTGTCATTTCATCAGAAGCTTCACAATACATCTCACATTCCTGGGCCCCAGGCACCAAGAAGGCTTACAAATCAGCCTGGTCTTTATGGCATAGCTGGTGTTTTGGATAACATATTGATTCCTTTTAAGCAGATGTGATATTTATAGTCAATTTCCTTGCTGCGGAGGCCAGCAAAGGTAAAGCCTTTCACACAATTAACCTTTACGGTTCAGCCATATCCTCTATTCACATCCACGTGAATGGAAAGCCAGTAGGAGAACATACGTTAGTCTGCCGTCTTTTGAAGGGAGTAAAGTTTTCAAAGCCTCCTATGACTAAATATAGTCATTTGTGGGATGTTAAAGTCGTTTTGAAGTTCCTGTTGTCATTACGTGATAATTATGTACTTTCCTTGAAAATGTTATCCGCTAATTTAACAACGTTATTATGTCTGATTTCTATCAATCGACTGTCTGCTGTCAAAGCTTTGGACATCGCCAATCGCCAATTCACCCCTTCGGGGGTGTTATTTACAGTAGTACGGCAAACTAAGACTAATCTAACGTCAGTTTTCTATCATTATTTTCCGCAGCATCCGAAATTATGTGTGGGTCAATGTTTAAAGATTTATGAACAAAAGACTGCAGATTTTAGAACATCCTCTGTCTCCCAACTCCTTATCTCTTTCAGGAAACCCTACAATCCTGTTTCTGCCGCCACTTTAGCTCGCTGGGTTAATTGGATTATGTCCTTGGCAGGTATTGACAATTCCATGTTCAGGGCTTATTCTTCTAGGGGAGCTATGGCTTCCAAAGCTTTTTGGGCTGGTTCCCTTCTAGAGGATATTCTGAAATCTGCAGACTGGTCTAATGATAATGTATTTCAAGTTTTTTATTGCAAACCTGTTGATAATGTTTCAATCAATGTAATTAATATGCCTTAAACTCGCATAATAGGAGCCTCCGGTCTTGACATAAAATGTAGATTTTCCGAGTCTATGACGGAAAGTCTTAATTTTATTAAAGACACGGAGGCGAGTATTATTCCACCTCTGGTTTAAATGTTTTCTCCCGCCCTTTCTTCCAGCTCCAGTTTCGACCAATCAGCCTGCATCCTAACTGCCCATCTTGCTCCAATGCTATGCTTCAGTTGGCATCTTCTGCCCCTTCAGTATCCTGGGTCTCAGCATCTGGATTTCTGGATCGTCCTTATCTCAATGGAGTTTTGGATTTCTGTTCTGATGTATTAGCCTTTGTTATGGTTCTGTTTATTCTTTGTTCCATATTCCTGTTATTTACTTCTGATTGACTCGGTTCGCAAGAAAAGAGGGCTGTTCGCAGTCAAGTGACGTCATAATGCTATATGTGTATCCCTATTGGTTGTTCTGTTTGGAACTACGTTTTAAATCCCATTGGCTGTTCATGGTTAGCCTCATGGGATTTGTAGTTTTTTTCTTGACTGCTGCTATTGAATAAAGTAAGAAAAGAAACGCATAATACTCGCCTCCGTGTCTTTAATAAAATTAAGACTTTCCGTCATAGACTAGGAAAATCTACATTAAATATTGTAATAGTGACTCACTTCTCCGTAGCTGTGCATTTTTTAGTCGCAAAACATTAATACTTCCCATTCCAATTCAATATTTGGAAGGGACACACTAAACAATCCCTTTCCAAATAGTTAATTGTTGCGCTTTGGTGACGTGTTACCAAATTGCAATTTGAGTTTAATGCACAGCCAAATGCCTCTTTGCTGTCGCAAACAGACCGATTCTACCGATCTGGCCGTTTACTAACGCAAAATGGCTTAGTACATCTGCCCCCAAGCCACATCTCCTCCCTCTTTTTGGTTTCATTAGACTTCCCTTCAGGTCCATGATGCATATTCACTTTTGGGAGTTTTTGGCTGTTTTTCTACTGACCTTTTCCTTTCTGTCTGTACAGATGCTTTACATTTGTTTCCGAATAAAGCTCTGGCCGAGATAGCACGCAGGCAGGCAAGGTGATGCTGCAGTTGGATGTTGCTATGAAGGGTGGGACACGTGCTCTGCCTGTGTTAGGTGCAGCACGCCCAACGGTGATTCTCACATGTTCAGCCCATTTAAATGTTTTTAGGGTATTGCATTTTGTTGTATATGTTTCTCCATGTATAAATGTCATTTTATTGTTAGTGTTAATTAGCCCTTATCTCAGTGAGTACTCATATATGCAGACAGGCTGATGCTGAACTGCAATATAGTTTTGTTATTCTAATAAGTTTGTAAAATCACTGTGTTTATGTGTGGCTTCTTGCATGCGATATGTGTCACCTCACAAGGAGTAACTGCGAGAATATATTTTGTATACCAAGTAGGCGTTCTCAGACTTACTTAGTGAGTGAGGCACTTATCCTTTTCTCGAAGTAACCCTACACGCTACTGTGCACAACGCATTCCTACATGAAAGAGGGAGGCACTCTCAGTGCACGTGTTGGAGAATACTGATACAGTTGTACTGTATTGCTGCATTGCATAGTAATTCATGTGCTATGTATGTGCATTTGCCATTGTGGGTCACACAACAATACTGTGGAGGCATATGCAAGCCCCCATGTATACCAAGGGGCATAATTATACAGAAAGAACTGCAGCTACCATCCCTCAAACAATTTCTGCGTTGCGTTTTCAAAGTAGCATTCAGATCTTCTGCATGAGTCACAATTATGTGTTCCCAGGTTGATGTCCTACCTTTGTTTGCCTATGTTGTGCACCAGAAATCCCCACGAACCGATCCATAGCATAGTGGCCACCACTGCGATTGTTTAATTGTATTTTGAGACTTTTTACAGGCGTGTGCCTGATTACCACCTGCCTCGACTTTATGGTATTTCGCAAGTTAGTATATCTGCAAATATGTGCTTTTTGTGGAGGTGTCATACACTGACGTTTTGCTATTTCCTAATTGCAATTCACGTTTCCAATTTGTGATTTCCTAAATGTTTCGCTACGCTTTGCACATTACCATTTTTGGGGTTTAGTACATAACTTCTGTCTGTCTGTGCATTACCAAATCAGTTCTGACTGATTTGTGAATCAAAAAGCTTTGTGCATAGGGCTCATTGTCGTTTTGTTTGGTTCCTGAGTACACTTGACTATTTACTAAATAAATAACTAATTTTGAAGCGTTCTAAAACTCACAATAGAGTTATAGAAATAGCTTTCCTAATGCTTTGCTTTGTACTCTTTTTGACACTGATATTGAGGAGAATGCAATGTCACGCTATTCTTTTATAGTGTGCGCGCATTAATGACACATTGACGGTTTGGGGGCATTGACGGTCGGCGTGCTCTCTGCATATTACTCGTGGTCCCAGGAGACCGCGCCAGCCATCCACGTCCCTTTTATTTGATTAACTCACGTGACCCGAGGGTTACTTACACAAAGTAAAACAGGTAGGGGTGTGTATTTCGGAACCCCTCGCATTTGCGTTTCAATGGTAGTACCCTCGCTTGTTGCGTCACAAGCGCGACACTACATCCCTCCCAAAATCACAAATAGAAAACATTAACAAGTGGCACGAAGCTTCGAATCCGACATGTCAACACATCTAATGAAAATACATATAGTTATTACTACATAACATTGTTTCAGAAAAAGTCTTGCACTACCCACAACAGGTGGTCTCTTAATCTAGTCGACGGTGCAGGATTGCCCCTCCGTTCATACCTGGAGCAGTTGGTGCGGTTTGCCAATGGTTGGGGTTCACGTGGAGTGACAACAGATCTACTAACCTGCTCCGGTGACTCACCACCAAGGTCAGATTCAGTCCGCCACCAGAGTGACCTTTCTGACCGGTCATCTTCGGGCAGTTCCTCTCTATTTGGGTCAACATGACTGAACCCATTTTCAGTGTCAATGGCATGGTCAGAGGTCTAAGATCGCTTGAAGCAGGAAACGTTTCGTACAATCCTCTCTGCTCCTCTGCATGCTACGATCAGAGATCCTTGTCGTCTGATGATGGTCCAGGGGCGTACCTCAAAAGGCAACTGGAAATCACTGCCTGGAAAACAATCTCTTACCAAGACTTGGTCACCTACTTGCAGATCCGAACGTCTTGCTCTCCGATGGAGGTGTGCTCGGTCATTGGAGTCCATCCGCTTCAGGCATTCATGCATCTCATTTCCGGGTGTTGGTTTCCATGATTCATGGTGGGGAATAACATCAGTAACTACATGGCCTATGGATAGGTGGCTTGGCGCGATTCCGGTGGTGGAGTGTGGTTCTGTCAGTAATCCACCAGAAAAGAATATATCGCCATCTCCGGCCCCTCCTTCTTGGCAGCTGCTATCCTGATGACTTTGTTTAATGTCCTCATGAATCGTTCTACCTCTCCATTCGCTTGAGGCCACCTAGGGGAGAACTTCTTGTGCTGGATGCCGAGGGACTGTAGATAGTCAGCAAATCTCTGCCTTGAAAAGGAGTACCATTGTCGGTCCTGATCTCTTGGATTATACCATGGGTTGCAATTATTTTTTCTACCCTCTGGATTACTTCAGTCGCGATCAGTGATGAGACTATTTCCACTTCTGGATATCGTGAAAAATCGTCAATCAGTACCAGCATATGGCGGCCATCTGGCAGGCTCCCAAAGTCAAGACTGGTGGAGACGCAGGGTTTCTAGGGTCTTTTTTCTGTAATAACGGGGACTGGCACATTCGATTCACCTGTCACTTGGCATCAGTGGCTTGAGCGTACCAATGTCTCAACTTTCTCGTCCATCATCGGGAACCAGACTTTGGTCCGTAACCTACTTTTCGTCTTTACCATGCCTTGATGTCCAGCATGGGCTAGTTGCACCGCTCTGTCTGCAAGGCTGGCTGGGACTATTATTCTGTGTCCCCTAAGGAGAAAACCATCACCACTGACCATTAATTCATGGTGGACATGATGTAAACTCTCCAGAGACTGTCTAGCCACCGGGGTGAGGTGATGCCATTGTTTCGGTATGCCATTGATTTGGTGTGCACTACCTGTATGACTCTTTGTAGGACTTCGTCTTCTTTGGTGGCCTGCTGAATGAATTCTAATCAGATGGGCAGGGACCACGATCTTTCAACTATGCTCTTCAGATATTCTTCTGTTTCTTGTGCTTCATCAGCTTCTGCTATGGTGGCCAACCTCGAATGTCGTGAGAGGTAGTCGGCAGGGTTACTCGATCCTGGGCAATATTCTACTCTGCAGTTATATTCTTAAAATTGCAACATCCACTTTTGTAAAAAGCAAAATAAAATAAACTTGAGAAATTGAACCATTGTCCAAGCATTTAGCCATTGCATTTAAGATACTGTTTAAAGGTTGCTTTCTTTAAACACTCATACATTCCTCTGTATGACCTCTTGAGCTAAAACGTGAGGTTTTCACGTCTTCTGTTTTTTAATTATAAATGCAGATGGGGTGTAGGGAAAGTGATATCTCAGCTTTCTGCAGTCACAAATCACTAAACCTTTGAAGCTTAGAGAAAGAATTGGTTACTTTGTAAATGGAACTTCTTTAGGATGTTTAAGAAAATAAAAGTGACATGTGTTACAGAATTATAACTTCTTACACTACAAAGCTGGAATGTGACTTTTAGAGGGGCTAGGATGCTACACATGAAATACAATGTTCCCTAGACAGGGACTTTGAAATTGAGACAAAGAAGCCCTCTTGGAGGCGCCGTATCCTAAATTACTATTACCAGTAAACTTGTTTTCCCTTAAAGAATAATTACTTTTGCTGTCAATTGCGTGTTTTTGCAGCTTTTCCTAGCTGGTGAATTAGTGCTTGTAATGTAAACTAATGAGCGTTCAACCTTCTAAAAAGTCTCTGATGGCTCTATGTTTTTGAAGAGCTCCACAGTGTGTTACTGTGAGCAGAGTCTTCGGCCTATAGACTCTAGCAAATAAACGTTGCTATGATTTTCATACCATGATTGTGTATTGACTGTTATTTCTCTTCCAGACAAAATTCCGCTTTGACAATTTTCTATTCTGGGCGGCGGCTTGGAGGCTGTGCCATTGAATAGAGGGATGAGCGGTTTGTGATCCGTCATCACAGTGAACGGGTGTCCATAGACATATAAATGGAAATGCTTGCACGCCCAGTGGATTGCGATTGCTTCTCTCTCAGTTTGCAAGTACCTCTTCTCCGTTTCAGTGAGAGAGCGGCTCGCATAGGCCACTGGGGCCCATTCTTCGGCTTGGACTTTTTGCATCAGAACTGCATCTAGCCCCGTGGGGCTGGCATCAAGCGCAATAGTGGTGTTTCTCTTGGGGTTAAAATATCTCAGAGTCATGTCAGCTGATAGTGCGTCCTTGGTCGCTTGAAAGGCATTCATCTGGGCTGGGCCCCACGACCATATGTTTGTGGCTTTGGTCAAGTCTCGGAAGAGTTGGGTTAGGAGTGTGAGGTCTTTGGTGAACCACCCACAGTAATTTACCATCCCTAGGAAACTCCGGACTTCTGTTACATTTGTGGGTGGAGGCGCAGTCCTGATGTCCTTCACCTTTGCGGAGTCTGGAGCCACCCCTTGTGCTGAGAATGAATATCCAAAAAACTGTATTTTGTCTTTGAGAAGCTCTCACTTCTCTCTATGAAGGGTGAGTCCAGCGTTGTGTATCCTCTTCATGACTGCCTTCAGTCGTGTGTGGTGTTCTGGTATGGTTCTGGCATAAATCAATATGTCGTCACTGACGTTGATGGTGCCGGGGAGGTCTATTAGGATCACACGTATTGCGTTTTGAAACACCTCTGCAGCACTGGAGATGCCAAAATTGAGTCTCCGGTAGCGGTGAAGTCCTACGTGAGTCGAGAATGTGGTAATGTATCTTGACTCTTCCGCAAGGACTAGTTGATGATACCCAGACCGTATGTCTAGCTTTGAGAACCACCTAGCTTCACCCAGCTCTCCAATGAGGTCAACTATCGTTGGGGTGAGGTGTCGTTCTCTTTTTATCAGTGCATTGGGTAGTCACATATCCACACAGATTCTGTTTTTTTGCCACCACAATTGGCGAAACCGATGGTTTTGGACCATTTGCCTTCTCGATAATGCCAGTAGCTTCGAGTTTCTCCAACTCTCGCTCCACAAGAGGTCTCAAATGGAAGGCTATTCGTCTGTGTCAGAGGTTGCACTGACCTGTCTATATGGAGGGTGATTGGCTTGTCTTTGAGGTATCGTATACCTTCAAATACCCAGGGATAGCCTCTAGAATGTCATCCAGAGACTCTAGATAAACCCCGAAGGTGAAAGTCACAATGCCTAACGCTTTTGCAGCGTGGCATCCTAGAAGGGTGCAATGGCCTTCTTCGGCAACATACATCTGTGCTTCTATCTCATTGGATCCATAATGGATGTGAGTCTGGAACTTCCCTTTCATGGTCAATGGTCGTATCTGTCCATATGCAAACACTTTAATTTGTGCTGGCATCAGGGGAGGTGGTGGTTGATGGTTTTGGTGAGTGGCGTTTGACATGGCATTGATGGACGCTCCTGTGTCCATGATGGCAAGGACAGGACTATCTCTTACCACCACTTTGCATTTCTGTAGCTTTCCGCTCTCCTGAGTGGCGGTGCTGAGGATGAAGATGAAGTGTACAGTTTGTGTTTCCTCTTCATCGTCGTCCATATCGCTGCTTCGAGTGTGGGTCTCTCTGGGGGAGTTCACTATGGCCAGAGGTGTGGAATGACCCCCCCACAGCGGCCGCACATTTTTGGAGTCTGTATTGTGTTTCGAGGTCGCGGTTTGTTTGGCATGAGTACTTCTGCAGCGACCTGTTCTGCTTTGATTGGGTTCTGAAATGCTGCTTCCATGTGGGAGGCTCTTGCTTTTGACAATTCTTTTGTCCTCCCCATGGTTAGTATGTCTGCTAGGGACCGTCCTGATTTTTCTAAAATGTGTTTCCTAAGTTCTGAGGATTCACACCTGTGGATGATCTGCCCTCTGATTTCCTCATTTTCATTGTGAAAGTTGCACGTCGGGCTAGCTCTTTGAGTCTCATGTAAAAAGTGTCAATGGACTCTTCAGGGAGTTGTCGTGCTTGCCTAAGTACAACTCTCTCGTAATCAGTGTTGGCCATGGGCTCAAAGTGTGTCTTTAGGGCTGCAATGAGGGAAGGTGTGTCTTCGGTTCCGCTTCAAAACTTCTTTTAGATATGCAGTGGATATCCTTCCCTCCCAGATGCAGTATCATTGCTCTCTTCTGTGCGTTTTCAATTTTCAGGGCTTCAAAAAATTGCATGACTCTCTCCACCCAGTCCTTCCAGCGGGAAGTTTGCGCTGATGGTGCACCTTTCACTATGAATGGCTCAACTGGAGGTATGGAATTCATGGTGATGGTGTGACCACTTGTGTTCAAATGGAAGTGATTCTATTAGAGTAGGAAGGGCTTGTCTTTGTCTTTTATTGTTTTTTTTTAGCACTGTCTTCCAGGCAAAGTTCTGGGAGCAATCACAGCTAGGTTTACTTGGACGAGAGTGGCTGGGAGAAACAGTCAGTGAGCCAGAGTGTGTGTGTGCCGTGTACTGTGCCTTTAAGAGGCGTCCATCAGTGCAGGCAGGGGGCGTGGCATGTGTGAACTCAACGGGCCGAGGAGCTGGATCGCTGGGCTCTGGTCTTGTCTTGGAGGACGTCGTGCAGGGAGAGGTTCGCTGGGGCACACCTCCGAAGCAGATCACATGATCGGGCGGGCTCCGGTCAAGCCCTCACGATGCAGGATGGCCAAGACCTTGTCCTCCCATGATATGAGCTGTAAGGGAGGAAGTGGGGGACCACCACCAGTCTTCTGGAGCTTCAGCTGGTGCCATGGAACAGTCTTTTCCCCCTGAGGTTGTTCCTCCTCTTCTTGATGTCGTCCCTTGTGCCTGGGGAGGGGCCTACAGAATTCACTCTTTTGACTATCCTTTGCCGCATTTCCATTTTCCTGGTGATAGTAGTGTGCAGGACTTGGGCTCCAAATAGATGTGGCTCTACTCTAATGATTTCATCCACCATGACTCAACTCATCTTTGGTGAAACGGGTATTTTTCTGGGGTGACATGGTTCTATCATGACTGACATACGCCCACATACCTGATACAGCAGTCACACTAGCTGATGGGAGTGTGTGGACTGACATTTGGCTGGCACTGCCAGCCAAGAGCCACCCCGCACACACTGCCAACCAGGCGCCACCCCAAGCACACCGCCAGCCAAGCGCCACCCCACGCACACCGCCAGCCAAGCGCCATTCCACACACACTGCCAACCAAGCGCCACCCCAACCACACCGCCAGCCAAGCGCCACCCCACGCACACCACCAGCCAAGCACCACCCCACGCACACCACCAGCCAAGCGCCACCCCAAGCACACCGCCAGCCAAGCGCCACCCCATACACACCGCCAGCCAAGCACCACCCAAAGCACACTGCCAGCCAAGCGCCACCCCACGCACGCCGCCAGACAAGAGCCTCCCCACCCACACCATCACTTTTTTTTGTTTATAAACAACAAAGAAACCACTAACTAATTGTAAAATAAGTACAAAACTACAAACACAAAAGCTCTGACTAAATACATGACAGTAATGCCAACCGTGAAACTGAACATATAAAAATATAAAATAGACAGTTTATTCTCACTGTATTTCCTCAAAAATGTTCTTTGTGTGGTAATTTCTGAAACCGCCGGGCACACACAGCCTTGGCTTTGAAGGGCAATAGGGGCCGTACATCCGTCTCTCCCTCCGGATACCTCTTCGGGCACATACTCTACATTTCTTAGTGGGTAAGTCTTTTTTGGGAGTGGGAGGAATGTGATCTGGAAAGTGGCGATCTTTCAATCTAGCCACATCCTCCACCACTGCTACTCTAGGAACTCTTGCCTGTTCCACCACAATAAGGCTCTCTATCACTGACTCCTGAAATTTAACAAATGTCATCCTTGACTCAGGTGAACAATCCTTGAGCACAATAAAGGCATTAAGAGTTGCCAAATGAAATAAATGTAGGGCCATCTTTTTATACCTCACATAAGACTTATGAAGAGCAGTGTAAGGTTCCAACCTCTGATCTACTCTATCAACACCACCCATGTGCCTATTGGAGTCCAAAATGCACGCAGGTTTGCATACTTCGGCAACCTGACCCCAAACAGTCACAGGGGAAGTACTCTCATCATGGATGTTAGATAGCATGTACACATCCCTCCTGTCTGAAATTTTCAGAGCTAGCAGCACATTATTCCACAAGGCACTGCACTGTCCCCTTTCAAGTTTTTTACAGACAAGCTCCCTTGGATAGCCTTTCCAGTTAGAATGAATGGTGCCACAAGCAACAGTGTCCACTCTAAACAACTCCTTGAACAACTGCACTCCAGTGTATAAATTATCTACGTACAAATGGTGACCTTTGTTAAACAGTCGTCTACCAAGTTCCCACACAATTTTTTCGCTAACTCCAAAAGTGGCTGGAAAACCAGGAGGGTCAATACTGGAATCCCTACCATTGTAGACCCGGAACTAATACACGTATCCTGTACTGCTTTCTGACAGCATATACAATGTAATCCCATACCATGCAATCTTACTAGGAATGTACTGCTTAAAAACTAAACGCCCCTTGAAAAAGACCAAAGACTCGTCCACACTTATCTCTTTGCCTGGAACACAGACCTCTGAAAACCGATCTACAAAATGATCAAAGGACAGGTCTAATCTTAAAAAGACGGTCACAATCACGGTGATCTCGTGGCAAGGCTAAAGCATTGTCTACAAAATGCAGCATACAAAGAAGAAGCAAACAACAATTATGAGTCATAGTTGCAGGAAATATAGCCATTGCCATCAAGGGTCTAGTAGACCAATAAGAAGCCAGTGACGGCTTCCTTATCAACCCCATCAAAAAAGTCAAACCTAAAAACTTTTTCATCTCTTCCAGATATGTGGGAACCCACTGAGTAGCTCTAGACTGAGGCCCAAGTCTGGCAGCGTTGTCCCTCAAATATTGCTCCGCACACACATTAGTCTGCTCCACAATCTCTTACAAAAATACATCATCCATAAACAAGTGAAAGAAATTGACAGACAAAAAGTTTTCTGTATTGACTCTACACCCTGGGAGACCAGTAAATGCAGGTAACTGTGGCTGCTCCATGTTTGGGGCAATCCAGGTGCCAGGTCTTCTAATGGGAAATCCTTCAGCCCCAGGCTGCTGCACTCTTGGCACATGAATGTCCTCCTCTAAAACAGGCCCTTCAGCTGCACAGAGAGTGGCTTCCTCATCAGAAGAATCCTCTCAGACAGAAAATTCACTGCCAGAATCTCTCACTTCCTCCTCTGCCTCAGATGCAGAGTCAGTCTCGTAATCATGGTCTGAAGAAGACTAAAAAAACATGCCAACAACCTGCTGAGCGGTCACTCTGAGGCTAGCCATGATTCTCACTAACAACAAATGGATTGCCAAGAACAACCAGCACTAAAATAAGTAATAAACAAAGTGTAGCTTTATCACAAAGAGTTATGTACTAAAAAACTATACCACTCACTTGCCTGAAAAAGCTCCTCACCAGCAACTCCCCTGCACAGACACAGCAATCACCAATAGTATCCCACTAAAAAGAAAAAGAAAAAAGAAAATTAGACATATGACCACTCAAATATCATTGTGCTCAAATCTAAGGACAATTTCACACACAATACTGCAATTAGTGCACCACCTACAAACATGTCATTCATGCATGTCAACAATACTCCATTGGAGTAAATTGCTTTCACTTACCTAAAACATGCAACTACGCAAACTGCAGGACAGCTACTGCCAAAACCGCAAGGATCCACAGCAAAGGAAGCAAAAGCTTTGAACTAGAACAAAAAGAAGAAATAAACTGTTATAATCACAAATACAAATACTTCGTAAGTTGACAAACACCCTGCTACCAAGAACTTAGAAATTGTCCCTGGTGCCTAAGGGGCTTCTGCCCCCCTTCGGGGCAGATGGGCCTAAAAACAAATAGCCCGATCTGCCCCCAAGGGGAGCAGAAAGGGCCATCAGTAATGTGCCCCCCTTTGGGGAGCGACGCTTGCCAAAGGGGCCGCACCCCCACCCACACAAAACATACACACACACAAGATCCCTGGTGTCTAAGCGGATACTGCCCCCCTTGGGGGCAGACAGCTCTGTGCCCCCATTGGGGGGGGTGACCCTTGTCAAAGCGGGCACCCCCAGCGCACCAAAAAACAAAGGGAACCAAAAAAAATAGTCCGATCTACCTCCAAGGTGGGCAGAAATGGCCATCAGTAACGTGCCCCCTTTGGGGGGGGGGGGCGACCATTGCCAAAGGTGCCGCCCCCCCCACACAAAACACACACACACACAGGATCCCTGGTGCCTAAGGGGATTCTGTGCGTAAAAGAAATTAGCCGATCTGCCTCCAAGGGGGGCAGAAATGGCCAACAGCTCTGTGTCCCCTTTAGGGGGCAACCCTTGCCAAAGGGGGGGCACTCCCAGCACAAAACAATAAAAGGGGAACAAAAAAAAACCGTATTGGTGGTTTCTGCCCTCCTTGGGGGCAGATGGACTGAAAAAAATAGGCCCATCTGCCCCATTGGGGGCAGAAATGGCCAATACTAATTTCCCCCTCTTTGGGGGGGCGACCCTTGCCCAAGGGGTGCCTCCAAACACACAAAACACACACACACACATGACATAATCCCTGGCGCCTAGTGAGTTCCAACCCCCCTGGGGGCGAGATCGGCCAAAAACATGGCCGATCTAGCCCCATGGGGGGCCGAAACATATAAAAAATGATTGCCCCCGTGGCAGCGACCCTTGCCTGAGGGGTCGCTGCCCAAAAACATAAGGAAAATAAAATCCCTGGTGTCTGGTGGTTTTCAAGCCCCCCTGGGGCAGATCGGATGAGAAAACGGCTGATCTGCCCCCCGGGGGGCCGAAATAGGATGAATAATAGCCCCCCATGGGAGCAACCCTTGCCCAAGGGGTCGCTCCCATAAATAAACTTGAAAAAAAATCCCTGGTGCCTAGTAGGGATTCCTGGTCCACGATCGCGGGCCCGCCCGCGATCGTGAACCAGGAATCCACTGAAAACAGGCACGGGGAAAGAAAATACTCTTCCAAGGCACCGAGGGGGTTAATGCATTTGCATCCCAACAAGACCCCTACTGAATGTCACCGGAGAGGAGGTGCCAGCTACATCCAGTCCCCCCTCTGAAGAGGCCCACAGTGACGACAGCAGCTCTGCATGCCTGGATCAGGATGACCAACCTGGCCCGTCATGGGCCTCTGGACAGTCGGTTCCCCTGCCACAGTCCCAACCCACTACAAAGTCTCCCCCCTCAGGAAACACCAGCACAGCACCCACCCAGTGGGCCCATGCAACTGTCCCCAGGACACGTCAATCAGCAGTGTGTCCACCACTACAGGGACCCCAGGCAACCCCACAAACACAGGACGATCAGGGGCCTTGGGTCAGTGGCAGTGGGCACACGGTTCAGGGGGCAGAGGCACAGGACAACAGGGAAGCTGGGAGGACTGCTGTGTGGCAGGGGGAGGACAGGCCCAGGGAACCCACTCTCCACAGGGCACTCTCAAACATCCTGGGAGCATACCACCATTCCCAGGAGACCATGGGCTAGATACTGGACAAGTTGCAGGAGACCCAGCGGCAGCAGGAGGGACAGTACCTGGGGATCAGGGATGACCTAACAAAAATATACACCATCCTGGTGACCATTGCAGGGGTGCTGGCTGACATGGGCAAGACCATGAGGGAGGCAGTGGCACAACAAAGGGCACCTGACACTAGCCAAATCGGGGAACAGCCTTCCACCTCCACCGGCGCTAGTGGACAGGAGGCCCCGCCACAGAACCAACAGGCCACCAGCACCTCACCCCCGCAGAAGGAGAACCACCCCGCAAACGGTCACTGCGATCCAGGCAGAAGACAGAGAACATTGCCAAGACCCCCGCCAGGAAATAGGACTCTCCTGACAGTCACCCATCTGTCCCACTCTGTTACCCTGTCCAGCTTGAACTGCCATTGCTCCCCTACCTATGCCCTCCTGGACAATGCACCTGTGATACCAAGAGACTGGACTCTAGCCTGGACTTTCCTCCACCATCACCCCAGCCCCTTGCACATACACCTATACTTATTAGCACCTAAATAAACACCCTTGAAACAAATACCAATCTGGAGTCAGTCTAATGATTCACAAATGTATTAGTACAACATTATCAAAGCATTGCAAAGTATATGTACAGTGAAATATACTTTAGGATGACCTTTGGTGGGCAGCAGTACATATAGCAGGAACCAGAATGGGGCACAGAGAACTGAAAATAGAGAATCCAAAGGGAACAGTCAGTGGCCATAGACATAGGGTAAGAGGCTGCCTTGTACAACTTCCAACAGATTACTTAAATGTTAAGTGGAGTTACAGTGTTTTACCTGTGTGTCACTGGAAGTACTACTATATTATATTTGTTCTGTTGTCAACATTTCTTCCTCTGCCTCCTCTTTTTCACTGTCCACAGGCTCTACTGCTGCCACAAGACCATCTCCAGGCAAATCCTCCTGCAGAAAAGGCACCTGGCGTCTCAAGGCCAGGTTGTGCAACATGCAGCATGCAGCAATGATCTGGCACACCTTCTTGGGTGAGTAGTACAGAGAGCCACCTGTCAGATGGAAGCACCGGAACCCGGCCTTCAGGAGGCCAAAGGTTCTTTCTATAATCCTCCTTGTACACCCATGTGCCTCATTGTAACGTTCCTCTGCCCTTGACCTGGCATTCCTCACTGGGGTCAGTAGCCATGAGAGGTTGGGGTAAACAGAGTCACCTGTAAATATAGTGTGACAACTGCTAGACACACACTAACCCTTAGGGGCAATCCTATACCCAGACATCAACATATACTGGGTGGGGACCTTTGGCTCACCTATTAGCCACACCCGGTGCCTCTGGAGTTGGCCCATCACATATGGGATGCTGCTATTCCTCAAGATAAAGGTGTCATGCACAGAGCTAGGATATTTGGCATTCACATGGGAGATGTAGTGGTCCTCCAAACACACCATCTGCACATTCATCGAGTGATAGCTTTTTCTATTCCTGTAAACCTGTTCATTTCTCGGGGGAGGCAAATGCTATATGTGTACCATCAATGGCACCAATGATGTTGGGGATATGTCCCAGGGCATAAAAGTCAGCATTCACTGTGGCCAAATCCTCCACCTGGGGGAACACAATGTAGCTGCGCATAGGTTTCAGCAGGGCAGACAACACTCTGATCAATACGTTGGAGAACATTGGCTGAGAAATCCCTGATGCCATGGCCACTGTTGTTTGGAAGGAACCACTTGCCAGGAAATGGAGCACTGACAGGACCTGCACTAGAGTGGGGATTCCTGTGGACTGGCGGATAGCTGACATCAGGTCTGGCTCCAATTGGGCACACAGTTCTTGGATTGTGGCACGATCAAATCTGTATATGATGAAAATGTGTCTGTCCTCCATTGTCACAAGGTCCACCAGGGGTCTGTACACTGGAGGATGCTGCCATCTCATATGCTGCCTCAGCGGTTGAAGCCTACGGAAGAGAACGGTGAGCAGAGGGTCATATTTCCACATCTTTTGCACTAAAGTTGAATAATTTACTTTAAATAAGCAGTATGTGAACTCAAGAGTCAGTTGGTGTGCCAATGTCTGCTGTGATGCAGTTAGGTGCCATGCCCTGTTCCCCCCTGAAATGGCGACTGCCTGACCTGTGAGGAGGGAGAAATGGAAATGAGGTAATGGCGCTGATGTTGTGCGCCGCCGCGGTAGGTGGTCGATGACAGCCGCGCAACTTTGCATTGGTTATTATTGGGCCCTGTGGATTCCAGGAGCCAATGGCGATGTACGCCGGCGGTGACGGTATGCACCGCCGTGGACGTAACCGCCATTTTCTAACTATTCACTCACTTGCTACCTGACCTTCAACAGGAGAGGACCTACACTGCAAGTGCGGCTGTGGCCTGTGTCTGGAAGGAACAATGGCTCATGTGTCTGGGGAAAGGGCCCCTGCCTTCTCTGCGGAGGAGTTGCAAACACACCAACATCCACTGCCTCCACTGTGTCCCCCTCCTCCTCCTCATCCACCTCTCTCCCAGTATCGTCTCCACTCACACCTGCATGCACTACATCCTCATCCACTACCTCCATCACCAACACTCCCATCACAACACACACCTCACTGGCAGTCACCACCCCCACAGCCATGCACACGTCCCTTGTCTCCTCTCACAGTGTGTCTGTGACCCCTCCTCCCAAAGTACACAAACGCAAGCACCCACCCACCCAACAGGCATCCACCTCAAAACAGCATCCAGCCCATGCACCTTCACCCAAGCTCAGCAGACAGACACCTCCTACAACCACTCCCTCTTCCTCCACTCCCAAACCCTCTCCATCTTCCTGTGCCAGTGTGTCTAAAAAACATTTCCTGGCTAACGTTGACCTCTTCCCTACACCCCCCGTCCGTCTCCTCGGGCCAGGGTGTCCAGATCCCAGGCCAGCACCTTAGCCACCAAGTCGGCGTCTGCTGTGGTACCTGCAACTCCCAGAGGATCAAAGGGGGCACCCGTCAGGCCAGGCAGTGTGCCACGGACCCCTGCAAAGGAGCAACCCATTCCGCCACCTGCCAAGGTGAAGAAGCACCCCCACCAGCACTGACACTACATCCAATTTGCAGCCTTAGTCCCCGGAGGATGGAGTTTGGCCCTGCCTCCATGGAGTATCATGCTATATGTTCCCTGCAAATCTCGTGCCTCAGACAACCAGGTGAGGGAATGTGAACTGCCACACCCCAAGTGCAGCATCATTGGGCACAAAACCCCCTCCAGAACCAGTGGAGAAATGCATCCACTCCCCCTATCCTTGGCAGGATGAAGCAGACTGGGCACAAAACCCCCTCCAGAACCAGTGGAGAAAGGCATCCACTTCCCCTATCCTTGGCAGGATGAAGCAGACTGGCCACAAAGCCCCCTCCAGAACCACTGGAGATTTAACCCCCTTGAGAGACTGTGGCCTTGCACTCCCCAGGAGCAAGCAGTGGGCAACCCACCCACTTGAGAGACTGTGGCTTTGCACTCCCCAGGAGCAAGCAGTGGGCAACCCACCCACTTGAGAGACTGTGGCTTTGCACTCACCAGGAGCAAGCAGTGGGCAACCCACCCATTTGAGAGACTGTGGCTTTGCACTCCCCAGGAGCAAGCAGTGGGCAACCCAACCACTAGAGAGACTGTGGCTTTGCACTCCCCAGGAGCAAGCAGTGGCCAACCCACCAACTAGAGAGACTGTGGCTTTGCACTCCCCAGGACATCGCTGTGGGCATGGAGCCCCCTCGAGGAGCAGTGGCGTAGTACCATCTTCCGGCTGAGGTGTTACCTCCTTCCCCATCCCCCTGAGGTGCCTGTGTTATTTCAACCTGATGCCCCTGCAGTGTTCTCTTCGTATTGAGGCAGGAGTCAAGTGTGGGCTTGGCCCATGATTTTTGGCCCAGTGGTCCACGGACATTTGCAAAGGGCAGGGTACGGCCTTCTGTACATATTGTAAATATTTGTATATACTGTTTGTCTATTTGTTAAGTATATCTGCCTGTTTCTAATACATCACTGATTTAACTCAATTCCTTTTGTCCTTGCTTTCTTCCAGGGGGTAACAGGGTATAAATGTAATGTTGAGGCCTGTGTTTGTGTGTATGGTGTTGTGGGAGAGGGTGGGGGTGTTGCGTGTGTGTGTCACTCTCTTTTTCCTCCCCCCTCCCCTCTGTTTTAGGTGCAGTACTCACCGTGGTCGTTGCCGCCACTGCCTCCTTTGATATTCCTCGTGTATGAGGAGGTATACTAGCATCGGCAGGACCTGCAGCTCGGGCTCCATGGCGTCCTGGTTCTTCGTTGATTGTCGGAAGGTGAGTGGTTTCCCTTCCAAAGACTGTTTCACCATGCTTTTGATGGCATTGGTACCGCCCCGGAAAAGCTGGTGGATTGGCGTGTTGTAATAGTGTGGGCGGTACATTGTCTTCCACCTGACTGTTGGCGGTGACTGCCACGGTGTTTGTTGCTACCGCCGTGGTGGTCAGAGTGTTAAAGTGGCTGTCTGTGTTGGCAGATACAATTTTTTTTACTGCCACCTTAACACCGACCGCCAGGGTTGTAATGAGGGCCTTAATCACATATGTTAGATATGGACTTTGGTGCTTTATTTTTACATTCACCATTATCAGTTTTATCAGAGGTTTCATGCAAGACTGCTAAAATGTTATTTTCATTGTTTGTCAGCACATTCACATAAACACCATCACAAATACAATACACAGTACTGTTCATTTTGATGTCTCTCTCCAATAGTTTTGCAGGAGAGGTTGAACTTAACGTAAAGGAATGTTGATCTGTGATAGAAGCCAGGGTAATTGAGATGTAATCAGAAATACGGTGGATGACACAGAAAGTTCAAATGCCATTTGCATCAATGGTCAAGCCTGAGAGAAGTAATGGGGGAATTCTTGTCTAGCACCAATATCAATAAGGCACGAGGGGGTTTCTCATTAATTACAAATTTCACACAAGGACTGCTCTGATTTATCTGGACCAAAGTGCTTATTGGGCACTAAGTATGACTCGGGCTGTCCTAAAAGGAATGGTATTGATTTGTAAAGCTGCACTTTGAAGAAAATAAACATGTAATGTAAAAAATAAATAATGAGTACCATGTGTAATATGGTCAATGGCAATCTTGGGTCTTTAGTGACAGCTATGATGTCATCCCTTGACAAGCCCTAAAACCCCTAGTTTTCAAAGGTAATTTAAGACTAAGGGGCATATTTAGGAGCCCCTAGCACCTTCTTTCACCACATTAGCGTAATTTGTTTTTTACGCTAATGTGGCCCAGCAAGGGCTAATTCGCTGTGCCAAATTTACAAAGTGGTGCAATTTATGCATTGCGCAACTGTGTAAACCTTTGCGCTCCATTATGCCTGCGTCAGGCATAATGTATGCAAAGGGGGCGTTCACCGATAGGGGGGCCAAAAAATATAGCACAAATTAATCTAAGAGATTTCTTTGCATCATTTTTTTCAGCACTTTTAACGCCTGCTCAGAGCAGGCTTTAAAAGGAGGCGCACCATTATTTGTAATGGGTATCAAAGTGCTTTGCAGGATTAGTGTCAACATTGTCGATGCTAATCCTGCAAAGCTCCGAACTAGCATCAAAAATGTTGACGCTAGTTCCCCTAATTACCGCCATGGTGCGCTGTATCTTAGATAGGGGCGCACACATGGTGACGTTAGGGGGGCGCTAAGAAGCACAAGAAAAGTTTTGCTCCACTGGGTGCAGAGCCACTTTTCTTAAATCAAGCTCTAATTTTGGACATTGGCTTGTGATATGCCTGCAAGACCTGGCATGGTACCCAGTGTGGTTCTACGGTCCGACTGTTGGTGTCACACAGCAAACCTTTTTAAGTAGGTGCCATGGTCCCATGCAACTGTGGTACCAACTGTAACGAATGGCATTTGCAAAGGGAAGCGACACCTTGGTATGAAAGCTTGCAAGCTGGCCCCTGTGAAGTTTGTGTGCAACGGAGGGGTAAGTTGATTGCACATTGCCCAAGAATTTGTGCTGTAGAGGGGTTCGCTCCCTGTGAGAGGACACTCCAAGGCCCTGCGGCCAACTCTTCACAGTGGGAAGTCAAGGGCTGTGCGCGGCAGAGAACTAGCTCTGTTCTGGAGGGTCTGGAAGGAGGCCAGACCTTGTGACCATCCCTTGGGCTGGTTGCTGAGGGGAGGGCACGGGCTGTGTGCAGAAGAGGGGTTGGCTCCCACTCTGGCGTTGGGCGCGGGGCTTTGCCAGAGGCAAAAACCTGTGATCTTTCAAGTCCCCAAGACACATTTGACACAAGTGACTGGGAACTTGAAAGAGATGGCTCACAGGATCATACATAATATGCATTTGCACTCAAAAGACTGCATTTCCAAGCCTCATAAGCACAGCCCCAGACACTAGAGGACCAGCACAATCAGGGACCCTACTGGGTCGGCTGTGGGAAACCAAGGGGCACATTTAAGAAAAGTGGTGCCAACACATAGTGCAGCGCCACTTTCCTTCCGCCCCTTAGCGCCCACTTACCACCACCATTGTGCACCCTGTTTAAAATACAGCACCCCATTGTACAGGGTAGGGGGCAATTGCATCATTTTCTTTTACACTATTGGTGTACTCTGCAGGAGTAGCACTAAAATGTTGGTGCTACTCAAGCAGAGTACATATGGGTCCATTGTATTCAATGGCATGCCCCCTTTTAATGCCTGCTCTGAGCAGGTGTTAAAAGTGCTGAGAATAATGATGCAAGGAAATCTCTTAGATTTCAGTGAGCCATTTTTTGGGCCCCATACTGAGGGAATGCCCTCTTTGCATACATTATGGCTGGTGGAGGTATAATTTAGCTCAAAGGGTTACAAAGTGGCACAATGCATGCATTGCACCACTTTGTGCATATGTTGCTGCGTTTTTGGCCTTCTAATGCCACATTAGTGTAAAAATAAACGCTAATGTGGCATTAGAATGGTGCTAGAACATCTTAAATATGTCCCCAAGTATTTCAAATCCACCTCCCTTGTCTGGCTACAGCCGTTGTTGTTACTTTTTGCTACAGTTCACACTCAGCTTGTTTGACCCTACACTTTTCTTTTCTTTGTTCAGTTACTTTAGGTCCTCTAGTTTCCTTACCCTTTGTCTCATTAATTTCCGGTCAGTTTCTTTACTTGTCTAGACTTCCTCTCTTACGGTGTAGCATAGGCTTCTGTCATTGGCTCCTTTTTAGGATCTACTTAACACCGTAGGTTAGCTAAATCATTCCTTTTGCTTGCACCAGGTAAGTTTCTTAGTTTGTTTCCCTTTTGTCTAATGTCTATTTGGTAATGTAGTCGTTTCAAGAATTATGTTTGTTCATGCTTAGGTACAGACCTTGATATTTCTACCTTGGTACTGAGATTCCTTGCCTCCAAAATCCATTCTGGGTTTTCCAATACCAGCCTGCAGGAATGTGTCAGTCTCTCTTTCCTGCTTTCACCTCTTTTCCCCTTATTCTGGGTCTTCTTTAACATGACTGGACTGGTCCAGTAAAAGGGGTTAGGTCGACCTGTAGGGTGAGACGGAGACATTGGCCTCAACGTCCACTTTCTCAAAAGACTGCTAGACCCATACAAACTGAAATCCAAGACGACCCATAAAGAGCGTGCATTTCTCTTGGAGAAATTCAATCAGGTGGTCAACCCTCCCAGTACATTAAAAGGAAGCATACTAAATCCCACTATTAGTATGAATGCTTGCCTGGAAACAAGAGAGAGCAATCCATAACAATTCAAGTAGAATAGGTGCCTTGAATTTCTTCAGTTTTAGCTCCACCTGAAAAATTCAATAAAGAGTCATATCGCTTCCAAGTATTTATGGCTCAATACAATTTGAACTTTAAAGCAAAATCTCATCAATTTGCAACTGGTAAGGCCAGGATAACTTTTATGTTATCTCGGAAATTATGCTTTAAAGTTTAGGCGACTCAGTTAATTTTATTCCAAAGCCCTTTGCTGTCCAGGTCTGAATCCTATCTGCAGCAATTTATTGCTGATTTTGACAATAGTTAAACAAAGGCAGTCGCTCATGCTGCTGGCTTCAGTAAGGCAAGACCTGGTGTCATTTATTAATCAGTTTCAGCAGTTAATCACTGAGGTAATTTGGACAAAAGAGCCAGCTACAGCAACCTTCTATCAAGGATTTTATGAATGTCTGACTGAGGCTCATACTTTACCTGCGAATAGACCAACAAACGCTACTACAAGTGTTGACTTGACATTAAAAAATGATGCCTGACAAACACAAACAAGGCAAGAAAGACACTGGATTTAAGCAAATGTCATTCAGGGTTTCTGCCAAAGATGTGAGAAAAACATGTTACATTGAAAAAGCCATTCTGTTAGGAAACATTTGTAGAATTTTATTGTCCAAATACAAACATCGCAGAAGAAAGGTCTTTGCATTTACTGCAGAAGGAAGACCACTTTGTTAAAGACTTTCCTAGTCTGACGGAAACTCCAGGATTCCACTGTGAAGGGTGAACCCCCGACGAGTGCCTGCAATATGCGAAAGCCACCCCCTCCCTTTAGTAAATATTCTGACATACAGTAATTCCAAGCTCCTGGTACAGATTCTCACCAACCAAGGCCCACTTTCCTTCTTGGCTCTCATCGAATGTGCTGCTTCAGGGTGCGTTATCGATCAGTTCCATGAAAGACATGGTGTACCGAAACAGAAGCGATTCTGGACTCCACTGTAAGAATAGATGGGAGACCCTTGATGTTCAGAGAAGTCTTCTGGGAAGGTCTGTATTTAGGAATGGTTTTACATTATGGACATCTTGAGACCATCCAATTCAACATCAATTAAATGCCAGCTTTTGGCACTATACTTGGTACACCTTGGTCACAAAAACACAAACCTTCTATTGACTGGAAACAACAAAGCATTCACTTTTCATCCAACAATACCAGTGGATTCCATGGAAGGTATTAAAGTGTAAACTTCCCTTAATTTGTTGTACAGCACAAAAGGAGAAAGAGCAACCTCACATACCAAAATCATATGTAAGGATGTCCAAGAGAAGTAGACCAACTGCCCCACCACAGTCCTTATGATTGCCCTATTTATTGGGTCCCAGAAGCAAAGATTCTTCATGGGAGGACTGTATCAAATTGGGCTATTAGTTGTGTGGCCTGCACAATTGTCCTTACTGGGAACCAAGCACCCCACTGTAGCGCTTGACTCTCTCAGGGTAGTGAGGCAGAGCAGCCCAAGGCCTACTCAGGGGAGGTGGTGTGGGCCAGTAATCACCATTTACCAGCACACAATAATCACACTAAATAAATGATTGTTTAATCAGTACCTTTTCTTTATAAAAAGGAGAAGCACATTTATTACACACACACAATACTAAATACTATGCAATCATTTACAAACATGTACATGGGCAGTTGGAATATACCATATATGACATTGTACAATCACTTTTGACCCCCTAAATGGGTCACACCAACATATCAAGTGAATCTAGTGGTTTTGTAATGGTCCAAGAGCATCAAACTACGTGTTAAAATCATCACTGTGTGCCTAGATGGAATTTTCAAAAATAATACTCCAGCATGAATGCAGCTATTACGGATAATAAAACATATACACTATGAGCAATAACCATTGATATAATTATAGGAACCAATAAAGCATTTAAAGTTCTTATGGTGAACTAATTAAGCATTTGAATCCATTACAGTGAGCTAAGAAAGCATTTGAAATGAGGACATCTTCTGTCTGTGTGGCATAGAGCTCCCATTATGCTCTGCAGTTGAACTGCCATTTACGGCCAGCAGCAAGATGGCTCCTACCGGAGCGAGAGGCGAGCACTGGCAGAGTTGAAACCGGACTCGAGCAGAAAATGCCTGTAGCAGCAATGGACAAGGAGCAATAGACCAGGGGCAGTCCCAGCAGGTGGTGTAGCACGAGTCGATAGGAGCTCGCTCAAGCTTGTGATTTGGAACGGCTGAACTGTGCATGCTGCAGCTAAAGGCTGGGGAGTGCGTGAGGAGGCGGAGAGGAAGGAGAGACGCCCCAGTCAAAGCCAGTTCCAGTGCTTTAAGACAGGCCGCTAGGCAGCAATCAATAGAAGACAGCGTGAGCATCTATGTCAATCAACTGAGGATAATCTATAGTAAATGGCACGACTTAGAGTATTTGTGTAGCAGGACTCAGGCTCTGTGGAGCAGGGGGTATGATATGCCAACCTGGCAGTAGATTACATCTATATAGGTGTTAATTTCTGAAGAAGACTGAAGGATAGAAGGATTGAAAGACTGGGGTCCCAATACAACAAGACGGGAGCAAGTACAGATGCTTATAGTGTGTGCAGATCTCCAGAAGTGGAAAAGAATTTGCCGCAATACAACCTGTATCTCATCTCTGAATTCACAGAACCTATACCTTAACCAAGTCTGGAGAAGGGTGGAAGGGGTAGAAACCAGCCTGTGAGAGAGCTCTAGGCTACTGTCAAGAGGTGCTGCAGAAGCAGTCCGTGTAGCACAGATGCGGCTTGCGGCCCTCTCGTGACATCTTCAGCTTCCCCAAATAAGGGATTAAAAGCGATTAAAAGCTGAAAGAATTGTTAAAAGAAATTAAACGTATCGACAGGGAGAGGTCAATGAAAACTTGAGTCCTGGCCAAGCCTAATAAGACTGTAAAGGGTCAGATTGTGTAAAGTCAAGAGCTCAAGACCCCTACAAGCAAGGACACCTTTCCAGCCAACTCATCGGGAGAACAGTGGCCGGCTTCAACTCACACGGATGCGCTCTTTTCAGCCTCTCCTATGACCGAGGAGAGTTTCAATCCATCCCACCCAAATACACCAGAAAAACTCCCAGTTCAGACGGTACCACAAAGCAGCTCCCCCCCAAAGGCTGCTATAAACCACAAGGGGAGGGGGGACCCCCCAGCATAGTGTCCTACAACCTGCAAGACTTACAATGAAAAGCCAGCATGCCTTCTTTTCACAACGAAGAAGGAACATCTACAGAAAATGTGGTAGTAACCATGAAGGACCAATCTCTCGACCCACGGGCCAATGCAACCACAATAGGTGCCCCGAGGGCTTGGGCATTTTACCGCACCATGTGTTGGAGGGAGCACTCAACACAGCACAGGCAGAACCCTGGACAACGCAGCATAGCACATGCAAAGAGGGGGTTATAGTGCAACCACCAGGGCAAACACCAGCTGGACCTCCCCTGGCAGACCCACCGATAGAAACAATACTCAATCAGATTGTGCTGGAGCTCAGTAAGCTGAAACTGTCCCAGGCAGATGCCCAAAGAAAGATCAATGAACAGCTGGAGCACATTAACGCCAACATCACACAACTTTCCTCCCGCATTCCATGTGGAGCAAAGGGTGTTGGGCTTGGAGGACTCAAATACCAAGCACGAAACTGGAATCTCTATAATTCAATCAGAGTAAAAGGAACTTCAGCTACAGTTAGATGATGTGGAAACAGGTCTCGACCAATATAAGGTTTGTAGGTGTACCGGAGGATTGCGAAGCAGGATCCATAGTGACTAAACTGACTACAGAGTTAGTTAAAAAATATGCTCTTTCTGATCAACCGGTAGAGGGCATGGATTTACTCAGGCACATTGCATACCAGCAGTTAGGCCCTCAAACGCAAAATACCAGCACACTAGACTGGTGAATTTTGGTGATTTCAGAGATACGGAGCTCATCCTTTCGCAGGCAAATAAAGCTAGAACATATGATACCACAGACAATTTTTCTTTCCAAATTTTTTCAGACATGTCAATCATGGCTGCACGCCATCACAGAGAAATCAGAGACTTGATCGATGATTTTAAATGACAATGGGCACCAGCGGGTATTATCCAGCAATCAAACCTAAAAGTGTTTTTCAAAGGCCAAGCTCATATCCTCCACTCCGTGGATCAGGCCAAAGGACTTTTTCAGTCAATAAATAGGGGAGAGGATAGGGAAGAGGGATCAAAATAACTACAAGCTTTGCGTGATCTATCAACATATGTGTATGAACTAATAGCATAAGGGAAAGTCTGATCAACCATCACAGGGATTGGGCTAGGCTGTTGGTAATTAGACAACTTTTCCAGCCATAATACAGTGGGATGCTCAAAATAAGATGTGTCTCGTTCAAACTGATATTGCTTGCTGCTGTCTTTAAAACATAGGTTCACAGAGTGCCATGTCAGGGCACTCAATCTCAGGGAAGGGGGGCACAGGGGTGGGCTTAAGGGGAAGGGGTTCTTACTGCTTGTGGGAGGTGGTGATAGGTGGTCCACAATGAGAAGGGGGTGAAAACACAGATGGGAAGGGTGAAGATAATTTTTTCTGTTGGGTGTTTACGGGATCAGGAGACTTTATTAAATATAGGGGGACTTGGAAGCAGCAAGAGGAAGTAGCAACCAGGCAATAAACAAAGCAGAAACTGACAGACATGTGAGAAACTAGGCAGCCAGAGGCTTAACTACAATGGCCAGTGGAGTTGTTAAGCTAGCTTTATGTAATGCAAACAGGATAAACAACCATCTGAAATTAAGGGCTATTCTGAAATGGTTAAGGGCATCACAAGTACAGATCATTCTACTACAAGAAACCCATCTCAAGATACAGGCCAAACTTCCTAAAACACCCAGATTTATTGCCAAGGCTTTCTATGCGTCAGCTAGTGCAGCAGTTCGGGGGGTCGTAGTTTTGATCACATGGGAATTCAGGGGAGAGGTACATCAGGTTTATTGAGACCACCAAGCCAGATGGATTGTAGTCAGCATTAAAAGGGAAAATCAGCTATTACATGTGGTGAGTTTTTATGGCCCTATAGACAATGACATAACTGCTCTACAGGAGTTATATGATTATCTAAAATCTCTCTCCTGGGTCTACTGGTGATAGAAGGAGATTTTAATATCATACAAAATGTAAGTTTTTGACTCATCACGTCGAAATACAGTCCCAGCAGAAACCTTGCACCTCTCGCTTCCTAGCGAAAATCATAAAGAACTTAGCACTAGTAGACCATTGGAGTGTTGACCATTCCCAGAGCCAAGAATTCACTTGCTTCTCCCAAAAAATGTATTCTGCCTCAAGGATAGACTTTTTTCTAATTTCACATCACTGGGATACTAGCCAGTCCAGTATTTTGGCTAACCCATTCTCCGATCATTTGGTTCCAGTGATCGAGTTAAAGATCCCAGCTAGGCATATGCAACGGCTGCACTAGACATTGGATATGTCCCTATTGACTGTTATAGGGTGGATAGTGACCCTACGTTCAGTGGTCGATGAGTTCTTAGTTAGGAATACAGGTTCAGCTGCCACATTTGTAGTATGGGAGGCATGTATGGTCTTTATTAGGGGTAAAGCCATTTCATACAAAGCGCAAATATCCAAATTGAGAAGAGAAACATTTGCAGCCTTGCAACAGGACTTAGAACAGGCAATTTAGACCCATCAGTTAATCCACACTCAAACTTCAGGAGCTAGCCCGATGGAGGCTAGACATAATTTGAAAGAGCATTATATGTCTCAGGAAATGGTCAATTAGAATACATGCTTCCAGCAGTATTATGAAGAGAACGAACATGTGGGGATGGCGTTGGCCTGGACGATCAAGAAAAAACGAATTCATGCAGCGATTAAAACTATGGGGCATATTTATACTCTGTTTGCGCCGAATTTGCATCAAAAATTTTGACGCACATTCGGCGCAAACCGTGCACCATATTTAAACTTTGACGCCCGAGCCCGCGGACGTCAAAATTCCTCCGTGGGTGTCATTTTTTGGATGCAGGAAACAGCCTTGCGTTAATGACATGCAAGGTAGGCGTTCCAGCCCAAAAAATGACTTTAAGACCTGTGCACCTTATTTACACTCCAGCGTCATTTTGACGCACAGGAGAGGGCGGGCCTTAAAAAACAGAACACAGAATTATATGCACCGTTTTTTAACGCCTGGGTCAGGGCAGGCGTTAAGGGACATGTGGGCTCACTTCTATGGTATAAGACCATGGAAGGAGTCCAGAGGAGCCCTTCCCTTGCCCCAGGGACACCCCCTGCCACCCTCGCCCACCCCTGGAGGACACCCATGGATGGGGGACCCATCCCAGGTAAGTACAGGTAAGTTGAGGTAAGTATTTTATTTTATTTTTTTAAAGTGGCATGGGGGTCCTAATTTGGGACCCCCTACATGCCACTGTGCCCAATGACCACACCCAGGGGACAGAAGTCCCCTGGGCATGGCCATTGGGCAAGGGGGCATGACTGCTGTTTTTGCTAAGACAGGAGTCATTTCAATGGGGGTTGTGCATCAAAAAATGGCGCAAGTCCGCTTTGAGGCATGATTTTTGCCTCAAACCTGACTTCCACCTTTTTTTGACGCACAACCCCCATTTTCCCCGGCGCTGCCTGGTTTGAGTCTTTTTTTTTACTCTGACCAGTCCGCAGCACCGGCTAATGTCATTCCTTAAATAAGGCACCCGCATGGCGCGTAGGAATGGCGTTAGCCGGCTGTAAATATTTTGACGCAAACCAGCGTCAGCGCTGGTTTGCGTCAAAAAGTATAAATATGGGCCTATATTTGATGAGGCTCAGGGGTGCTCGGTCCACCAGCAGGACGCAATAGAAAGAGTGTTCCTATCACACTCTTCTAACCTTTATACCTCCATAATGGCAATTACCCCAGACCAAGTCGAAGAGTATTTGGGGGCTATTAATTAACCACTTTTGATAATGAACTTCAGATTTCTGCAGGGGTGCCAAATGAGCTGGCTGAAGTCAAAGAAGCTATTAAGAATTTCCCCAATGGGAAAGCCTGTGGGTGGGATGGGCTACAGCAGAGCTCTGCAAAATGTTGGATCAGATTACGTCTTTTATAGTTACACTGTTTAATGAAATACTCAACAGAGGTGAGGTGCCTAGCTCATTCATCCCAGCTGTAATGGCAAGCTTTTTAAAGGAGGATAAATCAGCAGGCAAGCCGGGTTCAAATCACCCTGTTAGTCTTTTAAATAATGATTACAAATTATTCTCAAGGATAATCGCAACTAGAATTACTCCACTAGCCCAAGCAGTGGTCAATAGAGATCAATAGGGATTCCTCCTGAGAGAGCAATCTCAGCCAGTACCAATTTCCTATTATAGGCAATAGATTACTTCACAAAGAATACGTTCAAGGCCGCTATCATCTAAGCATTCAACTTAGTACAATGGGAAGTTGTGCTCATTATTCTGTGTAGATTTAACTTTTTCCCAAAACTGGTGAGGTTACTTCAGAACCTATATCGCAATGTAGAAGCAACAATTATGATAAACGCATGAGTGGCAGTAACGGTGTAAATTTTAGGGGACATGCCAAGGATGCCCTATGTCTCTGGCGTCATAGAACCCTTGGCAGCTGCACTGGTTCAAAATCCCCAGATAAAGGCACCTCTGCAAGATGCATCCAAAGTTAAGTTAGTTGCAGATGACATGATTTTATGTCTGGCAGCAGAAGAACATAACATAAACAGAACCTTGGTTAAGATTAACCCCTTCGCTGCCAGGCCTTTTCCCCCTCAGGTGCTTAGCCTTTTTTTGGCTGTTTGGGGCAGTTCGCGCTTCGGCCCTTATAACTTTTTATCCACATAAGCTACCCACGCCAAATTTGTGTCCTTTTTTTTGCGGAAGAAAAAGAAAATCCCTTGGTGTGTAGTGGGCATTTCTTCTGCTGGATAGCATTGCGATCGGGCAGCAGAAATGCTGAGAGAGACATGAAAGGAGAGGAAAGGCCTTTCCTCTCCTTTCATGCCTTTCTCTGGCCTTCCATTGATCGGAAGAGAAATGCAAAAGCATTCCTCTTCTGATCCGAGGGGCAGGCCTCTGATGAGGTCAACAGAGGCCACAGGAGGCGGGGGTGGAAGGGGAAGCGATTCCCCTTCCATCTCTGCAGTGGGGGCACTGAGGCGAGGCTCATGGAAGGAACGCTAGCGCTCCCCCCATGAGCCGGTACCAGGACATAACGGTTACGTCCTTGGCACCTCAGCACCGCAGCCAAGGACGTAACCTTTACGTCCTTGGGTGTCAAGGGGTTAAGGTGTTTACGGATCTGGAAGTATATAGAGTTAATCATGCAAGTCAGAGGCACTAGTGTTTAATAATACTGAATTAGTTCTACTAGGGGGCATGCGTGCGCACAATCAGGCCTCACGCCCTATTAGATATTTGGGTATATATGTCTCCCATAATTTTGAAGAACTTTACAAACTAAACTATCAGCCCACTCTCAATAAAGAGCGAAGCCTATTACGTCAGTGGCAAACATTCCCTATTACAATTATTGGTTTCACCGCTTTAATTAAAATGATGACTCTCCCACTTTTCCTCTTCGTTTTTTCAAATGCGATTATCGAGATTCCCTAAAACTTTTTTTATGGAAATAGATCAGACTCAACATCAGTTTTTATGGTCTGAGAAAAACCCTGCACCACAGTAGGAACACTGCAACTGTTTAGTGAAGACTGCGGTTTACCATTACCCCATTTTAAAAAATACTACCAGGTGGCATTTTTCATTTGGATTATCAGAGCGGCAGCATCTGATAGTCCCTACAGCAATTTCTATTTAAATTTTTTTGGGGCAGATGATAATGTCCAGCTCTTTCACTTCCTTAAAATCCCTAAGCTTCCAAAACGTACTAGACATAAGCTTCCCCAAATAGTGACATCTAGATTTAACCAAATTAAAGAAGAATACCAGCTTTTACAGTTTCATCTCTCAGTGTCATTGCAAGACTGAAAGGTATTGGGGCTGCAGATCAATAGGAAAAGCATAAGAGAATGGGAGAAGCTAGGGCATCTTCAGCTTAAGGATTTTATATCCACAGGGCGAATGAAAACATGGGACCAGCTAAAGGCTGGCAATTCAGGGATCTCCCATTCGTTATATTTTTCATACCAGAAAATCCATTACTTTATCCAGTCATTGCCGATGGTACCTGATCAGTAGCCTCCACCATCATCCAAACATGCTATGTGAGGGGCTAAACAGGGGTGGGGAATTGGTACCATAATACAGCAACAACTACATGCCAAAATAGTCCCTGAGACCCTGAAGACGATTGAGACTACAACAGGGTGTAAAATCGACATACGTCTGTGGAACCAGCATAATATATGGGCTCATAAAGCTATAACGGGAGCCAATTTTAAAAGAATGGCTATTTCACAAAATGGACGCTGTACTACACACCCTTTGGGTTAATAACATGTTTCCATCTGTTTCGGGGGTATGCTTTAGGTGCCTAAATAACATGGGGGATTGGCTATATGTATGCTTTACTTGCCCTGTCGTAGGGGAAGTTTGGGAAAAGTGTTTGGTTGTCTTAGTGCTAAAATGAAGCTATGTATGACTTCAGATCCTTTGGGGGCTCTCTAATCTCCAGCAGCTTAGGTCCCCGAGGACTGGAAGCATGATGAGATCTGCCCGCTATTGAAGAAACCCACAGCCAACCCAACAGATCTCAAGAACTACCCCCCAATCTAGCTGCTGCCTTACCCAGCTAAATGCCCAAATAAGCAATCAACGATCAGCTCCGCCAACACATCTAGGACAACAGCATCCTGGACAGCTACCAATCAGGGTTCAGAACTAACCACGGCACCGAGACTGCCCTACTCGCCGCCACAGATGACATCTGCTCCCTCCTCGACCGCGACCAAACAGCAGCCCTCATCCTATTAGGTCTTTCAGTTGCCTTCGATATAGTGTCCCACTGCACCCTATGTGCCAGACTCCACACAGCAGGCTTACGCAGCAAGGCCCTTCGATGGATACACTCCTTCCTGACAGGCAGAGCACAGAGAGTCAGGATCCGGGCACACCTGTCAGAACCTAGAGTAATCAGCTGTGGAGTACCCCAAGGATCCTCGTTGAGCCCCACACTGTTCAACATTTACATGACCCTGCTCCCCTCAATTGTCACAAACTACGGTACAAACATCATCTCCTACGCTGATAACATCCAGCTGATCATCTCCTTGACTGAAAAAACCTTCAACAGCCAAGAAGAATTTCAAAGACGGGATGGAAGCAGCCACCGCCTGGATGAAGGAGAGCTGCCTTAAGCTGAACTCTGAATAGACAGAGATCCTTATCCTGGGACCATCCTCCTCAGCCTGGAATTACTCCTGGTGGCCCTCAAAATTCGTCAGAAACCTACCACGCACTAACCCTCAGGGGCATCCTCGACTCAACGCTCACCATGACCACACAGGTCAACTTCGTCGCATCCACCTGCTTCCACACCCTGTGACTCCTACGGAAGATTTTCAGATGGATACCAAGCAACTGCTGCAAAATCGTGACACACTCCTTGATCACAAGCAGACTTGACTACGTCAACGCCCTCTATGCCGGAACCACCAAGAAGATCGTTAGCAAGCTGCAACAAATCCTGAACGCCTCCGCCAGCCTCGTCTTGAACATCCCCTGCTGAGAACACATCACAGGACACCTGAGAGACCTCCACTGTCTTCCCTGTCGAGAAGAGGGTCAATTTCAACCTCCTCTTACACGCCTACAGAGCCCTCCACAACATCGGACCTAGTTACCTCAACCACCGCATCACCTGGTGCTCCACTTCCAGACCCCTCTGCTCCTCCTAGCAGTCGATCAACACCGTACCCCACATAAAGAAGATTGTTCACCTACCTGGTGGTAAAAGGTTTGAACACCTTACCCCTCCATGTCAGACAGTCGCCATTGGTACCTCAATTCAGGAAGGACCTCAAGATCCGGCTCTTCGACTGAACCCTGAAGACATACCCCACAGTGCCTTGAGACACTGTGGGTGAGTAGCGTGCTCTAAAATAACTGACTGATTGATTGAGCTCTCTCAGTACATCAAAAACAGAGTTTCTTCATTGAATCTTTAATAGCAAAATCATTTATATTACAGCAGTGGAAAACTGTAGTACCCTGATCATACAAACTCTGGGAACATAAGATGAAGCAAGTTCAAACAAGGGAAGAAAGGTAAGCTCGAAGAATGGGAGCAATGTGGAAATTTGTAAATATTTGGGGGGACAGGTAAGACTGCAAAGTGGCGATGTAACAGGACAATGTACATTGTGATCGGATTGTGTCAATACAAGGAATTTGGATGCTTTCTTTTTGGCACCCTTCCCATCTACAATATGCCTTGATTAAATAAAATGTTTATTAAAACATTGTGTCTGTGTACTTTTTATACATTTTATACCATCTGACTGGAACTATAAAAACAGTCCCTAGATGACATCATATTGTAATAGTTTTGCATTGCAAACATACACATTGCCCCTAGAAAGCGTTTGCATACATGTATTAACTTCAAGCACCTTTAGGCCTTTCAGGACAAAATGAATGCCATAATACACATAGCCCCTGGATGACGCAGCACTCCCAGCTGTAGATCAAAAGCTCCAGCCTAGGGAGTGCTTGAAAATGCAATGAAAGCCCATGGGAGGTGAATGTTTTGTCCCACCAACTTAGGATGGGGATATCTGAAATCCACTATAGGTAAAGGCTGCGCACTCCTTATGCGGTGGGTGGTGACACCCATCGTCCTGGAGCCACCACAAGGTAGAAATGGCCCAAAAAAATGTGATCAGAATGATCAGGCCTGCGCAGGGCGTCATGTGGCACTTCTCAGAGAGCAGTGAATAATATAATATTGACTCTCCCGCTAGGACTAGAGAACTGCAATGTTTTTTCTTTTGTTTTAATTATTTTATTTTGCAACCTTGTGCCGCGCTGCTTTTGTTCTGGGGGTGCCCGGTCCCACCCAGGTGCCCTGCATGCAGTATTCCACATTGGGAGGCAGCTCGGGAAGCCCACCCCCGGCTGCCCTCACAAGCAGCACTCCAGTGTGCATGCAGGAGCTGGCAACACTCTTTTGGCCTGCCCACTCCTGTGTGCAGGTGTCTATGGCTGTGGATGGCCTCCTGCTCCACCAAGGCATGAGGAGCAGAGTGGTCCGGCCATGTGGGAGAGCACAGCTGTGCTTCCCCTCATCTTCTCCTGCCACCAGGGCCTTGGGTCCTGTGCCCTTTCTTGCAATTGCAGGGGAGTGCATCGACACTCCTTCGCTTTAGTCTCTCCTTTTCTTTCCTGGCGACCTGCTGGGGTCAGGGATGGCGTCCAGGCCCCCTTAAATGAAAATACACCCAGGGGATGTGGTCCCCGGGTGCAGGGATGAAGCCGGGGAGGGAGCCCCATACATGCCCCTCTCCAGGCAATATTTGTTTGCCTTGTCCTGTGGGACCTGGTAGCCGAGCCACACGTGTTCGGTGGCAGAAAAGGTCAATTTAGATGTTTCTGGACTCATTTTTCTTCAGGTGGTGAGCTCTAGCCTCCAGTGGCAGTTGCAGTAACCCTTCTCACCTCCAAAGCAGTGAAGTCCTCCAAGAGCTGGTTCTCCTGATTCCCTGCACCAGCTCTCCTCTTGAGATTGGCTTCTGGGCACAGAAACTTCCAGGGCTTTCCCCCAACTGGTCCTGAGGAGTTGTAAGGGGGCCAGCCTCACTGGCCCATGGGGAGACCCACTGGTCCTGGAATCAACTGGGGAGCACCCTGAGTCCTCAATGGGGGTCAGGGGGTTCCTCCTGCCAGTTCTCCATGATCGTCCAAAGATCCAACAGCGAAGTGTAGAAAAATTCGCAGGCAAAGAGAAGTGCAAGAGTTTTAAAAGGGAGAGGAAGATTCCAGAAGTCATGGGCAATCCTAGGGTGCCATGCCACCTCTCCACCCCTGTCCCAACCCTCCTGCACAACATGCTTCGACAGTCCAAAATGGTGTCATCCATGAGCCACTGGCCACATCTGCTCTTGGGGTCTCAGCTCCACCCGTCACTGACATCACTGCCAGGGCCTTACACACCAGAAGTTCAAAGCGAGCCCCTCTCCTGGGTTAGATTCAGTTGTCTGGGCACTCTCCTTTATTCAGTGGGCGTGGGCAGGTCCTTCCTTGGTACAGTGTGACAGCTTAGTGTTTGATGTAGAGTATTTTTCTCCCCTTTCCTCCTCAGGAGCTGGGAGAAGGACTGTTAATTGCTCTTTTTGTGTGGGCCGTCCTTTGCTCCTGCTGCTGGAGAGAAATGTAATTTACTGAGCACAGCAGGGTGACAAAAGGCCTGTGCTCTGATCCTGAGCTGAGCCAGGAAAATATGAAAAATCTGGGTGACCCATAAGGTGTACAGATATCATTTTAGATGTTACCTAATTGATTTTCCCGCACAGGTTACACTCCAATTCAAGATGTCAATGGTCTCTGTAGGCCAAAAGGGAGTGAAACTGCAATCCAATGCAGTTCTCTCCCTATTTGTATAATGTAGTGTAATTACAGAAAAAACAGTAAATCATACTGACTTTTCGTATTGATGTACACTAACATTATAAGGTCTATCCCATGTGAATATCTGAGCCTGCAGAGTCCCCACTGTGCCCGGCTACCTGTGAGCAGTTACTGGGCAGTGCACGACAGTAGTCTCCCTCACGCAGCCTGTACATGTGTGCACATGTGTTCACGTGTAACCAGCCAAGTGTTTCATACCCTTGCAGTGTTGCACCATCCTTATCTTAAAAGGTGGACACTGGTGGTAAACATGCACAGTCCTTTTGCCAGGTGATTACTGTGTGACACCGGTAGTGAAACTCAACCACAGTAAAAAGTCAAAAACAAGGTGATTAAAAAAGAAAGCAAACAAATCTGAGCGTACTGATTGGGCGGAACCCAATTGCAACAGATGTATCTATTAACATTACAAGGATATAAGATTCTTCAAGAATATGTTTTGTAAAGTTTATAGAAGGGGTTAATTTGTCAATCGCCTTTAACTTCAGGAGCCTCAATTTTACTCATCCTTAAATTGGAGGGTGAATTCAGACCTGCATAGACTACAGAGAACGTAATGCCATCACAATCAGAAGTATTTCTCGGTTTTTGAAGTTTTATAAGATTGATCTGTGCAGTGCCTACAATATAGGAAGGATAGGACCAGTAGTTGAATGGAAGACTAAGATCAATACCTGATTTCTTTTATTATTTGATTTGTTATCGGCAAAATCCTTAACAATATAAACAAAGAATAGAAATATCTGTTAAAATCATTGCAAAGAATAAGACAAAAAATGTTTGGTGAAAAAAGAGAATGCAAAACAATCCCTATGATTGAAAAGCTGTTCCAAGCAGCAAGATTCTAAAAATGGTATCATTGTAACATTCAATACAAATAAAATGCAAATATATCAAGTCTCTTTAACAGCCGGGCATAGGTTTTTCCTCCTTTTATTTAAAAGAATGTATATAATATCACTTCTTGAGTCTACTGGTTCTAACCCATGCAACTCAGATGTGAGCAACCACTGCATGGTAGATACAGGTCTTGATTTAGAGTTTGGCGGATGGGGTTACTCTATCACAAACTTGACAGATATCCCATCCGCTGCATTACGATTTCCATAGGAAATGATGGAATCGTAATACGATGGATGGGATATCCGTCACATTTGTGATGGAGTAGCCCCATCCACCAAACTCTAAATCAGCCAATATTCTTTATCAGTGCTTAGGCACAGGAATAGCGCAAACTCATAGTTTGTGATGTTATATGAGTTAATTACAGGACAGGGCCATTTCCTGTAGAAGATCAGTGTTAAAGGGCATGAAAACATAACATGTAATATAGACTCAGCATCCCTAGGGTCACAGTCACAGAACTCTTTGTGGACTTCCTTTTTCCACCATTTTGACGTACAAGATTTAATAAGCAGAATGGTGAGGCTGAACTTGATATATGACGTGGAATGCACTTCAGTACATATTTTTTCCTGGTGTGCCTTGCAACCAGCTTGGGTTATATTCAGGAAGGGGTTATGTATCAGACAAACTTTCTTTGCAGCCTTATGAAATTATTTTATCCAGTATAGTGCATATGCTTCTTGATTCTCTTGGACATATCGGAATTATTGCTAATGGGGGTCTCCCACAACTCATCAAGTTCAAGCAGCGTCAATGTCCTCGATATATGCTTAAGTCATGGCACTGAGGTTCCTCTGTCAGACCACCTGATATCCACCAGAGATTCCGGATAAATACCTGACTGCTCATTCCTTTGTAACCAAACACAATGTAATATAGACGTTAGGGAAATAAGATTAGAGAAAGAAGTATTGCTTAGTTCCAGGTGTAGAATTGCCAGGGTGGTGCATGGACCTAAATTCAGAACACATCACAGAAAGCAGTTAATTGTTTGCATTGTCAATGTATCCATATGACTCCATAATTCAGCACCATTGGAAGATGCAGATATAGATTTGAGGTTATATACCTGTGGCAACTACATGGGGAGAGACACCCGATCGTCTACTTACATCTCAGAATAGCAGCAGTAGGGCGCCTGCCTCAATATTAAAACTAACGTCTCTTTGATCTGGGAAAATGTTAATTTACCATCCAAACGGACACCAGGATAGTCAGACATGGCTTTCTGATCCAATGTGGAACTTTCAGAGAGCTGTTACTGGAACGCTTTTACTTTCTCAGAAAATATATATTTTACTTGTAGTAGCAGTGTAGAGCTGCATGCTTTGTCTAAATCAATCTTGCGGACTGATGTATGTTTCTTGATAATTTTTAAAAACTGAATAACACAAAGAAGTAAGGGTTTTTTCCAGAGCCTGTATATTTAGGCTTTCTTAGAAAAATTGCTGCTTTGTATATTTCTTTCTGCAGTAAGCAGGTCTTTTTGCTCTTGTCTTAACTTTGTAAAGTTGAGCTCTGCTTCACGAGATTTGTGGCACCCCATTAAGGTCCGTGAAAGCTTCCTAGACCAAGATTTTTTATCAAACCGTTGAACTTGCTATTAGGCTGGTGTTATAGAAAGGTTTGTCTGTGGAAAGCACAAACAACACGTTTCCAATAATTTGTTGCAACATTGCTAATATCCTATCCTTGCTTTACTTCCCAGCTGTCAAGATCTCGAACAGCAGTAGTCATAGTCATATAAAGGTCTGAGGCAAGGGTGAAAAATGTCTCTAGTAACCATTTAACCACTCTCCTAATCTTCTCTGGGATGTCTGAAAGGGAGACTTTGTGATCTTACTGCTATGTGAGGCCTAGTTAAGGTTGGCAAAGGAAGCGATAAGGGTATAATGGTCACTTTTAGGTCGAATTGTAACTAACATATCCTGAACCGGTGACTAGGTTATACATTAATCATAATATAATCAAAGATTCTACAATATCTGACCCCACTATAGGTTGATTTGGCCGGACTCACAGTGCTACCACTCAGAAATCTTAGGCCACAAGTTGCCATTAGGGAATTGAGTAATTTCACCACTGTAGCAGTCCCTGTTTTATGTGTTAAAGCAGCACTCGGGATGCCAGGTAAAGAGTCTGTAGTGGAAATTGTGAAATTGCTGCAGATTATATTTCTATGTTGTTAACAGTCACTTCATCCTAATGTAAGTGCAAGACCCATTTATTCAAGTATTGACAAGATCCGTTTCCCTTTGTTACATCTTCCATAGGGAATATATACATTTACTATATAACAGGAGAGAATCTCCAATTAATCTAGTTTCCATAATGGTGGTAGGGATACTTGTTGGTGTTAATGGTTGTGCAGTTAATTTTAATTTAGCAGAAACCAAAGTAAACTGACCACGAAAAGGGTGGCCATATTTTGTTACTTGTTGGTGTGTAATATGTAAAATATCTACCCAAACTAATATCATTGGTGACTCATATCTCTTGAAAACAGCAAATATAATTTTGGTTAATAACTGCTTGCCACTCTACATCTTCTATTTTTGATTTCAGCTCATAGATACTACAGCTAACTATTGTTAGGGTAATTCAATTATGTGCCATACTGTTGCCCGTTCCCTCTCTATGAGTGCCATGGAACGATTCTTGTCGATATTTAATTAGTCCTGTGTTAAAAACTTCTGTTCTCTTCCTGGACCGCAGAAGTTGCAGTTGGGGCTGAACAGCTAATACAGAAAATAGACCAGTAATTCACTAATGATTGATCCTTTCTCCGTTCTAGATACTGCTAATTGTTTAACGCCTACCGTAAGCTCACTGGTTAACCTGACATTTCCCATAGGGTGGAAGCAGGTTGTTCCTGTGCCATGAGTATGCGCAAGTTAAGCCTCAGGTTCATCAAACTCTTGCTGAGCACTGAAATAATAATGACCGCACCAATACCTATTATTCATAGCTGCGTAGCCGGTCAGCATTGTCAATAACCATTGTTACTACATTGTAGCTAGTAGATTCTGAACGAGTAATAGTAGGTCCTAGACTGTCGCCATCATATATCATCATGGGTTTCTCAAAGATCATGACTAGAGAGTTTAGTAGACACAGCTGTAACAAAGCATAAACATATCAGGGATCCGTGATCTGTTCAACAACAGCTTCCTCAAAAGATGTGGGAACAAATTAAGTCGAAATTATTTTTTTCAATAGTATGCGTCTTGCCTGTGAGGTCCAAGGGATAGTGCTCTGGTAATTCCCCATTAGCCCAGTAGCAACCATGCCAGTCTTACAGACGTACTGACAAGTGAATTGAGTATTGATATAGGAGGGGAAGTAATGAAAGACGCAAGGTGGGTTGGCTTGTTTGACTTGATTATGATTTAGTTTCTTCAGTACTATGTTTTGGGGGGTGGCTTACTTCACTTCGTTGTCCGTTGACTCAGTTTCATGCTCAAATTTAACTTGAAGAATACCCTTTTGGGTGAACCACCTAGGTTTTTTCTTCTTTCTCTTATTATTTGGGGCAGTCAATTTGCTAATTTTTTGACGGTAACGATAGCATATGTATCTGCAGCAGGAATTTGTGGAGTGCTTGATTAAGCCACTGGTGTCAGAAGAGCCACAGCTGAAGTAATATATATATATATATCACAGATTTCAGTGCGCTCTTTAAACAAGTTCTTTAGTGAATACACAGGTTCTGGCAAGCCATCATTCTTTTTATTGTTGTTCTTAATGTTGGTATTTGTATGGTCCTGATTCTGTGCTTTCAATTTTAAGTTCAAATTCAAATGCTTCCTATTCGCACTAGAGGGGAGGGCCTCTAGATCTTCCTGCTCCATTGCTAATGCACAATCCTTTCTTCTTTCTGTTAATTGACAGACAGGGGAATTTGCTGCTCTCTTTATCAAATCTATTACAATTTGCTGATGAACCTTTGGTATGAAACTAGGGGCCTGAATTACAGATCGCCAAATGGAGTAAAAGCCGTCCCGGTGGCTGAAGACTTTACGTCTGCCAATATGCCTTTACTCTGCATGCCAGAATTAAAGTTCACAGCCACCCTGCAGTGAGCCCTATAGGTTTTTATGAACCACTGTCACGGTGGCTCTTGCACAGCTACTTAAACGTTTGCTGTGCATACGTCGTTGGTGGTGGATGCTGCTCCAAACTTTTAAGCATTTTTTTTCTTTTCCGAAAACAAACTACCAAAGCGGGAGTTTGTTGCTGGAAAAGAAAAAAAGGAATCCCCCATCACCATGGAAGTTTCTTCGCATGGTGTGGGGTCATATTTTTTTACTGTCCCTCACCATCAGGATGTTGAGGGCGATGACAGACAGTAATAAAAAGCCATCTGCCAACCCACTCTAAATTGGGTGGACAATTAGATGGCTTGCTTCTGACGGCCTGTATTCCCTCCGGCCAATGGAGGAAGATTTGCACAGAAGGGCGACATTTTATTCTGTTAGCTTATATGGTGAGGACTGCCTGACTCAAAATAGGCAGGTGCACAGGATCCTTAATCACAACAGCCATGCTATACCTTGTCCATCAAACTATAAATCAGGCCACAGGTTCTATAGTGATCTGTGCAGTATCAGCGTGGGCTACAGCTTCATTTTTCGGTAAAGTAGCAAATGAGGGATCATTCCCTAAAAGAGAAGCAACAGCCTTCAGGATCTCTGTCGTAATTAAGCATTCATAAACTCAGCCATCCTCCAATATTTCCAACAAGGACAGAATTGAAGAGAGTAGTCTTTGAAGATCTTGTAATATTTCCGAAAATACCAATTGGTTATCCATAGGAAGTATCATGCATAGTTGGGGTAGAAGATAAGTCCAACTCAGAATTTTGTCAGTATAAACCATTGACAATCTTATCCTCAATAATATCATAGGCCTGAGCAGAGGGAATTCTAACAGGTGTCAGCTATATGCAATAGTAGGTACACATGGAACATCTGGAGGGGAAGTTGGCAATAAGAGAGGAGGAAGGCATAGAACTCATGCATATAGTTACAGGGGAAGGGCTTTTTGGTTCCCCAGCAGGGTCTGACCGTTCCTCCTCATTTCGAAGGTTTAATCCGCAAGGGTTTCCATTCTGATTCTGCTGAGTTAGTAGCACATACTGCATCCTCTGTGGGACTGAAAGCACCATTTTCTTTCTACTGGTTGTTGGGTTTTTTTAAATGTAGGAAACTGTTTTCCCACAAAAAAGTCTGTAATCAGTGTAACGCTAACTTTATTCTCAGGGATTAGCATGTCAAAGCTCAGTTTCCTTAGTTCAGTAGAGGCTTCTGCAGTTGCTTTTGGATATGCAATTATTACTTTCTTCTGAACCCTTTTGGAGCATCTCGGCAAGACGGCACCAGAAAGAAGTAATCGACTATGTGTGTGAAAATATTATAAGACTGTCAGGTTATTGAGGGGTACCAGTTACGTCAACTGCAGCAAAAGGGTGACAGTTTACATGCGCAATAATAGCTCTGCAGAAATGCAGAATATTTTGACAATCACAGAAAAAAAAAAGAAAAAAAAGCACTGCTATTGATCTTAAGGTGGTCATCAGTCAGGTAAGGCTTCCTAGCAGTCATTTTGTTATGTGCAAACTCGTACACTGTATACTCTGCCTGGTCCTCCTGGGGTGAATGTCTACAAACAAACCTACTCCTGTACACTACCTGGTCCCATTGGGGCACATATCAAAGAAGGAGCCTCCTGTATTCACAGCTCCTCACTGTGAAGATATTTGTGTCACCAAATCGTCAGCATACAAATGAACAGGCTGGCAGAAGGTCACAGCTGTGACTCAACAGCACTGCAGCACAAGGACCACAGGAGCACAGTCTTCGCTTCCCCGCCCTTGCTGGCCACATGTCACATCCAGCACTAATTTGGAAACACTCCGAACTATTTACGCACCTCTCCGACTGGGACTGCGTGGTCTCAAGACTCTCCATCCAGAGAAAGTAGGCAAAGAATACAGAGCAACAACAAGTAGCACGGAGTGACGAGGAGCAAAGGAAAAAGAAGTGGGATCCACAGTCTTCTGAAGAACTGAAGGTTAAGCACACCTGCTCCAGATGCCTTATATAGAGTTAGATATGACACATAGTTGCTATTGCAAAGATATAGAGTCAGGTGAGTTTCAGCCAGCCGCGTTCCCTTCCCCCAGCTCAACACTAGATATGGGCACTTTGAGTTTTTGCTGATGTCCTTTAGCCTTTATAACATACCAGCAGCTTTTGAGCATTTTGTAAATGACATTTTCTGAGATCTATTTTCCATATACATCATTATATATCTCACTGACATTCTGATCTTTTCACAAAATCGAAAGGAAGATCATATCTGTTGCATCCTCAGCATGGAACCATGCACAAAAACACATCATACACACAGAGCTCGCAGCTAACATGTTTACTCATCAGCGTACAACATTCAACTCAACTCTCACTACCACAATAACAGTTAAAGACCACACCCCAAAATCTTCCAGATTGATTATGTACTGTCCTTTGTAAGTCCGTCTCTAGACGATGCGTCATTCTCATATGTCCCTTTCATGTTACAACTTTTAAAGGCTCAACATCAAATTAAGTATCTGTCTTTTGTTTCCACTTTTGTTTGACGAGAACCAAGTCACACTCATCGAACATGGTCTCTTGGGTTTGACAACGTTGATCAGCATACCTTTTCATCTAATGCTTCCAAGCAGCATCAGTAGCATGAACCACATCATCATGTAAGGTTGGCTCAGGGGTCCACTGTGGTAGTTTGGTTCTCATGGCTCTCCTGAACTTCAAGGTAGCAAGACTCCCACCAGTAGTGGAATGAGGAGTTGACTGACAAGCATGGAAGGTTGTCATAATGCCTAAGATCAAGCCCCTCTATCGATGCACGTTGAATCACTTGTTTCAGGGTCCCCATAAATTGTTCCACAACACAGTTGCCTTGAGATCACAAAGGTGTGTTTTTTTTAGGTTTGATGTTAAGGCTGGTTAGAAACTCCTTGAACACTTTGCTGTTGCACAGTGGACGATTGTCAGACTTGAGACTGTCCAGTATGCCTCACAGTGCAAAGACATCATCTAGCTGCTCAATGACGACTGTAGGTTGTGGATGATGTGTCTTCTACCAGAGGAAACTGGGAATGCTTGTCAGTAACCACCAGAAGGTAGTGTCCATTTGCCAAAGGCCCAAAGAAGTCAAAAGCGATTCTTTCCAATGCATGCGCAGGGAGATCTGGCATTGTCAGGGGATGCTGGGTTACTTTGGGAGACAGACAGCGGCATAAAGTACACTCCTTTAGTTCCCTCTTCACTTTCTTTTTCCAAGTAAGCAAACCACATGCAATACCTCAATGCCCTCTTGGTGGCCACAATGCCATAATGGCCTTAATGGGTGATTTCAATAATTTGCTGTCTCAAACTTGCAGGTATGACAATCTGGGATCCTCTTAGCCCAATCCCTTCTTTAGTGACAGAAAGTTTATCTTGGGCATTGCAATATTTTGGAAATTCAACGTTGTCATTTAAAGGTCAAACACTCTGTCTTCTTGACTGGGCTGAAGTAATGTCTTTAAGGGCACACATGTCTTTATCAGCATTGGTAGCGGCAAAGATCTGCTCAATGGACACAACTGCAGGAGTGCTGGTCTTTACAATGAAGTTGATACACTCCGTGGCAGCTTTCAACAAACTGTGTCGCTGTAGGGGTACTTGTGAGAAATAATCTGCAGGGTTTGGATTCTTGTCTGGCTTGTGCACAATTGTATCCCACGTCTTGATGCGAGGAAGAATCTTGACTTTTGGAATGCTGAAAATGGTAACAACTGGTGGTGAGTGATGATTGTGAAATGTCTTCCACACTGAAACACATAAAAATGTACACAGGCCCATCCCACCACTAGATGCTCCTTTTCTGACTGGAAATAGGCAGGTTCTTTGTCAAACAAACTTCAACTGGCCACAGTATGCCTCCAAGCATTTGGAAGTCCACCTGAGCAAGTATTGCTCCAAATCCCACCAGGCTGGAAACAACAGCGATCTCAGTGTGGAATTTAGGATCAAAGTCACATTTTCAAGTGCATGTTTTACATTTTTGAAAGTGCAGTCACATTCAGAGGACCATTGTAACTGGACATTTAGGTCCTCATTTTGACCTTGGCGGTCTTTTTTAAAGACCGCCGAGGTACTGCCGTGCTGAAGACCACCAGTGCAGGCGGTTTTCCGTGCAGCGTATTATGACTGCTGGCAACCATCCGTCCTTTTTCTGAAGGAGAGCCACTACCAGCCATACTGGCAGTCAGTGGGGAAGTGGAGGCTGCTCCACCTCCACGTCATCAGAACACCGCCCACCGAATCACATCCCATGATTCGGCATGGTGGTGTTCTGGTGACGGGGTGCTGGCGGCAGAGCAGCCCCCATGGATCCCGTTCCCTCCCGGAGGATCACCAGACCGTTAGGGGAGGGGGGTGGGAGGGTGTTGTGTGTTGTGTGTTGTGTGCGTGCATGGGGGTGTGAGTGTGAGTGTGGAGGGGGGTGTGAGTGCGTGTATGCATGCAGGGGTGTTGTGTGTTTGGAAATGTGTGTGAGCTCTTTTTTCGGCATGACCACAATGGGCGACTTCCACTCAATAATGTCATGTTTCAGCAAAGCTTCTAGCTCCTTCTCGTCTGCTTCTTGTAGATGAAATGCTGTCCTGTGGTTTTGCTGTGCAACAGGCCTGATGTCTTCATTAAAGTGAAGTTGCACCTTTATCGTTTTGAGCCTACCTAGACCATGAAACTGTGACTCACTTTTTCAAGTTGTGTATTTAAGCTTTAATGGACGGATATAAGACCATCTAAACAGCATTCGCAAAACTAAGTAGGCATGTACTAGGTGGATGCCACAGGCTGCGAGATATAACTCAAAACAGTGTACTGATATATATATATATAGTAATTTATTGAAATTTGGACAACTTAGACAGGCTAATGTTTTAAATTAAACAAGTCTTCCATATGGGTTCACTTACATAATCTAGAACCTTCCCTGGGCCGTCTTCCTCTTTGAACCTCTCCACGGCAAGCTGGATGGCACCCTCTGGGAAATGGAAAGGGAGGCCTTAGTTATCAGGTTTGACTTTGCGTTGGGGCACCTTCACCAAAACCTTAGTGACACATCCTGTCTGAAGCTCACCAGCAAAACAAAGTTAAGGGTACAACGTATCTACTTTGGTGTAGTTGCGAGTCATGAAGAAAAACCCTTTGTGTGATACCTCCACCTTACTTCTCACCATAATATAGTGGACGGCCCTGCCATATGTGGGGGTAGCCCGAACGAGTAGTTTAGATAGTACATATTGGACCCAAGGACTTGACTGGTGCTCCCCTCATCACGTGCTATAACCCCACCAAGTATCCCCATTCCCCAGCCCACCAAACAATGTTTCTTGCATCCATTCCATCACTCGCCTCTCGGTTAGAAATGCAGTCGCCTCATCCATGTTGCCTTTATCCGGGGTGTAATAGATGCCGTACTCTCTCTCTCCTGCCGGTGTTCCAGCCCCTTCCGCTCCATTCACTTCTCCTGGCTTAACAAAGCCAGAATCTGACCCGCCATTGTCCACGTTCCCTCCTTTGTCCCCCCCCGGGGTCATTGCCAGAGTCCCTTATCATTGTCGTCCGACCTCCAGCCACAATGGAGTCCCTTGAAGAACCTGAATTGGGGCAAGCACAGACATCTTATGCCGCAGGGTAGCTATGAATGATCCTTGCCTCCACAACGGTTTTGAAGCAGCCCACGTGTACACCTTCCTACTTGATGCTTTGAGTCACAGTACAGATGATAAACTGTGAATTTGTTCAACTTACATGATGTTGATTGATGCACTGCTACCAATTTCAAATGTTATAGGGCAACAGTTGACTTTCAGTTTGATTTTGGGGTAATGTCTATATGAGTTCTTTTGCTTTCTCAGCCTACCTGTTTCTGTCCTTTTTTCATCTTTTGTGCAAGTGGCAAGGCACACTCGTGCATGTCATTCCCTTTTATCTATCATCATCGCACATTCACCCTCTTTACTGTTGCTCGATGGTGACGTCAAGGAACTCTTGCAGGATGAACTTGATGACGATCAACTACACGTCGTTTTGACCTGTTGCAGTTGAGGTCATTTTTTGCCTCTGTAGGTGTGGGGAGAATATTTCTGGAACCTTCTGGCATCCACTTTCTCATTTTGCCATGGCACACTTGGTTTCTCTTTTACTTTACAAACAGTTATGAAGTGGTTCTCCTTTCCGCACTCTTTACACAGTTGCCTGATATCTGGACATTTATTCTCATGTGGAAATGAAAATCAACATCAGAAACACTGTCTTTCTTTTTTCGAGGATGTTGACTTATGTGCAGCTGCTTGGCGCTGATGTCTACTCTTCATGACTAATGCAGATTCATCTTTTATTGTTCCTACTTCCATGTTAGTGGATTGCCTATGAGCTTGTTCCTCAGCTCCAGCAGCTATCAATACCTTTTCTAGACTGAGGGGGTCATTCTGACCCTGGCGGTCATTGACCGCCAGGGTCAACGACCGCGGGAGCACCGCCAACAGGCTGGTGGTGCTCCCAAGGGCATTCTGACCGCGGCGGTATGGCCGCGGTCAGAAACGGAAAACCGGCGGTCTCCCGCCGGTTTTCCGCTGCCCTGAGGAATCCTCCATGGCGGTGCAGCTTGCTGCGCCGCCATGGGGATTCCGATCCCCTCACCGGCATCCTGTTCCTGGCGGTTTTGACCGCCAGGAACAGGATGGCCGTGAGGGGTGTCGTGGGGCCCCTGGGGGCCCCTGCAGTGCCCATGCCAATGGCATGGGCACTGCAGGGGCCCCCGTAAGAGGGCCCCTAAAAGATTTTCAGTGTCTGCCATGCAGACACTGAAAATCGCGACGGGTGCTACTGCACCCGTCGCACCCTTCCCACTCCGCCGGCTCCATTCGGAGCCGGCTTCCTCGTGGGAAGGGGTTTCCCGCTGGGCTGGCGGGCGTCCTTCTGGTGGTCGCCCGCCAGCCCAGCGGGAAACACAGAATAACCGCGGCGGTCTTCAGACCGCGTAGCGGTATTCTGTTGGGGGAACTTTGGCGGGCGGCCTCCGCCGCCCGCCAAAGTTAGAATCACCCCCTGAGTCTCCCTCACAACATGCATCTTCTGAACAAGTCCGGCAAGCAACCATCAATGACTATGAGGTGCACGGCTTCTTCATTGTTAAATTCACCAAATTTGCAACGTTTGATGAGCACATCAAGTCTTTCAACAAACTCATCCATCATTTCACCAAATTGTTGTCTCGCTTGATTGTAAATGTACCTTTCAAAGTTGGCAATTGGCATTGGATTGAACTTGATACCTAATGCTTCTTTGATTTGACGGTATGACACAGTCTCAGTCTTTAACTCTGTTGCCAACAAGGTTCTTTAAGCATTTAATGATTTTCTCATCATCTACTTCTTCCAGAGCATCTATGAAATCATTGAAAGTCTCGATCCACTTGGTCCATCAGTGCAAGTATTCTGTTTTTGGGCGATATTGAAAGGTGGCAGAGGTTTCAAGAATGCAGCAGTACTGTATTCCATGGCTCTTGAGGCAGTTACAGGAAATCTTCACTACCTTGAAGGCCTTATGAGTTGTTCTGAAGGCCACCAGCTGCCACCTTCCCTGTCCTTGGCAGCTTCTACGGGGACCAACAAATTGTCGAGCAGAACCCTTGTGTTTGCTCTGGAGTCACCTCATCCAGTCTTAGGTCCTATGGCCGGTAAGTAGACTTCACTGTTTGTGCCTGGTTGTCGCTGCCTTCTAGCATTATATCTGGTTGCTGCTGCCTGTGTTGTACCTGGCTCTCACTGCCTATAGCGTTTTCTTTGAATGACTGATTCCTCGGTGTTGTGGCACTCTACCTTCTGTTTTTTGTAACCTGACCGGCAAGTCTTGGTGGGCTTTTTGAATGGTGCTCCCTTGTTGGGCCTTTAACTTCTACGCGAGGCCATGTATGGGCTGGAGTGTCACTTGCACTCCACATACTCCAACTGCAGGCCTCTTCCTTTCGGCTTGAACAGAAGTGGCACACACAAGCAATTTGCTATTTCTTGCAAACTCCCGGGGAGAGCACTGTTTCTTCAGGGCACATATCCCCTACCGGTCACCAGTTTGTTGTGTCCTCCCCAGCATGCACAAGAACACACCACGCATGAAGCTCATAGGTAAGTTCTTTACTTATCAATTTACAACATTCAGCTGAACTCTCATGTCCAAATAACCGTTAAAGACCACATCCTAACACCTCTCAGATAGATTACGTAACAACCTTCATAAGTCCACACCTAATAACGGGGACCTAATGCTTACAATTCTAAGACATTACAATATCCATCGCAAAGGAGTGCTTCGAAGAATGAGAGAACATGTGCTGTATGCAAAACTTAGAAGTGTCTATTTGAAGTACCCGTAGTTGTGTTCCTTGGGTTCTATTTCTCACAATGAAAGATACCTACAGATTTATAAAAGTTTAATCTAGTATGTAATTGGCCCACGTTGCTAATGAGCAAACAAGTGCATATGTTTTTGGGGGTCTCCAATTTCTACAGCCATATTATACAAAAATATTTCAAGACTGTATGCCCTGTTTCAAAACTCACCCAAGAAGATGTTCTTTTTCATTTGGGAACAGAAAAGAGAAAGCCTATGAAACTCTTGACCTTCATTGTGGAGATCAGTGTCTCCTCATTCTCCATGGTGCAGTTTCTGTTCCAGAAGGATTCTGAAACTGTTAAAATTCACCAGTATTGTTCTTAAATGTTAATGTCAGTGGGAATCAACTACACCAATTAATACAGAGAACTCTTAGTGATAAAGAAAGGCCTCTCCTATTAGAGTTGTTTGCTAGAAGGAGCTTACGTTAGTATTACCATCTAGACAGATCTCAAGATCTTGGGATTTTCAAGGTCATGAAATGCATCTTAGATATGCTAGGTAGTCTCTGTTATTTGCTAGATTTGACAAAGAGGTTAGTTACAGACAGGGAAAAAACAAAGCAGATGCTCTATGGAAACAAGGAAAAGAACTTCAGCAAACAGGGAAAAGAACTTCAGCTGAACAGCAGTCCCCCACCATTTTTGCCACTTTAATATATCATACAGAACAATGGGTACAGTGAATACTAATTGCCGAGTTCCCATACAACAACACACTGCCTACATTACTTGGATTTCCTTTCTGTTTTTACTACTGGGATTTACCCTCACATTTGGCCAGCAAGTTCTCCCGCTTCTACAGTTCCTTCAGTACTTTCTCTCCTACTGGAGACAAGTAGGGTACAAGTGCACTCTATAACTTCAAAGAATAGTCTACAGTATCTGAAGATGGATAAAGCAATATATAAATATTTTGCTGTTAGGTATTGCACTCTATGACCCAAATACCATAAACATGGTTACATTTGCTTATACCCAATTGGCATATTTAATTTACTTGTAAGTCCCTAGTAAAGTGTACTACATGTGCCCAGGACATGTACATTAAATGCTACTAGTGGGCAGAGGCACCTATTGTGCCACCCTCTAAAAGTAGCCTTTTAAACATGTCTCAGGCCTGCCATTTCAGCCTCCGTGCAGTTTTAAACTTCCAATATAACCAGGTAAAATAAACATTTTGCCAGACATAAACCACTGTTTTTAATACATATTGGTCACCAAAAGGTAGGCCCTAAACAGCCCATAAGGCAGGGTGCATTGTTTGGTTTAAATGTCCTGCTAATGAACAATTCCTGAATTTGTTTTTCACTACTAAAGGCCTACCTGTCCCATAGGATAAAATTGGGTTACCTTATGACATATATCTGAGTGCTAATGTGTGATTGAGAATAGGTAGCGATATCATGTTTGATCTGAAATGAATTGCAGTTTAAAATCTTCTTTGATGGCAAAGTTGTTGTAGATCACAATTTTGAAAATGCCACTTTTAGAGAGTTGGCATTTTCCTGCCCTAAATTTTCTTAGGCCTTTCTGGAGTTTTCGGCAGCCTGGGCCTGCTAAATGCTGCCCCATCAGGAATTTGTCTAGGGCCCAGACAGTGAACTGTTGGACCTGGGTGTAGCTGGAAGAAGACCACCCTGCCTTTCCCAAACCCTTCTTCCAGAACAATCACAAAGAACTTGAAGCCAGTCTGTTGTCACCCCATATCCCTTGAAGCCTGGGCAAGGAGAAAGGAAATTTCATAACCGTTGATGTGGAGAAAATTCTAGAAGTTTCTTTCACTTCAAAGCAGGCACCAGGTCTAAAAATAGAACTCACAGACCCGTTCCTCAGTACACTTATGGACCTATGGAAGATTTCAGAAGGACTGCCTTGTTTCTCAGAGGACTGCCCTTCTGCTTGAGGCCTGCCTCTTTTCTTAGAGTACTGCCTTACTACTGGCATATTGTATTATTTAAACATAATGGGACATTGTATAGGTAAGTGTAAGTACGGTGATTGTCACCTGCTTTGCCCCCATGTTCGTGGGCTGGTGGGAGGAGCAGGTGTCCTCTGCTGCTGAGTTTGAGGATGACACAGAAAAGTTTATGTAATGGGACAGATTTATTGATGACCTGTTTATAATCTAGCACAGCAGTGAGGAGGAGGCTGGGCAATTTGTTGAGGGCCTGAATGTCAACAATTACAATCTAGAACTGATATGCAACATGAGCAGAGATAGTATAATTTTCTTGGATGTGGAGATAGAAGCCCATGGCAACAGATTGGTGTCCAAATGCATAGGAAAGCCACCGCTGGGAATCGCTTGCTCTACACCTCTAATAGCTACCGTAGTCAACTGAAGTGGAGTATTCCCAATGCTGATTTAATTTGAGCCAACCACAATTGTAGTAATACAGAGGATTTTGTGAAAGAACAACACACCATGATTGAAAAGTTCCAACAACGGGTTATCCTGACTGGGCAATTGAAAAAGCTGTAAAAATGATTAGTGCCAAATCGGGAGATGAAATTTTAGTTGGACTTAGCAAACAGGATAGACCTGAGGAGGATAGTACTCTTAGGCTGATTACTATGTTTAATAGTGAGTCAGCCCTGTAAGTAGAATCTTGACTAAGAATTTAATTTTGCTGAAGTGTGACACGGTTATTTTAGAGTCTGTTGGTGATAGGCCTGCCATCACTTATCATAGGAGCAGATCACTCATGGATACCTTGGTACAGAGTGACATCACCACTATAATTAAGGTGATTGACAACACAGTTATTGTGATCTTTCACTTTTAAATTGCAAGGTGTGTGTCAACTCTGTAAGCTGTAGAGACTATGGCCCTCATTACAACCCTGGTGGTCGGTGTTAAAGCGGCGGTAATACCGCCAACAGGCCGTCGGAAAACAAAATGGGATTACGACCGCGGCGGAAACTGCAACATAGACAGCCACTTTAACACTCCAGCCGCACCGGCGGTACTAACAAACAGCACGGCGGACACCGCCAACAGACAGGTGGGAGACAATGTACCGCCCCCCCTATCACAACACGGCTATCCACCACCTTTTCCGGGGCGGGACCAACGCGAATAAAAACACGGCGGAAACAGTACACAGAAGGGAAAACACTCACCTCTCCACACCCCAGGAGGGACCAGGACGCCATGGAGCCCAAATTGCAGATACTGTCGGCGATGGTCTTCCTGCTCCTCTATCAGGAGCTCCAACGACAGCGACGACGACCACGGTGAGTACTGCACCTACAACACAGGGGAGGGGGAGGGAAAAGAGAGTGACACACACACGCAACACGCAACACCCCCACCCTCACCCACAACACCTTACACACAAATACATGCTGCAACATTACATATACACCCCCCACCTCCCTTGAATAACGCAAGGACAAAAGGAAATGATTGTCACGATTGTAATCAATAAAAATCCATTCGTCAAAAGTCAAAATCCAGTATATACAAATATGTACACCAAGTCCGGATAGTGCACCAATCATTATCCATGGACCAGTGGGCCCAAAATGCATGGGCGAGGCCCACACATGATACCTGACTCCAAACGGAGAGAACACTGGAGGGGCATCACATAGAGAATATACAGGCACCTCAGGGGGAGGGGGTGCACCTCAGCCTGATGAACACACGACGCCACTACTCCACGAGGGGGCTCCATGCCCATTGATGTATCCTGGGGAGTGCAAAGCCACAGTCTCTCAAGTCTTTTCAGTGGGTGGTTTGCCCACTGCTTTATCCTGGGGAGTGCAAAGCCACAGTCTCTCAAGTCTTTTCAGTGGGTGGTTTGCCCACTGCTGCATCCTGGGGAGTGCAAAGCCACAGTCTCTCTAGTGGATAACAGTCTTCTGGAGGGGGCTTTGTGCCCAGAGTGCTTCATCCTGCCAAGGACTGAGGTAGTGGATGAGATTCTCCACTGGTTCTGGAGGGGGCTTGGTGCCAAGAGTGTTTCATCCTGCCAAGGACTGAGGTAGTGGATGCCTTTCTCCACTGGTTCTGGAGGGGGCTTTGTGCCCAGAGTGCTTCATCCTGCCAAGGATTGAGGTAGTGGATGCCTTTCTCCACTGGTTCTGGAGGGGGCTTTGTGGCCAGAGTGCTTCATCCTTCCAAGGACTGAGGTAGTGGATGCCTTTCTCCACTGGTTCTGGAGGGGGCTTGGTGCCCAGAGTGCTTCATCCTGCCAAGGACTGAGGTAGTGGATGTCAATCTCCACTGGCTCTTGAGGGGGCCTGGTGCCCAGAGTGCTCCACGTGCAGTGTGGCCGGTACAATTCCCTCACCTGGGTGTGTGTGCCACGAGATTGCCGAGGTACAGGCAGCATGATACGCCATGGAGGCAGTGACATACCCCACACTGCTGCGGCTTCACATTCCATATGCAGGTGACAACTGTGATGACAGTGGTGCTTCATGGAAGCTGCCCAGGGTCCTGGAACTCACCAGCAGCCTCGGACGACTGACCACTGGGGATGGTAGCCATGTCTGCGGTGGTGCCACTGGCTGAGGATGTCGTGGGGCCGCTGGCAGTGCTTGCGGCGGTGTCAGTTGTGGCTGTGCTTGCGGCGGTGCCAGTCGCGGCGGTGCTGGTGGCGGGGTCTGTGGCGGCGGTGCTGGCTGTGGGGTCTGTGGTGGCGGTGCTGGTGGCGGGGTCTGTGTCGGCGATGCTGGCTGGGGGGGTCTGTGGCGGCGGTGCTGACGGTGGGGTCTGTGGCGGTGCAGGTGGTGGTGCAGGTGGCGGTGCCAGTGGCGTGTTCTCCGCCGTACAGGTTGCCGTCGACGTGGACAGAGGGTGTGACACTGGTCCCTCAGTTGGTGCCACCATGCCCTCTCCTGACCTGCCCTTCAGTTTTTGTCCCTCCCCCACCTTTGATGGTGGCGCAGCTGTCTCGCCACTATCCCCTTTTGTTTTCCCTGACCCCTTGGTGGCAGGTGTTTTTGGCTTCTCCCTCCGGGATGTGGGCACCTTTTTCACCTTGGTAGGTGGCGGAATGTCCTTGCCCTCGCTCTGTGGCACACTGGCAGCCCTGATGGTTGGTGCACTCCATGACCCCGCAGTTGCTGGCACCACTGTGCCTGGGGATGTGGTGGCTGAGGTGCTGGGCTGCGACCTGGAAAGCCTGGCCCTAGGGGAAGGACGGGGGGAGGTGTAGGGAAGAGGTCAATATTAGCCAGGAAAAGTTTTTTAGACACACTGGGACGGGTAGATGGAGGGGGTTTGGGAGTGGAGGTAGAGGTAGTGGTTGTAGGAGGTGTACGTCTGCTGAATTTGGGTGAAGGTGCATGGGCTGGAAGCTGTTGTGAGGTGAATGGCTGTTGGATGGGTGTGTGCCTGCGTTTCTGTGTAGATTGGGAGGAGGGCTCACAGACAAACTGGGAGAGGACACAGGGGATGTGTGAATGGTAGTGGGTGTGGTGAGTGCATGTGAGCGGTATGTGGTGATGGGCGTGCTGGTGATGGAGGTAGTGGCTGAGGATGTAGTGCATGCAGGTGTGAGTGGAGACGAGACTGGGAGGGAGGAGGGAGACGTGGAGGAAGGGGACACAGTGGAGGCAGTGGATGTTGGTATGTGTGCATGGGTATGATGCTTGTGTGAGTGCCTGTGGGATGTGTGGTGCTTATGTTTGCCTGAGCCACCCTTCTGTGTTGAGGTGTGTTCATGCTGGTCTGATGGTGTGCTTGGGATAGGCTGAGGTACAGGGGATTGGGTCTGGGTGGAGGAAGTTGGAGGGGGGAGGCTGGAAACAGGGACAAGGGCTGCCATCAGTGCTGAGGCCAGAGCTTGAAATGCTCTCTGTTGGGCTGCCTGGCCAGAATGAATGCCCTCCAGGTATGCATTTGTTTGTTGCAAATGCCTCTCAACACCCCGGATGGCATTCAGAATGGTAGACTGCCCAACAGTGAGGGATCTCAGGAGGTCAATAGCCTCTTCACTGAGGGCAGCAGGGCTGACTGGGGCAGGGCCTGAGGTGCTGCCTGGGGTGAAGGAGATGCCCACCCTCCTGGATGAGCGGGCACGGGACACACGCTCAGGGGCTGCTGGGAGGGCGGTGCTGGTAGGGGGGGTGGCGGCTGTACCTGTTGATGCGGGGGGCACAGAGGGGCCCGCCACCTCAAGGGAGCTCCCATCAGAGGAGAAGCCGCTGTCACTGCTGTCAGCTCCTGTCCCCGCCATGGAGCTCCCCTTGCCCTCCGTCCCACCATTGGCTTCAGACTCCATTGTTTCGCCCTCCAGGGCCAAGTGGGATGCAGCTCCCTCCTGCTCCGGTGCCAATGCTCCTCCGCCTGATGATGCTATTGCACACAAGTACAGGGAGACCACAAAAAGGGGGGGGAAGACAGAAGAAAGACATGTTCAGTGCATGCAACACCACTACCGTTGGCGGACACTACAGACACAGCAGCCCTCTGCACTACGCCATGCACTTATAGTTCCTAGATTAGTCACATGCCGATGGGGTTCAAGGCCTAAGTCCGATTGCTGCACACATGGAAGTCACAGGAGCCTGACTAGGTGTAGATGGCACTAACCACTAGTGGGGTTGGGGTGCAACTGAGCCTGCCTCACAAGGCACCTTGCCTATCAAGATCGCCCTGGCCTAGGGGAACTCACTGCCCACCTCCCCCACCCAGACACATCGTAGTGCGCGCAGAGTCAGCTGAATGAGAGTGTACTCACCCCCTTGTGGCTGCTTTCATGCCCTCAGAGCTCCCATCCAACTCCGGATACACCACCACCAGGATCGAGAACATCAGGGGGGTCATGGTGCGATGGGCACCCCTCCCACGTTGGGAGGCAATCCCCAGCTGGGCCTCCGCCGTCTTCTTGCTCCAGCGGCGAAGGTCCTCCCATCTTTTCCAGCAGTGGGTGCTCCGTCTGTGGTCGACCCCCAGGGTCTGGACGTCCTTGGCGATAGCACGCCAAATCGCCTTCTTCTGGTGGGCGCTGACCTAGAGGAATAGTACAGGGGAAAAGGAAAATCTTTATCTGTCCGGACCGTCATACTCATTGGCCCACGTTCCCACCCTTGCCCTGATGCACACACACTCACCGTCCGCACATGCAGGCCTCAGTTTCCCCCCCCATTTATCTTCCATCCACACCACTCGAAACAGGCATTGCCCATGCAGCATGCTCACAGTGTACTCACCTGTTTGTCTGGAGGACCGTACAGTTGTGTGTACTGGGGGAGGACCCCATCCACTAGTTTCTCCAACTCCTCCGAAGTGAAGGCAGGGGCCCTTTCCCCAGACACATGAGCCATCGTCGCTTCCAGACTGAGGTCACAGCAGCACTTGCAGTGTAGGTCCTCTCCCATTGAAGGTCAGGTATCAAGTGAGTGAATAGACAGAAAATGTCGGTCACGTCCGCAGCGGTGCGTACCGTCACCGCCGGCATACATCGTCATTGGCTCTTCAGACCCATTGGGTCCAATGTTAACCAATGCAGGATTGCACCACGGTCTTCGACCGCCTACCGCGACGGTGTACAACGCCAGTGCAGTTACCTCATATCCCCTTGTCCCACGTTACAAGTCAGGCAGACGCCATTTCAGGGGGCCACATGGCATTAATATTAACTGTGTCACAACAATGTAGGCCTTGAATACACACAGTAACAGGAACATTGCGGATTAATAAATGTGTGCAAATGACATGTTGTGATACCTCAGTGTTGGCTGACTCTCTGCTCGCTGTTCTCATCCATAGGGCACGTCTGCTGGGGTAGGTGATGAGATGGCGGAATCCTGCGGTGTACAGACCGCTGGTGGACCTGTCGACAATGGAAGAGAGACACGCAATAATCACCTACAGACTTGATTGTGCAACAATCCATGAACTGTGCGCCCAGTTGGAGCCAGACCTGATGTCAGCTATTCACCATCCCACAGGCATCCCCCCTCTAGCGCAGGTCCTGTCAGTACTCCATTTCCTGGCTAGTGGTTTATTTCAAACAACAGTGGCCATTGCATCAGGGATGTCCCAGCCAATGTTCTCTAACGTGTTGTCCAGAGTGTTGTCTGCCCTGCTGAAACACATGCGCAGCTACATTGTGTTCCCTCAGGTGGAGGATTTGCCCACAGTGAAAGGTGACTTCTATGCCCTGGGACATATCCCCAACGTCATAGGTGCCATTGATGGGATACATGTGGCCTTGGCACCCCCCCCCTGCAGGAGTGAACAGGTGTACAGAAACCGGAAGAGCTACCATTCGAAGAATGTGCAGATGGTGTGTTTGGCCGACCAGTACATCTCCCATGTGAATGCCGAATTTCCTGGCTCAGTGCATGACGCTTACATTCTGAGGAATAGCAGCATGTGATGGGGCAACTCCAGCGGCACCGTGTGTGACTAATAGGTGAGGACAAGGACCCTATACAGTGTGAATAGTTGTCTGGGTATGGGGTTGTCCCTACGGGTTAGTGTGTGTCTAATAGTTGTCCCTCGACATTTGCTGGTGACTCTGGTTCCCCCAACCTGTCATGGCTACTGACACCAGTGAGAAATCCCAGGACAAGGGCAGAGGAACGCTACAATGAGGCACATGGGCGAACTAGGAGAGCGATTGAACGCACCTTCGGCCTCCTGAAGGCCATGTTCCGGTACCTCCGTATGACAGGTGGTTCTCTCTACTACTCACCAAAGAAGGTTTTCCAGATCATCGTGGCCTGCTGTATGCTGCACAACCTGGCTTTGCGATGGCAGGTGTCTTTTCTGCAGGAAGATGGTCCAGATGGTGATCTTATGGAAGCTGTGGAGCCTGTGGACAGTGAAGAAGAGGAGGCAGAAGAAGAGGATATCGACAACAGAAACAACATAATCATGCAGTACTTTCAGTGAGACACAGGCAAGAAGATGTCACTGCCTCCCACATCTCATACTATTGTTGGAGCTAGCATAAGTCTGTCATTTTCACTCAGTGTATGGACCCTGACTTGTCACTTTGCCTTTCCATTTCACAGATGTGGGTCCCACTTTGTGCCCTCTGCTATATTTCCTCCAGCCCTACAGCTGTGTTACATCGGTATGTGAACAATTAAATTAAATTAAATTGCTATATTCCATGGTTATTGCAAATACACGTTTGTGAAAGCACAGACTGACTCCAGATTGTTTTGTGATTGAAGTGTGTTGATTTCTGTGTAAGTATGTGGAGGGGGTTGTAAAATGGGCTGGGGTGATGGTGGAGGAATGTCCATGGCAGAGTCCAATCTGTTTGTTTCACAGGTGCATTGTCCAAAGGGGCATAGGAAGTGGAGCAATGACAGTTTAAGGATGGACAGGGTGACAAAGTGGGACAGAAGGGTGACATCCAGGGAGGTCTCATTTTCTGGTGTGGGACTTGGCAATGTTCTCTGTCTTCTTCCTGGATCTCAGGAACCGTTTGCAGGGTGGTTCTCCATCTGCAGGGGGTGGAGTGCTGGTGTCGTGTTCCTGTGGTGGTGCCTCCTGTCTGCTAGCGCCGGCGGAGGTGGAGGGCTGTTCATCGTCCAGGCTAGTGTCAGGGGCCCCTTGTTGTGCCACTGTGTCCCTCCTGGTGTTGACAAGGTCTTGCAGCACCCCTGCAATGGTGACCAGGGTGTTGTTAATGGACTTCAGGTCCTCCCTGATCCCCAGATAGTGTTCCTCCTTCAGCCGCTGGGTCTCCTGAAACTTGGCCAGTACCGTTGCCATCGTCTCCTGGGAATGATGGTAAGCTACCATGATGTTGGAGAGGGCCTTGTGGAGAGTGGGTTCCCTGGGCCTGTCCTCCCCCTGTTGCACAGCAGTCCTCCCAGTTTCCCTGTTTTCCTGAGCCTCTGTCCCCTGAACCGTGTGCCCACTGCCACTGCCCCCAGGTCCCTGATTTTCTTGGGTCGGTGGGTTTGCCTGGGTTCCTGTAGTGGTGGACACACTGCTGATTGACGTGACCTGGGGACAGAGGGATTGGCCCGCTGGGTGTGTGCTGTGGTGGTGTTGCCTGATGGGGGAGGCTCTGTGGTGGCTTGTGCCAGTGTCAGGGGAACCGACTGTCCCGAGGTCCCTGATGATTGATCCAGTTGTGGAGAGCTGCTGTCATCACTGTGGGTCTCTTCTGTGGGGGGACTGGACATGTCTGGTACCTCCTGTCTGGTGACGTTGGGTTGGGGTCCTGCAGGGGTGTAAAGGCATGATTATTGTATCTGTGTGTGCCATTGTGTGCAATGTGTAAGTGACCCTGTACTCCAGTGATTGCATTCTTGTCTTGGTCCTTGTGTGATATATATGGTTTGGGATCTGTGTGGGTATCTGTAGTGGACATGCTTTGGTGATGGGTGTCCATGCTTTTGTGTTGCATGCAGGGCTTGGTGTTGGGATGGGGGGTTGTGATAGTGGGGCATATGTGAGGTGTTGGAGTGATGTGGGTGTGGGTGAGGGTGGGAGTATGTGATGGAATGCTGGTAGGGTGGGGGATATAATAGTAAAGCTTTGCCTTACCAGAGTCCAGTCCTCCTGCTACTCCTGCAAGGCCCTCAGGATGCAGTATTGCCAAGACCTGCTCCTCCCATTTTGTTAGTTGTGGGGGAGGAGGTGCGGGTCCACCGCCAGTCTCTCTGTACAGCAATCTGGTGTCTGGAGACCACGGAACGCACCTTCTCCCATAGTACGTTCTACTTCTTCCTCATGTCAGTCCGTGTTCTGGGGTGCTGTCCCACTGCGTAGACCCTGTCGACGATTCTGCGCCATAGCTCCATCTTCCGTGCAATGGAGGTGTGCTGCACCTGTGATCCGAATAGCTGTGGCTCTACCCGGACGATTTCCTCCACCATGACCCTGAGCTCCTCCTCAGAGAACCAGGGGTGTCGTTGAGGTGCCATGATGTGGCGTGGGTGATGTGTGAGGTGGTGTGTGTTGTGATGTGTGAGGGGATGTGTTGTGTGTTGTTTGAGGTGTGTGGATGTTGTGTAAGTGATGGTGTTGTGTGTCTGTGGATGCTGGTGTTGTTTATGGTGGTGTCTCTCTCTGGCGTGGTATCAGAATTCTGGTAGTAAGGGTTTGTGGGTGATGTGATTGTGTGTGGTTTATATTGGATTGGGTGTGTGGGTGTGGTTTGTGTATGTGTGTCAGGTGTGTGTATTTCGATTTGTCCAATGTGGTTGTGTTTTGTAAATGTGTGTGTATTTTGAGCGCAGCGGTGTGTACCGCCAATGGAATACCGCGGTTGAAAGACCGCAGTGGATTTGTGGGTCGTGATAATGTGGGCATATTCCTGTTGGCGTGACGGTGGAGGTTTTGTTATCGCCAGTTTATCACTGACCTTTGGTGTGGCGGACTTGTGTGGGTGTCTGTATTATGGCGGAGTCCGAGCTGTGGGTCGTAATAGCTGTAGCGTAATTGCGTGGGTGGAGCTGTATGTTGGCAGTCTTCTGCATGGCGGTAAGCGGCATTTACCGCCAGGGTTGTAATGAGGGCCTCTGATCTTTACACAGTGACACATAGAAATATACCTTAGTTCATTACTTATTGCACCACTATGTAATATATGTACTACAATGTCCATGTTATTTAAAATATGTGGGTAGCACCATTCAGCCTGTGCACAAGACAGTGTGTATATATGTGTGCCATATCCAATAGTAATAAACATTATCCAGTGTGAAGGCATTTTGAGAAATTTCACTATAGTTACCACAATTTGTTGGGATTCTATGGGACTGAAAAAGTAGGTGTTGACCCACGTGGTGGGGATAGATTGCTCAGATTAAGGAAAGAGAATCTTGTTATATAATTTACCTGATTACAAAATCCCCCACATGGTTTGAATTCTGACAAAGAACTATTTCTCCACTTAGACTGAATAATTTTGGAGTTTGAAAATGTGATTGTCAGTTGGCTGTACCGCCTGTACTCATTTGGTTCTAGTGTTAGATGTGTTCATGTGAATAACTGTGGTTTTAAAGCTTACACTGTTTTTTCTCTTCTTTTCTATTTAACATATTTAACATGGGGGAGGAGAGATTGTCCCGGATGGGGAACCCTACCCTACTCTTCCATGATTGAGGTCTCATCAGTGGCACAGAGTGGTCTGGCTTCTTATTTTCTTGTCATTGTTGCTTTGTATCACTTTTTTGAGGAAATAGGACTGCTAATTATTAAGGAAACCCAGTTGGGCTATATATGTTGTACTTCAACGTATTTTACCTTCATAGTGAGCCAATCTATGTGTGATATGTTTTTTATATTGAAGTTGACAGACACTGTCATACAATGATTTCGGTGATGCTGTACGGTCATTACATTTTGAAAGTATATTATTTTGAATATTTTTTTATTTAACTTGATATGAGATGTCTGAACGTGTTGAATGGCTATCTTAGATCAGTAATTTTGTTCATATTTTAGAGAAATAAGTCTGTTATCCACTTAGTGGGCCCACTTGGGCTATATTAGTTAAACTCTATAACACTTCAACTTCGTGGTGAGCTATCTACTAATGATGCACATCTTCTTTATATATCTTCAAATTGATCATAGATATTGTTGTTTTTGTGATGTGCATGATTTATTCATTTCAAACTTTTATTATTTGGTACTTTATATGATGCAACTTGCGAGTCACTTGTACATTTGGTATAACATAAGATGTCTAATTATCTTGGCTTCAGTAATTTAGATAGCTCGGATGCCTTCCATTTGTATCTAGTAGTCTTCTTTCTATTTTAATGTATTGATTCTTAAGTAGTCTGCCTTTGACGGGTACAAGTATGCATGAGCAAGGCTGCCTTGCCAAAACGCACTGCATCAGCTTGTGTTTCTTTGGGTAGTAAAATTTCAATTTTTCCAAGTCCTGAATGCATGTATACACATTCTACTTTGAGTTTTATATATATATATATATATATATATATATATATATATATATATATATATATATATATATATATATATATATATATATATACACATATATATGTATATATATACATATATATATATATATATATATATATATATATATATATATATATATATATAAATTCACTAAAAAACAAAAGGTTACAGGGACGTAATAGTTAGGTTAAGATGTTTTGTGCACAAAGCCATAGAAATTCAGTTGCTATAATTAAAGTTATTTCAAGTAACTATACCTCGTGCCCTAAGGGAAATATAACTTGCGCCCTATTTATTACAAAAGTGTGACACTCCTCACATCACCTTGATGTAATCAAAGCTGTAAATATCTGAAGTACTTCCTTTAGGAATTATAAAAATTAGAGGGTCTTATTCCCAAAGAAATTATGGTTAGTGCACTAAAAAACTAAACTGAGGACATATTTTCTGAGTTCTCAAGTAGCGACAAAGGACTTTTAAATTATTTGCTATCTTGATGTTTTTTTATCCAGTTTATCACTTGATTATATGCCTCACTTAGGGAAGTGAGTGTGGTTTTACGGCCAGAGCTCCAAACTTTGGAACTAGGGAACCATGTTCGAGTTTTGGCATCAGTTCAACATCCTTTGAATCTGGGCAAATCAATTAATGTCCCTATGCCTAAAGCCCAAAAGGAATGTGCCCTTGTGTAATGTAACTGGTGCTCATGTAAAGTGTTCCAATACCTTCAGGTCAAGTCTTCCCTATATAAAACTGCAAAAAACAAAAAAAAGTCCTGTTTCCTGAAAAAACTATTAAACAAAATATAGCAGACTCAATAGGTGCCCTAACCTGCCCCTGGCCTGGTTTGGGGGATCACCCTCAAGGTGGACCATGGTCTGGGATGGGGTCACTATGTTTATTCTTTGGGGAAGGGGGTCATTCGGCCCTTCCTCCCCAACTATTTTGACAGCCCCGGCATGTGATCCCCCCTCCCCAAGCCATACAATAACCACAGTGACCCCATTTCCTGGGACCCAGTGAGGAACAGTGCCACTGGCATGCCATCCCCCAGGATATGGTAGATTGCTCCCACCCCATGGGAGCAGAAAGAAGAGCTATTCTCAGCCGAGGTTCACTTTAACCTTTGTTTTTTTTCAGTGAATTTCTACATTTTTTTAAATTGTAAATCACTGTCAATATTTAAAAAAGGCCTATTGGTTTTGTCAAGGAGTGACCACATTCATAAACAAGACCATCCCACTGGCTTTGTCAAGATATCAAGACATCAATGCAACGTCTGTCAATAAATATGTAAATAAACCATTTGTAAAATAAACCACATTAAACATGTGTTGGAGCTCTTATTCACATGCCTCAGATAATTCAGCCATAAAACCAACCACAGGGGTTTCCCGCATACCCAAGCTGAAGAGCAAAAACCCCAACTCTCAGAAAGCTTAGAAATATAATCAACTTTTCCTGGGATCATGTTCTATACACCCCAGGAAGCATAAGGTTAATTTTTTAAAAGTAATTCTAAGGGGCTGCTGCATCTCCTGCAGATCACGCAACAACTAAATGCATGATAATGGTGTCCTTGACCTGATTAGCGCACCACTAAATAGCAAAATAAATATACATTAGGCAATGAGAGACATTATGGAGTCCTCCTTGTGTGCAATGAATAATAAATGAGTGGCTCTGGGTGCTCATTTATTTTTCTTTCCTTTTTTTTGGGTGTTCGGTCTCGCCATGAAAACCTACAGATTTCTTTTTTGTTGCATAAGTGTGGGGAGCCCTAGGCCCCCCACGGCCTAGTCCATTTTGTGTAAGCAGCCCCATTCTGTGGGTCCACGCAGGAGCCAGTCACACTTTTCAAACAGTTGGTTGCCCAGTCCCACAACATTTTTAACAATGGGGGTCATGAAAGGAGACCCCTGTCTCAAGCTGCACTACAGGCTCCCCTGCCCAGACCCATCCTGGGAGTTGGGAGAGATTACTTTGCTCCTGCCTGGCTGGGAGCAGCTTTTCTCTCTGCTCCCGCCGGGTGAGACTAATCCTACATTTGCTGTCTGTGATGGCATGGAAGGGGAGAGACATCTCTTTTCTGACATTGTGGGAGCACCAAAGTCTTCCCTGCTCATGCGCTTGTGGGCAGGGAACAGTATCCCAAGAATGGGGTTCCTGGGAACACAACCAGTCAATCGCTCCCATGGGATAGGGTCCATGACTCTATACCATTGCTCAGGGAGAAGACCTCATGGCCCCTTTACAAAATATAACACAACGGGACCCAGGGGAGTGGGTCCCCATGGCCATACCATGACTCTAGATGGAGGCTGCACCACCTTTCACATAAAAATAAGTTTGGTGTCCCTGAGGCCAAGGAATGGCTCGAGGAGGGGGGCTGAGTGCCCCATCCCATTAAATTATTACTGTGGTGACCACCAGACCCTGGTCCATCTTTGGGAGCTTGAAATTTACCGTTTAAAAAACAATTATGTTTTTCACCCCACTAGGCCCAGGGGGTTAGAGTATTCATGCCCTGCCCACCTATATTGTTTAAGTTATTTTTAATGGGTGGGCATTGAGTCCCCGAGTCCTAAAATGGCTGCAGCAACATCTTTGTTGATGCTGATGCAGACAATCAGATCAAATCTTTTGATGTGTCAGGTTTGCAGATTCTCAGTGGAGTGAAATATACATTATATTTTTATCTTAATTTCTCAAAAACTATTGAATGGATTTACAACACATCACAAAAAACAAGCTTCCTGGATAAAGAGTTAGCTTTCTGTCAAATTTGGTGGAATTCTGTTCAGCCATTTAGGCTGCAGTTGTGTCTAATTTTCTCAAGGAAAATTGCATGGGGAAAACATGCTGGGCCCCTTATTTTTTGTGGCTCATGCTTGATGGATTACCCCAAAACTTCCTAACAAGGGGTTGAAGTGGATGAGAGAGTTCTGTGAAGTTTCGGCAGATGACACCAAAGGTACAAGCAAACCAAAAACTATGACTACTCACTGGGTATATAAATGTATATTCTAGTGGCAGTCGCCACTAGGTAATTATAGTTAAGAACCATGTTTCCACAGAAAAAGCATTTTTTGACTTGCTTGTATCTTTGGCACCATTTGACAAATCTTCATGAGATTTTCCAAAAAAAGTTTGCCAGTGATTCTTGTTACGCATGGGAAGTTTTAGGGTAATCGGTCAAGCAGGGACAGAGAAAAAGGGGGAGTAAAAAAACGTGTGTTTCCCAAGTTAATTCCCATAGGAGTTTTGAACACGTATACAGCCCAAACTGCTGAACAGAATTACATCAAATTTGACAGAAAGCTAGATTTTGTTCCACAGATTTTGTTTTTGGTTATTTGGTATAAATCAGTTCAGTAGTACAGAAATCAACACCATAAGTCATTACACGTAAACATACATGGAATATAGTCCAGATAGTCTGTTTTCAATCTCTGAACACTTTTCATCACAGTGAGATCGTAACTCACAATACTCTCTGTAACCGTCTCACCCTTCTGCCTCAAATCCTCTAATCAAAGTTGTAATTGGTCCTTTCAATACAGTAATACATATGAAATCAAATCATAAAACTGTCCATTAATACTGGTCTCTAGTCCATAATCCCAACACTTACAAGGGATCTAAATCATAATTTCGTGTATTGCTACATACCAAAACCGCGTAAGTATAGGTTATTGTTTGAGCCTAGGTTTAAGTCAGCATCTGCAATAACAAATAGAACTACGGTGTATGAAAACCATGCAGCCAAGGTTACACATTTGATAAATTTATCGAGTAAGACTCTTGTTCTAAATCCAAGAATTTTGGCCACTGGTTACGGCATCTCAATGTAGAGGAACACAGTATACTGAGTGGGTGCCACCTTCGACGTGTCCAGTAACAAAGGTAGAAGTGATTGTATGAGTATACCTCTTGTAGTGATCTTTCTTCACCCTTCACCCTTCAGCACTCATCTATCGTTCACATCATACATGAGACAAGCCTCGCATATACTGTATTTACAAAATAACTGTTCCAGTAACTGTTTCCAATCTTCTTTGTTCCATTTAAAATTACTCTTATTTGGTGATGCCTTAGAGTCCAAATGTCTAGCCTCATAGTTCTAATGAAACAAATCAGGCACAGTTAACACTAACAATGTCTCCATAAATTAATTACTAAAACCAAAGTACGCCAAATACAAACTCAAGACATATTGCATTCAGCACCTGTTGTCTTCCAGAACACAGAACAAACTATGAAGGTTATGCGGTAAATTAAGTAAAAACGGTCGTTAGCTTGCAAATCTATGTATGGTTTGACCTAAGGCCAAATTATGTTGGTTGACTTATTGGTTAGTGTACGTGGATACACACTCCCACTCTTGTAGTCCGATATTCACAGGGTCCAGAACACGTCGTTTCTTGTTACAACAACTTTACATTGGCATTATCATTTTAATCCATACAAAATATAATTGAAACCATTTGTACAAATACATTAACTAATCTGTCCAGAGGCTCATACAACTCTAACTGACTCATTCATAGGTACAGAAGAAAACAAGTATATTAATACATGCCAGTCTCCCAAAATATATTGAAGTTCTTGATGAGTATTAATACCTTTCAACAACTCTCAATCTCAAAATCAACATAGCCTCAGCTTTTCATATGAATAATTCTCTATTTCCATGCTTTGGATGTGCAGGCATGTGCTGGATACAATGACACTTACAAAACCAGACAGGCAATGTAGAGCTAAAGGGAATCCCTCGTCTTTCTTCTGTATTGCCCTCAAATGTTCTGCTATGCGTTCCCTCAGAGAATGTTGCTATTAGACAGTGTTAGAAATGGAGTTTCTGGTTGGCTAGGGTATGCACCTAAACCAGGCAGAACCTTACCCACTCTAGTCAGGGCAAGGGAGTTACACGTCCAAGATAACCCCTGCTCACCCCCTTGGTAGCTTGGCACAAGCAGTCAGGCCTATCCCAGAGGCATTATGTAAAGCGTTTGCACAACACACACAACACGCGTGACACACTATCCCCACCACAAAGGAAACACAACACCAAGTTATATGAAAATATACTGTATTGTACACAACACAATTATTAGACCAAACATGACATGTTAGTAATATCCTGCTACCCAAGCAGTTGTCAGAATGTTACTCATTAGTTACTCTGCAGAACCAGCAGTAGTCACATAACACACAGGTTACTTATTATTCTGCAACATAAGCAGTAGTCACAAATCACATTACTACACAAATGCACTTGTCATACAAATATCATCAATACCCATATCAGGAACATCATAAAACATATTAGTATGTTATGCCCATAAAAGGAACATTATAAAAACATGGACAGTCATAAGCACACATCAGCTGGAAATGCCCATACAAGGAACATCAGCAAAACATGTGTTGCATTATACCGGAAAACAGGTTAGCACATCAGTCCCTAATGTCCATGCTGGGCACATTCAGAAAACATATGTGCACCAACGAGTACCTGTTTTTGGTGGGAAGGCACTTCCAGTGCCAAGAAGACACAATAGCAGTGCCCCCGGTGCTCCTTGCGCTCAACGGGGGCCTCACTTTGATATCAGAGTGAGGGGGCGACATGCACCCTGTCTGGTTCGTATGGACGGGCCCCCCCAGGCCTCCACTGGCCCTCCAATAAGGGGGGGACCAAAACAATGCCACCTCTGGTTGGGGGCCGCCAACTAAACAGGAGGGCTGCACCGGGTGGGGAGCCTCCGACGAGCCTTCCAACCTGCCCACATCCTCCTCGAATTCCTCTGGCCCCCAGTGGGGCAGGGGGAGCCTCTGATGAGGCTTCCTTCCCCTCTACTTGTTGCCAAAGACAAAAGTGGCCAGGTGAGGCTTCCTTCCCCCCACCCATCTTCCAAATGCAATGCCTGCCCGGGCCGTAACAGAGGGCAGGCACCAGAGTAGGTGCCTGCCTGTGTCCCGGTGGTGCCCCTCAGAGCACCTTTGCCCCGGGGGCATGATAGGAGCGTGTTCTCTCCTTTTTTTCAATGGATGGTGCCAGAGGGATCCCCGGGACAGTACGTCACTCTCACTGGGAAATTTACAACGCCTGGGTCACGGCAGTGATTCTCCGAGTGGCAGAGAGCTTTCCAGCGCCACAGCACTCCCCAGACGCTTTCAATAATCAAATGGGGCGCTCAGAAGTCGCTACATCAGAAAAGGAGAAGCACTCCTCAGGCGCTTCAGGTACAGTTACAAGGGTCAGGGGCCACATCACCCTTCCCCTGGAGGACAACAGTCCAGAACAAAGAAGCACAGGTGGCAGGGCCCAGCAGCAGGCCAGCGCAAGGGGGATGCAGGCAGATGACAGTCTCTCCTAGTGACCCAGAGGGTCACAGGTTAGCACAGCAGCAGTAGTCCATGGCAGTTCCTGGAAAGTCCCTCCAGCATTCTGTGTTCAGTTCCAAGAAAGTTGCAAGGTGTCTCCAAATTGTGGGGAAAACCCCCTTGTACTTATACTCCGTTTTACAGTGTGTTTACAAAGTAGGGGAGAGGAGGTTCCAACTAGTTACAGCTGGTTCTGGGAGTGCCCACTCTCTCCTCTAGCACAGGCTCCAAACATCAGTGGAGGGTAAACGACCCTACTGTGTGAGGCCAGGGCACAGCCTTTACAAATGCAGTGTGCCCTGCCTCTTCCTTCTCTCAGCCCAGGAATCCTATTCAGTATGCAGATGCACCTCTGTGACACCTCCACCTTCCCTGTGTACCTGCTGTCTGAAAAGTATGCTCAAAGCCAGCTGTCACTCTGCCCAGACGTGGGTTGGAGTCAAGCTGAAAAACACCAGATTCATAAGCACAGAGAAATGATCACTTTCTAGAAGTGGAATTTCTGTAATTGTAATAATAAATATATTTACACCAGTAAGCAACATTTCTCACTACCATTACAACCATACCAAACATGCCTACACTACCCCTCATAAATCAGACAATAACTCCTAGACATAAGGCAGGGCATTTCCAATGCAATCCTATGAGAAGGCAGCACTCACAGCAGTGAGAAACCAAATAGGCTGTTTGTCACTACCAAGACAGGCCACGCTACTAAACGCATGTCCTGCCTTCCACACATATAGCACCCTGCCCATAGGGCCAGCTAGGGCGTACTTTAGGGGTGCCTTACATGTAGTAAAAGGGGAGTTCTGGGCCTGGCAAGTAAATTTAGATGCCAGGTCCCTGTAGCAGAAAACTGTGCATGCAGGCCCTGCGCTAGCAGGCCTGAGACAGGTTTGAAAGGCTACTTCAGTAGGTGGCGCATGCAGCACTGCAGGTCCACTAGTAGTTTTTAATTTACAGGCCCTGGTTATAGAGATACCACTGTACAACGGACTTACAGGTAAATTAAATATTCCATTAGGTACAAGCCAATCATACCAACTTTAGAAGGGAGAGCACCTGCACTTGAGCCCCTATCAGCTGTGATAAAGTGTTCAGAGTCCTAGAGCCAACAGCGAGAGGTCAGAAAAAATAGAAGGAAGGAGGGAAAAAGGCAGGGGATGAACCTGCCACAAGGGCCAGGTCCAACATATAGTAATTTTCATTTGCAAACAATTGTGTATACAACAAATTTGGCAGAACATGAAATACATGTATGTATCCGATATATGTTATTAATATTGTACTGAAAACCCTGTTTCTTATTATCATCCTTCTGTTGTCTCCCAATCAATATCTGTACATAGACACAATATTTCTGTGTCGTACAGCATCTGAGGAGGCACCATTGCAGTGTCTGCTGTTAACACTGGCTTTAAACCTCCTAACATACCTGACACACACTTTTGAAAGTATAGAAGTGAAACTTCCATGATAGTTTACTGTTAAAGGACATGCCCAGGCATTTATAAGATGTAGCTTGCTCAACCACCTGTGTACCAAATTACCATGTAAAAGGTATACATTTTTGCCGAAACGCAATAATTTTAGTTTCTTCCATGTCAATTACAAGTTGATTGGTGCCACTGTGAACATTAAACGTTGTTAGATTCCTTTGGAAGCCTAATTGAGTCGCAAGTCCAGTAGAGCAAGATCATCTCTATACAATTAACGAGGGACATGCTTACCACTCCCCGCCACCATTTTGTGTGAAAAAGCCTGAACCTTCTGTAGGGTTACTAGGATTTCAGCAAGGTAAAGGGCAAAAAGTGGTAGTGCTAAAACGCACACCCTTGTTTACTGCGATTTTAGATGGCAGGGAACCATCTTTATCTAATACTATCCTTGCCCAGTACTCCCTTTATAGCTCCTTTAAAAACATTAGCAAATCCCTTGCTACCTTCATACATTCGAATTTATGCCAGGGAAGGTCACTTTAATAATTCAAACTCTGAACGAAAACCCACAAAGCAGTAATAAAAATTTCCCTTGATTTCAATTCGTTTCTGGGTCTTGGCCCAGAGACTAAAACAATGATCAATCGTTGAGTGACCTTCTTTAAATCCTCCCTGCTTAATTGGGATAAGAGTATTGGAGCCAATCCTTTAATGCACTAGTTTAGAATAGATATTTTCTCACTCATCTCTCAAACTAATCAATCGGTAATGTTTTCGATCAGACAAATTATCTTTATTTATTACGGGCTCATTTTACCTTATAACTGTGCTCGTAATTGACCTTACAATGGCGGGCATACAACTATTAATGATTTTTAGTTTCTGGTCTATTGGTCAAAGCAAACAGGTGAATCTTTAGTGGATCGTTATTCAGAACAATTGATTCCAATATAAAAATGGAGTATTTTTTGCAAAAGGATCAAAACGTCCAGCATTGATGTTGAAGCAATAGCTGATCTCTCTAAATTGAGCAGCAAGTTTGTTTCTAGACCCAGTCCCTGTCCTTGCATTTGATCTGGATATGACCCATCTTGTTCCTTGTGTCCCTTGAAACCCTCATACTCTCTGCTTACTCCAACTGCTGAGCCCTCCCTTCCCTATTTAACATGTACGACTCCAATCCATTTAGTCAATTTAATCTCTCTTTGTCCCCTCCCTCTAGCAAAGAGAAACTAGACAGGCATGATTGCAATGGTTGCATTGTGTGTGGTGAAGAAGATTGCCAGGGCTGTAAAACACCCATAAACAGATATAGAGGTATAGGAGGCATAAGGACTCTTGTGCAGGAGGAAGAGATAATTATGCCATATTATTGCCACTATCCTGAACAAGGGGCAACTGATGCACCCTCTTGCTTTTGCCTGTCTTACATGTTTTCCCAACAAAATCCCTAATTGAGGATGCCAGTTTTATGGATTAGGTAGTGTCGGTACCTGGATCCAACCACAATCTCTGCTCTATTAGAGGGGTACCATGGAAGATCGAGTTATCCAAAGATCCATCCTCTTCAACATCGGAAAGATTTTCCACAATTCTCATTTTTAACCCAGATACATTTATTTTTTACTGTTATTCCCCCCAGCTCTGGCCTCTGATCTTATTTCCGAGAAAGGGGCATTGGGGGCTCAGAGGACCTCATAGATGGGCAACTTACAGAAGAAATGTCCTCTCCTTCACCCTGTAATACTTCTCCACCCTCCCACCTCTCATAGGTGACAGGGTTGTTACATGAGGCCATTTGCCGTTCAGATATTTACCTGTCCCCCATGAGCTGCACAATACCTCTAGAAAAAAAAAAACACTAAAGTGTTGTACACTTACCTCCTCACCTCAGGATTGTGCTGGCTAGGTTCTCCATGAACCTGTTTATTGCGACAGGAGATGGATCTGGGCACCACAGTTAAGTTTTTGGTTTCTCCCATATGGTCAATATGGGTTCTATTACGGCCTTATTAAGGGAAGCTATGGTTCTGATGAGTGGGAAGTTCTGTAAAGGACTTCTGTCAGGAAGTTTGATTTAACCTCTGTCGTTAGTCATCTTTTTATGTAAGAGTGATACGAGGTGACCTCTGGTGGGGGAAGACCAGTGGGGGATAGTAGCTCCCACTCTGATGAAGTGTCAAGCCAATGGAGTCTCTTAATCCTTCAAATGCTGGATCCATTTGTTCCAGTTCTATGATGTCCTGTGTATTAGGATCCTCCTGAGGGTCACAATCCCAGAAAAAGTACCTGCCTTCTTCTGTCTGTCTCCGTGTCTGTCTTCAAGAGAGGTGTACTGTAGGAGAGGTGTTTGACTGGAGAGACTCCAATAAAATGTCTTGTGGAAACGGCATATGTAGCACCACCAGAGTCATTATCGTCCTGGTGGCATTGTTTGCGGCACGGGTGAAGAAGACTGAGGTTCTGGAGAGAATTTGCAGTCCTGCACCAAAGGTAACAAAGTGGGAACAGCTAGTGGCGGTGGTGCCACCTTCAGTGTCAGCATCCGTAGTGCCGAATTCAAACAAGACACCTGAGGTAGTGGCAGGAACAGAGTAAAGAGCACCAATTGATAAGACATCAGGAGGCCACTAAAGAAGTAGGCCTTCGGTGCCCTGAGGCAAACTGGTGCATGAGATGGCAGCAGCTCTATTAAATATTTAAAACATTGTGTTCAAAAAGAGAGAAGGATCCATCCCTGGTGTTGGGAATGCCTGATATGTCTCACCTAACTGGAGCCTTGGAGTTCGAGCCACATCTGCTACAGAGTGTGGAGTCAGCGCCATTTCGAATGAAGCTGCAGATGGCAGATACGAAAGGTTGGCCTGCACCAGATCTGATGAAGTTGCTGGCGATGGGTCGTAGGCAGGATGTTCTTCCTAGGGATGAGTGGAGCGCATGGAGTTCTACTCTGTGGAATTCAGCAAAGTTAGCTACGAATTCTGTGAAATACCACACTATCCGCCTGTGTCAGAATGCCACCTGCCCTACCACCCTGGCCTGAATGCGACTGATCTCGGAAGTGCTAAGCACAGTTGGGCGGCCCAAACTTGCTTAGAACTTCCAGGATTGGGCACATTCAGGCCAGGGTGGCATGCCCTAGGCAGCAAAATCTGCAGTTTCAGGCCTCTTGTGCTGACACAACACAAGCCTGGAGCCTGCTGATCTCAACCACACCTGCACACTTCCCTTCACCAACTACCCTTCTTCAAAAACTTGCTACGAAGGGCCAAGCACACCCCCTGTCTTGCACCAGTGTTGCAATCGATTTCTATGCATTTACACACAGCCTCAGACCGCCCTTTTTCTGGGGCCCAGCACTAGCAGCACAAACCAGCTCACCACCAGCTGGCCGGTATTTTCACAAAATGCCTAGCCTTGCTTGCCACTGGGCCCTAAGGCAGTCTCTCAGGCCACACACATCTCTGTCTGGCAGGGGCTACTGGACTACCACTCAGGAGTTGTTACTCCGCCCCTCCCCCTAAAAAATGTGCAGACTGGGCCCCAGGGGATGGGGTCTCTGGAGCTGAAGTAGGCCAGTAGAGGGGGGCCTCACGGACCTGTGGCCAACTCCCGCTGCTCATGGCCAAAAGCCATGTGCAGCATGGGGTCAGGTGGTTAAGGGAGTTGCCCTACAGCCATCCGCCACGGTGCTTGGCCCAAAGCTGTGCACAGCAGGGGCTTGTTTAACGTGTAGTAATGAAAACTACTTTACGGAAAAAAAAAAACTGAGAAATTCACTTGTGCCCTAAGGTAACTGTACCTTCTGCCCTTGCCATGCACTGCTAATTACCCCACAAATTACAGCACTCATGAGACCTTTGATAACATCATTGATAATATTAATGTAATAGCTGCAGTGAAACTTTTGACATAAAAACTGTGCATGGCGAGGGCATGAGTTATAGATATCTCAGGGCACAAGTTATAGCTACTTGAAATAACTATAACTATAAAAGGCAAATGGTATGGTTTTGTATGTTTAAAATGTGAGCCTAACTATAACACCCCTGTAACCTTTGGTTTTTTTAAGTGAAAATATATCTATAGATATATCTATATATATATATATATATATATCTATATATATATATATATATATATATATATATATATTACATATGCAGGCTAAAATGCTTAAAATGAAATTGTGTTTTTATGTACACCATTATTCGGTATTATTAACATTTCAGTAATGCAGAAACAAAGAGAGAAAAGGTGTAATTACAGCCTTTATTTAACCAAAGAACTGCAATGAAAAGAAATGCATTTGTAGCCAAAAGTCTGTAAATAAATACATAATGGAGAAAACTTGTAACGTGCCTTTAAGACCTGGGGACCCTCTGTATCCCAGCTGCCCCACAGGTGACAGTCAAGTCAGATCTTTTTTATGGTGACATGAAGAAAATATTACAAGGGATGTATATGTTGCTGTATGAAAGATTTGCCCAGGGAGGAGGGAGGGTTGGTTATGACTTTGATGAGGATTCATCTGGAAGTAGGATTACAGGTAAGCAATTTATCCTTCTCTTCCAGGGGATCCTCATCAATAGTCATAAGCACTGAATAGAGTAGCAAGCCCATCCCACACATCTGCTGATGAATCTAGAACATACAAAAGCAGCTGCTACAAACATGTTTCTTAAAGAGGCCTGCCCTACTTGAGTGTCTGTCTGAGTCTACACAGTATTATCTGGTGAAAGTTTTTACCGATCTCCATGTAGCAGCTTTGCATATTTTGGAAATGGATACATTTCTTAGTAGAGCAGCAATTGTGGCCTTACCCCTCATAGAGAGGCCCTTGGGTCTAGCAGGTAATTGTTTTTGGACAACTGGTAAGAAAGTTCTATACAAGAGACTATCCATTTAGGGATGGTCTGTTTTGAGGAAGCTAGACCTGTTCTCATTGGACTGTAATTAACAAATAGATGGTCAGCTTGTCTGATGTCTGTAGTCTTATCTAAGTAAACTTTTAGGACCCGTTTGAAATCTAACAAGTGTAACGCTCTTTCCGCTGGTGTTGAAGGATTAGAAAAGAACGTGGAAAAAGAAATAGTCTGGTTAATGTGAACATCGGAAATCATCTTAGGAAGGAAACAGTGGAAGGTTCTTTAGCACATATGGGCCCTCATTACGACATGCCGCGGGTGCCATAAGACCGCCAGTGCTGGCAGTCCTCCGCCTGCCATAAAATGGCTACTGCAGGATTTCCACCACAATAAGGTGGTGGTGTTCGAGACACCTGGGCGGTGCTACCACCTGCGCCGCCCCGCCAGAAGGAAACCGCCAGCCTTATTTTGACCAAAAAGACGGCCTGGCAGTGATCTGCTGGCGGGGCGCTGCTGGTGGGAGCAATGCTCCTTCCCTGCCGGACGACCACCTCGCTGGTCAAGGTAAGTTGGGCATCCATCAGGGGAGGGGGTGGATGGTGGGGGGTGTTGTGTATGTGGTGTCTGCATGTGTGTATGAATGCGTGTGTGCGTGTGTGTACGCGTCTGTGAGTGTTGTGGTGTATGTGTGGTTGTATGCATGTGATTGAATGCGTGTATGGATGAGCGTGAGTGTGTGAGTGCATGTGTGTATGGATGAGTGTGAGTGAATGAGTGTATGGGTGTGGTGCTGCATGGGTGCATGCATTGTGCGCGTGGGTGTGTGTGTGCATGATTGCGGGGAGAGGGGTTGGAGGGGGATGTGATTCTAGGGGGATAGGGGGGCTTAGGAGATTGCTGGGGGGTTAGGAGATTACTGGGGGGGTGGGGGAGCCTTCTACTGGTAACAGTGAAGGAATTCCCTGTCACCAGTAGCCCTATCGCCATTGTTTTCGTGGCGGTGCTACTGCCGCGGAAACCATGCTGGTAGGCAGGCTCATTATGCCGCCGGCGGTCTGCTGTGGACCGTGGGGTTGGAGATGTATATCTCTGGCCCGGTTGTTCATACCACCATGGCAGTATGAGTGATGATGTGGCGGGTTGGCTGTGGCCAATCCACCACACTCATAAGACTGGCGGTGATATTGCCATAATAATCCTGGCAGTCAAAAGACCGCCAGGGTTAAAATGAGGGCCATAGTTTGGATCTCACTGACTGTATGTGCTGAAGTAATCACAACTAGAAAAGCAGTTTTCCAGACGAGGTGTTGTAAAGATGCTTTGTGAATAGGTTCGAAAGGCGGGCCCATGAGTTTCAAGAGGACCACATTAAGGTCCCACTGGGGAGAAAGAGAATGTACAGGTGGGAAAAACGTCTTCAACCCTTCTAAAGAAATCCTTTACCACAGGCATTTGAATAACGGAAACCTGAATGGGAGACTTTCTGTAAGCAGTGAAAGCTGTGAGATGTACCTTAATAGCGGACAGTTGCAGACCAGATTTTGCTAAATGTAGGAGATAAGGCAAGATTACACCCTCCTGCCCCAGAATTTGATGAAGATTATTCTGGGCACACCACACATTGAACCTTTTTCACTTGAATGCATAAGAGAGTCTGGTAGAGAGTATTTTGGACTCCTTAACAATGTTCATGCATTCCTGTGAGATGTCCATAGTGGAGGAACTCAGGAGCCATGCTGTCAAGCTCATAGAGGGAAGACTGGGGTGGACAATCTGCCCTCCCAGCTTGAGCAGGAGATCCTGTCTGCATGGCAGCCTCTTGTGTGGTCTTTCTGGTAAGTGAAGGAGATCCGGGAAAAACCACAAGCGAGATCATTCCTTTGCTGAGGAATCACTATGGTCCTGGAACTGTACAGTTTGTTGATCACTACAGGGATCAGCAGAACTGGGGAAAACACGTAAAGGAATTTCCCGGTCCAATTTATCAAAAGGACATTCCCTTTCATCCCTGGTTGGGAGAACCTGTATGCAAACTCACAGCATTATTTGTTTTTTTTGTCTGCAAACAGGTTGGTTTGCAGATGCCCTCATTCTCAAAATATGTCTCCTATAAAGTCGTCGTGCAGACTCCAGTCATGCACTTTGGGAAAATTGCATCTGAGAGTCTATGCCTGTGTGTTTTGGACTACTGGCCGTTAAATGGCATACATTGACAAACTCCTGGCTACTAGCCACTTGAAAATGGTCTGTGCTTCCAGAGACAGGGGACGAGAACAACTGCCCCCTTGCTTGTTTAAGTAATGCATTGTGGTCATGTTGTCCGTCTGGACCAGGAGAGAGTTGGTCTGTATGGCTGGGTAAAAAGACTTGAGGAGTAGATGGACCGCTCTCAGCTCCAGCATGTTGATGTGATATTGCTGCTCCTTGTCCGACCCGATGCCTTGAGTTTTTGAAAAGGCCTATGTGAGCACCCCACCTCTGAAGGGAGGCATCCATGATGGGAGTTTGGTTGGGGGGGGCCTGTTGGAAGAGGGCCCCCTACCACTAGATTGTGATGTTGAGACCACCAAGCTAGTGATTCCTTTGCCTCCTGCGAGAGAGTCACTTTGTCATCCCAGCGGGCTGAGAAATGACTACCCTGATCCTCCAGATTTTTTTGTAGAGGTCTCATGTGTAGCCAAGCATGGGAGACGATGAAAATACAAGAGGCCATTGATCCCAGTAGTGACGCCACCTGTCTGGCTGATGGGTGCAGAGTGTGTAGGAGACTGTGACACTTCAGTTTTATTGAGGATAATCTTTCCTCTGAAGGACACACTCTTTGTGCCCTTGTGACAAGAGTTGCAACCAGGTAATGAAGTCTTTGTGTTGGCGTTTTAATGGATTTTGCAAAATTGATCTAGAGACCCAAGATTTGTAGAGTCTTAATGCTTAATGAATATCTGAAAATGGTGTTCCATTTTCGACATGGATGAGCAACAAGTAGGGATAAATGAATATCCATTTTTCACAATAAGGATGCTGCCACTACAGCCATGCATTTTGAGAACATGAGTGGTGCAGATTTTAGGCCAAATAGTAGCACTTTGTACTTGTAATAATGGGATGCAATTGTGAACTGCAGAAACGTCTAGTGCTTTGTGGCAATCAGAATGTGGAAATACGCATCCTGGAGATCGATGGAACGCATCCAGTCCCCCTGAAGGAGTTGGGGGTATATCTGGTAAAGGGCCAGCATCTTTAATTTCTCTTTGCGTATGAACTTGTTTAGTAGTCGTAAGTCCAGACTGGGACTGAATTCTTTGTTTGGACCTTTTTTCCTTACTAGGAAATAGTATATTCCTAGCAGCCTTTGGGAGTTTGGGACCTCCTCTATGGCCTCCTTTCAGAGCAGACTGGTGACTTCATGCTCTAGGAGGGCCTGCCAAGTACAAGATGTTTTTGTAGGGGGTAAGGTGGGAGGAGGAGACTTGAATCGAAATGAGATATCATTTTGCACAATGTTCAAGACCTAGTTGTCGCTTGCAATGGAGTGCCACTCGTTCATATGTTTGCTGGTTCTTCACCACACCGGAATGGGTAACAGAGAAGGGGGAAGCGAGGGTGCATTGCTTGGCTGGTGTCTTGGAGGAATCTGGTGGTTGATGGTCAGTTCCCCTTCCTTTAGCTGGTCTGCAGGGTGATAATGAGACTGGGACTGTTGGTGTTGTTGCGGTGTCCAAATGAGGGGTTTAAACCCTCTGGTAAAAAGGTTATATATTATTGTGCCTGTGCCTCCTATGGAAATCTTTCCACTTCTCTAGACCCACAGCTTTGAGTGTATCAAGCTCACGATCTTGTGATCTGAGTGTGATCCAAAGAGTGAGTTTTCCGTGAAAGGCAGGCTCAAAATCTGCTGTTGTGCCTCTGGTTGAGGCCTGTAAAGAGAAGCCAGGAGTACCTTCTGGCACAGATTTCAAAGGAATACCTATGAGCAGCCAGATCAGAGGCACCTGCCACTGCATTAATAATCTGGTTGGAGACCAGACCCCCTTCATGAATGATCTCCTGGAAGTCCTGCCTGTCTTTCTTTCACAATCTTTCTGTGAGCCAAGAAAGAGTCCCAATGAGATCTGTCATATCTCACTAACAAAGCAGATTCGTTAGCCACCTTCATTCCATCAGCAAACGTACTACATATCTTCTTTCCCAAATCATCCATCTGCTTGCTGTCCATTTCTGTGGGCACAGACGATGAGGCAGCCACAGAGTGTGTCTTTCTTGCTGCAGCTGTAATAACTGAGTCTAGTGGTGGGTCAGACCTCCAAAATAGCAGATCCTGCTGAGGTGCTTTGTATATCTTGAGGATTCACGGTGGAGCCGCTCGCAGAGAAATGCTGCTGCGAGAAAAAGGCCCATAGCCGGTTCTAGAAAGCCTGAGACTAGAGGGAGCAGTGGTCTAGAAGCTGACGCATGGTGCAAGGTCTCAAAGATGACTAATGATGATGTTGGGTGTGCTGTAATGTGTATGTTCAGCTTTGATGTACCTTGACCCAACACTTGGTTGAAAGTTGTTAGGTCATCTATGGGAGATACTCTTGCCAGTATAGTGTCCATAAGTGTGGGTGAATAGCCTTTCACTGAAGACCTGGAGGAGATAGACTAGGTGGTAGACCTGCGTCTTTGATGTCATGACTGTGATCGGTGAGATAGCCGGGACCTTGAAGTGGATCTGGTCCTTGTTGTTCTGGACCTCGACCTATGCCTTAGACGTGTCCTGTATCTCCTTGTTGATCTAGGTGCAGAAACATTCTTTCCTTGAGGAGAAGTGTAAGCCAGAGGAAATGTGAATGGCACTGTTGGCTTTGGCGATGCTGATCGTGACATAGCTGTAGAAGGAGAGTATGTCTGGGAATATTCTGAGCCCCGGCTATGTTGTACCTGCTGTTAGCGGAGACTGTCCAACCAGTGCGGAGAGATGTTCAATGGGGTCTCAAGTGGTGCAGACTGTGCATGAGATGTGATGTTCAGTGGTTGTACTGACAAAATCTGAATGGCAGTAGAAAGAGAACATCCTCTTGGTGTTGAGGGTATTGTTTGAGCGAGTGACTGTGACCTCGGGCTATGTGTTGGTGAATGCCTATCATCTCTTTGAAGTCTCAACGTCAACGGTTCTTTAGATGGCAGTCAATGTTTGTGATTCGACTATGAAATATGCAACGGTGAGGCTACAGGTCTTGATCCCGAGAATGGTCAGATTGGCACTGTGTGCCTCACTGTCGAGAGGCTATCCTGTTTGAACATCAACAGTAGTCGTGACGCAGATGGGTGTCTCGACATCAAGTGGTGGGGTTTCTGGCTTGATGAAGGCTTCACCGGCGATACATGCTTCGATGTCAACGAGCAATGTCTTGATGCGGAAGGAGGTCTTCTTGGTGATGTTTGCCTCGACGTCGGGTGACAGTGTTGTCTCTACACACAGGGAGGTCTGACTGGTGAGGATTGCCTTCACTTCAAGTTGGAAGGCACTCTTGACATTGATGTAGATGGCGAACAGATAGGGATCTCCCCGACCTCAAAGTCCTACCTCTTGACAACAACCGGGATTGCCGTATTTTGTGTCTCTCGAGAGTTCTTCCTCGGAGCGCCTTCTTAGGGTGAGAGGGGGGGCTCCTAGGAGGTAGAGACCCTCCAAGGCCACTTGAAGATGTGTTTCCTCTCTTCTGCACCCCGGCAGATGGGTGCTTTCCCTGTCCTTTAAAGTTCTCTTGGACAGGTTCTGGCAATGATGGCATTTCTCAGAAAGATGAGTCCCAGGCAGACAGACAATACAGACAGAATGAGGATCTGTCTGAGCCTTCTTTTTGCCTCAAGAAGGACTCTTCACAAAAAGTGAAGGGATGGTGTGACAGGTAATAAATAAATTTTTCTGTCAAAAGAGTAATTTTCTGTACACTACGTACTAAGAAACATCAAGTGGATTCAAAAAGAGATGGGAATATTCAGTGCTAATGACTACTGATGAGGATCCCATGGAAGAGAATGCTTTTTGCCTATGGTAGGTTTCACTATGATTTTACTTTCTGTATTTACTTACTACTTGTATAAATGTATATTGCACTCATGTATGATTGTGCCTCAAAAAATTGTACAATAAATAGCTTCTTAAAATGAGCAATTAAATACATTTGTTCCCAGCCGTGAGATGCATGGCATGTTGATTCAATTTTACCACGTCTTTATTGAATCCTACAGAGATGATTCAGATGTTATAGGAGAGGAGGAAAACCCATCCACCTTGATCAAAAAGATTGTGCTCTAATTTAGTTGGGGTTATATCAAGACAGTGAGAGAAGAATCCAGTATGCATGATCTTCAAAATCCTGACTCTGTAGGAAAGGGAGTGGTCAACTCATGGAGGGAGAGGTCAGCTCAAGTTTCATGGTCATTTACAGATAAAGCCTCTACAGCTAACAAATGGACAGAACGTAAAGATGTTGTTTAGCAAAGCATCTACTGTAAAGACGGCTGGGGCTATCGACTTCCATAAGAGGGCAGCCATGGAAAGCTAACAAGCATCAGCAAAGCCAATAAGTCTCACCCATACAAGAACTTTTGGCTTTGGGAATGTGTTATGCCATGTTGAACAGCAGTGTGGTTGCTGTTCAGCTTGGCTAAAAGTTAGGGGTGCGGAGTGTGAGAGTGGACTGGAGAGTAGAGTGTCATAGAGTGGATTTGTTGGAGTGTCGAAGAGTGGAGTAGGGGGAGTAGAGTGTCTTAGAGTTAAGTAGAGGAGAGGAGAGTTTGGTGGTTCAGTAGCAGAGAGTGTCATAGAGTGAAGTGGGTGCAATAGTGGAGTGGGTTGGGTTGGAGTGGATTGGAGTAGAGGGGGTGGGTTGAATTGGGGTAGAGTGGGATGGATTGACTAGAGTGTGGTGGATTGGTGTGGGGTGTATTGGATTTGAGTGGGGTGGATTGAAATGGGTGAAGTGGATTGGATTGGGGTGGGTTAAATTGCATTGGGTGGGTGATTTGGATTGGATTGATAGGAAAGGGGTGTGGTGGGGTTGATTGTACTGGGTGGGGTGGACTGGATTGGAGTGGGTGGAGTGGGTGGATTAGATTGGACTGGAGTGGTGTGGATTGAATTTGAGTGGGTGGATTATAGAGGAGTGGAGTGAATTTAATTGGATTGGAGTGGGGTGGATTGGAGTCACAGGATTGGAGTGGGTGTGTTGGACTGGAGTGGGGTGGATTGGATTAGAGTAGGGTGGATTGGAGTGGGTGGGGTGGGCTGGATGGATTGGATTAGAGTGGGATGGGCAGAACTGGGATGAGATAGGGTGAATTGGATTGGATTGGAGAGGGTTGGATTGAAATGGGGCAGGTGGGTTGGATTGGGTTGTGGTGGGCTGCAGTGGGGTGGACTGGACTGGAGTGGGGTGGATTGTATTGGAGTGTGGTCAGTTGGATTGGCTTCAGGTTGGATTGCAGCGGGTGGATTGGCGTGGGGTAGGCTGCATGGATTGGAGTGCAGTGGAATGAACTGTGATGGGATGGACTGGTTTGGAGTAGAGTTGGGTGGATTGTAGGAGAGTGGCATGCATTGGAGTGGAATGGACTGAAATGGGGCGGGTGAGGTGTACTGGAGAGGGTGGACTAGATTGGAGGAGGTGGAGTTGGGTCGATTGGATTAAGGTGTGATGAATTGGATTCAAGTGGGGTGGATTGCAGTGAGGTAGATTCGATCGGCGTAGGTTGAATTGGATTGGAGTGGGATGGACTGGAGTAGGGTGGACCAGACTGGGATGGATCTGATTGGGGTGGATCGGATTGCGGTGGATCAGAATGGAGTGAGGTAGATTGGATTGAGTGGGGTGGAATAGGGTGGGTGGATTAGGGTGGGGTGGATTGGATTGAGTGTAGTGGATTAGGGTGGATTGGATGGGGTGGGTGGATTGGATTGGAGTGAGGTAGATTGTTGAGAGAATGTGGCATGACGGCCAGAGCTGTCAACTTTGTAGCTGGGAAACCATGTTCTAGTCTCGGCGTTGGATCAACATCCTGCGATTCTGGGCAAATCACTTCATCTCCCCGTGCCTACCAAAAAATATGAATGTGGCCATGTGTTATATAACTGATGCTCATGTAAAGTGCTCCAATACCTTTGTGTCGAGTTTGCATTATATAAAACTGCAAAACAATGGGGTGGATTTGATTGGAATGGGGTGGATTGATGTGGACTAGAGTGGGGTGGATTAAAGTGGCTTGTATATGGAGTGGAATGGATTGGGGTGGTGTGGGCGAATTGGACTGGAAGGAGGTGGTTTGGGAAGCAGTGGACTTGATCAGAGTGGGTGGATTGGGTTGGATTGGAGAGTTGTGGGTTGGATTGGAGTAGGGTGGTATGGAACAGAAAAGGATGTAGTTAGGTGTGGTGGGTTGGACTGGAGTGGGGTGTATCAGACTGGAATGCAGTGGATTGAAATGGAGTAGGGTTGATTGGATTGGAGTGGGGTGGTTTGGATTGGAGTACGGTGGACTGGAGTGGGGTGGGCTGGATAGATTGGATTAGAGTGGGTGGACTGAACTGGGATGGAGTGGGATGGGTTGGACTGGAGTGGGGTGGGTTGAAATGGGGTGGGGTGGATTGGATTCGGGTGTGGTGGGCTGCAGTGGGATGGATTGGATTGGGGTGGATTGGATTGGGGTTGATTGGAGCAGGAGTATGGGAGTGGGGTGGATTGCATTGAGGTGGGGTGGATTACAGTGGGATGGGGTGGGGTGGTTGGATTAGATTGTAGTGGGGTGGGCTGGACTGGGATAGAGTGGATGGGGTGGATTGGGGTGGATTGTACTGGGTTGATTGGAGTGGAGTGGACTTGGTTGGCGTGGGATGGAGTGGACTGGGGTTGATTGGACTGGAGTGGGGTGCATTGCAGAGGAGTAGGCTGGATGGATTGGAGTGCAGTGAAATGAACTGGGATGGAGTGTGAGCGATTGGATTGTGGTAGAGTGGGGGGCTGGAGTAGAGTGGGGTGGATTGAAGTGGGTGGATTGGAGTGGGGTAGAATGGATTGCAATCGGGCATATTGTGTTTTGGGTGGACTGTGCGGGTGGATTGGATTGGTGTGGGATGAATTGGATTGGAGTGGGGTGGACTGGAGTGGTGTGGTTTGGATTGGGAGGGATCAGATTGGGGTGGATCAGACTGGAGGGGGTGGACTGTATGGGGTGGGTAGATTAGAATGTGTGGGGTGGATTGGAGTGAGGTGGATTGGGGAGAGGAAGTGGTGTAATGGCCAGAGCTGCTGACTTTGGAGCTGGAGAACCAGGTATGTGTCTTGGCTTCAGCTCAACATCCTGTGATTCTGGGCAAATCATTTATTCTCCCAGTGCCCACCACAAATGCGAATGTGTCCTTGTGTAATTCACTGGTGTTCATGTAAAGCACTCCAATACCTTCAGGTTCAGTGTGCGCTGATATAAAACTGCATAAAAATGGGGTACATTGGATTGGATTGGATTAGTGTGTGTGGAGTAGTTGAAGGGGGTGAACTGGATTGGAGTGGGGTAGATTCAGGTGATATGGATTAGGGTGGACTGGAGTGTAGTAATTTGGATTAGTGTGGACTAGAGTAGGGTGGATTACAGTAGGTGTATTGGAGTGAGATGGATTGGGGTAATGTGGGTGGACTGGACTGGAATGAGGTGGATTGGGTAGCAGTCGACTTGACTGGAGTGGGGTGGGATAGATTGGAGTAGGGTGAGTTGGATTGGAGTAGGGTGGGATGGACTGGAGTGGGATGGGTTGGATAGAAGTGGGTTGGATTGGAGTGTGGTGGGATGGATCTGACTGGAGTAGGGTGGATCAGACTGGAGTGGGGTGGATTGGACTGGAGTGGGGTGGATTGTCCAGAGTGGATTGGGGTGGGCTGGGGTGGATTGGATTGGGGTAAAGTATATTGAATTGGAGTGGGGTAGATTGGACAGGGTTGTATTGGGGTGGATTGGATTGATGTGGGGTGTATTGGAGTGGGGTGAACTGGGATGGAGTGGGGTGGACTGGATTGGGGTGAGGTGGATTGGATTGGAGTGGGGCAAATTGGAGTGGGGAAGATTGTTTTGGATTGGAGTGGGTTATTTGTGATTGGATTGAGGCAGTTTCAGGTGGGGCAAATTGGAGTGGGGCAGATTGAAATGGATTGGAGTTGTGCAGATTGTTTTGGGTGGGAATGGGGCTGATTATTTTGGATTAGAGTGCAGCAGACTGGAGTGGGCAGTATGGAGTGGGACAAATTGCTTTGGTTTGGTGTGGGGCAGGGTAGAGTTGGGCAGATTGGAGTGGGGCAGATTGTATTAGGGTGGATTAGAGTTGGGTGGATTGGATGGGCGTGGGGTGGATTGAGATGGAGTGGGGTAGATTGGATTGCTGTGAGGTGGGCGTTTTGTTTTTGATTGGAGTGGAGCAGATTGTAGTGGGGCAGATTGGAGTGGACAAATTGTTTTGGATTGGAGTGGGGCAGATTGGAGTGCGGCCAAATGGAGTGCGGCAGATTATTTTGGGCGAGAGTGAGGTGGATTGAAGTGCGGCAGACTGTTTTAAATTAGAGTGGGCAGATTGTTTTGGATTGCAGTGGGACAGACTGGAGTGGGGAAGATTGTTTAGGATTGGAGTGCAGTAGATTGCAGTGGGGCAGATTGTTTTGGATTGGGGCAGATTAGGGTGGGACAGATTGCTTTGGATTGGAGTGGGCAGATTGTTTTGGATTGGAGTGGGGCAGATTGTTCTGGAGTGGTGTAAATTGTTTTTGATTGTAGTGGGGCGAACTGGAGTGAGGCACATTAGATTGGGGTGGGTTGGGAGGATGAGAGTGGGGTGGATTGGTATGGGAACAGGTGGGGTGGATTGGAGTGGTCTTTACTGGGGCTGATTGGAGTGGGTTGGACTGGGGTGGACTGCACAGTTATGTGTAGCACTTGTATAGCGCACTACTCACCCGTTAGGGTCTCAAGGCGCTGTACTCATACCGCTATGGAACCCCTCCTGGCTTTTCCCTGTGAGGCGCCCACTCCTGAGCACCCCCTTAAAGCCTCATTTCAGAAATTACACATAATAAAGAAACAATGTCGCTTTGCAATATTTATAACAAGAGAATTGTCATCTTTTGAGAACAGCGCCCACAAGCAAAAACAGAAGAAAACATGCGTGCAAAGTGAGAAAAGATGACTTGGCAAAATAAAAGAGTAAGGTGGATCAGACTGGAGTGGGGTGGATTGGACTGGAGTGGGGTTGATTGTCCAGAGTGGATTGGGGTGGGGTGCATTGGATTCGGGTAAAGTATATTGGATTAGAGTGGGGTAGACAGGGTTGGATTGGATTGATGTGGGTTGGACTGGACTGGTGTGGGATGGACTGGATTGTAGTGGGGTTTATATGAGTCGAGTGAACTGGGATGGAATGGGGTGGACTGGTTCAGGGTGAGGTGGATTGGATTGAGTCGGGCAAATTTGAGTGGGGCAGATTGTTTTGGATTGGAGTGGGTTATTTGGGATTGGACTGAGGCAGTTTCAAGTGGGGCAAATTGGAGTGTGGCAGATTGAAATGGATTGGAGTGGTGCAGATTGTTTTGGATTGGATGAGGCAGATTTGAGTGGGGCAGATTATTGTAGATTGGAGTGCAGTAGACTGGAGTGGGGCAGTATGGAGTGGGAAAGATTGCCTTATTTTGGTGTGGGGCAGGGTAAAGTGGGGCAGATTAGAGTGGGGCAGATTGTATTAGGGTGGATTAGAGTTGGGTGGATTCGATTGAAGTGAGGTGGATTGGATTGGGGTGGTGAGGGGTGGATTGGATGGATGTGGGGTGGATTGAGATGGAGTGGGGTAGATGGGATTGCTGTGAGGTGGGCATATTGTTTTTGATTGGAGTGGAGCAGATTGGAGTGGACAAATTGTTTTGGATTGGAGTGTGGCAGATTGGATTACGCCGAATGGAGTGTGGCAGATTGTTTTGGGTGAGAGTGAGGTAGATTGAAGTGGGGCAGACTGTTTTGGATTAGAGTGGGTAGATTGTTTTGGATTGCAGTGGGGCAGACTGGAGTGGAGCAGATTGTTTAGGATTGGAGTGCAGTAGATTGCAGTGGGGCAAATTGTTTTGGATTGGGGCATATTGGGGTGGGACAGATTGCTTTGGATCAGAGTGGGGCAGATTGTTTTGGATTGGAGTGGGGCAGATCGTTCTGGAGTGGTGTAGATTGTTTTGGATTGTAGTGGGGCGAACTGGAGTGAGGCACATTAGATTGGGGTGGGTTGGGAGGAGGGGAGTGGGGTGGATTGGTATGGGAACAGGTGGGGTGGATTGGAGTGGGCTTTACTGGGGCTGATTGGAGTGGGGTGGACTGCACAATTATGTGTTAAAGCATAATTTCAGAAATTACACATAATAAAGAAACAATGTTGCTTTGCAATAACAGGCTAATTGTAATCTTTTGAGAACAGCGCCCACAAGCAAAAACAGAAGAAAACATGCGTGCAAAGTGAGAAAAGATGACTTGGCAAAATAATAGAGTAGGGTGGGTCGGACTGGAGTGGGGTGGATTGGACTAGAGTGGGGTGGATTGTCCAGAGTGGATTGGGGTGGGGTGGATTGGATTGGGGTAAAGTATATTGGATTGGAGTGGGGTAGATTGGACAGGGTTGGATTGGATTGAAGTGGGGTGAACTGGGATGGAGTGGGGTGGACTGGATTGGGGTGAGGTGGATTTGATTGGAGTGGGGCAAATTGGAGTGGGGCAGATTGTTTTTGATTGGAGTGGGTTATTTGGGATTGGACTGAGGCAGTTTCAAGTGGGGCAAATTGGAGTGCGGCAGATTGAAATGGATTGGAGTGGTGCAGATTGTTTTGGATTGGAATGGGGAAGATTGGAGTGGGGTAGATTATTTTGGATTGTAGTGCAGCAGACTGGAGTGGGGCAGTATGGAGTGGGAAAGATTGCCTTGGTTTGGTGTGGGACAGAGTAGAGTGGGGGCAGATTGGAGTGGGGCAGATTGCATTAGGGTAGATTAGAGGTGGGTGGATTGGATTGAAGTGGGGTGGATTGGATTGGATTGGGGTGGCGTGGGGTGGATTGGATGGGTGTGGGGTAGATTGAGATGGAGTGGGGTAGATATGATTGCTGTGAGGTGGGCGTATTATTTTTGATTGGAGTGGAGCAGATTGGAGTGGACAAATTGTTTTGGATTGGAGTGGGGCAAATTGGAGTGCGGTCGAATGGAGTGTGGCAGATTATTTTGGGTGAGAGTGAGGTGGATTGAAGTGGGGCAGATTGTTTTGGATTAGAGTGGGCAGATTGTTTTGGATTGCAGTGGGGCAGACTGGAGTCGTGCAGATTGTTTAGGATTGGAGTGTAGTAGATTGCAGTGGGGCAGATTGTTTTGGACTGGGGCAGATTGGGGTGGGACAGATTGCTTTGGATTGGAGTGGGGCAGATTGGAGTTGGGTAAATGGGAGTGGGGCATATTATTTTGGATTGGAGTGGGGCATAATGTTTTGGATTGGAGTGGTGCAGATTGTTTTGGATTGGAGTGGGGCAGATCGTTCTGGAGTGGTCTAGATTGTTTTGGATTGTAGTGGGGCGAACTGGAGTGAGGCACATTAGACTGGGGTGGGTTGGGAGGATGAGAGTGGGGTTGATTGGTATGGGAACAGGTGGGATGGATTGGAGTGGTCTTTACTGGGGCTGATTGGAGTGGGGTGGACTGCACAGTTATGTGTTAAAGCCTCATTTCAGATATTACACAAAATAAAGAAACAATGTCGCTTAGCAATATTCATAACGAGATAATTGTCATCTTGTGAGCACAGCGCCCACGAACAAAAACAGAAGAAAACATGCGTGCAAAGTGAGAAAAGATGACTTGGCAAAATAAAAGAAAGTTAACTATAAAATGTAAAACTTAGCAATTTTTTTTGTCCTGCTAGAGGTTGTTTTTGCCAGCCACAAGTCTTCTGTTTGCAGGGTACTAGAAGTTATCAAGAAGAATATTTGGGTGCAGCAGAAGGAGGGACGAAAATGATGTTTGGCCTGCAGTAACGAATTACGAAGCTGTAAGGATGACTGCCACACAAACCACCAAATGGTAATGGACCAGCGGATTCCAAGCCCTGTACAGTACACAACAGAGTCTTGCATGTGCTAGTGCTTGCAGAGATCCATGCGCTAGTGCACGCACTCGCAGGCACAACCCTAATAAACGTTACTCATTGCTTTATTTGCACCAGTGATGGCACCTTCAATAAGACTCATTTTCTCATAACTCTGGAAAGCAAATTATTACTGACACCGTAGAAATATTATGTACCATGTAATTACTGCAGATCAACTCCTCCCAACTTAATTACCTGGGAGGCGACAGTGTCTCTCCAGCACAACATTTATGGTGCTCTCTCCATCTGAAGACCTGTAGGCTATTGCATTTAACCAACCGACACGCCTATCGTGCAGAAACCTTGTTGGGTCACTTGTGAAATCATAACTATATTTGGAAGGCATTAACTCCCATTTGTAACAATCATACGATAATTATAACTATGAGGTTTTATAGGTCAGCTTTCATGGACACAAAATCAGGAAAAAGGCTGCAATGAAAGAGCAGTGGAAACGGTTCTGTCCAGGCCACCCACTGTGGTCTCACGGGAGAAGACGCTGGGCGCAGTTTCAGAACTGGTGACTACAATTTGCAGATTCTCCATTTGCTATTACATTGTCCACTGCCTTGACATTTATTAGCTTCTCGGAGGGGTTGCTTCCCGGTCCTTTCTACGATACCTCATGGTTTCTGTTATTACTAAATGTATGCCTAGCAGCACTTGAGGCCAGAGCAAGCGGATCATGCCGGTTGTTTCCCAAAGAAATGCGTCTTCTAAGGGTACGCCTTAATTCCATGGTATTATTTAATTTGATGCAAATGTATGCACAAGACACTGCCTCCAAACCTCGCATCGACCCCACCTGCCTCAACGTTTCTCTTGCCATACATATGAAAAAACACTTTTGTGCTTTGTAGCAGAGAGTCAAACAAGGGGGTGAGCAGTACCAAAATAGAATCTACAAGCAGCACAAATTTGGGGCACAGGTCTACTCACATTTTCTTCTAAAAATGACTATGGTTCCTGGCACATTTCTTATGGAGAAATGGCTTTTGTATCTTTCTTGTGCACACAAATGAGTTTTTAGACATTTGCAACAATCTGCTGATGTCTAGTGCCATTTTGGAGATCGGTCCTGGTGCTTTCTAGTCTTAGGGGGTCATTATGAACATGGCGGTCCAGACTGCCATGCCAGCGGTGGCAGAAATTACCGCCACCAGCATGGTGGTCTGGACCGCCATATTACGAACACAGAGAGACTGTCACAGATGGCCCTCCGCCACCGCCAGGCTACAGCCATCAGGCAGCCTGACGATGGCAGAGTTCTCTATCCGACAGGGCACCCTTGTTCCTCCAGCCTTTCCAAAGCAGTTTCCCCGGCCAGGGAAAAGCTGGCTGAAGGGGTGCTCCGGGGCCCCCGTCAAACATGGCACCGCCTGATTTACGGGCAGTGATATGCGCAACGGGTGCTGCTGCACCTGCCACACTCCGACATTGACGACGGCTCCATGTGGAGCCGTCGGCAATGTCCTGGCCCAGCATTCCACAGGGCCGGCTGGCGGAAACACTGTTTCCACCTGCCGTCCCTGTGGAATGTTCTTTATTGGGCCTGCGGGGTCCTCAACGGGCTGGCGGTCTGTGTTTAGACCGCCAGCATGAACACGGTGGGAAATCCCTACGTGTTCATAATGAGGGCCTTAGTCTTTAAGACTTTTTGGGGTATTGAAGGCTGGGGTCACAGCATCTCTTCGAGGATTTAGAGATACAAGTGAGTTGGGAGATGCTGAATATATAAATAGGAAGTCTCTCGTTATTTTTATTAGTCAACAGAGTTTGTAATTATGTGGCTTACGGGAAGACACATGGTAATTAGTAGATTGGAGACAGAGAGCCCTGTGCTTTATTTATACAGAATCTGAATAGTGGCGTAGAGGTGTGCCGTCTGAGTCAGGGGCCCCTCCCACCACCATGGGAACAGGTGGGACTTTATTGGTCATGTCATCAAGAACATGAGGAACAGTACACAGGGTCATGTTATAGGCAACTATAGACCTCCTTGCAGAGAGAATGCTGTCTTTTATGCCCAGTGCTCATCTACAAAAGCCATCATTTCAAAGAAATCATATGGGGTGACACCTACATTTAAAAGTCTGAGCATCAGTGGTGCTCTACTGGTTGATGGGTTCCAGCCGTCCTCACCAGCAATACAACTGGAGGGAATCTCTCTGATTCCTGATATTACAAAGAAGTTGTTGTTCTCATTGTTAACCCTTATTTAACAGAGTGAGACGGTAGATGTTAACAGTCATTATTCACCTGGGGGATTCAACAAAAGAAATCAGGAGGAATGATTGCCAAAAATAACCCCAACAAACGAATGCAATTTTACAAATAACATTCTATTGACTAGAATTTGAGGTATTAAAACAATGCAGAGCAAAACAAACGTTTGCTTTTCAAACAAAAATGTTCCATTTCAATATGTTTCTATCTGGAAATCAAATGCGAAGACCACTAGGAAGCTACTGTAGTCCTTAAAACAGCTTTGGGTCAGATCTTATGAAAGGGATCATTAAAAGATCCTTAAGCGATTTCAAAGAAAAGCAGACAAATAGAATACCAATTCATGGAAACCATTTTGCTAACAGCAATTTTAAAGAGGTATGGAACTTCCCATCTGGTCCTTCATTATGAGTTCCCAGGTAATGCAACTAGTAATCGCCACCTATCATTGGAGTTACCAATATCCAACAAACCATTTATAAAGAAAGGAGCACAGCTACCTTGAAAGAGGCCTCCTGGCCCTAGCAGAAAGGATCACCCAAATAAAGGCGTCAGACGAGAAGCTAACAAAGACAAATACAGGGAATCAAAAAGTAGAGTTTGGAAAGAGTTTCTAAAGGATGTTTCGGGCGATCATAGATTCATAGATACACACACACATGTGCGCACCAAACATTAAAACAAAAGAAAAACTTACTGAGCCACAGCAGTGATCTTAGTGGATGGAGGGAAGCTTCCAAGGTTCCTGGAGGGTTGGGACTGCCGCCGCCTTTCATTGTGAGGAGGCAGCAGTCCCTTATCACTGAGTGGGACGGGGTCAATGAGACTTGCTGATCACACCCCACTCTGTGACAAGAGGTCACTATTTGACACTCAGTCCTGGGCACTTCAGGGCTTAAAATGGAAGCACCCAGGTCCGAGTCTATCTGTGACACACCTCTCATCATGAGGAGGAGAACTAGAGGCACTTTGGTGAGCTAAGGTGGTCATGCCCACAGGACTGTGAAATCCTCAGCACAATAAAGTTCAGCTTAGACAATCAGGAGCCTGTGCATTTAGTGCATGCATAGCACCTGACTGCCTGACCTGAACATAAAGAGTGTCTGTCAGATTGACCTTTGCTCAGCCTGAGACACTCTTCAAGTCTGTGAAAAGGTGGAGGGGTGGGACACCTACACACATAAAGTCAGGAGGTGCCTGAAACATGGAGCTGGTAACTCCAGAGTGGGTGAGTTACTACCTGATTTCAAGTGGGACACTGATAGCCACATTAAAAATTAAGAATGGAGGAACCAGGGGAATTCTGGTCCCAATTCCCCATGTTATTCAAAATTTTCTTCCCAGAGTACAGTCCATTTAGCTTTTAACTCATTCCTCTGAGCGTTTGTGCATTTATGACAACCTCCCTGGATGTGCTTATGGACAATACAATAAGAATGCATTATTTAAACAAACACACAGCTTATTAACACCTAACAACCTCATAAATAATGCACAATGTAATGTGATGATTCACCCATACCAGTGGATGTGACAAAGAACAAAACTGACAGCACGTCATTCCATGACGCGAAAGAGAATGATGCAGATGCAGCGTTTGAGCCAACATCAAATCCAGTAGAACAAATGCACTCAAAGAGGATCATGTTCATTACACCAAAAGACATCGATGATCCCTTATTCCCCTTATGCAATTCTATGAATATTTTAATGATCGAAAAGGTTATGAGTGAAATAATCATGAACAGTCTACAGCCGTCAAAGAAGCGAATGAGCTATTTGCGACTCCTCTGAACTCTCTCACAATAGCACTCAAAGTAATTAGCTTGACCTAGCACCATATTAAGCAACGTTAATGCAATGAATAATTTGCTGCAGCTACTGAACGATTTCAATACAATCACAAACAGGTGGCCACCAAGCAAAAATTTAATTCTTTCCATAATTCCAAATGACCAAGAAACGAAAACACAAGAGGAGGGAAGCAGTTTAATTGGCACAACTGCTCTAGATTTAGCGGTCAGCGTGCTGAAAACCTTTGTGTCACTGATTCCACATCAAAAGACTTTGGCCCTCATTACAACCCTGGCGGTCGGTGTTAAAGTGGCAGTAATACCGCCAACAGGCTGGTGGTAAAAATTATGGAATCACGACCACGGCGGAAACCGCCAACACAGACAGCCACTTCAACACTCCGACTGCCACGGCGGTGGCAACAAACACCGCGGCGGTAACCACCAACAGACAGACGGAAGACAATGTACCGCCCATCCCATCACAACCCGCCAATCCGCCAGCTTTTCCTGGGCGGTACCAACGCCATCAAAAGCACAGCGGAAACAGGACACAGAAGGGAAACCACTCACCTCTCAACACTCAACGAAGAACCAGGACGCCATGGAGCCCGAGATGCAGGTACTGCCCATGATGGTCTACCTCCTCATCTACCAGCAATACAAAAGGCAGCGGCGACGACCATGGTGAGTACTGCACCTAGTACACAGGAGAGGGGGAAGGAAAAAGAGAGTGACACACACATGCAACACGCAACACCCCCACCCCCACCATCACCCACAACACCATACACACAAACACATGCAGAAACATTACATTAAAACCCTGTAACCCCCCTTGAAGAACGCAAGGACAAAAGGAAATGAGTTAAACAGTGATATTTTAGAAATAGACAGATATACATAATAAATAGAAAAACAGTAAATACAAAAATGTACGATATGTACATAAGACTGTACATTGTCCATTCAAAATGTTCAAGGGCAACTGGGCCAAAAATCATGGGCGAAGCCCATACTTGACTCCTGCCTCAATACGGAGAGAACACTGCAGGGGCATCAGGTCGAAAACACACAGGCACCTCAGGGGGACGGGGAAGGGGGGTACCTCAGCCGGAAGATGGAATAACGCCACTGCTCCTCGAGGGGGCTCCGTGCCCACTGCTTGGTCCTGGGAGTGCAAGGCCACAGTCTCACAAGTCTCTCATGTGGGTGGTTTGCCCACTGCTTGGTCTTGGGGAGTGAAAGGCCACAGTCTCACAAGTCTCTCAAGTGGGTGGTTTGCCCACTGCCTGGTCCTGGGGAGTGCAAATCCACAGTCTCACAAGTCTCTCAAGTGGGTGGTTTGCCCACTGCTTGGTCTTGGGGAGTGCAAAGCCATAGTCCCACAAGTCTCTCAAGTGGGTGGTTTGCCCACTGCTTGCTCCTGGGGAGTGCAAAGCCACAGTCTCTCAAGTGGATGGCTTCTTCCACTGGTCCTGGAGGGGGCCTTGTGCCCAGTGTGCTTCATCTTGCCAAGGATAGGGTGAGTGGATGCCTTTCTCCACTGGTTCTGGAGGGGGCCTTGTGCCCAGTGTGCTTCATCCTGCCAAGGATAGGGTGAGTGGTTGCTTATCTCCACTGGTTCTGGAGGGGGCCTTGTGCCCAGTGTGCTTAATCCTGCCAATGATAGGGTGAGTGGATGCCTTTCTCCACTGGTTCTGGAGGGGGCCTTGTGCCCAGTGATGTAACACTTGGGGTGTGGCAGTTCACAGTCCCTCACCTGGGTGTCTCAGGCACAAGATTTGCAGGGAACAGGTTGCATGACAGACCATGGAGGCAGGGCTAGACACCATCCTGCGGTGGCTAAGGCTGCAAACTGTTGGTAGTGCTGGTGCTGGTGGGGGTGCTGCCAGTGGTGGTGGGAGGCTCCAGCCCTTCTCCTGCAGCCTCGGATGGCTGCCCACTGGGGCTGCTGCTGCTGGTAGTGGTCCTACTGTCAGCGGTGCAGGTGGCGGTGCTAGCGGCGGTGCAGGTGACGATGCTGCCAGTGGTGGAGGGAGGCTCCAGCCCTTCTCCTGCAGCCTCAGACGGCTGCCCACTGGGGCTGCTGCTGACTGTAGTGGTGCTAGCGGCGGTACAGGTGGCGGTGTTAGCGGCGGGGCTGTTGGCGGTGCTGGCCACGTTGAAGGTGGCGGGGATGGCGGTTGTGCTGTAGCCACCAGGCCTTCACCTGCAGCCTCCAAAGGCTGAAGAGCCTTGCGTGGTGTTTTCTGCCCCTTCCTCACCTTGGCAGATGGTGGTGTGACCTTGGGTCTGGCAGCTGGAGTTTTTGAGGAGGCCTTTCTTGGTGGTTCGTGCACCTTAGCCTTGCTGCATGCTGTCCCCCTTTTCACCTTGGCAGGTGGCAGAATGGTTTTGTCCTTTGCAGGGGTTGGTGGCACACTGGCTGGGCTGATGGGTGCCCTCTTTGAGCCTCTGTGAGTTGCAGGTACCACAGCGGACAGCGACTAGGTGGCTGAGGGGCTGGCCTGGGTTCTGGACACCCCGGCCCACAGTGAAGGACAGTTGGGGGGGTAGGGAAGAGGTCAATGTTTGCCCGGAAAAGCTTCTTAGACACACTGGGGCGGGAAGAGGGAGACGGTTTGGGAGTGGAGGAAGAGGGAGTGATTGTAGGAGATGTCTGTCTACTGTGTTTGGGTGCAGGTGCAGGGGCTGGATGCTGTTGTGAGGTGGATAGTTGCTGGGTGGGTGGGTGCCTGTGTTTGTGTACTTTGGGAGGAGGGGTTACAGACACACTGGGAGAGGACATAGGGGACATGTGCATGTATGTGGGGGTGGTTACTGCCCGTGAGGGGTGTGTTGTGATGGGCATGCTGGTGATGGAGGTAGTGGATGAAAATGGAGTGCATGCAGGTGTGAGTGGAGATGCTACTGGGAGGGAGGTGGGTGACGGGGAGGAGGGGGACACAGTGGAGGAAGTGGATGTTTGTGTGTCTGCATGGGGATGGTGCTTGTGTGAGTGTCTGTGAGATGAAGTGTGGTGCTTGTGTTTGCCTGAGCCACTTTTGTGTGGTGATCTGGGTGAATGCTGGTTTGAAGGTGTGCTTGGGATAGGCTGGGATTGAGTGGATTGGGTCTGGGTAGAGGAAGTTGGAGGGGGAGGCTAGAGACAGGTACAAGGGCTGCCATCAGGGAGTTGGCCATAGCCTGAAATGCTCTCTGTTGGGCCGCCACGCCAGAGTGAATGCCCTCCAGGTATGCGTTTGTTTGCTACAAATGCCTCTTGACACCCTGGATGGCATTCAGTATGGTTGACTGCCCAACAGTGAGGGATCTCAGGAGGTCATAGCCTCCTCACTGAGGGCAGCAGGGCTGAGGGGGGCAGGGCCTGAGGTGCCTGGGGTGAAGGAGATGCCCAGCCTCCTGGGTGAGGGGGCACGGGAAACACACTGAGGGGCTGCTAAGAGGGCGGTTCTGGTGGGGGGGTGGCGGCTGTACCTGTTGTTGGAGTGGGCACAGAGGTGTCCGGCACCGCCAGGGAGCTTCTATCGGAGGAGGAGTTGCTGTCTGTGGTCTCCCCTCCTGTCCCTGTCGTGGTGCTCCTCTCGCCCTCCGTCCCACCGGTGCCCTCACCCTCGGTGGATTCGGCCTCCAGGCCCATGTGGGATGTAGCTCCCTCCATCGCCGGTGCCTCTTCTCCTCCACCAGATGATGCTAATGCACACAAGGACAGGGTAACAAAACAAAAAGGGGGGAGAGAGGAAGAGGATACACTTGGTCAATGCCAGCAACACCACTACCGTTGGTGTACACAACACACAGGGAGCAGCCCTATGCACTAGGCCATGCACTACCAGTTACTAATTTAGTCACCAGCCCATGGAGTACAATGCCTACCATCAAAAAACAACAACAGAGAGGGGCAAAAGTGGGAGATTCGGAGAAAATACTCCTGGTCCAGTGTGTAAAGCTCCCAACAGTCAATAAATCAAATAAAGTACACACAGTTTCAAAAATGCAAGAAGGTTTCTTTCAAACTGGGTGGTTCAGCATTCAATGGAGACCAAAGTCTTCAAAGCAAGAGCCCTCACTCACCTTCCGGTGACATGCTTCATCATAGGGCCAAGCTCCTTGTCAGGCCGTCACTGCAATGCCTGACGGGCCCCACACGGGGGCTCTTTGCTGTGGATCTTTTTGAAAATAATGCACAACCGGTCAAAAGATAGTGAAGGATTGGTATAAGAATGGTTAAAAATGACTAGAGGTAACGAATTGTAATTTTATTCTAATGCTGATACCTCTGACATGATTAAAAACAATACATAGGGATATAGTAAAATAATGTCTACACTCCCCATATAAAAGTAAGGATTAGTCATACCGTCCGGACTGTCATACATTGACCACCATACATGTGGCTTACACACACAGCACTCCATACGTTCATGGCCCACGCATCATGCTCACAGTGTACTCACCTGTTTGTCTGAAGGACCGTAGAGTAACGTATACTGGGGTAGGACCCCATCCACCAGTTTCTCCAGTTCCTCCGCAGCGAAGGCAGGGGCCCTTTCCCCAGGCACATGAGCCATTGTTGCTTCCAGACACTGGTCACAGCAGCACTTGCAGTGTAGGTCCTGTCCTGTTGAAGGTCAGATAGCAAGTTGGTGAACAGATAGAAAATGGCGGTCACGTCCGGGGTGGTGCATACCGTCACCGCCGGCGTACATCGCCATTGGCTCCTGGAACCCATAGGGCCCAATGATAAACAATGCGAAGTTGCGCTGCAGTCATCGACCGCCTACCGCGATGGCGCACAATGCCAGCAGAATTACCTCATTTCCACTTGTCCCTCCTCACAGGTCAGGCAGCCTCCATTTCAGGGGGGCACGAGGCATGGCACCTAACTGCGTCACAGCAGACACTGGCACAGCAACTGACTGTCGGATTCACATACTGGTTCTGTAAAGGAACAAAATCATCATTAGTGCAATAGATGTGTGAATATGACCCTCTGCTCACCGCTTTCTTCCATAGGCTTCAACCGCTGAGGCTGAATATGAGATGGAGACATCCTCCGGTGTACAGACCCCTGGTGGACCTTACGACAATGGAGGACAGACACATTATCATAACATAGAGACTTGATTGGGCCACAATCCAAGAACTGTGTGCCCAATTGGAGCCAGACCTGATTTCAGCTATCCGCCAGCCCACAGGTATACCCCCCTGTAGTGCAGGTCCTGTCACTGCTCCATTTTCTGGAAAGTTGTTCCTTCCAAACAACAGTGGCCATGGCATCAGGGATGTCTCAGCCAATGTTCTCCAACGTGTTGACCAGAGTGTTGTCAGCCCTGCTGAAACACATGCGCAGCTACATCGTATTCCCCCAGGTGGAGGATTTGGCATAGTGAAAGCTGACTTTTATGCGCTGCGACATATCCCCAACACCATTGGTGCCATTGATGGTACAAATGTGGCATTTGTCCCCCCCCCCCCGGAGAAATGAAGTTTTCAGGAATAGAAAAAGCTATCACTCTATGAATGTGCAGATGGTGTGTTTGGCGGACCAGTACATCTCCCATGTGAATGCCAAATATCCTGGCTCTGTGCATGACGCTTTTATCGTGAGGAATAGCAGCATCCCATATGTGATGGGCCAACTCCAGAGGCCCCGGGTGTGGCTAATAGGTGAGCCCAAGGTCCCCACCCAGTATAAGTAGGTGTCTGGGTCTGGGGTTGTCCCTAAGGGTTAGTGTGTGTCTCACAGTTGTCCCTCAATATTTGCAGGTGACTCTGGTTACCCCAACCTCTCATGGCTACTGACCCCAGTGAGGAATCCCGGGACAAGGGCAGAGGAAAGTTACAATGAGGCAGATGGGCGTACAAGGAGGATTATTGAAAGGACCTTCGGCATCCTGAAGGCCAGGTTCCGGTGCCTCCATCTGACAGGTGGATCCCTGTACTACTCACCCGAGAAAGTGTGCCAGATCATTGTTGCATGTTGCATGTTGCACAACCTGGCCTTGAGACGCCAGGTGCATTTTCTGCAGGAAGATGAGCCTGGAGATGGTCTTGTGGTAGCAGTGGAGCCTGTGGACAGTGAGGAAGAGGAGGCAGAGGAAGAAGATGTTGACAACATAAGTAAATAAGAGTACTTTCAGTGGCACACAGGTAAGACACTGTAACTTCAATTTACTTTACAGTTTTATGTTGGGCATTGTACATGGCAGCCTGATTTCCCTATGTCTATGGCCACTTAACGTACCATTTGGCATCTCTATTTTCGGTTATCTGTGCCCCACTCTGCCTCCTGCTATGTGTACTTCTGCCCACAAAAGGTCATTCCAAAGTATATTTTACTGTACATATGACTTGCAATGCTTTGATAATGTTGAACTCATACATATTTGAATCATTGGACAGACTCCAGATTTGTATTAGTTCCAAGGATGTTTATTTAAGTGCTCATAAGGACAGGGGGATGTGCAATGGGATAGGGTGATGGTGGAGGAAAGTCCAGGGTAGACTCCAGTCTCTTGGCATCACAGGTGCATTGTCCAATGGGGCATAGGAAGGGGTTAATGGCAGTTCAAGGTGGACAGGGTGACAGAGTGGGACAGAAGGTTGACAATCAGGAGAGTCCTATTTCCTGGTGGGGGGCTTGGCAATGTTCTCTGGCTTCTGCCTGGATCGCAAGGACTGTTTGTGGGGTGGTTCTCCTTCTGCAGGGGGTGGGGTGCTGGTGGCCTGTTGGTCCTGTGGCGGAGCCTCCTGTCCAGTAGCACAGGTGGAGGGCTGTTCTTCGGTGTCGCTAGTGTCAGGGGCCCGTTGTTGTGCCACTGTCTCCCTCATGGTCTTGCCCATGTCAGCCAGCACCCCTGCAATGGTGACCAGGGTGCTGTAGATGTTTTTGAGGTCCTCCCTGTAAATTGTTAGTCTATTTTGCATTACTCAGGAGGGCCTGGTGGGAGTATGCAAAGGAACTTAATGCTGAAGTGCATCTTTCCACGGTTGCAGGCCCCCTAACATCAGACTCCAAACCGTTTTCCGCAGCTTACTCCATATCATGAGATATCACATGAGTGACAGTCTTCCTGACAGACCAACTTGGATTTTAGTGTACAAAATATAAGTAGTCTGATTAATGTGGGTGTTGAACATATAATCCTTGAAATGGAAGTGTGTTTTTGAATGTAGGCTACACATAAGTGAGCAAAGTGGTAACATTTGCCTGGTTTGGTCTAGTATTTGGTGGCTTTTGGGAATGAAAGATGTGAAGAAATCTGGCAACCCTAGTTAGAGAGACTTAGATACACCAGATCTAACCTCGAAGGAGGAATTTTCTCTGTGTTGTATTTTTAGAGAATGTTGCTTTCTGGGGTTGATTTTTGCCACACTTCACAGGAAGTGATCACCCCAGAGGGTGGTGACCTGCACCCCATTGGACAGGAGCACCCCCTTCTTGTCCATCCATGAGCAAGAATAAATATGGCAGAGATGCACCACAATTCAGATCCTTGCTGGAAGAAGATATTGGAGAAAGACTGCCCTGTTGGACCCCTGGCCTGCACTTGAAGAACTGCACTCACAAGGACTGCACCAGCTGCACACTTTGGGCTTAACTAGGAAAAGGACTTTGCCGTGCTTCTGCAACTCCAAGAGTGGGCTCCCTGTAAGCTACAGTTACAAAGGAGCTGACTAGAGTCACCTGCATCAAGTCCTGCAAGAAAAGCCCAGCTGACCAGCGTCCAGTAGCCATTTGAGGATTCTGACCAGGTGCATACTGGGAATTGTAGTCCCAACTCCCAAGGAGTAACTCAGAGCTTCTGGAACCTTAGATCAAGTTTGTGGACACTTCAAGGATCCAAAAAGGAGATCTGGAAGACGATTCAAAAGTTTGAACCAACTGTTGTAAAAAGCTCCATAAGTGGAAGAGGTGCATTGTGGGAGTTGTAGTCCCAGATCCCAAAAGTCAAACCAGAGCCTCTGAGCCCTTGGCTGGTGCTGTGGACCACTTTCCTGAATCAAGAAACACTTCTGAAAGTCAATGTAACAGTGTTACATCGTGAGTGGCCTGAACTCTGGACTTTGTCCCTGTCTAGTGTGACCTTATTTTAACCCTTCGAGTGCTATTTGCTTCTAAGTACTATTTTTCATTTACTCTTTAACAATTCGCATTTCCGGTTCCCTACATTGGATTTTTGTAATTTTGGTGTCATTTAAAGATACAAATATTTCCTATTTTATAAATTGTTGTTGGATTTTCATTTTGTGTTTTGTTTTACTTATTTACTGTTTTGTTGCTATTAAATGCTTTACACCCCTGCATCTTAAGTTAAGCCTAACTGCTCGTGGGCCAAGCTACCAAGGGTTGAGCAAGGATTAATTTATTGAGATCTTGACTGGACCTAGTGGGGGATTGTGGCCTATTGCTAATTGTAGGTACCTATCTTCCTTTACCAGAAACCCACTTTCCAACAATGGGTCACTAGCAAGAAAGAATACCGTTTGTATTGCCAAGAATCTCTAAGGCATGAACCATTAGAAACATGCTGTAAATATGTGACTGTCTCCCCAAGGAATACCTTGAAGGTATCTCACGTAGTGGCATACCAAATTGACAATCACAAAAGTCTTTTACAAATGAGAAAATTTGATTCATTCTGCTGTTCAATGCGTGGCCAGGGCAGTGCCTAATGAAAAAGCAGCAGCAAAATTTAGAGCAGTATCTCTCTGGCACCACAGTTTGCTGCAGCATCTCTAACATGGCAGAAGATATTCACAGACAGCTCATAGCCCACTTGAATTTGAGTTTGTTTGCTTTGCGATTGATTGAAGTGTCTGACAAATCAAAAGAAGGCAGTGTAATTGTTTATGTATAGTATTTACCATAATACTGTAATATTGGGAGGTTTTTTATTCTGTGAGTCAGTCATGGGGTAGGCAACAGCATCTAATCAGTTTGGCATTGCCATCGACTTCCTGTGCTTCCATGGTTGAAAATAGGAAGCCTGTATAGGAATCTGCACAAATGGTACACATTCTACATGCTTCTATGCTAGGGTAGGCATAAAAGCTAAAATGTTGTTCGTGGATCCACATATTGTGTGGACCCAGTGTTTGATACCTTTGGCAGCCCTTGCTATCTGAAACATGAATAGAGAACTTGAGAATGTGCTGAATTCCTGGAGTAAGGTGCTGAAAGACATTTTTATCTTCTGGTTTTGGACCCCACAAAGCATATAGACTGTGAAATTCCGATACCTTGGGTTTTTAGCATACTTTTCTGGTAGTTTGAAAAAATGAATGCCCCAAACCGATTTTCAAGGGGAAAAAAAGACTTCTTTACCATGACTAAAAAAACTCTTCTGTCAAAAAGAAGAAAATAATCAGAAAGGAACTTACTCCCTACACATCCATCAACATGCAAACACCTTACCTTCAAATATATACAACTCCTGCATCAGAAACTGACCTCATACAGATTGCAATGTCTCATCATCCAACACAATACCCCATATACACCAGCTATACACATATCCACCACAATTACAACAGTAAAACACCCTCATTCTCACAGCAAACACTACTCTGTCCACTCCCACTAACACAACCTGCCATCGCCCACTAACACAAAACCACATTATACATTACTTTAATCCACCCAGATACACAGTCCCTGTTCATAGAAACCAACAGCACTGTCCTCTATTTGCTCCACACAGACCCCCTTTCATCATGCCAATTCCTAAACCCAGCCTTCCAACACACCATCTACGAAAGCCCTTCCCCTCTCTTCACCAATTACACACAACCATACAATCCTCACACTCCACTCCACCACACATATTACCTCTTCCAGTCATCACAACTAACACAAACTCCCCTGACGCACATCAATCCCCTCTTACATACCTCATACATTAATCTCCAAAACACATCAACACCCCCTGTAATACTCTAATTCCACTCACCAGCACTAACTCACATACAAATCCCTCACAGAATACCACTACATCAATATACCCTCCCGTGACTCCATAAAAACAATATAGACCACACACATCAGCACATTAAATCAACACAGACTTTCCTTATACGTATCATCACACCAACTCCCACCCTCATGACTACACAAAGAATACAAATCCTGTCCAATCTTCACCCCTACATTCTCACTCTTCACAAACATCTACCACAAGCAACCCACCACAGCTACATTCATTCTCCCACCTCTCATCCATTGCATAATTTAGAGCCTTACATCATGATCCACATGCTCCTCCACCACCCCAACCCATACTCCTTCCACAGTAAACAGACGTAAACAAAATAAACAACATGCCACTCTTAACAACTTCGCATCCCCTTGTCTATTACATAATAAGGCTACCCTACAAAAAAAAGTACACTCTTCATGTCTCTCTCAGACACCAAGTCCACCACCCACACACCCAGACCCAACAAAATGCCTCCTAAGCCTGCTGGAAGAAGAACACTATATTGAAAAACAAGACTATTGAAATCCTCACACAGTTATCACAACTAATAACACACCTGCTACAAGGTCAAAATATACTGTGCACCCTTCTCCTAAACAAAACACCACCACTAACACACTTTTTCTAAACTGTCAGCTCATAAGTGCTCGGTCACTCTAAAAAAACAAGCACCACATCTACAACCTGACACACCTCACAGACACACAACCTGACTTACTATTCATAACAGAATCATGGTTGGGAGATGGCATGGTCCCAGTCTTGCATAAAGCCCTTCCTCCGGACTATCAAACCATCACACAAAACCGTATAGGCAAGAGAGGAGGTGGACTAGCTATTATATTCAATCAGGCAATCAATTTCAGTAAAACAGACAACATTTCCATACAAGGTTGTGAAGCCCTCCTCACCAGATGCCAGCCTACTCCAACTTCCTCATGTAACTTTCTCCTCCTTTACAGACCTCCACATAACAACTCAACATTCCCAGACACTTTTCTAGATAGTCTCAAACCTTATTACATTATACTCAAACCTATGCATTTTTGGGGACCTAAGCATTTGGTTTGACAAACCCAATGTGCCCCAACCAAAAGCTATCACCACTGGCTTATTCGCATTGAACCTACATCAGATTGTTCACAATCCCACACACATCACTCTACACATCCTAGATGTCATTTTTGCTAAGCCTGAACTAGTTACCGTTCATAGCATCACGCCAATCACATGGTCAGACCACCTTTTAATAACTTTTCAACATAAAACACCACAAATCAATGCGCCCCACAACTACTTACATACATACACCTATCGACCTTTGCACGAACTCAATTTTGATGACTTAGAACCACAACTAACAGCCAACACAGATCTAGATACAATTAAATATGTTGCAAAACTTTGAGTGGCTACAGGAAGCTTTTGATATCCTAATACCACTCAGAACAATTAAAACGGGACAAAAGAAAACCAACACCTTAGAGTAACACAGAACTTAAAAAGATAAAGCAACAAATCAGAAAGTTGCAGCGGACCTGGCTCAAAACAAACAGTCAGGACAAACTACATCTACACAAACTTAACAGAACATACAAATCATCAATCAAAAAAACTAAAAAAGGTACTGCTCAGACAGAATTCAAAATGCTCAATCTGCAACCAAAGAATTTTTATAAAATTCTCAACGAATTTCGAAAACCTACATGCATGGAAGGAAGTCATCCCACTACTCAAGATTTCACAAACAAACTGTCAGCTCATTACACAACCAAGGCAGACACATTGGACTCCTTTTTAAAACAGAAGAAAACCATCAGCACCAATCCCATTCCTAAAATACCCTCTAAGAATAAACCAACCCAGCCTCTACAGTCCTTCAAACTAATATCACAAGGTGAATTTATGGATTTGGTCAAAGCAAGCAGACATTCAGGTTGCCCTTCTGACCCTTGTCCACCACACATCTTCAAGAACATTTTTTTATGTACTTCTGCTGCCACACCTGTAAGAAGAATCATCAAAAACTCTTTAACTACAGAAACTTTTCCTGTAGACCTGAAAAAGGCATACATATGACTGTTAAGAAAACAAACCCAGACATGCAGCACCCCAACAACTACAGGCCAATCACAAATGGACCTTTCATGGGCAAACTGATAGAAAGAGCAGCATTCGCCCAGATGTCACAGTTCATTGAAGACAATTCTATACTTTCAGACTACCAAACTGGATTCCACCCAGGAAGAAGCACTGAATTGGCACTCATAGCAATCTGGGATGATCTTAAAAACACAGTTGACTGCAATGGAGTTGCTGCACTACTTCTCTTGGACCTCTCGGCTGCCTTTGATACGGTTGACCATGACACCCTAATTCAAAGACACCACGAAGCCAGCTAGAAGGGATTGCTCTTGACTGGATTACATCCTACCTTCAAAAAATAACTAATATCCTCTATTATCCCCCAATCTCGTCCAAACCTTACCTCACAAAAGCAGGGGTTCCCCAAGGATCAACCATCTCACCTTTGCTTCTCAACATCTACCTGATGTCATTACCAGAACTGATCAATTATTTTCAACTCACATGCAGACGACACACAAATACTACTTAAATTAGAATGCCCCAAAAACATTGAAAACTCACAGATCTTCAGCTGACTCAGAGCTGTTGATCAGTGGATGACTTTGAACCATTTTAAACTAAATGCCTCCAAAATAGAAATACTCATATGTGGTGACTGTAAAAATTATGACCCACTGTGCGCTTGGCCTGACGATCTCGGACCACCTCCTCAATTATTCAAGGAAGTTAAAAACCTTGGAATTACCATGGATTCCAAGTTAACAATGAACACCCAAGTGGACAAATTAGCACAAACAAGTTTCATCACCTTGAAGACTCTACAACGCATCTTCCCCCACCTCAGATTTCCACACAAGGTGCAGGCTGCTATCTCACTTGTACTATCCAAACTGGATTATGACAATGGCCTCTACCATGGATCATCTCTATCTACAACGTATTCAGAACTCCATTGCCAGGCTACTATTACATGTAAAGCCACATGCACACATCCCCCCTGCCTTGAGAGCACTTCACTGGTTACCCGTTGCCAGAAGATGCACCTTCAAGCTGCTTTGTATCACCCACAAACCTATACATGGAACAGGACCGCTTTTTATCAGAAACAAAATAACCAAAGACATTCAACAGAGAAACCTCCGCTCAAGGTTAGCATTCGCCTTAGAACACCACAATACAAGAAAGACTATAGGTGGTAAATCCTTCTCCATTCAAGCAGCCACACTATGAAATTCATTACCCCCAAATATAATATCCACAGATAACTATCTTGTCTTCAGAAGCCTACTCAAGCGTTGGCTCTTTCCTTCATAACCACCATATTCAAACAGCTATGGACTGCATATGCCTGTGTTGATAAATATTTTTATCTGATTATGTGTATATTCTAGATATGTACAGTTCTTTTGGAAATATGTATTGCTACTATGTCATAACAATAAATTACACACATAGGGCCTCATTCCAACCCTGGTGGTCTATGACCGCCAGGGTGGAGGGACGCGGTAGCACCGCCAACAGGCTGGCGGTGCTTCAGTGCCCATTCTGATACCGCCGCGGTCAGAAAAGGGGATCCGGCAGTTTCCCGCCGGAATACCCCTGGCTGGGCTGAATCTCTTGCAGCGGCGCCATGGAGATTCCGACCCCCTTCCCGCAATCCTGTTTCTGGCGGTTTTTACCGCCAGGAACAGGATGGCGGGAACGGGTGTCGTGGGGCCCCTGGGGGCCCCACAAGGATTTTCACTGTCTGGGCCGGCGGGCGATCTTTTGGCGGTCGCCCGCCGGCCCAGCGGGAAAGTCGAAATGACCCCGCGGTCTTTTGACCGCGGAGCGGTCTTTCGACGGGATAACTTTGGCGGGCGGCATCCGCCGCCCGCCAAAGTCAGAATGACCCCCATAATCTTTAAACGTGTTTAATGTATATTTACTCACGGTTTAAATATGTATGTACATATATGTGTGTGCATTCATGTGTGTATGTGTGTGTGTATATATATATATCTATATATGTGTGTGTGTGTGTGTGTATATGTTTTTCTATGTTTAACATGTTCATAGGTCATTGCATATCTCCTAGATAAGTTGTTATATTAGATACTTATGTATCTCTGGTGTACATGCTGCTGCCATTTTATATCACACTGATCAAATGTTTTATTATTATAGGCATTTGGCTATTCAAAAATCGAGTAAAGATAAATAAATGTTAGAAAAGTACACTTATTCATTAACTTCAAGTATTACAAATCTTGAAAGTCTGTGTTTATACAATACTACTTTTCTTCTCATATTATACTCATTATTATATTCCTTGAACAGTTATTCCCTTACTATGTATTTACATATCTATTTATTTATTACTCTAGTCCTACTGTACTTTAGAAAAAATTAAATAAAAATAAAATAAAATCTATAAATAAAATTCTAATTATAAATACATTAACAAAATATATTAATAATAATGAATAAATTAAATTAAAATGATCAAGAAATGTGTATTATATATATAAAATTATTAATAAAATGATTATATTTTTACTCTCTTGCAAGCTTTACCTTGCCTGCCCATCACCATATGTCATGTCTCTATCAATCTATCCTCCATCCCCTCTCTGACTCACCCTAAATCCATTCTACTACTTTCATCTACTAAATAACCCTGCCTAAGCTCTTCCCTCCACTACTGCCTCTAACTCACCAAAACCTCAGTTTACTACCAAGATCTCCCAAACAACCCTACTAAATTCTCCCTCATTTATCTCACCTTTGACTAATCCAAAACTCCTCCTGCAACTATGATCTCCCCAACCCTTTCCACAGACTCTTCCCTCCTTCATCCCCCTTTACTAATCCCAAGCCTTATCCAATTACCATAAACTCCCAATTAACACTTCTGGATTATTCCCTCCTCTACCCCTCCATTATTCCAGTCAGTCCAACTAACAAACCCACATATACGCTGTTCAAATTAACTCATAATAAAACTATACTCATATTTCCCTATACTAATCCACCACTAATTCCTTTTGGGATCTGGAATAGCGTGCTACTCGCCGAAAAGCGCTGTGACGCCTCGTCAGGGGTAGTAAGCGCTATATAAATACTATTACAATACAATACAATTAAGAACACTAACAATGAGTGGCATTCAATTAATTATTTATTAAAACTAAATGTCACCCAAGAGCTCTACATGACAAAGATAATATTTCTAACATCATCACATGCATTTACCTTCTCACTCATATGGACAAAATCTGGGTGTTGGGGTATGATAATACACATGAACCACAGCCATTTATGGATGACATCAGGAGGCGACATAAACTGAAATGAGAGGTTGCCAAGCAATCAACCTCAGTCTCGAGTAGTACCCAATCACAGCTGAGTTAAGCAGGCCCAACAGGACAACAAAATATTAAGGTGATGACATCGAAGTACTTGAAGCCTCCAATAACCTCACCCATAGGAACAGGCAAACAAATGCAAGGAGAAGACTGGACAAAATTTGCATGTGATGATGAACAAACAACAAAGGCAGCCTTAATGACATACATGACATCGAAGCCAAACCATGGAATCCTCTATCGTGAAATGTGTCAGTTATCTCTAACAAGCTTGAAAAAAAGAAATAAATTTCCTAGAAAACTAAACATCGAATCAGATAACTGCAAGAAACGAGCAATCAAAGGCATTTTTATACCAGCAACAAACACTAGCAATGAGAGGCATTTTTATACCAGCTTGGGTCAATAGATGGTTCTTTGATCAGGGGTAATCATTGGGCATGTTGGCATGACAGGCATGTTTCCATGTGTCTGGGAATGTGGCAGAGTCATTGGAGGCATTGAGAACAGGTGTTAGTGTTTCGCTGATCTGTAGGAGTCCTTTGGTGAAAGTGTGGTGGGGGCAAGGGTCAGATAGGCCCCCCACGTGGATGATATGCATGGTAGCAGCGGTTTTGATGGCGGTGATGGCGAGCCACAAGAATGGGACTTTATCTTTGGCCATGAGGGAAAGTTGATTTTGGACGGTGACGGGGTCTGGCTGAGGGTTGAAGTTGCCATATAGAGAGATTATTTTGTTACAGAAGAATTCCGAAAGCTTATTGCAACTACCTTGTGAGGTGGTGATGGTAGTGATGATACTTGAAGTGGCAGAAGACACAATGAAATCTTTTATGATGGCAAAGGTTTCCTTGCTGCTGTTATTTCCAGCATCAATGCGATCTGGCAGAGCTGTGCACTTGGTGTTCTGTATCCGCTGGTGGATGTGTCTTAGAGGGAGGATTTTAAGATTTCTTTATCTGTAGTGTCTTTACTTGTTCTCTGTTTGCACTCCAGTTGCTCGAAGAGGTGTTCTTGTCAGCCTGACTTCCTCTGTGTAGCAGCTGGCCTGGGTTAGGCACTTGCCATTGGGTTGCACTTGACGGAAACCAGATCAAATGATCCAGCTGTTGAGGATCTAGATGGCTTTTGGCGTGTTGCTGGGGTGCTCGAGCTGGTGCACAGTGGGGGCAGAAGTGCGCTCCTCTTCTGTGATGCTTTTCCAGCTGTAGTTGCCAGATCTGATGGTTCTATGACTGTGATGATGCAGGATGGGTATGCTGAAACCGATGAGGGTATGGTCGGTTCAGATCATAGTTGGTGGCTTGTCGACTTTGATATTCCTGATTAAGGAGAAAATGCCATCGAAGGTGTCCAGCAGTGTGGGTGTGTTTAGTAACATGGTGGGTGAGGCCCAGGTTTCCTAAAAAGGCCAGAGTTTGGTTCAGTGCAGTCTTCTACGTGAAAGTTAAGGTCTCCAAGGAGGACGAAAGTGCTGGCACTGGTGATGAGGGATGCCAAAAATTGCTGGCAAAATTGGTGCAAGGTCCTGGTAATCTGTGTTTGATCTTTATACTCTGCGCCGGAATATGATCGGTATAATCTATGCCGGAATCAACAAAAAACTCACTGCAAATTGCAAAACATCCAGAACGCCGCCGCCAGATTGATCCTCGACCTACCCCGACATTGCCACATCTTACAACATCTCACAACACCTACGCACACTGCACTGGCTCCCCATAAATAAAAGAATCACTTTCAAAATCCTCACTTACGCACACAAAGCCCTCCACAACACTGGACCTGCTTACCTTAACCAGTGACTCAACTTCCATGTACCCCACAGGACCCTACGCTCAGCCTAGTTTTCTCTTGCAGAAGTACCCCGCATCAAGAAAACCAGAACAGGAGGACACTCCTTCTACCTCGCCGCCACCGCCTGGAACGCCCTACCCAATCCACATCAGACAAACCACCTCCCTCCCCAGCTTCACGAAGGAACTGAAGACATGGGTTTTTTAACCCACCTCTGGTACACTCTACACCCCCCCAGCACCTTGAGACCCTAACGGGTGAGTAGCTGTGCTTTATAAACTCTGATTGATTGATTGATGAGTGTTCCACACCGGGAGACGTTGACTGTGTTGCATGTCTTGAACATGAGGTGTTCCATGTAGCTGGTGGGATGTCCGTGTAGGGGGTGCAGCTCATGGTATCTTTGAATATGATGGGACTCCAACACCAGAACTGTGCTGACAGTTTTGCCTGGCGATCCTGTAGCCAGCTAGGACGGCTGTAGCAATGTCCAGTGCAAAAGCTGGGTTTGGCCATGTTTCTGTGAGAAACAGCAGGTCTGGAGCATAGTTGTGCAGTAGATCCCATATCTCTGTGGCATGTCTGGTGAGCAAACTGGTGTTGATAAGCATGCATTCAAGTGCGGTGTGTTGTGTGCGTGGTGGTTAGTCTGTGTGAGCTCGATCGAGTGGCTAAGTTGTGTGAGCAAGTGGACTGCTGTTGGAGTGGAAGTGGGGGTGAACGGTGCATGAGAACTTCCTGGAAGTGCATGTGAACATTCCTTCTGTGTTGTATGGTACAGTGTGGCAGCAGTGCAACAAGTGGTGGCCGGGGATGATAGCGTGGAAGAGAAAGCAAGGGTGGCAGTGGGAAGGGGAGTACAAGGGTTTCTGGTGCTAGGTCTGATCCAGGCATGGATGGGCGCAGGCAGGCTTGCCTTTGATGCACCCGTTGTGCACCCATTTTTCAGCTGCCATTAAATAGGTTCTAGGAGGGGGGAGAAGCCCTGTGGGAGGGAAACTAGTGATGTCACTTCCCGTGCAGATGGATGATGGGAAGTGCACTGATTTCACTTCCTTTGCAGGTGGATTATGGAAAATGACGTCCTCTTGCTTGGTATATTCTTTTAAAGACGGTTTGGCAGTAATCTACTGTCAATGCTGAATTCACCAGGAACAGTCTTTGCCTGGTTTCTTTTAGAAGAGTTGCTTGTTTGTTTGAATTCAAACAACACAATCGCCCTGTTCCAATCAGGCTTCACAGATGGGTATTTCACAATGTGATTTGGAACACCTCCACACACAGGAAGCCCCACTCTTTTCCTTCAAAAAAGGTAGAAACCTTAAAGACATCCTCACTTGCGCACTACTACCACAGACCCCCAAAACAAAGGTTAACACACTATGGGATTTACCAACTGTAGTGGGCCACTACAAATGCAGCAATTGTGCGGCATGTAAGACGACTTTTAACGCCACAGAATTCCGTCATAAAAACTATACATTCACCCAACCTAAATTCACCAACTGTAACACACACAATGTTATCTATGCAATTTGGTGCCCCTGCGGATTGCTGTACATTGGACAAACTATGCAGAAAGTTAAATGCAGAATCCTGCAACACAAAAGCAGGATTAAATGCAAAACAATTGATGCCCCACTAGTAGAACACTATGAAACACTACAACATAAATGCAATGACATAAAATGGCAAATAGTGGAACAAATCTCCTTGGGACTAAGGGGAGGAGACAAAGATTATATCTTATCAAAGTGGGAGTTATTTTGGATAGAAAAATGTGGCACCATTAAAGAAAAACTAAACACGATAGAGGATTGGCACCATGCCGCCCTCTGAGACTTATATTACATATACATAAACCCCAGGCCGCTTACTGAAATGCCCCTTTTTGTCACTATTTCCTACATGAAAATCCACCAGGACTACCTCCTATGAACACATAGTACCCATCCTCCGCCACCATGTGCACGTTGTCATACGTCTTGTTCCGGACTACAATCCGATGTGCCTTTTTAATAGCCCACTTGCCGGTAGTCATCTGTATGAGCCCCATGTATACTTTTCTTATTCATTCAGTATACAGTAGTGCCTTGATAGCCTCATAGATAGCCCTATGTAGTGATCAGCGACTCCTGACAACGCTACGGGTGAGAAGCATTACCGCTTAAGTTCAAGCCTCCCCGCAAGTCTGCACATCCCCCTAAGCTATTTTGTCAAAACGTGCTCCACGCGAACCAGAAAGGGACCTCTCCCCTTTCCTACTCTTTAAATGAACATATGCACGGCACAACGCCACGGTTGAGTAGCGTTCCTGACTAAGATCAGGCCTCCCTCTATGTCTGCACATTCTCATGAGCTATGTTGACAAATCGCGCTCTACACGGACCAGAAAGGGACCTCTTCCCTTTCTTATACTTCAAATGAACACAGGCGCAAGTTTGTACGCGTATTTGCAGCGGACCAGAAAGGGAACAATTCCCTTCCTGGCTTCAGCGCTGGAGGCTTTGGTTTAATGCCGCTACACCACATTGTTTTCTTATCCCTGATTGGTTCCTCCATGGACCAACCATAGAAGCATTTGATCACTCCAAAATGGTTGCAATTTCCCACTTAAGCCGGCACATCGCTCATACGTGCGGCTTACAGTAAACGGAAAGGAAACTCCACGAGTAAACGTACGGCGCCGGATGACTCGCCCTGGCCACAAGAATAGACTTCCCAGATGCATATTGAGCAGTAAGTGAAGACACATATAAATTGTCTATGCTGCTTTTCTCACAGACACCTATACTCAGGCTTGCTCGTACATTTATTGTTTCTTAGATATCGTGAGCCCCAGCCTACATTTGTGAAGGGCCCTCAGTGTTCAAACAACCCTGAATACACAACACTGAATACTATACCAATTGAATTGACCCCCAGACTGGAGTACACCACGTCCTCGGGGTACAGTGAACTACTCAACATGTAAGTAGTCATCAGTTACCTTTGATCACACTTCCTATTTTCTAATGTATAAACAGAGTACCATACTGTACGTCATTTTCCGATCAGGAAGATGTCCCAGACCACAAGATCATAATTCACACTGGATCTTAGGTGAGTTCCTAACCCCTCCTTTAACCATAAATCATGGACACTGATCAAATAGGCCTTTAGTAATTCAGATATTTATACTATCCGTAGGTGCTACCGACCTGAATTTTCCCAGTCCTGATGATGACCCTCCTTTGCTATGTTTCTGAAATTGGGTCGAAACGTCGACATGTCTTTAAGTGTTTAATATAAAACTGTAAAGAAATTTTATGTGACTTCAGGGCTTCCCGGACTGACGGAGCCGCATGAAGTCCATATTATTCTTCAACCACCTTTTGCACATATTGTATATATCACCCTCACTTCCCTGCACAATATTCACTTTCACTGTTTTTAATAGCAGCACCTATTCAGCCAAGTATAACCTTGTGTCTACAATAATATGTCAAAAAGATGCATAATGCAATAAATCACTATTGATGTTACACTGTTTGTACACTTAGATTTATTTAGTCATTGGATTACCGTGGAAGTCTAGGTTACTTCCCCCTGGTATTGACCAATAATTTACTTTCATTTACTACCCTGGTCAAAAGGGTTAGAGGGTACCTGCCTCATTGTTTTTACCCCCGTCAATCCAAAATAAGGCAAGGATACCTTCTGACCGCTTATTCAACATTTGTGAGAAATGTAGGGCCCTATTTAAGATCCGTGCGGCGCCATTTGTCTTGCACCCGTAGTGCCCCCCCAACGTACATGTGTGCGCCGTATTTAAAATGCGGTGATCCATGGCAGTAGTTAGGGAACTTCTGACAATAGTACAGCGCTATAAGGATTAGCGTAAAAAATCTGACACTAATCCGGCAAAGCACCCAGAGGCCCTCTGTAACCAATGGAAGCCTCCTTTTCACGCCTGCTCTGAGTAGGCATTCAAAGTGCCGAAAAAAGTGATGCAAGGAAATCTCTTAGATTTCCTTGCACCAGTTTTGGGGCCCCTAACTGGGGAACGCCCCCTTTACATACATTATGCACTTCATTGGCATAGGTATAATGGAGCGAAAAGGGTTACAAAGCGGCACAATGCATTCACTGCGCCACTTTGTAAATATAGCACAGCGTTTTTGGCCTTCTAATGCCACATTAGCGTAAACAAATGATGCTAATGTGGTGTTGGAATGGCTCTAGGTGATCTTAAATATGCCCCTTGGTTTTTTGTTGAGGGGGTGAATACCCTTCTCAAGCAACAACCACAATCCCTGTCAGGGTTAACCTCAAAAGTCCTTACATTAACCTGTCCTTACTACAAAGCAGTCAGGCTTAACTTAACGGCAAAGTTTAAAGTATGTGAGCAGCACATAAGTAGTAATACAGTGGAAAAATACACAATAAAAATCCCACACCAATTCTGAAAAATAGAGTAAAATGTAATAAATTGACATCGAAACATCAAAAATCCAATCATTAGAACCGGTGATATGCAATTTCAAAGTTTTTAAGTATGGGGTATAAAAACACAAAGGCCCTCATTATGAATTTGGCAGTCTTTTTGCAAGACCGCCAAAGCCACGGGCGCCATAAGACTGCCAGTTCTGCCCCATATGGTGGAAATCCAGCAGTAGTTGTGCTGGCAGGTGGAGGCACTGAGGCGTTACGACCACCGACCCGGCCCAGCCAAAAGGACTCCGGCAGCTGTATTACAACCTGTAATACATCCTGGCGGTGTCCTGTTTACAGAGCGCTGCCAGAGGTGGTAGCTCCTGTTCCCTGCCGGATGACCTCCTCCCCAGACCAGGTAAGTCGATCATGCGACAGGGGATAAGGGTGGGGGGTTTTGTGTGTGCGTGTGCGAGTGGGTGTTGTCTGCGTGTGTGTGTGTATGAATGTTGGTGTGAGTGCATGTATGAATGTGTGTATGCGTGTAGGAATGTTGGAGTGAGGGCGTGTATGAATGTAAGTGTGTATACATGTGTGTACGCGTGTATGAAAGTTGAAGTGAGTGTGAGTATGAGAGTTGTGGTGAATGCGAGTATGAATGTTGAAGTGAATATTTGTATGGATGCACGTGAGTAAATGCATGTATGTCAGTGTTGGTGAATCAGTGTTCGCAGGGTGCATGTGGGTGTCTGTGTGCATGTGCATGTGCATGTACGTGGGGAGAGGGGCTGGGTGAGGGGGGTGCTGTACCTGGAGGGGGGTAGGTGGTTGGAGTGGAGGGGTGTGGTATTGTGCTTTCTGGGTGGGAGAAGTCTGATGTCTTCCCTGTCACAAGTAGCCTTTCCGCCAGGGTTTTCGTGGCAGTGCTACCACCACGGAAACCTTGGTGGAAAGACAGCTCCTAATACCGCTGGCGGTCTTCTGTGGACCGTCGGGTCGGAGATGCTCATCTCTGGCCCAGCAGCTCTGACCGCCCTGGCGGTATGAGAGGGTATGTGGCGGGTTGGCAGAGGCCAACCCACCACACTCATAATGTGGCGGTCCTCATTGCCAGCCTGTTGGCGGTTATATCGCCACCATGGCCCTGACGGTCAGTAGACCGCCAGGATCATAATGAGGGCCAAAGTGTCAACTGCGGTAACCTGGTCACACCAGACCAGGAGAAAGTCACAAGTTGAAGCCAATGGTAATGGACCCCGGCCAGGTACAGGTCCCAGTTCGACCCGATGGTCAGGGTACCTAGTTGTACTTCGACTGCGATGCAAGGACCTCTGTCATGCTGCATCCAGATGCATCCCTTCTGATGGAGCCACTGATCAGCAGCTGAGAAATGCTGTGTGCAGTTGACCCAAACTACACTGGTTCAGATGAAGCTGCCAATCAGGAGTTACGAGGTATTGCGATGCGAGATCCTGCATAAAGATGCATTGTGCTGTGTGGGTTCAGAGGAGATAGCCAATCAGGAGCTGCAAGGTGCTGAGTCAGGTCCAGAAGTGATCTAAATAGTTGGTCTGAGGGTCTATTATTGATACCTGGTGTCAGCTTTGAACTGGAAGAAACTCTAGATTTTCCTTGATATTTGTTTTTGGAATTTCCTTCCCCTGCCTTGGTCCCAGGATGTCAGGAGTTACAAAGTCCACTGTGAAGTTCTTAGTGTATGACTGAGGCAGCTCTTTTGAAGTACAAGTGTGGCAGGTGATAGCTCCACACCTTCCATCAGATCAGGATGGCCCATCCTGCCAATACCCGCTTCTCCCCCTTGTGGTACTGCCCGAGAGAAATGCACAAAGGCCCACCACCAACTACATCTAGTCATATGACCCAGGAAACAGGCTAAAGGGACCAACTGGTTAGGACAAGAAAGTGCTAACTTTCTAAAAGTGACATTTTCAGGAAATCAGACCAAATGTGATATTCCTACCTATTCCCAAACAAACGTTATCACTTATTAAGTGTAGCAAGCTAACTCAAGACTATTCTATGGGAGAGGTAGGCTTTACAGCAGAGAAAAACGAATTGAACTTTTCACTACCAAGACCTGTAAAATTAAAAGTACATGTCCAACATGTTAAGAAGGTTTCTTTTGCCAGGTTGAAATGGCAGTTTAAATCTTGACACAGGCTGCCATGGCAGACATGACAGGAGTTTTAAAAGGCTATTGAAGTGGATGGAACGATAAGTGCTACATGCCCACTAGTAGCATTTAATGTACAGGCCCTGGGTGCATGTAGTACCACTTTACTAGGTACTTACAGGAAAAGTAAATTTATAAATTGGGTTTAAGCCAATTTTTCCAGCTTAAAAAGAGAGAAGACACGAACTTTAGCGCTGGTAAAGTGCACAGAGTACTAAGGTCAACAAAAACAAATTCAGCAAAAAAGGAGCAGTGAAGGCAAAACGGGGGAAAAAAACACAACAAAGATGACAAGTCTAACACATTTTTTATCTGTGATTTCTTTTCAGCTATGAATACAACTTTGACAAATCCACCACACCTGACATCAGTGACAAGCCGGGTTTTATGCAAAGGATTTCTTTCTAATGGATCACACAGCGAAGGAGCACCAAAGAAAGAGGACAAACCTAGTTAAATATGCTTTCAATAAACTGAGTCAAACTTTTACTTTTGTACATCATAATGCAAAGGATCATGGTATATTAACAGAGACACAGGCGGATACTTAGGTTTAAGATTTGAGCAGAAGCATTCATAGAGCTCAATATTTAACTGTAAACTGCAACTACAAAAAACCTGTCTAATGGGCTACTAAGATTTGATTGGGAGTTTTGATGATAATCTGTGACTTTCTTGTGAAGAGCCTATAAAGCTAAAGTCACCACAGTTGTAATATGCGGTTCGAATGTGTAGTTCCCAACTCAGGTAAGAGCAACCAATTAGACAGAGACTGGATTATGGCATAGATTGCTGGGTCTAAACAAAGACATCACATTGGAGGCAATTCCGCTGGAATTAAAAATGGCAAATACAAAAGCCATAATAATTCAGTCGATTCTGTACTGGTGTATCATTTTGTCTCGATCTCGACTGAACTTTCAAGGAACAAATGACTACCAACTAGCCATCATATAATTGTTATAAACTGGATGATAGAGAGCGATGCACAGACATACTAGGACCCAGAGCTACAATTCAAGATGTAAAAGTGACTGACCACTCAATAAAAGTAAACCAAAAACAAATGGGGAAATGGTCACGCAAAACAGATGCAGAATACATAACAACAAAATCGTCATTTACACATTACCCTTCACTACTGAATTACGAGCACTCACTCTGGATGTACAACCATTTTCAACATGATCGCCGAATAGAAAATATTGAACCTTTTGCAACTCACAATTTTTAGACTATAGAAGTGAAGGACGAGTGGCACGAAATATTCTCTCTGCGCAGATGGAAATACTTTTATCACGTCATGTTTACCTCTAAAGAGCTGGAGGTGCTACATAGAAAATACCGGAAACCTTGTCTTCACGATTTTGGGAGCTCAAGTGAAAATCATTTTCTTGAATACTTTTATGAATCCAAAAATTCATTGTATTTGGATCGCATCCACAACTTTTTAATGATTTTAATATTTGCACTGTTAATTGTAATTCTCAAAATTCAAGATTTTATTTTAAACCTGAATAAACGTATTTTTAAATAAATAAGACATGCAAGGAGGGACGTGTTACAGACATCTATCTCAGGAAACCCAGTCAAGAATATGCAAATGACAGCAGTGCTTCTCTCATGCGTTCAGAATGCCGGGACGCACTCACTAGGAAGAGCACTTCAAGGAAATCAAGAGTAGGTTGAACATGATGCATTTTGTGATGGGGGGGGGGGGGGTGTTCCTCAGGTAGACCTCTTTGCAAATGCAGGAAAGAAACATGCTGTAATTTTGTCTCATGTATTAACCACCCAGGCATGAAGGCAAATGCTCTTTTCATAGACTGATCAGGGTGGTTTCTGTTCCTTCCAATACATCTAAATCTATAGGTCATCAGAAGGTCTTTGCACAGGAGGCTTCTCTTCCAAAGGAGCTTGACAAATAAATTATCTTCAGTATTGTTCTTCCTTGTGGAGATTCAATAAAAGCCCAGGTTCCTCACTTTATGAATTCTCCCAGGTAAGAGACTGGATCCGGAAAACCATCCATATCTCCTACTTGCTGTTAGGTGAGAGGTGGTACCATCTTCATCTGCTGTGACTATGTCACTTTCCAGAAACAATAAAATTGAGACATATAGAAGCACCACCCCTGCACGCTGACACTAGTTCTTCTTTTTTCCACATTCTCAGATTCGGAGAGAAGACTAACTTTGCTGAAGAGGCAACTGGCAGTGGGAAAATCTAAATTGGGATTGAGTTATTCATTCTCACAAGTCCACAGATCAAGGTGGTGGGCAAGCAATGCAAAATCTACAGGAAGATAGAGTAGCCATCTGAAAGAGCATTACCAATGTTACGTAACATATTCTTCTCATGGATACTTCTACCACAGATTCCCCACATTATGATTCAGAACCAAAGCAATCCTACAGCTATATGGTGGGTCTGAGGAGTGAACTACACCAGGAAGTCCTGCAACACTGAAAGAACAAAATACACATCCCTATGGACCTCAAGAACTTCCGGCCCATCTCCCAGCAAAAGTAATTGAGAAAATTGTCAACAAACAACTGACCCACTTCCTTGAGAAGAACAACACTCTGGACTCGTCCTAATCCAAATTCCGCAGCAACCACAGCACCGACACCGCCGTCATCGCCGCCACCAACAACATCAGGACCCTACTTGAGAACGGCGAAACCGCAGCTCTCATCCTCCTGGATCTCTCGGCCGCCTGTGACACCGTCTGCCACCACACCCTACGCACATGTCTCAACGACGCAGGGATCTGTGACAGAGCCCTGGACTGGATAGCCTCCTTCCTCACTGGCAGAACCCAGGGAGTCCGCCTCCCTCCACTCCACTCTGAAGCCACCAAGATCATCTGCGGCGTACCCCATGTGTCATCCCTCAGCCCGACCTCTTTAAAGTTTACATGGCTCCGCTCGCAAACATCATCCGATCACACAACCTCAACATCCTCTCATACGCCGATGACACCCAGCTGATCCTCTCCCTCACCAAGGATCCTGCCACTGCCAAAACCAAACTCCACAAAGGAATGAAGGCAATCACCGACTGGATGAAGACAGCTGCATGAAACTGAATTCTGACAAAACTGAGGTCCTCATCCTCTGCTCCACCCCCTCCGCCTGGGATGACTCCTGGTGGCCTGCCACACTGGGAACCGCACCGACACCCACCGACCACGCAAGCAACCTGAGGTTCATCCGGTACTCATCGCTATCAATGATGCAGCAAGTCAACACCGTCTCTTCCTCCTGATTCAACACTCTGCACATGCTTCGGAAGACCTGCAAATGGATCCCCACCAGAACCAGAAGGATGATCACCCAAGCCCTCGTCAGCAGCAGACTGGACCATGGCAACGCCCTCTACGCAGAAACAAATGCCCCGCTTCAGAAAAGACTGCAAAGCATGCAGAACGCCTCTGCATGCCTCATCCTGGATACCCCTGCCACAGCCACATTACAGCCCACCTGAGAGACCTGCACTGGCTCCCCGTCAACAAGAGAATCATGTTCAAGCTCCTCACCCACGCTCACAAAGCAGTGCACAAGACTGGACCAGAATACCTCAACAGACGACTCTCCTACTACACGCCAACTTGACAGCTTTGCTCCGCTGACCTTGCCCTACCCAACATTCCACGCATCCACAGAACGACCGCCGGTAGCAGATCGTTCTCCCACCTCGCTGCCAAGATGTGGAACACTCTTCCTATCCACCTGTGACAGACACAGGACCTGCTAACCTTCAGAAGACACCTCAAGACCTGGCTGTTTGAGCAGTAGCAGCACCCCCCCAGCACCCTGAGACCCTCACAGGTGAGTAGTGCGCTTTACAAATGCTATGATTGATTGATTGATTGACTGAGCATCAATCCAGTAGCCCTTGGTGAAAATGTGGACAGAAGCCAACTTAGCAAGTTGAGAGATGTGCAAACAGGAATATCCCGAAACAGAGCCAAAGTTGCAGGCTTCTTTGTGGTAGGTTGAGCCCTAAGTCCCTCAGGAGGATCCTTTGTGGCCATGCCATAGCAGAGTTTCATACAGAGGCTAACCAAGTGGGACAAGGTTTGCCTCTAGACCACCTTGGCCTTTTATGATGCAGCGGCCCGATAAACAGCTATCATCAGAACTATGGCCATTATTCTTGCCAATATAGAAAACTAGGTCATGCCAAGGGTTCACCTGATGAGGAAGAGAAAATAATGTGGCAAGCAACATCACCTTCCAAAGAAAGGAGGAATGTATCCTAAGAACCAGCATGTGTAGGAAGAAGATTGTGTTTGTTGGATAGACCGACAGAACTTGAAGCTTGTTAACCCTGCCTGCAGAAGCAATCACATGAGGAACACCCTTTTCAACATAGGGAACAAAATAGAGCAGCTATGAAGTGGCAAAAAAGTTGCACATTTAAGAAAGGTCAAGATCAGATTAAGGCTGCACTGACGCATAATAAAAGGAGTAGGATGAAACATATGTAGCAAACTGTAATTAGCATGCTGTGGTGAGGAGAAAGCAAACAAAATGTATTCTTTGTAACCTAACCACCCTTTTCTAATTTACAATCCTGGACACTCCCTTCACACGAATCACCCTACATTCGTCTCCATGATGGAACCCCCCCTCCGGTGACAGAATGTGCTAGAAACAACATACCTGGCCTCCCAACCAAACCAAAGAAAAGGCATTAGCTAGAACCAGACATCTTTACAAAATACATTAAAGAAGAAATTAAAAAAACACAGTGTCACCAAAGAAAAGGAATCAAAATACATTTGAAAGAAATTAGCAGAAAGTACCACATTATGATAAGAAGCAAGCATGAAATGTATCCTCTACAAAGGAAGGGAAAGACAGGCTGTACTTTATACAGGCCCAGGGAAGCCCATCATAAAAAGTCCTAAAACACAATTTAGTCCTTCAGAAATCACAGTCTCTCATAACTCTTTGGATGTATTGCTTAATATTAGCACTAAAGTTACTGAACTCTCTTCCATCCATTGCAGAGAAAGCTATAATGAGACTGTCTTTGCTTTCTCCTTGCTTCCCCCCTTTTTTAGCGTGCCTTCTCCTTGCTTTTCTCTCATTTTTCACTGCTTTCTCCTTGCTTTTATCCTATTTTTTGTGTGTCTTCTCCTTGCTTTTTTCTCTTTTTCACTGCTTTCTCCTTGCTTTTCCCACTGTTTCTTGTGTGCCTTCTCCTTCCTTTTCTCTCGTTTCCACCACTTTCACCTTCTAATCTCTCATTGCCTCTCCTGCCCATTATTTCCCCTCTCCAGCTTAGCCCCTCGCCTGCCTCCCAGCACCCCTCCCTCTTCCCAGGACCTACTTATTGGAGGGCGCAGCACGACCCCATTGAGCAGATTCCGTTTCCAGATCTCTCAGTGCTGCTGAATCGCTCTTGCTCCTGTTGTCTCCTTGCTTTTCCCCCATTTGTTTAGTGCCCTCTCCTTGCTTTTCCCCTCATTCTCACTACTTTATCCTTAGTTTTTCTCCCATTTTTTGTGCGCGGGCTCCTTGCTTTTCACTAGTTTTTGCTGCTTCTCCTTGCTTTTTCCAGTTTTTTTCATGTGCCTTCTCCTTGCTTTTCCCTCATTTTTCAATGTTTTTGCCTTGCTTGTTCCCTCATTGCCGCTCCCACCTACTGCCCAGTATTTCCTACAAACGGCCTCCCAGCGCTCCTCCCTCCTCCCTCCTCCCAGGACTTACTTACTGGAGGCCACAGCGCAACCCTATTGAGCAGGTCCCAGGCCTAGCTCGCCCTGTGCTGCTGCTTCAGTCCTGCTCCTGTCTTCTTGCTTTTCCCCTGTTTTTAAGTGTCTTGTCCTTGCTTTTCCCTCGTTCTCACTGCTTTGTGATTGCTTTTATCCAATGTTTTTTGTGTGCCCTCTCTTTGCTTTTCCCTTGTTTTCAAAGCTTTCTCCTGGCTTTTTCAGCCATTTTTTGTGTGCATGTGCCTTGCTTTCCTCTCGTTCTCACTGCCTTCTCCTTGCTTTTCTCCAAGTTTTTTGTGTGCCTTGTTGCCTTGCCCTCATTTTCACTGCTTTTTCCTTGCTTTTCCCCTGTTTTGTGTGTGCCTCTCCTTGCTTTTACCTCATTCTCACTGCTCTCTCGTTGCCTTTCCCCTTTTTTGAGTGTGTTTCCCTTGCTTTACCTTCGTTTTCACTGCTTTCTCCTTGCTTTTAGTGGAGGCTGCAGCACAACTCCATTGAGCAGGTCCCAGACCCAGTTCTGCCTGTGCTCCTAGATCGCTCTTGCTCCTGTCTTCTCCTCGCTTGCCACTGTTTTTTGAGTGCCTTCTCTTTGCTTTCCCTTGTTTTCACTGCTTTCTCTGGGACTGCAAGCCTGAATACCCTGTCGGATGATTAGCTGAGCTTTACAATTGCTGATTGATTGAATCTTCCTTCCCCACTCCTCTGGAATATTTAGACACCATACTAAAACCAAATCCAACCATCTTCCATTTTTTCCTGCATTACTAGCCAACTTCATCACCCACAATGTTTTTGAAAATATGGACACTGTATCAGTTCTTACAGGTGCCTTGATGCCCACCAGATCTGCTACTCAGACCACACTTCCTTGGTTGCATTCTTATGATAATAAAGAGTCTCCTTTGTGGCCCTCACTCTTATCCATCTCTGTTTCCATGCATCTCTCACAGACACTTAAATTATACCTATTCACAATTCTTTCCAACCAGTTGCAAGCCTGTTGCTGGGAACTCTTCCATGAAACATCCCAAATGGAGTTCGCCCTGTAGTCTTATGAGATATCAACCCATAAGAAGCAATCTTTTTTTGTAACTCTATCTTCCAGTCCAATCAACTGTAGTCCTCTCTCTCAATAAACTGTTAAACCATTCATTGGATTGTGGATGATACAACACACACCTCTTGTGGGTTCTGCTCCACTTGCGCAGATGTTATTCAACCTTCCTTTAACACAAATGAACCCATTATCAATAAAAATCAATCAGTAGGATCTATTCTAAAACTCTATGGTCCTGATTTAAGAAAAATTACGCACAACTGTGCTAGCGCAGTTGTGCATCAAAAAAACTTACCTCCAGCTAACTCCATCCGTGCGCCATATTTAACAAATGATGATCCATGGCGCTAAGGAAAGTTTAGCACAAAAAATAATAATACTAGCCATTGCGACATGCCAGAAAGAAAAATTACGCTAATGCTGTTAAAGTGTTGTTAGAACATTTTGTGGCACGTTTTTGATCCTAAACGTATTAGTGCCATATTTAACAGCATTAGTGTAAAAAAAAATGCACAAGCAAGGAAAAAATGGGAGATAAGATGGAGCATGCAGGCCAAGAGAGATGCAAAATGAGCCCAGTATGGGCCAGGAGGGACCAGAAAAGACCCAGGAGATGGGGAAGAGGAAGCTGAAGTGACGCTTTAGTGAGGAGAATGGCATATTGGTAAGAAAGGAGATGGAGCATTGGTAAGATTGTAAGAAGCGTTGGCACGATTGCAAGTGTAGATTTAAAGAGGAACTAGCCAGGAACCGAAAGGCAGCACTGCAAACTGGCAGTGGAAGTCCTGCATCCCAGGGGGACCTGGATGTGCTGGAGGAGATGGTGGCAGCAGTCATGCTAGAAGAGCTGGTCACTGAAATCACAGGACAGGACAGCACAGACTACCAAGACCTACCACAAATGCACGGTGAGTTGCAGAGGGGGGACTATCTGGAATTTTACAAAGGGCAGAAGAGGGAGGCACATAAGAAACACTGAATGCATGCAAAAAGTTTGCATCTAGACACTTAGGGGGTCATTCTGACCCTGGCGGTCATCGACCGCCAGGGCCGATGACCACGGAAGCACCGCCAACAGGCTGGCGGTGCTTCCTTTGCTATTCTCGGTTTCCCGCCGGATTTCCCGCCGGATTTCCCGCCGAATTTCCCCCGGCTGGGCTGAATCTCCATGGCGGCGCTGCTTGCAGCGCCGCCATGGAGATTCCGACCCCCTTCCCTCCATCCTGTTTCTGGCGGTTTTTACCGCCAGGAACAGGATGGCGGGAACGGGTGTTGTGGGGCCCCTGGGGGCCCCTGTACTGCCCATGCCACTGGCATGGGCAGTGCAGGGGCCCCCTAACAGGGCCCCAGAGAGATTTTCACTGTCTGCATTGCAGACAGTGAAAATCGTGGCGGTGCAACTGCACCCGTCGCACCCCTGCAACTCCGCCGGCTCCATTCGGCTTCATTGTTGCAGGGCCTTTCCCGCTGGGCCGGCGGGCGCTCCTTTGGCGGGCGCCCGCCGGCCCAGCGGGAAAGCCAGAGCGGCCAAGTGGCGGTTCCCGTTTGGCTGGCGGTGACCGCCGCCAGCCAAACTCAGAATGAGGGCCTTAGTGCCAGATTTAAAAGGTCCATCGCCACCGGAACCTCACTTTTAGTGACCCTCTGGTGGCGCTATGCACTCCACCATATGCACAACATGGTGTTAAACCTCTAACTATGGCTTAACACCGCCTTGTAAATACTGCCCCTACACACACAGCACTTTTCCTGGAAGGTGCGTGCAATCAGTATGGCTGTGGCGTGTCACACCAACACCCATTGTATATAGTTGTTTCTCTAGATTTAAGACTACATGTAAACCTGAGGCTGCGACTAAATCTAACACCACGTCAGGGTGGTGTTAGTATGGTTCAACAAGGCGAAATGCTTTAGTTCCTTCTCGTATCATTGCCCTTCTTATGTGTGCTGTATCATCAAAAGTGCAAATGCACAGAAAAGATTGTATTTTCAGCAGGAAGGTGTCCCTTCCTGCCCAAAATCCATCACCCCTGCAACGCAGTCATCCTTGCACCATGACCCAAGGTTGTGTGCGTAGGCACTCAGCAGCAAAAATTGAGCTGATGCAGGGGCCAACACAGGGCTGCGCCATTTACGCTTTAAAATGGTACATCCAACCATATTGAAAGTGATGGAGTGTGGCACTGCCAAATGTAGCGCTACATTGCACTCCATCATTTTCCTTGAAACGTGGGCAATAATGGGCCAACACTTCAGATGCGCCCACACCTTCCCCGCTATATGCACCAAACATTTTTCACCCATCCCATCAATCGGATCACTGTTGCCACTGATCCACCTGCCCATGTGTAACACTCAGTGTGCAACATGTCTTACGCTAGTTGCACAGGGTGGACCAACAACAACTCTCACACCTCCATGCACCATTTGGCAATGGGCACAAAACTGAACATATACAACCTATGGGGCATGTCTGTCATCCTCATTTGTGAGCTTCCATTTGTAACAAGGTTGTCTGTGTTGTGGGAATGGTTGGTATTATGCACAAAGGGACACATTCATGCGTGAGAACAGCCACAAGTAGCATCAATGTTGCACTACAGGTCCAATGTCACTAGCCAGTAATGCAACAGTACCATCATACAAATAGTTGTCAATGTGGATCCAAGCTGCCCATTCCCCTCGTGCCACATTAGCAAAGTCACAAAATGCATGCATTGATCTACATTGTACATCCTTACACCCAACATATGCCTCTGGCAGACATGCTGTATGCAAGGAAATGTCCCTTATATTTGGAGGGAAGAATTAACAGGGTTGCCAATCCATAAAGGATGCACTATGCTAACTAATTACGACATGTATGAGGCCTGCCAAAGGCAGATGACAAAGTGACACAAGCATTGTAAGCAGTGGACCTGCTTTGCTTTGCTGCACTAGTGCCATCATTTATGGTACCAATGCAGTAAAGCACCAACATTGTGACAAAAATCATTAGACTACTGTAGGAATGTCCCCCATGGTAAATAGAAATGTAAATGACATGCTACTTAGGTGTCAATGGCAGCGGCATGGGACCTGCAAGGAATGTGGAAGTGTGGGATCTATGCATCAAATACCTTGAAATGTTGCCCTACGTGTGATGCACAATGCAACATAAAATAAACAACTACAACCTGGGGTCTGTAACATTTCACTGAGCCACCAGTAGCAAGTAAATGATGAGCCATGTCAACAGCCACTACAGTCAAAGATTGACCTTTCACTATCCCATTGCAGAGGATGATGCCTTTCCTCCTGCAGACCTGCCAGGCCTGGGTTTTACAGATGACATGGATGACCAGCTGCTGACCATCAATGAAGTGACTCTCCAGGATGTCCTAGCTTCTTTCCAGAAACCACCTCCAGTTGCAGGGAGGACACACAGGCCCTCATTCTGACCTTTGGCGGGCGGCGGAGGCCGCCCGCCAAAGTCCCGCCGTCAGATTACCGTTTCGCGGTCGAAAGACCGCGGCGGTCATTCTGACTTTCCCGCTGGGCTGGCGGGCGGTCGCCTTCAGACCGCCCGCCAGCCCAGCGGGAAAGAGGCTTCCACGATGAAGCCGGCTCGGAATCGAGCTGGCGGAGTGGAAGCTGTGCGACGGGTGCAGTTGCACCCGTCGCGTATTTCACTGTCTGCGCAGCAGACAGTGAAATACATGTAGGGGCCCTCTTACGGGGGCCCCTGCAATGCCCATGCCAGTGGCATGGGCACTGCAGGGGCCCCCAGGGGCCCCGCGACCCCCCCTACCACCATCCGGATCCCGGCGGTCCGACCGCCGGGATCTGGATGGCGGTAGGGGGGGGTCGGAATCCCCGCGGCGGTGCAGCAAGCTGCGCCGCCGTGGAGGATTCAATGGGGCGGCGGTACACTGGCGGGAGCCCGCCAGTGGTGCCGGTCCGACCGCGGCTTTACCGCCGCGGTCGGAATCCCCATTGGAGCACCGCCGGCCTGTCGGCGGTGCTCCCGCGGTCCTCCGCCCTGGCGGTCAAAGACCGCCAGGGTCAGAATGACCACCACAGTGTTGTGGGGTCTCCACATAAACCACCCAACTATCAACACATAGCACCAATCAGTCCTTCCACAGCCCTTGACTCTGAGGACCCAGATATCACCATTGAGAGGACAGTGGTAGGAGTCCAGCAGGAGCTGGCACCGCAAGTGTGTGTGGGGATGGAGACCATGGCAGGCAGCCTAGAGGCAGTGCAGAGGTGCCTCAGTCCAAATAAGGACAATTCAGCCGCCATCAGAGGCACCCACTCCACGATAAATGGATTCCAGCAGTCCCTGGCCGACATAGCTGCTGTCATGAGGCACAGGCTTGAACAATTGCCCTCCCAAAGTGGCAGCAAGCAGCACGATAGATAACAGACTGGGAGCAACACGAAATGCGCTGGAGTCCATACAACAGGAAGTGGCCTCCCTCAGGGAAAACATGGCTGCCTACCATGTGATGTAGCTGCATTGTTGATAAATCAGCAGTTCCTCCTTGCTGCAGTGATCCCTTATGTGTTCCCACAAATGTCAGCTGCCAGGACCTTTGATTCCACATCTCTATCCCCTGATGTGTGGCCCCCTCAACTTCAACAACAACACTACCCATGCAGCAGGAGGCCCCACACACATCAGAGGATGAAGATGGGGAAGGAACAAGATTCACATGTAAAACCACCTGGTAGCATTAGTCTGAGCCACATGGGCAGTATCTCCTTAGTTCTGTGCTTAAAATCATGCCAGTGTTGTAACAGCTGGCAACATGCCCTCTTCACTCAACCACCGTTGACTTATTTTCTATGGACTGTCATTGTCTCTATTCCTACCCATTGTCAATTTGGACACCTCCTCACTAATGCACACTTCTCCTACACATGTTTCATGACATGTCCCACACACTTAGACTCAGAATGTACATCAAATGGCTCAGGATCTCTCATGGGGTCAGGGAACTGGACATTGTACTGCATTGGAAACTAAACTTGCACATGTAAATAAATCACCATGATCACATATATCATGCTTTGTTTCAGTGTTTAATTAACTCATATAAATGTCTGCATTGTGTGAAGCAATGGCAATGAGAACAGAACCAAATGACATGTATGGTTTACTGGCAGACACAAAGGCACACACTAGGACTCAAATATGATAAAAGTGTCCAATAGTATTGTGGATTACAAACAACTTAATCAGCCTACCAAGCATGTATTGTACACATATCCATGCAAGTTGACAAGTGGCATGAATGGTACAGAAATCAGTATCAGGAAATTTCCCTGACAAATGTACCAATACAACAAATATGTGAGGAACTTAAGAGCATATTTAAGACTATGACACGCAGCTGTCAGTGTGCCATTGTCCCTACCCCAAATAAGGTGGAGTTTAATATGCATAAACATTTCTAAAATAATTGTGACAGACCTTAGCAGTGAAAATTGATGTTGCATCATTACCTGTCAAAGATATTGTATCCATACACAATCTTAGTGTCAGGAACTATGCTGAAAACTGTCTTGAGTTACTGATGTCATAGTGCTGCCAATCAGACAGGTCCTTGGTCATTGGGGATACACATAGTCATACATGTAAATCAATACTGAATGCATACCCTAAAGCATTTGCCCAACTTGGCAAGTGCAGACATGAGAACACCCAGACCGTCAATCATCATGGACACCTAATTGTCAAAAAACAACAGGATTTACTGGTACCTAAAAACACAACATATTCAAAACCTAACCTACTCAATAACGTACACTAAGCTAACCTATACTAACTCATCTTAACTTAACTCTACAGCTATCTATCTTAATCTAAACTTAACTTATACACATAATGCCACTCAATGAACATTGTCCTCCTACCCACCTTATGAGACAATAGACATGTAGGACAACATGAACTAAAGCTACACATCTACTAGCTAATCATATGTATATATTTGTATTTTCTGGGGTCTTTTTTTGTACATATACCCATAAACATAACCCCCCACCCATCCACCCTCCCAAAACTAAAACAATGCCTAAATCCCACCCCCAAACTACACTAACTATATCCTACAACTAATCTACACTATCCTACCTAGCCTATGTCTAATGCCCTAAAAACCACTAAAACTTTAAACAATGCAGACTGCGAAAGAAGGGAAGGTCCATGGAAGTAGTACGTGGCCACACCTACAGCTTCTTCAGCTTCCTCTTGATGTACTTTAATATTTTGTAAATTCTGCCATTGTCTGCCTGAAGTCTGGCCAGCCTAGCTTTGACCTCGGCCAGGTCTTTACGCATTTCTGCCTCAATGCTGGACCCCGTGGCAGATGGTGGTGGCTGTTGTGGTGCTGTCAAATGCGCTGCAGATGTTGAGGATGCTGAACCTGATGGAGCACCACAGACTCTGGGTGCTGAGGATACTCCTTTAGTTGAGGTGGTTGCAGGCTATTGAGCTGGTCAACCATTAGGGAAGGCCATCCATGACCCTGATGACTTTTCCGCATGGTACCTCGTTGCCATCTTCCTGTAAAAAGCGTAAAAAGCCTGGACCTTACAAATGTGCCGGAAATATTGAATAAATTTTGCAAATTTCTGTTTCTGGCCTGGAGTGTGGCAGCTACAACATGAGGAGGACATGTCATCAGTAACTACGTTGGGTAGAGGAAAAACAAGTCTGCATTGTAAACAGCATTTTCTGATGACACATGTTGTCAACCAGTAAGCCAACAACAAGGACAAGTCCCAAGTCCATACAAATCTGCCTAGCCAGCATCTACAGTATTTTGTACATGTCACAGGGCTAAAGGCTCTCCAAAGTTGCACACTTGGGCCAAGATGTGAGAGGGTCTAGGGCCTCCTTGCACCACATTAGCGTCATTAGCAATATGACACTAATAAGGCACAACAAGGCCAAATGGGCAGCAGAATATCAACAAAGTGGTGAAACACGTTCAGTGTGCCACTTTGTCACCCCTTGCGCCACATTAGGCCTGTGCAAGGCATGATGTATGCAAGGGTGGCTTTACCCAGGTAGGGTGATTGCCAAAATGGCGCACTGCAGTCTGAGAGATTCGGTTGCCTCATTTTGTTTTTGCACCTTTTGTTGCCAGCTCAGAGCTGGAATTAAAAGGGGGCACACCATTGGTCACAAAGGGCCCCTATGTAAAGTCCAGGGTTAGCATTAGATTCTCTTTCACTAACCATGAATTGTACATCATTTCTATCAAGATGTGTTTACCACAATTTCCACATACCCAGCATCATTTTAAGCCTTATTTTCTATAAGGCACACACATGGTTACGGATGGGGGGGGGCTAAGAACTGCAAGAGAAGTCACTCAACACTGGGTGCTGCGCCTGTTTACTTGTATCTGCCCTTATCTGTGCACAAAGTTGATACACCTCCCAACTACCTGGTACACACTCACCATGCACATTACATAGACATGTGATGTGATCATGCTTGCTCACAGCTATCATGGTGGCTGAAACCTGTTGTTTCATTTGCACACTTCTCATTTGATACAATCCATGGAATTGTCCCACATCCATCTGGAGAAGACCGCAAATCTCTATTTGTACTCAACTGACTGTTGTCCTTCTGAAAAGAGCTCCTAGCACGTCCGTTGCCTCACTTCATCATTGAAGAGCAGTGAAGCACCGGGTGGTGCAAGTGTCTCTTGCAAAAGGCCCTGGGAGAGCTCTACCCAGGTACATATATTGTCCCATGTCATGATTGCATTTGTGCAACGTGTGATACATAGTGCAGGAACAGGTGCTATGAAAATATATGTTTTAAAAATCCATGCCTTGCAGAAAGCCAGCAGCTCTGACACATATCGTGACTGGCATCAGTGTGTTTATTGGAATACAAATCCTTTCCTGAGACCCACTAATCCATGGCAGCGCACGTTGGCACATGTGCATCATTCAAATGATTCACCATCCTCTGCATACCATCAGACATGGGGGGTCATTCTGACCCCGGCGGTCTTAGACCGCCGGGCCAGGGTCGGCGGGAGCACCGCCGACAGGCCGGCGGTGCCCCGCAGGGCATTCTGACCGCGGCGTTAAAGCCGCGGTCAGACCGGCAACACTGGCGGTCTCCCGCCAGTGTACCGCCGCCCTATGGAATCCTCCAAGGCGGCGCAGCTAGCTGCGCCGCCGAGGGGATTCCGACCCCCGCTACCGCCATCCAGTTCCCGGCGGTCCGCCCGCCGGGAACCGGATGGCGGTAGGGGGGGTCGCGGGGCCCCTGGGGGCCCCTGCAGTGCCCATGCCACTGGCATGGGCACTGCAGGGGCCCCCGTAAGAGGGCCCCTACAAGTATTTCACTGTCTGCTTGGCAGACAGTGAAATACGCGACGGGTGCAACAGCACCCGTCGCACCTTCCCACTCCGCCGGCTCGATTCCGAGCCGGCATCCTCGTGGGAAGGGAGTTTTTCCCTGGGCTGGCGGGCGGTCTTTTGGCGACCGCCCGCCAGCCCAGGGAAAAACTTAGAATACCCTCCGCGGTCTTTCGACCGCGGAGCGGTATTTCGGAGGGGGAAGTCTGGCGGGCGGCCTCCGCCGCCCGCCAGACTTAGAATGACCCCCATGATGTCGATACCCAAGGATAGATGATGGTGTTCAAATTTACACTCATGCCATTTGAACATGGCTAAATACACATCAAACCTTCTCAGACACAACACTGTATGTACACATGTGACATACAAGATGACACTTACTGGTTGCATTGGGGTCTTCAAAAGTGGAAACCTTGCCTACGATGTAGCGCGGAGGTCCACCTGCAAGACATGACAGGAAAGCACAGCTTGGTGATTTCTGAACAGAGATTAGCACAGACAACTGTTACACATTGCACTTGTTTAGCTGAGTGAGCTAGTCAACTAGTGTTAGGAATGACCCACTGCAATCTACAACATATCAGTCAGACAGTCAAAGGTAGCACCCCATAACATGCATAGCAAAGTGACTCACCCATACATCCATGTCTCTGATTCATACGTCACACTTACTGGGGGACAGAACACTGTTAATTGTGCAAAGCTTAGGGGCAGATAATAGGAAAGTGGTGCTGCACCCAGTGCAGGGCCTGTTTCCTTGCACCCCTTAGCACCTCCCTACCGCACCATGAGTGTGCCGTATCTAAGATAAAGTGTACCATGAAGCAGGGTAGGGGGCAATGGCGTCATAATTATTGATGCTATTGAAGTACTGTTCTGGGTTAGTGCCAAGATTTTGGCCCAACCCTGAATATTACATAGGGGCCAATCATAATTAATGGTGTGCCTCCTTTTGATGCCTGGTCTGAGCAGACGTAGAAAATGCCTGAATGATTTACACAAAGGGGCATATTTATACTCCGTTTGAGCCGAATTTGCGTCGTTTTTTTCGACGCAAATTCGACGCAAAACTAACTCCATATTTATACTTTGGCGTTAGACGCGTCTAGCGCCAAAGTTCATGGAGTTAGCGTCATTTTGTTGCGTGAACACCTTCCTTGCGTTAATGATATGCAAGGTAGGCGTTCCCGTCTTAAAAAATGACTCCGATGCATATGCGTCGTATTTATACTCCCGGGCAAAAATAACGCCCGGGAGTGGGCGGGTCTAAAAAACCTGCATTAGCGCCGGATTTTAGCGCCTGGGTCAGGGCAGGCGTTAAGGGACCTGTGGGCTCAGAATGAGCCCAGAGGTGCCCTCCCCTGCCCCCAGGGACACCCCCTGCCACCCTTGCCCACCCCAGGAGGACACCCAAGGATGGAGGGACCCACCCCAGGGACATTAAGGTAAGTTCAGGTAAGTATTTTTTTTTAATTTTTTTGGTGGCATAGGGGGGCCTGATTTGTGCCCCCCTACATGCCACTATGCCCAATGACCATGCCCAGGGGACAGAAGTCCCCTGGGCATGGCCATTGGGCAAGGGGGCATGACTCCTGTCTTTGCTAAGACAGGAGTCATTTCAATGGGGGTTGGGCGTCGTAAAAAAATGGCGCAAATCGGGTTCAGGCGATTTTTTTGCCTCAGCCTGACTTGCACCATTTGTGGACACCCATACGCCATTTTCCCCCTACGCCGGCGCTGCCTGGTGTACGTTGTTTTTTTTAACGCACACCAGACAGCGCCGCCGGCTAACGCCGGCTAACGTCATTGAATAAATACGGCGCCCGCATGGCGCTTCAGAATGGCGTTAGCCGGCGCTAATTTTTTTGGCGCAAAACTGTGTTGGCGCAGTTTTGCGTCAAAAAGTATAAATATGGCCCAAAGAATCTTCTTAGTTTTCTTTGTCCCTTTCATTCTTTTGATCCCCCTAACGTGGAAAGGCCCCCTTGCATACATCATGCTTGGCATAGGCATAATGTTCCATAGGCTCACTAAATGGAACAATGCATGCATTGTGCAGCTTTATCACCCTTTCCGCTACATTATGCCTGCACCAGCCATCTTCTATTCAAAGTGGGCGTTTGCCCTTTAGGGTGGCTCAAGAAATGGCACATAGAAACCGAAAGGAATATTTGGCGTCATTTTGTTCTGCACATTTTGATGCCTGCTCAGAGCATGTGTTAAAAGGGGCCACATCATTATATTTTGATGGCCCACTATGTACTGGCAAGGGTTTTCAGCAATTTTATGGCAATAACACAGAACAGAAAATCACCAGTGTCAAAAAATGATGACGCAATTGCTTCCTAACCTGCGCCATGGTGCACTGTATCTTAGCTACAGCGCCCACATTGCGGAGGTAGGGGGGTGCTTAGGGGTGCAAGGAAAGGGATGCTGCACTGGGTGGAGCACCACTTTCCTTACATCTGCCCCTTGATGGCCCTAACCTTCTCATGACATGCTAAAGTTATCCCTATGCCCTACTGTCATGCACATGCAAAGGAGAATGTTGCTATGTTACAGGTTTACTCACCAACAGGTCCGCCAACCTGAACCACCAGGTGATCCAGGAGATCCACTTCCCTGGTAATGAGGTCTGCCTACCGGTGCTTGATCTGGTGGTCTGTGCGCTCCATCTTGAAGATCCTGGGCAGCTGGAAAAGCACCTCCCCCAGAGCAGCTTCCTAGCCTCCGTAAGGCAGCCCATGATTACACAGCCACACTTTTTTACTGTATTGGAGAGGTAGTGGCACACTACCATATGAACCCCCCCAGTTCATCAGGACTCATGCGGTGTGCTCTTCCGTTGCCAGACATCCTGCTGTCTCCCTCCACAGCAACCCCACCTAACCCCAATACCCCAACAAATTTTGCGACCCCAAAACAAACACCCCACAATACAAATATAATAACAAGACAATAACACTACACAAAACGTACAAATACAACAAATTGGACTGAACAGCAACAGGACACAGCACAAAACTCTCAGCAACCACAACTCCTCAACCAGCACAACCACAGACAGTAAGACTGGAAAGTAAAAGTGAAAGTCATTTCACTTTACCATGTGTGCACCAAGGAAGCTTGTTTCCTCACTTCCTGGGCGTATACCTCACGTTTTCTGATGCATGATGGCCATGCAGTGATTTTTTTCTTGAAGGCTGAAAAGGCCTGTTGACACGCAGCGGCCAGGTGTTATTTTTGGCATGTGCGATGTTTGTAGGACAATGTTATGAGTCAAAAATGTTATTGCAGACTGGGAGTGCATGGATTTCTGAGGGAAGGATGAGACCTAAAGTCAGCTCAAACTCAAATACGCACGGTGACAGGCGTCATGTAAGTGTTTTGCGATGTATGGAGATGTACCATATGCGGAAATTTTTTTAATGCATACCAGGCATGTGTGGATTTTTGAGGGAAAGCTGAGACTGCAAGACAGTTCAGACACGCATGGTGCCAGGAGTCATTTTAGTGATTTATGATGAATGGAGATGTACCATATGCATCAATTTCTTTAGACGCATGATGGCCATGCATGGTTTTTGTTGGAAAGGCTGACAGTGCACCCACATTCACATTCATTGTTACAGGGGCTATGCATCTATGTAGTTTGTATGATTTGTCTACATATGTATGTATGTGCGTATAATTGTGTACTTTTTTCATAGGAATGTGTTACCACATGTTTGTACGTGTGTGTGATGCATGCGAGGACTGATACTGTTTGCAAATGTGCCTGTGTGTGAAGACTCTTTGCCACATACATGTTTACACAAGTGTACTGAGTGCATATATGTGGTGCTACTCATTTTGTGGGTCCACTACATTGTCATGTCCGAATTCCAACTGTTTGTCAGTATACACAACATAAGATGGGAAGGGCCATGTGAAATACATGTTCAGGCATATCATACCCTTAACAAATCTTTAGCAAAGGATGCTATTGACTAAGGCCGGGATAAGATCCTGTAACTCATTTTGAATCTGGTGCAGGTATGTGCATACTCTGGTGTGCTGTGAGGAGCAGACTTAATGATACAGAGCAACACATGTAACATATGGTTCCCCATGCATGCAAAATGTTGGAGATGGTGTGCTGACATGTGTCATTGTTGGTATGTATGTGACATGTTTCTTTTGTGGAAATATATGTACCATGTCTGACAAGTACTGCATGATACAGAGGTGTGTTTAGGGATTGGACACATACCAAATATCTATTCCAGCTATCATATATGTAGGCTACTGTTCCAAATCTCTGTACTCAGAACTGTGTAGACCATGTTTTACAATGGGGTGATATTTGTACTGGCCATGATAAGTTGTAGGTTTTCATGTGACACATACACACATTATCATGTCAATTGTACTCATTTTTCCATCTACAAATTGACAGCACCATGCCTGGTCCACCTAGTTGGGCCAGTTGTGTATACATTTAGATATTATGTGTGAACAACATACATTTTCAATGTTCTATTACTCAAACTTTGATGTTATTGGCAGATAGCTGAAATTGTATTCAATCTGTATGGCAGGGGTGCTGTCATGCAGTGAAAGCACCCTAGTCTTGAATGGCCATACAGGGCCATTGTTGCATGTATGAACACCACTTGTCTGTGGTCACCTCAGTTGACTGCACAATTAGCAGGCCTGTGACTGTGTCAAGAGTCAATTTAGCCTACTCAGGGGTTTGAGGGGTCATTGGGTGGTAAGCTGCCATCCTCATGATGGATCATCAGCACTGCGATGAACAGTCCCCAGCAGACATGCACCTGCACATTTGTGATCCCATGGACAAGTATGTGTTGTTAACTTTGCAGTACTTGATGTCAGGCTTTCACCATCATATACTGGGGACTGGCAGCTTGTTTGTATAGGACATGTCTCAACAATCTCCATGGTTACACATGATTTGCCATTAATCTGTGTGGTCATTCCTAGGATGCTTGGTTAGGTCATTGATAGTTTGTGGTACTGGGTCTTTTCTGTAGACCCAGGGTACAGATACAGTCCTCCCCGGGCTTCCCTTCTTTGTGGAATACCACTATGGAAGCCTGGAGCTTGTCTGATCGGAGTGCTCACCCCTTCTGGCTCTTCTCATACATCTGCTTCAGATGTGAGGCAAGTTAAGTGGCTGTCAACCTATAGGATTCCATTGTTACCCCGTTGGGCCCTGATGCTTTGCCGGCCTTCACATTCCTGATTTCTCTTACTATTTCCTCCGGGGAAAGTGCATCTTCTAAGGATTCCCTACTCTCTGTAGTGAGGCTTGAGTGGAGTATGTCACCCAGGAGCTCTCCTGCTTTGCATTTTGTGGCTCAGTACCTTGCATAATCAAATTTCCCATTGTAGTGGTTAAAAATGTGCGCTATGTTTTGTCCTCTTCTAGCATGTTCCCCTGACTCCTTCTGGATCCCAGGAACTCATCTATCCGCTGCCTCATACCTGTCCGACCAGACCAATAGTTTTTCCTGTCTTGTCCCGCATTACATTGATGTGGTGCTGTGTGGCCCTATGGTGTATATTTGCAGCTTCCTGGGCCACGTATCAGTATCCATTTTGCTTCAGAGCTAGGATATGGACTCCTCAGATCTCACCTCATCAAGTAAGCAAGCCTCAAGGGACATTAACTCACGTTCAAGAACCTTCAATTTGGCACTTTGCAGTTTTTTCCCATGCGCCATCATGATGAGACCCACCGTCTTGACTACTGTCTCAAGGGCCTCCCACAACATGAGTGGAGACTCGACTGAAGTGCTGTTTACCTGAATATAATGGTCTTATGCGGCTAACATCTATTCTTTAATTCATGGCTTTTTAAGCTAACAAGGGCTCAGTATGGTGCAGGTAGTGTTTGGCCTCTTGGCCCGACCATACATCAGCCACAGGGGAGAATAGGGGTTAAGTTTGTGGCTGCACTGAGGCCCATATTTATACTCTGTTTGCGTCGAATTTAGAGGCATGTTCTTTTTACACTAATTTGACACAAACATAACTCCATATTTATACTTTGGCGCTAGACCCGCCTGGGTATGAGCTGGCATTAGGGGACCTGTGGGCTAATTTCTATGGTCAGAGACCATGGAAACAGCCCACAGGTGCCCTTCCCTGCATCCAGGGACACCCCTACCCACCTGCACCCACACCTGGAGGACGCCTAAGGATGGGGGGACCCATCCCAGGTAAGTCCAGGTAAGTATTTTTCACAGTTTTTTAACAGTGCCATGGGGGGCCTAACTTGGGCCCCATCTACATGGCACTGTGGCCAATGGCCGTGCCCAAGGGACATAAGTTCCCTGGGCATGGCCATTGGGCTGGGGGGCATGACTCCTTCCTTACTTAGACAGGAGTCATGTCCATGGGGGTTGTGTGTCAAAAAAATGACGCTGGTCAGGTTAGAGTAATTCTTTGACTCTAACCTGACTAGCGTAATTCTTTCACGCACCACCCCCAGTCTTCCCAAAGCCTCCCCTACCCAGTTAGTGTAATTTATTTTGACGCTAACCGGGCCTTAGTGCCGGCTTGCACCATTCCTTAAATATGGCACCCGGAGGACATCCAGGAATGGCCCTATCCAACTGTATACGTTTTGACGCAAACCTGCGCTGATGCAGGTTTGTGTCAAAAAGTATAAGTCAGGGCCTGCGTTTTAACAGCTGGGGAGTGGGCATGAGGAACTGATCAATTCAGGAAAGACTATCATGCACCCCCAAGGATGAAGTGCTGGATTGCTGGGTTGAAGCTACACCATACGTCTACCAGTCCCTGGGCAGTGAGGTAGTCTGCTAATGGTCGTCTGACAGAGTCCAGGGGCTCCAGGGGATGTCGGTGAATGGTTGTCTGACTGAGACCAAGGGCTCCAGGGGATGTCAGTGAATGCTATCACTCAAAATGTTGGCCCTGATCCTGAAGAGTACTCAGGGTCTGATTGGTACCAATGGTGTGTCCCCTTTAAACAGCTGCTCTGAGCATGAGTTAAAAGTAGCAGCAATATATGGCACAGTTGTTTTTGCTAGATTCCATTGCAACATTGTGTCACTCCTTCACCAGCTGTACACCCCCTTGCATAGTTAATGCCTTTTGCAGGCATTTTGTGGCACAAAGGGGGTCATTCTGACCCCGGCGGTCTGAGACCGCTGGGGCCAGGGTCGGCGGGAGCACCGCCGACAGACCGGCAGTGCCCCGCACGGCATTCTGACCGCGGCGGTTCGGCCGCGGTCAGATGCGGGAAACCGGCGGTCTCCCGCCGGTTTCCCGCTGCCCTGCAGAATCCTCCATGGCGGCGGAGCGCGCTCCGCCGCCATGGGGATTCTGACACCCCCTACCGCCATCCTGTTCCTGGCAGGACTCCCGCCAGGAACAGGATGGCGGTAGGGGGTGCCGCAGGGGCCCCCGTAAGAGGGCCCCACAAAGTATTTCAGTGTCTGCTATGCAGACACTGAAATACGCGACGGGTGCCACTGCACCCGTCGCACCTTCCCACTACGCCGGCTCAATTCTGAGCCGGCGTCCTCGTGGGAAGGCTGATTTGCCCTGGGCTGGCAGGCCGCCCGCCAGCCCAGGGCAAATCCCAAAATACCCTCAGCGGTCTTTCGACCGCGGAGCGGTATTTTGGTGGGGGAACTTCGGCGGGCGGCCTCCGCCGCCCGCCGAAGTTAGAATCACCCCCAAAGTGTTGCAAAGTGGCCCAATGCCTGATTTGTGCCACTGTGAGTTTCTGCTGCTTAGATATTTGCCTAGTTGGGCCACATTAGCATAAGATATTTGACACTAATGTGGAACAAGGATGCACTAGGACCTCTTAAATCAGGGCCTATGTTCCAAAGCTGTTTACAACTGTTGTGGTGTAGTCATGCTCTTAGAGATATGGGCAAGCTGCAATTGGTACATAATGGTGTATAAGAGTTTGCCATGTACATTCTGAGTTTACATGATTCTATTGATTTATTTACATGGTGATTCTTGGAGTACAGTTCTATGTGAAAAAAGTTTTGCAATATTAGTTGCCTTCTGCCTACTCCTGGAGCAGTGTTTGTTGTCCCCACTTCTCCAGTTGTACACCATTGTTGTCATCCTCCTCAATGGGAACATCTACTTGTTCATCCCAAGGGACATGTGTGTGTAGACAAATGTTGTGCAAAATGGCACATACAAGGATTATTTTGCTTATAAGGGTGGTGCATATAACTAATCCTCCTGTAAGAAGTAGGCACTTGAACCTTGATTTAAGGAGGCCAGATGTCCTCTCCATAATTTTTCTGGCCCTTATGTGGGCTTTATTGTATGCCCGCTCTGCATCTGTTGTTGGATTTACAAAAGACATCATGACCCATAGCTGGATGCCATAACCGTGGTCAGCTGCAATGGAATGTGAGAACATTGGTCAATCATGCACATTAGTTAATTGCTAGGTGCCATGGCCCGTATTTGTTTTGAGTTGAGTGGTGTATCAGACTTCCATTTGTTACTGTGTGTGTTCCTGTGTAGATGGATGGTTGGATTGGTCTGTGGTGGTGAACTTTCCGATCATGGGCTGTGGCTTAGGCACATGTTGACTGGAACTTGAATTTTTGTCAGACAGTTCACCCATGCCAGATGTGTGCAGTGTTCTCTATATCTGAGCCAGGGGACCAAATTTACAAGGCCTTAGCACCTCCAAGCACAACATAAGCCTAATTGTAGTGGACACTATTGTGGGCCAACTAGGCAAATTATCACTGCACCATGTTTCAAAGTGGCACTACCATGCAGTGCAATACTTAGTGAACCTTTGTGCCACATTATGCCTGGGCAAAGCATCATGTATGCACAGGCTGTGTTCCCCCATTGGGCAATAGCTAAAATGGTGCAGAGGAATATAAGAGGTTCCAATGCATAATTTTTATCAGATACATTTGACGCCTCCACAGAGCAGGCGTAAGTGTGGGGCACACCATTGCTTCAAATGTGGCCCTATGTACTGTGCAGGATTTGCACCATACATCTGGCATTTACCCTACACAGTCCACCGATGGTATCCATCTTGTTGACACTACTGCACCTACTCTGCACCTTGGTGTGCCATATATTGACTACCACATACACATGTTGGGTGTAGGGGCCACTAAGGTGCACAAGTAAAATATCATTGCTTTAAATGCTGACCATCTTTTCTGACATGCGTGCCTTACTGCCTTCACTTTACACCTGCAGAAGAGTCATGTAGTGGACATGTGTACCTATTTTGTGTGTTGTGTGCCATGTGACAGGTGTAAGGCCCTGTGTGTTGCATGTGAATCCCACTCGTTTGCCCTTGAAATACCTCCTTACACAAAGTGTTGTTGTTGTTGGCAATTCCTAGCTGGCATAAGTATGTGCATGAGGTTCATATGCCCAGTGTGGGACAGTTATATGGGATGTGTTGTGATGTATGCAAGATTTTTCAGACAGCTGTGGGACAGGACAGGGCATGCTGTGCTTTTCTGCACTGCCCTGCAACAGGAGTCCAGCCCTGCTAAGTTCCATTTATCTTCATTCATGTGCATTTCTGGCCTCTCCCTGTACAGTCAGTGGTACATCAGCCGCAGTCACATTGATGGAGTGGGTATGTTTGCAGTTACTGTAGAGGTTGCCTGTTGCTGCAGGAGGGACAGGTTGGACATGGGTGCAGTCCATTGCACCCAGCACATGTGGGAAGCCAGCAATTTGGCAGAAACCTTGCTTGGTCTCCTGCTGCAGTTACTGGGTGTTGGGGAACGGGATGTGGTGCTGCGTGAGTCTGATAATGGCGTTGAGGACCTTCGTAGGGAAGGCAGATAGGGATGGTTATGAGATTCCACCCACTTGTGCCGCAGTCTGGAATGAACCTCATGCCAACAAATAGACAACAGCTCGTGGTTTGGTCATGGTGGAATTGCTGTGTGACTCTGCACTCTTGCTGTGATGTCTGGCACAATGTGGTGGAGCATGCGTACAACAGACTCCCGCCTCAGATGGTAGAGTCTGATCACCACTTCTTCCCTGAGGGCCAGGATGCTTGCATGCTGATGAAACTTTTCTCCTGCCTTCTACGCTGTATTTGTGGCTGCTATGGTGGAGTTTGCGGTTGGTGCAGTGGTGTTAGTGGCACTTGGCATCATCGCTGATGTCTTCTATGGGTGCCGAGCTGTAGGAGTAACACTTCCATGGTGTCCAGTCGCTTTCCAATGCTCCTCCTGTGTGTTTCCTTTATGTAGTAGTGTGTGGGGCTCATTTTAGCGCCTCATCTGAGCAGGCATTAAAATGTTGACGCTAATTGGACTTAGCAGCTTTTTTGAAGCCGGTCCGTTCCGTACGTCATGTTCAGTCAGGTTCTAAATTTGGTGCTAGTGGCCTAGCCTAATTTTATTGGGAAGGAACGCCTGCCTCGCATAGCATTGTCGTTAAATGACGCAAGGTGAGGTGGTGCTCCCAAAAAATTACACTAAGTTGGATATTTTCACACTAGACTGCTCTAGCATCAAAAAATATAATTATGCCATTAAGTTAGTGCCACTTTTGCATCAAGTAAAATGCCACAAATGCAGTGCTAACTTTTCTTAAATCTGGGCCTATAACTGCCTCAGAGCTGAGATCCTTTACACCCTGGACCTCAGGTCACCTGGAGAAAATGCCCATTAACACAAAAGCATAAGGATGTCGCCTGATTTCTGTTCAAGGGAACAATTGAATCAAATACTACTGTTTCTCATGGCCCACTTTAAAGACTGAAGAAATACTAGAGGATTGGACCGTTTTACAAGTCTTGTCACTCTTGCTATATTCCCAACACTCTCTTCTCAACCTCTCCAACACATAATCCAGACCAGACCACAAAAAGTATAGCCTGATTCTCCTTTTCAGTTTCACCACCCCAAACATCGTTTATGAGCTACTTCAGTCAGTCTATTCTATGTGATTCAGGCAACACCACTCTAGTCCCGCTAAACAACAGGCCATTACATTTGGTCAATCATCTCCTACTGTCAATCAATCAATTTGTAAAGCGCGCTACATACCTGTGAGGGTTTCAAGGCGCTGGGGGAGAGGGGGGAAGGGGGCTGTTACTGCTCGAAGAGCCAAGTCTTGAGTAGTTTTCTGAAGGAAAGAAGGTCCTGGGTCTGTCGTAGATCTGGCGGGAGGGTGTTCCAGGTCTTGGCGGCGAGGTACGAGAATGATCTGCTGCTGGAAGATTTGTGTCGGATGAGGGGGACGGAGGCGAGGGCGAGGTTAGTGGAACGGAGATACTGGGTGGGGGTGTAGAAGCTGAGTCTGTTGTTCAGGTATGATGGTCCGGTGTTGTGGAGCGCCTTGTGTGCGTGGGTGAGGAGTTTGAAGGTGATCCTCTTGTTGACGGGGAGCCAGTGAAGGTCTCTTAGGTGGGGGGAGATGTGGCAGTGTCGAGGGATGTTGAGGATGAGTCAGGCGGAGGCGTTTTGGATGCGTTGGAGGCGTTGGAGGAGTTTGGATGAGATACCGGTGTGGAGGGCGTTGCCGTAGTAGATTCTGCTGCTGACGAGGGCCTGGGTTACTGTTTTTCTTGTTTCTGTTGGGATCCATTTGTAAACTCTGCGAAGCATTCGGAGTGTGTTGTAGCAGGAGGAGGAGATGGCGCTGACCTGCCTTGACATGGAGAGTGAGGAGTCGAGGGTGAAGCCGAGGTTTCGTGCGCTGTCGGTGGGTGTCGGTAGTGTCCAGTCCAGTTTAAGATTCCCAGCCACCCTCATTTTATTGTCCCGTCAAACCCTCAATTATTCCAGTAACGCACCCCAGATGATGTCCTTGCATGTTTGTTCTTTCCATTCATTCTACATCAAAGGCCCTTTCTTGAATACACTGACCCATTTTTGGATCCAGTCCTCTTCTTCCAGCTCATCCCTTTTAGATATTGACATGCTTAGTCTCAAAAGACAATCTGTCACAATGTTTCTGCACCTAGGAATATACTTTACCTTAAAGTAATGATTCACCGGCTCCCCGCTTGCTTATTATGGCTGATTCAAATCCAATCTATTTGTCTCAAAAATCCCTCTTGGAGGCTTATGATCGTTTCACATCAATAAAAGCTTTTTCAAAAGCCTCTTTCTTGATGGCAGAATACTTTGTACAGATCTAGAGGCAAAATCAAGGGTATGTTCGCAGCTCCCCCTTTGCAGCTATAATACTGTTCCTAGCCTTTACCGGACTTTCCTTTATTCGGTTGATATATACCAACTATAAAAGCACATCGACATAAAAACGTTTACAAATTGCGAAAATAAGATGTTAAAAAATACAGATAACGACGGGATGATTAGGACATGCTTTGTTATCATGTTGTCTGTATTTCAGGCATGTTGTGTATTGTGATGGTTTCCCTGCCTTTTCTCTGTAGCATAATGTGTTGTATGTCATGTTGGTACTGTGCGCGGCGTGCTACATTTTCTGTGGTAATTGTAAAATCAATAAAACATTTTTTTGTTTTTTTTTAATACAAATAACGGACACAGGGAGACACTGTGCTTCGAGAAAATTCAAAGCCTGTAGACCAATGTCATCGGCCAAAGTGCGGAGTGCGACAAGCTGATAAAAAACACCCCTCCTTGTAAAAAAAAATCCCAACTAGCACCACGTTTGCATGCGAAACTTCACAAAGGGCTCAGCAACAGACTAACACTGTATAAAAATGGCAATAAAAATCAAAACAACTGCAACGATAATGTTTGTCTGTTTGTCTGTGCGAAGGCAACACACCAGGAAACACACCACGACTAGGCATAGTTCTAGAGAAGGGAGCTTCTGTAGGAATTGAATGGCCGCAATAAGTCTAGTAAACGGAACACTTTTAAGAAGAGGGATTAGAAACCTTTCGGTAAACCAGCGATAAAACCTGGAAAAAATACAAAGGTCCTTATTTATACTTTTTGGTGCAAAACTGCACTAAGGCAGTTTTGCCCAAAAAAGTTTTGCACCGGCTTGCACCATTTTTTAGCACCAGCTGGGCACCATATTTATGGAATGGTGCAAGCCGGTGCAAAGGGTAGGCTAGCTTAAAAAAAATGACGTTAGGCAGTTTTGAGTCAAAATAAATGATTCTGACCAGATTAGCATCATTTTTTTGACGCTAAGGGACATATTTATACTCTGTTTGCACTGACTTAACGTAATTTTTTTAAAACTCTAATTCAGTGCAAAACTAACTCCATATTTATACTTTGGTGCTAGACTCGTCTAGCACCAAATTTATGGAGTTAAAGTCATTTTTTGGAAGTGGAAACCAACCTTGCCTTAATGAGATGCAAGGTAGGCGTTCCTGTGCAATAAAATGACCCTATGGCCTTAACACCATATTTATACTCCCATGTAAAAATGGTGCAAGGGGGGGAGGAGGGGTCAAAAAATGGGGCAAAGCTTGCTTTGCCCCATTTATTAAGACCAGGGTCAGGGCAGGTGTTAGGGGACCTGTGGCCCTATTTCCATGGTGGAACACCATGGAATAAGCCCAGAGGTGCCCTCCCTAGGCCCAAGGGGCACCCCCACCCACACTAGAGGGACTGCGAGGATGGGGGACCCCATCCCAGGTAAGTACAGGTAAGTGCATTTTATTTTTGAAAGTGCCATAGGGGGCCCTGAAATGGGCACCCATACATGGCACATGGTGCAATGGCCATGCCCAGGGGACCCCTGTCCCCTGTGCTGGCCACTGGGGTGGTGGGCATGACTCCTGCCTTTTCTAAGGCAGGAGTCATGTGGCATGGTAGGTTTAGCACCATAAAATGATGCTAATCTGGTTAGAGTCATTTTTTTTTACTCTAACCTGCCTAAAGCCATTTTTTGGTGCTAAACCCTCTTCTTCTATACTGCTAGCCCCACCCGACTAAAGTCATTTTTTAAAACTCTAGCCTACCCTTTGCACCGGCTTGCACCATTCCATAAATATGGTGCCCGGCTGGTGCACAGAAATGGTGCAAGCCGGTGCTAAACTTTTTGGTGCAAAACTGAGTTAGTGCAGTTTTGCAGCAAAAAGTATAAATAAGGGCCAATATTTTGTAAGTTTGCGCCACTTTTGCGTCATAAAATGACGTTAAAGCGGTGCAAAAAAAGTTTAAATCAGGGCCTTGGTGCTAGATGGGTCTAGCACCAAAGTATAAATATGGAGTTAGTTTTGCACCGAATTAGAGTAAAAAAAAAATGACACTAATTCAGTGCAAACAGTGTATAAATATGCCGCAGAGTATAAATATGCCCCTAAATATGGCGTTAAGGCCATAGAGTCATTTTTTGCACGGGAACGCCTACCTTGCATCTCATTAAGGCAAAGTAGGTCTCCACTTTCAAAAATATGACTTTAACTCCATAAATTTGGTGCTAGAGGGGTCTAGCACCAAAGTATAAATATGGAGTTAGTTTTGCACCGAATTAGAGTAAAACAAAATGACACTAATTCGGTGCAAACAGAGTATAAATATGCCCCAAAGTGTGCCGAAGTTTGGAATTTGGATCATACTGGCCCAGAGGAAACGAGAGCTTACTCCTAATCTGACCCAATCTAAAACTTGTCAGTAAGACCCTATCCCAAGTTTTTGGCACCAACTTTATAAAAGGATCAGCCCAAGTATGGTTTGGACCAACAGGTACTCCCGATTGGCCGGCTCGCCCAGCCCCAGCAACTCTCTTCTCGGGTCCCAAAACCAAGCTGAAAAAATATATCGGCTCTACCTATTTTATTGCAGAATACTGTAATGTACATTAACTAGGGGATATGAATGCCTTGTCAGATGATAAGCAATCCAATATGATCATCCTGTTGAAAAGAGCATCAGTGTGACACCAGATAGAACACCATAACGTCAATGGTGCCAATTTAATTTCATTACCAACATCCGGAATACCCAGTTCCTCATGAACAGCGTATGTCTGTGACCCTAGCGGAACACCTAGGATGTGTCTGCATGCTTTATTCTCATCTTGTAAAAACTTGATTGCCTTATGGCCCCACAAACCAGAGCCGTAAGCTAATTAGGATAATTTCAACCATGGGTGTGATGGGCTTGTTACCACTTTTGGAGACTAAACTAAAAACAAAGCAAATTCAGCTGCAGAATTGACATTTTCTTTGTTTTAAACGCAGGCCCAAAAACTCCTGGAAGTCAAATGTGAGCCCCAAATAAGAAAATTCATGCATTCTGGTAATAGGTACACCCTGCAACATGAGAGTTCGCAGCTTCAAACGTTTGGAGCCACAAGCCATGACAAACGACTTGGCCGAGTTCGTAACCAGGCAGAGACCATCCATGAAATGTACAAAAATATCTAAAAGAAGCTGAAGGCTTTTAGGTGTTCTGGCAGTTTGGTCTGGACTGTTCCCATGAGCAGCAGGATTAAGGCTGATTTGCACATGGCTCGGTCCAAACCGGGATGTCATGGTAGGAAAAAAAACAATGGGTTGGGATGTGGCCCTGACAATTGCCAGATGCTGAGATTAATTCAAGCATTCTTTCCATCACTTTGTTGTTTTTGCAGTGGACAAAAGAACAGCGTCATCCGCATACCGAACGACAGGGATGCTCTGCCCATGTGCAACTGGCACATCCTTTCCCTTGTTAACTAAGGTGGAGTCCAGGTCATTAATACACAGTAAGAGTGGAATTGGCGCTAAAATGCAGCCTTGTCAGATGCCTCGGCCCAGACCAAAACTCTCGCTACAGTCACTATTAGGCCAAATTCTAACAGTGGCATTCAAATCAGCGCTGAGGGCTCTTAGAAAGGTCATCAGGTCTAAGTCTAACTCGTTGGATTCTAAAATTCTCAAAGTTTAACCTTACCACCTGTCAAAAGCAAAACTAGATTCATAAATGCCAGATATACATGACCACTTTTCGCTAATGTATATTTGGTAATTAGCAGATGTAGATTGAGGCACTGCACTTAGGTGCCACAGCCTGTTCTAAAGCCATATTGGACTTCAGAGATAATACAATTCTCAGTAGACCAGGAAATAATTCTGTCTAAAACTACCCTGCCAATAACTTTTACAGTACTGTCAATGAGGGGCATAGGTCTATAGCAACTAGGAGAGGCCCTGTAACCTTTTTTTAAATTAAGCATGATCATGGCTGAGCACCATGACTCCGGGATACCACTCTTACAAGGGACATTGGCAAATTAGTGATAATGGGTGCCTGCAATCAGGCCCTGGAGCTTTGAATTTAGGGCTTTTGAGGATTGCCCCTGCAACTTCTTCTACGGTAAATCTGATATCCAGAGCATACGCAGGCAAATCAGAGTGAGGGGCCCTGCTATCAGAATTGGCTGACTGGTACTCTTGGCTGAGGTGCTCAACAAAATAATCTGCACTGACATTACTACAAACCAGATTAGCATCAGTATGCAGTTTGCAGGATTTTGGTATTGACTGTGTTCCGGAACAAACCAGTACCTTTGCCCTAAAAGAGCTAACCAGGGTGGTACAGGCTTCGTTCCTAAATTCTGGATTCCTCTTAGTAATTGCAAGCTTATAACATCTCCTACTAGTAGCAATAAATACCCTATCCCTGGCGGTTGTCTTTAGAGCACTAAAAAGGCACCTCTGGTATCCCTGCATGACATATCAAAAGAAGAATGTGTAGTTATCTTAATGCAGGCTATAGGTTTCAGGAAAACCGGTCTAATGATATTGCCTAAAGTAACAAAGGTGTCCACGCTGCAGTCTGGTTCACTCATGGGTCAAAGGCAAACAAGAATCAGGGTGAGGTGATTGGCACAAAGCCTATACTGGACTTCGTGCAGGTTGGAGGACCTCCACTCTAGTCTAAGACCCTCATTTCTTGGAAGTAAATTAGGACCTCCAACAGCAAGGTCCCGAGGACTTGTAGCTGGACATGCAAGCATAATAGAAAGTGGGTTGTGGTCACTAAAATAGCTAGGGATAACCCCCCCTCCTTAACCCCTTAGCTGCTGGGCCTTTTCCCCCCCAGTGCTGAGCCCTTTTTTGGCTATTTGGGGTAGTTCGCGCTTAGGCCTTCATAACTTTTTGTCCACATAAGCTAACCACGCCAAATGTGCGTCCTTTTTTTCCAACATACTAGGAATTCTAATGGTACCCAGAGTTTGTGGTTTCCCCTGGAGGAGACCAAGAAAATAGCCAAAATACAGTGAAAATTTAGTTTTTTCCAAAACAAAATGGGAAAAAAGGGCTGCCGAAGAAGGCTTGTGGTTTGTTCCCTGAAAATGCCATCAACAAAGGGTTTCTGGTGCTGAAATCACTATCTTCCCACCTTTCAGGAACGGGCAAAGTTGAATCAGAAAACCACATTTTTCAACACAAATTTGGCATTTTACTGGGACATACCCCATTTTTACTATTTTTGGTGCTTTCAGCCTCCTTCCAGTTAGTGACAGGAATGGGTGTGAAACCAATGCTGGATCCCGGAATGCTAAACATTTCTGCAAACTAGACAAAATTCTGAATTGAGCAAGGGGTCATTTGTGTAGATCCTACAAGGTTTTCCTACAGAAAATAACAGCTGAAATAAAAAAATATTGAAATTGAGCTGAAAACAACAGCCATTTTTCTTTATGTTTTACTCTGTAACTTTTTCCTGCGAGGTCAGATTTCTGAAAGCAATATACCATTTTGTCTGCTGGACTCTTCTGGTTGCAGGGATATAAAGGGCATGTAGGTTCATCAAGAACCCTAGGTACCCAGAGCCAATAAATGAGCTGCACCCTGCAGTTGGTTTTCATTCTATACTGGGTATACAGCAATTCATTTGCTGAAATATGAAGAGTGAAAAAGAGGTATCAAGAAAACCTTTGCATTTCCAAAATGGGATCAAGATAAGGTTTTGAGGAGCAGTGGTTATTTGCACATCGCTGAATTCCAAGGTGCCCATACTAGCATGTGAATTGCAGGGCATTTCTCAAATAGACGCCTTTTTTACACACTCTCTTATATTTGGAAGGAAAAAATGTAGAGAAAGATAAGGGGCAATAACACATGTTTTGCTATTCTATGTTCCCCTAAGTCTCCCGATAAAAATGATACCTCACTTGTGTGGGTAGGCCTAGTGCCCGCAACAGGAAATGCCCCAAAACACAACATGGACACATCCCATTTTTTGATAGAAAACACAGCTGTTTTTTCCAAAGTGCCTACCTGTAGATTTTGGCCTCTAGCTCAGCCGGCACATAGGGAAACCTACCAAACATGTGCATTTTTGAAAACTAGAGACCTAGGGGAATCCAATATGGGGTGACTCGTGGGGCTCTGACCAGGTTCTGTTACCCAGAATCCTTTGCAAACCTCAAAAAGTGGCTTTAAAAACAAGTTTTCCTCACATTTCGGTGACAGAAAGTTCTGGAATCTGAGAGGAGCCCCAAATTTCCTTCCACCCAGCGTTCCCCCAAGTCTCCCGATAAAAATGATACCTCACTTGTGTGGGTAGGCCTAGCGCCCGCGACAGGAAATGCCCCAAAACACAATGTGGACACATCCCATTTTTTGACAAAATACAGAGCTGTTTTTTGCAAAGTGCCGACATGTAGATTTTGGCCTCTAGCTCAGCCGGCACATAGGGAAACCTACCAAACCTGTGCATTTTTGAAAACTAGAGACCTAGGGGAATCCAAGATGGGGTGACTCGTGGGGCTCTGACCAGGTTCTGTTACCCAGAATCCTTTGCAAACCTCAAAAAGTGGCTCTAAAAACAAGTTTTCTCACATTTCGGTGACAGAAAGTTCTGGAATCTGAGAGGAGCCACAAATTTCCTTCCACCCAGTGTTCCCCCAAGTCTCCCGATAAAAATTATACCTCACTTGTGTGGGTAGGCCTAGCGTCCGCGACAGGAAATGCCCCAAAACACAACGTGGACACATCCCATTTTTTGACAAAATACAGAGCTGTTTTTTGCAAAGTGCCTACCTGTAGATTTTGGCCTCTAGCTCAGCCGGCACATAGGGAAACCTACCAAACCTGTGCATTTTTGAAAACTAGAGACCTAGGGGAATCCAAGATGGGTGACTCGTGGGGCTCTGACCAGGTTCTGTTACCCAGAATCCTTTGCAAACCTCAAAAAGTGGCTAAATAAACAAGTTTTCCTCACATTTCTGTGACAGAAAGTTCTGGAATCTGAGAGGAGCCACAAATTTCCTTCCACCCAGCGTTCCCCCAAGTCTCCCGATAAATATGATACCTCACTTGTGTGGTTAGGCCTGGTGCCCGCGACAGGAATAGATCACACAACGGTCAATGTTGGTCCTTACGTGAGGCAGCTGTTGACCCTGGGGTGATCCATTCCTGACACAGGCACTAGGTGTAGGCACTCAAGTGGGGTAGTGTTTTTATCAGGACAGGTGAGGAGTCACTGGGTGGTAGGAATGTTGTGGATCCCAGCATATTCCTGTAGTTTGTGTGACAGAAATGCGAGAAAAAATGAGTTTTTTTTCAACATTTCAGCTTTGCAGGGTATTCTGGGTAAGAAAACTTTGGGGAATCCACACAAGTCACACCTCTGTGGACTACCCCGAATGTCTAGTTTCCAGAAATGTTTGGGTTTAGTGTGTTTCTCTATATGGCCGCCGAATCCAGGACCAAAAACAGAGGTGCCTGCCTTACAAAACCAGTTTGTTTTGCCATAGATAATTTTGATGTCTCCACAATATGATTTGGGTGGTGGAATTTGGGGCTGAACTAAATTGGGGAGCTCCCAAGAGAGCACTCTCTCTCTCTGCTTGCCGCCGCATTCACCTGCTCTCTGGGATGGCCTAACCCACTATTACCCAGTTGCACGAACAGCTTGCGAAGGGACAGCAGGACTGTCCTCATCACCTCCCTCATGATGTACTGGAAGAGGAGTTATCGAATGGGACTCCTCTGACTGAAAAACACTCCCAGAGTCTGCGCCATTGTCCTATCCCTCAGATGCTGTCTCAGTATCTGATGTCTCAGTCTCTGATCCTATGTCAGAGCGGTCCTCTATAACCCGAGTGCAGGCAGCAGTCATCCATCAAGATGCCATCTCTGCTATTGGCTACACTGTTGCTCTAAAACACTAGCCTACGTAGACAGTCACAAAATCGATGGTGTGTGTGAGATACGTGCAACAGTAGAGGCCACCTTACCTGCGCTTCTTCCCTCAATCAGCACGTACTTTCAAGACACTCAAAAAACACCTTGTCACATACCATTCGTCACAGTCTTTAGCACCTCCTGCGCCCAGTCCAACAATCATTATTGGTGCTCCCACTCCCTCCTCCTCGGATTCCCTCATTACCACCCAGCAAAAGTGCCCTTCATCTCTCCATAGCCGCCCTCCACCCCGCACACACATTTCATTGGTATTATAGCGCAGGTAATGGCTGACTTTACTAATGTGCTCAGCTATTTACATAAAATACAGATTTGCTCTTTGCAGTAGGCATATAAACCTTCTGCGCTTCTTTATGGCACTAAAACTGCCACTAGACAAGTCGGACCGTTTTCCCCCCAGGGAAACCACACACATATTGACAAAAGTGATATATATATGACAGCCAACCACCTGAAACTCAACTCAAGCAAAACCGAAATAATCCTCTTTTGCCCACACAAAAACACCTGGGACCCCTCATGGTGGCCCACCACGCTAGGCTCTGCACCCACCCCCGCCAACCACGCACGCAACCTCAGCATCATCCTAGACTCCTCCCTCTCGATGACCCAACAAATCAACGCTCTCACCTCCTCATGCTTCAACACACTCCGTATACTGAAAAACATTCAAATGGATCCCCACAGAGACCAGAAAAACTGTCACTCACGCACTCATCAGCAGCAGGCTTGATTACGGAAACGCCCTCTACGCCGGCACCACTCTAAAACTCAAGCGCAAACTACACGCATCCAGAACTCAGCAACACAACTCATCCTTGACCTCCCCCGACACAAACACATCTCTCCACACCTCAAATCCCTCCACTGGCTCCCCATTGACATAAGGATCACCTTCAAGATCCTCATCCTCGCACACAAATCACTCCACAACACAGGCCCTGCCTACCTCAACGAGAGTCACCTTCCACACCCCCACACGAAACGTCCGCTCAGCTGACCTCTCTCTCGCCTCTGTCCCCCGCATCAAACACACCACCACCGGGGGCAGATCCTTCTCCTACCTTGCACCCAAAACCTGGAACGCCCTCACAACCCACCTTCGCAAGACCCAAAACCTACTTCTTTTCAGGAAGGGCCTCAAAACCTGGCTTTTCGAACAGTGAACCTCCCATCCCCTTTCCCTCCCCCCGTCCCCCCCCAGTGCCTTGAGACCCTCACGGGTGAGTAGCGCGCTTTATAAATCTCTTTGATTGATATAGATCTACCTCTATATACATATATCTATCTACATAGATATATCTATCTACATAGATATATCTATAGATATATCCATGTACATAGATATATCTATCTACATAGATATATATAGATCTATATATACATCTATTTTTTTTAGTTGTTGTATGGTTTCCTTGGGGGCAAAAAATATTGCCCCCACAGGGGGTCAACCTGCCCACGGGCGACCCCCTGTCATTTTATTTTATTTTTTTTATTTTATTTTTTGAAAGAAAAAAAAAAATCCCCTGAGGGGGGCGTGATCGCGACCCCCCCCCCCTCCCCCCCCCCCCCCCCCAGGGGGCACCTACCTTTTTTTTTAAATAAAAAATATGCCCGGGGGGGGCGGCCCATTTTCCAAAGGGGGGCGCCCCCCCAAAGTGAAATCCCTGGCGTCTAGTGGTGTTTCCTGGCCCCCGATCGCAGCTGCAATCGGGGGCCAGAAACAGTTTCAGAAGGCCTCGTAAGAAAGGGGAAAGTCTCCCCTTTCTTACGAGGCCTTTTGAAAGTGTTTCCTGGCCCCCCGATCGCTGTGCTGTGATCGGGGGCCAGGAAACACTTTCAGGAAGGCCTCGTAAGAAAGGGGAGACTCTCCCCTTTCTTACGAGGCCTTCCCGAACGTGGGAAAGGCCGTTTTCCCCATCAAAGCAGGAAGCGGCCGCCTTGATGGGGACAACACCTTTGAAACGACAGCGCGGGGAAGGGTAAAAAAATAAAATAAATCCTCGGGTGCGACGCACCCGAGGATTTATTAATACCCTTCCTGGTGTCGGCCACTGGTCGTGACCCGCACCAGGGAGGTGGCCGACGCCCGCACCGAAAGGTTAATATCATCTGACAGATTCCTACTAGCAAGGATGTAATTGATGGTCATAGAGCCTCACCCTCCAAAAAAGGTGGGGATCCGAAGACTCCCCGGCACAGCCCATTCAAACATGTTGCAGATGTTGTGCTTAAGCAAATAGGGGAGAAACATCAAACCTCTCCGGTCCCAAGGGCCAGTAGAGTTGGCCAGTGAGTGGTGGTTAAATGTTTGAAGACCTGAGACAGCTGCTTCAACCACCTTGGTAACAAGATTTACTTTGAAATCCCCTGCTCAAATTATATTCCAGCCAATATCTGAGTAGGTGGGACTGGATTCCAGCTCTCCAATAAACTCAAAAGGTGATACAAAGTTGGGGTTGGCATTAGTGGTTATCATTATAGAAATTAATTAAAACAAAATTCTGAAAGTTGGTCACTTGATGGTAAACACCTGAAATAGTCTGTTGTTGATGGGAATGGCTAAAATGAAAGTCAAAAGGGTCTTAATCCAAACAGCTAACCTAGCCCTCTCCCTACCCATCACTGATGATGTGGCAGGGATAGAAAAGCAAATACAACCATCACAGAACAAGTCCACAGAAGCCCAGGTTTCCTGCGAAATGATAATATCATATACGGCTATAAAGTCAACCCAGTTCTTAATTTAGACTCTAGCTGCAAACCTTGCAGTGTTCCAATTCAGTAATTTGACCTGACTATCAAAGCGGGGAAGATCAGGAGGTGACCTGATGTGACTACTTTGAATAACTTCAGAAGCTGGATCGTTAACATATGGCGTAGACTCCCCAGTGGGTGCATTACTTTCAATGACACATTCATCTAAGGAAACATATTGAGTCAGTCAATCTTACAAACCGCAGACAAAGTTGAAAAGCAGTTACTGGTGGAGAGTGAATAGGCTGAACTTTGTGGGGGTGGGAAAGCACACCTTTCCCTCAAAACACTAATAGATTACCTTCACTTCACTTGGCTTAACCAAGCCGTGACAGGAAGAGCAAATAGGTTCACCTGGAGTGGATTAGCAAAATTAAAAATTACTGTCTCCCTGAAACTCCTTTTCCATATGGCCCACTCAAGCCACTCTAAGGGCAAACAGAATGCGTGAGAACAAATTTGCTTTACATTGGACATGAGAATGAAACTAGTGAGTGACCTTATCATTAACTGTTTAGTGCACTCAGTGGCCTGTGGGTTGAGTTTAGGAACATTAGCTAAGACCACAACACAGGGACAGGTGGCCGGTGGTACATGTAATTCCAAGGGATGGACCCTTGGGCTTGCCAAGACTGATAAGATAAGATGAGTGCCAGAGAGTACCTGGTGAGGACATAACACACAAGGCAGAGGAGGGGGTGGCACCTTGAGTGGTGCACCAGTCAATAACTGATGAGAAAGGTGGCAATATCTTGTTAACATCCACAGAGATTGGAATGTGAGTGGTCAAAGGTTCCAAAGCACAATTAGGGTTTCCCTGCCAAGTGCACTATGACCAGACACCACAACCTGAGTCAGTTTCCTTTCTATTGCCAACAAGCGTTCAAGCACAGGGCAAAGGCTGGAAACTAAAACTGTATTAAAAAGATCTGACATCTGAGAAAACAGGACATTAAAGTCGAAGTCAGGGCCCTGGAAAGAGGAGTTAGGAAAACAGGGAAAATAGCAGGTGTGCAAAGCCAGGGAAACTGCCGTAGAAGCCATTAATCTGGGTTGTTTACTGCTGTTCACCGGAGGAGGGCAGACCATGCGAGGTAAGATTGGTATCAAGGAAGATGGACAAACAGAAACCGGTTGGCAGTTAGGCATGATACCATCTGACAAACTGCCTTGGGGCCCTCTGTTAGGCTGATTGATTCAGCAAGAATGGTAGATGGAGGCAAATCAAGATTGTCAGCAGCAGGGACAGTCGCCACTAAGTGAGCTGAATCTATTTGTCAATTACCCTCACTGCTAGCTCGTAACCCCATCCAGTGTAGTGTTTTTGGCTGAATCTGAGTTAGATAAATCCAGCTTGCACTTCCCCATGTTGGCCTGGGAACCCCTGGCTTTCATGACAAACTAGGCAAAAAGCCACACCAGATAGATCCACATTCAAGCCCTAGGGGCGCCTTCACAGGACCCCCAAAATAGTCAGAAAAATTATGATGCCATGGGGTCAGTCTCACCTTGATTCTAAAATGGAGGTTGGTGCAGGAAACTTATGTGCCAATCATGAGGGGCCCAGCCTTCTCTGGTTGATGACTAGCAAAGATGGGACCAGTCTTGGCCTAGGCACATCCCGCCACCACGGGAAGTGCAAGGTTCTTATAAGTGCCAAGTTAATTCATATGTTGGCTTCTCCTAGACGCTGACAGGAAAACCAGCATAGGAGGCTGAGTAACAGAGTCTCACCCCAACCAAATGTTCAGGCCTCCTCCACTGCAGGGAATGCAAGGCGCTTATAAGTGCTGAGTTACTGCGTGTGGCACCACCTCCTCCACACCAAAAGGAAAACCAGCAAAGGAGGCTGGGTGATGGAGTCCCACCCCAGCTGAGACTGTGCACGGCTGTTCCTAGCCCTTTTGAGCTGACCTCTAGACCAACATGCATTCCCTTACTGGAACAAAACACTGAAGGTCAGGGGCCATTTTAAAGACTTCTTTTGTTAATTAAACTGCTCCTCACAAAATTCATTTCTCTTGAACTCAGGGTTTTTCTTCAGCAGTTCTCTCAACTCAGTGAACCATATTTCACTGCCAACCTTTCTATAATCCTCTACCTTTCCCAAGAATGACAACAACTTCTCTTTGTTCTGTGGTGGCTGCAGGCCCTTTACGGTATCAGCTAGATCCTGTTTCAGTTTGACTCATCTGGTTAAGATAGTGTGACTCAAAGAGTTAATCTCTTCTCTTCCTTCCCTAAACAACACTTGTCTGCTCTAAGTTTCAAATCAGCCTACTCATATTGTTCTAACATCTGGGTGAGCACCCTCACATTATGTTCCTCAAACAGACCTTTTCATAAAGCAACGTATCATCTTGATAATATCTAACACCTGGCAGATCTCCTAAAATTGAAGTCACAGTTTTGTCAAAAATAGATGCCACAGAAATCAGACCAAATGGGATCTCCAAAACATATAAGCACCAACTGGTGTGCTAGACACGGTTAATTCCTGAGAGTCAATATGAAGTCTAATTTGGTTGGTGCTATACTGAAGTCGGGTCAAATGTAGTGAAGATCCTCGCCCTCACCAGCATTAAATAATTTTCTGTAATATTTGGCACATGAACCATCACTTCCTTGTTTAAAGCCTGCAGAATATATGCATAAACAAATCTCACTTGATGACTTCCTGGTTACTACAATCAACATCTAGCACTTTGTGGCTTTTACTGATTAAACCACTCCTGGATTAAATAATTTGTTTAGCTCTTTTGGCTGCATCTTGAGTATTAATTGTTATTTTCCTCACCCTAGAAGCCACAGGCTAAGCACCTTTCTTCAGTTTTATTTATGAGTATAAAACATCAAACAACCTAGTCTGTAATCAAACACAGCTGGAAATCTTCTTTAAACATCTTCACACATTGCTTCAAGTAAACATGTCCTCACTTCAGGTTAAGCATTTGGGATCCAAGTATACCCCTAACTCATTATGATGAAGCCACCCAATAATGTTGTCTCCTTTAAATGAAACGTACATTTAACCAACCACACATTTCCTTCAAAATCTAAATAACCCTATCACTGCTACACCCTCCCCTCAACCGCCAGAGCTAAGCACTTTTTTTGGCTATTTGGTGCAGTTTTCACTTAGGACTCCATTACATCTTGTCCACATGAGCTACCTGTGCCAAATTCATGTAGAAGGCATCAACGAGATGGTTGTGGTGCTAACATCACCATCTTCCAAGCTATCAGAAACAGGCAGACTTGATTCAGAAAACCACATTTTTTTACTACAGTTTTGGCATTTTAATGGGAAATAGCCAATTTTTCCTATTTGTGTGCTTTCTACCACCTTTCAGTTTGTGGTGGAAAGGGGTGTGAAGCTCATGGTGGATCCCAGAAACCTATACATTTCTAAAAACTAGACAAGGTTCTGAATTCAGCAAGTCGTCATTTCTGTTGATCGTTCAAGATTTCCCCAAAAAAACCTTAAGTGTCAAAATAAAAACTTCTCATCACGATGGCTGAATTACAAAAGCAATAGACCATTACCTCTGATAGACCCTTCTGGTTGCT